>NC_089978.1:173674461-183674461 GCF_036417845.1 Apteryx mantelli | reverse complement strand
GTGTGCTAGCTACAGAGCAAGTTAGTTGACCACGTAAGGATCCTCAAGAGACATGCTGCAGGAGAGCTGGTGAGCAATTCATCCTAGTCACATATCCAGCTAAGTGAGTCACACTAGAGCCTATTTATTAGTCCACAAAGAAAAACAGGCAACTCATGAGAGCAGTTCATTCCTTTTCTCTTGGATAGCTCTCCAGCACAAAGTAATTTGCTCCTGGAAAACTTCTGACAAACCTTTACAGGATGTTACAATTATTTCTCTTAATAATCAGCATTTTTTGTATTAACATATTATTATTTACATTATTATAATTATTAAATTATTTGAAATATTATTAATTGGTAACAAATTATTGTTATAACTTGACAAATTAGTACAATCATCAGGTTACATCGTGGCTGTGTATCTAAGTTAGTCAAAGAAAAAATAAAAAAGTTTAGTAGCAGCAGAGCCAGTAAATCTACATTTGACTTTTAAAAAACCCATTAGTGAAGTCATCAGTTGATGAGGCTCTAATTACTGAGTTCCTCAATCACTTGCTTAATTTTGCCGTACATTAGTGGCATCTCTAACTCATTTTCACCAGGTTATTTACTCATTACATTCATCAGTAATATTTAGTGAACATTTTCAAATAGAGCAGTTATACATTTGTTCTGCTTCTTCATCATATGTTACTGTTTCTTTTATCAAACCAACGTGTTGGCATATTAATTGGAATTCTAAGGAATTTTTTTCCACGGAGGTAAGGGGGATTTATTTTTGTTACATTTTCACACTGTACAAGACTTACTACACAAATCACCTAATGAAGTTCCAAGACAACCACTTGTCAAATTGTTATTTAATTTTTGGTTTAAATTCTGTATTTTGCTTTTCTTATTCTGTTATTAGTAGCAGTATTCTACCTGGATTGACACCAGGCTGTTTTCATTTCTGCTTTCTTAATAGTTAAGATTGAAGCATTAAGCTCATCCCTTCAAAACAGTGTTATATTAAATTTCATTTATTAAGCTATTATTGCTGATAGTTCAAGCATAGGCTGGCGTTTCATCCAAAACTTTCCATGTTAACAATGTTTCCAAAAACTATTGAAAAAAAAAATCTACAGCAATGATGTATGACTCCGCATATACAGAAATGCATTTTCAGTCTTGTCAAAAGCAGTATCTTAGTACTATAGTCCTTGGGACAATTTTTTCTGTTTGACAACATTCATTTGTTTGTATACAGTAAAACAGTCTTAGACAAGAAGAAATTATCTTCAGACAATTTAGAATAATCTTTAAATCATTTCCAGTCCTTAGAATTGGAATTTCATGAAATAAATTTAAAAAAAAATCTTACAAATCTGGATGTTCTCAAAATATCAGAACTGATCTTATTCTTCAGTAGACTTCTGGATACCTCCTTCCTCTCTTACCAAAACTCCTCTCAAACACTGCAAAATTCAAAGTTTGGAGTTGGTGTAAGTTCTCTAGAGCCTGTCACAACAACGTCAGCTGGAAAAGGTTATTCATGATATTTACAGGTTCATGCCCCTACCAGTAGGGGTAAAACAAACAGCCTGGAGCCAATCTTTGAACATTGAACCAACTGATATTATGAACATATACCGTAAAGATTTTGATTAAACTCTCTGTAATTAAAGTAGGTGACCAAAAAAAAAATCAAATTAATTTCTATAACATTTTCACTGAATTTCACAAGCTCTCAAACAGGAAAACAGGACAGATATCAAGCAGCCTGTTGCCACTCAAATCTCTTTCCACTTCCAACATTTAAGCTTCCTACCTCACAATTACCAGATTTACAGGCCTGAAATAAAATGTAAGATATCTCTGTTGGAAATGACGATCATTAAAGAGTTGAAGAAAACATCTATTATAATACATAAGTCATCCCCTTACCACTAGAACTTTGGAAACCTGTAATTTTTGCTGGCATTTTTGAAAGGCTTTCAATCACGACCACCTATTCCGTCATGCATAAAATACCAAGTGCAAACTACAAGTTAAGCATATGCCAGATGTCTGACATACATCAGTTTTACAGTTTGTTCCAGAAATCACCTGACTAGATTTATGCACTTAAGAAAAAATCCTTATGCATTAATTAGAAAAACAACATTTGCACTGCCTTTTATTCTTATTTCTACTCACACCATAACTGGGATTTACAATTAGAAAGGAAGTAAGTATCATTGCCTTTTTAGAATTAGAAAAATGCAACTCATCTCTAAAGACTCTCAGCAGTGAACTTGTTCCATTGGCTGCAGTAAAGTAACTGCAACCGGTATATATTGTATTATCCTTTCCCCTCCTCAGCACATAGGGAGGGCATGTTTCAGTAAGTTTTATCATAAGAAAACCAATCAACCGCCAAAGCAACAGTAACAGCTATCATGTTACTCTCAGGAATCCCAAACCTTTGTCTCTGGAGCTGCACAACCTCTTACTACAGCCTGGAGTTCCCATCACTATTTCTTGACTTAAGCTAAATCATGCTTTCCACCTCAGAAAAAAGACACTGGTCAAGTCACCAGCTAATGTAAAGTAACACGGTATTTGCACCAGTTTACAAGAATAAATATATTTGGCTTAAAGTCTTTGTTCACCTGGCCAACAGAAAGCACAATCACAGTGCTACAAGAGGGATCATTTAGTTGGTTTTTGTCTCATGTTACACTCCATTTTGTCCTACATCTTACCGCATACACTACTTACCAGAAGTTCATATCTCACAGTAGTTTTAATACATTTTTCCCTCAAGGGTAAAGCTGAACTGCAAGTTGAGATAGAAAGTACTGATGCTTTAAAGCAAGCCTCATGAGATGCCTTTCCCGGAGTCACCCATCCCGGTTGCCAGTGGCCCAGTGGCAGGCGAGCCAGCAGTGCAGGTGACGCAACATGTCCGGCAGCAGCTACCTAGCCAACCCCATGGGCAGCTGCTGACCAAACTGCACCCACTGCTCCCGACCAGCCCCAAGACAGCTTTCCCATGGATCAGATGAGTGCAGACCTGGGAGAGGGGCTCAGAACGGAAGAGGAGAGCATCAAGAAAGCGGAGAGGCATGCGGGAAGGGATCTGGGGACACAAAGGACATCATATCAATTAATTTTGAAACAAGCTTCTCTAATGCTTTATATTATCCAAGCATGACTGGTTGGCATCAAATAAAAAGAAAAATCCAGTTCTAATGGTTTGGTTCCATCTGCCCATGAAGACAAAGTCTTGCTCCAAAAAACTACCACAGCCTCATTCTTTTAGCTCTTGGTGTTTCTTAACTAAGAGTAGAAAACAATTTTGAGAAGTGCAGAACATCTCTGAAGGACCTGAGGCTCTTGCTCCTGTCTCTGCTTTCCGGATTTTCCTCACAGCCTTGTGCAGTCGCAACTCCACAGAACAGCAGCCCTCTTCCACCTTCCTGCCTGCCATGGTGCCCAGCTGGCAAGAAAAATTTCATGTCAGCTCCTGCAGGGCATGTGACTAGGACACACGATCAAACAACATCATATAATTTTAAAGTATCCAAGATAAGTGCACATATGGGCAGGTGCCCCAGGGCTCAGAGCCCTGCTTAGAATATGATACCTATTATGAAATATAACATATATGAAATATATGAATATATGAAATATAACAAATCAGATTTGTTTGAGCTACCAAAATCTGAAAATAAGTACATTCTCATTTAAGATTCCATAAAACATGTATCAACAAATATGATCTGTCAGGAGTGACCCTCATGCAAGCTTTGGCCTTACGTACCAGGAATTGGGCTAATGCAATGTAATGACATTCTAGCAGACCCTTTAACAGTTGTGTGAGGAGCAAACTAGTGTGGATATTGCATTCAACAACCACATGGTGACCATCCTATGAAGAGGTGCTCACAAGCCTGCTGGGAGGCAGCCCTGAGCCAGGGCCATAGCACAGTCATCAGGCAGGGCTGCAGATAGCCCTGGGAAACTCAGCCTGAACCCCCAGGGCAGAAATGCCCTGGGAATCTGCCAGCCCCCACAACAGAAGACTGCAAAGGCAGTTTAAAGCCAGCAGAATTTCATTTCCTCTCAGACAGTCCAGAATTTAACACATGCATCTGCAGAACAGGCATACTCAAAAAAGTAACACATCTGTCTATTTGTAGTTTAATGAGGTTTTTTGGTAGTTATGGTTATCTTTGGTCCATTTGGAGTGGAAGGCTGAAAGACAAAGAGGATGGAGATTACAGTTGAAGGTAGGCTGGTTTGTTTGTTTGCTTTTAAAGAGAGGAAAAAGAGAAAAAAAAATTAAATTCTCTTTTTTTAAGCTTTTATTTTTATCATCATCAATACAGAGTTATGATTTGTTGAACTACCTCAAGTCACGGTTACCACTAGAAAAAATTGCATGTGGATGTTTTAATATGCTACAAGCAATCTTTAGGCAGAGGAAGCTCAGACTCTTTCTAAAAAAAAAAAAAAAAAAAGTCATTATGGCTTCAGGTCAAATATCAACTGGAAAAAACATACACACGATAGCACCTCTCTCATAACATAACCATACCCAGAGCTGAAGTGAACTTTGCAAAGACAGAGATAACTACATCTGCTACTTACAACCATAAGCATATGGATCACTGTTAATAAATGAAGGTTTTCTGAAGATTTATGGTGGGTGGGGCAATTTATTAGAAAATAAATCCATAATAAGGGTTGCTTTCCAATATGCACAGACTGATTCTGAAATCAAGATGGGTATAGTGCATTTATTCTCTGCATCACAAAAACCGTGAAATAATTACCGCAGTATGTATCATAAGCATGTTTAGCAATTATACTGCTAAAAATGCTGTTTTAAACATTTACAAAGTTAAGATGTATAAAGAACTAAATAAACACTACTCCTTAAGGTACGCAAGAGTAAGAGTAGAAGAGTTGGACCTTTTTTTTGTTTCTACTTTAACAGAAAAGTTTAACTTTTACTACTACAATTTTTTTCTATGTCCTTTTTTAATTAACAAAAAAAAGACAATAGTTGGAGATCTTACACAACTAAATTCACAGATTAGTTTTTTTAAATCAGGATTGCCTTAACTTTAAAATTCCTCCCCTATATAAGAGCTGAGTACAATACTTTCACTGTAATTAGAGAATCACATCAAATTTACTAAGCCTGGTACTAAACTTCAATTATTACATTTTTCTTTTAAATCAGCTTTCTTGAATCATGATGAGATATGAGTTTTGCTTGCTTGTTCTTTCTGGAGGAGGGTTTTGTTTGCTTCTTTGAGGTGGCTCCCAGTGTTTTTTTAATTTTTATATATATATTTATAAAATTTATATAATTTTTTTAAAAAATTTATATATATATTTCCTGGGACAGTTTATTCCTATGAGTTGACTCTGCACAATCCTCCCTGAAGTCAAATAGATTGTACAGACATGAAACATGATTGAATTTTAAGAAACAAAGATTCTTATAAAGCTATTTCACAATTCTACAATATTCTTTTAACAAAATATTTGTCTTAATCTGATTGTTACAATGCTGCAATCTCCCCAGTGTCTCTATATTGTCAATCAGGAATGCCTTTCATTCTATATACTTATCATCTATGAAGCAAGAATTCTGAAGCAATGTTTAAACAGTCTCATTCTTCTAAAATTACATTTTTTTCTGCCTTATCTATTGCGAGGGCACACTGACATTTCATTAGAAATAGATGTTACAGGTGCAGGGGGAGAGAAGAAAGGGACTGTGTTGCCACTGGGGAAAGAGTTGAACATAGTGGGTACCAGGAGAAAAGATCAAATGTGATTGATTACAATCTTAGGAATTCATTCAGACTCCCCAAACCTGTATTAAGATTACTGCATTTTAGCAAGGCCTCTCAAATAAGAGGCACAAACATGTCACACAAATCGAAAGGAGTGCAACAGACACCCGGGGCAAAAAAACCCTCACTATGGTTCTTACTTTCTTCATGCTAAAATTCTATGAAACTATCAGTTAAACATTAAGTAGCATATTTCAATAAAGAAATTATCTTATGAAATTAGTGGCAAAACAACATTTTCTAACAAACTTTTTAACAAATAGCCTTTTCTCATTAAGTGATCAAAAACATGCCTTCTCCTAAAGACATTTTAAAATGTATCAAACTTTACAGCCAGGTCTTAAAAAAAATCTGTTAACCTTTGCAATTCTAGCCACTGATACATTATTGGTTTTGACAAAGTCATGAAAACTTAGATAAAGCTTCTATTAAAACTTACAGTTTAAGACAGATTTGTCAGGTTTAATTCATTGCTCAGACAACTTATGGTTCAGCAGTATCAAATTATCCCAATCTGAGATTTCATGATACAATTTCTGCTTAGGGAGAACATATTATTTAGTAAGAAATGGTATAAACTAACTTAGCTTGATTCAGAAAAAAAGTCCTCTAAAGGAATTCACTATTAGAGGCAAACGGATATATTTTATTCACTCATAATGCCTTTTTTGCTTTAAAAATAAATTTCCATATATTCTACATATATTTTATATATTATTATACAGTGGAGCACATGAATTTCCTTATGTATTCATAAATGCATCATATAGATTTACTTAGGTCAGAGATCCAGTTTCCTGTCAATTCACGTTTCACTGACAGTAATGAGAACTATGGACGAACATAACACAAAAGACCCTTCACAAGAAATTACTAAAAAGAAAACAATACAGCAAAGCTGAAATGGTATAATTTAGGGCTGGATGGAGTACTCAGAAGTCTTTCTTACATCCTCCATCTTCCCTATTAATCTTTACAGTGAATAGCACAGTTTAAAGATGCCCATCTTGTTCTCAGTGTGGATCTCACTTCACCTCACCTGACACAAAACTCTTTTTCTCAATTATCTGAGGGAAACATGGGAGGGAGGATAGCCCAGATAAACAAACAAAAAAAAATGCATTCAAATATGTAAATTAAGCTAACAGAATCACCTTTGAAAAAAATGAAGACCTAAAATCATGCCTGCTAGGTCTGACTTTCTCTTGCGAGTACAGCACTGTTAGCCTGTATACCAGGTTGCTCACCCACAGGGAGCAAAAGCTTTTCTGCTCTTCCCTGGAAGGCTGCAGCCATACCAGCCTCACACGTTCTCCAGCAGCACTGGGGCATCACAGCCCTGCTCTCTATTTTGGGGTAGTAGTGCAAGGAAGCGAAGCCAAGTCTGCTTCTCCAACCAGCCATCCCAGAGCCACTTCCCGAGACCAGCCTGGCCATCCCTCTGTTCCTGCATCCTTCTGGCAGATAACTATGAAAAAACGGTGCCTAAGGAGTACAAGTAGCTGCACGATTTCAAAACACACATGGACCCTCTGAAGCTCAGGGCCCAGAAGCTCCCTTCTGCAAAAAAAACCCGGGCCCACTGTGGGTAGCAACACATGCAGAGACTGCGTATTTTGCAACTCAGCACTAGCAGGGCTGCTAGGATGGGGCTCTCCAGGGTGGGCTGGAGTTGTCACGTCAGCTCTGAAGAGGAAGCCTTAGAAGCAAAACATTTTAGCGAAGCACAGAAAGCAGCAGTGGACAAACTCGTCCCAGAGTTTTTCCAGTAACATGGTGCCATTGATCAGGAGTCTGGATGCAGGATAGTGTTTTAGGAAAAGTGAAGACAGCAGCCACAGGCCTGAACTGCAGGAGCTGTTTTTGCAGGAATATGTTATAACTTTCGCCACCCTTTTCATTCTTACATGCCACAACATACAAAATGCTTTTCTTAGGATTTTGTGCCTATGCTCGTAACTCTGCACTTATGTACGGAAAATAATTTACAGTACCCTACAAACACAGTATCAATTAACCCCTTTTAATCCTTACCACAGAATTAGATTTACATTTATATCTATGAAGTTATCATTCGTCTTTTTTGAGGGTGAAGGGAAAGCATTGAGTTTTATCTTCAATATCTCACCACTTCAAAGAGAAAGCTAGAGAGGAATACCCCACTTACTGGCTCTGCTGCATTACCTAAAGGCTTCCCATCACTTTCAGATACTCCACTGATAACACTGAGCTACCAAGCCAAGCACGGAAAGGCAATCTTAGGCATGTCACAGGTGGTTTTGATCAACAGTACCCAGAATTTTCCCCCATCCAAACCCTCAATATGGTTCTCTAGTGCCTGTCTACTTAAGGCAATGAGGATTTCAAAGCTTATTTACATCTTGCACACACGTGCACTGCAGTAAATGAAACTGCAAGGTTCTTTGCTACCAAAACAGATTTGCCTAAATTAATAATATATATGCTTTTCCTTACTATTAACCATATACTTAATGCACACTACCCCTTCACCGTGGTAATGAATTCCACCTACACAAATAAAGCAAAACAGTTAGATATGAAAAAACAAGCAACAACACTTAACTTCTTACAAGGAAGAAATATCTCCCATCCTAAATATGCTTTATCAATGCAGTATCCTAATCTCTCTTTGACAAATTTCAGTGTTTGCTCTCTGAGAGGAGCTAAATCTTTGCTAATGTACTATAAATAATAATGAACTATGATAAGGCCATCTGATGATTTCTTACCATTAAGACAAGAACTTAATGCAGTTTTCAGTAATGCAAGAATTAACAGGTCAGCTCAGACCTCCTCAGTAACACGGGAGCGTGGGCATTTTTCTGTAAAATTTATGTAATAGTTTGAACAGTGACACCAAAAATGATGTAATACACTGCAGGAGAAAGAGCAGACTAATGAAGTTAGACACACTTACTATACATGAAAATGTAACACATTAATTGGCAAAAGAGTGCCACTGAGTTTTAAACAGGACATAAGTGGAGATATGAGAAGAAGAGAGGCAGGATTTTGAGGCAAAGGCTAGCAAAATGCTAGGCATAAAAAAGAGAATCCTGCTAAACATTGACAGGACTACAAATATCTAACTCCTTGCAAAGTGTCCTTTCTCTAACCAGCTACATAAATGAAACTAACTGCTTACTTTTATACCTACACCACACAAGAGGGCACAGCTTACGTGAAAAAAGAGTTCATGTGTTGACTAGACTTTAAAAGGGGAAAAAGGAGAGGGAGAACTGTAGTTTTAAGCAACTGCCTGGAAGATTATCTGATATTTGTTAGACATAAGAATTTCCTAGGCACCAATCAATACATGAGTGCTGACAATAATAGTAGCTTCCAACACAATCTCAGAAGGCAGGGCTACTTCTCCAATACAGCTAGTTTTTCCCTAAGCTTTTAAGGTTGCAATTACAAACATGAAAAGACTATCTTGGTGGGACTGAAGGAAAATTGAGATTTATTCATTTAAGAAAACTGCTGAGCTGCAATTCTGCAATGCCACCGGTAGGAGCAAGCTCACATTCCCCAAGGCCTGCCAAGGCACAGCTGCAGTCATCAACGTACCAATGATGCATCATCAGTGACTTTGCCAGCCAAGCCAAGGGAAATGCCTGGCATCACATGTGAATCTCTACAAGCAAAAATAAAGCGCAGCAGAAGAGTAGGAAAGATGTATTATCCCACGGTTTTCTACAACAAGCAATGACTTGATGAAATGTATGCTATCCTATTTTCATCCTTTTGAAGTTTACAGGAAAGAAGAGTTTGTTTCAATCCAAAATAATTTTGAACACACCTTAAAGTTCTGTCTAATGGAAAATTAAATTGTCTACTGAAAAATTGAATTTTGTTTAAGATGAAATAAATTACTGAACAAAATGTTATGTCTGTACTACATACACCAAACGGTGTCATTATTTTCCTCATGCCTGAACACAGACACAGGCTTAAATACCTTAATAAACTTAGACTCTGCCAGGTTGCAGTAGTTAAACAATCAAGTTTTAGGCTCCTTTTTATTTCTGTTCAGCTTTATTGCATAAAGGGAACACCCAGAGGGAACTCGTAATACAAAAATCCTGAATATTTTGTTTCATTATTGCCTAAACTATTTGTTACCTTTGATTCTATGGCAATATCCCCGACTCTTGGATATGAAATCAAATCAGCAAAATGCTAACAATATAACCTTTCTTTTACTCCAAAGAAAACATCACACAGGATATTAAAACAGACTGCATTTCCAAATATGTAATTACCATATATTTAATATACGACATGCAGAAATAATAACAATAAAAAAGTATCAAGCAGAATTGAATGATACTTTATACATACTTTGTATTCAGTCCTGTAGTCTTCTCTCATGCTCCCCCACCCCTCTTCTCTGAGTACCTGCTACCTGGTGAGAAAACTAGAACTGCTCTCTTTTGGGGCAAATCAACATTAGTTCATCTGAATGCAATTTAGAGGAGCTTTGCACCTCCTTGAAATTATGTCAGTTAGTGAAGGCTTTCTAAAAGTGGTCATGCTACCAAAACATTAGAGGAAAGACTGGGAGAGAATGAACTACTTCCACTCTGGTCCAGTGGAGTATCTTACCCATCTTGAACTGCACGAGAGGAGCATGAAGAGAGAGCAGGACCATCAGTTGCTTTCTGATCTGCTCATTTTGAATGGAATGTATTTCCAGGCCAAGTGGCCTAAAAAGCAACAAAGAGATGGGCTTTATGCTCATCACCAATTGTAATTACACTGCTTCAAATTTCCCAAATCTAAACAAGTTGCTCTACCAAATGAAGCTAAATTCCAATTTACCAAAACAATCAAAGTTATATTCTTGAGATACAGGAGTTTACAAAAAGAAGTTTTAAAAACAGTCTCTTAAGCTTCTGTTTTTTTATTTAAAGTTCATATGGTCAACAATCTCAAAATTATTCATAGCCTAATTCAAGACCACAACTAGAGGACAAGACAAAAATAGGAGTTTTGCAGGTGAACTACTCCTCAGCACACTCGGCTTAATTTTCTCTGCCAAGTTTGGCAATTCTGCAAGATTGTTACCTCTGGGCAGTAGATGCCCTCCAAAGGATGTGGGAGCCCACGTGCACTTTCCAAGGACCAGCAGGTGCTTCACACTGAGCGTACAGCCCAGAGCGACAGACTGCAGCCTTCCAAGCCTCTTTGCAAGGGAAGCTCTGCCCAATGAGAACACCCAACTAAATGATAAAACATGGTTTTCTGCAACTCAAAAGGAAAAAAAAATTTGAAGCAGGTCAAATCTCTCTGAAATGCCTCAACTACGAACATGTAAACTGTAACACAACAGATATATTGTGCACAGACACAAGCATCATTACACATCCAGAATGAATGCTAAAAATGCTAAAAAAAGGACAAAAAGTTTAACCAAAAAAGCTTTGACATACTGCCAATAAGATATTCCTCTACAACGCCGTAAGGCTATATCCAAGAGGAGAAAAGAAATGGTCAAGGCACAGATATGTGTAGTGAGAAAACAAGAGCCGGACAGCAGCTGTAAGCCTCTCCTTTCCCTACCTCAAACTTTTGCAGCTGAGGATTTGCCTAAGCACGAGAGCCAGCCAGGGTGAGAACGTACCAGGCGCTGGCTGCTCTGCACAGCCTCCCCCTGCTGAGCGCACCCTGCGCTGCGCCCCCGGCCTCCGTGGGGCCAGGCAGACTGTCCACCCGCTGCCCTGCCTCCCCTCTGCGAGTGCCTGGCCCTGCACACCAGCACACTCGGGCGCTGCGGGCTTCCTCGGGTGGCTCCTCCGCGAGGCTGCCCCACGGGCGGACAACAGTGCGATACCCTTTGCCCAAGGTCACTCAGGAGAGCCCCAATTCAGAGCAGGGTGGGCAGAGCCACGCAGCAGCAAGGTAGCTGCCTCCCTGCCGAACTGGGATACGTACACTGTTCTGGCATGGGCATAAGCAGCTGAACTCTTGCAGATCCAACCGCTTCCATTTAAAAAGCTGTGAACAGATGGCACCATTCCTAAGAGGCCCAGGACCTTGTCCTTGGGGAAATGAGGAGCAATTTTCTCACGTTTTCTTTCAAGTGCCTTCCTTTCAATGAACTGCCTGGTTGTTTCTGATTTTTAAAAAGGCACAGCCTAAATACTTGTATGCAGCTGCCACAGTATAAACTGTTCTGGTTTTCAGTCTCAAACTTCATTTCCCTGAATAAGGCTCCATAGCTTTAACTCGCAATGAAATGAGGCGCACACAGAAAAGCTAGTGTAGCTAGCTAATGTAGCCAGCACATCTCAAATTTACACCATACCTTATATGGAATCAGCATTCTTATAGATAAATGAGTGCCAAGCTTGATACCCTAAATACTACTAAGGTGACCTTATCCAGCCAGAAAATAGGAGCAATTTGAGCTTAAAATGATTTTTTTTCCTTTACATTCGTTCTCTGTAGTTCATAAACACATTATTTCGTTTCACTTCAACTATAGTCTGGATTTGTCCTACATTTAGTTAATGTAAGCTTTCAGAAGCCGACTTCATGTCCCAAGAGATGCAAACAGCTTTATCCTCAAGGAAGAAAGAAATAACAAGTGAGGTTAAATTGTCCACAGGCATACAAGGTCAAAATAAAGTTTCATATCCTGGCTGCAATCTCCATCCAAAAGCCAAGCTTCCCATGGCAGCTTGTCCATGCCGTGACAGAGAGCCCACAGACCACAAGCATCTCAGGGCATGGATATTCCAAAATAGACTTGCACTAGAGCTACAAAAACAAGTTACTATGAAGAAAACTGGACTGTGATTTGCAGCCTATGATCTTTACCATAGTAACGTCACCAGGAATTAAGATGAATTTACCCTGCATTTTACCAGATGGGGCAAATTTATTCACACAGACCATTGCTACTTAATTACCATTAAGTAACCACCATACCATAAAGCTTTAGCTAGCTTACATCAGGGTCAGTTATTTGTATAGCCATGCCCTTAACTGAAAAGAGTGAATTTGCATAAACCTGGATATGGAATCATGAGTGAAAGGCCTCATGAGAAAAATGACCAATATAAATCTGTATGCAGTAACTCTTACATTACAGGAAGATAGGTATACAAGGGTTTAGGGGGGGGTTGTTCGGTTGGTTGGGTTTTTTTGTATGTCCTAGCATACAGATAAGATGACAGTTGTATGAAACTAAACAATTTATACTTGTAAAGTAACTTGACCCTAAGTAACAAAGTAAAATGAATAATTCTTGTGATTACTGAACTGAGCAAATCAGGACACCGAGGATATTGTAGAGGATAAACATACATGAAAGCAATTTTTTTTCTCCCCTCAGGTTTGTTTTCACAGAAGAACTTTCAGTAGGGAACATTTTTACTGTGGCTGATTTCTTTCAGATGATGAAAGGGATGTTATGTCATTTTCTATCAGACTATCAGACACAGTACAGAAGTGTTACAGGAAGACTTTCCCTCTCAAGTGCGAGCTGCACAGACCCTGGAAGGTTTGTGCTCCTGCCTGCTCCCAAAGCTTCCCAAGTTCTGCTGATAAGATTTGCTGTATGCATCTAGTCTTAAGATTTCTATCTACTGATAAAGTTTAGAAGAAACTCTCAATTATATACTATCTACAGGGATATGCTACAAATTAGCAATGTCCAGAAAAGGTGGTATTTGGCTGGATGTAGGTTTTTACAATGCATCAACCCTTAAAAGTTACCTAATTTTCTATCCTCATATAGTACAGCATTCCCACTGTTCAGTGTGTCACTAGCTACTCAGACTTGCAGTGAAAACAGGAAGAAGGATGAAAGAGCTCAACACCAGCTCTTACCCATTTAGGAATCAAACCTTTCATGTTACAGGCAATCTTCCACTACACTCATGAGCTGGCATCTCCAAGTACTGTAACTTTTTGCAGTCACTGGGGCATGAGTTGAATTACTCAATTTAAGAACTCCATATAAAAACTTTTTAAAATTATCCGTATGGTTTCCTAAGGAAATTAAGCTTATTTGATCATATCTGCCCACTTACTCTTCAAGTCTTGTTGGCTGATTTCAGCCAAACTTTAAAGGGATAAAAACCTTGAAAATAATTATGCTCCTACAAATTTAATGAAAATCAGCTGCTGGGAAATGCCATAAACTAGTGCCTCCACAGAGTGGAAGAGGAACTGCAGAGCTCATTCACTAAATACTCAGCTTGGCAGGAGCAGACTGCCAGTCATCATGGGTGATGCTCCTGACTCACCAAAGCAACTGCTGTCTCTGGTCCAACAGACGTGTTTTAAGGATATGGCTGGGAGAATAGGAGTTCTTGCTATGGACAGGATGTTGGCAAGGAGGAATTTAGGGGCCAGTACACAACCAATGAAGTTAGGCCTCATCAGTTTTGATGCTCAAAGAACCAACTGTTATACCTTACAATTGCTGTGGATTTGGGGGGGGGGGTGTTGTTGTTGTTGGTGGTGGTGGTGGTGGTGGTGGTGTGTGTGTGTGTGCACGCGCGCGTGCGTGCACTAAGGAATCCATTAGCATCACTAGACGGCATCACTGAAAGAGGTATTTAGTAAATGCTATCATATAGATTTTGACAGGCTTTAAATCTAGTCCCATGCTGAATGATGGGGTGATAAGGTTCTGGGAAAAATGAGTTTTTTTCCAGTGTAGCTAGAGGCTAGCAGAATAGAGGACACTGGATATTCCCCAGAAGAAAAGCCAAGATCTTCTTGTTGGTGTTATGACATACAAATTTACGGGAGATGTGAAGAAGAACACAAAGAGAAGAATCTTGGGCAGTGGAGAATAAGAGACCAAAGATAAGGGACAGTCCAAACAACGGGAAGAATCCTTAAGGCAATGAAGGCACCCAGCAATTGGACAACTGCCCCTGCCTAGCTTGCTCTAGGCCAGCAAAATTCATTCCTCCCAGATGCAAACCAAGGATGAAAGCGAACACTGAAATCAAAACATTACTAGACTTAGTAGTGGAAATAGAGCAATTTATCACAAGCTGAGAACTGGGGGAGGTCTTAGCAAGAAAAAGGAGGAAGAAATGGCAGCAAGCACCTTTTGAGAACCAGAAATGGTGGTATTGCTAAGTTCTGGGGAAATACCAAAAGTTTTGAAGAAAAAACTGTGGTGTAGATTTATGTATGCAGGTCTTTTTTCTCACCCTATTATTTCTTTGCTGTGCATGCTGTGCATTTTGGGAGCAGAAATCCCATTCCCCCTCCTCCCTTTTCTTTTTAATTAAAGAAACAGTATAGGTTTGCCTAAATCACATGCTCCTATAGGAAAAAAGAACATGAATACCAAGCCAGAATAACAGCACTGGAAAGCAGAAGGGTTCCCTTACAAGCTAGAACCACACAGGTCCACCAAAAGAGGGATAACAGTAATTTGGTTTTGCACTAGAGGGCTTTATACAAGAATAATGGAGAGGCATAAAGCATAGCCTTTTGACTATGGCAATCTCTCACCTGCACACTTTCCAGTTGAGCCCAGGCCAGAGGAACAGGGACCTGTGAGTTGCTCTCACCTCATGGATATTTGTGAGGTTTTGATAACAGTCCCCACAAAATCACCACTTCATTTTAACCTAATTGCAAACTCAGAGGGCTAAAGAACTCCACACACTATTGAAAAAGCACTGTAAATATCACCGCTAGAAAAATACCTCCTGTACATCAGGTCTGAAGTATTCAGGGAAACTTGCTCCTTCGATATCCAAGATTGTGTTTTCTGGGTATGTTATGTACGTGTCTTTCATCAGCCCTGACATACAACTCCTTTTTCCTTTTTAAGCTGAAATTTACGATCAAGCATATAAGATCGGCAGCACATTCATCACCCAAAGAAAGGAATTACACACAGCAGGACTGCAACCTGGAAAAATAGGAAGAGGTACTTTGAATAAATATTTTTCATAAAATAAAAAAAGAAGGGGAAAACACAAACCAATACCAGGACACAATTTTACCCAAATAATAAACTTACAAAATATTATTTTCAGTTTGGTTCTTTTCATTTTTCTTTACTGGGGTTTCAAACCACAGAAACCTATATATGCTACTGTATCATTTTCTAAAGACAGGCAAATTTTACCAAAGCAAAATTTCATGATTGCCAGTAGGTGGCACTTAAAAGAAGGGGGGAAAAATAAAAAATAAAGACCTGAAAAACTGAATTATTCCCAAAATAAAGTTACATTTTCAAACTTTTATCTTAATAGAACAAACAATCTTTAAAAACACGCCTTTAAGTGAGATCATATCAGAAAAGAAGGCTCTATTTTAGTGTTTATTACAGAAATGGTAGGTGTAGCTATTTAATTTAATTTTAAATAACAGTAATACGTTGGTTAGCTGGTTTATGTAAACAGATACCTAAAAGGCCTATACTCCATCATCATCTAGAAGAGGAAAAATATAGAAGAGAGACTGCAATATACAGAAGGTATGTAATAATTAAATTTGATTACCTACAAAAGACACAGGAGAAAGCGTGTGGTAGTGTAGAAGTCAGTACCACATACAGTGACTGAAACGACTGATACTTTGGGAGACACCTAGGAGAGTTTGGGACCCAGTACCTCTAAAGGATGTTGGTATGCATGTGAAGGAGCCACACTTGCTGCCTGATTCCCTCTGTGATTACCGAAAGGAGGCTTTTGGCATGCTTTATAAGTAGAGGGGTGCCCCGGACACCACTGGCAATTCCTCCTTGTGGCAGAAAGGTCTTGAATTCTGCCTGCCTTTTAGCAATACATACATCACTGCTAATCTTTTATGAGTTTCCATAATAGAAATGGTAATCCTTTTGAGGGACTGAGTCATTTTCCAGTCTATAGGTCTTTCAGCAAGAACTCTTAAATCTTGGGGAGAAAAAAAGTTGATTTTAATAAATGAAACACTTGAGATGAAACATCTATAAGCAATTACACATTTCATTATAGGTTTCCAGTATTCTGCAAAGAACAGAAGCTACTTTGCAAGTAAATTGAATGTAAAGTCAAAATTGAGAGCGTCTATTACAAATAGTGAAATACCAGGTTATATTAAATTTACACTGGCTTTATTACTTCTAACTGAACTATTAAGCAACAGTAACATTTAGAAAACTGTTTTCAACAGTACAATCAAGTTTAGCAGCAGTGTAAGCTTCCAAATAACTTCCTCTCTCTCAAATTCTGACTTTTAATCAATAACTCTGTAAATAGCAAATTAAATTCATCAGCTACAGTTTGTATGATGAGGCAGTATTGGCTAAAAATTTTTTTTAAAAATGCTGATTACTTCCCACATTCAATTAAACAGCATCACCATATACGTATACCACATGACAAATGTGCTGAAGAATCTAGCTCTGTAATTAAGCAGAAGACTAATTATTTATAAAAAACATTTACTCATTTACTAGATACAATCCAAATTTTACAGTCTATGAAACATGATGGTATTAATTTGTATACACTGGCAGTAAAACTTCAGCTTCTGCCTGAACTCCTACTGACATAAGACCATCACAAAATTTAAAAAAATGAATATGTAAACAAATAATTCAAACACATGGGCAATAATGGATAATTTGTCATTCAAAGCAAAATATAAGGGTAAAAAAGAAATCAGAAGACAGAGTCAAAGCAATTTTTCTATGTTAATTTAAAAAAAATTCACTGTCAACTCATTCTTTCTTTGACCATGACTAAATCTGGAACTTAAATATTTGTTTCATCTATTTCCTCTTTAAAGCGTGGGCTTCGCTCATGTTCTTGCACTTGATTCTGTCTTTAAATTGTAATAATTTGCAGGAACAGACTTTACTAATCATTTAAGTGTATTTTCAATCCATTACAAAGTCATAAGGCAAAAAAAAAAAAAGCACTGATAAACACAGTATTCAATAAATTCAACTGGTGTGGTCTCTCTGTTTTTCATACTACTATGCTGTAACACAGGTAACCTGCTCCCCATATAATATGCTAGAGAGCAACGCGTTTTAATTTGTGTGGCATCAGCACAGGCAAGAAGGGAAGCACAGCTAGCCAAAGCAGCCTGGCATCCCTCAATCAGGCAGAAAAAACTTACTTTTGACTCTACAAATTCTTAGCACAGGTTATTGAAACACCGGGAAAACGAGCACCTACTGCCAAAGATATGCACCTTCCTTCCTAGAGCTGAGGCTACCAAATTCTCATAAAAATATCAGCATTAGTTAGTGCCTGGCCGAGGCGCACTAACTCGCCCCCAGCACTCTACGTCTCGGTTTAGGAGCTCAGAGGGCAGCCGCGGCTGCCAAATAGCGGCAGCAAGGCCCCGAAGTTGCTGCACTGACAGAAACAGTGTCAGTACAGGGCTGCTGGCCTCAGTGAGGGACCAACGGTGCGGAGGTGCTGCCAGGGCAGCACAAGGGGAGACCAAAGCCACAGAAATTAAGGGGAACATTCAGACTTCCCCCTGCCTTTTGCAGTGGAGATTTTGTTCTTCATTGAAAAGTGACCACACTTGTGATCAGTGTTTAGAATCCGAGCTTGGACCAAAGTTGTAGGAACCCAGAGACAAGCTGTTCCCCATCGCTTGGAGGATCCCCTATACTGCACACCACTTTTCAAAGAATTAACATCCCACTTAGTCTTTCGAACGAGAGTCAACAAATTGCCACATGTTTGTACTTTTGCAGCTTACTCTCCCCAGGACAAGCACAGCAGGGTATGCCTGGGCAAAATGGAGGCCACAGTCCATTCGCAGGCAAGACAAGTGCACACACACAAAACAACGCTGTGTAGCGCGCTACCAGCCTTCCAACACCACCACCTCCTACGGCCAAGGAAGGGAGAAGACACTGTATTTCCCACATGTTCCCTTGCAGCCACACAAAGAAACGGCCACAATCAGGCCCAATTTTTAAAAAAAATTTTTTGCATCAATACAAAGATACTAAACAAGACTATGCCATTCAGTCCTATAATTTCACTTTCTGAAATACACAATAAATCTGTTTAATTCTTCAGAAGTCCAAAGATTTAACAATACTCTATTTCAAAATTAAATTTATCTTTAAATCCCCGTAACTGTACAGACAACCTTCAAGAAGTCAGACAAGGCCTGGTTCTCAAATTCAAGTTTTATAATATGAATCTTCTGTCCAGATTGTACTTTTTAAAAGGAATGCTCTTTGCATTACTAATCGCAAGAGCCTTACTTCCAGGAAGCAGTTCTATCAAATTCAGGTCTCCCTAAAATTTTGCATACTTTGAACTCAAGGTTGTAACATTTTAAAGATGAGGTTTTATTGGAGAAAAAGTACTGCCCAACCACCAACTGAGAGGTTTGGCAGCTTCTTGCAAAGGCACCTTTCAAAGCAACACCCATGCAGGACACCTTCACAAACAAGACTCCCATCCACGCACAACAGCACAGAGCTCTTCCTCCACGGCAGCTCATGGAAACAGCAGGGGAATCAAACACACTATAGGAAAGACATGGAAGAGAATTCCCCCTTCAAGGAAGAGAATTATTGTGCAAAAAAAATTGGAAAAATATTTCAAAGTTTTAATCACTTTTTCTAGCACCAGCATGAAGTTCTTAAATTTTAAAAGGAAAACCATGACAGAAAAATGCGACTGCCTTTTTTTTTTTCCCCCAAAATGAAACACTACAAGAAAAGTGTACTGTGAGGGATACATAGCTTAAATAAAAAAGGAGAAGAATCCTGTTGTCTCATCAGTAATTTTAAAGCAAATTTTTTCTTTAAAGCTATGGGTACCTATGTACAAAGTGATGACAAAAGCAACGCCACAGAGCCGCCGCCACTCTCTGCTCAGCTGGGCCACGGGGCGCAGCAGAGGGCTGGAGAAGGGCTGTGGCACCCAGAAAGCTGCAGGCAGCCGGGAAGATCCCCTCGGTGCTCCCGAGGGCAGGCTGCCACCGTGAATCCCTCCCTGCCCGCCACCGCAGCCCTTTCACGGCATTGCTGGCGACGAGGACACCTCAGGAAAGGGCCAGTGGGATGTTCTGACTTTTCATCCAACTCCCAAGTTCCCAGTTTCACAACTGGTGCACCAGGGAGGGAAGTACTACAGTACTAAATCAAGAGCTGACTTGGACAAGTCAAAGTGAAAAATATCATACAACTGTTACAGGCTATATTTTTTGGTAAATGGAAGCAGTATAAAAGTTTTCAGGAAAAAAGCAAACTAATGTCATATAAAAAAATACTGATTTCAAATTATGAATTGTTCTGTCTGACAGCACAGTAAGTGCCACAGAGTGGGATTTACTGCCTATGATAAAATGTTCATTTTTTATACAGATATACATAAGGCAAGGAAAAATATCTCAAGGGAAATCTGCACCAAATCATAAACCACAAGAGGGACACGGAGATTAGAATTCCAGAAGCGCTGCACATTAAATAAGCAGTATACTATTCAAAAATCAATTGCAGCAAATTCAGTACTTCTACAATTATTATAGCACAATAACTGTCATTTTGAAGGATGAAGGTTGGTTATTTCAAAGGTCTCTATACAGCACTTCTCTGCCTACTTGAAATGTGGTATTTTTAAACTGCAGTATCAGTCAGCCAAATAAATATACCAGACACCTTCGAGCAATGCAGTTAAATGACAGAATATTCATAAAGGATTTAGAAAAACATCTCAATTCACTGACCTAAATATTACAAAGCAAATCACCAAACCGTCTCCTACATGCAACCGCATTGGAAAATTTCAATTACTTCTTATCTTATAATTAAACTACTGGCTTAATACTTGGAATTTCTATGGTACCTTTCACCCACAGTGCTCAACGTGCTTTACAAACATGATCAGCTTTTACAGTTAACTGGTTTTTGTGAGGAGGCACTTATTTTATACTTTCAATGTGAGGTTTTATGCTAATTACGTACAAGTAAAAGGGGACCTTAAGTGACACCCAGTAATGTAGAGTTCATCCAAATAAACTGAGATACGCTGAATTCAGTAATGAGAAAGTGAACACATGAAAGCAAGTAGGAGAAACACAACACACCTTGTTTGGATGGTTTGCTGCATCATTTCTGCCATTTTGGTAAAAATATGTCTTAATAGTAAAAACACTACAGGATTCTAAACCCTTTTAAAATCTGTGCTAACTAATGCAGGAAAATTTAGTATGTATTAGCTAGTATGTTTGCATATTTGATTCCTCCATATTGCAAAATATGAAGAAATGGATGGCATTCCAACATTATAGAACTGATGAGCCTTTTTGGTGGGGTATGTTGACTCAGCTGTCTAATATTTTCATTGCTCCAGAAGCACTGTTAAAACCCAAGTGCTCCAAGATGTAAATCATCTTGACTTTTCCTAAGGTAGCTTAAAATGTTAGAGATCTTGCCAACTCAGGAGAAAACAGAAGCAATGCACAAAAGTCATTAAAGTTCATCTAAAAACAACACACAGTGCTAAGTACCACAACTTCCACTACTGGTGTTCAGGCCATGAAAGATACCAGGAAGGGGCAGGATTCAGACAAAGCTGAGTTTGTTGCACTATTAACAAAATAAAATATTTAAAACAAACATTTTAAAGTCATGAATAATATATATGCACAGCTCACCACTGCAGAATGAATCATCGTTACAGTGCAAAATGAAAATATTTTTAAAAATTACAGATTCAGAGAAATCAGAGAGTGAAAGCTGAAGTGCAATGAATGCTTAAGTGCTGTGCTACCAAGTATAGCCTTTTCAAATTAACAGTAAGATGGCATGACCTCATTGTTCATGTGAGCTATGCAGTTCATCTCACTTGAGACTTGATTAAAAAAAAAAAAAATTTTTTTTTTTTACAGTCTAGTAAACCATATATTCTATAGACACCAAATATTTTTACTGAAAAACTACTGGAGGAATGGTTTAGAGAGCTTTCAATATTTTATTGGGACCATATATTTTCCTCTCTCTCCACCTGTGAAGCAGAGCACTTCATTCTACAGTACAGGATTCACAAAGAAAGAAAAGTTACAGCTAATACATTTTTAAAACCTCTAAGAATATCCTAAAATAGCTTTTCTGAATATAAACAACTGCAGCTTTTACATCCAACATTTGGACTCTTTCAAAGGCAGGCAAACATTGTGCATCCCACTGGAAGAAGAATATCTCCCATTCCAAATGATATAAAATGATGACCCTTAGCCCTCTAAGATCACTTAAAAAAAACACAACAACAACAACAACAAAAAAACAAATTCCTATCCTTCCTAACAAAGGAATTCATTTTGGAGAAAAATTTCACACGTAGTGGAGAAGAACATTTCACTTCCAGGCTGATTTTACAAAGTGGATGTTCAAAGATGCTATGAAATGATGAAGATTTAGAGACATAATAACGAGCAAGGCATATGAGGCATTCAAAGCCACATGATAAATAAGCATAACAAGGCCACAGCTCATCATGTGATTCTTCGAATATACTGATCTCTCCTTCTCTTTTCTTCCTTTCCACCTTCATCTCAGTGCAACTAAAACTGGATCAAAACACTTCTCCTCTATCCTAAAAAGCATGTAAACAATGATATTAAAGAGAAGTTGGTCACATCCCTTGCATACATCTACACTATTGAAGTTGTTGCTCCCCAAAGACAATCCCAGCACATCACCCAGTTACTCCATCTTACTAAACCTTGATGAAGATTTCATACTCTCTTGTAGCAGCAAAACATTTCATTGTCCACCACCCATTTATTTTCAGAATTAATCTGCTTTAACAATGCTAAGGATGCTCGTAAGATTTTGTATGACAGCAAGCAACTAAAATTAGACATTTGGGGTCTGCCAGAAACCTTACGTGTTCACAAAGCCTCTTATAATAATGTACAAATTTAATGTACAAGTTTTATATGTCACCTATCATGTGTGTACACTGAGTTAATTTGAGAGGAACTATGCTGGAAAACACAGGCAGGAAGGCAGATAACAGCCTGGACAGCAGTCTTGTCTTCCACCAACTCCTACAAAGCTTTCCCAACTGGCATAAGGAGATGGAGAAAGGACAACAGGTTCGACCGAAAGGCACCGCTAAGGAAAAAAGAAAATGGACAAAAATAAAGTCAGACTCCAGCCTTCTGTCTTTGACATGCTGTGTCCCTATTGCTAAAGAATAAATGCTACTTTAAAACTGACATAAAAGAAAGCTGTTTGGTATCAGCACTCATTCAGGATCCTCAGTTCCCTCGGGGAAGGAGTACATGCTAAGTCCCAGCGGGCAGAGCCAGCACAGGACACCCAGTCCCTAGGGGATGCTCCGAGGCTTCCTCTCACCGAGGAAGTCGGCAGACATCATCTCAGCCAAGCAGGCAGAGGGCGAGGGTGCAGGCACGCAGCGAAAGGAGGGGGCAGCCACGCAGCTGAGTCCTCAGTGCATGGCAGGCATGCGTGGCCATTTAAAGATATTTCATATCTGTTGACTTCTATTTCATATTTTATTTTAACTGGGGGCCAGGCAAACATTTCTTTTTCCTATGCTTAGGTCAAACATATCAAACAGCTTCAAGTAGTTTATATTAAATCCGTTAAATTGCACTGTTGCAAATGATGAGGTTATATGTGGCCTGAAGCAATCATTTTTAAAAATTCTCTTTCAGGTTGAGTAGAAATACATGACTTGCTAAGCCAGGGTAAAAATCAGTTATAGTCTGGAGACAAATCTTTCCTTATGTCTGAATAAAACTGACATTTGTATTCCACACTATAGATTCAACAAACAAAAGGTAATTAATTTAGGAGAACAGGTTTTTCAGTGCTTTTGTCAACATCCTAAACCAGAGGATAAAAATGTAAGTATTTATGATGTGCCAAAATGATAGAATAGAAGGACAGCTTCACTGCTCAGGAAACTTTAAAAACAAGGCAAAGAGCTAGGTCTTAGTCTATACTACATTCAGATTGCTATACTAACACTCATCATTTGTCAAAGTGTCTTTTGCATCTAGGTATTTCTTCCTTTCCAGCTAAGTGATTCACATCGTTGTTTCGTACCTTAAATTCCTACTGCTGCAATGATCAGCTCAATTTTATAACTGATGCACATTCCTTATTTCTGAATTATACCAGTAGCTTGCAGCATGTTTAGAATCACAAATCACCATACATATATATATGTATATACACACACACACACACACACAGAGGAAAAGAAAAAGAATATATTAGAAAGACAATAATGTGTCTTAACATTTACCAGTCGCTTGCCAGAATCAATTCCTGATGAGATGAGTGGACTAATTTCCCCAGAGACAGATCATACTACATCTTGTGTAGCTGAAGTCTCTCTGCCTTGTGAATAAAGCACAGCTCCTCTACCAAGCCTGGAGATGTACAACAACACCTCAAGCTCTTTCTAATTTAGTCTGTAACAAACGTTCATATTTGGTAAACAACGTCTTATGTTTAGCATAGCTGCACCTAATTCTGCTAAAATACTTTTTTAAAGAGATGCATGAAATTTAGTATTTTATTGCCTTTTAAATTGTAGTCACATCTTAAACTTTTAGTTAAAGGTTATTCTAATATTTTACACCTTTTTTGAATAATGGAGTCATAAGGAAGGCTGGGCTTATGATTAAGCCATGTACTACAGTGCTGAACAGCTGGGCTTAATCCTTTCCCCTCCCATAGTCTCCCAGTCTGAAGATACACAGTGCTAGGTCACCCTTTGCTTCAATTACCTATCTTTAAAAAGGGAACAGTAGAACTTCTATTTGCCTATTCTTTACCTGTCCTGTATAAGCAGTTTGTAAGAACAAGCTCTCCTTGCATGCAGGGCACACTGCTTAGCACAATGAGAGTTCAGTCTTGCTTAAAGCTTCCAAGCGGTAACTGCCATACTAGCAAGTATTTTTCATTGAATACACCAGGACATAGAAGATCAGGATCCTCAGTCCCAGCATTCACAGGTTCAGCACTACCCACAAAAAGAGCTGCCCAAAGATGCAAGGTGACACCAGCTGCCTAGGCCCATGAAGTCACCTACGAGGACAGCCTGCAGGAAATCTACTTGCAGGTCTGTAAGAGCTCTTCCATATCAATCTGCTTCAGAAAAACATTCTGATTTTCAAAATCCTATTTTTTTCAAAAATCTCCATTAACAAAAAAAATTTTCCTGTTTTGGAACAGAGCTCTAAAGGGCCTGCAGGGAAGAACTTGGTATTTGCAAGATGCAAAGAAGAGGCAGACAAGCTCGGTCTAGAGGAAGAAAACCCAACACTCAGTGACCTCAGAAAGAAACATTCTTGCTTACTAAACCAAAATACATCAGTTCTGAGGGACTGGGCACAGATGTGAAGACTGGTGACCAGAGATACAGGTTTCTTTAGGTCTGAACACTTCTGTGTCCCAAACATAGCACAGCACATATAACATCAGGGTGTACTCTTTGCCTCCGCTAGAAATAAATAAATAGATGAGCATGCAGTTGCAGCACTTAGGTGACATACGCTGCAACTTCAGGAACCAGATTGGGAGGGCTGCAAAGTTTCTGTTGGCAAAACAAAAGGACAGATACTCAGCCACCATCACAGGATGCCTAGACTAAGTTTAATCAGCAATTATTTCCAGAGCCCCAGGCAGAGTTTTATAGGATCCCTATATCAGAATGTGTTAAATCCCCAGCTTGATTCTGGCAAACGGCAAGCATTTTCCTCTCCATCTCTGCCAAAAAAAGAACTGTAGGACACAAACTGATCACCAGTAGCCTGAGGTTAAGAGAAAAAAAAAAATCTCCTATATGAATGTTTAGTTGCCCAAAGGACTTTAACCCATTTGAACCTTTGGTACCAGCCACTGCAAACAACACGTTAACTCATGAGGTGATTCATTCTGACCCGTTCCTATTCCTGCAATGCAATTAGCAGGATTTCAGAAAGGACTGATCAGAAATCACAGATATACTACAGAAATAAAAAAATATTGACAATTAATATTCTTAAAGCTTGAAGAAAACATATGAAAGGATGAAAAGAGGCTTATTTTCTTATACCTGTAATTGAAAATGACTGTTTTACAGACATAATTACAGGAAAAAGATCAGAACTAGGTATGTTCATAAAGAAGAAAAAGACAAAAGACTCATCAAATCATTTTTAAATCTGCTTTTCTCAAGATGGACACTTGCAGAAACCGAGAGGAAGGAAAAACTGTAAAAATGACTATGGTTAATGTGCGTAAGGAAGAATACGTGAATTATTTCATTAGGTAGATACAAAGCTTACTATAACAATTTTCTAAAGAAAAAAGCAATGCCCTTTTGCAATTAGCGTACTCTGAGTTTTGTCCCTAAGTAAAACAAGGGCCAATATCAGAGAGAATAATATTAACACTCAAACAAATAGGGAGCTTCAGACTTGTCCAAAAACCTGAGTGGGGTGCTGCGTAGTACTGATGTAAGAAGCATTTCTTGTACACACATGGAACAAGATATTCAGTTCTATTTTAAACCGGAGGGAAGTCCCTAAGACAGAAAAAAGGAAGCATTGAATTTATAAAGAAAAGACTGAAAAGCTGAATATATTTAATTTGATTAACAGAGGTGCAAAGAAACCTCTTTACACTGCAGTAAAGGCAGGATTTATTTAGGACATAGGGTGGGGAGGTTATTAGAAGCAAAGTAACAAAATTGATATTGTACATGAGTTCTGATAAAAAAGTGTATTAGACTATGAAAGACAAGCCTAAAATTACACCACACAAAAAATTTGAAAATAAAGACAGACAGCTTCTGAGTTTGCTAAATAAAAACAGTACCTGACTTATCCTTGCATAAATAAGTTGTTAAAAATGTGAAAAGATGGCTGGTGATCAGCTTGCGTAGCAGAGAGAAGTCATCAGAGAAGTTCTGCAGAGATCTATGTTGAGACCTGTATTATTCAACGTTCATTCATAGAAAATGAATGTTCATAGAAAATTCATAGAATTCAACAGTCAACATAGAAAAGAAGGTAAATAGTAAGGTGCAAAGTTTGATGATGATATTTAGATTCTTTACAGAAGTAAAGATATGGGCTGATTGCAAAAAAAAAAAAAAAGTCACATTTATGAAAGGCCTTGCACAGGGAGAAAAGCAATCTTAATGTCACAAATGAAATAAGGGGCTCTGATCTTATTCTTAACACTCAGGAGTGTAATTTAGAGATTATAATAGATATATTTTGGGGAAACTATCAGCTAAATGCTCAGTGGCAATGAAAACAAGCCACCAGGATATTAGAAGTTATTCAGAAAAGAGAATAAAACAAAGAGGGGTAGGGGTCACCACCTGCTTGCCCTGTTGCTATCATCTTCCCTAGCCAGTCATTTCTGGCCACCGCCAGAAAGGATATGGGGTTAGACTGGACTCAGGTCTGATTCAATCTGAGTAGTTCCTACATTCTGTTCTTATTTATATCTAAAAAAACAACGGATAGCTCCACATAGCGCTGATGCTTTTGTTTTTCTGTGGATAGATCTGTTTTAAGCTTCTCCCCTTTTTTCAGTCTTGCAGCAGCTTCTTTTTAACCTGTATCATTTCACAAACCAAGGTTAGAGAACGTGCCTACACAAAAATGGCCGCAAGCAGGAGGGCTAACCTCCTCCAGTGAGGAAATGGGAAGAGGCTGCTGGAGAAATGGGAAAACAGCACCAGTTTAACTAGACCTGCTATGAGAGAACAACAGCATGGAACCAGAGCGTGGCGTTGCCTTGCTGTACACAGCTAGCTGATAAAAGCCGAGAAGGGATGCAGATGCATGGGGATCCTCTTGCACATCCAGTTACAGAGCAGGGGGTCCAGCTCTGAGAGCTTTCCAATACCAACCACATGGATACGATAGCTCAGACTTCCCCATGAGGGATCTGAAACCTCAGTAATACCTACAGCCCTTGCAGGGCAGCTCCTACTGGACAGTAAGATGAAAATCGACACTACAGATGGCTGAAGGTGTACCAGTTGACTTTATTAGCAGTGAAACCAAAAATCCTGATGAATTAGTCCCACCAAAACATCCGCTTCCCACAAGGCCTATCTCCTATGTGACAGAGGAAGTTCAATCTGTACCTCCTTGTACCGATAGGTAGGGGGATTACCTCCTTCGCTTCCCATAACATAGCCACCTTAGTTAAGCATGATGACACTAACTGCATCTGTTTCAAGAAACAGTTAAAACCCCAATCATGTACCACAACGTCACTAACAAAGAGGAGAAAGAGGAGCTTGTAAGATGGAATTTCATTCAATTAATTTTAAATGGTTCTCAATATGTAGGAAAATAGGGGAAAAGCACAGTAGAAACTTCAAACAATTATCTAAAATGCTACAATTATACCTATCCACCTCAGGCAAAACTATCAGAAGCAGCAGAGACTATTTTCCCATACTGGAGACAGCAACAGTGTTGTCATGACAGCACTCTACTACTTTTATTTAAAAGGACAGAGTCTAGACCAAAGACACAGAATCAGCAACTCCAAATTCAACTTCAATTAGCCAGACAATTCAAATGCCTGCAAGTAAATATGCAATAAAGAAAAAAAGTATTTGAAATGGAGAAAACATGCACTCACAAAACTCACTGTCAATAATGACAGTATTCAAAGAACAAATCTACAAGACAAGTGTTACTGATCCACAGTAGATTTCAACAAACAGATGTTGAGTCTGGTAAAATAAGAGCTCTAGTGCATAGGATGGTAATAAGCATACATAATCATAGACCCCAATAAATTGAATCCATTCCAGCTTGCAAAAGTTAAGGCCAAGAAGCATTAAAATGTATTTAAAATACACACTAATGATCTACTCATAAAACTTTGACTGAATCTGAATAATTTTAAAGAAAAGCAGAAAAAAACATTCTGTCTAAAACTTGACCAAAAAAAAAAAAAAGATGGGGGCGGGGGGAAGGTCTCTGGCAAGATCTGAAGCTCACCACACCTAGGATCTGATAGACAATTGGGAATTATTAATTTCCAGGGGAGGCCCAGATTCTCCAGTCCTTCTTCTGTGAGATTCTTGACATTTACAAAACTTGAGTCTATTCCTGCGACAAATCATCTTCCAAAAAGCTCTCCAGTGGAAACTCAGGAGATAACAGGAAAATAGAGTTACTATGTACCACAGCAGACACATAGAAACCCAAGATCTCTCCATGTTGTGATCGAGTTTTATAACTCTCCTGTAGTCACAGATAGGAGCACGTACTGATCTCAACAGCGTTACACCTGAACTCCTGGAGGAGTGTAGATTAGTTTGGGCGTTCTTTACACCATCCTCTAGACTTCCACTTTCAATCCTCCAATTTCTTCTCAAGCGGTTAAAAACTGTAGGCCATCTGTAAAAGCTCAGATAAAAGATGACACAAGAGGAATCAAATTCTTCTGCAGGTTGCTGTGGGCAGCAAAGTATTTACTTCATACAAACTAGCAGTGGAGATATTCATTGCTTTACAACACACAAAGGAAAAAAGTGGGAAACAACATGAGACTGTGTACCTCTGAAAGCAAAGCATGTAAACAATTTGTAGCTACAACACCAGGGACGATCAGGAATCAGTGACAATGCCTAGCCTATATTGCAATACAACTTAAATATCTCTCAGATTTAATCCACTTGAAAACAAGAACAAAAATTCTTAAATAAAAGTTCCTCAAATCACCATCATCAATTATCTGAGGAGACCCATTTATAGTACTTTTTCTCTGTAATTGGTTTGGTAAGGTTCTGCCTTCGAATATGACAAATGGTAGACACCTGCCACCACAAAATTTCTTTTATCTAAAGTAAATATCCATGTAAATAATCAAAGCTGGTCTCAAAATTAGTTTGTTTTTATAAAAACCAAAATTGCATGCTCTTTCAATTTAAAATGAGATAGAGCAGTGTTACACTCTGAGGAAAAGCTCTAAGCTGTTTTTTTTACATCCCCATTCTTTGCCAGACATCCTAAATAGACTATATTTCACTTGATACACTACAGTTTCATGATTTAACCTCCATGGTATATCACAATACTGTTAAATCACAGGGCTTCACTGTAGACACAGCCAGCTAGGAAGCCTACCCCGTATAGAAGAATGGGCATGAAATATCTGAACTCCAAATTCCATGAGGCACAATAACACGTATTCCTACACTGAATATTACAGGAAGACATAAGTTTGTTCTGCTATGCTTGAGGCCAGTAGGAACTCATGCTGTTGCAGTTAGCATAGCACTGAGGCCCAGTTAATAAACCTCATTAAAAGGCTTGGTACAGTGTTACTGCTGTAAGACACAGCGAGTGCACATCATCCTGAAACACAGATGTAGATTCCTGATACAGAATTTCCAAATTCTTTTGGTTTTAGCTGGAAAAAAAAATACATCCAAGAAGCTGCTTTTTGCCAAATAAATAATTTTTATCTGTACATTTGCATATTTGTGTGTGTGTGTGCATATGTATATATAGTTAAAATCCCATTTATGTTGCAGTTCTGGCATTAAAAAAAATTCTGTCAGCTGTATTCTTCACAAATTACTAACAGTATGTCTAAATTAAAAAAAAAAATTGCCTAAGCACAGTAAGGTTTTTAAAAGTCACGTCCTGGGATATTCTTCTTACAACCACTGTAACCAAATATTGACCAGAAGCAGGAAATCTACCCATGGCACTAAAATATTAAAACATTTCAATTGCAATTTCTAGCAATAAGTGTGACGACAGAAATAGCTAGGAATTAATGAACCATTTTATCCTTGAGATTAGGTCAGTCTCTGTAAATGATAAGCAGTTGATCTCAGAAGATAAAAGAATAAGATCAACGTGGAGCACTACCTGGTGCTTTAAAAAGATTTTACTCTCAATCGCTGCTCCTGATGAATGGAGGAAAATGGCATCCCTTCTGCTCATCTTTGCTGATACCACACAAACCTCTTCTTTCCAAGTCACCTGAAGACCCGTATTTCGTCTTTTCAAACTATATGAAAAGAATTCAAGAGCAACAATGAGATTTTCCTAGCCACAACTGAAACCAGTTCACTCAACATACCGTTACAAATAAATTAAAATCCACTGATGAGACATTTTTCTGCCTCTCATTTCCACAGAACAGTCTACATGAACTTCTGCCACATGTTAGCAGTTAAAGTCAGTAAAAGAAAAGAAAAAAAGGGGGGGGGGGGGAACAACTGGAAATAGACCCACCCTCACACAATTATGCTTAAAAACTTGAGATCTGTATTTTTAGATGACATACAGATTATCTTCAATTTCTTAAACTGAAAGCTACCAGAAGAGCAACATTATCAGTCTTTCTCCTACAATAAGAGAAAGACTACAAAAGATAGGGAAGAATTAGAAAGTTATTATTCCAGAGTGTTGTCTTTGATAGTAAAATGGAAATTACAAAAATTAACATTGTTTCAAAACATGAAATTCATTAAAGCTATTTTTCCTGAAGGAAAGGGGAAGAATCAAAATTTGAATTTCTGAAGCAAATCCTAGCAGAGGCAAAGACTGACAGGTGAAAGAAAACCCAGCAGAAGCAAGGGTAAGAGGATTTAGCATAGAACCCCTGCCTAGAGGAGAGATCTAAACGTTAGAAACAGGATATTTAACAACCACAAAAATAAATTCTAATAAAAATAAACAACTTGCCCTGTAAACTAAGCACAACCTCAACAGTTGGCTGTCAGTCCACGAACATGGTGATCCAGTTGTAGTCTATAAATGCAAACCCAAGTCCAGCTGAGTTTGCAGCTCTTCTAGTCTCAAACTACCAGCAGTAAGCAAAGATGACAGCCAAAGCTAAAGCCAGCAGACAGCTTTCATACAAAAATACTCGTGTATGCTCTAAGTTTGCTGTATTTCACAGCAGTGCCCTCCTCCAGGATTATAACAAATTTTCAAGTGTTCCAATACTCAATACCAGCAGGTGGAAGAAAGCACTTAACATACTCAGAGAAAATTTAAGAAATATACAACTAGTTATTTTTGTTATCTAAGCAAAGAGTTTATTTTACAACTATTTAAAAATAATTATGAAATTAAGACAGTCTGTGCTGCGTCCTCAACCCACTATACCTGTTTAAATTTAAATGATACTAAATAAAAAGTACGTCTGCTGTCAAAGACAGCCTGTATTTTTCAGTGACTGATTTTCTGTATCTTTATAACTATAGCTTCCAGAAATGCTAAACCAGGTTTTAACAGTAGCATGATCTTTTAATGTTTTCTTTGGTTTTGTTCATTTAATTAAAGTAAAACTACAGTCTTTCAAAATTCAAAAATCAGCTAGGAGTTGTACAAGAAGAGAAGTTTTTCTTTTTGCATCTCCTCTAATTTCTGAATAAATGCTGGTTTTGAAAGAAAGCTACTCATCCAAAATTGTTCCACAAAATAAGCAATAACCAACAAAAGTAAGCATACTACTTCATAAAACAGTTTAGAATCCAAGAGACAATTTTGATGAACATGTTTTTCTGAATAATCTTATGAAATGTGTATTTTTTTCCTCCATGACACTGGAATGCTTAACTGCCCTACATCAGAGTAGCAGATGCAAAGATCACCCTGGAAAATTTTACTTTAGTTTGCAATATTAAAAAACGCTTTCAGCTGCTCAAATAATAGGTATGATAAAAAAAAGACTACAGAAAAACAAAATAGGTGTTTTCATTATCATTAGCTGTATCTTGAAGTCTCCCTCCAGCAATATCACTAGTCATTGTTTCTAGTATCAAGCTCTTGATTAATTCAACATCCCAGCAGAGCCCTCAGTTTCTGAAAAACCTAAAAGATCACATTCCAGAAAAAAAATAGTATTTGAACAAATGCATCAGAAACAAATTAAACTAGCTTTGAAAGTAACTTTATACTAAGCGTTGTCAAGTGCACCACTTTGACCTATGCAACCAGCATTCTATAATGTCCATCAATGCTGCTGTAAAAGGAAACATCTTATTTGCTCATTTACATTCTGAGAAATGACACGCCAACTGCATCTCATTCCTACCTCTGCAATCCAGAACTGATGTCAAAGGTATCACCTCCTCAGGTGGCAGGAGCAGCCAACCTACTCTTTGTTTTGGAGCAAATACTTTCAAAAATGTAAGTTATACATATATTATAGTTAATATCAGTGCCAATTATTAAAACTGACATTGCCTTCAAGGTGCCTCTCACTTTTGCGGATTTTAACTGTTTAACCTGAAATTTCTCATAATGCCATGTTCAGACTTAAAAATGACAAATAATGCTTTCTGCTTTTATTTTTTGATACTAAACAGACATTCTGAGAAAAAGAGAATGTGTTATATAACATTAAACTTTTTTCTGGCAACCTTTTCTTTTGAAAATTTCAGATATTCCATTTTGAGTTCAGGGACTTGAAATGTGGCAGAGAGGCAATGTCAGTATTAGAGAGAGGTTTTTTGAACTCTTTGGAAAATCTGCTCAGTGTGGTAACACCTGATAGACCATCAGATGGGTCTCACATCGTAATTTGAGCACATCCACTGAAGTTCCAGTGGAGTTTAACCAGTCACATTTCTGAAGGGTCCACCCCTTCTGTGAATGTTTTTCGGAGGCAGGTGCACATACCTACTATCCACAGAAAAGTCAGCTTGGGAACCCAAGCCTGCAACAGGCTACCTGTCTCAGTCAGCCTAGGGCTACATGGGCAAAGACAGAAAGTATAACTGGTGGTTGAAAATGGATCAGGAACTTAAAATGACAATAGTATCCAGTCTTTATTGTTCTGTCAATGACCCGTTTAATACCACTGCAATACATGGAAGGGAAAGCTACCAATTTAAATACACAGCAGTCAAGAGACAAACAGAGCCAGGCCTAGAGTGCAGCTCCCAGAGCGCAGCGAACAGACGCAGCAGTTTGCGCAGCAGTTCGCGCAGAAGGGCGCACGAAGGTACCCTCGTTTCTGTTCCCTGTGGTGTACGTTTCCTCAGGTATGGTTGTGACACGCCACACAGCACGTTCCCCAGCGGCTGTTGGAGTTGCTGTGTCAGAGGCTGGGACCCAGACCGACCCTCTGACAGTAGATGCAGCTCTCCAGGTCTCAGGCTGCAGGGAGTGCTTGGGGCCTCTCCGGGAGGCCTGGGCTGGCAGCCAGCTCTCCTGCAGGAGGTGCGCTGCTGTTGGCGAGTTGTGTCGTCAGGTAAGGGAGTTGCGGGAGGAGGTCAGTAGGCTGCGCAGCATCCGAGAAGCAGAGCAAGAGATAGACAGGGTATTCTCGGAGACTGTGCAGCTTCGGGAGTCCCAACCCCCCACAGCAGTGGAGTTGCCAGAGGGCTCTGTGCCGTGTGAAACGGTACCTCATAACACCGTAGAAGAAGGCTGGAAACTGGTCACTGCTCGTGGGAGGAGAAAGGCTCCTACTCCTCCCAAAGACTTGCAGCTGAAGAACAGGTTTAGTGCCCTCCAGGATGAGGAGGAGATGGGCATGGCTGCAAGGGAAGTACCTGGGACAACAGACCCTGTGCCCTGCCGGAACACCCGGGAGAAGCGGCGGGTGATTGTTGTGGGGGACTCCCTGCTACAGGGGACGGAGGCATCTATCTGCCGACCTGACCTCATGTCTAGAGAGGTTTGTGGCCTGCCGGGGGCTCGTGTGAGAGATGTCATGCAAAGACTGCCTAGGCTCGTCCATGCTTCGGACTATTACCCACTGCTGCTCTTCCATGTGGGCGCCAATGACACCAAGGGCAAACTGGAGACCATCAAGCAGGATTTCAGAGCTCTGGGGATGGTGGTCAAGGGTCTGGGAGCCCAGGTCATCTTCTCCTCAATCCTGCCAGTGAGGGGGATGGATGAGAGGAGGAGGAGACGGACTTTCCAAGTTAACGACCGGCTGCGCCGCTGGTGTTGGCAACAGGGTTTTGGTTTCTATGACCATGGGACCCTGTTTGAAGATCGACAACTGATGGCGAGAGATGGGATCCACCTCGCTAAGTGGGGCACGCGTGTCTTTGCCAACAGGTTGGCCAACCTGGTAAGGAGGGCTTTAAACTAGGAAAGATGGGGGAAGGGGAGAGTTAGAGTGCCACGGTAGCTGGCAAAAGACAGCTCAAGTCAGGATGCCTCCAGCAGGTGAATGCAGCCAGGGAAGTGCGCATGGGATGTGGCTATGGAGGATCCTCTTGTATCCCTCCTGGGAAACCTGCATGCTCAATCGCCTCTCTGAAATGCCTGTACACCAATGCACGCAGCATGGGGAACAAACAGGAAGAACTAGAGATGTGTGTGCGGTCGCAGGGCCATGATCTCATTGCCATTACAGAGACATGGTGGGATAGCTCGCATGACTGGAGTGCTGTCATGGATGGCTACGTGCTTTTTAGGAAAGACAGGCCAGGAAAGCGAGGTGGTGGAGTTGCTCTTTATGTGAGAGAGCAACTGGAATGTATTGAGCTGTGCCTAGGGATGGATGAAGAGCAAGTCGAGAGCTTATGGTGAAGGATTAAAGGGCAGGCTAGCATGGGTGACACTGTTGTGGGTGTTTACTACAGGTCACCTGATCAGGATGAGGAAGTCGATGAGGCCTTCTACAGACAGCTGGAAGTAGCCTCACGATCCCAGGCCCTGGTTCTCATGGGGGACTTCAACCACCCCGATATCTGCTGGAAAGACAACACAGCTAGGCACAAACAGTCCCGGAGGTTCCTGCAGAGCATTGGTGACAACTTCTTGACACAGGTGGTGGAGGAGCCAACAAGGAGAGGTGTGCTGCTGGACCTCGTACTAACAAATGAAGAAGGACTGGTGGAAGATGTGAAGGTCGGGGGCAGCCTTGGCTGCAGTGACCATGAGATGGTGGAGTTCAGGATCCTGCGAGGAGGAAGCAGGGCAAGAAGTAGGATCGCAACCCTGGACTTCAGGAGAGCAAACTTTGGCCTCTTCAGGGACCTACTTGGAGGAATCCCATGGGTGAGGGCCCTAGAAGGAAGGGGCCTTCAAGAGAGCTGGTTAATATTCAAACATCACCTCCTCCAGGCTCAAGAGCGGTGCATCCCTATGAGCAGGAAGTCAAGCAAAGGAAGTAGGAAACCTGCATGGATGAGCAAGGAGCTCCTGGCAAAACTCAACCAGAAGAAGGAAGTATACAGAAAGTGGAAAGGGGGACAGGCCACTTGGGAGGAATATAGGAACGTTGTTAGAGCATGCAGGGATGTGACGAGGAAGGCTAAGGCCCGTTTGGAATTAAATCTGGCTAGAGATGTCAAGGACAACAAGAAGGGCTTCTTCAAATACATCAGTAGCAAGAGGAAGACTAGGGAAAATGGGGGCCCTTTGCTGAATGGGGTGGGTGCCCTGGTGACAAAGGATGCAGAGAAGGCAGAGTTACTGAATGCCTTCTTTGCTTCAGTCTTTACTGCTCAGGCCAGCCCTCAGGAACCCCAGACCCTCTAGGCAAGAGAGAAAGTCTGGAGAAAGGAAGACTTTCCCTTGGTCGAGGAGGATCGGGTTAGAGATCATTTAAGCAAACTTGACACCCACAAATCCATGGGCCCTGTTGGGATGCACCCACGAGTGCTGAGGGAGCTGGCGGACGTTACTGCTAAGCCACTCTCCATCATCTTTGAAAGGTCATGGAGAACAGGAGAGGTGCCTGAGGTCTGAAAGAAAGTCAGCGTCACCCCAGTCTTCAAAAAGGGCAAGGAGGAGGACCCAGGGAACTACAGGCCAGTCAGCCTCACCTGCATCCCTGGAAAGGTGACGGGGCAGCTCATCCTGGAGGCCATCTCCAAGCATGTGGAGGACAAGAAGGTGATCAGGAGTAGTCAGCATGGCTTCACCAAGGGGAAATCATGCCTAACCAATCTGATAGCCTTCTATGATGGAATGACTGGCTGGGTAGATGAGGGGAGAGCAGTGGATGTTGTCTACCTTGACTTCAGCAAGGCTTTTGACACTGTCTCCCATAACATCCTCATAGACAAGCTCAGGAAGTGTGGGTTAGATGAGAGGACAGTGAGGTGGATTGAGAACTGGCTGAATGGCAGAGCTCAGAGGGTTGTGATCAGCGGCGCAGAGTCTAGTTGGAGGCCTGTAGCTAGCGGTGTCCCCCAGGGGTCAGTACTGGGTCCAGTCTTGTTCAACTTCTTCATCAGTGACCTGGATGAAGGGACAGAGTGCACCCTCAGCAAGTTTGCTGACGATACAAAACTGGGAGGAGTAGCTGATACACCGGAGGGCTGTGCTGCCATTCAGAGAGACCTGGACAGGTTGGAGAGCTGGGTGGAGAGGAACCTCATGAAGTTCAACAAAGGCAAGTGCAGGGTCCTGCACCTGGGGAGGAATAACCCCATGCACCAGTACAGGTTGGGGGCTGACCTGCTGGAAAGCAGCTCTGCGGAGAAGGACCTGGGAGTGCTGGTGGACACCAAGTTAAGCATGAGGCAGCAATGTGCCCTTGTGGCCAAGAAGGCCTATGGTATCCTGGGGTGCATCAGGAAGAGTGTTGCCAGCAGGTCGAGGGAGGTGATTCTCCCCCTCTACTCAGCCCTGCTGAGGCCACATCTGGAGTACTGTGTCCAGTTCTGGGCTCCCCAGTACAAGAGGGATGTGGCACTACTGGAGCAAGTCCAGCGAAGGGCTACAAAGATGATTAGGGGACTGGAGCATCTCTCTTATGAGGAAAGGCTGAGAGAGCTGGGCCTGTTTAGCCTGGAGAAGAGAAGGCTGAAAGGGGATCTTATTAATGCATACAAATATCTTCAGGGAGGGTGTCAAGAGGATGGGACCAGACTCTTTTCAGTGGTGCCGAGCGACAGGACGCGAGGCAACGGGCACAAACTGAAACACAGACAATTCCATCTGAACATGAGGAAATACTTTTTCACTGTGAGGGTGACAGAGCACTGGAACAGGTTGCCCTCCGAGAGGTAGTGGAGTCTCCTTCTCTGGAGATATTCAAAACCCGCCTGGATGCAATCCTGTGCAATGTGCTCTAGGTGACCCTGCTTGAGCAGGGGGGTTGGACTAGATGATCTCCAGAGGTCCCTTCCAACCTCAGCAATTCTGTGATTCTGTGAATGTGCAGCCTGGACCAAGGTGCCCAAGAGCAGTGAAGGGGCAGAGAGCTAGGAAAACTGGGAATGACTGTGCAAGCAATTTAGGTGAGAAGGGGAGCAGAACACAAAACCAGAGACCAGAGTCTTCTTTGAATTCAAAGAAGAGCATCTGAGTATCTTGCTGTAGAGAATTAGCCACTGGCCACATCCTGAACAATGAGAAGAAAAAAAGATGTTAAGTAACTGCTCAGGAAGTAACCACTATTCATCCTGTGCACTGAATACTGGGGGGGGGGGGGGGGAAGAGATGCACAAACTCCCCCACATATTTACAGTAATTAAGGAATGTATATAACATGCATTGGTGCAATCTGACTATTGCCACTTTCTAATGCAAGTTTGACTTTATTCCCTTTGTCATTATTTTCAGAATTTTTTGTATGTGGAATAAATATAACACAATGATCAATTAGTAGCTGGATTCACCCTTTGCTTTTAAATAGGAGCTAAACTGAAGAAAAATAATAAAAAAAAAAGAAAGGTCAAAACTCAAACCAAGTAAAAGGAAAGACATTTCCTCTCTCAGAGACCTGCACTAAAATCAGAAAGTACAGCTGGAAGTAGCAGGACAGCAGCTGTAGGAGGTAACACAGTCAGTGGTACCAGGAGCAGTAGAACCAGTGGAGTTTGGATTTCCACTGATGGAGAAATCCCCTCCTCAAATCTCCCACACTTCCCTCTGCGTCTTCCCCCATTACTGACACCACCATATCACACCCCAGCGCATCCCTGTGCCCCTTTTAACATCTCCACAGAGCAAAGTGGCATGTGCTGCAGCCAGCCCAGAGCTACGGACAGGCAGACTGCTGGCCCACACATGCCAAAGATGTCAGTCATGCCAAACAAAACATGTTATACTCATGACTACCCTAAGGGGGTATAAATTTGTGCCTCTCTCCATTGCTCTCCAATTTGTCTGAAATTTGTTGGAACTTCTCTATGAGTTTTCCACCTCTCTTCCAAAACATGGTTGAATATAGGTTGGAAGTCTGAAAAAAGAAAGAAATCACAGCTACATTGAATAAGCTCCCTTTCTTCAGGTAGCCAAGATAAAAGTCTCCCTGCATTTTAAGGGCAGATTTTACTTCCAGTTAAGCCAATGTCAAGATGCAACCACCTGTCACAATGCAAGTTCACTGCCAGTGAACACTACTGCTTTTAGGTTGGAATCAAGCAATAAAATCCTGTCCTGCTCTAGAGCATGCCTTGATATGTCTGAGAGCACTGTCATAGTGCATATGCTTCCAAGAGCACATGTGTTTACAAAGGGCCAATCTGTGAAACACCTGAGTGATACCAGTACTGCTGAGAGACACACTCATTCTGATAAACTGTAGCTGTGAACTCCAGACATAGAGCCCTAAAAAAAAAAAAAAAAAAAAAAGGCAGAAACTAATGATGCCTGGAGTGTAGCTGATACCACATGATTTCTCCTGAGAACTTCTATCTATTTGTCAATTTATTCCCTAGAAAAAACTTCCCTGTTCATACAGTTGGTGTAACAGTTTCTTTTGTGAGTAAAGCCCCTGCTCCCTACACTTTGGGGAAATGAATATGAAATGGACTTTTTTTCTTCAAATCTGTAAAGTTTCATGCATTGCCTGTTTTATTCAGAAGCTCCCATTCTACTTTAATTATATCCTCCCAAAGTAGAGTGGAAAGTAATGCCAGGTTCCTCTGTGGGTCCTAAGGGGAAATACTAAAAGGGCTCTTTATCATCTCCTGCTCATTTTGGATGTCAAGAATTTTAATTACATTTTTGGCCTTTATCAGAAAGTACTTTTTCCCTATCAGATAAATCTCAGTCCTTGAAGGAGGATAAGAATACCTGGTAAAGAAAGAAAGGCAAGAATACCTGGATTTGTTCATGGCAGTTTTCTCTCTTAATACTGTTCAATTTTTCCTCTTCTTGGAAGAAGGGGATAGACCCCTTACCACATAGAAAAAAATCTGCAGACAGCAGAATTTGCACTGGTCGACTACATTCTCTGTGATATCTCTCCAATACAGTGAATATCAGCTTTTAGCTACTCAGCAGGAACTATTTTCTACTGCCATTCTTTCATTATCAGTACTATCTATCTACTATTACAGTTGCCAGTTACTCGCAGTGTATGACTTCTGCAGGTATCTGTTTCCTTGCCAAATTTTAACTGGACTGAAATCTGTGCTAACTATATGCCTCTGGGTGATTGTTGTTGCTACTGGTGTTGTTTCAACAAAATGGGTCAGATATTTGGAAGGCTTATATCATGCTTGAAACTGAAATTAATATACATGGAGTTGTATTTTCCAAAATTTCCAATGTCTTTTCTTTGAAACGTTCTCCCTCTTACATGCTTCAGGGAAAGAGGAAAGGACTTCCAATTTGCATCACAAATGTGTCACTGGGTATGTCTGTGGAAAGTTACTCAAATTTTAGCACAGTATAAAACCAATTACAAAACAAGATATCTGGACACACTTATAAGAAACATAGGAATTTAGCACCTAATTTCTCAGAGATCTGATGCATGCCCATATCAAGTAGTAGCCCTCGTCTACAGATCCTGAAACGGATTATGGAATCATGCCCCATTCCAAGGCTACAAGGACAAAATTGGACCTTCCCTGTAATGATCACTGCCAAAAGCTTTGCATTCAGATGCAACTGGTCACCAGAAAGCAAACATTAAAACATATACACTACTATAATCACCAGTGACAGCTAGACAGCAGACACGAGGAACTGGACTGCAGGTCAGAGGAGACAGCGATTTCCTTGAGTAAGCAAGCTGGGAACCAGGACAGACGCAATCAGAGAACCCTGTGGATTGCACAAGGAACCTGGAGATAAGGCTGGGGACCAGGACCTGACAGCTGTGAGGAAGAAAAAGTCCCTGATCAAACAAGAAGCTGAACTGGGACTAGCAAAAACAGGGTTGGGAAAAGTCAGGAAGCAGATCTGAAAAAGAATGGAGCTGGGGGAGAAGAGGGGCTGGGCAGCACAAATGGGAGGGCAAAGAAAGGCAGTGGTCAGAGGCTGAGGAAGGGAGAAAGGAGATAAAAGGTCAGAAAAGAAAGACGATATCAAGAAATAGAAGGCAGAAATGGAGAGACTTCAAAAAAAAAAAATGGATTTCCCTTCTGAACTACAGGTGAGCTAACCAAGGAGCCCTGGACACTGAAGGGAAGCCTGAAATGGGGATGGGACAGTAGAGGGAACATGCTGGAGTTAGTGGTGTAACAAGGCTAACCAGGCCGGGGCAAGTTTCAGTTCAAAAGACAGGAGCCAACACTGGGGCAATAGTACATACCTTCAAGAATCAAGTCGAATTTCAACATTTCACCACTTGATGTGACACCTGCTCTCAAAATGTTGGGCCATAGGGGAGGAAATACCTTTCTGCTATCAAAGTATGGGCACATATTCTTAGCCTGCTTTAACTACAAGTTAATGCAACCATCTTTTATTCATTTTTAAGAGGAAAAACTGTTTTGCTTGGTAAATAACTTGAATTCTTCCCTAAGGAACTGCCTCTACCAGAGAATTCTGCAGCTGTGGGAAAAAGGGTGTCTGCAGGTCACTTAAGGTCTCGTTGGTGCATACAGCCCCAGCCACCACTACTCAAATTGCTGCCTGTGCAGAAAAGGATGATCAGAAGAGGACCCTAACTTAAGACTAGAAGAGCTTGGCTGGTTTAGCAAAACAAAGGCTCAGAGAGGATAGAGGTGCTAGCTATCTACTGTGCAAAGGTACATTACAGAGAAGAGAACTATGTGAGGCAGAGGCCACTGCAATTACAGAACCAAGCAGGAGGCTGCCATGACTAAATTTAAAGCACAAATGAAAAAGTTCTACTAGGTTTATCAGATTCCAGAAGAGACTTCAACCAGGTTAATGAATAAAAAACACTATCTGATTTTAAACTGGAATTCAACATCTTTTTGAATGACAATCAAGATTAACAGGATGTCCCAGGAGTTCCTTTGTAAGTCTTAGAGTTATTAGTAAGCCATTTAAACCAATTCTTTCCTCTTTTTTTGCAAAATGTTGGGTATTACTCAATTTCTGAAGCAATCAAGTTGCTTTTCTGAAAATCAGATTCCAGATATGCTCACCTGCAGCAGCTGAAGTTACAGAGCCACGTAACGTTAAGTACTCTAAAAATATAGATCTTTGTTGTCTCAAACCAGGGTACCGAAAATTAAGAGACACTTAATGCCTTAAAAAAAAATAATAATAATAATTCTTCAGAGAGCCTGAAGGTGAAGAAATAAGATACAGAAGGATTAAACAATCAGTACAAATAGCAGTAAGAGTCACATAAAACACTGAAAAAAACACATAGTAATTCTTTCCTCAAAGGAGGTTGGAGTGTAACAAATAATACCCAGTGCTGCATGTTGGATATGGAAAAAATGTAGTTGACTTCTACTCATTAAAGAGGCCGCCTATGTAATACATAAGGGGAGTCAGAAACTATCATAATGGATATACGTACACTCACAGAAAAACTACTGTAATGCAAGTATACAAGGGGGACGGATTTAGGCAATCTACTGTTCAACTTCAATTCTGCCATGTCCTAACTTCTGAGTTATTGACTGTCCAACCTCAATAATCTTTTTTTAACATCTGAGTAATGGCATCCTCAGTAAAATATCACATGATTAACCAGGTCTGTTCTTCTGAACAGCCACAGTCTGCTGTGTAGGTGACAGAAAGGTACTGCAGAGACATAAGAGGTGGCCACGCTGATTCTGCCTGACACATATCCGCACTTTGTATGGGGTGACTACAAGCAGACAAGTCTCCATATGGGACCCATTCTGAACCTGACCTTTCTCTCTGCTTTAGAGGAGACCACAACAGGCAAAGCTATTTCACCATACACAATTGTAAACACTTTACCACCATGATGAGAACCCTTTTTATAAGGATTTATTGAAAATGGACTTCACTGACAAGCCAAGCCACTGGTCATCAATCACAGATATCTATGGCAAATTCTGACCTCCTAATAGCAAAATGCACAGAAAAACTTAGGGACTCTGCGTCCACGGCCTTCACAGAGAACTGATGAAGAAATGCCCCCTTTTTTTTTTTTTTTTTTTTTTAAAGGTGGTACAGCTATCAAGAAGGCACAAATAAACTTGAGACACCATATTATTAGTTTCTATTGATTCATATCTTCATCAAGTCTAAATATTAGCCCAAAAATTGTTGGCTTCTCTTTTTATTGGGGGGGGGGGCGGGGCTTGGAATTTGAAGTCTGGAATATAAATTCCAAGAGTTTAAGTATCAGTGTTTATTTTAAACATCTTATGGCATTAAAAGAAACATTATCCTGTGACAGCTTTACACAGTCCAAAACTGCTTCTCAAATGCCCCTGCATCCCAAAAATCCAGACATTCCTTTTCCATCCATCAAACCTTCTATCCTTCTCCAATCTTCCCCAAAATATTTTATTTTTTCTTGTTATGTGCAGTTGGAAAAACAAAAACAAATCACAACTGCAAATGCACTTCAGCCTGAAATAAATTATTCATACTCAGTCACGCCAAAGGACCTAGTCTTAGGAACCATGCCTGTATCTGGGAAAAACAACTCCAGCCTTGAAACCTTACTGGTAAGTAGCTGACAGACAGGTATTTAGTGCAGAGCACTTACACAGTTGCAAGTGAAAGGCAGACTAAAGAATCGTAAATGGCAGACCCTTAGCATTACAGATGTTAAGGCACTGTGCAACATGCCTAATGAAATTCCAACTAGATTTTACACATGTGAAAGAAAGCATTTGCATACAAGGGAGGTCCTTTAGGATGAAACATAGCAGGTCTCAGGATTTTGGAGCCCTTCATTGGCTGGGCAGTCTCTCTGTGGAGTGCCGGTGCAGTCAGACACCTGAAAAATACCTACATATCCTTTTAGATCTTGCCTAAATCCACCATCTGCTCAAGCAGACTTCTGCGTGTATAAAAATTAACTCACTGGAGCTTTTTTCTAGCCAGTTGATGGATAAAGACCAGTGAAGAAAGGGGAAGCACTGAAGTACAACATGACCACCTGAGAAAAACTCATGGATTATACTGCATTTTACTGTTGTTTTAGGATCGCTGGAAGTTGAGAGGAGGGATTTCCTAACATTTGGCTAAAACAACAGAACTTTGATAAATTCGGAATTGTACAGCAATAAACATTTTAATGAGGCTTGGACAGCAGCTGGGAGCCAACTGCTGACTATGCCTGCCCACATACTCTGACGCAATCCTGCCAAATATGTGGGAGTGTGTCTGTGTCTGGAGCATTTTATAATTGTTTCATGGACCACTTCATAATGATTTATGGACCAGCAATGATTCATGAACCACAGGTTGAGTAACACTGGACTAAATGACCTTTTCATATCCCTTTTAGGTCTATTTTCTCTTGATCCTATGTAGATGCAGCTGTCTGTCCATACACTGTTGTACTGGCAGGAAAAAAGCCAGAAGTTATACCCAGATAACAACATATATATATCTTAGCTTGTTTTTGTCATTAATGCAGTACAAATCGGTATATAACATGCATCTAAAGAAGCAACTCGATAACAAGGAGGATCTGAAGAAACAAGATAAAAGACATCAGAAAATGGAAAAAAGAAAGGTAAGAGGGACAAAGAAGAAAAAAAAAGGGACAAGGGCAGGCAAGATAGGGAAAAGGTTCAGAAAGCCTTTGCTATTAACAAGAGGAAAGGAAAAAGCAGGGACAAAGCATCTCGGCTGGAAAAAAACTTTATGTCAGAAAGTAAACTAACAGCTGCAATTGTTCGAGAAGATTCGTAGCTGGAAATTCCTCCTGTTTCTGGGAGCTAACTACAACATGATCCATGCTTCTTCCCCACTAAATTGCTGAAACACAGAGATCATTGCCCAGGACTACTGGCCATGCTCCTTCATGCTACAATCCAGACCAGAGAGAAAACCAACTGCAGAGTAAAATTCAGAATAAATGCAAGCTACTATATTCATTTACTATTCATTTCCATAAATAATTACTGACAAAGTTTTTTAAACTTTTAATACTGTGGCTACCACAGTACTTCCACCCTGCTGCTCCAAAGCAGCACACAGACCAGGAACGCTGCCAGAGAACATCAGCTCTGCCCACCACAGAACACAGGCAGTCTTCATAACAGTTAACCTCAAATTAAAGGAAAGACAAAAAAAAGTGGCTTTACAAAAGCTGTGCACACTTTTGCTGCCACCATTCATATCACATGCATCTGCTGACAGCATAACAACCAGATCAGTTCATGGTCTTCCTCCAGGAGTCATTCCAAGGCATATCTAATCATCTACCCCACTCCCAGAGAAAAGACCACAGAAGCAGACAACTCCAACTATTCCAATTTCTAAAATGGTAATGGTCTTTTATACTTGGTCTTCCTCCTAGAAGTTACTGCTCCCATCATTAATGCTGTACAATTTTCTGATACAGTCAGGTGATATTTTTCTTCATTACATTCTTCTCTCTACAATGCCACTGTAGTTAGACCTCTGGGTTTAAATAGTAAGCCCATATCTTGCCAGTGAGATTCACTTTATTCATTATTAATCTTTATAATTAGAGTCAAGAACTTTTCAACAAACTATTGATTTGCCAAAACTGAAGTATTTCAAGGAAAAACTTAACCTCAGCATACAGAAAGAATTACATTAAAAGACTATGTATGCATTCTGATGACTATCATGTTGAGCTGCTGAATCTGTGGTTTCAGGATATTCTGCCACACAGAATGGCCAGGGACTGGGGCTACAGAAGTTTCCAGTTTCTTGCTTTAGATGTCAAAATGTTTTGGGTTTTCAGGGCTTCCCAATTCTCAGCCCCAGAGCTTAAAAAGCTGTAGCTGTGGCTGTGGTAGCTCTAGCTGGAATAGCTTCCAGCTCAAGAGCAAGGAATCAGGAAGCCTGGAGCCCTCAGTATTAGTCAGAAGTCCTTAGGTTTTCAAGCTCTCTGTTACATGGGCAGAAATGCTTCCCTCTTCTCCTGCCTCCTTCTCTTTTCCATCTTCTCCACAGGCAAGTTAATTTGTTGAGATAAATTTAAAAAAAACCAAAAACCTACTTTTCATTCAACAGAAAGGAATAACCAACCTTTAGCCCAAAGAATACAAAAAAGCTAGTTAACCAAAATAAATCATAATCTTCTTTGTGAAGATATGCAAGGTTGCAAGGTACACACACAAGCAGGCATACATAAGTCAGTGGGGAAAAAAAAAGCAGATACGGTCAGCAGTATCAGTGGATTACCTGAACTCAAAAAAATGTTAACTGGACAAGATGTGACTTCCTACAACTTCATGACCAGTTTTCAGTAACTTTTACGAACCAGGAAGGACCAAAAATGTGTTTCGACTAGGAAAAAGTGATCTTTAAAAAAAAAAGAAAAATACAGCAAAACATTGAAAAAGAACACCAAAGAGGGATGTTAAATGAGATGAAAATGTTTCCTGATAGTGCAAGAATGCAAAAACTATTAAAGGATAATGAAGACAGGAGCAGACTATGGGAAATGTCAAGGTATCTAGGGAGAATGAATGGAAGGCTAATATAATGGCAGAGGACCTATGGACAATCCTGTGCAAACCTCTCCTCAAAGAGCAACAGTGGCTCCAAAAGCTAGAAGACGGTTAGATTTATGAATAGCGGGATGGAGAACTGCCAGCATACAACAAAGGTATATCTGAATCAGGAACTCCGTCTTTGGTTCAAGTCTTCCAGCATCAGAAAAGACACAGACTAACTACATAGATGTAAATGATAGACAAGCAATGTGGTGGCTCAGAAGTAAGTAGAGAAGGCCTCTCCAACAAAGAGCACTGACAACAGTGACAAAGGTAAATAAAGGTGAGGCCATACCCAAGTGGGTAATTCTGTTTACCCATGCTCAAGAAAAAGAAAACATTAATCAAAATTATCAGGTAGTAACATGAATCCTTTTTCCACACAATGCACAATTAGTCTGTGAATTCCATTCCCATTCAATACTGTTTAGACATCAGATGACAGGATTAAATCAGGCATTTATACAGATGACAAGGATATCCACCTTATAATAGTAAGAAATAAAATAAAACCAGAAGCTTTAAATGTAATGCAGATTCTCAAACTTCAGGGCAAAAATAAATTTCTAACTAATATCCCCAAGAGGAAGGTTACCCTGCATTTTTACTGCTGCAGAGTTTATTGCCTTGAAACAGCAAATACCAAACATAGTCAGAGCCAAGGCAGTAGATCAGAAGGACCCCTGCCACAATGAATATGAAAATCCGAATGTTCCTGTTTGAACAGTATTCTCTCATTTCTTTTCTTAAAGCAAACAAACAAACAAGATGCATTCCATAAAGGAACCAAACAATGAAACGTTATGAAACCACTAAAAAGAAAAACCATACTGACATACGAAGACATCAAGGTTAACATAACACATGGAAATATAAAATATTACAGATACACCAGGGGCTTAGTCAGGGTTACCTACATTACCGGAAAAAAAAATTTTGCGGTTTTTAGAAATACCTCATTTTAATATAGCTAGAAATAATCAAACGTAAAAACATATATTTTGATGTCTATTAAAATACTTCACAACAAAACAAATCTCAAAACCCATTTGCAGAATGGCATGAGATGTAATTAAAGCAGTTTGAAATAATTTCATCCCAAGAATTTTTACTAATTCTTAAATTTAAACATTCCAATTTGACTTTTCATGAATAAAAATTTAAAAAACTTTTTCAAAACAAGTCATGTTCTGAATCTCAAATTATGTTTATACATTCTAGACTGTATGTAAAGAACCAGACGAAGGAACTACTAGACCTTTAAGTCATGCTTTTCTCTAATCAAGGTGACATCTTATTAGTATTTCCTTGACTTGGCAAGTATTACCTCATATCTTTGCATATCTCAGCACAATCACCGTTTACTGTTTATTTTTTGCAATTTTTAGATTTTGTCATATTTTATTAATAAACATTGTATGAAGAAACATTAATTAATCTAGAATTCTCACTGTTGCCAATTCAATAAAGCTTCCTTGGTAAAATATTCTGTTTACCTATGTGTGTTTTTCACTGATGCTGCACTTTGCCTTGAAGATCCAAATTGTTCCCGTAACTTCCTTAATTCATTGCAACCTTGAAATATCACAAAAAGGCTCAATTATACAAAAACACACTCCAAACGAAGTCAGTTTTAGAAAGAAGCAGAGCATGATGCTGATAGCTGAACGCTGAGCCTAATATAAAAATATTTACTTTTTTTTTTTTTTATAGCAGATGACACACATAGCTTAAAAAAATCTGAAGGGTGGTCATATGGAAAGTGAGTACTACCTGCTCAGGTCAGACAGAAAATGAACGGCAAATGTTTTGTGTTACACAGTATTGGGAAAGAGCCGAGATATGCAAGTACATCACCATAGAAAAGACAACCCTAGAAGCTCAATAAAGCATGAATCTTAGGTAAGCTCCAGCAGTCACACCTGAAGTTGCCCGAGACCAATCCCAGAAACCAGTTCCAGTGCTGCCCAAATTACAGTGATGATAGGAGAAAGGGTGAACATCACTGGTTAAATTAATCTGATAAAAATGAATGTGGTACTATTCTTCTGTACATCTTTATCTATCTTGTTGTTCACATCTCTAATATTAGCTGAGTAGATCTTTACAAGATTAAACGCAAGCACTTGGTTTTACATGCAAAGAAGAAATGTCTCCTCTCTATCTCTTCTGTGCACCTGGGCTCATAGATTATCAGCCCTCAAACCCTGCAACAGTGGATCATAAACTTGCTCCTTGGAAGAGCAAATAAGTAAAGTGCTTTTACTCTTGTCTGCTTTTTATGCAGCACCTCAGTGCAAGAATAAAGATGACATTTTCTTTACAAAACAAATGTCTCTCCTCTGACTGGGCATTTGTGTTCAAAAGACATTCCTTGAGGACTTTTTTTCAGGGAAATTTTCAACACATGAAGATGCACCAGTAGAGTAGGAAACTAGCATGCACAGAAGAATATGCACATGCTTTAATAACTTATAGTAGTAAGGATCACTGGTATGTAATACAGATGTCTGTTTAGAAACAAATATATGTGAGTACTACCTGTTAGAAGGAATATTATTTTTTTCATTGACTGGAAAGCTATAGAGCATTAGAAAAGACTTACAGCAGTATCATATTGCAGCGTATTATTGTTTTTATTCAGCTTTTTTGTTGTTACTCAGATCACTCCATGTATTAAAACACAGAATGAAATTTCCATTTGACATTAGCCTCCTGGTTCTGACTCAAGCAAATGGACTTAAAACCCTTTCTATGCATTTTATTCACACAAACACAGGTTCTTTCACAGAAAAAGAAGTGCCTCTATTTTTTTTTTTCTAGTCGTATTTTCTAACCAACCATTAAAGAGAAATCTCATAGACTTTCTGCACATAGAAATGACCACAGCTTGCATAAGTTTTCAATTGACTTAAGAACAAGACATCAGAGTTCAAACAGCAAAGCAGACACCTACTCTGATCTTGCAGGCACCACACCTCCATCTCAGTTTCCTCACAAGGTAATACCTACCTGGCTGTAATGAAGGAAGACAAAGGTTTATAAACCACTACTGAAGATGAAAAGCGTTACAGAACTCAAAATTCTCTCCAGTGGACAGAGCAGACAACATTAAGATTTGTCTGGCGGTGTTTTATGGTTTTCTTTGGAAATTTTTAAATTTCTTTTTCTACTTAGACTTGAGTAACACTTCCCAGGTGGCAAAGCATTTTCAAAGCACAGACAATACATCAAAAGATCACAAAAAGAGACTAGAACACAAAATCAAAGTAGCAAGGATTACCTAAAAGTATATGTATTTTAAACTACCCAGGAATTAAGGTGCAAAGCAAAAATTGTTGCTAGTCTTCCCCCGCACATCTTTCAACACAAATCCACAGTAACAGTCCCCAAGCGTTAAACCTCTCTTTCCACTTTCTCAACATTTAATCCTCTTGTTTCATGTAATGCCATACTCCAGTTCCCCAAAGAATGAAGGAAAAATTGCCCAGAATTTTACCCCTAGAAGCAGAAGTTAAGTATGCAATGGGAGGAATGGTGGTTTTTAGGACCCAAAGAAACAATGATTTGGGGGGGGGGGGGGGAAGCAATTCTCAAAGTCTTCACTCTGCAAAAGATTTTTTTCCTCCTGTTATGACACGTAACAGTATTTTTGTGATTATGAATCAGGCAAATCTGAAAATGCATTGAGATCTCAGACCTGTTTTAGTACTTGGTTTGTGTTGCCATTGGTAATAAAACTGCTGGCTCTAGGTACACGTTTTTTGCACATCACATTCGTTCATGATGCGACATTTTTCAATCAATGGAAACTAAAAGATGTTTTTCCACCAGAAAACAAAGAACATAAGCATCTCAAAGTTAAACACATTTAACTATTCTTCCAACAATGAGTATGAGGAGTAACTAAATGGATAGCACCTAAGTATTTTATATATTCTCTGGAAAAAAAGAAAGCTTTTAATTAAAAAGAGAGAGAAAATTCATGGATATTTTAAATCCCTTTTACTGGGTTTCTCTTTCCGACACAAAACAGATATTAGCATATATCACAAGAGTGATCTTTAATTAAACAAAATACATAGTTTCTCTTCATAAGTTTCCTTTGATCCAGTTAAGCATATGCCTAAATTTAAGCACATTGACTTCAAAAGTATTATTCATCCTCACGTATCCATACACTTACCCAGCGAAGGAGTCGGTGGCCTTGACTTAGAGATCTCCAAGATCAGCATCAAATAAACTTGCACCATGTGCTTTTCCATTCATACGGTTAGAGCCTAACAGCTTACTGAGTGCCATGATCTGATCCAGAAAAGCATGTATGTCTGGTTTTAAGTACTTTGCTGGATTAGGGCCTCAGTGCAGGACATTTTGCTGGCTCAAGCCTTTCATGTTCGTATCCTGCTGATAAATCACTCTCTCTGACATACTATCAACTCACATCAAGTTTTTGTTTTTCTTTTAATCCTTAATAAGTTATCAATTGATGGCAAAAAGATGATTATTTCATTACTACTACTTACTGGAATTGATATGCAAGTAAGATAATTTGTGTGTTTAAACTGGAACACCCACCTTGATTCATTATGATAGACTAAAAATTATTCTCTTTAAAGAATACTATCAGAAACCACAATTTCAGAACAATTTCAAGAACAGACCTTCACTTGTACCCCCTATGTACTGTACAAGCAAAGGACTATATCCCGTAAGAGGTATATTTTTAAAAATAATGAAAAATATTTATCTTTAACCTTGCAAAAGCTTAAACGTGTGTTTAACTTTACCACCCTGACTATTGTAATTGCATAGGAATAATCTACAACCTAACTTATGAAAAAGTAACATAGTTCTATTTATTTCAGTATAAACTTTTCTCAGAAAATAACAATATATTCATGTAACTGCGTAAATTCAGAATTTGCCAATTAAAATATTTACAAGTTTCACATAAATACACTGAACCTTCATGTTAATAACTGAAAGCAAATGGCACAAATTACAAGCAAAAGACACTTCATGTAATTATTTCAAGCAGCTAGCACTACGGAAACAGTAAGCAACACTTGAAACAAGTCAATTAAAGACTACTTTTTAATACTTTTCTCTAGAGAATCAGCCTAAACACCAAGGAGTTGTTCAGTTTCAGGAAACAGGCCCATCATACAATTACTTTTATGCTGACTTTTTTCATGCAGTTAATAAAAAAAAAAAAGCCTAGTTAAAAAAAAAGTAAAAAAAAACTATTGCCCACCCTGATAAGATCACAATCAATAAAAAGCAAGATTTAATGGAAGTAGAAAAAAAAATGTCAAAACTAGCTTGATGTATGTTATAAGCTGGAAAAGTATTAAGACAAGTTTTTCAGATGACCTAGAACTCCACAGCTGAACTACAGGGATGTTTCCTATATTTAAGCCATCTACTGGAGGAAGTCATCTTAAAATTCTAAGACATTATGTTTTTTTTAAAATACTTCAATTATGTTTCAAAAAAGAAACATATGTACAGAAGTGTGTCTTCAGTCATCACTTACCTACCCAGATCTTTGACAACAGCCAAAAACAGAATATACAGCCAGTAGCTGAACCTTCTTCTTTTCCTTTGGTTTGAAAATTTGACATTTAATGGCAGAGGGTAAATCATCTGAAAATTAAGGTTCTTTTTCATATTAAAATCTTCTGAAAAGTGAGAATCACTTCACCCTAAATATTTAAATAAAAGTGAACACAAATCTAAAATGTATCTAAGCAGAACAATGAACTAACACAACACATAGCATCCCTGATTTTCGTGGGTTTTTTGCTTTGTTTTGTAAAACAAACACATAAACACAGATACCAGTGCATGTCTGAATCTGTGGACAAGTCAAAGCAACAACTCCAGCAGATAGGAGATTTCAAAAACTTTATGGTTAGTACATTAAAATAAAACAAAGGGAAAAGACCATGGAGACCATTTTAAAGACCACAGAAAAGCCTGAGTTAGTGCCCCATTTTTGTCATCACTAGCATTGACGGGAATACTTGAGAATACTAGAGTCTACAATACTATTGAAACCAAGACAACACGAAAGCTAGTCACAATATTTTTGTTCAATAAGCAAATGTGAACACACAAAAAAACGCCAACCATGTCTTACACTCTGTGTTTGAGATATGTGGAGGTTGTTTCAGATTTTTTATTACTAATAGCATTCTTCAATTGTTAAATAAGTTATTGACTTCACAAAAGCTACAAGTATAAAATTACTGAATTATTCTTATATGTTACCCATTTCATTCTTTTATACTCATACACTTCTCTCTCCTCTCCACATAGGTACCCACACCTCAGCCCAAAGCATTTAATCAACTGCTTCACTTTTATGATGCAAATTCTACAAGTTTATCTGGCTTCTGCATATTTTGTAAACAAGTTTATCAGTACTAGTAAGAGGTGAAGTTAAAAGCGCTACAAATTATAATTACAAAATAAATTTTCATAAGAGAGAAGATTCATTTCATTGGTCCTACCAAATCATGACATATGTAGAACCTTTTATAACAAAGCTTAGTCAAAACCTACATCTTATATATTGTTTGGTTGGTTTGGGAAAGATTAATATTACAAAAAATGTCAAGCAATTTACAGGTATATTCCCACAAAATTGGAAACTTTTATCAAATGTATCAGTTGTTTTGAAAGGCTCTATGCCCAAATCTCACCACATTCAAAACATTACACTATCTATAAAAACACCATAAAATTTAAAAATAAGTAAGAATAAAACTGGCACAGAGGTGAAGGAGGCAGTGTATTTTTGGCCAGGAGGAATTTCACTCCCTGGTTCTCTGGCAGTATTTTCTATGCGACTACCACTCCAGTTTCTGCCCAGCTGTTGTGCAAATAATCCATTCCTAAAATAAAAACAAGTTGAACACTTCACTGAATGCCACTGAAATCAAGCTTTTGTCCGAGCAGCAAAGCTTTCTGCTTATTCCACAATAGCCTTATCTCAAACTTGGGCCCCAGCACTGCCCCAGCACAAGTGTGGGCACAAGTGAGGACAAATAAGACCTTCTAGTTCTGCCAGTTACCAGGGTTTTAAAGACAGATTTTGAGAATACAGAGTATAGCAGGGAGCTTGATGCAATCCACTTTCAAAACCATCTTGCCTTAGCTTGAATGCTAAAAAACTTCACAGGTCAGAGGTGATACCTCTAGTCACCAGCTCATTATTGATTCTTAGAGAGCAAGAGCTGGCAATGACAGTAAAAGACAGAGCAGCAATTAACTCATCTTTGCAATAACAATACAAAGGACACAGGATTTAGTCCACAGACATTATAATCCAAACACACAAGAAACTAGGGCAGAGGTGTGTAACTCATATTTTAATAACAAGTTCCAGTAAGGCCTCTTCTCAGCAAACACTGCTGCTCTGAACCACACACAGAGTCACTGTGTACCATGGAGGACCCAATGCACTCTTCCTGCCTGTGTAGACCATATTTATCCCTCAGACATTTCTGGCCACTGTAAAAGGTTTTAGCACATTGTTAGCTGTCACTATGCAAAATAAATAAATAAATAAAAATCATTGGTTGCTGTTTTTCACTTGTTTGCCTGAAAAAACTGTTCTCACTAATATTCTCCTGCTGTAGAAGCGCCTAAACGACAAACAAGGTTTGGACCATGGCACATCTGGACTCCATCACAGGCAACTGTAGAAGAGCTGATATCATTTGTATCCTGCTAACTGATATCCATAGAAACAAAAAGCTTGAAACATGAAAACTGATCTCAGATTTGGCTCACTTAAACACATGCTCCAGTAACTGTTGTGGTGTTCTTTATTTTGTTTGTTAAATGTAATTGTGTTGGTTTGAATTCTCATTGAAACCACGGGACAGAGAGATCATGTCTCACTGTATATTCACCTAGCAGGAATCTTAAGGCAGCTCACTAAACAAAATAAAACATTTTACATAGTGCCTCTCTTCCTAAGAAAGATAGTTACTCGGAGAACGTGTTCTGACAACACTTAACCATATACAAAGTACTGTCTGCTAATAAGGAAAGTGTTCACATTCAGTTAGACAGTAGTCAGATAGTGCCCCACAAAATCGTGGCAGTGCAAATTCTGTCTGGTCCCAGTGATAAAGCAATTTATGAATATATTTTTTCTGACACTGATTTTTAATGGTCATCATTGTGCATTGTTCTTAATGTAATTTCATAACTCCCCAAAATATATTTAATTTTGAGTGAAAAGTTAAAATTTAGTAAGACTACTGTGGAATTCTCTAGAAGTCCCAATACGTAAAGAGGACAGTAAAACTATTAAAATATTCTTTGCAGCTTTCTCTGTACAGTCACAGAATCTTTCCAGAGGTCATTTTCACAGAGAGCAAGAAATGGAAGAATGTTCCTACTCCGCACAAGACAGACTGAGATTGTGTCAGTCACACCTGCCTTGATTCCTGTGGTCATTTGCAAGGAGAGACAAGACAACAAACTTCCATGTGAAATATGTATCAGTACCAAAGTGGTCAGTCCCTGCTTAACCTGTTTTTTTTCTTTCACGTGGTCTCATAAAATAACACTGTAGCAAGCAAAGAACTTGGCATTACATTGCTTCTATCTAAGGATGCAAAATCAGTGAACAATAAAATTAGCACCGATAATGACTTTTTCAAAACATTAGATGATCAGCATCATTCAGAACAATAAAACCTGGCTACCGTGTACTGTAGGACATGCCAGAACAGTTTGTATTGTCCAGTTACTTAGTACAGCATGTGCCAATTGGAAGAGAAAGGGAAGAAAAATCAGTGGGGTGATTCAGTAATCAAGATTACTTGCATTCAAAATAAATGTTACTATTCTTCCCTGAATTTTACAGTGTAATGCTCATCTTGCCAGACTTAAAACACTGAACAAGTGATTGTCCTGTCCCCACACAGGATGCTGAGGCATCTCATTAGTCTGCTGTTGCGCACATCAGAATAGATGGTGCTGGAACATTTCAATATGAGTAACTTCAAATGCCTTAGGAATAAAATCCAAGTACCGCAGGATTTTACATACATGATCATAAGACCCTTTCAGAAAAGGGCTGACTTACTGCATCCTTACTGATAAACACTAGCATGACTAAACAGGGATCAGAGATGAGCAATTTGGAAAATGCGTACCATCAAGCCTTGCCTACTTCAGCCTCTTTAGAGCAACAAACTCTCTTGACAGTTCTTCATGGAGAATCTTGAGCAGTGGTAACTCAGTTATTCTGGACTCATACAAAAATTGTCCACAGTAGAGATAAATAGGTATGTATTGGGATTCAAAAAAAAACTGTCTACCTCCAAATTACTAAGGGATCTAACATAAACTTCCACGTTTCAGCTTATGTCCTTCTCTAAAGTATCAGGGCACAGGAAACTCTTTGATCAAAAACGCATGTTTAGGGCTTATCTCCTTCATGGCTCACAGGCACCTGCAAATCAACTGGGCCCATTAGTGACAACTATTGTTAATGCTTCAAATTCAGCATACTGCTGTTCTTTGAAGGAAGTTAGAGTGTTTGCTGGCAGATCAATAAATCATCACTCATTGCTGGCAAATTCCCAGACCAAATCTCCATTTTTGATGAACATTAGCAAAAGATGTTTGCCTCTGCAAAAATAAAAATAGTTTATTTGCAGCAGTATTTCACATCTTCTTTCTATATGAGGAAAAAACTTGGTTATGGCCCAGACACACTAGATGATCATCTCTTGGCAATCAGTGAAGACCACATTATCATGAAGATTCTGTGACAGCTGTCAAATTATTTTAATACTGCAGATCATAAAATGCTATTAAGTTGGTTGTGGCAGATCACAAGAGATGTAGATGCTGTTTGCTTATTCTTGGTTCCTTTCATGCTAAAAGGACACTAGGGAGCAATTGTTGCCACTTCCATTCATGTGCTAGAACCCTCCTGGTCCCATCTGGTTTTAAGAGAAAGAATGAAGAAATTGCCACAGTGTCTGTCTTTTGCATGCTGATGAAAACCAGCTTTATCATTTCATTTTATCCTACCTGGCCAGAGCAGCAAATTATCTTCACCAGCATTCAGTTTATCAAATGGAGAAAGACCAGCTGCCCAAGACTCAGTTCAGTCAGACTGAGATGAAAATAGGCAGAAGCCCGAACAAGGACAAAATACATATCTTTTGTAATTAGTGTTTTGCTATTAGCGCACCTTTTGTATTAGTGTTTGCCAGTTTGAATTTTAGTTACATTTTCAGCAGCTACTAGAGGACAAAAAGGCAGCTATAGTTAAGTCAGTTACTTTTGTTGTGACAGCAGCTAAGATATGGTGACATTTCCTTCCATTTTTGTCCTTACCACTGTTATTCATGACTTTTTCACTGTAAATTTAAGCAACTATGGATGGGACAGGATAGGACAGGATAGGACAGGATAGGACAGGATAGGACAGGATAGGACAGGATAACTAACCAAGTGCTTTAATCATTCACTCTCTAGGTATCAAGGAATTCAACTTCCAGGTGACCTAGACTCTAAATTAAGTCTATGCACTGTCTTCACTCTTGGGGTAGAGACCATCCTTTCAAGCACCTCATCCTCCAGAGCTGAAATCCAGCTGTTCACCCCCAATACCCCATCCTGATTCTTATGGGCTGCCATTGTAGTTTAAGCACATCCTTTCCTCACCAAATGTCTACTGCCTTCTGGTTTATACTTTAACTTTTCAGGAGGCATGTGACAGATGTGAGAAAACAGATAAAGAAGTACAGACAGCCTTTGCACAATACTTCCGATTCCAAACTTTCCTGACACTTGAGAGTTTAAAAATTATAGTCAACCAAATGCAAACACTAGGTCTCTAACTCACACTTTCTTTAGTTTCTGTGGATCCATTTATGCTCAAGAAGATTCATCTTGCCTTATTAGGCCCCAGCTTAAAGACGATAAACAGTTATCCTCATCCTCTTTTGTTGAAATTTAAACAAATACATTTTAACTTGCAACTGGAAAGAGTCTGAAGCGTATCCTCTCAGTTAAAGTGGCCTCTTGGTTGATCAGATATGAATTACTAAGCCACAATAACATGATTAAATTCAATTACGGGCCCACATCTCTCACTTATCTTTGAAACTGATTCTCTCCCAGCTTAAATTCAGCAGTCAAGTCCACACAGCAGTAACCTAAGAGACAAATGCTTGTTGCCAGAACATCTTCCATGAGAAGATGCTAATTTTGTATTTATGTATTTCTTATTCCTTGAGTTCAGGGTTTAAAATTTTAAAGTTCACCTAATTTCCCTGACTTGCAAGAATTGTGAAGATGGATGGAAGAACAGAAAATAAAAATACAATCTTTCCTTCTTTCTCAACATAAGTGGGCTACGCTGCTGAGTCAAGAGGTAGAACAACTGTGGAAAGCAAAATACCTTTTTATCTATTTTTATCAAGATGAAAACATACTTGAACACATTCTTAAAGTTAATAACTACATACATTAAGGGATACCAAGCAGCCCAGGAGTGAACACACCAGATATGCAAACATAGTTTTTTTCTGTGCTCCTGTCAAACTTGATCAACTATAAAGTTGAAACAGCGGTTCCATAAAATGCCTTCATTTAACTTGATTGGAAGGGATATTGAATAAAACTAATTCCAGAAACATTTTTCTTCTCAATGTATTTGCTCAGATGTCACCTCAAAAAGTGTTTTAGGTAGTTTATAACAAGATTTGATTTAGCAGCTTAGGCAGAAAATCTGGGGGGGGGAAACGTGCCCTGAATTTTAATGACACAGTCTTCCACTGGTGAGTCTTAACACGTCATTTCTGAAATGATGGGGTATACTGCATCAGCCATATGCTACAGTTATATTACTCAACACAGAGCGCAATTCCTGTCCTGTAAAGGAGAAGATCCCCTGTGATAATTTTGGTAGTGGAATCCAGAAGCACCAAAGCCACTGCAGAATACTGCTCAATTATGGAAGCAGCAGTAGCAACTCAACGGCTGTGCCACAATTTGCACAAAAAACAGCTATCCATTTCATTTTTAAATATGGTTTTATAGTCTGTAAAAAAAGGCACAATATGATTTTTTAATTTGACGTGAGTATTCTCTATAATTTCTGCAGTGAAAATATCTAAAAATACTCTTTTTGGAAGAGAATCAGTGACATTTCAAAGTGCAACAACCTTCTCAGTAACAAAATGAATTTGATCTCACAAATTCTAAACCATGGATGTATGCATGCACTCTCTCTGACACTGGCAAAGCTTGAAACATTTAACCCATGTTATTCTCCTTCACTCAGGGTATCGATTTTTGGCAAGGGGAACCAACAGTGCTGCTCACATCCCTGTAATATCATTTTAGTAAAAACTGCCAACTTCCATCAGCAAGGTGCTTGTTTTGTCAAGGTTCTGGATAACCTCTACTCTCATACCATTGAGTTTTCAGTAACTGACCTGTAGGGACCACAAAGACAGGCTGAGCTAAGGATTTTATGAGGTGGGCTGTTCAACACAGATGTGGGGCTCTGAAGCAAGGAAGGGGCAAACAAGGATACTGATATAATAAAATAACCCTGCTCAGAGCAAACCCACTGTGTCTGCACCAACATATCACTGTTTGTAAGACAACTCTTCACATCAAAACAATAAAGTTCTGCAGAGAATTGTTAAGTCAAACTCAAATGCCAGAAACACACTGCTGGCACTAGCACCATTATCTAGTTTTGACGAACCAGACGGACTGAGCATCAGGGCGACACAACAGCATTTGAAACACTTCCCAAAGCCATGCTGCATTTGCTTGGATGGAGACAAGCATATCAGTACCAAGGGAACCTTTTATGCAGCTATGCCTCAGGGATACACTTGACTCCACATATGTAGACTCCCACAAAGCCCTCTAACAGATCCTCTCTAACAAACCTGCCTTCCTCTCAAGCCATCACTTCTCAGCTCCCACAGTTTTCCCCTTTCCACAGCTAAGGACAGAGAGACCTAAGCAACTCTATAAATGCACACGTGCAGTAAGCCAAGCTCCCAAGGAGAGGCTGAAAGGAAGTCCGTGAGGTTTGAGGAAGAAAAGCCTAGGGTAAAATGGTCTGCAACAAACCACACACAGTTCACCAAAGGGAAATCCTTTCCTTCCCGCTTTTCCCACCTCCTCCAGCACCACACTTCTTTTCATGTTTGAACCTGCTACTGCGACATCTCCAGCTAGGCTTGCAATGCAGGCTGCACCTCGACTGTTCACTATGACAGGGAAGAGGCGTGGACGGAGGACACATTAAGGCTGAGACTGAAGAAGCAAGTCAGCAAGGGGCATGCAGATGAACCAGGATTATTTAACTACTCCCTTTTTTTTTGGGGGGGGGGGAGCAGTTTGCTTTTTTATAGCCTGCTTTGGGATTTTCCACTAACAAGAAACTTCAGCACCAAATTAACTGAGCACTTTTGTATTGTTATACAGGACAGCAAAATCACCGCTAGTCAGTCCTGCTAGTGTTCACAGGATACAATAAAAACTAGCTCCCCTCACTAAAATAAACATTGGATTTAAACAGTCAGATTACAGAGATACAGAATTAAAAAAAAATACACAAGAATACACATGAACAAAATGTTTCTTGTATGTTATTAAATATTTTATATTGTGTGCATGTATTATATCCAATACATACAGACATTTGGGATGGATAGATAAATGGCTTTTTTATATCCTATATGGGCATGTATATGTGACAAATATACCATTATTAAATACATCATATCCAATATTATTCCATATCCAATTTATAGAAACTGACTGTATAAAAAGATGGCTTCAGTGTTAGCTTAAAACAGCAGCATTTACATTCACAAAGGTCTTCTAACTCCATGTATGTAAAACATTCTGCAGAAAAACTGAATGGAAATATTTTCTAGAAACAGCAGAGGGGGATGTTAGCACAACTGGCTTTGAACCAGAATTTAACTGTATCTGTAATTGCCTTTTAACTCAATGCCATGCTAAACTCCTACATTAGCTAAAGATGCACCTTCATTTCATTATGGCACTGGCCATTTTTCTGGCTACTTTGAAAGCTTTATTTAATCTATTTCTCATACTCAAGGACAATTAAATTCAACATTTTTGACCATTTAATATTTTTCTTAAGTCTAAAGGAGAAAAGTTCCAGTAACTGGAATTCTGCTAAATTACTAGCTAAACTTGAGCAATATACAATGAAACACACTTTTGAAAGAAATGGCTTACTTTAAGTGCAGAAAAGCTTTTCATATACACAGTGGAAATACACAGAAGGAAAGTATCAGTGATAAGAGTTTTAAAATGCAAATCTATCCAGCTTCATAATGAAGATGTAAGAGAGAAAACAGAAAAACTGTTCACAAATCAGTATTTTAAGTGGCATCAAAACCCATCAGAGCAAAAACATTACCACTGTTTGCTTCTAATAAAGACAAGCCTGCATGATACAGCTCATGACACAACCTTTATGAAGAATGAGAGGAAAAAGTCTTTCCAGTTTCTGACATACCCAGACTAGACTGTTTTTGAAGTTCCCCATCTCTAAAAGCACGATACACTTTGACTACTGTCATCTACCCTATTTCTGTGATTTCTTAACTACACAGGTAGATTTTTGACATAAAAAATATGACCACAGCTTTTAGTAATGTGTACACACTGAGAGGAAAGACTAAAAATACAGCCTCTCACAGCTGAAATACCTGCTCCCATTTCAGTTATTATTTTTATGCCATATGTTTGTGAACAACTTCTCATTAAGAATAGGATTTACTTGTAAGAAGCAGTGCAGTAGTTCTGAAACAGACCTCCATCTCCCATGTAAGAGTAGGATACTTTTCCAAAGAGCAAACCAAATCTCCTCGTTTTTAACGTTTGGTGAATTTTGGTCCTAGCAATACAGCTAGATACTGTATAGAAAGGCAAGCAAAAATTGAAGTGCTACTTCGTAATTCCATACAGTAGCATAGAATTAACAACGGGTATAGCAAAGACTTAAGACGACTGGTATACCTTAAAGTTCCCAAATGTTAACACGGTACTTGGCTTTTCTTTCTTTGACCCACAGCCTGCCGACAAGGCAGCGACACGGTAGTCTATGACGGTGGAAGTCCTCTTGGTGGAAATGACAAAGTTACTGTTTTGTTTAAAATAAACAGACTGTTTACTTTTGAAAGTCACCAGAAACCATCCATGCTTCGTTTTCTTACAGTATTGATTTCTAAACCACGAGCACCACTGCCTCGGCGGACGCCTGGTGCCAGAGGGGCGCGGGAGGAGGATGTATGTGCACGGCTGCTTCTGCCGGCGGCAGCTCGCACCCGCGGCGCTCTCCTTCCCCGGGGGCCGCGCCAGACCCGCGGCTCCGGGCCGGACACCTGTGGCCCCCCGCGCCCGCGGGCGGCGGGACGGGACAGGACGGGCCGGCCCGGGCCCACCCGCGGCTGCGTGACGCCGGGGGACGCCCAGGGTCTCCCCCCTCACACAGGCGCCCCCGGCCACCGCGAGCGAGGCCTGCGGGAGGCGGCGGCCGCTGCGGCAGCGGGGAGAAAAGTTAGTTGCCGCCGGCGCGGGGGAGGCCCTGCCGCCCCGAGGCGCCCGCTTGCGGCTCCCCGCCGCCGCCCCCGCGCGCCCCCGCTCCTGCCGAGGCGGCGGAGCAAGATGGAAGGCGCCGGGGGGCCCGTGCCCCCGCGGGGCGGCCGCCTCCGTGCCGCCGGCCGAGGGGCAGGAAGGGGCGCAGCGGGCCGCGCGACGGCCCCCGCCCGCGCCTGCCCGCGGGCGCCGGTGCCTGCCCGCCCCAGCGCTCACCTCGCTCCTGCTCGGCTTGCAGGCAGATGGGGATGTTCTTCTTCCAGCCCGGCATGGCTCCCGCACGCCCCCCGCTCCTTCAGCGCTGCGGAGGCGGGGGGCTCATGGCAGGGCGCGGCGGCGGCAGCGGCGGCGGCGACCCGCGCTCGGGGGGGAGGCGGCGGCGGCTCCGGCGGCGGGCAGCGGCGGAGGGGCGGCGGCCTCGCCGCGGGAGGGAAGGTGGCGGCGGCGGAGCTCCCCGCGCTTGAGGGACGGGAGAGAAAGAGCGGGGCGGGCTCGCCCGGTTCAGCCGGGGACAGCCGCGAGGGGCGAGGGGAGGGACTGTAGGAGGGGGAGGCGCGCGGGGGTGGCCGCCCCCGGCCCTGCCCGGCCCTCCCCGCCGCCTGCAGGTGGGACTGCCCGAGCCGCCGCTGCACAATGGAGCGCGGCGGCGGCGGCGGGGCGGCCCCTGCGCGCGCGGCCGCGCCGGGCGGCCGTTGCGCCCCTGCTGGGCCGCCAGGTGCGGGGCCCGCGGGCCGCGCCCTGAGGCGCGGTGCCGCCGCAGCCGGGCACAGGCCGCGGGCAGGCGCCGCGTGTCCTGTCGCAGCCCGCGGGCAGGCCCGGCCCCGGCGGGCACGGCTCGGCGGGCAGAGCCGGGGGCGGCTCCGCAGCGGGATTTCTCTCCCCCCCCCACCTCCCCCGCCGGGGCTTGCTCTGAGCGAGCGGCTGTGGGGGAAGGGGTCGCCCCGGGCTGCTTTTGGCTTCACCATCTTGTCACTTGTTGAAGGAACGGAGAGTTTGGGGCCGCTCCCGGCTTCCAAAACCTTGCTTGAAGTGTCTGCTGCTGTGTGCTGACACACGGTCTTGCATTGCAGTTCAGTCAGTGAAGCACGTTTCATCGATGCAGAATTAAAACGGGCTTCTGCCATTCCCTTTACTCTTACAGAGTGACAAGTTTCCCAGGGCTCGCGTGTGGAAACCGGGACATGAAGAGTTAAAACACACACCACCTCCCACGGTACAGTACCGACAGCCCCCTGATCAAATAACACCGGATTTGCACCATAAAGAGCCTCAGACCCTGATGTGACAGATCGGGTTTCTGTCATTATTACAACCAGTTCCTTACGACCTTTTGACCAAAAGGCCTCGAATCTCGTTAGTAAAATTGTTTCTGACACAGCAATATTCTAATAGGAGACTAATGCTACAGCAGTTAAATATTCCTTTCCTTTTTCAGGGAAAAGAACACTTTTAAAAATTCAGAGTGTCAGGTTTGAATGTCATTTTAAAATAATGATAGTAATATATGTGAAGCGTTTTTTTAAAGGCACTTCTGGGGGTGGAATATTACATGAGCTTCACTATGCCTCACAGTTATGTTGTGATTATTTTTGTATTGTCTGTCATTTCCTCATATTTATAGAAATTATGGAACTTTACATGGTCAAACGGCTACATATGAGCCCTTCATTTAGATGAAAACTTGAAGGGTTTCCCCTATTTAATTTTTGTAGTAAACATAATGACGGTTTCCTGACACAGCATTTTTCTGTGTTGACTTTGTGCCAGCACATAAAGCAGACTCTGTTTCTTGATACTTGTGAAAACCCCTTGATTAAAATCCCATTGACAAGAGCTGTAGTTGCTGGCTTTTCTTTGATCATACTTAGGCCGTGGTTCTGTGATCAATAATACTGTAGTCGCGTATTCGCATATGGCTGGATCCCTGAGCAATGCCAGCTTGATCCCAGGCAGGGGTAGGTGTATTCTGGATTTCTGCTGCATTAGCCAGATTAAGGAGGTTTTTTGCTGATGACTCTTTTGCTGACTGTGAGAAGACAGATGATACCTGATCTAGAATAAAAATTGGTGGCACGATGTTAAGAAAACAATAATATTTTAACAAATTAGAACTGGTAGGCTGAATTTATGTGAAGTTTGAGTCACGTGGCCTCTGGCATTTTTGTTTCATTATTAGGGGCACTAAATTTGGATTTGCTGGATCCTTGAACCAGAGTCTCACATCCTTTGTTCAAGAAGAGACATGATTCTCCTTCCTTTCATACTCCCTTTACTTAGCTAGTGTTATTTTTCTTACTGATATTTCTAAAGAAAAATCTGGGTGTGCATGTGAATTTCTGAGCATTCTGCAATAAAGATCTCTAACCAGCTGCTTTGCTCGCAGGGCAAAGCTTCCAAAAGATGCCTTTAGGGAACGCAGGCAAAGCGATTGAAATAACCAAGGCAGGTTCACAGGAACTGACAGGGTCAGGAATCAAATGTGCAGCGCACTGCTGCTGCTCCGATGCAGCAGTCACCCTGCAGAAGGATCAGGAGCTAAAAGCTCTGGAAATAGTTTCAGGAGTAGACACAACAATGAAACATTTTTCAAAGCAATGAAGTGTTTTAGAAGCCATATTGCTACTTTTAAAAATTACTTTGGCACTTACTCTCCTAACCTATGCCATTTCTTAAAGCAAACTTTGGCTTTTAGGTGTTACGGAATGAAACAAAACTTCAGATGATTTTATATGATCCACTTACTAAATCTCATCTACAACACTAATGCCTAGCTTTTACTCTTAGCCTTTCCATTATGAAGGAAAGAACAAACATTGAGCCATAACATTGTAGTTCTGATCCTCCAGTCGACTTTTTGCCAGCATTGGCATTCTGCAAAATTGCAGGTCAGTGAAATATAGTAGATTGCTGTACTCTTCAGTCGACAATAAGCCATTTTCTAGCTATTTTTTTTATAGTGCCATCACTTTTGAAGTGAGACTCCATAAGACTGAATGAGGGATTCTTCAGGGTCCTGCAAGAGCTATAAAATCCCACTTTGCTGTTTTGGATTTGCTCCAAAAATGTGTTTAAAAAAGAGAGGGGAAAGAACTATTTTTTTTAATGTTACTGACTTTTCAGGAATATGTGTACTGCATATCAAACAGCTGACAATATTTGTATCATTGAGTGGACTATGTATGCTTCTCTCTGTCATATGGAAGACTTTACAAATAAGTTCTTTTAGGCAATGATGCTCTTTCTAACTCTCCATTTATTTGCTAACAGTAAAAGCTTGCTTGGGTGCCTCACTTAAGTTAATTTAATTGCATTTTGTTACTCACATGAGCTGTTCTACACTGAACAACTGCTTCTGTGCTTCCAAATGCTAGTAATGGAAAAAAGCAGTCACCTGATTTAGATATATGTTTTGTGGTGAATATATCATACCATTACTGTATAAACTTCCTGCCATTTCTCTTCTGTCTACATTTTTTCCCCCAGAGAATTCTAAATGAATTGAATCTTGATTTTCAGGAGACATCCTTTCTTCTTGCTTGATACTGCAGCATGGAGGTCATCTGGAGCATGTATAATAACATCCCAAAATTCATCAAAAGCAAAAGAAATAAGATTTTCCCAAGGAAAGGTTTTAGTCTGTGAAATGTTCTAAAGAAGAAATTCATTTCTTGATTTCCTGTTCTTATCTATTCTCTAAAATCTAGATAGGAGAAATATGCTGTTGGATGGAACTGAGGGTTCAGTTATGGAGGACTATTTGGAATTTTTTTCAGTAACTGCAAATGTGTGCCAACAATTACCTCTAAATTACAAAAGATGCCTGAGCTTTAAACTTTGCTCTTCTTCCACCCAGCTACTGACGCTGACTATCCATGTTCACATGCACATTCATGATCAAAAGAAGCTTAAGAAAGTGCTGGGAGAATCTTTCCTGCAAACAAGAATCTGAAATGACTTTTAAAATAACTCTGGTAATAATAGTGTCTTGGAACTTCTATAGGTCTGTGATCATTCCAGTCCCAGAAACTTCCATATCATTCTGAATAGATGGAAAATGCTTGAGCCTACCACATTATCCCTGGTGGCTCAGTGGTATTTGCCTGTGCCTTCTATGGGGAAGGAAGGGTAGGTGCTTATCCATTTAAATGGACCAGGCACCAGTACATGCCTAAGACTGACGTATTCATAGTGAGGGTTACATAGATGCATACAAGTCATATTAAAATGTGATGTTATTTCATTAAAAATGTGATACCAATCTTGTCAGACCTGAGCACTGGGCAAGCTGGAGATGCATTCTGTGCAGCATTATCTTCTCTGCACACTGCTCTTGAATGTTCTCTTTCTTTATTTTCCTTTTATTAAAAAGGTGGCTTATCTTGAAAGCTATTTGTCACATTTGCTGAACATCAGATCCAGAAGTTCATAGATGAGACATAAAGCGTATGCCAACAATTGATTTTTTTAGATGCCTTTTAACACTTTTATTAACAAATGTTAACAAAAACTAGCAGCACACTCTGTTGCAGACCCATAGGTGTTTGTTGCTAGAAGATCAGCCCCCCTGGGGAGTACCCTCCCAATGCTAGTGCAGAGGACATGCTTCCTCTGCTAGCTCTTTCTGTGGCCCCATGAATCTCCTGCTCTTGCCCAGTGGCCAACTACAGCAGGAGAGGTACAGGTCTGAGTCTGCCCATGCAACTAGGCCCTTCAGGAGACCGAGACTCGGGTTACCTCATCTGTCAACCCCAAACACATTTAGGAGTCAGAGGAACACAATTAGTTCAGCAAGTTGGCAGCAATTCTGTGTATGCTCAGTATCAGCAAGTTAGGTACCTAAGTGACTCTGGATAAGAACTTAGGTAGGTACAGCCCTCCAAATAACAAAAAGGTTAGGTGGGAGATTTGTGGGTTGTATCTGCAGTTTTAGGAACTTGCGTTCTACCTGTTGCCCATGTTAGGTGTCTGTGTGCCTTTGGATTTAGCCATTAGGGCATTTAATGATTAAGGAAGCTGGAAGCTTTTCTTCATTTCCATTAGAAGAGAATTTAACATCATTTGTAAGGTTCTAACTCAGAGCCTTGAACTGTAACAGCAAGCTTCTAGTTAGCAGAAGAAAATCTGTAAAGTCTTGGTCTTGCCAGCATCCTGGTGCCAAGCAGACATGTAAGGCACAACAGACAGCAGGCTTTAAGGTGCTGCTTACTTTCCTTTTCCTGTTTCTGTAACCTACCCTAAAAACAGAAAGACACTGTGTCCCAGCATGCTGAGGCTGTAATATCTGAACTGGTCTAAGTACCCATGTGTGTCCGTGTCTCTCTTGTACTGGGGAACCCAGCACTGGCTCCACATCTCAGATGTGGCCTCACCAGGACTGAGTAGAGGGGAAGAGTCACCTCCCTCAGCCTAATGGCAACACTCATCCTAATGCAGCCAGGAGGCTGTCAGCCTTCTTTGCCACAGGGCACATATTGCTAGCTGATGGCCAACTTGGTGTCCACCAGGACACCTGGGTCCTTTTCTGCAGAGCTGCCTTCCAGCCAGTCAGCCCCCAACCTATACTGGTGCATGGGGATTATTCCTCCCCAGGTGCAGGAGCTGGCATTTCTCTTTGTTGAGCTACATGAGGTTCCTCTCTGCCCATTTCTCGAGCTTGTCAAGATCCCTCTGAATGGCAGTACAACCAGCTGGTGTATCAAATGCTCCTCCCAGTTTTGTATCATCTGAAAACTTGCTGAGGTTGAACTCTGCCCCATCATCCAAGTCTTTAATGAAGTTGTTAAACAGTACTGGCCCCAGTATCCACTCCTGGGGGACACCACTAGTGAATGGCGTCCAGCTGGACTTCGTGCTGCTGATCACAACCTTCTGTACAGTCCAGCTCAGTAGAACTGAACAGCTTGATATCCAGCACCCAGCACGCTGCCGCCTGTGTGGAAGAAGGTACCAGAATTCAATTTAATTTTTGTTGTGAGCATAGAAAAGACTTTTATCCTTTAAAGCATGCATCTCAGCATGCTGTGTTTTGCAGGCAAGGGGAGAACAATAAAGCCTGCAGCAGAATGGGGATGCAGTTTTGAGAACAGCCCAAGGAGGTTAAAGCTCAGGATCAGCCTCCACAAAGGAATGGACTGTGAGGCATCCCAGGATAATTTTCTGAAGATCAATTTGAGCATGGCTTAGGGAAAAGACTGAAGAAGATCTGGACCAGTAGGAATCAAATCCAGACTCTGGTGACTGCCACTCATTGTATTGTTGCAGGAATTACAGGGAATGACTTCCAAATTGTGACCAATGAGATTGTTATTGTCAAGGATACAACATGTAGTGAAACAAGGTTTTGCTTCAGTTTTAGAGAAAGTCATGTATTTCCTTTCTCTCCCCTGGTCTCATGTCACCCAAGGTAGATTGCGTGGAGGGACAAAGAGAATGAGCAAGAGTCCAAAAATGTAACTGACAATCTTTCCATAAAAAAAGGTAAGAGTTACAGGTAGTCTGAACATGTATTTTTGCAAATACTGCTTTCTGTAGTGGCACAGTCACACTGGTAGAATGATTTGGATTTATACAAAGAGCATCATTAAAGGGCTGTCACAGGCTGCATGGCTTATAAGCCCTAGTGGCTGTATTAAGTGGTAAACTCCTCTGTGAATCTGATTTTTCTTGGGGTTCTTGCTCTGTCTGTTCTCAGCACACTCTCTGGGTGGGGACACAGAGATTTAGAGGGTGCCAGCTGTGCTTTCAGCAAGTCTGTGCTCCTAGTTCAGCAGCCTGTCAGTGTTCATTCAGGTCTCTCCCCTTTCCAGCACACAGTGCAAGAGAACATCCCATGCAAGACAGACTCAGTTTGGCCCTTGACATCGCCAAGGTGGATATGCTTTCTTCATGCCTTTCCTGTATGTTCCATTTTGATGGTTGTCTCTGTTGAATTCTGATAAATGTATTTACTTATCTTTTCTGGCAAGCGACCTGCAGACATGAATACTATTAATGACACTCAGCACACTTTAGGAAGCCCATTATCGGAAAGCCAGCTGCTATTTCAGGCACATTAGTTATAACCATTATCCACACATAAGCCACAATAATGACTTGCCAGTACTGAACCAGTCATGAACTGGCAGCAATTTGGTGTAACTAGCTCTGTAGGGCACCTGTTTCTGCTGCAGAGTGTAAGTGTCCCATTCCTGGAGGTTTAGAGGAAGCTCTTGAAATGTATCTGCTTTCAAGGATCGAAGATCTGGAGCCACTGCTCCTCATCTCAGGTCTCCATGCTGATGTGATCCGACCCCTGCTGAACACACCTTACAGCAGAAGCACTCATCAGGATGGGATCCAAAGCAATTGCAGCATGTGAATTCTCATTTGCTGCCAGTATTATCCAGTCTGATTTCTATCGCCTTCCACAATTCAAAAACCAGTGATGGTGTCCAGCATCTTGCACAATGTTTTCCATGTTGCATGAGCTCTGGGCAGCTGGAACGAACAGCAGTGATCTGGAAGGAAGGAAAACAACCAATGTGCAGACTCTGAAGTGCCTCAAGTAAGGGTATAGCTCAGTTAAAGCCATGAACACTTTAAAGGGCCAGAAGAGATGGACTCAGTTTTACACAATAATCTATGAAATATTTCCTGGAATGGATGCAAGATTTGAGACATTAAACACCCCAGCATCCCTAAAGCCAGATCTTTGTAACTGCGGCATGACTGAAGAATAGCTCTCAAAAGGTATGAGCAGGCTCTCTGCAAGGGATATGAAAGATTTGGCTGATGTGCGAGCAGAAGCAGGTGAGTCAGAATGTGAATAATGTGAATGCAAGTTACAGCATAGACATACTCCAAGTATTTTTGAAGAATGGGACCTCAGCTTCCTAGGCGGCTGAACAATTTCTAAATTTTACCCCAAATCTTAAATAAAATGATGTTACTTTCTACCTACTTTAGCAAGCAGCCACAAAGCTGAAGCTCAGTTAGGACTCAAATTCCTACAACATACATAACATTGAGCTGATCAGAGAGAAGCTTTTCTTAGGGTTTTGAGATAAAGTTATGATCTTAGAGAATGTATTTGTAACCCTTGCACCAGCGAAGGAAAAAAACCTTACAATTATACCATAAAGCAGAAAAGATTGTTTTCTTACATAAATTTGTTAAAACATTCAAAGAATATTAAGATTAGAGAGGCATAATAAGATAAGTATATTGGCATGAGCTTTCTAAAAGGAAGATATGCTATTTATTATTAATTATTACTGTTACCCAATACTAGAAGTCCTGATCCAGAAGATGATGTATGGCAAACCATAATTTTAACCATATGATTTGTTCCACCAATGGAGTGAAAAGTCCTTTGCTGGATCGGGAAATGCAGCAAGTTCTCTGTAGAGCAATACTCACAGTGCCGTTTAGAAATTCATGCTCCTATTTTGGGAAAAAAAACGGCAAATGTGGTATAGGTTAGGTAAGGATGCTGACCCCAGTAACCCCTTGGGGCAAGGCTGCTGCAGCTTCACATCACTAGGGCCGCCCAGCAGCAAGGCTGAGCGTGTAACACACGCACACTCACACGGTACAGAGAAAGTACATTCCCTCGCACAGGGAAACAGTCAGGCATTTAATGCAACAGGACAGACTGTGCTGATCAGGCGCTGGGCATGGTCAGACAGGTGTGCAGACCAGCCCCATTTGCACACAACCGGCCCCTTTTGATCCCCTTATCCCTCTCTTTTCCCATGTTTCTTCTTCCCCAAATCACCCAGATCCCTCCCTTTCCCTGCCTTTGGCTCCTCCCCTAAATATCCCATCATAAGTCTTGCACAGTCCCAAAATGCTCTTCCCCAGCATCCTGCAGTGTGCCCCAAACCCCTTGGTTGTGACCTGCCTCCCCCAAAAGGTGCCTAGGGGCCACCCCCATGGCCTCATCATGCTAGGCTCCTCCTGGCCCCATGACAGCCCTGGCAGGGGCCAGCCAGGGCCCCCCTTCCCTGCAGGGGTAATTTCGGTCCCCTGCTGCCAGTGTGCCTCCATGCTCCTGGGGGCGAGCCCCTGATGGGCTGGTGGCTCTCAGGGGTTATTCGGGTCCCCCCTCTGGCCATTGTCTCTGTGTGCTCCCTCATGCTTCCGGAGACGAACTTCTTACCCCAAAACCTAGCAGTATAGAACTAACAGATATGAAATACGTCTTCTGTGTATATTATGTATGTTTCTCCTTTGGACTATGGTGGAGTCTCTTGATAATCAATACAACGCGTTTATAAGTCCTTTTGTTCCCAAGCTAGATAGTACTCTCTCTCCTTAACCATCTTGCATAAAGTTGTATCACTTCGGAGCTAAAATTAGCAGCATGTTTCAACTTCTTTGAAAAATTTCAATGTTACCAGGTAAGACTGCTGTTTTTTCAGATTTAGAAAGTGCCAAAAAGGTCACAAGAATATTTGTTTCCTTTGTAAAATGAATTAATTGTACAGTTTTATACATATATATACATATATATATATATACACACATTGTCCTATTTTCTTATAAATACTTGCAAGCTGAATAAAGATTTATGATGATCACTTGGCAGTCAAAACTTGAGTTTGAGCATCTTTATAAAAAAGGCAAAGATCCCATTTTGCTTACATAAGCAAAAGACTTACATGTACTAGCTTCCTTAAATTTGGCTCACTGTAATTACTTAGTGATCAGACCACTCTGAAAAAGAATGTTGGATTATTACTGCAGAATTAAGTCTTTTCTTAATTTGACCAAAGTATGCAATTATCCAATTGCACTTGGGAAGTATCTATTTTTGGATCCACTGCATTTTACTTCCAGAATTGTACAAATATAATAAAGCAGATCTCTGAACTCAAATAAATCATAAAAAATAATAACAGTAACAATTAATTGTGGTACATTTGTTCAGGGTCTTAATAACCTTTCCATTAGCCCTGGCTCAGACATTAAAACATTCAACTGCTTATATCAAGAATTTGAACTTTCAGTTGTTCAAATGGGTTTGCACTCATGCAAACCTATTAAAATTAACTGGACACAGCAAATTGGACCATTGATTCTATCTGTTACCCATTTAAATATGACTATTTTTAGCTTACCTCTTGATTTTAAAATATGTATCGGGAATGATATTTCTGCTGTTTCTCCCCTTGTTGTCACTCCCCTGCTAAAAAGTTATAACACATGTTGTACTTATTGTACATTTGATTTGGCTGAACATTTAATTGCCTTTCTTCACTTTTTATATTCATTGCTAAAAAAGATGATTGCAATAACAGTTGATCATATGAATTATAAAATAATAATTTACACTCAGGTGGCGAATACAAAGTGGTTCACCAACTACTGGTATAACCATTTATGGTCATTAAAAGTGGAAAAATGTGAATCTTTCATTTAAAGGGAATAAATTTAAACTTTTCTCTGTCATCTTTTTGCCATCTTTTTGAAAGGAGGGTTGGGAAAACAAATCTGGAACTACAAGTAGCTGTTGCCATGAGAAAGACTAAATGTTTTGGGGAAAAAAATACCACTAAGCATTAAAATAGCAGTGTGTTTTTAAGAAACTGGAACTGCTGGGGAATACTTGCTTGTGTCTCAGTGGAGAGCAAGTCCTGCGAGGAGCCGAGCATTCTCAGTTCCCCGTGAGAACAGCGAGGAGGAGAAGAGCCAGCCAGCTGCAGAGCACAGCCCTGGAGTGCCAGAAACCTCATTAGGTGTTTGATTATTTCTTTGTTTTAACAGTACCTGGAAAATGAAGAAGTGCAGGATAACGATAATCAAGTAACACATGGTTCTCAGAGAAAATGGCACCTCTGTGGCAGTCAACGCAAGCACATTGCTTTGAGCTTTCTCTTGTATAATATAATAAGCAGATCGATATCAAATAATGTTTTAATAAAACTCCCTAGCTAGTAATTTTCACTGTGATACAGCTCGAGGGTAGCATGATATTTTGCTACCTGGGAAAGAGCTTTTTATTTTCGAGCCTATTCATTGCTTTCTGTCATACAAGGCTCCTGTACAAAAATGCCATAAACTCTATCAAACCCTTTATAACAACAAAGACTGGCTCAAAAAAAAAAAATCCTTTGATGCACACTTGTGAGCCGTAGAACATATAACAGACACCAAAATGGTGTAATGGTAGTGTCTCAGCAATGAAGTAAAGAAGTTGAGACTTCACAAACAAGGGCATCTGCAGTTTTATAATGCAATAAAATGTCTCATTAGATAAACTCTAATAGAACCAGCTCAGAAACTGCAACTAACCCATTGTGGCTATGTGTAGATCGACAAAAACAATTAAAAAACAATTCAAATGCAATGTTTCAGTCTACTCCAGTGACTCCCTGGCTTGTATCTCATTGGATATTTTCTGAGGGAAAATACTCTGCCCCAATGCAAATTTCCCAAAGGAATAAACTCTCAAGCCTCTGAGACAAATCCTGTGTTACAGTTCACCGCACAAGGCCTTTGAGGAAGGAGATCTTCTCGTGGAGCATTTCCACCACCCCTTAACCCACCGCGGCTTTTCCTGACTGTACATGGACAGCTGGGCTGCAAGCCAGGAGATCCCAGGAGATCCCTGCGGAGGCCAAGGCACCATGCGAATGTTTCCAACTGCTCTCCTGTGACCGCCACAGCCCCCAACTCATAGGGTCGCTGCTGTATTCCAAACTGTCAGATCAAACTGCCCTGACAAGGTCTGTAACATCTTCCCAGACAGCTCCCAAAGTGCATAGGCAGGATATACCTTTTTATTTGCACAGCAATATTTTAACTCAAATCAGCTTGAGTGCTATTGCAGATGATACTATCTGGGTGCTTGCTGCAGTGCAGAGGCAGATAACTCAGAGCTGCCCTTGTACAATTTGCATGTAAGCACTGCCTCTGCCATACTTCAAAAAGGAAATTCATAGGGTCAGCAGGAAGCAACCATCATGCAGAGGATCCTGGTCTGCTTAGGCATCGTCGTTCCTGTTCCTTCGTGCCCAGAAGAACGCTAACACAGAGATGCTTCTTTGGAGCTTGGGGAGAGAAGATCCAGATCTCCCTCGTACTCCTGAGAGAAAGACGAGGGAGTCAGCAGAGGCTGTTGTTAACAGAGTGAAATAACCGTAATGCTGCTGTCATTGCAGGAACTGGATCACTTCCCCGAGGTTGGCTGTGTCTAGCTTCCACTCGGTTCAGCAAGAGCTGCAGGAACTGAGCCTAGCAGGGGTCTGCTGGCATGGTGACCACCTCTTGCAGGATCAACGAGTGCTAATCCCATGCAAGAGTGATTTGTAGCACAGCTTGGCTTATTTCACGCAGGATCAAAAACTACAGAAAAACATCCTCTGCACCTAGTATAATTACTGTTTTCACTGTCTCTCCCCATTGGACTTCTATCAGTGACACTTGGACATCAATTTTCAAATGTGAGCATCTCAGGCTAATGCCTACACAGCAGCCCCTATGCCTAGATATGTAAGGAGCATTTGTGATCAGTGGGTAAATAATCACTGCCTGCATTTAAATACAGAAGGGTTCCAAAGGATGTTGCTGCCCATGTTTAAATACAGGGTGCACAAGCTCGCTATAAATTTTTGGGAGCCTTGCCATTCACTGCTGAGACAATCAGCACTATCTTTTCCTTAAATGGTAAGCTATGAGGTATTTGGGAATAAGGCTGAAGTTTTGGATCTGCTTTATTGTGACTAAAACAATGAATCTTTCTTTGATGTGCTGCTGTAAAAGAATTGGTTGCAATTCCTAATTCACACAGGAACCATAACTTCATGAAAGGAAAAAAGTAAACATCACAATAAAAAACTTTAGTATGGTAAGTGTTCAGAGTACATCTTATTCCATCTTCTTCTTTGCTATGTGCATCATATTTTCTTTGTGATATTTTACACCGGTTGTGAATTCTATTTTTGAATGAAAGGCAGCTGGCAGAAAGTAGTTGCCTGTCTAGCACATGTGTTCATGACACATGTTCTCGTGTCATGAACATACCGTTGTACTTGTTTCAAGATGTGCTGGATGGTCCTTGTTTTCCCTTGCCCACCGTGGTGGCGTCTCTCTTTAATATGAGGTGGCTGATTGATAAAAAAAAACTTCTACTTGCCATGTGCAGCAGCACAGTGTTTTAGGGGTGAGTGACTCCCTTTGCAGGGAGAAGAGCTTCCCCTTCCCTAAAGGCAACGCGGGAGGGAGGCTTGGAGGGTGCAGCGGGAGGCAGAGAACAGCGCAGCCCACCTGAGGGAGCCTGCAGTCCTGCCGAGACCCCCGCACAGTGGCCAGCAGGTCCACAGTGGCTCTGGACACGCCGGGAGACAGATGGAAAACTTCTTCTAGGGACCAGAGGAGGTTTTACGGAATTTCTTGCAGCCCAGGACATCTCTGCTGGTCTTAAAGCAAGCCTGAAGGATTAAACTCGCTCTGCAAAAATGTGCTTGGCGGGAGAAACAGGGAAACTGGTTACAACCCCCTGCTCCAACATTTTGTCTTAGAAAACAGCTTTCTATTTTAAAAAGTTCACAGCTGCAGTTTCTGTTCAAATAAAATGCTGCATTTAAAGGCTGAAAGCTGTTTTGGTGCACGTGGGATGGTCAGTCTCAAGAGGAGATGGGGACGGGTTCCTCTTGCACTTCAGGCCACTTTGGGGCCCTGTTACATATGGCAAAGGAAACACAGGTCTCCGGGAACTCCGTAGAAAATGCTCCAGCTCGCGGAATGCATAACAAAATGAAGTAAATGAGAAAATAGAGGTATACGTAAAGCATCTTGCAAAACTGTTGTTGCTGGGATTTTACTTCTGGAGGTTTAATTTCCATATTGTAGTAGTTTCCTTCAGACTATTTTGTTACTATTTGCCAAAGCTGCAAATCTCTTTCAGTGTAGGAGAAAGAAAAACAAAACGTTTGTATTTAAGTTCTAATAAATGATGAATTGTAAGCCCAAAGTGATTACAATTTGTTTGTGGATAAGTATATACTGCTATTGAACAGCTGGAAACCAATAAGAATGATAATTTTCCTAAGTCAATGCATGAATATACAGGATGTTTCTCCATTGGCTGCTGATATACCAAGAGTATATAATCACATTTCAGAAAAATAAATTGTACTTGCATGCTCTGTATGAGCTGCCTACATGCTTTTCTTCATGCCAGAAAATTTAAGGGAGAGGAAACCAGAGCAAAGACAGAACATTTATTGGGAAATTATTGGGTATTTTGCAAAGTGTCAACAAACGGGTTCCTCCTGCTTTACTTGAACAAGAGGAAACATATCCACAGATCCACAGAAAATTGTGATCCATATAATCCATAGGATCCATAGAAGATCTTGAAAATGTATACTGATAATGAATGACTGGCATTTTACATATTTCAAAATATTCTCCCTCTACATATTAGGTGTATAATTTAAATATATGAAAGATGTATACATAAACACATCCCCCATAACTGTATGCCCACCTGAACTTTACATGTTCTTTAAAATATATTAATTTTTTCCTTTATGAACGATAGGCTGCAAGTCAGTGAAGGAATGCAGAGTTTAGATGTTTCAGAGCCTGCCATATTCATGTGTGAGCTTGTTCTGTAACACTTGAATATATAAAGTACTTTTATACAGAGATAACCAAAGTAATTTCATATGCCAGACAAATTCAGTGTCTTTTACCAGGAAAGAAAATTGCATGTGGTTAAATATGAATCACCTTTAAATGATTATGAAAAATAACTGTGAAAGTAAGTGAAAGGGGCCACTGCAGGATAGTGCTAGAGTATTCAGGAATATAACGTTCTCATTCTGCACCAAGATCTTCTTTGTGCTGTATAAGCTTTCCTAACATTTAAAAAAGTAACTTCTGAATTATGTTACAAGTTGGCAGTCAAATGCAGAGTTTACAGCAAGATGCAGGTTTAGAATAAATAATCCTAAGCATTCTGAAATTATGCTGTCTTTGTTATTGCTGTCAATCTGGCCTTCAAACCCTTGCTGGTTTTGGATATGTTTGACTTTGCAAGTTGTATTTTCAGCCTCCAGGGCACAAATGGGAGGGAAGCTCTGGGAAAGCCAGGCAGGAGTCTGGAAGCTGAAGAGGGCAAAGGACTCATGAGTCAGAGCAAGCACACGGAGAAGGGAGTTTTTGGTGGAAAGGACCGGGAGGATTACAGTAGCCTTCCTCAACTTCCTCTGCCTCCTCCTCCTCTCTTCTCCACTCCACCTGTTTCTGTGAGGATGCACTCGTGCTTGGTAGCCTTTCGGCATCTGTCCCTTCAGCCCTGCCTGCCCCGGGTCCGGTGCTCCGGGCTCTCTGGTGCTGCCAAAGGGCACTGCGGGAGCTGAGGAGAGGATCAGTCTCAGCGCTGATGCTAAAACCAAAGCTGTGGGACTGGTGGCACTGGCATTGCTTCCCCACATAATGCAGAAGGGCTCAAGGCGGGTTTTATTTAACACAAATGGGTGATGTGGGAAGCAAATGCATGGATGTTACACAGTACAGGAGTCAGAGATTAGTAGTGTGTTTTGCTTCTTGTATAATCTGCCTAATGTCAGGAGAAAATGAAGGCCCCAGGAAAGCTTCCCTGTAGTAGTAATCTGTAAGCAATGTGACCTGTCATAAATTCCTGTACCTCGAAGCAATATTAGCACTCGGGCTCTGAATGTTTCCTCTTACAAAGATTTCTGAATATAGGCTAAAAATAGCCTGGATTTGTCAAAGCCTGACTCTCTGTTCCTTGCTCTTGTGCAGATATTAACACCAGTGTAAACTACACACAGAATGCATATACAGTGCTGGTGAACTAGAGTGAAGTTTGCAAGTAGAAAAATGTGCAATATGTAGATAGTGATTATAAAGAAAAATGAGTTTGCAAAGAAAAATATGTGGAATCTTTATTTTCTTTTAAAATAGAAAGGTTAACTGCTGTTTAATTATCCTTAAAACATGTACTGTTGTAAGAGAGATGCACTTCCAAACATCTTGATTAGCAGTTCTTGTCTATACTGAGGCTATTGGAATACTTCAGGATTAACAACTCCATCAAGGCATCTGACTACTGACTTCACTACTGCTTTTACTGTTCAGAACAGAAAAAAGAATGGCTGAAAATGTTTAAAATCTGACAGCTAGTGCTTAATATATCAGTCTAATAAAGGCCTTTAAAAAAGCTTACATTAATATGGATACCTGTTTTACAGATGCCACATGATATTTTGAAACTGGAACCTGACTTGTTTTAAAGTTTACCATTTCTTTTTGTTTTCCAGGGACAATTTAGGATTTCAGATGTAATGATAACTTTGTAAGTAATGCCCTTAATTCTCATCTGCAGTCTGTGGATAGTTCTCTGAATAGCAAAGTACAGAATTTGCCTCTGAGGCTGCATCTCAGAAGCTTCACATTGGATACAGGCAACATGATTTGCCACTCCTAAGGCAGAAAGTGCATGCTCAGAATATACTGATCTCTCTTGGCTAAGAGCCACACTTTCAGTTTTTCAGGCATCCTTTTCACTAATGGGTTAACCCTTATAGGCAACTAATGCTCAGTGAGCTTCTGCTGGAATACATTTAAGATAAAATATTTATACCGCTCCATTGGAATGTCTTAAAAAGACAAGATTGTTCAAAATAATGATCTAAAACAGGAGCAAAAATGAGAACCAGAACTAGGCTAATAAAATCCTTCTAAAAAATGCAGAACTCCAAGGAAAAACTATGTAATTTTTTTATATCTGACACTGGTACTGAGGAAGATTTGCTATCACTTGCCAATGACAAGCTAGAACGTGTTGGCAAGTACCAAGTGACTAGTGATAGTCTGCATGAATTTAAAAGGGTAGGTCATGGTTAGCAAAATGGATTTCATAGGAGGCACAGAAAAAAGTTATGTCTGTATGCAGAGAGTTTGGCCTTCCAAAATATCTCACTTTCTCCTGATCTCATATATATTTGCATATATTTAAAAAGATTTAGTGACTTTTAGCCTGAGTAATTTTGCAGGTAAAAGTGTTTTAGAGAAAGGCTTGACATTTTCATGTGTAATCACCATTAGGAACCAGACACACTCTCAGTGTATGTGGCTGCAGCCTCCTGCAAATAGGGAAATGCTCAATGGCGAGTGATTTAAAAGTCTGAAGATAGATCTCATGTAATCAGAATGGCCACCCCATTATGATCCCCTGCCTTAAAAAAATAATCAAATCAAAATATCCGTACAGCCTCCATTACATACTCAGGTGTGAAGTCACCTGATAGGGAGTCCATGCATGCCTGGAGCTTCCCAGAACTGTTGCCTCAATAAACTTCAGGTAAGAATGGGATTTTCTATTGAAATATAAAATTGGCAAATGTCTTCAGTAGGACTAAAATGACTCTCCACTGTCTATACGCCTGCCCTGGCTGTTATCTGCCTTCTCTTGCTGCTCAGCCTCAAGGCCTGTAGGATAAATGCAGCTGGAAAAGGGAAAGGTCTTCTCCTGGGCAAAGCTGGACACTTCTCTACAATTTAGCATCTGTAGAAAAGAGAAAGCCTGCTCCCATGCACAGCTAATCATTACAGATCACTGCTGCTGTAGGTTAGGGACTCCTAGCACTGCTTCACCACAAGGCTCTTCTCCTGAAGAAGTCTGAAGCCCCATAATGAGGATATTCCCATGCTATGTTACAGCAGAAGTAAATAACAGGTGATTGCTTTCAGTTTCTGGTATTTTTATTTTCTTGCATGAATTTACAAATGTGCCTATGGAACTGAAGGAAATAAATAGTTTTGTGAGCAATTAATGCCAGTGTAAAGTTCAGTGCGGTCCTGCTGCATAAATCAGGGATCTTGACATATAATTTAGGCTTAATGTGCCTCACACTGCTAATGGTTTCCAATTTAGCATGTGTCTCCAAGACCAGAATGCTGTTCTGACCTTTTCTCCCTTGAGTTTTTGTTAGTACAAAAGGGAGATCCAGTAAAAGACACTCCCATTTTGGACAACATTATTGGGGGGAAAAAAAGAAAAAGGTGCATAGAAGAAAAAGACAAAGCAAGGAATACGTAGCAGATGGGAAGGCAGATGGAATAGACAGGTAGGTAGCTGTAAATGGCCCAGGCAAGGTCCACCCTTCCCAAACTGTTAGTAACTTCTGCAAAATGTGTATTGCTCTTCTAATTGAATAGGTACAATAATGTGATTAATATGAAATCTGTACACTTATTTACAAATAAACCTACACAATAGCCAGGGAAATACTAAGAAAAGTTCTTCTCAGGCACCTTATCATCATCATCAAAACAAAAGAGCTAAGGGTAGCCATATGCTAACCAATACGTGTTAACCTCTGTTTTCTTCAAAAACAGAAACCTGAAAGAATAAGCAAGAGGGGTGGTTTCATGACCTTTTATTCGGTGCTGGACAGCTTTTGGATGATTTTGTTTTCTAATTGGAAACATAGGAAATGAATAGTGGGAGAGGGAACAGTGGAAAGGCAGTAGAGTGTTTAATATGAGGCAAAATAATTAAGTTGATAGCAATTATAGTGTAAGCCTCAAGCTGTGCTCTAATCAGATATCACAACCTAAGCAGGATTGGGCTACATCGGTACTTATGGGGTGAAAACCCACATGCTATTGGAAACACAGCTGATGATTCAGTAGGTACAAGGCTCTCTGCTGACTCACTTAGGGAAGCAGATCACAGCATAAGTTTAGGAGGGACTTGTATATTTTTACTACAAATATATTTACCACAGATTAACATCATAAAGTCTTACTTTCAGACAGGATGCTTATATTCTTCTTGTCTATTGCACTGCTGCAATTTCAGAGGAATACACACCTCATCTTAAACTTTCTGGAGTATTTTTGAGATGTTAAATAGCTGCTGTATTTCATGTCAGAAGTGATTCCTACTTTGGTGCTGGGCAAAATGATTCTTACATAAATACCATGAGCTGCTCACTTTACTCACTTAAATAGTACTATTCAAAATTGATGGGACTCCTTCTGTGAGATAGCAACTAGATTTTATACAGAGTTTATGCAATCATCAGGATGAAAAGCTCCTGTACAGACGCTGAACGGCTGGGCCATACATCAATAAATCACACGTAAAATCTGTATTCCCTTGGCCACTAAATAAGTTGCACGGGAGTGAGTTTCACCCTCAAATGCTGAAGTCCTTTGGAAACAAGTCCAATAAGTTTTTTATGTATGTATAAAATTATTAATAGCAGTAGAACAATATGACCAATGACCAATTAGTGTAGTAAGTATAATTAGAGACATCCAGACACCATGGAAGAACATTTTGTGGAAAAGTAAGTCTTGTGTCTCCTGTTGAGCATAATGTATCGTTACACTGGAGCAGAAGTAATAATTCATTCTACATACTGAAGATAATGTGCTGGAGGGGGAACAAATGGACCACATCAGTGAAGCATGCCACATGAAGTTAGGAATTTTAAAAAACGCATGTCTATGCTGAGAGATAGAGCCTTCCCAGAAATAGTGCTACATCAGTTAACACTAGAAGAAGCAACCTGGGTGTAGCAAAGATAGTCAAACAAAAAATGTCGAATAGTTAGGAGTGAATATGATTACATCAGTCTTTTGTGCATCCAGACATTAGAGTGGAGGCAAACTTCTGTGTCTAAAAATGACTTAATGAGGAAATGGGTTAAAGTTTGTACAGTCTGACACTAGGGCAGTTAGGTCTATCTTGAATGTGTGTATTATTACATGGGGTCTGACTCAGAGGAGCTGGGGTAAAGAAAAGGAGACGCTCACGTTTTAAATTCCTCTACATGCTTACCCTTAGACATGAAGGGCAAATTTCTGCCATGTAATGGCTCACGTGAGTTACAGCTAGCTGGAGCCAGCAAGTCGCTGAGCCTCAGCTCAACGCTGTGCAGATGTAGCAGCTCTAATCTCCGGGCGGTTGGATGCGTTTGCAGAGCTTATTAGCTCAGGGGCAGCACCATGACCGTGCAGCTACACATTTCCTAATCTGAACCAGCTCTGGGTGTTTCCACACAATAGACTCTTGCATTTCCTGATCAGGTTAACTCCTACAAAGCCAGTCTGGATGTCCGAGAGTGATGGTGTAAATACGGCCAGAGATCTTAGTCTTGTCACAAGATGAGCCTTGGTGCGATTTCTCACCAATTTTTTTGACAATAAGTTGTATGAAAGGGAAAGGTAAATATATTCTCAAAAATTATCCAAGGTCTTCAACATATACTTTTCAATTTAGGATACACAATTTTAAATGTATTGGGTGACAGAGCCTCTTCAGATCCTGCAAGCTATACTTGGTGCAGGGGCTAAGGAGTGACATGGGGAAAAACAGTCAAAGGTGGCTAATTAATCCCACCAAATGTTTAGGACCAACCTGTGTTAGGGATGCTCCTAACTTGCATCAGCAGGTCTCCAGTCTGTGAGGATTTGCCTGTGTCTGATTTATGCTCAGCTGTCCTAAGACCTGATTATACTCCAAAGCAGTGGCTATGCATTTGGAGTGCTTTAAATCCGCATGTTTCACAACCAGCCTCCTCTACTTCATTTTTCCAGGCTTCCCAGTGAACGCAGTTTCCTATTATTACAGTTAGTCAGGAAGCTCTCCAGAACCCTCAGTCCTATAGGTATTGCTACAGTGCAAGCCTTTGAAAATTGATCGTATATATCAGTCTGGTACAAAGGGGTTAAAGTGGGAGGCCAGTGCTGAGTCTCACGGAGGGATTCAGCTCCAGATCGTAATACCTAAATGTAGATGCCTACATATAAGTGTCCACAGGTGAGCTATGTGTCTAAGCTCACGTGACAGTCAATGGAGTCAGAGGAGCTGTGAGAAGGAAATTCAGCTCATTTCAGAGCAGACAGTTGGGCAGCTGCAAAACAGAGGTGGCTAGTGCTATTTGAATTGCAGTAGCATGTCCCTCCTGGCCTTCCATTTCTGCTTTCGGAGGACATGGGTTGCCTGGAGATCCTGTGTTGTATCCACCATCGTGGTGTTGCTGTCTCGGATACATCTCAGACAGCCCTAGGTACCTGTGTGGGGGAAACTGGCTCAAGCCTGCCTGTGCTGGCCAGCTGAAATGCTCTCCAGGCTCCGCTGGCTGGGTCTCCACTGCCTGTGACAGGCGCTTCAAACCCACATGTAGACATCCATTTGTAGAAACATGCATTTAAGTATCTTAAGTCTGAAGTGAATCATATCTTCAGCAGTTTCAGCACAAAAAGGATTAAGCGCACAAATCCTCTATTGCTTAATTATGGGATACTTAAAGTACCAGGATGGAAAAGGTACTTGGCGTTTCTGAACTAAATGAATGTGGCAAGCATTTTCCCAAAAGATAACTGCAGGGTTTAGCTGCTAAGTTGTTTCATATCCAGAAGACATTGGCATAATATTTATTTTTGTTTCCCTCTTTTCACCCAAAAGATGTGGTGCAACAGCAGCCTTAAAATAAAGGAGGAGCTGGAAAGGATTTGGGGCAGATAGAGAAACCGTCTGTGATGTGATGGCTATGGAAGTAAATGCTTCAGAGCTGAAATTTGTATGATCTAAAGGCTACAATAAGAGAAATCTAGTCACAGAAAGTACAGCATGCTTTCTCTTTCCCATCCTTTCAAGCCAGCCAGCATTGTGGAAACCAGCCAGAGCAGAAATGGAAGCAGTCTGCATTTATAAGCCTAACAAGCAGGCAGAAGACTTTTGTACTAATTTGAGAGAGTGGTGGAAAAAAATGTGCCACGACCAGTTCTCAACCACTTCACAGCATCTTTTTTTTTTTTTAGAAACTGGAAGATTCATCTTTCTGCTTGGTGTGTAAATAAAGATATCAGCAAAATGCAGAGCTTTAAAGGCATATGGATATCATGGCCACTATCATCCTTGTCTCACATTATTAGAAAGTAGGTATTTCATCCAGATAATATATCTACAGGCAATATTGCTTTTTCTCACATCAGTCTCCTAAACAGATAAGGAAGTTCCTTTCCATTTGGTACAGAGACTTCCACAAAGGTCTAAAAATGATAAGAGCAGATTTTTTTTTTCCTTTCTAGGACTAAAGTTCATAATAGAAACTATTAATCTTGTATAGAGTTGGGTGAGGTTTTGCTGGAGCATTATCACACCAGAAGACTGGATAAAAGAAAGATTTTTTTGATTCTGCCTAAAGGCAGAATATTTTTTAAATTCAAGCCATAGCAAATCTCCTTTAACTAAGTCCTGCCATTTCATGGTTTGCGTTGAATTAATGGGAATTTCTTAATAAAGATGCATGCAAGAAAACTGGCTATCTCAGTAAACAAAAAAAATATGCGTGAGATTGGCAGGTGTATTCATTTTGATAACTTTGAGATGTGATGCAGAAAAGCTACTGGCAACAACTTCAACATTGATAGATTTAATGTCCTATAACAGTCATTCAGATTAGAAGTCACAGAGAATGATGAAGAAATTTCTACCAAAGAGGAAGCTCGGTGGTTTTTAGAATAGACAGTAGTTCAAGCACCTTTACTTCAGAATAGTTCAGCACCTTTATTATTCAGAGATTCAGACTGAATAAACACATCTTTGATTAGCTGAAAACTATTCCTGTCCAAACAGGTAAACCATTTCTTTATAATGTCACTCTTTTAGAAGGCAGGAGAAGTGAAAATGAAAGAAGGTGATTACATCTAATTAAACCTTATTAAGAAGCAAATAGCCAGTGGATTGAATGTTACAGTCGTTCAGGTTCTTTCATTTTCCATGAAAACATTTAAAAATAATTGTAAGGTCTTTTACCATTAAACAAAAGTAAGTAAAAGATCCCACTCATTTTTCAATTGTTACATTCAATTAAAATATTCCAGAATGTTGTATCTTTTTTTCCTCAACAGGCACTTGGATCCACAATGATCCATAGGATTACTGATAATTTGTAATAAAACAGGAAAAGTTATTTGAAGAGTGGCTGTTGTCTGGATTTCTTAGTCATTTGCAAACTTTTGAACAGGGAAAGGAATTATGTGTAAACTAGGCAAATGTAATAAAAATATGCTACAAAAGTCAAGTCATGTAGCATATTTAATGAATTTAATGCACCATTTTCAGCAATTGATGGTACCTTCTGTATGAAGGGAGAATAAAAGTATATTAAGATGGAGGCCAGTGATTTTAATTTGATTACCATTCAGTTCCGATGAATTAAAGAGAACTTGAAAATTGTATCACTTCCTTACTATTAAGACATCAGCTATAAGCTTACCCAAGGATATATTTTATGTTTAACTCCATTTTTTTCCTTCATGTTCCTCCAAGAGTAATTTTCCTATTGTCTTCTTGCTAATGAGGAATGAATTAGTCCAGAAGATGAAATCAAATTCATTTTAAAAAGAAAAAGTCAAAGGTGATTCTTAGGGTAGGTCAGTTCTGCTACAGATTTCTATTATTAGAACAGAGTATTTCACTTGCTAGTCATTTGTAGCAAATCTAATGCAAAATCATTCACCAGTAAAACACACTTAGGGGGACACTGGGGTCAATTCATAGCTCCTGCGCACTTTGTATAGCTATTTACACTAAGGCAGAGTGAGTATAAATGCTGACATTCTGATATGCAGTATTTTTCATGGATATTAACAGATTATAAAAATCAAGCTTCAGAGTATCACTCAAGCTACCTACTGAAAAAGATGTCTAGTGATGTCCTTTCCCTGGTTATCTTAGGGTGAGAAAATACAGTATTCAGCTTTCATCACTTCACCGACCCACCATGGAAAATCTGAGTGAGTCAAGATTTACCTTATCAACTAAATGACCAGATAGCAAATTGAGCCAACAGCTTGATCAGTCATTCTGCAAGCTTAGTAGATTGCATTTTGGAATAGGCAGTGTGTATTGCATCTGTAAGTAATGCATAAGCTGAGACGCTGAAGGAAAAGAGTTCTTCTAGACCTCTGGGAGAGCCACCTCCAGAGATAAATGCATTCAGCTATCAAATTACTAACTGTAACAGGAGGCAAAAAAGTGTGAAATCTGTTCAAGGAGAAACATCAACATATAGGACAACTGTGATTACCTTTTGACATAGAAGGTGATAGGAGCCCTTTTTTGTTTCTCTAAGATTGTAATCTCAGAGATAAAAAAATGGGGACGACTCCTGCTAACAAATAATGACATAAGAGGAAAAAATATTATACTGTCAACAGGAATTAATGAATTATCAGTGTTGCTAATTTGGGGGTCTTCATTTTTCTGTATATTTGAGTTCTGATGAAAGATGGATAGCCTAGAGCACAGGCAGCGTGGCATATGAAGATCCTTCACCTTGAACTCTCTTTGCTTCTAACACTAGCTACTAGCTACCAGTGGCCAAGGACTGCTAGCCTCTGAAGACCACTGGTGACCTGTACGGGATCTGCTGAGTGGTCTCAGTCCGGTGTCCATATGAAAAAATGCTAGCACCACATATCTGATGCTAACTGCAAACCCCACCAGCACTTCTGGCTGTGAAGCCAAGAATTTGCCAAGCTACAACAAATTATTTTCTCCTTGCTTGAAGATTAGACTTGAGACACAGCAACATATGGAAGCGTACATGGTTGCAGCAGCCTTTGCCTACTTGTGAATCCCCGCCAACAGACTGGGATTGCATGTCTGTCACCAACTCTAAAATTCACATAACACCAAACGCATGTTGTGCATTTCGCCTGTTCCGTGATTGGAACCTCTAACTTCCAGAAGAACAGAGATCAAACTCCCTTTTTAATTTAGAGTAAACAGACATTTTTTCTTACATAGCCTTTAAATGCCATGACTGTATCTCGTGATTGCATTTCATTTAGACATAGTCTTTGATGCCTTACTAACGCAGCAATTCAATCAAATGCTATGATTAAATGGCCTCACGATGACTGGCTGGCGCCAGGCGCAGTGCAGAAATAGAAATCAGAAGTGCTCAAGCTACTCCGTAGCGGCTCCTTCTGGTGATGTGAGGAACTGATTGCATGGTCTAAAACAAAGGCTGTCCATTCAGTCTCAGGTACCGTCACGCAACACCCTGAAGATATTTTTTAAAGCAAGGACAAATAGTGAAGTGATAAAATGATCATACCTAGGAAAAAAAAAATTAGTCTCTGTCTTTCACATGACCATGTATGAAATAACCTGAGATCTCTAGCCTGTATGCTTTAATTTATCAATTCATGTGGTCATTCATGAATTTCCCATCATTTCTTGTCAGAAATGTCTTAATGATGAGCTGTAAGAGTCCTCGTGTTAGATGTAGTGTTCCATAATTGTTACCCATTATTTCACCTGTGTTGTGGGAGTGCCTAAAGGTCTTGAGGGAGATCAAGCACTGCTGTGGTAGGAGGTGCTGTATACAAAAGTGGTAAAATACAGTTCCAGTCACAAATGTCTGCAGTCAGGGATAGGCAGGGGAGGGACAAAAGAAATAATACGGTTGCCACTATTTAACTAGTATTAGTATTTCCCAATGAAATATACATGCATTACTTTTCCCTCCCTTTTCAATATTAATTTCTATGCAATACAGAAGAAAAAATAAATTAGTTCTTAGCATTTCTTCACTATGCCTCATGTATTGCCTTTTTACTGCAGGTATTCAGTTAGCTCTGACTCAGGAAGAAATCCCTCTTCAGGCCACGTTTAGGCATAATAATTGCATGCCAAGTGCTATCTTAGGAAAAGACAGATTTCATTATGTGCGTAAAGGCCTTTCTTGAACTGGGACCTTATGAGTTAATGGTCTGACTGGCAGAAGTGCTGAGTACAGGAATATTGCTTAAAGTCTGTTGTGAAAGTGAAAGATTTACAGAGAGCACGGACTTGCCAGATACTGCGATCCCAGATAGCACACTGCAGAGGGATGAGCGTCCCTGTAAGTAAAGACTTGTGGCAGCATGGACATTTTCCTGGCTTTGGTGAGAACAGAGGCCGGGCAATTAATGAGGAAAAATATAGCAATACCTAATCAAACAGTACTACCACAGTGCTTTAGATTTTGTGATTGGCAAGGCAGGTTCCCTCCTGGCGCCATCAGCCCTGAGTAGCGCCAGGACCTGGCAGGAGCTGCTGGCGGGGAGACAGGGCTGCAGCGCCCCGGGGAGCACCCCGGCACCCAGCTGCTCCTCTCGTCTCACCCATCTGCACTGGAAGCTGCCACAGTCCCAGTCTGAAAGAATAAATAAGCACCGGAGTCTGGACTCTCTGAATACGGCAGAAATGTTCTGTACAGCTAAAACTATATGTGTATTAGGAAGATATTTTGTGTAAGATCTGAGCTTTAAAGCTGTTGGAAAATCTATGCTAAATCTCAGCATAGGATTTTTTTTTCTCTTTGGCCTGCAAGCATTTCTAATAGTGGAACATTACTTTCCTGCCAAGACAAATTCTACTTCTTGCTTTTATTTTCCCATGCCACTTCCTGTGCCAATCAGCCTTTCAATTCTCCTTCAAATCCTGCCTTAAATGCACTTCTTTAGCTTTCCTTTTCATCACTGATTTCCTCTCTGGCACTGTATCCTCCCATATGTAGACTGTAACCTTCACCTTAAATTTTAATCTTGTTCTCCTGTTGATAAAGACTGCACACACTTCTGGTGCTGTTAAATAATCAGAGATAAATATTTCCCCAAAGTGTTTCTGTTTCTGTGCAGTGATAGGCACTCAGGGTTTGGTGGATGAACTAACACAGTATTCCTTTACATATTACACTATATTTTCCCTTTTCTTGTAATTTTTAAAGAAATGAGTACAGAGGTGGATTAACAGTACGTTTGAACAGGATAACTCACAGGAGAGAGGTAACTGTACCCGTCAAGGATTCCAAATTAAGGATCTAGTTGTGGCCCCTTTAATTCTGTGACCATAAATGTTTCTTGCAATCAGCTAGGAGGCTTCAGTGAAGAGCAGCACAAAGATATTTTCCACCAGGACTGAGTACACCACCAGTATCATGTTTCAATGGAGCAGCTGGCGCTTAAAAGGCTGGTAATTACAATTTTATTCAAAAATCAGAACTGGAGCAGCTAAGAAGATCATTGATTCAGATGGATGACCTTGAGAGGTGGATTGCAATGAACTTGTTGAACTTTTGAAAAAGTAAAAAAATTGAATAAAAATAGATCTCTTTACAGCATTTCTGGTACTTTTTGGTAACAAACTACAATCTTCAATTTCCCCCCAAATACTGTCATTATGAAAATTGACTGAAAAATATTCTGAAGAACCTCATTATTTTGCTATTCCTTCCAAGAGTGTGGACAACATTCTAAAAACTGCACTTCTCTGTAAATAGAGGCTATGCAAAATTTTAGGCTTGAAATGGTAGATTACGCTGATGGCATGTTTCAAAGAAATATGAACTTAAGAATCACAGAATGGTTGAGGTTGGAAAGGACCTTTAGAGATGATCTGGTCCAACCCCCCTGCTCAAGCAGGGTCACCTAGAGCACATTGCCCAGGATTGTGTCCAGGCGGGTTTTGAATATCTCCAGAGAAGGAGACTCCACTACCTCTCTGGGCAACCTGTGCCAGTGCTCTGTCACCCTCACAGTGAAAAAGTTTTTTCTCATGTTCAGACAGAGCTTGCTGTGTTTCAGTTTGTGCCCGTTGCCCCTTGTCCTATCACTGGGCACCACTGAACAGAGTCTGGCCCCATCCTCTTTATACCCTACACTCCCATCAGATATTCATATGCACTGATAAGATCCCCCCCTCAGTCTTCTCCAGGCTAAACAGTCCCAGCTCTCTGAGAAGTGCTCCAGTCCCTTCATCAACTGTGTGGCCTTTGTCGGACTTGCTCGAGTAGCTCCGTATCTCTCTTACTGGGGAGCCCAGCACTGGACCTAGCACCCCAGGTGTGACCTCACTAGGGCTGAGTAGAGGGGAAGGATCACCTCCCTTGACCTGCTGGCCATTGCATCAATTCCTGATGCAGCCCAGGATACCACTGTCCTTCTTGGCCACAAGGGCATGTTGTTGGCTCATGGTCAACTTGTTGTCCACCAGGACCCCCAGGTCCTTCTTTACAGAGCTCCTCTCCAGGAGGTCAGCCCCCAACCCGTACTGGTGCACAGGGTTATTCCTTCCCAGGTGCAGGACTCCGCACTTCCTTTTATTGAACTTCATGAGGTTCCTCTCTGCCCATCTCTCCAGTCTGTGAAGAGCTGTAGCGGTTTGGGAGATGGACAGCCAGCTCATCTAGCCCAATAATCTGTCTCTGACAGTGGCCATAAATTGCTGCCCAAGGAAGAATATGAGATTATGGCAGACCTAGAATTTTCCTCTTAATATTTCCTGAGCCTCCAAGCATTTGTGGTTCAGGCAGCTTCTGCATATTTAGCAAACTTGACTGGATTTCCTTTTGGTGAACCTGTCCAGCTTCTCCTTAAACCCACACTAATCTTTGGTATCTGCAGCACCTTGCAATTGCATAGCCCATGCATTATGTGAAACACAGGATCACAGGATAATTCAGATTGGAAGGGACCTCAGGAGGTCTCTAGTCAAAGCTCCCCACTCAAAGCAGGGTCAGCAACGTGGTCAGCCCAGGTTGCGCAGGGCTTTATCCAGTCGGATCTTGAAAACCTCCACAGGTGGAGATGGCATCCTCCCTGAGCCCCTGTTCCAATATTTCATTATTTTCATAAGGAAAATATTTTTCTTTATATCCAGTCAGACCAGCGTTTCACTTCATGACCATCGTCCCTTGTTCTCCTGCCATACACCGCAGGAAAGATCCTGGCTCCTTCTTCTCAATAACTGCCCTGTAGGTATCAGTACTGCTTAGTAGTTACTGCTGGGAGGTCCTGTGAAGCCGTCTGTCTTCCAGGCCGAATGAGCCCAGCTCCCTCAGCCTCTCCTCACAGGGCAAGTGCTCCAGCCCTGACCATCGTGGTAGCCCTGTGCTGAACTCACTTTGGTTTATCAAAGTCTTTCTTGTATTGGGGGGCCCAAAACCGGACACAGTATTCCAGTTGTGGGCTAACAAGTGCTGAGTAAAGGGGTTAATCTCTTGATCACTGTGCTTCTAGTGATACGGCCCAGTATGCTGTAAGCCTTCACCACCAGCATGGCCTCTTGCGGGCTCATGTTTTAGCTGACTGCCAGGCAGGAGCCCCTTGTCCTTTCCTGCAGAACTGCTTCCAGCCAGTCAGTCCCTGCCCGTACCCATGCAGCAGTTCATCTAGGTCCCTCTACATTCATGCTTTACTCAGCAGCATTCGGCTAGTCTCTTTTTTCTTCTCTATTTCAAATAACTGATAATATGCTGCTGGCTTATTTTGAGCATCTAGCAAATAATTGCCTGAAACACATATACTATAACCACTAGATGTAACTCCTGATTAGTAGTGGTCAGATCAAAGCCCATTATTTCACCTGTGAAGTTAAGACTGTTTTAGCCCATGGGAATGGACCTACATTTATTCACACTGAACTTCATCTGCTATTCTAATGTGCAGTTACTGAATTTTGTAACAAGTCACACAAGAAATAAATCAGAAAGCATTTGCAAAGTGTGTACTGACTTCATGCTGTTTCTAGAGATAAAGTAGTTAAACCTCTTTGTAAAGCTTTTTGATATTCTGTAGTAACCATAGCCCCCCGTTCTGAATGCATTTACAAATAAGACACATGGCTTTTTATAATGATCAGCTTCATGATGCTCCTGAATCCATCTCATGTTGCCTCTGTAACGTGCCTGCTCACCTCTTGCTTTCTACTTGGGTTGTCACATGCATACACTGCTAACACAGATAGCCTAGTGCTTCTCCAAATTATGGCATTTAAGTATTTGTGGACTACCAAGATGCCACTTGTCATATATTTGCTTAACATGCAGCATCCTGAAGTGCTGCCAAAATATATACAGACATTAAAAATGAATTCCAGGGAAAACATATTTCAATTAAGGCAATTTTTCATTCTCATGCTCCGAGGAATTAAAAAGGGAAAACTGAAAGTTTAAATTAAAAAAGAAAAAAGAAAAGAGATCAGTCATGCATCATTATGTCTGACTACTGTGAAATAGCCAACTGACTCCACAATTGCTCATCCCATCACATAGTGTGGTTGTAACTTCTTAAAACCATGACCCCTGTCAGGTAAATACAGCCCAGAAATACACTTTTGTCTTACATTCATTTTTTCAGAAGAAAGGAATGAATGTTATAAAGGAGAAAGGGCATGTTCTCAACAGGAACTTGTGCATCTCCGTTGATTTTGATGGGACAGCACCTCTTTGCTGCAGCTAAAGATCTAGCCCAAAGTCATCTGATGTGGAAGATGATTTTAGTGGTGCCCAGGCATAGTACTTTCAGCCCTTGGTGTGCATACTGGCAGTGTTACACCGGGCTCGAGACACTGCGTTTTCTCTAGTCCCCCTCATGTACACCATTACCAAATGTACCATCACCAGTGGCTTTACTAGTGTGTGATGATGCTCTTCAGGATAAGACTACTCACTGAGCTCTGCTACAATCCCACCTCCCCTCCCCTATTTAAATGCATATGCAGTACCCAGGCAAATTGTGGTAAATTGGTGCAATTACTCTATGCATCAAGAAAACACTGTTCTATGGGGAATATGAATTGCCAGGTTTCCATGATACCGGAGTTATATCTGCATGTATTATGTAAATGCAAACACATACACATACCTACATACATGCATGCATTTTAACACATTGTATAACTTTTCTTCTTAGCTATTGGTGTTGGAAGGCTAATCATTCCACGCTGGCCATCAAGCTACTACACGGTTATCATGCTAATCAAAGCCTGCTTTGAAATGCTGTTTAGTTTCATTACCATCACAAAGGAGCAGCTAAAGGACATCTAAGGCAGGCTGGGGGGGCAGTGAATGTGCTGAGACACTATAATCTATTTGAACAGCCATGTTTATTAGAAACAGGAGGGGACATTGTCTAGCATAGGCTGGTATCAATCTCTGAATGGATTCTGTTCCTTGTTATTAATGTGCAGGCAGCCGGGCAAGGAAGAATGAGCTCTGTGAAGAGACAGGCATCTCCCCGCTAAGTGGGAAAAGGCTTGTTAGCCCCCACACATGCCAGATGCACTCTCACAATCTATCCAAGACTGATTTTTCCCAGCCTGGGACAGGGAAGTCATAACATTCCAATGTCCAAATCATCCTTTGTTGTTTTGAGAAGTTTTGTGCCTTTTTGTATACACAGATTGTAATCTCTTTGGGGTAGAGATCTCTGCCAGAGGGGATCCTCCATCCACTAGATCAAGAACCTCTATTATAAAATAAATAATTAATAGTGCCTGCCTAACTATGCTTTGCTAGCCTCTGTGTAGGTGTGAATGTTTTAAACTGTCTTATTGCATGGTGCTCTCTTATTTTTTATAAAAGAAACACACCCTTTCTCTTCAGAACAAACTTGTCTGAATAGCTTGCTGGATTATTCTGTTTTGAGCTGGGGTTAGAAAACTAAAACTGAACATAGATTCCGAGGAATTAAATCAGGTGGCCACAATTACAGTCGTGCAATAGATCATACATGTGAAGGCTACAAACTCTTTTGAAGTTGTAAAACTACTGGTGAGGACAATGTAGGCAATGATCTGTATGACTTTGATGCAACAAGTATAGCCACACACAAGATTCCCAGGCTCCCTTATTTTGACTTGAAAGCTCCTTATGGAGCCACAGTTGCATATACTCATTATAAAGGCTGGAGGATGTTTTTCATTATACTTGTACTTGCACTGTAAAGAAGACAAGAGTTTCCTGTTATGTCAGTTGGACTGAAAAAGTACTTACACATGCAAGAAATACAAAAAATACCACAGCCTCAAAACAGATCCTCTTCCTTGATTCCTGTTAAAAACATCAGTGTACTAGCTCGTAATGAATCAAATGCATGCTCAAGGCTGGATGTTTAAAATAAAAAGTAGGCATGTTTCTTCTAAGGAGTTCTGAACTATTACAGAGCATACCTGCAGGGCTGTGGTCACATCAGATCTCATAAGCTAAATGAGTTTTGATTAGGTCAGTACTTGTTGGAAAGAAATAGCAAGTGCATCAGAAAGGAAATGGTTCATCAGTAGAGAGCAGGCTCCCTTTCATATCAGCCCTAAACCATTATTTGAAAGGGCACTGTGCCACTGCAAGTCTTCACATTGACATAGACGGCTAAAATCCATGTGGCTTTTCACAGGAGTGATGGTATTAAAACTGCCATGGCTATATTTCGTTATCTGCCCATCTTAAAGAGATCGCTGAATGTCGTTCCTTATTCCAGTCTTTTCTTTCTGTAGTATTACTATACAAACAGCTACCAAATTTCTTTGAGGAGATGACTAGATTTTAGTGATCAGTGTAGTATCTTTTCTGTAGTTTTTGATGGGTTGGCTGACCACAAAACCTCACGATTGAGAGCAAGGCCTACACAGAAGAACTGACTTTGCGTAACTGCAATGTAAATAAGGCAGAAGAGCAACAGCCTAAAGCATCTGAACACGAGAATGAAACCACACCTCAAAGCCTGTGTGGCTGTCCTCTCTTTTCCAGGCGTTCCTCTTCTTTTTGGTTACCCAGCACCAGTTTCAAACCTTTTCTCTGATGTATAACAGAGCAGGCAAGGGAAGCTGATGATAATTCCTACAAAACAGGTGGTGCCTGTGCATCTTCTTGTCCATATGTAAATGCACTGAAACATTTCAACCTGAAATGGCTGTCAAAAAAGTGAGAGATTCTGGTTCTTGGTGAGTCCATGACCAGACAGGTATTCAAATACTTTGGTTGAGCTTCTCATTCAGGATGTGCTCTCTAATACACATCTATTCTTTTTTATCTTTCATGTATGAACTAATTGATTGGGGTTCTGCATTTGCTAGTCCCGTGACTGTACTTGAAACTGCAATATTATTTTTGGAACATAGAATCTGCATTCCTGCAGATAGAGAATTAAAGCTTCTGTTAAAACAAGTATAAAAAAGAAGCATAGAAAACCTCCACAGAGCTCAGTCTCCACCGGGTTTCTGTGTCTAAGAAATATAATTTATGCTAACTCATGAAACTTGAACTATTTTGTAGTAAAAATAGGAGGCAGCATATGGACAGGTCATTCATGTACAGTGATTAGCAGTGAAATTAAGTTTGGGATTTAGGAAAACATCTGATATACTGCATGCCATTCTGCTGTACAGGTACAATTTAATGTTTAGTATGAAGCTAGACTGGAGAAACAGAATTAAAAATGGCCACCTCAGCTGAAAGCTCCACTGTAACAATATCACTGAAATTACATTTCAGTTGGTGCAGTTTTGCATCTATTTATAGGACCCCATCACTCTTGTAACTGAGAAGTCCAATGGACTGGAAACAAGTTGTCATCACTTCCAGTCATCTCTGAATGGTAAACAGTTCAAACTATAAATTCTTTTGCCATAAAATTGTCTGCTGCTAATTGCTCTTTTGCATGTAATTATCAGTGTGGATTTAATAAGTATGGAAATACCACTACATGCCAAAAAGTAAAAATAAGACTAGAGAAAAAGCAGACTTAAAGAATGTCTGGCAGACAAACTCTTTAATTAATCCTGGAAGACCATACTGGCTGGCATCTCTCTTGGTGAGCATCTCTGGCAAAGAGATGGGTTTTTATAATACTTCAAGTAAAATCAGTAATACATTTGCTTCTATAGCTAGAAGGACTTTGGCCTTAGCCTCCAGGCTATGAATTTGAAAAAGAACACTGGCAGAGGTGAGATCAAGACTGAACATGCTGAGGAAGACATAGAAGAACTTACTATATTTTAAGAGTAGTAAGTCCTAGTAAAGTGCCGATGCAAATTATAGATAGGCAAAACTTAGGAGGGGTTTTGAATTGTCATTAGGCTTTTAGGAGTAAGCTCTAACTTTTGCTTTCTTTGCATGACCTGTCTCTTAAACAGCTACATGTTTTATGTTGCAGCTAAAACATGGGAGACAGAGATGCAGAAACTGAATTCTCCTCTCAAGGTTTTTCCTCTTGTTTCTGATCAGGTAAAAAGACCAAGATGGACAAAAAATTTTGCAATGATACTTTCTGCCTAGCGTCAAAAGGCAATGAAAGTTGAAATATCATTTAAACTTCCCACCCATGGTCACAATCTTTAGATAACATTGATCAGAATATAATCAGACTCATCAGATGAGTCTGTACAGAAACATAATAAGGGTCCCGAATCTGGATCCCTCATAGTTAGTGGTTAAACTGCCATTAGCCACAGTGACAGAAAAATCCTAGCCCACATATTCTCCTGAACTATCAGAGAAGATTTAGTGGAAGAAAGAACTGGTATTTTCCCCTCTTGATTTTCACTACATTTCTCTAAAGGAAAAACATCTAGATTTAGGGTTGTTAAGCAGGGTAATGACCTGTTGCACAAGATTAAAGAATAAATTATTACCAAGAGAGGATGAAGTAGAATGCAAATCGAAATGTATTTTCTTGAGTGGAAAAAACAGACTTCTTGCTTTAATTTCCTTAGTTGCTGGTTTTAGCTGACATTTAATGATCGTATGCAGGCCTGAAAATGCCCTTCTAATGTTCATGAAGAATACTGAAACAAAATTAACCAAGTCTGACTAAGCAAAAAGCTGGTACTAAAAGCTGTAGGTGGCAAGTAGCATTACAAGCTTCCTTTTGCTATTTCTGGCCAAATTCTTCAATGTAAATTTGTTGCCCAAAGGGGAACAGCCTAAAGAATTAATGGGAGTTTTTGTTCCGGGTGTCTGCTCCAGTCTACACTATATCTTTTACTCTCTGGGGGTTATAAGAGTGGCAATTATGGTGAGACATCTTGTATGCGATATACCTGTTTACCAGGAACTCTGACACCAAGTCTGCAATAGCAGAGATGGCAACAGAATTGAACCACTGTATTCAGCGAACACACCGAGTCATGTATTCACTTCTTTTGGATTTGAATCCCTATCCTAGATGCAAAAGAGGCCATGCCCAATTGCGAACACACTGAGCCTTCTACACCTTCATACTTGGTTGTACTATGAGAATCAGACAGCGACAACACACTTCAGTACCTTTGCATTTGGCCAAATGAAGTCTGAAGGCATTCTGGTACGCTCTAGTTATGTCAGCAAGATTTTTTTGACGTAGTTCTTTAGGCAGAGGTTTGCTTGCTACCATTAGAGAGGAATGTCTCAGTCTGAGAGCTGTTGTTGAAACTCATGTATGAAATTGAAGCGAGACTTCCATATTACTCCTTTTTGCAGGCTCATTATGAATTCCTCCAAAACATCATTACAGCAGCTCTGAAATGAAGATAACAACACCAGGGTGGATTCAATGCCTGTTTTCCCTGAAAGATTTCTGCATTCCATTTATGACTGATTTTATGATAAGATAACTCTCTGGAGGGCATGGCTCTATTTTTCAGATGATTCTTTTTCTTTCTGAACTAGAACAGGAAAAGAATAAACCCTGGCTGATTGGATCGCCTTAACAGTGTATTTCTTCAGGACTTCTGCATCAGGGCAAATTAGATCATTCTGCACTGATGTGATGTATAATTTTGATATCTTCTGTGCCATCAGTTCCTTGGGTTTGGTTTGAAGGGATAAGAATAAAGCTGCAGCATTTGAGTGAAATTGTTTTTATTATTGGAATCACAAGATTTTTTATGGGCAAGAGAAAAACTACCACAACTGGCATACAGTGTGACTCAACTTTACGTATTGGGAACCTTAACTCTGTCAGCATCAATTGGACTTGAAATACATCCATTGCTTTGAGTCTTTATTTTTATGTAGCCCTACTAGCAAAATGAAACTATTTCCTGTTTGTAATTCAGTGCAGACTGGTTTTATTATTTCTTTTAAGTCTTCCCCGTGTTTAAATCAGTGCTTATTAAACCTTCTTTCAGCATTTCCTTTCTAAATGTGTCTTGGTGCATCAGGTGAACACAGCTAAGTTAAAGACTGGATCTGCTGCTTGAAAATGTTCACTGATAGCAAGTAATGAAAAAGTAATGGCAGCTGAAACAATAACTGCCTATAACAATCTGATTTCAGCTATTGTTGAACTTGTTGATCATCACTGAAAAGTGAAATATGAACTGTAATGGAATATCACTCTCATTGCATCTTCCATCATCATATTATAAGTTAAGATTGCTGCATTTTTCTGCCTCTACTATAAAAGGTGACTCTCTGGAAGAAAGAGGGGCTGATTGCCTCCATTAGTTCTTGCTATCATTCAGTACTTAGGGCAACATTCATTTCTTTTGCAGTTTGTTTGCACTCCCTAATCACTGGAAATACTTTGATAACTCTTATACAATTTGATGTCCTTTCTCCAGCCCAACCAGAGAATATTTTTTTGCTGAACCCCTATTTCGCTCCCACTCCTAGAAGTATAGTCTTGTTTTTCTTTAGGCATTTATATTAAACATAACTTGAGATGGCTCTTAAGATGACATGTGAATTGAGATAATTCTTTTTAAACCTCTGACATTAGATTTTCTTGAGAATTACACAAAACACACATTCATGAGATACCAAGTTTGGTGGATTTCAGTTAGAAGTAACTGTGAATGTACACCAAGACTGAGGGGTCTAACAACATAAAAAATTGAATTACTAGATTCCATTTTGAATCATCATCTGATCATGTTTACATAGAAATTTTACTCCCTGATGGAAAAAAGAATGAAAAGCTGAGGCTTATCTGACTCTATATGCCACCAATTGTAAGTGCCAAAGAAGAGGTAGTAGCTTAAGTAAATGATCTTGGGATGTCAAAATCAAAAGGATCACTAAGGAAGCAACACTTAGGGACTGACCTGTTCATATTAGTTTGTTGAGAATGGTAGTGTATATTCAGCTGTCATTGCTTCATCCTTTTGTCAATGGCTCTGATTAGTCAGCTTTTTTCTATTTAAAAATTTCCAAGCCATGCACATATATTTCTACTGGCTAATCCTCTAAAGTAAAAACTGTGAATGTAGATAATTATACAGTTTTTTACTGCTGAATGTCACTGAGCTTATCTACATAAATTATTCTGGAATATGACCTGCATGAAGTTAAAGAACTGTAGCTCTCATCAAGTATCTCTCTATCGAAATATTATTCTACATTAAGAATATCCACATTAAAAGCTTCTGCAAATATTCTAGAAAAGATATGCTGGGAAACACCTCCATTCATAAACCTTATTTTTCAAAAGTAGCCACTGTTCTCACTTTCTTATTGCTCTTATGATACATTTTACATACATGAAGAATACTGAATTGGTACTTGACATAAAAATTAGGTAACAACAATGTCATTAAAAGGGGGGAGGGAGTAAAGTAGCTAAAATAGATGCCCATGAAAGAATGAAGTATTCAGCCATGGCCTTTTTGGGGTACCTAAGTGCCTTTTTGGTGAATATAGAATTACTCATACAGTTGTATTAATAATACATGTATGTTATTGTAGAGAAATCTAGGAAGAATTATGCTCTCTTTGTCTTTTTTCCTGCTATAAAGCTTAAAGCCTCAGAATTTTCACTGACTCCAGGAAATTATTTTATGATGAGGATTCACAGTAAAGCTCAAAATGAAGAGAAAGATTTTTTAATTCTGTAGCCCTAGCTACACAAATAAACAAAAAATGTCATTTGATAACAAATGTGACCCCAAGAGTTAGTTTCTTTTCAACATAGTTTAAGTCTTGAGCAGCCAGTGCAAAAGTTACCTCAAGGCTGAAATTCCACCAGAGCAATTTTGCACAAGACCTTTTACTTAGTGGGAAATGTAGGCATAATTGCAACGTGTAGCTCTTGTCTCTTCTGTCACTGGACCATACATGACCCAATGCTTTATCTTGAAAGATAAATACTTGGAGTGCCATTTTCTATCCTCCCACAAATTAGAACATGGTTCAGCATAATATTTGCTCCTTTGGTCAGTGTCTAGCAATTGATGCAAAAATGGATTTTCATTCCGGTTCAGTTTCTAATCATTCAAAGGAGCAAATTTGCTCTGAATTATCCACCTGGACATCCAGGAGGTTGCTAATAAAAGACAATCAAATGGGTGTAATGCCACATTCAATCAGTCCTCGCAGTTCTGGAAATGTATTCCACCTCCTAGGCTCAACTTGGTTTTGCAGATGTGTCAGGGTTTTACCCTGCCTGATGCTGCAAATGACATTGATATTGTTTAGTGCTAACCTGGGCTCAGAACTTTGCAGAACTGGGCCCTCACTAAGAAAACTGAAAAAATTATTTTTTTCCTGATTTCTGAAGTGTGTAAAATAAACACAGTAATTAAAGAAAGATTACTGAGTCTCAGCTCTTATACAGTGAACATTGATACGCATTTTCTCCCTGCTTGATATACCTGCATTATACAACAACGTCTTGTTCCAGCAAAGTATGAAAGCATATGCTTAACTTGAAGCCATAAGAATAATCTGATTGGTTTAAAATTAAGCAATGTGCTTAAGCGCTTTGCTGTATTTAAGCCAGCCTTGAATAAAACAAGATGGCTCACAACTCCAAGCACCTTACACAATTCACCGTTCTCCTACAAGTATGCAATACCATGGATCACTGCCAACCAACTTTAATTGCCCTGCAGGTACTGCACTACTGCACTGCTAGATGAGTCATCACAAAGAAATGTAATTTTGGAGTTGGCTTCTTGAAACAAGAACTCTTTGCTTCGGTTTGTGTACAAACAGTTCTGAGCTGAAAAAATGACTCCTGTAGGTATTCCTACCCTTCTAGTAATGCCCTGATCTTGAACTTTTACTAAAATTGGATATTTCCATTGCAATAAAATAGCTATATTTACAAGCTGACCTTGAAGTATGTACACACTTTTCCTTCAAGATGGTATGACAGCTTCTCAGCTAGATGCCTGAGACTCTATACTAAGGGATAACGAAAGTTCTCTTTCAGCCTCAGCTGCTGATGCTGTGTAAATTTAACATAATACAGATCTCATGTTGCTTCTTGGCCTTTGCTGGATTCCCAGGATGACATTGTGGACACCATGTAAAAAAGCAGAGGGAAAGAGATACCATAGCAAGGAATGGGAGCAACATGAGAAAAGACACTGAAAGCAGTGAGCATCTGTAGCTTATTCACAACAGCAAATGTGGAACCAAAAGCATCCTGTATCTCAAAAAGACAACAAATTTCAGCCACATACAATGTGAGTGAAGATCGCAGCTTGTGGTACGTGATTCTAGATCTGTTGCTTCGCTTCTCAGCAGGACAGGCTTAGATGGAGAGTGCGGGGGACACTAATTCCTTCTTTCACAGGGGTTCTGTCTTTGCATCTCACTTTCACAACTGCGCGAGTGAGCAGGGACTGCAAAACTGCAGCATCCCTCCCTCCATGCCCGGTCGTGGCTGCAGACAGTGCCGTTATTCACAGCAAATACATTCATATCAAAAAACAAAGGGACTGCAAAATGCCACTGTATCAGCCTTTTTACACTGAGAATGCACTGGCATAAATGACAACATCAGGTACAAGACAATGAAGAAACAAGCTTATTTCCTTCTGTTGCCAATGAAAGCACTGCCTCCAGAAATATTGTAAGAATAGAGTTTGAGGACATTCTTACAAATCACTGCAAGACAAAGTCATCTTTATCTTGTGATATGTGAGCATACAATTGTCTCTCTATATCTCATCCTTCCAAATGACATTGCTTTTACAATATATTAGTTTCAGACTCTCGAAGAACTGGTTGGTAACATAAAAATCTTACAGAAATGTCTAATTTTGGCATTACTGCATGATAACAGAACAAAGTCCTGATCTTGTATCATTCTAGCTGAATACAGGGATAAAATTATGAGCTTAAACTGGCACTACCACAGAAGTGACAAAAAATTAAATATCAAATAGGTCACCTTGACTGTGACAGGCAGGGGATGTTGTTTCTGACATAAATAACAGAGCTCAACACTTCAGTGCATGAAAAGACTGAGAAGTTTTGTAGAACTTTTTTTTTTTTTTGAAATGGCATGCCTTCGCATCAAACCATAGCAGCATGGGTTGACTTTTTTGATAGAAGTTATTAAAAAATGCATTCTCTCAGACAGAACTATTGGCATCATTAACTCCCAGAGAGATAATGAAAAAAAAGGAGGTATTTCTAACACTGTTTTGAAATGTAAACATCTTCTTTTCGATATATGTCTTTCTAACTGGCATGTAATTATTTCAGAAGTATTACAACTAATTGCAGATGTTTTCTTTAAGAGCCTCTTACTGCTTGAATAATGCATATGAGATACATAAGATTCTTGGCTAGTATTTTTGCTTCTTTTGATACTGTGTTTTGCGTTTGTAATTCATATACATAAATTCACAAATGAGCCACCAATACTTGGCAGTCCTATTCAATTTTATACATATTCATTATGAATAGAACAGAAATTGTACATACTTGGAAGGTTTAAAAATTCTAACAGTGGCTCTGACAAGTTCAAACATACACCCTCTAGTATTTGTCCTAACCTTAGATTATACCCTACTGTTATAATGTATGGCTACTAATCCTAGAGTGATATGAATAGCCTTTTAAAATGCATTTAAAAAACTTTCACATCTATGTCTCTGTGTTAACTAATTTTAACACACAAACATGTAGTTACTTAATTATATCAAAAAGCAAAATCATTTTGAAATAAACCAGGCCCCAAGGTTCAATAGGTTATGGTCAGAATATTTACATTTTAAAATAACTCCTGTTTCTGTTCAAGTGGCGGCTGACCTCCACAAAGCCCTTCAGTGTGGAGCTGAAGGGACCATTGTCTCTTTTGAGGTACCATGACCTAAACGCAGGCCAGTCAGAAAACTCAGAGAGTCTAAAGACTCCATCCCCTGCAGCAGCATTGCCTCCAGTACAAAAAAAGAAACCTGTTCTTGATTCTGATGAGCTAGGCTGAGTTATCCAAGTCTGGGTAAAACCCTAACAAGGACAAGGAATTATGCAGCTTTCCCACAAGTTAGCAGATTAATATGCTCTGGGGGTTAGATCTTAACAGCCATCCTTTTAAGGCTTAAATTCAAAGAATCCTATGATTAAAGATTTTGAAGGAAAAAGTGGCAGTTTTGTGGGTGGAAATGGCAAAAGCAGTCTTACAGCAATTTTTCAGTATGTTACAGTGCTGTGTCATTGTTCTCTTTGCAAAAATAAGTAACGAAAGGAAACTACAAAGATGACTTCTAATCAGTACTGAACTCAGTATTGTTCTGACAAGACTGTGTGGATAATAACAATTTCCTATGCATTATAAATACTTCTTCAGTTAGGTAAGAAAATCGAAGAAATTTTGAGTTGATCAGAAATAGAGGTTCTCAGTCTCAGAAGAGCATCTAATGAAGACTGGCAAGTGTGTGTTTCTGTTCAGTGGGACCTGAACAGTACAGATATTACATGTCAGGTCTAAGAATTGATGTGAACTGTGTATGGAAACTCTTGGAGAAGTTTTATCTGCAGAGTGTGTATGGAAATCAGAGGATGTTTTTAGATTCTTCTGATGCGAGAATTTGGATGACAGCATATAATGAGTTACTACTATTAATCAGAGTTTATTTCTCAAAGAGCAAATTTAATAGAAAAGAATATATAATATATTAAGAGGCTTTCCAGCTCTAGCATGTGAATTAAAGACTAACACAGCCCTTTAGTGAAACGTTCACCGAGCATGAAAAAGCCCCAAATATGAGTCAGTTCGTGGCAGCCAGCAGAGCCACATCCTGACAGACAGTGGACAACGTGCACTGTCTGAGCGATGTAGGCTGGCAACTGGCATCATCTGCTCCAAGAGCAGAGCATCACTGAGTCACTTTACTTTAGACGATCCTCTGGATGAGTCAATTTTGCTCCAAGAAGCCAGACTCTGCAAAGGTTACACTGTGTTCCACAGACTTATGCATTCCTGTTTAGCTTTAGCCCTCTATATTCACCTTGATTCATGAAGGAATAATTATTTTATATGTTGTCATCTTTACTGACTGTTACTGATCGCCTCCTACATGAGACAGATAGTACATTCTATTGTCCTGAAATGAAGCAGTCTTAAGCAAGAATGAACACAATAACACCAATGCATTACAATGCTACAAAATTAAACAGATTCGCTCTTACATCAGCTTTGACAAACATTGGCTCATATTGTAATTAGCCAATGTATTAATATAGCAGCTTCTAAGTTATCGATATGGTCAAGGCTCTCCTGACTTGTGGGATCCAGAATAAACAGAATCCAAAGCACAGCTATCTCTGGTTCTAGTAAGGCTGAATAGTCAAAACACTTAAAAAAAAATTGTGCTTATACTGCTTGTGAAACACAAACAGTATTGTTCAGCATCTAAGTTCTAACTAAACAGACACCTGTAAGCTTACTTGAGGCAAGTGTCTCTAGCACAAGAGTTGCTGAGGCTGTTAAATGAAGAAAGCTGGGGTGTGCTCACCTGGAGGGAAATATCATTTGCCCTGAAGGAATTTCAAAGTTAGAGCTGCGATAAGAAATGGAAGTGTAAATGGTCAACTGAAAAGAAAAGCACCCTGGCTTGATTTTCAGAAGAGGTAGTAATGAAGAAAAAAGATCTTTCATCTGTAAACTGAATTCATTCAACATGAAAATAATAAAATGAGAAAAATCTTGGAAAATAGATTTCTGGCTCATATTTCAGACTGGATTTTATTTGAAGGATTCATTTTAATTTTGGGAGGATGTCATATATTTGAAAAATTTTGACCATGAATGCTGCAAGTAGCTGTGCAGCATTTAGCAACCAGAATGTAGATTTCTTTTAAGCATTTGTGTTTGGTGTTTTTCTGCTTGTAATCAGAAGACTGTTATACTTTTTTTTTCAAGATACTATGTTTCCTGAAACTTAATCTTATGTTGAGGATGCTATTGGAACTCTGTTCTATTAGAGAGGCAATTTCAGCCTATTTGACAGTTGCTTCAGTCCATTACTTAACCGGATGCATATATTATTTTCAGTAGTGTTTTCCCAATCCTTCTCTTTTCAAAGCCCATGGAATGATCATACACACAAACAGTTTCCTTTGCTTTACAAAAGGGGTTTATCTGGGTTAGGAAGGAAAGGCCAGTTAATTTACAGCTGTAGGTATTACTTCTCTGAAAATGTGTAGAAATTACTCATAAATGAGATAGATGGTATGTTCTATTGTCCTGAAATGAAGCAGTCTTAAGCAAGAATCAACACAATAACACCAATGCTTTAAAGTGCATTTGGAAAGATGTTTTGGGATTCTCATTTAACTTTCACATTAATATTTTTTCAGTTTTAATAAAAAGAAAAACTTAAGTATTGTGGCTTATAGGGTCAAAGATAGCAGATGATTTATTTTGTTCCAAATGTGGCCTAGTTTGGAAATTGTTATTATTTGCTATGGAATGCCATCTAACTTTAAAAATAAGAAAAATTGAAAATAAGGGAAATAAAAAACTCTAAACAGATCATTGTTATGGTTAAGATTTCCAAGTCAAGAAATTCAAGGGTTTTTGTTCTATAGCTAACCCAACTCCATCTTTTGGGTGATAATATTTTATATAATGTACTATAACATTAACCTCAATGCCTTAAAACACACATTTACTCATATAACTGTTCTACTGTAGGTTATTTTGCTCCTTCACTTTGTTTGCTTTAACTGAAAGATGCCATACCATTCCTTTTTATGTTTCTTTCATATTTAAATCTAGATCACTTCTTTGACACCATCTGTGGTTTGTTACTATAATTAGCCAAGAGCTTTTAAAGACTTGCTTTCCAAGTATCTTTTTCAAGATTTAAGTTCAGAGCTACAATGTCAGTCACCTATCTAGCGATAAACCAAGACAGTAAGGATCTCTGGCTCAAAATATCTGTTTACAGCAGTGAGCTGCATTTGAACAGCAGTTTTCCTTTTATTTCCCCCAAACCAGCTGTAAAAACTGATAACCAGCTTTAAATTTGTCATCCAAAAGGATTCCCTTTAAGCCTGGTAAAGCTGTGTGGTATAGCTCTTTATATGCTGATGTGTGAACATGCAGCATATTTCTGGCTTCCTCTCCTGATCGCTGGGCTCAGAACTCCCGGGTGAAGTGAAAGGGCAAATTGACGAGGCTTCAGATGCTACTGCTGTGAATGCATCTCTAAACGAACTCTGTTCTCTCATCTTCAGCATTTGGGGAATATATCTGCAAGTGTAAAGCAAGATAAATCCTTTCAGATTCCAGCATTTAATTAAGCTTTCAGCTATCTTTGTGAATGAATGAAGAGCCTCTAATATGTGTGTCTACAGGGAACAGATCAGGAGTAGCACTCCATCTGTGAAGTCTGCTATCAGTTGGAGAAAATCTCTTCTCAATCAGCCTCTGTCTGTGTCTAACTTCCTCCGGAACATTGCATCTACTATAGCTGACTCCCAACTGTAATAAATGTACTTGAACAAAAAATACTTTGGCTGTCTCCATGACAGCCTATGTTTCTGTTAGTAACATGAAACCAGGTTTAAATAGTGGCAGGCTAAGCTGGCAGTTGCTGAGTTATAAAAACCAGCACGGGAAGGATGTTGTTAAAGGATGCTAAAAGCATTTAAAAAGTGTTCAGGATTGTATAGCATCCTGGATGTGCTAGAGACCATTGGTTATACTTACATCTTGCATACAGAGGAAAAGATAAAGTTCCTGCTTTTAATATCATCTAAGTGTATATATACTAAGTATATATATATAGATGATGATGATGATGATGATATATATATATTCCAGTCTAAGATTTCCTTTGAGTAGAGGGAAGACATGACCGTTACACCCTGGATTGATTTCTATCTTTATTCTGTCCTGGAAGAACCTTTAAGGAAAAGAGAGATGGGTATGACAACCTGAAACTCCAACATGAACAGCCAGAAAAAAGGTGATAAAGAGAAACAAACAAGTCAGCATGTGTGGCTTTCAAAACAGTTGCTTGTACATTCTGAGTGGGTGACAGACGGTGTAGGAGACATACATGATTTCTATCCATGGACTGAGTAAAGTGCACATGCTTTTCTTCAGTTGCTGTGAAAGGCTGCCTACAAGCTGCATCTATTATATGCTTATTCTAAAGAAATGTTCTTTTTAGCTCAAAACTTCTTTTTAATATAAAAAAGGCTCAAAAGGCATTTCTTTAGGAGTTTTTCTATATATACATATAACTGAAAGGACTAAGACTATTTCATGTTCCCATTTTTTTTGTATATACCTTAAGTGGGTAGGCTTTAGGTAGCTGGTAGGCTGTTTTGACAGCATGTGGAACTATTTCCTCCAGTTCTACCACTTCATATCCAGGCTTACAAAGATCGAGGGTTAGGCCCTGAAAAGTAATGAGATTGACATGAACAATGATGAGATAGACAAAAACGGTAAACAAAGGATGTTTATTTTACATGGCTACTGGTATCACAACCTCAGCTTTCCTCCAACGTGCAGGAGGACTGTCATACAACATGCTAGTCACATACAACAAACAGACACATACCACAATAGCTCAAGCATTGCGCCTTGACCACCCAGCCTGAGCCAAAGAAGACAGCTGAGGGGAGGAATCTGCACCTGTTTCCGGATAAACTTCCTTTTCCTGGATAACTGTCAACTGGATACTGCTGCCAGGCTCTTCTCATTAATGAGTTGGGCTTTAAAGTCATGTGAATAGAAAAAAAAAGGAAAAATCAAGATAAGTTCTCCAAATTTGTCTGTTGGCTTCCAAGACCTCTGACAGCACTCAGATCATTTTTTGAGCTGCTTTCTGCAACCATAACAGAAACATACCTTTATCCACATAAGAAAATTGCGCTTTTGATATAAATACTTTTGCCTTCCAGCTGACATTTTCAGCTACTATGGGAGACACTGCACAATTATGAAAGAGCTTGAAGGGAAGGGGCTCCATAAATACCGGGGCAGGTCGTGGGTCTGTAACGGCCATGGGGCAAAAGCATGACACTTGATGCCTCAGGCAGAGCACCGCAGTGTGCTCAGGGCGCTGGCAAACCTATTAGATGTGGACGTTTACTTAGGCCAAACGTATTACAGGGGAGTTTTATTTACGACTTCCATTCCATTAGACCGAGAACCGCCCCGCCCGTAGCCCCCGCTGTCCCTGTGGCAACGGGTCGAGCACACTCACCGCTCAACCACCCCTCAGCGCTCCAACCACCCGCCCCAATACACCGCGCTCCGGTCTTGTATCAAAACGAGGCTCCGCATCCCAGCAGGCAACGCGCCGCGACAGGGCTCCGACCACCCCAACTACAAATCCCGATATGCACCGCCAGTAGCCTCGGCTGCGACACGGGCGCATCGCATGCCGGGACTCGTAGTCCTCGGTAGCCTCGCAATGATCTTCCTCCGCCTCCCCCTCCTCCCGCCACTCTCCAACGGCGCCCTGAACTTCTCGCGCACGCTCTGCGTCACGTACGCTCTGGCGTCACGCAACGAGGGACCCAATCAGGAGCGCCGGCAGGGCGGCAGGCGCCAGGACCCCCTCGACCTTTGACCCGGCGCCAAGCGCGAGCCGCCGCCGCGGGTGCCCGCCCGCCCCGCCCCCGCGCCGTGTCAGCAGCAGGCGGCGGTGCGCCCGCCCCCTCCCCCCGCCGGGCCCCGCGCCGCCGCCGCCGCCGCCGCCGCCGCCGCCCCGGCAGCCCGCCCCGTCCCGCCCGCCCCGCGAACGCCGTCCCCAGCCAGCGGGCGAGGTGGAGCCGGCGAGGCTGAGAAGACGCCGCATCCTGCGCCGCCGCCTCCTCTCCCCTCCCCCCCCGCGGCCGGGTCCGTCAACATGGCGAGCGCCTCGTACCACATCTCCAACCTGCTGGAGAAGATGACGTCCAGCGACAAGGACTTTAGGTGCGAGCCGCCCCCGACCCCCGCGCCGCCCCCGGGCCCGCGCCGCCGAGCCCGCCCGCCGGCCCCGCGCCGCCCGGCCCGGCCCTGCCCCCACCGCCGCCTCCCGCGCCCGCCCGGGCCTGGCGCCGCCGCCGCTGCCAGGGCGGCGGCAGGTACTGGCGGCCTGCGGCACCGGGAGCCCGGGCTGCGCCGGCCTCGCGGCGGGCAGCGGCGCCGGCGGCCCTCCGGGGCTGGGCGCCGGCGGCCCTCCGCCCCCTCCGGGGCTGGGCGCGGGCCTCTGTCCCCTCCGCCGCGGGCGAGCGCCCCTTCCCTGCCCTCCGAGGAAGGACGGGGCGCCCCGAGCGCGGTGGCGGTGCCCGGAGGAGCCGCGCGGCCGCCGGGCGGGCGGGCCGGGCCGGGCCGGGCGGTGCGCGCCTGGCTGTAGGTCGCCGTCCGTGAGGATGAGGCCCGAGGGGACGCGGCCCCGAGCAGCCGCGGGCGCTGGCCCTGGGCGAGGTGACCTCCAGGGGTCCCTGCCCGCTTCGGAAAGCCCCCATGCTGGGGTTCTGTGAACGGGGGCGGGCAGGGCCGCCCGGCACGGCCGGCTCGAACTTCTCAAGCTCTCATGCCTCCTGGATACCGCATCCTGCAGGCAGAGGGGTTTTGTGCTCCTGGGACTCGCGCAGTTTGGTGTGATCTCTGATAGTCTGTGCGTCTTGATTTAGCATGACTAGGGTTCTGTCTCTTATGGGGACTGTTTTTTTTTTTTTTTCTTAAGTTTAGGGTCTATCACAAGAGCACTACTTTTCCTTGAATCATTTGTTTATTCTGCAGTAAATTAATAGCAGATAAAGTGCAAACATTGAGTATTAGAAAATGAAAATGGTATAGCAATCTTCTAGTAAACAGCAAAGATCATGTACTTACACAGTAGTTCTAGGAAAAAACTTCTTAAATCATTAGGTTAAAAATATATTACTTTGTGCATTTCTAGTTTGTGCATCCGGAAATTCTCATTTGTACGTCTTATCTGTCAAAGTAGGTACATCAACGCTAACAGATGAAAAGGCATAAAATACTCTTGGGTTTGATTGCATTGCTGCAGCACTACAGTGCTTAGATTGTAGTTAAAGACCATGTTTACATCTGAAAAACTCTTTTGTTAATATATTAAAATCTAAAAAATAGAGGTGATTATTCAAATCAGTCAACAAATATCTTGTTTGCTTTGACAAAGCTGTTGTAGCACTGGACACAGGCGTGATAAATTGATGATATTTTTTATGTGAGTCTCTTTCAGATTGTAGCAGCATGATGACCTGGAGAATTTAGACTAGAAACTTTAGAAATAAAAAAAAATTGGTTAGTCTAAAAAAAATACAGTACAGTATTGCCTGAGCCATTTAAATTGTATTACGAACGGATTCAAACTTTTTTTATTAGAAAAGTCATTGAAGTTTTTTTTTTTAATTTTTAACAATTTGTATGATTAAGTGAGATTTGCATTTTGTGTTTATGGGGAGAATGACTTACAAAAAGCTCTAATTGATTCCAATACTGAATTTAATGGATTTAAAACTTTGCGTAAGAGAGGTAGGTCACACCTGCCAAATGAAGTTGATGTAGCAAGCGCTTTTTTTCCCAGCTATACGTAGTTAAAACTTGTTTTGTAATTGCTTTGGGAGAACACACTTTAGAAATTACCTGTTCTAGGAGCTTTGAACAGCTTTCTCAAATATTTTAACACTTTTTTAGTGTAGATTGAAAACTGAATTTACAAATCTTAAAAGTATGAGAGATGGAATGATGATAGGGCCTTTATAAACTGCTTGTTATGCAGTAACAATTTTTATGAAAGCTTTACATGTATCATGTATTGGCATAATGAATAAAATAGTTCTTCTCAGCACTGGTAACTGTAAGTGCTTTTATTCATAGACCACATATATCTGAAGAGGGATAGTGTAGTGAACTTCCTGATATCAGGGAGCTGTCTACAAGTCACAGTTCTAGTAAGTATTTTACTGTAAAACTTAGTCTTCCTTTTTTTTTTTTGGATAAGCTAAATTGTCTGATGCTATTGTTTGTGGTGGTTGTTGCCCGGAAGCTCAGCCATCAATTCTAAAATGAGCAGTAATGTAAGATGGCAATTTACTTTGTGGCTGTGGGGGAAGTAGGGGTTTTTTGGTGGGTGTGGGTGTTTGGGTGTGTGTTTGTTTGTTTGTTTTGTCATGTGGCTTCAATGCCAGGTTGCAGTCTATACTGAAACTATACTCCTTGCTGGAGGAAGAGAATGACTGCTCTGAGTGTAAGGTATTAAAAGCTACTGACATGCACCACTCATATGCTGATGCTTGGTAACATATAAGGATAATCATGTTTGAGGAGGAAGCAGTTGTGACTACAGACTACATCTAGACCAGTCAGAACCATGGTTCTAAGTTCCAGCTATTTTTTTTTCTTTTTAGTGGAGTAGTCTTCCAGGAGGAGGCAGTTGTAGTTGAATGCAGAAGCTGCTGATGGGCTGAGGACGTGCAAGCTCCGCTTAGTTTAGGGAATTGCCACAAATAGGTGATCAGTGGACTGATAAGGCTAGGAAATGAGAACTGTTGACTGAGGAAGTGAGGGGAGGTTATTAAGCAGATTTAAGAAAAGGAGGTAAAGATAGCTGTAACATGAGACAATTTTTAGATGTTCTAATATCACATGACTTTGTGCATGTCCTTATGCCCATCCTATCTGTTCATTACCTTTACTTATTAAGTAGCTTTTTTTCCTTGCTCTGTTTAAGGCTGATGCCATTCGCATTTATAATCTGTTTATGTACACATCTGGTTCCTGTCAGATTACAGACTTGCTTCAGTGGGGCTGTTGGAGTGAATAAAAATGAGTGAGACCTTAACTTATCTTAGTTAGAAACACCTTGAAACTATTAGACTGGAATTATAGTATTAAAAGACAGCAGAAGTTGGGGTCCGTTATGTGAGGGTAGACATCTGATGTTTGCGGTACATACTAAGATTATGCAGAGGCTTGGCTTTCATTTTCAGTAAAGAGTATCTAGCATGTCAGGCTGTAGAGATAACCTTCCAAGTATGACCTGAGCTTAAGTGATGTCTGCTTGAGGCTGATGTGTCTGAAGTCCAAATGTCAACCATAACTGTTTAATTACAGACAATTTTTGTGTCTGAATGGGAGCTGGAATTGGTAGTGAAGCCCATGGGATTCGTAATTGAGTAATACATCTGTATTACTTTTCCTGAGAAGAAAGGACATTCATGAAAGAACAACAGAATGGAAACAAATTAGGAAGAAAAAGAAATGAAAGGCATAAAAATAATGTTTTTGGAAAGTCATTTCTCACTGTTTTTGGATTTTGGATTTGGATTGGTGAATGTGACAGTGGCATTAAATGTTAAATTAATTCCTGAGAGATCAAGAGAATAAAATCAGCTTTCCTATCAATTAATCTTGGTCTTTAGTATGGCACCCCTGGATTGAGAGCTGGATAAGCATGATTAACCATTGTCTGGACTATAAACAAACTAGTCTGCACAAGGGAAGAAAATGTGGAAAACACATAAATACAGCTTCACTTTTGTTTTTCCCTTTATTAATGTTTGGCTCATGGGTTTTCAGACTTTCACAAAACCTATGAGCGCCATGAATAACCCCTATCCTTTTAATAATAATTATCTGACTGTCTTTTGTCAGGTTTATGGCTACTAATGACTTGATGACTGAACTACAGAAAGATTCTATCAAGTTGGATGATGACAGCGAAAGAAAGGTGGTGAAGATGATTCTGAAATTACTGGAAGATAAAAATGGTGAGGTGCAAAACTTAGCTGTCAAATGGTACGTGCTCTTTTTCCGTGTTATAAACAATTGTCTAATGATTGACCAACATAAAGCTTCCTTGAAAAACATGAAGGACCATGGCTATGCAAAATACATATGCCATTGACGTCCCCAACGGGACCTTAATATAGGTTACTTGCCTTCATTCTAGTCTCTTGTGGAACTTTTATTTACATTGTGGATGAACATTTGGAGCTTTCAGATGACAAGTAGTACATGCAATACTTCCTGAAGATGTAAGAACAACAAGCTTGTTCCCTGGTGATAATTCTCAAATACTAAATAGATTTTAAAAGATTATAGTTCAGTGATAGTTGCCAAACTGATGTCTGACCACAAGAAGGTAGATGAAATGTAGGGGAGGGATTGTAGTATTGGAGTAGTTTTCACACAGAAATAAAAACTTGAAAAGATAAATATACGTTACTGTTGTGAAATATGGAACTTATCTCTTCATCAAAGTGGTATTTTGAGATTTTTACATGCTTTACATGAACTGTAAATGTTTTACGCAGTCAGGATGCAGTTACTTGCCTTTCAGAGGCTTCTGTTGCTTCAGTCCCCTCTCTTCTCCTCTTTATTAAACTTTACGTGTCATGTGTCTTTTTCAGCTGTATTCTATCACTTTGGAGAGGGGATACATTTATTTTGACTTACCTTTTAAAATGTAACTTTTGTACTTGGCCCTTCTGACTTTTTTGTGCCCTCTAAGGAGGTCCTCTCTGTTAAGGGGCTCTTAGTGCTCCTGAGAATGTTTCTTGTTCCTCAGCTCAGCTTTTTTAACATGCTATCTGTCCGACTCTTATCTTGTATCCCTTGAGGCGTGGATTGAAGTAAACTTGCCACAGAAGAGCTTGGGACAGCTTTAAAGAGGGGTTTCATATTGTGACTGGTTGAGTTAGTTTGTTTCATCTTGTTATTCTTTTAGGATTTGCTGTATCAGACTGAAAAAGCACAAAACTAAAGCCTGTGTGTACATCTGCTTATATACTTGTAAGCAGTGATTGCTTCACAGAATCACAGAATGGTTGAGGTTGGAAGGGACCTCTGGAGATCATCTAGTCCAACCCTCCTGCTCAGGCAGGGTCACCTAGAACACATTGTACAGGATCGCGTCCAGGCAGGTTTTGAATATCTCCAGAGAAGGAGACTCCACTACCTCTCTGGGCAACCTGTTCCAGTGCTCTGTCACCCTCACAGTGAAAAAGTTTTTCCTCATGTTCAGATGGAAGTGTCTGTGTTTCAGTTTGTGCCTGTTGCCTCACGTCCTGTCGCTTGGCACCACTGAAAAGAGTCTGTTCAGCTTCTGAACTATTTTAAGTGAGGATAACCAAAACCTAGTACAGAGAAATTAGTGTGGGAATAGGACGTTTGCAGCCAAAGTTGAATGTTCAATAGCTATATAGTAATATAATTATCAGTACTTTATCACTACTCTCACCAGATTTGCAATGGTGCTAAAATGTGTTTGAGGTTTGTTTTCTTGCTTTTTTTTGCCTTTTTTTTTTTTTTTAACGAGCGTTACAAAGTACCATCTTTCTTTTGAATTCAGACGTTAGAAATGTCAATGTTCCTTGTGGTACAGATCAAGTTCTCCCCCTTTGAAACGAATCAATCACTTCTGCTCAATTAGATGAGACACAGGCATAAAAAGTATTAAGTTAATACTTATGAAACTTGGGTCAGGCCTAGAATTGTCTTTTGGTGAAATAAAATTTTGTGGAAAAGTTATGTTGCAACGTATGTGCAGTACTCATGTTTAATATAGCCTGAAGTTCAGATTAAGGAGTGTCCTGAAATACATACAGATGCAGAGTATATATAAAAATCTTTAATATCTGGGTTAGAATTTTGGCCCTAATGTTTTAGTAAAAGGTACTTCAAAGAGATGGCAAAAGGAAGAGAATGAGAAAATATAGGTGGCTGTTGTGTGTATGTGTGTCCTTTTTTGTTTTTTTTTTCTTTTCCTATCCTTATTAACCATTCTTCTATTTTAAGGTTCACTTTGACACACTGGTAAAATATTTTGATTCTGCCATTTTAATTAAATCTATCTGAAGTTTGAAGCTTTTAGAAAAATTCAAATAATGTTAAAGAACAGCATTAAATTTACTGTAAGGGGACAAGAAACACAATGGAAAAGTTTTCAGATAAATCATGAGCATTCATCTAGAATGCACGTGTTCTTGAATGTATAAGTTGCTTGGAATCCTGGTCACTTGCAGATATGCTTTGGGAGCCAAAATGATCCCTTTGATGCCCTTCGATGATCCTCTTTTCTTGAGGCTTATACTCAGAGTACTGTTCCATGACAGCTTTAAACCGGTCAAGTTGATGCTGCTGCAGTCCTGTGTTTGCACCCCCTTTGTCCTCTTTCTTGCACTATTGCTTATATGATTTTTGCAGTGAACTGGTTTAGGGATTTAATTTTCTTCTGGTTTAGCTCTCTGAATCTACTCCTCCTGCAATCAGATGAACATTGGCAGAAACGCTAGTAGGGAGGGGTTGAAGCTCTGTTAACCTGTATTTTTTCTAAGACAGTTTGAGATGATCTGAAGCCTTCCACCTACTATTACACCAGGAGAAAACCTGATTTGTTGGGAAGTTAAATTCAACCAATTTATTTTTCTAATTTTTTTTTCCTGTGTTGCCACTCTTTACTTGTGTATTTCTACTATGGATTTGCTGGCACTATGAGCTGGGGAAAACATATACTGTTTTTAAGATCAGTTCCTTAATTTGGATGCTCTGGTGGTCTCTAGATACTATCAGCAGGAACTTGTTCTGATACTGATAGCTGATTCCCATTCAAGGATAGATTCTCCATCATAGGGGCTTTTAAAATTCTTTTTTTTTTTTATGTACCTTTGATTCTGTTTTGAGAGAGATTTTTTCTTCCGTGGGGGAAGAAAGATTTGCAGTTTGTTGGAGGAACTTCCTCTTCCAGATAAACCCATGGAAACACAGATGTGAATGGTGGTAATACTGATCACTACTTGAACAGGTGAGAATCTCTTGAGGGAGGGTCACTCTTTCAAGGTTTGATTTTTGAGTTAACTCAACAGAGTAGATGGTTTGTACTACAAATTTAAAATAACTCAGAGCAGCCTAAAGACAATGTTGACTCTTAGGCAAGTGTAACAAGTAAGCAATGTCCCTAGTTTTGTCCTACCCTCTACTCAGTTTCACATTTTGGGTAGGAAGTGATCTGCTTGTTAAAATGCTGAGAAACGTGTTTCTCTTCGAAGAGATTCACTAGTGATTTTTTTTCTTGAACTTCTCAGTTGTATTGTACAACTTTTGGATAGGATAAAACATGTTCTTTCTTGGTTAGAAGTCAACTTGGGAGTTTATAGATATTCTGGCAGCTCATTGCAAGATGGTTGTGCTATTCTGTTCTGAATAAAAGTGAAAATTAATGAACTGCTTTATTGGGGTTGGAGTAAAAGCATGTCTGGTCTGAGCTTTGACCCTGCAGAAGAGAAGGGCATATATTCATCCAGCTTTTGTTGTTGCAGGCAGTAGATGCAAAATAGCTCAGTAACTGCAGTCCACCTTGTCTTTCTTAAAGAGCATGTAAAATTTTAAATGTATTCTTGTTTACATTTCATCTGAAAGAGTGGGGTTTGTTTTGCCCTACCTGACAGTCATAGGCTGTTTTATAGTCAACCAATTTAGAAAATGCTGTTGGACATTCTTTCAGCACTTGTAGTTTAAGGCTATTCATCTAGTCTGGCATGATATCCTGTGTTCCTTATGGTGGTAGTTATTCTGCCTGTAGCTGTATCCAGGACTGCATGCATCTGGATTAGACAAGCAGTATGGTTTGTCAGAACATACCTGTTGAATGGATTGTTCTTCGCTATTGGTAATGTTTTGTAGAGTATTTACTCTGTTGACCCAAATTGTTCATTGTTAATTTCATATGTTCAGCACTGCAGTTTGTGTGAACTGCCTGTCCTTCTGAACAGTTACCTGTGGTGTGATACTCTGCCATTCAGATCTATACCTACGAATTTTTATTATTTCACGCTGTGAAATGCTTACTGTAACCTGTTAGAAAAACAACTCTAATGTGGGATCGAATTAACTATTTTCAGTGATTCCTGCCTTGCAATTCTGTAGTTTATCTGCATTTATCAGTGTGACTTTGCTGGGTAGTAGTTCAATACAGAGAACCCCGCTTGTTGCTGTGATGAGTCATTAATGTGAACAGGATGATGCACATATTGGCAGTTGCGTGACTGATCCGGTTCAGCAGCTTTAAAGTGTTTTGGATTTTGTGGTAACACACTGATGCACACCACACTACACTGGTGATTTGAGTCAAATATTTTTTTTCCATTTGTACATTCTAGCTCTTCTGCTGAAGTGAATGTGCTTGTTTGATAGCCTGAAACCAGCATATTTTAATTGGTATATTTAGTTATAAGATGAATTGGTGTCCTTGCCAGTAAGGAGAGTATACTATGTATACCTTTATTTTCAAATGTATGTAACTTAAATTAAACAGCGTGTTACAGTTGCTCTTTACTTCCACAGAAAGTTGAATGCGCTTTGATTTTGATTTAAGAGGAACTGAACACAAATTATTAGTAAATGTAATTAACTAGTGAAAAGAAAAAGATAAAAGCACTTGAAACAATTTCTAAAACTGTCTTCAAATATAAGCAATACATACTTAAGTGCAGATCCTTTGTATTCAGAACTGATTTCATAAAAGAAATTTATGGTTTATTTATTTCTTCTGATAAGTTCTGTTCACAATCTGAGACTAATAATGAGGTCTCTAGGAGTGACGTTTACTGGTTGTAAAATCCAGTAGGCCAAAAAAGCTTGAGGGAGTCTTCCCCTTTCCCCAATTGATATATCAACTTTATTGAACTAATAAATTTAATGAATAGGATAGTAATCTGGTTTAAGACTTTCTAGAAAATAATTTCAGATATTTGCATGATTTTTGTGATTTCAGTGGTTTGGTCTTTAAAATCTCTGCAAAATACAAACTTTCTGTATTTAATAGAGATGAATCTAATTGACCAGCCTTTTCTCTAGTTATTTCAGGTACTTGTAGATTTCATTTGAAAAATAAACATATATTTAAATCAAAAGAATTTACTAGTTGTTCAATAGCTCAGTTTTAAAACAAAACAAATCCTTATTTGCATTTCAGGTACTTTTACTTATGGAACATTTTTTTTTTTTTTTTTAGTGGAGATCTACTTCTAGTCTGTCAAAGTCATTGTTGTATGATGGGATGGGTGTCAGCTGCAGATCTTTTGGATGTGGAAGATTCATTTTCCTAGAGCTGCACAAGTCATTCCAAACTGCAAAAGTTAAAGACTTAATCTTTCTAGCAGTGAAAAGAGTGATGATACTGCAACCTGGAAGCTTACCAAACCAGATTGCTTCTGATTAATAGCAAGTGAGTTTGCTAACTTTCAGGACTGCTACTCTGAAGGCTTGTCCTACTTTTAAAAGAATACTTTTATTCAGTTTCATATGAATGTACTTCCTTAGCTTACATGTGCTTGTTTCTGTTTCCTAATGCTTCTGTCTATAGTGCTTCTACTGGAACGTGCAGCATTATGAATGTGCAATGGCTTCTACAGATTCTGTCCCCACACCTTTCTAGACCTTATTCTGTTGACTGGAACACACAAAGAATTTCTTCTCTTTGGACTACTATGGACTGTTGTACCTTTGAATTATGGTTGTTTCTGTTCTTGATGACTTGTGCTTCTGTCACTTATGAAACAAGTTTTCTGTGCAGTAAGAGTAGAATAGTGCAACAGTGCTGTGAATGGCCACTGAATAACAGTGGTGTGTATTTGAAGAGAAACTAGTGATGCATCGATAAAACACTGAAAGAGGAACGTTTGGCTGCAGTCAGGTTGTGAAGAAACTTGTGAACTTTTTGAGTAGCTCGAGAAAACTTTAACTTTTAGGGAAGCAATCAGGAATGGCTTGTGGTATTTGAAATATTATCTCATCTGGGAGATAATTGTGGGTAATAATCTATATCTTGGGAAATGCTTGTGTACAAATTTATTAGGAATTTAGCTGTGTGGGTAAATCCTCCTTACTGGTGTCAATGCTTTTCCCCAAAATATTTAAAAAAGATTGCAGTATTAACTTAACATGATTGAAACAGTAACATAACCAGACTAGGATTGTTGTTATGGTCCTCTGAACCTCTATTCCCTTTACTTTAGGAAGATTAGTAGCTGTGGGAGGTGGCTTGCCTTAGATTCTGGTATAGTGCCCCTTTCCTAAATTAAAGAGCAGTGCCAGTTTAGGACCTGAAGTCTGGCTATCTTTAGTAAGGGGTGCTCTGTTAGAGCTGTTCATTTCTGCGTGTGTATAGGTACCTGCTGGAACAAGTGAGAAACCTTCCATTACATCTTTGCTTTTGTCCACTTAAAGGGCTTCTTTTCTGCCTTTCTTCAGAGACTAATCAGTAGCTCGGTTAACAGTTCTCTCTGGATTATCTCTATGTAGTATCTTCTAGAAATGCTGTACCAAAGTTTGTTTTTTATGTAATTATTTTTAAGAGATTTGTCAAATATGCTGCAAAGTAAGAAGTAAATTGCAGCCTTCCTGAATTCATGGAGTCTGGGTGATTATAATGCTGTAATCTCAGCATTATTTCAGATTAGTTTGAAGTTTTGTGCATGAAAAAAAATGAATTAGTTGTATGTGATACTGCAATACTTGTCTTGGTAAATATGTTTTGCTTTCACTGCTTTGTTTTTCTTAAGAGTTCCCAAAGTAGCCTTATTTTGAGCAGGTTTGAGGGTGTTTTGGTGGGTAAGGAGAGAAGGAAACCAAGCAGGTCATGGTTTATGAAGAAAGGTGTGGAGAGTGATAGGTGTGGTTGTCTTGGGAATTTCATATTCCTGGGTATTCATCTAATTGCTATGCCTCAAGCATAAACACTGTTTTGAGTTCATGAGGGTAAGGCATTACAAGCTTAGCCATTTAAGGAGAAGTTCACAACTTTGCCTGCTGACAGGCAGCTGGTACCAAAAATCTGAATATCACTCTGGTTAATATTATATTATAAGTTATACTTTGCGGCTGAATTCAAAGGCTTGTTTTAGATAATAGATAAGTGTACTCTGGCTTGCTGTCTTTTGCTTCTCCTGAACTTTTCCAGAGGATAATTAGCTCTAACTGCTGTCAAATCTTGGACTTGGGGAAGAAAGATAGCAGCATTGGGGTGCACATAGCAGGTTTTGGAGTGGCTAAGATGTGTGGGTTTTGTCCTCCCATGTGAAGCTATATATGCCAGTTCTCCCAGAGTAAAGGCCATAGTTCTCAGCCCTCCAAGTCCTGCTTGAATCACTGACTTGCAGTTTTCTGGGTCTGAGCCTAGTTCTCCAAACTAACTCCCTTCAACAACTGTGTGTGTTGATTTAGCTTGAGCTGTTGGAACGCTGTCCTTTTTTCTGGAGTGGAAGGTAGAGGTGATGCAATGATTTGGGAGGTCTATGGTAGTCTTGTGATGTGGGCTGTATGGTGGAGAGGGACAGTTTTGGAATAACTGTGAGGACCTCTAAGGCAAGAAAATGACAGACTTAGGGTAATCAGAGTGTATTTGGGAGCCTTTGGGACAAGGGGAATGGAAAACTTGACACTGAGGCAGGATAGAGGATTGAGATTCAGAGAAATATGGAACACATGGGTTTGAAGTTACCCTGTAGATGCTTCTAAACTCTGCCTAGATTGTTCCCTTTTTTCCATATACAGCTGAAAGGACAATAGCCCTGTCTAGAAGTAGGAATCACAACTTCAAACTGAACAAACTCACTGTGGAATTTGACTACAGTCCTCATTCACAAGTTAGTTTAATAAGGTCCAAGATGCTAAGTCACCTTTAAAAATGGAGATGATACAAGGCACATAAGGCAAGGAAAAAAATTAATACAAAGTAACATTTCCTTATGGACAGCGCTTTAGAAATTAAGCTATACATCCTCAGATCTCTACGGCTAAAACAATGCAGCAACCAGGGTTTTTCTTCTGCAGCAGACCAGCAAGGCACTAAAACTCTGGAGCTGTCTGTGCTGTCGTTCTTGGTGAGTACAGTACTAAGCTCCTAAGCTAACGTTAGTGCCTGTATGCTGAATGTCATAGCCTTAAGCCTTTGCTTCTGAATGGGAACCTGTGTGTTCCCTTGCAACTGGCTGACAGTTTTATTAGCCAGTAGTGAACCTAGGGGCCAGCTGTGTTCCTATGGGGTTAGACTTAAACTGCAGAGCCATTTCCAGTAAAACAAGAAGGACCACTTTGCATGTCATCTTCTACATTGTATGCTTCTCTCTCAATACATACTGTAAACACAGGCCAGAAAGTCACTTTCTTCTTTAGACTGTAAGGACTCAGGAATGATTTTTGTCTTAAAATACTTGTTGGTTTCTCTAACACAGTAATGTGAGAATGCAAAGATTTAAATAAGTAATGTTAAGCTTAAAGTAAATTTTTGCCTGAGTAGCATAACTTGACTTGGATTTTGGACTATCTACTTTCAGAATAATAGTCTTTGTGGGCAGCTTAGTATCTTGCTAGCTCAGACAGAATTTCTGCTTGCCTATAGATTTTCCTTGTTTGGGCAGTGGACTTAATCCCAGTGCTTTTTTATGTGAAGTTCACCCTTAATAGAGAATAACTATCAATCTTATGGAATAAAATAAAAACAAGTACTTTTTTTTTTCAGTGTAATCACTAAGGTCTGAAAGAAAATACTTTACCTCCAAATAGTTTCTTTCCAGTAATCTTGTACAGTTAGAATATAATGTATTTAATTTCTTCAGCTTACTAGAACTGCATATTAATATTTGTTAATCAGGGTTTAGCTTTGTGTCATGAACTAGCAACTCCATTATTATATTGTACAGCAAAATTGGAGGTTGTCCCACCTTTTTTCTAGTGTCTTTTTGATCTTGGTTATTTTTTTGTGGAACGTTTGTTTTGAAAGACTAATTTGTAAAAAAAAATGTGTTCTGCCTTTATGTATCAAATAACTTGTGGCTCAACTGTTTTAAAAGCTTGATAATTGGTATTTGCTTCCAATTCAGTGAAAACTGAAGTGCAAATTAATATATTCCAACTTTCTGTATATTACTGTTTTTTCTAGTCCATTGTTGGATAGGCTACTGCATTTACACTTGACAAAGGAGTTAAAGTAGACAGATGCTTCTAGTTCGAAAGTTGTTTTATTATTAATTATGCTAATCTGTTTTACGAGTAATATCACAATCTGCTTGCTAAGACAGATTGTTTTTATATGAAGGGCTAGCTTAAAGTCCTCATGCTTTACTGCTACTCAAAACTTGCACTGAGAACACACGTGCAGAATCCTTTGAAAACCTTCTGTGCTTTCTTACTGTGGCCTAAGCTGAATTTGTGGTGAAATGTATAATTTGAAGTGTGTGTCATGAGAGGAAAAGTACTGAGATGCTGTTAAGAATCAGACCATAGAATTTCCTCGGTGGGACATCTGGTGCAGCTGCAAAACATAACTAGGGGAAGGTCTGTGCTCAAGACCAAGTCAGAATGGTATCCATAATGTCTGTAATTCAGACGGAAATAAAAACAAATGGTAGCTTGCTGGAGATGCATCTATGTTTGTTATTTGTGTTGGTGAGCTATACTTTGAGTTCACGTTTCCTGTTTTTTCTGTAGATGATCCTCACTATTGCTGTCTCCTTTCTTGCCTTAGGCCGTTGCTTTTTCTCCTATTTGGCTGCTCCTATTATCAGCTCCTTGTCCTCCTGCCCTTGATTCCGTAAGGATCAGTGCTGAACTGAAGCCTAGCAGAGCTTATTAACTTTAGCTTCATGCCACATCTCACCTCTAGTGTGGACAAGTCTCATTAATAAGCATGCTTTGTTGATAGGTAATAATATTATGGATGTCACCACAGAGATTTAAAGAGAGCATAGCTGGCAAGATCAAAATACAGAGAGCAGAAGTTTTTAAAACAAGGGATCTATGTCTTTCAGAGTAGTCACTATATGTGTAGGTAAACTGTACTGTTTCTTTCTATGAGAAATGATAGGGATGCAGCTTACAACACTCTGGAATTTGATGGGTTCGTGCTTAATGTAGTATATTTGAAGGAACTGAATTAGGTTAAAAGAGCAGGTAATTGAAAGTTTCTCAAAATTAATTTCCCCTGTCTGAAGGGAGGTGTTTTAAAAATACAGGGAGGAGCTAGGTAAGCAAATATGGAGTGAAAAGTTGGAGAAATAGTGGGGGAAAGAGTAAGTTCTTTGAGTTCTTCTTTTGGAGGTTTTCCACTGGTGAATGGAGTTCTAAAGTAACTTCTTCTTACCAGGCAGTATTTCTGATTTTCCTGATAAAGCTTTGGTGATTGTGGCCAACTGCTGACAGTATCAGTCTTACAGTATAGAGAAAAGAATATTGCTTTTTTATTTTGGCTTTGATTACTTTATAAAAAAATCTTCTTTGTACTGAAATAATGAGCTTTTTTGTAACTACCTTTATTGCACAGCAGCTAATAGACTTAGTCATACATTGCTTAGTAATTGAGCACAATAGGATATAACACAGCAAAAACATGGCTGATGCTTGAAAATACTTTCAATACTAATATAAAGAACAACAGATGGATATAGGCATCCAAGGCCAGTGAGACATATGTTGGTCATTATGATAGCCAGTGGTTTCAGCACTGTGGACTAAATGTGGAATGTGCAAGTCAAGCTGTAATTTTTGTCTCATGTTACATATAATCTTCAAGGTCCTCTAGATCTCCTTATCTGTAACAGGACAGAATTTGGTTTGTAGCTGAAATATGATGTGTACACTTTACTATGAATGTTAGTAAAATCGAGGCCTGTGTCTTTTCCTGGAGTGTGAAGAATGAAGTAGAAGACTTACTAGTCTGAAAGGGAGGAAACAGGGACAAAATAAGGTGCTGCTGTTTTTGCAAAACTTCCCTTTTGGAACAGAGCATTAACAATACAGAGACACTGGAAGTTAGTGATAGGGCTGGGAAGATGCTGAAGGATGCTGTACCAGTGAACTGGACTCTACTAGGACATTCTGCAGTTTCAGTATTTTGAACAAGTAGGAGCAGGTGACAAGGGAATGCAAGATTGCCATAATCCTCAGAGCAGCTGGAGTGACTAAAAAATCAGTTCTGAGGAAAAGAGGAAACATTAGTCTGTGCTGTGTGTATAGTGGTGCCTGGAGCCTGTGTAAAAGAAGGCATGCTGTTTCCTTGTTTCGTATTTTACCATTTGTGTTCTTTTAATGCATGCTAAGGTGCAGAATAAGTGTCTGGATGTACATCATATTGGACCCAAGCCTTGTCTAGAATAAAGATTCAGTAGTAAAGAAGGTTGCTTACTTGTTTGTGAACTAAGTAGGCACTGATGGTTAAGCGTGTAAACTGGATTTTGTGTCTAGGTAACTTTTTTTATAAATCTTGGCATTAAGTGAGAAGGAAGAGGTACTTAGGTTTTGAGACTGTGAAGCAGAACAGTTATGCAAAAAACATTTCCATTACGAGATAAAAAGAAGGTGTGTATTATCACTAGATTTACTGAGAAGGGGTATCAGCCTAATCTGTTGAAGGTTTTCAGATTAAAAAAAGTTCTGATTTATATTGCTACCAGAAATAATCTCATTTTTAAATTCAATGCAAATATTGAAATAAAATGAAGAATTTTATTTAAAACTGCAGATTTAATACCCTTATGTTCTGTTTATACAGTCTTGGCCCTTTGGTGAGTAAAGTGAAGGAGTATCAAGTGGAGACCATTGTAGATACCCTCTGTACAAACATGCTTTCAGATAAGGAACAGTTACGTGACATTTCAAGCATTGGCCTTAAAACTGTGATTGGAGAACTCCCCCCAGCTTCCAGTGGTAAGGCATTTTGTACTTGGAATATCAAATGTTAGTTTTATCTCTTTTCATCACTAATTTTAAAAATGCAAAAAGCATGGTTCTTTAGTGAAGGAGATTCAGTTCATTTAGCACTGGAATTAATTTCTGTCAGAGGAAAAATGTATGGTAGAAATATTCTTTTGGTGACTTCTGTGACTGTACTTCCAGATTTACTAATTTAACTTTTTTTTCTCCTGTAACATCACATTAATGTGAAAAACAAACTTCCAGTATAGGAATGTTGGTGTAACAAATTGAGTGTAAAACTCCTGTTTTAATAGTTGTCTAGTAGAGCATTTCTAGACTGTAGTAATAGCTAAATCTAATCCTGCTTTTTGATAGTATGCTTTTAAATTGATTATAAGTCTGGTATTTTTCTTTAATGATCTGATTTCGTGTCTCAGTTTCTGGTAAGTGTTTTGGACTATACCTTGTTTTTCTAACAATTGCCTGTTGAATTACTGAAATATTTACCTACAATTTTCAATGAAGACAGTCTTTCCTCCAAGAGAGGTAATAATGACGAACAGCTCATCAATTAATGACATTACTTTTTAGTAAAGTGTTGTTCGGGTGTCATAGTGCAGGGTATGAATGAGAATGGAAAAATGATTTAAAAGGCTTTGGGAATGCAGAGTTTTTAAGAGACTCTGAAGTTTAAGTTACCCAGCTACTCAGATTTTGACATCCTGTATTGAAAGTCCACAAGTAAGTCATGTTTATATCAAGCAGTAGTGAGATGCATAAAGGAACTGCTTTTTTAAAAAATTGAGCTTTTATTCTTGTTTTTTGCCTACACAACACAGAAGTAGATCTTGAGGATGGATGTAAAGCTCAAGAATAACTGTAGCAAAATCTTCAATATCATCAGTATTCATAATGCAGAAGGAACCCAGGTGTTACTTCTTGCTCTCAACTCAATGTTAGATTGTTGTCTCTTTTTTTTTCTTAGCCTCTACAGTAATATGTTTGTATTGTCTAATTGCTATGTAGTTTTTGTAGCAAAATTGTTTTCAGTCATATAGCTTGGAATATGCCATAAATATATAAATTTATTTTATTATAGGATAGAACTGGTGTTAATTTTGGATCTAAATTTCAAAACTCTCAAGAAACACCTCAAAGCCCAAGTATAAATTCATGAGACTCTTTAATTTGAAGATTTTAGAAATCATCAAATCGCTAAGAAAATTTCAGCTATTAAAAAGTAATCATGCAAATGAAGATGAGAGCTAGCCATGGGGTAGCTGTTATCATGATGGATGAGTTGCTTCAATTCACATAATTACTTGAACAATATTAGGCAGTTCTGGGAGAAAACCTCTTAGTGTAGTTGTTGTGAAGACATTTTCCTTATTACTTGAATTTTAAAATAGTTTGAGTGTGTGTGTATGTGTGTATTCCCCCCCCCCCCAATCCTCAAATGTTTCAGTAGTATTCCAGGTAGACTTAAGTAACTCTTTGTATGACATCACTTTATCTTACTGTTTTATTATGCAGCTGTTCTTCAGAGGTGACTCTGCTTTTGTGCTTTCCTGTAACTTTTAGTTATTCATTTGTTTTTACCTATATTCCCTTTATTATTCTAAGCTTGTCTTGCCTTTTTTTTTTCTCCATTGCTTGCCTTGCCAAAAGCAGTGTCCTTTTTGTTAGATACGCCTTATGAGGCCACTGCAAACAAAAAAACCCCTCCTTGGTGTGTTTCCACATGGACAGTCTTCCAGTTCTAATGCAGAGCATGCTTTACATTAGCAAAAGGAACTGGTTGTTCAAGCCTATTTTGGTGGGCAAAAAATTTCTTCAAATTAAGACCAGGTAGCTTCCCATAGTTGCAAACATGATCCCTGGTGTTAAAATTGTGTTTCTTTATTATGACAATGCTGAGGATTTGTTGTACTTTCAGGTTCTGCATTAGCGGCTAATGTTTGCAAAAAGATCACAGGGCGTCTCACTAGTGCTATCGCCAAGCAGGAAGATGTGTCTGTTCAACTAGAGGCTTTGGATATCATGGCTGATATGCTGAGCAGGTAAACGTCCCTCTTGGAAAATGAAGTGGAAAAGTACTCCATAAGTACTTTGAACTTTAATTCTCCAAATACTAAAGTGGAGTTACTTTCTCTAAGTTATGTGGAATGATATGGTAAAGTTTTGTTGTAAGTATAGATGAAACTTTAAAGGAGGAAAAAAGTGAATGTCTTGAAGATAAGCTGGTTAGGATTATTGTTACCTCTTGAACTATAGTTTTAAGCTTATTTTAATGTTTATTGTTTTGAAGATGTATTGTAACCTCATTTCTTGTTTTTAAAAGTTCTGAAAACTTAAATACATCAAGTTCTAAAAGTTCTAAAAACTTAAATTGGAATCTATGCGATGCTTTGGGAATATTTCAATAAACTCTGGTAGAGTATATGAACAAAGTTATCTAGATTCAATTGGTTTGAGTTTGTGTTTTGTCTGTTTTAAGGCAAGGAGGACTGCTTGTTAACTTCCATCCTTCAATTCTGACCTGTCTGCTCCCCCAGCTGACTAGCCCCAGACTTGCTGTGAGGAAAAGAACCATCATTGCTCTTGGTCACCTGGTTATGAGTTGTGGCAATATAGTTTTTGTTGACCTCATTGAACATCTGTTGACAGAGCTGTCTAAAAATGATTCCATGTCAACAACTAGGACCTATATACAGTGTATTGCTGCTATCAGTAGGCAAGCAGGTCATAGAATAGGTAAGAAAATATATATATTATCTGCAACTCTAAAAGTTTTTAGATGAGAGTAATTACTTTGCTAATTTTCTTTTATCAGGTGAATACCTTGAGAAAATCATTCCTTTGGTTGTAAAGTTTTGTAACGTAGATGATGATGAACTAAGAGAGTATTGCATTCAAGCCTTTGAATCCTTTGTTAGGAGGTAAGTTATTCTCGGATGCCTGTTTTGGGCTATCTTAGGATCTGATACTGTGCCACGTGGATGTAAATGGCCATTGCTGCTTTTTGAGTAATTGAAGGGGAATTAAAGCAACTTCCTCACAGAAGAGGTGATCTCCTTTGTACCAACTGTTTTTGCAAACTTTGAGCTGGAACTATTCCCTTGACTCTATCTTGTAATTTAGCTGTTAAGCACTGTGTTATATCTGTGCTTTGGAAACTTTCTCCTGTGCCAGTGCTGCTTGTGCACACTGGCGGGAGGGGGGACATATTTTAATAAATACGATATTTATTGTCCAACAGTGGTGACAAAAATTTGTTATCCGAAGGCGTATCTTGGGCTTCTGCAACCTTTCTCCATAGCAGATCAGGTTACATGGTAGTATTGTACTTTCTGACCTTAATTTCTGAACTTAAAGATAGGACAGGGTATGCTTCATTCTGCTGTTATGTGTGGGGGGTTTTTGGTTTTGTTTTTTAAGACTTTATTTTTTCTGACCTTTGCTGCTAATGGCAAGAATTGTGATAGTATTTGGAAATTGATATGAGGAGAAAGGAATTGTATCACTGTCAAGTAGCCAATAAAATGTGTTTATATTTATTAGCATTTGTCTATCAAGGTAAAATTCATGTGTTTTTCCAGTCCTCATTTCTAACATATTTATCTGTATTCATTGTGACCTGATGTATTTGTACTCTAAGTTTGAGAGTGAATTGAATTTCTGATAAAGTTGAATTCTAAAAGAAACTAAACAAACAAAACCCCCCAAAATTCATAGTTATGGATGCATTGATAATACTTCATTTGGCTACAGTCCCTGAAGTACAGTAAGTGGCATGAAGTCTTTTAGGCAGAAATATTTTAATTCTTTAAGGTAATTTGAAATTACTTATATTTTTGTACTATGCAGATGTCCTAAAGAAGTTTATCCTCATGTATCTACTATTATAAACATTTGTCTGAAGTATCTTACCTATGATCCTAATTACAATTATGATGATGAAGATGAAGATGAAAATGCTATGGATGCTGATGGTGGTGATGATGATGATCAAGGTATATTCTTTTTTGGTTTTGAGTTGAGGAAGAGCTTGTGAACTTAACCTGCACTGGTTTGAGGAAATTGAAATGGCTGGTATCACTGCCAAGTACCAACATTTGAATGACTTGTATACTTGTGTGTTCAATTCTTGTACTGCTTTTAAATATACCTTACGAACTCACTTCTCAGAATAAAAGTACAGGATGATGATCTAGTTTTCAGCATGTATCTGCAGTGTATCTACTAGAGTTGAGGAATTCCAAGGGTGAATATAAATTACAAGATAAATACTTATCACTGAAAGATGGAAAAAATGAGATGTTAAAAGGCAGAAGCATGTAGGATGGTATAACTAGCATGAAAAAAAAAATCAGTTAATTGAAACTACATATTCAGCATGGGAAAGAGCTCTTTATTACTTTTCACTAGAAAATATCATTGCCTAATGCATAAAATCGGAAACAATTTAGAATTGCAAAATACTCTTAATATTTTTCTGTAGGATAAAATTGTTTTAGGCTGAAAAGAAAAGGTATTTATTGTTGCTAAATACCTTGTCATATGTAAGCTCTATGAAAGCTTGGACACACAAGCAATTTGGACCCAGAACATAATGTTCTTGTTACTTTGAGAATCAATGAGCCCTATACTGTTGCTTTAGCTTATAAAAAGTAAATGTTTGCATTGCTTACTCTGTATTTGCTGTTGTTATTTGGTGGGTACAATGGTATGATTTGATTTCTTCATAGAAAGAAACAGAATAATCTGTTGAATCTTGATCAACTGGTAATTGTTGCTGCCTTGTTGCTTATATGGCAAATAAAGAAGAATATGCTTTAAATCAGTAGTCAGGCTGTAAATATGGTGGGAAAACACTCTATCCCTTTTGCAGTTTAAATTAATGGATGTGTAGGGTTAGTTTGAGAAAATTAGCAGAGAAAATTATTAGCCTTAAGATTTAGGCAGTTTACCAGGCTTTTTAGGTATGTATATTGTAACATACTTACACTTCTCAATCTATTTATTTGGTATGCCTTACACAAAGAATCCGAGTATATTTTTATTAATTGTTTAAAATAAAACTTGATGCGTTGATTGTCTAGACTTGAACATATGCATAACTTATTTTTTCAAGGGAGCGACGATGAATACAGTGATGATGATGACATGAGCTGGAAAGTGAGGCGTGCAGCTGCTAAATGTCTGGATGCTGTGGTTAGCACGCGACATGAAATGCTTCCAGAATTCTACAAAACTGTATCTCCTGCATTAATAGCCAGATTCAAAGAGCGTGAAGAGAATGTAAAAGCAGATGTTTTTCATGCATATCTTTCTCTTCTAAAACAAACTCGACCTGTGCAGAGTTGGCTTTGTGATCCTGATGCAATGGAGCAAGGAGAGACACCTTTGACGATGCTTCAGAGTCAGGTTATTTGTCAAGATTTCGTATGTTTGGGAGACGCACTGAAGCTGTACTCTGACTTTAGTTGTTTACTTTCACCTGTAAAACTGATATGTCATAGATAGTTTAGCCAAGTTAACAGAGCAAAATAATTTATTTTTTGCTTTCAGTAATATAGAAATAAGATCTAATGATCAAGGTAAAATTTGATTTGCTACAAAGTGTTTTGTTTAAAGAAAGGAAAATACTGTTTTTCAACACTATCCATCTTTTCAAAGTGAATTATTAGGATGACTTTTCAAATGTTGCTCTATACTGTTGTTGTTAATGCAAATCTAATTTTGCTTTTTTCATCTCACCTTTTAAAATTAAATTGCTTTAGTGCTTTTTGGGACAGTAATTGATTTGAAGCTTCATTCCACAATATTTATACAAAGTTCTCTAGTTCTGCAGAGAAATCAGAAATTGAGGAATATATGTGCCTTCCTCCCCACCCCCCCAACTCTCCCAGTGATCTGTGATGAAAGAAATGTCAGGTATTGAACCCATTAACGGAAGTGTGATGATTACAGGTTCCCAACATAGTTAAAGCCTTGCACAAACAGATGAAGGAGAAAAGTGTGAAGACTCGACAGTGTTGCTTTAACATGCTGACTGAGCTAGTAAATGTGTTACCTGGGGCCCTAACACAACATATTCCTGTGCTTGTACCAGGTATGAGAAACATACTATTGGCTTAAAAAGATTTACTAGTAACTTGGATGTGAATTTTCTCGATCTTTAAATCTTGACTGTGTTTTTATAAACATTTGAAGTATTGCTTCTATTTAAAGAAATTGGCAAAATAATCAACTACTTTGTGAATACGTATAAATATTTAAATGACGTATTTCCAGTAATCTTGAAAACAAGGATTGCTCTGAGATTGATATTTTTCCTTCTGAATTTTGAAAAAAGCCGATTTGCCTCTAATTGCAGGATCAAACTCTGCCTTCATTTTCATCTCAGCAGAGCAAACTATTGCCCATATTTTACCTTTTACCAAAATGCTGAATTTTGAAGTAACAAGGAAAAGTAAACTTTGACAAGATCAGGGTTCAGAATTCCTTTATAGTTAGGAAAAGGCATCACAAGCCATCAGTTGGTCCATTCTGTGGCTTTTCTTTGTAGAGGAAGCTTGAAGATTAATTGTTTGAATAAAATAGTGGAAAGGTCTGGGAGGCATTCAGGAAAGGCTGGGAGCAAAAACATCAGCACAGTATAGCTGCCATCCTTCAGAAATTTTAAAGTGTTCTAAGAGAATAAATATACAACCTAAAAATAAATTTTTCTTTTCTCTTACAGGAATAATTTTTTCACTTAATGACAAATCAAGTTCTTCTAATCTGAAGATAGATGCTTTGTCCTGTTTGTATGTGATCCTCTGTAATCATTCTCCCCAAGTCTTTCATCCTCATGTTCAAGCATTGGTACCTCCAGTTGTTGCTTGTGTTGGAGACCCATTTTACAAGATAACATCAGAGGCTCTTTTGGTTACACAACAACTTGTGAAGGTCATTCGTCCTTTAGACCAGCCTTCTTCCTTTGATGCTACTCCTTACATCAAAGATTTATTTACTTGTACAATCAAGAGATTAAAGGCTGCTGACATTGATCAGGAGGTAAAAGAGAGGGCAATATCTTGCATGGGTCAAATCATTTGTAGCCTTGGTGACAGCCTTGGCACAGACTTGCCCAGTACACTTCAGATCTTCCTAGAGAGACTGAAGAATGAGATCACTCGGTTAACTACAGTGAAGGCCATGACACTGATTGCTGGTTCTCCTTTGAAGATAGATTTGAGACCAATCCTTGGGGAAGGAGTTCCTATTCTTGCATCTTTTTTGAGAAAAAACCAGCGAGCTTTGAAACTGGGCACTCTTTCTGCTCTAGATATTTTAATTAAAAATTACAGTGACAGTTTGACAGCTGCTATGATTGATGCTGTCTTGGATGAGCTTCCACCTCTCATTAGTGAAAGTGATATGCATGTATCACAGATGGCCATCAGTTTTCTTACAACACTGGCTAAAGTATATCCTTCCTCCCTGTCAAAGATCAGTGGGTCCATTCTCAATGAACTTATCGGGCTGGTGAGATCACCTCTACTCCAGGGTGGAGCACTTAGTGCCATGCTAGAATTTTTCCAAGCTTTGGTTGTGACTGGGACAAATAATTTAGGCTATATGGATTTATTACGCATGTTAACGGGTCCAGTGTACTCGCAGAGCACAGCACTTACTCACAAGCAGTCTTACTATTCTATTGCCAAATGTGTAGCTGCCCTTACTCGAGCTTGCCCTAAGGAAGGACCAGCTGTTGTAGGTCAGTTCATTCAAGATGTCAAGAACTCCAGGTCCACAGATTCCATTCGACTTTTGGCTTTGCTTTCTCTTGGGGAAGTTGGGCATCACATTGACTTAAGTGGACAAATTGAGCTGAAATCTGTAATATTAGAAGCATTCTCCTCTCCTAGCGAAGAAGTCAAGTCGGCAGCATCTTATGCATTAGGCAGTATTAGTGTTGGCAATCTTCCTGAGTATCTGCCATTTGTCTTACAAGAAATAACCAGTCAACCTAAGAGGCAATACCTTCTTCTTCATTCCTTGAAAGAAATAATTAGCTCTGCATCAGTGATTGGTCTCAAACCATATGTTGAAAACATCTGGGCCTTACTCCTGAAACACTGCGAATGTGCAGAAGAGGGTACAAGGAATGTTGTTGCTGAATGCTTAGGCAAGCTTACTTTAATAGACCCAGAGACTCTGCTTCCGCGACTCAAGGGTTACTTGGCGTCAGGTGAGTGGTAATTGATGTATATATTGTAGCAAATGATCTTGTGTTCCCTATTAATAAATTTATCTGGTTTTATAAATTCTGTGCTTAAATTTTGTGATACTTCAGAAATTAAGTATTTTTCTTCCTCAAAAACAATGTGAAGCTTGCTTAATTAAGTGTAAAATTTGAGTTTTTCCACATGGTATTTTGCTGGACATGCTTTTTAGTCATTGCACTTCCCTTTTTCCTTGAGGAAGTTAGCCATATGTAACATGAATTGCTTTTATGATTTGCTTTGAGATTATGGTATTTCAACTAATAATGTTCCACTTAGCAAAGAGCTCTAAAATTAAGGGGAACAACATAGGGGACAAGGGGACAGCACTACTTGACAGATGAGTTACAACATACTGACATGCTGGAATAAATTGCACTGTTTCCAATCTTTAGATTAAAATTCTGAAATGTGTAGGGATTAGGAAGATTGAAGGATCATTGTTCAAAATTCATGAATCAGTTTCACATCATGAACTGTCTTCACATAAATATTTTCTTTGTATACTTCTGCTTAAAGAGTGGAATTTTTAGATCTGTTCTTCATGAATTAAAAAAATCTGTCTTAATAGGTTCATTACTTCAATGTTATCTTCTACAGAAAATTCAAAATAAACAATTTTATGTTTTTTTCTGTTTAAAGTGCAACACTGGTACATATGTGGGAGAAACATATTGCAATGCTAGTAATAATTAACACTTACTCTTAATCCTAAAAAATATCAGATGTTTTTAAAAAAAAAAGTTGTACATAATTTAAAATCTCTAGTTGTACTGTTTTAATATTACATAGTATTCACAATTATATTTCATATTAGGGTCATCATATGCTCGAAGTTCAGTGGTTACTGCTGTTAAATTCACTATTTCTGATCATCCACAACCCATAGACCCACTCTTGAAGAACTGCATAGGTAAGTTCTTTATTTTTAGTAACAGCTTCTAAGTTTTCAAGCAATAGAATTACACTTAAAATCTGTTCATTGCTTTTTCAGAAAACAAGTACTTTGCAGGTATCTGAATAGGATAGCTGCTAATGGTAGCTATTGGTAGGAACAGTTACAAAATGATTCCTCAATAGCCAGTTATTTCTATTGAAATTCTAGCTTGTTTAAATTCTGAGTAGTAAAAATGTGTGATAAAAGTAGTGTGTATTGAAGCTATGATGGTAGAAGATGCCCAAAAGCTGTTTTTTGCTCTTGCTTGTGCTCTCGCTCCAAGCTGTATCATTTTGGTGTAAGGAGGTATTGTCTTCACCCACAACAGTGGTCTTGGGAATATTTGTGACATTTTGTCACTCAAAATACATAAGTGTACGTGAATTTTGTATTACCGAGTGATGAATCATAAGTTCAGATGTTTGTGATTTTTGTAATGCTTTGTGGTTTGAAAGTTATTAGAAGCATGTGTATTTTTGTATAGGAAAAAGGTACTCAGAGCTTTCAGTATAGCATTAGCATGACAAAGGATTGAAATGCTGTGGCTTTTTGATCCATGCATATGTTCTCATTTGTATGACACAATAGTATTGTAGGTTTGTCTAATATGCTATGGTGAATGTTTTATAGTGGATTGATTACAGGTTTAAACATCTGTAAAATTGTATATACTGTTCAGTCTAATGGGGGGGAAAAGATTAATCTTCTAAAACATATGGTTTTGTAGAGAGCAAGGTTTTTATTTATGGGGGGATGACATCAGTTCCTGTACGTTATTTTTCGTCACTAAGCTTAAATATTTTTAACAATATTAAAGAATTGACTATGTTTGTGAGTTTTTCACCTGGCCCTCCCCCCTACCGTAGCTGGCTTGCCCCTTTGGTTTCTGGAGAAACTTTCTTGCTTTCCAATCAAAAAAACTATTAGCATTTAGTAGTTCAAAAATTTTGGTTATCATTAGTTTTGTTGCCCAGTACCTTGGTGTATAGTAATTATTCTGATGTTTAAACACTGTTGTTTTACTAGCAACTTCTATGATGAGCAAAATTTTAAAAAGGAGAAAAAACATCACAGACATGGGGGAAAAATACAATGTATTCCTGCAGGTGTTCGTTTTACTAAAGCAATGTTGTAGAACTCTAGGGGATTTGAAAACGTGCTGAGTGCGGAATGGTAGAGGTGTTCTTACATAATATATGTTGAGAAGGCTTATCTTCTGGCAATTTAGGAACTCTTAATATATGCCAATTTAGGGGTTAAAAAAGCATTATTGATAGTTTCTTTGAGAGAGGTTCTTTAATTCTTAAACTGCAGAATTGACATTGGTTTTCTAAAACATGTTCTGAGAGACTTTAATGGAGAAAAGGAAAGATGATGTTTCATAGCTGTTAAATTTTCACTACTTTACTGACTGTACCTTAAAAACCAACACCCTGTTGAAATATTATTAAATGATAGACATTTATTTTGAACTGCTTTTCTATTTCTTTTTCATTATGTGAAATATTTTATAACTCAAATATAATATTTTTCATAAGAGTATAATTAAATACATATATTAGCATAGTCTTGCTAAAATAGCAGATATTGGTCTCTGCCTCAGAATAACTCTTGTATTAAAAACACCTTGTTGAAAGGTTAAAACTAAGCAAGAATATTTTTAAATAGGAAGAAAAATCCTCATTGGTTGATTTATTTCTGTACATGATTGCAGGTGATTTTCTGAAAACACTGGAAGACCCGGATCTCAATGTCAGGAGAGTAGCCCTAGTGACATTTAATTCAGCTGCACACAATAAACCATCATTAATAAGGGACCTGTTAGATACTGTGCTTCCTCACCTTTACAATGAAACGAAAGTCAGAAAGGAACTAATCAGAGAGGTATGTTAACTGAGAAAAACAGGGCTAAATATATGTAAATAGACTCCCAATTTTTCTAACTATATTGCTTTTTAACTTTGTTTTTGTTTGCTGGCAGGTGGAAATGGGACCATTTAAGCATACAGTTGATGATGGATTGGACATAAGAAAAGCAGCTTTTGAGTGCATGTATACCCTTTTGGATAGCTGTTTGGATAGACTAGATATTTTTGAATTCTTAAACCATGTTGAAGATGGCTTGAAGGATCACTATGACATTAAGGTTAGGTGTCATTTTTCTCTCTCTAAGCAGTAAATTAGTCAAAATATTTTAAATATTGAATAGACTGAAATGGTAAGAGTATTTCATATGCTTAAATATTTCACTGTATTTGTCACTTTCCTTAATGTTACTGTTAAAGTTGCATAACATTCTAGGAAATATCTGTTAAAGTGCTGAGCTTAACTGATTGTTGGACTGGTTTTCTCTCAAACTAGATGCTAACCTTTTTAATGTTGGTGAGACTATCTACCCTTTGTCCAAGTGCAGTGCTGCAGAGGTTGGATAGGCTTGTTGAACCTTTGCGTGCTACATGTACAACTAAGGTATTGTTTTAAATTTAAATTTCTATTCATGAATTGTTTTGTGTTGTTGTTTTGTAGAAGTATAAATGAACTTGTATACAAAGAATACTGCTGATAATCTAGCTCTATTGCTGCAGTGTTGCCTGAACAATTGTTTATAAGCTGCAATAGGAAGTATAGTGTAAATAGTTGGAGCCTTATACATGTATTAAATGTTTCTTTTAAATAAGTTACACATAGAAGAAAGAAAAGAGTATAAATTTATTAGTTTTCTTTTTTAAATTCTCTGGTCTTTTTGGCTGGTATTTCTTTAGTTCCTTATAAATCTAACTGCCACTTGGGCAGCTTGTAAGTCTCAGATTTTGTTATGAACACTGAAAATGGAATGCTGGCTTCCTTTGGGACTCTTGATGATGAAGTTGTTGCAGTCAAGCATTTGGTTGCTGAAGGATTGGCGCCATGTAAATTGGTGTGTGTGTGTGGTTTCTTTTTTTTCTTTTGTCCCCCTTCATTTAAATGATTACAAGATTATTGGGACACAGTTGGTTTCCCCCTCGCTATTCATGTCTGGATACACCTACGTTCTCTGACAGTGATTTAATGCCTGCTTTACCTTTCTTTTCCATTACTGTAATCTCTGTTACATTTGAGATTAAGAAGTTGGACTGCTTTTAATGATAAATTCTATTTGTATCATTGAAACATCTCTGAGACTTAGAACAAAAGGTTAATCAGTTATTCTAATAAAGGTCAACATTTTTGTTGAATTTTTGTACTCTGGAGTCCTAATATTGTGATAACATTCTAATGTTGTTTACTGACCTTGCTAATCGGAAGTTGGCTACTGTAATTGTTTCAATTTGATAATTGGCTTGATAGCTCATCTTTTCTGCTTAACTTGCAATATTCAAGTTTCAGTCAATTTGTATACTGCTGGTAAAAAATCTTCTAGGTAGATTGGTTAGTTGCTTTTATTATTATTTTCCCCCCTAAAGAGCTTCTTAGATTTAGCGCTTAGGCCAATTTTGAAAGCTGTCCAAAATGGTAGTACGGAAGGAAATAGATCTTTAAGATATATATATTTTTAAGATGGGTGTAGAGAAAAGGGTTAAGCAAAAGTTTCATACATGTTTTAATTTTTTCCCCCTAGGTAAAGGCAAACTCAGTGAAACAGGAGTTTGAAAAGCAAGATGAACTGAAACGATCTGCTATGAGGGCAGTAGCAGCGCTTCTAACCATTCCAGAAGCAGAGAAGAGTCCATTAATGAGTGAATTTCAGTCACAGATAAGCTCTAACCCTGAGCTGGCAGCCATCTTTGAAAGTATCCAAAAAGATTCATCATCCACTAACTTGGAATCAATGGACACTAGTTAAATGTTTGTCCAAAACGGGACCATTATATTGAACCATATGATGCACTGAATTGACAGGTTATGAGGAAGAAACAGAAAAGTATCTAATCTACACATTGTTCCACTTTATTTACCTTTACGGAGACCGTTGGCTTTTCCCATTGTTGCTTTTCTAGCATTTATTCCAGAAATGTATTTCCATAATCCAGAGTTTGTTAACCACTCTTGTTTTAGTGGATTTGGCCACATTTGGGAATAAAAAGTTGACGCATGGTATATGGAAATAGGTTCCAACATCCATTTGCCCTGTAACGTTTAGGATTAAAATGTTAAAATTTTGTGACCATGATTTTTTTTTTCTTTTATTCACTCTTTCTACTTATAAAGCAAAAAGGAGGAGAGTGGGTGGGATTCAACCCTCCAGGTGCACCATGTTTTTGTATAACTTTTATTCTTTTTTGTTTCAGCTTCATAAATTGATTTGTCTGGCAGACAAATTCCGTGCAAGATTTCTTATATTAAAGAGAAGGTTTGGGCACAGTTCAAAAGAGCAGACATAAATGTCATTTTAAAAAGTGTGGGGATTAGAAAGCAAACATCCCTGTTGTGCACACTAACTTTGCATGAGCAAGTTTACAAATATATATTGTCTGTAAAACAGCATGTGCAGTTTATTCGTAATGCAAGTTAAAATAAGTGCTGCTGTGTCAGTGCAGTTTTCAGGTATTTTGACGTACAAAACTTCATACAGGAAGGGATGAATGGAGGTTGGCTGTCTTAATTTGGTTTTTTTAATTGCTGGTGGTATGGTCTGCAACTGTACTTACAGTAAATATAACAACCACTGCAGTATCATGATATTTCAAACTCGAAGACTGGATCCCCTGGAATTGAGGTGGACAAACCAGAACATCGGATGAAAATAGGGTGAGATGGAGGTAAAATGGGCAGAGAAGAGCAATAGCTGCTGGATGGCTGCTGAACTCTGGATTCAACTCTGCTTTTGTTAAATGTGTGAAAGGAGGTTTCAAGTGGCTTCTACCTCCTATTCCTCATCCTACTGCTTTTGTTAAGGCACTATACAGTGTTACCTAGACAAGTATTGTCAGACCATCATTCTGTGCTTATCAAAATGTTTTCTGGCACAGGGAACCACCAGTAAGTTGCAACGCTGCAAGTGTCTTATGGCCTTCTGGTGAGATAGGAAACAGGGAATGGTCATAAGACTGCACAGGAAGAGAAATGTTAGACAGCAAACAGATACTACAAGACAAAGTCTGCTGTAAATATGCTGAGGTATGCTAAACGTGGAACAGAAGGTAATAGCTGGCAAGTCCCTCAATGTCCCTTAATAGCAGAAGGTTGGGAACCACTGCCTCAAATTAAGACTTGCCATTACTTTGTTAACACAGTTGCATAGTTATCTTTTTTTTTTAATTAGCTCTGAGTTTGTTTTTTTTTATTTTGTTTTTGTCTAGTTAACTGATATTTTATTAGCTAGTCAGATATTTTGGAACCCTGTTACACAAATATGTGGCATATGCTGCTACAGGATTAAACAAAAACATGCATTTTTATGACTTCTGAGACAGTTTTCTCTAAGCATTGGGGTTTTTAGGGGCAAATTCTTCGTTTTACACACTTGCAGGTTGGGGAAAGCAGGGGAGATATTGGTGCATTTTACTTTAAGAAAAGGACCTGAACTAAGATGTTTATGAACTCATTCCATAGTAACAATTCTAATGCTGTAGAAATTTTTGAAATTGTAGCTTTGTCTGTCTCAAGTCTTCAAACTAATGTAACAGTTGTCTTCTAGTAGTAGAAATAAATGAGATTAACTGTACCAATATATTTAAATGTCATGGAAAAATATGGATGACTCTAGAGAGAAACCATATGGTAAGAAAAGCACTGTGAATTAGGTGCATTTTCCCCTGCTGTACAACTCATCTACTTCAATTACAGCAATATACAAACCTCCTAATTAAGAATCTGCTGTGCTAATTAGTTGTCAAACTAGTCTTGGTACTTTTGTGTAAAGTTCTCAGAGTGCATTAAAATGTTTTATAGACCTAAAGTTAGGTGCAAGAATGGTATGATAAACATGAAATGTGAGGCTAAAATGTAAAATGTAGGTGATGGTAAACAGGATACTTAATAATTTTCATTTTGTTCTATAATACCTTGCGATAGAGCAAGCTTAAGGACAAAAGAGAAGGTTGAGATATATTACATAGCGCATGCTTTCCTGCAGAGGAGAGTAGTTCTTGCTTTGACCACTGACGAAGCAGGTGGAAACATAAGAATTAAGTCTTCCGTGTAAATTGCAAAAATTCTAAAAGTATGATTCTCTCCAAGTAGCTGTTGGATATAGCAATCTTAAGGCAGGAAGACAGGCTCACAAAGGGCGTAACTGCACCATAATTACTGAAATTATTTATTAGGATTTACGGAATCTAGCTAGGTTGGGAGCTCAAATTCTACTGACTTTCACTGGATTGCCTGATTTGAGGTGATTTGTGTTCCACACTGTATATCCAAGTATTTTGATAAATCTGGTGTACTTGTGGTTTTGGTGTAATTAGGTTCAGGTAATTCTGTTAAGGATGATGTCAGACATACCACTAGCTTCCCCCCACCCCTTTCAAACAGTAAATATCTGAAACTAAAATATGAAAATACCCTCATTAAGCAAAATGCAAATTCTGAAAGGATCTCTTAAAGATTCCTAGTATGATTAGAATTTTCTCTTCATGATTTTGCACAGAGGCAACTGAGAAAATTTAATGAACTTGCACATACTGTAAAAATGATAGGCCATTCCTCCCAATGTAGATTCTTGCCTTTAACTATTTTTGTATCTCAAAAGTAATTAATGACTTCAGTAGGAAAAGTTGTCCAGTGTGCTCTGATCTTGCATGAAGAACCTTGACATCTTTGCAAGGGAGGTCTCTTCTAAAATTATACATTGAAAACTACAGGTACCTTAAGAATGTTGCACTTTAATCATGTAAATTGACTCAAATTTTCCTTCAGAATGTTACATCTAGCGTAGCAGTTGACAAAAAAGAGCTAACTAATTTCAGATTGTACTTATAGGAACTAAACAAGAATTCTAATACACAGTTCTAATACTTAGTCATAATGTTAGGAACAAGTTCACCCTGCTCTGGTGAGCTGATTGGTAGTAGTGACTTAGTCCCCATTCTTATATTTAGTGGCATTTCCCTCCTTCCCCTTACCTTGGGAAAACTTTAAAAGCAAAGTAACCTGTGGCCTTAGAAGTTAAAATAAATAAATAAATAAATAAAAATTAAAAATAAAAATCCTGATCATTCTGACTGAAAGCTTACTCTTCACCTGTTTCACACAAATACCAAACCGTTAAGCCTGAAACCTTGGTTTTGTTATTCCCTTGTTGCCTACTTTAAGCTTCAGATAAAAAGTACTTTCTTGTTACTGTTTTTAAAATTAATTTTGGAGAAATGATACATATTAGTCTCTTCATTACTTTTTGCCTTTGTTTCCTCCTTGATGTGACATGCTGAGCTTTGCTTGTTGCACTATTAAACATGAACAAGGTGGCTGTGTGACTGTGAGCACTGCCTCAGTGCTCTAGAAGAGCTCTGCAGTAACAGGGTTACAGCCCAAGTGGACTTCTACACTAAAACTGAACTTTTAATCAGTATCAATTATAAATTTTTTATTTTATCTGAGTTTGGAGGGAGGAGAAATCAGAGTTTTCAGCTCTAATGAAGGTGAGTTAATTTTCCAGGAGCAGTGTTGGCGAAGCAGGGATGTTCTCAGCAGGAGGTGCTTTTGTGAGGATCAGGCATTTTGTCTTGGTAGGGAGTTAGGCTTTCTTAGAGTCTTTCCAGCCATGAAGCTTTAATGCTTCCGCATAACCTTTAGTGAGGAGGAGACTGCCTTCCAGAAAAATCATCCGTTCCCCCGAAAGAAACAAAAGAGTTTCTATTATTTTAGGCTATGTACAGTATTTTAGAACATAACCCTGAGCCAGGGAAGAAATAAGTGTTTCTGAAAACCACACAGTGGGTGGAATACAGATGTTAGATGAAATGTAGCACTGAGAAAAAGAAAGTGCAATCTGAAAGTGCAAATATTTTCATCAAATAAAACCAAAAGAGAATTCTCCTTTCTTTTGTGTTCTGCTTTTGATCATATTTTTGAAGAATGGGAATTACAGAACAAAGGAAAAAGTAATTAGCAAGCTGTGAACTTCTATGATCCTAGAACCTGAGTATTTAGTTTCTATGCTTTCCTGCTGCTTCCTTAAAAATAGCCCCCCCCCCAAAAAAAAAGCAGTTATTTTGACAAAGGGACATGGTAATCCTGAAGAGGCTTTTATTCTGAAGGTTTTAAAAATTATTAATTTTAATTTTTTAATTATATGTATCTATATATATACACACAGGCATACCTCAGAGGTATTGCGGGTTCAGTTCCAGACCATCGCAATAAAGTGAATATCGTAATAAAGCGAATCACACATTTTTTGGTTTCCTAGTGCATATAAATGTTTACACTATACTGAAGTCTAAGTGTGCAATAGCATTATGTCTAAAAAACCAATGTACGTACCTTAATTAAAAAATACTCTATTGCTAAAAAATGCTAACCATCATCTGAGCCTTCAGCGAGTCGTAATCTTTTTGCTGATGGAGGGTCTTGCCTTGATGTTGATGGCTGCTGACTGATCAGGGTGGTGGTTGCTGAAGGCTGGGGTGGCTGTGGCAATTTCTTAAAATAAGACAGCAGTGAAGTTTGCTGCATCGATTAACTCTTCCTTTCACGAAGGATTTCTCTGTAGCATGCGATCCTTTTTGATAGCATTTTACCCACAATAGAACCTCTTTCAAAATTGGAGTCAATCCTCTCAAAGCCTGCCACTGTTTTATCAACTCAGTTTATATCATATTCTAAATCCTTTGTTGTCATTTCAGCAATGTTCACAGCATCTTCACCAGGAGTAGACTCCATCTCAAGAAACCACTTTCTTTGCTCATCCATAAGAAGCAACTCCTCACCTGTTAAAGTTTTATCAGGAGGTTGCAGCAATTCAGTCACATCTTCAGGCTCCATTTCTAATTAGAGGTCTCTTGCTGTTTCCACCACATCTGCAGTTACTTCCTTCACTGAAGTCTTGAACCCCTCAAAGTCATCCATGAGGGCTGGAATCGACTTCCAAACTCCTGTTAATGTTGATATTTTGATCTCCTCCCATGAATCACAAATGTTCTTAATGGCATCTAGAATGGTGAATCCTTTTCAGAAGGATTTCAATTTACTTTGCCCAGATCCATCAGAGGAATCATTCTCTATCACAGCTATAACCTTACGAAATGTATTTCTTAAATAATAAGACTTGAAAGTCAAAATTACTCCTTGATCAGTGGGCTGCAGAATGGATGTTGTGTTAGCAGGCATGAAAATAACATTAATCTCATTGTACATCTCCATCAGAGCTCTTAGGTGACCAGGTGCATTGTCAATGAGCAGTAATATTTGGAAAGGAATCTTTTCTTCTGAGCAGTAGGTCTCAACAGTGGGCTTAAAACCAGGTTGTTAACAGATGTGCTGTCATCCAGGCTTTATTGTTCCATTTATAGAGGCAGAGTAGATGTAGCATAATTCTTAAGGGCTGTAGGATTTTTGGAATGGTAAATGAGCATTGGCTTCAAGTCACCAGCTGCATTAGCCCCTAACAAGAGAGTCAGCCTGTCCTTTGAAGCTTTGAAGCCAGGCATTGACTTCTCCTCTCTAGCTATGAAAGTCCTAGATGGCATCTTCTTCCAACAGAAGGCTGTTTCGCCTACACTGAAAATCTGTTGTTTAGTGTAGCCACCTTCATCAATTACCTTAGCTAGATCTTCTGGAGAACTTGCTGCAGCTTCTACATCAGCACTTGCTGCTTCACCTTGCACTTTTATGTTATGGAGATGGCTTCTTTCCTTAAACCTCATGAACCAACCTCTGCTAGCTTCAAACTTTCCTTCTGCAGCTTCCTCACCTCTCTCAGCCTTCACAGAACTGAAGAGAGTTAGGGCCTTGCTCTGGATGAGGCTTTGGCTTAAGGGACTGTTGTGACTGGTTTGATCTTCTACCCAGACCACTAAAACTTTCTCCATATCAGCAAGAAGGCTGTTTCGCTTTCTTATCATTGGTGTGTTCACTGGAGGAGCACTTTGAATTTCCTTCAAGAACTTTTCCTTTGCGTTCACAACTTGGCTACCTGTTTGGCGCAAGAGGCCGAGCTTTCGGCCTCTCTCGGCTTTCGACATGCCTTCCTCACTAAGCTTCATCATTTCTAGCTTTTGATTTAAAGTGAGAGACGTGCGACTCTTCCTTTCACTCCAACACTTAGAGGCCATTGTAGGGTTATTAATTGCCCTAATTTCAATATTGTTGTGTCTCAGGGAACAGGGAGGCCCAAAGAGAGGGAGAGAGTCGGGGGAACAACTGGTCGGTGGAGCAGTCAGAACACACACAACATTGATCAATTCAGTTTGCCGTCTTATATGGGCATGGTTCATGGTGCCCCAAAACAATTACAATAGTAACATCCAAAATCACCGATCACAGATATAATAATAATGAAAAAGTTTGAAACATTGCGAGAATTACCAAAATGTGACGCAGACACATGAAGTGAGCACATGCTGTTGGAAAATGGCGCCGATAGACTTGCTCAATGCAGGGTTACCAAAAATCTTCAATTTGTAAAAAACACAATATCTGCAAAGTGCAATAAAATGAGGTATGCCTATATATTTTATTCTGAGGAAATTCTTTCCCTTCATATGTGGTTGTCTCGCATGACAACCTGGAGGCAATTCAATACAGTTGCTGAAGGCTTTAAGAACTAAGTTGTGTCACTTTGTTCAGTATAGTAAAGATATTCCTGGGGTAGAAGAAGTTTGCAATTCACTCTTTTCCAATGTTTACATTTTAATAATTAAAAAAAAAAAAGTTATTCTTGTGTGACTGACTTCCTTTCAGCTTCCAGTTTTGCTTATCTTCTCTTCAGCTGAAGCATTGGACCGATAATCGTATGGTCACTTTGGTGCCACCCTTCCTGGGGGCTCCTGATGCCTTTTAACAGCAGTGGAAAAAAAAATAAAACCTGCAAAAATTGAACCATGTATATTCCACTGGTTTCAAACAAATGCTATTTGTATAACTTACCTGGGAAGTATTTCCGGTGTCCTGCAAACTTACTGTTCAGCTACTAAACCTGTGCGCTTTCCTCTTAATAGACGGTTTCAGCGGCTTTGGAGCTATGCCTGATTTCTGAAAGGTGCTGAGTTCTTGCTGCGTGAGGGTATGAGATTTTTGGACTGATGTTTGGAAGCTTTAGTTCATGCCTGAACTTGAGCACAGTAATTCTCCTACAGGAATGTGTGCATTCTCACTGCTTGCTAAAGAGTAAACCTTGTACCTCATTGGAGTCAAACTTGCAAAATTGGTATCGTTTCCTCTGATGCATCTGAAGATGCATCTTTTGGTAAAGCAATATTGCTGGACTGCCTTCCAAGTAACTACTTAAATTTTAGAGCTTCTGCTTCATATAAAGGAAAAATTTCTATTTTACTTCTTATTCATCTTTAAAAACTTTGTTACCTTTCAATGCATCATTGCTTGTAACTTCCTACTTCTAAAAAATGAGGAGAGGTATCTATGCAACAGAATGAAAAATTTGTACATGGTAACTTTCTTACTGTTGGCAGGCTTTTTCCTTATTCAACGCTCACATGTAGTCTGATCATGACTGGAATATAAAAGAGGAAAAACTGATAGGGATATTTAAAATTATAATTGTGCAAGTTAGATCTCAAGTTTTCAAATGTATTACTCAGTTGCTGGGATATTTCTATATTTTTGGAAGGCTTTTTCTGTCGCCTTCTGCAGTGATGGGGGAATATAGTCTTTGTGACAGGCAAGAGTATTAGTACGTCTGTGAATTCCGTAAAGAATAGATACTACTTGTTTGTAATGGAAGTGATAATTTTGCCATTAGTTATCAGGTTAGGTTATTTCTGTTTATTTCCTTTTAATAAGAACATGCCCTCTAAAAAGCCTTTGAAATCTTTTCTACTTCGAGCCGTATTCAGCTCCTGCCTCACAGTCTATAAACATGGTGCCTGAGTTTTTTTTTTTTTGAGCATTTAGGTTCTGTTAAATACTATTTTGACTGCTCCCGCTGCATGCAATCACTCATGTAGGCCGTGGAAAAAAAAAGAAAATCATTTGTTTTATCTGAAAACTCAAGAATGAAAGCCTCTAACTCTTCTTTAGACGAATGGATCAAGTGTTGCATCAGTAAAGTACCTGCATGACTCTGAGAGATTCAGGTTCATGGTACAAATAAAATACTGGAGCCATGAGCCTGATTGTGCCAGTAGTTTTTTTAAGTGTGTTTTTTCTTTTTTTTTCCCCACGAGATTCAAAGAGTGAGATTTATTATCACTCCATTACTTGATTAATAAGCATGCTAATCAAACTATGCCTTAACATAACTTGCTTAATGTAACTATGAAATGTCTTATGCCTAACACATACTAATTTCAGCAGCCTCATATTTGTGTGCAAATGGAAAAGAACTGGTACCTATGGTGGGCTTTTTCCTTGTGGGTTTCTATTGACCTTCCCATGATATAAACAATGTTTATATCTTTGTTGTAGCTCTGTAATCTGGAAATATTATCCACACATTATGGATGAAGAAGAGAAAAGTGACCTGTGATTCCCACTTGATTCTCTAGACAATCTTGCTATAATGAAGAAAGGAATGTTTCCTTTGAGTTTTAATCTCAAAAGAAGTCCTCCAGAAGACATTCAGCTCTTTCTCCAAGCCTTACTAAGATTATTTGCTAGAATGCTCAAGAATGTTTATATCTTCCATCCTTATTACATTCCCCTGTGCATGAAGAAAATTCTTTGACAAGTTGCATGTATTATCCGTTTTAGTCAGGAATCTCTCAGAGAGATGCTATGCTTAAATGCAATCAAAAGCAATTTTTGAGGAAGTTCCTAGTTCAACCACTCCACCCTTGCAGTGAACATCCAACATATTTAAAGTTTATTGAAATTTAAGATATCATTTAAAAACAGTGTAAATTTCCAATTTACCCTAATAAAAACATACTCAAGGACAAAACAAAACAATGTGTTCCATGAGCAACATGACTAATGGCTTGTAAATTTGTCTCTTGTTCCCCGAATCTCTGAACGCTTGCACTGTACAAAGAATCGTACGTGCTGCAACTCTAGATCAGCTTGCCAGTACAAGGGTGCTGTTTGTTATTTGGTGCCTGCAAAGCAGTTTAGTGCCTAGGTTCTGCCTCTAATTGAGCAACTTTATGGGTGGTGCTACTTTGAGTCTTTTCCCAGCCCAGCTGCTGCCACTTTTGACAACAGGGTAGAAATTAACAACAACAACAACAACAACAAGATTTGGCAGGTAAGAAAATGAAAAACTCTGGTATTTCCCATAATCCTGATTCTTTTGGGAAGTCAAACTAAGTAGCCTAACAACTTAGCATAATTTTTGCTAACTACAAAGATGATCAAGTGAGCCCATATTAGGGTAAGGATACTAAATAAAAAGTGACTGAATTGCAGTGAGTTTTTGTTTTTCCTAATGTGGTGAGTTGAAAACTCATATTCATGGTCTAGATCTTGGCATGTTTACAAAAATTGATTCATCATCAGAATTACAGAGAGCTGTAGAACTGAGGTTGCAGATGGGTGAGATGGTTGAGTTCATTACCTGGGGCAGGGAAAAAAAGCAAAGCAAAATATTCTGAACTGCTGCTTTCTCACTTGGTACCAATTTTGGCCCATTAAGTGAGTTGAATGGTAGAAGAGCATTTGTACCTCCGAGTGGTTGATGTGAAAGTGACTTACTTGGTTAGAAGATTAAAGACTTGATTGTTTACTTGTTTGACTTGGAAAATTATGCACTGTTCATGTTCGGTGAATATACAGATAGACATAGTGACCTAAGTTGCAAGTCATTTTCTAAAAACTAGACTATTTTTTTCGGTTCTGCTCCTCTCCTTCACTCCCAGCTTTGTAAAATAAGAGGAAAAACACAACTGTGTAAATCTGTAGTGTTGGTATTTGATTTCTATAGAAACATCCTTCATAAAATTTTTTAAATCTTTCCAGGAAAAAAAGAAAGGTCAAAAATAGTAATAAGGTTGAATGACTTTCAGCTTTGTGCATCCAGTCAATCTATACAGAGTTTTACAAGAAAAATCAAGAGAGGTTAAGCAATTCTTACTTGCAGAGGAAATTATGCTTTCTCAAGAAATGGTTTGAATAGATTTATTCACATTGAAACAGCTGGTTATCACTAAGGACTGTGTAAGGAAAAAAAAATTCTGAAATTGTAGAATTTCTGGTTCTCCATGAATGAGTTTTATTTCAGGTCTGTAAGGTGGCTGAATATGGCTTGCTCAGGAAACATAAAGCTAAAAGGAGGGCGAGGGAAGGCCATGACATGAAAATGTGAATCTGCATTATATTGCTGTTTGGCAAATGGTTAGCATTTGTTGTTCTGTTTTTTAATACTGGTATCATTAGGCATTTATTGCTCCACAATTTGTAACAACTTAGCTATCAGTTGAAGATTTTAAATTGTATTCAAGTTCTCTCTGATTAGGTGAGAATGAGTTTGAAGTACAGTTTGGGAAGAGGACAGAAACAGAGTTAGGAACTGGCTGGGTTTATTTTTTTCCATGTCTCTTTTGACCTGTAGAAGAACAAGAAGAGGTCTGCTCTCAGGTTTAGGCAGTTCTGTAAGAAGAGGAAAAAGAATACTGCAGAATATTATGAAATTTCTTTGGTCAAAGTATTTTTTTTTCTGTTTTGGGGTGCGCACTAGAAAAAATAATGGCTTGTAAGGCTAATTGAATAGACCTGGTAAAATCCTGTATGTCTTTGAGATTAGACCTTGAGGTGAGAGAGCGAGTTTCTCTTTGAAAACTGCAGGAATGACTCAAAAGAAATAGGCTTATTTCTAGAACAACAGAACAACCCCAAAGCTAACACTGCAATACGGATGTCATTTATATGCTTAGCTAGATCACATAAGCAAAGTGCGCTCTGTACTACAGAAAGATGAGAACTTGGAAGCTGCTTACCAACATACCTGTTAGATGTGTACAATGAGGAGCCAGGGTTTTGTGTGGTGCGGATGTCGAGCATGATATGCTGTTGTAAGATGAGGACAATATTCCTGGATGGTGCAGAAAGAGTCCAGTCATGCCTACTCCTCCCTTATTCCTTTTGCATTGCAACAGATAAGGAGCTGTAGGGGAGCCTGAGAAAGTGAATTTATGTTCATTTGTCACTGGCTGCTTCAGTTCAATGCACTTTGCTCCAAGGATGTAATATCCTTACTGTTGATGTGTCTTTTTAATTGTAATTTTAATAAGTGCACAATTATATTTTCATTCCCAAAATTTGTTTCCTTCAATCTCCTTTTGGAAAATACACCTCAAATAACAAAATTTAAAATGATTCCTCTGGCAGCATGTAATAGCCAAAAGTAATAGCTACTAATGCTCTTAAATCTTTCCACTAAAGGAAACTCTGAAATGCTGCTGTGTTAACTAACCAAGTAAAGCAAGCAAACAAAATACACAGGCAAGACCCTTACTGGGGTTCCCAAGATCAGCTAACCTGCTTTACAGGAATTGAGTCAGATGTTCTGTCCTTCCTGCTGCCTGATTTCGTCAACAGCAAAGAGCAAGTTACTCTGTTCAACTCCTTAATTTGAATTTTAACATGGTCCAGTGGATAAATACAATTTGAAATCAAGAATGCTTTTATTTATTTATTTATTTATTTATTTTCAAACTTGTTTGGCAAATTGTTTAAATCAGCTTTGAAAGAGATAGACCACTTCTCTCTTCTCAGAAAGGGGCCTGCTAATGCTGTAGACTACGGCTAACGCTTGGACATGTTGGAAAGTAAACTCTCTGGATAGTGCTTTGAAAAGACAAAGACTATAATACAAGATTTAAGTATTTATTTACAGAGTTGGTCTTAAACTCAGATGTTACAACACTGTTTCTGAGCTGCTGTACTGTTTGCTTACTAGGGAAGTGTTCACACATATGCACTTTGGGATTGTAAACTGCTGACATTTTTTATCGTGAATGTTTGTTTGCTTTATGTCACTACGAAAACCAGTCTTGCTTGCCTTGATGAAATGATGAAATCTTGCATACTTTTCTGTAGTTTTATCTAGAGTTCAGCCTATAGCAATGAAAACAGAATTCATTTCTGACAAAGCTAATGTTACTTACAGAAACAGGAGCCCTAGGAAATGTCTGAGGACTGCATACAGAATAATATGTTTGACTATAAAGATGTCATAGTTAATGCATTCCGTTTTGCAGACCAGTTATTTCTTTGACAAAGTCGTGGAAATAGGTTTATTAAAAGTATAGCATCTGAGAGGAGCATCAGAAGCGTCTTTGATAAATCTGTTGTTAGAGCTGGTTGAGTGTGTGGCCGAAGAATCGTCTGCTCACGGTGAAGTCTGGCTTCACTGCTCGTCGGTCTTTGTTAAAGAAAAACGCAAATGCTTCTGCCTGGCTGTGTTGGTAAACACAGCACAGGGCTAGAGGTTATTTTTGTGTTCAAAAGCAAGATGCTGCATTGTGTAAAAGTTACTACTATAGCTCCATCTTATCCATTTGACAGTGGTTTACAAATAAAATTTTGTAATGGTTGCAGACACTACCATTTTCCCAGATGAGAGACATGATACCCCAAGAGTATTATGTTACATTGATTGGATCATTAAAATACCTATAATTTTGATTTTTTTTTTTATATTTCTCAGGAAGAGTCTTAAACATCAAGCTTTAAAACCTTTTAATGCAGAGAAAAGTTCTTCGTGATGTCTGACAAGAGCATTTTGTACGTGAAAATGGTTTTGTTACTATGCATTTCTCAGTCATCTTTAAAGAAATCAGAAGTAAATCTAAAACATAATTTGATTATGATAAGTGACATTTCAATTTCATAATAATGTTAATCTTTTGAATGCTTTTTGGTTTTTATATCCTCTAACTTCAATCAGAAACCCTTAAATTTCCATTTGGATCAGCTAAGGACAAAATAAGTTCTGTTAGATTGGGTCTGTGCTCTCCTGGTGCCGACTCTATACGTGTGGAATCTCCCATTGCCTCTTAAAACCAGAATATAAATGGTTCCTCCTAAGGGGTTAGGCTATAGCTAAGGGCAACTTGTCCAGAGTTTCCCTGTGTTCATTATAACAGTTTACAATAAGCCTAACAAGCAAAAAGCAGCAGTTAATGCACTTTTTTTTTTCCTGCCCTATTATTTCATCATGTTGCACTGTCATGGCAGGATCTGCCTGTATTAGCTGCCCGGATGAACGCAGTCGAATGGAAATTCAAACAAACCGGCTGAATTTCGGGAGCAATTCCAGCAGTTTGTTTTCTCCCAGGAGATGGCGCTGTAACCTCACGAACAAGTGCCGGACGGAGCGGGGAAACGGGCGCGATTTCCCCGCCGGTGGGAAACGGCCGCTGTTTGCAGAGCCGCTTGCAAAGGGGGGTCGACGCTTCATTTCTTGCCGGCGCCCTGAAGCTTTCCGTTAGGACGGGCTCGCTTCGAGGATCATTTTCCAGCTTTTACGAGCCATTTTCACACTTCAGTTCCGCAGCGGGTGTCGATGGGGCGAAGCGTGCAGAGGAAGGGATGCGAAGTCACTGCCCGGCTCGGCGCCGCTGAAATAACGCCCAGGCCTCGCCGCTCTGCTCTGGCCCGCGCGCCAGCCCCGCCGGAGGGACGTGGTGGCAGGCCTTGCTGCGGGGTGTTCCTGCTTTAATTCGCAGGATTTTCCACAGTTTTCAGGCGTTCTTCCTGGAAAGATTTCACTGAAGTCTTGCAAGCTGTGTTTTCAAAACCAGAAGGTCCAGTACGTTTCACGCAACGTCTGTGGTTTAGTCTCCCACTGCCCTGATATGCCGCTGTATTTTTGCTATGAATTATGTTTTGCGTAAACTCTGTCCTACAATATGAAGAGTACCTCACTAAAAAAGCAGATCTTGTAGCATAATTCCATACTTTTTCTGCCTTGCTAATCATTTCCCTCTTCCCGCGCTTTTAGTAGGCAGCTGTAAAGGGAATGGTGGCCCCTAGCACAGGAGGCCTGACAAAACTGGACGTCAGATCCTGGTGAGCAGACTCTGATCTGTCAGTAGCGTTTACATTTATCAGAAAAAGTGTATTAGTTTCTTATCTGAAAGTGCTAAAATTGAGTTGTTTTGGTAACAATGCACTGGCTTGCTTTTCATGTCCAGAGTTTTATAAAAATATGAACACCTTATTAAATTATTTCTCTTTTTAATTACCGCAGCTACTGAGAGCTCTTTTAATGGGCTAACCAACCAACAAAATTTGACCATATTTAAAAAAAATAACCCCCAAACCCTTAAAATTCTGTTATGCTAGAGAACTGGGGTTTCCATTCTGGAAAGATATTGACCCAAAGGAGGAAAACGGTAATAATAATACATGACCAAGTGCACACAGTTCTGATGAACCACAACCTGCAATGCAAATAAAACAGCAGCGGGGGAAGATATCTGCCTAGCCATTGTCACTGGAAACGTAAGGTACGTGTAAGCTAACAGCAGCTTCAGCAATTCACAAAATTCTTGAGGTTGTTCTGGGAGGCCTGGGGACAGGCCTGTACTGAGTGCTGAAAATATTAAGACAAAGCTGCTGATGTACCAGATGCCATTTGGGATGGGATTCAGAAAGAGCCAAAGGAAAGAATGATTTCATTCAGAATAAATGCTGCCATACACATTGGTGTTTGCTATAAGAAAAGCTGGCCCTTCTAGAGCAAGCAAGTCTTTGGACTTGGTGTTGAATATTTAAAATCAAGTAATTTGTGCTTCGAATGCTCTGTCCATCCATACTCTAGCAACTGTGAGCTGGGGCAGCTGGAGCTTTCTTTCCCTTACAAGCAGCCAGAGAGGTGGCCCAAGGCCCCAAGCCCAGTGCGGGCATGAGCAGAGGCTAAAGCACACCCTTGGTGACAGCTGTCCTTTTCAGCCACCGCTGTGTGAGACGGCATTGTTGGCATAGCCAGCTGAAGCCTGCTTTATTTCCCTTTTAACTAGTGCTGCATTTCCAGTCTTGTATGCGTTTTTGTTTTTTCTTTCAGCCTTTAGCCTGACCCTCCAGTTTCCTTATAATAGGGATTTTTTTCTAGCCCACACATTTTAATAGCTCCTCAGCACTGGCTCATGTGGGTGCTCATGGTGCTCATGCAGGGACTGAAAGCTGCAGTCACTTGTGGGCTTGGTGCCAAGGGCTCAGGATCAGACCAAAAAGGCTTTAAATAGGCTCTGAATGTCTTTGTCTTGCTGAGGAGCACATTCTGTCCCAGTAGTGGTATGATGTAGATTGCATTGTGTGGACTTGTGAAGAAAACAGAGCAGCAAGTACCTGACCCAAGTTTCAGGGAAACCAAAGAAGCACAGCCGTGAATGAGCTGATACTGACCTGATGGCTCCCTGCCTTGGTGACGGAGCAGATTTGGATACTTCCCCATGGGAAGCTTCATCATTAGCTTCCCAAAGGCTTGAAGGAGTTTGTTCCTTTTCAGTCAAGGAGACCTTTGCTTGGAACAGAAGGACACATCCCAGAAAGACTAGTTTGGTGAGCTGAAGTAGATTCTCATTTTGTCACTTTCCCAACTCCAGCTAGCCTTCTGCTATTTTAGAGTGTCTGCTTAAGCTGAGAGAGTCCGTACTGCCAAATGGTTTCACCCACAAGGCTCAGAGCAGCTTTTGTGCCCCTTGCCCTCCTGCTGGTGATCTTCAGAACTTTCTCAGTGCTGTTCATTCACAACCTGCTTATGCTCTTCACCTGCAAAGGGATCCCTTAGCTCTGCAGGATCTAAATTTGTCATTCTTCTGCCTATCTCACTGAGCCCAGAGCTTTTGCTATGCCCCAGTACTTCTTTATGAAGGTGATGTTCCCTATTGCTGCTGCTTCCACAAGTAAAGTACATGGCAGTCAGGCTTTCATGGCGGATCAGCAGTTTTCTTCCCTAATAGGATGTCTCTTTACTCCGCCTTGTTTTTCTGGATTCCACTTAAATCAAGAGGTTCATGTGCTGTTTTTTTGGTTTTTTTTTTTTTTTTTTTTGGCCTCCCATGTCTAATGCAGGGAACAAATTTCCCTGCTGAAAATGTTAGACATCTTGAAAGGTTTGACTTTTACATGCCTGGGGATGGTCATCTAGATTTTTCTACCTTCCTTGTCAAGTCCAGGGTGTGGTCTCTTATGGAAAGGCTTCAAACAAAATGTGGAAGTATGCTGTAACCTTTCAAAGTAGATGGTTCATGAGTTGTTGGAACATGTTCAGCCAGGATTTGGGCTGTGTAGTCAGCTCCACTTGGGCAATCTGCTCCAGATTAAATCATCTAAATTGAGGGGGTTAAGTGCAGGCTCAGCATGTGAATCAGGTGTACTGCTCCCACTACAGCTGGTGAAGATCTACTCAGTATAGTCAGCAGAGCCTAAAAAGGGGTTCAGCTCAGTGTGCGCCTATGGCTCAATTCAGCCACCTAAGTAGTCATCTACTGCTACTTGACATTGCCTTAGACCTTCATGTGGACCTGGCCAATGGGGGATTATGGGCTGCTTGCACCCTGCTGGGCTGGTAGCTGGAAATCAAGCAGGAAGGATATCTTCGGACACCCCCAAATGCACTAGATGCATATGTTTAAGCCACCAAATTGTTCTCTGGACTCCATTTACCAAATCTCTGCTGAGTGTAATGACAGCTTAGACAGCAAAGGCATCTAAGTTAGGTGTATGAATTCTGGATGGTGTCCCACCTTGCCCTGAGCTGAGTGATTTGAAGTGCTGTTCAGATCTTCACTGGGAATTGTGCTCTTCTCTCTAGGGTGCTGGCAATGCTGCTGTTTGAACAAAGAGTGCTGACACTGCCAGGTAATGGGCATTGCCTGGTGTTATACATACCTACTCGTGCTCTGGATATTGTCATTCAAAGGAAAAACACATTACTTGCAGTTCTTCAGGATGTGTGGTCTACAGGCTCATTCATTTCCTACCCCCATTCTTCTCTCTCTCGTTGTTTTTGTTGTCTGTTTTATTCTTTTGGATTCAAGGTAGAGGAAGCTTGTTCTTGAAGTGAGCTGGTATGCATGAAATCATGGTATGTGCAAATACTCCATATGTAATATTTATATTGTTATAGGGAAATAAGCATTCCGAATTGAAGTTAATGACTGATGATAAGGAAACTCAAGGAGAAAAACAGCTTCAAAATGCAACTGAAATGCAGAATTTAATCTCTGGGAAAGCCTTTGAAGGAGATGCAGCCTGAGATTAGAATGATGTGATCTGCATGCAGAGCCTAGTCTCTACAAGTATGCTTGCTTGGGGTCTAAATGTAGTGAAACTCAGTCAGTGCTCATCTGCCCAAACATCAGGGCTGAAGAACTGCTGAAGAAAACTGCAGTCTTGGCTATAATTTATAAACTTGATGAGTATATAAGGAAAAAGAAGAGGAAAAATAATACTTATATACATTCAAAAACTAAAATTACAAAATACAATATTAGGCTGTCCTATCACCTGGATGTAGCAATTTATTTAAGTGGCTATTAACTCAGTATTTTTGCCAGGACATAGCTTCAACTACAAGTTTTACCTTTCAGAAACAGGTTGAATTTAAGGCATCCAAATTACAATGAAGTTTATTAAGATGGTGACAAAAATTTTTGATGTGAACAACTTGTCAAGGCTGACTTTTACGGCACTGAGTAAAATGCCAACTAAAACTTTGTTGAAACCATACTGGTTCTAAGTTACCAATAACAACAAAATGTTTGAAAACACATCTCTTTCTCATGCATATTGTCTCTCTAAATATCATCTCATTATCAGAAGATTCTAAAATTTCACTGAACTCAACACAGATGAAAATGGATGGTCTGGGCACTGCGCCCCGCTCACTGCCACCACCCCAGCTCTGCTCGCCAGCCTGGTCCCCCCTGCCGTGCCCCTGCTGCTCCCCTGGCTCAAACTACACGTGATTAACTGGAACATCTTCAGGCTTTAGAAATTTCAAAAGGAAAATATATTTATTTTTAGATATTTATTAGTTAACTGGTCCATGCTTATTATGGACCAGGACTTGATTTATTAGCATGTGTGTGATGCCTCTATGAGAAACAAAGCCCATAAATCTACAGGAGATGCCATAAAAATGCCATGCTTGAGTGCTCTCAACTAGCAAGGACTGAACAGGCTGTTTTAGCTGTACAAGTGAGCACTGAAGAACATTTTCAGGCTTCAAATGCACCCTTTCATTGCAGAGATCCAATATGACAGGGCAAATATTGGAATACACGTAACCTGTTTGTTTAAAAAATTGTGCCTAGATGGCAATGCAAAAAAACCCTCTCACCAGGTTCGTGTACTGCTAAAGGTAAATGGGAAGAAAATCTATCTGAAGTTTTTATTCTTTTCTAATAACTGAAATTCATTTTAAAACAGTTTGAGCTGGTAACCTGTGGCAACAGTTGAATGCAGTTCAACTAGGAACTGAATGGGACAAAAATAAATGCTGGTTTGATTGCATGTTTACAGGTGCTCTGCTCCTTTCATTCAGGAACATGAGAATTGCTATAATGGATCAGATAACCAGGCTATTTCATAGTTATCCTCTCTGACAGGGCCTGTGTTACAGGCGCTAGAGAAAAGTTTGCTTCAATAATGGCTAAGAGGTTACGCTGCATCGTTACAGCCAAAATGGGCCTTCATTTGCTGTTTTTACAGCTCTGCTGCCTGAATTGCGGTTTCCTGGATGTAAGTGAGAGCTCAGCTTGAACTCTCGGGGGCTGTTTGTTGCTGATACATACTCTAGGGAACAACTCAGGGCAAAAGTCTGCTCTCGTTTACCCTGTGCAAAGTCCTATGGATTTCTCTAGGCAGGAAAAAATCTAAGTTTTTTTTTTTTTAACTTTTTAAATTTCAATTTTTATTGACAGGCATTATCAATGTTTGGTTTAACTGTAGTGCGCCTCAGTGTGGCCAAAGGTTTCCATGAGGTACGTATCAATGTATAACAAAAGAGCTTAACACCTTCTGTAATTCTGTCATGTTAGTGATTTCTCAGAATCATAATTTTCACATTATCTCGCACTTTATAAATCAGTTGTTTGCTTTACCCTCAAAACAGTTACAGGAACTGTGCAAGCTGGAAACAAAAGTATTGCTCCCCTTTTCTGTCCTGCAGAGGTTATCTTGCACAGTTATTACAATCCAGGCCACTTTATCAACTGTGCAGCACTGACTTGACAATAAAGATTATCTTTTAAGGGGGAGGAAGTTTCTCCTGAAATAGGGAGTAAGTTACTGTCAGAAAAGAGGCAGTTGTAGAAAACCAGACAGTGAGATTGTATGGGGCTGCTATGGAGCCATAGATAACTGGTTTCAGGGCTTTTATAAATTTGTGTGTGTGGCTGTGGGGAACTGTGAAATGGGACACTTTCTGATCCGTCCAGATTACAAACCAGCCATCAATTGCCAGCAGAGGAGCTACCATGGGCCTAGAGCTCCAGCGATATAAAACCCCTTTGGAGCTGGATATCAAGAACATTTCTCTGGGGCGCCCCCAGTAAGGGCAATATGAGCTGAACTGAGGCACCATGGGGTATCAAGCCTTTACGGTGTTTTCTGACAAGTGCAGCTGAGTCCCTGAATCTGTGCTGTTTTACATGCCAGGCAGCCTGGCCCCGTGGTGGGTGTACAGCTTCGGAAGTCTATGTAGTAAGTCTTATTAATAAAGACTGTGTTTGTGAACTCCATTATAGAAATGCTGATTGTTAATATGGAAAATTTCCTTTTTTTCCCCCATTTGATCTTTTTCTTTCTCTGTTGTTGCTGCTAGGTTTCTGATGCAAAGCCAGACTTGTGGAAAGAAGTAATATCTTATTAGACCCACTGATAAAACGTAGGAAAGAGACAAGTTTTTGAGCCCATAGACCCTTATTTTTTAAGAAGCAGACTTAAAGCTAAGTAGTAGTTGAGGAGAGTTGCTCTGAATTCCATTATACTGACTGGGCAGCCAAACTGAGACAAAAATATCATTGGTACCTGCGGAGCAGAGTAGGAGGTTAGCAAAAGAAGAGGTCATAGCTGTCTTTGAGGAACAGAAAGAGATCGGCAGTTTTCCTGAGGGCTTGGTTGTGCACCTGGGAAACTGCGATGCTGAGATGTGCCATGAGATCACTGACTGCGGAGGTGGTGATTTTTAGCATCCAGGAGGCTTGTGAATCTGGCTTCTCTCTGTTGTAGATGCCCCTGAAACTGAGGACTGATAGATCAGAGGTGTAGTGACTGTTTCATGAAAAATATTCTCCTATTGGTAAGTGGGTGCTTCACTGCTTTATCTGTTGTCTGTGTTAAGTTCAGTCTAGTGCATATAGCAATTGCTTATATTCTGATGTGATTAAAAAACAGGCTCTGTATCAAATTTTGGAGATTATTGGTGCTCTTTCCCCACAATAGACAATTCTGATTAAAAACTCCTGCAGAGGGTTTCCCAAGTGGAGCCCCACTACAGCTACAGACAGAGGGTATGTATGTCATGAATCTTCAAAGGCTGCAGAAATACCCAGTCACAGGGACATCGCTACTCATGAGAATTTGTGTTATGGAATTAGAAGTTTTGGCAAAAGATGCAGACCACAAAGCTCCTGGTGTGCTTAGGACTGCAGGAGGCACCTTACAGTAGAGTGGATGTTTAGCCCTTATTTATATCCATACCTTCACAGAATCACAGAATGGTTGAGATTGGAAGGGACCTCTGGAGCTCATCTAGTCCAATCCCACTGCTTAAGCAGGGTCAACTATAGCAGGTTGCTCAGAGCTGCATCCAGGTGGGTTTTGAATATCTCCAAAGATGGAGACTCCACAACCTCTCTGGGCAACCTGTTCCAGTGTTCAATCACCCTTCCAGTAACAAAAAAAAAGAAAAGAAAGGCACCAAGAGTAGTCTGGCTCTGTCTTTTTTACATCAGGTACTTATGCACATTGCTGAGATGCCCCCTGAACCTTCTCTTCTCCAGACTGAACAGTCCCAGTTCTCTCAGCCTCTCCTCATACGTCAGATGCTCCAAGCCCTTAATCATCTTCACGGCCCTTCACTGGACTTGCTGCAGTAAGTCCATGCCTCTCTCATAGTGGACAGCCAGCACTGGACCCAGCACTCCAGGTGTGTCTCACCAGGGCTGAGCAGAGGGGAGGGATCACCTCCCTTGACCTGCTGCTGGCAATTCTTGTCCTGATGCAGCCCAGGGTGCCGCAGGCCGCCTTTGCCTCAGGACACATTGCTGGCTCATGTTCAACTTGTTGTCCACGAAGACGCCCAGGTCCTTTTCTGCCAAGCTCTCCCTTTGTGTGGCTGTAAGTGGAAACTGACTGTCCCATCCAGAATTACATTCATGTGCAGGTAATGGCGTTGGCAATACTGAAGAATCGCTTTCCACAGAAAAATCGAACAAGGCTATTTTTTCTTTAGTGTAATGGAAATATCGATCAACAGAGCTACCACTGCAATTTCCTTGCTCGGTTTCTCTCTGTGATACTGCAAAATCACTTCAGAGTACTACTGTTTTAAAATCCAAAGAGCTGATTGATAGGAATTTATCAAATTGCACTTTTAAGAGAACTATGAATGCTGGGCCCAGTCTTTCATTCAGATGTCACTGTAAGAGGTATTATAGTATCTGCCAAGTCAGGATCCCACTGCTGATTTAATGTCAACCTTAAAAGAAAAAAGTGCTGGATTTTAGTGCTTTGTGGGGAAAAAAATTTTTGGAGTTACTGGATTTTAGTGCTTTGTGGGGAAAAAAATTTTTGGAGTTAAAATATTATTTTAAGTGGCTCCCTAAAATGTTGAAGGCCACAGGGGAAAACTTGGGAATGAAATGCAGCCCTTCCCTATCCATACCCAACTGAACACGGAGAATGACTACTGGTCATGTGTAGGTGCTAGAGAAGGAAAGGTCAGTTATTTTACAATACTGCTAATGGTTGAGACACCACTGTCATGCGGTCTTCTATCACATTTAATTACATGATTTTGTTTTTCCAAATTGAAGCATATTTTCTATTTCCTTTCACATGGAAAATGATTAAATGTTGTAAAAATAATTAAATGAAAATATACTCAATGTTTTATTGCACAAAGACTCTTGAAATATTAGAAAAGATATGAGATTTCTTTGTCTTATAATTCCTGCTGGAAAACTCTTTAAAAAAACAAACAAAAAAAACAGAATAATCTTTGGAAATTCTATAAGGTATGGAGTTAAAATGAAGTCTATCTTGTAATTGTTTTCTGTGGGTTCACATATCTTCATGCATTACAACAGTGCTTATATTTCCACAGCACTTCACATTTATATTTTGTTCCAAAAAAGAGTTTGCAGGCCAGTAGTGACAGCATCACCTTCATCCTGTAGAGCTGAAATCTGGTTTTATTGTTTGCCTGGTTTCAGACCAGGAATCCAGACCAGTGGTCTAAACCTGAGGCTGTTGATTACTCTGGGGTGAATCTCCCTCAAGCTGCTTTGTTTAGACGCTCATACTTAAATACTGAGTATCTAGTGGAACTGGGACTTGAACTTTGGCTCTGAATGCTGCAAAAGAAGGGGTAATCTCTCTTTTGTCCTGTGAGTATTAATCACTCCTACAAAGTAGAACTGTTCAAAACAGACAAAATAAATGCAGAATCTGAGGGTTAGAAGCTCTCTTCTGGGATGGCGGTATCAGCTGGCTTTCCTGTGAGGAACTGTGACCACTTGTGTGCAGTGATCACCCAGCTTGCTTGAAACCAAGTGTATTTTCTTTAAAAGCAGGAAGACAGACTAACTTAAGAGGAAAAAGGGTTTCAAAGCAAACAAACATGGAAGTCAGGAGTCTCTTATCTCAAGCACTTGCTAAGCCCATGACCATTTTTTGAGAACAGTCTCGAGCCTTGGACAGTGCAGAAATGCGTTAGGGTCTGGCTGCGGTGTTCCTCCTCGAGCCCCTAGAGAAGGGGTGATTGTCAGTTACACGCATGATAAACCCGTCCTGTGTACAAGTCAGCTTTGCCTTACCTTTCTCCAGCATGCTGCTTATGTAAGATACTGGCTAGTACCTACAAAATGACGTCATGTCATTTGTCTAAGTTTTGTGACCAACACAGTTCCTGTTGATTTTTATGCTCATCAAAGTGCATGCGTTCCTCTTGTTCAGCATACTGGTTAATTAAAGGAAGTGCTGCATATGGATTAAGTGAAAAAAAACTTGCCTGTGCATATTTGTTATTAAGAAAAAAGAAATACTTTTTGGAGAGCAGAGCAGACTGAATGGATCTTGGGAAACAGCAACATGTTTAACAGTGAAACTGGAATTTCAGGTCTGCCTGTTTACAACTTCACAGTGCATCTACGAATGCATAGTGTTTTGCTTAATATCTAGTGAAAATCACACTGAATTGATTTGAGTCCTGGTGTTTTTTGTTTGTTTGTTTTTCCCTTCCCCTGGTTCTTTGAGTAAGTGAACTTTTCCCATGTGCTCATGAGGACCATCAGAAAGCGTTATTAGCATGTGCTGGCACAAGTAGTGGCAGAGCAACAAGTAAGGAGAAAACTGTCGTGTAGTGTTTTTTACTGGGAGCTAGGTATGAGGTATGAAAGGAGGAGCAAATGTTTGTTATTTCTTTCCACAGGGGAGTTTGCAATGAGTCTCAGTCAGCTTCCCTGAAACGCTTTCCTTTCTGCCCCATTGTTGGCTGTTCTCTGTAATGGGAGCTCATCCACAAGCTGCCTGTGATCCTTCTATGGAGAAGTTTTCCCATGATCTTCCTGATTACCAGGAGGCTGGGTTAAAAAAGCAGCAGTAGAGCTATTCTACAGTAGCTGATTTGGGATCCAGGCTAGAATTACGTGCTTGGTGCATCGGGAAGGAAGAGCAGGACAGAGAGGGTAGTGTATGAGGAGTATAGGAAGCCACCAGTGAGGGCTTTCTCTCTAACCACTGTCTCCATGGGTGTCTTGGCATTGATAGTGTGCGAACTTCTCTGATGTTTCCTCTTTAAAGCACATCCTTAATTTTAAGCCAATCCTTTGATGGCTTTGGGCTTTACAGAACATGTAACAAAATTAATTCCTACTTACTTTGTATCTTAGGATATTTTTGAAGGACTGTAAAGTGTTTTTGTGTGCCTTAAGCTAGCAGAAGTCCTCCAGCTGTTCTGGAGAACCTGAGCCTGAGAAAGTTTTGGTGCAAATACCCAGCAGCTCTGTGCACCATGGGATTTTTCCTGCTTCCACTAAAACTGCAGTAAGAACTGCAACTCTGACTTCAGAAAGGAGCCATCTTTTTATGAATCTGGAGTTTCCGGTTAAATTTATTGTTTTGCCTGTGAAATGAAATATTCCTGGAACATTGTTAATCTGATATATGATATGTCTCAATTTAAATAAAGAAAGTCTCTCAGAAGGTCTTCTGCATTGCTCAGATCACAAATGACTGTTATGAATAGAATAAAGCATATGATGTAGGGGATTACCAATGTGGATTACATGCTGTTGAAGTTTCACTTCATGAGTTGCTGAGAGAGCATTTCTGCAATGGATAGTTGCTAGTTGTTGCCTCCCTTTGTCCTCTGTAATCTTTGAAGAAATAATGGTCAAGAAATTCTCTTAGGATTAACTTAAAATTTCAGTACTGCAGTGTTTGTTCTTCTACCCTCCCCAAGTGGCTGTAAATGAATTCTCTGCATACCTGTGCTGCCTGCTAAATTGTTGTTATTCTAATGCATTCCCATTTACGGGCATTTTCTAACAATTTGCTTGTTCATTAGGGATATTCACCACAGAGAATAAGCAAATATTGCAGCCCGTGCACTTTCAGATACTCGGGCATTGAGCATACATGAAAGTGCTTCCTGAACGGTTGGCACCTTCCTCTAATGTGGCAGTCAGAGACTAGTCATAATGTCATCATCAGCTTTTCTTGGCTCAGGAGCAACAATACTGAGCAAGTAATACTTTGCAGGCAGTCTCAAACTTTATTCTCCCAATGACCTCAATTCCGTTTAATATGTTCATGACCAGGACTGGAGAACCTTTTTGTCTGCCTCTTACGGGTCGGTGATCACTGCAATACTCTAACACTTAACAGATCAGCAGAAGGAACATTTTTAAAAGCAGTAATGACACAAGCAGTGTCCTTACAGCTCGGATATGGAGATCAGTAGCTCTGATGGTTTGGCACTCTGAGAATGACTAAATGGATTGACAAAAGTCTATGTGCGGATGGCCTGTTGCGTTTGAATCTGTCCCTAGCACTAAAAAGTTGAATCCTTGTTCTGTTTTTCCCTGAAAAAGAGAACCAGCTCCCCCTTTTGACCCAGGTGTTTTTCTTGAATGATGACCAAAAATGTTTCTCACTTCTATGCAGCATTTAGTCATTAGGGGTTTATACTTTAAAACACTGCCTATTTATTAGGAATGGAAATATGCAAAATTTCCTTAAAAGCTGACTTGCAAATGTTAATACAGGAATAAATGAACAGTTGATGAATAAGTCCTTCAGAAGCAGGCTGCTTTAGAAACACTCCATAAATTTTCCCCATTAACACATTTAAAAAACATTTAAAATAATTGTTGAAAGTCACTGAGTGCTGATAACTCTGCTTTATGAATGTGGCCTAATGGAGTAAAGTGATAATTATTTAGCTGCTGTTGCATTTTAATTCAATCACGCTGTGGCTGTTACAGCACTGCGCAGCCTTTGGCTTTTTATTTTCCTTAGGGCTTAAAGAGATTCCATTGGCATGAAAGAAGGCTTGGAAATGAGACGCCATGGTGGCACTGGCAGGAGCAGGGAGGCAATAAAGCAGTGGGCAGCCATAAAGCTTGCATGGAGCGAAGGGGTAAGTGGCTCAGGAGTAATATTGACTTAGCTGAACCGCCCTTGGGGCCCCCTGACCATGTGGATTAAGACTTGGCTGCCCACACAGAGGTGCTCCAGATGGGTCTGGGCCTCCCACTGACCTTGCAGGACATCTTCTAGCCCTTTGGTGGTAGCTGGGACACCTCAGGGCGTCTCCAGTCACCCTTCCTACTCATCATATGTGGGCGATTGCTTTGAGCCCTCTACAGCAATGCTGGTGTTGGGTTATTTGGTAGATACTGATGTAACCTAAGAATGGTTCTTTGGCATCTCACTGTCACTCACTGAAGTACCATGATGCCACCCAGCAGAGTCATGCTGACCTGCCAGCTGCCTAACCCAGGGAGAGCAAAATCTCCCTGGAAGATCCAGCACCTCTGTGCTCAGAGATGAAAATCTGTTAAAAATGCCAAAATCACAGAAGTCAAATGCAGTCTTCTCTGAAGGGATGCTTATAGTGTCTTATCCCAAGTAATGACATAAGATTAGAAGTAAATAAAGAATAGTTCAGAGTTCCTGAAAACCTGAAGAACGTTTATATATGAACAGCCTGACTTAAAACACCACAGCTTGTAAATGGACTGAATGCACAGCTGAGTCTGGGCTCATTGGACCTCAAATGACTCAATGTGCTTTATAAGGTCATTCTGTTAGATCAGTCATTGCATTTAAAAGAATAGTTGTAAAGACCATTATACTTCCATGAAATCACTGCACTGCTTGGCTAACTCTAAATAACAGTGTTGAAGAACTTTCATACAGTGTAAAGCACAATTTTCAGCATTTTTACTTGCAGAATTTTACATATTTCATGTTGCATATTGCCATGATCTCTGCAGTACCCTGTGGTTTTGCTTGCAACTGTGATAGCATACTGGGTCTGAAAAGAGGATCTTTGAAAGGCTGTTTCTTTCTTTCTTTCTTCTTTTTTTTGAAAGGCTGTAAATCTTTTTATTTCCTAGTTTTATTTGTAGCTGCAATTCTGAAAGAATTTCTTCTGGTTTCATTAAAGATTATTTAGCAAGATAAGTGTATTGAAAAATCCACATCCTCCAGCAGTAAAGTGGTTAGCTAAGCAAACATTCTCCCCTTGCAGCTGCAAGCCTGCATAGCTCATCCCTTCAGAAACGCTGATGCATCGTGAACATGCATATTCCAAGAGCTGAGGGCTGGTGCCCAATCTCTTCAGTGGAGAGGGTTTTATGAATAAATATCAATTGGAATTTTAAGAGCACTTCAACAGAGCAGCTAGATTGTTACTGTTGTACAAAAATTTATAGGTTTAAACAAACATAATGCTATTTGTTGTAGCTTTAGGTGGAAAATTTAAAGGGTAAAATTTAGCTAGAAAGGAGAAATTTTGCAAAGTAAGGTTGGTAATGTCTGAAAAAAGGGAAGCAGGAAACTGAGAAATGAGAGGACAGTGAAAACTTACGCCTTTTTACAAGGGTTGCAAGTGATTTGTTTTGCAGCAATGTTTTGCTGCTGATAGACAAAAACAGCATTTGAATGATTCTACTCTTATATAGCTGCTGTACATGAACACAATTGAAGTGTCTTGGCAAAGGCTTTCTCAACATGTAAAGTGCCATGTAAAACTACCACCTACTGACAACTTTGTAAAGATTTTACTCATGCAGTGGCCCAACCTTACCAATGCTTTGTACTAGATACCTACTGAGGAGCATCTCCTTGGGCTGTGCACAAAAAGCATAATTTGCCACTGGCAATTTCAAGAGCCCCGTGGGGACGTCCCTGCTCCTTTATGCATGTGTGTGAGGGCTGCTTGCATGGTGCAAGCGCTAATGGCTGCGGCTTCTCACCGGTAGTCCCCAAGTGAGACCCCCCTCGGCCGAACGGCGTCGTGCCGGGGAAAGGAGCCGGCCTGTCTGCTGCCAGCTGGACTGCTGTCAGCTATTTTCCACCTGCAGCCAGGCCCAACAGGCACAAAACTGGTCTCGGAGCGTTCTTGGACTTGATGGTCCTTGCACTGAAGTAATGACACTTTTTACCATTGACTTCAACCAGCTGGGAGCAAAGCCCTGTTCTGATTTGCATTTAATCAAGGGTATTTTTCTTCTTTCCTTTTTCAGCTTTGCAGATTGTGTGTTTCTTTTTTCCTGTGGATATTAAAAATATGCAATAAAAGGGATCTGTTAGTCTTCAGCACTCCGAAAATCAGGGCTTTGTTGTTCCCTGGAAGCAATTTCTGAACTTTCTCTGCCTAACAGTGCCAATAGATCTTCCAGAGCCAATAATCACAAAATGTCAGCTTTGCTGAATGGGGACAATGAATTTTCAAACAGTTCCATAACATGGTTTTACCAGACATTAAAAAGGTCAGGCATGAGCTGTAAATAAATTCTGATTGTGCAGCGCTTTGCCTCTTCAGTTAGAGAGTAAATTATCACTGAGATAAGCAGTCAAGCAGCTAGTCTCCTGTTTTTAATGGTCCTAAATTTTGCTAGTTATATAGGCAGTGCTTTCCTGCAAAGATAAGGAGGCCCTGTTAAAGTATAAAAATTCCTTTAGTAGAAGGAGGAGTGTGATGAAAATTAAGTTTAGAAATGGTCTTAGATCAAATATAGTTAGGCATCCATTTTCTTTGACTTCTGGAGCTTGTTGGGACCACCTGGGAAGGCATCAAAAAACAGGTCTGAGCAAAGGGATGAAGAACTAACCCTTCCTCTCCCTTTTCACTGATGCCAGGGGGAACATGCAGTCTAATTTCTTCCCGGGGAGCGTTCTGGATTTGCAGCCATGTCCTTGCCAGGAGGAGGGCGCGCAGCAGCAGGGCTGGAAACGGAGGGCCTGAATTTCATGTCTGCGAGGAGATGTGGGAGAGGGATGCCCACAGAGTAGTGATAAAATATTTGGCAACTCGTTATAACCCCAGTGATGTTACAGATAGAAATGTGGTATGATAAACGGAAATGAATACATGTTCAGGTAGATGTGATAAATGGAAATAAGCTGATGTTCAGCTACTGGCTTAATGTATTTTGTAATATATACCAATATGCAAATTAAATGGTTTGGATTATAAAAGGGGCCTGTTTGAAAAGATTTCTTGGGGGGTTTCCTAAGATGATACTTTTAAAAATCTATTAATCATCCTGTTCTGTCAGGACTGAAATGGAAAAGAATTGCTAGTGACGTTTTGCTTTGAAAGAATGTTTCTGATTTAACAATTAATCTTTTGATACCTAGTTAGGAAAATATAGGACTTTTAATAATTTTTTGGTGGGACTAAGTTCAACTTGGCAAAAGTAACTGTTGCTAATTAAGCATTCCATAGTCTCGTGCTCATCGTAAATATATATATTCTTGTCTAGTTACTCCTGTGGGATCAGTGAAAAATCAACCTGCATGAATATTCAGGGTATACTGGTGTTTATTAAAAACTCAGCCTAAAAAGTAGGGAAATGGGTAAAAAGAACATCATCAGTTTATTGCATTGTTTTTGTTTCAGAAATGTTTTGAAAAGTATTCTACGTGTGATTTATGCGTGTTAGTTAAATGATTATGCCTGCTCTGCCTTCTTTAACCTGCTTTTGCTCTCCAGCCGCAGTCCCGACCCAGGGCAACCGCCTGCTCTTCTCTTCCAGCATGCAGAGGTGGAAAAGCAGCTTTCCCCAGCCTCCCCCCTTCCCCCAGGAGCCTTGAACTGATCGTGGGTGAAGACCCCAGCTGAATCTGCATGCTGCCATGAGGTTTCAGGCTGCAGCTCCTTCTGAAAGGCAGCTATTCAAAAACGATGTGTTACAAGTTGTATGTGTTCCTCTCTCTGTTTTTAAACAGAGATGGTGGAGAGGAGGAGCAGGAGGAGGAGGAGGAGGAGGAGGAGGAGGAGGAGGAGGAGGAGGAGGAGGAGGAGGAGGAGGGGAAGTGGGTCGTTAACTCCAGAGCATTGCATTGCCTGCCATCTGGGTGAGCTTAGCACATAGTGAGTTCATATGGAAAAAGGGAGTTTGAGCTCAAGAATTTAAAGTCACATCTGTGTAGATCTGTCTAATGTTATGTTCAGTACCCTTGGCAGTCCTTATTAACTCCCAATTTCAGGCTTTCGTTTGTCAGAGCAGTGGAACTGTAATTTTGTGCAGGGCAATCTTTTTTTCTACTTGGAAAGTCCCAAAAAGGCAGAGTTCTTCCTGCATTTTTAACAACGCCTCTATTAAGTTGAAGCCTCCAAGTTAAGATACAGGGAAAAGAGATGTTGTAATATTTGCACATAATCTCCATAATCATTGTTTCCTGTGCTAGGTTAAATCACCTTTATAGGAAGGAAGGATCAGTGGAGGAGAGGTCTTGGAGGAGCAGGTGGGTCCTGCCACCATTACCTCCTCTCCTTGCAATCAGTGGCATGGGGGCAAAAGTCATTTTTAGTAGGATAAAAGAAGTGAATAGAATGGAGGTGTAGATGAGGAAAGAAAGGAAAAATATAGCCATAGAAAGACTTGGAAAAAATGAGGAAAAGAGAGAGGCAGGAAGAGAGGAGAGGATGGGCTGATTTAAAAATACAACGAATGCGTGCAAAAACTGCGGGAGATGCGGTAATGAAACAAATCCTCTGAGAACAGTGGGGCCCGTGCACGCCAGCTGGCCGTGCCTTCGAACCTTGCCACAGGAGTATCGGGAAAGGTTTGAGTTGGGATCTCTGTTTTCCTGGCCCTTGGGGCTTCCGGAGTAGCTCATGCTGCTTCTCTAGTGCTTAATACCATAATTGAATTCCTGTTGTCTCAGTCACTGGGGTCAACCTGGCTGCCTATTTTCATGAAGTTCAGAGGAACTTAATACCTTCAAGGTCTCTCCTGTCAAATATGGTTGAAATGACAAATAGCTTCAAAAGGTACTGAAGTGCATATGGGGGGAGATAGCAGACTTAAAGCATAGTTGCTTGAGACCTGTGTCCTCAGGGAGCCAGGCTAAAAAAAGAAAATAAAGATACTTGGGCAGAAAACCCTCCAGACTGCGTGCAGTATAACAATGTGAGGAAACACAGGTTTATATCGGGAAGGCTTGGAGAGACCTGAGAGCAGACTACTATGAATTTTCAGAGCTGCATGGACTTCTGTGGAGATGGAAGAGATGCAGCAGCTGAGCATTGCCTGTGTGCCACTGAAGACATGATAAAGTCAAAAAGCTAATGTTCGCACAGGTAAATTAGAGCTCAGTGAGGGATAAGTTACCATGTTGAGGGTGAAGGGAACATTCATGCAGCCTTTCTCTGGACCTTCTGGAAATTTTTTAAAATGTCATTAGATATTTCAAAATTTCTAAGGGAAAGACTCATCACCATCTGATCTTTTTTTGGTTAACATCTGTAGAGAGTAATTGGTCAAGGCTAAAAAATCATTATGAGAATACTGCTGGGAAACAGTAGGAGTTATTTGTGCCTCATGCATTTTTGCTTGTAGGATATTTTGGTTGTTTCTTCTTGAGAGAAGTGTCTTGCTTTGTCCCTTCCCACTCTATTTTATGGGCATCTACAAGATGGTGCAGTGCAGCCATGGCATTTCAAAAAGAACCCTAAAAGATGCCATAATGGAGATGAAGGTTCTTCTGTGGGTGGATTTCAATATGACCTTTCATCAGATTTCTTTCAGTGGTGTTTTTTACCAAATTTGCTGTTATTGTTTTAAAAGTGATCCTCATGGCAGAATTTTGCATATTCCATTTTCTTTTGGTTCATGGAAGTGAAGGCTGAAATGCTCTCACTGAAGTTCTGTAGTACCTGCCATCCATCATCATCCTCATGTGCAAACAAGTGCAGGCAAACGCCAGCCCTTTCGCCAAGGCCTGGGAGATGCTGCCTGCTGCACAGCCAGTGCTGATGTACCACATCATAAAGTATTTGTGCACAGAGGTGTGTTTTAAGAGAGGACCGCTCGGAGAGGGTTAGGTGCCAGGGGCCCAGGTGGAGAAAATGCTTGTCTTTCACACCATATTGTCCAACTCCACAGAGGCTGCTTTTGTTTTGCCCTAGAAGGCCAGGGATGAATGCTGTGTGTTGCATGGATACGTTTGCTCTCTGTTAGCTGCTGTTTGCAGAAGATATGTCCTCTGCAAGATAGGTGTGTGGGGGAGCAGGGCAGGATGCAGCAGGGCATTGATGCACAGGAAATTTCTTCCACAGGTGATTTGGAGGACTCTTTCCCAAAGCCCTGCAGAGATCCCCTCCTTTGCCACTCAGATTGGTTCTGCTGGGTAAACTGGGATTAGCAGCCCACATGGAAAGAAGAGTTTGTCATCGCAAAGATTTAACTGAATTGCTCAGCCTATCCAGGTAACCTGTAACAAGGTCAAGCACCTTGTAGCTTGACGAATGCTCCAAGGCTGACTTTTCAAAAGGAAGAATTCTAGTGAGACAGAAGAAAATTGAGACAAAGGCTGCAAACTGAAGCGGTGGCTTGTCTTTGATGTTAATATATTTGCTTTAGCGGAGTAGCAAGTTGAAACATAGGAAAGAAAGCTTTCCCAAACCTTTTTGTGGGACAGATACTTAAAAAGAAACAAGAAAAGTTGTAGCAGGAAGTTTCTCAGAACTGGGGACTTAACTGGGGGAAGGGGAAAACCCCAAACAATTTCCTAACTTTTTCATTGGCTGAAATAATTTTTTACTTGATTAATTGATTAATCACCATGTTTGCATGGCGTGTAATAGTCTGTACTGACATAGGATAAAAAGATTATGCTCTGATGTTGTTAGGGCTGATTTTGCCTGGGAGTGCTGGGTGACGTTCATGGGTGAAGTGCTCCTGCGCACCCAGCCTCTGCAGCTGCAGTGTGAGGGACAGGAGCCGACTGCACCGGTACGTAAGGGCACGCTGTCCTGGGCATTTTGTTTGACCCGGGTTTTGTGCCAAGTTAAAATGGGATGCTTGTGTGGGCAGCGAGCATATCACTGGGTGCAGCAGGGCCCCCAGGAAGGAGATGAGCGGGGATGGTGCTAACCGATCCTGCCCTGGAGCAGGCATTGCCCCTCTGCCTGCAGAGCTACCAGGATGGTTAGTCTGGCTGTATCAGCTACTGCTCAGCTGGTAGCCACCGGGTCCAGGGATGGGACTGGAGAGCGAGGATCAACCTGCCTGCCGAGCTCTGCTAAGCAAGGGGCTGCAGTGGCAACCACTGTTTTGGAAACTAGCTGTAATTTTAATAACTGATTCTTCTGAGCCAGGCCAAATCTCCTCTGATGCCTCCCAGAGACCCAGGCCTTGCTGGAAACCTCTCTTAGAAAGATTATGTAGTGCCTGTTAACTCAGCTCTTCTGTCAGGTGTGTTTGTACGTGAATTTAAACCCTGCTGTTTGGTGGAGAAGAGTACTTGGCTCGTGTCCTCCTCAAGTGCTGCAGCTGGAAAATCACTGCGCATAAACATTTTTTCCAAAGAAAGACAACCGCCTCCCGCTGTATGAAGGATTTATTTCTGGAAAATGTTTCAAAGTGTGATTATATAGCATCTGACATAAATTGCCCACACAGAGTAACTGGACAGTTAGATGATCAATTAATGCTGGCTGCTTTCCATCCTATTGTTTCAGATGTACTGGGTAATGGATGGTTCGTATGCTCTATGCATTATATAAATAATTTAGTTTATGTCTAGGAAAATATGTCTTGTCTGTGAAGCAGAGAATTACTGGTTGCATGGCTCAAAGATGGCTCTAAACCATTTCAGTCAAGTGTAATAAATTAGGATACAGCGAAAGGGTTTTTCTTCACCATTTCTGTTACTTGGTTCAGCTATTGCAAAGCTGTGGGTAAAATTTGATTGCCTGTACAAACATTACAACATAAATCTTAGAGTAAGATGCAAAGAAACTATGTAAAAGCAGAGATAATAAGCGTACTGTTGTAGGAAGGCTTCATGGGATATTTACTTTCATCACTTTGAAGAAGCAGAGGTTTCATACTGAAGTTTTGCTCAGAGAACCTTTCCATCACCAACATTTTGTTTTTGAATTATTACTAGTAAACAAATACTCTGAAAAGGGACTTTTCCCTAAAAGAAAGGATTGGAAATGCCACCCAAATCCTGACCATATTTACAGTCAGTGTTGGAATTCTGCTGAGTTTTTCCCCAAAATGTTTCTGTGGTAGCCATTAAAGTATGACTACCCCCCTGAAAGCAATTGAATTACTGTTGGCCACCCATTGGGATGCTTAGTTTGCCTTTGCTGTGAATTTTTAGATATACCTGATCATGTGCCTGTAAGAGGAGAGTCTTTAGATTAACAGCTGGTCAGGAAAAGTTTACTTCTCTCAGAGTTTTCTACTGTTCATTTTTCCTTTGATTAAGAACCTTTTCTGTATGGGAACAGCAATTGAAAATACCTCTTCTTTTTGATTAATGGATCAAATTATCCATGTTTCCTTCCCAGTCTTCTTTGTTACAATACATAACCTTTGTTTTTACAAACAGTGGATCAACAAGGCATAGTCATTTCTTATTTTAAACCACCTTAACCATCCCCAGAGCTACAGTACTGCATTCTTTTAGGTACCTACTGTATATCGTAAAGGGGGCTGTTATACCCATAAATGAATAGTGTTATCCACGAGGGATGTTAAAACGGTAATGAAAAGTTAATGTGGCATTTGCTGCTTTTTTATATACTCATTAAAATGATTTACAACTGTGATGTTTATCTAAAAACACGATTAGAATATTAGATTATATTTATTTTTGATGTAGTACATGTAATTTTGTAGGAAGCCAGAATACAATTTCAGCCTACTGCATGGGGAATTCAGAGAACAACTCAAGTTGTCTCTCAGTTAATTACTGTTCTAATTTGCTTTATCTCCTCTTGAAAATGTCTCTTAATTAGAAGGGGTAGGTATGGTATTGCATCGGTATAGGTCATCTTGCAAAATAGAACTAGTGTTGTTTCAAAAAGAGATAAAACATGCAGAGTGTTTCAAATGTAGCTGGTGGTTAGAATTCAGGTCAAGCGATTGCAAATCTGTGCTCCCAGGTGGCCTTTTAGTGGCCGGGGTAAATGTGCTGCTGGGCTGAGCTCAGGTTCCTGGGGGGGAGGTATCCCTCCCACAGAAGCCAAACCAATACTGGTTGGTAATGTATTAAAGCTGACAGACCTCCTGGGTATCCTCCTCGCTAATACAGGGGCAATGCCGTGCTGGGGCACGTGACAGCTGACCGTATGCACCCTGCTGGGCTGGGGCATTTTCAGGGGCAGAAAAGCATCTGCTTTCCAAGTCCTACAGCTTCTTTCCAATTTGGGGACCCTGCGCACCTGGTTCAGCAGCCTGGTGAATCGCAGGTGGGATGAGACAGTGGTGCATGAGATTTTGGACTAGGGATGAAAAGGAGGGTGCGGCACTGCCCTACAAATGCATGAGACGCTGACCGTGCTACAGGAAGATGTGAGGTGAAAACCAGAGCATGAGTTTCAGGATTAGTGTATGCGACTTGACAGGTCCAAACTGCACCAAAGGGGTTGGGAAGCGATGGTGGAGGAAGGCCATGGGCATGGCAGTGTGTCCTGGCATTTGGGGGAAGGTGGGTGACCCGGTCCTGTTCCACGTAATGGGTGCGGAGGCAGATGCTCACCTTCTCACCAGACGTGGCCTGTGAGCTACGGGCACACCAGGGCCCCAGGAGAACAGCATAGGAAGTTACTAGTTTGAAGTCTGGCCCAAGTTGCCTCCCTGGCTTTGCAGCAGGGCAAAGATGAGTAATGGCGTAGGTGAAGGCTCACTCTCTCTGCAGAGTGTGCAGCCATGTCACAGTGAGTAGTGCAAGGTACAGCTGTGTCCTGGCCGGAGTGAGGTTACTCCCCAATGCAGGAGGTAAGCGTTGCCCCTCAGAGATCCGGGAGATGCTCCTGGATTGTTCTGGGAGGGGTTCGGACATGGCCAAGGCGTGTGAGCTGGGAGCATCCTTAAGGGATCTGTCCTTTGGAGTGACCTGCTGAGTTAGTGTCACTGTGGGCAGGGAGATGTTGGGCATGTTGCTTTCAGATGTTGTTATAGCCCTGAGGTGGGAGCCCTAAAAACATTGGAGATGGGCAAACTTCATCTCTAGCTGTGTTTGTTGACTTTTGTAGCAGGAAAGAAAGTGCACTGGAGAAGTTTGGAAGCAGGTTCAAGATATAGAAAATACTTGTCATGTTTAAAGAGCAGGGACAGGCTTAATATCTAGGTCTCTAGCTTGAGTTTTGACCTCCTTGGCCCAGCCACAGGGGTAGAGCCTCGACTTCAGTGTGGCAAGCTCTTCTGTGGGAAAAAGTACTGGGAGGTTATGACACACACACAGAGACCTTCCTTAACTGAAAGAACTTTTGAACCCTGCAAGGAAAAGAGTACAGGAAACACTGCGGCATGTTGCCCTGCTCCGGCGTACCCACATCTTTGAGAGGTTTCCTGTTTAGGCTGTGTGATATGTAGCAAGTGAGGGCACCTACCTGCTGTGCTGGGCCATGTGCCAGGGCATGGCGAGCAGCTGTGACCGAGGATGTCACCTGCACCTTACAGAGGAGCTCGGGGGCCAGGAAGTGGTGCACACCAAAGGCTGGACCACGTCCGTGAAACAGCAGTTTTAAAAACCCTTCTCCGTTGGGTGGTAAGAGCAGAGAGCGGGAGTGATACCCTGGCACTGTGGGCACCACCGGTGCGTGCCTGTGGGAGCCAGCCCGGCACTGCTTCATGGGCAGGCGTGCATGCTTGGTGGGCTCGTGGCCCCCAGTAGCTTTTTCTAATATCCCTCCATCCCCATGAGAAGAAATCCTGGTGATCGCCAGCTTGTGTCCTACTTGTCCCAGCTGCTTGCAGGAGAGCGAGCTGGGGAAGGCCAGCGCTGCGGGGCTCAGGCACGAGGCCTGGCACCTGTCAGCAGCACAGCACCAGAATAAAAAATGCAAGAAAATCAGCTGTGCACTACGAGGGGCACAGAGCATCTCTGTATGCTACCTCAGCAGCCAGCGGTCGCCTCTGGACGAGATGCCCCGCAGAGGTCCCTGGGGTTGCCTGCAGTAGGTCACTGCAATACCCCCAAGCTTGTACTTTCCCCCTGTCCGTGTTACCGGGGCTGCTGAACCCCTGTGTATGTTTGTGTCCCTTTTTTAGGTCATCTTCCATGAGCAGGGACAGCACGCTCAGGCTTGCCAGCATTGCGCAGCAGCTTGTCTCGGGATTTTCGCTGTAAGGAGCGACCTCTAGTGCTCTCAGAGCCGCTGCTCCGGTGCAGGAAGTGCACTGGGGATTGGGGAGTGTGTGCCTTTCTGGAGGAAACAGAACGGTAGGAGAAGGTAACAAAGCTCTCTTTTCCAAGGTACTGCAGGATCTTTCTGTCTCGCTTTTGTTTCTGGCCAAAATGGCATTTTCTAAGCTGCTCAGGCTGATATTCATCACATCAAAACAACAACTGCTTTTAAAACAAGTTAAAATATTTCTGGGACATACAGAGAAGACAAAAAAAGAAAAAGTGTGCATGTGTGTTTAACAATTCCTTCTGAAGTAGGCTTTCCTTTGTCCTCCTTTGAAGGCCATACACTTCAGTAACGGGGATGTCTCTGGTGTCCTAGGAAAGGCCTCATCCTTGCTGGGTCCTCACCTCCTGGTTGCTCTCTGTCTCCTTGCCTGCAGACCCTGGGGCTTGTGGCAGCCTTCCTTGCCCTGGGCAGACCCCTGGCTTTGGTTTCCACCCCTCCCAAATGGAGCGCAGATGTGGGAAGAAAACTCCACAACCCTCCCCAGGTTATTTTAAGAAAGGCAGGAGGTGAGTTTGGAGGCTGGGTCCGGGGACTGGAAGCAGTGCTCCAGCTGGCAAATCAAAGGTATATTTGCAAGTAATGTCAGTGACTAACTTTTTGCTCATGTCTGTTGAAGACTGACAGGTGTGGAAAGGGTCAGGAGATGCTGAGGCAGGAACATGCAGAAAATTAGACTTCTCTTCATCCTCCACCCCAGCCCAGCTCTTTGACAGAGGACAAGCCAGTACTTGTTCTTTCCAGCTGCTTTCAGGAAGTATCAGAAAAGGCAGTGTTTTACAAAAATCCTGGATAAGTCAGTGTCCTCTGCTCCCAGAAGTGGGATGGAAGAGAAAGTACCATGCAGTTCCTCAGAAAAACAAAAGCTCACAGAGAAGAGAACACAGATTCACAGAGAAGAATCTAATAAATAGTGGACTAATATATGGAATTGTTGAGGATTACTTTTACACAAATTTATTACAAATCTGCTCATGCAATTAGAAGTATTCAGATGTAATATTTTGACATAGCATTTTACACAAATAGCCTTTAGCATATATATATTCACACATATATATATATATATATATATATATATATATACACACAGCCCCCACCCCAAACAATCTCCTGAAATCTCTGCGCAGACTGTCCAGGAGATGCACAGCAGCACTTCCTTCTTGCCCAGGCCAACATCTGGAAGCCGTGTTAGTGTGGGGCCATCTGGGGCTCCACAGCTGGCTCTTCCCAGGCTTTGTGTAAATAGCTGACTTGCCTTCAGCTGCTAATGGAACAGGCCTGTGTGTAAAGTGGGTAGGATTTGACATGCAGCCCATACAGCACATGGTCCTGGGGCTGCTTGCATTGGCCACCGAGCTGTAAATCCCAGAGCCTTCCTCCTCTCCCATGGCTCCTGCTCAGCCCTCGGGAGGTGACTGCATGTGGGACCAAGCCAGGCTGAAAACTTATTAGGAAGAAGTGGAAATTGCTTTTTAACAGGCAGCAGTCATGCCCTATTTCTGGATGTTTTTGAGGCTCTTCACTGAATTGTCCTGCCCTCTGCATGTGTACAGAGATGACCAAAAATCTGTGGTTTCTTCCTGTTTTTCCTGGGGTAAGAACAAAGTCAGATCTGAAGAGAGCATGTAATTTCCAGCACATCTTCCCCCGATGCAGCCTGGGAATCGGTGACTGTCTTTGGCCAGAGTGGGAAGCTGTGCAACAAAATCCATCTCTGATGTGTGGGCTGGAATTCCAATATGCTGCAACAAAAATAATAAAAATAGCTGACGGTCCTGATGACCGGGGAATGCAGTTTCCAAAGAGGCTAATCCAGCAGCAGTACTGGTGAAAAGCCTGTTACGTGTATCACAATAGGAGTGGTTGGGTATGCGCCCCGGCGTGAGAGCACAGCGGGGCAGACAGTTCCTGTCCCATAGCCCTTGCAATAGACAAACCGTACACGGGCCTGGGGAAAAGCGGCCAAGGGGCAAAGGCTGCCTTAGCTCCCTGCCTTTTTGCGGGGGGGGGGGGGGGGGGGGGAGGCAGAGGTCTGAAGAGGTGTGCTATAAGGAAAGAAAACTGAAGAAGACAAGGAAAAGCAGATGGAGAGGGTCAGGTACGAAGTGGAGCTGGGATGAAGTGGTGCTGAGGGAAGCTAGTCCCCTCCTCCGCACCACGTGAGGGCACAGGCCAGGGACCCCTTCGCCCAGGGAAAGGGTCGGCTTTCCCAGAGGCAGCATCCTGCTGTCCGGGATGCACTGACCCAGGGAGGGGACGCACAGCTGCCTGGTACTGAAGCAGCTGCATCTATATCTGACAAAGTAATGTTTATTACCTTTGGCACTTATGCATTATAAAGCTGGTAGAACCTCTTCTGCAGCAGGCAAATGGGGAAAAAACCTCCCAGGAGGTTTCCCTTCGGTGTCAGGAAACATGCCCTGATGATGGCAGATCAGCTCAGTGCTGGTGGAGGGCGAAGGGTTTTTTCACCAACTATGAGTACTTTACTTGACTTTCACCTGCTGGTTTCTTAATGGCTTTCTGAGGACTGTCAGTGGCCCCAGTGACATTTGGAAAGGCAGTAAAGCTATAAAACCGCTTTGGACTTCGTGCTGGGAGTTTTGCCAGAGCAGCAATGAAGCTCCTTTCTTGCAAACCTTTAGCTACCTGTTTCCATTTAGCTACTAACTTAGGATCCACTAAGATCAAATATATTGTCAGCAGCTTTTCCAAAGCTGACAGTAGCAAAAAGTTAGTGCTAATGTGCCTTACACGTGGACAGAAGCTGTGTGCCTTCACCAGGACTGGTTTGATTGCTGTAACAGCTCATAAACTGCACCCTTGTTACAGGGGTGCCCAGTAGCACTGCCAGCATTTGTGTCAGCATTTCTTTTATAAACTTATTTTTATTGCTTGACTGTCAAAGTGTCAAACGCATATTCTGTCACCTCTAAGCTGAACAGAAAGGTGGGAGGAACAGTTTTCCCTATTCCTATTAACCAAAGAGTTGGTTGTGTTTTAAATAAGTAGATAAGATGCTGAAGTCCTCACCTTCAGAGGTATTTTGGAGTGTCAACCCCCTTTTCCTTACAGTTTTGACCTTGCTATGCTTGTCATCCAGTCTTCAGTCACATCTTACTTCTCTGGAAGAGCTGCCCCTTCCCCCATGAGTAACAACAGGAGAAACCCTGGCAACTTGGCTCATGGCTGCTGTGCTGCGTTCAAAATAGACACATACAAGGTAAGTGTACTCAAAGCTGTAGGTAGGAACCAAAATATTTCCTCTCCTGGAACTGAGTTGGAAAGTTTAGAGGTGACCAGATTCAGGGGCTTGAGGTGGCCGTACTGCAAACACAGGTCGGCCTTCAGTTCTGGTCAGAGTCAGGCTGTTTTCAAGGCTTTGAGGCTTTGGATTTGGGGATTGGTTCTTCATTGCATGGATGTAATTTCACGCCACTTCAGTCATGTAAAGATGCACTAACACAGGCAGAATTTGCTCCTCTTCCTTCGGTTCTTCACCGTTGTCCTTCTCCCAGATATCCCAGGAAAACAGTAATCTTCGTGCCTGATACAAGGGATCTTTGCCTGGTTCCCAGCCCCCAGCATGATGGGTCAGAGCAGAGCTGGGCTGCAGCGCATTACTGCTGTCATCTTCACCTCCCATCATCTGCTGAGTGGAGCGGTGAGACCATACCTTGAGGTGTCTTCAACTTGTGCTAGGGACTGAAAAAATCTTTGCTTATCCCCAAAAGAGTGTGTCCCCATCACACACCATCCTCTGCCTGGATATCAGCGCCCTGGGCTTGATCTCTGGTTTGTATCTTTCTCTTTTCTCTCTTACTTGCAGAGTAATTGCTATGGCACCACTACATATCCTCCTTCATGGACTTCTTGGAGCTTTTGGAGCTACTGTTAAACCCCCATCTCACTTGAAGGAAAGTGTTTTTGGTTTTTGGCTGAGTATTGTTGCTATGTAACATAATAGTGAGCAACTAGGTATGATGCTGGGTGGAAAGGAGCTTGTCGCAATAGCTTTTGCTATGATGAAAAACTTGCTCAATGCTATTTTTAGCTTAGTTTATGTTAAGAGATCATAAAGTTTTACTCTAAAGCTTTGTATAAACACACCGCTCTTGGGCACCTTAATACTGAGATCAGTAGGTTTCTCCGGATCCACATTTGCTCACACAAGGGAAAATCAGAGCTAAACGCAGAAATGAAGAATCACTCATACATTGGTCCTTTCAGATCTTGTTGTTCTTCATGTCACACCTTTTCGGAAGGAAAATCATTGCAGCAGCAGAAAATCATTGCTCAATCACCCCCTTTTGTGTGTGTGTGTGTGTATGTGTATACACATGTGCATGTGTTAACCCTTTCACACCTGAGCTCGTGTTTGACAGTCACACCCCTCCGAGGCAAGGAGCACTCTGTTATGTTTCTTGTGCCCAGTAATCCATCTGATCTGCCTTGTAAGTTTGGGCTTAAGCTCAGATTTCATTAATCTTAGGGAACCTCGTGACTAAGACTTTGCACTTTGGGTTCAAAGAAGCCGTGCTAGCAGGTGCGTAAGGATATGAAGACAGATTAGGTCGCGCCTGGAGGTGCCTTGGCCTGAGAGGTGACCCACAGCAATCCCCTCCCACCTCCTCTGCTCTTTCATAGAAACAAAACTTCCAAGAACAGCCTTGGAGGAATGAAAGCACTATCTTGTTTTATTTTAAAAAAGCAAAAATTTTTTTTTAAAGGGGGGTTGTTGTTATTCATTATCCTTTAAACAGTGCTTTCATTAATAATTAAACAACCATGAAGGGAGATACTTTTCAGTTTGGAGTTGTGGTAATTTCTACTTGACTTTTCTGCAAATCTCTCAGCTTTTTTTCTCAGGGTCATTCTGCCCTCCTTTGTGAGTATAAAAGGCAGCTGTTCCGATTGTTGCAGGTCTTTTGCCACTTATGGAGGAAAATATTCCAGTAATCCTGTTGGAGGCAGCAGACAACAAAGAAATTGTTAAAATGCAGTAATGTCATATCCCAAAGGAAAGCCTGAGCACTCAGTCACTGCAAAGCTATTTGTAAAATGCACGCAGAGACTCAAGGACATTCCTCAAGGTCTGTGGCAGCAGGAAGGTGAACTGGCATGAGAGAGCTCAAATGCTTTAAACAGTGCTGTATTCACCAACTGCCCAACTGTGGTTATATTTTACTGTCCACAGCATATCTGCTTTTAATAATGGCTTTTTTTTTTTTGATAGTGGCTTTTGTCTTTCTCACTTCTGTATCTGCCTAAATGAGTCCTTGGGGATTTTAGCTTAATGAAATCGTTCCTGTTGTTTCTGAAGGAGCTTGGCTTTTCACGGTATCCCATATTCTTGTCACCTGCCTGAGGTCAGGCATTTCAACTTGTCATTCACTGTGAAAGCAGAATGAGCACGTCTCCAGCACTAAGGGGACACAGCATGAACTTAAAAACCTTCGATGCTTTCCTAGCGCAGCTAAATTCCCCAGGCCACTGGCATCGGTGAAGTTGTACTGGCAGAGATATCAGCCCTTTACATTTCGCAGTACTATCTTTGGCATTTTAATGGCCTCTCAGGATCACTGAGGGGTAGTTGCAGAGAAGAAGGGTGACAAGCAAGAACAGCCGTCTGAACTGCAGAGGGGAAGGAAAGATGGCAACATGTCGCACAGGTGATTTTCACAAAGTTGTAGTCATCGTTGGATGAAATTCACAGAAATCAATTGTTTTTAACTCACCGTGGGATTCCAGTAAAAGCCCATCAGGTGCACAACGTTCACCAGAGCTGTTTCCAACTCTGTTAACAGAGAGTCAATTATTTTAACCTCAAAGGATGGGACGGAGGCTCCATCGCCAGGGCGGCTTGCGTTGCAAAACCACGGTGGGGCGAAAGCCAGATGTTGCCGGGCGATGATGCATTCTCGCCATCCCTCGAGCTAAGCTGCAGTACGAGCGCTGTGAGGGTGTTTCAAGTGATGCACAGCAGTAATTTTCACTGGCGGCCACATGATCAAATTCAGCTCTCCTTACGCGGCTTCATCCCTGAGGCGCTCCACTGGATTTAAATGAAGTGGTGAGCAGTGCTCTAATCTAGATGCAGCGTCTCTCTGTGACAACAGCCACGGGATAAGAAGTAAATGAAGGCAGGAAATGAGCTATTGCTGGTCTCCGTCCTTTTCCACGCTGCTGGGAGGCAAAACTGTGTTTCTTTCTTTCTCTTCCTCCCCTTGATCTTGGCTGCTCACTGAGCGCAGGTTTTGACCACTGCCCTGCTCACCTCCTCTGATGAGCATGGGGCTGAGTGAATATTTCTGGTCTCCATTACTGCCCTACACATATAATGGTATCTTTTAAATCCATCTTAAAAAAAAAAAACTCTAAGAATATTAATCAAAACAGACTTCATCCCAGGAGGACAGTTTCCGGACGTGTCATACTTAACCCCGACTCACCAAAACTGGTCCCTGAGCCACCTGGTCTCCCTTGTCCCCGCTCCAAGCAGGGAATTGGACCTGATGACCTCCGGGGTCCCCTCCAGCCTCAGCTGTTTGAGGCCATGACCACCCGGGTCTGGGTAGGTCCGAGTAGCACTGGCAAACTTCCACAGACGCTGCGTTGGGCTCTGGTGGCAAGCAGCAGCCAGAGACTTGGGAGGTGACTTCAAGATCGCATTAGGAAATGCCAGTTAGCACAGTGCTGACAAACTGTGGGATATGATACACGTTTTCCATGGGCATAAATGCCTACCACAGGTGTTTGTGACTAGAACTGTTGCAGGTCTGAAGCTAAAGCCCCAGAACCTTTCTCTGGCTGCTCTTTCTGCCCCCTTCTATTTTTTCTAACATCATTATCCAGGAAGGATTATAATTTCCAGAAGCAGCACAGGCTTCTTCTATTTTTAGGCCCTTTTAAGTAGACAAAGAGAGCTTCATGCTCAGCAGCATCAGCTGCTGGTGCATGGCAGAGGCCGACAGTCCTGTTCAGATGGGCCCCAGCACAGCTCCCCTGCAGCCGAGGGCTGTTCCGGGCAGCCTCATGCGCGGAGGGGCAGCGGGGCCGCGTGCTCCCAGATGCCAGGCTGGCTGCGTGCTCCAGCACGCAGTGCCAGGAATGACAGATCTGCTGATTCAGGGTCCTGCAAACACAGCTGATCTCATTGCAGTGAAATAGGTCACTAATCACACGTGGCCAGAATCCAAAAACTAGCCAGGAAAATTGAATATCTGCTGGCTGAAAACTCTGTTTTACTAGAACGCACAGAAAGAAAGCAGTCTGCTTTAATTTGTTTAAAACAACCACTGGATTATGTGACCAGGAGACTAAGACAGTGATCTCCCTCCCCTGTTTGTTTTTTAAGCAAGCAGCTCATTTATTGTTCCAGCTCATCCTTCACTTCCATTCCCACATATTAAAGTAACCTGTAGTTCACACTTCTGTTTTTAATCTCAGCTTCAGTGAGCAGGACTGATTTCTAAAGAAAAAAATTAGCGTTAACCTATATGTTGATGACACTGATTTCTTTTATAGGTTTCTGTCTAGTGAAACAACTGGGCTAGTATTGCTGAAATTGGATCTTTCTAAACAAAAATAGCATCAAGGCTCCTGCATAAGACAAAACCATTCATTTCTTTTTAGATCATTCTGAGTTTTCTTTTTAAGCTGGTTGCCCATCCTGACATCCTGAATAATTAAATGGGGAAGAGCACTTAGACTGCAGCAGGGCCAAGAGCTACTGATGTGTAATAAGTGTACTCTGATGTTACACAGTGCGTATGTCAGTAGTGAAAGGCCAATCAATATAAATGCATCCCTTTTTCCATTGGATAAATGCTTTCTCTCTTTGTCAGTAACTGGGGAGAATATGGAAGCTTTAGGGAGATAAGATAGGATCTGCTCAAATTCTGGATTTGTCTAACTGAGATCAGTTCAGGCATGTTTTCCCTACTGAACATCATGACGTCCTGAACAGGACTGTTCTTAACCTTCACTCATGGATTGAGTGGTGAGGCCCTCAAGTAACAAGGATTATAGAAATGCGAATAGTTGTTGTCATAACTGTCAGAGGAGCTGGCTAGAAATGACTACTTTTACATTTGAACAGAAGGCCCAAAAGAGGCTTGTTAAATAAAAAATTGCACATGCAAGTTTATAGAAAATTATTTAGTATATGTGCTTGTAAACACTCTTAAACTATGCTAAAAGAATGGTAATGCTCGAGAGTAAGGAGTGCAGGAGCTGAGACTAGCTCACAGTCAGACTTCACCTGCCCATGCATTATGATGCAGGCTTTAGTTGTATGATCATGGACTGTTTTTCTGACGGTCAAGAGACGATTCTTGTGCGTGTACTTTGGAGTTGAACTGTTGATCCTTCCTTCTCCATCACTGTTACTCCTGCCCTGTCTCTCTTGCAGTACAAGGGGTCCAAGGCTTCACCTGAGAGATGGCCGCAAGAACGGCTTTACAGCTGATTAACAGCAGCCCACACCAGGGAAGAAGGGAGAGAAGACAAGTATGGCTTGTCTTTCTGGCAGCCCAGGAAAAGGAAGGAAGGGATCAGGAGTTCAAGTTCTGCCTTCGCTTCTTTCTCATGCTGTAGCCAGTGATCTCTCACTGCAAGTAACGGGAGAGACTTTGTGCAGCATATGCGGCCACGTCAGATTATAAGACATGTTCCTTTTAACCTGAGGGAATTTGTAGGAACTGATGTGGTAGTGGCCAGTGCTGGCCATCCTGTCTCCTGTGGGAAAGCCACAAAATTATCGTCATGCGTGAATGATTTTTCTTTGCAGTACTTAATGCTGGGCCTAAAGCATGAACACTGTGTCATCACCAGACAGTGTTTAACTTTTATGTATGAAGGTTTTGTGACTCTGAAAGTCTCTCTGTTGGTAGAGGAGCCCTCCAGTCCTCCAAGGCTGGTATCACCGTTTCAGCAAGCAGAGATCAAAGACATTTTTTGATGGATGTTGTCTGCCTGACTGGTTCTTACTGGAATCTCATGCTAAGTGAAAACAACTGATTTCTCACATGCTACACAACTGTAAATGTAGCTTTTTGAGAAACATTCATCAAGTGTGTAATATAAGTGGATATTGGACTCACTGCTTTAATAATAAGATGTAGATGGAAATCATAAAATAATTCACTATGAGACAAAATATCAAATAGTTCAAATGAAGACCTGGAATCAGATCTGAGACTGGTTTCAAACATCCTGTTTGTCAGGTTATATTCTGGAGTTAGATGCTTAGCTGATACAAATAAACCTTTCTGCTTTACATCATCTGAAGCATAATATCTAGAATAACACATAATATCTAGAATAATGAAATCAATGCAAAAGCTGAAGGAAAAGATTCTTGGGTTATTTAAGTGAGAGGAGCATACTATACCTAATATCTAAGAAATCCCAACTGTGTTTAGCTTTCGAACTCCTCTTCCAGTCCCAGACCTGCAAAGATGAGCAAGGTGAGGAATTAAGAAGGGCTCCAATGGGCTACTGAGCTTTGCATCTTTTTTTCTAGTTTACTAAGTTGCATGTGCTTAATTTCCACTTTCAGTGGCACCCGCTGCAACTTCTTGCTGGGCTGCTGCAGGCCTCTGGAGCTCCTTTTCCAGTCACATCTGAGGCAGTGCCATGGCTTGCTGAATTACTCCTGTGTTTGAGAGTATGATGAGGGCTAGCTCTCTGGCCCCAGTATGGTTTGCATACTGTGTCTATATGAGATTGTCTCCTGAAACAAGGTGGCTTCATCCATCCTGCTGTACTACAAGGGGCTAGTCCTTGCCTATGTTAATCCTCTGAACCATGCCCAGCCATTCTCTGGATTAGTGCTAACTGACATGAGCAAAACTCACGTAATTACATTACCTGGGTTACACTCTGTGCGAGAGAACATGCTAATAATTTATGCTATGGACAAACACGGGTGGCTGCTCAAGCCCGTGCCTTGACCCCCTGTCATCTGTGAGCATGGATGTAGCCTTGTGAGCTGGGGAATGTGCTTGGCAGGTCAGACGGATGTGGAGGAATAGGCATGCAACAATGCCTTGGCTACCAGTGCTTCTGCTGTTGTGGACCTGGGAGCTGGGACATCCCTGGGGTGCTGCATAGCTTTGCAGCCTCTTTTCTGCTCTGGCAGCCACAGAAATGAAAGCATCCACCAAACCTACTGTATCAGGTAAGAGAGCAGGAAAGAAGGCACAAAGCCAGGTGGTATTTGTGGGTGTGGACCAGGCAGGCTGGAGCAGAGCATGGTGCAAAGAATGCAGGGTCTGAAACTTATAGCAACTGCTTCAGGATTTACTCCCAAAGTTGTATTAATTTTTTACTGTACTTCTATTCCTCTCCCTGCGTTGTTTCCCTGTTGCTCTCTAGGCAACCAGCAGTTACCCTTGTACAGTGTGGATCTGATGGCCTCGAACTTTGCAGAGTTGACAGCAAGCAGTAGGGTCCCTGGAGCTATCATGGAGTTATAGGTTTTACTGGAGAAAGTTTTGGTCCCCTGTGCATGATTTGCCTTTGATTATTTTAAGGCTGAAATGATGGGTGTGTGTGGTCTCAAGAATGTCCAGAAGGAACTCATTTGAGTTGTCTTCATCCAACACTTCCTCTTCTAGGCCATAATTTCTTTAAGGCTAGCACTACGGCATGGCAGAGCTTCCTTGTGCGCAGGCCTGGCCTCCCACTGGTCCCTGGGAATCCACACGGACCACGGTGCAGCAACCTCTCCTCCAAGGTTAAGTGCGGGGCAGCAAGTGAGGGACCTGCAGCAAAGCAAAGCTCACAGCCTGCAGGTCTTCCCAGGAGCAGGGTGGTGTTGGTCTTGGGTGAACTGCCATGTATTTTCTTTGGTATGCATGTACATAAGAGTCTCCTGTTTATTTGCTTAGTCAGCCAAGGTTTAAGAGAGGGCAGTGAAGGAAAGAACATCAGAAATTTTCAAGCCCTGTGCAATGTAGGAATAAGTTGTCTTTAGGAAATCTCTCTTTCCTGAGCAGCTGAAGAAAGCTAAAGACAGCTGGAAAGAGCAAGCCTCTAGCAAAATAACCCCAGTGGGTATCCTGCGGTGTATGTCGGAGCAAACCTCAAATGACACCCTGCAAGCAAATCTCCAGCGTTGACTGCCAAATATACGTACAGCAAAACTCAAGCCCTTGTCCATGGACTCATATAACAGAGTTTCAGTGGAGTTTATCTTTTCCACCCTCCTTTACCCCAAATAAACTTCTTGTGCAAGACTATGAATCTGTTCCAACATACCCTGTGTGCTGGGTTGTTAGCCAAATACTGGCAGCTAACAAGAAGTTTTCTTTTCCTGACCAGTAGGTACACACTTCTGTACACCCCCATCCAAAAGCATTTCCCATCCCAACTTAAACTCACTAATCCGAGGAAATTCTGAGATAAGCTCATAGCCCATAACTGTTGCCTTATCTCATGCACTGGTTAAAGCCAACCATCCTTTTAAGATCCTTTGATAAAGGGAATTTTGTTAGGTGAGAAATGTGCTGAATTTTGTGCTCTCAGAGCATCTTAGCTGAGTTCTGTTGCTTAGCCATAACACAAACCACCTTGTTTTGTTATCCTAAAAAAAAAAAAATTCTGTCTAATACAATATCAGCACGTAGTTCTGTAATTTCTGCTCTCCAAGGACCTTGAAATGCTTGATAAATCCTGTCTTAACTCTGCTGTCATACGTGTGAGTACATAAATATCATTATTCGCATTTTAGAATGGGGAAAGGGCATTCCAGAAAATTGCACCCTGTTCAAAATCATACAGCACTCAGTAACCGTGCTCAGAAGAGAGCTGCTCAGTGTTTTAGGCCTTGTGCCCAAAGACCTGGGAGTTTCAAAACATGTTATTTTGTAAAATGGCAGTGGAAACATTACTGTCTATCTTGGGAGAGGTATTTGGGGGACTTCAAAAAGAAGGATTAGATGTACCAGACTGCATCTTGGGGAGTTTTCTACAGTTTCTTCTGTAGCCTTGAACAAGTTAGTTTACTGTCTGTAAAACATAAGTAATATTTCCCTGTTGCATGGGAACTGATCCAACAGGTCCTGAAAATTTTCCTTTAATTTAATGGGATTTCAAATGGGCCATTGCAATGATAAATTCACCAACAGTTCCAAGACGCTGGGATCAGTGATGCTTGGAAACATGATTTTCCTAGGCAGTTCTGCTTAATATATTGGCTTTTTACAGGCTGTCTAAGGCCTGGGACTGATTTGCTGATCACTAACTACCACCCTAGTCACTGGGGACGCTGGCAACTAAAATAATTGGGAGGCCTCCTCGGGCTGGCTGCTCGCAGGCAGGGAGGCCTTGATGATGGCTGCGTGCTTATGGGCTATAGCCTGCTTTTTGCCAGCAGAAATGACCACACTCTAAGCAGGAACTGCAAATACAGAAGGTTTTTTTGAAAAGTTGGCGCTTAGACTCCTTCTGGTAAGGTCATCTTTGTTTCAGGCCTTCAAGGAAAATTGATTTTGCAGGTATAGGTTTTGGGTTTTTTTTTTCAAATTCAAGAAAAAGGAAAAAAAAGAAGGAAGCAAAGCCAGTGATACAAGCACTTGGAGCATTACTCCTATTTTCACTCTCTGCTTTTGGGGTATTTATTTGCACTGATATTGCCAGGACCCTGGGAACATGATTAGCACTGGTGGATCCTAGCTCATGTGCAATGATGATGGATGCATTTGAAGGCAAACTGGCAGGTTTCCCTCCCCTGGCTCCCTCCCTCCTGGAAGCTAATGTTGCTAGAAAGAAATGCTGAGCTGGCTGACACCAAAATGACAAGTGGCATGCCTGGATATGCAATGTCACACCGCCCAGCAGCACAGGGGGAGAGGCAGCCCTGTGCTGGGAACATGAGTCCTGCGGCATCAGAGCAACCAGTGCCTGCAAATTCTGCCTCTCCACTGAGAAGGTGACTACCCAGCTGGCTAAGAATAGCAATAGCCAAACTACTTGTGTTTTAACTGAGACTGCCATGCTTTTATAACCACTCATTAAAGTTTATTTTTGCAAAGGGAATTATGATTATGGTTGGGCTAGGAACAGGAGGGGCAATGCCAGGCGACTGGAAATGACACTTGAGATTGATAGCGCTGGCAGTCATTAAAGGAATATCAGCTAGTGAGCACCCAAACAATTTCTGCCTCTGCAGGTTTCACCTCTCCTGTCTTCCTCCCCTGCCTTTTCTGGAAAGGTGAGTTTGGCTCTCCGGTGTTTCAGTCTTGATTAAGCAACCGATCTTGCTAAAATGACTGTTTTATGGCTTTGTTTATTCCTGAAGGAACCAGGCAGAAGTCCTACCAATCTGTGTCACTAACAGCAGAGCCCAAATCTAATCTGGGACAGGTCTGGATCTCTTGTTGGCAGTAGGAGGCAAGTACAGAGGTTTTGCCATAAGCCTAAAGATGGGTGTGCTGAGAAAAAGCATGGTGATCCCCTTGGGGCACTTCTGAGGGAGAGTGTAGACCAGAGAAGGACCAGTCCTAGGGGCATGGACATAACGTATGGGAATAATTCAAATAAGCTAAAGAGCCCAATTTTTCTGAACTTTCTACTTTCCACTTTCTTCATTATGTTTACTAAATCGTATCATAATAATGAAATACCATTATGATCTTCAAAATTGTTTTTCTTGACTTCCACTGAGCTAACGGTTATTAGAAGGTCACTAGTGGCTGTGGAAATGATGCTTGGATGCTTGGATAGCAGGCGATCAGAAATAATAAGGTATTTTCACATTGAATTTGCAGGGAGAAAGCTATTATATTATTTTATTAATTATTTTGTTATGGAAGGGACTTGTTTTTTGTATCTAAACTTTGTGCTGAGGGAAAAAATAAAAGAAGCTGATTGTGATGGAGGAACTGAGGCGTTACCATAAAAGTTAGCATCTCTTTTGGGGAGGGTGAAGGTCCTCCACATCCCCAAAACAATTTAGTGGTGCACACTTCTAGCTAGAATGACAAAGACTGTTGACTGTGCCCCCCTGCTGAGTGAATTAAATGTCCAGCTGTAAAGCCTTTTTACTTTGCTTACAGCTTGCAGTTATGTCTTTTATGGCCAGTGAAACAACTGCCATGGAAAATTTATCCTTAATAAAAATCTATCCAATAGTCTAGTGATTAGAGTATTTTCCAGGGAGGCAGGGGTTCAAACCCCTGCTTCAGAGCAGGAAGACTGTGGGATTTGAACCTGGGTTGCCCATTTCTTCTGTTCATATTGTCATCACTTACCACGGGATGCAAAGTCCTTTGCTGCCTCCTTTTTTCCAGAACTAGTCACAAAATAAATGCCAGGATGTGTCTTCACTTCAACAGGAGGAATTGTTAATGTATGTAATATGGCTTTTAAAAAAAGCTGTGCGTTCTTTATATGCTTATTAAACTGCTTGTCTAACACCTCAGTTAAACAGTTAACACCTTGAAAGTTAAAATCTGTTGCTAGCGCTTGATAAAGAAGGAAAGGTGAAGCTCCTGGAGGGATGCAAAGAGGAGTGCTTTGCCAGCAAAACTTCAGCAGCCACGCTTCGGATCAATGCAAACACATCGACGACCACATTTGTCAAGCGCAGAGGAAGGGGGAGGCAGCCATAGGGGATATGGTGATGGGAACTTCTGCAAAAGAAGGAAAGGTCTTAGCAGAATGGGTGGATATGAAAGGCCACCTCTTGACTTTGAGGCCGTTTCAACCGAAGCCCACTTCAGTAGGTGCACCCTGAGCTGAACTGCCACCAAGGAGCCCCAGGGCAAAGGGGCGGCAGTGCTGTTGGGGCGGGAGCAGATGTGGGAGACGACAGACCCGTGGGATCCAAGTGGGGGCGAAACTTCAGGAGGACCCCGGTGTGATTTTGTGCAAGACTTGCCCCTAGAAACCTTTATTTAGTTCTCACATTTAAGCAGCCTAGTTGCTAAGATGTGTGTGTGGACATAAATGATATTTGTGCTTTGTAGTGGCAGTAAATGGCTGATTTCTGCTTGTTTTAGTGCAACTGAGGCACACAGAGGAAATTACTGAGAAAATAACAAGTTAGCGTGAGATAAGCAAACTGCGCTTATGCAATAAGGCACAGCTAATCCATTCTGGCCCAAAATGTCATGGTGAATGTGCAGCAATGGCAGAGGGATCGGCCCAACAGTGTGGATTTGATAAATCACTCATTTATTTTGTAATTGTCCTTCTAAATGTATGTAGGCAGGTTGAAATACCATCATTTTTTCCCTTTTTTAACACTTTTCTTTTACTGTGTATGATAGAAATAGAAATGAGAGCATGTTTTTCAAATGATCATTTCACAGTACAAACATGATCTAGGCACTTACCTACTTGCTGCAACATCTGCAAGCAGCTAGTTTTTTGCTTTCTGCAGCTGCACTGATACAGGCTGAAAAACTAGATGGCCTGTATTTTGTCAGCATAAGTCTGCATGGTACTTTTGTCTTCCGCCTGAATTTTCCCACGCTTGCTTTGTGCCTAAAAGTATGCACTTCAAATCCCACCACAGCCTGAATAAAATCCCTTCAACCAATTTTTAGTTATGGGGCTCTCTGGGGCTTCTGCTGCCGGTCTGAGGGCTCACTCCCAGCATGAACGCTGCCAGACTGCTGGAGTTTCATGTAATCCGCCGCCCAGTTGTTGTGAAGGGATAACGCTACTGATGTGAATCCGAGGCAGCGTGGAGAATATCATTGCAATACCGGTGAACTGACCGGGTGAGAAAAACCGTGAGCTGGCAGCTGGTATGTTGGAGAGATCATATGTTTTGTAAGGCGTTGAAAAATAAACCCTAACATGCTCCCCTGCAGTCATGCTGCCCGGCGCTCCTGCTCTGTGCTCGCGAGCGAAGCAGGGATGGGCAACACCAGTGATCGCCCCACTGCAAGGACAGAGGCAGCCTAAGGGTAACCTGGAGACTTAAATCTTTTCTAAGAGTGAGACCCAGCATGACTTCCCTCAGCCTAGTATCTTATCAGTAAGTTGGGTTTTTTTTTCACTGCCATCCTTCTGCCTCGAGGACCTGGATGCTCCTCCCTATGTTAGCCCAAACCATCCTGATGGGTCAAAACCACCAAAGGAGAGTCTTGGAAGAAGAATCGGCAGTGCTTATGCTCCAAAATAGGCTTGTTTTCCCCATTTATGTTCTGTTAGGACCACAGGAACAGGCCATAGGGAGAAAGCTGGGTCAATCCTCCCCTTCCTACCAGCCAGGAGCAGAGTGGACCATGAAATGGGTTGCTCCAGCTGGGCGGCAGGCGCCAGGCTGCACGTGGCACGCGCCGGCTGCATCGCCACCGTCTCCTCCCTGCCTCCATCCTGCCGGCTCCTGGCACACGCCTGTCACAGGGTGGCTGGTGCGTCCCTCTGCACACAGCTGTGCGCGAAGCCACATCTTCTCGGCTCCTGGAGGGGCTCAGTTTCTGTACCACTCCTCTTCCTTACGGAGCGATAACTTGCACAAACAGTGGGGTGGGGTGGTGGGATGAAAAATGTCATAGAAACACTGAATTTTTTAAATTTTCTTCTGTATAATAACATCCCTTTAGTGAGTTGGTCATACACAGTGTTCATAAAGTCCAGCATTCATTACGTGCTTACGTATCGGCTTCGTTTCCCCCTACTGCTTTTATTCCCAAGCCATTCTGCTGCAGCTGGGATCAATACAGGAGCCTGTGCTGACATCCTGGGGGTAAAAGCAGATATGACCCTCCCTGGCTAAGGTATTTTATGTGGAGGATCCTATTGCTGTGAAACCCTCAGTATAACAGGCCATGGATTTATTAACATACAAGTTATGTTATCATAGCTCATTTTTTCAAAGTCCGTTTTATCATGTTTCAGCACTTATTCATGTTATTGAATTTCTTTTTTTTCTCCAAGCATTGAAAAACAAAGGCAAATTCCATGAGGAGGAGGTAATTGGGAGATTATTTGAAACCGTTATACTTCAAATGTGTTGTCATGCTGTACCTTTACCTCTGGTATCCTATTTTACTAGCTCAGTAATCTAAGTAAATATGATGAGAAAAAAACTGTTCTTAAGAAAAATCGATTTTCTCACATTGTGTCTCCATCTAAAATTATCTTTATTTTTGTAAGATTTCTTGTAAACATCTACAATTTAAATATACTGTTAAGTACGGAAAGTAAGAACCTTCTGAATGCAAGAAGAAAGCAGAGTAAATCAAAACCAATAAAAGAGAAATGTATTTCTTTTATTTTTTTGCAAAGAGGTTACTGACTGACCAGCTTGACAGCTGTTTCCTGAGATTTTCAAAATTTTAAAAATTCAAAATCATAATAAGATATGTAATTTTGGAGTTTCTGATTACATTTGGGCATAGGTGTTGTTCTGGATCAGACAAAATCATCTAAAATGCAACTGTTTCATTCTAGCTCTGGTTTTCTTATATTGCATTCCTAGTTTCAAAGTATTTGATAATGTTAGATTGAAATGTTCTTCTGATAGGTTTCCACAGTGATCTTATTGCAATGCTTTGTTTTTATATGCTTTTCAGAAGAAATTTATTCAAGAATGGTGTCTTCAGACATTTTGGTTATGACTAAGTGATATTTTCAAACAGGAAAACGTTGTCAGAAAGTTTTTGACCAGCTTTTTCATTCTGCTTTGAGCAATAAAGCCATGACTGTAAGAGCTGACATGGTCAAAACTGCCAGGCAGGTGTTGTATTTGTCTTAGTCCCTCTTATCACTCGTGACTTCCCAGGCTCCCAGCTGGTTTATGGCATTGCAAGGAGAGTGCAGAATGTCAAGGCTCTCAGTATCATTAAAAACAACATGAAAATCACGTTATCGGTGATCCACGGATCTCAAATGCTACCTGCTGATTTAAAGCTTGCTTTCTTATCAGAGGCCAGGAGACACCTGGGTTATTCTCCAGTGAGGAAAGAGCCCAGTTAGTGGAGAAGAGAGAAATCCAACACACTCCTGTCTTGCCATAACATGAGATAACTTGGTTATTTGAAGTTTGGAGATGATAGATTTATATTTAAAAGAGAAAAAGCAGAATTGACCTTGATTTCTTTAAAAAAAAAAAAAATAATTTTTATTTCCTATTTTGGCAAACAGATGGAATATGGTCCTCAGCTACATTAAATAAATGTGTTTGTGAGGAAATAGGTGAAATTCTGCTGAAGTCAGTTCCCAGAAATAAACAAGGAATCCTGTCAGGTTTATTTTAGTGGTCAGTTGCTCTAGCATGGAAAGTATAAAGAGTGAGATGTGAGCACAGCAGGCAGGTTTAGCTCGGATACCTGAAGCCCTCTGAAAGTGGAGTGAAACTGGAAGGCTGCCAAGGAAGCATGCTGGCTGGCAAGTGTATGGAGAGGGTTGGTGTCGACAGCCCTACGGCCAGGGCAAAAGTACTGCTAATATATCATTAAGTGATGACAATAAAAGATGCTGCTGTAAACTGATTGCTGGAAAGCCTTCTGGAAAAGGAGCAGAAGAGTCCTTGAAACTGGAGTCATTTCATCAAAACCATGCAAATACCCACGAATTATACGTGCTATGCAACCGGAGCCCTGCGCCCAACCTCCCGTCTGCCCACAGGAACCGCGGCGACTCCAGCCTACGCAGGCCACAGCCAGAGAGGCCTCAAGCTGCCAGTGCTCCTAAGCTGCTCATTGGGGTGGAGAAAAAGGAAAAAAGCAGTGTCCCTCTTCAGTCCTCTGCCCCCGGGCCGGCTCGCGAGGTTGGAGACATTGGGCCAAGAAACGGCGGCTGCGTCTTGCAGCGCGGCTTTCAACGAGGAACAACGAGGCGTGCTGTCGTTTTAGAAGTCGCTAAGAGCAGACAGCGTGTTTTTGAGAGAAACGGTAATGCCAGCTTTAACTGAACCTGCCGTGCTCTCTCTTCTGCACAGACACGCGTTTACGGCTGCTTGTGTGGGCTCAGGCTCACAACACATACCAACACGTTATTTGAACTTCAGGTTGACTTATTTTAACTTTTGATGAGCAACAGTTTCTCCCTGTGACACCAAAAGGATTTTTTCTCTCTCTTATCTTGCTTTCATTAATGCAATTTCAAACACTGTCAGCAGCCACGCAAGGCTGCAGAGCATAGATAGCTTGTAGCATCCCTTTCCGTAGCTCGTGAGCCTGCTGGAGGCATGCACCATGTCTGGGGTGCAGCATGCACCAGAAATCAGTTGCTGCTCATGCACTGGAGTACCGCATGACTAGTAGTCATCTGAACTTGACCTATTTGTAGCTTATTTCAAATCCAGCAGTGTTTCTTTCATATGTATTTTTTGTTCTGCGAAGAACAAAGGACACCACAAATTTACAGTATTATGTCAGTTTGGGGTATCTTTTGGGGAGAGGACAGCAGGTGCTCCAGGAAGTTTGCACATTGCTATTTCTCCTCCTGGATGCCTGATACTGTTTTTTATCCATGTCCAGTCAGGTAAGCCAAAACAGTTTGGATTCTTGTTTTTTTTTGTTTTGTTTTGTTTACTAATTGAACTTTAAAAGCTGGGATCATGCTGGTCATGTGCAAGCTTACACGCTCATCTCACATATGAGCAGTGTAGCTCTGCAGTATGAGCATTGCTTCACTGCAGTGAAGGAGCACAGCTGATCTGCTCCCTGGAGCAATCTGGCTTGCCAAGGGGAGGCCCGTGCTGCAGGACAGGGATCGAAACTTCCCCATGCAAGGCATGGTGCTGCGAACCCACATTTTCAAATGGAAAATTTCAAATGACCCTTCTCTAGGGCTTGGGGCAAAGCAGTGCAGAGCGCTCTGGCCCTGATCCAATGGAGTAGCATTTGCTGGATTAAGTTTCCAACATACGGTTTCTGGTATCTTTTGCTGAACAAACAAATTAAAATTGGTAGGTGAAAAGTACAGAGACACCCGGCTTGGGCAATGCATGTGCCTTAAAACTACACCATGGAAGGTATCAAGATATCTGCTGCTGAGTGAATTTGTTTATAAAATAATTAAAGGAGAAAAAAAAGAAGAGATCAATGTAATGCCAGAGCTAGTGCTTAATACACACAAGTAATTCTGTGGTCTCACAGGAAATCTGCCTTTAATTAGTCTAAGGTCTGGCAGTAGGTAAAACAGCAAAATATTGAATTAGTAGAAAAGGCCCAAACTGTGAAGAAAATCTGTCTTCTGATCACTAGCAGGTCTGCAAATGAAAACAGACTCTCTGCTTAAGTACTATATCCCTAGTACATCTGATATGAGCAATAGGGTCCCCTTCTTTCCTGTGGGCCTGGTCACTGCCTCCCAGTTTCATATTTCCTGTTCTTGCAGCTGCACCTAGCTGAAGGCTTTGGAAATGTTTATATGGCAATTTAAAATCCCCTTTTTATTCTATTAGATGCTCTCGCTGTGTATTATGACCTTGTTCCAAGAATCCTTGTTTTATAGCAGTCTATCCTGAACAGTATTTCACCATCAGCTGAGGCACTTAAGCAATAAGTAAATTAATACTTCATCCATTTTCCTTTCTAAACTTGGCAGCTTGTGCTTTCAACATCATCATCCAAGTCTGTGGCTATGAGAAAGACCCCACACCGAACCTTCTGGTGCTTCACTAGTATTTTCCTTCTAATCTGAAAGGGCTAATCTTGGTTCTTGTGCTGGGTCAAAGCAGCTTCTGTTTTCAAATGTCAAGAAGACGGCTTAGCGCACCTTCGACTTTGAACTGCTGGGCTGGCAATGAATCACTGCGCTTCTGAAATTATGGGTGTAGGATGCCCTGACAACTCATTGTCGCCTTTTGAATCAAAAGAGTCCCCATTATGTTGAAGTACTTCACCCTCTGTGTATCTTATCCTGTTACCCTGAGCTCCGTATTTACTGATTGTTCGCTAAATGTTTGCTCCACCTTGAACTTCTCTAATCTAGCATCTGGTTTTTATTGTTCCTGAGTCTGATGCCACACAGATCCTGATGTCAGCTGACTCACTCCTCTTTTGTATCAGCATTATGCATAAAAGACAGGTCTCTTGGAGTGTGTGGTTTCCCAGAGAAAAGCCTGGAGACATCAGTGTTTGACATTTAAATAAGAAATTTGTGATCCCCTGAGCTATAAATGGACATTCTGACATTAACAGGGAAATACTTTATTATTCATTTTTTTACTGTGCAAGGGCTCCTTGAGAAATGTGGGATTTGCACTACAATAGATGCAGACATCTTTCTGTAACTGTCTTTAAGAATTAATGTTGAGGACTAGCGTCCTCAAAAGTGCCACTGGATTTGGTCAGCTGGGTTCCTGGTGGCTTTTTCAAAATCCTTGCCAAATTATATCCATTACTTCTACTATTACTGTGGTATCTCAGATCTTCTGCCAAAGGTCCAGATCCTGTTGTGCTCAGCGCTGTATAAACAGGAAATAAAAAGTAGGTGTCTGCCCCAGGCAGCCCACAATTAATTCTAGGATAAATCTGTTTTTCAGACACTCTGAGACATATCTGACTTGTTTTTAATGAAAAACTGTTTCTATTTCATTCAGACCAGCATTCTGAAAACACGCACATTTCTAGCCATTTCTCACTATATATAAATTATAGGATACCTCTGAAAAGTAATATGCTTTAGCAGTGCAGTGAAAATAACCTGCTGCTTTACTCCCCTGAGAAAGGGCATCAGCAGAGTCTATTAATCCTTCCTCTGCCAGATATTTCAGTTATTCCAAAGCCCCCCACTCTACTTGATTTCAGGTCACAGCTCTCCTGTGTATTATTCTCTTTCACCAAATGACATTTTGCCCGTATGCTGGTGTATATTTCAAAACCTGTGGCAGTCGGATATGAACAATTGAGAGTGGAGGCTCTCGAGAAGGTGCATGGGGGTGTTTTCTCTAACACGAAGGACTGATCTGTACCAGCAGTCGTGGTGAGGGAGCAAAGCTGAGGCAAATCAGTGAAATGCGAATTCTGGTCCTGAACGCAAAGTATCTCGTCTCCTCTCTGGCATCTGAGCTCAGCTGGGTCCAGGGCAGGAGCCTGCTGCTGCCATGGTCTGGCCCACATGCTGCCAGCCCTGGCGCCTGCAGCCGTAACAGTGTGCATTGCGTTTCAGCCGTGCAGATGAGGACGGAGTGAGTACCTGGGTATTTTATTGCATTGTACTTCTTATTTGTTTTTTATTGCATTGTATTTTTGTTTTTCACACAGATCCTCGTGTTCCTCACTGATGGCTTTTCTTCTTTTCCCCAGTGACATTTTCCTGGCTGAGCATGCAGGTTGTCTCCCATCTCGGAAATGTTGCCAGGGCTGCATCCAAGGTCGCCCCTCCTCAGGCAGTGCCTTCACACCCAGGAACACACATAACTCCCCCCCAGCAGGACTGGCAGGGCTGAGAAGAACAACTGCTACATCTGGATATTTTCAGGTTCTCCAGGGCTTAATATATTATTTTCCCCCCATACTGCTATGTGCTCAACAGGACATGGTCCCAATTTTTTTGACAGTGATCCCTTCAGTTTCCATGATGGGAACAGTTAAACTAAGAGGTAGCTTCTTGTAAGCCAGCTTTGGTCACAAAGGAGGGGACATAGGGACATAGGTCCTAGGCAGACAGCACTTGCCCAAGATTTATCACAAAGCATTATTTCCCACACTGGCTTTGAGAATGGCAGATTGGTTTCCTTGGTATCCCGCATGCTGGGAGAGCAGAGCCCTTTGTGCATTACTGAACGTCAGTTCCCGGGAGGCAAACTCTGGGATTTCCCTTCCCAACCTGGAGAAAAACCACAAAATTGCTTTACAGTTTGTCTCTTCACTGTGTGACTCGAGCTGTTGTCATTATGCCCACCCACATCTCCCTCTTTGCTTCCCTGCTCAGTTTGGTCCATAAATAAATACCGAGAAGTATCAGTCAAATATGGAGGCAGATTAGGGCTGGTGGTAGGGAAAAGAACAGTTTATGAATGAACGGCATCATGAGTTAAAAAAATTCAGCATGTCCTATTCATGCATAATACTTACGTCCTACAATTTCACTTGCCCCTTCACTGTGCTTTGGTGGGGGGTTGATTGCTGGTCTCTCTCTCATGCAGGGTTGGGTTGTCTCCTTGGTAGCCCAAACAGTAACTCAAGCCTATACTTCCCATCTACATTGCATGATTCCCCCCTGAGGGCTTTACAGGCTCTAGCCACACATGAAATCCCACCACCTCTGGACAGAGAGTACAAACCAAAACCAGTAAATAGCACAACATTACGGTAGGCAGCAATTCTGGCTTATTTTTAGGGCAACGATGTCGCAGGGTTTGTATATACCAGCAGTATGCAGAGAAATCTGGTATCCCAAATCAAAACAAACATGCACACGCTATAATAGAAGGCGTCAATTTAACCACCCTGAGAGAGATTTATGTATGGGTTTGATTTATGAGGTAGGGTGGACAAGCTGATGCTAGATCTCTCCTTTTCCTGAGAATCAAGAGAGGACTTCAGGCCCTCCAGTGCCCATGTGGCACCTTTCTTGGGTTGTATGGCCGTTCTAAGCAGTAATGCCAGTAGTTAAACATCTTGTGATACTTGTACAGTCTTGGGTCTCACTGATGTTCCTCTGAGCTCAGTCCATCCCTGAGTACTTCAGGGCTAGTGTCAGGCTCTCCTGAGCACCCACTTTCAGCATGGGGCAGGCCCTCCCCTCCCGGGTGAGCACGCAAAGCGTCTCATCACGCAGGCAGGCTATCGGTGGCAGGAACCAGCTCACAGCCAAGGTGAATCACCTGGTTGATCTGACACGCAGCATGTCCAGGCTCCCTGTGCTGAAGTGGCACTAATTATTCTCTCAGTGTTATGAAACACGGTAAGCAGGTTAGAGCACTGATTACATTGCAATGATGATTACAGGAACCATCTCAGATATATGCCTTCCCACAGGTATATTCACCTGCCCCTGCTGCGTACACCTGCAGCACATTAGCGATGCTGCAATGAGTTATTTACAGTGCGTGGGAGCCTCCCAAGGTTGCTGTCAGCAAGCAGAGGCCAAACAGGGCCTCACCTTCTTCCATGGTGACTCCACCTCTACTTTATTCACCTAAGTACTCTGTTCTTATGGCTGTGTCTGAAATGCCTGGAAGGTTTCTAGCTCTTTTATAAGAGCTAGTACTGCAGTGAGTTAGTTCATATAGAGGAGGCAGATGCTGAAGTGTTACATGACAATAAGGAGAGGTCCTGCCTGCTCATACCATGGGGCTTCCCCCCATCCTCTGCTCTCCTTCCCCCTGTCAGGAAAGCTAGCAAGCTGCCAGAGTGCCTGAGAAAGCTTTTGCTTTCCTTAGCTGTTTCCTTTGGACTAGAATCTCTCTCTCTCCTTTTTTTTTCTTTCTTTTTTTCCCCCTAGCCATAGCTGGGAAGGCCACAAATGCAAACAGGTCTATTTTGCAAGTATTTCATTATTCTGAGGCATTTGATTGAAGCAACATTAAAAATATATCCCCAGTGCTAGGATTACTTTGCTCTCTGTTGTCAACAACATATTTTTTAAAAGAAACATTCCATGTTTTTTTTTGTTGGTGTAATCGCCTTGTTTTAGAGTTACTTAAGTAGGAAAATATTTCCCTTGGAATTGATCCAAGCCCACAGAAGTCAGGGAGAGTCTCTCTATTGACTTTAAATGCACTATGGACTAGGCTGCTGTAAACCACTAAAATGAATTCATCGGTAAAGATCAAGGCACTGTTGGGTTAAATGAGACAAATATGGTGGGGCTTGTGATGGTGAGCAGTGTTGATGTTAGTTGCATTAATGGAGCAGAAGGAAAGCTCTCTGGACTGTGGGTATTTATGCAGTTAATAGATGGCTGGATATTTATAGCCTGGCAGCAATCTTTTTAAGGCTATAGACACCAGGCATGGTTTTTCCCCTGGGGAAGGGAGAGGGGGATGAAGTGGAAGTGGTGGTGGTAGTGGTGGTGGAGATTTAAGATGTCTTTTCCCCTGATCTCCCTCTCTCTAATTTCACTCCACCAATTATTTAGGGTTTATACCCAAAGCCATGGCTGCGACCGCGTATCTGTTTGTGTCGCATGTCCTGTCTCCTTCAGCCTTGTCCTACCTGAGCTGACATGAGGATTTGGCCACAGTCCCCTGGCATAGGGGGACTGCATCGGCCCCATACGTGTCTCCTCAGCAGCCCTGGGCTGAACTGTTTGCGCAATTGCTGTCTCTCCTCCCCCAGCCAAAATGAGGATTGGAGCTGTCGAAGGAAATTTTGAGCGGTGCTGGCTGTGGAGCCCCGCAGCCCAGGTAGGGGATGCCCGGGCTGCCACTACCACGAAATGCCCTGCCTGCAGGTCTTCACCTGCTGGACTCAGGCAGCCCCGTGCGCTTGGCTGTCCCACCGGTTCCAGCAAAGACAATTGGGTTTTCAGTGCTTTTGAAAATGAGACTGCTTTATATAGGTACCTATGCATGGATAAGGGAGAATAATATGGCTCCTGCATTTGAAAAGGCTTGTCCCCTAGGCAATGCTGAGTGTTGATGCCCTTCTGGACACCATTTGAACCCTCGTATTACATGTTTCCTGATACAAATTAGAAAAGCTACTCCAAAACTGTACAGCCAAATGCTACTCATGTAAAGGATGGCATAAGGCTACTAAAACACAGCTATCATTCCATAAACTTTTGGTTGTTGCATTTTTTTATAACTCTCTGTCACACTGGAGGTATTAGAGAAGCAAGATAGTCATTCAGAAGGAAGAGCTTTCACTAGCTCTGATGAATGCTGCTGATTAGAATGAGCCTTGATCTGATGCTAGATACTGATCACAGACAGGATCTTCCCTTAAAAAAAAAAAAAAAAGCTTTTTTCATGTTTACATACAAATGCAACGTAAAAAAAAAAGAATTGAATACAGCCCCTGGAATCATACCCAGAATATTTGCCTTGGAGTATATGTTTACCTCCTGAGAATTCACGCAGTAATTAGATGAATGTGCTTAATTAATCACATTTTCTGTGCTGAAGAGGTTTGATGGAAAACATTTGCTTCTATCACTTTATTAAAGCATTATTGCATATTGTGCTTGTCATGTGTTCATCACCAGCCTTTTTGCCAATTAATCCTGACAAAATGAAGTTTACCAATAGCAAAGTATGCCAGTGCTTACAGTTGCTTTGCTGTAGCTTTGTGTACATGCCTTTATGCCTCTATGTAATTACTGGGTAATTGAGAGCAGAGTCTGTTTAATCTAAAACTGGATGTGCTAAATATAAACCATCTTCAGTGCCTGATTGATATTGTTTTAATAGCCTTGGTACTGTCTACTTTCATGGACATGTAATGCATGATTACCCTTATTTATTGCACTTGTTTACCATCAATTTTAAAGTCAAAATATAATTTGCCAGCACAGTTAATATAACTATGAAGCAGTTATTGCTTTTTCTTTTTTTTGCCATGTCTGAACTAAAGTATAGACATCCCAAATCAGATGCCTGAAGATAGCATCTTAAACCTTCTTGGAGGCACTTAGCAACTGGTCTAGGGTACAACATTGTTGAATATCCATCTCCTTGGGGCTGGGGTCAGTGGGAGCAAGCTGGGGCCTTATCTGCCAGCCGGACTCCTGCAGGGACACTCAGCCCTGTCCCTGCCTGGGTGCCAGGGCAGAGGTCCCCAAGAGACAGTGACAACAGAGGGAAGGGGGAGACTGAAACTGCTTTAAACACTGTCACTGCTGCTGGGGACTGGGGGCCTCCTCCAGGCTTTGGGAGCCTGGCCCCTGCCTGATGTTCATTTGTTTTCTCTGAAGCCACTGAATAAGGCTGGTGTCAGGTGCTCCCAGTTACTCCCTGCACCACCAGGCCAGGGACCTTCTCACCTGGGGCTCTCCAGCTGTTATAAAAGAGTAGCCCAAGGGGGATGGAGGTTGATCTCAGTCAGTATTCAATGTTAAATGACTTACGCATGACTATACAGCAACTCACTGAAAGAGCTAAGATTAGATTTTGCAGCTCAGTGTTTGTAACTGCTAAGAGGACAACTCAGATCTCATTGCCTGCTTCTGAACTAGTCCTTCACTGCTATGATACCTAGGCCATCTTTTTAAAGGTTCTTCCATTCATCTAAAATATTAGGCACACAGACAAATGTTAATTTGAGCAAAATGGTTTCCCTGTCCTATCAACTGTCCAGCACTGAGAAGCCTCTTACTGTATAAATAAGCAAGCTGTCATCAGTGCTTCTGCTTGCATAGTCATTAGGAATGGAAATACTTGTTTTCATAGAAAAACAAAATGCTTACTAGTGGGCAATCTGATTTGCTCTTCTCCCTCTACCTTGCTGCAGGAATTTTGTGTTATGATACAGGCATTTTTATTACTGATGCATGCACAAAGTTACTTATACTATTGTACATAGCAAGATATGCTTCATCTGTAAGTGTGCATTTCCAGCAATTACACAGAGCTACTGCAGTGATAATTTTTAGTCTTGAGACTACTTCATTTTTTGTCAAAAACTAAACCTAGATTTGGCTGGAAAATATTTGGCAACAGATTGACATTTTTGATAGAGTGCTTCTGCGTGCATAATGCTGTTGCTTCCAGAAGCCCAGGTTGCTGTTGGAAAGCAACTTGGATTGAAAGTTTGCAGCCAACTTCAACAACAACTCTGCTATACATGTCCTACCTTGTTACCCTGCCTGCCACTCGCAGAGTCAGTCCCCTGCTTTAATAATTTTTTCATAAAGGGGAGATATAGTCCAAGGGGTGGTTGAGTCTCTGTAAAAAAGGAGAAAGCTAGAGCTGAAGAGGGAAGACTGTGCAGCCATGCCAGTGACCATGCCCTTCCCTTCCTTCTCAGTCTACGGGTCAGGCTGAAATCCTGCTAAGTCCATTTGGTTACTCATATAGCTGGGCATGCTCTAAAACCTATGGAAGTCAATAGAAAGAACATGAAAACCCTTGGTGAGTTTGATAAAAGCCTCTTCTCGGTTTGGGGTTCAAAGATCTATCTGCAGGTGCAGTACCCCACAGTTAGCATTTCTAAATCAAGTAAAAATGCACAGTCTACTGTCAACACCTTGTTAACTCCTGGAAATATCTTAAAATACCCTGGAAATACCTTGGATAGACAAAGTACCCAAGAAATGGTAAATACCTCCCACTGAAGTGAATGGGAATCAGAAACGCCTGAAGGAAAAACTCAACCCATAGTCTTAAGGTGAGAGAGCCAGGCTTATTTGTAATACAAGTAATAGGGGAATGCAGTAGAAGCTGTATCAGCTGTTTCAGTCAGTTAATTATCGTTTCAAAAAATCAGAAGGAAATCTCCTAACTTATTCCTCTTTCCTAAAATTCTCCAGCCTCTTCATGAAGTGACCATGCCAGACATCTCCCCAGGACAGGCTGCCATTTGACACAGATAAGGCATAACAGGGGGCTGGTTTGGTCTCTGGACTAGTGAAGAAAATGGGTGGTGCTAATTAAAGATGCGTTCAAGAAAAAGCAGTGACTTCACATTCATGTGAAAAGCGCTACGCTCTGCTCTGGGACAAGAGAAGCAAATGCAGCAGCAGATAGCAAGAGAGAAAGGGAGGCTAATAGGAAGCAAGAAAGGTGGAAAATACCTGTGCAAAGGTTGGGATGAGAAAACCCTGCGATCACCCCGGATGCCGTTAGTGAGGCAGCCAGGAAGGAGCTTGCACGCTCTTTCGGTCCCCGCTGAAGAAAGCACTGAAGGGCATGCTCAAAGCGATGCAGGTGCCTACACGCTTGCTTTGCTGAAGGAGGAGGTGTCCCTGAACACCATGCTGCTGCTGCCTGCGCTCGTGTGCCTGGCGCCATCCCCCCTCTGATAGCAGCACACACTTGTTCTCTTCGTATCAAAAAAACCCTTTGCAGGATCCCCAAAGGGGCCACGGGGTCGGGCCCCACGTCCCCGCTGAATGCCGGGCTCTCGCCCCGCTCTCCGCAGGTGGCCGCGCGGAGGTGAGGGAGCAGATCAGCCCCTGCCGCCGCTGCTCAGGCCTCGGCGCAGAGCCGCCGGCGAGGGTGGCAATTAGTGCCACTGGGAGCTCGCTGAGCGCTGAGGTGGGCTCGCTGCTGAGCAGCTCCTGGGACATGAAAACAGCCTCTTCCTGCAGGGTGGGGTTTTTCTTTGTTTTTCCTGTTGTACGGTAACTACAATTAAACCTTTCTTGGCACGGCATTTCATTTGAGAGCTCTTTGCCTACAGGACTGCTCTGCATCCCTGTGTGAACTTCTTGATGTTTCATCGCACAAATAGGCTTCATTGGCAGAAACGACACCCTGCCGGGAAAAATCAAACGCTTCAATTACAGGTATTCGGCAGGGAGGAATCCGTCCTGAGACAGGGAGATGAGGGGCCGAGGCCTGCCCACAGCCCATGGATCGGAGCAGTTGCATTGAGGGAAGAATTTATTTTTAAAAGTCTATTTTTTTAAAAAAAGGCTGCTAGGTCTAAGGGGAAAAATAATAATTTCTCGACTACTGCCCAAGCCTTAGAAAGCCAAGGATGCTGGTTCTGCTTGAGCCAGCAGCAGGGGGATCTTGAACAGCAGCCCCTGAAGCAAGGCCTGAGGTTGTGTGCAAGTGCCCCCCAGGTTCATGACCCAGCTTTCCTGTCTGCTGTGTGCTTGGGCTTAAAATCTCACAAAAACTACCTGCAATGAGTGGAGGGGGTGCAGTTTTGGTGTTCACAACAAAAAATGCATCAGTAGCAGGGACTTTGTGGCATCTCTCATTCCTGCTCTCTCCTGCCGGAGAACACATCGTTTTGGGGGGCACTGCAGGGTTCTTGTATTTGACACAAACTGAGCTGGGCAAACTAATCGCAAGAGGCCTTGGAGGAACGTCAGCAGATCTCACCCCCTCCTCCTACCTTCCTTTCTTCTCCCTGTTTTATACTATCAGGGCTGGAAATATTTTGTCACCTGGGGTGGGATTCATCTAACTGAAGACAGACATTTACAGTGGGCTCTATATCTGGGTTTACTAAACGACCACTATGGTCAGTGGAGACACCCAGACACTTGTGGGGCTCATGCTGTCCTAAGGAAGTCTCTAACACAGGCCAGATGAGCTGTGCCCTAAAAGTGTCTATTTTTCTCCATTGATTTTGAAGGGAATCCAGAGCTCCTGGCTCAGATGCTGATACCTGCTGTGTCTGAATTTTGGTAAGAAGAATCCACACTGAAGTCCTTAGCCTCTGAGTTTTAGCAAAATACCTGCACTTGCTGCTGTTGCAATATACAGATTTATGCATGCAGTGTGATCATCATTGGGATTTTGTGATTTTCAGAGAGAAGCAACTTTATGTATCAAGGTCATAGCTTACTTTCCTGCATATAAATATTAGTCAAGGAAGAAAAAACAAGTTAAACCTTAGCCTTCTGATATTAAGCCTCACCAAGTCCATAATCCTTCTTTTCTAGTAGTAATGCAGCATATTTTCATTAATGCTTAATATGAAGAAGTCTAGCTCATCAGCCCAAAGAGGCTAGTAGTGCTAATACGCATGGGGTCATGGCATATAAATACTCAGAATGACCAGATGCAATTTGCTGTGCTAATTGTGCCTTCAACAAACACAATAACGACTAGTCCAAATCCTGCCCAGGTCAGCTGAGACTGAAAGTGGTTCCCATGGGTCGGCTGCTCAGTAAGAAACAGTCTCATTGCTCCCATATATTTGCTACACGGAAAGGAAATAAAATGCACAAGTGCAATTGTATGGGGCGTCCCTTAGAAGCACCTTGTAGGGCAATCAGGGACTGAATTAATAGGGAGCAAATACCCCAGTGATGGGTGATAGATAGTTACAGAATAGATTCTATAGATAATAGATTATGTATAGATATAGATTATGTAGATTGTCAATTATATACAGTTATATATATAGATTAGATAGCTATGGTTTGAGTTCTGGAGCTGATCAAGGGTGGCCACTGCTGTTGCCTTGTAAGCTTGACCAGTATTCTACAGCTGACAGAGGCTGGTGCTATCTATCCCTGCATCCCATTTATGCGAGGGAGACTCCATACGCCACCAGAGAGAAACGGGAGCCTTTCACAAGTGATAGAAGTGCTCCAGAAAGCCAACCACTTTAAATTAAGGAAAAAAGCGAGGGGGAAGTGGAGAGGAACAGCGTGCCATTTTGCAGCGCGGCAGCCATTCGTGCCGTCCAACCAAAGCAGGTGCCGGTGGGAGGTACAACCAGCCGCTACGGGAGGACCAGGGGGCACGTACGCTGGCTTAGCAGTTACTTGTGCCCTAAGGATTTTCTGTGCCCCAAGGAACAGCTGCCATTGCACAGGGAAGCCAAGGCAAGTTGCCCATTTCAAGATTTTCCAAAGAAATAAGAAAATGCAAGGAGTCTGCTGGCTGAGCTGGAGCATTTTGCACTCTGATGACTTTCACCTGCTGGGCCCTTCGACAAATAAAATGCTTCATTTTGGATAAACAAAATGCATTTGTTCCACCGCAAGAACAATCACAAAGAAAACTGTAACTTTTTTTTGGCTCAACTTGAGATGAAAATATAATTGCTTTTTTTTTTTTCTTTTTTTCATCCCTCCTGCACATGAAAAGCCTGCTCTTTGTGGAGCTCTGCTCTTGTCCCGTCCCGAGCAGGCAGAGGTGAGCACTGCCATGGGCTGAGCCGCTCCGAAAGGCGGGCTGTGGCTTTTGATTCTGCTGTTCATCACAGTTCATGAGAAGGACAGAAAAGAGATAACCGAAAATAAATGCTGCTCAAATCATTTGCAGGTACATCTCACTGCAAATATGTGATTTTTTGGGCAACACTTATGCATCAACATTTAGCTGTACAAGGATGAAAAGTTAACATATTCACTAGGCCCTATTACCATATAACATGTATTACCCTATTACCATATTAAATGTATAATTTATAAAATTTTAAGATTAGGCTGATTTCTGTTTTTTTTTTTTTAATACAGACACTTTGCGATTTAACTTAATTAGTCTGTCCTTTGGGTAAAATAATAAAATCCCTTAGCTCAATTTTAATCCAAATTCCCTAGTCACCAACTGAATCAGATGATATTAGAATACTTAAATCATTGTTTAAATACCTGAAGTCAACAAATAAGTCAAACTTGAAAATAAAGCTCCCATACCAAGTGGTTCCTTTTTAACAAGGCCCTGATAGATTTGCAGATTTGATGCAGGAATCGGGCGTCTTTCAAACTGCACTTGCAAATTAAGGTGACAGTCCAGGCAGGCAGCTCTGCACATGGGAACGTGCTGATATAAATGTGAACTAAGGGGAAAGCTTGCAAATTTTCCTCATTTATCATTCCTGTTACTCTTTCGGACTTAACTTATTGTGTATAGGTGTGTATGCACGCCCTAAAAAGGAATCTAAGCATCACATAAAAGGCAATAGTCTAAGGACAGGTCTGCTCCAACGTACTGAGTGAAAGCCAATCAGGCGGCTTGCTTAAAAACCATGAGATTTAAAACAAAAGACATCTTGTTACCTTTTACCTTTCCTTTGGTTATTTTGGGGAATTCTTGTTGCACCACTTGAAAGTCACAGACCTGTCCATTTTCAGTGCAAGTTGGGACTCTCCATAATTCATTATCCTACAGCACCAGAAAAGTGCCAAGCAATGGATGAGACTTGAATTAAATCGAGAGAGTCCCAAATGTCTGGAGCAGTCCTGGGGGAAGGTGCAGCGGAGCAGATGCCGCCATGCACCGGTCTAGGGAGCGTCCTCCTGGCAGCGACATGCCCCAGCCACTGCCGGGCGGGCAGCGCGGTCCAGCCGGGCCCTGGTGAGGTTTCGGGTGTTTGAACCACCTGGACCTCGTGGGGGAGACTGAGTAGGCTGCAGCACTGACAGTTTTGCCCACCTCTGCTGCAGGCAAGAGATTAAATCTAACCTTACTCGCTGTCCGAAAGCTGCACTCGGCATCCGTGGCGTGACCGCGTGGCTGCATCTCAGTGTGGCTGGAGCCACACGAAGCGCACGGGCTGAGAGATTTAGAAGATCTTCCCCACTTTCTGTGGCTTTGCTGCTGGGAGATCAGGTTAGCCGAAGCCAGGCAGCAGGGGGATGCAAAAAGCAGAGATTTGCCACCTGCTCTTCTGCCCTCGTGCCGAGCGCCTGTTGCAGAGCCCAGGTTTCAGGCAGCTGCGTTGCAGAGGCTCTTTCTTCGTGAAAGAGAAGCAGAAGGTAGGAAAGGGAAAAAGAAACATATACAGGGAGGGAATGGCTTGACTTGGAGCTGTTTCATGCTGATAACTGCCCTGCAGCAGCAGGAGGTCATAAATTCCAAAATTAGAGAGGACAAGAAATCTTCTAGTCAGCTCCAATAATTTCTGATTAATTTATAGACTAATAAGTTGCAATCCACTCCAATTAACTATTTTTATTTGGGTTTCTTTGAAGCAGTGGCTTCGTGGCTGACATAATTTTGATTCTAGCATTTTTTTCTTCCTTGTTTATTAGGGTGATGACTGTTTTAGGGGAAGATTTGTCTGAGATCTGTGGGGGGCACAGATGGCAGCCCCCTTGGGCTGGCTGCTAGGACCTTCCAGGCAAGGAAGAAAATTGGTCTTGGGACCACCGAACAGTTCAAATCCATTCTGACCTCAGCGCAGATATAGTGAATCCAAATAACCAAACACAAAGAAAAATTCTCTTGGAGGCAAGGAAGAGAGAGGATAAACTCCAGCATTAAATGGCTGCTGGTGTGTGCAATGAGTGGCAGAAGACAAAATGAACTAATTAGTTGATGTGTAAATGAACCAACACTTCGTATGCTCTCACATCTCACCTGTGTTTGATAACTGTGTTCTTGCTCTTTCTCACTGTATCCACAAGCCAAGCAGATTATTTTCCGGATATGCTTTAAAAAGGGTTCAAACTGGGAGAAGTTGGAGGCATAGCAGAACAGGACGAGAATGCTGAGCCTGCGTGGAGACAGGAGGTAAATATTTTGGTGGGTGCAGCAGACACTTGGGATAACGTTTTTGGCCAGCCCACGCTATCAGGTGCTTCTCGCAGATTATTGCACGGCTGCAGAGCGGTTTGGGAGAGCAGATCAGGACATGCTTTTGTAAACAAGTGAGGCTCATTAGGAGGCTGAAACTTTTGTGGTGGGTAGTTTTAATTAGCTGTTGATCAGGACAAATACTTTTTCATAAGCTAAGCAGAAGCAGCCATTTCTAGCTATAAGGCAGAGCCGCTTTTGCACATTGTTTGTTGAACAATTGCTATTTTAAACCTAATCCTAAATTATAAGACACATATTATAAATAAAGCAGGAATTAGCAGAGCATATGGGACCTAATAAACACAATATTCATAGGATTCGATGGGAAATATTAAGGTTTGATCCTGCCGGCCTTTCCCATATCAGCAATGTCATTGATATTTCATGCATTCATGTGAAAAGGCCTCTTTTAGAGAAGGATAATAGCTGTGAGGATAAACTACAAGTAAAGCAGCATGGAAATGAGTCTTTAAGGGATGACTTGTGATTTTGAATGTCCATGTTCTTGGGTGCCCAAAAAAACCCATCAGAAGCTGACAGAGGTTGGATTTTCCTAACTTCCTGTAAAAAGTCAAAATTGAAGACATCCACAACTGTGACTCAAAAATTTTCCCCCTCCATTTCTGGGGAGCTTTAGCCTATAGTGGAAGCTTAGAGTGGAAAGTACAGATTGTATTTCTCTACCACATCACCTTCACAAAGATGGCAGTGCTCAAGAAGCAAAAATCAAATGAAACATTTAGCGTAAATAACATTTACCTTACCACTTAACACTAGATAACATGAAAACCCAGAACAGAGCAGCACCAAGCTCTGGTGTTACTGGTATTTAGATATCTGTGTCAATGTGAAAAGCTTTCAAATATTTGGAGCCAAAATTGAAGCTTGAACTTTTCTATAATTAAAATGCATGTATCTTGATGAGGAAGTATGTATTCATAAATCATTAATGTTCTCAGTGCAGAGGAAGGTATAAACATTAGACTCTTGGTCCTGCCCTTCTACAGCCAAGCAGTGACAACCCATTCATATGAACAGATCTTATGAAAAGAGATGTCAGCAGCGTTTCGTGCCCGCCTTGCCTGTCTCTGTATGTTCACACGCATGCTTCATTCTGAGCGTCAGGGCAGAAATACCAGGATTAGACCTTTGTCCCTGAACCAGCCATAGAGACCATTAACTCGATCTGTCACTGCTGGATGCCCATTCCCAGCTGATCTGATTGATTTCCAGTGGATTAACCCAAATACATCAGCTGTTACAATAAACCAGAACCCTCTTACCAAGAACGGTGTAGGGGGAGAGGCCACACGGCACGCATGCAGCCCTCTGCGCCTCTGCCTTGCGCTTTGCAAAATGCTGAGCTGCGGCAGCACGTATTGATCCCAGATGTGATAACAGCTGTTACCCAGATGCACCAATCTATAGTCTGTGCCGCTGATGGCCAGCTAAGAACAGTAATCACACTTGCTGTGCTGGGAAAATAACAGACTTCAGCTTTGACCTTTGCTCTGAGGACACCGTGTTGCTTAGATGTTGGCTCTGTGAAGATGTTGCAAATCTCTGAGCAGTGTAAAATCCCCCAAGCTGCCCTCAGAGTACCTGCATGCGAATTTTATTTAATATAGGAGGGGCATCCCCATGCTTTCGTGAGCCCGGGTGACCGGGAAGCTGAGCATTAGTCAGAGCAGCTGCAAAGTTGCGTTTCCTCTTTGTCAGTCCTGATAGCTTGACCCCAGCCCAGTCTCCTAAAAGAAGAGGCCTTTTCATTTATATATCCACAGCTTTTTAAATTGCAGCAGGAGGCTTGTGTCTGTATCAGCCATGTTTCAGGGCAGGCTGCCAGCACCAGGCAGCTCACACTGCTGCCTGCCCTCGTTCCCCCGCTGCTCAGGAAAGCGTTTGCCTGGGCTCCCGCACAAACAAACTGTTCGGTGTAATAGCAGCTAATTGTTTCCAAGAACGAAACAGCGCTGCGTGGGATCCTTTGGGTTGCTTCTCCTGCTTGCGCAGCTTCCCCGAGTGCCAGCCCAGCCTGCCCGACCCGCAGCCCCAGTGCTCAGCCAAGGCCTCCAGTTACACCCTTTCTGCTTTCACGCCTGTGCTGAGCCAGAAAAGGGAGGGAAGCCAAAAAGCCTGCGTAAAGCCACTAAACAAGCTCCCTGGATGGGAGCAACCTGCCTATGCACACACACACAGACACAGAGCTCACTCAATGAGAACATACAGGTTCAGTCACACACATGCATGTTTAATGCAACAGCTATAGAGCAAGCACCTTCTTGATCACGTTGCCAAAATGCCACCACAGGCCTGACGACCTGCACTGCTGAGCGCCCTGCTGTAAACCTCAGCAGCACAGATGCTGCTCTGCAGGTGCTGGTGCTGGTGCTGCTTTGCTTTCCCAGCGTGCCAGGCCAGCAGTTACCTGATCCCTTGACGCCTTGGAAGACGCGTTGTGTGGCACAGTGCTGCCACAAGATGAAGATGGGACTTGCTCCAGAGGTCCTGGAGCCCACTTCTAGGGACTTTAATCAGTTTAATCAGAATCCTGCCTATTTTCAGCTTTAATGCTAAGCGCATAGCTCTCCCCCTCACTAAGATTTATCATGCAATTTTTCACTGAGGCCTTTGTGATTTAAAATGCATGTGTTGGGCCAATGATCTATCTGACACTGAAGTGACATATCTGCTTGTTATTAGCTCTGCATGCTGGGTTACTCTGCACCCATCGGTGCCATTCTGTACAATATTCAGCAAGCTGCAGCCCTAATACCTAAGCAGGAATTGCCTTGGAGCAGACTTTGCTGCGGTTCAGTATTTCAGAGTGAATCAGGTAGAAATATCAACTATTCATCTTCCACAGACCAGGCATAAAGCCAGATGTGTAAGGGGGAAATGCTAATAAGCCCAAGAAGTTCTGTTTCTAAAGAGAAACCCTCTTCCTAAATGCAGTGGGCTATTGATCAATGGCTTGGGCTCATTTTTGGAAAGTGCTTCAGGAGAATACTGATCTCTAGGGCTTTCAATAAGAAATGTAGTACGGTGGGGCCAATTTTCTTTTAAAGGTACGTGAGAGTGCCAGGATTGCAGCACATAAAGGAGAGGAGGATAGCTTCTGCAGGCTTCATCAAGCATAAAACAAAACAAAAACAATGTCTCTTAAGAAGAAAGTGAAAATATTTTGCCATGCATTTTTAATGCAATCCATTATTGAAAAGAGATATTATTCATAACATTTTCATTTGCCATACAGAAAGTAAGACCCATTACCAAAAGACTGATCCACTTAAGAATCTGCTTATCAGGTTGTTGTCTTAGGTGTGAAGGTAATAAGAAGATATTTTTCCTGGTTATATTCCTTTTATAAATCTGGTCATTGGGATGCTACTGGCTCTGAAGGGTGTTTAAATACAGTTTTGCCCACAGAGGTAGTAAATAATCTTTGACAGGAAGACCACTGACAATTTTAACTGGAATTTCAATTCAAGGAAATAAAAGGAATTGTCTATCCCCAAATGGTATTTGTACCAAGAGGCACTACTGTAATATTTGTGCTCAAAACTGAATAACTTACAGTTGCCAAAGAGTGACAGCAGCAGATTATTCTTTTCCATTCTTTTACATTATCTTGTACATAAGTTAAATGAACTAGTGATGTCAGAATGTGCTCCCAGGACATACGTATTTAGTTTTTATGTACTAACACGTCTCCCCTCATCTGTGCAATCAATCCCCTGTGTCCCCTGTTGGGACTGATTGATACCTGTTCTTCTCAGGTACATAGTGAAGTAAAAAAAAAGTTAAATAATTACTTCTCACAGGGTGTTTTGAACGGGGAAATGAAAACTTTCTTCAGTGCTAGTGTCTGGGCATATACCAGAAGGCGTATGTGGCCTGCCCCCTCAAAAACCCTCGTCTTCTGCAATAAATGCACCAGCAAGGTTAGTTCTCCTAAGCTGTGCCATTCTGAGTGTTCTATTAAAACTTCCTTTCCTGTAAGTGGCAATTCAAATTTTGGACAGGCTGCAGGGTAGTGTGTGGATAACGACATCTGTCAGACAGACTCAGTAGTGTGGATGGATTATTAATTTGCATGTGGTGGGTCTCAGCTCCAAGTGATCCAGCTACCTGTGCTCCAGAGCACCTCGGCATGGGCAGCTGCTTTAACACTCCTCTCCATCAACTGCACGTTGGCCAGTGGCTAGCAGCCTGGGAAGAGACCCAGGCTGAGTTGTTTCTTGTTCTCCTGAACTTACGAGATAGCTTCAATATATATATCCTTTGCCTTTACTTTGGGTGTAGATTGAATTTTCCAGATCTCATTTTCGTCATTTGGGGCAAAAGAGTGGGGACAGTCTGATTTCCCACACTGACACAAGCCCTTGCTCCCAAAGGTTTCAATGGGAGTTTTGCCCAGGTAAGGAATTAATTCATGGCTGTTCCTAAAATCACTCATTAATTCCTGTTCCAGCAGTCCTCCCCCAGCAAGGTGGTGTGTGGTGCAGTCCAGTTAAGATCTAAAGAAATACAATGAACCAGATTCCCTTGGGTGCAGCTTTATGGCTGGCACTGGAGTGACACTGCTGGAAATGCAAAGAACCACCAAGAATGAGGTCCTAGCAAATCAAAAGCCCATGTGTTCTGGTCTAAACAGCATAAATACTGCTTCAAATGGTTTGGAGGTTTTGAATGGTTTGAAGGTGGAGCTCTCATCTAAGAAATGTAAGAAAAATGTTGCAATGTTAGTTACAGCTGTTCAATTAGCCAGCTAGTAATACACACACGCATGCATGCACAGATATGCTTTTATAGATATATGTATTTATATGTATATTTAATGTATATAACATACAACATGCTACATATGCTATGATTAACACACACTTATTCAGAGCTGTCTGTGCACAACAGTGCATAAACTGCAGGTCAGGGCACTTAGGCCAGGTTTTGTTTGCCATGCTAGGCATGTGGCATAACTATCAAGCCTCCCTTTACAGTCAGTGAAGAGAAACAGGCATTTCTGGGGTGCCTTTCATCTTGCCCTAAAGCGGACCCCAAAAGTAGGCCAAGCAAACTGCACCCTGGAAGCGCCTCTCTGATTGCAGAGGGAATGTGGGCTGACTGTAATAAAGAGGTCAACGTCTGAGTGAAAGGGATAAAAATAGAAGAGCTAAATTCCACCCCTGCAGTTCAGATAAGGGAGGCAAAGTGGAACAGGTCAGAAACCACTTGATGGGTTCAGTCTGGTCGGTTGCTTATTAATATTACTGAGCCTGGTTCTCCAGTCACTGCAGTTTCACAGTACTGCCAGTACAAGGATGATTAGGGTCCTAAACGCCTTCCTGAAGAAACTTTAATTAGTTATTGGTACAGCCGAGCTTAGACCTATGGAGATCAGAGTCCCTTTGTGCCAGATGCTGTACTAAGAAATGATCCCAGCAATTTCACAGGCTGAACAGGCAGGAGCTGGGAAGGGAAGAAAGGTGGAGAGGAGAAGTCATGCACTCATGAATTTTGCTAAGGAAGTTGGTGCAAAATTGCCCTGGTCAGGGCAGTAAGACGGGGAGAATCCAGATCACCTGAGCCACAGGCAGCCAGAGCCCCCCTTCCCCTAAAAAAAAAATAGTGTCACAAATGAAAATGTGCTTTCATGTGTATTGATATTGTCAGTGAAAAGTTTGTTTCAAATAAAAGTAAAAAATTTATTAACTTTTAAGTTGCTAGACATGAAGGAAAGTTTGAGGGTTGTCATTATTTTTACAGAATTAATACTGTCACTAGGATTATTACTATTCGAGGAAAGCAGACATTTCTCGCAGAAGAGTTGAATAAAAATCCTGGTTTACCTGCTGAAAGAAATACAGATGGAAAACTTTCTGCCAGTGCTGTCCTGCCTCTGGCGAATTACAGGGAGGATCCTGCGGCTGGGAAGGGATTTTCGGAGGGCTTCCTGGGGCGAGAGCCACTCTAACTGTGTGGAGAGACGGTACTGAGGGCAAGGCAGCCCCGTATCGCATATGGGAAAGGGAGACGGAGCCGAGTGGGGGCGATGGCATGGGAAGGACCTGGTCAGCAGCACGAAAATAAGAGCTGGGCAGGGCCGAGCTGAAGCCGTGGGGGCCAGGTACGGCTGCGGGGTGCAAACTGCAGTGAGGTTTGCAGCAGGCGCGTGGACTCGACGAACCCGATGTGGGCGCTTCCGGGAGTGCCGAGGAGATTATCAATTCAGTGCAGCCGGATGCTTGAAACAGAGGCAGTTTCAGTGGCAGACCGTTGGTCTGTCTGGGAAAGACGGAAGGGAAGAGGCTATGGGAGGATGAATACAGCAGAAGAATAAAACAGCTGCTGAAGGCGCTGGGCTCCCGAGGGCAGAAGCTGCATTTTCAGGCAGGTACCGGGCATGGTAATGGTGAAAACCTGGTGGCTCATGGGTGACCCAGGGCCAGGTCCACTGCGCAATGTGCCCAGCCATGGAGCGGTGAGAGATCCCAGCAGGTCCAGCTCCCTCCTGCAGCACTAAGGAGCACCCCTGTGAGCTGCTTCCTGATGCTGCAGCTGAAAACTCCTCAGTGGAAGCAGGAAAGACAAGCATCCTAAAGAGGTTAAACTCTGTCCAGAGAAATTCGTGGAAATCTGAAGAAGATGGCTCCAAAAATAGCCAGAAATCCAGAAAACAGTGGGCACTGACCTCTCTACTTGCTTCTGAAAAATCATACTATTTTCTGCAAAAATTAAACTATTTCTTCTCCTTCTCTGCTTTCCTGAGCCCATGTTTAGTGCTTGGCCTCCTCCCTTTATTTTTAAATGAGAAAACACAGGTTGCCTTTCCTGATAGTAGTTACCGATGTCCTAGGAAGGCTTCAGTTTAAAGCCTAAAGCCGGGGCTGCACTGCTCCGTGTGGGCAGGCTCCAGGCACATCCCTGCTGTCACAGCTTGGGCACGTCCCCTGCTACCTCTGACATGTCCCCTGGGCACCGGGAGGATGGCTCCCGTTCCAGCAGGCAGGGCACTTCCTTGCTGAGAAGCCAGGCCACAGGACACCCTCACAGTAAGAGCCCTTGTCCAGAAGAAGTGGGTTGAAAGACCATCTGGTAGATAGGGATTTAAATGTTAGAATCGTACATCCTGAGCAATGCTGTAATCGCTGATGTTAGGATAAGAGAGGGATATCAACAGCATTTTCTTAAGTGAACCATGTATTTGCATCATTTTTTTTACCAAGTGGCCAAAAGTGAAATGAAATGTTTGTATTGTGAATACAAAATTATTTTTTGTTAGTCTGGTTTCAGTGAGAGAAAAAAAAGAAAATCTAGAAGTCAATCCAAATCGTATTTTCTTTTTCCTGATTTTGTCATTCAGTTTCAGAACCAAAAAGAATAAAAGAAACTGTTATTTGCCCAGCCCTAAATTCTACCCTCCATATGTTGTAGAAAAAGTTTAGCTTAAGAGCAGCTTGTTTGATAACTCGCAAATTCCCATCAAATGCTTTCTGCCTGGATTAGGGTCTCCTGACATGGAGGAGGTAACTAATTGCCGTTAATTTATTTTGCAAGGATGCTTTTATTGTTACGTGGAGTTGCCATCTGTCCGTCCTGGAGGAGAGAGTCCCAGAAGATTTTAATCCTCAATGATATAGCTTCAGGTGCCTTGCTAAAGGACAGAGATTGGCCTACTTTCATCTCTGCAGTACGCCAAGATTTCTTCAGCAGACAAGTTTTGACTGAAAGACTCACCCTGAATCACTAGATCACACTTCACCTCCTCTCAGAAAGGGCTGCAGGAAAGATGGATTCATTCAGTCAGATGGCCAAATTTAGAATTTCTGACAAATTTAGTTTTAGGTCAGTTGTTTCCTTTTTTCTTGTCAGGGTACTTATTCCTCCATTTAAACCTTTTCTTTTTTCCCCCCTTTTTTTGAGAAAATAATATACACTGAGAACTAAGCAAAAATTTTCTTTTGAAATAAGAAGCTGAAACTTTTCATTTTGAAAATGTCCAAGTAAAATATTTGGACCTACTGGAAATTTCCTGTCCTTTTTTAATTGGGAACAATTAGCTAAACTCAAACCAGATTCATGAATAATTTCACTTCTAACAGAAATAGCATTTTCCAGCAAACGTGACACACACATATATATGTATATACATATGTACATATACACACATGCGCACACATACAGACACACAGACACGCAAAGTCAAGTTAATCGGCAAAGCTGCCACTGCTTCATGCAGGACACATTTTCCATCATGCATTTCTGTGTGGATGACTCTACGTGCGGGATTTTTTTGTACCTGGGACAATAATCAGCAGTAGTATTTATCTGCAGGCTCTGTGACCTTTGCAACCAGAACCACCATAACCAGGGCTGTGGTCTGGAGCGGCTGCTGCGCACACACCCTCCTGTTTGCACATCGCGGGCACTGGGGCAGGCCCTGGGACTCACGCGTTCAAACCTGCAGGGCTGGTTAGCTCAGCCTCTGGGGCTCGCCGGGTGCAAGCCAAGTCACTACAGCTAGCACCAGGCAGGGCCAGGACCGGCACCACCCACCAAACAGAATAAATCCCAATTTATGCAACAACGGGAAAGTCGCTGCTCAAGGGAGCCCTAACGCCATCCGTGCCCTCCCACGGGACACTGATTTAAATGTGGTTGGCAGTGGCCAAAAAGCCGCCGCCGTGGGACAGTCGTTGCTGGATTGGCCGCGTGGGCCTGGCTGGAGCCGCCGGCCTCCTGCGGCCCCAGTGCAGATGGCCTCGGCGGCAGCCCCTCAGCAACCAGGCATGGCCAAGCCCTGGCTGCCCGCCCCGGCCGGCGGCCTCCAACGCGCAAGGAAGCTGTCGCGGTGCTGCCCGTTGTGCCTCTGCCTGGGGTTTTAGTCTGGCTTCTTTCACAAGGACTGAACTCGCACACTAACAGCTAAATATGTGAAGTGGGAGAAAAAAAAGCAGAATAAAGCAATGAAAGGAAAACTCTCCTCAGGACAGCGGAAGCACACAGAGGATCATCAGAAAACTTGAATAAATATTGCATTGTGGACAAATTATTATCGCCCAAACATTATTCCTGAAAAAGTACCTTGCTACCCTCTACCTTGGTAAAGCAGCACATGACCTGTTTCTGAAGGCACAGTCAGTACATAGCAGTGCAGGATTTGAAAGATCTGAACACAAAAAGCGTGACTGAATTTGCTGAGAAATCTCCAAATGGAGCAAATTTGATAGAAATGAGACCATAGACAAAACTCCAGCTGATGTAAATTAGCCAGTTTGACTGGAGCCTTTAAATGGACTTTGCTGAAGTTGCGTGGCTTATAAATCAGCCTTCCAGATTGCCTATAGGCTTATGCCAGAGCAGAACTGGAGGTGTGGGAGCAGCAAGCAGCACCTTCTGCGCTGTTATAGCATTGAACTAGAGAAGCAAGGCCAGACCACCTCGCCGCCGTGGGATGGCAGCCCCTTCCCATCGTCCCAGAATCGCCCTTCAGAAGGCAGCGGAAAGCTGCTGCAATTCAGAAGAGCTGCAGAGCTGCGTCAAGCTGTGCCTTGGGGCCATCCCAGAGCCCAGATGATGAAGCTGACTGAAATCCTGCCTTGCCCTCCCATCCCTCATACCGAGGGAGGCTCCCACGGGTAGACCTCACTGGGTGGGGTGCTCAGAGCAGGTAACTGGAGGACGACTGCTGAGCTCTCTTCCTGTATTGCCCCTCCCTTTCTCCTTACTTCTCTGTGCCTCAATTTACTCACCTCGGTGGAAGAATATTTAGCTCCCTCTAAGGGTTATTGGCAGAATGATTTCATATTTACACAATGCTTTTCAATGAGCAGCTGGAATGGCATCCATTTCAGATCTGCTTATTTTCTCTCTTGGCCTTTTGGAGGGTTATATGATAATTTGATATTACCCATGATACCAGGCAGTGTTAAGCAAATTCTCATTATATTCAGGGTTGATCCTACAATTTGCAGGGGCCCAAGGAAGAGTAATGCTCCGGTCTGCCAGAAGTGAAAGAGTTTAGCCAGACTCTGAGTCACAGCCAGAGAGAAAGATCAAGCTCCAGCTCATGAAATGCCAAATCAGTGCTGGGCTTTGAGCTCCTTCCAAAGCATGAGCCCTAACATAATAACTCATGCTGCTTTTGCTTCCAACCAGTCCTACTCAGTGTTGTACAGATCATTTGGAAGAACAACATCTGAGATGTGGCATCCTAAATAAACTCAAAAATGTGGCTTCAACCTTAACAGGGTTGAGGATAGTGTATTATTCCTCATGCTTTAGCACTACTGTTATTATAAAAACATTTACTTGGTTCCCTGGAGAGAACATGATCGAGTTTTACTCCGAGATACTCAGTAAATGTGACAGTGCTAAACAGAAGGGTTTCCAGCCAAGAACAAAGCCGGCTTTAAGCATGGCATCAAGAGAGAGAGAAGGAAAGGGAGAGATAGCGATAGCAAATTTATTACTACATCTGATCACATATTCTGTCTCAGAGGAGATCATATGAAAGACATGGAACATCATTTGCACTAATTAGAAGAACAGTGTCACCCCAATGTATAAATATTTTAGATTTCAACACATGTACTGTAGAGGTCATGAGCAGAAGGAGCATATCACGAGTGGAAGCAGCTGTTAGCACTCTGATATTCCCTGTAGGTATTACAAATGACACTGATAGATTGAGCACCCTTCAGGGAAACCTTTTGGAAACAATTTAAAAGACAGAAGGAAAGAAGAAGAGAAGGATCTCAAAGGCAGCAAACGAGTTCAGAAGGGAAAGTTTAATGTTACCTGGAAACATATAAGGGCCAGGAGGGGTTACTGAGGCTGTCCTTTGGCAGGTACACTTCAAGTAATGGAAAATTAATGTGCTCCTTGGCATGTCCCCTGCTCTGGACTGCTTGCTCTCTGCAAGTCATTGTTTCTGCCGGTACCGATTAGAACCGCCTGTTTCAGGTTTTCTCTTTGGAACAATCTGTTTGGTATTTTCAATTTCTCTCCTGTAAAGGACCTCTATCCAGCTTACTTAAAGCTGCTTTTTGCCTAAATGCCAGTCACTGACCCCTCTTTTTGAATTAGCTGTTTGGTAATTGATAGGGCTGTATCTGTAAAATGACCTTCTCCCTGCCAAAGACAGTGACTGCTAATTCAGGACAGTCATCATCTCTTTAATGGAAATTCCAATAGACTCCATAGGAATCTTTGCTGCTCTCTATGGATTACTGCTGCTTCTATTATTTTCTGCTGGAAGACCAATCTGCAAAGACTAATTTTAAATGGATTACTTGTTTTAAAATCTGATTTCCAGTTGGAATTGGTAGGAAACAAGTTGCATGGCTTTCAGCAGGAATTTCCTGTGGGACATTCAACCACTTCAGCTCTAGAGACTCTTTCTAGCTAATCCTGTAAAGTCGATTTGATGTTGCAAAGATTTGCCCGGCAAAATAGAGGATAGATGCAAAGGTCAAGTTTTTGCCACACACATTTCTCTGTTACACTTGTCCCCTGGAGGCTCCTATCATCCCTTGTCTGAGTCCTTGCCTCCAGCTGAGCCTGTTGCTCCATGGAAAACAATACACTAACCTTGTGGGGGGACACAAAGTCATTCATAATGGGGGGGGGGGGAATTGTTATCAGACTAAACAAATTGCTTGCTCAGTCTCTAGAGCTGTCTTGGCTATATTCTTTACATGACAGATTGTTCATTAGCTGTGTTGGCTCAACAAGAGGTCTTAAAGTGGCTGACGCTGACGGCGGGGTGAGGATGCAGAGCTGCTGCCCAGGGCTCGTTGCCCAGCAGGAGCTGCTCTGCTCTGCCAGCAGTGCTTGTGCAGCAGGCAGGGAGCGCTTCGGACAGCCAACCTTTGCTGGGCACGTGGGGAGGCAACTGGTGCATCCCAGGAGGTCTGTGCTGAGCTGATGGCATGCTGCATCCCCCAGGTGTTACAGGGCATTCAATCCCTCTTCCTGCAGCCCTGTTCATCATAACACCAGCATTGGAGAACAGCTCTAACTGGAGTGCCCTGCGTGGCATGGGGCTGCCGAGCCACCACAGATTTAGACATTGCAGAGATCAAAGTAAAAAGGCCTGGGAAGCTGAGCTGGCTACAGCTGCGGGCTGAACCTGGGAAATGAGGCCAGGCAACACAGCCTGGGAAATCTGTCTCGACATTTAGAGTTTCCCCCAAGCTGCGTGGCACCTTACTCCTCGACCAGAAGAGGTTTTATTTATTTCACCAGTGCTAGAAGAAGCCACAAAACTTTCTAAGTCATAGAAACCCACCGAAAATAGCACTGAAAAGATCAGGAATAGCCATGTGATTCCTGGCAGCTGTCTGTCTCATGGTTCTTAAAGAGTTCAGATGATGGCAATTGCGCAAACTTGTCCAACACTAAATTATCCTTAAGATGAGACAGTTTTGTACTGTATAAGCTGATTTTTGTTGTTGTTGTTGCATCTTAAGCCTCTTATCTTGTCTATTCTTACCTTTTTAACAGTTCCTGTGGAGAACAGGTTATTCCCGTGCTCTTTGCTGCAATCTTTTCTATATTTGATGGCTAATCTTCTCTAAATTAAAAAAAAAAAAACTCCAAACAAATGTTATCATTGTGCCCTTTTACCTCTCACAAATTTGGAATCAATTAATACATTTAACTGTACACATATACTTGCATTGCAAATGGAGTGGGCCAAGTATATGTTACTTGCCTCAGTGGACAGTGACTTGAGAAGCTGCAGTAATCTGATCACTTTTCATCATGTGAAAGTATATTGTTTGGTCTGGATTAGACTAGGTTAGTTCAAATCCATGTTGGCTGTTACTTACCACCTCAGATTCTTTGAAACAGTCACAAATAGTCTGATTGTTTGTTTTTCCAGTTTGATAATCCAGTAGCTTGCTTTCCTCTTTCTCAGAGCAGGCGTTATGCTTGCGCCTTTTTCATCTCTTGGAACCTCACTTATACACCACAGTTCTTTCAGAACAATTGAAAACAGCTTCAAGGTTATCTCAGCCAATTCCTTAAGTATTCTAGGGCGTATTTCACCATGCCCCGCCAATCTGAAAACATCCAGTTTATCCAATTACTTTCTAACCTGCCATTTTCCTATTCCAATCTGAGTTTCTGTTCCTTGTTGCTGGTGTTAATTGTATCAGTCACACACACTGAACAGTCATCTCTTTTAATTTTACTTAAATCTTGCCTTCTTTATAGAGTATTGCTAAAATATCAGTACTGTAATCCGAGACTCTTAACACCCAGCACTGTAATCCAAACAATCCCAGGTTTTGGTTCTTTATTGCTGAGCCTTAAAATATATTAAAACTATGCATCAGCCATTTGAACTATGAGAGGCCAGGATAGTTGTTCTGAAGCCAAACGTAAGACCTGAGGCTCCTTGATTTATTGCATACCTATACAACACTTCAAGAGTCCACCAAGTGCAATATGGCTAGACAATGAGTTCAAAAAAGGTCATACTGGCAGTTTCTATCTGAAGCAGCCTGTCAGAGTCCAAAAATTAAGCCCATCTATGATTTTTCATATTTTAGCCTTGAAGATATCCCAATGTACAAATATCTGAAAAAATCCTTTTTCTTTTTTGTTCACTATCTGTGTGCACTGGCTCTGCTGACTTTCCTCAGAGCAGCAGCTTCCTGCAGATGACAAACAGTGTTTTCCTGTCGATGGTACAAGAAATGCCTGCGTGTTCCTGCTGCCTCCTGGCTGGGCTGGGTCATTGCTGACCTCTCAGCTCTCCATGCTGTAAAAATTCCTGGAAAGATGCTTTATTATAGTTCTTACTGCAATTTCCCTTCATGACTTGAAGATATTACTATGTAACTGTTTGTGCCTTCAGACTGCTCATACCTGAAAGGAGAAATATCCAAAATATCACTCAAAGACCACGACTGGCTCTCTCTGGTACACTGTTCATTGTTATTAGCAGTTCAGCTTTGTCTGACTTACTTGCATTATAAGAGCATGCCCACAAGCCTCGGTCATAATCAGGATCTCCTGCTCTGGACCGGGTACTAAAAACACCTGTGAGAAAGTATGGTCTCCCCGCAAGGACTTTTCAATGATCTTGAAGAAGGGAAGCATGTGACAAAGCTTAAAAATATGGGAGAAATGGTGATCTGAACTATCCCTGATTGCCATCAGCAGATCCCCTTTAATTATTTGCAACAATGGATTGGATTTAAAAAGAACGGGTAGCAGCCATCTGGGTTGGACTGCTTATGAAATAGCTGCATCAAAGGCAGAGATTTTGTAAGGAAACTCAGACAACTGGGCATTCATGGCTTATGCCAGATACGAAGGGAAAAACGTGGCGATGAACAGGAGTGGGTAAGGATAAAGGAGTCAAACTGGAGTATCTCAATGGTGCAATCAAGGCACTGAAGTACAAGCCTCAGCTGCATGGGTCCAAACACACAATTGCCTGCCCAATGCACGGGCTAGTTCAGAAGTCTTGTATACTTGCATACTTATACAGCTGCCTGTTACCCAGGTCTCCCCTGGCGGTGCTGTTTTCAGAGGGCAGGACTAGGTCCCAGTTACGAAACTGTGACAACACAGCTGTCACTGCCAGAAGGGAGTGTCTCTGTTGACTGCAGGGCTTTTCTGCAGCTAACAGGGACAAATCAATTTAGTTTTCATGGCTTTTTTGAAGATGCAGGAAATCATTGGTTATGATGAGGATGTATCTGCAAGCTTTATATCCAGGAGAGATGAACTGTACAGGCCCCAGTAGAAGCCCCAGCACAGGCTTCTGGTGCGTTGTCTTGGGAAAGTCCTAGCCTGTCTTGAGATTTTGGCCAATGAAAAGCAGTAACTGGTGATATCAATCGTTTCTACACAAGGGATTTTTGTAAGGAAACCTTGACACTGCTATATTACGATCCAGCGGAGACAAGGCCCAAGAATGTGCAGCCAAAGGGGAAAATACGAGCAATTTCCCCATTGTAGGCATCCCTTTAGAGATCAGGCTTCTAGCATTAAGTCATTTCTTGTTTCTGAAATAGCAGATAAATTTTGGGCAGCATTCCTGCAATCCAAGGAAAGGAAAAGATTGCTGCTAGTATTCTGGCTGAATTAAAATGGGATTGGCACCAAGAGTTAGGTTGAAATGACCTATGCAGATAACTTTATTTGGCAGAGAACAAGGTGCCGTTTATAGTCCCATTAAGAAGCGTGAGAACGCAGGGGTGGAGCTCCTCAGTGGGTTCCTAGTGATGTGGGAGAGAGAAAGAGAGCAATGCAAGAGACGGAGACTTGCCTCTTACCAGCCTCAGGCAAAGAGTCAAGCTTGCGAGCTAACAGCCTGAAGGACTGAGCAACACCCACCGGCCTCCTGCACAAAGCAATGCTCATCTGTGCTCTCTTTCTTTCCCACAGCACAGCAACGCCTGTGAGAAATTACAGCATGTTGGCTGAGGCACAACAGATTTAAAGCTGCATTTTAACACAATTGTAGTACATTCAGCTGTGCTTTTTTTTTTTTTTTCCACCTAGTAGCAAGTGTTCTGAAAACGCTGGGATCTCAGAAGCCATCCACATTATTTTTTCTTGAGGTTTATATTTTTAGGAACATTTTATTATTAAAATATTTATATTCTGCCAGCACCAGGAGGGTTTGGAGCCTCTCTGGGGCTGACTATACATACGAAAAGCCAAGCCTTGCCTCAAGGAATGTAAGGACTGAGAGAGTTATATAATGTGGAAAGAGTTTGGTCTGTACAATGCACGCATACAGACACACTCACATTCAAAAGTGCAATTTTCCTCCAATAGAGACTTTGAACAGGCAGATAAAACCAGTGTGCTATACCAGCACTTCAAACAAGTATGCTAACATGCCCTATGGAGGTAAACAGCAGAGAAGCAGGACTTCAGTTGTTTCTATGTGAGAGTTTATACACATACACACATATATAAATATACACATACCTATCCATACAAATACATGGAAATAATAAACATACATGGAAATATGTTTATACTTATATATGCATGTGTGTGCATGCACGTATTTATATGTAAACAGACATTTTCAGTCCCTTGAGCCATCACCAAATTGCTGGTTGCAAGGCCCAAGGGCAGCGGGGAGTTTCAGAGGAACAGGGAACCGTCCTGTCCTGCACGCAGCAATGCCAGGGGGTGGAGGAGGAGCTGGCGAGGAGGTGACGGTGGCTGCTGGAGGTAGGAGCAGGAGGGTGCAGTAAGAGCTGCACAAATTCCTCGGTTCGGCATTCCTGGATGGGCAGTGAGAAGTAGAAAAACTTTTTTGCTCAAAGTAGGAGCTGGTGGCTTTCATTTCCTCTTGACTATGCCACTAGAGAAAAGCAATGAGAGACGGGGCAAACTGAAACACAGGAGGAGAGGGCACAATGAAGCACTTTGACAGCAGAATCAAGGAGCTTTAACTTGGTGAAATGAAAGGAGAGGGAAACCCATAGCAGGGATCTTACTGAGGGACGACGAGTTTGGGAAGATGTGCAAGGAAGATGATCTTAACATTTATATGAGCCAGATGAGAATAATAGGGGTATCACAGTGCAGAAAAGACGCTGGTGGAGACTACAGCTTGGCTGCTCGTCTTTACCTTCTGCCTGATTTCTTTTCATTAAAAGAGTCAAGAGACTCCTGTAGGGAGGAGTGAGGGACTGGGAAGTGTTTTAGCAAGGCTTCAACACAGGAGAGGCTGTGGGAGCCAAGAGCCCAGGCAATTGCTGCTGGGTGTATGACAACCCAGAAGGAGGACAGGACAAAACTGAAATAGCTGCAATCCATGAGGTCGTGGGATTTCTCTCCAGAGCCATACAGCAGCAGAGACATGGATGATCGTGGTAAAAAAAAAAAAAAAAGAGAGAGAGAGAGAAAAAAAAAAACCACAGAGGAGCAGACTTGATGACAGAAGAGGAGTGAAGACCAAAGGTGTGAGAGCAGCAGAAGAACTCCTACCTTTGCCTACTACCTTTGAGTCCTCAGCTGGTCCTGGCCAGACTGGTGGGACTCACTTAACTGCTTTAAATACTATTCCCACTCCAGCTTTTGCAGCTTCTGTCTTTTGTTTCCTGACATCATGTTTTCCAGTCACAGAAATCCATGCCTCTGTTGTCAGTATGTTCCTCTCTCTCTTATTTGACTTTTCAGTCTGACCAGGACCAGCTGAGGACTCAAAGGTAGTAGGCTGGTGGTAGCTGGGGATGTCTTGATGGATGCTGAAGCTTCTCAAGCCAGAGATTGTGATGGTAGTGAAACCAGACATGCCCTCATAAAGTTTATATTTTTGCTGGGTACTTCTACAGGTGCCTCACTCATATGATAATACTTAAAACATAAAATACATTTTAAACTCAGAGAAAAAAAAATTTCTCTTAAGTCTCAATCTAAAACCACTACATATCAGGGGCCTAAAATTCAGTCCATTAATCCACATTTAAAGGCCAGGTCAGGTTGCTAACCCTAAGCACTCAAAGATGAAAAAAAATTGGTTCACATCATATTATGCTTACACTTTATTATGTTTACACTTGTACATGTAAATTTGTTTTTTTTTTACATTTAAAACTACACTATTATGCCTACGCTTGTACATTTAAAGCAATCACACACAAAGGCATTCAAAATGTTCTGCAAGTCTGAGATCTTAAGCTAACATTCAACCTCTGAATAGACAGATCTGGCTAACTCTAAGAGTCAGATTTTCTTCTCAGATGACTATCGATTTCCTATCAAGGAAAAGTACCTGTAAAATCAGTGGAATTGCACCAGTATAAAATAGGTGTGAGTGAAAGGAGAGTCGGTTCTTGATGTCCACAGAGGATGGTTGTAAGCAGAGCGTCAACACATTTCCTCCTGACGGTGCTATGAGGGCGTTGTTAACACAGTGCGATGGTGCTTGAATTGTCGTGAAACCGCATCACCCATTTTCAGCAGTGGACAGATACATCGAGTTTGAAGACAGGATGAAAGCAGAGCTGTATTTGCTTATAATCATGCATGACCAGCTGCTCTGAAGCAGTAACAAGCCTGTGAATGGAAGCAACATGTAGAAGTGATGAATGTGCATCGCAGCCTGCAATTGGAGCACATTTAAATATTGATCACAGGCTAAACAGCCTGGAGAACTGGCTTTTACCAAATGGGTATTACAATAAGGAAATGGCTGATGATATTATGCTTATGTATATAGCACTGTTATTAAGTATTTACATGGTATTATACCAAGAGAATAAGACTGGAGGAGTGAGTGTAAATTAAATGAAAGGTCCCAGATATGTTGTCCCAGAAAAGCTAGTTCAAATTTTAGATGCAATATGCCTAGCCTGAAAAACATGGATGAGAGATAAAAAGTCTTCAGAAACTTTGGCAGAGGCTTCATGAGCAAAAATAGAAAGTTAAAGAAACCACTGCTGGTTAATGAATGCAGGGCTAATGAAGAAACTGGCAGCTTTACTGAAGAAAATCCATGCAGCTAAATATACACTGAGATATCAAGCTCCCAGGCTAGCCTGTTGAAGACCTCCCATAAGTTTAAAAAATGTACAATTTTATCAGTGCTGTTTACTAAGAACTGTTTCGTTCTACAAAAGAATTGCTAAACTTGTTCTAATCTGGAAGATTTAACTGTGTGAGGAACTGCTAACTTTTCAGCTGGGAGACATTTCATTATGTCATCCATATGCTGCTGGAAGCAGTGCCATTTTCTAGTGTCACAAGCATCCTCCACACCAACAGCAGAGCTATATTTGGAAACATTTTTGAGCTACTTGCAGACAATCAATTTTATGTCATCCATGAAGCACAAGCAGGAAAATACCCCTGTCCTAAACAAAAGTAACAAAACCTTTTCCTTGAAACTGGTGTTTAAAATGTCCTCATTCATTACACTTTCAGGGCTAGCCAACAGAAATAACATAGTCTGTTCACTATAAGGGAAGTTATCTGATTTTATCCTATCGAAACGCTGGAGATAAAAGTGAAAAAAACAGCATAAGTGAGAAATAGGCACTGGGGAAGAAGGGGAGGATTTTTTTCTACTCATCTTTAGCCATCTAAAATGTAGGTGTCAAATGAAAGCGGACCTGGCCCCTTCTAAGTCAATGAAGAAAGACTGACTTGCTCCTAGGATGGGCTTCCAAGACAGAGTATGCACCCTCCACTAGAGGTGCCTATGTCTCTTCCTTTATAGGAGGAAGAAAATAGAAGATTAATTTATACTAGGTATCGAACTAAGATGTCTAATGCTAGCAGAGAGTGCTACCATCTCCATTATAGGCTTCCCTGGTTTTGTATCAAGCAGATACAGAATATCCGCTGTGCAGGATTTTGCAGTGCTGTGCAACAACCTGGAAACAATCAAAATAAAATGATTTCCTGCAGAAGAATCTGGACACAACCACGTTCTTAGTAGATTGTATCCACATAGCCTGTGATTGTGACCATCCCTAGAAAGCTGCTGCATAAAGTCATGAGGCTGAATTTTTAGATGTTTATACACAGCTCTTCAAACTGAGTAGGGATAAACATTTTTGTTTTATACAACTGGTTTCACTTATTACCCAAACAGGCTCTTTCCAATGATAAATCTAGTACCATGCTCCAGCCAGTCACACTGGTGCTTGCAGCCATGCCACTTTGTGCTGATCCACCTTGCCAGACTTTGGCACCAGAAGATCCAAGGAGGAAGAAGACCCACAGTCAGCACTTTTGAGAAAAATCTGTCATGAGATTTGACAGCCATGACCTGAAGCAGAACCATCATTGCTGTATCTGTATTTTTGATAGCTCCATCACACAGGTTTTATCCTTTGTATGACTAGTTCCCCTTACTGAACAAAGTTAATAATATATGAAGTGAAAGTGATTTCTTGGTGATCACTAATACGATTAGTGTGCTCTCAAGATCCTCTCCATTCTGAAGTACAGTACTCAGATGTCTGTCCTACGCTTCTCTAATTTTAGGGCCACACTGTACCTACTTCCTATATGGATGATTTACAAGTGTGTCAGGCCAAAGCCTCTGGAATTAACCCAACCCTAAGTTGGTCTTCCTAACCAACCCCACAAGGCAGACCAACAGAAGAAGGGCAGATCCTACCTCTATCTGAACGTCAGCCAGCAGAGCCCAGGCAAGCAAATTCCACCTACATATGGATAAGAAGGACAACCGCCCTGGTGTGCCCCCAGCTTGAGGTCCTTCGCTGGAGACCCGGTGGCACATTTGCATGCATCGTGCTCAGCTCCAGCTGCCAGCTCTGCCCGGGGTGCTAGAGGCTGTGGTGGGTAACCTCGCACCTCCTGGGGCCTTTGGGGCCTGGGCACTCTGCTGATACCCGTCAATGTATATGAAAAGAAGCAATCAGGACATTGTGTTGTTTTTCTTTATCTCCCAGTAAATGCCTGAATGGCCTATACCATGTTATTATTTTGTAACTACCTGCTGTGAAATTATTTGTAATTTTTGTATTACACACACTAGTTTCTTTCTTTTGCATATCTTATTTCAATTCATTTTCCCTGATTTGCCTGTGGATACTTGCTAACCTAATTCTCATTTATATTAACCTCCCTTCTGCTGTGGGGAAGGGGCTTAATATGGTCATAAATAATGATTATAGTCTCTGTAAGTTTTTTTTTTCTCTGCCTCAATTCTGTGAAGTCATGAGAAGTGTCCTCAGTGTACATAAGAGTCTGGTCACATTCAGGTCCAGAAACACTGGCAAGCAATATTGGTGTGTTAATATATTTTTCACCTGTGAACCCCTTTGGCTTTGAATTTCACTCTGCGTTTATTCTTCTTAAAAAAATGCCTCTGGAAACATGGAAGAGGAAGTATTCACTGTATTTGTTGTTACTGTTCTTTTGATTGGTTTTAGTTCATATAAACCTATGGAAAATGTTTTTTATGTCTCCTGGTATTTATATTTGCCTAAGACTACCTCAGTGTTAAATCTCAGAGAGATTTTTCTATATAGAGCAATGGAAAAAACAGCCATGCTACCTACTTAAATGCATTCTGAATTTCTGAACTGTGTTTTTGTGGGCCCTGTGCTGTTTGGAAAGACTCACTTACCTCTCCTTGTCTGGAATTTCTTGAACATACATCATCTAATTATATACAGTTACATCATGTACATCACATATTTGTTTGACTTTTCTCTCAATGGCTTTGTATTGCAGCTGTGCTATATTAAATATCATATAAAATAGATATTAAACAGATATTGAATTCTGTATAAACAAGGATTTTATTTTAGTGGTGCGGTAAACACTGATTTATAGAAACATACATGTAAGCTCTAATCTGGGCAATATAGAACTCCTGTATTTTTCACCACTCAGCCCTGAACACCAAACAAGAGAATTTACTCACTTTTTAATTCACTGTCACAGTGCCAAAGTGTTTTGGAATCACCCACAAAAAAAATAGTTCCACACTCTTAACTTACATATACCTGAGCATAATTTGCTTCATCCAAAAGAATCCAAAGGCACTTCAAAAGGGCCAATTCCACTAACATAGTTACACGAATAATCCCACTGGGCCTGGTTTTACTCTGCCTTGTATTTTTGTAGCTGTTTAGGTGTCTGACTGAGGCTGAGAAGTGCTTCCCCTCTCTCCTGGGAGTATTTTAATGTTAGTGCCCACAATGTTGGTGTGATGAGAAATGCTAGCATAGTATCTCTAACATAGCAAAATGTAGTAGGATCATATCTGAAAAATGTGAAGCACAGAATGGAACGAGTTGGTTCTAGGTTGCTGTGAAAACATCCTGCATACATGCAAAGTATTTTTACTACTTTTGCCATAACTTTATCTGAACAAAAGAATCTTTTCCAGCCAAATGGCACTCCATGTGAAGGCAGGATTTTAGCACTGTTTTCAGGAGGAAATTGGCTACAATATCATAGATTTCTCTTGAAATCAAGGTAAGAGATAAAAAAATAAACGAAGTTATGCTCAGGAATAAATGGCTAATAGCTCTGGGTCATAAGGTCTGTGTCTCTATTGTTGCTTTCTGAGTTACACACTTATTTTCTGCTATGGGTGGTGAAGTCAGGCGGTTTTAATGAGATTTGGGGTTAGTGATTTTTTTGCATTTTTTTTGCATGTGCCATTTTTATCTAGCATTGAAACAACCTGATTTTTTTGATTGAGGGGAAGACTGTGAGGTTGTTCTACACAGCCATAATCACAATGCAAATTGCAGCCTGCAGTCAAAATTTGATGATGTGCACTCTGGGAACAAGGAGTGTTAATGTCCATTCTGAAAAAATAAATACTTTCTGCAATATTTTATTAATTGATCTTCAAATATTTATTATTTTAATGAATCTAAACATTGCAAATCTTACTTTCTATCTACTGACCACATGCAAGTGATATGCAGCAGGTATGTAGGGGGAGCCTGAACCCTTGATTACTTATGTTAGGAGCTGAAATTTGATAATAGAGGGCTCTCAAATCAGAAACAAAATGCTTCAGACAAGAACTAATTGCTAGATTTTGAGGCTAGACAAATTCAGAGTAGAAATAAAATCAAAGTGTTGTAACAATAGGGATAGACACTGAAGTACTACACACAAGGCTTATGATGAATTCTCCACCTCTGAAAATATGACTCTTTTTTTATAGAATGTATGCTCTGTTTTAAGCACTGACAGGGGGTCTGAGGAAAGAGTTTTCTTTAGTGAGTCCGAAGACCTCTATCACATAGGAGTTCAGACTGGGTGATCATCATAGACCCATCTGAACTTAAAATCTATGAATCTGCATGTTGAAACAGCTTTGAAAATCAGGACACAGATGGCTACTTGTCCTAGGTAGATGCTGAGAGTGCTGGCATAATTTACATTTTGACCCATCTTTTAGATTTAGAGCTTCTGCTGTAGAATACTCTCTTGAGTACTTTGCAAGTCTCTCCATTTTTGACAATAGCTATATTTTCTCATATCCTTTTCTCTAGCTTGCAGTTGAGATGCTGTTGTGCAAGGTGAACTTTGAAGAGGCAGATGAGGTTTGGAAGCTGCTCTTCAGCTGTCTAACAAGAAAAATGCCTGTGGCCTGAAAATAGAATGATTAATCTAGATTCAGCTGATAGATTGGTTACACTGAGGACATCTCAGCTCATCTTCAGATACAGAACAAAGACAAGATTCATGACCTGCATGGATGAGCAAGGAGCTCCTGGCAAAACTCAACCAGAAGAAGGAAGTATACAGAAAGTGGAAAGGGGGACAGGCCACTTGGGAGGAATATAGGAACGTTGTCCAAGTATGCAGGGATGTGACGAGGAAGGCTAAGGCCCATTTGGAATTAAATCTGGCTAGAGATGTCAAGGACAGCAAGAAGGGCTTCTTCAAATACATCAGCAGCAAGAGGAAGACTAGGGAAAATGTGGGCCCTTTGCTGAATGGGGTGGGTGCCCTGGTGATGAAGGATGCAGAGAAGGCAGAGTTACTGAATGCCTTCTTTGCTTCAGTCTTTACTGCTCAGGCCAGCCCTCAGGAACCCCAGACCCTCTAGGCAAGAGGGAAAGTCTGGAGAAAGGAAGACTTTCCCTTGGTGGAGGAGGAGTGGGTTAGAGATCATTTAAGCAAACTTGACACCCACAAATCCATGGGCCCTGTTGGGATGCACCCACGAGTGCTGAGGGAGCTGGTGGATGTTATTGCTAAGCCACTCTCCATCATCTTTGAAAGGTCATGGAGAACAGGAGAGGTGCCTGAAGACTGGAAGAAAGCCAATGTCACCCCAGTCTTCAAAAAGGGCAAGAAGGAGGACCCAGGAAACTACAGGCCAGTCAGCCTCACCTGCATCCCTGGAAAGGTGATGGGGCAGCTCATCCTGGAGGCCATCTCCAAGCATGTGGAGGACAAGAAGGTGATCAGGAGTAGTCAGCATGGCTTCACCAAGGGGAAATCATGCTTAACCAATCTGATAGCCTTCTATGATGGAATGACAGGCTGGGTAGACGAGGGGAGAACAGTGGATGTTGTCTACCTTGACTTCAGCAAGGCTTTTGACACTGTCTCCCATAACATCCTCATAGACAAGCTCAGGAAGTGTGGTTTAGATGAGTGGACAGTGAGGTGGATTGAGAACTGGCTGAATGGCAGAGCTCAGAGAGTTGTGATCAGCGGTGCAGAGTCTAGTTGGAGGCCTGTAGCTAGCGGTGTCCCCCAGGGGTCAGTCCTGGGTCCAGTCTTGTTCAACTTCTTCATCAGTGACCTGGATGAAGGGACGGAGTGCACCCTCAGCAAGTTTGCCGACGATACAAAGCTGGGAGGAGTGGTGGATACACTGGAGGGCTGTGCTGCCATTCAGAGAGACCTGGGCAGGCTGGAGAGGTGTGCGGAGAGGAACCTCCTGAAGTCCAACAAAGGCAAGTGCAGGGTCCTGCACCTGGGGAGGAATAACCCCCTGCACCAGTATAGGTTGGGGGTTGACCTGCTGGAAAGCAGCTCTGCGGAGAAGGACCTGGGAGTGCTGGTGGACACCAAGTTAAGCATGAGGCAGCAATGTGCCCTTGTGGCCAAGAAGGCCAATGGTATCCTGGGGTGCATCAGGAAGAGTGTTGCCAGCAGGTCGAGGGAGGTCATTCTCCTCCTCTACTCAGCCCTGGTGAGGCCACATCTGGAGTACTGCATCCAGTTCTGGGCTCCCCAGTACAAGAGGGATGTGGCACTACTGGAGCAAGTCCAGCGAAGGGCTACAAAGATGATTAGGGGACTGGAGCATCTCTCTTATGAGGAAAGGCTGAGAGAGCTGGGCCTGTTTAGCCTGGAGAAGAGAAGGCTGAGAGGAGATCTTATCAATGTGTACAAGCATCTGAAGGGAGGGTGTCGAGAGGATGGGGCCAGACTCTTTTCAGTGGTGCCCAGCGACAGGACGCGAGGCAATGGGCACAAACTGAAACACAGGCAGTTCCATCTGAACATGAGGAAAAACTTTTTCACTGTGAGGGTGACAGAGCACTGGAACAGGTTGCCCCGAGAGGTAGTGGAGTCTCCTTCTCTGGAGATATTCAAAACCTGCCTGGACGCGATCCTGTGCAACGTGCTCTAGGTGACCCTGCTTGAGCAGGGGGGTTGGACTAGATGATCTCCAGAGGTCCCTTCCAACCTCAACCATTCTGTGATTCTGTGATTCTGATGAAAGGGTGCTGATTAGGAAAGCCTGCAAGGTGAAAGAAATGGTAACATAGAAGAGATCACAGTTACCATGTAGCACAGTCTTGACTAATTCTTGTCTAAGCTGTAACTGTTTCACCTTCACCATCTTGCTACCTAGATGTGAGGGTTTTATATCTTTTTGACAGATTGGCTGGAAAGACAAAACCTACATGAAAATTTGAATTACCAGAGTTGTCAACTTTGTGTGTTGCTCTCATATGACCAGAGATTCCTGGAGCTCCAGATAGCTCACTTGCTTCATGTCAAAAGTGAGAATGAGTCTCATGGGTCCATTCTCACAGCTTACGGAGTCTGTGGTATCAACCAGCTCTTGTGCAGTCAAGGTCATCATTTCTTTTAGCAGAAGTTGTTTGTGCCTGCCTGATTCTTTCATGCTGCATCTGAAAAGGGCACCCCATATGTTTTGAGAATGTGTGCAGAAACCAATAAAGATTCCTTGCTATTACTGAACGGAGTAAGACGCCTTAAATGTAGTATACAGTCTATTTAGCCACAAAGACTGCCCTATTCCCAAGGCTCTGCTCCACAGGCATGTAAATCTATCACTTCAGTCCCCAACTCTCTCTCCATGCTGTGCACTGACTTGACACTGGCAGTCCGTGGCAGACACTGAATTCCCTGGTTTCCCTCAGTCTTATCACATCCTTCTCCTTACCACATCCTTCCCCTCCTCCTGACTTCTGGCACTATTTTTACCAGCATCAAAGACTGCAAAGCCTCATGAAATGGAAGGATGGGGCAGTCACAGCCTGAGGGGGCAAAGTCACAGGCAGACAAGGGTGGGAGGAAAGGTTAGGACTTGTCACAGATGTGCAAAGATGCTCTCCCCACAGCACTGCCAAGGAGGGAGCCCCATGAAGGCTTGCAGCACGCACGTTATTTTTGCCCAGGGCCCTGCAGAAATTAGTGTCAGTCTGGTAGGAAACACACAACCCTTAAAGATACAATGCTGAATTTTTTGCAAGCACAGATGTATGTGCTATGAACCAATGACTATGAAGCAGCCATCACATCCTCGATTTGAAATAGATTTTAATCATGTGGATTTTTAAAGGGTAGGGACCTTTCTGTTGATTTTGTGCCACATCACTGGGAACACCACAACAAAGTCATATGTCCTATTTAGAGCTGGATGCAGAGCACATTTGTTTAAAGAACTGCACACAAGATCACTGTTCATTCTTGTTTTCCTCTTCCAATAATTGAAATCAACAAAACAAAACAAACACAGATAATTTTTCTTCCCTTTTTCTTACTACATTTGTCCCTGTACTTCTAAACGCAGTTGATGATAAGGTTAAAAGCATCACACTGACGGCCCTGAAGAGCAAAGGCCTTTGTTTCTGCACAGAATAGATATGAGCACATGTAAGCAATAGAAACATAAGATTTCCAGCTCTTCCTCAATATACCCCTAATCCAGTCCGGCAAGATCACTTCAGAGGCAGTCTCAGCTCTGTAGGGAGCATCCAGAGCCCACAGAAACAAGTGCGAAATTTCCTTTGAGTAAAAGGAACCTTGATCTCTTGATTCAATGAGAGTCTTTGACCATAACAGACTTTAAGCCGGGTCTTAAACCCTGGCTTTCCTGCCGAGGGCTGTAATACAGGCGGCCTTATATGCACTAGTACCCACACGGACATGGCTGACAGATTTCATGTTGTCTGACCAACGTAGTTTTTCAGTCACCACCTGTCTGGACCACATTCAATTCTTTTATTTTTCAAACAATAACTAAAGAATTTTGTGTTTTCCTAGAAACAATGCCCATGGCTGTTCATTACTCCCCTTTTGAGAGGAGTGTGCTGGAACTGACCATTCCCACTTGGAGTGTGGGGAATTCTGAATTTGCCATAATGTCTCATTCTTGTGAGTCAGTCTCATACCAGGCCCTTCTTCTGCTATGAGCAAAGCCACGTCAGGATGTTCCATCTACTTCCCTGGGATCTGTATCAAAATAGAAATTACCCACAAATTGAAGAGAGATCAGGAGAAGAAAATGGCGGTCCTGACATTTTATGAGCCATATGGGAAAGAAGGACTTAAGCATAGTGCTTCTGTTTCTTTCTCTCAAGTGAAGATGACAGTAGTCTGGTTGTTTTTTCAAGTTTCTACAGTAAGGTTTACTCACGTCTAGGAGAAAAAAAAACAAAAACAAAAACCAACCAACCCTTGTATGACATGTCTGGACTAAGCTGACAAGCATACTGCACAGGTGATTTATATTTAGAGCAAGGCCCAGAGGTGTCTAAAGCAGTCTACTTTCAAAAGTAGAAGTTGTCATATTCTAAATCTACTCTTAAAGAAAAATGGACCTCAGTGTTATCTTCAGATTAAAATACATAATATCAAAAGAGAGAGCCATGTGTGAGAACAAACATGTGATGCCCAGAGTTTAGTGAGGTAGCTGTTTTCACTGTAGGATGCTTTGTGCCTAGAGATGAATGGTCAAAGCTATTTTGTTTTAATCAGTGAATTGTACAAATGACCTTTATGCAACTGATAGAAGTTCTTACAGAGATAATGATAACTGCGTTGACTGTAGATGGGTGGATTTTTGTGAATTATCTCTGTCTTCTTCCATGTGCTGTTCATGGCAGAGGTGCTGCACTGGGTGCTATTTTGTGAGTTGATGTCTTCCTCACATCTTCTGGAACTACCACGTGTTTCCAGGGCATGTTCTCTGTCTTAGCCTTGTACCAATTCTTTATTATTTTGCAATTACTGTCATTTCAAAGACTTCATATCACAGTGCCCGGGGAAGATGGGAAATGAAAGGGCCTCCTTGTGGGAGATTTGATTGCTTGAGATTTTTTTTCTCAAACTAATGTTTCTTCTCAACTGGATGTCTGTTCAAAGATTGTCATGTTTCATGGCTAAGATGTTCCATCAATCCTGCAGTTATCCTCTCATGTAGATTTTGGGAAATTTTACTCCACAGTAGCAAAGGAAGTGTTAAAATTCTTATAAGGATAGGTCGAAATAAATATAGGAAGTTTCTTTATCTCTCCATGTTAGTTTGCCTAGTGAACTTCTAAACATTTATGGCTTTCTCTGTCTAGAACATGAAGCAGTGAGATGTCATGCCTATTTCCCCCTAAGGATTTCTCATCATCTGCCAGTACGATGATGGCTGTTATGAATGGCCTTCTTGTCAGAGAAGTTCCTCTCCACTGCTATTAGCTCTCTAGAAATCAGCATGTGGGGTCTATTACACGCAGCTGATGTTGTTACACCACTCCTAATGCTGTGATATATGAATATTTACTCTGAGGCCCTATCTTCTCAAGGGATCAATATTTTTTGATTATTTATCTTTCCATTTAAAAAATAAATACATACATATATGAAGTAATAATTTTCCTCTTAGGGTGCTTCTTTGCACTCCAACTTCCAGCCTGGAAAGAAAGTGATCTTTTAGACTGAATGTCATGGGAAAGCCCTTGGACCAGAAATGGACTACCAGATTCTTTTTTTTTTCCCAGGATTTGGGAAAAGTTGTGTAGAAGAGACATGTGGCATTTCCACTTTAAGTCTTGGAAGCAGCAACTACAACTTTTGCTAAAAGTCAAAACAGGAAAATAATAAAAAAAGAAAAAAATTGCAGCCATCCTTAGAAGAACTGTGCTCCATTCCTTATCAGCTCCTATGCTTCTAGTCCTTCAATCCGCTTCCCATGGTTCTGGCAGTTCACCAATAGACTTTCATCTCTAAAACAAAAAAATGAGTTAGTCACACATATTTATCCTGAATTATCTCACTAAACAGCCTGAGAGGAGCATTCACTGTGAAAAAAAAATGTTTTAACTATCTTTTCAGCAATATATATTGCCTCTCTGTTAAGTTCAGCAGTACTTCCCAGTTTGCTGAAGATGTCTCAGCCAGACCTGCCTTGCGAAGTCACATCACAGGCCCTGTGCTACCTCTCAGAAATAGACCTGCTAGCATATACTCTTCAAACTCCATTTTAGTGACAGTTGTCAGTTTGGCATCCCATTAAAATTTCCAGGAGAAGACATACATATTTTTCAGGCACACAGAACCTTTTTGCTGCCTGAATGAACATAAGACTTATGCCCTGTGAAATGGAGAGCTGAAGAACTCCCCATAGCTGCCTGACATCCTCAACTCCCACCTTGAGCAGGGCTCAGTTTAACTCAGTACATCAGGCTGATTCTTTCATGTTGCCCTAACACAAACCTTGATTATATTTTAATGAGAAAGTTCTTTCCCAGCATGTAGCCCTAAATTTACCTTTCAGCAGGTGGCTCATGGTTTAACTCAAAAGTCTCCATGTAAATCCTGAAAGTAGATTATATCAGTTAATAATATAACATGCAGGCTCTGGGACTTAATGATTCATTTTCCTTTTATTATTAATAAATTCCGCCTAGATAAAGCCTGGGTGCGGCAAAGAACTTGGTTTGAGTTCTTCCTGGATTCTGGGCTGCTCTGACCCATTATCTTTTAATTATGTCTCACTTTTGTACTTTTGTAGAGTGGTGATTTCAATGAGCTTTATCACAAGTGAGTGACATATGTAATTTCCCAATTTCAATGCATCCTGTGAGATACTGGGCTCCCTCATTCAAGGGAGCTGAAAGCTCTCAGCACCCAGCAGAATTAAATCTCAGCTTCTGCAAAACACTGCTGTGGAGAGTAGCTGATTCCCATACACCCTTTAATGTTAAGATTCTTTCAGTTTTACACGTGAAATTGGATGAGCAAAGATTACAAGGGTTTTTATAGCTGGGACTAGCCCTGTGTGTAAACAGATGGTTCTGAAACTGAGTTGCCTACACAGTGGGCATAAGAAAGATTACTCTGAGTTTCTATACTGATTTTCAAGGTGGTTAGAAAAGGAAACTGAGTTCAGAGAATGACAAAGGATTTAACAAGCTTGTGGTTTCTCTCTGAAACAGTTTGGTAGAAATTCTAATTACCATCTGCAAATTAATCTCTCAGTAACAGTTATTTTATAGGACTTCTTTAGAACAGGCCAACACTCTTATTTTATAGGACTTCTTTAGAACAGACCAACACTCAAGTGCCATAAGAACCAGTAGTTTTAAATGATGCCTCCGCAGGTATCCTATGTGCCCTGTTTGCACAGCTGGGGCTAACAGATGGGATGGGAAGGGTCCACAGAAGAAGAGTTGACAGAACACGTATCATTTCCCCTTATCCTGTTCCACAGGTTCACTTTTTTCTGAGTTCACATGGAAGTGTGTGTCAGCAACTGAAAAGAATCAGCCACCGTTAGAGTTTTTCTCTGAGATTAGTTTTACGTTAACACTATTCCACTGACTCCATCAGGATTGCTTCTGCTGCATCTGAGAGGAAAACAGGACCCTTTCTCCTCACATTGCCTCACATGCTGGGAGTTTACACAAAAGAATAAGTCTAATGTTCTAATGAATATTAATGTTAAAAGAATCCAGAAATTATATAGAACATATATAATGTAGATACTCAGATACATTGGGATGATCTAGTGAAATAGGAAAGCATTTTCCTTAATGTATAATTGGCCATCACTAAAATGCAAATACATTGTGAGATAATCTCCCACAAAACAGCTGTAATAATGTAAGGATAAAAAAATGATTTGCATGCCTGCATACTCATATAGGATCTCATAGTATCTTTTCAAGGTGTACTCACTGACCAACAAAACATCCTTTGTTTTGCCTTAATACTGTAATAAAAGTGGTGGCTTATATGTTCTTAAACAGCAGAAGAAACAAACCCTTGAACACAAAATCAAGCTTACCCTAAACAGAACACACACTGGAATAAAGATCAACAAACATCTGAACCTGGCAAGCCAGTTTAGCTTCCTATAGCCTTATGCCAATATGAACGTGTACCATCAAACTGAGTTGTGACAATGGTTCTCTGCACTCTTGCTCTGAATACACAACCTCATTTTTTATAATTGTATTGAAATACAATTTTATCCTAAGCTACAGGTGATGCTCTGTTGGGATTTTTTTTTTTTTCCTGGGGAGGGTAGAGAGAGGGAGGAGACACAAACCTTACATATGTACCACAAAATGAAGTATGTTGTTAAGAGCTGGTTGAGTCCTGACCTATGTGCTTTCCATCTTCACTGATAGCATTAATATTTTCCTTATAGTTTGGTTTTGAAGTGCCTGCACTGCACTCAGCAAGCTCTGCTGAAAGACTGGACTGTAGTGTACTTAGCCCTATTCATGCCTAAATTATCCACAACACATTAATGAGACCCTGGTGCTGATTGTGTTCAGGCCCTCCTGAGGCAACCACTTACTGGGCTTAAGGGTTTTCTTTTAAAATACAGATTACTGGCTGAGAGAACAGGCTTGGACCTATGTTTAATTGATGGTGAGACATATCCTAAGTGTTTTAATGTCTCAAGCTGAGAATGTAAGGTCTGCTTCACAAAAACAATGGGAAAAATCATACATATTTAAATGGCTTAGGTTTTGAAACAATTTAAAGGCAATGTTGAGAGTGAGTATAGATTGTCCTCCTTATGTGAACTCTGCTTAGTATGGGAGGATGATTAAAAGGTAACAATAAGCGACATTTTTACTTTCTCTGTTCTGGGCTTGTCTTACTTCTCCTTTTCCCACTTCCTCCATCCCCACCGTATGTCAGAGAAGCTTTGAATTTGCTCTGTCTAATGGCCATCTATCTACAGCCAGAACAGTTTGCTAAGCCAGGTGAGAACAGTCAGAGCATAGCAAGGTGCTGAGCACCGGCTGCGCCCATGGCTGTGGGAGCCCCAGAGTCATCATCTTGGCTTCGGACATGCATGGCTTCTCAGGAATTCTCTGGTGGCCAATCATGAGTGTCTGCTAATATCATGGAGGCAGAGATGCTGTGTGACCGACTGGCCAACCTTTCTCGCCCTACAAGCACATACCAAAATCCTCATATAATTAAAGCCTACCCAGGATCCACCTTGGAGAGGTAAAAGGACTGTCATGAGGGATTTCACAGTGATGCTGAGGAGGCACAGTGCTCTAACAGGACAATTAGGTACAACCTGGGTCCCAAGGCACCCTGGCAAAATAGGCCTCAGCAGCCCCTCAGAGTTTGCTTAGAATTAATTTCCACCTCTCTGTCTTCATCACAGAACAGGGCCCTGACAGAGTGGCTCATGAAGTACAGCATGCTCTGTATCTCTCCTCACTGTACTAGCATATTATCTTCAATAATGCATTTTAATGTATTATGGGGGCAGAATTACTTTTAGAAAAGGTTTTACAGATGAGGTGTTTTATTCTAGACTATTCTGGTTCTGTTTTTTTTAATTGAATTTTAATTTTTTATTTAATAGTTGTGATTTAATCATTTATTTGTACCAACTGTTGCTAAGTTATGTTTGAGAAAGATATGTACTGTTTACTACAGGAGGATGATACCTTCAGCAGTCCAACCTATGCCTCAACAAGACACTTTCTTGCTTTTCCATCGCAGCAAGTAGCCTTCTTGCTGCACCTGCATTTGCAACTGCTGACCTCTTCCCCACTGTCCTTAGGTGGCCGCTGTGGTGCAGAACCACTACTGATTGAGTCCCACTGAGTTGGCACTTTCCAGTGTGCAGCATTGTTGGGGTGCCCTAACTCACAAAAGGCATCAGATCATCTGGAAAAAAGGTTTTCAGATATTTCTCTCAAAAAACAAAAGCTTTGATGACAGTACCTTACAGAGCCCCTTGCAAGCAGTCATGAACACTCAGTTTGCAAGAAAGGGAAGTCTAATCTGTCCTGAGGGGTCAAGTCACACTCCTAGGTAATAAAAGCTGAGGGAGCAGGAAAACAAATCAAGAAAAACCCTGATTCACTTTGTCCTCTAATTTCTGAGCACCGTACATTTTCTGCTGTCAGGTGTCCAGTATATATTTCTGTGCTGGGAACTGAACTCTGTTGATCTCGTCTATGTGTAGACTGCTCTGGAAAGTGCAGATATGTTCAGTTGGTCAGTATCAGAAACGAGAAAGTTTTGTGGCCACTCAGCAGGACATAGTTCAGATCCTGAATGTAACACTTGGCATGAAAGAATTTAATCTTTGCTTTGTCTTTGAGTATTTAGGCTTTGCCTTTTTTTGTTTGCTTGTTTCTTTGCAGATCTGTACCTAAGTTTTTTTGGAGAAGGCTGTTAAAGGCATTGCCATTTGCAGTCAAGATGTACAATTGTATTAGCATGTTTCTCCTCTTTGTCAATCTAAATCCTGCAAGAAAGAGGCTATTAAATGGAAGTTTCTTGTATTGTATTCAGTTGGAATCAAGAGAGGCTTGCCCTCATCTTGAGTTTCACTTCAGACTCAGTCTGAAGAAGTAATATCCTTGATAGCAGCTGTCAGGATGGGTTGCAGATGGGTAAAGAAAGACTGAGAATGAGAGGATCTGAGATATCTAGGCCCAAGTCCATTCTGAGGTTTAAGAACTAGTGCTGAAACATTACAATGCACACAGTTTTAGATAGGAATAGCTGGATAGGTACCAATGTAATATGGGTTCCTGTTGACTTAATTAACAGATTATTTATTACATGACGGACTAACTGAACTTTTCAGGCAGTTTTCATAGTACTCCAAGACTGTTTGAACAAACTGTGGAAGACAAACTGTGAATGGTATAGCTGATTGGAAAGGGGGTTGAAACAGGACATTTGCAGGCTTTCTGTTGTCTAGATGTTTAGGTGTAACAAATCCCAGAACATGCATGAAGCCATCTGTGACTTTGACAGAAAAGACACTTCAAATGATGATGAAGTCAGAACTCTTGCTAGCCCTTTGAAGAGATCAATTGGTATCAACTTCCATTTTTATCTGCATTGAATGTGAACAAGCTTCTTGCTCCTCCCCTTCCTTACACTAGAAAAGTGTCTTTTTCTTGACTATTTGAACATTTAAGGCATCTTACAAAGAACAGTAATATTCTCACAATGCATGTCATTCAGGTGCTTTCCACGTGCATGCACTGCTTGTGAAAATGATAGGAAAATACTGAGAGTAATTAGAAATCAGCATTTATACACCTGGCAATGAATGGGAAGTGACATCTGGAGTGTCTGTGTGTATCTGGGGGAATACTGTGGAAGACAGACCTTGCTTGCTGTTACAGTGAAGGGAAAAGATTAGGTGGATATGGGCGGGAAAAGGTATGATTGTTTTCTCTGTGTTACAGGAGGAGTTAGGGAAATTGATTATTTCATTGTACCAGTACAGGAAATGTCTTTGTTTATGCATGTATCTCTGGCAGTGAGAGAGGCAAAGTCTTTCTCACTGGCAGCGGGGATGGAAAACTGGAACTGGATTTTTTTTATTTTTTTTTTTTTTGCCTAGGCATTGGAAAAGGAGAGATTTATTTTTCTGTCTTTTTCTATGGCAGGGGATGAAGGAAAGTCTGTCTACCTATCTACCAGCTGTTTCAAAAAGGAAAATATGAATGATCTGTACAGACTTCAAAAAGAAAAAAAAAAGGTTGAGCATAGGTAGGAGAGCTCATTTCAATGCTGTCCCAAGCTGAGCAAATGTTTATATATCTATTTTTGGTACTAATGACGCTCAGGCTGACAAACCAGGAATTCAAAGCAGTGCACTCCATAAAGCACCTTCTACAGCGTGGAAAACACCCCCTGCCACCCCCCATTTCCCTCACCCTAGCTTGCGGCACTTATTTCTCCAGGGCATTCCCACAAGCTCTTCTCCCTCACTGCCTTTTTTTCTTTCTTTTTTTTTAAATTTCCATCCCATTCTGTGTTTCAAGCTATTTATCCTTCCTCCTACCACGCCACCTTTGTCGGCCTGGAGCCACCCCCAGCCCCACACAGGGCCGGGCGCGGGGTGCTCCAGGCCGCCAAGATGGCCGTGACCCCGCGGGGTGACCAACGGTCGGGCAGGCGCGCGGGGCCTGCGGCCGCCTCCCGCGCCGGCCCCGGCGGCCCCGGCAGCCCCGGCGCCGGGAGCGGCAGGCAGGCAGGTGGGCAGGCGGCGAGGCGCCCGCCGGGGGGCCGCGGAGCCGCCGCCGCCCCTCGCGCCCGGCGGGCGGCTGGCGGCCGTTGGGCGGCGGCGCCGGCGGAGCTCGCCGAGTGAAAGTGCCGGTGCGCGGCTGGCAGGGAGAGAGGGAGGAGGCGGGGAGCGGCGCCGCCGCGTGCGGAGGGCAGGCAGGGAGGCGGTGGCAGGGGCGGGGATCGCCCCTGCAGAACGCGGCTCGTCCCCATTCCGCCGGGCGAGGAGGAGGGCCCTGCCCGGCCGCCCGCTGCTGCCCCCTCCTCCGCGCGAGGGGACCGCGGAGACCGGGGCGGGGGGCGGGAGAGGTGATGTGCTTGGGCCGGGGGCTGCGGCGGCGGCGGCGGCGGCGGGAGGAGGAGACGGCGGGCCGCCGGAGGGTCTGTCCGGCGGGCCCGGGGCCAGGGGGATGCGCCGGAGGACATGTCTGGGTCTGGGTGTAGCTGATTGGAGAAGAAAGGCAGCCGCCGAGGCCGAGGAGCAGCGGAGGAGAGCCGCCCTGACATGCATTTTCCTCTCCCTCCTCTCCAGCGGCCATGTTAACCAGGAAACCCTCCGCTAGCGCCGCCGCCGGGGCTGCCTACCCAGCCGGTAAGCGGAGGGGCAGCGCGCTCCGCGGGGCAGCGCGCACGGCTCCGCGCCGAGCCCCGCTCCGCCCCCGCCGCGCCGCGCCGCGCCGGCGGAGGGGGAGGCTGGGCTGCCCCGCGGCCTGGCGGCGGCGCCGCCGCCGCTGCCGGGCAGACAATGAGCCGCGGCGGCGGGGGAGCCCGGGCTTTGCGGCTCCGCCGGGCGGCTGTCGCGCAGGGGGGTGGGCTCGCCTCGCCTCGCCGGGGGGATCGCTCCAAAAAAAAGAAAAAAAAAAGGAAAAACTGAGTATTGCTGCGCCCGCCGCGGAGGCGGCGTGCGACGCGGCGAGGGCAGAGGTGCCTCTGCCGCCCTCCCCGCCGTGCGCTCGGGAACTGCCGGCGACGCGGCGCAGCGGCCGTTTCCCGCTGGGCGGGGGGGGGGGTGTGCCGGGCAGATCCAGCGCCTTCTCCCGCTCAGGAGCCTAACGGCTGCGGGTTAATCCGGGATGAGGGGTTAACGCGGCCGGCAGCCGCCCGCCCGCCCGGTTAGCCAGCGCCGCGCGGCGTTTCATGGCTCCTGCCCGCAACGGGACGGGGCGCTGGGGCTGGGGCTGGGCCCGCGGCCGCGCCGACCCGATCCTCCGCGCTCACCCCTCTGCTCTCCGCAGGCAGGGCCGGGGACGGCGGCCGCCCGCCGCAGTCTTCCCCGGGCACCGGAGCCGGGGCCCCCCGGGCAGGAGCTGGGACCGGCCCGCCGTCGCCCCTCGCATTGCCGCCGCTCAGGGCCAGCAACGCCTCGCACACGGTGAGCCCGGGCGCGGGGCGGGGGCCGGGGGGACGCGGCGGGGCGGCCCGGCCCGGCCCGGCGCCCCGGGGAGGGCGCCGCCTCGCCCGCCGGCGCTCCCGCGGCCGCGGAGCGCCTTTAAGCTTGCAAACTCCGAGCAAACTGCGCGGGGACCCGGAGACTGCGCCGAGAAGCAGCTTTCTTACCCCCGCCCCGGTCTGGTTTTATGTCTCCTTTTCAGGGACAAGTTAGATCTTCCACACTTGCACAGAGGAGCGGTTCTGGTAAATGCATTTTTTGAGATGACATTGTTTTGGCAATGAGGTTAGTCACTGTGATTAAAGGGGCGCATGAACTGCGGTGAGAAATGAAGGCTGCTCTTTCCTTATTTGTCTGATTAGCTCAGGCTGATATCTGTCTTCCCTGGAAACAGCTATCACTGTACTCAGGGACAACGATTGGATGAATCCAACTTTATTGCTGCAGTGGAGTTTACCTAAAGAAATAAGCACTAATGGCATGAAAAGGATCTTACTTTCCTCTTTTGTGTTATCTCACATTATCTCCCACTCCTGGTTAATCTAGCAGGAATGAAACTTCCCAAGTATGCCACTATATATGGATGAGAGAGGGTATCTCTGTCCTGAAGGCATGACAGGATAGAGAGACGGATCTATATGCTATCATGTTAATACTAAATATCTGGAATTTTTATTGCATACATTTCCTTTTAAAATATGAAAGAATTCATACTGGCCCTGTAAGGCATTGATGGCATGCTTTTCTTAGAATTAATGAGTTCTTCATGGATGCTCTCATACTATCTTGGTAAACATATGGCAGAGCTTTAAACTGTAATGTGATTATGGGCTAGTAGAAGGTGAAACTATGCATTTAGATATTAGTGTTTCAGTGACTTTCTATGTAGCTTCAGGGGTAAAAGCATCTTATTCAAATCCATTTATAGAATTGGCTTAAATTAAAAAAAATCAGAGTATATGTAGAATGTTTTCAAAACGAACAATGAATATTCTGCAAATTCAAGATGCACCTGCACACTCAGTATCATCATCACTATATATTTATGTAGCTATGGTATATATCTGTATTATTTATTAATACCAAATGCCATAGTTGTCACATTTGCATATCAGTTAAGTGTTGGTTGATTTTAGAAAAGGGAATGCAGTTTATTTTTTCTTTAAAAGCAGAAAATAGGCATAGTACAAACAGCTTGGGCACTGATCATGAAACTGTCTGCGCATGCAGATGGACACACCAATAACAGAGCCCAGACTTGATTTAGGTTTTGTGAAAATGGTCCAGCTGTATACCTGGGACTACTTAATAATTTTGAAAGTACAGAACCTTAATCTTTTTATACATATATGTGTGTGTATATATATTTATATCTAATGTATGTGTGTGTGTATATATATACATATATAGAGAGAGATATGAAATATTTATGAAAGGGCAAAAGGGTGATTGGGCATTATATTGCTGTGTTTCAAGTATTTTCTACATATTTTTATGTGTGTATATATTTATATATATTGTATAAGCAGGTATGTATATATATGTGTGTGTGTATATATATACACACACATATAGAGAGATCAAATTTTTATGGAAGCACACAAGCACACAAGGGTAATCAAGCATTGTGTTGCTCTGTTTCAAGTCCCTGTAGATACTGATTGTTACAAACTCTGCCTTTCCTTTGTGATGCAGATTCTGTTATACAATATTTATTTAGCCTTGAGTACTATTACAGAAATACCTCAGACTGCCTCTTTGAATCTTGTAGGTTATTATCTTGTGGTTGGCTAACATAACTTTTTGTGGTAAGGATCAGATGGGACATCAGAATGGTGGGTTTTAACCAAAAAAAGATTGCTTGTGTCTGTTATGTGATCATTCTGTGAACTTCAGGCCTAGTGACCTTAGTTGACACTGATTGAAAGCGCTAGTTTTACATCCCACTACTTCCTCTGATCAGGACCGTTCAAAACGGAATATTTTAGTTTTCTTAAACCATTTTCCCTCTTTGTATTCGTTTGCTTATTGTTTTCATCACTATTGTATCTATGTGACCACTATAATAGCTTAAAAATGAAAACTGTCTTTCTTTTGTCTTTCAAACTTGCAGAAGGTATAGTTTGCTTAATCAATAGAACTTTTTTGTGGCTAGCTGTACATGTGTGCATTGCATATACGTGAATTGTGAAGAGAGAGTGAGGTTGAAGAGTTTTGTACTTAAGCTAAAGAGTTTTTCTTTCAATTCCGATAGAGAAGAAATCCACTGTTCTATTTCTTGGAGAGTTAATTATGTCGTTTAGCCTTGACTCTAGTGAAATTGTTGTCTCCTACTTTCCAGTGAAATTTCATTGTTTAGGAGAATACAGTAGCATGGGGAGAATGGGAGAGATGCTCTCTTACACAGGCTCCATATAACAGGGCAGAGGTTTTGGCTGCAGGTTCTGCAATCACAGCAACCTATGTTGCTTAGCAGGCTGTTGTGTTTTGTACCAGGGAAAGGTTTTGTTTATTTTTAAAAATCTGTGGCTTCGTCCAGGCTTCTTTTTTGTCCATTTCCATCCCTGACTTTATCTTTTTGGATGCTCAGGGTGGAAAACATGAACTCATTTCCGAACCCTTGTCCTCCTCGTTTTCCTCTCCCAAATCATTGCTTTTTCTTCTGAAGCCTTAAGTTTTGCCTTGATGATTGGAACCTTTTTCTACTCACTCTCCCTTGTTTCATCTTGGTGTTCTTGCTTGACATGTTGCTGCAGAGATTATCCTGCTCGCCTGCTGCTCTGCTTGTGTAAATCCCCATCCATCCGTGAGTCCCTCTCCCAGACTCTTTCTTGTCTCTGTCTTCTGCCCACCTTCATCTCCACTCTTCCTTACTTGGCATGTATCCCTACACTCTGCATTCTTCCTGTTTCTCCTGCAATAAAACAGTCTCAATCTTTTTTTCCTCCTGCCTATGACTGTAACAACATCCCATTTACAATGCATGATTCAGTGCCCTTCTTCAAGCCCTTTTAGGGCTTCAAAATTTCCCTGTACAGGTCTGTTTTCTCTTGCCACCAGGTATGAGTGTCTACCTATATGCTTTTGCATCAATCATTCAGTCTTAATCTTAAAATGAAATAATTTTTAAAAAATTAACTTGCATTATAATAGAACAGAGATTCCTGGACTGTGTCACCTGAAGATCCTGTGGGTCATGTGCTACATGTTTTTACTGTGTGCACCTGCTTTAAAGCAGCTAAAAAAAAGAAAATATCTTCCTACTATGGTGTTTTTATGTAATAATTGTTGCCATAAAAGTGCTATGACACAAGTAAAAATAGCTATACAGTTCTGACCTGGACCTAGTTTTCTTTGAATGTTTTCTTTTTTATTACCTAAAAATTTTATGTAGGGGGTATATGAAGCTAGCTAACATTTCTCAAGATTTCTGGAATATGGAGCTCTGACTGTTGGAGTGACAGTGCTATGGGAACTGTAGTACATCTGGACACATCTCTCATACATGTGCACATCAGCTTCCCCAAAAGGTTGGATTTAGTGTGCATTGACTGTGCTCTTTGATTTCAACACGTGTCCCAGAAGTGTTCAGAGTCACTGCACATGCGCAACATAGTCCTGATGGGAGCAGAAATATTTGAGAAACTATATTACTACTGAGATGTGGTTCTGGCTCTGACAATATTTGCAACGTAAAGTCAAAGATAACTTCTCAAAAATAAACTTATGTGCACCAGGTATGCCAGCAGCGAAAAATCCAAATGGTGTGTATTTTCTACATCTCTCGTTGAGCACAAGCTCTTTAGGGCAAGGACTTAGTCTTTTTAGGTGTATAAAACCCATACTAAAACCATTATGATAATCCTGCATTATTGTTATCATACTAATTAGCAGCTATTTTTAGTGCTGAACACAGGAATGCTGCTGAGTTCATTTATCAAGGAAAAAAGGCCTTTTCTACATACGCTCAGGCTGTAATCAACAAAATAAGCAATGAAGCATGCTACGCCTGATACTGTATGCCTCTAGTATGTTAGACACAGCAGGGCTGAAACTAGCATACCCAGAAATATTTTTAAAAAAAAAGGTAAGTTTTTTTTTTTGAAGGGGGGGTAATTAACTTACTGTTTTGGCACAATATTTCTCCTGGATTGTGAATCAGTTTGCTTTCTTTTTAGCAGGGTGGACTCAATTTTATGCTACTGCTATGTTGCTGCAACTCTGTAGTCTAGGTGTAGTAAGTTACTGTTCTACCTCTGTCCCTAAACATATTTCTGAAAAAAAAATCCTTTTGTTTTAGGTTATTTTTTCCTTAGTGTCTCTAATTTAAAGTATAGGTGAATGTTTTTGGCATAACCATCTACTTATATAAACTGAGCAAACAAAAGTTAAAGCAAAATCATAGCAGCCATTTTGAAGTTATGAAAGCCTACACAGAGAGAAAAAATGCTGTAACATTTGCTGTTTTATAATTGATGTTGCCAGATGATTCAAAAAGATTAGTTCTTTGAGTTCAAGCTTATGTGGTATTTCAATATGTTTTAGTGAGATGTGTGTGCTTCAGTAAGTTTTTGAAGATGTGTGCTATAAAGGTATGTAAATCTTAGAAGGTGTGGATGAGCCTGAGCATGGGCAGTAAAATATAGTGGTCAGCTGCATAAGTGCATGCATGTTATTAGCTGTGTAGGTCTTTAGTTCTGGAGTTTACCGGTTCATCTGCAGAAGCAGAAGGGAGATGGTTTATAAACCTCTCTAGGGCTTATGGTTTCACATGAAAGGCTGATGGAGCTTGTGCATACTATGAGCAGTTTGGTACTGGACTAGGAAGACTACAGCCCTTTGTAGCATCCCAGGCCAATTAGCTGTGGTTCAGGGAACCTACAAGCGCCCCTGGGGAAGCTTGTGGGGTTTGTAAGCAGTGCAAGTCTGGACTTGATGCAATCTCAGATGCCCACTACACAGAAGTAGATGGGTACAGTGATGGGCTGGTGAGAATCCAACCCTCTGCTCATCCCAACTGGAAACAGAAGAGGTTGTGATTCTTATGCAGGCAGTACCCTGAGATGGGACAACTTCATTTTTCATGCTGACTTTCTCGTTGTGATGTGTCTACTACATCTGAAACTCTCTTGGGGTTTTCAAAGGAAGAGTGAGCTCTCTTCTCCTCCACTGCTCTTGGAATAGGGCCTGCGCTAATTTGGTGTCTTTTCTCCCACAAAGAAATCAAGTGCTACTGTCTGCATCTACATTTGCATTCCCAAGCAGCAGCTGACTGAAACTGGCAAAACCAGTCACTTTGGATTGGGTGAAGCTGGGATAATGTTGGTGACTTCATTGTGCCGCTTGGGAAAAAAACAAAACAGAACACCCTGAGCGGCAAGAGAAACAGTGAGGCTGCCTGAAGGTGCAGAAAGCACAGCTACATTGTTTAAGTTTTGGAAATGACTTTTGCAAACATGTTCTTAGGAAAAATAAATCATTGGTCCCTGTTAGGAGTGGATGAATGTTTTCTTTTTTCCAAGCCCTGATACAAGGCAAATAACTGAGATTTGAAGAATCTAGCACATCTATTGAAATATTCACTTCTTAGAAAGGGCAGAAAATAGTTAACTCTGAAAACAGGTGACTCAAGTGAAAAAATAAAATTCAAATTATAAATAGTGGCAATGAGCACTTGGATTAAGAAATTCTGAAAGACTTTTTTTTCGCTTGTGCTCTTGCTTCCTCACTGCCTGTATGTTAGTATTGTCTACTCCCAGTTTCTGCAGGTATGTTCTGCTTTGTTGTTGAACCAATGCTGCAGAAGAAGCCTTTCTTTCTGGAACTTTCTGGCTTGAGTACTTGCAGTCTTTACAGTTACTCTGCTGCTTCATTGCGTGTTTCTCACTTATGCAGTTTTGCAGTTCTGCATGTGCTGAACCTCCTAACACATCTTACTAACTAGATCACTTCTTCTGAGTCCTGTGGCAGGTCTTGGGACCAAGTTCTCTTTTGTTCAGTAAAGGAGTTCAGCTGCAAGTAGAGGATCAGGGCAACCTTCAGCAAATTGCTGCAGCAATGCACTTCAAACTTGACCTGAAGGAATTCCCTGTAGGCGTGATAGGCTCGTTAAGTCCCCTTGATGATTTAATTCCTGGTGCTTTTGAGACATCAAACCAGGAAGGCAATGAGTGTCAATATCCTATATATCTTCACTGCACTTAAATGTTACAAGCCCCTTTGCTCTGAATTGACAGTGTGTGGAAGCCCTTTTTATGAGATCGATCAAATTTGATAGCATGAGCCCAAATTGCTCTGTGAATAAACATATGCAGTCAAGTTACAATGATGAAATAAAATGGACCAGTTATTCAACCTGAGTCAAAATGGAATCAGAAGAGCAGTGAACTCAGCAGAGATAATCCCTGACAGCCTCATATCAGAGCACATGACTGTCATTTTCTAATTTCATTTCAGCAACTTTTAGTGAACAATGCATATGTTTTCTTTAGAAGCATAGAGAAAATAAGATTCAAATTAAAAGTAGTCTCCATCCTGGCTTGATCATCTGTCTGACAATATCAGTGAGTTTTTGGTTAGTAATTTGGCATAAATATTAAGGCTGGTGAATCAGCTGGAGAGACAGCAGGGGAAGTCTTCCCACATTTGTGTAAGACCAGGCAGAAAAGACAGTAATTATCCTCTACTTTAGAGCAAATGAGGAATTCTCAAGTAACCATTTTAGCGGCAAGTATACGTTGGTAAATTTCTTGTTTCTCCTTAAAAATAATAAGTTTTGTGCAATAGTTGTTTTTACACTCCAATGCTTCCAGTGTTTCATTGCTTGAAAATGCTGAATGCTTCTGTTTATTCCCTTGTGAAAACTGCCAAGAACAAACAATTTCTAGAATAAACTAATCCTTTTCCCTCCCTTAAAATGAAGTTGTTTGTATGGTCTTCAAGGCAGAGATTTTATTTTCCTTCAAATCTGTATCAGGCCCCAAATTAATCTTGGTAAAAGTTGTTATAAGACTGCTTTGGCAAGGTGCTAAAGGGTGTACTTCTGCTTTATTGATTTGAATGCTTCGCTGTATAGTGACTGTCTCAATTGCAAGTAGCAAATGGCATCTCTTGAACTTAAGAAATGTCCAGATTCTTTTTGTGCACGTCACAGCACTTTTCTCGTGGCTTAAAATTGTATGTGGCACTTCTGATGTATAGCAAATTTTGGAACTAGTTAAAAGCTTGATTTCTAGGAACAGGTGACTAGAAGAGCTTTAGCTGTAAAAGTTCTTCAGGCACTATATATAGATCTCAAGCCTAAGTACAGCTGCTGCTTTGTTCTGTAAATTCTACTTTAATATCCCTCCAGCATACTTCTTGATGAAAGGGACTGTTGCCTTGAAGATTCCTTGGAGAAATTGTTAGCTTATGATAGTAGCCCATCTGTGATTGCCTTCTTGCAAGCGTTTTGCTTAGAGAGTCGTGAAAGTAGCATTTGAGATGCAAGGATCTTAAAAACATAATGACAACTAGCAGTATCATAGTGTATTTGCTGCATTTTTTTAAATTAGTCCTGTATTTTTTTAAATTAGCTGTAGGCAACTGACTTCTAAGAAAATGCTTAGTTTTTGAGGTGGTTTAGGCCGGATGGTGGGCTGCAAAATGCATGATGAAACGTAGAGTTCATGCCCATCTTGTTAACTGGAAATGTGTTTATTTTCAATTTTAGATTGGAGGCAATAAGCACACAATGAATGAGCACCTCCATGTGGGTAGCCATGGACAAATCCAGGTTCAACAGCTGTTCGAAGATAATAGTAACAAGAGGACGGTTCTGACAACGCAGCCGAATGGACTTACAACACTTGGCAAATCTGGATTGCCAGTGGTTCAGGACAGACAGTCGGAGAGTTCTCACAGACGACAAGGAAGCTCCAGCTCTTTAAAATCTACAGATGGAACAGGGAAAGTAAAAGCCTCTGTTATGACACCAGAGCAGGCAATGAAGCAATACATGCAAAAATTAACAGCTTTCGAGCATCATGAGATTTTTGGCTACCCTGAAATATACTTTTTGGGTCCAAATGCAAAGAAGCGGCAAGGTGTGATTGGTGGTCCAAACAATTGTGGGTATGATGATGACCAGGGGTCTTACGTGCAAGTACCCCACGATCATATTGCATACAGGTATGAAGTCCTGAAAGTTATAGGGAAAGGAAGCTTTGGGCAGGTGGTGAAGGCCTACGATCACAAGATGCATCAGCATGTGGCACTAAAAATGGTGAGAAATGAAAAACGTTTCCACCGCCAAGCTGCGGAAGAAATTAGAATCCTGGAGCATCTCCGGAAACAAGATAAGGATAACAACATGAATGTTATTCACATGTTGGAAAATTTCACATTCCGCAACCATATCTGCATGACATTTGAATTGCTGAGCATGAACCTGTATGAATTAATAAAGAAAAACAAGTTTCAGGGCTTCAGCCTGCCTTTGGTCCGCAAGTTTGCCCACTCAATTTTGCAGTGCTTGGATGCTTTGCACAAAAATAGAATCATTCACTGTGACCTTAAACCGGAAAACATTCTGTTGAAGCAACAGGGTAGGAGTGGTATTAAAGTGATTGATTTTGGCTCGAGTTGTTATGAGCATCAGCGTGTCTACACTTACATTCAGTCACGTTTTTACCGCGCGCCTGAAGTCATCCTTGGTGCTCGTTACGGAATGCCCATAGATATGTGGAGCTTGGGGTGTATTCTAGCAGAGCTTCTCACTGGTTATCCTCTTTTACCTGGAGAAGATGAAGGAGACCAGCTGGCTTGTATGATTGAGCTATTGGGCATGCCTTCCCCAAAACTCTTAGATTCATCCAAGCGAGCCAAAAACTTTGTGAGCTCTAAGGGTTATCCCCGCTATTGCACCATCACAACCTTGTCTGACGGTTCTGTAATACTCAATGGTGGACGTTCTCGAAGGGGAAAATTACGTGGCCCACCAGAGAGCAGAGAATGGGGTAATGCGTTAAAGGGATGTGATGATCCCCTGTTCCTTGACTTCTTAAAACAGTGTTTAGAATGGGATCCTGCTATCCGCATGACACCCAGCCAGGCTTTGCGTCATCCCTGGCTAAGGAGACGATTGCCAAAGCCTCCAACTGGGGAGAAGGCCTCAGCGAAGAGAATTACAGAGAGCACTGGTGCTATAACGTCAATTTCCAAGTTACCTCCGACTTCAAGCTCAGCTTCAAAACTGAGGACTAATTTGGCACAGATGACAGATGCCAATGGGAATATTCAGCAGAGAACAGTGTTGCCAAAACTCGTTAGCTGAGTTTGAAAAACCCGATGCTGTTAATATGAGAGATACAATGTGGCTGAGCCTTATTTGTATGAAAAAGTAGCTCAGATTTACATTTTTATTTGCTCAATAACTTTATTCATTTGTATCTTTCAGCACTCATTTTAAATGTAAGAAATGTTGATTTTGTTTTTATAAAAATAAGGGGACAATGCTTTAAGTTTTTATACTTATTTTTTAAAATGTTTGTCTTCTACAGTACAATTAGCCTTACTGTAACACAGTGTGACACAGTAATAAACATCAGTGGCAGGCCACTGGTTACAACGTGACTGTCATGCATTACAATGTGGTGTCAAAGGTATTAACCTTTTTCTTCCATGGTTCATATTAGGTTTCACTTGGGGTAAATTTGTTTGACTGTACCTTCTGGAGTTTACAGATATGGGTCTTGATCCTGCAAACACTCATGCCTGTGCCTGAGTTGACTCCAGAGAGAATACTCAAATAAGTACAGTTAAGCACCTGTAAAACTGTTATTTTGAAATAGAGCCATAGCATGTAATATTGTCATTTTCTATACAGGAGCCCAGAGAAAGTGGTATCACTTAGTAATGATACAGTCACCTCCGGTAGAATGCTTTCTCTATTTGAAAACAATATTATTGATTAAAATGAGCATTTAAATATAAATGCAAAAAATAAGAACTTCCAGGGCTAAAATGATTCTCTTAAGCTTTCATGCATGTGGTAGAGTGAGAGGAACAGGCAGTCTGAGAAAGAACGGAGGTGGAAGTATGTGTGTTTCTCTAAATCTGAAAGTGACAGATGAGTTGTTTTTTAAAGCTGAAGTCATGTAAAGCAAAATGTTCTGGACTTCATTTCAGGTTTATAACAGTAAGCATTCACACTGGGTTCTTCTTCCTTTCCTTCCTTTCCTTCCTTTCCTTCCTTTCCTTCCTTTCCTTCCTTTCCTTCCTTTCCTTCCTTTCCTTCCTTTCCTTCCTTTCCTTCCTTTCCTTCCTTTCCTTCCTTTCCTTCCTTTCCTTCCTTTCCTTCCTTTCCTTCCTTTCCTTCCTTTCCTTTCTTTGCTTCTTTCATTTTCTTGTTTATTTATTTCTTTTTTTTTTTTTCTCCTCTCCTGGTTTCTTTTCTCTCCTAATGTGCAGCTTGGCCTCCTTCAATCACATAGGCAGAAATGCTTGTTCTGTCACTTTAATACTGTAACTTCCAGACTGTTAATGCTACATGGATTTCACAGACTGTTTATTTCTCCTGACAATGTCTGTCTGATGGATTGTGACCTCTCTGGTGCATTTACACTTCAGATCAAATCTGCATGTGGGGCAAACACTATGTTACTGTATTGATCTTTGTGGAAAAGTACTTCTTGTTAGAGAGCATGACTGAAGATGGAAAGCTCCTCTGTGGAAAGCTTTTCAGGCAGCAGATGCTATCCTAGATACTTACTAAGAGAGAAATATCAAAGGAAAGTTAAATGATTGGAATTTGAATTAATCTTCAGCATTGGTAGCTGAAAATGACTCTGAAGGAACAGTTAGAGATACATGTAGATTTGTTTGCGTGTGTCTGTGTGCATATGCTTGTTTTTTGTTCTTAGTTTTAACTAGATTCATGGAAGAAAGATGGTCTTTACTAGGGAATAATATCTAGACCTACGTGAGAAGTATATTCCTGCATTGTAGCATATTTTCAACAGGAACAGTTTTGAAATCTGAGATCAGTCTTTCATCACATGCAATGACTGTGGTCTACACTGGATGTATAAAGCATACAAAAAGGGAATTTTCAACAAAGTGGAACATAATCTGGAAGGATTTGTGGATGTGAGAACAAGAGAGACTAGAATGGATTGCATAAAACCTCAATAACTCTAGTATAAACAACATTTATTTGCACAGATTTTATTAAATTACTTGTACAAATTACAAAAAATACTTAAAGCATGGTCCCCTGAGAGGCCAAGAAAGTTTCCGGTTAAGTTCTCCTTCATATTCATTAATATTTACCACTTACAGCTTAATTTTGTTTGTTTGTTTGTGTTTGGTTTGTTTTTAATTTAATGTAAGACTGGGGGAGGGATATAAATAAGAAATGACAGAATTCTCAGGAAACATATCACTCAACTTCTTGCCAAAAAGTCAACATGTGAAGAAGCTCCAAAAATAATTTCTGAGTAGAGGATGGTATTTGTTGATTGATAACTGTAAACAATAGAGCATCAATCAACCATTTTTCTTATTTTTTTAAATATCATTTCCTGCCTCTAGTCAAATTAAATTATTTAGATGTTAAATGTTCACAATTTTGTACAATGTATGTAAGTGCAATATGTAAACATGTATGGAATCATGTTAAAAAATGAAATATAGTGATACAGCTAAGAAAACTGGCTTTTGGAATAGAAATGTCCATTAACTGATGGTCCCCAAATTCTAAGCCTGGAAAAGAAATACATGAATTTTCATATAAAATTAACTGATGAGACTCTCATTACTGTGGAAATATAATACTGTGTATTTTTTTACAGTAGCTGGGATTCTTTAGTTCCTCCACCAACTACTTGGCTTTACCACTTATTTTCTCCTTAGCTATTTCTACAAAAGTTAAGAAATAGGGATGCTTATATTAGGGGTGGCAAAAGAATTTTCCCCCTTAATATATTTCAAAGAAAACATTGATATTTATTCCTGCCTTTCAAGGAAATTTAAGGTGAAAACATTCATAATGTTCATGGGTCATTAATGGGCTAAACCACTAAATTTTCTTTTTCGTGTAACCAGTTCTTAATGCCAATAATGCATTTATGACTGACATTCTTCATAAATGCTACCGGAAACTTTAAGGCCAAAATATAGTGTGCAGAGCTATTTTTTTAACCCAGATACTGTAGAACTTCCTCTATATTCAAAGAAGCAGCTACATTAAGGTTTTTAAGTGATAGAGCTGCTTTTTATTGTAGCTTATTTATACCTGTAAAAAAGGAGGGAGGGGGGAAAGGATGTTGCCTCTTGCTTTGATGTGATTTTATTATAAGGGCTCTGATAATTAGGCTGATAGAAGTTGGCTTGGAAACAGTGCTTAGTCTCACATATTACCATTGTCTGGGGATGTCTGAGCTATTTTCAGATTTAGTAATAGCACAGTGTTGTCTTGTCTTTGGTTGCAGTCTCACTTGGCTCAGTTTCTTGCACCACTGGAGTGTTCATTACCACTTAAGTGTATTGGAACAACAGAGTGATGCAAGATGTGTAGATTAACAATAGAGGATGAATTGTGCCCTTGGTGTTAACAATGTGCCTTTTGTTACAAATGCCATGTTGTAGGGCATACATCTTGGCCTCTTTAACCCTTTGAATACTGGATAGTAAGGATGAAATCTATTTTTAAATGCTATACCTGTCTTAAAACATCCTGTAGATTTTTGAGGCCTTAATAGAAACAATAAGGCAATCACACTTCTAGGGTGGAGAGGACACTCTTCTTGCAGTAAGTCTCATTAAAGGGTTAAAGATGGCCCTTCCTCATTGGTTGTACTTTAACATCAAATTGATTTATTTTAATAAATTTTTGTTATGGTGAAACTAGACAGAAATCAACTGTATTTGTAAAAATTTACCTCAAACTCTTTAGTTTTATAGTGTGATTTAATCCCAGGGCATTTGGTATGAACCAAAGTGCATTCCTTTTATATGTGCCTGGCTCTTATAAAGGTGGCCAGGGATTTTTACAATTTGGGTGCAAGGCACTTAAGCCACTTTTAACTTGGTGGGTGTTTTGGAGTTATAAATGACTTCGTGGGAATGTTGAAAACACTTTAGACATAAGTAGCATTGGGCAATATTAGAATCTTTAGGAAAGGGTATGCATTATTTAATGCCCTCCATTTTTTAGCATTTTATCCATCAATAGTATTTGTGATAAGTACAAGAAGAACTCTTTTTTTTTTTCTTTTTCCAGTCAACAAAGATTATAATATTGTCCAAGTTTATGCTATGGTAGCATTTAAATAAAATATTTGTGAATTATTGTTTCTAGGGGCTTGTACATCTCTGCTACAAATTGTAATTACTCAGTTCAACTGCTACAATTACGTCTAAGCAGTAGCTTGGGTTTTTATTGGGCAACGACTTAGACACGTGACTGTAATATGCTGCAACTGTGTGTACTGAAAACATGTGAAAAACGATTGAATGTGGACTGTGTATATATGTATGTATAATTTTCTGTGAGATGCTGCTGTTGCCACTTAACATTAAAGATGTTGTAGTGGGTTTTAATCCTAGTGGCCAGTTTTATGATACTGTATGTATTGTACAGCTGATGACAGGAGTTAAGACTGTTTTAGTGAATATTTGTTACATTTTATTGTTGTGGCCAGAGATCATTTCAGAATAAAATTTTATGCCCTACTTTACTTCTCTCCACTGTAGTTTGTTTTTTTTCTGATCATAAAGAGCCCTTGGAGTGTTGGCATTTCTTAAACATGGAAAGGCCTTATCTTAGCCTGCTGAAGTCGATGTCAGCATTGCCTTTGTCCCCAAAATGCTTACTGATATCTGTATATAGTATTTATCTATTGCTGGAGGATGACTTCTCTGTGTCTTGACAGCCTTGAATATTGCCCAAAGGCTGCTTTTGCCCTGAAGTTTCTAAAGTTCTTCTCAGGACTTAGAATGTAATATTTATATTTTGTGTTTTTCTTTGACCCATACTCCAGAAAAAAACATCCTTAGCAGCAATTTTGCCTTGCATAGGTGTTTTTAAAGGGTTTTTTTAGTTGCTTTTTAAATTTTCAAAAATAACAGTAGGTCTTGTTTTGTAAGAAGTATTTGACTGAGAACGATTCCGTGTATATATATATATATATATATATATATTTTTTTTTCAAAACTGCCTGTAAAAAGCCCAGATCTCTGCACTGATTTTTGACTTTTCAGTACTTGTCAGATGTTGTGAAGTCCCAGGATAATGAGAATGTATTGCAAAAAGCTAGTAGGCTAAGTTGGGCTGAATTCTGTTGACATATAAATCCAGAGTAATTTCACTGCTTAGTGCAAAACTATCTCACAAGTAATTGGCCGCATTCTGTTCTTAGTAACATCACTGTAAATCCAGAGCAGCTTCATTGGAAGCTTTCTGGTTCAAGTGAGTATAGGCTAAAATCAGTGGTTTTTAACATGACTTCAGAGTCTCCTATTCAGCATAGTTGGGGAGATTCCACAACGTAACTTAAAAAGAAACAAGATTAAATATAGAGAAACACAGTGTACAGTCCCAAAGGAGCAGGAAGCCAAAAATTCATAGATTAAAACCTGTTTGTTAATTACCATGTTCTTCTGAGGTCAAAGGCCTGTTTTTTTAAAAAGGTTTTCTTGTCCTTCTAATCTCTCTCTGTCAACCTCTCCTCATCCAGCCATGTATTGCTCTTGCCAGCTCTTGTACATTTCTGTTATATCTGTTTCTTCATTTGACACATCAGTAAGTAAGTAGCATTTGGACAGCACTAGGAAAGTGCTAAAAGTGAGAGGGACAAAATTAAAGTCATCAGATAGTGGGTGTTAAGGTGTGTGGCATTTTAGTTGCTGAGTTAGGGCTTAGGGCAGGGGTCATCTTACCTGATTTTGGTCATATGGGAGTTGGGGTTTTACCTTAGGCTACTTGCCGAGACTTTCCAGGTAGCTGGTGAGGCAGTTGCAATGCTCTCTGCCAGCACTGCTCCCTCCCCAGTCTCTAACAGAGAGGAGCGGCATGACTAACCCTGTGAAGATGCCCGTCTGAAACAAGGTGCTCAGCATCCCACCTTGAGTGATTTTCTGTAGTTGCCATTATCTCCACAGTGCTTCCCCTTGCAAGGTGATTGTGGCTTGTTCTGGCTATCAGCTGTGCATCTCCATTTCTTTCTTTACTACAGAAAATCAAAGAATGTGAGAAGTGTAATATTTATGATCAGGTAAGATGTTCTTCAGTTCTAGGTGCAATTGCTTTTCTTAAAAATCCCACCTTTCCCCACATTTTTAAGATCCCCCTACTGAAATATTAAGCATGAATTTTGTTCTTCATCAGAGCTTGAAACGTGAAAAAGTAGGTAAATGTTAAGGGAAGTGTCTGTACCGGGCTATCGATCGTCAGGAGCTAGTGTTTAGAGGAAAAAAAAAGATATCTGTAAGAAGAAGAGGGCCAAGTTTGAGGTAAGCATGACCTACCCTGGGTTCAGTGGAGGTTCAAGAATTATGGCAAGATCAGGTTGAGACTGGAAAAGTCTTAAATGTATCCCTGGAAACCATCAATGAATAACCTATTATTTCAATAGGAAAATACCTTTAAAAATAGCTGTACTGTTCTTTGGAGACTTGTCATTTTAAACTCTATACTGATAATTAAAGGATAGCACTAAAGGGTCTTTTTTCTAGGTAGAACTTTAAAAACATAGTTTTCCTTCAAAAATATAATTTAAAAACTTAATCATGTGATTATACTGCTGGCATAATCTTGTGTTTCGTATTTTAAAGTTTTTGAGAGGAAAAGCATTCTCTGTGTTTAGTACATGGTACTAGATTTCTCCTTGCCATCAAATATGCTAGATCAGAATAAAAATGGCATTGACAGAACTGGTTTCTGTTCCTTCACAAAAGTCCTCCATGACTCTTGGGACTGGGGTTTCTGTGTGTCATTTTCCGTATTTGGTTTTGTGTCTGTTTTTTATTTGCTTGTTCATTTGTTTGTTTTTAAGAAATGCTTTCCAGCCTCTGACCATGATGAGTCTTGGATCTCTGCCAACTGTCCAGCACTCTGGAATCTGGGATAGACAATACTGTAAAAATAATGTTTCTTAAGTGTTTCCCCAACAGTAAACAGAAAATGTGGGTTACTACCATATTCCAAATACAGGGAATGCGTGTTCATCTCCAACTGTTTGGTTCCAGTGCCCCAAACAGCCTCTGACCTGGTTCAGTGTTCAGATCTCTGCAGAAAGTTCAGCAGAAATGCCAAGAGCTGAGGAACGAAATAGCCTGTGTCCATCACTTTGAAGGGAAAAGGGGAATATTAAAACAAGGTCATGACATCTTCTCACAGCAAGTTTGGGATATGGCTGGACTTAGGGAGAGGCTCTGCTGAGATTTCTTGGGCTGGAAGCTCTGTGTGCAGCCCTGGGGAATGGCAACCACACTGGTCCCGCTGACAGAGTGGGGACTGCCTCCCCCTGTTTGTAGGGGGCGCTTTCATTTCTGTGCTTTGTTTTGATTATCTGTAAGCTGAATGTGACCATACCTAACGTACCTAAAACTACTGTCTGGAGTCGTTGCAAATGGTGAAATATTACTTTACAACTAGCACTGGCCCTGGAAAAAACAGAGATTCTCATTCAGAGACGGTCTGACTTGGCAGTGCCCCATGCATAGCATGCAAAGGCAGAGTCCGTATAGATGTAAGACTGTCTAAATGCAAAGCACTGGAAGATGAGGGTGCAGTGAAGCATTAAACCTTAATTAAATATAATGCATGAGAAAAGTGTCCACTTAGCAGAAAAAGAAACACAATTGACAATTGTATTCTAAAGACATTGGGCCAAACTCAGTTTTCAAGTATGCTAGCGTAAATCTGGAATGATTCTCTTGGTAGGTATGATGGTAAAAACCTGAATGTTTGCTAATTATTTTATTATTTGAGGTATTTATTTTGAAGAAATAAAGGTTTGTGGCCTCTTTAAAAATGTTCTGAATAGAGAGATACAAATAGTGAGATTTACTTTTATTTCAGCCAATTTGTGGCTGTACAAATTCCACACTGAATGTTTTTTTCTTTTCAAGTGTGATGTGCCTGCAGACACTACAAGTATACTTTACTCAAACTATCTCAGTATAGGGATCTACTCTAACATCATATTCTACCAGGAGAGCAAGACCTGAACTTAAAGTAGGTGTGTGCATGTGTGTGTATATTTATATATAAGACTGTTAATTTAAAAACAAAACCAGAAACACTGCAGGCATTCTTTGGAGTGCTTTACAAAGAGAAGAGACATGACTTCATTTTCCCCTACCTTCTTTGAAGGTTCAATGTAAGCACAACATCTTTGCATTATGCACATGTCAAAGCAAACTCTCACTGCTGGAATCCCTGTTTAACTGGCAGAATGTGCAGAACGAATTTCACTTTTTTTGCTTGAAGCAGAGTGTGTTTGGTGAGCAGGAGCTAGGACAGGAGGTCCTAGTCACTATTTCTGAAGTGGACACTCACCAATTGGAGAACTGTTTTGTAGCTTACTTTGCTTGGCAAGTGAGACTTCTTTTTGATTAAAGCCTGAATCCATGTACATATACTGGATCAATAAACTTCAGCAGAGAAAGAAATCCTGAGGCCAGTGTAGAGTTTGTAAAGCCCACAACTACAATAACAACAGATTTCTAAAGATCCCAGTATTTGTCATGTCCAAATGTGTCACTTCCAAAATGACTTTTAAAATTTGAAAGACATTTTCAGAAATCTATGTAGACATAGTTTTGCCCAGGACAGCCAGCTATTGGCAGGCAATGGAAAGCTGGTGCCTCTGCCTACTGCTGTGAGGCTGGTGCTTTTTGTGAGCTTTGAGCAGTTTTGGCTTCCTCAGGATACAAAGAAAACTTCATTGACAAAGAAAAAAAGAATGTTGCTAAGGAGAAAGTAAACATTTGTATATTAAAGGCACTGCCTGGGTGTCTCTGCTCCGCTGGTAGGAGCTGGCCTGAGGATGGGCTGTGTCCAGGGTGCATGCACATGTGTGAGGGTGACACAGGGCCCTTGGGGTGTTTCCATCCCTAACCCTGAGTGTGGGGTGGGGTGCTTTCCCTGCTCTTCTCTCCTGCGTGGCAGAAAGGAAGGATAAAGCTCAGGCAAAGCTCTTGCATGCTGTTGCTGCAGGAAGAGGAAAGTGCTACCAGAGGCCTGGAAGCAACAAGCAAAGTAGCTGAGTGCTTAGCGGGATGGGATGTGAGGAGGCTGTAACACATTGTACTGCTGGAATTGGGGGTAATGTTTCCACTCATAAGCATTTGCAGATGGCCAGACTTAATTAGCTTTGACAAGTACCTAACTTGCTGTAAGTTACACCACAAATGGGATCTTGAAGCTTTCATTTTTGTTGTCACATATAAGCAAAGCTTTTTCCCTCTTCCTCGTACAGTATTTCCATTTTTCTTTCCATATAAGGCGCTTGAGATGAAACGAGATCTTTGCCTAGCTGAGGAGCTATATTCTGATTGACTAAATGATTTATAATTAGGAGGTAGCTCCTGCCAGTGCTCTTCACATGTTGACTGAGAATTGCCTGCAGCAAATCAGTGTAGGCAAAACTGCCAGAAATGCATGCTGATGTGTTCTTGTGTCAGAGACCTTTCAGCCCCCAATATCTTTCTTCCTCTGGTACTGACTCAGACAAATTATCCTTGTGGGCAGTGAGCTATTGGGTTGCACTCTGTGGACCTTCAATAAAATACTTACCAAGTCAATTGTTTATGATCAGTTATGTGGAAGTAGCGGCACTGGACTTTTGAGGTCTATGAAGGAGGTATGCATGAAACGAAGATGAAGTGAAGTGTGCCTCTATCGCTAAAGGATGTGAACTAGAAACCCTTCCCCTCCTGGTAGAAGCCACTTGGCCTGCTAGCTGAAAAGGAGGCTTTCTGGACTGGGCTCACTTGGGCAAGATTGGAAACAGGCGAGAGAGATGGCTATGGGATTTCAAGAAGATACAACTGTTTTTTTCCCCCCTCCGACAAAACTGTGGCATACCAGGCACCTGGAATGTTCTGACCAGGGAAAAGCTAGGAACAGAGTCAGTTCCTGGTTATAGCAGAGGACCAAGTTAAGACTGTTCATTCCCACTTTTTTTGGTTTTCCTTCAGCTGAGGTAGGTCTGTCAGTGCTGGGCAAACTTTCCCTTTTGGCCAAAACTGAGCCTGCCTCCCCCTAAATGGGCAGATGAGAGACACATGAAGCATGGTGGTTGTAAAGGAATGGCAATGAGCAATAAACTGGGGGTCATGTTTTTCCTCTCACTGGTTTCTCACTCTTGCATGTGACTTGCATATCAGTAAACAATCACCTGTTTGGACCATAGCCACTCTATGTATTAAAAAAAAGAATTCAAGTCACATAAATTCAGGATGCTTTTTTAAAAAAGGTACATGTGGTCTTCTGTTTAACTGCTTTCAAGGATCTCAGCTTTCAGAGTTTCCATCTATCTTTTTTTTTTTTTTTCCTCCAGCCATGACAGCCATAACCTTTCTAGGAGCATAAAGACTGACGGACACCCACTGTCATGACCCTAATATAGCAGATATCATGTCATAAAATGTCTTACATAAATTTACTAATTTTCTGCCATAAAAGTAGTTAGCTTGCTTGGCTCCTACTGCTTCTGTTGGAAGGTTGTTCCAAAACACCATTTCTCTGATGGTTAGAAATGTGCTTTTGGCTTAAAATAGTTGATGACTTTTTTTCACACTATTCTTGTGCCAACATTGTCTTATAGCTCAAATGATTCTTCAGCCTTCCTGGTATTTACAAATGTATTTATAAAGTGTAACTGTATCTTCCCCCAGCCTTTATTTTGCTAGGCTAACCCCATTAAGCTATATTTGTCTCATCTATAAAACTAATTCCCCATTCCCATCCTACTAGGTCTTTGCACCTGTTCTAGTGTGAATTCAGCTTTCCTGAATGCAGCTTGTTAGAGCTCTGCACAGCATTCTGGTTGCAATCCCACCAGGGATATGTACAGTAAGAATACCTCTCCCTGTCTACTACAGTACTTCATCCAGTGCACCCCAGGATTTTTCATGTCTATGTCCTGCAGGTAGCTCACAGTCATTCTGATACACCCATGTCTTCTCTGTTCTGTCGCTTACAATTGATGGGCTACAAGTTACAGCAAAATTTCTTTTGGCTGGTATCTAACTGCTTGACCTTGTACTATTAAATATCCATTGACTTATTGTAAGAAATGAAACGTTGATATTCTCATGAGTATATATTATTTGAGAAGCTGGGACTTTTAGAAAAATATAAGAAATGATGTGACTAACAAAAACGTCATATTCAGCATACAACTGTCAAAAATACATTCCAGGATGTGATGCAGTTGGCTCTAATTATCATTGAAGGATGAAGATGTTGCTGTTACACCAAAAAAAATAGCACAAATGTTTTGATTATGTTGCTGCCAGGTCTCATGATTTCAACTGGTGTTTTTTCTTAAGTCCTAGCTCATAGAATCCTATTATTATCCAGTTATATTTTCTGACCTTTTACAGAAACCAAAGTTTCTAGTCTCAGAGCTATATCCGAAAAGAGGTATGTGGTAAACCCAAAATCCAGAGAACAATTCCTGTGAATTTAAAAGGAACAGATTAAAAAAAAAGAAAGCAGATTTAAATCCCAGACTCCAATTCGCACGGCGTGTATCAACATTGCTAAGGTTTTCTAAGTGTTCAGAGTCCTCAGTGCTATCAATAGCATGTGAAATAGTGGGCTTTGAAGTCAAAATGCTGTTTTTCTAGGTACTTAATTGAGAGTTGCTTCATGGAGAAACATCAAGCCAAATGTAGTTGTATTGTTGCACCTTAACTGGCCATCTTCCAACAAAATGTCTTACACTGAACACTTGAGTCCATTCTTTTCATTCTTGTACAAATGCACAAAGAAAATGTTGATGACAGCAGTAAAGCAGTTGTGGAAAGCAGGGAGTAGTTAAAATTGCTGGGATGAATTCAGTGCCTATGAGGAAGTAATAACAAGGCTGAACTTCATGGGGCATGTTCATGTTTATGAGAAAGTGAGATACAAGCTGTCCCCTTCCTCTGCCTTCCACTTCTACATCACTCAGAAAGGGATAGCAGCTGATGACAGGGAATAGATGTGTCAACCTGCTGGCTACAGTAAGATTCACCAATGACCTTAAGTCAAGCTTTGAAGGTATATCTTCAGAGGTGATATTTTTATTCTGTATTGACCCATAATGCCAGCTGTTCTGCATAAGGTGCATTTCAAATTTAGAGATTTCCCTCAAAAAAACCAAAGCCCACACTGATGACCAGGAAGGAATCCTCAGTGTAAGTCTTCATTGTATATCTTTTCTATTCTGTACAACAGTGAACTCCTTCCTGCAAAGAAGAACAAGGCTTTTTTGCAAAGAAGGGCTTGTGCTTGGGATTTTTTCTGTGCTTTCCTTCAATGCAAAGTTTCCTGGACAGACTAAGAGAATACAGTGCATGGAAGGGCAAGAAGGTATTATGGATGGCTGCTTTAAAACTGGAAGAAATATTTTTTGAATGCATTATGAATATTTATTTTGCAAATTTTTCAAGATTGAACTTTTAAATATTAGATTTTACTTTTATTTTTCTTCCTGTGCTTCACAACTTTGTCTTTCTTTCCTTTTCCTCACTTACTTGCTTTACCACAAGATCAAAAATGAAAGAAACCAGAGGAAACCAATTTAAATGTGAAACTGAAAATACTACTGCAAAAATTTTGCATAGAGCTTTGATTTTCAGCCGCACAGAAAATTCACTGAAGAAGTATTCAGTTAAAAAAACTGAACCAGGTATAGGTTTGGATTTTCCATACACAGACATGTTAGCTGACTAAGTCTTCTAATCTTCCAATACTACAAAGATTTTAGTACCTGTTTAGCTTAATACACATGAACATTTATTACTGCTAGGGTGGGTTAGAAGTCACGTTCAAAGTGCCTCTGTGAAGCTTTTAATTGCTCTAACATCTAACATTAAGGATATTTAGAAAGCCCAGAAGAGCTAATTTCCTGTGGTGACTAGAAGATATGACAATGTTAAGGTCTGGCTTTGGATGAATGACAAAAGAAATGACAGCCAAGGCTCATCACTGGATAGTCAGATAAATATTCACAACCAAATATTTGCTGTATTTTTAAGGAGGGCTTAGGGACCCTAAAGGCATGTTTCCTTTCTGAAGATGATGTTCATATAAGTCGGTTTAGGAGACTGCAGTATTTTCTACCTGACTGAAACAATGAGCATAGTTAGATACAACTATTTTCCGGTCTGAGCCTGGGATAGGTTTTGGTTTTGACATTAACATTCACTGATCCAAATATACACAAGCAGTGGCATCTATTTTTTCCTTTTTTGTTGCCTTTCATATCAAGACTATTAGGAGATAAAATCAATCCGACTTTAACTTCCAAAACAGGCAAGGGGGTGGACTTGTAAAATGACCTGCTACAGGAGTTGGTCGATTTGTGTCTATTGGGTGATGCAAAAACCCATAGTTGAAAAGGGACATGATTTGATTACTGGCAGCTGCTGTCCAGCTGATGTAATTCAGTAATAGTCAGTGACAGGCAGAAACTACAGAAGATACAAATGATAATCCTTGGGGAGCTCAATACATAAATAATTCATTAAAATGAATTTTGTAGTGGGGGTCAAAAGAAATAGAAGACAGGCTAAGTGTTAACTCTCTGAGGGAGGAATTGACAAACTGTTTTTGTATAAACTGTGTGGAGGGGAAATACAGGCAAATTAAATGTAAATGAAGAAAATGACACTCTTCCTATTACCAGGAACCAAAGCAAACAGAGACACACACACACACACACAAAAAAAAAAAAAAAAGATGATTAAGGAAATCTCAATAACTGAAACTGTTGCTGGACAGCAAGAGGGCTACACTTGGAACAGCATCAGTCTGAGCTGTGGTGTTTGTACTGTCAAAACCTGAGCTGAGTTGTACCATCAAAGCCTGGCCACTGAGATACTTGATAATAGTAATATGAACAATAAAGTGAGTTATGACAAGTCCATACTGTCACACACTGTATATTATATAGTCTTACAGAAGTGTGTTTTCTTGGTTATCAGCTTGCTAACTAATCCATATTTTGAAGCTGATTAATCTTCCCCAAACATTTTATGCATATGAGTAATAAAACACTGTCTGACTGCCTCTGTGGGAAGGACAGAAGTGCTGGTGTGGGATTTCTTTGTGCCTCCCACAGGTAATACCTGCTAGGGGCTCACCCATTGCCTCCAGGGGTGGCCAAAGCAATGCCCTGCTGGCTGTGCCATTTGCTAAGTCACACTCTGCATTGCTTCAGGCCCTTCCGGGGCTGCATCCCAAAAAGAAAGGTTTCCTGCAGTGTGGCCTTCAGCCTCCAAAAGTGTCCTTGGATGATAGTTTTCAAGGACAAGGAAAGCCAGTCCTGATCCGTCATGCGCTGTTCTGCATTTCAGCTCAGAGTTTCCCGAGGAAAAACAACAACACTTACACTGAGAAAACTTAAAGTCTATTTCTCTGAAACTGCTTTCAAAGACTTTTTTTTGTGAAGCTCCTTTTGAGACCTCCTAGCACAAGGTGACTATTTTTTTCATGTACTAGACTATAATTCTGCAACTATTTGTGCCTAGTTTTATGTTTGCTTTATTTTGTAAACTCTGACTATTCAAATAACTTTATCCTGACTGAATAGGGGTGGGTTTTGTCATATTTGAAGAAACATTGGCTTAGGAATAAGTTGTTATAAGCATGTGTAAATGGCATGTTACTTATGTGCAGTGTGAAATTTTCCATCCAGGCTCATATTTTCAAAAATGGCCTCTAATTTTGTGTATCCAAATTTAGTCACCCAGAGGCTGACTTACAGAGATATTGCCTGCCCACAAGTCTGAGCATGTATACTTTATAGTCCCAAGAATAGCTTCCCCAGGATGGTCTGCTTCATTGCATAGAGCAGCCCTTATTTTGTGCTATTCTAGATTCTTATTTTGTCATTGTCTGAGAACTGCTGGATCTCCAAGACAAAACATTTTCCATGTTGTAAGTTTTGTGCTCTCTAAATCTGGAAAACATTCTCTTCCAGAAACTTTGATATTGCCTCAGATGCAAAGGTCTCCCTCCCATCTGGACTCAAAAAAAAAAGAAAAAAGATAGTTTTAGTTTCCTGTGTAACCAGACTACAGCCATGAGAGCCATTAAAGGAGAGACCCTTTAATTACATCAATTATTTTAAAGTAAAAAGCTATGGGAGAAGGATCATCCCTTACTACAAAAAATCCATGTCTGTTTATCGTTCAGCTACAGGAGGAACACGTCTGTAGCTGCCCTGTAAGTAACTATGAGGCTGGCTATTACTTCATTGTACATGATGCCATTTGACAAAAGTTTAGTTCTGGAGGAAACCTCCTTTGAATGTAATGGGGTGGGAGAAACTGGGAGAAGAATAATCAGAGTTTAAAATGCTGATAATGTTAAAATATTTTATTGTACCAATTGTGCAAAAGGCAGGGAGTTTGTCGCTTTTTCACGATAGTTCCTCGTGCTTGCACCTTCTCATAAGGATGCATTTCTCATTCTCTGAAATGAGTTGCTCTATCTTATCTACAGAGGTTTAACTGTGATTTAGGAGGAAATGATGTGCTTGTGGTAATGTACCAGTTTCCAAAAATAAACAGGATACACTGGTGAACTGCGGTGATCTCAGGATTAATGCTGCCTCTAATTACTGAATTCATGCAGGGTGCAGGTAGCATTAAAGGGGGCTGAAAATACACAAGAGACTCCGAAGGTTTTTTCTTTAAGACAAAAAGGCATGCTTCTCGTGCCAGTTATAATGCAATTTCCAGAACCAGAACAGAAACAATAGCATTATAAATAAATGCCCTGTGACACATGATAGGACTGGCTAGTGGCTGGATGCTTGCCTCTGTCCAGGCCATTTCTACAGCCAAAACAAGCAATCAAGCCGCTTTATTCTGGAGACTTCAGTATCATTCCTTTTAATGCACAAGGTAAAACACGCTTATAATAATGAGCCCTGCTTTCATGGGGGTATAGCCTGGAAAATAAGGAAGCAGGAAAAGCTGCTGTAGTACTTTTCAGAAAGAAAGAGGGAAAGAGAAGACAGAGCCTTAATTTTTAGGATGTTAAACCCGGATTTTAGGATGTTAAACTCTCATTTTCACAGAGGAAGAAGGCATTTTTTTGACTGAGCACATTGCACGCCGCGAGCAGCAGAGCGGGTGCATGGGGCCGTCTGCTGGGGACGCAGCAGCGGGCTCTTCCCTCGCGTTTTCTTGTGCAACAAACCCCGCATTGACTGATGGTTTTGCAGATGCGCTGGAGGACGAAGAACGGCAGAGAATTTCAGCTCTGTCGCTGCTCCCGCTGGGCGCCACCACGCCGGCTTTCGCCCGTCACCGTCCGTGGTCCTAAGCAGCGTCTGTTGCTGCCTGCCCCCGTCAGCCTGCTGCCCCTTGAGGAACGAGGGACGAGGTCAGAAATCCCGGTGCCGCCCTGTGCAGAATCGGGGCTCAGCGGGCTCTGGGCAAGGGGCAGAGGTGCCCCCCGAGGGGCCACAAGGTTAAACAACGCTGTACCCATCTCTCCTGCGCTGGTGACAACTGCCTCAGGCCCAGCGGGACCCGCCCGCGGCCCGGCGGCTCCGGCTCCTTCCGGAAGGTTCCAGCGGTCCCGGCACCTCGGCAGGGCAGGGAAGAGCCCCCGCAGCAGCGCCGGCCTCGCAAGGGGGCCAGGGAGGCCGGGGGCTGGCGGCTGTGGAGAAGCCTCGTGCATTTTGTGCAATTTCTGTAACGGGCATCATTTGCCACAGAGAAATACAGTCACGGAGGTGGAGGCTGGTCTAAAAATCATTTCCTAAATATGTAACTCGGCAATACATTGCTGTTCTTTCCTTTTCAGGATCACGCCAAGGCCTGTGGATGTATATCAGTGCTCTGTAGCTGCGGAGTACGATTTAATTGTATTTTCTTATAGGACTCCTTGTTGTCTGTCGTCCAACTTTCAGCATCAGCATAGAGATGGTTTGGGTCTCGCAGCCCCTGTCCTAGTTATGAGCATTGCTAAAGTGAAATGCCTTGGAAGGGAGGCACTTTAGTCTGGATCTCCCCCTTATGAGAGCACTTACCAAAAATGCGATCCCCTTCCTGAGCAAGCCCGGGGCTCCCCGCGCTTGCTGCCAGGGGAGTTAAGCAAAGGAAAGTCACAAACCCGTCCCTCATTTGTGGTTTATCGAAGCAGTCCACTGGCTTGTGATAGCTCTACGTTACCAAGAGCGATTTTGCTGCTCTAGTTCTCTGGGAGAGCAGGCCTTTTCAATATCTCTTCAACCAGGTGCTGCTAAAAAGGAGTATTCGTTCTGGCTTTTGTGTGCTGAGATCATGACAGCTGTTCTACAAAGTGTTCAGTGCTTCAGTAATTTTTACGGATCTTGCTTTTATGCATGTATTTGTCAAGTTTTGTGAATGTTATTTCCCATTATCTCCTTTGAAATTGAGGATTAACCTATAGCAAACCCTCACATGTAGGCTTCACTCCAAGATAGAGGTGCCTGCTAGTTTAAACAGGGATGCATTTCCAATGTGACACATCAAAACATAATATAATGATTCAGTCTTGTGAGTTGCTCTCCATAAAGCGCGTCTAACACTGTATTCTCTATATTGATCCTGGCAGTGACAAATTCCATCTGAAGAAGGCAGCACTTTGAGATATTAAAGCATAATTTATGGATTCATTTACTGGGGTTCCAGAATTGATTTCCTTAAATGTACGTAGCATATCTGATGTAAATCCCCTGGGATTTGGAAGAGTGTTGTAAAATACCATCAGTTCCTAGTTTCCTTTGTAATCACTTAATGAAGCCAGAATGCCCTTTGTTAAATGGGCCCTTTCATCCTCTGGGTGCATTAAATGCAATTATATTTAAACTTTCGTTTAGAATTGGAACGAAATTAAAATCATATAAATAACTGAATCTTCAGGATTGCTATTCCTAATTAACAAGGTAACTGTTCTTGCTGGAATAGACTTTTTATGACACATTAATAACTCCCAATTCCTGTTACATATTTATTCAAAGCAATATATTATATTTCAAATGTTTAACAGAAGATTCCCATAAGGAAGGATCTGATTAAGTGCTCTGTTAAATACTGAGTGCTTTTAACTGTACTGCATATTCTCTCAGTGCCTCCTGCTGCATCTGAAAGCTGAGACAATAAAATCCATATTGCAATGTGCTACATTTTATCCGAAACTAGGTGTGCTTCTTGGAGTGCCATGCAAAATGCTAGCATGCCAGCTTGGGTGAACTGAATACACACACGCACACGCACACACACACGCACACGCACACACCATCAAAGAGCAGTCAGTTGATTACTTTTTTTTCCCCCAGGGCTGTTTGATTTGTACTTCAGAGACTTTGCATGTCATTCTGCAAAGCAGAAGATGCCTAGGGTTTAGGATTCAAATTGCTTCTCAGAGTATTACAAGCATTATTCTAATGTCTTATGTTGAACCATTTTTAAGAATCTGTTAAATCAGTGTCCTCTGCAGGTATCATGCTCCGTATGTATATGTTTTCAATGTGGAAAGAAATTACTTCATGTGAAGCTATGGTTATGTAACATCCAGCTACTCTTATGTCTGTCTTCATCTCTTCTAGTATTGCCACCTGGTTTGAACTCCATGGTGTTCACTGCCCCAGGCTGACAGAGTGCACAAGAACTTGAATAAGTACCACTTGCTCCAGCAGCACTCCAAGTCCAAGAATTTCTCGTCATCTTCCCCGAACCCAGCTGAGGCAGAGCTATCTTGAGTTACTCCAAGTGACTTTTTCTTCTCCAGCGTAAGTGCAGACCAGCTTGTGTCAGAAAGAGAAGAAGCATAAAACAACAGCAGAAGTCATAAAAATAATAATCCTTAGAACAAAATCATATAAAGTAAATTTAATTCTGTCTTAGGAAAGAAAAAGAAAAGGGAGAGCAAAAACATTCACGTTAATCACTTTTGTAGATGCTTTGATGATAAGGCTGATACCGAAAGACCTCACATGGAGTATAATTCCGTGCCTGGCAAGCAGCTGTTTTGGACACCTTTCAATCATGCTGATATCTAGCTGTTCAGTGGTATCATATGGAAAATGTGGCACAGTTATTCCATTAATGTTATAAAGTTTATATAACTACAATTTCACAATCTGACTTGATATTTTTGCATGGGAAGTATTTTAAAATATTAGAGGATCAAAACCAATAAAACAATAGCCTTCTCAGAATTACTGAAATGTGCATAGATACAGAATTTGCATGCAAGAATATATCTGAAAAGTTGTCTTTCATCAAGCTTGGGCTTTCACATAGGTGGATATAATGTCTTGTCATAGACCAGTACAGCATGAATATATTGTCAAGAACAGCAAACCCAAGAAACCCCAAATCTGATGGCATTGTGTTGCGAAGAATTCCTATTTATATGTGTACTTGGGATATCTTGTTTTCAGAAGTCATTAAATGGAAATAATCTTTTAGGAATGACACATAATGATGAAGTTCATTATGTTAAGTGTTTCCACTTACCAAACCAATTTTGAGTAGACGAACTTTAAATCTGCTTTGTGAATTGATATAGTTTAAGGTTGATATAGCTTAATGAAGATATTAATAGTGAATAATGGGTGGAATTGGAGCAGTATGTGAGACAGTGGCACAGAGCAACTTTTGTTTTTAAGATTCCTTAATTGCAGAAGGAAAAAAAAAAAACTCTTACCCTTTGAGCACTGCAATCATTTTAGGAACTGTAGTGAATCTTTTGAGGGTGGTGAGCACAAGAAAACAATATTGCAGTTTGCTCTAACTGCTCAGATCAAGGTCCCAGTTAGCTTTCTGGCACAAATCTGCTGGAATGGTTTTCATCATCTGGTGGCTGTTCATGCTGTGTTTTGTAATCAAGGCATTTAGTAACTGTAACTCTGTAAGTCCTGTATATAATTTCATGTACATTATTACAATGCTTGCACTGCAGATCCTTAACTTTAGAGATGGGATATATTGACCTTGAGGAGCATAGAGCAATGGGCAGTGGACATAAAAAAATCCCTTTGGTCAAAGCTGCATGGCATTTTGCAAGTGCTTTCTGCCCAGGATGCTTCTTCATGACTATAAATTGTGATATTTGTGTGCAAAGATTTGGACCGATTGCATCATTTGTTTTGATTGAAATGGCACCCTTAAAAAATAAATCCTAATCTTCCTTTCAATCTCACTAACAATATTCCACAAGAGAAGTCAATAGGTTAGTTCCTCCATGTCAAGGCTTTTTAGAAATCTTACTATGTTCCTCTGTCATTTTGAATATTTCCTTCTCTCTCCCCTCCATTATTGTGGAAAATGGAAAATACCAGTGACTGTTGTCATATTCCCTTAGCTCTTCTCCAAACTAAATAGTTCAAGACACTGATTTTCCACAGGTGCTGAATAACCACATTTTGGCAGAATCTATGCTAGCTCAAAATTCTTGACAAGCAGGTGCCTCAGCGTGGGAGTGGGACGTGTACACCCTGGTTTTGCGGGTGGCTTTTTAAATCTCCTCTCATGTGGAGTCTCATCTTACTGTCCCAAATGCAATGTCTAAAGTAATTTTGTCCTCTTGTGACTCTCTCTGTTCTATCCCTCTTTTTAATGAGATGCAGTGACTTAAACAATGAATACACCACTCTAGGCAATGTCCAATCAGCACCCACAGTCTGTATAATAACATATTTTAATAAATTGTAATTCTTGATTCTCCCATGTGGCATAATTTTTATTTGTTTTACCACAGTTTATAGAGCTGATGCTTTTTATTCAGCTGTTCCTAGTGTACTCAGATCTTGTCCCTGCAATATTAAAAGCAATGCAAAACTGAACTTGGTTTGGAGAGAACAATAAAAAAGCTTCAAAGCACTTGTGAAATCTGCATTTCTGCTACTGTTATGGTGTCCTGCATCCACTTATTCATGGCATAGTACCCTTCCCTTGTCTCTGCAGAAATGGGAAGCATGTTGGTGCAGTCCGTCTGCCCTGACATCTGATGCAAGGGAGGGAGGGAGGCAGGCTGCCCTCACTGCTGCCTGCCCCTGCATGGCCCATGTCTGTATGCGGGGCTCTACAGCCTGTCATCCCAGGGATGCTGATGAAGCTGTTCCACCACCGTGCTGATTTGGCAGCATTGGTGATGCATCTCTGTTCTTTTTGCCATTTTTCCTGAAGCTTTGAATTTCCCTCTTGGTTTTCCAGAAGATGTTGAGAGTTCTACAGCAGAGAAGGTGCCAAGGAAGGAGGAGACCTGCCTGGATGGATTCTGATTCAAGGGCTATGTCTGTCCATGTGCTTCAAATGAAGATGTCAAAATTCACTCTGCTTGACATCACCTTTCACCCTTTAGGGAGAAAATAGCTTTTTAGGACCTTCTTCTTGTCACATAACTCCCTTTGGGTTGGATAAGCATTCTGTAACTCTGGGCCTAACAAAAGGAGTACAGGAAAGCCTCAATATCCCCAGGCTACTTTAAGCCTGAATAATTTTATCATGGGTCTTCAAGAAATTATAGAAGAATTGCAGAGTCACAGAATACTTTAAGTTGGATGGGACATCTAGAGATCGTCTGATCCAATCCCCTGCTTGGAGCTGAGCTAACTTGGATCACTTTGCTCAGGGCTGTGTCTAGCTGGATTTTGAATATCTCCCCACAGCCTTTCGGGGCACCTGGTCCAGTGTTTGTTTATCTTCATGGTGAGATTTTTTTCCTAATATGTAATTGGAATTTCTCATGTTGCAACTCATGTCCACTGTCTGGATAAACTTGTTGGATGGAAGACCTCCATGCACTGTGTCATCAGGCTCTCTTTGTTGTCCATGCCATTGTGGTATATGCCAAATGGTTTACTCTGGGGCATCCATAGGGGCTGAATTAGGATTTGGAGACTATCACCACCCTTCACTCCTGAATATAGGCTGCCCTTACTCCTTTCACTCAAGAGCAGCCACTTTTCCCAATATCTCATCCCTTTGGCAAACTTTCGCCTCTGTGTTGGGAGCAGGCCTTGGAAGAAGTATCTGGATTGCCTTGGCTTCCTGAATTCTCTGTCTCTTCTGGAGAAAAAGACTATGGACTGGATGGAAATACCAGGGGAGCCAGATCAGTACATGGGCTGGCCATGTACCGGACTCTGCTTGCATGTAGTTCACCCTGAGCCTGCAAACTTTGGTGGTGGGGTAGGGTAAATTGAGATATTCCCAGTCACTGTTCAAGAAATTTTACAGAATGCAGACATCCTTAATTATCAAAGCAGAAGCTGGAGAAATGGGAAGTTGTTAGTATCAAAAGCTAAAGCCACTCACTAAAAGCAGGTTTTCAGTGAAGTTAGAAGTCCTTTTACTGTAAAGGCTACTTAGATTATTTAAAATCAGTTGTTGGTCTCAGTCCAGTAATGGCACCCGTGTCAGAGAGCTGCCAAGGTCATTTGAACAGCTTGTCAACCTTTCTAGCAGACTGAACAAAGAAGATAAAGGCTGAGAGGACAGGCAAAATGAGCCCCTTCATGCCCAATGGCACTCTTTCCAGACAGGCTTAAAGGATGCTGGCCAGTAGCCACCAATGCTCTTGGTGCCTGCCCTGAGTTTCATCTCTTACTAAGTAGACGGGCCCCACTTTGCCAGCACAGTCATTACACCACCTTATGTGAACACCAGAGACTGGCTCTCTGCACTCACTGAACTTCAGGGACTGTTGCCAAACTGGTGCTCTGCGACACGGCCCGTTCTCCCAGCCCATCTGTCTCATCCATCAGGCCTAACACTAGCCCTAAGCTAGTGCGACGTTGGCAATACGCTCCACGTCCTGTCACACACACCTCTGTGCAGTGACTGGAACAGAACAGTTGCAGTGCCGGTATGAAACCCATCTACCACCAGCCCACCTTCTGCAAAGCATGGGTATTCTCAGTGGCTCTCCTGAGGAGTGCCAGGAACAACGCACCATCAGATTCTGGCCCGTTTTAGCTATTGGACGCATTTCACCCCACAGATTATTGCAGAGTGGACCTGCCTACTTGGACCAAATTTTATCCCCAAACTTTCAGCTAAACCATCTGGACATGTGGGGTCCCTACAAACTCTCCTGAATCAGATAGCAGTGTAGACTGCAGTTCAGCTGTTTGACTCTAGTTATACTGTATTTTTATTTTTACCATGGCAAAGATTCTGTTCTCATTGCTTTGGCTTTTAACTTTGTTGTTTTTTATGATGGTAAGAAACCCTGAGTGGCATAAAAAAGGAAGACACAAGGGAGGGGACCCCCTCATCATTGCAGCATTGTAAAACAAAAAAATCTGTAGGAAATATTCAAGGCATATGAGAAGGTAGCATGCCAACAGCTACTGCAGTATACCGGACACACAGGGACATCATTGTTGAGTAAATGTTTTGTTTACAGACAGAAGGAAATCTAGTAGAGATAACCTTCTCATCGAGAGTAGACTGAGACTGACCAGAAAGATTTTCATCTATTCATCTGTAAAACCCTCATCCACAGCTGAGATCTGAGAGCGAGACAGAGAGAGAAAGTATCCTAGATTTCAGGCATTCCTGCTGTCATAGACCTGTCTTTAAAGACCAGAAAGAGGCCCAGGTGCAGCTTTCTCAACCTACAATCCATGAAAGGGATCAGGACGATTTTTTTCTCAAGAAGAAATACCTTCCTTCCTTCCTTCCTTCTTTCTTTCTTTCTTTCTTTTTTCTTTTTTTTTTTTGACTTTTCTCCTTACTGGGTGTCATGTTTTCTGACAACTGAGAGGATATATAATCAAAGGTGGAGCTCCTCAATTCTGTTTTTTGAGGGGAAAAAACCCCTTCTCTGACACACAAATATGTGGCTAATCTTGCCTTTGTATCAACCAGGTTTGTCTTCTAGTTCTTTACTTTAGCTGATGCTTTTCCATCTCTTCTCTTCCCCACAGCACTCTCCATTCTTAATGTCCCAGGGTCAAGTCTAGGTACTTTTCTGAAACAAAATGGAGAACAAACCCAATATTCTAATCGGCAGCAAAGATGGACAGTCCAGAGGGCAACAAGAGCACAAGAAAGTCATAGCACTGTTTTCACTGAAGTGCTTCTTTTATTAGGGAAGGGAAGAAAAACATGATGGTTGCCCATGTCCTGACTAGGATTTTTAGCTCAAACATCTTGCCTGGCTCTGAAACACTGAAGAGCATTTTGGACATCTTGGCCACGCTGCCAGACGTTGGCTCCTACATAATCGATCTGACTTACAGCATCCTTGGAACATACGCTGACTTCAAGGGTGTTGGTAGGTTGAAAATCCAGCTGCGCTTCTGAAGCTGAAATACAGACTCAGGAATCTAACTTCAGCTTTGATTTTTTTTTGGAAAAGTATGCCTTCAGTAGGCAAAGCACTACAGGTTTTGGTCTGGCTTTCCTTCAAAAGCCAAGAGCATATTATACAACTCATGCAGTCTTAGCTCTGCTGTGAGCCTGCCTTCAGAAGACTGTGGTTCTCTTAGATAAAGAGAGTCTTATCTAATTAGTTATTTATATATCAACAGTCTCCACAGAGTGCCAGACACTACAAAATTATAGCATAGATGTGAGGAGGAAATTAAGGTTCGTGCTTTGAAATGGAAGAACGCATTAACAATTCTGACAATAACTTGTTTATTGAGATGTCCCTTCATATGGCTTGGCCCCCAGGTTGAGCTCTGGAAAGTAGATAAAAAAGCCCCAACTCTGTGTTTTTCAAATGCTGTTACCTTCCAGCTATTCACTGGACTCCGTCTGCCCCCTTGCATTGGAGGTGTAGCCCAGCTTAGCTGACCAGTCTCAGCTTAGCTTGGGGCAGTCCCTCCAGAGGAATAAAGGAGGGATGAGTTACAATCTTTTTATAACTAGTGCAATATGCCCAATGCAATCCAGACAACTGTCTGCTGGAAATTTGATTGAGTTCACCAAAGAGCTTTGCAAACCGCTCCTTTTAGATGGCAGTCCAAAGGGCAAAGGCTGTCTGTCCTGCTAGCAATCCAGTCTGCCACTTAAGCATTTCCCCCCCTTTCTTTAAAGGTCAGAATTAAATGGATCTCTCTTTACTACTTTACAGATAAACGCTTTGATAAGTGAGTGCTTGGGAGTCATGGTGATGAATACAGAATGTGGTAAATATCCTGATAGATGAGATTTTTAAAATATGGGATTGTGCTTGCTACATAGAAAAGGAAGTGAAACTCTGATTCTTAGATTTGACAGGGGTGACCCTCTTCCCTGCAAGTTATTATCTTCCATACTGAATGAGCACTGACATCAGAAAGACAAGCTGCATAACACATGGAGATTATTAGTATTCAGTAAACAGATATGCTTGCAGCTCTTAAGTACTGAAAATCTGCAGTGAAAGTGTTCCCTCTGCCCGAAGGAGGCTGCAGCTGCTGTGCTGACGGCAGGAGCCAGCGGTGAGGACAAGGTATCATTCAGGGCCAGCCTGCTCCCAGGGACAACAGCGACTTCTCAGGGGGCAGGGGTGTGTTTTCCCCAAAAAAGGATTCTTTCCTGTAATCAGAAAGTCCCTGCTCTCAAATGGTCTCTCTCTATTTCCATAGGGATCTGAATATTCAAGGAGAGCAGTGAAGGAAGTGAGAAGCTGGCATTAGAGCCACCCAGCAATGTTGCAAGAAAATGGAAATGTTTTGCAGAAATGTATCAGCAAATTTCTGCCAAAACAGCCAGAAACCTGACTGGCTTTCTGCCAGCTTGTCTCAGACCTCCTAGGATCTAGGATCCTGTGTTTTGAAAGAAAGAGGAAACAAAATTGAATTTTAAAAAATAACTGACAAACTATTTTTGTAAATCTAATGAAACACTTCAGTGCGCACATTAATTGGCTAATGCAGACACAAACACACCTGGGGCATGCTGATACTAGGACGTTCATAAAGCTTGCTTGAACTGGTGTCATGTGTATCACTTCCTGTAGTATTGCTTCCGCAGAATATCCTGATATGAATCCTTTACCTTCCCTTTCCCTTATTATCGCCCTTATTCTGGAGGGCGATAAAGAAGGAACTTCAATATTCATAACACATCTTCCCCAGTTCTTTCACTTATTGGAAGAATTCTGCAAATTGTTATTCCTTTTTTAAAACATTTGCTTTCATTCTGTGTTGTAAATAGGTGGGTCACTTTGTTCAGTCTCTGCACTCACTGCAGTATATTTATTGCATTCTGCCATATTACAATTGACTGTACCCTCATATTCCTCATCTTTATAACAGCAATAAACCTTTAAAATTAAAGCAATTTCATTTTGGAGAGAAAAATGTAATAGCCTTTGAGTGAGTCTCTAAAAGGTCACAGTTCTTTTAAATAAATATTAAAATCAATGCACGATCTTGGGGAATTCTGATTTATTAAAACCCAGTCTTATTTTTTAATAAAAAAATCAAGGAGACTAAATATTAAGGGTGTTTATGTATATATACAAATGCATACACACGTATGTCTTTGGCATGTGACAGTGTGGATTGTGATTCCAAATTCTCAAGTCTTTCACAGACACTAGTTAAAGAAAATATCAAGTAGTCATTTTTAATCTGAATTAGATCAAGGTTGCAAGATGATGTAAAAGGACAGGGGATGCTTCTTCTTAACTTAAGTTTCTTTGCTAAAAATGCACTAATAGTAATATTTTTACTTTATGGAATTTACCTGAAGCCAGTCAAGGCAGAAATTTTGTTGTGCTAAGTGTGGTGCGTAGAAAATTATAGTGTAGGTCTTCAAGTATTTGCAATCTGTAAAACAAAAGGAAGCAGGAAGAAGGGTAGCATCAATACTTTTTTCCTCCCATGGGAGTAGAAAAGGCAGCTCTCTGCATGTCCATCCTTCCTCTCATTGTTGCCTTACAGATAGTTTGCGGTGAAAGTAAGTTTTGAGGGGTAATTGAAAGGTGGGTGTGTGAAGGTTGCTTCTATGGATGGGATTTTGTCCACTGTAAGGGGCAACCAGGAGAAAACAAAAATGAGCTTGTGGGAGAAATGGAGATTCAGGTGACTGCAGCTGCTTCTGGTGATGGTGTGACAGTAGCAATTCTTCTATGAGTAAGATAACATGACGGGGATTGTATCTCAAGAGGTTTTGAGAGAGAGAGGACTGAGAGCTGGTGCTTGATGTGGTGGAAGGTGAAATCAGTGGAGTGACTTGAAAGAGTCAGGGAAGAAATATGGTGGGTAGAGAGTGTTAAAATGGCTTTAGCAATAATATTTTCTGTATTTATTATTTTTTATGTTTGTGGTGGTCATGATGTTGAAAGACAGGACAGCAATGCTCCCGGAATAGTTGCCAGAGAGGAGGAGACAGTAACAGTCAAGAATGTGGAAGAAGTGAAAATTTGGCAGGATAAGGGGAGAGGGTTTTGGAGTTGTGCAGGAAGAAGCAATAACTGTAAGGGATGGCCTGAATACGCGGTTCCAGTGGAAGAGACAAGCTGAAGATGAAAACCGAACAGAGGCCTGAGAGACAGCTCATGTGCTGCTGCTACCATGACAGGGGAAAAGCAGAGATGCCGAAGGACATAAAACTTGCTAAGATCTTTTGTACCTGAAAAGTTAAGAATGAAGCTAAAGCTCTGCGGCATGGGTCCTAAATTATCGTAATGCTAAATGTTTAAAAATATAACAAACCCCCAAAACTTGTCTTTCTAAGTAGTGTTTATTTATCTTTATATTTCCCTCAGCTTGGACAGTGAGATTATCACCCCTCAGCCTCTCTACCTGGTGTATTTCTGCTTCTTACAGAAGCTCCTTTGCATTTCATGCAGGTCCCTCTACCAGGCTGCACTGGGTGCACTGGTGTGACTTGACTGGTTTCAAAAGTGCAGTGCCTCCTTGTGCCTGACTGGTTTATAGTGACAGGGCAGTGTCATGCTCGGGTTATATTTTTTTCGTTATTTCTTTGTCCATTTCTATTCAGCAACCCCAAGTACTTCCCCTTCAAATTGCTCCTTGATTTTTGACATTCTTTGCTCAGGACAATGTTTAAATAAAACACAGCTTTAGTTATTCTCCCTTTCTGATATCCTTTCTGCACCTGCAATAGTGTAACTTGTGCCAGAGTTTACACAATATAATGAGCGTTATCATTTGGGTGATTAAATTGCTATGTTTAAACACTCTGCTTGGGCTTACTACCATTGGAACAAACTGTGCAGCTGCTGACATTTTCACACTAGATACAAGGAAATTGCCGACTCCTCCTGGGTTTCTGATCTCCTAAGCCTGTGGACTATGGATTATGTATGCAGAATATGCATTTTATTACAGGCAGAATAAGGACATTATTCCATCTCTTGCATGCTTAAGAGATTTTGCCCAGAAATGAGAAATGCTGTTGAAAAAGCCTTGCCTTCCAGGAGCTGAGGTTATGTCATGGAACGATCAGCACACATGCTATGGCACATCACATGCAATACACGCCACTACCTGCACCATAATTTAAATTAGAGAGCAGAAAACTCTTGTGATCAGACTCTGATTATGCTATTTGCTTTTGTTATGTGCAGAAGGAGAAGAGCATCTGCTTCTTCTTCTTTCACACTTGTTTATGAAGCAAGTCTTCCTGCCAAAAACATAAGGGAAGAACTAGTTGTATCCCTCCTGCAGGAGAAAACTGGATTGGGAGATACATCTAAGGTTCGTGTGAGGTGTGGGATCCTCTTGGAGATGTCTTGGAGGTATGGGTCCATGGCCAGACCTCTGGAAAAGGGACTGTCTTCTTCCCTCCACCCAGTTGAGAGGGGTTCCCAGCCTTAATCTGTTCTGCAGCCTTTCTTCTGCAGGGGCTTGCCGTTGTGGAGCAGTTTATGCTGGCCTCATCAACACTGGTCTTTTATGGCTTTTGGCTATCTTGCTCTTCTTCTTACTGAGGAAAAATTTCACAATTGTTTTATTGCTCTACTTCTGTCACCTGGGACAGTGCTCTGACTTGTAGGAGCAATTTGCTGGGTCTCTGGAGTCTCTGAGTTGAAGTAGCAAAGCTGAAGTTTCCTTCTTTGCACTTTCCACCTCCCCATCAGCCCGCTATAGTGGGAGCAGAGAGTCCAGGAACTGGGCAATGAAGACAAACTGTCCAGTTCAGTGTCTTCGGTGCTCACTTCTTTCCAGGAAAACAAGTTTGGGCAAGGGCATCGTGAGCTCTTCTCTTTAGAGTGCAACAGTCTCACTGCCTTTGTGTTATTTGGTCAGATGGTTAAGGCAATTCAGCCTCTCCTTGGAGCATTAATAACTGTTTGGGATTTCACTTTAAAAGATAATAGAATAATGGCAAGCTAGAACATCCAAATAAATTCTAAATTAGTGAGATCCATGCCAAACATATCAGCACTAAGCCAAAAAAACAGAGCCTTGGACAACAGATTGTTCAGCTATTTGATGTGTATTCATTAATTGGAATGGGAATAGGGAGGGAACAATGCACAAATGGAAGTGAATGCTTGCTTTCAATTTATATATACAAATATTGAAATGGGGCTGGTTTTGTTTCATTGCTGAATTCCATTTAAAAAAAAAAATCACTCTGAGTCCCAGCAAACAGTTGGCGAAACAATAGCTAATTTAATTTATCATCTTTTGCATGCACAGCTGTGGATGGGAAGGAAAGCTCTGTTTTGGCATCAAAGACCTTCAGATTGAGCTTTGCTAGCTTTAAGCCATTTTAAGAATAATGCTTGGTTACTAATCTTTGTGTGAGGAAATTCAGAGCTCCTCGAAAGTTGGAAAGGTTGAGTTTGCAACTCAAAGTCTGTTCCAACCTGGGGACTGGCTCCCTGTGTGTTGTCTTCTTCGTTGCCTAGCACCGCCTGTCTTTCACAACGCTTAATAGCAGGCTTGCAAGATCACGTGTAGAGCAGGCTACAAATAGCAACTTGCAGAGAAGAGTCAGCCTCAAAAGAGTTTCCCCTACTTTTTGAAAGCCAACACTGAATAGTGACACAAGCTTTTTATTTAGAAGTTGTTCCTTTATCTCCTGTGATCTTTTAGATGAAGCCACCCAATTAAATACCTTTCTAAATGTCGTATTACTAATAATCTTAAAAAAGAAAAAGTGTGTGATTGGTCACTCATTAAAAGGGTGACTGGTGGCTCATTTTGTATCTATGCTTTTTCCTTGGAGTTTCCCATAAATCACTGAATTCAAGCGAACTCAGTGAAATGCAGCTACTAGCATGTGAGGCAGCTGCCAGCCTATGCCAGTGCATGTATGAAAGTACTGCTGCCTGGGACTGTACTCTTTCATGGTTTTTCTCTTCAGGAAAGTGTGAGAGGAGGAAATGGAAGTGATTCATATTTCTGCCTCCTTTCTTTCTGTGATGTTGCCCATTCTTAAATGTGTGACTGTGGGAGTAGGAGGAAAATCTCTATTCCTCCCCTGTGTGCAGGGAAATGCTACTGGTTTAATCAAGCTCTCCTAAGGCAAGAGGCAGAACATGCATGTGGCAAGCCAGCATGCAAGTATGGGTGCAGTAAAATGCTGTTTCCAACCCCTCTCTCACAATCCAGCTGTTTGGGAATACCACATTCTTCAGAGGGGGATTGGAGAGCACAAAGGGAAAGGGGGAAATCAGTCCATGAAAGGGGGATCACCATTTTCTGCAGGAAGTACTGGGATATTCAGAGGACAGTTGAATTAGAATTAAAAAAGGAGGAGATAGGAGGTGGAGAGTGATAGTACTTTGGCGCGATCATGCAGGTAGCCTGTGATCCTGATATATACGGGCTATTTTCTGATTGGCTATCACAAGTTATGCATTTACAACAGCCTCTCCGGAGAAAGGGGGAATTAAATATCTGTCACATTTCCTCAATGTATGGATTTAGGGCTAGGTGACTATTTCTATTGTGGGAGCTCCCAGAGGCCCCATGCGAGTGCAGCGTGCAGTGCCAGCACCCATCCCAGAAGACCCAGTTGGGGATACCTGTGCAGCACGTGGCCTGTGAGTGAACCAACAGGTGAGGGGGACAGCAGCACTGGGCAAGAGCCTCTACCCTTCTTGAACCTAGGGGCAGGCTTGGGTCAGAAGGATGTATTTTGCCAATAAGGAAAGGTACTTTCCATGAATATGTTTACAATACTTTGGCAGGGTATCTGTTACTGCCGTATTTGATCTGCTCATTGATCCTGCCCGCTCCCTCAAGGCCTGGCTTGAACATAATGAAATGGTGATGCCATTTGCAGCAGTGTGCTTGCCAAAGAGGGCTGTCTCAGACAGACCAAAAAAAGTTTGACAGCAGCTGTGTGAGGGACACACAGAACAGTTCAGCAAGGATGGATGTGAGACTTGATAAACAGTCCTCAAAAGCAGTAGCCAGCAATGGAATAGAAATAGCATTTCAAAAAACAAACACAGCTGGTTTTGGATGCTGAGGGTCAGTGATGAAAGAGAAAAAGAAGCAAGAATTTCCTGATGATCTTTTGCTGCTGTGAATGTTACCGAGGCGTCTTGCGTGCCTGGGTTGGTTTGGGGCTGCTACAGAATGAGATATTAAGCTTCAAGAGAGCTCAAACTATCAGCTCAGATGTGCTCAGGCATTTACAACTGCATGTACTGAAAAGCAGGCAGTCCATTGAGCTAAAGACTGCATCTGCCTAAAGTGTGGAAGAAATAAATGCTACAGTGACTATTTAAGCCTAAAAATCCATGTCAGGGTTGAAATCACTGAAGATGTGATTGTGCTGTCTGGAGGTTGCTTCATCTGAGCGTGTTTCACTTTAGAGACAACACTGTCTCCCATAACATCCTCATGGACAAGCTCAGGAAGTGTGGGTTAGATGAGTGGACAGTTGAGGTGGACTGAGAACTGGCTGACTGGCAGAGCTCAGAGGGTTGTGATCAGTGGCGCAGAGTCTAGTTGGAGGCCTGTAGCTAGCGGTGTCCCCTAGGGGTCCAGTCCTGGGTCCCCTTGGGTCCAGTCTTGTTCAATTTATTCATCAATGACCTGGATGAAGGGACGGAGTGCACCCTCAGCAAGTTTGCCGACGACACAAAGCTGGGAGGAGTGGTGGATACACTGGAGGGCTGTGCTGCCATTCAGAGAGACCTGGGCAGGCTGGAGAGGTGTGCGGAGAGGAACCCCATGAAGTTCAACAAAGGGAAGTGCAGGGTCCTGCACCTGGGGAGGAATAACCCCATGCACCAGTATAGGTTGGGGGTTGACCTGCTGGAAAGCAGCTCTGTGGAGAAGGACCTGGGAGTGCTGGTGGTCACCAAGTTAAGCATGAGGCAGCAATGTGCCCTTGTGGCCAAGAAGGCCAATGGTATCCTGGGGTGCATCAGGAAGAGTGTTGCCAGCAGGTCGAGGGAGGTGATCCTCCCCCTCTACTCAGCCCTGGTGAGGCCACATCTGGAGTACTGCGTCCAGTTCTGGGCTCCCCAGTACAAGAGGGATGTGGCACTACTGGAGCAAGTCCAGCGAAGGGCCACAAAGATGATTAGGGGACTGGAGCATCTCTCTTATGAGGAAAGGCTGAGAGAGCTGGGCCTGTTTAGCCTAGAGAAGAGAAGACTGAGGGGGGATCTTATCAATGTGTACAAGTATCTGAAGGGAGGGTGTCGAGAGGATGGGGCCAGACTCTTTTCAGTGGTGCCCAGCGACAGGACGCGAGGCAATGGGCACAAACTGAAACACAGGCAGTTCCATCTGAACATGAGGAAATACTTTTTCACTGTGAGGGTGACAGAGCACTGGAACAGGTTGCCCCGAGAGGTAGTGGAGTCTCCTTCTCTGGAGATATTCAAAACCCGCCTGGACGCGATCCTGTGCAACGTGCTCTAGGTGACCCTGCTTGAGCAGGGGGGTTGGACTAGATGATCTCCAGAGGTCCCTTCCAACCTCAACCATTCTGTGATTCTGTGATCCATTAAGCAAATTTACCAGGATATAAACAGTAAGAAATAATTGTGTTTTATGGGGACAAAGCTGACTAGAAATGAAAAGCTGAGTGGGGGAACTGCAGATTTTCTTTCAAAGCATTTTCATCATAAGTGGAGCCCTTTGAAAAAAAAAAGCACTTGACATTTTGGGCTGTTCTTTTCTAATGTCCTAGAAAGTATTTCTGCTAAAAAGATTCTCAGAGCTGTATCCAGATCTCTCTGCAATGATATTATCACAGCCTTTAAAGAAAAACAGACTAATTCTTTCTTAATTGTTTTTTAATTTTGATCTCCTTCTAAACTGTTTTAAAAGCTGCTTTGTTTGTAGTAAAGAGGGCCTCTGATTTAGTTCCCACCCTGGGAATGGTAGCGTGATGAGAAGAAGCAAGAAAACAGAATATTGTATTCTAGTACAATGTATTCATCAGTGAGGGACAGGAGTCACTGTTTTCCCTCTGAGAAACGAAAAAAAAAAAGGGGGTGGGGGTGGGGAAGCTAACTGTGAAAGAAACCAAGCCTGGGCACTGTGGGTACCCCAACATTTGTGATATGCCCTCTCTGCAGGGCTGGCTCTGCTGCAGGCCAGCTTTCAAGGTAGCACCCTTCCCAGGAGCATCCCTTTGCCTCTTGCGAGGGTGTCCCACTGCTGTTGGTGCAGGAGGGGAGAACTGCTTGCCTGTCCCCTCTCGGTGCACCATATTTGTCTGCTTCTCTGGGCATGTGGCAGGGGGTTTTTGGAAGGCACTGGGAGATGGTTGCCATTAACATAACTACTCTGCAAAGAAGGTAGGTTTCCAACCCATATGAAAGAAGAGCTCATTTTAACTGCCATAGCCAACTGTGTCGGCAAAATAGGTTAGCTCTGCGGACAGTGGCTGGTGTACAGAAGGAGCTGGGTAGGAGGAACCTGTCTTTCAGTGACTATATGTCCTTAAGCTTTCTGCAAGTGTTCAGAAGCTCTTCCTCAAAGTTTTCCCTTTGCCGTATTCTTCTGTGTTTTAGCTTTCCTCTTACAGTATATTTCTACTAGTGCAAAAGTTTCCAGAGAGCCAAACAATTTCAAGGATTCTTTGCACAAGATTTTGCATGTTAGAGTTCATTCCCCCAAAGAGAAAAAAATCCACTTCAAAATTCCTAGGAGTTCAAATTGTCCTATAGTGCTATTCAAAAAAGTGTTTTTTTCCCCTAGAGCTTTCCACCCTTGTTCTAATGTTTGCTACTTGCCAACCAAAGTGGTATTTTTTTCTGGGCATCACTATCAGAGGGAAACTTACAACCTGTGATTAAATAGCTTGGGGGAGAGGGTTGTCTCTTCACTACATGTAGCTGTACCTGAAATCTTGTGCCCTCAAGCTCCTCGTTAAAAGGAAAACCATGCAAAATGGGAGAGAAAAGGAAGCTGTTTTATTTCAAGGAAACCAAGTTTCCAAGAAATTAAGGACTGGTCCAAAACAGCACTCAAATACGTGCATAATGCAAACAAAGAAGTGGTGATTTCAAAGCACAATATTTACCTGCTTGCTTAACTGGGGCCTCAGGAACTTGTAGCAGCAGCTGAAATGCAATCTACAAAATCTGAAAGTAGGATTTCACCCACAGTGGAATCCCTTCTGTACGTGAGAGTCAGTACCTTCTTTGCATGAGGGCCTGTGTGTGCCTTTCTGTCTTGACTGTCCTTGGGTATGCATGAGGTCTCTGACTGAGAGGTTTGGGGACTTGTTGGAGGCACTGGCATAATGACTGACGCGTGGACATCTGGACTATGTGACACTTGCTAAAGGATATTTCTGACTTCTTTTGTCTCTGAATGTTGGCATTCTTCATTGTCCATATCTGTTTTTGTATTGATCTCATATTCCCAGGTACCCCTCTCCTCAATCAGTTGTATTTTGACTTTCAACTCAGTTTGGCCTGACTAAAATATAATACGAGCCTGCCAGACCAACAGTCTCCTTTTCTGCTCCTTTTTGATCCTGGACTCTGTGTCCTGGTTAGCTAGTTCTTGATTTAAAGTTTATTCTGCTACCATCTACAAAATGTCTCTTATCTGCTTCTCTAATCTGCCTGTCACTTCCTGAGCCAATCTTCAACAAATTACTCAATTTTTTGCTCTTGTAGCCATGGATATAGTGCCAATTTATGTTGCTTTTGCACATTTTTTTGTGTGAAAAGGACAGCTTGTGTAGCCTGTGGAAAACAATTTTAATAGGCTTGTGCCACACTTTGAAAAACACATGAAAAGGTATTTCTAAAACTGAACCAAATAAAGCTAAAACTTATGGTTAAAGTAATATATTTCCTTCACTATCATGTAGTAACACTGATTCATCTACTGAAACACAGATTAAAAATAGCATTCTGGTCCTCAGAGCCTCACTTATGTTGAGTCTTTTGCATATGGCAAGAGGAAACAATTATTACTTCTAATAAATGTTGTATCTGTGGCTTAGTACAGAGAAGCACTATATTCATACCAGTTCTCTTTAGGGAGTAGAATAAAATAACCCAAAATCCCATGTTGCTTTATTTTTCATGCAGTTACATTGCTGCTATTTATACCAATGCTTCAGGCTTATCTCAATCATTTTTACTGAAGCCACTTTTTTCTGCCACAATATTGCCAATGTTAACCATTGAAAAATGATGCCTCAACTCTACAGATCACAAGAGCTTTTTTAAAAGCAGAGCTGTCTTCTGGTACGAGTCCACAGGGTTCACATTTCCAAGTTTTTACCAACACTTTCAAGGACAGTAGTTTACTTGCTTTTCTAACAGTAGCACTAGGAGCGGTGTGCCTTGCTTCCCAGGATGTTAGCATATGCCAAAGAGGGAGTGGGGCTGCCCCACTTCAGTGCCCCAGGCACAGGCTGAGACCAGGCTAGCTTGTCTGTGCACTGCCCTGAGCTGTTGGTTATGTACATAACTCCTCTGAGAGTACTGTTTGCATAAGAGTTTGCATGAGTTTAATATTAGCTTTGAGGAACAGCATTTAGCTTTTCAAATGAAATTGGAGAGACACTTCCATAGTTCTCAAAGGCAGGCTGGTGAGGGCTCACGCTCGACCCTGTCGCCCACGCGTCTCGGCTGTGGAGAGCATTGCTGCTCCCGTGCCGGGGCTGTCCCAGAGGTGGTTCAGGTAATCTCACCAGTCTGCTTTGAATTCTGGTGGAGGATTGTGCTTTGATATCTCAGCTAGAAAAAGCGTATTAAAACTGCTCTTCATGGGTCTGAGGTAAGCTTGTTAATGCTTTAAGTTCACATGTAAAGTAGCAAGATGATAGCTTTTCATTGGGATTAAATTTAAGTCATGTATGCATGCAAATCCAAACCTTTGCAATGAGCTCCCATTATCATTTTTGATGACAAAGGTGATTGGGCTGATTACATTAGGGGAGCAATTTTAAATAATCTTTCCTATCTACAAACAACCAAAAAATATAGTTCCCTGAGCTGCAGATCCTTAAACATACAATGCATCAAACCCTCCATACAACTGCTACTTGTGTTCCCTTTGATTCTACGTCTGCCCACATGGAAATATATAGCTCAAACTTAGGTAGAGCATTGAAAACATACTGGGCTGAAATTTTAGGCTTTGATTTACACTGAAATCAATGCAACCCCTTTAACTGACTCTAAAGAGATCCACAGAGGCCTTCACTCTTCCAAAGTAATGGCTGTCTTGTTTAGGGTGTTACCAAGGAGTGACAGACTTAAAATGAGTTAGCAAAGGGCATATAATTCTGCATTCTTTTTAATAAAAAACAGGGCTCATTTGTAGACACTCTACTTCAAAATGTGGGAGGAGGACAAATCTGGTCTGTTACGTTTTACCCCAAAACAGAATCACAGAGTCATTCCAGTTGGAAGGGCCCTCAGGAAGTCACCTCGGGCAGCCTGCCACTGTGACCTGCCTCGCCCCGGGGCATGCTTTGAACTGGGGATGCTTGTGGGGTGGGGGAAGGAGACCTGCCACAGCTGAATAATTCCTATCTTACAGTATGGACTAGTGCCCAGAGTATGAACATGTGAGCAAGTCAGATTACTTCCTGGTCACCACAGCTGTTTTTTCCATGACAAAAATGAAGGATATTGACAGGTACGGGAAGGAAAATGGGCACTGCTTAGAGCCATGCTTTACAAAAGAGCACAAATAGAAAAATAGAAGATTTGGGGCTTTTGCTGATGGTAGCATATGAAAGAGAGAAATGGTCTGTCTTGTTGCTATCCTTTCTGTTGAGAAAGGAAAAAAGAAAGATCAGAATGGATCTGTTTAGGCTGCCACTTCTGTTGAACTAACTGTAAATTGGAAGACTTCCATCTGTAATAGATTTTTAGGCAGCTGTAACAGAGCAGTGATAATAGCACTGAACCCCCCTCCCCAAACACACACACATAACCACACTTGAGTCTTCTTCTCCATACCATATACTTTAAATACAACTCCTTGAGCCACTGTGTTTGTGGCCTGGAAGCCTGAAATTACAGTGATTGGATAAAAGATTATGTGCCTGTCAGCCCACCCTCCCCCACGTGAGCCTTATCAATTAATACATTATATTTCTCTACATTTGTGAATTCCAGAAGTGTGACTGCCAGTTGCAGGCTGTAAGTGTAGGAAATCACTTATCCCTACGTTAGTAACAAGACAAATAGGCACCTTTATCGTAGCGGGATTATCTAGCCTCATCAATCACATATCACACTTGTGAACTAAATTAATAGTTTTCCATGTCAACTGAATTTTTTGTTACCCAAGCTCAGCTGTGATTGCAAAGAAACAATGGAAGTGTTTGCACATACAACACCAGGCACCTAGGCAACAAAATAGAGGAACCTGACCTACTTGTGCGGGATGTGAAACCAGCTATTGCAGGGAGCACAGAGGCATGGTGGAGCAGCTGAAGTGACTAGAACACAAATATTAAAGGGTAGGCACTGCTCAGAAATGGAGGCATAAAAGTAGAAGTAGTGGGTGTCAATGTATATCAGTGATATGAGTAGAAGGAATAAGGGATACTGTACCCAACAGAAAATTGGTTTGGGTCCAAATCATTTTGGGGAAGGAAGTAAAAGAGACTCTACTGGGATCATGCTGAGAGCTTATTAAAGCATTTCCTCTCCTCTCTCAACCATCACACATCTCAGCCTGCAGGTTTTCCTGCACTGTGACACAAGGAATGTAGGATGTCTGTTTACATTTTTAATCCATCTGATGAAGCTGAATGCATGGTGTCCTTCCACTGGGCCATTGCCCACTTCGGGGATTGAGAGTAAGGCCCCTGAAAATAAACATCCAAGTAGGCTGATCCAGAACTCCCTGGAGCCTGTGGACAGTTCTTCAAAGAGTCTTGAGTTTTGGTGCTGGTTTTTCACTGAATCCTTTTGAATGTCATCCAGATAGAATTGCATGACTTTAAGGACTGGAGTCCTGGAAATGAGATGAAATTCAACAGCACAAGAAACCAGTAACAAAACCTTGCACTGCAAATTGGGACTTTGTGAGTTGGAAACAAATGAGCTGGAAGCAGAGGGATGGTAGGAGACAAGTCACAGGAGGTCTATGAAGTGCCAGTATAATACAACCATGTCAAAGGAAAATGTGATTTTAGGATGCAACCAGAGATCGAGATAGGGAGGCTGAGATTTCCAGTGGAGACTGGGAAGAACTGGGGCCACAGCTACATTTCCCCTGGGGCATGTAGCACATCTGGACTGGTTAGGGAGGAAAGAGGAATGCAGTCTGCTTCAGGTGCAGGGATGGGCAGTGAGGATGGCCAGCAGAAGGAGAAAATCTTTCCTATAAGAGGAAACTTGGAGTTTGTCTTGTACAATCCAGCAAAACATATGCTGTCTAGCCAAACAAATGCCAAATGCCAGTCCTAGGTTAGGACTGCTCTGTATAAAATATATCCATGGGGTAAATTTCAGGAAGGGAAAAATGTTGGTTCCAGAATGAGTTGTGTTCACTGGCCATGTATACATTTTGCCTGGAAGGTGAAAAACTTTCCCAGGCCTTTGGAAGAAGCAAATTCTGGAACTGTCTCCTGTTATTGACTTCTTTACTCCTCCTTCTCCATCTTTTCAGACAAGGGGTAGCACAACCCAGAGCGATGCCAGGGACTGAGAGACAGGGACTGTCTAATAAAGCTTCCTTAACCACCCATTCCCTTTCCTTTCCCCTCCCCTGCTGCTCATAAATCTTCACCTGAACTCATCTATCCAGGTCTATTACTGGATTTCTCCATGTCTTCCACTCCTCAGACTGAACAGCCTTTCATTACAGCCTTGAGGTTATAAATAATGCATCTGGGAGTTTCATTTTTTGTTCACAAAATGTTCAAGCTGGCTGGCAGCATCTGCATTTCCTGTAGTCAGCGTAATTCCCCAATTTGTTAAAAAATATATTTAACCTTGATATTTCAGGAACCCAGATCGTGGGAGGCAGCTCCAGAGAGAAAGGGAAGTCAACTCTGCTGAATCAAGGCAACGTTTTTCTTGTGACAACTGTGAAGTCTGAATCCTACTCTAGGGCCCTAGTATCAGCCGTCCCTGTGGGCCTTGCACGCTCCCTCCTCCGTGGTGTTGCCAGTGCTGGTGTGGGGTCTCAGCACACCAGGCCAGCCTGGTGTGTGTCCTGAGGGTGAGCCTCTTATATGGGCTGCTGCATGAAGAGCTTGGCCACCTTCTTAGGCTCACGCAGGGCGTGTATGGCCTTCCTCCTACTCCATGGCCCTCCATGCAGGACAGATCTGAGCTGTGACAAGGTATGCCTGTCAGGGGTCACAGTATCCAGCCTCATAAATGAGCTGACGTTTTTAACACAGTATTTACATGCTTTTTCATCGTTGTAAAATTCTCAATTAATTTGAAGGGGCAGAAGGAGCATTTGGCAACTCAAAATCTTCCAAGTTTGGAAGGTTTCTACAATAAGTGGGGGCTAAGATGTGTAAAATTACTCGTCAGGCTCCACATCTTTCTGGAAGGACTGTTTGCTACATCCAAGACTAGCCAATGAGTTCTTTCTGTGTCACAGTATAAGAAAGTCCATGTAAATCCCTTTTTTGATTTAGATGATAGTGCTCCAATTGAAGGTTCAGGCTTTAAAAGAAAAATGAGCCAAATACATTGTTCATCTAATATTAGAAAACATAAAACTTACAGGAATGAAGCCAGGAGGCCTGTAAGAATCAAGGAGCACTGTATGTTACAAAGAATAATAGTGTGCCTATGCTAAGTGTCTGTATGATGCAGGGTAAATGGGTGGTTTTAAAGTGTCTTAGTATAGATTGAATTGAGATGAATCACCCTAATTTTCAAGGACAGCCTGTCTTTAGGATCGAAAAAGCCATCCAGTACATCCAAATGGAAGAATGTAGGAGTCTGCATATTTAAGTATTCACTCCACTAGGGACGTCTCAGCACAGGATGCCTTTTATACCTCAGCTGTAACAATGAAATGAAATTAAAAGGTCAAAATGTTCAGCAGCTTCACAAATGAGGGCCCAGTGCTTGGCTTTCTTGCAGTAGCCCTGTGTAGAGCTGCCCAGCTTGGCCTTCATCTGGCAGGCTCACATGCTGTGTAGCTCTGCAGCAGCATACTTACACTTTGGAAGGTGGGTAAATCATCTGGTGTCTAGCTTTTGCCAAGCTGTGTATTTCAGTGGCCACACTGATACTAGGATGTGCTTTAGCTAAGTTAAACCTACAGCACTAAAGACATGAGGGGAATCAGAGACTGCAAGGTGAGTGCATTTTCCTTGTAAGAGGAAAGAAATAACTGGGAACACCTTGATCTGTTGTGGATGAGAAACGTAAATGTTTACAGAGGTATGGTTAAACAAGCACTATTTACGCCTTTGCTTAATATGTCTTGATCTTGCTCTAATTACCACTTTGATTCCAGGCTTCCTGTTCGAGAGAGGCTAGAAGGTCACAGCAGCACTGCTCAGGGTTCATCTTCTTCTTCTGTCCTCCTGGGATCATGTCTGAGACAGAGGTGCCCGTGCTCTTTGAGGAAGACTCCTTGCTACAAACAATGGATTAAGCAGAAATGGCAATGCTGACTTTACTCCTCTGCCAACAACTTTTGATGAAGCTGCTCAGAGAGTCCCAGTGCCTTTACTGACAGGATCTGGCAAGATTCGATCATTAGCTCAGTTTTTTCCTTGTCAGTAAACTCAGAGGTGCGTCCCACTAGACTCGCTCTGTCACAGCTCCTGCTGAGCATTTGTGTGGCAGCTGTAGTTTGGCTGCTGCGCCATCAGCATGCTGGTGACGTTCTGCTCTGCGTCTGTTTTCATCAGATCCAGATGGTGTAATTTCCTTACTTTTCCTGAACCTGGCCAAGGCACAGGTCTGGATGAGAATCAGCTGGCAGAGAATCTGGCAAGAGGCTGTTCGAGGAACGAGAACACTGGCAAAGAGGAGCAACCTGAGATGCAGTTGCAAGTTTGGACTGCACTGTCATGGCCTGACTGCACCACCTTTGCCAAAGAGCTTGGCCGTTTGTGAGTACTTCCAAAGTCCACCAGCATTCTGGTTCCCACATAATGAACTTTCCAGATGGTGCATTCCAACACAGTACCTCAGGCAACAGACTCGATCCTGATTTTTTTGTGTTGCCTTCAGGTTAGACTATTGCAAGGTGCTGCCTGGCACCTTGATAAGCCTCTAGGAGAGAATATGGGGGGCTCCCTGGCCTCATAGAGGGTGTTAGCAATACCCTACATGTTTCCATCTGCTTCCAGGAACTGTTCTGCCTAATCCATCTTATCCCCTTCATTTTGGGATCTGAGCAGCTCCCAGTAACAGTTTGCAGCACGAATCAACCTAAGTCTGGGATATGGAAACAAACATAGCTGGCTGAAGTTTAAGTCAGAACTTTTCTGTGGAAAACTTGGATTTGGCAACATTGTCTTATTTCATCTTTTTGTGGTTTGAGGTTTTGCTTTTGGGGGTTTGTTTGTTTGCTTGTTTGGGGTTTTTTTTGCTTTTTCTTTCTTTATTGCCTAACTTTTCTTTTGGGGAAGCAAGAATGAAAAAAAATGCTAGGAAAGCTCAATTTCTGCTTCAACATTTTCAAAATAGATTGAGCTGATTTTTCATATTCATGTAGATCTTACCTAAAGAGGATAAACATTCAAAACCCAACAAAACTTTGCATCTGATATGAAACTCTCTCTCTCTCTCTCTATATATATATATATGTCTGCATCTATGTCTATGTCTACATATATATAAAGTTAGGCTTTTCTAGCCTGATAGTAATCCTGAGTAAACAACCATTTGAATTAAAAGGAGATAAATTCTTAATGGCATACAGCACAACGGGTGAAGTCTACTGAGGTATTGATCAACAAAAACCTCTTTTGTGAGGGGATAGTTGTATTGCCTAACTTAGATGCTCTGAACTGCCTAACTGGATACCTAGATTACCCTAAAGCACATGGTGTGATTATCTTCCCTAAGTGTGCATTTCCAAGAGCCACTGATAGAGGATTTTGTTTCAGAGCGATACCTCCAATCTATACCTTTTTCCTGGTGGCCCACTTCAGTTTACCTTCAGAAGACAAGTATTTTAGATCTTGCATTTGATTTATTATTGATGAACACTAGCTGATATGTTGATCAATATGTAGAGAGGAGTTTGCTACAGTGGGGCTTAGGTAGGTGATGTAGAGCAATCTATTTATTTAATTTATAGTGACAGAAACACATGCGATAGCTACTGGGGTATTTTGACTATAAATAATGTGTATTTTTCACTTTCAGTACTGAGGGAACCTGAGCAACAGGAAACTTCTCTTTATCATCAGTTTTAGCTTCCTTCATGCATCACTGATAGTGGAAATGATTTAAAAAGAAAGTAAATGATTTAAAAAGAAAGTATGAAAACTCTACCATAAGCTTCAGTGGAGCTCTCACATACTGCAAGATGTTCCTGCAGGAAGTTCCCATCTGCCTTTACTTACCAGAGTTAAAGGAGCTTATCCATCCACAACACCCACAAAGACAGAAATGTTTTTAAGATGTAAATGTTTCCCTAAATATTAGAGCTGACTAGAAGTAGACTAGCTGACTGGTCCTTTAGCCACAGATTTTAGAATTCAGAGTGTTTGGTCTCCTACTTTGCAGTCTGAGTTAATTACTTCAATTATCTGTGCATGGTTTCCTCCTCCCACCCCATCAATAAAATGAAATGAATGGTATTTGCAACCTCTTAAAAATGGAAGCAATGTACTATAAATCATACCCTTCTAAAAAGTAAATTTTGTGCCAAAGAAGCTTTTCCTCCTTCTCCTCACCCCATTTTATACTGGTGACTGGTCACACTTTGCTACTGGTTTAAACTTTCCTTCTCTATGCCTTTTCCATCATGAATTCTGTTAAAACTGGATTTTGTGCAATACAGACTTTTGAAGAGTATTTCCTTATAAACCACAAAATGGCTAGAACTGCTTCAGTTACACACCTGGAACATGCTTTTAGGGGTTGGGTAACCAGTGCCCTGGGCTGCAAGCCCCAAATGGTGAGTGTACACTGCAGAGCTTACTCCAGTGCCTGCAGATGTGTGCGGAAGGGAGCAGAGATATTTAATGGGCTAGAGATGCTCTGCACTTTAGAGAATGGGTGCTGGAGTGAAAATACTCATTGTGAGGGACAGGGACAGCAAAAGGCCTGTGCCATGTAAAAGCTTATAACTTTTTTCAAGCAAGCCCTCTGCACAAAAGGCAGATTTCTTCCTTGCAGCTCTGTTGATTGAGTTCCAGGATTTGTGGCTTCAGGGACTCCTGCTAAACTAATACAGTCACGCAGGAAAGATTTTTAAATTAGTAATAAAAACTTTGGTGAATAGTTGTGGATGAAATCAGCTATTGCTCTTTGAAATAATCTCTTAGGCTCTGTCTCCAAGGCACAGCTCAATGCCCAGCAGAGATATGCAAGCCAGCACTGCATACAGGATTTGTCTTGCTCATAAAACTAGGAAGGGGAGGGTGATTAAAATGACCGTCTTGTTGCTTTACATTTCCATTTATGAGCCTAAAACATATTCACAGCAAACACTGTCAGCATTTTGTCCCATCTTGCCCTAACCAGACGTTTCTGTATCCTGGTTTGTGACTGTGAGAGATAGGGGACAAGTGGAAATACTCGATGCTGGTGTCAACTCGATGTTGGCGGCATTCGGTATTGCACAGTTGTGCACTTTCGTGACAAGTCAGTCAGCCTCGCTGACAGCTGATCTGGTGCCAAGACACAAAAAGGTTACAACGCAGCTTCTCCGGGGCTGCTGCTGCTCCTTTCCCATGGTGTGGTTAACTGGGGAGGAGGAGGGCACGCGGGAGGGACAATCCCGCAGACCCTGCTCGCCCTCGCAAATCCTCCCCGAACACTCGCTTGGCTGCAATGCTCTACCATATTAGGAGTGTATGAAGCAAAGATCAGGAGCCAAGATCAGGAACTCTTCTGTCAATCTGAAGAGCTGCCGCTATATTTAGTAATGGGCACATGGGAATAGCAGCTTAAATGTGGGAGGGGGGTGCTGGAATGCAGAAATGTGTGTGAATCCACTTGACTCTTGTTGGAAGCACTCAGATTGTGTGCTGCACTATCTTTAAAGGATCTTGTACAGAAATTAATTACATTTTCCTATTTTTGCAATAAAAAGAAAAGCAATTCAGCTGACGTGTACCTCAACCACAATAGTTCTGATGAACAGCAATTACTGCACAGCAAAATAAAGTCCTCATTAAGTGTTTATTTACCCTCTTGTTTCAGCCGCATGCAAACTAATCAGCAAAAGTGTATTGCAATTAAATGCAATTAAGACAGCCATTATAATGTGAACAACAATTTTGTTGTGTTTTTCTTTTCTTATTTTTATGGAGTGATACTTGAAAATGAGAGAAAGATGCACCTTGTGTTTTACAAACCCAAAGAGGAAACTGAGAATGTGTTGTTAGAAGCTGGTGGACTTTCATTTGTAATTAGCACACATTTGCCTCTCTATAAACAAACAAAACCCCTCAAATCTAGTGACTGTAAAACAAGAGAAAGTCTCCTAAATGATTAAATCTACAAAGGGTTTAGTGTGACAGCAGTCAAATGTATTTGATGAACCATACTTTGTTTTAATGGAAATATCTACAGCTGTTCTGAATCCAGGAAAGCAGCGTCTGGTCTTCAGCAAGATGACTTTTCAGTCTTCTTTCCTTATTTTCCACCTGGACTGAGCACTCTCCATGAAGGTCAAGTGACTCCTCCAAGGTCTGTTACTGAGTCAGGAGCTGAAATTAGAACTAGGATTCCCCTAACTCCCGCTCATTTGCGAGTCACTTGACCAGATAATCTCTAGGAAAATCATGTGGGGCCAAATCACCATGAAGAAGGCTGAGGAGGGAAATTCTGTTGAAATCCCCTCATGGAGATTTCCTCAAAACATTAAGGGAAAGGCAGAAGTTTGATCCTACTGATTCAAAAAGGAGTCGATGGGTTTTACCTGTAACTAGCAAAAAAGAAGGATCTAGAGAGTCCTGTGTTCCTGTTACGGGGCTTGAATGTTCTGACCCATTACTTTGCCTCCCAGCAGCAGAGCAGTGTTATATCTGTTTGCCAAGGCTCCACTTTCCAGCCCTGTATGCAACATGCATGGCAAAGACCAGAAAACTTAATGTAGCTCAAGGCAGCATTTCTTGTTTTCTTCCCAGGACTAGTCAGCTTCTCTCTTCATGTGAATGTGACTGGATTTTTTTTGTTTCCTCTATAAAAGATAGTCTGCCTTTGTTTAGTTCTTATTTAGCGATATTCCTATGTAGTTTCACTTTCTGGATGGTGTACAAACACACACTCCTCTCTATGTACTTGCTTTATAGCCACAAATGCCCTTTGGTGAAATTTGCATATTTTTTATTTTGTTCATTCTTCAGTAACAAGCAATACCTCTTAATGAGCATATGATTTGACAGCAATATTGTTAGAGCAATATTTCCTTGATGACATAGTGGTCCTAAGCCTGGGATGCCGAGAAGCACTCCTGCTCTGCTTGCTATGGGCAGAAGTGTGCAGCCCAAGTCAGGCAGTGCATGAAAACCTGTTTCATCCTGAGGCATATAGAATTGCAATCATTTAGTAATGATGGGAAATGATGGTAATTCCCATCCACACTTGGAAGTGCGATATTTAACTACTGGGTACAGTACCTCCACAGCAGAAATTCTCGCTTTTTTTTTTCTTGGACACACACTCTCTCTCTTAGTTATGACAGATGTTCCAGCATTACGAGGGAAAGCCATGTTTCTACTGTAAATTCCTTTCTCTGGTTTCCTCCACTATTTACACGGCATTTCACAGATATATTGCTATATCAGCACAGAGTGTTTCTGAAAAGCTGGAGATAATTTTAGCAAAACAATGAGGAGACAACAGAGCTTCAAAAGGAATGATCTCAATTACCAGTTTTTGACTTGACATAAGTCAGAATCTTTAACCAGATTTAGAAAGAAACATGTAAGAAGCATGTTACTTCATTTTTCTTACTGGAACAGTTGTCCACTTTCTTTCTTTCTAAGCTGCTATGGAGGGAAATAGGGAAGAAAATTATGCTTTGTTCCAAAAATTAGTTTATTTGCCAGATGCACGCCATGCTCTGTGAGTAACGGGATATGTATTGTGTGTGGAGATAAACAATCATCAGTACAGTCTGTAAATATACAATATATACCCAGAGGTTGTCCTGAAATTTTCCTAACCACTGCCAATTTTATGTGCATCTGTCTGGAACAAATGCAGCATTGTCTGGCACTGGAAAGCTGAGGGGGCTGAACTGCCCTATCTCAAAATGGAAGTTGTGATATACTCAAGCACATAGTAAATGCTAGCATCTCCATCTGTGGTTTTCTAACGCATTCATCACAAAGGGCCAGTGGGTGTTTAAGCTTTGGTTTGCAGCAACTTAGCAAGTATTAAACACAGTTGTTATCAGCGAGACCTCTAAAATAAATAAACTGCAGGGGTAGGAAGTGGGTGGACTAGGGTGGTTAGTCATGCTAACAATTTACAGGCTGCGTCTTTGAGGTCTAGAAATAATTAGTAGCTCAAGTCTATGGGTGGATCACAGAAATATGCTTGCACACTGTGTGACACAATCACCCCTGCTCAAAAGCCACCTAACCATAGTGGCAGCTCACCATTTGGTATTGCCAGATTTGGGGACATGGATGGATCCCAAAGGTCTTTTTAGGCATAAGGCCTCCCTTCCAGAATACAATGCCACACACAGGATTAATGCAGCTATATTTAGAGCAGTAAAACACAGATTTATAAGGGCAGCCCCTTCTATTCACCTCTTCTGTACTGCAGATGAATTGGAAAATAATGTTTGAGAGCAGCAATTAAACTATATAAGAAAAAATTCTTTGAATTACATATATACAATGAGAGAATCACTTTTTGTAGGGGAACACTAATGATAAGTATCTTTCTGTTCTCCTTTGACACAAAGTCATGCTGCTTAGCTCATAATAAACTGGGGTCATGTATCTGTTGATTGTATCTGGAAATGCAAACTCATTGACAATGAACACTTTCTAGCAGTCAAGTGCAATAAGCTCACTTTCAATCAACCAGACTGAACAGAGGCCTAAAAACTTCCTGAGGAGGAAAACCCTTAATCTGATATGTGGCGATTTACTGGATTTCAGAGGCCTTGATAAGTGAGATATGAAGGAGAAGTTAGGGATGTTTCCTTCCCATGTCATTGTTCGGTTGTCCTCTCCTGAGGGTATTGAGTAAAAGGATCGGAAATAGTCTTGTTCAGAAGTGTTTGCTTGTGTCAAGTGGCCCGCTGCTCCTCTGTGTGATCTCTATCTCTAATCTATCCAGGTTCCTGTATCACTTTCATCACTATTGGTATCTGATCTCTCCCCACAGGTAAATGAATAAATGTAATTACAATTTCCATTTCTCTCTCAGGGAAACAATATCTAAAACTTCTCCTTCTGTCTGATAACTACAACCTGAAGACCTCTTGGAAAGGGCAATCCTGGATAACAGTTTTTTCCTATTTGGGCAGGGATCTGACATATTTCTGAACTCTGAAATAATTGTACATTACTAATCTCTTCTCCTTCATGACTCAATTCAACCAGTGTTAGCCTTGCTTTGCTCAAAATGGCCCAGGATGCTTCAGAACAATCTTTACCACATTGAATTGTATTTATAATTGGGAAGAGAGATAGTAGAAGAAGTTGCTGAGAAAATGTGAGCCTTTGAGATGTTATTGCTGGCCAAATATTTTTAAAAAATCTGTGAGATCAAGGGAATGATTATGTTTTTTTCACTGGCCTTCAGGTGTGTCTGTTGGCATCACACTGGCAAATGTGATTTTTTTCCCCTCTATATCCAGATCTCATCTGAACTCCCCCAAACATATTTCTTGATGTCAGCTAAGAGAGCACTCTAGGTTTATCATCCCTTGCTTCAGTGATAAATGACGCTTCAAACAATCAGTCACAGAGCGTAAAGATTAGAACAAACCAACCCAGCTCCTCTTTACTCTAGCTGGCACAAGAAGTCAATAGGTCTAGATAAAACACCAAAAAACCACCTGTATCTCTTTTCCTACCTAGGTTTCTCCATTCCTGAACAGTCGCTGTTCTCTAGGGTGGCAGGAAAGATCTTACTGCAGCTCCCTTCCAAATCGCAGTCTCCCTCATGCCTGGATCAACACTGCATTTGTGCAGACATCTGCTCCAGGCACCTGCCCATGGGACAGAGACCTCTTTGGGTACAGTCCTGCATACCTGTCCTAGGTGAGCAGAGCAGCTCCTGAAGGCAGGAGTCCACAATCCTCAGATCAGGCAACCTGCTCCCCAATTATTTCCCCTCTGTACTTAAACTAAATCCATTCGAGGGTGTTGCATATAAATGAATGCTAAACATTCAACAGCTCTTCTGTATTTGTCTTCTGTCAAATGAAATAATCTCCTCTGCAGCTTCCCAGGGGGCTTTCCTTGAGAGAGAGGTGGCAGAACAGTGATCACTACCGCCCCCCTTCTTGAACACTGAGTGTGCTGTGTGGCACAGGCACACGCTCACAGATCTGCCAGTACCAAGATTTATCCTAACTGCCATAGAAACTGGCTCAATCAGGGACCTTGTCTGGCTCCAGTTTGAAATTTGATGTGCTCCAGCTACGGGCTGTTGTTGTTGCTTTGAGTGACCCAGGTGGAAAAGTCAAACCAGAGAATCCTTAGTGTGGAGCACAGGTGGGACTGTGCTCCCTGCCACAATTAAGGGCTCCGGGAAACTAGTGAACTGTAAAAAATGTTGTGTAGGTCAGGGGCAAGGTGGAGAAAGCCAGGGCTTGCCAGAGAAAAGAGGCAGTTTCATGTGTGCTTGATGGGATGCAAAATGTTCAGTCTTAGAGATGACACACTAAGGTTTAAAGTGTAGAGGGGTGGTCCAGGGGGGGAAAGCCTTTTCTTGAGAGGCATGATTAATAGCTGAAATCCTGGAAGCCAGTCATTTGCTTGTATAAAGGTTCCCCACAGTACATGCAGCTAGATTTTCTGCCATCATAAATATTGTCCTTGCAAGACATTTCTGCCAAATCATGTCCATTTCTTTATCATTTGCCAGCCTTGTTTAACTTCATTAGCTCTCTGGTCCAATCACATTGTTTAAAATGCACACTGTTTCTTGGGAATGGCACACATGAAATTATGCACACTGTTTATAATAGCTTCACCCCAAGCGTTCAGCATGGGTAGGTTAAAAGGAATTTGGGAGAACTACATTGTTCTGACATGTTTCAGTAAAGCCAGTAATTAAGTAGTGTGCGTATATATATATACATCTGTTTTGACAACAAGAGAAACGGGCGGTAGCAAGTGCATTCGCTCCCAAAGGAGTGTAGCTAGTTTCCTTGCTGCAGTGCTGCTTGGCTTTGGCAGAGTTAGAGCAGAGATGAATTTGACCTTTTTTGTTTCCTGTAATAATGACAGACATATATACGTGCACTGGAAACACAGCCATGTTGCAAGGCTGGAGGGCCATCTACAACTTCAGCAAAATTGGCAGGGCTCTACCTGTTGACCTCAGATTTGACCTGACCAAATAGTCAGTAGATGTTGCACATTATTGTTTTGGGGGCAGAGGTTTATTTTTTGCCTTTTTTTCTTTTCTAGACTACCCTGACTTAGCCCTCTCCACAGCAGTATCAGAATGGTATTGATATAGTACATTCATTTCGTTAATGTAGATAAAACAAACAGGTTATGTTAAAAACATGTATGTCAGTCTATCAGTCCGATGGACCCCCGCATGCATTGCCCATTGCTGTCCAGGGAAGAGTACTCCTGACTTTAAAGGCTGTCCCTGAGCACAGTCAGGGCTGCAGCGGAGCTCAGACTGTGTGAATGGCATTACCTACTCTTAGCTTGATTCTGAATGCAAGTAATAATCACGGTGGTGATTTATTCTCTCGCAGTTACAAGCACAGCAGAGGATTGTGCTTGACTTTCAAGCACTGAAAGTGTTCTTTGTTCCTATCACGGTGCAAATCGAACTGCTGCTTTTGTGAGGTATAATGCCTTCTGAGTAAGCAGCTCCTATTTAACCTGCTAATTGTTAAATATCTGTAATTATCTTCTAACCTCTTTTTCCTTTTTTTTTTCCTTCCTTTTAGCACATTCTTTGCTACAGTGCTACTAATCCAGACACCTACCTGCATGAGACTGACTCAGGTCATTCCCAGATTCAGTGTTGCCTTGTAGCTTGCATTAAGTGGCTCGAAAGGGTAGATATTATAGTAAAAGATTGTATTCTTCCGGAAAGGATGTGTTTTAGGCCAGAGGATAAGTATGCTATTGTAAAGACTGTTGAATAGTGATTAATAGTATTGGGAAATTAATTGTTTATTCAATAAAATTGAAGGCTGTGCTGGATTCCCTGGTGAGATTGCAACAGGTCGAGGCTCTGTGGTGTGATTGCTCTCCTTCCCCCATAGCCTAAGCTCCAACTAGAGCCGCTGTGTGAAATTCCCTTGGGCTCCCAAAGTCAGAAAGGATATGTTGCCTGCACCAAATGGCGCTCTCCCATGGGCATGCAGTGAGGCCTAATGCTGAGACGTGCAGACCTCATGGCATACGGGGGAGTTGGCAGATGTGCTCACTGAGGGATAGCTTCAGAGGCTGCTCCCACCTTTTTCCCTGTTTCTGTTACCAGACCACAACAAATCTGTGCTTTTCTTCCATGTCATTCCTGCACACTGCAGCCCCTACCTCCCTGGAGCACTAGCATTTCAAGGCTGTTTTGCTGTCCTAGGAGGTTTGCTCCCTAGGAACCCCCTGGCTGAAACAGTGTGATTCCCTTGGCAAAGCTACACCAGGTGGCTGTAAGAGTAAGGGATTTCCCTTCTGCACGCCACTCTGCAGACCAGGGTGCAGTCTAGCCCTAAAGAATTTCATATTCCATGAATGCTCCCTTCCCTTGCCCCCTTTTTTTTAAATGTTCTGATTCTGTGCGTTTCACGTGCGGCGGTGATGGTGACTGTGATAAGTTTTATAGCTTACCATTTTTTGTCACTCCATTGTCTTTACAAAGCAGCTGATTGTTGCTCACAAAAGGTCCCACTTACATTTCAGTTATCTGACGACATGTGAAATGTTTTGGATGCCTTCTGTGGGTGATTTATAAAGCAATAAATGAAATAAAAATAAAGAAAGAACTGTCATGAATGCCCATTCCACATCTCTTGCTGGCTGTCTCTCACACTTTATTGGTATAATTATAGCACGTCTTCCTATGTTCCCTTAGCAACAAATGAGGAGGTGGCTGGCTGCCTGTCAGCGTCTCTGTCTTGCTTGGAGGACATGGGGAGCGGTGCTGCTCTGCATGTCATGCAGCGCTCCACCACTGCCGTGGTAGGACTGCTCCAAGTGAGAGGAGCAGTCCTGAGAAAGACCTATATCCAAAAGTGAGAGAAAATAATGGGAGATGTTGTTTTCATATACCAGATGAGACTAAGGCAGGTTTTTCAGATGATACACTGAAATTCTCTTAGTAATTTTAATTTAGTTTTATAAGAAACATGCAGGCAATGGTGCCAGATCTTATACACTTTAAAGTATAACTACGTTCCTAATTAGAACAATTTGTTTTTAAAGGCTGCCACCACCTGCATAAGGACCTGGCAAGGTCAGCCTGGAGAATGACCAGGAGTTTCCTACATGCCCTCCCAAAAGAAGACAGCAGTTGAGTCCTCTTTTTGGACCTCCCTTCTACCAAAATGCGGTGATTCCACTTCCAACTCCCCAAACACCTCCTCTCTGGTGCTCTGGGGACTATGCCTGCTTGTTTCTGCAGCCTCCCTGTCTGGCAGAGGGCTGCCTGGCCCCAGGGGCAAATCTGGCCTTGAGGGAAGGTAGGCTTGGTAGGATTCACAAAGATGGAGGAGTCTCACAGCCTTTTTAATCAGATATTGTTTTCTTCATCTTATCATGTAAAAGTGGATTAAAAACCTTAACAGCAATATCCATCTGCATTTCTGAAAGTCACACCTATAGTCTACTTCTCTAGAGGTCCTGACAGAACAACACACAGATGGGTTTTTACACTCTTTGGTACCAATAAACAGGAAAATTGCAAAGTGACAAGCAAGATGATTTAACGCCATCTTAGCTGTTCAAGCAGTAGGGAGATATTGAAAGGCCTAGTGGAGCAGGCAGATACCAGCCATTTTGCCATCTTCCCAGGTCCTTCACTTGGTGTGTGCCCTTCCCTCTCTGTTTGTCATCTTTGGAGGCAGGAGTTTGTTTGGTCACTGCACCTGCAAAGTCACAGCCACATCCACTCTGAGATGTGCTGGTGGGAGAGAAATTTGTTAGGTTCGAGAATAGAAAGTAGATGTGAAGCATGATATGCCATAGCCTTATAGCCTATGCAATCTATAAGTGATGTTGTGTTGACTGAATAGAGAAAGAATAAGGGTAAGTGTTCTTCCCCTAGGTTAAAAGCTTCCCACAGGACTAAGTTGCCTTTTGTGTAACCCTTTTTATGTCACAGATTCCAAATTAAAAATGCTAGTTCCTGGGGCCAAAGCCCAATGTCAGCCTGTAGCTGAGTCCTGCTCAGGACATGAGAGAAAAGGGCCGTCTGAGACTCATATACAGCCCCCTTTTGTTGTGAGCTTTCTGTGTCAGCCCAGCTCTGGCACAGGCATGGTCCATATTTCCTACAGCCCCCAGGGACAGCTAAGGGGAGAGGAACCGGAGCTCTGTTCTTGCAGTTCCCACAGCCTCCACAGCCCCCACTGCCTTGAGCACTCCTGACACGTGGGATGGCAGAGGGAAATCCCAGCTGGCTGGCCAGAGCCGAAACCTGGCTCCCCTGCCCCTCCACTAGACTGAGCTGCAGCTTTAACACTCCCCAGCCAGTATCTCCTAGGCCAAAGCTCCCATCTTCACTGTCTCTGGTTGCAGAACTTAGGTTCTTGTTCAGCAAGGAAGCACTATCGAAATAAAGGCCCAGATTTTCTCAGAAAAACACAGTTCAGGGGAAATGGTCTTATTTATTGGTCTCATTCTGTTAAGTTTAGCAGGATGAAGCCACACACATTGGAAAGAGCCTTGTCAAATCAAATTAAACCTATTCTCCTTTAAACAGTCTCATATGGAAATGAGTCATCCCAGTTTATACGAGAAAACATGTTCACACTGCTCAAAACTTATTTCATATTTCCCTTGTAGATTTTAGGCGACTCATCTGGCCAAAGCAAGTTGCAGTTGTCCTCTGTATAAATCCATGCAAACTTTGTGCACAGGCTTGCATTCTGTGTCTGCAAGGTCTTATTAGAAATGCATGAGTTTGGGTCATGCAGAGCTGAAGGGTAAAGACCAGGCTTCAAACAAACAGGGCTCCAAATAAACAAGTCACCTGAGAAAGGTGCTTTGCCTTCTTCATAAATGCCTAAATAGCTTCTGTTTTACAGGACTGAGCATCACTCCTTTCCAGTAGTCAGGCAGTATGTGGCTGAATAGTGAGGTACACCCCTTCTGTCTGGGGTATGTCCCCAGGTGGCCAAAACAGGAAAGGCTCTTGTTCTTGAAAGAATGACATAGTTATGTGACTGTAGAAGGCGGGAGGAAAGGTTTCCAAACTTCTCCCATGGGCAGAGTGACTCTAATAGAAAATCTCATTATTTTATAATGCAGGGCATGCTGTAGTGCTACTCCATCCAAGTCTCTTTGAGCAGGCATGCTCAGCAGAGTCTGCTCAATGTCATTATTGCCAGCTAAAACCCATGTACAAGCACAGAGAGTGAGAAACCTTCACCTGCAGACCCAGGTGGATAATAAGGTGAATTTCATTCAGCCAAACCTCTCTTTTCTGTTTTACTCCGTGGAGTGAAGCTCAGAAGACCTAATTTTCAGTTGAATGCTGCAGACATGAACAAACAAAAGCTCCTAGCACAGCCCCTGAAAACATAAAAGAACTGGGCTCTTAGGTGGCTGATTCTGAAGAAGAATAAGGTGTTTTTTTCTCAGAGAGGTGAAATGCACACAGGGAAGATTATTCTATTTGATTACTTCCTGCTTTTCCTGGATTGTTTGGAAACAGATTTCTCCTGACTCCAAAGACTTGTGTGCAGAACTGAACCCTTGACTACATGTCCATCACAGTCTGACTGGGGGGAAATACAGACCCAAAATAGCCCAGCTCCAATAGTCCATTAACTATGAACAGAAGTAACCAGCTGTTGACAGTACAGAAACTATTCAAAAAATGTGTATTGCTTGATGCAGTTTGGCTCCTTCCCTCCACCATGAGTGACAGCTGTTTCCCTGTTTCCAGAAACAGAACTTGCCTTGGCCAACACCGTCTGAGGGCTGCACTGATTTACATGCCAAATGCTCTGTCCACAATACATGTCTGGTCTCAGACAGTGCATAAACAGATACAGGATTAGATATGATAAGCTGTGGATACAAGTTGCTGCTTTTTACTTCAGCTCTTTCCAGCGATATGTTGAGCACTTCCATTCCTCTTGCTGCCTTCTCCCCACCAACTCTTTCTTCTAGACTCAAAGCCCAGCTGATGTCGCTTGCATGGAGTCTCTAGATCCCTTACAGACACACTGGGTGACACAGACACCACTGAACCAGGTGCCTTTGAGCCAGCCTCCCCATTCCCCAGGGAAACAGGGAGAACTGGGAACCCAGAAAGTGGCCCCATACAATTTCCCCTGACAGCCACGATGGAGGGGCTGGTTTGCACTACTTAGACTTGGAAGTGGGCGGAAATCAAGTAATCTCTTAGAGAGCTGGGCAATCCGCATAAAACTCCAGCGTCCCCTTGTTCCCTCATGGCTGTTTTTGTTTTTCCAGTCTGCCAAGACTGCTTTAGCACAGCTGATGCTAGGCAGCCTTAAGCTCCACTCAAACAAGGGCTCCAGGACACTAAAGGACAGCACTCATCAGTCTGTAGACTATGTCAATATTTGTGTAAACTACTTCCCAAAATTGTGTGAGTTCAACATACTTCCAGTTTTCAGTTACACTTCTTTCCTGTTCCCAGCCTCAGATCTTCTGAGTGGCTGAGGCCGTAGATTTAGGAATTATTTGAACACTCCTTTTCAATTGCTCTAAGTGATAACAGATACTTTAGGGACTTAGCATGGAAGTAGTATAAAATCCTACTGGAGCCCAATCCTTAAAGGTGAATTAAATGGGTAACTCCAGCAGATGTTAGTGAAATGAAGATACTTGAATGTCCGCAGAACTGGGTCCAGCTTTTTAGTATAACACTACTCTCTTTTAGACACCTCAAATGCAGTGCAATGTTGAAAATTTTGGCCCTCCGTCTTTACACCTCATATTGGCTCAAGAAGTTGCTGACTGTTAAGCCCAGAGGATTTTCCAGGAGAAGGATCACCCTTTCCAGCCCACTTTTAAACCCTTTCCTAAGCATCCACAAACAACCAGTGCTGGAGATGGTTGGAAACTACTGGGTATGATGGACTTTCTTCCTTCCCACTGTTACATTCTTGCACACTTTTAGCCAAAGTCACTGACCTGGCTCATGCTCAGTTAATTGTTTTAATGGGATTTTATGCAGCATAAGGCAAACATAATTTGACTAAATGAAGCACATCCTGACCCATAGTGGTCTATGTCACTAGTGCCTGAAGCAATGGCCATTCTCATTATGGCAACTGCACAAGTAACTTGACCTATCTGGTATTATAGTTCGAAATTCAAGGCCGCAGAGGGAGGCAGGAGTGTGACACTCCTCAGCATGAGGAGTCCTTAATAAACCTGGAGTTCTTTAATTTAGTCCCTTCCTGCAAACTACATACCATCACAGAACAAGTGGGTCTGAAGAAGTCCCCTTTGACCTTCTCACTCTGCCAATACATACGCTTATTTACTCATTCTGCAAGTAACAAAAGGAAATACATGTTATTTTCTAGCCCATCTGTATGTGTCGATGTCTGTACACCTTGTAAAATCCATTTCCTTTACATGTGGGGTCCCAGTCTACTCCTGCATGTGATAACAGCTAAATCAGCCTTCCAGACTGCCTTCTCCCCTTTCTTGTTCTTTGGTCAGGTGAAGCAGTACCAGGAAAGAATGAGTCATTGGGATTGTGTTTCTGTTCTTAAAAATGTTTTTAAATGTCTCTTCATTACTATAAAAAGACCTGGGGAAATGTTAGATGTGCCTCAAAAGTTTGCTTGAAATTAAAATGTATATTGCATGTATCATAGGTCATGACTGTGAACAGTTGGCATTCACATGAAAAGGCCAGCTCTGTGGGCTGCTAAGTCTCTGATATGGATAAAAAATGACTGGTAATATTAGTCAGAATAAAGTGAGAGCTCTACTTTCTACCTTTGTGCATTGTTTATACCGGGGGACTGTTTATTAATGCTAAGGATATTGGATTTTTTGTAGGGTTTGCTTCCTCTAAGCATCTTTGCTTCTCTCCGTACTGACTGCAGCTACCTCAGTAGCACTGGTTCATGTACTACGTGCTTGTGCAAAGGAAAAAAAAAGGCAAACTTGCTTTTCCTTGGCTGACTATTGCTTTCTTTTGTTAAGAGAGTTTCATTTCAAAGATGACTGGAGTTATACTTCTGTCAAAAAGTGTAGTGATGACCATGTAGAAAAGGTAAGCCTTAAAATTAGGTGTATATTCTTGTTGTGCTAATTTCAGTCTCCTACAAGGCATGGAACCACATTAAAGAAGCCATCATAATCTCTTTTTTCCCCTTGAAATAAGTAAATGTCCCTATTTTATCCACCCCGCTCTCAGAAACAGCCATCCCACTCTCAATAGAACTTAAAAAATGAGTGGCCAGGTAGTTTGAGACTCTGAACCCACATGGAAAGTTTCAGTTAAAAGCTCAAGCAAGTTTTATAAACTTGTGAGAGCACACGACTTAATGCTGCAGAGCATTTAGAAATTTTGTTTACATGAATGACTTTCCAAGGGTAGGCATTGGTTAAAAAAAGCTGACATTGAGTGAATCCAAAGAGGGAAGATGCCATGACCAGCTTTTCAGATTTTGCCTTTTGTGAGCCAAGGACTCTTCCCTTTTTCTGAAATGATGACATAATTAATATTCTGCTGATAGACAGAATCTCCCTGCTGTCAAGCCTAAATAACCTGAAGAGGTATGCACTGCATATAATATTTTACACTGGTGAACTAAAAACATTTCTGTGTATGCCTCCATGCGTTATACCTGCTTCCTAGTAACGGGATGCTGTAATTAACCTCCCTGGGAATCTTAATTCCAGAAACAGTCATTAATTTAAGCTCATCCTTTTTCCACTGTATGTACACACATATGCACACACATGCACAAATAGTGTCCAGGGTCCAGTACAATATCCAATGCCAGAACTGTTGACACCTATTTTGAGAGCATTTATAATAAACTGTACAATAACCGTTAAGTTCAGGAACAAGATAAACTAGTATTTCTGAATTGCACTTTAACTTCTCACTCTATAATTTATCTATTCGTTTTTAAAATGACCATAGTATGTGCCAGTCTCAGTGAAGTTATACAGGGTTTATTATAGATATCAGCTTCTAAGCAGCTCTTTGTCTTGGGCAATGTGAATTTCTTCATGGCAGCTATGGAATCTCCATGTAACTGGGCAAGGGTTGATGCACTGTGGCTAATGGATTTCTCCCTACCAAATTAGTAGCTTTTAGATTCAGGCTGCATATGATGAAAGTCGTGCCATGTCCTGTCTTTGAGTTCAAATCAGTCTTCAGCCTACTTTCTGAGTGAGTACTTGTGAGTTCAATTTCCCTGCTGTTTTCTGGCAGGTTAGAACTCTGTGATTAATATGCAAATTATTTTTGTTCTTTTTATAACCTTCAGGTGAATTATTTTTAACCTATTGGCATTTTCCATATTTCAAAACATGTCATACTCATCCATTGCAAGGATGTAGGGTATTTGCTGACAGAATAATCAAACCCATACCCCTCTGTAATAAGAGTAAGTGAAGGGAAGGATGTGATTATGCAACTGGGGTGAGTTATCAGGGCTTTAGTCTTCACAGAAATGTTCCCCTAGATTTGAAAATGTAATGCAAGGTTTTCCATTGCATTTCCCAAACAACTCTTTTCCACTGTTGTCATTGCAGCTGTTTCATAGATGGTTCCAGTTGTTTTATTATTTATCTTGTAATTTCTTAGCTAAAGCTCAAGGCACTTCTGCCCAGGGAGACAAACACGACAGGTCTGAATTTCTAGGGGAAGGTATAAGGGTGACACTAGTAACTTGCTTCTCTCCCACAGTTCCCCTCCCTTCTCTGCCTTCCCTGTCTCTCTTTTTAGCTAATCCTCTCTCACCCCAAATCGTTAGCTAGCAGAAAACAGACAGCCTGTGCAGTTGGCTGTGCCTCTGGGTGAGCCCATGCCTGTGCTCCCTGCCTAGGAGGGGACAACAGGTTGCCAATGTTTTAGAGCAGGCAGGAAAGGTAGGAGCCACCCAGAATATAGGAATCACCATTTTGCATCAGACCAAAAGTCCCTCTATCCTGGACTCTTGCCTGGGGATTTTCACAGCAGCAGATGCCTACAGAGAAAAATAACCAAATTCAGTATAGGCGTCCCCATCTGAACTAGTCATCTGGATTCCCTCTGGAGAAAAACGCTCTCTGATGTGAATGTCTGATTCACCCACCCTAAAGCAAATGCTTAAAATAGGGCTAATGAATTGCTCCCTGAAGTGTGCCTATTTCCCTCCCTTGAGCATTAAGGGAGCTGGGGTGTCTAGGACAGCTGTCGACATCTTGATTATCAATGTCTGCAGTTAGGCAACATAAGCCCCACTTGTGCAATGTTTTAAGAAAAAACCTTAGGTTTTCTCAGCACTAAATCTTGATGGAGGAAAGAAAGGAAAGAAAATGAAGGTATTATTTGAGTAGAAAGAGTAAATGCACAGAAGAAATTGGAATTAACATGTTTTCCGTGATCGTGCTGATTATTCTATTTGCACTCTGCAATTCTGTGCCTTTCCTGAATATTTAAGCTGTAAGTTTTAGGGCACAGGCTGCATACTGCAGTGTTTATACGCTGGCAGAACCAACAGAGGTTCATTTTTGTTGGTCTTCTTTTAAGGCTCATGTAAGCTGTATATTTTATTCCAGCAAGCTACTCTATAGACAGGGTTGTTATCCAATAAACAAACATAGCCTGGAATAAATAAGGTTTTAAAATGATGTTTCTCTGCTGAAGCTATTTTTAAGCATTCCTGTCTATGCATAGAAAATGTATAATGGCTAATCTTCAGTTGTCTTCAGGATGAAAGGCAGGAGAAATGATTCAAACCTAGTATCTGGTTTCTATTAATTGAATTAAAAATAATGAGCTAAGATACTGAGTTTTCTACTGTCTCTCCCTAAAGAAACAATCCATATATGCATGGCTATCTAGGTAGTAAAGTTAAAGAGATACCTGTAAAGAAAACTCCCCTCCCCCTCAAAAGAAAAACAAAATAAAAAATTCAAACCTTTTTTTAGAATCCAAATTTAAATCATTTTTAACAAACTTTTATTAGATAATACATGAGATGGGATATTCAGGCTGTTTTAGTCTTAGGAGGGGAATTCATTTTAACTGGCACTTCTGTATTACTGGTCTAAGTAGGAGAGGGAAAGACACTGCTGCCACCAGTAAGTAGGAAGCGGTGTGGTATTTGCATGGAAAAGCTCCTTCTATCCTGGTTTTAGCATTGCAACAAGACTTCCATCAGAATGATGGGAAAAAATCTTTGGATAAAAGATAATTCTTGGTAGTTCCTTGTTTATCTCTCTTTCTCATACACAAGAGAGCAGGACAAACTGAGAACCAGAGGTCACTGTAACACTAAACCCACCGTGCTATTGCAACTGGTATAAAAATAGGAAGTGAATAAATTGTTTTCGTTGTACAAAAAATAATAATGTATTTTTTTCAACTCTGGTCAATTATTTTTCTCTTAGAGTAATCTCAGAATATGAAAGGCATATTTCAATTTCCCAGTTCTGGCAAAGGTCTGGGAAATGAGTGGTGGAAATCAAAGAAATCAAGTATGACTTGGAAGACATGGCCTTTCTGGCTTTCCCACAGAAGTGCTTTGTAGTAGCCCCATCCAAGGTGTGTTTGACATGATCTGTAACATATAGCAGCTTTGCTCTAATTCCATGAGCAGATGTAGGGAAAAACACTCGGCTACAAAAGATTTTAGGCCAACCAATAAAAAGAAAACCAGTTCTTGGAATATGTTATGAGAAGACAGTCCTATGGCAGAGGATTTTTAGTTTAACTTGCTCCAAGAAAGCAAAGCCAAGTATTTTCTCTTACATCTAGTTTCCTGAATGAAAGATCACCAGAGGCTTTTGAAGGAGTATGAGTCAGTGGTTTCACTTGAGGGCACTAGACACATTCAAAGTAGAAATGAAGGGAAACTGTCTCTTTAATATGCTTTGGGGATAAATACAAACTAAAAGAAAAGTCATGCTCATCCACCCATCAGTTTCAAATGAAATATAAACAAGAATTGTCAGCCTTTACATTCTTCAACTTTATTATACATTTTTAATATTAGCATGTGTAACAGTGTACACATGCACACACATCTAAATAACATATGTAAAGTTATGCATTTCATGTATGTATGTGTTCATGTATGCATGAAATTTAAGAGTCTGTATAAACGTCATTGACCACTACGTTAACCTATATATAATCCACACTGAGTCTACTCAGATTCCACCTAAACCATTCACTGCATTTCCTTTGAATCAGAATGAATGCATAAAGAGACCTGGAAATCTAAATGAGTAAATGGTCACTTGCCAGTGAATGATCACTTTCTTGTGGTCTGTGACAACCAGGAGAAACTAACACTAAGATCAAAGAACTGTTAATTCAAATGGAAAGAAAAAAAAGAAGCTTCATAGGGATTGCAAACTGCTTAACCAGGGTGTTGTTCCTAAAATCTGTCTGCACTCTTATAAAATAATCTTATTAGCATAACACATCTGGAATACATCTCCCAGGACTTCTGGCTAATGCTATCACAGAGAAAAACAATACTTCATCCAATTTAAATTTCTAAATCTGTTTGTTGCATAGAAATGTATGGATGTTACATAGTATTTACAATCTGTGTCACAGTGGTAACAAGAGTTAATTATATCTTATTATTGCCTAGTGGCGAACCTTTTCATTGTGATAAAATATTGAGCAAGCTATTAAAAAGAAAATAATGGCTCTTAGTAATCTTACCTACTGTTATGCTTGACAGTGGCTGTAAAACTCACCCACGTATCAGTGATCCTGGTGATTACTTATTGATAGCAATTGAGGTGCTCAGTGCTTCTGGGGATGAATAAAAACCTAGGATGAGCTGATAATCCCAATCAGTCTATTAGCTGTGGCCAGGCAGTGGGGCCTCAGATGCAGAGCTCATGGAGGCTGTCACTGTAGCTGCAAGGAGGGAAAAAGGAGAAACAGGTACATGGGTATGTGTGCTACACAGAGAGCAGTTTTTAAGCTCCCATAAATATTGAATCAATACTGTTTAGGCCTCCATTTGGCAAAGAACTAAAGCATGTGCTTAACTTTAAGCAAATGAATAAAGTACTTCAGCCCAACTGGAAAGCACAATAAGCATTTGAGTATTTCCAGTCATTTGGCAGGATTTTTTTTATACTTTTTTGTATTTTCTTTATATATACTTTCTTTATAAATTCTTTATTTCTTAAACTTAAGCATGTGAGCGAGAGTTTTGTTAAATCAGAACCTCCATGGCTGGATGTCCTGTGCATCAATTAATGCTAATTTATCAGATTAATGAATCTGCTTGTTGCCACTCAACCCTCAGTCAAACTTACAGTCCCATTCTAGCTTTCATAATAGGATTCTCTGGGTAGTCTTGTTCTTCCTTTCATTGTAAAACTCTCTCTCTCTCTCTCTCTCTGTATATAGTTTCATAAATTCTTTTCCTCCAATTATTTGGAGGAAACTTTTCATGTACTTTAAAATTACTTGTGCAGAAACCTGAGTGAGATTGCCCAGTGCAGATAAGTATATTTTTGAAATCCCTGCTTTTTAAGGTGCTGGTATTCTGTTCTGACAATGGTTCCTGGGCATTAATGAGTCACAATTTCAAGTCAGTAATGATTTCCTAAATTAATTTGATACATTATTGTTAACCATGGGTATCTCTTTTCCACATGACTGCATTTGGATGGAAAAAATGTCCATTGACCATTTGTCCTCTAAAAAAAAAATCCATCCATGAAGATTTCCGGTCTTTTTGTTCTTATAATCGCTCATACGTGATAAGATACTACAGAAATGCCTCATTTTGGAAGAGCAAGCCTCCAGTGAAATTCAGCAGTCAGGACGGCTGACTCAAATATTATTCTGGTGTTCTGAGGGAACTCAGTTTTTTACATCTAAAAGCTCCCCTTTGCATGCAAAAAATTAAACCTACTCTTTGTCTCATTTCTGTAGCACACATAGATACTGTAGAAGATGTGAAGCACTGAATCTTTCTGGTTTCAGAGATGGCAGCACCTATTGCTCCTGTGGGCACAGAAGCAGGTCCTGGTCCTGGCTAACCACTGATTTTGTCTGCGTCCCAGCAGCTTCTCTATGGGGCCAGGGGAGCTGGCTGCCCTGAGCAGATGCAACAGGGGAAGTAGAGAAGGAGAGAGGAAAGCAAAGTGGGACAGGAAGGCTTAAAAGACTAATTTTAGAGGTCCCCCACCTCTGCATTAGGACAACAAGGGCTTCTCATCCTCATAGCTAAAAAGACTGGATGGTGAGCACAGATGTTGCTGGCATTGGCTCCATGTGTGAAGCTTTCATATTTCTAAAGCTTCACATTTCCACCTATGCTTCAGGAAAGATGTGTGTTGGTTGCCTTGGTGGTTTCCTAAACAAACCCAATGTGTTCAGAAAAAATCCCCTTCTCAGAGCAGCTGGGTCTTGCAGGCTTGGGGTGAGATTACTGCCCTCCCTTCCATGAGCGACCTGAGACTGCAAGCAGGGGAAGGAGCAGGCAGCGACAGACAAACCACAGGTACAGTCCAGGGAAGCTCCATGATCACAAACAGATAATAAACCGGTAGGCTTGCCATTACAATCAAATATCTTTGATTTACATAGAGCATACTTTTCCAGGGACTCTGATTGCCAGAGTGCTCAGAAATTGGATGGATTGCAAGTGAAAGTTGAGGCAAAATAATGAAAAAAATCAAACCTGTTTTTCAGCTTTGCATTGCCTTAGGTGCCTTAGTTAATTGCATATCAAATTCTCTCCACATCTTTCCAGTAAAACTTCCTGACTTGGCTTAGGACTTTGGCTCATATATGAGAGCTCCCTGACATATGTGAGTTATAGGCCATTTTCTTCCTATCTTCTCAGGTACCTTTTCTGCAGTGCAGCACAACTCCCAGGTAATCACAGGTGGAAAGTGCAAAAGCTTCTTTTTCATTGCTTTTGCTCTGAGCCCTGCATACTGGAATGTATAGCTTGTCTTCTACTGACCTTACTATGTACTGTACTGCCTAGGTTAACAAAGCACTGCAGCAAAGGAAGAAAACCTTAAAATAAGAAGAAATTGTCAAGCTTACACATGCCTCCAAACAAAAAAACAAGATGATCTCAGAATTTTGTTTCTAAATAGCCCTAATAAATTGCTCCATATAGTCTGAAACAATCCACAAAGTGACCTCCTCTTAGTTGTGTGAAGGATCTTTTTATTTTTTATGTCATATAAGAAAAAACTCTAAACAGAAAAAATATCTTTAGAGAAAATTTATGCTCTTAGGAATACATTTAACAACATTTATTATAAGCAACTAAGCAAAATGTATACAGTATTTTTGGAAATACCTAACACACTCTGCATTACATATTTTATTTAATATCTTTTTCCAAAGGGATTGGAAAAATCATCATATTTTTGTTTGTTTCCTACTGCAAAAGAATTCCTCTTTTCTCTCCTTCTTTCCATTACAGACAGTGTCTTATTCCCCAGAGGATATAAAAGCAAGGATATCATCATGTATATGTTATAAATTCCACCTCAGGACATGTTCCACTTCTAGAAAAGGAGTTATAATGAAAAATGTTCCTTCAAATAAAAGCGTGTGTCACTTCTTCTTAGAGGTCTTCAGAGTTTTGAACAGCTTTATGAATTGAGATAGAGCTGAGACGTAAATAGAAGTCCCTTCTGTGTGGGTGTGTGTGAAAGGCTCCCGTAGCTCCCTGTGGGTGTGGATGGAGAAGCAGATGCCAAAAAACAGCAGGCCGAAGAGAGGAAAAGCACGTGCTGAGAGGAGGGTGTGAAAGCCTCCCAGTGGTGGTCTTGTTGCACCTGCAAAGTGCAAGAACTGGTAAACTCAGGACACCCAGAGCCATCCGAATGAGTCCGAGGCCATCAGCACACGCTGGCATCAACAACAGCTTGTGAAACTCAGACCACATCCAAGAAGGTGGTGGCTGCTATATGCTGGCAGAGACTCCAAGACTATATGTATACCTGATGAAAGTAGGGACCGCTTGAGGAGCTTTTGCACACTTATGCAGAAGCCGTGGTGTGCCAGGACGACCCTCCACTTCTGAGTTAAGCGCTGGGGCTGGCCTCCTCACTCTTGCTCCAGCCATGTAAACATGTGTGCGTGGGAGTGAACTCTGGGAGGGAAAAATTGAGTGTGCTGTGTGAGTAGGTATCCGTGATTAATTATAACATCTTGGATTCTATTAATAATAGCAGCTTAATTAATAAAAGGTATTCTAATAAATATTCATTGTGATCTGTGTCTCCTTGACTTGATCCCCTGCAAGGGGACAACAAAAAGACAGTATAGTACCAAAATAGGTCTTTCGAAGTGTCCTGATAAACTCTTCCACCAGTCCATGTGCACCCTGCCTTAAAACCCATGAAACCCATGATCACGTATGAAATTTATGGCAGAGCTAAGAGCTGAAGCCAGGTTACAGAAGCTTTAGCAATATTTTACCTTTTGCCTGCTGAAGATAGTGTGAGAGATAAGGAGGAGGACTTAATTTTGAGGTGAACAGTCCCCATCTTTAATTTTGGCACCAGCTTTATACCCTGACACTAGCCATTCACAGGTAGAGATCCAATGCTAAAGTCAAGCAAAGCACAGGCGCTTTGTGGCGCTTAAAAATGTTCCACCATGTACAAGCAAGGCAAGAAAAATACCCAGCTTTTATATATATATATTTATGCATACATATACACACACACACACATATATACATACATACATATACACACACACATATGTGTGTGTACATACATACATATATATATCTATATACACACATATATATAAAAATTAGAGAAGATAGACTAATCCTGGCAGGGAAGCCATAACAGCCAGGGAAAGATTTGCTCAAAAACACATATATGGCAGGTCCTTTGCAGGGCAAGTGTGCTGACTCCAGCTCCAGGGCCATACCCAGTAAAACACACTTCATGTTTGTGTAGCTTTATGACAAAATGAGGCTCACCTGCAGGTCTACCTCATTTCTACCTTGTCTTTATCTGACTTTATTTAAAAATGCAAAACTTTTGAGTATTTCAGATAATTTTCTTTTGAAGTAATCCTAAACACTGGAACTGGGCAGGAACCAGCACTAGTTATGGACTATAACACAGCATTGCAGGCATGGAGCATTCCTCCAAGGCTTCTGAGTGAAAGGATGTGCCACCAAAGGATCAAAGTGTAAAAATGAAGACATGTGGTAGAAACTGTAACCCTTATTGAAAATGTGCCATGGTGGTGGTTTGTTTCAGGTAAGAGTCATTCATGGCTCAGTTCTGCTGGGTGCTGAGCCACCTTTGCAAGAACTTGCCGAAGCAGTGCTCAGATGAAGACAAGTCTTAGTCTACTAAGTCCATTATCTTTAAGGACATCCAGAACTTATACTAAAAAACTTGATTAATGTTCTGCTCATCACCATCTGGATTAACTGATAGAACAAAGAGGCTCAAAATATTCAGGACTGAAAGCAGCTCTCAGATCTTTGCTATCTGCAGCTCTCTTTCATCTGGAAGGTTTCTTTTTCCATTAAGGCAGTGGTTCTCAAGGTTTCTTCTCCCCTCAGGTTTTGGTATTTCCCTTCCTCACACTTTATCCCCTTTTCCTGTGCACATATATCCCACTTTCAGCCCACTAGACTCCTCCAGAAGGTAACCACCCTTTCTCTCTAGCCCACCTGTAAACTCACTGACTCTTGAGCTTTAGTAGAGTCCCCCCCCGATGTGCAGAAGCTTGGAGGAGCCACCTTTCTCCTCTGGCAGCCCAGCTCTTGGCTCAGCCACAGGTTTGCCCTGTCCCAGCTGGCAGAGGAAAAGGAAGCTCAGGTCTGTCCCAAGAGCTGCTTCAACCCTTCGGCACATCCCTGCAGCTCAATGTTGCTCCCCTCCGAGCTGGAGGGGCGTCAGGCAGAGAGGAGAGGGCAGCTCCTGCTTTCCCAGCCAGCTCCTTCACAAGAATTTAGCTTTACCCACTGGCAGCTCCATCTGCAAGCTTCAGTCTTTATCTTTTCTCATCCTTTTGGTCCCCATTGAGTCAGAGTATATCTTAAACTCTTCACACAAATGCCAAAACTTTTGGGTATTGGGTGCAGGGAGAGAGAGGAAGATGGGGAGAGGGCAGTCAAAGACCAGCTGTCTGCTAGCACCCTTTCTCCCCAGATCGGAGCTACCTGTCTCCTGAAAAAGATTACTAGTCCAAGGAGCATCGCTAGGGTCACACCTGCAAAAATGTGGCCTCTGGTATACAATTAAAGGACACAGGTCTTTGCAGTTCTTTGGAACAGGAGTGATTTTTCCCGTTTCTATAATGAGGCAGAATGTGGTTGCACCTGGTCTTTTCTTGTCCAGCTCCTGCTTTCGCCTGGGTTTCTGTTATACTAAAGGTGATCCAGATACAATTTTTGAATGTTGACCTGTTCATCTGAGTTTTAATTTCCTAACCAAGACAAGAAGCTTAAGAACTGATATCCCAATAGGAAATTGACTGAAGTGCTGTAAACTACAGATGGTGTTAAAAAAAAACCCCACCTACGGAGAAATATATCAGCACTGAACATATGTTTAAAATTGACTTTTAAAATAGGTGTAACAAAGGATTAACTACTATCACTGCACTGGAAACTCAGCTCCAGCGTCTGCAAAGAGAATGTGGGGATTTTAATCATCTCATTTATTCATGTCAAATCTTTGTAGCTTGTTTAAAAAAAAAATTAAACTCTTGCGTGTGTCCCTAAATGCCCCAACAGTTGACTGTGATTTGATCAAAACACCTTTTCTTCTGAATGTACCTTCCTCTTCCTTTGAAAATGAACAGTTTAATAGCATCAATTTATTTTCACTGCCTGTTTTAAAAGAAAAGTTTAATTGAACTCATTAGCTAAATTAGTTTCTGATTTTGTTCCTTCATCCTGAAAAAAATCAATGCATACAATGAAATTAAAATGACAGCATTAAACATTGATATTCTTAAATATTGATGCTCTGGCTGAAGAGGATTTATATTCAGCGCTTTATTACCTGTTGGACTCTCCATAGGTGAGCAAGGCATTGATTAGAGACTGAACTCACTCAATCAGCTGCTCAGGACTTGAAACTCAGTGGAAAACACCCACAGAATCACTGATTAGTCCTTTTACATGAGCTTTGAGTACTCAGAGGGAGACAATTGGGTCAGGCTTTGTGGTAGAAGGACATTCATTATAAGTGGGATTTAAAAAGGAGTGTAAAGGAGTCCATCATCCAAGTCTGCTACAGGAATCAAAGGGGCTCTGACACAATTTCAGCTCATAGGGAAAGAAAAAAAAAATAGAGATTTGGAGGAAATGGTGGTTATGTAGGTTTAACCTCCCTGGTCATTTGGACAGCTGATGAGCCCAGGCCTTGTAAATACTGGAGTTTTGCCAGTTCGGGCCTGCGTGGCTGGAATCACATCAAACTCGGATGAGAAACTGCCATAAACCATATGTTTCCCTCCAGTTTGCCCGTGCCAAGCTCATCAATGCAGTTACACTATAGGCTAAAACACTGCTGTGGAAATAGGCTCATTTTCATCTGTGTACTATATTTTCGAGAAGTCAGTCCCTTGAATGACTTTTTGTTGTAGCAAGGAAACCACCACTGTTTGCTCACTGTAGACACAGGAGCAATACCTCTGAGCACACACATACTTTGAAATTGATGTATATGATTTTGCTACCTTCATCCAGAGGTAAGTGGAAAACTCAGTGTACTTCTATTACTTGTAATACTACAAGTGCCCCAACAAAGGCATGACCAAGTGAGATGTACACAGACATGCCAGACAGTGAGATACAGTGCTTAGCAGTAAAGAGATCAAATTGCTAGAGCATCAGTCTGCAGAGGCAGTACAACAGCTCTATGCCCATGATTACTGTCTTTTACCACTAGAAGTACAATATTTGCTGCTAAATGCATTCCTCTGCTTTTATTATGCTTGCCAACAATGCTGGTGACTCACAGTAAAACAAAGGTAACACTTGACATCTTCCATGAACTCCCACTCATCAATTACAGACCAAAAAGCTTTAACATCACAGTGTGGAGTTCAGCGAGTTGCAGTGCTGGCTTAGGTGGATAATGCACATTTTTCAGTGTATAATCAGCTCAGTGCTAATAAGTTAGAAGGGCTCAAGTATGGCCAGTCATGGTCTGGCAGCAGCTTATTCAAGGAAGTTTCTATTTTTGGAACAGCTGAACCGTATAAAGACTTAACAGGTTTTCGCCCAGATGAGTCTCATTACTGCAATTCCCAGACACCCATGGATGGTGCTTGTGCAGAAGGTCTGTTCCAAAGCTGGCCATGGCGATTCAGGCAATCTCTCTGTCTTTGTCAAGGCTGAGGTTGTGGAACTGCTTTGCCATGCATCTTAACGAGAGCATCTCAGAGCCAATGAAGCCCTTGGTGATCGTTTCTGATGAGGGCATGAGGCTGATGAAGCTGCCTTGCTTTACCTGGTTCATACTGAGCCGATTCCCATGTTCACATAATGCTCTTGCTCCACAGCTGCTTGGTACAGGACAGAGGAGGGTTTCGATTTGCACAAAGATACTTCTCATGCTCCTCAGGAGCAGCCCCAGCAGACGACGTGCTCTTGGTGACACTGACCATGGTGGCAGAGGGGCCAGGTTTAGAAATCAGTGTCTGTCTACATGAGGTCTCAAATGAGGAGCTGTGGCATGCCCTCCAAGGAGGAGTTAGTCAGGCTCACCTCTGTGTCCTCTTATTTGCTGATTGTGTCTGTGATGAAATGTGAGTTTATGCTGGCACGCCTTAAAATCTGGCTGTATCACTGCCAGGCCTTTAATCTACTTGTAGGCCCCTTTGCATAGCACTGCTTGGTGTCCTCCTTGTAGGCCCTGACAGTTAGTACCATGGAAAAGCCTTAAAAAATGCCCTAATTTCTGCATTTGCCCCCCAAGAGCTTCTTGTACCATCTGTCTTTCCCTTGACACAGGTCTGCTGGAGCAGAGCAAGCTGGCAGGGCACAGATTTCCCTGCAAAATCATGTTTTGTGGGTGTGCATGTAGAAAGATGTGTTGCTCCCTCAGGTGTATGTGAGTCAGCACAAGGCTGTGTTCCAGGATATAACCCGGGAGGCAACATCTGGTTAGCGGTGCACCGGCATGGTGGACACCACACAGGCAAACAGAGCCCTCGACTGGAGGAGGGTGTGTAGACATGGAAAAGCGGTTGAAGACCCACAGGATACTTCAGGTATACTACAGACACACATATAGAGATATGCACTCTGATGTGAAATTGCTCTTTACCCTCGCAGGCGTAAATTCTCTGAAGTAGCTCACAGGTCGTATCTATGCAAGGAATTGCATGGTGGGGACACAGCTCATTTTATGTCAATGCAACCAGGTGACATCAGCATAAATCCCTGTGGGGACAAGGTTTCAATCCCAGCTCTGAGCCTCTGACTGTGCCTCTCTGAAAGCAAAGCCACAGCATCAGTGTGGTGTCCTGGTCTTTCCGCCCTCTCCTCCTGCTTCCCTGGCTGTGCAAACAGCCTCTCCACGGGACAGTGTAGGCTCAGGCCTGGGGCATGCGAGCAGCTTTCCCTTACTGGAGATGTTTATGTAATAGCACGTACAAACACCTCCCACCAGCCGCAGAAGGGTGCACTAACGTCCTCCCCACTTCTCCGTTTCTCAGAAGCTGTTCCCTCCTGCTGTAGCAGCTTCTCATGCAAATGAGAGTCAGAGCATCGGCAAAGCAAGGCACAACAACCAGCACAGAGCAGAAAGAGCACGTCTGAGGCACACCACCACACCAGCCCAGACAAATGAGTAGGCACAGTCCCTTTACTGCTGTTTGCCCAAAATACTTCAGTTGTGTCTCTGAATAGGATCCTTCGATGATGCACAGTTGCACAAGATCCCCTCCACTGCAGGATTAACAGGTAATTCCTGAGCGAGAAAAAAGACTGCACCATTTTCCAATGCCTCTCACTCAATATGAAGAAAGCTGCTGTCACCTAAAATACTTCTTGTTTCACCATGGGATTTGTCTCTCCACTCTGCCCTCCAGCTCCTGAGGCGTTTTAATAAAAACTGAACCACTGGCCGTATTTTCCAGGGAAATTATGGTGGGAAACCATGAATAATGGACCTGCTCTGGTTCCCCAGGGTACCATTTCATTTGTGGTCTTTATTCTACTGCCTGCTTTCCTTTACTTGAATGAAAGAGTCACTGATTTTACTGGGAGCAAGGAAAGAAAATCTTCCAGTCTGTATTTTATTCTAGATTCTGAACTATTTTGATTTTTCTTTTGTCCTCCCCTCAGGTACTGCAATGGCCTTCTGGGCTACTGCAGAGCAACATCCAGGATTTCCATCTTCTGTTGTCTTCTCTGCATAAACTCTGGTCCTTCACTGTTAGCCTGAACAGTCATTAGTGCTCTTCCCAGCTTTTCAGCTCCTCCATCAGCAGCTGTCAGCTGCATCTTTTTCTTTAGCTGTTCTACTTTACCCCAGATTTCAAAAAATCCATAATGCCTAGCTAAATTTCTAAAGAGACATTTATAAAGCTAAATTCCTAATAGTATGTTTTCATTTCATATATGCTTCACTGAGCAGTGGAGAAATCCAAAATATAAAGCCATCCTTTACAGAATAGCTAGAAGTAATTGGTGCTGTGCAGATATTTTTGAATGAATCCATGCAAAAGTCACCTGGCTTCAAGTTTCATTATAACATTATATTAACTTTGGGTGAACCTCTGTTCAGTTGTGAGCAAAAAGTTTGGTTTACTGTTTTTGGTTGGAGGGACCTGACAAAACTCAGCACTTTCACATGGTTTTGGTATGAAATTGGGGAAATCTTTAAAGTCAGTAGGTTCAGAGAAGTTGCCCTTTGAGGTTTTGGAGCTGTTAAAAAAAAGCATATACCAATTGCTAAGTACATTTCTGGAGGTATGAAGTGTGCTAACTGAAACCAGGAAAGGCTCTGGTGCCCCTGCAAGCTGAAAGCAGGCTGCGCGGCCATGCTCCTGCTCGACCTCTTGGTTTCACAGCTGCGAGCTGAGGGAGGGGAGAGGAAGACGATGGCTTGAGCCGCGTTTGTCCCAGCACCAGCTTGCTGAGTTGATAGCAAGTGCCAATGAACCTTGTGCCCCTGGGCTGTGCCTGTGCTGTCCTGCTGCAGCGTCTCAGATAGCATCCTCGAGGCCCAGTACCCCAGGCACCCCAATGTCTTGGTTTTGGAGAGCTTTTTGGAGCCTCATGGGGATAGCAAGTGCGGGAGGACACATTAGGAGGACCTGGAGCATCTCAGATTTGAGGGCTACGTTTAGCTTCAGGTGGGGCCGTGTCCTGGTTTCCAGGCTGTCAGTGCCCTGGTGCATATGTGCATGGGGTCACGCGGATGGCTTCAGGCAGAAAGGGAAGCTCCCCCTCCTTCCAGGGTGAATGACAGTGCCACTATTTCTTGTTGTAAGATGAAAAACAGGACTGAAAGCCAGGTAAAACTGGGCTGTTTGCTCTTTCCTGTCCTTGTTGTCTTCATGTTCCCTGCTAATGAGCCCTAACATTTTGCATCAAGCCACAGGGCTGTCCCCTACTTCAGCTGTTTGCAGTGCATGGCCCAGCTGGCCCTGACTGGACCCTTTAGTTGTTACTTTAGCACATGTCTGTGTAGTAAGAAATAAGTAATAACCTTATTTAGGCAGAGGTTGTCATTTTCTCCTCCAGCCAAAGACACTGCAGCGCTGTTTGCTCTGAATTAATGTTTGAAATGAGTGTGCATATACAACCCGGGGGCTGAGACTCAGCTCAGCATGTGGGAAACAACCAGATCACACAGCAGCAATACTGGATACAACTTGAGATAAGCCCCTTGTTTCCTGCCAGTTCCATCATCTGTGGGTTCCCAGTAGTGGCTACCAGGTGAACTTTATATTATCACTATGTAGTGAGGCTGCTGAGTCCTAGTTTTCGAGTGATGACCTTCCCCAGCTCTCTGTGTGCCTTTATCATCCTAAGGCCACCAAGTCCTGAAGGGCTTTCTACTGGCTGGTGGGTCAGACACTGCAGACCCCCTGGGGATGAAGAATGACCTGACATGTTTGCAATGAGGGCTGTTGCGCACAGTGTGGCACGGCTGTCCGTGAGTCTGTCCGGCTGAGCATCAGTGCATGGCTCTGACCTCACCACATCTGAGGCCAGGCCGCCAGCATGGCAGGAACAGGTCATCAACCCTGCAGAAGCATCCTCTGAGCATGCCATAGCCATACCGTGAGCCCTGTGTGAAACATTTGCAATGCCTGTGCTGCAGTCTTCCATATCCATTGATCTGGGGATGCAGTCTGAAATGTTGTTTTCCCCTTGCATAGCCTACATAACATAAAATACTATGAACATAACAAAATGTAACAACATAATGTAACATAAATAACATTACATAACAAATATATATATATATATATGTCTATATTATATAATAGCTTCTCTTTGCCCTTTGTTTTATTGGGCACAGAAACTCACAGATAAGAGATGCTTTTTTGCTCCAAATGCCAGCTGGGTACTTGCATTTCTTATTGACTGCCACCACCAAATCTCTTAAAACTGCAGTATGCTGTGCATCAAGAAGTTATTTGTGGCACTACAGTTCCCTCCCCAGGGCAAAGGAGAAAGAGGTTTTATTTGTGAGTGGCTTGCTGTTCTCTTTGCCCCTTGGATTGCTACAGTGCAGATTTAACAACATTTACTTGCATTTCTAAGGCTTCATGGGCAAGTTGGGACTGAGATGACAAAGTTACTTTGTGTGAGTAAATTTGGAAAGATCAATTGTGTCTAAGTTAGGTGCAGAACCTTGTCTGCCATTGTCATTTCATTTGTTTAGCAGAATATATTGGAGGCAAACTGAGTAATGAGATTAAATAAAAAACACATAGACACTGGATGAAATAAACAGGTTAATTAGAGGCACCTTAAGGTAGCAGCCCATCTCCAGACACCTCCCTGTGCTGTCCCTATTGCCACATGGCTAGTCTCCAGCTGCGTGCCCTGAGCCCAGCAGCACCACCGCTTGCTCTTCAACAGCTGCTGCTTCTCCTGTTCCTTGCCAACAGCTTGCTCAAGTGAAGCAGAGGGATGCCAAAATCCTGTGCACCCATAAGGCATCAGCAGAAGCCCCTGCCTAACCTTAAACTACAAATCTAGACCAGGAGGACTCAGTGGTTGCTTGTGTTCATGCTTAAGGAAAAACATTTTTATTTCAAAATCTACTGGAGAGGGGCTACTATGCAAGTGGGAAGGAAATATGAGGATAAACAGATAACAAGGACAAAAAAAGAGAATGAAAATGTAAAGGGGAAATGAGGAGAGGAATAAAAAGAAAAAACAAAACAGAACAAAATAACAGACACAATATAAAGGAAAAATCCTATCTTTATTACATCTGTGCTCACTTCAGTCCAAGTGTTGGGGTAGTTCTTAGAACATGATCTACTGCATTTCAGTGGTCTGTAGATTGCTTTAGTAGATAAATTAGTATTAATCTCTTTTGTTTGCCGGGGGAGGCAAAAATCAAAGAGGTCTCCCTTTGGCAGGGATACCTCTCCAACCAGTGGCAGGTCCCAGGTGTGATGTGTCTGTTGGTGGCATAGGCAGAAGGGATGACACTTTTTGCATCTGTGAAATCTGAGTAAATACACTATCCCTTTTTCATTTTGGGATATTTCATGGCTCCCTGATATTTTGCTTCTGCTATGCAGTATCGAGAAGATGTTTATCTGTTATGGTTTCAGCATATGTGTAAATGATACGTTCTGCTCCAAGTTTCAAGCCTGAGCAGGACTGAAAGTGGTATGTGGTCTTGAAGTGCTCACTGGGTGGCAGAGAGAAAGAAGTCTTGGCTTGACCTTTGCTCATCGCTAAACAGCAGCCTGAGAGGAAGCTGGGTTGGGCTGGATTCCTCGAAGGTGAGTGACTTTCAAGTTTTACATAATCTGCATTTCCAAAAAAATGCCCTTGGGACTGGACCAGTGCCACCTTCCATGAAAAGCCCTTAGAAAATTTGCTTCGGCTCAGCAAGGAAAACCATGTTGGATGTTGTCAGTATTTTAAAATCATCCTGATGTGGAGACAAAAGGGACAACACTCTTGGTAAAGCTGTTACTCATTTCAGCTAAGGAACTTGGTAAGCAACACTCAATAATTACATCTCTGAGAAGGGATTTGATATGAAAATATGAGGAGATTCATCAAAAGAGAGCTCAAGTTTGGTTTGCATGAGAAGAAAAGCATTCAGCTTTACGGAGACTAAGATCTGTGGCATGTTGTTTGAAGCCCTGTCAGAGGAGATTGCTTGTTTCATATAGTAATCATAACTAGCATCCTAATGAACTAAAAATCTCTCTCTCACCTCCACGATGGAAATTTTTTTTTTTTGGATCAACATGATTTGCCCTGGAATGACTCAGCCCGGGGCACTCACAAAGTCTCCAGGGGGCAAGCCTGCCCATGCCTCTTGCCTCCAAAAAAGGTTAAACAAAAACAGCACTGTTTTTTAAGAGGGAGGACTGAACCAGAGCAGCTCTTTGAAATATCTGCCAACTCAGACATCTCTCCAGACAAATGACTATAAATGAGTGAGTGTGACCAGGCAGTGTGAAAGCTGGGACAATTTCCATGATTAATGCCGACCAGCAAAACAATGTTCCTCAAAGCAAAGCTAACGGGGCATTGACATAGTGTAGACCAAGACTGAAGAGACGCAGCCCCCGAAAAGCCCTGCCATCCTTCCCCTCAGAGTCAGAAGTTTTTTCCAATATCCTGCTATTACTGTAGACCCAGCAAAGCGAAAAAATAAATGCAAACTTGAAGTGGGAATCAGAGCCAGGCATAAGCGAATAATATAGTAGTTCACTGTGATCTGGATCTTATCACTGATACTGCATTGCACTGGGATGGTCCGTTGGAGCCATCATGGAACTAAATCCTTCCCTTTTTTCCCAGAGAAGTTGCCCCAGGACCTTCAGAGCTGCAGTGCTTGTAAAAAGCACTCCATAAGAGAGCTCTCCATAAGAGAGCTGGTGAGACTTGGGTTCACAGCTCCTCCTGGTCCTCTCGACGTGCAGGCAGTGTGAGGCAGGTAGCAGCCAAAGGGCCTGTGGCTGTCTGTATGCTGGTGGAAATGATCTGAAGCCAACCATTTTATTGTGCAGAAGGGCTCACAGTAGGCAACAAGGTCAGCTCAGACATCAGCACAGGCTGACCAGGCTCCTTGGCACCATGTGACCGCTGAACAGCACAGGGCCACACCACACGTGGGATTCAGGTGTCCGGCTTTCCTGCTTCCCATGCAGTGAAGTTGCACTGGCAGCCTCTGCACAAATAAAATGAATAGAAACATATTTCTAAATAGCATTCTCTTTCATTTGCATTCCTGCCTCATCTCTCCCTCATACACCACTCAATATGTTTTTGGTGTAGTTTACTGTCCTGTCTTGCCAGCTTTCCAAACGCATCCAATCAGTTTTATATCCCTGCTGAGGGATTTCTAGTGTATCTACTTGCCAGGACAGAGCAGCAGTTTATAATAGGTTTACTTTTCTGCAAGCTGTGTTCTTTAGTGGCTGGCCAGTGGGTTTTTATATCAGCTGCATACAGACTTTTGGAAGAAACCTGGTGGGATTTGTGGTCAGGGAGCACCTGGGAAAGCAGAGTTCAGCTTAGGAGAGCATTCGTGCCCATCAACCTCAGCGCTCCCAGGCCAGCCCTCTGAACAGGAGTCTGCTTCATTTCTCAGCTGTTCACATCCCGCATGGTTTTGTTTTCAGGCTTAAAAATACCTGTCAATTTTTTCTCTCTAAGATGAAAATTGATGTATAATGCTACTGCTTTTCAAGCACAATCACAGGGTGCAAAACTGGAAGATTTTGAGAGATAACACAAGGAAATGTTCCTGTTATCATTTGCTCTGTCTGGTTGCCCTTCGTTTCATGTTAAACAAGTGGTAGAAAGACAACATAGTATTTAAAGACTGATTTCAAGTCAGTGGAGGGACCATGAGAGGCACTGGCACAGGTTTTAGAAGATTAGCTTTTTCTTTGGAATGAGTTTATACACTTTTGGTGTATATACAAAACAGTTCATGCATGCTTATAAGCTCCATAATGTTTTAAAGGAGCTCCTGGTACAAAGATGCCTCAAGCTTAGGGCTGACAGTCTGCAAATATAGATGAGTTTCATGGCTTAATATCGTTCATTGTTCTGAGTGCAAATGAGGAACTCTCTTTCTAGTTATTGTACTTGGCATGCTACACTCTTTGGGCCAGATAGAAAAGGGGTTTAGAGCTGCACAGTTTTAGCTTTGCAAATGCAGAACAGGTCATTTGTATGTTTGGCTGTTCAATTCATGCACATGACTATATCAGCTCTCTACCATAAGCCTGTTTGAAATGCGTCCCTGGCAGTCAGCTGGGCATTTCTAATCAAGCCTGACTCTGGAGCTACTTTTGTACTCCAAAGGGATTATGCTATCACAAATCACTGTGTACCGTTTCCAAATGGCATAATTGCTGAATGGCAGCTAGAGGAAATGCTGTCTGCTTTCTAATTTATAAAGATTGAAGAGTCATTTGTTTAAATGAGAATTAGCTCTTTATCATCTGGGAAAACAAGGTGTGATATGCCAATCTAAATATGCCAGAGAAGTAGTATGTTGACTTGAAGCAAGGCAGAAAATGCTAAGAATCTGAGAAGCTTTGCATGCTGTTTTCAGCTTTGTACAGATTTTCCTGTGGGTCCTAGAACAAGGCTGTTCCCTCAATTTTGCCAAATATAAAATGCTTATGATGTTATAATTTTACCTCCTTCCGAGGTCCATTGGAAAGCTCTATCCTTTAATGTTTGCAAAATATTTGGAGATTCCCAATGGAATGTGTTCCATAAATGTAAAATATGCATTATTCATCCCTTTTTTAAAATAGAGTTGTTAAAGTCTTAAGAAGCAAAGGATTATTTTGCAAGACAAATGCAGCTAAAATGAACAAGCTAATATTTATGCTCTCCCCAAAATTGAAAACCTGAGGGATCTCATTCTTTGCAGATTTTGGTGGGTTTTCATCTTATTTAAGGTCCAGTCAATTCAGATTTCTCAGAAATCAGTCTACAGTCAAATCTGGATGAACTAGCTATGCTGGATATAGATCCACCAGGGTGGATCTTTGCATGATCAGTTCAGGATTTGACTCAGATCTGGAAGCATGTCAGCCTCGATTAATACATTCACCTGACCAAAACCGGCTCCTTGCAGGGCCAGGCTGAGTATGTCTGCACAACATTTCCACTGTGCTCTGAAAATTTGATTTTGCATGAAGTCAGCCCATGTCCATGAGGACTTATTCATGCTACCTTGGCCTTGGCTCTGTTTGACCCAAGGTGTTTACTGCTCCCTCCAGTTGGTCAGGTTCGGGGAGATTTATCAGCCTAGATACAGTGCAGTGCAGTGGGAATGTCAAACGTGGCTTTGCACCTAAATAAACAAGCCCAACTTGAGCTTTCGCTGCTGGGGACTGTGATGCAGAGATGCTCAGATGGGTCTGCAGGAAATATCTGTGTCTGGCTGAGTTGCTGCCTCCGGCTCCTCCCCGGCTGTGTTGGACCGGAGTGGGCTCAGTGCCATGCTCGCTGGGCATCTCCCACTGCGTGTCCCTGCACTTCCTGGCACCGCAGAGCCACTTTCATTGCCCAGGATATATGGTCCCCAGACACTGCATAATGGAGAGCTGGTGGCATTATGCTAAATTGCAGAGGATCAAATTCTTGGCTACTGTAAAGTGAGGCAATGCCTTTGGCGTCAGCTGGAACTGCAACAGTTTGCACCAGACAAGGATTAGCACAGCGTCTACCTTTCACAAGACCTTCAGTAAATTTTCATTGAGCCTGGGAAAGAAGAAAGGGTAAGAAAGAGACAAGTTGGTTATTCATAGTCTCTTCTCTGTAATGGCTTGGTATGTTGGAAAAAGAGGGAAAACCTGCCACAGGCAGCTCTACAATAACTTATAGATTACTGACTCAGAAGTTCATTGTGCCACAGGTCTCACTGAACTTGGCAGCATTGCAGGTTTATCTTTTCACACCCAGCTGTTGTTTAATGGCCTTGGGTTCACCCTCCCAGCTGCCAGCCTTCATTAGTTATTCAGGTGCTCTTCTTGGCAGGGGATCAGGACGGGGGAATAGGTTGCTGCTTTCTCTCCTAGAGATGCTGCCCTCCCAGCAACAAATCCTGGTTTTGTTTAACAGACAACCTGCTCCTTCCCAGGCTCCTTGCTGTAGTATCCTTGCTTATAACTGCATTCAGAAATCCTTTTAAGTATAATTGCAAGCAGAATGCAAACTTGGAGGCAGGTTTGCTGATGCTTTTGGACTCCTTTGCAATAATTCAGCAGTTCAGGACAGCGGTATACCAAGTTCACTGCCCAGTGAAGTCAGGGTAACAGCTGTCATAAATTTGGCCAATTATTATATAGACAATTTGGACCATTATTTTTCACCCACTGGATTGTCCCAAATTCCCTTCTGATCTTCCCCTAAAATACCTGGAGAGGAGTTGCACAGAAGGGAGAAACTCAGTCAAGCTACTAACAATGAATAAAAAGAATAACAAGAAAGGTCAAGGCACAAAATTCAGCTTGCAAGAGAAATAAAAGGTAATAACAAAACAGACTGTAAGTAGCATGGTGGCTGCAAGGCAGTTAGAGGTTCATTACCCAACAAGGAGCTAAAATTTGCAGCAGAGAGCACTGAGAATGAAGCAAAAAATTAAAAAATCCATCAGTCTTCACTAATTGTGACCTGATGACTAATAAAACCAACATCAGAGAAAAGAGGAAGCACTCAGGTGTAAAAAGAAAAGAGTGGGCTTAGCTGAGTTAGGTGTTTTCAGATTGTCTAGTCCTTGATGACGTTCACCTTTGAATACTGAGAGCGCTGGCAGAGACCGTATTTCCACGATTCACTTGTCTAGCTTTGAAGCTGGCTGATGGAGAAAGCTCTCAGCTGCTGGTCTCTGCCCTCTGTGCTGCAGTCAGCATTCCCTCAGTTATGGTCTGCAAACTGGACTGCTGATGTACCTTGGGTTAAAATAACCCTTTAAAAAAAGAGGGCGAGTGTTCTCTTTAACTGGAGTAATTTCATTGGCCCAGTTTACAAGCTGGCCTCCGTAACAGTTGTACTTACGCAGGTGAGAGGGTGGTAGATGGTGGTTCGAGAGCAGGAAAAAGAGCAAAGAGCTAAGGAGCGAGGGAGGCATGAGGTGCAGTGGGAGTGGGAGAGAGGGAGGAATTTCTTGCACTGCTTTCTGCCAAAACCAACATAGTAAGGGATAAGGCCATTTCAGAGCTAATAACAATTAGCTTTGAAATGTCATGCAGGATATAGATTGCCAAAACTTGGAAAGCCGAAAACTTATCTCACAAATTGAAAAAGTGCAAAGGAAAACTGAGGAAGTTATAGATCTATCGGTCTAAATTTAATTTCTGGAGCAAACAGTGAAACAAGCTCTCTATAAGCACCAAGAAGCCACAAACAACAAAACAAAACATGTCAGAGTGACCTTATTTCCTTCCTCGACAACGTAAGAAGCCTGGCGGGAAAGAGAAAAGCGAAAGATGTTGAATAACGTGAGCATTGTAGGGCCTTTGACCCCATATTTCCCCTGACATTTTTAAAAGCAGGCTATAGCAATATGCTCTTGGAGCAACTGTAAGGTTGCTGTGCAAATTACTGAAAACCTGTACTTAAGAAATTATTCTCAGAGGTTTAGTGTCAAGCCAGAAAAGTGTATCCAGAGGTCTGTCCAAGAGCCAGGGCACGTCAGTATTTTCTTCTCTGCTTGGGATGCTGGAATAGGGAGATGGTGTTAGTGGGTAGGGAGTTGGAGGGGCTGCAAGGGCTTCGAAGGAGAGCCCTGGAGTTCAATAGGAGTGTGACAAATTGGAGAAATGGTCTGGAAAAGTAGGAAGCAATTCTATAAGAAGAAGTGCAAAGTCAGATGAATGTGTGTCAGTAATGATTTACGCAGGGGAGAGTGCCTTGGGGCTGCAAGGATGGACAGGTGACCTACCACAGTCCTGCACAGCTTATCCCTTCAACAAGCAGATATTTTAAACTGGAGTTAAAACTGAAGGAAATGGAAAAGCAGTAGCCAAAGTTAAATGCTTGCCTAAGCTGCATTTGATTCCAGGAATTGCAATCAATCTCTTGTAGCACAGCTAACAATATTGCCTAAATTGAGTGTATTTTAAAGGAAAACGGTGGAGTGAATCCTGCACCAATTGAAATTCCTTGATTTCTGCCTTATATATCCGGGTAAAATTTGGCCCAAGGCACTTAGCATGAAAAATCTTCAACTGCAATAGTCAGAAAGAAATCCAAGTATAAAGAAAGGACAGAAGATACCATATTTGTGAACAAAACATGAAGGAACTGGGAACTGAGCAAACTAAGATTATGTAAAGTGCAGTTCTCTGCCATGAGCATGACTTCTCCACTCCAACACTACACCCTAAAATAGTTTGGGTAAGTAAAGTCAGAGAAAAAAATGAACCACCTTTCTCCCCTGCTGCACATACAAGATATAAAGGACTGTTTTTATGTTCATGCATGTGGACAGCACACAGATCTGCACTGCTGAGCCTGGGAGGAAGAGGAGGGCAGTGTGCCAGGTGCTGTGTCCTGTCCTCGAAGCATTAAGGGTCGAACCAGCAGAAGGGGGCAGGCTCACAGGTATGAAGATGAGACTGCCTGAGGGCAAAGCTTGAAACTTGAGCTAGGTCTCCTTGAACTGCTGTCCATGGACTCATCCATTGAATCAGTAAGTCCAGTTAGGTCTGGCTTTGGGCTAATGGAGGTTTAGACTGGCATTTAATTCAGTGTATGCTTGGTAGACAGGTCTCTATATCACTAAAATCTCTGCTAACTGCCACTGTAGTTGGCAGTAGTCACAGAAAGACCAACAAATAGGATCATATGGAAATACCACTCTTCCGCTCATGCAAGAGCAACATAAGGCTCACGGCCCCCAATCCCAGTCTTTCTGGGGTCCAGCAGCATGCTGGTTTTGTGCAGGGGCCCATGGGGCTCCGGAGAGCCAAGTCCTTCACAAGCACTGAACTCGCAGACAGGTTCTGATACTTTGTATTTTTGGAGCTTAATTCCAGCTTGTAGAATTAAATGCCATGTAACGGATTACATCGTCAAAGCAGACTGAGAAGAAATGAATCTTTCCAGCCTCGTTCGGTTAATACGAAATAAATAATGTGGTATTTCTCAGTCCATTGCACATGGAACAGACTATGCCAACTGATTACTTCTCCCTAATTGGGAAGAAATGGCCAGTTAATACAGCTGCAAGGGAGATTGAGAGGTCTGGCACTTCCAGTGCTGCAGAGCAAAGTCTCCGAAAACTCTTTTTCTTGGTGAGGCATTGGAAAGCATCCTCCCCACTTCTGAGTATATCAGAAAGGGTGTATTTCTAAGCAGACATTACAGATTTTATATGTTATGCTGATGGACTGCAGCAAAGAAGAATAGTCTAGGTGTTAATGCTGACCAATTAATTGCAGGTTAATTAGTCCCCCGCAGCCATGAATGGACGCAGGTGCCTCTTGCCACAATTACTCTTCTGCTCTCCTTGCACTGAGAAAGGAATTGCACACCTCACTTGCAGAAGAACATAAGTGTTTTGTACTTTCCTTCACCACTGACTGCAATATAAAAGGAAAACACAGCCTGGCTGCAAATGCCTGTGAGGCTGGATGCCTTGAGCAGGATATTCTGCCTGCTAAATATCTGCTTGTTTCCTGATTACTGCTAGCTGTTAGTGTTTTCAAAATGAACTTATTTCTCCGGTCCCAATTGCAGAAGCTGTCTCAGTTGCCTGGGGCAGCGTGGAGGGTGGGGATGCGCTTTCCTTCGCCCCAGACAGCATGCGGTGCCAGAGGCGCTTGCGGCACCCCAAGGGGAGTGAGGCCCCAGCAGGGGCTGAACCCTGACCCCCTCCTGGCTGCTCCTTGGAAAGGTTTAGTTGCATCACGGTCCTTGGGGGTATCATGGGGGTCTTTTTAATAGCAAACTAAGCAGCACCTCCCATCTCTGACAGCGATGTCCGCTGGTGGGCATTGCAGACAGACAGCAAAAACCATGAGCCTCCAGGAACAGAAGATGGAAATAAAAATGTCATGCTGCTTTATACGGCATGCCGGCGGACACAGCCCACCCCTTTCAATCAGAAATACTTGTCAGGATACGTTCGGCTCCCAACAGGATCCAGCGTTTCTGCTGAGGAAACTGTTGATCTCCCTGTGCTGAGTTTGTGAACAGCTCTGCTCCCGGGAATTGTCAAAACTGCCAAACCCCTCTCTGAAATGACTGAGATGGTTGAAATGAAAGAGCAGCTCCCGGGAAGGGCCCTTGCTGCCCGTCCTGCTGGCACAGTGGCTGCACACAAACATCCTGTGCCACTCCTGGCGCCGCTGAAGCTGCGGTATCTTGCAGCCCTGCGAAGAGATTTTCCACTTTTGATAAAAGACCATTACATAACTCTTTTTAGCTTCGAGCTGAGGATGATATACCACATCTTCCCTGCAGCTATTTTTATACCATGACTTGCTGCAGAGCTAACAAATTACACCCTGAGATTAAAGGTGGAACTTGCTGAACACATCTGCTTTTACAAGAAAAATGGCATAGCCAGGCTATTAGTCCACAGATCTTCTGTATTAGCAACAGTCCTGCAATCTAAATGGAATCTATTGCCTTCACTTTCCTGAGGGTCACCAAGTCAGAAATTTCACAAGTCCAGTCTGTCTGCTCTACAGTCCCGTAATTTTAGAAACAAAATATGAGAAATGACATTGCCAAAACACAAGCTGAATGTATGTCCTATTTCCACATTACTGATGGAAATAGGAATTGATGGGAGAGACGAAGAGCTTTTAGCCCATTCTAGAAATACATCCTGGTGGAAAGAAGCATTCTAAATACATGATATGGTTGTATTGGGAACAGAAATATGGAATAACACCTCTGTTGATATTGTGCTTATTAGCAAAGTTTATTATCCAGTATGTTCAGTGCCTGTGTTTACACAGCTCCAAAAAACACTTGAAAAGCCCTTTGCTCCAGAGGAGGAATGTGCATGGGCATGTAGCAGCCACCAGTACACCTGATTGGTCACCTGCTGGGGTTTTGCCCAGTTGGAGTTAGCACGAGGCCAAGGATAAGGGAAGGGAGCACTCAGTCAGCTTCACGTTCCTGGCCTGCTGGGAGAACCCAAGCCAAGCTGGTCCTTAGCCCAAGGATAGCTTTTGGCCATCTCTAGTCTGTGCCTGTCACCTCAAAGACCTGTTTTGGAAGGAGGTGACTGAGCATGGCAACTGCGCTGGAGGCAAAGCTCCTCACCCCATGGCACACTCCCCATGTCGCAAGGAGAGCAGTCTCAAACTCGGCAAATTTTAGCCCTTGCAAAGCCTAGTAACGAAAGCCTGCCATCACCGCGAAACCAGTAAAACTAAAGAACATGGCTCCCATAAACCTGACCTGTCATTTTTGTTGGCTGCTCTGTTTCTTGTGTGGTTTCTAATGAAATACATTGAAGGTTGTGTTTTAATGCAGGCTCCATTTTCACACTCCAGCCAGATATAAGGCTTTATATATAGTTTTCATGATTTTTTACATTATTTTGTGCTGTCAGAATTAGTAGTGTGTAATGCAATACATTCCAATATGACATAACATCTAAGTCAAAATATCAGGTTAACTTACAGCTGACTTTAATTATTAAAATTATATATTCAGGTGCTGCCTGACATGGATTAATATAATTTATTTCCCCTAACATAGTGTTTTCCTGATACAATGAGGCAATTTGGCTAATCTATGACAGTTTGAATAAGAAAATAAGACTGGCTTGTCTTCATTCTTCCTTTAAAAAACAAGTTGTGTAATGGCAAGAAACATGAAACATTTAATATAGAAAATAAAGTAAAATTTTCCAATCAGAACTAACCAGAGATTGCCAGTAATGATTTTACAAAAAATGAAAAAATATCATCAATAGAACATGTTGACTGTTGCGTAATGTGTAAATATTTGTTTAGAAGGTAAAAAACTATTTAAAATGAAATATGTATTTTTTTCAAAAGAAAAATTTCACACTGGAATAATTTCAATGCTTTTCTGAAACAGACCTTCTACTGAGCAGAGTATATTTAAGACTTCCTGTTTCATGGGACATTTGCAAATTATTTGTAGTCTTTCTAACACAGAGTAAAACTAAAATGTAAGATATCAGAACTTCCTGTGGGGCAGCAGTTTGGAGCTCTGAGCATGCCTACATGTGCCCATATGGGCAGAAAAGCAGCATAAAAGACCAAGAGCTATGAACTGAACAAAACCTCTGACATGAAACATATTAACCTGCGATGAGGGGAGCCTCTCTGGCAGTGGGGTTGAGCACCTGCAGCTCCCACCAGTGTTGCTGGCCCTGGGGTGCTCAGCACCTCGGCATGCCACAGATGAACCGTTTTGAGCTAAGCTGCTTTCACCTTTTCCCTGGCCGCCCTCTGCTTTGAGAAGTCTCCATTTACCTGTGGCTGCTGGGATGGATGAATTTGCGCATGCAGCATCTTGTTGCGCCTGTGAAATTGCCAGCGTGCATTTAGCCTCTGGCTCTCTCATGATGCCAGATAGGATCAGATCCCAGAATTTATTCACTTGCATTTCATGCTAAACTCTCCAATAAACAGCTAATTTGGAGAGTGGGAAGGACTCAGCAGTCACATACAAGGAAGACCACTTTGCAAGATGCTTTGAAATAATTCAGCAAGCCTTTCAGATGTGCATTGACAGTAAATGCAAAGTGCAGATGAAAGTGAAGTAGAAAGTGAACACTGGACACTTGCTCTTGGCAGGAAAAACAAATCCAGCAAAAAACATGAATGCAATTCACACATATGTTTGAAAAGCCATTCTCTTAAATCTGCATCTGGTCAGAGATTTATTGAGTCAGTTCATGAAGGTATTATAAATCATTACAAATGTGATCTTTTTCATCAGAATTAAACTGTGTTTAACAACTGATTAGAAAAAAAAATACAGTGGCCAGCTTTGAGAACTTTACTTCACCTACAGCCATCACTGATGATTATATTATTTTTTATCAACACTTGATTTGTATATGCATGTGCAAGCATGTGTTTGTTTATATGGCTTCAGCATAATGCATAAAGGGACAAAAAAAGGAATATAATGGAACAAGGTGCATTATATTTTGTGCACAAAAACTATGAAAATATAAATATAAACAATCTGGAGTGGACCTAAGTAATACAGCGGGTGGAAGGGTAAAATAAAATTGATCACAAAGTTCAGTGGGATATGATAACCTGAAACACTTCCAAACACTCAGCAGCACAGGTCACTTTGAGAAAGTTTTAAAGTGATGCTAGGTCAGGAATCGTGCGTTTCTGCTTATCAAAGAAGCATGTCTTAGGAAACAGGCATGAAAAGGGAAGATAAATTATTTAGCAATCTTTCCTGTTATGTGAAAGAGATGAGAAAATATAAGCAAGCTTGCAATATTTGCAGCACATGAAATGTTTCAAGAAAAACTGGGAACGACAGGAAATTGAAACATACAGCTGTATTTTACTAAAAGGTGTTTTAGGTTTCTATAAAGTAATGTATCAATTAGTGATTTGCATGGAGACTAGGAAATATTCACAGTTTTGATATAAAACTATGTGAAGCTCACGTGATGGTTGGAACTAGGCTGAGTTCTCATGTCTTCTTGACCATAAAATTCAAACCAAATGTATGGAGTACAAACCAGGTTTAGTCAAAAAGCCTTTAATTCAGATGGTTTTTGTCTTCAGGCAGGTGTCTGTCTGTCAGTTCCACTGTAGTGTAATTCTCAGTATTCCTTGGTAACTGTTTGCAGTCTTATGACAAGGTAGATTATGAGAAATCCAGAAAAGCTGCAAGGGAATAGGAGATGTAGGTTCACTTGTACATGCTCCCATGATGACATTTTCGTTGTCCTATCCCACACCCGCAAGTAACAAATACCAATTCTGTCTGTGCACAAACACTGAGCTCCTCTCGGGATCTTCCTCTTCTCCTTGTCCCAATTTCACTCTGTAACTCCATTTTTGCTCTGCCTGTATCCTAATGAAAGCCCATGAGACCAGTTACATCAGGACAGACCAGCAGTTCCCCCTGGCTAAAACACTGTCTCCCACGGTGGTCAGTGGTGACCATGTAAGAAAGCTTGTCAGAAATGGGACAGGAATAGAGGGGAGTGACCTCCCCACTGTATACTCTGCTGTTACCTTGCAGTAATCAGTGGCATAAACTGATGGATTTTTGTGATCTAAGCTTAGTGCTTTACCTTGGGTGAAACAGGTGTTTTTGTATGCTTTACTTCTTCATCTGCTGTTCTTAACGTACTGCAGCATGGTACAGTAACTAGTAGATCATCTTAACCCCATAACCTCCTGACCACTCTGAGATGTTTTGTGTATTCCTTTTGATTATAAATTACAGTGAAACTGAAAGCAGAACCATCCAGACAAACAACATGTGAAAGTCTTCCAAAGTTATGAAGGGCAAAGGACCTTATGAGGTCTAATTTACACTGAGTAATCTGCGTTGCTTTGGAAAACTTCTGAGCAAATGATTCAGCGGGGTTATCTGAGGAAACTCGCCATCACCAGAATAGGTCTCTTGATCAGTGTTTTACTGTTTCTCTTCTGCCTGTCTCTGCTCTTCACTTATAATCCAGTAAACAGATATAAAATGGACAGATAAAGACATTAAGTTAAATGATCATTTAAAGGAATTTGCCGTAACGGGAAGAAGAAGAGGGCTTGCCACAAGAACGTGCCCTGGACATTTCCCCCAAGCAAGGCGTCCTGTGGGTCAGGCATGCAGAAAGTGAATATTCTTTTTGTATCTTCCAAATGAGAGTTGGGGTATTGCACTTTTACCTACGCTGTAACCTTATCCCTTAGGCACTATCTAATTTGGAGAAAAGGCACCATTGGTATCAGACCTAGGTAACCTAGTGTTTGGATTGGATTGGATTTGTTTAACCTAAGTAACAAAACATTTCACTTTACTGCTTTTACTTCTGTCATCACTTTTTTACACTTGGTCCCAGGCTTTAGTAACCCACTTCCACTGGGCACAGGACAGCAAGGTGGCCACCGCAGAGGAGCTTACTTCAGTGGTGAACCTGCACAAGGCAGCAAGATAGCCCGTTCGAACCTTGCCTGACCTGGCAGCTGCAGGTACGACTGCACAAGTGAAGGGTTTGGTGCTGTTACGCCAGAGCCAGCACAAAGTGATTGTGCCTCGTGCCTGGAACGTGACGCCAAAGAACCATGCTGGATTTCATCTGCAAAATTTGGGATTTAAAAAGAAGAACATGCAGATGCGCACTAAGGATTACCTAGCTGTATCAGATACTATATCATGGCAAACAGACAGAAAATTCAGCTGAAATCAAGAGAACTGCCTCTCTTATATCTACTTTGACCTCACTTTGGTAAGACGACTTTTCTGGATTGCTTTAATTAAATGGACTGTCTCATAGAAGCAGATAAATACCTGGTGTATTTTAATGGAGGCAGGTTCATAGTGTTAATATAGAGACAAGGATCTCACAGTGAGCAGGCCATTGGGCACCAGGGCTAAATTCAGTGACAAGATTGGGTGAGTCCTCTGCAGGCAAGAAGTTAATGTCAGCACTGTCCTTAGGAATGGTTGACTCTTAAAATATCGCATTTGAATATATGCTCTTCTCAAGATACAAAAATCTGTCAGGCCCATTTCCAAGAGGAATTGGGTTGCAGATACTATGGCTTTGGTTCCTTGGTGCTCCAGCAGGATGATATATGCACATACATGTTTCCAAATCCAGGAGAGCATTTTATCTTTGAACATCAACAGGTGTCAAGTTGTTCTCCCTCAGCAACCGCAGATCCTTCTGGTGAAACAGGCACGGTTTCTGTGGGGTTCAAAAACCAAGGGAGAAAAAGCCCTATTAATAAAACTCAGAGCTTGTACTCCTCTGTGCAGCAGCCTGCAAAGGCATTCCTGAGTGCTCACTTTGCAAGGCTCCAGACCCACTGGGCTGTGTGTTCAAGTTTTTTGTGCATGTAATTAGAGGCCTAAACTCTTGATATGTAACTTTTGGGAGTTAGCTGACGCACCGGAGATAGGAGCAAGAGCCACCTTGGGCTTCCTCTGGTGTGAGGGCTGAGAGCGGGCCCTCCAGAGGCTAATTTGGATCTTATTTGCAAAATCATCCTATTTGCACATGGAAAAATGGGTGTGTTTTTGTGTGGGTGTGTGCAGGTGTTTACATATGTGCAGTCACATCCATACAGTTTTACAGGACAATTTCATGCTCTCTGAAAATGCAGCCAAAGACATTTAAAGGAGAAGAACATAATATATAGAGGGTAATATAGCATCCTGCTAAAAATATTATACATCTGGTCTGGGAATACTTATGCCTTAAGTAGGCTATAAATGAATACTTAACTGCTTTAGTGCTGCGAAGCGATGACCCTCACGTGGCCTTGGGACACGTTGTATAGTCTTCAGCTGCCACTCTAATGAAAATAATAGGACTGTGTATATTAATGCCAGCCTGGAGTGCAAGACTACCTGCAGGAACCACCAGACTGTCCTCTTCCCAATATAATGCTCTAATAATGTTTCCAAAACAATGTGATACCACTATGCTAGATGCAATAAACACTGTTTATGAATTCCAAATCAAAAGCAATGTTAGCTGAGCCCCACATTTTAATGCCTGGAATAGTCCTGTTGCTATACAAGTCATAAACCATTCTTATAAGGAGATAAGTATTGATGACTTAGTATATAAATCACTTGAAAATAGTAAGGTCCCTAAGGCTGTATGTCAGAAAAAATGATTTAATATATTTCTAGCAAATACAAGTGCAAAAGTTTGGTTTATTCCAATTCATGACATTTCTTATTGTAAAGTATTTGAACAACTGGTGCACATTTCTTTCATCTTTTTGATTATTGCTAATTTCAGCAGGAATGATCATTCATCTAAGAATTCTTGCCTGAAATGCTTCACTATTTGTTATTCTCTTCTTATAAATGTTTGTTACCCATCATAAGAGGGAGAGCACAGAGTGATTACGCAGCTCCCCACGCAGCACAGATAGCGAGACGTAGAAGAGGAGCATTGAGCTGCTTTTGGAGACAAACTGCATCAGTCCAAGGTAGTATTCGAAATAAAGCTTTCTTCATTCCTTTCATGCTCCACCAGAAACAATGTCAACCCTAAATCAGCAGAGATCAGTTCTTCCCAGACAGCATCTCCACTCCACTACTGAGCTTATCAGAGTTTACTGGAGCTGGTGGCAGGATTAAACAAAGCACAGACTCTCCCCCGCCGGGCTGCATGGGAGCAGAGCCAGGAAGAGAGACTTCAGACCCTCCTGTCAGGGTTTCTCCATGCCTGTTCCTCCCGCACGTCAGAAACGTGCTCTTGGCTCGTCATGTGCTGTTGGTGTTAGCCTGCAGCTGCCATCCAGTGCCAAGGGAACAGCAGGAATTTAAAAAACAGAGAAATATGAAGGTCTAAACAGGGCTTTTAACAAGAATCTGGGTAGGCATAATCAGGACCCTGTCTGTGACGGGACGGGCTGGAACAGAGCATCACAGTTGGGTTTTTATCATCCACAGCAGTGCCCATGTTCATGCATATTAGTGCACCAGCACCAATTTTCCATAAAAGCTCAGCCCTGAGAATACTACCTGGAATGACATCTTCCTCTCTATTCTTTTCAGTTCAGCAAATTTGACAGAGAAAGTTTTCCTTTACGATGGAAGGATTCAGCAATCTGGATTCAGAGTGTCTTGTTTACTCTGTTACATTACTGGTCAACTCCACCACTACAAGAAGAAGTGCAAAGTAGAGGTTGGTCTGCAGTCGTCTTTACCGTAACACAAACATGCTCGGTTAAACTAATGAACATAATAAGTGTAATAAGTGTAAGGGCAATGAATTCCTATAGGAAATTTTCAGTCCGGTTATGATTTCCTCTCTGTACCTCATAACAGTTTAACCTTTAGCCCTAACAAATTTTTTTCCTTATCTTTTAGTTTTTATTTTTAGACCTAGTGATGTCCTCTTTCATCTAGTGGGGATTCTGATATTAATAAAGCTGAAGCAGTGTCTGCTGAAGCAGTGTCTGTTCATAATCTTTTTGCTGCTGAGCTCAGAACTCCAATTCCTAGAACAATTAGTATGAAGGACATTTTGTTTACCTGATATTCTGAGGCAACTTTTTTCCCCTAGCATAAAATAATCTGATTGGATCCTGTTGAGCAAACAATGCTTGTGTATCTAAACCGTGCCCTGAGTTAGTATAGCCAAAAAAAGGCCAAAGAAAAGATGGAAAAAAAGTTTCACAGAGAAAAAACACCCTGGATTTCAGAATTCCCTAACTTTTGAGAAAAGGTATATTCATTTGTAGAATGGGAAATAACAGTGGGAGTGAATGATTCAGGATTTAACTGTAGTACTGGAATTATTGTTAATTCTGCTACCTAAAAAATGAACCATAATTAAAAGTGAATGAAATTCGTTACCTTCAGCTACCATTCTAGTCAACTGAGGAAGAGGGAAGGCAGGGAATATCTCACACTGTGGCTAAAACTGCAGTGCCCCAGTCCCCTGCTCTTGGCTGGAGCCTCCCATGCAATGTAAGTAATGATATACTCAAATGGCCTTTATGGCTGGAGATTTAAAGGCGCACATGATAATTGGGGCTGTTTTCCAAACAGGTAGTTCTGCTCCTTTAGAGCTGTCATTGGAGTGACTATTGATTTTCAAGCTCCTCTGCTGCCATACGAGTCCGTTAAGTGCTCCCCTGTGGGGCTACTGCCAAGCGGGCAAATGATGCTCGGGCAGCATGCTCCTCTGCATCATGTCACTGCACCGGACCTCACAGTCCTGCTCACTGCTAGTGTCTTGTGCACCAGCCTGATGCTTTCCCTCTCCCTCTGCATCACCCTTACAAAAAGAGGGATGAAAAACCCAGTCAATAAACTGGCACAAACATGATCGTCATTTCTGTTCTATATTAAGGTGAAGTGACTGTCCCATGACTGGCCTTTAAAGCTCTTTGCAAAGGGCAGAAAGCATCAAAAGACTGTGCTAATTAAATTTCAGTGGCTTTGGACTTTGCTTTATTAGAGATTTCCTAGGCTTGTAAGCACATTTGAATCCCACAAACAGATCGATTCTGCTCAGTCAGTTTGTCTCCTTGCTGCTTTCATCTCAGTTTATTGGTTCATGGTTGACTTCCACCAGCTTTGATTCATTTTGGGGCTAATCATTAGCCTTCCCTGCTAAAGGTGTATTTCTACTACCCTCCCAGACTTTCCTTTTCAACACCGTGCACTTCTAATTACATCTCCGCCAAAGCTGACACAAATTTGTGTGTCACACCGGACTGCCTTGGAAAGAACAGTTCAGAGGACAGTGGATAATACTACAGGGCATGTGCTACGCAGCATTTTCATCACTGCATTATTTCTGTTTGAAATCAGTAAGACTTCCATGATGTTTAAGTGCCTTATGTAACTGGGCCTTAGTGGGAACAAGCTCATTCCAAAATAAAGACAGCAAGTAACAAGCTCAATCATTTGGAAAGAGCAATTTGTTAAACTCTGTGTTAGCAGAGCGCTCACATTGCTTTTGGTCCATCTTTATTGCTTCCAGAAGGTAACACTCTCAGGAAAGGTTGCTTGGCCAGATGTTCAGCTTTTCCAGCTGTTGAAATATTTTTGGAAGGACCATCAGTCAAGATAAAATTACAGGTCATTGGGGATATGCTCTGACCTTTGCAGGAATACAGTGGTTTGGCTCATAGATTGGCCTTCCTGGCCAAAACTCTGCTAGGAGGTGAATTCTGTGACTTCTCTAGTTGGACCACATTATTCAATCTAATGGCCTCACTGAAATCGGGGTATTACCCTGGAGTGCAGGCCAGGAGAATCAGAGCCCAACAAAGCCTAGTATTTTTAATCCTGGGAAAACAACCACTAATTCCTGTGCTAGTCACTATGTTGTGATTAACACCGCCTGCTTACTGCCATTCCCTAAAGGACAGGTTGTGATGCCCTTGCTGGCACTGGGAAGCACCTTCCACCACAAACGCAATGCAAAGTGTTGCTGAGTATGAGCAAGAATGCCAAAACCCAGTCCAAAATGATGGTATTCTCATTACAGCTTGTAAACGGGGGGAAAGCCAGCTCTGGGAGCGCTGCCTGAGCACCGGCATCCAGTGCCATCTGAGATCTCGCCTGCCCTCCCAGTGCTGCTCCAGTGGACAGAGGTTTCCCAGAAGTCCTCTGTCACGTCTGCCAACCCCATGCAGGTGTCCTGGGTACCTGATGATGTCTTGAACAGCACAAGGCAGCTGAACCAAGCTCTTGGCGGGCTGGCAGCTGAATGACACTGGCTGCTGATGAGTGGAAGGACTCAGCTGCTTGAACACAGGTTTCTAGCCCTGATTTATAAGCCCTAGCCTCCGGATGCCACTCAAGGAGGCCACAGGCCCTGTTGATCTCTGTTATAGCTACTAGCCCCATAGGGATGTCACTGTTACCCTGGGTGTCCCAGATGGCAACTCATTGCTATGTTCAAGCAACTGACCCCAACATTCAGGCAACAGAACCCAGCTTTCAATCTTCACTAACTAAAAAGGCAGCGTAGGCACCCAGTGAACAGGCAGGTTCCTACGTACTGACGCCCAGCTGCAGGTATCTTCATCTGGAGTGGAATCTCGCCCCTTGTTTTCCAGAAGCAAGGCATATTCAGTGTTTCCAAACAGCAATGTCTTTCATCTGCTTCTCAGAATGGGCCAAAGTAGCATGGGACACAGTAAGCCCTGCTAAAGAGCTGTGACTTTAGATAGCTGGGCATTTAATTATCCACTGTTAAACGTATCACTGAAAATTGCAGCCTTATGGGGACAATGTACAAAATCTCATGTGCCTGACTACAAAATAATTAACTATTTAATCATTATTTGCTGTCATATTCAGGAAGTAACAGTCGTGCATCTTCCCGATTAGAAGAGATCAAATTAGACTTATATTGAAATAGCACATGTTTAGTAATTGACTAAAATCATCACTGCTTTTAATTATTCTGTCATTAATTTGTAATACTGAGGTGAAGAAAGCATTCAGCACAGCTAGATTAAGATCTCATAATGAGCATAAATTGACCTAAGCGTAGGCTGACCCCAAAAGAACTGGCTCCAGCTGCATGTTCCCTCTTGCTCCAGCAGCAGTGTCCTTTCATCTGTGTGATGAGTCAGCTCAGCGAATTATCAGCTGAAAAGGAGTTTTGCTGAGTTTTATATTTGGTTAGTTCTCAGCCAGATGTGGCTCAGCCAGGGACTTCACAGGCCTAACACTGGCACATGGAGGCATGGGAATAAGTGAGAACAGATCAACTTAAACCAGTCATGAAACTGCAGTCTTGAAAAATATCTAACAAATTCTGGATTTATGTTCTAGTGCAAAAAAAAAAAGTCTTTTACAACACTTGGACTAGGGAAAAACTATTAATAGCTTAAATGCTAAAGCCTGTGTTTTCTCTGCAGCAAAGGAACCTTACAGCATTTAGTCTTGGGAGCTGATCTAGTTAGTTTAAGAATCTTTTCCTCACTGCGAAGTGAGTTCCAGATGGTTCATATAGCTGTTTGTCCTACATGCTTATAAGGATCCATTATCTGGATATTTGACTTGTACAGCAAAAGATTTTGCAACCCAGAATATTTCCTCTTAGTGCTCCTATGGTTTTCGGGCTTGTACACAATATTTTAAGTTGATATATTTATTATTTACTATGGAATAGCTCCTGTGGAAAAGATCGTGTTGCAAAAAAGAATATGTTCAATGCCACAATCAGAACACAGAAAGGATTGAGGTCGTTCCACTGACGCGGGGCCAGAAGATGTGCAGCTGAGATTGTCATAAACTGAGCACCTGCCTGGTTAACTTCTGAATGTTTATGCCCGTGATGTTAATCTCGCTGATCTAAAAAGCAGGCTGCAAACCTGATGAGAAAAGGCAGGAGCTGTCTGATGGTTTGCAGGGCAGGGTGAGGCTAAGGGAATGACTTTGCTTGAGCTATAGAAAGAACAGAGCTTTTTTTGTAAGCAGTCCAGCAGTTTATATAGCTGAGTACTTTGTCTTTTAGATGGTTCTCAGAAAGATTGAAAATATCAGTGAGAATGATGGGATGTGTTTTTCTGAAGCAAAAATGACTTTCTTTGAGAAATGTTTCTGCAACCAGAATCCCTGGTTTCACTTTCTAAAGATGCAGCCAGTAAAAGCTTTAACAGTACTGAGGGATTTGGCCAATGCAGCCATAAGGCTTATCACTGTGGCATAACTCAGAGCTTGTGGCTTTCTAGACCAGTTCAGGCCTGGCCCTAATTAGATTGTCTAGTGACACCTAGCGATGTGCCCCAGCAGCCAGCGCCCCGGCACGCCGCGCGCCCAGCGCAAGTCGCCGCTCGCGGGCAGCCTCATGGGACGGACGCAAGCCAGCCTCTCATCTGCCTGAAACACGGCCCGAGCTCCAGCCTCGCGGCACAGGAGAGTCCACCGAGTTTGCGCTGGTGATGCCGCGTGATGAGGTCGCGGGACACAGAAGTGCCGCCACGAGCCCAGAGCTGCGGGAACAGCTCTGCGATGCTGAACGCGCGTGGAGGGGAGGGAGAGCTGGAGGAGAGATGGGAGAGCCACAAAGGGCGGAAGGAAATTCCTTTTTATTCAGTATTTGACAGCGAAACAATAGCACTGCTGAAGCTTCTGAGAAGAGAAGATTTTGCCTGGATTTGGAAACAAGTGTGGCACAAGGCTGCGATAGGCTGGCAAGGATGTAACAGGCACAGAGAGGGTGTAATGATATTTATGGAAGCAGAAGGGAGATGAGAAATTCATTTTGGGGGCCTAGAAACATCTTTGCTCAGGAGACAAATGCGGGGTTATCACCTCTGCGTAATTCTGCACAAGGGTGGTTTTTCCGAGGGCAGCCTCTGGGCATCCCGGCTGCTTCCAGCCCAGGGATTGCACGGCCAGAAAACTGCCCTCCTCCAAGAAGCAAGCACGGCTGCCTCCTGCAGCCACCCTAAGCGTAAGGGGACAGAGATGGTGAGCAGTGGGTCAGGCACTGGCTGGGGCACTCAGTCTCCACTGGGCAGCCCCATGCTGGGCAGCATCTCCTTGTGGGCCTCCTTTCCACATTAGTGGAGCGAAGGTGGAGGGGAAACCTCGCTGCTGCCTGTCAGCTGTACACACAGCTCACACCTAAGGGCTTACAGTCCCCAAAATATGCCTTAGCTTTGACATTCTCATATTGTTTTGGGAACACCTTAATGCAATGAGAACGGTTTTCAAAAGAAGGAGAGAAAGTGTGTCCAGATTGCTTGTAACAAAGAATTGTGTTTCATCTGTGGGTACAAACCCAGCTGGAACATCTCTGCCTGCCAGCACAGGACTGAATGCCCATAGCCTGGCAGTGTGCCCCCACAAGCCATACAGCCCTACTACCTGCTAAAGCAGTTTTATACCTTCTTGCCTGCAACTGGCTCGCACATCTGGCCTGGCTGGAGAGTGGCCAAAGGGGCCCAGACGTGTCTGTAACCAGCACGTCCTTGGACTGCAAGCTCTGTGGGGCTAGGCTCATATTTTTGTTCAATGCATGTATAGCACCTATCATAGCAGAGCAACTGTGCAAGCCTGGGGTTGCTGTGTGCAGTAACAGCAAAAATTTAGATATCATCTCCACATAGGTTAAATAAATGAGGTGGCATTGTTGAAGTTATGGCTGGTTGCTGTGTTGCCCTGCTCCTTGCAGAGCCATTTACACCTTGGCTCGGCTCAGCTATCATTGGTAAATGTAGCACAGCCATTTTTCACTGCCTGAATCATACAAGCCCACATCACCCCGTGCAAAAGTTTAGAAACACAGACCATGACCCTTCTACATGTGCATAACTCATAGGACCAGTCAGTGCAAGAACATGATATAGAAAGGACATCATTGTAGCAGGTGCAACAGCTATTTAACAATGGATATGTCTTTTCCTTTTCAGTGCATATTCACTGTTTGCTGAACTTTAGACGGGCTCTCAGAGTACTGGCAGGTTTTTCTGGCTTGGCACGCCTTTGAATTATACAGGAATTCTGAAATTCCTCTCAAATCCATTTAAACCCCCTATTAGCACAGTGCTTCTGCTTAGATTAGTCAAAAAAAAAAACAAACACAAAAACATGAAGGCAAAAATACGTGTTCAAAATTTGCTTTGCCATGGCCACAACAGCTATGCAGTCATTTGGTGCTTGCCTTCGTAAATCAGCTTACAGTCCAGCCAAGATGAGTTTCTTTAAAATACCCTTTTATGGCTTCACAAGGTCTTAGCTTTTTGCCATCGCAGACTCAAAACAGGCCTGTGCTTCCTGGAACTGCTTGGACAGCATCCACTCTTCTACTTCAAAAACAGAGACTTTTTTAAAAAAACACTGTGTTAGTTCAGGCTGCACCACTACCAGGTGCAAGCAGTTGATAGCGGAGAAAAGACATCCAGCAACTGAGCAAAAATGGAGGTAGCAGAGGGACATAATCTAATACCTAAGATGGAAGAAAGACAGCATATCCAGAGATCCTAGGCTAAGAACAGGATGTAGCCCTTCAGAGAATTTCTTACTGGTTGCCAGTAACTGTCCATTTTGGAAAAAAAGTGCTGCTTTTGCAGGAATCGCAGCGATGTTGGTTGTGACTTGGTGCACAAAATGCATCTAGAACAAGATGTGGCTTCTAGCTGCAAAGCGCTGAGACAGTCCCAAACTACTTGTGCAGACTATCAGCTGCTTTCTTAACATCAGCACAACATGCAGATTGAGAAGAGCAGTAAAGAGCCCCTTTGCAACATACTCAGATAGCTCACTGGAACTGGGCCCTGTCGGAGGAGGACTCCGTCTCTCGGCTCAGAATGAATCTCTTTTATCAAACTCCCTGTGCAGCAGTTGGTGCATACTGGCAAGGGCTAGTTCAGCAAATACTGCTGGCTCTAGGTCATGAAGACCGTCCCTGGGCAAACTGCAGATGATCCTACTCTAGGCCAGGCTCTAATTTTTGGAGGTAACTTTTACAAAGGAGTTAGTTTTGTTGGATTTATTCCCTTGAATTGAGTTAAAAATGCTCTAGTAAGAATCTGCCTATGAGGCACAAAGCATTCAATAATAATTCTAGTTAACTTCAGGAGGTTTTTGGTCTTGCTGCTGTAGAGAAGGCTATGGGAGCAGCTTGATTCCGGCTGGCAGAGTACCCTTGATGTGCATGGAGTGTGTGTTTGTCACTGCACCCTTGGTAGGGCAAGGGCTGGCAAGGGCTGGCAACTATACTAAGTTATATCAGCAGTGCTTGATTTCTAATGGGGACATCTTTTTGAGACTAAAATATCTCAAATTTAGGCATCTGCATGTGAGTTGGGAGTCTAAGGTCCCTGCTGTAGAGATCTGGTCAGTACAGTCAGTGGCTGTTCAGCTCACTGAGAGTCTACTTCCAGGCAAGCTGAATTATTTTCCAGACTCTGTTGACTATAATAGGAGTTTAAATATCTTTGGACATGTTCAAATTGCCTGTTGGTGTTGAGTGCCAGAGTAGCTGCTCTAGGTCTCCAGCCACAGCTCCAGGAGGGCCTGCATCTCCTGTAGGTCCAGCATTGTACCTGCCAGGCACCTGTCCATGTCTCAGATTCCCTGAAGCATCTCAGGCAACATGAGAAGGCTCTGTGGAGGCAACTAAACCACCCCCTGAGCTCATGTGTCAACATCTCCATGCAGATCTTCAATGTAGGTACTCTAATCTTAAACTGAATCCTATCTAAAGCAGCTATATGTCAGTCTGTAAAACATAGCTCTACCGCACTGCCATTCCCTCGGTCTTCCACCTCCCGTACTTGTGCGTGGTGGGACAGCCAAGCCCCCAGCACCACACTCAGCCTATGTCTTGGGGTTTGCATTCCCACATCTCTCTTGCTCAATAGAGGAGTTCTTGCTCTTTTAGTCTGTGCAAGGACCTTGGCAACAAACTTCTGGGCCTTGCTGTTGGTCTAGATTTTTGGTTTCAATTGTCCCAAAATAGCCTTGCACGTAGGGCCAATTTGGTCTTTATCAATATTCATGTCAATGATGCTATAAAACATTGTGACTTTTGGCAGGAAGTGGAAAAATTTCTCCTGTAGTTGACAATGGTCTCACTGCTGATACTGCAACTCTACACTGCGAGTATTTTACCAAAAGTGCCCTGGGCCCCTACCACACTCCACATGGTGCAGCTTTGCGGGAGTTGTGCTGACAGTATTTTCTGAAAATGGCTGCACCCAGCATCCCTCCTAAAGCGGAATTTCCCAAGCCACAGAGGAAGTCACAATAGGTTGATATGCCCAGGGCTGGTCAGAAGACAGTAGATGTAATTCTTGAGATATCCTCTTCCCTAATCCTACTGATTCACACCATTTATGCAGATTCCAGGTCAGAAAGAAGGACAATGTTCTGCTAAAGGCAGAAAATCCTCTATTTCAGACAAGATAGGAGGTTTCCTGTGTAGAAGGTCTTCTCTGTATTCAAGCTTTGGAACAAAATTTGGTCTTTTTTCTTACTAACTCCTCATACAGAAAAGAAAGAAACAAACCATTTCATAGTAGAACCAATAGCATCCTATGGATTTGGGTGCAGTTGCATTGAATGAAATATTAAGAAAAAGATGTCCCAATCAGAATTTTTGAAAAGGAAAAAAACTGAGCAAGGATTTCACCCATTCTGAATAAAGAAGCTGTCGAGTAATAACACGTTAGATAAAACTCAAGCACCAGAGAGCAAGTATAAATATGAACCTGATCATGAATGTGAAACCCACCCTCACTTTCAAAAGTGCTGTAAGTTTGAGTCAAGCCACCATTTTTAATAAGTTTCTAAAACAGTGGGATTAATGGACCACCATTAAATCTCTAGATTTTTGCCAGCCACTGTGTAACCTTATCATTACACTTTTTTTTCTTGAAAATACTATTGAAAACCGTGTGTAAATATGGATCTGATGACCAGCTGCCATCTACTTCCTGTAGTTTCATAGGCAATAAGTGGACTGCAATTTGAGAAACAATGATGACGGGGGGGCAATCCCTGTAAAAGGCTGAAGTGAGGATCTTTCAGCATCCATGTCCCATACTGAACTGAGGTAATCCGTTGTGTTCATATCTGAGATGAGCACTGCTAATTACCCACTTGGGGAAGAGTGAAGACATGGGGTCATGTCTCTCCTCCCTCTGCTCTGTCAAGAGAGGCAAGTGCCTCATGCACATCAAAGGGTCTTGAAAGATGTTGCACCAGTGCGAGTCACCTCATCTCTGGAGGTACCAGGGATGCTCCTGCTGTGTGAAAGGATGGAGGTGAACAGAAGCCCTCCAGACTGGTGAGTGTGGAGACCAAAGGGCCTCGAGATGGAAGTGCTGTGCTCGCTTGCCTTCTGGGGGCTGGGAGACCAGGGCTTGGATTGGTGTATGAAGGTGACTGCAGGAAGAACAAGAGCTGTGTGGTTGCAATTTGAGTTTCCTCAGGAGGGGAAGGCTTCGGTTCCATTTGCCCCATGCTCTAGGCATCTAAAGACCTTGCTGGGGAGTTGGCAGAGCAGCTGAAAAGATGGGGTGGAACTTGTCAGGCTGTAGGTAAAGCCACTGGCTTCAGGAGAACTCTCCCACTTCCCTGTTCTTCCCATGCAGCATCCCTGGCCTCGTTTCACCTCTGGACATACACATGCCCACCTAGACACACTTGCGCACATGCACCAGAGACCATCCTATTACTCTCCACACAAGGATACACTGGCACTTGTACTCTCTGCCTGAAGTACCACGGACATATAAGCAAGAAGACCTCCCCCATTGACATACACAAATACTCCTCATCAGTAACACTCTTAAGAGCTTCTCAGAATATTTTGTCTGGTTTTGTTTTCGTTGAATTAAAATTCAGAACCAGGAAAACAAAGTAGATTTTGGCTTGTGTTCAGCAACAATCCAGATGAATAAAATTAAAAACAAAAAAGGTTGATTTAAATAACCGAGCTTTGGCTTGTCATTCATAATCATACCAAATATCTAAAATATATAATTACTGTCATGTGGAATTGTTTTTTGTAACTTGAATAATACGAAAGACAAAATATAATGCTTGCTTCATTGTTTCTTTTTGATTCACTGCCTACATACCTGTAGTGCTTGAAGAGGATGTCAAAACAAGAGCTGGACGGGAACTTTTCGATTGAATATTTTTCACCAGAAAATGTGGTTTCACTGAAACCAAAACCTTTCAAGAAAATCTATATTTGTTGTTGAAACTTTTGTTGGAAAGATTTTGGGCTTCAGAATGAAGTTTGTGATCAAAATGAGAAAGAGACAAACAGACAGATGATCTTAATGCACAAGACAGGGCATTGCCTCAGTTTGATTCCCCTCACCAGGTGACTGAATGAATCACAGCATTACCAGACGTTTTCTTTCTTTTTTCTCATTTATTTTTGTGACAGATTTCATCAGCTTTTTGATCATTAATGTAACTAAAATAACTCCTGAAACCTCAAAAAGTTTTGCAAACTAGAATTCTCATTCCTAGCTAGCCCGAGTAATAGCCAAATGTATGAGTCTTTTAGGACTTCTGTTCGACTCTAGTTCCAGAAAGCTTTAAGCCTATGAAATATTAAAATAAAAGTACAAAATGGAGAAATGTCCAGATGGTACATCAGAAGAGGTTCTTGGAAGAGGTCTGCGTGGCTCAAAGAGTTGCTAAACACTTTATCCTTTGTTTTCGGAAGCATCCAAAACTGACCATCATCAAGTAGTTTACCAATGTTTATGGCCAGGCAATCCAGCGTAACCTCTTCAACACATTAAAGGACTAGGCATACTGGACTCAGGAGCCTAAAAGCAGCCATCATAGCAAATGAGTTGTTAGTAAGCAAACTCGGGGGCAGTCTGTGTGCTCTCAGCCATGGTTTGCCAGAGCCCAGGAAGAAAGCACTGCCAGTGGAGCAGGGTACAGCACATCAAGTCACCGAAGCCTGTGGCCTGTGGCGGCAAACGCTGTGCCACCAGCACCACCATGCTCCTTTGAAAAGCGCCTGGGCTCGCACTCTCCTATGTGTCTTCCCTGGTTGTCTTTGTAGGGTGTGCTTCCTGCGGTCTTTCTGCCTGAAGAAATGGAATGGAAAAGCCTTCCACACACAACAAAAGCAGGAGATTTGTTCAAGATACCACAGGTGTGTACAAGACTTAAGCCAGTCACTGGTAGTTCATGATCTAACAAATGTCTTTTCCTGAACTGGGAATCTTGGCTTATGCTTTAGGAGATGCTGTGAATGTGGCTATATATGGGCCCTGAAGAGCACTGGAGAATAGGTCTCAACCTTATACACACAGTGGCGTTTTCAGGTAATTTACTGGCTTTGTCCATCATCAAAACTGCAGAGGACTGTAGAAGCCTTAGTTGACTTTTCTCTATTTGCATTTGCAAGGGAGTTACATTTTCCACAGGGCAGGTGACAAAGCTCAACCCAACACATGTATGGTGGCTCACACTCCTCCTCACCTTTGGGCAGTCCCTGCATAATACAAACAAAATGGTCCATCACTTCAGGACTTAGCTGATGATGGATCTATGCCCGGTAAATTAGCAGTCAGTTTAATGCAAGCCCTTTACACTGGGTAAGTGGAATATCATGATCGAAGATCGAAAAGGCTGACAATAGACTGGGGAGACCTAACAATGACATCTGACATGAGGCCGTTATCCATCATGGCTCTGCCTGCTTTCTTCTGATTACAAGTGGTCTGAATTATTGAGCAGACCTAATTCATGGCAACCTGCCACTTTCATTTCTGGGAAGGGCAAATGTAATAAGAAACAAATGCCTCGACTAGAATTTTGTATTGTCTCCAAGCCTCTCCCATTGTGATTCCCTGCTGGTTAAAAAAAGGCAGAGGGAGAGGCTGGGAGAGAGGTTTAATAGGATACTGATGGGCTGTGCACAGCAGTGAGAGGTATTCGGAGGCAGTTAGACTGTCTGTCTCCAAAGAGCTGACACAAAAATGTTAAGTCAGTGGGAATGCAGCACCTTTGAAAACTAGAAAGCTCGTTCAGAAGTTTGGCAGGATCAGACCCTCTATTAAAGTCCGCTCTTCCCACTCCTCCCCCCCACAAAACCTTCGTACAAAGAAAATAAACTTCTGAGGCTGATTGAATGTAAAATCGTAAGCAATAGCATGCTCCAATCACGCAGTTTTATTTGGATGCTCGTCAGTTCTGGAAACTGGCACTTGCCTCATCTGCTTTCACAGTCCATGTTCTTGGCCACAGATAGTCAGAATCTGTGATTTTCAGTCCAAGGCCATTTCTGACATTTCAATGTTCCTTTTCACTGCAAAATAAAAAGAGGAAAAATCAGATTTTCATAGTTTCTCCCCAGATGAGCACGGCACAACAGCAAGATGAGGTTGACGCAGCAGCACCAGCCCCAGTGAGGCCCTCACACTTCTCCAGGGCCACCCCGGCTCCAGCCCACGTGTCCCACCACCCACCGCTGCCTTACCACGAACTGTGAGGTGGATACAGCTGCAGATTCACAGCATCAGGGAAGGAGATACCAGGAAAGCACAGCCCTGTGGCACCATCCATAGCCTGGCTCCTGGGTTTTTTGGGGTCTTTTTAATATTTTCACCCCTCCATTGATGCAGAAGTTGGTAGGTAATTTCACGGGAATTGCGCTGGAAATGTTTCTGTAAGGAGGCATCTTCATAAGTGGGAGAAGCTCAGTGTGCACAAAGCAGTGCTCTTCTCTGCCGGAGCTAGAGCAGGACTCTTTTCACGGAATCTGGCAGAAAAACATTCAAAGGCATGGTTCTCAGAGACTAACAGACCAAATACCTCCCCTGGCCAGTTCCAGTTAAATGAATCGTGCGATCAGGAGCAAATGTGGTCAAACAACTGTGTCATAAGGGTTGATATGAGAGTGAGTGAATTTAAACTCTGTCTATCACATTCATGAAAGTAAATTACTAATGAGTCAGCACAGAAAGAAGGAATTATTCTTAAGTGTTTCTCCCTATAAAATTGACTCCATTCTGGCCTCTTTTTATGAAACGTGCTTATAAATTTGCTTTGCTTATCAAAGGAAATAATAACAAGACCAGCTATATAATATAAACTAATATTTTATATAATAAAACCAATTCCTAATGGAAAATCCTATTTCCTGCTGTTTGGAGATGTTTTCAATTATCTTCAAAAATGAGATCCCTGAACGGTGCACAACTTTGCCCTCAGTGATGCTGATACACTGCCATTAAAGTCAAACAGATTACACGTTTTTGAATGATGGCAGAACGCAGCCCTGCATGTTTATTGCAAATGCATTTGTAAAATGTATTCCAAAGAATTAAAAATGAGTAAAGAAATGCAACACCTGTAAATATCACCATTTTTACTGAATGGATGTTTGTGTTTTTAAATAAATCTATGCAAACAGAAGTGGATTTCTGACTTTTTTCTTAAAGGTATAAGTGACCTTCCACTCTGCAAATTTGCCTGGACAGGCCCTCTCTCCTAGACCTACCATTGTAACTTCAGTAAAATAGATGAAGAAAATGCCTTTAAATTTCAGTAATATCCACCATCAAATTAACTGTGTATACATTTCTATTTTAAAAAGAGAAAGCTTTTTGTATTTTGATTAATTGTCTTTGACAGATTAATCTAGAAGCATGAGTAGATTGTATTACAGACTATTAATTCCCTATCAGTCCCAGAGCTGGGAGCGTTTCTAGGATGGCAGTTCTCCTTTTGATCCTACCAGACCTTAATGATATCCTTCATATTAATATTAGCGGTGGCATTTTTTAAAATTCATTATTAATTGAATCTTGATTTCTTCATTATATTCCACATATTGTGCTTTTCCATGAGGATCACAGCTCATGCCAACAAATGCCCAGAGAAATATCTTCACCTTGTAGGCTGCAAAATACATTCTACCCTCCAGTTAATTTATGGCAGTAATTTGGAAGTTTGCTGAGCTGGACACAGCTGGCTGGCAATGAATGCATTGTTATTAAATATGAACAACATGTGACATTAATCTCAAATTAATTTTTGAGAGAAAATGCATGCAAATTGCTTTGCAATAACCTATAATAAAGATGTAAAAGAAATTGCTACCAGTATACTGCTAGCAGCGAGCAGACAACTGCACGGCTGGTGGCCAGCCTGCCTGGGTACTGGTCAAGGCTGTTGCCTTCAGGCATGGTCTTGCCTCTCATGTGTCCTGCTGGCTACTCGTGGCACCCCACACATTGCCATTACGGGTTCCCAAAGCGGGCATCCAGCTGTCCTCGCACCTTACTTGTGCCAGCACTGCGACTCAGGCCCTACCAGGTGGATGCTTGAGGTTTGGATGAACCAGGGCTGAAGTCCCACCATCAGGGTGGCTTCGAGAGCTGCAAACCAGTGAGTCTGCTCATGCCGGAGGACAGCCAAGGAGCTGCACAAGAGCATTGAGGCAGCTGCCTCAGCCTTTTGGGTCCTCCTGTTTTTGCAGCAAGGGGTAGGACTCTATGGCCAGCTTCCCAGCCTACCCCAGTGCATGTCTCACAGCTTTTGCTGTGTTCAGGATTTGCTGCTCATTCCTGAATTACAAAGAGCTGCTGCTGCAGCCAGGTAGGGTTTATGAAGCATTCTGAGCAGGGGAAGCACCATGTAACTAGGAGGATAAATTATGGGTGCTAAGCTCACTATGTTGAAGCTATTAGGGTAAATTTAATGTTACCTTGAAAGAATGATAGAGTGTTCTCATTAAAAATGTGGACACTAAACCAAATGGTGCAAATAAATACAATGATCTGAAATGCCAACAAAGTTTTCATCCAGAAAGATAATTTCATCAGAAGAAAATACTCCATCACTATGGGCAGCTAGAACTTTTGTCTTGCATGATCCATGCTTTTAGATTTTGGAGTTTGCATTAACATTCTTGAGAACTTCGAAAGCACAGAATAATAAGTATTACCTACTTGGTAGCCTGTTTGGTTACAGGGATGTCACAAGCTGGCACAGCCATGTCCTGGGGCCACAGCCTTTTGCATATGGACCATCATGTCACACAACATAACACAGTTCTGTCACACGCATGGGTGAAGAAACTACAGAGGTCTGACGCCTCTGTTTAGCTAACTGCAGAAAGGCCTTTAAGGGGTTTAGGCACCTTATTGCAGTCGCAGGTGTTGTTCTGTGAAACTGCAGCTCGTACAAAAAACCACAAACCATCAGGTCTGTGCGAGGACTTTACCTTGAATAATCTTATGTTAAGATTCTGCTTCCGAGGAGCAGTGGCTGGGATTTCCTAAAGTGTTCACCTGACCGGGGAATACAGAGATTATGCTGTATCGGAAAGAGAGAGCAGCCGTTTCTATAGAATATTTTTGACAGTAAAATGAATACAGTTTTAATTAGAATTTTCCATGGGAAACATTGTCTTTTCGTGAAAAGCTCCCCACATTCAAAATGTTTAAAACCTACTTGTTTTGCAGCAGCTGGTAATCAGTTTTCCTCACTAAAAACTGCTGAAAATTTTTGAGGTTTGTATCTTCATTGTTTCAAAGAAAAACAACAACGTTCAAGGAAAACAGGCATCTTTTGAAAGATTGCATCTAAATAAAGCTCCAGTTTATTATCAGAAAAGAATGATTTTGATGGAAATGTTTTGGCCTGTCGTTTTGCAGAGAACCGGTCTCACTGGAAGGTAGCAGAATAAATCCCTCCGAGTCACTTGTGCCTAAACCCTACAAGATATTTTTAGGAAACAGAATCCCCACTGAAGTCACTGTGAGACAGCATCTAAATATTTGTAAGGTTCTCTGTGTGACATCCTTTTAAAAAATCCTACCTACCACATTGCAACAGTTTGATGAGCTTCACACATCCAACAGCCCAAGTCTGAACAGTCTGTAACATCAAAGAGTATTTTAAAACTGACCCATACAGAAAACTGTGAGGATAGGTTATGCGGGACTCAATTCCCTCGGACACTGGCTGTAGGAGGCTGGGCATCCTGCAAGGCAGATGCTATTTTTAGTTCATAGAAATCCTAGACCATTGTGGGAGCAGAGGTGTTTCCCCACTAGTGCTAAGACATCCAGTTGTGTAATCTGCTGGTTTTCCAGCTGCAGCTACTCTCCCTGAAACTTTTGTCTAGACAAAGTGCCTCTGTGTGCACTAAATACAGCCTGTGAGGGCAAGAAATGGCAGGCAAAATGCGGTATATTCTGCAGACTTGGACTTCTTGGCACCCCATACCTCGTGGTGCTGCTGGGGCTGGTGCTGGCACAGCCGCGGGGACCTCCCAGCCTGGGGGGGCTATAAGAAGGGCAGCTGCAGTACTGCGCTTGGCACCACTCAGTGACTTAGGTGTCCCCCTCATCCTGTGCACAGGCAAAACATACTGTTGTGCCAGTTTCTGCCAACCCCACCGGCAATTTGCAGAGGACTGCAGACGGGTTGGTGTCTGCTGTCACCCCAGGTTTTACCCGGGTGCGTGCCCATGCGTGCTTCTGGAGTCTGCCCTCCGAGACAGCCGGCTGCTCTTTTACCCTCAGTAGCTTTGTACTAATGTGTCTGAGAATGTATATAAACATTTATGGATAAAGAAAAGGCAAAGCAAACCCAGCTCACTCTGTCTGGTTGGTTGCAAGAACCCTATAATACCTTTAGATGTGTGTTTTCACTTCAGCTCCACAGACAGAGCAGACTTTGCTGTTGGAATTAATAACAAGAAATTATTTAACATTATCATTATTTATTAATAAAAATCATTTGTATAGGCAGGTCTTCAGCTCTTCAGATGTATCTAACTCACATTGCCTGAGCATCACTTGAGCTCATTTTGCCAAAAATATCTCTCCTTGATTCTTGATTCCCGATCATCCCTCGCTTTGCCAGGAGTAACTCACTCCTAATTTATATCAAACAGCAGATGATGACCTTCCTCATACAAAGCCTGACCACATTTGCTGATGTGCTGGGAAAACGTCCATACCTTTATACTATGCACCTTGCTCCTGGGGGCAAGAGCACTGTGTTGTTGTACCCCTCCTGCCCCGTCAGGAAGGGCAGGCGGTGCCTGCTCCGGTCTCTGCACAAGGCCATATAGAGGAACGTGGTTATGGTATGATTTTTACTTGTGCTGGGCAGTAGGCCTGGTGGCACAGTGGAGCTCAGTGAAGCCCAGAGGGGGGCATGATGTGGGGTGGCCAACGCGTGCCATGTCCAGAGCCGTGGCACCCAGTGGAGCCGCAGGGAGCCCGTGGCCACCAGCTCCAGATCCCCATCCGCAGTGAGTGGCCAGCTTGGCTGGAGCATCAGCCTGAAGCTAAGCTGAAAGCCAGGCAAAATATGTAGCTGAAGGCCACCCAGTGCTGCCATGGCCCTCGCCTCCCAAGCAAGAGGCTGTCCCTGCAAGGGCCCTTTCCTTCGCCCAGTTAGACAATGCTGCATTTTTGTCGTTACTGTCATTTTAAAATTGAAGAGAGTTTGCCATCGTTAATTATGCCAGGCGTAGCTCCTGTGCTACTCCTATGTCCAGTTTTCCAGGGAAACGAAGCTTAAGTTTGTCCTGGCAGCTTGTACGTGTCTCACTGTCTGTCTGTCCTCCCCTTGCACTAATTTTGGCACTCATGGCCAGTTTCAACCAAATTTAACGGCAGGGTAGAGCCATCAAGTAGCACAGGGGCTTGGAAGAGGAAAGAAACTCCATTAGGCCAATACCAAGAAAAGACTAGCCTGCACAGCCTGTATTAGATACTAGAAAAGAATTGTTGGAAACCCAACTTCATCAGCTCTGCTGCTTGTGGAACTGTGCAGGGAATTTTTTATTCTAAATCCGATTAGGTAGGTGTCCAGCTGTTGAGCAGGATGCTTCACTTTTCTCCCAGCCTGACCTCGTAAGGACACCTTGTCAGGACCCTGCGCTTTCCAGGGTGCAGTCTGTGGTGTGCACCGAGCACATGCGGCCCCCGCTGTGCGGCGCTGTTGGGAGAAGGCTGACATCCCCACGCTGTCCTGCCAGGGCATCTCACCCTGGTCAGATTGCCATTTTTGTCTGTTTTTAAACTCAGCAAAGGCAAAGGGAGAAAAGAGGAAATCAATTCAGATTTTCAGATTTTTTCAGATCTTCCCAAGAAGTAATGGGAGCAGAATGACTGTCCAACGGGTGCCATTTTTCTAAGGACTATAACACACTTTGCAGTGAGATAGAGAGAAATTTCTGTTTTATCTTGTTCTTCAATAGGTTCCCTTTTTAAGTGGTAGTGGTGGTGGCTGTATATCAAACCAGCCACTGTGATACACTGTAGATAATGTCTCGTCCTTTGAAATACACTTGCTTGGGATGAGCACAGTGGGACACATGGCAATTTGATTCCCTTCAGGTGCTATAGAAATCTACGTATTAATAAAAATGATTATTTTTCCTAGACCGTTAACCCCATTTTCCTGTCTTTGTCAGGGGTTAGGGAGGAAACAAGCAATGATATCATCTATAGCTCCCCAGCCTTGCCCCTGCAGTCAAAGAGCAGAGGCGCAGGACCAGTGGGCACAGGAGACCGGCGCACTCTGTGCACAAACTCTGGGTGAGCTGTCGTCTGCACTCGGCGCTCGCTTTTCACATGACCTCTTGCAGTGCTGCCATGAAAATGCCATTAGCCAGAGCAATCATTTGTCTTTTCCACTCTGTGCTAAGGCTCTTCATCTTGATGACAAGGCTCACTACTTGGCAACTCTGGCATGTAAATGCCAAAGCCAGCAATGTGACAATCGGGTGGTGTTTTCACCCAGGTTACTCTATTTGTGTGATTTTCTCAGCAATTCAGAATTTTTTGTTTGTTTGTTTTGCATGAACACAGGCTCAGAGCAAAAAAAAAGCTGCATGCACAGGAGAGCAGAGCTGCCTGAAAACAAAAATACTCTTAACGCCTGTAACCTGAGATTTTGATGTTAAGAAATGCTGGACATTCGCAGCTTCACTGAACACAGTGGCAACTGCCAGTACTTAACAGCTCCCAAAAGCAGACCCTATGGGAATGTATTGCTATTTTGAGGGGATTTATGTTGAAAGACTTTAGACATGTAAATGGGTGAGTTTGTGGCTGGCCGAGCTGTGCTAATTTTAGAAAGCTGCAGACACATAACCTCCCAGCCAAGAGCGACAAAATTTACTCCTGGATGAATTGTGGATAAATGAATCATGCCTGCAAATGCCTTTCAGTGCTAGCTTGCTAGCTTGCACACAACCGCCACAGGATGATTTGTATGGAGCTTATAGAGACAGACACATTCTGAGGTGAAACAGGGGGTCTTGCAGCAGCACCCCACCCTGGGAAGGTCCTTGTGCTGTGGGGCTGCAAGGTGGGTGCAGGGTGCAGAAGGGATAATGCCACATCGTCCCTCTGCTCCGCAGGCACATGGGGCTGCGGCAATGGCCTGGGGGCGCAGTGCTGCGGTGAGATGAAAGGGAATCGCCATCCTGCAGCACCAAAGCCCCTTGCAGCTTCCTCAGTGAACCCCGCTGTGGTTTGTGTCCCAAAATGCATCCACCAGGCATGTGTGCAGGACACCTTTGTGTGTGCAGAGCTCGCTCGCTGTTAATCCTGCAGGGCACTGGACCTCCCTGTAATCCAGGTCTTGTGACATGGATCAATCCCAAATCACAAAGGGCGGATCCAAGGTAGTAAGTCATGAGTGGAGCAAAAGCATGGCTCAGAGAGATGCTAGCTGAGATCTGGGTGGCTGCTAGCTCATGCAGGGCCTTGGAAATCTCTAACAGGGACCTTAAATCTGACCAGAAAGACGTGAAGCCATTTCTGAAGAAAAAGAGGACCTAAGTGAAGAAGCAAGGGGTGGAAAAACAGCTTTGCGGCATAATTTGCAGAGGCTGCTGCAAGAATCCCTCCCAAGCTTTCACCTCTGCTCACTTTCCTGCAGCTTCACACCTTTTCTCCTCTTCTCCACCACACTGCCGCTTGATTTTTCATCCTTGTGGTTTGAAATAGCAATAGTGCTTTCACTTCATTTCTTTTATAGACATTTACATATATTTGAATCAATGTATATAAAGTCTGTTTATCTATATATCTATATATATAGATAGTATGATACATGGAATATAACATGTGGCATGTATGATATGTATGGTATATGTGATACATAATATATGATAATATATATTGAATGATATACATTTAATATGTTATAGATGTGTGTACGTATACTTATATACTTCTAAATATCTTTTTAAGGCCCACAGCTTTTTCCATAAAGCGTAACAAAATGCTTTATTTTTTCTGTCGGTGGTTTAACTGGACTTCATTAACAATTATGACTCCTAGGAAGTTAAATAAGAAGCTAATTTAACTAGGGCAGGGTTACCATTAGCTTTATATGTCTCTATGCTTGCATTTTCTACCCTGCTAAACATTGCAGCTGCAGTTAAATCAATTGACACCATCTGTTCAGAAACCTATTTTCAGTTGCCTATTGGTAGAACTTAATCTCAATTACTGTTTCAGCTCATGTTTTAACTTATATGCCCAGGGTAGATAAGTATTCTAGTAAAATAAGATAAGATAAGAATTCAGTGGCAGTATTTCTAATTTCTTCTTCAAAATGTGAGCGTGAAACAAAAACTGAGCAAAGGTCTCCACAGACAGTGTATTTTTCTCTAAGGGAAAGAGCTGTACTGGCCGTGCCCTGTGCCCTGTGAGAGTGCCGTGTATTCCCCACGGAGATGTGCACTGTAATAGCTGCCCATGTACCCTAGAGGTAAGTGAGCACTTGTTTGGGGATACAGTATTCAATGCAGGCAGTGGGGAAAGATGGGGAACTGGGGTGACATTTTCCTTTTCATGAAGTAAAGATGAATTTTGCACTAACAGTAAGAAAGCCAAAATGCTACAGATGACTTGGTTTTCCAGAACGCTGAAGTTAGAGGAAGTGAAGGCGTTGAGAACTTCAGCAAATTAGGCCCACAGAGCATCATTACAGAGAAAGCATCTGTGCACTCACTAAAAGGGGAAATAAACTGCAGTGAGGTATTTTCCACCCAGTGCTAACCATCTTCCAACTCCGTGCAAAAGAGCTGTCTCTGTTTATTCCAAGACGCTTAAGGAGGGCGGCTTCCAACTCCAGCCAAGGTCAAGTGTGTCTACAGAGCAGTCCCAAAAGTGCTGCACATGTCCACAGCCTCCTGTCCGCACAGACACCTTGTCAGACACCTGTGGCCACTGGCAGGGTTGTTCCTCGTGCCATCCTAACCTGTCCCAACAGTGTGTTAACACTGCATTGAATCAACAGATGACCTCCAGCTTTTTGAGTACAGCATATTCTTGAGGGCAACTTCTGTTTAATTTGCATTTGAAGAATTGTCACTCGCAAGAACCTTCAGGCCATTTTTTTCCCCACAGTCTTCAGTGTGGAGATCTTCTGTAAAATTGCACGTTTCCCTCTCATGTGGACCCTGTGAGCCCCTTGGGGTTAGGGGACTACTACTTGTTCTGCCTTTAGATAGCATTTAATGCAGGGGAAGCTGAGGCCATTCATAGTGCTCCTCTAGTTCTTGCCATTATGCAAATAACAACAACAACAATCACAATAATCTTCATAAAATATATACTTAGGGTTTAACTGATTTAGGCAAGAAAACAAATTGCACATATTGTGTTACAAGAAGCCTCAGGATGGGTAGAACATTGCTGATTTTCAGCACCTCGTTCAGCTGCAAAGATTTGGTGACATGAGCAATTACGAAGCGGTAGTCTGAAGGCATTTCCTGTTTTTTTACACAGGTTTCCCCTCACCTTTTGCAGAGAAAGTCTGTTTTTTACAAAATGAGGCACAAACAGGAGAAGTATTACTAACTCAAACTGCAAGTCCCTATTTTTACAGGGATCTTCTGAGAAACAGACAAGCACTGAATCAAAAAGGAGAAAAAAAAAGCCTGAATCTTATCCATGGCACTGAGAACAAGCAACAGAAACCACCAGTTCATGCCAAAAGGTGAGCAAAATTGATTTGCAACTGGAAGAAACTGCTTAGCTTTGCACGAAAGGCTCAATCCTGCAGTGCTGACTCAGGCAAATCTGCTACTCAAACATTCAGCCTGACACTTCAGATATGGTACTTTTCCAAGGTTCATGCTCTTTTTTCAAAAACAGAGCAACTCTGTACGCTGTACTTACCAACAGGGTGTGTGCGTGTGTGTGTGCGCGTGTGTGCATGTGTGTGTGTGTAGACATCTCCCTTGTTGGATGAGAAGTGTGCTTCTCCTGGCCACGGGACGGCTGCACAAGAGGCAGTCTGGCCTGGAAGTTCACGTTTTTGAAAGGTGCTTGTCAGCAGTAGTATTCAAACATAACTGCTGGCATTTCCAAAGCTGTCTGAGGGGTTCAGATGGTCGCTTCATGTTTGAAAACTCAAAGCCAGCCTCCCAGACTTTTGGAAATCACGGGCAGGAAGCAGTGGTTGGTTTTCCCAATGGAAAGTCATTGCCAGAGGGACCCCACAGATGCTTACTGGGACTCATGCTGTTTCTGAAATGCAGAGCGATCTAGAAGAGGAGAGGGAATAGCGGGGTGGCAAAATTTGCAGATGACACAAAATTATTCAGGATATTTAAACCTGAAGTTGACTACGGAGACCTACAGAAATATTTTATAGGGCTGACTGACAGGGTAATAAAGAAAAAGTGTTGAATTCAGTGCTGATAAGCACCAAACAATGCACTTAGGAAAAAAAAGTTATGATATGTACAGAATGATGGCCCTTAATTAGCTGCTACCACTCAGGAAGGTGATGCTGACATCTTTGCGGAAAATGTCTGTCAGCACTCAGGAACAGTGAAAGGCAAATTGAATGTTAAGACTTCTAAAGGAAAGCATACAGCACAAAACAGCACACATCATTTTGCCAATGTATAAATCCATGGTGGTCTTGTATCTCGGTTACTTCATGCAGCTCTGGTAATACTGTCTCAAAAAAAAAAAAAACAAGGAAAACTGGAAGCATTATACAGAAGGGGGCTTATCAGAGGGGCAGAGTGGCTTCCACAGTAGGAGAACTAAATCAGCAGGACCCCTTCAGTTTGGAAAACCATCAGGCATGGTAGAGGCCTGTGGACCAGGAATGGTGTGGAGCAGGAGATAGGGAACGGTTTTCACTGTTTCTCAGCATGCAAAAACTCAGGGGCACCCAATGGAGCTATTTTAGTCCATAAGCTAAAAATAAATGCAAGGAAGTGATTTTTCACCTGACACATAATTATGTTTTTAAATGCATTGCTACCGGATGCTGTGTGAGCCAGAAGTATAAATATGCTGATACGGGCCTAGGGAAATTCATGGAGGGTAGGTCCATGGCTGCCTATTACATGACTGTCTGGGTGCAGTTCTGGCTCAGGGAGTTCCTAAATCTTTGACTGCCAGAAGTTACGCAGAGATTATTCTGTTCTTTCCTTTTTTCTATACTGTAAACTAGGTTTCTGCTGATGGCCACTTTCATAGGCATGATACTAGCTAGATGAACCTTTGAGCTGACCACCACTGACTATTCTTCTATTATGTATTCTTGCGTAAATCATATTTGGACAGGGAAAGTTAGCAAGATTTATGGAGGTTAACCTAATAAATTCTAAGCAAACTAAAGACAAATCTTGCTTGTGTTCCCTTAACCTAAATGTATGCTCTTAAGATAATCCTGTTTCCTCAAGGATTCATCGCACATCTAACAGATGTGTAGTGATTTATTGGCCATGATTTATTCATGATCTAAGAAGTGGCTGATCCAGTGATTGTTTGCAAAACCAATACAGAAGTGTCACTTTGATAACTTCTTTCTGGCCAAAATTCAAGCTAAAATAGAACATAAATCATTCAGTTGTGCCCTAAAGAGTTTCTGTTCCGACTTTTTTTCTTTTCCATTTCACAACCTAGAGGGACATAGTAGTGACTTTAAAAAGGTGTAACAATGTTATGTTTGATGACTTTCACATGTAATCTTGGCAGGAGACTCAGTGCTATTTTCACTAAAATTATTTTTGTTATTATATTACCTTATTCAAAAGTACATGGAGGCTCAGTTCTACCCTTCTGATTTATGTTCATTTGCATTTTTATCCAGAACTAGAGAAGTATGGGACACCCTGACATTTAGAGTATGGAAGTACTTAACTTGAGCACATAAGGTAGAATCTGCCCTGATTTATAAGAGTGCAAGAGCCAGGCTGTGGATAATCTGGCTGTCTCTGGAAGTGCACAGGGATAGTTGAATCTGGCCTTTAAATGGGCTGGTTCATGAGCAGGTCTTGCTGACTGCACATACGTTGTTTCAGTGAAGGCAATGGGGTTACCTGTGGGTTACCATCACTACTCGGTAGAGTACATGAAGTGCTCATTTGTGGATGAAATTTTTGTCTACTTATCTAACTAGCCCTTTCGTCTTGTTACTTTAGCTTGAAATTAGAAATAATAGCATGGGTGCCTATAAAATAATTACCCATAAGTATTTCTTCTCTTTTGTGTTTGAAAGGCACATGTTCTGGGTGTTTTTTTTTCCCCTGAATGCATCAAGGCAACATTTTTAATGCTGCAAGTGTCACTAGAATGTGTGAATGCAGCTGGCAACAAAACAGCTCTGCTTATTTCTATTTTTTATTAATAGTGCTGGTGTATCCCTATTGATATGGACAGAGTCACTCATTGTTCTTTTACAGAAAAATAAGCAGAGAAAAAAAAAAGAGATTGGGGAATATAAACAACACTGTCTTCCATACTTAGACTCAGTTTTCTTTAAGACTGGATCTGATTCTTTCTTATGCTAATGCTAGAAATAATTAAAAAATGCCCTTAAAGTAGGGGAAAAGTATTTTTGTATGGTTGCTTTGCATTATTCACACAATGCAGTCTGGATGTGAATTAGTGCCCAAGCCCTTTGCGCGCAGGGCCAGGCAGTGATGCCTAACGCTTAGACGAAAACTTGACAGGCTGCTTCAGAAAGCACTGCTGTCCCTCACTGGTTCACCATCCTTCCCAGCTGCAGTCTAAGTGCTTATAACTGGTCTTTCATGTGCGTTTTGTTTCCAGATTTGGGCTTGCAGTGTCTGTTTTCATGTCCAAACACAATGTATTGCACCTTCAAGCAGCTGTGCTTAAGCACTTCCTCAGGTGGACATTTAGTGACCCTCTACATTTAAGTTTGTGTGCATCCTTCCAGCTGTTGGAAGAGCTGTCCCCTTAGCAGAAAGAATTTTAAAAATTTTATTTATCAAATGCTGCATCCTGTGACCTACGTATCTCCCTTGGGGAGTATTGTATCGGGTCATAGCAGCAGAGCAAACAGCAAAGAGGTCATCACAGTGGAAACTACCACTGTGTAAAACTGTACTGAAAAGCGTACAGCATCCATAAAGCATGCTTCTGCATTTACTAGGCAGCTATTTTTAAGAAAGATTGTTCCCTGGAATAATATACTGTGTAAAAACACTTCACATTTAAAGTGGTAAATGAGTTGAAGATATTCTGCAGGGATGGGGTAAGCTCAGCTCATAATTCAACGTTTGGGTTTATGCTAATATTGCATGAAGTCCTGAATAGCACTGGTAACACTGGATGGAGACCTGGAGCTCCTGAATGCAGCTCCTGCCTCTGTCACTGAGTCTCACCATGACCTGAAACAGAGGTTGCACCAGGAGAAATTTTTTTGTAATAATTTGGAAATTGTAACTTCGCCCATAGGGCTTTGGAAAAGGAAGGACATTTTCAAAGCTGAGCCTGTCAGAGGTTTCTAACTTTAGCAGTCTGGCTTTGAGTATACAAAGCACCCACAAGCACTGTACCCAGAGCTTTCAAAAAACCACCTCTCAGACCTTCCTACCGCGGTACCCACTTGTCACCCCACGCCGCAGCACCCCTTGCCTGCTTGAGGCCCAAGCACTAAGCAGAAAACACGCCGGGTCTGTGTGGGTAATGGCTTAGTCATAGGAAAATGCAGACAAGCCCGCAAAATGTACATGACATTAAAAAATGGAAAAGTGACCAGAGAGACATGAGCAATCCTCGGCGTCACGCCACCTCTTCTCGTCAGAGGAGAGGGAAACATTTCAGAGAGGATCATGCATCTCCAAAGGGCTTGCTGCAATGGGCAGTGAGAAGGCAATTTCAGGAAAGAAGGCAATTTTGGGGGCTGGGAGGGCGAGGGGATGGAGCGGGAGACAAATGCCATGCGCAAAACACTGCACACATTTCACTCTCCGCCTGCGGATCCGGAGAGAGGAGCGAATCGGAAACACCCCAGGGACTGCGCTAGTCTTATCATACCCCCGACCACAGAAAAGTTGATCTAGAAAATCCTTGCAGTGACTCACCATCACACACACGCGTGCACCGTGGTGCTCGCCCGCATCCTTGTGGGTGTAGGCAGGGGCCAGGTCTGCTGTGGGCACGGTGGGCTGGCCACAGCAGAAATGCGCACTCGCCCCAGCAGAAGGATGTGGGCTAAGGGGATGTGGGCTAAGGGGACACGGGAAGTCAAGAGCGCGTGGCATCACATCATGGGGAGGCGCAACCGCCAGCCTGCCGCGCGACAGGCATCTTCCTGGTCCGCTCCGCACGGAGTGAAAACGCCGGATCTGGCATGATGCCCTCTCTGCTTTACTGTCCGAAGCCACCTGCGGGTACTCAGCGAACGTCTTCACTGTAGTGCCGAGGCTGCTCGGACACGGGCTGTGGCTAGGTTACTGGCAGCCTAATTGCAGTCTGTATTATCCTTTGGAGGCAAGGGTATTCCAGGTTTTCACTGTAGAGGAAAACAGGGAGGGAAAAAGAGCATTTGTGGAGGAAGAAGAGCACTTTGGAAGACAAACATGCATGCAGGGCGCATGGGCTCCACTCCCAAGTATGTGCAAGGATCTGCCACCCTCCGCCGATGGCAGCAGAAAGCAGAAACCTGTTTCCCTGCAATCAGATGTGAAATGTTGAGTGAAGCGGTCCTGTAACAGCACCCAGAGGTGCAGATGGAGCAGGGCCTTGGTATCCTGGAGCACAGGGCAGGAATGGGCCTTGGGAGGCCACCAGCCCATCCCACGGCCATGGCCACATCCATGGCTTGTGTCTAGTGAGGGAGGGCATGGGATCTGAGAGAGAACCACATTGTACAGATACTGGAGGATATGTGACCATGCCCCGTCCCAGAGCTTGGCACTCAGAGCCGGCTGGCAAAATGCTGGGAACAGCACTGAGCACCAGCCCCATGGACTTCCTGAGATGGCTCTCTCCAGATCTGTTACCCAAAATGTTTCTCTAGACCAGACACTGCAATGGGGTGGAAGCCAGGATGTTGCTATTCTGCCTTCTGTGCTTTCTATGCTTTTGGAGGAAGGTTTTTTCCTTTCTTTTTATTCATTGAGCTGCTAAATGTCAGGGTGATTTTGTCAGGAATATTCTTATTTAAAAAAAAAACATTTTTTTTTAACTGTTCTTTGTAAATTATAAACTGTGACCCACAAAATAACAACAGAGAGAGAGAGACCCCCAGCCGATTCAGTACCCTCAGTGAATGTGTGCTCTTTGTAGATAGACATAATTATTGCCCAGTTCTTCTTGCGGGACAACATCCACAACAGTAATTAGGGCAGATACATGATTTACATCAGGCAACCCTGCCTCGTCCTGGGCTTGTTCCAGATAGTAAACTTGACTGTGCTGGTAAGAGAGGCATGCTCTTAACCAAGAGTATGATGCCACCAAGCCGTCGAGAACTAATGGGGAAGAAATTTGTATTTCCTAGTTAACACTAGAGAAAGAAGTGATATTTTCTCATTTTATTGGCCCACAGGTTTCATGAATTCTCTTTTTATCTTAGTTATCTTTGTATCAACCAGGAGGCAGCATTTCCCACATGCCAAACTGTTTAATTGCAGCTTAATGCTCTCCTTTAGGACTCTGAATGGTGAACAGGAAGGCCTGGGATTATGAATGAGGCACGGTTTGTAGGTAGCTATAATCTCTTTTGTCAGACCAACTACTGTAGTTCAAAGAATAAAGAAGCCTTCGGGGGCACAAATTCTTCTTTGGGTCTGCTGACCAGAGGAATAGGAAGGCTGGTGTTGACATTGGCACTGAGGCTTTAAAAGCCGCTGGGAGCCTTACAAAACAGAGGGTTGTAAGGGAAATGTCCAGTCCTGCTTCTCTGCTCCCAGGCTGCATTTACATCAAGAGCAGCCTCTAATGGGGCTGGCTGGGAATTTTCTGTCAGAATGATTTCTCTCCAAATATGCAGTTTTGTTTTATTTGCTGTCAGGGAAATTAAAATGGAAGCACTGGCTGCTTGGCAGCGTGCCCAGGGGGCTGTTTCCGAGCTGGCACTGGGAGACTTCTCCCAAGCTCTCTCCCCCAGGAGCACCCTGTGTTTTGGGGAGGGGAGGCAGCGCTCTGCACACAGGCAGAGCTGGCTGCCCAGGAGCGGGGCCGCATGAGCACCCCGGGCCTGTGCGAAGGCTGGCCCAGCTCCCGGGCAGAGCCCTGGCTGCCCGCCGCACCTGGCAGCCTCTGCCCCCTTGCAATGAGTTTGGCAGGTGGCAGCAAGCCCGAGCTTTCCAGGCGCCTGATCCTGCAGCGAGCCAAAAGGTGGGCAAACTGGGAAACAGGAAGGTGGTCCTTCCACTTCTTGCACCATTGCTGCTCTCTTGATGGCTGGCTCCCAGGATGCTTGGCTTTCTGAGCTGGAATTTGTTGTTTATGCTTCATTTTTCTCCAGTTTCAGACAGCCCTACAGAAATGACATTTGAGTTTAGACCAGTTTGAGTATTTTGGTTTGCAGGATGCCGGGAAAAATGTAGAGGAAAGCACACATAGTTATTTTTGTCTTGCTTCAGTTCAGTTTTGCTGTGGATTTTAAGCAAAGGCTGGGGTCATTCACTTCATCTTAAGTTGCTGATGTGCCAAAATAGCGCTGAAGGTCTATCAGCACCACTGAAAACAGGAAGTAGCAGAAATTTCTTGAGCAAGATTGTTCTCATGACATTTCCAAGTCAGTTTTGCAGATTCAACAGTAAGAAGTTCATATGCAGTTCAAATATTTCTTGAATGTTTTTCTGGAGTGAAGCTCCGCACCATCTGATGTTGACTCGTTGCTAGATTTTTATAGCTTAGAGGGGTGTTGGCTGCCTGGCTCTTTTACCGTCTTTGCTGAAGAGCTTGCAGCACCAACAGGGCAGCAGCATCACCTCTGTGCTGAGGTACCTGCCATAATTCTGAGGAAACAAAGAAGAAAGGAGATACATGCAAAGTCTGCAAAATACAAATGCTGAAGTTTGGATTCTTTAGACACTAGAAATCAGTATTTTTGTCAGGTTCTACTTTTTGCATATTTTCCCAACACCTTCCCTCTCCCTCAAAAACCCCCAAACCCACATTCTCTAATTTCCTTAGCCAGGGAAGTCCAGCATGGAGGTTAAAGCGGTGCAGCTATCAGTTGCTACTGAGTTCTGCATGCATCTGGGTTTTGCAGAGGGCATATCCATGCTGCCAGTTATTTGTGGAGCTGAGCTCTTCAAAGCATACACTGCACTTGCCCTGGATCCATGCTCCCATTTGCAAGGAGACCTAGTCCCAAAAGCTCAGAGACCCAAGTGGCCAAGCACACAGCAGATCTCCCCAGGCTCATCCTAAGCATGCTGTCTAGCAATGGTGAGGCTGCTCTGATCCTGAAAAGCCCCTTGGGTAACAGCTGGCAGGAGGGCTGGAAACATGCAGGCTGTAGGGCTTGGTATGCTTCAGTCACGGTTGTATAGGCCTCTTCTCTATTTTCCCTACGTTCGTGTCCAGGAGCTTCCAAGCAGTGACTCTCTTGCAACTGCCTGTTGAGGGGCTGTTATTCCAGAAATAGCAGAGAGGTGGGAGGAGAGATGCCTAAATGAAAAGTCAGCCTGTCTGGGAAAATACTGGCGCAGTGAGAATCGTCTTACTCCAGATGCTCCACGAGTCAAAGTGAAGTGCAGTGTTTTGCATAGCTGTTTTCCAGACAGTTCATCCCCCCCATCTCCAGTGGTCCATGCACAGGCACATACAGGTTATCACCAGGTCCTTCACTTGTTCTTGGCGATAGGCAGGCACACCCCTGTTTAAGATAGTCAGGTATTTCCCCTCAGAGAATCCCTGTTTCAGTTTCTTACCATTTTGCCAGGCTACAGCAGGCAGGTTGAAAATTTCCACGTGGGATGCCTGGCTTGGACTTCATGTTTTTAGAAGTTTTGGCTAAAGTGATTCATGCTTATTGAAAGCAAGGTCAGGAAAAGAATTCCCTGCTTTGCCATTACAAAAAAAAAAAAAAAACAGTTGTTCTCTGATGAGTTCTGCCACCTTGTGCTTTGGAGTGGGGATTGAAAATGAGACTTGTGACTTAACGTGACAAAATGTCGATCTAGGGAAGTCAATACAGTTCTTGTTTATTATTTTTGTTTGTTTCTTATGTATAAGAGGACATTACACTAAAAAATCTTAAAAGAACATAGAGGTTTTAAAGTCAAGCATGCAGAATTTAGAAAAGGCCAGGATTTAGTTTTTCTGTCAACTTTTTTTTTTTTTTTACATTCTCATTCTTCTTCTTCTTCTTCTTCTTCTTCTTCTTCTTCTTCTTCTTCTTCCTTCAGCACATCAGTCATAATGTAGTCTTTGATTACGGGATCGTGTGCTTTTTTTCACTGACTCTGGAGTTATTCAACATATAGTCCCATAACTAGAAGCTGTTTCATACTCCACAATCATGGAAAGATTGAAGCATGTGAGAGAGAAAACACTGATTCTGAAAATCCTGACTTTTGACTTTATGCCAAAACCACACTTTTTTGTGTGATCCTGCAGCTAAATGCCTCATGTTATATATGTTCTATTTTGTTGCTTCCTATAACTTTGATATTTTATATTTTAAACTGTTCAGCTCCTCTTACTCGGAGTCAGAGCAGAGTCTAAAAAGCTCACGAAGGTTAATCTGAAAGAACTGCCAGTGATCTGTCAGGAGTCCTGACTACAAAGAATGTTTCAAGATGCCAGTTATGGATGTAATTATTAAATTATTCCCCCTAAATTGTAATGACATTCAATTCCTCTTTTGGGCACAAATAACAGTCAACTTTTCTGAAAATCTCCCTTCATTCATACAACTCCTGAGAAAAATAAAAAAATTCTCACCAGAGCTCAAAAGCATGGTAGGTGATTTAGAAGATGCTTGGTTCTTAAATGGTGGCCACAAAATTAATTATTGCAATATGAAAAACAGAAAGAAATAGTATGCTGTATAAAGCAAGGCACGTTAGGAAATTTTCCTACCTATACAGTCAACACAGACAAAACAGTCATAAATCCTGTGCCCTGTTTCCATTCAGAGGACAAACGGATTGTAGTTAAGTATCCTTGATAGGTATAGCCCAAACCCCAGGAGGAGGCTATTCTTTCCCAGCCAGTGTTTATCCCAGAAGCTTGCTCTCCGGGCTGTATTGTGTGGCACACACTCCCCCGCCAGTGTGGGCCGTTAAGTTGCCTTTCTCTTGGTTTTGCAGGGTTTCTTTGCTTCTCCTCCACTTCCTTCCCTTCCCTGGTAGCGCTGGCTTTTCATCCGTCCCCGTCAAGCTGTGAATGGTTTTGCCTCTCTGCTCAGCTTTGAGAAGTGACTTCTGCCTCTGCTTGGTTTTGGAGATCAAGACTGCAGCATAAAGTAGCCTTCCCTTTTAGTGAAGGGGAAGATTTTGGCTAATTCCCTAGGCTGTTATGATGATGACTGCTTAACACTGCTGTACAGTGATCCTCCAAAGTTATTCTGTCTTCAAACATTGCCTTTTCGATGCACAGCTAAATATTTTCCTCATACCTTTAAGTGTACATTTTATTCTAGAGTAACTGTTATCTACATATCTATCTCATTTCAGTGCATTTACTAAAACAATCTGGGAAGATTTTAATTGCATAAAAGAGTGACAAAAAGTGTAAGATGCTTTTAATAAAACTTTTAGCTGGTTTTCTTTCATCCTTTTACTAGTGATAGTAGTAATTTTCTGTCTTGGGAAAAGAGACTTAAAGAAGGTGGGGGTGCAAACCAACAAGCACAGGAAAATACAAAAAGGGAAAACGGGAGGACTTCGGCAACATATTTTATCACAAGGGGGCAGTGCATATAAACAAGTGCAGAAATAATCCATGTTTCACAGGAGGCTAGTCCCCCTTCCCCCCCCCCCCCCACCGAGCTTGGCTGCCAGTGCCAAGAGGAAAAAAAGAAAAAGATAAAGAAAAAAAAATTAGCACGTGATAGCAGACTTAGTGCCCTGTGAGGTTTACACTTCACAAGAACTGCTGAAGTCTGTGCCTTATACTGGGTGTTGTGATTTTGTAAGAGGAGAAGTGAAGAGGAGATGATCTAGGTACCACGGTAGCCAGTGCTTGTCCCTGCTTTGTTGCTCAGCTGGCAGTCAATGATGCCACCTAGTGAACGGTCATTTTGCTGTGTCTGTCTAGTATATCATATCAGAGTAAATCATGAGTATGCCGTAGGCAGAATGACCACTCTCCTCTCATAATCAGATGTATTATTCTGGCAACAAAGAAAAAAATATAATTCCCCCTTACAAAGAGGGATTTCAAGCACAGGCACACCGCACCTTGGTGACTAATTCTAGAGTGGTTGAGCTGTGTTTTAGTTCCACAGGGCTGTGTACCTTCAGGGAAAAAAAAGATGGTTTTACCTCTGTGAAAAATGACAAAATGACAGCCATAGAGAGTAATAACGTCAGGACTGTGAAGCTACTGCTGAAACCTGTGTTATTTGGGATTTTCACTGCTTGCAGGTTTTTTCCAGGACACTCTGATGACTGAATTGTCTATAGACATGTAAGGTCCAGCCTGCAAAAAGTGAATTTGGCCAGGAGAGGGAAGCATCAGAACCCCTGTCCTGCCAAGTGTTTCTGGACATCTCTGTCTGAAAGCCACATACCCATGCTCAGAGATGTGATGGGATGCCCTTAGCACAATACAGGGTGAGAAAAATCACTGATGAGCATACACAGCTGGTGAGCACATAAGCAGTGATTATACTTTCCCCCACACCACAACTGAGTTCTGAGCTTGATGCCGGCCCCCAGTCCTGGCCTGTGGTGAGGAGAGCCCTTGGCCTTCGCCTGCGATATGTTGGTGGTCAGTCATCTTTTGTTAGACATCTACCTGAGGAGAAGGTCAACTGAACTCAAGAAGTGCCTTTTTCTTTCTATTTCGACTGTAGAAGGAGATTTTAGGTAGCTGCACCATGTGTAGCTAAGAAGAAAACCATCCAGCTCTGCTTTCCTTGTATGGGAAGGGAAATAACCATACTGGGGAAATGCTGGTTTAACTGTATGCTTTACCCCCGTTAGGACTTCTACCTGTGTAAATGCATCCGGGGCAAAAATTGCATGCCTTTTTCAACAGTTTGTGGTTATGCTCTTAAGGATTGCCTTGGCCTGAGAAGATTTACAAGAAAGTACCTAAGTGCCTGTGCATTCCTAGATGTGAGATTTCAATAGCGTTATTGGCTTTCCCATCTCCCTGCAGGAGGTGTGAGAGAGGATGTGGCACGGTGCAGGGTGGGGGTCATGCTGTGATGGGTCCCAGTAATCAGCAGAGGGAAAAGCTAATACACGTGTCCTTCCCTCATTTTTCCTATGGGTCTCATCCCCTTCCACTGTGCAGCCAGCCTCTCCAGGAGTTGCACATGGTCCAGACAATGTGGAGCCCACCAGGAGTGTTTGCTGACCCTCCCAGCCAGCCATAGCCCCGACCTCCCCAGTGTTTGCTCTAGAAAAGAACCATGAAGAAGTCATGCTCTTCCCAGGGCTGTGAGGCTTCCACAGCTGGGTTGGCAGAGAAAAAGCAGAGGAAATGCCTGAGTCTTAAAGGCCTGCTCTGAAGACAGTGAGATTCGGCTCAGTGTTATGTGTGCCTCCAGGGAGTACAAAACACGAGATGAAGTAATGCTATTGCGTTATGCCAAGTACAAATTAAATTTGCACCTTGATCTCTCTGAGCGCTTAATGACAATGTGAATTTGAAATGTGTAGAATGAGCTAGACTTTTCTAGAAATATAGGACTACTTCTTTGCCTTCCTCTATCTCCCTTTATGTTTTTAGGGAGTGTTAAGCAAGCCAAGTGGTGCCCGCTCAGAAGTCATCTCTCATGAAGTGCGAGGGGATCCGCACAGTGCTTTGTGGGGAGAAGGGCAGCTTTTGAAGAACTACAGTAAAGCATACAGTGACTTTGCCAGCCTCTAGCTAAGGGCCGGACAGATACTGACCCGTTATAGACAGTTCCTTCTATTTGCCCTGTAGCAGCAAAATTTTATAGTGACTAACCACGTCCTCAGTGCTTGAGAACGGACTTGTGAAAAGTGGCCACTGCTATTTCTCACACTTAAACAAGAGTCATCTGTCACAAGGTATATATCCTGTGCCACTGCCAGTAGCATCTGGGACCTGAGTGCTTGCAGTTGTGGAGGACTCAACTAGATGGCCCAGATAAGCCCTCTCCAGTCTTATATTTTGGAGCTTTTCTTTATTGGCTTATGAAACAGATTGGGTGTAATATAAAGTGATACGCTTAGTCCAGCGTGGAACATCCACAGACATTGATTTGCATCAAGCTCACCATTTCCTAATCTGTTTACCAACAAGAAAACAGAAGTACAAACCTGAGAGTTGGTTTAAAGGCTTTTTCAAGAAAAGGACAGTGCCTCCATTAAAGAAAGCTATGAAATTGAAATCTCAGAGGCAAAACAACATATATTCATCCTATACCAGAGAGACTCTTCTCTTACTTAATTCAAAAAGCAGAACATGCAATGGATTCCAGCATCAAGATTTAAACAGCAGCTCTACATGGCATGGTACCATGCAGTGCTGCCAGCTTCTGCTAATGAGCAGTGTTGTCCTCCTTTGGGGAACCACCTCCCTGCTTCAGCTGCACACTTCAGTCTAGCTAGCTGAAATATCCTAATTGCTTCTACTGGGCTAAAACAATCTTTACTGGCCTCTGTTTTAAAAGTGACATCCCCAACAATGTCATTCCTGTCAAAATTGTTTTTCAAAATTTTTTTAGATATTTACAGGCTTAGTGGTGCAGTGATGCTCCTCTAAGAAGTACTAAATATGTACATATATATGTGACAAGCAGAGAAATGAAACTAGGTAGCTATCAGTACAGATTAAAGCTATTAAAATTTAGAGAATAAGGGAAGCTAAAGAGAAGCCTGGCAGACTCCAGTACAACAAAAGGGATAAGTATGAATATGAAATCAAGCCATATAATTGATGAATACAATAAAATGGTTAGAAATCATACAGAAAAGGAAAACATAAGTAAATATTTCTGTCATATTTCAGCAGAGAAGGGATGATGTAGAAGGGATGGTGTGCTTAACTGTGAGAGGATGATGAAGCATTTTCCAATCCATAAATGTCTAAGGAGGATGACAAATAGCATTCACAAAGGACAGACATTTTAAAATCAGCAAGCAAAAAGGAGTTGTCTGAACAAACTGTTCCATTGTGCCATTAATACAAATTTTTGAGAAATACTGTAATACTCTAGAGAATCACAGTAGGACACTGATGAAGTGTCAATATTATGCTAATACTGAAGAAAGGCAAAGAAGAATATCTGAGGTAACCAGAGGCTAACTCTATTCCTGAACAAAATAATTGAAAAGCTTATAGAGGAGTAAAAGAATAAAAAATTAAAAGAAGAGAATGCAATAAATTACAGTCAAATTATGGAAAATAGATCTTATTAAACAAAACTTACTGTTCGACCTAGTATCACTTGATAGTATAAATAAAAAATTAGCTCTATAAAATACTAGCAAATTGCACTGAATGGAAAGAGAACTGGCTTTAAACATGATTATCCACAAGGAATTATCTTCTAATGGAGGTGTTAAAGTAGTCCTATGCCCAGACTCCTAATCAGCGTAAGTAATCCAGGTAGTCATATAAAGCTGGTTGGATCACTTAATAACTGGGGCCTATTTAAGTCAAATACATTTTAATACAGCTAAATATAAAGCTATACATCTAAACTAAGGAATTCAGGCCTACAGAGAAAATATCTGCAGACTGCAGAAATGCAGCCTGGAAAGTGGCAACTTAAAACAACTAAGCGAGGAAAGTGGCAAGTTCAACATAAATTTCCAGTATGATAATATGGAAAGAAGATCTAATGACAGTCCTCAGATTTTTTAAATAAAAGAAGAACAAGAAGAAGTAAGGAAGTGGTTTTATTTCAAGACAAAATGCCAATGAGAATGAATATTGTGTCCATGGTTCTATAGGGTATTGATAAACTGAAAAGAATCATGGAAGTTATTCAAACTCAATGTGGAAATAATACCTCAGAGTGAGCGAGTTAGAGTGCAAAATCTGCTTAGATTATCAAGAGAAAATTGAGAAGTGACTCTATTAAGATAAGTAAGAAACTTCTCTGGGGAAAAAATGGGTAATTAAGGTCTGGCTCATGTAGAGGAAAGTCAAGGAGATAGTCCAATGGTCCATCTGGCCTTACAGCCTTTGAATGTATAAAGTCTCTACTTTCAGAAGCAGAATCTTTTCTTTGTCCATTACAGCTGTCTTTAGCAATTTAGAAGTTATATGTCTAGTCCAAATTCTTTAGGTACCTTTACAATCAGTGAAGAAAGATAAGTATCTCTAAAAGATTATTCATTTCCCCTCTTAGACTTCTCTTGTAGGACAGGATGAGTCACCATTGTAGATTTATCTGCTGTGTCAAAGAGTACATTCCTTGCAGATTCATTGTAGATTAAATGCAGATTCATCGACTCTGTGGAAGGCCAATGCCGCATGCACTGTGGGATGAATCATGGCTTCATGCACCTGTAGCAGCACTTCAGGAGAGCCACTGCACAGAGCAGGACTATTTCTGAAGGATGTTCTAGGATGTGAAGAATTCCTCCAAGGAGGCACAACCAAAGAGACAGAGCAGCCCTCACAGGCAGAGCGGCAAGATGATATCTTTAAAACATGGATGCATTCTGGCCCCATTGAGCTGATGATCATCTCCCTGAAGACATCTGAGAGTAAAGGAGGAAGGGCAGGATAAAAGGGATGAACAAAATGTGGTGGGGATGAATTGTTTAGAAGTCACAGGCAAGATGTCCAAAAGTGACTCCTGATTCTAGATGTCCCAGCTTTTAGGTGGCCAACTTTAGGGTGAATGCTAGGAAACCATTCCATTGAAGTCATACCTTTGGACAGACAAAACCAGCACTGCAAAGATTAGCCACCAAAAAAGTTACTGAGTCAGGTCAATACCTACCTTGGGAACCAAAAAATATCTACTGATATTTGGTTCTATTCCGTTTATGTGGGTGAATGAAGGTTATTTTACTGATAAATGCAATATTTTGATGATTAAATAATACCAATATGTTGTCTGGATATCACAGACTGCTTATGCTCTGGGCTTCAATGATTTTGCACTGATTCAGTGTCAGCACTGGTGAAGGTCATCCAGACCCAACACTGTTCTATACTGCATTTCATATAAAAAAGTGTTTGTTTTGGAAAACCCACACTTTTTCTATGTAGGTATGCTCAGTGTTCCCTCCTAGCAAACAGTTCATTTGTAGAAAGAAAGTTCTTTTTATAGTCTTTGCAATACTGATCATAGACTTTTCAGTTGCTAATTATTACAGAAGGTTCTTTCCAAGAGAAAGGCAGAGGAGGAGACAGGCTTTCCACATCTCTGCTGTACATTAAAGACTGCTGAAATTGTAATACTGATCTTATTTAGCTGATTTTTCTGCTCAAAGATCTCAAAGGAAATGCTAATACTTGTTAGATCACTTTACTCTGTGGAGAGGAACTATTATTTCTCCTTTAAAGATGAGAGGCACTTTAAACTTATACAAGATCCAACATCAGACTATTGGAAGGAATTTGAATAATACTTATGGATTTTGAAATATACTCATCCATTCAAGTCACTGTTCTTTAGTTCCTGGGTAATCAACATAAATATATATTTACCTGTTTATTATTCTCTTCTTCCCAGGTGCCTACTGCAAGTCCAGAAACATTACTCATAGATTCTTGTTCTACTCAGGAAAGATCTCTAATTGTATTACTCAATATTGAATTCTTGCAGACTGGCAGTTGATTGGATTAAAGTTTGACTAAATGTTGAAAGAGGATGTTGTTCTTTTGAATTTTGTTTTTTCTTTTGAATTTTCTAATAACCATCAAGGTGAGCAATTACACCCTGTGTTTACCTAGTACCCCTAATTTGTATGAGTAGTATCACAAGAGCTGGTGTCATATTGTCCACACAAAATTCAGTCATCAGATGAAGAACTTGAGCTAAATCTGGGCATGACCCAGGGGATACTAGTTATAAACCAGAACCATCTGAAGACCTTCCCAAGTAATGTTTCAGCCTTCCACCAGGGGCATACCAATTTTAGTAAAGTACTGTGAAGACTAGCATCTTGTTTGAACCCTGCTCAGGTGACAAGGTCACATCTGTAGCTAAAGTTTTCTTTTATCTGTTTTCCAGTAAGAAACTTTGTCTTTCTTCTCACATGAGATGCAGGCCATTTTCCCTCTGCTGTTGCATTCCTGTGATTTATTCTAGCTAGAGCTAAAGACAGTCCTGAAACACAAAATGTGGCTGTCCACATCTGCCTTGATTTAGGACTCCTCACGAGATGCAGGGATAAGTGTCTTCACTGATTCCCAGGTATTATTGTGGGCTAGCTAAATAATACAGCATGATAATCAGGTCAAGCCCCATCTTTTTTAGAGACTGAATTACAGTATAAGAGCCATCATAGGAGTTGTGTTGCTCTGCTACGAGACAGAACACACAAGCCCAGGGCAAAGTGCCTGAAAGCTATGGAAGAGGCATTTTTGATCAAGACCTATGGAGATGATTGGATGAAACCCATCTGGCCATCTTTAGAAGAAGGGTTTTTGAAAATTTAAAAACTATACTGGATTTAAAAACTTATATCCATGAACGAGTTACCAAAAAAAGAAGCAAACAACCAAACACCCTGAAATGCTGGGGGGGGGGGGTCAATAAATATTTAAAAATATATGCTGATACCCCTTTGCACACACATGCACACACACATACATGCATACACACACACTTCCTAAATAGAGTTTTCCGTAAGATCTCTATTTTATGAGGTTGTACCCAACTTTAAAATTACACTTAAGTACAGCTTTAGCTGACAGCTTTACTTGACAAAGCGTTTTAGGAATAAATCCTAATAAAGGCAAGGGACTTCCAGCATTAGATCTATATGTGACTGGTGACAAGACACAAACATATAAGGAAAACAGTTCTGGAGATTCCATAGAGACCTCTTCATGCCATGGGGTCCAAGTGTTTGTTGCAGCTACCTATTTTTACTTTGAAGGTATTCAGATACCATCATGACTGGTTGGAGGATAAAACCCTGAGACAGATAGAAGAGATAAATATTGTGCTTACACAGGACATGGTTTGCAGAAATGAAGCGTGGTTATTTGTAGTGTAAAAAAAATTATACATGACCCAGTTTAATTAACTGCGGGTTGCGGTTCAACATTTCAAAATTGGTTACTAAGAAATTATACTGCTTTAAAAAAACCACTATAAAACAATCTTTTTTGTGGTCTGTTCTCAAAGTACTAGCATAGATTAAGCCACTCAGACATGTGTACTGTATATCCGTAAAGTTAAATGTGCTGCAAATGCAGGTGGTTTAATATTACAGTTCTAACCAAAACATGTTATATGTCACTTAGATGAATAGAACGAATGTCTCTCTAAAGAAGACAACCCTAGAGCGCAGTTTCTTCATTCTTCATGGGAAGACTCTCCTTTCATGTCTGTATGAGAGTGTCTACTCTTGCTCATGGAAGAAAGGGGTGACTTAGATCTCTATTTTATGAAGTCGTACTCAACTTTAAAATTACACTTAAGTACAGCTTAGCTGACAGCTTTACTGGACAAAGCATTTTAGGAATAAATCCTAATAAGGGCAAGTGACTTCCAGCATTAGATCTATATGTGACTGGTGACAAGACACAAACATATAAGGAAAACAGCATCTTCTGATCATTACCAGCATGGTCAGGCATGAACGAATGACAGCTCTAAGTCTGAGCCATGCTGGTAACGAACAGAAGTTGCAAACAACAACAGGTTGCTTTGGTGGTCTTTGTTAAGGACAGTAGGAGTCACTTCATGAGATGCTGCACTCTAAGTGGTCACATTTGATTTTAGTCTTGGCCTGAGAACTAGAAGGAGCCTTTGGACTTGATCCTCTGTGTAAATCACTGATGCCTTTCTGAACCTGCTATACCTGCACTGGTTCACTCTAATAGATGATCAGGTGTTTTTGTCTCTACACTGATTAACATCAGGTAAAGAACATATTTCATTGCATCAGCTTAATTTCTTTTTCTAAGTCAGAATCCTTGTTTCAAATGAAGTTCATTACACACTTTGCGAGCAACAGGGTCACATAATGCAGGCAAGGAATCCCAGTTGGGAAAAGTAAAGGAGGCTAATTGGGTAAGTATGAGAAGAATAACTGGGTTCATAGCCTGTCAGGATTATTATTATCACTCTGATGTGTTTTCCCTCCAGGGATTTCTGTTCCTGAAGAGTAAATAAGATAGAGTGGATATGTTTTGGTAGAGCTAAGGAAACTGGAAACTTTTGTGAATATTAGGTCAATGCATTTTTTAAAATGTCACAGCTCCCTCATCCCATTTACCTACAGACTTTTACTCAGCAATTCACTATTCATGGGATGGCAGCAAGTTCTGTCCACATCCCTACAAAATTCTGAATTTTGATTTTTTTGGGGAGCAATCTTGTATTTAATAATGCTCCCAAAACACACCCTGTTCTGATTAACTGAATGGGTTGGGTCAATGCTAAATGAAACATTTCAGAAGACCTTCTATGTGGAGGTATAATGCTTTTTATCACAGTTTGGTATTGATTTTTGATATCAGGGTTGCTAAACTGATGTATTTTTTTCCAAAAGTTTGGAAAGTAGTAAGTGGCAAGTGTATTGAACCTTGTGTCAATGCTAAACACTTGCATGAGGAAAAGCACCAGAATCAGGGTTCAAGTAGCTATCTATTAATGGGACAAACTGCCACAAAATGGGAAGGAAAACTCCATAGCTGACAGGCATTTTAAGTCACTGTATTAATTTGGACTTAAGGTGATGATAAATGTGAAAAGATAGCAATTCTAAAAGCTTTTGAGAAAACAAATGCAGTGGTTACCAGGAACTCCTAAACATACTTTAGTCAAAGTATACTAGAACCTTAAAGGTATAAAATATCTATTATTATATACAAGGCCAGCTCATCAATCTCACCTTAGTCTGATGTAACTTCATGAGGCAATTCTTATGAATTAGACTTGCCTGAGACTTTAACTCCAATGTGGAGTTCTGGTCCTATTTTACCCCTCCTTTGGGAATAAGCTCACGAAGGGAGGTTCAGTCTCCTAAGATTGGGAATGGGATTTGCTCCCCCAGAGAATAAGACCCTCTTCAGACCCTCTCCCCTTCAGACCCTCTCCTAAAATCTTTGAAGGGTTAGGGAAAGTTTCTAATAGAAACAAAATCTCCTTGCTCTTGGTCATGATCAGGCCCATACATGAAAGAGCAGAAAGAAATGACAAATCCATTTCAAATACACCAGTTTCCTGCTCTGAAAATTTTAGTCATTTATTGCATGAAATTCATCACTTTCTCTAAATGCTATCACGTGTCACTTAACTCTGAACCTGTAAATTTATGAGAGTCAGTTGCTTTCCTTGAGTCAGTATTTTGTATCTATAGACTACCTCTGTACCCTCCATTAAACCAGTAAGTCTTCTTAGCCCTAGCTATATTTCCCCCTTTCACAGTTACTAAAGAGAGAACATATCAGTATGAGCAAGAATGTCATATCTTTTATCTATCATAGCAAATGTAATTTGAAAACCCTCTTTAAATGTGGGAGGAATGAGAAGCTTTTCTGTAAGTCTGCAATAAAGCTTAGGAGAAAAGCTATTTTAAAATAAGGCCCAAGTGCAGTTTCAGGACATGAATCTCCTTAGTGAGATAAGACTGCAACCAAATACATGCTGGTATAATTTCAAAAGTAATTGCTCACTCATTTCTAAAAGCTTGATTCTAATCACAAGTGCGTAAGACACTTTCTTATGTATCTCTCAACTGAAACAACAGAGAGTAAGGAGTGTTTGTAATCAGCAGATTTCGAAAGGTGTATAACAATATACACCATTGCATAATCTGATATGAACAGTTTTCTGTGCCAGTATTAAATAAACTCTAATTCATCATAACTTCACCTCCCAGGAACACTCCAGCACCACTTTGTTTTGCATGGTCTCTCCATTTTTTAATGGTTTGTTAGAAAACCTAAAGCATGAGGCTGGCTGCGCTTGCATTAGTTTCTATTTCTATGCATGTTCTGTTTTGCTTTTTAATCTCTACTGGGTGCATTTCACTATGATGCCATTTCGAAACTTTCATATGGTTTAGGAGCCCAAAATAGAAATGTTTTTTCTTGTTGCATGAGAGCAATGTTTTGCAAGCTGCAAAGATGGATAACTCTGCAGCTCTGGCTTTGCTGTACAGAGCCTCTGGATGTATAATTTGTCTCCAAATGGGACCGGCCTTAAGATAATGGGTAGATTTCCCACTACTGCTCTTGGAGGCCTTCCAGCATGTGTGACATCCCAAATTAGTTTTGGTGATAAGGGAACAGAGTGGGTGTTCACTGAATCTTCACTGATCTGCTTTGGTCCAGTGACCAAAGGGGGAGAGACAGGATGAGGGTATGATGGTATTAACCTGTCCTTCCTAAGAAACAGAGAAATAGGCCGACTAGAGACTTTGTCTTTCTGTTGAATTTCTTTTTAAAATATGCTTAGCATGCTGTGGGGTGTGTGTGTGTGTGTGTGTGTTTGTGTGGTTTCTACTGCAGGTTTGTAATGTGGCTTGAGTACCAAAAGAAACTTCTTTCCTTGGATGGCTTTAGAAGTCACTTTAGAATAGAGTACTTGTCTTGTTAGTTTTCTATATACATATACACCTATATGTAGATATATATGTGTATACATATCTAGAAATATACATGCAGATACATATATACATACACACATATCTATGAGAAGACTGATTAATTGCAAGTTTTTTTATTTGATTTTGTTGATACAGATGAAGTTGCCTTTTTTACAAGTGTTTTGTCCTTCTTTTGCTGCTAGAAAGAACAGGTGGGAACTGTTTAAACAAGAGGTGTGGGCACAGTCCTTTCAAGGGCTGTCCTTTCTGAGCTGTGAGACTGTCACATGCCAAAAGCCTCAAATATTACACATTGTCCTAAGAATTTATGTCAAGAAAAAGGACTATTTTTCATCACCTTCCCTTGTTTTTAATGAAGCTGAAGAAGAACTTGCAGGCACTTTCTTACATGAAATTTGACTCAAATAGTGACGATTACCATATAGAATTTTTGGGTTTCATTATTTTTCTTTGCTCCCCTCTACCAAGGTGCTATCATGAAGCACATTTTTCTCTTGGTCCCATACCTGTGAAGGAATGAGATTACAGTCTTCACAGTCTTGAAAGTATTATTACACTTTAGTTTGCCAGTGTATTAGTAACAAATATTACACTTTTATTAACCAGTCCTTAAGCCAACCCTGTGACCATATGTGTACAATAAATGGCTTAACTGGGACACTTTGTACCTGGCTGTTTGACTGACTATTGTACTAGGAGAAGCAATTTTAACTTTTTCTGCCCTTGTCCCTTCAAATATCTCTGTTCTGAGACCTTTTCCCTCTCCCATTTTAACTGGGACCATGAGCAGACTGCAAAGAGCTGATTAACTTCTGCTTGCCAAAATTTTGAGCAGCTAAAAGTTAGCTCTTCAAATATCAATCTCTGTTCAGTTCAGGAGGGATGCCGCAGCATCAGAGGGAGAGCAAGCCTTTAGTACCGCCCTTAACGGGTATCAGAAGATTCGTTTCTAGTTAACAAGCTCATATGATGGGCCTCATGAGTGCATTTATCATTGCGTGCGTGTTTTGATCTCCCACCAGAGAAGAGGGTTTGGTCATAGGACCCCAGTCCTGTTTTCTAAGGCAGAAATGACACGAGGTTTTTGGACAATGAATAACTTAGTCTTTTCCGTTATCTTTAACAATTTTTTAAAAAATCTCTTTTAATTCATTATAATGAATCCCAAGAATCTGTCTGAGTCAATGTCTGAAAATTTCCCTGTGTATTTTTCTCTATAACTGAATGGAAAATTGATATTAAGGTTTTATTTAGCTAAAATTTGAGTTTGGCTTGGGAGCACTTTCAAGAGCAAGAGGTCACCTCTGAAACTTGTTTCATATAATAGACTGAAGAAGACAGAAATTTCTTAAAGATAAAAACAGTGCACAAAATTTGCACAAAAGCAAAACCAAGGCTTTGCTCCCATACTTCGTTTTAGCTTCCGCATTTCATTCAGCAGCCATCTCAGCTCTGTAAAACATTTCAGCAAGAGAAAATATTCTCAACTTTTAATCAGACAAAACTGCCCCAGAGTTGGTGGTATTTAGATTTTAATTGAGGTATTTGTATTTTTGAAAGTATTATACATGAACCCCAGAATGATTTAGATGACTGACTACAAATGCTGTCTGATCAAACATTTTAACAGTACTGTTCTTGATCGCAAATGCAACTTGTGGCAAAATGAAGTTCTGAAAAATATGCAAAATTGTTTTTTAAACAAATCATGAAGCGCCAAACTTTAATTTTTGACCAGATCATTTTGAGGATTTATATTCTGATTAAAACAAGTTGAAATTTTGGGAAGAGGAAGGAGGCAGGACTAAAATATTTGACCAGCTTCTTCATGTACCCTCCTGATATTTCATAGTGATCAAGGAGATGTTTGAGATTCATGCTAGAACCAAAACTGCATTTACATCTTGTTGGAATGTAGTAAAAATTTTTCAAAATTTCTTCATTAAAAGATGATATTGCAAATTTCTAAAAGTGTAGCACATCTCTGGTTTTGTTAGGGACTGGAAGGATTTGGCATGAAGAAAACCATCAGTTGAGCAACCATTTGGAGACATAGGCAGCCATGGTTCTTGCTACAGAAAGGCCATCGTTTCCACTGCACTGATCTTCAGGCTCTTTCTGATATCGAAAAACAACTTCCAGATCATTTCCTGCCTTTTACTTGGGAATTACAGCAGTGGTTTCCTAATTGCCCCAGCAGATAAAGGCTATCACAAGACTTGACTTAGAATTGGGAAGCCACATGGTTTGTATTTATAGACTGCTCATGGTATTATATTTTATGTTGCTATATTATTTTTATTTATTTTATCATTTGTCATTTTAGTAATTTAAGTTATTTCTCATCCATGTTGCAATGGGGTTAAAGCATCTTAAAAATATAAATTGCTTCATCAGGCAGTTTAAGTGTGACTTCCCCCTCTAGCTCTTCCTTTCTCACTTCCTTTTCCCTGGAAATATTTTAATGTGCTGTTGTTGATCTTGTGGAAAAGGTAAGATGGTTAGATCATTGCTAAAAGTTTGGTCAAATGACATCAGAAGTCTAGCTTTCATCCAGAAGCCAAGGAAAAGCAAACTTCACATCATCATATTTTTTGTGAAATGGAATTGGTGTTTCCTGGCCAGCCTTCATGAGGACCAATTCACGTGACAGAGGTGCATGTCATGATCCAATGGCTGTAACTCTGCTCAGCCCCCCTCTTAAGAGCTTCTGGGGCTGTGTAAGAGCCGCTCTTGGGTTTTGGATTTCTTTAAAAAACTTTTCTCAAAAGCCCAGAAAATTGCAAATACCAAACTAAAAGAACGTTAATTTTTAATCAAGCCAAGCTTTATAAGCCAAAAGTAGAAAACGCTAGAACTCAGGATGCCCAGAGAGCTGTAATTTGTCTCCCTCCTGCCTATGCATAATGATAATCTTTAATTAGATGATAGTGCACTTTTATCTTCCTCCCCACAGGCCTCCGGGTCATTCAGGGCCTAGGTAGGATGATGTGCAGAGGAAGATACTGAGTTGCTGTAGCTGAGACTCCTGTTTGTACGATTTCTCCTTCATTTGTGATGAAAGTTGGAAGATGTGCAGTATGCGGGAAAAAAGATTTCAGAAAGAGAAAGGGTGGTATTCTGATTTAGGCAGTTGCACACTATCCTTAAAAACTACCCCCACCAGAGAGGTCAATTTGATGGTAGGAAAGCAGCTGAGACCACTACAGAGCCCCATGAACTCTGGACTGGTCTCTTAACAGACCTTTTTGTTCTCCCATCCGTACACAACATTCACAAATGACAATACAGTGAAGCACAGTGATTTCATCGATTCATAGATGATAAAGCTTTGTAGGCTCCAAGCAACACAGAAACACCAAGAAAGCCACAAATTACTAATAAAAAGATAGTACGAGGTAAATTACAAATTATAGCTGTAACCACAGATATTAGATAATTACATTGAAACATAGGTATTCTAGAACATGTGTCGGATGTACCAAGTGAGATTGATTTCATTTTCTGTTTTGAATGAAATACAATATGATTAAGGAAAGCGTGAATCAGTGAAGCTCTACATTCTCAAACTATTTTTCAGGTTACATATTTTATACCAGCTTACAAACCATTTTTCTAGTATTTTTTACATGTCCTCATATTCAGTTGCCACTAGCAACATAAAAATAGTGATTCAAATTTTTTCTGCAAGGAGACAGATTAATATAATATATACTATATTTTTATATATATATAAACTATATAGGTTAATCTATATCTTTCTTAATCTAAAATAAACATGGAGATTTTTCAAATAAAAAAGAACCAATCCTCCTCCCTCCTATTCAGTTGGATGATTGTGTTATTTCACTCTTTCTGGGACTGGAAAGCTTGCTTCCCAAAGTCTGTTTAGCAGGATAAGATGTTCTCTGTCCATTACATGGTCTATACGCTGCTTGTTACGGTGTAGCTGATAACTCGAGCTGGGCAAAATATAGTAACGTTTTTGACAAATGGAAAACTTTCCAGTTTTTTTAATGAAAAATGCAAATATTCTATTTCTATCTACTGTTTCAATCCCAAACACGTCTGTGTGGGTGTGTATTTCCAGCCTCCCCGTGGGCATAGCTGCCCAGCTTGGAATACCTTGCTGTTATTCCCATTACACCTGGCTCCAGGCTTCCCAGCCTTGAAAGCGAATACTGAAGTCGGTCATCCCAAAGAAGACTGCTGCAGCCGCGAGGAGAGCAGAAGGGGAAGGGGTGAAGCTTGCACAGAGAGGGGCAAAGGGGGCGATTGCTGACCTCAGGGTCCGGAGCCTGGTACTAGCAGCGCTTCCCTGCGGTCCCAGTCCTTCCCAGAAGCTGCAGCAGCCAGCTGTGCTTGCCAGGATTATCCCACAGGTCACTTAGGTAGCAGGGTTTAGCTGTTGTACACCACAACCACCTCTAACTTCATCACAGATCACAGATTAGTAAAGATCTACTGCAATGCTCTATGGAGATAGAGGACTATCCTGAGGTCATCCAGGAAATGAGCCTATCTCAAATGGCAGTCATTGGCTAGATCAGGCTGCCGATGAGAAGATACATCTTCATCTGAGAGCAAAGTGAGAATGAAGATCTATCCACACACATTGCTCTTAGTACAGTGCTCTCAACTGATTCACATCCCTGTTGTGTCCATACACCTTACTTGTACAGTCTTCTTCAACATCTAACAACTCTTATAAGGACTCCAGTTTTCTGTTTATTTCATTGAAAGTGACCTAAGGTTGACTCAGTCGTACACCTAGTAAGTCTGAAAATTCTGTATTTATTTTCCACAAGATGTAAAATAGGGTATGCTGTGTGTCTTTCTGGCTTACTGAAGAGTTACAGGAAAAAAATCTTTATTATTAAGACTCAAAGAATTTTTCACTTTGACCCCATACTGATTTGCATGCAAATGACTGACTTTCTTTTTGTCATATAGGGCAGTATCAGTCTCTTTATTTATCAAACAGGAAGAGAATTTTGTGTATTTTTTCTTGTTTTGGCTATTATTTATATTTGCAAGAAAAGAATGGGAGGAAAGACAGCTGGCTTCACAAATGATTATTCCACTATCCAGATAAATTTGTTAAATAGCCAGGAACCTGATATGAAAGCATCACAAGGAAAGCATCTTTCCTCTCTGAATACAATACTCTGTGCATCTATTTCCATTTAACGTGGATTACAGATTAAAAGAGAGCAACTGACCATCATTATTAAATCATAGCAGACGCACGCACTAATCTTTCCAAACAAACCTTCTTCTCATACCCAAATGAGTCTGTCATGAAAAAGATGAAAAAAAACCAGTTGCACACAAATCTTGACAGTGAATTTTAATAGGAAACAGTGCAAACTGAGATCAGATACTCCTTTTAGGTCAACAACATAGAAATTATTCAGAGTTTGATTAAAACTCTTTCTCCTGTGCAATCATTCTCTAGTTCTTCCTGTGGGATGCTAGTCCAGTAATGTTGCTGAAGAATATATGCTTTAATTATTGCGCAAGAGAACTATTTTGAAAGAATATTAGCTAAGTTGGAAGGCCAAGCATCAAAAATCTAGGAAATGACAAAGTTAAGGTTGCCTTAACTTATCTTTCCGGATAGTCAATGTGCTGTAGTTAAAGATCATACTGATTGTGTACCATGTGCCCCATTTACACTGCTGGAAACACGGTGTTCATCTGATAAGTACTCAGTAGGCTCTTTGGTGCTCAGTACAGCCTTAAGTCATTTGTACAGCACTCTACTCAAGTCTTGCTCTATTGTCATTACTCCTGACTTCTTTGCAGGCTTTTTCTCCCCCATCAAGACAGAAGATCATATTAACCCTAGTTTAAAACAAGGAGAATGAAAAGAAAAGAGATTTCATCCCATGGCAGTGATAGACTGTTATCCTTTGTGCAGAAGATATCTCATTCACAGGCTTCACAGCTCTTCTCTGACAGCATAGGACCACCTCAGATGCGGGAAGCCCATCTTCTGCACCAGGTCCGAGGACCACGTGCATGTGTGCTGGTCTGGCCTCCTTCCCAGATCCCAATGCTAGCTGGGGCCAGTGAGCTCACTGGGGAGATAGTCCCTGGCCCAAAGGTCCTGGGCAGCCTCTTGCAATGCAAGAATCAGCAATGCAAATCAGTAGCTGTGCAGCGTGGAGTTGGTTCTGTGCAGGCAGACTCCTCCAAGAATGTGGGAGCTAAGGAAATCTATGATAAGAGTATAGTTCAGGAGATTCATGAGGATCCATAACTTGTCAAAATCAAAAGTCTGTAGAGATTGTTGATGGTGAGCAGCCCTTCAGTCAAAGCTTCAATCCCAGTTCCAAACTGTGGTGATATTGATGTTTTTCAGTGAGATTGTTAAAGATTTTCTAACAGAGGCAAAATATTTTCCTCGTAAGTTGTTCGAAAGATTGGGCAGATAGCACCCATTCCTAAGACAAAATAACAGAAGAAAAGCAATTCACTCAGGGGCAGATGTCTCTAATGAAAGAGTCCAGACCAGAAAGTAAAGTCTGGATCCAAAAGACTATAAACCAGAGAACCTTATGACAGAGTGTTTTGGAGGCCTCCTTGTAACATAAGCATTGTTAACTGTATTGCATAATGCATGAATGATAAATATGATTGCCACTCATGATACAGTATTAAAAAAGTTACAGCACCTAGACATCAGGCCTTTCTTTTGGACAAAGGATATTGACTTTCTTTAGCTGAATACCAACTCTTTAGCTCAGACCCATCTCCAAGGTATTTCTCCAGAGGAAGGCAGCTTTTGGAGGAAAGTAGTCACTACAGGAATTAGAGATTTGAGTTTAGTGGTATTTTCTTGTGCCTTTGGTGGTCAGCATGCTACTAATATCTGACTAACTGCAAGACACATAGATAGCTGCTTGATACCGTATCTTGCACTAGCAGAGATACTATTTTATGCAGAAAACTTTTCCAGGAAATGTTTAGCCCCCATTTTTATCTTGGTGCGTTCACAAGAAGAGTATTAGCGTGATACAAGGGTGATTTTGATTTCCTTAGAACAGAGCAGCAAGAAGGGAAATAAACGATACTTATTCTGTATCGAGTAGTCACTGAATCCTATAATATGTTATTCATGAAGGGCACAGAAGAAATGTGACTTCAACTTGCACTTGGCACCACTAGGTGTGGAAGGCCAAGCACCCCCAGGACACAAGATTCAACATAACCTGACAGGATAAGAGAGAAAGAAATTGTTTAAGATACTTAGGCTGTTGACTTAGATGGTTTTCTCCACATGAGGGAGATTCTGTCTTTTTGCTGAATAAATTGAATATCACAGATGTGACTCATGCTTTTAATCTCTCTCCTTCTCAGGCAAATTCTAGCTTCAGATGCACCCTCTTGAAATCAAAGGCTGTGAAGGCTATGTGTGGTGCTAGCTCCCTGCTGAGGTACCAAATGTCCCATTTAAAGGCAGCTCCAGGTATCACCAACCCAGGTAGCAACCGAACTGTGCAGTGACACCCCTCCTCACTGCACAGTGGCAATGGCAGGGAACAGCCCTCTTCAGCATGTTGCAGCCTGTTTTTCAGATCAGTGATGTGATAGATAGATTTGGCTCATCACATTTCCAGTTTGCTCCAGAAGAAGAGCCCTGCACTTCTCTCTGGGGTTGCAAGCTTCATGGGTCCTTGCCCGAAACTGAATTAGATTGTGGCGCAAGCAATTCCAGCACAGGAATGAATGGGTCATAATCACTTTCTGCCTGGGCTTCCCAGGAATCAGGTATTACTTTTAAATCCTTAAATCCTTGTTCTTAAATAGACAATTAAAAAAAAACCCTTCTTTAAAAACATTGGATGCAAAACAAGTTACCTAAGTAGTTTTGGTATTAATGATTTATTTCTTAATTGTGAATTATTTTTTCACTCTTCTGTCTAAAGGATACAATGATGTTTTTGGAGATATATGCAACATATGTGAACAAATACTGTCTAGTACTTACAAGAATTTTGTAACTGGCTGACAAACTGCCAGGCTTCATTGGAGAAAAATCTATTGTAAAAAAGGAACGTACTGAAAATGACAGCAGAGGGACAGACCATACACGCAAAATGGAAAATGAGAAGTGTGTTGTGTTGGGAAATAGCATGCTATAGTTTGCTATATTAATCATCTTGGGATCTAATATTTCTCATTTACATAATCCTTAGCTTTTTAAGTACTACCAAACCAAAGATAGTTATTGCTAAATGGCTTGTACTTGATTTCTTACTGTACATACAAATGTAATGTTGGCAGTTGCTGGATGATTATTTTCTGTTTAAACAAAGAAGCCAGTTTGATACCAAATAGGTTGGTTGCCTGAAAGTTCCAGTTCCCAGTAGAGTAGTATTATTAAACCCTCTTTACATTTTCTATCTAAAAATGCAGGAATCACATGTGTGATAAAGATACTGTACTTTAGGCAAAGCAGGTCGTACTACCTGATATTTGAGTTGTTGGACTCTTCCCAATGTAAGACCTTTTTATAACCCTGTCAGACTTAAACTGTTCAGCTTTTCCATGCAAGAAGCCCAATCCAGAGTGTTTTGGGGTTTTTTTGATTTCATCAAAAACTATTTAGTCACTTCCAAGGAAATACTAGCAGAAAAAATGTATTTCTCTGCTAATATTAACAGAACCTGCAAACTTTTCTAACAGCTCTTGTGCCTCTCTGCCAGTTGAAACATAGTAGTGGGTACACTTTGTGTCATAAGAGCCCTTTTTCCTGCTGCGATGAGAGTCTGACCAACTATGGCCATGACAGGAACATTTCAAGAAATTGTGGCTTACAAATCATCAAGAAAGTGCAATTTGCTTCAATTCAGGAAACATCTATTTTAGTAGGCAAAAAATCTGATGAGCCTCTTACCTCACTGAGCATGCTGCAACCTCTTAGTTTGTCTAGCTCAGAGCAAACCACATATGTACCGTCATGGAGCTCTTGAAGGTGACAGGACTGTGTATGTGCCAGCCTTACAGAGCAGCTAAGTAGTTCTTTCTGGTTCAGGCTCAAATGACAGTAGCAGGATGTTCCCTATAATGGTTGTTTCCAGCTTCTCCAAACTAGGACAAAGCTCAACACTGAACATCCCCCCAGCTGAGACTCATTCAAGTGAGCTGAATTCATTGGAAATAGTCCAGTGAAGCAAGGGGTTTTGGCAGAAACTTGTCAATTTTTCGTGTTAAAGTATTTTGCAGACACTATTTGGCTTTGACAAATCTGCAGAACTCAGAGATCACTGAGATGTCTATCAAAATCTGGCAACTTCCCTGCCACTCATCACTCCCATACTCTCCCCTCATTCGTAGCCACTGAGTTCCTGTAGTTTGCTCTGCTTCCCAGTCTCCCAGGCTGCAACCAGCCCAGCTGGAAAGTGCTCAGGCTGCAGGATGCTCATGTCTCTGATAGATCACCCCTCAGATTCCCATGATACCAGAGGCTCCAAAATTCATGGTAAGTGAGAACTAAAACTGATTTATCTCATTTTCTTGCTTCTCACTAACGATAAAATTTACTGAACTCTTCTAAATTGACAAGAAGACCCTGGTCACCAGCTCTGCTGCAGCCAACCAAGGATGTGTTTCGTGTTGGGAACAGTAGCACTGGCATCTCTGAAATGAGTTATTGCAGGACTTCTTTTCTGTTAGCATTGCCATGTGTTTGACAGTCTGTTCTGATCCACAACAAACTCATGTCTGAAAATCCACCACAACAGTGAGGATTTATTAATTTGTTATTATGCACACGTGAGATACCCTCAGATACTGAAGTGATGGAGCAGCAAATATAAATCAACCAAAATAAATCGTCCAAAATAAATCGACCAAAAGAAGGGCTGAGCTCTGACACTGCAGGCCCTGCTGCACCAAGAGGAGGGAAGTGGTCACTGACGGCTGCTCATGGTGTGAGCGCTGCCTGCACCTGGCAGAGTAGCTGGGCCAGACCCCATTGTGCTGAGGAGAGGGGACAGAGGCATGGTTTGGCATTTCCAGCCATAACCATCCCACAATCCAGAGCTTTTGCCGCACCAGGCACGCCAGTGAGCGTATTCTCAGTCCCCTATTTCCTCCCTCCTTCCTGTGAACTTGTTTTTGCATAGCACATGATTGAATCTTTAAAGATCACTATCTTTACTTTCCTAGCTTGTGAAGCCTTGTCTCAGCAACTTTAAAAATATTCTTTACAAATGTTCTCGGATGCATAATTTGGCAGACTTCATGACTAAACACAGCCTCATGGGAATGGCCTTGCCACAGAAGTGATCTGATTTGACTGATCTTTATTACTACCAGGGAGACACAGTGGGTGCAAAGCCACACATAAAACAGACCTTGTGGGAACTGCAGAGTGGTGCTAAGGGAGGTCCCGTTCCCACCAGGAAACCCAGCTTTGGCGGGCTCTGCTGCAGGCTCTCCGCCAAGGAGCGTTTCTCTTTCAGAGGATCTAGGTGCACCTGGTAACCGAAGCCTTTGAGAGCAGGCTACGGGGCGAGAGCCAGCGAAGCAGAGCCGCCAGCGCCTACGAAATCCCCTCTGTTAGACGGCCATGCAGATCCACAGGGGACAGCTGCTCTGCTGACCCTAGGAAAGCAGCAGGAGAGGAGAGCTACACAGCCCAACACATGCCTCAGCAGGGGTTTTTTTGATGAAAAACTGGAAAATAGCAAGAGAACAATCCCCTTTTTCTTATTATTCAGAAGCAGGTAATAATGATTTGAGTCATACGTTCCAGGTACGGGAAAACACATCTGTCATCTCCTTTCAGCAGCTCAAAGTCGAGTTTGCGATAGTTTTGCTATCTTCACCTTAAAACTAACCAGCATGGTGCTTAGGAGCACATTTAAAATTTTGAAGTCCATAAGAAAGGCACTCTGCACTCAAAAGAGGCACCTGTGTGCAAATATTAACTTTCTTCCAAGATTACACATACTGAGTGCCAAAACAGGTATCAGCAGCTTACTATGTTGAAGCCATAACCTAAGCAGTAGTCACTGGGCTTCGTCATTTCTAATACCTGTCCTCCCACCAAGCCTACTTTGTTTTACTAGTAAGCACCATGAAGGGTTAGCATTTATCTCCATCCCAGTCCAAAATTGCATTTTCTGGGCCAGGTTATACCTTACCTTGTCCTGCACAGCAGTGCACCGTTCCTGGAGGATTTAAGGACTGCTACAGAGGATGGAAATGTTTCTGGTTCGGTGGGCACCACCTGTGTACATCAAACCATGTTACTTCTAGGCTAGGTGCTAGGTTACTTCTAGGTTAGGTCCCACCTAGAGGCTCCCAGAGCTGACGGAGCGAGGCAGCAGTGCTGCAGCAACCCAGCCAGGGCACAGCAGTGCTACTGTCAGGTTTAAAACCTTGGCATGGGCACGAAGGAAATACACCTTATGTGTAAAGATGAGAATTTATTGTTAGTATAATTGAAATCTTAATGGTGCAATCAAAGAATCACTATTAGTCCAGACCTAAATATTATGGAAAAAGAAGAAAAAGAAAGTGAAGAATGCTGTTACAGAAGAAAAGTTTCAATAATAACAGCATGGTTTAAATTGCTATATCCGCACCTCCTAGCAGCTACCCCTTTCCCTCGTGTTAAGCTCAGCCACCCAGTGCCCCTCAGGGTCCTAATGTCAATGGCTTCAGCCATGTGGGCAGGGGGGTTGGTGACATCCCAAGACCTTTGCTGGGAGGTCAATGTTGATGGCTTCCTCTAGGATCCATTTGGGGTCATTTTTATGTCCTACACCTTTTTCTTTCTATTCTGGCCTGCAAGTCCACTACGCATGGCATGTTTTACATTTGTTAGATGCTTTTTTTTGGGGGGGGGGAGGGGGGTGGGTGGGGCCTCCCTGTTATCCGTAAAGCCAGTTTTGCCCAGCTCCAGGTCTGAATTTCTGTAACACACCATTGGTGAGTTGTTCATAACTGTGGGGTTTCCAGTGCCAAGTCTGTGCCCGGTCTCTTATCATCTCATGCCTGCAGCCCTCTGTGTTGCATCCCACATCCCCACTCCTCAAAGACCTCTATTTCTCAACATCAATATCATTATGTTAGAGTCATAAATACCTTGTTCTCCACAGGGTAACTCTTTGTTACTATTGTCTATATAAAACTATGGTCAAGACAAGTTCAGACAGTGCAAGTCCTGAGGCCTTGCAAACTCAGGACAAAACCCGTGGCCTGTTCTTAGCAGTGGCAATACTGTATATACCAGGCTACACTACAACAGGGGTCTGTGTACCAAGGCCAAACGAATGGTATTTCCCCATGCAATCATGAACGTCCTGAGAACAGTTTTGCTGTTACACTGTAGCCCAAGAAACCCCATTCCCACCCCCCACATACCCTGACAAGGCCCACTGAAGTCAATAGAAAGACACCCATTTATTTCTGTTGGCTTCGTATAGCTTTTGACCCTTGGTGCAATAATGGCACTGGAGCGGGAGCTGAATGCGCAGGGCATGGCTGTGCGTCCTGCTTCCCTGCCACTACAGATACGAGATTTTGCAAGAGGTTAGAAAGCTGTGCTGTACATAGGGCCCATCCTGTCATTGCTAATTGCAAAGCAGGAGAATTCAGGTACAGTCATTTGAAAATCACAACAATAATGGTGGTGATGATGAGGACAACAGTGACTATGAGGGTATTTTCATTTTGCAGGAAACTACTGTCTTTCTGCAAAGATGAGTTCTGCAGCTGCTAACTGGTGGGTAGCTTTAGTCCAAAGCCTTTGAACTTACGGTGAGTAATTTTATTATGATGATGAGGCAGGAACTCATTTTCAGTGAAACAGATGATGAGTAAGCTGAAGCAAGGCAGTTTTCAAGGAAACACCTCAGTCATACATGACCTGGTGCAGCCACGAAGGTATAAATGACTTTGCTGGGTTTCTCAACAAAGAGAAATGCATAACCACAGGAAATATGTGCCCCATTTCATGTTAAAAGTTTATTCTTGCTGTGCCTCAAGTCTTCTACAGATGAGGGACGCGCAGGGAAGACCAGGGGGGTATTCTTTTCACAGTGGGTTTTATTTTACAGCAAAGAAGAAGTGAGAAATCCCAATCCAGCAGAAAGGCTGTAGAAAGCATGGACCCTGCCTCTCTACGTTCGGCTGCTGTCAAAGTTACACTTCTTGCATACACCTCAGCTTTTCTTTTACCAGAAGTGAAAGCATTTGAGAGTGCACAAAAGGGTAGTAGCAACATGGGAAAGTCTCAGAAGGAGATTATTTTTTTCATTTTAACATTTTTACTGCAAATTTGTTTGTTTGTTTTTTAAGGAAAACAAGACTGTTGTCCATTTGAAGCCTGTGCCACAGGCTTCAGACACACCCACAGAAATTACTTCCATTCACATGGCAGTTACATTTGCATCACTTCCAAAAGTAATTTCCTCCAATCAGGACCTCACAATCACCATATTAAACCATTAGGTCCCAGTGTGGGTGAGTTTGACCTCCTAGCAGTTGCCATCCCGGTGGGGTGCACTGGCATAACCGGGCACCCGGCTGTATTGCCAGGCTGATATTGCCCAGCTGCCTCTTGTTTAGCTGCCCGCTGCTCAGCTTTCCATCTCCCCTAAGTGACTCCTGCCGACATTTTGTAGCTGCTGGAGGCAGAAATTTATGAGCTGCTTTCTGTCATTTGGATGTTCGCTGTAAGGCTATATCACGCTGGCAGAGGAGAGAAGCAGTGTCCTAAATTTAGTGAGGCTCCCCTCCCATGACCTAGCTGTCACGCTGGCAAATACAAGTTTTTTTCACCAGGGAAATTAGCTTCTGAAAAATTTGGCTCTTGTAGGCCCATGAAGGGCTTGCATGATGGCCAGCCAAGCCTTCTGGCACAAAGGAGGAACATCTTTCTATTCCCAAACTTGCAGGTTTGAAGCGTCACTAGCTCCTGGTAGGAACCTGAAGCAGGGCGGGGGGGGGGGAGCCTCTCGGCAGGTTCCTGGGGTGGGAGGTGTCGGGGTGCTCTGCCCAGTGCCCCAGGGTTTTTGGCCAGTGCCCGCACACGGGGTGGGGGTACCACTGTGCTGGGCGCTGTGCTCGGCCCCCTCTTCACACCAGAGCTCTGCAGTGGCAGAAAACCATTCAGTCTGAAGCGGCTCTTTCAAGGCTTTTTTATGCATTTCCAGGTGAGTTTGCTTGTGTGAACTTGCCTTTTGTAATTCAGCTTAATTGTAATTTTTCATCTGTGTATTCCTTCCCTAACATGCCCTCTGTAAAGGATTGTATGAGGAAAATCTCCTCCAAAGCTTTATGAAATTCTACAAAATCAAATAAATTACACCTGGTGACAGGTAGAAAACTCTTCATTCGTTTTCCTTCTGGAGGAGCCAGAGAGCTTAAAATGAAAGTTGATGCAACAGGTAGGATGTACTTTCCATCTTTCCCTTTCTCTCCTAAAGAGGGAGCTAAAAAGCTGCTGCTGTTGGTTTTTTTTCCCCCCCAACAGACCTCCTAACTGCTGCTTAACTTAATTTGATTAATTTTCTATTTTTTTTTAAATATTGAGGGAGGCAATAATTTTGCACTGAATTACCTTCATTAAGTGCTTCCTTTAATCAAGTTTTAGGCTGACAGGAGAAAAGTTGAGTGACCAAGTGCTAAATAAAAAACATATGAATAGGCGTTTGATTTGTCTCCAAGCTCGACTTAAATGTGGCATATGTATTTTTCTGTAACAGACTTTATGTCTTAAAAATACTAAGCAGAAACAAGGAAAGCTTTCCTCAGTGCCAAGCCAGCATCCCCATTCTGACATTAAAGATCAGATGGTGCATTGCTCTAGCCATACCCTGATCCCCTGTACCACAATAATTCCCAGTCTCCAAGACGTCAGCTCGTTGCCAGAGACATGAAAATCATACTGCCCTCTTATCTTGAGTGTGATACACAGTTCAGATCACTCACTTTCAAGAAAGATATATTAAAATTGGAATATATTCAGAGACTAGCTATCCATGTCCATTGCTCATGAGCACAAAGAAAGGAAAAATACTATTTAAGCTAAGGAAGGTATTGGTGGAAGACCAAGTGGGTAAAACTGTCTTTAAATGTATTTAAATCAAAGATGATTTCTAAATTTTGGAGCAGTCAGGCTCTAGAGCAGCCTTCAAATTGAAGAGCAGAGACAACATTATTACTTCCAAGATCAATATCACCATTCCGAAGCCTTTATGAAGGAGAAGGCAGTTGTGGTTTTCACCAAAACAGGTCCTAGAGCCAATGACATTAGACATGCCATCTAGTCCCCTATTTCTCAACAGGAGGTTTTTTAAAAATATATAATTAATGCTAGTATGAGGATAAATGAAAGCGTCATTCCCAAGAGCTTTGGTTCTTGATCTTTTAACCCTTTATACAAAAGGCCAGTGGTGGCAGCACATGCCACAGGTGAGCCCGCCCTGGGTGGCTGGCAATTTCTTTCAAACAAAACACTGTCTAGAATGTACTAGTATCTAATAGCATGAAAGTCTTTTCTATGAATTTGAAAGGAAGTTTATTAAAAAAGAATATGAAGCCATTTTAATTACTAGCCTTATATTCCTGTATCCTGGGCAATTAAAGTGAATTAAATTTTCCTCTGCTACTCTGGTGCAGATCATGGCTTTTATTAATACAAGTATCTAACTGAGAGATGAAGCTGAGATGGGTAATAAAAATATTATCAATTTTTATTTTGATGGTGGTAATACAGCCTAAGGAGAAAACACGCAAGTTGAGGTACTGACTGAAATGGGAGTCAGCAAACCTGCTGACCTGTTCTACTTGGGCTTTCCTCTACGTCTTTTGCTAACTATTTTACCCTTTTCTATTTCCATTTCTTCTTCTGAAAAGTGGGAGTAATAATCTCTACCATCTCCTATAAAGTGCTCTGAAAACTGACAAAGAAATCTGCTGTGTCTGAATGAGGAGTTTCTATTTCCTATGGCATGTTTGCTTAAAGAAAATCCCACCTGTAAGGTGTTGTAGATGCAGCATCTGATAAAGAATTGCCAAAACTCTTTGGAATTTTAATGTGGTTCAGCATGAAGGAAATTCAGTGGCAGCACAATCAACCACACTTTTAGGTTTCTTGAATAAGAAAGTCAAATACTTCCTCTTTCAGGGATGCAGTATGAACCTACTCTTCTCTCTCTGAGAATCTTCACACCTTCACCTAAAGAAAGATATGTTTCAACAGCTTCTCTTTCCTGTTGAAATTACCTGAGTTATGCAAGTGTTGATTCAGCCCCTAATCATCCTTGATCACTTTCAGTTTCCTATTAGCCTGTTGGTATTTTTGCCTTCTGCAAAATCAGCTGGGCAGTTTTAAAAAAAAAGATAGTAATTTTAAACAGGTATCTCTTGACACAGATACCTTGGGCCTGATTCTGACAAGCAGTGCAGACTGAGAATATTAATGAAAGCAGTTCAGAGCAGTTGTAAGTGAAACTGAGTCAGGCACAGGCTGGCCAACCTGCACTGAACTTGTGCCGTGCCTGAGGGAGGTTTGCTGAGGGCCTTCTGCTGCTGCCCTTCCCTTCAGGGAAGCACATCTCACCACCTCAAAGCCTAAGCAGGCAAACATATTTTTATTATTAAGTTTTTATGCATTTTAGAGCAGCAATCAAACATGATTTTCCCTGGGGTGAGGCTGTGCTTAAGCACTACGGGATGGCAGCCCTGTTGATTTGTACCCGCATAGCCCCGAGGTGGCACCAAGGCACCCGTCTCCACGGGCTCTGCCCACGTGTCAGCTGGGCCAGCCTCTGTGGGAACCACACGCAGATGCCACAGTTTGGACGCACGCCCTGGTTCCCCATCCTTGAGCGAGGGGGGCACAGCAGAGCTCAGTGCTTCACCGAAAGCGCCTTCCCGCAGTCCCCTGCTGGGCTTTCCCACGGCCGCCGTCTTGTTCGTGGCTCTCTGCGAATCGCTCCCGGCAGGCAAAACATTGACGATTGCAACATAATTCTCCTTGCAACTTTGTTGAAAAAATCTTGTAACCTTGTCCCAAAGGAGAACCCAGCCACGTTTCGTTTTAGGAGGTTTTTGGTCAGAAGGCGCTGAAGCTTAGATCTCTCCCTCATTTCTCATGAGGGAACACGGTACTAATGCACAACCTCTTTCAACGTTTTTACTCTGTTAAACTTTCTATCCCTTTAAATGCATTTTTTCCAACCATTTTAATCATTGCCATCTTTCTACCATATCATCTTTCTACTTTGCTATCAGTATTTGAAGTTCAAGCTGCATTAGTCAGTTTGACCAACTGTATAGTTAGCCTGGTTTTGTACTTGTTTCCAGGTGAGTAAGTGTAAATCTTTAAGCCGGGATTCTAGCTCAATGCCAAGGCTAATCAGTTCAGAATTTGCTTTCAGTAAGCACTTTTTGTCTCACTGGAGGCTTGAAAATGGGCTAAGGTAGCTGGATGCCCCGATGAATTTCAGTGGGATTTGAATACTTTATACGTTCCTTTGGAATTAGAGTATTATGGGGTATTATTGAAAAATGAATACAAAACACTAAGAAATACCCAAGAAATATACTTGAAGTCTTCCTGTAACTCAGCTAACTTCTATAACCATTTGTCTGGCAGGCTTTGTTCTCTGTAAATCTGTGGTTTGCGTTGTTTGATTTTATTTACATTTGATTTACTAGAGAGTGTATTTCTCTCAGAAAAGCAATATTCTAACATAAAAACAATATTGGCCAAAAACTTATTGCTTTACTTGACTGCAGAGAAGCTATTGGTAAGCATAGGTGTAGAATTTTTTATACTCTACGCCTATGATACAAATAATACACCTTTTAAATTTAAAAATGAGTTGACTTCTTTTCCATTTTGCTATCATAATGTCCCTGTTGCACACCTTCATTATGGGCCTGACTCAAAGTCTGCAGAAGTAAATGGATCTCTTTCCATTGAATACAGTAGCTACTGGATCAGTCCTTAGCTGATCTAACAGAGATGCAAGACTCTAATAATATTCAGAAAAATAAATAGCTACCATATATGCCTTTTTGTGGTTAATTTTCACACAGTCTTGCTGCCACAAAGTTTGTTCAAGAAGTCTTATTTTTTTCTTTGACAAATGAGCTTCTGTACTGGAATTTGGAATTCTACTTGAAGATAACTGGATGAGATTTCTCCTGGTGACTACCACTGCTGCAGGCAACTTGCCCATTTAAAGCAGCCAAAGAATATTAGAAGTGTCTTCCTTTGGTTGAGAAATTATCCCTTATTTGCAAATGAACTCCTTTACTCCAATGAAGTACAAGTATTTGTATAGTACAATGCACTACCTCATATTAATAAACAGAGAGGGAAAAAAAATAAACTAACTAACTTAAGTGCTAGTACAGCTATCTGATGATGTGAAAAAGCAAAGTAAAGTAATTGCATTCCAGTTCTTGGTGTGTGGGGGCTTTTAGATATTTAGATTTAGAAATCTTCAGGCATGTAGGAGATGGGAATGCTGAGCTCATTTGCAAATGAAAAATAATTTGTCAGTCATGGAGGGAGATCCCCAAAGGCATGCCTGTTTTAGAAAGTCACCCTTTGCATTTCTCATCCCCTTTGGCTGGCTGAGCCTGATCCTGTGATCAGGTGACAGCTGTGGTTATTCTCACATTTATAGCATTTTCTTATGTTTCCTTAAAGAGTACCTTTGAGCTGAGTAATCCTATCCAGCCAGAAAAAATAAGTGCCTTCTTTTGCATGGCATGCCCTTGTCTGTTGCTTCTTACCCCCTGCAATTCTTATACATCTCAGTCTACAGTACACTCACTTAGCTAGACATATCTGAGATCCTTACAATCATAGTATCATTCATCTTAGCATTTTTCTGAGGTCAGGCCTGCTGTTGCTTCTCAGCTCATTAAGGCTATTGCTGTTTCCACAGAGCTAGTGGAAAAAATGCCTTTGAAAAAGTTAGAACTCTAGTGATCTGAGATTTGTGTAAGCTTATGAAAGGGGGAGATTAAAGCATCAAGAAATCCTATTTTCCACTGATGACATTCTGGTACATTACAAATAGCCAAAATGAGACTACTTTTTTTCAGAGGGTTGCATTCCCACAGTCTGCAATGGCTTCATGAGACTGCTGCCAGCACTTCATGGTTGCTCTTGGATGAAGACTTGCCTGTTGTTCATCCTGAGAGCCTTCAGCCCCACTCTTAGTGATTCTGTCCACTTGGGTCCAGAAGTTCTGGCTGAACACGAGGTCTGAGGTGAAACCCCTCGTGCCTGATCGCTCCAGCAGGAGTTTAGATGTCATTTGGATGTTCGCATCCTGAACATCCGTCTCTGAATTCTCTGGTCTTCTCTTTTTGCCCTTTTGCACCCAAATTCTTGCCTCTTCCAAGGCAAGTCTGGATGAGGGAAACACAACTGATCCCTCAAAGTCTGTTGGTCAGGGAAGACGCCATATGTGTTCACCATGGCACTGCCTCTTGGGTGAGACGCTGACAGGACAGGGGTGATTCATGCAGCTTAAATATCAGTGTAAACATATCCTAACACCTGGCTCTAATACTTCAGTGAAGAAGATAGGGTGAGATTCTACTCCAGACATCTAAAAGAGGTCATAGGAATCATATCTAAAAATGCCTTTTCTCTCCCTTTGCTACAGAGTAGTGCTGATGTAGATGAAGTAGGCTCCTGAAGTGAGGTGAGATGAACCTCAAATAGTGTCTCCTCTCTAAACAAGGATTCGATTTAGCACAACCCACTCTGACCAAGGCACAGACAAAAAACTGCCAGAGGAAACGGAGCCCTGGGTAGTCCTGAATGACTTTGGAAAATATAGCAGCTCTGGCAAAAAGTGAGGGAGAGAAACAATAATGTTCATCTCTCCAAAAGGATCCATGTGCCGGCTTGCCGTCCTGGCACCGTGCTCCCACCAGCAGTGCTGTGCCCTGTGGCCAGCTGCTGTCCTGCATGCTCGCCCCCTCTGCACCCCATGGCCTGGCCCGGTGCATGTCCCCACGCACCCGAAGTTTGATCGCACTCACCAGCAACACCCCAGGGAGATTCAGCTTGCAAGTGAAAATAAATTAACTGACCAGTCCAAGGAAGGAGTGGAACAGTTTGGGAGACAGAAATAGGAATGCAGGTTGTGTGCTGCTTCTTAGATCTATCTTGCAATGCCTAGTAAGAATTTAATGTGGGGGTACCTTAATGTAAGCTTGTCTCACCAACCTTGGGGTCTTTGCATTTGTTTTTCTTTACATTGCAACATTTCAAGCTGAATTCATCATATTTGCCTTGATAAATATTCTCATCAGGAAACCCTGAAGTGTGGTTTACAAGGTTCATGGAGAAACTGAAGAAGTAAGCAAACTAACAATTTTTAAGAATAAATAATAGGAAATTTGTTTTTCTTTCCCAGAGTTTTCCATTAGGAGCATGTGTGCTCAGGGCCTTGATCTGTATTTTTCACTCCTCAGCCTGACTTTAGCTCAGAGAGTCAGCTTCAAAAGTGCACACAATTTTTTTGTACCTCAGGATCGGGACCTCAGGGACTCCATAGTCTGTGAGATTTGAGAAGCTGTGTGTAAATAAAAGGTCCCTCCCTCTCCCTTTCATTGTGCTGTTTGTATTAGAAGTTCATATCATTCGAACGGCCAAAGTGACCATGTTAAAAAAGTCAGAGAAACTCTCTGCCCAAAGACTTTACACTTAGTGTAACACTAAGAAAAATGCATGCGAGTGAACACCATAAAGCAGGAAAGCAGACACGTGCAGACAGCAAACTGTGGAGCGCTGGGCACCACATAGGAATTACCTTTGTATGCACGCAGCAGGTAGAACATATAGTATTTGCATTTCACATGGGGGCACTTTGAGCTACATAAACTGATTTCCTACTAAATTAGTCTCACCGAGCTGCTTTGGGGTGGCACACAGTAGCTCCCAACAGGCAGGCGGCCAGATGTGCCGATGGGCTCTGTGCAGAGCACGCTTCGTGCCTGCGAGAGCACAGCCTGAGTGCATGATGTGATGGAGAGGTGAGGATGGGGTGAGGAATGGGTTAGGGAGAGGGAGAGAAGCAATCAGGCCAGAGGAGGTGGGCGACAGTCATGGAGCAACTACTGACCAGCCTTTAATGAAATGATCATGTTGCAGCAGGGGATTAGGAACAGTATACGTCTGGAGAAAGACCAGTGATGAAAAACTGATGAAAGAAATTACTCTGAGGAGAGTACAGGAGGCTACTGAGTGCTTGGCACATACGAAGACAAGCTATTTTAGACATAGTGGATGATGTGAGAAGACAGAGGCAGCACAATCAAAGCAGAATGGCCAAGGGCATGGTAATTAAGGGTGCAAACAGGCATTTATGAAAGAAGAGAGTCATGATGACTGGACGGTGTTGCTTGTCCACTGTCGCTTGCAGGTGACAAGGAGAGCCCTACAGTCACAGCACTGGCAGAAGAGCACTTCTGTAGCTGAGCCACATGAACCTACCATGCAGCATGTGAACTTGAACTTTAGCGACTGCCTGAGTTGTTCAAATCTTATGCTTTTCCCAAGGATCAAAGAGAAACTGTATAACAGCTGCACCCAAGTTTGGTGTCCAAGCTCAGATTTAGAAGATATGTTTTGGTTTTAGGCCCCAGCTCTACAGCTCTGCTTCTTCCTTCAGGATAGCACTACGGCTCTGTGGTGATTGCAAAGGCTTCAGGAACAGCACTTCGTAGCCCCTGCTGGAGGGAAGTCCCCCTAGCTCAGCCTTTTGCTTTGCGTGCTAGGAATAGGCTACATCCCACCAGCCTACAGAGCAGTATAATATAAGGCAGCAAAAAAAAGCATCATTTTTCCTGTAATTTATCTTTCTCTACCATATGCCTTTTTGCCTGTGGGAATTTCATTAGAATGCATGGCGTTGTAGTACAGGTTTTTCTCAGAGTCACAGGCTTAAAAACCTGTGGTAGCATTAGGCAGGTTTATTTCCTGTCATTTATTGCCCTGCTAGTATGAACACTTATTTTTTCTAAAGTGTGTATCTTGTGGTCAGCTGCATCTGGTGCTAATACACAATTACGGTAAATTTACATTTTACCAGCTGAAATTTCCTGTAAGCCTTCTGTGGGCTAGCAATACAAAATGAAACTAAGCAAGCAACTTCTAACAGATGAGAAATATTATTTGATTTGATTTATTTTTCTTTTTTTCATAGCAGTAGCTGGACTGACTGCTACCTGACTACAAGTTGCAGCAAGCATGAAAAAAGTATGTGGCAAATAATAATTTTTAAGATGTTTACAGACATTTTCCTCTGTCACAAAAAAACCCTTGCTGCTCTGCAGGGCATTATGGGTGGAGATGTTCAGCAATCAGTCAGCTCTGGAGGAGCTTGCAAAAGATGTGTTTTGCTCCGTGTATTGTTCTAAGCTGTGCATAAGAATAAGAACCTCACAGCTTCCTACTTGCAATCTCACACTGAGGTGCGCAACTCCTAGCGGCACATCTCCAGATGCAGAGGGGTTTGCTTTCCATGACTTGAATAGAAGTGGACGGTGCCATTAGGTATAAGTAGTATATGGTATGAATAACTATTAGATCGTGTGTGTAGTTCAGCATCTATTCTGTCGGGTTTCAGCTGTAACTGGAGATTCCCTACCATGACGCAAATAAGGAATAATGCTGGTAAAGAACATTGTGTTTTTTCTCCTTTCCCAGGGGAAAAAGAAGGTAATCAGAACTAGCAGCATCCCTATTAGTTGGTCTTTTCTATGCAAAATGCTCCCCTATATCCTCCCCACGTTAGTCAGCCAAAGGAAAGGAGAAGCCAGTTTGTTCAGCCCTTTGCTATCCATCCATCAGACAAGCCAAGAGATGTTCAAGAACTGCCCCTCAGCTAGCAACCTTTCCCCCAGCTGAGTTTTAGCCATAGGGCTGGCCGGGAGCCCACCCCATCTGCAGAGGCATCCTAACAGCCCCCCCAGGTTCAGCGCCAGCTGCCTACACTGACCCATGTCCGGGGAGCTGGGGACCCACCGTTTGACCTTGCATGGCACTTTGTGTTACGGCTAGGTAAAGTGTATGGTATGTGCTCATTCGGTAACCACTCATGCGGGTTTGCCTTGGTATTGCTGAGGCGGGAGAAGACACAAGCTGCATGGCACTGGGTAGCCCCACTTCTCTGCTGAGAAATTTTCTTTTGCTTGGAGGAAATTATTTCTGCAGTGCAAAGGTACCTGGGAACACCAAGTGTTTCCTTTAGCAGGAGGTGCTTCATTAGGAGAGCAGAAAGTCATGTGGCCAAGGCACTAGTGACCTTTCAGGCAGGCTGACAGGAAGCGGGGGGTAAGCAAAACTTTCAAAGTACAAATTTCTGGGGTACATTTGTTTGAGTTTTAGATATCTTTCCAACCTGACCTTTTGAAAACCAGCTGTTTACACATCCCACACACAGCTAGATCAGAAAGCTGAGAGACAGTGATGGGCGGGATACAGTGATACAGCCCCTCGCTGGTGGCGCTGCCCCGCTCACCCAGCGCCGCTGTCCATGGCCCTCAGCCCGGCTTCCCACCCTGGGCCAGGGGTGATGTGGCTCCTGCACCCTCCTGGGGACACTTTTAACTTAGACACCCATCACTGGTAGTGTGGTTCCCACGGCATCAGCAGTCCGTGTGCGGAGGATGTAGGAGACCTTGGGGTTGGGGAGAGTTAGCAGCTGGGCAATCTGGACTTCGTTGCGGTGTCACAGACGTCACGTTTGTCAAAGAGTTTTTGCTAATAGTGTCACCGAAATTGGCCTTTGGTAACAGTTCGAGCCTTCTGTAGTTTTGCTGTATGCCTAAAAGCCCAAAGACAGACAGATGGTCACTGTATGGATATGCATGCATATATGTGTTTGTATGAGTAGCCCAGACTCCTCCCAAACCCTGCAAGCAGTGAGTTTTCTAGACGCAATTTCCAAATTCCTACTGTGTTTTTTTCCCATAATACCACATAGAAACATCTCTAGCTTTTCATAAGGGCCCTACTAACATTGCTCAACTGAGTGAGAAGTTATTACCTATGTAACTACTGAGACACTTCAGCAAACTTTACTTGCAGGGAAAATTTCAAAGTGGGAAAATGACTATGGACATTTAAAATCCAGCTTGGATTAGGACAAAGCTAGCTCCAAGGTTTGCTTGATCTCCAGACTCTTTGCTTTGCTCAAGGTGCAACTTCTCAGCATTCAGAAGACCCGTGCATGTGTGCAAAGCCCTCACTGAAAAAAAATCTGCAAATCAAATTACTCTTGATCTGAGTGGAGGTGCAAGTAGGTAAAGTTGTAGCTGTATTTTTAAATAGTAGTCTAGAAACAGCTTTATCCATCAGAAATCTTTGAAAAGTTTTAGTATTATTATTAAAAAACTAAATGTTGGTACTGACCAGAAAATACCGCATCTTCTTTTGCTGGGTTTGAAATCTAGAAAGGATAAAGCCATGTATTTTAGCCTTTATGAAACCTTGCACTGTCTGAAATCATGTAGCACAAGAGTAGGATTAACTGGAATAGCGAGTTTTTTGTTTTGGTTTGGGAGTAGGGAGGAGGCATCTGTGACAGCTCACTGGGGAAGATAAACTAGGTGAGAGCACATTAGGAAGGTCATGCAGTAAAGACCAACACATCATGAGGAAAAGGCCTAGGTGGGAGAGACAGAAGGTGCCTCATTATTAATGGCACAATGGTCTGAGACCTGGCAGTGGTCTGTTGGCCCCCAAAGTTGGTAAAGACTACACAATAGCATACAGAAAGTGTTCAGTAGTCCTCTCCCTAGTATTCTGCACGCAAAAGTAAAAATGAGCTACTTGTGACTGGAGAGCACAGGTGATTTGCATTGCACCACATGGAGTCTCAAAGGAACAGTTTTGTACTACGCCAACGGCCTCCCCTAAACACAATTCAATGTTCAGCATTAAATCAGAAAGCATGAGTCTGTCGTTTGAACATAGAGCTACAATTTAAAAGAACTAGAGACAAGATCTAGCAGGGCCCCTGTGCCACAGGCTAGATGTGCAATGTCAGACTGACCCTTAAAAAGTGGAATTAGCAAATGTGAAATTCATCTGATCACACCAGTTCTGAATTTCAATGGTTTTATCCTTCCCCATTTAGCTTTCATTTTCACTCACCTCAGGTGATTGTTATCATTCATTCTTAGATTCTCTTTATCTGATATTTGTTTAGTCATACTCTTTACATTGTTTCATGTCACCTTGGTTAAATTCTTTGAGGGTTAAGATTTTCATGAAAAGACAACTAAAGAGGTGATACTATCCACATTTAAAACCCTTTGTTTGCTTTGAAACTTTCCACTTTTCAAATGGTAGACACTGTCCTGTGTCATATTCTTCTTCCTGCACTCCACTGGAACGGCCTTTCCCAGTCTTTCCTGACTTCTCCCTGGCGAGGCTTGTAACCAGTATCCCAGACTCACCCAACACAATTAGCTGCCATTTTTAGTCTTGGTTTCTTGGCTTTTGGGATGCCCAGCTTTCCCTACATAGAGATTCATCTGTTTTTCAGACTGAGGATCTTCCTCATAACCTGCTCCAGCTTTCTGTGGGGGTTTCTCCAGCTGTGCTGGGGACTTCTGTTCTTTCTCCTTCAGTAGTTTATTGCCTTCACTCTTGCTTCTTAGTAACCTCCTTCACAGGCATGCTTTCAGCTGTTATCTGTGTGCTGAGGAATATCCACCTCCCCACTCGAACTTGTCTTTTTTCTACTCGAACTAAAGTCTTTGCAATCTCTTTGTGAATGACTAGCATCAGCTTCAATTTAGTATGGTCAAATGGAATCATAATTTTCTTCCTAAATCACTTCCTTACAAATCCAGGCCAGAAAACCTTTCCTCAAGCCTGTAAGTCAAGTATCTCCTTCAGATCAGCTCTCTTCGGGTCCTCATACCTGAGCTGTCACTGAGTCTTGCCAATTTTACCCATACAATACCACAGAGATCTCAATTTGTCTTCCAGCTACGCAGTTAAATTAACAGCCAGGTTTTTATTTTATCTTCACTTTCATTTTTCACCTTATTCTGTTCCAGCACCCTTTTTCTGGCACTGAGCAAGGCAGTCTTGTCTTGTTTGTGCTAGCTCAAAATGTTTCAAGCTTAGTTTTTTCAGTGTGTCCCATTAACCATGCTGCCATTCCCACTGCATCCCTCAGCAGATTATACTTTCTCCTTCATGTCAAATTCTACCTATATTCATTTGTATGGCTGTTTATCCTCCCTCTCGTCTCCTGTGCACAGTAGAGATGTCTCCTATCTGCAGACCGCTGCTAAAACATGTTTGAGCAATATGTCAATTCTGAAAACACAGACAACAAAAAAATTCCAAGCCTTTCTCACCAGTGACATTTCACTCACAGAGAGAAAAACTAATTTTTCCTTGAGGTTTTTCCTTCCTTCTACCTAAGTGAAAGCTGCTAGACATTAGATAGGACAGAGCAGGAGAAGAGCAAAGGTAAGCTCTTGATAGCACATCCAATCATAATTTGTAAAAATGCATATACGCTGACAATCATCAGCTCTGACTAAGCCTCTAAGCTCCCCCTGCTTGCCTGCCTGCATGCTAATTGGGGATACTTGGGCATGCTTAGATTTTCTAATCCAAGAGATACAGCCAAAGGAATCTATGCTTCACAGACTAAAGTAATAGGTTTTGTTTGCTCATTAAAGGCCAAATGTCTTACTTGGGAAAACTAGGAACCCTAGGAAACATTGCTTTTAAGGTTTTAAAGAACTGTTCTATGGCTGCTGCTTTTGTGTTTGTTATTCAAATGGCAAAAACATTTGAGTTAATTATTTCCATTTTCCTGAAGTCGTAAATTGTGAGTGTCTGCCTGTGTGTGTTTGTGTGTGTGTGTGTGTGTGTGTGTGTGAAAGTGAGAGAGAGAAAGAGAGATCTGTAGCTGAATGCATGCATGCTGGATCCCAGCATTATAGCAGAATGGAAAAGATCAATATTTTATTTTACATTTTTTTCTCATATATTTTCTAGAAAATTTTGGTAGCAGCTCCCTGGACAAAGATTATGGTTATCTGAGGCATCGGTACTGAAAGAATGAGACATTGATACCGATTCATATACCTATTAGTACCAAAGTCAGCGCTGGTCTCTTTGAAGCGCCTTTGACCTCACAGCCTACGGTATATGCAAGAGTTAGGAGCGGCCTGTGGTTTCACTAGCTATTTTTTCTAACAGAAAAACCTCTCTCAGAACTGCAGCCTCCACTATGGGGAAATTGGTTAGCCTCATATGGCACACCCTGATCATGTTTCCCAACAGCATAAGGGTGAAGCATACTACCAAAAGATTTAACAGTTTCTAGCTGAAATGTCCTGTGTCTAAGAGCTGAGGCTGCCTGTGCAAGTGGCACACATGAGCTCAGGCCGTTTGTCTACATGAATTTGAATTTTTATAGCCTGTAGAAATAGCCAGTTCAGCAAATCCATGGTATTTTCTGTAACTTTCTCATTAAGAGGAGAGTAGAGCAGTGAAACTCAAAGCTCACAAGGTTCCTGTTTGATCTATATATTTGTCTTGTAAATGATCCGACCAGCCTTGTTATCTTCACTTTGAGATATATATCTTGCTATTTCAAGAGGAATATTAGTATAATATTAAATATTGTACCCCACTGCATGAGCAACTTGGAATGAAAAAAGTAGGAAAAAAAGCTCCCTTTTTATTTTAATCCTTCCCCAAAATGATACAACAAAATATTGTTACCACAGAAACCATCTGGGAAACTCCAAATTCTATCCCAAACAGAAGTAAATAAGTCCTGCCAGATAAGTTTGGCACGAAATTTAAGTTTTACACAATGTAAATTAACAAACCTTAAAATACTGCAAGACCAATGAAACTATTCCCACAACTTCTGGAGTCCAGTTTGCCATCTCTTGGGACTTCTGTTTGCTCGGCAAATAGGTTTATTTTGAATTGTAACCTGAAGACTGCAGTCATAATGGCTCAAGAACATGAAAACAAGTCATTTCCAGCCAAAATGATACATTCAATTACTGCTCCAGCTTAAAGGCAAACAAGTAAACCAGCTTAGAAAATTAAAAGTTAATTAAGATAAAGGCATAAGTTGCTTCATTAATGCAAGATATTAAACATAGCTAAATCAATAGGTATAGGTTTCTACTTATGCAAAAATGCTATCTTCCTTAGAAAACAGATGGTGGCAGGAGAGGAAGGCTTGAGGAGCTAGGTGGAAGCATTTGGTGAATTGAGCCTCTCCAGAGGCAGCAGGCATGGAGGCAGGAGCTGCTCTGCTCTGCCCATCCTTGTGCTTGGTCCTCAGTGGCAGCCTGTGAAGTTGGGTTAACTCATGCCTCAGCCATGGGGCTGATGATTCAACCTGCAACATTAAAGGAGAACATGGCAATCCCCTCCGCTTGGGGCTGTAACCCCCAGAGCTTCAGGGCTTCCCCCTCTGGGCCCCCGGGAGATGGGGGCACAGACCTGTCCCCTTGAGAGTTCCCATCTCCAGGCATGCTCCTAGGTTCACTTAACGTCTGTGCAGTAAACACTCAAAATCGTTTTGCATTTGAGCATCTATGCAGCGTGCTGCCTTTGCCTTCCAGCCTCTAAATGCCTTTACTCCCAGCCACATTTTCCTTCTTATTCTTCAGCTGATAGAACCTGTTCTCATGACTTTCGCTTACCTTGCCTGTCTGCCTCTGCAGTACAGATGTGCCTGTCAAAAATTGTAGGGTGTCTGAGCAATTTTTAACTACAGTAGGTGATATCCATTCTAATGCAGATTTTTTTAAATCTGATTTTTTTAAAAGAATATGAATCATTAATTTTTTTCTTGTAAAGCATTATCAATTGATAGGTGATATAGTCCATGAATGATGAAATAATCTAATGCCCATTGCAATAATAATCATCCTTGACTTTTACATTAGCCACTCCTTTCCACTATTCTTTAATATCTTGGAAAAGTAACTATAAACTGTTTTTCTTGAACATATCCTTTCAGTTACTTTATCGTCACTTTACTTTTATGAGTCAGCCAGATGTTTGCTCAGTAGCCTTGTGACTAATTTAGTGTATTCTTTCTACAAATATCTACACTGAAGAGCAGATAAATAACATCATTTAAGTGCTACTTTAATGCATTGGGTTTGAACTCTTTGCTCCATTACTGCAAACTGGGCTCACTGCTTAGTTTTGACCATTACTGAGTAAGACCACGGTGATATTCATTCACCTTCTTAATAAAAGCTTGTTCACCTCAAAATTTGTCACAGTAGGCTTGACCATCTCTGCTTGCAAGCCGTCCAGCAACAGCAGGTATGTAATGCTATGTATTAGAAATATGCAGGAAATAATGGCTCCTTGAGCCATACGTCTCTGTAAGCAGTGATATACTCTCCATTTCACAAGGTCTATGGTTTGCTTTTCTGTTGTTTCAGTCGCCTGTGCAAGCTGGAGGCAGGGCAGGGGTCTGAGCTGAGCTGTGTGCAGTGTTCCCAACAGGTCTGTTTGGAGGTCAGCCCAGGGGTGAATTTCTGTCCAGACAGCTCAGCAGTTTTTAAAGTTATGTTTCTGAAGAAAGAAAATTTGACTTGCTCCCAGCAGGCTGAGGCTGAACCCAGAGGAGGTGATATGAAACCAAGCTAAATATCAGATGGTGCTACCGTGTTGGATCTCTTCTGCATTTCATTTCAGACCTTCCCTCATCACAGTCTTCTCAAATATCTGAAAATTAACGATTCCTTTCCAACTGGTTTGTTTAACAGTTAAACTCAGCTGCATATTCCAGGTGCTAAGTACAAATGAATTAATTCTGCTACAGGGAAGACATTTTTCATGCGAGTTGCGTGAGTGCGTGCAGCATCTGAGTAAGATAAAATGTTATGTGGCAGTACCTTGTGGAGGCAAAGCAGGGCCATAGTGAAAAGAAAAAAAATCTTTCTTCTTGGGCTAAAAAAGACATTTATGAGCACCAGGACACCTATCCCCCCTTAGTGCTCTTTGGAGGCAGAAAACAATAACTATGCTTATGATGATACGTCAGAATAACAAAAGCTACTTGGATGCTGAATTTACTGTATGTATGTGCCTTACATATTCCTGGGGGAGGAGAGGTATTAAACAGGAGAACTCTTCTAACTCAAATAGAGACAAACTAAGAATAACTACCTAGGAGAAAATACTTACAGTAAAAAAGCAGCAAAACCCACAGACTTTCCTATGAAGATAAAACCAATTAGCCACAGGTAAGAAATAGCCAGGCAAGAAGTAAACCTCCCACACTTAGTTGTCAGACTTGTTATTTCTTACGTGGGTGAGGAAGAATATCTTCAAATAATGGATATTGCAAAAGATGAAAGGGACAGGACATAACCGTATCAGTTGACTAGATATTAACTAATAATATTTGATAGTAGCTCATAAGGTGCTGGTCCCAGCTAAAAGCTGTTAAATCAAGTTGTATAAAGTGAGTATGATCGAAAGAGCTCTTTCTCACAATTGAGAAGTCAGATGGACCATCCCGTGTCCTCCAAAAGCATCTCTTGTTTGAAACAGGACTTTCAACTAGGTCAATTCCATGGTAGTGAAAATGTCATTTTTATAAAAAGGGAAAAGGACAATATGTTTAGGTGTTCAATCACTTTTAAAAAGGAACTACACATGTTTATTTATGGCATGATAAATGCTTATTTGGATGCAGCTTTCACTCCTGAATAGAAACAATTTAGCTGAGATGACTTCTACTTTTCATCTGAGATTCTGGTTCTTTTTATGAAGTTTAAAGGTACCTTTTTTGACCATGTATGGCTTATTTTGGAGATACAGGGACAAATGCATGGATATTTCTTCTCTGAATTATTGTCCTCTCTAGAGAATATATTCATGTACCATTTGTGCAGCCCATACATGATTTTAGAATTCATAACAAGACTGTGAAAATGAAGAGCTACCTTAATAAAAAGGACAAGGTTTACAACTGACTACTTTTTTCCATTCATATCCATGTCATTAGCCACTTGTGATAAAAACCATCTCACAAGCATACCAAGATATTTTTTGCAGTGTTCAAGAAGCAAATAATTTTTACAATGTCTATGGAAAAAACATTTGCTAGGTAGGTAGCATAAACTTCATCAGCTGGATAGTGTGAGTGGACTTTCATCGTTGCTTGTTTGTTTCAGATAAGAAACCACAAAGATTCGTTGAGTTCATTTACCATTTTTCTTAAATTCCTCTGCTAATCTACAAACTAAGAGAACAAGTATATGAACAACATAGGGCGAATGGTAGTACTTTATATATTTTCTACAAATCTCTGAAAAATACTGTACACATTTTGAATTTAGTTTTTGCCTTGTATTTTATGCTTTTTGTCATTTACCAATAAATACAGCCCTTCAATAAAGTCACAACCATTTTATGCCAAGCATACTTGTGCAGGGCTAGAAGAGGGAAAGGAGTATAACACATTTATTTGTGATCAAAACCAAAACAATTTAGCTTTACAAAGAGTAATCTTTCCAGAATTAGGTACAAGGTGTTCCCAGGGTGCCAGGAGTGGCCGTAAGAGAAGCATGATTCAAGAACCTCAAGACTGAAAGACTGGACCGCACAAATTAAACAGAGCCCATGGTCTGTAGAGGTTTTCTGATTATGTGAAGCTAGTCACATGTTTTATACTTCTAAAGAGGGTATAGTAGGTGCAGATTTGAAGAATTTTGAGAAATATTTAGGGAAAACAGTAATATTATCCTTTTCATTAAGTGGTCACCAATTTGCTTGTACTACTTGTGAAATATTTGATTTTAAAAAATTAATGGAAGTGTAAGCAACAAATAATGTAAACACTGGCATTTATTTCTGATATGAATGTTCAGAATCTATACTGAAGTCTCAACCTTTTTTATATCGTTTCTTTTAATAGACTCATTTGTGTGGGCTCACCACTCAAAGGAAAGAAAGAACCTTACATCCTATTTGCCTAGAATTTGATTCAAATCATTTTGAAATCAAAGAGAATCTTTCCATTGACTTTAGTGAGCTTTGAAATCAAGCAACCCGTAACAGAATCCTCAAGTGGAAGAAAGCTGCACTAGGAATTATAGTTCAAGGGAACAGCATCACACTAGCTTTTCACTAGTAAGACTGAGTTGTTTAGCATTTGTTTAGCATGGTAGCTGAATTTCCAACTCATATATATTTTACATGTTAATTGTACTACTCAATTTAGCATCAAGCTTCCCTGAGGTAATGTAGTTATGTAAATGTAGCCCAGGTGGGAAGGAAATATTTTATAGATCACTGTAACTAAATTTAAAATTAATGAAAAAACATTATTTGCACAGCGTTTCTGTTCAATGATCCCTCTAAAGATGAAGCTAAAATGGAACATCTAAATCTGTTCCAAGAAGAACATAAACCATCAACATCTACAGTCTTTGAGGAAAAGAGAAATCTGTGGAGGAGGGCGCGAGTTTTTGTTACAGGATCAGCAACTACAGATTGCTAAGGCAGGTAGACATGAAAATGGAGTGAGGACAGAGCTGTGCATGTCCTAGACAGCGATTTGCCAGTCAGCAGCATCTGTTGTTTGACCTTCAGGAGCTTATAAGAGGGGTAGGTGTGGGGGAATTTCCTCACCGCTGATGACATTAACAGCCTGAGGATAGCATAAAATCGTGAGTTCTGGAATGACTTTCCTTCAAAGTATCATTGGTTTGGGGTTCATTGTATATAAACCTATGGCAAAAGGGTGATACACTTTTCAAGAATACTTTTCTGTGGAAAAGATTATGCAAATAGATATATTTTCCTGCATCTCATTTTACTTACATAGGTACCATCTGTGATGTGATGAAAATACCTGAGAAGTGCTGAGTGCTGATAATTCTTATTAATGGCATCTTCCAGAAAACTGTCAGCTCCTTACAAGAGTGAACCTATAGGGAGCACGCTGAAAGAACAGTACCTGGCTATGAATACAGAGAAATCCTCAGCTATCCCCAAACAAAATATACCTATATGTATCATTGATCAAAAACTTCACACTGTGTCATACTTGTGTGCTGTTTATATCCATGTACTTGGCAGACGCATGGCTGAAAGGCAGGTCAAATTCTGTACGTACCGATCCCAGGAAATGTTGAATGCAGGCCTCCAAAAGCTGTTGGAGTGGCAATAACTCCCACCCATGGGCTGCTGGACAGACCAGGTTTCTCTGACCAGCTTGTTCTCTATTTTCTAAGATCAAGATCATCTTAGACCTGTGATTTAGGGGGAAACTTTACAAATGACACCTGTTTACCTGCAGGACAGCAGTGAGTGTGCAGTGATGTGGCAGGTTCTTGCCCACATTGAATAAGAGGTAATTTATCCCTCTCTCATCTTGGGCTCCCCCAGCATGACACTACAGCTATAGCCATCCTTGCCACTGATCAAGGCATTACTCTGCTTACTTCTGCAGCTAAATTTCTTGCACAGGCTTCCCTTACTCTTTCCCAGGAAGAGTTTGTTCGCTGTGAGTGGGAACCTCAGAAAGAAAAGAGGAAGCTGGAGGAGGAATAGCCTTATTTTCCTATTGTGCGCCAGGACAAGCTGCAACATAATACACTCAGAAGTCATATCTGTTGCTGCTGCCCGGCAGTTACGCTGCTCCTCGCCTACTTCAGCAGCCTACATACATCCTATGCATTGCCGAAGTTACTGTTACCACTGCTCTGTCCTACACAAGATGGTAGACAGGTGGGAGTTTCTGCATGAATAGCTATTTGGGGCTGAAAACCCCGCACTTGTCTGGCAAAAACTTCCACTGGGCAGAAAATCTTTTCCCTCGTCTCAGGACTTTTTTTGATTTGTTACTCCTGCTTCCTGCTGGGTAAAAAATCCATTGGTCACTGCCTGACTTGTGGATGAAGGTGACGGCAAGGACAGGTTTGAACCAACAGTGCTCATCCCAGGGTCCTGCAGGACTCACGGGTGAAACAGCTGGACTGCTGACTGTGGGACACAAGCTGCCACTTGAGTCTGCCTCTGTACCAGGGATGCACAGGGTGGGCTTATACGCTACAAATTTTCTAAAAGGTGCTGGGGGAAGCCCAGATAACTGCAAGGGAGTAGAGCTGACATCCATACCCAGCAATACCGATACAGAGTGGGCCCATGGATGAATGTGGCACACAAGAGAAGAGCGGACGTGACGTCTGTGAAAGGAAGTCACGCCTCTCCACTAAACCAGCCCTTACTGAGGAGTCAGTGAATATGTAGACAAGGGAGAGCCAAATAACATAAGCAACTTTCATCTCCATAAGAATCTCAGTAAATCTTACGATAAAGGCTTCTCAAGAAGTGATGCTGTCACGTGGTAAGCAAATCTTCATATAAATGGGCAGCTGGTTAAAAGATAGGAAATAAGGGGTAGGAATGAGCATATGGTTTTTGCAGTTAAGAGGGTGCAGTCCTGACTAGGGCTTGTGCCTTTTAATGTAGCCATCAGCAATTGGGGAAACAGGGTGAACTGTGAAATACTGAAGTTTGCTGACGTACTAAGGTATTCAGGGTAATAGAGAGGAGGCCCAGATGCAAACAGCTGTAAAAGGACCTCAAAATGCAGAGCCACAAGGCGATAAGATGACAGATTAAAATCAGTGCCGACAATTGTAAAATTATGCACATAGCAAAAAAGGAGGAACAAGGAACAAGACTTTAGGATTACAACAGTTAGCTCTTTAAAAAGATCAGCTCTGCTCAGCAGCAGTAGAAATATCAGATAGAAGGCTAGGAACACGCGTTAGGGTCCACGACACAGAAAACATCACTATGCCTCTGTACAAACCCAAGGTTCACTTCGTTCTTGATATGTGGCACTGGTTCCCTGTCCCCAAAAGAATATAGGAGAACTGAAATAGTTTCAAAAACATTCAGTAAAAAGCATGGCTTCTACAAGGGAGGCAACTAAATAAACTAGAACCCTTCAGACTGAAAAAGAGACAACCGAGTGGGGATAAAATAAATGTCTCTAGATGGACGGGTGGCAGGGAGGAGGTGGAAGGGGTGTTCCTTGTCTCTTCCAAGGTAGAGGTGTGAAGCTAGCAGGTGTCAGCTTCAATACATACAACACACAACATTGTTTACATGGGGTTAACATATTTACATGTGCTAAAGGTTTACACGGGGTCAAAAAGTAGTCGGACGCCTTCATGGGGGAAAAGCGCCTGGGTTAATAAGCACAAAGCTCCTACCTCTGGCTTTTGCTGCAAAATTGCTGGGGGCTGCGGGAGCACCCTGGGGCCACACCGCTATCTGCTCACCCTGGTCTTACCCTCTTCCCTGTCGCCTGTGCCCGGCCGCTGCTGACTGCCCTGCAATGAATGCTAATTTTTGATCCAGCTACTCTAAACTCATGAATGCCTGCACCTCCTTGTCTGTGAGTGGGAGAGAAGAGGGAGAGGGCGAAAGAGCTATGCAGAAATAGAGAGTAAAGGCAGAATAAATGTGCTGCAGAAGTCACCCATAAACCACAGTGACTTTCTGAGCCAATTTTGTCTTTTCTTTTGATTTTCTGCTTTTCTAAGCTTAACTGTTAGACAGTAGATAATATGTTTTCACTCCCATGCGTACACATCTATTAACTCTCTTCCTCAGGCTGCATAGTTGGAAAAATTTGCAGTGACCATCAGCAAAAATGTTCAACAATTTTGATATGTTTCTGGTTGGAAATATTTAGGAAAGCCATTAGAATTCATTTCACACTGAAATTTAGTTTAGCTGAAAATGGTCCTGTGGATATGAGAGAAGAGATGACAAGCATTCATCTTAGAAATGATTCACCTCATTTGTTTGGTGTACAACTGAGGAAAAAAATATGTGGTCTTGTGGAGTCTGATTTTTATACCGTTCTGCTCTAACGCTATCATCATATTAACAAAGCAAAGCAAGGAATGACTAGTTCAGCAGTTGATCCTATGCACCCAGCAGAAATGGGTCTCACCTACTTACCCTGGATAGGGAAGGCTCAGGGGGAAGGCCAGTATCTGAGACAAATTGTTTGGGTTCTTTTGAGTGGTTATATAACTACGGCAGCGCTGGTGAATCTTTGCAAAATCTGGTGTCGGATTTATTATAAAAGGTTCGAAGATGTTTAAAAACTTTCCAATGGAACATAAGAGCCCTTCTAAATTTAAAAAAAACAAACAAACAAACAAAAAAAGACACCTACTGAAATCAGGGTGTACAAACACATTTTGGCAGCAGTGCCAGCTGCTGCTCTGTCTCCCAGCTGTTATTCCCTCCCTGCATCCCTGCCTCTGTGACACAGCACTAACACAAGCAGTGGCACAGTGAACCAACCTGGGAAATGATGTGGCTGAGCAACAGCTTCCCCCCAGAGCCCTGATATTCTGAGCCAGAGCAGAGCCTGTGTCTGGCTAAGTGCAGGAATACGTGGGACGGCACAGCACGGACAGCGTCACAGACATGGGAACATGCACCTAAGGCATGATATCCATCAGGACAGATGCATATCTCTGCTGGATGTACAGCAGTGGCCTTAGTTATTTTTCCATGGACCCCTTTGGCAAGGTGCAGAAGGACTGCAGGCTGAAAAGTAATAAAGTAGACAACTTTCCTTAGAGCTTCTAACCAGTCCTGGCTCTAAATTCCAAAACCAGAGTATTAATTCAGTCAGAAGTGATGTAGAGACTCAAAGTAAAGATGCTTTAACCTTCTCTGCTGGTTTCTGTTTGTTTTCTTTTCTTTTATGTTATGGTATTAAGGAACAACAGGATAGCAAGCTGCTACAGCTGGCTTTGCTTCCCTGGAGGGCAGCTTTTCCCTTTTAAGCGGTGGCTTGTGAAATAGCCGTATGCAGAAGGACAGGTTGTCTATGCTAAATGCACACAGGAGCTTCTCGTGCTTAGCCCTGGAAAGGGAGAAATCCCACAGCGTTATTTCGCTTGTAATACATGTATGTCTGCGATGAGTACAAACAAGAACAGCTGTTTCCTACAAAATCAGTTCAAGTCTCCAGGATTACTGAGTCACTCGGTTGTGACTGCAAAAGGAGGAGATGAGCACAGGTGCTCTTTTCACAGAGATTCTGGTAAATAAATATGCAAGCATGCTTTATTTTTTTTTAATTTTTTATTTAATATCAACATTTTTAAAAGCATTCATTGTGAAATTCAAAGTTTTAAATAATATTCCAGTACAAAAATATAGTCCCTGAGATAAAAACTTCCATACTACTACCTCCAAATAAATATAATGACATCAGACACATTCAAATGTTTTAATACAAAAAATACAGAACTTTTTAAAAATCAGTGAGTTGAAGTTAAGTCAGTGCATTACAGTCAGTCACATTTCATGGAATTACTATGTAGCCTAGCCTCCTAGTCACTTCAGTGCTTAACAGTAATCGGCATCAATAAGTTATCAAGGCCCCAGTTCAGAAAAGTGCTTCAGCATTTGCTTATCTTTAAGCATGCCTGTTTGCTTGAGTTAGATTTCCATACACTAAGCAAATATGAATGTATTTTCCTGGATAGAGATACTTCCCCAAATTGGTGCCTGCATTTTCATGCCAAAAACAGGTGAATGATGAGACTGATCTTACGACATCCCTCTATCAAGACACCACCAGATGGATAGCCGGGGACAGTATCATGTCAATTCAGTATTTCCATGTGGGAACTGGGTAAACATTGCCTCCTTCTGTATTTTCCAGTCAATAAACATATAACAGACAGGATTTTAAGACAAAGTCATTTCTCACATAGCAGTAGGAAGTATAAATACTCTGGTGTTTCTTTATAAATAATTATTTAAAATACTTAAATATTAATAAATAAATGTATATAAGAGCTGAATAAAAAGGTTGACATGAAAAAAATGTGCATCATAATGCAATTTGTACAATAGCTCAGTACAAAAGGCCGTATGATGTCATTAACATTTGCATCTCCTCTGAGACTGGCTCCTTTTTCTTTTGAAAGAAGCTGGGGTCTCCACTAGTGTTTGTAGGACGCTGAACAGCTCATTCACAGCTTTGCGTTGGATTTTCAGATCACTCATCTGGTTTGAGTAAGAAACAGAATGAAGGTCATGCCAAAAACTGTCATTATTTAATGCTCACATCCTACAGGCTATGCTGTTACCAGGGTAAAACACAGGGAAATCTGCAATTTTCAATTAGTCTACTACCCAGTTCCTACAACGAAGAGCCACCTTTTCACAGATACTGTTTTTTGCAGTTTCCATGTTATTCTGCAACATGCCACAGACCAACAATATTCTGTGAAATGGAGTTACTCATTAATTATTGATTCGTTGCAATGGTTTCTGAGTTACTCATGAGCAACTACCTCAGCCAGAGTATGGGCTGCAGGCCTCTGTGAAGGGCTTGGTTTGTGTCATTAGCGATCACGCAAGTGTCTTCAAAGCTTACAGAGACATGCTGTAACTGACCACAAATTTTCAACCTGATTTAGATAACAAAAGGCTGTGAAATGGTTAACATTTGACTTAAGGTTAAGACTGATAAGTGTGCTGAATGACTTCTAAAAGCCCTTTACTTTTTAGATCATTTAAGCCCATAAACTGGTAATTTTGTGAGTCCTTCTAGAAACATAATATAAATATTAATTATAAATATGCTCTGGAGCATGTAAGTAGTATGTCTCTCCATTAGGGTATTTAGAGTGTGTCTGAATGTTTACAAACCATCTTCATTGCATCAAAAAGTGAAATAATTCTACATTTGACAATCCCCACTACAATAATTTCCCTCATTAAACAAAAGGAAAATAACATGGAGACAAACTGAACTGAAAAATATGTTTTTTCCTGATCTGGGGAGCTGAACCTCAACCTTCATTCTAGGTTTTCTCTCTGTTTTGCTATTTTGAAACCACTGTTGCCGCTAAATGGAAACTGAACCAAAAAAGCTTAATTCTGGCTGTTAGTACAGAATAGCAGATGAAGATCCAGCATACCCTCGCCGGCACCAGTCCTGCCTGGGGTTGGGGTTTGCTTCGTAGACCCATGCCCCATTAAATGCATGCCAGGGCCTTTTGACCTAGGCAGTATGAGTCACCATACATGTCTCACTTTTGTATCCCCACAACATAATACAGACACCGTGGAGGGCAGCAGAATTAAAACTGCTTTGGGCCCTGCAGCCGCCTCTGTCCCTGTCCCGGGGCGGTGGCAGAGGTGGGCAAGATGCAGCAGCCCTGCACCGCGGTGCCGTGGCAGGTGCCAGCAAAACCTCAGGAGACCAGCCCCCACACCAAAGCACCACACCGCAGACCCACTTCTGCCTGTTCAGCTGGAAACATCAGGTTTTCCCATATGAACTAATTTGAGCCCTTGGGGGGTTACCAGAGCGGTTAATGAACCATTATTGTCTTGAGTCAGACTCAAGCCTGAACTGGAAAATGCAGTTATGCAAGCCTTAGAAAGAGGGAAAGTTCCTTACCTGAAGCTTTGACAGGTCCATGAGGTCCTTCAGCTTCTTTAAGCCATCAGGAAGGCTGTTTTTCAAAGTGAAGAGCTCCTCAGATATGCGTCTGACATGCCCCTTCGACTTGTCGGTGTTTTCAAGCATTTCCAGGTACATGGAAACAATCTGGCTCAGTATGATCCTTTTTTCATTTCTCTGTTGAAAACAACCAGCCAAAAGGAAAGGGCTGTGAGTGCCCATCAGCAGGAAAAGGATGGAAACTAAAATCCAACATCTAGGGGTTTTCAGTGCAGCTTAGAACAGGATGATGTTAAAGATGCTTTAACTCATCTCCTGGACTTGTCTGTACCTCTGGATCAGCTCATGGTGTGGTGGCATAAAGCACCTTGATCTTTACAGGGAGCATCTTTATGGGAGTTTCCTCTCTTGCAAGCTACTGAAGCAGCCCCTGCTCGTGTTTGTTCTACCCTGGCTGATTACACGGGGCTGGGGAGTTGCTTCATACCAAAAGTGTCTTGTAAAGCTCCTGAGATGCTTTGTCATATTTGGTTCTGACTCACCTCTGTCCAGTTTTTCAGTTTTTCTGTAAAAATAGGTCCACCATCAGCTACATCTGAAAGACTTGAGTTCTGCAATGGACAATATATATATCTGTTAGATAAACAATATTTATCACAAGGCAAATAGCATTCTCTATTCAAATAAGCAAGTGTAATACTGAAAAACACAGAAATACGTTTTTTGCACTACTGGCTTTCAGCTATTGTGATGCTTTTACTTCTGAGAAAAGTTGTGAACATATTCTCTGAGTATCAACTCATGTTGGATGACTGCACAGTACCAGAAATGTCATTAGTATGCTGTTCAGTGCCTTCTCCACCTATAACTCATCTGAATAGAGACATTTAACATCCCGTATTTTACCAATGATCTTTGCAAGTTTTGGTATTGACAGCTAAAAATAAATTTTAATGGGCACAGCAACTGGCTAGAAAATTGTTAGATCTGGCCTTGGTTTGTTTTCTTATAAGTCTAAGCCCCACCAGCACATAGTCTGCAGGCTCAAATTTATCCAGCCTTAGTAAAATCTCATATGGAACAAGGACAAATTAATTTTATTATAAAACTACAGCTTCAGACAGACTTGTAGATCTGTAGCGGTGGCTACCAAGAGGCTCGCCGGGCCCAAGTTTAACAATCAGGTGTTAGCTGCACGCTGTGGCAGATTATAGGAAACACAGAGCAATACAATTCTCCTACAAAGGCAAGGTAAAGTGAATCATTTCCTTTTCTCTCTCTCTCTCTCTCTCTCTCTCTCTCTGTGTGTGTGTGTGTGTGTTTTTGTATACAACAGTCACTGTTTCCTTTTTTGTCAACTCAGTAATTTAAATATTTGAGTGTAATGGGAAAACTTGCAGGCTGGTGGAAGCCTTGTAGGCTGATTGGCCACCCATGCTAAGCACCTTGCTGAACCTTGTTTTGCAGCTCTGAGAGATACCAAGCACCTGCTGGGGAGCTGAGTTTTTAATTTCAGTGCAAAAAGTTCACCACCTCTCAGGATCTGTCCGACTTAGTTACATTTCTGGAGAGAATCCCTCCAATATAGGCTAATAGCAAATTTAGGATATAATGCCAATATTACAGCCAGTCTCCTAGCAGTTTGAAAACATCCAGTAAGTATCACCCTAGGCTTCTGAGGTCATTTCCTCAACTACTATGTTTCAACTTTTGTATAAACAAGAATTCTGGAGCGTTGCAAATCGCAGCAGACTCTTGTGGTTACTTTAATGCATTTAAGGAAGGAAGCAAACCCTGTTTTGAGAATAAAAGCTATTAATTAGAAGCAACTCTATTCTAGATCTCTTATCTCTATGACTAATCTCAGCTGAAGTCTTCTAAATGAAAATAGGTGAGTCAATATTAGTTATCAAAATTCAGTCTGAAAAGAGCTAATATTGCTTCATATTCCCACAGCATGAAAGCAGGATGGGTGGAGGATGCTAAAGAATAAGCAGTACCAACAACCTGTGAGCAACATATTAATAATAATTATTATTATGTCAAATAATTTAATTAAATATTATTGGTAATAATAATGAAAAGCACCAGATGCAGCTGATAATTCTCTATTCTGATTATACTGGTAACTAATACTAACTATCCCACTAACCTTATTAACCTAAAACTAAAGATGTTTCGGTAAATTGCATCTGAATTGCTTCAAGTTTTTCTTCTTATAAAACAGCCCTTGTAACCAGTGGCTGAATGGAGCTGGGAGAAGCTCTTGTGAAGGAATGAGCGTCCCTGAAATAGACTTGAACTATTACATTAGTTAATAGCATTAAAAAGTGAATCATGGTAGTGAAAGTGATTAGCAAAACCAAATAAATTGTCCATATTCTTGTAAAAAAGTGATACAGTTGAAAAGTTAGTTCTATGATTACCCTCTACTGATACAGTGCTGCATTAAGGTCTATGACAAGCAGTGTTCAAATCTGGATAATATCAAAATCATAAGCAGCAGGAGAAGAGAAGAGAAATGCAATAGAAGATTATACTTACAAAGTCTGCTTTCAGGTCGTATATATCGTTTTGTAGATTAGCAAGTATTAAGCTACTTCCAAAACGTCCAAAATAAATCATGATGATAGACAGACCAAACAATCTGCAAGTCTGGGAAGTCATCTTCTCAATGATGGTTCAGTTAAAACGGTCAGATAATTTCTGGTAGATGTCAGACCTAAAAGCAGTGAGCTTCAACTTCTAATAGTTAAATCTTCTATTAGAAGAAAGCAGACGAATGAACTTCATCTGCCTGTCAGTGGTATTTATACCTGGTCTTGAAATTTTTTATTTCGTCAGCACAGGCTGTGTATATTTAGACAAGATAGTGTCAGATAAGAACGCTTCATTTTTGGCTAATCGAGGGAATCCCTCGAAAGTGTCTTTCTGAAAGCATGGTCCTGGAAAATTTGTAAGTGGTTCGTCAAATGGTAACATTTACGTGACAGATTCTGAAGTTTCTTTTACATGTGATTGGGGAAAAGGGGGAAATTATGATATGAGATGAGGAGTATTCATTGTGGTTCAAGCATACTCTTACAAGCCATCTGAAAAAAATCGTATCATGTGGTTAAGGGGTCAGTACAACTTCTCTCTGGCATTCTTTTAAAGTAACCACTGAGATTACCACTGAATTCTTCAGAGCCACATAGAAATTTAAATGTTCTCCTTACAGCTGTCCTTTTGTGAAACATCAATTGCTTTCTTTTCATAGTCTAAAATGTATTTATGCCTCTTTCTCAGTCTTCATCTCTGGATTCAAACCCAACTCAAGGAAAGTGAGGCTCCAACAACTGATGCAATGATGCATCATGTTAAGTCTTAGCCCCTGTAAATTCTTCCCCAGTTGTCTACAACCTGCAAGAGCAGAGTGTTTATTATTCAGGACACTGCTCTGTGCTTGGCAATAACTGATGTTCCCCACCTGTCCATTCATTTGCCCTTATGTATGTGGAATATGACATCAGAAAGACATGGATGGAAATAAGTCCAGCGGAAGGAGACGGAGAGACGGGATGGTCTCCAAGTGTATAACAGACCCCTGCAACAACTCTCTTTCTAGGGACACAGTTGAGGAAAATGTTATTGTAGAGGAATTGAACCCTGTTTGGTGGATATTGTGGAAAAAGAGCTCACTGCAAAGTGTCTTCTGAAGAAATCAAAGAAATTTTAGGTTTTAGCCCATGAACATAGGGTAGGCAGGAGGCTCATCAGGGAAAGAAGAGGAGGAGCCCAGAGGAAAAAAGAAAGATCAGGAAGAGGATGGGTATGGGCTCAGTTCATGGAGATTACAGTGGAGGATGTCTGCAGCTCATCAGAAACAGATGAGAATCAAATTATCCCCTAGCAAGTGTGATTTGAGCTCTCCATCACAGTCTGTGAGAAGGTGCCCAATTTCTCAGCAGCATCTCCTATTTCAAGAAATGACCACTAGCTCCATCAATGGTTTTTCATCTGCAGCTTGAAAGAGGACCTCCATCTACAGAATAGGTCTAAGCTGCTACCACTGTTGCAAACAGGCAATTGTCATTTTGCAGTGACAACAACAACAAAATATCACCAGCAATTGCAGCCCCAAAAGCTACATGGTAAAATTCCCTGGGAATAGAAGCATAGACAGATGGCACACATCTCACAACAGATGTGGCACTGCACAGACATTATGGCTTACATATGTAAGTGTGCTTAGGGTAGTAGCACTATGCAATGCCCATCTTGTTTTTTTCTTGGAAAATTAAAACCCGGTTAAGCAATGACTTGATTGCTGGAGGTGTCACTGCAGAGGTGATATGATAATGCTATTCAGTGCTATTCCATGATGCTTCAAAGCACTGTAAAAGATACAAAGTCATCACACTAGAAATTTGAAGCAGATTCACAGATGTGCAACACAGTGAACAGCAATGCAAACCTGTCAATGATGTGGAGATATGCGGGTTGCTTTGCAAGGCAAACACAGTCAAGTGCCGTGTCGAAGTAGTAGGCCAAATGTAGGTTTATACATCTATGAAAACCCAGAGATTTTATAAGGTGGGAGATGTGCTGAGGCACATCTACTGGCCCTGAGCCCATGGAGTCAAGCAGGCAGAATATGTAATTCCAGAAGCTGAAAGCTGAAGACGGCAACACTGTCCTCTTTTGCAGAGAACTGTTTATCCATAGTGACTGCGCCAGGTTGAACTGCCTTGTTAAGCCTATCCAACATGCATCAATCAGCTGCAACAGTTTGTACCTCTCTGATGACCTCACATCAGTCTCCCATTACTGAACAGAAATGTTCTGCAAAGCTTTTAAGTATAACAGGAGGTTGAAATATCAGAAAGAAGGGGTTTCTCCACCTCAGCTTTTGTAGATGCTGATTAAGAGCAAACTCCTAGCTTTGGGGGGGAGTGTCATATGGTGCATTTCATCGCTAGATCTCCTCACCTTTCAGAGGAGGCCACTGCCAGTCATCCAGTTTTGCAGATAAGAAAATGGAAGCACAGAGCAATGGGATGATTCATGATCATTCAGCATCCAGGAAAGACGAATCTAGGAACACAAACGAGGTGTCTATTGACATATGCCATCACCCTTCTCCAAATCATCTTGAAACTAGGCAACAGCTGACAGCAGGTGACCAGAACATGAGGGTCCTAGTGTCTCAGGGATCCTGCTTCCCTCCCAGCTCTGTTCAGCTTCTCATTCTCTGAAAAAGTGATGAGACAGATCACCATTGTCTAGTATATGTCTTGTTGGCCAAGGACTGCAAACAGTCAAATTGTGAGGAACACTCAAGTTCAGGTAGTTCCTCTAAACTGCCTTTTCTGGTCATTCAACATAGTTACAAACAAAATAGGGTGTAACCTGCAAATGTCTCCCCATTACTAGACAAAGGCAAGAGCCTAAGAGCATCCAATTCTTCATGCATGTTCCTTAGTACATATCTGTTGAGTGCACATTGGATAGGACTAGGACCAGCAATACAAGCTCTTTGCCTGAGCACTAATCCTAGTCCAGATAAAAGAGATGTCAGAATACATTCAAATCTTGTGCCATGTATCATTTGAGGGGTCCTTGTATGGAGCTCAGCTGTCACAGCTGGGTTGTCATCTGTTCCAAAAGCAGTAGGAAATGAAACCAAGGCATTTTTTCATTGTGCTGCCTGGAAGTCATCTGACTGTTCATGCAAAGCAGAGGTTTCACACCTTTTTGTTCAGGCAACACCTTACACCAATTACCCGATGATGTCCTTGCAAAGTCATGTCAGATTTCATTGCGACCACTGATTGAAGGTTTTTCCCTTTCATTTTTTATCTTATGAGAACTCTTCAGAGTGCTGGCCAGGTGGTTAGCAGGGAACTGCACTTAACAGCCTGGGAGATCTCTTCCAGACTTTCATTTCTGTGAAGTGCAGTGGTTCTCTTACCACTGCCCAAGGAAAGAAGCCCAGAGTTGGAACAACCTCTTTGAGCTCTTGTGCTGACCTTGCATGACACTTCACCTCTTTGTTTCACTTTCCTGTAAAGCAGATGTAGTAAATCCTTCTGTTCCTGCTTCACAATATTGGGGGGAATTAAGGAGTTTAAGAGGTTAAAGTTTGCTTAGCACAGAGTAGCAGTGCTATGTAATTGGTGAATATTATTATTCATGTTACAACTATCTGCAAAGTAGATGTCTTGATAATCAGACTTTATGACTTTGTAACTGACCCAGATGAACACACAACATGACAAACACTTTTCCCTACTGAAAAAAAAAAAAAAAAAAAGACCACCTGTCCCCTGTAGATACGGATGTGTTTCATCAATACTACACACAGTAAAAGGTGGAGCTGTCTACCCCTTGTGACCACTAGGTGTCTATGATTTAAAGGATGTTTCCGATAGCTGATGATCACTGGGCTGAATTTCTTTAGGGATAATGTTGTCAAGAAAACAGCTATTTTCTTTTATTAAAAAAAAAAAAAAAATGAGTTACAAAATCTGTTCTCTTTCTGAGGCAGACAGGTGGAGTTTTGGGGGAATTCTACAAATATTTTTTTCCACTTGAAAATGCTGATCCCTTGAAACAGAAACTTTTCATGGAAGAGAATTGATTTCATCAGTCTTTTTATTATTTCGGGGGGGGGGGGGAAGGGGCAAAGTTCTGAAAAATCTCCAAATGATCTGTTTTGGTATTTTCTAAGCAAAATGTTACATTCTGCCCATTCTAAGCACGTTTTAGAGATGTTGTTTGAGAGAACTGGAAAACCAATTTGTACCAACCCGAAATACGGCACAAGGAAGAACTTTGGCCTCTATTACACACTGTTGTTTGTACACAATCAGGAACGAGAAAATATATATCATAGATTCCTCTTTCCATTCGCTAAATTCCATTCGACTGATCTTTCAAAGAAAGGGAAGAAAGTGGAAGTTAACACCTGGTGGTGTTAGACACCTACACAGATAGATGACTGAAGAGATTATTAGTTAATGGATAGAACTTGAAGTGATTAGAGCGTAAGTTCAAAATTATTAAAAACATGGTACTCTGACTGACACAAAGCATATTTTTCATACTTCTCCTTCCGAATTTCAATGTGGTAAGCCTGTGTGGGATAGAAAAAAGTTTGTGGGATGGGAAAAACTTTCCACGCAAAAAACTAATAATTACTTTCTAATTAGTAAGAGGAAATAACTGCCCTTTCATGGTCTGGGTACTCATCTGCCATGTAAGAAAGACAAATTCGATCCTTTGCCTTGCCTGGCCATGTTCAAACTGAAGACCTGAACACTCACCCTCTTCTCCCCAAGCAAATGTCCCTGCCATCTGTGAATAACTGTTCTGGGTTCGATTTTCTCACACACTGCTGTGGGGCTTTTGATCACTTCCAAATACATCACTGTCGGTTCTGTATTGTCTAGAGACACCAGTAATAGTATAATGTGCCTATTCAAGACTCCAGTAAAAGTAATTTTGTGGAGCATGTGGAGATGACAATAAAATATTTATCTCAGGAGGTCCATCACCATTAGCAGCAGTTAATTGCCTTGTTTATAAAAATAAACATAATATTGTCTTCCTCTCCTTTCTTTGAAAGGCCCTTCCACTAATGTGCGTGAGGAATTCGGAGAATGGAAAGAGGGATCTACAACATACATTTTCTAATTGCCGATTGTGCATGGACAGGAATATGTGATGGAGACCAAAGAGTCTTCTTTGTATGTTGAGCCATATTTCAGGTTAGCAAAATTGTTCTTTCAGCTCTCCAAAAAACACAGTTTGGATGTATATATGAATCATAAAAAGACTGTGAGTTACCAGTGTGAGCTAGCCATGAGAAAGTCAGATGCAAACCTAAAATGTGATTTTCCTTGTAGTAAAGTAAGAAAAACAATGATGGCATTGTAAAAGACAGTGATGGAGAAACACGGTTTGAATTCTTACTCCAGACTTCTATCGTTTGGAGTCTTTTGACATATCTCACTCCTGATTAACGTGGAAGAAAATTCCAAACATTATTCAATTTTAGTTAAAGGTGATGTCAATGGAAAAGCAGCACAATTGTTGGCATAGCAGCAGCCCAAATCAAGGCTGGTGCTGCATGAAATACCTCCTGTGCTATAACCACAGAATTTCTATGTTTTTTTCACATTAAACCTTTCATTTTCATCAGCTCTTCTTCATTCTTTGCTCTTCCAAGAAGAATAAAACATTTACTCTTGAAAGTTTTCTGTTTCCAGTACCATAATATCCTTTGGAAGTACTGACGGTTCTGAACATTATATCATGACTGTGCGGTATTTGTTTCCTTTTCAGAGTCTCAGCTTCTTCCGTTATGTGATTTCATGGACCTTGGGGTTTATTTTAGAGTTTGGGGGTTGACATTTTTTTTCTAATCACTTTCTAATCATCGTGATTGCAGGGAAAAGATTGAAAACAAGAAGCAAATAAAGCAAATAAAACCAATAAGGCAAATACAGCAAATAAATTACTATTTAAACATAAGTATTTTGAAGGTCTTCCTGAAGACTTTTGAATACTTCCAGCTGGGCTTTGTAGGCAGTAATGGAAGCTACAACATTAATATTTTTGTTTTTTAATGTGATCCATACAATGCTATCTATGCAATGCTATCAGTACAATTTACTGACTTCAGATAAGGGACTTTGTGCCTTGAGGGATGTAAAGTCTTCAACAGAAGAAAGATATATCTTACAAATATATTTCTCCTCTAAAAAATCTTCTAAGGTTTTCTGATTCATCCCTAAGAACCCTGCTCTGAATAAGGCTAGCACTCTAGTATTTCCATGAGTATTTTCACAAATTTTTCCATTAGTTTTAAGGCAACATTTTAGCCAATTTTAAGAGAACTAATTCATGAAGAACCTAATTCCACTGTAATTTGGACTGACTGTACTCTGGTTCTGACTGTCAGCTATTTTCTCTGAATATATATGCATACGTCTATCTTTGCTGACATTAATAGAAAAGCCTTCTCGTAAAAATATGTATCTAGGTGTGTATATATGCATGCATATGTGTGTGCATGTAACTCTACGTGAATACCAACATGCATTATTTTTATGTTTCTTCCTATGTCTGTAAGAACAAAACCTCACAGAGAGAAGAGTGGGCCAACCAGGAGCGGCAACACGATTAGAAAGGAAACGACCACAATATCAGCCCCTGTCAAATTATGAGTCTAGGTTCCCTCAGGAGCTCAAGGCATCTTTCCCCGATCCTCAGTAAATGAAAGCATGCTTTCCACTACATGCGATTTCTCCCTTCAGAGACGTCTGTCTTATTTTCACAGTCTACTATTCAGGTTCATTTTCATAGGACCAGGTCCAGTTTCAAAAGAAGCCAGAAAGCCACTTGAACTTCTGCATCCAAGCTTAAGGACACTACCTTGCTGTGCCTTGGCAAAAGAATCGTGTTGTTTTTAGAGAGGGAACCAAAGGATGCAAATCTTTAATCATCTCTCAGTCAGTTATTGTGTGCACTGGGTGAAACCAATTAGGGGTCTCCACTGACCTCATCAACACCTGCCTTACAAAGCCTCCCAAAAGAGCAGGCACTCTTCTGAAAGTTCATTGCAGATTGATAAGGGAGCTATGATTTCCAATGCTATCCATCTCATATTTTCCATGCATTCTCAATATTACCTCCAAATGGCAATTTTTTTCAGACTTTCCACCTGTCAGTGAGGCAGCCCCATTCATCTTCCTATTGTTAAATGTTTACTGACTCGTCTCCATGTGTTGGTTTTTGTGATTCATTCCTTCTTCATATGTTGATTTTGTCTGCTGCTGGCTTTTATTTGTGGCAGAATTTTTTTAAGTTTAATTTTTAGCAAAAAAATTCAGGTTCTCATTGTACAGTTACTTTTTTTCCACAGTTTAAGCATCTTCATCACACAGACGTGTTTCTTGTTGAAAATTAACATGCACATTTAAATTTGGAGTAAAATACTAGTGAAAACAATCCTGTAATACGTTCCTTTCTTATTGCATTTTCTAACTGGGAATGCAAGCATTTGGGGCTAAGAGCTGTTCATTTTCACATGTTAGCCACTACACAGCTTATAACAATTAAATAAGATGTATATACATGTAAGCATAAGTGTGTAGGTGTGGGCATATGGTGGAGGTTAACTCGATGATTTATTGCAAGCATCAATAAGAAAATATCCACGGAATGTTTGAAAACAGCCTACGGAGTGGACATTTCTTGTCATAACCATTTGGAAATGTCCACAGGAGGTTTTCTAGCAGAAGTCTACTGTGTGATGCAATCCTTTCTTCTGAAATGTTCCAGGAGACAGTTTGGTGGGGATTCCCCTTGCCCACCATACACTTTAGTGCCATTCATAATTGTGTGACTAAGCAAACCAGTCATCTCTACTCACAGAAAAAAAGTAAACCAGTATGCAGATTTGATCCTACCTGTTTCTGTCCTGCCTCCAGAACACTTACGAGCACACAAGAAAAGCAGTCCTACAAGCAATCCATTCACAGGTGACATTTTACTTAAAACTGAGAACAGTTTGGTTGCAAAGATTTTCCAGTTAGATTCAGAATTTAAAGCTGAAAGAAATATGCAAGACCCTTGCTCTTTAGAAGCTAGAAAATAAACTAAAGAAATGCTTCAAACCCCAAGTGCATTTCCTCTTCATCTCCACAGGAAATAAGACCGCCTATAAAAAAGCTACTCTGGGTCATGTGTAGATGCACTTTATTTTAAAGTCACACATCTTATTTTTTTCAAAGGCCTAAACTAGCAAATACACAGTGCTCTCAATGGACACCTAATCAGATTGCTTTAGGAGATGTGAAGATTTCATTAGCAAATGAGCTAATAATAAATATTTTAAAAGCTAAAGAAATGGGAAAAGTAACATTCTGCTGTTTTCTTGAAGATGTTATTGAGTGTCTGCCCCAATCTAAAACAAAGCAAGACTCTAAAAGTGGAATAAAACAAACAAAGATAGGAGAAGAACAAAATACAATCCCAAATAGCATGTTTTAAAATAATCAAAAGGCAAGTAATGTGGCAGATTGGGTTGCCAACCCTCTTCCTAAAGAAATGAAACTTGGACAATTTCTCTAACTCTCTATCAATTCCTTCCCCTTCATTAACTTTTGAACGTATTCAGTAATTTGATCCAAACTTGAGAAAGAATCCTAAGTCTCACCGCTAATTTAGCCTTTCAACTTTCATTAAAATTGACAGCTTAGCAGCAGCAAGTTTGTTCTACTAATCAGGGACTACATGTTGATATTTTAAAGTGTCTGTATGAGTTACATATTATAAGGAGTTGAATAGCTTTCCTTATGCAGATTTCTGTGTAAACACTAATGCTCATGCTTTACTTTTTGCCTGAGTAATTATATGAGCCTCTGTGGAACTGCTCACAAGAGCAAAATTAAGCATGAAACTTTGCAGAATCAGATCATGGTTTCCAGAAGTGCTGATCTTTGTCAGATCGTTTAAAACTACTCTCATGATCATCCCCAGTCACCACACTTTGGGTTGCACTGGGGGGCAGTCTTGGAGCCTGCAAAGTGGATTCCTTTTGTATAAAATTAAACTGGAAGATGTATTCAGAAACTCACCTGGCAACTCGCAAAAACTATCAGCTCCAGTTGTTAAAGGGCATTCAGTTCACCAGACTGGTCTAGAGCTTGTCCAAAGTAAACTCAAAAAAAAAAATACAGTGTGTAAGTTGGGCCCTCAACCGCAACTGTTCGACTTACAGAACAGCTCCTACTATACTGTTGCTCCTGCTAATGCAGACTTAGGATATCTTGCACAAGTTCTAGGGTTGTTTTTGAAATATTTTGCCCTGAAGTTGAATGTTCCAATGAACAGAAAGCAAGGAATTAAATAAAATATATCTTATACTAGATCTTCAACCAGATTAATCAGACACAAGTACACAGATAGGGGTACAGAAATTCATGGGAGAAGTGATTGCATATTTAAAAATAGTCACTTCAGTGAAAGTCATGAATCTTCTCTTGCTTGGGCACACACAGAAACCTATTAAAACACTTCTATAATCCCTATCATTTCATCTTGAGTTACACTCAAGAGAGGCTGTGGTGTGATGCATCTGTTCCTCCTTTGCTTCCGAGGAAGTTGGACTGTGTTTTAAAAGGGTCACTGATAATGACATATAAATCATCTGAGTAAGGAATGGATTCACATGGGTTTTCTAATCTTGAATCACAGGGTTCTGCTTCGTTGGGATTCACATGTTTATGTAGTCGGTAGGTCTTTGTGCAGGTCAGACATGCTGTAAGAATAATGAAAACAAAATAGTAAAGTAGCAGCCATGCCTGGAACACAGATGACAAAGTTTAGGAAAAGCCAAAGCAAAAACAGAGATGGTGGAGAGATTTTGTATGCTATTGAAGGAATAAATAGTCAAAACATTAAAAGGAATATCATGATAAAGCAGAATGGGGTTGTGTGAAATACCATAGTAAAACAAGATCTTCTGGAGTTGTATTAGGAGTCTGCTATTCAATTCCGTTTGGATGAAGATAAAATATAATAAAATAATAGTAAGGGAAAATGTATCATTATGGGAGATGTTATTTCTCGGGTTAAAGACTAAATAACAGCATGAGTTACAACTTTACAGGTAAGATAAGTCTGTAGCAAAGGCTTTTTATTTCAAAAAGAAACACTTTAAGTTAAGCAAACTAATCACTGGGTCTGAAAACTTAGGAAAGTGAATGTGAAGCAGGATTGGAGTTACTGCAAGTCAAAAGTGCAGAATTCTTCAGCATTTGCATCCTAAGAAGAAGAATGTAACTGTCTGGAATATAGCACTGCTGAAAAGGACCTGGGGATCCTGGTGGACAGCTGAACATGAGCGGGCATTGCATCCTTGCAGCAGGGGAGGCAAAGTGTCCTGGGCTGTAACAGCAGGAGTACAGCCAGCAGATCACAGGACATAATCACTCCCACTCTGCTTGGCACTTGTCAGGCCACACCTGGTATAGTGCACCCTGTTTTGGTGTCCCCCCAGACACTGAAGAATGGGAGAGGATCCAGCAGAAGGCCGCCAACGTGATTACGGGATTGGAGACCTTGACATATGGAGAAAGGCAGAAGAAACTGGTTTTGCCCAGTCTAGAGACGAGAAGATTCGGGGGGAATCTAATCCTGTCTACTCTGTAGCTACCTTACAGGTAGCAGAAGACTGTAGGTACTCTCTTCACACAGATGCATGGTTACAGGACAAGGGGCAACAGGCACAAGTTGCTTCAGGGGGATCTTCACCATGAGAAAAATGAAATATCAGAAAAGGTTGCCTAAAGAAGTGGTGGAATCTCCCTTGCTGGAAATAATCAGGACTCAGCTTGACAGAGCCCTGGATAACCTAAGCTGAGGCTTTGCTTTCAGCAGAGGGTTGGAGCGGGTATCTCCATAGTTCCCTTCCAACTTCAGCTTTTCTATGATCCTATGCTGATGAGAGCAGCCAACCCAGATAGCCACCTCCTAAAGAATAGAAGGAAATAGCAGAGCCCTGAGGGACAGAAAGAAGGGCTGATCAGCAGTGATAACTGCATCTTGGATGTCAAAAAGTGGTGTGGGGAAAGAACTTCCCAAATTCACACTAAATTACTCCATGTAAAGACAGGCAGGAAAGTAGCAAAACACACCATAATCATGTAAACAAGATGAGCATAAGGAAAGAAGTGAGGTTGGCACAGAGTAAGGTTAAGGTTGGGTTGGAAGACTGTATACAGTGTAGACCCAAAATTATATAGATGCTTCATCTCAATGTTTAATACAGACAGGGATGTTAAGAAACACTGGAAAAGGTAGTAGGTGAGCAAGATGATTTTGACAGCCACTACGTAGAACATGGAGGCAACATTAGGATGGCTGATAGTGATAGCAATGGAAATGATCTTTTTTGAGGCAAAAGCAGAAGCAAAAAGGTAGAATCAAAGCTTCTCCCATTGAGGAAGCAAACTGAACAACTGGGCACATAAAAGTGAAACTGCAGTAGGAAGAAATTTTAATTAATCTGTCAAATGAGGGATAGCACCATCAAACTGGAGAACAGCAAATGTAATAGCTGTCATTAAGGAAGGGAGAAACAACAAGCTAGACAGCTATAAACTTGTTAACTGACAAGAGTGGTGTGCAAGGATTTAGAACGAATTATGAAATAATCAACCATTGAAGACATGGAAATGAAAGGATAAAATGCATCCTGGGTTTATTGAAGACAGGTTGAACTGAGAAGAACTTGATTTACTTGAGAATGGGATTAATAAAATAGGAGGAAATGTGATAGTAGGAAGTGCAAGGTCAGGCATGTGGACTCTACTCATGAGAAGCTGGGAGCATGTCCCTTGGAAGATGAGAACAACTCAGGTGCACTACTAGCTCTTCACAGGAAGTCTCTATCAAGGCAATGTGTGATTGAAATAGAAATTGTGAAGGTAAACAGGGTAAGATATTTCCAGGAGAGGGAGGAAGGGAATAATGCCAATGTACAGTTGTGCATTAAATCAGTGCCATAAAGGTGAGTTCAGTGTAGAAATGGTCCAGAAAAGGAGTACTGTGGTGAGTAAGGGAATTGAGCTTATATTTTATAAAAGAAATCTTGAAGAGTTTGGCTAGTTCAGCTTCGAAAAAGAAAAGACATAAATGAAGTCTAAACTACTCTAGAGTGGAAAAATAGAAAATTCAGTAAGAGTCATTTAATCTAACAGAATAAATGTCTACTAGAAGAAGGGGGTATAAACTGGCCATGAATGAATTTAGATCAAAAGTTAGAAGAGGGTTTCTGGCAATCAGAATGCGAGATTCTGGAATAGTCTTCCCGTAAAAATAGGAAAGGATTCATAGTTATAAAAACTTCTGGAGCATCTTGTCTGGCTTCTTCATAACATCTCATTGCACCACAGGGTTTAGCATCTTGTGGTTAATATAAAATAAAGCTTGAAAGAAACAGACAGTTTCCATTTACAGTCTTAAGTGAAAATTTATACTAGTTGGTCTGGTAAGCTGCTGTCTTATCTCTAGTTCAAGGCAAACTGGATTTCCTGATTTTAGTAACAGCAAGTAGATCTTTTTGTGCTTTTCTCTGTCTGACTGAAGAATCCTGCAGTTTCTTTTAGTGTAACTGCAGTCTAGTTGGTTTTTCTTTCTCCCTTTCACAGGCTTAATGTAGTCTTTAATAGTCTTCAATGTTTTGCTTTTACCAAAAGGCACATTTTCTTATAACTGTTTTTTAAATCTTTTGCAATATTTCAATGTTTTAAAGAAATGAAAAGTTGAAGCAGACTCAGAAAATCAATAGTGAAACTACATGCAGAATTTATAACTTTCTGCTCCCTCTCAGTAGTCATCACTAATAGATGAGTTCAGCACTTGTATTCACTCTTTTTGCCATAGTACGATATTGACTGTTTGTAATCATTCTTAAGTTCTTTTACAGTCACTGAAATATCAGTCTTAGATTTCCAGATCTGGGAATTATTCATTATTAGAATGCAGCCTCCCAGGACATCTGTGTGGCCTCTAATCTTCCTGCTATAAAATCTCCCCCAAAGATTCATTTCTTTTTCCTCTATATAGAGGAATATGAACCACGATCTTGCTTTTGGTGGTCTAAAAACACCTTTTGTTTGTGGGGAACATATTGATTAACTGAGAACAGTTTCTATCAGTGAGATATTCTCCTTATTCATCCTCTGGTATCAACAGGTCTCATGCATACCAATTTTGTATTTTCCTCCAAATCCCAGAGAAAAATAATTAAAGCTGTCAGAGTGGTAATCAATAACCATAGGTCTGCACGTGTTGATATTTCCTCATGAGAAATCCGGTGATGTGGTCAGTCATAAGTTTACAGGTATAAGAGTACAAAATCTATTGCTGGCCGGGAACTGGATAACAAAACTAATTTTGGCAGAAGATGCCAACCTGTTGAATCACTTCACCAGAAGGTGCCAACTGCTGTTGAAGCTTTCTTGAGAGTGAATTTAGGATGAGAATAAAATCTGTGGTGAGATATCACATTACAGCAGGTGATGCAGGGGGCTTTTGGAATATGGGCAACACAAGTCCATGTCACTGGGTCTCAGAAAGGCCAAGCTGCTGACTTGAGTCACAGCCCCATGTCCTAGGCTCTGGTCCCTCTGTCTAGCCATTCGCAACCCATGACTACTGCAATTTTCTCCAAACTTTCAATGCCCACAGCTTTGCTCAGGTAGAATGGGAAATTTTTCAAAAATTCCCAAAAATTTCACAGGGTGGGAAACCCACTTCCATTCCACCTCTAGCTGCAAACGAGCCCATAAATGACAAAAATAGTCTGAAACTGAGAAGTGGTGCGGTGACCCAACGATTGTCCACGTCACAGTTCCCCTCCCTGTAGCTGAGGAAGGAGATAGAGCACAGGAGCCGTCCCAGGAACGGGGGTGATACTTGATATCCGCCTAAAAAATTCTGAATTTAACACTCATGTAGGCTGTTCTTCTCCAGTCATCGTTCTAATTGTCCGCTGGCTTGGAATTCACATCGGCGAGCGATTATACAGAATTTTACGTAAAACACCCTTTCCTCTGCTGCGGGTAGAAAAACAGACTGCCTTTTCCACTGACAGCATGTGGTTTCTCATTCACAAAAAATTTTTCCTCACATAAAGAAGGTTCATTTGTAAATACTTTATCAAGTGAGTAATTTACCACACCTGTGGTTTATCTCTGTGAGCTTTCTTCATCACTTGGAAAGTGCTACTGGTTATTCCCTAATCATTATACAGGAACAGAGAAAAACTTTTACACTGACATGACAAAATTTGTCTAGGAAACGTAAGTCACTTCTTCGCTCGTGGTTAGGGACAACAGGCTGGGTTGGCGCATACCATTTTTTCTTTTGAGGGGAGGGAGAAAACAGGAAATAATCGGTAACATTATAGTAACATTGGTCATGGGCTATCAAGCTTCACCTTCAGTGATAAATCCACCCGCAGGGTATTTTGCTGTAAACTACTGCTAATTGAATCACTAGGAGAAGCAAAAAAACTCCCATCACCTTTGTTTCTTCGAGGAAGTTATTTCCTTCTCATCAGCTCAGTAGAAAACATAGTTGCACCATAAGTACCAAAACGACTTAGATGAGCAGCACTGTGGGGAGCTGGAAGGAAATGTATCAATCAGTTAATGTTAGCAAGTAATGCACGTTAATAAGCCAGACTGTGTTATCATATAAATGTGTCTGAAAGTCACCGAGGCCTTAAAGAGAGCAAAAATATGATGATCAACTAAAAGGCTGTTTGAGAACCAACAACAAATATGCATACACCTCCAAGAAAAATTAAATTCTGCGCGCCTGGTTGACACTGGCCCACTGGTGTTCACCAGTTAACTGCATATGTTGCAGATAAGATGTTTGTAATGTTCAGCTTAGTCAGTTTGGGTCTGGCAAATACTGCAACCACAGCAAATTAATCCACCTCCGCGACTGGCTGCAGGATGCAAGTTGGTGTTGGGATCAGTGCCATAGCCGGGAGGTGCACAGCTCTTGATCCCGAGGTCTGTTAATACCCCAGTGGAATTCTTTTTCTCCATTTTTCAAGGCATCCTGACCTGTGATTTTCGGCGAGTTGTGGAAGGCGCTTCATTCATTGGTGCTGCTGATGGAGAAGCAGAAACTGTGGCCAAAACAAATTTTCTCTGTGGCGACATATTTGTGGTCTCAAAGCAAATTTCAGCTCCCATTGTGATGTCTGTGATGAGACTATTGAGAGCTTCCTTGAAGCTCCTTATTTAGACCAAGTCCTGTAAACCTTGTCCAGTGACAGCACTGCCCTTGCAGATTACGGCCTTGGCTTGGAAAGAAAACAAGATAGCTTTTTGATGCCATTGCCTCAGTGTCTGATAAAAAGTGCTTGAAAAAAGCAAAGTGCATGATCTTCCTCCAGAGTTATCAGCAACTTTTATGCATGGTTCAGAAGGAATGAATTGTCGTTGCTGAACACATTTATGCATTTCCGAGATAATTAAAAGTGCACAAAGTGAGTATAATCATTTCCAGAACCAGAATGGACTGTAGAAATGGCAAGAATCTTCCCCACAATGTCCCTCAGGTTTATTCAACAGACTTTCATTAATTTTATCCTTTTCATAAGAAACATTATGTTTCCCTCTTACTATTTTAAAATTGCAGGGCCTGAGCATTATCACAATTATAGACTACTCTGGACAATGTTTTTATAACAGTAATGAAATTAATGTCTATGTGCAACCTCATTCACAAGCTGTGATTGAATTTTATTCTTTTCTCTGCAATTCTTTGGCTGCTGGAAGCTCCACTCCTTGCTGTCCTTTAATCAGATTATTCTATGTGCAAAATATAGCAACCCATTAAGGTTAAGACTGAGAGCTGAATACTCCATACTCATGTACTCACCTATTATCACTCTTGTTCTTCTATACGCCCACGCCAGCTTCTTCCGTTTCCTCTTTCTTAATAACTTCTCTCTCACTAAACAATGTTAAACTTAGATTTTCGTAGGATTTTTTTTTCTGGTGGATGGATAGTAGGCTCCCAGCATATCGCTGATTATTCAAAAATCAGGGAATAGTAATCAGATAGCTGTTATTTATTACCATTAAAAAACTTAAATTTTCAACACATGAGAAAAAAAGCATCACAAAATGGGATGAGGAGGTGAGGCACTGTGGTGCTCTGGAGCAGCATCTCCAGTCTTGCTGTGGTGGTGGGTGAGCTAGCTGGGCACACGGGCGCTATCCTGCTTCCTCCCCACCATTGCGAAGCACCCAGCGTCCATGGCAGAGGAGCAGGGAGTTTTGCCTGACCCTTTTACAGGTTGCACAAGGAAAAGCTCATCGACGGTGCCCACAATACAAGGCAAGGAGTGGGAGTAAGAGCAAGCTTAAGCATGCTGCTTTCCATGACCCCCAGGGTCTCAGCCCACGTCCCTGACTCTCAGCCCCACTGAAAGGGGAGCTCGAAGGGCTTTGCTCGATTTCTTAACTCTAATATCACAGAGATGGCAGCCTGGGGTGGCAGCATGTGGTGTTACTGATGGGGGTGTTGTATCTTTGCATCTGTATTCATTTCAGATGAAAAATAAAAGCCTCAATGTCGCTAGTGAAGTGACTGCAATCTTCTTCAGAAATAACTTACTACAACAGAAATGGCTGCAATTTCTCATCTATTTTATTTCATAATTCATTTGATCTTTTTTCTCTTAGAAAACCAATTTTTGTTAGATGCACTCCTGCAGTTTCTCTTTCACCTTGCACAAACTTTTTATGGCAAGATAATCGCATGTAGTTTTCCTTTCTTTTATGGAAATAAAGCTCCTTGTCCTTCAGCTACCTTTTCAAGGAGCTGTTGAGGGCCAACAGTGGTCACGGGATCAACTGTATTTGATCTAGTTATATCTGGATATGCAGGTGGGTTTGCCAGGGCGAACTAGGGGACTTCTGGGTATCATGTGCATGGTTTGGCAGCAGAAGAGCATCTCTGAGGCTGCACAGTCCCGCTGCTCACACTGTGGCTCATCCAGCTCTGTAATTCTTTATTTTGCCAGTAAATGATGTGATGGCCTTTCATAGATAGCCTTTTATGGATCAGTCTTGGAGGTTTTCAAGATCCAGCTGGATAAAGACCTGGGCAACCTGGTCTGACCTTGTAGCTGACCCTGCTTTGAGCAGGAGGTTGGATGAGAGAGCTCCTGGGGGTCCCTTCCAGCCTGAATTACCCTGTGATTCCAGGGTTATTGTTGCCTTCAGAGCTGCATTCCCATCCATGGGATTGAAAAAAATTTTATCCATCAAGTTTTGCAAATTAGCATTCAAACCTACTCCAGTCGCATGTTGCCAACTTCTTTGTACCATGTCAGTCTCCAGCTTTTATCGATAGTATATTCCCATTGCCTTCCTTTTCCTTCCTACCACCTGTTTTTACATTTCCTAATCTCTTTTCCATTTGAGCCAATAAAACAGGAATACTGAACTGAATACTGATTTTAAAATGAAAACTGGATGTAAGGCAAGAATGTTTTCTGCATGTGCTAATGCAGAGTGTGTCTCCTACAGCTCTGTAGCTACTGTCAGTTTTCACTAGCAGGTACCACAATAGCAGTCTTTACTTTCAGTAAAAAGAGCTTGGCTAGAGATGGGGAAAAGGGACATGTACCACTCGCTGCAAAGTGACCACAGTACTATCCTGCAAGTGGTAGTGTCACTTTTCATTTCCAGTAACAGCACTTCCTGAACAGACATCCTGCCTCCCTGCAGCACTCTCCCATTGATGCATCGTCCCTGTTGAGGGGAAAGATGACGTGTGCAGTACCTGGGCTCAGTGGCTATAGTGGGCTGTTTTGGGGAGCATCTTATTAATCATTAGACCAAAATATATGCATTTCATCTTTGGTCACACGTCTTTGCAGTGATGAGGTCTCTATTAAAGTCTCTGGAAGCTAGTATCTGTTGTAGCATGAAGAAATGGTGACCAAATGGCCAAATCTAACATAAGTTAGATCAGTGTCCAAATCCCATTCTTATTCCTGTGTTTCAAGAAGAATTATCTTCCTTCTAATGCTGTCTGAAGGAAATTATCACAATGCCTCTTATGGACGATATTATGATACCAGCTCACAGCTTCAGCTATGAAAAACTTGCTGTGAACTGCTCTGTTTACAGCAGAGCTTACTTATTAAGAGATAGCCTTTGACCTGAGGAGTTTGCATTGCAGAGAAGAAAAAAGCAAGGTAAAATAGAGAAATTTTGTACTTGCTCTTATCTTTGATGGAAATTCTGTTGCCTTTGCTGATTGTTGCTGTATTATTTACATAGCACCAGTGCTATATGTACAGCTGCCACTTTCCACTAGGTCAGTGTTTTTCAAGAAGTTATGAGCTAGTGATAATTTTAACACACAGCCACATGTTCTTCATTCTTACTTTTGCAGTAACAGAGTCACAAAATACCCTTTTTTCCCTGTCATAAGAGTCACTATTCCAAAAAGGCAGTGAAAAAATGTGATAAGACAAGCCATGCTTAACAGTATTGACACTGATCAACACCACACTTAGGCATTAATTTCCTTCTGAGGATTTTGGTACCCAAAGCAAAGATACATTAACTTATGCAAACGATAGCTGCTTTTTCCATTTTCCAAATGAGAGCAGTGCCTTAGTAAAGTGACTTGCCTCAGATCACATAGGAATTCTGCAGCAAATTCAGGATCTGAGTTCATGTCTGATATATAACTCCAGTCTTTGGTTGTATGCCCATCTTTCATTTCCTGCATTTAAAATTTCACTTCTAAGTAAGTTTGGGGCAGCTGGATAAAAAAAAAAAAATTTCTGATGCAACAGTATAGCTATCTCAGTTTTACATTCAAAAAAACTACTTGTGAAACACAATCTAACACTTTCTCCATTAAATGAAGAACCAGAAGTAAGCTGGGACCAACCTCAGTCTTGTTTTATAAGAGTGACACCTAGAGTTCCATCTGAAAAATTAAAAGGCTTTTCTTTACTCATCTGATTTTGAAAGGCAATGAGCTTTTGTCTGTACTCATTACTTTAAACTGTCAGTTAAGTTTATTTAATAATTATTATTTTGCTATGTTTTAATGAAGATACCACACAGAATGTGTTGCTGAGTGGCCTGTATCAGGCATCTGTCATTTATTGGAACACTTCTCTATTAAAGTTTTTTATTTGCAGGCCCCATATTTTGCCTGTCATTCAAGAGTGTTTAATTGCTTTGGAAATACTGATTTGTGTTACTGCGTGAAGGCGTGCACCATGCCCAGGGGCATTACTGCTTTCATTTTATAGACAGGGCAACGGAGAGTCTGCGATGTGTCTCAACCCGTACAGAAGATGAGGGCAAGAACCCCCATGCCCTGAGCTCTCATGCAGCGGGACAACCAGATTTACGCATCAGACAGACGGAGGCAAGGGGACTGAGTCCTGCTGCAAGCTGATATCAAAATCCTCAGCTCTGGAAGGTCTGGCTGGCTCCTTGACAGGACAACAGAGCTCACCAATGCTGACTCAGTGCAACAGCCGTGTTTGCCTTCCTTCCCCACACCGCTGAGAGGCACTGCACAAATCCCTAAGGGAGAAGGTGATACTTGTGGGTTGATACATAATTAGGTGAAGCACCTAAGTCCAACTGGAACCTGTAGAAATTAGGTATCTAATTCATTTAGGCTCTTTTCGAAATACCTCTGTCTGTTTCTTTGTGTGTCACCTATCTATGTCTACATCCTGTCAAAAAACAAGCTGATGTGCTCGTTATTTTTAGCCACTTCAGCATTTTAAAGAGCTGTTGCTATTTTGTTCCAGAAACTTCTTTTCGACACCAGAGCTGAGCATGGAGCTCATATCCATCTTCACTCCTTATTTCAGAAGAAAATGTGGAAAAGCTGCACCCACCCATTGTAGAGGTCTTCTAGAGTTTTTCAACTCCGAACATCCATGAAGGGAAACAAATAACAAAAACAGAAGTCCACTGAGTGTATGTGATAGCACAACAAAATTTCCACAAGAAAATCTTCAGAAATCTGAATCAAGTGAAAATATTGCCCATGGATTCTCCAAATTAAAAATAAAAAGTTTTTTTCTGTTTGCAGGTGTTACTTGCTCTCTTCTACTCCAAGGAGCAGCAATTGCCCTTGCTGCTATGGCCATGGGGGCCTCTGTGCTGAGACCCCAAATCCTGGTTACTGCTCCCCACATTGCTGCCCAAGTGCCCTCTGTCAGCAGCAAGGATGGGATGGTGATGACGGATGAAGGCTGAGATGGCTGTGCCCACAGACAGTTTTCTATTCCATATACCACAGTTTGGAAAAAAAGCATTAAAATGAAAAGCAAACCTATATCCCACAAACCAACAGATGAGCTTTGTGGACAAATCCATGAAAAAGGCCACTATTTTAAATTAAAATTATGTCCTTGAAAAGTCATGGTGTTAAATGTGCCACCTTTGCCATTGTCCCTCTAATTAACCATTTTCTTTTTAATTGAAAAGACACTGTGTAAGTTGCAACCCTTGTGTTAGCTAGATATTAACTGGATGCAAAAGCTGCAACCTTGCAGACCAGTACTGACTATTGACTCTCGTTAGGCTCCACAAGGATGGTGGGACTTTCCCACTCTGTGGGATCAGGCAAACCAGAGCTGCTTATTTTTCTAGTTCTTCCACTGCCCAGATCATCTTGAAACGAGCACTGGTGCCTTGGAAAAACTTTCAGGCTCCTTCTCTAGCTGTGCGTGGCCTGGGATGGATACTGCTCCTTCGGGTGCAGAAGTCCTGTGTCTGCCCTCATCTTTCTCTGCAGCCTCAAGTTAAAGATGCTCAGCAGCAGCCTGCTGAGCCCTGTCCCCACCTTGCCTGCTCCTTTTCCCTGAACATGACATTTTGGCAACAAAACTTAATGAAATCTAAAAGAGAGAGTTAGGTTTTCTGCATTTCTGCCTCATTAACCTCCTACATGTCATCTTACTGCAAAAGGAGAGGAGTGTTCCAAAACAGCAAAAAAAAGGAAAGTCAGTAAAGTATAAGTAATCTGAATTAATTTCACAAAATCTTCTCAATCTTCTCACTCTCCTCTTTTCTCCTAACATTGTCACCTGGGCAATCTATTCCCAAACTGTCCTTCACCTTCTACAGCTGTGGAAGCTGGAGAACAAAGACGGTATGAAAATGTTGATATAGATCAAAAAATACAGACTCTGCATAGGGAGGTTTTCAGTCACTGTCTGACTCATTTTGTGAGAAAGAACATTGTCTTATTCTTATCTCGTATTTTTTTGAGTCTGTATACCTGATTTTCCATCTTTGGAATACTAAAGAGAAATGGAATTTACCTGAGAGTTGTCCGCAGCAGATACTGTAGGATTTTTTCCTCCTTTTGGGGTTCTTCATGTTATCCCTCCTTCCCACCAAGCCTTTGGGATATATGTAATCAGATGAAATTATGGTAAAGGAAGAAAATGGTCAGTTACATAACTGTGAGACTAAACCAGCTTCCGTGTTTTTAATGTGTTAACAGGTGTGTCTAGTCAGCTCCTCTGAACTGGGATGCTTAAAATGTGATGACTAAAGTCAACACAGGGACATCAGGAGGCACCTGCAAAAGTGTGTACCCATATCATGGCAGTGATAGCTGAACTCTGGAGTACATCAAGCAAGTGAAATGCACCATTACTTCTGTCTCAGCACCTCGTTCAGTCAGTGCTATTTCCCAAGAGCATTCACCACTGTACTTTACCAGAAAAATATTGTGCATTTTAGCATGTAATAAATACAATTGCTTCATGTTAATTGCTAGAACGCCAGGCTAACAAGCCAGTGCTATGGCAGTCCGTTGCTCATGTTGAAAGACTTGTGTCTTCCTTCCATGGTTCTTTGTATTAGACTTAAATATAAAGAGATTGCATTTGTTCTCATCTAAGATCAACACTTGCATCTGTTTGAGATCATTTGTTATAATAAGCCCCAATGATTAAAAATAGTGTATTGTCGTCAGATGCTGCTGTTGCTGAGATTTGTTGAATGCCTTGGCAGGCTCCTGAAATGATGGCATCCATTTTTTATCTTTTTTTAATAAGTAAAGGGTATTCATGACTAACTTGCAAATTGCAAATTAATATTGCCTTTCTTTGGCTTTTGTCACTTGTGGTCAGTGTCTATAATTGGAAAATCCTGCTGCTGCTGTGTGTTGCCAAGCTGTTGAAGGAGGTGGAAGAGAGCCAGCAATGCTCCAGGTCTCTGAGTCACCAGAAAGGACAAGGTGTACATGGTTTGATCACCAGGGAGGGCTGAGGTGCAGCTGTGGAGCCTGATGGTGCTGCAGGACCTGTGGCCTGGACCCTGCTCTAGCAAGGGCTAGCAGGTAGCTCTGAGCCTCCCAGATGCAGGTCACAAGCTGGATTCACTGCCTGTCTCCTGCTTCCTCCTCTCCAGGGTGCTGCGCAGCGGTTCACAAGCTTAAAGCTGAGATGATGCTCTCCTCATCCCTCACCAGCCATTTACAGTTCAACTGGAAGAAGATTAACAACCTACTGGCAGCAGTTCTGGCCCCATAGAGACTTCAGGAGTCGAGTAGCCAGTTCATCTCCCCTCGCTCCATCCATCGCCTGTATGGGAACCCAGCTGAGTCCCTGAGTGATCTCTGAGGGAATACCAGTAAAGGTGTGCTGAGCGCTGCCTTCAGAGAGCACATGGAGTCACACCCTGGAGCCATAAAATCACCTGTCAGAGATCCAACACCACCAGCCCTGGACTGCAGAAGGCCACAACGTGGAGGCAGAACTGGCTCAGGCTTCCTCCGTGTCAGCACACTGATGTGTTCAATACACCAGACATACCAGTAACTATGAGATCAGAAATTCTGCAGAATTTCACCCCGTGGAAGTTCAAATGAATGAATTAGAAATATTTTTTCATTACCTACCTAGTTTCTTCTGGCAAGTTTTAAAATATGTGCGAAAACTAGGACTCCATCTTAATTCTGTATTATATGAAAAACCTTTTGCAAACCATTACATCATTTGAGTAATAATTTCCCATAAATCTCACTGAAACCAATTCACAATCCCGGTCAATTGCTCTATCCACTTACTGCGTTTTCTGTATTGCACGATCTCTGGTAGATCATATGACATCTGAAAGTCATGCATAAGGAATAGACCAAACTTTTGTCATTAAACAGAGCATTTTTATTAGATATCAATTATTACCTTAAATTAATGATAATGATAAGCAGCATATACTTAATTTTCTTATTTATATATAGAATGGTTTGTGTATACTGTTATATATCTATAGCAAAGACAAAAGATATAGTACAGGGGGGAGGGATTTTTAAAAGTGTTCCACGTTGGTTTGAACCTGCATTTGATAGAATCAGTGTCTCCACGGTGTGTAAATAGTAGACCTGAGAACACCTTGCAGATCAGAGTAGATCTGTGTTGCGATGGTCCGGGGGTGGCACAAGGCATGGCTAGAACGTGCCCACAGCACCCGGGACATTGTGTCTGACCTGCGGGGTAGCAGATTTCAAGTTACACTAGTGTGACGTGTGGAGGGGCTGCCTGTGAGGCAGCGAGGAGGCAGGCAGGACACTAAGTGCATCGTGCTCGTAGCTGCTCTGGAGGTCGCTCTTTCACCGCACAACAGACGTAGCTGATACACCAGACCAACTCTGAAAGCTCTTGAAAATCCCTCTCTTCATGCAGTCGTGGTACAGAGGTCCTCCTTCAGTGTGTTGGAATTACCTCCAGGCCAATCGTACATCCATCCGGCTCTCAGTTCATTTTCAGGTCTTTTGGGTAAGGATCCATTCTTAGTACAAAAGCGGCTTCTTATCTGTCAATTCCTTGTTCTTCATATAACAGTTTGTATGTAGGCCTGAATCCAGGGAAGGAGAATATCCAGCTCATGGATGGCTTTGTAGATTCCCTTCTCTCCAAGCTGTCAAGAAGACAAAGATGTTAGAAAAGAAGCCACCTACAGCTCCTGAAGAGTGCAGCTGGGAGCCAACACCTCCTGCTCTTACCTTATGAAATGTTCTCTTTATTTTTTTGACAGCAGAGGTTAACCTTGTGGATGGAGCACATGGAAGCTGAAGGGATAAGAAGAAACCAAAAGAGCTTGATGCAGCAAAGATGCTGGTGAAAAGACATGGTGATAGGGAAGAGTTGAACCTATAGTGTGACATGATTAGGACTACTGGTAAGATGTGTGCAGTCACCATCGTTTCAGCATCCCCTGCTACAACAGATGTGTTATCTTACCTGTGTACTTATGGGAAAGATGAGTTCACACCACAGAAAACTATAAAACTGGTACCGGTAACTTTTCTTATTAGATGCTTTCTACTTATCTCAAGGATCCTTGTATCAACTCCAGTTACACTTTTTGTACAGCGCAGACTTGCTGCAAGATTCAAGGCCATTTAACTTTGAATCTTCAGAAGAAGCAAACCTAAGGGCAAAAGATCTTTGCAAAGTACAGAGAGCATTTTGCATTTTTCCAAAGACACTTTAAAAGGGCTTACAACCTGTTTACAGAGTTAATGCTTCCCCCTGTTTTCCTGCCCATCCTTCCACTCTGTTTGGTTAATCCTACACCCTTTTATCAAGTCAAATTTTTCATTAAGATCACTCAGAGTTGTGCCTGCAGGACCATACCCAACTCCCCATCATCCCATCCAAATACCTCAGCAATGTCCTTTTTGCAGGGATCCATTTCTGGTTTCCTTCTAGCCCTGTTACAGTATCAGAGTTGCAGGACTGTATTATCACTGCAAGATTTTGGTTGGAAATTGGTTTTCAAGCAGGAAAGAGAAGAGCTATTTGATTCAGTTCATCTTGCAGAAACTGAAGGCTGCAATTCGGGAGGGGGCACTTGCCCGCAGCACTGCTGCGGTTGCTGCGGGGACCCTCAGCAGCCTGCAGCAGGTTGCAGCGCTGGCAGCAGTGATGGGAAACCAGGGCAGCTTTGCACTGCCTTTACAGTCCGATGGCGGCGGGTGCAGGGACACGCTGGTTTTAAACCAGCCAGCCGGGACACGGCTCTCAGTGTTGCTACAGCAGCGCAGGTGGTGCGGGCAGCCGGGCGGCACTGGGTGCTGTGCCGTGGTGCACAGGCCCCCAGCGCCGGCGTGCTGCCAGGAGTGCCTTAGGCACGGGAAAACCTGCTCCAGCCTGAGATCTTCAGGGGAAGCTAGGCTAAACAAGCATGTGTCAGTTAAAACTTAAAGGGGCCGGTCGGCTAGGCGGTACCTGTGGATTTCAGCCGAAAAGCAAACTTGCTCAGAAGGGCGAAAAGCTGAGTTTGGACACGCTATTTCAGAGCACTGGTCTGATGTTCAAAGGGATGTTCAAGAGCCTCTTGATTCCTGTGAGAATCGGGAACCCCCTCCGGGGCACCTGCACCTCCCTGCAGCAGTGACCCGGCCTGGGAGCCCCTCCAGGGTCCCCCCTAAAATAACAAATCCCCCGCCATAGAAAACAAGCCCGGGAGCAGGGGAGCGGAGGAGCGGGGAGCAAAGCGGTGCCGGGCAGGGGAGCGCCTCGCCAGGGAATGCCGCCACCCCGCAGCCGCCCCGCAGCCCGCCGGGGCCCGCGGCCCGTGCGGAGTGGGGTCAGCACTGCGGGCCTCCCGGCTGCACGCCCCCTCGGCTTCCTGAGGCGCGTCTTCGCTACGGCTTTGCTGCTCCCCCATTCTCCTGGCTCACCGAGGAAATGAGTCGTTCTTTCAGGGAAGAAGGAAAAAAATCCAGCGTTTTGGATTTGCAGCCAAAGGGCACTTTTTGAAAACAGAAGCAAAGATCCTGAACTCCTATGAAAAGAGGTGACTCCACTGAAATGGATGGTGTTAGTCCCTGCTTGTACCCCACACAGAGGTTCTGAAAAAGAGCACAAATATCTGTTCTGTCTTGTCACTTCTACCTTTTGCACTCACTAAAGTCACCTTGCAAAATGAAAATAGAAATAAAAGCATCTTTAATTTTCAAACCTTTCAAAATCGTTTATCTGGGACAGTTTGTCCTGACTTGGGGCTTTCTTTAAGGTCAGCTTGTATGAGGCAGGTTTCCACAGAAATAATTTAGCAGCAGAACTAACCTTAAACGACAGTGCTGTCTCCAGAGTTAATACACATTGCAAACTGCTCTTCCTGCGTAAAGAGCAAGTAAACAAATGAGCAAGCAAGCAAGCTTGCTCATTTACAGCTAAGCTACAATCTCTGCTAAAGGCCTATGGGCTCTGTCTTAAACGATAGAGCAGCAATTAAAAATCTTGCAATGGATCTATCAGCTTCCTGCACACCACTCAAATGCAATAAAAAAACTTTCATAACCTCCTACTGATGCAGGAGCCTAAGTCCATCCTCAGAAGCAACTTCACACTGTTACTGGCACGGTGGTGACACGGTAGGGCTCCTAGGCACATAAACAGGCTTTTGCTGAGGCGAGGGCTGCTGCAGGTGGGTGCTCCCAGTGTCTGAAGCAGAATGTACATTCACTTTACTGTGCAGTCATACTATAAACGACAAAGACTCATTTCATTGCAGGAAAGGGATTTAGAGTTTTTAGTACCTATGTGTTTTTCGAAAACACAACTCAGGCTCCTAAATCACTTATTCTTTTGAAAATATCAATGATCTCTTGTTTGGACAAAACTAGGAACCGGCAGGGTAAGAACCATAGTGATGAGATTATACAAAGACCTTGGAACTTGTTTGTTAAAATTTTTAAATAGCATGCATTCCTCTGTTGCTGACTGAATTAGAGTTCATGAAAAAAAAAATGTATATAAAGGTATTAGTGTTTCCTTCAATTGTCTAAAGAACTTCGTCCTTGAAAGATGATAAATTCCTTGTGTATGTTGCCATGGTGGAGATCCCTTCTGATATGCATCTTACATTTCAATTAGATAATAAAAACTAAAGAGCTTATGTAAATGGAAAAATGAGTTTGCTAATTTATTGAGGAATAATGCAGTGGAGCAATCCCAAGCTTTGTATTAGCAAAGGATGCATTATTTTCAATCTGTTCACAGTTTCTATTAACCTTTCATATGGTTTTATACTGCTGTTTTTAAATTAGTACAAATGATTTAAGAAATGTTACAGTTTCCAGAAATGAGAAAAATAGTCTAGAAAATTTATCAAAGAGCTATTGTTTTTCTACTATAAGAAGAAGTCTTTTCTCTCCTACCAATATTTTTTCAATATAGAGGATACAGAAATTTAAATTGTAAGATATTTAGATTTGTATTGGGTAAAAAACTGGCATTAATTGTGAAAAAGAATACAGGAGCTTTGAAAACGCCACAGCATTTTGCCTCCAAACATCACAGAAGTGAATGTGTTAGTAAGTTATGTAGCAAACCCCAGACAATAGTAGTACTACAAAATAGCTGATATTCTTAATTCTGTCACAGTTAATAGCCTGAAGTCTTCAATATGTACTAGCACTTGTATATGGCATAATTGCTTTCTCAGACAAGAATGGAATCTCTTTAAATTTAAAGCATATTGTAGCATACAATACCTGGAATTTTGACAAAAACACAGAAAATTACAACAGCGTGTTGAATACAATATAATGTCTGTAAGTTGCAACTACTGAGCATGCCTTTAAATGTAGAATCTGAAAGCTAGTGGGGTTTTCTCCCATTGAAATTTGAATCTTTTTATATTATACAAATGTTTCAAAAGTGTGCTGAGCTGTAACACTGCAAGATCTCTGAAGCTGCTTATTTCTGAATTGCGAGTATTTGCGTGCATGTAGACCTAATGTCCTTTTCTTACATGCTACCACGCAGTTCAGATTAGACGAAGTTTTACTTTAATAACATTTCCTTGACTTCCCATCTCACTTTCATTCTTTAAAATTACCATAGACATTTGCCTGGACATTCATGGTTATATTCACCCTAAATCACAGTTCACTTTTTGTGACGCTGCAACCTGTGAGACTAGAGGATCTCAGGGAGAAAAAAAATAACCATAGGACATGAAGTTTTAAGGCACACCCTGTTGTCATGTGCATAACCTTAGAAATAACAGCCAGGTGGCAAGACATGGCATTGGTAGGGGGTTCTGCTAACTCAAGTGTGTGTGGCAAGGCTGGGAAGAAATGACCTGTAAGTGACAGTGTTGTGTTAGCATTACCCTGTAGTCTATATGCATATTTGCCTGGGCAAAAATGTGCTTTGTCTGCTGTCCTGGTCTCAGTTAGAGGTGGGATGGTGATGGATATTGGTAAAAGTGCCTCTTCCCTAGGACACTTGGATCCACTCTGGGAACTGGTTGCCAGTGTGCAGTATCACTACCTGACAACCTGCTCCTACTTTGGACATAGCTGACCTTCATCAGCTCTTTCAAAATTCAGTATGGTGGAACAGAGATGACATGTGAGTTAAGATTACACATATCCAGTGGGTATGCTGTTGAAGAAGGAAAGTATAACAAGTATTACACTGTGGAAATACTAGGAGCCACATTTCTCCCTATGTTTACCCTGCCTCTTTGCAGCTTGGTGCTCAAGGGCAGAACCAGGCTCTACCACCAGGAGCAACAGTTGGGTTATCTCCAGGGCACCTCCACAGCCTTGCACACTCCCCCCACAGACTCACTCCAGGAGGAAATGAGTGGTGAGATCTTCCCTGGCTCAGCAGGGAAGTCCTCGGGAAGCTCCATCCTTTGCAGGGTGGAGCACACTGTCACTCTGAATTTCTCCCTCTGCCTGCTGAAAGAGTATGACCTAGCCCTTTTCTCACCTTTCAGATAGACAAAGTTCTTTTAGCTCTCAGGAATATACTCACACAGGTGCTCAGGTTCTCTTGCAGGGCATGGAAGGCACTAATAACGTACAACTGTTCACTTCCTACTCCAAGATGAGTGAAAACATTTTTCGCATAGAATGACAAGAGCTGATCTCGAACACTGCAGTTTGTCTGAAAACAAAGCAGGGGAAAAGTTGCCTAATGAAAAACTCGGAAGCCAAGTTTGGCCTAAAATTTCAGCCTTGTAAAAATACAAGTGTTTAGAAAATGTCCAAACTATGAAAACACTTTCATAAATTTTAGTATCCTATTAGTTTGCTTCCTTTGTTTTTTTAAACAACTGAGTATAACACTTGGTTTCTGAAGGAAAGGCAGGAGGATGCTGTGCTGGCAGGGAAAGGAATACAGGCAAGACTAACCATAAACGGAAGTAACAGCAACAAATCTATTTAATACCCAAAGCATAGAAGGAAGATGAATAGGGGAATTAAGTCAGATCATCTTGGACAAATTGTAAGTGTAATTGTGCAGGTAGCAGAGAACAGGTTGAGGGCAGGGAAACAGGAGACCTGAGTCCAGTTCCTCCACATCAATGTCCCATACCATTCGAGATGCTGACGGGTATCCCACCCGTCCCACAGCTGGTGCTCCAGAAGAGACTGGTCACCCTCTATGCCCTGTGTCATACCTTCCTAGCCTGTGTGATGTTTTGGATACCCAAAGGTATTTCAAATGATTATACGCCTATATTTAGGCAATTGAACCAAGGATCAGGTGTGAAATTCCCACAGCAGTGGAATTCAGCTACGGATTAAGGCATCTGAATGGGAAAGTCCACATGTAGGTGCCCACAGGCATCCTCGGAGCCAATATTCCCATGGCGATCAATGAGATCCAGCGGAGCCCAAAGGCAGATTTAGCTGACAGGCCTATAGGTCTCTATTTAAGGGCAAACTGACTCCATCAGTGCTATTGACTAGATCTCTGTATAAAGGAAGCTAAAGTACCTCACACACTTGTAGTCACCCAAGTTCGGTCTCTCATCCCAAGCTGAATTGCACTGGAGGACTCTAATCTCTCTCTCCCAGGGCTCCGGCAGAGGACGAAACCCACAGCAGCTCTTTGGGCATCCCGGATGCTCTGTGGCATCACTGGGCCATCTGCAGCACTGCACGCCCTCAGCAGAGTGTGTCTCAGCTGCTAGGATGGCGACTGTGGCCCTGGCCCTCATGTAAATTGGTTAGTCCCCAGAAAGCATTGCTGGCGAAGACTGCACACAGCCAAGTTCACATGGGAGCAGCAAGTGCTACACAATGAGCAATGAGCACGCTCCTCCTCAACACGGCAAACGCCCTCACCCAGCTCGCCCAGAGAGCGCCACTGCTATCTCCTAGAGACAAATGCCACCAGCCAGGCTTTCCACACCCACCTCTTTCTCCCCGTACCATGCTCACCTCTCTCCTAATGGCCCATAGGAAAATCCCTTTCTGAAGGGTAAAGGTAACGCTTGTCCTCTAAGCAGAGGAGTTGATTAAGTACATGGCCATCATAAATATAATGTCCTTCACAATTCAACACAGCTGACTTTTGTGTCAACTGTCATTCCCTTTGATCACACATTCATATCTCTACAGACCAAAGGAGAAACAAAGTAAGAAAATGGAAAACTAGTAGTATAACTCTTACCATAAACAGCATTTTTGTTGTCTTTTTTAGCAGTCTTGTGTTCTTGATGACATCCTTCTGTAAAATACAATGCACTAGTATTAATTAATCTTTGAAAAGGAAGGGATTTTTATTGTGGTTTGCACAAAACTTAGCTCTGTGCAGTGGTGATTCATAGCTAGGGTTGCTGGATATAATAATAGTGGTAGTAATGATGATAATAATCTTATTCATATGTATAATGAGGACTCATCAAATCTGTGTTCCATTCCCAGCCTAGCTGCAAACTTCTTCCATGACCTTGGCAAACTCATCTCGCTGCTCTATACATCTTCATTTTCCCATTGTTAAGAATGGAATAGCAGCATTACCCTATCTCTCAGACCTGTAGCAATCGTTCAGCTGTTAAGGTTTCCATGTACTCAATAATGAAGCTGCCAAAGAAGCATCTACAAACAAAATTAACTTTTCAGCTAGTGGGATCAACTTACGGGAACAGATGATTTTAAACTAGTTGCCTTGATATACAGGTTCTCTGTCACTTGGAAGAGGAGTCCTTTTCGGCAGGTATGCTTTCCTGTAGGTGACCTTTTCCCTTCCACAATGAAAAGACAAAGCAGAACAAAAAAACGCCCAGATCTGAAAATAGAATATACTTTCATCTTCGCTCCCAAATCTTCGTGCCTCTGTTACAGTCACAACAGCATATGTGATACAGCAAGACTGGTTAGATGACAGAGGTTAACCTAATTTTGTTAACCCTCAAAGTAGCTTCTGCGCTGAGATGCTCACGTAGATAACCTCTTGCTTATGTGCTGGCTGATCAGTATTGTTGCTGTGCTTTTTTATACATCTTGCTCCACTTTCAACAAATTTGACCACAGTCATCTGTGACGTTTTCTAAACGATAGCTCCATATTTACTGGCAGTAGGGTCAAGGTTTCCCGGAAAGAAGAACTTCCCTCTCATGTGAGAAGTCTTCTTTCTTTTAAGTGGTGGTCAATGAAGAAAAAGTAGTTAAGCTGATTAGTTTGCTTTTGTCATAAAATTCACCAAACGTGAAATCTTTTTTGATTTTTCCGCAAAACTTTATAGCAGCACTTTTCTTAAAGGTAATGGCCCAGAGATTAAAAAAAAAAAAAAAACTTTGCTAATTTGCCCTAAGAAGCATTAAAAGGTCAGTTATCTATAAAAAAAGTTGGACTAAACTGCAATTAAAACTTCACTGTCCGGTCTTTGAGAAGATAAGTGTTTTGTTTCAGGGGCACAGCAGTGAGTAGCAAAGGAGTTTGCTGCCTATTTTGGTCTCTTTAGTTAGTCTTTTGTCAAAGCACAATTTGTCCCCTGTAGAAGCAGCAGGTTGTTAAAGCATGAAGGGGAGGGCTCTGGTCAAGCACTGGGACGTGCCTGGGTATCACGATGCACCCAGAGCATACCGAGAGCCAAGGTTCACTGAGAAGGGACATGGAAGATCCCAGTGTGCCCAAAACAGAGGTGGCAAAATTAAAGCTGTGGAGTCAGAAGGTCACTTTTCTACAGGGATGCTCAGATGGAGTTAGTCAGTCTGTGTCTCTGGTCTGCTTTTGATCCAGACAAATGCTGAGGTCTTTAGGGCAGTCTGAAGTGAAATTGGAAGAATGGGATAAACAATTTCAGGTACAACTGCATATATGCAGCAAACACTACTCCAAGGATAGACTTGGAAATCCTGAAGTAACACCAGTGATAAGAAGCTGTTAAGCCAGGGAAGGGTATAAGTTAGCTGTCAAGACCACCAGGACTGGCTGAGTTGCATGCGAGAGCAGGCAGAAAGTAGCTTTTCATAAGGCACAGCAATACTTCCATTTTTATTGAAAGTAAAAGTAGATTCTTTAAATGTTCACATAGGAAAGAGCTTTTTATTCCTTTAGTGTCTCAAAAGCAACACAGAAGGGCTTAGGCAGACCAGGGAAATGGTTTAAACTATAGCTGAGACCCCTCAAGGAGATGTGGAGTTGCCAGTGGCAGTGGCAGACCTGCAGGCCATTGCCCAGCTGTGCAACCACCATGGCACTGGCAGGCTGCCCCAGGAGCAGGCATCAGCTAGTGCCCCCCAGGGACCTGAACCAGCTCTGGGAGGAAGAAAAGTGAGAAGAGCTGGGTAATAAACTCATCTCTGCCTTGATCCAGCTAGCCGTTTGCACAGGCAAACGTGCATGCAGCCTCTGGACCCAGCTGGACTCGCATCCTGAGCATCCCACCCATAATAGCTCTGGAAAATATATTTTACCACAGGACCATCCACACATCCCAGAAGCTTCTCCAGCACTGAAGTGCTCACAGGGTCCAGGACCGAAAAGAATTGCTAAGGGCCGGGAAGGAAAGCTTAAGCATTTGGAAATAATGATCTGGAGAGGATGAAGAACTGTGTGCATCTTAGTGCTCATTTAAACTATGGTCTGCGCCTAAACACTCTAAACACTGTCACACTTATTAGATGAGTTGTACCAAACCTCACTATACAAGGTGGGCAGACAGCAGATTAGCTGCTTACTCCTAGTTTGTTCCTAGAAGGGGATCTCAGGCAATAGCCAGAACAGAGTCAAAATGCAAAACTGCCTCAGGTTCCCCAAGATGCGGTACTCCCCTGATCAACAGTTTTCCACTAAAATAAATGGGACACATAGCCCAGATGTAATGGCTTTTCACAAGAAAATCAATAATTTTCGACATCTCTGAAACTTCCGATGTTGCTGGAAAACCCTTTAGCCCACAAGTTTCATTTTGTCTGTTCTGTGAGCTCCTATCACCGTGCTTAGAGGACTATAGCAGTAATGCCATTACATTGGGTTCTGGAGATCTCCACGTGTGAATCAGCAAACATCTTAGTGAATATAGCTAATATTTCAGTTAGGTGGTGCAGAAGGGTGGTTGCCATATCTAAAAAAAAAAAAAAAAAGGAAATAAGGCTTCCTAAGGTTTTCCTGTCATAGAAGGATCGTGGGCACCATTTGATATCAGATCTTGCAAAATCAGTTACACTTTCAACTATTTTGAAATGGTAACTTAATTACTACTCAGAGAACCACCTTATACTATAAGCTTCTCAGTTTGTTACCCGTTCAGAGCAAAGATGCTTTTTTCTTTGGGGTCTCATTTAGTGCTTTGTACACTGGATTTGCCTGCCCACTTTGGCACACAGGCATAATTATGGTATAAATAACAAATAATATTGAATACCAACGAGCTGGGATTACGTGGTGTTTAAAGTTATATGAAGCAGTGGAAGAAACAAATTCAAGGTCACCCGCCCATTTGGCGACATAGACAGAAAAGAGCTGCAAAACTTTGTGTGAATGCTAGAATTGGCATACCCAGAGCCAGACTGTGGACAACAGCAAAACACACAATGAAGCATGTTGACTTCCAAACCTAAGCGGGAACTACAGGACTTTAAGTTCGGGAACTGATAATACATGGGAACTTCATGTGTTACAGTAATACAAAATGTGTAAAATCATGATGATAAGAACAAAAGAAAAAGAAAAGGACCGTGAGAAAATAATAAGAAATAAATTTAGAACTAAAATTTTGCTTCAAAGAGCACTAACAAAGTAGCTAACTTACTAGAGAAGAAAACCTTGCCCAATGCACCTGGGCTAGGGAGTAGGTTTCAAAGAAGTCTGTGAGTAATCTACAACTGGGAAGCTCCCATGAATGCAGGCCCAGCGCAAGAGACCACCAGCTTGGAGAATAATCTTTCTTTCATCACCTTATCATTAAGATGGAGTTGTCTTGATCTACATGAGTTAAGTAGATACTGCTAATATTATCTTGATTTATGTAAAATGAATAGATACAACTACTTCTACCAGAAAGCAACATTAATCTGTATAAGGTAACAAACATACCTACTGGTTGTTTTCCAACTTAACTGGCTTTCTGATCTCCATCCATAAAAAGTCTTGACTCGCTTCTCCCTTCTGAGACCTTTCACATTTTCTGATTATTTTATTTCCTATTAGCATAACTAGAACTAAATTAGTCATGTGCTTCCTATAAACATTACTGACATTTGCTTAGCTGCTGCTAATATTATCTCGTGGTATCTCTTAAGATTATTATTTACTATTTCTTTTGTTCCCTTTTCCTGTTTAATACACTTAAGTCTTCTAAAAAACAATAGGTCTACATGAAGAGCTGCAGTCCTAGGGCTCAGAAATGTGATTGGATGAGTAATGATGGAGTCCAGCTGGATTTTCCAAAAGCTGTGGGAGATAATACCCATCCTACTGTATGACAAAAACTGAGCAACTGTTACAGAGGAAAGTTTGGAGTTGAGAGATCCTAGCATCCAAACCTAATTCTGCAATCACCTTAACACAGCTGTAGTGAACGTAGGCACATAGGTAAGCACAAAATGCCCACCAGTGTTTAAACACTGCTTTTTGTAGCCTTCTGTTAGTGTCTGAAATAACAGGAGCCTTTGGAGCTGCTATAGATTTTTCACAATTACTGAACAATTACAAGCCAAGCTTTCAGACATGGGTGCCTAAATTATCCATGCAAACCCTGGGCATCAATGATTCACTGCCACCAGCTTCAATATTCATAAAAGGCATGGAAACAGCTGAATAGCATGAGCAGATGGTACTAGCAGCTCCTGCTTAAATATTGTACATATGCAGCTCTGGTTTGGAAAAAAACCCTACATATTTAAAATTGAGATAGTATAAGAAAGTCTGCAGATAAACATTTGATGCCCAGGATAGGGTATCAGTTTGGTGCCTTTCTCATCCCTAACCATGTAATCACTGCACTTGTTCCCATGGGGCACCCGTGCTGCAAGGTGCCTGCCCAGGTGCTTCTCACCCTGTGTATACCCACCACAAGCAGATTTTTTTCACTCTGTGCCTTAAACAAACTTCACAAAAATTCTAAGGCATTAAGTAGAGCAGCAATCAGACTCACACCTAGGCAAAGAAACCAAACCAAACCAAAAAAAAAACCCCAAACCCAATTACATTTCCTCTGGGGATTTGCATCTCTTTGCACATTATGAGTAACATCTTATGAATAGTCCTCAAATGTGAATTGCTGTAAAACATCCTGGTAATCTTCTCTCATCTTCAGGGAACAACATGGGCTTGTTCAAGTGGCTGGTGTCCCTATTCTACCGGTCTGGTTTTGTCTGTGTTTCAGTTTGGTAACAGATTGCCAACAATTGCCTGTAAGACTAGTTTTATTTCAGCCATCTGACAAGAAGATCTCAGTATGCTCAGTCTTTTCAAGGACAAATTACAGAGTATTCAGAGTCCAGTTTGGGATCACTGAGGTAGCAAAACTAAAACTTTCCTTATGTGCATAGACAATAGACAAGAGTTTAAGTTTTCAAAGCAGTAGTAAATTTTATAGTCAACAATTAGCTGCATTGAAAGAATGCTCAGCACTCCCTGAAAATCTCAAGATGCCTTTCATATATCTCCAGTTGTGTAATTAAAAATCCCCAATCATTTGATGGCTAGACAAGAATTTGAATTTGACATAAAACCTATATATATATATATATAAAGTCTATATATAGACCAGTAAAGTGTGTGTGTGTGTGTGTGTGTGTGTGGACTACAGATATAGATATAGTGTGTGTGTGTATATATATATATATATATATATGTATACTGGTCACATTCTTGTAGTCTGATGACTAGATCTCTATTTGAGAGAAGTGTTTATTGAATACGAAAATGTGTTCAAGCATATTCACATCATTTCCATCAACCAGTTAAGTCATCACACTGAACTACAGTGATTCAGTCCTTCAACTCTTCAGAAAATGTTACAGTCTGCTGCTACCAAACTCACACTAGGAAATCCCTGTACAGAGGTATTATTGCAGTGTTTACAGATATACTCTGCAACAACAGCTAACTCAACTTCCCCACATAGGCAGACAGCTATTCCAAACTCTTTATTTTCTCTTACGAAATAGAGGGACATTCAAGAGTCTGTGACCTGCTTTTTCTTGTAATTTCATTACAACTTTATAGAAAGTTTGTGCTGAAATTATAAAAGGAAAAAAACAAACTGCATGGAAACCCAGGTACAGTTCTGGGGGAGGAGAATGCCCACAGCTGATAGACTGGTAGAAGTGGGTCAGTTTGCATGATACCACTTTCATACCAAAAAACTTCTCTCTCCTGCCACCTCTGTGCCCCATTTTTCACAGTTTTCTCTCTCCCCTGATTTTTTTTTACCCTGCTCACTCCGTTTTTCACACATTTAAAACTGAATTTTTAAAGGCTTTCCCCCCTCCATTCTTTTATCTCCGTATATCCCTGAGCAGCTTGGCAATGCCAATGAAGGATGCCCGGATGGCTCCGTGAGTAATGTCAGCTGGGAGCTGGCCTGGAAGACTGTGAACCTGCTGGACTGACAGCCTCCATTCTGGAAAGGTTTCTTTGTGGTGGAGAACGATATTTAAGATATAAATAGGGCAGACTTCACTCAGACACAGCTTTGTCATTACTAATGTAAAGTTTTGTGAGAAAAAAAATTTGAAATGTAATTTATAATAATAATGAAATGATTGAATTTTCAGAAAATATTCAGCAACTGCCATGTTAATTTACACAGCGATTTAAGTAACCTAACCAGGCACTAGTGAAAAATACTGGAATAGACTCTTTCAGCCAGCATGGCCATGTTAATAGCAGACAGCAGAACAAACTACATTACAGAAAATCATTATAGGTGATATCTATTTAGCAAAGCTAGTCTTTCATTAAAAAAAAAAAAAGGAAATGTTTCCTTGCAGTGTATTTATATAGTTTCAGCAAAGAACTAAAGACATCCATTTGGTCTGGAGCTGAAGGTGTTCTGTTTAATGAAATTTGAGCCAGTTTTAGTCTGCCCTTTTGAACTCTAACCAAAACTTACTTACAGTGTAATGGAAAACATTTGCCAACCCATCTCTTGGGAGACCTTTCCCCTCAGGTGAGATCTGTGCCAAAACTCTGGCTCCTGTTGGATTCACGGCCACTGTACGGCCAGGAACTGAGGACTAGACCATCTTTGTACTGCGTGAGCAGAAATTAGTAACCATCAGGCTGAGTGCTCGTGGCTATGAAATGTCCTCCAGCCTTACAAACATCTCATGCTTGATCCTCCAAAAGTAGCACCAGAAAATGGAGACAGGGAAAGCAACAGCGCAATAGGCAACCAGACAGTTTTTCTAGAGCATTTTTCCATTTTCCATTCCATTTTTCACCTCCTTCTGGTGAGTTTAAACCTGTTGGTAATAGCCATGCTTTCCCCAGTTGCACTCCATGGTGCCCTTGGAGGCAGTCCTCAGGCCCCAAAAAGTCTGTGGTCTTAAGTCAGAAATTACTGCTATGCTGCTGTCTTTCCAGCTCTCATTCAAGAGCTCTTTAATGACTCCTGACTTCTCCACTTCTCACTGCATGTCTGCCTTCTTTGTTAAGTGCTGCTTTCAATGAATCTCATTAGCAGGAGCATTTCATTAGTAGGATAATTTTTTGTGGAATATTTACTTTGTTTAATTAGCAGGTATGATCCTATCTGGCACTTTTTGACAGAGAAGATATAGGGATTGAATAATGATTTACTCATCAGAGGTTCATTTTGCAAAGCATGTAAAATTCTACTGGCACAGGCCACATAAATGAGCACTATAGAAATATCTAAGCATAGAGTAAAATCTGGGCTTTTTGTTGTCAGTATTTATAAAAAAGAGATCATATTGTAGAGACTTCTAAAAGTTAAAGAAAAATAAAATATCATACAATATGAGTAGCGCTTAGAGAGAAAGAATGCATCACAAATGTCAAAATATGCATTGAGATTTTCACTTAAGTTTAAGGAAATCTTGAGGGCTTTTTCCAATTAGGACAACCAGGAAACTTTATGTTACTACCTAAAAGATAGCATTGCTTATTGCAATTAATATAATTAAGTTTAATTCAGTAGATATTAATGATGATAGTGATTAGATCTAGAGACCCAGGAGATACAGTACAATGAACTTCACATTTTCTACATTTATAAGCTATTTTAGAAACATAGGAAAAATACTGATTTTATCCAACTTCAGAGAGTTTTAGTCTTTAGCCTATTTTTAGGCTTTACTCTTTACTTAGTTTGTAGCCTAAAATGTAAAACCATGCACAATATTTTAAGTTACAGAAGAGGTGTTTTACAAAAACCTACTTAAGAGCTTCTTAAATAAATCAGAAATATTCCATATTCCATCTCTTAACATTTATAGATGTAGTAAAGTTATTAGGGAATCCTTATGTGCAAAATTATAGACACCTGGCTTTAGAAACTCCCATGAACCCAAGTAATTTTGTACCTGTGACAAAAGTTTAAACATGCTTGTAGGAATGAATCGAAACTAATTAGAAAATTGTTGTGGTTTTACTTATGAAAATATCAACATTTCATTTTTTTTACATATAACTCCATAGTTTCCAGTGAACAACCAATGAAAGTTGATTTTTTTTTTAATTATTTTTGAATACCAGTACTGGGCCTTTCATTTTTTGAGCTTCCAGGAGAAAATCAACACTTCTGTAGAAAATCAGTAAAAATGTTATTTTCATCACAAATTTCATTTTCTACCTGGGGATAAAAAAGAAGATTCCAACTGAAAAATGTTGCCAGCCTTAACCACTGTTTCAGAACAATCATTCTCTCCAAAGAAAAGAAGAAAAAAGAAAAGAAAAGAAAAGAAAAGAAAAGAAAAGAAAAGAAAAGAGGAAAAATACTTTCTCATCATTCTTGTGATTATTTGTACCTGATACATCAGCAGAAAGAGGTTACAGCTATACCTCTCTGCCCTGGCTGGGAAAATCAAATGTTATAACAACAGCCTTGATTTTAGAGACTTTCAATCTAGCTAATAAAATCTTTCATTGTATTGGTACCCATACGGGGAAGAACCTTTTATCAGGTTCATTGCAAACATTTTGGCCCAATAACAGACACCAGACAAGCTCTTATGGGGTTGTAGAATCATTTCCATGCTTAAATTAGATTATTTAGAAGCAAATTTTTCCACAGGAGAGTTCCTTTTCTTGGGAAGGAATACACTGCCAGTACATTTCTCTTCACTCAGCCTAGCAGGTCTATAAAAATCACGAGATTTGTTGCCTTGCTTTTCAACCAACCTGTTTCAAAACTTTCAGGAGAGCTTTGAAAAGCATCACAGGTCTGAAATGTTAGCCAGACCCCTGAACCAACTGAGGTTTATTCTTACTAATTTGTCACTTTTCTGAAAACAAACATTTTATTTATCATACTCTCCTGTAACCACACTGCAAAGAACAGGAGATAATTTATCAATCTGCAACCTTCCTCATATCTCGGTTCTGATAATGAGGTTACAGCATAAACCCAACCCTCTTGGCCAGAACTTCAGAGAGCAACTCTAAGAAATTCTCTGTTTTACTTTGCAGAAATGCAGAAAAGATGAGTTGCTCTCTTCTTCCTATTTTCAGAGAAACCTCACACATTCTTCTCACACAAAACACACTCTATTATAAGTATTCATTTCCAGTGCTGCTGAGTTATCAGCATGAGCAGTGTTAGTAGTAGAAGTAGTGTTAAAAGTAGCAACGGAAAACAGTTAGGAAATGAAAAACAAAATGTAAATTTACGTTCGTACTACCAAAATGTTTCCAAAGTTAAATAGCAGCAGGGAAAGCTTTTCATTTCTTGTTCTTTCTCATGCCAGTAGCTTGACCCGTGAGCAGCATTGCTCACAGAAATCCAGGGAAGGGGTTTGCAATGCCCGACTCAGACACCTGGAAGCTGGATGTCCAAGTCTGCGCTCATCACCGTGGGCTCCCTCCGTAGCTGGTGGAGGGGAACAGGCCCCCTCGGAGGGCACTTGGCCTGATCTGCCCAAGATCCTCACAGCAGGAGGAGCTGGAGATGTCTGCCTCCACCACAGGCTCTGCGGAGAGCTGGGGGGACCACCTCAGATGGAGCTGGTTCGTTTTCTGACACCTAAGCTGGAGAGATGACTCATACTGCAAGGTGATCATCAAAGTCAGCAAAGCTTTGGTATTTTGCCAGTTTGCAGGATCGGGGTCTTGATCACTGATTTGCTTTGTATTCCCCGCTGTTGCCCAGAAGTCCTTGTCATATAACCACCGAATCACAGACAGATTCAAAATGAAATTGTGACACCGCAGCTGTGAACAGCTCCCCGTTTGGAGCCCTCACCTCACATATCAAGTTAAACGAGAAGTCAGTGTTAAAAAGTTAAATGTCTACAAATTCATCATATTGTTTGCCAAATGCTGTGCTCAACAAAGGCAGTATTCTCCATTTTTGTTATCAGTGTAAAAAGGAACATTATCAGTGTAAAAAGGAACATCAGAGTTGACAATCCCTAACCCTGGGATTATCTACCTAAAATCTCAGGTACCCAATTTTTTGTGCTAAGATATGAACAAAGGGGAGAGAACCAGAATTTTCTTCTCCTATATCAAGAATGGCAAGAGTCACATTATAAAGGAGAACTGCAGGAGCTGGTCAAACTAGAAATTTTAGATATATGTTTGGTAAGAAGTATTAACCCCAAGACAAAGCCTGGATAGTTTTAGTCCAAAATGAAAATATAAAGAAAGGTCTTTGCAATGGCAGACAATGTATAATCTTAATCTTGGAACCTCTGACTCCCAAATAAGTGTCAGTTCATTGGAGTTTCTGGATCATGCCTTCCATCAGAGCACTCTGATTGTTCACTTCCATTTTAACATCTGTATTGAAATCTTTCATCTTTTCTTTATAGCATAATTAACTTAATACACAAATTACAACTCTGATGTTACACACTTTGAAGTCAATAGGAGTTTTCTTTTTATCTTCTGTGGGAGCAGAAGCAGGTACATGATGAGCTAATTCATTGGGGAGCTCTTACAAACCAAGACCTAATGCAAAAGACAAATCAGAAAGTCAATCTTCAAGACTGTGTAGCTTTTAGACTTTATCATGGATATGTGATTGACCTTTCACAGCCTAATGAACATCATCACCACTCCATAACTGTACCATAGGAGTTGGAAGCTCCCCTCTTTTGGAAAAGTATTGGACCAATGACAGTGGAATTTGGCAGTTTTTGGAAAACAATATTGTTTTGCACTCAGTTATATGAAACTAGGGCTACAATTTCCATTGAAGAGCTTTACTGGTTCTTGTAGACACAACCATACCACAGTTTCAAGTCAGTTAGTCAAAGACACATTTTTCACTCCGTGTCTTCAAAATATTTCATTTCATGTCGTTGTGAGTAAAATAGAAAATGTTTTTAGTTTGAAAGATTTGCCGCTTCTCCTTATTCAATCTTAAAGAAGAAATATGGCCTGATCTTGTAAATATTTAATGCTCTGCCTTAATCCTTCATAATCAAAAAATGTTTATATTTAGGTGTCATGAGTTAATTTGCTGAAGACAAGTGGACAGTTCTTCTCAAGAGAACTTTTTCATCTTCTGCTTAGAAGAGGAAAGGGCTAAAATACCATCCTTTCTAAATCATTCATCAGTGTATTCCAGATGAAAGGACAGCAATCGATATCTGAAAATTTGGCCAGGGATTTGGAACTCAAAGGCTAAGCTGAGAGAGATTTCCTAGACTTCAGAAGAACTTTTCTCACTTACATAGTAGTTTAACACTTTTGCTAGTGGTGAAATTGGTACAGCTCATCTGATAAGGTCTGAAGCTGCATGTTAACCCAGAAGGTGTTACAAATGGATATGCATGAGTTAAGAACTCTGTGTGGCCTCAGAAATGCCATCAGCCTCACCATAGTTTGCCTTTGGCCATTCGCCTCTCACCCAAATAAAGCTTCTTAAATGACATAGAATCCTGGTCTGGACCCTTCCAGAGGTTACATTATTTTCCAGCCTGAAAATGCTGGCTTCTGTAGCATGTCATTGAATAGCTGCCTGTCAAGAACATCGTGGGTCCCACCAGACTGTGCTGTAGGTTTTCCTTTTTTCCATGGTCATAATCTCCCACCTGGCAGCATCATTCACAAGCCTGAGATTGACTTTAATGTCTCTGCTAATCCTGCTTCACATTAGCAGCCTAATTCTGCTCCATATTACACCAGTTCTACATATATCCATTGGCTACTGACCATGGCTGTGACTGAAAGGGTTGTCAGGCACATACGGTTGTTCACTGCAATTCACACCATCTTCAAAGCAGGATTTAGCTAACTGTTTGTGCTTTAAAGCATAGGCTGACATAATCGCATGCTGCTGGTTGACCACCAAGATACTTTCAGCTCTTTACATTCTCCAGAAAATATTTCCAGCAGTAAATTAGAAATATCAGCACCCTCTATTCTAGGTCACTTGAAAATATATATTCAGATGCTGAATATGTAAATCTCATAACTGAGGAACACTCTTCATTATACATTTAAGAGACGTTTCTTAAACTGTCACCAATACTTACTCAGCAGGATGTGGAAATTTCTCTTCAAGCTTTGGATTCCCCTGTCTTCACAGTATGAAGTTTCAGAGTTAGTTTAAATGTTTTAGAATTATCTATGTAGAAAAGAGTGTCTGTTCTAGTCACCTAATGTGAGTGAAGGAGAGGGAAAGCCAACAAAAAGCAAATGAAGGAGGCAGCTCTGGCAATTTTTGCTCTGGGAGAGGTCTTCCAGCCTCTAGGATGGAGGTGTCCTCAAGTAAGGATGTAGAGCAGGTGCACTCCCAGCTAGGTCAAGGACCCCTGGGAATTACAACTATTAGTCCATGACTTGGGGGGAGAGGGGGTGAAGAAAGGAAAATAGGGCAATGGAAATCAGAATCGTGTGAATAACGGAGTTTCAGTTTGGTGACCCAACAGAAAAATTAAACCAAAAAAATTCATTTGGGGTCAGCCCAAAGCACTTGTCCAACTCAAAATGAAACAGCTCATTTTGCTTTCAAAACTTTTTTCATCCTTTGAAAGAAAATGTAGGTAAAATTCTAAACAAAAACACTATTTTGAAAAGTAAAGCTGAAATATTTTATTTAGAAAATGTCAAAACGAAACATTTCAGCATGGTTTCCTTATTTTGCGCAGTAACTATTCACTGAATTGAAATCGAGCTTGCCTGATTGAAAGTACATCTTTATTTTCTTTTGGTCAGTAGCTGTTTGTCCCAGACATTTCCCTTGGTTGCAAGGGAAATCTCCGACTTCTACTTCCTTTGTCTGTTCAGAACCAGCCACCACCCGCAACCCTTCACACACTCACAAACCACATGTTCCTTGCAAGAAAATCTGTGAAGTAAATTCTGCAAAATTTGTTGTGTGGCATTTCCAGGGCTCCAGCTCATGCGGTTTCCATGTTAATGTCTTCCACCCGGTTGTTTTCAAGGTTGGACAAGTTGATAAATAGGTGACTGTTTCTTACCCTTTGGTGGACAAAAGGGCTTTCATTTGTGTTTAGCCCCAGCATGGTAAGCTTGAGAGATTGATTCAGCAGTTCTGGGTAGAACAGCTCAGAAAGGACAAAGTGGAAGGGTCCTAAAAGAAGTAGAAGAAGGAAATATGCTATTATCAGTTTGTGAAGAGGTGGTATCAATGAGGAACAGCAAGTGTGATACATTCATAGTCTGATCTCCATTTTCAGCCAAGGAAGAAAATAGGTACTTTTAGGGCACAGTCATCCCATTCTGTCCAAAGACACAATCTTTATAAACTTCTAACATAGGCCCGATGAATCACATGTGGGTAATTCCTATTGCCCTCCATTGACTATAAAGGGAGCCTGGAGTGAGTAGCTCTGGGATAGGCATTTCCCCTGTAGCTGTCAAAGGTCAAGTGAGATGAATTTCCCAGTGGGTGTTTAACCTCCCTCCTTTTGCTGTCAGCTATTGGAAGTTTAAGTGATAAGATATAGGATGTCAGCCAAGTGTTCCTGACAGTATCATCGCTTATTCCACAAGAAATAAAATAAATATCCCATATGATATAGTAAAAGGTTAAACCCCTAACACTGTAATGCATTGTCAAAGCCTGGCTGGCTGTCACTGTTGGGCCACTTCTGCCTCAGCTGTTAACAGACACGTAATTCATATGTTGTGAGATAAAATATGAAAGAGTGCAGAGCAAAGCCAGCCATGCTGATTGTGTCTAGTTTGACATGTAAGAGACATCTGTCAGCCAGATGGATCATATCTCGGTTTAGTACATGAGTTCCCACAAGAAAGTGTTATAGTCTCTGTTCACCATAGACCTTGTTCAAACTGGGTATAGGTGGATGCTTGTATCTCAAAATCACTCTGGTCCAGGACCAACATGGGGCAGTTTAATCCTGTTTTACTGCCACCTCACTTCAACAGCTGATGTGAGACATGTTGATACTAATTGGTTTGGGGCTGTCTTTCACTTCTGTTTGAAAGGAAATGGTGAATCTACCAAGGCAATAATGATTTCCCACCACCATTTCTCCCAGATATCTCTTGGCTCAATTCATAAGGCTTATCACTCTCAAGCATATGGAAGCTCTTTTTTTCTATCATCAGAGGTGAAGGATTTAGTTTTATAATTTACCTTGGAAGACCAATAGTACTAGAATTTCTTGAGACATCTCTGAAAGTCTCTTGTTCTGCCCATCTCTCTACCATATCTCTACTGGACCAGTAGGAGATTGCAGTATCTAATCATCAGGTGTCTTCTAGATACCCTTCTAGCAAACATTTTTCACACAGATCATCCCGGTTTATGGATGATCTGTAACAAAAGAAGCAAGAGGTAAGACAAGTAGAGGTAGAAATTTCATGCCAAATCTAATTTCTGAAATTTTTAGCTGTGGTTGTGCAAGAATCAAACCAGACAAAGTCCTCTTTTCCACCATCATAGCCTCTTCAACATCTCAGTTCATTTTCTGAGTTGTCAGTTATGCCCAGGCTATTTCGAATTAGCAGCTGTTTGCCAATAAAGTCAATAGGACTAAAAGCTTACTCTGCCAAGGTGGTGGCAAAGCACAGTTTTGAGGGAGAAAGTGTCTCATCTTCTGATGGGCTTCTTTCAGTCAGTGGTTTCCCTGAGGTGCTGTATTTGCAGAACTTCACCCCCCACACCTGCACTGTTGCCTCAGCTGCATCCTTTATTTGAGGAGACTCAGGTTTTTGTTTTTTTTTATTTTAGAAAAGGACAGACTACCTGTTGCCCTGAAGGAGGAAATGGTAAGGCTTTACTCAAGCAATCACCACTTGCTGACAACCCACTACTACATCTTTTCTCTGTTTTTTTCATTATTTGGATGTCTTTGACCTCTTTAACCTTGATTCAGCCACTTATGGAGCTGGCTGTACCACAGCAACTCCTCTGTCAGTGCTCCTGTCCTGGCAATGGCTTCATCTGGTTTTCTTAGATATAGCTGCTGTCTTTGTCCAGGGGACTTTGCTGACTGACTTGCAGATCCTGATGATGATGGATGAAACTGCTCTCCAGTGGCTTTACTTGTTTCTGTCTAGGAGATTGTATCAAGAGCAGGCACCAAGCACTTCTCTTCTGAAGTGCTCTCAAACCCCTGACGCTGCTTGGTGTGTCTATGCGGCAGTGAGACTCAGCACTCTGCCTATTCAGTTAGCAGCTACTACTTGCCTGTTTCCAGCTCACCTGACCCAGGGGAGACAGTGTTGGACTTTTCACCAGTGTCTAGTCAAGACAGGATCTTGTCTAAGGGGATACTGAGGCAGAATGAATGAACCAGACCAGTGACTCCAGGTACAGTGCCTGGTGCTCAACTCAGATAAGATGGCAGCGAATTGGGGATAGCAGGCAAGCACAGTCACTGTCAATTTTACCTCATCAAAGCTGGACAACTGCAGTGCGCTACTGGCAAGAGTTCAAAATGACCTTTTCATTAGAGCAGGACATCCTCCAGTGAGGCTGGGAAACAGTGACTGTCACCTTCTCCAACCCCTCTTAAGTCTCACTCATTGGTCTAGAGTAGTTCCACAGGGGACACAGTGACTCACTGAGCCCAGCATACCCAACTGAGTTTCAGAAGAGGCCTGAATTAAGGTTTTTGAGATGATAAAGCAGTAACTGTTTCCTGTCTAGCTAAGTGAAGAATTAGTAAAGTTTAATGTGACTACTTCTCACATGATAAATTGCATTAGGGCCATTGCATACAGTCATTTCTGTCATTTTAAATACAAATGCAAGCTGTGTCTGAATACATCCACATCCTCTGGGAGACCCTGCTGCCCCAGAAGATGTAGGACTGGTTTCAGCCTTCATTTCTGTTTCCATAGGTTGGGATAAGCTTGCACTGACTTCACAAACACTAATGGCTCTTCCACAATGTGCTACCAAAGAGCAGGGTGTAATTCAGCTTTGCAACATATGGAGCTACACAAACACTGTAAGGCAGCTTCAGGTCCCCTGATTAAGTCTTTTTGATACAGGGAAGAGATACAACCAGCAACCTCAACCGACACATCCAAATGTCCTCTAGTGGAAACTTTCAGAATAGGTGGGGTTCCTTCACTTTGGCTCTTTCCTGCTGCTTCAATGAGCAGTGTTTCATTTGATCCAGTTCCTCTACTTCCTGCCAATACAAGGTGAATTGATCCAAACCGTCCTTTAGTAAGAAGCTGACCCAGGTTCCTCTGTAACATGGCAGTGATGCTTTTTCTCCCACCACATGCTATAAGACAGGCTGGCCCACACTCTCCCTGCTAAGTCCTGGCTGGTGATAAGCTGAATTTTCAGCCTTATGACGAAGAAGCATTTCACCAGACTGAGCTTGCATCCTTCCTGGATACAAGCATACAGCCACTGGCCCAGCAGCCCCACAGGCACAACATATGTCATCTCCCTAGCATTTGAGTAAAAGAGAAAAGCTCTATAACACAGCAATATTTGAGGACCAAAATATTTATTATAATAAATTAAAGAATAAGCATTTACAAAACAATCCACCTGCATATAAATATTATACAGCAGTTTTAATTTCATAGTTCATTTAAAAGACTCAAGTGCAGTTTCATAAATACATTTCCTTGACTATTTTTCAGCTAATCTGTATAAATAAAAGCACTGAATAATTATTACCTTAAAATAAGTTACCATTAAATATGAATGACAAGACTAATTTTAAAATGAGTCTGAAATATCTACTTTTCAGGTAAAGGTCAGAAGGGGGCAATATATGCAAGGGAGGTTTCCAAGTTAAAGGCTCAAAACATCCCGGCTATGTATCACTGCCTACCTTGAACAAAGCTGATTCACAGCTGTCAAGTCTCAGCCTACAAAATACAGAAACAGTTGCCTCATTCCAACAGGGATTAGCAGGACAGAAATGTGCCTTTGAAAATAACTAATGTGCTTAGTTGAAATGAAGCTGCAAACGCTGTTCTGGAGCTTTCTTCTTCAAAGAAGGCACCAATATGCATCCTGTCTGTGCCCACTTTGCTTGCTATTTTTGGTACTGGTAAAAATATACAGCATCTAGGGGTGTGGGTTTTTTTCCATAATAGTTAATCAATTTGTTTCATAGTAAGAGTTTCTTCAAGCCCCGTCTTCTGGCCTGATTCGCAATTCTTTCAGTTTTTCTTCTTGCTCCCTCCCTTCTTTGGGATGTCAGTACATGCATTTTCTATGTAGTCAAACAGTAAATCCAGTTCTCCAATGGCTTTATTCTTTCCATTCGCTCCCAACTGGAAAAGAGCAGAACACAGATTTTTACATGTCATTATTACTCAGAAGACTTAAATATGCATCTAGGCTTGTCCCAGTAACTGAATCTAGAACTTGCTCTCCTTATTCTCACAAGTAGTTATATTAAACTCATTATACCATAATGTATGAACTAACTCATCCAAATCCAATGTAGTATTTATATTTACCTGCAGCCTGATTTCTCAAGGCCAATTTTAAATTACTCTAACCTTTGTGGAAAGTTAACAGGAGCAGTGGACTGGAAGTGGAAATATCACTAATCCCCTCTTTAATGCCACTACAGGCCTCACCTCTTAAATAGACTCCTGAAGTTCATTTCATAATTAGGTCAGTCTTAACTCAACTGAGCGACTGGGGCTTGGAACTGCCATTTTTAAGTGTTGAAAAAATGTACCTGTTTCATTTTGCTTTTCATTTCTTCCAAATTCTTTTCAACATGCTCTCTGTGTCCTGAGAATTTCTAAAAAAAAGAAAAAGAAAACATCCAGAGGTATTATTGGCAGCTATATTCAACAATATGTGGTTTTTTTCCCTTTTCACACCTTTCTATTAAGCTCCAGTCAGATGTCTTTGATCTGAGGTTTCCTTTCACATCACTCACTGCCTTTTGCCACTTTTGCAACATTCTGAGATTCAGGAGCAGCACTGAGAATCTCAGTGAACCCAGGGGGAGGGAAACCCGACACTACTTACACATCTGCTCAGCTCTGAGGTCATGGATGCCAGGAACTGTGCTACCTCCTCTGTGTAGGGATACTGATCCTTGGCCTCAGACAGGAGGACATCCTTCACGATAATCTCCACAACTCTCTTCATCATGTAGCAGCGGTTGTTTTCCTACATATGCAAGTATGAGGTCATGTTAAATCATTATAAGAGATCAGCGAGTACTGCGGAGGGATGCAGAAAGCCTCTTGGGTGCAAAACTTACCTTGATGTTAACATAGAGTTGCTGTCCAATGAGCCTGTTGTCTGTGTCCTGGTCTGAGACCCTGGCCTAAGAGGAAGAAAGAAAAGGTCATATGGGGATGGGAACCTTAACTAAAATTAGTAATAAACCCTAAGGTGTTCATCAGAAATAGTCCAGATGAAACAGATGAATGGAGACCGTAGAAAGACAGTCTGTTACAGGTGGATAAACTTGGGCAATATGACTGTTTCACCCTCTAATTGTGCGAGACTCAGGGTCAGCATCACTGGAAAATAAATAAGCAGAAGTCTGAATTCATGTCCCTCTCATAAATGTCAGATGTCATAGTGGTTATGATGACTAAATCAGATGTCTGTGATGGCCAGCTTCATCATGGCCCACAGTGCTGCTGGAGGTGCTGCGGCACTCAATGGTTGCACATCAGTGTGAGGCACACATGGGCAAGAGCAGGCCAAGAAACCTAATGAAGTAGATCACTGCAAAATGTCTAAGGGCATTTCCGGCCATGACTGTAGTCACAGCCAAACCTAGCTCTGAATGGACTGGGGGAAAAGAGAAATTTAAGCTCATGTTTCACAGCTGTTGGCTCAAGAGAAAGGGCTGTGTTCTGCCAGGATGTTGCCTTTCCCTCTGGGATGGAGAGGAGGTGAGGCAGCAGCTTCCCTGGCTACACAACTAGCAGGCAGCAGACCAGCTCCCTGTGTGTAGAGTTCTGCCTCACCACAAATATGCGCTCTGCTGGAGAAGGGTGTGAGGAAGAGAAAGAAATGCTGCGGACAAGAAGCCTGGGCCATAAGAGGAGAGGAGGTTCTCAAGTTCTGCCATGAAGGAAAGGTGGGTTACTGTACCATTTTAGCCAAGGTGTAGGTGCGATTCCTGATGTAGGGCTGCTGGAAGTTGATCTTCCTGAGTCTGCAGGCATGATGGGCAGTAATAGCCACTCCTACCCCTTTTGGAGGCAGAGGGCTGGTGAGAAGAAGAGGGAGACAGCAACAGCAGCAGCAGAAGATCCATCCTGTGAAGCACTTGGTCCAGGTCTGCAGGGAGGCCATGGATCACGACCCAAAGTAGTCAGCACCAGTGGGCTGCAGCTACGGCGTTCAACGCTGATGAGAGAGAGCAGTGTTAGCATCAGAGAGCATGGGCAAGGCAAAGCGAGAGAGGCACGTAGACTGCAAGCCTTACCTTTGCTGTGATTCTCGGTGTGCTCTGCAGGAGGTGAGGTGCACCTTATATAGGCCCATCATCATCCCTCTCAGCTTTTTTTTTTGGGTGCTGGTGGTGAATTAAAAATGACATCAGCAAGTCTCTTACTTTCCAGTATCCTCTTCTGAGAACTACCTAACCACTACAAAACCCACAAATACAACTTCAAGGCCATTGTAATCTTTAGTTTCTTATAAAACAAACCAAATTTTAACACAGGGACAAAGCAGGGGCTTTTACTGGGGTAGGAATTCTGAATCCTTTTTACATGAAAATAATTGTGAAGTTTATGGTTCTGTGCCTTCAGTCTTGATTGTAGCATGCTAATTGGATCAGCAATTTGAAGGCAGATTTTATAATTTACATTTATTTCTGTTTGTTATCTGTGGTATAAGACTGGTGCCCCACTGGTGCTGACTGATGTACATGAATGGTCAAAGACTGCACCAGACCTAAAGAACTAACAACCTACAATTCCTATTCTGCAGATACCCTTCCCACACAGTGGTCCACTGAAGTCACTGGCCATCTGCCCATCACCGTGCAGTTCTCTTTGAGAGATCAGAAACTAAGCAGGACCGCATTTAACACCCTCCTTGTCTCCAAATTCCCATTTTCCAAAAAATGACCCATATTCCAAGCTGTTACCAAGTCTAATGACCAGAACTGTGTTCATGCACTCACTTATCCTGGTAATTTCCACGTTTCTGATCCTGTGTTGCTAATGTAAAGGCTTTGCAGTAGAAGAGCTGCACCCTGAGCCCAAAATACTGTGTGTGATGTGAAAGGGAAACTGCACTCTTCAGAGAGTAATGTGCAGCCCAGCTGAGATGGTGATGCATGAGCACATAGAGCTGGTACAAATGCAAACTCACGGTCATCCAACAGCCACAGTGCAGGAAAGTTTCAGCTCTGCAGCTGAGTGAGAACAGGGCATCCCTGGGGCTCTCGGCACAGGCACAGCTCAGCTGCAGCACCAGCTTGTGCCTTGTTATGTGCAGGAAGGTAGAGCAGGAGGAGGACTTTCTGGAGGTGACTTCTAGGTAGGAACTGGGGAGAAAAGGAAGGGAAGCCCTGGGGAGGGGCAAAATAAAGAGGGGAGAACTTGCCTCTTACCTGTTGTCAAACTCAGAGGACATGGACCTCTCCTGTGAGCTGAAATACCCAGCTCTTCTCCTTATAACCAAAAGGAAGCAGTTAAAAGCCAGTGGGCACCAGACTTTTACACTTCAATCTCCCCTGATGCATCCATGGGACGAGGTCATCTCCATGTGCCTCAGTTGCCTTCACATACCCACGAATGCAGCTCTGCACAACTGCATGACCTTGCCCTGGAGCCACTTGCAGCAGAGCTGTCATCACCATGTCCCTTTCCTTGCCTCTCACGAGGTATCCCACCTGTTTGCATGCTGCCTGCCAGCCTCCAACAGCATCTGGAGTGCGGCAGGCAGCGGAAAGGGAGACCAAGGCTGGGCCCAGGATGTCAACAACCTCATCTGGGCTCAGAAAGTGCCCCAAGGACATTCAAGAGTAACTCTATAAACTCCTTCCCACGAAATTTTCATTTGTCAGGCTAATAGGCCCATGGGGGAGTAGGTTAATGAGAAGATGGGAGGCTGAGACATACTTAGCCAAAAGACAGACACTGAAGACCAAACTTGGAGAAATCTAGATGGAGGGGCTGTTTTGAAGGTTTGGCCTCCCCTGAAAAGCGCTTCCATGAACTCCTCCCCAGGTGTTAAACACAGTCCACAACCAATATCCATTTCTCTCACTTCTCCACCAGCTGATCCAGCAGTGCGCAGGTCCCCATCCCACAGCAAAAGCTGTGGCTGGACACTCAGTCTTCTTCCAAGGGTGGCAGCACCTCTCCCTGGTCCAGCGCCGGTGTCCTCCAGCCACTCTGGATCCCTCCTCATTCAATTTGGTCACTTGCTTGTGCCCAGCATAAATCCCATTTTGCCTGACCTCTTCTCTCCGGTTCAGATCCTGTGGAAAGGGTTTGTGGCCTGCGTAATCCAGTGCTGTGATCTTTGCATCTGCTCAGCCCATAGGAGGAGCTGATCCGGTTCCAGGGTTCCTGCACTTCCTGAGAGGCATTTGAATAAGGTCAGGCAGAAGGCTGAAGAATTACATGATGAATCTTTCCTTTTACCTCTTTTATTATACAGTGATTACAGGATCTTTTCTGTCTGTTTTCTCTAGCACTGCAAACCGTAGAGAGGAACATACCTGTATTTATAGATGTCGTGAGTCTCTCTCCCATTTATATTGTTAGCCATCTCTCTCTGTCATACTGCCTTTTGGCTGTGCTGTGATGCCCTTCTGAGGCTTTCTAAAAGGTTTTGTCTCATTTGTTTAGTTTGCCTCCCAGCTTCTAGTATTTATCTTTATTTTTCCAGACACTGAAATGCTCTTTGTACATTATTTCGTATTTTACAAATTCCCTTTTCATGACATTCTTAAAGCCTTTGCATTCTTTAATCTTGGAGTTTGTAATTCTGAGTTTTAACAACCTACCTTCCATCTTTCTGGCTTGCTGTGAATATGGCCCAGCTCAAAAATGAACATTCAAAATCTTGCCAACCACTAGTTTTAGCAGTATGCATGGTTTCCCTGCTCATCAGTGCACTCTGCCTCTTTCCAGCCACCACCAGCCATCGCCAAGGACTGCTGGTTCTGGGTGCGCCATTCAGTTACAGTACAGTTATAGCTATGGTTACAGTTATTCCCTGTAATATGTCAAGAAAATTACTTTGGAAATAGAGATATGCCTCCCCACAGTCCGCCACTTCTTTTACGAGATTGCTTTTAACAGGGATGTGACTAGTCACTGCTATTGCCTCTTCTGATCAGCTCATCATACCCTAGATAAGAGATATGCATTTGGCATTTCATCTTAGAGAAAGATGGGGCTAAAAAGCTATGAAGCCACACCACTGGATCTCACTCCAGTCCTCAACTCAAGTCCAGAGAGGAAAGGAGGAATAAGAGGCTTTTCTGTTGCAGTTCAGAAAGAATTTCTTTCTTCTTGGTCGAGGGGGAAATCCAATGAGCCTCTAAGGGCTTGAGCCAGGAATGAAGGTGGAGCTTAGGGAAACAGACCCTTTTGCTTACTTAGGACCCCACTCCCTGCACAGGCTGCTCTGAACTGAAGCAGCAGCCTGGTGGAGAAAAGCTGCAAATGCCACATTTGATTTTAAAATGGGGGACCCTGGCTGAAAATAATCACTGGTGGTAGAAAGAATTAAGTGAAAAATGTTCTCTAAAGAAGGCACCTTAAAGAAAAGCAGCCTTTCTCACTAATTCTTTGTTATGTTAACATTTCCAAGTATTCTAGCAAGTGGTATGGCAGCTGATACTTTTCTTAGAGCCTGAACTAGTGATGTCTTGTGATACACAATACACTCAAGCTTTTCTTTATAAAAGTGTTTTCCAAAAAAAAAAAAAAAAGTTGAACTCTCCAAGGTCAGGGAAAAAAAAGTAAAACAAAAAAAATCAAAAGTCAATTTTTATTTTTATGATTTTTTTGTAGGTTTAATGTTATTTTTAATGGCTAGCGATAGTGCTTAAAATACAAATTTCTTGCAAGAAAATGTACCTGCTATGGTTCTTTTTTAATTCAAAACCACCAAAGAACTCTGACGTTCTTTAAAGTATCCTCTGCTTTTTTTAAAAAACTAATTACTTTAAAAAATAATTCTGAAATTGTTCACAGATTGTATTTTCTCCGCCGTGATGCCCCAAGAGTTAAACGTCTATCCCATCACTGACCTCACTGATAAATGTTTAAAGTGCAACTACATGGAGTTTCCCCAATTCATTAAAAAACCATAGTGGTTGAACATTCTCGACAATGACTTCTTGACCCATATTGAACACAGAGGATTTTTAGAGGAGGACTGGAACTCTGCATCACATCGGCCTCAAAAACCACAGACACTTCCTTCTTATTTTGAATGAGGCCGCAGGTGAATAACCAATACTGTACTTGGATGTTCACCTGTTATGTATCACTAGCACACTGGCATGCAGAGTTTTCTTGAGCTTTGATACATTTTTAATTAGCTAGGATTATATTGCGTTATTAGAAACATCCTCAGGATCAAACACTGGGCTAGAAACATTGTCATGAGAAAGCACATGGAAGAAACAGTCTGTGTATCTTTCTATGGTGTCTATTAGCTGAAGGTGAAATTCTCTCCACTTAAATACCTGTATGAATGAACCACAGATCACACAGTGCTTAAAACTTGAAACTGCTCAAAATCTGTCTGGAGACATCCCCAAGTTTCAGGTCACCCTCTTCCTCTTCACTTTGCTGCAACCCATTTGTAAGCTAACTCTTTGCATTTTATCTGAGTTCTTCTATGCCAAGATTTTTCCTAGACTTTCAAGCTTGAAAAGATTAAAGCAGACTTCAAAAAATCTTTCAGCTCAAGCTCAAGAGCCTTATTTTAGTCAGGTCTGCCCAGCAATGAAAGCATCAGCAATGGAAATTGATTCTTCTTTATCCATCTCAAAAAGAAAGCTTTTCCATAACAGTCATTCATTATGGAAACATCCTAGTAAGCAGGCAAGTTTCTTCTGGGCACAATCATTAGAGAAGGCATAAGGGATTAATTTGCTGTGGGGGAAATGATATCAACACAGAGACTGCGAGACCTTTATATTTTTGCCTTTTTCATGATAAACTTGTAGAAGACACTGAGAATTTTTTGGAAGGAGGAGGATGGTGTTATTAAAACTGTTTAGCCCAAGAGTGTCAAGGGACTTTGGAAGATACTCCTGTGTCAGGCCTCAGCACAGACGCTGCTGACTCAGGCTTTTTGCAGAGGATGTGCGATTCACCTATTCCCCTTGACAGTAACACTTTTGTTACACCATCAGTAACACATTTCCTCTGACAGTAACACTTTTGCTTATGTATCGGATATTCCCCTGAACATCTTTGCTTCTGACCTTCACTTGGTCCTGTTACATAATTTCTGGGTCTATAAAGTAAAAGATGCTACATAAGTATAATAAGGGTCATAAAATTGGTATTTCATATCATAAAAAGGCTAAGTAGAAAAGAACTATTAGTTCATTATGGTCTCAAACTTAAGTTATATTACGGGACAAACTTTGCTTTAAATAATTTTATTCTTCCATCAGAAATACTGATGTAGCGGGGCTCCAAGAGAAAGCCACTCAGAAACAAGCTGACAAGCTGTATACTGAGACAACGATATACAGTTGCAGCCGACATTACTGCTCTTACCCCAGGAACACTGATGTGGTAACTTCTATTGCAATGCCAGGAAGATTCAGTGCTTAATTTGAAAATAAAACCAAAAAAAACCCAACAAACCAGCGTCAATGGAAGTGCAACAGATGCTAGTCCAGTGGTCCTGCTTCAGCTGACAATCAGTAAAGCATAAACAAAAGTTGCAACAGGACTTGCTGCAACAGGAGGCATCACAGCTTATGCAGAAGGGAGAAAAGAAAATTCAGACCATCTCAATGTACACAGCTTCATGCCACCAAAGGTACCACTGTTAACCACTCCACCATATTACTGGTTCTTTTTAATTCAGAAATTAAAATCAAGCATATATTATGAGACTCTGTTGCTTTATGCAGTGACCTACATATATCCAACTATGTCTTGAGAACAGTCAGATCAGGTGAACTGAAACTTCTGTGCTTCCTGTTAATGTGGTGTGGTTGCAGAGCAGTGACTCAGTGACATGGCAAAGTGGAATTATTGACATATGTTTAAAAAAAAAAAGAAGAATTTTGCAAGCTGGTTTATAATCCAAAATTCAGTTATGCACAATTACTCAGGATAAGAAATAGTCTAAGCATTACACACTTTGATTTACTGAGTACAATCAGTTATAACATCTACAAATCCACAGCATCTTCATTAAGTAAATCATTCTGAAGGGTAACAATGTCATTTAAGGTGAAATACTTCTGTCCAGGCACTACCCATAGTAAGGGTCAGGAGTGGCCACACACAAGCACTTCCACCAAGGTTATGAGTTTGCCATCCTCTGCTGAAGATAAGTCCATAACTGTTCAGTGATTCTGCATAACAGGGCTGCTGGAGAAGGAGTGCTAGTTCCCGTGTTGTTAATAGGAGTCTTCTAGTGAGTATCCTTCTCTAGGAAGTCAACAGTCCATGCCCTGGCCCTGCTCCATCCTGAGGTTAAACTCTTGCCCATCTCCCAGGAGAGAACCTTAGTCAGCAAGTTTCCTGTTCAAGTGGGACTATTGTCAAGAATGTGAGATTTACGGGACCGAAAAGAGACCAAGCAAAATAGTCTAGTGATTAGGATGCTGTTTTCCTGGGTTATCTGTTTTTAGCCACATATTGTGTAGCTAAAATACATAAACAGGCTGGAGCCAGCTTCCCACTGGAAACATAAACAGCACACTAGTCACGAGAGCACAGTTCTGGGAATACACAAACCCACCCCAGCTTGGGAGGGCACAGAGTCCTGCTGGATTTCCACCTTGTCTCACAACAGCCCTTACGTGAGAGCTAGGCACATGGTTCTCCAGATCAGGGTACATCCACAGATGCCCATGTGTGTCACAGAAACTCAGTGACCAGAAACAGATGCACAAAGTGATACTTCAGAAGCATGGGCTTCTGCATCCTGTCCAGGCGTTCCTATTCTACCTCTGGTCTTAAAGGAGGTGCTTTGGAGCCACTGCAGTGGCTGTCTACACTAGCAAGGATTTGCTAGCACAAGTGTATCACCAATCTCCCCCTGTAAAGAGATAGCTCTTACCAGCAAATGAGTGCTTTTGCTCTTACACTTTTATTCCCATGAATGAAAAACTAACCCCAGCACAAGATATGTATGTGTAGCTTTAAACACTCTTAGGCCTTATTCACCTTCAAGTTTCCAAAGGGCTGTCAATCTCCAGGAGAATCTTGTGCTGTTCTCTGCCCTCCACCCTAACAAGACGTTGAAGGACTACCGAAAGCACAGGTCTCCTCAGTTTCACCAGACTTTTCCCACGTATAGCACATCTGGCACACTGAGCTCAGACCTTAAACACGGGGCTCAGTCCACTCCACAGGATTTTCTAGAGCAGAGCCTGCTAACAAACAGAGTTCAGCTTGCAACACAGAAGCCTCACAAGAACCAGCTCACATATCATGCAGATTAACTGTAGTAAACATCAGACTATTTAGGAAACTCATTTACATTTTTAACAGGAAACTCCAGATGTTCTTCTTCAACATATTATTAAACTCAAAACAAAAAGCAACTTGGATTTCTGTGAAACCATATTTTTCTTGGTTAGCTCCAAGCAGCTGATGAACCAAATATTTAGCTTTTGCTGTGATCAGTGGTATGCGATGCAGCACTTTCTTACTTAGAGCAAAGCCAGCCTGTGTCTGCACCTAAGAGAATTTACTATGCCCCAAAGTGCTAACCATAGTTCCGCAGAGTCCTCCCCTCTCTTCCTGAGACTCATATCTGTAAAGGTTTGAATAACTGCTGGAATCAGGACACTAATTTAGGTCACTTCAAATGAATCAGTTGAATCAGTTTGTTTTGTTTTGTTTTAATTTTCAAAACAATTTAAATTCTAATTGAAAGTTTTCTTTATCATTCATTTGTGTGTATTTGGGTAATGGAACTGTTTTGCTTCAGGCCGCTAAAAATTGGTCAACTAGTGCAACAGCAGAACTTCCACTTGCATCAGTTGGTGAAGGATTGGGCTCTTTACTGACAAATTTTACCACACAGTAAAAACTGCCTTGCTACTAGAACATTTCGTGTCAACTCAGCCTTGCAGTGGGAACAGGCATGTGTAATTAAAAAGCAGAACAGCATTACACAAATAAGTGAACGTTAGCATTTTCATAGGTGCTGTGTTTCCTGACCCATCTTCAGTTGTTTTAACTTTGTTCATCGAGTATAATGGATAGCATTTGAAAAACACTTCTTCCTCTGCAGCTATCAGAAAACAGTAACACCAACAGTCAGATAAAGAAAACATCTTAGCATGTGGACTAGAAAAATTTGTCAATGAAGGAGAAACCCAATGACTTGTCTTCACTTCCTCTGACCCTTCCTCAATATACACTGGTTTTCAACCAGCCCTTAGGTCCAGAGGGAACTTGGACTACCTGCAAGGCAACAGCAAAGGCAAACCTGTTTTCAGGAGGCTGTTATTGACTATACAGGGGTCCCTATGAGCCATACAAACCACTTAAGGATTTTTTTTTTTTTTTAAATCAAAAAAGACTGAAAATCCCCATACAACAACATAGTGACTTGTTTACCAGCATTCCCATCGCTGGAAGAGCACTGAGCAGCCTTGGGTCTTAATCCAGATTTTATGTCCCAAAAATATGCCTTGTTGTCTACACTTTCATCAAAAATAATCTCACACTGGTGGCTAAAGAAACTGACTACTTATATCTGAAAGGTTAATAAGACAAGTATACTTCACATAACATTTCAGAACTCACCTCGGTGAGGCAAAGAAGCTTGAAAGTAACAATAAAATATCAATGCAAAGCTACTGCATTTTAGCAGGATTTTTTTTTTTTAATTGGGTGGAATCATCCACAATCCCAAATTTTCTCCCAAACTTTCCTGCATGGCTGGAAAGCCCCAACTGATCCTTCACAAAATGTCAGCCCCAGCGGTTCAGTGATAACTTCAGCATTGTATGTACAGAAGGCTGATGCATCATGAAAGACACTGGAAAAGGAGAGTCTGAAAAGAAATGAACACCCAGGGCCATAAAACGATGCAAGTGTGTAAATACTACCTTGCTGCTACTGTAAGCACTTCACTAAATCTATAAAACTCTCATCATGCCCAGAGGTAGCCAAACCTAACTACAGAGAAAGGTGGGGCTTCTCTCCTGATGAAGTCATTTCACTGTGATTTGGCCAGAAAGAGGAGGAGGATGCTGGAGCAAGCACAACTCTCTACCTTAGTGAGAGAGAATCATTTGAGAACAAGGTGATCTTTGTTCCAACCCCTAGGCCAGCAACCGTTTTTTATATAACATAGAACAGAGTCAGCCGAAGAAAGTGAGAGCCTGTTTCTCATTCACACAGATAGATAACAGGCTTATTATCTGGCAAGTTGGGAAATCTTTTGAGAAGTGGCAGATGGGAATCAAGCCTCCTCTTTGTTGACTTGTTCAGTGAATATTATATTTGCAGGAATATTGGGTAAAAGAGGGCACTTCCTCTGTTAGCAACATTTTGTGAGGAAAAGCTGGCTTATTCAGTTCTACAGGTGGTTCAGAGCTGTGAATCCCAAGCAGTGAGATTCAGTCAGTATGTATTCCCAACTTGGGAACAGGAGCTGAAGACATTCAGTTCCACACTTCTTATTGATTGGCTCCATTGTTAATACGCTGACTTTGTCCCTGATTTGACTGTCCCTTGAATCCTGTCCCTAAGTCAACCAGCTCCCCAAGCTATTTATTCCTTACATGTATCTCCTATTGGCAACTGCCATCTTCTTTGTTTAACTTACTGGTCTCTCCACTTCAAGGCTTCTAAGCTTTCCTTGACGGAAAACAATACACATTCACTGCACAGCACACATCTGTAATTACTAATAAAGGGTGCACTTCTGAACTTTTTTCCATGTTCAGCTTGCTGAACACACAACAGGAAACATCCTTAAAGGCTGGTCTGAGAAGTTCAGAAAAACAAAGCAAAAACTCCCTCTTGAAGAAATAAACAAACAATAATAGCAAAAAGGCATAAAGAATTTTGTGTCTGCCTTGAAAACTATGGAAAAGCATTCCTCAGCTTTGCACCAGTGTTACTCAGAAAAGGCATTTTGTCTACATTCCCCTTAAATTCTTTCCAAAAGGAAATTCAACCAGAACATTTCAGGCAAAAGCTAAAATCTGTTCAGATGGGAAATACCACATGATGATGTGTGAGAGGCCATGAGCTTCCACTATCATCTCTAAATCGGGTTTGCACCCTCATGCAACAAAAATGTCTCCCTCCTTTACAACTTCTATTGTCTCCTTGGCAGAAATAAATATACATGTACCATACAGCACACATAATAAACTCAGTGCTACCCAGATGCACCACATTCACAGTGCAATACTGTATAGTAAATTGGCACATATGCTGTTGAAACATCTATGACTTCCAGGCCTCAAGGTCAAGCCTACACAGAAACTCTGACAGAGCTGCCAGATAGCCAGGAGTCCCAGGAAAACTTAGAAAGCCAAAAAATAATAAAAAAAATGTTTAAAGAAGAGGACAGAGTTCTTAAAACGTAGATTACAGGTACCACAGAGGAGAAGCAACAGATGACACGTGTTGAACTACATGGTTAAACAAGGAAGTGGCCCGTAATAAAGAATCTGGACAGAAGATGACCAAATTAACCCTCCCACAATACACTGCAGCAACATTTCCACCTTTAGCCATTAAGCTTTCCATTGAAAAACTGTCATTTTAGAGGAAAACTGGCACTTTTCATAACAAGTTGTTTCACACAAAAACCCTGTTTCCCTTTCAGTAAAAATTTTATGACCAATTATAACTGAATTTTGAAGTGCATCCCAAAGAATAATCCTGAAAGTCCTTGAGATAAAATAGAATAGCTTGATTTGTTCCAAACAACCCTACTGGTAGGAAGCTATTGTAATGCAGAACTTCTGGAGAAAGCAAACACTGATCTCTACCACAATCAATGCTGGACATCACTCACTCTTTAAATTATCTCATTTGTGGAGGACTCGTCCTTTGGGGACTGCAGTCTTTCATCCTGTGAAGCACCCATCTGCTCTGGGTGTAGTCAGTCATGATTCCATCTATCAACATATCCAGCTTTAGTAACTTATCCTTTCTAAAGAACAGTTCTAAGTGGAAGTATCTTGTCTTCCAGAAGTCCACAGAGGTTCCAGCTGAACAGCTGTTCCACTGAACAGAGAAGTGCCAATGCAATAAGCCAATCTACCAATTTATCTGTTGTAACTTGAACAGAAACAAAGCAAACTTGATCTTTTTTATTTTCAAATGTGTACAAAATTGAAACTGGTCTTGTACAAAATTTTAAAAACATGTATTATTAAAGCTTGAAACTATGTAAAAAGAACCAAACCACTGTGAGAACCAGCTGCTACCCACCTATTTCTCCTATTTCGTGTTAACTTGTTTGCATCACTTGGACAGATAAAACAGGCTGTCAGCATAAATCACAAACAGTTTTTGCTGTGACAATGATTACAGTATTCCAGTCACCCAAAAACAGGCAATCAGAAGAAGAAGTAATTAAAATGTCAAAGCCAAATAAAACATTCTTCCAAGTTTACTTTAAGACACCAACTACTCCTAAATACCTGAGCTGAAGCAGGGCAGGGGAATACCAGTGTTTAGGTATTTGAGACTGCTTTTTCTAGAGAAGTTGAAATTATGACTAAAAAATGGGTCTTGCCAACAAAAGACTTATGTCCACATTGAATCTTCTGACAAGCTGTGGTACTGTATACATTGAACTTTCACAGTCATCCTGGCCAAAAAGCTGGGGCAATTAACAAAACCCCAAAACTTAATCTTCTTTTCTCAAACTCTTGTATATTCCATGTTAGCTTTGTTAAGAAACAGGAGGAATTTTTTGGCAGCAGCCTAAAAGCAGTAAGTAACACAAATAACAAAGTTTATTATAGCACTGTGCTGTACTCACAATTCAGACAGCAACAAACAAATGTACCACAGCTGTCTAATACACCTGGTTAACATCAAACAACTGAGGTGTTTGGTGAACAATGCTATCGCCCCTGAATACTGTCCCGGGTCATACTGCATGACTGCAGTAGAACAGCTTGAAGAGTAATACACAGGCTGCATAAAAATAATTGTTTCAGTTTCACAGTTTCAGGAGGGGCCATTGTAAAAACAAACAAACAAACAAAAAAAACTCAGCACAGCTGCTGTAAAATAATGAATTAGGACTGAATTCTTAGAGATATCAAGGACCTAGATTTTCAGCACTGGTCTAAATATTGAAATGTCAAAATTGGGCTGACAAATCTAAAAAGTTGGACCTTCTTAGTGACAGGTAAAAGGATACTACATGACACCTACAATCACAGTTTGAAAAAACATACACAACTGTCAAAATAAATCATTTTACAGAACAGTTTCTATAAAACATGAGAGACAGATTATGTCTTGCCCCAGAAATCCTCCTTCCTCTTCTGAGCTCGTTCCAGTACCTGAGATGCCAGTGAGCTAGAAGCTGCAGAGCGAGCAGAAATCTGAGACAGTCTGTCATCTGCAGGGAAAGCAACAAGGAAAAAATACATACATAGATTAAATACACATTTTAAAACACCGCTAACATTCACAGGCTTTGAAAGTGCAAATATTTTTATGCCCTCTATTACAGAGGATGCTAAAATAATACCACAATACACTTGAATTCTATTAGTTGGTAACTGACACGCTGGAAAAGAATCTAACTAGAGAGTCACTAAGATACTAGGTAAGTTTAAGGGAATTACATACCCAGTTCTTGACAAACTCCAGACTGAGATCTCCTACTCTGACTTTGGCAATTCTGAAAGCACTGCCCATTTATCCAACTCATCTCTACACTTACTCTCCTTTAACAGGAGACCTCAAAAGTCATTCCTCTGCCACTGAACTCTGTCTAGACTAGATTCTGATAACAACATATTCATGAAAGCAACCCACCACTTTAAGCAAGACAGACATCCTCAGAATACCACGAATAAAATATCAGAATCTATGTTGCTGAAAGCACCCTTCTGTGCCAAAAACAGTGTGCCACAAGTTGTTTAAGAAACATGTGTCTTCTGAAGAAAACAGGAAGATTAACACAAAGACAACAACAAACATGCTTTAGAAATGTACTTTAAAGATCTTTCTTTTGAATACAGGAACCATTTCATGTCCAATGGAACTTTTAAAATTACACAGTCTGGAGGCTGCTTCTCTGAGAAAAAAGCACAATGCCACACCTCTGTAACATCATTACTAAAATGTTGCCACAGCTTTATCAGGATGCTCTCTATGGATAATGATCTTATATACACCAATTCTCCTGCAATGGAGGCACAAAACCATACCACTGTTTTCCAAAAAAAGAACACCCTCTCCACCCCCAAAAAACAATAAAGATTCCATGACTAAATCCTAATGGGTTCTGTATTTTGTGAGTGTTGCAATTAACTTTTCAGCAACATTTCTAAATCCTTGAAATACAGAGATCCAAAAAGCCCCTAACAGGCTTACACACAACACATACAACAATATTCCCATGCATGAGAAAACTGCTAACTGCACTTCTGCAAACAGACATGTGGTTGGAATAACTCCCAGTTTTGTATGTACACAAACAAATATGGGCATATGAAATATCTGTGAGCTGTCACACTGTGCCCGTTTCTGAAAGCTCATATACCATCACTCAGCTCATAGTAAAAAAAGGCAGTTACAGCACTTAATCTGTGCAGCAAGCTTGTGGGAAGCTGCAGAGTACTATAGGATCTTGCATGTTTTAAGTAGATATACAGATGCTTGGCTGAGCCATCTGCACAACCCACACATTTTCCAGGCAACTGTAATGACTGAAACAGAGAATTGGCCTGAACCTTGGTTAAAACTGAGGAGCAAACAGGCGTGAAAGGGTGCAGAAAAGACATTTTGGTTGTTCTTGGGTTTATCTATAAATATCCTGCAGTCAGACATAAGCTCACATTGCCAATACACTAACCCCATAAGACAGGTGATTGCGGCTAGCACAGCCCCACACCAAGCTCAACCTCATATGCCATGCTAAAAAATAACATATTTTAGCTCAAGCTAATGAGGATACTGTGTCTTTGCTTGCCTCAGAATAGAGAAAGAGTTTATTTGTGTCTGCCCACAAAAGGGCCGAGACGTACTGCTGGGCAATGTGCTGGCTCCTCCCCTGGATTAACTTTATTGTAAACAGAGAAAAGGGCCAAAACAGCAATCAGAAAAATGGGATGCCAAAAGCATCCCTAGTACACTTAGCAGAAAAACAGGCGTAAACATTAAAGCCAGGGGAATCATTTTGTGTTAAATATCTAGTGGTGAAGCCTCACAAGCAAGAGATTTATCTTAAAATTTTTGATACCTTTTAAATTGCATCAAAAATTACTGCAGATGCAATCTGGGCTGTGATCATTTTGCAGTTTGCTTCTGTTGCTGTCAATACAAAGGCTTAAAAAATGTGCAGGGAGGAAATGATTTCAGGTATGGATTTGAGCAAGCTATATTAACCATACTGAACCACATTGGTCTGTTTAATTTTCAGCCACATTTAATGGTTTATTCATATTGGAATACACTTTCATATTTATACTTCAGATTACTGGGATGAACATTTTTGAATTTCTTTTGATGATATGATGGGGTAGTTACTCACGCAGACACATAAACCAGTATTACTACAGTAGTCAGAGACCTCCCACTTTAGTGCAAAATAAAAGTTAGAATGAATCTATGTGATGTATATATGATATACATTAACACCTTGGGAAGCAATACCTTCATCATTATAGTTTCTTTCCTGAAGTGGGAACTGGAAAGATCTTGTTTTGGGACTCAAAACATTCCCTAAAAAAAAAAAAAAAAAAAAAAAAAAAAAGCAAAGGTATATTTTTAATCATTTTGAAATGCACAAAGGATAATAGTTCATTTGAAAAATCTTAAAATGTTACAACATTATTTCCAAAATCTTATAATCTTATAAATAACAAATATGCCAAAACCTCAGTGAGACTCTTCAACTCTGAGATGAGGTTAAATAAACTTATTCCATTATATTCTTCTCAAGGCATCTGTCTATGGTAGATGCCACAGTAGTTACATAGTGAACTGCACTCCAGATGCAGAGCTAAAACATAAGCATGTTCTCTGAATTTCACCAGTTCACTTAACCTGACCACTACTTGTTCCATTATAAAATGGAAATATTACCTTAGTCTAGCTGTTCCTTGTAATACAAGGACCAAGAGTACTGAGACCTTAAGAAGCTGTACAAAGCCTTTCTGGAATTGAGACTTAAGCACATAAACTTTATTTTCACTAAGGGATGAAGGATTCTTTTATTTATCAGATTTACAGCCTCAGTGTATATTAACAACTGTTGTTTAAAACTATTTTGAAATGCTACAGTACAAATTCCTCCTCAGCAAAGAATATTCTCAGGGGACAAAAAACTCTAAATGGTTTTTCCGAATTTCCAATACATCTTTTATAGATGGCTTTTTTGTCCCCATATCCTGCAAAATATTTAAGGAGCTTAGTTCTCAGAAATCTACAGCTCCTGCAAACTAATACTGTACTATAAAGGTCCCCAGTTACACATCACTGTGGGTAGCTCCAGCTGGGAAAGTGTCAGAACATCCAGCTGTAGCTTAAAGACGAAACATAATTGTTGACACTACACCAAATTATTCTCATAATTAGCAACTGCTTATTCAAACTAATAAGGCAAAATTAGACAGCAGACCACTAGAATACAATCATATTCGCAGAAACTGAAACTAAGAGTTGTGCACATTTTCCTGGTAAGACTGAACATACAATATAGGAAAAGCTTTTGCTTACAAACAACACATTCTCTGTAGTCACTAAAGCAGCAAGCGCAGCGCACTTGCTTCTGCAAGACTTTGCAAGGTAGCTATTCCCACCCTGTAACACTTTTTAAACACAGCCAGTTAACATGCAAAACCCACTGTTATGCTGAAATTCTGGGTCCTTGAGAGTCCCTTGAATGCGACGAGAGGGACTCCAATAAGGCGTAGAGCGGTCTTCAGCTGCCTTCAGCATATGAGGAGGAGAGGAATGCTCTTGATGTTCTGAAGCAAGAGAAACTCGCTCATCATAAACACTATTACCAGGCCACTGATCCTGCCTTAAGGGCAAAGGATCCAAAGTTCCCAGCCCAGCAGGTGGAGAGGTAAGGAGTGAAGCAGCTTCCACTTCTACATCAGGCTAAGACACAATAAGGGGAGGAAAAAAAAAAAAAAGGCAGCTCATACACTGCTACAAATATATTCACACCAGCCTTCCTGTACAGATCCTCACATACGCAGCAAATGTTGGGTGTGACACTTTTCATGAGGGCATTGGAAGAATAAGCATTTAAAGCCTCTGAGACAGCTTTATGGAAAACTATTCCTAATAAAAAGTTTTTAACATGATCTAAAAGTAATCTAGTCAGGTCAAACTGAAAGCTCATTTTCCCACAGCAAAAAACTGTGAACTTAGATTTAAAACCAAAACAACCAACATTTCATTTAATTGTCTCTGTGTCTGTTACAGATCTTACTACAGACAATACATATGAAATGAAATTATAGCTATCTTTACAGAACATAGACTAAACAACTTCACAACAATGACATGATTTTAAGATGAAGATCGCTAAACACCCTCTAAACATTTCTTTTTCCTTTTGGTAACTATGTAAACTTAAAAGTAAAATGAAGAACAAAAGTAAATAAAGGGCGAATTAAACTATTATGGCACATTTATATACCTTTTACCATTTAGACACATTTACCATGGGTAGCCAACCTATCTTTATTAAACTCCTTTCAAGTGATGGAATCTGAAGCTGCGCTCCATGTCAAGAACAAAAGCTAAAGTAACATTAAGGGGGGGAATCAACAGCTCCCAATGGGAGCTTTTTTACTGGACCCTGTGCAGTTAGCAGAAAAGCCAACATGGAGCTCATCCAATCTCACTCCAACAGTCTCACTTCTTTGCTTGATAAAAAAAATAAAACACTTGGATATCAGCATTTGTCAATCACAGATACTGAAAATTTTAGAATAGTAAATGACAACTCAAAAAAGAGTTATTAGAAAAATTATCCAAAATGACTTAAAAAGCACATTCCTAAAAGGCATGATGCTAAGTCCCTTTTCTGGCTCACCCAGCAGGATCTTCTTTTTGAAGCTTCCCTTGCACCTTGCTTAGCTGGAGAAGGGTCTGTTCCTAAACCTCTTGTTCTCCGCTGTGGAGATGAAGACTTGGACTTGGGAGGAGACACTAAAACCGCACCTCCTAAAGATGGAAAAATGTTTTATTACATTAATTTTTTTTAATTAATTCAAACATGTATTTTTAGTTCTTGAAGTATTGCTTTGCATTCAAAAAAGTCTTTACCAACAGCCGGAGTGGTAAGATCATGATGAGTCCTCTGAGCTCCACCAAGTGCTCTCAGCTTTGGAGTAGGAAGCCTGCCACCTGTCCTCGAGGATACAGAAGAAGAATCTGATGAAGCCACAGAAGAATTCAACACCAAGGCATTCTCGCTGCAAAAATGAAAAATGATTACAGGATTAACTAATGACTTGGGAGTCTTGCATTCAAGCTTTTGGTTTCTAATACACTCCTATGAAGCCTAAGGCAAGTCAGAGAGGGCCATAAAACACCAAGAGCCTGCAGCTAAAGCATCTGCCTGCAACGGGGAGTTCTGGATTCCAGTCCCTGTCTCCCAGTTCTTGTAATTTTTATATTGAAATATTAACTGGATAAAATACACACAGTCTCAGGTTACAAATTCAGGCTCACTTAGGGCCAGCAAACCTTGAATGCTTTGCTGCACAGTGGCACAGACTCAACAGGAGGGCTGGAAAGAGTTCTCACCCAGAGTAACTTTGAACCTGGTTGCTGATAGACACCTCCGAGGTGGGAATGTAGGTTTGACTCTCTTCAGTCAGTGTGGTGGAACTGAAACCAAGTATCCCACATGTAGACAACCGCTCTAGCCCCCAGGTTACTATATAAATCAGCACCACCACTTCTGTCTCCTTCCTCCAGATGCATTTCACAAGGAGGTGGCGGCACGCCCACACTGTGCAAAGAACCTGATCCTATCAGTGCATGCTAGACACACTCTGAGCACACCTAGGCAAAGAATGCCTCATCTCTACATCTCAACAGGCCTCGAGAGCACGCAGGTACTGAACTGCTCTGCACGGCCAAGCCCAGAGGAGATCTGGCCACACACACGACCACATTTTTAGATGGCAAAAAAACTACAATGACCATCACAGACGCATATATGAACTATATCATCTCTGGCGTTAAGCAAAAGCTAAATGAGGTTTTCAGGATGACAGTTTTGAACGCTGAAGCCCACACTTCATATCTTTTGGGTCTAGCTCTCAACCTTTCTTTGCCTGGGTTTCACATACAGGATATTGCCCCTAAATGAGACAGTTACAATTCCTTACCTTAGACAGATGTTGCAACACCAAAGATAAAACACCGAAAGGAATGCAAAATGATTAGACACTACAGTAATGAGAGTCAGTTATTCAGATTTTTTTTATATATATACACGTGTGTGTGTATATGTGTGTGTGTGTGTGTGTGTGTGTGTGTAAATACATACACACATATCTTCCAAAATATTTGCAAAACTTGCATAGTAAAAAGCCCAGCTTTGTAACTAGATAAAATATGGATCTTTCAATTACCAGATACAGTACTATGCAATACACTATGCACATACTGAATCGAACTCTTACTATTTCTAAATGCCCCTCCACATTTTTTTCTACCTGGGCTCAGTAACAAAAGCACTGGTGATTACTGGATGCTAGTTATTCTTTTCCAGCAAGACCTTTATATTTGCCTACGAGTTTACTTGAGAAAAACAGATCCTTAAGTACAAGATTACAATGTATTCCATCCTTTCAATCATATTAATCCCACACTGCCAGCTTGAAGTAAATTGTGAACTTTAATTTTCAACGTACTTGGCTGCTGTGTAATCAGTCTGTTCCGAGAGGCCTACACGGCAAATTTTAATTTTTTTTAAAAGCAATCATAAGAACTCTTTATACTTTTACACAAACTACAGATTCTGCCTTTCAAGCTAAAAATCCAGTATTCTTAAAAATGGATCCAACTCCACCAACCAGCTCAATATCATGAAATTTTTCATTCCTTATTCAGCTATTGAAAACAAAACTAGTGTCACGCCAAAATTACCACAGTCAAGTAAGTGCCCTCATAAAGAAAGCTGCTTTAAAAAAAATAGTTATGCTTTAAATTGTTGAGATGTTACAAGAAAGAAATTATATATGCCACAAGAATGCTCAGTTTTACCCTTCAATTTTTTTATCCTCGGTGGCATCCTTATCATTTAACTCCTGAGTCACGACTGCAACCTGCTCATTTTCTTTTTCTTCCTCTTCCGTTGATGGCTGATTGTCCCTTTTTTCAGTACCTTCCTGCTCACCCCAAACTAAACGCCTTTTGACTGGAACAGTTGAGGCATCTGACAGGCCTTTCTTCTCAGTGCTGTCCTGGTGCAACTCTTCTCTTGAGGCAGGTTGGTGTAGCGCTTTGGGGCTTGGTGAAGTCTCTTTTTCAGAAACTCTAGGTAACAGAAAGAAAGCACTGTTTCACACTGCTGATTTGAAGGATATGCATGTATCTAAGTAGAGCACATTCATCCAATTCAGTCCTTTGCCAAAAGGATAGCTCAGATATTAAAAAGTGGAATAGTAAATGTGAGGTATGGTTAAATTTCTATTGAAGTTTTAACTGACATTTAAGCACAATCCATTTTCAAGCCAGATTCTATGAAAAAATCCCTTTGGATCACTATTCCCACAAATGGAATGTAAAGTCAGGACTCTATTTCCTATTTAAATGACAATTAGAAGTGCTCAAAAGATAACTAGTCCCATGCATAGGACTGCATGTGTCTGATGGTACAAAATTTTGACAGCTAAGCAGCTTAGAAGACTGTCCTTTAGGCACTAACTTCTGAAAATCTTAACCTCTGAACTGCTCACAGAAACCAGTCATTTACATGCAAGTTAGCCCAGTGCACATAAATGAAATCAAAAAAGCAAATCAGCAAACCAAAATGTTTACATTGTACTTGACATCACATATTATAGTGTAATAAACAGTCTTTTAAGCATCATCTCCCTAACCCTTATTACAGCTACAGCCATGCAAATGAACAGATCTCTCCTTCCCACACAAGACAAGTAGCATACATAGAGCAGTGTAAGTGGACTGTAGACAGAGGCAGCCTAGGCATTGCTTTTAAACTTCAGATCTCAGAGGAGGAGACACAATTTTTTTCCCCTTTCTTGGGCAATAGATGTCCATACATTTCACTAAAATACTATCTTTGGTTTTTCCTAACCGAAGTAAAAGTTTTAGTATCTATCAATTCTTAAAGCCTACAAAGAAAGGAGAAAACTGCTGTACGCCATTCCAGTTCCTAAATCTTCATCTCAGATGTAAGCAGAGTCTAAGACTCAAACACAAGATTACTAATTAATCCTGACAAGAACACTGATAACATTTGAGTAGGCAAAACATATTTCATGGCATTCCAGTGGAGAGAGAATCTTACTCCCATCTGACTCAGTGATAAATTCCCACAGGCTTGATGAAACCAAGATTTCCACACTAAAAATACAGTTGTGGAGAATTATGAAGGTGCAATACTTCTTTCAGAAGACTTGACCACACCTGGTTTTCAATTTGAACACATATCAACTCATACACCGCATATCAACTAATATAGTAAAAAGGTGTATGCCCTCATACGTTCTAGTCCAAAAAACACTAAAGATCTCACAGCTCAGCTAAGCTCACGATCAGCATTTTGTTCAGTTTCAAAGCCACAGAATAACATGCAGGAATGACTACCTTACCTGGCAAGATCTAGCGCTCTGATGTTGTTGCTGATGCCTTCTTCTGAACTGGAACTTGAGGACACATCCCAGAGACTGTTATTATCGGACAGAATCTGATTGAGATGGTATCGGGAGAAGTGCGTTCCCTCTATTCGCTGCCTGTAAGCCTTTGCTCTGGCTCGAAGTTCTTTCACCTGCACATCAAGGTTTCTTAAGTTCCTGCATGTCTCTTTCCAATTCACTAACATGCTATTATGAAGTATTTGCACTAGCTAACGGCAGCTAAAGGAGAAGGGCAAGTTATATATAATACAGGACCATCCACAGCACAAATATTGCATGCTGCAGTAAATGCAACAAAGGAGAGCAAAAATAACAAAAGTTTAGATTTATTAAGCATGTTTGAGCTATCAAGCCAAAGCAAAATTGCCAATTACTTATTCAATGAGCACAAAAAGCAGCAATGATGAGTAAGTTGAGTGCTGGATTCTAGTTCTTTATCAGTGTTCAGACACAGCATAGTGCTCCAAACATTAAAACAAGAACTTAGATGCAACCAACCTCCATATACCACATGGAATTTAGGGTGTTTTGAGATGCCTAAGGAGAGGAATACAGAATTATTTTAAATTTCTTTATTTTTCTCTCAACACTGTATGTTAATATCACCACTGTAACTACATTTCAGTCTAAGTAATCAATTAAATACTTAAGAACTTGTCAACATAGCTCTATGCTGCCTCCCAGAGATTCAGTAAAAAGCTGTAAAACAAACACCTCAACACTTATACTTCACCATTTTTGGAAATGAATTTAGATTTAGATTTTTAGAGAAAATGAATTTAGATTTCTAAGCCTTACAGTCAAAACCACATTCACCACATATCAATTTATGACCTATGTGCATGTGTAATACTGAGTTTGTATGCTGTGAACACTGCAACTGTCTCTTGCTATACAAATCTTAGTTCAGTGAGGACTTGATGATTACATGAGATCTCTTGGTGTACTGTATTTAAGTCATAATGTCTGAATTATTCCTTCCTTCATCAATCACTGTACGAATGAGATATAAAAAAAACCCAATGAAGTCAGTTTTAGCCTTAAAAAATAAAAGTGGCAACCCCTCTCTTTAGACATTACACTGCTAATTTTATACTATCACTTCTATTCCTGAAATTATCTCCACACTCAGTCTTGCATCCTTCACCCAAACACAATGAAAGCGTAAGAAGAAAAAGCAACAAAAAACTTTACTTTTATTTTTAAATGATTAAAAATAACTTTGTGATATTGTTGTATGAATCCTGGCTCACTAAAAAAAGGTTCACAGGAAATAAGCATTTTACCAAAGAGCAGGAAAGTAACTTCCTTTAGCACATTTTTATAGCTTGTTTTATTTATTCTTCTTTCATGATAGACTTAGCATAGTTCTTCCTGCAAGGAACAGAGATACATGGGCCAAATTCTGCTAATCCCACTAAAAGCAACTGAATGCAGCAGACAGAAATCTACTCATATCACATCAGCTAATATCCCAGACTTTGACCCATTACACCCATTAAGCTTCCAAAGAATATCCCATTAAAAATATATACTTATCATTTTAAGAGCACAGTTTAAAGTCTGAGGTGTAAGTGATTTACTGGACTATTCACTTTAGGCAGAAGAATGAAAAATTAATTATGATAGCCACCACAGAAGGAATATAAATCCAGAGCAAGAGGACGCTGCAGGGGGAGGAAGAATACTATGTCTCCAGTGAATTATGAAGAAGTACAAAGGACAACCAGCCTCCTTCAGTGACTCAGCCGGCACCATTATCTCAGCAGGACACAGACTCCAGAGAGGCCTACTGCGATTATGAATTGCCCGCATTAATTTTTCAAAAGCATAATTCAAAGAGACTTTTTTATTCTACTGCTGAAAAGCAACCCTTAATAATACATTGCAGAGTACAGAAGTAATCACTGTAGCTAAGGTTATACCAGGATTCTATCAATCTTTGCCTGTTTGGACTCAGAACTTCAGAAAGTATGTTTTGGGCCCAAAGTTATCTACGTGCGGTCTCAGCTAAGTGGGAAATCAGACTGGATCAGTCGGAGCTTATCATCAATCACTTATGTTAAGCAAGACAGGTTTCATAGGCATCTCCAGCAGAGGTGAGTCTCAAAGAGCAGAGGCAGTGGCTGTATACACCTTTGCAGAATGTTTCTCTTCACACCAATGCAACCTATATTTTACATAGCCAAAGTACCTTTGCTGCTTTACAATAGAGCCAATTAGCTTGACACTTTTTCAAGTAATGCACTCTTTCATTAAACTGCAGTAATACATTTCTCAAATAAATAGATTCTTTCTCATGTCTCAGCCATGTCTGAAATATTTTATTCAGTCCCACTCTTTTAGCCATGCTGGATCCCATCCTGCAGTCCTTACCTCGGACAAGAACATCGGTGAAATTGAAAAAGGGGGGGGGGGGGGGGGGAAGAAAAGGAAAGGCCTGGCTAAGAATCATGCCCATTGGGATTTTTTATTCTTGCATTAACAGAGTTTTTAAGAATTAATCTTGGTTTTATTCCAGCATTTCCTGAAAACTGGAAAATTCCCAACTTTAAGGTTACTTTTCGCTTTTACTACAACCACATTAAACTTCCTTTTAAGAAGGAATCCTCAACAACTTATATAGAAATACTAACAAGACAATAGCAACAAAAAACCCTCTATGAAGAGAAAATACCACACAATAACATATTTACGTGAGCCAAATATTGTTCTTTGTCTACTAGCAGAGCTAGTTTGATATGCTCACAGGCTAAGTGTGATTTGAAGTCTGAGAGGAGAAATTTAGATAATTCTAACTATAAAAGACTTCTAAATGAAGTCATACTAGGATCTAATGTATGTATGTATATGTGAACATGTATATATAATATAAGCACATTTGTAATCAATAAAACAATGTCTTTATTATTATAATTTTAAATTGGATTTGGCTCTTTCAGGTACCCAGCATAATTCCTTCACTTCAAAGGCCCTAAAAAATCCTAACATTTTTTTCCTCCGAGTTCTTCGTGTCTAGTCCCAAGTGACTTCTTTCTAGTTTCCTTTGCAATTCCCTTGTCAGCAGGAAAATCTCCATGGAAAAGTAAGACACAGCCAAAACACACATCTACAGTGTGGGAATTTGCTGGTTTCCCGCACAGTCTAATTAAATGCCACATATATTTACTTCCTACATCTTTCAAGCACATCCCAAAAAGGATCCTGCCTGGTAAAGCAGAACACTAGTCCTTCACTTGCAGTTTCCTCATGCTTTCCCTGCATTGAACTGCAGTGACAGCTAGCTGTGTAGCAAACAACATATATTCCAAGGCAATAACCCTTTCCCTATGCTTGGCTACCAGTCAGCCACCCTTGAAGCTGAACGCTGCTCTGTACTGCCCACTCAGGTTTTGAATCTTACTGACACAACATCCAGGCTCCAGACAAAGACCTTACAAGCTAGAAAAATTCTGTGATATTCTATAGAAACATTCTGTGTACTACTTACAATCAGGCTGTGTGCAATAACTTATTCTATAGCCTTACTGATGGTAAGACTGCATATATGTACACATCAATATATATCAAAAACAAATACTGCTTGTTTTTAGTCCTCTAACATCCTCACAGAGCTGTTTTCACAGAATGGGTTATCTGACGAACAAGTATGAGAAATCTTATTATGAAACATCCCAAACTATGATATACTTGAAAAGGCCTGTTTCTCATTCAGTTTCTTTCATATATATTCAGTATATATTTCTTTTTGCCCAAAATAAAGACTTGCTAAATCAAGTTCAGTGAGAAAACATAAAACTGAATGCTACCATGCTACTCCTGTCTTTTCCAAGCAATGTTATTTGCAAAAGCTCAGACCCCAACACCCTACAGCAATCCACTCCAGTTCTACCTTCCACGTCAGCTTGGTCCCGAACGATGGAGCAACTCACATCTGCCAGGTGTTTGCCACATATTTAGCAGCACACTGTCTCACGAAGGCTCCCTCTATCAACTGAGAGAAGCCGAAGTCTCTTTGGTGAAATCTGCCAGTCGTAGAACTAGCTCTAGCAGTTTGTTAGCACACTATTAAAGGTTTTTATTTTCTTGACTAATTCAGAAAACCATACTCAATAATCCTGCTAAGAAGTTCTGTGCTCATCAGGCCATTCAGCATTTTCAGAGTTGTGTCAAATGAGTTCCCATAGAGTACGATACTGAATTATGAGCTAGCACTTATTGAATAAACTGCAATAAAATACTGAAGCTTACCAGAGAAATTCTGAATTTTGTTATGTATGTCAGAATTCAACTGACTACTTTGAATGGATTTGACTCATGAAGTTTGGCTGACAAGTTGACAAACTGAGTCTGACTGACAAGCTGACGTAGGCTGATACATTCCCTTGGAACCTCCCATCATTCAATCTACACGCTGAAAGCTTTTGCTTGTTAAAAATGAGCTGACCATCAACACTGGGATTATCTGGTCCAAGAGACTCTGTTCTAGATGATTCTTAATTGTAAGGGAAACAAAGTTCCTCCCTCAGTTTCCATGCCATATTAATTAATAGATTCTTTAAAGCACACTGTCTCTTCTCCCTTCTTACAACACATTATACTGCTTTGTCCAAGCTTAATCTCCTTTTTAAACTCACCTTCAGGAGCTTGAGTTGTTAGCATTACAATCTCAAAACTGTATTTTATAAGCACCACAAGTTAAGTTTTTTGCATATAAAAATCTTTATACAAAGCATGCCCAAGCATTAAATTTTTTAAGAATACTAACCTGATTGGGAACATTATTCCTGATACGAGACCAAGCACCATCTTTGTACAAATACTGAGCTGGAGACAAAAATTTTGATCTATATTCAGTGTTCATCTTCCTAAGACATCAAAAAAGGGGGGGGGGGGGGGACAGAAAGAGTAAAGCTTGATATCTAGAAGACTCTTAAAGAGCATTTTTAAAGTTATAGCAACAATCATAAGTGTTTTTGCATCTAAATTCCAGGGCTGAGACTTGAAAAATACATGTTCATCCCTTCCAACACAGCTCAAAAAGCTGTGAAAAGCTCATTCACAGCTGGTGGCTCTTGAAGTAGTTACCTGTGTTGGCTTCTCCTCATAGCTCTTCTGCCAGAAGCTTTGGCCCTCACAGCCAAATCACAACATAACACACGCATAAATCTCAATTGCTTCAATGCAAAGTGGAGCATCTTAGTTGTTGCTGAAGGTGCACTTAAGCAAATATGCTTGGTTTTGTATTAAAGCATCCAAGCCATAGAGTAAGTTAGACATAGAACTATGAACTCCACCATAAAGGCAGTATAGTCTGACAAACAGGTGGGAAGGACTGTTGGGGGCAGTAACATCTGAAACTACCAGAACAATGTTTAGTATAACTCATCTAGCTATTTCTTCCTGGTTTTGATCTTCAAAAGCACTCAGTACTCTGGAAGATTGATTCATTTTCCCTTCTGCCACACACATACATACGCAGAGAAATTAGCATGATCTAACCTAAAGCAGGCAATACACAATATTACAAGTCAGAACTCCTCCTTAAGCACTGACCCGTGGATTTATCAACTTAAATCCAGACAAGTTTTTGTCTTCAATCTTGCTTCAGAACTAACTTTATTTTCATATATTCAACATAAGTTGAAAAAGTCCTCTTTTTCGGTCCTTCTTCAGAAATAGACCATAAAGCCTAAAGTCAGAGAATGAAACGCACTTTGTAGAAAGAAAAGTATCAAGGAAAAACCTCTATATTCAGAACTTTTTTTCTTTCCTTGTGTCCTTTTTTTTTTTGAAACCTGAGATAATTCTTTAAGTTTTGCTTGCAAAACTGACAAATTAGCTCAGAAACTGTGCATCGATCCCACTCATTGTCACAAAAACACAGTGTAATGCAAATTGCATGCAAAGTGCAATTCCTGTCTCTGCATATTGAGAATTTGCACATATTCACAATTATTTGTGTTGAAAACTTTTTGACTTGCATTGCCACATTGAAGGTGTAACAGGCAGAAATCTCTGTCCTTAAACAGAAGTCATAACAAACAATTGAGAATTTTTCCCCCAACTTGCTGCAAAATTAAGTCCTATCTACTGTGTCTAGGAACTATGAAAACCAAAGAGTTAGAGGCTTTCACTACACTATACCCATTCACTTTCTCATAAAGCAATCTTATTTTATAGTATTTTGGTGTTTGGGTGTTTATTTTTTAACTACCTCCCAATATCCGAAGGTAATCAGACATGGGTTAAGTCTCCTCGCCTGTCTTTAGGCTAAATGCCTTAATATTTCAAGAAAACCATGTGAATGAAAGTAACTACTGGAAGATGCATGAAGCATGAAGATACCAGAGATGGATTAGATTTATGCATTTTTAACTTATACGTATTCTGGGCTTTTACGTCTCTGACATCTCAGATGTGCAGAAAATGGAAACATGAGCTCAGTCCCTGCAGTGTAGGAATGTGGCAGAAGTAAAAGATACCTGGATACCCCTTAGTAGCAGTCTGATTTCATTTTACTTCCTTCCTTGTCAGATTATCCTAGATGGGACAGACTTATTTATTTCCCTTTACCTTTTGTGTTTACTCTTGTTACTCTAGGGGACAGAAAGTGGTATGGACTAGAAAAAACAGACATCAACCAAGTACTATCTTCATAATTTTGAGATGTGTGCAGCAAGCAGGAGAGAAGTTTGAAAGGTAACTACAGCTTCCAAAGCACTCACTGAAAGTTCAATAGCAGTGCTGCATTACTTAAATTTCATTCGTGTTAATTTTATTAATGGTAATATTATTGCATTAAGAGGTTCAACTGAGGTAAGCTTCTACTTCACAGCCCAGAGAAGGGGACAGAAATTAACACCAGGTTTAGATGTACCCACAGGTAGCTCCATCCCAACACTGATGCAGACATCTCTGCAAGCGGGCAGAGGCTACATGTGCCCTGTGACCGTAGCATCCATCACATGGTTAAAGGTAGTCTTCCACCATTCTAAATATTAGGGTGCTTAAACACCTATTCACTAGGCTAGGTTTTCCTGTATTATACATACCCACGACGTGTATGTAAAGAGAGGGGGTTTTGACTGATATGTTGCTTTTTTTTTTGTTTAGGATGTTTCTGTTCTGATTTTTTCCCTTGTTTTGATGCATCTTCTGTTGGCTTTTGAAACGGTTCTTTCCTTTTATTCTAAGGCAAAGATAATTTTAAAAATATCATATTAGCTAATAAACTAAAAAACCTTCACATTCCTTTTGACATCAAACTTTTGCTTAAAAGTTAATTTTATTTTAAAATTTTAACTGTTATGCATATTCAATACAAGCAAGATTATTACATTCCTTGGTTAATACAAAAATAAAATGGCAAAATGCCAAAGCTAAGATTCCTAGTGCAACATTCATTTCGTTAGATGACCCATTTTGTACACTTCACAAAATGAATTTAACGTGAAACACAGAAATAAAATTATATGATACCTGTGCATTCTAACCCGAGTTGCATAAAACTTAACCTGTATATTTCTGGAATTAGTAATTAAAAAAAACCTCTTAGTATTATATTAAAGCAATATAAGCAAATTTATACTAAACAAAAAAGGGCTATTTTAATTTTTTGCCACTCTGGTTTATAAAGGGTCAGATTGATTTGTTTTGTTTTCATATCAAAGATTTTTCTTTCCTGCTTATTTTATCCTCTTGGAAAGCTCAAGCATTATTTCTGATTCTGCTGGAGCTCTTTTCAGAATTTTTTTTGAAAAAAGAAAAAGAACAGGAAAAACCCACACCAAAATCCAAAAATTTATCTTCAATATATGCATCAGAGAAGATATATGGATGCAAGCAAAAAATGTTTTAGACGTTTTCATCAAAAATTCCCTTCTCATGCCTTCTCTTCCTTTTCAGACACCTTCATTTTACTAATTCTCTTGGGAAAATAAAACCTGATTTCCAGTGTTAAAACCAAAGAAGCGTTTCCTGAAAACCTCATGCCCTTCAGGCTTTCTTCACATCTGCTAGAAGAAGCAAAAGGGAACACAATAGTTGGCATTTTGAGATCAGATTTAAAGCACTGGGCGGGTCCAGGTGCTAACTGATAAAGTGTCCAAGCCTACAATCATCTTTAAAGACCTCAAAAGTATCAATGGCTTAAACTGAGCCACATGCACTCCATGTTTAGTAGGTAACAGTCGTACTGAACACGTCTGACAGTGGCTGTTTCTGCTTTATCCTGGAAGAAAGACGGGCACTGAGGAGACTCACACACGTTCTTGAAGAACGGTTAAGCTAACCTGCAAGAATTTAGACAACACTACTTGGTAGCTTGCTACAAAAGCAGCCATTCATCTTTCCACCTGGCAAAACAGGTTAGCTGCGATGCACTTAGAGCTTTATTTGTTCTCTCCCATTTTTACGAGGTCTCGGCTTGAAATAATTTCATTTTATTAAATGTATTTGCTAAAACAATTATAATCATGTTTCCTAAAATTCCACCTGCGTTTGCCCTAGCCAACAGTGAGACAAGGGAATGCATGGCCTCAAACAGACAACTGGTGCCTGTGTTTTACAAAAGGCATTTTAATGTTTTGAACTGGGCAGAGCCTACACAGGTTACACAATTTGCCATTATAGGCCTGTATTTACCTATCAGCTTACTGAGGCAACAGGAACTGAATTATAGCCCTGCCTCCATGTCTCTCTCAATTACAACTGCTGTCTGAAAATCAGTTCTAACTGTGGCATCTCTCATACATCAGGATTTCTTTGTTTTTAATTCATTCTATGTCTGACTTCTAAGCTATAAAATTATAAATCTAAGTGGTAGTAAAAGCAAGAGCTCTCCCATAGAGGGCTGCATAGTAAGAGATTACATGGGTACCAGTGAGAACATAAATTGAAGATTTAGATTTCAGAAACTCTACCCCAATGTCTAAAAATAAACTTCAACTTAAAAAAAGGCCACTCAAACTCAGAATCAAATTAAGGTGACAGGAAAAACAACACTTAAAATGTCTCTGTAAACTGAACATATGTATTACAGAAACCACTGAGAGCAAACAGAGCTCTGCAGTGTTATTTTCAGTCTTTTAAAACAGAACCACTCCCAACTCAGTCCAAATTCATTAACAACAGCTACAAAATGTAACCAGAAACTACAAAAAAAACCCCACCCACATTATAGAAAAAAAACAATCAAAATTGTAAAAGTAAACCAATGACTTTCTTTTAGGGAAAATATTTACTTGTTCACAAACCAGAAATTCTCTCTCTTCTGAATCACATCTCAGTTGTGGACTCTTATCAGGAGAACCTTTGAAATTTCTCTCATATTCCATTTCAGAAGTAATTGCAGGAGATTTAAATGGAGGGATGGATTTACTCATATTGTGAATAACCTTTGAATTAAAAAAAAAAGTGTATGGGGATTTGCTTACCTTAATACTAAATTTTCAAAATCAGTTAACCAATTCATGAAAATATGCTCACATATGAGCAGAGTCAGCTATGCGTACAACTACAGCATGTGCAAACTAATGCACTTCTAGGAAAAAATCAATGAGAAACTTAATTTCAGAAAAATGCATTTAAAAGTGATTACTAAGTCAGATACAGTTAAATACACTCAAATGCTGTTTTTATTGAAGTTTGCAAACAGAGGTTTTATTTATTTGGGGAGACAGTGGGGAATTTTGTAGTTCACTTTTAGACTTGTATACAGGATCATGTTTTTTTTAAACATATGCCATAAAACCCAGTTTCATATGCTGTCAAAGTCCTCAATATAGGTGCTGTCTATAAGTAAAAAACAACTGTTCTGTGTTTTAGAATCGGATGCTTAGGGTTTGGTAATTTGATCTCTCCTCCAGCACTTTCCAATTAACATTGTGTTACAAGCCAAGGTACAGAATTTGCCTGACACGTGGTCAGGTATCACCTCCTCTCAGACTGCTGAGAGTTAAAAGATCATGCCATATGTTACAGGCATAAGTTTTTCTCAGCTTTGCTCACGTGACGGATAACCTGAATATTCTCACAGAATTTGTTCAAGGGCCAGCTACTGTCATTATTCAGTATTCAGGTATATTCTCCATCGCACAAACAGCAGTCGAAAGAAAACAGTTTGCTAATACTTTGAATTTTTCACGCGAAATTCTAATCTTAAACTTAGAACCTGCAAACATTTAAGCATATTTAGATCTTCTCTAAGTTATATTTATCTCAGCATTTATAGGGCCTATAGCATGATTTCGTATGGCTTTGATATAAGCTCTGGCAGAAAAAAAAAATTTGCTATTTTAGATCCTACATTCTTTCTTCTGAAAAAACACAGTGTTCACAAGCATCAATAATGAGCGTATCAGACTGATTTCTACCACAATCAAATGGAATTCTCTACGAATTTCCATGAAGTGACATCATGGGACCTGCCCCTTTCTGAAACGGTCCTTTGGCTTCTACATAATTATCATGAATTTCAGTGAGAGTTTTCCTTGGACAGGGGACTGCTGTGAAACAGACATCTCAAAGTAAGTCCACCTGCTTGGCATCACAAGAGAAAGACAGGAACGGGCTTTTTAGTGATTGATGCTAGTTATCAGCATTTACTACCTTTGAAAGCTGTTACTGAACAAATCTGCTACCTATGGATAAAAATGGAGATAGCACCATCTGTAATAATCCCATTAATGTAAATACTCCCAGTGAAGAAACAGAATACAAAATAAAAACTCTTTTACAAAAGCATGAGCAAAGTTTAAAATCCAGGATCTTGCACAAGTGCCCATTTTATTATGACCAAAAGTAGGACAGTTCCCCTGTTTCTCCTGGGGACCTTAATCCTGATCCCAGAAATAATAAATTGACAACACAAAGTAGTCCTATAGTCAGAGTTGCTCTTCATAGCCTGACTAGAAAGAGCAGCATTTCCAAACCTACAAAGTCCAAAAAGTCATGAGGAATGTCAAAATGCCACCAGACTGTCTTAAAATCAGGAGGCTCCACTTCATTTTTCAATATAAGCAGTTCTCACGAAAGAAAAAACACAACTGAATAACTATGGAGGGGCATTTTTGGGCCTAGACATGCACATACAAAAAGATGGAACTTGAGAATAATTTTTCTATCTGAATATGAGGAAAAACTTCTTTACTGTGAGGGTGACAGAGCCCTGGAACAAGTTGCCCAGAGAGGTTGTGGAGCCTCCTTCTCTGGAGATATTCAAAACCTGCCTGGACACGATCCTGTGCAACGTGGTCTAGGTAATCCTGCTTGAGTAGGGGGGTTGGACTTAGATGATCTCCAGAGGTCCCTTCCAACCTCAACCATTCTGAGATTCTGTAATAAGAAACTGCAGTAACCTACAGAAGACCATGAGAATAAGGAGTGAAACCTGAATGATTTTAGTGGCAAGACATGATTAAGATAGAGGAGACAGAATCTAAACATTCCTACGTTATTTAATGTAAGGGCAATCAACATGAAAACAAAGGGGTAATACTGGATAGGATCTTACAGGATCTTAAAGTAAACTAGTGCAAACAGAAGAAAATGGCCATGTTAGAAAGAGCTGAATACAATATGGGAGAATGACCAATGCTGTCTACAGTCTAAACAGTCTGGGAGAAGGAGATCAAGTAAATCAGACTTGACTACAATAAGGAACCACAGGGAAACAAACCTAATCATACTGCACTTTTGTATATTAGAAAAAAGCATATATGCAACAGCATGCCTGTTTGTGCCAAACAAACAAACAAACAATCAAACAAAACCAAACAAAAACAATAAAGAAATCTTAGAAAGTAAGAAACTTCCTGACACACAAAACAAATTGTTCATCTACTTTTTGGATTCTTTGAAGTTACCTGTTCAGCTGCAAGTATTGGAGACTTTTCATGAGGACTCTTCCAAACAAACTGGCTTTGATATTCAGAATTTCTGGGAAAAGTATGTAAAGGTGAAATATTCATGCTTGCTTTCCTCTGAAGGACTCTGTGAAGCTGATAGCACAAAAACAGCAAAAAATTTAACACTGATTGTTCCCTCCTATTTATCATCCTTATGATGTTTTCAGTGCACACGTTCAAATCCATTTTGTTTTCTGTTTACATTAATTAAATGAATGCAAATTACATTTTCTCATTATAGACAACAACATCAAGTAGTTTAAAAATTATTGGCTAAATCCTGGTTTAACTGAAATGAACAGAAATGTGCTGCAAAAGGCAAAATTCCTATTGATGTCAGAGGAACCATAATCTGGTCTTAAAAGTAGTATTCTCCCAACAGAGAAGCTACAGTATAGAAAAACATCAAAATGCAGAAATAGAGTGAGACAAAAAACAGTGTTAATAGCATTAGTCACAGAGGCTAGTAAATGTGCATTAAGTTACTGTAAATATCAGATTAGTAACTTATATACTGGTCAGTAAAGAAAAAAAGAAAAAGAAAAAAAAAAAAACTTCCCTTACCCCATTATCCACTTTTAACAACTCATTTTTTGGAGATACAAATGCTTCATTTTGATTTGGTGGAGCTGCAGGCGGTGATCTCTTCACATTGTTTTCTGGAAGAGCAAGAGTTGTTTCAACCCTAGAATCTGCAGAATGTGACCGAACTTTTGGGGGGAGCCCAGGGCCTTCTGGCATTTCAATCTTTTCCTGATTCATATCATTGTTATTGTGGTCTCTGTGCAATTCTGCAGTCCTAAGAGCTTCAGTTTCTAGCGGATCGTTCAAATCACAATCTGCTGTCCATTCAAAGGACTTTGAAATCTGTGGGTTACGGTAGGGTACCCTTCTCTTGGAAATGAACTTTGGTTCTCTTGAGATTCCTAGAAAAGACATACTAGGTTTAAGAAAAAACATTCTACTGAAGACATAATTGTTCTATTACAAGAAAAAAAAGAAAGTTTATCATACAAATGATTACTAGAAAAGGTTATTTTCATTATCTCTGAGCAATGACAGCCTATGAATTATGAACACCACTGAAATTCTGGCTTCTTTCACACACATGCTGAAGACCTCTCATTTCCACTAAAACTCCAGCTCCATGTTGGACCAAACCCTAAAAGCCAAATATGGCCACAGAACAATCTTTTGCAACACAGCGTAGTTGATTCTAAGAATGGAGCAAAAAAGCAAAAATTAAACACAGCCAGTGAAGTTAGTTTGGCTAACATAGACACAGAAAAAAACAACCTGCAGTGATAAAGTAAGCCATGAACACTCCTTATCACGCATGCATTAAGTACCTTGCTGCATAGGTTCTCACCTATTTTAACAGGACAATGACAGACCCCTATGCATCTACTACAGCTCTGGACCATGAAAGAAGACATACCTGAACTGACTTTCACTTTTTAAATATGTTGCAGAGTGGACTTAAAACCATCTCAGATGACTGATGACATTTTATTGTACAAGCATGAAAATGCTTCCAAAATTCTAAAAGGACCATGTAACAGAACACAGTATTAGCTTCCTTTAAAGAACTGCTAGCATCTATACATGCATATGAAAATAAAATTACCCTGCCATTTTAAGAAGAGGAATGAATGACTGAACAGAGGTAAAGCAGGATTTCATAATCCAACTGCATAGTCCTAAACAGCAGACTGACAAGTAAGTGAAGGCCCCTAACTGGCTGAAAGAAACAGTTTCTCAGAGAGAAAAACTAGCTCATGAGAAAGCAGTGTGGAAAGAGAATACGCCACAGTAACAGGCATGCAGAATGCCTGGATATTTGAGTACATATGTGTAGGAGGAAATAATTCCAGAGGAGAAACATGGAAAGAGTAGCAGAAAGGAACTCGGAGCACCAACACCTATCACCTTTTTGTGGTAGTGTCCTAAGCCACTCTTAAAACTGTCAGCTGTGTGTATCAGCAGCAATCTGCAGAGACAGCAAAGTCCTATTGCATGTCAGAGCGATATTCAAAGCCATGCACACATGGTTAAATGGCCGAAAAAGAACTGGGAGAGAAAACGAATGCAAAGCTGTAGGAAAATTACATCAATTACACAAAAATCCCACAGGTACAATGTGAGGATGAGAAACCACTGTATTGCTAACTCATGATTTTACTGCAAATCTGGTACTACGTGCAGTTTAGTTTGAAGTTTCACTGCCCCACACATGTGACTGGGAAAGAAGCTTAGCTTACAATTTTAAAAATAAGTTGATGTGTTTGGAAGTTTGGGTGTGCAGGAACTTGTGGAAGTTATTTTCCTAAACCCACACCTACAGGTACCCATACATAGAGCTGTGTGCTAGAGAAAGCAAGGTTAAAGAAATATATTGCATTAACAGAAGAAATCAGTAAGTGGAAGGTACTTCAGCAAGATTATTTATTAAAATGACTGATGTCTGAATTGAAAACAAACTGTACTCCCAGGAGCTGATTCTTAATTACTAGGCCAAAATATTGGATTCTAATTGTATAACTGCACTAAATTGTGCAATTCTGGTAATGTCTGGTGCTCTGCAGTAATTCCTACTTTTTCCTGCTACTTTTCAAAGCACCGCAGTTGTCATCACTCTGCGGTTTCCTCCTTTTCCTCAGCTCCATAGTGGCCTTTCACCCCAAGTGCTATTTCCTTCACCTTCTACTTTCCAATCCCACAAATGCCTGCCAAAATGCCTACAAACCCTAACTCCTAGACTTACAGCACTGCGAGCTCTTCTAATGCCCATCAGGTTTTTTGCAGCCAGCTGCCCCATAACAACTTTATTTTGTATCGAACTTTGCCTCAAACCAGGCTCATCTGAAATGGGGAATGACACGTTCCCATGCATCACCACTAACCCTGCCTGGGTCCCTGCTGCGCCTAGTGATTCTCGTCGGGAATCTAGTTCACGCTGCATGTCAGGAACCCCGTATTTTCGGTTTTACACGAATAACACTAGCAGCCACAGGAAACACGGCATTCAAAGACACGTTCTTCCACGCGGTGACTAGGAATAGGCTTTTAATCGGATACACATGGCAAGCGCCGCCGGCTCGCTGCGGCACAGGGCCACCACGGCCGGGGCCCGTCCCGACCGCGGGGGGGGCGGGGGCGCCGAGGCCCCTCGCCGCGGCCTCACCCAGCTGGTCCGAGCGCAGCCCTGCCCACGAGGCCTCCTGCTCCTCCTGCTGCTGCTGCTGCTGCGAGGGGCCGCACGCCGCCGCCTTCCTCCATCGGAAGCTCCTCTTGTACTCACTCAGGCCCTGCAGGAACGGCACAGCGCTCTGTCAAGCGGCTGGCACGCGTCGCACCGCGCCTCGCTCCGCGCCCCGCTCCGCGCCCCCCGCCGCCCCCGCCTCACCCTGAAGCGCACGGGCATGGCGGAGCGCGGGCCGCCGCCGTCAGCACCGCCGTTGTCCTGGCAAAGCCGACGCGGCCTCCCGCCGCGGCGCCTGCGCGGGGCCGCCCCGCGGGGCGGGGAGCTCCGCCGCCGCCGCCGCCGCCGCCGCCGCCGCCTCCCCTCGCGGCGCTGCCCTCGGCCGCGCCGGCTCCCGGCGGCCCCGCCTCCCCTCTGGCGCTGCCCTCGGGCCGCGGGGCCGGGGCCTGCTGCCCCCCGGCACCGCAAGCGCCGCTGGCCTGGGTCGGAAGAGGCCTGGCTAGCGCCGGCCGCTGAGCAACCCCCGCCTGTCGTTGTTACTACTGTAAAAATACACGCACAGCTGCCAGCGTGAGGATGCTGATACTGACCCCGAGGAAGTGTGAGGTGGACCCCGCAGGTGTACACTGAAGCTGCAGTCTTGAAGTGCGTTAGCAGTACTGAAAGCCCTTTCCCCAGCCTAAGGGGGCATAACCATGCCGCGTGGGGGTACGGCGTGTTTCTGAAAGAGCGGCTGGCGAGGGTGCGCACACCAGTACCTTAATCAGTAGCACTGGGGACTCATAGACTCATATAACACAACGGTAGGAGGATATGGGACTCACACTTAAAAAATCACATCCCCAATCTGCCAGTATTATTTTGGTACAAAAGTAAGTGGTTAGAGGAAGTAAAAAATAGGTTTCCTTGCCTTTCTGGAGCTTGTCGGAGGACGTGTCAGCTGCCATTCCTTCTTCACCACCTCACCCGACCTCTTGGTGCACTGAGTGGACTCAGAAGACCTTAGTCTGTCTTCTTTTTCCAAATCTTTCCTCAGGGCTCACTTTTTTGACTAACTTCCCACTGCTAATCTCCATCCTGGCACCATCTCTTTGACTATATTGAATCGAAAAGAAAAGAGAGGGTGAAAAAAGCAGTAAATTAGAAATAGTAAACAAAATGGCTAAGGCAATCAGTTTATACTCTCTCCGTCCTTTGCTGTTGACCCTCCCTATCTTCCTTCTTAGTACAGTCTGCTGCTGTTCACTGATTTGTCTAATTTAGACTAAGCCCTTGAGCAAGGACTTTGTCATCTATATGTCTGCAAGGCGCCCTGCTAGACATTGGAAAAATGATTCAATGCAAGTTCCACTGATTTAACTGGAATTTAGATCAGATCAGACCCCTGTACAAAAGGTAAGCAACGTTTTTTACTGGTGATGGAAGAAAGGAGTAATAAGAGGCTTATAACAAAATAAAATATTCTTACGCAACATAAACAGTAGAAAAGTTAGAGATTCTCTTCTTTGCTAGTGGTTTGAAGTTTCACACATCTTTATTAATGAATGTCAACACACTAATTTTGTTATATTACAGTTTACCAAATGGTTACACTGGAAACCATGAGGTCCACCAAATAAAATAGTTTGTTTTGCTATTACAGTGGTTTATTTTGTAACGTTCTACCAGGTCCAGTTCAGTACATTATCTAAAGTAACCCATTAACTTGTTTATAGATTATGAAAAGCTAGCTGGCAAACTCCTTGTTCAAAATACAGATCTCCAGATTTGCCAGGAATCTCTCTTTTGTGATATCTATTGAAATCAGGCCAAACATAATTTCAGTATATTTTTAGGGTGTTTTCCAACTAACCAAACTATAATAATAAACATATAGATTTGGGGGTCTCTAGATTTGGAGATGAGTTTGATTCCTTTCATGCAAACTAACATGCATCCTAATATGGCACCACACCAGCTGGAAATGCACGGTAGTATATTTCTTCACAATGTCTTTCCCTGTTTTATAAGATAAAGCAGAATAAGTTATCCTGAAACAATGGAATACAAATTCTTCTATGTGCATTTATTGCTTTAAGTTGTGCTTTAAATCTACTTCTTATACTTAAGAGATAAGAATTGCTGGTTTGGAGGAAGTACTTCAATAAATATATCAACCACTGAACTACTAGGATCTTTCCCTGCTCCTTTTCACCACTCCTGATGCATACTAGTACTTCAGGTTCAATGTATAAACATTACTGAACATAAAATTATTCAGCATAGTATGATGCAAGAATGCTAAAATGCTCAGACTGATAAGAATATTTTCATGACTGCTGCATAAATAATACAATCATAAAAGTGGTTCCAGAAGTATAAAATTTTACAGTGCACTCACAAACTCCTGGTACTGAAAAGAAGGAAAATAGGATGTCCCAAAGCCTATAAAGACTTTTCTGGAGTAAATAATAAGCTGGGACTGATGTAAATGTATTATTTAATGGATTTCATTGTTTAAAAATATATATATTTAAAGCTTATATGATGCTACATGACACAAAGCTATTGTTTTGAGCCCAGGTCAAGGTACTTCAGATTTCCTCAAAATCTGAAAGGTTGAACATCTTCCTCCTTTATTTCCTATACAGCAAACATAGGTAAAGCAAATACAGATTCATTTTGCCTTATGGATACTTATTCCAGATTTTGATCCTGTTCTTCTTCTTCAAATGAATCAACAGATGTAAGTCCTCTTGCTAAAACATGTATGAAAATTCTTTTAATTGTTTGTGTGTATAATTTCAAAATTTCAATACCCAGGTATTTTTCCCCTCTCTTTATTTGTTTGCTGGTTAGCTTCACTACATCTTGCCACATACCTTGACCCTTGTCTTTGTCTTTCTCTTGCCTCCAGCCCTCTTGGGTCCTGACTTGAAGTGTTTGATTAAGTTAGATTTTCCCTGAGCACCTTTCACTTGAACATTAGTCTGTGAATAGCTATATGTTCATTACATCTAAGTAAATGGGGACCTCTTTACAACCCATTGTTCACACTGCTTGTAGACTTATAATCAGTAACCTAGAATCTTTTTCTTTTCTTTTGCTTTAACACTGATGGTGTCTCCTGCCAAAACTCGAAGTACCATATATCAGCAGTCCTCCCTCCAGCCAAAGAAGGCTAGACACAGCTTGCCATAGAGCCTGTCAACTCTGCTCCATGTGTCAGCCTGAGGGGATAAAATGAGAGCAAGGAAACGTTTGCTACCTCTGGAATCTGTAGCCTCTGGCATCTACCAGTACAGGAGCAGAGGAGAAGCAGTAGCACAGCTGGCCTGGCTCAAGTCCCATAGTTTTACACTTTTTATAGCAAATATTTCTCTAGCAAACTTGTTCCAGCTTATTTTACAAGTCATTTAGAATCTGCAGTGTTAAAACTACTTTAATTTTACTACCCATTTCAATTCCTTTTTCAAGTTACGGAGCTGATCCAGCAGTCATTAAAGGGCAGTGTTTTGCTGCTTACTGGAACCTGTATTCAAAGATATCCTGGCTTCATGCCTCAGTAATGATTCTTGGGATTTGGGTAAGCATTAACTGTTGTAATCTTAAAACAGTCTGTCAGTCTGATAGAGTTTCATTCTAAATTGCAGAAAAGCCTGTGTAGTCCATCTTTCTAACTGAAAAAGAGGTCATAAAATGAACATGAAGTGTGGATAGGCAGGTCTTACTCTCAGCCTACCATCCACTTTTTGTACAATGTGAGCAATCATTTGGGGCAAATTATTATCAAAAGTGACTGCTGTCTTTGAGATCTTCATTTTTTAGCCACCCAAGGCCAAACACATAGTACAGACCACTAAGCTTGCTTTCCGTAACCAAGGACTACCTGCCTCAATGGGAACAGTGGGTGATCTTGAAATTCCACAGTGTCTCAAATCAGGCCACTTTTGAAGTCTGAATCCTTAGTCTTTCTGTCATTCCTCCTTCTCTAAAATGAGAATAATATGACATTCCTAACCATAGTTTTGTGTCTGCTAATCATGAGCTTATTTTGATTATAAAAGCTCAAGACAAAAAAAATAATGCAGAGTTCAGGTTCAGAAACAGAAGAAAGTATCTCAAATGTGTGTGGCTGCTGCAAGGGCAGCAGTGGCTATCTTCATTTCTTACATTAGAAGAGAGAGGAAAGTAAGAGAACATATGTTATTTTGGTCTAATTTTGATCTAATGTTTGCCTGGAGAGCACAATGAAACCACAGCTGCTCATACTTTAGCAAAGAAACATATGCCCACTTGTAACTATAAACAAGTGATCCCTGTTTCTGCAGGAAGCACAGGGCATTATTTTGTGATATTCATGCAGGTCATTACCAGTCTACCTGACATAGCAGTAGTCATATAATTTCATAGTTAGGTAGTAATAATCTCCTTTTTGTTTTTAAAAGTATGTAAGATTTATGGACTTTAGTAGCAAAACTGTACAATGCTGGCATAAATACTATGTTATGACAACCCCTTAGGGAGTAACTCCTGTTGGCAGTATGTGTGTAATCCCTGGATAGTCTGATGCATTGATAACGGCACCGTAACAATGGAAACATGAACCTGGCCTCGGGTATCTCACGGCTTGGGTTGGTGGGCTCAGCTGTGCTGACAAGGTAATGCAGCTGAACTGCAACGGAGAAGGAGAAGTGGCTAATAGTCACTGTAGAGGGCCATCTGCTAGATGACTACAAATCTTTATGATATATTAAAAGGTTCTGTAAAAGGCATGCTGAACTTTCTGTTTAATGAAATTTTTGTCATTTCTCTTGTCATTTCTCATTTTGCTCTGCATGCTATCTGTAACTATAATGGGCTGTCACACTGTTGGTGCTCTATGCATACATTAACAACAAATCACACTTCTGAGATTCTGACTTAAACCAACAGCATAGCCATTTAGAAGGGGAAGCTTATTAAGGGAGTGGAAATTAGCCAAACTATATGAAGGAAAGTGCCCTTTAACTTTCTGGTATTCAAATGTGAACAGCTCTCCTTCTTCCCAGGTAGTCCTGGTGATGTCCTTCAGGAAATGATAAGACAAGAGTGTATTTCAACACCCTGTAGGACATAGAGTGAGAGTGTTCAAAACTAATTCAGGTTTTGTACACCTAGATCACCACAGAGGCAATTTTTTCATCTAGCAACACTGTGACAAAGGAACCTCTAAAAATTGTTCTTTTTTGAATAAAACATATGTAAAATTGCTGTCTTTTTTAGTACAAATATGGAAATAGACAGTATTAGTAGCTTGAAATACACAGAACCAGTAGGTGTAACAGTATTTAGGAGTATGATTTCCCAGACAAGGAAGGGGACAGTAGGATCCACAGAGAAACAACTTAGGCACCCAGTTGCAGAAAAAGTCATTTGTGTAGATCGTATATGCCCTGGCTCATTATCATGAACTGGTTCCCTCTAGGTACCAGGGGTACCTGGCTCCAGACAGATAGCTCTTTTTCCCTTACCAGTGGGATCTGAAGAAGGAGTTGCATTTTCCTCTGCAGCATGCACCTGGCCTTTGCCAGTTTCTTGGGTCACCACAGCAGTGCGTGGTGATGGTTTCCTGCAATAGAAATGCACAGAATTATTTTCATGGAGTCAAGCAGTTCTCAAGATCCTGAGTCCTACTGACTCTTTACTTTATTTGTTGTTTTATCTATTAAGCCTCCAGGCACTGCAGTGTAAATGTCCTTGTTATTCTTGTTTTCACTTTTTGTTAAATGAAATAGCAGATGTCAACCCAAACTTCACTGGTACTGCTTGATAACTTAACTGTACTAAACACAGACCAGAGTTTGAATCTTTAGCCTTTTTCAATGGCTGTTCCTTCTTCCTGACTCCTACCAGCCTGTAGTATTAAGAATAATGCTCCAACAGATATACATCCAAACATTTATCTACAAACTACAGAAAATATTAGATACTACTGTGCCAGCTACATTATGTCCAGCAAAACTAGATTTGATGCGCACAATTACTTGATTAGCTCCAGTATCTTCTAATAAGCTTATTTCAAGGCACTGATTATATTAGCTTAGTTCCCAAAACTAAGTTCCCAAACTGTGTTCATGCATTTTCCCCCACTACGCACACTTCGCGGGCCAGTTTAGGACATGCTGTCACTAGCAATGGTAATGGCCACCACCACTGCTGCTGACAGTTTTCCCTGCCACCAGTGTCCCTGCCAGTGACCATACCCAGGTTTAAAAGTTTGTGAAAGCCAGATTTACAACTTTTTTCCCCTCAAGCAGTGCCAGTAGATACAGTAATCCTGACATCTAAATGAACTGTGCTCTAGCTGCCTTCAGTAGATAGCCCAGCCTCAACTCTGCGAGTAGCCAGGATCTCACAGCTCTGGACAATGGCCAGTTTGAATAGCTTTTTGTTCTCCTGGCTTTTGTCTGCATTAGGTACGCAGAGCAGGTGATATAAATATGCCTGCCAGCCATATTTAGTTTTTGCAAGGAATCTGCTTTACTCTCTGTCTGATTCTGATGGGCTGTACACAAGGACAAGAACTCTGAACACTGTAGCTAAGCTTTTGCTTACTGCAGCTCAGCTTTCAAACTCATATTACAACCAGAAACAATTATTTCCATCATAGATTCTACCAAATTCTTTATTTTTCTGGCAGTAACCTGCAGAAAAATGTGCAAAAGGCACCATTCCAGACTAACCGGACACTCTGTCAGAGTTCTTCTGGGAAGAAAAGTGGGCTCACTGTCCCTCATTTGGGATTATGTTAGGCAATAGTTATGCAACACAAAAATGTTTTAGGACACTTGGTGCTGCACCAAAACACTGCAGCCTTATGGTGCAAAGTGCTGCAGGCACAGGTTTTGAATGTGCTAAAAAAATTCTGATTGGGGTAGCTTTCTTGCTTTATGTTGGTTTGAGTATATTCTATCCATGCCATTCCATTTTTATGCCAAACTAGATAGTGCCAGTTCTCCCACAGACAATATAAAGCTAGCATAAATACTATATTGTGTACTCTGGATAATTCACCAGAAGTGCAATCGTGCTCATGCCCAATCCATTTGGACTGCTCGGTGATCCAATACCACACAAATCAAATCTTAATGGTCTTGTCAGTATGTCCTTACTAAAACTGAGGTTTTCTAATTGTCTCAACCTCTCTTTTGTCTGGCATATATATGAGCACAAAGAAATCTAATATTTACCAGCACAGCTGTTTCCTACCTCCTTCCCGGTCTGTATCCCCCCAGGACACCATTTTACTACAGTTTTGTGTAAACAGCAGTTGGCAAAAATCCTGAAGTCCCTTCTAAGGCAAATATGACATCACTGTGACACATGTAGCTCAGATTTCTGAAGAAAATTATCTCCTCAAAACAATACCCACCAGAGAAACTGAAAAAATTGAGGGTGTGCGTGGAGGACCTCATCTATCTCTGGCTGAAGATAATGTCGGTGTCTTCAAGAGAAGCAGGCATGGAGTTATACTGAGAGCTTTACCCTGCTTCTTGCCATCTTTGAAAGAGGCCAAGTGGTCACCGGTGCTCTGTTTGGATCTGTTAAGTTGAATTCAGTGAATGTAAGCCTTGTGCAGTTGATTGGGACTCCGTGCTCTCCCAGTTAAAGGAAATCTACCTGCAGAGCTGCGGCCTCTCTCCCCTGCCGTGCTCTCATGTACCGCAGCTGTCATACAACACAAGAAGCATCTGATACGAGGGGCCATGCATGAGGGAGAAGTCATGTCACTGCAGTGCAGCTGGCCTCATTAGATTAATAGCGTCTTCCTCTGACAAGATCTGACTCACCAGATGCATGTCAAGTCTGTCTCAAAATGTCTGGAAAGAAATGACCTGAGACTGCACTCCCACCAGACAGGAACGAAGGAGCCAATGCCTATGGGTTCATGGCCAATTCGTTCTCTTATCCTTCAGAAGCAGTGGCTAGACTAAGACAGCTGGTGTTGGTGTGGCATTGCACCCTGTCCTGCCAGGTCCCACCTCCTTCCAGGCCAGGCAACACAGGACAGGGGAATTGCAATTTCTGTTCTAGGAAGAAGAAGGTCCCACTGCTGGCTGCCTTGCCCAGCCCCAGTGTGGAGACTGGTCTGTGCTGGGCAAAGTTTTCTCTGAAAGCGGCTGCTCTTAGAGGAGGCCTGATGTAAACAGAGCTTTCAACAGCGCATGAGGCCTCTGCTAGCACTGGTTTCCTAAAGAAAGGGCAAGATGTTATTTCCTGAGGTTAGTAGCGCTCTTCGGGTGGTTTTAATTTAAAGTGAAATGTGTCAGGGAGCCACTGGCCTGGGGCCGGCGACTGGTAGCAGTAAGGTCTCTTGGTGGCAACAGGGCAGGACCTCACAGCCAGGGCCTGTCCCACCACCCCACAAGGGAGCAGGGCAGGCTCCATCCTAGTCTGTAGTGTCGAGGTCAAGCCAGGAATGCAAGTCAGCAAGTCGGGGTCTGGTGAGGGTAACTGGGATCAGACACAGCCCCACAATGGCTGAGCAGGGCTGTGGGACTGGGCCAAGGCCAGCCTGGGCGGCTGGCCCATGGTCAAGTCAGGGCCAGGCTCAGCAGGTCCGTGGCTGGGCACGGGCACGGGTGCAACACCGCCAGGGCCGTAGCTCAGGCAGGGCCCAAGCACGAGAGCCTCAGCCGAAAGCAGCTGCCATGGGCCGGGGATCAGCCCTGGCTGCAGCCTCCCTGCAGTGCTGCTGGGGACCTCTCCCCAGAGGGAGGGGGGACACCTGGGCTGCATCGGCTCTGCGCTGGCCCCAGGCCCGGGAAGCCAGGCCTCCCGGAGGGGGGATGCTCATAGGGCCCTTACAAAATGGGTGCACTGAGTCTTGCCATGTTTGCAACTGCTTTGCACGAACATGGTGCTTTCTAGTATTTTCTTTGTATCTGTAGCAAAATCTGAAGTTCCCATTTATTGTTGGAAATGAAAATGCCACCCAACCAGCAATCTGGTCCTTATCACAGCTGCTCAGTCTCTCAGTGCCCAAAAGTCAAGTTTCAATTAATTTAATCTTGGATGGCTTTTCAATTTCAGATAAACTAGAGCATTCAGCACTTCACAGCTTTGAGAAAATACATGCAATGAAATATGATAAGTTGTATTCATTTCAAAATACCTGACCTGCAATGGTACGTTTTCAAAGCTAATTTCATTAGGGTCTTTTTTTTCCGTAACAATATGTGGAACCAAATCCTGCAACTTCTTTCTCATAAGTAGCTCCCACTGAAATCAATGCAGAGATCTCACAAATACAGTCTGCAGAAATTCTCTCTTCTTTCCATAGACCAGATCAACTGCTTTGCACACCAGATCCAGCCATAAGACCAATTGTTGATCATCTTTGCTAAGAGATCTAAAAAGGATTATATATTATAACCTTCTAGTCACTGGCTTGAACTTGGCCCATGAGAGCAGTGGCTTGATGTCATTCACAGGAGTGATCTGCAGCAGTGAGAATTCTGGCAACACTTTTCCTGAAATAAATAGGAGTCTCCCTGGTAAAAAATGGATAAATTTTATAGTTTTTTTTTTTTAATATGAAATCTGGAATGTCAGCACAAGGTTTTGTGAACAAAACAAAGATTTCCCCACCTGCAGATGTGCTGGGTCTCACCCTCACCAGTCAGTGAGCTTTCAAAATCCAGTCCACTTGATACAATATCCAGTGAAGAGAGAAAGTTACAACTACTGTGTCCAGAAAAAGCACCATCCGCTCCCACTGAAATAAAGAACAACATTCTTGCTGACCTCAGGCAGAAGAACAGTCCTAATATAAAGAGATAGCCCCAAAACAAGGATGCTGAAAGCATCAATGTAAGGAGCAATATCACAGTGAGTTAAAACAAACGGTGGTGGTACTGTTTTAAAGATTAGTTCAGGCAGATGTTCCAGTACTCCTGGCAGTCGAACCAAGTTGAAATGCTCACAACAGAACAAAGCAGTTTTTCATCCCAACAGGGATGTGGAAGTTGCAGAAAAGAGCCATGTGAATAGTAGGTAGTTTTTTTAATATCCATTTAAAAATACAAATGTATAGGAAAACCTCATTCCATTCGTAGTCTTATGCTGGAAGTTTCTACTTGGCTTTGTATTTGAGCATCCAGAAAAAATAGGGTCAACATTTTCAGGATATTCCATTCATCCTCAATTTTTTCCATGTGTGAATATCCCTTGACCTGCACATTTTCCAGTGTAGCAGCATGGTAAAGACAGGCTAATAGTGACTAATTAACACCTATCTGTAAAACCTTTAGGGCCACCAAGCCAAGCTGAAAAACATATCCTGCCTTATGTTTGGAGAAAAGTGTCCAGGGCAAACCATTGCTGAACAGCAGTAAAATCCTTAGCTATGGACAAATCCACAGCCTCCCGTGATGTTTTTTGTCCGGTAGGTACAATACTGTGTGGAAATGATTGGAAGTTAAATATTTCACGTGCAATTACCTGATTAAAAAAAACAAAATTTTCCAATTAAAAAGCTTCAGATTTTCCCAAGCTTTAATTTTTGTTGGAGAAAAAGAATAAACAGGCAGGAGAGTCTCAGTCTGGTCTGATCTTATCAGAAATTAGGCTTAGTAGAAATAATATCAGAGAAAAGTTTGACATAATAATTGCACAGTAACAACAGGATCTAAGAAGGGAATCCAGCTTGATTCCATTATCACAACTGGTGATTGGTCTAGTTTGAGAAAACGGGTATTTTTAGTTTTCTCTCCACTTTGGGTCTCTCCTTTAAGCATGGGTCACACTGACAGTCTCTGTAAAGGTGCTGCCTTGTCAGATTTAGAAAAATTATTTGAGATTTAATGTTTGAGGGTTTTTTTTCCTCTCACAGCATTATTTCCCTCCTAAAGGCCTCCTAAAAGTTCATCAGCATGGTATTAAGATAGCTTAAAGAAGGCACAGATTTCTCAGTCCTTCTGTCTATACAATATTTAATTCTTAATAAATGGTGCTTTTTTAACCCATCTTTTACCTTCATTGAGAGCTATGGCTCATCTCTGAGACATACGTCTTGTTGTGTTTTGAACTGGATTATTTAAGAAACAGTGATAAAATACCTCAAATCCTTTGTTTGCATGATGTCACTTCTATTAGACTAAGAAGTCATATTTGCTTCCTGGGCACTTTGGCTAATCCCAATGGCAGAAAGGCTTCCTGGAAGAAGGACAGATGACAGAAAATGAGAGCAGAGCCCATCACGAAGAGAGCAGGAACAACTATTGAGCTCCTGGGATAAAGGTTAGATACTAATGAGACCTTCTATCAGCAGCTTCAGTCAGAAGAACTCATAGGGGATCCCAGTATTAATTTAAAACTCTTCTCCCAACAATTTCCAGAAGAGAATGGCAGAAGCACCATGTTTTTCTGTTCCCCTGGGGAGTGACTTCTAAGGCAGGCCAAGGTTTCAGATTGCTTCCTATCTCCTCACCAGGGCAAATCAAATCTTTAGTCTCAGACTGTGAGCAATGCAGATTTTATGGCACCACAGTTTCTCTGAAGACTCGAGTGCTGACTTTCTTTTCAATATTGGCCTGAATCCATTAAGCTGCACATGAATATATAATACTAGAAATTTTCCACTGCAATCTATTCATTAATACTGCAGTCTGTTCAGTGACTTGTTCAGTGCAGAAAGGTTGAAGTCAACAATTTCTTCTGCTGTGTTTTGATCAATAAATATATTGGTCCAGATTCATTCCTGGTGTAACTGCAATGCTGCAATGTGGAATAGATGTTTTTTCCTTCCATCCCTGAATTAAATCCTACAACTAAAGTGATGGTAAGTCTTCAGAAATATTCTGCTTAAGCTAGGCTGAAAGTGTCATAGAACAAAGGCAAATGGAGGAATTTTAATTTAAAATTTACTGAAGGTTTGCTGACAACTGGTTGTTAAGCAGATCTATTTAGAGTTCAGTTTAGACAATAATCATGAACCATACTGAAACACAACAACATCAGTGAAACAAAGCTATTTAGAAACATTTATTTTCTAAGATAAACCTTTCAGGGTTTCAAAACAATGTATGGACTGCTGAAAGCTGCATTGTGACTTGGGCAAGTGAAGAAAGCTGGAGAAGTGGCAATGAGTGAGTGTGGCATGAGTAAAGCACCTCTCTATTTTTCTGTTTTTTTACTGCATTGCCTCTGGCTTTAAGAACCAGGCAGATGCCAGCTGTAGTGAGCAGGCAAATTTTCAGATGCTAAAACTTGCCTTTGGCTTTCTCTTTCACTGAGGACTAATGTGCAACTTGGAGGTGAAAGGAAAAATTTCCTGAACATACAGGGTATGGTTTAATAACCTAGGACACTGTGCTTTATCATTTGAAAGTACACTTTTTTTTTTTATGAAGGAGTTTATAGTCCACCATCTGTATTATCATTAGGACACGGCGTAATAGTACTATCACCACTAGGTGGCACGAACCTGATACAGCCGAAAACACTTTGCATGTCATTGCTGAAGCATTTAATGCTCTGCTGAACAGCTGACACCCAGTAAGTGAAAAGAATATCACCACCACAAAAGTCATCTGCATCTAGAAAGCCCACTTTATTTTGATTTGCAAAACACTCCTCTAGATAATAGGGGAAAGAGGAAAGTGTTTGGACTAGAACCATTGTGTTGCCTCCTCTCTCCAAACAAAACAAAAATCCATTGCAATTAATAAGTTTTTTCTATATTTCTGCAGCCAGGTCTTTAAAACACACACTTTTTTTCTGCTTGGAGTTACAGTGATGTGGACAGCTAGGGCTGCACCATAAAAATTAGACTGCCATTGCTCTGTTCTGTCCCCTCTGGCCATGCCCGCACGCCTCATTTGGTACAACCTTGCTTTTAGGTCACAAGGTTGTAGATTGGAGTCTCACACCCCCACTTTGCCTCCAAGCCAGGGCTGACACTGCACTGCAGTTCTGGGAGAGCCACTCTCGCAGGGGAAGTGTCCTCTGGGCAAGGTGTGGGTCTGGCAATCGATGGCTGGCCAAATAGGTATTAGAGATCCCAGGATACTTTCTATTTAGAGCAAGTGATGCTCAGGATTTCTTTAGGGATATGCATTCTAACATCTTATGCAGCTGATTTCTTATTCAGATTTGCTGATATCCAATCCATTACTTTATAAGGCATTTTAGATAATTATGGTAATCAATCTCTTTTAAAATACAGGAAAGCTGGCCTAGCTGTTTACAGTACAGGAGACTGAGAGTTACACTAATATCATCTGCTTAAGCTTACAGCTGCTGGTTAAGATTTTGTAACAAAATTTTATTTTCACAACATAGATGTGGAAGTACTTTAAATAGAGAGAAAATGGTAGATCCTTGTTTTAAAATAACTGTGCTTCAAAGGTAGTATCATATATGCAGAAGGCACTTGAAAGAAAGAGAAAATGGAAGGTCCTTGGAGCACCTACACTTTAAATGAGATTAAGCGCAGGATAAGATGACAATAAACAAAGGGCTAGATGAAAGGCTGGCAATGGTGAACAGTCAGACTTAATAATATGACCATATCTTATTTCCTCTTTAGTTTTTTTTTAATACAGTAAATTTATTGTAATAGGATTTCTGGACGGCATCCACTTTGAAAGCCTGTGTAGAGGTTAGCAACAGAAGATTGGCTGCAAAAAAATTGAGTCATGTCAAAGGATTTAAGGGAGTCCGAGGTTGCAGGGAGTGAAAGATCAGAGAGGAGTTCTTTAAAAACACTTTTAACAATTACCATTCTTTATACAGACAGCATGTTTTAATATATTACTCTTATGCAAGTTCCTGAGTCATTTGTGTCAAATGTGAACTTGGTTTGATTTCCTGGAAGTGTGAAGCTACGTTCAGATGCTGCAGTGACGAACGTTCTATACACGAAGCTAGTCAGAAATTGCGTGCAGGGGTAAGAAAGATTTTCCTTACAGGAAATTTGATTCTTTTGACAGAAATCTGAAAATGTTGTCAATTTTGGCCAGTAAGTTAAAAAGGGGGAAATGTTCTTTTTGACATATCATAGAGGAAAGCAAACTCTTCCTGAGAAAATCTTCATTTAGCCAAAAAACAATTTTTCATCAGCATAAGTTTCAGTCAACGATTCTCAAACATTTCTAAAATATGTATGTGGATTGTCACACTGAATGTCCCTTGCCTTAGAAGGACTGTAATTTACTTGCACTTGTCAATTATAGGTAATTTAAGCAAAGATTTCTTGTGGACAACATTTGAAAACACATGATAATAGCTACAGAGGCCTTGAGGTTTGCAAGGGAGGGGGAAAGGCTGCTTGAGGGCCTTTGCTCTGAGCGGGCTTTTCTGCACAGGCGGAGCCACTTCGCCATCCATGTCCCCTCCTCTGCGGTTACACAAGCTAGGTTTGCAAGACGTGCCCCTGAAGCTGAGTTTCAACCCAAGGCCCAGCTCATCCGCAGGAAACAGCCTTTCCAGAGCTGCTAGCGGCAGCTTGTGCCGCACGACCCGATGGCAGCGAGGGCTCGGTCTCACCACACTTCCCTCCTCGCAGCGCCCAGCCCATGCGAGGCACCACGTCCCCCACAGCAGGCCCAAATGTGCAGCTAAGGGCAGGGCACCAGCCCAGGGAGCAAACTTTGAAACACAACCTACAAAGGCAGATACTGAATTACTGCAACTCAGTCTGCCAGACCCAAAAAATCAACATACCAGCTCACATGAGGGATGTCTAATCAAAACTCCCGAGCTCAGAATACACAGTGCTCAGGCTCTTCCTTGCTAGAGGGAGGCCTGAATTTGTGCCATTTCACACACTGTTGGTGTGAGCTATTGCAGAGCACCGACAGAAATTCAGGGAGAGGCACTCACCCGTGCAGCCGAGCTCCCGGCCTAGGCTTCCTCCTAAAAACGTGCTTTGCCCCTTCCCAGTTCCAAGCCTTTGCTTGCCTCCATCCGAACTGCAAAAAGATACAGCATTTCTTTTGTGCACAACATACCTGAGCAAAACAGTGTATTTGTTTGTTATTGATGGGCCTGTTACCTTTGGATCTGTGTTATAATCACAGGAACTAATTTTGACCAAATCTTCCTGGGAGAATCTCCCTGCTTATTAGATCTTATTTTACTCTCATTTCTGTTCCTTCTAAAAATACATACAGATGAGCAACTGGAAAGCTGTTGTCCTAGTAGTGGCAGTGGTATTATTAGTACTTTGTTTTCCCTAAGGAAAGTGTTTTCTTAAGTCAAAACATTTCATGATAGTGCCATCTGAGGTGCTACAAGAAACGTGTGTACTTGTTGTTTCCCTTAACTGCTAAGGTGCTGGATCAATATTCAGATGCCGTCCCTGTTTCCTTGTGATACTGAGAAGCATCAAAAAACTCTTGCTGAAAACTGGGTAGTTAATGTGAATCAGGCATTTTTAAATAGATCAGCCAGCCCACCCATGATTATAAGCCTGAACATAAGGGAGCATGCTTTACAAGGTCAGTTCCAATTAAAGCTCCTCTCCCAACCCAAATATCTTTAATCTCTAAAGACTACTTGTACGCATCGTTTCACTTATGTAAGTCTGTTTTGTGATTACTTCCAATTACTTCCCTGCCCACGTAGCTTTCTCATCCACCACAGCTATGAATGCGCACGCAAAGCTGAAACTGGCCCCAGCTTACTACAGCGGCTTTCCTCCGATGCTTTTTTGTGGGGCAGTGTTCTCTTAAGCATTTAATGCTTTGGAACAGCCAAGCCAGTGGGGGAAGGGGAAACAACTGCTCAAATGATGATACTTAGCATATCATATTCCTGCTAATTTAGCTGCTAGTTCTACTTTTTTCTATAAGGTTTATCCACAAGCATGAAGTTGAAAAGATGCTAAAAAGAGCATAGGGAGGTTTTTTGATAGCAGAAATAGAATGAAATTCAAGTCTTCAAATTAAATATAGATGAGAGTCAAAAATCCTGATCTAAACTGGAGGCAGGTTCAAATGTCAAGGGCAGATTTGGATCTCATTTATCTGTGCATAAGCCTGCAGTAGCTCTACACTTTGTCCAAATGTACTGTTTTGTTAGAGACCTCACTGAGAATACAGTTTGAATCAAAGTGTGTGTATTTGGTCTTCAGTGTTTGGATTTGGGTTGCAAAAGAAATCCACATTGTGAACTCTGGTGCAATCCAGGACCAGGAACTGAAATTGGTTCCAGCCCATTTTAATTAAAAAATATGTTTTAGAAAGTAAAAACAGAATGAAAATGTATTTTTCTACAAACCTTACCAAAATATACGGATTTCTTACTACTTTTCAATAGGCTTAAGAAACGATGGGTTTCTTAACTCTTTTATGCCAGGGAAGGGGAGTGATTCTGTCTGATTCAATGGTGCCAATTTGCTTCCGGGCTTTGCATCACCCTGGTGGCACGCGGGGAGGTGGGAACGGGGCCGGTCTCCCGAGGCGGCTGCCCTCCCGAGGCGGCAGCTCCCGGCCGCTGCGCGCCTCTCGCAGAGCGGGAAGGCAGGCGGGGAGGTGGCCCGGCACAGCGTGCTCCCGTCCCAGCTGCCGGCCGGTGCGGCGGGCCTCGCTCCCTGCGGGGATACGGAGCAGCCTTCCGACTACCACTGGCTTTTCCGTGCAGCTCTTGCCAGCTGGGGCGTGCCAGAAAAGCAGGCCCAGCGGAGCTACCCCGGTATGCGCGGGAGCAAATTGGGGCCCTGGCTCTTTAGTCTCATTGTTTCCTTTTGGTGATGCAATGTGACTAATTTGCTAGGAATAATAAAACTGCAGTCAAACATGTCCCTCTCGGAAAGTACTTCCCCACAGTCTAATTAAGAATAACCTTTTTAAAAAACGAAGGCATTTGCATCAGCTCCTGAGAGCAGAATGGCTCTTTAAAGTCACATATACTCATGTGTTATACCACCCCTTTCAACTAAACCATCTTGCTGATGCATTATACAAATGTATTAGATGGCACCATGCTTTGTGTGGATAGTGCTTTTGGACAGGCAGTTCCTCTATCCCCACAAGAAAAAACTTCTAAAAACGTATTTTTTAAGGGAAATGACCTTCTTTCTACCATACATTCACTCCATCACCAACACTTGGTATTTGCTGACAAGGGACTGTCAGCACACAGTATGTTTGTAGCACCAAGACCTTTCATCTGAATTAAAGAAAGCAGATGTTTAATTGAAAGGAGAACCCAAACATGCACAGAACATTTCTAACCAAAGTCCATAAACACAACTGATGGTAAAGGTATCCTGCCTTTGAATTGATTGTTCCGATCAGATTTCTTTTTAATTGAGCTCAGATGTAAATGGTTTTTAAAAAAGGTAGTATTGTATAGAAGCGATTGATTTTTATGTACTTTCAGCTGGGATCAATGGTGAATTTTGACATTTTACTTATCTATGAAGATTATGTCTTAAGTATATCCATTTCTAGCATATTTTTCTTTCTTTGGAGTAGAAACATGAGAATATCTGGATTAGCATACCTCACCCAAAACATAAAGCCAGAAAGGCCTTACATACTAGTGTCCTATAGGTTCAGGCTCAATAATCTCAGCAGTTCCAGCAAATCTAGCCCTGAGTTTTAAGTCTGGGTTTCCTGGGAAAGATAGCAACTGGATGAACATGAGTAAAAACAGGATAAATTGGTTCAAGATAAAAGGAATTCCTTTGGACATGGAAATGTTTTGGGAATGCCTGAGGAATTTTCCACTGCCCTCATACCACTTAATCTGTAATCTCTGCCTCGTTGCTTCCCACCATATTTCAATTTGAAAGATTTATAAGGTCAGACTAGAAGACAAGATGTACTAGGAAAGATGTTATATTGAACTGATATATTTATTACATATACCTACACAGTGAGTTTAGGTTTTGAGAAGAAAAAGAACCAACATATACATTTGAACAAAGCAATATAGTGTAAATTTATCAGCAAAATTTGCTGCATTGAGCATATATATATACTTCTTATAGAAAATCTCCCAAAAGAGGTCTGATCTATGGCAGAATTTGCTACAATAAGTGGGTTAGCAAGCAAACTGTACTTGAAATGTAATTCCCAATAATTACACTTGATTGGACACTATGTCTGTGCTTACCTTCTGCAGGAGTTGCCCATGTTCTGAGAAGTCGGGAATTATATCAGTTTGACTAAGCTAGACCTTTTGAGCAGATGTTGTATCGATTTCTAGGACACACATCACTGTAGAATCCAAGGCACCTTAGGCAGCATATTTCAGAGTTACGTATAAAGAATATTGATTTTCGGACTCCTGTTTCTAAACACAGCAAATGCAACATCTGCATCTTTCTTCTCCCTGAATTTGCACGTGGTATTTTCACTGCTTTCTGTGCGGACTGGTTGTAAAACACTTTCTTGTGTCATTCCCTTTGCATTCCCCCTGCATGTTTCTAATACCTAATCCCAATGAAGTCAACAGCAGCCATCCTCATTTGGACAAGATGAAACCTTAAAGATACAGATTAAGACAAAGTAAAGGAGAGAGATCTGCACTACTTCTGCTTCACTGTTTCACACTGCAAGCACCATTCCGCAAGTAAGTTGTATATTTAAGTGCTTTGTCCAGATAAAAATTTTTTAGGAGAAGCCATCCTGTTGCAAAAGATTGGACAGCAAACATCTCTACTTCAGCCTTTACCCCTACCAGTTTGTTCTGAACTGATTCCCAGATTAGGAAGTGGGGAATCAGCACAAAACAGCAGTACACAGTGAAATAAAATAATGATCCTGTGAGAAGAAAGGAGAAGAAGGAAGCCCAGGCCCTTCGACCCAGAGGTAGAAGCAAAGGGTTACTTTATTATCGGCACCTCCATAACCTTGCCCACCAACATTCAAGAGGGTCTGACTGAAATTTATTTTCTTCATGTATCTGTGCAAGTACAACTTGCAAGTGCAAGTGCAACTTGCAAGAGGAAGCAAAACCATGACCACAGAATAAGCTTAGGTTTAAATTAGTGATAATAACTCTTGTCGAGTGGAGTCCAGTTGTTAGCTTGTGGCTGCTCAGTGACTATTGTGGAATTAAGATGGTGCCCACAGGCAGCAAACATTGCACATGGCAGCATGTAAGACACTATGCACTGGTTCTTTGAGCGCTGTAGGCATGGCCATCTCTAATAAGCAGACACAGGTCCAAAGAGTGGGCCCAGCTCACCTCTGAAAGGCATATGACGCATTTGAATTTATGTCTCAAGCTTTTATCCTGTTTTAAGAACTTTAGACCAACTGCTCTTGCAACTAACACTGATAGAACACGGGGGACCTGCATTAAAATGTTGACCTGGTTGACAAATATAGACTATTCTAAAAGTCTAAGTGTTAGTACCACTGGAATTAGATGATGTATGACTAAGGTGATTATGGAGAGAGAGAGTCTTTATATTAATTGATTGGTTATCTTCTCTGTTAATGTAGGGAGCTTATCCACTGTGTTTTAGCTAGACATAGGGAAGGTTTTAAAAGTGCCTTTGGCATTGGGATCTAATATGAAATATACTGCAACATTAAGTTCCTTCAGAAAATCTAGCCCCTATGGACGTTAGGAAGTCAGTAAGGGCTATTTTTGTGAGTAAAAGGAGCAGAATTTGGCCCAACTTTTGATACACTGCCTGAATGGTTATATGTGATTGCTGCTGCATTTATTTTTGTTTGTAACTAAAGGTTGCTTCTACAGGAATTTGAATTATGCTCTGTGTATTGTTTACATGTGTTGAAAGAAGCATTCATGTACGATAGGAGCCAGTATGAGACTGTAGCAAGGGAAAGCTATTAAGACATATACATGCTGAACTCATTAGCTAAATTTATCTTGTATTATTTTTAGTAGAAGTCGTGATGACTGTGTATCCCCATTATATCCCCCTGGGTTTGTAAAACAGCTATTTGTTAAAAAAAAGAAAAAAGCCTTAATACAAATTTATCAAATTACCTTTCTTCCAATAATGATTTTGATCCATTGATCTAACAGAGCACTGAGGGGCTATAAAAGGCTGCCTCTGCAGCTCAGTGGCTGAGGCAGTAACAGACCTAAATCAAATCCTACTTTCAGCCTTCATGTCTTGCCTCCCTGGCTGAGTGCCCCTAATTAATACACGGTTATTCTGTGCGTAAAGGCATCTCTGCAATAGAAGATGCTGAAAAAGCCCACGCAGTAAAATAACTCAAAATCTGGTGCCTTGCTAGTTTCCAGAAGAGGAGGGGTGGGGTCACGCATCCTCAGGCAGTGGACCTCAGTGAGCCTGCATTCTCCACATCTCAGGCACATGCCTCTACAGGAGGAAGAAAGGCAGCTGAGAGCATGCAGCAAGAAATCCTGAGCAGAGACGTTTGCACCGCAGAGTCCCGTAGGAGGACAGACTACCCCATCACAGCGGTTGTTACAGGTCCCCAGCCAGGCACTTTATTGTGCCCTAGCTCCATGCCACAGCGCAGAGTTGTGGGTCTGGCAGGTAGCAGCTGGTAGCAGCAGGACATTTCCTCCTGGCCTGCAGCAGGGATTTTTCCATACTGGAGGGAAAAGCAAAACTCCATTCTAATGGGGAGCTCCAGTATTTTCTGCCCAGACCTCCCAGCAGAACAAAACCCTCTTCAACAGCACCAGCTCCACTCTGGCATCACATTTCCCTCCTTGTCTTCTCCACTGACTGCTCAAGTGTGAAGCACCTACAGGATGTCAGCGAGCCATCGTCTTCTTCCAGAACCCTTCCCTCTTCCCATAAGCTGCTGTGTGTGTGTCATTCAAAACCAAACCAGCAGACTGTGAGATCGCCCCAGCTAATTATGCTCTATCCCAGTGGCTCTTGACATCTCCACTGTTGGCAAACGGTGAGATGCTAACTATGGCTGGGGGGACAGGAGGAGCTGGGGGAATTATACAGCAATTATATCTATTCCAGAATAATTCAGGCACACTTTGCTACTCCTGGTGTACCATTGATTTTACTGCAATTAAATCCTGGAGGTTTCAGACTTGGTTGAAATGTCAAACATCAATTAAAAGCTCAAAACATTCAGAAAATGGACACCTTCTGGACATGTTTTTAGCGACACTTTGCCCCACGCCTTTTTATCACCAGCTCCGATAAACTTCAAACAGGAATTTTCCTCTTATAGTGTCAAAATACTGGCCAAAGTGGCTGAAAATCCTTAATACTTGAACCTTACCAGTTAAATTCATACATATTAGCCAAGGAGAGGTATGCATGCAGGTGTCAGTGCAGGCTCAAGGACAACATGGAGCAGAGAACAACTGGGCCATCATTTGTGAATTACTGCAAGGTAAAATTAAAAGACATCACAAGAGATCTTGCACAGGAGTCAGGCAAGTTTTGACACACAGAAAAACATAACCGAGCAGAGGTGATGCACTACTGTCCCTCCTACCTACAGCTGGACTCATGAAGGGCCCCACATGAGCTCTGCTCCTGGTTACAGGACCAGCTGTGCTCTGATTGAACGGGGCTTGCCTGCAGACCTAGTGCAAAAAAACATGGCAGCTGGTGCTAAGGCCAAGCTCTGGGCTGCCGGTTCCCTCTTTCCACCCCTCTGACTTTCCTGTGTCGGGTGGGCATGTCACTTGGCCCCTTCACTGAGCATCAGAGCAGTTTAACTTGTTTACTTGCCCAAGAAGAGCTCATTAAACCAATACCTCTAACATGTTCACACTGGAGAATTCGTGTGTTTCCAATGTACACATATTATCCATCCCTATTGCATCTTGCCCACTCCCTAGGAACAGCTTCTTTTCCTTCTGCTCCTGCAGTGGAGAAGGGGAGAGAGAAACAGCATTTTCAGAAAGGACACAATATACATCACTGATTATAATCTAAGCAGAGCTTTTGAGATCTAGAGGGTGAAAGTTTAAAATATGATGCTCATTTTGTTAGACTCTGATTGGAACTATTATTTCTGCACCAGGATTAATGAAAACAAGTAGCTTACTACTTGTGTTTATGTTTTTCTCATTTAATTAGGGACTTAGCTCTGTGTTCCAGTGTCAACAGAGCCAGCAAATGTTTAAATGAGATTGGGATACTCATTTCTTCATTGCTTTGTTATTAGGGGAGGGGGCACTTAATTCTCTGTCTCTCTAGTATTTTATTATGAAGCAACAAAGTGAAGTCTTTTCCATCATCCACGTGTGTGTGTTGGAAAGGGGCAGGCAGAACACAAAGCACCGCTACCTGGGAGGCTAAAATGCCTTCTCTCTGCACTAGGTGGGAACACAGCTGGATTATGGCAAACTGATGCCCTAGGCAGAATATGACACAGAGCCCCCTGATGCTTTCTCTGCTCCCCCAAGGACATGCCGTGACTCTCACACTTAAGCAGAGTAGCAGTGACAGGGGAGTTTGCTTCTCTACAGAGGCAGCAACTTCCTTCTAGCCACTTCTGGCACCGTGCTGGAAGCCAGGGTGATGTCTGGCAGCATTTCCCGGCACTTGGGTGGGGACACCCGATGTGTCACGTGCCTCCTGCAACACCTTCCAGCTGGGATGCGGTCGATCTTGGCTTTTGGAGTTTGCACTCTAATCACGTGCCTCAGCCTTGTGCTCCAGCTGCTGGCAGGCTCAGACATCACTGCATTCGTTACATGCTCATTGCCCTTCAATCTAGACCAGGAGATCTAGAAATGTTTATAAGCTTAGGTTCAAATGCAGTCACAAGATTCCAGGACACAGAGCCCAAGGCTTAGACTAAAGGTCCAGCTGCTAGTACCACGTCTAGCACAGGAGGAGAGTTTGCTGTTGACCCATTTCACAGAGGATGAGACATATCCCAGCTGTGAACAGAAAGTACAGAAAGCGACACTGGCAGAGCATTGCAAAGTTGAGCTTTTTTCGCCCATGCCAGCAGCATTCCCCTGGCACGGTGAAAGATTGGGAATGGAAGACTGCTTCAAATGTAAAGGTAGCATCCATTTGTATTTAAGAGCTAGCATTGATTTCCAATTTCATATTTGCTGAACAGTAGCCACCAACCACATTAAAATTCATCATCATCTTTGCTGTACCTTTCAGTTCAGACTCTATCATTACCCTTAGTGAATCAATCCATGTCAACCTACAATACATATGTTTTTAAACTGTTCCTGGTGACATTATGAAGTGAATTCAACTGGACTCAACAGTCTGATCTGACTTCACAGGGCTACAAAGAAGATTTAAATTTAAAACATTCAAGCAGTTAGAATAATATTTTCAGTTATTATTGAACATAGAATAATACGTCGAATCACTATTGAAGAACTAAGTATTGGACTACTCTCTGTCCTTAAAACACACGCTTAATACATGACGTTACTGTTTACCCATCATCACAGAGCTTTACTGCTCTTTGAAGCTTGATGGGAAGTACTGAATCAACCGTGTTTTTCTTTGCCAGTATTGAAATACAGTTCTCTGTGGGGTTCACCCTATGCATACCCTGTGCACACACTGGTAAAATCTTCCTGGGGCTTGGGTTTTTTGGAAAGGGGGAGGAAATACCATTTTTTGGTTTTTATTCAAGAAAGGGAAAGGAATGTTTAATTTCGTGGCTCTGTCGCTTTGTGGCCAGCCACAGGATTTGTTCCTTTGTGAGGCAGCTGCAAAACCTGTTGGCTGGTGGCTGTGCCAGTAACACTAGCGGGAACCCGGGGAGCGTCGGCCGCACACGGAGGGGAGACCTGAGGCTTTCCCCGCCTGCGAGCAGAAATGTGCCATCCATGGCCCAGCCATCAGTGCAGGCTGCTGCTTGCTTTGTTTTGCATGACCTGGAGCCACTCGGCTTTTTTCACCTTACTGTAGGACAGCAATGAAGCACGCATCAATGCATCATCTCCTCAAAGGCCCTTGTGGCTCTGTGCAAGGAAGCGGCCCAGACCTTTAGTGTAAAGGCTTGTGAAACGCTGACAACTGACAGCAGTAAACTCACGCAGCTGCTTGGAGCCACGTTCGAAGGGGATTTTTGTTTGGGGAAGGGCGGCTCTGCTGCTAACATGTTCTCCTTCATGAGATCAGTCCTCCCTACACCTAATGATAGCACAGCCAGTCCAGAGACACTACTCATCAATTAAAAATTCAATAAAAATAAGCTGTCATCATGATAATCCTTCTCACTGGGAAATGTGGAGTTAAGAGCTTTACCATCCTGGCCTCTGATGAAAGCCCTGAAGACTGCTGGCTGTGGTGTTAATTGATTGGTGTCACTTATAAGTAATCTAACAATACTGAATAATTTATTTACCAGTGGCATATGCTGAAAATATACAGCTGCACAGATATGCGCACAGCTTCAGAAGAACTGGTGCTAAACAGAGGATAAGGCAAAGATTAAGATTCAAGGATCTCTTTAGGAACACTTTCTCGTGTGCTTTGCTATATGGTGCTTTTATTACAGCAGAAGTATATAGATCTGACAACAGGAGCATATAGATCTGAATGGTCAAGACATACAGAACTCGATATTCCCTTTCGTAGCAGATTGCCTATAATGAATTTTAAAAGCCCAGAATGTGGATGCCTAGCAGGAAATGTGCAATGCCGAGTACAGCCTTGCAGAACTGCAATAAAAATTGACCACAACCTTTCCACAATGAGGATGCTGATGATGGGGAAAAGTCTAAAGATTTAATCTCTGTCTAACCAAAACAGAATAAAAATTTTTGCCTTTCAGTGACTGCAGAGTAGGTTTTCCAGGGGTCACCTAGTGGGGAGTGACTCTCATTAATCTACATTGTTTTTACAACTGCATGAATAGCCCCAGTTCATATGCTTTGAAATCTGGAGAAATCACCCCAGAGAGCAAGAAAGATTGAAGAGGCTGGCAGTCAAAGCAAATTCTCTTCCCTTACAGATGTACAAATGAAAGGTTCGTGTTAGCTCTTATTCATGCAGGCAAAACTCCCACTGATTCAATGGTTGCAGCCTGGGCCCAATTCAAATCCACGTCCCACCACCAAGGGCCGCGTCCCTCATTCGGTGTGAATTCCACCCCCGCAAGCCAAACCTCGCTCTTTTTTGGTACTCTGAAGCGCAGAATGCTTTTTCTGTAAGTTCCATTTTATTGGAAAGATTAACTGCGTTACTTGGAGTTGCTTTGAAAAATGTTCAAGTGCATTGTAACTGAAAAGTCTAACCCCACTTAAGTTTGTAAAAGAACATGGAAATTAATCCCAAAACAAGCATGATTAAAGGATGGCCTCCTTACTGCATAACCTCTGTGCTGTCACATAAAATTTAAAAAGCAGTGAATTATATTTTGGGGATCTAATTCATGTGATTGGCTTAAAATTGCATTTCTACAGAATATTCATATTTTAACAAGTGTTTTAATGTTGGCTATTTCTTTCAGAACATTGGTTTTTGAAGTCAAGTGATTATGTGGAAATCCTAACCATTAGTTCACAAAGTTTTTAGTTCTTCGATCTATTCCTGGAATAGAGCCTAAAAACATAACCAAATATGCCTCAGAAACTAGAATGTTAGAAAAAGTGTGCAAAGCTTTTTTTTTTAATCTCTTTTCCCCCCTCTCTTTCAGATTTGACTTTGCTTTGAGGCCTGGAGCATGATTCTTCTAAACCTGAGTTAGATGAGCTTTGCGCTCTCCATGGGCCTTTTCTAACTGCCCGGTATTTCCTGAACTGTGCGCGCTTGAGGGCAAGGCTGCCTGCTGATCCAGTCTTGCTCCAAAGAAGCCAACAGCAGAGCTCTCCCTGGCTTCAGTCAATGCTGGAGAATATCCAAAGAGAGCAAGGGCAGGAGGGGATATACTTGTTTTCATTGCTCATGTTTGCTGTGTAAACACCACTCACTTCTGACAGAGAAATATGTGACTTTATTTCTATCATTTTAAGGAAAAGCATTTACCAAGAAAATAATTATTATTATTCTCTGATTGCTCAGTTTTTCCACTGCTATGCACGTCAGAGCATGCATTGGTACAAATACAACTGATCTGGCTAAGTGTTTTAATACACAGGGGAGTAAATTGTTTGGGATGAAAGAAATTCATTATCCACAGTTTGCAGGGCTGAAAGTCTGACTGTTTTAATGTTACTGCAGAGTTAAAAAATTAGAAGAGCATGCTGCGACAAGCTGAAATATGCCTTTAGATGCTATTATACTACAATAAGCATATTAATTAGATTATTGTGCATTCTTGCAGTAATGCTGAACCCCAACAAGGCTAGTAGGATAACTAAAGGTAATCAGCCAAAGAATAGCCAGTTTCCCTTGATGCTTTTCTCATTTAATTCACAAAGGGGAAAACTCCTGCTCCCCTCCTGAGAGAGGGTCAGGGAAAGCCCTAAGTGGCAAAAAGAGAATACCTTGAGAGGTCACACATGTATCCAAGAGATAATCTGTCTGCACAGGGAGGCAGGAGAATATATCAGGCTGTGAACTACAGCAATGACTGTGCTCCTACTCCAGGCTATGTAGATTAGATTTTCTCCTCCCATTGCAAACAGATCTCCTATACACAGCAAATATATTCAGGCCTTACACAGAGCTCCACTATTTGGACAAGAGATTCTACACTAAAATTAAACATTAAAGGACCTCTTCATCCAGGCTTCTGCATCAGCTTTTTCCTACAGGATCATTATTTTTGTCCACAGTGCCTTCCAGCTGCTGAATGACAGAGGACGTATTTATTTACTTACTTACTTGTTTATACCTCACCCCTAGTTTGGCAGGGAAGAGCCAGGCCAGTTCTGCCTCATGACCCATGAAATTCACCTTGTGCTGCCTGAAGCTCTTCCTCTTTGCATGCACCAACAGAGTAACTCTCTGCAAAAGGAGCAGGTCCCACCTGGGCTTTCGCGTGGGGCTGCTGCAGGATCCCCTTTGAGCCCTGAGGTCGAGACGTCAGAGGGAAATCATCGCCAGTTCACTGAAAAGCTTTGCGGCGCGGGATGGCCCAGGCTTCAGCACAGAGTTCTTTTTATAAAGTTGGGCTGGCAAGCGCTTAAAAGAAATGACCTTCCAGGCTTTTTCCTTTTAGATAATCCCAGTCTATTTTTTAGAAAATATAGCTTTATTATACAGCTATAAAGCAGCGGCAGCACTCTGCACCACATGCACTGGAGACGATACATATGCTTGTATAAGATTTTTCACTGCCTTAGAAAAACTGTGCCCCCATCAGAAAGGGCCCGGGCAGTAAGTACCCCCTCCAGCTCTCCGTCTTGCCCTCTGCCAAAATTCGCCACCACTGCAACAGAGGTGGTCAGGAACAGACCCCTGCTCCTCACTGAGCTGGCCCGTGCCCATGTCGCAGCAGAGCCCCGCTGGGGGTGAGTAGCCCAGCAGCAGAAGGTACCTTGGCGAAGCTGCTACGCACCACCAGGACCTGGGGTTACTACGTATTCAAGGCGTTTCGTCGTGCTGCTTCAGAGCTGCTGCCGGTATCTCTGCCCAGCCCAGCGTTGGGCTGCCTGTTCACGGGGGAGTGCTCAGACCTTAGGAGTGGGATGAAGGCGGTGGGTAGAAAACTTGCGTCTAGTTTGGTATGTGAGCCTCACGCCTCGTTATTGCTCCCTTTCTGACCCAAGGGAGTGTTTCACACTTGCACAGAAAATGCTAATAAATGATTTCACCAACAGAATGAAAAGCCACTAGTTTGGATGTATCACGTCTCAATTTTTGGGTGCCTCAGGGGAGACATTGAATTGTGCCTGATAATCATGGTTGTGAGCAGCTGCTCTTCCAATGAGCGTCAGTGGAACGGTGGCTCCTTGCAAACCTTACCTGGAAAAATAGGCAAATTATTCAAACTGAGAACCAAAAATCAGTGGTCATTGTAAAACTGAAGGAGGCTGTGTCTGCTGAGAGCTGCACTGATCCTAACCCCAGCACTTTGCGATACACTGAAGGTTACAGAGCCCAGCAACTACCAGTTTGGGGGCACTAATTGCAATTTGGGACTCTTGGTTACACTTAATTGTGAAGCCTAAAAATCAACAGGTGAAGAAGTGCTTCACCTATATGCCTTGGAGGACTCTCCTGTCTGATATCTGTCCTGAGAAACTGGATTTGGACCAGCAGGGGCAAGGGAGGAAGGACCTGTACTGCCCAGCAGATGCTCTGAACCGCGTTTCCCAGCCCAGCTCTCCTCTGTGTATTGAAAAGAGCTGCAGAGCCTCTGTAATTCTGGTGTCCTGGCGTGAGAGCTCGGCAGTTTCACCTCCACACCCCTGCCTCAATGGCACAGGGAGACTTCGGCATTCGTCAGTGCCAAAGGGGAGCTGCCACACCTGGACTGTCACAGTCCTGCCTCCTCCCGCAGGTGCCTCCGGCTAGAGGGAAGGGGGTAGGATTAATTCCTTCATCAGGGAAAAAAATCAATGTCTGAAATGCAGTGCCTGGTTGCTCTCAGGGTGCCGCAGTGCAGGCATGACCCCGAGATTATCCTGTTTCATATTGCAGAGCCACGCAGCCCTGCTTCAGCCAGCAGCTGGAGCCATGGCCCTTATCAAGTATTGACTATCTAGGAGGACAATAGCACAAGGAATTTTGTTTGCTCAGGTAATGACAGACCTTATTATAGAGCAACTGTGCCATACCAAACATGTTTAATAATTAAGCAATGAGATATGACAAGTGGCAAATTCCAGCACAATTTTTACATGCCTCAGATTGCATTATAAGGCCAAAGGCCAAGGATTTCACCAGAGGATCAAACTATTTTGCATCTGAATCACTTATTATGTCTATTTTTCTGCGCTCTGTAGCACAACAGTGATAGTCTGTCATAAATATTATAAGCATAAAATTGCTCATGGCCCGAGACCTTGAGATCTATTATCCCAAACGATATATGCCTATTACTGGCATACAGAGTGGTGGAATACACCCCTTTGCCCATGATTAGGTCTGGAATTGATTTTCAGACTTCAGTTAACATGTCTGAAAAACAGGTTTGCTGATGGAATTGCTGAGAGATTAACTACGTCAATGCAAAGGGCATCACCTCAGTGCCCCAGTTGCTAACACTGAAATATTTCTCATTATGCCATAAAAAAGAAGAGAAGAACTTGAGATTTTAAGACCATACATGTTTTTATATACTATAAATTTGATATCTGCATTCTGTTTGCTTCATACTTCTCTCTCTCTCTTTTAGAATATGAGTACAGTATTATGAAATGCAATATTTTCCACAGAATTGTCACACTAATGCAGTATCAATTCTGAGACTTTAATCCTACAAAAATCAGGTAAAGCCAGAATGAGGATTCCCACAACAAATCTACAACAAACTCTTTGGGGCATGTTTTGCAAGAAGGACTTTCTTTGCACAGAGAACATAACGCCAAGCAATGTGACGCACCGTACAGCAAATATTTATTTTTGAGATAAGCATGGAGGCTTGAAAGGCCTAATGAGCTAATTGAAATAAATAAGGCTCTGCTGGAATCCAGGGCCGGATGCATGCAGTGGTGAGGGGGAAATTGCCCAGCTGCTCTGCCACTCCTTGTCTCAAGGCTTGTAACGCGTGTGCCAAGCTGCCCGGAGCTAGCGGGCTAGGGGTCAGGCTGCTGACCCCTCTCCGCCTCTGCTCTGGCTAAGTCCGTATCTGTAGGAATGATATAAGCCATTCCTGGCATTAATAGGCATGACTTACTAATACTTAAGGGAGTGCATACTTGATCAGGCCAATTAAAATTAGCATCCTGCTCTTAGTAATGGCCAGAACATGTTGTTCAGTGGAAAAAGAGCAAAACAAAAAACTAAATGTTGAATATTCTGTAATGTAATCAGATGCATCTGTAATATTTATTCATTAGAGATACCAAAAAGAGTACTAGTGATTCCTGCCCTAAAAAGCTTCCAGTTCAAGCATACGACCAAGCATGGCTGCTTCTTTGCTTTACCTTACCTGGCTGGTCCCAGAAGCAGCCTGAAATTCAGGATGTGCTGGAAAACGAGCTTGTAGTGGTAACAGCAATCTCCTCTCAAGGAGGGACATGGGACCAGCGAGTCTGGCCCAACTGTGACCGTGTGGTAAGCTGGGTGGAGACAGCAGCCCAAGAAGGTAAGTGCAGATATCGTCTCAGAGCTGCTCTTAAAATGGAGCACAGATGTAGACAATTTGATGACAAAACAAAGAGGCAAGGGTGAGGACAGAAAGCCTCAGTAAAGATGTAATCATCTGGCCGCATGGTTAGGTATTGGCACATCTTCCTGCGTGCTAAGCCAGCTGTGCATATGTAACATCTGGAATTAGGAGGGAGAGTAAAGCCGGGACACAGTTCTTTCCTGATTCCTGCAGATAATCAGTTTTTGCCCTGAAGCACTACACTCTGCTAACCACCTTCTTCAAATCCAATTTTAAATGGCCTGCAAGATCATCTTGTAACACTGACTGACCGGTAGAGCATATAAATGCATAAACTCAAGGTATGACCTGCATGTATTTCGGACACTGGGAAAGTACAGCAGGAAATCTGTTATATTAAAAAAGACAACAGCATTCTTTCTACATGGCTATTCTTTTTATTAGATTAGATATCTAGATTTTTGCCATTTTCTTGGAGAAGTAAAGGCTGTTTCACAGAAGCTTCAGGGAAATGGCTGCATTTTAATACAGTCTAATTGAGTTTTATGGTTATCTCTGAGGAGTCCTGGTCATAAAAGCTAATTAAATTATACTGATCTACATATTCAAGAACCATTCTATTTCTCACCCTTGGAAAAAAAAAGAAAAAACTAGAGGCTCATACTCATGATTAGGACACGTTACAGTCTCCTGACACCCCTCTTTGGGCAGTTTGCTTTGCTCAGTTTTGCAGGATAAATTTAACTTCTCCAAACAAGTGACTGTCCTTACCATTTTTAAGAATGTCGGCTTTGTTATTTCACATATCTCATTCTACAAATGTGTAGAAAGATCTATATACTCAATTTACAATTGTACATTCATTTAATAATTCTCTAGAGAAAAAGTTAAAAAAGGAAGCTAAAAGTAAATCAGTAAATTATCTGAATTTATGTGACAGGGGCTTTAAAAAGTAGACCTTCTGCATTTTCTTGAGTTTCTTTTTTTTAAATGGCCTTTTTTTGTTTCTCCTTTTTATTTCCATGCCCCTTGTGAGAGATTCTGACTTTGTTGCAATAACAGTTTAACAGCATGCCAAACTTGATACTGTAAAAACCAATGTCAGGATTTTTTAATCTGAACTCTCATTATTTTCATGTCTTTATTACTCACGCAGCGCCAGATTTCCAAATATTTAAGTGCCAAACAAATTCGACATGTGCCAAGAATGATTTTATGAAGCTGACAACATTTCTGAAGATCTTAGTAGCGGTCTATCTCTTTCAGCACCTAAATACCCTTGAAAATCTGGCCTAAGGCAGTGGGCAGAATTCCCACGGAGAATCATGGCCATTTGGGCTGAACAAATATTGCAGAAACCAATTCCTCCGGAGTCAGTATCAGTTCCTCTGGAGTTGGTATTTCAATGAATTTTTTAAAAAGCCTTCTGACACTGCACCATGCAAAGTGTCCAAATGCCTTAATAAAGCTAAGGTGTTGCCCGCTAAATAAATACCACGAATTGCTCAGCCAGAGGCTCAGAGCCCTGCAGGCTCCCTTGCCTTCATACCCACTCTAGACAGCAGTGGTGAAGTGATAACATTCCCTTTTGCTCTGATGTTAGTGACTGACTGAACCGTTTTGACTAGCTCTTTCATCCTTTACCAGCCTTTCCCTCTTCCTCTTAACTTCTCCCTCTCCAGCTGCGAGCGTCAGGGGCAGCTGCATCTGCTGCTTCCAGTCTGTATCTCAGAACTGCACAGCAATAGTATGGACAAGTGTTGTGATTTCCACTGCTCCTCCCTACTACCGAGCCACTCGTTTGCCCAGCTCCCAGCTGTTTTTTTTTAAAAAACACCCATTATGTGATTTAGAAGAAGTGCGTCTACTAAGCTAAAGTGCTAGGGGAAGACCAGCCTGGGATACTTTTTACTCTCGAATGATGAATAACTCACCTCTGGTGAACCTTACTGAAACAAATAATATATATTTAAGGCTTCATCCAGTAAGAAAAGAGGATTTTTTTCTGCAGGGGGCAGGGCCCGTCCCCCCACCCCAAGGGAGCAGGGTCCTGGGGGCAGCCGGGGCAGTCCCAGCCCTGGGGTGGGTGTCGGGCACCACTGCAGGGACAGGGATGGGGATGGGGAGCCTGTGGCCGGAGAGGGGCCAGGCCATGGCGGAATTGGAGCTGGTGGCAGTGCGGCATCCTGGGGAAGTGACTGATGGTCTTGGGCTGGGCTGAGATGGGGCCACGACTGGGCGGGGGGGGACCATGAGGGACTGGCTTCAAGCTTGGCCACTGCCTGTGTTTCATTGACCATACTGGGCAACAGGACCCACTTCATTATGTCAAGAGCTATTAAATTAGCCATTTAAGGTAGAAGAGTTGAGTTTTTTGTTTGTCGGTCACAGAGGGATTGATAACAAAGCTTCATTGTTCTGGCCCGGCCAGTGCTTAGCAATCCTGTGCTGCTGTGCGGGTGCCGGAGGGTTCAATGCCAAGCTACTCACTAAGGATCAGATTGCAAGAGAGGAAAAAACCCTTCGGAGAGAGAGGCTGTACAAAACAAGGGCTTTTTGAGACAAAGACCAGGGGGGTCCCATCAAAAAGGGCACCTCTCTCTTTCCCGTCAACGTGAGCGTGTGGCACCTTGATGAAATCTGCCTCACGTGCCCTGTGTAGCTTCTCTGACTCAGAGAATTAGACGAAATTCAGAGAGGGTCCTGTGCATGGTCTGACAAAACCAGACGTTCATGGGTACGAGAGCTCTCTGCATGCAAAGACCCTTCGCAGCCCTGTTTCCCCAAGCACAGCTGGAAGCAGGCAGCAGTCATAGCTTCACGCCACCCACCAGCACTTTGCCAGGGGCCGGTGGTGGTGGGGGCTCCTGAGGGTGGCAGGGACAGGCCTCCAGCCAGGGCCCATCCCACCACCCATGAGGGACCAGGGCAGGCCCAGAGATGGTGGCCAGGTACAACGAAGAGTCAGGATCATCAGGAAGGTTCGTGGTGACAAGGCCAGTCCAAGGCCATGCCAGGAAGTGAGGGCAGTGGGCAGGGACAGTAAGGCCTGTTAGTGCTCTCAGGACACTGAGACACTTAGTCAAAAAAGTTTGCTTACTATGCTGTTTTTAAGGATCCACAGCCTTTCCTATGGTCTTCATGCCTTCCCTGTCTTTCCATGATACTGTTTCTGTGATTTTTCTTGCTGCAATCTCTATACACACATACAGGCACAACTAAGGTTATCTCCTGCCTCTACGTTCGTTGGATTGGAGTATCCCTGGACATTCCCACTTCAGCTTCGTTATGACTTTGGTATGGGAAGGAGCCTCTCTAGTTGCATCTCTGTTGGTTTTTCAGATGAACTGATTGCTCATTTTAGGTTTATCCTGAATGGAAAGTAGCTGATATGCCCACAATGTTTAATCCAATCCAGAAAAATATTAACAACATCCAGGCAGTCTCAGGTACTGTCTTATTTCTGTTTGCATTACACCGGGCCCCTCAGGTACTAATAAAAAGTAACATTTCAAGGGTCAAGTTTCAGTGGTGAATTTGTGCACAAAAAAAGAAAGACAATATTAGCTCTGCAAGTGGCTTGGTAATCTGGAACATCTTTGTTTTTACCTGGGAAATCTGACCCACCAGTTCTGTACTTGGCATGGCTTGGCTGCAGGTGCTCCTTGTGGCCTAAGCAGTGCGTGCAGTGCCTCTAATGTGATTCTCAGCGACCTGATCAGGCAGGTCAATAAATATGGCTGATATATTTTAATTGAAGTAATTTCATGGATCGGTTATGTCCTTGTTAGTAGATGGATTGCTAGGGTAGAGATTCACAACTTCTCTCATTAAAAACGTCTGAAGCTGTTCCCTGCCACAGCTGTAATTCAGAAGGAAACTGCTCCAGTTGGACCTTTTTTTTTTTTTTTTTTACTGAAGACACTCATCTGTGTGTGTTTGATCTATAGATGACTATATTATATAAAAGTGTGCAATATGTGATAAGCAGTGTGGATAATAAGATTAGAGCCTGTGGTGTTGACAGAAACACTGTCCTTCAACCAAAACTTGTTCTGCTTTTTCAGTACTTAGTGAGGTCTTAGCCTTTTCCCAATGATCACATCCTGCTCCTATCTCCCATCCACCCCCACCCAAAGTTTTGTTTCACTGTTGTCTTCCTCCAACAAAGTGTCACAGCTTCTGCAGCTATTGTAAAGCTCTGAAAGTGAAGACAAGTATGCCAGATGTGATAGAGAAGCAGGAGCCATGGAGGGATGCAAAAACTGTAGCCAGAGTAACTGACCAGGCTAATTGTTGCAGCAGTGCTCTGGATGGATTTGAGCTGGATGGGACTGCACGTGCCAAGGCCAGTCAGAAAATGGTTACAGCAACAGAGACATGAGATGATGAGAGTGTGGACAAGCATTTTGGCTGTGAGAAGGACCAGGGAGGGTCATAACCTGCAGCTGCTGCATGAGAGAATCTGCAGGATTTAGATCTAAGTACAGGACACAGAGAAATCCAAGTTGAAGATGATGATATGTGGGGTTAGGAGCTTAAGTGAGAGTCAGGCCAGGTGTGTTGTCCATAATAATCAACCAAGTGCAGAAGGGCTTTGGCATGGATTACAAACTCTGCATCACCCATGTTGTGACTGAACTGACAGCTAGACTTCCATGTACATCTGCTGGTAGATGACATTGAGCTTGCCTAGAGAAAATGCACATGGGGAAAAGGGAGCAGGAAGAAATGTCTGTGAAATGACAGGGACTGGCACAAGAAAGATGACAGTGTCCAGAATGAAGACTGTGAGAGATGGTGATGGAGCATGCTTGCTTTAGGGCCAGATGGGTCTTCAGCTGGTGTTTTTGAGGGGGCAGACTGGCAAAACATCAGGAGTAAGCAGTTCAAGAGCAGAAGCATGTGTGTATTTCATAGGAAAATAGATCCCTAGGTCCAGCACGGCCAGGTAGAAGGTTAGGCTTACTCAAGCTCTATTTTTCCTACTTCTCTCCTCAGAAGTCTCGCTCAGCCCTGATCAACTGCTGTGACACTCCTGTCACATGGGATTTCAGAGGCCATCAGCCCATCTCTGCTCTGACCCTGTTGTTACTCCACAGAGAAGGGTGCCAGAGGCATGGGCAGTTCATTTGTTCCATTGGCCCTGATGGGTAGGATTTCGTCTGCACATCATAAATATTTGAAGAACTTATCCCACTAAGGAACAAACTGTCAGAGCTGAGCAGGTGAACCTTGAGCCTGTCGAAGTCACCAAGACGAGCTTTCCTGTTCAAAAAGGGCTTTCTGACATGAGATTACTGCTCTGAGGTCTGACAGCCTTCTTTATCCAAAACAGCATTTAAAAATGAAGGCCATGAAAAAACACTACCTTTAAAAGGTGGAAATTTGTAGCAGGCTTAAAACAAAAAATGTGCCCTTAGCATCTCATCGCAACAAAAAAGAGGAAAAAGAAGTTGAAGTTCACTGGGGCTTAGTTATTGGCAATGACTTTGCCTGGAATACAGTAACATGAAAATAAATAGAAGGGAACACATTCTGCAGAGAAGGAAGTGCTGTTGGGAACTGGCCTGTTGGTGAGTGACCTGCAAGGTGAGTCACGGACTTGGCTCTGTTTTCTCTCTAACATGGATCCATTGGGATCTTAACCATGAAGCTCCCATCTGACACTAATAGTCAATTCTTCTACATTTTGTAATCAAAACTAAATAAATCCTCCTTGCTATCGTTCTTTTGCATGCTAATTAATTTGTAAACATCATAATGTCTTTATCTTTTATCTTATATAGCTCCCAATACTGAATTGCCTTCCAATCCTTCATAGATTTTTCCTTCCTGCACCTCCATGAAGCAGGGAATTGCCAGTTTTATTTTGCAAATGGTGAACCAAGGCACACAAAGAAGGTGATTCACTAGAGTTACACTCCAGCAGGACAAAAACACATGTTCTTTGAGGCATGGGAACTTCTGCTGACTGCTTCTCCCCTCCATACTCAGCCAGATATTGAGGCAGCAGCAGTGGCCACCAAGCACTCCCTTAGAGCATTACAAATATTGCCTGTCAACAACCAGAAAGCCCCCTTCTTTTTGACCTGCCATGAATCAGATTTAGCCTAAAGCTGAAATGAAAACAGATGGATAGCTAACTGTGGAGGAAAAGGATTTGGTAAGAACACTAAAACCTGCACGCACTGTTTTTTGAACTGGTTTTTCTTTGGCTACAATTCAATAAGAGGATAAAGGAGCTACCTACTGATGTTAATAAAGAATTATCTACAATTTGAGAGTCAAGTCTTATTCCTCCACTTATCTTTTGACTTGTTTGTACTTATTTTTATAGCTATTCCAGTTGTCTTCCTTACCACACTGCATTTGCTGACATCTAGTATCCACTTCTTGCTTTAGCTGCACTTTTTTGTATCAGTGTAACCACTTTTCTCATAGCTTCTTGATGTTTGTTCTTTGCTTTGGTTAGATTAAAAGAGAAGGACTGGCAATTGCAATGCCACCAATTGCTACTTTAGTATTTCCCAGTACCTACTTGTAAATTCCTGGAAGTTTTAGTGAGTTTTGCATTATTGTTCTGACGCTTATTTCTATTGTCCTTTATAAAGCAAAACTTGTGCAAGGAGTCACTACTATTCAGCAGTATCTAGCTCCAGAAATAACCCTCAAGTCAGACCTGACGGATTCCCAGATTTGACTCTGCTAGCCTGGGTATCAGTGCCTTTGTCAGGCGTCCAGACCATCAGAAGTAGGAGAGAACTGGAATTACAAAGAAGAGAGAACGTTAGCTTTTTGCTTTAGGAACACCATGTTCAGTAAGTATTTCCACTCCTTTCCCAGAAACAGGAGAAATTTTTACCTGACATTGCCAAGGTCTGTGATAGCTCTGAGGAGGTGCCGTGTGGGGGTGAGACTACAGGCAGGATGATGTCCTGAAAAGAGTTGTGTTGAAGTTCAGGCACAGATGGATCTAAAAGAAGATCTATCACTGTACTGAGTGCAGCGTTCTACCTTCCACTGGAAGATTGTTGGCCCTTTTTTTCCTCTTCATTCTTCTGTTCACCTTAAAAGACTAGTGGAACATGCAAGCAAAAAAAAAAAACCACCCAAATTATTGTTAAAACTTGTCTCTTTGTGGCTCTTTTTGGACTAACTGATCTCTACCATCTGTGCTGTGCATGGGTATTTTTAGCTATTGTAAAATATAGTGATGTGCCAGAAACATGCATTTTACTATATTTCAGTCAGGATCTGAAATTGTGCCATTTGGGTCAACCACATGCAATGTGAGTATCTGTGATAAGTCACCTACATCAACTCTGTGTTTGCCTTCCATTAAAATTTTATTATGTAGATTAAAACTTCCATACCTCCCTTTTCTTAATTTCCTGTTCTATAACCATGGTGACATAACCCTCAGAAGTCAAGGGCATTGTGGTAGGTCATGAGGGAGAAAGGTTGGCAGCTACTAGCCCTATACAGTTAGTTCATGATATAATAGGTTTTATGAACTGTCTGGGAAGTGCACATCTAATGGCTCATAAGGAAGTCCATTCCCATAGTTCTGTGTCTAGGTGTTCATATTTAGCTAACATTCCTTTAACTACAGAAAATTTCAAAGAATAGCATTAGAAAATGGCTTAATCACTGCATCTTTTTTTTTGACCTGTTGATTTTGTTTTATGTATAACCCACAGATTCACTAAAGGAGAAAACTCAGGATTCAAAAGTAGGTGACAGCAAGATCCTTCACCCCGTTTTCATCCCTTTACGCTGAATACAGTATGAAGAGCACTACAAAAGAGGGACATAAAATTGACAGCAGTAAATATTGCTTTGGTACAAACACTGCTGAAAAAAACTGGACCTGTAACACCTGTGCTAATGCTGCCATAGGGGAATGCTAGGAAGGGACTGATGAGGAAATGAAAAGCACCAGGGACAAGGGTGGCTCTGGGTTGTGTCGTGGTCTGTAAGTGAATTGGGTTTAAGCTGCAATACCTTTGAAAAGTCCTGGGAACTATCTAGTATATGCCACTGATCATGTAAAATCAGTAGTGCACCCCCAGGCCTATGACATCTAGGTAGTATCATCTCCTGGAGTGCAGCACAGCATCTTACCTACACATTTTGGAAAACGCTGCTGTACAAGACCAACAAACAGCTGAATTATTTGTTACAAAGGAAGAAAACAAAAATAGTCCAGCTGGTATCAACCTGGGACTGGGAGTCAGAACTGCTGGATTCTGTTCTAGCTCTGTCTTTAAAACAGCTATTTATGAGGCTGTGTAATTCACTTAACATACATGCACATTGTCATGTCCAGCTATTAAATAATAATGTTCATCTGCTGAGAAGCTTGAATTATCTCTGAGAAATTAGGTTAGATCCTTGGATGACAGGAGCTATGAGCACGCATTGCAGTGTTACTGGCCCATGGGGTCTGAGGCTATCGTCACCGAAATACTAAGCAATGATCTGATTGATTAGTCTTATGACTTTTTGAACTAAGTAGTTACCCAGAGTTGGAAGTCTTCTTTGCTGATTTTAACAAGAAACCTTAAAGAGGTTCCTAGGTCTCTCTTTACTTCCAAAGACCTTAAAAAGACTCTTTTTTTAGAGGATTATCAAACAGGTCACCATTTCACTGCCCATGGGTCAAAGAACAGATCTCCGTGCTGGGCTCTCCTCAGGGCTTGTTCAGTCTCTGTTCTTGCTTTTTTCCCCTGTTTCTAGCACTTTGTTGCTGGGCTGGGAGAGGGTTATCATTTGTCAAACATATTTCTCTTCCAAAAGTATTATCCAATAGGCCTCACTCGGGCTTTAATATGGGCCTTCCTTGTAGGTGATAACTTGCTGGCTTTTTTTTTTTTTTTTTTTTTGGTAGAAGCTACTATAGTTTAAGTTCTCTGTCTCTGCCCTCCAGCTTCAGTAATGCTGGAGGTGCAACATTAACCATAGCATTTGTTTAATAAAGAGAAGGGCAAATTTTTTCCCCTGGAGTAATCCCACTGACTTCAGCAATAATTTCACTGCAAACTGAGATCAAAATTTCCCCTGCTTTTGAGAGTGCCTTGAATTAGCTGCTAGCAGAGCCACTGTTTTTTGACTAAATATTTATATTTATTTTTTACTCATATTTTATACTATGGGAAACAATTACATGGGTTCTTTTCTCAACTAAATCTGAATGATTCATATTTGGAGCTAAAGAGTTCATTGTGTAATTTTTACTTGTTTTGCTATATTTTTATTGCTGAATTTGTTATGTTGAAGGATCATGTGTGTCAGAAGTAGTCATCAGGCAACTTAATTAGTCATGAGTATACATTTCAGCATATCACATGGATCCTCCAGAAGAAAGCATAGACTATCAAGCCAGCAGCTTCAGAAAATGTTCCTCTAAAAACTTGGAACTTTAAGGACAGATAAAGGTTTTTCATACTTAAAAATAACCTCCTAGATAATCGTTCTGCCCATATGTTCAAGGGGTGTTGCCTTGTCATTTCCTTGTATTTGTTTAGATTATATGTTAGCATATGCAGTTTCTAGATAGATTGTGGATTGTTTCCTGACTTTGAAACCCTGCAGTTTCACCTTGAAATGAAAAGGGAATGTTAAAATTTCTTTACTGATATTGAATCAGTCCTGAGCGTCATTCTTCTGACTCCAAGTAAATGCAAAAATCATTAGACAAGCCGCTGCTAATGCTGTGAAAATGAATTGTTTCTTGATGCTCACAGTGATCTGATGAAAGCAGAAAAGTAAGCTGCGTAATCCATTTATATAAAGTTAGCTACAAAAAAGTGCAGTTCAGGGGACACACACACACAGTCTAAGCACCTCTCTCCACAGACCTCATACTGAAATCCTACTGAGGTAGTGGCACATTTCTGTGCAGAAAAAAATAGCAGGTGTGAGCCTTATCTTGGTGCCTTTAGCACGTGAACTGCTTTCCCAATAGAAAATGCTTTTGTCTCTCTGAATTTTTCTACTGAACTATTAGTATTTGTTGAAACATACCCTATTCTAAAGTGTAACATTTTGTATTTGTATCTATTTTATAAAATTTCTTACTCTCAGTACAGGAAATATGGTTTTAAATGGCTATTGCATTGACTTCCTAAGCAATCAGGGCCTTGATTCTGCTTTCAGCACAGTTTTAGCTTTCAACAGACATGAAAACAGATCTGCATTCATGACTGCTTTTTATAATTAAACCAAAAAGAGACCAGCTGCCATTAATGTAATGCAGTTTTCCAAATCAATATTGTGGCTTCTTCTTCCCTGATTTGCTGAAACAGAGTTTTAGAAACACAGAGCACATCAAAGGTTAGATGAGGGAAGACCGAGAGTACCGATCATTTCCCCATTGTCTGAAAGAGTAAAATCTAAGTTGGTAGACCTTAAAGAAGAGAGGCCAAGGGGAGCTTGTAGAGCTAAGCAGCTGTCTGAAGCAAAGGACTCAGCTTAAGCCAGTGTTGTGCCTGTGATGGTTCCCCATAGGGGAAAGTACTATCAATCTCCTCCTTGCTTCCTCATGAATTATTTTGGGCTACAGAACAGTCCTTCATACCTCTTTACCAAGAATACTAGACTGCTGTCATCATCATAAGAACAACAGCAGCAAAACACTCTGTGTGTGTGTGTGTGTGTGTGTGTGCTAGAAAGAATGAAGCTCAAGTATAGAAATTGTTGTGATGTTTTAACAGAATTAAGAGGGTTTCTAATTTAGCAACTGTGTTTATGTCATAAAATGTTTTATTGGCAAAGATATAACATACTTTGCAATACATTTTCCAAGCTTTCCCCCACTTAGCTTATGCTACACATATTTCATCTTGTCGTTAGGGGGTTCATCTTGTTTGCACTATCTTGCAAAGCTCAAGCAGTAATATGAATATTTCTGAAGTGGAAAGGCCTGAAGAGTGTTAGAGAAACCTGCAGGGGACTATATTCCATCAGAGCACCAGGTTCTAGCAAACAGTGTAAAACTGTTTCACCAATACTATGTTGGATAAAAAAAAGCTGAGAAAATTGTCTTAAAGCAAAAACTAAATGAAGTATTTCAATCAGAATTAGCTTTTCAGATGATATTTTCACAGAGATTTTGGATGATCAGGGCTTTCTTTTCCACCAGAATGAAAGTTCAAAGATCTCTGTAGAATTGACACCCCACATCTATGTTGTTGGACATCTCAGCATCTTCTAGGTCCAGAAATCTTACCCATGGGTGACATTCTTCTTAACAAACATATGTGTCTACATTGTGGATGTTTTCATCTGAATTAGTCATCCAAGCTTTTTGCATAGCCAACAGGGAGAAATAGACACTTTTTTAAAGTGATTAATCTTATCCCAAATGAGGCATCTAGAGCAGCTCTGATGAATCAAGCCCCCTTAAACTGCCCTTTTCTCTCTGTTGACTGTAAAGGTAGCCCAAGGTGACTAGCTCAGATGTAGATGTTAAAATTGTAGATGTCTAAAGTTAGGTGAGATGAATTCTGGCCCATATGTCTTCTTGATTTTGCAGGCTCTCTTGGAAGCAGAGTCTGGAGTAGGCAATGAAAATACTGAGAAATTTTTGTTCTGTAAGCCATAAAGTTTGGTTTTCCCCAGACAGGTCTACTCACCATATGTCTTTACATTTGTTCTGTATCACAAAACTGACTTCTTGTTGCTTAGTTAAATACAACACTTTTGAGAAGCTAACATATGGCAATATCATGCCACTTTTCAGAACTGGAGAGCTATGGAGAGCAATGGGGAATTCCGTTTAAGAATTGGTAGTAAGAGTTATCCTCAAAAAAATCTCTTCTAAATGGGGAAATGGACAAGATTTATTTATTTTTTTACCAAAAGTGCATCTTCTTAAAATACTGATAAATTACTTAACACAGTATGAGTTGGTTGTATTAGAAAACATTTATGCCAATTGTTAAGTATTGTATCTAGGATTTGATTCTGTGCATCTAAACATATGAAAACTCTTTATACACAGACAGATGTTTAAGATGCAAATACATTAGAGAAGAACCTGTCTCAAAAAATCTTCTTTGCTTGCTGGTTTTCTCCATCTTCCAAATAACATTTATTTCATTATTATTTTTATGTTTCAGGGTAAGGAGTAAATAATGTAATGGCAACCAGCTGTCTTGCTGGCACCAAACTCCCTGCCCCCTGAGGTTTTGATGCAGTCAGTAGGTGTCCCATGCTGTGAGAGCCAGCAAAAGAGAGATCAGAGGGAGGAGAGAGAATCAGGAGGAAAGATGTCTCTCTGGTTCAGATTCAGCACGCTTTGGGCCAAATTCTTGCGCTCAGATACAGAAATGTGACACTGATCACAAAGTGCCCAAGGGCAACCCATTCATGGGGTAAAGGCAGTAACAGGGACTGCATCCATCCTGCTCCAGAAGGAGGGAACTATTTGACAGAGGCTTTCTGAGTGGCACCATTTCCCTCTCAACTAAGTCACACAGGTAACCGAACAGCATCCTGGGGAAATGTGGTAGGAAATATCAACAAAGCTGATTGCTCCCGTAGCATAATACTCCAAACATCCTAATACTCCAGATGACTGCTGTCATTTTCAGAGCCTTACACCCACTGCCTTCACCTCCCTACATCTGAGTTAAGGAAGTCTCAGCTGCCAATTCTCCATCCGCACCAATCACGCCAAACCTTGGGTTCAGCACATCCGATTTTGTTTCACACGAGCTCCCCAAGCTCCGCCGGCATGCCAGCATCACCGCTGATTCACTGAAGTGCCTTAGTCAGCCTGCTTAAAATGGCACAGCTCTGAATTGTCTAGTCTCTTCCTTCAAATTGCATCTGATCTTTGGCCAATCCAGTTCACTCCTTTCTAGCTGTGGGCCTCTTCTCCGAATTTGCACCCCAACACTCCTCAAGGCATCTGTGCTGCAAAGGCCACGCCACAGTCCGTGTCTGTTCCCTCTGAGGAGGTACGGAGGCTCTCCTCCATTTGCCCTGTCAGACCATCAGCCCTTCAGGGCAAGGGCTTATTATGTGCTAGGCACTGACCTCTTCCTGTACCACATCATGTACATTTACAGCACTATCAATTATTTAAAACAGCGCTGCCTTCAGTCCAGCCACACGCTGAGTTAAGCTCTGTAGCCTTTGAGTAGTTTGCAGCAATTTTATTTTTCTTCCTCAGCGTTTCACAAATTGCTTGCTACTTTGTAGCACTTGTTACTATTTGCTAAGGAAGATGAGATGGTGTATTATCACTCAAGAGAAGTGTTTTTGTGGAGATAATGTTAGTTTTCTTCACAAAAATTCAGATATGCCTATACAGGAATGGAAGCCCAGACACTACCCCCAGAGGGGCCTTGACTTCATTAGCACTTTCATTTAGCTCAGACAAGTCATTATTAATATCAACATCTAATTCTAGCAAATGTAGCTGGATGTGCCACAAGGTAACAAGAGGTAATAAACATAAAACTATACAGACTTAGAAGGAGGAAAAATATCCCTTCAGTTAACAAGGGACAGGCAAGGTAATGGCTTGGTAGCAGCAAATGGTGATTCACATAAATAGATCCACATTTTTTAACTGAATCTTGTTTCCATACACCGAGTTAATTTTATAATTTTCCCTTAAAGTGTTGGGGACAATTTTAATTCTTTACTCGTTAATGAAAATTTAAGCTCTGTCTCCTGAAATATAAATACCATGTCAGGTGACACAAATGCGATCTTTATTTAGCTCAGGAATAGCTGGTGACAAATGCGTAGGACAGTGCTCTGGTAGGCTGTTGCAGTCAGCTCCTGCCCCACATCCTCTGTATGGGCTCTGACCCCTCCCGGTCTACCTGCACTGTCTGGAGTATCCTCAGAAACTTCATCTCTCCCAGCAGCCCTTCAGCTCGACGACCAAAGCCCAGACAGTAGTTATCCCACACTCCACTTGCCTGCTACCACCCTGTGACCATAAGGAGGAGAAACACCAATCTCCCGTCACCACCCACAGTGCCTCCAGCAGCTACTTCCGTCACTTTGTTTCCGACCCTGTTATAGGGATCTCTCTCATAAGAGAAAACACAACCCCATTCCCTCCTTCCAGCTAAGCCCCCAAATAAAGATGCAGGTGCTTAGGTTATTCAGACAGCAGACTTGGTCAGAATAATACACAACAATCCACCTTTCAATAGGAAAGTCCGAGGGAAAAGAATTTATCACCTGAAACACTTCCGATGGCCTATAAGTCTGTGCCTACCCTCCAGCAGTCTCTTAGCCCGTCATACCTTTGGGCCTACTAGGTAGCTGGCTTTGGAGACGGCTCAAGGAGGTCTGCAAAGACCTTTCTTAAAAGAAATCTGTGCTGAACACAATCAGCTATAGCTCAGTCATCCCCAGACCCTGTAAACTTAAGGACAGGAAGAAGGGACAAAATTCCAAGGCAGAGTTCCTAAATTTTGCTTAGATGTCAAAACCTCTTCAGACTTCATTATTCCTCACTTAGAGATGTTCATTTGGAAAATTCACACCAGGAATTACTCCATACCTCTGTACAGTCTTTGGTGAACTATTGCTTACCGCTTTCCAGATACGGTTATACAATGAACTTGACTAATCAGGCCGTGTATTACATTCAGGGTTCCCAGTAACTTCATCACTGGTCAGGGGAGGTGACCCAAGGAACCATAAAGGTTGGAGATGGCTCCAGCCTTCAGGGTCACTCCCTTTTCCTCACAAACTCCTCACACTTTTGCTGCTTTCTACAGTCCTTCTCACCCATCACATCCATGCCGGAGGCATCAGAACAGCAGAAAGATAGTTATTACCAGTGTCACTCTGACAAGCAGCTATTAGACAGGGGAGCCACTTACAGAAGACCCAGTGGGACTGGGTAGGGGGAACCCAGGCAAGTTCTCAATCCTACATTTTGTCTAGGGAAGAACATGGAAGTCCTGCAGGAGGAATTAACAATAGATTAAGTTTTTACACTTTCGCCCCAGGAGTCTCACTCAGAGACCCTCTGGTGAAACACACAGAAGAACTTAAGCAAAAACAGAACAGATTGCAACTGCTGAATGAGGAGAACATAGTTCTGAAATTTTTGCTTGTCCACAAAGTGTATTAAAAAGTCACAGAAGCACAGCAGAAATAAGGTCTCTAAAGGCAACACTATAAAACTGTACCCTTCATTTGACCCATGGCTCAGCATTTAGGCAGCCTTGGGCTACGAGTGCATGACATTCTTGTCCAAGTTTTAAGTAATCATCATGGTGCTTTTGCCATTTTTCCTATGGCTGACCAAAAAGATCCATATGAAACTGCCCACATCTTTTTTAAATTATTTCAATTCTTCATTCAGTGAGGCCAAGATTTTACTCATAGTCCCTTAGCTCAAAACAAAAAGTAACAGAGGAAAAGTGAAAAAGTATAAGCTTATGATACATGTAGACGGTTGGTCCTCTCTGTATTCCCCAAATCTCCTTTACTTACCTATTATGACTCAACTAGTTTCTTACTGGCCTCATAAAAGACATAAGTTTCAATGAGAAATTTGAGTGAAGAGAACCCAGCTCACTGCCTTAGTGACTTCTTCAGGCAATAGCTGCAATAATCATCCCGGAAGAGAAAATATACATACATATAACTTGATTAATATTCTGCAGGATAATATATTACTTTTAGAACGACCTCTTATCTGAATAGCTGAGCATCCTCTAGTGTTCAAAGAGTCTTTTTAGTGTCAAAAGCAGTGTGCAAGGCAAATAGCTTGACCTTGTAGAGTATACTCCCGTTACAGGACGTACTGCTGTGAAATGCATGCAACATGAGTGGTCACATGAGCAGCCCTTTCCCATATGGATAAAGCTGTGTGCCTAAGGCATTTGCTGGGTATAGCTCCATAGTTGCAGCTACTGTGGAAGTTGTTGTGTAACCTGTCTTCCTAACAGAATTTATAAGCTTTTCCAAGAATAAAATACTACAGACAATGTGTCTTTGCTATCAAATTTAGAGTAACAAAATAATTCTTCTCTGAGGTATAATGTGAGGGTAACTGCACTGAGAAAGCTTTCTTTGAGCAAGAAGTCATTCACTCTCCTGATGAGGGGAGTGTATCAGAAACTAGGGTTTCCAGTGACTCCAGGAAACAAACTGCAGCCCTCACACCAGAGCATACTCTCCATGTGTGTTTCTACGAGCCATGTTTCCTTTAAGGCAAAGTGATTTTACAACAGGTAGACACATCCAGACTAGCATTAAGCTATTTAGCAAGTGTAGCAAAATTTGGTGGAATGGCAAACAGCTGTTACATGTGCTCAGGCTCTGTGTATGGCTTGTATTCTAGTTGCTAGTTTGTGCTGTCATATCTTTACTGCTACTGTTACGCATATTAAGTATATTAAAATTAACACAGGCATGCAACTCAGGTATGTCAAATCTGTCTGAAGCAAATGTTTGTATTCTGTGTAGACGTATCCAGTTTGAAAGCCAAAAAAAGTGGAACAAGTGTCTACAGCGAAGCACTTTTCCTACTCCTCTTTCTTGTGTATTAGCAAAATAAGCTTCCTTTGTGGAAGTTCTTATTATAGTCTTACTTAGAATAGACTGGCAGGCTATGGGCTGAGTCATACTGGGTTTGATCTCCCTTATATGGCAGCAAACCAGGAGTAACTCTGCTGAAGTTCACTGGAATAAAACTAGGCTAAGCAGGATCAGAATCAGGCACACAAGCTTGTGCAAGGAATATTACAGCTGCTGCTAGTGATACATGTATTTGGGGGTTATTGGGGTTTCTAGTTCATCACTCTCACAGTGGCAATAACAGTTCTTGAAGCTGAACAGGACTCCAAATCTGCACGCTGCAGTGTGATACACAGCTTGGGAAGCAGGTTTTCTTTTACCGTGTGACGTATGAGAGTCTTTCAAACACACACTTGATACTTGCATTCCATAATGCTAATGAGACTAAAAGCATAAGTAAGGGTTACAGGATAATCCCTGATACAATTTTACTAATGCCTTACACTCTTTTTTTCCTGACCCTCTAGGCTGTCACATAACTAAGTATTAAAAACTACCAGGGGATTCTTTGTGATTTAGCTCTAAAAGCTGGTTCATGAATCTTGTGATCTGACTAGCTTAAAAGGCAAGTTGTTCCTGACATGTAAGCAACGGTATAACAACATTAAACAGCAAATCAGCTCATCTTCAGACAATTCCTGAGCATTTATTATTGTTAATTGCCATCACTATTGCTGGCGAAGACTGTACTAACTTCTTTTCATGGTGTATTCATTTCCAACCACTTTTATTGCAGTCCCTGCTGTTCTTCTTCATTATTTTTATCCTCTACGGACCATGCATCACTTTGCTGGATCCAGTGTTTTTTCTTAAAAGCCAGTTTTCCTTGGTAAGCTGTTAATTTTTTTTCTGCTGGCTTTGATGTCTTTCTTCAGCTTCCCAGTGCATCTTCAGAACTCCAATTCATTTCGGGTTTTTATTTCTGTTGATGTCTGCTCTCTAATTTACTACTACATATGCCAGTAATTTACAACTGTCTGATTTCTTTAATTTGAATTTTTCACACAATATTAAGTAAGACACTGAGCTGATGTAGTGTTATCAACCTAAGGTGCAAAAAAAAAAAAAAGTGAATGTACCAAACATCATCTTCAGTTGCTTTATGATTCTAAGCCTTCATGGCATTTTCAGTCTCGCAGTCTAAAGGTATAGACAGAGATATGCAAATAACAAACAACAACAGAAAACCCTGAAGGAAAGTCCAGTGTATTTGAAAACATAATTGAGCTTAGCAATGAAGCTAATATACTCACTTTTTTAAAATGTATTCTAAATTTCAAACCAAAACACCCAAGGCCCTTTGAAACTCTCTTTCAAGAACTGTTTGAAGGTGAACTGCTCTATCAGGGTAAAAACCCCAGCCCAACCAAGCAGCACGTGCACAGAGCAAAGCCCAGCCTGAGCTGAAGCCTTTCCCTCTGCTCAGCTCTCCTCCCTGTTTTCATTGCCTCAAAGCAAATGTTACACCCCTCATGGGGGTTATAGAGAGGGGAGAAAGTACGGGCAGGAAGGAGGCGGAAAGAGTGAAGAACGCACAAGGGAAGAAGTGAAGGTTTACAGAATGGTCTGTGGTTTCTAAAGTCCCCTTCCCGAATATATTCTACATCCAACCGTTCCCCCCTTCAGCGCAGTGAAGGCCATGCAAATATAATTTCTCTGTGCTTTGTAGTTCACCTTTATGATTTTGCTCGCCTGAAGTTGAACTCCTTGTAAAGCTCTGACATACAGAATCACTCTGCTTGATATTTCATGTAGATGTAGTCTATAAAGACAGCATTTTCTGTATGTGGTTAAAACAAAGGATGGAGAGTTTTGCATGTCTAAATTTGAAACCAAAAAACCTGAACATACTTCTCATGAAAAAAAAAAGTCAAACATTATTCTCCTCGTCATGTTCATAAAATCGTCATTTCTGTGTGACTCCTTTTAAGTTCAAAACACTGGGCTTTTTAGTAAATGAGACAAGGGGAAAATGGTAAAAACACTTTATCCCTGAGGAAAACTATTCCCCAGTTATTAAAAAGTTTGAACATATCTAAACCTTAGGGAGATTAAAGCATTTTCCATCACATTTGTGCTTTTCTGCTTGTTTTTTTAAATTATGTTTACAGAACGTAGCACAGCAAGAAAAAAAAACAGATCATTCAGATTCATAAGCCAGCTCTTGCTTTAGCTGACGCCAGTCTCTTCCTTTTCACAATGTTTTAAAAGGTTTCCCACCACTTTCACTACTGTGGCAGGTTATCTTTTGCTGTCTGGGCCCTTATTCAACTGTTTCAGGTTTTTGTAGGTGTTTTATGCTGAGTGTTAAGAAAGAAAATTGAGCAAAAAAAAAAGAACTAAGAGTAGTTTCAATTATGTCCCATAATTTTATTCCCATATAAAATATCCTAGAAATTTTTATATATAGCAATAGAGACACAAAAAAACAGGCGGGAAGGGACCTCAGGAAGTCTTCTAGTTCATCCTACTACCGACAGTAGGATTGATTTTACCTATGCCACTTCTCACAGGTGTTTCTCCAGCTTACTCTTAAAGGTTTCCAGATCTTAGAGATCTGCTCAATCTTCCTAGGACATCTATTCCAGTGCTTCACTAGCCTTACCATTAAAAATCTTCACCAATACCCAAACTGCATGTTGTACTTGCCTCATCCCCCATAACACATTTTTGGGGGTCCTATCCGACACAAACACAGAGCTCAGGCTATTTCCTGTCCTCTTTCTGGCACACCCTGACGTGTCTGAAAAAGCATGCTTGAAGGCTGACAGCATGTCACTCCTCTGTCTTCTTCTCTCCAGACTAAATAACCACAGTTCCTTCTGCCTTTCCTCAGAGCCTGCTCTCTCATGATTGTGTTTTCTTGAACTCTGGTCATTCTCGTGGCTTTCCTCATGAAACTCTGTCATTAGTCCCCATTTTTCTTGAAGTGGGATGTTCTGTATGGATGAGATAAAGATGCCACCCTTCTCAGACCCTGCCTCTGCAAATCAGTATGGCATATTAATATGGAAAAGCTTCATCAGCCATAATAGAAACAAATAGTATTTAAGGATCTATTAAGCTCAGCTTTCAGGAAATTGCAATTTGGCCTCATTGTGTCATTTGCAAGCATTAGTGGGCATTAAGGCTAGTACACATACAGTGGTACAAGTGAATATGCATACAGAGGGAAGAGAAGTTATGGCTGCTGTTGGATCCAGACCTGGAGCTTTCCTAACTGCCATGTAAAAGCTTCCACCACAGCATCTCACTATGAGAAGTTATTTACATTCCACCAAAAATACATAAATAAATAAATAAATAAATAGATGCAGAAAATCTTCTGAGATGAGAGGGAGAATGTGCTATCTGTTGTAATTCGATCGGTGTTGGTACAAAATGATGCTTCAATAGCAGGATCGTATCTTCATCCTTTCCTGCTTTTTTAAAACTTAATCCACCTCACACGTAGTAAGTATAAACTCCTGCTGGAGACTCACTTTCACAGTCAATCTCCTGAGAGACTGGTCGGTAGCTTTAATAACAAGAAACCTGTGCTGCGTAGCTGCCTACGGCTTCTATTGTGTAGTATTTAGATTCCATTCAAGAGCAGTTCCCCCTTTGTCTGCTACCTTCATAAATAATGGATATATCTTGCATTAGAGACTAGCAAAGATTGTTAAGCTTCCTTTCTTGCATGTGTAAGATTTGGTAGCTTATAAAATATTGATATAGTTGTGCAAGTTGGTGCACTTACATTTTTAAGCAAGATTTTTTTTTAATGCAAAGAGACGAGGAAAAGCATGGTAGATCTAAAAAACAGATTTCTGACAGTAAAAAACATCAGAAATTTTGATCCTTCCTTTTTTAAGTCTCTGGAAAAGTAGTTACATTACTAATTTTTGTAATATTCTTTTAAAGAAGACTCTACAGAGATCACTGTAGGTTTCAAAGCAATTATGGTAGGAGGTCACGAAAAGCCTTCAGGAAATGCTGCCAAGGTACTGCACCATCTAAAAGGAAGAACACAGTGCTGGAAACTTTTCAAATCTGACTGAGAATAGACAAAGGAAGACAAAATTTCAAAGTCCTCTTTACTCATTTCACTAATTTTATTTTTAATGTAATAATTTACAATTATATCTTTTATCTGAAAATGCTTTCATATTTAGCCTTGGTAATTTTGGGGGAAAAAAGTCATTTTGGCAGCAAACAGTTTTACCAAGATTTGTGACTTCTGTTTTTTCTTTTGTCTGCATGCTACCGAGTTTAACTGTCTAGGCAGTTACATTGCACTGTTATTGTGGTTCTTTGTATGCGACAAAGTCCTATTTCCAGTACTCTGGCCCATCCCTTCCGCATATCCCACAGACAAGACTCTTAAGCACAGCTTATTACAGGGGACTAGTTAACCAGTAATTTCACGGTGTTCAGTGGCTATGATCCTGAAATGCAGGCTGCCTCGCCAAAAAAGGGTGGACAAAGACTGAGAGACTGCATTAAATAACCATAAATGTTGCAGGGTCTGATAAGAGATATAGTTATGGCAAAATCATTGCTTTCATGATGTGGCCAAATTGCCATTATCTTGAGCTATGGGAGAGGAGGGGAGGAATAAAGGCCTGAAATAACCTAGCTAATGGAAAATTGTGGTCAATATGGTACTGAGCAACTTGGTGCCAAGGCATTTGAATGGTTTGCTGTGAAATGAGGCAGGATGGCTGGTGCAGCATTAGCATTAATAGGCCCTTCCGGATTGTGCTGATCCCTTTGGGACCACCCAAGTGTAGAAATTCATCCACACTCCATGTTCCTGGGGTGCTCAGAGCTGGCTGAGGAGCACAGTGCAGACGTTATTCAGGGCTCTGCAGGGCTAAGCTCAGGTCCAGCTGGACTTACCACCTCAAGCTCAGTGCCAGACTTGTTGAACTGAGGCTGGCTTCATACAGAGCCACCTTGAACCACAGTGTGCTTGGAGCCCCAAGTTGTCTCGGTGCAGAGCCAGCCTGAGTCCAGCAGGATTATTTAGTTCAGACTTTGGCACACAAAAGCGGCTGAACTTCCTGTGAGACAAACTTACCCTAGATACGGTATAGCTGTTTATGCAACGCTGTATGAACTACCATGCTTGGCCAGATCCAAACTGACTCTGTATCCATAACACAATTAAGCCTGAATCCACAAATTACGGAGAATGGACTGCTTTAAAGACAGATCATCTGGGAAACACAAAAGATAAGAAATTTACTCAAAGCCTCATTGCATGTCAATGATAAGTCCAAAACTGCCAATTGTCTGACCTGTTTCCCAAGCCTCAGGTCTTAGTCCAGGCTACTCTGTGAAAGCTAGACTGGACTCTATTTCCTTACCTTCCCCAATTGCCGTGTCAGGAATTGCTAACTTGTGAATGGATGCTCTGAACTGGTAACTGAAGATAGTTCAGCAGATGGAGCATGGAAATAACAGGACTGAGTTAACAGGGACCAAAACTTTCAGCTTTCGTGGCCACATAGGAATACCGCAAAAAACAATATGGAAAATAAACCTGTTTGGAAGTTAGAAAGCTGGAGACAAGTACTTTATACCGAAATGGGTTATCTAAAGCATGACTGATTAGAATTACATGTGACATTTTTTAATTATACTTTTATCACCACTAACAATATGAAGACAGTGAGAAAGACAGACCATATTGTTTTCTTTTGACTCTGAGGCAGACTCTTTACACTGGAAGTGGATCAGAACTTGCGAGAAGTTCTTTACTCTTTAAAGATTCATCAGGTTAGTTCCCCTGGGGCTTGCATTTTTCCCCTACTATTATCTCCATGGAAGGAGAGAAGAGTAGATGTTCAATGTTTTGATAACCAACAAAAGCTTCACCTTGTTTTGCCACAGAAGTGCTCTCCTCGGGGAATGAGAAGGGAGCAGGGACAGCTGTGGGCAGGGCTGGCAGACCTCAGCCCTAACAAGAATTGTGGAACGTAAATGCAGAATCTGGGGAAGATGGTGGCTTGGATTATGAGAAAATTCTGCTCCTAAGTATCAAGTTCTCAAATAATGTATCCAAAAAATGGCTTAGCCTCTCCTCAGACCATAAATGTGTTGGAGAGTGAGCACATACTTAGAGAACTGACAATATTTGGAACTTTCTCTCTTTCAATTTTCCCCTTGGTGCCCTCTATTTGCATTCCTCTACGAGTTGTCATTTGACAACTCCAGCCTTCCTCCAGCTTTTCCAAAAAAGGAATGTGAAATATCCTATAGACATGGTTAAAAAGATAAAAACAGGGTCACCAAGTCAGAGCAATGCCAGCACAGCTCAGTATCCTGTCTCCAGCAGTGGGCAATAGTAAATACCTAGGAAAGAATATAGGAATAGAGCAAGTGCATAACATTATTCCCAGAATATTTTTTCAGTACACAGTAATTTGTGGTTCAGAGAATTCCTGAACCAAATTTGGTGACTTTGTATTTAATAGCCCCCAATGGATTTATCTTTCATTAAATTGTCTAGTCACTTTGGAACCCATGTTAATTTTTATCATCTACAGCATTTTGTGGTAAGGCAATTCATATCGTAGGTAATCTGTCTTCCATGTACCTGCTTAAGAATCTTCTTTTTGATATCAAAGGAATTATTTCAGCAAGAACTGACAAACTAGGGATGATCTTTGACCTTGAAATGAAGAGAGAAGAAGCAATTCTCCTCCAGAACACTAAATAAATGTACCAGTACCTTTGAACCGAGGAAAAAAAAAAAAAAAGGAGCACAACAGTAACATATATCTTTCTGCAGCAAAAGTAGTTGAGTCTGGTTTCAGGTACAAGCCTTTCGTCATGCACAGTTGAACCCATTAGAAAAGTTCTCAAGAAGTAATCAAAACTTGGCTGCATAATAGAACAGTGCAGATAAATTGTTTTTTGATATGTATTGAAATGAATCTATGCTGCAGTGTGGCCGGTCAGATTCACTCCCATGTAGTTTTAAAACCAACATCCTCTGTTTTCTACCATTCCTTCTTGCCAAAGATGTGCAGGAGAGACTTCCATGTGCAATTTCCGACAGCATGCAAACAAATTCACAACATAGGTCTATTGTATACTGAGAAAAAACAGATCCTTTGTGCCATAAGGTAATGGAGCATGTCTAAAATAATACAGCACATGCATTAAGCTCAGTTAGACAAATTCTGTTCTGTTACCACTATCTTACTGACATAAATGGAAACTGAAAAATTTGGCTATATGTACTTCTGTGTTTTCTTCGTGCCCGGTTGTTGTGTTTGAAAAAAGCCTTCTTTTCCACACAATATAGGCACTTTCTTGTCTGAATCTAGAGTTCATAACTCAATAATTTGTTCCAATGGAAATTGTTTTACTGTTGTTACTAGTACTGCTGAGAAGAAGAAGAAAAAAAAAGTGTTAACAAAGTGCTTACAAGTCTCAGTCATACTAATAGAGACAGAAAGAAGGGAAACACCAAAACAATGAGATGACTTTGGTCAGCCTGGCAGGCAATAGCCGCTACATGCTGCCGGCTCACCCAGTTTGACCTGACCTGGCCTGAGTTTGAATTGATGGTTACATCAGCTGGGAATTGTCACAGAGAGGTGCTGAGATCTGGGCAGAAAGCCACAGCTCTGGCATAGAGGTAGAAGTGCAAATTACCCACAAGGCAATGTCACCTGATTTTGTGTTTGTGGACAAGATTACCTTGGGCCTAAGATGGAAAGGGAGGAGAGCAGGGAAGGACCAGACTTAGAAGAGGGAAAGAAAGAGCTTCTAACAGAAACACTAGAAGAGGAGTTGGGAGAGAAGAGAACTAGTACAATGGGAGACATTCAGTATGATAAACCTAGCACAGGACTAACTAAGAAGAGAAAGTGGTTGGGAAGGAATCCAGAATTCTTTATAAACCCCAAGTGCCTTCTCTGAAGATGTCGGTCAAGAAATATCATCAATAATAAATCAAAGGCTCAAAGACTCATGCTTTGAGTCTAATATGAGCCAGTATCTTCCACAAATATCTTCCCCCATATAAAAGTCCTTCTTTTCAGTGTACTGCTATTTGCTGTAGTGATGAATAAATTCTGATTAAGCAGTTCAGGGAGGATGAAATCTGCTTACTGCTTCCCTCTGAAGACTTAGAGGGCCTAAGAGCAGTGGGACGGTGAACTGCAGTGGTGTCAGCAGGAGAGGTGGCAGGACGGCCCCATATCTTGCTCTGGGTCAGCAAGCAGGATTTTGCAGAGGAAAGGTGGGCAACTAATCAAAGCAGCTGTAGTTCAACTGACCAGCTGCTCCTCAGCAAGGAAACATGAGGTGGGACCTGCAAATGGCCACGGGGCCGCGGTGGCCTGGAGGGGGACCTGAACCAACCCATGTTGCTGTGAACCACACACTGAGAGGATGAGAGGAAAGGCCTTCACTTGCTGGACCCTCAAGGATCCCACTGGGCTCCTGTGCCCACGGATTGAGTGAATAAAGATTTAGGTTGTTGCTCAGCCGCGACTGTGTTACACAGTGCTGTTTGCTGCAAACTTACATTCAAAACAGAGCTGGACTTTTGAACTGGAGGCCCCCAGGGAGGCTGCGCTGTGTACCAATGCTAAATTTAGAGCCTTCTAAAGTGGAAAATGGTAAAATATTTTGCAAATAGCAAACCTTTCAGGATATGGTGCACAAGCATCTTTCCACACAGCCAGGCTGCTACAAACAGATAACTGGAAAGTGGGCAATCATTAATCTCTTTCTGGAAAGACGTATAGATTTCTGAGCTGTTCGCAGATGACTTCAGATACATCCAGAATGAAAAGCCTGATTTTTCTTCTTGGCTCCACGCACAGAGAACATTTCAAACTGGCAGTTCTGCCTAGGAATCACTGTTCCCTGAGGAGGCATTTGAATCCTCTATAGAAACAGATGAGTCTATGTAAAAGCTGCCACATTGCCTGACAATATTTGTGAAGGGTGTTTTTACCCTACATTTGGCTTTTTTTTAATGAGAGGTTTTATAGGCATCATCAAAATTGATAATACATCTACTATGTCAGATAATCACGGTATTTATAGCCTTTATCACCTTCAGCTCACTTCAGAGTATTAAATTATACTTCAGATAAAACTCACTGTTCTGTACATTCTTCAAAGTCATCATTCTGACAGCCTCCTCCTAATAATTTTTTTTTTTTTTTAATATTGGGATATAGAGTGTTAATTTGGATAACGTACTATTTTGTGCCTTAATGTGGCATATTTACAAGGATCTGTAAGAAGTCTGGCTTTGGATTTCTTGACTCTTCTGAGAAAGCTCATGCACTGTGTTGCATTAAAACATCTGTTTCATGTAATCTCCTTGAAGTTTCCTGGGACACAGAAGAGCAAGTAGTTACTGGGGGTTAGCTTGGCTGGTGAAGGTACGTGAAGGTTCAGCTTCGGCAGAATCTTTCTGTCAAGTGCCATGATCACTACAGTGATCTGTATATTTACGTGGATATTCAAAAGCAAAAGTCCCAAGTGGCTCTCTAGTGCAGGGCCCACAAACTGGGATACATAAAGAGGAACAGAAAAAGCCCAGAGCCATGCTTCCTCCTTTACTTTTTATTGATTAACAATAAAGAAGCCAGATGCAGTAAAATAAAATGTGTGTACTTAAACAAGGATGCTTTACTATTTTTCTAACAGACTTGTCTAATAACAAGAGGTAAAATCCTATAAAAATTAACATGTTGCCTCTCTGATGTGGAAGATATGCTGCAGACTGGTGGTTCAGAATAAAACCAGGATAATACAGCTGCATAAATTACATAAAACTCCTAGGTACATTACAAACTGAGACCATATAATTTAAGTTGGAATATTAATCTGTTACAACACCATCTCTTGATTTAAGTTGCACAGCGGGACAAGGGTTTCCTAAGACAAATTTGATAACCAGCATGGGGGGGGGGGTTATTTAGTTGCCTAGTTACGCAGTTCATAAGCATACACTGCAAGGTTAGCCCATTTGTGAGGTATCATAAATATGTTAGGCCTGAAACTATAGCCTTGGCCACATGCCAGAAATCCAAAGGTTTCTCACAAGAGAGTCTGATACGTACTGGTTTCCAACAAAACCTACACATTAAAATCATATTTGGCACATGGAAAGGTCCAGGCTAGACCCAGAATGACAATGATCCAGTGAGTCTCCATGGGTTAGTCATTAGGCTTCTTGGTGATTCAATCCACTTGATATCTGTCACATGGAAAACAAAAGGGTATTTCCTTCATTTCCGTAAAGAGTTTTAAGATCTACAAATAAAATCATTGGTTAACAGAGCTAAGTACTATTATCCTAAGTAACTATTGCTGTGTTTTAAATTGGTGTATCTGTATTTTGCGAGTCATAGATTTGCTTTCTTTTTAGTAGCTGTTTATATAGATATCTTTTTTAAAAACCCATAAACATAACTCTCAATATTTTCTGATTTCATGCTCTAGAATTTGAAAGGATTCACTCTTTCTTCGGGACTGTGCTCTAGAACCTAAATTGTCATGGCACCTGCTCCTCTCCTTTGGGGTGGCAAACGTAACCTTGAAACTCTGACAGCATCATCAGCCAGTGCAGCAATGTCTTCCCAAGGTGGCAAACTGTCTGAGTTTAGAGCAATAAACTGCCTGTTCATATTCCAGGTGACCATACATACTCTGTGACTCTGTGGTTAGGGTCTAAAACTTGTTTAAGAAAAAAACAGGTAGTGCTTTTTTTTTCCATAGAATATTTTACTTTGATACAATCTCCTCTCTCCAACACTTTTATCTCTTTTGGTGCCCTACCAAGACCTCTGTGGAGCTGCCCTTTATTCAGCCTGCTAGGAGCGAATTAATTGGATTAAGCGACTCTTCCTTGAACTGTTAAGGAAGGTAGTAGGGTGTTGCAGATGCGGTTTGCAGCTCTTATGGCAGAAAGCCCTAAATGCAGGAGGCAGAACCAGGCAGTCCAAGACCAGCCGGGAAGCTGAGATCTGCCAAGTCGCAGGGCTGAGCTGCTGAAGCCAGCTAAAAGCTGCTTCTTTCCTTACAACAAATGGAAGGGAAAAAGGCGCTGAACAAACATCAGCAGAGCCAAGACGCAAGGAGTCGAGCCAGGCCAAATGAAAAGTGTCATGTAACAAACTTCTTCTGATATGGCGTTTGTTGAGAAAAATCACCAGTTAATTCCACTGTCAACTTCAGATACAGTCAGCTGTCAATTAGTCATCACTGATTATCCATCCTGCTCTCGATAACCCCTAAGATCACTCTGTGCAAGCCCAGCTCAAGTCTAGAAACAGTGTGGGCCCCTGCTTGGTATGCACAGTGCTAGCTCACTATGTTCTCTTCTCATTGCACATCTTTATAGCCTAATTTAAGTAAGATTACTCCATTTTTTTTTTCTTAAAACAGAGTGTTCACCTCTGTCTTCCATGCCTGCATTTTTTCTAGATAATTAGAAGCTGTGTGAACCCTGCTTGGGAGGAGGTGGGCATGGAGAGCTGGCAGCAAGCCTTAAGGTCCCATTCTTTCACCCCAGGAACAGCATTTTGTTTCAGAAAAGTCCATGAATGTCGTCATGACACGCAGGGATTGTTCGTGCGTGTTGGGTTCCGCTGTGCGGTGACTTACATAGAGCTACTTTTAATTTCCTGACATTTTCAGTGATGGAGTTAAACTATAATCCCAGATCCTTGAACCTTGTTCCTATTATGCGGTTTTGAGCTCGCTGTATTGACTGATAATGACTTTATAATAAGAGAATTGTTTGACTCATTAGCATTGCAGCTACTGTTGGAGTTCTGCGCCCAGTGTAGATTACTTCTTAACCCAAGCTGGCCAGATAGTTAAATCAGCCATGCATTTTAGCTATTTCAAATGAACACTGTTTTCATTAAACTGGTTGCTATTAATTTTCATTGTCCTCTGACAGCTGCTGTATCAGAACTTCCTTTCTGTAATTAGTTATTGCAAAATTTTTATATATGAACAGTTTTAAAATACAAAAGGTAACTCACACTGGTGCTGTTTACGCTGCTAAACCAATTAGGCCAGCAGGAAAATTAGTAGTATATGAAAAATTTACAAAAGTGAATTCCTGCCGTGTGGTGTGTCGTTTCATGTAGTAAAATGTCTCAGAGCTGTTGAGAGACCATGCGGCGTGCACCACCCAACCACAGCCGATGCTCCTCACCAGCAGCTTCCTTGCACTGTCCTGCACTGCTCTGTCACAAAATTAACCTTGCTGCTATGCACTTAGCCACCTAAATACACCATGGACTGTGGCAATTAGTTGACACTAAATGCTAGTTACAAAGAGCAGGGTTCATCTCACCTGATTTTTGCCCTCAAGAAATGAGGTGCCCAGTCTAGGCTAACCATCAAAGCTCTCTCTACTGCAGGACACCTCCAGTGGACAAGTCGCTTGCCTATTCTGCAGCATAGCAAACGGGCAGTTTTTCCATTGGCACCACCAGTTAATCAGGTCCCACAGTTTCCTCCAGCCATTCATTTTTGCTCCCATAAGACTCCCCTCCCTTCAGCAAAGCTCTGTGTGGCCACTCTGTGAACCAGATGAAGTGATCAATATGGACTTAAAAGATGTTTCTTGGATTTCCTACTGCAATCTGCTGTGCCACCCCACCAACAATTTCACTAACATTGTTCATAGGCCAGTGCAGAAGAACAAGATGGCAAGGGCACAAAAGGAGCTGGAATTTACCTAAAGCCACCGCTGACACAAGAAGAAATCTCTCAGGAGCCACCACGTTACACACCAACTGCAGGACGACTGAGCCAGCCCTCCAGCAGTGTCTGCCCCTCTCTGCTGACTGCAGACAGAGCCTAGAGGACATCCTCAGACTGAACATCTAACTGTTAAGTGGTTAAAGTCAGATTAAAAAACTTAACCCAAAATATCTATGGGTCTGTGGCATGAAGGCACCACACCCTAATAACTTGTTTAAGCATTTTTCAGGTTATCAAACATTGTTGATCATGGGTCTATCTTGGTGTCCCCTCACTATGTACTCCTTTTCTCTCCCCATCTTTTCAAGTTGTATTTTGACCTTTTCATTTGCTCTTGATTCTGTCATACTTCTTTTCAGCTTTGTTTTTTTATTTTGTTTCTTTTTTCTGTATTTTCTCTTTTCTTCTCCTCTGGTTTTAGCTTAAATTTCTGTACTTTGATTTCAGTGTGCTACTGCCTCTTGGGTTGTCACAGTAACACCTCGTACATAATTAGCTACTGTGTTCTTTAGCATACTGTGAGATGGAGATCTAATTGGACTGTGAGTTTTCCCCACTACAACTCTAAGGCCAGGCCAAAGACAGCCTTGGTTGTCCCTTCCCCTTCCTGCTAGCAGTCACCGTTGTCCTCCTGAGCCTTTCTTCACCATTATCATTCCATTTTCCCCTTGGTAGGAAGGCTGGGAAACAGGTGATGTAACCCCAGAGCCATCAACCTCCCTGTTCTCGTAGCTTGTCAAAAATCAGCATTCATCAAAAACAAATCTGGAACTGGCAAGTCTGAAGCCAAGCTTCAGCAGTTGGATGAGCAAATTATTTCAGGCTGAGGTTACTGATTTTAGGGAGTTGCAGATGCCAGAACTGCCTTTGGCCCCTCAATACCAAAATCTTAGAAAGATGGAAATAGAAATAATTCTGAAAATTAAAGCAAGGGGTGGCTGGGAAAGAGGGGGGAGGAGGAACAGACATGCTTCTCGGTGTTTGCCAAGAGACAGCTTGCTGTTCAATCTGGTTTATAACCATTAGCTTATAAAGAGGTACTTCTCAGCTCTGTTGTGCAATAATACTGAAGAGTCAATGCTCTTCAAGTTGTGAAGGGCCTATACACTGCTCATTGTAACCAAACAGTACGTTTGCTATTTTTCCTCCAGGTATTGCCATACACAAAAAATACCCCAGATTGTGTAGCTCCATTAAAGAAAGCAATTATACAGTCTTCATTCAATTGGACTGGCAGGCCAGCATCACTGTAAAGGAAATTCATCTCCAGGATCTGCAAATGACAGAGCTTGCTTCTCTGTACAATAAAGCTTACTGCAGCAGCATTAGCTGCAGTACCTTTTGTTACATTTTGCTTACACTGTACAATATTGTGTAACTTGATATTTCTCTGAGTGACATTTAAATTTAAGTCAAGAAGAAAGCTGATTGTCTTTTTCTGTGAAAACTTTACATGAGAATTTTAGATCTCTGTCAGTTGATATAAATCAGCTCCGTATATATGAAGCAACTAAAGTACCCTCAGCTCCTCTAAGGGCTCTAATTTTCACATAATTTTGGTGTGATTATTGTTCAGCCATTCATGTGTGACTTTGATAAACATACTCCCTTGGAATTAGTCCATTTAAAAGCACATTTCCATGATCAGCCTCCCTCTCTTAGCCCTTCTTGACCCCCACTTGGTAATTTCTTCTAAGTCATTTTAATCATGTTTTATCATTACAAGGCTCCTTAATAGGACAGTCTAGCCTTTTCTTCTCACCGCATGAAGCACTGCTGCTGGAGCTTGATTTGCATGACCTAAATGATTTCTGTAATCACTGCTCTCCAGTTGTTTGTCCTGGAGGGACAGTGAAGGATTACATTGTTTTAAAAGCATTTCTATTTAGCAAATACCTCATTTGCAGTAAGACATCAGCATTTACCACTTTCATAATACAACTGGCCTGCTAATAAATTTCATTTCTGCTTTAATTTCCCTACTTCATAGACTGACCAGAGACAAAGACTGTAACTGAGCTCCAAGAGCAGTAATTCCTTACCTATTAGCACTCCAACTGCAAAATTGTAAGCTTGTTCAAAGTAGTTAATCAGCAGCTTGCACCATCCGTCCTGTCCCAAGGACCCCACATGAGGACCTCCATACCCCTCTGAATAGGAAAGGAGGAAGAAAACTCTGCTGAAGCCCAGAAACTCTGCCTTCATGCAACTGCTCCTTTGTGCCTCAGTTCCCCTTCGTTAAAAAAAAAAAAAAGAAAAAAAGAAAAGACAGAGGATTTTAGTACCAAAAATACTTTGAAAATAAAGATGATAATTTCTTCTCATACATCTGAGGGATGATCAAGTCAATGGGGATCTCATTATGGAGTTAAATCACAACTAGTTCAAGCCCTTGTTTGGGATGGGGAACACAACAATTGTGAGGTGAGAAGGGTTGTTTTTCAGGTCTCATCTGGCTGCTCTCCCACACGGGCTATTCTGAGCACCAACAGCTAATGTAGGTAATATTAGAGAAGCCAGGAACTATTAAAAGCTCATTTACTATGCTGCCACCAAACAGAGGCACTGAGGAAGAGTTAGGTAAGAGGAGGAAAGGTCTGAAGTCTTGCCATTGTACTGCAGCTATGCAATACAAAAAGCATGGTTTTCTTCATAACGGTAAACTAAATGAAAGTTTGAGTTGATTAATGGCCATGGCTGAAGAAGAACAAATAGTGAAAACCTTTATAAGTCATTGTATACCTTCCAGTCCTCGAAAGGAATGGGATTCTTAAATGAACGGCTTCATGCAGCGGTTGCCGTTAAAGGGAGGCATTCATCTTGTGTTATTGATTTTGTTTATTCATACAGGTCCCTACTATAACAGCCAATGTCATGTCAAAAGCAGCCATAATGGATTTCCACATCTTCTTGGAATAGGGTATGTCTTTCTTAAAGCAGGGTACGTCTCCCTGCTACATGTTTCTGTAGTGCCTAGCACCTTGCTATTGGGGCTATTAGGCCTCATCATAGTAGGAGTGCTAATAATACAATAATTCTTGTAAGAACAGTATAACTTCATAAAAGATTTCCTTTTTTCTGCATCTATATTTAGTTGATGTAACAGCATCCAGCTCCATAGTTCTTTTCATAAAACAGGCCTGCTTCTGGCAAAGGGGAAAAACTTCTTTTTGGGAAACAATTTTTTTCTGTCTGCCTCTCCCTCAAGACCACCAGCGAACCGGATTACTGCCACTTGGAGTACAGAGTGCTTTCAGCTGCACTGCAGGCCTTCCTTTGTAAGGGAGTAGAAAGCAGCTGAGGCAGCGGACACTTGTTGAATTCTGAGCATTCTGCATCACCCACCACAAATGGCGCAGGCAGCATGGCTGCTGTCCGCAGCAGAAGCAATACACCAGACTTACTAACAGGGCAGACTGTGAGGCTTCCTATCAGGTTACACACTCACTCACACACAGATCCAGATGTATGCACACACAAAGAAATAATAATGGCCGAAGAGAGAGAAAGCAATTTATAAGGTTCCCACCTCATAGTGCCACAGCACATTAAGAGACAGACAATTCCCTAAAACATGACAAATGGCCATAATGGGAAGTCTCACTGTTAGCAGTCTATTCTTCTGCTAAATTTGGAATAGAGGTTTTCACAAAATCTGTTGTTAAAAAGAGCAGAATCTCCAAAAAAGCTGGTAACACTCTCAGAGCAGGTAAGGTTTGCAATGAGCTGACACAGCTTATACAACACCAGATGACATGGGGTGTCATGTACAGATATGAATATCTGGCAAATAACTTTGGGTCTGTTGGTTGAAGCAAAAAAAGCGATCAATATATATTGGCAATATTTATCCACTTACAGTGCTGCCAAATGTGAACTTGCAGAAATGTATTGGCTGTTTTGAACCAGTCCTTGACTTTGTCTCCTCACAGATGAAAGTGGCCTAAAACTAGAACAATCACATTACAGAGAAAGAGATATGGCAGGAATGCACAGGGTCACCCCTATTATTTGTTCTTGCCATAAGAGTCACTGCTGGAAAAATTAGGTCAGCTACAGTTTTCAAAGGGATTAAGTAAGTTAGATCAGATTGATAACAGAATATGAATCTGATAAAATTCTCTATGTCAGACTGGATCACCCTCCTCCTTGGAATAAAAACTAAGGTTTTTTAAAATTAGAACAGACATTTTGCATTTAAAAATAATGAACCCACATGTGATATATTATCTGTTCCCAACTCTTTTACTCTCCCTCCCCCTCTCCCTTTAGGCATTGGCTTTTAGATGCTTCTCCTTAGTAATACAGACTGAGGCAACAATAGTATTATATGACAAGCTGCACACGGACAGTCAGAAAGAACACCTATGAGATACAAAAGTGTCCTGTGGCAATAAAATTTGGGCCAGACATAATTTCTGCTTATTTAATGTGATTCATGATTGCTATTACAATCAAAGTGCTACGACAATTTCACCAAGAAACAATAGTAGTTTTAAATATCAGGTCCTAATGAAGAGCAGCAGAAATGTCCTCCTAGGTGAGACCAATGATCCATCTGATCCAGTAGCCTGTCTCCCACACTGGCAATGGGAGACGTTGTTTAGGGGAGCATGTGCATCTAGGCAATTTCTGCCCATTCCTCTCATAGTGTCCCAAAAAGAAGTGCTATATTAGGGATGTTAAAGGGTACTTTGCTGCCGACTCCTGTTAGCACGTTTATTGACTCCTTTTTGTCTGCAAATTTGTCTCATCTCTTTTTGGTCCTGCTGATAGCGCCTGCCTCCCCAACCTCCTGCATTACTGTTATCACCACTTGTGCAAGGCAGCTACGCCTGGATCTGCCTCTTCACAAGGAAGGGCCATCTGACCCAGAGAGCCCCGGCCTTGACTCATGAGCTTCAACAGGTGGCTCCTTCGCTGGCCCAGCAAGGAGCAATGTTTCCCTTCCCATTCTACAGGCTCCAAGAAACAGTTTGAAACTGAATCGCTGGCGTCTGCGGGAAAGCAAAGGCAAAAGAGGAAAGCTAGCCCTTTGCATGCTACCATCAGAAACAGGGCTCTCTTATGGCTATATAGAATTTAAAAAATGTAAGCAGCAAGCCTGAGACATGGACTAACTCAAAGGAAAAAACAACCATTGTTCCAGGGCTTTTGCTGGCATTTTTAATTATGGAAAGAAATGAGAAAACTGTCAAATGGAATCTCTTTGATATAACTATTTTAGAGCATAATTTCCATTACCCAGATGTATGATCTAACTCCCAATGAAAGGTGTGTCCTGAAGGACAGAATTTGGCCTTATGTGAATCTAATGAACTCAACATCTTTCGTGGGCTTCTCAAAAACTCCTTTGTTCTGTAAAGTGCTTTACCGTACTGTTTACATGAAAGAAGCTGTACAAAAGATGAGTCAGATTAAATGCTCTAGGGCCAGATTTTGTCTGACCTTCCCGTGATGCCTGAGTAAAAAATTAAAGGAAGGTCTTGCACAGGGAGTAGAGACAACTGTATTTCTTTTTACTGCATGAAGCACCAAGTCTGCCCCTCACTGCGAATGAAACAGGAATTCAGGTTCAACTTCCCTTTGCACTGGAGCAGATACTGAAAAGCGGAGACAACCTGCAGATTTCCCTCACGTAGCAAAGGGAAGAATAGCTAGGGAAGAATAGCTCCCAAAGTGTAACCTTACCTTTCAACAATATTTAGCTTATAAAGGGATTGTGGCTCTTCCTAACACTGTGTCTGGAGGGCACAGCTGCTTCCAGATTGTAGTTTTAAAAGGTATACAAGGAAGGTTGATATAACTGTACTAAATTGAAAAAAAAAAATCCGAGATAAAATGAAGCTCTTAAAGAATCATAAAGGTACATTGCCCCACACAGGTGATGAATTCTGAATAATTAAGTGCTTCATTTGTTTGTTTTACAGTGCAGGTGTATTTATTTTTCCAATTTCCTACTGTTGTACTGATATCACCTAATACTCCATCTACTTCTTAATGACAAATCTGCTTAGGCCTCTGGAGGACTAAATTCAAGAGCAATAGGTGCCATCCCTGGAAGGACCTACAGCTTACACTTAGCAGTCCAGGAAAATTGCTGCTATGTATGAGCTCTGCTCAACAGCAGTGCAAAACAGATTAGGAGAGTGATATGAAGACAGACTTTGGAGGTGCTGTACGGCCTTTGGGGAATGAAAAATATTTTGGAGGTGATTTTTAATTTATTGGCAGAACTCTTTAAATGTGCATGGTAGAGAAAGAGACGTTTTTGGCAACTCATTTAATAAATTAAGGTTCTGATTTATGTGGACATTTGTTACAAAAGGTTGCGGCTTGTAGATATGGCAAGACTCTAGTTGGTGGAAAACATGAAGGGGGCTGGGGAGTGAAAGCTGAGTGTTGCCCGCTCCTCAAAATTACTAAGAGTCAGCTTTAAAGCAGCTTTAAAACTACTGACTACATATCAACAGCAGAGCAGGAGCAACCACAAGGCCAGGCAGGCAGCAATGCCGTTGAAGAGTCATGCCATGTAGCTGCTGGCTCCGAGCCGGTTTGGCTACTACACGTCCTTACGCCAGCTCCAAGCACCCGGGCCGGGAAATCTGCCGGATGGAGTGCCTGGCACTTCCAAGGGTGCGGAGGAGGGCGGCCGGCACAGATGGGCATCGGCAGCCTGCGCCTGCAGAGCCTCCAGACAAGCACGCAGCGTTGCCCTAGTCCTCCTTGGAGAGGTCGATAGCAAGAGAGAAGGGGTGAAGGCGCAGCCAGGCTGAGCTTGCGGTGAGGGATGGATGCGCGGCACTAAATCTGGGCACTGCATTCCGCACCGGGTCAGGTCTCAGTCTGCTCAGGCAAGGGAAATGCTGACTTGGCCACTGGGACTTATTAACTTTTAAAAGTCCAAGAGAGACTACAGTGCCAGATCAATATAGCACTTCTGAATTTTGGCCGTGCCTCTCCCTATAAATGTATACCTTACACTTTTTTCAGTTTCCACTGATAACTGTAACAGAAACACAGGCTGGTACACATCTGTCTTGACAGCCCCCTGTGTTAGAAGCCACAGCTATTTGTTCACAAAAGCTTTCCCACCCCTTTCAGTTGAGAAAACCACGTGAGAAACCACATGTGACATGTAGTTTAAACATGAAGGGTCACAGATTTTTTCTCTGAGAACTAGTTTGAAAAACCTTTGTGAAATAAATGTGCTATAATGAGGTAGGTGACATTAAGCCATTCGCTTTACAAGACGGAGGCGTCATGTGAAAGGAAATAAGAATACAAGAAGCAGAAAGGAAATAGCGAAAATGTAACACACTGCCAACACATCCACAGACAACAGGCCCATAAATGAATATCAAAAGGACCAGGTAGGGCTGTACCCTCCAACACCCCTAATACAACAGTCCTTGGTGTTGGGGCAGTATAAGAGGAATGGACCACAGCAAGTGTCCAGGATCACCTGCTCTCCTTAAACAATGTCTCCCATCGCCAGTGTCAAAGACACAATATGGGATCAGATGGATCGTCGGTCTGACCCCATAGGGCATTTCTTATGCGCTCATGCTCTTATCTCCTTTCAGAAATGTTGTATTAGATGATGCAGTAATCTTTCATTTAGACACAAAATTTGCAGAGTTGTCCCAACAGCTATGTTGCCAAAGTGGCCTTCTGGTCCAGAGGAATCCTTTCAGCACATCAATGTATCAAAGAGATTGCAGGAAAAAAACACATGGGCACAAGACAGATGTAGACTGGAGAAACCCAAAACAAACATTGGATTAGTGTGATAGGACAGGAGAAAGCAATAAAGGTTTTCATTACTGAAAATCCAAAAGCCAGTTTCTTGTACCCCTTTTGGCATACCAGTACAAACCTGGAAATTCCTATGCTGTTAAAAAGAGTTACTAGCTAATATATATGTACTTTTCATAAAGAGCTTTTTCCCAAGAGCTGCTGAGTATCTTTGGTTCTCATGCTAATACTTTACCTGCTAGTATGAAGCTGCACCATTTTACACTTGGCCCACCAGTTGCAGTGTGAGTAAAGGGTACTCATCATCTCCTCCCATTGCACCCAGTAATTATCTCTGGAATAATTTACCTACATATCCTGGAGATCTCCATCAAGGTGCTTCTTTCTATTGTGGACCGTAACCATTAGGCTGGCTCTCTGGCTGATATGAACTGGCAAGGCACCTTTAATTAATAATTTTTCCTCTACCCCAGAGCTGGAAGGCAGCCTTAGGAATGGATGTTGTTAAGTGATATTGGAGGCAGCTGTGAAGTGAAGATTTGAATCTCTTAAAATCTGATTATGCATTCTTTGCACACTCCCAACTCTGTGAGTTTTAGCTTCATCATGAATATGAGATCAGACCCTGAGTTTGTTTATAGGTGGGAGTATGTGTTGCATACAATGTAGGTACTATTACACTGATAAACTTTGTACTGATATAAACATTTTTTAAAGACAGTGCAAATGATTTTCAAACTTTAAAACCTCACAGCCAATATCTATGATGCAAAAGTACTTGGCCAGCCATTTTTCTCATTTTAGTTAGTATAATGATAATGGATTGCTTCGTATCATTTAAACAAATTCACATACCATCAGCTTGCAACCAAAATACCAGTAGCACTTCATGGATCTCAGTTTGAGAACAGCCGAGGTAATTATTATTCCTATTTCTGTGTGTGTTGTAACTACGGCCGGTTTCTTGTTTGCTGCTGGAAAAGCCTCATGTGGCAGTAGGCCCATCCCCACCTGGGGAGCCTCCAGTGGGAAGAGGGAAGTCATGTCCCCACTTCATGTCCCCTTCAGTGATAAAAGCCTCAGGATAACTTTTCTGGGCAGCTTAGTGCTTCTGAATGATTTGTTCAGACGAATGGAAGCAGGCTGGGGTTGAATAGCTATTCAGTAAAGCTATTTATCTCTTCCCACAGTAGATTTGTGAGTGTTCGTTCTGGAGAGAGGAGAGACTTGAGAAGTTGTCAGTGTTCACAAACCACAATGTTACAGCAAAAGCATTAATGCCTTTCTGTGGCAATGTGCATTGTCTTTGTAAAAGTACAATAACTTCTGACTACAAATACATGTTCATCATATGCATCTCTGAACTGGCGAGGAATCAGTTAGTAATAATTATGGGGTTTCTGTATCTCGGTTTTCTCTGGATTAAAATGAGGTATGAATTTTAAGTATAGCGACAATTCCAGACCAGCTACTTTTTAAGGCACACTTAATCTGCTGCAGTTATCTTGGTTAATTTTCTCTCTGCAAGTAAGTACTATTAGTTATAGCTAGCATGTTGGAATATCCTGTTACTGTCTTTCACATCATATATATTACATTTAAATGTAATTATAATAATTATTATTACATAATCCTGTATAATAAGTATATGTTTTATATAGTATAGGTAATGCATATTATATAAATAACCAGGACATACTAGTGAATGTGTATATGTTTTTATACAAATGCATACATGCATGAAGGAGAAACAGATACTTTGACATAGAATATAATATTTTAAGTCATATACGAATAAAATTTTGAAAAATAAAAAACAGGAAAATGAGCTATGCTAGTTCAAACTAAATTCCTTGGAGATAAAACAGGAGAGAATATCTAAATAAAAGTAGTATATAATGTGTAGGTTAGCAATAGATTATGATGGAAAGTCAGTGCTATGGATATCCTATCGATATCCAAATTGTTACTGATAAGAGTATTTTTGAGGACAGATTAATATAAAAGTACCCCAAAAGAAAAAAGTAATCAACAATCCAATTATATTTTCTTTCCCTCAGAGAATGACTCTGATTTTTACCATACTCAAATAGCTCCCAATATCCAAGACTTTCCAGCAGGCCACTTATTATTCATGAGGAAACATAACAGAACTTGTCTTTTATTATATGAAATAGGAACATTTGATATTGCCAGTATAGTATCAGTACCTTCTATTTCATTTGGATGCAATTAATCTGGAAATACGGTGAGGTCCTGAGAAAACAATCTTTCCCTAGTTTTACATAGCAGAAATAGCTGTCATTTACCCGACTACGTGGGACAGTCCTTCCAGGTGGTGTTTCCAAGCACCCTAAACCTTCTACTTCGCCAAGCTCCTTGGAGGGGATGTATTTTCTGGGCCGGCCCGGCCATTACAGGAGCTGTGAACTGCAGATGCACTGACACAGTGCACACAGCCTCCACGCTTGCACAGAGAGGGGAAACCACAGGACATTTACAGGAGGATTCGGGGTGATTTATGCAGGAGGACAAAATGGAAAATGCGTAAAAAAGAGGAGGCACACACTAAAGCAATGAGAGTTGAGAGGCAGCTCCTCCAGTGTGGCTTGTCACCAGCACATGGAAAGGGAGGAAAACTGCAAAGTCTTCTGCTCCTGTTGAGTTTTGGCCAGTTTTGAACCTCTGAGGGGGCCTGGGGGCGACCAGCAGCTCCTGGCTCCCTCAACCTGGTGGTGCTCAGGGTAGTGAGCAAGAGGGTGACTGCTTGTTTCCAAAGGCCACTTCATCGGGTGGGGGGAGCAAAGACACCTCCTGGGCCGGCGGCTCCCACTACCCTGCTCCTTCCCCATCCACCCTCCGCTGCTGGCAGCCTTGGCTGGCACCAGCCAACGCCTGCCTATGACTAAATGCCCTTTATTGGCTCTGCATGAAGGACTCGAACACAAAAGCGGCAGGTATCCCCCTAGCATATAAACCCTCCATGAATATACTGACATTTAACCATTGTGACTTAATCAAGATTTGCAAATACATTTGAATGAGTAGGTGACACCGCAGTGTCAATTAAAACAAGAGGATGACACAGCACTGAGTTTATACTAGCCAAAGATGTTTCTTGATGATCTGAAAACCGCACCTATCTGCTGCTGATGCTTGAGGCAAATGATTTCTGTAGGCTCAAACAATCAGAGATATCCTTCTGAATGATGTTTATCTAACGCTGCTTTCTTCACAGTGAAGACTGTTAATGCAGCAGTTGAGCAACTCCAGGAAGGCACAGTTATCCTGAGATAATCAGGAGCCTCAGGGCTCCCAGGCAGTCAGCCGTGTTCTGTGCCCCAATTTCATCAGTATATTAAATTAAAAAAAAATCTGTATGTTAATACATCATGAAGGTCAAATATTTCATTGCAAAAGAAGTGTGGAAATTCAAAAACAGGATTCCCTGAGCAGTCCTAACTGTATGTTTACACGTACGCAGGTATAGTGGATTTTCCCAATATTATTACTGCTGTCACTCAAAATCTATTAGAAATGTGGAGAAATTATAAGGAGATTGATGTCTCAAAAATTGCTTATTCATTTAGTTGCCTCTATGTATATCTTTATGAAGTGTGTGGGTAAGCAGAAGACCACTTAGTTGAATTTCACTTTGGACATGTATTTAAAAACAAATTATGAAAAATTTCATATTCATTGTTTATCTATTATATGACTGTATATATAGGAGGGCAGAATTATAGTTAATCTGTCAATATTTAAAAAAGAATGAAAAATATTTCAATATAAACATATGAAACATACTTTATGTGTTAATGATACCCTACCACACAGGACACAGGGTCTATAATATATTTTTAACTGTCCTTTAGAGAAATGACAGCTTCCACTTAAGTTCTGCTGACAAGCTTTTGGCCACCGACGTACTCTGAAATAAAATGGGGCTGTGATTTATTAGTTGTGCTACGGGGGTGCTTAGGATTCCTAATTATGGTCCAAGCCCCTCTTGTACGAGGAAACATACAGATAAACCAGCAATGAGCTGTAACGAATGCATGCATGTGGCAAGGAGGCATGACTGACTGTCCTCCCTACATCGCTGTCTGAGAGACATCTCACTAAGTCCTGGCCTAGTGAGCAGAAATCCCCAGCATGGAAAACGCTGAGAACTGCTGGCCTGGTGAATTGATGGCAGCCGTTGTTCTCTGCACATGCAGTAATGTGGGTGGCTCTGTTCACTTTCTGGAGAGCGTGTGCCCGTATACGGCAAACGCTGCACATGCAGTGCTCGTGAATAGCCGAAAGCATGGACACAATGTTCCTGAGAACTAAAACATGTTTTTATGCCTGGAATAAGGCAGATGCGGTGAGAGCAGGCTGTGGGCCAACCTGTGGATGCTTGAACTGCCTCTGAACTTGCTCTGTAAATGGAAAGAGTCCATCCTGAGGGCCTTTCCTCCATTACCGAGTGCCCAAAGACAGACAAAAAAATTCAGTTAAACATTAAAAAGCTATTGACAAGAACTGGCTATAATACAACTGTTATCTCCAAGGCACTGCTCTTTCTCTGAATCTACTGTTATGTATCAATCAAAATTGTGAAATAACGTGGTGCTAATCTAAGAGTGTTTTTTGAGAAAAAGTACAAGCCCTCTCTTTTTAAAGGAGAAATAAAGAAATAAAGTAAGAATAACTGCTGATCTCCAAGCAGAAGTTTCAGTATTGCAGTCCTGGAAAGGAAATGTAAAGACTATCTTGAGTTGATTGTATCACACAACCCCACCCCAGAACTAACTTGAAAACTTTAAACTGCTGTGTTAGAATAAAAAGGGAGAGAAGATAAAAGAGAGGAAGAAAGGGGGAGGGGGGAATTTGCTGTCTTATAAAATAATGGAATGATATATAATAAAATAAAGACTACATTATATGTGTTAGAAAGACTGAATGAAAGCCATTGCTGCAATTCACCGTGTCCTCGCTGGAGTCTGAAACTCCTTTCATTTGTTACTTTTTTAAGGAAAAGGAAGAATGCAGAAAACAACAAGAGTAAGAAAAGCAGGAAGCAAAACTAACAACTCAAACAGCAATACCAATTTAAAAACTAGTTTTCTTTTGTGCTACATCATTAAAATCATGGCCCTGAGTCTTTTTTCATTTGAATTCCTCTATGCCACACTGCGCATACAAACCAGCTGCACAGCTAGCATAGTATCACCTTAGCATATGAAACACAGCACCAGGGCAACAGGAGTATCACCTTAACACGAGGAAACATAACACCAGGGCAACAGTTTCTATTCCATCCCTATCTTTGGAAGTGATTCACAGGGCTCCTCTTCACCCCAGCCATCTCTGAATGTTAAAATAGTGTCTAGAGCACAAATTAGAATGCATTTTGTGCTGTTCAAAGTTGTAATAGAAGATTCTGTGTATTGCAGAGGTAGTTAAAAGGCTTGGGACCTTGAAGCAATTCTGAACTTGAAGCAAGGTTGAAGACAGCATTTACATTTCAAATCAGTATTTTTTATTGATATAACTTCAAGGAATTTAACAAAACAGATATCTCAGGAAGAAGATATTAACAAATCTTAAATTCAAAGTTCATGAGAACTGCACAGTGTATCAGTAAGAAAACAAAAAAAAATCCATAAATCTATCATGTGAATAATCTATTCAGAACCTCGTGCAGGTTAAGGAACAGCAGAGATTTGGCCCCAGAGTCTTTCTGCAAGTGATGTCAGAAAGGGGCAAATATGCTGTAGGCCTGCTAGCTGCTAAACCATCCTGAAAGAAGGGCTGTAAGTCTGCAGCAAAAGGAGAACAGAATGCAATGACAGCAAAAATAAACAAAGCTGCAAAGAGCATGGAAAGAGGGAATGAATGGTGGCAGAGGGACATCAAAATGTCTCATTCCATCATTTATAATAAAGCCCATATGACACAAAAATATGTCAAAACTTCTCCAGATCAGACTGTGAGCCATAGTCTGTGGCAAATGTAGCAATGTCATTTGGAGAAGGTTTGAATATATACATTGAACCAAAAACATAAAGCTTGACAACATTTTCCCACTTTTACATTGGCTATTTTGGGGATAAAACATTTCACTAAAACATTGCCATCCAACTAAAATACACAGATTCTTGGCAAACACCTTAATGAAATAGTCATTTGAGGGGTTAGCCCTTTTATGAACTTTTTAAGAAAGAAGTAAAATGTTGAAATTTTGATCAACTAACAAGCACGTAATGCATTCTTTTTACTAAAAGATTCATGAAAAAATTACCCTGTTTTTTGGCTAGCATTAAAAGGAATATGCGTATTCCTTGGTGTAGATTGCTCTAACAATCCTCATTCAGACCTCTCTCCTGGATTGTAGTTTCAGCAGCAGCTTCCATAGCCAGAGGAAAGATGCGGCAGTACAAGGCCATGTCTATAAGGAAAGCTAAGGAGAAAATGACCTAATGAAGTTATGAAATAAATTCTTCTTTCTGTGCTGTACATTTTGTTCTGCTGACCAAACCAAGTCACCAAAACTAATGAACTGCTAATGTAATGCTAATGATTTCAAGAGGTTCCTTTGAATGCTTTAGGCCCATTGTGTTAATTAAGGCTTGATTCCAAAGTGGACAAAAATAAAGGAAGCAAAGAAAAATCATATTTATATTTCAATGTAAATCACTATGTTAATTGGGATATAATTCTGCTGCTGGGGGAAGCAGGGCAAAAAAATACTGAGTATTTTTAGACCTGTCATCATTAAATATAGTTGCTCCTGTCTTAATATTGATGTAAACCAGAAGTGAATATATTTTTTAATGCAAGTATTGCTAAATGTTGCATATCCCTCAAGGGCTGGATTTAAGTCCTGGTATAAAGCTTATAAAAATCAACAGTAACTTTTCCTCTGTCTTCAGTAGAATCTGAATCTAGATATAAATGAGTATTCTAAAAAAGAATAATAATGAAAAAGAAAAATCAAAGAACAAAAGCAAGGTATGATAGTTAAAATGTTGGTACTGACATCCAGTTGTAATAATAAACACTGTTTTCCCAAGGCAAAACTCTGTACTTTTGTGGTCTGGTAAAACAGGGTCAAAAGGACCTTCTCTCCATACTAGACTGTCCTGGCAGGCTCAACCTTGCCCATTCGCAGTTCTTAGCTTTTATTCAAGCAAAACTTGTGTTTACTTGAGCAGGACTACCAGTTTGGTCCAAGCGCTGCCTTTGCTCGGACTATTCAGGTTTTCTGCTCAGTGCACTATTCTAAAGAACCTGAGAACAGCATGAAGAAGGACTTTCTCAGCAAGAGTGCAGAATTATAAAGGGGGAAATGGAGCAGCAGTTTAGAACTCGTTGCTGTCATACTATCTAAATTGTGAGTTTATCAGCCGTCATCACTTAACTGACATTGCACCCAGTCCTTTTATGGAAGACTTTGAAGAACTATCCAAGTATCACAGGAAGTGGAGCTGGTGATTCAGCAGGTAGTAACCTTTCTGCATCATGGGCTGTTGAAAGTGCTCTGCTGGGAAAAGAGGGAAACAAAACTTCTGAAGCCTTGAAACTGTTAAAACACATAAGAATTCTTTTTTATTCAAGAGAAGAACTGTTAGCCCATATCCTGGACGTATTCTGCTTCAGGTAATTGCATTCCCCCCTCTAGTTCCAATTGGATACATTATTCTTCATTTCCTCTTTTAAAACACTGCTGTTGCTGTGACAATCTTGTTCCTTATCTGACCAGCTGGTTGTCCAATGCAATTTGAAAGATCTTTTCGACAAAGAATAAAATAAAGTAGGCTTTCCTTTTACTTAATTAATCCTTATTTTTAAGAGTTTAAATTCCAGAACTCAGGGCTTCTTCTTCAATCTCTCTGCAATTCAGAGTATTGTGCTTTCACAGCAGCCATATTGTGAAACAACTATTCCCTGCTTTATCCAAAATAACTGCAGTGATATAAAAAGTAATCCCTCAAAGACAGGGGAAAACACTAAAAAATGAGACCCCAGTAAGTAAATTTACTATTTAGGCATTTTTACTATTTAGATTGAAGTAGTGTCCATGGCATGTTCTTCCCCAGCTCAGAAAAACAAAGGCAGATTTTGATCCTGAAGGCAGATATCTCTAAAAGACAAATAAAAAAAGAAAGGTAGGGCTATATTATATGAATGAACAGTACAATTTGGGTAGACAGAGGGGAAGAGAGTTAGCCCAGCAAGGGACACTGGTGGATGAGCAAGAAGAGAGTCATAGGTCATCCCTAAGAGATAGGGAAAAGCATCAATTCAGTATAGTTTGGAGGTGGAAGCAGAGCAGAGAAGTGACTGAGAGTTTTGTTGACAATGAGAAAGACATGTAGAAAGTGAAAAGGATTCAGGAAAAACCTGGAGTTAAGTTTCAGTCAAGTTTGTGATTAAATTCCAGTTTAAACAAGTTAGTGGCAATACATCAAGAAGATGCAATGAAGAGAAGTTAACATGCAGAACCACATAATAGAAGTAAAGATGATGAAGTGGTAGAAATGATAACTATCCAAGTAAAAAACGCAGGTTGAAGTTGTATAAACAGAGAAAATAGAGAGAAACTGCATAGAGATACCTTCTCTGGAGATATTCAAAACCCACCTGGATGCGATCCTGTACAATGTGCTCTAGGTGACCCTGCTTGAGCAGGGGGGTTGGACTAGATGATCTCCAGAGGTCCCTTCCAACCTCAGCGATTCTGTGATTGTTTATAGAGGAAGAGACAGCCTTGAAATATCTGGAGGAGTTACACAGGCAGGCAGAAAGGTTTTACCACACTATATGACTAAACCTTTTGTGTATGGAGAAACACCAAATGAAAATTATATCAAATGATAAAGAATGATAAAGATATACATCTATGTCTCAAAGATCACAGCCATTTTCTCAAGTATTGGAGGTGTTGTCTCCTTATTGCTCTCACAGTCCAAAGCACACTCGCATCTGGTAAGCACTCTGGTAAAAACTGGAACAACAGAGTCTTCAAGCTAAGAATTCAACCTCTTCAGTCCACTCACCAGAAAAGAGAACTTCATTTCCTCTCTGAAAGCAAAGCATCCTCCTAGATTAACCAAATGACATTTCTTTTCCCTTTAGGACAAATTTCTAGAAAAGTTCACAGCTAATTGGCATGCAGCCAGCATAACATTCTCTGGCACCACATGCCCATTAAACTTCAGAGTTGCTGGCACAAAAAGGCTCTGCATTCTGTCCCAGAGATGGCTGTATTTCAGCAGTAATGAAACCGAAATACACACACAGAGCTACATTCTTCCCTCTAATACCCATGCAGCCCCAGTGAAAACAAAGCTGGCAAAGTTGGAAAAATTACATGGATGTAACCAAAGGCCATCCTGTCAATCTTTTATTAAGGCATTATTTCAAAACTATTCTCTCATTTCCCCCAAGTAATCTACCAACTCCATTTCACCCCTATAATAATCTCACAGATTTATTTATCAGGATTAACCATTTTCATTCTTCTCAGACTCAAATCCACCAATCTTTTCATTCCTGTCATCTCTGATTTTCCTCCAGGTATCTCTTTTCCATCAGAGAGGATTTTTGATGTTCCCTTGCAGCTGTTCCTCACAACAGCCATGATATTATCAGACAGTTCACTGTGTTGATAATGAGCGGGTTGAGTGGCCCATTAGCTCTGGCCAAGCACTGGTTTGTGAAGTAAGAGCTTTTCAAAGTACAGACAGGCAACTGGGGAACTGGGAGAAGAAGTTAGAGCCCAGAGGAGGAGTGGCACATTGGGTTGGAAAGGTCTATTTGTCAGCAAGGTTTACTGGCATAAGAAGGTCTCTTCTGGCTTTTGTTTGGTGGGTAAGAGGCATAGGGTTTTAAACTGCTTAATTTAAAAACTCCACAATGAGTTGCTTTGAGGACAAGCAATTGAAAACAAGCAGGCAGCCCAGCTAGGAAGGAAGGCTGATGTATCTGTGTTATTCCTATTCAATATAACTGCACTTTTACCCTGTCCCCCCCCATTTTTCCTGTATTCCTGGGGGTTTTTTTGGGAGTTGCTATGTCATGGGGTTACCTCTGCACTGGCACAGTTGCTTGAGTAACCACCAGTGTCTCAGGCACATCTGAAACGTTTAATAAGCTGAGCAGAACAAGTTGTATGGAGTACCAGGTGAACATGCTTTAAAAGCATTGCCAATTTCTATTTGCCAGTCACACTGTTAGGAGTAAAGCTGGCTTAAGAATTGGGCTGAGGATAAACTGGGTGATTCATAGAAAAATCCAAACTAAAGGGCCCAATTTACATTCAAAGTATGCGATTGAGGGAGTTGGGAAAAGGGAATGCTCAATCTCTTTCTGCAGAATGGATCCTTATTGCCTATTTCTTCTAGCCACAGTGATCAATTTTCAAGAATGTCTGTATTAAGTAAACTATGTATGTATATATGTGTATACATACTTTTAAAATACTGAGTTTCAGATTCCCCTGTGTGAAACTCAAACACCAAGACCTGGTCACAGGAGACTCATTCAAACTCCCAAAGGTCCCTTCCTGTTTTCTTGTTGTATAGCAAAGAATAGTATTTGCCCACTGTCTGTGAAACACTGTGCAATTATAAAGGTACATGGTAAAATATTATGGTAGAGTAATGACACACACATCAGTTCTCAGAACATTGCTTGTTATTTGTGATTAACCTACTTCACTAAAGAAAGCTGTGAGGGCAGACAATATGTCTTTCTGTTTGTTCTTTTAATCTGTATAATGAATTTTTCTGGGAGCTGACAATATCCACTGGCAGAAAAGACTAAAGAAACAGAAATGTTTTCCTATTTTGTTAGTAAACGTACTATAAAGCTAATAGTATTGTAGTGCAAGAGATGTTCTTGAAATTTTTACTTAAGATACACTATTTTATCTATTTTGACATCTCTCAGATTATTTTGGCCCTCCAGAGGATGCTGAAAAAAGGACTGCTGTCTATGTACCTGATTCCTCACAACCTGAGCTGTTGCATTATCCGTCATTTACAGGGATTCATTATCAACATACTGCACAAGGGTTTAAGCTATGAAACACCAACAGATTTGCCTGAACTTTGGAAGAGATTTCATGGCATTCAGGATTTGGGAGCAACATTGCAAAGAAAATATTTTTAAAATGTGACACTTTCTTGATATCGTGAGTTTGCACCAAGCATCTCTTGCCAAGGACAGTTCATTTCACTGGTCGGCTTTTGATTGCCTTTGCTCTGAGCTCTAGTTGACTGCCACATGCTCATTGTGTGAGCTCTATGAACACCGAACTGTAGTTATAGCAAAGAACTCTCCATCACGCAACTTGGGAAAATGTAATCTTTTCTTTTTTTCCTTTTCTATCTCTGTGCTACAGACAGAAAGCCAGTGCTTCCTCCACACCCACTCTCTGTGCCAGAAGCCTCACTGCAACTTCCTGTCAGTTTTACACACTAGGCTGTGGACTTCCTTTGTGTGAGCAAGAGTTTTATCTGAACATGCCATGTTAACTATTTGCTTACTAAGTGTTTCCCAGATCATAAATGATCATTTATTTTTAACACTTAGCAGTTAAACCCACTTTATCTGGAAAGTATTAGCGATGCTCAGAAAAAAAATGCAACTTGCACTATTTAATACTAAAATAAGAGAGCAAGAAGGGCTGAAAAATATAATTACTTGCAGGTAATAGATATCCTGCTTTGTATCAGCAGGCCTAATGATAGGCTGTTCACATCCAGAGGCAGACTAATGCATGCAAAAAACAGTAGTATTTTGCATTTATGAAACACCCTTCAGCAGTGGATCTCAAAACCCTTATAGAAGTGTAAGAAACACTGCCCCCAGCCTTTATGTTTCCTGCTCTCGGTGTGCCAAACTAATCTAAAGCAACCATTATCTGCTGGGACTGGAATTTCGACCCACCTCTGAGCTGTAGCTAAGCTGCAGCTCCTTTTCGGGTTACAGCGGGAACTTTGGGGGAGGGACCGGGCTGTCCCCGTCAGCGGGGGGGGGATGAGGCACCCCGCACCGCAGGACGCCCCTCACGGCTGGAGGCGGGGGGCAGCTCGCAGGCCGGCGGCCACCAGGTCACCCCCAGCTCCAGCTCTAACGCCCCTCACCAGCGCGGGGCCGCGGGAACAGCCCGCTGCGTGTCACCCATCCCCGAGTAAAGCCCTCTCCGGGCATAGCGGGGCGGAGAGGGGGCGCCGGGCCGGGGGAAGGTAGGGGGGGGGGTCCCGCCGCCCCGGGCAGCCCCGCGGCGCGGCGGCCGCAGGCGGAGGCGCCCCAAGATGGGGCGCGGGGGAAAAAGGGGGGGGTGGCGGGGCCGCGCCTGCGCCTGCGCACGGCCCGGGTCACCCCTCCCCTCCCCGCCGCTCCGCTCCGCCGCGCTGCGCTGCGCCGCCCCCGCCGCGCCAGAGCGAGGCTGGGCGTGCGGCGTCACGGCGACGGCCCCAAGCCTCGCCCCGGCAGCGGTAGCGAGCGAGCGGCGGGCGGAGCGGCGCGGCGCGGCGCGGAGCGGAGCGCGAGCGGGCTCGGCCGGCGAGGCGCGGAGACGCTGTCCGGTAGGTCGCGGCGGGGGGCGCGGGCCGGGGCTGGGGCCGCGGCCGGGGCGGCGGCGGTTGGCAGCGTGTCTGGTACAGGTGGCGCGGCGGGGCGGGGACGGGCCGGCGGGGCGAGGGGGGCGGCGGCGGCGGCGGCGGCGGCGGGGGGAGCCGCGCGGCGTGAGGGAAGGGGCAGGAGCCTGGAACATGGCGGAGGAGGAACCGAGAGCCGCCGCCGCGTCCGGCCTACGGCGCGGGGGCACCGAGGGGGCGGGGGCCGCCGGGGGGCGCGGGGGACGCGGGGCAACGGCTGGGCCGGCCCTGCCCTGCCCGCCACCGCCCCCTCCCGCCGGTCCGCGGGGCAGAAGTTGGAGCGGAAGCGGAAAGTTGTGATCTGGCGGCTCGGGGCCGCGACGTGGGGCCCGGCCGGGCGCCGCGGGGTGTGGGGGGGCAGGCGGCGACGCCTGGCTCGGTCCCGGCGACGGCGGGCGGCGGCGCCCCCGGGAGCCGCCGCCGTTTTCAGCGGGAAGTCCGAGCCGCCGCCCCACCTAGTCCGGCCGCGGCGGAGCCGCTTCCGCCCGGCGCGCGGGGCCGCGCTCGGCCGGGGACCGGTGGCTGGTGGCTGGTGGCCGGCGGCCTGCGCCGCGCCGCCGCGGGCGGGGGGCAGCGCTTGTCCCGGCTGCGGCGGCCGGTTCCCTCCCTTGTAACAAGAGAAAGAGGAAGCGGGATGACAGGGATTAATAGGCGCGAGGGCCGGAAGGGACAGTTAACTCCGGTGCAGAAGCAAATGGAAGAACTTGACTGACGCTTCCTGCATCAAACCCGTGTAACCCCCAGTCGTCGCATACCCTTCTAAATGTATTTCCCCACAAGCGCTAGAAGCAAAGCGAAGTTTGTGGAAGAATAAAACGAGGTTTTTGAGTATCCAGCGCCGGCCTCGGGTTACAAAAAGAGCATAATAAACCGAGAGGTTTCTGCAGAAATATTAATACACTTTTACTCCCTTTCCCATCAGAAAGGGATGAGTTGTGCTGTTTAGGAAAAACAGCCTTTTCCTATGCTGCTGTGGGGTACGCTAGTGAGGTAGTATGGCTCCAAGAGAGAGTGCTTGATAATATTTCGGAGATGCCCAGCTTGAGAATTGGAAAGGTTGTGTGTATGTGTGTGTGTTCTTGCATTCAGATGTTTTGGTTAGTGTAATTTGTTATTTCCAGCACATAACAGCTACATCTTAACCCAATATAAAATACCTAGATGGTGTACAACAAAGACTTTTCAGCGTTCATCATAGTACACTGAATACACCGAAATTACTGTTATAAAAGAGAAGATATCAAGTACTCTCCTTTTTATAAATTATAATTAAAACTGTGAAGAAACAATCATATTGTTCTATAAATTAATCATTCAAAAGTATATCTACTTCACTTTGGAAAGAGACTCTACAGAAAACTTTAAAAATGAATCAGATGATCTGCTTCTGGATTACTTGCCCCTGTGTTAAAATCACAAGCTTTTGAAAAAACTTTTATTTTTAGTACAGTCAAGTGTTTTCATTTTCTTTGTTCATTATGTCTTTTTTTACTCTCATGCCTGCCAAAGTCTACCCTGTAGACTTCATTCTAGCTAAAAATGAGCTGAGTGAACAGTAAAGGGTACCTTGGCTGTTTTTTTGCTACATCAAAGGCTTTGCAAATAAACAACTAACTAATTATATGCAATATTTTATTCCTTGCTACCTGCGTATTTGCAGACATATTTCTCATACTGGTATGAACTACTTCAAGTTGAACTTGTAACTATAGTGTAAGGTTTTGTGATTATCCGTAGTTAAGTAATTGAGTTTTGAGTTACTCTATATAATGTGAATGTCACATATCTTTTTGCAGCAAAGCTGATCATACTTAGAGCACCTATCTGCCTGAAGGTGGAATAATCTGCAAAACAGAGTTGAAAGACTACAAGTATAAAAACAAAACTCGTATCTGAAAAAAGCAATAGTCCTTTGCTGTGTCTGTAGCTGAGGGTCTTGTTTCTGTTGCTACATACATGTTCCATCTGTGTACCAGATAAGTTTTCTGAGTGGGATTAAAATTGTGCTATCTTGTTCTGAAACTCTGCTGTAGGACACTTCATCAAAAATAAAACTGAGGTGAGCCATAACGATTTTCTTTGTGCTGTGCCAGTTCTACTGAGTGAAACTGGCTGTATTTCTAATTGAGAGCCTTTCTGGAACAGGAGCAAACAGATGCGAATCTAGGTGAGAGCTTACAAAAGGAGCGGAAAAAAAAATACTGCGTGGCTGAGGAAGGAAGTGTGCTGAAGTCTACCTAGCTTGTGATCTAACAGTTAGTAAGCATGACTGGGAGCTAAAATAAACAATTGTCCGCCTATCATCTGGAATGTGAGAAGTGTGAGAGTCACAGAAGTATTGAGTGTCCTGGTGCTTACTGCTGTCATGCCAATGCTGTGATCCACAGAGCTCTGCTTGCTATTCTGTGTTAGGTACAGAGAAGGTGATCTTTAAGGTAAGAATCTTATAAATGAAAGCAGGCATTCTGTTACCCTTGGATATCATAAGAGGGTAGGTGTGTCCTTTATGAATTGGCCAGTAATGCTTAGATGTTTTTCAGCTACCTAACTTTTGAGAGTGCTCTATAACACTTCAAGGTAAGCTCTGCAATTTCACTTAAGCTGTTGTGACTTTTAATCAAAATTACTCTCTCGGTGAACAGATCACTAAGTATACCCTGTGCAACACAAGTTTATATTTAGCCTGTGGTTGCAAACACTGCCACTCTTTTGCCTCAGAACACATACAAAAGCAGATTGAAGTACACTGTGTAATATTAGCGTGTTGAATCCCTGCTGAGTTGGGGCAGGCTTCTGCTCTGTGCTGTTGCATCTAGGTCAGAGAAAGGGATATTTTAGACAGCCTCCTCGTTCTGAGAGACTGAAGTAATATCTAAAGTAACTGCACCTTCTTATTTAAAGGCAAACTTGTTTTCCTGCTCAGACATGGCTGAGACTGTCTGGTTTTATTCTTAAATAAGGTAGGAAAAAAAGGGAGGTTTATTGTTTCCTGAATGCCATTAATAGGAGACTTGTTTCCAAGCTGAATGTATTTTCAAAGTTGTTCGGCAACTGACTGCTGTTGAGCTTTAGTATCTTGCTTAAAGCATCGAATGTATCCCTTTTTCCTTAGGGCTTGTCAAACATGGGAAAACTGACTGGGATAGGTATAGTAAAAACAATATTCTGATGAAGCTATGATGGTTTCCTGGTAGTAGGCAAGCACTAGTTGGAGAAAGTCAGACCTTGTCTAGTGGCTACAAATTGTTTCTTCGTAGAGCTTTGAATGAGGCTGCCTTCAAAAGTGACGGCAGGTTCTAGCTTGAAGCTCTCATCCCAGTGCTACAGAATGCCTAAATAACGTTTGACAACCGAAAGTGAAAATGCTTTTTTAATTGTGTATGCCTGTACATGCACACTGTTGTGAACTCCTAGCACATGACGTGTTCTTTTCTTCTGCTACAAGGAAGAGGAGGACTGTAAAAACTATGTTGGAAATCTACCTCTTAAGTAACTTTTGAAGGATAAAATGATTTTGATCTAGTTTTCCAGGATGCGCTTTTCTCAAGAACAGTGCTTTTAGAGTAATTTTTATTATTGGAGCACTAGAATGAAGGTTATTATGAGACCCTACAGAAATGTATGTAGCAAAGTTAAAGGAACTTCTTAAGTTGAACTAGGAAGAAGGAGGAAGCATTCAGCAATATTTTGTACATTGTCCTATTCAGCTTTCTAGTTATTAATCTAAGGAGCTAATATTATTTGAAGTCCCTGCTATGCAACTATGAAAAGAGACTGCCAATTACAGTACCCATGGTTAGTCCTTTCTTGGCCAAGGGAGAAAGGCCAGACCATAGTGCCAGGCCGAGCAGGATAGCCTAGCCCTTCTAATTGACTCATGTTTGCATCCTGTGGCACAAAAACGGCATCTCGTGATTCTCCTCAGGGAATTTTTAGTTACTTAGATCACTTCATACGATTCCTGCAGGTGTTATAGCAGACGAAGGTGATCTAAATCTTAATTATTTGACCAGGCTTTCTGCAAAAATGCTGTTGTATGCCAGTGTTATTAATTAATGGAATAATTTTGAATATAACCCTAATCTTAGAAAGGCAAGAGAAGCTTTCTGCATCATTGAATTTCTAGACAGTATTGAAGGAGAACTGGAATAGGAGGACAGTTTATCTTCATAACTGAACATAGACCTTAGAGAAAATATCTGTAATTATAATTCTTGTCTTTTTTCATAGAAACTTTCAAGAGAATGTGCTCTTTGTTTCAGATTTCTTCAGCATTCTGAGGAGAATGTTAATTTTGCGTGCTTTATTTGTAAGTTTTTGTTAAGTCTTAATTTCAGTAGGTATTTTGGATTAAAGGAAAAGATGTAGTTTAACAACATAATTTCCTTTAGTGTGGTTTACTTTAGTACCTTTGTGAGATGAATTGGTCAGAGTTGTTGTTTTGTTTTTTTTCCCCCCTCAAGTGAGTCTGCTGTCAGTTGCCCAAATAATATATGTTGGCTAGCCCCCTCCTTAGTTAATCTAAAATAACTTCCCAACTTAGATGTTCCCTGGAACTATTCTTTCCATTGCTGTGTGTTAGTTATCTTAGCTTTAGATGTCATCTTATTATTCACTGGTAGTCCCAGTTTTTGCAGCCTAACCAGTTGTGCCTTGATTTTTCAAGTCTACAGTGAATTTCCTTAAAGCTTTCTTCATATATCAGGAAGAAGCAAAAAAGATACCCCCGCATTTATCTCAAAGATGAGCTGCAGATACCTATCAGATACCTGTGTGGAGTTTGAGAGGGGAGGGACAGGAGACAGAAGGGGGACCTGAACTTTATGGTGTGGCTCTTGTGTGCTTCAGTACTGCTAAAATCAAAGTATGTTCAGTAGTTGCAGAGCCAGACCATTGGTTCCCCCCCCCCCCCCAAAGATTTAGTGAATAATCAAACTTTTCTTATTCAAGATTCTGCTAATATGCAGAACAGTACTTGGGCTGCCTCAGAACCTGGGACAATGCTGATGATTAAGTTGTGCAATTGTACAATCCTTGCTTGCAGCTAATCAAACTTCTGTAAGATCTGGTCTGATACTTCTCCAGAAGGTGGTTCATTGGTAGACTAGTGGAAAGTTGCAAAACATTACTTTTTTTTCCCTCCCCCTAAATGCAGAGAAAGGTAAACTGAAATGTGGAATGGAAACAATTCCACATTGCTGAAGCTGAAGGTATTTAAGCTGAAGATATTTCAGAATCTTATTCTCCACAACACAGTTTATAGGACTGAATTTAATTGTTTGTAAGGTGACGCAGTTGAGACTGAGCTGTGCTTCCCCAAGTGGCCAGGCTTATGTGGTTAGTTATGTCTGAGGGCAGCCCAGTGACAAAAATACTGTGCAAGAACCTCTTGCTTACATTAACCTTATAAATGTAGAGTAGTTACAGTGGATTGTTAGACACTTTAAGATGCAGGCAGCAGCCCAGCTCTGATCTTTCATTATGAAGCTACTTACAAAATAATGTTTGGAAAACTTGATGTCCTTAGACAAGGTAACCCATAAAGCATAGCCTGCTTGGCATCTCATGATTGCTTATTGCATATGAAATTGTAGAAAGGATCTTTTTAAGGTTGGAAAAGTGTGTAAATTATTACTACTACTTGCAAAGTCTTGACTCTTATGCTTCTGGAGGTATATAGTTAGTAAGATATATCCTGAGTATATATACTGGCTTTCTGTGACCCTTCTGACTCGTTTAGCATGTAGAACTGAGCATGACTAGGTATTCTGCGAGTATGATGCTCTTATTCCGATTCAGGGCTTGGTCCTTCTGTTGTTTGCTACCTATTGTTTATATCAATACAAGTGTATGAAAAACGCTATGTGTTTTTTATGGATTTTATGATGAGCAGCAGCAGAAATTAAAGTTCTTCCTCAATGTGAATTCACCTTCAGAGTTCTTGTACATATTACACCTGTCCATAGATGCATGTCCAAGATGGTTTAATGTCAGCAGTATTCACTGAATCTAAGTACACCACTTGAGATGCCTTGGACTTGTGTTCTTAGTGTACTATGAAATGTGTTCAAAACCCAACTTCTGCTGACTTTAGTGATTTGAGAATACGCCATGCTTCTAGAAATTGATGCCAAACTGTCACCTGAACACTTGGTGGAACATAAGAGACTATGTGTGGTAGTCCTGTGGCATCCAAGAGGAACACTGGAACAGGCAAGAATAGCTAATCATCATCCTGGAGCATCAGTCTTCTGTTTTTTCTCATAAATCTTTTTGATTTCTGCCGTGGGTTAGGTGGGTGCTTGTGGAAGAAGAGGGGAGAGCTGCTCTTTTACTTTATATAGGTCATCCTAGGCATTGAATAAGTTTGGAGGTCAATAAAGGAAAATCTGTGATCCTGTAATAAATATTTGCATTTATAACTGTAACTACATGCTTGATCTTGAAACGCTCTTACTTTGATGTAAATTTTCCGCTTGCTCTTTATATCTGAATACAGGAGAGAAACAAGCATTTCTGAATGATACCTATTTCTGATCATTGTTCTTCCAGTTTATTACCTTTTCACCTTTCTTTATGTTTGAGCTAGTCCATTGCCCCCCCCCCCCCGATGCTCTTTCCTTTTCTGATCTCCCTAAATCTTTTATTTGAGGAGATGCCCTAAGCTAAATTGAGGTTCAGCCAGAGATCTTGCGTAGAAATTTTCAGTGTGATAGCTGAAGTTCTGCAAAAACTGAAAAGCAGGGTTTTATAGTTAAGTGCTTTAGGCCGCTATATGTGCTGGTGTTGGCATTCTTTTGATCTTTGTGTTGTGTTTTTTCATCAGATTCCTAAAAATAATTTCTGAAGGCAAAAATGCCCTGTCAATGTGAGTACAAATTAGAGTGAGAAAATAAGAATTGAAGCCTTGAAGAAAAATAAGTACATTGTACAGTTTTGTTCTTGATGCACAAAGAAGTCATGATGCTACCTCTTCCCTTTCCACTAGAAATCGGTCCTGTCTAGCCAGGAAACTAATGAAGAGGCAACAAAAAATGCACATTATTTTGGATTTATTTGACTACAGTAACCAGTACTTTGTTCAAAGTGGAATATTGCTAACTGGAAATACATCCTGCATCTAGTCAGAGGCAAGATCTTAAGACCCAGTTTGCAAATATTTTTTTCAGAAACAATTGTGTCACATTGAAAATACAAGTATTTTCAGGTAAATAATCCTTCTGTTAGTTTTATTGCAGAGTACTTTTTTTTTTTTTAATTCGGTGCTGTAAGTTTTATAAAGGAAAGTTGAAGCTCCTTTCCTGAGTTGAATGCCAAATCTGCTGTGATAGTAGAAGTTGAAAAAAAAAATAAAAATTTCACAGCCTTACCTATGGAAAATTGAAGTCATAGATCTCCGGAACCTAAAAAGAGGAGGCATAGTGTATACTGTGAGCCCCCTGAGCAATGCAGAAATACAGCAGTGTGAGTTCATGAGGGATAAATTTGCTTCACTGGAACAGTTAGAGTTGACTGAAAAGTCATTCTTCCACTCAAGCTTTTCCCAAAATGTAGATTGTTTTGATATATATGTTTGCTGGAAGTAACACTCTCCTTGAGTAACAAATTTAGCATATAGTAATAACACTTGCGGAGAGCACTTGTTCAAAATAACAGTTGACCCTTGCTGCATTTGCTAAGGAAGACACAGGCACGCTGGTTTGTATTTAGAAAGGACTTACCATCCAAACCTGGAGCTGATTTTAAATTACAGTATGCTTTGGACATCTGCTGCTGCCCCTATCAAAGTGTGGGTTTGATTTGACTTAATGACAAAGTGAGTATTACTTAAGGTATGACAGGTTTCTCCAGTAAATGACTGGCTTTGGAGATCCAGAGGAGCCAAAAAGTGTGGTTTAAACAAGGGCTAGACTGATTTTAAGAAGATTCAGATAGATGGTTGTGGAGACTTGATTAAACACATTTAACCCTCACTGATTTGGTGACTCACTAAAATGTTTAAGATCTAGTCTGTGTAATAGATAGTGGTGTGGGGATGAGTGAGATTGAAGTTCTTTTGGTTAAAATTATTCAGCTTTTTGTGTAGGTGCTGTTGTGTCTGTGAGCTCAGACTTGCAAGCATGAATGGCTTACCTTTTGGGTTCCTGCTCATAACTGTCAGGCTTTTCCCCTTCTCTTGGAGATTTCTGACCCATTAAAAGAAGCTTTTGGGGGCTGTCTCAGATGCATCAGCTGCTCATAAAGCAGATGCGGAACTACTGCAGTTTGGAACTTGGCATGTTAAGGTAAACCAGTATTTATTTTAGTGATTTTTTTTTTTTTAATACCCTCTAAAGCTTGTAACAACTTAGCAGTTGCCTCAGAAACAACTGAGTTGTTTGTGCATCTGTACATGGGCTGTGGGAGTTGACCCCTACCGTTGACTTCTTCCAATGAAGCTGTGTTCATGAGTCAGACATCCGCTGATGAACTACCATCCCTAGATTCAAGATGTTATTGCCTTGTTGCTGGAGGTTGCCAGAACAGAACAGGATGCTCTGCCCAAGTTTTAGCCACTTCCTGTAAGTGTATTATGTCTTACACAAACCCACCTTCATCAGGGGATTTGGCTAATAAAGTTAGCTGTGAAAAGAAGCAGTTAGGGTGCACCTCTATTATTGTGGAGATAGCAAAACTATGCAGCAGAAGATGTAGTTACGGCTAGGTGTTGGTGTATGGCTATTTAGAACTTAACCTCAGGACAGGACTCTCAGGTTTTGACAAAGGATCTGCTTATGAAATTATATATAATTTGAGTGACCTAAATTTGGGTGACATATTTGCTGCTCACGTTCAAGTACCATGTTTCTCCCAAGGAAAGGAATGTTTGAGAGTTCAAAATAGACACGAGCGACAGTTACTTGGGACTGTTCTGGTATGGTTCATTTATCATGGAAGAACTAATCTTATTCCTGTTAATGAATGCCAGGTCCCAGTATTCTCAATTTGTACAGAATCAGGCGTCCTTTTCAACAGACAAAACCTTTAATGTTGTTACAAATTTCCATATTTTACTTTTTTAAGACTGTTCTCAGGCTACTAACCTCTCTTGCATTAGAATTACTGTGTAAGGATACGTCATCGTAAGTTGCGCTTTGGAAAAAGATGTGATTTTTTCCAGTAGTTCACTATTCATTAGAAGGCACCTCATCAATGGGTTACAAAATTTTCAAGTGATGGTTTAACAACTGTATGTAAGGGACCTATACCAGCCAGTCTTAAAAGGCCACTAACAAAAGCTTGTAAAAAGATGAAGGGAATCCATATATCTGTGTATTGATGACGTGTTAGTAATCTAAACAAAAAAGAATTGAAAGCAAACTTTTTAATATCGAAGACGGTGCAAATAGTGATACTTCAGTATGCAAAAATACAAGTTCTGATACTTGGCAGAGATGTTCACGATGTGTTGACTATAAAGGAAAAATAGGCAAGAGGAACAAAGATTCAGGTAGGATTGAAATTGCAGTGGGACTGAGCATTGCCTTATGTCAATAAAAGAAAACCTGATACAAGGCCTTATTGGTTCGGCAGCCAGTGTCACAATCAGAGTAGACCTAGAATTGCCAGATACTAAACTGATACCATGTAAAGTTCTGAGGCTAGGTCTTGTTTCTGCAACAAAAATTTAGTTACCTTTTTCCAAAGAGGAGTACCTTAAGTCAACTGACGAGTTTATTCTTGAGCTAACTTTCAAATCGCCCATAAGTGCATTTTTACAGGGGAAGTATGTTGACTCTGAAAATTTGCATGCCTTAGTTGTAGTCCTGCTATTTTGTACCACTTCTGTAACCTGAAAGATAGAATTTACTGTAACTGTTTTCCGGAAAAAGAAATGTTTGCATCTGCTTGTAATCAGAAGGATGCCCTGGGAGGTGTATCAGGTAAAGCATGGCCAGTACACCATGAGGTGGCAACCCATGTTCTAGTTAACTGAGAAAAATTTTAGAGCTAAACATTGACCCTTTTCTGCAATGACAGTAGAGCTAAATTTACAGCAGTGCTGCATAATTCTAACAACCTCAACTCCAGCCCAAAGATTCTTTCAGTTATCAAAACTTGATGTATAGTTGAACACTTATGCTTAGCAAGATATTACGTTCAGTAACTGTGCATTCTCTGAATCTAGTAATAATTTCAATATGTTTAAAATCTGTATGTTCTTCTCTTTAGTTACTATCTGTCTGGATTTTCTTTGCATGCATCAAAACATTCATAATTCAGTTTCTGCAGGAATTCTGCAATCATCATTTTAGCAAGAAGTCTGACTGGTAGAGCATGCACAAACAAAACAGCTTTCACAGGGAATGGTGACTATTTTACAGAAATAAAGAGAAAACATAAAACCAAGGCAAACAGTCACCAAAATAATAAGGATAAATCTAATAAATGTTACAAACTCCTGTTGAGGCTTGAACAGACTCAATATAATTTACTCTTTGTAAGGACTGCAAATTTAATTGAAATATTTGAGTCTGCAGGAAGCTGCAACTTCAGTAGGTATTGAAGGATAGTGTGTTTTATGAGTATGCTTAAAAATCCTTATTGCATCACTTGTTTTGGAAACAGTGACAAGCTTACTTTACATTTTGTATGAAACTACTGCAAGTTGCAAATGCTTGTTAGTCTCTTATCTCAAGATAAAACCTTCTTAATGTATCAGTGGCTTCCAGTAGGCCAGTTTTCTTTCTTAGATCATCTTGCATTAACTTTGTGTTCAGACTTAAGATCTAGTTGAGAGCCAAGTTTATTTTTTAGAAGAAAAGGTTTTACTCAGTTTTACTAAGTATGGACACTGGAACTAGTCCCACAAGATAAGCTCATGTCTGACATTAGCACGTATTAGCTGCTCTGCAGAAATTGCCCATATGTGCAGTGTTAATCAAGCTGGTTCCCCTCAGTGAAAGGAGTTAAGCTTAGTTAAGCAGTCTCTATTGGATAAATGTCCCTGTGGGCAGTTCAAGGAGTAACTTAAACTTCTGTGACTTGCTTGTGCTGCAGTAACTTGTTCCTGTGTCTCTACCTTTATTTTCTCAGGTAGTTGGTAAGATTTCATGTTACTGGATATACTTAATCATCCAGGCAATTTTTTTTTGAAGATCCTCTGAAGGGGAATATTGAGAACAGCACACAACTTTAATTCTCTCTAACCCGTCGTTTCCCTGACGAACAGGCTCTAAACCAAGAGACTCTCAACTTCGTGGAATCTGGTTGTACAGAAAACTAGAAAAATTTAGGTTTGGCAGTCTGAGACTGCCTCAGGACCAGAAGTCAGAAGCCAGCTGTCTGAGAAGACTTAATCCTCTGACCCTGGCTGGTTCTGCAGGTGAACTAGAGCTTTTTGCCCAAATGCCTGACCATTGTTTTCCCATTCCAGCTCAGGGCTCCTGTCCCCTCTCTGAGAAGTAAGATTCTTTCCCGAGGTGAATTTCTCCACTGCTAATTATAAGCAGGTAAACCGGGTCGGTTGATTTCTCATTCTAAAGTTTAAAACTTTTTTTCCCTCATGCAAACAATTACAATGAATTTGGGGGTGCCATTGCCAAGTTTGGGATGGTTCTAACAAAATAACTTTTCCAGAGCAGTAAATGTGCGGGGACAGAAGCATTATGAAAATTATAGTGAGTACACCGTATCTTCTCAAGAGAACCAGAATGTCAGGATCTGAACAAGAATCATAGCGTTTTGTAAAGTAATGAATAATCATAATCCCTTCTGGAAATGATAATGCTTTGGGGAGGGACTATTTGTTTAATTCTGGACCTGAACAACTAGTTCATATCAGCAAGTCTCAGGGATAACTTTTTCTGTGTTTAGTTCTTGTCTTTTGGCCTGGAGGTGAGCTCTGGTTACAGCTTTGTCTGGTGTAATTTCATGTGGAAAGATTGGATGATTAGCTTTACCTTTCTTCAGACAAATACCTAAGTTGAATCAGATACCAAAATTTGAAGCTGAAAGAGTCATGAGAAAGCTAGCAAACTCAATTCTACCCAAACAAACAAAACAAAACAAAAAATCCCCAGCACTTCTATTGCTATCATATCAAGCCCAATTCCCGTCAGAAGCCTCAAATGGTATTAGGACTTTTTGAATTCCTCATTCAGCTCTTTAGGTTGTTGCTTTCTAGGAAAGCTTTACAAGAAGTAACTGTGCAGTTTCTTCATTCACTGCTAAAGTAGTGTTTTTTATTAACTTTCTTAGCATCATCACTTTGCTTCAACTTGGTCTGGAGATGTGAACAAAATGTCAGAGGAACTTTTTCCCACTTTATCTGATTAAGGCAGAAGCTGAAAGCAAGTTTCATGTTGAGAGTCCTTGCAAGATGTGAGCCTTTTCAGATATTTCCTTTCTAGTGAATTGCCTTGCTTAAATTTCTGTTCAGATGGTGCTTATTCAAAGACTTCATCATCCTTCAAAGAGAGTCTGTATTGGTTAAGACATCAATGTGCGTAAAAAGCTCTTGCTCCTTTTGTTTATTTTACTTTTATAAAGTACTCTTATTTTAAGAAGTGCACCATTCAGATGTAGAATTAAGCAGGCAATCATTCTGCTTTAGGAAGAATTCTTCTCTGAAGAAGTCCCTTGTTTATCATCAACTGTTCAGTTTACTTACCACCTTTGAGTTCTCTCTATTGAAACTGGGAAAACCAAAAAAATGAGTATCTGATCTGTTATTTCTGCTGTGAATTCCAAAGAGGATAAATGAAGGTGAGAGATCGATTCCAATGTATGAGATGGCAGAGGAGAGTGCACCATTATTAACAATAAGCACTGTTCTTTCCGTTGCCTGTGTTAATTGGAGAGAGAAAGTAATCTGGACAAACTGACCAGAGAGGCGGCACAGCCTTGGTAGCCTTATGGGCTATTATGTTTCAGGAACTATGCAAGGTAGTTCTTAAAGTACCACTTGTAGTTAATGGAGACAATTTGAAAGTGAGCTCTCGATGTTTGAGAGAATGTACGTTTGAGACAGCATTGGAATACCGTTCATGTGAAAGTGCTATTTCTTGAAGAGTATCTTCTGTCATTTTTCTGTTTCCAGCTAAATCTTGCATTAGACATTTTCGAGTTCACAGTTATGCTAAATATCTGAGCATACAAATACTTGTCTAAGCTGTTCAAAATGAGTAGTAATTAGAGGGGGGAAAAAAGCCTTACTCTTTACATACCTCCCATCTCCCTATTCTGTAGTGCCTGCATAGAGACCACAGTTGACAGCATTTTTCTGCCTAAAGATGGAGGAGCAGAACAGTGCAAAGGAAAGGAAGTTGTCATTGCTCTCACTTTGGAGGTGTCTCACCTTGAAGGCAGCCAGCCTTCAAGGCAGTGTAAATGTCTCTGTTGAGATAAAGTCTCCACTAAAAGAAGAGGGAAGGTAGGGATTTAAGCGAGTTACTCACTTTATTGTTAAGAATATGTTTTAAATTCTTAGTTTCTAATTGTTGAGTGATTCTGTTCATCAGCTAGTGTCCAATTAAGTTGGGTTTTTTTTTTTCCTCATCTTTTACTCAGCTGGCTATCATAGTCTCTTCCCTTCTATTGTGCCCCTTTGAGTATATCCTTTTTCTGGTCTTTTTCCTGAGTTTGGGTGAACTGAGGCTAAGCATATCCTGTACTCGGAGTTCACACAAACATTGTTCTTGGACTTAGCCCTATCTTATTATAGAAATTGCAGTCATGCTGTGATATAGCTGTAGCTTTAGAATGCTGAATTCTAGATGAGGAAACACGTAACTGTCTTCTCATTTGAAGGACTGAGATCTAGTGATCTAATGATCTGTTCACGTCTTCCAGTTAAGTAGTGCAATTGCTTTCTGATAGCTTTAGAATTAAAAGGATGTCATGGTTAGTGTGAACTACTGAAAATTATTCTTAATGTGCTACTCTGAGCTCTGTCTTATTGACTGTACAAGTGGTTTCATAATTACACATTCTTCCAAAGTTCTTTCAGTAATATATTTTTTAATTCCTATTCAGGGGAGGGAGGAGGGAACACGTGAAATGCAGGGGAAGGACTGATAAACATATATTTCAGTTAGTCCATTATCTGTTTGAGAATGACTAGGGAAATATTTTAAGGCAGAAAAGGCCAGCCACCAGAAGTTTTGGCTTGTATCTCAGGTTTTATAATGTGTGTATCTTCCAGCAGTCAAACTCTTTGCTTTAATGTCATGTTTGAAGCTTGATGGTTTCTATTGCTTCAAATTCCAGAAAGTAACTGAAAGATTGGGTGCCTTATGGCTTGACCCTCCTTTCTTATGCTTTGTCTTCTGTCTTCCTCCTCTGCTTCCACTATTTGTCATAACTGAGTCAAAAGGGAAATCATGTTGGCACTGGATGGAGCTGAATACCATATTGGTTCCACACTCAAGTGCTGTAGCAGTCTGAAAAGCAAAGTAAGAGTAAGAATGAGGTTTGGAACACAAGCAGCCTGCCTGTACAATGTGTGATCTGGGAAAATGGGGTTGAGCTAGCGCAGTCAGGCCAGGCTATTCAGGAATTGCTGGAAAGTCAAGCTCAGGCAGGATCAGAGTCCTAAATCAGTCTGGGGTACACCTGTAATCACCAGGCGTACTGATCAGGAAAAAAACAAGTGCTAGGATTTTCTTATACCAAATAGTGGGGCAGACCAACAGTGTCCTAAACCAGCTTCTAGCTTCCTAGGCTGCTGGTTCCTTAGTTGAGAAGGAGGTGAAGAACTGTAATCAGGAAAATTTTCCTTGCTTAGGAAAGTTTACTTAACTATGAATTGAACTTCTTGTCTATTAGAAAACAGTAAGAGGAAGGTGAAGTGACGTCAGGACAGCTATGTGAAATAGAGTGGTAGACCTGAGTGGGAGCAGACAATACATGGTGGTGCTTCTGCATGCTGTGTTACAGAGATGGCCAAGCTAAGCAAGCATTCTGGAAAGTGAAGTACATTGTTTTGTGTTGCATTCCAAGACGTCATGACTAACATGACAATAACTGACAGCAGAATGGTGCAGGGATGCCAGACTAGCTCTGTATATGCTCTTTAGGGGTACGTGTAAAGGATTACGGCGTGCTCTTAGATAGTAACTGTGCAAGTGACAAAGCAGAGCTGTTGCAAGGAGGGAGGAAGTTAGTACTTTCATTGCTCGTTGCCTGAGTTGGGAGCAGGGTCAGGGAGACGTTTAAGTGTACTGCAGCATGACTTTTTCAGGAGTTCAAAAATGCTAGAAAAGCCTTGTGCTTAGATGTTTCAAAGATGGTGCAGACTGGCTAACCAAGCTGGAACAGTATATATATACTTCAATTATGTACCACTGCTTAAGAAAGTGAAATGGGCTCCAGAGTGTTGCATAGCAATTGAATATTTAGGGCTGGACTTTCAAACCTAGACCCCAAAAGAAGCCTGGACTTGCATTAAATTCTCCTGAATCCCTGTTTAAGAGAGCCAAAATGGAATTTTCAGTATTTCACTGAAACAGGGTTGCTAGCTTCTTATTTTAGGTTTTGGAATTTCCTTTAAGGAATTAGATCATTCAGTAAGAAAAGTTGTCACAAGTGACTCAAACCAGGAGGTAAACAGAGACATTTGGTGGCTGCTGCATCAGTTCTATTATTTGTAAATCCCTGTCATTATTGACATCTCCATATTTAGTTGCTGACTTGAGACTGAAGTTTGAAAAATGTTGCTTAAACCATTCTTTCTAACACAGTGAAACTGCTGCAGTTCGCCCAGATTACTTAAATCTATGCTGGGATTTCCCCTACACCCACCAAGTTTTATGTCATTCTAGTGACACCTTTCCAAAAATAAAGGCGTAACTGAATGTTTGTTTTACAAAAATGGCAGGTAGAGTAGTTAAAGGCTTAACTTGTCATGAGTTTGAAAGGCACATTTCAGTACAGTTAGAGATAATCCTTTTTCTTACAGTTTGTAGAAAGGCTTGGATGATTTACAGTTTTGTGGATCTAATTGAACATTTAAAATGGTGCCAAATACATTAGATCTGTGGTGTGAAATGGTTCCTAGTAGTCCATGGTTGCAAAAAATCTGTGTAGGGAGGAAAATTATTAAATTATAATGAGAGGACTGGAAAGATGGTTTTGTTAGGTGTGAAACTCGCCAAAGAGTTCTGGTGGTTTTTTGGTAACAGAAGTCTGGGGAGAGACCTTCTGTACTGTTGGATGTTGGGTCAATGTTATTTCATTACTGCTTTCTCCTTGCATCCCTGTTGCTTATTCAAGGTGCAGTATAAGGTTTCAGTAAGTAAAAAGTTGCTCACAATGTGTTTACAAGAAGAGAATTAAATAGTACCTGACTTCTTGATTTCCCAGTCTGTGGATAATGTGGTGTTCATCAGTGATGGCGTAGATGGATGTTAACATGGAGGTGCTCTAACTTTTATGTAAATGATCTTAAAGATGAGGGTGTGTGCTAAGCACCTAACGGATGGCATGGTCCCAAGCGATGCGAGATGACTGCTGAGAGGGGAGTTCTCACCTTGCTCCTGCTGCTTACCTTGTACCAGTACCTGTGTTGGCTCCCCTTCCCAACTTTTTCTTCTGGGGAGGGGAATCACCTTTCTGCTGGAAAAGAAAGAACAGGTAACTCAATCTGCTAAGTGCCAGAGCCAGTGCGGGAAAGGAGCTGAGACCTGCCTCCCTTTGCAGTAGAAGCAATTCTGTTAACTCAGTTGCTAACAGAACTGTAACTAAAAGGTGCAGTTTCTTGAGCAGTATAAATCAAACTTATCCCAAAAAAGTGGTCCTGGGCCTAGTCATGTCATTAAAACCTGTGATTTGAGGCCTTGTTTTGTTTTTGTCAAGTTAGTTTTCAACAGAGACAAGCAAGCTGATCCAGTGGACAGTGTGGCCACCTAAGGTAGTGTAGAGCTGGGAGATACATCTAGCTTGTAAGAGAGGAATGGTCTCAGTAGCATTTTGGACGGCCTCAAGTTATTCGCAAAGCTACAATTGGTATAACTGCATTTAAGTCAAAACTGCAAAACATTAATCAGCTTTCACATTTAAGCGGGTATTTTTTTTTCTAACTGACTTCTGGGATCCTGCTGTACTTTTTGAGAAATGTGCACTTGCTGGGAAGAGGTTGGTTTAACATTCTTATGCAAGCCTTTCTGTGAATGATTCCTTGTTTAGCATTTAAGTCTTTCAGAAAGAAAGTGCGTGTTATCTCCTTGTAGATAGTTGTTGCTTATCAGTAGTCACTGTTAACTTTAATAAAGGAAGTTTATTCAGAATTTCTTTTATGGGAGAACAGTAATGTGGTAGAAGAGATACTATTTACTGATGGTTTGCAACATGTTCTTGTAGCTTCATTAGGAGTAGGTCATTTGAAAATGGCTGTTGTATATTTTGTTTAAAAAGGGGGGGGGGAGCCTTTATATCAAACTGTGCTTAGTGAACTGGATTGCGTTATCCTAATTCTGCTTTCTAGGTGTGTCTACTGACCCAAGTTTTATTTACAAGCTTTGTATGTTATTTCAAATAAATGACAATACTAAATATACAAACAAAGAGATGCTGTTGTCTTTAAAAATAAATCCCATCCTGTTTGTTTTTTGTCAGCACATTCATGCCTTAGTGGTGTGGGTCTTCAGAGGAAACTGTGGAGATGTTTCATACATGTCAGATATCATATTTACACACAGACACACACATATATATATAAAACAAAACTTGTGCAGTCTGAAAAAAGTTTGGGAGATTGAGGAGAGAATGTAATAGCTGTGAAATTTAAGAATTGTTCTTAGAACGTTGTATCAATACCATAGGTAATGAATATTAGTAGTAGTTTACCTGATAAACCTATTCAATAGACTGTAAATATGGCTGTGAAACTGCAAGGCCGTTAGGCATCCGTGTGCCTTCTAGGAGATTTTTTTTTTGGGTGGGGGGGTGGTGTCCCAAAGCGTATAATGCAAGTAACTTTGAGTGAAAGAGATTGAGACCTCTGTGAAATACCTTAGTGCTTGGCGTGACTATTACTGGGAGATTTGTTTGCATGGCTAGAAAAGGCATTGTAGGTTTCTGGGAAATGCATGAGATGACGGCATCTCACTTGATGGCGTGCTATAGTGCTACAAGTAATTGGCCTACTCATAGGAGTAAATGAATTTCTTTGCCAAATTTCTGCTTACTTTAAAGGCTATGAATCCATCTAGAGGACTCTGAGAAACTGATAAATGCATGTAGGTGTGAGCAGATCTTCCAGATCCTTGTGAACTGGCTTTTTTAAATTGCCTGTGATATTTTGGCAAGATCATGATACTGAGCTCTAATTATTACATAGTCTTAATCTGTTTTTCCTTTTTTCTCTAAATTACTGTTCCATAAGATACAGAAATCTCCACTAGAAAAACTTTTCCAAATCCATACTGTCTTGGCTATGAAGTTATGCTAGATAATGCATGAAGAACAGTTCTTTTTTGAGTCATAGAGTCCTGGTAACAAGAAAATCTTGGAGGTACTTTATATGTGCTAGATGAAGAAGTAGCATCGTGCAGTAGTTATTAACAATAATCCTGAAAGAATACTATATCTTGAGTAAGTGTCCATGGTTTCTGTTTCTGTATTGTGTAATAATTAAAGCGACATCCTGCTCAGATTATGCCTGCTTAGGGCATATAATGGTATCTATCCTGCATTGATCAGTTAATGTCGGTATTTAAAGGTTCATGGCTTGATGTATAAGTAAGCTGACAGTGTCTGTAGTAATGCTAAAACAGTCCTATTGAACAAAACTGTTGAATAATTTATTGTGCATTTTAGATATTGGAGGTGATTTCTCTCTTGCATCATGCGTGAATACAAGCTAGTGGTTCTTGGTTCTGGAGGTGTTGGAAAGTCTGCTCTGGTAAGTATTCTGTAAGCCAATTCAAGCATGTTTTCTTAGGCTTCTCATAACTTGCTTTTTCTCTTCTACGCTCTCTCTACTATATTTCTTTTATGGAAGTGTGTGCAAATGTTTACAAATGCAAGTAATGACTGCTGAGGGTTCCTGGCTAATATAGATATTTCCTTATCCAGAAAGCATTGACAGATACGCGTGGTAGTGTCTGCATTCATTGGTGCTTGTTACATGCATGCGGGTGTTTTTGGACTGGGTTGGTTGATGATGCTTGGTCAGGTCTTTGCCTGTCTTATGCAGTGAAGCATACAACCAAAGTGTTACAAAGGTCTCTGGCTTTACTGGATAACCGTGCTTTAAGTTTGTGGGAAATCAAGTTGTTTTGTGAAATTGGCAGTATGAATAGGGTTTGTCACTGTCTGTCCATATTAACTTCTGCCTCTAGAAAGTTTGGGGTGCTGTTTGCTTCACCTTTGATGGCAGTCCCAGAAGCACTAATTGTTTTATGCTGATACTTCTATCCATTTGCATATCTCTAGATAGGTTAGCGTGTTTTCTATGTATTTCTCTGTAAGTAGTTGTGTAGTTGTAGCAGATAGACAATTGTAGACCAAAGAACCTGTGCATTTTAGTTAAACTTAGAGAAAAATTTAGTTACTCTGACCTAGACTAGCACTTCACAAAACTTTTAGATGGGCTGAGAACATCGTATTATCTGAACTTTAGATCTTTCAATGTAATTGTGCATCTTACAAGGTCTAGAGGTCTGCTGTAATCAGGTAAGAACTCTTCTCTTGCAAAGCAGTTTCTAAAGGAAAACTTTCTTGACAAATCATCTTAGATTGTGAAAGAACTTTTTCCTTCACCTCTGAATTCTTTATCTTACTGCAGCATTTCTGGAGTTGAACCTGTCCACTCTGACTTGGCCATTGACTCTTAAAGTTCCACTTGGCTTGTGCTAAAAATGTCCTATGTGCTAGGTATACAGGAATATCCTACAGAGGCTAGTTAAGACTAGTAAATACTGGCAGTCATTTTTCACTAATTTCTGTGCTGGTAAATGAGTAGCAGAAAATGCAGTAGTTATAAATGCAAATGTAAAAGCCATGCAGCTGTACAGTATCCTATTCAACTAAAAACTAATCATGACACCAACAGTTAGACAAACTTTTAAAATAAATGCATGTTTTAATTCTTATGCTCCAAGTGAAGGTGGATAAAAGGTGTAGTGTTGCTTTATTTAACAGTACTTAGTTAAATGGGCATATACCTCTAACTTCCTGTCATTTCTTGTAATTTATAGTTAAGTCAATCACTTAATTTGTCTTCAGAAATGTAACTGGCAGCTGAGTATACACCTAGAAAAGTAATTTGGATATAATGTTTACAAAATATCACTATACAAGAAAGATCTTATTGGAACTTTTGTGTTGCAGACTGTACAGTTTGTTCAAGGAATATTTGTTGAAAAATACGATCCTACGATAGAAGACTCCTACAGAAAGGTATATGCAACAGATCTCTCTACTGTTACAAAAATTTAAGAATTTGATTAAAACTCCAGGAGATGTTGTCAAACACTGGAGTCATTGGTTGAGAAAAGGGTATGCCTGGTAAATGCCACATAATATCTGATAACAAGTTTGAAATGGAAAGATGCTCACTAATGCTTTGTTATGCTTGCTGTTAGTGGTGTTTGTCTGTTGAAAAGTTTATCTAAAAGGAATAATTCAAGACTAGCTTTTTAATACTGTCTCACTAGCTAGCAAGTTAAAATGGTATCTTTATACTCAGAATTGGAGACACTGAATTCTAAAAAAGAAAATTATATTTTCCTGTGCTAAGTACTCCAGTGGCTATGTATTTGAGCTAGTACAGGTAAATTTGTAGTTGAATTTCAGTTTCTAAATCTCTTTGCTACTAGTAAAATCCACTCCAGACAAACTCAGGCTCTACTGAATGCTGGAGGCAACATACTGTATTCTTAATAATTTCAGTGATAGCTTGATATGCTTCCATTGGGGTGGGTTGTTGCCTTATTATTTAAGTTGACACAAACCTATCATAAATGGACCAAAACTTACAGTGGCCATCTGATGGTCTTCCCATCTTCAGTGTGAGAGGCTGCAAGGTCTGACTCTTCACTTGCATCGTCTTGAATCTCCATACTGCTCACTTGTTTGTTTCAGCTGAGACCATGACTAATATTCCAGGCTGAGGTGGCTTACACCTGGGCTGCTACCAAAAGAGTTAACCTTGTGGTGAAGCAGAATTAGTTTTCAGCTGTATTGGTTTATTTTTTTCTTTTTTTTCTTTTTTTTAACTTAATTACTTTTCAGATGTATTGATTCTCTGATGCAGCTCATCATGTGGTCACAAAAATGCCAGTGTCTGTGCAAGGGAGGCAAGATGCACCAGCCTATCTGGGGATGGGGAGAAATTGCAGGACCTCCTCTTTTGGCAGTAGTAGCCTGCATTTATATTGAAGTAGAGAGGCTGCATTAGCAACTTTTGCAGTCTATGGTTTTCAGAATCTCTTCTGAACAGAAGAGGAATTACTGAGAGCTGATGGAAATCTGTGTGCTGGAAAATCCTAGTCTGTTTTAAGCGTGTGGGGATTCAGCAAGAGCTAGAGCTGTCATATTAAAGAGACAACAGCAACAACAGATTTATCTGGCAGCTTACTGCTTTTAAGTACATTATGTTAGAGGAGCAGGAATTTTGGCCCCTATCCAGATGTTTGGTGGGCTTGACCCAGCAAAGGCCTGCAATAAATGACTCTGAAAATTGCAAGCTGTACTAAACTGAAATGTTTCTTTTATTATATATTTACATTCTTCAGATCATGTTAGATTTGTGATGTTTGTTGGATGAATTTTCAAAAGAAAATTCCAAGAAGCTCCCATGGACCCTGAAAAAAGTGAGGCTATCTCAAGCAATTCTGCTTTTTGTTTTTTTTTATATATATATATATATATATATATATAAATAAATTTTTTTAAGAGAAGATCTTAAAATATTCATTTCAGGTTTGGTCCTGAAATGACTATGAATATCTCTTTGTAGCTTTATTTTCAAATCAGTCAGACTGTTGGAGTCTTACTTAAGTCTGGACAATGCTTCGTGCAGTTGCTTTTTCCCCACACTGCTAGTTAGTATTCTAAGTTGCTTCTTGACTTGGGTGTTTTAAAGCATATTGTTTTGGCAGTTGCAGTTCTGTACTGGTTAAATCTAATTTTAAAATGTTCGAAGTTGAAAAGATGTGACTTTAAATATTAAAAGTTAGCTTTAGAATCCAGTTTCAGACAAATTGAGCACCATAATTGAGCATAATGTCTTGAAAATTGAAGCCTTGGTTTACTCCCCAAATATTTCTCCCTGAAGAGAATAAATGCTGCTTAATTGGCTGAATACCTTTTGTCAGCAATATATGGTAAAATAGTGGCTAGTGAAGGAATTCCCATCCCAAGGGGATGTGAGAGAGAGAGAGAGGAAAAGAAGTGAAGGGAGGGGAAATTATCTTTTTTCCTCCCGAAACTTAAATCTAGTTACAAAAGTAAAGCCCAAAGGTAAGCTGGTGATAATGCATATATTGGGGAGGAAGAAAACAAAGCTCTTCCTGAGTGTTGACCTGCCAGCTAGGAATTTTACATGCAAGTGCAAACAGGTGATGTGTGCTGATAGCCTAAAAGGAAAAAAATGTGGGCAGCCTGTGTTGTTACTTCTGCTAAAGATTCTCTCCTGAACCAGCCTCAGCGTACTTCCATGTTCTGTGCTGCCCTCACAACCATTTTTCTGGAGGTCAAAACTAGATAGAGGAACTGTGAACTAGATAGAGGGACCGATCTGACTTCTTAAACCTTCTATTTATGGAAGTTTTTTTTTAAGCTGGATAAGCTTCCTAATTAGTATCACTAAAGGCTTGGTTTTGGAAAACCAGTCTTATTGGCTTGCTCAGTGTACTGTACATTATGAACCTCTCATTCTGTCATTGATCTAAATTACTCTTAAATGGTCATTGGTGTGCCAGTCCGACTGTCTAGGTCTCACCTCTACTTTTCAGTCTGTGAGCAATCACAAACAAGTAGAAATTAGTTGTGCTAGTTGCTGATAACTATTATTACAAATCTAGCAACCTGCTTTTTAATAAACAAAAATGCCTAATCACTTTGGGAAGTGGTACTTGACTGCTGAAGCTTCTTTTGCAAATGTCACTAGGACTCTTTGGAGAGCATCCTCCTGCTGTTTTCAAAGTGTATACCGATATAAACTTCTTATGCCATTATGTTGCCTTATGCATTATATATTTGCTTATAAAATTACACAGTTCCTAATGTCTAGGAAATGCTCTAACTGGATCTCTCTCTTTTGGCAGCAAGTTGAAGTAGATGCACAACAGTGTATGCTTGAAATATTAGATACTGCAGGAACGGTATGTAAAATGAACTTTCCTAAGTGTTGATGTATAGTGTTAAAGCCATCAAAAGTTGTGGGGAATGTAAATGTGACATGACAGGTGTTTCCTTGTTCTGTAAAGAGTAACTCGGATCAGTGTATTGGATAAACATTGTTCTTCAACATATCGTATTTAAACAAAACTTAGAAGTATTACAGCAGCAAAAGAATTGCAGGTTTCCTATGATCCCTTATGCTGTGAAAGGGGAAACGCAGGACTGAGCATTACAAAGCTGATTATACTGCTGTTTACATTGCCTACAGGCAAATTTAGGCCTAATGGTTACTAAATTGAATGGTTTTGACTTCCATTGCTGCAGAGAATCCATGCTTTCTTCTCTCCTTTTCCTTGTGTGCGCGAAATGAATTCTGACATTGGGATAAATATAGCATTGCTTTAGTCGGCTTATGTGAACTCAGAGCACATGTTGACTTTTTACATACTGGTGAGTTGTGCCCCCCTGCCTCAGAGTGATTCAAAATCTACTGAAATTGGTTGTTTCCCTCATTGATTTGAGTAAGCATTGGCTCAAGACCCTTGGAACATAGCATGTTTTCTCTGATCTATAATAGTAATCTGGTCCAATAACCATTAATTTAAACTCCATATTTCAGTAATGCCATGTAAAACTATAGAAAGATGGAATGACTGTTTTCTCAGAATATATTATGCTTTTCATTTGTCATACAGTATTTGGTACAGTTGTCTCAAGTTTCATATCAACATTGTCTACTACATGGGTGCAAACATGTAAAATCTCAGTGTGTGGATATTTGGCATACAGTCGAAACCTTAAAAAATAACATTGTCATTACAGTTGTAAAACTGCTTCTGAAATGTCAAATATCATTCTGAAAACATTGATGCTATTTGGTATTAAGAATTTGCCTCTAATCACAAAAGCTAAGATACAATGATGACTTGAGTTAAAATAACATGCCCCAAGCATACTCCCCTAGGAAGAATTGCATCACATGGAATAGTGGAAGTGGGATAAAATTTTAGTTCAAGATCATAGACTTAGCAAACTTCTGGCTGATGAACTTCTAGCTCCTGAAATGTAATAATAAAGTAAGAGGAGAGACTTGGTGAGTGACCGATCAATCACAAGATGGCTGAGCTACTAATGCAAGAAAGGCGAATGCTGTTCCATAGTCACGAGTGAGAGTTTTCAAGCAGGAAGAAGTCGTAATGCTGCAGTGCAGTGCACCGATGAGTCTTCATATATAATATTTTACATAGCTGTCACCAGCATCTCGGAAATGTGACAAGTCTATTGAGGTTCTCCATCCTCTATTCAATCTTCTTGAAGAGTAAACTAGAATTTAACATAGGAAAGTGCCTAGACTATAAAATTGGGGGCTGAGAAGGGATGCAGCTGCTCTCCAACGTGTCTTAAAGAACAAGCAGGAGACAAGAAAGAGTTGGTATGTCAGAGGGATTAGGGAGGAATGGGATTTCTGTAACTTCTACTGTACCTGTTCTCTTGAAATTGCTTTGGTTTTTCTGCTGAGTTTTTCAAGGCTGGTAGCCCTTGGCAGTCTCTGGATGTTATTCAGCACCCCAGATAACGTTCCAAACTTCTGTTTTATTTAAGAGCTGTTCAGTTTACTGTAAAATGTATGGCCAAACAGGAAAATATTGGTCAGTTAAAAAAAAAAAGGGGGGGGAGGGGGAGCAGGGGGAAGGAATGGGAGGAGGCTTCACACTTGTGATCCCTGTGTGACCTGAAGTATATGACAGTTTCTGTAAGGGAAGTGCAAATTGAAAGCAACATCTGTAAAAAAAACTTTTTTTTGATTACAGGAACAGTTTACAGCAATGAGAGACCTATACATGAAAAATGGACAAGGTTTTGCATTAGTATATTCCATCACAGCACAGTCCACGTTTAATGATTTACAGGATCTAAGAGAACAGATTCTTCGAGTCAAAGACACTGATGATGTAAGCAGCTTCAAAAATGCCTAAGACTTAGCATTCTCATTCCAGATATTATAATGTATATGGTTTGATTAGATATGTGCCAAGCTTTAATTTAAAAGTCAGATCAACCAGCGCATGCATAGTACTGAAATATAACTCTTGATAAAAACAGGGAAACTGGGGAAGTTGTAACCTGTCACGTGGTATGTAAAGAGAATTATCTGTTTAAATCTCTTCCTTTAAAGTACTCTATTTGAAACTGTATATAACCTTATTCAGTAGTACTGCAGAAAACATTTCTAAAGCAGCTCTATCTTATCCTCTATTGCTATTTAATGAAGGCTTAAAAAAAGGTACAGTTCAAATTTTCTGTAATATGTTTTCCCTTCATGGTATTAAAAAGCACAAAATCAAAAATTTTTTTCAGAAGATTGTCCTGTGGCCTTTAAACTTAGGTTATGTAGTTTTCATATTTTGTGTATGTACCTACAGCTTAGTTTGGTCGAACTATTTCAAATTATTTCTACACAGTTTTAATATGCACTCCTTTTCTTGTGTTATTAAGGTTATAAAATGAGGTTGAGAAATTCCGGGTCATAAAACTTACTACAGTTGTAGAAAGTGAATATTTAGTGTTTGTTAGTTAAGCAGTAATTCTCAAAACAGACTTGACTGTTGCATAAACTTGTAAGTAAGACTGTCCTTTTACAAAAGCAAGTAAGATATTTCTAGAGCAAAACAGCAGCAAAAGTATTTTTAAACAGAAACACCTTGCAGGTTGTAGCCACTAGCCAGAAAACTTCCTTCTTGGAAAAAAGCCATGTAAGCAATGAGTATTTTATTAAATATTTTAGCTTCCAGCTCTGGCTGTGGCATTTAAACTGTGTGCATGGATGTTTTGATGATCCCTTCCTTACTGCATGCATCTACATATCTGCTGTCAGCAGTCCCAGGATTTATTGAATTTTTCACTTTCAGGGAAGTTCACTGTGACTCTTACAATATAAAGCCCTTTGCTTTTTCCTAACTGCAGGCATTTCCAGGTCTTGTGTATGTTCAGAAGCTTTCTTCTGGAAGAGCGCTAGAAGTGATTTATTACCCAGTATCACAGATGTGTCTAGAAAAGATAGTATTGCTAGGTCACATGCACCTTTTGCATCCAGAACCTACCAAGTTACAGCTTTGTTTAGCATCAGAGTTGAAGTAAAAGCAAGATAAGTGGGGGGATATTTGAAGCCTTAGTTTACATGATATATTTATTCTGCCTGGCATACTTCTTTGGTAGTGTCTTTTGGAATTGTATTTCCTGTATCTTCTTTTTAGAAAATTCCCTCCAATCTGGAAAGCCATTCCATAGTAACAGGAGAAAAATAAGGAGTTTCAAGTTGCCACTTCAGTTCTCCTCACCAAAATTTCCGTTAAAATTTTTCCCTTGCTCGTGCTAAGGCATGGCTTGCTTTCTCAGCAGGGGAATACTCAAAGATCAAAATGTCATAATCCTTTGTTTAAAGCTTGAATTTGGGGGAATTTCTATTTGGAATAGATATTGACTTAATTAAAAAAACAACAACTTTGTATAATTGCTTTTTTTTGTCATGAAAGGTCAATTTAGCATCTGTTTGCATCAGCTTACTACTAATAAGGACTGTGTGAGCAAATCGCTCTTGAAAGAAGCACAAATTTACTAGGAGAGGAGTGGCAAAGAGAGCTTAAGCACCCATCATCAGACCACCCAGTACAGCCCACTTTTTCCATGATTTTTCCAGACATGTGAGAATGTTGTAATAGATTCTTCAGTAGACTACGTGGTATCTTTAACTTTTACAAGTGACAGCTGTGCATGTAAAACCCAAATCTGAGGTAATCTAGAACATGTGAAACTTGCTGAATTGGCGGCATATATGTCCAGTGCACCTTTGACACAACCTACTGCCCACACGTTCCGCGTGATGCCTGCACTTTTGTCCTGCTTCCAGATTGAAGTGAGAGCCTAATACATGTGTTCTCGTGTTGTCATACAGCCGTAGCTGCATTGGTGTTGCTTTGCTGTTTTGCTCTCCCACCCTTTCCTTCAAAAAAAGGAAATTGCTGCTGCCTGTCCTGTTCTTGCCGGTTCTTAAAGGATTTGAGTAGCCTTACTATTCAAACTGTACCCCATCTCTTAGGCTCTAGGAGGGATAGAACTTAGCTCTAGCACTGTATGATTAGACAAGTAAAAGTGGTTTTGCTGAGTCAGTTGGCTTAGTTTAGTGGGACTAGAAAGTTTCATTAGACTTTTTTTTTATAACAGAAACTCATTTCTAGTGAACTAATGTTTTCTGCCGGAAGTATTATAGAGTATCTTGGAAATTGACTTATTTTGAAAATCATAGGATTAGACTAATCACTTCAAAAAAACCAAACAAAACCCAAAGCAACAACAGAAAACTTCTGTTTTAATTTCTTAACTTAGTAAGCTTTGAATCCCTGCAGCATGGTACTACTTAAAAAAAAAAAAAGGGGGGGGGCAAGGGAAGAAGGGAAGAATAGTGGCTTCATAGAGGTACGGTTGCTTATTCATTTAGGGATCTCCATCTTCCAATAATCGTAACAAATCCATCTATCTACCAGACACCTCTCAGTTGCTTTAGATTATTACTTATCTGACAAATGGTTAATCTAAAGAGGAAATATGTCCCATGTGTTTACGCATAATGTATGGAGTGGTGTATATATACATTTACGTTAGACTTTCCAGGGATATAATTTCTAGCAGCTTCTCATTCTGTCAGCAACATGCACTGGTTCAAAAAGTAGGTTTTGTGGATGTTTTCCACTGCAAAAGAATCAATTATAGATAACTATTTTTAGTGATTCCTAATCAGAAAAATAGTGTTATGGAATCCTGGTTTCACTTCAGAAGTTTGTATAATAAATCAATTGCTTTGCTAAGGCTGTAAATAAGGAATTTTGCCTGCCTCATTGTACAGTAATTGAGAAGTCTGGAGAAATACACTGATGGGAAGATAGAGCAGTGCTGAAGTAAACTTTGCTTGATAAGGCCATAAGAACTTGGCAAGAGACTAACAGTAGCTTGCGTAGCCTTTTTTGTGAAGTCTCCCAGAAGGCCATTAGCTATAGAGTACCCACTTTTCCTAATCCACGTCTGTGTACTGCTGCCAAAGTATTGTATTAAATACATTCTCACATTTCTTGTGCTGTCCAGGCCCTTTTGTTGAGGACACTTAAGTCAGGTGAAGAAAAGTAACTGCAGGTCACTGTTAGGAGTAGCTATGGGTTTCTGCTGCAGTAGAATTATTTAGCTGTACTGCTGCTTTGTCCCTTTCTCCAGTGTAAAATACGTAAATTCTGCTTCAGTTGACGGGGGATATTTGTTGTAATAGCTGCCATTTTACAAAGTTAAGGCATGTTATCTCACTACCCTGTAGCAAATCCTGCTTTGTACTGTAGTTAACGTTATTTATTATGTGAATAGGTAACAGTAAGTGAATTCAACATGTAAAATATGTATTGCAGACCTGTGCTGATACCTTAACTCCTTTCCTGTTCTGCTGCTGAATTTTGCAAGCAGCTAAATTACTGATAGGTGAGATCTTTATTCAGCAGACAGGAATTTAGTTTTATAGTTACCTTGTACTGCAAGAAAAGTAGGGAGGAATCTTGTTCTTTTTCTTATAAGCTGCCTTGTAAAATCTTTTTCTTAATTTTGGGCCATGAGTGCAAGTAAGTTTGACAGTTATTTCCTGAAGGAGGGAGATGAAACCAGTGCTGCTTTAAAAAAAAAATTAAAAAAAATCTATTATCCATTCTGGAGGCGCAGAAGGAATCATGAACGCAGTGTTCATAGTATTGCCAGTTTCTTGCTGCCCATGTGAATTCCTCTGACAGAGGTGCGTGCGGTTCAATGTATACAACTTAAACGTTCAGAGTGCACTTTGAATCTCCCTCCACTTTCTGTGGAGTGGTTTTTTTTCAATGATGTTGAAGGGTGCGGGGAGAATAGTCTTGCTCAGAACTGTTTGATATCCTCATGCTGGTAAGGTAAGTACTTCAGCAATGCAAGGATATCTCCTCCCTTTCACAGCCCCCCCCCCTTGTGTTTGTCCTTGAAGTAGGTTATTGTTGCAGTAGGATCCATTCATATACTTTCAGCCTATGAAAGACATATACATCTATGATTACTTTAGAGGCAGAATGAATACAAACTGTACTGTATGAGCATGAATGGAAAAAGTTAGTAATTCCTTCCTTCTCATAATTTTTTTTCTTTTTCATGAAAAACAGTGATTTAGTTAGACAACTTGGCTTTATTCTTTCAGTGACATTCACTTAACATTTCATAACATGTAAATTTTAAGCTACCAACTGGAATGCTAAATAGTGCTGTTAAGCTTGGTAGTATAAACTGGCTGAGTGGCAAACTATTGAATGTTAACTGATGGGTAATGCTGGGCCATGTTCATGCTGTCTCTGCAAATGGAATAGTAATTGTGTAATTTGGAGGATAATTAACTTGTGCTGTGATAGAATACTAGTGTCACACAAAATGGGCTCTATTGGCAGTCTTTCAGGTAAAGGTGATCTTTCAGAATAGAATACAAAGTCTTTCAGTAATACAAATTTAGAATATTTAAATTTGTGTGGGTTTTTTGTTCTTGACTGAAAACTCCAACAGAAGATGGAATAATCTGTAATCAGTGTTTTGCACTCCTGCCTGTAGGAGAACTTTAGGTGACTGGTGGTTCAGTAAGCAATAAACCTCATAAATGGCTACTTTCCAGTCAAACTTACAAGTGTCACATGCTTGAACTATAGAAACTGATTTTCTTTTTTTTTTTTTTTTTTCCCAGTATGTGCCCAGATTAGAGCAGACCATATTTAATAGCATGGACAAATTTCATGGGCAGTGGAGTTTGTACAATGGCTTGGGCACGAAGCAAGGAGAGAAAGGGAAGCATGCATTATAATCAGAATATGATTGTAGACAATATGGCATCTACTTAATTTTCTTACATTTTCACATATCCTTCTAAAATTGGGATTTGAGATGAGCAAGAGAGAACACCCAGGTAGGGTATGTAGGCCAGCTGGCTCAGGTTGTAACTAATTAAGAGGACCTCCTTGGTATGTTTGCCAGCTTCAATAAGCAAACTGTTTTGTAACACTTTCATAAACCTTTTTTCAGTGGGTCCTGATTTCCAGAATAATCAAGCTCTGATACAGCTCAGTGTTGAGTTTACAGTTCTGTAAGACATTCATCTTCAAATCAAAGTGACTGTATTTTTTTTCCTGGTGTTCAGCAGGGTTGGGGGGGAAAATGTTTGGGGATTCAGACTGGATTTCAGGTGTCTAACATTGTCTCTTCCCAAAATTGTAATGATCCCTTTGTTGGTATTAGCTCATGTGTGAACTGTTTGTTTTTAGGTGCCTATGATTCTGGTTGGCAACAAGTGTGATTTGGAAGATGAAAGAGTTGTGGGAAAGGAACAAGGTCAGAACCTAGCAAGGCAATGGAATAATTGTGCATTCTTAGAGTCTTCTGCAAAATCAAAGATAAATGTTAATGAGGTAAGGCAAAATACTGGGGGCAGTGGGGGGTGGGAACAGTGTTCTGGTAAGCAAGCATTACTGTTTGTCAAGAAAAACTAGCAAACATTGATCATAGTGGACAAAACCATTATCCTAACGATGTGATATTTCCTCAGATGTTCATTTTACGGGATATAATGTAAGCTTTGACTTAAAACTAGTTTTCAAGTTATTTTCATACAAATTTGGGATAAATGCTTCTATTTGGTTCAGTGTTTTTTTTATGTTGCATTCCCTAGTTGATGTGATCTGTAGCCACTGAGAATGCACTGGTAGGTTACCTTTTACATCCTTAAAACTTGCTAATGGATTCAAGTTACTCAGTAATAAATTGTTAGAAATTCTGTCCTTTCATCTCTATTGGTTTTGTCAGAATTAACAGCTGGTTAGAGAAGAGACCTAAACAGGTGTGCTGCAAAGAGAGAGGCAGGCAGACCTTCTCTACTATCTATCTATCTCTCTGTTTAGCAGGGGCTAGGCGATTGATCAAGCGCATGCATTTTTGGACTTGCCACAGTGCACGTGTTCTTGTCTGGTTGGGATGCCAGCATACAGAAAATCAAGCTGTGTTAGTATTTGCATTTCTGTAACAGCTTGACTTTTATGATGTATCCTGCAGTCATCGTGTCTTGTGGAAAACATTGTTGGCAGTGTCAGTCAAGCTGAAAGGGCCTCTATGCAAGAGTTACATGTAATCAAATGAGTGTGCTGGTTTTAAGCACATCTGATTAAAAAAAAAAAAAAAAAAGTAATGTGTGTTGAATTAGTTGGGAATTTCTGGAGACTACTCAGTTTTTCTGAAATAAAAATTTATCAGCTTAACTATATAAAAGTCATATGTTTAATAAACCAGAACTTATTTCAAACACTAAAAGCCCTTGTTGGAATGTTTGCTTCTTTGTGGATAGTGCTTAGGAAACTGCCACGATGGCTTTAGCATGAGGACTTCCTTGTTTTAAAATATTTAAGAGATGGAGAAATAATTGGAAAAATGTCAACAATAAACAAAGCAGATGTTGTTTAATTGTAGTATTTAGATTTGTCTTAAATTAGCATTTCCCCAGAACTCTTAGTCTCTTAGAATTCTAATTAGAACGAGTGTGAAAATGTCTCATCCTTTAGTTACTTTTCTAGGAAATGTTAGGCTTTTGTAGTCCTGGAGAGGCTGCTGAATTAATTGCCTAGACTTGTTTTTAAATAATAATAATAATAATAATAATAAAAAAAAAGTACTAAGATATCTGAAAAAGCATGATACCCTTTGAATACTAGACAATACTACTAAATATGCAGTGTACTTGAGTTACTATGAAAATTGTCAGTTAAAACTTACTAGAACATTCTTAAAAGAATATTATTAGAGTGCCTCGAGTAAAAAGAAACCTGTGGCTTGTTTCTTGGCATAAGTGCTAAATTGCAAAGTAGTAGCATGTAGCAGTTGACATCTGTGGTATACATTGTACATTTTCAAACAAATTTGACCCACAGATTAAATAGTTGTAGATTATAGATGCCCTTATGGTTTGCTTCAAAGAAACTGGAAAACCCTTGACAAACAATCATATTAGAAAGCAGAAAATACGCAGGTGTTAAGTATACAGTTTAACTTTCTGGCTTTGTGATAACTACATGTTTACAGTGGTTCTTGAGTATGTGAATGTGTTGCATGTGAAGGTTCAAGGGTAAAAGTTACAAGAGAAGCCTCTTAATTCCAATAAGCAATTGATTTTTATATTCACAGATCTTTTATGACCTTGTGCGGCAAATTAACAGAAAAACTCCAGTGCCTGGAAAAGCACGCAAAAAGTCATCATGTCAGCTACTTTAATACATAGCTGTACTGTAGCTCTGAGCCAGGTAAACCCTTTAAAATTTTCAGGATTTTCTGTTACATGGTTATTAAAAATCCTTAGTTATGGTAGCTGCTAATGCAGAACTGCATTGAAAATTAGTGATTTACATTGACATAGAAATGTGTATGATGATGATTTTTGCCATTCTGAAGTCAGAACTACAAAATATGTGCAAGGTATACTGTTCGCATTGGTATTGAAATTTCATCCAGCCTTAAGGTGTTTGGAAAGTTCAGATGAACAATACTTGTTCTGATACTTCCAAATTTCAGCTTTTGGAAACAGGATTTTCTTTTTAAAGGCTGGTAGAATATATTGTAAGAGCTCAATCATCAGGAATGCACACTGTAAAGTATTGTAGTTTGCGTGCTAAAATGTCACTTCCTTCTTTGAACTTCTGCACATATTTGTATTGGATCATAGGAATTTAAGCTTGCTTTCTTTGAATTATATGGATATTTTATAGGCTGCATTGCAGTTAGTGGTTTTGGAAGATAATTGTGAAGTGATCATTATAACACTCCAAATATTTGACCTGCAGCTATTGGTTACTGGATCAATTTTGTACATAGTGACAGTTGGCTAATGTTTTACCTGACTAAATCCTTGCTTTAAGAATACTGTTGAAGGTTCAAGCAAGCTCCAGCCTGCTCTTTAGCAAGTTTTTTCAGAAGCCAGTCAGCAGGCGTGAATTTTGCCTGTGGCTTTCTTGTTCTTGGGTAGGGTTCCCCCTCCCACACCTCCAGCCTTAGGACAAGCAGAGGTCTCTCTTTTTGATTGACCTGACATAATGCAAATATTATCTGTCCATCTTGATTACTTCAAGTTTGGTTTCAACCTTCAGTTTTACTGGTCATATGGTGTTTGTATATCTGCTGTGTATTGTAGCTGTTCAAGGAGTAGAATTGTACTTGGTGGTTCAATTCTTTATCAGTACTGTGATGCTTTATTTTGTCATCTGCTTACCTGACATACTAGAAGATCCTCGTAGGAGATTTCACTGCAGTTAATATTGCAATAACTTGCAGGCTTGTGTTAAAATTCAGTTAATGCTATGTTTAGTTCTTTGGTATCCGTATGAAACTTTTGAACGGATTCAGGTAGCTCAAACTGAAGAAAACTGAGAGGGTTCCAAAAGTATCAGCTGAGGATCACAGAAGTGATTGAGTGCTCACTCACTCTCTCTTTCTCTTTCTTTCGCTCTCTTTTTTTTTCTTTTAAACAGGGCATTCAATTTAGGATCATTGATATTTCCCCCCCCCTTTTTTTTCCTCCACTATCTATCATGCTATAAGCAGAACTGGTCCCATCCATCAAATATCACTTCCACAGTTTGTTCTGGATTACCATATGTATCCCAGTTCAGCTTTACTTACTGAGAAAATCTGTTATTTGTGTGTGTGGAGGAGAAGTGATATCAGTGGAGGAGAAGTGATAAGGCGGTTATTTTCCAAGTCTGTTTTCTAAGGACTATCTAGTTGCATTAAATAAAGAATTGAGCAATGAAAATAGCTGCTACTGATGCTAACACGTTGTTTCGTCGTTACAGGTCTGAAGAACTGTTGCCCAATTCAACAGTGCCAGCATTCCAACTTTATTAAACCTACCAACATCTTAAATGGACTTTCCTGTGGTGGTACCCTTTAAGAAACGGATGAAAGCTACTACATCAGTTTGCACATTCTAATCACTTTCCAGTATCACAAGAGATTTTTACTTATAAATATTCTAAGTGTATGCAACTGGTAAAACCAGAGCCTACATCCAGTATTACTGATAAGAGACATTGTTCATCCACCAATGTTGTACATGTATGAAAACTGTGTACTGTATACTTCAACAATCCCCACTTTCTATTGGAGAGTACAATAATGTAAATCCTAAAAGCACCACTATTTTAGCATAATAAAAGAAAGTCCAAAGAGCTCCTATATAGACTACTCCAGATAACTTTGCTTCATCGGTATTTGTAGCTTATTGTAACTTTTTTAAAGAAATACAGGATCATCATCATCATCGTATTGTACAAAAGCGCTTTGATTAACACAACAGCTATATAGTTTTTTAATTTTAGGAAAAACCTGTGGAGACAGTGATCTAGTCTTTAAGAGTCCTTTCAGTATAATGTCTGACTAAAGACATGGCCTTTAATATCTGTTGGGAAGGAAATGTCCAGACTTTTCAACCTTTTATTGTATGTTTCCTTTTCCTTGTTTACATAGGGAACAATGTTTATAGTTGTGTGTACAGTGGGGGTCTACAACAAGAAGTGTATATTTTAAAACAATTTTTTAATGATTTAACAATTTTTTGTAAATCATTTTCGGGCTTCTGCAGCTGTAGATTCTCACTGTGAATTCCCTTGCTTGCTCATGCATAAGTGTATTTGCAATACCAAATATACAGGTTTAGTACTTTTGCCTGTTAGTGATTGTTTTACATGTGTAACGTTTTGGTTGAGATGTTAAATGGTGGAAGAGTACTGTGGATGTGAATGTGGGAAGTAATTTTAATCATGTGTAATTGGTCACAGGGCCTAAGTTGCAGTAATTAACTTTTGCTGATTTATTTAACAATGCCTTGTTGCTTTGTATGCATTAACGTTTGGGTGTAAAGATTGTGTGTATATCCAACAGGGAGCCACAGTATTTAAATTGACCAACCTAATGTTACAACTGCTTTGAGGTGGCCAAATGTAAACTAAAAGCCTTAATTAAAGTGGTGCAATTTTGTATGACTTAGCATCAGTAGTTCAATAAATTTGGATTGCCATGCAAGGGCTTGCATTACAGTTATATACCACTTGAATGTTTTGTGTTTTAGTAGTGCTAGTAAATATTGATTTCAATGTCACTTGCACAGTGCAAATTCATACATTTTAGGACCAAAAGGAACCATTATGACTTTGTCTCCTGACAAATACATGCCATAGATATTTCTTCTACTAGCATCCCATGTGCTAGGGTGGATGAACTTCTGACTGGATGAAACTCCACTTACAGTTTTGGACTTGGAATATTTGAAGTGCTAAAGTTCTTTTGTAAGGGAGAAAAAAAATCTTACAGGAAAATATCTGTCTTCAAAGATTAGACTATCAGTGGCTGTTTCCAGAACTTGAGGATATGTTGCCTGTGGCTATTTTCCTCCTTTCCAGGAAGAAGTCATTGCTAAAACTTACATAGTGTAGCTAAAATATTCTCTTAGGATAAAACACTGTATATGGTTTTCTTCTGGATGATTAAAGCATACTTGTTTGGTTTCAAGGAAATCTGCAGAAGAGCATTCTTGCAGTATTAAGTGTAGAATTTTGCAGACTGTAGATACCTGTTAACACTGTTGGACTGTGAAGTGGAGTACTTGGACTGTGGATGATCTGATCTTAGTTGTGCTGTTGAAAATTAATGTCACACCCAAATACTTGGTACCTCCTGTTTCTCTGGCACAAAATTATCAGAGCATGCTCTAATGCATTCCTGCAAAATCAATCAGATTAGGCTGGCTCGTACCAGTAAACACTGAGCTAGCTTACTTTGCCCAAAATGAATTAAGGAGCTCAGACGATCCTTCCTGCTGGTAGACTTGGCAATTTCTTCAGTGACCACAGCCATTTAATGGAGGTAACGCACCCCTTCACTGTACAGAGTCAGAATTAAGGTTGATATCTCTTTTCGTTTATCATTAGAAAACAGACTATGTAGTTGATGATCCCCATAAATATCTGTTTTGGTACGCTCTGCATACTGATCGGTTTCCAGAATAGAGCATCCAGTGCTCCAGCCTGACCTAGTTCTTTTGCACTAGATCCTCTCCTCCTTGCTGGCCCAGTCAGTACCTTTCCTCCTTTGACTTCCAACCTCTGCTTATTCAGATCTTTTAACACTTTTATGTCCCAGTCATTTTCTCTGTGTTCTTTTCAGTGTGTTTCTCTTCCAAGTAGCTGTACAGATGGCAGGATGTGAGAGGGAGAAAAGAATTTTCTGATAACATGACAGGGTGTACTGGCTTGGTCTCTGTGTCCAGCCAAAGAGTATTAATTACAGGGAACATCAGCTTTGTCCTGGAAGCTTTACTGGACTATTCCTGGTCGCGCTGTGGAATAGTAAATGTATAATTTCTCAGCAATAGAGGTGGTAAGTTTTGAACAAGCTCCAGGAGAGTGAAATTCTCAAACTTTAGTCTTTATCATCTCAAGATACTGCTAAAAAGGGGAAATACAGGTATTGTTGTTGTTTGTTGTTGTTTGGTTTTTGCCCCCCCCCCATTTAGAACTAGACCAGATTTGCAATATTAACAAATTGTAACCCAGGTAATACCTAAAATGCAGGATTTTTCTCCTAGGAAAACTTAGGCAGGCTTCAAGGAAGTAGTGTCCCAACAGTTAAAGGGAAGATGTCTGACAAAATGATGCTGAGGAGGTGCTGGACATGAAGAGTGAGGAAAAACTCATGAAAGAATTTTCTTCATTTCTGAGTAGTTATGGCATGAGGAGCTGCTCCCTCTGAGGAAGTGAACATCTAGTTCCTCTCAGTAATTGGAACTATGTAAACAGTAACCACTTACAGAAAAGAATCCTGTCCGCTGAAACTTTTGAACACATTTTTAAATGTCTTGAGGATAAGTGCTTTGTGTACAAAGCTTAAGAAGTTTACACTTGCTCTACTTCAATAGAAACAGAACACTTTCCATACTGAAGCAAGAACAACTGAAGAATGCAGACAGACCTACTTATATTTAAATGAGTAGGGGAGAAATGTTCTTTATTAGTAAACATGCCTCCTCTTAGAGTGATTAGTTTACTTTGGTCCTTCAAAAAGACACGGTTCTACTTACAAAGCTTTGGATGAAAACATGCATAATTCATATTTTATCAGAAAACTAATGCAGTAATTTTCCAAATTCAGTGCTATACTTATGTATTGCTGCTTACTGCTTGTAAAGTTAGTTTATGCTTACAGTGCACACAAAGTTTGTGACTGTTTTACTTCCACCCTAATCTGAAATTGGTATTTGTCAATATCTCCAATGTCTGAGCTTTCTGTGGAAAAAGTTATGTTTATTCCCTGAAATACAGAAGTATTATTTAAGTGAATTGCTATTAGGACTTCTTCCTTTAAGTACAAATTTATTATCCCTTACATTGTTATTAATGCCTTTTTTCATTCTCAAATTATTCTGTAAAATGAATGTCTACTTGCTTATCTTAAAGCAATACTTGAGAATTGCAAGATGTTTTCAGATGCCCAAATGAATGGCACTGTAAACTCAAACTACTACTATTCTCTGCATAAGAGAACATAACTTGTGGAAAAGTACTGTAGAGTTAGATACTAAGTTTGTTTTATAACATGTACTGTGATATTGTGATGCTAGAAGGGGGAGGTGGGAGGAGAATACTGCTGAAGTTTTGATTAAAGCTGTGCATTTCTCCTTGGTTCTGGTGTAATTAGAATTGCTGTTTCCTCATGGGTGAAGACTAGAGATAAGGATTTTCTTCTTTTTTAAAAAAGTTAAATGAACTGTGGGTGAAGTAAACGATGGATTTTTCCAAAGTTTTCTAGTCCTTGCCAATTTGGAGAATAATTTAAGGCGGGGGAGAAATTCTGCCACAACAGTGAACTATTTCTAGGTAGGCTTCAGTTTAAACTTAACAAGAGAAAGTTATTTCTAGACCTAAGTTGTCAATAGTAGTAGTGCAGTTATCTGTAACTTTTCTTAATTTTTGAGTTGTAATATGAAGATGCAGCTAAGCATCAGTGTAGACAAGAAGCTTTTTGTCCAGGGTAAAGCTTCTGCCTCAGCAGCATCAAGCTATACTTTAATCTATAGCTTTTTTATTTAGCCTGTGTATGGGAAGGAGAATAAAAAATAAAGCAGAAGTTGTTCAAATATGTAATGAAGTACAGCTGTCTGTAATTCTCTAAAGCAATGTTAGACAAGCAGAACTCTTAATCAAATCTTAATCTTATTTCTGAGTCTCAAGCACCCTATGCTTTCATTTTTGAGAGTTTTGTGAACAACTTGATTCTTAAAACCTAATTTAACTTCTGTTATACAAAGTAAAACTCTGGAATGGTACTCAACTTCTTTTTTTCTTTTCTTTTTTTCTTTATATTATTCTCAGTCTGAAAGTATAAGCAGTGTTATGTTTTGTATTCTTATTTTGTTCTCAGTGTTGCAATATTTGGACTTCAAACATAAATATTTTCAGAGAGTTTAAAAAAGGAAGGGTAAAACAAACATCTTCAGAATTTTGAATCATCAAGCAGAGGGTGAATGGAGAGAGGAATGCCTTCATAATTCCACTGTACGCAACAAAAGAAAGCACTTTAATCAGTACTCAGTCACTTCAGCCTCAAAAAATATTAGTCGTGTCTAACAGTAAGTTCTACAGCTTTAATGTTTCAAGAAAGTTCACTGCCACCAGTTTTTTTTGTTTTTTTTTTTTTTTGGGGGGGGGGGTTGTTTGTTTGTTTTTTTTACCCCTTCAGCATTGTGGCTGGGGTAGACTATCTCATTTGAAAGAAATTGTAATTCATTAAAATGTTTTGAGTTTGGTGGGTTTTTTGTTTTGTTTGTTTGTTTGTTTTGCTACCGTAAACCTTTGGGATGTTTTCTCCAATCTTGAATTCAGACTGCAATTACAGTGGAAATTCTCATTCCTCCTTTGGTCAGTGTACTTTCTTTTCATAATAATTGGTATTTTTACCTTTTATTTTTAGACCTAGCAGGGAGGATTTGGTAACTTCAGTCACATTCTGAGTATAAAAATTTACATCGGAAATCCCAGCTCTGCTAAGTGGGGCTCACTGCCTGTGAAGTGCCAAATAAAGCAAAGTCCCTTGGCACTGCTGTCATGATTTTCAGACACAAATAAAACGACACTTGTCTATTATTTTTGCCTTTTTAATAAAGTTTTATTCAACCGAGCTCCATTGAAAGGAGTAGGCAAAGGAGTCAGAATCCATTTAGCATGAGTCCCCCAGACAGCCTTCATTGAGAGTCAACATTGCATTTTAATACAAGCAAGCATATGCACACTTTCAACCTTGAGATTGGGAGAAAAAAAAAGTTTATGCGTAAAAAAGAAATTGTGAAGAATTTGACACTTCCAGGAATGTTTGAACTAGGAGAAGATGGGTTAAAACATGAGATTTCTTTCATTCTCATAAGATGAAACAAGACATAATGTAGGTTCCATGGTTTTCTTTGTACTTAAGAAAGCTCAGCTAATGTACAATTTTTGCCATCATACTTTACACAATTTTTTTTATGTTATTACTTTTGATAGTTATGAGTTAAGGCTGTTGAATTTTGTATATGCAAATGTCATGTTTGCATCTTTGCAATACATTGTGGTAATTCTTTTCAATGAAGTGACTATATTGAAACATACTTTATAAAGGGTAATTTGAGCTTTAAGTTAGTCAACTTTAACCTAGTATATCTAGTAAACCCTATTAAGTGTTTTTTTTAAAGCTAGTATTCTAATACCCTTATAGTGTTCAGGCAGAGAGGCCACTTGGGCATTGGTGATAAACCTGGTATGATTCTGTTAGCAGTGCTGGCTACTGAGGTTTTTTTCCTTAGTCCTGCCTTTAACTGTGGAGCATTACCACCCCTCTTGAGAATTGGACTACATGGCTGCAGTTAGGATCAGTGTTGATGTAAATATGTGAAATTCAAGATGGATTTATAAATTTTAATATTAATAATAAATATAACAAATTCAGGGTCTTCTGTATATATCAGGCTAAAGGAACGTTATAGGTAAGAACGGACTGGTAAATTCACATTCCCTTCCACTCCTTGGGAGTGTGAGATGCTTGCATGAGAGACTGTTTTTGCTTTATTTTCTCCCTGTCTTTTTTTCTTTTCCTCCTGTTGCATATACATGAAGCATGACAATAGTTCCTTGGTTTGGGGGAGCGGGGGGAGGTATTATTCTTTCTGGAGCCAAGTTGAAGATTAAGCTGGTTCCCCCAGCCTGCATTAAAGAAGTTGTATACTAAGACAAGTTTTCTCAAGGCCTCCAAATCTTTTATTTTCTTTCACTGTTGTTTTAAAACAAAGAAACCTGCCCCCTTCAGCCCGAGTCTTGCTTCTTTTGCTTTGTTCCCATCTCTTAGGTTCTGTGTTGCTTTGCTTCCTTTATGTGCTGCCGCAGGTTTGCTCATTCTCTCTTGTCCCTTCTGCCTTGAGAAAGGGCTGGCCTGAGAGTTTGAGCTGGTGGCAACGCAGAGAATTGGACCAGGTATGAATTTGTGCTCTGCTCTGCTCTGAGTCTCCCACTGCAGTATGGACATAGTAATGCTACCCTGTCCTGCGAAGAGCTCTTGGGAAGTAAAATGTATTACATGTCTAGTAGTATCAAACTGCAGTAATAGTTCCTTAATATTCTGTAGGTCTTGCACTGTAGCAAAGGGTGTTGCCTGATATGAGAGTCTACATGATACAACTTCAGTGAGGCTTGCTTTTTTTTTTTTTAACCTATCCAAAACTCCAGTTCCTGGGTGACTCATTACTCTCTAAGGGTCTGCAGGCTGCCTCTGTCCCAGGACAGCTGATCTTCGCCTGGACTGTCAGCTTCCTTCTTCCTGAGGGGCCTCCTTAGGTTAGGCTCTCCAGTGCCTTTGGGGAGAAACCAAGACTGGCCGCTGCGTTTTATAAGTAGCTTAACTGTGCAAGCCGTCTTAACAGGCCTGCTGCTCTTGTTTTCAGATGCATCACTCGCTAGTTACTGTATGAGGAATTTAAATGCCTGATTTGTTCAAAATCCCTTGTAATTGTAGTTCCACGTACAGTTGAGTACTCACAAGGATTTTGGGGCACTGTCTGTCCATGCTAGCAATGTCAGTTGAGTAGTTTTTGTTGTACTAGAGCACATTTAAATGAACTATTACCCGCAGCATCCAGGCATTTGTATTACCGTAGTAGAAAAAAAAATACTTGTCTTTATAAAGTTTGTGAAGCCATGCTGAGGAGGAGAAGTGGTTATGCACAGCTGACCTCACAGCTTCGTTAACCTACCCACAGAGGTAAGGTCTGAACCATCCCTAAGGGCAGTTACATCTTTGCCTCTCAAAGTTGGCCTAATAGTCCAAGTTAGGCAGGGAGAGGAAGGGGAAACAGGCAGCCTTGTCTTCACGCAGTTGTCACTTAGGCCGCCCACGATAACGCAAAGCCTGGGAGACAAACGTTGTTTTAGGAATCTCTCATTAGCCATGGCTCTACGGAAGGAGATAACTTAGGTGGCATGAAACGTGTCGTGTTTTGTTTTGACACCCCCCTCCCCCGCCCTGCTTATCCAGGATGCCGCGGCCCGGTGAGCTAGCGGCAAGGCAGCCTCACCGCAGCTCGGGGGCGCCCCGCGGGCGGCAGCGCCGGTCCCTGCCCGGCCCGGCCGCCCCCCAGCCAGCGGGGCTGCCGCCCCCCCCCCCCCGGGGCCGCGCCTGCGCAGCCCGGCCGACCCGCCCCGCGTGACGCATGCGCAGCCCGCCAGCGCCGCTTGGCTGGGGCGGAAGTGCCGCTTTTCCCTTCCGGGCCGCGGCGGCGGGAGCGCTCGAGTCGGCTCGCGCCGGCGGCCGTTATGGAGAGGTGGGTGGCGGGGGGCACGCGGGGGGCGCCGGCCGCGCGCCGCCTCAGGCGGAGCTGCCGCGGCCTCTCTTTCCCGTCCGTGTCTGCCGGGCGCCGCCGGGGCGGCGTTTGCTCCCCGCCGGCCGCCGGGCCCTCTGCGGAAATCGCGGCAAGAGCGGGGCTGTGACCGAGCCTGCTCGGGGTCCTGGGAGTAAGACAACTACAGGAGTGGCGTGTCCCGCCCGGAAACCTAATTTACGTAGTAAGAAAGCTGTAGACAGATTGGGAAACTTTTTTAAGACTACAGAAGCAGGCTGCATTTAAGCAATATATTATACCCCCCTATAGTATCGAGGAATGTGTTCTCATATACTAGAAAAGATAGATGGGATTTGTTCACAGTATAGTGAGAAATGTATGAGGAAGACTTGCAGTGTAGGAAAGATTTTAATATAGCGGAGTAGGTGTGTTGGAAATGCATGTCCATCTAACATCAGCTGGAGGGGGTGTAGTTATTATCAACTAGTGGAACAGCTTTTTAGGGCTATGGAAGATTTTTATATCACTTGAGAGTTTTAAATCCAGCTTTTTTTTTTTTTTTTCTGAAGTATGGCTTAAACTGAAATTGTTATTTAGACAGAAACTATTGAGTGGGGCCTTTGCAAGGTGTTCTACAGATAGGTCTGCTTAGACAGCCACAGCTGCGCTCTTTAAAAACCACTCATCACAGCTTCTCATTTGCATTTTAATTATTGTTAACTAAATTCTTTCCATTCTGTAATGCATGTGGACTTTCTCAATCTGTGGTGATTTGGTGTGTCTGAAGAAAAAAAAGTAGTGGGATCGTCTTATTCTTTCAGTTTAAATTGTGAATTTCATACTGTTGTGGATCTTTCTTGCTTTTTTTAAATTTCTATTTAAAGAAGGGCTCTACTGTGGTGTAGGAGGAGTGAAGTATGGATTTTCAGGCCAACTAATCTAATTTTCCTGAGCTGATGAGCAATACTAGATGTTCTGTATAAGAAATTGGATAGCTATACTAAAAGCAGCAATGACTTAATATAGCTTTGTTTTCAGTTTGTCAGTTGTGGAGTTGCACAAAAAATATCTTAATCCATCTTTAAAGATGGAATAATCTGAAGCAACTTGTTTTTCCTGATGTCTCAGAGTTAATAGTGGAATAGTATTAGGCTATGTTTACATAAGATTTGGATGAAGATTTACAGCGCTTTTGTGCCTTTTGCGCAATGTTTTCAGTACTAAAGGATTAATTGCTTTATATCTTTAGTTGTCTCTTTCTCCGGCAGAATAAGAAGCAAGTGCTCAGAAAGTGTGTCTTATGTTTGCTTGTTTGTTTGTTTTGTAAAGGGTAAAGGGTTTTTTTTTTTTTTTTTTTTTTTTTTGGTTGGTTGGTTGGTTGGGTTTTTTTGTACTGGGTAGGTATAGGCCTTCCAGTTCAAACGTCTGTTTTTGAGAATGTTGTTTCCTTGTCAGCTGGACTTTTGAATCAAGATATGAAGTTACTAGTATTTGAAAGAAAGGGTTAGCCAGAAGAAAGTAACATCATAATCTTATTTTGTTTTGCTTGGATCCATTTGTTTACTTTGTGTCTATATTGCTGTTTTATAGAAATGATTTTGGAGACATGTCATCCCCCCGTGATACAGAGATGGCCAGACTCGGTCGAAAACAAAGCTCCCAGAAAAGAGTTTCTAGTATCCTTTTTCTGTATAGGCTTTTTTTATCTTCTTATGTTTAATTTTTGCTTGCTAATGTTCACAATATACAGGTACATTGACTGACACATACAATTGATTTTTGACTGTATTTGCATTGATTATTTGGGTTGTGGGCTAAATACAGGTGCATGTGCATTACCTCCCTTCTAAATCTATGCTGGCATATTTACGTAGCATGGTGTTTTACTGTTTTCATAGACTTATGAACTTGGGTTGAGCTCAGTGTAGAGATCTATGTAAGCTATAGCTGACTCCATTCTTGAGCTTTCTTCGCTCCATTATATCTTAATTTTACATTCTTATGCTCTTTAACCTGTATTTTTTTTTTATGTGTATTTTGTTTGTTTGGTGTATCTTAGCTTCCCATCCGCAGTAATATAAAGAGAAGTGCATATGCATAGATATAAATTTTGTACAGAAATTTTTTAAACTTATTTATAATAGTAAAAAATATTGTACAGTTTGGCAGCTAATGTAATGATTTTTTTCTGATTATGATAGCAAAGGAATCCAGTAAATCTTCTCATGCTTCTGCTTTTTGTAAGCAGAATAAAACTAGCAAGATATTGGCCATGATTATTGTTGTCCTTCAGAATCATGATGCTCTTGGACACTGACATAACTTAGGGCAATGAAACGTTTGCACTACTTCTTAGTAAACCATGCATAGGACATTGAAATTAGTTAACTGAGAGGAAGAGGCAAAGTAGAGCAACAGAGACCTTTTTGTTGAAGTCATCAGTATCCTGGAATACAGAGCAAGAGAGCTTTTTTTGTTCTTGTTGTTTTATGTATACAGTCTCAGATTTGCTGGTTATGAGTTATGTAGGATACAGCAGCTCCTTGCAAGGGGAGATAGTCTCCTTGAACCAAGCAGCTATGAGAAGCAAGGTGTCCTAGACCAGTCATGCTCTTGTTTCTGAACTTTGCTTTGGTGTATCCCTACTAGCTCTCTAGCTTTTAAGTTTCTGGTGAAATATTTCATGACCTAATTTGGGCTTATTGAATGGAACTTTCTGCTTTAGCCTTGCTAAGCTTGAAGGACAAGGTGTGTATTCCTTATAGTGTTTTTGCTACAACAAAGACTGTTTCTCTCCAAGTATTCACAATCATTCTGGGTAGAGCTGGAAGTGTGTTTAGGAGTGTTTCTTAACCTGTTTTATTAATCAGTTCTTACATCCCTGGATGACACTATTGGAAACATGACACCCAGAGGCCAGTTCATTTCCCGAACTCCTGGTTCATTGCTTCGCCAGCCATGTAAGATTTCCTTTTCTTTAACATTTAGTTAAATGAATAATATGCTTGGACTTCATAATTGATAATAATTCATAACAAAAAAGACATGGGTATACTGGAGTGGGTCCAGTGAAGAGCTATGAAGATGATTAAGGGATTGGAGCATCTGGCATACAAGGAGAGGCTGAGGGAGCTGGGATTGTTCGTCCTGAAGCCTTATCAATGTGTATAAATACCTGATGGGAGGAAGTAAAGAAGATAGATCAAGACTCTTCTTAGTGGTCTCCAGTAGAAAGACAATGGGCACAAACTATGATACAGGTAATTCTGTTTAAACATAAAAAAAACTTTTTGCTGTAAGGACAATTGAATACTGGAACAAGTTGCCCAGGCAGGTTGTGGAGTCTCCATCCTTGGAAATATTCAGAACCCCACTTGACAAGGTCCTGAGCAACCTGCTCTGATTGACCCTGCTTTGAGCAAGGGGTTGGACTAGACAATCTCCAGAAGTCCCTTCCAACCTCAACTGTTTTGTGGTGTACAAAACACCTAGTAACAGTCAGCGTACCTGTTCATACACTATACATGCATGCTGTTGCATAATGCCAATGGATTTTTGCCTTTCAATTTTTAGAATGCATTGGGGCTTCACTTTTTTTTGTTTAGCACAAGAGTATGTGAAATACCATTTCAGTTTCTCTCAAATGTCACATTGAAACCGTCTGATTCTTGCTTTGCTAGTCAATGGATTAGTTTGTGCCATTTCCCTTGTCTTCGCAGCCGCCTTTTGTTTTTGTAATAGCTTTTAATTCTTCAAGATTCACTGTTTTGTAGTGTCGCTACAGATGCTTTTCCATCTTCATTCTTTTTGTGGCAGGTTAATTCTGTTGACTGAGCCTTCTACCAGGTGTATTTATTGGTTGCATCAGGTCATTCAGACCTCCGTCTCTCTTAGCAGGAGAAAAAATTACAAGATTCGCTTCATGCAAAGGCTGTGGAACCACACATGGTGGCTAGGGGTGGATTACCCTGAAATCTGACCATCTCAACGCCACTGTTCTGCATTAGCTGACATGTTTTGGGAGTGTGTTAGGCATTGTTCCTGAACTTGTGCTGGTGCAAAGAGATAAGTTTCTCTCTTCCAGAGAGATTGATTCTTCTTGATGTCTCATGGTTCCTGCCTGGCAAGTTCTGTGTAGCCCCTGTGTGTCTTCGTTTATTGTAATATCTGGTGACTTCAGTTCTGCTGGCCAGTAGCAAAGATGAATGCTGTTAGCATCAGCCTTCTTCACAAGCACGGGCTTCTTGTGTGTCAGCATTGACAGCTCTGACAATGGAACTGCAAGTTCTTCACATTGACTTGACACTAAACATGGGAAAAGATCTTCTGTCCTCTTAGTACCTTCCTCACTAGTCATGGCTGAAGCGAAGAGACATGCCCATTCCTCACACTTTGAGGCTCTGTCATTCCCTCTTTGCCACAGTGGACATGGCTCCTGATATGATTGTCACTGTCTTGATACAGCCATTTCTTTTAGATGGCTCCCCAGGCTGTTTGTGTTGATAAGAGATCCAAAGGAACTACTCTTGAAGCAGATTCTGTGGTCTTTGGGCTGTGTGAATGTCTTTGATGTTGGAGTTTCCCTGTTGTCGTAGGATGGTGGATCTGTCATCTTTCCAAGAAGCATCTCCATTTTTAACATCTGCCAAATATCCCTGGGAGCACTAGCCACAGTGTCATTGTGCAGGAGTATCTGGAACAGATGTAGTGCTTGATAGAGCAGACTTGTGGTTTGCCATTTGCTTTAAGGGTTTGGAGACCAATTTCCAAGAGTGACTGGAGATATAGTACTGTGCAAACTCATGATGTGAATGTACCAAGGAACTCTTAAATAACCAAAGGTATTTGAGATATGCTGTCTGTATATACATTCATGTCCAACTTGGTGTTCCCTGTGCTTCAGACTTATACCTGGAATGCTGCTGCACTTGAGGAAGAACTGAAATGACAGTGGTTGCAATCTGCCTTTATATAAATATGTACCCTAGTTGGAAAATTGGAGCTTGAGTATGCTGCAGACTTGGTTAATAGGGTGTTTGTATACCCCTAGCATAAATAGATCTGTAGACTATGAAGTTACATTACTGATAATGAATCTCCTTATTTTTAATTGTCGTTGGTGTTAAGACTTGTTTTTCCTTTATAATTAGCACTTGTGGGTTTGGTACAAGCCTTGGGATGGAGTGAAATAATGATGGACAGGAACAGGCCTACTTCTCCATCAGATTGGTTTGTCTGTTTCTTCTGTGGCTATGAGCAGGATTTCATAAATACTTCAATCTCAGTTAAAAGATTTCTTTTGGAGTGCCTTGATAGAGCGCAGTTGCCTTAAGTACATTTTCTTTTCAGAAAAAGGTCTCTCTCTTTCAGTTACCGCACTAACTCGAAGCTCCGCAAAGCTGCCAGATATGTCTGCTGTCCTGGGAACAGAAGGGAGATCTCCTCAAATTCTACAGACTCCTGGACTTTTTGGCAGTCTGTCAATGGTAAGATGGTTAGAGCATGTTTTTCTCTTTTGCTCATGTAAAACTTGTAAGAAGTTACAAGTCTACAGTGTTTCAGTGTTGTTTGCACCAAAAAGAAACTGGGTGGTTCAGGCTTGCTGTATTACTGTGGTGTTCTCTCTGTTCTTCAAGATGATGCAATGAGGTATAAACAGGATTTTAAGGACTTCTTAAATATACCATATATGTTAAGCTAGTCCTGTCACATCAGATTGTGACTGCAAAAATCTTGACTTTGCTTGTTTACAGATTCCTCAAACACAGAAGTGTTTTATATCAGCAAATTAAATCTTTAGAATTTTTCTCATTTTAGCGCTCTCCAGTACTAGGCTTCGTGTCAAAATATGAACTGCAAAGAGCAAGCTCCTCTGATGGCTTTTCAGATGGCATTATTTATCTTCTTACTGTAACATCTTTGGAAAAACATTGATTAGAGAAATCATCAGGAGGAACTTCTAAAATGTTTTATCTCCGTTTATTTTTAAACTGACTCAAAACAAGTTAAGATGTGGTTTTGGGCCTGCATCCTAATTCCTTCTCCCTTCTGGAGAAGTTTATTTACAGCCTATTAGTTTCTTTAAATTGTAAGGTTTTGGGACCTAGAGACCCATGATCACCATGTATACACCTCTTAGTAGTGGGGATTTTCTTCTGCTTCAGAGCCTCTTGATATTTTGTAACTAGTGTTTTGTGAGTGGTGGTTGTATTAGCTTAGCGTTTAGTGCTCTGATTTGGGTATAAAGAATCCTGTTTGGATTATCAGGGAGAAACTGAGGACTAGGCAACCATTTTCACAGGAGAGTGATGGAAAAAGGACTTAAAATTATGCCTTATGGGAGTTTACCTGCTGGCAGATAAGAACACTCGTCAGACCTTTTTGTATTTCCCACAGAGCCCTGATGCGATTTTACTGGAATTGAGTTTCTCGTTACTTTTAGCCTTGTGTTCTGGGCAGTTCAGAGTGCTACAGCATTCTGTTCTGGTGGGCTAGAGGGCAATAATCAGGCTAGGGGAATACTGTGGGTAGAAACTGTGCCACAAAAAGAAGAATAATAGGTGCATGCCCGCATTTTGGGGGGTATATTTAAGCCACTGCTACAGCAACATTGTCGAGTTCCCTGTTCTTACCAGTTTGGGCAGGACTGTCTTAACAGTCAGAAAAAAGAATCCACTAGTGGCACAATTCTAGGTCCTTCTATATGGTATTAATTGCTGCCATGGCAACAGCTATAGGAAGCTGCCCTGTCTGTGCAGTCTCTCCTGTCTTGGCCAGTGTGCTGCTTTGATGTCAGATATGTTAGCAGATACCTCCCCTGAAATAGCCAAAGAAAGTATAGGTATGTCTGTACTTCCCCATTTAATATTCCTGAACACCTTCTCTTATTTTAAAGATGTATTGCTTTGTTTAATAAAATAGTTTTAAGGCAATTCACCAAGAATATTGAAAGCCTGTAGTGAATGATTCTGATTCAGATTTTAACTATTTTGTTTAATTTTTCACAGATGCTTTACAACCTAGTCAGCATTATTTGGCCTCCTTTCACTTTGGACAACATTAATTAGTAAAGGTTTCACAGAATAGAATGTGAAAGGATAGAGTGATGCATTTGTTTTGAAGTAAAAAGTGATACACCGTGTTTTAAAATTCAAGGTTTTACTGAATTAACTTCTAGGTTAATTACTTCCTGAATAAATTAATTGAGAATTTCCTTTTCCTGTCAATTTTCAAACTGACATTTTCAGAGGTGTTTGTTAAAGACAGTTATGTCTTATTTCAGGGCAGTTCTTTATTCATTTCAGAGTTTTTTAAACTCTATACCAAAAATAGTTGTTTATAGAATGAAAAAAAATGGAGTGAGGCTTATAGGAGTCTGAGATTGCTGTTTATTTTCCTTATGTTGTTGTTATGCTTTTAGTTGGATGAAAGTAACTGGACAATGGCGCTGTCACCTCAGCAGACAGGAATGTTTACAAATCTGGACCTGTCTAATATGACAGAAGATGTAACTATGAGTGCTGTACTGTTGCGTGAGGACGATCCTGGGGAAGCTGGTAAGATGGTTTGAAGTTTTCACAATAATTAACCACATCTTTTATTTGTAGAATATATAAACGTATATAATTATTTTCTTATTTTTATGTATTATTTTGCTGATATACTTCTATGACAAGAACAGTGTACTTGCAAAAGTTCAGGAAGTATTTCTTCCAGTTACTGGAGTTTTTCCAGTTGGTGTGTTCTGGGGAACCTGATGTCAATAGACAATCAATAGATGTCGATAGATGCTTTGGTAATGTAAGACACTTCATTAGTTTCATGGAGATACATAAAGGAGTTTATCTTTTAAAACTTTCTCAGAGGACAGTTTTATAGCAAAAATTGTATGATTATTTGACTTGCACAAAGCTTGCCATGTAGCTTCTGCGTAACTTACTTTCTTAGCTGGTAAGTGCTTATGGCTTAATTGGATATAAATAGTTCATATCCTCATTGTCTGCATTTAGTTTTATTGATGACAAGCTATTTTGTCATCAGAAGGGGTTTTTGTAGTGTAGTGTTTTTTTCTTGTTGTTTTGGGGAGGGTGTTTTGTTTTGTTTTTTACCAACATGGCTTAAATTTCTTTCTGCTTAAATATATTCTAGCTACTATGAGTATGTACTCAGATTTTCTGCATTCCTTCTTGAAGCATACATCAACTACCATTTTTGAACTTGTGGATGAGTATGAAAGTATTTGTAACAACCAGGTAAATCGTTTGCCTTTTTTTAATTTTCATTGCCTTCTTTAAGTTGTATTGCTGTTTTTCTTTAAGCTGAGAAGTCACAGTGCTAAACATAGATACTTTAAATCTTCCAGCTGGTTGCAGTCTTGTGAGTCATTGAATGCTAGAATTGAAAAGCATCCGTCTTTCCTCATGTGCTCCTTTGGCACAGAAGTGCCCATTGTGTAGCTTGCTAAATTCTGAAGCGTAGTTAGGCTGCCCTTGTGCTGCAAGTGCTAAGTGATGATAAACATGAGCAGAAGTACAGATATTTTTGTTGATAGAGGTGAATTGGATAAAAAGTACTTACATTTCTCTCAGGTATAAATAAATATAGTCGTTGTACTAGAAAGCAATAAAACCACCATAATACATACCGAATAAGCTGGCCATAGAGGCTTCAACAGGAGATTTCAGGCATCTCCGCTTTTAGACACACTTTTTGATTTGATGTGCTGTTGATTGTTAGTGACAGGAGTTGGCAGTTTGAAAAGGAGTTAATATGCTTCTATCAATAACAGCGTTGATCACAAAAGAGAGAGGAGGGCAGATAATTTTTTTTTGTTGCTGTTAAGAGACTTTGCACCTGTGTCCATGTTGAGAAAATGAATTCTGGGTAGAAGGCTGTGAGCTGTGTTCTGTACAAATTTGTCTGATTTGGGGGCTGAGGTGGAGAATGCTGAGGTCTTTAATGAAGTGCGTACCATAGTCCTGTTCCCAAGTGGGAAGGAGAAAAGAGAAGGAATGTAAATGTGAATTCAATTATTATGTGAAATGGTGGAACTTCAAAGCTGAAAGGGAACAGGAGGTTTCTGTGATTCCTCTTGTTTGTGAATATTGAGAAGAATACCATCTACAAGATCATGGAATATAGAGTGATTGTTTTAAGTCATCTGGAATATTTGGTGGGGTCAGGGAGGGTTGAATATGTGTTACCAAGGACCTGCTAGAAGTAGAGTGAGGGATACTGCCCCAAGGACTGGCTTAGGTGGTGCTAAAGGGGCTCTGGGAAGGGGTTGAGGATAGCCCTGAGCGCTCATGCTGCCTCTCAGCTGTGCACTGAGGTCAGTCCAGAAGCTCCTAACAGACATGAACTCTTTCGTATTTTCAGGGAGATAGAAGAAGCGAACAGAAGCATTTTTACCTCTGCTCATAAGGCTTTGATAGTATACCCCCTCTCCCCCTGATCTGTTCCTCACCTTCCACTTGAGAACTGGTGAGTGAATTGATGCCTGACAAATTGGCTATCCCTAACATGCAAGAGTCTGGGACTGTTTTTGGAAGTAGTAGGAGCTCTGGAACTAGCTACTGGTTGAGATGACCATATTGCCTAAGTTTTCTTCATAATAAAAGTTAGAAAAGGTGACATCACACTATTTACAGCTTCACCAAAAAGAAACGGTAACTAACAGCTGGATTTCCTCATTTACCAGAGCTAAAAAGGAAAGAAAGGGCATTTTTCTGGCACTGATAATGTGCCTCACAGCACTGATGCTGTCACAAATAGCAGTAGGACTCACTTTGCATTTGATATTGATGTGTATGGAAACACATACTTTTTTCACTGGTTGCCTTCACTCCCCCTCCTATTTTTTTTTTTCCTCCAGTTGATCAGTATAAGCTGTTTTTGTCCTGAGCTTGAACAGTGCCTTGCAAAACAAAGGTGCAGTCTTTTTTTATGGCCTCTAGCTGTGTTACAATATTTTTAGTTCTTAAGGGAATTTATGGTTTGGAGTATCACCTGCCTATTGCGAAAAGACAGAAATTGAACTTGGGTGTTGAGGGAACATTCAGGATAATGAAAAGATTACTGTGACAGCTTAGAAAAAAATGATGGTGGGCAATGCTAACCATGTGTAAATTTACTTGCATCAGGTGAATATACTGGGGAAAATAGTTTATCGAGCAACTCCTGGACAGCAAAAGTTTTCAAAAACTGCCAGTGTCCTGTGGCTTCTCAAGCAGGAGATGGTAACATGGAGACTGTTGTCCTCACTTTATAGGTAAATCCTTTGAAAAGCACATGCTATATTTTTGCACTGAGCTTTCTTCTTGGATTTATTGTTTATGAAATTATGAATCTTGAGCAAAGCAATTAAATACCTGTTTATTATTTGTTTATGGAACTAGGTGCTGATAATCATGCCTATTTATTATCTGTTTATGGAAATGAAAGTTGCAAACAATCCTACTTCTATGAAAATGCAAAAGTTAAAAAAAGTAATAATGTAAAGGTATCTTTAAGCACTTCACTTGCATGTCAGATTGAAATAATGAATATTATGCATTCTGCTGGATTTTACTAGCTTTGTTTTAACCATTATGGTTTGCAATTTTATTTCTAGAGACAGAATACAATCTGCACTGGAAGATGAAACAGCATGTGAAATTACAGTAAGCTTTGGGGGCAGGAAAAACTAAAGTTTTTCTTAAGCAATCTATTTTAAAGCTAATGCTTGCATTTTATTCTACAATTCCAATCTTTCAAGCTTTCAAAATTTAAAGGTAAAAGAATGTAAACAAAAATAAGACTGATTTGATTTCTATTGAGGTAAACATTAAACAACTGTATATATTGTGAGAAGTTAGTTTACCTAAATATTCAGTTCTAAATGGAAAATATTAGTGTGAAATTTTTTAAAAAGTATTGTTTATATCTCCTTAAGCTTTCTCCATACACCTGGAAGATCCACTGGAAGTAACCACTTTAAAAAAAAAGAAAGTATCAATAGTGATAATATTTTCATGGGACAGACATAATTTTGCTCTTCCTAAAAGAAGTACATTTGATCTCAAGCTGTCTAGCACTTAGCAATCCTGATTATGATTTATCTTGAGAGAAACCTGAAATTTTGTATTCTTGGTTTAGCAGTAGTCTTCTTGTCTATGCCAATAGTGCTTCCAACATTTGCTGCCAGAGTATGTTTAGGAAGATAAAACAATAAGGCAAGTCACTCTGCCTTTGTAAAATTTGTGATTGTGGTTGTTTTCTTCTCAGTCACAAAATAGCTTTCACTAGGATTCCTGCTGCTAAATTGCCAGGGGGTGGTTTGGGATTTTTTTGTTTGTTTTGAAAATGCATTGTCTGTTCTTTTTGTTGCAACTTTAATGAGAACTAACTTAATGTGGGAGAGCAGATAGAAGGATGGGGGGGGGTGTTTGTTTTCAATTGTTCATGTTAAGGGTGCATTAAGGTCTTGGAAAATGCCTTTTTTCTTTTATTTTTTTCTTAAGTATACAAGAATAAATGAGATTTGAAGTAATATGAGTACAGTCAGTGGAATCAATGAATATGCTATGTAGAATCTGTCTGTGGCCATTCATTTGAATTATATTCTCAGTCTGTCTCACAGTTTTTAGTTTCACATGCTGTAAAAGAACATCCAAATGTAACAGATGTATAATGTCATCGGTTTAAAAAAAGGGACGAGGGGGAGGGTGAAAGGCAGCATTCTGAACTTGTAGAAAATTCATTAGTTAGTATGTGTCCAGTTTGTCATTCATGTTTTTGTAGAAAGTTTTCTTTTCCGTGAAGTAATAATCAGCTTTTTCTCAAATAGGTTTTAAATGCTAGTGAAAAGACAACTGTAGGCAACTTGTTTCAGAAAGATTCACTTGTTCGACAAAGCCAGGTATGACTAAAATTTTTTTAAAAAAGGATGGAAGTAGATAAGTAGACACTTAATGTTTGTAACACTTCTGTGCTATGTAAGTCATAGCAAATATGAGCTCTGTGCACTTTATTAAGCTGTTTCTAATACTTATTTCTTTGTATTCACCTAAGCATGTTACTCTGCTTATGCATAAAAGTAATGCTCTTCAGTTTCTAAAGATCAGATACGTTTTTCAGGCTGACTTGGAGAGGACAGAAGGCTGAAAGTTATTGTCACTGGGAGCTTTGTTACTGATGATGGGTGATTAAAAAGCTGATAAGTAGCACTGTAGTAACTGCAGCATCTAGTGAGAAATAGAGATTAAGCACCTAAACAACATTCGTACTGGATACTTAAAATGAGTGGCATGGTCTCAAGATGTGTACATCTTTGGTCACGTAGTTAACACGTAGATTCAGAGATGGGAGGAAGGCAGTTAAAATATTACTTGTTATAGGTTTGTTTTAAAAATGCAATTTAATTTTATTCCAGCTGGTGGTAGATTGGCTAGAGAGCATTGCCAAGGATGAAATTGGGGACTTCTCTGATAATATTGAGTTTTATGCAAAATCTGTATATTGGTGAGTTCAGGCTTTCTTTGATTATATATGTGCTTCCTTCAAGTGTAAAATTCTCAGACCTATTCACAGAATCACTCTTTAAAAAGTGGCTTTTTAGAAGTCAGACAGTTCATTCATTTCTGTTTCTTTAAATTCTTAGATGTAAAAATTGAGTGGTTTCCCCCCCCCCCATCTGCTGAAGTGGCTCTTCTCAAAAGTCAATTATAGCTTTTGGGAGGAGAGGACAGAGGGGAAAAAAACAACAAAGCAACTTAATTTAATCTCTAACTTGGGTGCAGGTTTGGTTTTCTTAATAAGGCATAATGAAAGATGATAGATGGTCACGTGCTAATCAGCCTGTTATTTACACTGGGTAAACCATTCATCTTACATGTTTCTAAGGTGGTCAGTTCTTTGTCTGGCTTTAATTCTTGCCTGTTCAAGTTGTCGTCATTACTTTGTGTCATTGATCCTTCACTAGTAACCATTATTATCACCTTTGTTATCAGTGGTGGGTTTCAAGGCAGAAAAGACTAAAGCCCACCTTTGATTCTAGAGGCCTACAATAAACCCAGTTTTAAGGGCCAGTGAATGTAGGTTTCTGGAATCGTGTTCATCCTAAGTTGAATTCACTGTCCTAGACTGACTGTACAGTGAATGTTAATGGGAAATTTTGTTCATGAAAAATCAATTCATAGTTTAAATATATAATGATTGAAATAATGGATGCTTTTGAAAGAAAACAAAAGCTATGTGAATTGACTCCAATATTCTGCTTCTACTGGAATTTTACATTTACACAACAGTATCACAGCCTGTTGTTTGCAGTATAAACCAAAGCATCTCTCTTCTGAAACCTTATTCTACTCAGCCAAAAATATCTCTTAATATTGTGTCTTATTAAAAGATCCTTTTTAAATAAAAATGTCTTTACTCAAAAATATTTTGCTGCTTTTAGGGAGAACACATTACATATCCTAAAGCAGAGACAGTTAAGTACATACATTGGAAGTTCTCGGGCTCTGGTAACAGAGTTGGTAAGTATTATTTAAAAATCAGGTTTGGTTTCAAAACAGGTATAAATTGGATTAGAGAGAGCATATATATTATTTCCACAGCCTTCAACCAAATTTATTAATAATGTCTAAAAATTACAAAATACTCTGTTGCAAAAAGATGAAAATTAGTACAGAAATTGTGAGGCCATGAGGAACTAGCTGGCAAGATGATGTCAGTCAGTGAGAATGCTGAAGGTGGAAGTTTCAGAATAATTATAGTTAATTTTGTAATTATTAAATCTTCCAGGTGAATGAGATTCTAGAACTGCCTTTTTATTATGATGATGAAAGAAAGAAACTGGTTTTAATTGGAAGCTTGAACATGTTATGAAGGAATTAGCAGTGGATTAAACTTAAGGAACCAGGAAACCTCTGAAGTTCCTTTTGGGATATGTAGACTTCTCTTTTCTTTCAGCAGTCACTAATTTTCACTAGCACAAGTACCTGTGGTGTATTCACCACAGTGAAGTAAATGGCTTCGTTGGTACTTTTTATATCTGAAACAGACTCTATCGCTAAGCAGAAACGCTTATAATACTGATTGGAAGCCCTTGAAGGTAAGGGCATGCTGTCTTTGTACAGTAAGCAGTACAATGAAACCAAATCCTCTTGAGGTCCTCTGAGAGCTACTATAGTAAAAGCTAATAGGAGGGAAGTGAAGGAAAGAAAGGACTGTCCAGTATGACAGCTGTTGTGAATAGGCTTCTCAGTTTGGTAGCTGGAGAGGCAGAAGGGGAAAGGATGTTTAAAGGTCAAAAGAGCTGGAAGATGAGAAGTTTTGGGCAAAGACAAGGTAGTGAAATAAGTGAGGGACTGGAATTGCTCCCTCTGATGGAGCAGTGACAGAAGAGGCATAAAAGAAATGAAAGAGGAAAGACAGGGAAGTGTCATGCTAGACATAATGTAGGGCTTACAGATTGTTTGCCAACCTGAAAAAATGACTCCAAATTATAAAGCAGGGCAGGAGATCACTGAAAAGACAGGTATGTATCCTGTGGGTGAATGGTGATTTTATTATTATTATTTTATTTTTATTTTTTATTATTATTATTATTTTTTTTTTTTACTTGGAGGATCCAGATGCTCCTATAAGACAGAAACTGCCACTCGATGATTTGGATCGAGAAGATGATGGGAGGCTATTGAAGTATCTCTTCACTCTGATCAGAGCAGGAATGACAGATGAGGTAAGTCACAGAAAGTTATAGTATCTTAGTTAACTAGTTTAGCTTATTTAGATCTTGCTATTAAAGCCAAGCTGTGCACTAAAATTTCTATTTAAATTTGGCTTGTGGTTTTCAATTTCTTATCAGTACTGACAATGCTGGCCAGCTATATCAGTAAAAATATTCTGCCTTCAGTTAAGTAACTTCAAGTGTAAAACAGATGTTACAGTAAAAAATTAGCACTTTTATTTTACTACTTTGACAATGTAACTTCTTACTGTAGTGGCTAGACACTAAAAGTACTGCCAGACAAACACATGGGATGTTTCAAAGAACTTCCTAATTGCATCTCTAATAATCAATTGATTATCATACAGACTTTTTTCTTGATATATTAGAATGGAACATGCTTGGAATTTTAACTGGAAAGAGATGTTTGATGTACGCTTTCCTTAGGAATAGTGTTAGTTTGAGCAACTTGTTCTGCTCCTCTAATGTCCCCTTAGGTATGTGATCTGAAGGGAGCTAATCACATTGGGGGCAAAAAAGACATGTTTATTTTTATCACTTTATTGTACAAACAGTTATAATGGCATGTCTGGAGGTGTGGTTTACTCACTACTGAAAGAGTAAGGTAAGGTGATTAGTGTTTGCTCTGAACTAAGGAGGAATCTCAGTTCATTTACCTTGCAGTAAGTAATACACGGCACGTAAACTAGATCAACTTGCTTGTCGGTACTTTAAATTCACTTTTTGTCACTACTCCCAAAATGTCTGAATGTCTGCAACCTTTCCAGTATGAAGAGAGCGCAGTTTGACTAAACAAGTGAAGATCACATATTTTAGTTTCTCTCATTGTTCATACTGTTTTGTCAGTGCTGGAATGATACCAGTCAGACTAATTAGATAATATTTACCTGATTTCTTTTCGCAGGAGTGTTGGATTGAGAGAACTTTGTAAGCAAGCCTTTTTTTTTTTCTTGTATGGTTTCTGTTCTGCAATCTATACTATTCAAAATAGCTTTGAATAAACCCATTTGTGCTAGTGAGTAGACTATTGAACACCATTATGGAAAAGGGGATTTTTAGAAATACATGAGGGATTTGGAAACCTATGTCAACTGGAAGAATAGATGGCTGCATGAAAAGATGGATTATACATCTAAACAGCAAGGTGATGTCTTAAACTAAACTTATCAGAAGGATGCGGAACAGCTGTTTAAACTAGCAGAGATGATAGCAATATGAGAAACATACTACAGTACCTATTGACTGAGAAACGAAAACATTTAGTGAAGAAAACACTGAAATTTTATTTACTTTGAAACTTTTTAGTTATTTTTGGATTCTTTGTATGCTTATTTTTTTGCATAATAGTGTCTCTGCATACATTAACTGTTTCAATAGTGTTTAAATTATTAAAAGAAAAGATGGTGCTTTTGCTACCTTGAAATCGGTTGGTGAGAAAATCCATTATTTTTCAGGCACAGCGCTTGTGCAAACGATGTGGTCAGGCCTGGAGAGCTGCAACTTTGGAAGGATGGAAATTGTATCATGATCCTAACATAAATGGAGGTATCTGTCGCAAGTGCACTTTGAAGTAGATGTAAGAATAGGACAGACAGCTTTCTCTTGATAGCTGGCTCTGGCAAAGAGGAATAATTCTTTGCATCTGAAAGGCCTTTTATGTGTCTAAATATTTTTATCATATCTGATCAACATATGTAAAAACTAATATGAAAAAGTTTTAGTTGAGGGTGTGCGTTCACTGAATCCGCCTAACATGCAACTTCACGCTTTCTTTTTGAGAAGCAAGTATAGTGACTAGGAAATAAATGTCGGGGAATTCCAGACGATCTTCTCCGTCTCCATATAATGTTTCATTATGTATTTTTTCCACATTTGACTTGTACCACCTAGCAAACATTTTGTTGCTTAGACTTACAAAAGTTGAACTCTTTATCTAGTATCAGAGAACTTGAGAAAGGTGTAGTAGGACTAAAGTTTAGCAAATTTAAATGCAAGAAAAAGGTATACTTTCAAGCTACTTGGAAAGTGTTAAATTACCTTTCTTCCTTGGTTCCAAGGTTTCTTGCCCACAGTCCTATTTGTAACACAGTACATTGCTTCTGACTTTGCAGGATTTGGCAAAGAATTTAAAAACTTGTCTAAATGCTATGCACAGTTGGGGTTGGAGGGCATAATGCTTTGCTACATCCTTTTATTTTACCTGAATGCTTTGCAAGTGTCCTAGCCTTGCTTTGCATATGCCTACTTAACCTGCTGTCATGCCTTTTTTTCTGTGGCGCATGCCCTTGTACAGAGGCATGGAAAATAGCAGCACTGAAGCAATGATCTGGCATTTATTAGAAGCTCATACACCTATTAAGAATCTTGTACTTGCTAACATTGGGTTTTCTAAATGTGAATGTTGTAGGTGCGTTGTGGTCAAAAACATGGATTTTTTTCAAGGCTAAATAGCAGCTAAGCTTTAAAATACCATAATTTAAAATGTGTTTTTCCCAAACTTCCTTGAAAAGACACCTTGTAATCTAGTCAGAAGTATCGAGATCCTTTGGGAAGACTTCCAAAGGGATTGAAGATTGGGTTAATAACAGGAAACAGGCTTTAACTACTTAGTGATTTCTCTTTTTTTAAATAGCAGCTGCTTTTTAAAATATCCTTTGCATGTAGGAAAAGAGCTGGAACCTGTTCAAGGGAATCCATACAGGTGCATTTGGAAAATAAGTTGTTGGCGTATGGCTGAAGAGGTAAAATAATGTTGAATTGCTTGGTATTAATGTACAAATTTAGCTTTTTTTAAACTTAAGTAGCATGCTTTTAAGTAAACCTATCCTTTGTGTTTGCTGCATATAGGATTTGCTATCAGTGTTTTTTAAGAGGACTTCTCTTGAAATAAATATATTTATGTATTGAAGTGAAAAATCTGCATAATCAGCACCAATTTTTAAGGCTTAGGAAATGTCTTAAAGCTGACTTTTTTTTGGGGGGGGGGGTGAAATTGAAACTGCTGACACTAAGTATTTGACTTTCATCTTGACTTAATTGAATGAGGAAGGAAAAACGTTGCTTTCTTTCCAGGTCAGTACAAAATTTTCAGATGAGCTGTAAGGGGATGTTGTTGAAGGGGAAGCCATTTGCTATTCTTATGTTGGCTCCTGATGTATGCCACTGTTGCTGTGGTTTTCCAGTTCTTGGAAACTGTTAGATGGAACACTTTGTTGTGGATTAATGTCTAATAAAATTTAAAGTGAATAGAAAAAAAAAAAAAGCTTTTTTTTTTTTTCACTCGAAGTTTTATTTTTAAATGTTTATTTTAGGAGCAGTTCAATAGATATGAGAGAGCAATCTATGCAGCACTCAGTGGAAATCTCAAACAGGTATGTCAAGCCTCCTATTAGTGATATTTGGTAGTCGTGCGTTTTCTTTCTTGTATGTGACAGTAATAGCAGAAATATTGCAATTAATGTACTTTTAAAAAAAATCTAGTAAACAATATTTCTTTAGCAGGCATTATCTCTATAGGATTGTCACACCTTAATTAAATATACTTGATAGACCTTTGTTATTATTGCTAGCTGTCAGTAAAACCATTTCAAATTTTGTTGTTTTAGTTCTTCCCTATTTCAGTATTATTTAAGAGCTCCTATAGTCACTTTCCTGCCTATGCAGAGTATTTTTATTTGTCAGTGTTTTGTCTAGTTTTAAGTCTCAAGTGTTAGACCAGTTGGCGTATGCAAAGATTATTCTGTAACCAGATTTCACTGTCAGTAGGTTTTATTTTTCTGTCAAATATCTTTAAGTAGTTATCTCTTTTTACTACTACTAATTCTCCAAATGTGTTTTGAGGTCTCCCATTCCTACCTAGGGATTTTTATTAAGAAGCATGAGGAAAATTCCATACAATAATATTGGAAACATTTCTGTGCTTTTATATTTGTCAGTGGTAAGCTCCTACATGAGGAGCTTGTTTGGGGGTTTTTTGTGTGTTTGTTTTTGGGTTTTTTTTCTATCTTGGAATGATACAGTAGAAGTAAAGTTAATTCTGAAAATAGGAAGGTGGGGGATAGGGAACACTTTCAGTTTTGTTCATTGAAGTCTAAAATGTGGTAGTTCTTTTATAGAAGAAAAGAAGGCTTAGTAAAATTATACAGAAATATGGAATAGAGAAGAAGTTTACCTTCATTAAATGTCCCTCTGTTCTGTCAAAAGAAGTTTATCCAATTTAAAATTACTGTAAGAGAAACTTTTCACGAACTGTAGTGTTGTCCCTGGAACTTCTTGTCCCAGGGTTTCACTGCTGAAAGAGTCTAGCCCAATTCAGAGAAGTGTATGTAAAGGTTTAGATTTTTTTTCAAAGGGAGTTACTAATTACATTATATATAGGCTGTCTTGGGAGCTTGATCAGTTATCTTTCAAACTGAGATTTTCAAACCTCCTGTTTTCTATTTTAGAGGTACAATGAGAATTAAACATCCAAACAAACGGTTTCATTGTGTTGGTATGCTTTTAGTTTCTGAATACAATAAGATCATTCAAAAACTTCAAGGTGGTGCTGCTACCCTTCACCATTCCCCATTGCACTGTGACTTGTGCAGCCATGACATTAACCAATAAGGCAAAGCGATCCTGTTGAAAAATGACCTGGCAGAAAAGTGAATAGGTCTCATCTGGATGGGTTTTCTAAGCTGGTAAGTGGTGTCAGACTGGGTATGGGGTCAGAATGGTGCCACATGTGTAAGGAACATAGGGCTATTTCTTTTGACTACCTTTGACTTTAAAATAACCAAGGAACTAGAGCATTATGCAGTGAACAGATTTTTGGCATCCTGGGTTAAAAAAGCAAAGGCTGCTGTTCAAGGTATTAGCCTCTTTTGAGGCCTGGAAATCTGATCCTAAATTACAATTGCTGTGTTCAAATTCTGATATTTCTCTATCTCTGATTAATTTTTGCTCTTTTAAATATGTAGCTTCTTCCAGTTTGTGATACGTGGGAAGATACTGTTTGGGCATATTTCAGAGTCATGGTGGACACCCTCGTAGAGCAGGAAATCCTTACTTCGGTAATAACTGTAGAGGAGATGGAAGAACTCCCTAGAGATTATTTAGAAACAAAGTAAGTTTTAAGTAACATTTATGTTCCTATATTCAAGGAAATATCCATGTGACCTTTTCATGATATTCAAGCTAAATTTTTTTGTTCCTTCTTCTTTCTCTCTTATTTTGAAGTTGGACTTCAGAAAAGGTTTTTGAAGAACTTCAGGCAACAGACAAAAAGGTATATGTTAATTACAGTGTTTCTCCTCAGTGTTCACAATTTTTAACTATCCGTTAGGTTGTACTTTTTACTCCAGTATTTAATGGAATGATCATGCAAATACGCACAGGGAAGGATCTGTTGGAGGTTTTCTGTAATGTGTACTTTCTTAATTATAACTGACTTTTCCATATGCTGCCACCTTTTAATGATGAAAAGGCACAGATCTTGTCTTGTCCTGGATCTGCCAAACTAGCTGGCTGTGCTAAAGAAATAGCTGACTATGAAGTGCTGTCAGACATACAAAGCAGAAAAAATAAATCCTCTATTTAACACTTAAATAAAAATGTTTAAAGATTGATTGTATGCAATTTTCTTTATAGGAGGTTTGTGAGTATATTTCAATTCTCTGAGCATTTAGGAGACTATTTGGTTAAGCAGACTGTGTTTCTGCATTACTTTTAACACATTTAAGATGGAATATATGTGACTCATCTGATAATTCTGTAATGATTAAATTGAAGCTTGATTTTTATTTGACAAAAGAGACAAATAGCATTCTTCATATTGTTAATTTGACAGGCAACTTACAGACCAGTGCAGTTAGCCACTGATACACCCAGCTGCCTTTCTAGTGCTATCCTCACCATGTAGGAAATTTAAAGGTGCATTTGTATCGTATTTCATGCATTAATTCCTCTACAGAAAAACTTCTCTTCCACCTTAAAGAAATTTCACAGGGCTTGTCTTCAAGGATTTATACACATGTTGCTTCTTCTGTGACTTTATAGAATCCATTTTCTGTAACAACATTATTTATTCTCCAAAGCAAAAAAGTCATTAGCTTTAGATTTCTTACATGGTAGTACTAACTCCGTAGATCTGTATTCTGGTTCTTTCTTTCAGTTTGTCAATATTCTTCTTGTAATTTGACAGTCGGATAGCAGGTTCATTTTCTCCTGTGCTTTGTGCAGAATACCCTTTGAAATAATATAGCTTTTTTCCCTAACGAAGTTTTGCTTTATTTGTAAATTTTCTTTCTTTATACATTAAACTACAAGATTTTTATTCAAAGTTTGAACTTTCTTTTTCCCTCTGCAGAGAGTGATAGAGGAGAATCAAGAACACTACCATGTAATTCAGAAATTCATTATACTAGGAGATGTAGATGGTGAGCTTTTTCTTAAGTGATCTTTAAATGTCAACTGACTACATTATTTCTAGTGACCTTTCCAGAAGCTTAAAAGTGAAAGGGTTTTAGGAGTGCAAAGTAGGCAAACTCCACCTAAAAACTAAACTGCTTACTACTTTATTCAAGAATTACAGTGACTTTCTGCAGTTTGACATACAAAGTAGTTCTCAAAGCAGTTGTGAAACCATGCAAATGTGTTGGAATGTATGTGAGAACATCGCTGTAACTTCTTCTGAGAAGTGACAAAATACGCGCTGCAGATGTTTAAACCAAACAGCAAAATCTTTCCAAAACTGATGCTGTTTTGCTTTATTGGACTTTTAAGGCTAAAATACATTTGTTGAATAGACATATAGTTTTGAAAAATTTCTTAGGCATTTTTCTGCCTTTCCCATGAGGTGGCTAATATAAACATTTACTTGCTGACTACAGGTTTGATGGAAGAATTCAACAGATGGCTTTCAAAAGACAGAAGTGTGCTCCCGGGACACCTCTTTCGTTTCATGACACATCTTATTCTGTTTTTCCGCACTTTGGGCCTGCAGACTAAAGTAAGTTCAGTTGTATTTGATTTGCTGCCATAGCAGTATCCACTCATTGGATTAGAAATGCATGCATGTAAATAAATAAAATAAACTGCATTCAATGATGCTAAACTACTACTAGGCTGATGAGGAGCTGTATGCTTAAATAGTGTATTTGCTGATCTTGAAGCCTAAAAGCAACAGACAAAATTAGAAAAGAGCCTCATCCTCCTCTCCAATTCGGCTTGTACTGACTGAAATTTTTTTTCCAAGGACGGTGTATTCCAGTCATAAGCTCTCTATTGAGAAGGACTCAGAATTCAAGGTTAGGCATTCATAGCAGCCAAGATGCTTTGTATATAACCTGATCTTAGACACAGTTCTTGGAGTTGTACCTATTGCTGTGAGCTCATAAATGCTTCAGTTTGAGGTAACTGGCTCCTTTCGGTGCCAGCTGAAGCTTTCAAATTTTCTCCAAATATATCCTAAGTACAGTTAATTGGCTACCTAGCCTCTTTGTGATAAGTAAGCAGATGGGTCATGTAGCTGCAATAACTCCTTTCTGAGGCAATCACAGATAATTAGATGATCTCCATTTCTGCTACCTTCAGATTTAGAAGCAGTTATATATCAAATGAGTTTCTGAACATAACCTGTTTCTGCCAAAAGCAAGTGTGTGTTTGCATTAACTGATGAGAGCACAGCTCAAAGGTATTACGCTCTTTCTCCATGTCTAAAATCATTGCTTTGCTCCCTTGTTTGAACTTCTCTCAGTCACTTCTCATTTAGCTAATTAGGGGGGCCTTTTTTAGCCAGAATCACAATTGGATAGAGTAGGTCTTCAAGCTGGAGAAGCGTAGAACGAGTTGTTAGTTGTTAGCATATGTTGGGGTGGGGGGTGGGCAAAAAAGGTGGAATCTCCTAGATGAATTCCACTGTGGGAAGATGCGTAGCTGTTGATTACTGCCTCTGTAACCTTGAGAATAGGTGAATTTACCAGTAGATCTCAGAATGTGAGCTTGTTTTTATTGAATGTTTAAAACACTTGGTATTAGGGATGGTTATGGGAATTTGGCAAAAATCCACTTGGATGGTTTTAGCACTGTTCAGCTTATAGACTGAGTATGGCTGATTACAGTAGATCAGGACTGAAACCAAATTGCGGATGAAAATCAAAGTTGGCTGTTGCTGAACATGTTCCATTCTATTTCTAAATAACCTCTTTAGGGAATATGAAAGCAGTACATAAACTTATAGGACTGAAAGTCAGCAGTTGTTACATCAGTTAAAAGTCTTAAGATGGGCTGGAACCTTGCTTATTTTGTGAACTATGACTCATACATTGCAGCGTCTGACAATGGCTTTAGATTCTCAGCTGACTGTTAACTGCAGCAAGGGATACCATCTTGTAGGCTGAACAAGGGCTCTAAATAGACTTCATTTAATGTTGTTTTTAATTTTTAGAACTTAGCAGGAGTGGTATCGCTCTCACCACTTGCCCTGGCATAAATACAAGTCTGCATAGATGCAAGATATCCATATCAAGCTAAAATAATAGTTCTTCACAGTAACAAATGCTTGATTCTTAGCTAAAGCAGTCTCAGTTGCTTGGACTATACTTGGCAGTAACAGGTGAGCCAGACGGTATCAGGAGTCTCTCCCCATCACTCCTGTATATAGGAACATAAAAATTTTGTGTGATAAAATAGGGCACGTAGCACACTGCAGTAGTCATCTGTTCTCCTGACTCTTGATTTCTCAAGTGAAAAAAAAAATACGGTAAGCTGGAAGGATTAACAAAAAAGCCATCATAAGTTTATCTGTTAGCAACTATATGGCACAAAAACTAACTTTCCAGTTAGACTGTAGAGTAAGAACTACATCTAGTTGCTGAAAAATAAAATCCTTGGAACACTAACTATTTTAATCAGAAGACATCTCTCTCTTTTTTTTTTTTTTTTTTTCCTAAATTGTTCTTCAAGAAAAGCAGTTTTCCCAGCTGAGGCTGTTTGAATTTGTTGATTACTGAAGCATGGATGAGCAGAAAACCTTGTGCCTGTGTAGTAGTGATAATCTGCAAAGTATGATAGTTTGCCAAAAACAATCTCATTTAAAAATGAATTTTTGTTTGTTTGTGATAAGGAGGAAGTTTCTGTTGAAGTCCTAAAGACCTACATTCAGGTAAGATTTCAAGTGTATTTTGCTTTCTCTGAGGTACTTTAAAGGGGGAGGAAGGGGGAAGAAAAGGACACTTTAAAAACTAGAAGATTGACAGAGCTATGATGTAGTTAATGCTGTCGTCTTAAGAGATGCCTGGAAGTTTGCCTGCATATAGAGAGTTTCTGTTAGCAATGCTTAAATAAGAGCCAGTTTTATTGATCCCTGTTTAGAAGCTGAGAATTCAGTGGAATCTTTTTTATATGAGAACAAAATAATCAGAAATGTTTGTTACATGTTGCTTAATATTCATAACTTACGTGATTACATACGGGGATGTAGTATGGATTTTTAATACTTGCTTTTTATTCTGCAGCGAATGATATCAGAGAAGCACACAGATTTAATAGCATTTTATGTTAGCCACTTGCCCCCAGAGCTAGCTGTTGCTCAATATGCTTTATTTTTAGAAGATGTTACTGAAAGCGATCAGCGCCACCACTGTCTTGAATTAGCAAAAGAAGCAGGTGAGATATGCTGATATTCTAAGTGTCAATTATTTATCCTGGGTTATGTTGTCATTCAGTAGTCTTTAACGCAAAACTAGCTCTGAGGATGATACTGAATTGTTTCCATCCTGTCTCTCTTCACTTTTCAATTAAATAAAATTAGTTTGCGGATCACTTTTTTTGAGTAGGTGTATTATGTTTTCTAACTACAACCTGGAGTTGCAATTCTTATTTTTAAATTAAAGTAAATATTACTTTTGCCTCTGCACCATGTCGAAACAGAACAGGAAGTAAAAGCCAGCTACCTGTCTCAAATGTGTGCTCTGAAGTTTTACATAACCATATTATTTAGTTCAGGGAACTAATGGCAAAAATATGCACTTTTTTTTGGATTTGATAAAATTATGAATGTGTTAATTTTTTTGGCATGTTTACGGTGTTCTTTCTCAGGCACTGTGGTGGTTTGCATTACTTGTAATCTCCCTTCCAGGCCTATACATCAAATTCAAAGGGACTCCTAATGAAGTAGCTCACTTTGCCCTTGTTTGACAAGGCCTCTCTGCCACTCAAAACTCACAAAGAAATTGTTACTGCAGCCTTCACCGTCTAGCTTTTCTTCAGTTATTTTTAGCCATTTCCTTGTAAAAACTTAGCTAAGATTTCAGAGGTATAAGTTAGTGTTTCAGAATCTTTAAAAGACTGTTCTGAACTTCTGATACGTCTTTGTTATAGCCAACATTCTTTCCTTTTACTTGAAGATTATAGGAATTAGTGGGCTTAGCAAATGCATATGTATATGTCTATGTGTGTGTGTGTGTGTGTATGTGTATACAAACATACATACATACTGGTCCCCTGGCACAGACTGAAAAGCTTATTAGTTATTTTTTATTACTCTTCCCCATGTTTGATATTCTCTTTAAAATCTTAGATATCACTCTTCTAAATGCCTGCAATAAATTATGTATATCAAAAGCCTATAATTCAGTCTGGCAATGTGAGTATGAACAGACCTGTAAGAATTGCTAGCAGTAAGAAATATGATCAACAACCGAACTCTGAAATTCACTTTGTGGCAAGTTTAAATTCATGATCACTGTTACGTAATTCTCTCTTAACCTAGGTCTGGATGTTGCAACCATTACAAAAACTGTTGTTGAAAACATCCGCAAGAAGGATGCTGGTGAATTCAGTCACCATGATCATATGTTAGATACGGGAACAACAGAGGTGAGTACATCTTGTAGGGCAGATACTGCAGCTGGCAGGATTGTGAGTACAGATTCCTTTACCATAAGTGATTTTTTTTTCTGTGTATTTTTTATTATTATTGTTATTTTTATTATGTGCCAAGGAAACACCCTTTCTGTGTGACCAAGTGACCAGGAATGAATTCATAGCTTCTGTTTCTACATCTCCTTGGCCTTCTGGGCTGTACTGTGTCACACTGCAGTGTGTCTGTAGGCAAACAATAAGTAGAGATGATGCGCATGAGATGACCATGACAAAAATATGTTGCAGCTGAGAGTAGGATATTATTGTAGCTTCTAATTACAATGAGGATTAGTCTTTTGGATCTCAGATGTACCTTATTACATGCTTGAGGCACACACTCTAGCTACTACTTTTGTTGCCTTAATTGACGAATTGTCACCGTTGAATGTCAGTTGGATGCAATTCAGTATTTCAGTGATGAGAGATTGTTAGCAGTTAGCATTTCTTCTCCAAAGTACTGTTTAAAAAGGAAGGGATAGTTTGCAAACTTGAATTTTTTTTTTCCCTGTTCAGTGAAAAGTCAAACTCTTTCAGCCTTTCTAAGCCAAATAGGCAGTTTATGTAGTGCAACAGTTAGCAAACTGTGGTTACAGACTGATGGTACTCCTGAGATTGTAGTAAGCTTTCTATTAAACTATGGGTTTTTTACAACGTATTCATAGTAGAGTTTGAGGCAGATGCACAGTAATCCATAAAAATTCTTGAGAGTTGATACTGGTCCCTTGGTCTGAAAATATTGGGTATACTTAAAAATGGATTTTTAGATGAATCTAGACTGGAGAGATTTTTTCCTAATCTTTTCATACTAAAGTTGTGATTAAAGCTGTCTCTTATTAGTGTTTCATAATACTATGCAAAGATCTCGAACTCATGTATTTCAATGACCAGATTTAGTGTATTTAACATCAGCTGTATGCTTGAAGTGTTACTGAATCTAATAAATATGTTGGCTTTTACAGGCGGATCGTTTGAAAATAGATGTAATTGACTGGCTTGTATTTGATCCTGCACAGAGGGCAGAAGCACTTAAACAAAGCAATGCAATCATGAGGAAGTTCTTGGGTACTAAACTTCATAGATACTATTTTGTAAACTTTTTAAATGCTGGTTTTGTTCTCATTGACTCTTGGCATTAGATATGAATTAATTTTGAATCTAGTCCATTAAAAAGTATGGGTAATATAGTAAAGAGAGCAGGGTATGATCTATCTTTTTTTTTTTTTTTTAACCTCATAATGGCTTAATTGTGATAGTTTGTCAGTTTTTATAAATAAACTATGGAAATTGCAAAGCCGTTGATACTCAACTCATGTTCTTATAGCATCCAAGAAACATGAAGCTGCAAAAGATGTGTTTGTGAAGATTCCCCAAGACTCTATAGCAGAAATATATAACCAATGGGAAGAACAGGGAATGGATACTCCGCTTCCAGCTGAAGATGACAATGCTATAAGAGAACACTTATGTATTCGGGCATATCTGGTGAGTTTCAAACATGCTGTATTCCAAGTTATTACTTAGAAATAATGCTGGCTTTGCCTTAATGGTGAAATTTTAAGCCTTATCCGTTTGATTTAACTTCTGATTGCTGGATGCCCTGTAGTTGAGATTTTTACAAAATAGTGAGGTTCTTTCTATATTTGAAAGGACATGGGCTTCTGTGCATTTAATGAAATTCTTATAGTTACATAAATGAGTCCAAAACATCCAAACACTTTTTCTAATGCAATCCAGGAAGCCCATGAAACCTTCAATGACTGGTTTAAACACATGAACTCAGCTCCACAGAAGCCTTCTTTGTTACCTCAAGCAAGTTTCACTGAGAAAGTGGCCCATGAACATAAAGAAAAGAAGTATGAGGTAGGTAAAATTTCACGCTGTTGTCTATTATAAATCATTTGCGATTAAGAGGCAGTCTTATTTTTCCTTTCTAAAAAGAAATTAAATGCTCCTCCCTCTTCCCCCACCCCACTACCACCCCTACCCCCCCCCCCCAAAAAAGTTCTTTTTATATATCTGGTTAGTATAAATATGCTGTATTCAGTTTAGACAAGTATTTGTTTTATAACCATGGCAGAATAAGTCATTTAAAATGGCTAATGCTCTAATGGCTTTGCTTCTGAACAACCTGTTTGACACACTTTTTACAGGGAATTAAGCAAGCATGTAAATGGCTGTTAGCAGTTGGCTTTTAGGTTTTAGCCATTGGCTGAAGATTTTCTTTTGAACTAGAGTTGTGCCAAACTGGTGTACGCTAGGGTGAAAATACTATGTTAAAACAGATCTTGGAAATTATCCTGTTCTGCAGTACATAATTTTTTTGTTTCTTTGCCAGATGGACTATGGTATTTGGAAAGGTCTCTTGGATGCTCTTACAGCTGATGTGAAAGAGAAAATGTACAATGTGTTGCTGTTTGTTGATGGAGGATGGATGGTTGATGTTAGAGAGGTAAATGAATTTTTATATCACAGCATAGACCACAAAGAGCTGGATTTTATGCAGTTGTACCTTTGTGGTCGTCTTCTAGTTCAGTGTGCTGCTGTCTGTTCAACTGTAATTCACTCTGTCTTGCTGTGACCCCTTACAGGTTTCTTCCCCTTTAGTTGCTGTATCAATCAGATCTATAGGCTTGCTAGTCCAATTTTTGCCTCTGACACTACTGCTATGTGGAGATAATACTGTGTTGCTTTTTGAAGGAAATGTTCATACACTAATATATATTTTACTATGATAAGGATGCTGAGGACGACCCTGAACGAACACATCAGATGATTTTGCTGCGAAAGCTGTGTCTGCCAATGATGTGCTTTTTACTGCATACAGTGTTACATAGTACTGGACAATACCAGGAGTGCCTAAGGCTGGCTGACACAGTCTCTTCTGAGCGACACAAGCTTTATATGGTGAGTTACTGAGAACTCTAGACAGCTTAAGTTCAAATTAAAAGTTCTGTGGCTGGACTCTGGAGGAAAAAAAAATTATATAGAGAGGAAGACACTGTATGTTCCTAAACTTAAATGTCTTAATCTGTCCCCATCCCTGTAGTAGCAAAGGATTTTCTTGTACACTGACTTACAGAATCAGAGTTAACTCTGACGCTGCTGCCCTCTTGAAGTTGATAAATTTGTGACAAGTAGTTCTGAGTATTGCAGTTACTGATTTTTGGAGGGGGCTATTGAATTGAAATAAGTTGAATTGTAATTGTTTTTTTTCATTACATGTCAGAAAACTTTATAAGCAGGTTGTGTTTCTGAGCAGTTGGTTTATCTAACCTCCCCTCTGCCCAAACACCTGAAAAACAACCCAAAACAAAATCACTTAAAGTAGTAATATTTAATTAAAAAAAAAAAAACCCAAGGATTAGAAATCTGAAAAAAAAATCCACCAAGGCTAAGAAAAAGACTGTGATGCATTTGCATGGATTGGCTTAAGATTCCTGACAGTAATAACCAGAAAATAAAACTTGGATGATTCCCAATGATTCTTCTAGTAGTTATTGAGAACTACTTGCAGGTTTTGAGTACCACCACTAGCTTCCAGTCCTTACTGAAAGCCATTCTGAAATGTCAGGTTACTGACACTGTCTTAAAAGAAAACAAAAAAAAATCCAAAACACCGAGTAACTTAATTAACCACCATTTACTTTTTAAATTGGTGCTATACATTGCAAATAACTATACCTTTTGTTATGTATTTTTATTCTCAGGTATTTTCAAAAGAAGAACTCCGAAAGCTTCTACAGAAGCTGAGGGAATCTTCTCTGATGCTCCTGGACCAGGATCTTGATCCTTTAGGATATGAAATTCAATCATAGAATTTCATTCTAGATAGTGACAGAATCTTCAGAACATGAAGTCCTGACGTTCTGGCTCTAAAAAGAATAAAAATAAATGTAAATCAGTTAAAAATGTTTGGATGTTTGTAAAACAAAACAAAAAACACCCTCACATTTCACTTTTGAAGAATTCTGACTGAAACTTGAGAGAGGATATTTGTTATACAGCCTTTCCCTAATGTTCTTTTTCTAATAAAAGTGCTCTGCAAACAGCAGCCTTGTGTCATTAGATGAATGTGGTGCTCGTATGAACCTCCTTAATCTCTGTTACATCCCCAAGTGCTGCCTGGAGCCTGGACGCATTCAGCAGAGAAGGTGCAAGGGTACCATGAGGTGAGGCTGCCGGAGGACATGCATGGAAAGGGGGGGAGAAGAGCGCGGGCACAAGGGGCTGCAGAAAAGCAGAATCCAAGGAAGAACAAAAACCGAGGGCTCCCAGCAGCTGCTCAAAAAGGGCTCTTGAAAGCACCCTTTGTGCGACTGTTCTTACATGGAAACAGATGATGGTGTCGTCCTGAACGTGGAAAAAGGGGGGGTCGTACCCTGACGCTCGCGCCTTCGACGTGCCGCGTTTCCTTCGGAAAGTTTCCGTGCGCGTGCACAGAGGCGCGGGGCGCCGCGGGGCGGCGGCTGCGCGCGTGCGGGCCGCCGCGGCGGGGCCCGGGGGCGGGGCCTCCGCGTTGGCTTCCCGAGGCGGGGCTGCCCCGCGCTCCGCCCCTGGGCGGGGCGCGCGGCGGCCGTCAAACGCTGCGTGCGCGCTCCCGCGCGTGCGTGCGCGGCGGCGGCGGGGCCTCGGCGAGCGGGCGGCGGCGGCGCGGGTGGCCGCTGCCCTGCGCGGGCAGGCGGCGGCGGCGGCGGCGCCATGGGCTGGGCGGGGGCGCAGGGCCGGCTGGCGGCGGGGCTGCTGGTGAACCTGGCCGCCTCCATCTGCATCGTCTTCCTGAACAAGTGGCTGTACGTGCGGCTGGGCTTCCCCAACCTCAGCCTCACGCTGGTGCACTTCGCCGTCACCTGGCTCGGCCTCTACCTGTGCCAGGCGCTCGGCGCCTTCGCCCCCAAGAGCCTGCGGCCGCGCCAGGTGCTGCCGCTGGCGCTCAGCTTCTGCGGCTTTGTGGTCTTCACCAACCTCTCCCTGCAGAGCAACACCGTCGGCACCTACCAGCTGGCCAAGGCCATGACCACGCCGGTCATCGTGCTCATCCAGAGCCTGGCCTACGGCAAGACCTTCCCCCTGCGCATCAAGCTCACGCTGGTGAGGAGGGCGCCGGGGGGGCCCGGGGGGCGCCGGGGGGGGCCCGGCCGTGGGGGCCCTCGGGGCCTGACGCCGCCTCGGCTTTGCAGCTCCCCATCACCCTGGGCGTCTTCCTCAACTCGTACTACGACGTGAAGTTCAGCCTCCTGGGGATGGTGTTCGCCGCCCTCGGCGTCCTCGTCACGTCGCTCTACCAAGTGGTGGGTAACGGCTCCCTCCCTTCCCCTGGGGGGGACGGGGATCCGACGGGCACCGGCTATTGCCATTTTATCGGCATCCCCCTTCAATTTGGGACGCAGCAGTCGGGTGTTTCCATAGAGGAAACCAAGTGCCACCTATAGATGCAGTACAACCTTTCTGTTTGGTTGGACCTATCCCTGTCAAGCATGTTTTTCCAGCCCTTCAGTATTTCTCATGGCTTATCCTTGAGGTGTTTCCATCCTTCTTCTGTTTCAAACTCGACAGTCTGAGGTATTTCTATAGCGGCTGCACCAGTGCCAAATACAGACCTGATATAACCTTTCTGTTTGGTTACAGTTAAAAGAAAGCTAGGTATGTTCAAAGGTTACCTTAGCCCAGCATTGTACTGCCATGTGCAGCTCATTAGCTACCCTGACTTTAAAAGCTTCCCAGGTTAGAGCCCCCTTTCATGTTGATGTGACAGTCGTCATCAAATTTAGCCTGAATTTCTTTGCAATAGATATACTGTGCCTCTGAAAGAAGCAAGGCTCTTTGACCTGTAGTATGCAAGGTGCCTCTTGTCCTGTTTTGGGGCTAAGGAGGAGAGAGAGGCTGCAGAATAACTTCAGATGATGGAATAGCATGTGTACTGTAGAAATGTTGGCACTTGAGTGAAATTTACCTGTAAGCGTTCAGAAAACTTAGCAGATTTATGTTGTGTACACTGGATGCCCTGTTACTCATAAATTTGTACTGATAGTTTGTGAAATATTAATGTTAGGCTTATTCTGCAGTGGAATACTAAGATGCATCCTTTTTGCTTGTAACAGTTATCTCATAACTATACATAACTAATGCTTACTCTTAAAGTGTGCTATACTGGAAATCCAAGTTATAATCAATACTGAAATGAAATTCAGTAACTTTGGAATGAACTGAAAAGTAAGACAAATGGTTACTGTTTTTGTTAGCTTCTGTGTGGAGGAAATACAAGAAGAGAGAAACAAAAGTCACCATGTTTCATAGTCTTTTTTCTTTTTTTTTAATATAGCTCTGGAAGTATTCCTAAGAATAAATTGCAAAGTTTTGTGAAAGTAAATTTATTACTTTGAAAAGCAGCATGAATTATGCTGTGTTCAAATATGTGCTGGTTTAATATCTCTTAAATTGATACGTTCAATCATAATATGAAATAAATAGCATGCTTATTAATAATGCAACATATAAAGAAGATTGGATGAAGGGTAGTCCCTGCAATATTGCTTGCTCTGCTTATGCAAATGTATTCAGCTTTATGGTAGATAAGACCCAGAATTTGCTGCAAGAATAAAAGGGAGCTGTCATTTTTTCCCAGTTCTATTTTTTTTTTTTTTTTTTTTTGGTCCTTATTCCCAGACTATAGGAAAAAAAGAAGGTTTAGGTGCTAGGCATTTAGCTGGAAGGAAGTCTTAACTGCATTCTCTTTCCACCTTACATGACTGCACTTCACTACTTGGGTGCTCACCGAAGTCGAACAAACACATAGGCCTCTGGTTAGGCAAAGGCGGAAGATAAGGCTCAACAGTCCTTTTGTCATGTAATATTGCACACGTGATATATTAGTGACCAGTTTGATTTTGCTCAAGAGGTTGGGGGGGGGTATTTTTTCCCTCATGTTTAACAACTTTCTCTTTTGATTTTAGTGGGTAGGAGCTAAGCAGCATGAGTTGCAGGTAAACTCTATGCAGTTGCTGTACTATCAGGCACCAATGTCCTCTGCTATGTTGTTCTGCATCATACCCTTCTTTGAGCCAGTCTTTGGAGAAGGGGGCGTATTTGGGCCCTGGACGATTTCTGCTGTGGTAAGACTTCTATTGTTTTGTTTTGGTTTTTTTGATCATTATTATTGATGAATTTACATTTAATATTTGATATTAAATCTTGTTTCTTTGCAAAACAGATTCTTTGTACAAGCATTGACTATAATGAGATGAGAAGGGTACGTGGAAAGAGAAAAAACTCCTTATTTTTGTCCCCCCTTCTCTTAGACGAGTTTCTGTCAACTGATATATGTCCTTATTTTTGTTTCTGTTTAGAGGGCATCTGAACAACAGGAAAACTTGACAAAACCCAGAAGCTTGTCCTAGTATATTAAATTAAAAATATATAAATGCCCAGGTTCCAGCTCTTTCTGTCCACTCAGAAAAGAGATAAGCATGCTCGCTTCTGATACTCTCAGCTTCTCTTCTTTGGGAAGATGCTAACATTGATTATTCTCCAGAATTACTAGTTTACTTTAACTAAGAGGGCTGTAATTTCTCTCCTTATCTTTCCGTCCTTGATGTCACCAAAAACGAGCCAGTGGCATATTCTCAACCACTGCTGATCATGCCAGTCAGTGATGGGTGCAAGGTCATTTCTAGTAGTGCTGAAGTTTATGAACAGAATAGCAAGTATTTACAATAATAAAATTAGATATCTTTTCTGATACAGAGGGTTTTTTGTGACCATAAATAAGATTTTGCCTGAAAGGTAAAGAATACACCTTCTGCATGTGAATGCGTAGCTAAATTTTTCAAGCCACTCTTAAATGTACATAGATGGTAAGAGAGAGAAGGTTGTAGTTCTATCAGTATATATTTATGGACATCATACCCTGAGCTGCTCATAGATATCACCTGTGTTTGCAGTGATTTGAAACTTGCTTTTGTTCTCAATTTGTTTTTCTTGGATGATGTTTTGCCTTTGATGAAGGTAAAGGAACCAAAATAAATAACTTGGAATGTATCTACAGACGGCCAAAAGTATGTTGGATTACTGACAGTGTCCATTAATCCACAGATAATGGTACTGCTGTCTGGTATAATAGCCTTTATGGTAAACTTGTCCATTTACTGGATCATTGGAAATACGTCACCTGTCACGTATCCTTTGTAATATTAGTTGCTTCTCGTTTCCAGATGAATTATGTTAGCGTTCATTCTGACTGATTTACTGTGGGAAAATTAGTTGGTTACCTACCTGATTTATCTTATATATTGAAACTGGAAAAGCATGTTCCTGTCTTGGCATATTTTGTTTCTCTGCTTATGGTTTGTATAAAGAAGTACAGCTAGCTTACTAACATGACCTTCATACCTATAAAGAATGTTCACCCATACTTTGGCTGCCTTGAGGAAGTGTTGGTGTCAGTTAGTTTGTAGTGCATGATGGAGAGTGCATGATGGGTGGAAAGTTTCACATGGAGGCTAATTCTCAGAGCTGCGGAGATACTAGAAAGTTGCATGAATGTGACATAACATTGCATGCTTTGGACATAATTAGTGAAGTTCCAAAGTGTTCCTATTTACAAAATGTTATACTTGCTATTATCCTTAACAGATGTCTAGATACAACATGTTTGGACATTTCAAGTTCTGCATCACCCTCCTGGGAGGGTGCCTCTTATTTAAGGATCCATTGTCTGTAAATCAAGGCTTTGGAATTCTGTGCACATTGTTAGGTATTTTAGCTTATACCCACTTCAAGCTTAGTGAGCAGGAAGGCAGTAAGAGTAAATTGGTTCAGCGTCCATAAAGCAAGGTTTTCTGGAGATTAATAACATTGTGAGGGAGAGCAAACATTTAAATGCATTGATTTTAGAATGCACAAAATTGCTTCATTCAGTTAGAACTGTTTTTGGTTTAACTGCCAGGACCATTATTCTATAACTAAACACAGCAAATTGAATTATGTAAGATGCTGGGGTTTTGCCATCTCGGTCCATCCGAATGTTTTCATTAAAGGTTAACTTAAAGAAAATGGCACACTTAAAATTGCTATGGAAATTTTGCAGAAGTAGCTACAATATTTGCATATTAAATGAGAACATTATGGCTACTCTTATAATAGAGAGAGGGAATCTTGCCCTTGTGCTCATGCCAGTATTACTGTTATGAAGAAACTTGGAGACACTTTTATGCAGATATTCTGGTATGTAAAGATGCTTGCTCCTTTTTGTCTGGTGAATGATGAAGAGGAAACATGCTTTGTTTAGTTGTTTTAAAAAGGGCCACCAAACTCATTCCTAATTCTTGTATGCTTTCTTATGTACATGTTTGGCTTAAATACATTTATAAATTTCAGCTGAAGGTATTAGATAAAATTACTAGCGGAGTGAGACTAGAGGATACATTGGAAAACTTGAAGCCACAGGCCAAGCTGTGGAAAAGCAGAAAATCAGGTCTAAACAGTTCATTGTAAATTCTTCTTTTGATCTGTCAGGACATTAATGAAGTCATTAGTATTTAAAAAACTTGTTATTGCTTTATAATTTTCTTTATGCCAAAACCAAGGATTTTCATGAGATCTTGTAAGTACTTGTGAGCCTAATAAAATCTCTGAATTTGTGGTAATTGCCAATATTTTGCAGCCAACATATGCAGACACCCATTCTGAAGCTATTCTCAGAGAAATCTTCAGAAAGCTCACCATCTGTAATGGATGTGAAGGGTGATCTCAGTGTTACAGTCTTCTCTCTCCTGTATTCAACCCCACCTCGCTCCCACATCCTTTCCCAAGGGTTTCATTCCATGAGATCTGCAGATTTGACGGTCATCATCATTCTGGAGGGAAGGCAGGGTTGTCCAGACAGTTCTGGGTAGGCAATGTTTATTCAACAGATAGTCCTCTTAGGACCTTCTCAAAGTGACTAAAGTATGTGAGGTGGCAGCTACTTCTGCCTTAATTTGGGAATACTTTGCAAAACTAATTTATGCCAGTATCAAGCACTGATTTTGACAACATGGAAGGAGGGAGGAGTACTGGTCTGTTTAAAACACACACACACTCACTCACTCACTCTGCTTTCAGTAAATCAGGTGAAAGTGTATGTTCACTAGATTGACAAGGTTAGAATTCATTTGCAGTATCTTAATCCTTACATTTTGGGTTTATTTTATCTTCATTTACCTTTAGCAGATTTAAAGAGGGGAATTACCTGAATAAAAACAGGTGTTTGGATTTTCCAAACACCAACAGGAATGGTAAGATATTTAGTTCCTCTAAACTTTTCTACAATGGAAACAGTAAGTCTTTGATGTGTAAGAAACAATGCAGATCTTTTCAAGCTTGTAAATTATTTATTCTGTTACAGAATTCTTGGTTTTAAAACAAGTTATTTCTCTGTGCAAACTAAGTTTACACTGTAATACTCTATATCTTTTCAGAGTAAGAAATATCTGAATAATTTTACGTCTTTACCAGCTGTGTCTTAGACATTGTACAGGTTCAAGGATTTTTTTTATGCATTTTTATAAATCTATAATTAGTTTAAAAATACAGCCTGGACTGCCAAAAGATATGGTCAGAACAGGACAATCTCTGGATGCATATCCTTCAGTATGTGCACTGAGAAAGACATTTGCACTAATTTGTGCTGTGCACAAGTTCTTCTAAAATGTAGACATACCGTGAAGACATTCTTACAGTTAGAAGTAAAATGACAGAAGCCTGTATGACAACAAGACTTGAGGTGGGACTGATGTAAATATAGAGTGGCAGAATGAACAGAACAGAAATGTCTGATAATGCACAAGACTCCTTAAGGAGAGGAGCAGATCTGCAAGAGAAAACTAAGAAAATGATGTAAGACGATGTATTATAAATAGTCTGTTGCTGGAATGTGCAAGTCCTGAAGGTCACTTGAGTGACATGATTTTCCGTATGTTCAATAGCTCTCCTTTGAGATATACCTGTTGTGTCTAACAAATAAAATATCTTGAACTTTTTCTGTGTCGTATGGTTCAAAATACTAAATGCAGAAGACTTGTATAATCATGGGATAAATAGATCTCTTTGTACCGATTGTTTCTTTGGATACCGTATATTGGGTGGAAATTCAGTTTTAATCACTTGACTAATCTCTGCTTATTGAATGGGAGAACGGTTGTTCTTGTCTTTTTCTTCTGATTGAATTGTCTACACTTTAATGGTCTAGGCATTTACTATACAAAATGGTGCCACTTCCGTTTTTGCTTACATAAATGTAATTTCAAGGAGTTTGCTTTGAGGCTGAATTCTTGATACAGATGAGGAAGGCTGCATGGTCCGACTTCTCTTTCACTGTGCAAATACATGCACACACCTATGGGTGCGCATGCATGCTTGTAAGCTGCCTGTGTGCTTTCCTTCACTACCTTCTTTCTCTCACCTAAATCCTTCCTGAATGCTCCAGTCTCTGCATGTTCTCCATTTCCATCTCTGCCCTATACAAAGGGCCCTGGGTTAGAGGTTATGCTTTAGCCTTATAGCCTTATAGCCTTATGCTATTCCTTTTTTCTATTCTGTGTTATTCCTTATGCTGTTTCTATTTTCTCTGCTATTCTGTCTGTTTTTTCCCTTATGCTGCATGCTTCCCTTCCCACTCACCACTCTTAGAAGTCCCAATGCTTTTTGGACGGTGGGGAGGAGGATGGGAGCAAAACGGAGTTACAAGTAGTACATTGGAACAGGGTAACTGGCACCAGCCAGCTGCTTCCTTTACAGACAAGTATATGGAGAGTTAGTGGGATTTAATCTTTCTTCAGTAGATCAAGAGGAGGAAGGGGTGAGAGAGACTTTGTTTGGACTGTTTGTGTTTACTGCAAGCACTGTAGTAATGTACTTTGCCGAACTTTTAAATCCTGTGTTTTATAAAAATTAATGCTACTTATCCCATAGAAATTTGCTTGTTCTGATGTTTACTGTGTCACTTTAATGTATGTTTTCCTGCTAATTATCTGTTTCATTAAGTTTTGGCATTTATGAAAGAAAAATGAGAGACTTGGCATCTTTAACACTGTGTAGTCATCATCCTGTGTGTGCCATCACAGCTGGAGCAAAACTGTACAAACCATGGCATATAGTTTCTGCTTTGTTTTCACTTCATTTTCACTTCATTGTGGTGACAAGCTGGACCTAGGCTCTATTCTGTTATCAGGTGGTTTGCTGTTTGTTAGCATTGTTGTCTTTAAAATGGTACCATTAATGCACCATTAATTTCCCCTGGAAATGCTAGTGTTAGATACTAGGGTGACATTTAACAATCAGAGCAAATGCAGATGATTCTGATTAAAATATGAGTGGGTAGTAGGAAGTTACCTTTGTTAACCCTGTCCCTGGAGATACTTTAGCTGGTTTGACCAGGTTTTCTTATTTTCCCAGAAGAAATAGGAAGTATGCCTTCACTTCTACACACAGATACTCAGCCATTCAAGGCTTTTTGTTTGCTCTAGCATTAGTAACTCAGCACATGTTTGACAGATGTTGTATCTGTTTTTGTACGATTCGCTAAGTTACTACAGGCTCTGGGAACGCTGTGCCAGAGGAGTTTTTCTGTCGGTGAACAGTTACTCTCTCAGGCTTGAGGTTGAAGGATAGTAGTTTGCTGCTTTTAAATATATGAAAAGGCTGTTTGTCTTCCAAGAAGTCTACCTTCAAGACAGAGTTTCAGTTCAGCAGGAATATATCCTGTCTCTGTCTCATTCCATGAAATGAATGCCCAGTGGTGGCCCTGGGCTAAAGCAACATTAAAGCCTTGTTTGGGCTATCCATAGTTTTTATTTAATTTATTTGAAAATGTTAGTGGCAGTCAATGCTGGTAAGGTATTTGTCAAACTTTTAAGATAAAAATCTGAAATTCGATAGTGCCTTATGCAGGAGGAGCTTCAGAAGAGTGTTTTTAAAGCATTTTGGAGTACAGCTAGTTTCTACCCCAAATCTAGTTTGTCGCATATCTTCTGTAAAATCTACCAAAAGGAAATGGTGTAAGTATTTCTTAGCTGGCTTTATATATTTATACAGTTGGGCTCTCGAGAAGGGACTTGCTCTTGAGCAATGCTGTGCTGCTAAACGCTGGCACACTGCTAGTGTTTAGCAATGATGCAGAAACATCCAGTGCCATGCTCCTGAAATTCATTAGCATACTGAGGAAGGGGAAAAGGTGGCTCACTTTGATAGGCAAGAGAGCTTTTTATCTCCTTGTTTTTAGCAACAAATGCAAGACCTGCAGTTTGCTGGAGTTCAGAGGCCTTACTTGCTATTCCTCAGTTTGCCTTTCATGACAGAATTTTCTCCCAAGATGTCTCTTCTGCTCCCCATTACACAGTCAGTGTCTTACCTAGATTTTAAAAGTGGCAGATTTGGGACTGCAGACATACGAGTTCTGTTTGCTTTTAAAAAAAATTTCAGTAACCATTCCCAACCCAGCTTCCCTGTTTAGTGAGAACACAAAGAAGAGGGGTGCTGAGTAAACAAAACAAATGGCTAAGTGTTGAGGTTGTGGTTTCTCTTGCAGAAGAACTTCATTCTTCTAACTGTAAAGATGCAGTTATTTCTGCTTGTTTCTCTTTTACTGTTATAATCAGGTACATGTGCACAAGCACCAGGTCTCTGCTCCATACAAATTCATTTTCTTCCTGCTGCTTGCTATCTCCCTGATAGCAGGTTCAGCCTTCTGTTTGAAAGCTCACTCAGTTGCTGTGAAGATGACTGGGGTGTCAACTACAGAAGATTAATAATATGAAGTGAAAAATCATCAGCAGGAGCTGATATAATCTTGGGTAATAAGAGATCCCATTCTAAAACAGATGCATTAAAAAAAAAAACAAACAAAAGGCAGGCTTAGCACAGGGGAGAGGTTTATCTCCAAACAGGTATTGCAAAGAATGCAAGAGCTGAACTGTATGAATTCTTACTGTGCTGTAGTAGTTGACAAATTTAGTTTCAGTTAGCTTTCAATAATACTTGGTAATATAAATGCCATGCAAGAAAAGTAAATAGCTGGATTCAGACATTCTAAAAATCTCTGTGAGCCTCGGTTCCCCAGAGATGGTTTAACCTTCCTGGGAGAAGGGAGCTGTTGTTCTGCCTCCCGGTCACCCAGTGATGCTGCAACTAGTGAAGGAGGGTTTGTGTGCCTCAAAGCTGGTCTGTTTTTTTCAACTATATCAGTTGGTCTAATAAAAACATACCACCTCTCCCTACAGTCCTTGTCTCACTGAAGATACCGTCTATGTTTTGGTCTGACTTAATTGGATAATGCTTATATCTTCCTTCAGTGGCTGAAAGGTCTAATGCATGGTTTTAAAGTAAAGCATATTCCATCACCCTGTACAACTGCAGCGTCCAGTCAGCCCTGCTCTAGGGCATCCAACCTAAGCCCAGAGGGTCATAGTTACAATCTGTGGTTCAACAACAACTAATGCAAGGGGAAATGCAATCCCTCTTTGTTTCTAGTTGCAAACTACTGTTGCTCTCATAACATAGTCTTTGGCACTTCCCTTCAGTAGGTGCATAGGAAGGCTCCTTTTCCTGTTTCAGTCTGCCCCTTCTATATAAAGTATAATTATGCCATATTTTAGGGAATTCTGGAATTGAGACAGAAATTGTATCCACAGCTCACATGAATATATTGACCTGAATGTTGCTTGTTTTTTTTTTTTTACTTAGGTTCTCTTAACTGTCCTATCTAGGAAAAAAAAAAAAAAAGTAAATGCTTAAAATATAGGAGGAGTCAAGTTAACCTGAATTAAGAGGTAATTTTCCAGCTCTGGAGTTGCGTGTGCCTTCCCTGCTGTAGTAGCTCAGTACCTAATAGGCACAATATGTTGTTTTTATAATGGAAAGGCAGGAATGGACATGGACAAATTAAACATAGTGCAATGCAAATAAACTCCATATTTAGAAGTGAGTAGTGGGATGGATCGAAGGTTGCTTGAGAATTAGTATTGCAAAGATACATTCTCATTTGTTAGTGACTTCATTGGAATGTGAATATAAGTCTTTCATTTGAAGCCACATGATTATATTTAACAAGCTCCCTAAAAGTCCTACCACAGCCTTCTGGGTAACTAACACATGCAGGATGCACTAGCAGTGTGTCATAAATGACCAGGATTATTTTTAGAACTGTAGTGGCTCTATCACATCCAGGAAGTGCAGGGAGGAGGTTTCTGGTTGAAGCCCAGTGTAAGAATGTAATTTTTAAGGAGCTTGGCACAGAAAACAGTTGTATTTTAAACAAGTTTGCTTCTCAGCCTCTGCTTCATAAGAAAGTAGAGATGTGTTCTCACTGGGCAAAGCCCATGGAATCATCATGACTCCTGGGACTCCCAGAACAGAGGTGGCTGTGTAGGTTAAATAAATAAAAAGTGAGACAGTGAATTGGGGAAAACAGAGTAATATACAGCACATATACATCTAGGCAGAATTTTAAATAGAAGGTCTAAGTTTACATGTTTAACTCCACAATTAGGTATCTGAAGAACAGGTCCAGATTTGTCAGTGGTGAACTTCTTCCCTTTCTGTTACAGCTAATGGAGAATGGCATGTGCTCAGCATTTCCAGAAATAAAGATGCATAGTTTAGATAGCTTTGGAGTAAGATACCTTAGTTTGGGCTGACAAGTTTTAAATCTTTTTGGTCTCCAAAATAAATTAGATATGCTGTTTAACAAAGAAACAGAGCACCCTTATTCTGCTTCCTTCCCTAATGTTTTTATCCTTAACCTCTGGGGAAAAAGAGAGTTTTTTGTTGTGTATCTAACTACAGTGACTGACTTGGTTTTTGTCTTGCAATACATTGGAGTTGCATATTAAAAACTTTCATTAAGATCTTGTAGCTTATCTACATGTGTATGTGTTGATTCCATGCAGGTTTCTATCCTTGAGCTGAATGGAAAAAGCCCCTCATATTACAGAATATCAACTGTTACAAAATAAAAAGCACAAAATTTGTCATAAATTAAACAGTCTATCAGAAATAATTTAGCAACAAGCTGCTCTTCAGGGAGTGCAAAGATGATGCTAAGGTATTCTGGGATCGAGACTGGTTTACTTGTTAAATGCATTTCTTGTGTTTAGTCAAAACTTGGTTTGCTATATGTTAATCCAGTTAGAAGGAGGAATCGACAACGGTGGTCATACGTCCTTTAGGCAATTCTGATTTATTTCTGAAAACACATGATCTCATTTTCCTCAGTGTGAGAAAACTGTTGTAACCACAATTAATAGTGTACCCATGCTTTTTTTAGCAAGTATCATTCCCCAGAGACCCACTTCTTAAGCTTTTCTTCAGGTGCAGTTTGCATACGACTTTGGTCTGCAGGTAAAAAAAAAAAAAAAAAAAAAAAGAAAAAAGAAAGGGAGAGAGGCAGCAGACTTTCTGAAACAAAGCCCAAGCAAACCTCCTGAAAGAGGGTATTTCAATTTATGGATTTATGCATTTGCCTTTGGGGTGGAGGTGTACACCTTAATTCTTCTAACTCTACACCAAAGGCAGGGTGGTGGTTCAGCCTGCAACCCCATGATGTCCAAGCCACAGCATAGTGGATAGACACTTGGGAGGATGACAACGAGCTGGAGGCATTTGGTACCCACAGTAAGTTGTTTTTATAGAACTAGATGCAATATTGCATAACTACCTGTACTTGCATGTTATTCAAACATCATCTTGGATGATGAAGATAGAAATTTAAATACAGGTAGCATGAAACACAAATTTTGTGAAACTAACATTGATTTAGGTGAAAGACATGCATAGCGTGCTGTTATATGAGATGGCAGAGTCAGCTGAACAGCACAATACTGCTGAAAGGGTGATGTGCTGCTCCTCCTGCCTCCACACACACACTTTTGGCACATGCTCCTGCCCCTTGATTTGTGCGAGCTCAGACAGCCATCTGACCCTCTGCTGGGCTCAATAGTAGAGCACTTTCTGCTTCAGTTAGCAAGTTGATTGCCCTATTGTGCAGGCAGGCAAGTTTCAGAGCTGGCACAAGGGGGAAGAGTGACACCACATGGCTTGAAACAGGAATGGGAAACAGAGGGGGTACCTTTTTCAGTGGCAGTAAGCTGATAGACCAATTCAGATGTAATATCTGCCTGCCTTCTATATGCCCAGCCTCAAAAAGCAGTTTTCGAAGGGGCAGGTTTCACAAACACACAAACGAAATGGTGAGAAAGTCCTATTTTCATTTACAGCTACAAACCTCTCAAATGGAAGTCCTCAAAGAGTTTCTAAAGCACTCCACAACATAGGTATGTGCCTGTAAGTGGTCTTGAAGTCTGGGGGGAATGGCTGGCTCTCACCCTTAGTGGGTTGTTGCCTGCGTCCAGCAAATATCTATTCCCCCTATCCCCTGTATAAAGGGAAGATCTTTGGAAAGTTTGTATGTTGGTCCCATTTTTCAACCTGCTCCGTTTTGCTGAACCAGCAGTCTGTGCTAGATAGCTGTTTCTGCTCCCTGAAAGAGAGCTTTACTCATCTGAGAGCTGATAGTAATTCACAGTGTGTCATACAAATGGGAAATCTTTGGGATTTTTTTTTAAAGGCTGGATAATTTTCTAATTGCTGTTGCTTGTCCCTGACCAAGCCAGTATTTAAATATCTCATAATTAAGTATTCTCAGTGTTTTCATAACTGTGTAAATGTGAGATAAGCAGTCCCCTGCTGTCAGGAATTTCCTTTTAAAAATTTACATAAGTCAATATGCACAAAACATCTAAAGAAATTATGCTAGGATGTGACATCCTTATTGACTGGCACGATTTAGGATTTGGGGGCTAGGAATGCATGGAATGAAACAAATTTCTGGAAAGACTTTTCTGCAAAAGTAACTTGCCGGGACTGTGGTGCAGCTGCTGGAGACAATGGACCCTAAAGAGGGATTGCTTGCATTGAAAACGGGAAACTGAGAAAACCTAGTAAAAATGGAGAGCTGATATGTCTAAAATGTAAATTAAACTATAAAGCTTCCTTAGTTTTATTGTAGTAATCATTTTAGACTTGCATAAAATAATTTTACGGCTGCATGGATCAAAAGGACACTGACTCACATTCAGTGTGCACACAGACAATGATGTGAAACTGTACTGTTCCCGAGCTACTTGTGGCTTCTCCTCTTCCAGAGACTATAGTCCTTTCCAGTCTGTGTAAGCAAAGAGGAATGTGTGCCCATGCCATGCTCTCCCTTGGATGCAACCACTTAAGCAGCAGTTTAACAGGCCAGGCTGTGAACTGAACCTCCTGAGATGTGGGCAGGTGATCTCTCCTGCTTATTGTGGTACAGGGGCAGTCACTTTTGGCTGCCAGAAATTAGAGCCAGCAGCTGAGGGAAGTGATGTCTTGAACTGGAGCAACATTATTTGCTCGATCAAAGTTCTGATAGCAATAGCAAATCATGGATGCTAATAGGCAAAGGAATATCAAGATCATAGTTTTGGAATTGTGTGGGAGAAAGCTTTGAAAGTGATGCAAAGATTAGCTGCGAGATGAAAGGGGGTCTTCCTTCTTGTTGGTCTTGTACAAGGAGAAAAAGAGTTGCTGCAGTAAAATGTGTGTATTTATCACAAAGAAAATTCCGTTAAGCAGCTGTGCAAGTGGAACACAGCTGAGGTGTGCCCTCTGCAGATATCAAGATGTGCATTTCCAAAGAAGCTTTCACAGAAGAGAACAGGTTCAGCTTTAAGTACAGAGTAAATGAGCTATAAAACAGAACGGCTCTGCAAATTACCATCAGAAGTGTCTTCATTGGTAGAATCAACCCAACTTGCCTTGCAAAGAGAGTCTTCAGCTCCCTTGCAACACAAGGAAAGTTGGATAGGGCTAACTAAAGTAAGTATCAGTGGTAATGTGTAGTCTTTAATTCTAACTTCTGGAAATGTGGACCTAGTTATGAGCAGAACATAATTTTCTAGTGAGATGCTATTACAGGAGGTCCTGCAGGGTTTATCAGCCCAGGTGACTGGTACCAAAGGTAATCGTAGGACATTCAGGGTGTGGTTAGGAGGTGAGGGAGAGACCACTGAACAGCAGCCTCCCTTCAAAAGAGGTTATTTCTGGGCCCCATTTCCATCTCCAACTCTCTGCTCCCAGCTGTGTGTTCCTGCTGCTTCCCTTGTGATGTCTCCTGTGCTCATCTGACTATGATAAACCAAGCTGACTTGCTAGCAGCAAATAAAGGAAAACATCCTGCTACTGAGCTGGCTAAATCTGTGGTCAAATGAGCCAAAGCCAGCTCAAAGGAAGGTCAGGATACTTGGCTGGGAATGCACAACTCATGGTAAGACCATTGCTTCATTAGGACATTAGATGGGCTCACATCATTCTTTTCAGAATTTGATGGGCTCGGCTGCATCACCTAACTATGCAAGATGGCTGGGTCTGTCTAGCACCCAACTGCTTCCAAAAGAGCTCTCACCTGGTAAGGCTACCAGAGCTTGCAGCCAGCAGTGGAGATAAAAGGAGAATGGGAATGTGGCATCTCTCTTGGCAGTTGTGAGCTGTGCAATCAGCCAAGCTTTCTGTAAACATCACCTTCAGTAGCACCTCTGCCTAAGCCAGCTGAAGCAGATCCCGTCTTTTCCCCTTTCTACCTGTATGCCACCATCCCAGGGGTGTCCTGGCCCAGTCACTGCATAGCTACTCAGGATTAGCTTGGGGAACTAATTTTGTTGAAAAATAACCTGCAGAAAAAATGCATTATTTTTCAGGTGTGTCAGATCCCTCTATCCAGTTTATGCTATGGCTGCATAAATAGCTGTGCCAGTACAACAGAAGGGGCAGTAAGAGGATGGGAACAGATCTCTGAAATGGCATGCACACTGAAGAAATACATGTTGAAACCTTGCTATTTGACCATTAAACAAAACAGTTTTAGTGTGGCTGTGCAGCTGAATGAGTCCTATCACTGATAGGTTTCCTAGAGCAGAGCAGATACAGTAGATGATCTACCTGACTAGCGGTCAGGAAGAGTAAGATAGGCCCAAGTCAATGATGCTCTACAGCTTTATCTACATCCTATCTGGTAAGAAAGATGAGATATTGTGGCATCTCCTGAACTGAAAGTGTTAAAGATCAGGTTAGGCAAGTATCCTCCAAAAGGGATGGTCTGTATTTTACCAGTCCTTCTTCAATAGAAATTGGAGGAGCAAATGTTCTCATGAATCTTCTTCAAACCCTCAGTGTTAAAAGCCAGAAGACCTGTGCTCTCAGATATCTCACATTTCTGGATATGTTTGTGTGAGGCTTGTTTTACTTATGTGAGGAAACTGTAGCCTGTCTGCTGAGCCAAATAAGTCACGATGCAGCAATATCTTACAGAGCCATAGAGGTGGATTTTGGAATTTTCCCTGGAGAGTAAAAGTCTCCTACCATGCTGTGTTCTCTCTGGCCTTGACTCATATCTGAGCAACACAGTTTTAAGATAATTAGGATGGGTCAGAAGTCAGCGCAATGCCTATGTATCTGTCCAGGTACACAAGAAAGGCAGAAGAAACTGCCAAGAAAATACACAGAATAAAAGCTACTTCAGCTAGAAAGAATATTTCTAAATGTAGGAGTGATATATATTGGGCTCCTGTGATACCAACTGAATGAAATAATGCCAAAAATCCATGCACTTGCGTTGTCTGGAGGCAAGAGGCAAATGAGATACTAAATCTTCAGTGGAACCAAGCACAACACAGAGCAAATACTTTGCATGACTTTTTAACCTGCAGTCAGAGTGGAACCGGTTTAGTTTGTGTCCTGTTTTTGCAGAGGCATCAATGGAATGATTTGTAAAAGTTTTCTCCATTTATTTCTAGGAGCCTTTCTTTGCATGTTTAGGATGAAAAATAACCTTTCACCACCAGATGGCACAAGCACCGTCAAACCATCACTGACAAAGCTTCTTACAAAGCCAGGACGGTGTAAGGCTGTGAGTGAGGCAAAGTTTGTAAACAGAGGTGGTTTACAACAGGGAGTTGGTAGTTAGACCAATTAATGGAGCCAGGGGAGGTGGCAAAAAGCAAGCTTACTGGCATGTACATCTTTTGAAAATGTATATAGCAGCTGGATTCATATTTTCTCTCTCTCTCCAACTTTGTCTTGCTGATAGGCTGTGGATGTTACCCTGAACTGTAGTGCCCCCAGTTAGAGGTTTCAGTTTTTAGGGCAGCAGGGTGGGGGAATCCCCCTGCGTCTTCCTGTTTCAATATTGTCAAAAAAAATATTCTGGGGACAAAAACAAGTTACCTATGAGACCTAAACATCTTGTTCAAGTTTTCTAGTGCAGCTGGGCCTATCAAAGTCTTCCTCAGGCCATGTACTGGTAACCAGTATCAGGTGACTTTCAGGGGGAAGCTGTGGAGAACCAAAACAATACAGCACAACAGGAAAAGCTGCAGTCCAAAACAGGGTGTGAAATATATGGATATTAAAACACTAAAAAACCAAACAAACCCTACTGCTATCTTTTTTTTTTTGATCCAATTCTACAAACATTTTCACATGTAATTACAGAAAAATTAAGATATGTAACAATATTTGCAGAAGAGTTTGCAAGCTCTTTCTACAAAACTATTTTTGTATGTCTAAAGAGTATATGTTTTACATATACTGTGGACATACTAACAAAACCTGAAAAGCAGCAATGACATGGAGGGGAAAAGGAGACAGAGAATATGCAAGTGTTGGCAGAAAGGCACAGTAGGGAGGAAAGGGCAGAAATTCAGAGATGAATGTGAAAAAGAAGCTCAGGGCAGTGCTGATCACCTCAACCTAGTATTTCACACCTAAACTTCAGAATGCCAAAATCACACTTTGTTAGAGTTTCTCACTGCAGCTGTGAGAGTGGAAAATGTACGTAAGCGCTCTGCCCTTGATTCAGGAGAAGCATGTGGCTGTCACGTTCCAGGACCTCACCACCCCACTTGGCACGGGCAGATGAATCATCACGGCTGGTAGACTAGAACTGCCCCTTGCATCTCTCACAGCTCTTGTCGCAAGAACAGCCAGCTACCTTCTTTGCCAGCTCATTTCCCCAAAGATATATGGGCCTTTGGAAGGGCCTCAGTGCCTAGGCATAGCCCCTTGCACGTGGCCTTGCAAATCTTCCACAGAAAAACGTTTTTCTCTATGGCAGATTGCCACTGAAGGATCACCAATATTTGGGGAAGTTTGGAAAGACCTACAACTCCCAAGATCTTAGGAACATTTGCATGTTCTGTTATGGTAAAGGGACATGTCCTAATTTGATCTTAGACAGCAGTGGTAATGCTAGCCCTCCATTAATTCTGGGAGATGAGGCTTAGTCCCTTCTTCCCCAGCTCATGAAACCCTTTTTTTTACCAGACATTTGGATAGGAAGAAGAAGCTGTGAACCGTACTGGACTAAACTTACTAGAAGTAACTAAACTTATTAGAATAAGTTGCAGAACAGGAAATTCATACATAGATGGAGTCTGGAAGCTGAGGCTAAATAGCTCCTGCCATGTTTTAGGTAACCTCTGTGAAAGCAAGGGACAAACCCTGAGGATCAATGGAAGGAAGAGATTAAACAGGGCCATTAAGAACATCAGTGAATAAACAGTGAATATCATCAAAGCTCTTACGTCCTTAACAGTCGTTAATATGTTTATGTCATATTGATATTGACTTTGACAATCCTGGCAGATTATTGCCAATGGACAGCAAGATGACTATAAAGATGAGGGTTATGTTCTCTGTGGAAATCCAAGCACAGAGAGCTATACACATGGGACTGAAGGAAATAAACACATAATCAGCCATGAAAAAAAAAGGAGGATGCAAGATCTGAGAGATTTGAGAAGTCTAAACCTTCTAATTCGATCTAGAAAACCTGCCTTTTTCTTCTGTGTTTTTCTCATAAGAGTGTCTTTCGGTCAGTCTAAGTTTAGCCATGATTTTGGAGTGGACAGGGTGGGAAGATCAAATAACTACTGTCTGGATATAGAGTTATGCAGTGTTTGCTTGTTTACAAAGTAATGCAGTACATACAGACTCAAGTGTCTCTGGATTTGGTCTTTTTCTTGGTTTGGTTCTCAACTGGGGTTCAGGTTGACTGTAATTCAGGATGCCTCAATATCTCCATGAATTCAGACTTTACTGGTTTCACTGGACTGATAAAACCTGTTTTGTGTATCAGTCAGAAGGTCCATACCACTGCAGTCACTGGAAGGTAATAGAACATGCACAGATATGGCTCTCCTCCTAGTAAAACTGGGCAGCAGTTTTCTCACACATAGCGCTGGTGTTACTATTTCCTCAGTCCACCAAGGGTACCTTTGTCTTTCTGTGTCATTGTTTCGGTGACACCATGAATGTGTACTTACATGTTTTTTCATGTCTGTGTTTAAACAGGTATGAATTTACTGAGAGAGAAATGGACACTATAAAAACTTCTCTCCTTGCTTGTCAGGAGCTATCTACATGCCAGCAATTAAATGGTGAGGTAATATTTTATCAGGGCCTATCTGAACCAAGAGAGGGCATATAGATAAAGAAAAATGCAGCTTAGATAGCCAGGAAAGCAACATTGCTCTTTAGAAGTATGACTTAGCAAGGTACAATAGTTTATTTCAGGAAGTAGCTGCATCCATGCCTAATTTGCAGAAGATAAACTCATATTCTCAGCAAATCTACTTCCAAACTGGGCTTTGGAATACACATCCAAGCATCATAACATAATCTTGTTTGTGATCGCAAGAGGCTCTTTGAATGAAACTACTCAAACTAACCTTCAAGATTTCAAGTCCAGGCTAGCCCAGACACTAGACAATGACTTGAGTAATCAATCCAAACTATTTGTCTAACTACTAGCATTGTTGTTTAACTGTGTACACTGCAAGCTGTGTTAAAGGTATATTGGCAAAGCTATGCTCTCAAAAAGTAGAAACCCAGTTAATACCAGCAAAAAAGGTGACTTTGTAATTCACAAGCAAAATCAATCATATTAGTGAACAGACTGTAAGAAAATAGAGCCTATGCTAAAGCTTTTTTCAGGAATGGATAGCTCTTCCTGGGTGAAATAAAATTATTCTCTAGTCAATAAAGCTGCATCAACAAAACATTAAATTGTGAAGCAGACCACAATAAAGTCTGCAAGGGAGGACATTATAGTGACTTAATGGTCCAAAACAAGCATTAGTGTTCCTTGTATAAAAGGCAGCAAGAAAGCAAGCATGGGAGCATGCAGGAGAGACATGGACAAATGAGTCAGCAAGGCTGGGACAATTCTAGGTCAGGTGCATATGATCAGATCAGTATGGTCAGATGCATAGAATGGGTCTGAGTTAAGAAGCAGCTTGTGTAAAGTAACACCCAGCTGGGTTTTGTTGTTAGTAACAAACAGTTCAAATAATAGCCAGACAGTTAAAATCAATTTTTTATCTTTCCCTCCTCTAATCCAAACTGCAGCCTGACTTTAATAGTACTCTGAGGCCTGACCTCATCAGCAACTGTAGTTCTATCCATACACAGCATCCCAAACAGACAGGATTTGGATTGCATGCTGTTTGCTTACACCTCTCTTAGACCTATGTTGTCCTTGAATACATTTCAGAGTGTTTCCTTAGGAGCTTTTGAAAGACACCTCAGTCTTTCACATGAATCCCATTATCCTGTGTATACCACACCCACACCTGCCTGGGCCACTCCCTTGAAAAGAAATGTGCTTTGTGCTAGACTGAATACTGCATTTGAATGACAATTGAACACTGAATTAAAAAAACAGTTTGCAACTGAAATAGTGTCATCCTAGTTTGCTTAAACAAGGCACATGACCATCCTTAAACTGAGGCTTTCTCTGATCTAATTAAATGCAATCAGGTACTCCTACAGAAGGTGAGATCACTGGATTATTTAATTGTCACAGCTACAGATTAGTAAAGTGGGCAACTGTCACAATCTAGCCAGATACTTCACCCCCGTTTAACAAGAGTAGGGGAAAAACATGTTTTCTCACTCAGTAATGTTCCCAAACAAAACTAATGGGAGTCAGAAGAACTTCTTCCTGAGAGTTTTCTCTTTCAGTTCTTTAGTTTCACTCCGTGAGCTGCTTTCAAAAGCAAGGACTAAACAGAAAACTAGAGGAAAGAAAACATATCTTAATTCCATGTTAGATATTGAGCACTTCCAAGCAGAAGTTCAAGATAGTAGTTTTATATTTTTGCCAGTTGACCTACCTTTAGAAGGCATAAACTATTGTTTTGGTTAATTTTGCTTGTTGATTAAGCTGCTACTGAATATGAATCAGATTTGGGCTGACAGACTTCCTGTGTCTCCTAGATGCCAATGAAGGGAAGTCAACTAAACATAAGCAAAAGAACTTTTGTCTTCTGATGTGGGATTATTCCAGCTGTAGGTGTTTTCGAAACAGCTTGTACTTAACGCTTGCAAGAGCAGATCTTACTGGAACTGAGTGTCTGTATGAGGAAGATAAGAGCTCATGAACAGCTATTAGAAAAACATTTTGTTTTAGACCATCTTTGCCAGTCCACTTGATGTAATTTTACATCTTTCAAAATAAACAAAGTTGAATTTGGTAGCTGCTTGATCAAGAGTCGTGGAAATGTAAGAAACTGCTAATCTCATATCCAAACCACCCATAAAATACTGAAGGTAGTTGAGACCAGTGTGCACCCAGGTGAAACTGCAGAATGCCTGCCATGCAGTATTTCCTAGAAGGCCCCAGGCCAAAGCATGGCTATGATTGTTAGGAAAGCCAGCACAGCCCTAGTGAGGCCAAAGACACAACTGCCATGCACCGGAAAAACAGCAGCACTGTAGAGCTTTGTGTTCACTGTTAAATAGTTACAATAGCATCAAAGATCAAACCTGCCTTTCCATCCAGTTCTCTGGTCTTTGGGTTCCTACTCTTGCTATGGGCCTTGCTCTTGATTTCCACTTGTCATTATTGTCTGTTCAAAACTGCCACCAGGAAGGCTGCATCCCTTTGTTATTTAGTACAATTTGGGCTTCATCTGTGGTAAGAAGTTTCTGGTGGTGGTACTACACATACTGACATACCTCTCTGTTGGGATAGGCTTTAGCTTGAAAAGTAAGTACTAATTCTCAGAGCTGGGTATGGTATTACTGGAATGAGGCTTACTTATCAAATGCGCTTTTTTCTTATACACTTAAATGAAACAGGAATGTCAATAAAACAACAAAACTCTTTCTCTCATATTTATCCAAAGTGCACTGACCCACTGACTGGCATGTAGGGTCATGGCAGGCTGAAGCCCTTTGCTGAAGCAGACAAGCCTGGCAGAAAGCCCTGTTAGGCTGTACATGCCCCAGCTGTATTTCAGCATCCTTTCCCCTCTGCCCAACAATCTGCAGCACATGACTGATCACAGCTTTGTGTCACACTAATAGAGATATAGCCTAAGGCTTCGGAAACAATACATCAGCACAATGTATGGCCCCAGAGTACTTTTTTTTTGGCCTGGGAACAGCTGATAGGCAGCATATGAGGTTAACCTGTCTGACAGCCCTGAAGCAGCAAACAGCTTGTAGATCAGAACTGACAAACCCTGGCCATCTATGCCACTCATCAGCATGTGGGAACTCTGGACCAGCCATTTCATGTATGGGCTCTGTGTTGACTTAGCCAGTAAGCCAGAAAAGGATAGGTAGGACATGTTGGAATGGAAAAAAATAAATAAATTATGGTGAGGAACAGAACTCTGGTATTGAAGTCTTTAATGGACCATCCATTCACTTGGGCTGGGCAGCCCTGCAGCACAGCAACCTGCCTTTCCTCTGGGATATGTGCCTAGACCAGACCTATTTCAGAAAAGAATTTAGCTTACAAACTCTGAACAATGAAATGTCCATAGTTAGAATTTGAATTTATATTAAAAAGGGTCTCATGTTAGTTAACCATGATATACAATGGGTATCTCCAGTTAAGGCAGTTCAGCTACATCTGATCCAAATATTTTCTGTATTGTTAGAAACAAATTACGCAGAGACTGAAAACCCACTGCAGCTGGGGCCTTAGTGTAATGATGTCTCCTTTCTTTTTAGGACCTTGTAATAGAGGGGAATTCATCTCTCAAAACTATACAAGCTTATTATTCACCCTTTAAAGATCTATTATTTTATCTACAGTACAGAATTTTATGTACAGAATTAGCATTCTAGAAAGGTACTCTCTATTTGTAGCAAAAATAGCATATAATACTTGCTTTCTCCTCAGAAATTTTGCCAAAGTGTATGTTCTTCAGGGAAGTTCACAGAGTTGCATCTGCCCTTAATTAAGACAAATCACTGTTTCAGACAGAGACTTGCACTGGAAGATTATTTGAGAACACTGAATTCTACCCCTGGAAAGGGATGATGACCCCTCTCCATATGTATTTTATGAAAAGTCAACATAGAGGTAAAAATAAATATGCAGAGCTAAAATGTGATCATTTTGGAAGGTATATTACAAGATATGCGTAATCTAAAAAAATACTGACTTCAGTCAATTCGCACTTGTTTTTAGAATTGGATCTCTCTTCATTTTCAGTGTGGTCAGGTGGTCAGCATGAGTACCATTTTTTCCCACTAAAACATTTTAACTATACTTGTCCAGTATTATCAAGCATAAGAAAACAACTGTGCACGTTGATGAAATAGCATATGCTGTATTAGTGACAAATAGGACAAAAGTGGTGCAGTGTCATATGTCAGAAAATGCCCTCCTATCTCTTTAACCAAGCACAGACAGCATATTTTACTTACTCTTAGCTCTCCCGACTTGGGATTAGTGTGTCTGAGAAAAGAGATAAGACTGTCCTCAAAGACTAATAAAAATTCTGAACAGAAACTGTTTTTCTCCTAGCAGTTAATGAATTGGTAAGGGAAAATTGTGAAAGAATCACAATTTAACTACAAATTCATTGGTCACAAGATGCTGTTGTCTGAGAAGAGGAAAAAGAACGTCATAGCTACCAGCTTGTTAGGTCTTGGACTATATTAATGTAGAAAACTTATTGCTAATTTAAAAATCACCTGAATTAATTTCTGCACAGCCTAAACAAAATGTTACTATGCCTAAGACAAGGGTCAATAATGTGACATATTTTTGGAAGAGCTACACAGATACTCTGAATTTTTATTTTGTCTCACTAAGGTAAAATGCATTTTGTATAGGAATTGAATAGTTTACATGCCATATCAGGACAAGATTGAACATTGATAATATTGCTGTTCAGCATTAAATCTTAGTGTAGTCATCCAGTTCTACATTATTGCATTTTTCTGTAAAAGTTATTTTCCCCTAGCGATCAAGCTAGCTAGCTAAGAATCTCAGTAAATTTGGGTGCCAGGTGGAAATTGAAAGCTGTATCTTACTTTGTCAATGGCAGGACATTCTACATGGGAAAACAGATTTTTGTGCCTTGAAAGTCTGGTGATAACAGAAAGTAAACACGTTTTCAGAGTTCTGACAGCTTCTCAGATGTCGCTAACTGGACCTTGAGCTTTATGCTTTAGAGGGATAACAAGCTTGTCCTGAAAATCTGTCATCACAAAAATGTCTAGATTTAAACTATTTCTGGAATTTTCACAAGGTCGCATTGTTTTTGAAAAATCTTTATTTGGCCAATGGACAAGTCCAGGCAGTTATCCATTGCTTGTTTGGACAAGTTAGTTGTCATGGAAAATTAGCATTCTTGAGTTGTAGAACATAGTGCTCACTCTACTACAGCGTATCTTTAAACACTGTCTGCAGCACTCATGTTCTTTAACAACTGTTTTCATTGCTCAAATATAATTTTATATATTTTAAAACGTCGCCATGGCCAAAGAGTAAACCCAAGAATCAGAAAGCCGAGTTAGACTAAAAACTAACTAGTTCTACTTGAAGCGTAGATTCCAGAAATTAATTAATTAACAGTCAAAATAACATACCTCTAAATACACTACACTTAAAAGATACTCAAAATTACAGAATGGGAGATGAGAGAAACGTAGTTCACAGATTGTCCAGTTCTCTTTGGATGGGGTAAAATTTTCTACTGCTTCCTCTCCTAAGTATCAGTGAAAAAATAGGTTAAAAAAAAAAGAGCATAAATGAAGCTTGCAAATCGAACTCCTATCCAAAGATATCATTGTCTATTCAGGCAGGCAACACATATTATTCTGTCAATTTATGGGGATTGTAAGAAAGAGCCTCTGCCTTTATTAACCTTGAAAAAAGTTGACATAGCCAAGCTTTCTGTCGTTAACACATGCTGAAGCTGGATTACAGAAAGACAGGGTTGCTATCAGAGCTCTTAAGGTTATTTACTTCCAAAGAAATGCTCGCAGTGTGATGTCTCGAAGCTGGAGTTGATGAAGTCAGGAGCAAGAGGCCTCCCATCGGTGGGGACGGCATGGCCTTGTGCCGTGCGCTGCAGGAGCAGGGCTGTGTCCTGAAAGTGCTGATGTGTCCGAGGGGAATTCTGAGGGATATTGCACTTCTGCCTGCAATCAAGGCTTTTTTATTATTATTTTTTAGTAGAAGTGAGGTGCTGTAAGGGGAGATCAGACTCATTCAGGCTTGCTATCACCAAGCAGCTCTGGTCTTACAGCTCGTCTCAATGCTTCACGTCCGTCAGCAGCAACGTTTTATTTGTTCACTAAAACCCTAGGGTTTGGGGGAGAGGCCGTTACCCAAAACATAGTCCCTGTCCCTCCCCCGTGCGCCCCCGGCGACAGGCAGGCAGACCGCGGGCCGCGCACCGGCTCCCGGGCACCGCCCGCCGCCGCCTCCCCGCGTGAGCGGGTTTCTCCTCAGGCCCGCGCGGCGGGGCCGTTGGCGGCGCGCGGCGGGGCCGGGCAGAGCCCCGCGCCCGCGAGGGGGCGCTAGCGGCGCCCGCAGACCGCACGGTGCGGCGCGGCGCGGAAAATGGCGGCGCTGGGCGCGAGCCGCGCTGCGGCGCGGTAGAGCTCGCGGCCCTCCAGCCGTCGCCGGCCGGGCAGCGGAGCGGGCGCGGCTGGCGGTGCGTGCGGGGCCCAGCTCGCTCGGGGGCAGGGGCTGAGGGGCCGCCCGGGGCTCGCTCGTGGCGCGGCGGCCCCGGCGCTGGGGGAGGGGAGGCTGAAGCGCGGCGGCGGCGGCAGCAGCAGCAGCTCGGGGCGCGGCGCTGGGGCGACCCCTGCGGCTTCCGCCGGCGGGGGGAAGCGGGCCCGGGTGTGGGGGGAGAGCGCGGAGACCGGGCCCGCTTCTCCACGCCGCCCCCCTTTGCAGCGGCCACGGTGAGTCAGCGCGGCGCCCTGCCCACCCGCCCGCCCCCCGCGGTGACTCGGCAGCGCCGCCGCTGTGGGTCATGCTCAGGCATGTCGCGCCGCGGCCGGCGGAGGAGCTAAGCCCCGACTTGCCTTCCCTTGGCAGCGCTATATAAGGGGCGGCCCGGCGCGGCCCAGCTACTCGCCGCCGGAGCCCGGCGTGTGGGTAGAACGAGGCCACGCAGGTGAGTGGGGCCCCGCCGCGGTGGCGGCCGCGCTGCGGGGCGGCGGAGCGCGGCGCCTTCCCGTGCGCGCTGCCGGGCGCCGCGACCGCCCCTCGGTGCCTCTGCGCGAGGGGAAGCCCGGGGTGTGTCGCTGCGTTACATGTTTCGGGTCGCTTTCCCCTTAACTGCAGGCAAATGTGCAATACCAAGATGTCCTCCCTGACGGACGCCTCTTCTGTCACCGCTTCGGAGCAAGAGGCACTGGTCAGTAGCTCTGTTCGACGTGCGAGGTTTTCCTGCTTTTTGCAGAGTTTTTATCTGCTAATTAAGAGGGGCTGCTTTGCTCAGGGAGCGGTGGTTAGAGAAAAGCCAGGAAGCCCGGTGAAGATGCGCTCTCTTTGGTCCTGTAATTGTGAAGTAAATCTTTCTCATTCGTGGGTGAGAGTTGAGGGTGGCGGTTTAGGTCCGAACTCTGTTTCCTGGAGAACTTTGATGTTCAGGTTACTTTCTTCTAATTAAAAGGGCTTCATAGTCAGATCTGATCCTGCTAAATGCTTCGTGGTAGAAAATGTAACAGGTGTCATAACTGAAGAGTTGTGGAAGCTCTCCTTTGGGCAAAACATACATTGCTTGCTTGCCATTATAACTGTAGATTTTTGAATTTGGCATTTTCACTTTCTGCTGTCTTGGAATTTGTAAGCAAATTGTAGTAAGAGTCTTCATTTCTATTTAAGGCTTTACACATCCAGGCTTTCCATGATAAAGCGATGGTTATGCTGTGCTGACTTTGTACATAACATTTCCTTAGAATGGAATTGGCCTATGTGTTATACCTGAGATGTAACAGTTTATTAAAAATGGCATGGTGTACAATGAGGATTTAACTTAATTGCTTTTTGTAGAAGGGTAAGCTTAAAAGTGTAAATTGATAGCAGAGCTTTCAAAAAGCCCAATTGCAGAATAGTAGACTGTGGCTCAAAAAAAATTTTTTTTTAATATATTTTTAAAGTCATCCTAATGTGATGCTATGATATGCAGTCAGGTCTGTGTAGAAGAACTTCCTGCTTGCAGGAGTTGGGGAGCGAGGGCTTGGGAGTAAAAGAATCTTAGCCCATGCATCTAGTGTGGAATCAGACATCTGAAACTATGACTTGCCTTACTATGTTAAGCTGCCTTTGTTACTTTATTAAGCTAGTGTTTGTTTCCTTTATGAAACTGCAGTATATCCTCCATTCTCTAAATAGTTCTAGCATTTAGAAAGGGTGAATAGACATGTATCATTGTTCAAATACGTTTTAGTTTTTTTCCTTATGTGCGATTCTTGCAACTAATTACTTGTTAATGCAGTGTTAATAAAGACTTTATGCTGGTTTTAGCAGATATTTGAAATGGAATGTAGGGAAGTCCTCCTCTCCCCTTAGGTATTTATTCTTTGCCTCATGATATTTTATTCAGGCTTTCTTGCAAAATGTTTTTGTAATAGGCTCTTTTTCTTATTTTAGAGAATGTGTTTAAACATTAGCCTGTTCTTAGAATATTCTTGATGTTGGTAAAGTGTTAGGACTAGAATCTACTGTGCTGGGAACTCTCGGACAATGGCTACACAGGCATTTTCTTGGCAGTAGTGCCAGTCCCTACAGCTTGTCCTTGTCTCCTGCATTACACTAGCACAGCTGTTTGTAGAGCAGTGCAGTGAATGGGACCAGGACACTGCTCTGTCCAGGAGAAAAAAGAGGGGGAAGGTAATTCTTAAACTGTTCTGTCCTCTATCTTGGAAATTGTTCATAGAATGGCCACAGAAATAACTCTGCTGGCACAGCGCCTGGGGAGGGAGGGCAGGGTATTGTAAAGGTAGGAGTGATTGAAAGTTGGTGGAAAGGGCAAGGGCTGCTTATCCCCACTAAGAAAAGCCTAAAGAAGTAAAGCAACCCGTCTGACAAATGTAAACTGCAGCCTCAAACTGTCATGGGAAGAGAATAGGGAAGAGATGGACAAGAGATGGCTCTGCTTTGTCCATTGCACTCTGGACCTCACAGGTAGCCCCAAGGTCCATCTGCCTTCCTGCCTCCTCTCTGGAGTCACTGTAGTGACTAAAGGAGTGAAGCTGAATTCTCCAGGGCCCAGCCCTGTTCCAGTGGATCAGCAAAAGAATCTTGTAGCTCAAGTCAAGGAATCTGTATGTACCACAGAAAGATCAGGGTTTGGGCTAGGATGTACACTGTATGAGAAACTTAGTAAGATTGGGTTTGTGATATTTTCTTTTTAATTTCTAACTTTGCAAAGTCAGAAGCTTGGATGTGGATAGGTTTTCATGGAGTTGTTGTGTTTGTATATCAGATAAATAACAGAAGGAAGAAACTCATCTGTATAAATAATACTGTATTTATTGAATAACTGCAGCAGACTCTTCTTCCCACCACAGGTTAAACCAAAACCATTATTGCTGAAGTTGTTGAAGTTAGCTGGCGCAGAAAAGGACACTTTTACTATGAAGGAGGTGAGAACTTTTAATCAGCAAAGATAGATTACAGTAAATGCAGATGGATTCTTCTTTTGTTCTGGGTGAATCCGAGGGAGTAGTTCACAGCTTGAGTAGAAAGTACTGAGACAGGACGTTGTTTTTAGTTGTCCTGCTGACTTGTTAGATTGCCTTGAGCAAGTTTCTCAAACTCTAGACTGCAATTTCTGGCTGTCTAGAACAGCAGAGTACTTGGTGAACCATAGATGAAAATTGCAACTCAGAGGGATTTTCAGACAATCAGTATGAGAAGAGCAAATGTGTCAATGAATTTAATGTCTTTTCTTGTACACTTAAACTTGTAACAGCAAAGCATATGTATTTAATATCTATTTGATTTATTTTACAGGTAATATTCTATCTTGGCCAATATATTATGTCTAAACAATTATATGATGAAAAACAGCAGCATATTGTGCATTGTGCAAATGATCTCCTTGGGGATTTATTTGGAGTACCAAGCTTTTCAGTAAAAGAACACAGGTAAAATGGCATGCTTTTCTGAAAGTCTGATTGTGAACTAATGTAGAACATAATGATTATGTATGGCATTTTTTAGTTCTCTATGCCTTGCAAGATGTTTAGCTCTCTTTTATAGTTAATCACCTGGTCTGGTCTTTTTCTCTTTTTTTTCCTATCTCTTTTCTGGTTTCTTTTTTTTTTAATTGGAAACTTACTGAACCGATGTTTGTGTTCATAACCAACAAATTTCAGATGATCTGCAAGCTTGAAAGGAGTACAGTAACCGCAGGCACTGAGTTTTGAGAAGAGAATTTTCCCTGTTTCATTTGTAATGTAACAGCTACAAAGGGATTGCAGAAACATGTAAGATTGGACTCCTGACTTGACAATGTGTATGAAGGAGACAATCTAGGTTTTAAAAGTTAACAGCAGAGAATAGTCATATTTACTTCCAGTATGTTCTCCTATCCAGTAATTGTGTGTCACTCCAGCACAAAGCTACAGTATTTTAGCCTTCCTTTTGAACAGGTTGCCTTGCTGTACTGCTTATATGCCTGGTCTTCTGAGCCTTAACATAAATCTTGGTTTAATGCAAGTTTGCTTGTCTACAAGACCTGTACGCATCATTTATAAAAATTCTAGCAAGAATAATTTTGAATCAGTGCTAGAGCTCAAAATCACTGCTGATTTGTTAAGAACTTCTTGTCAAATCATTTTAACAAGAGTTATGATCTTCTATTTCCTGGCTTTTGAAGTGAATTAAAAAAATAAAGCATTTTGAAATTTATTGAGGTGAATAAACTCTCTTCCCTTTCTTCAGAAAGGGAGAAAGAGGGCTTTTTTGTTTGGGCTTTGTTTTTACAAGTGAAATAACGAAGCTGAAAAAACTTAAGCAAGACAGAAAAACTGTTTTCCGCATTCCTCGCAGAAATTAGCTTGCTTTTTGGGGCCATTTCTAATTATTAGACTAAAAATAATTAATTCTAACATGGACATCTTTATAGGTATATGTGCAGAGTACATATGAACTGTACAGTAACTAACTTGCAACATCTCTTTTTTATCCCCATCTAAGGAGAGTATATTCAATGATTTCCAGAAATCTGGTAGCAATCAATCAGCAAGGTAAGCTAGTTTTGGAGGGCCTTTTCTGTGGGGGGTGTAGAAATAGGGAAGATACAGATGCCTACGATAATGCATCTTGTGTGTAATGGTCAGATAACATCTGTCTCTCCATGATGAGATATTTGAGTTTACACAGCACTGCCCAGAGTGACTGCAAGTAAAAGCAAATCAAACCAACCACTGTTTTTTTTCTGGAAATAAAATTGAATCTGAACTGCATTTGGGTAATTTTGTGGGACATAAACCAGAGCAGGCATAGTCAGAACTGAACACTAATGGGACTGAATTCAAAAATTTAATTGACTGCTTGTTTTTCTTACAAATTAAATTTTTTATGATCTTGAAGGGTTTAGGACCAAAAATGAGCTTCTTGAGCTTGTGCCAACAGTGAAGTCAGGGTAAACCTTTGATTTTTTTTTTCTAGTGTGTTTTTGTTTTTGTTTTGTTTTAGTGTTCTGTTTTCATGTTCAAAACTGAATGTGGAATACATTTAGAACAGGTCGTAAGCTCAGCTACATTAGCTAAATTGAGTCCTTTTTAAAAAGCCTGTATACTTAAAAAAAAAAAAAAATTGTAACTCCATGGATAGACACTCCATAAATGGAGAATTGTTACACACGTTCTTTTCTGGAGTATAAAAATGCTCAATATAGCTGTAATTTGGGGGTAATTTTGTGAGTTTCCTTCTAAATACATATTAAGACACCCTTTGTTTATGATGATTCTTGAAGGTAAGTGCTCAAATACTCAATGGGGAAGACACTGTCTTTATTGGCCCCTACTGTTATGTTTGCAATACTTAAACTAGCTCTGACTATTTTGGGGAGGGGAAGATAATTGGTTACTTCTGGATCCATGCAGGCAGTAAGTCAACAAAAGCCAATTTTTCTTCCACTATTTAATGTATTTTTAAATCAGTGTTCCCATAAAGATGATAGCTAGTAAAATACACTTTGGAGAGGAGGAAGTGTAAAAATATTTCCTACCTACATTCTTTCATGCCTGCAGAACCCTAGCTAATGCATATCCTTCATCTGTAGGCATTTATAATATAATTCTGACCTACTTTGCAGTTGGGATTTCTTCTTCCTCCCTCCTTTTCCATTTTTATAATGTTACAGGTAAAGTATTGGACATACCTGAAAAGCAAAGGAGTGGAGTTGTTTTTTCAGTTGTTTAAAAAAATGTATGGATTGTAAGTTCTGATTAGAACTTACTTTGTAAATAGTGTGCAGTTAACTTATCTCCCTTGCTTTTACTATAGTTTTTTTTTAACCTGAGATTACCTTTTTCTGCTGTATTGTAATATGGTTTTGGATTTTTTTTTCAGTCTCAACACTTGTTGACACACCTGAGGATGACGCCAGATTTCAACTTGAAACAGAAAATGTTTTAAAGGTAATCTTTCAATTTGATATATTCTCAGATGTAAAATCAGTTAAGTTGCACACTCTAGTCTCAATGGTTTAGATGCAGTTAGAGTAATTCTAATCTTTTATATTCATGCTTATGCTTATGCAGTATTTCTGTTAATCAGGAATCCATGCAAGAGTTAGAAGAGAAGCAGACTTCACCAAACTTGACTTCCCGACCAACTACATCTTCTAGGAGGAGAACACACAGTGAATCTGGTATGTGCAGATTTATGATACAGAGCTTTCAATATCATGTTCACTTAGGGAAAAAAAAATCTGTTGCCTTGCTGATTTTGAAAGATGGTGACAAATACTATTGCTGTTTCTCTGCTTATCTTAAAGAAAATGTTCAATCTGATAGAAATACAGGATTCTTTGCATTGCTCCAGTATTGTCTTACAGTTCAGATCTCTAGAACTATTAGTAAGGTGATAGAAGAACCTGTTCCACAGATCTGTTCAAGTTCTGCTGATGTGAACAAGTTTCAGTTGTGTCACTTCATGATGAGAACACTTTCGTTTATGAATAGACTGATATAATCAAATTCATTTCAGTTCCCTCTGAGACCACAAGATTTAAAAATTTTGTTGCTCTCTAAAAGAAGTTTGTGTAACCAACTAAAAATCCAATGCAGAAGTGAAAGGTGTTATGTTTAATTTCATTGGATAATTTTGGATGTATTTGGGATCCTGACAATCCTTAAGCACTTACTTTAAAAAAAAAAAAAAAAGTCTGGCCACTTCTTACTTCTCTCCACCTTCTCTTTGCTGTGGTTAATTAATTATTATTGATAAGTGTATTTTCAAAATGTGGAGTGTTTATTCTGATAATTAACAAATAAGCTGGTCTGCATAAACCTGTATAACTTTAAATTTCTCAATGCAAGTGTTCTCTGCATTCCAACTTACCTATTACTTTGCAATTTCTCACATCAGTTTGTTTCATTGCTTGCTTTATTAGCTCATGACTTGATACCTGTAATCACCTGGGCAATGATGAGATCTTTCTTTTTCTTAAGTCGTTTGGGAACACTTTTCAGTTCCTCAGTTTTTGTCTAGTATTTTTTTGTATTCATCATGGGTCGTTGTTATATTAGCCAGCCCAAAAAACTGTACTGCATTGCTAAGCGGTTTGCACTAGATTAAAAGAATATTTTAATGTTGTAACTAAAACTGATGAAAGGATGGAAATTCACAGTTAAACATCATAACCTGTAATATTTAGGCATGACCCAGAGCACATAAGGTCCTGTGTTGTGCTTACTTATTGTAGGTTTGATTATTAACTCTGTCTTTGCATCCGTTTATTAGTTTGTTACAACCTTAAAAGTTCTTTTAATGTAGTGTTTTTATATACACTTTTTTTCTAATTTATAGGAAATCTTCCTTTTAAACCACTATTCTTGTTAAATTGGGATGGTAGCGGCTCCTTTGGAGCCGCTTATATAGTGTATAGAAACCTTGTGGTGATACATTATCAGTACAGCATGGAGCCATGACATCTTAATGAGGACAACGATGGACAGGAGCAACCGTTGGGCCTGGGGGCACCAAATTTGGTGGGGCTCTCAGGGCGGAAAAAGAAAAGAGAGGGGCTGAGCCAAGAAGCACCAAGGGAAAGTAAGAGAAGTCTCAAAGTATGTACAAGTGTTTTGTTCTCTTTTCTTTTGCAATGAAAGATTCAAGACTTGGAGACTCATGGATTGTCAGGATGTATTTTTACAAGACAAGGGAGAAGTTGGGCAATAGAGGGTGTGTGCAAAAGGCACCTGTAGGGGGCAGCAGGCTCTTACCAAAAGTCTGTTGAACCAATTTGTCAGTCCTCTTTGGAAATTTTCACTCCACTGCACTTATGTACTGACTTTGCAATGCTTTTTAAATAAACTTATTTCTTATCAAACTCTGTAAATACCAGTGGAGCTGAATTTTGACTTTTTTACCCCTAAAATGCTGTCCCCCTACTCCTTCTTATGCTGCAAAACAGTGTTGTTTTAAAATGTGACATACTTAGAAAGCATTGCTTTTCTGCCTTTAAATTAAAATTGTTTAATATGCACAGCTCAAAGCAATGCTTCTGTAGTTAAATTTTTACATAGTATGTTAGTCCTGAAGATTTTCTTGCTAGAGTGTGGTCGAACTCATTCATGTAAGGATTTGTTAGAAAAATCCTTTTGAGTAAATACTATTACATGTATTGCAACTATTAACTGATAGATTTGTTGAAGTATCTGGAACTTGCACTTGAATTTATCTTGCCTGGCATGAGATCCTTTGTATGTGTTTGACCTGAGAGCTAGTTGCTCTTGTCTCCCTCCAAATTCTGGAAGGGGCTAACGAGCCCTCTGAAAGTACCTTTCTGTATACTGACTGCAGGGGGAGCTAGGACAATTAGGATCGAAACTGAATTTCTTAAAGTTAGGAGGGGTGTAACTTAAGTGCTTTGTGTGAAATGGAGTAAAAAGCACTTCCAGCTTTGCAATTACTGTATTTGCTAAATATGGAAGCTGCCATTTACAAGCTGTACTGATGGGACAAGCGGGGAGAACCAGATCCTGAAATACTGGTTTCTTGAATGTGTTCCACATTACTCATGTTTCTCAGTGTTACTGTGCCTTCTTAAAATTAGCTTTTGGTGCCTTTACTTTTTTCCATAAAATAATACTGAAGAACTATTTTTCTTGAACTCCTAAATAAGTAAATTACATTTTAAGCTGCTATAAAGAACAAGCAAAACTGCACACTGCATAGATGTTTTTGGATTAATAAAAATTCTTTAATATGCCCAGAAGAAAATTCTTCGGATGATCCGCATAGTGACAGAAGAAAACGACACAAGTCGGACAGCATTTCGTTGACGTTTGATGAAAGTCTCTCGTGGTGTGTAGTCAGTGGGCTGTGTCGTGAAAGAAGCAATAGCAGTGATTCAACAGATTCTCCTTCCATTCCTGTAAGTCAAAAAATGCTTTTTGTGGTACAGATTTTGCAGATACCACAACTGCAGATGTGCATCTTAGAACCTTGTATTAGTAACTGAAACCAGCAGTGCCTTTAGTGGCGTCTGAGAATTGGGGCTGGGGAAAGAGAAGGGACTGAAAGAGAAGTTGGTGTATGTGTGTGGAGTAAGGTCTTTCATGGATTTTTTTTGACAAAACTCAATATGAAATATGAGCTCTGAATATTCATGGAGAAAGACAGGCAAATAGAGTCTTATTTCTTGGTGCAGTATTAAAAAAGCGCAAAATCTATTTTGTATTTTAAAATAAGTACTTTCTTAGATTGACAGAAGAAGAAAAGTAGTCATAGGCAATCTATAACTTAGAACAATATCTAGTTCTGGACAAGTGGTAGTTATAGTACAACTTTGATAACTGTACATAGTAGTGCCCTGATGGTATGCTGTATTTGTTTGCGTAGCCCTTACTGACTTTTTTTATTGTTTTCAGCAAACACTGAGACAGATTATCTGTGGTTAGGCTAAGTAATGAAAAGCTAAATTAATTGTATTCTTAGTCAAATAACAGTATTTTGAATTGACAGAACTAATATTTTAACTTCACTTTTTGCTATTTGATAACTGTTTAACCACTGTCTCAAATTAAAGAAGAACATGAAAGTTAAAAAGACAAGTAGATGAGAATAGAGAATTTAATGACATAGAGCTAAAACACAGCATCTTCTCTCAAAAAGCATAAGATGACATGCAAGAACTTTTGTGAAATAGAAGAAGCAGTCTTTAAGCTGAATATAGGTTGACTGCTGCTTCTATCACAAAACTGACAAGCTTTCAGATCTAAAAGCTTTAATTATTTTTACCCAGGTATAATCAGTTTGTCTCATAAAAGATGTTCCATCTAACAGCAGCTCTTTTCATTTCTTCCATAGCTAATTAAACTGTATAGTTCAGTTTTATCTTATTAAGAGCGATCTTAATAGAAATGGTTATATAGGTATGGACTAGTGAGGCTGAATGTATATTTTCTTTCTCTTTTTTCAGGATCTTGATGCCAGTTCACTAAGTGAAAACTCTGACTGGTTTGACCACAGTTCTGTTTCAGACCAGTTCAGTGTAGAGTTTGAAGTTGAGTCTATTTATTCAGAAGACTATAGCCATAATGAAGAAGGACAGGAGCTCACAGATGAAGATGATGAGGTATATATTTGCCTTTTATGATTGGTGGGTGAGAAGGGGAAGGAAAATTACATGAATACTTCGTGTTGAGATTCTGACAAATAGAAGCAGTAATTCTTCAGACTTATTTCAGGACTGCATATGCTATATAACAAACTGCACCCAGTCATTTATTATATCAAGTTACGTGCCTGTGCAGTTGGGCCACAATTACACACCCATCAGTCCTGTATCCAGAACTGTGCTGAGGCATTCTGCAGGTTTTGAGACAGACCCTGGTAGCCCGGAGATGTCTGTCTGTCTTAAACGTCACTCCTTAGCAGCTGGAGTCAGGAGCGTTATGTATGCTTGAGTCTAATCTTACATTTTTAATTACAGAAGTATTCATTTGGAACATACGTTGAGCTTAACTCTGGACACTGAATGAGAACTTTCCTAGTAACTCTTTGCAGAGGGATACTTCTAAATTACTTGTCTCCATGAATCTAAATGTTTTATAGAGATATGCTGAAATACAATTTTAGAAATTTCCATTAGGAGACAACAACATATTAAAATTGTAGTTCCCATCTTTTCAAGAGATTTAGGTGCCTGTAATGTCAGGAATGAAGTGGGAAATTATTTTTTCTGTATTAGTTTTCTGCTGTTTCAGTGAGCTGTATTAGCTTACAGCAAGATGAGGTAAGCACCAAAGTCAGAATCGGTCAGGGACATATATGATCATGATACTTGGGAGTGGAGGAATGGAACTGGCTATGCTGATTTACAGTGGCTTAGAGTGCCGCAGAGCTGCACCCTGAGATAAGACAGATTTGGAGGGGGAGAGGATTGAGGGTTTGGTTTTGTTTCCTTAACAGTAGTGTTAAAAGAGAGTGTTTTCTTACTGCTACATTTCTCTCTTACAGTTGACATGAACTGTATGAGAAAGTTGTCCCTTTTATCTGTCTCATCTGTGTTTGTCAAACTGTGCGTCCCAAGTGTGAACAGAAATTTTTTCCAAACCTAGCTATCAGATTTTATCAGGAGTTACTTTCTAGCCTTTATTAATATCAAACTTACTACATTTAATTAAAAGTGGTTATCAAAAAACAGGTTTTATAAAATGAATGCCAAAAAAGAGTGCTTCAGAGCTTTCAGTGCCTTTTTTTTTTAATCAGGTATATCAGTTGACTATTTATCAAGATGAAGAAAGTGATGCTGATTCATTCGACGAAGATCCAGAGATTTCTCTCGCTGTGAGTAAATCCTTGATTTGCAAAGCATTGTAAATTGGGTGAATGGACAGAGCAGGTCAAGGCTTATAGGTGAAGTCTGTGGTTACCCATGATTTTTAAATCTTTAATTAGCTTTTTCTTGCATGCTTGAAGATTCCAAGCTAGTATTTTGATTACCAACATGTGAGTATTAAGGAACGTGAATATTAAAAAAAAAAAAAAAAAAGTTTTAAAATAAGTTTCCTAATTCATTTTAGAAAAACTAACTTAAAGTTTCACTGGCTTAGTGGAAGAAAACTATTTAGAGCCTAAGGCTGACTTTTTGTGCAAAATGCAGAGGAAATATTGTTTAAAATATTGTGTATATTTAAAAAGCTTTCATTATAAATCAGAGTATCTCATTTTATTGTCCATCCTGAATGAAGGAATCAGTAGTATAGAGATGTGAAGGCAAACCTTTCAGAAGTTGCATTTTCAGAACAGTATTGTAAAATTAGTAGGTTTTGAGGCATTTTTAATTTTGTGCGACAGTTCTTGATTGTGGGAAGAACTGCAGGCTTATGGTATTTGGAGCAAAATATGTAGACAGCTATAAATAAAATATACCCTCACCCCAGTTTAAAATAAGTTATTTTGTGTCTTGAAGGGTAGCTGGGGTCTTTTTAAATGTAATGTTGAATATTTTTAAAAGTTTCTCTAGAATTAAAAAGCATTGTATATTTTAATTGTTGCTTTTCACTGTTGAAGCTTGAATAAAGCTGTTGTGCAAAACTATTTGAAATGTTCCAGTCCCTTGATGCTCTGCGGGACTCCTCTGTGTGGAGACAGGGCCAGACACCATTTGAAAACATAGCGCTCCTTATGTGTGGAAAAATATATCTGTCCATTATTTTTAGGATTTAAAATTGGTGTCTTAAGCTTTTGATGCTGCTGATGCTATTCAGGACTCAAACCAAAAAATGCTTCAAGCCTTCCAAATAAGGGATTTTGTTCTTTTTTTCTCTACAGAATGCATTAATTCTAAGGAGGATCTTTTTCCATATTAAAAAAAAAAAAAGGCATTTTTTAATGGGATAGAGGGTCTCTTTTCATTGCAGCCTATGGAGTAAGCTCCGAGACAGTGACATGACTCTCTTTAAAATGGCTGATGTTTTCTACTCTGTGTCATACTGCTGTCTCAGAGTGCCCTCACCCGGCCATTTGGCAGACCAACATCCTCCTGGCCATTTCCACTGGAAATAAACATGCACCGAGCAGCAACAGCTGAGCATCCCCCGGTTTAGAGGCTGTTCCTCCAGTCGGGGTGTTGCTAGTCATTTGCAAAACAGTTCTCATTCATAAGCTCATAACTGAAAATAATGGAAATGGTAGCCCTTTTGCCAGAAAAGTTCTTCATGAGGTTCTCCGAAGACTTCTGTGGTCTAGTTTCTTCAGTTTTGGCTAAGAAATAATTTAAAAAAAAAAGTCTCTACCTCTATTTTTATTTCACGTCTACTGCAAGAAGGAAGAAAATTAGAGTCTTTTAAAAATTAGACTGTTCTATTCCAGAATCACAAACTGGGATCAAACACTGAATGGGATTTTTAAGCTATAAACAAGTTGATAGCTCAAGATGACTTATTATTTTGGCAGTAATAAATTCTTTGTAATCTCTAAATATTTCAATTGTAAGAGTTCCAAGTAGCTTAACTGTTTCAACCTTTAATTCACTAAAGGATTATTGGAAGTGTGCTGAATGTAGTGAAATGAATCCTCCACTTCCACGACATTGCCACAGATGCTGGGCCCTTCGTGAGGACTGGCTGCCGGATGAAAAGAGTGATAAATCAGAAAAAAGCAAATTAGAAAGTTCTTTGCACCTGGAGTCTGAAGAAGGTTTTGATGTTCCTGACTGTAAGAAAGTGAAAATGACTGAAGATAAAGAACCAGCTTTGGAGGAAAGTGATGATAAAGCAGTACAAATTTGCGAGTCCCAGGAGAGTGAAGAGTATTCTCAGCCATCTACATCTAGCAGCATGTTTTGTAGCAGCCAGGAGGACTTTAAGGAACCCGAGAAGAGAGAAGTGCAGGACAAAGAGGAAAGTAAGGAATCCAGTCTGCCTATCACCAGCATAGAGCCCTGTGTCATATGTCAAAGCAGACCTAAAAATGGCTGCATAGTACATGGCAAAACAGGACATCTTATGTCGTGTTTTACATGCGCAAGAAAACTTAAGAAGAGGAACAAACCCTGTCCAGTGTGCAGACAGCCCATACAGATGATTGTGCTAACCTACTTTAGTTAGAAGGATGTTGAGCGGAAAGCAGCAAAAGGAACTTCATAGACTGGTACAGCAATTAAGAGAGTAAGAAACTATTTTTGTATACTTATTGGAATATTAATATTTTGGGTGTCTTTACATTTGATGTGGAAGGTGGTTGCTGAAATAAATATTGCACTGGAATTGATAGTTTAGCCTAATACTCATTAGCCAATTTGAAGACTTTAAATCCTTCTCAATAGAAATACCCATTTCCTGTAAATGGTCTGCCTTTCCAAGTGTTTATGTTGTAAACAGGTTAATAACATTTGAATTACTGGATTAAATACACACATTAAAAACAAATTTAGTGGTTTTGAGGGGAGATACATTTTTGAAGAGTTTGTTGATGGTGATTCCTCCTCTTAAGATAGAAGACTCTCTAGATTCCAGTATCTGTTGCTTGGTGAAGACACTGGGCAAAAATTAGAACTCTGAATAAGTCAGTAAAATAAATAAATAGAATCTCGTCTCCCTCGCTCCCAAAACTTAAATTCTTCCCAGTAGTCAAATTATGGGGAAGCTCTTTTAGATACTTAAGATTATCAGGAAATGAGGGAAGATGTGATAGAAAATCATTTAAGGATTTGGAAATAGAATAGGAAACAGTGTCTTTTATTTTTATAACTTGCATTGTAAACTTCAGTGCTGTAGGAATGTGTCCTGAGAAGTCATTGACTTAAATTCAGTCTTACAGTTACCTCTTAAACATCCCAAGAAATAGGCTCTGAAAATATTTTGTGAGATTTGGTGGTCTGTGCTGTGCTGTGGATTATTTTAACAGTGTGTAAAACTTGAAACAGGCAAGGAAAATGAAGGATTGTCTATATAATAAGTTGCCCAAATTAGGCAATATTGGGGGAGATTTGTATTTTTTCTGCGGTGGTTTTTGACTTCAGCAGTATGTTATACAGCTTGAGCACTACATTCCCTTGAATAAAAAAAAAAATCCACCTCTAGTTGCAGAAACAAATAAATTGTGTAGTTCTATTTCAGGTGGATATTTTTTAGGTTAAGTAGTCTTTCTTATTTATTTTTATCTGTATCACAAGAATTTTGAAAATCTGTTGCCAGGTGTTTGACTAATTTAAATATTCAAAGACCTTAATATGAAAATTTGTCACAACTTGATCTGACACTTACAGCTTTAACTCTTCTCACTGTACTTATCAAAAACTTTGTGAAACTTGTCTGTTCCTTTATTAGGAAGTTTACTAACTAAGTTCTGTGGTGCATTCATAGAAGGTAATGTGAGTATGTATTTGTATGCTAAAGTACCTTCAGGATGTGGTTAGATTAGATTTGAATTGTTTTTTAGATGGATAGTTTCTGCACCCGTGAGTTGTAATTTTTTTCCCCCTTTGGAAAACTAAATTTAAGAAAAGAATTGCACATTTTAGCAGGTTTTTAATTTTAGAGGTAGTCACTAGTAGTCTGTCCAGTAGGGAGAATGGCAGATTAGTAGCTTTTGAGTCAAGGGAGTTCCATGTATGGAGATGTAACCCAAATGCAGAAGTTGGGTGGTTTTTACCATCCTGCAAGCCTAGGTTAAGTAGCTTCCTTAAATTAAAACACTAGTATAAAACAGTTAATACCTGTGTACTAGTACAAAGACTTACTGTTATAACTGCTTTAGTGTCAGAACTGAAATAGTTATTCTAGTATAAAGTATCTGTAAATCAGGGGCAAAAACACCCTGAATATGAGGAAGTACCTAGGCAAATAACAAATAAAAGAAACTAAAAGCTGTACAATACAAACTTGTTAAACTCTTGGTTATTTGCCTGCAAAGAAATTCCGTGATATGTAAAGACTGAATTACCTGGGTCTCTTTTTTTTTTTTTTCTCCATAGTTAAGCTTATTTTTGCAAAATACTACTAAAAGAAGATTCTGTTACCTCTGATGTTTAATTGTAATTCATTTTAACTAAACTTAACAAAATTTAAAACCCAATTGTAATTGTCTCTTCAAATTCTTACATGCAAATTTCTTGCTCTTTGCAATTTGTGATGTGACAGCAGATAGTTGGAAGTTCTTGAAGTTACAACTTAAAGGCTTTGGTCAACAGTAACCTTTCATGCTGGGTTTTGATAATCCTTTAGCCTGATATAGGAAAAATCCTTTAGGCTGTCACTGGTATGCATACTTTGGATATATTGGTCAAAAAACGTTGCATATAGCCTCACTGAATTGAAATTGTGATGAAAAATTTGCTAAAGCTTAAATAGGTTACAGCACTTCTGTGAAACTGTCCTGTTGCAGCAGGACGGATCTTTACATTTTCAGGCAGTGATGCTTCTCACAGATGGTTACTTGCCTTAATTCATGGCTGCTTCCTGTTTATTTTTCTTATGTTACTTGATAAAGTGTGGTGAAGCCTGCAAAGGCTCTTCCACTGCATCTACAGATCAGGACCAAGCAGTGGTCATATCTTGCCTGGGACCTGTAGTTGAGAGAGAATTGAAAAGCTGTATGTTCAGGAAGAGCATTGATAAAATGCGGAGTGGGCTAAGGAAGTTTATCCATTACACTGTCTCTTATGCCTTAAGCTTTTTCAGTTTGATACCTTCTCTACAGTCACTGTAGTTGCTATGTAACTGCAGTCATGGGAGAGCAGCTGTTCTTACTTAGTTCCTATTGGAACAAATTTTAACATCCCACTCCTGGTGTCCTCTTACAACCCCTTAAGTTATCTTCATCATTAGAAACAAACAAAAAAACACTCGCAAGAAAGCATGTATGGTCAGCGTAGTGATTCTTGTTATTCACAGTTACTTAGCTTTGGAATTTCCTTTCAATAATATCTCCCACCAAAGCCTTCTGCCTTGGCAAAAGGTAAAAGGAGAGCATACAGCATAATGGATTTTCCCTTTTAGGATCTAAAAGTTTACTTCCTTAGCATTTCTTTTTCTGTGGGGAATAGCCATGGAAATACCCTCTACTCCATACAATATTGAGGAAATGGGAATTTAGGTTTCTGCATCCTTGGATAAACTAGTGCAGCAGACTGACTCTTTGTTCTGGATTGTGTTGTTTGGCTTATTAATTTTTAACACTTTCTAGTAAGGGTTAGATGGCTTTTTTCAAAACTTGCTTTACAAATGAGGAAGTGATGAGTAGTGTGACATCTAGCCCAGTTCCTGTGAAGAAGCCAGCAGGCAAATGAGAGCTGCTCTAGGTGCACAGGGGGTGTGCGTGCATCTGTCTGACGGAAGTGCTGAGGACCAGGACCCTGGTTCAGAGCAGGTGTTCAGGCACTTAATTGTAACAGATTGCAATTTTTGAATCTGGCTCTGTTAAGTCACTTTGACCTGCACTTGGACCTCTGTAAATGTAGACAGAAGAAATGCCGAAAGGATTAATGGCAACAAACCTTGTATTTATCACCCTGGGTTTTTTTGGATAGATAATTATCTGTCCTTGAGTAGTTGTCAAAATCAGCACAGAAGTTCACACTTATACTTAGAGAGCTCTCTTAGATTGTTATTTAATGCCAGAGACATTTTAATCTTTAATTTATTGCAGTTTGTACATACTCCTGTGCATACAGTTAGTGTTTTGAGCTTTAATTTATTGAATTAGTCTATTGGTACGTGTATATACATAAATGTGCGTACGTTGTAAATCACAGTTACAAGAAGAATATTTAAGCAATTGTAGCATTAAAAATAAAAAGGCAGATATATTGCAAACTAAGAGGGGCATAAGAAGATTTATGGCTTTTCTTTTTTTCCTTCTCTTAATACAACTAGTGAGTTATAACCATAGAAGATTTATTAAATGACAATAGAGATGGATGCTGATACAACATTAATGTTGTGAAAATATTTTGGTGCTGTTTTCTTTTGGAATGCTTTTGCATCTCCGAGTATAACCAAGAAGCTAACTTACTACTTCATTGCTCTAGTAACATTGTAAATCCTTATCTGGAAGCTGTGGTGACAAGAGGAGAGGATTCAAGTTTGATTTGTATTGGGTGATAATTTCTTTTGCCCTTGACTACGTGACCAAGAAGGTTAAAGGAATGGCAAGACATCAACAAAATTTGAAAGTATACAATTATTTTCAGTAATTGTCTTAGCCTGTTCCTTCATGCACTTCAGGCAGACAATATTCATATACAAATATTACCAAAAATTACAGTTATTCTCTTTTATAAAGTACAATAAAAATACTTGTTGATTAAATATGACTTTTTCACAATATAGATTTTTTTAATATTAAAATTCAACTCCTGAACCAAGAAAGCTAAGTGCAGAGTACTCAAGACAGAAGCCAAAATTAATTTGTTCCAGTATGTCTAACACTTCTCAAAAAGGCTAGAAATGTTGAATACTGAAATATTTGAGAATCTTTAATACTGAATCTTCACTTCAAATTTTCCAGTTTATAAAGTCTGCTGCTTTTATCCTTTAAAAATGTTGCACAGCTGAAGTGTAAGTAGCTGGATCACTGATTCTAGTTAATATTTCACTGCAAGGATTACATTTTTGTTGAACAGCACCTGTGGAATATTGCATATTAGTATCATTACACTGGAACAAGTATGTGCTGTATTGTATTCCACAAGAGGCTATGGCTGCCACATCAGTTAGCAGGTTGATTTAGAAAGGCTAAAAGTTTACATAGTTCTGTTGATGAAAGGTGTTGCATTTATTTCTGACCATTTTTTTTGTTCCATTTTATCACTGAGTTCCATTTTTTTGTAAAAACTTGTTTAAATGTCACTGTCTCTTAAACTTCTGTCTGTTTGGTTATGAGGCCAAATGCAAAAGACTCAGATTTTTCCCCTTTAAGTCTAATATGAAGGAAAACCAATTCTTATTCTTGCAGAAAGCATCAACAGGAATAATTGTTTGTTTCAGAAAACCTTGTTATTACAGGAAGGAGATTAGAAAATTACTAGAAGCACAGTGAAAGTGAATAAACTGAAATGAATAAAAAGCAATTGTACAGGGGTGAAAAACTGTTTTCTTCCCTCTCAATCTAAAGTTGCTAAAGGGCATAACTTGAATATGTTCATAAGTTGAATTTTTAACTTTACTTAGCTTTTTAAACCAGTTAATTTACTCAGAGTGTTAATTTGCCTACATCTATGGTTGGGCAGCAGTTATCCCAGGAAGATAGGTGTTTTGTTGCACAACACAACGCTTTACTCAGCCCAAAAAGGGGTATTTGCTGTTTTGATGCTTTCCTATGTAGTGTGCATAAATGACTCCCAGAAAGGCATGATTCGTACCTGCTTTATCGGCTGCCCTCACCTGCTTATTCACAATACGAGCAGGTAGAGGCAGACTTTGTGGGGGGGGTTGCACATTGCGTAGCTGGTTGTACTCTTCAGTACGCTATTGTAGCTCGAAGCTCCACCAGGCCGGGAGTTCAGGAGAACAGCTTTCGCTGCTGGCAGGCATCTTGCTGGTCCTGGGACGGGGTTAACTACTGTCACGCAGTGAAGGTTCCCAGCATAATGTCTGAGTCTCGCTCTTATTTTTTGGAGTTACTTTGTAGTTTAAAGGTGTTGCAAAGTGTAAATAAAAAACAAAACAAAACAAAAACTAAGTATCTTAACAAAGGTCAGAACTTACTAAAAATGAAAAATTGTTGCTTTTAGCTGATGTATGCTTTTTTTTTTAATTAGTACAGGCACAACACAAACTTCAAGCAAATATATCTTTGAAGTATATATTGTACATGTAAAATTTGTTGGTTAAAATGCGTTAGCACCTCTTTTTTGTAAACATTGCTTTAAATTAAACAGCATGGCTTTAAAGGACAGTTCTTATTTTCACATTGAATTAATGGAAGTCAACATGATGGTTACATAAATCCTAAAATCAGATGGTTTTTCAGAGTCTTGCATTGTTTTCTGAGTATGCATTGTTGAATGATTATTAAACACTGTTTAATAATAAATTTAAATAACTATGCAATTTTGCCACTACATGTACACATACATGTATACACATACGCATACCTTCTAGACAGCCCTTACAGGTAAAGTAAAAATATCTACTCAAATTGCACAGAATATAGTTCCCTTTAAGAGAAGAATTCTCATGTGCATTGCATTTATGTCTTCTGGTTTTAAGTTTTTCCTTTTCTGAGGAAACTAAACATTGTTATGTTTAAAAGCTTTAAATAAAGATTATTTTATATAAACGCCTTGTTTTTATTTCTTTAAGTCAATGATTTCATTTTTGGAATTTCTGCTGCTTTACTCTCACAGTTTTTTAATTCTGTGAAACAACATGCAGGCTCTTCCTAACCTTACTCGTCCACTGTGTTCTCACAGCTTTCATGCTTTTGGGGGATTTTAAAGTGAAGTGAGCTGTAGATCCTTTTTGCTTTAAGTGACAGAATCGGAACCAAGTGTTAGTGGAGGTAGCAGTGGATAACTTTATTCCTCTGACTGGTGGACTATCCACAGCGCTTCATAAGAGAACAAAAACTACAGACAATTCAAATGGGCAAGGTGCTATGATGAGGGCATCAGTCAAAAACAGCGTCTTGTTGTACATGCAGGCCTCATTCTGAACCTACATTTCTGTTTCAATTTTTGAACTACATTTTATTTACAATTTCATGTGCTGCACAGAATCTAGAAAACTGGCAGAATTGTGGCTAACGACCAATGTATATAGCCCAGTTAGTTAGTATGCTTTCATGTGAGACAGGGGTACCCTTTCAGTAAAGGTGGTACTGTCAAAAGGGCTCTGTTTGCATCTAACAACTGCTAACTGCTTCTCTGGATTTTTTTTTTTTTTTTTTGATTTGCTGTCTACAGGAAAATACAGACGTTTCCCAAGATCACCTTTTTAAGTTTTCCTTTTAAGTTGTTTAAGACAATTACCAGCAGATAAAGTTTTAAAATAAACACACAGGACCATACTAACCAGCTGTCATTATTGATTTTTTTTTGAGGTTATTGGCCATTTCAAAGTGCCCTAAAAATGACTTGCACATGATGAGACAAAAGGAATCTTCTGCTAATTCTACATGCAACACATTGCAACTCCCGAAGCACTGTTCAGAAAGTTGTTACTGAATCCAGCCTTTGTAAAAGGATCCCCTATGTTCCTTGCTGAAGTGTGCCGTCTTCTTTAATCATTTGTTACATATAGTCCAAACAGTATATTAACAGGGCTGTGAAATACACGTAAAAGCAAAGAATCCAAAGAAGTCACTAAAATCATTAATCAGACTGAAAAATTCCAATTCCAGTTCTTCTCCATGCCAGATTAAGTAAATAATGGCCTAGATCAACTTTGTGAAGCTGTAGATGACGGTTTCCATAGTATTTTCAATAGTTCTGTCTTGGAGGAACAAAGCTGTCAGAGAAATGTCCACTGCTACTGTGCCTGACGGCATGGATTCTCCTTCCAGCAGCAACACCCTTTGGAACATGCTTATGCTTTATTTCCATCTTGTTTTACAACTGTTACTGATCTTTGTACCTTATTTCAGCCCTGTCAGTCTCATCTGCATAGATAAAAAGAGCATGCTTACAAATGTCATTCTCCATTTACATCAGTGGCTTTATTATGCGAAACTAGGGTTAAGCTAATTGTTTACAGTGGTGTAGGCACATCATTAACTGTTAGTTCAATGCTGCGATTGAGTTTGTATGAAACATTTGCAGTACAACCCTGTACTTTTTTGAATTCAAATTCTTCAAAATTAATCTATACTTTCCACACTGAAATTCTACAATGTCTATCTCTATAGGCTGTACAATAATTCTTTAGATTAAAATATGTAGAAAAATATGTCTATTATAAGTAAAACATTTGATTGTCTAGCCAGTATTTATAAAATACAATAAACATGATTTTAAATCTGAGAATTTCATTTATAAAACATACATTATTTTGCATATACAATTGTTTTAAAAGCCAAATTTGTGCAAGAAGACATGGATTTTTGCCTTGCCTTGTCATTCATCTCTGTCTTTATTTAAAAATTACAAGCATAATGGTCATTAAAACAAAGAGATGTAAAGTTGGTTTTCCTGCTGCTGAAGTGCGTTCAAGCTCTTGGTAGAGGGGAGTTTTAGGACACGAAGCAGCTCTTGTTCTGATAGAGACTTCTGAGAAAGAGAAGTCACATTTCAAAGCACTGAAGTTACCAGCATTATTGGGTACTTCCACTGTCTTCAGCATTGATTTAAATCCTGGTACAGTAGCCTGGGAACAAACAGGAAAGATTTCTTTCTTACTTGGTTTTAAATGTTAATTTCAGCTGTGTAACAAGCATTGTCTAATGTGTTGCTTTAAATGTGTCTGACCTATTAAAAAAAGTGTTCTAAACGTAAACTAAACTACAGAATGAGAAAACCGTAAAGTTTCTCTCATACAGCAACTAGACTAAACCAAAGTAAACTGAGATGGAAATGATACTAGAATGTCTCTTTTGGTGCTTTTTCACAGTAGACAAGGGTTTTAGCTAACTTTGCTTTATTTGGGTCATTGATTTAAAATGAACTGATTGATTAAATTGCTTAGCAAGAAGAACCAGAAAACCTGAAGGATGCAGCCTGTTGGGTAACTAACCTTGTTAGGCAGTGGCAAAGCAATACATGAGGTCTGCTTCATGTGAACAGAAACAAGAATGTGCAGTCATAACAAGCAAGAAGCTAGCAGCAAAAACAAGTACTGGATACCACGCAGGTTTCTCTACTGAGTAAAATAATTTCTTGGTCATGACTTTTCCTTGCCTTTTTTTAATGTGTTAACATTAAGTGGAATTGCTTGCCTCCACAGACAAAACTAAAGGCAGTGCTGGCTTACTCCTTTTGCTAGCTCCAGCAGGAGGGCGGGGGGGGGGGAGCATGTGAAGGTGGTGGTCCCTTGGTGCTCAAGACCAAAGAGGAATTTACTAGATGATTGGCGTTTTACAGCAGAAAAATCCCTTCCCTGGGAGATGACAGAGGAGTCTTCTTTCAATGCAGCAGCGATTTTTGGCACAAGGGACCATGGAGCACTGTGTGCTGTACAGGAGAGGGAATCCTGCAATTAAGGGTAAGCATAAACCCTTGGCTGGCACCAGGCAGAGACCACACAAATAGCTGGACAGATTTCCCCAGCACAGGCTATTGGCAGCATGCGCAAAGCAGCCATTTCCACCCAAGGGAACAGCCATCACTGATGGCCTTGTCAGGCTGCTGCCTGGGGTGGCCTGGATCCCAGCCTCTGTCTCGTCACCATCGAGGGGCTCTGTGGTTTGCTTCAAACACCTCTAGCTAGCATCACCATGGCCCAGACACGCAGCTGGCTCCACCATCTAGCTCAGACGAGTGCTTATTTCTGAGCATTTTGAGGACCAGAGGACTGTATCAAAAAATGTCCTTACTACTGGTTAAGGTTTTAAGTTTGTGGGGTTTTTCTTTTGTTTGGTTGTTGTTGTTGTTGTTTTTTAAATCTGCTAAAAAGCCTTTCAGGTCCTATACATGACTTGAGCAAGTTCAGCTCATTCATCTGTAGGGGTTCAGTCTCACTGTGATCAAGAACTCAATGCAGTTAGAAACAATAATTTAGCAAATCAGCACACTTACATTGATCACGTATACCCCAGGCAAAAGGAGAAGGAAGTACTCTCCATGTTCATTTGTTCGGTAAGGGCAGACATGAGGTCTTCCTTTGGCTTCCACGATTGCATTTGGAATAGGATTCCCGTTCTTATCAGTAACTTGACCTTTGATGCCTGTGCAAAAGGGAGAGGAGAGAAAGATCGCAAAGTGTAATTATGCTCAGCCTCCTGGTCTGGAAGGGCTGGACTAAATGTTGCTGGATGCACACAAAGCCAGTTTCCTTCATTTCCAGCACATCTAAGTAGTCACGTAAGTCACATATCTTACTGAAAAAAATTAAAATAGAAAATCCTTTTTTTATTTTTAATAGTTTACCACCATGTTAATTTAGAAAACAGCATTCTAATCTCTGCTTTCTCATTTGCTGAAATTATCACATATACTTATATTATTGCATGCACCTTTACTAAACAGCTTAATACCTCAAAATCCTCCATGCCTTTTTTTTTTTTTTTTTTAATAACAGCCTCTAATCTAGTAATTCCAGAACAACAACAGTGTCTGCTTATGGAGTGGTTTCTCACACACAGCCTTAAAGGTATCACTGGCATTAAGCAAAGATAAAAGAGCAGTCAGGCATTCAGGGCAAGAAAAAGGCAGATAAGCAACAGATTTATGCAAACCCTTCAATTCTGTTCATTATGAAATACCACAGCTTCACTAAGTAGAAGTTCTTTCCTCCAACTGTGGAGTCAAAAGCATACCTAGAAAGGCCTTAAAACAAACAAACAAAAAGCCAGCAAGGACCCAGAAAACATTTTGCACATATGCACGCGCACATGTCCAAACACACAAGTCTGAGACTTCCAAAATAAAGGACTGTGCCACAGCCGGAGAGGAAAGTCGACTCATGGAGAGGGGTGTACGGTAAAGTGGTCCCAGGGGACTGTCCCCTGCTCCTGCCCCAGCACATTTTAAGCCCCTTGTGCCATCGCAGCCATGCCAGCTGCCCCACTCCTGATACTCACACGTACAAGCTCTCCTCTCTAGCCTGTGCCTGGCCTTGTAGCACTTGCAATTCAAGTCTTTCCTTGTAAGCCACAGCTCCCAAGTTTATGCTATAAATGTGAAAAAAATCTGACTTTTCACTTAAAAGACAGACAGATAGATAGCTTCCTACCCTAAGGTATGTAGAAGAAAAACTTGAAAATGGGACCTCATTATCAGAAAAGTCAGGTGTCTCTTGTGAGGGATTTGTGTTTGTTGCTTTAAAAAACAAACAAAACCAAAATGACTCCACCAAAACATTCAGTTCTGAATCTGATCTTTTGATTGGGAAGGGAAGGGAAAAAAAAGCAAGTGACTGACTCACAAGTTTGGCAATACAACTGCTGCCAAACTGGCACCTAGCTCAGATATATCTGGAAAGCGACTGAGGAATGGAAAAAACTTTGATATCTGAAGTGGCTGAGCCAGAGCTTCTCGCCTGTGAGGTCTGACACTGAACTGGGCTACTTCAGGAGTCCCCACTTTGCCCACCAGCCTGTCCGCAGCTCTAGCTCCCTGCCCTGTTCGCATACCCACCTAGATGCACTTGTTTTATATATTCAATTAAAGCAACTTTGTTGTCTCTCCAGAACTGTTCCAGCTGGTCTTCAGGGGGATATTTACAGCATGACAGCTCCAATGTAATTTCAAAACATTGTCCCCAGACATAGTTGTAATCTTGCATTCCACCTTAAATTTGAAATAAAACAAATGGTGTTTAGCTGGAAGGAAGCACCAATTTCAAGCTAGAAGAACAGTAGGAGAGTTTAAAACTGGTACTTGCATCACATTTGTAAATAGGTACATCAGTAAAATACACCAGACAAATTATTCTTCAGTGCCAGAGTCACTTATATTTACTGTCTACTGTGGAAAAACAGCTTAATTACTCTACAAGATGCATGTAGAGTAATGCTACATGCATACAACGCTACAACACTCCCAAATAAATAGAGGCAGATAAATTTATGGTTTGGCATAGAGTTTGACGTTCTCACAACTGCCCCATGAGCCTTTTAAGGATCTGAATTCGGATTGTGAAAGCAACATGTAGTGCCACAGTATACAGGCCCACGATTCTATTGGCTACAAATAAACAGAGATTAAAACACTTCTGTAATCAAAGATAAAGAAAAGAAAAGAAAAGAAAAGAAAAGAAAAGAAAAGAAAAGAAAAGAAAAGAGAAAAGAAAAGAAAAGAAGAAAAGAAAAAAGAAAAGAAAAGAGGATGATATATAAACAAGACTTTGGTTTTCTTCCTGAAAGGAGAGGAAATAAATAGGTTTTGATCTCGGTTACAGCAGATGAACTGTATGCACTGTTAACAGTAGAGTCATTCCTGACTTGCTCCAAGAAAGGATTTTGGCCTCCAGGCTACGTGTAGCTATGCAAACATATCGATGTAGTATTAACAAATGGTCTGTGATGCCAGGGCTGTGTGTGTGTGTGTGTGTGTGTGTGTGTGTGTGCGTGCGTTCTATATAGTTATGAGAGAACTGCTCTGGCCTTGAGAAGGGGCAGGAGAGAAGCCAGACAGCAGAAGCTGCCTCATTCACTTGTGTACCTGCTGACCAGGAGAGTCTATGAATGCTTGTGTCCTGCTCAGAGACTCTACGGGAATGTGGTGGCTTAATCAGCTCACTAGCTACTTGAACCAGCCCTCTACTGTGGGCAAAACCACAGCAGTTTCATCATCAGGATGGCAAAAGCGAGTGAGAACATCGTATCTGAAGCACCTGAAAAGGTATCATTGACATTCTTACCTTCCAGTGGGTACCACGAATACCCATTGGTAATGCCTTCTGGAAAGGGTTGTCTGTTGTCACACCCAGCCCCTTTGTACATGCTCGCATGGTTGAAAGAATAGGTTTTCGCCAGGTGAATAAAAACATCATCATCTGGAGATCTGCTATAGCCTTTTAAAGAGCCGGTAACTGCAGAATAAAGATAGCCAGCATGTAACTCCCACTATTGGTAAAACATACAGTGCTGCTTACATACAGGATGAGAATCTCTCAAACAGACACATCAGGCTTTTTCATGGGGTTTATCAAAGCCTATCCATCCCAGCTCAAAGGCTGCAAAAACCTTGCAGAAAACTTGTGAGTTTTGCTTTGATACAGCTAAAGCCCCTAAAACAAATCAGATGTGGAGAAACATTTGGTATTATCTTACCTGAGTTACCATTATCAAATGTGTAACTGGCAACCAGGGCACCCCCATGCAAGTTTGCTGAAAGGACAAATGTTTCATTTTTTATCCAGTTCATCACTGCTTGAGTCTCTGGCTGAATGGTGACGTTGTTACTTTCAAAGACATCAGGAAAATTCCGGTTCAGATCTTCTCCATTCTTATTGTACCTTAGAAAGAGGAAAGACATTCCCGTAACAGTTTTGCCTGTAGACACCTCCACATTGTCAGACTCCTGTAAGTTATGATGATCTGTGGCATGCCAGTGTCTTTAGGGAACAGGCATGAACACCATCACAAATGTATCTTTTCAAGCATTACAAAAACAGACTTTATTTTGCACATACACATGCCTACACACGCATGAATTAGAAAAACCTAATCCAGGTCAGGATGTTGTCCTTCTGAGTGTGTTTTTCCACTCATATCGGAACGTGACCAGTGCATAGTTGTATCCCTTCCACTGCTGCCACTCTGGGCATAGAGCAAAAAATTTTACTCAAAAACAGGATGTATTTCCTTCTACCTGTACTTGAAGGTCTAGCTGTTTACACAAATGCTTTATTCCTTTCTTCCTTTTTCACTCAGAGAGGTCAGTACAGACAGTACTTAGTTTCTCAGAGTATAGAGGGTACTTAGCTTTAGCTGTGCTAATTTTTAAACTCAGTTAGTTAAATTCACTCTATTTGCCACTGAGGGGGATTTAAAAAATTGCATGCTCCATAAATGCCCTAGCCATGTGCTGAGCAATAAATCTCTTTCCCAATCAAAAGGAGGGCCTAGACAACTGAATACTGTCTGTACCTAACCTACCTTCTCGCTGCTCCAGAAGTTGCCATAGTCAGAGATCCAGGAGAACTTCTAGCTCAGGAGTTTAAGGCAGCTTCTGCTTTTCTTGCACCTTCCAGCTCTGTCCCATGGGCATTTCTTCCTGTTCTCTCACTCTCTCCTCTTCTACTTTCTTAATCTTTTCTCCCCTTTTTGGTGTCTCCAATAGTTACATTCAAGAATGCAAAAGTAGCATTTTCTTCTGCATCAGTTTTTTTCTAGCACTGCTATTAGCACAGTACCTATTCTAGCTAGTTCTGTTTCTGTAAATCTTACACAACCTCTTACTAGGTCTTAGATCATTAAATCTACTAGGTCTGCAAACAACATGATGAACCTTAGAAACATATTTAGAAGTCCATTTGACAAGCTTAGACATACTTTTTTCTCATTAACTGGGGTTACATAGTTCTCCTACTGAAATAGATACCTGTAGCTGGACTTTCTCTTCTTTTTTCTAGCACCCTAAAGGTCTAAATAGGTTGTTGTGTTTCTATTCACAGTGTGCATCTCCTGCCTAAAAGGTTAGGTCATTATATCATTCTGACCAATTTTCCTCTAGCTCCAGCACATATAAACACCAGTCTGACTCAGTCTTCTAAAATCTCTATGCTGTAACAGAGCATCTTCAGAAGAGCACAGGACAAAATTAGCCCTAACACATCCTCCAAGCTACTCTCTCCACCAAGTATGACTCAGACATTTGGCCATTCCCACCTACTGCTCTCCAACCATTTCCTTCACCCACTCCCACCCCCCTGAGCCACCCTTACCTTCCGTGTGAGTAATAACAATCAGGCACTTTTGTAGCTTCAAATCCATCAGGATTCATTGTTGGCATGATATGAATCCGGGTGTTATTAAGTAACCGGGTAACAACTGGGTCACGTCTATAGTTTGTCACCAGGAAGTCTATCAAATGGAGCAGAATTTCTCTCCCAACAGTCTGTATAGAGAAGGATGGATTTTATTTTAAGTCTACTATGAAGAAAAGACCCACAACCTTGCACTTAGTTGTTTGTTTTTTTTTTTAACTGGATTACATAAACATACAAGGCACATGAGCATTCTAGCCAAAACTGTTTTGTTTCGTGCTTTCCCTCTAAAAATATTTAAAGTAATTTAATAGATGGAAGTCGTCACCAGAGGGTTTTCACAAGAGTTTTAAACCCAGATCAACCCAGCCTTTTTCTATAACGGGAAACTGACTGTGTCAGCTACACCGTTTAAATACTGTACGGACAAAGACTGAATGCAGGCCTCACCAGAAACTAAAACTGCGTAGGCTGCTGTACAAAAAGCATGTTAAAGATTACGTGGGCTTGGATACGCAACACTGCATTAGTTTCATTACCGTCAGCTCTGTGCTGATGCCTGAGGGACTCTGGGCCCTGCACCTAGAGTGCCTGTGCTGTGCACCACCGCTGGGCAGTGATGGTTCAGAAGAAAGGAAGACAAGCCCTTCCATGTTTTTCAGGGTGCTATGGAGCAGGATTTTTTCTTGTTGATCCTCTTTTCTGTGATCTCTCCTTTAATGCACGGTCAGATGAGACTGACTCCCAGTTTGGGGAGAAGTGACCCATATGCACTTCTGTTATATGCTCTCTCATGTTGCTTTATTTTAATGCCATGAACATGGGCATTGGGGAACTCAAACAGGTACATAAAATTTTTTAGAGAAACAGAGAGAAGGACCATTTGGATGCAGCCTTTGGATTCAGGGAAAGCGGTCCTGGAGAAGACGGTATTCTTTCCGCATCTAAGTTTGTTAAGTTGTGAAAGTTGGCAGGTCATTACTAACATCTTCCTTTGGTCTACTCTGGCAAATTTTAGCCAATTTACTGGCAACTTCCATTTACAGTGAGTTAAGACCAATCCTATTGTGCCCCAGAATCCACTAGCACAGTGTGTTCACTGGACCATCTTCCCAGGAGCACTGTGACCCATTTCTCAAGGGTGCCGTAGGATTCCTGTGCCTTGGCTGGGATGGGAACAAATCAAGACTTGCAACTAGATGAGCTCTGGAAATAATTTATCTCTACTTTTTCCCCCAAGAACGAAGCCTGGTAAATCACTGCAGGCTCTAATTCAGAGTTACAGAGTCTCAGTATCTTTTAGAATGAGTCTTGCACCACTAAGACAGAAATACTGCAAATACTTTTTTTTTTCCTTCTAAATTGAAGACATGGAACAGCTTTACTGGATGAAACTGGTGTCACAAATAAACATCTTCCTGTTTGCAAACAGATAATAGCTAGGGTAAAAGGTGAGTGAAATTGGGCAGAAAAAAAGGAATATTTCTTCATCGCTGTTTGCTGCACTAATATCTTCTCGTTAAATTTTCTCATCAGCGCACTGTAGGTGGCAAATCCTGCTCCGGCTGTTGAGGCAAACAGGAAGCACCAACGCTCTGTCCAGCAGGACCTCTGCCTGCAGCAGCTGGTTGGTACAAGATGGGGCAGGAGGGCTGGGTGCACTCGCTGTTCAGGTTGGGAGCAAACCATGTCCTGTCTGTTAGCTGCAATTGCTGTTTATGGTTGGGGGGGTGGGGGGAAGTAGTGCCAAACATGACTCCATTAAGCTGCAGATCACACCTTCTTAAGTGTTATACATAAAGAAGGTTCCCAGTCTCTGAATTAGAGCTTGAGCAATTCTGCCACGCTGTTTGTGTGGGGAAAAAGGATGCCCCCCCAGCAGATTTGTACCTGAGTTCCCTAGCCTTTGTCCGTCAGTTCCTAATGGTCTCATGCAAGCTACCATCGAGTAACATGCTATGGGAAGCTGCACTATATAAACGTATTTACTGTCCCAATAACTAAGTGGTTCTTTGTCTAGACTCTACAGCAAATGGGCTTTGAGAGAGGGAAAGGTACCTAACACCTTCTATTGCCAGTAACTTTCAAAATGGCACCTGAGCACATGCAAGCAGACTGCTCTGCAGTTTAGACAAGTTTACTTTGCGAAATTTTTGAAGGAGAGATGCCACAGAACCTGCCTTATGCAGGCAGCTCAGTTCCAGCTCTGGGTGATAGACATCTTGGGAAACACACGGAGCAGCTGGGAAGGAAGGGAGGGAGGGAGGGAGAGAGGGAGGGAAGTCAGCCAAATCATGGCCCTGGGCAGGAGAGAGAAAGCTTGCAGACTCGGAGGCAACAAGAACAGCCCTACCACAGAGACAGCTAAACTACAGACAAGACTGGACTGCTCTCTGGAGGTACAGGAAACAGTCTTTGCCCCCACTGTAACTTCTCTTCAGAGATCCCCCTCGCAAAAGGAAAAAAAAAAAGTACAGAAGCAGGAACAGGAATGGGAAAAATTCAGGAAGAAAAAAAGAAAAAGAAGAGATGGTGGAAAAGGACAATGTTTATAGACAACAGAAGTGGAGCAGTGTTCCATAACTGATATTCTTCGCATTGAACAGTCTTATATTGTATATGTAAGTCTGGGTTACAAAGAAATGAATCCTATTTCACAGAATTCCTTGTATAGCTATTGGCTGTTGTATCTGAGTCCTTTAGTACATTAAACAGCTCAGCATACATCCATCACAGAGGGTTTGTACTCTGATCCAGTCCCAAGGGGCGGGGGGAAGCATGTTTATTACGAGTCTGTTTTGCTAAGGCTACAGAGGGGTGTTGTTTTGGTCCAGATTGCTCTGCATCTCTTTGAAAAGTACAGTCAGAGGTGTTTGGGGAGAGGAAAAGAGAGAGCTTTAGGTTCTGGCTACAAAAAGATCAAAACTCAAGTTTTAATCAAGTCCGCAGAAGGCATCTCCTGCTCAGACAAGCTTTACCCTGACACTAAAGAGGTCAATTGTGCCTGCAAAGCAAAGTGATCAGACATTTGTTTTTACTTTAGAGCTTCGGATAAATCCTCTAGATACAGACTGTCAGCAACCTGGGTCCAGTGTATGTCAAGGACAAGGCACCTTGCCTGCAGTCTAATAGCAGGCAGAGAGCAGAGGACAGCCTTCATGTGCTCTGGGGCTTTGAGTAGACATGATGAAGTATTTGGTTTTAATTGCAGTCTCCCAAGGGTGATGGCCTCATGCCCAGGTGTATTATCTTATGGTAGCACAGTTGAGGAGTGACACAAAAGCAAAGGAAAAACCCTTCTGCCACCTCTGGGGGCACAGTTGGGTTTTCAGCTTCTCTGTGCCCTTTCAGATGTCAAAGTTTCACTGTGTACCCCAAAAAGGCGGAGTCAGAAGGAGGGGCTTTCGGCGATCCTCAGGCAAAGTCTTGAATGAAGAACCATATGTCAGGGCATGGATCTACAGCGTAGAGAAGGGTGTGACTGCAGTTTCCATGGACCTACCCCTTAAACTTGCTGACTGTATTGCTACCAGTGCAGCTGGGTCAGTGCACTGCTCAGCTCCTGAAGGGCTTGCTCAGGAAGCCCTAGCTCCAGCTAGTTAAAAGATTAAGGCTAGCAGCAATTGCACCTGCACTGTAATACCTCACTGTAGCACCCCTATTTTCAAAATATTTTTATCATCAAGTGATAGGTGCCTAGTGGGTGGATATGTTCTGCTCATTTTTACAATTAAAATTCTTTCCTTAAACATGGCCTGGATTTCAGCTGAGCTATGTTGAAATAAAGACCAGAACCATCAGGAAGGACCTGTTTCAGAACAGCACGGTCTCGCCAGCTTCCTTGCTCCAGCTCTGACTGCTCCACAGACCTAGTGTGGCATACCAAGGTGCAACAGTGAAGCGGAGTTACAGCAGAGGAGAAACTGATAATCCATCCTGGTTTAGTATTTAAATGACACTCTTACAAGACATTTTTTTAACACTTGTACAGCACTAATTATTACGCATGGTTGCGATATATCCCATCATCTTTATCCTTCTGTCTCCCATAACATCCTCACAGACAAGCTCAGGAAGTGTGGGCTAGATGAGTGGACAGTGAGGTGGATTGAGAACTGGCTGAATGGCAGAGCTCAGAGGGTTGTGATCAGCGGTGCAGAGTCTAGTTGGAGGCCTGTAGCTAGCGGTGTCCCCCGGGGGTCAGTCCTGGGTCCAGTCTTGTTCAACTTCTTCATCAATGACCTGGATGAAGGGACAGAGTGCACCCTCAGCAAGTTTGCCGATGATACAAAACTGGGAGGAGTGGCCGATACACCGGAGGGCTGTGCTGCCATTCAGAGAGACCTGGACAGGCTGGAGAGGTGGGCAGAGAGGAACCTCCTGAAGTTCAACAAAGGCAAGTGCAGGGTCCTGCACCTGGGGAGGAATAACCCCATGCACCAGTACAGGTTGGGGGTTGACCTGCTGGAAAGCAGCTCTGCGGAGAAGGACCTGGGAGTGCTGGTGGACACCAAGTTAAGCATGAGGCAGCAATGTGCCCTTGTGGCCAAGAAGGCCAATGGTATCCTGGGGTGCATCAGGAAGAGTGTTGCCAGCAGGTCGAGGGAGGTGATCCTCCCCCTCTACTCAGCCCTGGTGAGGCCACATCTGGAGTACTGCGTCCAGTTCTGGGCTCCCCAGTACAAGAGGGATGTGGCACTACTGGAGCAAGTCCAGCGAAGGGCTACAAAGATGATTAGGGGACTGGAGCATCTCTCTTATGAGGAAAGACTGAGAGAGCTGGGCCTGTTTAGCCTAGAGAAGAGAAGGCTGAGAGGGGATCTTGTCAACATGTACAAGTATCTGAAGGGAGGGTGTCAAGAGGATGGGGCCAGACTCTTTTCAGTGGTGCCCAGCGACAGGACACGAGGCAACGGGCACAAGCTGAAACACAGGCAGTTCCATCTGAACATGAGGAAATACTTCTTCACTGCGAGGGTGACAGAGCACTGGAATAGGTTGCCCAGAGAGGTAGTGGAGTCTCCTTCTCTGGAGATATTCAAAATGCGCCTGGACGCGATCCTGTGCAATGTTCTCTAGGTGACCCTGCTTGAGCAGGGGGGTTGGACTAGATGATCTCCAGAGGTCCCTTCCAACCTCAGCGATTCTGTGATTCTGTGATTCTTTACTAACATGCACCAGTCTTAAAACCACTGCGCAAATACAGCCTGGCACGTAGCCATTCCTTTCTACAGCAGCAATCACTACAGAAACATGGGAACCAGCACCTGCATGACAGGGCTATGCAGTTCCTCGTTCTGTCATCCAAGGAAATGGCGACAGAGCCCGCTTTTGAACTCGTAACTGGTATAAGATGCTACCACTTGGACCATTTCCATTCCACACAGTCTTCACCTGGCCAAGGGGAAGACTAGACTAGATTTAGACTCAGAACAGTGGGAATAAGGGTAAGGAAGGTAACCGGGCCAGGCAGCAGCCCTGCTAGTGTCTCTGACTTTCTTTACATCACATCAACTGATATTGGAACCAAGTGGAGAATAGTTCACTATACAAGGAACATCTTTTTCTATTCTCTTTTCTAGAGCATATTTTTGTTTCCCTGCCACACCTCTTTCATGCTTTATGTATGGACAAAGGACATAGTATCTCCTGAAACTCCTTATAGCAGGTATCATAGTATGTGGAAGCAACTCTGGTAGTAAAAAATTCATCCTATTGGCTAGGAATGGCTCAAGTGCAACTGCCATTCACCTTTGGAAATGAGAGTGAGAAATTTTACAGAAGACTAACTTTTTTTTTTAAGCTCCAGTTATACTGATGACAAACCTACTCCTATCCTCAGTCACCCAAATCCTAATAAATTACCATATGTCTAGAAACCCTTTTTTAGATATGACTACTTCTATGATGACATGGAAGATAGAGTCTAGTTACTTTTAAGTTAAACTGTAAGATAAGCCAGCAAGATAAATACATCCTTTCAGGTAAGGCCAGTGCAGGCCTACCAGTATGGGCTGAATGTAATGAGAGGCAAAATACTGCTGCACTCAAAGAAAGTGATCGGGAAGGCGATGATTTAGGCAAAAAGGGATGGTATTACCATCCTCGAAAAGGTTTTTTTCTTGTGATGGGCCAGTTACACTACAGCTGCGGAAAGTTAAGGAACCCATATACTTAATAGAGGGAGTGAAGGGATAGTTTACATGTTACTTACACATCCTTCCCCTTACAGGGCTTTCTGTGATATACATGGTCCAGAAACAGTTTTATAACAAATTCTCCATTTCAGTTGTGTAGATAGGCCTCAAGTCGCTGGTACAGCTGGTCAGAAGCTGACAGTTCTGCTCCATTTATGACTTTTGAGCATTTGGGGATTTGTTTTTGGCCGGTGTGAAATGCAATGAGTTTTTCCAAGAACAAATGTGTGAGCATATCTATTGGGAAAGAGAAGCTCTTCCAGGGAGAACACAAGCCTAGGACACGAAAGAGCTGCTGCCTAATTCAGAATGAACTGGGACTAGAAAAAAAACTGGAAAACTGCATCACCACTCCCCACACCAAACTACTGACGTCTTATTTGCTTTGAGCTGCCCAGACCAAAGCACAGATTCTGTTTCTCAAACATCCCTAGCCACTGCTCTGACCAGCAGGCCCCAGAACAGCAGGCAGCCTCTCCCCCAACTTCCCTGGTGCAAACTTTATCAACATTTCGCAGGGCCATGCGCATTGCACAGCCTATCAATGCCATTTTAATTGAAGTCCCATGGAGCTGAAAGTGACTGAACTACATCTAATCATCAGTTTTAATCTAGCTTGGGTTAAGCAAAAAGTACTGCTAAAAATGGTGTCCAGCTTCACTCAGGCACAGAAAGAAGAGTGGAAGTGTTTTGTTGTATCTCTGGAGACCTGAGGCAAAAGTTCACTCTATTTGGCAATGGCAAAGTTTAAAATCATTAAACTTTGGCAGGTCATGTCTTACTCTACTAAAATTTTTAACCTACTCTAAAAATAATCTTTCTGATCCTGAAAAAAATACTCTTTTCCTAATGTTGTGTATTCCCATTATTTTATTTTGAGTTCCCTGTTAGTCAGCTCTCCAAACATCCTAGGTTTTCTTCCAGCTGCATGTGTGAACAGTCTGCATACCTGCAACTCAAGTTCCCCCCCAGCTCATCTCTGGTTTTAGGAGCAGGCTGCTGGCCAAGTCAAAAAAAATAATAATAATAAAAAAAAAATCTGCCTGACAATGACAGGTTAGAAGGGCCATGTCACCAAATAGCACCAGAGAACAGAACTTTTCTCATTGTGCATATCACATTTATGGAAGGCACCAGGGAAGTACAGAAGGCAATTATATCAATGAAGCTATAATCCTACAACTTTAAGTTACAAAAGGCTGTGGAACAGCAAGTTGAAGCTTGCTATACATTCAGTGCAACACTTATCTATTAAATAGATTATAGGGGAAGTTGAATCTTTCCTCAGTGACTAATCCAGCAGAATCTTAAATTATGGGAATAAACATTCAAGTTCTCCAATGCTTCCCTCTACGAGGAATTAATTTCCTGCCATCTGAAATACATTTATGGTCAGATAGGAAAAAACTAATGCCTACTCTGTTATATCCATAAACAAAAAAAAATAAGGCTAAGGTCATCATGAGGGCCTGAAAAGGAGGAACAGCTCTATTTTCAGGACTTCTCCTAGGTGCACGCTTGGTCTGATGCACAAGCTAGAACATCATTTGTTAGAGAAATACAGCAGGGCAATTCACGGTAGCTAGGCAGCTCAAGGATCAACCCCCCTCTCTCAGACAAACTTGCGACACAGGGCCAGATACTGAAAAATTTTGCCTCATTTGTCATATAGACAATATAGAAGTTTAGATCCTAGGCAGTGATCCAGTCTGCCTGCTCTCCAGCAACACCCGACCCTATGGATATGTAAATAGCATCTGTCTCCACAGTCAAAGTTCTTCGGGCACATGAAGTTGGGTAGTGATGGTGCTTCATTTTTGGAAGTTATAATAGGAAGCATGGCAGCAGAAATCTAGCCTTCTGCAGTCCAATAGTACTTGGATTTGTAGCCTAAAAGGTAGGCTATTCTGGATGAGATCGTGTCCTGTCCCCCACCGCTTTCGCACCGAAGCTGGGTCACTCTGTAGCCAGGGCATACAGGCTTTGTAATTCTCTTCAGAAGTCTGCAGGGATTGTAATATGGAGCCTCAGCACCTCAGGCATCCTGGACTACCTTGCTGACACACACAATTTTTTTTTTTTTTAATGAGTTTCAGACCCTATCTTGGGCATCCAGTAACACGTGTACCCACTTAACACCATGAATCATCTCCCTCCCACACAGAGTTAAATTCCAAAGCAGTCAGACTCCCAGCAGCACTTTGAGCATAGCCACTGTCAAACAAGGTGAAACTAGTTTAAATTGGGAAAATTCTTGGCACATAATGTCACAAGTGCCTATAGGCGTGCAAGTGCTCACACACAGTATTGGTAATAGCAATAGCTTGTGCTTTGTTATGCAGGATACACTTCCTAATCCATAGATTTTTCTTGATTTTGCAAATTCACAGTGTAGCATATATGTAATTCTGCCATTTCTGTAATGAACTAGTGTCAATATTTACCCTTCATGTTGGAAACTGTGCAGTTCAAAGTTATCCTGAGCCCATGTCACAAAAGCAGGCAAAGCTGAAGAATAAGGGAAACAGAGAAAGCAAGAAAAGAATGGAGTGAAGAGGGAAGCCCCGAGTCTTTATATACCAGATTCATGTACTATCCCAGGAAGGCAATAATCACCATTATTGCCATGCACTGTCTCCTTTTTCATTAATAATGGGCATTCCTTCATCAGCAGATTAAGTCTGAAATGGTTTTTCATTTTGTGCTCATTATGTTCTCAGGTGAATCTAGGTATTCCTAGGTTAAGGTTCCTAAGTGAATTTGTCTTCCCAAAATAAATCATTTGGTGCATAAGTCACAGGAATTATTATTCACTCCAAGGATGAATCTGAAGAGTTCTGTCAGTCATACCTCGTGCCTAGTCAATAATAATGTACAAGCAAACTATTGCATCTAACTCATTCCCAGTAAAGTTAAAGCCTCTGGTTTTATTCACATGGAAAAGACAAAGCTCTCCCTACTTAAGAGATGTCTTAGGTGCAGAATTCTTCTCTGTGAAGTAAGGTCTCCTAAAGTCTTTCCACAAAAACAAGTGAACCTTATTCTTGAAATTCCTCAAGAAATACAAACATATCAGGTCATCTTTGAGGTATGATACACCTCTATAATAAGCAGCACATGCTTGAGAGAAGTTCTCTCTATATCTGTAGTAAGTATATTTGGTATAAATGACATTGCAAAAGTTGAAACGTACCTCATCCCCATGCATATTAGCAACATACTTGAACTCTGGAATGCCAATCTTATGATGGGTTGGAAACCTTCCCAGAACAAGAACCCACAGGTCTCTACCTTTAAGAGGGGAAGGGGAAAAGACATTTTTTTAAACAAAGTGTAAAAAATGAAACAAATCTTAAAGAAAAAAAACGTAAAAAAATTTGGTCATCAAGAAGACCATATAAATTCTCACATTTCATTGCTGTCAGTCAGTCCTACATACAGCATATCAGAGAAGACTGTGTTTTCTTTTCTAGGAGTACTTACTAAATTAGTTATAAGAATAAATGTTTGCCTTCTGACCAAAAGTCACAGTGAACCCTGCAATTTCAAAAGCATTTAACCAGTCCTAGAAAATAGTTTGGGGCATTTTTTATTTTTATTAACATTTTTTTCAAATCCAAGCTTATCAAGCGAGATCTTTTTGAAAAAGTCATCAAGCAACTAACAAGTATTTAAAATAAAATATACTCTTCTCCCAAAAACATCAAATCAGGATAAGTGTTTTCTAAAGAACATGCAAAATATTTCATTATCACAAAGAGCATCATCTTATGTAATAAAGACAAAGAAGAAAAGCTAAACACATTCATGAATTACTGATCAGAAAACAAAAAATAACGGGCATAGCTGTATTAGAGACATTTTCCAAAGATCAACAGGGGAAGAATTAATAACTACGAAGAGCATTAGTTAGGACTACTAAAGTTGCACAGGAAGCTGAATTTGAGTAAAAAAAGGGAGGGAGAGAGAACATTATGGAAGTCCTAATTTAAAAAAGGGGGAGGGGGGCGGGTATTATTTTTAGTGATGTGGCATTTCAGGTCTCATGTGTGGAACTAACTATGCTTTCCACTAGGCTGCACAATGAGGTGGACAGCTCTGGTTTCAGTAGATGACAGCAATGAAACTGGACTGATTCCCTGATAATAGCAGGCACAGCCTACAGATCGCTAATGCCCAGACCTTGCAGGCACGTCGCCTGTTTCCAGCTCTCACACAGGTCTTCCTTAGGACTCAGGAGCTGTCTCAGAGGAGTTCAGATGTCATCATTACTTACAAGCAAAAAAAAAAACCCAAAACTGTAGGTGCTGCTATATGCAATAATAAAAAAAAACATTATTTCTTACACCTTTGTGGATCATCAGATCCACAGCAAATAAACTCTGGATCATAGTCCAGAGCTGGAAGCGATGACCCTCACAGCACAGCTGCAGTCACACTTCTAGAAAGGAAAACAAAAATGCTGCAGCAACCGCAGTGTGTAAGAGAAGACAAAAGTTGAAGAGAACAGAAGAAACATTACAAAATGCACTGAAACAACTGCCAGATAGGTAAAACTGAAGTCAGTAGCTGCCAGACTAAGCTGCCACACAACAGGTTGAATCAGAGTGGCTCAGGCTCAAGAAGCAACAAGACAGCACTGAAAGCAGACGGATTCAACAAGTAGTTGTCTCAGGCCCCCCTAGTTGTACACAATCACTCTGGAAGACATTCATGTTCAATCTTTTTGGCCATAGTTTATGCACAAAGCTAAGATGCAGCCACCGACTCTTTCATTACAAAGGACAAGGTGAGCAAGTAAGATACACTTCATAAAATAAGTTGATAGTAAGCGCTTTGGTGAGGATGCTATTATTCAGCCTTGTTTTATGAAAAGACACTGTTCCATTAAAAAAAAAGTTTGACTTATGTACATCTAGACAAGTTACAGAGTGGAGAAACCACAGATATTAGCTTTTAAAGCGCATCCTTCTTCAAAATGAAAGGAAAAACACCACCAACCTCCCTCCCACACCGTAGCCTTTCTCCCTTCCAAAACAGAGGGCAGGTCTTGCTGCAGTAACGATGCTTGGAAGTGGGGGAAAAAAAAAACCAGAAACAAAAGCAAACAAAAAACAAACCCTATTCAAGAAAAAAAATACTACTTCTATTCAGCATCCAGCACGGACCACAGTCTCAGCTTAATTTCCATCTCTGTAAAGTCTCATCCTCTCTCTGGTTGTATCCAGAGACAACCCGCAATAGCTACCAAGCACCAAGCAAGTCCTTCAACAGCGTTCCTATGAGTCTGCCTCTGTGTCCTCTAGCCCTTTTGTACAGCACTCCTTCCCTCTATTGCATGAGAGCTTCAGACATCTCTCCTTGGTGCTTTACTCCTCATTTGCCATACAGACTGCCGTAGTGCTAGCAACATAGCTGCTTAGGACTGCAGCCTGCTCCTGCTTTGCATTTCCACCATAGCCCAAACCAAAGCTCACTACTGCCTGCCTGCAATGTGCTGCTTCCCTAGCTAGGAATACATCGGCAGAGCTTCAAAGCCAGGAACGTACCCAGCATCTAAAATACAGTGATGAGGCTGGTAAGATTAAGGTAGCAAAGGACATATATTGTAGATCTGATGGTGTCTCAGCTCTCTCCTCTGCAGAGAATTGAATACAGCTGTAAAACACATGGTTTTCTACAGAGAAGATACATGCTTTCTACGAGAATAGGCTATAAATTCATTCAGCCAGGAACTGCCTGTTGTCAGAGAGAGTACCAAGTGCACAGGCTTGTCTTCGGAATACCTTAAAGCCAACAGGTTAAGTGAATTACACGTCAAAAGTCCTCTCAGAACAAGTGAGACGAGTGCTGGTTAACAGCATCAGTTTCCTCAAATCCTTAGTCATTTCCCATAAAAACACAAATCAGTGATCTAACAGGTGAGATAGCTTAGTGCAGGATCAGTACTAATATATTTATATATGATATCACATCCTGTATATAATTACTATGTAGTACATAAAAATCCCCAACCAATCAGAGCAGCCCAACAATATTGTAGTCCCTGAAACATAAAGCAACTTATCTCACCAATAATCAGATATTAAGATTAGCCTCTGGCTTTATTTGAATGGAAGCAGATCACAAGGGCTATCTCAAATCCAGTTACTAGCAACTGGACAACATCCATTGCATACAAACTATTTGGAGCACTCTACAATCTGAGGTAGAGCAGTGTCATTTTCTTTAACCACTTCCCCACAGCAGCACTAGCACTGATTCAGTACCATACATCCTAAAACAAGAGTCCAGGTACCGCTAAAAATGCCGTAAGCTGTCATTTAAGACTTTCTGTAAATCTCATATTCTGATCTGAAAATAAATAAAGACTGCTTGTGCCTTGCCATCAGCAGCACTCATTCCTGCTGCTATCACTGTAAAATTGCACTTATGGGAAACAAAAGGAAGAGCTAAGTATAGACTAGCATTAAGTACAGATCTAAACTGGTCTTTCCAGCATTAGTGTTTAGACTGTTTATAGTTTGTGTGAGGGCCATATAAATGATAAACACTCCCATGAACAAAGACATCAATTATTTTCTGGCATTTCCAGCTTCTCAGAGGTATTAAACCTAGCATTAAGATAAATTAAAATAAATTCCTGGGTCTGCTCAGCCTGCACTACTGGATAGTGTACCTATCAGGGATGACATAAGGTTTCTTTCCATACAGCAGTAATTTACTGCATGTAAAAAGATTCAGCAGATAGATAAAGTTTCTTTTAATCAGTAAGGCCTAGATAACTTCTTTCTGTACCTGAAGTGAACAGCTAAGCCTCCTCCCAAGCTTTGAATCAACTGAATGTATACCGAGAAGTCATTTCTCACTGCCAAACCAGAACTGACTCCAGCTAATCAGCAAATTGTATTTCAAGCAATCAAGACAGACCTGTGTTTGCAGCTGTGTGTCTCAGGACAAGTAATGGGACTTAAAGTTAGTACTGGAACAGAGCCAGATCACACAGCTTCCAGTAGAGTGACCAGATTTTTACGTTTACTAGCATTGCCACAGTTCATAGCAGATTACCAGTATTCTAACCAGATCTACCAAAACCAGAAGTTAAACTGAAGAAGTGAAACTGATCTTTGGATCTAACAGGAAAGAAATCCAGTCATCTATAAATCCTGCAGTCTGGATTACCCTCCCTGGTTTCTTTTGCTATGAAATTTACTCTTTCTAACTTTGTGCTTTACAGTTTCATTTAGGATAAAAATTTTCTTATCTTTGATGCGTTTTATGGGTAAAAAATGAAGCAAGACTATTGCGCAATGTGCCAGACCTGCTGTCAGTACTCCTCAGACTAGGGCTGCTCATTTAAGTTTGCCTGGAGGTCCACTTCTGCTCAGGAGAAGCAATACACTCACTACAGTTCTCCTGTGCTGGCCATATGCTGCACACTGACTTCATGGCTAGGAATTGCAGTAATGTCCCTCATGTTGGGGATGTCTCAACCCAGAAAAACACAGAGCAAAGAAGAGAAAGAAAGACTGGCTCTTCCATTAGAATGGAAGATTCAAGCATCATTTACTCTTGCTCCAGCTCTGAATGAATAGCCATTTCAACAGTCCACCATTGGACATAGCTCACACAGAACCTGTTCCGATTGTGGTTAGAAAGCTGAATTTTTAGTTCCCTAAATCCAGGCCTCAGATATGAATCTACTTGGATCCATCTGTGTTGCCTATAAAAAGTACAAAGCCAGATTAGAAAAAAAAAAAAAAACCCCCCCAACATGATACCAGTCATTATACCAGTAAGATAAGGACCTCAAATAATATTCTTGAGTTTTGATGTAAGCCACAACAACTTACTCCACTTTGTATTATATAACCTCTTTCTCAAATGAGAGCGAAAATTAGTAAGTTTTATCTCATGTTTGGTAACAAACTCTACAGGCTCTATAGCAGCAAATTATCAGGGTAGTTTGAAATGACTCAAAGACACGGCCCCAAGCTTTAGGGAAGGCCATCTTAGTAGTAACGAAAGACGACAGAAGAGTTAAATACAGAGTACAAACAACTTCAAAGCGGTATCACCATTCAGATTGTTATTGACTACTGATATTTCAGCAGCACTGACAACCTGCCCTATCAGGACTTCATCCCATCATGCACTGCACAAGCTTTTCAAGTGTATGTCTCTGTCCCCCAAAGCTTACAATCAAAGCTGTGCAAAATAAGCAGGTGGACAAGACAAACAAGGTTTTGATTAATGCGAACATAGGCGGTATGTCCTTAGGCATAGTTTGTATCAATCAAGCTCAGTTCCGGTATAAGCAGAAGAGCATGAGCCTAGATTGTATGGTGAGAACATCGAGTAACAGCAATGAAAAACATGCCAGCTAATTTTTGTAATAGCTTCCACGGCAAAACCAACCACTGCATAATTTTGGCTTGACAGAAGAAAGAGAAACAATGCAAATAACTAGCATCTGTGTTACTTATACAAAATATTGTGGGGAGACAGGATGACATGAGAGTCACTGATAAATTCCTCTGTAGATATGCCACAGTTCCCACACAATCTCTCAGGCAGTCTTTCATACATTTAAACTAGGCATATTAACATTGGAAACCTTTCCATAACTGTATTTGGCAACCTACTCTGCTATGTCTTGGGATACTACATCCTTATCAGCTTCCTGTAACACTAGTTTAAACCTAGGTTAGTTGTTACCATGAAAGATACTAAGGGATCTTTACAGTTTTATTTTCATTGCAGAACTATGTCAGGATACTCTCCAGAAAGCACCTCTGACACTTCCTTTTGGAGCCTGTGAGTCAAAGTATGCTTATTATTACACAAAGTTATGTATCTTGCAGGAAGGAAGATCAAGAAATCAATCCTGTTTTATCACTTTTACCTTTTATATTACATTCATGGCAAACAGGCTTCTGTGCTAACATAAACTATTCTTTGGCTTTTAAGCTTTGTAATCTGTACTTGAATTTACTGCAGAGCTTGGTACTGCCAATGTGTATAATTCTTAGCCAAAACAGAGAACTACAGTTGCCTCCTGTGTACACACACTCTTGAGGTATTTCTGAAAAGGGCGATGGAAATACCAAGACATTAAATACCTATCTAGTTTAGTATTGTACGTGCAAATTTCAACGAGACAACAAGGGGTTAGTTTCTCCATAACAGTAGGGCAACACACTGTCTTCTGACAAAACGCTGCTCTAGCTAATGAAAGACTTGAGGAGCACCTCCCTTTTGCTAAAGCGAGCACCAGCAGTATGCTTGCCCTGTGGTACTCTGATTTACCATCACCAATTCAAGCTGGCAAATCTAAAGCTATTTCGGGACTTGGCTCCTGCAAGAGGATTGTCCAACAGCACCACCCAGCTTGATTCCAATTCTAGCAGAATTTGAGAGTTACCAACGTGTTATTTATGTACCTGGAAAGGTTTAAGCAGAACGATTGATCAGAAGAGCACTGCAGAAGTAGCCTTGCAGACGTGACCAAATACGTGAGCTTAATTGAACCAGACTGTTGAGTAAAGCACCTTCCAGATTACAGTAGGCAATACAAGAGTATCCTTCATAACTTTACAAATTATCAGCAAAAAAGGCAGCTGTCTCTGCTCAGAAAACACACTCTAGAGGTATAGCTTACTAGAATAACGTAAGTATCTGAAAGTGGGATCAGATAAATATCTGTATGAACAACTGTAGTACATCAGACTCTTCTGTGCAAGTTTATGCTTTGCTGAGAGTATATCATATTCTCATGGTCTACTGAGACAGAAAGGATTATCTACAGACTCAGACTGGATTAGCATTAGTAATGAATAACACGGTATCCCAAGAGGAGCTAGGACACTTTAATACAAGAAAGTCACCAAGGTATTCCGAAGGATTAAAAAAAAGACAGATTAGTCACATATGTTAACCAGACATATCTGACGATATTCAGCATGGCACATAGGTAAGCAGAACAAAACCAGAAGAGCCTAATGTAACACTAGATTACAGGCCTACAATAACCAAAACAAAAAAAATAGGTAACATTTATTTGGGGCAGTGGTAAAGGTCTTACTATTTGTTTTATTTTCCTAAGCATCCTGCTTAATGGAGAGACTGCAGAAGAGATCATACCTCACAAAACCTTAGCAAAAACTACTCTAACCATGCTGTTCTTGATAAGTTACTGGAAGAAGTTAAAATCACTGATAAGAAAACAAAAGCTTGTTTAAGGATAATAGCAAAAGAGACTAAACGGTACAGTATCTGGGCAGCATTTTAAAATTTTATTTTAAAGTGTTAGGACTATCCTATGCTCTGTATTTGCATTTGCCAACCTCCTGAATGTTAATACAGCCCTGTCTCTGTCAATCTGTGCTATTTCTTGAGGTACAAAAGACCCAGATGTTTCAGCAACAGATGCACTGAGACAGTTACTACACCAGGTCCACTGCTTATCTTTACATTTCTGCTTTCCTTCCATGTATCCCTGCTTACAGGCAATGGTTTAAGGCCGTCTCTCTCTCAAACAAACAAAAGTAACAATTTCATTATTTAATAAGCACCTATCTACTTTCAGAAGTTATATCAGCCAATCCAATTTAGAGTCAGTACCTGATGAGCAGAACCATGGGAATGAGCAATGACTCTTAAAAACTAGGCACTGTTTATTTGTAACCAAAGCATTTGAGGAGGAAAGAGAGTCAAAACAGTTCACAGTTCATATGCTTGCTTATACTTTCTAAAGGTTTACAAATCTTTGGTTGCTTGGGAAGTCCACAGTCGCTTCAGACACTTCCACAGGATTTGTATTTTATGAGAATGACAACCTGTTTCTATGCATATGTGACTCATCACTAATACCATTCCAGTTCTCATCATCGAGCTGAGCACACTCATACACAAGCATGAAAAACTGCCAACGCAGAGCACAATCTCTACAATAGGATTTTATAGTTTATTTGAACACAAAACAAAGAAAACCCAGTAATAAATAAAAAATCTAAACAAAAAAAACAGAAAGGAATACCATTTTTAAAGTAGTATACGCTAGCCTTATTCAGTGTTGTCACTGAGAGGAAGAGAACACCACAGACATATAGAATTAGTCTGAACAGGCTTTCCCTGCTGTTTACGCTAACTGGATTCATATTCACTCCCAGAAACCAAACAGACTATTTTTCCTCTTCACCAACTCTTGCTTCTATTAATTAGCACTGTATTTTTAAACATCATTCTAAAAATACATGTTTTATTTTCTTTTTTGAGAAATGTGTGAAATTGGCATGCACCTACCAGATTACAAAAAAAACTATTGTACACATACAAGAAAAATACTACCCATTCACAGTAGTACAACCGGATAATCATCCATTGCAAGCCTGGGGTGAGAAGGGGCAATGGTTGTTTATAAATGCAGTTTATCCAAACCCAGCTGTTTTATTTGGCCTACCCTTTTGCCACCACAGGCAGAGGAGGCCAAAACTATTCTTTGCACTCGAAGGGAAGAGAGGGAGTAGAAAACCAGGAGGAGACTACAGGTTATTGCTCCTATGTGTCTCAGGAAATGCTTATACACTTTGAGGATTTCAGCGCGTTGAAGTGCCTTGTCAAGAGACTTGCTATGCATGTCCTATGAACATCCTTGGCAGATCCAAAACCTTATGTCCGCAATAAGAACGGGAAGCCCATAACAATACATATCTCAAAACTGGCAAGCAGTGTCCTACAAATTCAGACAGCGAACAGCCTTGTTTAGCTGGCTGGAGGGAAGAAAAAAAAAAAAAAGGAAGATCAATTAATTTTTTTTAAAAAATCCAATACATATCATCATCATCTGTTTCTGGTTTAGTTAATAAGCTGTCTTAGTTTGACCAGCTGCTTCTAGATTCTCTCTCAAAATAGATAACAAAATGTCTCCTTAGAAATACTAGTGACAGTCTTTTAGGAAAGGCAACCTGTCTAACAAGTACTACAGGAACTAAAATCCAAGCAGTGTGACCAGCTACAACAAATGGAATAACTTAGACCTTTGTCTCATCAAGAAACTCCTGCTGGTGTCCTTTGTCTCCTCTTGGGTTTTGAGATCAGCCTAATGCAAGTGTGCATCAAAGCAAGCTTTGTACTTTAACCTACTTTAGTTCCACCATTATTAGGAAATACCTTTTGTCAGAAACATCCACGTTGCTGACTGCTAGAAGTACATACTGTGGAAGTATCACTCTGCACCTGTTCCTAGACTTTTCTCTGGCTGTTCTTGGAAAAAGACTAGACTGGACTTTTGAACTGACACAGTAGGACCAGTTTTTGAGAGCAGAGCTTGCTTTTATTTTAGCTTTAGGATAAATGTTACTTTTTGAGATCTGCTCAAGCTTTCCTTGCTTAACATTGCCAGGCGCAGACCATGTGGCCTTCTGTGAGTTCCCTGGGATTCAGCAGGCTTCAGGCTCCTGGAAGACACTGGCTAGGAGCAAAGAGAAAAATGTAACTCAACTGTCCTAAACCCACTGTGAGCTCAGCATGATATACAGCAGCTACAATCATTTCATTAAATAACTCCTACTGCCACTGACCTTTTCCATAACAATAAAATTATTGACTAAGTAGGCCCTAGACACCAAACTACAGCACCATCTGCTCAGAAACAACCTCTAACCTTTCTGTCACATCTGAGCCACTGCATAGATTGTAAGAATTACAGTGCCAGAAGTGGAGCAGTTCATGGGGAGGGTAGCCTCTCAGCTGGGAGGGGAAGAGAGCTATGTTCTGCTCCATGTATTATTGTTTCCAACTCCAATAATTGCCTAATTTATAAAAAGTTCAGAAATCAGAACTAGCAATCATGTACAAAGCCAACTTTCACTCACAAAAAATTAGATCTCTCTTCTCTAGCAAAACTTGGATTAGAATGACTTTCTAAGGAACCAATACGCTAGGGTAAGAAGTCACATCTTGCCTACCAACTAAAAATATATAACATGCATTATGAGTAGGTGTCCATTTGTACTTGCCAAGCTAGCTGAACACAATATGCCATACCCTAACTACACACAATAAAGCTTTAATTGGGCAATCTTGAGAATCAACAACATCAGTAGCTCCAGGGATCTACGGCCAGAAGACCCAGGCAGACAGGCCCTCCTGCAGGGATGCAAGGTGCATCGCTCTTCACCTGTAATGGTTTGACTAGGGATCAGAAAGCTAGTAGAGACTACTTTTCTACTTAAAAGCCTCATCACCTGGAGTGGGGTGGGGAGATGTGTTACTGTCTTGTCACTGCTCCTCTCAACAAAGGGGAAAATGCAGACAGATTGACCTTCTGTTTTAAAACACAGGCACAGAATAGCAGTTTTATTTCTTTTTAAGTAAATTTGTGACTAAAATGTGTTTAAAATAAATAACATTGGCCTGCAAGTACAACATGTTACACCGCTGACTAGTAATACCAACATTCACCAGATTTCCCCCTATTTCTAGGCAAATTGGGTCATGCTACAGGGCCTCTAAGACCAATAAATGTAGGTTTTGACAAACTAATAAAGAGAACTAATTTGAAGGCTGAAGACCCTTGACTGCCTCTTAACTAACAGATATGTTTTCTTTTTTCTTTATAGGAGAATCTCATTCTCTCCCTGTGCTACTCTATAGTATCTGAAAATCAGCAATCTGAGGAAGGGAACGCTTATTTAGGACCAGCTTACATCAACATTGAGTTACATATAAGAAGTAGTTTGAAGTGGGAGTACAAGTTTAATTTGCTCCTTGAGAGCAGCAGACCATAAATTTGAGTTAAACTGCCAGTAACAATACAAAGGATCACAAGCCATGTTTCAAGATCATATTTATTTACACAGCTAGAAATTTATTTACAATGCTCTGAGAAGTGGAAGCCTACAAGAAGTGAGCGGAAAAACAAGCAACTTCTTTGTCCATTGTACAGCATACTTAGTGTCCTGAGTTCTGTGTTCCTCTTTTTTTTTTTTTATTTGTTTTTACATCTCCTACATATGTACTCTACCAACACCAATTAAAAGATATGGAGATAGACACAAATCAATTGAACCCACCAGTTGCACTCGCTAATACTAAGTTACACAAGCTTCCCACCATTGTTAAATGAACAAATTTCATTTAAGTTCACTCGTGTGAATTATGACATCCAATTGTCACTTCTGTCTACTTCTAAACAAATATGGAGAGCTGCAAAATCTTGCTGAGGAAAAATAGGATGGCTGTAAGTTTAAAATCTTTACTGCTCTGAAGAGAGCAAGGCAAGCTTGATAAACACATGCATACTTGTAAAGAACTACAAAGCAAGGACTAGAGAGGAGGCAGAAGGAGATTTCTCCCACAATGTTATTTTTAGATAAATGGTGTCATAGGAATAGTGGACTATTTCTAAACAGATCAGATCTTTCCAGTTCTAAGTTACAACATATAGATTCCAGTAGCAGATAACAGTTTTTATATAAGTTGAAGTGTTTGGACTATGCTGCTAAGAAAGGTTCCTTCTTCCTTCTCAGAGATCATAATAAGGACCATTTGGTCAAACATCCTGTCTCAGACATTGGTCAACAGCCAAGATTTAGGGAAGAGAAGAACAACATCACAAGCATGTGTGATACTTCCCTCCAGTCCTTGCTCTGTCTCTAAATGTTGTCAGCTTCCAAGTCAGATATGCTTTCTAGGTAAAAGAGACCTTGAAGTAAACTATATTCCACCCCCTATACCCAAAATACAGTCTGTGGGCATCATCTGCCTTCCTGATTACTGTATAGCTATAGTTATCATCTTTTTTTTAAACACGGAAACCATGTAGAATGATTTTTCTAGAAATACTACAGCATGCTCCTGCTCTCCCATACATCTCCACCATGACAACATGGTAGTTGTAATTTAGGTTGTGAGCTCAGAGGCTGCAAGGCTACTCGGAGCAAGTGGGATTCCTCCACCCTATAGAGCAGATCATTAAAGAAAGCATGAAAGAGGCATCTGGCTGGTCTCGTTATTCAGAAAGCAGGCCTTTTTTAAGTGCCAGTTTAACTTAAAGTACTTTCCTACAGTGGCATTCTGGATAAAACCATTACCTAGTCTACAGGATAATCTATGTTCTTCCATTGCCAATGGGCATGTTGCAACACAGAACTTCTCATATGCAAGTTTCTTTGCTCACCACTCTCCAATCTTAATCTCTTAAAAGAGAAGCAAAAATGAAATTATATTTAGCAGATATTTTGCATTCATTTCAAAAACACTTTTGCACAAATAACGACCTAGAGATTTCACCTCTGGGTAACATCCAAATGCTTTCTGCTAAAATGTCCCCAACCAATACTACATAAGGAGAATGATACACCCTTGATGCAACTTTAAAAAGTTCTTGCTTTCTCATATATATAAAAAACCTGTAACCACCAAATCCTAGCTGCAAAAGTACTGCTTCTTTTCCAATAACCGTCTGATTCAAAATGTTGGGCTTATTCAAATGTAAAGGGCTTGCATGACACAAGGCATAACCAATTTAATAAAAAAAAAAAGCTGCATTTTATTTTTCAGCTGACAGCACAGAATTTGCAATTTTTAAGTTAATATGTCAGTGTAACAATGAAGTTTATTGAAAAGGTTTGGGGTTTTTTTGGTTGGGAAGTAAATCTCGGATGTGGTAAATTTCAGAGAAAAACCTTTCTACAAGATTTTCTGCAAGAACTGTCCTTAAGTTTTGTGTGTGCGCACGCGTGTGCATAAAGGAAAACTACAAGAACATGCACACACCCACACACTTTTTTTAGGTGTAGGAAGTAGCACAGAAAGACAGACAAAGATGACTGGCCAATTCACAACAAGCAGAAGGAAGGGAAGATTTAAACAAATTATTTTACTTTCACTGCAAGAGACTGCATCTCTAAAAGTAACTTTGTAAATGGCTCATCCTTCTGTCAGGCAGACATCTGACGCTGACCAAGCTACACACTCTTTATAAGTTATTTGCATAGTGAGAAAGGGTAGGCATTCTGACAGACCATTAACAAGAAAGCAATGTAAAATCATGTTATCATCAGACAAAATCTTAGTACTTGACTATCAAAGACTGACTGCATACAAACTACCTTTGTCACATTATAATAGTCAAACTACTAATAAAAAAAGGTAGAAGTACTGTGCTTTTTTCCTATAAATAGATATACACAGTATTCATAGTTAAACTAATTCTGATAACTAAATTGCTACATGATATAGTCAGAAGAAATTTGAAAGTATATTTCAACAATTAAGGACTTGTCTAGCTTCAGTTAAGAGAAATGTATTTAAAAGTTAAAACTGATGTAGTAAAGGTAAGTTCTACTTGAGTACATGGTTTAGAGCAAAGCTCACTTGGGAGCTGAAGAATTTTAAAACTATGGGCTAATACTTTCTTGTTTTTAAAATCATGGTTTAGCCTAGAGTTAAGCCCTGAAGCAGCCTGCCCTCCTCCTCTGTTCTTTCTCCCTTGCCACCATAGTGACTCACAGAAAACACTGCAAATAGAGTTTACAAGGCTGTTAATGTCAAGCCCAGCTATGAACCTAAACACCCTTTCAATAATAAAATGAACATATAAGTCTATCTAGAATCTTGTTAACCCAAATTTACACACCACAAGTACTGACAAAAACCAGAACAAAGATAGTTATTAAGGAAGATATAGAAAAGAAAAAGTGGCAGGGAAAGAGTGAAAAGAACTGGGAAAGAAGCAGGCAAGCACAGGTAAAAGTTTAACTAGCATAATAAATTTTAGAACACCCCAGTTTTTAATGAAACTCTGGGCCTAAGCCAATTGATTTAGCATGCTAAATGGGCCCTTTCGAGCGGGAAATGTCTCATTCATACTGACTTCTAAAAACAAACATTGAAAATCTCAATGCTTGTATTATCTACACATGCCGTGCTTGCCTGATGAACTTGTGTTTCACAGAAACACATGGGCTGGGGGACAAAAGAGATACACGAAGCAGAGACATTGTCAAAGACTGGAGACAGGAGAAAAGCCATCTGCAGCACTCAGATGAAACAAACTGAAGGTAATTCTCTCTTGTGCACAAGCATACCTTTACACTACAACTCTAAGGGAAAAAAAAGGAATTACAATATTCTCTTTACAGACATCACATTCCCCACAGATTTCCCTCTAGAGGACTCCTCTTTTTGTCTTGAAAATAAAGTCATCTTTATCACCTTTATCTTTTTCTTCTCTTTAGATACACTTGTACTCACATTTAGTTTGCGTAAACATTTTGTAATGGGTGACAGTGAGAAACTTACCTCAGAGTATATTGGACTAGATATAACCTTCTCATTCTATTTTTGTACATGCCAGGACCCCAGAAACTAACTTGACAAGAATTATTTCAGTATCGTACAAACATTTTATGGATACACATTTCAATTTGGTTTTCTTCAGCAGTAAAGCTCCAAAATTTTCTTCAACAGTAAAGACACAGTAAAAGCATCCAGCATCTAAAGTGTTTTTGGTGTAAATTCCATGATATTTACACTGCATTTTACTGTCCATGGTAGTAACCCAGGCTTCTCTTTTACTCTATCACAAGAAATGGCTGAAAACAAGTTTCTATTTTTCCTAATTAGACATGATCAGTCAGCCACATACACAGTATTAATATATAGACTAGACAAATACTGTACCCTGGTCTTTCATTGTTAGATAAAGACTTTCACTGGAGTGAAAAGAACCTGAAATCAGCACTTCTCCGTTCAACAGCCTCCCCTAAATGCTTAAAAGTAGCCCATTTAGCGATCATGCTGTATCAGAACAGTCAGGAGATTTATAATTCCTGGCATATCTTGGGCACAACTCCCACTGACATTTGTGCAGAATATGTTAGGGCCAGGTTAAACATCTGGGTTCTCTATTAACTATACTGTGAGGCAGGTGCACTTCCCAGCACACTGCAGAGTCCTGATCCCTGGTGCACCCTTTGGCAGAGTCACAGCTGCTTATCAGATGGAGACCTGGGCATGCGCCATTCCCTTCAGCTCTCCGAGGAGGAAATCCATGAACATGGGCAGGGAAGGAGACACAATGTGCTCCAACAGGCATCTCTAGTCTGGGCCACTGAGAAACCCAGCCCTCTGGGAGCCTTACAGCGTACACCTTCCCTGTAGTATGTAGTATCATCTATGCACATAGACACGTGGAGATCCCGCATGAACTTAAAAATAAAAATAACTGCATGTTTCAACGCCCCTCTTTATAGAGCAGGGGTAGCAGAATACTGCTAAGTAAATACTTGGAGGACGAGTCAAAGTTAGTAAAGTGCTTAAGATTAATGGATGGAATGTGCCAGTTAATGGGCAACCAAAAGAGCAACTGAATAGGAACTAGCAGAATAGGATGATTAAACTACATAGTTCTCATCTGAAAAAGTTTTCAGGACAGCTCTGTTGCAGGAAACTATTTCTTAAAATTTCTGATGAAGCCACAACAAAATTGAATCAGTTTCTGTTCTGTTTTGTCTTTTGCTTCCCCAGTGATCAAATCTACCAAAGAAATGTTAACCTATTAAGTCATCTTTGAAGCTCTCCACCAGGTAAAAACAGAGGAACTTTAACCATATGTAACTTTCTCTGCCCAGTGAGTGGGAACTGGCTTAAGATGTTTACAATTCTTCCAATTAGACTGGAATTCTAAAAATGCAGACTGGCCTCTGGAAAAGAGATCTAAAACAAGCTATAATTAGCATGTTATCACTTTATCCTAAATCCACAGTGTATCTTTATGTGGTTTGTATGGAGGGTTTTTTTTGTTTGTTTTTTAAAAACTTTTTATGGAGTTTTTAAACAGTGTGGCTCTACTACAGAAGTCACCCAGCTGTTTCAGGGTTGCTTGCCTTTGCCCTCCTAATAAAGTCATGAAGTCTACCTATTATTTATTTATTTTCAAGTTTAACAGTATGGCATCTTTGATGATGAAAACCTCAGATCATACACTTACTGAAATATTTTCTTTCTGATGGCGTACACGGCAACCTTTACTAACTAAGGAGCCAGTTTGTGTTTTTCCACTGGGGTAGCATTAGACAGGCAAGGTTCTCTAAAACCACTTTCTGTATTGACATAACTCTGTATCTCTGTTTTATTACACAGTGTACCCTGCTCTTGTCCAGCCTTCTTCTGATTACTTCTGCATGGGAGGACCATCAACCCTCAGTTGCATCACAGAGTTCCAGCTGTTAGTTTTACTAGTGGTTGCTAATACTTCAATGCTAATAGTATTTCAGGGCAACTATTCTGAAGTGAAGAGGGTATTCTGTTGCAAGAGTGGTTTAGCCTGCCTTTCCTCAGCGCAGTTATACACTTATAATGCACAGCAGGATATAGCACACGTAGAGCTGGCATTTAATCTCTCCACAAGCCCTCCGTTTAGTGAGGCAATTAGCATTACCAGTACGTAGACAGAAGATGTTCTTCTGGGCCAAGAACAAAGTCAGATTCAGCTACAGACTTGGTTTGAATGAAGAAATTGTTTTATAATGTATTTATGAAAGTCAACATGGCTGTTACTACATGTACTGTTAGTATAGATATTACTATAAAACACTTTGGCATTTATACCAGAGTAACACTCAGAAGCCCTAGTCAAAGATTAGGTCCTTACTTTGCCAGGCTATGCTTTTGCACAGCAACAAGATACACTTGAATTCTCACCGTAAGAGTTTATGCCTTAAGAAAAGGCTGAGCACAGCAAAACACCATTTGTGTTTTCTTCTTCACTTTGTACGTTGCAATACATCTACAGCATTGGGTACTGCGCAGATTAGAGAAGAGCTCCAGCCAAAGTTCTTTTACTAGCTTATGCAACAACAGATATGAAACAATATAAAAGCACCAAGGTACTTCCTGGGCTATCAAATGTATCTCAGCATTCTGGCCTTAAAGAACCTTTTGAGCTAAGGAAGGTTTCTTTTGGCTATGCCCTTCATAGCTGTATGGCTGGGTCTCTCTGGGAAGGGAGGAACCTGTATTTTTTTAGAATTTAATCACATAATACATGGATTTTTCACACAGAAAACATTTATGAGAATCACCTGCTGTTAGCCTTGCTTTTTTCCCCAAGGTTATCAACTAACCTGTGAGCAGAGTCAGTTCTGCCAACACCAAGTTTCAGGGGATATATATTTTTTCCAACTTGTGGAGAGAAGTCCAGCATTAGTCATGCATGGAGACAGCCCAGAACACAGTGTCTGACGATCTGCCTGTGTGAGCCAAATATTCCTGCCAGTTACTGAGGATTTATTTACTACCTTTGATGCCACTGCTCAAGAAGTTCTGTCATCCTGTTTGCATTCCCTGTCAGAAGCAATTGAAGCACTGCTATTCTCTTAGCATTAGGAAAATTGCCAGACTACCCACCTGCTTATAGACTGCATCAGGTAGTATGGTCTGTCACAAACATATATGCACTCACTCACTCTTGAGGGTTTTGCACTTATTTGCTAAATTAGACCAAACAGATAACACTTTGCTTTGTCATTCAGCAGGCTACATCTTTCATAGAATCCCCTCTCCCCTTGTTTCATGATGATAGTTTGGCAGGTGAGGTGCACAAATAACACAGCTTACGAGTATACAGATCTGGAGCCTGAATAGGCAGTTGCCCATCTAGAACTCACTCTTCCCAGTAATCTGACAGAGGAATTGTGAATTTCCATACAGTGATGTAAATCATGATATAACCAATTGGGCATCTCTTAGTTTGTTTTCCAGTGAGACCCTTGGCACTGGTTCCATTGTGTACATTGCTGCTATAGTACACATGTCAAACAAACAGACTTTGCAAATCTCACCTCAGACTTATGAATGGCCAATCACACTTGACGGATTACCTTTTATGCAGAACTGACTGCCTCAGCAGCTGAAAGGAGAGTAGCAGATGACTTCAACCTTGAGCTTAGCAAGGCTTTCAGCACTATTTTCCACAGTATCTTTCAGTATCTTTGTTAACAAATTGGTAACACATGAATTGAACTGGCAGACTACAGCAAGGTGAGAAACCGGCTAGACTGTTTGACTGAGCAATTGGCAGTCAAGGACTCAAAATCCAACTGACAGCAGATTAGCAACATTCCTCAAGGGTCAAGAGTGGGGCTGATACTGTTCCACATCCTCATCAGGGACAGCGCTGCCATTCAGAGGAACCTAGACAAGCTGTAGGAATTGCCCAACAGAAACCTCATGAAGTTTGACATAGGCAAATGGAAAGTCCTATACCTGGGACAGAATAACCCCATACTGGGATTATCAACCCAAGAAAATAACCCCATCCTTCCACAGGCTGAGGACTGACTGGCTAGTTTGCAGCTCTGCTGAGGGTTCAGATGGACAAGCTGAATGTGAGTCAGCAGTGTACTCTTGCAGCAGAGAAGGCAATATGTATGCTGAGCTGCATCAACAAGAACATAAGCCAGCAGGTTGAGAGAAGTGATTATTCCCCTCTACTCATCACTAGTGAAGCTACATCTGTAGAACTGTGTCCAGTTTTGGGCTCCTCAGTACAAGAGACACATCAATACACTGGAGAAAGTCCAGCAGAGGGCCACTGAGATGAGGAGGAGGTTGAAGCATATGACACTTGAGGAGAGGCTGGGGTAGGTGGGTTTATTTAGCCCAGAGGATGATTCAGCTGCAACTTTCCATTATCAAAAGGGAGATTATAGAGAGGATGGATCTGGACTCTTCTTAGAGGTGCACAGTGAAGAGACAGGTCACAGCTTGCAGCAAGAAAAATTCTGACTGGATATAAGGAAAAAAAAACTCCCCAGTGAAGGTACAGTTGAGCCCTGGACGAGGTAAACAGAGATGCTGTGGAACCTCCATTCTTGCAGATATTGAAGACTTGAGTGGAGAAAGTCCTGAGCAACAAAATTAACTTTGAAGTTAGCCCTGCTTTGAACAGGAGCTTGAACTAGATGACCTCCAGACCTAAATTATTTTATGATCTACTTGGAGCATGTGAAGCTTCTGACCTGCAGAATGGCAGCTTTTAGATATCTGTCCTAAAGACACACACATGCAATCACTTCCTGAAGTGGTGATACATAGATCCCTATTGCCCTCCACATTTAGGCTGATAAGAGCAGGTCCTATACCCTTGCAAGAACTCCAGGTATACACAAGCCAACAACAACAAAGCCCACATTTCACATTATTTATAATCCAAATCTAGATGGCAGCATATCATTCTAGATTCTTGGATAAAATAAGAGTAAAACTCAGATTTAAGAATAACATAAGAACAATGTTGATGGTAACAGTAAAATTATGTGTACTGACTTTATAGAAATAAGTCCTCCATAATTAATCTGTGGAAAGCACCACTCAAATTCATGAAGTTCTATTATCAACGATTATCATATCAGGAATGTCGATGGCTCAAAAGACAACTTACTACATTAAATATTTAAAAACTGAGATCAATGTAAACTCATTTCTGTTTCTCATCATAAATAAGTACATTTTCTCACACAGTTAAGCACAGCAGAAGGTAGTACACCAAAATCTGAATAAAGTTTCAAGGCACTGCTCATTCACAATCAAGAGATGATGCTTTTTCCGTTTTTGTTTTCAAGCTAATGGAACTCTGACATGTTCAACACTATGTTATCCACTTCCAGATGCCTAGACAGGTACAAGCCAAAATTTCAGCCTCTCAGGTTGGACGAAAATTTTGCCTTAGGTTCACAAAGATAAGCCAGCAAAGTTTATGTCAGAGAAGACAGAACTTAGCCCTATCATTAAAAAAAAAAAAGTCAACTAAGTCCCCTCAAGGCAGAAATATATGGGATAACTAATAGTTTGTACTTAAGAGAATCAAAAGGAGTAGCCTTCTCTTATGTGGATGAATAACATAACCCAATATGATTCTGCCTTCAATAAAACCAAGAAGAACGTAACTTAAAAAATTAAGATTCCTTGTTTAGTTTGAATCTTCACATAATGAGACTTTCTTTAAAGTGAGTGCAGACATGCATAGAGACAAGAGCACACATACATAGCAAGATGACAGCTGTGTGATACCTAACTGAAACAGAACAGACTCTTTTCAACTAAAAGTTATGTCCCAGACAAGTACAACTGCATTAAATAAAAAAAAAAAGCGCATACAGAATAATACAAGAAGGAAGTAATGAAAAGAGACTACTAGTCTTCTTCATGATACTCTCCACTGAGGAGGAGGTAGATTTTTTACAGTACAAGCATGAATTTCATTATAGATGATACAACTGTCCTCACTCTTATTAAATTAGATGAAATGGGATTAGAGGAACCGATGATGTTTCTAACAAATGAAGTGAACTTCTCAATCTAGTTTTATACCTCATATCAAAGCAATCTAATTCTCTTCTGAACTGAAATCTATTTTTTCTTCAAAACTAGACAGATGTATATTAAAGTATGCAAGTGCTAATAAATATTAAACTTTCCAATCTCTTTAAACAAAAGGAAAAAGCTCATTTTTTAAAGATTATTTTAGGGATGTACCAAACAGAGAGATTAATTAAAACAACTGCATAGTGCCAGAAAGGTGATTATTGATTGAGGTATATTTTCCCGTAGGGTTTGAGACTGAAGTCCCATTCCTCATTTAAAAACATAAGACCCAATTTTGTTATGGAACTTGGAAACCTTTTTCTAATCAGTCCAGATTTGCTGTAATAATAGAGCCCCCCCAAAAAGACATATTTTCAACATACCCACAAGTTATAAAACACACATTGCTATCACAGCCCCACCTAGCACGGGCGCTCAGCAAATTGAGCATCATCCAGCATTTTAAAACTCTTTAAAGTCAGTCCTGTTGCCGGGACCGCCACCCAGTAGTTTTCCCGGTTCCCGAAACAGGCGCTGGGAGAACTTGCGCCCTAGATGCGACTTGCTGGGTGACACCAGAGCTCCTCGCCAAGGCGCAAGGAGGGGAAGCCTGGGCGAGCGGCAAGCAGCGCGGCAGCCGCGGGACCCCGGCGGCCCGAGCGAAGCTCAGGGCACCCCCGGCTCTCTCCTGGGGCGCGGGGGGGCAGCGCTACCCTAATCCACCCCCGTCCAGACCAGGAAGCCGGCGCTCGCTCCCGGCCCGCTACCTGCCACTGAGCGCCCGATGCTGCGCAGGTGGGTGAAGGACGGGTAGGCGGCGTGGACCCCCTTCAGAAACGCCTCCAGCTCCTCGGCGTGGTGGTACCTGAAGTCCAGCGCGGCCGCCAGGCAGACCAGGCAGAGGGCGCCCGCCACGTCCTGCGAACAAGGAGCAGCGGGTCAGCGACCACCCCCCTCCCCGCCGCTCAGCCCGCCGCCGCCGCGAGCGGGAGCAGGTGCCGCCCCGCCTCCCCCCTAACGGCCGCCCCTACCCCGAGAGCCGCCCGCATGGTGCCGCCGCGCTCCACGACTGGAGCGGCGGCGCCGGGCGGGGGCCGCCATCCCCCGGCCGGCCTCGCCCCGCCCCGCCGCTGAGTGACGCGGGCCTCCTCCACTCGGGTGCCCCCGGCCCGCCCCGGGCAGGCGGAGGGGGAGGGCCTCCCCGCCCCGCCCCGCCCCGGCCGCCGCCCCGCCCCCGCCCCGGCTGCCGCCAACGGCTCTCACCTGCGCGAGTCCTGTCAGCGCGGCGGCGGCGCCGCCCTCCCGCGGGGCCCCTCGTGGGCGACCCCCCTTTCCCCGCCACCGCCCCGCCCCGCGGGCCCCTCCGCGCAGGGCGGCGATGAAGCGCTTCAGCGTGCGGCGGCTCCGTGGCGCAGCCGGCCCCCGCCGGTCCCCGCCGGCCGCCCTGCTCCCGGGGGCGGAGGGGAGGGGGGCACGGTGTGGCCGCGGCGGCGCTGCCACGTTTGCCGAATTCGTGCTGGTTTTGCCTCATTTTTTCTCTGCGTCAGGTGATGGCGTGGGTGGAGGAGGAGGAAGGGGTACCTGAAAAAAAAAAAACAACACAGAAAACAAGAAGCAAAAGTTCCCATTTTGACTTTTGGTGATGGTTTCGATTCACAGGGAAGGTTCTTCAAAAAACAATGCAGTCTTTTTTTAAAGCCTCTTTGCTCGGAGACAAAACGTGCTCCGCGTGGAGACACTCTGGTGAGAATTTAGCTGCCCAAGTCTGACAAAATCCCCACGGAGCATTTTTAGATGAATTTTTAACAGGCTTGAATTCATTTATTGAAAGGCCTGGATTGTATCTACGGCATTAAATGCTTTTCTTGTTTTTGCACTAACCACATTGCCTTGAGGATATCCTATTCTTCGGATTCATTACTAAGACTTTTTTCATCACCTTTTATTGACTTTTGTAAGTTTAAGATTGAAAAGGGCTAAGAGAAGAAAGTCAGTGAAGTTGGGCTTGAACAACAAAAAGTAGAATAGCACCAACATTTCTTTTAAAATATGATGGAGATAGATTTGAATGTTTGAATAGAAGGGCTTGTAGGTTCTGAAGAAGTCTTCTGAGAAAGTAAGGTGGCATTTTTCATGATTAACTGTGGCAGGATTTCCTGTATCATCTTCTGAAGTTTCTCAACATCAGATAAAGGATATCAAAGCAAATGAATGTATGAGCCAATCTAAAATAACAATTTATACATTCCTAAGAGAAGACTCTGTATTAAATAAAAAGTTATCGTAAAGCAAAAAGTTATCACAATTTTTCCCCCAAAGCTTTAAGAAAAAAATCAAATTTTGTTTTAATGCAAATAGCTATAGTATCCCATGTATCAAAATGTGTACATCTAAAAATGGAGGTAAGATATCTACCTTCAGACCTCTCAAGTATTCTTAGTTCATGGGAGGGACTTCCATATCATATGTGACATATTAGATATGATAAGGATATATATATATGGATATATATCCAATGTATAAGGCTACTCAGTTGAACAGACATCCATAATATTAGGATGCTGCTGAATAATGTTCCTTCCATCGTGGCACTCTTGGGGAAAGGACAGCCCCACAGCCTCTCTCTCTCCTACTCTGACTCTGCCATATTGTCTTTCTCATAAATTGATGTGACCCATTCTTACCCATCACCAAAGAAAATTCTTGTAATATCTAAATATGGATGTTTAATACCTTCTTTATAAAAAATGTTATTAGTTGGCTACAGTTACTTGCATTTGCACTTGGAGAGAAGTCTTGCAGAGAAACAGAAGGTAGGAGTCAAGTATGTGAGCTACACATTTGAATTTGTGAGACTTGAATATATGTATTTTTTCTATAGGTTCCTTGAAAGATGATCTGGAGATACCATTTGAGTTAGCAGGGAAGAAAATATATTCAGCTAGTAATGCAACATGCACATACTTGGAAACTGTCCCATGATAATCATAAGAAATCAGAGAACTATGACTCTAAGCCAGAGGAGGGTAGTGTTGGCAGCATGGTAAAATGACAAGAGGCTCTAAAAACTTACTCTCAGTGAAATACCCCAAATCACCCTTGAAAATAGGCAATCATACAGCCTTATGTCCTTCTGAAATTACACCACCCTTCAGTGCATCCATCATAGTCAAGATGAAATGAGACCATGACTGTATTTAGGAATGACAAAAACACTTCAAAATGATAGATTGTTTCTGTGCCAGGTACTTGCAAGTTAAGACAAGTCAACCTGTTTGGCATTATTTGAGTTACATGAAACAGAATCTAACAAACTTCTTTCAGTTTACATTGTAACATGACAATACAAAACTCAGAGATACCTGTTATTCCCGAATCCCTTTTCAGAAAGTCAGTATATGCAGCTGAGGGTTAAAGTCAGTACTTAAGACCAAATCTTGCATAAAAATAAGTCAGTGGTAAATCTCCCATTGACATCAGTCATTCAGAATCAGGGACTAAATTTAAGATATTAAGATATTAAGACTGAAACTGTTTTCTGTATCATTCTCAGCACTGCAATGGACAATGACCCATATAATGAAGCAGGATAAATAGAAGTCCTATTGCTGTAAACAAAGTTAATTGTTCTCCTTCCAGTAACATTCAGGATGTTCCATTTAAAACTGTCTAATACATCCACAGCTATAAAAGCTGACACTTGAGCATGGGTTTCGTGGGAAGCAAATACAAAATGTGATGTGAAATCTTCACCTGTGGACTTCAGCGGAGAGTGTGGGGGAGTGCATCAAAGTAGTGTAATGAAGTGAGTAGCTGTGTTGCCCTCTACTGACAGGTTAAGAAAATCTGATCACAAGCAACAGGTATGAAAAATCTTCACCCAACAGTTAGCACCATAAGACTGACACTTTATGGATGTACACTTAAACTAGGTCTCAGCAATAAAGAGATTTTCTGGAAGTTTTGTGATTTTGGAGAGCTATTCACAAAGTCAATCGTGGGATTTGAAATCTTACCCTGTATTTTGTTATTTTTCATATAGGACTTCTGCAAAGGTTTGTAACAAAAATGAACTTCCCACATGATAGTTGAAGCTTCATATTGTTTTTGGTGAGAAATACAAAGATATCACTAATAGGAGTTCAATTTTCAAAGGATCATCTCTACTATTAAAGCTTTCTCACGTGAAATAATGTTCTAGGCTTACAGACCACAACTTCAAACTCTTTGCATCTATATGAACACTAAGAATCTGGCAGTCTCGTGTGGGAAAGACTTGAGATAAAGGCTTTCTCAAGTAAGAAGGACCAGATAAGTGAGTTTAGCACAAGTAATGACACAGACACATGAATCTGATGAGACTTCACATCTGCATAAACCCAGATACCAATCACCTGAATAAAATGCAGTGAAGACATTCTGGTGTATGCTATCCACAGTGATGAGCTAACAGGCTGTTTCTTAGTATGGTGAAAGTTAGAGTCTCTGCCTGAAAGGGCACAAAAGTGGCAGAAATGGTTCAGCATTCACCAGCTTATTAGTTGTCTGTACCATGCAGGCAATTCTCAGCTGAGGCTTACATATTTGGTTTTTAAGTCTCCTCCCCTCCATCCCAATACAAGGATTACCCCAGGAGAAAAAAGGGATGCCCTGCTGAGTCTGGTAATCTACAATTAGAAGATGTCCCAAGGGGGACTATTAGCAGCTGGTATAGTTTAGAGTTGTCCAGACAAGCACTGAATTAGCTGGAGAATCTGGAACTGCAACTAGCTGCCTGACAAACCTCTCGCTTATCCAGTCTTGCAAACAGCAAAATCTGCATACAGTAGAGATTTTGAGCTACTGCATAACAACACATTGCCATGTGTTGTGGTGGAAAAGGTCAGTTCTGCTCTGCAGTGGGTTGAAGCATTTGTTTGTATTTAGATACCAAAAGCACAGGAACATGAACTAGTTCAAGGGTTTTGAGTGTTGTGTGTTGGATATTGTAATACAATTGGAAAATGTTTTAATCTTTATTTTTCTCTCTTAAATTTGCTTATAAATGCCCTTTCAGTAATACACACAAAATTAAATTTAATTGAAGATAAATTATTTTGTCTTTACTCCTGGAATGCCAGAACTTAATTTTGCATCAGTGGCATGATGCATTCCTGGTTTGTAGGGCAGAGGACTAAGAATGGGAAAATCCAGGCAGGTTTGGTGGGAATTTCAGTGGTTTGGGGACTGATGGATTTCAGGGAAGTACATGGGAAATAGGAAGGGTAAGTGATGACCATGGGAGTGTTGAGACTGCAGTGGGAGGACTGGAGGCTGGAGAGAAGGGGCTAGAAGGTGGAAGGGTTGTGGAGACGGTTGTTGGAGAAAAGCAACTGAGAGGATCAACGGAGGTTTCACGGTGAAAGCGACTGAGAGTGGTCTTTCTTCTCACTAACACCCTGTCAATTTGATCCCAGGATAATTGAATTTGAGGAATTTGGGATGTTGACATGGCATCCTGTCAGTTGTCCTAATTTGTCTGTGAAATGCATTTCAGTTAATACCATGGAAATTACTGAGATTCTTCATAGCTGATTTCTTGTGGATATTAAGCAATACTTCTGAGTAATCTGAAATTTGTCCCCAAAACTGGAGAAATTTGAGCTTCCAACATTTGGAAAAGTTGTCAATTTTTGGAATAGTTTTTTTGTCCTTTTTGCTAATTATCTTCTGATCAAAATATCTTCTTAAAAACAATTGCCATTGTCAAGAACAATGCAACACTCTTAGTGACAATGATGGCTAGTCTCTCTCTTTAAATAAGAATTCCTCCAGGCCACTTAATCAATATATCTGTTTCAAGTAAACAATGGTGCCATTTCCTGAACAAGAAATTAAGGCATTTTTGGAAAACTTAGTTGTGTAATAAAAAAAATCCTCATTTCTCTGCATTGATTTATGCATAATGGGCCTTTAAACAGACAAGCAAGTAAACAGTATACACTGAAATCTATTAGTGAAAAGTGCATATTGCTCTAGAGTGATGTTATGAACTAAACTTTTTCTTTTGAGAGAGAAATAGAGAAGGAGCTTTTCAGATATAAAATGTCTCTGAATTTTCCAATCAGCTGTTTAAAAACGAATGTTTAGCAATGCAGTAAGCAAATATGCAGCTTGCTTGACCTCACTGAAAGCAGTTGGCAAGTATTTTCTTGGGTTAAGCTGTACTTGCTATATAATGGTTAGACTGTCATTTATGAAACTGTATGGCTCTGTGAGACTCCGTTTTTCTAGAGATGAGGGTATGATTTCATGGCCAGCTTAAACCAATCTAAAACTGAGCTGTGCCTGACAGAGGCAGCCCTGCACCCAACCCTGCTGCCTCCCTTCTGCCAGTGTGAGCACCCAACACATCTGGTCAGTTGGATCAGGGAACTGGTACATCTGGAAGCTAACCAAGCACACACACACACACACACACACACAAATCCCCAAAAACCCAAGGTTCTTCATTTTCACCTGGCTCAGCTCCCTGATTGAGCTGACCATGTAGCCCATACAAGCACTGGCTCTGGCTGAGGGAGCAGAAGGCCTAGATGGCCCAAGGAGGGTGAGAATGTGCTTTTTGGCAAGAGTGTACCTTAGATCAGCCGGCACTCATCATGCAACTGCAACTTAGAGGGGACATTTATGGTGAACTGCTGGCAAGAGGGAAGTAGCTATGTGATACTACAGGTCACCAGAGAGTTTCTTCAGAAGAATCAGCTGTGCTCAGAAGACAGAGATTCCTGTGCTGTGCCGCAGTTCTGGTGATGACTCATTCCTTAGAGACAGGCCAGATGTGACATCCTATAACTTTTCTTTCCCACTAGTGGTATGGGGATAATAATGCTGAATTTAACTGCAGATTAATTAGCATTTGTCAAGCACTTTTGTAAATGTCAATTAAATACAAATTATAGAAAGATAATGCTATTTCAAAAATAGAAATTTCTGCCAGGCTTAGTCCTACTCCAGTACTGTTGCTTATTATAATGGAAAGTGATAACATTTCAACAGTTCCTTCAGCCAAATGAGCCTTCCAAGGCAAACTGTCATGACAGCAAATTTATTAAGGTCATCTTGATGCAATTAGCACTTACAAACTCAGGCTGCACAAATGAGCACTGGAAATAATAACTTATATTCACAAATGTATGCAAGTCCAGAGAGAAAAGCTACTCCCATGGTGGATATGGAGGCTGGCTAAGGAATAGCCTTTAACAAGACAAAACCTGCAAAAAAGAATCTCCCAGTCCTCAACCTTTGAAGGCCACTTATTGGAGGTCATAAATAATCCTACCAGAAAATCAAAAATCAGGATGAAAAAACTTGTTGTTACCATCTGAGAATTTTTTTTCTAATTCATGTTTCAAGGAATGATTAGAAAACTACAAAAATAGTCAAGCTTTGATACGAAGTGAGAAAGACCAAGCTAGCTTTAATTTTGTCTCGTTCATTGAACCTTTCTTTGATTAAGCTTCTTCTAATGTTACTTATTTTAAAAGACTTTTAAGTAATTCCTTGTCTTAGAGTGCTTTGTACTTAACCCACATTGTGTAAGAGGAATCACTTTGCTACTACAGTGCTTCCCTAAGGGTGACATTTTCCTGCACAGTCAAACCCATACTTAGAAAAGATGGTTCAAGCAGAGGCCTGGCTGGGTTTCCTGCATTCCTGGTGCATCACTGGAATGGATGTTTCAAACCAACGTGCATTACAGCAGCCTTAAGCATGCTCATCAGCAATCAAACATATCTGAGCAAGCCTCAGATTGGAACAATTTTCAGTCCCAGCTTCAGAACAAGACAAACCTTGGGGGTCAGATTTCTTCATTTTTATCATGTTAGTATATAACTGTATAAATATCATATGAAATTCTCCACTGGGAATGAGTTTTTCAAATGTTTAAGGTCCAGCATCCTCATCTCAATTGCATTACTAATACTTTTTGGCAGTCGCCCACACAGGAAGCCTGAAAATACACTAGAAAAAAAAATATTTCCCCAAAAAACCTATGGTAAGGAGGTCACAAAATTAAGATAACTTAAAGGATGCCTTCATTTCAAGAGAGCTTTTCATATCTCCGCAATAGATGGTAAGATTGAGTGTTGCATGCGTTGCAAAGCTTGATGGACTGCATAACTGAAAGCATGTCTGTAGTCCATTGTTTTTCACTTAGTTTTAATTATTTTTCATAGCTCATAAAAAGATATTTTAGAGCAAAGAAATGTCAACAATCTTACTTATGGTAGTGAGTATTAAAAAGTTGTATTTCTGTTGGATGACAGTCCATGATATCCTAACACCTAAATTTCCCTTACCACCTCTGATTATGAGCATGTGTGGAAGCCCAAAGCATTTTACTATCCACCTGTTTCTTGCAAATGAACCTCTGCATTAAACTGGCTTAACCTTTAGTGCACAAGTCCACTTCTCAGGACACAGTCTGAATCATCTGACTGTGTGCAGCATAGGTCAGCAGGACTTCAGGAGAACAGGGAGGAGAAGACTCCCATTTCCACTAGCACATAGTGAGAAACGTGATTCGTAGGCAAGTCTGACTTGGGAAAGTTAGCTTGGGAGGATGTGTAAGGGCTGAAGAGTCAAAGATGTGCTCTTAAAGATTTACTAACAATTCAAGTTAGTCAGTGATGGCTGAAGCCTGCTTGCGCTCACATGGCCCACAAATCTCTTCCCATGAGGGAACCATTCTGCCCAGTGTCTGGCTTTCCACTGGTGTAAGACTGTTGCATTTTTCAAATTGTATGTATTTTTACTGTTTTTTTAATGGATGATTATGGATCCTCAGCCTGCCCTTACCATTACACACTGATAAACTTCTGTGGCTTTCCCAAACTGCTCCTGTGCAAGCCCAGCTGCATGAAGAACTCTCTATTTTTGATCAAAGATTGGACTGTTCAGGGAATTATTTGGCCCTTAAAGCTTTCTTGCTGTGGGCTAATACTCAAATTTGCACTGTATATTACAAAAATTGCCAGTAGATTGCCATGGATTTGCATATTTGATCATTCAGAAGTTGCCACTTCCTGTAACTGCTTTCTTTGAACATAGATTATTCCATCATGTCTGTTGTGCTCCAGCATTTGGTATTATTTCAAAGTGGCAATCACATTTGTAAGTGTATTTCAATACAAGTCTAATGTGATTGCTGGCTTGCAGACTTAGAGAACAGTTCTTAGCCTCATGGTGGCAGATAAACATTTTATAAGACTGGAATGTTAGCAAGTTCTCATGTGAACTGAAGAAAATACTTGTCTTTATTTTGCCTCTAATCATTTTAAATAATGGACCAAACTCAAAGGAGAATCTGAGTTGGCATTATTTACTCCTTATTTTTGTCATCATGAATTCCTTCTATCTTATTTTAAAGCAAAATTTTAGTGAGTTGCTAGGCCAATAGTGATTTCATGAACTTTCCCCTGCCCCATATGTGTATTAAATCTGTTTTAAATATGATATTGCTGCTTATATTTGTTTGAAGATCTTTTTCTTCCTGTGTTTATACTCTTATCAGATCCAATTTACATGGAAAAAATCCTTACTTCACTCTCTTCACAGAACTAAAGAAGTGTAATTGATTTCTCCTTCTGCTCTGTTCAAGAGTCTAGATTCTCTAGACTCAGTCCTGCATTGCCCTGTGTCGTCATTTACAGATATAAGTAATCAAAGTGTGTGCAAAAGTGATGAAGTAGCATTTTCAATACATTTGGTACTGATGGAAATGATGACAGAAGGCACGGGGTCATGGAGAATTAGGGCCTACTATCGTTTGACATTCTGCAAAGACTATGGGAAAGTAAAATGAAAACTGTGCCGCTTGCAGAAAAGCTGTATTGATTTAATTGCTGAATAATGTCAATAGGGTTAAATACCTGGTACTTGTATTTCAGTTGACTTTAGTTGAACATGTAAGTAGCCATAGTTAGCTCAAAAAGTTTCCTAAAAGTCAAAACAGTCCTAAAACAAGGCAATGATGCATGTATCAGAAACATGGTAAGAATACTGGTTCATGTGTATAAACTAACCGATGCTGAGCTAGGAAATGCATCTTACACTGCGCTGGACCTTCCACAGAAAAGGGAGGTTTTGGTAAATGGTCTTTGCTTTTGGCTGCTGGCAGATCACCACCACCATGTTATATGGTCTGTGTATACTGAGATCAACAGTATACCAGGGTTTTACTACGTGCCACGATGCCACCGGGCACTTCCAGTGTCTGAATGAGCTTGAAACCAGAGGGACTGGAGTCTCAGGCCAGTGGGAAGGGCAGACCTCAGGGATGAATGCAGAAATGTTCTCACAGCATAGATCTGTCATTTCCGAGACTGTCAAATGACTTAGTAGAGACTTTCAAAGCAAGGCAATGGTTTTTATTCAAGCTGACCAGAAGACAAGCCCATTTTGAAACAATTCTTGAGGTTTTAATGTGTTGTTTTGTTTTGAACAGCACTGAAAATAAAACCTTTCAAACATATCCACAAAGGAGCTGTTTGGGGATTAAAGGAACCCTCAGGTTTTCAGTTAGGGTTGGACTGCCAGTGTCCCTCTCTCTCTCTTTCTCTCTCTCTCTCTCTGTGCCCAGGAATGTCCTCAAAAAATGTCCACAGAAAAGTGTCATGAAAACAGATATATTTCCATTAAACATTTTTTTCTTTAACAAAATAGAATTTATGGAAAAATATTTTGATCAATTCTGAATTTAACTAATTTTAATAAAAGATTTTTGATTACCTTCACTACCCTGTTTTGCAGATCTCAGACATGATTCTAATTTTAATATGGTTAGAAGTACAAAGGAATAGTTTTGAATACAATATTTTAGTTATTCCCTTTGAAGTATCATTAATTTGTGTTCATAGAGGTTTATGTAAAATTTCTTACTACATATGGGATTGAGGTGTCTCAGGAGAATTGACAGGGTGTTGATCTGTTTATGCCATCATCCTTTTCCTGATATTTTGACATATACACTGAATATAGCATTGAAAAAATATTAGTAGAGTTGCAAAATCCAGCATTCAGAAGTTAAGGAATGACAGAATAAAGATTGCTGGTGCAACATTTACTCTGCTACTTTGTGTGTCCTTATTATGATATTTACTATATGAACTCTTTTTTTTCTTTTCTGTACCTAGGACCCCTATTTCAGTCAGAGTACACAATGAATAGTCAGACTTGATGAGCACTTAGTATTTTGGTTTATATTCATTGTTCAGAGGGTGGCCTTTTTTCATCTGAGAGATCAGTCAGCGTTTGAGGTCTTGTGGGTGTTCCTTTTAAAAAGGGAGACTAGTGTTGAGATCAAGCATTTTGTTAATACGATCCCTTTTATTTACAAAGAATGGACAGTCATGAAGTTATATTTTGCCGAACTCAGTAGGAGTCAAACAAGAAGCAGTTTCTTTGCTTACATTTCTAAGCGACACTAGCATAAATTCTTCAGCTGTTAGCTTCTGTCCTGCTTCTGCTGGCATCTCCATTAAACAATACATAGTCCCTGCATTTGTATTTATGTCCAACTAAAGTTCATATAGACAGAGAGCTCGCTTCTGACCAACTTTGCATATAACCCATATTTGCAACTGACTTGCTCTAAAAAGAATTGTAATTCTCCTGTCTTGTATTCAGGAGGAAGTTTAAAACAAATTTCATTTTCATGGTACTGGTACATTTCAGTAAATCACTATTTTAACCACAAAAAGGCATTTCAAACCCTGTTTGGAGGCCCAAGTTGTTCATTTCCTCAGGTTTTTCTCTGGTGTTTATAAAAACAGAATTTGAATACTTCACACGCTTAAATATATATTCATAAGCCTCTCTAATTTTACAGATGAGGCACTGGAGCACAGAAAAAATAGGACCAAAAGTTTTCATCATTCTTAGGAGCCAATTTGAAATACCAGCAACCTAATTTTTGAGGGTATTTAGCACTATATCACTGTTTTTATGCTTAAAATACAGCTCTCACTGACTTCAGCACAGTTATAGATACTAGACACTTCTGCAAATTTGACCCCTCCATATCAAACCAGCATCCCCTAAAAATAAGGAACACACCACATCTGAGAAGCCTGGTTTTACAAAGTCGCAACACCCAGTAGAGGCAGAGATACAATCCAGTTAACTGGACAGCATTTGCAACCTTAAACATATAACTCTTCATTTTCTTCCTGTGCACCATGGTCTCAGTCCCTTCCAGCTTCAGCTGCAAATAAGACTAGGACACTAGACTCAGCTGTGACCCTTATTTACAACACCAATTCAAGTGTCATTTAAGTAAGCCTGTCACAGGGCAATACACACCAAGGGGCCAGGAGAAGGATGCAGGGATGCTTAGTTTCGTGGGTTTAATAACACTCTTATAGTGAAGAGGCTTCTTATCTAACCTCCCCTATGGAAAATCAAAAATAGACAGAAACAACAGGTATTCAGTCCTGTAATATGTCATCAGCTATATGGTGCATGAACAAGGCTATGTTTGCTTTCTGCCTATTGAGTTAATGTGATCAGTAATGGGTTATTATCCCCTGTGTCAACAGGTAAATCTGGAGCAGGACACACATATTGCCAATGACTTTCAAAGATATTTGGTGCCAGCAGAGATTTAGAAACCTCGGGGCCCTGTTGTGGGCCTCAAGGAGGGTGCTCACGGAGAGTCACACAACCTATCCCTACCAAACTTGACTTCTCATGCTGTCTACGCACCAAGCTGCTGCTTTTCCAGTCTGATTCATCCCAGGGAGCTGCTTCTTCCAGTTTAATTTTCTTTACTTAACGAGACTCACAAAACTTACCAAGAACATGTATAAGTCCAATTTGCTTTGACTTATCTAAAATAAGCTAATATATTACAAATAAGCTAATATTTTATTATACATTTTTGTATTAATGACTGATTTTTAGCCATTTTCTGGATATAGAGGAGAAACTGCCTACCTCTGAGTGAAGATGACAAAGAAAAACTTCAGGAAGGTCTGAAATAAGTGTGCTGAAAGTGCTCATCTGCCTCAAAGGTATCCCCGTGACTTCTTATCTGTGTGGACACTAGCATCAGAAACACCCTCTCACTTTCAAGGTCATCAGACTTATCCAAGTTCTGTGCTTACATTTCTAGTCACAGTATTTTATTTAATTGGATGCTTGAGGAATTCAACTAAGTTGAACTTCTGTATCCCTGAAATGAATATAAGTCTTGCCTGTCATGTTAGCTAAATCTGGACAACACTTATGTGTTTAAGTGCTCTTTTTTTCCAGGGTCAGGGTGCATGACATTAGTTCATTTGCTTGTTTCCTCCTACTTGCATTTATCTTATTTATGTTATGTAATTCACTCAAGTGAATTATTGCACAAGTCTTTAGGAACTGCTAATCTCGTCAGTAACATGACTAGCATCCATCATATTTGCTACAAGCCTAATAAACAACCTGTAAAGACAGCACTGTGAAGACAAAAATAAGGTAAACTAAGTAATAATCTGTTGTATTCAACAGACCTTTTTTCACCCATCAGTCTGATTACCAAGTATCACAAGGTACCCAGCAGGTTGTAAAGGCACTCTTAAGATCTCAAAGGCTGCAAACATTTTTTTTTCTTTTTCGCTGTTAACACTGGGGGAAAAATGATGGCCTACTCAGAAATATATAACAAGTAGTCTAGGTTACAGCAAGCCAAGCTGGTCTAACAGTTCACTGATCAGCCCATTCTCTTCTCTTTAATATCAGTGTGCCTTCATGTCATCACTGGCCACAATCTCTCAAGCTATTAGTGACTTTAGGCTCTGTCACATTTATTTTAGCTACTATTACCCCACTAGTAGGACTCTGACAGTGCAGTAAGGCATAATAAATGCTTTGTGTTTTTTATTGCTTTGGAAAATGCTTAGGAAATTAGGAAAATACAAGAATACAATTTCCACTCTATGTAAGGTTTTCAAGGAGAATCAAAAATGATAATGGGATTTTTCAGAACCACAGCTTGCCGACCTAATAGATCACACTGATTTTTCATGTCATACCATCTGCTAACTTCAACTCTAACATCTAGTTTGAAAGTAGTTGCATGCTATTTTATACTGCAGCACTTGAGTTCTTACAAATCTGATGTCTTCATTCTCATTGTTTACTTTTGTTGGACATTTTTCTTGTTAACATATATAAACATTTATGTTAACATATTTGTTCATAAAATATAAAAGCAATTACACAACTATACAGATAATTAAAGTGGATAAATGAGCATGGCATATAAGCTTAAATATTCTTAACAGTTGCAAAACTGCTTATAAAGCCTTTTTAAACTGCTTATTCAGTAATGATCACAGCATTTCCTTGTGTGTGTTAATGTCCAGTCACAACCTAAAGGAGGATGGTTAAAAAGAAAAATGACCTTTGTTACATGAGGCTGATCCTTAAAGAGAATATGTGCTTTTCCAGTGTTTATTAGCCGTGGTGCTTTGGGGATTTAAAATTAGCATGCTTTTTCCTAGCCTTTCATGTTACTTTAACTAATATAAAAAGTATCACTCAAATGTTGAAGTTGTATAGACTGGATTTTTAGGCATGGATAACATTAGAAGACATTCGTATTTTAATCCATCATTCCTTAACTTGATGGGACTTGCCAAGGTGTACTTGGGGCTTCAGACAATTTTGATTACCTCTGTGACAGAGAGAAAAGTGGAGGAAAAGAGTCAGAAGGAGCTATTAAAGGGAGGGTGATAACAGGTTTTAGGAAATTACAAAAAATATCTAAACGAAACAGGGAGAGAGCAGATAGGTTCAATTAAAAGCATAATTATTTGTAAAAATGAGGGAAGAACATTTGACCTGGAGGTGTTCACTGACAATACACAGAATATTTTCTGAGCATGGTGCGCGCATGTCTCCCAGCCCTTCAAAATCCAACTATTTCCACCTTTTTTATGCTTCCATCCATACCTGGAGTTTGAACAGACAGTTCTGATTAGTGAGAGACCGGAGATAGTAATCAGTTTGGTAATCTAAGGATCTCAGGTTCTGATTCAGTAGCATTTTTCCAGCAAAGAATCTGAGCACTCAGGAGTCTTACCAAAAAAAATGAAAAATTGGAGTTGCTAAGCAATTCTTGGATGTGAAGGCTTCAGCGTATTTATGTAATGTAAGTAAAGAAAGGGTTCTGCTGACTTCTGCATGACTAATGACATGGTTTGATTACCTAAGCTCTTTGCTTGTCTTTGTTCCTTATTCACAAAGAAAACAGCGGGCTAAATTCAGTTTTGTGTAAATAGACACAAGTGTCTTCAACTTCCTGGGAGATATATCTGCTTACATAATGGTTGAATTAAGTCTAAAAATATATAGTTTAAAATTAAACACGAGTTTCATAAACAACAAGATAAAGGGATTAGAAAGAAAGATGTCATATTAAATACTAGAATATAAGGAATGATAAATGGGAGACATACAGAGAAATGCTGTTATCTGGACATTAAATAAAAATATTCAAATGTATTTGAAACTGAAGCATTAAGGAATTAAAATCCATGGTGAAAACAATGAATTTTTTGGAAAGTCATAGAATCCAGACCTTAGGGCTAAATCCAATCTCAGACCTCACTGTACTGAGTCATCCTGTTCTTTGTAAAAAGGACAACCCAACACTTCATACTTTGATAAGAGTCAGAAATCAGAACCTTCATTTCATCTCTAGTTAGAGCTCTCAGGCTGCGGACGAAGTAAATTGAGAAGGGCTCTCAAATGCATTCAGTGCAGGGTGATTTTAAAAATAGTAAAGGCAGAACAGAAGTCTTTCACTAAAATTTCCTGTAACAAACCTCTCCATCTATCACAGAGGGATGCTATCACTTCATTCCAGTCAGGAAAGGTTTTACATTGAAACATCAAGTAAACGGCTTATCCTTCTAGGGTAAGATTGCTCCAGGGCACAGAATGGAGTTTGCAGCAACCTGTTGCACCTTTGGCTCTTTCGATTTGTACATGTACACAAAGACTGAATCCAATTTGGTGCCCTGTTTGTTTAAAAATGTATGTTTTATGGGCATTTCAAAATGATCTGCTCAATGTTACGGGAAAATTAGACACCAAATTAAAAAATGCAAAAAGTATAATGTGAATCTGTAGTTACAGGCTGTAAGCAAACACAGAAGAAGAAGGTAAGCATATTATACAGTGCTGAAAATGCTGCTATTTTGCCTAAATCACCATATATTCAATTTAGTCTTGTCTTACAGACACTTTGCAGTTTATCCCATGGTAAATATTATAGCTCCACTGATACTATTGTAAGTTAGAAAGAAAAAAAAATGATAAGAAAGAAAGAAAAAAAGCAGGCAGGAGATTTAAAATGCACCAACAGTAGTTTATTCAGGAGTATTTTACCCATTTAAATTGTTACAATTTCCTGGGAAGACTGTTTGCACTGGAGTATAGAATCAGGCCCTGACACAGAAGACTGAGGTGATCCTTCAGTTTCATTGGGAAATGGACTGCTAGTTCCCCTGTTACATGATGATGATTGCTGAGGCTAATTTGGGGAGAGCAGGCTCCTGCAAGCTAAGCTGTGAAGAGTTCTCTGTAATAAATTTAGCGAGTGAAGAGTCACACAGTAGTGCTCCTGTGTCAATAGATGATCATCTCCGTCTGTGACAGCTCATGGGGCTGCCACGAAGTCTGACATTAGGTATTGCATAGCTTTTTGATGAGGAGGACTCTCTAGATAGTTTTCTGGACAAGTTTCCTGAGAAAATGCACAAGTCAGGCTCCATTACTCTTCTCCAGCAGTCTTTTCTGTCAGCCTGCTTTGCAGTGGCGTTTTTGTGTGCTCTGAAGGATTCAATATTGTCCTTAAGCCACTAGCACAGCACTATTGCCTTCTGGTACTGACTGTTACTGTGCTAGTTCTCTCTATTCATAGGAGAAAGCTACAGTAGGGCTGTTGTGCTGCCTTTCTGGGATGCACATCACCCCGAGCCAATCTTGTCCTTTCGCTGATGGTAACTGGGCTGTTCTGAGGTCTAGGACACTGCAGTTTTGTTTCCCTTTCTCTGACTATATGCTTTGTAATGCCATCTCCTACCAGCATGCCCTTTCCATTCTGGTACACAAGAATTTGGCCCCAGAATCTCTTTCTTCAGTTGAAGGCAAATTATTACAAAATCCGTCCTGCTACATCACAAACTTTTCACCCAGAAAAGCACAGATACTCAGAGAAGTGCTCTTTGATTCCACCGCAGGGCCAGCCTGTGAAATATGGTTCACTGTCAGCAGCCCTACAGCAGACATTATTTCTAATGTTACATACATAGTTTTATTATGGGCAACCAAATATCCCCCTTTTGATAGCCTGCAAACTGCAGGCTATCACTCACAAGTCCAGCAAGGATATTGCAAACACTCATGTGGCTAAAGGCTCCTAATTAGGACTGAGCAAAGGTTCAGGAAGGCTAGGAGTCATCTGCTCTTCCCTACCTGGTCCTCATGATGACCTTTACAGGTCTGCAGATGGTCTGTAATTCATTGCTTTGGTGTATTGCCATTATTCATTTTGCTAAGCATTCGATTTTATAACCAAAACAATTTGTGCAGTTAACAAAATCACTATAACAATTAAAATGTCCACTGTAAAAGGCAAAGCCCCAATTGAAATGCCTGTAGCTGTGGGAGGCCACCATAGGAGCAATTCCCACCATGAGTGCAATATGAGTAATCTCCTTCTTATTCCAAGGCACTGTAGTTTCTGTAATCTCTGGAAAGCTACCCAGCCAACCAATCGGGTAAAGGTAGGTTTGAGCATGTACTTCAGTAATTTAGCATGTATCTAAAGACACAAGTTTAAAGTTATCAAACAATTTATTTTACATGATGGAGTTTGACAGTCATTGCTATGAGTGTCAGGTACTCGTAATCATGTCCTTTCATGGCAATTACATTACAAATACACGTATTGTTGGTCACCTTATACACTAAAAAGTTTTCCGGTGAAGTGTGCATGTGTGAAAATTACATAAACACAGCTGGATCCCACATAAACAACTGAGCCCTGTTTCTAATCAAGTCACATGTGATTAAGTCAAAATATAAGCAATTATCTAATGGCTGTAGATGCAGATCTTTACAGATATTCTACACAGGCTGATCTGCAGTTCTGGCTAACAATATCTGGCTAGTAAAACTGTCCGGAAAGTTTTCTCTGCTCTGATTCACCTTCATTGATAGATAGCCCTAATTTAGGCAAGGTTAAAACAGAAAATATTCTGGGCTACCATATCCTGAGCGAGCCAGTGGATTTGGGATTATTGATTCCAGTGTCAACATCTTTTTCTTTTAAGACTGTTGTACATTTCTAGCATTACCTGGTCAGATTTTTTATAACAAAAACCCCTTTTCATAAAATTGGCATGTTTGCATATTGTACACATCTAGAGTGTTTTAACTATCAGTATATATCCACAACTGAAAAACCTCTGTTTTCAATCATATATTTTCCTCCCATTGATTTATACATAACCTTTAAAAAATATCCCTGACAGAACCTGGCACAAGTGAGTTTTTTCTAATTTCAATACTGCAAAACTACACTTGATGCTATGCAATCTTTTAAAGTACATTTTATCATAGTAATCGTTTCTATACTTAACTGATTCACCTTGTCTTCTTATAGTGCTCAATATTTTACAGACATAGTCACATCTACCTATATGTACTCTGTTATATGCACAGACATTGCATTCATGTATTAGTGATCTGTTAGTCACAATTCCTGTTAATAAAGGAGGTGCATCTATCCTCATGGAGAGAAACAGTTTAACGTGTTTGGAGATAGAGACATGGTTAAGTTGGATCCATTTCTCCGTATTATCTCAGTTTGTTCATATTTTTCTCTTGTTTTTAACTTCAGCTTTGGCAATAAATCTGATAACAATAATATATCTTTCCTTTTCATTTGCACATATATGAAAGTGAAAACAGAACAAAAACAGTTAAAACAAAACTAAGCAACCTCTCCCTCATAGGAGTTTGTGGTGATCTGTTTATCAGTCTTCAGTTTGTGTATTTTATTCATTGGTTCCATCTCTTCTTTATAGCAAAAGATAAACTTTATAGGTTAACTTAAATCAACAGCCTTTACATGATCAAAAAAATTGGCTTTAACACATCAGTTAAAAATATACATTATACATTTGGCTTCTGGCTTTCAAAGCCAACTAGAATATTTTATAATTCATTCTCCCCCTCTGAAATACACATGCTTAGCCCATAGTTCTCTCAACCCTTAACTACTTCAGTACTGACAACACTTAGTTTCTCATTTTAAACTTCCTCTGTTTTTTTTCTTCCTACCACTGACTGTGTAGCCGATGTATATACTTCTCCATCCATTTTTCTCATCAGAATAGGTATCTTGTATCCAGGCTTCTTTATTATACTGATGGATATATCAATATCCATCAGCCTCCAGCATCTTTGTTACCTGTTCACCCCTTACTTCCACCAGGAAGGTCAGCGATGGGCCTCCCTAGGTGGTGTTGGAGAGGGTGGAGGCCCTGGACTTCATTCCCCCTCTTTGCACATCCTTTGGGGTTTCCCGTAGCAGAAGTAGTGAAGCGCTGCTGGAGCGTTATCTCCCCCCCCAGGAGTCCAAAGCATCAGCTGCACATTGCTTCCCATAGGGTCCCACAGGGGTTTTACTGCAGTATCTCCTAGGGCTGCGTGAAGGGTTGTGCATTCTGGCATTCCCTTTTACCTTGCCACTTCCCTTTAGTGCTATTTTTCCTAAAGAATGGTACTGGGGAGTCACATTATCAAAGACACTATATATAGATTTTAAATCATTCCTTTCTCTGGAGGTTTTCTTTTACTCAGTCATCTTTTTCCAGACCGATACTGCTTTTCTCATTTTTGCTGCTAGTCTCTCCCATGGTTCCTCTCTTGTGCCTTTTACTCTGGGTAGAAGGAGGAGCAGATTTGCTTCATCCTCTCAAAAGGTTTTTGGTGTTTGGTGGGAGACATCAGCCTGGTCAGCACAGGAACAGAACTCATCTCCTTTCATTTCACTACTCCTAGCAATCAGACCATTGAGATTACTTCACTGGTTGTAACATAGCTGTTACCTTGAAAGTCAAGAGTTTGTAGTTTATTTCTTCATTATCATCATGGAGGAAAAACGGGGGAAATGGCCTTCTGAAACTCACTATCTCCACAAGTTATAAAAAACATTTTTAACAGATAATTTGAATGCCCAAGGCTTTTTTTGTTTGTTTGTTTGTTTGTTTTTTTAATGAGATGTGCTTTAATTTGAACATCTGCAAAGAAACTGTGTTGTGACTTTCAGAGTTAACTCTATCCCAATTCAGTTAGGGCATTTTATTATTCATTGTTTCCCTCTCAAACCTCCAAACACACATGCAGTGTTTGCTACAGTGCCAGGACTTTATTGGCTTGGTAAGGAACAAGTCCTCAGCCTAGTGCAGAGCTAGAGACCGTGTCTATTCTCTTGACAGCGTCTGGCAACCTTCTACTGATAAATCTTCCTTTTCTATCTTGTTGTCATAAAGCACACAATTCACAGCTATGAAGAACATACGATATCATTTATGTTGGCGCATTTTGAGTCTGAGAAGTTCTGACAGCAGGCATGGACTGCACCGATCCTTGCGTTGCTTTGGAAATAAAGGAGGGTTGATAAATTGACAAGGTTTCTAGTCTTACTGCAAAGCTGAGCAGCATTTCAACAAAGAAAGGATATGAGATTTGTAATCATGTTTAAAAACCAAAGACAAAGTGAGGGCTTATTTTTGTTTAGAGAACAGTTCCAGGGCACGTGACATGGTCTGGATTATAGCAGTTCCACGTGTTGATGTTGGAGTTACAGGAAGATCTACCCATGCAACATTATCCAGTAACGACCATAGGTTATTTACTCTTTTTAATGAGATACAGATAAAAGGCAACCTCGGATGAACCAACTTGATGAAAAAAACATAAATGATCTTAACCTTTCTAACATGATAATTTTTCTGCTGTCATTTGAAAATATGCCATGAATCACTAACTATGAATTGTGCTTTTGTGATTACACATCTTTTTGGTTTCCAAAGCAGTTCATTCTGAAGTCACTGAGGTAAATCCAGCGCCCAAAGACTGTCAAGGCTGTTTCTGATGCATCTTACCAGCAGTGCCTGGGTGGGCTTATCTTGTTTTTGTTTGTACGGGAGCTTTGCCATGCACGTTCTGGGTGTGCTCAGAAAACAGTGAACTAATGTTCCTTGTTTTTATTTAAAGGTCTTGTATCTCTTCCAGACCCTGACTGCTAGGTCATCTCCCTATAATGTATGTACATGGCTTTTTCTAATATACGATAGTGTTGTGGATATAGTCAGGATGATGTTGTTGACGGGCTGCTATTTGCCAGCAAGTAATTTTGCTTCTGTAATGCCCGACACTGGTGATTCATTAGTAAAACTGTGGCAAAGAGACCCCCCCAATTGATAATTTATAGGAATTTATAAACTCAGATAGTAAAAGCTAGGCTGCTGCTACACTTGGCAGAAAAAGCAAAATAAAGCCACCTTCTGTCCGACTTGCCCTGGGGAGTGCAGCTGGTGGGACTCTGGAGTTGACGCATAGCCCAGGGGAACAAACTCTGTCAGGGCCAGAAGTCTCTGGATATCCACTTCCCTCCAGGACTTCTGTCTAGACCTTCCAAAATAAAACAGCGGGTGACTCAAAACTTTTTACAATACCCTCAGGAAGGCATCTGATGAGAGCGGACTGTGCTGACAGACAAGAAGAGCAGCGAGTCATCCCCTCAAGATGGCTGCCAACGAGGACGCGGAGGCCCAGCTGAAAAGAATTACTGTAGTCACTTTGGAAATCAAAATCGCAGTGTCCAACAATACTGTTAGTTGCTACTTCAGTTGCTTCTTCCTGGCAACACTATGGGGACAGATGAATGAACCTCAAGGGGGATATTTGTGGTGGAAGATGAAGTACAAGAGATCCCCGCCCAGATCCAGAAAAGTCTTAAAGAAAAATGTATCCTCTGTACAACTGAACTAGCCAAATCCTGCAGCCCATAAGGCAAAACAAACCCTTAAAATGTGTCCTCCTGTTCCTTGCAGAAATGCTTCGATGTCTGGTAGATAGTGTGCTTAGTCTAAAAAAATCTCCACAACTCTGGTTGCAAATATCATATACTTACATTTACACATCTCAAATTGATTAGGAGAGAGGAAAATGCAACTCAGTGAAAATAATTCTTTTGGGGATGCCACGTGGAAAAGGAATCATTTCCCACAGTTTAGCAAAGCATATTATTGGACTACAATCATCCCTTAAAAAAGTAGGAAACCTGCCAGGTGGCAAGGACTTAAAGGTTTTAATGAAGTTTCCAGTCCAGCTCTATTTCCAGATCAGTCAGGAGCTGCACCCCTTCCAAAAGCTACTGGTTTCTAGTTTTAACTTTTAATAGCTCAACTTCTGCACACTAGAAACATGAGAGTTACTTCTACTCTCAGTAAGACCGTGGAAAAATGCCAAGTGATAGCTCCAGCAGTCAACAGAGTGGAAGAAAAGATCGGCACAAGATTATTTATGCCATTTGTATAATCTCCCATTAGCCTGTTCCCATCCTTCAACTGCCTGTACCCTTCCTATCTCCCCTCCACTCCTCCCTTCTTTCTGCCCACTTGTTCTTCCACTCCCATGGTTTCTTCCGCTCCACCCTCCCTTTGATTTTATCCCTCTTTTTCTGTGTCCATTTGCTCAGCTTCACTCACCGCATGAATCCAGACCTCCCATGCATGAACCTGGAGACAAAAGCCTATAATAAAGAACCACTCACTGGACTTAATTGTTTGTGCCTTTTGCTGCAGAAGTTTACAATTTGGGCCAGCCATTAGATTTCTCCCCTGGTAGGTGAATGTTTACTTTGCATGGGCGAAGGAAACAGGCTGCCTGCTCGTGAAGAATGGGGAAGGAGGATTTTGCTGAACCCTCCCACTCCCCCAGCACATAACATCTCACTGGCAACACAAGGCTGCTGATGAGGGTATTCAGTCTGGCAAATGATAAATCATGCAGCCAGTGTAACACGTCCCTAGTGAAGGCACATGCCCTCAGAGCGTGAATCTGCTTGCAGAGTTGTGCTCACCATTCAAGTGCTTGGTTCGTAGTAGTGTGGGCGATGCACAGGGGGCAGTAAAAATGTCAAGGAAGGGGTGAGCACTGTCCAAGTGGCAGGACAGTCATCTCAGCACCAGCATCTCTTCCCAGAATAGACTTTTCTCTTTTATTCAGTGCCATAATAAGTGTCTCACACTGATGCTGCCTCCCTTGAACAGAAAGCCCTCTGATGTCCTTCCCCCAGCCAGATCATCTGTCCGCACTGCTACCTGCACCAAGGGAGGCTGCAAGGAGCGGGGTATGGGCACGAAGTTGGTCTCACTTGCCCCTCAGCTATGCCTTTCCATGTTGGGTTGCTTCCAGTTGCTGCTGTACCTGGTTGCCTCCACCCCGATGTCCTCCTTGCTCTGCTTCTCCCAGCTTCCCCCAGCTGTCCTGCTGCTGCCAGTGGCAAGTCTCAGACACTGGCTGGAGAAACAGCAGCTGGTGGGAACTGGTCCCTCTCCAGCATCACAGGGGTAACCTGCAGGGCAGGTTCCCTTCCCATACTGGCCTTATGATGGCTCCTGCATTGCTCATTTACTGTGAAGGGACCAGAAATATCCTGCCCACCAGAGTGAGGGCTGCAGCCACAAAGCCAGGCTCTGTCTGGGTATTCCCTCTGGCCTCAGAAATTGTTAATTCATTTCTTCATGGGGCACAGCTTAAACTGGAAGGTGGAGTAACTCTCAGATTAGTGGTTAAGCCAGGCTCCGAAAAGGCGAGAGATGTGGAATAGGAGTTATGAATGCTCCCAGGCAAAGGAGAGGCAGAAGAAGAACCGCAACACTGGGGCAGCTCTGTGAGAAAGCAGTGACAGTACCACGCCAGCCACACCATGATTTAAATGAAATCAGTAGCCCCTGGACTGTTCCTGCTGGTGCATGAGAGAGAGGCTTTGAGAACCTCTGGAGCAGTCCTCCAGACATACTTCAGCAGAGAAACTCTTGGTTTCCAGTTTCTGATTAGGTACATGCATGAAGTAGAAGCCAGTTTGCCAAGACCTGTCAAAACTGAAGTGCTTCTGCACATGTCCAGAGGCTGAACTCTGAGGACCTTTGAGAAGCCAAGGAAGATAGATGCCTCCCAGGTTAGGTCGTATCTGAGCTCTGGTTTGAAGGGTAGCAATTTTGGATGCAGGTGTTTATGATTCACTTTGGGTACCAAAGTCATTTACAAGATCTGGTCTTTCAGCCTTAGGAGCAGATGTAATCACCAATATGTGAGGTTACAGATTTGAAAAATCCAGCGCAAAGTACAATAGTGCATTTGAACCCCTCTTAGTTACCATTCATGGACTATGTTCCTGCCATAGAAATGAGTCACAATTTTGAACCTATTTTGACTTTGCTGCTGAGTGTGCTTGTTTAAAAATCCTTGAGGTTACCTGAGAGACACAAGGATACCTTGCATGTATGCCATGATCAGCCTTATCAGGGGGGATAAAGGACCATAGACCCTCCTCCCCATCCCATAAAGACCTTCTAATGTTATGCATTCACTCTCCCCTGTCATGACATTTCCTGGCTTCATCCAATTGCAGTCATAGCTGTATGGTTACTGTCATCCTTAGCAGAAGTTCTGAAGTTCATTATGGCTTTTGCTTTTTCTTTAAATCGCTTTTTGTAGAGAAAAAGTTGCTAATACATTATTTCAATGTCCTCATCTTTGTATTCTCTACTGAATGTTCACAAAATTTGTTTGAACACACATTCAGCATCCCCAGGGTCCTTCATCTGGCTTTATAAGGACTGCCAGCAACAGTCACCTCATTTGCATGTTAACTGTAATTCCCATCTCCTCTTTGTTTGTTGGAAACACTAAGCTACCAACAGTGAACTCATATTGTTGTGGTTTCCTCAAGTGTAGTGGTAACAATTTGGTAAGCTGACAAAGGATACGAAGACTTGTGTTTTACCCTATCATCTCTATATATAATTTCACCTTTCTTTTATAACATATGAACTTTGGAGGGAATGTAGGGAGAAGACAAGGACTGACTGGAAAAATTTTGCGAAGCTTATAAACCATTTGACCACTAGATCAGTATTCACCATTTGTCTGACCCAGTCTTAATTGCACAGAAGATTCTTAAAATTTAATCACTGAAAATTGTGTTGTCCAAAGATTATAGGATCAGACTACAGAGACAAAAAAGGCCTTGTATTGCCACTGAAGGCTTATCTACCTGGTCAAACTCAGTATAAGACAAAGTATGCATCTGAATAAAGGTATTCTACTGATGCTATCACTTTTATTCCAAAATGACTGTGTATGTGTTTGAGTCATACTGAAGTTTTAACTTAAATATATTCTTGTCTATTCAGATGCTATTATATCAGTATGACCAGTAACATTTTTACACATTAACAGGGCTTAATATTGTCCAAAGGTTTCATAAATTAAGAAGGAGACTTCAACTAGAGTTTTCTGGGTTCTTTATTTAGTATTAATATATTTACAAGTAAATGGGATATCTGATTTCTCCTACAGAATCATTACAAGCACAATGAATATAGCTCTGTAAGTGAAAAAAAAAGTGTATTTCTTGAAAAATTAATTGTTAAAAATTGAAGAGTCTGGGTGTATTGAGACTCTGTGATGATCATTATTTTCCACATATATATGTTACAGTCACATATACATACGTGGAGTCTACAAAGAAAAAAGAGCTATGTTAAATTTTTGGAGTTCCATTTTCAGCACAGGATGCCAAAGCTGCCACCATTTCCAAAGTTTAAATGTGTCTGTCTATGAAAACTGTAGCCACCAAAATATTAAAAACCCTTCTATGTCATGTACATAATCTTAAAACCTATTTAAGACTCAAAATTCATCAGTCACCAAATCAGTTCATACCATTCTGAAAATATGATCAAAAAGTAGAGGCACAGGAGTTGGTTATTGCATGGAGCTTTGGTGAGAGGTTGCAAGTTCAGGAGCAGGTAACTGAAGGGTGACTGCTGCTCTTTAGGGAATAACGCAGTGCGCCTGTAAATCAGTGGGCTTTTTCCAATGACTTTTGTGAGCTTTTGCTTGCTCTGGGGACAGTATGGTGCAGCTGCACAGGCTCAGCCATACAGACTGGTACCAGCAGAATTGCGCTTTTACATACCATGGTCTTGGCACTGTTTTACTTCCCCTTCACAGGCCAGTAAGAGCAAAACACAATCTAAATTTGATGTCAGTTGCTTATTCAAAACAAAAGCATCTAAGAAATACCAGAAGAATGGAAGAATAAGGCTTAAAATGTTGTGCTGAACTTTTGCTCTGCTCAGAAAAAATAACATGGATGGATGTATGGGTGGATGGGTGGATGGATGGATAAATAGATGTGCTAAACATTTCACCCCGTACTTGAAAGCTAATGGAAAACACATTCTGTGGCTTTCACAAATTAACAGAGCAGAGCAATCTAGTTTTGTATATCACAATCTTATTATTTCCTGTTTTTCTGGTGAGTTTTGGCTTGAAAAGCAAACAGACCCGTGCACAGATGAGTAATGTGTTTAGCTTTAAGATTTGGCCAGAAAAGAAAATCCCGGAAGATCTTTTTACTTGGATGGAAATAATGTATGCTACTTTGTTGTTTCTCTTTGGGATTTAGTTCTGTTACTGCTTTTATAGCTGATTGCAATGTGCTAATATGATAGGGCCAAATCTCAAAAGAGTTAGTGAAGTCAGTGGGAGTTTTGACTGAGTAAAATTTAAATCATATCTGAGTAAGGATGCTAGGACTTGGTTTACCACCCTCACAACAAGATTTTCATTGTACACTAAAACCTTTAAGCCCTGAAAAAAGTGAGAAGCATTTTAAAAGAGTCTTAACACTCTCTAACTGGGGTGGCTTCTGGAGTGCAGGCGAGCACCAAGGATAACAGCTGTACAACTGTCTTCCAGTAACCCCAGCAAGGCAGAGCGCAAAGGGCATTGCAGGAACAGAATAGAGAACAGCATGTTAAAAATACAGTTGTTGCACACAGCACTGAAGTCAGGGAACCACCAAGGCGAGCGGGGTAGCGCAGGGAAGACGGGCTACACCAGACCCATCTGTCCTCTCATGCGAGGCTCTCTACATTATTTAGGAAAGAGGGATGATCTATAGAGTAGGATCAGGAGTTCAAAGTGGTGGTTTAAAGCTACATCAGCTTTCTTTTCTCTCCAGCTGCAATTTCTGTTAGTACAAAACAGAAACTCAGGCCTTAGCTTTTTTTAATTAGCATCCTACTGTAGAAAGTGTTGATCCAGTTGGACTGAAATGTAATGGGCCTGACTCTTACTTACAGCCAGGCTTTTTTGCGGTGCAAAGGGCCCAGACCAGTATTATGGATAACAGATGATTAAAGCCAGGGACTTCAGCAAATGGTGTGTGGTACTTCAAAGTGTTCATCAATATAAAGCCAAGCTCATAGGGTTATGGGCTTATATAATGGACTCAGTTGTTATTTGTTTGCCTTTAAAATAGTTGTATTTTTCAATAGATTTCAGGCCCTTGTAGTCAGAAAATGTGAACTATTTAGATTTAAAACCAGTACATCAACAAAAAAGAACATTCACTATTTTTAAAATCTCTATTTTAAACTAATTTAATGATTCATTTGGTTCTGTCTCTAGTGTTTTGAAGGGCTGAGAGTCACATCACTTCCCAGCTCTAGGGAGTAAGAATTGTTCAGTGTTCTCCTCTCCTTGAAATGTCCATTGCATATATAGATTAGTATATATTGCTGTGATGGCTTTGTAGGCAGGACTTCCTTCCATTAGAAGTTAGTTGGAGGCACAGGTTTGTTTCTTGTATTATGAATCACAAAATAGCCACCTGAACATATAAATTCTAGACTATGGTATTAATCCCGTTTGGGTGTCAGCCAAGGCTGCCTGCTTCATCAGCAGTCCTCTGCATTCTCTCTGGCCTTCCACAAATATATACACTTACTCACATATATCTTGGTTAAAAAGGTAATTCAGGAGTACTGGTAGGAATATTTTGAAGCATCAGTGTGAAATCCCCATATGCGTATTTCTTCCTGCATATCTTCCTGAAGAACGATATGGCTCACTGGCATAAACCAGTATGCATACACACATTTTTCACAATGGAGTTGTCCAGTGAGGTTGTGCGGTCTCCATCCTTGGAGACTTTCAAAACCTGTCTGGATAAAGTCCTGAGCAACCTGGTCTGACCTTGCAGCTGGCCCTGTTTTGAGCAGGAAGTTGAGCTGAAGGCCTCCTGAGGTCCCTTCCAGCCTGAATTATCAGTTCACACTACATATGCATAAGGACGCTTTTAGTGTAGGGGTGTACCTGCCTACACATGGAAGGTAAAAGTGGAGGATGTAAACTGAAGAGAGAGATAAATGAGAACAGACAGAAGAACTATGAATGTGAGAGAGAAGAGACAACATCTGGGGATGTCTTTTCTCAGCCGCATAGAGTTCATTGCTGTCCTGAGTGTCCCTGTTGCCAGCTTTGCACACTGCTAGCATGCAGCTCCCACTGACTCCCTTGCAGAAGAAGTTTCATGCTGCCTGGGACATTTTTGCTATCCTCCTCCCCTCTGTTCTCCAGTTCATCTTTCCTCCTTCTTTTGTCACTTTCCACAGCCCTACAAGGCTGAGATTTTTGCCCCCCTCTCAGTTTACAGCTTCTCAGAGTTCACACCCTTTTTTGGGCTCTCTCTCAAGAGTCCTAGCAGCAACCTTTGCAGAAAAAATTAAACTTAGGGACTGAGCAGTGATCAGAGAGATTATGCACATTAAGCATTCTCCTTGTGAGCGTGAACATAACAAGAGCTCATTTAAGACACTCAGGCACTCTGCTGTAACGGGGAGAGGCATCAGCTACCTCCTGCAAAAGCAGACCTTTTATTCCTCTGCTAGATTTAATCAACCATTTGTGCCTGTCATCTCAGCAAGAAGCCCGTTTGCTTCCTGGTGTTTGTAGGAGTTAGAAATGCTGCTGCTAAATTGCCCAAACAATTGTATTTGCTTCCCTAGATAACTCACAGGGAGAAGGCTTTTGCCTTTCTATGTGCCTATCCTGGGCTTAGCATATTTTGAGCCACTAATAGTAATTAAAAGCTCACCCCTATTCTTACAAGGGTATTAAAATGATAAGGCATAAAATAGAACTAAAAGAATAAAGCTAAAAGAAGTGTTCATTTACTAGAAGATTTTACCTCAGTCCAGAGAACTGTGTAAGTCAAAGATTTGTTTTACATAATCGCCTCTTTTCCCGACCAAGTATCATGTTGTCCCAGCAAATTATACACAGGGCACCATTTGTCCTATAATTTGTCTCTAAGATAAATATTTTGACATTTTCCTTCCTTTTAAAAAACAGACATGAGGTGTTTTCAATTAGGGCTAAAGAGGTTGCTGAGGATTCAGGAGATTCCTTTGAAGCTGGAAAAAAATCAGGGGACAGCTCTGATCATTTTGGCATGGCACCAAAAATTACAAGCGCGAGAAGCCACGTGATTGACTGTTCCTGCTGTCTTCAAATGGAAGTGTCATACTGAAGCCTTCACTCTGCTGCCGTTGAGTTCTTAAGCTGTTCATGTGCAGTGTTAAACGAGTGTGTTTCATCCAGCTTGTGGTCATGTGCTTGCTAAATTCTTCATAATAGGTGCAGTATCAATATGCCTGCAAGAAAACAGTCATTTTCTGAGGACTTCAGTGTTGAATTTCCCTTAAAAATTAAAGAAAAACAAACAAAACCCACCAGTAACTTGCATGTCAGTCACAGTCAATATGGTCACATATCAGGCAATAGGTGAAATCAGATAATTATTATAAACTTACTGTTCCTGGTAAGTGTGCTAACCATAATATAAAACATTTATAATTACTTTTACTTAAAAAGAAAAATTCTAGATAAAGAAACAGCTTTGACTGAATGAGAAAATTTGTTTGCTTTCCATAATACAAAACATAACCATTTTCATTTTGATCTATGGGCTACATTTCCCTGATTATATAGGTGAAAAAAATCACCTATTGTCACTTAAAACTGAGTCAGAGCACCTACAGGCTAAAAAATACAATTTCAGTTTTTCAGTCAACATTTCAAATCATGAGTCCTCAATTTAATACCAATTTTGTGTGGGTGTTACATTCCTGCAAAAGAAGTATAAAGTATTAAATTTCTAGCCACGGATGTTGAGAAAGCTGAAGAACTTGAAAAGAAGCTACTGAAGATCATGGATAGGTGCTGTCTTTCTGATAAAATAGTTTCTTTTTCAGGAAGCGAATTGCAGTGCAAATTTTGAGGGGGCAGAAAAGATACGTACAAATAATGTATTCGAAAAACTGTAAAAGCACATTAAAATGAAGCTTCCCACAAAGTAAGGGTTGTTAGTGGGAGTATCCCAGATTGTTCAGTGGATCAAAATCAGAGTGGCTACATTGCCTACTGATACAGAACTGTTACTGAATATTTTTTTCAAGCATTTTTATAACTTCACAGTACCTGTGGAAGAAATGGATGATTTAATGGATAAATCTGGCAAAGTAGAATTCAAGCAGTAGATGTAATACCTCTGCGGCAAACCTGTGGGCAGATAAAAGGAAGCTTTCTTCTCATAAAACTATTAATATAATTACTTTTATGAAAACATATTTTCAAGACTATTCTTCCGCTTAGATTTATAATTGGCTTATATCAAATCATAAACTTTTCAGAGACACTTTCCTTAAAGCAGTACCCTGGACCGAAGGATTCCAACCCTTTCACTTCACATTTGTAGGTTAATGATGCAATTGTAACCTTCAATAAACAAGTGATTAGAATAGTATGTAATGTTTAAGCAAAATACATTGTAAAACTGCGACAGCCTGAAAAGGACATTCACGTTTGAATTAAGGCATGTAGTTCAGGTGTCCCTTGCAGGCTCCTCTGCAGACTGACTCAGGGAACCTAACGCAGAAGCTTCTCTCCAGTGATCATATAAAGGCCTTAAACATGAGCTATATGAATACCCTCATTATGTTTGTTTTTACGACAGGTTCCATAGGAAGAAGGCATCTGTGAAACTACAGATGAGCTACCTGCACTGCATTTTATAATGGATATAATTTCCTTCAAACTTTGCTCTGTAAATTTCTGTTTTAAAATAGTACTTATTAACTGCTCTTTTTGGAATAGAAAAACCTGCCTGCAGTTTGTATTTATGTCTTTAGGTTCATTGTTTTGATTATTTATCTTACCCAGGTCTAGCTGTTTACTGTTTCAAGTTATGTCTTGAAGAGTTGCTCTTTTGAGGTTTCCTATATGATTGTTTATGTGTCAAGGTAAGAAAAAATTCAATCTTATGAAAAATGTGCATTATGAATAACACTTCTGATGGTCTTTGTTGTTTGCATAAAAGTGCTTTCTCTATTTTCATTTTCCAGCCTAGTTACTCTAGTACTCTGGCATACAGTTGAATCACAGTTTAGCCCTTTTGTGGAAGGGCTTTGTGAGCTCTGTACCAAATTAATTACGTTCCTAAAGCAGCAGTACCCTTTTTCTCCCTGACTTTCAGATTCAGCTCTTTAAATTCTCTTTAAATCCTATTTTTATACTAGAAAAATATGTCCTTGCATTATAGCAAGTGCTACCAGCAGCATAACTGGCCTGCTGAACACAGTCATATGCATGCCAGTGAAATATAATAAAAACACCAGAGTTCTTTTTGCACTGCTTTCCTATTAAAGCCAATGATGTAATAAAGGTGCAAATATTTCTAGTCTAGGCAGATCTAGAAAGAAAAGCAATTTTTTGGCTTGCAAGATGAAATGACAGGGTGTTTTCCTTCATTTTCTTTTGAATGTGACATTTTCTATGTCAGAAGTTGTGAATTACACTAGTATTCTTCTTGAACACAATCCAACGCTTGACACCTCAAGTTCTGGTTTTAATTTGGCTGCATATTACTGCTGAAACAAAAGTCCATACATGTCCAAAATTATCTCGAAGAAAGTTATGACCCTCATGGAATGTGGTAGTTGCCACAGCTGTATTTCAGTACACACTGGACAATAAAACAGCACACATGGGAAGGTTTGCATCTCTTATGCTTATGTGTGGAATTACTTCCTTGGAGACATTCAAGATTCAAAACTTCCTGGAGAGATCCAATTTGTCTTTGAAATACAATATCAACTCAGAGGATTAATTTATTTGCAGCTCTGCGATTTTTTTCAATACACAGGAAAGAGGTTTTGTAACAGGTCTTATATTTGTCTAAAACAAATCTCTTTATTTCAGATCTCCAGTATCTAGGGCCCTTTCCAAAGTTTATTGGATTTAATAGCACGATTCATTTCAGACCAAGCCCTTATTTTTCAAAACACCAGAACAATGTAAATATCTGTGTAGAGGAGTGTGGCATATTTTGTTTAAATAGGATACATATAAGAAGAATGTATTGTATATATATCTGAAACATACATTTATTTTATATATAATGTAAGTCTCCATTCTAACACAGTTGCTGTGTAAATGAAGGGAAGTCATTTGGTCTGTCTGTTCCTCAGCTTTCTATTTTGAAATGAGAACAATGTTATTGTCTTAACCCCTGGAATATTATGAGATTAGAAAAAGCAAATTATTTTGGGGTACTCCAGTATTTTGGGGAAAAGAGTCAGGTAAAAAATTTAATGAAGAAAATGAGATGTATGTGTTTTCAGAAGAAATATGAAGAGGGGAAAAAAAGTCTCTGAAGTGGAGAAATGCAAACAGATGGAAAAAGTATTATGTAAATGCGTGATTCATAGTTTTCCTAAACAAATAATTTGGCCTGAAAAATCTAAATTTGGAATTTGACCACAACATAGATGCATGCCAAAGGCCTGATCCTTACTTTATTGAAATGTTCTTTAAAGTCACACAAAGAATCCTATTGATCCAGAGATTTGTAAGATCCCAATTCAATCCATTTGGTCATTCAACTTAAGTTATAGTGCCATCTACTGTAGTAATAGCTACAAATATATTATTATTAGTCCAGATATATTATAAAATTTCTCTGTTCTGATCTTATTTTCCAATTATTTCCCACTGTGGTTGTAATCAAATCAAGCTATGAGTTTAGGAGGATTCAAAATAATGTCAGACATGAATATAAAGAGAAGGAACATCCAGAGTTACAGTAACACAGTTCGACTGCACTATTAGGAAACCAGGTAAACCTATGAACTGTCATGAAGACTTTTTCAAAGCATGTAACTCTTGCTTCAGAGATCAGGATGGCCAAAAAAGCCAGTCTTTAAATACTGAAGTAAGAAGGAAAATTTCCTGCTGTCTGGTTTTCCCATATATGCCAGATTTGGAGTTTTCGCAGCTTGTTTTGGAACTTCTGAGCAGCTGCTGGTGACGACGAAACCCCACTAGATGAACTGCGCCTCTGAGCCACTGCAACAGGGGGGTTTCCATTCTGTGCTCTATGAAAAATGTTCTCTGCTAACCTTAAACCCCCCCAAAAAGATGCTACAAAGTAGAATTTTTTGCACATCTGTTGGAGCAGAGACACACACTAGTACCTTTCCATATATATTCTTCCAAAATGCAATGAGCATAAGTAAAGTATTACAGAAGCACTGGAGACATTGGCAGTACATACTGACTGAGATCTCAAAGACGGACTTGAGGGTGAAAACCTAGCCACACTGCAGACATTTGCGACAGGATGGAAGGACTGACGCTAGCTGGAGAGGATTCCCCTCACTCGAGCAACGTGGAGACAGTTGCAGCACTGCCTCCAGAGAGCCTTTCGCAGACCTGGCACGTTGGTGTCTGGTTTGGGACATCAACAGCTCTTAGGACAGGGACAATCAACACCCTACACAGTTTGTAGCCCATGTGCTCATTGTGCTGCTGTAGTCTGAACAGCCCTGCAGAGCAGTTAATGAGATACGATCAACTCATTCTTCTACATGCTTATTAGCCCAAAAGTAGGTATGTTCCAGCGACCCTCTACATTGATGCAAATATGTAATTACATCACATACCACCATGAAGAAAAAAGTGCTAACATCACATCTGTGTCAGGCTTTAGTTGCCTAAACGCAAAGAAAGAAGCTTCATCCTGAAGAGTGAGTGAACCTTTGTACTCTCTAATTTCTACTCAGACTCCAGACAACATCCACTACTGCACTTAACCTATAGTCAGATAGCATTTCATATCTTCCTAAAAACCTTTGTGCATGCTAACAAGTAAAGTCAGGAGGATTCACAACTAAAATGCACCTGGTTGCATCACTGAACATTGAGCTCAATACATGAGACTATCCTGCTTTGTGCCACAGACTGACGGAGCTCGATCGCTTTCCTTATTTCACCACCTACTTCTTTAAAACAGCCTGTTCTTTCTGCTGATTTCTGGGATCATTTTGCAGCTGACATTCGCACTGCAAAGATAGAGGAGATTTATGGCTGGTTAATTACCTCTTTTCAGTCAACTGTATTGTATGCCCTTCTCCTTTTTGCTTGCATTGTGAATGATTCCCCTGTTGGAATTTTTATTGAGCAATGGAAAACAAATCTTAAAGAAACACATATTATAGTTCACTGAAAGGTCATCTAATATAAAGTCTGATGCAACTTAATTGTGTCCCAGACTGGGATTTGTAAGAATTTTGTTCCATATAAGTCAGTTCAGCTTGATACTGGGCATTTTAATAGGACTACATGAAAACACTTCAGTGTTTGGAGCTGCTCTTCTCTGAAAGTCCTTTGTTCAATAAATTTATAGCACACACAGCTGAACAGAGCTGGTTATTTTCCTCTAGGTGTAACACCAGAACTTCTCAAAAAAACCCCGTTAGTGAACGAAAAGGCAGACTAAGGTGCTACACAAGGTCATAGTTTCACAGTTGTTTTAAACTGGCATAAACTAGAATTGCCTCTGAAAGCGGTCACCCTGCCCGTCCCCGGCCCAGCAGCCCATGCCCTCTCTGCACAGCCCCCTTCTCCCATCTGGTCGCACAAAGGCTCACGCGGCCTCACGTTGACTTTATTCTTTTTACCACGGCAGTTTCAAGCCAGACCACCACTCTGATCTTAACAAAAATGAATGCAATTCCAAGGAGTTAAAAACTACCAAACTGGCCTTGATGTATTTAGGAGAGGGATCCACACCAGGGGCTTTGGTTCAGAAAAGAAATGGGTCAGGACTCTGGTTTGCTGCTCAGGTCAGAGTGGCTAAAACTCTGTCAGGGACCAGCCCCTGCCCTTAAAAGCTGTTGCAGGTCAAGTCTACAGAGTTATAAAATGGTAATACTTAATCCTTATATGTTCAAATTTGGGGCAGAGAATATCACTGGGAGTGTATGCCAACACACAGCAATGTCGATGTCCCTGATGGAAAAAACCTAGAGGAGTTTCTCATCATAGTCATTCATTTTTAGTTGCCATAGAAACATCCATTAGAGCCATTTTGTATCTGGCTGACAAACCTCAGTTTTTCTGACCCTGCTTTGCTGATTTCTCTCACATTTCTTCCCTTTTCCTTTCATGTCTGATTTTTTTCTTCAACACAAAATGACTGACAGGCTCAAAATCTCTTCTACCTAAACCACAAAGACAAATATATTATTTTCGTTCCTGAAACTATCCATTGTTCCTGATACGTATGTGCTTGGTGCATAATAAAATTATCTATCTCTAGTTAAAAAAACAAGCAAAAGAAATAAAAATGTACACACAAAATAAAACGTCAATTATAGATGCTTTTCCTTTGCTTTCCATTGCTAAAAGTTGAGTATCAGATTAATAGATGAATTACATTACCTTTTTAATGAATCTAATATAATTTCCATCTATTTTACCCTAGTTTGCTCATCTTAGATCATCCCAGCTGGATTATAATGCAAAATGGGAATCTGTGTTTACATACTTGCATTTTAAATTAGTTAAATTATAGGGTTTGACTGAAGAGTGACATTATAGGATTGTCGTGATTGTTTTCACTCATTGAAGAGTTCTTCCAATATTTCTGAAATTTTCTAATTCTTTTTTTCTGCTTTAATCACAATACCTTACGACCTCAGATCCGCAGACAGAGAAAATCAATGTTTTTAAAAGTGCCCACTCATTCTGAGTAGCCAAAATATGTAAAGGTGCTAAATTCCATCAGCTCTTATTGGCTTCAGCTAATACTGTAGTGGCTAGCACTCTAGGTATTAGGCAAATTCAGTATGGGCTTCTGGAAATTTGAGCCCAGATATCTCCTTTTGATTAAAGTAAATATCACAGTACATTTACCTAACTTACAGAGAGAAAGAGTTAGTGAATATATATTAACATTTGTAAAGTATATAATAAATTCAGGTTTAAAGTATTAGGAATTGCAAAATAATTATGAGTATTTTGTGTATTTTCTGTAACACAAAATGAAACTGATTCGGAATGATACCTTCCAGACCAGAAGTTAAATACTACATATGAAAATTATTTACTCCTAAGAGATACCTAAAATTCCTAATGAAATATCCTTGGTGAGAATAAGGAATACTTTTCTGCCACTAAGCAGTTAATGGCAAAAGCATGTTCTACTCAGACAGGCAAAAACAACACTAAAGCACTCCTTGAGAATGGCCTTGAAAAGCACAGATTGGTTATACTGCAAGTATTCTGGCAATAAGCATGATGGTCAGGTCCACAGTGCACGCAGCTTCCACAAATTCGTATTCTGGAGTCTGCTTAGAGGCTTCCTCTTGCTACCTCTAAGGATAAACCTGTGTAAGGGAACAAGTGCAAGCAGTGCACGCGTAATTGTGATTTCTGGCATGAGCAGGGCTTGCTGGCTCCTCCACTGGGGCCAGTCCCCTCCACCGCAAACTGCAGGCTCGTGAGCAGCTGCTCCGAGTGCGGCTAGGATAGCAGTGCAGTGATTTACCTCTGCAGCGCCCTCGAGACCAGATGCCCCCACTCTCCATGCAGCCCAGGCCCTGGGGCACCCTGTCGTGAGCAGACCTCAGCGGAGGGACACCCTCTGAACGGCCGCCCTGCTGCTGCCCCTGCAGCCAGCTGCTGCGGACACGTGGCAGGGTCATGAGCCACACACAAAACTTCCCTCCCAGCATCTCTGTCCCTCCCACGTGCAGTCTGCTTCTGCCCCTTGGTTTCACACCTTCTCCGTCCTTCCCTCCTTCTCTCCCGCTGCCCGGTGCTGGTGCTGGCATGCGGCAGGGGGACGTTGGGGTGTTGCTCCGCACACCCCGCTCTGAGCCAGGTGGGTGCCTAGGGCAGCCTGATCCAGGCGCTCACAGCAGAAATAGCACAGAGCAGTCCGTGCTTTCAGTGGGGCACGAAATTTCTTTAGAACTGGGTAAAACTGCATCCTGACAGCCTCCCTCCTCTCCTTCACGCTTTCAGCCAAGCTCTACCCACCTCCCCAGACCTCCTTCTTCCCAGCTATGGACATGCTCACCCAAATCTTGACTTGATTTTTACCTCTCCAGCCTGTGCTCCCCTCTCCTCTCCCCGCAAATCCTTTTTTCTATAGCTCGGTGGTGGATAACGGCCCAGGTCACCCAGAGCCAGTGTACAGGGCTGTGTGTTTGATCCCAGAGTGTAACTGTGCCAACAAATCAAGGGTGCAAGAATGCTGGAAGAGTCTTTCCAGAGATGTGGCAACAGCTTTTGTGACAGGCGTTGTGGCAAAAAGGACACTGAAGAAATGGCTGAAGGGCTTGTAATGTGGATGCAGACAAAGTGCTCCAGCTCAAGATCCTTTCTGGGATCGTTCTCAGGAGCAATCTAGCAGAGCTGTGTAGATGTAGCTGAGGACCAATGTAAGACAGGTTGGCATGTTGTTTGAATAACATGTTGCTTTCCAGTTCCAGACTTAATTCTGCTTATTTATGACACAGTAACTATTGAAATTGCCATTCCTGAAATCTGGAGATGTATAAGTTTCAAAAAGAAGCCTGACTGTTACAGAAGAGGCGTGTCTTGTGTGGACCTGTACTTCTAAATAGTTGAGCTTTAAAGAGACGAAGCCTGGGGAACAGAGTTGTATCGGCCTGTGCTCCAAAATGCTAAGGCAGTTGCAATGCATGAGTGAATCGTGAAGACTTTTTTTCAAATTCAGAATAATTCCTGATATCAGAAGTAAACAGAAATTAAAAAAAGAAAAAGAAAATGCAGAAAATCCTATGCAGTTAAGTTACCCCAGAGCTCAAATACTTTGAAAAATCAAAAACATCTGAAAAGTAGTTTAGATGATAGTGCTTTTCCTTTGTTTGTATATGCATATAGCCCATTCAAAGAAAGATGTGTTTAATGTGCTTAACATATTTAACAGGTTTCAGCCAATTTAGAAGAGGAGATTAATTGCAGAAAGGTATTGCAAAGAACAGACCAGGGCTGAACGTAACAGTAAAAATAAAGGAGAGAGGTTTTTAATCAAATAGAAAGTCCAAAGCTATCCAAAAAATAGTGAGTGATCTAAAACTTAACATTTGATTTCATAGTTTTCTGGAGCCAACTCAGCCTTCTGATTAGTGGCTTATAAGACAGCAGATTCAAACTGGACATTCAAAATTATTACCAGCCCTTGCTCTGTACCTACCTTCCTGCCTTAAGGGTTGAGAAATCCACACTATTAGTGAATCAGCTCCTGATTCCCCGCAATTTTCAACCTGCCTCTGAATCACTGAGTAAAGAGCTGAACCAACAGAATGAGTAGACTGATGGACAATTGTAACAAAAAAAAAAAAAAAAAAAAGAGATGGAACTCTATACTTACGTGCATGAGCCCGAAACAATTGAATACCTACAAAAAGAGAAATCTGGGCAAGAAATGAACTATACAAATATTTTCCTACAAGAGCTGAGTCAGTAGGAGGTCTTGCAGATGCTCTTAGGATGCAGTTTCATGCTACACTTAACCCAATCTAACTGCGGGCCGCAACAAGGAGAGGAGGTACTACTGCCCCTTTGCCTGCGCAGGCTGTGTCACTACCTGTTTGGGAATGAGAACATGACGGTCCCTTTCCTTATCAGCCTGCAATTACATTAGCGTTAACATAACATGAAATTTCAGCCTTTGAAAACAAGGATACATGCAAGGATTTGTGCCTATTTGCCACCTCATCTGGGACACGCTTCTTCCTCAGTCTGCCCTCTGTGCAGTTTTATGTGCTAAGGCACTTCAGTGGAAAAGACAATTTCTTACAGTTTGCAATGCACAGACTTTTACTGTTTGGATACTTTTACTGGGAGAAAAACAATAAAAGATCATGTCCAGTGGCTCTAGGCAGCTTTGGAAAGATCAAAAGCTTCAGGGCTACAACTAAACAAACAAAACATATATTCAATGCAATTGGACTAACATAGCTAGGATCTAAGTTTATACAACAAAACATACAGGTAGATCTCAAATAAGCTGATTTTGAGCACTATCCTGATTAACACAGCATTTTCTTGAATTATTTCTTATCTTTTCACTTTGTGGTCTATAACATTACTGCATGAACAGCTTAGTCTGATATTAAGATGAAAAGTGTGTTGGAAAGTTCCTGTATCATTCTCAGTCTTCACTCCTCAGGGAAATTTCTAACATACGTTTATTTTTTTAATATAAAAATACATTTTTGCAGTGTTCATGGTAGCAAAAATAGATTATCTTTAAAATTGCTATTATACTGAAGCTGTTCCTGCCACTTTTACCTGAAGCCCAACATTTAAAGATATTTTGAAGTAATGACATACAAATAAAGATGGGTGGGAAAAGCATTCTCCTCCCCTCTGTATTGTGGCTGTTAATATACTAGTAGAAAAGGCCCCGAAAGGCCTTGGAGAGGCAAGCATAGAGAGGCTTGTGGGCTAGCAATGCTTGCTTCATGAGGTTCAGAGCACCCACAGTTGCTTTTATATTCAGAATCAGGATTATACTTGAATTTCCATCATTACAACAGAAGAGACCTGTGAAACAACGTACAAATGAACAGGCTCTTGTGGATCATGTGAAACACGAACTTAAAGCATAGGCCACTTTCCTTGGTATAGTTGCCAGCATCCTGGCTTCCTCCTGCTTTTGATATCAAGGAAACTCCAGCTCTTGCTGTGAGATGAAAGAATATTCCATGGTGTGAAAGAGGAACTTAAGGAAGATATTAGCTCATCTGCCACCATTTGTTCTCATGTTGTGCTCTGGACTTGGAAGGTGTGCAATTACTTCATATTCCATGGCTTTTGCTGTCCCAAATAAAGCTTACGAGGACTCTTCTCCCAGACCAAGTTGCACCACAAATATTCTTTCTCTCATGATCACACTTCTTTTTCAGCCCATTCTCTACCTCAGTCTTTTGAATTTTACTGGGAGGAGGCAGCGTATGGTCTAAATAATTTTGATGTGTACAAAATAGAAAGCATTAGCATTTTCACCAGAGTTGATCAGCTGTTAAGTTGCTCCACAGAGAGATAATAATTCACAAAGAAGCTATTGCTGACCACAAGAAGTTGAAGACATATTTAGTGAGTCTACTCATGAAAAAAATGAAAACGCAGCAGAAAGTAAATAGAACAGCTTGCATAATATTTACAGTCTCCTACATTGTTTATAGAATTTGCTTAATGGTATGTGTGCAAAACCAAAAATGATCACATTCTGTAAAAGCCTGCATGCAATAAATCTAGCCAGTGGAACTACATAGAAAAGCTCCAAAGCGGTAAAGCCTCTTGAACCCAGCAACACAGCACAGGAGGTGCTACGGGCCTCACTGATCACCCTTCCTTATCTTACAGAGCAAAGAAGAGGCAATGTCTTTTCCTGCCTCTTCAAAGACTCCTGACAGGGTCCTTCCAATGCTACTGGTCCCTCAGGTGTTTTCTGAGGTGAGTGTAATGACTTTTCCATTCATACTTAATTTCTTTGCCCTTTTATTAAACAGCATTACAATCTATGCATAACTGTCCTAAGATACCCAGATGCATATAAAACACTCAACTGCACACAGCCTAGTGTCTCCTATGAATTCTAATCAGATCATTAGGATAGCAAGGGGTAAGTTTTCTTGACCTCAGTAACTTTGTGCAGCATGGCCTGATGGGCAAAACTTAAGCGTCATAGTGCTTCATTTTATTCTATAAAATACTAGTCATTAAGTCATTTCATCGTGAAGCAAATATGTGAACCCATTTAGATTTCAATGCTTTAATAGTATCTGTATGCATAGTGGCAAATCCAAAAGAAAAGTCAATCTTCCTTGCAAAACCAATGAATCATTTCGTCCACACATGACCTGTGCATTCATAGATGTGAACTTGTATTTTTTAATCTGTAATCAAATATAATGCTATCAGTTGTAACTGTAAACAACACTAAAAGTTCAATTAGAGGGTTGCGTTTGTTTAACTATCATCTCAAACATCTTTCTTCAGCTGATATCTCAACTCTTCCAAAGGTAATGGATCTGCTAGTTCCTCTAACCAAAAAACTCCAGTGTATTTGAGAACAGACTCCCCGCCTCAGGGTTTCTGGCTTCCAGAATTATTAACATCAGGAACCATACAAGAGGCCTGCATCTGATACATTTTAATGTGTCACAAGCTGGATAAGAAATCTAGGAATAACACCTAAGCACTTCCAGGCCTAAGGAATATATCTGGACTGCTGGCAGGTGTGTTCCACAGCATGTTCCTTTGTTGTGGTTCTCTGGTATTTCAGCTCTTTTCTGGTCCATCCGTATTTCCTTCCAATGGAGACCACAGTGTGGAGGCAGCAAGGCAGACTGAGATGGTGTGTACCTGGACCCAACATGGAGTCAGGATGGGTTGCAACACAGACCCTGATCCAGGAACTGGGAAGTACTCCCAGTCACAGAAGAAGAAATTTTAAATCAACCTGAAATTAGCATTTAACATTTTACTCCTTGCATCAATGGTTTTACATTATTTTAATTCAGCCAGAGGAGCACCAGCTTTTTACTGTAAGATCATAAGGTGAAAAAAAATACTTTATTTTTGGATGTGCGACATAATGTATGATGTAGAACATAATGTGCATTATATTCCAGGAGCTGCTCACTGAAATCACCTGGAGCTTAAATGTGGATAAGGCACGCTAATTCAAAAATAATTTGAAGGTGCAGTTGCAAAACTAACAGTTCTGAATACACGAAAAAAAATGAGATGCGAAAGATTAATTTTCCTCACTGTGCGACATTAAAAGTGAACTCTTTAACAGCAGAAAATGGTGCGGTGTGGCTGAAGGCAGCGACCGCGGGCTGGCCCGCCCCGGTCCGCACACCGCCCCCGCCCCGCGCTCCGGAGCGCAGCGCCGCCTCCCGCATCCGAGGCGTCGCGCTTTTGTTTCGGGTTGTACCCGCCGCTTGAAGCCCTCGGCTCGCCACCGCGGCGGGCACCGTTTCCTCGGGGCAGGGGAGGAAAGCCCGGCGGGGGCCCGCGGGCCACGCGAGCAGCCGGCCGCGAGGACGAGCAGCCCCGGCGCTGCCGCCGCCATCGCGGCCCGGACAGCCCAGGCCGCTCCCCCGCGCGCGGGCCGGGCCTAACGGCTGCCGCCACTTCGTCGGCGGCCGGAAGTTCCCCCTCCTCTGGCGGAAGTGACGCCACCTGCCGTGCCCTCCTCCCTGGCGGCGGTGGCGGCGGCGGCTCGGGAGCCGGGCGCGGCTGGCGGCGGCCCGAGGCGCGGCGCGGCGGGCGGGATCATGGCGGACGGCGTGGACCACATCGACATCTACGCCGATGTGGGCGAGGAGTTCAACCAGGTACGCGCGGCCGCACCGCGCCCCGCCGCTCCCCGCCGCGCCGCCTGCAGGGCCCTCGGCGCGGCCGGGCCGGGCCTGGCGGCGGCGGCGCCGCCATTGTTTGGCCGGCGCCGTGCCGAGACTTTCGCGCGGCGGCCGAGCCCCGTGGCGCCGCCACTGCCCCCCGCGCCGCGGGGCCGGGACCGGGGCCGGGGCTGGGGCCGGGTCGGAGCTGGGGCCCGGGCCGGCGCCGCGGCCAGGCCGCGCCTGGGGCCCGGGCCGCGGGGGCTGCCGGGGCCGCGCTCGGCGGCGAGGGAGGGGAAGGGAGCGCCCGACCGCGGTCTCGGCGGGGAAGCGGGCACCGGGCACGCAGGGAGGGAGGCGGCGGTGCGAGGGAGCGAGCGCTTTCCCTTCCTCCCTCCGCCAGCGGCCGCGCAGGAGCGGCGCAGAATCCTGCTCCCGCCGCGCGGCGGAGGAGGCCATAAGCGGCGAGACCCTCCCGGATATGGTGGGGAGCGCGGCTCCTTCCCGGCGGCGGCGGCGGGGAAATGCTGCCATTGTTCGCTGATGAGTAAAAAAAGCCGCCGTGCGTGAGCCGCTTCGCGGCCGCTCTTTGCGGGGGAGGCTGAACTAGTGCAGCTTTTATTATGCAGGAGGGGAGAAACTGCCTTCATTTTTCTCTTTTTCTCCTAGCCTTTAGAAAAGGCATACCTCTCTCCTCTATAGGAGGAGCTCCCTTCTGGTGAGGAAGTGGTGTTGAAATAAACAGAACTTACCTGGGTTACAAGTAGTTGATTCTTCTGGCTCTTTTTTCCCCTCGTTTCTCCCAAAAAGTGATGTGCTTACTTCCCCCTGAAAGCTGATGTTTGCATCAGATTTGTGTGCCATCTGTCATGTTTGCAACTATTCCACTTCTCTAGGTTGCGTTGCCCCAGATTGCGTTGTTCCTGCCCTAGAACACAAATAACCAAGAACAGCTATGCTTCCAAAGACTTACCAGGCTTACTGCCCGAGGCCCCATGCTCTGCCCTACAGAGACCTGGGAGACGATAGGTTATGGAAGTCACAGTAAATTTGGATAGCTGCTTGTAATTGTCTCAGGAAACTTTAATTCTGTAGGTATTCACTAATAAAGTAATTCAGAAGATTAGCAATCTCACAGAGGTATACTATTTAGGAATGTCGGATCAGATGAGCAGACAAGGGAGAGAACTGAATTACTCTCTTAGTTTGCTCTTAGATTGTTTAGAGGAAGAGATTTCACTCTTACAATTGGAAGTTCGTTATATGAAGTTAAATTAGGGTTACCCCAGCACAAATACCGTTTATCGTAAGAGTGCATCTGTTCAATTTCTTTATTAACTTTTTTTTATCGGTTCTAAGTGAAACACTGATAGCAAATTAAGTCTTCCAGAACAACTAATTGAATCCAGTAGTGCTGGTGTAAATTCTTGGGTGCAGAAGCCCTCAAAGTTGAATAATTTATGGCTGCAAGTATAGTGCAGATAGATACTGCCAGAGCAAAACTGGTGAGGATATTCTGTTTCACACAGTATAACAATATGCTCCTGGTCTACTCAGGTACTGGCTGATTTTGGCATCCCCCCCCCCCCCAGCCATGTTACTGGGGAGCATGACTGCACAGATGAAGAGAGTCTAGTGATAGTTTGGTTTAGCTGATTCCAGCAGTCAGGAGCACCTTTTGGTCTTTTCACTGCACTCACTCCAGTTGCTCTCCTGCTGGGGCTGCATTCTGCACTCTTTGTTGCTTCTCCAGTTTGTGACTCCGGCAGAGCATAGGGGAGAAAAATGAGAAGAAACTGGTACTCCTTTTCCCTCACCTTGTCTCTGTTATTTGCAAAATTTTGCTGGTTACTCTTTCTGAAGTTTGATTTTCATGACTTCATGTTATCTCAGGACCTGCTCAATTGAACATTATCGCTTTAAATAGAAAGTGATAGTGGGAGACATTGACACCTCTGCACTTTCCCATTTTGTTCAGTCAAGTATGAAGGAAGGCTGGTTGTTTCTATCTACAGTATTGCTTACTGTCCCTAATTCTGACATCGTTGTGCTGGATCTTTTAGAAACTTTTACTGGTGGTCTCTGATTTGAACCTTACAGCTTAAATTGATAAGACAGAGGGTTGACAAATGCCACAGGGAGAAAGTGATTAGAGGTATTAATTTGTTTACATAGCAGACATTTTACACGGTGCTGTATTTGTAAGGAAAGGTTGCTATATTTGTAAAGCAGTAAGCGATTGTTCTTGGATTAGGTGGTCCTAGATTAATTTGATTTAAAAATATTAATTTGAGTTGGTCTACGGGAACCATTTCCACTAGTTTTGTCAGTAGCAGGGACTGAAAATATACTGTTGTGGCTTTGTCATTCTTCTAAGTACAGAATAACTGTATTTATACCCAAGCTAGGAAGAAACTTCCTTACATCTGTGGTGTTTCAAATAGGTCTATAAGGACTGTGATTGGATGAATTTTCCTCCATTGCTTTGTCTTGTTGTGGGCATCAAGATACTCCTCCTTTGGTCTCTTCTGGGATTTTTATATGCATCTTTCTAGGAGAAGGGATGTTCCACTTGATTATTGCTAAATGAACCACAGGTTACAAGGGTGAAACAGACCACAGAGCCACAGGTTTCCCAGCTGGCCAAGCTGAATGAAAGCGAGAAATGTCTTGGGTTATGTTGGTGTTGGTTACCATGAGCTGGCTAGCATGACTCGAAATCAAATCCTTTTTCTTTAGTGAAAGCACATCCTTTCCATTCCATCTGGTGCTCATCAAAACTATATGTCTATGTTGCCTCTCACCCTTTTGTTAACTTACATTCATTATATGAGTATTCTGTGTCCTTGTGTTTACAGCTTTAATCAATTTGGCTCCTACTAATTTTATTTATTTATTTATTATGCTTTCCATTTTTTATTGTGCTCTCCTTTTTTGGAGAACTTAATTGAGTCATGTCATTTTTCATTTTCTTCCTCCAAGCTGGCTTCCCCATCCAGTGGCGTTTCATATTACTTTCAAGTATTTTGGGTTTTTTTTGAAAAAGGAGTTTCATATATGCAGGCCTTCCTACATATGTTGCATGGGACCTGTAAGAAGTATGTATTGCATGGCCTGTTTTACTTTGGCCATTTCTATTCCCTCTTCATGTAAATGGCTGGGGCCGGCATCCTCTGGATGGCAGAAAACTGCAATAAGATTAGGGGCGCTTTAGCAAATATCACTTTGTATTTTAGTACACAGTGAATGAGTAGGAGGAGGCTGTGCATAAAGGCAGCGCGGGTCTGGCTCAAGCTTGCCTGCACCTTTGGCTAGCAGACTGGATTTCTTCCCTGCAGTCATGAAGATGGGACCACACATAGTCTCTTTCCATGTTTTTTTATTTATATATATATATTTATATAAATACATACATACATATAAAATGAACATACATGCATATATAGAGTTACTGTTTTGTATCCTCTCCTTGATCAGGAGGTTCTCTTGTTATTTTAATGGTATGGAAAAAACACTTGCCTTGTTAATACTCTGGTGAGTATACTTGCATAATTGCATTGCGGATATGTCTAAACATGCCTGTAGAGTTCCAGTTTGGTATTTAAATACTAACAAATTAGAAATTAAAGAGTTTTGACTTTGTATTTTGTAGCTGAATAATGAAAGTGATTTAGAGGGAGTAAGCAGCTAAAAGGCTAATTATCTGGCAACCTCTGTGGCTGCAAATTCTTAGGAACATCTGTTACTCTCTTGACTTTTTGTCTAGAACAAAGAGGAAATAATTTTTTTTTCTTTTGTGTAATAAATAATGAAACCCAGCATTTAATGGTGATGTAAAACAGGTTATTAAAAACAGCCTTTAAATCGAGAAGTCAGTTGCCTCATTATTGGAGGAGATGGACACATTTTGTTCTGATTAATTTCTACTCAAGAAGAGCAGTATTGTCTCAGTTGTAAAAAGCATATGCTGGCAGACTTGCATTTATTTTAAAAAGTATACACAATACCTTACTGCATATGTATAGCTAGTTTGGGTCAGTCATGTTGGTCCCCTGAAAGGGGCCTGGGGTGGAGATTACCTCTGTGTGGTTGCAAATACCATACCACAAAGAAAACTTGGGACTGTCTCAGCTGGAGCCTCTTCGTTTTGTTTAATGCAAACAGTGATACTACCATTATTTAACGCAAGCTTTTGACTACTTGGAAATTTTAGCTGCTGTACTTGACAAGTGGTCAGATTGCTTAGAGCTTAGTAGTGTGCCAGTTGCAGAGCTGAGAACGTTTGGGCCTGTGGAGTAAATGTGAATCTTACGGGCTGGCAAACTTGTCACCATCTTGGATGTTACTGCTACAGGGAATGTGCTATTTTGGAAACATCAAAGGCCACCTGTTTTGTTAAAATTTGTGTTCAGACAGCTGATCAAAACTAGAAAGGTAGTTGTTCCTTTTTTTTTTCCATACCTCTAACTTTTGATTTTTCAAGACCTACAATAAAGTGAAGATGGTAGCATGTATTTAGAGTTTTTGACCACATATAACTTGAAGGGAAGAAAATAATGGAGAAAACAGAAAATTTGCTTTTTATTAATGTTTTATTTCAAAAATAGTAGTAGTAAGTTTTGTCCCTTGTGAAGTTTAATTTATACCACTGTTTTTTTGTAATGCCTTTTGGGGATGTAATTTAGTGTTTGACTCTCAAATCAAACAGAGCTGAGATGAAAAAGAGCAAGTCTCAGATATGTATAGTTTACAGGAATTTTACAAGACAGTTTCCAAAACAGTCCTTGTAAATGAGCGAACCAATTCTTCATGGCAGCATCAGTGAGCAAGGGTGCAGAGTTTCAAACAGAAATAACACACTTCTGATTTGTCCCTTCTGGACATAGCCATAATATTCCATGTAGACCTAAATTGTGGGTGCCCCAATGTTCAGTTGAATGGTAGCCTGAAAGTGTCCTGTCCCCTCCCGATGTCCATTCCCCCCCCACCCCCCTTCAAAAAAAAAAAAAGGATTTGTGTGTGCTAAGGTGACATGAATGCCACGATCACATGTGAGAAGACATTTACTCACATACCAGACACCTGTTAAAGGGGAGCATGCAAGGGATTAAAGGAGCTGTGACCCTGACTTAGGAGTCAGAGGTGCTGTGGCGCTGTTGTACACAGTGATGAAACAAGTACCTACTGGGGCTTCTATGGGCAGGTCGATGATTTCTCATGAGGGATAATCTCCATGGTAAAGAGAAGGGTGGAACTTGATTTGTCCAGCATGGACTGAGTAGACATTTTGTAAACACTGCCATGTGTTTATGGCGTTCAAACTAGAATGCTGCAACACACTGCAAGTAGTAATCAAAATACGAAATATGAAGGAAGGGCTAACCGAAAGTGTAACGGCTAGCCTGGCACGAGTCTTTGAGAAAGATCATTTCAATACCCGGGTTATTCACCCAATCCCACTGAATAGCATCAAACATGTCATTTCATTTCTGATTTTCCTGAGCAAATGATCTAAGTATTTTGAGCAGTAGTCTAGTGGAAGCATGGGCTATGAAGGTATATTGCTACTCTGATTTGCGAGTGGAAGGAGTCAGAATAATGATGCTAACTTTGTTTCCTGGCATGTATATCTGTAAGCAAGTGCAACTGAGCAGAAATAATTTCTCTTCATGCTTGATGGTCTTCTCTTAACTAAGGAAGTCAGCAGAGGTCAAAAATAATTCCTGATATGAATAAAGCATTTGTTGAAATAGTTAAGACTAGAGAAGTTATGCTTCCTCTATTCTTTTTCTTATTCATCTAAATCTAGGAAAAAAGGGTATGTTTAGGAAAGTTTCCATTATTTGCCTATGAAGGAGGAAAGGTTGTTGCATTTTGTGCAACAGCCATTGAGACATCTCTCTTCCATGCACGCTTGCAGTTGCTGACTCGGATCACTCTTAATCATCTAACCACACACCTTGTTGACAGAGTGGTGACTGAATGAAGTCTATGCTGGCTGCAAAACCAGCACAATATAAGAAAAGATTATAGTGAGCAATGTTAGGTTTTCTGTGGTGTCTTTATCGATTTAAATGAAGGCAGTGATGCTGTCAGGCACTTTGGTCTTTGAAAAAATCATGTGCAAACTGTACTGCCCTGGTAGGTCTCTCCTTCAATGGTGATCTGAAAGCCTATGTACTAGGAATTTGTTTTATTTCAGAGGAGCTTCTTATGAGTAAGGCAGTCCAGGAGAGCTGTGTACAGATATCTACTCTGCTTGGTATTTTGCTAATGTTGACTTCAGCCTTGTCAAACAGAGGGAGGTAAGACTGATATCTGCCTGTTTGGATCTGTCTACCAAGACTGAATTCTAATTCCCTGAAGTCATCATCCATGCACACAAATGACTGGAATTACTGCACATTTAATAGAGGATTTCTTTAATTGCCTTGTGACATCATCCATAATCTTGCTGTAAGATGTCATGTTTCAGCCTGTCCCAGGCAGTTTTTTGAACCTACTTTCATTAACTATGATGATAAAAGGAATCAAACGGAACAGAAAACTGGACAGACTACATGAAAATATTCAATCCTTACTTAATTTTGTGATGACACACTTTCTTAAAAAAAGATAAATTTTCTGTTAAGTTCAGAATTTCTTGGGACTGTGCAGTTTACTGAGGATCAAATCTGCTTGACTGACGATGCCAAAACTTTGCTTCTCTGGTTTTGCTTGTTGTATTGATACCCTCTCCCTATGAGTAGCAGTTGCTAATGAGGAATGTTTTCATATGTTAAACAAGCTGATCTCTGATGATGATTGTGCATGAATTGGGTGTTCAACCAAGCGTGCTAGCTTTGCAACCTGTTTGCTGTGGAATCCAAGGTGATTCTCTCTAGTCACCATGTGTGGTATTCTGAATTATTCCATCCAGGATGCCTGTGTGATTTTCTAGATACAAATTCACAACATAGCAGACAGTGAGGTATCTCAGATACCTGGTAAGGCTGTTTCTGTCCTGGGTCAGGGTAGAAGACACCAGGAACTCTCTGCAGGCTTTTGAAGTTCAACTTTTGCATGTGGCAAAACAACACATGAAAGTAAATGTAACAGCTTTGAGGGTACCCTGAAGTCCTCTCCCAAGCTTTGTCAGACCACTGTTACTCATTGAGAAGAAGTTATTCGTTTCCTGTCAGTAGAAATTCAGATGGTGCCTCTCCTTCACACAAATTAGATGGTGACAAACAGTGATGACATCCCATTGCAGAAGTGCTCGCTATTGACTGGGGTGAATGACAGTATAAGATGAAAGATGGCAAGTATCAAGAGAAGTCCTTGTTTTCAGAATAGTTACTTGACATGAAGATACAACATATGAAGATATTTGGTATTAAGTGATCCCACTCATTAAGGTTACACTGTTTTAAAAAATGTTTTCCATGGTTTTGTTAAAGACATTATCATTTACAGTCAACACGTTTTACTCTTCTCTTAATTTTCATTCTCTCTTTTGTGATGACGGTGCAGCCGTCGCTAATAAAAATTAACAGGGATTGGTAGAAGCAGATCAGCAGATTGAGGCAGTTGGTGCTCAAGCCCCTACATCTATCTAACACAATGTTCGGATGTTCTATGTCAGACTAAATTTAGTCTGGTCTTTTGGACCAAATATTCCCTCCACACTTATGATTCAAAGCTGTCTGAAGGACCGATGATTGATCTTGATCCTCTGTTCCCATTTAGCAAATGCAGTTGTTGAGCTCATGGAGCAAAGCTTCTGAACAGAAACTGTCATTTCCATTTCCTCTGGAAGAAATCTAGTTCACTTGGCCAGAACTGTGCTGTAAACTGAAACAACCCAAGGGAAAAGGGAATGATTCCTTCCAAACCCCCACAATACTTTTCTGAACCAAAATGTTCAGAGGCAGCCTTGATGCAGCCTGCGATACTGTAAAATAGTCCTGCTGTAGCCCATCAGTAAATAAATGTTTAATACACACAAACCTTTGGGTTATTAAGTATAAAGGAACAATGTAGAATTCTGTCCCTTTCTGGCCCCTCTGTGAATGAGGAGGTAAAAAATCAGGTTAGGAATGCAATAGAAATCTGAAATGTAGAATGTTGTGTTTATCATTAGGGCTCTTCTGGAAGCTCTGTCTGTTCTCTCTACCAAATGTTTTGATGGAAAAAATATTTACTTTTAGAGTTGATGTTAGCCTATTGTTTTGCACATTGTTCATACTTGCTAATGTCTAGAATTTTGGGAGTAAGGCTTGTTTTCTTTTGGGTTTATGTTTGCATTACAAGGGCAAAAGTATCGCATTGCAAAACAATGGTGGGAGGTATTTTTTGCTCATTTTTCTCCTTGTTTAAAGTATAGTAGAAGTCATAAGAATTTTACGCACTCATGTAGAAGAAATTGGGGCTTAGCTTTTCAGCAGGGATGTTGTGTAGGTGTTGCTTCAAACTTACTATGTCTGTGGAATGTGGCAGTTACCAGAGTATTTTATTTAGAATAGATTGTAGGAGTGCTTAATGTTAAATATAATCTGGGTCTGTCTTTTTTATTTTAGGAAGCTGAATATGGTGGGCATGATCAGATTGATTTGTACGATGATGTAATTTCTCCATCTGCAAATAATGGAGATGCCCCAGAAGATCGTGACTACATGGATTCTCTCCCACCATCAGTTGGAGATGATGTAGGTAAAGGAGCTGCGCCAAATGTTGTCTATACATATACTGGAAAGAGAATTGCCTTGTACATTGGAAATCTTACTTGGGTAAGTATCTTACTGCTTTTTAGTTGTAGCTGGAGTTTCTAAAATTATGAGCATAATTCTTTGTAAATATTTTTGTTTTGAAAAATAAGTATTATCTGAAATACTAAGAGTATAGCAAAGCAGTTTTTTTTTTTTCCCTGCAAGTTAGTTAGCCTGTCTAGAGCTGTCTTGAGGTCTAAAAAATGGAGGAAATCTTCAGTAAACATTAACTTTAAAGTTTTCTCTCCTGTTTTATTATGAAGGAATATTTATACTACCATCTTCTTAAGGTTTTCAGAGAAAACCTGAGTGAAAGAGGACAACAAACTTAAAACTATCAAATACTTTATGCCTGTAGATACTTTAAGGCTACCAAACTAATCCATTTTTGTGTAATCCCTTGCCGAAGCTTTTATTTTAAAAGGGAATTGAAATTTCTCGAAGATTTTATTGGAATTACTTTTCATCCTTTTTCCAGGGCCTTTTCTAATTCCCTTTTTCTAGGGCAGTGACTCTTGCAACAAAACTGTTTTCAGGTATTTGCCTTGAGGCTTACTTCTGCAGTCCTGGGAGTAACAGGTTTGGGATAACTCACTGAACTGCAGTTTCCCTTAAGACAATTACATTTGTTTGCATTAAATCATTTTAAAATGAGTTACAGTTAACAAAGAAAGTGCAAGTAGCTTGTCAGTAACTGAATTAACTAGAGTTTATATTAACTGTTTAACCTGAAATCCAATTCTTCTAAGACCATGCATGCAAAATTCTCGTTCAAGGCTTTTCCCCTCTGTTGAAATGTTTACTAGTGCTAAACCTGAAAAAGAATGCTTCATGGGTTCTTAGGTGTTTTTCATTACTTATTACAGTATCCTAATTTTAGAACTTAATAGGTAAGTGAAGAGTAATTGTCTTAACAGTTGTACTACTCTGAAATATGTATATATGAATGGAATAAGTAAAATGCACATGGGTTAGCTGAACTCCTCCATGTCAGGTATCATGAATAGTTTGGCCAGTGTGCAGCGGTTTGTATCTATTACTGATTATATGGCTTCTCAAATAAAGCTGTCTGTAAAAAGTTTGTTCACATACTTGAGCGCTGCCATTGAGATTTTTTTCTTAGGAATTAGATTTCAGCAAAGTAATTTGTTAAATTTTTAAAGGAAGCATTGATTTGAGGGAGATCAGAGAAGTAGTTCAGAGTCTTGAAAGCCTGCTTTGCACTTTCCATCATGAAATTTAAGGGGATGATGGAGTTACAGAAGTAGGAGGAAAACCGTCTTTGGATGTGAGTGAAATTGTTAAACATTCCTCATTAACTAATAGGAAGTTACTCAAAGTAGGTTTAGTTAAGTGGAAGCTATATATCCATGGCTGCTGAAGCAGTGTTACTAACCATATTTTCTGTACCAGTTTCCCTTCTTTGGTCTGTAAATATTGCTACGTTTGTGCGAGTAATATGTAGTTCACTAGAACCTCACTAATCAGAGCTCTTATAAAGAGCACCTGGTTAATACAGTGTTTAAAATTGAAATTTTGAAAATAATAGAATCGTCAGGAGAAAAAACTGATTGGATATGGAAAGACATAACAGCTATTGAAATAATCCAGTTTAAGTCTTGAAAATGTGTACTTTCAGAAAACAAAAGTTATTCAAATACAGATGGTATTTGGCATACTATAGCTTGTATACTGTGTAGAAGGGCTAATGCAATGTAGTGTATGATAAGCACATATATTTTAAAACTGAATTTTCTGATAAATGTAAAATATAAATGACTAATCTCCAAAAGTCAGAAAATATTGATAACTTCAGAAAAGTATTCCTGTTGATCATTTTCACAACAAAATAAAAATTAGTGATTTTAGCATGGAAGACTTGGTTGCCCTTTTCATGGACTTTTGGTGTTTTAGGTAAGTTTTCATAGTTGTATATTAAAACATATTTTTCAGTGGACAACAGATGAAGACTTAACAGAAGCAGTTCATTCATTGGGAGTAAATGATATTTTGGAGATAAAATTTTTTGAAAATCGTGCTAATGGCCAGTCTAAAGGGTAAGAACTTGTAATTTGTTTTCTCTATGAATGGAGTGAAAACTCAGAGGGTGGAAATGGTGGAAGAGTTGTCATTTTTCGCAACTGACAGTATGTGAACTGATTACCTTTGCTAATATCCCCAACAATGATTGGGCATATTATTTCATAGTAATGATTTAAATTTCAGGCAAAAATTTTTATGACAGTATTAGGTGTTTTATTATTTTGTGAGTTAAATTTTATTGGCAATCCTTATTAAGGCTGTATTCCTAAATTTTAGTTAGTGTGGTGGTGATATTGTAGTGCCTCATAATGTAAATACTGTTCTCTCTCCCCTGTTGCCCCCATTAATAAATCTTTCTTAAATGCTTGATTTTTCCATTACTCTTGAAAGCAAGTGCTTGAGCCTTTTTTTTCCACTGGCAACCTAATCTTCCTTGCATGACTGTGCCTGTGTCTCTCCTTAGTAGTAATGAGATTTAACACAGTGAATGCCTAATAATAACTCAGTCATATGTATTTAAATATAATATATTCATACTGTACCACAAAGCTGCCTTTGTGTGATATATTTTGATGTATCTTGTAGTTGCACTTGCTTTTTTTTTTATATGTATGTCTTAGAATGAGTTATCTTATCTCTCTTTGAAACTGGGCTAAGATAAATGAGGCAGTTCCTAGATTTAGTTTTCAAATATTCTTTTACTTACTGTGTATAAGGTTTTTCTTGAGGCATCAGGATATTCAGAGAATGGAAAAACTGTGATGCAACTTTATTTATTTTTCTTTCTTTCTTTCTTTCTTTCTTTCTTTCTTTCTTTCTTTCAGGTTTGCCCTTGTGGGTGTGGGATCTGAAGCATCCTCCAAAAAACTGATGGATTTGTTGCCTAAAAGAGAATTGCATGGGCAGAATCCTGTTGTAACTCCATGTAATAAACAGTTTCTGAGTCAGTTTGAAATGCAGTCAAGGAAAAGTAAGCCTTTCTTGTGTTCTGTTTCGGGAAAATAGAAGTTTATTCCAAAAGTAGTACTGCAGTTTTGCTCTCAGCATCTGATAATTTGTACATGGCTTAAAATAGCTATAAAATATTTAGGTGAATGAAGTTGTAGTTTTGTTTAAAGGTGATCCTCTTTAAAAAAGAAATACTGAAGGTCTTGTTTGAACAGGAGATAGCATGCACTGGAAGAAGATTGCAGCTTCATAAGTTTTTGTCTTAAAGATGGAAAAGCTTTCTCAATTACTTTTTATGGATTTAATTTAAAAAATATCATGGAAGCATTTAGAAATTAAACATTTGTAGACAAATTGGATCAAATTCTGATGTCTAAGTTGTCCTTATGACAGGACAGGGAAGAGAGATTCTGTGTTGTGCTCTCTTACAGCACTTTGTCTTGTAGTTCCCCGTCCTAATAGCTTGTGGCCTTGGGTTGTGTTAAAACAAGGACTGACAGGCTAACCTGATGCAATTCTGGTAATACAAGGATGCTGGAACGTTGCCATGTGTTAGCAAAACACTTTTTCCGCTCAGTGCAGAGGATTTGGGTACTGTGGAAAAAGGAGAGTAATGTTCTTCGGGGTTGTTGGCCTGGCTGTGTTAGGAATACTCCAATGGTGAGCTGTTGCTTTCTCATTAGAGGTAATATAGTGATACACAGCAGGGGTTAGAATTTGGCCTGGTAAATTTGCCTAAAATATTCTGAAATTTACTTCTGTTTCTTAAGAGACTACTATATTATAAGTTAGGCTGGCTCTTCCATGTTGCCTCCTCTTCTATGTAGTTTCGGACTTGTTTAGCTTGGTATGCTCTTGAGGTGAGAATCACGTAGAGTTTGTCTCTGCTGGCTGTTGCTGTAACAAGCTCTTGAAAGCATTGGCTAATTCCAATCAAATTTGGCCAAAGGGAAGAGCTCTCATGACCACTCAGCTTCTGTAAGCTTCATGAACGTATGAGACCACTGAAGAAGTCTTATAGGGCTCTACTATTGAGAAGTTGTAGCAAGGGCTCACAGCTTGTTAGGCCCCAGTGTTGCACAGTGCCTTAAGCACCATAAACTTTTATATTGGTAGTGCCTGTCCGTCTGCAGTGCTGTAGCCTGCCTTTCACTGGCAGCCCCGTACCCTGGCAGCATCTCCCCAGCCTCACTGGCAGTATATTCCCTTCTACTCAGGCTGTTGTTCTCACAGCCTGGCCCTGGCAAACTCCCATGCTACTGTTACGGCAAGTTCTCGTGGGAAGTGACTGCTGCCAGGGTAGGAATTGCCCCCTCACCCTTACCCCTTGGTTGGAGCTTTGGGTTTACGTTAGGGGACCCAATATTGTGCTCGCACAAAACTTCACGACCAGTCAGCCATGCAGCACCTGACCTGATCAACAGGTGCTCCAATCAGCGTTAACAGCATCATAAGCAGGAAGAACCAGTAGGGAGTTTGAGTAGGTTTTGATGAAAAATATGTAGTTAACTATAGGGAAAGTATTTTTGGGGGTGGAGGGGACCATCTGCTGCACTGGAGAGAGGACACCCAGGGAGGATGCTTGTCTGTGGATCCTGTTACTACTTCTTCCAGTTGGCCCCCAGGAAAAGGTTTCCTTTTTGTTCCTCTGTCTGTCTCTCTCTCCCTTCCTCTCCCTCCCTCCCTCCATTTTCATTTTTCCCCAGAAGTAACTTTCACCTTTACAGTCGATGCGTGCCATCAGCTATGGACCATACTAATTAATCTTTGTGTCTGTGAACCTGTCTCAACATCCTTTGTGCCACAAGAGATTCCCCATCAAAGATAGACCTTAAATTTGTCTTAAATGAGGAGACAGCTTGAGTTGCCACTCAGACCATCTTGGATAGCAAAGTCAGAAAACTATTAGATGTATTTCTATGCAAAGTCAGTTCTGCTCTGGTGCTTACCAGACAAGCTTCCTTAGGTGTGAAAAAACTATATGCTTTCTACAGAGACAGTTAGAGCTATGTGGAGCATTGGTTACTTATTTATTAAACCTTTCTTCAGAGCAACTTCTAGGAATCTTTAGTGAACTGAGCTTGAATCGGATGAGTGAAATTGCATGATGTTTTAAGCCAATCCAACCTGGTGTTCTTGTGAGTCTGCTTCTTCCCTTGCTGCAATGTTGATGCTATTCTGACCTCACAGTGAGCAGGTTCAACATGCTAAGCTAAGAGGAAATTATTGACCTTTTTTTTTTGGGGGGGGGGGGGGGGATTAGCTTTCTGTCACCTTCCTGTCTCAGACAGGCATTAGTTTTGGTGGAAGGGTGGGAGTGTTTACCTGAGGAAGGAAGAGTCGATGGCAACACCAGCTTATGTCAGTTTACTGCTCTGGAATTGCAAAGTTTTACTTACTGCACTTGAATTAGTCCCGTAACAATCTGTGAATTTTTTTACCTATCTGTTAAATAGGGACAAAAATGTTTTTTGTAAAGCACTTAAGATTCATCTTTGTAAAGTTCTCTGTAAGCTCAGAAAATCATTATGTACTGTTATTAAAGTGGTGTTTCAGATTGTGCTTTAGCACTGCATAAAACTTTAGACCAAGAATTGAAAAGCTTTATTCTATTTTGAATTATGTAATTAAACTTTTGCTTTCCATTGCAGCCACACAGTCTGGTCAGATGTCTGGGGAAGGTAAAGCTGGTCCACCAGGCGGAAGCTCACGTGCAGCATTTCCACCTAGTAACAGAGGGCGAGGCCGTTTTCCAGGTGCTATTCCAGGTGGAGACAGATTCCCTGGACCAGCAGGGCCAGGAGGGCCACCACCACCTTTCCCAGGTAAAATAATTAATATGTGAGGTTTTGGTTTTATTTTCGTTTTCTTGTATGAATACAGCATATTTATTTGGGGAATTAAGAAATCAAGGTAATTTGGTTAGTATGTTGTAATGAATGTTCACAGCTGGGGTGTAGGATTCTCCAGTATCTCTTTGTTGCTGTTCAAAATAGGGAATTCCACTTCCAACATCAAAGGTTATTTTGAAGTGCTAAAAGAGTTGGAATAGAAGAATAAATAGATTTGATAGCGATATAAACACATTTTAGGGACATTCTGTATAGTGTACCAATGTATTTTTTTTAAAGCATGAAAAAAATTAAGGAAGATCATGTTAGGAAACAGATTTGTCTTTACTGTAGTTCAGATTTCTAGCTTGCTGTGTGGGGTGAGAATGTCTGTGTTGCAGATCAGTTGTCCAGCAGCATAAAATAATTGCATTTCTTACTGCATTGTTAGTTTGCACATCATCAGAAATTCAGCTTTGATTCATGCCCACTGGCAGGTCAGTTAGCTGGCACTTAGAATACCTCTAACTTGAGGAGGAGGTGTTTGTGTGTAGTCAGGGACCTGTTATGGGACAAATCTCCAGCATGCAGTGGACTTGCACTGCAGTTAAGCTCTCATTTCAGATTAAGTCTTTTTAATAAATGTCAATCTGCAGTAGATTGTCTACTAACACTGAAAGGGAAATGGGCAGATTAAAAAACTACTAATGAGTACCTGGTCATTCTGTAGTAGATTGTCTACTAACACTCAAAAGGAATGGTCAAATTGGAAAACCACTAATTGATGTAATCTGAAGGTAGGTTTGGATACTTCATTTCCCTGACCTTCTCCAACAGAGTTTTTTTCCATATTTTTAATATATATTTTATTTTATGCCCCATCTGAAAGACCAGCTGCAAATATTAGTAGGCTGCAGTCTTTTCTAGTTTTGTAAGCTTTGGGTTTTTTGGTAACGATAGCAGGTGACTGAGTAATTTTTTTTGCTTGTTTACTTGTTTTCAAGTTAATGGTGTTCTCTCTGGAATATCGATAGTGAAGTAACTGTTTAAAATTTACCAAATTACCTGTCCCTAAAGTGGGACCATGTATGCCTTGTGCAAGTTGCACGTTGTTCAGTGAGATTAAAAAACAAAAAGAATTAATCATTTCAATAAGACTTTTATTTCCCTCTTTTTTTCTTTTTCTTTTTTTTTTTCTTTTTTTTTTCTTTTTTTTTTTCTTTTTAGCTGGACAAACTCCCCCACGTCCACCCTTAGGTCCTCCAGGTCCACCAGGCCCACCAGGTCCTCCACCTCCTGGTCAGGTCCTTCCTCCTCCATTAGCTGGTCCTCCTAATCGTGGTGACCGTCCGCCACCACCAGTTCTGTTTCCAGGACAGCCTTTTGGTCAGCCTCCACTTGGGCCGCTTCCTCCAGGCCCTCCACCACCAGTTCCAGGCTATGGACCACCACCAGGTCCACCACCACCTCAGCAGGGTCCACCTCCACCTCCAGGTCCATTTCCCCCTCGTCCACCTGGCCCTCTTGGGCCACCCCTGACTCTTGCTCCTCCTCCACATCTCCCTGGGCCGCCTCCAGGTGCCCCACCGCCTGCACCACATGTGAATCCAGCTTTCTTCCCCCCACCCGCCAATAGTGGCATACCTACTTCAGACAGCCGTGGCCCACCTCCAACAGATCCGTATGGCCGACCTCCACCATATGACAGAGGTGACTATGGGCCACCTGGAAGGTGAGTGCTTTTGGTGTAATGTGTTTGATAGCAACGGGTTTCATTCCTTGTAGGAAGCATTTGATTTTCTTTTCTTTTTAAAGCAAACTTTTTAGAAATAATGGAAAATAAGGCTGGAAGGGATCCCATGAGGCTTCTAACTTTCCCCTTTGCACTTCTTTCAGTGAAACATATCTCAGAAACATATTTGTAGAATTAAGATAGTCTTGAAATGCAACCCTATTGTTCTCATTTTCCCTTTTCATCTCTGAACTGTTTGTCTTTACTGTTCATGTTTGGTGGTGTCATTCCATGTGTTCTATCTGCGAACTTACTCATAGCTTCTTATGCAGTGGCTTGTGGTTATGCTTCTGTCTCAACTTGAAATTCTCATTTGTACCTTTGTTATCTTGCCTTGCAAGCTGTCTTGTTAGAATGCTCTAGAGTTTTCCTTTTTGAATATGTACATGTGTTGAGCACAGTGCAGTACCAAGATCTATGGCTGTATCATTTTCATCTTTTAGCAGCTCTGCTGGAACCCATTCTCTTGATGGATTCAACTCAAAGTTAGTCTTTTAGTCTCAAAAAACAGGTGTGGATTTACTCCAAGACTTTTATCTTCCTTTGCTGTCAAATTGCTTCTGCTTATTTGGTACAGTCTTGCTGTGTTTGTAGCAGTAGCCTTTTCTATGGTTAATCTGATCTAGGACAGAGTTTTCGGGTCTCTCTGACTTGACTTGTCAAACTTTTCAGATCTTCTTTGAAACATCTTCATCTGTGCTTTCAAATATCTCTGTCTTGCTGCTGTTTCGTAATTTTCACTATATTTGTATTCTTTAAAACATTTTGGGATAAATTGTAAGAAATACGCTTGTAGTTACATGTGGATTTTTCAGTTGTGATTTTACTCCTAGTATGAAAGACTTCTTTCATAAAGCTGTTTTTCTGCAAAGACACTTTGCTTGATGCTTCCTTTTACACATAATCACAAAGTTGTTGTTGTTTTTTTTTTTTTTAACCCAAGCATTTGTACATATTATGTTCGTACAGAAACTGTAGAAACTCGAGCATTTGGCTTATTTGCCTGAAATAGAATAAATAAGTTTATTTTGATAGACAAAATCTAGGTTGTCCACAGTTTACAGAATGGCTGGGGAGGGAAGGAGTGGGAATAGGACAGTATCACTTTGCTTGCTGTCCAGTATTTTCATTAATAATGTTAAAACTATCATCCATAACTATTTAAATTGTCATTAATTATATATCATAGGCGTTTCACTGGAAATAACATGTCCATAAGAGAAAAAATACATATTCCATTCTATGGGAGGCACACGAAAAATAATACTCAAAACTCAGGGAGGTATGAATTTTTAGACATTTCCTCTTATGCTAAACTGGCTGTAGGATCTTGTTCCACTTCTTGCACTTAAGAGGATAGCATTGCTTATCATTCTGCATTTTCTTTCTACCAGAAGAACTAACACTGTTTTAGAAATATCATCAAGCAGTGGGCCAGTTTAACAGTCTCAACTTTTGTCTTTAACACATTCCTCCAGATTTTCTGTATGGTACAGAGGCTTGTTAATAGGACACTGCAAAACTTTGGGGAAATTTTGTGTGTAGGTTAACTTACGTTACTTTGGAAACCATGTATAGGCAGCTAATAAATCAAGAAAAAAGTGTAATGAGAATACAAGGATTCCCCTTCCTTCTTACTATGACCAGTTTGGAGATAAATTCAGAGCACCTTGAACTTGACCAGAAACATAAAAAAATAAAATTAGCTGTAAAATGTTGAAGCGTCTTTCAGAAAATAGAGTGTTTTAAAGATGATAGACTAAATTTGCTTTTCCTAAGTTATAGCATTCTGGTCACAGGAATCTGGGAAACAGGAACATATAGTTCTAATTCCAGTATTGTTATAAAAATGATCTCTAATTTTGCTCAAAATGCATTACCCATGTACGTGCATTTCCACATCCATTCAATTGGTATATTTACTTACATACCTTCAAGGATTTTATGAAAATAATAAATATTTGTGAAGCACAGTATTAAGTGCTGCTGAATCTTCAGAGTAAATGGGTTGAACAAGAATAAGCCTGTTTATATAGCAGATATCTTAACTGGTTTTTGTTTGTTTTTTTTTACCTTTTTCTTTTAGCCTTCAGGATTTTGTACTGTAACATGGTCCTTAACAAAGCAAAAACCAAACACAGATCCTGCTTTCTTTTCTGTTTGTCACTTTGCTTAAAGTTGCAAACTTGTGTTGTTAAAACTGCAATGCTATCTTCATAAGTTTTTCTGACCTTTTTAAATAGTAGTTTTATTACTTGCAGAGAAATGGATGCTGCCAGGACACCTCTAAGTGAAGCAGAATTTGAAGAAATCATGAATAGAAATAGGGCGATCTCAAGCAGTGCCATTTCAAGAGCTGTATCAGATGCCAGTGCTGGTCAGTAAAACTCAATTAATGTTTACCATTCTACATCACTGGAGATAGTTTATAGTTTTCCTATTAAGAAACTTGCAGCCTGAAGCCACATTTTTCTAATTATTATGATGTGAGACTGAATTTAGGCACAACCTATGATTGATTTTGTATTATACTCAGTTTTTGAGAATACCTTCTGATTATTGAGCTGCACAGTATTTTAATATTTGGTCCTACAGTAAATGATCTGGATGGCTGCTGAAGAGAAGACACTCCAAATGGTAATACTATTACAGATGATAAATCTTTGTTTTAATTTGCATAATTTTCTAATAATGACTTTATATCACTTTCAGGGGATTATGGAAGTGCTATAGAGACCTTGGTAACTGCGATTTCCTTAATTAAACAGTCCAAAGTATCTGCTGATGATCGCTGTAAAGTACTTATTAGCTCTCTTCAGGATTGCCTTCATGGAATTGAGTCCAAGTCTTATGGTTCTGGATCCAGGTAAAACTTTCCTCTTCCATCTGCAACTGTTTACTGAAAGGGAAGGTGTAGGGCAGGACTGGTTCACAGAGGAGGGACTGGGTCACGTAAGAAGCTTAGTGACTGCTCAGTTGCACAAGAAATATGTGAAAGAAACAAATGTTGGTTTCCCAAAACTAAGTGATTTGTCTTTTAGTTAGCCTGCTTTTCAAAACTAATCTGAATACCCTAAGTTTAATTTTTAATTAGTATCTGTTTTCTACATGGTACTATTGCAGTACGTAAACATTAAAATAGAATTTTCCTTTATCAATTAAGCAGTACAGTACATAATTTTGATTATAGTTTGCTATTGAAAATTAAAGTTGAGGTATATGGCACCAATTTTCATTTTGCTTAAAAATAATTTTCTACACATTTGCCATAGTAGTAACGCACTTGAGATGGAGAAGAAGTTGGGCAAAATGTTTTTGCCTGTTATCCTTTACCATATAATGTAAAAATTGAAAGTAGGTAGATCTGAAATTCATGGACATCTACCTAGTAAAAATCAGAGATTTCCTTAAAAGCTTAAATAACACCCCTTTCAGAATCGGGCCAAACATTGAGCCTATAGAACGTTTGGATACTGTAGCAGTAGTACAGCTGACCTTGAATATTAAAAGCACAAAGATAGCTGTTGCTGGCACAAATTTTCAGTAGTCAAATTAGCAGCCACACTGTAGTGATCATTTGAGGTATGGTGTATTCCTCCAGCTGATTTCAGCCATCTTGTCCTCCATTCTGTCCACGTGCTTTCTGACTTTTCCTTGAAGATTAGGAAGTGGATGACTTCTCCTTACTATCTGTAACTGAGTTCTTAGCCACCACCTTCTATACCAGATCTTTTTCATGTTATATACCAAAACATTTCTGCACCACAGTGAACAGGTATTTCTCTCATATCCTTTTTTTGATCACAAAATCAACATGTAGATGGCTTGTAGTTTGAAGAAAAATTTAATGAAGTAATTTCTTTTAGAAGACGTGAACGATCCAGGGAGAGGGACCACAGTAGGTCAAGAGAAAAAAGTAGACGCCACAAATCACGTAGCAGAGATCGTCATGATGACTATTACCGGGAAAGAAGCCGTGAAAGAGAGAGGCATCGTGACCGTGACAGAGACCGCGACAGAGAACGTGACAGAGAGAGAGAATATCGTCATCGTTAGAGAAGGTGAGCATTTGTTTCATGTTCTTGAAGTTAACTGTTACTGATTCACTAAAAGTAACTACTCTAGATTTGAGATTATTTACACAGTTAATGTCTGCGTTTAAATGGTCCAGCAGTATGTACTGAATCACTTTCTTCTTGTAGCATCTGAAATAAGCTTAGGTAAGTAATGACAGGTAACTCTGGTTGTGGGAGGGAGGGAGTATTTGTGTGATTCCTTTCTTCTGCAGTTTGCATGCCTTCTTTCTAATCTTCTGTGGTTGGTATTAACTGTTGCACTTCTTATGAAGGGGGATTAAACCAATTCTTGAAAAAGCAGCAAGCCAGACTCATAAGTCTGCTTTCTCTCTAATCTTAGAAAATTATACCAAATTTGTGGTTGTATTTTCATTTGTATTTTAAAATAAAAAATCAACCCGTGCAAGGACTGCAGCATTTATCACTTTATATGTAATGTCTGGATTATTGCAGTGTAGGGAACACATGTATGTATTGTTGCAGCCCTTGCACAAGTAGATTTTTTTTTAATTGGTTTCAGTGAGTTTTACTCAGATCCAAGAAATGTAGCCAGACTTTGCTCTTCAATTTATGAAATGTGACCTCTCAGTATTTTCTGCCTTTTTCTTATCTTTTAACCAAATTCAGGTATTATATTCAATTAGATTGATGGTTGGTTGTTCTCCTCTCCACTGCCCTACTTTTTCATTCCCTCCACCCATTTGATAGTAAAGCCATTGTCCGAAGACTAATAAACAAATGTATGACACAAGGATTGGTTCTTTTCTGATTGTTCACATGCTAAAGTGTTCTTTTATTTCATATATCTGCAGTCTTGCATGCATTAAATATCTAGATAGCTACAGGGTAGCACTCTGAATAATGCTTTTTTCAGTGTGCTACTGAGGGCTTTAAAATACATAGGAACGTTCATCACATTATGTAATGTCCCATTTTGAGGATCAGTAATTTGAACTGTTCGTGACTCCTTGTATTTGACAGTTTGAATAAAAACCTGCCTCGTGCTTTCATTGAGGTAGTCTTTTCCCTTTTTAGGAGAATTCTCTGCTAAAACTACATTAAAATTGAAATTCAGCAGACTTGCTTGTCTGCCTAACTTCATTTCTTATGTTTACCTTCACATTTGGTTTCCTGATTTGCATGTGGCACTTACTCATGGAAACTCATTTGCAGAAGTTAAATAAAGCAAAACTTTCTAGAAATCATATAAACTATATTCCTAAGTAAAAATAGACCTATAATTTTGTATCAATTGAATGTCAGTTTTTCATAGTAGGCTTTTGTGGCACTGAGTCCTGGAGAGAACAAAATGTGATACCAAACACTCTAGCCTATTCAGTGTTACGTGGGATGCTGTTTTGGGTTCATATGCTAACAGGGGACATGTAAAGCAGTAATGGACCAAGAAAAGGAGAGTCAAAGGCTTAAATAGGAAGGTGAAACATGGCAGCTGAAATAAAGCTGGCAGTAGTATATATCTCTTAATGCCACTTTTGTTATAAAAAATGGCTTGGTAAAAATATTTCTGGAATTTCCTTAAAAAAAAAAAAAAAACTGTGGTCCTTAATTGTAAAATGTCAGAACATAAAAATACAGATTTAACAAAAGTAAATGTAGTTTCTTTTGTTGAATTGGATTTTGTGATATTTGCCAATAGTTGGAATTAATAGGAGGTAATCATTGAGCTGAACTATGGATGCATTTCCAGAGTTTTTTACTTCTGTTGGAAAAGAGCAAACTATACTAAAAATTGTTCATAGTTTGGAATTTAAGTTCTTTTTTTTTTTTTTTACCCTTGACATGCTTTGTTAATAAAGCTTTAATTTTTGTATATGTAGACTGTTATGTATGTAGGTGTGGAGTTTCTGTGCCAAGTACAGATTCCCCCCCCCCCCCCCCGAAAACATATCCAATGTCATTAGGTTGCATTTTATAATTACCAAAACACAATTTTAAAATGAATTTTAATCCTGTTGTGAGACTGTGATTTCAGTCTCAGTTCAGGTGGGATTTACATATGCAACTTCCTTCAACTTTGTTGTATGCTGGGACTTCACTTTTTTCGGAGGAGTTGTATAGATAAGATTCCCTTGCACAAAGAAGAAAATAGGTCATAAGAACTTGATTAAAGGGCAAATTTAGTATTCTGTGTGTAAATGAAAGCATTTGGTATTTTTGAAAAGATAAGTTGTAAACATTTTGTTGTGTTACTGTCTTAATGAAGGAGGACTTTTTTGTAGTTTTGTTTATATATATATATATATACACACATATAAAAAATACGGTGATCTTCTGGTTTGTATGTTTCATTTTCACCAAGATGTATGTCACCATACATTTTTTTTGTTTTGTTCTTTACATTGCTTAATATTCATAAACTGATTTAACAATCTCAGTCATTTGATAAATAACAGCAGTGCTGAAAGGAGCTGCTCCCCATATCACTGTGTTTTACCAGATAACTTGGGTTTGCCTGTGTGCCTGCATCCCTTGAATGGCACCTATACCTCTTATTTCTGTGTGTACCTATAGTCGTAACTGTGAAACTGTATTGGCATATTTAAAAAAAAGTGTTACACATCTAGTTTAGAAGGGTTTTAAAAGTTCATTGTGAACATTTTTTGTGTACAGTGAAATTCAGTTTGTATTGTATTTACTTACATTTATAGAGATGGATTAAATTGGAATAAATTATTAAATGTGTTCTATAAAACTTTCTCTCAAAAAAAAAAAAATCAGATGTACCATAGCAGGTATTTACACTTCTGTTTGTACACTTTATTATTTAAAATTACATTGTCACAAGATTGTTGTGTGCCTTCACTTGAGTAAAGCTTTCATATACATTGAGAATACATTCTTCAAAATAACTGTAAACTGAATGTTTCCTTGAAACATCTTGCCTTTGCTAGTAGAAAGACTTACTGATGTTAAAAAAAAAAAAAAGACAAATGTCCAGCCTGTAGGAGTCAAAAAAAATCTGATAGAATCATATTTAGAAGCATTAATAGTAAAATGAATGTGTACAAACAGAATAGTAATATAACTTTATCAGAATGAGCCCTGACTTTTTTTAGGCAGCTTTTTTAGTTTAACTGATATTTCAGTGATGTATTTTAGCTGATACATTGTCCCAATCTTAATTTGTCTGAATTTCTATAACTACTGAATGTTAAGCTTTTCATTTTGTGTTTTTGTTATTGGGTCAATTGATTATTTTCTATTTAAAATGGATTTGGACTGAATTGCAAAGAAAAACTACACTAACATTGTAACAGCTGATATGTATGTAGACTTTGTATTCCGTATTTCATGGCTTTTCTCTGATTTTTCTGCTCTCAAACCACTGTAAGCAAAATCATGTAAAGTCAAATGTACTTCTGAGGCTCATACTCTTCTTCAAAATGTGCTTTCATCTATCCCTGAAATAGTTTTGAGCTTTGGAGTGGTTTAAGAACTGACACAGTGGCATTTTTTTGGTGTCAGGAGGGGAATGGTACTTGATAGTATTAATAACATTCATTATATTTTTGTCTGTATAAATAGGAACTGGCCTGTAACAGTGTATTAGCAACCACATAACCAGTAAGCGAAGTATGAAAATAAATTAGCCTTTTAAGAAACCTTGTAAATTAATAGGAAAAAGTCTATTTTGTAATTGTTTTAATAATAAGCTTCTAGTTAATAGCTGGATTTTAGGTGAATCATGGTGCATCGTTCAAGAACGAGGAGTATATAGCTGTCTGGAACTATTTCAGATCTCGTTATTATTAAGCTATTATGAACATTTTTTACCTAATGTCTCTCTTTTAAAATGTGTGTTTTTGAGGAAGCATTTCTGTGGGGCTGAAAAAAAATCACCACTTCTACAGAATGCAGCATATTATATTTATTTTTCCCCAAACTCTTATCAGAGTGTTTGGCACTTTTTTACTACATCTAGCACTCACCAGATGAGAAATGCTTTGTGCATCTGGTTCAGTATTTGAAACCCTCTGTAGAGGAGTGAAAAGATAAGCAGTGCCACTGTTTCATGTGCTTCTTAAGTCTTATTTTATGGCTACTTTGGTGCTTTATAGAAGCATGTTGTTTGTTGTTTGCTTCTTGTAAATGTTTAGTGACATCTCTCATTTTCTTGAGGGGTGATAGAATGATTTCAAAAACAAATGAACCAAAAGATCTTATGCTATTGCTTATTTTCAAATGTATAACTATGTAACTTACTACTTTTTTTCCATGAACACGTTGCTGTAGTTTTGTTGTCTTATGAGGTGTTTTAAGACACATCTGTATTTTTATATTCCCCACATCCTGTGCCTTTTTCCCTTTTTTTTGTGAAGCTGGTAGTTTGGACAAAATTGAGCTCTATAAAAGTTCCCCAAGAAACTTGTCTTCGAGGCTGTATAACATTTGAAACAACGAGAAGTTTCTAGCATGTATAAATGTTGGATTGATAGTGTTCTCCAAAGAATTTACAAATTCAGTTATTTTTTTTCCTTTTGCTCATTGTGGTTTGAGAACTAACATTTCTTATTTTTAAAAAAGAGAAATGAGAGCTCTTCATTTTATGTTTTCCTGTGGCGGCCTGATCTACCTTCTTGTGTCTTCCTCATATATTAATGTTAAAGATACTTACCTACCTCACAGCTTTTTAATTTGTGAACTAAAATCTAGTTTTTTTTCTGAACACACCTATGTGTTCATCAGTTACTTTCGGTGAATAGACAAGCTGGGATGATAGGAGAAGGCATATTATGAATGAAACTGTAGTTTGGGAATATACTTTTTTTTTCCCTGTATAAATTTTTGTGGTGTAGGAAATTGTTCTGTTCTGAATTATACGTTATAAGATTGAGCAAAGATATCAGGTAAGTACGGTAGTAATAGAAGAAAGGGAACAAATGGAAAGTGCTAGTGGTGAAAGAATAGTGGTTTGTAAATGAACAGAAACTGAGAATGTATCCTAACTTACATGTAGAAAGACAAATGCAGAGTCAGGCTTGGAACTGCTTCCTCTCACTGTGTTGTAGCTAAACCATCTTGTTATTTGGAGGTCTGTGACATTCTGGAACTTAGGTTGGGTTAAAAAGAACTTTGGCCATGAAGATGTAGGGTGGTTTTTTGTTTTTGTTTTTTTTTTTTTTGCTTTGTGTAAACTTTTTTTTATTTATAGAATAAAAAGAATTACGTAAGTCATTCTTAGGAGCGATTAGGATATAATGACAAATATGTGTCATTCATCTTGCTCAAGTGCGAATGTGTTGGGAGACTGAATACAATTCCTGAAAATATCAGATAAATTATTACGCTATTTTACCTAAACTTAAAGGACATGTGCACATGCAGCTTTAAATTATTGTAGAATTTTCAGACTTTGAAAGCTGTTTAAAGCTTTCATATGCATATTTGGATGATCAGAATTAAACAAAAGAAGTTAAGAGTTGCTACTGCAAGGTGCTTTAAATATCTCTCTCTCTCTCTTTCTCTGTGGGGTTTCTGTTGTAAGATTCTGTCTTCGAGTGTGAAAACCAGTGCTCAAGTTGCATCTTGCTTAAATATAAAAATGTTTGCTCACTTAAGTTAAAATTCTGGGATTTCATTTATGAAATGTTCTGGCATAAAATACTAAATTTTAAACTGCGAAAGAACTATTTAACAGATAAGTCTGAAATTTGGATTTTATTAGCAATGCTGAGAAACTGTTTGCTGTGTGTTGTTAAACTGTACAAATCTAACCTATGCTTGGGACAGATAGCTCAAATTAACTTTAGGCAGACAGAAAAGAGCTTTGCCAAGAAGCATTAACTAGAGCTTTAATGTTATTTCCCCCCCCCCTTTTTTTTAAGTTGTTTCTTAATTCAATATTCTACTTCCTTGTAGAATACTGAAAAGTGGTGAATATGAAGGTATAATCCATACGGTTTTATTTCTTCCTTTTGGAACTACATTAGTTTTCTCATTTTGCCAAACTACAGTGGCAGAATACTTGGAACCAAAACTTATACCACTTTGGGGGATTTTAACGGGTAACATTTTGGTAAAATGAAGGTTCAGTGTGATGCTGACCATCTGAAAATCCCTATATTGAAAAGCATTGATCCTCAGTGCAGTTTATCATGCATTCTTTAAAGTTCCTGTAGTTCCATAATTACCCTTACAAATCTAGCAAATTATTCCCAGGAACTGAAGCTTTCTTATGCTAGTATTATAAATCACATATATGGTGCTCTGGATCTGGTAACTGTTGCCATAGAAATAATAAAGATCCATGATTCTTGCCGCAGCAATTGTATTATGAGAGCAGCAAATTCTGACACACGGTCTCACAGCTGTCAGATACTACTTTGCGCCACTGAAAAACTGAGACTCTCCCCTGTCTGTCTGTGCTGACTTAGCTTGCAACTCTAAATACGTCCTTTTGTGAGCACAGCACCTCCTCACTTTGCTACTGAAAAGTTAAGTTTTAAAAGCACCTTGGGAGATTTTGGTCTTTTGGGAAGGAATTTCACCAAGAGCAGTTACTGGTCAATACATTCATCACTTGAGAGGAAAGTTTGTGAATGAGAAAAGAAATTCCAGTCACTGCTTCAAATTTGGATTAATTTATGCACACAATGTAGTATATAGAGCCTAAACTTCTTGGCTATACCTATTTTAATGTTGTTAATAATGGTCATTTTGAGGAAAGGAAGAAGAATGTCAGTTGTTCATACAAAAATTGATTACTTCGTTTCCAAACTGTTTTGAATCACTGTAATAGTAAAAGGATCTTTGACAGCTGTGTACTGGCGTATGTTCATGAAATTGCTCCTCTAAATGTCTGTTTTTCAAATGAACAGTTTAATGTGTTGGCTTTTTATATAATTTGATTTAAATTATTTTGAAATTATTGAATGTTGAAATTGTGAATTATTAATGAAATGAAGCTAACTAATTATGTTTTGTAATGGAATTCAACTGAAATACAGTGTATGGAATTATACCATCCCAAGTATTTTGTGAACTCTTAGAATAATTATCTTTGAATGGTGTGGTTCATAATTTGCCAAAATAGATGAGAGTAGGAAGTACGGTTTGGGGATTTTTCTAGGGAAAGTAGGTGAGAAAACCTGCAAATCTATATTGTACTATTTGAAAACTGGGTTCTTGTGACTAAAATTTGAGAGTGTACTTTTAGATGTGAAGCCCATACTGCTTGCCACTAGTCTGAAAATCTTTGAGTATTGGTATCAGATTCTGTGCACTTTCAAATGTTACTGAGCTGTAAGCCATCCACTTCATTTTATAATCAGTGCATTATTTAAATGTCAAATAAATCAGTTTAAAACTGTAAGTGGGCAGGCAAACATGTAAAGGAGAGATCTAGTTGTGGCAAAATTATCTTACGCGCTTTTTCATTTACTCTTGCAGAATGCATACTTTAGGAAATGTCCTTTATAAATGTTTCCATCAATCACAGAAACAGTAGCTATTTCTTCCTTTATAGTTCAATGCTTTAATTGTTAATTTTATATTCTTTCAACTTTGTTGTACAACAACATTAATTTTATTTTTAACTATTGTATTATAAAACAATTTCTCACACAAACAAGTAGCTACTGCTTCCAGGTATTTTGTGTTAGATTACATTATGGTGAAGTAGATGCACGACTTGTGTATGTATAGATAAGCCAACATTTTTCTGTGTATTATGGGGACTAGCAAAATCTACATCACAAATTTTGACACATTACAGCTGAAGGAAGAGGAACGGCGTGCAAGAGAAGAAACAGTCTTCAAGGAAAGATGCTTGTCCAGCAGTTTGCTTCATGTGATTGAACTGAGCCTGTAAGGATTCATGGATAAAATGAACAGGAATAGATCTGAATAAAGCAAATCTGCATACATGGTAACCAGTAGCTCTTTTACTTTTTTATGTTGCTTAACTGTTTTATTTGAGGGAAACCTGTGTGATTTAAACCTTATAGCTTTTGCAACTTTATTACTGGTTATATACATTTGGCAATTATAATGTGCAAGCAATTGGAAAAAGTCAAGTAAATGCTTGTTTTTATAGTAGTTTGTTCTTGTTAAAATGTTCATATGATAATGTCTGTACACAGCACCACTTTGATTACAGTAGATGTAGTGTTGTAATAAACTGTTTAATGGGGCTGATGTGTAAAGCTGTTCAAGTTATTTGATGTTTACACCTCAGGGAAAGTCTTATGTTCAGCAATATTTAAAGATAATGTTACAATGAAAACATTCATGCTGTCTTTAAAAACATTGCAATAGTTCTTGCATAATGCCTCAATCTAATCTTGCATTCAGTGAGTTAAACATACTAATGTTGCTCTCAGACATTCAATTTTGATATGAAAACAGGTGTGCGTAAAGTCTTTAATGCTATTTTGCTTTCTAGCAGTTTTTACCTAGGCGGCTTGTGAATTTGCTAAATTACATAAAACTGTAAGAACTGCAGTTCTTCGGTGCAAACTGTTTAGAGGAGAGGTGGTCCCAGGTTCGTGATTTTAACAAACTGAAAGTTGTATCTCTTGTACAACTTTGATCTTGATTGACACTACAGTTTATATTGACTTAAACTGTTTATATTGAGGGGTGGGAAGGTTAGCTTAAAAAAAAAAACTGCAGTTGTTTACAGTTTTATAGTAATAGTGCTTTGTGTGGGGGGGTTTGTTTGCCTTTTTTTTTTTTTTTCCCCCCTTCCCTCTCTTCCCCCTCCCCCAGGCCCTAGACAGTCTGTACATAGTTGTATATTAGAAATGTGACAGAAGAAACCAGTTGTTTCCATTTTTTTCAGAGTAATGGGTTTGGTATTTTCTTAACACTTTGGGGTTTATTCACACATACATTTAAGAGAGAAGGTACACTTGTGTGTCCTTGTTCAGTGATGGGCAATACTTTAATGTCTTAGCAAAAAGTGGCACTAATTAAATCTGTCAGATGAGGTTTTGTAAATTTACCTAAAAACAAGTTGTTGGAGCTTAGAATGGAAGTTAAATTCAAATTACAATAATTTATTTTAAATGCCATTAAGTGTGAAATACACTTGAATAGAATATTTGCATAGTTTGCGAAAACTGCTTCTGGCAGCCTTGCACAAAGGCTCCCTCCTAAAGTGTATTGTAAATCACTGTGTAACACATTTATTTTCAGAGTTTTCACTTATTCATATAGCTGTGCTAAATGTTTTGAGTTAAGTTTCAAGACCTCAGATGGCTTTAAGAGGCAACTCTAGGGCAGCTCTTGATTTCTTTTCTTACTGACTTTGAAGATTTTACAGTTGTCCTAAAATATGTTACCCTGTTCAGAAAAGCACTTCAATCCATTTGGTTTTCCAAAGCATTTAGAGCATATGCTTAAATGCCGTAGAGTTTAAGGAAAGTAAACATATGCTTTAAATATTTTACTTGCATAAGCAAATGATTTTATGCTTTACTGAGTTGGGACCAGTAGCCTGTGCAACTGCAAAAGTTTTGCCTAAGTCTGAAATGCTCTAATATTTTTGTCATCTATCGTTCAGCCCAATTTCCTGCAGACAGGCTGATACTGTTGGACTTGGCTACCAGCTTCAGACCCCCCCCCCAACACTTTTTTTTTTTCTTAAATTGTGTACCTCAAGTTCTCATGCATGGGATCACTGGTGTTTATTGAACTATTTACTACTGAGAAAATATTTGAAATGTTTGTTTAATCCTGTTTAAAAAATGAAAACTGCCTTTTAAAATTTTGTAAACTGAAAGTTGTATCAAAGAAGTCATGACTAATTTCCTGCTTTTTGTGAATAGGTGTTGGTTACAAACAGTACTGTTGTAATTTTTTTTACTTAAAAACATTGTTCACTGCTGCCTGTAATAAGTTTAAGGGAAGAAAAACCTGCCTATAGCTGTTACATGGGGAATAGCTAATACTGAAGGGGCAGCAGGTAAGTATTACTCCACTGCATAGACAAATCTTAAAATAAAAAAATAAATTTAAAAGCATTTTATGCAGGAACTGATATTTTACTAAACATTGAAGTAGATTAAGGAGACTGTTGCTGTTTTACATAGGGTGTAATTTCTCCTTCATATACAGATTTCCATTGCTGGCAATGGAAATAGCAGGGAGAATGCAGCATAAGTTAAACTGAGAGATCGGTGTGGCTTGAGAGGTGAGGTCCCAGTATGAAGCCCCTTATTTCTGCCTGTTTTCTGGAGATTTAGTTTGAACTGATGGATGTATTGTCTTGGTGATTTAAATAATTCTCTCTTTATTGTGAGTTTCATTTGTTAGATTTTTTTAAAGAAACAAAAAAATATGTACAGAAACAATCCAAAGACCCTGATAGACACCAAAAAGGAATATGTCTAATACACATGATGTGTAACTGGATCTGTAATAGAATTTTTACCAGGTTTTGGTTTATTAGATGTTACTGACAATTTCCTGCGCGCTGTCAGGAAGTAGCAGTTTGTTAATTTACTGACTGGTGCCGATGCCTTGATGGCTCCTGCTGTGGTCTTTTATATCCAGTTGTATTTCATCTCCTGCTGATTAAAGGACAACACAGTCAATGAGGAAAAATTTGATTTTTCTTTTAAATATTGTGGGTTGTTTTGTTTTGGTTTTTTTTGCCTTTACGAGTGATGTTGAAAATAGTAGTATAAGGCTATGTCCTTCATCTTTTCTTGAAAGACAAAACCAAGAAGTAGTGATTTGGGGGGAGGGATTGGTACTTGAGCAACAAAAGTTGTTTTACAGTAGGGTAAGAAAAAGTAGGGTTGCTTTAAAAAAAGAATAAATGTATTGTTTTCAAAAAAGAAGTAAAGTTTCTTCTGGAATAAATATTTTGACAGGTCAAAAACACTTCTTCAAAAGAAGAACAAAAAATTTTGGAAGATGTGCGTTCCCCCCCCCCCCCCAATCCTTTCGTTCCTTTCTGCTTTCTGTGCCAATAATTTAAGTTCTGATTGCATTATGAAAAATATGTTTGTCAGAACTTCTTCAAATTTATTTAGAACGTGACTTAAGAGTTTGGATAGCTCTTCCATTTTCTGTGTTAACAAGATACCTTATTAAATTAAGGTGTTAGGTTGTTGGGGGGTTTTTAGGAGTGGATGTTCTCTATTTTTGTTTCTTTTAGACTGGTGAGGCTTAGTTATTCTATTGTTTTTTTTATCTGATTGTTTAGTTGCATACCCAAATCCTTGTAAATGTTTTCCCTAGTTGTACGTGGATAATTGCAAATTTAAAGTTGTATATACTTGTCATATGTATTCCTAGAAAAAATACATGACATTCTTTATAGAAATACTTAATTCCTGATTTCATTTTCTTATCCATTTGCTTTCTGTACAGATTGAACAGACTTTTTTCCTAATTTTATTTATAGATTTTTTTTATGTAGCCTCTTAAAGTTACCACTGGTTCCTGTGTAGACTGAGATACAACCTTAAATTTCCTAGCTTAATGCTTAAGATGCTGTTTGGCATGTAGTTTCAAATATAAGACGTGCATGTTTAAGACTGATACACTTCAGAAATCCAAGACACTAAATTCTTCTGCACTGAAATATTAACCCCACCGTATCTCAAGAGGGAAAGGGCAGATCAGTGTGCATATTCTTAAAGCAGATTGAATTCTTTCCAAAACAAGTGTTTTGACTTTGAGAAGAAGCAATGTGGATTTTTTAAAGGATTTAAATTACTTTGGTAATTGATTGCGTAGATCTTAAACAAAATGGTCGCAGCATGCTAATTAGTTATGAAGTTTCTGCAGAAGTTTTGTATCTTGCAACTTTACACTATATTGCCTTGCAGTTAATATTGCAGATAGGCTTAGGTTTGGGGTGTATGGTTTTGGCTTTTTTGCCCCCCTTTTTTTAATTAAGATGATCTGACATACTATGTACTTTCAGATTAATTTTAGCTTTAGGGGATGAATTGTTAAAGAGTAATTTGGAGCATAAAAGTTCTTTAATTTGATGTTCTCGTGGGATTTTTTCCATGTTGGACAAAATGTGATAAAGCATCTCCTTCTATTTGGGTATTATGCACTTGTTAGTACTTTAATCCTTTCTAATGCCCCAGTTATTCCAGTGGATATTAGGTTCTGGTGTGACCTGTGTCTCTGCTTAAATGTTTTAAAGCTTCTTTTGAAATACACTAGTTCTATTGAAGTATCTTGAAAATAGTAAACTGTATACATTTGATCCCAATGAAACGGAGCATTTCAGTTGTAAAAATTCCCATCCAATCATACAATGTAATAAATGTGATTTTACATGATTCAGCACTAACATTTTTGAATATATTCAATTAATATACCTTGGTGGCCTGACCCTCTTGTATACTGTATTTTGTAATAGAAAATATTTTAAACTGTGCATATTATTATTGCATTATGAAACAGACATTCTTGTGATCTTCAAAAATAAGAAACTGAGGAATGTGCTTTTATAAATACAAGTGAGTGCAAATTCACTTTCCTTACTAGTGCAGGTGTCCTTTTCTTAAAACAAACAAACAAACAAAAAACCCTAAACAAAAAAAAATCAAGTGTTTTAGAAGTGAAATACATTCCTATTTGGTAAATCTTAACATTTTTATGAAGATTACTAACACTGCTAACTTTTTAAACATAAAGGCTGTGTTATCTTCCTGTACCATTGCATTTCCTGGTTCCCATTTTGTGCAAAGATATATGAGTAAACTGTTCAAAAAATGGCTTTGAAATTGGCATTGGGCTGGTCGAAGTTGGAATGCAGAATTGTGATGCAAAATATAAAGAAACGGATGTTTGTCAGGATGCCTGACTCCAAAGGATTTTATATATAGTAAGCAGTTTTCTGATACCAGCAGGCCAAAGAGTCTGTTGAATACTTGAGTCTCTGGAAACCCGTATTTCTCAACAAGGTAAGATGGTATCCTAGCAAATGTGCATTTTAATGCATTTTCAGTGGAGGTACTTAGTCTATAAGGTTAGGGATAGTTCCATTTTTTTCTTGATGTTATACTTGAAAGACTGCATTAACTTTTAGTTTTCATTATTTTCTTCTTTTCAGCCTTTAGGAGACTGTTAAGCAATTTGCTGTCCAACTTTTTTGTTGGTCTTAAACTGCAATAGTAGTTTACCTTGTACTGAAGAAATAAAACCCATTTTTATAAATAAATAACTTTGTCTGTCTTCATTTCAGCTTGTCTGCTATCATTGCAGTGCTCACTATGTCAGATTCTTTTCAAATATTCAGACATTAAAACTTAGACTGTGAATGCAGTTATGGCTAGATTCTGTGCTATAATTATTTCTAAATCTAGAAATGATTTTTGTTTATATCAGCTGTTGTCCTTCTGATCTGGTTTCTAAAGTGGTAAAACACTTTTTGCAGAGCTTTGAGTTAATGAGAAGTGCACACATTGTAGGCTACATATATATTTTTTAAAGCCAACTGGGGTATTTTTGTCTGTAATATTTTTTTCTTTGAAATACAGTGACCCGTATGTAATGTATCACTGTGAAGAAAAAACAGCAAAAGCAAGCTGTGTAAAATAGTTGCACTCCTTTAAAATCATATTTTGAGAATCAAACATTAGCGTAAATGCTACCTGAAGTACTTTGGAGCTGTGGGCTTGTGTAGCATGGGTTAAAAGAGTGATAACAAAACTTTTTTTTTTTTTTTTAATCTGGCTTCCTTATAGTTGACCAAATCTGGCCAATGTTAGTCATTACGAAGTGCATGTCTTTGTTAAACACAGCAGTGGTTAAAGCAAGCTTCTTTTTGTCAAAAGATCAGCTGTATGCCACGGTGAACTGTTGTCAGTTCATCTCATGCAGAGAGTTAGTCTGGTACCAGTGGAATAACCTGTAATGCTTTAAAACTAATCGTGGCAGTGTGGTTTAACAGGGCCATTGTTTTACTCCTCTACTGCTAAATCACTGTGTATATATAAAATACACATATAATGTTAAATACAGAAAGCTATTAGCATTATACTGTGCCATTCGAATGGTGAGCTTACTCTTCATAATATTTGTTGATGAAGTTGATTTACTGTGTAACAATAAAAATGATATGTGTTGTACTATATTAAACTATTGGTATCATTTTGCAGTGTTAGCATCTCCAACTTAGGTCTGTGGCAAGCCTCCAGCATTCTGCAATGGTAGGATTATGTGAGAACTCTGATTTTCATTTGGAAAAAATATCATTTTTCTAGTCCCCTTAGCTTCAGAAAGAAGTCTGATGTGCAACCTGATTAGCTTGAAAATCAGAATCGTCATGATTTTATTTAAATATGATTTTTGAGTGAATGAAGCTGGGCGATTCTGTAGGTCCATGAAGAGGAAACAAACACTCATTAGAAAATGAATCTGAATTTCTTTGCCTACTGCTCTAAATCTGTAATAGTTAAAATAATATTTAGGACTCTAAAGGGCTCAAACTTCAATTGTTTAAAGTAGCAAGCAACAAGATACGAAAACTAAGTTGGCCACAGATTATTTACTGCACCAGGTATGCCCGAACTTCAGGTAACCTGGGTTCTTAACTAGATTAACCTGGATTTTGGCCCTGGTTTCAGTATCAACATGGAGGTTCTGACATGGTTTGAGCTGAGGTAGGTGGAGTTCTCTGCTGGGGCTCCAGGCTTTGCTCTGGGTTGAGAGCACAGGTGAAAATCACTGCTAATCTTTCTGGGTTTTTTTTGTTTTTAATTTTAAAGTACCTTATTGCAATTTTCCTCTAGATTAGGATGTTCAGCAGTTCCCATTACTGAATGGGAGAGAATCGTAGAGTATCCTGTCCCCAAAAGCACAGGCTGTATAGCCTATGATAAACACAGTGAGGATTCAGTAGCACATGGACAAATTCTTTGTGGAAGCATTCATACAGAGATTGATTAACCAGGATGCCAGATCCTCAAGATCTGTCTTGAATCAGTATCAGGAGAAGGAGGAAGGTAAGCACTCTGAGTAAGTTTTTTCCTTCCGCATACTGGGAAAATATCACCCGTTGAGTAGAGGCAGGGAAATAATTTGATGAAATTTCCCAAGGAAGAATGTTTCAACTTGGGCAAAAGAATAGTTTCATTAAAACCTCTTACAAGAAAGAATTCTAAAATCGGAAGAGAATTTTTGTTTAAAACCACAGAGACTTCCTTCCTCCCACGTGCCTGCTGTTCAGCTAGTCTGCCAGACTGAAGCTCGCGTTTCTGAACAAGGTCCTGTGGCAGGGAGTGGAAACTTGCAATCTCTTATTCCAAAACTTGGTCTGAATTCCAGCTGTCGGCTGTGCTGTGGACAACACAGGTTGCAGAACTGGGTATTGTTTGGGGGCAGGGGATGTTTTCCATCTTACAGAAACTTAAGGAGAAAAAACATTTTACTCTGGAACAACAAATGCTAACTTGGTATATTTTAGGAAAACTTTCCTGCTCATCCATACTTCCAAGAACCTTGCCTCCAGCCATTTTCAGAGTCTCTTGTCTGCAGTTGCTGCAGATTGAAAGGTCAGAGCCTCAGCTGAGCTGAAGGGAGAGAATCCAGGCTTCAGCAGAAGATTATTTTCCTGGCTTCTTCCTCCCTCTACTCTCTAGCAATCCAGAAAGTGGTGCAGATGCCTCATGTCTGCCACCTCTTGCTGCAGGCAGGTCAGCTTCAGAAGAGAGAGCTAACTCCTCCTGTCTATCCTATGCTCCAGGAGGAAAACTTTAAAAAAAGAAAGGCGACAAAAACTCTGAGTGCAGCCGTAATGTCTGGGTAACACCACTGCATGGCCCTGACTTAATATCGACTGGCAGGCTTGGGGGAAAGAGAGGGCAGGAGGGGTGGGATATTCCTGAGGTTTAGCAAGGGGGGGCCTGAAGTAGCCACTTCTGTGAGCTGTGGGTTCTTAAAACCAGCTGCAATTAAAGACTGCAGGATGAAGCAGCTCTGTTGCGGGTTTTGCAGCACAGATAGCAGAACAGCAAAGTCCCCAAGGTATCTTTATGCAAAGAGAAAGTCTTCCCTTCTGCTGCTGAACCACTTCTGACCCAGCTTCAGTGAATGCACTAGTGAACTTTCTCCTCTTGCAGAGCCACCATCTTGCCTCATTTCCTGTCAATAGAGGAGCATTAGTGATCTGGGAAAGGCTTTATTTTTGAACTGTGTGCAAGTGAAAGAGATGTAAGCATCTACTGGAAAGCAAAACTTGCATAAGTAGTTGTAAGTGTCCTTTTTGTCCCCTGTTGTATTTGGGGAGGGAGGAGATCCTCAGACTCAGAATATTAGTGTTCTGTACCTTCTCATTAACCCCTGGTTCATCCTTGAAACTTTCTCCTTTTCATTTCAGGTAATATTGCAGCTGGTCCAGGGGAGATGAGTTGCAAAAGAGAGGAAGAGCAGAATGCAAATCAAGTTCTAAAATCAACAAAGCAAAGTCAGTATATAGCTGTGAAAGATAAGTTTGTTCAGTGCAGACTGTGTAAAAGGAAGATGCAGCTTGTAGCAGACGTGTAGCTTACAATTACACCAAGACATCTTTTATACAAACACTATTACAGGAACATCAGCAATGCGGGCACACTTGTGGAGTCTTTGCCCCCGCTTTATCGTGAAATACTAGGCTATGACAAATTATGACATGCTAGGAAAGGAAGCACTGCTTTAATCGTTGTGGACCCAGAACCTATGTTTTGCATTGGCAATTAGCTGAGTCCTTATGAAAGCTTGTTAGCATCATGCTTTCAGAAATAAGATTCAACAAGATGTTTGCCAAGTTAACTTCTGTGCATTTTTACAAGGATAGCCACCTGGTAGCATAGTTTATTTTTTGTAGAGATGTAGTCTGCACGCTTTTAACACATCTGACAGCAGGGTTGAAGTAGTTAAAGGATAGTAAGTTTACTTGATCTGTTGGATGTATCTTGGCTTACAACACATAATGAAGAATTAATCTTAAAGAGTTGATGCTCATTAATGTTCTACAAGTTGCAGTTGTTCAGAGTGCTGCTGCTTAAGGGAGTTTGCCATGTAAGAGATGGATGGCCTTTAAATGGAACTGCAAAAAAAAGAAAGTTGCATTATATTTTTATCATTTTTTTTTTCTTAGAGGATCCATTACTAAAAAGCAATGGCTTTTGAAAAATTTGAGTAAATGGTTGGAGGTGGAGATACAAGAAATTTGATTCACATCCAAGAAAAATAACTTGTTGGGAAATGTGCAAGAGAGCAACACTAGAAAAACAACAGAGAAAGAGGCCAAAGTGAGAGCAAGGTCAGAATATATTTCCTTTTGTAGGTGGGAGGTGGAAGGAGGGCTTTTGTGAAAGAGGCAAAAGTGGTGTGATACATGGCAGCCTGTGGAAGGAAGTTTATTTTCAATGGTGTGCTGCTGTCAGCCAGACAAGGGAGAAAGAAGGACTGGGGCTAAAAGGACCAGATGAAATTTTAGCTGGTCAAAGTTTGAGCTGGAATTGAGCCAGAGAGGAGACTCTCCCCTTCTCCTGGCCACATAACATAATATGTTTCACATCACGGAAAACAGTGGAGATGCCAGTCCGTGCTTTTAAGGCTAAAACAAATTAAGGTATGTGGAGCTGAAGGAACTGGTAAAAAGTTTTCTGCCTTTTTTCTGCTTACCACCCCCCCCCCCAAAAAAAAAAAAAAAACTCCTGGGAGGGTGTATAAGCAGTTACAGAGTGTGGGTTTTTTGTTTGTTTGTTGAAATATAGGTCTTTCCTTTGTGGGTAGAAGACAGCTATCCATTTTTAATTATCTGGTTCTGCTTATTCATCCCTTCTGAACAATTTATGGAAAACCATATTAGTACTCTGCTTCCTATCAGACTGCATTAACTCTAAGTCTTATAAACCTTCTGCCAGCTGTGTAAGTAGGAAATGGAAACAGAAAACCATTGGAAGAGTGAATGTCTTCCCAGAGTTTGTCCATTTTGCAGATTGCAGAAATGACCCGGTGCAAACAACAAGTGGTTTTTTTAAAAAAAATATATATATATATATATATATATATATATGTTGCTGAACATGTTTTCTGAAACACTTGAATCTACTTGGCCCTAGTACTCATCGACTAGGTTTCATCTTTCTGTCCTATGTATTTGTAGTGACTTTAGGCCCCGAGTTGTTCTGTCACACAAAGAAGAACACGTTCAAAGTGTTGGGAAGGCTCGGAAGTGCTCTGAAAGTCTCCTCCTGCCATCTAGTGGTCTGAAAAAAACCTCTCTTTATTGCTTCATAATCTTAAGAACTGAAAGATTCTTCAGCTTCTGTTTGCCTGTGGGTTGTCGCATGTCCCCTCTTTAGTGCATATAGCTTTTGAGATTTAGGTAAAAAGGAAGCCTGTAAAAGTAGTTCTTAGGGGTTGGGCATTTTTGTTTTAAAGCCTGTATTTCAAATATGTGTTTTCTGGGAAAGAATATGTGGAGAATTGATCTGTTAAAAACAGAATTGCAAGAGACTGAAAGCTGAATAGTTTAGAGGAAAAGATTTAGATTTAATCAGCCCATCTAAAAATATTTCTTCTAGCACCTGTTTGACTAATGAGGCTTTGGATAAATGAGTACAATTGTATGTCTGAGATCCTTGTTTGCCTAAATTGTGATGTCCGTCCATTAGTCACTTATCCCTTATATCCCTCTCCTTAAGAGTTATATGAGCTATGCAGCAAAATTAGATTTGGTAATCCCCAGCTGCCCTAGATTTAAGAAGATGGCAGTCGCTTCTTCCCCTTCTTCCACTAAATACTTTTTTCGTTGTTCTGACACCTCATTAAAAAGTTTGTTTCTTACCTTATTTTTTCTGTATTATTTTGAATGCCCTTGAGTGCACTATTGTTAAATTCCTGCATATGCTTTCCTATATAGTACACTTAAATGTGAAGTGAAAAATATTTTAATACTCAGAAGCATTCCATTGATACAGAAAACACTGAAAGATAATATCCATGTAGGAGGAGAAAATGTTGGCTGTAGTTGCTCTGACAAACGCTTTTCTGAAAAGTAGCAGAGGATGGGTGGGTTTCCATGTGGAACAGGCGGTGTTTGCCTTGGAAAGAGCCGGGAGGTGCAGCCGTGGTTCTACAGACTTTGCTGTATTTCAGAACTGATGCTTAAAACTCCCTGGCGTCCCCTTCCCCCGTTTAGCCATCTACTCATTTTTGATGGACAGACAGCTGCCTTCACCCTTCACAATCTGCAGACTGTGCTTCACTTCAAAATATGTGGCCCTACCTGGGTATGTTACAATGGTGCACTGCTGAGAGGGGACTCGAACAGAGACCATTCATCCCAAACAGAATCCTTATTCATGGATTAGGCTGTAAGGGACTTGGGCTCCAACCTCAAAAAGTTAATTGGAGCCTATACATAATTAAAACTGCATTCTCACTTTCCTAAATCATTTAGCCTGGAATCTTTACAACATGGTTTGCAGCTCCCATTTTCTTAAAGACCCATAGTAACAAAAATGTTGAACAAATTAGAACAGCCAACTGAGTGTTATAGAAGAAACTGCTGGAAATAACGTCTGAATTGTGTTGTGGATGTTTTTTAATATACTGTATAAAGCACTTTGAATGAAAAGGGCCAGAGAAGGTCAATGTTTTATTAGCAGCTATAAAAAATGATGGGAATGATTAACTCTACCATTTCTCTCTACAAGAAAACCTGTGTTTTGAGCTTCTCTGTTTTAGTATAAATTCTCCCTAATGGTCAAAACTATCTACTGGCTGGCTTCCATCTCAGCTGGAGTCCTGTAAAATGTTCTCACTTTTTATTTCCGCAGCAGTAACAGTATGATACTTCAGAAACATAAAAATTTTCTATCATGTGGGATCCCTGCTGTGACCTCCCAATTTTAACAATTATCCCCTATATTCCATTCAGTTATTTTGAAAAAAAAAAAGTAATTTTATGCCTTTTACTCAAAAGGAATTTAGAAATAAAACCCTTACCTCTGCATTGTCACTTCCTTCAGCATTCTTTTGCTTATAATTACAGCAATAACCAGTGTGGATTATTAACTATGAGGGGCTTGGGTGCATTTTTGAGGAACAGGGTAGGGTTTATATAAATTCAGCTCTTTATTTAGAATAGAAAACTGGCAAGTTACCAAAAACAAAAAGCTTTACCACCTAATTAAATTAATAGTCTGTTAAAACCAGCAGGGGCTGGCAGGAGAGGTGATAGTATAGTGTTCATTCCTGGAGCTAGGTTCGTGCTACCTCCTGCTGTGCCTGTTTCTTGGAGCAGGAGGCCTCTTCCCCCACTTATTCAGTTCTTTCTAGGATACTGTAAGAAGTTTGAGGAAATACTTAAATGAATCTCATGCAAGATTAACACCTCTGAGATTATATGTAGTCCCCTTATGAAGATGAAAATGTGGCTACCTCTTTTTAACTTCAAAAATTTAGCAAATATACAACCACAATTCTGGAATTAAGTCTTCAGTTTACCTAATCTATGTTAGAAAGCCTAGTCATACAGTTTTGCGCAAAGTCTTGAGTTGGAAGTTGTTCTTTATTTATCAAACAGGTCATGCCTGTGTGCATTTGTATCTGAGGGAGTTTTAAAATGTAAGGAAGACAGTCAGATGAAGAGTGTCCCAGCTCTTGGTGTCATGTAGTACAGTCAATGTGCAACAAATAATTTCCAGTTTCTCATATTTCCCCATTCATATCAGTAATTATGTCTTGTATTATTCCTGTCTCAGGATACGACCTGCAGATTTCCAGATTATCCTGGTTTGCGGCAAACAAAAAGTAAAGTTTGTTAGCTGAAGAAAACCAGTCCCAGATTTGTACACGCAGCTTGTAAGCCTTATCACTTTGGATGCATTGCTGACACCAGGAACCAGCCATGGCTGTGACCATATGTAGCCACATACCCATTAGTGTGGTTGGAGCATGTTGTTCTGTGCCCCGGTGGTTCTGGCTCAGGAGCCAGCAGGCACAGTGCTTCACAATGAATGCAGAGTACCAGGGTAGCTAGATGCTTTGAGCTGCACAACCAGGACACTTTTTTGAGTATGAAAACTCAGCAGGAGTTTTAAAACTATGGCAGAAGTAGCCAACTTTCTGATCTTTCATGGGTCATTTCTTTTAAGACCACCACATACTTCACCTAAACTGCCTGCTTGGGTGGAGGTTGTGCTTAGCAGTTGCCTAGTGGTGGCAGGCTGTGTTCATTAGCCCCCAAAATAGGTTGGCAGAAGCAGGCTCCAGGAGCCCTTTTCTTTGGGGTTCTCCCAGCCTCACCGGGCACTAACACCATCTACCACACTGCGTGGTGCTGCTCAGCCCTTCCTTCCACTACAGGTAGGAACCTGGGTAACAGTCTCGCTTAAAGAACCCCATCTACTTCCAGGCCTTTCCATGCCATCTTGTGCAGATTTTTTCATTCTGCTGTTGTTCCTATAGAGATCAGGTTTTCTGCCCTGTAGCTGACCCTGTACCACTACTTCCTTGTGACCCTGAAAGCAGCTGCTTTGAAGACTGCCACTTTTGACACGATTTCCTTTATTCCCACATGTGTTCAGTGCCATTTTCTCTAGTTCTGCCACTTTTTTTTTTTCCTTAAATGTGGTTCCGTGCTGGTAGTAACATTCACACCTGTGAACATTCAAACAATGAATCTATTAATATGGTGTTCTTTTGGTGATCAAATCCTTGTGTGAGGCTTAAAAAACTGGAAGTCTGTTTCTCTCCTGTTCTCCTATCTATAACAAGTTATGTCCAACACAGCAGATTAAAGGTAAAAAGGGTGCGTGTGTGTGTGGGGGGGGACGACTTTAGCCTTGCATACTTCATTGCAAGGCCCCAGGATAAACTGAGCTAACTGAGTAGCAACATAAGACTAAGGAATATAGCCTGGGATAGGAAGTTCAGCTCAGTACTGTGGCAGCTAACCACATTTTATAACCCCTTCTGAGACTCATCTTAAAACCCAGTAGGGTCTGTCTGGTGTTTTTGCTTCTGCTGTTCCTACTGGAAGGCTATCCCACTATTTCACTCTTCCAATGGTTACAAACTTCCTAAGTTGCCCCCTGAATTTCCTCTTGGCCAGATTATATTCATTTGATCTTGTGCCAATATCGTTCTCTACTTTAAATCGTCCCCTCCCCGTTGTATTTAACCTCTTAAGGCATTCATAGCAACTAGTTATAGTTCCTCTGTCTTTATTTTGGTAAGCTTAGTAAGGCTCTTCCATTCTTTAGGACAGACTGTTCTGCCCACTTGCCCCATTTGCATTTTGTATTTCAGTTCATTTTTCCTGTAACAGGAGAGAATATATCTTCCTATAAAAGAAATATTCACCATATTTCAGATGAGGTCTTATCAGAGTTTGTATGGCAGCATTAGCATTTAACCTATTTACTGGAATTATCTTGCCCGCTGCAGCCTCGCATTGTGGTCTCGTAGATCCTGTAATCAAATGGGATACTCAGTTTTCTCCATTGTTTACAATAGATAAGCTTTTCACAGAATCAGAGAGGTTGAGGTTGGAAGGGACCTCTGGAGATCATCTAAGTCCAACCCTCCAACATAGTCAAGGATTTATCTGCTAGATCCAAGGCAAGTATCTACTGACTAAAGTACTTTAATGATCAAGTTTTTTATGAGGTTTTTTTTTTGTGTGTGTGTGTGTAAAGGTAGAATTGCCTTTCTGTTCTTTGTCTTTTTAATGCTCTCAGAAGCATTTTCAATACCAAAGAAGAGGAGAGTTCTTCTTGGCACAGGGGAAGCTGACACACCTACAAAAGAAGGTATATAATTCCAGAGAACCATAGACTCAGAGTCTGAAAGACGGTCAGATACTATGCATATAATATTAGGCTTCTTTAAGTGCAGCTTTTGAAATAGAAAGCTGTTCCTAGCTAAGATACCATTACTTAGTGTTCTCATGGTAAGAGGGTTATACTGTAACTGGCTGGCAATAAGTGAAATGCAATTTCTCCTCTTCTGCTTCCCTCCCCACACTCTAAAGAAATGAAGGAGAAAGTGCCTTCTTCCATTCATTGTTAATATTAATATAGGCTGGAAAATACTATTTAGCTTCAGACACAGGAGTGTCTCTAAGTATTTGGGGGTAGTGAATGCGCTCATTCAAGCTTGACAAAAGCATATTCTGAACAAAATGTTTCATATCCACAGAATCAACCTAAACTTGAAGAAAGGTGACTTTTTCAAGTTTTACTTCTTTTGGGGGTAGGTTGGGGCTTTTTTCCAGGTCAAAACGTAAAATGGAACAACAATATAGAAGACCTAGAAAATCAGTTATTTCCCAGCTGTGACTATAGCTGGAGATAAATTTCTGTGGATTTGTCCATAAATATTGTAAATTTTAATCAGTGCTTTGCTGAATAACAGTGCTTCAGCTTTCTGAGTGTTCACTGAAGGACAGACAAAAACTCTTTCTATAGCTCCCCCCAAAACCTCTTCTAGCTTTCACAGGAAAAATCATATTGTAAAAGAATTAAAAATGTGAATCATTGCAGGGTTATTTTCCAGAATTTCTACACAGCCTGAAATAATAGTTCTGAGGGGCACAAATGGGATGTTAAATGTTGATGTTTTAACATGACATTTAAAATGTTATTATTGCTAATTACTTTAAGCGATCATTATTCCAGAAGAAATTTACAGCCAATGTGCTTACCCTGGATTCTCAAACTATTTAAGAATTTTTATGCTATCAAATATGTCTACAGCTAGCCATATCTTCAGCTTCTCCCATAACAACTTTTTACAGCAGTTATGATGAGCAGAACAGAATCTTTCTTAGACAGAGGTAACCCTTCATGAAGGAAAATTTTACTTTTCATTAAATAGAGAAAAACAGAGAGAAAAGACGTTTTTCATTTTTTTTGAGTAGGAAAGATAACTTGCTTATAAATCGGTTATAAAAATTGAAATTAATAAATACCTGGTTTTATTTCTACAGTAAGAGAGTACAGAAGCTCTAAAGATCTTTCTCTATCCGCACATGGGATTTTTAAAACAGCTCTACAAGTGTACTCCTGTATTGTCAATCCCCTTCTTAGAAATGATGCAACCTCTGGTCAGTATGCAGCCTTTTCTGACAGCAGGGGTGAAATGGCTCGTGGTCACTCTGAGAGCTACCATACTTTGTGTGTTTTGCCATTGCAGTGACAACTGCCCCCAGGAAATTTCTCTTTGGGGGTGTATCACTTAAGACATGGCACTACTGGCCCTTCCCAGCCCCTTCCCTTGCCAGTTCCTGGTGTCCCGAAAGCTTTCCCTCAGCAGTGTCTTCCCAACCCCAGCTCAGAATTGGCATAAATGGTCCTGAGGAGGGAGCATGGAGCCCTGCTTCCCACCACTGCTGCTCACTAACCCACCTCCTAAGGGCCAGAGGAGGTATCTGCTTCCTGCTGGTGGAGACCCCCTCCCTCTCCTGACCGCAGGTATGGGCTAGGGGAAATCCAGCCGTGGGAAGAAACAAGAGGAATGCAGTTGCCTGCTAAATATCAACAAAGAAGGGATCAGCCGAAAGGGCCCAGGACCGCACCTGCTGCAATTGCTACAGTGAGTCTTCTCCTTTGCACTGTTGCTGCTGTGAGGAAGGGCTGAGAGGCAGTGAAAGAGCTTGAAGGGGTCACCTCTGAGGCAGAGGTAAAAGGGTACCCGGTGACAGGCCATCGAAAAGGTGCTGATGGGGTGTGTGGGGGAAGTTTGGGATTTATTTACTTTGCATTTAAGCAGGTATGGGCAGGGTGATGGAGGGGTCACCCTTAAGCAATTTAACAAGAAATGCATTATGGCTACATAATGCAAACATAAAAATGTTTGCAATACCTTGCAGTTTCAGCAGACTTTATAGGAATTACTGTGTTAGTTCAAACAGGAATCAAATAACCACTTGGGCTATGGTTATTCACTTTCACAAGAGGCAAGATATTTCCTTCTGTTATGCTGTGGGCTGCAGTTTAAAGGCATACCTTCCTGTATGTGGCCATAGTCAGTAATGAGTGAAGCAATCTCTGCTTACACAGGTTTATAGATCTTCACGTACAAGGAAGAATTCCACACAGTACTTTTCAGAGATTAGATGGTCAGACTAAACACCTAAATTTCATATTTAAAATTATTTCTTGACTGTTGTTTCCCTCACTATACTGCTGTGTGGATAACATTTTTCGTATAGTTTTACGCTGTTTAAAAGGGGGGGGATCATGTGACCAAATTTAATTGTCTGTCAGGTCTTTTAGGGTGTGATTTATCTCATCCTAAAATAGATGTCTAGTTTGGATGTGAACACCTACTTACTAGAGGTCCAAAGTTTGGTGAAATGATCCCATCTAAAATGTTTGCACAGTGTAGCTGCTGGCTCTCTTGACTGACAATGGCATTGCCTGGAGAGTACTGCTTCTCTTTGTAGCTTCTCTTTGTAGCCACAGGCTTGGCTCATTAAAGTTTGCGTAATGAGCTCTCTAAAATAACAAAAGTGAACCAACTGGTATTCTGGACGTGGGCTTAGAAGCGAGCTGGGGAGAAGAAGTACCTTCTGCCCCCAGTGGTGCAGGGGGGCTTTGAGGGGAGCAAGCTCCAGCCCTTGGTTGCAGTGACAGGCGCAGAAGGTTCAAAGCTAAATCCTTAGCAAAGGGACTTGGGAATCCTGCTGACACTTTACTTTTCCAGGTCCCAAATGCAGATCCCCTACAGACCCACTCAGCTGTGGCACCATACAGGGGATGTCTAAAGTACTGGATGCCAAACTGCTGAAGCTCCTGAAACATCCTTTCTGCCACTGTGTATTGTGGGTTCAACTAAATTTCAATGGTGCCTTGCTGCTTGTGTCTAGATCCTAGTGGGACTTTCAATGTAAGCATTTCTCCTTGTGTCTTGCTTCAAAGATTTAATCCTTTGAGCCTGTCCAGAACACTTGGACTCTGTATGAACTAGACCAGGCTTTGAACAAATCATGAAGAGAAGGAATAAGTAAGTAATTCAGATCCACATTAGGATCTCTCTTTTTTCTTGATCTGGAGTACAAATTTAAACCCAGCTGTTTCAGGAGAGTGCCTTCATACCACAAAGGGAGGAGCTATTTTGTGTAGGGCCCTTCGTACTGGAAATGTTCTAGCTGAACACTAGTTCAGTCAGAGCGCCCTTGAAAGTCAAGCATGAGGGGGGGGACCTAAAAAAGCCCATGTTCTAAAGACTATTTAATTCCAGAGTTGGTCTCTTGCTTTCTCCTGTTGACATGGTTCCACCTAATATAAAAAATATCACATTATAGGTATAAGACTGTCTCCTGTTCCAGAAGAGTATTCTAACAGCTGTGCTGTGTAAAGTTCAAAGAATGGTTTTAAGTACCCCAATCTGGTACTCAGCAGTGGAAGAAACAGATAAGTCAGGGTTAGTACAACTACAGGTGACTGTTAGGCTGCTGGTAGGAGAATGAGGAAGTAACTATGAATATTTCTGTCTGACCAACAGAAAGCCACACATTTCTATATAGGTATTTAGAAATACTAATTTCCGCTAATTGTGGATTGCAAGACAGGAGTTTCTTAAGATTTTTGTTTCTTCCCTGTTGGTAACTGAATAATTCTGGTTACTAAAGTCAACTTAAAATGAGAGGATGAAAAAAATGAGGCAAATCTAGATCTGAAGACTAAATGTTTTAGCTGTATTTATCATGAAGAGGCTGAGAGAGACCTTTACTACAAAGCTATGGTATTTAGGTGTCCCTTTGCCTAGTTACTTACTGCCTTCAACAGAGGTCAGATAAGATCTGAAGAACTGCATTTCAAAGTCTAGTAAAAAACAGCCCACTTTGAATGTCATTTATCTGCTTTTGGTGGTTCAGTTTCCCTATGCCCACTGAATGAACTGTACAAGCTGAACCTCAGGGTTTTCCAGGTTAGCTATAAAATCCACCTACATGCTCATATTAGTTCTATCATCAAAGCAAGAACAATACTATAGGCACTGGTGGCTAGTGCAGAGGGTATTTCATGCTTCATCATTTGGGGAGATCTTAGACAAGGACTGATTCATCAGGGGTGTTAAGGAGGCTGCATCTGCATCTTTCCTCCCCAAATACGCCTGCTCGATGCACTCTGCAGTCCGTCTCACTAGTGAATGGCTCCACAGCCCCACTACATCCACATCCCTGTTAAACCAGCTTTGCTTCAGACACTTAGTAGGAACACATAGCAAGCAGCATGACAAGTTTACTCATATTGATATACGAATGATATATTGACATATTTCAGTCCTTGACTAGAAGAACCACCTTTGCAGAGTCAGAGAATAGTTTAGTAATCGTGCCAATTAAAACTTCTTCATCTACTAAGGCTATTTTTGTTAGGGAGTTAATGGTGATAAATTTATAAAGAACAGTAACTATGCAATAAGAACAGGACTTCGATATTGATAATATCTGATAACAAATCTGAGTAGCTGAGTTTAGATAGCCAACTCCCTTTTCAGTAGATATTAGGACAGAATTTAAACAAGATTCTTCTGACATAATGTTACTCTGTCCTCCTATGCTAAGGTGGTTTCCACAGAGTATAAGAAATTTGACATGTTTGGGGGGATGCTGTAAGTATTGGGAAATTCCCAAATAACTAAGATGATGTGTTTTGGATTACTACAGAGCAGAGGAAGAGGAAACAAAAGGGGGTGGGGAAAGGTTAAAAAAAGAGACAAATGCAGGAGGGCCTGCAATCTCAGTGTTTAGAGACTGTGCATAGTACATTGACAACATGAAATCTTTGCTAATCCTTGGCTTTTGCCTCCTACCCCTGGTTGCTCAGGGCAAAATCTATGGAAGGTGTGAGCTGGCAGCAGCTATGAAGCGTCTTGGACTGGATAACTTCAGGGGATACAGCCTGGCACACTGTAAGTCTGCTGTCTTATGATTTCCAGGGGGTGTATGGGGTAGGAATTACCATTTAACAAACTTTGTTGAAGGGAGCAGGCCTGTGTGAATGCTGGAATTTAGAAGTTAAGAGCCCACTGGGTTAGTCCATCTCGGCTGGCACAGACTGAAGGTATTGTCTGCAACTTTTCTCTTTACCATTTCTTTCCCTGTCATTTTTCCACAGTTTAATAAAACTAACATCATCAAGAAGCTTTTCCTGCAATGAGCCTTTTTCATCACACCGCCCCAACCCCTGACTGCACTGCTTTTATTTATTTCAGTACCTTTCTCTGACAGTTGTCTCTTTTGTGTCCTCCATTCTGAGATGACTGCTGGACCAGAGCAGGAAGATAAAGCTGTAGAGCAAACAGGACTGGGAGCGCAGAACAAGACAGGAGGCCAGGTAGCAGGCACTGTTAGCAGAGGGAGCATCAACAGGAATACTTCCAGGGTTGTTTGGTGTGGATTATTAGAAATAGTAATGGAAGAGAAGAGACACTGGTCAGGCTGTTCTGGAAAGGCCAGTCAGGAAGAAAAAGAGGCTCCTAGAGACAAGTAGTGTCCTCAGGTGAGGGGAAGGGTGAAGACTTCTTTTCTCTGATGGGAAGTGATAATAGACTATCGTTAAACCGATTTCCTTTTAAGGGAAGCGTACAAGTTTTCTGATCCAGACTCTGGAGAGTGATCCACATTTTGACTGCATGATGTCCACATTTCAAAGAATCACTGTCCCCGTCCTTCCTCCTTTTTGCTGCCCTAACACAGATACAGTGACATGTAAATGGGACAAAATAGGGCAGTTAAGTCACATGAAGGGAATGCTAAAGCCCTGATCATGGTCCCTCACCAAAACCACTGCTTCTGCTTTGGTCAGTGACATGTACAAGTAGTTGAAATAAACCTTGCTAAAGATAATTGTGCAGAGAATCTCAGAGGAGTGTGCCTCGCGGCAGAGCAACATGAGCAGCTCTGTTTGGCTATGTCTGCACTGTTTGCCAAAGGCACCCTCAGGGGGCTACCTTTGAGACCTGCTTTACCTGCTGTGGCTGTTGCAAGCTTCAAAGTGTCACAGGAGCTGCCCCTGCAGAGAATACCCTACCAGCCAAAGTTTGTCTGCCAGGTCAGCATCCCACCAGATATGTGTACCAAGGCCACCCACATTCATATGGACAGGAGCCAAAAAAACCCCCGATACACCGGAGAGTACCTCTGCTCTCCAGAGATGGCTCTTGTAAGACAAAGCAGCATAACCTTTGGCAGATGTTTATTCCCATTCCCGTTGTCTGCATTTGCACCCTTAGAAGTAAAAATCAGGACATTAACGGTGGTGAAAATGCCCCAACACTGCACTGGATTCCCAAGTTGATTTTGTGAAATCTTACTTGAACTTCATTGCTGCCTGGGTAAAGGATGGCATTGATTAAAAACAATCAGAACCATGCTATGCTTTGGATGTGGTAGTACTTTTTCCAGTTGTTTCTGTGGTAATATTTGTTGGGCTTGATTTATGCTTCTATATGAAAAAAGCAGTTTACAGAAGCCTATTTGAATTTATTTCAAGAGCAGAGATCCCATGCTGGGGTTTCTTAGGACATTTTGAAGCTAAGACATGCTACATGTGTGTTTTTTATATATATAAAATATATATATTTAGTTGGATTAGAATAAAAGAAACCCCATCTGTCACATGCATTCTTTATGCAATCATCTTTTAACAAAGAGATGAGATGGGGTGCATAGCCAGATTAAAAAAAAGTAATAATCCTTCTGTTTGTTTGTTTGTTTGTGTTTTTTAAATGGAACTTTGACAGGGGTTTGTACAGCAAAATTTGAGAGCGGCTTCAACACAGGAGCCATAAACCGTAACCGTGATGGAAGTAGCGACTACGGGATTTTACAGATCAACAGCCGTTGGTGGTGCAATGATGGTAGGACCCCAAGGGCCAAAAATGGGTGCAATATCCCATGCTCAGGTGAGCTCAGTATAATGTTTCTATGGGTGATACTGTGATGGGCTGCCCTTTCACATTCCAGTTGCAAATAGATAAGTGAAGGTTGGTTATAGCCCTAACTTTAAAAACAAAGCAAAACAAAATTCAAGCCCATCCTTTCCTCCTCAAAAAGATGATTTCCAGTGTGGTAGGGAAAGGTTTCTTTACAGCAAGAAGTACATTGCCCTTTTTGTCCACCTTTATGTTTCTTTAGCAAAAAAATTTCCATAGAATCCAGTTATTAATTAGTAGTTATGACCTGAGAAGATTTAATTTTACATTGAAGGAAGTGAGAGCTTGACCCCTTGCAAAACACTGGCTCAAATGCCAGTCTTGCCAACTCTCTTTGTATTAAAAAGAAGTACTATAATACTTCATACCCTGAGAAGTACTGTCCACTTGAGATCTAGTTCATGCAATGAAAGGGGTAGGGAGTTTTTGCTTCATGAGAGCTGATTAGGCAGGGAGTTACATCTAAGGATGTATTTGAAGACTATTAAAGTAAAAATATGAAAAGGAAAAAAATGTTGACCTTTTTTCCTGCTTCTCTTTTTAAGCATTGCTGAGCTCAGACATAACAGCATCTGTAAACTGCGCAAAGAAGGTTGTCAGCGATAAAAATGGCATGAATGCGTGGTAGGTTTCAATGGGTTAAAAAAGCTAAACTGCATTTGTAGAGCACAGACAATTAAGAGAGGGAATATCACTCATTTTAAGATAACCAAGTTTAGAAAGAACAAGCAAATTGTAGCAGTTGCTTGCATATATATTTCAATTTAAAACATGTAAGCTGAGTAGCTAAACTGAGGATCAATGAGACAGTACAACTGTGGCATCCTCAATGTTCTTAAAACTATGATGTGCATCAAACTCTTCATAACAATATTAGCAGAGTATGAATATTGTCTCAGCTTTCTATTCCAAAAGCTTTTAATACTGGACTGGAAGAGAAACTATTCATTGTTAAATAAATATGACATAAATAAATACGTCATAAATGTAACTACTTTTGATTTTATTGACTGCAGAGCAAAGAGTAAGAGTCTTAATCTGCTTTAACAAAGCCAAGTTATTTAAATTTACTAGTCTCACAGAACAAAGTAGTGCAAGAGCAGTCCAACCTGTAGCCTTAGGTCTACCATAAGTTTCTAAATCAGGCATACTTAACTGTGCCTCTCTTCAGGTTTTGCTGCCTTCAGTTTTGTTAAGTCATCTCTGAAGCTGGCACTTTTGTTTTAATTTCCATGCCACTTGCTGGCAAGTGGTATAGGGCCAACTTTAATGGTTGTATCTAGCACAGAAGACTAAACCTCACCTACCTCTGGTGGAATATAATACTCATTTACCATATCTCAGAAGGATGGACTTTTCTAACTGGACTGTTTCAATTGTTGAACATCTGGGGTTTCTGGAGTCTAAATTCCTGTGTGACAAATCCCTTATCTCCTAGGATTTCTTTACATTATACACCAGTATTCTTGCATACTCTGAACAATTCAGAGGGGAAGTGAGGTGAACTGAAATCCTCTTTTTACAGTAGGAATTGCCCCCTCCATCTGGAGATAAAGGAAATTACCATTTTTTTTTATTGGTAAGACAGATCTTCTGATTAAAAACTGCAGGGATTTTTTATTCTGCCTCTTCTTGAATCATGATACAAAGAAGCAAGTCATTGATAGAGGCAGGCAGGCAGTGGATACAGTGTGTTTTTATCCAATTTGTAAAAAACTTTTGGGAAGTGGCAAATTGCTTGGCATATAAACCTTCTGCAGAAGTTAGCTCTGTATGTAAATCAGAGTTACTAAGAAAAGCCCTTTTGTACTGACTTCTGAGCTTGCCATCATTAATTGCCATGATCTTCCTCTGTTCAGGGTCGCATGGCGCAATCATTGCAAAGGAAGGGATGTCTCCCAGTGGATCAGAGGCTGCAGACTATAAGGCACTGATGTTTAGCAGAAATTATCCTCCATTTGAATGAAGAGCTTTCACACAAAGCAAACTGTTTCTCCAGCATGCTTCTTTATACAGTTGATTATGATCAAAATAAAATTCAGGAGAATTACTGCAACACAGCTAATTCATGAAGAGTCAGTATTTTATACCTTGCTGATGAAATGGCTGATATTTCCATCCAACAGCCTGGCTTGTGTTCAGTACAGCTTAGTTGTTATTTTTGCTATGTTTAGACATGAGCACAAATCTCTTTTAACTGAAATCTTGCTATGATGTTATTTGCTTGACAGTTTAAATATATTAATCATTAAAAATATCTGCAAATGGCTTTCTGTTGGTTAATATACTTTATTTTTTACTGCTAGTATAGTTTCATATCCACAACCCTTAGAAGTAGTTCTTGATTATGGACACATAAATACTTTCTCTTTTGAGCATCAGATAATTTGTACAAATATGTCAGGCAACTATACTTTTTCCAACTTCCTTCCTCTGTACAGGCCAGGTTAAACAAGGTAATACGTAGATGTTATTATAACTACATTATTTCTCAAGTGGAGGGAGTCAGATACTAGCAAATGAGCAGGTAAGGCTACTGCACTTCTCACAGTGCCCACATACCCATTCGTACCCTCTGAACTTAGTAAGGAGCTTTCAGGCAGAAGCCCTGCGAGGGGGCAGAGACGGCCACGCTGTGGGGCTGGCGCTCCCGGCTCCCCAGCGCCTCGCTGGGCCCAGTACTAGGGAGAGCAGCTTCGCAGGAGGCCGCGCTGAGCCGGAAAACAGAGGCTCTGGCCAAACGCCGCAGCCGCCTCTCCTATCCAGTGCCGGAAGTAGCCTTGACAGGGGAAAGCGTTTGTTTCAGGAGAGGATCTCGGTGGGGGAAAAAGGTCCGCCTGTCCTTGGCCCGCCCCGCCCCAACGGCCGCCACCGAACGCGAGGCCGGCGCAAACCGGCAGCGCCGAGCGCGCGAGCCGCCCTCCCGCGCGCTCCCTCCTGCGGCGCCTCCCATTGGGCCGCGGTGCGGGCGGCGGCCCTCCCCACGTGACCGAGGCTCCTTCCCCGCCACCTCCCCCTCCCCGCGCGCGCGGTAGTGACGTTAGCTCGCTTGCCGGAAGCGGGGGAGCATGGGCGGTAACGGGCGGGCAACTGCCGTGAGGCCGGCGCCGCGGCTGCCCCCGCTGCTGGGCTGCGCCTGGGCCTGGCCTCGCTGCTGCGGGGCGGGGGGCTGAGCGCGGGCGGCGCGGCTCGGGCGGCGCCTCCTCCGGTGCAATATGTTCAAGAGAATGGCTGAGTTCGGGCCTGACTCTGGGGGGAGAGTGAAGGTGCGGCGGGCGGGGGCGGCGCCGCGCCTCTGTGCCCTCCCGACGGCACCGGCGCGGGGGGGAAGGGAGGAGCCCCGTAACGGCTGCGGGGAGGTGCGAGCTGCCCGCAGCCGCCCGGTAACGGCCGCGGGCGGGAGCGCGGGCCGGTGCGACCGGGAAAGCTCCAGCTTCTCCGCTGAGCCGCAGACTTGGCTAGAGAGCGCTGTACTTCGGGCTGAAAATAGCTATTAAATACACGCTTTTCAAAGCGAGTGAGTTTGTTTTGTTTTGTTTTTTCCTGGAATGCTAAACAACTTTTTTTTTTTTTACCCCCCCCCCCCCCCCGAAGGGCGTTACTATTGTGAAGCCAATAGTGTATGGAAATGTTGCGCGGTATTTTGGAAAGAAAAGAGAAGAAGATGGTCACACTCATCAATGGACAGTTTATGTAAAGCCTTACAGAAATGAGGTAGGTAGACGACACCACTTTCACAGAGTGGCTTGGGTATATTGATCCTGAATATTGCTCTCGTTTTTAGGTAACTATTATAAGTAAATTAATAAAAATATTGTTTTTCATGATTTATCTGCTCCGTCTTGTAGGTGCTTAAACTTGTGCTTGTTTTTAAGCAGCTTTAATAGACTTCCCGAAGTTAAGCAAAAGCGATTATTTCTAAAATTGCTCTTTTTGTGTGTGTGTGTTTAAAGTATACTTGGTTACTGGCCTTATTATGATTATATAAAGAAATATCGTTGTCATCTTGGATTTACAGTGATAGAGAAGGAAAATGCTTATGGAATAATGCACTTCCTTAATCTCTAGTACTATGGAGTAGAGCACTATATTGTAAAAACGAATTAGGATTCAAAAAAGAAGCCAGAACTTGATGAAAGGATAGAAGGACATTTGGGCAGAAGGTGAAGAAATGCATCGACTGGTAGTTTTCAGGGGGGGAAAAACCTTTTTCATTTTATGTTTTTGGAGTGATTTCTCTTGTGGGAAGGGAAACTGTAGAACATTCACAGGGATAAAATATTGAAGGACGTGTGGCATTATGAACTCTTGGATTTACACGCTTACTTTTTCCCCTGTTTTTAAAGGTGGCCATGCCAGTAGAAATGACAGGCGTGTAGGACTGATAAATAAACAGTAGTTCAGTATGTTGTGTAAATAATCACAAATAACTTATTTGCTGTTTTAGGATATGTCTGCCTATGTGAAGAAAATTCAATTCAAGTTACACGAAAGCTATGGGAATCCTTTAAGAGGTAGGTTTTGCATTTTGACATTTATTTCTAGAACTAGGATTTTGATTAGTTCTACTGAGGCTGTGTTATCTGTATTAATACTTCTGTTTTCCTGTTGCAGTTGTTACCAAACCACCATATGAAATCACTGAAACAGGCTGGGGTGAATTTGAAATAATCATTAAGATTTTTTTCATTGATCCAAATGAAAGACCTGTAAGTGTTTCTTTCAGATTTCTGATAATGCTTAACTAACTATGACAGTATGTCTAAAGCTGTGGTGTAGGGTGTTGTTAGTCAAAATAAATCCCATTGACTGTGGAAGTAATAAGCCCTGTTCTTGTATGAAGTGCATTTAATAGGTGGCCATGTTCTCTGACTTCTCTGCTTTCCTGCTGGGTAGGGTATTCTTAGGGGCTCTTCCAGTGCTTGGTTTCTCTGATGTTTCCTAATACATGAACACATGTTGCACCTTATCTGGGTTGAACACTTATTGAGGATTTCTCTGCAATGTGGCTTCCTACTTATAGGATATTAGAATATTTCAAGTATCTTAAAGATTTTTGTGTCTCTTAGATTTGGTCGAAATCAGTCAAAAAGCAGCAAAGTTTTTATTTGCCTCTTTCCTAAGAAAACCAGATTAAGACACTTACAGTTGTATAAAGCATTAGAATTAATTTTTTCTTGAATAAATAGATACTGATCTTAGACCAGAAGGGACTTTCTGCATTATCATAGTCTGTTGCATCCTGACTTGTCTTAATTTAATTCCATTCGCAGTTTGATCAAGCTGACCTGCAGTTGGTCAGGTGTTTTTGTCTTTGCTTTTCTTTTTAGAAGGCTGTTTAGAACCAGGCCAGGCTGAGAATTAGAAGCCTTTCCATTCCAACTTAGCTTTATAGTGCATACTCATTTACTTCTGAGTCACTGTTATCTGAAGGAGTTTAATAAGCCATAAACAGTGCTAAGAGAATTTTTTGATGGGGGGTGTAATCAGGAATAACCAGATTAAATGGCGAGGTTGTCTGTCCTCTCCTTCCTGGGCAGAAAGGATCAAGGGGAAGTAAGGACTGAATCTCTTCCATGGTGATTCATAGGTCTGCTCGTGGAAGGGACACAACTATTGGCTGCACATACCGGCCCTCTTCCCAGGTTGTAGTCTGAGTTGTCAGAGGTTCACCGAAGTCGGATAGTGGGCTTGTGTTCTTTTCCATCTCCTGTCACTTACAATACAGTAATGGAGAGTAACTGCTCTCTGTAGAGAGAAATTTCAGTGAAAAAAACATTTAGAGACTATGATGGTGTTTGTTTGGTTGGTTTTCCACGAGAAGGGATGATATGGTCCTAGAAAGCACTTTTTAACTGATTTACTGGCAAAGTCTGTAGACTAAATCATCTCTTCTATTTGGAAATGTTTAAAAGGAGGTATTTTTAGACGTTTTTATACATCAATCCTAAACCAGTGGTGTGTGGGTGTGGGGTTTTTTTGTTTTTTTTTGTTTGTTTGTTTTGTTTTTTTTCTGTTTTAGATTCCACTCACCCAGACATTTTTCAGATTTCAAGCAGACTTTGGACAGCTGACATGCTTAACAAAGAATATTGAATTTAAGTAATTCTACTGAAATTATAGAACAGTTATTTTTTCATTCCTAAAAAATTTTTAAATCCTATACAATTGTGTAGGAAGAACAAGTAGCATTTATTTCCATTTGGAACACACTTTGTATTTCTCTCCAGTTGTCAAGTTAATAAAAATCTGTCTTTGTATAGGTAACCTTGTATCATTTGCTGAAGCTTTTTCAGTCTGATACTAATGCCATCCTGGGGAAGAAAACTGTAGTTTCTGAATTCTACGATGAAATGGTATGAAAACTTCTAATGTAATCCTCACTTTCTTTTGAAGTGTGTTAGTGATTCCGTGTGTCTTTTTCTCCTTTATTAGATATTTCAAGATCCTACTGCAATGATGCAGCAGCTGTTAACAACGTCTCGTCAACTAACACTAGGTGCTTATAAGCATGAAACAGAGTGTAAGTTCAAATTAATAATATAGTAAATTTAGAAATAAAAAAGTGGTGCTAGTAGTACAACAGATTTGGCTGCTGCTAGAAAGTGATTTTTTTTGCATGAAATAAGCTTCAACTTTTGCAAAGGTGGTAATACTTATTTGAAGACTTTTAAAGACTTTAGATCTGTAGGCCTGCTGAAAGTAAAGTAATTATGGATTAAGAGTATAAGGAGTGATGGCAGGATCTATGCCTAGTTTAACATCTTTGAAATGAGTTAAAACAGGGAATAAATTCAGGCCAATATGTTTGATATAAAAAGTGTGTTTATCTCTGTGGGAGGTTTGTTACCTGCAGGTAAGGATTACACTTTAGTACTGAAATATGTAACATTCAGTATTATAGTGAAAGCAGCAACACTTTGGGGATAAAGGGTAGTATCTGTAAGCTCTTCCAATCTAACTCTTTAACTGTAGGTCATTTCATAACAGACTTTTTTGGTATAGCTTAATGTTCTTCGTGTCCTTCTTATCTAATCTGTCTTTAAACATAAAGCAGAATCTTCAACGGAATTAAGGAAATCAGATGAAAATACGTTTACTTATAAAATAATGCATGTAGTAATGATTTCATCCCTGATCTTCTGAATTTGGTCTGTTATTTTCTACTGTCCAAAAGCAAATATAATGTTTATTGAGCCCAAATCCCACCTTGTTAGTTACAAACTCTAATACCATAGTTTTAACCATTTGTCCTTTGGCTTGTCTACATGTTCCCCTGACAACAAACTTTGGATATTTTTAGGCACTGAATACCTAGATGAAAATGAGGCCCCATAAATTCAGGATTCTAGTCTGCCTTGTGTCTATTAGGGTGTGTGAACATGTGAACTATGTAAACTTTCTCTCTCAGTTCTGCCAGTTTTAAGGTGGATTTTTTTGTTATATTGCATGTCATTATGGTTATGAGTAGCAAATAGGAAATGTTTAATACTTTTAAAAATGTAAACTTAAGAAAGTCTTGTCCAAATTTAAATGTTTTTGTAAAATTTCTGCATGTTTCTCCTGGGCACAGATAGAAATTACTTGCTGACTTAACTTTTTTTAGTGGATATATATATATATATATATATATATATTTTTTTTTTTTTTGTCTGTGTTTCCTTAAAATGTGCTACTGAAGCAGATTAAAACAAAAAATCAGGATCTCTTTGGCACTGTTAATCTAGTACTATCTCACAATCCATAGTTATGTAATGCACGGGATAAGGAGGGATATCCATGGTGCATGCAGATTTGTTGCCTTGGCCAGTATCACCAAGTCTTTTCCAAAAACTTCTGCATGAACAAATAAAAATGAACTAGGACTTCTCAATAAAGCAATCTTAGTAGGATGTTTGTAAAAGCAAAGTCAGCACCACTAGATCTTTTGGATCCATAGACTCAAACTCCAAACAGAATAGGAAGAGCATTACAGCACATGGAAAAAGGAACAAAGTATGGGAGCTGATTTGTCAGTACTTTGTATTTGTCCATTTCTTTTGCTGTAACCGTGTCAATTTCTTTTTACTTGATCTTTAAATATGTTTTTACTGTGGAAAGTGTTTTAGTGAGTTATACAGTTCCATCAGCAAGGCTGATGGGCTAAATAAAAAAAAGCTTGTTCGGTGACTTCATTATTTATTTTTATTTTTTAATTCCAGCTCTTGGAACTTGAATGGTATCTGAGAATCTTTGAATCTCTAGGACTAATAGTAATAGGTTTTTTTCAGGACATATACTGTCTAAATTACTGTCGTGATTTTCTTAAAAAATATTTATTTTTAATAATTGGAAGGTTTCATTACAGTATTTATTTTTCTTTATCTCCACCACAGTTGCAGATCTTGAAGTAAAAACCAGGGAGAAGCTGGAAGCTGCCAAAAAGAAAACCAGTTTTGAAATTGCTGAGCTTAAAGAAAGATTAAAAGCAAGTCGTGAAACCATCAATTGTTTAAAGAATGAAATTAGAAAACTTGAAGAAGATGATCAGTCTAAAGATATGTGACAAGTGTTGACTTGATAAAGAGGCTATACTGAACATGCAAGGACTTCCATCATGGAACTGTATGTGTTCTCTCAAATTCCATAACTGAGACTATATGTATCCATGAATTTCATTTGCAAATGATTGAAGTATGTGGCAATCAATTTTATAAATGGAGGAAAAAGAAAACTTGATTCCCCTTTTATAGTTAAAATCTGTGGATACTTACTGGTTTAATTTAAGGAAAAGAAGGCTTGAAGACCAGAGTAGTTACTTTTCTTTTTATTGCATTTGAGTGGTATATGGTAACTTTGTGTTAAGTCTTGTATTAGTTTAATGTGGTTTTACAAAATGCAGCTAATGTTTACTTTTTTACTTGTTTTTTCTACTGATTGTTTAGAAATGAATCGCTAAAGCTGAAAATAAAATAAGCAGTTTTTTAAATGCCTCTGTCCAGTTTTGGGCTTCAAGAATCATCATAAATAGCATCTCCTGAGATAAGGCAGAAGTTGAAATACATGGTATGCAAGTTGTTTAAGTCTGTTGGTTACAGTGACTTCTGTACTTTTGTCTGCTATTATTATAATTGAAAAAAACTCTAAAATCAGGAAAATGGTATTTTAAGTAACTTCTGTATCTAGGTTGGAGGCAGATAAGAGTTTCTAGCCCGACATCTGCCTTAATGCATATGAATGTATCAACTATAGGACTCAAGCTTGGAAGCAGGAAATAATTCCTGCTATATTTTATACATGCATTTCATTTAACATTGTATTGTACCGTGTTCATTCTTAAGTAACTAGCAGGTGTTCCCCTGAAAAATCAGTACATGATCTTTTGCCTGGTAAATCTCAACTTTAGCAGAGGTAAAAGAGCCTGATGGCGATGGTACTACCTCAAGTTTTAAAAAGGCTTGGCCATCTATTCCACCACTTCAAGACACCGTCTTGCAGTAAACACTGCTGCAGAGAATCAAATCCCCACCACTGCCATAGAAATTGATGTTATTGGTGCTTTGAGAACAAAGTACTGGTTTCTTTATACTTGAGACTAGTGATGATATTTATCATGGTTTGTTAAAGGTTCAGAACTGAAACAGTTTAAACAGTCTGAACTCAATATGGAGACAGTTTCCTCAATACGAAAAAGCAACTGTTAAAACTTTTGACATACCAGAACTTACTCAGTTTCTGATATTATACGTGTGTATATATAGGTTGAGGAAGATGGGACTTCTTGTGTAAGTGTTATCCTTACAGATCCCTCCTAGCACTATAGACTAGCCAAATTTTTCTTGTGATCTAACCGCTGTTGCTGACTGACACACTAAACAACTATTTTTATCAACTTCTAGAGATTTTTCTTGTACCATTTTCCAAGCATTGTAGGTAAGTGTAAATACAGAGAGATTCCAGACCACTTGTGAGTCATTATATTCAGTTAAAACATAAATGAAAGACAAGTTTGTTTTGCTTGGGTTGGGAGGATTTTTTTCCTTCCCGTCTGCTCTTTGTTTTCTAACTTAAAAATCTGAAAATAGAACTTACTTTGACAAATAGAGAAGTTAGCAGCTGAGTTATTACTGTCCAAGGGTACTCTTTCACAGAACCAAAACTTGTTAACAAAGTCAATTTTATTTTAAGGTTTGGTTTATTGATTCAATAACCAATTTCTTTGTGAGCAGTAGCTGAAAGAATGTGCTAGGCAACTTCAGTAGTAGAAGGTGCCATTTTCAGAGCTATGTAAACTGAAAATAAGACTTATGTAGGCCACAGTGTATTTACACATTTTAAGGATCAAAGTTAACACTTTTCACTGAAAAACTTAACATTTTCTTTTGGGACACTTTATGTTATTCAAGATGTTTATTTTAATTTGATAGCTTCCAAAGATCAAGTGACTGTCTTGACAATTTTAAGTAGTCAGATGCTCATCAGAGATCATAAAAAGAGATGGATTGGAAACTGGTCATTGAACTGACAAAAGGGTAGGTGGCTGCTTTTGATGGTTAAAGATCTGCAGAGATTTTTTTATTGGTTTGGTTTCATGAGGTATTCTTAGAATTTAAAGGTTTTTATAAATTATAGGCATTAAGGGCACTGAAGGACATTTCTTAAGAATGTAGCCTGATTATTACCACAGCAGAGCAGACCAAAGGCCGCTTTGGCTGCTTTCTTGTCTCTAACAATGGTAAGTAGTAGATTTGTAGGGAAAAGAGTATAATAGGACCAGCATGAATGATTCCTTCCAACTATATTCTCCTTGCTTCTGGCAGACTTATTTCATTTCCCAAGGTGTTTTTTAAGACCCATCTGTGCATGTTGAAACAAAAATGGGACTGGAAAGCACTGTTCTGGTTGTATGCAACATTATTATCTCTTCATTTGTCAATTAAAATAATCCATATTGATCCAGAGTAACTCAAATGGAATATAAAGTATTTTCTCTTAGAGCTTTAACTAACAAAAACAGAGTTGAATCTCTGGAGTCCTGCAACCAGTCTTGAATAGATGGTACAAGGAACGGGGAGGGGGATAACCTTTTTGAATTCAGGGTTTTTGTGTAGGAGCCTAAAGTGTTTCTCTTGCTTATGTTTTTAGTAACATCTAATAATCAGTTTAGTGTTCAACTTTAACAGTGTAGCCAGGATCACTACTTCTGTAGTAGCCATCAACATACGAGACCAGTGATGTAATTTTGGTTTTGCTTAGTGGTGAGTGAGTTTTTTTTGTGAATTTTACTTTCAACTTTTTTGTAGCTTTTTTCATTTGTGCTCTCCCTGAAGGAGAAGGTCATACAATACTTGCTGGTTTCCTCTGTCAATACTAAGGCAAGAAACTAAAGTCTTAACTGTGCTGAGCAGTTACTACTGATAGAAAACAGCAAGAATATTTTGCATTTTACAAAATTCCATATTTATGTTCTGTATTTTCATTAGAAATACTTTCTTCAGATATTGAGGAAAAGCTTACACTGAGCTTTATTAGGAAATAGTTAAATTATGGAAAAAAATGCAAAAATTATCTGGAAAAAGTTCATCAGAATGAAAAGGGGTTTGCTTGATAATAAATATGAAAACAGCACCTCCTCCTATTTAACAAATAAGTATACCTGTAGCTACGTTCTCCACATGGAACTGCATGGTTCACAAGTAATAGATGGAATATGTTTGGACCTGTGGCTATATATTCTGCCATTAAAGGAGTTCATGCAAGTACCTGAGATGGCATGTGTACACAGTAAAAGCACAATATAGTGTGGACTCTCTAGTGAGTACCACTGTCAAAGTTACTAGAGGTGAAACGGAGCAGGGTACTCGGGGACACAGTTGCATTTGATTTCTGCTTCCTTGGAGGGGAAGGGAAGGGGGAAACCACGAAACACTGCATTGAGCTATATTTTTGGCTGCCTTAAGAAAATGTTATTCCAGACAAGTAGTTATGGTTTGTGCTTACCAGGCGTGCTAACTTAAATGGTAGCTATTTATACTGCTGAGACTGGCTTTAGACCATGGTTTCATCTTGAATTATAATTGTGTAACAGCTGTATTTAAATTCCTTCTGCAGAGGAGGAAGAAATCCCTCATTGTGCTATAGGTACAGCTTGATGTTACTGACTTGTATAACAATTTTGTCTAATTGCCTACACTGAAGTTTTGTGCTCCATTTTAAACTACCCTCTCAGTGAGCGAAGATGAAACATGGTTGATCTCCTTTAATATCCTGAATGTTATTGATTTTACCAGTGGCAATTTTTTTCCTTCATGCATCAAACATACAAGGCTTGTAATTACTAGTACTCAGAGGGGTTTTTTAATAGTTTTAGCTAACACATTTTAATGGTTATCACAGTTCTCTGGACACCCATTGCTTATCCATTTACTACTCAGTATTATTTATCACTTTTTTTTGTGCCTAGTTCCTTCTCTTGTATAGCTTACACCTCTTCCCTTCACCTTTGCACCTGGCACACTACAGTTTACAGTTAGAATGTGAAGCTGTATAAGGCTGTGCCTGGGAGATTTCTCTTCAAAATGCCATTACCTGGCAGGAAACTCGTATATACATTTACGACAAAGATTTACTTGAGAATTTTTGTGGTTATTAGAGAGAGGGCTAGAAGGACCATTAAGTATCCCTGTTCTTTTTTTTTCTTTTTTTTTTTTCTTCCTAGATAGATGCTGGTAATAACACCAACCCAAAGACACTTTTGCTGCTTATGTATTGATTAAGGCAATCCATATTAAATTCATCACTGTTAATTCCCATTGTTAATGGGAACACAATTTTAATAGTATTTCAATTTTTTTTTCTTCCAGATATCAGGTTGTTTTCTAAGCACCAGGTGGCAGATATGTGCAAAATGTTCTCCAGTCTCAACAGCATTTTAATTAATGTTTTTTTGACAGTTTTGTGAACTTAGGTTTGCTACCGGAAAGTGGTTTTTTTCCATTTCAGTGTTCTTCAACCAATTTAAGAAGGGTAAATAGTACTGACTGAGTTGAGAGGCCAATGGCTACAAAAGCAGCACAACTGTTTTATTATTATTATTATTATTATTATTATTATTCAAAATAAAACCCATTAACCTCAGTGTTTTACAAACTAAAATACTGTTTTTGCATTTAGCCTATCATTTTGCTTCTTCCCTCTGGATCACTCAATATTTATGTGCGGTACATGCCTCTTTTAAGCAAAACCATATCCTGAAGTTCATGAACACATCACTGCTGATTCTACCTTGTTTTGAGAGCTGATAACGGAGCTGCATCACTTGCCTTGAGACTTGTTCATCTGGTTAGAGAATTTTGTTTCTGTAGAGATAACCAAATAATCTTCTGCACGTTACAAAACCATCTGACAGCTTTGTGAGAAACTTAACTAGTTACCTCCCTGACTTCAAGGCTCTAAGGACCTACAATGTGCTGTGACAGGAAGAAAAAAAAAAAAAAAAGTTTGCAACTTTTGTTTATTTGGCAAGTGAACTAGTTTTTAAAATTCATTCTCTGATGTTTCTTTACTTTTTCAGGGTGAAACTGTGTTGCAGTATGAATGAAGAAAATGCGACTTGGGTACTTGACTAAATTCCATACTTTGCTTGCACTCAATTGCAGGTGCAAAATTGCATGATTTTTCTCATAAGTACACCTATTTTTTTACTTAATTTTAATTTTGAGTTGTTAAACTTCTATCACTAGCTAGTGCTTAATGAATATTCTGAATGTCTTTAGCTTCTAAGTACGTTGGTGAAACTTTCAATATTCCAAAATACAGTAGGAAGCAACAGCTTAATTTAAATGCAGCAAGAGGTCAACTAGGATGATAAAAACAAAGAATAGCAACAATGAGAAATTACTGTTATGTATGCATCTTGTTTCTCTTTAGACTACTGGATAAAATTAGTTGAAATTTAATTTTTAAGTTGTTTATGATACATTTGTACTATTTCAGTTTTTAAATGGTTTCAGCTAGAACATGAAATCATGTAGGCTTCTAGTGAAACATCTCTTTTCCCATGCAAGTAGCTAATACATGTCCAAACTTAAAATTTACATTTCAACTTTCAGAGGAAAAACCTCTTGAATGCCCAGGGGCTAGGCTATGAAAGGAACTCAATAGCATCAGAATATGTAGTATTTGCTATCCTTCCTCCCCTAAAAACTATATATTTTTTTAAGGTGCTCATGTTAAATAAGCTGTTGGCACTTCTTATTCCCACAGTTGTGAAGAATACTGTACTTTGGGACAGACACAAATTTCATCTGATGTGCTGGCTGCTGCTTTGAGAATATTTTCACCTGAAGTGGTCATTAGTTTTTTTGCCCTCAATTTCTAATTATGCAGTATTTGGCAGATCTCACTTTTTTTTCATACTCTATAATTCAACTTTATTTCAAGTAGCCTTATGCCTCATTTCTTGACCCTATGAATAAAGATATCAGGATGGTTCACTGAGAAACTTGCACATACATGTTAATAACATGTTCAAGGTTAGAGGTTAAATGAAATATGCTAAGAAAAGTGTTTTTCAGCTGATGATCAGTAAAATGGAGACCTGATCAGACAAAACTGCACATCAGTTTAACAACTCCAAACCCTAAAGGATTCAAAAGCATTTCACAATTAAATTATAGTTTCTAAGCTTGCATCTTTAAGCAGTAGCATAGTGACTGATTACTTCTCTGGGTAAATATAAATATTAAGAGCTGGAGAAAAAGAACCAAGGTTTATGTCTTTAGGCAGGTAACAAAAGTGACAGCTTTGGGATTTAAAATTTTGAGAACGGATAGTGCTGAAGTATTCTGCGGCTCCCTTTTCTTGTGTGTGTTTATTAAGGCAAGAATTGCACCAAGTCATTTTTGTTTTAAAAACAAACAAGATCTGTAATGTGGTGTTTTATTATTGAAAGACTTTGAACTTCTAGATAACCTCCATGTTGTATTTTTGAATGCTCATTGTGAAAGGTCTGTCTTTGCACAAGTGAAGGAGGGGGTGCACAGTCCAAGGCTTTGTAAATGAATCATTCATGCATATATTCACTGTTTGAAAAGTTATAGTTCTTTGTGTAAATGTACATAAATTCAGCTGGAATTCAAAATTCACTTAAAAACAAGTCCACTTCAAAGAAAACAAAACAGTGTGATACATATGCACCATCAATGAAACATAAACTTCATTTTCATGATGAGATTTAGTCTTCTAAGTCCCTCACAGAGCCTGTGATTTAGATGCCTAATGGCTGCCTAGGTTTCAGACAGTAACTCATTTCACTTGCTTTCCAGGCATACACAGCTCTCTACTTAAAACTGAAAATTCTCTAGGCCTGCAGCTTTAGTCGGGTCCATGTGCTCAGAAATGCTTGTCCTGATTAGAGTGATGACTATGTCTCACCTAGAGCTCTGTTCAGAGCTACCTCAAGTCTGCATAGGTAACAGGGATAACATTGAAAAGTTAGTTTTGAAGGGATTGTGGTTAACTTTTTGGTATTTCCTGGTTTCTGCATGGAAATCCAGTAGTTAAAACATAATCTGTAACTATTCCTGACAAGGTTTGAATCTGCATCTCCCACTTCCTGGAAGTTATTAACCATGAAGTTGTGAGAGCGCTCTCCCTCACTGCTCTTTAGGATGAGCCATAGACAGCCAGATCTGCAATAGTTTTAGAACTGGGCAGTGAACAGGCAAAGGAAACTCATAGTCTAATTTACTGATTATGGCATTGGACAAGACAAGCTGAGCAGTTTTTTGGACTTTGCTATATGAATTCTACCTTAGAAGACTACTAGATGAAGAAGAATTAAAAAAAAAAAAGTCAGCAGGGGTGACACAACACATCTCTCATTCCTGGGTTACTCTAGCATCTGTTGGCTTGTGAACTTTATGATTTCAGATTTCTTCAAGCTGAGTAAAGCCACTATCTCTATTGGGTGTGTTTCCTCAGAAGAGGGTTAGATCCTGGATGAACGAACATGTCTAGATCAGATGGAATCAATTTCCCTTTACCTTCAGAAATTCTACAACTTTTTATTGGCTGTAGAAGAAATGTGTATATTAGTCAAACTGGAAATGATTTTCTACCTGCCACAGGTTAGGCATTATTGCATGGTGACACAGGAGGTATGCTAGGCCCTTAAATTAGAAGACTGGACTCTGCCACCTTCATATGTAGTGTTTGGAAATGATCATAGGTACAAGATGGGGTGAAAATAGACAACCGTCTGCTGCTTTGCAAAGCTTTGCATCTTCCTTTTGTTGTCCTTCTTAGCAGCAGCAGCTGGTGAACTGCAGTGTTAGATGAATATTGGCATTGCTCTGGACCTCTGAGAGAACATGGGGAATGTCAGTAGAGTGCAAAACCCATCTGGTATATGGTAAATGCTAGGCCTGCAAGTCAGTGTGTGTCTGCTCCTGGGATAGTAGTTTATTCTTTAAGCATCTTATTGCTGGTCCGTCTGCTAGTCCTGGGCTTGGTGCAACAGATCTGCTTACTCCACTCAGATGCAGCCTAATATAAGCTGGGCAACACTGATCTGTTCATTCTCTTTATACCTAATGACTGATTTACCTAATATCCACATTACCTTTTGGAGTATTTAATAATCACTTTCAGAATTAAGAGAGTTTAGCGAGTAGTTGTCATACAGTCAGGATTTATTAATTCTTAAACCAATGTGAGCCATCATTTGTGTACCATCTAAGGCCATCTAATACGCAATTCATGTTCATAAAGTATAAATCTGGGTTTTTTTTTTAAGGATTTGTCAATAAAAACATAAAGAAAAAAACCCACAAAATCTATGTATTGTAGCCGTAGGGCAAGATCTGAAATGTTTCAGTCTATGGTATTTAATGGTCATGAACCTGTTTGCAATTTCAAATGGCTAATGTGATCTAGCTGTATTTAAAATAAACTGTTTTGAGTTTTGCTTACTTTTCATTAATAAACTGGCAATAAGTACTTGTGCATTTGCTGTTAATAAGAAGATACATTTCTAAGGCTGTGAATTCTTTCTAGTGTTTTTTTTCTCTTTAAGGATAAAAGACAGAAACAGAGTTGTCACTGTAAGGATGATGAATTTAATTTGTACCACTTTCAGTGTTGCTTTCGTGGAACAGGTTGGCACAATATTTGTATTTTAAAATAGAAAAGCAGTAAAACCTTTCAATGTTTCACTGTCTGAAAAGTGAAATTTAATTAAATTTGAAGCTTGTTTATAGTCTAATCTGATCCTGCGTGGTACGAAATGCTCTCACATTTCTTGCCTTTGCATTTGGAGCTGGGAATGCTTAGCACTTCACTAAATAAACCTGATCTTCAGTCCTTGTGAAGTCAGTGGGCTTCAATCAGACCTCTGTCAGTAAGTCAAAGGTGATAAATCAATAAATGAAGAAGCCACACTTTCATTGTGGAATGGCTACTTGAGAAAAGGGCCACTTCAGTAATGCTTTGTATTTCGTGATAGTTAGACTTTACATAATTCCTTTACAAGCATTAAGCTAAGGCTTTCAGAAGTCTGGTAGAAATCTTAGTATAAATATAAACAAACTATTTTTTTTGATTTGTCACCTAGCATTGCTACTGTATGCTTTTTCACTGACTTTGCAGTATAATTCTATTCTTGTAGTGCATTTTGTACGTTTGCCCAGAAGTTTGCCCTGTATAAATTCAATTTCCCCTCTCAGTTCTATGCTACCACTTCTTCACTACTCCTGACAAATTACAGTAAAGAGACACGATCTGTAAGACAAAAGCAAAGTAGAACTTGGTTTAGCTGCTGCTGTTGAATTCCAGAGCTTTATTTGACACCCTGTCACTCCTGGGCTGATGCCGTAGACTGCCAGCTTCAGAAGCTTCCCTGAATCCACAGGTAGTTTGTATGACAACTTTACATTCTTGTAATCATCTGACCATTGTCCACACACAAGCATGTTGAACTTGGTTAGCAGTAGTTACACCTGAGTGTCAGCTCTGAGTGGTCCTGTTAGGGGGAAAAAAAACCCACAAAATTCTGAGGCTGAACCTCAACTATTGTAGTGTCCCTGTTACAAAATTTAATTAGATATTTAGCACTGAAGTGATCTACAGTGGTTTTAATAATAGTAACATTTTGTAAACTGCATTTAATGCTAAAACGTTGAGGCAAAGCATTAAAGACACTTGTTTGTTATCATTACAGTTTTGGTTGGAATGTCTGCCTAAACCAACGATCAACAAAAAAACACCTTAGTTATTTTGATTCATTCTTATCTCTTTACTGTTCCATAGTCCAACCTATTTGCCAAGGACTGATTTGTATTTTACTCCACTTGGACTAAAATTGCATCCAAATAAACTTCAGTGAACACATTTTGTAATTGTGAAGCAGACCTGGATTTGAAATAACATTCTCATGATCAAAGATTCTAAGAAGCTTTTGTAGTAATTGGAGAATAAAAACTGTATAAAATGTGTTTGCTTCTCATATTTAAACTAGGCATAAAGATAAAATACATGAGAGCCTTATTAAATGAACATACAGATATTGCATCTGATAAGATCAAAGCAGTTGAGTGGGATTTTAATTTAGGCATTTGACTGACTTTGTCTTAAAAAAAAATGTTTTTGAAGTAATGCTGGCCTTGTTCCATAATATCTGAGAGGTTCACTTAGTTGTAGATTGCTCCACTGAGCTATTCTCTCCACTGCTGATATATTATTATTTATATAGTATCCTGAGAATACTATATGCTGCACATGCAGGTGTGCAGACAGGGTTCCAGACCTGAAGACCTTCAGTCTAAATGGACTATATGGGATGGGTGGAATAATAAATTGCAGATCTCTACTTGGACTTCAAGAATGTCTTTCAGCTCTAAATTATAGCCTCCAACCACTTGGAACTGAATAAGCATTCAGGACAGTTCTCATCCTGCTGTGGCAACACAATTCAGTCTGACTATGGTGGATTAGTGACATGACTGTTCTTTCATGGATTTTGCCACATTTAACAAAATTGGCTTCTTTTAAAAAATTTAATATTCCTGTAGAAAGTGCTTTGGAAGTCACTTAGATGAAAATTGTTTTATGGGCTTTGAAAAAGGGAGAAAGAGAAACAAAGCTTGAGCCAAAATTCTCTGAAAATCTCCTATTAGCATCAAAAAAGCTTTGAATCATGGGGTCAGAATGGGCCCGCAGAAGTTTGGTGCAGAAATAAGTAGCCCTGGGAAGAAAACCTGAGGAGAAAGCACGATCTCTAAATACCTTGCTTTGTTACTTCGACAAAATAAGCCTCTATCAGCCAATTGTGAATGCAGAATTAAAAAACAAATACTTCAGGCTGTTTTAGAGAGGTTTGCACTAGAACCTGTGTCTTTATTAAGATTGGGATATGCAACCTGCCTTGACCTCTAACAAGAAGGGCGGCTATGTGAACCAGTTCAGGGAGGGCCAAGGGGATGACAGGCAGAGAAGAAAAAAAAGCACCAAAGATTGTCTAGGTCCAGTTATCAGTTCAGTTTTTCTTCTTTAATATAAATGCAAGACTTTTTCTTATTGACTCATTAAAGCAAAAATTCTTCTGCTTATGCCATCTTTCCATCTTTCCTCCTGTTAAGGGGCAGTAAGGAATGACAGCTGGGATGGGACAAATACCAGCCTTTAGGACAGTTATCTAAGCTCCCTGAGTCAGACTGTTTTGGAAAAAATTCCATGAGCAGGACCTCCTTGGTCTCCAGCCTTCGGACTCTTCCCTGTACTTGTTTCTGTGTGAGAAAGTAATGTTGGTATGTATTTTGATTGTGTCCCTGACTGAGCTTAAAAGCTATGCTGTTATAAGTAACAGAGGGAAATATAAACATTTCTGCTTAAAATAATTATTGCTTAAAATATCATTAAATTAGCAAGTCTGCTTTTATTTCCCTTGCTTCAAGCAATTATGTAGTTTGCTTATACCATGTTTTATGTGTGAATTTAAGCAGTGCTAAAGGTAAGAATAATATACTGACTGAAAAATGAAGCACTGTAAAAGCACCTTTATATTCCACTACCACTAACTCTGCTTTGCCATACTTCATCTGTTCTTGTTCTGTGTCTCTTCTGAGGGAACATGCCCAAAGTTATCTCACAGGCTTTTATGTTGGCTGTCTCAGCTCTAACTTTAAAAGTTATTTTTCGAGGGCGGGAGCGGTTCTGCACCTTGGACAGCTCGCTCTGTTACCCTCACTTAGCGTTTTCTGCCCCCATGGTAAGAAGGAGTCCCTTAACCACCAGCGCTTACAGTGTGGAGAAATAAGGAAAACTGTCATTAATCTTTTTCTTCTCTTGAAACACCAGGCTGTGATCAGTAGCTCACCCCCAAGCAGGGGTGGGACTCCTCAAGACCAGGGTGGGCAATCTCCTTCGCAGGCCCCTGATTTTCATCTGTCTGCATGAATCTCAGTCCTCGGTTATCCGCTCGCTTGGAGATGTGCTTCGGGGCCTGCGGACAAGGGCGCAAGGAGGAAGGCAGGGGAAGCCGGCTGTGCTGCTGCTCAGAACTGTTGATCTTGCGCTTTCCCTGACCATGGCTTTCACTAACAAATTATGATTAAGAGGCAGGAAAGAAGCATAACCCTGCAAGTGTCAGCATGGGTTTCCTCTGCAGATTTGTTGCTGAGCAGGCAGAGCTGTTTTGGAAGAGAGAAAGCGAATGTGTTTGCACTTTTTTTCAACCTGACAATTTGACTTCTTCAGAGAAGCTTTTCTTTCTTTCACAAAGTAATATATCCACCCCAGGGAAACTTCAGAAGGGGAGTGTGGGGCCAATTCACTTCAATAGTTGCATCAAGCCTAACTTGATCTAATATGTTTTATCTTTTCTTCCCTAGATAGGAAAAACGCTGGATGAAAACAAACACAGAATTATATCTGATTTTGCTGACTCAGATCTATAACAACTAGGGGGGGAAATGCAGGCCGCAACTTTAAATGTTCTTGCTCAGCTCACTAAAAGGCAATTTTTGAAAAATCCAGGCCATCTCTCTCTGATTGCAGAGGCCACAGTAGCTTGTATTTTAGAGAAAAGTAGACACAAAACTCTGGTATGTAATGCAGATTAGGATGTGACATTAAAGACCATTTCCCGAAGACAATTCAGTCATTCTGCCGACTGCAATGTGCCTTAGGTATGCAAATGGCCAAGCAGGGCAGTGGTTATCTGCCCGTGCCGATGCTCCTTTTTCCACCACTGCTAACTATGCATTTTTGTGAAGATACTTGCCACCCCTATAGGCATTTGGTCCCCTCAGAGCCATTTTAAGAATCTCTGAGCATGAAAAAAAGTTTATTTAAAGGGAGTCCTAGAATCTGGAATGACAAATGCATCCATTCATGAAAAGCATCAACAAGATGCTTGGGAGGTTTTACAAAATACATTCTGTACATAGCTGATGGCAATATACATACCAATAACTATTCTAGTAAAAGATTACATTGATTTGTCATTTATCTTTTTTCATTGTCTCAGATCCTATGGCCAGAAACTTTCTGCTAGCACAACATTTTTCCTGACTGGAAACCCTAGAAGAACATATTCTTGTAAGGATGCAGGCTCTAGGAAAAAGTAATGTTATTTCTAACATTCTCTCTCTAGTAGTCACCATTCATAACTTTCAACATATACTGTGAAAAGACTGAGAAAACCATTGATTGATTTAAATCTGCCTTAATTTCTTACCAAAGGCAAAAACTCCACGCACTGGTGCTTAATCACACTTTGCATCATGTACAAGCATGCAGTTTTCCATACAAATTCCATAAGGTGTTTAATCTGCTATTGCAAAAATACTTATTTGCATACAATCACACCCTACTGTGGTTTTAAATGTTTTCTGAGAATACATTTCGAGCCTATTATCTTAACCTCACTGGCTTTCTACCCACATATAGACTAGCAGACATGCAAACACTTTAATTTTTCTTCAGGCCTGACTGCAATTAAGTTGAAGAGCATTTGTTCTTATTAAAAACTATAGGACTCAGCTTATTCTATAAGTACTGTTTGTGAACACACTGTCATTTGGCTACTAACCAGTCACAGGGTCTGCATCTTGCAAATAAAGTTCTTGTTATGTGAGAAAACAGTGATGGGTAGTTCGGGGCATTTTGGAGTGTAAACTTTGTTCATGCCATGCATGCCAGTTGTGGAACATAAGCAGTCAGTCACAAAGAGCACGCGCATAGCTATCTTATCTTTCAGAAATCTTAACCCAAATACCAGAAAGCATTGACCCTAGTTAGAGAAATCAAGGTGAAGAGGAACATCTCTCTCCCTGCTTCCTTGTTGGAGACCAGCTTGATCAAGGTGGGGAGAAAGTGCACTTACACTATCACATCCTGTAATATAGGAGGACACGTGGTGCAAGGTGCAACTCCCTTAGCCAAGCTCTCCCCCATCACTGCATATCTGGCAAACTAACTATGTACCATTTATTTAAAGAAGACAGTGCACAGTTGAAAGCAAAAACTGCAAAAATGGATTTACTGACTCCTGTCATGGCTGTTCCCTCGCAAACAACTCTTCCTCCACGACACAATCTCATTTTTACGAAGTATTTTAAGGAGGACTGTCAAATCATTAGCCCCAAAAGTACCATAGCTGACTCTTGCTTTCTTTATAGTAAATCCAAGGTGCCTTGTCCCCACTGCATTCTTACACTGAGTTTTAACATATATTAGTTAACCCAGACCAAAAATTTTCCACTTCTGTCAGTGAACATGCTGCATAGAATAATATGGGCTTAGGGCATAAACACAAGGTAAGACTCGGTCTTACGACAAAAGGTTAGAAGGGGCCACTGGAGGCCCCTAGTGCAACCTCCTACTCAAAGCCGAGCCAGTTAGAGCAGGTTGCTCAGGACTGTGCCCAGCGAAGCTCTGAATCTCTCCCAGGAAGCAGATTCCACAACCTCAATGGGCAACTTGCTCCAATATTTGACCACCTTGGTGGTTAAAAAATAAACAAACCTCTAATCAGAATTCCCCATGTTTCAACTTGTGTCCATTGCCTCTCAGCCTACCACTGTGCACCTCTAAGAAGAATCTGCCTTGGCCTCCCCTACATGCAACAGCAATAAGATCTTCCTTTAGCCTTCTTCTTAAGGTTGAACAAACTCAGTTCTCTCAGTCTTTCATCATACACCACTTTTTCCAGTCTCCTGACCATCGTGATGTCTCTTTGCTGTACTCTCTGTAATGGCCGTACTGCATCAGACTATGGGTCTGTCAAATTCTTTTCTGATCTTAATGACCAGGACTGAACAGTTAGGAGGACAGTATAAAGAACAGGTCAAGTACAGTACAACAATCCTTCTTGGTATATACTCAAGAGTTTTTAGTAAAGCATTAGTTAGGGACATCCTGAACCAAAGGCTACATGCATCTCATTGCATTTATTAGCTGCCAATGGCATTGTTTCCCATAAACTTGTTTAATCTCTTTTTGAAAGAAATGATAGTTTTAGCTTCCACAACTTCTGGAAGCAGTGAGCTCCATACCTGTGCAGCTTCTGAAAAAAAAAAAATTCCTTTTAGTTGTTTTCCCTGTCCAATATTTCCCCTGTGTGCCCACTTACTTACAAAAAAAAAGTGAATGATAGTTCCCCGCCTTCTCTCCACCACCTATTATTTTATATTCTTCAGTCATCTTCCATCAGCCTCCCAGGCATTGTCAGTTTTGTCTTTTTCAAACAGAAAAGTCCTAGTATTGGCAGTGACATTTTAAACATAAACCATTTCTATGTTTGATTATTCTTTTTTACCTTTACTTTCTTTCTGACATGAGATAACCAAAGCTTCATGCTGTTCTCAAGATGTGCACATGCTACTGATTTATACAAAGGTGTCACAATGTTTTCTGCTCTGTTCTATCTTCCTTTTCTAATAATTTCTGATATTTTTGACTTGGCAATGGAAATGAAGTTTCAAAAGAACTACCCATAGAGACTGTAAGATCTCTTTCCTCAGCAATAATAGCTCATGTAGAACTTACCATTATGCATATAGTTAGGATCATTTTTTGCCTGTATGCATTACTTTACACTCACTGGGACTGAACTTCATCTTCTAGTTTAACCTATACTCCACAGGATGAGATCCTTCTGTAACTCTTTACTGTCAGCTTCACTTCCACTACTGTAAATGATTTTGAACCAGCAGCAAACTGTGCCACTTCCTTACTCACTCTCTTTCCAAGACCATTTCTGAGTACGCTGACTAGTGCAGGTCCCAGCATGAATCCTGGTGGGAGTCCAATCGTAACTTCCCTGAAGTATAAAAAAACGACTATTTATTGCTATTTCATTAACTCTTCTCTTTCAACTAGTTACTGCTTCAGAAGACAGCCTTTCTTCTGAACCTATGACAGCTCAGCTTCTTTAGCAGCATTGGTGAGGGATGGTGTCAAAAGCTCTTCTGAAATCACCACATTGACTGTATCACCCTGGTTTATTAGTTTGTTGATGTTGTTAAAGAACTTCATAATTATGACAAAGCTTTTCAATCAACAAAAAGACATGTTGATTTTTCTACAGTCTATCATATCTGTCTGTCTGCTGAATTCTCAACCCACTTTCCATCACACATTTGCTGCATGGCCTGAGACAAGTCTTGGTGACTACATCAATAACAGGACTCAGGTGCTGAAAATGGACACTTATAATTCTTAGATTCAAAATAACTGTCTTCAAAATACTCACCCAGTTACTTTCCAGCTATAGAGCTGCTTACATTTCCTAAACTCTTATTTCAGTGGGGTTCCCAAAACATCTCTATGTCTGCTCTAGTGTATGATTCCCAGCAATCTAATTCTGCTCCTAAGTGTCCAGTCTGGACAGCCTTGAGTATCAAAACTGAATGATTTCAGGGGCTAGAATTAAGGAAACTGTAATAACCTTGTGGTGGTTGTAGCATCCCCCAAAAGAATGAAAATATGAATTCATATTTTCACAGATGGAGGATTGGAACCAAACCAGGTCTCCCACAAGCAGGAGTTTTGGTGTTTCTAATCCCTGAACTACAGGAAAAGGACAGGAGGGTTTCTCCTGGCCCTTCAGTGTTCATGTCTTGTATGAAGGCCTTCTAACACCACGAGTCTACTGATATTAACTCCCAGCAGAGGAAGCAGCTCCCTGCAACCCAGTTTTATTTTTGAGGATGTGGAAAGATGCGCTAGCAAATGTTGCAGTCATACTTGCCTGCCTGCTCTGCCTTGGCATTGAAACACCTCCTGTGTAGCAGAGTTGGCAAAATGGAGTGTTTGTGAGAGTCCTGCTTAGGAAGTTGCAGTGTGGTCCTAACCTAGCACTCTTGAATTCGCACTGTAGTGGTTAAGGCACACCATCCATCTGCAAATTTTGCAGTAGTAGCTAGTACCTGCTAGTGGGACAGAACAGACACAAGCCCAGCATCTTACAAGATTCTTCGACACTAAGCCCCAAACACTGTGGCTTCAGTCACATAAGTGTCATTGGCATTTCACAGTGAATGGTCCCACCCTCCACTTATGTCCCCCAGGTACTGTATAGGAAACCTGGACAGAGCAGTAAGTGCTGCTGACTGCACCAAGCAGCAGGATTCTTTAATGTAGACTGCTGCAACACTGAGCACTGCAATACCAAGACCCTCTGTAGACCTAACCTACTCCCTTGTCTGTAAAATGAAGATATTATCCTTCTCTTGAAAAGGAGACATACAAATGATCCCACTAATGCTAATGAAGCATCAACTAATACACTGATAAATGTCGTAAGAATACCTAAATATTTATTCACTGAATGAATAAATAAATAAGGCAAAGGGTACTCATTGCATGCAGAGGCCTAAAATAACCACCTATCTTCTCCTGTGAGAACCATCTATTCTGTGTCCTGAATAACGATGGGGCCAGAAAATAGAAAAATGGTGTATGATGCTGCACTTAATTCTATCATATTCTGTGCTTACAAGAGAATCAAATTACTGTTGCACAAGCGGCCTAATTTTAAAAAGTTTCACACCATGACAATGCCTTTGAACACTGCTTTGCACATACTATGTTTTTAAGCATGCACAGTTCTGAGACTCTGAAACTCTGAAATACAAGGGGGTGAATTAAGGACATAGCAGCAATCTTCACTTGGAATTTCCTTGCTTTTGTCAGCTGAAGTCAGATCTTGAATCTTATTGCAACATATTGTAGCTTTTTTGCATTTAAATAGATTTACACCCCCCTTAGTTATCACAGGCTAGTTGGTAACAGAAGTGTGTACAATCTGCAGTCAGCACGTTGTTGCTGCTCCTGGAAAACAGCCAGCAAGAAGTTACAGGAACTGCATATGGCAGCCTTTGTTATGGGAATGAAAATAGTTGAATTTGGTTAAGCACGAAGTTCATCTGTGAGGCAAAATGAATTTGTTTATATATGCGGGAGGCCCAAAAGGCAGCTTCATTTGTAACAATGTTTTCAGGTTTTCAGTATGCACATGGATAAGGGACCAAATATCTATCTCAAGTAGTAAATACATAATATCTCAGCCAGCAAGCTCAGCCCTAAAATGAGATCAGAAAGAAAATGAGGTCAGAGAAAACTCTAAGCTTAAAATTATGTTTTTACAGCTCATTGTAGTATGTTTAAATGTCTATAGACCAACTGCCAAAGTGAGAAGTATCCTCTCTTTCACAGTACATTACTTAGAATTCATGGATCTTTTAACCACATCAGTAGTATATGCGTACAAGACAATTTATGCATCTGAGGAAAAACAAATTATAACACAAACAGCCACCTGAGGAATTCCTGAATGACCAGTTCTGCTCCACTTTTCTCTGGATGTCACAGATATAAGAGCAGAAGCTTTGTCATGTTCCAGCAGTCACTTCATGAAACATTTCACTATATGAATTAAACTGCAATTAAACTGCAAGACACCTTCATTTACCATTAAACTTTTTTAAAAATTTATTTTTAACAGAAATGTTGGCAGCCTAATTAATGATGGCAATATTCAATGAACTAATGGTTTAAATGGGCCCATTCTTGTACTACTTTCTGAAAGAAAATGACTATTAGCTATATTAGGGGGTGGGTTTTTTCTTGATTAAAAAGTTCAGGATCAGGCCACTGTTCAAGTGGCTGCTACATTTCCCTTACTGTATGCGACGGCTTTGTTTGACTGCGAAAACAAAAACTTCTTGATTTGACATACAAAAGGTCATTCTACCAAGCAAACCTCACATGAAGGGAGGCAGAATGTGACTGGCGTTTGTCTGCTTAGCTAGCTCACTAAGTCTAACTCTCTTTATAAATCTGTTTTCCAGCTCCTGAAATGTTTCCTATGAACTGAATGTGTGCCTTTTTTAAAAAGAAGTTTTTGTTACACTGTCAAATGGGTTTTGGAAAGGGGGGGGGACAGAGTAAAATTACACTCTAGGTATACTTACAGTAGAGAAAGAGAGCGAGCTTCTGTACCACATTTCAGCCAGGAACATGCTTTGGCTGCTGAGTCATAAATGCTGAAAGACAGTGTTTATAATAGAGCCCTCACCTATAGCTGGGTTAGGTGGTGCCTATAGCAATATCAAAAGCCTTCTTTATTACAAAGCAAAGTGACTGCAAAGTTCGATGATTTGTCATAGGGCTGTTGCTATGGTTTTATTTTTAAGAGAAACTGTTTACTGTCCTATGTTTACTTCAAGACTAAAATTTATGGTTGAAACTTTAAAGAAAGATCTGAATCAGTGTCCTTCTCCAAAAATATATCCAGGCTTTAAACATAAGTATTCATGCTGTGGTATACATATTGCATGCTGATCAGAAAAGACTTCCCGAATGAGAAGACAAACTATAAATGAAATGGGATGTGTTCCAAAGTTCTCAGGAAGAAGAAATACAGCTCCTTCTCCTCATCCCCTTAAGAAGTTTGCTGCCATGAATCTGTAAACAATATACCAAAGGAAACTGTGGAAACACAATGCAGAGACCAGCTTTCCATTCCCCAAGAGTCTCTGCTTTGTCAGGCCCAGGCGTTAAGAAAGAATACGAGACGATTAAGGGAGCACTTTCTTAATCAGATAAATCTGCTGTTAAAATCTTGCACGTGATTGGACTGCTCTCTTGCCTGCAGAACTGAATACTGCCTAAACTGACATGGGCCACAGTCAAAAGCACTTGGTCTGCTGAGTCCAATTTTCATGATAAAACCCGCCAAACAGCGGTGGTCCCTTCTAAGAGTCCAGGAAGTGGAACAAGAAGGGCCTGAGAGGCAGGACTGAACTACATTAGGAGAGTGAAATGAGAATTTGGGAAATACCAAGCTATAGTGTATCTGAATCAGCTTAATATTATTTCCACTTCAAAGACCAAGAAACTTTTCAAAATATTTGTGACTTTCTGATTTTTGAATCAAAAAGACATATTAAGTTGAAAGTTTTCATTTGGCATGAAAATTTCATTATTAATGAAAGAGTTAATTCTCAATATTATTAAAAACTAACACAAATGCAACATGTAGTTGGGTAAGTCAGTCATGAACCAGAGAATGATGAAATGTATGATTACTCTTCTTGCCTTGGAAAAGCCATGTCTTCAGCACACCCAGTGGCCACTGTGTATTATAAGACCATTTAAGAAATGCCCATGTAAACACATTTAAGTGTTTAGTTACCAAAAATATAATAATTTTCCAAATTCTAGTTTTGGGCCAGTCCTTTCAGGAAAAGCTGTAAAGGTGGTATCATCATCAGCATCTAATTTTTAAAAAGAGGGATTATGAGTTGATAGTGAAAGAAGAGAAGGGTTCTATAATCTCAAATTTGGTCAAAAAAAGTTTAGGAAGATCTAAAACAGGGTTGAAGATGCCATCAAAGGATTTAAAGCAATGTAAGTTCATACTTTGCAGAAGTCTACAAGCAGCTATTAAATCTTTGAAACAATAGCAATCTGTGAAGCATCTGGATGGGGCTCCAACTATCTCAGTTTAGGATGACAAAAATGACTGTAGGTGTGACCAGTAAACAAAATGTCATGGATCAAAAGATCTATGAAGTGAGAAGAGATGGGACTTAGAACTTCCCAACAGGAATGAGACACTGCAAGGTCTTAAGAAACTGAAATAAAAACTGGAGAAAGGTAGAGAACAGCCACAGCCCACAGTGAAATTCCTGTACATAAATACAGAATCGGTCTGTCAGTAAATCTGGGTGAGCTGGGTAAGCAAACCTTGGGTAAACTGTGAAGATGATCAGTTTGACAGGGGAACAATTTTAGTGCTTCACTTTTGATGAAGACAGAGAACTTAACCCTGGAAGAGAAGCTATGCTATCCAGATCTAATACAAATCCTGATACATAGTTTAAATGCAGCCATTCACATGAGCTGATGAAAGCATGATGAGAGCTAGAGGGAGTGGATTAAAAAAAGACCCAACAGAAGAGACCTGTGGAGACTTTGTTCTTTGCTTATCCAGATGCTGTTGAGAAAAGGCTACAGAAAAATTGCAATGAACAGATACTTAGTTGGATGTGGACGCACAGGTCAAGATCAACAAACAAGGTCAAGCAGACTTTAAGTCAAGCCTGCATAACAGAGGACGTGAAGGACACAAGCAGTCCTGCGGATGTTTGTCTTAAGAGCAGCTCAGTTTTTTGTAGCCCCCTAGGCATGCTACCTTTATAGGATGTAAGTATATACAGTATGCTAGATGGCAGAGTTTGCTATGTGACCTAACGTATTATGTGATCCAGCTATAGGAAAATCTCACTCCCTCTTCTTGGTCTCTCCAGCTCCCAGAGCACTGACTCACAGACTCAGAAGCCAACAGCTGCAATGGTATAAACATTAAACCACAGTTGTCTTCCCTCTCCCCCTTCCCTTCTGCCAGATGTTATCACCTCCTAGCACACACAGCTGAAGAAAACCTCGGCAGGGGCTTCAGCTGCTCCAGTTCCCAGACAGCCTAAGGGTTAAATGAATATTGGGGTCGTGTAGTGTTGCCATCCTTTTGCTTCTGCCACATCTGCTACAGAGTGGTAACAGTCAAGAGAAGGGCAGGCAGGTGGGGACGGGAATATTTCCAGCTGTCATAGCAAGGCTCACCATGCTGCCTGCAAAGACTTTAGATAGCTGAAACACAGTCAAAACATGGGCTGTATAAATATTAACAAAGATATATGGACAAATCAGTGTTGTGAACTAACTACATGCTAGGCATTGTTTGGTGGAGACACGTTAGAAGTTACAGCGTGACCAAAGAAGCCAGAAACAACAGCAGAGAAACATCTGTAGAGTGACGTGAGACAGAGATGAGAGTGTTTTTGTGCAGGTTTCTGGCTGCACTGAACTGTGAGCAAAGTGTTTGACTTTCTGTGTGTGTGTTTAGACATTAATTGCACAGACATTCAAGATTAATAGTGGATTGCAAGGTCTTCTGGCCCAAGACCTGATGTACGTACTGGTCTGTAAACTGGCAAAAGCCGAGATGATAGATGGATAATGACAGTAAAAACGGTGTTTTTTTGCACTGGCTAACAGAAGTGTTTACATGTCTTCACAAAACTGCACCACAACATGCAGATGTGATGCTTTCTCTCATTGTTTTTGTTTCTCGCATTTCTTTTTGCTCTTTTTCCATAGATACGCTCTCTACCTTTGCTTTCAGTTGTATGCAACTGACATTTTGAAAACAGAACAAATTTAATGGCTGCAAATGAGTTACCATGGCAGTGTCTAAGGTAACGAACGCAGTGATACTGTGCATAACACAACTTACCGAGGCTGCCTCGCAAGAAATTAAAAGAGAACCAACCCCACTAAGCCCATCCTTTCCAAAGCCGTGCACTCAATTACAGCTTTATTTATTTACTTATTTATTTATTTTTAACCTGAGAAACCAGTAGGACTCGCTTCCCGGCAGCGGCCCGGGGCACACGGCAGCTGCGGGGAGCAGCCCCCCCTCCGCTGCAGGGCCGTTAGGGGCGCGGGGCCGCTGACAGGGCACAAGGGCGCGCAACGGCCTCTCGGGTGTGTGTGTGGGGAAACCGCGCCCCCAACGGCTCCCCCGCGGCGCGGGCAGGGCGCGCGCTAGCGCCCAGGCACCCAGCCCCAGCTCTCCCGCCCTCCCCGCGTGCCCCCCGGAAGCAGTCCGCGCCGTGCCCCGGAAGTTGTCGCGGGCAGAGTCCGGCCCAGAGCGAGGCCCTGTTGCTGCCGCTATCGGGAGGCGCAGCCGTAACCAGCGGCGCGGCTCGGGGCCGCCGACTCGCCCCTCACAGGCGGCGCGGCGCGGCTCGGCTCGGCTCGGCTCGGCTCGGCTCGGCTCGCCGGCCAGCCAGCCAGCCAGCCAGCCAGCGCGGGGCTCATGGCGGAGGTGAGTGCTGGTCCGTCTGCCCCCGGCTCCTTGCGGCGGGGGTGCCGGGCCGGCTCGGCGCGGGGGGGCGGCGGGGCCGGCTGCCGGGGCCGGGCCGGGCCCGGCCTCGGGCGGCGGCCGCCCCTTGGCTCGTCCCCTCCTGCGGCAACCGGGCTGGGTCGCGCCCGGCGGGGGCTCCGGGGCAGGACCTGCCTCCCCCTCTTCCTCCTCCCCCGCCCGGGCTGCGGGGGCTCTACGGGGACGGAGGGGCCTGGGGGCGGCGGGGCCCCCCTGGTGGGGGCCGCCACGGGCGGGCGGGGGCTGCGGTGGGGGGTTGTTTCGGGGCGGAGGAGGCTGCGGCGGGGTTAGAGGCTGGTCCCGCTGGGGGGGGGGGAGGGAGGGAGGGGACAGGGGTGGACGAGCGGAGTGCGAGCGTAAAAACAAAAGACGAGCCATCAAAGTTGTCTCGGCTGTAGGTTGGCTGGAGGCAGGGCTTGCACGGGGCGCAGCCCCGGCTGCCTGCCCGCCTGTTCGGTGCTTGGTTCGTTTGATAGCTCCGTCTCATCCTGCGTGACCTGTCAAGCACTTGCACCTTCCTCTAGGTCAGCTGCTTCTGTCACATGCTTCTTAAGACTAGAGCACTTTCGGGTTCGTGTCGCCGAGCAAGTCCAGGAGCTTTCGAGGTGCGGGCCCTGAGACTAAGAGTAGCTGAGAGCTCGATCCAGGCGACGGGGTAGTGCCAGCAGGCAGAGCCTCTTGAGGGGAAGGGCGTCTTCTAGGTTTTTCGAAGTGGTGTTCTGCGTACAAATGAAAAGCGATACCTGGCTTACTTGCTCCTCGTTTTAAACTCCCCTTTCTTTGACATATGCCTGCTTGGGGATATAGTGATGATAGATCTGAAGAATTGCCAAGGTCAAAAGGTGTCTCAGATGTTAGTGTGACTCAGTTTTGCTTCTAAACATTATTTTCTGGTAAATAAAAACACACTTTGTCAGCTTCCTGGTCACTGCATCTTGCTCAACACTAATGCATGAGAAGTGATAATCGTGATTAGAAATCACCGGGAATGTTGTTGGACAATGAGCTGAAAAGAATACTGTGTTGTATGTATAGTGGAAATCAGGGTCGATTTCTAATAAGTGTTGGAAAAGTTGCCAACTGCAGCTTGGTATTCATAATTTTTTTAAAAGTTTTTGTTTTGTTTTCCTCATAACTTCTTTGTATAGTCTTGATTTTTTTTTCCAAACTTTTTTGTTAAAGCGCTAGTGGTATAGCAACATCTAGGGTAAAGGGCAAACGTTTTTTCTGAATAATCTTGCTTTAATGGTATTAGTGTTAACAATAATTTTATGTTATGAATCTGTCATTAAATCTGCTCTGCTAGTTCTACAACATATTCTTATTTAAGGAAATGAAAAACTATTTTCGTAAGATTTATTGTCGTGTTAAAAGCAATTTGGTGTTAAGAAGTATGGATTCAGATCCAACAAGCATTCTGTCTTCTTGTTAAAGTCAGCAGAACTGTCAGGGAAGTTCATTGTCTGTTTTCCTCAGTTAACAAGTGCACTCAAAAAGCATACTGTTTCTGCTTAAAAACAAACATGTATTGGTATCAGTATAAATCACTAGTTCAAATTCAATAACTGCTTACACCATTCCAAATGAAGAATGTTGTTCCTTGACTGAGAATCCCCAAGTTTATTTGCCTCTGTGACAGGAATGCTTTGAAAATGCTTGTTGAAACAACATTCCAGCAGTTATATTTATATCTGCTTAAATGGCTTTCCAGGGTTTTGCTCGCTTTCCAGTTCAGTGTCTTGTCTTAAATTTTGAGGGTTAGCTGTAGTCCAAATAAACAGTTCTCATTTCTATATAATTCTTACAGGTAGAGTGATTTGGAACACTTTTTTGTCAAGTAGAAATCTCTGTTAAAAAGAAGATTTGCAGATATAAAGCATTGTCTTAAATTATTGCAACAGGAAGGCAGTAGTTCATCTAAGGTCTATCTTTGAAACGAAAGTAAAGTTTCATGAACTGAAAAATAAAGAGTATATGGCATTTTTGAAGGCTAGTCTGCAGATATGTGAATCTAATTCTGCATTTCAGTTGTATGGTTCTTGAATTGTAAGATTGGTATGTTTTGTCTATTGAATTGATATGTTTCTTTTCTCTGTTAACTGAATGAACATAAAAAAATTATTTGTTTACTATGGAAATTATTCCCTGTTAAATTTAACCATCCATTAATGAATTCCATTGTTTGAAAGCTAGCAAGATTATTTGCAACAATCTATCTGTACTCCTACCTAAGATATTTTACTGTTCAAAAAAATAGCTTGAATGTAGCTATATCCATGTTCACTGGGTGTCTGGTCCAGAGCTCACTGAAATCAATTTTACTCATTCCTGTGACCTCTGGGCCTTGTTTAAGCAATGTAACTTTTTTGTCCAAATAGTAGAAGTTCACTCCTGAGCAGAGAGATGTATAAGACCACTTTTATTACCTGAAAACATTGTTTGAATTCATTATAAATAGTAAATGATGGTTAAAATAGTACCTAAATGAGTGTATTGCTTTTATTATGTTCTTTCTGTGCAAAAAACTGGGATGATTTAATTAGCCATCTTTGAAAGCATATCTGGGGAAAGTATCATTATTAAGTTAAAGTAACTAATACTCTATCTTCATTTTATTAAACTTGAAGAATGAAGCTGGGTGAAATTGGCTAATTTAGTTAACTGGTCTCACTTCCTGCTGCTTGTGCCCAAGTGGACTGTAGCTGCTTAGGTTTCCAAAAAGAATTCGGACAACATGTAAACTTAAAACCAATTTATTAAAATCATCATGCTTAGCTGCATTGGCAAGTTTTAATTAAAAGTATGGTGATATATGAGTGTGTTTCCATAACATCATAAGCTGATCTAAATTGGACTTTCTGCCTTCCCGGGCTTGCTTCTTTCTTTCTTTCTTTCCTCCCTCCCTCCCTCCCTCCTTGTGCTAGTAGTGATTGCTTAGTGAGCTGGTTCAGGAAGCTGAACTGGCTGAAAACTAGTAACTTTTTTTTGGGGGGGGGAAGGGTTGGTTTTTACTTGACTCAGCTCCCCGAATCAACTTGCCATGCAGTTGCATATCTGTCGGTGCCCGTGTGAGTAAAGAGGCGGGATCCAAGAGATATGGGGGGTCTGTAGCCCGAGCTGGTGTGACGGATGTTAGGGAGCTTCAGCCGGGAACCCGCAGCTTTGCATAAACTTATAGCTGGCGTCTACCAGCTCTGCCACTGAAAAACATGGCCCTGTTTGTTTCCACCCCTACCTGCCGCTTCCTCCTTTGTGCAGGCAAATACTTGTATGGTTATGTGGTGGATTGGGCTGAGGTTGGAGCTCGCTGGGGGAGGGGAAGGGAGGGGAGGGTTAGGTTTAAGCTGGATCAGTTTGCTGCACAAACATTTGGGCTGGCGCAAAGATGGGGGTGGAAGCAAGCAGTAAGGGGAGCGGGGTGTGTCTGTTTCTTTTGGTGACAGTGACACATTATGCCAATTTAACATATATTTGATACTGGCCTAATTCAGTGGGGTTAAACTCATACAGCACTGAGGTTTTGAATACATTGTTCAGTTATGGTTCATGGGCACATTTTAAGTCTAAGACCCCTTAATCCATGGCAGCGTGTCTCTGATTTCATTATGCACTTTGAAGGGATTTTGAGGGAAGAATCTGGCCTTTTGTGTAGTAATTCCTTTTTGTTGTTGTTGTTATTTTTATTTGGTACCTATTGTTTCATTTAGCGGGATTTAATGGGGAAAATATGCTCCTATTTATAGCTGCTGTTCATTCATCAGAAATAAATTCTTGAAACAATGACTTTGTTCAGCATGTATATTGAGCTTTCAAATTTAAAGTACTAAAATCAGAAAAGATGGCAGTCAGAGCTTCTACTAAGAAAACTGCAAGATATTTTGTAGTAATAGGGAGTAGATTTAAAAAAATCCAAGCCTGTGAAAATTATGAGGCTGACCTGAGACTTTGTTGACTTCAGACAGTTTCCGAGGAGGCAGTGTGTGACTCTTCTGCTTAATCTACTAATTAATGGTTAGTGTTTATCAAAATCTGTCTTAAAGTTTTCAGGCTATTACAGAAGTTTTACTTACTGTTTCAGGATATGGATAGGCATTTTTTTCCCCCCAAAATCTGCGAGAATTTTAGGTATTGTGTCCCCCAGCTGTTTGTCCCTGCCGCTCTGCAGTATGATCTTTTCCATCAAAGTAGCTGTAAGTGTTATCTGCTTTAGGCAAAATCAGCAGTTAAATGGCCAGCGTTAGTTCAAGCTACCTTCATTGGCCAGTTACCTTGATTGATTTTGCCTGGAGCGGTTTGGTGAGCTCTCGTATGATTCCTTCTGTTGCCAGTCTGTATGGGTGGCAACCTCGCTTTGCTGGGCAGTGATGAGTAACTGTGGGCTGTAGCATTAGCTGCCACAGCCACCTTTGGAAGAAGATATCTATCTGCAGCTTTTCAGTCACGTTTTCTGAAATGAATTTAATGGTTTTATTTTTGTGTGCTACTGATAACATCATCATTCTTTATCGAAGCTGTTTGAGGAGATACTGACTGAAAACTCATGTCAGTTGTGCAGTTTCATTTTACATATGGAGTTATGGAGCTGATATTTTAGTTTTGTGGAAGTTATAAGATAGCAGTCATAATACAGCAGCCTTGAAATTTTCTACTCAAAAATACTACCTTTTTGTTGGCCCTTTTGTGGAATCAGTGGTATGTGTAAACTTTCTTTTCAAACTTAAACTGGTGATAAACTGGTATGCGGTGCCTTCTCATATGTGTGTATTTAGCTATATATATGTGTAGTGTATTCTCCAAGTATAGTGGGGTTTTTTTTGTTTTCACTGCTGCTGACTGGGTGGCAACAACCATGACAACCAGTTTAGAGCTGTATGTTGAGTAGTTGTTCGTTCTCTCTCTCTCTCTCTCTCTCTCTCTCTCTCTCTCTCTCTCTTTTTTTTTTAAAGGCCTATCTTCCTGGAGCTATGTGATTCTCCAGAATATTAATATCTTTCCCTCAAGCTTGAAATGAGAACAGAAGGAATTATCCCTTGGCTTTAATAAAAAGAACTAATAACTTATTTCTGATGTTTATGCAATAGTTTCATGATTATTGCATGTTTGGGATTGACTATATGCATTCTTTTCTAATTAGTGGACATGGTGTTGTGACTACTGACTGTTTCCTTCTCTTGCCTTTGAATATGTTAATTTTATATGTTATTTTCTTTTTACCTAAAATGCTTTCACTTCCATTTGTGGTGTAGTGAGGTGAGAAGCTTCTTGTCACCTGAGCTCTGCTTCATCTGACACTGACTTCTTAGGTGGCCCAGAAAAATCCCTGAACTTTTTGCTTGAATCTCAGCTGACAAAGTAAGACTAATATCTGTGGTACAGAATGTATTCCTCTGGATTACTACGAATGTAAAATGATGATGTTGCATGTTGTTGCTATCATTGCTACTTTTTATAGATGACTGACATTACTTCAGCTTCTTCAGAATTTGCCACAATTGCTAGACCTGCCACTTCTTCTTACAGGACTTTGAATTTTTTTGGTATAAAGATTCTGATAAGGTATTGGCTGCTGGTAGAAATAGCTCTACATTGGTAAATTTTTGAACAGAGATTTAAACAAATGTCCCAAGTGTACATTTTAGTTTATCCTTCCCTTCCCTTTTTTTTTTTTTTTTTTGAGGACATTTACTTAAGATATCCATAAATCGGAGGTACTCTATGTATTTGTTGTTATTCAGCTTTTTTCTTGTACATCTGTCTGTTACTCTTCTGTTCAGGAAAATTTGCTTCTGAAATACTGTATGAAATGTCTATGCTTGTGATAAAAGCTGAGAGCTATAGGGCAGTTGGTATGTCTGAAATAGCGGTAGTTTTCCTGGACTGTGCTCCAAATTCAGGAGGGAGTGCATCGCTGCTTTTTTAGTCGAAAGAGAAGGCCTTCTCCTTCCTTTGGCTTTTCTTCAAAGTGATTTTGATCCTGGCAGGGCTGAGATGCTACTGCTGTCATCCATACAGTGGTGATGGTTAGCATAAATCACTGATCCGTTACTGTGTGCTGGCTCAACAGTGAAAAGTTGCTGTGGTTTCTTGCCTTTTCAAGGCTATAATAGACCCTCTGTCCAATGTGCTGGTACCTGAATTCTTATAGCTTCTAATGGAAGATACAGATCTATCACCAGAGCTGCAATAAATTGTTGTGTTGGTAATTCTACTCATTTACTGTGGCTGCCGCCAAAAAAAGTTCCACTGCATAGTAGTTCTTATTTGCTGGGATTACACATCTGGATGCAAATCAAGCAATCATCTTTCAAGAAAACTTATCTTAAATACTTTGGGACAGGGGCTGTACCTTCTTGTGCATTAGTCTAGCTCCTGGCACAGCATGCAGATGGAGACATTTTTTTTTTCCTTACCACAATTTAGTCAGTAAAAATGACCTTAGTAATACTATTTAAATTATTTAGTATGTGAATACTGGAAAGATAATAATAGATGAAAATACAAAGTTTATATTAATATCTGCTTTACTATGTATTACTATGAAAACTATTGCATGTGAATTTTCACATAAAATTAATCTTGTTAGTATTTCTGAGATGGAATACCTTTATTTCATGATTTCTGAGATGTCTGACAGGAAAGGAGGGTTGGCTAGTTTTGCCATGACTTAGGAGGTGGTGACATCTTTCCTTCACATAGAGATGTTGAAGCACCAGTTTTAAAGGGGAAACTCCTGCTATTCTTTGCAGAAATGCAAACTTTGGTTTATATGTGGCTTATATTTATATATATAAACTTATTCAAATGCAAAATGAATGATCTAGTGTTAAGTGTATTCCATTTTGGTAGTAATGTATCTTATGCTGCACTTTTCTGAAATGCCAGCAGTAGCTTTTTGCTTAGTTGCATAGCAGAGCAAAACAGAGCCGACTGTACAGCAGTTATCCTTCAGATGTGTCTAAATTTTTCAGTCTGTTTATGAGTATCAACAAACACTTTGTGCATACTTTTGCCATGCGTTGAATGCTTCTATTTTCCTTTAATTTAGCTTAAAACTAGTAATGGAATTCCTGAGGTTTTGAAAGGAATAGCTCTTGGCAAGCCTGGAGTTTTGAAACCAAAGGCAAATTAAGATACCAAGCAAACACAGGGAGGGCTCCTACTTCAGGGAAGTATGTTAAGATTCTTCCGACATCTTAGAGACAGTTTATTACTTTTTTTTTTTTAAATAAATGTAACTTTGAATAACTCCGGTAAAGCTTTGTTTTGTTTTAAGGAAAATATGCTTAAAAGAATCTTTTTGGAACTCAAGGGGACTTTTTTTTTGCCTCATGCCACTCAAGAGATTTGGCTTTTTCAGCCACCCATTGGAAGTAAAGACTATAATACTCCTTTCAGGTTTTTCTTTGTGTCGGTCTGTATTTTCCAGTAATACAAATATTGATTGAAGCATGTAATTAGATTACAAATTTTAGTTTAAATAAAATGTGCTCTTGTTTTTAAATGACAGCAATAACTGTAATTGAAAGTAGTTATAATACATCTATCAACTAGTACAACAATCCAGTCAAATTTCTATTTACATTTTTTAAGTGTAATTGTGCTTTTTTTAAAGTGTGTAACTAAGAGCCACCTTAGTTCTGTGGGAATAAGGGAAGATGTAACCTGGGAAACTTGCCTGGCTCTCATGGCTTTGTCCATTTTTGGCATCTGGTGCTACTTGCTGTAGCCATCTTCCGTTTGTACCCTCTTTCCGCTAATCCCAAGGTGTGCAGTGTTTATAGAAAATTTGCATGTTATCTCTTTTATTTAGGTTACTGCATCTCTATGTAGAGGTTCACAGCTCTGTGCCTTCACTCAGTCTTGCTTTTCCTTGCAGTGTTTCATATTATCATAAACACTGCGAATGTCTCGGAGCTCATTATCATCTCTCTCAAACTTAACTCATTTGCTCCCCATTTGCAATGCGGCTGACAGCACCATAATCCTTTGTTGCCCAAGGCAGTCATTTGGGAGTAGCCCTCTTTCCCCCCCCCCCCCCCTTTCTCTTCTGCTTGGATCCACAGTCATGTTTTATTCATATCCTTCTTCCTTGTCCAAACAACGTTTCCAAGAGCACATTTTCGTTTTCTGTCTTTACAAATAAAGTTTAGGCCTGTAGCTGTCATCTGGAGTACTTCAAGTACCTCCTCCCTTCTCTCCTGATATTCATATCTCTGCAATCTGTTTAAAATACAGCTAGTAAGATTTTCTGTAGTCTACCTGACTGCTAGTTTCCCTCATTAAAGCTTATAGTCCTTGAAAGATCTGCATGTCATATTTCAACATCAAAATCCTCTTTTCCCCTCAACTTGACACTCAAATCTATCACTTTTTTTTTTTTTTGTCTCTCTTCACTTAAGTTTCATTTCATATATCAAAATAGGGCCTGTTTTCACTACGTAGTTTTAGTAGTGTTCTCCACTTTCTTTTAGGAAACTTCTGAATATGCTGTGTGTTATTTATGTTAATGTCTCTATATAAGGAAATGATTACACCTCTGATTTTTCTCCACAGTATTAGACTATCCTTCTGTCTCTCTGATTGTACAGATGAATTATCTTGGTGTCCTCCCAAGCTTATAGGGATGCACATTAGCTTTTCATCCTTTTTAGAGACCTATGAAATTTATGTTGCTACGTCTTCCAAATCTGTTCATTTGTCTGATGACTGCACTCTACTTTGGAATGAGAAAAGAGCACTGGTGACATGCTTTAAAATCTGTTGTGTGGGTATAATGTCAGATTTAGTGGACTCTCTATAGCCATATGTAATTTCAGTTAGCGAAAATTTTTGCTGCACTTAGTAAGTTTCTTTGAGAAAAATCAGATGTAATCTGCATTCTTTATTTAAATGATATAAAAATCTAATGAAACTGGCAATAAAAGTAGTATTAAATGCCATGTCTTATACTTGTCTTACTGCAAAACTAAAGGTAACATTACCAAAGATGATACTTTTTTTTTTTTTTTTTGAAAAGGGAAGCCAAGTGATTGGGGGTTTTTTGTTTTGTTTTGTTTTTTTTATGTCTCGTGATACTTGGGTCACGAGTTTTTTGAGTAGTGACTTGTGAAAATCCAAGTTTTTTCTTTTTTTGAGGAAAGGTGAAACTTCTTAAACTCTTCATCATTTGAATGTTTTCAGCTGATAATACAATGAAAAAGTGAAGCAATTATAATAATCCATTTTAATATATAGCTTGCTATACCTGTCTTAATAATGTTGCAGGATATTAGAATTATATTGTCATGAATCTCTGCTGGGCCATAGTGGCTGCCTTGTGTTTCATTCTCTTAAAATTTACGGAGCAGATTTTCATGCCTTGAAATTGAGGGTGCAGTATGCAAGTTGTTCATCAGTTTGTATGTCTAGTTACAGTAAATGAGGAAGAACTAGGACACTAGTAGTTTTAGTGTTAATTTTTTAGGTTTACAAGTGCTAATACAGAAGTAACCTGGATGTTTCATATCAATCCATGCAGTATTTGGGTTGCTAAACTGGAGATATTTTTAAATACTTAAATAATTTCTATTTGGCCCCTACTTTAGGATTCTTAAAAGCATTTTATTGGCAAATGTGTATGGAGACCGTGTGAATGTTAATTTCAATATTCTTGTCTTTCTGGCAGGCCGTCTCTCTCTTTCTTCATTTATTGCATATATTCTAGACTATGGTATTAAGCTGCTAAATGAACTTTCTGTGCATGTACAGTTTTCTGGGAAAGATACATTAATCATTATATTAAACATTAAGATTCATTATTAAAAGGAATTTGGTTAGGATTTTAGATTTTAAAGCATAATGAACAAGCTAATATTCAATAAAATTTTATCCAATAAATTGTTCTCTAAAATTGAACTTTATGGTATTTATTTAGGCCTAACAATAATATTATAGTAATACTATAACTTAAAGAAATTCTGAGTAATACACGCCGATCAGTCAGTCCTGCAACTCTAGAGAAAGCTCTATTCTTAAAAATTGCTGGACTAGAAAAGAATGTGTACAGGAAGGAAAAAGGGAATGTGCTACATAGTCAGGTTGTATTTTTATTTATTTTTTCCCTTTCCCCTTTGTTCTGCTCGCCAGGTAGCTGGGTGAGCCTCTCTCAGCCGGTGCTGGCATTCCCTGCTGCATTCCCTGGCTTCCTCGAGAAGCGATGGAAGAGCGCATGCTTTCTGATTATGGTCTTCTGCCTCTTTGATTCCAGAGTGACATTTTTTTTTCTTACAGGCGCAACATATACCGTGGACTTAGATCTAGATAGTTTCTAGTTTTGGTAACAGTCTTTGAGTTTAAGTGCATATTATGATTGCTGTTTTAAGATACTTATGGCCACTTAGTATCTTGAAATATTTCTAGTAGTAAAGGGCAACAAAGTGCCTGTAAATACTAAGGTTTAAGTTATTTGCCTTGGTTTTTCTGTGCCTATAGTGAATGTGGAGCATCTGAGCTTCACAAATGTGTTTTCTTTTACTGTGACTTTAGTCCCTAAGTGTCAGTGTGTTTGCTTAATAAATATTTATTTCTTCCTGCTTCAGAGTTCCTTGTTCGCTTAAATCCCTGTAAATTGGTCCCATAGAGCACAACTTCATGTATGTCTGTCCGATTTAAATTCACTTCTCTTGAAGAGTTTCTATTTCTTATGTCAGCTGTAAAATTACCTGGCATAATATAAATACGTAACAGTGTGTTAAATGGAGTTAACTGACTAATTTTAAGTAGTATTTTTTAAAATAGTTTAATAATAAAGTAAAAAATAGTTTAATATTAATGTCAGTAGTGTAAAATAAAAAAAAAAACTTCTCTGAAGCTTTGATTGTGCTGGCAGCACATTCTTTTAGCTTTTTCTGTGAATTCTTCATTGCTGATGTTAAAATAAATAAATAACACCTATTATAATGAAGTCTGTCCCCTATTCTGTCTTCCCCTCCAAGGGCATAAACACCTCTGATTTATCCTGGGGCTCATCCTGAGGCAAGCCCTCAATATTTGTGTCCTGGTTTAAACGTTTGAGAAGTTTGAGGGCTCACAAGTACAAGCATGTAAAAATTAATTGGCAAACAGTTACATGAAGTTTTAAAACTTTAATGTTCACATCCCACCTCTGATAGCTTCCTGCACTCTGTTGATATGTAGAGCAGAGCACAATTTTAAGTGGCTTTTTTATTTAGATCCTGATTTGCTTAATATATTGATGTTTTGTTGAACTATAGTTGACAAAATTTAGGAAGGTATATAGAGAAAATAACGTGCAACTTAGGCATATGCCAGTCAGTTTGGAATTTCCTGATTATAAGTTCTTCTAATGGCAGGAAAGAGCTAGATTATAGATGATTTCTTTTTACTTCGCAGTGGGAAGATGTCTGAGGAGGAGCAAACCTGCGCATCTGAGACTCTGAGGACAGACTGAGGTACTTTGTGATAAGTAGTGTACTCTAGGGAAAGCTTTTAATAAAATGATTAAATATTGACTACCATAAGATAATTTGTGCTAGAAAGTAGAGTGCCATTAACCAGTTTGTTTTGTGATATGTCAAACTGCTCTCATGTTTATTATATAATACAACTGGTTGCAGTGATACTGTAGATGGATCAGCTCTAGTGCTGATTCACAGAGTGAACAGTGCATTAAGGATTCTGTGTTAGATTCCTGTGAAATGTTCTAGCATAAGTTACTAAAACTGTAGTGAATGAAATGCAATACATGAAGTAAGTACTTGTAGACTTTTGCACCAAAAAATAAAATTTTAAGTATTTTTCTCCACATACTGCATACTTAGCTTTTTTTTTTTGAAACAGAGTCTTTATGAATTGCCGTAGTGCTTGATTACATAAAGTTCTAGAAATTTTTCAAGTAAATAAATATATTTGAAATAAAACCTACCTTCTACTCCTGCTGTCAGATGTCAGAATGTCTAGGATAGGCAGATGACATTTTTCCTTGTTGTTTTCTAATGCGTTATATAAAAGTTTGTGACCTAAATGTGTGTCTTTTTTTTTTTTTCCTGAAGGAGTTATGCAAATTAACATAGCTTTTATTGTTGATTAATAGCTAAAATTGTTGGGCATGGGTGTTAGGATGGGGAAGGGATGACTAGTGTTCATTCTTCTAAGGTAAACAAATCTTCAGCGCTCTCCATCATTTCAGTATGTTTGGCTCCATCATTAGTGTGTAGAAATGCTAGCATTCAAATTGTCAAAAATTGGACGTAATTCAGGAGCTGAAAAGAATGTAAACTTTTGTATAATGAAATATATAGAACTTCCCTGTTAGCTAGGGAGAAATAAGTGAAATACTGTATTAATGAGGTTTTTAAGTAGTTAGATTTGTGTATGAAACGTTATTTCTCAAGTATGCTATACCAAGGAAATGTAGTTTCAGAAAGCCCTTTGTATTCTTGACTTCAAGAGCAAACAAGGAAATATCACAGAAGAATGCTTTGAAAAGGTGATATATAATAAAGCCTAGCAATGTATGGTGAACAGCAGAAGTATTTTTATATATTACCTTGAACAGTAAATATTCTGGGCTGGCTGTTGGAGTGATTTGGGAGTGAACTTAGTTTACCTTCATTGTAAATGCTCTATATGAATTAATTCCAATACCGAACACAGGCTTAATGATGCTAGATCACTGATTACCTTTCATTATGAATAGGCTATTTTAAGATGGGTAGTCGTGTGAAATTTTATAACTTAAGGGATATTAGACATAGAAGTAATTAAGAAGACTGTAAAAGTAGGAAGAATAAGTGCGTGTCTTGTTTGGCATGTAAGCTTATATAATCATAAATAAAATGTAACTAAAACTGTCACCAAAATGTTTGATGTTAAATTGTGTGTATTAAAAGGTAAACTCTTGCCAAGTTCCTCGTAGGCTAACCCTAATAAGAAACTTTAAATAGACTTTCTTTGGGTTTTCAAATCTATCCTTGAGAATATATTGCTTTTGCACAACAGGTGAGAGTAAAGGTACTGTTGAACAGAAACTTGGTAAAAATGTCAGAAACCTTTGCTCTTAATTTTCATCTTGAAAGGTGAGTTTCTTCTGCTCTGTGCTAAAATCTCGTCATATTTTATTTCAAAACAGAGAAATGGTGAAGAAAAAAATTCCGTGAGAAAAATATTTTATTAAGAGAGTGTAATTTGGGACTAAGGACTTGTGCTTTTAGTATAGAAACTCATGTCAGTACTAAGATTTGAAATTTTTCTGTTGGTGCAGGTACAAAATGACTAGTTCATTCCCACTTTCCCTAAATATATTTTTAAGTTGTTTGAATGGTGCAGTTTGTTCCAGCTGCTGTGCAGTTTGGTGAAGTATAGCAGTTGAATTGGGTGTCAATAGTTTTTATTTTGATCCAAAAGTAGTGACGGCGTAGCTTGGGACAGCGAGTGCATTTTTTCTTCTGTCTGCTTTGCACAGCCATCTTGCACATGGCTGATTAAGCTGTTTGTGATTCAGTTTACAGTATGCCTTAATAGTCTTTTTTTTTTTTCTTTTGATTTGCTTTAAAAGCCACACTATGAACTGCGGCAATTTAGCAGCTGATCTGTGAGTGGCTCAGTATTTATGTCCTGCTTGAGGTAGGGAGGGTGCATGGCGGGGGTGGTACCTTGTGAGCGTAAGTAATTCATCTGTTGGCTCCTTGGTGGTGCTAGTATCTACTTCCCAGAATTTAATTTTAGCTCCAAGAAAACTGTAATCTTCCCTATGAATTGTGTGATGACATATCAGTAAGGATTCATCTACACTGAAGAAGTGTACCAATGGGTTATGTAGTGCTATCTGCCTGACATTAGCCCTGGCATTTTTCATACAGTTTTTTTGTGTTAGTTATACATGTAGTTTGCCACAATTTTGGGGTGTCTTTTAATAACTAAACTTCTGCTATTGGTCTAAAAAAAATATATGCATCATCTTGGGTTATCTGCCACAATTAATGGCGTAAGTCTATGGTAGTGACTTGACAGAGCTTTTAAACAATTGCAAATGTAACAGAACTGGTCAAAGTGGCAACGATAGGTGATTCTCTAGGGAAAGTCTTAAATGAGTGTTGTACAGTGCCACGTTAATGGTAGGCTGAGTTCTGAGAATCTTGTGATTGCTTCTTGTTCCCTAGACTCTCTGGTGGCCAGCAGGAAAGTCTAGATGTGCTAGAGATTGAAGAAATCAGGTCTCGTCTTAGTACATAAATGAGTTCTAAAAGTTTGGAAAACTAACATACCTTCACAAATTTGTTTCATCCAGTTTGGCCCTTGCTCAGTGAGTATAATAATTTGACAAAATGAATCATCTCAGCAGCCGAGAATTAATGCATTTTAGATTGAATAATGTAAAAATTACAGCACTGGGGCTAACCAATCCCCATTTCTGCTCTGCAGGGCGATTGGAATGGGGGAAGTTAACGTTCTTATTCCCTTTATTCGAGGCAGACTAGTGTGGTATGACTGCTGGCAAACTTCTGCGGGAGGTGCTGGGCGTATGTGTGGAACCAGTCGTTCAGCTGATACAGTTCAGTGTAACTTCATTACATTTGATCAAGCTCATGACAAAGTAATTAATCATTATGGATGAGTTTCTAGGATCTGTTAAGAACTGTTCAGTAACAACTTTGGTGGGAGCAGATAAACTTGTAGCTCAGATGCTTCTGTTCAGAGTTTCTGTACTGTATCTAAAGCACACCTGGGGTTTGTCTACAGTGAGAAGTGAGTGGGCAGTAAGCTAGCGTATAAATTTATAGCCTAGCTCCAAGAATCTTCACAGCAAAAATTGACACTGAGCAGTGAGTATGTTTGTGTAAATTTACACCCTAATTTACTGTAGTTCACTGTGAGCGAGCTTCTATACAAGTCCATGGTTAATGGCTGTGTGAATACTGTTAAATTACTAATGCTCTCCCTTGCAGTACTTTCTACCATTACAAGACTTTTGGACAAGCTGAAGGTACCATTTACCAGTACTGCTCTACAGGGACTATGAACCGTCATGACTATTGAACAGAATCATGGAGGTGATACATGCAAATTAATAACTCTTTTGGTCCAAAGCATGTGTACAGTGTCAAATGTAATTCAGCAGCGTGTTTTGGTGTGAAGAGGTATTGGAACAGGGGACTGGAAAGAGAAGGGTGGGTCTCCTGGGGAAGGCAGAGATGTATGCTGTGCACCCAAGCGTTCCCTTTGGACTCTTGCTCAGAAACATCTTTCCTGCCCTGCTGCTTGCCGAACTGAGCAGTGAGGCTACTCAGGAGCTTAGTGTGGGGGAAAGTGCAGAAGAAAGCAGTGAACTCTATGGAGAGTCTCCAGAGGAAGAGACTGGATGCAGCGCTTTGTATGGGTATGGAGTGGTGAGGATCTGTGGAGAGGATAGGCTGGACAGGGCAAATTATGCTAGAGCTTAGAGAATGAAGGTTTAGGCTCTTTGTGGGGAGGGGGTAAAGAAGGGGGAAGAGATAAAAGGAGGTCTGTATAGGGGAGAAGGTGGACTAATGCAGGCCAGACTATAATATATGCCTGGTGAGTGTGGAGAAAGAAGATGGGGTAGGAAATTTCAGAGAAGAGGAGGAATTATCTGGAAAAAATCAGAGCTAGTGTGATAGAGCAAAAGGGGTAGACATACAAATCATGATTTAAATCAAAATATAATTTGTAAAGGTTGCCAATCTACTTTTCATTGCTATTTTATAATGTTAAATTTCTGAAGTGAACATTTTGTATTTTTGCTTTATTTTCCTGATTGCAGATAACATAATGTGTTTTCCTTCTGCAGAGTTCCAGATTTCAGATGATTCATCTGGCCTGAAAGACGTGTCTAGAAACTTGCTATGATTTATAGCAGTTAATATACTTTTGGTGGTAATAAAGTGGCTTGATCAGGTTCTGCTCTTCTGTTGAGATGTTTGAAATAAATAAAACTTTTGACCTGAATAAATGATACTTGGAAAACCATATTCTGGTGTGCCTTGATGATGAATTGCATACCGAAGATCAAGCTTATTCCATTTGTAAATTTTGGGTTTGAGTATAAAATTTACAAGCTATTCATAAACTTCAAATTTTTGCTACTCACAGTAAAGCAAATTGTTTAACAAAGGTTTTGTACCTTTTTTTTTTTTCCATAAAGTGTAACTTTGCCATGTGATACAGCAAGGACATAGTTGCTTCTAACAAGCTGCATGCTAATATCTAGCAGGCTGTTTCGCTGAGGGTATTAATACTTCTCATTCCTTCCTATGAACTGAAGTTCTCAGGCTTCTGCTTTCCTATTTTGTAAATAAACTAAAATCTTGGGGAGTGCTACTGTCTCTGGGAAGCTAAGTCCCCGTCGCTGCTGCAGTAGAAGAGTTTGCATCAATCCACAGCAGTGGGCAGGTGTCGGAATTTGAGAACGGCCTTTCCTGCCGCATGCCACAGGTTTTCAGTTGCTGGCAGTGCAGAAGTGAGGGATGAATATATTCTGGCTGTGGCTCTGTAATGTATTATTTAAAAGTTTGCCAGCTACTTGTTTTCTCTTCTGCACTACAGTTTGCTGCCCTCTCACTTGTGCTGTTTGGCCTGTATGTAGAGTGACTGAAATAATTTAAACTGAAAGTCCTTTCCCTCCTTCCCAAAGAAAGTACCATGAGTGTGTGTGCTTTTGCATAATGTTCTTGCTTCCCTAGTTATTTTACAGAACACTTGTTAAGCAGTATTTGCTTCTAAGTGAAAAACTGTGTTGTCTCCCATTGTAGTTTATGGAGTAACATACAAGAATCGACCTGCGTCTTCAGATAGTCAAGATAAATGGGTTGGAGTTTTTGAAGGAGGCTACAGATGTTAGGATCATTTTTCATCTGTGAAATATTAAGGGTTAAATAATTTATTTGGAGTAATAGCAACAGTACCAAAATGCGTAAAATCTTTAGAATAAGAAAATCCTGAATGTGTGATAGTGGTTGGGTACTATAGAGAATCCATTTGTTTCAGACGTAGAGTTTGACCCGTGAAAACCTGGAGTGTTTCATGTAGGTGAGAAGCCTAAAGGCTGGTGAGATTAAACAGAGGTCTAGGAGCTGGGTAAAGATAAGGCAGTAGAAAAGCATAGGGAATTGAATAAGGACTGATAAAGCAGGGGGACTGGGAACCAGTAGGAAGAATATTCTGAACTTTGGGTGCTTGATTTATTTTTTTCCTGTATAATATCACCTTTTACATATAAAACTTGCGTTACAGTGTTTCCGTGTTTTAGCTGTGGCTAGTTATCATATTTCTTAGTTCTAAATTATTTTCAAAATTTCTGCAATATTGTTATGAACAGATAAGTAGCTTCTGTGCTCTGCTTTGGGGTCGATTGTACTCCAGTGCAGACAAAGGATTTAAAATAAACGGATAGGCTATCTGGGATTAAAGTGCACCGAGAGCAGCGTAATGATGACTATTTCACACTGTTTCCTTTAACTGTATCTACTCTTCAGTTCCTTTCTATTTCTGTTCTAGAAAATAATGTAGCTGTTGCAGATTTTTTTTGTTGGAATGCAGTTTGTGTAGCATGTTCTTGCTGATTAATTCAGTTATTGTTAGATGTAATGTTTTGGTTTGACAGAAGTTTGCATTTTGTTTGCTTGTACAGTCTGAGATGCACTATTTTCATTTGCTTTTGAATTTTCTATATTAACTGCAAAAGTACAGAGAGAGGAAGAGAGTCGTGGTTTATCTTGGATTATCCAAACTTGCTTTGGAACATTATTGCCAAAGGCTTATTACTCTTAGTGATTATTATGTTTATGAAGTTGTTGTATTTTCTCAAACCACAATTCTTGTAAAAAGGATAATTAAGTTAAAGCTTGGGCTGTTCTTTGCAGAATCTGTGCCAGTGCCAAAATATTTGCAAACAATACTTAGTTATCATTTCAAAGATTTCCTTTTAACTTGAAATATTACGTAATGGAATAACCTTTTAAAAATACTGTCCTTCTAGTTTACTGAATATTAATTTTAAGGTGAAAGTAAGTCATTTATCTTCCACTGCCATTAGAAATCAGATGGACTTGACTGCTAGGGTGAAATCTGCTACTTAATATGATGGCTTAAAGTTTATGTTTTTACTCTAAATTAATCTTTATGCTGTACATCTTTTGCGGGCAGGGGGAATCTTGCTGTTTGCAGCTATGGTTGCTGAACATTTTAGTAATTAGGCTTTAGCAAATCACAAACTTCCAAAGACTTAATGCTATGTCTTTATGTAAAATATAATTTAATGCTGAGTTGGGTAAATATTTGAGCTGAAGGTTTATAAGGATGCTGGACATCCATAGTTGGCTTTTTGAAAAATGATGGGAATGACTTCTGTCAGTCAAAATGAAACTGAAAATGAAACATCAGGAGCTTGATCTGAACTTGTACATTCAAGTGTAGTTTTATCTCCTTACTTTCAGGAAGATATAGGAGTAAGTAGAATGTTTAAAAAAAAAAAAAAATCCATGTTGGTTAAATGGTCTACATTCCTGTTCCTAATCCTTGGGAACTTTGAAGCTATACTTGCGCAGAATATTTGGTACTTTTACTGCAGTGTAAATAGAAGTTAAATATGCTGCTTGTATATGTCCAGATATGGAAAGTCTTATCAAATCAGTTTTTCATGTTGAAACTGAAATATTAATAAGTTATAACTTGAGTAAATTATAATGATGAATAAGTTGAAAGAGAGCAGCTTCAGAGGCTAAAGGCTCTTTTCTTTTCCCTTAGATATTATATAGGTTTCTGAAAAAGTGGTATACAGGCAAATGTATTTTAGCAGATCCATGTAGTATCTCTGCACCTTATAATGAAGCTGTGTTTTCATTTTAATATGGTCTAAGTATGACTTGTTGCCAAAAAAAGTGTTGCCTCTTCTTAGGCTGCATGGTACATTGTCCTCCCTTTTGCTGGCCCTAGTAATAGTGTGGCCTTTTGATCAGATAGATCAGCACATTGGTCTGGATTAAAGTTATTCTGGCTAAACAGAAGATTAGCCAGAGGATTAAAAACCATGTCTTTCAATGGTAGACACCTTTTAGATCAGCTTAAAGAAGTATAGAATAGCATCTGAGAAAGAAGAACAAGGCAGTTAATTTGAAATATTCTATCTTATGATAACATCTATTTTATGATAATATCTATTCTATCTTATTCTATATTTTGATAATTTTTTTTTTTAAGATATTTTAATGCTACTTGATTTGTCATTTTCTGAGCCTATTTTCTTCACATGGCACGGACATAAGCTGTAGACCTATTATAAATTAAGCCTTTGTTACCTCAAAAACATAGGCTTGCTTTTGATAGGGGTATTTCTGTTAACTCTTGCCTCTTCTCAGTTTTATTAGAGAATTACTTTTTTTTTTTAACAATGATTTATTCTTTTGGCATTTTTTTGACTTCAGTGTCAACATAAAGAAAAGCAGCGAGGTGCCTGTGATGTAGATGTGTAAATGTTAGTATTGAGTCATTTGGATTTCTTTGTCATTTCACAACAGTTATAAGAGAAATTATTTAAAATTTTTTCAGGGATGCAAGCAGGGATTGGCAGTGTAAAACTTTATGCGATAGCCCAATCTTTAATCTGCAGTATTTAGAATGGTCTTCAGTGATTCTGGATATTCATTCTGTTTTGGCTTGTTTAAACAAATGGTATTGTGCAGAGATCTTACTTGTTCCTCTTATGGAGTAAATGTCAACTGCTCTGGTTAAAGTGCATAGCTACTAATCACAATGGAATTGAGATATATATGTGTGTATAGATATATATACACACAACTGAATATCCTTTGTAAACTGGATTTTTTCATCATCTCCTTTCCTTTCCGTCCCCACCCCTCAAGTCATTCAAACACCACACATGCTTATGAGTGGCTACTGGGATGTGATTAAGGTCGTGCAGCTTTGTTAATTGTGAAATCGAATATTAAGAAAAACCTTTTAAAAGCTTGTCTGTAATTTTGAATATATGGTAAAAAGAACTTTCCTAATTCCAACTGTTTTGAAAGATGTCTGCCTGTAATGTTAATTTTTTTTCTGAAGGGCATAAAATGTGTGAGCACCTTATTAACACGGGTGTGTGTTTGTAAGAAAAGAAAGAGCACCATTTTTCTTTAACCTTAATGTTTCTTTTTTCGGTATGAATACTTGTTACTACTGATAAAAATAAGTGTGCTTTTGGTTGTGTGCAGCCTGCCCTTGTTCTGTCTGCCTGGATTAGTAATGTTGTTTTGATATGCAGACTAAATTAAGATGCCAAATTATTTGAAATCTCTCCTCACTGTAAAGTTTGGAGTGATGGAATGTTTATTACACAAAACTTAAATTCTTAATACTAACTTGTAGCTTTACTAACTGTAAGGGATGATCTTGGACACAACCGTTCACAGGAATTTTTTTGTTTTCTCCAGAAAAGTCCTGTCTGTCCCTGCTGCTTGAAGACAACTGAGAACCCACACTTTGCACTGAGCCAGCAGCAAGCTTGTGATATCAGTCACATATTATAACATCTGTTTTTGCTATTCCTATTGCTGTCTTTTTCATTGATCGAATAAATAAGCAAGAAAAACTAAAGATAAATATTTTTAATTTGAAAACATCAGTTTCTTATAACTGAAGATGTGGCTTTTAAGGAATGACTTGGAAAATGCATATAAATCTGAATTACATTAAGATTTATATTAGTTGCCATTAAATGTCAAACTTTAATGGTTTATATTTATTTTGATACTGTTTGACATTTTAATAAATAGCCTTAATATATTTAGGTCAATTTGTATGGAAAAGCTTGCACAGACTATGGTATACATGCCTGTGCTATTGTTAAATTGTTTGACCATGTTTGTTAATTTTTTTTTGTCTAAACTCACATGAAAAGATAATCTTCATCATGATATTCCTCACAGATGTGTTGCGACTGGTACTTGAGCCCTCTTGCAAGCCTCCTCCACCATGGCAGAAAGGAGGAGAGATCATATGGATTTTTTTTTTTTTTTTTTTTTGAGAACCTGTGTTTATTACTAACATAATATTTGTTTGTCTTGCTTGCACATCTAGCAATAGCAGTGAAGAGACAGAGGCACAGGCTGGAAGTTGGTGCCTTAAGGTTTTTAGAAAGCTCAAAGAGATTATTTCTTTTTATGAAATGAAGGCTAGAAGCCTATTTCAGAGTTAGCGGATCAATAGTATATTTGTATGTGATGAGACCACATGTAAAATTCATTCTGCTTTAAATCAGTTGTATTACCTGGCTTCTTTCTGTGTGCAGGAGAGCTTTGGAAAGGAAAAATGGCATGCTCTAGAAGTGTCAGTGTCTGCATTACCATACTGATGGGTACAAAAGATCATGTCCTTCTGTCTGTTTATTGTGTGCAACTTTGGTAAAGATTCACCTTTTCTTTTTTTTTTTTTCCTTCATTAAACTTAAATAGGGTAATTCTGTGCATTCTAGGACCAGCTAATTAATGTTTCAATACAACTGATGACCAAAGTTCGCTTAACCAGTCAAGCATGCTCTTTAATCTGTTTCCAAACATGCCCAATTTACAAGATGACAAGCCTGTTGGGCCACTAGGGAAGACTGATGTGATAATTTTTGTGTATTTGATAGAAATGAGTTGCACCATCCTGATGACCATTCATTGAAGTTCTTGCTGGTCATTTACAGTGCAATCCATGCTGACGTATGCTCAACTTTGTTTACTGTGCAATAACTGTTTCTTGAAATGTTTGTTGGGTGCATGCTCTCCTGATCTGTTTTCTCTTCTTGCTGCAGAAACTTTCCCTAATATAGACTTCATATGGTGAGGGGACTGCGGGAGGCTTGTAGACAAGATGCCCTTTTTACCTTACTATGTTAGCGCGACTCTAAAAACAGTTATGGAAAAGATTTTAATCTCACATAATTGAGACTAGTAGATGGACCTTTGGACTTGCTAGTTGTATTGTCTCTAAGAATATAGTTGTTATAGGACAAGTAAGCTACTTTTGGCACTGTATGTCTTGATTGTCTTTATTTCAAGGTCAAAAGCTATTACCTTTTCTTCCATTGTCCCTTGTATTCTTGCAGTTCATTTATGTTAAAGGTTTTTTAAAAAACAAAACAAACAAAAAACCCCCAAACCCCTTCTAATCACTGTGTATTGGCTGTAAGTAAGATATAGTTGCAGTTCCCTAGGAAGCTTTGTCTAAGTCAAGTTTTCTGACTGTAGTTGTACAGTCTTTTCCCTCCCCAAGTCTGTACCCATCAGCTATATGTTTGATGTCTTTACAGTTGCGGTTTTGAATGGTTGTATGTAGTACAATATCACTTAATACCTCTGTTGAAGTACAGAGTTACATGTAAAAACTCATAACTGCTTATACTCAAATTAAGGGTGAACTGCAAGTAACTTAAATTGTACAGTAAGCGTAACACTGTTTTAAAATAGTTGAAATGAGTCTGTTCATTGCCAGTTCTTGGACAGAGCACGTCTTCACTGGACTGGGGACAGACAAAACCAACAAGATAGCTGTGTCGTAAAAGGTGGGGGTGCCATTTCGGATTGATAGAGAAGTTACTACCAAGGAATTTTGACTGGGCATAAAGTTTTCATGTTTGTTAGTGTGTGTAATGGTCAACTGAAATTAAGTCTCTCTTGTGTTAGCTGCAGAATAAATATCTGCAGGACAGGGGTTGCCTACTATTTTATTTTTTAGAGTTTACAGTCTAAATGGATAAGATGGACACAAAATAAGAAAAAATGCATGTATTACATAAGCAGGCTGACTGAAGTGGTGGGAACAAGCATTCCTAACAGGTTGCTAGATCGGTTTGTAGATGGGGAAAAGCTAAACAAAGAAAATGGAATGGGAAGTAGATAATGGAGATGTAGTGTGGTGAGAGGAGGTGAAATGAAGACTGTAAGAGAAAGGAGAGGTCAAGTCAGTGTAGGAAAGAAAGTCCAGTGTGGTGTACAGAGAGTTTCCAAAAGTCCTGGAACCCACAAGTCCTTGCTGTGGCTGCCTCTGGTCCTGTTATCTGGAGCGGTTGTCAGGCTTCGTCTGACTTTCTGGCTTTCTTCACTGCAGTGGATGATGATACTGATCACCACACTGATTCACTAAACCCCAAATTTGCTACAGAAGGGCCAGGTGCTGTTTTCAGGGTATTGCCCGTTAGAAGTCCCTGTGTCAGGAGACAGGATGGTATAGGAAAGTCAGAAGAAAAATGAACTTAAAATAGGCAGAAGAGGAAGAAAGATCGCTCTCTGTAATCATGCCTTAGGATAGGCATAGGATATTATCATCTGGACTGTCTGCTCTGGAAAACTTCCTCTTATAAGCAAGTATAGTGATTTTTTTATTTCTTTATTGTGCAGGTGATACTCATTATCAAAGATACTAGAACGAAAATACCAGTTATGTTAATGAAACCTTAGAGTTTACACTTCAAACTTCATAGCTTTGTTGCATAGCAAATATTTTGATTTTTTTCTATCCGAAGATGCACACGTTTTCAAACCGTATGCATTCATAGATGCTATTTCCACTGTTCCATGTTTTAAGATACTCAGTAATCAGTTCTGTAATTTGATCAGTCTAATATGTAATAGCATGATATACTAAAATGTGCTCTATGGAAGGAATATATTATAACACCAAGTTCAAATGTAGTTTTTATTCTAAAACTGCTTTAAAATTTTTTTAAATATTGGAGGGTTTTTTTTAATGTCAACATTGTTTCTTAGCCTTAAGTTGCTTAAGGCTAGAGTTGGAATAACTTACTGACTCCTTTTTGTTGTGATAAGATACTACATCTCACCCATTTACTGTTGAATTGAGACCAGTTAACTTTCTACCTAAATGTATTCCCAGAAGGTATCTGACCTTGATTTCAGAGCCATTCAAGAAATCAATGCTTCACCAGTTTTCTTGTCAGTTTATTACAGACATTAATTATCATGTCTCTATTGTATACTTAATTATTTGGTGTTTTTTATACTTAATAATAGTCTTTAAAAACAGATTTTTTTTATTCTCAAAGATTCTATCAGGTTAGCTCATCCTGAAGTGTAAACAGTTTTGTTTTTTTTTTTCCTCCATTGGACCAATGCTTTTTGAGTGCAAGTATTTATTAAACTGGAACTTCTAAAGCCAGAAATCTCATCATAATCCATTTTTAAAGAGCTTATTTGTTCAGGACAGAACAGCTCAGGTATCTGGCAAAATCCCACATCTCTCTTCAACACATCAAAAGTCATTAATTCATTTCTTCATGGAAGAAAACAACACACGGGGTGCAGGTGTCAGTGTTCAGCTAATAGTAAATCCTGAGGAACATGTATTTTATTAAATTACAGTATTTAATTATGATAACTAATAAAAAATACCCTCTGTTGTGGACAGTGCTGTTTCAATGTAGCTGGCTTAGAACTTTTGAATTCTAGTGTGCTGAAAAAGTATTAAAAAAAAAAATTTTTTTTTCCTAGCATGTGGAGCACCTGATTTATGTGTCTGTCAGTTGTAGATGGAAATTGTTAGTATACGATTTGTATATCGCTTCTAAGCTGCTCTGATCTGCAGTTCAGAGACTTTCAGTCTGTCTAGCCCAGTTCTGCATTTATAACTAAATCAGCTAGTTCTGTTCTATATAGTTACATTATTAATCCGTTGCAAAGTTTAGTACATTGTCTTTGAAAGTTGGTCTTTGAGGATACTTAGCCCTCTTCTGGGTAGACTGTGGGTCTGGATTTGCCTCCAGAGTTGTCACTCTGTGGACCTTTCTTAAGAGAAAAGGATTTTTTTTAAAAGATGCATTTCTGTACTCTAACTAGCACAGCAGTGTGTTTCGTTTCTGACTCCAGATGCAATCTTTTCCCCTGTACCTTGCTTACAGAAAGCCAACAAAGTGCACCAAAGAAAAGTCTTTCCCCCCAACCCCCATTTGTTTGCATTTCAGTCTGTGAGCTTTCCTGAGCAGCTGAAATGTGTTGTGGGGAGTGAGAAGATCCTGTATATATATATTTTTTTTAAATGTTAACAAGTAATTTCTCTTAGTTGAAATAAAATTTGTTAAAATGTATAGTTTTACTGCAGAGATGCTAATGACCTGGAGTAGAAAAAAATAACAAGGGAAGCTAGTGCTTCATACAGGTGTTTTTACTGCTTTGAGTTTTCACATGGAATAGTAAATCCAGAAGGAAGTTAGTAAGTCAACTGAAATATCTGTTTGAATTGGAATTATTTTTGTTTGCATTGGTCTGTAGATGAAGTCTATTTTAAGATATTGAGTCGAGCAAATCTAGTATTAAATTTAAAATACAAATATAGTTCTCAGAATTGAGTGAATTGGAATAGATTTTTGTTGACAGTGTTTTCCTTCCATCGTTGTCAAAGTGCCATCAAGCTTTATGGGATTGTTATTTAAAGGTTTTTATGCCAAAACATGTTACATCCTGTGTTTTTAAACAAACCATGCTGTATGTCTTTCTTTAAAGACCTCTTGAGTTTTCAGCCACAAAATCACATTGCTATAGTTGTAGAATTTGTGAACGATTGTTTTTTGCATCATACTTTGGACAGACTTCAACTTATCCCTGAAAGAGCAAATGGGTTGCATAATTGAAACAGCAAGAAGTCACTTGTCATCTTCTAGAAAACTGTTGGATGGGTGCTTGTTGCGGTTAGCTTAAAGCTCTAAAAATGAAAGGGCTCTGTAAAAGGTGAAGTGTATTTGAGTTGTACTTTATGTGTGATAGTCTTGGTGGCAGCAGCCTTACATCGTTACAAGGTACCTGGCTATCGAAGGAGGAAGAATGGGTGCTCAAAGATTTGAAAGTGAAGTATTGAGATGTGATTTCTAAAAATACTTGGTGTTTTCTTGAAACTCCAGCTTCTGGAATTGAGTAATTGCATGAGATTGTTTAGTTTATGCTTATAAGGAAAACTTCTAGTCTTCCAGCCTGAAGAGAAACTTAAAAGCTTTCTTGATTAAAAGGTCTAAAACCAAACAGTAAATTGAAATAGTTTCAGATTTTTTTTTTTCCCCAGGGGACTAGATCTGAATTTCTTCAGTCTTTCGGGATTGGCATAATGAAAGTGAGAATCTTGAATCTGAAGCACAAGATAAGATTCGAAGAAGCAAATTAATGAATTGTCAGCTTTCATAAGGAGAGTTTAACACTAATAAATACGTAACTCTTTCTGATTATAAATCTTATCAAGATGAGCTAATAAACATGATTTTCTTAAGCATGAGACTACTGGAGGATTCTTTGGTCTTACTGTTGAAATCATGTTTGAATATACTTAACTACAATTTTGGTATGTGTATTCATTTGCGACCACTTAAAAGCAATATAATTTGTTGTTCTTTGAATTAAGTATGAACATTCCAAGTATTTTTTTCTGACCAGTTTGTACTTTGCTGTATTTTCTAACGTTTTGCCTGCCCCATTATTCAGATTCTTCCAGGCTTTATCAGAAAATTGGAGTTTAATAATAGAACAGATGTTTTATCTGGTGCATTCATTCCCCAAAGTCCCGCAGATGGGTCAGACTCTGAACTTTTTTAATGCTCTTGTTGCTTAAATCTGTGTTCATCTGTTCTTTCCGTTCTTTCAAGTTTTGTGTGCGTTTTCGTTGACATGAAGGTATGACTGATTATTTAATTGCAGCACAGAACAGAGTAACTACAGAGGGGTGCGTGTGGGTGTAGTTTCACAGGCGTTTCTCTTTGCGCTGCTGTTGGTTGTAAACAGTGCCCACCCCCTTCCTTGGGTTTGTGTGCTTGTGTGGTGAACCTGATTAGGAAGCTGGTCCAGATTAAAAATAACCCACCAAGGAAAATAATGATTATTTTCAATCCAAATCAGTTATGAATGAAGTATTGGTGCATGGGAGGGATGGGTAACTAAAAAAGCATTTCTAGAAAGTGCAGCCTGAGACAGCTGAAATGCAGGTGGATATGGGTTTTTATCAGTTCTTTGTATTTTATTTCTCAGCGGCAGTAAGTGATGTTCTACTTATATGTAGGCTGAGATATTGTACATATTAGCTGGAGGAGGGACATAAAAGTCGATTTATCTCGGGTCAAGTTGTGCAGATGGAGCTGTGATGGTGTTTTGGGTATGGCTTGAAGCTGCAGCTGAGCTAAGCAGGAAGCAGCTGCAGCTGGGAGAGGTAGCCTTGCTCTCACCACCTGCACTGCATGTTCCTGCCTTCTCTCTCTGTTTTGCCAGCTCTGTCACTAGGCCAGTGGGGAGGCAGTTCAGGAAGCTCAACTGGCTGAAACATAACCTTCCAAAAATATATTTTCTGCTGGCCATGCTCCATGGAGCAGCTCACCATGGAGACTGATGAGAGCTAGTGCTCACCTGTGGCTGGGAGTGGGCAGGGGAGCACACTGCTGTTCACATCACTCTTCCTCTGACTTGGGTTGCTGTGAGGCCTCCTGAGGCCAGGCGCTTGATGTTCTGAAAGGTGGCTGTGTGTTTCCCAGCGGCCTGGGAGTCCTCATACTCCTGCTCTGTGCACCGCCTGCAGTCCCTCTGCACTACCACTGCATTACTCCTGCCTGCTTTCAGCCATCACCTCTCCCCTCTTCTCCAGCAGCACCCTTGCAATTCTCCATTGCAATTGGAAAGTTAGACGAGCCCCGAGCTTGGGAACTTCTGTTTGAGGAATGCTGCTTTAATAGATTTGGTGGGTGGAGTATGAATAGGGACTCTCTTCTTAATGGAGACAACTTGTCTGCTTTAGCCCCTGGAGAAGTTAACTTCAAATAATACTTCAGAATCACTGACTTCTGTGGAGTTCTGCAGGGCTTTCGTAGTAGTACATTTATTTCAGTTTCGTGCTTGAAGGCATTTCTGAAGTTTAATAATGAGAAGTATAACAGAAGAGCTACTGTTTGTACCTTTTAAGCTAATGTACTCTACCAAGTGGTGCTACTTCAATATCACATAAATAGCACAGCTGGCACAGAACAGTGATCTATTTGGGTAGTATTATTAACTAAAGAGTATAATACTTGAAGACTTAATGCAGTGTATTAGAGGAGCACACATGCTGGATTTTTCCTTCTCTCTCTCTCTTCCTCCCTCTTTTTTAACTTTAATGCATGCGTTTTCCAATGAGGGTACGTTTTGGGGCTTTAGTGCCAAGTAAAGACAAGATTGTGTTGTGGAATTGCTACCATGTTCAAAGTGTGCTGCTTTGACCTAGTCGTGCGTGGTAATGGTAGTAAAGACTTGGCATCTTCAGCAGTCTCTAGAATTAATCCTTTACAAATGAAAATAGGCACTCAGTATAGGTATCAGATATTAGCCAAATGAATGGGCAAGGACAAGCCTGTTCATGCTAGCTGTAAACCAAATCAGCTTGTTTTCCGTATATGAGAGTGTTTGAAGTTTAGTGTGGTACTTTAAATTCCATTGACCTCATTCTTAATATCTAGAAGTTGCAGAAGTTTACAGCACGTAAGATTTTTTCATAAAATAATACAGAATCACAAAGTCAGTGTGAACTTGCACATAAAGCACTGAATGCTGTTGGTGGAGAAAGAAATAATAAGACTTTGAGGGTAACATTTGACACTGTGTACAGTACTTGAAGAATTCCCCATAGCCCGGGGGGATGGAGGTACGTGTGGTTTGGTTGAGACTTCTGAAACTTAAGGCTCCTGTCCCATCACCAGGAGAGTTCAATGCACTTCTTGCACCTTTCACTTCCTAAATCTTTTTTTTTTTTACTGAGCTGCATCACTCACTTTGCTCATTCAAAGAGATAGCTGAATCTTCAGATGCACTTATGAATGCTGATCTTGCTCTAAATGATGCACCAAAGAGGGCTGGAGAAGCAACAGGCAGATGGGAGCTGGTTGTAAAATGTCTTTGTGCGACACTAAAGGAAGAGGAATGACTACTGTGTTAGAAATCCATGTGCTGCACACATTCAGGCATTGTAGTTCTTAGAAAACATGCATGTGCTATGGAGACCAGAATTCAGAAAGGTTCATTCTTTTCCTGAAAGATTATTTTCCACTTGAGATAAAGATGATAATTCCTGTACCCAAAACTGAATATGACTTTTATTCTTAATTTAAAGAATTATGAATTTTCTGTCCAGTAGAAGATACCAGAATATAAAAGTTCTGTGTCATGCACTCTGACAGTTTAAACCCGAAAAACTTCTACAGAAATGATTTTCTAGAAGATACCTGGTCAAACTTGTTGATGAAAGGGTTCTTATGGAAAGATTTCTTTAAATAAAAGCATATTTGACTTTTTTGACGCCCATTCTTCAAAGGCAGCACCTTTGCTATACAAGCAGTTTTTAAATCTACAAACCTGGGAAAATGGAGTGCCTGAGGAATAGCTTTCACTAATGTCTTAGGGAGAATTAATTCTTACACAAAGAATAAAATCAGGCTTTTTCATTTTTCTCCACTTCTGATCATCTCACCCCAGATATGCTTTTTCAGGTAGTAATGATAGGTTGTTGATTGAGATTTAGAAAGGTGACGCTGGGGAAAAAGAAAAACAATAAAAATAAGATGCAAATAATAGCAAATCATGAGGTCTACGACCAGTGGCATTGAGGAATTTTAAAATTCCTGAATTTGTGAGAAAAGCATGCATTCTTACGTTGGAATGTTATTTTGGAGAGTAGAAGAGAGCAAATGGTTACTCAAATTAATTTTATAATAAAACCAGTAGATATGATATGTTATATTAAAATAATAATTAAAGAAAAATTTGGTTATATTCTAAGGAGAATTGTTGGACAAAATTCAGTGCAAGATCCTAAAGAAGGGGGAGGTGATATTTATTCATCTAATCTCTAAATAAGTTGACACTCATTCTCTGAAAAATTTCATTCACTTGCACTCTCACACTCACATATTCCACAAGCACCAGAATGTGTGGCCAGGTGGTCTGGCCAGGATGCCTTTTCAGCAGCACAGGACTAGTGAAAAGGGCCAATCCAGTCCTCATGACACCTCTGTGGTTCCTCTTGTTTGGTGGTAACAAAATAGTTTTTGACCGATTTGTTATATCCTTTAAGACTTATCAGCTTTTATTCTTTTAACCCTTGTTTTGCTGTTTCTTCCATTTTTTACACTTACACACTCACTCACAACATTCCATGTCATACCAGTCTAATATTACTTTTACAAATTTTTATAATATTTAGAGGAGAGTTAAGTCATTATGGATTCTGTAAGAGGGTATGTTTATTTTCTGCTGAATGAAAATGCTGCATGATGTTAACATTGGGCAGCAGTTGTCAAATGTAGTATAGTAGTCATATAATAAAATGAAGATTTATAGGGCTCTGCACTGAGAGATTCAGGTCTATAGACATTTCTGTTCAATGTTCAGCAGGGCTCATGAAGGAAACATTTTTTTAAGACCCAAAGTGGAGCTTATTTAAAAACTGAAAATATAATATTAAAGAAATGGACCACTTACCTGTATTACTTATAAGACACTAAGAAATAAAGATTTTTAGTTTAATGGGACTTTGATCTACCTGTATAGTGGAGAGAAGATTACAGTTTTTGATAACTTCCATCTCAAATAGGAGAAGAATCTTTTAGGGCATGGATCAACTGGATTAATTGGGAGCATGTTAAAACCCTAACAAAACAGTATTCAATATTGATGAAGATATATCAGGGAGTGACGAATTATTTAAGTGCATATAAGTTAACACTAAGATTCAGCGGTGAACAAAGGAAAATGGTTGCTTGGGAGCAAAATTATGATTACAGTTGGATTTTACTTAAATCTGCTGGGAAGACCCTCATAATCAGAATTTTAATCACTTGCTACAGCCCAAAGCATGGACAGGCATCTACACAGTCAAGTTTCCATGACTTAACAAATCACCACGTTAACTAAATGTATATGTATGTGCTCTTATTTATTGCAAATGCAAAGAAAAAAATTTAACCTGTCTCCTTTTCAACAGATGTGGTTCAGTGGTGACAAAAGGTGTCCTAAGATCATGGATTTTACTTCTCATCAGCTACCAGTGAAGAGTCTATACAGACCTTGTTTAGAGGGCAGATGTAGATGGCTATTGTTAATCTTCCCCTTTTATACAACAAATTGGGGTGGTAGGGTAGATGAAGTTAAGTAATTGTTAGAACTGATCCTTAAAGAGGGAGAAAAAATGTACAAGAAGCACAAGAAGAGTCATGTAGAGCAAACAGAGCTAAGAAAATCAAGTCTTTTAAATGTGAAGGAGTTCTATGCAGAAATGTGAGAAGTGGTAAATACAGAAGACAAATTATTTCAAAAAGAACCCAGATTTAATAGTATCTTGTGAGAATGGAATTTCCGTTTTAGTATCAAGGGGCAACCCCCCCCCCAAAAAAAAAAAAAAAAAACCAACAACAACAGCTACAAAAGCTAGATGTTTAGGTAAGGCCAGTTTACTTGTATCCAAGTGCTGGGAGGAACTGGCTGATGGAGAAATAAGAATCAGTGGATGGATGAACGAGAAAGGCATATGTTGAGAATATAAACTGATACTGTAGTTTTCTATAAAACATAGTGGCATGGCCTGAGTTTTGATAAATCTTATTACATCTGCTTAACCTTCTAGTAAAAAAAGTTTGCAGGTTTTTTAATGTTATTTCTGTTAATGTATTACAAGACTGTGTGCAGAATGTATCAAAATATTAAGGCAAAACTTAACCTTTCCTAAAATGCTTGAATGAACAAAATTTCAGAGATTAAAATACTACAAAAAATAAACTCAGTGCCACTTACTTAATTACTAGTTTTGGCACTTAGCTGGCTTTGAAGAATTGGCAGGAGCTGTGGGCCTCAAGTTTTAGAAGGCATTTGTGGTTAAATATTGGAGGGCTGACTCACTATTTAAACAGTTTCAAGCCAGGCATCCTTTTCAAGAATTAAGCTTGATTCTCTCTTCTTAGGCCCCATCGCTTGACTTATTTGCTGTAGCCTTCTACTTTATTTTCCCTTCTCCTTGCCCTTCTCCTTGATCCTGTACCCAAAAAGCTTCTCTGTAGCAGTGATGCTCACAACTTGAATTCCTGTTCTGCTGTTTTGTTGTTTCATAAAAAACATGTTTTTTGCATATGCTGTTCATCAGAGGATGTTTTGTAAGGGGTTTAGAATTTCCAAGAATAAAATAACTTAGCAGTGCCTGCTTGCTTAACCTAATGTGGTTTGGAGTTTGATGTTCTGGCAAAAGTGTTTGCATGTGTATAAGTCATTTTAAAAATGATACCAAGTAAAACTTAAATCTGTTTCTCTGGAAGTTTAGAGTAAGAGGATCATTTTTCTGAGAGCAATTAAAGAAGGTAACAAGGAATGTTGTCCCGCATCCACAAGAGGATTAATGGGGCTGCTGGAGTAGATGGCTTGCGTGCTCCTTGGCCTTTGATGAATATGGGGTGCATCTTGAACAGCGTTCTTGAAACGTGCTAAGGTGAAGATTAGAAACTCCATTTAATGTAGTGTATTTCTATGTAGCTATTGAATAGAATAGTTGATACCAACCTAGACAAAGTGTGTTGTTACCTTCTATATCACATCAGGATAGGCCAGAATATGGGGTGCCATATCTCAGGATAAGGGAGGGTGGGTCTTAAAACGTCATACTAGAACTAAGCGGAGAGGTCTGGAGGTGAACATGTGAGAGAGCTCTTAGGAAGGGACTTACCATGCAGTATGATCAGTGGTGCATAAGTCATAGTCTTAAATATCACAAAGTATTTAAAGATTAACATGGGACTGTTAGCTGCTGCAGTCCTAATGTAACTATTGGAGTTGGTCTTTTAATCTTGATTTTTTACTGTAATTGGGGTGAATACAAGAGCTTTTCTGTCGGAATGAGTATGTATCTATAAGAGATCATTGATGAATAGTGTTCCAACAAATATTGAAGTAACTTACGTAAATTTGAGCATTTTGCTAAAATAATCACTTTTAAGAAGAACTGAAAGGATTTCTAAAAAAAATTAATATGCAATTTAAAAATTTATACAGTGACTCTTCAAGAGCAACTAGCAGTTTGCTTTCATGGCAAAAATATTTAGAAACATTTCCTTAATTTAAAAAACACAAATACATGACTCCTAATTTGTTTTCCTTTCATGTTTTTTCAGGTTTTTAAATGCTTCGTCATTGTTTTATATAGGACCAACTAGTCATGGGGGGGGGGGAGGAAGAGAAATAAAAATCTGCTGATCGGTTTGAACTCAACTGTACTGAAAAAACTACACAAAGCTGTGCTGCAGAGCAAAAGTATTGATTGCGTTTTGAAGAGTTGAAATCCACCTATACAGAAAATTGGGAATTAAAAAGGGGGGGGGGCAGGGAAGCCCACTCCTGCGTTTGAGGAACAGGCAGGTGCCAGCTCCGGGGCTGCCCTCCAGCTGGCCAGCGGGCCCATCTGGAGCGGCGGGTCGCTCCGGTCATGGGCTCTTGGCGGGGAGGGATGCTGCTGCTGAGAGGGCAAGTTCTGGATGTGTGAACAGCGCGGAGGGATTTGGTGCCATCGTGCATCAGCCCTCCTAAGCACACGTTCAAAGAGGCTCTGAGGGCAGTGTGCGCCAGCTACCCGCTTGTGTGCCGAAGCTTGTGTGCAGCTGCAGTAATTTTGTTTTTGTAGGAGCCAGAAGGCTTACCGTTCAGCTTGATTTTTGCCAGGTTTTTATTTTGGAAAGGGCTAAAGGGAGAAAAGGAGCATACATTTAATGCTATATTTCAATCATAAGTCTGACAGCATGCTCATTTAATGAAAATCATGAGGTAAAACTCCACCTGTTAGCATAAATGAAGTTATAAACGAGATTCTGCAGCTTCACCTCTACCATTCATAGTTTGCTTTTTCATAATTGCAGCCAGTGGCACTAAACTATTTCTCAGCATGTTTAGTTTCTTCTTGGATCTCCTTCGTTGTAGTTTTAACTCTATTATGGTTTGTTAGCACTGCTACCTTTTCATCCTTCCAGTACTTCTAGTGCTGTTACCTTTTCATCCTTGTAGTACTTACATACCTTCAATATTAATTTTGTAATTATCATTGCCAAATGGATGAAGGGCAAGAATTATGTCTGGCCATAGTTCAGCTTGCGTTACTCAGATATGTCCATCTCTCTGAAATATGTCCCCAGTTTGGGGGTCGATTGTTGTTATGGCATTTTTTTGTAAGACTATGCAAGGCAAGGACCTGGCAGGACATTTGAAAGAAAAACACTTAATTTGCAGGATGGCAGCATGTGGGGGGAGGCAAGGGGAGTGTTTCATGCTGCTTTTGCAGTATTTCTTGGAGCTTTTTTCCCTGTTCTGCTGAATCCTCCCGTATCCCTTTAAACAGCTATGTTTCCATGGGAGAACATTCCAGCTCTGGCACCTCTTTCCTCTGTTCTGTCTCCAGACATTAAAGTGAATTAGTCAGTCTTTGCAGAAATCTACCCCCCCCCCCCAAATAATTATAAAGTGAAGAGGTCCATTCTGCGACCATTGAGGGAACAAGTCTCTTGGAACTGACCACAATCAGTAGTTACTAGTTTAGAGCAAATGCTTTATTTTGATGCAACATCTCTCATATGCATGTGAAGTCTGGTACGTGGGAGTCCCGTGTTCCAGAAACCTGAGTTTTGTTTTCCTATTGAAAGAACTTGGCTTCATAGTAGCGAACATATCCTAGCCAAAATAAACAGAAGGTCAAAGTATGGGCTATTTTAAGTCTTAAGTAGGATACCAGGATTCTTAAATCATATAGAATTTGCCACCGTGGATTACATCAAGACTCTGAAGACCCAGGATTGCCACATCAGATAAAACCTGTTATCCATTTAATTTCATGTATTGACTGGTTGTAAGATGGGCAGTCTCCGGATATCAGCAAGTAAGTAGTCATCAGCAAAACTCGGAGGAATGACTGTAGTACCATTTCAGGCTTCTTTGCCTATCTTCTGGGAGGAATAAAATGGCAATAAAATATTTGTTATCTTACTCCAATAGCATTTTCCCTACGTGTTAAGTTGATTTCTCTGTTCGTTAGCTTGTTTGCTGTCTCAGATGTCTGTAGGGCCTTCACTTTGATCAAAAATGTGTTTTGTGCAGAAAAGCTTAAGCTTTGCTGTAGTGACATCTCCAGTTAATGATCAGCAGATGCCTTGGTTTACTTATAAACTGTATACGTATTACCTGAGATACTCAGGTTTGTACTGTTTGTACATGGTCTTTGAGGCGACAGTATCCTGGTGGGATTGCTCCATGCTGTAGAATAACCTTCAGTGTCAACACTGTACAAAGACTCTTAGTCTGAGCTGAGAAAATTCCTTATCATGATGCACCTGTAGACATTTGGCTGTGTTTTCTTCAAATAGTTCCAGCTGTGAGAGTTTGAAAGGAGGGAAAGATGTACTGGAATGAGCTTTAGGGAGGGGCAGGATCTATGCTGTATAGCTCATCCTAGGGAAAACTTCTATTTTACTGAAAATAGAAGTTCAGAGGAGTTGTTGGCTTTCAAAGGAACTGAGTATGTCAGCTTCCAATTCTGTCCTAAGAAGATTTTGGGCAAATAAAATGGCAAATTTTGCCACTGTTTGGTGTGAATGTTTTAAAGGATTTAGTCCACAGCTCATGAAGTACTCTTAAAACATGTTTTCCCTCTTTGTCCTAATCCAGAACTCAGTATTTTTTATAAAGGTTCTAGAAAAATAAGATAACTTTAAGAATTGCATTCCATCCTTGCTGGTTATATTTTTGCAGTGTGAGAATTCACTGTTAAACAAACCTAAATACACCAGATGTAATTAAATATCAAGCAATCTTTAACATGATATGCAAGGATGGAAATGATAAAGCAGGAAGGATGTTAAATCTGAAATAAATCAATATATATTTAGTAACATTCTGTAAAGAGTTTTTAAAAGAAAAATGTTGTATGTAATACATCATTAAAGTAAAAAAGAAGTGGGGGGCAGGAAAAGAGACAAAAAGTAAGTTACAGAGCAGAGCTAGTAGTGGTTTGTATCTGTAAATGTTTGGCAATGATTTTGTTTCCCTATACTAAAGGTTATGACAAAAATTTAAAACAATTTAACTTCTTTTGAAAAAGAAATCGATGTTGAGACATCTATACATTTCCTGTAGGAAGCTAGTCATCCAAGTGTGATGAAATTAGATTTCTTGTTTTAAACAGGTTACCTCTCTCACCAAGTGCTCTGTTGTCTAAGCCCCAGACTGGCAGTATGTGCCGGGCAGGTGTATTGATGGTGGCTGTAATACCCACTCTGAACTGGAGATGCTTCTTACATAAATCACTGGTTAAATGTAAACATCCAAACACGTGGGGACTGCAAATTTTGAACTTTAAGAGGAGATTATTGAAGTTAATTTTCCCATTTCGATGTGTTTAGTTGTCTAGCAAAATATTTGTGATGTCTGCTCCTAGCATCTAGTGTAGATGCAATTTGGATGACCAAAATCTGGACTCTTTTACCCACTAAAAGGAATAAGGTCAGCCTGTCTGTGCTGATGGCATCTATTAACAGCATTCAGGTTAGCTACCTAAAATACAGGATGAATCCTGTCATACACATATAGAAAAGAAGGGAGAAGTATCCTTTCCTCCACACTCCCTAGATTTTTTTTCTGTGCTTTTTTACCTGAGGTAAAGAAGTTGTTTTTCTCAGCTGTGTGAGGTAAATCCTTAAACAGGTGTGTTAGAGGCAAAAGTTAGAAATATAATGTGTTTCTTCCTGCAGAAAGTATTTTGTGTTAAGCGTCTTTGATAGTTCTGAGAACAGTGTTTATTTTTAAGGAGTTTTATAAGAGGTGCTATACTAATATGCTTGGAGCAGGCGAGAAGGGGGGAATTTTCTTAGTAGTTTGTGCATATTTTTACACAGATATGAACACTTGTATCAGGAGAGTGAGCCTTTTATGGGCCTGGGGTGACCCTTCATGAGGAGCTAATTCTACCTTTAAGCTGCAGATACAACAGATTTCTTACCTCTCCTAGTGGGCGCTTCATGGGTTTTCAGAAAGAAATGGATTAGCTGTCTCCCGTTTGCTGCTTTAGTTTTTTTTTTTTTTTTTTTTCCCCTTTAGAATGAGGGGAGACTAGAAGGGTCACCCTTCACCTCTCCCATTTCCGATCGGCTGACTCAGCAGGTGGCAAGAAGGATCCCTGCTCATAGCTTGCCCATGGTACAGTTTGTGGAGAAATTCAGCTGTGCTGCAGGAAAATTCGGCTCCACTCTGGCATGCGGCTTAAGTCCACAACAAGACAATTGAGGAGGCTTCAGGAAAGCTTCACAGGAGCCTTCTCAATTTTGTGGAAGGTCTGGTTCCCTACCGCTGTTCCTCACATCAACCAGAAAGAAGAATTTTGGCTTTCAGCCACTACGTTGGGGTGGCTCAGGGAGCCACCAAGCATTTTCTGCTTTACACAAGTTACTTATCTACAAGGTCACTGTATCTGTGAAAGACACCATTTCCATGGGACTTCAAGTAGATTTCTGTATTTCTGTTGTGTGGTCTGTTGCCAGTTGCTCTCGAGATGAAAATGCTTCATGGTGCAAAGTGTCTGATGTTGATGACCCTAGGATGGAAAGTCACATGTAAGTTAAATTTTTCCTTTTGTGGTAAAGTGTCTTTTGCATGGCACATGTAAATTGAAACATGGCACAATATGAGTTTGAAATAGCTTATAGAGCATTCTCTCCGCATTTTAAGAACTTAGGAAGAAAGAGTGATGGCCATTGTTTTAAATTTTCTTCCTCCTGCAACACTGTTTTCAGCAAAATTCTTGTTAAGTTACTGCCTTCATTTCATACATATATCTGATGTTTCCCAATAAATTTAACTTTTAAAAGTCAAAGAGAATTCAAAATTCCCTTCAAAATATATATATATATATATTTTTTAATCAGTTTGTTCTGGCTGTCCCCCGGCAATAACTTGAATTTACTTCACAGAAGGCAGCTAGGAAATTGAAACCTTCCTAGGCTCAGGACAGATGATGACCATTACACTGTGTGTTCTCTCCTCTCCCTTCCCAAGTATTGAATTTTTCTTTTTCAGAAACATAAGGGTTTCTTGTGAAGCTGTCAGGTACAACTAATTTCCTTTTTTTTTTGTTTACTTGGTTGATCAGAGCATCAATTACGAAGTTGAGAAAGAAGCAGGTGTTGAAACCATTCATTTATCTTGTATATGAAGAGCGCGTTCAATTTGAATATAGTCTTTTTGTTCCATCTTTGATAGTAAAGAGCTGTGAGAACCCAGTTTTGTAGTTTTCAAACTTTCAAGTATTATAGTACTGGTACAGCTGAAAAATGTCTTAACTGTAGGACAGAACTTTTCAGCTTTCTGCATTGTAAATACTTTATCTCAGTGTTGGTACAAAGCATTGTATTCATTATTGGCTGACTTGTTTCAAGTTTAGGTAAACCATGACTAACTCTTTACAGTGGTTATGGAACATATTTTGAAAAATGTATTTTAGGGACTGGCAAAGTTGAAGCTATAAGGGTTTCAATTGTTATTGCCAACAAAAGAAATATAAAGTGCTAAACATGCTAGCATCAATTTATGTGAGGCTTCAAATTTTAAAACTAATTAATGATTTGGAAAATATTATTCTCTTCAGTATGCTAGATGGGATTGTTTAAAGAAGTGAATAAAATAGGTGAAATACTCCTCTGGTTTTGATTCACCCATCTGTCAATGAGTTTGCAATTTTAAAATACCTCCAAAACTTACAGCATTTTTCTTGGTTTGTTTTTGTCATAACCAGATTAGCTCCAGAGAAAATGATGTTAATATAGAGCTTTTGATAATTCTTTTTTTTTTTTTAGTCTATCTTTTTAAACAAATATCTTAAATAAGATTAGGAAATAAAAGCACAAAGGAATTCTGTGTTCTAGTGTTTGGAGTTAAGTCCTTTTTAAAAATTTTGTTTTAAATAGTGTAGGTGAAGCAAAAACTAGTCTTTGAAAATGATGGATGCTGAAACTTTAATTTTAAGGTTTGAAAAGTGGTGTGGTCTTCCAAATTGTGGGATTTAGAATGTTGTAGGCAAAAATGATAGTGTAAGTATATATAACAGCTGCAATCACAGTATTATCAAGTGCATGCCTGAGTGCTATCAATCCACCACAGGCCGCTTTCTCCAGCTACTCCATTGGACTTTCTAGATATTAAAATTTTGGAGAAGGAAGAAGCCCAGTCTTTGTCATCTTTTTCCATCTCTCTCCCCTCCCTTTCCTCCCACCTCCCAGTTCTGTGGTATAAAAAACTTAAAAGTATGTTCACGGTAAAGCGATGGCACGTTAGTTACACTAGCTACTCTCTACTTTGAGGTCGGGGAGCAAGACGTAAAGGATCCGGCAATGCTGGGTTTGAGGGGTGGTGTGGTGACTCTTCCTTTTGAAGAAAGTGTGTGTGAAAGATGGGTTTACTGACAAGGCACTTTTGCTTCTCCCTGCCTCTTCACAAATGTGCTGTGGTTTGTTTTGTTTTTTTTTCTTCCCTGATTTTTTAAAAGATATACACTAGCAATGATTGCGTATGGAAAATATCTCTGAAAGTTAATGCTTGAGCCTGCAACCAAAGCATGCAGGATTCGGTTATTGCCAGTTTTTAGATCAGCTGTGCAACTGTGGTCAGGCTGAAATGGGGCTACCAGATACCTTGAGCAGAAGGAAGAGTAAGATTGCAGTTTGTCCATGTGGCCTGTCCTTCATGAGGGGAATACACATGCTGTTCAGCCCATTCCCAACCCAGGGCAGATCGCAGAATTGCAAATGTAATTAAATTTTTTTTTTTAATTTTTTGATGATAGTATGATTTAAAAAATTATCTACTGTGTTTGCACTAGCGCCTTTGTCTTCCTTGACTTTTGAGAGATGAGCATAACTTGTTGCCAGTGCAAATGCACTGGTAGTACCAGCTGAGAGGCTGTGGTCACAAAAAAACCACTTTTTTTGGTCTAAGTAATCTTACTGAAGTTATGGCAGCTCCTAATTTTTACTTCTGTTAAGATAAGTGCTGGTCTTTTTTTGTCTTTTCTGGGATTTTTTACCTTGCAATGCATTAACGTGTTAGGGAGAAGCAGAAAATACTCTCCTGTCCCTTCGCCTCCTTGTGTGACCTGTACCTAACCACTGCTGATGCTTCATGAACGGGAAATTACCACTCCTAAATTTGTCATTGTGGACATAACTGAAAAGACTAACTTTTAGGGTTGTATCTATGAAAATGTCTACTTCTCCATGCATGTTTAAGTTTGTGTAAATATTTTGCAATCTGGGAAAACATAAGAAAATTCCAAACAGAGTAAATAGCTCTTAACAAACAAAAAAACCACCCTTGAACTTGTAATTGAAAACAACTTGTTGGAGAATTGTTACTGCTTCACAGATAAAAGAAATAGGAATTAGATGCTTTTTTTTTTATCTGTTAAAGGTGTGCTTAAATCATTTAAGGAATATTCTTAGGTAACTGAAACAGGCTAGCGTACATTAGGTAGGCAAACGGTGTGAAGGCCTTAAAACTTTGCTAGGGAAAATATCAGGGTAAATACCAGTGCAAACACCTGCTTTAGAGTAGTTCATATGTGGAAATTTTTTTTTTGTAATGATCACTGGTAAGATGCTGCAGCTGAACATGTTGTGCAGAGAGGGTGGGTGAAGCTTTCTGCTGCCTCCGTCCCTGCTCCCTTGCTGAAGGCCACGGCAGGGAGTCTGAAGGTCGGTAAAGCCTGGTGCCTATCAAAGGGGCTAGATTTGCTGAAAACTGGGCAGAGGTGACGGAGGCTGTGAGTCTGGCGCTTACTGGACTCTGTGCTGAGCTGGTTTGGTGTGTACTAAGCCAGCAAAAAGCTAATCTGACCCCAGACAAAGGAAAAAAAAAAAAAGGAATATTTTAATAGTTAGATTGGGTTGGGCTGTAATGGAACCAGAGCCTGTGTGTTGTAGAGGGATAGGTCTTGAATACAGCTGGGTACACGTTTGTCTAAGATCCAGAAAGCTTATGGCTAAAGGGCAAATAAATTATATTAAGGGTAGGTGACTTGTTGCAAGTTCCTGATACTAAATATTGCTTGGGGACAGGAGAGGATCTTTGTGTTAACTGTGACGGGTGTTTTCCTTTCACTGTGTATGTGTGCAAATCTACATATCCGTAGAACAGTTCTATAAGGTTGTCCATCTGTACCTATGTGAAATCCAGTTTTACTTTCAAGTTAAATACAGGTGGTTAATTGTGTAATTTGATGTTTTAAGACAATGCATTCAAAAAAATCTGTGCTCAGTCCATATCATCCTTTTATGTTAAATAGGAGTGGCTTTATTGGGTCAGGCTGAAGTTTCAGTTGGTCCTGTGTCCTGCTTCTGACAATAGCCAATAGTAAATATATAGGGAAAGGAATAAGAAGGGGGAACATTCTGTGATCTTTCTCTAATACCCTTCTAAATATCTGCAGCCCAGGGCCTTTTTGAGCTAGAAGTGTCATCCTTGAGTTTAAAAGCTCTTCCTGGTTATTTGTTTTTGGAACCTGCCAATTGGTAATGTCATCTGCTGCTCCCTAGCGCTTGCATTTAGAACATAGTTGTGCTTAATTAATTCTCTCCATATCACTTCCCCTGTGCTGCCCCTTTTTCCAGGCTGAGGAATCCTGGTCACAATCCTTGTACAGAAGCAATTCCATGCCTTTGATTATCCATGTTACTCTTAGCATCTCTTTAACTATATCCTTTTTGAGATGGGGAGTCATGATTGCATATGTTACTTAATATTTAGGTGCACTGTGGATTTATACAATAGAATGGTGTTTTTATTTTGGCTCTTCAGTTCTTTCCAAACAATGCTGTTTCATTTGCTTTTTGATAGCTATTGAGCTAATGTTTTCATTGAACTATGGTCATGACTGGTCTTTCCTAATAAGTAGAGCTCCTCTGCTACATGCATTGCATTGCATTTATCAGTATTGAATTTCTGCTGTCCTGTTGCTTGAGTCACTCCGTAGCAAGAGCCTTCTGCAACTGCTACCATGATGCCTAGGACCCATGATAAGCTTGGGACTACGTTACACTTGACGCTGTGCAAAAAGCAAGAGTGCTTTGGGTTCCAAAAATGCTTTAATCCAGGTATAAGGCAAAGGACAGCAGATGAATACAGAGGATTGTGGGAGTCTTCCTGATGAACAGGATTGCATTGGTCTCAGGTTTGCATAGACATCCTGAAAGGCTGATAAGAAAGAGGCTAATAACAGTTTTTTAAGTATTTAGCCTTTCTTTTGATTTTGAGAAGCAGTGTCAAAGAAAACATGAAAGGCTTGTTTGGCAATTTTACAAGCAGATAATGGAGGCTGCCAACTGTTAGCCTGCTGGAAGCAGGAGTTGACCTTTCAGTGTTAAACGTGAGAAGATGGAATATGAGAATAATTAAGGAAAAATTTATAAAAAACTTTTATGATTAGTGTCGTGGAGTGAGAATCATGAGAGGGATGCAAAGAGAAGGTGATGTGTTAGCCGTACAAGTCAGCATTTGTATGTTCAATAGGATAAGCAAGAGGGACTTAAGCGGAGTTACACGTGTTCCTCTGTCTGCCCTGGTTTGGTTCGGTATGTGCTGAGGATAACGGAAGCTGTGCATCTGTCCCTTTTCTGGGCTCAGTTGGTTAAGCAGTGAGTGGAGAACGAGTGGAGTTGCCCATATGACAGGCTGCTCTGCAGAAGGGGATACCAGATTATTTTCTTCCAAGATCAGATGGGCACTAGAATGCTGGGGAAGCTCTAAGAGATTAGTCTCTGTGTGAGACACCTCTGGAAGACACGGCCTAGCCATGAAGACTTCACTAGACATAATGCCTCCAAAATAAAAAGTTGTATGTCTTTTAGTTTAGTAATTGGAGTTTTAAGATAAATTACATTTTTATGTACTTTTGTAGTTTTAGATCAAATGATTACTTCTGTGACAAGACAGCATGACACTTTGAAGTATGACAGAAGTCCTGATGCGGCAGCAGAGGCTGGGAATATTAATGGCCAAATCTAGGTGAGTGATTTTAGCTCTACCAGTTCCCTAGCTGTTTCAGATGTGCGGCTTTCTTTCCTCATAGCCTTGGTTCACATCTCTCCTTTGAAGCAGCCTTACAGTTCTTGATTTTCTGAAGTATTAATATTACAGTATTTTGGAAACAAAATGACAAGTTCATATTATTGATTGCATCCCCTTTCTTTGTCTCTTGAGATGTGGTGGCTAGACTTCATACATCTTTGTATACTACATCATTTCATTTGCAATTCTAGCAATATTTTAAATTACTTTGCAGTTTTTTGGGTTTTTTTATGGTCCTTTGAGTTTGCTGGCACCTCCCTCCGACAGTTTTGATCGCTGTTATCTTTATAAGGAATGAAAAGAAGTCATGATAGTATCACAGTATGCTGCAGTCTAGTTCTATTTCCAGTTTGTCAAAAGGTTTCTGGTGGCCTAAGACTGGGCTTTATTAAGTATAAGCAGCTTTGCTTGAAAACTGTTAGAAGCATCTGTTTTGCAACTGTGTGCTCTATGGATCACAGCTTGAAAACCTTTGGTACAAGTTTATATTATATTCATTGTTAATCTGCACTGAAGCTGTTTTCACACGTTGCTCTTTTTAGCAGTGTATTTCCAGAATAAATAAGGTAGCACGAATGGCTAGCACGAATGGTCTTGGCTAGCAAGACCAACATCTGAACCTTGCTGTGATGAGGCATTATGGGGTGCCAAGGCAGCAAGTTAATCATAGAAGATGTTCTTAACTATATTTCCTTTTCTAAACAAAACAGACAGAAACATTCAGCAAAAAATTGAGTCATTAAAATAACAATGGGATATATGTGTGAAGACTGTTGAAGGTAGCCTGTACTTGAGAGATTGATTGCCCCGTTTAAGAAAATCCAGGGCTTCTCTTCACCATGCGAAAAACAGTTGTGTGTAGGATAGCTTCTCTCTACAGCAGTAGAAGCAAGCAAGCAAACCCCCCAGTTCCATTCTGGGTCAAGAAATGGACTCTGAGTTAATGCATGTTTTCATGTTATGGTCACTAGTGACATCAGAGAAATGCCATGATTTTGACTACATGCCTGGTTGCCTCTTTGTTACTAGCCTAATCCAAAGTGTTGTTGTTAGCCTTTCTGGTAAGTTCTCCATTTGACCTCTGGCAAGGTTTTGGTGGCCACTGAGAGGTTTATACAGTCTCTGGGGTAGCTGTATCTATTTTGAGTTAGCTGCACTTCATCCTTTTCCTTGCACCTTGTTTTTCAGCAGGCTGAAATGTTACTCAGATACTATTGTTACCTGCTAATACAAATGCCTGGGTAGAAAGCAAGGCCTGGTTTTCTTAAGGTGGCATCTGATTTTCCCCTTAAGTCAGGAAAAAGGAAATGACTAGTTTTGTCTTGATTCTTCCTCGCCCTCAGTGTTATATCTCTTGTTGACTTATTAGCTCTCTTCCAAGATTTTGCCCCACTTTTCATTTGTTTAGTGAAAATTTTAGTTCTCTTCCAATATAAAGTTAATGTAAATGGATTTTCTTTTTATGGCTTTCTTATATTTAAGACTGATCTATAGTGGGATGATAGAGGGAGGTGCATTGAACTGTGAGTCTTTGTTCTATGAAAGTTTTACCATACATACACAAATCTTTAAATATCAAGAATATCAAATACTTATTTTTGGTTTCCTTAGTTTGGCCATGCTGTTCTGTGTTATCAAATATTTTATTGTTTTATAGTAAATGGAGTAGACTGTATAGCACAATTTAATCCAAAGAGAACTTAATAGAAAATTAAAAAAAAAAAAGTTTTAAAATAATTGTTTTGTGTACATTGCTATATGGGAAGTATTTAAAAGTGGAAGTGCAAAACTTCATTCCACTACGGCCAGCATAGGGGCTGCCTGCAGGCCTGCAGTGCCTCCACCCTCTACTGTAAGTTAGCCCCGGAGCTGTCTAAGCCCCAGGCAGCTCTTCAGGATTGCCACGTGGGCCCTTTGTGCTGCCTGTGCCTAGTAACCTCCTGCCATGGAGGGCTTTTATGGGAGTCACCACGGTTGTCTTCAGCAGTGTCTAAGCTGGGGAGTGCTCATCTGGCTGGAACTGGAACGCAGGTAGGTGTCTTGTGTACGGGCCCTGGTTTAGGGAATGAGAATTGCACCCGAGAATTGTTTTTTCTCAAGTGTTACCATGGGAATTAAGGTGACAAATCAAGTGGATCAGTTTGGTAGTAATCTCAAGTTTAATTATTGGTAGGACTTTTAACAGCTTAGTATAGCCACTCCTCAAAGCCAAATCTAACTTAAATTAAAAAAAAATGTTTGTAATAGTTATGATTCTACAAATTTGTCATGAAGAATTGTAATTATTGTAATTTCAAAGAGTAATTTGTGTTGGGCTGTTCATTTGATGATACTCCCTTTTTTTTTTTTTTCTCCAACTAAATGATCGCTCTTTTTGTTTGTTTTTGCCTCTAGAGATCACATGGTCTTCTAAAGAAGTCATGGGTAGCTGTTGTAGCTGTCCAGATAAAGAAACTGTCCCAGATAACCATCGAAACAAGTTTAAGGTAAGTGACTGACTTTGTATGCTGTAAATTTTGTTGCTTGTTTGCAGAGTAAGTCGGTGATTGAAAAAATTTAAATGAAAGTAGTGTTAGAATTACCTAACAGTTAAAAAGTTGGAGACTTACAGATGTCTGTATTATAGGCTTCTCTTGCCCCTTCAAGAAGCTTTTCATACTATCAGTGACAGGTGTTCTTTAGACAAGTTACATTTGTTATGGCCATTTTGATCTTCAGGGAGGGAAAAAAAAGCCCTGTGTTTTCAGGCTAACTCCATTTCAATTGCTAGGGCCCAATTACGTGTCGTCACCTCTGAGAGGTGGTGGAACTCACAAGGGGAGTCACAAGCATGGTGGAAAAGCCATTGCAGAAGTGTGACAGCGAACCTGGAAGTGGGGTCATCAGTGGAAAAATTTGAAGTGCTGATTTTACCTGAAGATCACTATTGATAATAGCATTTTGAGGACTTATTTCTTTACTTGAAAGAGTTTTGTGCATGAATGTGCTTCTGTACAATCTATCCTTGAAATTTACAAGCTTGTGAACACTTGTTCATGTGCTTAACATGGAGCTGCTGAAGTTAGTGACTTTAAGGAAACATACCTTTGCATAGTCACACAAATCAGATTTGCTTCTGTGCTCCAAACTGTCTCCGTGAATTGGCAAAGGAATGTAATGCTTCCATAGTGAAAAATGACTCGTGCCTTGCCTTGGGTGAATGCTCAATTAAGCTTTAAAACCAACCATGGGAATTTCTCAAAATGTTTAATACTATCAGTATAAAAAGCTGACGGATAAAATAATTTTCTATTTTCTTGTTTTTTATGCATTTGACATCACTTCTTGCAGCTAATTCCTACTTTTCTTCTTGTAGAATTTCTCTATTGTTTGTGCAGGTCTCTGATTTAGCAGCAGGGGGGAGAAGATGAAAGCATGTAATTTGTAAAATGAGGAGAACTGGCATAGGCTTCAGTGGCAGATTAAACTATTCCTAATTCTTTTTAATTGACTAGATTTCAAGTTGAAAATGTCTCTTTAAGGAGTAAAATTAATTAATACCATAAGGAAGATTTTTGTAGCCTTTCTTTTGAGTAAGGAAGAAACCCACTAAAAGCAGGATTGTGAGATAAAATACATATGGGGGAAAATATATATTGTCCAAATTCCATAAAGGATGCAGAAGACCTCCAACTGGTGGAAGAGCAAAAGGACAAAGAGTTTAAACTTCATACACATCATGCATTTTGCACAAAATAACCATGAGGTATTTGAATTATTTGTTGACGTTAAAAAGGCAGAAAAAAATCTAAAACGGTCTGGTGAATTCAGCACAGTGCAAGGCTATGCAGGTATGTGAGGGAAGTTTTATCTTGGAGCCCCTTCTCCTTTTTCATTTGTTTACCCAACTGTAAGTGGGGTTATATGACAAAGCAAATAATTTTTAAGAAACAGGTCTCTGAAAGAATATATAATTTGAGGTGTATGTCATCCATGCAGAAATGCTAGAATACGTACATAAAGTCTATTTAAAAAATACTTATTAAATTTATGAATCCTTTTTACTTTGAATTTCACCTCAGATTTTGCAATAGTATTTTGTAGTCTTATTCATACTGCTTTTAATATATATTATTTTAGTTCTGGGTTGGGAGGAGCGGAGGAGAAGGTTTGGTGAGTTTTTTTTTAAGCTTTTACCCCATGAATTGTAACTCATATAATCTTAATGTTTCATTGATGCACTCCATCTGCTATATCATATTAGCAGTACTGGTGCTCAAAAGAATGCTTATCTAATGCTATTTAACGTCTGTTTTATAGGTTATTAACGTGGATGATGATGGTAATGAACTGGGTTCTGGCATAATGGAACTTACGGATACAGAACTAATTTTGTACACCCGTAAAAGGGATTCTGTAAAATGGCACTACCTCTGTCTCCGTCGCTATGGTTACGACTCAAACCTTTTCTCTTTTGAAAGTGGTCGAAGGTGTCAAACTGGACAAGGTATGTAGAATTTCTGTATAGAAAGCATTTTAAAAAGTGTCCTGATGTTGGAGGACAAGTTAAAAAAGAGAATATTCACCTTTCCTTTGGCAAGGGTTTAAAGGATGTAGTTTCATATAAGTGTAGTTTTTGGAAAAAAGTAAGTTAGCCCATGAGGGGCAGATGGTGTCCTGGTGAGCGGCTGGCGTTAGGAGTAGGGTCCAAGAGCGGATTGCTCTTATGATAAAATGAGGATTTGAATGACTTACTGTTTCTGGCACTGTAGGTCTGGAGCACTTCATGCTTGTATATAGTAATACTTCTGGTCAACTTTGAAGGTGGTTTTGACAGGAAAAGTCTCCTGGGCTTTCGGGGAAGGGTGGTGGAAGGGACAGTGTAACCGGGGAGTTGGATGGAGCCGTGGGAGTGTGGAGGAATCTTCTCAGAAAACTAAGAATAGAGAATTCTTGGAATCCGGAGAGCCTGGAGCCCTGTTATGGCCTCGATATTCCTACCCTGTTACTGTCTTCAGTAACATCTGTGTGTCGTCCTTTTCCTGCAAGAAGCACTATTTTCACTTATGTTGGCAACATCATACTTAAATTTTGACATATTTTGCATGAAATGTTCAGGCTCCAGCTATGCTCAGTTATTTTCTGTGTGGTGTTAATCAGAAAAAGATGGTTGCCTTTCCAGTTCCCAGATCATGGCTGGTCTTGGCCAAGGCTGGTTCCTAGTGAAAAGATGTAGTTGTTCTTAATCCCTCTTCACTGCGACAGTCGGTGAGGAAACAGCGGTATTGGTTGAGGTGTGAGCAAAGTAACTTGCTGCCCTCAGTCTGTGTCTTCCTGTCACAGTGCGGCTGTGGTGTCTAGCAGGAGTTCTTAGGTAGTGATGCTTTGTGAAATTAAGCTGTATTTTTAGTTTGTTAACATTTATCAACTGCGAAATGTTTGTTACTGATAAAAATACTAGTAAATGCTAACAGTGTATTTTAACTTCACTGTAAAAAATCGAGAGCATGTGTAGCGGATGAATGCACGGACTCAGGAGGTTTTGCATCCTGAGACATTTATTGTTTATTTCTGAGCATATTTATACTAAAAAGTTAGCTGCCTCAGCGGTTTTACAGATACACTTTGCTAAGTCAGTCATCATGCAGATTATGTCACAGGTAGCCAGTCATTACACTGATCACGCACGCAGCGATCGTGCCTTGTACTTTGCTGTTTGCTTCCTAGGTGGAGAAAAGCTGTCTTGTTCTTAACCTTGGTTCCCACTGGCTTCTGATGGTTTATCTGTACTTTCTCAGGATGTGTCATTCCCAGCTGCACCCGTGTCCTTGGGTGTGTTTGTCTGAGGCTCCTGTTGCTTGCTACTTGCAACTTCCACCAGTTTAACCCTGTCATGACCCTCCACAAGCACGAAAGAACTTGGCCGTAAACACACCTTGGTCATCTTCCTTGTCCAAGCTGAGGGGAGGGCAGGCAGTAAGAGTCTGAAAGGCATTCTTGGTTCAGCTCCTGCATCCGTAGTGTTCCCCACATTTTAGTGGGATGGCTGCAATGAGAAAGAGAGATCTGTTCAAATTTTGCAGTATACTCCATACCTAATTAAATTTTTGGATTTTTAGAGAGAAAATCATGAACTCTGTTTTAAAGAAAATGTACTTTAATTGATTTTTCAAGTTTAATTCATGTTTCTTTTAGATGTGTAAAATAGAAACTATTGAAATTCAACTGAAAATACTATTTTGAAGGTTCTTGCTCTTGGCCTATTAGCAAGCATGCAGAATTTTCCATTGAATCTGATTGACTTCTCTGCCTCGCCTTTTTTTTTTTTAATAGAGAAGATTAAGCAGGCTGTGTGAGCAGCAACCCTTTCCTCCCTCTTCTGTTTCTCACTTTCCTTACGTAATATTAAGTACTGTGAATATTGAGAAAAGGGAAAAGAAATGTGGCAGAAAATGTTGTCTCTGCTGCGTTTTGCAAGGGAGCATTGCTCCCGAGACCTGTGCTAGGTCTTGTGGCCACAGTCGCAAAGCTTCATCTTTAGTTGGTGAGACGACTGAGCAGTTTTTCATTCAAGAATACACTGAGTGTCACCCAGCAGCTTTTACTGATTTACTTTAGTCAATATTCTTGTTTGTGTTGCATGTTTTCTCTCAAATACATATGATACAAAATGCACTGATGGCACAATATTAATGTTGTGCTAGGTTTTGAAATCCTTAAGGACATGTTTTGGGAGCACAGATAACATAATTCAACATAGCAACTCCTCCAGGTTCTCTGTGTTGCCATATTTTCTAAGTCACAGATCGTATTGATTTTAATGTGAGTGTAATTAAGAAAAAGTCAAGATTTCATCAAGGTATTTTTGCTTACACTCTCACTGCTAATTCAATTAACCTCATATTTTAAGGAATTAGCAATCTGGCAGCACAGCTCTTTCTTAAATGTATTTATTTATTTTTAACAAAGGGTGCAAAGCCAGCTGAACTTCTCAGAAGCAAATTGGGAGCTTTTTAAAACTAGTAAACCTGGATGTTTTTGTTGGTGGTGGTGCAGTTATTTTGTCCCTTAAAGTTTAAATATCCAGTGTGAATTCTGGACCCAGGCAGAATTAGAACTGGAGTATTACTGCACTCAGCTGGATCGTGGGTTGGAGGAAAGGAGTAAAAGCTCTGCAGCTGCCACACTGCGAGTGCAAAGCTTAATCACTGTCCCAGATGAATGTTCATGGCTGGGCATCAACCCTCTTTCTTGCCCGCTTGGTGTGTTCCCAGCTTGGTTTTTGTGAAATTTTGCCGTGTGGAGCATTTCTGGTAGTTCTGATCTCTCACTGTTCTGCGTCCTTAAAAAAAAATTGCTGGCCGTCACTGTCTATTAACAAATTAACTTACAGAAATAGTTATAGAGGTAGGTAGTTTTTATTAAAGAGTATTTTAAGATTGTAATATGCATTTTAAAAAACGAGCACCTGCACCCGTGTTTAACAAGCATGTCAACTTTAACTTAATGCTTTCAATGGAAGAATAATCCAAAGCTGCGACTTTGCTGGTGAGGGTAAGTTGGGGCGCTCTCTGCTGTTCAAGGCAAAGTGGCACAATACGCAAGCAAAATACACGGTATTGCTGCTAACTTTGTGTTCTGTGTCTATCCTGTAGCCTAAAACAATTGGTTTGTTACTGTCTGTTTCACACAGTTTGTCTTACTAGCTTTTCATTTTAATCTTCTTACAGAAACTAAGCTCTTACCCAGTGTTTAAATCCTTCTTTCCTGATGTGCAGGTATCTTACTTTTATGGTAATCTAATAGAAATCTGATTTAAGAATATGATCTTGTAGCACCAAAGTTGTTTTGTTTAGTGTTTTTTTTTTTTTTTAATTTAACAGGCCTCCTTTTTATCAACTCTTAAAAAAAAAAATCTTGCCTTTTTTTCTTTTACCCCCTCATTTAGCACTCAAATTTAAGGCTTGCTTTATAACTGAATCAATTTTTCTGTTCCAACTTAACCTCTGGTGCATGGGAAGTTTATTCTTCTATCAGCTAAACACTTAAAAGGGTCTCACTATATTTTTGTGCATTTTGGTGCAAAAAAAATTTGTTAATGTTTTCCTTCTTTAACAGGTATTCATTATGTGGATTCCGGTTCTGTTCTTTAAAAATTAGTTACATTGTGAGGCACTTTTCTTCTTAAAAGGATTTTGATTTTTTTTTTCCTGGTGTATTTATAGGAATCTTTGCCTTTAAATGTGCCCGTGCAGAAGAGCTATTTAATATGTTGCAAGAGATAATGCAGAATAATAGCATAAATGTGGTAGAAGAACCAGTAGTAGAAAGGAATAATCATCAAACTGAGTTGGAAGCTCCAAGGACCCCTCGAACACCTACCAGTAAGTATGGTTTTACTGTCAAATGGCATACCTGAATGTAATGTGGTAGTTAGTTTTAAATTAGATTTTTTAAATTACTTAATTAATACAAATTAAATGCTATTTTCAGCTGGGGGGGTTACTGCCAGTAATGCATTCTCTTGAGATACTTTCTGAGGATTCTCTTTCCAGAATCTGAAATCTTGGGAGAAAAACTGCTGTAGTCAAATTCTTCAGCTTTAAAAACTAAGCTTTGGGACCTTAGTTTTTGCGTATGAACACTGCTTAAGTGTATACTTATTCAATTGCTTTATAAAATATCACCATACTTTTATTTTAGTAATATTCAGAAATGATGTTAGGCAGTGCTCCAATCTTTTTGTTACGAAAAATGTAATGGTCATCCCACATCTACAGTGGGTTTGGCATCCTTCTTTTGCTATGCATAGATGGATAGGTAGAATGAAATCCTTCAAAACTCCTGGGGGATTTCAGGTAATCCTAGGGATGTGGCTTGATATCTGACAATTGGAATTCCAGGTCACTGATGACTTCAGAGAAATAGAAGTTTCAGTAAATAAGTTCCGTTTTTTTAGGGAAACGTTAATGGTGGAAAAAGAAGTCGGATGGGGAGTTTATAGGGAAAACTGTGGTTTGTAACACGTGTACATTTCAGTGGTTGCTTCAGACATGTTTCCCAGTAAATACTGGGATGGCTACTCTGAAGTTTGCTCTTGCCTTTCCTTCCCTCCAGCAAAGTTGAACCTTGTGACTATTTAATACTGTTTTACATATTTTGATTTCTCTTTTGAAAATTGAGGATGATGATATAAAGCATCTTACTCGTATACAGTAAAATGTTTCTATTTTAATATGGTTTTGCTTCTTTTCTCTTTGAATCAGCTCCTGGGTTCAATGCACAAAGCCTACCTAACGGCTATCCCAGATATCCATCTTTTGGAGATGCTTCATCACATCCTTCCAGCAGGCATCCTTCTGTCGGAAGTGCACGCCTCCCCTCTGTTGGTGAAGAATCAACGCATCCTTTACTTGTAGCAGAGGAACAAGTGGGTATTTTTCTTTTTCCTTTCATGTAATTTATGTTCAGCATTGGTTCAGATTTTTATGCTGGTTCTGTGTGCTTGTGTTTTCATTTGTGTTTTTCAGTATCAGGTGTAATGTATTTTTTCCGTATGTTAATTACCTCAGAAAAGGGTTTGCGTTGCCACTTTAAAATTATACTTTGTAGGATAATTTGCTGGGAAGGAGTAACTATTTTAAGTTCTTTACATATAAAATAAAAATAAATTATATATAAAATATATATTTATGTATTTATGTAAATGCTTTTTATTACAGTAACTATATTTTAAACACACAAACTGTATTTTATGATTAAAGATCCTAGTCAAAAAGCTTCTTTGCAAATAAGCTTTCTATTAGTAGACTTATAGAATAATTTAGGTCAGAAGGGACCTCTAGAGCCCCTTGGCAAAGCAAAACCAAACTCGGGTCCAATTTTGAAGTTAGAGCAGGCTGCTCAGAGCCTTGTCCAGTCAAGCTCTGAATACTCCAAGCAAGGAGATTTTGTAATGTCTCTGGATGTGTGTTCCAGTGTTTGACCACTCTTGTCTAGGAAACCTTTTTTCCCTAATATGTAGTCAGATTTTTTCCTGTTCCAACTTGCGTCCATTGCCCCTTATCCTTTTGCTGGACAAATTCAAAAGGGTCTAGTTCTGTCTTCTCTTTAACCATCTATTAAGTAGTCAAAAACAGCAATTGAATTGCCTCTTAGCTGCCTTTAAAAAAAAAGGGGGGGGGGGTAAGAAGGAATGAAATTTAAAAAAAAAGAAAAAAGGAAATGCAACTAGCATCTGAATTTCCTTTTTTTTCTTTTCCTCTTCTTTCAGGTGCACACTTATGTCAACACTACTGGGGTACAAGAGGAAAGAAAAAATCGATCAAGTGTGCATGTGCCACTGGAATCAAAGCTTTCAAACGCTGAAACAAATAAAGTGAAAGAAGATCAGATGTGTACTGATGACAGAGATGCTCAGGTTCTCCTAGAGCCTGAAGGAGTCAAGTTTGTTTTAGGACCAACACCTGTTCAAAGGCAGTTAATGGAAAGAGAGAAACTGGAGCAACTTGGGAGAGACCAAGTTAGCGGCAGCAGCACAAACAACACTGAATGGGACACTGGGTACGACAGTGATGAACGTAGAGAAACACTGTCTGGTAATAAACTGGTATATGAAAATGTAAATAGGTTATCAATCCCTAGTGCCTCAGGGGTCAGGAGAGGTCGTTTGACATCAACCAGTACCTCAGATACCCAGAACATTAACAACTCTGCTCAAAGGAGAACTGCGTTGTTGAACTATGAGAACTTGCCATCATTGCCTCCTGTTTGGGAAGCCCGCAAGCTGAGTAGAGATGAAGATGACAGTTTAGGACCAAAGACCCCATCTCTGAATGGCTACCACAATAACCTAGATCCCATGCATAATTATGTCAATACAGAGAATGTAACAGTACCAGCAAGTGCTCATAAAGTAGAATTCACACGACGTCGGGACTGTACCCCAACGGTCTTCAACTTTGACATTAGGCGTCCAAGTTTAGAACACAGGCAGCTCAACTATATACAGGTTGACTTGGAAGGTGGTAGTGACTCTGACAACCCTCAGACTCCAAAAACCCCCACCACTCCACTTCCACAAACTCCAACCAGGCGCACAGAGCTGTATGCTGTGATAGACATTGAAAGAACTGCTGCTATGTCAAGCTTGCAAAAAGCACTGCCCCGAGATGATGGTACTTCTAGGAAAACTAGACATAACAGTACTGACCTGCCTATGTGAGCCCGGAAAGCATTAAATCATTTGCACCTTTTGTGAAGTTTATAAAATTGAAGATGCAAGTACTTTGCATTTCTTAACACTAACGCCTTTTATAGACTGATAGAACTTTTTCTGCATACTTCATGTACTTGTCTAACTAAAGGGAATTAATGTAGAGCAAGTATTCATTTAAATAACACTATTTCATTCTACGGTAGTAGTAATTACTGCATAGCAGCATCGCCACCTTTCACAGTGCCTCTTTAAATTGATTAGAGTCTGAGTGACATGCCAGTTTTGAATTTATAAATATTCTGGTCTGGTGCCTGTAGTCATTAATGGCATTTATAACACTTTTAAAAGCCTCTTGATATGTGCATTATTAGCAGGTAAACCTAATCTTTCAAGGTACATATCTTTACATTCAGTCTTCATTCAAATGGCTCCTCCAGAATGAAATGTATGTAATTCATTAATTCACTCAGTTTGACTTACACAAGATATCTTGGTTCATCTCAAGGGATGTAAACACCACACGTTGTTGTTGTTGTTGTTGGGGTTTTTTTTAAGACCACATGGGCAAGAAGGCCTCAAATTCCCAATAGTTTTCTTAGCTTGTGTGATATCTGAGAGGTCATATCAAAGCTTGCTTGATCAGAACTGTAAATGCATCTGAAACCAGCCTTAAGTCGCTTTTGCTAGAAGAGAGTTTCAAGTGGTGTATCAAGTTCCCTGTGAAATCTGACAAAATGTTGATCTCATTAGTCTTTTGTGAAGGAATTCACAGGTTGGCTGTATGAATTAAGGCTCTTTCGTCGTTTCTTAGTTTGGTGTGCTGCCTTTTCTTTGCAGTTGTATGTTTCTTTTTACCTGTCCTATAATGTCTTGTTTTAAGCGTCAAATTTTGTACATAGCTTTAATTATTGTTCAGGGTTGTTTGTGTGTTTGTCTTATTCTCTGCATTTGACAAAGAAAGACTCTTGAAGGTCAAATGGTTGTCTTTGTCCAGTGGTCTGCTTTTTTATGCCTGACAGAAATATCCCAGCTCTCCAGCAGCACGCAGTATTGCACAACTGGAAGGATTAATTATGCATTTGTTGTCTTCCTCTGAAGCATCAGACACAGATTACACGGGAGGCAGGGTACTGGACTTGATAGTTCTTTATAGCAAATCGTACATTCTAACAATGTGCATTCATAGTTGATAGTATACTTTAATTTAGGAAGAATATGTAGTAAATTATCTGAAGGTAGTATTAGCTATGAGCATACTTCTTTTCCTTTTGCAGTTGGTGAAGTTGGTTACAATAATAGCTGCTCAGTGTTACAGGTACATCCAGGTATCATGCATTTGTTGAATATGCCAGATGCACCCTTAGCTGTTGTTTTTTTTGTTTGTGTTTTTTTAAATTCTGAATAATTTTAGAATTCTGGCAGTATTTCCAGTGCACCTGGCTATTAGCAGCAGCAGAGATTACTCTTGAGCCAGTGATTGCAAAGGAACTGACACTTGTATGAACTGGTGTGATTTAAAAAAAAAAAAAAAAAAGAAAGAAAAAGAAAACTTGAACTGTGTGTAAGGAAAACATGTGCAAGAAAAGCCATTGGAGGATCTGAAAAAGAATTAAGGGTCTTCATGCAATATTTGAATTGAAGTTTTATTAAAAACAAAACTATTTCCAGTCTTTGAAATTGGAGTGTATTCCTGTTCCCTTGTTAACTTTTTTTTTGGTCTTCTCTCAGTTTAGTAGTGGCAACAGTGACAGCACCTGAAATACATGTTCCTTGTCACATCTTTAAGGGATAATATCAGGCAACCTTTTCACTCTGAAAGTTTTTCATTATTCTTTACAGACTATACGGTACTGAAATACCAGATGCACAAAGAACAATTTGCAGGAGTAAAAGATGGGAGTCATTGAGACCATTATGAGAAATTTAAGAGATAAAAAAACCTGTTCATCAATGATTTCACTGTTGGCCTATGCATAGTATTGTGATAGGCTTGTTGACGTCTGGGGAGAACTTGGTGCTCAAGAAGGTAAAGACTAGCTACAGCTAGACATTTTGCAGGTCTGCGGTGTTAATGCTCCTTCACATCTTTGCCATTGCCTCATCCTATGCTGTAGACCAGTCTTGGTCTCTACTGAAGAGAGATTACTAAGTGTTGTGAAATATGTAGTGGATTAATGATACTGGTGTGATTCTTGTTCCTAGTTTATAGCTCACTTAAATTTGTGAGCCATACTAACACTTCAGCACGTGTTTTGAGGCAAAACTGTTTGATCTAGCTAGCTGCCTAGAAATATTTGGTCCTCATCTGTATAGCATGGATGTCTCAGAAATATTGGTTAATTTGATCCTTAAAACATACCTGTGAGGCAGGAAGTAATATTCTTAATTGACAAATAGAGGAAGAGACTTTAGGTAGATTGTAAGTGACCTGCTGAAATTCCAGCAAACAAACATATTCCTCCTTAGTTCTAGTACATTGTCCTATGCATTTATACTGAATAGTCTCAGATACAAAGGATGGTCTGAGTAATTTTTTTATGTTGTTGCAAGTTTGCAAGTCACAATACTTTGTGTATAGGGGGGTGTTTTCCTCACTCTGGTGCCTAGAATTGAGGACTAACTGAAATGTCAACTTCTGTGATTTCCGAGTGCTTAGTCCTGGCATTTTGTTAGTATCCTAAATAGAAAATACATCAGGCAGAATTTAAGGGAAAACCTTCTATAGCCTTAATTATGTTAACCAGTCTGACACCATATTTTCTAGGAATATCTTTTTACCCTCTTTCATTCTACAGGTGGGATAATGCTTTCTCATTTTGTGTAAGCTGGAAAAATACTGCATAGTCCCTGTTCCCTGTCTTTAATGTTATTTTCATTTCCTTATTTTCTGCCGCTTGAAGTAGATGTAGTTGCAATGCACTTTACCCTTGGAGACTTGGTAAATATTTTTGCAGTTCAGTCTCTTTAAAGGTTGTGATGTTAGATTTACTGTCTATAGATTTAGGGTTCAGTTTTCAGCTGAAATCTCTCCACAGTATTTAGATCATATTTATTTTGGGCTCACAAGTGTACAGAGTGAAAAGCTACAAATATGTAACAGTTTTCTTTAATAATTGAGACATGTTAATTTTACATAAACTGTGTCCTGCAAAAATGGCAACATCTCCTTCAGTTCCACTTTTCATCCATAACATGCAATTGACTGGTACTCTTCAAGCACATAAGATGAGGGAAAGCCTTAAACTGTAGATACTCCTTCAATGCAGTGATTTGTGAAAATAAATATAACATAAATTAGAGTATCATTTAAACAAGAAAATTCATTTTCAATTTATAGAAATAATAAAGATGAAGCAGTGGCCAAAAGTACATAATAAAAACTGCATCGGAAATACTGTTGGCGAGAATGTAATCCATTAGTTATATCAGGAAAGTGTTATTTTCCTTCTCAAATTGATATCACGAGGAGGTACAATTTTAATTTTGTTGTGTTTCTCGGTGACTTCATAAAACAATATAAAAAAGACCATTCTGAAAACTTTAACTGTCCTTAGAGCACTCTTGTTCAAGTAATTTTTTTAAAATGTCAACTATACAGGTATATTGATCAGTACATTTTGCATAAGATAGGTGTTGAATGTAATGGCGTGCATTCAAACCCTATTCCTGTCCTATTTAAGTCTACAAAACCTGGTTGAAAAGCTTACATGTTTAAATAGACGTTTCATATCATAAAATGCTTTTTTTTTTTCTAAGATTTTTTTCTTCTAGATATTTGTGTGTTTAAACCTCTGACTAGGATTTGGATGCAACAAGGTCCACAGGAAGGTCTGAGCTGTACAAAGTCCAAAACATGGCTACTCTTTTGCAGGTGACAGACCAACAGTTGATTTTGTTGGATTTATGCCAGTGTGTATTGGCTCGAAATCTGGCTATACTTGTCTTAGTTTTATATGTAACTGTGTTCACAAAGAGACAGAATCAGGAAAGAGCAGATTGTCTATATTCACTGTTGGTGAAGTAAAAAATGCAAGTTCTGATTAATTTCAGTTACTACTTTGAGCATATAATGTTGGGTCTGATTTGGATCTCTTATTTCTTAGCAGTATTTTCTTCTTCATGTAAGGTGGAATCAGTGATGAAATGGCATTTCTGCACTGTACTAGAATTTATTTATGGCTGCAAATAAGATAAAAGTGATTGACTAGGAGCTAATAGTGGACTTAAATCTGAAGTTTCCCAGTCTCCCCTGCAAGAACCCAAAATAAGCTTGGTCATCCAGTTTGATGGATAGAACTAGGTATTTCTGGAATTTAATTATAAGATCTTTGCCATCCTTCCCTAGAGGTAGCAATTCAGGCATTTATATTCAACAGTATTTACATAATATAACGTAAGTTCATTTATGATAACTTTATTTTAAATCCATATACATTCAAAAAAAAAATCCAGAAGAAACTCCACCACAAAAAACTGCGTTAAGTTGGAGTCAGGGTTGCTGATGTCCTTCTTACATAATAAATACTAAAAAGACAGGAAGTCTTGAGTTAAGGTGCTTTCACAATCTTTAGCAATTCCTCTTTTGGACAAGATAAGTGAATAAGGAAAAAAAAACCGTAGCAGCTGTAACTCTGACCATGTATGCATTATTCCTTCTAATATTGTGCTGTAAGGTATAACTAAGTCTGTCAGATGTTTTGTTAGGATATTATCCTAACGTGGTGTTTACTCCAGATTAACGCAGTATTTTGTTTGGAAGTATGTAGGTGTACAGATAGAAATAGAATATAAGATAAAAAGTTACCTTTAAAGTTCATGAAACAAGTGTTGGACATGTCTATATTTTTATATATTACAAAGGGCATTTGAAATTTTTCTTGCAGTTTTAGTAATTATTTAGTGTGGTAATATACATATATTGTGACGATGTCTTCTGATATATCCATTACTTTGGTGTAATTCTATTTTATGTAGCAAATATGTGTATATATAAAGGAGATTATGTAAAAAAAAATATATGATTAAGAAATAGGCTTGAGCCCTTCAGAACAGGGACTGTCTTCCTCTGTGTCTGCAAAGTACTTAATGCCTTGGGGTCCCAGTCTGAGACCTGTGGTGAGTGAATGATGGAGCGATGAATTTGGAGGGCCAGTTCCTCTGCTTTCGAAGAGAAGCCTTAGTATGAAGGTGCCGTGAAGCTCGCCTTGCCGCTCCCTGCTGCCAGGGCTGTGCTGCACACAGCTGCTCCCAACGCCACCTGCAAACATCCCAGATTGCCCTGAGCCAGCGTGTCCCTTGCTCCCATCCTTCCCTTGGGTGGTAGGAAAGGAAGTCTGAGGTAGGAGCTTTGTCATTAGGGAATCTTTCTTGTTAGTAGGGCGATCCTTCCAGAGCTTGTCTGGGCCTCATGCAGCATCCTTTGAAGCCAAATGAATTGTATGCGTTGACTTCAGTGGCCATTGGATGTGTTCCTACACGATGGAGTTCTGCTGACATAACAGCTCTGTTACACCTGAGGACCTGGTTGGTCAAGTTCTTCAGGAATGATCTAAAAATACTGTAAAAATATAAATATATTTAATTACATGTACTGAAAAAATCCTATTTGTTGTGGTCAGAGTTCAGATTACTATGTGAATTTTGATTTCTTAGTCATACTTGCATATATATTGCTTTAACTATTATGTATGAAAGAGGAAGTGATTCTGAAGTGTGTGAAAGATCAGGATTACACCTGTATTTTTAATGGTTATGTTATTTAGGAATGGATCTCGGCAAATTTAACTCCATATTAATGCAGTTTTTTGCATTAGAATATGTGTATATCATACACCCACATTTTATATATATTATATATTTGGTACTAACTTTGTATTTTCACGGAAACTTGCCAAATCCCGAACGCAGATGTTCTCACTTGTAAGACTTTGGTACTTAATGACTGAATGTATAAGAAGTGCTCTAGTATGAAAGAAAATAGTGGTGTATGGTATCCCACAATGCAGAATGTCTCAACCAGCAGGCATGTTGCCTTTTTTGCATGTTACATCTCCTTCCGTTGCAGCATCACCTTGTGTCTCCTGAAGCATTTGTCTGTGTTTTTAACTGAACTGCAGACCTGCCATTACAGGACAGCGGAATACAGTCCTAGCATGAAAGCTGACTGATAGTAGTAAGAATACAATAGTCACCAGTGTGCCACAAATGCATTTATTAAATGCAGAAATACACATTTCTACAAAGGCCAAAATCTTATGTTGTATGTTCCTTTCTTGTCATTACATTGTATGATATTGTAAGATTATTGTATGTCCTAATTTGCATTATAAAATGTTTTTTCCTACTTAAAGGCATAAATATAGCAACTTTGTATAAAGGTAGCTTTCTAGATTTTTATTTCTTTTATATAAAAAAAAAGTCTAAACAGTGGGAGTACCATTGCCAAATTGTTTATAAAGTTTCAGTTAACTTGCCCTGTTGAATTAATTTGTTTTTACAAACATTCCTTGTTTCTTTTATGACAAAAGTGATACTGTGCTATGCAGAGAGTGTATTTTTATGCTGTTCCAAATCAACCTTAAAAAAATTAATTTCACTTGTTTTAAACTTTCATTATTGAGAAAGCTTACCAAATGTGCATTTAAAAAAAATGTATTATGTATTATGACAACATTGTCCCCTTTACCAGTGCCAACTTCATTTGAAAAAAAGAAAAAATTGTAGCATGGCAATAAACTATTGATTTTACATTGAAAATAGCGTGTGGGTTACTTCAGTGTTTACTAATGGGAAGGATGTTCATTGTCAATGTTGCTGTATTGTACTTTGTTAGTAAAAAACCTTTTGCTTTTCTTAAATCATTTTTTCTGGGTATCTAGCTCTGTGTGATTTTTCGTTTTGTTTGTTTGTTTCCCCTTGTATGCCACTGATGTTTTATTAGTGGTAAGGAAATAGAATGTGATGACTTGGCGTTTGGAAGTCTTTCTCACAGCTTTTGTTTTGTTTTTACCAGTGTTCTGTTCTTATCTTTCTCATGTACATAGACTGTTGGAATTTTTTTTTTTCTGTGTACTGTTGCTATTGATTACTGGCTAGTGAATTATATGCCGTCATATTGAATGTACTCCTTTTTTAGTTGATTAAATGACTAAGAGAGATTTCACAAAACTCTAATTTTTAGTATATTAATAAATTCAGAAAGAAAGCAGTAAGAAAATAAGGTGAAGCCCTCTCCAAAAGTCCTTTTCATTTTCTTCTGGAGACTATAGAATACAGTGGTGATTTATCAAAATTCAGTATTTTTTCCTCTCTCGCTCCTAAGTCCCTGTTTTAAAGCATAATTTCAATAAAGATGATGTTTCTAGGCAACAAATGAACAAAACCTTAGAAATTTCAGGAAATACTTTGTTTTCAGAACCTCTTAAGAAACAACATTGTGGTTCTTGGAAAATGTTGGTTAGATAACTTAGAAGTCTGAAAACTCAGTTCTTAAGAAGTTTTTTGTATCTGGCCAACAGCTTGCAGCTTCCAAACCTGAATAGCTGCTTAAGAGTCTGTCTAAATCTTTCACGCTTATTTCCATACTAGCAAGATTTCAGAGTTCAGTAGGAACTTTACTTCTTTATATCTTCATTTCAAATGGCAGGAAAGCTTTCCAGTAACATTTGGTCAAAAAGCTTAATGTAACAGTTATGGTGTGACAGTAGGTAAAGTGTTTGCAGTTACAAAATTAAATGTTAGCAATATGATTGCAACTAAAACATCATGCAATTGAAACAGTCAGTAATTTCAATTAAAATAGGTACATACCTCACATTCTTGACCTAATGATGCTTTGTTATGCAATAAAATTTTGAAGTTTGCTCAGAGTAGATGGTATTAAGGATCCAAGGCTTAACCTTCTAACTGCATGTGTACGGTATTAGCATTTCCAATAATGATATAAGCTGCCCTGTTAAAATCATTATACATAAATCACAGTTAATATATCTGCAAATTTTCAGTTGGGAATCGGAGTTGGTGGAGAGTGTCTATTTTTCTTCCTTCCACAAATTTTTATCTGCCTAAAGGTTTAAATGGCTGAAATGATTGAAATAAGCCTCAAACTAGTTTCTGTGATCAGTGTCAGAATTACTAGTCCTGGAGAAAATAGGAAACGGTGCTGTTCTGTTACTCCTACATTGTTAATAGCTCAACAGTAAGCATAAGGGCTGAATCTTTATTACACACTATCAGTAGGTCCGGAGGACATGGAGCTCTTAATCAGAATTCCTCTCTGAGCAACCGCCCCTGAGCTGTTGGGTATGTCCAATGGTCTTTGGGACTGAGATGCTGTTACTTCAGCTGGAAGGAGATGAGGTAATTTACAAAGTATATTTTGCTGTTAAGCAGCAATTCCACAATATGAGGAGTTGAGCATTAGCATCTGTTTAAGGAGTTCCTGCTTTTGTGAAAATATTAAAATGGGGCACTTATACCTTGGGTCACTTTGTTTATTCACAGTTTATTCACAGTGTGAATTGTCAGCATAACTGAGGCAAGTTCACTGAGCAGCTGGAGGTGAGAGGTAGCAACTCTTTTGGCTAATGCCGCTTCTTTAGCTCCTCCTGTGATGGTATCATTACTTTACACTTCATGAATCATAATTTTACTACGTATAGCTTAGTATTAACCAAACTTGCAAATTCTGTGTAGTGAGTTTTTCTGAGTATTTGATCTTCTAAAGGCTGTAACTGTCCAATGGGCAGAGCTAAGATAGTGCATACAGCTTTGATGCTGGAATTATTTGCCATTGCTTTAATACTTAAGTGCAAATAATCTTCCTAGTTAAAGGCTGTTAGTTGTTTCATCTCTGGTTATTTTACAGGACAATTTGAGGCACAAAACTTGGGTTAATTGTCCAAGCTCACTTTAAGATATCTTTTCCCAGAAAAACATAGGGCCATGATTTACACCCTAGCTTACACCATAGTAGCAGAAAACATGAATTAAAACCAATTGTTTATTCAGTGCAAATCTTTATGAATGCTGTATTTCTGGACAAAAATAGCTGAAGCTTCAGTCTGGTTATCAGCCTTAGCTAAAACTTTTCTCCATAACTACAAGGAAAAATGAAGATGCTACAATTTAATTAGTACTCTAGTTTTCAGAACAAGATTAGGGGGAAGCGTATCTAACCCTGTGAGGAAAACACAACAAAAAGCCCAAGCAACTTTGGTAGAAAAATCCTAGCCTGGTATTGACAAACTTAAGACCAAAGATAGATGTGAATTTGGCAGCGTTTTAATCGTGTCCTTTTGCTGTCTCCATGGGGATAGTTATCTGTATCTGGCCAATCTGAATCTACAACAAACAGTTTTCAATACCTCTCAAGAGATTTTTATGCTTGGTAGACATGCCTTCGCTAAAGGGTTTGGTCTTCAAACCTAAAAAGGGTAAGTAGGAAATTATAAGTAGTGCAACTTCAATTTCTAGAACAAATACATATACAGGGTATTTTTAAGCAGCTGGGAAAAGGAATAACAGATGGAGCAAATTTTTGAATAAAAAGTCATATAAAACCAATTCAATTTTTTTGTATGACCAGGTAACAAGCTTTTTGTGTGGAAAAAGCAGTGATTGAATACGGTGTCTTGATGTGATCTTGCACATCTGCAAAACGAGAACAGTTATCAGTGCTTTAATATCAAAACAAAGATTTGTATCTAATTTTGTTCACTATTTTTAGATGATAGAATAGAGAGCAAAAATCAGGAATTGTCTGTCAAGTACACTTAGAGGCTAGGAGCAGGATTTAAAATGTTTTTGACCTCCAAAAAATGCAGAAATTAATTGAAGCAACTGCAAGCTCCTTTGCTTAGGTCGAAGGAAGATTTCTCTAGGAAATATGCTGGGGAATTGTTGGCAGGTCCCAGCTCTTTGGAGAAGGAGGGGCGTGCTGTGGTGGACTGCAGGGAGAACGCAAGTCAGTGAGGTGATGCTGTAAAAAAATGAAGGCACTACCTAGAATGGGAAAGGAGGTAAAGGGCCTGCAAACCCCTAATTAATTAAAATAATGTTTCTGCGCCAGACAGGTGTGGCAGCTGCGTGCCCAGCGCTGCAAGAAAGCCGTGCCCAGGGAAGAGCAGCGCTAGGGCCCAGCAACAGGGACGCGGGGATCCCGGAGGGGCGGCTCACACTTTTCTTGCCGACCAGCTTGGAAAGGATCGAGGCTGGGGGCGTCTGCCTGCCGCGCCGGAGCGGGCTAACGGCCTCCCCAACGGCCGCCGACGGCTCCCAGAAGGCCGCGCGCTGCCGCCGCGGGAGGAAGCGGCCGCTCCTCTGTCGCAACTTCCGGGAGCGGCTCGTGGGCTGGGCTCTGGGGCTGCGGGCGCGCGCTGCGCTTCTCGGGTGGGAGACGGTTGGCGGGGCCCCGGCGGTGGCGGCGGCGTCAGCGGCACCATGGTGAGTCCCGGGGCGGCAGGGCAGCTCCGCTCCGCGGACCCTCTCCCTCCCTGGCCGCGCTTTGTTCGGGGCGGTCGCGGCGCTCGCGCGGGGGTGGCCGTTAGGCCTGGAAGGTTCTAGAGCGCGCGCGGAGCGTCCGTTAGGGCGCGGCCGGGCAGGGCCAGGCGGGCTTGGGGGGCCCGTTGGGGGGGGACCTACCGCGGGGAGGCTCCCGGGGCCCGCGGCCGCCCGCAGGAGAGGCTCCCTCGGGCCGCCCGTGCTGGGCGTCCGCAGCATGGCTGACTTGGAGGCGGGCGGGAGGCCGTTTCTTTACTCCCCGCTGCTCCAGGAAGACCGGGAGAGGCAGCGCCGTGTGCCCAAGCGTGCTCTTAAAGGCCTCTGATGTGCTGAGAGCTGCCATCACGCTGTGCGGAGTCTCCCACCGCACCCTTGATAGCCGGTTATTTATTTATTTAATTAATTTGTTAAGATGGTGATGTAACAGACGTGAAGCCTGTAGCGAAAATCGGGTGCCGGTCACACAGCAAAGTAAAAGGCTCCTGAACTGTATTAAGGGGGCTGGGCGTTCACTCTTTTGGGGTTTCCTAACTTAGAAAGATCTCAAGGTGCTAAATAAGTACTAGTTTTTATTTTAGAGGCATATATTCGTTACTGCTTTAATAAAATTTGCATGGAGATGAAAAAATAAAAAAAAATCAGGTTTTGACACAAATATTAATGCACTCATGTGCTCAGTAACCAGATTTCTTCAATTCCACTGATTTTTAGTACCTTTGCTTTGTCTGGCTCTGATGTTGAGCCACACAGAATAAGCAATGCAGAGATTGCTATAAGGTAAGATACTGGTAAAAGCCTTTGAGGCTTGTAGATATTATCATCACGTAGCATCTGCAGCAGAAAACTTAAGAGAGCTCTCAGGTAGTCAGATCTCGCCAATTACTTGCTACCTGAGCAATGTAGGACAAGTGCTGGCAGGAAAGTCCTTTATTGTGTTGTAGGTCCTTCAGCAGAATTGGAGATCTATTTAGATCCTCTGTTGCTATCACAATCCTGATTTTGTCTTTTCTACTTTAAGAGATTGCAAGATAGATTTTTAGAAAGAGTCAAGGCCAATTTATATTGAGTATACTTTTTATCAAAACCAAATGGAGGAATACAGGAATAAATCATTTTAATAATGAAAATATTTTCTAGATTGTTAGTGCTTATGATGTGTTTTAAAAATGCAATGTTTTATTAAAGCTGAAAAGTATTCTGATGTTAACTCTTTTGTTTTAGGCATCCATTTCTCTTGCTCCTGTGAATATTTTCAAGGCAGGTGCAGATGAAGAAAAGGCAGAGACTGCTCGGTTGGTAAGTTCAATTCTCTAAGAAGCTGGCAAAACTTTGGGTAATTAAGCTTGATGTTTTCTACTATTAAGTGTTTTCAATTTATGGTGATGTGGAACTTCATCTGTCTGCTGTTGGTCTTGCTACATGCCTCTGAGCAGGAGATAGCAGAAGTAGGAGGAATGTTTTGTTTATACTGACAATTAGGAAAACTTGTAAGGGTTAAGAAATGAAGTAACCTATAGGTTTGATCAGAAGCTTGACATTCATTGGAAGGCTTTTCTTTGGGTCATGAGATGTGCTTTTATGATATCTGTGAAGATAATTATGTTTGGTCTAGTTATCAAAATGTAGCGATTAAAAAACTTGGAACCATACTCTGCTGAAAGGAGTGTGGCTGTGGGAGGGTTGGCTTAAGATATCCCCTTCAAAGTGATAGTCTGGCATTTACTTCTTGTCTTAAAGTAGAAATAAATCTTTTTCTAAGGTATACTTGTTTTCATTTCAGTCATCCTTTGTTGGTGCTATTGCTATTGGTGACCTGGTCAAGAGCACTCTGGGGCCTAAAGGCATGGTAAGATAGTTGCAAGTTCTCAGATGTCATATGTAAATATAGTATTAATAGTTACAGGTTGTTTTTCAAGCACTAATCTAAATCTTGCGTCTTGTAGGACAAGATTCTTTTAAGCACTGGAAGAGATAGTACAGTAACAGTGACCAATGATGGTGCAACCATCCTGAAAGCTATTGGAGTTGACAACCCAGCTGCAAAGGTCTTGGTTGGTGAGTTTCTAACTGCTTGTCATTGCTGTATTTTGGATTTCTCCATTGGCAGGTTGTTGTTTTTTTTTTTTTTTTTTTGGTAGTTGTCCTTAGAATAGGATTCTTCAAATAGTGTGAGAAATTGAAGGAAGGGGGAGAAGAATTCCTGAAGTAAGGATACCAAAATGTTGCAAGAGTTTCAGAACTCTGCAAGAATAAAATTGAGGTATATGCTGCTCTTGCAGAACTATTCTGACGTAGTGACATTGTTTTCCCTCAACCCTCATTTGTCTTAGGAGTCAGAAGGTACAAAGGCAGCTTTATGCCCAGCTTCCTTCACTAGGAAAACAGGAGCAAAAATGTACTGAGGTGCAGAGGTTCTCTCTGGTTCTCCCCAATTTAAATCTCTTCTTATTACCTAATTTACACTGTTCTCTGGACAGAGTTTACCCTTGTGATCAGCTGTCTTAATGTGCAAACAGTCCAGTTCTAATGATGAGCAGCACCCTGAGCAGTTCACTCTCAAGCTTCTTACTGATTTTGTGTTTGCTGAGTTCTTGTTTGTCAACAGTTTATGCGGCATATGTGGTTATCATATTCTGTGATCCTGTTTGTATACCTCAGAGCTTCTGTCTGGCCTTAGTTCCTTTGGATGACCTTCCTTAGGAATGGGGAGAGAGTAACTTCTGATTGATGGCAGGCCAAAACTGATGCCTAGGTTGCAAATGAAGAGCAGTAATTTGAAGGATGCTGAATTTGATTTTGTATCTCTAGTTGTTGGGTGGCTATAACTTGACAGCCTCTTTAAACTAGATAGAGAAGAAAAAAGAAGCTTGTTCCTAAGCTGATGCGAGATAAAAATATTTGTACTTAAAGCTGGTACTGTTGAGCATGGTATTTTGAATCAAAACGTGAATAGAGTTTTTTTGTTTTTTGTTTTTTTAAGATATGTCAAAAGTTCAAGATGATGAGGTTGGTGATGGAACTACATCTGTTACTGTGTTGGCAGCTGAGTTACTGAGGGTGATGTATTACAATTTTTCAGATATTTCTGTGTTTGGCAATGTAGTCCTGAGATATCAATAAGAGGCAATATCATTAATTGAAGTTTATGAAGAAAGTTCTAAGAACATAGCAAGACTTTTTACAGTGCCATTCAAATTGAGAGGAAAAAAAACCTTAAATATTGCCTTTTTCATCTTTTTGGTATTTTAAACTACATTCCTTGCTTTATTATTTATAACTTCACAACTTATTTTAACTTGGTACCTTTTTGAAAATTATTTTCTCTTCATTATGGAAGTGAAATACAAAAGTATCACTCTGTCACAGCTTACTTCTTGAATTTGCACTGAGCAGCATGCAGCACTGCTTAGTTTTGATGTTCAGTCATTTAAAATCCTTTTCCACAAAGTTAAGGAGGAAAAAAATGCGTGTTAAATGCTGCTCCTGTGTGCATGAGACATGAATTCATGTTGTTTATTTAAACAGTGCATGCTGAACACTGCCGAACTCTAAATTTGAAAATACTAGGAAAGAGACTTTGAAAGTGAGGGATTCTTATTAACATAGCTCTGACAGTAAATTTAGTGGCCACACTTCCTGAATCGAGATCAAGAGCATCTAAGAAGTGATTGTTCAACTTGATGAGTTCCTTGCAGAAAGGGAGTCTGAAGACTTTTTCCAACTGCCCCTTGAGTTGCAGGTATAAATGAACAGGAAATTGCTCTTAAACATGAAGTGAAAGATAACTGTTTATAAATACGTGTCTGGTTGCTATTCATATGACAGTTAAGATTTTTTTAATCAAAATTTCTAGAAGATATTCCAAGGGCAGATCATATTTGCCTAGATTGGAAAAACAGGCAATACGGTGACTAGAATATTCCCCCTTCCTTTTAGCTTTTTACTTTAATTGGATTGTTATAGCTGTCTGGCTTCTGTTTACATTCAGAATTTTCTGATTTCTCTGAAGTGTCTTTCCTAATTACTCTAAGTATATGATGGAAATAAAATAATTATAAATTTTATTTAAATAGGAGGCAGAATTACTGATTTCGAAGAAGATTCATCCTCAGACCATTATTGCAGGTTGGAGAGCAGCTACAAAAGCTTCAAGAGAGGCTCTTTTGAAAGCTGCTGTGGATCATGGGTTAGTAATATACATTTGCAATAGCTCTCTATGTAAACTGTTCAAGATTAAAACACTGGAGAGAATTATATAACATTGGGAAATTCCTGGTGTTGCTTTAAATAGTATAAAGGCTGAATATATGATGAGAAAAGTTAAAGAAAAAATGGCTTTTTTTCTTAGATGGACTGCAGAAGTGTTATGAAATTACTTAAAATTACTTCTGATGTACAGAAACATACAAACAATGACTTGCTCCCCAGAATAAAAATCTGAGCTGTTAATTTGTATTTCATACTCTGATTTTAAATGTGCTTATTTTCTTTATGCAGATGCCTTGAAAGCTCTTTAAAGCTGAGTGCAAAGGTTTTATTCTTAAAACAGTAAAACTACTTTCTTATTAAAATTATCCACCACAGATACCAATTCAGTAGTCCAATGCAAATGGTAGAATGTACTTTGAAGTGAGAGATTTTCTGGAAGTCTTGGCTAGAAATTGGTGGTACTTCTATACTATGTTATGTATTCGCAAGAACCTGGGAAGAAACAGTTCCTGATATTTGACTTAGTGAGCTGTGCAATTTCTTGTTCTATCCATGAGCAGAATAGATTTAAATGTGCTACCACATTTCGTAGTCATCTTGACATACAAGTTGATGACATCTTGACATACAAGTTGATGACATCTTGACATACAAGTTGATGACATCTTGACATACAAGTTGATGACATCTTGACATACAAGTTGATGATAGAATTTATCATGGTATTTGACCAAACTGGCAAAAATCAGGTACATTTTCCAAAGTCATTGCAAGACTAAATTGTTACTATTTGTTGTTACTTGTCATTGTTTTAATGACATATTATTTTGACAAAAACAGGTTAAAATATAAAACAAATTTCAAAAAATATTCCATCTGTGACTTCTCCAGCTTCAAAATGAGTATGGATGTTACTTTTGCAAAGTGTTTGAAATTATGTTAAACTAGTCAGTGTAAATAACTTTGACTCATATGCATGAGAAATGCAGATGTCAAAATGTCATCCATTAACTATATACATATGCTTATATATGACTTTTAACTAGCAGGAAATAAACCTCTTTTCACAAGGAACTTCTAATTGAACTCATATCTCAAATAGTAGCTTATGTTCTGAGACACTGGGGGAATTCTCTATATCATTCCTCAAAGTGGATTATGATACAGATAGATGTAGCTTAGAAAAAGCAGAGGGAGATTTCACAGTGATAGATTAATGGTAGCTAAGGCTTTAAGAGTTTCCAGTTTAATTGTTCTCACTTTATTTTAGTGATGATGAAGTGAAATTCCGTGAAGATTTGATGAACATTGCAGGAACTACTCTTTCCTCAAAATTACTTACTCATCATAAAGATCACTTTGTCAAGCTAGCTGTAGAAGCTGTTCTTAGGTTGAAAGGTTCTGGTAATTTGGAAGCTATCCATGTTATCAAGAAACTTGGTGGAAGTTTGGCTGATTCTTACTTAGATGAAGGTAAGTCTTTTTATGTTGGCTAATAGCGCACTTTAAAAATGAAACAGTTACACATCTGTATACAAATTTTTTCAGGAAATGTTGCTACATTATTATTAAGTTGAATAATCAATATGAGTTTTTGTAATAATTTAGATGAACTATTCTTCTTTAATTTGAAGTCTTATAAGATCTTTCTACTACTACAGGCTTTTTACTTGACAAGAAGATTGGTGTAAATCAACCAAAAAGAATTGAAAATGCAAAGATTCTTATTGCAAATACTGGTATGGATACAGATAAGATTAAGGTGTGTGATGGAATCACTATTTTGAAACAACTTTTTGTAAAAGGAATTTAATTTTTAGACTAAACTCTTTGTTTTCTTCAATTTAGATTTTTGGCTCTCGGGTTAGAGTGGACTCTACAGCAAAGGTAGCAGAAATAGAACAGGCAGAAAAAGAAAAAATGAAGGAGAAGGTAGAGCGTATTCTTAAGCATGGAATAAACTGTTTTATTAACAGGTATGCATTTCCTTGGAAAGGGGGTAGAGTTTATAATGCAGTTACAAAGTAGCAAGATTTTAATGTTGTGTGAGTGTGAAGAACATTTTTTATTCCTGTATCTCTAAAATGGTGTCCTATGTAACGAGTAATGATTGATTCACTTCGGTGAGGCCGGTATTTCTTTCTGTGCTTCCCATAACCCCCACTTCCCCCTTTTTTTTCTAATGGTATTAGTTAATTAGGGGTCTGTGCTTAACCCAGCTGAAAGCTCAGTGTAAAGGAAGCAATGTCACCATGCTTTTATGCTAACTTATTTATTCAGTTATAAATACCAGCAGCATTACCCACACCTCCCTTTTAGGAGGGAAATTGATACCGAAAGAGTCTGTGCTGCTGAATGCACTTAGTTCAGATTGATCCTGCTATGTTTTATGCTGCATTAAAATGCTGGTGCTGGAGTACTGCTCCAAATTCCAGAGGGTTTCAGAGGCCTCTGTGCTTCCTGCCATGAACCTTCTCCAGACTACTTTGGAAGTATGGAAGATAACCATTTTAAGGATTCTTTCAGCTCACAAGAAATGTCAAAATCCAAGTGGTCTATTTTTATCAGCAGTATACTTCTCTATTAAAATATCACAGTGCAAAAAAGCCTTTGGTTATTTAATGATGTGAGAAATACTTCTGCCTTTCAGTAATTTGCATCTGAATGAAAACTACCATACATACGGGCAGCTTTGACGCTTGGTGGTTCAAGTGTGTAGTCTACTAGGAAGCTGATTAGCTAGCACCATACCAAAGGATATAGGAATTGTAAGAATAGCATTGTTTTCCACAGTAGCAAAGATTTACTTTTTCAGGACATAGTGTATCTTATAACCCATCTTCAAAATCTGTGTTAAATATTTGTGAGAACTACTACTCACTTCTGGATCTTATAATCCCTCCGTGTCATGTTTCACATACGTTTCCTTCAAGTGTAGGTAAAACCAGTATCCATCCAGTGGACATGGTGCAAATATAAAGGAGTCAGTAGTCCTATAGTTAAACAGATGGAAGAATCCTTTGAGACAGGCAAAAAAAATTGTAGCTCCCTCCCTGTCATCTAGTGTGCTTGCAATACAGGTGGTTGTCCTAAGGAAAATAGAGTAGCAGTCAGTTATTGTAGCGAGGCTGGTAGCAGTCCAATTAGGTTGACTCTGACTTTCAGATTTAGTCATTTGTTTACAGATAAATTGACCTCTGCTTCTAGGCGTACTCTAGATCCAGCTCTGGATCTGATACTGTAAGTGTTAGCCAGTTAAATACCATTGATGAGATGCTTGATGGCAGTCAAGCCTGTGGATCCATATTAGGAAGAATCTTCACTGTTTTTACCCAGCAATCCCAGTTGTCTCCTTTGAAGATAGATCGAAAGCATCTTTTTTTTGAGAGGTGATATTTCTCAGCTCCCACTGAGTCTCCACAACACTCTCAATCTCTAATTTGGAAAGGAAAAAATAATTTGGCATATTCCTTCTAAATGGCTATTGACCCTGCTTTGGGTGGCTACTTTGTGCTAGAGAGAGTGCAATACATATTAATAAAGATATATTTTGATATATAAATAGAGAAGCACACACTCTCTATGATCTGCTGTCTGTATATATTCCAAGACTGGAATTTGTTGTTCCTGTAGTCTGTACTGTTTGGATTTCGTATTGGTGAAGGAATTACAGATGTTGCTTTTCACATTGTAGTGCACCTGGTTAGAATAGGCAACTAAGTGCCCGCTAGGCACTTATGATCAAAGGACTTGGATTTTAAAGCATATGGGTCCATGTGTAGTGGCAGAGTGTCTTCAGGGGCAGTGTATTTCAAAGAACAATAGCTGTTTTTTAGTTTAATATGTTTTCCTGTCACTGCTGTTTGTTTCTGTGTAGAGTGACTTTTTCTGCGTGGCAGGTGCCTCGCATGTTGACTGCTTCTGTCACTTCTAGAAGTCTGACAAGGGATATGTTTCTGAGAATTAGGTAGATATCCTTTGTTACGGTGGTATTTTAAAAGGTTTGTTCTTTGTGTAACGTGAACATGTGCCTATGTTTTAATTGTAGACAGCTGATTTACAACTACCCTGAACAGCTCTTTGGGGCTGCTGGCGTTATGGCTATTGAACATGCAGACTTTGCTGGTGTAGAACGTCTGGCTCTTGTTACAGGTATGGAGACTATGTTGTAGTACAAAATTGGAGAAGTCATGTTATTTGTTGATCTCTAGTAAATATTAATGCTTGATTGACTAGTTTGTACTTTCTTTTAACAGTTAAGCAAATCTGTGAATGTGAAAAGGGCTTAGAATGAGCTTTACTTTACAGAACTTTGAAGTACAGACATAAATAGAAGACCCTATGAAGCTGACCGAGAGTAACTGAAATTATTTTGTTGATTTAACAGCTATTATATAAATTTCAGTACTACTTCAGCAGCAGTTAGCTCATTTTCTGTCTTCAGTATTATACTTTACATTTGAAATGTTCATTTTGAAAATACTTATTTTCAGATAAATCCCTGCTTGATAAACTACAAAAATGTTTGCTTTCTAGGGGATAAGATGAAACTTAGGAAATGTAAGTTAACACATCTACAGGTTCATTAATACCATTTTGATATAAATGCAGGTTGTTGGATTGTAACAATAGAGAAGACTAAAGAGTCATCCTGTGTTAAAAGTTTGAGGTAGACTTCAAATAACATGGGTGATTGTAGGATATTTTTAGTAGTGGTCAGTGTTAATGTGACTCTAGTAGCTAGTGAAAATGAAATGTCTTCTGGAAGGCTGCAAGTGATTCTAGTTGCCTAAGTTACTTTGCAGTAGTTAACTGGAACATAATCAAAACCTGATTACTACTGTAATCACAAGAATAGAGAATTTGCTTTGTAGGGAGAAAGAAAAAGATACTGGCTAGCTTAGCTTAGCAAAATTAAAGTTGCGGTTTTGTGTAACTGTCTGTAGGCAAATTGACACAGGGAAATGCTTCAGTGAGAGGAACATTGCTTATGCTCAAACAGTTCAAAACATTTTATAGGCAGAGCAGGTGGACTGTATTGGATCGCGTAGTATAGTTGAAAAAAATCGGACAAGCTTTTAAGCACAAATTCTCTCTCTACCTGCAAATATTGTCTTGCCTTAGACCACTACAACTACAGGAATACTGCAAGCTAATGTGGAATGAATGTATGTAGACTGGGAATTAATTCATGTAAGTGGTCTTCTAATGGGGAGAGTGAAGTATTAGAACAATATTCCATTCAGAGACAGTTTGCTCTTTCTAATATCCTCTTTGTTTACAATATGGGAGTTGATCAATTTATGAATAGCATGCAGTGGGGCTGCTATAACATGCCACCGGACTCTTGATTCAGGACAGTCTTTTTCAGCCACATAGTCGAGCAAACAAAATGAATGCTGGCACAAACCTAAGTTTAAAAACATGCAAGTTTAATTTAGTATTTTATAAGTACTTCAACTGTATATACTGTTAAAAGTTTAAACAGATCTTGTTCATTTACATTTCAGTATTGGTAAATATCAACACAATCTCTTATCCAGAGAGACCTCAACAGCATTATAGCTTTTGTAGTTTTTATGACATAAAACAAAACACTGACATTTTAAGGACTTGTAAACAACAGTATGTTACTAGTGTCTTATGCTGACATTGGAAAAACTTGGCTTATCAGTATCGTTACCTTTAAATTTATTTTTAGGCAATTACGCAGATGATTTTATTTTCATTAGATTTTGGTTTTTTGGTTAGTCCCTGCCTCAGTGGATGCTTTCATCTTGAGCTTATTGACTATAGTATGATGTTACATTTGTAGGTGGTGAAATCGCATCCACCTTTGATCATCCTGAGCTAGTAAAACTAGGAAGTTGCAAGCTTATTGAAGAAGTCATGATTGGAGAAGATAAACTCATTCATTTCTCTGGAGTGGCTATGGGTAAGTGTCTTACCATTAATGGCACATTGCAACATTTGTGTTACCCTACATTTACACTGTTCAGTTACCAAGTTGACTTAAGAAATTTGTAATGATTCATATAATCATTCTTATTAAAGCCTTACTCTGTAATAAAACATTAATCCTGCAAAGATGTATGTTCTTAGTTAATTTTTTTCATTTACATAACATTATACTTATGCATAAACATTTGTAAGGATAGTATCCAAAATTTCTGTTCTTCACGTTTGTCTTGTTAGATTAAATTGGCAGGAAAAGTAGCAACCTGTCATACTTAAGAATTTCATAGCTTGTTGTTCTGGTATGTGACAATACTGTAAGTTTCCAGGGGTTTGCTTTGAGATAACATTTTCATTTTCTATTAAAGAAGGTATTCTGCAGCAGTTCATTGATATAAACAGTAGTGTAGTGTAAGTTGTTTCTTTCTCCCTGCGAAATGTCATCATGCTTTTTTTTCCCCAGATTTATCTGTCTACATAAAACTTGACTGCAGTGATAGTAAAACAAATGCTTTGCGATAGCCTCTTTCTGTGTCTCGTCAAACTCTTGGTCCGTCTTTGTTGAAGTAATTTTTAAAAATCTTTTTGCACTGGACTTTTTTAGGTGAAGCTTGCACCATAGTTCTGCGTGGAGCAACACAACAGATTCTAGATGAAGCAGAGAGATCTTTGCATGATGCTCTCTGTGTTCTTGCCCAGACCGTGAAGGACACTAGAACTGTTTATGGTGGAGGTGAATATTAACATACTTTATACTTTGTACATGTTATATGTTTTGTATTACTGTTCAAGTCAGATATAAAACACTGGTGTGTCTTCAATGAATAGGTTGTTCTGAGATGCTGATGGCTAATGCTGTTGCAGAACTTGCCATCAGAACACCTGGCAAAGAATCTGTTGCAATGGAGTCTTTTGCAAAGGCTTTGAGAATGGTAAGTTTGTTTTAATCAAACTGCTGAAAGAACAGACATAAAGTTTCAAGAGCTGATTATTTACTAACTTCTGGCATCAAATAGTTGCTTCGCTTTCAAACTTCTGGTTTTCTAGTAAGTAAAATTTAGCAATATATCTTGGGTGAGGAATGGGAAAAAATTGCCTCTTTTTAAAGAAAAAGAGTGGTATTTTAATAATTAAGTATATTATAGAATTCTCAATGTTTACTTGTTAGCCCTCTTCTACTTCTCTGTGTGCACAGTCAAAAGAGCAGCAGAAATAGCACATACAAATCTCAGCTGATTTACTTGACTGCTGATGTATTTGACTACTGACTTAGGGAGAAAAGAGCAACCCTTTGATTTTTACTCATGTTCTTGTATTGATACTCTAGTACTATTTGATTGTATTCATGCTCTAATACTATCTAGAAGTTTCTAGACTTGAATTGATGATTGCATCTTAGTTGGAAATAAAGTATTGCAAGAAAAAAAAATGCTTATAGTGTGCTAACAGACTGCCAATTTGAAGAAAAATTGCCATTCAGTTTTCCTGTTTAAATTAGAGAAAACCTTTCTTAGGAAATGAAAGTGCATAGGAAAATTTCATAGGGAATTATTACCTCTTCAGTCAGTGTGTGCAATTTGCATATGCAGTTTGCACAGGTGTCGCCTAGACAGTGAGCAGAATGATCTGGTGGTTAATACTTGCCAGCAAGGTAATGTTCTTAAAATGAAACAAGTTCTTCATTTCTAGTCTGAAATGATAAATGAAGAGACACTTTTCTTTCTGCCCATGTAAAACTGAGTGACAAATCTGCTCATGTGCTTTTGTCCTCAGCTACAGTGTAACTATGCCTTAAACAAAAGGGAATAACATGCTTAGAAAGGCAGTTTGATAGGTTTTTCTAACTTCTGATCACTGTAACAGATCATCTGCCATGTTTTTGAAACTTACTGTTCTTAAAAGTGAATAGTAAACTAGTAATAGCAAAGTATATATTTCATGTTTCATGCAGGGATAGTAAGTAGTAAGGCATAGTAATTAATAAATGTATTTATCCCCTTAGATCCCGACAATCATAGCTGATAATGCTGGCTATGACAGTGCAGATCTGGTTGCTCAGCTCAGAGCTGCTCACAGTGAAGGGAAAATGACTTACGGACTTGGTAAGTAGCTTGATATTACTTGGATTGGATTGGTATTTGGTGTGGATTAGGCTCCTTAAACTTTGTCACATCTGTTTCATTGATGCATTCAGCTGGAAGAACTGAATACATTAATGCTGCAGTGCAGACTTTCTTCTGTGTTCTTTTAAAGTCTATATTATCCAGTGGCACTCCCATTACTCTGAGTCTTTTTTTTTTTCTTTAATTCATTTTGTTTTCTGGGAAATAGAAATCTTTGCATATAAGTTAAATTTCTTCCTTGAAACAATTTTGGCCTTATGTCAGTGCTGTGATTCAATTACTACTCTGGTGAACAAGATCAAATAATGTCAGAAAGTGATGGTAAAAAGAAGATGAACTATTTGTATAAACTGGAAATTTCTGTTGCTGTAGTCAATAACTTTGTAATTTATTGCTTGAAATAGCAATAAATGCTTGAAAGGAACTGTTATGGTAAAGAATTTACTACCTCAAGTTCATATATTACATGAGGCCTAAAGAGCTTAAGTGGTAGATGTGTTTCATATTGAACAGAAGTTTCAGGTTGTATTCAGTCACTTTTGCTTGCTTGTGTAACAATGTGGTGATGCAGACATTTATGTTAGTTCTGTTTGCTTTGCATAGAATGTAACCATCCAAACTGTTATATTCCTTTATCGTTTTTGAAGAGGAAGATTTCCACCTGTGAAACCAATTGCTTTAATTACTTTGAGTCTAGTTATATGGAGTTCAAAAAGAAAGGCATTGATTGAAAAATAACCTTCAGGAAAAAGTTGGGGGGAGTGGCTATACCTAAAGAAACAGTGCTGAGAGTCCTGTTGGGATCTTCTCTCTTCTTCCCAGGGTTATGAAGTTTTTGACATTAAATCTTTGTATGCAATTGCAACAAGATAAGCTTAAATCATTAACCTTCAGGTGAAAGGTATTTAGACCTTGTTTAATTTTCCCCCTACTATCAATATGGTTCATTTGAGCAGGAAAGCTATCATACTGTCAAGTTTTTTAAATTTTCTTAAAAACAAACACACACAAAAACCCCATAATGTCTCTCTCTCTTTAAAGATATGAAAGAGGGTGTCATTGGAGACATGGCAGTCTTGGGAGTAACAGAAAGTTTCCAAGTCAAGAGACAAGTTTTGCTGAGCGCAGCTGAAGCAGCAGAAATGATTCTTCGCGTAGATGACATTATTAAAGCAGCACCCAGGTATTACTAGAGTATCTATATTAGTCAATTATAATTCTATTAGAATGACCTTCTGTGAAAAAGTAACTGTGCAGAAAAGTCTTGTTTAAAAATACTTTATTTGAAATGAATACTCATCTCTAACATGCTAACATTCATTTTATAATTGTTTTGCGTTATGCATTAACAGTATGAACAGACTTTCAGAGCCAGTAGCATGTTTAAATTAGCATGCCCAAGCCATGCCTAGTTAATCTTCAGTCACCAGCTACTCATGTGCCATAGGTAGTACCCAAGTATCTGCCAAAGTGAATTCTGGCTGAGCAAAATGTAAGGTGGCGCTTTTTTTTTTTTTTTTTTTTTTTTGGTCCTTTTTTTTCTTTTTAAAGTGGGGGGTGGTGGTAGTTAAATGCCCAGCTGCTTCTGAAGTGAATCTGTGGCTAAAACAAAAATCCATTTGTTATAAATTAGGTTTGTGAAGAAATTCCACTTGTGAGCAGGTTATGTGTGCTCCATGTGTGCCTGCTACGAGATAGTTTTCACTGTTTAAATCTTTTTTTTTTTTTTAACGTGGTCAGAGCTGGTGTATAGCTTTGAGAGAATACTGCCTTTTGTGATGTGAAATAAACCTAGCATTGAATGTAAAATATGAACTAAAAAAAAAAAAATTAGTGGGAGAGAATGACAGGTGGACATCAGTGGGAGGAAAACATTCTGATTTTTCTTTTTCTCCCTAGAAAACGTGTGCCAGACCATCGCCCATGTTAAATTTTCTTCAATGCCTGATGATGTGTGGACCAGATCTCGCCTAGTAATTTTTTTAAAATGATCTAGTTCTTGTGAGGCTATGGAACAGAAGCTTAAGATGAGCATCTCCATCAGTAGCATGAAGTGACAGTTTTCTGTTGATTTTAAATTATTTCAGTTTGTGTTGTGGGGAGGATTCACTTTCAAATAAAACATGGGTTTATACCACCCTGTTTCTTCTGTTCCTTTCTGGGTTCCACTTAAAATGAACTGAAATTAAAAAAAAAACAACAGATTCATCAGTCGTCTTTGTCTTTGTGTAAAAGTGTAATTTCATTGGAGAAGTGACAGTGCATATCCTCAGTCTTGAGATATTTCAAACTGTGATCAGGCAAGTCAGTGCAAATGATGTCTTCTCAAGTTAAAGTACATGCTTTTGTAGTTGCCTATTTTATGTTAACTTGGTTCATTTTGTATCTGCAACATGTTCCAGTCCTGACTGTATGGGTTTTGAGCTGGGATCCTAGAAATAGGCTCTAGTAAGTTATATGTTATCCTTTGTGGTGATACTGAAGTATTACTCCTTTTTTGATGATGAAAGGAAGATAAAAAGCTAAAGACGGACATTAGTCAATGTCCAGAACTACAACTCAAGTGATTTTAAAGCTTTCTGCATCATGAATTAGTATGTTTAAGGAGACAAGAGTTCTGCTGGGGAGTTTTGAGAGGAAGATACAGCTTGGGGAAAAATACCAGTGTCCTGGGTTGAACTAAGGAGTCCACGTGTTTGTTTTCAGTGCAGTCTACTAGATATTGCACTCAGACTAGCTGTCTTTACAAAAATCTATTATTATGATAGAATGGCAGTTAGTGGAAATTGTACTAGGCTGCACTGCATCTCCCCCATCCCTCTTTTCTTTTTTTTTTTTTTTTTGTCTCTCATCAAACATATCCTGGTATTGATGGTTTTCCGTGTCTGTTGTGACCTGTCTTTATATTCTCATTCCAGTAGCTGCTGCAAAGGCAACATGTCTTTTAACTGGACTAATTTCTTTATACTCGGATCATCAGGAGGCCCATGATTTCTGCTGCAGTTTTCATTTAGATTCTCAATGATAGTTGTAAGCAGCAACAAGTGGAGGTGCCCCTGTCTGTATGGTAACATGTAGAGAGGGGCTAACTGGGCAATATGACCCGTCTGGCTGTTCCAAGTGTAAAGCAGCACCTTGATGAATAGCGGGAAGGCCGCCAAAGCAGGAAGATTAATTTCACATCAAGAAAGTATCTTTGTAAAAATTTTTTCCCTTAGGCTTCCTGAAATGAAGAGAATCAGCTTCCGAACTCTCAAAATAGGCTCTCTTCAAACTACCAAAAATGACAATACTGTCTTTAAGAGTACTGCATTAAATATAAATTATTAAAAAGCAGGTGAAAGCACATTCTTTCCTCACCTCCAAGATAAGTAAGAGTACCATGTCCTTTAGGAAATGAAACATTGAATTTTGATGTTTAAAAAACAAACAAAAAAGCAAAACTCTTATCCTGTTGAATAATTTTCCTTTGTTGAAAGAAATAGTTTGTTGGAACAGGATTAGGTAAAGAATCTGAAAAGAGGTAAATTGGTAAATCCCAAAGAAAGATGGTTAAACTCAGCAAGACTAGTACAATTTACTTAATTTAATGAATAGTAAGTACATCACATGGGTGCCAGCCAGATCCAAATTCAGATTTCACTTAACAAGACAAGTGCTAACAGAGTTTATGTATTTCAAGATAATTTTTCAAAGAATGTAAATGACATTAAGCAGTCACAAACGCACTGAATCAAACCTTTTATGGGAAGTCAGCTGTCACTTTTGCATGCTGTGGTGGTAAGAAAGTTCGCCCTGCCAAATGAGGGAAAGGGAAAAGTGGCTGTTCTGCTCCACTCAGGGCTACCTACCCTTTTTAAAAAAGCTGTCTTTTACTAAGCTGAATGCTCAGTGCTATGGAATGAAAACCTAAAAATGTCAAGTCATTTTGAGCTAGATTACTATTCTGTATTACTCCAATATAGCCTTTTTTTTTTTTTTTTTAAAGGGTATAAACATGCTCTGTGCATCTCCAAGGAAATCCAAACACATCTCAGTTTTGTAAGCTAGAGAAATGCCCTGCTGAAGTCAACTCAGTAAAGATTGGCTGAACTTCCTCTTCCATGCAAGTTTGTAAGAGCAGGCTCCCAGTCTTAGGTGTTATTCATGCAAGTTTACCTTTGCAGCTCTTGCAGTTTTTCCATTTTAGTCAGCTTTTGATTTTCTTCTTTGCTACTGTATGAAAGTTTGGCATGTATAGCTGTCTTTACAGGCAGTGTTAGTGGTTATAAAAATACTAGCAAAAAAGCCTCTAGCTTTCCTCATAATCATTTTAAATATTACTTGGTGATAATGAAACGATACCGATCACACGTTTTCCAGAAAGAAGATAGCAGCTGTAAGAAGAGAGCTTGCTGGTACGTGCTGTTCTCTGGATAGTGCAGCCAGGGCTCCACAAGCATTTCCCACGCCATAGGAAGGGAAACTTTCATGCAGTTATTTCTGCTGCTGCTTTTCAAATTGAAGTCACTTGAGATGCATGCTGTGGGTTAAAGCTGCGCCTCAGCAGTGAGTTCTGCGCCTTGTAATCGCCTTCGACAGTGGCTTCCAGCTGGGCTTGGGCACCTCAGCAAGGTGGAGGAGGAAGAGCGAGTCCATGGGCTACTTCTGGTGAAGAAAAGCAAGTCTGGATGGGGTCTGTACAGTCCATCCAAAACACTGGGAAGTATCGAAATGGGGTCTTCATCTCTACTGCAAGCTCTTAGTGGTCCCCACATGGCAGAAGGGGGCAAAGGGAGTAAGTCTTGGCTCTAGAGAAAGAGTGCTGGGTGCTGTGCCATAAGGGGGTGTCTGTAAAAGAGAGTTTTGCTGTTACCTAGCTCTAAACCGTTGCACCTACCCTGAAGACTAGCCAGGTGGCATATTGCTCTCTAGATACAAGCAAGCGAGGGAGCAGTAGTTTGGGCGGCGTTGTGGGTGCGTTGCCCCCTTTGCCAACAGCGTTAGCAAGGCTCTGCCTCCAGCTCGGGCTTGTTGGTGGGAGGCGGCAGCGGCATGTCTTCGGGCGTGATGTCTACCAATGCCCCAGACCGCTTGCGAGGCTCAGGGCTCTCTTCTGACCACCTCCCCACCCTGCGCACCCCTTTGGCCACTTTGGGTGCGTTCCGACAGGGGTTGTGGTCATAGATCACCAGCTTCAGGCTGGGGAGGTGAGCCAGGCTGGGGAAGTACCGGATGGTGTTGCGGTCCACGTCGATCACCTCCAGAAAAGGCATGTGCAGGAGCACGGGGGGGAACTCGGACAGCAGGTTGCCCGAGAGCCAGATGGTGCGCAGCTCCTGCAGGCACCGCAGCTGGCTGGGGAGCGCGCGCAGCGCGTTGGAGCCGGCATGGAGGGTCTTGAGGAGGCTGAGCTCGCACACCACCTCAGGCAGGTACTGCAGGCAGTTGGACTCGATCCAGAGGGTCTTGAGGTTCTGCAAGAGCCGGAGCTCGAAGGGCAGGTTGCAGAGCTTGTTGTTGCCCAAGTAGAGGATGCACAGCTGCTTCAGCGTGCACACAACCAGGGGCAGCGCTTTGAAGTTGTTGAAGTCCAGCGCCAGGATCTGTAGGTTTTGCAACTGCTCCAGCTCGGGGGGCAAATGGTTCAGGTTGTTGTCACTCAGGTATAGCTTGACCAGTTCTCTAAAAGAGCAAATGTGCAGAGGTAGCCTTCTCAGCTGCCTGCCGCTCAGATCCACCATTTTATCCACGGGCATCTCTTTTAGGTCTTCCAGGAGGTACTTCTGGCACTTGTTGGAAGGCACAAAAGCAACAATCGCCTTCAGACTATTGCCCATCCTGGAAGTTTCTTTGTTCAGAAATCCCTGGGGCTGCAAGGGACAGGGGGCCCTCCCTGGCTGTCTCCTGTTGTGCACTGGTCTGCTGGTGCCTCCTTCTTCCCAATATAAGGCTCTGTTTACATGGCACCAGCCATTAATCTCAAGGGCTCTGAAATGTTTCTGATAACCAAATGAGTGTTTGGTGATGGGGATTACAGACATCATGAGTTAGAGTACAGGTCTCCCTCTCTTGCTCACACACAGTCTCGCTCCCTCCCCTTCCGCCCCCTCTGCTCACTCAGAAAACCAGTCCTCTTCCTGCACGCTATAGATGTTCTCAAATTTTGCCCCACATAGTTTCCCAGATGCCCCCATCGCTCACCTTTTGCTATGGTTATGCTGTCTGTGCAGCTGGTACCACCTGTGGGGATTGGCTAAAGAAAGTAAACATCACCGAAGACTGAATTTTTAAACTTAAATGTTTAGCTTTAATTAAACTTTAAGCGGAAATGTCAGATGTAATCTAATTGTTGTTTAAATTATCTGTCAAGACTTGACTAACTTTCCACATGAGAGGCACTTATATGGATTGACTTTGCAAGGTGCCAAATACATAATTTATCAATGTAACTTGCCACCCAGTACATATCTTAAAGGTTTAACACAAATACTTGGCAAACTGCTATCTTTAGCTGCTCTAGTATTTATGTTCCTAATTTAACTGTGTTTACTATAGCACCTGGCTCTCTTAACTGTGCAGGGCCTTTTTCATTAGATTATGTTTTGCTTCTTATCTGAATCCCAGTTTAATACATTCACTAGCATAACCTGCCAAGGCTGTTCTCCTGCCGCCTTCTGCCTGTGCTACCGCAATTCCCACCTCCATACTTACCTGGCAAGAAGCTGCCCTGGATTTAATTACATCAAGATTCGCACTTTTAGTTACGACTATTTAGATGCAACTGTGCCACGGAGACTGTTCTCCTGTTCCTTTCTGCCAGACCCATGCTGCTCAGGGCGTGAGCACCTCTTTTCGAGGAGACGCTGTCAGTGCATAGACATCTTTGCAGACTTTGACCTCCGGAGCTGCTGCTGCTGCTTTCAAGCTTTCTTGTGGCTTATCCCACCTGTGTCTCCGCCTTTGCTCTCTCCAGATCTTTGGATTTCAGAGTTGGCAGAGCGTTTAACAGTGAAATAGTCTTTCCAGCTGTGGCTATCTCCTTTGATATCTGCAGCTCAATGCTGTCATTTTCCACACTTACCATAGTTCTGGAAGGATATTTTCTTCAAACACCCTGCAGCTGGTTTCCAAGAGTTAGGCACTACATACTCAAAATACATGATTGCCAAGAGCCACATATACTTGGAAAAATAACAGGCAGAACAAACAGAAGATTGAGAAAAAGGCAGTATTAAACAGTTAAGGTGGCCTCATGATTTCCGGCCAAATCTGACAACACAGAGCTCTACTACTATCGCTGCGGAGGAGCGACATTGAAAATACTCTAGCTACAAAATGTAGGATGTACCGTATGTATAGCATGCCAGCAATAAGAGTCAGTTTGCAGGGAACAAGCTTCAGAGAGTAGCCACCTTTTTAATACTGTAACACAGTACACCCTTTCAGAGGACTACCATAAGGAACGTGTGCTATTTCTGGATTTCACAGCAATTACCCTAAAATGTGTTCTGATTTTTAAGAAAATATTCTTATGGGCCTCAGCAGGCTTTTGTATTTGTTTCCATTTCTAAGAAGCTGTGGCGCCCTTTAAAGACAAGGTTGCCTGCCCTATTAAGACGCTGTGTACCAGAGACATGAAAAAGCAAACATGTTTGGCATAAACAATAAAGACTGAACGGTAGAATGTACATCCAGGACAAAAACATGCCCCTTAGACAGATAGCCTGCTGATTAGTGAAACTTCTACACTTCAGATAAATCTCTCTTACGGATCCTCTGCATTGTAGTTTAATCATTATTCCAGCTTATCAGAAAAAGTCACAATGACCTTTTGCTGTTGCATTTTGTACCTCTGTTGGCTAAATGAAAATCTGTTTGCAACACACTGTGAGATCACAGTATTTGGGAAAAAATAACCTTCATGCTGGTGGGATAATAAAGGGCTGCATCTGCAATAAAATGAACCGTCTTGATGCTTCTGAGAATTAGTGACTCAATGGAGGACACAAGGCAAAACCAGCCCCTTCTGTAGACCCAGTGCAGTATTTTGAAAGTCACTCCATGTCTTCCGAGTTATCCCTGGTGCCCTACAACATGAGTCTGAACGACTTCCGAGAAGCATTTGTGGCATTTGAGGAAAAGTTCAGGAGATAAAGGCACTCAGCACAGCCATTGTCTTGCTCTTGTCAAAGCGACATTGCCGTAGCAGAGGGCATGGCATCTGCTCTGCTTTGTGCGAGGGGGTTTGGGTAGCTTTCTCAAGCAAAGTCTGTGCTTTCCGAAATCCCCCAAAATGACCACATCTATTCCTCTGCTCAAATCTGTACTTGCTAGTCTTGTCTTTGGAGCCGGTTTGGTCCTCATTTCCAGGGCGCAGCTCTCGAGTGTGGTGGCTGGACAGAAAACTTCATTCCTCGCTAAAAACTTGCATGTAACTTCTGAGTCTAGAAGAAACAGTGAACACTCCTCAAAGCGAGACACTTCTAAAAAGAATCACAAGAAAACGTAAATCAATATAAAAACTATGAATTGTTATTTCTGCATTTTAGAGATTGTTTCTTGAAACAAAAGATAATGCAGTGATTAGGCTGTAGGTCCTGACGCTTTCTTAAATCTAAGACTCTGCAGCTGGGTTACTGCACCAGACTCAGCCTTTGCTGGGAACAGCTTTTCTAGCCCTCACAATTTTGGAGGTAAGTTTGAAAAAGCAAAACATATATTTCAAAATCCAAGAGACTAATGAAGAGAGCTTTAAATTTGATACTTTTCTCATGCCTCTTTTTAGTCAGTGTGACAAACTAAGGGAAGAGGCTTGGAGGAATAATTTTTAAAGTGTCTTTACTATATACTGAAAATAATTTGATTTACATTTATTTCAAATCTGTAACTGGTGTTTAGACCTCTTCTCTCACAAATACCATATGCTTGTTCGTTTTTGTTGTTTTCATTTACTGGAACTTTACTATTAGAGCATGTGATGACTCTTTACTTTTGCATGCTCTAGAAATTCATTCTTTGTTATGCAATTTCATATATCACTTTCTGAAAGTGGATTATTTATTTCCAGTTCACCTTCATGTTGTGAGCAGTCTATTTTTAACCAAGTGTTGAATTGCAGAGGAACATGGAAAAAATCGTCATTGGTCTTTTCCCAGCATTCTAACACAGTCTTTCGAACAAGAATGGCTGATTATTCAAATTTAGCCTTAATGTATTCTGTTCTGCAGTATATAATTGCTCACATTTTCTCTTACAGAGGAAAGACTCAGAAAATCTCCTAAGCAAATTGCAGACTCGGTGCTGAGCTTCCTCACAGGCATCTAAGGGTTTCTTTTGCCCTCTCTCAGATCAGAGTCTCTTTTTGACACTCTCATTTTTCCGCTGACTTGACTCAAACCCAAATGTCAGGTAGGGGTGGGAACTGCTAACCTCAGGAACCTCAGGAACCTCAAGAGCAAATAAATCCCGGCGAGTGATTCCAAATGTCTCGCTGAAATGTGTGCAACAACACTTCAATTAGAAATGGCCTTAACAGCTGTGTGAGAGGAGACAACCACTGGCTATTTATTACTTTATGCTGCAGACTGTCAACTTTTGGGCTGTTAAGATCCATTGTTTTGGGTGGCAATCGCATTTATACTTGGACTAGAGCTTTCACATAAATAGGGAATTAATCTTCAGCTGTGAGGGGACGACCTGTCACAACACCAGCAAATGTCTGTGTGTTCGGTCCTGCTAAAATGTCTCCATGTAGAAGCAAAACAGCTATATCTTATGTCCTCTTTCTCTGCCTTGGACACTTCTGGGATACTTGTCACTAAAGGGAGCATGAAAAGCAGCTTGCGCAGAGGGAACCAGGCAATTCCTTGGACTGCCTTCCCTTTCCCATACCAGCAGATGCCAAGCTTGCCCCATTCATTATATTTATGTAAAATATATTAATGCTTGTTAGTAAAATGTATTTTTGGTCTAGACTGTGCCCTGGTTATCTGTGCCTTAGTATTTTCACTGGACACCAATATTTGCACAATCCAGCGGTTACTCTGAGAACACATTAATGAGTTTTCTGCCAAAGCACTGACCTCCAGTGATTGACTGACCTGGCTAAGAGCCCTCTGCTGCACATGAGCTATAAAAAAGAGACTTCAGAGTCAATGAGTGTCAAAAGACTCTGAAACTGCTTGAAGCCATGAGGGTGATACTATTGGCTGTGGTTTGCATCTCGCTCACCCTGGCCTTGGAACGGTAAGAAAAGATGTGCTGCATCATGGGACTGTGTCTCAGCTGACCTCCTGCAGTGACCTCAGCGTGCTGTTGCCTGAGGTGTTAAGAAAGAAACAACGAAAAAAAAAACGTATCTGAGTTGTCTAGACAGGAGATCTAGTTAACATTTTATGCATTGATTTTATTTGCTTAGAATCCCTCTCGTTCGATTTAAATCTATCAAGAAACAGCTGAAAGAAAAGGGAGAATTAGAGGAATTCTGGAGAAATCACCACCCCGACATTTTTGCTCGGAGGTACCTGCATTGCTTCCCTGCAGATATTGCCTTATCAGTAGGAACCGCTTCAGAAAGGCTGTATGACTACATGAATGTAAGTACGCTTTTGGTAACATAATCATAAGGACTCTTTGTTCCATTGAAGGCAGATTTTTTTCCCCCAGCACATTTGAAATCTGGTCTCTCAGTGAAATTATAGCACTTGAGATGAATGGCTCTTTGCTTTTCACTATAAATACTACATGGCCAGCAATTCATTTACCAGTCTGCAAAACAAAACATATATAGAACGAGGTTAGAATAGGTAGAAGACTGATGTAGTCTGGCAACAGCAGTCCTGTGACAGGTTTAATTTTTGTATAAACCTATGCTGAAGTTTGTTGGGTCTCCAAACAAGTGTGGAAGGTCTGCCTGCATTCACCTCGGTTCTGGGCTGGATTTTTAATAGCAGTATCTGAATAGTTCATTTGGCTATATGCTACCTAACAGAAACTTGGATGTTTATGTGTTATTTAAAAAAAACAAATCTCATTTATCTGATCACGTGGAATCATAAATCAGTGATATTAAAGACCCACGTCGTGGTTTTATTTTTCTGCTTTTATCTCTTGAGTTTAACATGTATTTGATGAAGACATAGGTCAAACACTAACCTGGGTGAATTTACCACTTAAACTGAAGAAAGAAAAGATACAAGTTTGGCTGATCTCAGGCAGCAGCTTAGCAGGTCAGCCATTTTTGTAAATTGTTTTTCCTGGTATTAGCATTTTCTCTATTTTGTTGGTCTGTTTTCTATTTTATTCGATACTGTTGCTGTGTTTATCTAAAGGAAAGCTAAGTTACAGAAGTTTCTGTGGAGGCTGCATTTGAACAAGGAAGGGAAAGGAAAGGCAAATTAATTCAGCAAGAGCTTTCTGACACTTGGGGGCCACAAAGAAATGTGTGAAGATGAGTTAGAGATGTGTGTGAAGAAGAACAAAAGAGACTGAAAAGTGGCAGCCATCTCTAAAGCTTATCAAAAGAACATAAATACCAAAATAACAAAACAGAAAACACTTCCCCAGCATATCTAGCAACCACCAGTAACAGGTTTGTGGAGGTTTCGGTGCGGTGTGTTTATGTTTTGTTTGGATTTTTTGGCCATTATGTAGAGCTGCCACACTTTAGAGATTAAGCAATAGAGATTTATTTAATACAATAACTGATAAAATCCTGCTGTGTAGCTGAGTATGATGTTACATGGCACACAGGCTTGCATGTTTAGTGACTATCTCATTTAGCACGTAAACTCTGGAGCCAGAAGCCATACTGTGTATATTAATTAACAAGTATGCACTTGAAGCTCCATATTCAAGTATTTGTGTTGCTACAAAAGACTTGGCACTGGATATTACTTTTCTATCTGCCTTTGAATTCCAGAAATGCCTTTTCCTAAAAATAGGTCTCTTAATGCTCAAGTGCTCTTTCTTGGCCAGATAGGGACACTTAGACACTTGCACTCTGGCTGCTGATAAACCCTTCACTTCAGAGTTCACGTGTTCACAGATTGCCTCTATCTTCTGTTAATATCCAAGGACATTCAGTGGTTTCTCTATCCACTTGATAAACTTTGCTCAGTGCCTCTGATACAGTTTGTGAAGCCGGAACCCATTTTAGCTTGCTAATAACGACTAATTACAATGCGTTCAAAGGAAAAAGCACGGCCCTCTGCGACAGCGTTGGCACTGTTGGTCTGGCGGTGCCCTCGGCCATTGGCAGAGCTGGATCTTGCTGGCTTTGCATCACTGATTTCATATAGATATCAGCAGGGAACTACCTAAAAGACTGCATGTTTTGTGGGAGCTTTGCTTTGGGGATGACCTTGCTTTCCTGGAAGTCAGTGGAAGATGGCTCGTTGGCTTCCTTGGGAACAGCACTGAACATCTGCTTAAAATGCTTTAAAACACTGCACTATTATCCAGGCAGCTGGAGTGAAATCTGCTGTCAGCAGTCACCCATGCAGCCAGCAATAATTCCTTGCCCAGTAGAGATGGGTTTCATCTGCGTTTTAAACCAAATTGCACTGAAAACCTTGAGAAGGCGTTGTACTGCACCTCAAAGTCTTGTCTTTTTCTCAGGAGAAACTTGCCCTGAGGTAGCACTAACCCGACCGGATTTTCCCTCCCCCAGGCTCAGTACTATGGGGTTGTGAGCGTTGGCACGCCGCCTCAGAAGTTCACCGTGGTGTTTGACACCGGATCGTCCAACTTTTGGGTCCCCTCAGCTTATTGCATCAGCGAAGCGTGCAGTAAGAAATGTTACGGTCCCTTGTGCTGTCCGTGCCGGGGGTAAGGTGGCCCTTTCTCCTTCCCGAAGGAGCTTCCGGCGGCGGAGGTACTTTGCAAGGAATGGTATTGTGCCCCGGGGGGAGCCCCTGCCATCGGGGTTCGCCCGACACTCGCATCGCTGCACGTCTCGGCCCCTGTGCCCCGACCCCGAGGCCCCGTCGCGCTCCCGGGTCTTTTGCACCTTCCTCCTGGACCATGAAGATGTGAAATCCTGGACTGACGTATTGCAGCCAGATGGCTGCAGTTTCCCCTGTAAAATATTTGCAATCAGGGACTCCAACACGGGCACGCCGTAATTTGGTGTACCCCTCTGAGAAGGCCATAGCCTAAATCTTCATGTAGGCACAGGTCTAACGGGGGTTTCCTCCTCTTTCTGATGAGGCCACGTGAGCAAGACCGCTCCTCAGGTCCAGGAAAAGGCCAGATGTTGCTCTGTGAAATTGTCAGGAGGTGGGAGGGGAGGATTCAGAGCCCCCTACATGCCAGCTCTCACGCTGCCGGTCCCGTTCCCTCGTGCCTCCCCGCCGTCGGGAGAGGCACCAGCTGCAGCTGCCGAAGGTGCATCCGGAGGTGGCTGATGAGAAAGGCAGGAAAAGAAACCAGGAACAGCTACAAATAGCTGTGGAAATGTTGATTTTTTCCTTTGTTTTGTTTTGATTTCTTGTTTACATTTACAACTAAAAATAACCCCGAGGTATTCTGAGAACAGAAAACCCCCGGTGCCTATGGGCTGATGGGCAGCCTCCATTGACGCGTTATTTGTAAGAGAGGCAAAATGTGCTTTACCTGCGCTTTGGCCAGGCCTGTGGCGGGGAGCGGGGTGCGTTTCCCAGGACCGTGCCTCCGTGCGCAGGTGTCATTTGCTTTGATTTGTGTAGGGGTGCACCAGAGATTCAAGTCCTTTCTGTCGGATTCGTACGAGCACAGAGGGGAAGCCTTTTCCTTGCAGTATGGCACGGGCCAGCTTCTGGGCATTGCGGGCAAAGACACGCTGCAGGTGAGTGTCTGCCTAAAATGGGTGTCAGCATCCAGGCCAACAGCTTTCAAGGCAGATCAGATACTGGCTTTATGCTGCAATGGGGCAATGTGCAGTCTGAGTACAACTTGCGTTTTCAGCTGTAGAAAAGGCACTTGTGAAAGATAATGCAGAAGAAATGTCCCAGACTTCATTAATGCAGAGCCCAGGCGCCCCAGGCCCTCCGGGAGGCAGGGCTCACCCACAGGCCACGTCCGAGACCACGGGGGCAGAGGTGAGGTGCCCCCAACAGGGGTGCCCAGGGGTGTCCAGGGGTGGGGGTAGGCGCCACCTCTGCTGGGAGATGTCGGGCTGCCTCCTGGCACTGGTGTGAGCCGTAGGTGCCCTTCAGGACATGCCACGCCGGAGCGGGTGCTGCTTTTGCCTTGTGCTCCCCAGGCAGGATGAACCCCTAAGACTTCATTTTGCATTTCCTCCTGGCCTGGGTTTATGGACAAGCAGCCCCAGAATTAAGGTGTTAAAAGGAAGGCGCAGAGCTTCTCACCAGCTGGGCACAAGCTGCGTGTGCAAGTCACGCTAGGACCTTCAGGCTCTTTCCAGTACATTTAATAAACTGAATGAGTCGACATGAATCTGAAACACGGCTGATTTCTTCTAATTGATACTGAATTTACTTTTGTTTGTTCTTTTTTTTTTTTGTGCTGAACAGATCAGTAACATTTCCATCAAGGAGCAGGACTTTGGCGAGTCCGTGTTTGAGCCAGGAGTGACATTTGCCCTGGCCCACTTCGACGGGGTGCTGGGTTTGGGATACCCCTCCCTCGCAGTGGGCAACGCTCTGCCCGTGTTTGACAGCATCATGAATCAGCAGCTGGTGGAGCAGCCCGTCTTCTCCTTCTATCTGAAAAGGTCGATCTTAAAAGTGGTGGTGTCAAAAAAGAAGCAAATACATCTTAATGCAGATAGCAACAGCTCTGCATCTGTATATATCTTCAACTCCGGAAAGTAATTTTCCGGAGCGTGTCTAGAAAGAGAGATCAGTGAGGAAGCAAAGCAGCTAAAGTCTTGTGTCTGAAAATGCTTCCAAATCTAGGTCTTTAAAATAAGTTTTGTTTTAGCTCTCTCCCTCTGCTATATTATATGTAATTAACACAAAGAACTAAAAAAGAAAAAAAGTCCAGATTTATAAAGTTTATATTATAAGTTTATATATATATATTTATATAGTTTATATTGTCTATATATTGATATAGATATATCATACATGCTACACATGCTATATATACTATACTATATATCACATATACTATATATTATACAATATATATATTTATATAGTTTATATTTATATAAATCCAGATTTATATTATATATTTATATATCCAGAATGGTTGGGCTATATATTTAAAAATAAACATTCAAGGAAAAAAAAAGAAAAAGAGGCTCCTCCCTTAAAACTACTATCTCTGTCAGAAATTGGTAAAAAATAATTTGATTTTGGAGGCTGGTGGATTCTTTCTCATTTTCTTCATTTTTTCACCTTGCCACTGAAAAAAATGGAGCGAAAAGAAAAAATGTGTTGGGGGGACCCATGAATTTTTTTGAACAAATAGCTGTTCTTGTTAGAGCTCATCATAAAAAAAAACAAAAGCCCCCAGCTCAGACTTAGAGTGTTTTGAGTTGCCAGTGATTTTCTTCAGGCGAGTGGAGAAGAACAGAAATGCATTGCTACACCCAAGTGGCCACATTTCAGAAGAGAAATTTTTGTTTCCTAGTCTAAACCTAGCTGTAATTCCACAGTTTTATCTAGCGTTTATTCTGAGGTGAGACCAGCAGCTGGCTCAGCCCGCTCTCAGTGTCTATCTTTAGTCCTCAGCAACCTACGGTAAGTTTTCTCAGGGGTTGTATGGATGCTCTGAGTTGGGACTTATTCAGTTATAACTTAAAAATAATCCATTTCAGCCATCCATATATGAATTTGGAAAGGGCCATGGTTCATCTTTTGCTTTTTAAAGTGTAATCTCATCGGTATATGTTGACCTACTCTTACGTCTCTGTTAACCTGTGTTCTGTTTTTAGAGGAGAAGACACCGAGAATGGTGGTGAGTTAATCCTGGGGGGCATAGACCATTCCCGCTACAAAGGCTCCATTCACTGGGTCCCAGTCACCGAGAAAAGCTACTGGCAAATACATCTTAACAAGTATGTGTGCATGCAATGCCCGGCAAAATTCACCTCTCCCCGTAAAGCCTGTGGAGAAAGAAAAGCCTTGCAAAGCGCTTTCAGAAGGCCTCGGTGCAGTGTTTTGCCTTTGCTCCTCCCAAACAGGGGGCTTCCTGTGATGGGACTGAGAAGTCCTTTCTGTAGGGCATTTTAATATGACCCACCAATGGTCAAGTTGATTCTTGGGGGATTATTCAGATAAGGGGTTAAGGCACCAAAGAACCAAATCCAGCTCCAGCTGCTGCTGCAATCCCTCTTTTTAATACTGGTCAAAGCAGTCAGTGGCCATCTGCTCCTATTCCTCTTATGTACAAGGATGAGGACACATCTTGCGGGTCTCACCTTGTGGGTGAGGACAAGCTCATCAGCAGACAGCAAATGATCAGCGCTACAGGAGTCCTAAGACAGAAAAGTGGGTCCATAAAGGAGAACTCTTCCTAATGCTGCTTTCTTTTAAAACTTTCATGTCTTTTAAAGACGTCCTTGTCTTTCGAAATTGGGAAAGCCTGACAGGGTGCTCTAGCTAGCAGTAATGCGTTGTTCCTGTCACAGCGTATGTACTGTTTGCTTAAGGGTGGGGTTTTTTTTTTTTTCACTTGCAGTATAAAGATCCAGGGCCAGGTGGCATTTTGCTCCCACGGTTGTGAAGCCATCGTCGATTCGGGCACTTCTCTTATCACTGGCCCCTCTTCACAAATCAGGCGGTTACAGGAGTATATTGGGGCAACTCCGTCGCAGACGGGAGAGGTAAAAGCCACACGGCCAGCAAACAGCCAGGGCGGAAGGGAAACTCTTTGGGGCATGGAGCTTACCGGCTGGGGAAAGGGAAAGAATAACCAAAATAAGAGCTCAGGAAAAGTCTCAGAGAAAGCACTGAACGCAGAGCCGGGCTGCCGCCTCCCAGATGTCCATGTCCTCTTCAGCGCTCTTCAGTCATGGTGTGGAAGGAAATGACGGGACCATCTGTTTAAGGAATCGCTCCATTACTGTATATCAGGGTTAGGGTTGCCTTTTCAAGTGCCTGGCTGTAGCTGCCAGCTTCCCTGAGCCTGTCAGCATCAGGAAGTGGAAAAGTATCTTAAATTCAGCCCTGCAGTGATAGGCATGATGGGCCCCTTCCTGCCTGCTGGCTGCAGGGTAGGAGGTCTCACCCCAGGCTCCCAGGAGGACCCCCAGCCACGCTGCCCCGAAAGCCTGCTCATGGCTGGGTAAGGCATGGGTGCGAGGGCCAGACCCCTTGCTGTCTCTCCTGTGTGTTATTCCCGGGATAAGAAACCTGAGATGGCTAAAGCCTGCCCGTCCCGAGGCAGAGCGCAGCTTGCTTTTCCCTGTGAGTTATTGCTGGCCTTTGGCTGACTTGCGCCGTTAATTACTGCATTGCCACAGCTCCAGGGCCCCAGGTAAGGCTACTGCACACAGTCACTGTTAACCTTGCATTTGCCTTGATCCTCCTGCAAAACTGCATTTTGAAGAAAATTAAGAGGTGGCATTTTCAGGTGGCACTGGGCAAAGATCAGAGAGAAAGCGCAGTCTTAAATCTGCCTCCTTTTGTAGAGGAAGACCTGGAGCTGCGCCTGTGTAACCCACAAGACTTCCGACTTCTTTTGCAATTAAATCTTAAATTTTGCTTTTGCCCTAATGTTCAGATACATCTCAAACAATATGTTTTGATATCAAGCCTGTATTGTAATGATACTCTCAAAGGGACATAGATAAACTGTGTTACAAATGTAGCTATATTAATGCAAATGAAACAGGTCATTGGAGTATATGTTTAGACAATGCTGAACAAATAGTACTCAGCGAGCATCTCAGTTTCTGGGGAAAAAAAAAAATCCTCACTGTTTTTGTACCAACCACAGACAGGCTAAGTATATTGGCTCAGCTGTATCCTGGTGTAAGTATGCGCATTCATCAGTGATTTTACCAGAACTTCTACCTCTTTCCAGCAAGAATTCATTTGTCCTAGACATACTAACTATGTAAATGAAATTATGTCTAGCTTCTCATATTCTCCACTTGCATTTTAGTGGCTTTTTTACTCTGTATCCCCTGGTTTATTTTGTTGCTCTAATGGTATGACACCTGATAGGCGTACAGAATATTTCAGACTATGTTTTCAAAAAGCAGATTTAACAGCAAAAAAGAGGGCTCTTCCTTACGGGAAGCCTCTAAAACAATGACTTTAAACACTACAGTTTATGGCAAAGATCCCTCTGGGGCTTGGAGCATTCTGCAGTGCCATTTAACATCCCAGTTGTTTCATGAAATAAATAGAGAGGCCAGGAAATGATCCTGTGTATTGCTGTAAGTGAATGCAATATTTATAGAGATTAATGGCCTTGTTCTGCTCTTCCAGTTCCACTCTAGGGCAGAGTAAAGTATAAAATTCGGTATTGCTCACAAGCTTTCTGCGTGAGCCCCTTTTTCTAAAAATACAATGTTGCTGAGCAGAGGGGCAGAGCCGCAGCTGCGAGGCGCTGCCTGTGCGGGCTGAAGGCAGCTCCCCGGGCCGAGCCTGAGCCCGAGCATCAGGGCAGTTTTGTTCGGCAGAGCTTACTCATATCTCCTTCGCAGGGGGCTCCAGGGCGCTCATGAGCTTGGCTTTGCTTCGGAGCTGTGCCGGGTCAGCGTGCCCCTCTCCTTGCCCGTTTTGGGGCTCGCGAGGGTTTTCGTCAGCCCTGCTCCTCAGGGTCTCTGGTGCCAGGGGTGTGGGCTGGTAGCGTGGTTTGACCCAGCGCGGGAACCAGAAAGTGGGAGGGCAGGGCTGGGCTGTAAGTCAGCCTCATACTGGTTTTGGTAGTAAATTCAGCTGCAGCAAAATTCTTGAGCTTAAAGGACAGTGTTTTTACAAAAAAGCAAACCAACCATGTATCGATCAATGCATTGCACACAGTTTCTCGTGGACTGCAGGAGACTGTCCAGCTTGCCTCTCATCAGCTTCACTATTGGACACCATGAATACAAACTGACGGCAGAGCACTACGTGGTAAAGGTGCGTATGGGTGGCCTGGCAGCGCTCCACTGCCGCAGCGAGCGAGTGAGCTACGGGCCATGACAAGGAACTGTGCTTTCCCTTGCAGGAGTCTGTCGAAGACCAAACCTTCTGCATGAGCGGCTTCCAGTCGCTGGATATCACCACTCGCACCGGCCCGCTCTGGATTTTAGGAGATGTCTTTATGTCTGCATTTTACTGCATTTTTGACCGTGGGAATGACAGAGTGGGATTTGCAAAAGCTGCTCATCGGAAGGATTACCACTGAGTCCCAACAGCATTTTTTCTGCCTTAACCAGAGTGTTTCTGTAGTGATCTTCAACACATGTAGGAAGAAGGGCTTTGACTGAAACCCTGGACCTGAATACAGCCCCCCCAGGTTTTAAAGGCTTGGGGTGATCCTTGGTCCAAATTTTATAGTTTGGCTCAACCTCTATCCGTTTACAGCTGAGAAACATTTTTTCTGAATAACTGGTAAATGCCACAGCTCTCTAGATGGAGTGAAAACAGCTCACCACTCAGATTTGCAAAAGAAGGCTAAAAATGCTAAGCAGCACAAGGGTGATGTGACAGCAGTTATAAATGGGTGAAACTAACCCTAGTCTGATCTGCTCCAAGGATCTTTTTTTCCTTCTTGCTTGTCAGCTTCCATCTCATTTCCTGCTGACTTCCTTTTCCTGACTGTTTTCCATGTTATAACTTATTCTTCGGGATTTTGTCCAACCTTGTCTCCTTAGTGCCATGTAAATTCTCTTTATGGGCTTGCTCCAACTGGTTTATCTAAAGAGGAGCTGGACCAAGCCCTGCGGGAATGTGACCCTTTCCCCTGCCATTCCCTGCATGCAGTTCCCTGCTCCTTATGTCACCTCCAACCTGCCTTTTCCCAGGGGTTCAATCTCGCTTGACACTTTCCCTCTCTTGTGTCTTGGTGTCTAGCGTCTAGGTCTTTAGTCAGATGCTGCCTTTACTCCCTGACACCTCTGCCCTTCGGCCTGTTCTGGTGGCTGGGAGCAGCGTCTGTTTGCATGACAAACGTCAGAGCACAGTCACTGTAAAGGGAGCAGTTTGGAAATCGCATGGCAGCACCCCCTCATTTCAGACGAGTTACAAGGCCAAAGCACCAGCACTGAGCCTGCGCTGTCCCTTCCTCAGCAGCAGCTTCAGCTCTGACAGAGGTATGAAACGGCCACAGGTAGCTGCGTTGTCTCCGTAAGTGATACAGTAAAAGACGACTCACCTAAATAATGCCCATTTGAATGTTTGTTTTGCTTGTTAAAACTGATAATGTTCATGTACACATGAATAAACTTAATCAAGGAAAATCTCCTTTTGACTTAATGCTGTTTCAATTTCAGTTTAAATTTTCTTGCAGTGGGTCCTATGCCGTGAGAGCTTCATTTGTGGCTTCTCCCACAACCAAGGCTGGAGAGGAAGAGGGGAGAAAGTAAAACAGCAATTAAAAATCCTTGTTTGCTCTAGGATATGGAGGGGAGAAATGGGACATACTTGGGCTGCTTTTCTCTCCCTAACGCCAAAAAATATCCATGCAGAGGAAAGCCGTGTAGGCAGAAAGAGAGGTGCTGCTTCAGGGGTTTTGAAATGCAGCTGCGGCGCAGGGCAGAGAGGCTGAAGGGCAAAGCTGCCCCTGCCCAGGCGGCTGCCCAGCCCTGCGCTCTTGGGGGATTTGCTGCTGCTGTGTGTCTCAACGTGCTTAACACACAACTAATATGACACCCATTACCTGCCTTGGCAGAGTTACAATCACTGCCTCTTAGATTTTAAGGCTGCAGTTGTAAGACTTAGCAAGTACTAATGAAGCGAGAAGGTCTGTGTGTAGATATCTCTGAAATATTGATCTTGCCTTCCAGTATGAAATATTTTCTCTCTCTGATGCATGTTTTCACGGCTCTATATTTGCAACTACATTGTGTCACACATTTGGTGTCAAGGCTACCAACCTCTAGCAGCAGCAGCTCAGTTGCCATTTGTCTCTTTTTGCAGAAAAGATTAAACTATACACAGTTATGATTTATTTCAGGACTGTCTTGCTTTGTCCTCTCCTTGTCCATCCCATTCTTAAGGAATACAGTGACCATAAGTAAACCTGTTTGTCTAGAAAACTTCATTTGTTTAATCCTAAGTCAAGACAAACAAACATCTATAAAGCTATATCATTAATTTAACAGCAGCTGGATATTTTTGCTTTCTCTATCATGTAGCTGACTTAACATTTCCATTATTTCCAAAATACATGTGTACTCCTTGAATAGGAAATTGCAGTCAGACTTAGTGGTGTGTTACTTGTGACTGAGGGTTTTAAAGGTGGTGGGATGTGTCCATGCAGCTTGAACACTGTCATCTCAGCTTCACAAATTCTAGCGTGGAGTGGGAACATGTCCTAGAAATATGTGGAAAGTTAGGCATAGAGTGCAAGGACTGGCCCTCTCTTTATTCTGATATATCCCATCCTGTTCAAGATTAACACCATTTGATGGTAGCAAGCTGTTGCTCTGACATATTCATCTATCCTAACCCTATTCTCTCCTCAGTCTTTATGAGCTTTGCCAACTTCTGTAGGTCTGTCTCTCTGCTCCTTTTACACATCAAGTTGAGTTGCATGGTAGGTCAAACCTTTGCCAGATGTGTTTCTTGACAGTTCAGTAAAGTCAAGACAACCGTGTTTTTCAAAATGCCTTTATTCATGCAATAATTCTACATTGTTTATACCAGTGAACATGAATTGTAAATTGTTGAGCTTGCTAAAATAGTCCATTTACCATGCTAAGGCAAACAGTTTACTGAGAGAAGTGCCTAAGAGAGCATATAATCCCAAAAGCTAATTTCATACAAATCAGAGCCCACAGACATTTGCAAAAATGAGATAACAGACTAACTGAGGAGAGGAAATTTTTCTGATAACTCTATCCCAGCATTAGTTTCTTCACAAGCAATGACTAGAATATTATACCTAACCTGGAACTAGCCTACTACATGTGAATGCTATTTCTGTATTGCAGAAGACACTGTGGGACTTTGGAGCTGTTGTTGCTAATTTAGCATATGTCTACATGTAATAGAAACCTCAGTGGGACTTAACTGAAGCTTATCTACCCAATAGCTACTGTGTGGACACTCTTAGCCTCCACATAAGACCGAACACGGTCGCTGGTCCAGGGAGTGCTAGCAGAGTGAGAGGGAGAGGCAGGGTCAAGCAGCAAAATCATTGCTCAGGGGATGCGTAACAGCCTGTTGGAAAGCATCATCATGCATCCTAGAGAGCAGCCAGGCAGAGAAAAAGATGATGGAAGGTGAGCGCAGCTGAGAGATAAGAAAGGCAGGAAGACTTCTTTTAGCTTAGCAGTGCCGTCAACAAAAAAATAAATTGATGTCTGGGATGGGGAGGACGAGACTTTTCTCCAATACCTAACGCCCTGGTGGAAGTAGGGTGGAAGGAGGAGGCTGAGGACGTGTGGTGGGACTGGACCTACGGTGCAGATTCATCAGGGTCTTAGACTAATGGGAGAGTGGGCATCTCTAATTACAGTTACCTCTAATTTCTGGCTTAAATCCTCTTACACAGAGAAGGACATTGCCTCAAGCTTTCGTACTGTATGGAGAGAAAAGCCTCTCAGCTAGATAAGAAGCCAGGTTTTCTCCACAGCTACTGAAAACCCTTCATGTACATACATGGCTGGGAAGAGTATGGTCAAATACCAGCCAAAGCCTGTGTTGCTCTCCTGTCTTTGATGAAGCCTATAAAGGAGTGCTTCAGGCTCCCACAGACAGAAGCACTCACTCACCCTAACTTTGGATTTAGCTGTTTGCCTGGAGCTGTCTGAGTGTCCTTAAAATGTATCATTTTTAAACTTAAAACTTAACACTTTTTAAAGTTGAGTATGTTGGTAAATAGAGTTCCTTGACTGTCACAGATGTAATTACATTGAAAAAAAATTGAACTGGAAAGTGTGGCTCCAGATAAAAGAATAAATAAAGAACGTTGGAGGAAAAAATATATTTTTTCTGCTGATGTACTATGATAAACTATGTGTTTCCAGCACTGTCATAGGGCAAGAGAGTCCCCTTCCCCAGGGAGAATCAGCAGTCCAGGGCTCTGAAGACTGAAAAGCTGGAGAATGCTGCCATAAGTTGGTTATTGCCTAGTAAGGGCCATCCAGAAAATGATGCTATTTATTTAATTGTAATACTGCTTTGTCCGGGTCCTTATTGTATTGGGACACTTGAACATAGCAACTTGAATAGCCTGAGGACTTGTTCCAATATGGCAAGGGTCAGCTTGCCTCAAAACACCTTATGTCAAAGCTTTGATTTAAACCTCGCTACTCAGCTGTTGTCTGACACTGGAGTCATCTCATCTCACTGTATGGAGTACCACATTCCTAGGTGCCTGGGTAACCTGCGTTTGGCTTCTCCATGTACCGAAAACTCTCTAAATATGAGTTTGAACAGCTCTTCCCTGGGCTAAGTGTCCTCTGCTCCCTGAACCAATGAGGATCCAGAAATATAAGTTCTTTTGTCTTCTTTTGTCTAGCATCCTTAAAGGATTTGACATGGTGGCACTGCTTACACCATGCCTAATGCACACCAACAGGAGCAGGTTCCCAGATGGAAACAAAGCAGGAAGAGGTGGAAGTGGGGAGGCTAGTTGCTTTTTTTCAAAGCCTACCCAGATGAGAGAGAGTGCTGCTTTATATGATAGCCTACTTCAAGGCCTCCTCACCTAAGCTGCTGGCAAGAGGCACAGGAGCAGGCAGGTCCTTAGTCCCTTCTCAGCTTCAGGAGTGTCTGGAAAACTCCAGGTAGCCACTGGTGCTACCAGTTGCTCTGGCAGAGGTTTGTTGTCTGAAGTGCAGTCATCTGTGCAGGAGAGCTGTGTAGAGCTGCTGCCTGTGCAATCTACACAACTCTTGCCAGCTGTTGCAGCCACCATCATTTTCTACATCTCCCTCTCTCCCTGCTCCTCCCCGCCCTGAGCTATCCTGCCTCATGTGTGCAAGCTGCAGCCCACGTTGGCTGGTCCCTGTCCCCATGACTGCAGACACCATTGCCTGCCCAGAGGGAGAGTGTCCAGCTGGATACTCACTCATGGGGGAGTGGTGGCATGTCTCTCTTGACTGTGTGCATGTATACGTAGGGGAGAGCTAAAAACAAAGAGCCACTGCTGCTTTTGGGGTCTGCTTTGGGACTTCTTGCAGGAGTGGCAGCTGAAAGGTCAGCTGCTACTGGGAGGTGGCTTGGCACCCTAGGAGCAGCGGGAGCCACCTACTGCTGTCTCAGGTTTGCATTAATGTGTGTGGGATGTCTGGACAGTGTGGGAACAGGGAGTGAGGGAAGGAAGTGGAGAGCAATTTCTGTTAGCAGTCAGCAGCCCATTTGGCTGTCCCCTGTGGGATGACTGTAGCCTGTGGGCTGCCAGCTGAAAAGCCCTGGTGTAACACCCACCCACGAGAGCAGAGCCCTTGGCTCAGGTTCTCCTCACTTCTCCCACCTCTTGGGAGAGCGCCATGGCACCATCATCACCAGGGAGGCCACATGGGAATGCCAATTTACTGTAAACAGCCATGGGGTAAACCACATACACACTCCAAGGAGCAGGGACCTTACGCTGGCTCCTGTGCCCAGGTCATCAGCAGTTTTGTGTCCTCCATTTTTCCTAGTGAAGCTAAATATTTAATCCTTATTTTTTGTTTGTTTGTTTTCACTGTGTAGTGGCATAGCTTCAGCAGGCGTGGAGCAGACTCTCACCTCACACGAGTGAGGAGCCTGATTTTCAGGGTGTTCCCTGGGATGGTGAGGGATGAGGATGCTAAATCTCTCCAGGCTGAGGAGGGAATTGAGTCCACACCTCCCCTCTAGCCACTTGACTAGAAACCAAAAGTGTTGGTGGATCCTATAAAAGAATGTTATGAACCTTAGTCTGACGGAATGGCCGGTGGTGCCTGTGTTCCGGCTGAATCCAAAGTGCATAGAGCCACCTCTGCTTTTTTGATAACCCCCCTGTTTCCTATAGGTAAGCCTACGCAGCTCACTGCTGCACGTGCTGGCTGGTTTGCATCCACTCCTGAGGCTCCCAGTTCTCCCCATAAAAGTGCTCCCCACAGGGTCAGAGATTTCAAGCCAGCAACCAGGTGCCTTAAAGCAAGTCACCGTAATGCTTCATATTCAGGTGCCCAAATCCTCTGTTGGATTTGCTCAGGACTTGTCTGAGCATTGTCTGCCATTCTGTATTTTCTCTCTGTGCGAGAACCACTTTCAAGAAAAGACAGGAAGTTCAGCCAGACTCAGAGGAAGCACAGTCAAAGGTTTCTTTCACTTTTCTCATTAGAAAATTCTACTATAGCTGTTTCTTTAGTATCCAGGTGTTCCAATAAGTGATGCATTTCCAATGTATCTGGAGCAGCAGCAGTAGCAACATCTTTTCCATCACTTAAGGTCCTTTGTTGGGACGTTGTCCCAGAATCTGCTAAAGGAGGTGCAGAGTTGGCATTTAACATTGTACTATGACTGTGGAAACTTGGTAAACTCCATCGCTGAGGGCTTCTCTCATGATCTGTTATGAAACCTGCTATACTACTACTGTGCGTTTCATGTTTGGGCTCCCCTATCACACTAGGAAGTGACTGATGTGTCTCAGAGTTAGGGCGATATGTAGACATTTCTGGAGGGACAAGTGGAAGATCCAGAAGAGTCACATCTGTCTCAGTTAGATTCCCTTGCAGCTTGTCTTTTTCTGGCACACTTGTAGTGCAGTCGGTTTGCAGATTTGGTTTGCCCAGCATATCAGGTGCCTTCTCCTCAGCTTCAGAAACGATAACCTTGGGAACCGACTTGTTTGTCTTGGATGAGCTGTCGCTGTCGCTAAACTGTGCGTCATTCCTAGAGGTTTCTGTTATAGGTCCTAAATCTCTGCTGCAATGAAGTCTATTACTTCTGTCAGGTCCTTCATGTTTCTTCTTGAAGCTGGAGGTAGAATGTCTCCCTCTTGTGTGCATTTCTTGCAAATGTCTGATGTGCCCCTTTTCATCTGCTGGGAAAAACACTGAATTCTCACTTGTCTGCCGATTGTAGCGCCGGTGAGCAGGAGATGAAGGACTCTCATGGACGCTGAGAAATCTCTTAACTCTTCTCAGCACCGAATGTTGTCTTCTGTGTTTCTCCTCTTCCCATGGCCACTCTTCCCCATAGAGGAACTCTGTATCAGCCAGCCTGCCAAATAAAGTCAGGTAGTAGGTGTCACTTACGTACAGGAAGGATGCAGTATATATGCAAATATGTATGTCTTGGCAGGAAGGCAGCAATAACAGAGCATATTTAAGAACCAAAGCCCTAATGTGTCCCTGAGGAAGGGCATGGAAGGGATGAAAAATGGGTGAGGACACCTGGCAAGAGTGCCTGTTCCTCTGCGACTGCTGGATCGCCTGGAAAGCTCTCAGCATTCAGGTGTCTCTTTGCCTGAGGACCAGGTTGTGAAAGTATCAAAGTGGGCCCCTGGCCCCATTTCGTATTTGTGTTAGGAGCCAGGGCAGCTGTGCTAAGCTACTGTGCTGAGTGGCTGCAGCACTATGACAACCCCACATGGTTAGGTTCGCCATTAGGGTGAGGGGAAGGGGACATCCTTGTCCAAGGCTGTAGATACTTTGTCAGCAGAGTTCTTTGGGCAAAAATGCCAATAATAAAAATCTGCTCCTGGAAACAGAGAGGGAGGGTTTCAAAACACGTTGGAACAACCCAGGTGCTCACATCTCATTTGCTTCTAAGGCATGATGATGCATTTCAAAGTCCCACCTGTAATTGCTACTCTTTTCCTGCCCAGTCTGGGTGGATAACGAGGATGACTACTGCTTCATCTGCCAGGTGATTCAGCATACATTACTGACAACGCAGCCCAGAGGACCAGGCAAACTGCCCCAGGTATCGGTCCTAAGGACAAGGGTTTCAAAGGGGTTTAGGCTAGGTCTGAGGTGACGAGCACAGGGAGGTAATGTTAACCCAGAGGGACAGAGGAATTTCACCCAACATTTATGAACATGCTGGACCAGAAAGAGAAGGGTATGGATTTTTGTCTCACATTATCTATACTTGCTTCAGACTTGGATGAGTCTTTAGACCTTGGTTTTGAAGTTCACATAAGAACTACCTAGTTCTTTTTTAAAGATGAGTGGAGAAAGAGTTATGAGGAGAAAATACTTGATTTAAAAAAAGTCAGCATATCTATGGGTTTTTCTTCTCTGCTTTTCTGTCAGCTGTTTTATAATTTTTCCAAAACAGAAAAGTTTCTGAAAAGGCTCTGTGTGATAAAAGGAACTGGTATAAAAGCATTGTTCTTTTTGTTATAATGCTTGGCAAAAATGCAAAACTAGGAGGAATAAATGAGAAAACGCTGACTTCCTTTTCAAAGCCAACTGAAGCAAAAAATTAAGCATGCTTTACTTGGATAAAGACTGGAAAATTCTGGAAAAATGGAAGACACCTCAAGATAATTTTTAAAGCTACAGAAAGGCTGCTATGAAGATTTTTAAAAAGATTTTCAGATAGAGATGTCTACATGCTCTAGTATTTGTTATTTACACTTACCGATCTGTTTTATATTGCAGCATGTCACAAGTGTTTAAACTCAACAGTTTATAAGCTGACTGGCCTATCACTGTTTTTTAATATAGATCCTGACAACACTGGGCAATGCTATATCCTCGTAGTGTTTATAATAACGGCTCTTGTAATGATCTCTGCAAACAACTCCTCTTCTTCTCTTTTCAAAAAATCTGACCACTCCAACTTCCACGCCTAGATTATTAGTCAATGAAAAATCATACAACGTGTAAGATCATGTCTTGTTTACCTTCACAACAATCTCAATCGATTTTAGCCAGCAAGACAGAAGGAAGCATCTGCTGATTGAACAAGCAGAGGAAAAGCGCTTGTGCTAATTGGGTAGGGGATGTGGAGAGACTGTAGTAAATTGAAAATTATTAAGAAAAGTCAGTCACTGTGTTCACGTAGCATTTTGTACTCAGAGATTATCAACAAGCCCCACCAGCATACTCTATTTATTAATTAGACCATTTAAGATAGAGGTGCACAACACATATGAGCACATGGACTGCTGAAGACATCATCCCGTCAACATCAGTCTGTCCTCTCCTTCCCGAATAACATCAAATCCCATCCCTACTTTCCCCGCTCACATCCCTGACCCTTGGCCACTTCAACCCTCTCCTCCAGCGGAAGTGGATTTTTAAGATAATTTATTACAAAGTGCAATTTCTGAGGTGGCTGCCCAAAGAAGAGCTGCCGCCGTGGGGCTGGCCATCGGGGGCTCCCCCCGTGTCGGGGCCGGACCCAGCTGCCACGGCTGGCGGCAGGTTCGCTCCAGTGGACAGAGTCACAGGAAGTGCCTGCAGTGCTGTGTCTGAGGGCATTACGGCCCTTTCGTGCTACTCACCCCATTTCGATAGTCGACCCGAGGAACGAGGGAATGCAGTAATCGGCAGCTGCTTTGGTGTAGGGCGGCCGGGCAGAGGAGTCGTTCCAGTAAATATCTTTCTCCAGCCTTGGTAAGTTCATGTGCATCTCGTCCACCGCCAGAAGTGAGACCTTAGATTTTTTTGGTATAAATCATGTCACTTTCAATATAGCGGAGTGTACAAAATAATCTGCTTTATACTGCCTGGGCCAATGTTTTTTCTGGAAACTCTTTTCAGTAAGCTGCGCGTGCTAGCCTGAGCATTGCGAAGAGACACAGTATTAAAATATAGTCCCCCCAAACCCTCCTATTCCCACGAAAGCATAAATTTTATTGCAACTGGAGTTTTCCATGTTGCAAAGATATCTGCATCTCGCAGCTCCTGCCACTGGGGGAGGAAACTGCTTCCTGTGCTGGCCGCAGGCAATGCTGAGGGCAGTATCACAGCACAAGTCATGGTATGAGCCGTGTTTATTGGTTCAGGGCCCTGTTCGGTGTCTTCTGTATCTTCATCTTTATTTTTTCAGAAAGATTAATATACAATAGTTGCCAAAATATGTTTTCATCTATAAGGGAATAGATGGCTTTGGGATTTTGCAGGATTGACCTACATTACTTATTTTTCCAGGCATAAACTGAGTTTATAGTGTGGGGTCAGCTGTTTGCATCTTTTATCAGGCAACAAGAAATATCAAATACCAAATCCATGATGAATTAGCATGTAAAAACAGAAATATGGGGATCACAACCATAGGTATTCCTTCAGGGAAAGATTCTGTTTCCATGACCCTTGACGACATTATTTTGTGCCTCAGTACAAGAACTAGTATTAAATTAAATTATAATATACAATATGGTAAAGCTGGAAGTAGAAATAACAACAGCAACCTGTAAATTTCTATCGATGCACCAATTAGTTTCAAAATCATCATCATCTTCTCCAAACGGGTTAATAAGTTGCTCAGCGACCTAGGAGGAAAAGGAGACGGTGAACAGAGGCAGGCGTGCAACCACAGGGCTGCTGCCTCCTTAGAGCAAATACGATCTGATTTCCTTCTCCCCGCTGTCACTTGCGATCACTGCCTGAGCTCCAGCATGACGTTTCTGCCAGCCTCGTAGAGGACCCGTTTGCTTCCCTTGCAGGTTTGTACCTCGACGCCTCGTTGGTGCTGTCAGTCAGGATCGTTGGCACTAGCCGGCTACTAGGAATTGAGGAACGGCCAGGCTGCTGTAGCTGTCCCACATGACAGTCATTACCTCTCATTACTGTTAGCTTGGGCTGATTTAAATTGATGGTATAGCAGCTAAGGGCTCTGTTATTGCATTATGCGCTACAGTACTCTGCCAGCCTGTTCAGTTAATATTTCTGAGCAAAACAAAACTGAATTTTTCTGGAAAGAATACAGTTTGTCTGGCTGGCTCGGCCCCGGACGCCACATATGTTGTGGGGAAAAAGACCACAGCTGCTGGGGGGGGGAAAGATACAAAATGGGAAAATGCAAAAAAAAAAAAAAATTTAGGAAATTCAGAGTGCTTCTCTATTTCTCAGTTCCTCAGTACACTGAGATTTTAAATATCCTTCCCTCCTCCCCATGCTCTTTTCCTTCTGTTTCTCTTTTTCAGCCCCAGCGTTGGAGCTGAGCACATTGTTGCTGAGCCCCCCAGATCCTGCCGGGATCCTCGGGACCATGGACGGTGGCAGTGGCCAACTGCCAGGGCTGACACGGCTGTGGGCAAAGCAATGGTCTCTGCTAAAATTTTGAGCAGGCCCCTCATGGACCTCTCTAGGGACTGCTGTGATCTAAAACAACCTGTAATAGTAAGGCGGTCACCCCGTGGCTATTTTTTTGCATGTGCCTCATGTTTAAGTTCCTCTAGCTTGTACCATTAGGTAGTTACTTGCTGACTGACCTATGCTAGCACCTCCCAGGCTGGTGGTGGAAGATGACAAACCAGCTGCTGAAAAGACCAACGCTATAAAAACCCCAGATAAGGACGGGGGACTGCAAAGGAGCCAGAGGACATCTGTGCTCACACTCGTCGTTCTGCCCCGTGGCATTATATTTCAGATATAGTTACGTAACTGCTGGAATAGCAATAAGCCCAAAAGCAAATTGCACAGGGGCTCTGCAGGGAAAACACCAGATCAGTTTGGTGCAAACTGGGGAATCACCCCACAAAAATGCACTGCAAAACCTGTCACGACAGCTGAGCCCGTGGATGGCCTGTCTATTACAGAAATGAAAATGGGGTTTTAGACATGTCTCACGTGATGGGAAACTTTGCCCCTCTGTTGTATGTGTAACAAATCAGGCCTGAGGCCAAGGAATGAGCTCAGTTTAGCCATAATTTCTGGGGAACTGCTATGTTCCTGGAAGTCAATAGTTCTCGGCCGTTTTTACAGTCCAGCAGCCAAGGTCTGATACACCCAGCAGGAAAAAGGCTTTAACCTTCACGATAGAAATAGCCAGGATTCTCCAGCACCACGGGTGCAGGCAACCCGCCGCTCTGAGGGAGCACTGCCGATTTTAAACCTGCTTTTTTAAACTGCTCCTCCTCCCTTTCTTTCTTTTTTTTTTTTATGCACAAGATTTTTCCGTTATAATGACAACTTACTCCTGACGTCATCAGGAGTGGGCTGGAAATCTTGAACCTAACTGGAAATGGCGCTACCCACAGCCTGGGGTGTACGTGAAGGGGAAAGTGCTCCCCTTGGGGTGGTCAAGAGGAACAACCTCACTGTTTGTGCGCCACAGGTGGAGCAAAGGCAGGAAGACTGAGCCCAAAACTGTTTATGGTTTTGTAACCCGCTAGTAAAACCTTAAGAGACGTTCCCTAGAGACAAAGCCTCGCATAAACGATGGTGTAAGCATTTGCAGCTTTAAAGAAAGAAAATCTATGCTGCAGCTGCATGTACACTGATGTGTCTAATGGGCACAACGAGAGACAGGCACAAGAAGCACTTGTACACTGAGTGAGTCAACATCTTTGAAAACAAACAAAAAAGCAGCAGCAAAAAAAGATCCATACTGTGGGGTTTGACTAATCTTCATTGATATTTCCCGACTCAGAAGACAAGGGTCCACAGATGCAAATACATTTTTTACAACTTACCTTAAAAAAGCTGTTCCTTTAAAAATACATGATTTTTAAGGCCCATAAGTATCTCACCAGCTATAAAATGTAAAACATCATTCAGCTGATGACACAAATGAATCAAAACTGGAGGGGTGTTTTACAAACAGAAGACATTATCCCGTGAGCTGTCCATGCACGAAGCTCTTCCCGTCAATGGGCTTTGCAGGAGCAGTGGCCTGCGAGTCTCTCTTTCGCCATCTCTTTTCTTGATTGCACCCTATGCTGCAAATTGTTTCTTTACCCCCAGATTGCACCCCTTAGGACAGAGGGTAAGAGAAGCCCGCCTGCAGGCCTCTGCAGAGTAGGCAGGTTACTGCTCCTGCCAGCTGCCAATTTGGGACGCTGCCTTTTTACTCTGCCATTTTCAGTTGGCTGTGGGAAGAGGGCTGCCAGTATTTGGCTTTAAAACTGGCCAATTCTGTGCAATTTGTATCCTAATGCAAAAGTTAGCTCTAAGTTCTCAGCCCTGATTATTAAATCCAAAAGGAAATCCTAATGCACAGAGGCCCTAATGTACATATTTGCTTTTTATTTGAAACCTTTTGGTCAATTAGTCTACTTTGATACTCATTGAGGAGGAGAGAATCGATATGAAGTGTATGGCTTAATTACATAACTATCGGACTGATGACGATATGCTAACTGACCAGCCATCAGTGGGCTGATGGGTAGCATCCAGTTCCTTCTATAACTCTTCTTTTTAATGAACTTTTTAATGCAGTAGCATTGTAACCAATATTAGCTGTCACGGTTTGATAGCCCTCTGAAATTGGAGACCTTTAATTGCCTGCATCTGATTAGGTTAACAGCAGATACTAAAGGCTGCCTTTGATCATAAGAAGAGACTGTGGTTCAGTCCCTTTCAGTTCACACCAGGTCTGCAACAGCATTTTCCCATCACACTGCAGAGTGGGAGAAAGAGCTTTTTTAATCTTTCATCTGTCAATTTATAGTCCAAGTCCTGGGACTGGATTTTGCTGAAGTAACACTTCCTTGGGGAGCTGTCAGTGCACTATTCCTAATAAAATGGGCTCTTTCAGGTTCCTGATCATTTCTTACTCTAAGATCTGTTGGATGGAATTAAAAAATATATTGGATGTTTTTCAAAGTTTTTCTTGAAGATCGACCACAGGACACTTTGGGCTGAATTCAGCTTTGGTGTAACTCCATTACTCTTCAGTGACTTTATAGTGTGCCATAAATCTGATACCTTGACTTCAGCTCTGACACCTTCACCAACTCACCTAGGGAGAGTTCCCCCATTACCTTTCCAGAAAACTAGTTTACCTTGAGCCATCCTGCGTAGAAGAAGAACTGTAACAGTGTGAAGATTGGAATGTAAAGATCTAAGTCATGTCCCTGATACCCTTGGTCAGTATCCAAAAATTGACGCCCTATCAGGCAGGCAAAGAAAAAAGTATAGACTGCAAGAGTAACAACCTGCAAAGAACAAAACTTAATTGAAATCATGCAATAATACAGTCTTATGCATAAGGCATCACATACCTAAAGGCCTCTGAATGACTTTCACAGTGTTATTCACAAATGTGTAGAGAGCCATTACAAATAAAGAGGCTCCATGAAGTAATTATGGCCAGCAAGTGGACCCAGGAAACATAGAAATATTTCAGTGCTTCCCCCTCTCCCAAATTATGTAAAGCCTCCAAACATCTTTGCATTAAATATGACTTAAATATTTAGCCAGGCATCTGTCCTATGGACTAAATCCAGTGTGAGTCAATGAGTGCTCAACAGCTCGGACACTCTAGTCAAGGCAGCAGATGCTTTGCACTAATCTCCCATTTTTCGGAGGTCTGGTTTCAAACAGGAACATCTCAGTACCTGTGTATAGACCAGTGGAATTCCAACCCAGTCATAACCAAACAAAAGACTACACCAAGACCGGTACTTATTCATCTCCTAAAAAGAAAAAAAACAGCAAAACCCAACAAAACAAAATAGTATCATGTTCAATTCTAAACAGCACGCATTTTGTTACAATTCATTTTTATACATGTAAAAGGAGAGGAAAAAGAGAAAGTGTAGTATAAATTGATAACACAGTTATATGCAGCAGCCCATTGGCATGTTTGAATATTCACTTAATTTATGGACTTAGAATGTTTAGCATAATATGTATTTCACAAATTATCCTTTGTTTCATTTTCTCAAAGGTATTTACAGTCTAGTGATATATTAAAAAGGATATATTATATCATAAAAAGGATGTTTGACCACTTAATGAATTATTTAGGTAGATTATTTTCCCTTCTCTGGCAACGGTATAGGTATACGCTAGAATATATTTTTGCTCCCCAATTTGTTTTTTCAGTCAATATCTTCTCAGTTATATAAATATAATTCCAGTGAATTGCTGCTATATTTTCATTCATGTAAACTGGTACACAGAGAAAAGTGGCATAAACATTGAGTAAGAACATTTAGATGAGACTGGAGAATTGTGTGTACTAAATCAAACTGTGTAAGTGAAAAGCTACTGCATAGCAATCTAAGATTAGTTTTCTGTGTATTTACTTTTTTACTTACGTTCAGCAGTGTCTGCAGATCTACACTATCTCGAATTCTACCCTCTTTTCGTGCCTTTGATGCCAAATTTCCAAACCAGACAAACGGAACCCAGTATTTAAGATGGGGAGACTTAAGATCATCAAATATTTTTCTTTCATATCTTGTCATAAAACCTATTTACAAAAAAAAAAAAGTTGGTTTATTGTGTGCAGTCAGTGCGATTTATGCTATAAATGTTGATGGAATGTGAATTTCCAGGCAGTTGCCTGGTTTGAGGCAGATGTGAATGTGTTTATGCGGTGTTTGCATAGAACCATGCAGAAAAATATTTGTAATTGTAACTATTAACCTCCTTTTTTGGAGTTTTCTTCCAGGATGAATCTTGCTTGAAACAACCTCTTGAAATAACTATCCACACAAAATCCCTCTTCATGTATATATGCAACAATCTAAAATTACTATGTTCCCATGTGTGGCTGCTGAAACGTTGAAGATGCATATAATGCTAAGTATTGTGCAGACTGCTCTCTAGTTTCATATTCTACTTTCAGAAAAATAAGGAACTGAATGACATCAGTCAAGAAACTTGCCTTTCAGCAATGATGGCTGGTTGCAATAACTCAGCATATGTTATAAGGGAAGTCTCATGACCTCTTGAGTCTGATAAGCTTTTGGTAAAGCCGCAAAGTAGTGAGCAGGCCGCAGAGGATAAGACTGCGCTCGGTAAACAGAGCTCAGTAGCAAGCGTGCCTTCTGCCAGTGAAATACTTCTCCACCAGATTGTGTTTCATGTTTTCTTCGGGGTTGCGAAGGTGTGCAAAGAGACAGGAAAGGCCTCACGCCCAGAAACCCCACCGCTAGCGGGACATGGGGCCAGGTCACGTGCTCTGGATCTGCAGGCTGAAGCTGCGCTCTGCCTGGCAATTTGCCTTGCCGTGGTGCTGGGAAGGCATTATATTTCCTGCAAGACTTACCCCGGCCTTGCAAAATCCTGCTTCCCTCTACTGCAAGTAATTGCAAGGTGAGCTGGCAGGGGAGCCGGAGCCGCGCTTGGCAGCATAGCCGCCGGGGCTGCACTGTGCCCGGGGTGGCGTGGGAGCAGCTGGCGTTTTGGAGCAACACCTCAGCCCCCTTGGGCTTTGCCGGCAAGGAAGCTCAGCTCTGCCCTGCTGTCCTCCTTCTGCCCGTGCTGCTGAGAAAACCCGCCTGGGAAAATTTGCGACAGGGACTGCACAGATTTCCTTTGTCCAAATTATGTATTTCCTGGGATTGGTGCAATGTTTAGCTTTGGGAAATCTTAATTTTTGCTCAGGTGTGTGGGTCAGCTGCCAGGGTGGGTGTAAAGGCTTCTTTACTTGTGTTAATATTGGCTCTGGAATAGGACAGGCAGTGGCTAGTTGCAAAGCAACATAAAAACAAGTGGTTCATCTAATTAAATTTATGTTTGAGCACTGAAAACTTAACATGGGACTTGAAAATAGAGATGAACTTTTTTCCTAGTCTCCAACTAGTAACTAAGTTTTTCCAGTTGGCCTGTTATTTTTAATGTTGCTAATGATACATGAAGCATCAGAAAGATATATATATATAAAATATATATAAAAATATATATAAAAGTCCATGCAGCATTGATTTTTGTATAAAAAGGTGAATAATGTAAGAACAGATTTGTTAAACAAGGTGACCTTCTTAAATATTCTTTTGGTGAGGAAAATGATGTTGTTGTTGTACAGTTGCAATGATACAGCACAAGACGTGTGAGGTGCTGCAACCACCGAAATGAAGCAATTATTGCTGTTGGGCAAGAAGAAAAGTTCTGTGAAAGAATGAAAGTTCAGCAGCAAGATTCAGTACTCCTGAATCATTCTGGAACTGAAGAACAGAATAAGGTATAGCTTTTAAAAGGTCCCTGGGCGGTTGTGCTTGTATAATCATCTACACAGAAATAATCAGGCAACCGGACAATTTGGCATGCTAGTCATGACTCCTACGTCAGCCTTTTAGGCTGCCTTTGATTTGCGGCTGGCCAACCTTCTTAGTGCAGGACAGGAAAAGATGCTTCTATGATGCTGAACCAGAGGCACCAGAATATCAGAAAATTGATAGTCTGGAGGAAACATTGGATGCAATTCAATTGAGAAGCTCTGGGAAGTCATTATCTAGAAGGACACAGCCAGAGGGTCATGAAGAATAGCAAAGGTCCAAGAGTCAGTCCAGCTCTCCACTTAAGCTGGGTATCTTTTTGTTCAGAAAAACTAAGCAAAACATTATTCTTTTAACAATAAAATTCAAGCTGTCATTATTTGTAAAGTTACGGTGTTCATGTTTATGTTAATTAAGTATTCTCTTTGATGGACATTAATAATGCCTAGTATTCTTACCACAGAAAATATTAAGCAGTTCTGGATTGCTGCGACTGCTGGTGAAGGTTACAGCAATACAAGCAATATGCAGTATAGAACCACTTGTTGTGATTGCAGTGGTAAAGAAACACTTTATATTTCATCAGTTTCAGGATATTAAACCTAAGTTCTTAAAATTAAATGGTTTCTGAATATGGTCATATTATTTTTATTCAAGAGTATTCAAAGAACTAGCTGAGTAACTCTCTGAATAGGAATGTTGGTTTTTTTTGACAAGTGCTGGAACACTGGAGAAGTTCCAGAAAACTGAAAATACTTGTCAAATAGCATGCCAAGATCTTGAAAAGGATGATCTGGGGAATGATAGGGCATTGAACCCTTGCAAAAGTATGAGAAGTTTGACTTGCACTACAATCAATAAAGAATTAAAGTACAATAATATAGACCAAGTCAGTCAATGTGATCTAATGGAAAAACAGGTCCTGTTAAACAAGCTTGACTTTTTTTCTAATGAGAACACAAGCCTGATTGAAAACAGTCACTTCTTCTACCTCTCATGAGTTCAAAGAATATTCAGGTCTCCCTTCAAGATCAAATGGTTTGAGACAGGATTGGTTCAGGTCATCCGCTTCAAATACCCCAAAGGTGGTGGTTAGAGGAAGAAGGAGCTGATCAGCAGCCTCCCACTTCTCCACAGAGCTCTCTGATGGTGGTCAAATAGATGAAAAAGGGGGTTCGCTTTCTGTTGCTTTCACTGTATTATGTGAGAAAGGATTAATTTAGCTATCTCACTCCAGCAGAGGGTTTGGGACTATGAATACCAACCAGCAGAAGGTATTTTTGTCACTGAGAAGTATGGGGCTCACACTTCTTGTATCTCCTCAGCATTTCCTATCGGCTAGTTTAGGCCACTTTCTGCCCAGTTGTTGATTTTTGTGTCTCATGCTCTTGAGCATCTAGCTCTCCTTTCGTACCGTTCAGCAAACAGGATTTGCAAACTTAGGAGTGCTGCATATGTGACACTCACGTCATAGGTCATGCATCAGCATCATGATGTCATGAATCAACATGAATCTACTGCCTCCAGTTCCATACAGAACGCTAAAAATGAAAAAGAATTTAGAAGAGAGTTGCAAGGAAGATCCAGAACTGAAGAAGATACCTTGTAGGAAGAGGCTAAAGAAGGCCGAGCTACTAAGTTTATTCCAACCCTTATGCACTCTGTTAATAGGTAGCTATTGAGAGAAAATGGTGTTTTCATCTAATTAGGAAAGAACTACCAAACCTATCAAAAAACCCAATGAGGAGAAGATGACTCTATACAAGTTCATACTCAGAATACAATTCCACCTTTCAACAGGGAATTCACCATTGTGAACGTCAATTCACCTAGGATGTCGTGTATTCTCCGTTGTACTCTGTTAAATTTTAAATCAGGGCTGGTTATATTCCTAGAGATATTATAGTTCAGTCAGAAGTTACAACTCTCTAAAGGGTGTTGTGAATAAGCTTTTATGCCTTGTGTTATGGATGAGTCAGACTAGATTACCATAATACTGCTCTCTGATTTAAAATCTATGAATTTAAGCAGTTCATTTGCTGAAAAGCAAAATGTGTAGAAATATTCTTACCATGGCAATTCTGAGTCTGATATGCAAAATTGGCATACGTTCCTTCAATGATGACTGCTCTTTAAGTATTGGATTCTGCCACCCGTATTCATATTAAATGTTGCACTCCCCATGCAGTCTGTTATATAATGCCATAGGGAATAAGGGATGGGATAATTGCACAGTACTATATTAGTCACTGTATGTAAGAGTAGCACAATATGTCCTCAAGTGCTCAGTGCCGCATCAACAAAAAAATCTGTGGTACAATATGTATGAAAATCCACAGAGCTGACTATATTGTCAAGACTTAGCTATACAGTGTGTAATAGAATATTTTCCACTGTGCAAAAAAAATCTTGTTTTCCAGTCTTCAATTTTTGTACAATGCTGTGACATTTTGTCTCTTTTGGAACAGATTGTCTTTAGCAATAGGGAGGCAGAGCTGGATTAGCCTGCTGGAAATGCTGTAATTTTCCAGTGTGTATTAGAAGCAGATTGCCGGGGAGAGTGCCAGAAGCTTCCTTGGCCGCTCACAGGTTCAGGTAAACAAGTTTGTTGAAAAGCACAAGGAAGTGAAATTCAAAATCCAACAGTATTTGGAAAAGAGGAGACCATGAACAGTTTCTGTCAATAAGAAGAGTGCATTCTGCATTCTGCGTGGATTCTTTTTTTTTTTTAATATCCAAAGCTTCTCACACATATGTGGATGTATGTATATATACACACTGTATACAGGCAATAATTTTAAGAAATGCAAGACCTTCAGTGAAAACATATGACTCTTCCTATTTGAAACAGATGATTAAATCTCTGTGCTGGTGTTCTACCCCTGACACTGACTGATCCAGTCACCCCAGAAAAAGGCAGAGCATCACACCTCGCATTTAAATACTCAGCAGCCACTCCTTCATAGACAAACAAATTCTTACAAGATTAAGCTCTCTTCCCCATCATTACAGTCAACTGTTGTGTAATCAAAACAAACAGAAAATAAAGACATGCTTAATACTTAGTATATTTATCCTTGAAAAAACTGAACTTATGGTGAGGTTGTAAGTTTAAAGAAAAAAAATTAGGAGGTTGGGGTTTTTTTTAGTGTATCACAGCCAATCTATGACATGCACAATCTACTCACAGATAATTGAGATGAAGCTGTAATTGTGAAATGCCTATGGAGGCTAGTCTCCAACAGGCTAGAAAAAGTCATATCCTAGACATTGAGGCAAAGCAGTAACATCTCAGCAATGCAACTGCATTGTATTACACTGCAACTACATAATTTTTCAACTTTTGGAAAGCTTTGATTGTACCTGCTCCATATGCCTGTTCAGGCAGGCCTATGGCCTTTGTGTGGTCTGAAAACAGATCCCTCTAGGAGTCTCAGACTCACTGTGACTTTTACAGTGTCACTAGATGAAGACCTTAAGAGCAGTATAAATGGCCATTTAAACATGCTTCATTTAAGCCACTGACAAAAAATGTGGTAGCTTTGACATGGACTAGTATGACAGACACACATGGCTGAAGAGGAAAGAAAAAAAGAGGCTGATCCCTCCCCTCCCCACGCCCCCACCTGTGAAGGAAAGAAATGCTGGGAACAAGAACTTGACTGTACCTGCTCCTACCACGTGGTCCATGGTGGGAAACCTTTTGTAGACGGCGGTGCTCACGGAGCGGAAGATGAGCAGAGACGTTAAATTCACATAACGCATTAGAGTCCTTCTTATCAAGCGACCATATTCGTCTCTTCCCTGAACACAGCTAGAGATCAAGAACATAAGTCGGTCTGGCCATGGTAAGTTCACAAACTGGTTCCACCAACGATTCACCACCAAAGTGACATAGAAGCCTGTGAGTTTAAAGAAAAAAAAAACAACAGCACCTATTCAGAGTTTTTGTTTAGCTTACTTTGATTTAGGTTGTGGAGTGTTATTCATATGACCGAGTCACCACGTTTTGCAGAATAAAAGCAGTAAGTTATGTCCAAAAACAGGATGCATGCAGTCAATGTTTATTATTTAATAGACACTACAATTTCATGGCCCTTTTCTGCTGAGCATTTCATGGTATGTTAATATGAACGTCCAGATTTCTGCTACTCTAGTAGAAGTTGAATGGATTTAGTTTTTTGAAAGATCAGGTACAATATATCAGTGTTAGTGGGCTATATATATATGTATATGCATGTATATGTATGAAAACTTTACTCTTTCATTAGTGCATTAAGGACTTGAGCATATGTGTTGATGTGACAAAAGCAACTTGACCTTAAAGAGATCTAATGGAGGCTGATGATTTTATTGTGAGCCTCTAATCTCCCCTACGCCCCTCAGCTCTGAAATGCTCCCATGCACAGTCATTCATGATGCCTGGACAGAAGCAGTGTTGGAGAATAATTTCACATGTAACCAGTACTTACCAAGCACAAAAGTTACAGGGATTTGTTCAGCATATTTGTCACAGTAAATTGATAATTTTTCAAAGAACCGTTTTTGGCTTCCTGTAAGAAAAAATCTGCAGCAAAAATAAAATGCATGTGTCCTTTCATAATATTCTGGCACTAGCTACAGAGTGCAAACAAATATAAATAATCATATATGTGCAATCAGGAGCAACCTTGGCTAATGTCTTCAAGTGAATTGTTAAAGGTAAAGTGATGAACACTTGTAGCCTGTAATAAGCTGGAGGAGAAGACAATATTATTTTCTGGTCTTTGCAGTTTCCTCATGACTAATGGGACTGGCACTACAAGTTAGAATCAATAAACCTTTGGGATTAGCATACTATCTCATATAGACCAGCAATGTTAGTAAGTGATAACCCCACAAGTAGAGCTTGCTCTCATTTTTCAGAGGGCTACTTAATAAAAATGCTCAGGTCTGCCTGAATTGCAAGGGTTACTAATCTGTATTGCTGTCATTTGAAAACACTACATTGCTGCAGCAGTTTTCACTCTTACTCCTAAGAAATTTGTCTTATCCATAAGGTGAAAAAACTCAACAACTGTATTTATTTTGTAGCAAGGAAAATATTCACCAGATGTTAGAAAAAATGAGCGGAGCACAGCAGCTTCTTCCCATGGAGAAAGATATCTAATGAAATACAAGAAGCTTAAACACAAACAATTATTTTATTTGTAGGTATATTACAGTTATTCTTTGATTTCATTTAAAAGTTATACATGACAAGTATTTGGTGTGCTTTTGCTTACAATTGTGTAATAAAATCTGCAGGGCATATGGAATGCTTTCAATGGTGTATTTGCTACATTCTTTAATTGCCTAACATTTCCGTAAAACTAGAGTTTGGATTTGTATTTCTTTACATATTAGTACTGTAATCTTATTTCTGAGTTTAAACTGCTGAACATTTTGGAAAGTTAGTGATTAATCACCGACAAACTGAATTAATTTTCTCTTTGTTCCACATAACATGAAAACATTGAGCTCCAATTACAGATCAAGGTAAGAGGTGAATCATTGATTTTGATACCTATGTGCAGTGTACTTCATCAATTAAAGCATTCAATATACTAATTGATGCATTGCTTCTGTCATATCGGTGTTTAATTTACATCTTGGCAGAGGAGGTAATTTTCCTTCTAACTTGACCCTCACAGGTGCTGTGTTACACACAGGTACTTGCATATATACTTGTGACATACGGGTCACTTCTATTTTCCATGTGGTTGTGTTTGGCCAAAGGGCCGAGCCCTTAGCTTTGCAAGCTTAGGTCTGTAAAAATAAAGTTTGTCATGTTGCCCTTACTTTAAGCAAAGCTTCACTTTTCCTGGGAAAAGACTATATAAACTGCCCCTCAAATTATTACTTTTCAGAGTTTTCTACGAAACTACCACTGAGCAACTGAAGACATGTTCTGCAAGTAGGACGAAAGGTCTATACTTATCATTTCAAGCTGAAAGGCAAGCTCAGCATTGCCAAGTCAGAATGGCAGAAGCTGTATAACGTAGGCTAGCTCTGGGTTTTCACTTGGCCTAACAGCAGTAGAGCTGTCAGCCAACACGAGCACAGGGCTGAAAGCAGAATCAGTTGAATATCGTAGTTAGAGAGTATTTTATTTATACCCTACATGCTTTCTCTGGAATATTAAAGCAAATGTGGAAATGAAAGGACATTATAAAAGGTCCAAGGAAAAGATCATAATTATGTAGTAACCTCCCCCCCAAACAGTCATCCATCAGCCTAATGCTGTGAAGCGTGAACTTCAATATAACATTTAAGGAGATGTGAATCGGAAAGAGTGTACCTGTATAATACACTTATCGCTGTGTAAAGAGTAGCAAAAACAATAAATTCTCTGTACAGCAATTTGTAGATGCTGCCCTTCCACTTTAGGAGTAATCTGTGAAATCCAAAGAAAGTGGCATTTGCTACTTTGCTGGAATAAGTGACTGTCATCGTCTTGGCAGGCTGTGCCTAGAAACAGTAGAAGAGAAGCAGGAAACCAATAACATTTTAGACAGTGTGTCCTAACCTGAACACACCAATGAAAAGAGGATAGATACATAGATCTACACACACATGTACACATATAATAGTGTATGTATACATAAATACATAGTGAGTGTGTGTTTTTTTATATATATATATATATATATATATATATAAAAAGAGAGAGAAACATAAAAACCTGCAATTAGAAGCCCCGTTGAGACCTGCAAATTGATAGATGCAATGCTGCCTCTGGGATTTGCCCCAAAGGTCACCCAAGTTAGCACCAAATGTCAGCTGCACGGACCTATCAAACCTCTGAGGCCTCCACCTACCCCCAGGTTGCTCCAGTCTGGTGTGAACAAAGAAAAGGAAGTAAATTTGCTTGTAATTTTTCAAAACTTTGTCAGAACTCCAGCAATAGAAGTAAAACTAAATTTCACCAATGTACCTTCCTCCCCAGCCAATGTTTTTAGCTGGCTTTGGTAATTACATTCATCTAAACCCAGAAGAGATTTGGAGACTGCCTCTTTCATTAACAGTTATCACAGCAGCTGAGACCAGCTGAGGAGCCTTATTATTTTTCTACTTGGCAGCTAGACATATTCATCAATATATTGTCACTCCAGCATTGCATGGCCGTGCAGAAAAGCCACAGGGCTGCTCAGGCAGACAGCGTGCAAGGCAATGTCATTAAGGCAGCATTAAAAGTATATAGGTAAATATTTTACTCTGGTTTTGTTGCTTGCTCACCTAGTATAGGAATGACAAATTAACTTTTATGTGCTTACAAAAAAAAAAAAAAAAACCCTCCAAAAACGGGCGAAAGCAGCTTTGTACAGCATTCAAGGAAGGGAGTAAATAAGACAAGCACAAAGTCTCAAGGGAGTTATTGTGTAAGACACCAGCATAAATATGATTCTTGTCTACATTTTGTTGATGCCAGTCTAGGTCATTTACTTTCAGAAAAAGATATGAACCCATAGTTAATAGATGACTTGATAGAATTTTGTGCAACTTCACTAAGTCTCTGATGCAGAATGTAAAAATAAGCCATGAAAATTCAGTTGTAAAAGTGCCACTTTTTCTTTTGGTCACCGCAGAAATCAGCAGGGAAAAGACACCATGTCTTCTATTCTTGACAGACTGTCTCTTCTCGTGCGCAGAATGCCTGCTCTAGGCTTGTCAGCTTGGCCTTGGGTTTTTTTCTTTGTTATTTTTTTTAAGATACATGGATTTTATTCTTTAGCATCCAAATGATAGTTCTTCTGTTTCTGAGACTTGGCACATCCCTTTATTTCTTTTGCTGAGCTCCAAAAAGTGCAACACAGGAGCCAAATGGACTGGCTGGTATGCAGAAGCGCAGTCCTGTCTGCTTGAAAGCCTGTGGTCAGAATGAAACATCTAAAAAAACGGAAGCAGAGATTTCCAGTCTCCAGCCGAAACAGCCCTTTATAAACAACGGGAGAAGTCTGTGGCTAGACTATAGGGGAGGAACTGGGCAAAAAATACTGTTAATGCTATGGTGTGTTTCCTAGGATAGCAGTCCCTGCCTTTAGTCCCTGCTCATTAACGCTAGGGAAAATGTGTGTTCAGGTCATACAGGGAAGTAACATCCCCAGTAACATCCAGTCTGTAACGGAAACCTCCAGTGGAACTTCCTGTGTGTAGGAACTTAGATATAGAAAAGATATTTGATAGTGTGAAGGCTGGAACCGGACTCCCCAGCCTAACAAGGTGCAATGGCTAGAGGATGAAGTCAGACTAGCGCAGTCTGAAGTAAAACATAAATTCCTACCTGTGGCAACAACCCAATATTGGGACAAGATAAACTCGCTGTAGTTCAGGATCTTTAAGATGAGAGTAGATAATTCTCTCAAAGATAATCTTCTGGAAGAATTCACACAGCTGGGGTATATATGTCTCTACTGATCTCTTCTGGCCTTGATATCTGTTTAGCTATGAAACTTGCTGTCCATCCCCTTCCTCCACGGGCCATGGGGAGAACGAGATTGCCTGCAAAGCCCTCATGATGTTCATAGCTTTGCAGGAGGACAGTGACTATAACCGAACCCATGTCTCACCACTGCAGCTTACAGGCTTCAGGAAGGAGCCTTCCTCCCTTCAAGGGAGGGATGCTTCATGGATATGTAGGAAATCCTGTCTTGAAATGCCTTGTGGGTAGAGTATGGCCACAGTCTCAGAGCTGTGCTGGTAACAGGACTCAGGATTAAGAATATTTCCCCTCACACTGGACTGAGAGAAGGAAGAGTTGTTTCCATGGAGTGCAATTTGACTGTTGAAGTGGCTATATCTCACTTAATCAGATCCCAGCCATCTCTCTCAGCACTTTACTCGAAGCTGTGAAGGGCTGTGCAAGGAAGAGCCACACATTGGCTTGGGAGGCACTGCAAGCCAGCAGCTTTTGCTTTCTTTTCTGAAAGGGGGCAAGTAAGAGTGGGGCTGTTACAGCAATTTCAGGCTTTGGTGCCTTGGTTTCCTTCCCTTTCCTTGATTTGTTGCACTGTATTTTAACTTCCTGCTGAGCAAAATGTTTTTTTGACTATTTATCGTTGGGTTCATACAGGGGCTTTGGGGTGAAAGGTAATGTCCCAAAATACACATGAGGTCGGTTAGGTGATCCAAAATTCCTTTAAACTATATGAAGCTTTGAAAGACATCAATGTGCCCATCTGATTGTATTTCACAACATAGCAAGCACAGACTTAGCTTTGCACTTGTGTTTTGTTTTTTTTTCCCCTCCAAGACCAATTACAACCACTTGGGTATAACACCCCCAACCCGGGGGAGTTTTGGTATGAATCCATGTGTTGCATCTGATTCTTGCAGGGTGGTCCCAGGCCCTCGGTTCACGGGCAGCATGTTGCCTGAGAGTCCTTCCAACATTACTCAGGGTCACAGGAAATTAAAAAGCTAAAACAGAGACTGACAGGAAGGGCAACGTATAATGATGCCCCCCAGCACATTCCTGGCTCAGCGCTGTTGGCCGTGGCCACTGAAGGACAAAGGGTGCTAGATTAGACACCGCGGTCACTGGTGCCATGAAAGACTTTCCTATTCATCATGTTGCCCTTAGCTTCCTTAGCAGATATAGGGCCAGGCTTTCTGCTGGCATGGATTTGCCAGTTCTGATGACATAGCACCAGTTATACCCATTTTACACCTGCAGAGACTTTGGCTCTTATCCGTGACATTTCTTTTCCTTTTCTTCGGTGTTTGTTCCCTCTCTGGAATTTACTCAAGCACAGAGTAAAATGTTAGTTATATCTTACTCCACTTCTGCTAAGATCATCAAAGCTGTAAGTATAAATGTCTAAAAATAAAAGATTTTTTTCCTATTAAGTCCAGTTTTAAATGGGAGTTTTGCCCAGCTGAGGGTTTCAGGATGCATTACTATTAAGAGAGAAACCACAGTAAAAAATAACAGCAGTATCAGTGTTCCCTAATTGACCATTAAAGAGACATTATGGAATATATAAATAAATAATGCCTCTGTACAGAACTAGCCCTTGCCATTGTTTTACTTTATTTATTATTTTATGATGTGTTAGAGAAAGCGAGTGAGGGAGCAAGAGAGAGAGAGAGAGAGAGCCTGGTGTTAAGTCAGATATAAAAATACATTAAGCACATTTGGTATCCACTAACCTGCTATTCGGATTTGGCAGCCCGAGCGTGAAGACAAATCCTGGACCCTTCCTCCTTCGCAGGCGTCCCAGCAAAGTACCCTTCAGGTCTGCTACCACCGCCTTGCTCGTCTGGGGACCTGAGGCTCGCGGGCCGTCAGGGCATTGCTCCCACTGCGCCCGGGAGGAGTGGACTGACAAGGACAGGGGTTAAAATGTCTTTCCACTTCTGGGAACGTGTTTTTGCCAAGTCCTCTGGCCTGTCATCTACGCTGGGAACAAACGCAAGCGGCAGCAGCAGCGGCAGCTGCTGATCTTGCTCTTTTCTGCTCTATAATTATAACGGCACTTGCCGTCGGCAGGACCCCTTTCATTTGAATGAAGAGGCTTGCGAGGGTTTGGATGGCGTGCCCAGTTTTCTCCTTTTCCCTTCCTGTCCCCAAAATGGGACAGACCAGAAGGGAACATTTTTTTGTCTGTGACTTTAAAACCATGGTCTCTCTGGACTTGACCCTGTGAAGATGTACCAGTAAATAACATGGGCTGTCTCTGAACGGGAGGACCTGCAACGCTCCCAAACTCCCAGACCTGGGCATGTGCCCCGCTGCACCTTGATCCCCTCTGGAGCGCACCTTCGCTCTCTCTCTGTGCTGCTGATCTGAACCGGGAAATCAGGACTCCTGGATATACTGTAGAAATCACTCATTCCTCCAAACAGCGACAGTCACTATTACCAAAAATCCCATGAGATTCAATGATCCTGTTCCTGAGAGTACATTTAAGTGTTGTGAAAGCTTTTGCATGTCTGAGTCTGCACACAGCTTCTTTCCCCCTTCCCCTCTGTAAGACGGGATGAAATCTGTCTTTGGTGACTCATGGCATTAAGAGGGAGTTGTGAAAGGTGATAGACGGTGAAAACCCAGGAGACATCACATAAAGTTGACAAAAATCTCTGTGGAGAATGAAATAATGTGACTGCAAAATAAATTAAAAAATTGCAGGGTGGGGGAAGAGTAAGCAAGATACATAGATTTAATGAATTCTCTGCCACAGTCCCATTTTAAGGTACAGAACTATTTGAGAGCACTTATTTAATAAAAACCTCTCTCTGAAAGGAAATAAGATGTCCTTGTCTGCCTTTCTTCTCATTGACAGCTGGAGAAGGAGGACACTTTGATGTCAAATCAGGTGAGACGTTAGCGTGTGGCATGCGTGTGTCAGGCAGGGGCCTGTGGGGAAATACAACAAATCGGCTCAACATTCGGTGATTTGGCGTGGAAGAAACATGCTGCCTGATCCTATTACAGAAACGGCCCTCCACTCGAAGCCTCCTAACAACAGGGGTGTTTTAAGGTCACTGTTAGAATAATTACTTAGAGCCCAAACATTTTTCTTTGCTGAGTATAATCCTGGGCTAGTCTCTGAGAGCAGTGACTAGCACCTCGGTGGGCATCAGAGAGCGGCTCGCAGGTGGTTTTCCCAGCGGCTCTGTGGCATTCCTGCAGAGTGGAGCAGCTGAGGCTGCTCCGTGGGCTTTGAGGTATTTTTCAAAGGCACAAGATTTAGAGCTTTTATGTTTTCAGAGGCAGAAATAAACAAACAAAGGATTCCGCATGTGTAGGTGCATTGGAGCTGCAGCTGGCTCTGCAGCAAACACCCTGCTTTTTATCGCTAAAGTGCCTCTAAGTCCTGGGTGGATGTTTCCCAAAGATGGGCCATGTTTTCTTCTCTCCTCCCTTTTTCCCCTCCTTGGGGGCAGCAGGTTTGGTTTGTGCAGAGCTGTTAACAAAGGCTGCTGAGTGGCTTTACTGCCTCCCCCGAGTTGGCTGGCCATACTTTTCCCCCTTAATAGTGCTCATGTTTTAAGCTGCCCAGGCCCCACAGGTTGCCTTTATCCATCTGAATGGGGGAGGAAGCGGGGAAGACTGATAGCATGTACCTGCTACTGCAAAGCCCCTAGTTAATGAACTTATCACCTATTCTAGCTGACGCCAATATTGCGCTAGCATGAATGAGTGTGAATTGCTGTAAATTTTAAGGCAATCTTACATTTAGATTCAGCTTTCCCATTTAGCTTTATATTGGTATTTCCAGTCCACAACGTTACCAACGCATTGGTCGTGGGCTCTAAAAGCTCATTGATTACAGCAGGGCTGTGAAAGCCATCACAGTAATTCCTTCGCCCCCAGTTCCAGTACGGACTGGCTATGGAGCTCTGCAAAAATCCTTTCGTCGAGACATTATTAGGAGCTGCCTTCTGCTTTAAAGGCAGAGGATAAAGAGGGGGACTGGGAGGGGGGAAGAAGACAACAGCAAATGCTTTTTGATAACTTGTGACAAAAAGTGTCAGTGTTGTCAGCTAAGACTAAGGACTATGAGAAAATATTGGTCAAAACCAGACATATTCCTTTGCTTCTGGGTGATGTTGACAGCTGCAATAATCCCACTGTGTGAGAAACACCTGCTGGAAGTTTGAGCAAATGGATAATAAGGAAGCCTGATGCAGTACAACTCTTTTGTGATTGCCCAGTTAAGCAGAGAATATAGCTGTGGTGCCGGTGAGGTGCAGGGTGCCCCATGGTCTTTTTGGGGAGAAAAGCTGGAGGTGGCACGCAGCGGGGTGAAGGGGATGGTTTCACGGACACCACTGCTCGCCCTGCCTCCTCCAATGTGGCAGCAGTAACCAGCAGCGGTTGGGTGGAGTTGCTGCCTTATGGCAAGTCACTTCTTTCCTTTTTCCTCCAGTGGAGGGATTTTTGTGTGCAGCCTCGCTCAGGTTTTCCTAGTGACAAATACCTGATGCTCTCCTTTCTTTCTGCCAAATTTGTTGAACAAGTAGATCTAGACTACCAAAACCCACCTGGGTAATCTGAATGCTCTTCTCGCCCTTTAATCATTATTTAGTGAAGATGCGTGTTCAAATAGGGTGTTAATTGATTAACTGGCTAACAGGCAGTTGACAAGTACATGACAATGGAGGAATTTAAATATATATATATTTGAAGGAAATAAATAAAAGAACAGCCTCTGCAGGGATTTTTATTTTTATTGTCTCCTCTCCCCTGTGTGACCAGATGTCACTCTAAGATATATGGGTGGTAATGATATTTATTAGATTTTTAAATGTAACTGAGTCCACTGCAGCAAATAATGCTTTAAAGCAAACTCTTAAAATCTCATAATAGTGGACAAGGACCTGCAAACTACTGCTAGAATTCCTGTGCTCCTCATTCTGTAAACAACTATTGTTTTCACCTTGTATTTAAGGATCAACTTTGCAGATCCTGAACATCACTTAATAATTGTACGGAGTCTTATTATTACAGAATATTAGTCCAGATATCATCAAGACATGATAAGTAACATTTCATTTTAGATGATCACACCTTTACTGTCATATGGAATTATTTTAACAGGTGTCATCTGCCAGGTAGCATGCAGAAATTCTTCCTGTATATACAAGGATCCTGAAAGGTATCAAAAAAGGATGGATTTGCAAAGTGTGCAAACAGCACCATCTGCAATGAATTTAATCACTTCTTTTCCTTTTTTGATCTTTCCTGATGGGTGTCCTTAGCAGTTATTGCATCATTATCCAATAGCAGCAAAGGAGGTTCTGTCATTCTTTAAGTGCATGTGCAAGACAAGAATTTGAGAGGTCTCATCTACAAAATAGTTTTCAGAAGTTTTTGTTATACATGTAGCTCCACTTATGAAGTTCACTGCTAATGGTTTATTTTGCATTTATGTTCTCTCGATGGGCTCTGGACAAGGTAAATCACACAGAAACAAAAGCATTTTAGCACTGTGTAACTAGACAGGTTTCTGCTAATATCATTAATGGGTGTTTAACAACACACTACAGCAGACTGTAGTAATCCATCAAATACAAGTTATTCCATTTCTTTGTGCTTCCTGCTCCTCCTCCTTTCTTTTGATTTTTGTGCTCATTTAGATTGGAAGATTTCTGGAACACAGACTAATTCATATTGTGTGTCAGTGAAGCTTCAGTAGCTGTAACAACAACACATAATGCCAATATCCAAAGAAATGCTGTAATAACTAGGCTAAAATGTGGTTTGAACAACATGAAATAATTTTCTCCCTGAAAGGAGGTGAATAACTGAAATGTTGGGAAAAAGGCAGTATTAAGAAGCTGCTGTCAGATTTTCTCAAACTAGAATATATCGGGTTTGCTTTATTTTACTACTTACTGCCACTTGCTGTTGGAATTCCTGTTTTAAACAAATGAACAAATTAACAAATTAACATAAAATGTCCTCTGACCTTAGAATGAACATGTAAAGAGCTGCTGTGGTATCTTACAGTCTCTTTCATGAGAGAAATTGTAATAATTAAAAGTAAATCTAGTGAAAGAGATACTGCCATACTTAGCATCACTCACTGTGGGCTGTGGAAATATCCTTTAAAGCAGGCTGCTTTATCTCTGGAAGTCACATGGTAGAATACTTCAGAGGATTACGAATGAATTCTGTCTGCAGGATAAAGCCTGCAACAGATTAATTCTTAGAGTACTGTAAAACCGCATTCAGAAACACTTTGCTTTGCAATTTCCTTGTAATGAAATAAACATCATTTCTGATTTGGCAACACTGAGTTTGGTATTAGAATTATTATTACTGTGATTGTTAGCAGCCTTGACAATCCTTTTATCGCCGTAAGGCACATATGCACAAAAACAAACTGTCAAGGCATGGGAGTTGTCTGATGGAAGATGGGATCAACAAAGCGACCAGGAATAAAGTGTCCAGGAACTGCATTGGGATGACTTTCTCCTGGCTTAAGACTTACTTCTCAAAGTGCTGCTTTATCTTTTTTACCCAAAACAGGCTGTGCAAGATAGTTAATGTAGCATTAACAACCTAGCTTTAGCTTAAGTGAAAGCTAAATGGTCAATAGGGACATTGAAGAAGGAGAAGTCCTTGATTTTGCTCTAAGGACTAGCTCTTCTAAAGTCAGTGGCATCTTACTTTGCAAGATGACCAGGGTTTCAAAGCTTCTTGCACAATGTCAAGCATTAGATATTAGATAATTTCTTTGCCTGCCTAAGAATGCAGCTTTTTGCTATTTGCATAATCATCCTTTCTTGTATACTGGATCATGTAAGAGCCTAATTTCTTTGATTTTTAATGAAGAAATTATGTTAACAGAATTTTGCATTACAGTGGACTCAGAAGTGTATTGAAGGTTGATGCATACTCTGTGCTTTATACTGTATATTGATGTCTCCTGCACTTCTTCATGACTGAGTTAGATATGAAAGTGGGATCCTTCTTGTGTCAGAATATTCCTTTTATAAGAATACCCCAAATTTTTATTTGCATTACAGTTAATATTGATTTCTTGTTTGCAGAACAGTCATTTTTGTGCCCTCAGTGAAGATTTTTGAGGTACCAAGGGAAACATCATAAATTGATGTCATTTACGGCTTAAGAGGCTAGTATTTTAGTGAATCTAGTATTTTTAGTGAATTTAGTATTTTGTTGAATCTTTGAGAGTAGCAAAAGGTAACTGCTTGCTTTTTCCCTACATGGAAACATAATAATAATATATAATAATGCACAATGTACATAACAGTAGAACTGAACCGTTCTGTTTCTCCCATGCAATAATTATGAGGACAGCTTTGCTTATTTTTTTGAAGAAATTCTCTTTATGAATATACTGTGATTTGTGCATATGAAAAAACATCTGTAAGAATGGAAATCCAGATTAGTGCATGACCTTAAGAGAATAACACCGTGCAGTAATGACTGATGTAAAGCTCTGGTGAGATTTACCATATTACCATTGTTGGAGGGTGATTAAACCATGCTGAAATCGGTGGAGGAAGGTACCCTTCACTCAGATTAAACATTGTCTGCGTTCCAATTAAAGTGGGACTCAAACCAAAATGTCACCATGCAACACTATTGGGACTATAAGGATGGAGGATTTTGTTGAGTTGTGTCTTGGGCAGAGAGATTTGTGCAGACTTGCATGAGGGAGAAAGGGAAAGATGGGACAGAACAGATTCAAAGAAAAGCTGGGGACTGAGGACAGACAGAAAAGCATTTGCAGGGAAAAATGTTTAGAAAAGGCAAGTTCTTTTGAATTATGTATTGTCTGAGAAGCACTTGGAATTGTGAACATTTTGTTGTTGCTGCATTTGAGAAAGCAGGATTTCTGGTATTTGTACATAAACAGGGTTGCATTAGGGTGGCTGACCACCGTCAATTTTTCTTTGTAAAGAGAACAACTCACAAGAGTTCTTTTTCTTATTTAGCTGGTTTTAGTTAAAAAAAAATTACTGTTATTAAAAATGCACTTGATACACTTGTGAATTATTCCTTAGTAAGGGAAAACAGTCCCTGAGATAAAACTGAGGACTTGACTCAGCGGCCCTGGCGGTTCTGCCAGTCCTATGTTAAATGGCACAAGCAGTTCTGGCCTTCCTCCCTGGCACACTTCAACACTAAACAATTCCCTCTGAACTTTACTTGCTCTGCTTTGCAGAGTCATGTGTAAGGAGAGAAAGGCACACCCAGGAGAAAGAGTAGTGAGTTTAGCAAAGCCACACAGATAAACACAACCAGCCTTTCCTTTTTCCTAACGACTACTAGCCCAATCATTTCCACTCTGGGCTGTAACCAGTCCTTTCCTTCTCTGCTTTCTGCAACTTTTCCCTTAAAAAAAGCCTGAATAGCCTTGGAAGTTTTTGCAAAATACACACTATACTCCGTTGGTTTATTTTGATTCAGAATCAAAAGCCTCAATGATCCCCAGAAATGAGGTGTAGTCTGGGAGCCAAGAGTGGATGAAACAAATGGTAACCAGGCCTGGAAAGGGGGGCACAGCTTGTTATGAACTTTCTTTTCCAGCACCTGACCCAGAACACATATGGGCACCAAAGGGTGCTCATCAGGGAATGTCTTCTTTCCAGTCCTCTGGGTAAATCCATGCTCTGCTTGTTTCAGTGGGGTGGGGAGAAACTTCTGCCATGATGAGTGCAGGTACATCTCTGCTCACGGTAACACTGCTGTAAATGCTAGCGGAGACAAGACTGCTGCAGGGACTGGCACTTTGGAGAGCCCTTTGCTGAGGTCTGGGAGATGTAACAGAGTATTGCCTCACTCCTGTGGAATTGGACCTGCTCTGGGCTGGATACTGCCTCAGCATTTTTACAGCCTATGTGACCGAGCAGAGGTTTCAGGTTACTTTTCAGAAATGCATCTCTGATGTGCTGCACTGAACTCACAAAGCTTTGCCACCATGAGCAAGTCAGCCCGGGAGGCAAGGGAGAAGAGAAGGCCATCGTCCAAACCGGAAGGTATTCCAATGTCTAGTGGACATGGAGTAAATTCCATACAGCCTAGCTAATGTGGGACTGCAGATGAATAAAATGGTGTTTCTATCACGTGGGAAAATGGTTGGTAACTGCAAAAACTTTTCTATAAGACCAGCTATACCTCACAGAGAAGAAAGTAGCAAAAACTGGCAGCCTTTGTTGAAGTCTGTTTTTGAATCTCTGTGTCATGAAGCAAGTCTAAGGAGAGTTCAGTCCATTAGGACCACATTTTCAATGTTTATAGCAACTTTGGTCTGAAATAAATGAAGACTTTTGACACATTCATTATTTAAACTTTATAACATAACTGTAAGTTATGGGGGAGGAGGGAGAAGTCTAATGAATATCAGTTTTGAGATGGATAAATTAAGGCGCAGCAAGGCTATCCAGATCCAAGGCAGAGATGTGAATAAAACAGAGGATTCCTGAATTCTAGCCCTATGGTTTTCACTGCTACCACTGGGAGTATTTGGTGGAGCTATTTCTGGAATCTTCTCAGGCAAAAGGATTCTCTAATTTTAACAACAGAATTGTCAAGACTGCAAAGTTTCCTTTTGGGGGGTTAATTTTAAGGTGAAAATGCATTTTGTACTTTGATTTTGTGATTTCTGAGTTCAGGTTTGGCATCCATGCCATTTTCCAACTAGGGATGAACATGTCGTACTATTTTTATTCATACTCTGGATCCGTCCCTGGCTTGTTTCTAAAGATAAATGAAACCACATGTCAGTCCTTACATAAGCTGGTTAGGCCATTTCAGCTTTTTTGTTTCTTCTATTTAGTATTATTTTACATTTATAAGCATCTTCAAGAAAACTAGAAGCTGTATTTATTTTATATACAAAAGCAGAATCAGTCTTACAGTCAAAGTGGACAGTCATGAACAAACTTGCTCAGAGGGGAAATTTCTTTTTAACCCTTGTCAGTTAATAGTTGCCTTGTACCCTGAAAATGATAACTGATATTCTTTATTCATTTGTATCTTCCCCAATTAGTCTAGGTTCTGTCTAGCCATATCAAAGGTAAAATTGTCTTTTTTTGAATGCAGCTAAGAATTTGCTCTTCCTCTTATACTGTGTCAATGAGCTCTACATTGTGTGTAGCTATATGCTGTGTATAAAAGGATTTTCTTTCCTCAGTTTTATTTTTTTTTTATTCAAGTCTTGACATTTAATTAATGTCTTTAATGGGCACTCACTTTTTGGACATCATTTTAAGGTCTTATTTCTTATGCTCATTTAGTACGTTGATAAGTCTAACAGAGGAGAGGACTGAACTGGTTATGGGTTTTGGTTCTGCAACAGATTTTTTGTGTGCTTTGAGCAAATGATTTAAGTCATTCCAAGACAAATAGGAAAGAAGCAGTATATATGTGATATAGATGGACTTTGGTAAGGCTTTAGAAACTGCCTCCTATGACATCTCATAAAAAAGTGAGAGAAACTGTCCAGGTAAACTCCTGCAAAGTCAGTGCATGACTGATCTGAAAACCATACTCAAAGCACGGTTTTGAATAACTTCTTGATAAAGTAAAGCAACTTTTCTCAGGGGATCATCCTAGTTCTGATAATGTATAATACTTTAATTAATGACTTGGTTGATGGAATATGGAGTATGCTTATTAAATTTGCAAGATATGAAGGGCCATAAGCACTTTCTCAGAACATGATTAGAATTCAGTAAGAATCAATGGACTTAGAAACAAGTTCACAAGCGAAGTCACAAGCACAAGTTGGAGAAAGATGGATTAAGCAGCATTCTGCTACCATAAAAACAAAACAAACAAAAAAAGCAGAACAAAACCCCCAAGTGTCTTGCTGGGAAATACAAGCAGGTGTGTAATATGTTAAAGTCAGTGCTGTTAAGAACTCATCTGGAGTACTGTGCCTCGGCTTGAGCACTGTTCATTTACAATGATGAGGACCAACTGGAGGAAGCCCAGAGAGAGCAATAAAAACAACTGGAAGTCTAAAACTTGTGACCGATGAGGAAGGATTTAAATAACTGCGTTTGTTTAGTCTTTGAGGAGACTGAAGGGTAGATGATGTCTTCAAATATGCTAAAGACTCTTGCTTCTAGCATCCACTGAGATCAGCTCATTACTTCTTGTCCTAGTCTCCAGCAAAGGAGGTTAGGTTAGACTTTAGAAAATATTTCTATCATCTCTAAGGATAGTTCAGCACCTGAACACATTGCTTAGGGAGGCTGTGGAATCTCCATTACCTGAAATTTTGAGAAACAGGCTATATGTCAGGAGTATTTAACATCAAAACTGTCTATTTGCTCTTATTCTGGAGGTTTTTGTAGTGGATAAATTTGAAGAAAAATAAGGCCTCATTGGTTTTAATGTTATATCAGTTAAATCAGGGGCAGTAAAAATACAAGAGTTGTGGTTTTAAGACTCCCATAGCTGGATGCTTATTTATACCAATGTACCAATTAGATTTGCTTTCTAAAAGCTTAGCTAAAATGCCAATAAAATATGCCTGATTGGGGAAGTCTTGTCTATGGTATGGTTCCCAAAACTGCTAGCACTGGTTCAGCTGACTAGCAGAAGGAAAAAAAAAATCTCTAGTGTAGATAAGATTTATTGTCCCTGTACCTTAGTTTCCTCATATGTACATAGTAGAACATTTCTTGACTTCTTTTCACTGTCCTATGGTGTTGCAATGCATGTATGACTTCTATCAATAGATTTATCCTTTGGTTTGCTTGAGCTTATTGTTTTGTAACATCTTCTTTGAAAGTTAGGTAATAATTACAGTTTATGCAATATTAAAAAATAATAAAAGAAACAAGCAAGAAGTACCTCAAGGAAGTAGAAAATAGTGTTCAAAGCTTATCTGCTTTATTTTTCTGTGAAACTGTCGAGGCATCCACCCCCACCACACACTCGAACAACTTCTGTTGAGAAAACAGCCACCTCATTCTTATTTCTCCCAGCCTGCAGGAGGAACAGTTTGGTTAGCTGGCATTTGTATCTGTGAGCGTATGTGAGAAGCCTTTATTAAAGTAAAGTCAGATCAAAGGAAAACACTGCCCATCGCTTCTTTAAAGTCCTGCTGTCACTCCTGGCTTTTAGCAGAGGAGACTGCTATGGTCTGGGTCTAGCCTCTGTGAAACATCTTTGTCCCCTATGCTTTTTCCTCACTGAGGCAGATTTTCCTCACTGAAATAGACAGTCCAGTGAAATGTAACTATTAGGGAAGGATACAGCCGCATTTGGGGACACACTCTCTCACACTGATGGTTTAAATGCAATAGAACTTGGACAGACAAAGATGCTGTAGTCAGAGGCACTCTGTGCAGTGAGGGAATATACTTGCGACAGTGTTTACCACATTTTGCACCAGTATGTCTGGACAGAAGCTACACAGATGAGACTCAGTTATCAGTATATGGATTGCTGAGGCTGAGGCTGACTGCGGCAAGATAGGATGCAGCTTTCTATCTAGCTGGAGAATGAGAATTTCTATTTTGGGGTATCTAACCACACTAAGGAGTCTGAAAGGAACACATGGACTGATTCAACAAGCTGAGTGAATAGATTTGATGGGAGCGGCAAATACTAGTGGTCATTAGAAACAACACAATTTCAGCAAATTCCATCCTCCAGATTTTTTACATTGTGCAGTTCTGTTGAATAGTTCTGTCAGACTATATCTATGTATTCAGAGACAGCATCTGTGGCATATTTTATTCCACCAAAGGTGTAAACTGTACATCACTTTCTACTGGCAACAGTGACTTTGCTCATTTAGAAGCACAGGGATGTATGTTTTGCTTCTAAAAGGACTTTTGGTTTGCCTAATCAAGTCTGACTGCCAGGGCCCTGAGGGCACTAATAGGCCTTAATTGCCCTGACCAGCCTCACCTGGGACCCCCACCCAAGCACCGTCTTCCCATAGTGGGAAGGGGCTCCAGGGGCTTTATTTAAGCTTGGGTTTGGGACTGCAGGGTTTGCCTGAGCTGTGTTTTGGGTGAGTCTGTCTGTTCTTTCCCTGTGGATAAGCCTCAGATCTATGTTATAGGTGCCTTTGTCTTTGGTCCTATCTTCTGCTGTTCCGGGCTGGACTTCTTGGATGGATCCTGGACTTGATTCAAAATCTTGCCTTGTCTGATGGTCACTAGATGAATGACAGAGCCTGTTGCTGTAACCATCCCAACCCTGTACATGACTGTGCCCTTGTTGGTGGGGCCACCCTTGTCCCACCTGGTTATCCATGGTGGAGTGTCCCCACTCTTGCTGTTCCCTGATGCTGATGGGTAGTTCAGGAAGAAACCAAGGGTTGCCTAAATGTACTCTTTTAAAACAGATATTTTTTGAAAATACTTTCTAATTTTTATTAATATATTTAAACTTAATCCTAGTTGTTTCAACTTCTAATTTTAACCATGTCAGTTATATCTTCTGCAGTTTCTTGCTGACTTTTCAAAGTATTATAGGTAGCAAAATACAGGAATAATTTGAGAAAATAAATCTGTTCATGGTTAATTTTAGCATAGTCAAATGCCTTTAGAACTGTATTCCTTTCATTTCTTGGAATGCAAGATGTCTAATCTGGTTAGAACAGCAGACTGTCATGCCAAGTACAGTCATTGTGCAGGATTAAGAACTATAGGATTACAGATCCTAATTATAGACTCCTGTCAGTTTACTAAGGCTTGATACATTGTTTCCAACTTCTGATTCCACTTGTCAGGTCTTTCTTGCAATCGTGTTTTTAATGAGCTTTCTGATGTATCTTCTAATTTCAGAAACCTGTATTCTGATAGCATTGACTGAGCTCTATTGCATGTCAATATTGGCAAATTAAGCTATTTTAAAGGTTGGAGGATCAAGACTGTAGCTCTTCAAACTGAACATCTCTGCTCTGAGGCTTTTCACAACAAACTTCAAATTATATTGTTATTCAAATACACCACTTTCTGCTCTGCCTGGTTTCTTGGTTTTAGATTACTTTCAGAAAAGCAGTGGATGATGATTCTAGGTAGCCATTTTTTCTGCTGCCTGACTGCTCCCCCTCATCTGTGGTCAGTGCAGATTTATGTACTGAAAAGCATTTTAAAAGATACTACTATTTATAGGTAATATATTTATGATGAATGATGTCTATCTTTGTCTTTTGACATCCCCTTTGTCATATTTGCCCTCAAACTTTTTGCTTTGTGGAAGCTATGGTTAAGAACATTATTTGCCAATGGCTATGTCTTGCAGGACTGATCAAACAGGATTCTTTCATGTTCAGTGGACAGCTGTCAGGATAATTAACATTTCAATAATTGACTGGAATGTGGCCTAGATTCCTTAACTGCTGAATGGGACAACATCTTGTTTACATTTTTTTCATCTTGTTTACATTTTTTTCATCTTGTTTACATTTTTTTCATCTTGTTTACATTTTTTTCATCTTGTTTACATTTTTTTCATCTTGTTTACATTTTTTTCATCTTGTTTACATTTTTTTTTTTAAATTTTGCTAAAGTTACCACTGCAGACTCAGTTCAGTTCAGCTGCTACTGACAATAATGTTAGCAATAATACAGCCAATACTGCTGTCATCTGAAGCATAATTCTTGGCCATCTAATCAGAGCAGTGGTAAAATGGAGTCTTGTTTATAGAAGCCTTTTAATGTTTTGACTACCGATTCTAAAGACATAGAAAACCAAAAGCAATATTCAGACTGGGACTTCAAAAGGAAAAAAAGCGAAGTCTACATGTTAACTGCCACAAAATCGGAAAAATGCCTGAACTATAGTGGTTGTCAAGGTTGCAGTAATGATGGTTTAAGGATGTAGGCAAGCCAAGATTAGAAGTAATAGTAATATCTTCTTATTGGACAAACTAGTAGAGCTGGAAAAACAAAGCTCTTTTTTAGCATGCAGTCTTTTAGTTGTTTGTGGCCTTATTTCACCACTCCTGTGCATACGCATTATAGTTCAGTCTCTAATTATTACATATATTAGACAGGATCAGGACCTCATCTGGAGAAATGCATGCCCCATGAATGAAAATCATTGGGTAAGCATCTGGTTAATATTTCATTTTTCTCATTTTTGTGTAACTTTATTACTGCATACCAATTAAATACAGAACTATTAATTTCCTCGTGTTTTTTTCTGAAGATGCTCAAGGTAGCAAAATACTCAGACTCTGACAACCTTGTCCTCACATGCCCATGAACAAAAGCGAAGTTTTAACCCTCTCCTCCAGATCACCATCAGAGGCATGGAAGTATTGACGAATGTTTTGTGAAGTCACAAGTCTACTTGTAGTTTGCCTTCTCACAAAACGCAGCACCTCAGATGTTTTATTCTGCATGCTGTTTCAACAGTGAGTGTGCAGTGTGTGTGTATATATATTTTTTTGAGTTGGGCCTGGAAATGATGACCAGAGAGCGTGTTGTCATCAGAGTATCTGCCCAGAGAGCCCTTGGTGCTGCTGGCAGCTGAGGGAAGGCGATGAGGGCCTGGAGCAGATGCTCACACAGGGACCAATCTGCTCCAGCCCTCGGAGCAGGGGAAGAGCCGGGAGCAGGCCTGCTCCACCTGGGCCTCCTTCCCTGCCAGCCTCCCTCTGGCCCTTGAAAACACGAATTGTTTGCTGGCAGCGCGACCAGCCGAGGGCCGGCTGAGGCGGGCACCTCCCTACGAGCGTCCCTCAGAGGTGTTTGGAGGGGCTGCTGGCGCCCCTGCTGAGGGCAGGAGGCCGCTCCGGGGGGCAGGAGCCTGGAGGACGGTTAATCACGCCCCCCCCGGTAGGGGGCGGGCGGGGTCTCGCGCACCTGCCTCCCGCCTCCGGCGGGTGGTGCGGCCGCGGGGCGCATGCGCGGCGGCTGCGCGGCGCCCCGCCCCCCGCAGGTTGGCTGAGGGGGCGCGGTGCGGCGGCGGCCGCTCTCGCTGGGGCTCGGCAGGTGAGTGCCGGCGGCGGGAGGGGGGCGCCGCCGCGCCGCGCCTCACCTGCCCGCTGGCGGGTGCCGGCGCCGGGGCCGACCTGGCGGGCTCCCCGGTGGCGGCCGGCGGGCTCTGCGCCCGCGGCCGGGGGCCGTTGGCTTGAACCGCGGTCGGCGGCGAAACGGCGGAGAGGCCGTTGGGGGGGGGAGGGGTCGCCGCGGGGAGCGTTAGGCACCTGCGCGGGAGAGGCGGGGCGGTGCCGTCCCGTCCCGAGAGAGAGTCCCGGCGCGGCTGCCCTGGGCGGGACGGCGCTGAGCCGAGGCCTGGGGCGAGCTGCGCTCGGCGCCCCCGGGTCCGCCAGCGCTGTCGAGGTTCGCGCCGCGCCGCCGCAGGGGTGAGCCGCGAGCAGCTGAGGAGCGAGGGCTTCCCGTTCCCCTCATTTCGTAAGGCGATTATGTAGGGAGCAAGGCACGAAGAGGAAATGCGGGCTGCAAGTTGGTCGCGAGCGGCGCAGGAGCGCTGCGCGTACGCGCTGCCGGTCCCGCGGTGATCGTGGGACTGCTGGAAGCAGGAGCGCACCAAGGGGCAAAATCCTTGAGGGTGCCGCAGGCCCAGAAGTACTGCCGGCAAAAAGCAACAGTGTTTCCATCAGTTTGGAAGTGTTGTCCTTTTTGTCTGCAGATAGCTTACTTAGCTGTGTATTCCTTAATTTGTTCGTCGTGTTCATTTGTAGGCACCTTTCTAGAAAATCTCAGAAACGGTAATCTAGATAGCTAAAATAGTCTTCCATAGGCTAGCAGTAATTGTGAATTACCAGCTTTTCTTTGGAAGTGGATGTAAGGTTATTCAGTCTAGAAGCACGTAGTAGCAGCTACCATCTGCTCAAATATTTGATTTCCTCAGTAAAATTAGGGTAGAACCTTAGGCCTTGTTGCTTTAATATTTTTATTGTTGTTTTTGTTTTATTATAGATTGGTTTAATGAGTTCTGGGGTAGGTTAAAATCAGGCCTTTTGTATTTCTGTCTCAGCTATCACTCTTCTGCTGTGCTTGGTTAATGTTACCTGGTGAGCAAAGAAGGATAAATAATTTACCATTCTCATTATGCTTTTAATAAATAACAAATGTGACTGTATCTCACAGCTGCGACTGAAATATCCATCTTGTTACAGTATATTTAAAAGGGTAAATTTTTCTGTAAGAAAACAGTCAAAATAAATCTTCTGATTACAAACTTCAGCTATCTTCATAGCTATATTGACTTCATTTAAAATTCATTTAAATTTTTTCCAGAAAATGTATATTTTGTTTTTCTATTTTTAAGAGCCTTTTAAAGAGCCTTTTAACTACAGTGTTTAAAGTCTTGTCAACTGTAACTTTACTAAAATTTGTTTTAGACACTTTAACTACACTTAGTATGGTAATCAATTTTTTCAGAAATTAAGGAAATACTTCTTTAATGCATTTGCAGATAGGTTTAAAAAAATTCACAAACCATGAAAATTGTAATCATTTTTATTTAAGTTTATTAATTAAATCTTTTTAGTGTTAAGTAAAAAATGAAAAGGTCTTTAGTTGAAGTCTTGGCAAGAATTGCAATGCTGTCAGTCAACATGATCAGGCTTAAAACTGAGATGGTGCTGTAAAGTTATTTCCAAAATAAGGTGGAACAGTGCTGTGCCTTAAAAAGAGCAGTGTCTGGAAAGAGATGAATATTTGCAGTAAAATTAACTTGGTTTAGAGAGGCTTTCTGAACTGAATAACATTCACTGAATGTTTGTTTATATTAAAATTTCCAAGTATTATATCTTGCAAAGCACTGATTTTTTTTCTCTAGTAAAAGGTATACAATTCACGGGACTGTAGACTGTGTTTATTTATAGGTTTCACAAACACTTCATAAATATTAGTCTTTAAATCATGTGTGCTACCTCTTTGTGCAAGAGATACAACACTTGCAGTCACCTGTACTTTTCTAGTTGAAGATATCCCAATAATAACATTTTCAAATGAGATTTTTTTTTAATCTTCACTTCAGCAAAACAAAAATACTTTTAATGGACTTGATAAAACCTTGTTATCAAATAGACTGCATGTTTCTTTAAAACAGTGTGAAATATTTTGGATGTCTAACATGAGAGTAAAGAATAAAAAAGACTGATCATAATAACTTCATATGGCATAACTAGTGGAAATATGATAGAAAAAATCCTATTGTTGAATTGAACTTTTTTTTTGCTAGTTCTTAAATTCCTTAGATTTTCATAACTGTTTCTTTTGCTGTCAATAGGTTGTGTAAGATCACTCTCAAATAAAACTAGAATATTTGAAAACTGGAGTACTTCAGTGCTCTTCTTTTCTCTCATATCTTTCCCCCAAATTATTTGTTCAGTGTTTGGGCTCCTTAAGTAGGGAGTTCTATTGTAATTGCAAAATCCTAAAGGTAAGGATGGCTTCTTTAAAATTTAATTGTTCTTCCATGTCCCTGAAGTAGCTAAAGGCCATGCTATCTTATTTTATCTCTAGTTGTTTGTGATATAATCTTAATAAATCAGACTTGTGAAAAATTTACTTTTATCACAATCTATTGCATAGTTGTGCTTAAACAAAAACTTTAAATATGCTTGCAACGCTTTGAAGGTTTTGGCTGCTGGCATCTCATTGTTTATGTCATTGGCAAGGGCTACAGGAACTCCAAGGTTATCTGGGGAGCTGTAATCTGAGTCAAGGTAGATTGGAGGGAGGCAGTGAACCAAACTTGTAATTCAGTTTTGAATTGTTTTCTGTAAACCTCAAGGGAATTTCTATGCCAAGTCTTGAATTGTATTTGTGCAATGAACTAGCATCGATAAGTGTTTAAACTTGCTTGAATTTTGTGGCTAATGAGTCTTTAAGCTTAAATTTAAAACACTGTTTAGCCCCGAAGAAAAACCCCTCCAAACTTCTTTTTGTCCATACTGAATAGGGGTGACTTATAACTGGTGTTTTAAACCTTAATTTAATGTCCTCATAAGCTTTACAGCAATATTTTCTAAACTTCGTATGAAAAATGCCTGCTTACATCTGATGTGTATAGTTATAGAGTGGCTGTACTTAATTGGACTGCCTCTTTAAGAGTTATTTCTTAGTCTGCTAGCATACAGAACAGCCTGCCCTACTCAGTTCTTTAGGACTTAAAGCATATTAATTTCCAGGTTGCATAATGCAAAATCTTTCGAAACTTTTTTTTTAATTTATTTTAAACCTATTGAAAAGAATGCAAGCGTAGTGGAGGGCTAATGTCAGTCCTTTTGAAGAATCGGTGCAAAGTCTACTCTCCTACCCTGAAAAAAAAAATTCAATAAAAGCAGGCTTTGGAGTCTAATAAATGAAGTCTTTGAGACTTTATTACTTTTTTGAAAGACCTGCTATGTGAAGATTAAAACACTATAGCTAATTAAAACATGATATGTGCTTTTTTTTAAATGTTAACTAAAATTATCTTTCATCAGAATGTTTAGAAATAATAACTTTTTTCAGATTTTTTTTTCACTTGAGCAGATAACAGTTCTGTTGTATCATGCTCTTGACTATTAAAGTGAAAACTGAAATTTTGAAGTGTGAAATTTTTGGTGATGGTGTTTAATAAATGAACTATTAGTGTTAACCAAGGAAACTGCTTTTAAATACAAGACAGGCTGAACATGACAACTTTGAACAACCTGTGAAAGATTCCAGAGCTTGTAGTAGACAGTTTTAGATAATGCTTTTGTTTCAAAAAGAAATAACCCACAATACAATTATTGGTTTTCAGGGAGCATTTTGACTACTTTGATTCAGACAAGTAGCTGAGCTACTCTTACAGTAACAACAGGCAAACCAGATCAAGCATTTTCATTTGACTACTGTTGAAAATGTTCAGTTTTAGCTTCCTATTAGAAGCTACAGTTTGATATATCTACGGAGATATATCAAACTGACCTTCAACTGATTTATTTGTAGTACACTTTAATATTAGATAAAACAAGGTGTACACATAGCTTCCTCAAGAAATTAATTGGGTAATTAGCAATGCAAGTATGATAGTGGAGAGGTAATAAAAAGGTGCGATGTTTTGACAACCTCCACCAAATTTACATTCTTTTCAGATGAAAATATAAGGAAATTAATTTGTTTCATACTGGATTATTACAATATTGAATATTGTATGTCATCCAAATTGCATCCTATCATCTAAAACAAAAATAATCATATATTTGCTGGGCACTAATGCTATTCCAGATTTTCACTCTATATTAATATGATATAACAAGTATTAAGATAATTCATGATTTTGTTTATTTAATAACAGCTAGCTGCCTTGAAATATGTCAGAGTATCAGCTTTTGTTCACAGTAGCAGAATTTAGACTACTAAAGAGTGCTGTGTCAACAGTGTAGTTTTTTACACACTGTCAGCATGGCTCCTAGTAAAACTCCTTCTCCGCTTACCATGCGTTTAATGTTCCTTCACAGCAGGGCTGTTCATTGCTGCCTCCCAGCCAATAATATGAACCCAAAAAAGCCTTGAAACAAACCTATAATCTTTAATAACACTGAAGTTTAGTGGCTTTTTTGTTTACCATTTCTCAAGAGCTCTTTTCCCAAAAGAGCACTTTTACTTTTAAGATAGCTTAGTTTTTTGCATGTATGTTTGCGTTAATGCATAACATTAGCTAACAATTTTGTAGCAATGTTCTGGTTTTCATCAGTTTTGAAAGTGAGATATTTGATATGGACTTCTTTGTCTTGTATTGGTGATGTATCCAACTTCTGCGTGTTCACTGCTGAGTGAGAAGCGACTCTAGGAAAGAAAAAAGTTGTGAATGGAAAGTGTTTTACACAGATGGTATGCTTAAGAGTGCCCATTTGACAGATTCTGGAAAAAGTATAGCTGAGGGATCTTATTTCCTGCTCTTCCAGAAATAATTTGTATAACTTTTTTACTGTGTAAGAATGAGGTTGCTTTTTAATAATGGGCAAGGCATGCATGGATTTACTTACTGATAATATACATCTGTCTTGTCTGTTTCAACTGAGACTAATACTTGATGTATAAGCAGAGTGCTAGTCTGTAAATAAAAAAGTTCTGTAATTTTTTTTGTCTTTTTATGACTTAAGTACGCTACAGGATATAGGCAGGTTTTGTGGAAAAGCGGTAGGAAGGTGGAGTATTTCTCATAGGAGTAGGATCATATAGATAGGACAGAATTTTTTGATAAACGTACTACCTTATTTATCTTAGATTGATGTGATAGTTGTGGTGGGGGTAGAAAAGGACTTGAACACTTACAAAATAGTAAGCAGGCTTCTAAAAAGTTTTTCTTTGCATGAGACAGTGTGACTTTCTGCACTTCATAATGAGGCTGAATTTGCATAAATTGTCGTAAGGATAAAAAATGGCAGATCTTTGAGTTTGTTGTCTACATGATATACTTAATGTATTTGCTCCAAACATTAAAGTCCTAAGATTTGTACAGAAATACTGAGAACTCATTAGAACTGACAAAGCAGTTTTTCATGAGCCATTTTTCTTAGAGATGACTAAATAATATTTATTAAAAATCAAACTGGGGGAGAACCTTAGAAAATTTCAGCCCAATGGGGCATGCAACTCTAAAGAACCAATGGTGGTAATGATGCTAAATAGCTATGGTGCCACTACCAAAAATTAAGCAAGACAGATCATGAGTTTTTGATGGAACTAGCAAAGCATCTTTCAAGTTTGAAATGTAAACTAGGCAACATGAACCATTGTTCATGTGCAGAGGAATAACTGGCAGAAAAGTTGTTTCCACTTTACTGTCTCAGCTACGTGCTCCTCCTTTGCTTCTGTTCTGCTATTTTTGGTGCAATTTCCTAGTTGCTGCTGCCATAGAGAAGGCAACCTGTGCAGAAGCCTGAATCTTCCCACATCTTCTGTTAGTTATGCAGACTGAATTTCAAAGGAGAACCAGGAATGTGAAGAGCATTGTTGCCAACATAGTAGTATTGGGAATGGCTTTGGTGGTGGAAAAGAGTGGTGGGGACATTGAAAGTGAAGGCACTTATGTAGATTTGAGCCTGACTTTGAGACTGGTGATATGGATGTTTTCAGCTGGGCTGATGAACTTAAAAGGGATGGTTCTGAAATATTTTTTTTCAAGGCTGGCAACTTTTTAGCTTATTAAATGTTAAACAGTAACATGTAAGAGTTGCACTGTAGAGCTGAAAGCATAGTTGACATTTAACCTTAAAGAAACGGCCTGTAGCTTTGGCAGCCCCTTCATTTTAATCTCTTGGCTCAACAGGCTTTATCATCAAGCAGTGCATATAGTTAGAATGTTTGTGATAGTTAAGAAGGTCTATAGGGAAAGCAAGCAAGATTATTTGTCAGACTTACTTAAATGAAACTTGAAAATAAGCTGTTCGTATTTGTGTTACAATAGAAAAGCTCTAGAGCACAAACTATGGCAGTGTTTTCTTTGTAAATTAAGTTTGTGCAACTGGTGTTGATAGTTCAAAATAGAACAGATTTCTGCAAATAATAGAAAAATATATTGACGTCCCTTTTTGTCCATGCAAGGTCATTATTGTTTTTCAAGTCTGGGCAGTTCCCTAGATGTTGATGGGTTTTTTTTTTGGGGGGGGGGGGGAAGGGGACAATTAACAAGAGAAATGGTAAATAACTCATCTTGCTGTCCAAAGTAACTTCTACCTTTCTTTCCAAATGTACCTGATAATGTGATAAAACAACTTGTTTAGCACTGTAATTTTTGATGTTTACATACTCAGTATTAGTGCAGAACTTGAGATAGAAAACAGTTTTGGGCAGTGTTCTTCGAGTTTAACATATTCAAAAAGCATTGAAATAGTTAAGATTACTACATAGTCCAATTTTAGATTTCCATTAACATTTTCCCTGTGTTTTAAGAAATAGCTAATGAGCTGGACATACATACAATAGTAAGCAGATACTATCATCTCTTTGTGGTTATGAACATAATTTTCCTAGATCTCTTCTTCTTCATCCTTTGTTTCTCTCTCTCTCTCTCTTTTTTTTTTTTTTTTTTAGTTGTAACGTCCAAGTAGATTTCTTTGTAAAATGCAATGCATTCTGACATTTAGATGCTACGGTTCTTTTCCATGTTATGCACCTTTGTGAAGCCTTAATTTTATCTGTTCTTTATTTGTAAAACATGCAAGATATTTTTGCAGTGATTAACCACTGTGAAGTAATTTCTTTGCAAGTTTCTCCAACCTACTTCCAATTTATTGTCTTGAATAATGCAAAGATATTGTAACTTCTGATAAACTGCTGAAAAACAGCTTACTTGTCTCTGTTGGGGCTTGTAAAATTGATGTGGTGTACCTGTTTTCTATTGATCTTGATTAAGAATCATGAATTAACACCTTGTGATAGGCATATGGAATAAAAATATAAATAAAAGATAATACCAGTTAAACAGCCAATTCATAGTACACTTTTACCTTTATTATGTACAGTGAATTCATTTTTGGTATGATATTCATTAAATACACAATTGTAATTTTTTTTTTTTGCTTGCCTCGTCATGCTTCATGAGAAGCCTTATTGACTAGTTCTGTCACTTCAGTGAACTGTTACAATATCAGACATAATTTAACCAAAAAATGCTATGGACTGTAACTTATTTAAAAGTACATTGATTTCTGTCTCTAGAAAGTGAGTATTTCTGTTCCCTTTTATTTCTGTTTCATTGAGATTAAAATAGAAGCTTTGGGTTTAAAAAAAAAAAAAAGGTCCCCCCCATGGTTTTCCAGGTCTCCCCCTCTTTCATGAATATAGCATATTTGTGTTTTCATGCAAAACAGCTCTAGACTGTATTGAAGATGACTTTGTTTATAACACAGAGCACATCCTTGATTTCACTACCCTATTTAGATGTGGAGTCTACTATAAGACCTTCTGAATTCATCAGTCCAAAGTGTGGGGAAAAAAACATATTATTGGTGGCTGAAGTTGATACTTTTGCAAGATTAGTCTACATTTTCCATTATATCATGAAATATTCTAATTGCGTTTGTGTATTTTTTTTATTCAAATAATTATCAGATGTAATTAAATATATTCTGTTTGCATTCTGATAATGTGATTATTTAATTCAGGGTTACATATGATGAGGCTTTTATTATGGCCAGTGACCCCTTGGAAGGCTTTCATGAAGTGAACCTCGCTTCACCTACTACGCCAGATCTTCTCGGAGTAAATGAGTCAGGGACTCAGGAACAAACTACCTCACCCAGCGTTATCTATCGACCACATCCTTCTGTTGTGTCCTCCGCACCAATCCAGCCCAATGCATTAAATGTTTCTGACCTTCCCACACAACCTGTTTACTCATCTCCCAGACACCTGAATTGTGGGGAAGTCTCAGGTGTCAGGTAAGTTGTGTGCATCTTTTTATTTAAAATGATGATGATGTTACATATAAACTGCTTCTTTTACTAGAGAAATAATTTAAATATATTTATAATTTATAACATTAAACTGTTTGTAACAGTACATTCAACACCATTAATGCCATTTCTAAAATATTTCTTCTTAATATATTCTTTAAATAAAGAAATATCACTTTCTTTACAGCATCAATGTTACCGACGCAGTACTTTGTTCTACCTCTGGACTCCAGGGTGGGTCATTCAATCACAGTAATTCCAGAAAGGAAAGCAATAATGCAGAGAGAGAGTTTTTGCAGGGTGCTACAGTAGCAGATGTTGCTGAAGGAAACGAAGATATTTTTGGGTTGAGTACAGACAGTTTATCTCACTTACGGAGCCCATCTGTACTGGAAGTAAGAGAAAAGGGCTATGAAAGATTGAAAGAAGAACTTGCAAAAGCTCAGAGGGTAAGGCTTGTTGTCTTGTATTCTCCTGCTGTTTGTTTCTTCAAAGTGCTTCTAGTATTACAGAATGATAGATGGCCTGGAAGGTGCAGTCTGAGTCTACTCATTTATTATAGAATTATTACAATGTAGTTATTTTATGTAAAGTTATTCTGAGTGTTTGCAGTGCAAATGTCTAAGAAATATCCCTTGATAGTTTCTTTTTCTACTGCTCCTGCTACTTACTATGGAAAGCTTTTGCTGCAATATGTGGTTAAACTTGCTTTTTCTTTAAAAAGTAGGCCATTCCTTCATTCTGACATTTAAGAATAGGAATAATTTTCTGTCATTCCATTATTACTTTATAAGTATTTATAGACACTGATTACGTACCTCTTGAGTCTTCTCTCCCCTACACTATGAAAGTGTAGTGTGTGTCATGGAATATTGAAATGTTTTAGAACACAGGTACTTGTGACGTATCATAGGGATGCCTGTATGTGAAAGAAGCAATAAAGATGTCACTGGTGTTCTTTGGAGTACTATTATACCACTCTTCAGATTGAATATGCTTACCTTTAAAGACACTGTGACTCAATTCATTAATATTTGTAAAGCGCTTTAACTTGTTTGGATGGAAGGTGCTATATAAATACAAAACCATTATTTATTGTGTTAACATTCTTCTATGCTTAAAATTCCTCGTAGATTTTATGCTGTCTGTATTTGTGCCCTTTCCTCTCTCTACATTATTCCCTGTTTGTGTAGATTTAAGCTCACCCTATCTTATGGTTGAACTTGTTTTCTTCTGTGCTTGTTACCTCTCCCTGTTGAATGTTGTCATCACTTCTGTTATAGTTGTGTATGCCCTTATTAATGTACATCTTAAATATGGATTCTGATATCACTTCTGTTGATATTTTATCACTGAGTAGTTGCTTCCTTCTGTAAGGTGTTTATCTGGTTAGCATTTCACCAGAGACAGGACGCTCAGCAGAGCTAAGTTTGTGGGCCTTGCATGTGAATATGTAATTCTAGCAGTTAAACTTGGAACCTTAGAAAGCAAGAACAAATTAAAGTTTAAACTTCAGAAAAGCTCTCCAGCTGTAGAAGATATATAAAAGTACAGTTAACAAACTTCAGCTTAGATCTGTTACACTTCTCCTTTGAATAAAAGAAAATTTTATTCTATTGTATACTCACTTGTCTCTTAAAACCAGAAATGTTTCCTGTTTTTTTCTGAAACTTGTGTGGGTGATTATGTCTAGTTCATAGCTCATGCTTTGTTAAGGTAGTTTTTCAGGAAAAGGCATTAAAGCTGTTTGAACATACTGTATTATGTATTTTCAAATGCTTTGGATGTTCCTAACAAAAGTAATTCAGCTCTAATTTGAATGTTGATTTCAAAGTCTTTGTTAATTCTCAGCCCATTTGATTGTTTCTCATCAGTGTTATACTGGATGGATAACTTCTTTTTGCCTGTCTTCTTGAATTTTCGCTCTTTCAGAATTGTTCAGTAACACAGTCATAACAGAAGTATTTACAGACTGTACAGTAATACACACTGCTCCTTCCATAATATCATCTTTCTTCCACTTCCTGTATAAGAGCTAGCTTTTTGTATCCCTCAGTCATCACTTCCTAAAAATGCATCTGATTACTTTCTCCCGAAAGTCTTGGCTGTTCATATAGGGGTGAGTCCATTCTGCAGTACTGATGTACGCCATGCAGTCTTGAAACACTTATTTCCAAATATATACCTATGTTCAAATGAGTATTCAGTTTAAAAATCTGCAGAAATGTAATCCATACATGGTGCCTGTGTTTAGCTAGTTGTTTTTTTAACTCTTTTTAAACTTTTTTTGTAACTCTGTACATTCCTCAATTTCTGAGATTTGTTAGGAGCTGTGAGAAAAATGAGAATTACAATTTGCACTTGAATTTTTGTGGGCTCATTGAGCCTTGAAAGCTTACAGACATCCCCAGAGTGAACAAAATAAACAAATCTGGTATCTTGCCTTTTTCATTTGTTCCAAATTTCTTACCCAAACTGTAGGCTGTTGTAATATGCATTAGACATACTGATTATAATTTGTTGCAGTTGTGTTTGGAAGGGAAACTAGAAAAGAAATAGGAATTCTGAAGCTTAGGGATTCATTACCTAATTGTTTTTTTCATGTCTCTGCTTTTTTGAATGGAACTTTTCTCTAATATCTCTCATTTTTTATATTAGAGAATAAATGTAAAAACACTACATGCCATGCATATAAGCATGGTTCTTGAACAAAATACGCAGAAACAGAAAAAAGCTTTTTTGCCTTGTGTATACCATGTATTTTTTTAAGACTTCAAACTTTACTGCTCAAAACAAACAGCATCACTGGCAAAATTGGTGTGTGCATGTGTGTGTAAACCTTCCAAAGATTTCTTTGTGTCTTGGTGAGAGGAAATATACTCTCTACTTCAAACTAGTTGACTTGCAACACCAAATCATATCATAAGATTTGGAGAAAGGTCAGAGATAACATCAGGGCAGTATTGACATATTATTGTGTGAAAAATGTCCTCTTAAAAATTAAAAATTGAAATTGACATAGATTTTTCACTTCTTAAATAGTGGAGCTGAAGAGCCCTTTCTTTAAACGATCTGAACCTTCCTCCTTGTTTTGTTACGCTTTTTAAGGCAGCATCAGGAAAGTTGAGAAGGTGTTGAGGCTTAGCAATTATGCTTAAGACCTCATCTCCTTATGTCTCTGTGCATTTACGTAGTAATTTTTCTACCATGCTTGGATTGAGCTGTGACACAGTGGTTACTGAAGGTAAGTCAAGCACACTGAGGTAATGTCTCAGAGGATAGCGTTGGTATTTTGAGACGTGGTATTTCTTGATGTGTAAGTTTAGTAGAGCCCTTTCAAGGGAATACCTTTTTTGCTTTTCACAGTAAGCAACTGGCACATTGCATGTGTTCTAGATAGTTTGTTTTGGTAATATATGAGCAGTGGCAGTTCATGGTAATGTTTCCCTTGAATTTTTAGCTGTTAAATTATTTCTTCATTGATCTGATGGTCAACGTAATGGTGACATCCATGACTGCAGAGAGGGAAACTGTTTTCCATTGTGATATGTTTTTCTCTTGGGGTCTTAAAAAATATCAGCTGTCACTGATGGTTAGCCCCTGTGTCTGAGGAAAGAGCAGTCTACCAGAGACTATGGTTGGAAATACTTCATTCAGTTTGAGAACGAAGAGTTCCATACTTCCTACCGTCTTTAGAGTAGAACCTGTAGGCTGGCTGTCAACAAGTGAAACAATATCTTTGATTTTTATACCAGGAATAGGAATTATGAATATTTTCCTACTAGAGTGAAATCCAGGGGCTTTTCCATACTGTTTTAGTGCCTGTTGTGAAACAGGTAACAGTATAAACACGGTATTGTAAAATTCAATGTAGTTTTGTTGAATCTGATACTCAGATATTCTGGATTTTGTTTCAAAGGCTATGGTTTCTTTATGCATTCTTCATCTCAGAAACAAAACTATATTCTCCAATCTGATCTCTTGTCCTCAGGTCTTGATATTACATGATGAGGGTTTAATAGAATAATTGGATTCACAGTAACTGCCCATCAGTTCCAATAGTACTGTAGAAGAATATTCAGCATTCTTAAATTTTTTGTCACTTGCTTTCGAGTTAACTGAGAATAAAAATGAGGATGCTCCTGAATAATGTACCATCCCAGAACTCTGCTGAAGAGTTACTTTCAAGCTTTTCTAAAACAAATTACGGTTGAACTGTGTGTAACAGCATTGCGGCTGTTAAAGATGAGTTCTCCAGAGGTGTTTTAGCAGTTCATTGCCATCTTTGAATGATGGAAAACTTCAGTTTGAACACCTCTGTTGACTTATGGTGTTGCAATATATAACAAGCATAGAAATTCTCTCAAGCAAGTAGAAGACTATGTGCAAGCAAGACAAGCATCTTCACCTGCTCTGTAAGGCTATAATTTAATAGTTTATGATAATCTTCTCAGAGATAAGAGTATTTTCTGGGCTTAGTTACATTAAATATCTTTGTAAATGTGGTTGCAACAGAATAACTTTTAATGTAGCTTATCTATCTTGTGTGTTGAATGAAGGCCTGTCAAATTTAAGTGTATTCTAATATAGATATAACTTTTTTTGGACAATTTTGGATTTCATCAGTATCCTGCTGTTCTGGTTTTAGATAATTTCTCTAGAGAACTTCTGCTGTTTTCTGAATCTTCTGCTTCTAGTTATAACTTGTTTAAATTGCTAAACTAGATCCAGGATGATTCTCTTTCTAGAATTTAGAACATGAATTGCTTTGAAGCAGTAATTTGCATTTGTTATCTCACTAGTTCTTTCTAAAGACCCACCCCATGTTCTGTTCATGAAGATCAAAGTAAAGTGAGCAGTAATATGACTATTTGATATAAGAATATTTTTTCAACTTTTTTTTTCCATGCAAGTTAAAAAATTAATTGCCTATTTCAGTATTTGTGTGTGTTCTGCTTAATAATAGTTCACCTGCTCCATATAACTACTTTTTCAAAATAGTCACATGGGAAAGACTGCAGCATGGATGGTTAGCCAAGCGTACCCAGTTGCCTGTTCTGCTTCTGTGTTGTGTATGGCTGGAAGGTGTTCAGTAACAGCTTTAAGACACAGGCAGCAGTAATGGCTTCAATAACTGATAAGCTTCTGCTTTGGGCACTCTGTGTTTCTTCCCTGCTTAAAAAACATCAACCCAAGCTATTAAACTTGCTTCACAAAATAATGTGTTATATTATGCTCCTTCTGAATCATGTTGTGGAAACTTGCCCGATATTTGACAAATATAGCTAAGCAGCCCTGAGCAGTAGACTGCATGGTGTTGTCTTCTCTTTGTTTTCATTAAGTAGTTTTACTTCGCTGCCTAAACTTAATCTAAAACCTCTTAATCTTCCCGCTTAGAAGTGAAACTAACAACCTTACCTAAAACAGACTATTGACAGTGTAGCTCAAAGTGAGCCAGGGTAGTTTTACCTTCTATGCGAGTTTGATAGGTCTTGACCTGAATATTAATATAGCTTCTTTTTAAGATGTAGTGATGTATGTAGCATTTCCTTTACAAACCAGTGGAATAAACTGACAAATTAAGGTGCTGACATGTTCTCCACATATGTAGGAACACACAAAACTTAAATTTTAAGCACATTGCATCAGAATTTTTCATTTCCATATTAAGAACTGTATTTTACATGGAAAACACATTTTAAACTTACAAAGATTTTAAACAAAAACATTAAATTTTGTTCTCTCCTTTTTTCTTTATTTCTTCCTCTCCAGTATCTCTCTCTTTCTCTTTGGCTTTCTGTATTCTATTTTCTTTGTATTTTATTACCTTTTTTGTAGGGTGTGTTTGGGGGGAGAATAGCTAGTTGTGTACAGAACAGGGAATAGTAGGTAGGAGTTGAGTACTATTTGAGGAAATACTGTGGAAAAAGCACCATCGTTTAAATGGTGCCTTTCAAAATAGTTAAAAGGCTGCATATGGAAATTAAAAGATCAAAATGGAAAACAACTAGAATAAAAATCAGTCAAAACGTCCAAAGTTAAAACCAAATGGAAAAAAAAAGACAAATGCTTTTAATATTACATAAGTCTAGAGCAGTCCTTAAACACTTGTCAAATCTAGGAGCTGAAGTCTAATAAGACCCTTCATCTTAGAGGAAAATCTATTGCCAATCTTGCTGCAGAAATCGAGAGCAAGACCTCATATCACCATGCTACAAGGCAAAACGTAATTTTCGGTATAGTTGCATAAAAGGTTACTCAGTCATGAAGATTTGGGGAGAAATGCTAATTACCTTCCAGAAACATGCAGGAAGCTGAGATTTTTGACCTTTGGTTTTATGACTTTGTAGTGACTGGTCTCCCAGAGTTTTCTGAAGGCAGGTAGGTTCTTAACGAGCTTCTGGAGGTTTTTGAAGCAAGTTATTGCTAGTGTGTGTATGAGTTCTCTAACGTGTCAGTGACGGACTTGTGGCTTTGAGTCTTGCGTTTCAGGAGTGGTGGTAGTGTCATAGCTAGCTTGGTGGGGGGAAAGGAAAAGAAGGAAGAACTAGACAGGGCGGGGGATGGAAGGGGAGTTATGTCCAAAAATGCTTAGAAGTTGGCTATATACTGTTTTTTTTTTCCCCCTCCCTCTCCATCCTTCTCTCTCTCTTACAAGAAATTTCAGGGTTTAATGGATGGGAAAGGGTAGAGTAACTCTTCTTTCAAATTTCCTGTTAAACTTTTTGTACTTCCCTGCAAAAATGTCCCAGTTTTTTCTCAGAATTGGGAAAACCCTGATAAGCTTGGGCATGGGTAACCTTTATACTGCTAAATCTGTATTGAGGTCATACTGTACCAGTGATATGGCCAGGCTTCCTCTAACCATGTTCTAGTGATACTGAAGACAAGTAACATATTTTGAATTTCATTAAACTGCTTTCATTTGATTTTTTTTTTTTTTTTTTTTTTTATCACTGCATAAACAAGAGTAAGGATATAACTGGAGTATAATTTTGGAATTGTATTAGTTGTAAGGAGACTTGTGAGAGATGAAATATTTATAGTAAAATATATTTTAAGATTCTGTGAGTAAACCTGAGACAAAAGCTATTTTTGAAAGAAACTTTTTTTTTTTTTTTTAAGAATAAGTACTTAAGAATTACTTTAAGTGTATGTTAAGGAATGGGCAAACAGTAATAGCAGTATTATTCTGCCTGTTTCAATATTTAATTTGATCCATATTTTAAGTGACTAGTCTTCTATACTTCAAGCAGAAAAAGCTGCTTATGCTTCAGAGTATTATGGAAATTCTGATATTTAGGTTAGAGATGCTTTAGATTGGCCTGGTAGGTTGCTGTATAGCAGGAATAGCTATGTATGTGCAGCATTAATTTTATTGCTTCTAGTATTAAGATTAATGTTTTGAAAGGCTTTGTTTAGCAAAGGTTGTATATGTTCCTCTGAGATATATATATATATATATATATATATATATATATATAATATATATATATATATTTCCCCCCCCCCCCGTAGTATTAGCTTTAAAAGGCCAAATTATTACTCTAAGTCAGAATAAATAACTTTCAATTTTCCATAGGAGCTGAAGTTAAAAGATGAAGAATGTGAAAGGCTTTCTAAAGTGCGAGATCAACTTGGACAGGAATTGGAAGAACTTACAGCTAGTCTGTTTGAGGTTTGTTGGAGTCTTCGATGTGATATACTTAAAGGAGGCCGAGCCAGATGTGTTATGTAGAATCAGTGTATTGTATGCTGAATTTTTCTGCAATAAGCTTACAAAGCTCAAGACCAGTGTGTGTTGAACTAGAGGCTTAAGAGCAAGCAGTAGATTGTTTTAGATGAAAGAGACCTTGCTGAGCTTGTCAATCTGCTTAGATACAAAATGAAGAAAATAAGGACAATGTATCAGGAAACTTAAAACTATCTAAGCTTATTTTTTTGGCATAACTATTCTGAGACAGCTTCTCTGTCTGTCAACAAGACTATCTAGATAAGAGCTAAATTTGGGGTTGCCATGGTGACTAAATACAAAATAAGATAGTTCGAGATTAATGGAGGCAGCACACTTCATGCTTTCAGCTTTTGAATTTGGGGCCTGGCAGCATGTTATTCCCACAGACTTGAAAAGAAGCATGAAACTTTGAGTAATGCACCGGGTTGGACATGGCTGCAAAGTGAGAAGCCTGAACTTTGAGTGGGACCTTTTCATTTGAGAAGAGGGCAGTGGTGCCAGCAAAGTTTGTGATCTTGCACCACATCTGAAAAAAATCTGAAATCCATCCTAGAAGCAGGATCAGTTGCCATTTTATCACGGAATGCCTGGAGGCTAAATTGTGATACACACAACTGTCAGAATAAATTTCATAATGCAGGGATGCTCTATACATTTACAGTATTATAAGTACTGATTTTCAGTATATGCATAAAGATATAACATTAAGTATGTTTTAGAAAGAGTATTTAAACCTATGATATTGTGTTGGTATAGAAGTGCTATCAGAAACTGAATAATATTAACATTCAAAATCAAATTACAAACTGCTCTGTGGGTTGGCTACACATCTTATTTCATCATCCCAGTAGGGCAAAGTTACTTAAAGCTAAGTAACTTTGGAGTGTGGGGAATAAATAAAGTCTGGAAAGATACTTTTTAGCATAATATGTGTGTATGTTGGTGGGAGGAAACTGGTGAAGAAAATCTTGGACAGGTATCTTAAGTGTGTAAGAATAAAAATAAAATTGCCCATGAAATTTTATATTAATGACACTTCATAACTTAGAGCAATCCATCACTTAATCTGTTAATGCTACATTTGAAATATAACACATTAGTAATGATTGTTTAATGAGTTTTAATTATTCATAACCCCCAACTGTTATGGGCATGTCACTTGAATTTTCTTTTATCATTTGATTTTGCTGAGAGCCTCTAATGAAAGGCATCATTGTAGTGTCTTGATTTTGCACTGGGATCTACAGCCCTTGGATTCATGTTCTATTCTGAATCCTACTAATTGCAGTAACTGTATAAACGGGTGCTGGAGCTTATATTAATGTATCCCAATGGAGGATCAAGACCTGCTTTGCACAGCTGGGTGTATATGTTACATGATTGCACTGTTAGTGTTGGGAATGTAACATGCTTTGCTTTCAAAGGTGCATCCCTAGACGGAAACTGCATGGTCAGTGTTAAATGTATCTGTACACATTGTATAAATGTGTATCTTCACATTCCTGCATGTGTCTGTTGTTATTTAAGAGACTTACAAACCCATATTATACAGTTGTGTTGTATGCCAGTGGGAGCCAGATCTTTTGGTATGGTGATGTATTAAATTTTGTTTTATTTATATAGCGTCCAGATATGTGCTAGGCGCTTTACAGATATAAGAAGGATCCCTATCCCAAGTAATTTAGTCAGTGGCCCTGATCCTTCAGTTTGTGTTGCCTTCAGTAAATGCTAAGAAAGAATAGTAATTTGATCGTAGGCAGCAAATTGCTGGATCAGGGCCTAGACAAATACATTCTGCAGGCAGAAGGCTTAGAGGTATGAGGTAAAAGGATGTTTAAAAAAAAAATTCCTGGGCCTTTTACACTTTCTTTTTGATTTGCTTGCTTACCTGGATTATTTTTAGTATTTCCTTTTCTGTTCTGTTTAAGAAATGCATATTAATCCATAAATTACTTTTAGCTTTTACTTTGCCTGTGTTATTGATGGTAAGAATGCAGGCTTCACAGTCATTTGACCAGTTTCTTCATGCAGAAATTTACAGTTGACTAAAACTGGCTATTCTGGCCAGAAGAAGGGAGCAGTTCTTTTGAATGTGCTGTTGTGCCCATGTTGCTTTTGTCGCTACTGGCTTGAGTCTTTCTCTTGGGGGGTCAAGGAACTTCAACTGGAAGCCACTGAAGCATGACTGGAGCCTGGCATTCCTGACAGGTATTGTTTCTGCCGGAGGTGGGTTAGCTGTGAATGGGTGGAGTTGCTCATTTTCTGAATCTGGGCTCAGCCCAAGGAAAAGGAACTTATTGGCCCAATGATGAATTCAAATTGATACATTTGTAGGTATTTTGGGGGTACATAACTATCTAATTCCAGTGGATTGTTGCACAACTTATTAATCACAAGTAATATCCATGAAGCAAAGGAGTAGGATATACTCCTTAGTTTTTTAAGTGAATCTTTTAAACTTGTATTTACACTATGTAAATATTTTTTTATAGGAAGCACACAAAATGGTTAAAGAAGCTAATGTCAAACAAGCTGCAGCAGAAAAACAGTTAAAAGAAGCACAGGGAAAGGTGAGGGGTTTTTTTGAACTTCCTTGCTTTGTCTTTTCACGTGTCTTTGAATCTAAAGTGTGAATGATAAAGACATAAAAATGAGCCTTGCATGTATACATTTTTAAAATATATACTAAATTGTTCCATGTTGCCTTGATGTATTAGCTAACATCTATGGATGCACAACTGGCGTTTCAACAGCGTTCTTGGATAGCTAGTCAGGTGCCTAGGAAACCAGTCTTACTACAGCGTGCAATTGCATAGGGATGTGTGCTAGTACTGCTGGAAAAACAAGTCTTGATCTGAATGAAGATAACCGGAAATTGTTGAAGGATTTAACATATTCATGCCCTAACATGATATGGTCTGTTAATGACTTTATATTTTTATTTTCAAGATCGATGTCCTTCAGGCAGAAGTAGCAGCATTGAAAACACTGGTACTGTCTACTTCACCGACATCTCCAACTAAAGAGCTTCAGTCTAGTGGAAAAACACCTTTTAAAAAAGGGCATGCAAGAAACAAGAGTACAAGTAGTGCTATGGGTGGCAGTCATCAGGACCTTACCATGATGCAGCCAATTGTAAAAGACTGTAAAGAGGTAACAATGCAAGGATTGTTGGGTTCTTTTGCTGATAAGCTAGTTTTATTGTTTCATTTTTATCACAGTAAATCTCCTGTGTGTTAAATCTTCATGTAGTACTGCATGCTTTCAGAGATATCTTGTCACTAATGAAAGAAAGATTTTCTTAGAAAAATCACCGGCTATTGGTATTTAAGTCTTTTTTACTTTTAAATCTTTGGAGGAGGGGAATGAGATAAAATATGAAATACTTGAATTAAAATATATATATAACTGAATGAAAGTCCTCACCAAAGCTTCTTAAACTAAATTGTCATAGGAGAAAAATTGTTTTATACATCACTAATGGGTGAAAAGGGGAGGAGGGGACACAAAAAGAAGAAATAAATGATAATTTATTAGAGATATGGAGGAGAGTTACCAGTCAAGTCCCACAGGGACCTGTGATTTTTTGATCTACTTGTAAATGCCATTGAAAGTGGGGAAATACCGAGGTGACAGTTTGGTGCTTAGGTCCTCAGAACGATAGTAGCAAAAAAATGACTGAAGAGTTGATAAGGATCTCATGATACTGATTGGGTCATGGAACAGCAGATGAAATTGAAAATCAATAAATGAAGAATAGAGCGTCTAGTGAAAAATGCAACTCTAGTAGACATGCAGTTGTGGTCTTAAAATTAGGTACATTGTGCAGAAAACCCCCCCAACTGTAGTGTCCTTGTGGATAACTGTTTGAAAACACCATCTCTGTATTCAGTGGTGGTTGAAGACCCACATATCTTCAGAAGTTATCAGGAAAGAAATAAATAGCAAAACAAAAAGTACTATGCTGCTGTACAAACACAGTAAATGTATGTGTCTAATTCTGCATGCAGCTATGATATGTCCATCTCGGAAAGGACGTAATGAAAATATGAAGTGTGACATACATGATCAAAGCTATGGAAGTCCTTCTGTATGGAGAGAAATTAGGACTCTCTGTGGCGAAGGAGAGGCGTCTGAGGTAGAGCAAAAATCTGTACAGTCACAGGTGACACGGGGAAGATGAATGGTGAACAATATTAATTATTGCTAGTAATGAGAACTCTCTGGAAACTAAAATGAAAAGTCAGCACAAAACTAAATTTTAGAACTCGTCACAAGGTAGTGAGACTAAAAAATATAAATGGGTTCAAAATTTAATCATGCATACTCACAAGAGAGAAGCCTGTCATGGTATATAGAAAATACAGGCATGATTTTTTGACTCAGGAAGCTTTTAAACCACAGATGACTATAAGTTGGGAGGCTGTAATGAAGAAATACCACTATATTGCTCTGTAGCTAGCCCTAAGTCACTGCTGGCCATTGTCAGAGAAGGGAGTTGGGCTAGTTGGATCTTTAATCTGATTCTCTGTGGCCATTTTGTATTTTGTTTTGACTTCTGTCATTAAGCACACTTATAGTATGTGCCTTTAAATCTAGAAAATGGAAGACATTTTCAAGCCTCTGTTCAAAAGCTTTACGTCCTGCCTACCCACTTTACATGATATCCAAAATGTTTTTCATTTCAAAATTGAATCTCAGTCACTCTTGAGAAAGCCCAGTCACTTTGAAAACATCATGTTGAGGTCATGACTCAATGACATTTTGCGTGTCTGGCAGGGCGGGGAATGATTTTGCCCCAATTTCCTATGGAGAGAAAGTGGTGCATGTGAAGGACGTGCAGCAGAAGGTCCAGTCTGCCTGGTCTGTATTTCTTTCTTTCTTTCAGTCTCCATTTTATTGGCCACATAAGGAAACACTCTGAAGTTGATCCAGTCTGCTTAAAATAGGTGACTGTTTCTTCTAGTGACAGCCTAAGGAATCAGTAAGAAATACCTGGATTTTCTGCCCATGGGGAGTCAAGTCTTTCTCTCTCCTGAGTGAGAATACTTAATGGAGTGCACCATGGGGCGGAGAAGGCAAGACTGCCTCTGGTCTAGTGGGTAGGACACTCAGTTTTAAGGAGGGGAGGACTTACGTTCCTTACTGCTTTGTTTTATCCTGTACTGTGTGTTTTTGTTTATCTTCCCTATTCTCAGAACTGCTTTTGTTTATTGCTGGCCTAGTGTAAATGCTTATGCGTTTCTGGGAGCTGGGTCTGGAACTTTAATTCTGCCCCCTTTTTTTGCCAAATATTCTCACCACCAAGTTAGTTCCCTCCCTCATGTGCCATTTTCCTGATTTTTTTTTTTTTTTTAGAGTGACTGAGCTTCAGAAGGGGGGGGGGGGGCAAAGAATGCTCTTGCTCGGGGGTAAGTAGTGGCCTTGTGATGGCAGTGTTATCCTGGGCTGCAGGAAGTGTGGCTGTGATACCCTCATGGAGAGTCCAGAAGCCAGACTTTTCCGTTCCCAGATGTTGGATAAAGCCATATCAATCTTCAGATTTCTTTGTGGAACACAGGCAGTGTCCAAGTGACTGTCTACCCTAAATTGCAGGGGAGACAGAAAGGTGCCATATTCCCAGACAAATACTACCAAGCATGTGTGGGTAACCTCAAGGATAAGCAGATGGGTGCTTAATGAATGTAGGCATCAACAGGATTTGGGCAAGCCAAATAGCTGCATTCATCTTAGGCAGGCAGGTAACGTTCACTCAGTATAAATGCTGCTAAATGTGTCACTTTTTTTAAGAACTGAAATGTTTCTCTGATGTTGTATTTTAATTGTTTACTGTAAAATTAAAATGTTAAAAACTCAGCCAAAATTGTAATTACAATTGGCTGTATATTTAATTGCAAGTAATCAAAACTTTGGTCTAATGCAAGTAAAGGCAGGGAGGAGATACACATACAGCACGCACACAGTGTAGATCAGAGAGGAAAAGCATCAAGTTATGTTCACTGAGCAGTTTTTTAAGGCAGCTTCTTTGTAAATCATGGGTTTGGGGGAAATTGAGTTAAATATAGAAAATAACCAACTCGGTTAATGAGAAATGCGTCTTAATGCTTAGAATCATATAGAAGAAACTGAAAATGGCTTTTTTTTCCCTGCCGATATCTCTTGATGGTATTCAATTTAAAGCCAGACCTGAGATGGGCTTTAAGGTAGGGAAATGTTCCTTTAGGGAGCAAGTTACACCTATTGAGTTTCATTTATACAATGAGGCTGGTGACTTAGCAACCAAAGCATTTATGGACTCGCTTAATTAAGATAGTTGTTTCTGATTATACCTGAGTGAAAGGCAAATGGGTCTAATGGTAAACAAATTTGCCAATCTAATTTTTGTAGTTTGTTTTTAATCCCTCCATCCCTCTCAAAACAAAAGAACTCACCAAAATATATCTGTAAAAGAAAATGGTGAAGTGCTGAAGGCTCAAAGAAAGGGAGGTGCATAAGGAAGAACAGAACACTGAAGGAGGTTGGTTCAAAGGAGTATATTCATCTTTTTAATTGGGTTACCTCTAGCATGAATTACTTTCCCTCTTCAGTATCTCATCTACACTATCTGTTTTTAATGTTACAAGATTTTAAAATCACATTTGTTTTCTAAGATGCATGTTGTAAAACCAGTGTTAGTATTTGTTGGTGTCTGGGTTTTTTAAAAAAATTCCTTTCTTCTAAATACTTTTCATCCTCACTCCCCCTTTTTTCCTATTTGTATCTCTCCATACTCTCTGGAGTGGAGAGGTAATCTAAGGAGTCAGTAGGCAGTAGCATTAGGTTCTACTTTTCCTATCATAATAACCTGTTTGTGGCTTCTCTGCTTGACTGCACAGTCAGTTTTTTTTCTTTTTTCCTTTCATTCCATATGACTATCTGCCACCATTTCTATGGACACTTCTTCTCCATGACTTTGTTTCCTACCTTTGCTGTATCTCATCATCTTTGTTTTTCATTCCTCTGACTTTGCTGACCTCCTGCTTATATCCTTTCATATAGCTTTAGATCACTTCAACACTGTCACCTGGATTTGTATCTCCTTTATGCCAGTAGGCTCCCATAGTGCCTCGCAGTGAGCAGACACACAGGTCTTGGCTTTGGAGAGTGTAGTTCTGCTATAGTACAAGAAAGGGATTTAACAAACAGTAGGAGGGGAAAGGTGCTGAAGGTATGTGTCAACAGACTCGAAGCCAGTCTGAGTAGTTAGTGCACATCGGGATGACGATCCTGTGGGGGTGGAGGGAGGGTGGCCTACTTTGGTGTTTTAGTTTGGATTAGGAGTGTGCTTCAGAAGCAGTCATCCCCACTGGGCTTGGCTCATGTTTTGGAGCATCCTTGGCACTTATAAATAGGATTCTTGTCAGGTGAAACAAAACCAGATGATGTGCTCTGCGAGTGCCTAGTGGATACCAGGCGTTAATGGGCATTCACCCCATGGGATAGGCTGTTTCCTAATGGAACCATTGACTTTAATAGTGACCTAGTACCTGTCTCCTGAATACCAGACTGGGTAGGTGCCTTCTCACCAGAAAACTGCAACATGGAGAGAGCAAAACAAGGTATTTTCAAAACGGATAAAACTGTCTCTTAATACAGAGCATGCTTACTCCTATTTTCCCAATTCAAATAACTGTTATTGTGATTTCATGTGTGGGTGGGTTTTTTTTGTTTGTTTTTTAGTATTTCTCCATTGACTATAGGAACTGGGGAAAGTCAGCTCACAAACGAGGAGCCTAATATGAAGCTCAGTGAATATCCTCCCCCTCCTGTCATAGCATAGTGTAGAAGGAAGTTTGGACTTGAAGATGTAAAATGGAGCATAAGAGTAAAGTTCTAAGTGATTTGGGTATTGAATTCTAGTTTTCCTGTGTTAGTACGTTTACTGTTAAATGTGTATTTTCTTTTTTGCATTCAGATAGCAGTGCATTACATTCAAATGCTGTGTGAATATATAAAATGTCTAGGATTGCAATTGTTGTTTTCTTTAGATTTCCTTGCTTTTCTGTGATTCATGAAAACAGATGGACTAAAACACTGTAAGGAAGATGTGCAAAGAAGCAAATTACTGGCTTTTGTCTGTTAAACAATAGCTGGTACATTTTCAAAACTGTCCTGGAAGCTTAGGAAATGGGGGAGAGGTGATTAGCTTGTCATTTGTGTCATGGTGACCAATGAATGCATTAAGTCTGTCTTGAGAATGGTACGTTTTGAATTGCTCAAATTTACAGTCTTAGGAAAGGGGGTTTTAGAAGGTGCTCAGAGCTGGAGTGCAATAGCATTCTTTCACGGTGCAATGGAAAGCATTTAGTTTTAATGCTTACTATTTATCTGTGGATGCTTACACATTTTCAACACTAGTGTGATAACCATAGTACTAAAATATGTGAATCTTTGTGTTTTAGGCTGACCTATCTCTGTATAATGAATTCAGATCTTGGAAGGATGAGCCTACTATGGACAGAACATGCCCTTTCTTGGACAAAATCTATCGGGAAGATATTTTTCCATGTTTAACCTTCTCAAAAAGTGAGGTAATGTAGTCTAAATGTTGTCACTGACATTTTTCCTTTGAATATCTTGCATAAAGCCAATAATAGACTGCAGTAAAAATGCTTTCATATGAAGCATTTTTTATTTCATTACAGTGGGACAGTTTACAGTGAAGTAGTGTAGTATGGAGTATTGAGATAATCAGTTTTTCTTTGCTGTTTGCTATTTTAGATACCAGCTTTTCAGGTAGAGGCTGTCTTACTCCTTTTTTAGACTTTACTGCTGTCTGATTGAATCTGATGTTTGTAGGAATGGATGGCGGGTGTTCCACTGACATTTCAGAGATGCATTTTTGTAGAAAGACTGTCCTATCACTGTCTCTACTTTATATAGAGGGCAGTAGAGACCACAATATATTTGATTTTTTTGTGGACATATTTTCTCTCTGTTAACTGCAGCAGCTGGAAAGCACAACTTGGATGTTTTCTTGAAGTTTGAGTTGCAAGAACTCAACTTTGGGATTTAATGTTTAAGAGGAACATTTCGGGAATATAGTTTTAGATGAAAACAATGATGTGACTTTTTTTTTGTTTGTGATCTCCCTGTCCCCTCAAATAGAGATGAAAGACTGGGAATAATGTGGAAGTGGTTGCAGCTGCAAGTCCTCTGCTTAGTCCTTATTATTGAGCACCTTTTTTTATAAGAAAATGAAAAATGAAAGAATGTTTTAGAAACTGAAAAACCTCACATGGAAAATGCTCTATGTAATTGTATACTAATTCCTTTTGGTTGGTATAGAGCATCATATGAACCTCTCCCACTAAAAAATTTACCTTGTTACTGTAGGAATTGATTTGCTTCTGTAGTGTGTATAACTAGGCCATCCTGTTTTTTCCCCCAGCAACTTCATTTTGTTGTTTCCACTTCAGTGGTGATACAATTACTGTAGATTTGTATTTTTTCTTGAGGAAAGAATGAGGCATCTAGCACTTGTCAGTTATATCAGTTATTGTTTCCAGATGTTGTGCGTGGATTGACCAACCCCTATTTTCCTTTTGATTATCAACTGCTGTGCAGTTAAATTAATAAATTACATGTGTTATGTTTTTGAATAATTGGAAATGCGGTTATCTGACTAGCTGAAGCATTACATTAACTCTTGGTAGTCTCTTGTGTGCATGAGTACTGTTCTGGTTTGCTTTTGAGAGGTGGCAGAGAAAAAATATTTGAACTACTTTAATACAACTTTGTTTTTAAAATATGCACAGTAGAATATTATTTGGCCATACTTAAACAGTAAACCTGGGCAACTGTTGAGGCCTGTCAAACAATTAACATGTTTCTAGTGTCTAAAAGCTGTGTGTTTATAAAGAGCTAACATCAAATAACATTGAGGAAAGCTGCCCTTTGTTTCAAGAAGATGATGTTTTAGCTAGGCCACTGTATTAAAGTTGCAATTACCTGTTGGTTTTTCTCTTTATTGCTTAGTTTTATTTCTTTGAACGCTTTTCTAAAGCTATGTTTCAAAAACTGTGACATAATACTTATTTCCTTTGTGTGAGGTAAAGAAGGCATATTGCATAATTTTGTTTTTCTATGGAATACAGTAAAATTAGAGCAATTTTAAAACAAGGTTTTGTGCTGTGTCCAGTCTTTGACAAAATCATTGCTTGTTCAAATGTATATGCTGTTTGGGCTTATGAGGAATGAATTTAATGTACAGTTAACAGTTAAAACATGCTTGCCTACATACTCTGCTGTAAAGACAGTTATCTTGCCTCATGGAAGGCAGTTATTTGTAGGACAGAGTTTAAACCCCAGTCTGGGAATGGGACCTTTTTGATTTTGCTTACAACAGCATATAAAGCAAATCTGATTTGTAATTGAATGAGTTGAGTTTTTTCAGTATTTCTAGCTTTATAGAGGCAGAAATGTGTCACTACTTTGAGAACAATGGCTAATGCTAAGCTGTTTTAACTGCTTTCTAAACTTCTTTTGCAGTTGGCCTCAGCTGTTCTGGAAGCTGTTGAAAACAACACTCTGAGCATTGAACCTGTTGGCTTGCAACCTGTTCGATTTGTGAAAGCTTCTGCAGTTGAATGTGGGGGACCAAAGTATGTTAAGCTAACAGACAAAAGGGGAACCTTGACCATTTGAGAACTCTTGGATTGAGAAAACTGCTATCAACCGATCACCTTATTCAAATGTGTATATCTTAAATTTGTAAATATTTCCTAAAATATGAGATGTCAAGACTGCTGTTGCAAAATTTTATGGGGAAAGTAGACAACAAATCAAACTTACCCCCCCCCCCCCCAAAAAAAAAAAAGCCTAATGTAGAACAAGCCTTCAAGAGAAATTCCTTTTTTGGGAGAGTCATTTGCTTTATTTGTAGTACATAACTGTAAAAGTAACACTCACTTGAAGATCATCCTGATACTTAAAACAGGGGCTATGGCATGGAAGGTATTATGAAAGAAATAGGTATGAAGTAGTACAGACTGAATACCATCCATCTAGAATATTTGTGGTGTAAGAAATTGAGGATATATATAACACTGGCAAAGGCAGCTGAAGGATTTAAGAGGAAGTATATAGAGCAAGTCCTCTGAATGTGAGCAGGAGCAATATAATGAAGAGGGAATGCAACTGAGATGAGGGTGAGTTGAATGTAAAGTGGGAGGTGTGGTTGAATGACGAGGGAAGGTTATGAAACTGGGATGGTCCTAGTGGAATCTGAGGCGAGACTTTGTGTGAGGGCACTGATGAAGGCTGTAAGGTTAGGTGGGAGGAACTTGGCTGAGGCAGGAGAGCTTTGATGGGTGTGGAAGAGAAGGGAGGGATTTGTAGAGCACTTCAGCGTATGTTAGGGTTAAGCAAGCAAAGTCCGTGTCAAGTCCGTGCCTTTCAACTCTTGAAAAAGTCTGACTTTTTTGTTGGAAATCTTTTGGACAAATTGACTTGTTTTGGCCAAACTCAATTTTTTTGATAGAAAATTTCTATCAAAATGTTGTTGTTTGGTTCTACTTGACATGAGATTTCTTTCTTTTTGTTCCTGTACTCCTTGTTTTTGAGTTCTTGTTCCCATTGTTTTTGAGGAGAAGAGAAAATACTTTTTAACATGCTTCAAAGGAAGTTTTTACTCTTCCTTTAAAGAAACTGCTTAAAATGAAAATTATGTTTTATGACTTAGTCTTTGATCATTTCTAGCCTACAAAATTCAGGAATTCATGTATTCTTCAACTTAGTCCTGTCACCAGAAGGTTTACTTGGAGCTGTAACAGTCCCCCATCAGGAGGGCCTGCCACAAATAATGGAGCTCCTCAAGGGGTGGTGATTTCAGTTCCAAGGTGCGTCACGATGACGTGTGTTCCATGAATGTAGTGGAGAATGCAGACAACTATTAAAACAAGTCACATATCATTAAAGAGCAATTGGCAAATTGATTTAAAATAGTTGCAATTCAGGCAACTTCTCTACATCTTGACTTGATGAAATATTCACTCAAACCAGAGTACTCATTTGCATCCTTCAAAAGTTCCATGAGATTTTTAATCTATTTTGTCCTATCTAAGATAAATTCTTAATTAAAGCTTATATAGTCCTTAAACAGTTGGCTAACTATATATTAACTGTTTAGAAATGTTTACATACGAATTGTACTTCAGTTACTTTAAAGCATATTAAAAAATAGGTTTACTTCTTCCTTCCCTTTCCAGCTGTCATTTAGTGACAAAGTTTTGGTCTGTTGCTTGTGGATAAGTAATAGGTGAGGAATATGCAGTATTTAAATGTAGTTTGACAGCAGTTGTGCTTTGCTTTAAATATCATTACTGGCACTTAATGGGAAACAGGTGTTCCAGTTTTCACTGAATCAGAATGACAGTTTCACATTTCTCACTGTTAAAGTGAAAAACATTTTTTTTTTTTTAATTGAAACAATGTTCTTTGATAGGTAGCATAGTATAGAAAAACAGCATAAATAACAAACTAGAATAATCTTCTTAATGGAATTATTTTCTTGTACAGTTGCCTGTGTGTGTGTGGGGGGAAACAGATACATAAAATAGTGTGTAATAGCCCAACAGCAAAATAAGGCAGGGGGAGGGCAGGGAGTTGTGATAATAGTGAAGGAAGATTCCTGACATAGAGGCACCATTCAATAACTTTTGTGATGATGTGTGTTGTAAGTGCTGCCTTAGAGTGAGACAGCTGGATTTTCCCACAGGGTTCGAGTAATTGTCCCTGTGGGGAACAAAGCACTAAGCTGCAGGTACACCGTACAGCACAGAACCAAGGCATTACTAGCAACTGTCACACCAGCATTTAACCTGGTGTGATGGAAGATAAAATGCAGAAGGTAATTCTATAGCAAGGAGGAAAAAAGGGCTTTATTTTCTTAGCATTGAAAGTTCGTCTGTCTTGAAAAAGCTTAACTGAAATGGACATCAGCTTGTTTCAGCTACTACAGGATTTCTTGGATGAATGTGCTGCTGCCAGTCCTCATGAATTGTTATGGATAGCCCTATGCACTCTTCTGTTTTATTATGTTTTATGTGGTTCTGTGGACCAGCTGCTGACTGTTTGAGGGCCTTTGGGCCGCTGTGTAGAACCACAGAAGCTTAGTTATTTTTGTTTCACTTTTGAAAGGCTGCTTGTTCTTTGACTCTCTAATTTTATGTGAGGTAGCAATGGAAGGGAGAAGAGCCAGCAGCTTTTAGAATCAATTAAACAGTGGGTACCATAGCAACCTATTTCATCTGAGATGTTGCAATATAGAAATTCCAAATAAATCAGGTTTCTGGTTTATTTGCATTTATTAAGATTGTATTAATAGCAGTTTTTTCAAGAGGTGTGGAACTTTTTTTTTTCCTGAAGAGTGTTGGAGAAAATATCTTAAATGCAGTGTGCCTTTTCTCAAATTATGTTTTGGAAGAATTTCTGCTGACTAGTGACCTTTCCTTGTTTGTGAATGTGATATTTGCAATACACCAGAAAAAGTAAATTTTATTATTTTACCATCACTGTTTATAATGCCAATGGAAAGAATTATTGCTGGGCAGTCTGTTTTCCTTTGCCTGAAATTCTTTCATACTCTGAATATAAAGTGCAGTTTAAATTTGGGCATAAATGCAAAGCTGGTCTTAGAACGCATCTTGCACAGCCTTCAGAGAATTGACTGTTATTCTACAGGGCTGATGTTTTTATGATAAAATGTAACCTCAAGCAGAAATCTTCTGTTCTGTTTAAATGTTGGCATCAACTGATAATTCAAACTGTTTATTTCACATATGAAGAGTTAAAGAAATCCCACTGTTTCAGAGCAACTTGAACCAGTAAATATGGGAGTATACGATCAGAATTGATCAAGTATGCAGGAGCTAAAAAAAGATTTAAAAATCAAAATACTTCATGATGCACCAGTGTTAAAACAAAATTAATCCATATGGAACTTGAATAGTTGGCAACCAAATATAATAATTTATAAAATGAAATCAGAGACTCGGGTACCTGTCTCAGTATAAAGTAACTATATTAGCACCTTAAATGTGTGCAGGTATTTAGACATTAATGTCAGAATTGTTTACTAAATTATGCAAACTTTATATTTTGCAGGAAATGTGCTCTCAGTGGACAAAGTAAGTCATGCAAGCATAGAATCAAATTAGGGGATTCAAGCAATTATTACTACATTTCTCCTTTCTGTCGTTACAGGGTAAGTAGATTTACTGTCATTTCATTTTGAGTAGTAGTTATTTTTCCGTACAATTGTATAACATATGAGATTAACCACCATTATTTTTATATTGGTTCAGATCACTTCTGTGTGCAACTTCTTTACATATATTCGATATATCCAACAAGGACTTCTGAAGCAGCAAGATGGTGAGTAGCAAAAATATTGCAGATATAAGTAGCGATTTAAATAGTACTTTTGCCTAAAACTTGTTACCTGTGCACAACAATACTGACCTGACATTACAGGAAAACCGTATGTTTGTACTTGTTGTAATCATTACTAGAATTTGGTGATATCCCTCTGACTCTGCTTCGGCCCTGTGAACGTGTTAACAACAAAGGAAAAAATGATTTTAGTCCACCTATAACAACTCCAACATTGTTCAATGAGAAGTTTTATGAAGAACTCTGTGATGGGAGGAGTTAGTGATAGTTGTTCACACAGTACTCAAGAAATTAAGGTTCTTTCACAGGAAATGGAGATGTTCTAGGTTCAGTTCTCTCCTGCCCTTTTCTCACAGTGCCTCATTTTAGCCTTTCAATTCCATTGTTTTATTTTGTTAACGCCTGAAACTGACCTCCAGAATTTTGGTTCTAATAAAATATGTCATTTCACTCGAAAGTGTTGGGTTGATTAGAGAGGCCAGAAAAACCTTCAGTTTGGTTTGACTTGGGCAATTTTTTTTTTTTTTCTTGGTGTGTCAGTGCATCTTTTCTCATTTGGTGCATTGAAAATTCACGCAGCCCTCCTCATCAGACTGCCTTTCAGGGAGAACTGACAAGGATGACAACAGTTCTGGGTTAAGTTGTAAAAAAAATAAAACAGGAGACCGGATTTTAAGCAGTTAGCTAAGTGCAGCTGAGAAATGAGCTCTTGACCTTTGCTGTGGCATTGCAAAGTCTCTTGATCAGGGCTCTGTTATTAAACATAACTGATAATATAAGGCTTCCTCCCCTTCCCCTTTGCTCTTCAGCAAGAGAAATGTTATTGCGGCCATTGCTTCAGGGCCCCCCCCCCCCCCCCCCATCACTGCAGTTACCTGGTTGCTTTGTTCCTGTCTGGCTAGCATATCTAACAGCTGCCTATTTAAACTCCTGTCTGGGCTAATAATTCAGAAATGTGCTTAACTGTGCTATTTGGCTCAAGTAAAATGTCCATATAAAAGATGGCAGCTATGAAAATGTATGAACTGTACATCTAGATTACTTAATTCTAGAATTTAAAAATCTATTGTGTGTTGGAATTGTAGCTATTGATCTTCATTTGCAAGGCTATTTTGCTTTTTATCACTATAAAAGAAAATTAAGATGATTTGTGTTTAAGCTGCACACAATTTAATCACATTTTGTGTCCAGGTCAAAGAATATTACCTAGCAATGCTTGCCTTTAGTCCAAGTTTTTGTTGAAATAGACCATGCCTCTTCGGCTTTGAGATTTGCTTAAGCACTTCAGAAAGTGGAAAAAGTGCCGTTAACCCTTTGTTAATAGTTCTCAAAAAAAAAAAAAAAATTGTCACCCTTTAAAATCTGCTAATTCTTTGGAGTTCAGTTGCGTTTTTTGAAAGTAGAATAAAATAGCATTGTAATGTTTATGGCTGTCTATGCTTTTCATTCTTCTAGTCTCCGAGTTTTTGTAGGCCTGTTTCATCCAGAATTTGGATAGGCCCAACTGGTCCAAATATCCCCACTTTGATCCACCTTGCCTGTAGTCATCTCTTTTGATCTTTCTCTGTTTCAAGAGCTCAGGATTTTGGCTACACCCAAATCCTCTCTTTCCATTTCTAACCTGAAGTGTACCCTGAGGTGACAAATTGACACACAATTCCTCACACAAATAGTGCTGTTAACTGTCCTTGCCAAAGGGAATTATTTTCAGTGAATTCACCAAAAAGCCATTTATTTCATACATTAAATTGTTTTACAACATTCAGATCAGTGATGATTATTGTTGACTTAATAACACTGCAGAAAGTCTTGAAAATTCATTCTTTCAGTTTTAATTTGGTTTATATTTAGAAGACTGTCTTTTATTTTGACTAGAAGGGCCTATATAGTTTCACCTAAAAACTTACTTCGCTAGTACTTGAGATACTTTTTTTTCTTTCTATCATGTAATCAGTGTTTTCAGCATTATCAAAATTATTTATTCTTCACAAGAAGTTTTGAGTTAAATGGGGTCTGGGGTTCCAGTTAAAGTATCATCTTTACCATTAAAAAAAAAAAATTTGCATTTGTAGCTTTATGTAAATATTTCAATAACACCTTTAGAATGTGAACACTCATGATAATTGTCTGCATTATGCATTGCGTGTGCTTCCACTCTTACATCATATCATTTTTGAGGTGCATCTCCTTTTTGCAAAAGTGGTTTTTGAAATATGGTAGGGAAGACCTTGCATTTTTTTGCAGAAATTAATCTTTGAATTCATTCTACATCATAGTCTTGGCTGCATAGAAATTATTTTGTCTTGAACAATTATGTAGTTAATAACTTTGATTTGTATTACTGTGGCATCTAAAAGCTTGAGGGATGCACATCATGTTTAGCAAAATACAGATGAAATTTAAAAAGGTCTTTTTCCCCCCTCACCAATTCATTGCTGCAGTCAGATTACTGGGAGAAAGAAAGATTAAAATCAGGAGAATTTCAACAAAGTCACAAGTTCTGTGATGAAACAATTTTTGCTTATCCTACAAGTTATACTATTTTTTTTTCTTTGTGCGGTCTTTTAAATTTGCAGAAAATGAGTGATGGGCAGGGAAACTGAAAATTGAGAAACTACAAATAATTGAAGTTGATAAGAAGTACTGCTGGTTTTTTGTTCCCTAATTAAAAAAAATCTAAATTGTTTTTTATAGGACCATCTTTTACAATTTTCAAAATATTTATTTTTACAAACTTTGTTAAAGCCAACCAAGCGATGATATCTCTCATGCATTGATTCCTTTTTACGGATGTTAACATTAATTCTGAAGTTTCCCTAAGCTGATGTATGAGGCAGCCTGTATATGTCAGTTGAAATAAAATATTCTCATTACTTCATTATGTTAATGACATTTCTACCTCTTTTGTTGTTTTAGTGGATCAGATGTTCTGGGAAGTTATGCAGCTGAGAAGAGAAATGTCACTAGCAAAACTTGGCTACTACAAGGAAGAACTCTAAATCTTTTTACTCTTGCACATGCATGAACTTCATTTAATATACATAACTTTAAAATAACTGAATCTTTTTGTCACTCTATTTATTTCCACAAAGTGGGTCCAAGATCTTTCTCCTTTTGCAGATTGCACTAAGAAGTACTGTGATTGTTTTAAACTGACTAATGCTGTATATGCTTACATATGATAGTTGAACAAATGTGGTAAGCACTTGCAGGTGTATTAGTGATTGTAATTTACAGTTGAAAATGAAACTTCTGATTAAATAAATGTTAGTCTGAAGTGGTCTCTGTCTTGTGTTCTTAGTAGTTTGTGATACAGAATGATGGGAACCTCCCTTAGAGAGGGGATTCATTCCAAACTGCAAGACTGTGAGAAGACTTTATGAAGAGTGAATGAATGCCTGCCATTTTGTCCTCACTGAAGTGTTTAGATACATGTATCACAATACAGTTAAGGGACAAATAATTGGGAGAACTTGGAATTTTTTTGAAGTGTTGATTTTCTACATTTTTCATTTTTAAAACAATGTAAGAGGAAAAACATATTATGAGGAGTTAACAGCATAATACATCTGGATATCTTCCCTGTAAGCTAGGATGCTTTTCAAACACATCAAGGAAGAATAAAATCACATTTTCACTCTTTGGCCCTCGCTTAGACAAAGTTTAGAAATCTGTCCTGACCCCTTTCTGGTTGCTAAAAACATTCTCTTCCCATTTAACTTGCTTTCATTAGTTTTTTTTTGTTCCTTTAAATGAATTTTTCTTCTGCTTTTTTGGTACATCTAAGTTGCAGTGTTTTATATGTCAACTTCCCACAGCTGTTCTCACACCTGTAAAATATCCTTTACATGAGTTTCTTTAACATGCTGATTGTAGTTCTCTTGTTATGTTATCAGTTTCCCCATGCACACAACTGGCTACAAAAGGGAACCTGGAAAATTATCATGGCTTTTTAGGAAGAATGCTTTTTCTGTTCAAGTGCCATTTAGCTAGTCCTGTTGCTTTCCCTGGACTCTAAGTTGACAGCAGTCAGCTGATTGGGATACATGGAGCGTAGTTGTGGGCTTGTGGTAAATTGCTACATAAATGCCCTTTGGGAAAAATACTAGTTTGTTTTTGATCATGACAGTCTTTTCTCAACTATAGATATCATTAAAGCATTGGCAGGTAAGCTCCCAAACATCAAAGTAAAGGCAAGTTTTATATAGTTGGTTCTTCAACAAGAAGCATCTTAGTGGTTGCAGGGTTTTTAATGAGGGATTCCAGACAAAAATAACACTGTCACTGCATCTTACTGGAGTGTTTTCCCTTTTTATAAAAGTAAATAGAATGAGCAGCAAAATTGAATACCATACATGTGTTGCTTGCATGCTATGTGCTTGAAACCACTCTGCGAGTGTTGGCTTTGGCCAGTCATTTCAATGTTAAGACTAGAAGAAACAATTGAACCTTAATCTTTTATTAGTAATGGAATATTTGCAGTGTGGACTACTTCACTACTGATGAAATATTTATCCGTCTATCACTGGATACTAGTTCTTGGTGTAGAAACCTGGAAAAATTCTAACTTCCATTGCTGGAAGTTTATTACTTCACCTAAGCTAAAGAAGTCTGGTTTTAGTCTTGGAAAACAGACTGTATTTGTTGCTCATTTATTATAAGCTCGTTATATTATGCTCATAAATGCTTCTTAAATGCCCCAAATAAATCATCATTACTCCTTAGCTTACATATTCAAACCAAACCCTTTTCAGGATTAGATAACAGTAGTTAAATGACACCTGATAGCTGCTGCTATTCTGACTTAATAATCCTTTACAAGTGATTGCTCATTCAGGAAAAAAGGGGTTCCTGCTATAAATGATAGTGTCAAGACTTAAAAGGTATCCAGAAGTTTAGTATGCAGTCTATTTTCTTACAGCTAGCTCCTGCAGAAATATTCCAATGTATCTTGAGTGGTAATGGCTGTTTGGCTCAACTATATCACCATTTAAAAAATACTGATCTGCTTGCTTTTGTTGAGTCCTTTCCCCAAAATTCTTTCCCATATTTTTAATATAAACTGCCTGTCATGAGAAACCTGTGTCACTACAGATGGCTGGGGTTTGTCACAGTTACACTGTAGTTACTTGTCTGATGAATATAACTACTTTAGAAAATGGCCTTCTTCCAGGTTTCTTGACTATACTGAAGCTTTTGTTCATAACCCAGTGCCTCTTAGAGAACCCTACTAAAAAAGTCTTGTTTTTCTTTTCTTTTTTTCTTTTTGGTTGGGGGGAAACAGAACAGGAGCAGTCTGCACTGTACAAAGATCAGTTGAGAGAATGTGAATTAGCGTTTGCTACTGGCCTTAAAAGACCTTTGTTCAATTTTCAGCTTTCCCATATGTTTTCCCATGTTACCTTAGACAAGCAGTTAATCTGTACTTTAGTTTTGTTACAGCAATTAGGTAGAAGTTTTGCTGCTTTAGTATCAAAGTATGCTGTGAGATTAAGGTTTTTTTTTTTTTTTTTTTTTTTGCCTTTGTTTTAAGCAGTTGTATAGGCTGGTACTTGGAGCAATTTAAATGGGATTGTGCATATGCTGAAACCAGTGATGGCTTTGCTCTTGCATTTTTGATCAGTTTTATCAATAGTATTAATTGCATCCTCTAAATGAAAGGACAGAGACATAATTTTTATTGCTGCATTTTTTGCGCATGTGTAATTATGGGCAGTATTGGGATCAAAGGTCCTTAAAACAAGGCACATTGCATATACTGAACTGAAGAAAACATGTCCCCTTCGTCTTGCCTAAGGTCTTGTTAAATTCTTGACATGTGGCAGAGTTTAAATGTCTGTGACATTCGTTATGAAAGAATGAAATTAACTGGGACAAAGGGAGCTAAAACCTTCAGCAAAAAGTATATGTGGATTCCTTAACACTTACATAATCATTTGAAAGAGAGAGAGTGCAAATTTTTTTTTTCCCCGGCGGAACTCTTCAAGCGGTAGAAAAGCAAAACACTTCTACTGCCTTGCCATGGATGTGGTGGGAGAAAACGAGGCCTTGCAACAGTTCTTTGAAGGTAAGAGTCTAGTTTTAAGAAACAGTTTTAGCAGCTTCTGGTGGCATCAAAAGTACAGTAGTAAATGTTTGAGATTAATTGAGGAAGAAAGGAGGATGAAATTAAAAAAAAAAAAAAAAGCCCAAACCCCAGATTTACACAAAACTATCGCAAAATGAGGTACGAGAATGAAATAAGTATAGATGTACTGCAATGTGTTCCTCTTTATGCTTTTGAGAGAAAAACAAAGAAAAGGTGGATTCAATAGAATTTTAAGTACTGTGGCGGTAATTATCAAGAAGAAGAAACTGGGAAGTAGCTGAGGTCTCCTTGCAATTCATCACTTGTGAAATCTTAGTGATTTTCATGAGGCTAGGTAGCCCCCTTCCTACTCTATCCTGTAAGGTTAAAGGAGGTTTACTTTCCGCTGATACATTCCTTTGGAATTACTTGAATATAATCAGTAAAATGGTAATTATGGTAGTATTTTCTGGACTTTTCCAAGAAATTAAAAGCAGATTTTTCTGTTGTCTTTTGGCTGGAATCTGTCTTGTGTCTTTTTCCCAAAGATGTTTCACACTCGAGCAGGTCCTGGCACAGTCTCTTTCCTTTTTCTTACCACAAAATTTACTTTCTAATAGATTCCATAATCAAACTACATTTTTCAGAACTTCCTATGATGTGATTCAAGATGGCTGTTCAAAAGTTTATGTATTTTTAACTTTTTAAATATTTTTCCCTTGTTCCAATTTCACTTTGCAATTTTTTAATACTAACCTTTCAATGACAAGGTTCTCATTCTGTATTTGTTTTCCTTTTATTATCTGTGTAAGTATTCTTCATGTGATACTGATCTCAAAATAACTAGGAAAATTACCTTTTCTGTTTTAGGTAATATGGACATTTTTTGTTTGCCCATGTTTGTTTTCTGTTGTACTAAATAAGTGATCTCAGTTCTTTGCTGGTGCTCTATTGGCCTGGTTGAGAGGTGGCAAATCTAATGTTGGGTTTTAATTTCAGACTGGCAAATTAAAGATTCTCTGGCATTGTTCAAGGAAATGTACTTAAGCCAAGGAATTTAAGTCAGAGAACTACAATCTAGAGCTGCTAGCCTGCAAATGTGTTGTTTATAGATGTTTAGAAATACATACTGTGTTATTAAGTTCACATTAACTCATGGAGATCAAAAGGTAACAAACTTTCTTGGCTTTCAGCAAGATGATGCTTGTATTTATCAAGATATTTGTTCATGTACTGTGGTGTACTGCATAACTTTTAAATACGCTAAATAGTGTTGGACGTTATTTAAAAATTATATAAAAAGTTGATCACCAGAAAACTTTTTAGGAATCGACTAGGAAAACAGGACTTTCTAGGGAGTATGGGCTAGATACTATTGACTTTTGTGACAATTACACTGCAATGGTGGAAGAGCTCTCGGAGATTTTAGCTGTATGAGCTCTTTAACCAGAATTAATAAAAGTGAACTATAACTCGTTAGGAGGCAATGTGGTGCGACATCTGTCTGGGCAAATCTGTGTGTGGGAGAGTCCTGTCGATTCCACTTAATCTCAAGCAAAATGAAACGTTTTGGAAGACTACGTTCCTTCTGTAGTGTTGTGTGGTTCTTCTATGTAGCAGTAGAATATGACAAAGGTCTGCTATTGAGATTCAATATGTGGGGATGCTGCTAGATGGCTGAATTTTGTTATTGGGACAGTGACATTAGATATATGCCAAGGTTACAAATGGTAATCATTCTTTCACTCAATGCATGCAGGTAGCTAGAAGCCTCTAGTGGCTGTTAAAGCCACAAGTAAATCTGAAAAGGCAGCAAGCTGATTCAAAGCGGGGTTTGCATTCTTTTCAAGCAGAGATTGGCTTCATGGAATGTAATGCCAACTTTAACTGATCTCCTGTCTCCAGTCTTGAGGGTTTGCATTAGAATACCACCCAAAAGGACAAAAGTAATAAATTGCTAATTCTAATTTGGTGGCCTCTGAAGTTAGTCATAGTGGCATTAGAATGTTGTTTTCAAAGGCTGCTGAAAAGCTACATCTTGCAATATAAAGCTGCGAATGTTGCCACTGAGGAAATATCTGTTTTGTCTGTGGTTCAGTTTTGATTTCCAAATGGATCAACTAGCAACTAAGCACATTTATAGATCTTGTTTGTAAGATTATTTTAAATTCATGAGCAAAAAGGATCCCATTTTTCCTGTTGCTTTGGTGTTCCTTATAGTGCATATTTGTCTTGACATTCATTACTAAGATAAGCTAGGTTTTGCAATATTGAAAGGTGACAACATTATCTGAAAAAGGACTTTTTCAATAAAAATGGGATAATGCAATATTTGTTTTCCTGCCATGTACTACTTTCAATAGTTTCAGTAGACCTCTTAGATTAGACACAGCTCTGGGATTTGACCTTGGCTTTTTTCATCCAAGTAAATGCCCTTTCTCTTGTGCTATTGGCTATTCTGGAAAGTTCTTGTCCTTGTCTTTTCTCTTTTCTTTCTCATTTCACTCCTCCCCCAGTAGAGATTTCCTCTTTGATGCAAGTTTTCTCCATGATTTCTGTTGAAAATAATACTTTTTTATTAAAAAGTTTGGGGTTTTTTGAATCTGCAGCTTCCTATTTGGGCCAAGGGAAGGTCAGAGCTCCTTATCAGCTCTTGTGCCTGCCCATGTACAGCAGAGCAACCTATTCTTGCTAAAATTATCAATAGGTTGAGAGACTGAACGAAGGCTGAACTAGTTACACTGTTAAATTCAGTCTTTTATTGATGTCAGCATGGGTTTTGGAGTGCTTGAGATGTCTGAAATGTGCCAGACAGTCTTCTCTGTGATCTAAATAATTCTCTTTACTTAGTAGTAGAATCACCACCTCTCTATATATGCATGCTTCTGAATGGATAATACTAAATATAGTTTGGGCCTCTTGGTAAATAAATTAAGCTACTGAACAAACAGATGCTATTAAACATGACACATTTAAAACCTACAGGTATCTTATACCATTCTAAGGATTAGAGATTGAAACAAGAATAAAAGTAGATGAAGTGACACATTTAAGACATTAACTGTAAGACTTCTGTTTTTCTGGAGAATGTTAGTACTTAAAACATCTATCTTGACACAAGCTCACTTCTTCCCTGTTGGAGTGTTAGGTCTTTCTGCCACTGAATAACTGTAGGCTGTCAACATGTCCTTGCTGGTTACAGTTCTGCCAGCTGAAGCTGTTTTGGTCCCTAACCCTTTCCTAACTTTATTGCTGCCACGTGCTTGAGGTAGATGTCCTTAGCTCTGCTGTCAGAGCGGCTTGCATCAGTGACTCTACGTCTCTTTCAGTCAAAACAAAATGGGTAATCTTTAACAATTTAAAGAGTGACTGATACTTTGAAACCTTTAACATGAAAAAGCCAGGTGGCTTGAACAATGTGGCTGGAAGAAAGGAGATGTCTACCAAAAAGACATATACTAAGCAAGCAATTACCACACTGGAGGCTGGGTGCCTGTCGCTGGAAATAGGGGCAGGTGAGAAGGGACAGAGAAACGGAAGCCAGCAGTAGAGGTTTTAGACTCTTCACGCTGAAATGGACAGAACAACAGAAAATCAAGCGTATGGAGAAATCAGCAAAACATGATCAGGTACTGCCTATGACTACAGTCTCTGATTCCTCTTCTGTAAACAACTGTGTACAACCCCCCCTTTCCCCCTGACACAGTATTATCTTGCCCCTTCAATTTTCTTGCTTTTCATAAATGATGACAGCTTATGATGCTGTCAGTTTCTTGGGTAGCTGGCGTGAACATCTGCACACTGATGCTAAAGCAGAGGTGTTGAATGTGTCTCCCAGCACAGAGGCTTCCCGGAAACGTCTGGGCATGTTGTGCTGTGCAGTGGAGTGTGGACCGGGAACAGAGATCCCTGAGCACGTGCTGATACAGGCTGCTGACTCTGCACATCGCAGGGCCGCTCTCAGCTGTGCCACACAGGTCAGTGCAGGAAGCTGTATATTTGCAGGGGCCTCTCAGCAGGGGTTATTCACGTACGCACACGTAGTTCTCTGCTCTTGCGGCAGTCTGACTTCCAGGTGAGTAACTCGCCTGCATACAACCAGAGAGCAACAAGATCAGTAAACAAACTCCCAATCAAAATATCAGTCAACTTTATCCTCCCACAGCCCATACCTATTTTAAACACTTACTGTGATCAAATGGACATAGAATGGATGCCACCATTTTAAATAAATTTGTGTATGATCCAGCAGTTCCTACTTTGCTGAAACAGATGCTAATACAAGCACACGATGGCATAGACTAGGATAGTACATCCAGAAAGAAGGAAAGAAAAAGAAAAAACGTTATGGAGAGTTAAGTTTTATGGTGCAGTCAAATGTAATTTGGCTCTTCTGTGCACCTGTATTGGGAAACTGCCATTAGTGGTATTGTACCCTCTCCCTGGTGTGCTTCTTCCCTCTCCCAGGATAGAATTACTTTTTCCTTTCTTCTCCCTCCCATCCATTTAACTATTTATGCAAAGTGGAGAGATTAAGGGGGAATGATAGTATTTTGCTGTTTTCCCTTAGTAACAGAACCAATCTCTGGGCAGTGGGGTGCTCATATTAAAGGCCCTGCCCTTGTTTGATTCACAGCTGTACTTCAGAAGATCTTGTTTCTGTCCTTGGTCAAAATAAGAAATTTTTGGTTCTGTGGTAAAGCGAAACACGTTGTACCTGACCTCTAGCTTCCTGTTAACAGCAAAATTGTGTCATTCTGCATGAGGGCCACACAACTGGAACAGCACGAATGGATGGGAGAAGGTGATTCAGTTATTTTCCTGTGGACCACATGAAAGGAGTGGTGAAAGGAGAAGTTTCTGAAACACAAGGGGGAATATCCTAGATTCAGATATGAAGAATGAAACAGTAAGAATCCAGCAAATCTGAGGAATGTTGTTGAAGACAGCTAGACCCTTCTGTACTCCAAGCTGTTTTTGCAAAGTGCTTTGTCCACTGTTCCTTCAAGTCTTTCCATGGTACAATTTTGCTGAGGCAAATAAGTATAGTGCACCTATTGAATCTGTTCTTGTCTGGTCTGCTGAGGACAGCTTTGTGCAAGAAACCAGTATGTTTGGATGCAAAGGGATCTGTCAGTAACAGGCCTGCAAGTTGCCAGATCACAGTGAAGGGCAGCTGAAATTCAGACCACAACACTGATAAGCAAATGATCCCTAGATACATCTGAGATCACAAAGCAATTCAGGAAATGCTTATTAGTAGCGTGAGGTTATGAATTAAGACAGACACACGTGAGGCAATTCCTGTGCAAACTGACGGAAGTGGGTTTTTGATGTTCCTTGCAGTTAAGCGATGTCTAAACATTGGATCAAGATGGAATCATCTGGGAAAGAGAAAATAAAAACCAAGAAATTTTATGGTGTGATCTCTTACTATGCAGGTGTCTGATGTTCGCTACAGTCAGAAAACTGAGCTGAAGCACTAAAGGCAGTTACTGCTCCTGCGCCCAGCGACAGTGATTAACCTTTTGTCTTCTCCCACTCTGCTGCGGAGTTAAGGGGAAACGTTTGGTGTCAGCCATGTGGGGCTGAGCCACGCAGCTCTCTTGATTTGTAAGCTTGTCCATTTTATCTTGTGGAGCAGTGGGCTAGAGCCACACATGAATCCAGTAGCTCACCGGAGAGAGCAGTAACTTAAACATCTTATCTTGTTTGCTTTTTGACTGGCCACACCTATATTTATGAGCAGCTTGCTGGAAAGATGGGGAGCCTACCACGTAGTTTTGTTTTTTTCTTTAAGAGAGTTCGGGCTGACTTAAAAAAAAAAAAAAAAAAAAAGTTCTCATGAATTCTGTAGACTTTATAATCATTAAATCCATTTATAGCCCTCAGTTACCAAGCAACAAAGGACAAAGTACTGAACCTTTCTACTCATTAATAAATTGCATGTTAGTGGGCTGGTTTTGCTGGGAAAATAACACAAAGCCATGAATTCCTATAACATTTCTAAGGCTTTACTTCTGTTTACTTAATCTAAGCTCAGGATAGTAGATTTTTACACTGAGTGTTTTAGAAGCTTACTGGCCGTATGAGTGCAGGAAGTGGATCTGTGTGATAATGTCTGAGCTCTGACTTAATCACCTGTTTTGATCGCAATGTGCAACAGTAAGATGTTAACTTCAAAACCCTTATTTTTCTGGTTGCAGACTGGAACCCTTCATCCTACTGTCTTGATAATTAATGAAGCCTTAATGACATATATGAACTACCCTGTCATCTTCTTCACTGTCCCCTGCATGTCCTCTTTCAGCCTGCATTTTCTGTCACAGTGACTAGATTTCCCAACAGAAGCGTAACCCATCTGTTACACACGAGATGTTCACTTGTGTTAGGACAGATTTGGTTTTCCTGTCTGTAACATGGTGGGCAGCATTACTTAGTCTGAAGTACCGCTGACTCCCTCCAGATTCCCCTGTCAGTATTTCAGTCTTTTTCTTATTTTTAAATACAGGGCAAGATGTACACGGAGCCTTGGAGAATCCCACAGTAGACACAAGTATGTTGGAAGAATTCATCAGTAGCGACTTTGAGTTTGGAGCCTTGTAAGTATTAAAGCAACGTGCACTTCTCCTTAGCAATATTTCTTAAATTGTTTTCATTAGTGCATTGGTAAAATCTGAATGCAGCAATCAGACTTGAAATCTGCAGGGTTTTTTTTAATATGATTCTGGCTCCTCTTTGATAAATTTACTTACTTGAAACTGTATAAGATGACTTGGAAAAATGAATTAGAGATGGTAATTAGAGATGGAAATATGGTTTTCTTGTAGTTCAACCAAATGAATGATAAAGAAATCTGGGATAATTCACAACTGTTATGCTAATTATGGCATTAAAGCAAAGCTATTTTAATATAACTGTAAGTGCTAGTTTAGTGTGCGTGTACAAAGTGACTGATGTAAGTGAGACTAATGTCTAATGCACTATGTGAGACTAATGTAAATCTTACAGTTTGGCGGGGGAAGAGCTATTGTTTTCATCCTAATGCTTCATTCAGAACAGAGAAACTGTCCATTAATCTTTTCTGAGACTAATTTTATGAGTAACAAAGGATACATAATGCAAAGAGCCATGGTCAAGGGTGGAAAGTTATGCAACACAGATCTATCAAAGACTTCAAAACCCAAATCACTCATGTCTACAACTGCCAGATGACTGTTGTTAAATGCAAAATATTATTATTAACAGGCTGAATCTTGCCAAGAGGGAGAGCAAAAGGGGACGTTTAAAAATAATTAAACAGCCCACAGCATTTTTCATTCTGGACACACTCAGGCACTGCATGTTTACAATGGGCTAAATAGGCTTTTACCCACTCTAAATCATGAATAATGACTTGATTTCATCTCTGCTCACACTCATAGAAGGAAAGAAGATTAAAAGGCTTGCTGTACATAGATATTCATGACCTTTGTTCTTATATTATTCATATGTATGTCTGCTCTTATGTAGCTTAAGTAGATTAGATATATATATAGTTGCAGTGCTCTTTAAGTACTTATGTGCAAGAAAATCTGTAAAGCTACCATACGTTTGGAGGCTCAGCAGGATTTTATATTGATAGTACAGTAATACTGCATTAACTATGGGATTAGGAAGAACATTTACCGAATCATTAAATGTCTATATATAACATTATGAAGCATTTATCTGTACTGCAGATTATTTGTTCATAAACAGAACAAAATCTCATAGAAAAATTTGCCAAAATGTGGCAAAGGAGGAAAATATGAAGAAATTTCATACATTTGAAATGCAGAAGAACATAATGGCATATGCAATACTGAATGCAGAGTGCAAAGGAAAGGATGTTGTTACCACCAAGGACTTGAGAGCATCTGGAGTTCTCCATAGAAGGTTGTTTGGCTTCAGAAAGGCCACTGGCTTTACATTTATTCTCTTCTTATACCACACATGAAGCACCATGTGATTTCCTCATTTCTGCCACAGTAAGGGCTTACTCTTCAGTGATGAAAGGAGAAAAAGGGTTATACTTTCTTTCCCAGGTAGGCATTTAATTGTATATTACATTCGTAATACAGAATCTTTTAAAATACCTTTCTTCTTTCTTAAAAAACACAATGCCAGTTTCAGGTAAGTGACTAGGAGACATATCCCTACTACATCTGTACTTTATGAATACTTTCTTCCTTCTAGAAAGTGTTTATAAGTATGCCTCTGTATTTTATTAAAGCTATTCTAACGTTAAACAGAAACTAAGTACCCAAGGCACTGTTTGAAACCAGAAATATTTAGAAGAAAAGGTTAGGGGCTTCATGGTTTTAAGTTTTACAAGGCACATTTGGAATTCAGTAACTGTGAACTAAGTATCCCACATAAAACATAATTCAAAAGTATCCTAACTCTCTAGTTTGTTAGAAGTTGAAAACAATGCAGCAGCAGCAGCAGAAACTATATTGAAAAGCTTTAAAAAAACCACTTTGTTCTGAAGGAAAATTAAGGTTATTGGAATATTATTGTAATATTTCACTAATGTGAAGTATTTTTTTTTTTTTTTTTTTTTTTAGAGGAGCAATCATGCTTTCACTGGAAAGCTAAACCCAAAATGTAGGGTTGGGGATGTGGCAATTTAAAAAAAACAAGAGCAATATCATTATGAAACACACAAGGATGTTTTAAAGTAATAGGCCATGACAAAAATGAATCTCTGTTATTTCTCATGCCATCCAAACTCAGAAATATAAAACTGAAAAGTAGAAACAGCAGAAAGCAAATTATATCATGGAAATTTTCCTCTGATGTTCAAAGGTATTTGTTGTACACGTGGGAACACTTGTGTTTTCATAACATGGGGGTGTCCCTTTAAGCAATGTTACTGTATTCAACTCCTGCCAGAATAGTGGGCCTTAGTAAAGGAGGTTGTGCCTCACAAAATTTCCTCTCTTTTAGTGTTTTTAGCCTAACAGGTCTTAAGCACTGCTCTTTCAGGTAGTACTTGAAATTGAGGGTTGAGACTGCATTTCACAGGAATGCCTGAGAGGGTTAAGAGCCCATTTCTGAACTTCCATCTATTCCTAATGTAACTGAGGAGCTCTAATTTACAATATAATCAAGTGTATGTGCCAAAGAGTAATAATCCCCCAAGCTTCTTTCAAACCTCGGACATGTGAATGGGCTGAGCCACTGGAGACGAGCTGAGTCACAAACTGAGAGCAAAGCTCCTAGTGGCAGCTGTGCACAAGGCAGCATTCGCTTCCTGCCTGAAGCTCAGGAGGGAGTTGCCCTGGATTAACTCACGGGCCAAATGCGGTGGGCTGGCGCGTTCCAGTGCAGTGAGCTCAAAGATCTTCAGAAGGGAAGCAGGGGAGTCTGGGCTTCCAGAGATTTGCCTATTTGATTGATAAAGCAACGAGGAAAACTTAAAAAAATCACAGAACCATGCAAAACACTCTTCGGTTGTTTGTTTTCCACAGTGACCTCTCCAAACAGGGGTGTTAAAACAGCCGTCTCCCCTGCTTATCTGTAGGGTCTGGCAAGGAGGTGGCTGTGCATTGCTGCAGCCTCGTGCTTCTTGGGCAGCCTTCCTGTCACACCTCCAACACCCCGGCTCCGGGAGCGACGGCTGGGACCCAGCTGCTCCTCTGCCTTTCTGCCTTGTCCCCCTGCCGCTGCGTTGGCTCCTTGTCAGCTCCTTGTGGGAGGCTGAAGGTGCTGTGCCCCACAGAGACCCTGCCTGAGGCCAGGGTGCCAAGGGCCCCCCGGCTGGGAAGCGCCCACCGTGGTAGCTCAGGTTTATTTGGTGACAGAGACAGCCCTACTCCTCAGCTCGCAGAGGAGCTCTAGGTGAGGTGAAACCGCCCAGCTTCGCCTGAACCTGGGCGCAACACCCCGTTTCCCTGTGGCGGTTTCGTCAAGGGCGCTGTGCGAGCGGCTGGGCGGCAGCACCAGCTGCAGCCCTGCGTGGATCCCGCACCCTTTGGCACAGCCTCCACCCGGGAGTTTTTACTTAGGTTTACTGCTGCTCACCGGAAACTTTTAATAGCCGACTCGGATATTGCAAAAAAGAGAGTATAAACAACTAAACACTGAGGGAGACACAGGACCTCTCCATGCCCCTGGGCTTGGCCACCCAGTCCCTCCTGGCTCCTTCCCGCGAAGAATGCAGCATATTCTTAATTCAGGTTTCTGCCATGCATCCAGCTTATTCCAGGCAGTAACTGCAAATGTCACAAACAACCTGTCAACTGCGGTGTTCGGGGCTGAAACACGACTGGATAACTTGTCTCCAGTGAGACCCAGGGTCATCTTCCTTTGAAGCTTTGCTTTGAGAAGGCTGCTAGAATGGGCCTACTAGACATCTTTAATTTTGATCCGATTGTGAATTAGGTATGGAAAGTACTAATTAGTGGCTCTCCACTCAATTCTTCCAAACTGAACGGAGAAACTTAGGTAGGAATGGAAAGAGGGAAAGGAGCTTGTCAGCGTACCCCGTGGAAACCCCATGTTAAACTTCGTGCTGAGGTGCCCGGAGGGGACTGAAGGATGACTGGTGGCAAGGAAGGAGGATTAAAGTTTAAATGTATTGCCCTTGCGAGAAGGGGCAGCAATCACGGTGGGCAGCGCTTCCTGGAGGAAGCATTTTCAATAGCTTGGTGGTCCCCCTGGGTGCTTTCTGCCTTGCCTAGTGGTCACTCTCCACATCTCCTCCCAGCAGAAATTCAAACCTCTTTCTCATCCCCAGGCAGAGGCAGTTGCCAGACTCTCCACCGGACTCGGGGTCAGAACCGTGCTCTCCGCCGCAGCTGAAGAGTAGGTCACGCGAATTCTGCCTGTCCCCAGCTGGTGGGAAGGTCCTCTTCCCTCTGCTCACCTCCTTGCCGGTTTGCTCCTTGCAGCCCCGCGGTGTGACACTACGTGGCCCTCCGGCCTGCAGCCTCCACTGCCGTTCCCATCCACTGTGGCGCCTAGCAAGCTCGCCTGCAGGTTCCCGGAGGCTTTCTCTGACGCTGGTGCGAGTGGGCATCCCTGTGGCATCCCCCAAGGCTGCTGTCTGAAGGCAGAGAACGCCGTGACTCCTTGGGATAATTCCACATCCTCCAGCAGCCTGAGTTTCAATTATTCGTATTTTCAGCCAAATGTGCCTCAGACTTCTGGGTAAATGATGAAACTTTTACATAGGAGATGAGAGAGATACAGAAAACTGGACCTGGAAAAAGGCGTGTGGTTTAAGGCTAGTGTAAAACCCCTGTGGGTGCAGGATTTTCCACAGGATGGCAGCGTTTAGACATTTTTGGGGCACTTGTGGTTGAGAGTTCTTTAAACATCTTGATTCAAATTAAGCTTAAACTGAGTTGGAATGGATTTAAGTTTAAAAAAGGTTGCAAGGCTAAAGATCAGCTGCGTAACTGAGTTGTAAAAATATTTAGGAGTTTTGCGATACCTATTGCAGGGGTTTGTCCGTAAGGGTCTTCTAAGTATTCTGACATGTGGCATGAGGGGAGGAAAAAGAGCTTGTCTTATCCATGTGACGAAGTGAAATGGTTTTCATATACCATCTGCTATAGTTACCCACCTGCACGTTCTGGATGCTTAATTACTTTTAAAAATACTAGGTGTTGCAAGCATCCAACCATGATACCTAGTAAGACTGTTTTGATTAATCCAGGCCACGGGGGGAATCTCTCTGGTTGTTGGGAGAGATGGTAAATTTGTCAGTGTTAGTCTTGGGGTTGCAGATTCTGTCTCCTCTTTCTGCATAGAGCTTAATCACATGTTACACGAGCGATGTGGGTAAAGCAAGCTAGCCCTGGGTTTCTCAGTGAAGCTGTTTAGGTTTTCCTTTTTTGTTTGTCTTCTAGAAGAAAATGCCAGTTAGTCAGAAACAAATAATTTTTTGATACTTCAGTTTGTGGAACTTCCTGTCAGAAAATACTTCTTGACTGAATGTGAAATTTTTGAACAAGTCCAGAGAAAGGTTAACAATTGATGTGCTGGGCAGGCTTTTCCTCTGCTTGCAGAAAAACCCTAGTTTGAATACAAGCTGGGCCTGACTGAGCCCTGGGTTTTGGGTGGGGGGTTTTCCACATTCAGATGGAGTGACCAAACATCAAGATATTCTAGGTTACATTTTATAGTATCGAAACTTTGGAATTAAGTTTTTTTCTTTGGAGAAAAGAGCAGTTTTTGAAATCTGAGTTTCTGAGAAAGAGGAGAACCATTTCCCAACATTGTCCCTTGAGATCTTCTCATCAGTGCATTAGTTTAACTCCTAAAAGTCTTTTTGTTTACTCATTGAGAAGGAAAGGGTGTAAAATTATTCAAGATAAAGCTGTCATTTTAATACAAATGTCAGAAAACAATAAAACCCTATCTTATATTCATTGAGTTTTTTTTTTTAAGAGAATATATGGAACAAAAAATATTTCTTGGAAGGAAATATTTCATAAATCAGTTTAAAAAAGCCCCCCCCACCACCACCAATCTGAATCTGAGTGACAAGACAGTTAGTGAGATGCCTGGGTGTTCTCTTGTAACGATTCTGTGATATCCATGTTTAAACTTAAATGAGTAATGTAACATATTTTTTAAAAGTATTTCTGCAGCATCAGCAAAAAAAAGAAAATTCTCACAATTACTGGGAGACACCACTGATACTCCAGTATGGACTAACACCTCCAGGCAAGGTAAGCAATTGTGTGAAGGTGCAATTTATTGCTTCATACCATGGGCAAATAAACATTTTAAAAGCAGAGCTGTTAGTGGCTCTGAAAAGGTAGCGATATTAACAGCCTGTCCTCTGCTACCAAATTCAGGCCAATGTTTTCAAAAACAAGAAACTATATATATTTGGAGAAGGGAGGTGAAGTGCTAGAGGTTTGTGCCCCCTGAGTACCCTCCAGCCGAAATACTCTGCCCTTTCTCTACGCAGGAGCCTGCAGTACGCAGGTGATACCATACTCTGCTGACTTGCTTGGTGCTAAATTGACTGGGCAAAGAAACCATCTTGGGTCAGTTTAACAGGGCATTAACGTGGTGGATGAGCAAACAGATTTCAGCTTTACTGTCTGATTTATCAACTCTGTGTTTTTTCTACAAAGTATATCCATATGTGAGCTTGGTAAAAGCTGTATGTTCCTCCGTGCCCCTTCTGCAAATTGAGTTCATCAAAATAAGAATGCTTAGCCTATACTAAATGTTATGTATGAAAAAGCTCATTGGGCACGTACAGGAATGGATCAGCTTCTGTGGTGTGTGAGGCTGCCTATGAATGAACAGTTCATAACGAACAATTTATCTGAGGAATTTCAGCCTTGTCTGCTAGTGGAAAATCTGAGAGTTGCTTGTCATTTCTTCAGAGCAAGTTATTTCTAAGCATTGCATCAATCTTTTAGTAGGTTCCTTCAATGACTAGCAAGTGGGTTTACTAGATTACCTTTCCTTTAGTATCTTTTGTTTGATCAGTGTTACGTGATTGTGGCTGGTCCTCTAAGTCTGCTGTTGTGGGAAAGAGAAGGCAAGAGGTTCCAGAGCCAACACTCCTGTGTCTGTTTACAATTGTTGCTGTTTTTAGTACTGAAATATGCTTTCTCTGGGAGTCTGTGTTAATAAAATCTGACCCACACAAATGCCATTGGAAAAAGAACACAAACATGCATAAAAGAGCATGAGAATCATTTAGAAATGAGGTGTGAGGTTTTATTCTGTGCTTTTTTTTTTCATTTTCACCATACTATCTGTCAGAAATGTGGTACTGCAAATGAAAGCTTGGAGCTGAAATTTTTCCTGTAGTGGTGGTCTGGCAAACTATGCTGCCTCAGGCCACGGGAAGGTCTTAGCTTATATGCTCACTGGCATATTTTTTCCTCTCCTTACTGCAGTTCATTTATCTGTTTCTCTTGTCACATTCTCCTCTGTCTTCATGAAATGTATAATATCTCAAAGAATTATGGTTGACCCTGTCTATCTCAGAATGCTATAATATATAGTCAGAAAAATTAACCAGTCAACCAGCTGTGGTGATGAATGTAGCTGTTACAGAAAATTTTATCTCCTGCTCTGGAACAAAGTACCTGTTGCAATGAGCTGGAGTAGTGTTTAATTTAGTCATGTAGTATAGAGAATAGGAAACATCTATAATTCTTTTGCTTAAGTCTTGTTGCAGTGTTGCAGATTTACAATAAAATGCTTAGTTTGCCACTGTGGGTTTTTTTTGCAATGGAAACTGTCCACTCTTTTGAAGAGAATAAAAATAGGAAGTGCTACTTGTGTAATATTTTGCAAATCAGGAAAGCTAAAAAATTTGTTTTCTGGAGCAAGGGAATATAACATAATCTTTTGGAATAGCTGCAAAGGAAAATCAGTTTTGAATACACATGCAACGTATTTGTGTTTTATAGGTGTGTATATATATGTAAATACATTTATAGAAATGTTTATGCAAGATTTTTGGCTAGTTGTAAAGGTAATAATTGAATTGTCACTATCTCGCTACAGCAAGTATTAAAGACTGTGCTCCTGAAGTGCAAGAATATGACAGTGATGAACAGAATGTAGCTTTGGACAAATGCTGCCAAGCTCTAACATGGCAACCATATCAAACTTCTCAGTGGAATGCCTTATTTAACTCTAATTATGAAAAACTGTAAGTAATGATGTTTGCACTGGGAAAAAAGTGTATTTTTTTCCTTTTTTGCTGGTACTGTTGTTTTGCAGGAATAAATGCTACACTTGGCATCCTTTGTTCTTACTGAAAATAAGGCTGGAGAAGGAGGTATAGCAGTCGCGGACTCAGAATCTGCAGAAGTATCAGAGAACTTTAAATACTTGTTGAACATAATACCAAGTTTTCTAATTCCCCTTCAGGGATTTTAAAACAAAAGAAAAACAAGTTTAACCTTAATTACCTTTTAATTTTTGTTTCTTTTGGTGCAAGTGCCTACTGAGCATAAGCCATTGCAGGGAAAGGTGCCTTAAAACATTTTTTTAAAAAAAGAAGATATCTATGTTATTTCTGGGCTCATATAACCTGACTCTCCTAACTATAGGTGTATATAATATGCATCTGTTTAGTCAGAGACTTAGAGGTTTTCCTGTATAAATCAGAACTGTAAATCAGTTTTTTTTTTTTTTTTTTTTTTTGCCATAAGACGTAGAAAAGGTCATTCTAGGTTCACTTTCCATCCCTGGTTTTCTACGCTGTAGTGCTTGGTGAATGATCCCTTTTAACAGAAGCCCCTGTGTAGTGGCTTGTTTATTTTCCAGAGTTGGAGGACATAATTTGTCACTGTCTACACAGGACCTAAATAGCATAGTAGATTTTAATTTTCCTCTAGCTCAACCTGTCAAAAGTGCACATGGCAGATTGGAGTGTATCAGTGTTGGTGCTGGACACTGACATTCCCTGTCTGCGCGCAGTGTGATAGGGGCAATACACATCTTACTGTGTCCCACAGAAGTCTTTACCTAAGGGAATGACATGATGAGAGAACAGGTAGCTCAGTGTCTGCACCTTTCTACCCCTTGGGAGCTAGGTGGGCCAAGAAACCTCCCAGTGCTTCCAGATGCTTGTGACATGGATTGCCACTCTAAACGTAAGTGGCCTTCAACTCCTAATAAATTGCGCTTACACCTTTGGTCAACGACTACATTAAAGCTATGAGGTGGTGGTGAGAGACTCCATCTCCTGCTGCTAACCCAATTACTGTTTCTCATATACTCAAAACTGAGGTTCTAAACTTGCATTTCTTCGTGGCTTGTGTCAGCAGAGGTAAGACAACGTGGTGCTGAGCATTAAGCACCCAAATACATGTATTGTTACCATTACTGTGGAAGGGGATTGTGATATTATTTGCAGAGGAAGTCAAGGTTATATTTAGGTGAGATCCTAATGCCAGTAACCTTTGTTTCAAGGCACACTATAATTGTGACACAGTGCACAGATTTCCTCTGACTAATGATCTTGTGTTCTTGTAGCCTCAAGAGAGTCACGTGCCTGTCACTGCTCAGTGTAGATGGACTGATCCTGTACCTCTTGAAATTGCTATGCGCTCTTTAAGGGTGTTTCTCATGTTTATTATCGTTTTCTGTTTTATTCATCCAGTATTTTAACCTTTTGGTTTTTTTCATTTTCACAACCAAATGTTAGTAGCTGTTGGTAGATTTATTAGAAGAAGTTACTCTAACATTAATTATGCCCTGCACTGAGTCTGCTGGGTGCTTTTTTAGTCCCCTTGCCTCGTTATTATTGTGACTGGTGGGGCTCTGTTCTGAATATGTGGTCTTAACGGTCAAATTCTGAGGAGAAAGAGGAATTTAAAGTGAATTTCTAGTAGGACAGCTTGTGTCAGAGGGAGGGGCCCTTGCTATCTAAAAGTTTTTCAAGTTTTGTCGTACTGCTAGGTAAGACTGACCATCATTTGTGCTTGCTGACACCTTCTGTAAGATCAAATCAAAATATGTATTTGCTCTTAGTTGCTGTAAAGGGCATACTCAGAAAATGATAAACAAGAAATTCCTCTTTGGAGTCATTGTTCCAAACAATTCTACTTGGAGAAATGCTGATCTGTACTTTTGCTTCTCAGCCTGTTTGCCTGTGTGTAAGCAAATGTCCTGAAATTGCTTTAAGAATATCAGCTTAATGAATTTGATTTCACCTAAATCAAAACAATCTATTCCTTTTCCTACTACAAAACATGTGCATTTCCTGCCTAGATAGAAAACATTACCTTAGGAAGGTAGAAGGAAGAACATTAAGGAGTTTTCTTTCGTTAGTAATGATGCTTTGAGGAGCTGGTAGACCCTTTATTATAATTTAAGTGAATTGACAGCAATATGACTTGGTAGTTTTGAAGCCTTTTGTCTTTATTCCCTGTGCCAGATAATTTGTGATTGTTTGAAAGGGGCCTTTTACTCGTCTTTTATGCAAAGATAATAGAGTACTGCTACATTTCTTGACAAATCTATACATTTTAATTCTTCCAACCTATAAAGGGCAAATGAGTTCTGGAAAGATGAGCTCTGAAAAGCCATCTTCAGTAGTTGTGTTAATGAGAGGTTCTGCAGTATCATCAGACAGGAGATCATCATTACCAAACTGTCATTAACAAGTGAATTCACTGTCCATATAAGACAGCCTTGCTATATTATTTCAGAATTATCAATCACTGAAATCAGATGACTGGAAGAATTGTTGGAATGGTGAATTCACTGGCTGTTTTAGAAAGATCTTTTGATACCTTCCTTGTCTGCTGTGAGTCATAAGGACAATACTCCTCTCTCTCTCTCTCTCTCTAAGTGACAAATCAGTCCTTTGAATAAATAGAATAGGATTTCTTTATTTGGGGTGGGATGGACAACTTTTTAAAAGAGAGTTTTGTAGTGACCTGTTGAGAGGATCAGCATCAATAGCTTTACTTTTAGCTTGAGTAAAATCTTATTCACATTATTCAACCCCAGCAGTTTCTGCAGAAGCCCTTGGTGTAGGAATTCAGGAACAAAATAGTGTGTCTTGCTGGCTTATTATTGTGTTGCTGTCTGCAGCTCTAGTTCAGCTCTGTTATTTATAGCAGTGCCATAATGTGTGCTTGAGTGCACTAAAACGTTTAGTTGTGCTTTTAGGTACACAAAATTATTTTATATCAGATTTGTACGTGAGGATTATGTGAACTTCCTCACCTCTGGTCTCCAAACATCTCATGTGTTGGACTAGAATTACAGTACACTTTCTGTGTATTCTCATTTTTACACTTCTAAGAAGCTAAAAAGAAAATGCCTGTAGAATTGGTGATTGTGAAGATATATTTCTACTCCCATTTTTATCAGTAAAAATCAGATGTATTTTCAATCCACATAAAAAATAGGAACCTGTACTTATGGTTGCTGTTCTTCCCTCTTGCTTTCATAGACCTGCCATAGTTTATCACATTGCCACAGACAAAGGATTTAATTTTTCAATAACAGATGATGCCTTTGTGTGCCAGAAGAAGAACCATTTCCAGATCACAGTCCATATTAGAATCCCTGGACATCCCAAATATGTCAAAACTCTGCTGGGGGTGGAACCAATAGAAAAGTTTTACTTGAAAGTTTTTGGAATAAAGGCAAGTATTTCTCTTCTCAGTGCTTATTGCTTTTCATTAAGAAGTATGTGATTATCCATAGAATAGGGTAAATAATTGAAATGAACTCTTTTTCTTAGTGATTTTGACCAAGAACTGACCAAAGACAACTTTTTAAGTTATCAGTGGCTGTTACGTGGAACCCTTTAGCAGAGTGATGTTTTTATGGATGCTTGTGCTGATGCATGCTCAAAGGTGTCATGTTTGCCTGACTTGTGGTTTCACCAGCTTCCCTCTCACTGGCTGAAATGTTGTCTGTATGTGGGCAGTGCAGTGTTACCAGCTGGTTTGTAGATCAAAAGATGATTTGAAAAAAAGCAATTCACAAAGCAAAGAAGAATCAAATCTGTTTTTCCTAAACAATTCAAAAGTAGAAAACCAACAAAATTTCCCCATTTCTTCTTTCCAGGTTTTCCATTTTCATTTTAAGAACCAAATTCTTCCCTTCCAGTTTGGGTCCATAATCTTGCCTATGGAGAAGTACTAAGAAATCTCCTTCCTTCTGAAGGATTTTCTCAGGTTTTTTACTTGCTACTGAAATTTAGTGATTAAAAAAAAATCTCTGTAGATGTTGTAAAAGGCAGTTAGTACTAGTTTTACCTAATGCTTTCTAAAACATTAATGTAGAAGGAATTAGTGGATATTACTGTCTTGTGTTTCTCTTTGAAACAAAGTGCTACTTGCTAGCATTCAAGAAACGTCCAGACATTTGCATTAAAATAACTTAAATTGCCTTGCATAGGCTCAATTGTCATGTTAAATATCTATGTTTATGCCTTGGGAGAGAAACTAGCCAATAACAGTCTAGATTCAGGAAGCTATCTCTCTTTTGCAAATTATTGTGCAACTTTTCCTTTGAGATATATATATATATATATATATATATATATATATATATATATATATATCTATCTCCAATTTATGGCCTCAGAATGACTTAGGGTTTTAGACCAGATGGAGCAAAGCACTGATAAGGTATAGATTCCCAGGTTAGTTTCTGTGCTCCACAAGAAGTGAAGGCGATTTCACTGTTTCAGACATAATTTGGCTATTAAATTCTACTGCAATTCTATTTATGTGAAAATGTAATGTTCTTGTCATTTTTGAAGACTTTTGTTTCTTCATAGGTGGAAGCTCCAAGTCAAACAATTGCTATTGAACAGTCTCAGTCAGATCGAAGCAAAAAAACTTTCCATCCTGTTAAGTAAGAATTTTGAAAAATTTACTCTGTTTTAATTCCATACTAGACTGGGCTGAAATTTTAATTTGTTTCTGGGAAACTCGTAGTAGCTCTAAGCCAATCTTCTGATCTTTATTCAAATTCCACTCCAGGTGAACGCATAGAATCACAGTAGTATATATACCTGGTTGCCCTCTATTAAGGAAAAATTTGAGCAGCTTTACAAATATATTATGTATGCCCAGCCAAAATATGTATATTCAGCTAACAGCATTGCTATATGGTGTTTAGAGCTGGATGGCAGATGTATTTTTTTCATGGGTGATGATGGTGTAGTTTTTTATTTTATTTATACCAGATGTGAATGCAGTAGGTGGACTGTTGAATTCACCATGCAAACTGTTTAATCATATTATTTATCACTTGCAATAGTGGTGCCACTATGTATTTCAGACATAGCTGTGTATTTATACTTTGAGACACACAAATTAGATGGAAAATAAAGGTCAAACAGTAAAATTTACTACTTTATTTTAATATGTAAATTCAGAGCCATAATAAGCAATATTGCCCTTGGCAAGCAACAAATACGCACACATGAGCACACACAAATTGAGCACACATGGTTTATTGTGTTCAACACTGTGTACAGACCAGACTAAGAAACACAAGACAGCTCCTACTAACAACAGTTTCCCACTCCTGGTCTCTTGCTTATTTATTTCCTTGACACAGTCACTATGATGGATAAATGTGACTTGAGTGTTTTGGTTGAGAACTGTGAGAGAAAAAGGAAATGCGTTGCACTGTATAAGCCAGGGTTATTGTACTTATACTGGGTCTCCTTTGTTGCTTTTTCATTTGTCAATTCTTTTTAAAAATTATGTTAAGGTGCATGAGGAAATCTGAATAGAACCTAGCAGATTCTGCAGATGAAAGATGCTTATTTCTACTCTCTTGTTTCCTTTCCTGTTTTAGAATCGATCTGCCGGGGGACCAGATAATCAAAGTAACACTGGGAAGGTTGCATTTTAGTGAAACTACAGCAAATAATATGCGAAAAAAAGGGAAACCTAATCCTGACCAAAGGTATTGTTGTAGCTAGTCGGCCTGAGTGTGTGAAGGGGAAAAGGGAACATCTACTTTTGCATGGGACTGATGTTTGTGAAAAATGTCAATGTTGTCAACTCCTGTGATTTTTATCGCAAATTCTGTGATACTTGGTGTCTGCTTAAAGGCCTTTCTGCTTGAATCAAATGATGATATAAAAACAAAAGAAAAGTAAGTATCTCATGCTCATAGTTAAAGATTATTTCAGGAAACCATAACCAGAATGTTGGCTGAAGGACTCAGAAATCAGGAAGCAAATGAAACAAAATAAGTTTGTTTTCTTCTGGGGAGGCTCTTCACCTTTAAGTCTTTTTTACTTAAACTTGTCAAAGTCACTGAAATCTTTGTTGACTTTTCAGTTACTTTTGGGAGGTGAAAGAGCATATTGCTTGAGAGGGGAGGAAACTTTTTTCTTTCACGTTGTAGTATAAATATATTTTAAAATGGTTCTGAACATCTTTTTTTGTGTCAATAATAGCCACTGTATTCAAAACATTTAATATATTGTGTGATGAGACATTTTTTCAATTATCTTGATTAAATCAATTTAAAATTAGATACTTCATGCTGGTGGTTGGACTGTATGCAGTCTCCCAGGACCAATTCTACTTACTGTCTGCACACGTCTCAGAAAAGATCATTGTGAGGGTAGGTAGAAAATATATTGCTTTCACATGAACAATATTAACTGTTTTGTTATTCACAAGAGACTGTTGGGAGGGTGCTACTTGGGCAGTGAAAATAAAATAAATTCAAAAAGCTTGAAAAAAATCTGTTGGATAATGAATTCATTTTTTGTTATCTTCTCATTATAAGGGTTTCACTGTGTTAAAAATAAGGTTATAGAAAACTTAAAAAAACCCCTCTTGATTCGAATTGCAATACAAGCTACCTTCAGTCTGGGGTCGTTTTGAGCTGCAATAAATTTTTAAATCTGCCAGGAAATGCTTTAATTAGCTAGATCCTTAATTTGAAGAGAGGAGATGAATGGAAAAAAAATTAAAGCAAAAAAGGTTAAGAGGGTGTACTAGGATAAGATTTATTGCTTGACTTGTTCAGTGTTTGAGATCTTAGCTTGGTGGTAATAATAAACGTTACAAAAGAAAGACTTCCACACTTTTCCTAATGACCTTTAATTCTAAATGCCCCACTCCACTTTTTCCTTTCAGATCTCAACATTTGCATAAAGTTAGGGCTTAGAGTTAAAAGAGAGAAAAAGCCAAGAGTGGCATAGTGAACGTGGCTGGGAAGGGGTTGCCAAGGGAAGTGTGGGAGAGGGAAAAGGTTGGTGTTGTGGGCACTTGTTTGTGTTGTCCACGTCTGGTGGTGCTTGCTGGGAGCTCAGCTGTTTCCTGGGTTGGGGTTAGGGTTAGGGTTGGGATTAGGAGAGAGAGAAATGGCAGAGCTGGCTTGGGAGTGGGGCTACGGAGGAGCTCCCAAATGACCTTTTGGAGTGGGCGGATAAAATGCTAAATGAAATGTCAGGTTTTCTCAGTTTTCTAATTATACACATTTCTTTGGCCTTTTTTTTTTTTTCGGTATTCTTTGAGAGACCATCTTTCCTTGACATGGTGTTTCTGATATAAGTTAATTTTAAACATTAACTAGGATTTTAAAGAACATGTAGTTATGTTTATTTTGGGATACCTCAGTGAAATTGGCATTTGGTTACTAAATAGTAGTAATTATTTGTTTTTAGAGATGGTGACCTCTGCAGTTTCTCCATTTTTTAAACATTGCATTTCTCTGGAACCCAGCAAATAGGGCTTTGAATATGATTCAGTATCTCAGTTACTGAACGAAAGCAGAATTCAATTGGTAGCTATGACTTGCAGTAATTGCTGTTACAAAAGGAATCTTTTCCTGTGTGTTTCATTGAGCAGTGTTTTCTACCAGTCCAAAACCACAAATAATTGAAAAAAAATTATTATTCTGTTTTCTTTTTGAGGCATATTAGTAAGGCTTACCCTGTTCAGAGTGTGTGAAGAGTTTTGATTTTGTAAGTGACTTAATTTTTTTGTGGGCATTTTGTTGCTGAATCTGTGTTGTGGAACACCTGCAGAGGGAAGTATTTAAATTTGCTTTAAGTTTAAGTTTGCTGCATGTTTTGTTTCAGGGCAGCATTGAAATGAGCAATGCCTGGCTCCTTTTTGCTCCTGTGAGACTGCTTGGTCCCATCCCCACGCTTCCCCCCAGTCATGCTGATACGGTTGTTTTTCAGGGGCCCTGTGATGAAATGTAATGGGGGCTGGTCTGGGTTAAATATAAGTCTATTTTTTCTGCTGGTTCATTTTAAGTCAGGCTGGTTCCTCTAGCCTGGTCTACATCAGGGTATCAGCAGAACTGAGTAGTGAGGTGGACATGGGTGATGGGGAGTGGGCTGCCTACGCTGCCCTGCTGCAGAAGGAAACGTACATCAAGCCATGGCCCGGGGTCATATTTTGGCAGTGCCTTTCTCCCCCTGGGCTGCAGTTCTTCCTTCCCTCAGTTGTGCTGAAGTGGGTGTCTGTGGGTGATGGAGCAGGCCTAAAAAGAAAACTTCAGGCCAGCAAAATCACACCTCTTCTGAGACCACAGCTCCCCAGCAGATGTTTTGGTGCTGGTGCAAAGGGTGGGGAGGGGAGCGTCACTACCTCTTCCTGGCTCCCCTTCTGCTCCTCTTTTTAACACTCCTACTGTGGAGCACCGCTCTGCTGTGCTAGGTGCTGTGTAAACTAAGAACAGACCAAGTCACTTCCACAAATGGTTTACAGTTAACTTTGTAACTCATAATTTAGGTAATGTAGTTGGGCTTCTTTTTCCCACTTACTTGTTTTCAAGGGTTATTTCTAGAAACCTGCAATCCACATCGTTTATGGTTTAGAGTATGTGCTTTAGGAGATCAGGACCTGTGAAATCAATACAAGATCCCTCTGATCTGTTCAGCACAGGCCTTGGATACATGCTGGAAAAGCTTGCGAAATAGCATGCAAAAGAAAGAAACCAGTATGGCCAAAGCATAGGCAAAAAATATTTTTGAACCACATGTGTTTAACCTCCGGCTTGTTTTCTCTTTTCTAATTTCCAGCCCTTAAGAAAAAGCAAGGCTCAGCTAAAATTTGCTGGCAAATCAAGAATGATTACATGGCATAATTTCAAGCCTAAAATTTGAAAAGCTTTGGAGTTTGATGATTTAACTGAATGTTAAAGTGTAATAGAATTCAAAGGAACCAGTGAAGCCAAGATTGTTTGTGCAGAAACAATTACTTAGAAATGATTCCCCTCTGTTTTTTATGCTGGTGTATTAGAAAAGCTCATGAATGCTATTTAAACATGAAAGATTTGGCATTTGATTTTCACCAACAAATGGGTTAAAGCAATAGGCACATCTATGTTATAGTGTATCTTTAAATATATATTTTTTCCAGGCATCTAACCCAGGGCAGTTTGAGAATGACAGTGATGTACTGTGGCAACGAGGACATGTTCCAGAGACGATGGTCTATCATGGTCGAGTAGGAATTAACACAGATGCACCAGATGAAGCACTGGTTGTCTGTGGAAATGCAAAAGTTATGGGTAGAGTCATGCATCCATCTGACAGCCGAGCAAAACAGAATATCCGAGAGGTAAGGATTGTGAGGTATTTAAGACATTTATATTTGTACCACAGCATGTGTATGGATCATTGTTCTGACACATGTGAAGTAGCTGCTTTATCCTGGATGTGCTGAAATGCAGGTCCAAGGAAAATAGGTGTACCACTGTGCTCCATGGAGCCATCGCCTAAGGACTTTTGAAAAGGCAGACTATAGAATTTTGGGGAATCTGTGTAAATGGGAGCTGTAAGACTGAAGGGTAGCTGGGAACACAAATATGAATGAACCCTGCTAAGGAAGAATGGAAAGACTGTCAGTATGTTCCAGTGGGAAGATTGGCCAAGTGGCCATATCAGGCTTGCTGCTATGTCTGTGAAGTCCTCGATGCCACTGTAATTCTTAATGTTTCAACGTGTGACTCCTGGTATTTGTGCAATTAGGTTGATACAAATGAGCAGTTGAGAAGAATAACCCAAATTAAGCTGGTGGAATATGACTACAAGCCTGAATTTGCATCTGTTATGGGAATAAACAATACTCATGAAACAGGTATTCAGTCAGCTCTGTTCTAATTTTTCATTCTCTTCCACTATTGTCTACTGTGCCACAGTGCCTTTTAATGTCTTGCATTTCATCTCTTAGGATACCACAATAGTATACTTCTGCTGTGTTTCTCTTGTAAAATGAAAATACCAAAATGAAGCATTTCTGGTGTGTTTCTAGCTTCTGTTTCAATTTTTGAAGATATAATATAAGGGTTTTTTTTACATAGGTTTAACGAGACTGAAGTATGTGAGCAGAAACAATTCTGTTGTTACTGGGGAGAAAAGGGAGTATTAAAGGTTTCTGTTTGTTTTCTGTTTTGGGATAGAAAAAATGTGAAATACGGGATTTTCCTACCACAGGGAAATTCTAGATCATGCTTGGCCCTACCTGTGGCTTTTAGGATGGGTAACTCAAAGAAAGCACACAAACCATGGTCACTGCATGTCTAGATGTCACTGCATTTCCTGACTTTAGTTTCTGTTATCTTGTGAACAGGAATAATAGCCCAGGAAGTGAAGGAGCTTTTACCTCAAGCCGTTACAGAAGTTGGAGATGTTGCTTGTAACGATGGAGAAAGAATAGAAAACTTCCTCATGGTTGATAAGGTATGATTTTGAGAGAGAAAGAGGATGTGTATATTTAGACTGTTCCTTTCTTGTATGAAGCTATAAATATACACTGTGTTTTATACAAAGATGTAGGCCAGCACATGTATTTATAGAAATAATCTTTGGAAAATCATTCAGGAAAACTGAACTCCCAGATGTTGGTAAATGGCTGAATCTTTTAATGATAGAAGGTATTTACATTAACATCTCTCTATAATAATAAATGAACATACAATAAAAGTGGTAAATGCAAGAAATTTAAATTAACTTTGTTAAGTAAAGTTGGATAGAGATTTCACAACATTGGTCCTACAAGTGGGCCTCCAAAACATTCTTTTGCATCTAAGTGTTTAAATTAATTAAATGCTTCAGAGGTAAATTAAGCAATGGTGGCATTTGATTTGTTAAATGAAAACTTCCATACTCTAATAGCCTGTGTAATCTCCTTATATCAAATGCAAATGCTAATTCTATGTGCTCTGTGGGAGATTTCTTTGACTATCTTAAATCCTTATTACAGCTTCAAAATCATACATCATGAAATGTTTGTGGCACACAAAATAATTACTATGCTCCTAGGCTGGAAACAATGCCTTCTATCGTCCTGTGCTCTCTCCTCCTACATTTCATGGAGAATAGGATGGTAAAAGACTAATCAGTCACAGAGACCAGTAACACATGATTGCAGGGAGCACTCATCCAGAACATTACTCAGAGCGGCTCCTCTGTTGAGCCACTGGTTCCCTGCAGGTCAGAGATGACTTCCCAGCTTCATCCCACTGACAGCTGATAATGGAAGGAGGGAGGTTTCACAGATTGGTAATTTTGTCTTATCTCAATGATGTCATGAACAAAGTCATTCATTATAGTCATGCATTCTTTCTTTATTCTATGGAAAACATGAGTTTACACCACCAAACTTGGAGAAGGGGTCTATCGAAAATATTGCTTGTCTTGTTTTCTTTTTATAGGCTACAAATAAGTTAAATTAATAGGTTAAATCTGCTAGGCTGTATTCCATATAAAGCAGTCATGAGTTAAACACATTGAATAAAGCTGTTGAAAGAACACTTTCTTGAACATCCCAATATTCATGTTATCCACAGGAGTGATTTCAGGTTTCAGGTGGCTAACAGGAAAATAGGAGGCCACTGACTGTAACAGAAAACCTGCTCCATATGCTGCTTGTTGTGGCTTAGAGCTCTTATTCTGCTCCCCTCCCCACCCCCAGGAGTGCTGAAAGTGGTAAGATGTCTTTGTTGTCCTTCAGTGTGTGAATTCAGGTCAAGGGAAGCATGGAGATCAGCCAGGCTAAGTCAGACCATTTCCCAGCCCAATGGTTCTCTTTTCTGTAGGAGACCAGAGTATTTTTCATCCTTCTGTTCCATCTACCATTTAAAAGATATTCCATTTATCTGCAGACTAAGTAAGGCTGGGAAGGATTGAGTTTTTCTGTACCTTCAGAAAGGATGTGTGGTGTTGCTCATGGTGAGTGTGCAAGTTGATGGATAGGATAGACTATCAAAAGTCCTTTCTGGACTAAATTATCTATTACACAACTCTGCAATAGTGAAGGATTGAACTAGGTGACTGAGGTAGCTTCTTCTAATTTTTGCTCATGAAGTCTTATCTAGCTGAAACAAGTGAAGCCATGGGTTACATCCTACAGGATGGACAATTGGCCTTGTGTCTGTTTGAACACTGGGAGTGGGACTTTCTAGAGCCACTGTTGAAAGGGGAACTGTTGGAAAATTTGCTCTGTTTGGTCAGACTTCCATCCTCTCTAGCTGATTTCCAGATCCTCTGTGAAGAACAGTGGCGTTTATTACTGACAATAGGCACATTTTGCCCTTTAGCTCTTTCTGTTACAATGTGTGACAATTGCAGCATTATTTGCCCACAAAACTGCTTTGAGGTGGTCAGTTTTTTTCTGACAAGACTTTTAGATTGGACAAGAGCACTTCTAATTTAATGAAGAAAACTGCTACAAAATGTATCTGATGGAAATATCTCTTTTTGTTGAAGCATCGCACAAAATACTGTCTCTCACAGTGCCTCATAAAGCACTGCTGTTTGGGCCCGTTGTGTTCCCTTTGTCCTCTCTAGCCTAGGACTCTGGATAACACTTGACAGGATGCACTCCGGTGATGTGACCTACAGGATATCATTCTGCCACAGATGTGACCCAAGCAGGAATGTGTTGTTACAGATGTGGTTTTTTTTGTTATTATTATTACTTCCTTTTTTCTTGCCTTCTTGGCTAGCTTGGATCACTTCACAAATACTTGTGACACTTGATTCGAATGAGGTGCATTCAAAATTACTGCAGTGCTACATGTGTCTTTCTCTTAACGTCTGTGGCAGAGCATGTGAATATCAATGTATACAGCATTTTGTGACCTGGGGTGGCGGAGGTGTGCCTGTGTCCAACAGTTGAAGACGTATATTGAATTCAGAGCTCTGGGACTTCTCATGTCCCAGGTGGAATATCTGCTCTAAAAAGCTGGAGCTCCTGTCTCCAGAATACCTCAGCACTTTGAGCAGTCGGTGGACGTGTGGGTGACAGTGCTCTGTATCTCTGGTTTCAGTCAGGCAGGTAGTGAAGCCTTGAACTTTACCTTGCATCCCAAGTTTAGTTTCAGATGAGCAGGGTGTTGGCTGGCTTAGTTGTGCTTCTGTGTCAGTCACCTGTTTGCGGCTCTGTAAAAATTAATTAATTGTGTAATTACCACTCTGTAAAATTAATTAATTGCATTACACCTTTGACCCAGGCTCTGCAACATTCTGAGGGAATGTCTTAACCATGGGGAAATTGGCTATTTTGGGGTAAGAATATTTCTCTTCAACCCCACTGTGCTCAATACTCTGTCATCAGTGAGGCACGAAAAACTCTAATCAGTCCTTTCTTCCAAAGAAAGTACTCCTTCATTTTGTCAGGTGAGCCATTTTCTCAGCTTTTTGAAGCCACCTAGAAGAAATTCATGCGTGATTTGCAGTACAGAAGTTTGCACTTTAACACCAATATATGTGCTCTGCTTTTGTTTATAAAAACACTATTTGTGTGGAATGCAGTCACCTTTAAAATAAGTTATTGTGCACGGTGTTTACAAGGTGAAAAGCAAAACTGCTTTTGCCTTGTTTCTCCATGCCTTGAGTAGACTAAAACACTTAGCAGCATTTACCTCAGTAATAGCTTCATCCAAGGTATAATGGCAATAGCCTGGCTGTACATTAATGTGCAAAAGCTGTTCTTTCAGACACAGCAATGAGGGCATGCTGTTGCCATGCTGCTGCGGTGGTCAGTAACCATTTTTTGCTTAGAAATAGATAAAACCCTTATTACCTGGATGGGTGTATTGAGAGCTACTCCAGCAGCAGAATTGGTATCCAGATGGCAAAGAGGAGGTAGAAGAATTGAAGGCTTTTGCTGGTGCTGGGTAAAATATTCAGAGAGAGTAAATGAATGTTGTCTGAACTGAGGTGGTTGAGGAACTGATCACACAGTATTAGAACTTACAGGAATCCTGTAACAGGCTGCAGAGGTTGGAGAGGAGAGAAAATATCCTGCCATCAGTTTTTGAAGCCATTTCCAATCTTAGAAGTAACATGCTTGGCCTTATATTTTGGATCTTTCTCTGACTCACTGACTTCCTATATAATTTATGTTACACATGCAATGTGGACAGCAACTCTAGCTTGTCTGTGCCAGGCTAGTCTATCCTGTAGGTAAATGGTTGAATGTACATTTTGCTAGGGGATTCTGAAATCAATGCTTAGCTGCAATGGTAAAAGTCAAATAGCAAGTGCCTGCTTTGACAGTCTTCAGGTTTAAAATTCAGCACAATATGAATTCAAAATATAGTTTAAACTCTTGGTCTACAAAGCTGTTTAGCTCAGTCATATTGTTCCGCAAGTCCTCATTTTCCAATTTACTGCAGATTGAACATAAGCAATTTTTACACTCCGGCAAATCAGTTTTATAGTCCTAAGTGACCTCTCATTTATGGTGAGTTAACTTGTGTTTGTATTTTAAATATTCAATTTGTCCTTACATAGATGAATTCTGTGCACATCACTGATTGTTGCATCTGATTGATGAGTATACTGTATCTTGCTCTTGTCATTGTTTTGCTTCTCAGGATCAGATCTTTATGGAGAACGTTGGTGCAGTAAAGCAGCTTTGTAAGCTAACCAACAACCTTGAAATCAGAATAGAAGAATTGGAACAGTGGAATAGAAAACTGGCCAAGCTGAAACGGTTAAGCAGTTTAAAGTCAACAGTCAGTGAAAAGAGTACAGTCAGGTACCACTGTCCCAGCTTGGGATGTTCTCTCATAGTTGTCACAGAAATTGATAAAGCCTCTGTGGTAGAAGTGAAAGATAATTTTGCTTGACAGCAGAGTTCAGCTCATTTCCAGCTGCTCTGTCTTTCAAATCTTCATCATTTAAGTTGTGCAAAAAAAGGCAAATTCACACATTCTGTAAATCACTGAGAAAATTAATATCTGAAATGGCTGTTAAATTGCAATCATTTTAATAATTTCCTCAGTAGCATAAAGCAAAGGCAGACCACCTCCAGTTACAATGCTGCCACTTAGAAATTGCTGCTAAGAGAAATCTGCAGAGCTTCTTTTACAAGAAAGAATCTTCATTAGTGCTTCAATGGAAAAATGATGTGCATTCCCTATTTCTAAACCATTTTTCCAAGTTTCCTTTGAAAACAAATGTAGCCTTTAAAAGCATTCACCAGACTGAGGTAACTGGAGGCCTTTGTTCTTGAAAATGAATGTAAAGGCTTTTCTGCCTTTTTCTTTTTAAATGTTACAGTTGCAAAAGCATGTGACATTAACCCCATAGCAAAGCATCTCTTTTTCATTCATGGTTTGCTGAAATGTTTGAATGTTAATGAGATTTTGTCTCTTACAGTAGGTATAGTCGAGCTACTAGTCTGTTGCCATCAAGAAAATCAGTCACGCTAAAATCTAGCAAGGTGAGTGAAATTAAATATGTGAAATGAATCTATGAGAGAGTTTTATAAGTGCTGAAATACTGGTGAAAGTTTTCATGTCTCTAAATATAGAATCAAGTTCCTTTGCCAGAATTTTTTAGAGTCATGCCAGAACCTTAAAAGCTCAGTGTCCTGCGATAGAAAGCATGCACAAGACACTGCTCTACTTCTTGCCTGTACATTTTGTGCATGAGGGCAGATCTACATTGTGTAATGGTATTCAGGGGGAGACTATCAGGAGAGAATTGTTAGGTGTGTAGATGTGTTCACATCATGCCCTATGCAGAAATGCTGGTTTGGGTTCAGAAGTCTTCACAGTGATAATTCTTCCTCAGCTATGTTCCTTGAATGCATGTTCTCTGTGGCTTGCTGTTTGCATCTCCTGTTTTGTATTGGATAATACCGCCCTTCAGGTGGTTAAGACCTGGTTAGGATGTCCTTGCTATATTTGGAGGACTACTCTTGTCCATATCCTATTAAAGAAAGAGGACATCCTTTCAGAAGGATTGAATGAGTTAAAGAATATATATTGACCTTTTTCAGGACAGTCTTCCTAGGCTACTATGTCCTGTTCTTTAATCTTAACCACTGCTCCTTTGCCTACCTTGCTCTTGCCAGTGCCAAAAAGCTTGCTTTTTTTCACACAACAGAATCACTCTAGTATTTAGGCACAGAATGATTACATAAAACGTAATATAGAAAATAATAGGTCGAGTTCTCTTTATTCCATAAGGACGATCAAATACTCTGTCATCTGAGACTATTATTCTTGTTTGGAGAGTGCCTTTCTTCTGTATTTATTATCAGCCCCAGTTTAACCTGGTCTGACTGTATACTGGAAGCTGCTCGTCTTTTGGGTGTGGCCATCGTTCACTGATTTCTTCATTTGATTTTAAAATACTTCAAGAGTGTGAAAAGTCAGGAAGAAAAGAGAAGGAACCGTTGTTTTTATCCATCCTTCTTTCCTGCGTAATGTTTGTGTTGCCAGGCTATTAACATTGCGCAGCACTCTCACATTTTTAGGGAACCTTTCATTACCTACATTTTTCTCACTGGAAGTCAACCCCTGCATCTAATTAAAGTATGGCTTGTATGGTTCCTCTGAAATAAATAAGGTTAACTGAGAGTCAGACTAATGTAGTATTTCTTAATCTACTAGTAGTAGCTTAGTTATATGCCACTTAATTTGACTGCACATTGTTTTTCTTACAGGTTTGTTTCTCAAAGAAGAAAGAGTCTTGCTCCAAGAAGATTTTCCAAATGACTATAATAGCTTTGATTGCTATTATGGCACTATGGTAAGAACTAATTATCAACAAGTTGACTTGTTTCTTCTTTCCCTTTTTACTTGTCTCGTTATAAAGAGTGCAATTTTTTCTTGGTTTTGGCTTGAAATAAGTGGCTTTAATTAATTTTTAGTGTTTCAGGAAGTAGCAGTTTCAAAAGTGAACCATGTCTGTTTTTTTTCTCTCATCCACCTTACTCAAAGAACACAATATATTCAAATGAATAATGCATATGCCTGGTAATGTTGCAAAGTCAAAATGCTTTTAGAAAAATGAAACATTCACGTGGCACGCACAGCTGTAATCTCTGTCAGTGCCACAGGGTATGAAGGTTTCTCAGTGACTTGTGCTACAGATCCAAAGCAGGATGCAGCAGACATGCACACGTTTTATGTAATTGTTCTGTGCTTAAGTACTAGAGCGATTCTGTTGTGTGCAAATGCAGACTTGTGGCAGGGAAACTACGCTCAGGACTTCCAGATTGCCAATTTCTGTTTCTATTCGAAAAACTTGTGGTTCACAATCTCTTCACGTGCTGAGTACTTTGAACTACTGTTGTGGTTCTATTTAAAAGGAAAAAGTGTCCATGTTTTCTGCTTAATTTAGCTGTTTACAAGTACCTGACTAGTTAAAAGCAGTGGGAATTTTTCCCACTAGAAGGGCTATGATCAGTCAGTTAACTACTGCTTTTGGACAGGGTACTTTCAAAGTATTTTATGTTATGTTATATAAGAGATGTATATCAATCTACAGAATAGTTCTCTTTCTACAGTGCTTTGACAATATCGACCCTTTATGTACTTAGCATTCATGACAGACTTCTTGAAAAACATCCCATTTCCAGGCAAGTAATTGAATTACTATTGTTTTCTGTTTTGGTCTGCAACACTGATGTCCATTTCTTAATGAATTGTTTTTCTTTTTCTTCATCAGCACTACTTCAAGTTCTGTTGCACTCTTTCCTTCTACTACTATAGCAGGTACAGTATCTCTGCTGGTCTGCATACGCATAGCAGGCTTACAATTTCTGTGTTACTATAAAATGTCAATAGACAAACAACATTAGTGAGAATTGTGTCTTTTTTTAAAATTCAGCTTTGCAGGGGAAAAGCACAATTTCTCAGAGCACGCAACCCGTCAGTGGGATCCCTGAAGTGAATTTCTGTGACATTTTGCCATGTGACAAGGTCTACTGCTGTCCAATTCATCAGCCAGAAACCAAATCTCTAAGTTATGGGGAAACCGACACAAAGGAGGAAGGTAAGTTGAAACATGAATTTCTATGATTTACCATTTGAGTAAAGACTATATGAAGAGTCTGGGGAAAGGGGCAGGAATCTTTAAAAGTATTTAGCTTCTTAAGAAAGTGCCTAGTCTAGAGGATTTCAAAAGTCCTGCTATAACTAATTGTCACTGCAGTTAATATCTTTTTGAAAATCTGGCCTGGTTACCTTTAGAGTTCTGGGTCCTAAAATGTTTGTGAGGCGTCACTGTTCTTACTGGCAATTCTTGGTAAATAAGTTGATGTGAATCTGGAAATCACTAATCGCTTTAATTAACCTTTGGCTACAATTGGCCAGGAATTAGCTGGGGGTAGTGTAGGGTGAAGTAGCAGATTTAAAGAACTGATACACTTAATAGTGTCACAGTGTGGTGACACTGCATCTTTCTGTGGGCAGAGACAGAAATTGAACTGCCACAAAACATAAAACTTAGAATTATAACTGCTCATTCAGGCAGGGGTTTTGAGCAGAGAAGTGGTATTTGAAGGCAGGGCTCTATGAAATAAATTACTTTTACTGGAATGAATTCCCTTTCAGATACTGCCTGCCAGATGTTATATGTGTAACATATTAGTAGGCATATTGTTTGCAACCTTTATAATATCTGTAAGAAATGGCTTGTACGTAAAGGTATACTGGTCATACAAGTGGTAGGGAAAAAATGGCACTCTTGTTTATGAAGTTGTAAAGTTCAGCCCTGATGAGAAAAAAACTTGGGATCTGTATTCCCCATTCCCAGATCTTAACATTGCCGATGTCTAGAAGCAAGCGTTAGCATTACTAAACCCAGTGTTCATTCTCTTCCTTTCTTGGCCTTGGGAACAATTCTTACATCAACCACAGTTGACGATTTGAGGTGAAATTGGGAACTGACCTAGTTCAGCCTCTGATGTACAAATGTCTGTAAGAACAGGCATTGCCGATTGCTATGAAACTCTTACCACAAAACAGTTTCAGTGGAGCTCGCTCACTGGCAATTCTTTATATTGAGAAGTGCTACTGTCTGCAGACAAGTTCTGTGTAACTGGTTCTTGTGATTCTTGGAATTATTGCTGCATTAAGTCCTGTGGCAGATGTAGCTCAACATAATACTTTCAAGAGGTCGTACCTAAGTGATTTGTATGGCTCTGAAGCCTGAAAGTGTGTTGATTAATTAAAGAGACACTAATCTCACTTACAAATGAGGGAACTGTAGGTGGAAGAAAATGAAATATGAAAACCTTCTATCCCCAGCTGGATGCTTTTGATATTAGGTGGAAATGGAAGATAAGAATAAACACAAAGCATTCTCAGAGTCTCATGCTCCAGATAGCATTAAGTGTTGATCCAAGAGTGAAAAATCTGCACAGTACACAAGCTACTGAAATATTTCAGATCTGCACAAGTTTAATGAAGCTGAGTGTATCCCCAGACAGAAGGTAACAATGTCAATATGAAATCCAAACAGAAAGAAAACCAGTAAGCTGCTTAATGTAGCTGCAGCCAAGATAAATGAAAAGGAAAATCTTTTAACAGAACAAAAAGCTGTGATTAATATGAGGAATAATCAAGATAAACAGTGGATATTTTAGAATCAGCTGATTAGTCTAAATCATGGAAAGATAAAACTATGTGCAATTACAGTTGAAATAATGCTACTTTAGGAGGGCATATTCAACAGACCTTCTACTGTCCCTCTATGTGGCACCTGAATTCTGTGAGTGCAGACACTAATAATGGATGAGCACATTTACTGTAGATCCTAATCCTCTGTGCCTCAAATTTGTTGAGGAAAAGGCTGAGTTGGCAGTGTTCAAAGCGAGTCGGAACAAAAACATTCATAAGGAAGACCATATTTATGAAAAAAAAGAAAAAAAAGAATTCAGCACATCTTTATGAAGTCTTGCAGTATTTGCCTGCTTCTAGCTTAATATGGCCTTTTTTTCCTTTGCGTTATTTGTCTTAAGAACTGGATCCTCTGAAAGATTTAGACTTTCTAACTCCTATTGCTTTCGGTGGACATAAGGAATATGAATACCCTTCAGCATCTAGGCTTTTTCTATTCTCTGCTTCCATCTCAGCAATGCTCTTTGCCTGTCTATTAAAGTTAAGTGCCCCTGGTAACAAGGGGGTGTCCTTACTTTCCATCAAAATATTGCCCCTTCCTGGCATCTCTTCCCTCACAATAAAAGCTTGGTGAGAGCTTCTGGTAGGTTTCAGTTAGCTTTGTGCATTCACATTTACCACCTTCCCCCTGCAAGATACCATCACAAGAAATCAGCAGCAGGTTTTTTCCATGGTAATTTGGTACTGCTTATAGAATATTCCAACTCATGTGAATTAAAACCAGGCAGTACTTGAGGAAAAAGGATACCAGATTTATTGGATAAGTTTATCTGAATATTGTATGAAGAGTTTGGTTGTCCTCATTTCATTTTGGTCATGCCCATACTTTTATACTCAGTATTGAGTAAACTGGGTCTTCATATCCCATGTGGACCTTTAGGAAAACACTCAGAGTTACTATATATGACAGAGTGGAAGTATACCACAATTTATTAGAAGCTACTACAGTGCTTTTTGGTAATTCCTGGTGTTCTGGATTGGCATCTTGAGCTCCAAATAAAAATATTATCAGTCTGGTTTTCTACATTTCATTTGGATTGGACCAACCTAGGGGACAACAAAATGGTAATTTTATGCAGAGTAAAGAAACAAATAAAAATGCATTTCCAGCTTGTTTAGCTTGTTCATTGTTAGTTTGTTCAAATAGTTGAAATCTTAGTAAAATAAATTTATCTTCATCCTAATTTTGTACAGAATTTTGATACTGACTTAATGCTTTCTTTGATCATCTGCCAGACAAAGAATTACAGTGCTAAATATTTAGTAATTCAAAATATGTAATAAATATTCCTGCCAATACTTGCAGAGCTGATGTATTGTATCTACAGGGAGAACATATTTCTTTCAGTGAGCATCCTGTTACCCTTACCAGTGGATGTAGGTTTTCACAGAACAGTTTTCTGTTAATGAGCATGCAAAGTCTCAGGTAACTATCAGTGCATTGTTAATGTATCTAGTCTATTGACAGAAAATAGAAGAGAGGGGAAGGATGATGTGACAACTAGTTTTAAATTGAAAGGAAGAATGAATAAACCTTTTTAGGTCTGCCTCAAGACCTACTGTATGTATACAACTGATTCCATATGTTCAGTAGCCATTCTAGGTGTCTGGCAGCAGATCCCAATGAAAAGAAATGGGATGGTAGATTACTGCAAAATGCAACAGTTACCACCTAAACTGGTAGAAATGACAAATCTGAATGATGAGCAAGTAAATAGAAGATGGCTGGATGGAAGGAAAAACTAGCAGTATCACTGATTCATAATAAAACAAAAAAAACGGCAGAAATTCTAAAGATGGTAAGATGGTTCTGTACTGCTTTGCTTCTCTGCTCTCAGATTCCAGTTGTTAGTGTTGTTCCATGTTCCAGATTACCTATTAGCACTAGGAAAACCTGGATTTTCTTATTTCCCAATTCTGAAATGAAATCAAAACCAAAATCTGGAATAAATAAGGTCAGTCCAGTTGTTTTGTTTCCATCTAAGTGAAATACTGCATTTCAATCCTTGTTTTTGTAAAATAAATTTTTATATAATGAAACAAAGATTTTTGTTCTAAACGTTCATTTAGAAATCAAAATGTTTCCTTTGGAAAACACAGGAATGGGGTATTTCAGCATTTTAGAAATACATGATTCCGTTTTTTCCCAGATGAAATGATATTTGATGCAGCATGATAGTTTAGGCAAGATCAACATTCCTCAGGGCCAGTTTATCAGTAATACTTGCCTGGACAAATTCTTGGCTGGCAATTAGCCTAAAAGCACAGGAGTAGCTTTAAATTGTCTCCCAAGGGCTCGAAGGGTCTTTTGCCTTCTACAAGTTGGACTATGTAATGATTATTCAAAAGATCTTTTAAACTTCACTTTTCTAGAGAAGTGTTGAGAAAAAGAATAGAATAAACCCCCCCATCAACTTAGATTTCCCACCCTAGTTCAACACTTGAAATTACAGAGCTGACTTTAGTGAACATGGTGACAACATTGTTAAAGCTCTGTATTAGTTTCTCTAGTCTGGTGACTCATCCCTCTGTGTCTGAAGCGGAACGTCTTGGGTCAGTCTTCAATGTCTTGTCTTACATTCAAAAAGCTAATTTATTCCAATAGGCTATGTTTACAAGGCAGGTACCCATTGATTTATTTTCTCACTAATAAGAAGGATGTGGCTTTATGATCAGACTTGTGCTGAAGTGCCTGGCTGGATGTTGATTTTCTCTTTCTCTCTCTGTTATAACATTACTGATATTTCTTGTGTGGCATGAAATCTTTTCTCTTAGGCTATTTTTTAAATGTGTTAAATGTCCTGTAGAATTTCAAAAGCTTGTTTCTTGTTATCTACAAATGTCATTTGTTTGTATGTATTTTAGACTGAATAGAGGTGGTTTGTATTTTAAAGGATTCTCATGTTAGTTATGTGTGCCTTTATCCAAGTAATAATTAACAACACATCTTATGATGTGTCCATATTTTGCTGCTATAACTGTGCAAAGCTAACCTGGGAACATCTATAAACGTTCTTTCACAGGAAACAAAAGTAACATGTTCCTTGAAAGTAATTTAATCAAAAATCGTAACAGACCTGATCTTGGAGATGACTGTAAGTCCCACATTTTTTTAAACTGTTTTAATGCATAATTGTATAACTTGGTATTCTGCTGCTAGAATTGAGAGAAGTTTCATTTATAACTGGTTATTATAGGAAATTAGAACTTAGAATTCTATTAAATACCTGCACTATAATTTTCTTGTCATTGTAATTTATTCTTACATCTTCATTAGATTTTTGTAAATACGCTGGCTACCCAGCAAGTTCTTCCTCTCATCCTTGGGGAATTATTGCATAAAGATTGCCTCACACATAATGAGCTCGTCTCAGCTAAACCTGCACCTGTTTCCTCAAGCTACTACTTGAGACAAAAGACTTGGCTTCACATGCAAGACAAGTGACATTTTTCTTGACAGGGGCTAAAATCTCGTAAGGTGATCAACACTGCAATCCCTTATACAGTAAATGCTTAAGCATGCGAGTGGTGTATTTGTGCGCAGGAAGTGCCTGCTACAGTGTAAAGGATGTGTTTGGGGTTTGGCACAATTGACCTAATGGATAAAAGCATGAGCTGTTGAAGGGGGCCTTCTCTGCCTTGGGATCCTGACATTGCCTGCGTTAGTGGAAATGAAATGAAGTTCTGGGGCACAGGACTTCCAGCTTGATTTCAGGCTCCCCTTTTAATGACTATGCGCTGCTGTCAGAGCCAGTCTGGGTTGAAAATATTGATGCTTTTCTGTGATGACGAGTAGCCGCTGATTGCAGATATTGTAATGATATATTCTGGCATTCATTCAGCATGAGCAGGATTATGCCTTGTCTTTTCAGTTATGTGGATGCTCTGTTCTACAGTTTTTTTTTTTTTTTAATAAATGTTTGATTAAAGATTGGGCAATACTTGTATAATAAAACATTTATGCAGTGGCATGCACTGAAAGCAGGCTGCTACCCATGGCCATGCAAGGAATAGAGCACATGTTCTGCTTGCTGCCTGCGTACACAAGAGTGAGATGATCTGAGAAAAATCACTCCCCTTCTGACTTTTTTACAGTGGCTGCACACCCCAGAATAGGGTTTCTTTGGCAAACAGAAATGTTCTTCTCTGCTAGCTCTTTGAGACAGACATACTCGATTTCCTTCCCTCCATCACTTAAGTATGTGTGTGGGTATTTGCATGCTGAAAGTTAAGCAAGTGCTACTGCATAGAAGCACAAGTCAGCCTATAATCATCAAGTCCCTGTGCAGTGTTTTTGCAGAACAGAAGAACAGAAACTCAAAAGCAGTGTTCACAGTGCAAGGTGAAGAACAGACTTGGGCCTGCTGAAACACATCCTCTGTATGCTTTCTACACCACATTGCCAGACTTAAAGCATTGGCAGCATAGGCAACAACTGGATTCTGGCTATCTGCTTGTGGGTCTCATATCCCAACCCCACATGGGTCATCCCTATCCCATCAGCGGTGTGAGCATAGGCCCCTTGAGGGGATTAAATCTGTTCAGCCCCTTCCGTTTCAGGCGCTCCATGATTCAGCCTGAAGCGGGCTAGCTTGGGGGCCTGAGACATGGTTGAATGGTGGACCTGCACTGATCTGACTCTGTAGATGTCTCCAGAAGGAATAAGCTTTGCAGGATGCAGCACAGTGCAGTGATTCCTAGGTCAGCTGTGAAAACAGAAGCAGTACAGCTGTGTTAGCTCGCTGCTTCTTGCTGCCTAACTCTTTGCAGGGCTAATTCACTTAGGGGAGAGCCACGCCAGTATGGCTATACTCTTCCTCTCACCATAACTACCCCCTTCAGATAACACCTATGAGGCACAGAGAGACTGGCCCATGGAAAGGCAGAAAGCCTGTGGCAAACTGGGGAACTTAATCCAATCTGGTTAGGGACATAACCACTCAGGTAACCAGTTACTTTACTCAGCTTTCCTGGTAGTCAATACACCAGCTATGTTTTGAGTTTTTTTCGGAAAGTAAGTTTTCAATTAGCAGTATCTAACTGCATTACATGCTGCCCTGAAACATATTCTATGATATATGTGCATGTATATATACAATCATATACATGTGTGTATTTATACATGAGATGTTGAGCTAATTTTAAAATATGAACTTTTAGAGTTTGTGTTTCGCATTCGCATTCCTCAGATTGTCAACTTCCTCCAAGATCAGGATCTAAGTATTGGAAAGAGATCAGCATAGTATCCCAGATCTGCTGCGTTTGGTTGCTCCTATTGCCGCAGTTTACTTAGGATCAAAGTGCAAATATATTTTTGGTTAGCTGAGCATATTTTGATCCATATTTCATGATGTTCTTATATGTAGAATATTACAGAACTCTAAGCTCTTGAAAATTCAAGGCAGAGCTTTATGAAGATAGTATAATACCCTTTAGATTTAGGTAGTTTCTCTGGATACACGGTTAGAAACAAGTTTTGTTGCATACCAAATCATTTCTCTCAGCAAAGGTAACGATTTTCAGATTAATGGATACTTGCATGAGCATGGCTGCTAGTACATTAAAATGAACATTGACATATTTGTATGCCAGTTGGGCTATCATCAAAATGGTCTTTAATGTCTGGTCAAAAGAAAATATTTCAGTTTGAGGTGCCCAGGCTGTTTGTCCATGTAAAGCACAAACAAGGGATCCCATGTCCCCTGTAACTTCAGAATGAATGTAATCAATCAAAGGTTTTGACCAAGGGCAAATTTAGACCAGTAGCAACTTCTGTAGTGGCAAACAAGCAAGCAGATGCTAATATTATTATGCTCTTATCTGAGATTTCTGAAATAATCAAGAAGAAAACATTATTCCTAATGTTTTTAGGGATTGATACAACAATCAGATCCATACAGATTTTGGAAACTCAGCAAAGCATTGACAGTCGCTATTGTAGTAAAAATCTACAGTGCAGGTAGGTAAATTGTTTTATTATGCTTTATTGTGGTGGGATAGGAGTACCATAAATGTGACAGGGCTACTTGATGGGCTCCTTCTCACAGCTTTCTGTAGTGTACATGAGCTTTTTCTACATTTTCACATTTTTTCCTTTTAAATTTAAAAGCAACTTCCATGTTTTTGCAAAGATGATATCTATATTAAAATCCTATGTGCATTAATGCCACCTTTTATCAGGTCTGGAAATTACAGCTATGTTATTCCCATTAACAAACACACGCCCACGAATGTGGAAATCTCCCTGGAAATCAAGTAAGTGCAATTAAAGATAATGCGTCCATAACAAGATGGTGATTCATTTTTTGCTACTAATTCTTGCCTGATTTCTATTCTGATACTAAATGAAATCCATCTGTATTCAGAGGAGCGGGACAAATCTATGCAAAACTAAGTCCTTAACTTAGACCTCTGGGGAGATCCTTTGCTGAAACATAAGCCTAGTACTGCTTTCAGGGCAATGACAATTTCACCCATCAAGGCAGGTATTAAAATCCAGTAGTCTTAAGCTTTAATCTTGTAATTATTTGAATAGACATGTACTCCTGTATCAGCAGGACTGTTTTTTAGTGTAGAGAAATGTTATTAGGAACATGCATAAATAACTCCCAACAATGACATTTATAAGTGAGTAAAGTCTTTGGGGCAGGGACCGTCTTTTTGACTTGCTGAACCAAGCCCAGTAAAAGGGGATTCTTGTGCAGGAATACTAGCTCTGGTAATACAGAGAATTAGGATTTACACCAGGAATAAGCAGCAGACTTACCTCTCAGCAGAGGTGCTCTTCTGAAATAAAAGTCTAGCTCTGTTGTGTTCTCCCAGAAGTAACATATCCTTTCTTTTGGGGCTGTTCTCTGATAGAGGCCAGCGTTAGCCAGAAAAGCTGCTGAACGCTTTGCTCAATGACACTTGATAACTCCAGTCTGTCCAAGACAAGGCCTTATGAAGTTACAGATAGTCTTTAAGTCCAATCTATTGATCTTAAAAAGTACCACCTTGTAAACATCCTTCTTTAGACCCAAAGGTCTCAGTTAAGGACTTAGTTTTGCGTGGATTTGTCCTACTCCTCTGAACAGAGGTGAGAGGAGATATAACAGAACTCCTGAAGTACCTACTCATTTTCTGCAGCAACTGAAAATCTGCATTTTAAACTTTATAAACTAGTGGTGAAGCCTTCCCGTGTAGGGAGTAATAGATTTTATTCAGAGTTTCACTGAAATAGTTGCTGAATTTATTGTGGATATTGGGTTATTTGGGGGGGAGGGGGAGTTTTCAATCTATACTTTTTCTATAACCTTTCACTTAACAAAAACTCGGACCCAAACATATCTGAGTTACTGCTGTGTCCAAGTACTAAGATAATACATCAAAAATATGGAAAACCTTTATGCCACTGAATAAAATCAAATGAAACCAACACACAATATTCACATCTGGTCTAGGACAGAAGATGTGGCATATATGAATACTTGTTTGCACGTGTACAGTGGCAAGTGTTAGTTATTTATATAGGCCCCTGTTTTAAGGCTTATTTGGGGTTTGTCTTCCATAAAATTGTCTGCTATTTTGTTTAGATGCCCAAATATCCTCTGGCATAGGCATGTTATGCCTATGTGTGACATAAGCCATGCAGCCCAAGCCTGTCATGACCATTGAGTTGTATAAAAAGTCATATATAATAGCATCTGGTATGAATAGGCTTAAGGTTTAAGGAAGTTAATATACGTTTCTAGATTTATCTTAATGACTGTAAAAATCACCCAGATTTCCAAAAGCAAAACTTCCTCCATTCATGGAAGGGAATGGAGCAAGTTTAGAGGTTGGTGGCTCAGTTTTTTTTTCCTTCATATCAACCAATTAAATAATTTCCTCTCCTTTATTTCTCCATAATTAATATTTTGTTCCACGTAAGGATTTTTTTCCCCCTATTATTTATATTGTATTATATATATGGTTATTTTATTTAAGAGCAGTGGAATAAATCCTTATTTTTTTCTCTTTGTTGAAGCACTACAGAACCATTAATTGTATTCCTCTGCAAAGTCACGTTTGGAAATTATTGCCCCTATTATGCTTTAAGCCGAAGCAGTGGGAAGGTTTTCCCAGAAACCACACAGGTAATATTTTTGCAGTAATACTCTGGCTTGTGGGAATCATATTTATATACTGTGTCCCACATGGCTGCTTTTTCATCTCTTCCTTTAAAAGTAATTTGCAAAAGTGAAAAGAAAATTGAGCTTCGTGGAGGAAAAAGTGTTCAATTCTCTGACAGTTTTGGCCATTGGAGCCATACAGCACTGAAATAATTTGATTAGCTTTCTCCTTTCCCCTTGGCCTCCAGAATGATGTTTCCTTCTATTAGCTATCTCTGTTTTTCATAAAAGCATCAAAGTCTCATTGATAAGACATCATGATCCCTTGAATGTAGGTGCTCTTGACGCCAGTGGTGTTGTGTGGATGCGTTCTGGTATAGAGGGAGATCCAGAAGGTGGAAAAGACTTGTTATAACATCTGGCTCCACTGAGTAGCCTCACAGAGCCATGATTATAAGAAATGAATGAATGAATGAATCAATCAAGAGATAGAAGACCCCAGGGAGAAGATCTCCATCTCCAAAGTGTGGAAAGGAGAGTAGCTGATGGCAGCTAGTCCCCTTGGCCGGGTCAACAGTGCGTTTATGGGCACTTGGGAAAAAGAAACAGCCCATTAGAAGCTGACTCATAAAATTATTAGCCACTAAATTTTGATCTTAGTTAAGGTGGTAGAAATCCAGGTATACTTCAAGTCTACCAGACATAACTGGCTTTGGCATGGCCATAATCAGATAGCTAGGATGTGACCTTTTGGTGTGGGTCAGTTTTCTGCTGCATTTTGTAAAAAAACATCTAGTGACTCTCTAAAGACCCTAGAAAAGATTTTTGAGTCTACTCACTCCTATAACTCATTACATTTCCAGAGATACTTAAGAAATGGGAGTACTTTTCGCCCAGGGCCTTAGAAGACAGAGTCCTCCAAATTCTCATCTATTGTACTGTTTCCATTGTTATCTTATGGGTAGCAAATTCCAGTTTTTAAGTCTTGGCTTCACTGAAAACAGTGGTAGTATTCCCATTTATTTCTGTGTGAACAGGAGTTTACCAGTAAAGCTCTGTAGAGAAAGTTATTTAGTGTAAAAGCAAGAATTATTTTCATGTCATTCTCTGAATTATCTTGATGGGAATAAAAGTTGTTAAAACATGTTAGCTTTTACCACTAAAAAGTTATTTAGAAACCTGATCTTGAAAACTGTAGATCATCTCCAGGGAAGTGATGAAGACTTTAAACTCCCTTCAAATTCTAGGGAAATAGAAGACTCTTTATGTTACCAGGTCCTCAGATTTGTCCACGTTGCTTGGAAATGTTTATTCTGGCCAAAAAAATTAGGAAAGACAGAAGCAAGGATGGTAGCATTAAGGATGGTAGCATTTCTGAACAAACTGTTCAGAAGGAGGACCCTACATGAAATTGGAAGTCCTTTCACCAACTTTAAATTGTTGGTCTATGGTACCATACAGAGTATGTTCTTAGTTGGTTTTAAATTACTTTTTTTGGTGCTTTGTCAGTTTAGAGCAGTTGGGATACCTGCATCCTTACGCAGACTTTAAATAAACTTTCCAATTACCTTTGCAAAAAGTTATAGGCGTGTCTGCAACAGCTGCAAAAAACCACCAGGCTCAAGTAAATGAAGTTCTCCAAATTTTGACCAGTCTACTGTAATTCCAACACTCCTTGAAATTACGTCAGACCCAGAGAGTTTGCCCATGCAGAAATATCCCTGAAGCTTACTGCCAAAGCTGGCCGAAGAGATTTCATGTGTCAACCTGAAATCTGCATCAAAAGTCTAAAGCCAGCTAGCTTCCAGCAGCAGTGAGTATTCGGGTTTGACCTGACTCAGAATAGAAACACTGCCTGGTTGGAGAATTTTTTTCATGAGGATTTTCCTGAGGACTGGAAGGCTTATCCCCTACCAAAGGGTAGGACAGCAATTATTTGGACTCTGGGCAATTCTCACATAAGTTGTGTCATGTAAGCCTATCATCTCCAACACAGAGAATATGTCAGAAAGTGGAGTGAGGAAAGAAAGAGAAAGGAGTTGAGACATTAGGAACTGATGAAATAAAAAATATCCTAGGAGTACCAGAATGGATCATTAGAAAAAAAAGGAGATGAGGGTTGAATTTTATTCAGTGTAGGATAAAAATTACAGATACGAAATATATTATTTCATTTGTACATTGCAGGACACTGCAATCAAAAGTAAAATGAAATCTTCCCAGCATCTCTTTTTGAAATATTGAGTGAAGGTGAAGACGCTGCTCATATCTTTCGAACATATAGAGAAACTTTCACTGCCTTCTGAACAGGACTAATGTTGCTACTTCTAAATCAGCAGAATTGCCATTTCCCTTTATTACAGCTTTCAGGTCACCTGGCACAGCAGTGACAACTCCTATTGGCTGTACAATTTGCTTTGAAGACTAGAGAGGGAGTTCAGTTATTCAGAGCCAGCTGAGAGTCGCTGGGAGCCAGATGTCTGTCAGTTCCTGTTCAGAGCTGATCAGAGCAAAACCACATTTGCAAGGTTTAAAGTCAGCACTTTGTCTTTAAATGCTCCAACTAGCTCTCAGGTCTTGTTATCATAATTATCGAATGCACTGCATTTGTCAATGAAATGTTTCCACAGCCTATCTTTCTCTCCAACTGAATGTGAAATAAGGTTATCAAATCTCTTTCTCTCTCATTTATTATCTAGGGATATCAGCATATTTGGATTCTCCCTGTAGCTAGGTTGTATGACAGCGCATACTATTTCCGTGTAGCTGCACCGGTAAGCTTTTTTCAAATGGGAACACAGCAAAAGATAAAGAACATCTGAGCTGAGAGAAGATCCTATATTAATCTCCTTTATTTTTCTTCTGCAGGATCTTGCAGACTGCTCAACAGATCCTTATTACGCTGGAATGTTTTTTACTGATTACTACTTCTATTTTTATCGACAGTGTAAATAAAATGTTGCCAATCATTCTGTTTTTTGGAGAAATAACAATGAAACTCTTGGTATGAAAAAGAGACTCGTGTATTTCTTTGGATTTTTTTAAAACCTTTTGCTGAGTTATATGTCATTTTCTAGTTTGTTTTAATCTTAACTTAAAAAAAGGAGAAAAATAAAGCATTTGACCATGACCATAGCTCTGCACTTCCAGAAACTGCTTTAAAAGGACATGATGCAGTGGAGTACCTGATGTGTAAGGAAATAATTACGTTGTTGTGAAATTACAAGATATGGTAAATATAACAAAAAGAAATATGTAGGAGCTCTACTGAGCTGGGATACACTCCAGTCTTCAGAAGATGGTAATAAAATGTCATTTGCAGTCAAGAGGCCTGCTTCAGTCCTGCAGGTATTTCTCTTAGTATCGGTTGCCTTTATTTATTTATTTATATATATATTTTTTTCCTGAATACAAAAACAAAACAAAACAAAAACTTTGAGAGAGAGAAATGTAGCACAGTGCAAATGTGCTCTAAAATAAGTGCTGTAAGTTAGGGAATAGTGGTTTGATTCCTCAGTGCATGTAAGTATTTCCATTTCAGAAAGCAGTACCATCGTTACCATTACGACTGTGCAATTTAACGATGCTGCTGTTTGAATGAGATGTGTTTCAGCTACCTTTTTTTAATTGTACAGCAGGAATGAACCATTTGCTCCTAATATCAGGTTATTTTTTCTTGGTGTTTGTGATTTGTGTTAGTGTGATGGATGAAAATAAATAGTTGAGAAGAATAATGTCTTGCCTGCACAGCTTTCTAAGATGGATGTGGATACACACTTGCATGGAGAAATCTTTCTGTTTGTGCTTAGGAAATATATTTATAAGGTAAAGTTGTTTGCATGAAATTTCATATTAGTTGCTCAGACAGAAGGAATACAGATATAATAATCAAGTATGAATTGTGCGTTGGGTGTGCCTAGAACAATCATTTGTTCTGTGTAGAGAAAGGAAGTAAATGCAATGGAGAGACTGTAGGCTTTTAAAGATTTTTAATGTAAAAGTTACATGTGAACAACATTACTCTGAATGAAATTATTTAGCAGTCAGAGGAAAAAAATGAGGAAAAAAAAGTCTCTAAAAATGAGCTGACCAGTCTTAGTAAACACCAATATGTCTTAATTGTATATTTATTGCCTGATGACACGATGGGAGAGTTTAATTTGTTTCTGTGCCTTCATTTGGCGCTTCTTTTCTCACTATTGCTGGATTCTATTAAGTGTGACCTTCTCACTGAATTTTTGAGATGCATATGCTCCAATTAGGGTTAACTGCAATGTCCTTGGCTTTGTTTGGTTTGCCTTAAATGACTCACTACTTTGACTTCACCTTAAACTGCCTTTTTTTGCTTGGAAAGTATTTATAATAGAGATGACATATTCTGTAATATCCTAGAGACTAAGTGGACTTGGAACTAAGGATCCAAAAGATCAGAAGAAGTTTTTGCCTTTAGATTTCTGTGGTAAATGCCTGAGGGTGATTCCTAAAAAGTTTCACCCAGTCACAGATGATAATGCACATGCATTTTGGAAAAAAGACTGTACATTTCTAGACCCACCTGCTTTTCATCACATGTTGTTCTGGGTTGAAATACTCTTCCTATGGCTGAGAGCAGTGCAGTAGGAGAATATAAGCTCCCAGTATTTAATGTCATCGAAACTCTTCCTAAGATTAGAATCTGGCCTGAGATGCATGTGGGAGAGCAAATAGTTTCTTTGTGAAAAAGCTCACAGTGATTTTATTAGAAATTAATTTGCCAGTTTAAGAATTTTCAACCCGTTCTTTACTCCTGGCATATGTTTTTGGTGAGGCACTCTTGAAGATTTGATTCAGATTTAAGATGACAAGTTGCTGTACAAAGACTGTGTTCTAACATGTCCATGGTAACAAAAATCCACCTCAGCCTGTTCCTGAAGTCAGGCAAGAGCTAGGAAAAAACTGGCAAAATGAAATACTTGGCATTGAAAGAACTGTGATAAGTAGTCTTCAGGCTCCTGACAAAATCTGAGAGTCACAATGAGCTGAAAGACTTTTAAAATGGGAGGGCATATTTACAGTAGTGTTTTGATCATTTTAAATAGGGATCACATTATCCCTATCCTATTACCCCTTATTAAAAGGGACTTCTGTCCCTTCTTGATGTGAATTATATTGTAGCAGGGGTACCACTGAATGAGTCAGTGGATCAGTGAGGCCAGGAGAAAATAGCAGCAGTGTAACTGAACCCTGAGCATCCCTGAACATGCTGTATTTTTCCATCCAGAAATGTTGTCCTGTTGGAAAAGAAAAGCTTTGCTGTTCCCTGGGATTTCTGTATGACCAACAGCTACCACACAACAGTCACTGGGCATGTATAGTTTGAGCACTTACACCAGGTCCATAAGTGCAAGAGAAGATACCCAGTGTACATGCCTATACTTCCTATTCATAGTACTTCCTACTCCCTGTTCAGCCTATGCTTGCGTTATGGCTCCTTTGGCTGCTGGTCGTCTGTGAAATCCCAGGAGATGTAAGTCTCCTTCCACCTGGATAATGTTTTCAGAATAGTTTGAATTTGTGTGCTGGCCATCTGTAAAGTGCATATTCAGAGGGTTCAACAAACCCAAGAGTCTTGCCTAAATACAGAGGTTGATGTCTGGATTTTCATCCATTTTGGTATGATTTGGTATGATCTAGGAATGATTCTCACTCCCGTATCTGCTAAGCCTTCACTTTCCTGTGTCCAGAGAGGTGGAATTCATCTTGACACCACCGAACCTGTGATATGCTGCCTCTGGCAATCCTTCCTTATGTGTGAGTTGGTCTTGTTATCCCTTGAAGAAAGCAACATTGAACTATGACTGTCCATAGGAGAATACCCTGGGGAAGATATGGCCAGCAGCATTTTTCTTCCTGAACAACTAAAGGAAGTAAAGATTGATTTTCTTCTGAATGAAAAACATTGTTCTTAAAGATTTCAAGCATTTCAGCTGTTTTTCTGCCTTTTCTGTGTGTTCAGTGATAAGGTTACACTTTTTAACAGTGGTCATTACAACGTAATTTGAAAAAGTGTTGTGATATGGAATAATGCATTATTAACGTTTTACATACATTGTACCTGGAATGGGAAACCCTCTTCCCTTACCTCTTTTGAGCACAATTCCAGACATTGCTGAAGTATTTTCTCCTAACTTGAAAGGGAACTGAGCAAACTTCCACTCTAGGTGATACAGCCAGCCATTAATTGCAGGAGGCAGAGCACCCTAGGGCCAGAATAGGGCAATTTGGTATGATCTCATCTGCATTACAAGCCATGTTTTTCATATCAAGAACATGATATGACAGTTCACATTTTTATTGACTGTGACATAAATTATTTAGCTTTGGTTTCAGTCAGTTTGATCTAGTGGTGATGGCAGCATTTTAATTGCAGACGGAGCAAGCACCTTAGGACACGTGAAAGCCATATACTCTAAGAAGAGGCTGTAAGAGGGAAATCCTGTACAGGCACCCCATGAAAACCAAGCACAAGGCAAAACCACAGAATGAGTGATTCTGGGGTATGACTCCACAGCTGGCATAGCTGAGGCAACTGCATTACCTTCAGGCACAACCCGAGCTGAAGCTGCATACAGCTGTGAGCAAAGGAGCGTTCTGCTTTCTGGCTGCAGCTCAGTTCAAATAAAACAGCTATCTCTTTCATTCAGAAGAGGCCTGATAAGTAATAAATAGGATATTTCTGTTGATCTAGTCAGATGATGTGAGCCTGCTGTGAGAAGTTAGAGATCCAAAATCAGAGTTTGAAGTCCTGCACTGCACAGGTCTGAAGGCAGACCTAGAGGTGAGCTTTTGATAAAGTCCTGCTTATTTGCATTTTTCTAGGATCATAGATTGCTTTCTGTAATCAGAAAAATACTTGCACTACAGTTGTTAACAGGTTAAGTCCTACCCACAGTGTGGTAATTTGCTCACTCAGGAGTCATTCATTTCTTAGGTTACAAATCTATTGCATAGATGGAACCTGAGACAATCTAATTGAAAAAAAAATGAATACCTGATTTATGTTGTGTTTACTTTTTCTCTCCTTGTTGAACTGAGTGTTAGAACAGCTTAAAAATAGATCAGTTCATTGTAGGTATAAAAGCTAGTGTTTCAACATACACAGAAAAGTCATGATTTAGAAACTAGTTGCAGTGCTTTAAGACTATAATATGCTGCTTTATATGAAGACATGGCTCTTATAAAGTGACATTACAGTAGACTTAAAAGCATTGGACACAAACGATGGAAACTGTCATTACAGGAATCTTACACTGATCTTACCTTCATCTTGGAATAATTGTACTTAATGTTCCAGCTAAACAAAGAAACTAAATTTCCTACAGATTTGTGTTCTATATCCCTGACACTCCACCACTGCCGAAACCTCAGCCCCTCTTCTGCCTTCCATGGATCCTCCATCCAAGAAGTGTTTACTTCCTCTCACTTCTCCTACCTGCCTGACAAGGCAAAAAGCAGGACCAGCTCTCATTTGAGCTATTCTCATATTGACTGGGAAGCTGGCTGCTTCCTCACAAAGGGAATTTCCACCTCCCTTTGAAAATATTGAATTGTGCTTGTCTTTGTATGTGGGCCACTAATCTGGGTCTTTTTCTCTACTCAGCTTCAGATTTTCGTGAATCTTGTAGAAATGTTATATAGTTGAGTCTCTATCGAAGTTGATTATAATTGCTGAATGCATTAAAAATTATTTGTAGGCAGAACAGCCAAGTTGATCGTATAAGCTTGAAAAATTAAAGTTCTGTTTAAAACCAAGATTTGGTTCATTCCAGACAAATGATAATCTTGAGTGATGTATCTTAGATTTCACAGGGAAGATGGTGCTTTTTCAGACAAGTTGTTTGGGACGTTCTAGTTTGTAGGTCTGGAGCTTTGGATGACATCTTCGAAACTAAAGAGTTTTGGATTCAGTCTTGCTCCTCTATAGACATGGGGCCAGTCATGTAGCCTTTATGCCTTGAATCTTCATTGGTAATACTGAGCTGATAGTATTTTCCCTTCTTGAAGGGACAGAGGGAACTTGTCCAAGTCAGAATAGGTTAAAACAAAAAAAATTAATGGACTCTAAGTACTTCAGGCAGCCTGACTTCCTCATAAATGTAGTCTCCTCTCCCCCACTCCAACTTCCCCTAACAGCATGTTTTCTGTCAAAATTGCACATGAATGTTTTCAGCCCAAGTACGAGTCCTGTATTCAAAATAATAGGTTTCACACTGGCAATCCTGACCCAATTTTAACCTTAGTTGCTATGGCACTAGCACAGGCTGGGCGGTTGGCACAGGCAGAGCAATGTGGCGATGGTACATAAGTCTTTTGTTTCTCCTTGGCTTGGATCCAGGGAGCTTGTTTCCTCTCTTCTCCCTTTACTCTGCAGCAGCTGGCGACAGCTTACATCTGCAGGCGAGGAGCAACAGCGAGGGTGTAGCCTCTGCTGGGTCTCCAGGTTGGTCCCCCAGATGAGCCATCTTTGCTGGGCTTCTTCCAGTCACTCAGCACAGTTCCCCTTCAGACCACAGCTCTGTTCCTTTGGTTACATACCCAAATACTGGAGAAGCCTTCACCTTCTTGCTGCTCTTGGGCTTTGAGCAGGCTGACTCTCCTCTTACTTGACTAGCTGTTTTCCAGCCATCCTGTGTCCTGCTTTGCTCCTTCCAAAGAAGGAACTTGTTACAATACTTTTAAAGGATAAGATTTAAAGTAGGTCATCTTCTTAGTAAAGGGGAAGGAAGGAAACTGACTTTTATGAACAGGATTTAAAAAACCCCCTCATTTTGTTAAAGGCAATGCTTTAATTTCTTGTTGATGTTAAATATATTGCAATTGCATGCACACAGTAATATAAGCACAGGATTTGCAAATTTGAGTTTAATGTTAATTTAGCTTGCAGAGATACTCTGTGGGGTAATCAGTGTTTTGAATTTTTCATTCAATCTTAATGTTACACTTTCCCTTCCACAACATAATCTAAACCACAGACCAGCTGGCTGTGTTGATTAAAATCCTCTTCCTGCTTTTTATTAATCTTCATGGTTCTGTCCTAGAATTATGAAGTGGTCATAGTCTATCAGAAAAGAAATTTGTTGGAGCAAAATGCAGTATTTACAAATCGAGATTTCTGCCTAAAGCATATTGCTGATTCCTAAAATAAGCTGCATCCTGAATGCCTCGTCACGTCCACACAGCCTTACACAAGTTTGGAACAAAGTTCTTCAACTTACTTAGCAAGAATTTTTTTTTGTATTTGGCTGACATATTTCGTCAGTGAAAACCTAGATTAAGAGAATGTCATTATGGGATAGGCCAGAGACTGAGCATTTTTGTTGTCAATAGGCCTAATCCTGCCTTTCTTGGTCAGGTTTATTCAGGCAAGCTCTTCATTTGGACTCTCATTGCCTTTAACTTGCTGGCAGAAGGAGGTCAGGGTGTTGCTGTAAAGGAAAGTACCTGTCTGGGTGTCAGAAGTTCCTCAGGATGCACAGCGAAGGGACAGTAGCTGTTCTCGGATGGAAGGTGATGAAGCAGCAGGAAGGATGCTTTAACTCCCCAAATTTATCCCAAGGCTGCTGGGGTACAGACTCTGTCCTGCTTGATCTGAAGTTCCTTACACACAGGCCATTTGTCCAGGCTGAATGAGATTCACCCCAAACAAGTAACATTTTTGAGTTCACTGCACTGCGAACATGCTGTGTGTGTGTGTGTGTTTTTTTAAAAAGATTTGCTCATGATGAACTGACTTTATAACTAGTTTGATGTGATGATTAGGCAATCACTTTAGCATGTATTTTTTTCAATTCTCTCTTGTTAACAAAATGAGGCAGTATCTGAATATAATTTATCTTTTCCTGATTTTTCACAAAGGCTGTTTAGGACCTCAGATCTGCTTGCTGAGACATTTGGATCTCTTTGGACCTAGGTATTGTTCATATGGTTATATCCTGTATTTATGTCACCTATACTTTGGCCGAGATGAGTACCATCTCCTAAGGATGGTGCTCAGTGAAAATATTATGTAAATATACAGATTTACATATAGGCTTTAGCTGCACTCTTTTCTTCCCTACTGTTTATTGCTGGTGGGGACTGTATCAATACATACATTTGGGGTGAGGATAGGGGCAGAGTCAGCACAAAATGATGATGAATGCTTGTGATTGCTGCCACAGTATAAATAATAATGCATACTAATACCTGGGAATTTTGCTACTGGGAGTCAAGTCTGACCTTAAACTTTACTCTTTTATCTCCATAGTGACACTTACTTGGAAACATCCATTTTTACTATTCAAAATAAATTGTTTTTTGAATTCTGTCATTGTTATCTGTTTTGAGCTTCCTAAGGGAGCTGTAAGTTATGCCAGTTGAAGAGTCTGTGCGCCAGAGTTTTCCAGAAATTTTTTTCTCACTCTAAGAAAAGAAATCCTCTAGCTCACCATGTCTCTCACCATTTCAGGGATACCCAGCCTACAGCAGAGTAGGACAGAGTTGGGCTATGAAATGTGAAGTATCTGCTGTGTTAAAAACATGGCCTTCCACGACACCAAGGAAAAGGAGGTTTCCTAAAAGCAAGTTCTACTATGACTTGAACACAAGCTCTGTCTATTTGGGAGTTAGTCTTTTGTGAATTGAACTGTTTTTTTATCTTGCGGGTATCATAAGCCTCTTCAGAGTTGGCCCTCCTGGAAGCCACAATTCTCAGTTTCTCAGATGGTTTGGAGGCTGCTGCAGCCTTACAGTTTTGCTCATTTTAATCTTCAAAAAGCCATTCATTTTTTCATACTTTGGAGGGTCTTGGGTCCAGAAAAGTTAGTTCTGGCTTCCCCTCTTCCAAGTTTACTTTTGTCAGTTATCCAGGCATTTACAATAATTTTCAACGCTCTAATTTTTTAAGGCATAGAAACTTGCACTAGGAGTGCTGTGATAACCTCGTTACTGTCAGGATGCTGGCGAGCACTGGTTGTTTGAATACTGAAGGTTCATGGGCACTACTTAAAAAAACAAACCTCAAATGTTACTGGGTGAAGAAGGTTGATTGCCTTGTTATTTCTCCTCATGATTATGCAGCTGTTACTTTAACTGGACATGTGCCATCTCGGGCGCTTTCTTTCATATCTGCACACAGTGATAGGGTTTTGGCCACAGAACTTGCTCATAGCTGCATTCAATTTATATTCTTCCCCTGAATTTCCATCTTGCTTCCTTTACTGTGTCATGACAGAAGCACCTAAGTTATCTTCTGTGCAGATGTCTTAAATCATTTTCCTTTGTGATCTGCTTGCTTTAAGGATCAGTCTCTTGCCTTGTCGCTTGGTAAATATCATGCCAACTTCAAAATTCTTGTCCTTATCTTCCAGAAATATTCAGCAATTTTGAATCTCTTTGGTCAGTTTCGTATTTCTCCCTCCTTTCAGGCCATCATTTTTGTCCCTGTGCTTTCTCATGTAAGTTGCTCTTCAAGCTCACTATTTCCCACAAACATTAACCTAAATCAGTACAGGCCAGCAGAGGCTCAGCCACCAAATATAGTGCTTCCCCTGAGTATCCCTTATTGCCCCTTAAGCTTTTTTTTTTTTTTTTTTGCATTAGGAAAATGAGGTTAAGTGTCTTTTCCAAGACAACAAAAAGACTGACCTGAAAGATCTCACTCAATTCCTCTGTCTTGGACATGAAGGAATATTTAGTTCCCTTGCTTCTCTTCAGGCAGCTACCAAGAATTGTATCTTCTGTGTTTACTTATTTGAACTGGATTAGTTATCACGAATCAAAACAGAAACTACGTATGTATATACAAGAAGCAGATGATGTTTTGTTTCTGCTGTAAAATATATACAGAGAAAATTGTTTCAAGAAAAAATCCCAACCTGTCAAGCTCAGGAGTATCAAAGGAGATGGTTTAGAGAAGACCCACATGCTGTACATAATATACAGCTTTCTTCCTCTTCTGTGTCTGCCCTCTAGAAGATGAAAAATTATAAGGGCTGGAGCTGGAACCATCATTAAATGATAATCTGCTGGGGCTTCCTTAGTGCTAGTGAGGTCAGTTTCTGTTGCAGAATACAGTGACAGATGGCATGTCCTCTGTGAAATAATGCAGCTTTGCCAAAAGTCATCAGTACACGAGCTGTCTGTCATTGCGCACATGCTCTCACCATGTGCCCCGTGAGCTGCCTGCCCAGGGATGGAAATGCTCTGAAGCACTGGAATCCTCATGGAGGCTGGATATGCAGAAAAACTCAGGCGTGGGCATGATGTGTGGACAGTAAATCAAGAAGGACTGGCTTTGAATTAGGTCCAATAATGAGCTTTCTGCCTCTGTGAGTGTGTCAGAACCTGCAGGCATTAAAATGCAGTTTTTGACAGTGGTTTGCCCTGGAATAGTACTGAACCAGGAGATCTCTAAATTGCCCTGAAGGGCACTGTACCTACTGATTGTAGGCCCTGTGTTTTTCATCAAATTTTATTAAAAAGATTCAAGTCTTGGAGGCTTATCATGGTTGCAAAATGATGTTTAAAGCTCTTGACTGACAGCCTTAAGGGCTTTTCCCAATTGCAGTTTAGACAGAAATGTAGGGCAGAGGATGGGTTTTGCTTGGTCTCTAGATACACCTCTTTTTGAACTGACTCCCTACATTGCTGTTTGGTTTGCATCACCGCTTTATAACTCACCAGCCAGTTTAGGGCTCAAGCCACGAACATGAAAATAAGCCTGTCGAGTACCTCTCTAACACTTCAACACAGCAAACCTGGGAGCATCAAATCTCAAACAAATGGGCTGTGTGCCTGCACCTATGCATTATATCAAACGGGAAAGTGACATAATCTTTGCTTAACAGAAAGATATTTCACTCTGGCAGGGTAGCTGCTTTTCTCTCTCAAGGAACAAACTGGCTACTTACCAACAGCAGCTGTAGTCAGCTGTTGTACCTTTTGAGGCAATTATGAGCTTTCACTCACAGCTGTCATAAGAGTTATATACCCAGAATTTGAAGGTGACTCAGCCCTTAAAAGAATAATGTCACAGGACCAATCAATACTGGTGATGGTGTATCTTAAAATATCGAGCACTTTGACTGACAAGCGGCCCAGACGTCCATGAAATGCATGCAAGGGGATAAATTGTCAAGCTGAGCCAGGGACAGCAGAAACAGAGACTAGTATACTTGAAGTTACCCAAGAGGGCCATAGCAGAAGAAGGAGCAGAAACTGCATCTTCTAAATCGCAGAGCAGCCTCCAAGCCAACAGCTCACTTTTCCTCTGGCACAGATATCTCCTAACCCCTCTTCATGAGCTCTGCTGTGTGCCCATATTTCAGTAGGTGGCAAAGCCAACATATGTAGGCTTGAAGGATAATGCAAGTAGTCTGATAATGTTTCTCAGAAACGCAGGCATGGTCACGCTGATGATGTGACAGATAGCTTCATGTTGTGTGAATTCTCACTGACTGTGGAATAAAATTTATATTTTTCCAAAAGGGCTAACAGAAAAATGTGTTTATCTCAGAAGTGAAGTTCTCCCTTGGCTGCATGGAGTTACTGACTCATCTTCTGGGGAGGAAGGAAAGGGAGCCACTATTGCACAGTGTATCTGGGAACACATGTTCTACACAGGACAGTATGAAAGGGACAAGAGGAGCCAGAGTTGCTTTCCATATGACCCATTTTGAATTTACAGCATATGTATGGATTATGGAATTCTAAATCCTAACACCTGTGTGTCTTGTCTTTGTTTCCTCTTACAAGTCATTCAAACTCTTGTTAATTTTCTTCTGCAGGTACCTGTCCAGCTTGATTTTGGAAATGCCTCCAAAGACTCCTGCACAGTCATCTCTTCAATTACTGCCTTCCCTCTGGGAAGATTTAACCTTTCAAAATGTGCTGACAAGTCCATTTCCCAAACGTGCTTTAACAGTGCTAACGGAGCTCCCTCCCCAGGCTCTGGGTAATCCCAGGACACACAGTCAGTGCAGTGCTCTGCTCCAGTGTAGCAATGTCAGATTTTGTTTTTGAAATGTCTTATTCAGCATCTCTGGGAATATTAATCCTTTCTCTTCCATAGATTTGCCCAAGCTTTTTGGCAATGAATGCAGCAAAAGGGCCAGCATGGAGCAAGAACTGTATGAACATGCTTCCACTGAGTGCCATGCAGTGCTAAGCTGCTCTGCTCCAGGCATGGGTACTGACTATGACATCCACTTCTTTATATATCTGGAGAAAACATTTCTCTCTTTCCATGCCCATGCTGTGTGCCAGAACAAGGAAATGGCCATTTGTGTAACAGAGCTGGTGCAATGGGTTGCAAAGGGAATATACGCTGGTCTCCATCTTGGAGGCCTTTTATTCTTCCTGGATTGTCTCAATGTACCTAAATAAACCATTCAAACTGAAAGCATGTGGTTGTTCCACCCGTGTGAAATACACGGTAGCTGTCCTGAATGGGTGATGTGGTTCACGGAGCCTGCGCTGGGAACCCCAGGACCAAGGTGCTATAATTCAGCTGTGTCCATTTGTAACCAGAAGAAGGGGAATTTGATTCCTTAATTTGGTTTCACCCACTGCTCAGTGGAAGTCAGTGATAGCTTGTGTTTGCCATATGAATGAGGGTTCATCTATGCACTGCTTTTCATGGAGAAGTGATCAAGTCAGATATAAACCAACTCCAAAATGGAAGCAAGGTAGCCACAAGCATTGCGGCACAGAGCCCAAGCTGATGAGCCATGTAGAGACTTTGAGGAGTCAAGAGTGGAGAGCACTCACAGCTTGCAAAAACTCACTTGGCATTTGTGTCAAGTAATAGGGAAAGAGGAAAGGCCTTCTTGATTCCTCAGGAGATGTCCTCTGGCATCTGCAGCAGGATAACGGTAGTTTTTATCACAGTTCACACATCTGCAGGTATTTGTCCTGACTGAGAGTTTCACATGGAGGAGTCTGGGCAGGAGAGTTTATATCAACTGAAGTAGTGAACGGATTTGTGTTGTGTAATGCACTGAGTGATCCAGATTGAAAAGCAGCTCCCATGTGGCTGAATGGTTCACTGAAGGTTTTTCTTCCTTATCTGCCTTGCCTGTATCTGAGCCCCATCTGGCTCTTACAGCTGCTGGACAAAGAGCCAGGGAGCACAGCAAGGTGGCTTCTGTGGCGTACAACGGCCCCTTGCACGGGCAGGGAGTGCCACCTCAGTCCCTCCCAGCAACGTGAGCAAACCCATTCCTGGCACCTGCTGTTAATCCTGCTTGTCCTCTAAACATTAACTGTTCTCTGAAGTGGTTTGTTTTTCTTACCATTTGGTGCTTTTTCATTCACAACAATAATTTGTACTGTGATAATTTTTACTCATGGTTCTCTTTAATAACAGACTTCTTTTAGGTTCCTGTAAGGAACTTTATTTAAGCAAACAAAATGTGAAATGTAAACTTTCAAAAAAATTAACATGCACATGTATCTTTGCCAGAATTCAAGCCCAGAAAGGAGGGGAGAGAGAAACAGACAGATAAGGATGAAGCCTAAGGAATTGCTCAGTGAAAGTCCCATCCATTTTGGGGTGCTTTAGGTGGTTTCCAGTAGATAAGGCTCTGTTCTGTTTGGTGACCCTTTCTGTAATCATTAGCTCTTTTAAAGGCACAACAGTACAAGGGTGCTCTGAGGTGGGGCTGCGTATGTGTGTTGCGGAAGATTTGTTCAAGAATTTTCTTCTTTCACCTCTGGAGCTGTGTGCTCACTAATTTTACTTTCATTTGGATTATAATGCCAGGTACCCAAAATAACCAATGTGTTGTGGATGAGTGGAGTAATGCACTTCACTCGTAAGAGATAAGCAGCTCTATGTTTATTGTGGTAAGATAGTGACTTAACAAAGTTCAATCATAAATAAGAACGATTTAACGAGGTTCGATTGGCAAGGTTCACTTGGTTATTTACTGCATGGAGGACAGGGTCAGATGCAAGTGCAAAGGGGACCCTCCTGTTGAGTCACGAGGTTCAGACTGGACCCCCTTGCTTTCCAAACTCCTCAGAGGAGTCTGGGTGTGGCTGGATCCAATCTTAGTCCCAGACTTGGTCAATGGTTCATGTCTAAAGGAGTGTGTGCGAAGGAGACCCTCCCATTGAGTCACAAGGTTTGGAAAGAACCCCCTTGCTTTCCAAACTCCTTCTGAAAGGAGCCTGGGTGCGGCTGGATCCGATCCTAGCCTCAGACTTCAACAGTCAACAGTTTATGTCTAAGGGATTATGTGCACAGTCAGTCAGAGATATAACTTAGCAAAGTTTTGCGAAGTTCGCAAAGTTTCAGCATGCTATTAATCACTTACCAAGGATCTGTCGTGGGTGAGGAATCTCTCAACCTCGAGGAGTAACCTTGAGAGGCGTCCCTGCTCAAGGGGAGGTTCTGCAGTGCAGCCCGCTGCCGTGCAGGAGAGCTCAATGGGCTCTGGGCTGCCCCCTATTTATTGGGGGGGAGATGATTGACTCATAGTCATATTTGCATGCTAAACAGGCCTTAGTTGGCGCATGCTCAATTAGCCCCTGTCTACGTGCTGTTTACGGGGAGGTCAGGTTGAGGGGGAGAGAGCACATCGAGGGGGGGGAAGGAGCACACTCACACATGTAGACAGCTGTACTTGAAAGAAATTATGTGATTAAGGTTCTGCATGCTTGAGAAAATAATGGAGTTCAGTTACATTAGATGCAAGCTAGATGGTGCTAAAGCATTCTAGTATGATGAATTTCAACTCAGCTTTGTGAAATTAAAATGTTGACAGCCAGAAGAAACTATAATAGGAGAAACTCTTCAGAGTTAGAGGCTTTTTAACACTTGTTTTTGTCTATAACTTTTTTCAGACTGTGTAAAAGTAGTTTCTATTTCCCTGACCCTCTCAAAAAGCCTTGTCAAATATATTAACTTAAGGAAAAATTTCTTTGATATTATGTTGAACAGATGATCCTGCTCCAACATGATTTGATATAAGGAATTTTTTTTTTCTCTCCTCTGCTTCCCCCTTGGTACTACAAGTGGATTATTTGCTCCTTGACAGTGTGAAGTAAAACAAGGCAGGGATTGGCACCACTTGCCACTGGAAAAGTCAATAGGACTACAAGGAGTGGGAGAGCAGTCAGAATTCCTCTAATGCCAAAGGACCTGCAGTGCAACTCTGCAGGTGGCTTACAAAGAACATGTGCATTGACGGAATAAATGTTCAAAAGCATTTGTGCGATTGAAGGACATAATTCCCATCTAAAAACAGCAGGAACCGTACTTCTGAGTTTCTTAGACTACGGCTCTTCCCCTACAGCACTTAGGTCTCTACTCCCCCAGTCCAGTCTAAGGAAAAATGCACCCTCAGCTGTGAATGATTTAAACGATCAAGTGATTTTCAAAAGTTTTGGCTTGATTAGAAAAAGACCTGAGGAATGAAAGAATTTCACTCTTTTAAGTTCAACCCCAGTCAAAAATTTTAAACCATAAATGTAGTTTGAGGATCAAATTTCACTTGGATCTGGCCAGTTTCTGATTCTGTGCTGCTGCTGCTGTGAGTTTTTATGGTTCCTTATGGCCAAAGCATCCTACTTTACATATCTCAAAGTGCCATTGGATGGAAGTATGCATTTACTTGAAAGAAGAAATGAAGAGGAAAGGGTACTGTGCAAGTTAACAGATTCTCCCATTTTTGTAAATTTTCTTTCTTATGGAATTTGAAATGCAAGATCTTTGCTAAACCTTAAAATGTATATAACTTTATCCATGTAAACAGTCCAACAGTCCAGCTTCAAGCAAAGGGACTGTTCACTTAAGTAAAAGATAACATGTATGCTTAAGTCAACGTGCTTAGCACCTTGCCTGAATTCATGCAACTTTATGAGCATGTAGCAGATACAGTAATGTCTCTACAGTGAAAAGTGATTTGAGGGACAGAGCACTGGACAGAGTCAGAAGCTGTAATATCTTCTATTTCTGGCTCTTCCCTTGGCTTGCTGTATGATCTTCCGCAGGACTCAGAAAAGATTCTCTCCTTCTCTTCATTTACAAAATATATAAAGATGCTTTTCTAGCCAGATAAAACACCTTGCTATTTAGAAATGAAAAGTGCTATCTGTATGACATCTAAGTATTACTGAGTACAGCAAAAGCAGTAAAAGCAGAAAAACTGAATATGTTCAGTGCATTTAAATATGCCTGAGGTTAAAAATTTATTTGTCAGAGAGCCCTAGATTTCTGGCTAATGGGCCTGTTTTAGCGAGCTCCTGCTGCATCTGACATACTGGCCGGCTGCTGTTCAGACACAGTTGTACATCTGGTTATCTGAGCTGCTCTGCTCCGTCTCTCACACCCCTTCGGTGAGTGTCTCGGAGCCAGGGTGACACCAAAGTACTCAGCTGTAGATTTGTGCTTTTGTTTGAAACTCGAGAAATGCTGGAAGTGGTCCCATTTGCAGTGTGCAATATGATTAGCGGGCGCCGCGGAAAGCTGCTGCGATGCGCAGAAGAAATGGAGCGTGCACAGCACCAGTGCTGCTCCCAGAGGTGCTCACGTGTGAGTGTGCATCCGTTAAACATCCAGAGGATTGCGTCAGTGCAAAGGGCATGTTTACGTGCACAGTGAAATGGCAGGTTTGAGCTAACCGAGCTACTGCCGAATGGGCTGGCGTGTGCACGTGACGCAATGTGCCACCACGTGCTGCTCAAGCCTGGGCCCCAGGAATAACCAAGACTCTTTAGCTCAGAGCCACCCCGGGCTGGCACAGCTATTTTGGGCCTGGGGTGAGGTGACTGCAGTGAGGGCTGCAGGAAATGTGGACCATCCCAGGCACGGCTCCGCAGGGGGTCCCGGGCAGGGGTCTGGAGCGTGGCCCTAGGAGCTGCGTTCGGCTCCATCACCAGGAACGCAAGCAAAGCATGGCTTGGAGGCTGAAGGAATTATCATCTGTATTTTCCAGCTGTCTCAACTGATCTAACAGGCAAGGTTTTGGACACGCAAGCCTTTCTTCAGGCCTGAAATAGCCAGCTTTGCTCTTAAGCAACCCCAAATTTTGCAGCTTCACTTGCATTGGCTAGTGGGATATTTATAGCTTTGTACCATTAGATATACCTGAGTTTCTTGGTCCCTTCCTGTTTCTGTCTGTGTAACATCTTGTTAAAGTTCTTCATTCTTTCCTACTTGCATTTATTTAACTGCCATGATAATTTCAGTCTGTCTTTATGGTCTTAGGAGAGTTAAAAAACTCAGTCTTTTGTTTTCATTGTTTTTTTTTGGAAGATGTGTATTTTGTGAATTTTGTCACAGACTTGCTAGGAAATTTCAGCCAACAGTAGACCAAGCCATAAATGTAATTTTAGGCTGAGGAGAAGCTGAGCTGAGGACAATTATGAAACTGAATTAGCTGTGCAGGTTGTAAGGGGCCTGGTTGTACTGAAATATTGAGTCACTGGAAGTTTTGCCACTGTTTGCCTGAGTTTGAAAGGTGTACACAGCATGTCTGGGAGTCTAACTGGCCTTTTAAGAGTACTGGAGGGGTTTGGTTCGGACCAACTGCTGTTACAATCAGTGGGGACAGTGGCTTGGTGGAGGAAGGCTCTCATATCTTCTTTCTAGTGCTTATTATTTTATCTGTTATTTTATCAAAGACATGCTGTGAGGTCCTGACTCAGAGTTCTCATTAACGATGAGCTGAGATCTCTATGCACCCTGCGTTAGGAACATTTCAGGCTGCTGTCTGCAGCTTTCTTCATGATCCCCTCCTGAGGACTGAGGACTGTACAACAAGCAAACACCCAATTCCTGAACTTCCAGTGAATGTTTTAGTTCTCTTGATTCTGTCCAGCAACTGGCTTGCATTTAAAATTTGCCTGGAGGGAAGGACTAGAGGCTTGCTCATGAGGAAAAAAAAAAAAGAGCTTAAGCCTTCATGAGTTGTTTGCTGCCAACATGAAGACCATCAAAGCTTATTGTGCTAATACTGAAGAAAACATTTCTCTTCAGAGAAATTTCTTTGACTAGCTCCAATTTCCTGGTCACAAGGGCCCCTCTAGAATTCACAAGCACCCTATTCCCCTACCTCAATAAAGGAAATTTACTGCAATCAATTTCCCAACATGTAGCCAGGTATTTGTTTCTTTGGATCCTTCATACATTGGTTTTCACCAAAGGGATGAGCATACTGCTTGTATACTGACTTCAATTTCTCCCAATAAGGGAAGGAAAAAGTAGGGCATTAAAACCAGCCCTCCACCCCATTATCTTGAGAAAGCGTGCTAGCATTGCCAACAGGCTGCTGATGTTCATAATAATATTTTAACTGGACTGTAGTGGAAGTTTCCACTAGACTTACTGAATTTCAGCTGTTTGTGAGTATTGTATGAAAGCATCTACATTTCTCAAAATCTGAGTTTGTAAACTACCTGTAATTTCTGGTTTTGCAGTAAAAGAGTGAAAAAAGTTGAGAAGCAACACTGGTTTGAAGGAAGATAGGATTGTCTTCCTGCCACTTAGTCTACCATGTATGATTTGTTCAGTTACACACTGCTGGGAATCAACCAAGGATGTTAGAGCAGATCATCTGACTAGTAATTCAGCTCTGTACTGCAGAGTCAAGCAGTGCTGAGCTTGAAGGCAGCTGGTGGTAGCACTTGACCCAAGTTCAGTGATCTCACCCGAGGCTTATTGAGTGTGCAGTGATTGTTGGGTAATGTTATCCAAGCAGATGTTTAGCTGGCAAACTTGCCTCACTCGGTTGTTCTAGCCCCTGCAAAAATGCAGAAAACAAAGGATGCTGGGTCTTCCTGGAAGAGAAATTGAGGCTGTGGAGGAAACAGCTGGCTGAGCCTGGTAGCCAAATGTTCCCTCTTGGAATTCAAGTTGTCCCCCGGGCATCTCAAAGTGAAGCTGCTAAGCTTGGTTCACTGAAAATCCTTCCAAATTAGCTCCACGGTCTGGTTTATGAAATGAGCTCTGTAAAACCTTATTCCATATGTTTATTTTACCAGAAATCCTATTGCTTTGTGTTACCACAATTGAGAGTATTCATGGATATTTGACACTGGTCAGGAATGACAAAGATTTGCTTTACAAGGAATTTTAAGTCAAATGTTAGTTCTGCCTCAGCCTGGATTATATATGTGCTGACAAAAATTAATTTGATGTTTTATTCCTGCCATGAACAATACAAGATTTTCCTTTGGGAATTCTAAGATTGTTCTTACCTAGTAATTAAATCTTAATCATGTTCTTGCCAGAAGTAGTATGTTTGGCTCTCGAAGAGGGAGAATCTTCTCTGTACTCCACCCCCCATATAAGATCTCCCAGGGTCCATCTGTCCCTCCTCCTGCCCCCAGTTGCATTTGTCTTGTTAGCTGTTCAATCTATGACCCTGCAAACTGATACCTAGATTCACTGTGCATGAAAATCCCTGCTATGTATCCTTCCAGGAATTATTTAGCTTTGCTCACTTGGAATCCAGGACAAGGTTTTCCTTCCCATGAGTTACACGCTTGCTCTGCCAGGAATCACAGACGCTAAATGTGCCTGGCCGGGAGCCAGCGCACACTGTACATTCCCGCTGCCGAGGGGAGCCAGGTGGCCAAGATCAAAGGGCTTGAGGCAGGAGGCCCCAGGGGGCTCGGGCTTCTCGTCTGTCCCCAGAGGTTTGCTTATGGGGTGACCTTCAACAAATGGCTTCTGTCCTTGTAGCAGCCAGCCAGGAAAACTGTATGTGTGTGAGAGGAGGGGAAACCTGCAAGATTAAAAAAATATGTGTAATATAGTGTGTGTATAGTTAGATAGGTAGATAGATGGATGGATAGGTAGGTGGGTAGGTAGATAGATAGATTGATCAATAGACATATAGTGTATTTTATCAATAGCAGTGATCATGGATATTTGTCCTGCTGTGAAATCAATTCCATATGTATCTTGTCCCAGACTCTGGCATTGTGTTTACCTTGTCAGGAGTTAAGCCCTTTCTTTATACTCTGCAAAACCAAGTCCTTCAGTGATATTCTGTAAGACTGTTCCTATATATCCACCTTAAGTGCCATATTACTAATATTATTATTTTGTTTCTAGAAATCCTGATAATGACTATGTACTATATTTCAGGAGGGTGTATGGTCAGTCTCTCTGATTCAACACCATCATCATCATCATCATCGAAACAATGGTTTGCAGTACTGGCGGTTTTATGATACTTTTTTTTCTTTTCTATTTAAGGGTAGTGTTAAAAAGCATAAAGTAGTTAAGTGCCACAAAACCTTTTGTTCAAGTAGTTAAGTTTATAGATGAATTAACTGAGAATGAATTGTCTAAAGTAAGAAATCCGTGGTAGAAATAGTAACAGAATCCAATAGTCTTTCCTGTCTCTTGCTTACACTACTACACGTCTGTCCCAGTGACAAGTCTTCACAATTAATTGTAGATCCCTTTTTTAACTAAGGACAAACTATGACAATACGTTCTACTGGAATGGAGTTTTGTTTTCTTTTCATTCTCATGTATTCTGTGCTATAGGGCTTTCCAATTTAATGCACATCTTTTCCAGTCAAGAGTCAAATATATATTATGTATATGTATGCATGAATGTTTGCTTCTGTAGTAATTCATTATTTTAACCTTTTAAAATGCACATAAACATTGCTAGATATGAAACGTTTAGAGCTTGTAGGGCTGAAAACATGGTGATACTATTTTAGCATTATCACAGTTTTGTCCTTTGTATGACTCAAGGACTTATTCTGCTATGAAAATTATATGCGCATCCTTGGAGAAACCTTTTCTTTTTCCTTTCCATTTTGTTTTCTTTTGCAGGCATAATCTACACAATGGTAATAAAAAATTAAGCTTCTGTAGAGTTTTGCGAGGAAGAATATTAGAATGCTTTCCTATTCTTCTCTTGTTCGTCTTAGAGGACTCGTGGGGGATTTGGCTTGTTTCTGCTTGCCACAGACATATACACTGCAGATGCCAGAAAGACCTTTAGAAGACTTCTTCTCTTGCAGGAGCTACTGGTACTGAAGTTTGCATGCTATTTAGAGAGAGCATTCACAAATTCCTTTTCTGTGTCTGACATGAGTTTATGAAAACAGACCAAAATGGTGATTTCAGTGATCTCTGTGAAGGAATTTTTTTTTTTTTCTGAGTCAAATTGTTTGTAATATGGAACAGTGTGTTTGTTCAGGGGCAATGACTCCAAAACCAAACTATTCAAGTAAGTATAACATGTGTTGCAAGGAGAAGCTTCTGTGACCCATTCTACAAGATCAAAGACCTTTAAGATGGGCATATGCTTCACAGTCAGTGGTAACTGGTTTTACGTTTAACTTTACTCTGAGATTGTTTTTGGATTTTGCCTCCCTGAACTAACACAGCAGTTAAGATTTGCCTAGCTTATAGTGTTAAGAATTGTATTAGGAAATATTTGTCTAATGACTAATCTGAACAATTACCTTCAGCTGCTGTTCTGGGGCAAGTCTGCTGAAAACAGAGATGCTGCCTTCGCTTTCTCGACAATACTGATCAATACCCTATTCCCTGGCTTGGAAAAACCTCCTTGTACTAACCAGGGCATTCAACTTCTCCATCAATCATTCTTGAAAACAGATTTATCTAAGTAACCTATAAATACCTCTCTAAGGCCATCCTGTTTATGCTATGAATGTGTATGTGTATGCTGTTTAAAATGGTAAGTAACATGACAATATTGGGGCTTCCTTTGCTCTCTTCGGTGATCTCTCTGGATATCTGAGCAGCCGACTCTCTTTCTCTCCCATACACCAACCACAGGGCCTTCTTCAAGCCTCCTCCTCCCACCTTCTCCGGGCCTCCTCCTCCCACCTTCTCCCAGCTTCCTCTGGCTCCCCAGAGCTATCTCCACTGCTCCCATCATGGTACCTTGCCAGGCAAAAGCAGAAACCAGGTAAGCTGCAGCTAATTGGACTCGGTGCTTTTGCCCCCTTTTTGTGCCCTGCAGGTTGTGCTTGGGTCAGCCACCTCTCTTGTGTTGCCCCTAATGCAGCACTGCTGGTGCTACCAGTATTTAGGCACTTGCTTCCATTTAAATACATAAGTACAAAGTGCTCATAGGAGTGGAGCCTGTGGCCTTACCTGCATTTGGTCCAGCCAGGGAATCAGTGCTGTCGGTGCTTTGGTACATTTGAAGCAGTTGTAAAAAAATAATTTCAAGTGATTTGAATCCCAATTAAAAGAACCTTACTTTGAAATAAATTGTATAAAGTAATAAATATTGAATACAAGTAGGTTATATTGAAGCCAAGATATTCACAGAGCTATTGTGCATGTCAGCAACTTTGTTTACCACACAGCAATAAAGCTAATATGGAAAAAAAGCCATTTAGGAGAGTACAGTCAATTTTCTGGCAGCTGAGGAGGCAGTAAGAAGGCGCAGCGTGGTTGATAAGACCCCGCTGGTCTGTGACAATACCATGGCGAGTGCTCTGGCCGTGCAGCACAACTGTGTCCTTGGCAGCTTTCCTTTGAGTCAGCCATGAAACGAAAGTGGTGTGTGTTTAAGGATAAAGCCAGGACTCAGTTTACCAATAAGTATGGTTCCAGAAATCAAGCTGAAGATCTGGGGGAGAAGGGGGATGGATTCAAGTGTTACCATACCTGCATACCCCAGGGTGTGAGCATCATGGAAAGCTGTCTGCCTACTGCCAAGTTTACAGACTATCTTCTGCAAACTATTTCCACTGCCTCTGTAGTGAGGTCTGTATTGTACTTTGGTGAGGATGAGGAAAAGGAAAAGGCAAGGCTCTCGGTGTCGATGACATATTTGCAGTGGGTTGCTCCGGTGAAAGAGGTGGGGCATGGGGAGAGGGAGGGATGGGCAGTCACCTGCCCTGGCTGGTTGCCAGGCTCCTAGGGTAAATTTACAGCTTGTATTTTTATGCAGCCTTCAACATAGTGACATTTATGTCAATCCATGCGGACTTGTCTTCACACAGGGAACACAAACGGCACTGCATGTGCATATTATCATTTTTGCAGCCCATATGGTCTTCTCAGGTTCCTCAGGTGTTTGGCAGAAAGAGGTTATTCAGCAGCAGCTTAATTTATGGCATCTTGGGGAGCTGGGGAAACTCTTGAGGGAGGACAAGCAACTAATCCCAAGTCTAGAATTAGTCTCTGTCTAGGATGTCTGATAATTGGCAATATGTGGAGTGTGGCAATAATTTAAGATAAAAATGAGCAAGGAATGATTCCTAAGGTTATTATATTAATAGATCTAAGACCTGTCCTGAGAGAGCCTAGTGGGATCTTCTATAATAGGGGGGCCATGGACTTTTACCCCCACAAATAAGAATTTGGAGCAGGATGTTCATAGGAAAAGACGAAACGTTAGAGCAAAAGCTTCACAGTCATCTGCTAATGTTTGCTTCTGGTTTGGGTCAAACCCCTTAAAAGTGAGACTGTCTGGATAAAGAAGGCCTAGGAGATGCTGGAATTTCAGCCAGAGCAGAAAGACAGGGCAATCAGCCACATTAATTTGGGCTAAGCCAAGCATTGATAAGGCTCTTTCCATTTATTCAGTGTTAATCGTATTGTTAGCTAGAATAGCAAAACCAGCGCTGTAGAAATCCAGTCAAATTGCCTTTTGTTGTAAAGTTAATACAACCATGTTATTATTGCACAGAACTTCTGTCTTCCTAAAAGATCTTTGACTTTAGTTAGTGATGTCTCTTGCATAAGCTTAAATCTCCTGACTGAATACTGTTTTGGTATTTAGCAGAGGTAACCACTCCATATATTTTGTACTTAAAATAAACTTGTAATCATAAATATACCCTTGAAAGGAGAGACTATGTGTCTCCCAAAATATGTGTTCAGGCAGGGTATAATAACTCTGAAACAGTAAGGAAGAATCAGATGAGAAATAATAATATAAATAGTGACTTAGACATCATCTAAAATGTAAAAGCACAATAAAAATGTTAAGATGTATCTTCCCTGAGAGACAGGCAGATATTGTTATACTCATTTTATAGATGAGAGAAAACAACATAGAAAATATGACTTACTTATTGTTATTAAAGGTGTGTTTAGACTAAATAAATAACTAGATCACATGTACTACCTAAACCTTAGCTAATGATGGCTCTTCCTTAATATGTGATTAAAATATGGGCCTGCACTTAGGAAAAGCTTTGGATCAGTTAATCCAAAACTATCCCAGTCTCAGCCTCTGATGCTGAGCTTATCAAATGATTTGAAAAATACAATTAAATCCTATTTTCAAGTCTGGCTTTTGAGCATGCCTCATGCCCTCCACTTAAAATATTGCCTGCAGGTACCCTCACATGCTTTATACACAAAAACATGAAAATATTTATACACAGACACAAAGTAAAGTTCCTGACAGCCAATGCATTTAACTCTCAGCCAAAGGCATTTGAGTGGTACTTCTCCTTACTGAACCTTCCTCTGGTATTTCTTTTGTGTTTCAAGCTCATGTAACATTTGCCTTTCATTGCAAAAGCGGTGGGGTTGCACTTAATCAGTTGCTTGGTTTAGTGTGGAGAATGACAAGGGTTTTTCTTTAAAACCTAAGTTTTAGTATAATTGTCTTCTCCAATGTTTTCTGAGATGTCAAGATGAAACACAAGTACCAGGAAGAACTGAAGCGAGGGCTGTACCGGTTTGACTTGTTACTTATCTTACAGGTGCTAATTGCCACTCACTAGCACGTTCAGCTTTGTGGGTTGTTTTACACAAGGAGTTCATGATCAGTCTTAGAAAATATCAACATAAAACTTCTTAAAGGCTTAAAGGGAAGGGAATCCAGCTCCAGGCCTCTCTCCAAAAGTGAGGTGTCTGATCCAATCCAGATGCGGGGGGAGAGAAGGTGTGAGTGAGATAGGCTCCTCCATCTGGCGATGAGTTGTCCTTTGGAGATGTTGATGTCTCTCCACTTGCTGACTCCCAAGCAAGCCTGTGTGCCTAGTTTAAGGCGCCTAAGGTGATCTAAGGTAGTGCTGCTCCAGGAGGGCTGGGTCTGTCCTTCACGTCAGCCCTCCCTTGCGCTCCTGTATCTTCCCTGTGTTAGCAGTAGTTGCTGCACTATTGCGCAGTGGTGCAGTACGTTGCATTCGGGCTGAGGATCACAGTGAAATGTGTGAATACGGCAAATGAGCAAACAAAAATTGTCTGTGCCTGAAAGTTTCATGGGATTTCATGTAGCCTGACATGCCAAGCTTGAAGCCTTTGTCCCTAATCCCTCCAAATATGCATCTGTGTGTCGCTCCAGACGTTGCTTACTGTAAGATCATAAAACATTCACATTTAGTGTCACTGACATGATTCCTTTTCCTTAACCAAAGCCAAAGAAGGTTCAAAAATATGTTGTAACCGCCTCTCTCCAGCTGTTGTCATGCAATATCGCAGACAGGTTGTGGGTTCCAAAACTTTCTTATTTTAATGAATTACTGGGAATGAGTGAGGTGCCAGGTCAGCTCCGACAGGAGGTGTACTATTTCTCCTAGATATAAAGCGACACCAAGAAAGAACACCCCACATTCCAGCACCTTTAAAAGTGAGGGGAGTTTGGCTGCATTTTAGCTCAAGCTGACCCTGAAGACTTGTTGCCTGGAGGTGCTGGTTTTTATCAGTGCACAGTGGTTGCCTCTCTGATTGCAGTACATAGGTGGAGTTATATGGCATGCCATAAATGACTCTTGGGGAAGTGCTTTCCCTGGGTTTTAATTCTCTTTTGGTTTAACGTGTCAGAAGGTGATTAACAAACATCTGTGAGGGATTCTCGGTAATGGGTTGTCGACACTGCTTTGCAGACATAGGAACTGTATTCCAGGATAAACCCCTGGCCCACATCTAGGTCAGCATCCTGTGTTTGATACTGGCCAATATTGGTACAAAAAATGTCCATAAACCCTGTAATAATGCATTTTTCTTGACACAAGCTACTCTATGTCTGATGCATGAGTATCAATAATCCCTATAATTTTTCTCCAATGCATTATTATTAGAGAGAAAATGAGAATATTTTTGCAGGCTACACTCTAGAAAAGGTGTCTTGAGGACTCTCTAATATTTCTAAGTTTTCTGTGAACTCTAAAAATACGTCATAGTTATAAACAGACTTCAGTTGCAGCGGTAACAGCTGAGGCTGGTAGGTAGTATTTTGGATTGAAAGCCTTTCAATCCAATAGTGCTTTTTAAAGATATCATCCTGTATATCTCTGTTATTAGGCTCATTGCTTTGTACGTAATTGTCAGTAGTCTAAGTGTCTTTTGTGTATGGGTGCTTTCTCACAGGTAGCTTTCTCACAGGTGGGATCTGGCTGTTTGCCAGCACAAGGGATGGTCAAAAGAGATGAAGTAGGGAGAGAAGAGCCTGGGGCTTGATGTTGTCCCTGGACACTCTGCAAGGCAAGTCAGGCTCCATGAATGCTGCTGCCCCCCAGCACTGAGGGGAGGTGAAGTCCTTCTCTTCCCACCTCTGTGGCCATGTCTGCATTGGCATCACAGGGCAGGAGGAGCGAATTTGCCTGTAGAGCAAATCTGGCCACACTGAGGACCAGTGTCCGACCATATTCCCCTCAGAGGGGTGATTTCAGGTGAGGTGGACAGGCTTGTTGGCAGCTGGAGTGCATCCTCTTGTTCAGGTGTATCTGATGGGACTACAGCCTGGGTGCTGCTGGGGGGCCCCGTCATGGCAAGGGGGTGCCTCCGAAATGCCATCCCTGTTGGAAGGAAAACATAGGGCAGCTGCTCCCCTGGCATTCTGGAGGCTCTTGGGGCTGAGGAGAAGAAAGCACGTGTGCCTCGGTGAAGGGCAATGTGCCCACCTGGAGCACCATGTCCTGCCCAACCCACAGTGGGTCTGAGGCCTTGGCCAATTCACCACATTTGTGTGGGCAGCTACAGAGGCTGCTCCCTGTGGGCCTGCCATCCTGGTACTTCTCCAGACTTTTTTTGGGGTGGAGGGGAAGGTATCAGGCTAAATATGGCATTTTGTACAAATAATATACTCGGTCTCATAGCCACAGTGAATTAGGGGAAGGACATAAAATGCGCCATCCAGGCTCCCCTCAGCCTAGTTGCTCAGTTATGGCTCTAACTACCTCAAAACGTCAATCAATCAGCTGCATCCACAGCTAGGTCAGATGTCTGCCAAATCTTGTGTACTGAGAGTATGCCTGAGGTACCGTATCTTTCATCATCCTCATCTAGCATTATAACCTCCTGCTTATATTTTGTGTTGCAGAGACATTTTTAATTTGCCATTTTAGAGTCCCGTAAGTGAGAGAATCTCAGTTGCCCTGCACTTACCATGGCTGTGACTTGTTTTTTTCTTTTCCTTTTTCAATTTTAAGGGCGGAATGGCTGTGTTGGCTCTGCTGGCTTGTTTTCACCCCCCAGTGCACAGAGGAACGTGGCTTATCAGGGACGAGCCCTCCGCAGCAGCGTCTGGGGGGTGTTTTTCAGCTCTGCAGAGATCGCGGTGAGAGGAAGGCCAGTGCAGATGACCAGTACCTCTTCATGTGACTCTGCAACATTTTCACGACACGGCAGTGCCCTCCATTTTGCCTCCGGTTAAATCTGATATGTTCTGACTTATCCTTATTTTAAAAGAAGTGGGGGACAGGACCTGTGTTCAAGAAATTTCTTTATGAAAGCGTAGTTGGGACTTTGGGTATTCTTTTGCTTAACAAACAGCGTTGTTAATAGATTGGGTTAAATGTCCTAAGTACTATTAGTTTTAATTTAATGGGACAATGGTATAAGGTTAATTAAGTGTCAATTGATTTTTGCAAACAATATTGGAGAACAAGAGTTTTGAAACATAAAACTTGTTGCATAGCTATCAGCCTTCAGATGTTTTTAGTCAAGTGGCTTTTAATGAATCCACAACTGTTGCATTGTATTTAAACAGACGTTTGTTGGGCTTGCTGACTTCTAGTTAAACCACAATGGATTACTTAAAATAGAGCAAGGGACAAAACCTGCTCCGGGATGCACTCTGAGAGACCCTTGCTCCAAGTGGAGATTTCAGCTGCCCTCTCTGCCCCGCTGGCCTCTGCCTGGTATCCGTGATGTCTTCCGTGGAGAGGAAGGCCGCTTCTCACTGAGAAGTAATAAAGCAGTAAATCTGTATCGGTCTGGTGAACACCACTAGGAAAATGCCGGATTGCCTTGCCGTTGCCTGCTGTGAAAACTGTTCCTGGCTGGTGGCCGGGGAGGCTGCTCACGCAGGAGGCGCCGGGGGCTCCTGCTCGGTGGGCAGGTGAGCGGCCGGGCGCCGGGGCCCCCCGTCCCCGGGGCTGCTCCCAGCCACCACGGGAACCGGGGTGCCGCACAGCCCCTCTCGGCCCGGTGCTACGGGGCTTTGGAGGTGAGGAAAGCGGCAACCGGGGGCGGATAGGCTGCAGATTAAAAAGTGGTGGGAAAAGGGTGCTGCATCCCTGTTTCTCAGGTTTGATCTTGGGTATATGTCTTTGGACAGGGCTTTGCCACGTATAGGATTGATGGTTTACACATGAAATAACAATATTATTACACACATTAATGTTTTATGACACAAATAATGTTTTATAACCCATGGACCAGATGGGCAGATGCCTTTGAGAGGTGCTCACTCCCCTTCCTGTGCTGTGAAAACAATACTCCCAAAATAATTTCAAGGAAATGCCACCTTTGCGCTGCTGTTGGTTCAGTCATTCGGCTTTTGTCGGAGTGAGCTCGAAGAGACCTTGTTGATCTAAGGGGAAAACAAAACAAATCATATTGGGCATATTAGTGTTCTCCTGTCTCTTCTTAGCTAAATGAGAAAGTAAGCATAATTTTATGGCTGACAAAATGCAATCTCTAAATTCTGTTCCTGAGAGAGTTTTTATGTTTCCAGTTGTCTGTACATTACCTGGTACGCTGAAGCTCACACCTGTAACTGGGACTCTCTGTTGCTAACATAAAAATAATGCCTTTAATCCCTTCTTCTTTTCCTTTCTCACATTTTCATTTATTCCTTGATCCTCACCTCATTTTCTTTTTTCCTCTATTATTTTCCCTTCCCATTTGTTGATGTCTTCCTTTTTTTCACCTCTCTCTACTGCTTCCCTTCATTTCTTCTTCAGGTAAGTTAACTGTCAACTTTTAGATTTTTTCTCATTACTGTATTACAGAAATCATGAAAGGCACACAGTGTCCAATCTGTTACGAATAGAAAGAGAAAAATGAGTCATATCACTAAAGAAGACATCAAGCGATAGAGGGACTTCCAGCAGGGGGATCTGGGAGAAGCAGAGCGTGAAATGAAAGCGAACGGACGTTCCTGTGGACGGCGAAAGTGTAAGGACCGGCATCCCTTTGAGTTTTCACCCACAGTTGTAATCTGGAGGGGTTTTAGTCATGGGTGTTATTCTGCGTGTTAGGGAGTCGCCAGCCTGGGGAACATGTTGCGAAGCTGGTGCTGCAGACATGTCCTGCTGATCACTGCTGCCTCAGAGAGACCAGGGACAAGCAAAGGATGGATCTTTTTCACGCTCCAAAAGCAGCAGCTTTTCCAGATAGACACGAACACACACAGTGAGCGACTTTGCTGCAGCCAGTACTGCACTTGCATCTCTGTACAGGGTCTACGAATGATGAAGTTCCTCTTCCAGCGCTGTCAGTTCAGCACTTCCCGAAAAGCACTGTGCTTGCTTAAAAAATCATGACTGGTGTTGTTTTGAATTAATGGCAAAGTAGTCATCATAGAAATTACATTTACAATATGATGAGCTTCAGAGTTTACCAAGAGTTATACATCTTTGGTATGTTTAATAGTACTTTAACCTGCGAGGCTGGCTCTTCTCAGTGCAAAAGCGAACACTGAACTGCTTTCTGGACTCTCTCAAGCACCATAAAACACAATTATTTGTACTCAAGCTTTCTGCTGGTAAACTAGAAAATGAATTGCTCTTAAATGTTAGCCTTTAAGAAGCTTTTCAAGAGAGAAGAGAACAAGTTATAAACTCTGCAAGAATGAGTAACTGTTTCTTATGGGGTGGGAGTATCTTGCAAAGCTTGATTTCAATGCTAAGGTATTCACTGCAAGAAAGGTTTTAGCGCTGGAATAGCTCCAGTAATGTAATGTAAAAATCCCAGTGAAGATAGTTTTTCTTATTACACTGCAGTTACTTGAGGCAAAGCCTGTATTTTGTTTAGCTGAGCTTTGCCTCATGGTGATGCTGAGGTGAAAGATTTTTTATCAGGGTTTTGTTTCCATCAGGTTTTATGCTCAGCCAGCCAGGCAGAATTTGCTTTCTCCGTGAAAACACTCTTTTGTGTCCCTGAGGCTGTATTGCCCAAAGTCAATACTGACAGACTTTAAGTGAGCCTGATCCCCACCCCTCACTGGTCACCACATCATGGATTTTCCAAGGGGCCGGACTCCTCAGGATGCGACTATGTCGTTTCTCTGACCCCAGCTGAATCAAGAGAAGGGAAGTGACTCTAGGAAACCAAGTAACTCTGGTGCCTCTAACATCTTGTGGAAATATCTTGGCTCAAATAGCAGAGGTACACAGTAGTCAAATTGAACAGAATTTAATGCGGCCTTTTCTCTGCTAATTGAGAGAGAGAGAAAATAAGCAATCTGTTTTGAACCTGTTCAGAAGACCAGCACTTCTGCATTCTGTATTTGTGCTATGTATTAATAACCTAAAAATGGAATGAAGAAAAACCTAGGCACACAATTTTCAAATTACATCAAATATTTAAGTTAGGAAAGAAAAAATGAAAATATGCAAATGCACAGTTTATTATTCATTCACAGTAACTTTCCCTTTTGGAACAGGCAAACCAGCAAAAGCGATTAACCCAATGCTTTTGTGTCTTAGTGTTTATAAGGGGGTGCAGAAGCCATTGAGGTTACAGCAGGGAGCGGAGGCCAAAAGTACTTCTGCCCCTCCTGGATGAGAAATGAAAGTTAGCACTGAGCGTGCCTTCTGCTGATAGATAAAATGCATCTGATGACAGATAAAATTCATGACTGTTTCTTGTTGCAGGGCGGCTGAGCCCTCTAAGCAGCTGTCTCCTGGGTGAGGTTATAAGGTTTGGGATGAGGCGACAGCTTGAAGTTCAGCTGGGCCACGAGATGTCGAGAGCAGAGCCAGTCTGGGCTGCGCGGGAAAGTGGCGGGGTCCTAGGCATGGCTCTCCGGCAGGCCATCACAGACTGCAATCCTGCAGGGAGCACGGGACGGAGCTGAGGAGAAAAGGAGGCCGTTGCTGATGCTTGGACAGACAGTCTGTGGGGTGAGATCCTGCTGGGAATTGGCAGCTCCCGCCATGGTCCCCGGCTGGGGCAAGGGGCAGGGCCAAAGGATGGAGTCTGTGTTATTTTAAGGAAATAATGCTGATGCCTTGAAGAGAAAGCGGTTGAAAGCTTTAGCTTTTGGGGGGATGCTGGCACTGGTGAGCCAGCTGAGACATTGTCATGCTGCTGACAGGAATGATTTGAACGGGGGATCCCCAGGGGCTTCTGGATTAACTTGCAGAATGGATGGAGATGAAAAGCTAGAGGTGACTGCGGACAGATCACAGAAAACCTCTAGCCAACGTGCTTAGTGATTTAAAAATAACAACCTAAGTGTGAGATTGTGTAAGGAACAGAATGAAAAACAATTATGTGGGATTATTATTTTGACCTTCTAGAATTTCACTGTCCACCCTTACCAGAAATGCTGTGCTCTTTTGTGCTTGCACGTTGTCTATCAGAGCAGAGGGAGCTCAGAAATGTGCCATAAAAATTAATGATAGCAAGAAAAGTTTTCTGTGAAATGCAGGAGAAAAAAATATATATATATATTTTTTTTTTCATTTAGAGAGGAGTTGAATGCAGAGACATGGTAGAAGGATATAAAATGACAAACAGTACAGAGAAAGTAAATCAGCCCAACCAAACTTCCTTCTACTACCAGGATAATGGGGGATTTTGCACTGTAAAATGTATGCACTGACTTAAAAGGAAGTGTTAGCAGTCTTACTAAAAGGAACAAAACCAGCGTATTCCAAAAACTTTCCTTATCCTGAATCATCCAATTATACAACTTTTGCAGCAGTCAAATGCCTATTGCACTGTTACCATTTTACAAGATATCACATTGAAATGTAGTATATTTTAACAGATACTGGTTTCAGTAAGGAGAATGGTGATTTTACAGTCAAATAATCATAGTGTTCAAAATCATTCTCCTCAAATATTTTATTCTGCCGTTGTTTGCTAACCAGCTTGGGGTTAACTGGCTCTGCAGAATTTTGCGTTCTATCTTGTAAGAGAAAGATATAAAACACTGCGGAGAACATTTTGTGTCCACATAGGGGTGAAATTCAACACTTTTACTTCACAAGGAACAAAGGGGCTTTGTGTGACGGGCAGTGGGCACAGAATGGATCTGTCCAGCCAGCGCATGGGGTCAGGACACAGTGCTGATGTTTCTGTGGCCTATAAACAGTGGCTCTTTCTTCTTAATGTGCATGGGCCATGTTTTCTGAACTTTTCCAATCCTAGGGAGGGACTAAGTCTTGCTCCAGACCTCACAAGCCTTCAGCATGGTCAAAACAGCAGCTCTCCTGGGTCAAATCAAAGGTTCCTCACTCCTAGTACTTTGTCTCAGGCACTCACAGAAGGGTTTGTTTAATGAAAAAATGTAAAACAAGGGCAAGTATAGAGTGGCAGTTCCAGTCTATCTGTCTGGATGATTCCCAGTTTTTGGCAATGGACAGGTTAAATACTTCCAAGCTGAAGGCTGCCACATCCCCTGACACACACGTCCCCCGTGACTTTTTCTAAACTTTTCCTGAAACACCTTGCATCCTTTTTTTAATCTCCTCAGCTTCCTGCGACAGCAGATCCCACAGGTTACAAGCAGCAAGAGGGGAAGCATTTCTGTCTGCATCGGGTCTCCTTTGGTTGCTAGCACAGAGGAGAGCCCCAGGGACAAGCACCAGCCATGCTGCAGGACTGTGGGGTAAAAGACACAGGAGGGTTCCACGTCCCACGGGACCTGCTTGGGTGGTAACTGGGCAGGGGCTGGCTCCAGTATCTTTGTTCAGTTTAAATGGCTCTTCTTCTTGAACCAAGACAAGTAGGCTTTGGCAACAAGGAGAAAACAGCCCTGTCAAGTCTCCCCTGGACATGAGGCTTGTGCAACTCACTTCCACTTCATGTTCCTCCTCACTTCCAGCAACCTTACAGCTCCCTCCCTTGTGCCTCATACCTTTATGGGGCAATCCCATGGGCTCCCTCCTACTCCACAGCACCACACCTGGTCCTTTCTTTGGGAGAATCAGCTGCCGTGTGGGGCTGCACCTGAGATGGATGAAGAGGGCTTTTGGGCTCCCAGGAGCCCCACTGGGGAAGGTCAACAGCACAGTGACCCCCCTCCTTCCCCAGCATCACGGACACATCCCCCACTGTGCCGTGGACTGGAGAGCTGTTTCACCCATCAGAGAAGGTCTGAGAGGTCTGAAGACTCCCCCAAACCTTGCCTCTGATGCTAGAAAGGTCGAACTGAATTTCAGCAGAAGGTGCTTAAAAAATCCACTTTCTCATGTCTATAAATATAGGCTTAAGTGATTTGGTGTCGGCTTGGTGGGCTCTTATATAATGCATAGTTCCAAACTACTTAAACTATGACTAAATTGCACAATAGTACATTAGTAATTTTCAGGTTCATGCTAGGGCAGCCTATTTAAAGCATTTGAATTGTTTAGATTACTATATCTCTAGCCTGCGTTTTAATAGAATGCTTGTTCTTGGAGCTGATAGTGATACAGTATAAGCTGTAGGTGGTATTGTGGTGACTTCAATGTCCCAAATGGGCCCCATGAGTTAAAAATATTAACATGACCCTGCTGGTTGGGACTGGAAAGGGGTTCAGTGTTCTGTGTGTGGAGATCTGGGTCTGCTTAGTCCCTGGGGCAAAAAACAGTCATGAAAAGAATACTGTTCTTTCTTCAAGAAATGCAGAACATTTGAAATATAAACAATTAGTCAAGCTTTTCTTTTAAATAATGACCTTCTTTTATTTTTACTTTTTGCCTTTTCAGATGTACAGCAAAGAATGCTTTTCTCTCTCCACCAAGAGTTTTGGTCTGTTAGCTGGTAGCAAGGCCAACGTGTAGCTTTCTGAAGGGAACCTTCTTGGAAGTGAGCTTTTACCTTGATGTGATCCCATAGTGTGGCACTAAATGATAATGAAAGAATATGTTCCCAAAATGCTTGACATATGCATCAAATGGCTGCTTTCCAACTCACAGAGAAGAAATATGGCAAATATGGGAACACCAAGACTGCTGTCACAGACACTTAGAAATAAGCCATTGTGTTGCTATTGCTATCAGCATATGAACTACTCTGCTTAAAATAGTGTCATTAATACAATGATCTTTGTCTTTAATAGCCCTTGATGTCTTCCATGATTTTTTCTGTTTTCTTATTTTTGTGCTAAGAAAGTGCCTTGCCTTGTGTTTTTTTTAAAAACTGTTGTCAAAGAGTTGTTTGGGTTTTTTTGCCATGTGTCCCCTAGTTTTATTGTGTGGTTTCTTATACCTCTCAGTGCCATTGCACAAAGCCTGTCTCCAATCTTTTTTCTTCTAATCACTGAGGAATTTGTGGGAGAGTGCACATTGCCGCACAGGTCCCTACCTCCAGCTGCATGGAGAGGTCGGCAGAGTTGAGGCTGTCCAAACTTACATAGTGGCGTATCCAGTAAACTTTTTGTGTAAAAGTAAACAAAATCCATCCACTTCTTTCTACTCAATACCTTCATAGGTATTTTTCTATTTCTCATTGCTCTGCTGGTCAACTAAAAAAGCAGTTTTGTTGTTGTTGTTGCTGGTATAATTAGATTTCCCTCTGAGATGTTTTTATGTGCTTTTCAGAGTACAACTGAACCAACTGCAATTTTACCAAAGTTTCTTATCAGATTGAAATTGTATTGACCTAGGGAAGTTAATTTTTTCTCCTCTCTCTTTGATTTTCTTTTAAATTGGTTTTTGACCTATCATTGTATATAGAACTGCTTACCTGGAATAATGACTTTTGAAGTGCAGTGTGTTCTGTTTTCATGTTTTTTTTCCAAAATATGTCACCTGTTTTCCCTAGTAATTAGTGTAACAGTTAATGACAAAGTTAACGAATGAAGGGTTTGGCTTTAATTTAACCAGGTTACTGAAATGCAGATTTGCTCCCTATTTTCATTTGTCCAACACTAAGTGGTGTTGTCAAAAGTACTCTTCTAGGCTTTCTATATTCAGAGCAGGAAGAGTGACACCCACAGAAAACTATTTAACCTGTTAATCTTCAACACTTACAGATGAGTTGCCCTTTGGAGATGCTCCTCTTTCTTCTTGGACAGAAGAAGGAGCCTAGATGATTAGTTTAGACTAATGTAGGCTACGTCTAAACAAGACAAATTTACCATTCCCATCCCAATTTAGCGACTTAAACAGTTACAAAAGTCTTTAGACCAAGAGGTTGTGAAATATCTTATTGATCACACAGTACACTGAGAATGCTCAAAATATTTTTGCTTCAATACCTGGGATGTAAATCCAAACTTATTTAATGAAAAAAAATCATAACATTGTTAATCAAAAAGTGGCACCTTGTTTAAATAATAGTAAGTGCCATATTATTTAAAATGAATTAGAATTTCATTTTTATAAGCAATTCTTTCATTATTTCCTATCTTTATTCATATTATATCTGTCATTTGTAAAATGATCAAATTAAGAAGAACCAACAAATATTCTTAAATGGAAACTGAATTTAGCAATGAATAGAAATGATAAATAAAAAAGATAAAACCCACTTGCTTTCCAGAGGTACAGTAAAATCCCTCCTCTAAGCAAAGATACATAGATACTCTAGATGGGGCTCTATTGAATATGAAATGTGTGCTTTACATATTGAAAGTTTGGGGTGTTTTTTGTTCTTCTGCCTTTTCCTCTTATATCCAGTCTGGGCTTCCACCCATCATCTCTTTTTTGATGGAAAGGGGCAGAGATCGCAGAAACTCAGTGGTTTCCATAGCATGGGAAAACCATTTCCCAACCAGTATTACTCTTAATTACAGTGAACTCCAAGGAATTGATACAGTGAAGTTATGGTGTTCTTATGCCTCGATGAAAATCCGTGGCGCTGCTCTCAGTGAAGCCACACTCGCAATACTCTGCGGTGATGGTGCCTGTGTCAGGACCTCCAGCCAGGAGCGCGCCGCAGTGCATCCTGTAGCGCTCATCTCTTGGTCACCCGAAGAACAGGGATTTCTTGTGTTTTGGGCACAGCCAGGTTGCCCCCCCGAGAACCCCGGCTGCAGGGGAGCAACACACCCATTTCCCTGTCCTCAGCAAACAACTGCAAATACTCTTTTCTCGCACTTTTAAACCCCTCTGCTACAGGTACTCACCACTGCAATAGGGTGAGGAATTAGCTCTTTCTGTAGAAATTCTCTCTGGCTGCCTGTCAACAATGTTGATTTTCAGCTCAGGGACAGCTTAAATACCTTGGGACGTCTAACGACAGCACTCTTCCACTCCTGCCCTTAAAGGATGAGTCACATAAAAAAACCCTTCAAATTTTAATTCTTGGGACCCATTCTGAGTGGCCGTGATTTACTGCTGCTCTTGCTCACTGGCAGGTGACTTCCCTCCCCTCACTTGGGACTGGTGTAGCTTTGCACGGCACATGCTGCAGCTGAGTGCCAAGCGGGGCCAGGGCCCTGTGCATGGCAGTGGGCATTTCACCCTCTCCTGCTTTTCGTCTCCTAAGAAGGCTCCTGATGAAATTCTCTTCAAAATCCATAAGCTTCCAAGAAATACTTCTGTTCTAATGATAGACAATTTTTTTTTCTTTTTAATAGAAAGGCATATTCATTCTAATTGTATTCATTGTATACAAATATTCAGGGACCACAGTAAAATACTCCCCTGAATCCTGCTGGAGTGGCACTGGAAATTTTTTATCCTTTTTCTCTCCCTTTTCTCTTTTCCTTGTTCTTCAGCTGTTGCCTCAGGTAGAGCCTCCAGGTAAAACGCGGCACTTGACACTTGGTGTTTTCCTCATTTGCAGTCCTTACAATATGAAATCCACAGCCATGGCTGGCCCCAGCAGATCACAGCCGAACCTCTGCTCCAAAATAGGAGTGTGAGACTTATCAGGATTTTTTCTGGCAGGGAGTTATCCAGGGTTTGATAATATATTGCAGAGCCAACAGTGGTGGCATTGAATAGGGAGTGTAGGTTTTTCTGAGCTTTGTGTCTTAATTTCTTGGTTTTATTTGTATTAATTTGGAGTGGTTTGAACTAAAACATTAGTCAAAACATTACTGTTCCTTGTCTGGGTTCAAAAATTCCTGGATGAAAGATCAGGTCCCTGCCTAGCAGGCAGCAGGGGCATGTCCTCTCAGCCCTGCTCTCAGCCCTGTTTTCTGTTATTTCTGAGGCTGGACAAGGCGCTGTATACATTGCACTGCTTAGGAGCAATATGAAACTGCCTGCATCCTGATTTGATTTAAACTATTATGTTGTCTAGAGAAACGACATTCAGATCAAACATCTGAAAAAAAAAAATCCCATATGCTCTGAATTCCAAACAAAGCTGGAGTTTGTCTAGGACATAATGACACCAGCCTGTTGTGCTCTTCTGCAACAGCCTGTAATTATTTCTCTCCTCAAACTGTGCATACATCATTGAGGAGGCTGATACATAAATAAAAAGGCTGCATTAATTTCAAGCTACATTAGGAACACAGGAGTAAAAATAATCAATGTCCGATAAATAGAAAAAATGGCAAAATTAGAAGAAATCTGACTGGGAGGCTTCTAGGAGAGCTACAGAGCAAGGAAGAAAAAAAAATTAAGCCATCAAATAAAAAGAAAGTTTGCTATCACTGCAGGATTCAGATACTGCATTTGGGCTCTATTGGTTCCTTCAGTTCTTATGCTTGATCATTTATAGGCTAAACAATGGTAGCACTGCAAAGATAAGGCATAACCCCTGTCTTTATATGAATAGTCTTATTCAAACACACAAAGGAAATGTGTTTGTGTGAAGCCCAGAGTGATTTTCTAAATTGCACTGTTTCTACAGAGTGAACAAGACACTTTATCCAACTCAAACATACTGTGAAAATTCACTGGTTAGACAAAGGCTAGTGATCAAGGTGTTTTACTGCTTAGACCAAGGGCTTTCAGATATGTGTTGGGTGTTCCTGTTTTCTTTCTTTTATTTTGGAGCTTGTAGCTGAACTTTAAAGGCCTTTAGCACGCCTGAGTACCGTTTTTTTGAAACAAGGGGTTAGACTTGGATTGGAATTTCACATAACTCTTGGGTTTGACATGACAAATCAAGCTATCTTCCAGTCCTCTGGTCTCCAAGTCTGGTTGTTTCAGTGCTCTCAGCTAAACGCAGACATCCTTGATATGCTCCCATGAGACACTCCTCTGTTTTGTCTGCCATCAAAATACGATCTTTCAGGCTAAGTGACATTTTTTATTTTATTTATTTATTTATTTATTTATTTTTACAGCTGCTTCATATATGTATAACCAGGAACAAGGTAGCCACATCTTTCAAATGAGCATGTCAAGAAGTTAAGCTTTTAAGTCCATATTTAGATACTTCAATCCAAGTGATTTGATTTCCAGAAGTGCTGAGCATTCATACATTCTGCTGAAATCCCAAATGTGACTGTTTTGGCTAGAAGATAATGTAAGACCTATACACTATAAGCCAAGAACATTTTTTAAAACAAAATCAATTCTAATCTTTAATGTTCAGAAATCAAGGACCTTGGAGCAAAGGAGGGTAACAATGAGTGACCCGGTCCCCCAGCTGCCCGTAAGCTGCATTGTCCTTTTCAAAAAGCATTTTGTTGCATGAACCAGATATGCTAGGCAATAGGTGTTGCTGCTTTCCTTTTCCTGAATTCATACATCAGAGTTGACTTCTCTGGCTGGAAACCAAATACAACTCTTACCACCCTCACCATTTTGGAAATTTGTCTTCAGCCCACTCACAGGGGTTTTCCTGGAGGCTGCTGGGTGAAGCCTGATGCTGTTAGCATCCTGCAAAGGGAATCAGTTGCTTTCAGTCACGAGGGAGGATGAAGTTAATGGCCAAGATCTGGTTCCTGCATCGTGTTGATGTGACCAGTGGAGGTTGCAATGCTGGGATAGAAGGGAAGAGCTCTGAGGTTCAGTCAGGGAAAGCTGCAAACGAGCAGGAGAGGCACAGGGGATGGGTGAGACCTGGGTTCAAATCTGTGCCCTGACTTTTGTAACGCAAGAGACTGCAAAGGATCTGAACCTGGACCACCAAAGGATCCAAAGAATTTGCTAGCTAGTCGGCTCTTCAATGTTTGGAGGCTTTCCTGTACTTTTTGTGAATGTGCAAGGTCTTGATTTTATTCTTATTCCAAAATGTAACTGGAATTCAACTTTTTTTTTTCTCTATTCCATATTTCAGCATTTGGGAAAAAGGAATAGGACAAAAATGAACATGAATTTCAGTTTAATTTTTAAATTAGCATGTTACTGGTCAGTTTTTCATGCAATGTACTAATGCTTAATGAATTACCAACCAGGGATCAAGGCTTTTTTATGCAAGGTATTTTACAAAAATCTGTATAAACACAAGTGCTGACAGATCCCACTTTCCACTATAATTTAGGATTACATGGCTACCACTTATGTTATGACTAGAGTTGTAGCCTAAATTCAATTACTGGTATTCCATGGCAGGTTTTCCTGGACTATACACCCAAACTGATCTCTGTAGCTTGATGGAATGGCACCATGGAGAAATCTGACTCATGCAACACAAGCTAACAACTTGCTTCCCCCCAAATCACTGGGAATTGGCTTTTTCTTTAGTGATAGCAGGAGCAGATCCAAATAAATTCTTCCACACTTGTCTGCAGAAATACTGAAGTAACAAGTGATGTTTGGGAAAATGTGTTAGATTTTTTTCTTTCTATCTCTTCTCATTATTGCCTGTTGCTTGCTCTTTCATGTGACAGTCTCCTTAAATAAGGAGCAGTTCCAGCTGTGTCAAAATAATTTTCTTTCAAGAGTTCAAGATCTTCTTTTGTTGATCAAAAGAATTAGAGAGAGAGAGAAGAGCTGACACTTTTACTGAACTGTCAATGAAAATACTATAATGAACTGTTCATTTTGAAATAACCAATCCTTCCATTAAATGATCTGTAACCCTGGGGGAAGAACTGTGTGGGAATGAAATGTATTGTTTGTTACAGAGTCTCTGCATTGATCTTTTGATATTTTTTAGCAACGTGGTGCTTTCAGAATTTTGAAATGAACATTGGGATGTCTGAAACTGCAGCATACCAGAATTTGGTCTCACAGTGGTGACCGCTAGAAGTTTCCTTCACTCTTCAAAAGCATCTGTTTACGTTGCCTCCTTTAGAGGTTTGTTATAACTACCGAGCTTTGTGAACCTTTGTAAAAAAAGAGAAGGTTGTCAGTCCCAGCTTGCTGGTCTTAAATAACTTTATCTAGTTAATTGCTTCATAATCCCAACTATACAAGTGATTAATGAGCCTTTTTTTTCTTTTTTTTTTAATGGTCAGGAATGGTTTGGAGTGCTGTCCTTCTCCCCTGGGAAGGATTTTGTGAATATTCAGAATGATTATGGTTGGGTATGCATGGTTATTGTATTTCAGAGGCAATCACATCCAAACAGCAGCAGCAGCAGAAAATGAAGCACATCTTTGTACTGAGTATCACCCCTATGAAAGAACCCGACTGCTCTTCATGTTCATGTTTTCATGTAAAACTCCTGCAACACACATGCCTCCTGCTCTGCCTGCCCTGCACAGAGGCTGAGAGTTGTTTAGCGAGGGGAACTGATTGTGGGGAAAAGTATCACAGAATCACAGAATCACAGAATCGCTGAGGTTGGAAGGGACCTCTGGAGATCATCTAGTCCAACCCCCCTGCTCAAGCAGGGTCACCTAGAGAACATTGCACAGGATCGCGTCCAGGCGCATTTTGAATATCTCCAGAGAAGGAGACTCCACCACCTCTCTGGGCAACCTGTTCCAGTGCTCTGTCACCCTCACAGTGAAAAAGTTTTTCCTCATGTTCAGATGGAAGTGTCTGTGTTTCAGTTTGTGCCCATTGCCTCGCGTCCTGTCGCTCGGCACCACTGAAAAGAGTCTGGCCCCATCCTCTCGACACCCTCCCTTCACATACTTGTACACGTTGATAAGATCTCCTCTCAGCCTTCTCTTCTCCAAACTAAACAGGCCCAGCTCTCTCAGCCTTTCCTCATAAGAGAGATGCTCCAGTCCCCTAATCATCTTTGTAGCCCTTCGCTGGACTTGCTCCAGTAGTGCCACATCCCTCTTGTACTGGGGAGCCCAGAACTGGACGCAGTACTCCAGATGGGGCCTCACCAGGGCTGAGTAGAGGGGGAGGATCACCTCCCTCGACCTGCTGGCAACACTCTCCCTGATGCACCCCAGGAGACCATTGGCCTTCTTGGCCACAAGGGCACATTGCTGCCTCATGCTTAACTTGGTGTCCACCAGCACTCCCAGGTCCTTCTCCGCAGAGCTGCTTTCCAGCAGGTCAACCCCCAACCTGTACTGGTGCATGGGGTTATTCTTCCCCAGGTGCAGGACCCTGCACTTGCCTTTGTTGAACTTCATGGGGTTCCTCTCTGCCCATCTCTCCAGCCTGTCCAGGTCCCTCTGAATGGCAGCACAGCCCTCTGGTGTATCAGCCACTCCTCCCAGTTTTGTATCGTCAGCAAACTTGCTGAGGGTGCACTCTGTCCCTTCATCCAGGTCATTGATGAAGAAGTTGAACAAGACTGGACCCAGGACTGACCCCTGGGGGACACCGCTAGCTACAGGCCTCCAACTAGACTCTGCACCGCTGATCACAACCCTCTGAGCTCTGCCATTCAGCCAGTTCTCAATCCACCTCACTGTCCACTCATCTAACCCACACTTCCTGAGCTTGTCTATGAGGATGTTATGGGAGACAGTGTCGAAAGCCTTGCTGAAGTCTAGGTAGACAACATCCACTGCTCTCCCCTCATCTACCCAGCCAGTCATTCCATCACAGAAGGCCATCAGATTGGTTAGGCATGATTTCCCCTTGGTGAAGCCATGCTGACTACTCCTGATCACTTTTTTGTCCTCCACATGCTTGGAGATGGCCTCCAGGATGAGCTGCCCCATCACCTTTCCAGGGATGGAGGTGAGGCTGACTGGCCTGTAGTTCCCTGGGTCCTCCTTCTTGCCCTTTTTGAAGACTGGGGTGACATTGGCTTTCTTACAGTCCTCAGGCACCTCTCCTGTCCTCCATGACCTTTCAAAGATGATGGAGAGTGGCTTAGCAATAATGTCCACCAGCTCCCTCAGCACTCATGGGTGCATCCCATCAGGGCCCATGGATTTGTGGGTGTCAAGTTTGCTTAAATGATCTCTAACCCACTCCTCCTCCACCAAGGGAAAGTCTTCCTCTCTCCAGACTTTCTCTCTTGCCTCCAGGATCTGGGGTTCCTGAGGGCTGGCCTGAGCAGTAAAGACTGAAGCAAAGAAGGCATTCAGTAACTCTGCCTTCTCTGCATCCTTCGTCACCAGGGCACCCACTCCATTCAGCAAAGGGCCCACATTTTCCCTAGTCTTCCTCTTGCTGCTGATGTATTTGAAGAAGCCCTTCTTGTTGTGCTTGACATCTCTTGCCAGATTTAATTCCAAACGGGCCTTAGCCTTCCTCGTCGCATCCCTGCATACTCTGACAACGTTCCTATATTCCTCCCAAGTGGCCTGTCCCCCTTTCCACTTTCTGTATACTTCCTTCTTCTGGCTGAGTTTTGCCAGGAGCTCCTTGCTCATCCATGCAGGTCTCCTGCCTCCTTTGCTTGACTTCCTACTCATAGGGATGCACCACTCTTGAGCCTGGAGGAAGTGATGTTTGAATATTAACCAGCTCTCTTGAACACCCCATCCTTCTAGGGCCCTAACCCATGGGATTCCTCCAAGTAGGTCCCTGAAGAGGCCAAAGTTTGCTCTCCTGAAGTCCAGGGTTGCAATCCTACTTGGTGCCCTGCTGCCTCCTCGCAGGATACTGAACTCCACCATCTCATGGTCACTGCAGCCAAGGCAGCCCCCGACCTTCACATCTTCCACCAGTCCTTCTTCATTTGTTAGTACGAGGTCCAGCAGCACACCTCTCCTTGTTGGCTCCTCCACCACCTGTGTCAAGAAGTTGTCACCAATGCTCTGCAGGAACCTCCAGGACTGTTTGTGCCTAGCTGTGTTGTCTTTCCAGCAGATATCGGGGTGGTTGAAGTCCCCCATGAGAACCAGGGCCTGGATCGTGAGGCTACTTCCAGCTGTCTGTAGAAGGCCTCATCGACTTCCTCATCCTGATCAGGTGGCCTGTAGTAAACACCCACAACAGTGTCACCCATGCTAGCCTGCCCTTTGATCCTTACCCATAAGCTCTCGACTCGCTCTTCATCCACCCCTAGGCACAGCTCCATACATTCCAGTTGCTCTCTCACATAAAGAGCAACTCCACCACCTCGCTTTCCTGGCCTGTCTTTCCTAAAAAGCACGTAGCCATCCATGACAGCACTCCAGTCATGCGAGCTATCCCACCATGTCTCTGTAATGGCAATGAGATCATGGCCCTGCGACCGCACACAGATCTCTGGTTCTTCCTGTTTGTTCCCCATGCTGCGTGCATTGGTGTACAGGCATTTCAGGGAGGCGATCGAGCATGCAGGTTTCCCAGGAGGGGTAAAAGAGGGTCCTCCATAGCCACATCCCATGCGCACTTCCCTGGCTGCATTCACCTGTTGGAGGCATCCCGACTTGAGCAGTCTTTTGCCAGCTACCCTGGCACTCTAACTCTCCCCTTCCCCCGTCCTTCCTAGTTTAAAGCCCTCCTTACCAGGTTGGCCAACCTGTTGGCAAAGACCCTCATGCCCTGCCTCGTGAGGTGGATCCCATCTCTTGCCATCAGTTGTCGATCTTCAAACAGGGTCCCATGGTCGTAGAAACCAAAACCCTGTTGCCAACACCAGCGGCACAGCCAGTCGTTAACCTGGAAAGTCCATCTCCTCCTCCTCTCATCCATCCCCCTCACTGGCAGGATTGAGGAGAAGATGACCTGGGCTCCCAGACCCTTGACCACCATCCCCAGAGCTCTGAAATCCTGCTTGATGGTCTCCAGTTTGCCCTTGGTGTCATTGGCGCCCACATGGAAGAGCAGCAGTGGGTAATAGTCTGAAGCGTGGACAAGCCTAGGCAGTCTTTCCATGACATCTCTCACACGAGCCCCCGGCAGGCCACAAACCTCTCTAGACAAGAGGTCAGGTCGACAGATAGATGCCTCCGTCCCCTGCAGCAGGGAGTCCCCCACAACAATCACCCGCCGCTTTTTCCAGGCGTTCCGGCAGGGCACAGGGTCTGTTGTCCCAGGTACTTCCCTTGCAGCCATGCCCATCTCCTCCTCATCCTGGAGGGCACTAAACCTGTTCTTCAGCTTCAGGTCTTCAGGAGGAGTAGGAGCCTTTCTCCTCCCACGAGCAGTGACCAGTTTCCAGTCTTCTTCTATGATGTTATGATGTACTGTTTCACACAGCACAGAGCCCTCTGGCAAGAGAAAGAAGTGCCACAAACACTTTAAACCCTTGGTGGAGAGTCAAACCAGTTTGCTCAGCTGGGCCGATGCTCTGAATGTGTGTCAGATGCACCTCGTTTAACCCAAAACCTATTAAAGAAGAATGTACCTGTCCTTAATTGACTATGCTAGGAAAAAAAAGCTTGTTCTGTGCTGTTAAATCCTCTTTTTCCCTGACTGAGTTTCCCATGACCACCCATGTACAGGCTTCTCTTACTTTCTCCTTTCCCTTCTATGACCTCCCACATTTTATATACTTAGGGCTTCCCTCCATTCCTAGACAAGTTTAAAATCTCTCCTTTCTAACACATCTCCTCTTTGCTTTTATTCCTTCCCCATACAGCCTCTCTCCAAGCCAGACCCTGCTCTTTGGGCAAGAGAAGGCATCAGAGACGAGAGGCTCCCGTGTTTCTCACCCACTAATCACTCCTGATCCCATTACAATAGTGCTTGACCTATTTCCAGGTCAGAAGCCAACATGGGCGAGCAGGCTGCTATCCCTCTGTTTCTCACAGAAATGATCTGTACTACATTGCTTTACTTCCACAACAAAGGTAAACAGAGCAAGGATTTCTTTCTTGATTAGCTGATGTCTGGCAAACCTCCTTGACAAAAAGAGAAGAGGATCTTATGTATGATATTACACATCTTCTCTAGGTAAAGGAAACTTCCTGAAAATGTGTCTGAAGCTAACCCATCTCAGAAATGATAGAGCTCTTATATAAATGCTCTCTTGTTATCTCTGGATTTGAAAGAATTCTCTGCTTTGCTCCTGAGAATTCAAGGGCTGTGGCTGCCATAACCTTTTGGCAGTCTATCGGATGGCTCCTGGACTCTTCTTGGTGTGCTCTGCTGAAGCACTTGGTCTCTGTGATGTAGTCATGATGGAACAGATTATTTTCAAATTTGCTTATTTTGGGCATATTTTTTTTTCCACAGGGCCACACAGGAGCTGTCGCGCTGCTCAGCTTTACACATCCAGTTTCACCACCTACTCTCCCTACGTTGTCTCCAAAGTCAATGGAGAGGTGGGTGTGCTGAGGACCCAGGAGAAACTCTCAGTTCGCCACAGGTACTTGCAGGGATCAGATGGCAAATATAAGTGCCAAGCGAGAGGTTTGGTAGTCTGAAAGTCTCCCCTGGAAGATCTCGTTTTCTTATCTATTTGGTACTCACTAGATATGTTCTGGTTGTTGTAGCACAAATATAAGAAATCACCTTGATTCTGAAATGACTGCCTGGCATCTCTTACACAGAAAGTCAAGCTAGATCATTGGTCATACCACCGTAATCATCTTTTCTGATTCCAGCTGGCCTCTTAGCACTGCTTTCATAAACTTATGTCATGGCTGTAACTCAGTCAATGACAATCTCATTCAGTCAGGCATCTGTTTCAAGTACCCGAAACTCCAGAAATGTAGAAGAAAAATAGCCTCCCACAAGTATCTTGTGTTTTTACACTAATAGCAATCAGTGCTTAGAAACCTCACTGCAATAGGCTACGTCAAAGGCACAATCACTTAGTCAGTGTAATGAATAAGAGTTTAGAAGTTAACACTGAATGTAGCAAGATAAAGAGAAATGGATGACCAAGGTGGTGTCTTGTCTCCTAGGGAAAAATCTGGAAAAGCAAATTGTCTTTCCTACTAGACTGAGCAAATACCCCTATCTGTTACAGCAACTTTCAAGCTACCACTTCACTTCCCCACTCCAGAGCATTCAGATGAGTGTTCAGAGTCCATTACATATTTTTCTGGGTTCTCCTAATTTTTTGTTACTATTTCTCTCACATGCTATTCAGAATGTGCATTCTATGTTAATTTGTATGTTAATAAGAACCAGGGAAAAGCTTTTTCAGGAGTACAAAATTGATCCACAAATTATTAGCTCTGCCTGGTTACTGCTTTCTTTTCCCAAGTATTGCTCCGAATAAAATTTGTCAACCTATGCCTCCTGACCCAGATGTAATTGTAGCATGGCTGTCAAATAAAAGCTGGTTTAGAGCCAACAACTAGGAAGCCTCCTTTGTAGACACAACGAGGCTGTTTCTTGCAGCTTCTCTTGCAGAGTTTGGGTCCTATTTAAATAATGAGAAAATAGTTGTCTGTCTCCAGGAGAATAGTATAAATGGCTGCCTTTGAGTGAAACATTTGGTGCTGTTTTCTTGCTTTACATGTTGCAACATCATGCTGCCTCAGTGCAGCCTGATATAACCTCTGATGTGTCCAAGCTGGAAAGGGAAAACAGCAAACACAACAGTTTTACTGGGCTGTTGGTTAGGATTTTATACAGAGTTTTCCAACAGGAACTGATGCTGTTGGGGTCTTATTAGCAAACATGAAAGTACTAATCATAGAAGAAAAGCACATCTTACTTTGATTTAAGCTCTGTAGGGCTAGGTTATTTTCATATAATTTGTGGAATGTCATTTTACATTAATATCTGGAATATGGAACCTTTACTTATTTTCAGGACGTTCATGAACAAAAGCAGTGTGTTGCCCAAAGGCTTGGATAGGGTCCTCCAAATGCCCATCTGGTAATCTGGTGATTTGCTGGGCTTGATTTGTGGTCCTATATTGTGTGGCATGAACCGCCAGCACATGACAACAGTATTTTGGCATCCTGTTTCAAACTCTCAGCAAGTCCATAACTAAGCAAATGTCAAGAGCCTGTCCTAAAAAGGCAAATTCCCTCCAGAAAATGGCATCTAAATACCAGAGTTCCTTCAGGCATCTTTTTGTCCTAGGGGTTCAGCAACTGCCTTCAATGAGTTTGTAGCCCAGAGGTCTAACACAGAGGATCAGCTCCTCTAAGGCACGATGCACCTCATGGTAACATCCCTTGCAAAATTCAGGTTCTGCAGACTGACTCCAGCAAGAGGTTGGTATCTGTACAAACAGGGTTAGCACTCATTGCAATGGGCTTTAGTGCTCCAGGAAGGGCTGTATGTTGCAGAATGCCGTGCTACTGTACTTCAAATTTAGGAAACCAACATCCTGTCATGTTTGATGTCACATGCTGCATTTGGGGTGAGGCATTCAGTGAGAGCATCTGCTCCTGCTCAGTGTCCTCAGGCACTCTGGAGCAGACTGGTTTAGGAGTTATTGCCTGTCCCAGGGGCAAGAAACCACTGATATCTTGCCTCTTGCAGGAACAGGAAGGTCCTGATCCCAGCTGCCAGTGAGATCAGCTGGAGCTGGAAGACCCTGTTGCTCATGGAGGCAAGATCCTCCTCCTCCTCCCCAGCTCAGGTCAAGGTCCTGATACTCTGGCAGCTCCCGGCTCTGTGAGAGGCAGGAGGGACTCGTGCCCTGTTCTTGCCGCATTTGAAGCTTTGTCCCTGCGAGAAGCTACACGAGGCAAAATCTCCTGATGTCTGCTGAGCTTGGAGCTGTGCCAAGCCTTATTTCTCTGTGCTGAGCACTGTCAGGAAGATTAAAGCATTGCTGAGAGGAGGGAATAACAATTACTTATTAGAATTAACTTCTACCTCAGAAATTACATCTTCCCCCTCCAATGTAACTTTTCCTCAGTTGTCTTCCCCCTTATTTGAAACAAGGAAAATATCCAAGGCTGAGCTTTGGATTTCATTAACAGTCCTGGAAAGCTGGAGCAATGCCACTGACCCCAGCAGGGTCGCCCCAGCTACACACCTGAATCTGGTTTGATGACTGCAGAGTGACAGCCAAGAATGTGCAGGAACAATTTAAAGCCGGAACAGAAACATTTCCTCTTCAAAGAAGAAGAGGTGATATTGAGTGCTTTCCACATGCTAGTACTGATTTCTGAAATGAAAGCCAGGCTGAGAGCAATAGATATATCCTGCACAGATTGCAAATCAAATCTCTTGTCTGGTTGCTGAAGTCCTGGATTTTCTGAGCTCTCTTTCCAAACTTAAAAATCTTTTCCTAAATGTTAAATCCAGGGCAAATCCGTATGGCGGATTATAATAAACACACTGACGTTAAAAAACAAAGTCTCAGAATAAATCGTGTAATCATCTTAACCAAAATAAGCACTAACGCTACTTTCAATGATCTTTGTAGAACCTCTTCACTGGAGGACCTTTTGTCCTTAATTTTGCTTGCTTATGGGGACTGTGGGTAGGAATTTGATAGCAGCCCCCATATGGGCACCTCTGACTAAAGTATCCTGTTCTGTAGCCCCCACCAATAATTATTTATAAGCATGGGGAGAGGGAGAATCCCCACTGTCAGATGAGAAAAAAGGTTATCTTTTTTCCTGATAATTTGTGTGTGTGATTCCCCCTTTTTTTCCCAGAGCTCAAAATCCAAGATTATTTAACTGGTTCTAGAAATTAAACTCTCAGGCATGACTAATCCTGCTGGGAGGGTGAGGAGGAAAGGGAAGTGTTGGTAAAGAGCCTTTCCCTCCCCGATTATCCATCACTTGTGGGCTTGTTGCAGGTGAAATCTTTCCACTGTTGCCTCTGAGCAGTGGTTGTCAACCTGTGATCTGGTGGCATCCAGGGGTGACTTCTACAAGGTCCATGAAAGACAACTAAGAACAAAACTAGGAATATCGTTATGAGGCCTGAGTTCTCTGGAAACATTTCAGAGGTCACAGCGGGAAGCCGTTAGCCAAGGGATATACGTAGTATGCATGGTACTGATAAGTGACAGGGTTGTCCCTCCGTCTTTGTCGTCCCCTCCCCTGGAGGACACCTTGCTGACTTTGCTCTGCTCTGTGGCACAAAGCCTGCTGGTGTTATCCTCACTGCTAGGTCACATCAGCAAACCTGAATTTAGCACCTAAATAACACACCTCTGCCTTCCAGCAAGCAGTAGTAATGTTAATGCAAAACCTCTTTTTCCTAGTGGCCTCAGTGGTTAAAGAAAACGGTGATCAGGGATTGTTACTTCCTGTGCAGCTTTTATACCATTTGAAGGGTCTGGCTCTCCGCTGCCTTCTCTGTGTGAAGGTAAGGTGTTGGCAGCGGTGGAAGTGATGCTGGATTCGGCACAGCGAGTGCTGTGTGTACAGCAAGCCCCAGAGCGATCAGCACTATGCAGTTGTTAGGGCCACACCGTTCATGTCGGTCACACCACAGCCTCTCTCTGGATGCTGCATGTGGGACAGAGTTGCCTGTTTTCTGACCTCCCTGCATCGGGCACACGGCATCCCAGAGCAGGGGGCGGCTGCGGCACACCACTGCAGCGGGGGTACGTTAGAGACGCCTGTGCTTCCCGCAGGTGCTCTGTGCTGGGTGTGGGAGCCCTGCGCAGAAAGCACATGCCTGGGTGCAGCCCCAAGCCCGGGTGCAGCCTCGCACCATGGTGCGGCCTTGCGCCCCAGTGCAGCTTTGTGCCCCGGTGCAGCCTCATGCCCAAATGCAGCCTCTCTCCCGGGTGCAGCCTCGTGTCCCTGTGCAGCCTTGTGTCCCTGTGCAGCCTCATGCCCAGGTTCAGCCTCAAGCCCTGGTGCAACCTCACGCTCAGTGCAGCCTTGCATCCAGGTGCAGCCTCACACCCTGGTGCAGCCTCGCGCTGTGGCTGCCTTCCCAAGAGCATCTCCTGCAGAGCTGCCTGCGAGCTGGAGTCTGGTTGCCCTGGCACTGTGCTATACTCGCAGGAATTCACTGTGCCGAAACAGCCCACAGCCAATTTCTGCAAGCTACCAGATAGTGGTATGGAAATATCATGACCTACAATAATTCAGCACAACCAAGTAATTAGCAGAACATAAAGGACCAAGTAACTGCATAAAACTGTTGGACTAATAACACAAGCACTTGTGGCCTGTAAAAAACAAATAATGGTAAATAAAATACCAAAGTATTATTCTCCAGCCTGTCACTACCCCAGCTTTTTTGTAAACCTTCATGCATTAAGTCTAATAGTGATGATAATGGAGCTGACCGTATTTGAGAGATTAGGCCTAAATTTTCAGTGGAGATACAAAATCCAAAAATGCAGCAAAAACAATCTGTAATTAGGAATGTTTTTCTGAACATCTAGATTTAGTCACAGTAGTAGAAAATTAAGTGCCCATCACTGTGATTTTGGCACTCTGAGTTGGATCAGTGCCTAGTGCTAAGGAAAGAAGATATTTTATAGCACCACAGTTCACCTTCAACATCAGGTTGGTGAAATTATCCTGGACTGAAAACAGTGCCTTTGTGAGGAAGGAGGCTGACTGCACTGGAAGCATCTCTGCTTGTAGACAGATAGAATATGTGTGAACTGAGGATTCATTCTTATCATATGTATAATCTCAATACAATAATAATATTATAAAGGAAATATTTATCTTTGGGTTATGGTTGCCTTAATAAACTCATGTGAAAGTGCGGATTTCCTTAGTAGAGTCCAATAAGGGATGTGTATATGCCAGAGATTCATTTGCTACTAATATAATTGTTTTGTGCCATTGAAGCTTTATTTCATAGCAGGCATATCTACCTTGCTGTCATGGGGAACAGCTTGTGTGGACATAGGAGAGTGGCTTTAAATGCTGAGTCTGCATGTGTTAGTGTACATGTGAATGTACTTTCTTCGCTCTGCTTTGATGGAATTTCTTTACAGACCTCCCCAGCACCTTGCCCTGAGCATGTGAAAGCGATGCTGGGCAGGAGGTGCCCAGTGCACAAGCCCAGCCTACTGCCTCTTCCCGTAGTTTTCCCCTCCCCTGTTTCTGCAGGAGCAGTTCCCTGCAGCCACCACCCTGATCCCAAACTTGGACTGCAACTTGCTCCTGATCCAGATGAATATGACCATTGGAATGGAGGGTGGACTACATGATCACTGATATCTCCAGTCCTTGCTCTGTGATCCGTTTGCTTCTTTTGATCTAGATTTCTTCCTGATAGCACAAAAAGTCCTAAAAATATGAGCTGAGAATGAGCAAAGCCTTCAAACTAGAATGCAATTAAATAACTTGGTTAATAATCTCATAATTTCTAAGACAGCTTCTGTATATATTAAGGCCTAGCATGATTTTTCAAACTCTTAAAATCAGCAATTCTAAGTATATCATATGGTCTATAGGATTCCACAACAGCAGTAAATAAATCCAGGACTCCATTCACATCTAGAATCCCCTTCATGTACTAATCATGTCCATTCCACACCTGAATCCCTGAGGGCATGAACATAATTCCCATTTATTCCCTTTATTCCTTTTTTCTTAACATTTAACAACAACAAACCAAATGCCACTAAATACTACAATTGGATCTGAAGCTATAACTGAGGTTTCCACACGCTGTGGGTATACACATAATTTAACTGGGTTGCTATACCCTTTGGGGAGGAGTCATCTGACAAATGGACACAGGTCTTAGCAAACCTAGTGAGAGCTTTCCCACAGTAATCCTTTCCTTCTGCCTGAGCAAATAATGGTGAAAATTTAAAGTCGGTGGAATTTTTGTCCTGAACGCAGCAGTCGGGTCCACGCACCCACCTTTACATTTCGGATGTGCTAGATCACTAACTTTTGTTCAGTTCCAAGTGCAGCTTGCCTGGATAGATGTCAGTCATCAGCTGACCCAAATGACTGGTATCTTGGCTGAATTCATGCCGTTGTTTACCACCTCACTAAATAACCTAGATATTGCACAGAAAGCCAAAGTGATCTGTCTTAACTTAGCACTAATAGCTCATTTATTCTAAGCAGAAAGGAAGGCAACCAAGGAAACACAAGCAGAAATTTTATTTCTTACCATTACCCAGATTTTTTCTTCCCTGGGCCACAGAACACTGTTCTATAGAGCCATTTGCTTCCAAAGTCTGTTCCCAAGTGGGTATTTTAAGGCTTAATCTGTTATAGAAAAAGGTGGTTTTTTTATGCAGAATGGCCAAGAAGTTTCCTGAAATTACTCTGGGAATTAATCCAGAGAATAGGACAAGTCTTGGCAAATGGCCAGCCCTTGCTTTGAGCCACCTGGATCTGGGCGTTTCCCAAGAAAGCCCTGTTAGGGGCAAGGTTCCCTCCTCAGACTACACTTTGACTATATGCAGCTATTTCCGGCATATACAAAGCTAAATTAGGAAGTTATGCTCAGAGAAACTTGTCTCCAATATAATCACATATTTAGTCACAGCATTCATTAAACATTATCAATACGTTTAAAACCGAAAGAACAGACTGCACTTTGTATGGATTTTGGTAGTTCCCACCTCAGCCAATCCACCCATGTGTTGAAATGGCCAACGTTTGCCTTCATGAGCACAGGTAACACCTCTGAAACGCGGAGGGAGCCTCTCCCATGTAGGTGCAGCAGGAGATGAAGGCCTCTCCCCTAGACAGTTCTTTTAAAGCAATATCTTTCCTGTTACTATTTCAGAAGGGATTGGAAATGGGTAGAAAAATACCACTGTGAATTGATGGATGATTTCAGGAATTACTCTGAATGTAACATTAAACCTGCCTGAGCTTTTGAACAGTTTTTTCTACTGTCTGCAGCTGGATAAAATAGAAAACAAAAGAAGCTCCAGTTTATTTGTCATGAAAGTGGATGTTATTCACCAGACTGTATTCCAGCTACCACAATGGTATGGTTACTGCTTTGCTATAAAATAGATGTAAGCTGTCAGTTACAGCTAATGGGAAGCAGATGTTACTCAGAAAAAGCTGGTGCATGCAAAGTGCAACACTAAGCTTTTGACTGCTGTGTGGGGACATTTGCAGACAGTAGGATGGACTCATCCATAGTGAGGGAAAGAGGCAGGTTCTGTGTTAGTTTATCATTTATTGATTCTGGAATTTTTGAGTTCAGGCTTTTGCACATCTTTTGTCAAAGATGTTTTATTGTATTTAAGTAAGAGCTGGTGGTGGTATTTTGTGTCTTCAGAACAGATAGTGGGGTCACAGCTGAGAGCTTCACAAACCATTTCAGTACTCATTTTAATCACAGCTCTCCAGGCTAGCACTGAAAGCCCTCAATTCTTGTCCGTGACCTCCACAGTGCTCAAAGATGCTGGCGCTTTGCAGGGTTCAGCTGAGAAACTGAAAAGTTTCAAGTGCATTAAATACAACTGTGGTTTTGTGTACAACAATTTGTTAAAGAAAAAAAAAGTTATGATATTGTTTGGCAACAGGACCCTAGCGAATGGAAGCTGCCATGAAACATGAGTGAAAAAAACTGAAGAAACTTGGGGGTTTCATAGCCACTCAGCTCTCCAAGCAAACTCCTGTAACAGTTAAGTTCATCCTAATGCACAAGGTATTTATGTCTTCCCTCAAGGATGGGACAAAGGCCAAGCCAAAGGTTCACAGAAAATATTTCCCAGTGAAGATGTACAAACATTTATAACCAATTCTGTGTTTAACAAAGACAGGGCATTTTTCCAGCATATGATGTTGTATGTTTCATTGCTATGCACCTACCTGTTTGCTGACGGTGGTTTAAAGGTACCTAGCTATATGAAGGTGTATTACACCTTATTTAGACTTTCTGAAGTGAAGCTAACCCTCCTGCTCAGGATCCTCTGCTTTTGCACACTCTGTACCAGTTGTGCACATTGTGTAGTAAGAGCAAGAAGAGCAGCCTCCAACTGCTGGCATGCGTGGGAACACTAAAAAAGGTGGGAGGTTTACTTTATGAGGCTCTGGAGCAAAATAGAAACCAAAGATGATATATATTTTTCTTACTTTTTTAAATGGTAGTGGGACTTCTGCACAGCAGAATCTTGTTTCATTTCTGTAGCTCAATGGGGTCTCCATAGAGTTCCACTGAAATTGTTTAGCCATTGTAATCTTGCATCTTAATGGCATCACCAGGAGGGATGATACCACTTTTGTGCATACGCAAGATCCATTACACATATACCAACCTCCTTCTGCTATGGTTGTCCCACCTAATAATGACATTGTAATGAGTTTAAGGGTTTTTCTTTTCAATCCAACATTGTAATGACTTCTTTTTATGGCATAATCAGACAGTCTTTCTAGATAGTTAGACAGTTTGTAGTATCAGAATGTCAAATCGTAAGTGCTGGTAGCAGAGATAAAGTGCATTCCTTATTTTCTCCAGGTATGTGGCAATAGCACTTTAAAACCTCACGGAAAGCAAAGGCTGGGTAGTGCAAGGGACCATCCAAAAAATAAGGAGATACCACCCCCTATTACAAAGAACTTACCGTTGTAGAAGACAGCCCTCCAACAGCTGATGGGAGACAGGCAACAAACACAAATGCAGAGGCCCCAGGGCTGTGACCTAGCTCGCCTGCCTGGGCCTGGCTGAAGAGTCAAGGCTGGGTGATCAGGGCATAGATCGCAGGTATTCAGAGATGTTTTGTTCTGGGTGTATGAACTGCTGTATTGTCCTAAATAGTCACCAGCTTCTGGTTTCTGGTTTTATACTTTGCATATTTTCTTTTTTATGAAATTGCATTTCCTCCCTTTTAGAGAGAGGATTAACAATTGTCCCCTTTCCCATTTATGAGTGTGATTCTTATCACGTCCAGGTGATTGCCTGTTTTGTATAAATGACTTTAATTCTGTTGGGAGGAAGAACTGGTTTGAATCCCTTTTGTTCTATAAAATCTCTGCAAAATGAATCGTTGTTGTTTTTTTTCTTCAGTTTTCTTCCTTCCCACTACCTCTACCCAAACTCCTGTGCCCTGAGAGACTTTGGGTCACAGTTTTGGTGACCGTTTCCAGACAGCCCAGACCGTTGGTTCATTGCTGCTCTAGCCCAGATTTACAGGTCACCCCTTTGGGAGAGTATTAATAGACTTAAGCCCTGGCTGTTAGTGGGACACATAAAGTGAGCAGATCGAGGAGAGGTTAAGGATCCACAGCAGTCACAGCTTGGTCGCTTAGAGACAATGTGTTCCTGCAGACCTCCAGGAGTGCAGGGGAAATGGGCTTTTCCAGCCCCAAAGCCAGCCGTTCAGCCCCGGCTGGCCCCATCCCAGTCGCAGGGTGCTCAGCCCATGCACGTGCTCACAGCATCGCCAGCGCAGCTGCATCACCTCCACCTCCAACGCAGGGCCCTGGTGGTAGCTCCCAGGGGAAATACGCACCCTGCAGCCCCGCTTGGCCAACCTTTCATTGCCAGCCTCTTGCTTTGCTTTTCATGTTGGAGTTTTGTCTTCCTGATCAGCTCTTGGTTTTTGCTTTGCTTCTTTCTTAGTTCTGATTTGGCCTTTTAAAATGGGGCTTTGCAATGAGCTCAGCAATGAAAATGGTGTACCGCTGGGGAGAAGTCATCACTACTGTTCTCTCAACGTGCTGTTGTTACCGCAGAAAAGCCACAGGCTGGTGTGTTGGGTCACTGGAGGGGTGATACTGTTACCTCTTGGCACCTGCGGATAGTCATATCCCTGCCCTCTTCACAGGGGCATGTTCTCCCACAACATGAATGACCGTTCTCCCAAAGGGATTTGAACCCACATCTTTCTTCTGGTTGCCAGGAGATTGCCCTGGGCACTGTGCTGTTGGGAGGGAGAGGGGAGAAAGGCTGGGACATCTGCCAAGGACACTGGAGCTGGTAAGTCCCGAGGAAGGATGGCAGCCAAAATCTGCACCTCCACTCCATGCCCTTAGTGCTTGATTTGCCACTGGGCACAGCACAACCCCAATTCTTTTTTGCAGGGTGAAATAGCTTTAGTGGATACAGGAGTCTTCTGATAAAAGGCAAGGCACTATGGAGTTTAGCTGAGCAGATCACATTTTGAGGGTAAGGTGCCACATTCCCCTTCATGCACCAGAATCCCTTTTTGGATCTGTCCCTACACCCTTTCATGGATCTGGCCCTTTGCTTGCATCTGAAGCCTCTTCAAAATTGAACTGTAGCTTTCCCTGATGTTTCAATGCTGTTTTTTTTTCTTTAGTAAATCCAAATTGAACCACTCGTTATAAACTGAATTCCCATTCTTGACAAGCACACAAAGATAAGAGATTTGTTTCAGCCCTAAGTTCTGGAAGCTCTTGCAGTTTAGCGAATTGAAGATTGTTTGCCCTAAGAAAAGTTCAAAATGTATACTTTCAGCTCTTTTGCAGAGAATACTTTAAACACCTCCTTCCTTCTGTTTCAGCATTTCCCCAACTCACAGCTTTAATCACAAGTGAGTATCACAAAGCCAGAACAGAAGTTCTCACAAGGGAAGAGCACAAAATAAGCAGAGCTCAGTTGTTGAACTGATTTTCACCTAGGTTTTGGCAATGAAGAGCCAGCTGGCTCTTCATTCATTCAAGGGAAAAGAGCTTCCTTGCAGCTGAGACTGTCAAATGATGGTACCTTTCTAGGCTGAACACAATAAACCATGTGTCATCTGGGGATTGTCCTTGCTGCAGTAGTAGGAACGCCAAAAATTCAACAATTAATCCTTGTCTTCCAACATCCCCCTGCTCCTTTTCCTCATCTCTTCTGTTTTCTCTTCCTGGACGCCTGCGTCCAAACAGCCGTTTGCCCCTTGCCCCCACACTCCCAGCTCCTGGCATCTTCGCCCCATCATCTCCTCCCAGCTCATTCTTCCCCCAGTTCCTCCCTGCTCCCAAACTCACACTTTCTGACCCCACTTTCTCTCCCTGTGCTCCCAGTTGCTCTGCCTCCCTCTGCTCCCCTCGATGCCCCATGCGCTCCGCTCAGCCTCAGAAATGTTAGCCCCAACTCATGGGTTATAAGCGACTGAAAGCAGGGCCTGAGCAAGGCAAGAGGTGGGCAGGCTTTCGTAATACGGCTCACTTAAGTGAGGCTCAGGGAATGTGGCTGAATATCATGGTTTGGGGGAGGATTATCTAACCATGGAACAAAATTAGAACAAATAAAATGCTGTTGTGTAATCTCTTACCCACATGCTATTTTAGATACTCCAGGTGCTGCTGGTAGGTGCTTATGCTGCAGTGACCTAGTGACACAGAAATGCCTGCAGCAAGAGCCCCAGGTAATCACAGACATTAAAACTCCTCCTGGGACAGAGCAGAAATAGCTTTATACTAACATATCGATGCTTCAGTTTAGTTTCAATCTAACTGTGTTTGTTGGGAGTGCAGCTTTAAGGCAGAGAAATGAAAATGTTAAATTAATTCAAATACTCTTGTAGCCCTTTTATAGTTGTATTACTGTATGCACACCACAGGGATGTTCTTCTTCAGCTGCAGTGGTTTCAAACGGCTACGTTTTAGCCATTAAGAGCAGTGAATCAAGACACACTGATCACCAATGTTGCATTATTCTGCGCAGTCGAGACCACTTGTCAAGGCAGGGTCTCCAGTGAGGCATATGGGTGAGCAGAGGTTTCAAGGACCCCAGAGCAAAAATCAAGACTGTGACCCTCCATGTATTAGGATGTATTAGATTCTCCCAGTGGAGCCACTGCAAATAGCCATATCCAACCCTCTTTTGGGTATTGAAAATTGAAGATTTGGCATTAGTCATAGGAGATCTATGCTAGTAGCAGGCTTAGGCCAAAAGCACCCACATTATATGAATGGATCCAAACTGGAATTTGCACCAATTTTAGCACCTTTTGTTTCTCCAGTGTCCAGGTTAACTTTATTAGCCATTAGACCTTGAAATTACATTCTACCCTGAAATATACAGTTGGGAAAATGAATTCAGCTAAGTAAATTGCAGCTTTCTTCAAATGTTTATAGGCTTGGGTCAGCTGGTATTGAAACCTCTTTCTGTCACACTCTTTATTATGGGCCGCAAAGTATGTGTGTGCAGTTCAGCAAAAATAAAGATCCTCTGCAAGCAGATCATTTGTAAATATTGAGTGAGTGCATATGAATTTTACAGTGTAATTAATATGATGAAGTTGGTGTTTACACAAGGAAGTTGGTTTGGCAAACCTGTGTTTAAGCGACATGTCCGTAGGAATTGCATTGAGAGTCCCAGCTTACTTCCACTGAAATAAATTCCTCTGCTCTATCCATTCTGATGAGGATCCCTGAGATGCAGAACGCCTTTCAGTACAAGGTAATTAATTTTTCAATGTTGCCAGCTTCCTGGGTGGCTTTTGGGTGCGTATATTCAAAACCTATAATGCAAGCCACAAATGCATTGTAAAAGCCACAAAGACCATATTCTTCAAAGAAGATAAATCTGAAAGACTTGAAGTAGGTGTCATGAATAAAAAGCAAAAAAACCAAAACAAAAACAAAAACAAAAAAAGGGGACACAGCTCAAACAGCAGAAAGACAGGATAATCTGTATACTCTAAAGAGGCAGAGTGTCTTTTTAGGATGTTCATGAAGAGGGAGAATATTCACATTACCTAACCTCAGGCAGTGAATATAGGCGCTGCATCAGAGATGTTTCCTATGTGGTCATGGGGGAGGACTGATTTGGCTCCTTCCCTGTTGTCTCTTGGGAGCACTGAAGAAATAGCCAGCACTCTGAAACCTAAACTTGTACCCTTAGAAGCTCCTGGGAGGATCTGGTGGGCCTCAGGCCATCTGCCTTTTTTAATCCTTGCCTTCTGCCTGTAAAGAGTATTTGTTGCCTAAATTGGTCTCTTTTGACATTGCTGTGGAAGTGGAGCGCCCTGCAGAGCATGGTCTGCCTGTGCCTCTGGTGCGGGTCAGTGAGAAACTCTAAAGGCTGGGATGCAGATGGCCACATTTAGATGGCTATAGTCAGTTCTTGTGTCTGCCTTCCCAAAGACACAAGATTCAGATTGAAAGCATACACCACTGAGCACTGAAATACAGGGCTGTACTTCAAGGTTTGGCATGTCTGTGCACATACCTTTACTTTCTCCAGGAATCCTGGAGCTAGTGAAGCTAGCTGGATTAGAAAGGACTAAAGTAATGTGGGCCAATGTAAACTCCTGTTATTGAGGGCTTGGTGACCAGCTTGACATGGAACATCAGAGTTAGAGAATTAAAAATGTGATGCATTTAGAGAATTAGAAATATGATGCATTTATCTTTTGTACTGTACCTAGCCCTTCATGTCCATACACATAATAACTTAGGGACCCAACCTGAGCAGATCTTACACTGTCACTCTCCTGTGCAACCTATGTACCAAATGCATTCAGCTCTCAGAGTTATGGGAAGGCGTCACTGAAATGTCAGTTCTGAAATATTAGGAGGCCAAGATGAGCAGAGAGACATCAGGCAGCTACCCTGCAGAGCTCCCCAGGAAGCCTCTGTCTGCTGCTTGTCATCCTCTCGGGCCACTCGGTCCATAGCTTTGGCCTCCCCCTGCTCTGTGCTGCTGAGGCTGGCTCCTGCCTCATGCTCCTGTACAGTATTCATATTTGCAATCCCTTCAGAAATGAGTACCTCATGAGAGAATCTTAAAACTAAAATACATCTTCACTGAAGGAAGCCTTGTTTTTGACAAACAGGAAAGTACTAGGATTAAAGCTCTATCTAATTTAACTTGTAGAAATGTTCTTACATTGTGCATGCTGGAAAAACAACCAGCACAAAAAGAAATATAGTCAATTACTCTTTCTTTTGTTTTACAAGATCTTCCACACCAAGATAACACCTTTCTGCTGGCAGAGATCTTCTGGATACAAAAGATGAGCAACTTGAGCAAGGAAAGTTTCAAGAAGGTAAGCAGACATGCAATTTTTCTGTAGCCAAAAGGCTCATACATAGTTAGCTTATCTGGAAATGCACATGGGGATGATGGATAACAGCAGATGCAGGAATCTGTGTTGGGCATTAGTATCCAGTTCACACACTTTACAAAAACAGCTGCTGTGTTCGCCATGTGCATCTCCCTTTACACCGGTAAGGAGATCAAGTAACTGCACCCTTTCAGCCTGATGTATAGGCTGAAATACCTGTACCAATTCCTAGCAGAAATAGCTATACTGATGTGGTTTGAATTGCTAGTGAGTTGACAATGCCATAGCAAATCTGGCAGGATAACCTTCTTCAGTGAAAGCCTTATTTACCTGCCTGCCCAACAGGACTAACCCTAAGCTTTGAGACCTGGGAGGATCCAGTAAGTAGTTAGAAGAGGTGGTGACATCCAGGCACAGGTGCTAGCAGAGCTTCTTTAAGTTACAATCTTTATTCTATTTAGCTACCTAAACATCAGACCTTAAAGTGCCCCATGTCTCTAATGATTCCTTTAAAAGTAAACTCATTGAAATTTCTCACACACACACACACACACATTTACATATATATAATTTGTATACACATACATATATATGCCTTCCTAATGAATGTGCACATGTTGCATGAACTGATAAACTTTGATTCTAAGTGATTTTGGTCAGTAAAAATAAAGACAAATTATAAGAAACTTGTATAAATAATTTAAACAGATTTAAATATATTGGGCAATATGTAGCTGAAGTCAGATGTTTTTATTTGATTGTATATGAGAGTTGTAGATGTTGGAAAAATAATGTCAAATATTCATATATTGCTAGTCTCTGAGCTGGGACTATGGAAAAACAGGAGTTTCTGGATATCAGTGAAGTGTACAGCAGCAGTGAAAATCATGCATTAATGCTCATTAAATACTCATAGAAACTCATTAAATGCAGATGGAAACTACTGAATCAAGTAGTACAAGCAGAATATGTATGTATATTAATAATATATCATCTGGAATATTTTCTTCAACATTGTTTCTCATCTCAAGGAAGAACATAACTTAGAAAAGGTCCAAAAAAGAATAACGAAGTCCAGATTTGATGAGACTTGTATTTAATGAGGAGAATGCAAAACCAAGGATTGTTTATCTTGGGAAAAAGAAGATGTAGTGAGAACTTGATTGAGTATGATGGGTATAGCGTAAACAGATCAATCTGTTCTTTTGACTGTGTTTCATAATAGAGGAAGAGAAGGATGCTTATATAAAGGAGCAGTAAATTTGTAAGCAATAAAAGAAACTACTGCCATAGTAAGTTTCTGACAGACAATGTTGGAAGAGGGGATCCAAGCAGTAAGTGGGGATGGATTCAAATGAACATGTGAATCACACAGAAACAACAGGTAATATGTTCTCATGAAGCATCATCAGGACCCTTATCTTCCCCACCAACTAGCTAGAAACAAGTCAAAGAGCTATTAAAAGCAGCTCTGCAATATCCTCTGGGACCTGTCATGCCCATATTTATAGATTGAAAAAGTGTTAATATGTTTCAGAATGGGGGAGGCCAAACTGAATAAAATGAAAGGATGTGGTAATAGGACCAGAATCACTGAGAGCAAATTTCTCCACTCCATCTCCACATGGATTTTAGCTGTATGTCTCTCTCATTTGAAACTATTAGAGACATCACAGTGCCTCACCTCATGGTCACCTCATAGTCTCATGCACCCAGAGTAAGTAATATCAATTCTAGCTATATCATACATGCAACACTTTAAGATTACTGAATGTACACGAGGTGCTGAAGAATGCACAGTGTACTGATTAACATGTTGATGTGGTTTTTATAGTCTGCATTTATTATTCACACTTTTTCTGTTTTATAATGTAAAGTCTCTGTCCTGTCTGCTCATCAACAGTTGCTACGTCTTGATTTACACCACCACTGACTTGATAGAATATTTGTGACAAGTAATTCATCTAATTAATGATCTTAGCAGATAGTCAAAAAGATTTTCGCAGTATTGGTTGTGGGTCGTTGTGTTGTTGTTATTGTAGGAAATTTCTTAATTATCAAGCAATGTGCTAATTTAAACTAGGCTCTGCTTGTCTCTGGGAATAAGGTTCTTAATATATAATTAGCCAAAACAACACATTATTTAGCTGTGGTTTTCAGAGCCATATTATATTTTTTCGTTCTCCCTTGCAGTGTTGGCTTCACTCAGGCCCTGCCTGCAGTGACTTACAGCCTGGCTACAGGTTTTTTCTGTGGGTCTGAGGGCCTAACAAACCTAATACCCCAAGGTTTGTCCCCACCCAGACAGCAGAGGAGCCGTCATTGCAGCTCTTTTTTTTTTGTTGTTAAACTTGCAGGCATGTTTCTTCTTATTTAACCCTGGTTCCTGTTTCTGACCTTGCTTTGCTCTGGCTTCCTCTCCAGCACGCGACCCTTGTCTTCTGGACCTCTAACATCCAAGCGTGCCCTTGACATATACCCTGGCCTGACATACTCTGTGTTCCTCTAGTCCAACTCTTGACTGTGTTTCTTGCCTATACCCTCTAATTAGCATAACTTTTGCAATGTCCAGTTAGTGACTTTGGTTGTCTCAGTGTAGCACACTGCTGCAGGTCTCAGGCTTGCTCTAATGACTGGGACGAACTGGCAGAGGACAAGACCTCCCTGGCCAGCAGAGGAACTCAGCCAGTGGACGTGGCTCCCCAGTGGCCACCCTGGCATCTCTGGGCTGCAATCCCCACAGCTCTGTACGCCCTCTCCTCTGGAGAGGACAGTGTCAAGGTTTTGCACTGCCGTGAAGCTTTTGTGTTTTCCCAGATCTTGCTCTCGCAGTCCTCTGGAGCCTGCCTTTGAGCAGGACTTCTGCACTGTACGGGGAGATGGTGCATGCTCCCACTTCAGTCTCCCAAAGAGCCTCTGAAGATGAACACTGGATTAACTAACTGTGGTAGCTGCTGAGGAAAGGGAACCTCTTTAGACAGGATGCATTTATACCTACCCAGAATATGTGCCACTATTTATAACAGCTTTTAGCCTGCTGATACTATTCTGTCACTGTCAAAAGAAGAGAAAGTACCCACTATTAGTAGCCGATCCTGTGGAAAGTATCTGTATCTCAGCTGGTGTTCCTTTTTTAAGCTTATGAAATCTATATATCAAAACTTGTGGAAAGTAAAGATTGACATCAGATATATTTATGAAAATCTAGATATTTGGCAATCCCTCTGACCCCAGTTAACTCTCAGCTTCTAACTGGCCAAGGAGCCCTCTGACAGCTGTAATTGTACCCTTTGAAGGTAAGGAAGACGATTGTGTGGGTTGGATGGCTTATTCCATAAAGTCTCATTGTCAGAAGGCAATTAGTTAGGCTATTTAGATGTCTAACTCTTAAATATCTTATTTCCCTTGGGACTGATACAAGCTAAGCGCCTAGGCAGCTTTTTTTGCCAATTATTTTCAAAAGATATTGGGAGAAAGGAACAAAAAATATCACAATTTTTTTCTTTTTTAAGAAAGACCCATACATGCTAACCAAAACTCTTCAATGTCAAGCTGGAAAAACAGAAAGTGTTTCAAAAGAGAAAAAAATCTGCAAAAATGTGTTTCCATGAGAAACACTTTTTGTGAGGTGGCTCTAATGCTCTTTTCCCCACTGAAAGGTATGATCCTCTCCGTGCTAATATCTGAAATATGAGAAATACTACAATGAGGAAGCAATACATGGTGATTTGACGAGGGATATACTAACGCAAAGTAAACAGATGTAATTGAATGAATGCAAGTCTTTGCAGTACCAAGGAAAAAAAGGAAAAAGTTCTAATATTAGAACAATGCTGGAATGAGTTTTGTAAATAGCTGTCTTTCTAATTTTATCCTTTTGGAGCAATAAGGCTCAAAACAAAAACAAAATTTGCAAAACTGAAACAAACCTGAGAAAGGCAGGCATGTAATCCAATAAAGCTGATGAGCTCACATCTACAAGACTTCCTTTGCCAGCTGCTGTGAAAGCTGTCTGAGGATGTCCTCTTTGTGAGGACATCCATGCTGTGTTTTTTTCTAGCATCCTTTGTTCATTTTGAAGAAAATGAATATTTGTGTAGAGGTCTGTCTCAAGACAAGCTCAGGAGCTTGTCTCATGTACTGTATCTGTCTCTGGCACTCCCCCCTATATCACCTGTAACCTTCATTCTTTTGAAAGTGGACCTCCCAGTTCAAATGAGTTATCTCTGCTTTCCTCCTGTGTCATGCAAGATTTACGTGCCATAGGTAGCACCAAAGACAAAGGAAAAAATAATAACAGCTGATAGCTGATAGACTTAACAGGGCTGATAATGCAAGAATCTTACTGGTTAGGAAACAGGCGTGTTCTGCCATTTCTCTGGTTTCTAAATATTCTCTGTTCATGTCATTTAGTTTCCTGTCATACTCTAACTCTGTGCCAAGTAGTATGGGAAACACCAGTGACTCCTTTCAGCTGCAAGGCAAGTCTTGTCACTCCACACTGCAAATCCTTCACAATTCACCCTGGAGAGCTTCGCTAACTGCCTCAAGAAAGCTGCTCCAGCAAGCTCAGGTGGGGTTTCTAATCCTAGAAGTGTTAGGTAGTCACTTCCCATTTCACCTGCTTTCCAGAAAGGTTGGATAACCAGCAGCAGGTCTTTGCAATGCTGTCTAGAAAGAGATGAGTCCAAACATGGCTCTGTCCCATTTCCCTGCCTCCCACTCTCCAGCTGCCTGCTTGGAATTTGTACATAAATAGAAAGGAGATTGGGAAGGACAAAGGATCAGGCAGAGGTCCAGAATACCCATTTGTGGAGCCACTACCACATTAACCTTCCTCAGACATCAGGAGTTTCCTTCCTCTTGCTTTGCCCAAAATAATTCACGAGGCTCTTAAAATGTATCCTGCACCTACTAAACAGGGAAGCACATACAGAGCACCTGAAGGATGGCATGAGAAAATAGGATATCTGAGGAGGTGTTAACAGTTTTATTGTGTTTTGATGAGCTAGGGGAATTTTAAAGGCTGCTAGAAGAAAGAACTTTCTTTTCTCCAAGTCTAACAACATGCTTCCCCTAGGAAGCAATATGAAGGTCTGGAGCTTCTGAATGTTTCTACATGCAAAAATAAGGAAAATCCTCTAGTGGGGCAACACAACTGAAGCTCAGGCTGTGATGGAGTGTGATCTTACTCTCTCACTTGCACCAGCATGTGTGATAACACTGATGTCTACAGAGCTATGTGCTGTCTTGATAAAAGCCAAGCGCACTCTGTAGAGGATTATGGATTCGTCCTAATTGCCTGCAGACTCCCCGTCTTCTGGGAATTCTTGTTTTACAAGTTTAAAAAAAAAAACCTTCCACTGACAAACTCTCCAGAGAGTTTGGCATGCTGTCAATCCTGCAATGTCCGGAGGCTCTTACTCCTGCCTAAGAGTGTGTGTGGAAATTATTCTTCTATACTTCAAGTCTACAAGCACACACATGCCTCACTTTTGACATATAAGTTAGTCATAGTTAACATCGGTTGTTCTACTCACATGTATATGCATAGGCACTTAGAGAATCAACACCTTAGTTTGTAAAAGACAGATATTATAAATGTCTGTACACACGCACACACAATAGACAATCTATTCCTTTTTGTCATTCAGAACTGCCTGTATCTTTCCAGGCAGATGCTTGACTTATACACTGCATAGTCCTTAACATATCCTTCCTACAGCAAGCCCAACAGATATGGTTATCTTGAAGCCTATTAATGAAAGACTTGAAGAACAGCAAAAATGCTGTTGCTCTAGCAAATAAAACACAATTTGCATAGCATATGCTTACTTTTGCCAGTGTCCTTGGTCAAATGTACACGCAGCGTCTGTGCTTTATTCAGAAAAGCTAAGGATGCTATATGGAAATAAACTTTCTGCATTATCAAACTGCAAACTGGCCTCCCCATTGCTAATGAGAATTAAAGATTACACTGTGAAGGCAACTGAGAGATTTCTGCAGGCAGTACAGATTGATAAAAGGCAAATAGTTCCAAGGATAGACAACGCAAAGGGTTTTTTTTTTGTTTTTTTTGTTTCTTCCTTCTGGTTATTGTAGTTCTTGTAAACTTGCTTGTTAAAAATGTTATTTCTTCTAGCATGCAATTAACTGTCCCCTGCTTGGCTTGCTCTTGCACTTTCTTGAAATTTATGAGCCACTTCCATTTCAAACAATGAAACTTTGACACATGACATTGAATATATGGAACCGCTCTCAACTGCCTTTGGGCTAATTGTGCAGATTACTTAAGCCAATCAGTTTGTAGTTTAATTCTTGCTGAGAGCTTTGAAAGTATACTTCTTTTTCCTTGGCAATCCCCTTTATGCTATGTGACCTTTTTACGGGCATTAGCTGCTTGGGATACATAAAATTTCTTTTTTATTTTTTGGTAGCAATTGATATTTTCAAAGATGCTAACAACCAGATCATTAGCTTTGAAGTAGTGTTATGAGTGACTGACAAGCAAATCAGCCTTTAATATGGTTTATCCGCAATTCTGAGGATTGCTCCAGCAGTGGGAACCCCCCAGGGGACACATAGCTACTGCATCTGCCTGCCTGCAACCTCACAGGCTGGGGGCTGGCATTTTGGCATTCTCTCCGAGGCGGCAGTGGTTCAGCATTGCTGGAGCATCCCTCTGGCTGACAATGTAATTTATGGCAGCCACAACGTTCCCTTCTTTACAGCCGAGACCTGGCCAGCTCAGCTCAGCAACAGCATCTGGAGCAGCACTGGCAGCCAAACCATATTTTCTCTACCCTCTGAGCACTCGTCTCCAGTCATTCACGATTTGCTTCCCTGGGGGTCCTTTGTGCTGCCCACGGGATCAGAAAGGGGCACTGCCACTCCAGTGTCAAATTTCAGAATTAGTGTATCACATTTGGACAAACAAGAGAATGGGACAGCTCTACCCTGTCCTCAAAACCTCTACTGTCCTCCTTCATTTTAGGCTGTAGCACTCTTCCCAAGGAGCAGCTCTTGGCACCTTCTCAGAGACCTGCCCTGTGCCTCATCCCTCCCTCCCTCTCTCTTCTTTCCAAGCTAGGAGATTTTTAAGCCTTTCAAAACCTTCCCTGCTGCCCACCCCCAGCTCATTCCCATCGTCTGTTTATGTCTGTTGGGTTTTTCAAGCATGGCTGGTCACCCTCACAGAGTCTGTGCATCTCATTACTTACGTCTATGAATTTCAAATTTGTGCACACTGATAGTGAGGGATTTAAACAACTGACCTGATTTTCAAAATTAGTGAAATCTCAGCATTAATATTTGCAAGGGTGGGAGCTTATGGAGTTGAGATCACTTGTTTATGCCCTGAAATATAGAAATCCATCTTCTCTGAAAATCTCCTGCTGTCTTATCAGAGGTACCTCTGAGCATCCAGAACTTACTTAGGGCCTGGTAATTGTTTAGTGCTATTTGCATCAGGCCTGAAGTTACCAGTGCCGAGAGAGAGTCCTCTTCTGAGCAGATCTGTTTCTAAGCACACTCCAGGTTTGAGGCTGGGTGTGCTACTTTATTGTTTGAACCCAGACAGTCTTCCCTTGTAATCTGCATTGTAGATTGATTTAATATATGTAAGATTTTCACGTCATATTTCCTAAACTGAATATTTCATCGGTGATATTGCCTTGCACTATCACAACAGTGACATTTTTCAATAGGTACCACAGTAGAAAGCAGGCATGCAAAGAAGAAAAACACGTTCTCCTGAGCACTTGGTACTGATGGATTTTCACTTGAAGTCTTTCAGAAGTTTGTTCTGCAGTAGTCAGTTTCTAGAGTGAAAGTACCCCTAGAAAGTGTACAGATAAAGATTATACATGGGATTATCAGCATAGAATAGATGATGTGTGAAGTTTCCTCTCTGATGGTAAATCCTCTTGTTCACAAGGGTTTTCTTAAGATAGTTTTAACTTCAAAGGGCCTTATAAACTGCCATAGGGGTTCAGGAGGCCTGGAAGCATTCATATATGTTCATTTCATGACCTATAACCAGACGTATCCATTCCATATGAGAACCTAGAAATTCTGTCAGCAGAAGGGAACAAAACAAAACAAGTTTTGAAACAGTTCTTCGCCAGTAACCAAAAGTGATGGTTATTTTGTAATGTATTTTGAACGCCACCCCAGAGACTAGACGTGTAGACAATTCTTAACTTCAGTGACTTCTCCTAATTCTGCTGTTATTTAAAGCCTGTGCCCTGCCCTAGGACCCTCTGAGGAAGGGCTTCTGGTGTATGTGGTACTCTGTTTCTGCTGCTGTAGAGGGACAGTTTCAACAGGTCAAGAGGAGAGCTGCAGACTGCGGTATTAACGGGATATCCGCTCTGGTGAGACTCACTAGCCCCTCACCCATCAGAGATAAGACTCTTTCAAAAGGGCTTTTTAAAAGAAAAAGCCTAGAAGAGGTGTTGTCTTTGCATGATGGGCTCACGCAGCTTCTGTCTTGGGGAGCTCGGGCCATGCTTATGTTGAGTTCTTCAAAAACTTTTCCAGTTTCATTTATTTATTGTTTGTGCTCAGCCACTGAGAGAACTGAACAAGGAAAATGAGGTGAACTAATTAAGCTTCATTAATAACAGATTGTCCCCATTATGTGTATAAAATAATGCCTGAGTTGTCTAGCTGATGTGGTAGGTGCTGTTTAAATCACTCCTATAAGCAGTAGAGTCTAGAAAGGTACAGGTAGTGTAAGGTATTCTACATTTTAATAGTGTGTCTGTGTGTGTAATTGGAAACTGAAAGGCCAAATGCATAGTGGAAACCCAGATTTTGCAGCGTGAGCAGTGATGAAACAAAAACATTTTCTTCAGTATTCAATACATTAAAATCTACCAGAGCAATACTTCTCAGCCTACCAGAAATAGTAAAAAATGAACAAGCGAGGGAGGGAAACTATCTAACTTTGGAAGAAAAAGAAACAAATGGAGAAATAGCCTCATACTGTGGTAGAATCTGGTTTTACATTGTGTAAGAGATAAATTTCCCTTTGACACTTAATGGGAGCTAAACTTTATTTCTCAAACTTACATGTGCTGAGCCCATGACCACGTGCCTTCTACCTGTGTAGCTCTAGCTCATGCTCAGATTAATATTCTGCTTGGGAACAGCCAAGTTTGGGATTTCTGTTACTAGACTGGGAGGCAGCATCGCTGGCCTCACCCATGCCCAGTCGTTACAGGAGAAGGCCACGGGTCTACACCGAGCAGTAAACTAGGCTGGGACTCTCCTGCCTCACAGAGCCCTGGATCTCAGCCGCTAACAGGGGTGGCTTGGGGAGTCTAGACTTTGAAACAAGGTTAGATACATGTTAAGTAGACAGTAAATTCATATAGTATAATGAGCACACTGTGATAGGAAAAGCTAAAAAGAAGGATATAGCTCGTTCTGAATGAACAAGTATGACAAGGGGTGATGCATGTCAATGACTTGCCTACTGGAACAGTGGGAATGAACCTACCCTCCAGGTAAGGAGAGAAACTGAAGATTCTTCCTCCATGAATTATTTATGAAGATGGTTGTGCAGAAAATGGTGCAACATTGGAAAGCAAGTGTAAGATGCCATGTGCGATGAGAGAAGTAGAAAGAGCAATGTCAGTAGATGTCTAGATGTAAAAGTGGTTGGGAAGAGTAAAGAGGAAGAAAGTAAAGGCAAAAATTGATAAGATAAAGTTGTGGTAGCTGAGTTTGTTTTTAATTCTAAAATATTAATGTTGACTATTTTCATCATAACTTTTTATGTTTATCAAATAAATGAATAAAAGCAATTGTCAGCTAGCATGCTAATAAATGTTGATAAAGTAATTGATTAAGGAGAAAATTTAAAAATGTATTTTTCCATAGACTTACTTAAAAACTGTAGATATAATAACCAAACTTAGCAACAAGATACAGAGATAATATGATGTCATTATGTTCTCTCTGTAAGGAGATAAACACTACTATCCTAAAGCTAGCTGTGGTTTCCTGACAACTGTATTGTTATTTTTATTACATGATAGGATACCTGGATGCTACAGAAATATCTTTTTTTCTCTAGGAAGAAATGAAATAAAATGAAATAAATTTTTTTTTGCCTCTTTACTATCAACAGGTTTGAATTTTTACAGAGTGTGTATTCTGATCCCTGCTCTTACAAATTGAGAGTCAGGATAATGTAACCAAATAATATTGCAAGAGCTATGCGTACAGTAACATTTGCATCTTTCTTGCCATTTCTTAAGCAATGAAAGTATTTTTTTCATTGCTTATGACTAATTGTTGTTGTGTCAAAAGCAGTAGACAGGAAAATTGGTGTTTCTTCCAAACATATCATTATAGTCACTAAAGTAATGAGGAATACATTAGATATTTTTAGGTCATCATTTTTGTCAGGGAAAATAGCAACCTTTTGAATAAACTGGAAATCATTATTGTTGCCACTGGGATTCACACTGAATACACTAATTATGCTGGTACTCACAAAGTTGCAAATAAGTAATTTCATGGAAGTGCCATTGTAAATTGCAATGAGCAAGGTGGTCCCCAGACCAGAGACTTGTCTTTCAGCTAGGCCGTGCTGTCCATCCCCCTGACAGGGCTTTGGAGGGAGAACAAACTAAGCAGAGGGAGTGTAAACCCCATGCCCTAGAAATCCTCTGGGATTTGTTCTCCTGGTTCTTGTGCCCTTGGGCCCTGCAGCATGAGAAAGAAGGCCAGTCCAAGGAGTCCCTGCTCCTCTGGTGGCCTAGGAGCAGCTCCCTGCCCCACCATGGGGTTTTTGAGCACCTTTGGGAGCAGCGCTCCATGCACAGGAGTGTTCAGGAGCTGCCTTTCCAAAATAGCTTTACGTATAGGCACATCCTCAGGAAATTAATCTGCATTAAGTAGAGGTAAGGGTTTAAAATACCTCATTAAACCCCAGCAGACTACTGTGCACAAACGTTAACTTGACTTACAATGAACCAAATTAAAGCTTTTTTACTTTTAACTAGGAGAGTCTTGATGCAGTCCCACTGATGGGAGCGTGGAGCTTGTTTCCTCGTATGTTTTCCTCAGCCACAACATCAACTGCAGGCTCTCCTGGCACAGCACATCCTGGTGACAGGCTGTCACCACTATTTGTGGGTTGAGCAATGAGTCCTATCAGTGAACTGACCTAGGTAGAAAATGAAGCTATTCCCCCTTTTTATGCAGAATTACTTTTATCATGAATCAGTTAATGGATATAATTTTACCATGCAGTCCTAAAAATGGTTGGGAAGGCACAACCGAGAAGGTGCAGAGGAGCAGGAGTGAGTGACTGAAGTTTGATGAAGAAGTTTGAGCTGGTATTGCCATGGAAGAAAAGTCATGTGGGACTTGGCTACCAGCTGCCCATTAATTTCCTCTCCCTCCCAGTGGTTTCGTGGTGATCTGTGCATTGAAGACTCTGAAATGCTCAGGTACTGTGCTAGTATAGACACTGTTTGGACCTGAGCTACGCAACGAGAAATGTTCACAGAAGCAACAGTCTGATGCCTTCTCATAATTTTGCCTCTCAGAACCACCTCTCACTGGTTTCCTCTTGTTTTAATGTGGAAATTCCCCAGTTTTACAGGAAAAGATTCTGTGAAGAGAAGCTCCCTTCCTAACACCACCCTTCACTTTCCCTGGGTGCTAAGTAGATCATCTAGAGAAATATTTTCCAGACACAAGAGTTACCACTGCAAGCATTTTCCTACTTGGTCCTTCTCATTATTATTTTTTGATTTGTCCTGAAATCTATTATTTGTTTCATATCAGAATTCTGTAAAGGCAGTTCTACTTCTCAGAACATTCTTAAGTACTATATAAACAAATCCAGACTGGAATAAGCAATGTTGCTCATCAAAAGTAGCTAAATATTCAAAAGTAGGAATATTTAATGAAATATAATATTTCCAAAGAGAGTCTTAGGAGAAACAACTTTTTCTGTTATTCTCCATAAATGAAAACATTTATTTAGCTTTTTCTTGCTTACTTTTACATTCTAGGCTAGTAACTGCTTGTCTGATCTGGAGCAGTAACATTTTCTGAAGCTGAAAGCATTAAAAATGTAAATCATTTGGGCTTGTTATTTATTTAGAGTAAATATCTTGGCATTCACTGAAAACAACATCTCAGATGTTTATTTATTTCACACCATAGCCTTACACTTTATTACTTTTACAAGCTTAATGGACTGAGATAACAAAAAATTATTAGACTTTGTTCATTAGCTGAAAGGCAATTCTGGAACCAAAAAGCTATAATGTATGTTAAAAAAATTCCTGAAAAATGTGGAATAATGATTCTTCAATTAAAAAAGGAGTCAATTAAGTTGTTAAAAAGAGGAAAATCTCCCAAAATTCAAATTATCTAAAAATCAACATTCTTGTGTAAGTTATTCCACAGATGCAAAGTATTGGTGTGAATGTCAGCCTATACTTCTGGTTTGTCATGGATCAAAATTCAACATTATTTTCCTGAAGGCACCTGTTTTCTAAATGGAATGGTTATAACCAAAGTATTTGTGTCTGATTATTTTTTTTTTAGATGGAAGACCAGATTCACCTCACTGAATGATTCACATTCCAGAGTAGGAGAGCAATCAAAAAAAGAGGACAGATTTCATTACAGTATATAGAGAAGTAAACTGAGGTGCTGATACAGCTTAACTTAGCAGAAAGAGAATTCATTTTACAAACAGTCATTTATTGCAATTGATTAATATCTACCTCCCAGAAGCTACCTTTCTTTTCTCCAAGTTCAGTATTTGGAAGCTCTGAATTGGGTCTCTCACTGTCTCTCATTGAAGTTAAAGGCAAAATTGCCTGTCAAAATATAAAATATTCTCTTCTGTGGTCACCTAACAGCTATGTTTTGTAAACCTGTCTCCTCCTGCTGCATTAGCCATTATATCTCAGTGTTGTTGCTTGGGCCATTGCAGATCGAAGGAGCTCTCCCATCACCAGACCCAGGGTAATAAACCAATTTTCTTCAGCCACCATTAGATGCTTGCAGTCGTGTTGACTTGCCAGCATGGGTATAGCTGGATACCACAGCAGATACCACAGAGTGCAGTATCTAGGTAACACAGAACTGTGCGAAGCTCTTTGAAAGCCAACCTAGAACTTTTTGTTGTTTTTTTTCAACAAAACTAGCTGTGTTTTCATGTTTCACAGGCCCAGACAGGATGGCTAAGTTCCCAGGAAAATAAGCCTGGATGCCTGACTGCATTAGTTACCATTCCGATCCAGGAGGGGCTGCAGAATGATCAGCATCAACCTAGGGCAGGTAGGAATCAGCTCAGACACGTTTAAATAAGCAAGTGGCAGCCACAGCTTCACCATTTCTTTGATGCACCGTGTCCTTGCAGCCAATGGTGAAGAACCTCTGCGCTGTGACTTAGAGAAGCTTGAAGACTTTCAGGAGTAAATCTTAGTGAGACTTACACCCTTAAATCACAGCGACTTCTGAAGATTTCACACTCTTACTTTAAAGTAATATAAAATTGGTAGAAGAGGACATAGGTCCAGATCACTTTCTATGGAGTACAAGGACTTCTCTACAGGGTTCAGGGGCACGGTACCACTTCTCGCTGTTTGCCAAACTTGCCATTCAGATACTGACCTGTGTCATTCCAGTGGGGACCAGGTTTCCTGTCTTTTGTCCACAGGTGTGAATGAATTAAAAGACAACTAAGAAATGCAAATCTATTGCCAGTACAGTTACATTCACTATGCAAGGATCTGCACCTCAGCTGAATGTCATCAGCATATACTTCACTATCTGTAACCAAATGCCTTTGTATCTTCAGAAATATACTATATTAGAAAAGAACATCTGGATGAAACCTTGGCACTGCTGAAGTCAATGAAAGCGCTAACTGTGATTTTTCTAGGTCTTTATCATTAATACTGCTTCATTTGTTTGAGGTCAAATGAAGTTTTATGCTTATGTAATAACACAAGGAGAATGACAAAGCTGAAAATCTTAATGATAGCTAATTTAGAAGTACTGTTAAGGCCAAGTATAAGACAGTACTTAAAGATATAAGAAGATGGATTAATTTCTTGAAAGAGGTAGAATTATTACAGTGTCTGAATAAGTGTATTTTGAAATAGATTTTCAGAAAATGTGTGGAATGGGATAAAAAGAACGTTTATATGTTGTTCTTAACGCTTTTGTATCTTTTATACAAGCACCTGCTCTCCACATTAATTTTCTCTCTGCTTACTAAGCAGTAACATTCAGTGACTTCTCATTTTTGTAGTATGAATAATAAACCCTTTCAATACTCTTTGTACTTTTATTGGACATGCAGATATCAGGAGCAGTTTCAAGCCTTATTGTTGTCTGTGGCAGAAGCTGTATTTTTTTTAAAACCATTTGCTCAGTGACTGGGGTCCTATTGTACAATGGGGTCGTGAGCTATGATTTAACCTCTCAGACACCTACAAAGGGAAATAACCAAGTTTTCTGACATTCATGAGAGACTGCAGAGAGTAGCATAACCTCCATTTTAAAGAAAGGGGACATACATGTTGTGAGATGTGCTAAAACTATAGAAAGAGCTAATGACACAGCCAGCTTTAGACTAAGAGTCCTGAGTCCTGGGTCTTCACCTAATGCCAGAACATAACCTCCCCCATAACGCTGGAGCTGTACCTCTATGAATAGATATAACAACTTGAAATAACAGTTACATTAAGTGTGTAAAGACCATGTTCTTATCAGGTAGACACAGCCAAACAGAGATTCACTTTGATGGAGGGACTCTGTTTTTGTGCCATCTGAGAATACTGCAGATTTACAGATTTAGCTGCAATACAGCTCTTGAATCAATTTAGCGTCATGTTTTATGTAAAAAGACATGTGATTTTGGCTTTGCTAACTAGCTGCAAGAATGGTGCTACCAATCATCATAAAATGAACTGTCTATCGCAACTTAAAGATGCCATTGTATTTTCTCTCAATTGGTGTTTTTGAAATTGCAGAAAGAAAACAGGAAGGCCTGAAATCTGTAAAGGAGCAGAGGCAGCAAGAAGAACACAGCTTACTCCTAGAGGTAAATGAGAAGTGTAAATTACACCTTTTCAGTTTATTAAGTACTAATTAAGGGTTGCAGCCTGGCATTCTTCTACCAGACATGTGGTGCCAGGGAACCAGCCACCCATGTGTCTGGAGGTTGATTGCTATCCTGTGATTATACAGAACCCAGCTGAAGCCTTTTCTTTTTCTGGTATTGCTGTCATTTGAATAATAGATCACCAGTATGCCTCACTGCAATAATCTATTATTCAAAAGCATTATGGTCCAAGAAAGATGTTTGACTTTGCTTTAGAGGGCTCATGCGACATAGAGACGCTGTGCCTGTGTTTGTGACCCTTGTGAAGGTCTCACTGACCTCAGAAGAGGGAAGAAGGTGTCCCTAGCTATCTCCCAGAAAGAGTGGGAATGAGCTGATCCCTGGTACTGCTGGAAATGATATCCCTCACTCTGAATGGAGGCCATCAGCACCAGATATACAGGAAATCTTGATGCAGCTCCATGTGAAAAACACAAGTTCCCTTAAATTCTCCCCTGAGTATTTCTGCAGAGCAGCAGCTAGCTGCAACACACCTGCAGCTTGGCTATGGTCAGGTCTTCTGTAGCCATTAAAGGAACAGGGACTTTTAAGGAAGAGATTGTAAGAGGACCATGAGGTAGCTCTGTAGGTGTCCACAGGGAGCCTCTTCCAAGCAGGGAAGAAAGTGTGAAGAAGCTGGCTTGAAAATTAGCAAGTGAATGATGGAAGTTGGCATCACGGGCCAAAAGGAAGCAGAAGGTCACTTCTTGCTATCAAATGAGAGAGGAGAGTTTACTGGGAGGAGATGGAGGACAGCAGTAGATAGAGGGAAAGAGAACAACAGCTGAAGAGCTTCAATGGTGAGGACAAGCCCCCATGTGGGGGAAGAGGTAAGGAAGGGCGATGCAGGTGAAGAGACTGGCAAGGAAAATGCTCTTTGCAGCAGTGCCACACTGCTGCAAAGTAGGTGCCGGTGGGCACCAGCGTGGGCTGAGGCTGGGTTCGCCGAGGCCGGAGAGGTACATGCTGCAGTGCCTGAGCTCCAAGGCGGTGAGAGCCCAGACAGGAGCTCGCTCTAAGAGTACAGCTTAACCATCTGGAGCCAATTTAGTCTTGCAATAAAATGTTTTCCTCCCACACTCTGGCCAGAAGAAAACAATTGTAACATAGCCAAAGATTTTTTAGTGCCAGTGGAGCAAGCCTGAGATCAAGGGTGGTGAACTGGGTCATGCACCGTATGATCTGCAAGCTTCAGATGCAGAAGCTGACTTACGCTTGGCAGTTCTCCCTGTCTTGCTTTGTGCAGTTGTTTTGTGTTGCCCTACAAAGACAGCTTGGTTTAAACAGTATTTTATCCATACTCTGTGGATGTTTACAGGGAGCGTCTCCCAGGCAGGGAAGTAGGGGGCTAAATCCCATACCAACTAAACCACAGCTCTCTGAGCATCTTCAACATAATTCCACGTAATTCCATTTGACTGAACTACAGATAAAAATAAAAAATGTGAGAATTACTAATTTTCTTTCAGTTTTTAATATTTTATTTTTCCTTGTTTAAGTTGCATGTTTAATAAATCCTAAAATTATTCCTTCTTTAGTGATTTATAACTACTGCTATACGACTGGTTGATTTTTCAGCTTACTGGCAAAACCAACCAAAAATTGCAGAAAAAAAAAATCCCACATTCACTTCAAGATGCTCCAAACTGTTTTCCCTTTCTGGAAGAGCCGAAAGCATTTTTTAAAAATTGTTTGAGGACAGATGAAATTGGCTCACAGTTTTATGCTTTCATAATAACACAAGGAGAATGGTTAGGCTGAAAAGCCTAATGACAGTTAATATAGTATCATTATTTAGCCTAAGTATATGATAGTATTTAGAGAGAAAAGAAGATGGAAATTTTCAGAAAATGTATATTCTGGGAAAATAATGTTAGGAAATGCAAAACTACAGTGTGTACTTCCCTTAACAGCTAAACTGCAAAAATCCATCTCAGTGAAATTGCAGTCCCCATGGTAACATTCATATACATCTATATTAGCTTTATAAATAACCAGGAAATAATGGGGAACATCATCATAAAACTGTTCTTTGGGTTGACTAAATATAAGTTGGTGTGCGTAAAACAATATCTAGTGTCAAAAAGCAGGGGGGGGGCATAATTTCAGAGACGATCCCTTCCCAGGTGGCATTTCTTAATATACAATCACTTTGCCTAATTATGCAAATATTACTGTGAGTATTAAAGGAAAAGCTGGAATTATGTGGCCTTCCTTGCCTATATTCTGGATATCTCCAACTGTAATGCTTTTAAGACTATTTGCTATAGCCGTAAAGTTGTGTTAATTATATTCTGCACATAGGAATTACTGAGTCTTGCTGATTTTGAAAGACTACCACATTTTGACAATGACAGTTTGAACTGGGATAACTAAATGATTAATGCATAGACATATATTTTACTCCAATTGGACATTTTATTTTGATTCTAATTGTTTTAAAAATATAAAAAAAAATACAGAAAATAAAACAGGAGGAATTTTGAAGCAAAAAGTAAATTTGAATTAAATAAATAGAAACATTTCCTTTAAAATGTGTGGAAACACAACCTGCTGACTCTCTCAAATTTTGATTTAAAATCAGTAAAAATGAGATAATATCTGTGAAGCATTTTGTCAGTAGCAAATATGGATTTTTCATATATTTTCATCCAAAAAAATTTTCCCAGCTCAATTTAGCCAAACAAATAATGTCAGGGCAACAAATCCCCAATTCCAAATTATTATTAATATGCCAGCTCGAAGAGTAATAAATAAGTATAAACAAACCTAGACATGTGAAAACTCTCTTTGTTTCTCACATCTCAGGGGCAGATGACTTACCTGGAATTCAAAATATAAGCAACATCAATCTAAGCTGGAATTATTTTGAGGTGTTCGGATGGAGGCTTTGATCCAAACCCAGCTTTCATCATCACATGTGCATGAACGTAAAAAGAAGGATCACTCATCTAAATCAAAATAGGCAGAAAGTCACATACTCTGCTTTCTTGCTTCATAGGGTTTTTTAAAGGCTTCTCTTGTAATGCCAGGTACCTGCCTAGCTGATTTTTTTCCTGAAGTATCAATATACCATGGGATACAGAAACAAACTACTTTGTCTTCTTTAATGGATTTTGCAATTGGGTGATTATAAATTTATCTTATCCAAGAGATTTACCTCTCAAATGATGTGTGAATTTCCACTATAGCTTTTGCACTTTGCATCAGGAAGAGACACGGAAACAGTGTGATCAGGAGAAAGAAAAAGTAATGTTGCTGAAGGAAGAAAATAAAGGCAGGTGGAGAAATTTGTGTTAGACCACAATGAACTAGCCCTTCAGCAAGAAAGGATATTAATCACTGAATACATGTACACAGTGACTAATGGCAGAGAATTTGGAAAAAAGATGAATTGTTTCCCTAATATGTCACATACGCTGACCACAGACTGCCTGCCCAGCTGTCACAGTCCTGTGGGACCGCCACCAGACAGCCTCTTAGGGCCAGGTAAAAAAATGAAGGATTATCCCTTCACGTGCCCCTCATGGTGACTTCCTGAAGCCTGACCTTAAAGTACGTCTGTGTCTCAGCATCTAGCTACGGCTCTCCCTGAGGCTGTCCCATGTTACTAAGCTCTCTGTTTCCCTGGGCAGAAAACTTTTGCATTTGAGGAATCTGGAGAAATGGAAAAGCTGGCAAATAAATAAGAAAGATCATTTCTAGAGAACTTCAGTATTTATTCTTTAAGGATCAGTTTTCTCTAAGGAGACTGGGATTTTGTAAAGCTGTTATTCTGAAACATCTGCTTGCACCTTGGCATGGTCCCTGTCCAAGATTGCTCTTTGAGTGATGCATGGCATGAAGGAGGCAATTTTTAGACTTGTGTCAGTCACAGTTAATGCTAAAACTGACTGGTCTGCAGAGCCTTGGTTTCCCTCTGATTTGCATCACTTCTGCACTTGCAGGTTTCCTCTAACTTCAGTGAAACTACTCCCCGCCCACGTAGTAAGAGTATTGGGCCATGTCTACATCCTAGAAAATCACAGTTGTGAATATGATTCTTATCTTGGAATTAGTGGCATCTGCTATTGCTTAAATTGTGCTTATAGGACTAGGAGCTATTTTTAGAAATATGAAGAGTCTTCTCAAAAGGCTGTCAGAGCTTGGAGTCCTGAGCAGGCAAGTGACTAATGATAGCTTGTTTCCAAACTACAGCAACAAGGAAGCTGAAGTATACATTCCCTGTGCTTAAGCACTAGGAAACCTTTTATTATTTTTTAAACAAGGTTCAATACTGTCTGGATGTCTTGGGAGATTTTTGATAGTTACAGAATATTCCAGTTTGCTGCAAGAAGTTGACAGAAATTCACTCAAGTCTTCATTAGCTGATGCTAGCAAGTGGCTGTTTGGTCCTGGCAGCGTAAAACCCCATGAACTCTTGGATGCATCACAAAAATGATCAAGAACTGTATCCTTGCCGGTAATCCTGTTGGAAAGACTAGTAAATGGACACATAACCTGGATTATCCAGTTCCTTTTGGAGCTGGTCCTTGCAAGTTAGGAATGGTTCAGTGTAAGATTGCTTGTATTCTCATTTCAGATGTATCTACATTTGTTCTTGTAGCCCCTCTGCTTGTAATAAGCACTGCATTACTTTTCAGAGTAGAAGATTTGAAATCCTACTCTTGCATTGAAAATGTAAATACCAATATCAAATAAAAAGCCGAAGCAAAGATGGCAGGAGTTTAAAGAGTTAGATCCTCCTAAACACTGGTATTATTTTAAATGCTCTTGGCAAGCCAGTAATTCCTTGTCTCACTGGACCGCAGAGATGTATAAGGACTTGCTAAATTAATGCACAGGACATCTATCAAAATAGGCATCTTTATGAATGTTGTATTATTAATCCCTCTGATCTCATTGTACAATTGCAGAATGTAATTCGTAGTTTTATTAGCAGTAGTCTACATTTGTCAAATCATAATTACATCCAAAATTGGCTTTATATATGCATTTTGTTTAATCATGGAAGGTCAGATTCCTGTATACTTTCAAACAACAAATACAGCCTTACTGTAGAAATTATCCTACTATATTTTTTGATGTGCTCCAAGAGTTAAGGTGATATAGAGCACGAGTAAAGAGATTAACACCTGGCCCTAAGAACTATGTAGTGCTCTTGGTTGCCTAGATAAGACAGAAGAGAGCAAAAGCATACTGATGTAATATTTATGCAAATACCTCCTTAGCCCAAATTATTATGGGTCTCCACACAAGAGCTATGAGAGCCAAAATGTAAGGAAAAGGAGATTAAACTAAGAAAAGTATGTAATGGTAAAGAAACCAGTAATCTATAGCTCTTCATTCAGAATTTAATCAGGTGCATAAAAAATTATTTTAGTTTTAAGCTAGGACTCGACAGATCATCAATAGGGACTGGCTGTAATTAAGACTTCTTGCAAATTAAGATTTGTAAATTAGAGCTTCTAACTGTGCTTCTTGCAGAGCTGTTTGATCTGAATCTAAATCTACTGCTGTTGCAGTAAGACATGGGCTTTAGTTGCAGTGAGTGGTTTGATAGCTTCACTAACTTTAATGTTGCAACAAAAAGTTGCTGCTTTTTAGTGTCATTTACTACTTATGATTATTAATAAATCCCATGCATAAGGCCATCTACACTTAGGATGAGTGTTTATAGAACAACATTACAAACCTTTCCCTTGTAGTGGTAAAGATACGTTACCTCAACATGTAATTTAATTAGCACTTTAAGTAATGTGAGGTTTTCTGCTGAATGAATGTGGATGCCTGTCTTACGGTTTAATATCATACACATTCAGTGCCAAATTCTGCTCTTGGGTTTAAAATTTCAAGCTTGCTGGCACATAATGCATCTTGCTGAAATGAGGTATCTAATTAAGTGAAGCATGTACCTGATTCCCTTCCTAGGCAAGAGAGAGATTTTCAGGTGGACTGATTAGTCAATTGGAAGATGTTTATGTCCCTTATTGATGACAGAGCATGCACAGCATGACCAGACCCCTAAAATAGGTGAGATGATTCTGGGCTGTTGACCTAAGATGCTTTGTCCTTATATGCCTTTAGGATAGAAGACAGCCCTTAGCATTTTGAACTGTTGACTTGCAGAAAATTCATATTGTAAACAATACTGTTTAAAATATAGACACTTTCTTGTGAAAAAAAAAGACAAATTGATCAAAGTAAGGGCTGGTTTCTTCTCATGTTGCTGCCTCTGCTGGTTGTGTGAGTCAAAGAGTGGTATACAAATTCTTTTTTCTTCATTTTCCTCACTCCTTAAAAATCTAAATTAAAGGGTATAACCACTTGTGGATTTTGTGTTCTTATCTCACTCCTGAGGGGAGAATGCATGTTGTTTCATCTTGGAAAGCAAAGTCCAAAACCATGTCTTAGCATGAAAACTTTGAGTGTGTTCCTTCAAGGCAAGGTATCTCCATCACATCAAAGGTCACTTAATAGTTCATCTAAAAGCAGCAATTTAGGACTGAAACCTGACAGACAGGAAAGATCAAAACCAACAGGAATAAAGAAACTGCGCATGCGCTGGAAACTCCCATGCAAAGTAGATACCATGCAAAGGATGATATTGCAAGCGGACAAAATTAATAGTTAACTGTTTGGTAAACAGGACTTATGCGACGTATGAAGGTAGTACTCTGGTGCTCAGTTTATCCCTGGCTGTCAGATTAGTCTTTTGCAAGCTACTGTATTATGGCTCCCCACTGAATCCAAGTCCTATCTGGAAACAAGCATTGCAATATGAGGCTTTATGGGATGGAAACATTCCTGGCTCCAAAGAAGAGCATGTTAATCTTAAGGAGGGGTATGGGCTTGGTGGCCCTGATGGATAAAACGGTCTGTACCCCCAGCATCGGCGCTGCGCAGGAAGTGGCAGGGGAGGTGGTACGCCTCGTTCTGGTCCCCTGCATTAGTCATAAGCTCACAAATTAGTATCTCTGTTCCTTGTCCTCTGTTGTAATTGACAGTGTGTCAATTAATATATAGAAGAGGTGAGGTTTGTTTTCTTGCGATGTGGGCTTGTCTTAAAGAAGAGCGAGATTGCAGTCTCTGATTTAATGTGTTAACTGCTAGTCATCATTTTTTTTGTATTTTCTGTCATTTCCTCTCTAGGGTGGGTCATGTTTGGCAGTTCAGAAGTGAACAGATCTGTGCTACTCTAACATCTCTAAATAACCCAGAATCAGGTTTGGAGTGTAACTGGTCCTTAGGTCTGAGTGAGTTGTTTTATGAATTTCCTGACTGACAGAGTTTCATGGTGAAGTTCTCAAAAGTCCCTGTCTGAGTATTGCACATAATATTTCTTTCACTTAATGCTTATAGAATATGCCAAGTTCATAAAATTTATTAGTGCCATTTGCAGAGGTCAATTGTCTCTTTTTCCCCCAAAGTCATATTATGTAAGAGAAAAACTCTAACTATGAAAATCAGTGAAAATGCCTCTGATAAAACAGGTATCCCCAAAACTGGTGGAAGATTCCAAAAAGAAAGGCAGAGTTTCCTCCAAGTTAAATGTAATTTTAAAAACTACACTAAAGCAAGAAGACCACTACTGTGGGTATACAGGGCATTCACTAAAGTTTTTCTTGTTTTTGAAGTCTCCTAACAGTGTCTAGTCACTTGTGAGAAAAATCTTCATCTATGTTTTGAATTTCATAGTGTTGACTGTATCTACCTTTTTTTTTATGCCCATACCAAAGAATTTGGAAAAGTCTTTTAGGAATAGATAATAAAGCAAAGTCTTGCAAAGTCTTAGAAAAGTTGGAGAAAATATGTATATGCAGATGAAACCTTTTTTTTTTTTTTCCACAGGCCTTGGGTACCCAGTTACTTTAAAAATACTGCCATGTGTATCTGCTGTCAGCCAATGAAGAGAATGAAAAATATAAGATATTGGCGATGATAGAAAGAAATAAAAATTGATTTTAAATATTAATTTTGCTCTGGACCACTGTCATATTTTTGTCTTTTAATCAAAAATATTCCCTTTCCTTTTGATCATATTGATGGTATATGGGGATTTAACACTTTTGTGTTAGAAAAGAGATGTTACATTTATGAAAAAAGCCTCCCCATCCATATTTTTACTCAGGTGCATACACCATTTCACAAGAACAATAGTACAATCTACCACATGGAAATTCCAAATGTTCCCCTGGACCTAATATCCACTGATGTCAATAGGAGCTTCATTTATATGTGAAGGTGATACATTTTCACCTTAGGAAACTTAAAAGTGAGACTCGCTGCCTCCTCAAAAGTAGGGGAGCAGAGCATATTCCGTGACAAGTGAATCAGAAACCAACAGTGGACTGATTTATGAATGGATGAGAAAAAAAATTCTCTTAGACTGAAGAGGCATAAAACCAGCTGAAGCTGAGGGAAAGAACAATACTTCTCCTAATATGGACTTCCAGCATCTGGCAATATTTGTGTTATTCTTGGAGTTGCTCCTGACCAGAATGTATTGAATTACTTGCAGCAGCTGGAATCAACTAGTATTCAATGGTATGCTAACCAGCATTTAAAATGCCAAATGTGTCTGCCAGTATTATGAAATAGGTTTCATAGCAGGAACTACTGCATTCTTATCCTGCAGTTCTAAATTTCTCTTTCAATCGCTAACAACATGGAGCTGATCAGATAATTTCTCTATGCTGGTTGGACTTTGATCCTGGAAACTCCCTGCGATAATGTAAGACTCCAAGAGGACAAACCGATGCCCATGGGTAAGAGCACAGAAACTATTCTATTTATTAAAGGTGCCAAGAAGTACTCAATGATAATAGTAAGCCATATATAAAGTTAAAAAATAATATTATGAATTAGCTTTCTCTTCTTTTTTATAGGGAGACTTGTGAAGACAAACTCAAAGGAGCTGAGGTCTTTTTTTCAAATAGGAAAAATCAACATAGTCACCAATGTGATAGCAACCTAGAGAGTACAACTCCATGAAAATCAAAGCACAGATTTCTTTTCTTTTACAGTATCGATGCAAAGAAATAGACCTGTTTGACATGTGTGAGCTGTAGATTGTCTGGGCTAGTGAACTAGTAATGAAATCGAGCAGCTTCCCCAGATCAGCAAGGTGGCTAAGGGATTATCATTTGACAGTTATTATACTGTATGGCCTTTCACCAGTAAAATGAGTTGGCATTCTGGGGACATGGGAAACTGCGTTCACTGGAGTTTGCATTAAGCTGGTACTTTGCTGGCAGCGTCAGCAGAAAGAGAGAGGGCTGTGTAGTAAGCCCTGCCCCACCTGCTCCAGACCAAACCCCCACACTTTGGAGATTCCCAGACTCCCTTCATGAGGCTTTGCCTTGTCCATTTTGGAGTGAACTGTACCTCTTTTTTTCAGACTCCAGCCACCCCTGTAGCCATGGTCCCAGCATTTACCACCTGTGGCCATGTGCCCGGCTCCCTGCAGAAATGTTCACCCACTCCCAGCAGCTCTCAAGGTCCTTGTTCTTATACAGGACTGATGCTGTGTATCATGTACACAGTGTATTTTTGATCAGGCTCTAGGAACCTGACAAACACCCTTATTGTGCTATCCAGCCACGGCCTGAGTTTTGCTTGCACAAGTTACATCTCTGTTCCAAAAGAGCAGACAGTCAGCTCAAAAAGGGAGAGCTGCCAAAGCATAAGAACTCCCACTATTCTCAAATATAGTTATGTTCAAATATGTGTGATGCTCCCATCATCAGTTATATCTTGCTATTGTAGGGCAGGCTATTTTAAGATAGACTAACAGAGATGAATTTTGACATTTATTTGTATTCTTAGTTTCCCCATTGCACGTGTTAACTCTCTTTTTTTTTGTAAAAATGGCTTGATTAAGGACTAACATCTAGCACATACTTCGTAGTGAGGATGCCAAGCTGAACTGTGAAATTTGCTTTTTATTTCAAGCTCTTCTACTGTAACACTGTGTGAATTTGGTCATGCCACTCAGGCTCAGGGTCTTCCAAAATAAATTAATCAAATGGAATCAGTGGTCCCCTACACGTTTTAAGAATCAGGCTACAGAGAAGTCAAACTGGGTGAATAAAACTAGTGATCACCCTTTCAAAGACTTGTCTCTAAGCACTCTCAGCTCCTCCATTTATAAAATAGGGGGAACATAGGCTCCTTGGCAAAACAATCTAAAATCCACGGATGAAAGTACCACAGAACAAGTTTTAGGTTTTAGAAGACAGCTCTCAATGAAGAATTTTGCTCCTTGACAGTAAGATGAAGAATTTTCTTCCTTCCTGGTAAGATTGCTGTGCCGTCCCCTGTAGATTGCCTCCTTATTTTGTTCTCCTGCACTTTCTCGTATTTGCCCTGTTTTTCAGTACTTTTGAGAGGGTCTGGGAAAGCAGAAAAGATCTTACAATGGATTCTTTACAAGAACTTTAATAACATAAACTCCCTGAGATTGAGGCTCCCTTCTTCACTTATTGTCAGTCTCACACGCAGGACTTTCTTAGGATATGTAATTTGATCTCCCGTTACTCTGTTCTTGTGGCCTGAATCTTCCCTGTTTCATGTCATCTCTTGCTCTTTAACACCGTGAAGATTGTTTGAAGCCAGCAGCAAGCTGCATAAGTTTTTCACTGCTAGCATCTCTTCTTCAAAGACGCATTGCCACGGCCGCTCAAGTCTCTGCTAGCGGAGGAAGCCTTTGAAATGCATGAGGCTCCACAGCATGGCCAGAGTAATGACGAGCATGAAAGAAAACCTGTTGTTTGTTTAAATTGTCAGTAGCGACCATATAATTAAAGAGATGAGAGGGTCTGGAGTTTGTTGCCTTTTAAAGGAAGGTTACCCACACACTGGCTTCCGCTTGACTACAGGTTGGGCCAACTATAGCCCTGCTCGTCACCCAGCACCCGCGTTGTTAGTGCTTGCCGGATGAATTTGGCTCTTGTGCCTTGGCACAGCCTAGGTACGTGCTTGCTAATCTATGAATGTCTGCTGTAGAGTCAATGTCAGGTAGCCGAGAGAGCGCACTACCTCCTGGCGTGACCGCAAGGTGTCAGGGCTGCCAAGCTGCCTGCTGACGTTAGTTTGACGAAGATAGTACAAACAGAGAGGTAGGTTCGGTCCTGGCCCTGAGCAGTTTACTCTCATTCAACAAAGGGGATGAAAACTAAAAATACCGCCTGACCTAGACCTGCTAGGTAACAGGTGAGGGGGCAACGGCAACAGCCATGCTTCAGCTGCTGAGCCTGGCTGCAAAGTCCTCGGGGCGCTCAGAGATCACCATGGCCTCAGAGCAACAACAAGGGCTTCAGAGGAACTCCAGAGAAAATTATTTTCCCACAAAGTAAAGCAAACAGAGCAAAGAAATGAGTTAATCCATTTCATCCTATCTGTAAGTACACAAAATTATTCAGTTACTCTGTCAGGTAATCCTGCCCTGGATAGAATTAAGTTTGTTAGCCCCTTTAGTAAAGTAGCTTTAGCTAAAATGAGAGAGCATTAGATTCAATCTATCAAGATAATCTACTGTGTTAATACAATAATCTTGGAGAGGCAATTTCTGGGAGATCTCTAGGAAGCTGGCTTTTTACTTTTTCTTTTTTTCCCCTCTTTTTTGTGGAGTTCTAGGATAAATATGTGAAATATCCAAGTACTGAGAAATTATCGGAATAAAAAAGTATTACTATACAAAGATACAGCTCCATCTGAAGAATTGCAAAGGACTTCACTGTTCCAAAACAATCATTTTGTTACTGTTATTGAAATGCTTATTTCAAACCTCATTTCAGAATGTAGCCAGGGAAGATTAGACAAATGTGCTAATAAAAGAGGAAAAATATGTCAGATTTTATATGAATATAAGAGAATGAAAGAGGTGTGTATTAAACGTGTGATTCTCTTGCTCTCTTCTGAAGGTTAGTCTCTCCTTGGCATCTGCTCTGCCCTGTCATACCTGAGAATCTTATTCATGGAGAATGCAATGCCCAGATTCAGAGTTATCAGGATTTTTACTCCAGTGGGGTTTGGATCAGGCCTGGATGATCACAGGGCACAAAACAGTCTGTGAAAAAACACAGAGATTTTGAGTCAAATGAAATCTGGAGGAAAACATTTTGATGACAGAATGAACCGCATGGATGTGGTTATCTGCCTGGTTAGGCTTTGCCACAGGCCACCTAACCCACAGGCAGGTAAATACTTTGACTAACTAGGCAAACTTGACATTTCCACAACTGTTGGATATGTCCTAAGCTTGTCTTATACTTTCTAAAATACTGCTGCTACGGGTAGAATTCCTCTCACTTAACTTTTGCAGACTGAGAAACATGCAATAATCTTAATTTCCTGCTTGGCATCCCCCTCTAGTCCATGGGGCCCAGCAGCTCAGGGCCCAGAGGATAGTTTAGCCCCCTTGTCCCAGAGGGACTCCTGTTCCCGGGACACCTCCATCTTCCCACTCACCAGAGAAGCCCTGGACAATCAGCTTAACTGGTGAGCCAAAATTTCAGAGGGCTAAAAATGGCCTGGCTGAGTCAATCCTACCATGAATAGCTGAAAACAGGATTCGTCTCACTCAGCTTTAGTGACCTAAAAATCAGGTGTCCAGGAGGTGGCTGACTCTCTTTTCTAGCCAGTGGAGAGAAGTAAACTCCTACAGAGATTGATTTATCTGATCTGACTCAAGATAAGATGAATTGCCCTCTGGCGGTGCCTTTTCCTCTCCAGTCAATAAAAAGGAAGTCTGTGGTGATGTTTTGTCTTACACGGTCTTTATTTTCTACTTCAACTCCTTATAGCTTAGTGGAGCTATCAGGATTTCTTCGTTATGGCAGAGCTCCACATCTACACTGTTGCAGGACACAACTGACCACATATATAGAAAGCCACTTCGGTAACATTGTGCTTTGGTCAGACCACTTAAGCTAATGTATTTCTATTCAAATGAACTTCTCAGGGGTGATTTTTTGAGTACTGTATGTAATGGGTTGGAGAAGCCTATCTGTGCTGTAATCACCTTGGACATTCAACTACAGTATAGTTGCAGATGCTCTACACATGTAGCCTATAGCATTCATAAATTTAAAGAGTAGATGGATGTGTCAAAACACTTATATTTTATTCACCAGTGGTATCTGGAACTTGTTGAAATTTTTATTTTCATTAAACATGCAAGAACACTATATACTGTGGTGTGATTTGAATGCATAATTTAGAGGGTATTTTATTTTTTTATATTTTATGAGGGTTATTTGCTGCTATTCCTTCCTAGAGTTTATTAAATCAAATTTGTTTGTACAATCAGCCAAATCTAAAATAAAGATACAACATTTGCATTCATAGATTTTGTTCAAAAAGCAATATCCATAATGTACTTACAAACTTTCTAAAGACTTTAGTCAGTCTTTATGATACAGATAAAATCTATGTTTTCAACAAAAAGAGGCCATAAGGTATAAAATGCTGACTGGTAATGTCTTGTATAATATATTCAGCAGGTCAGGGTAAATAAAAGTGGATTGTTTGCCCAGATTTTTGCATATATTATAGAGCGTCACAGCTGGCTTTTCGATTTCAAAGGTTACTTTGTTGGATTCCATGTTCTTAGACTCCCCACTCCTCCAAACTCCATCATTGCTCCCTTGCTTTCTTCTGCAATGAAATCCTGCAGCAAATTTCACAGTCCTGTATGAACTTTGATATAATCCCATTAGCTGCACTCAATAGTGTGTTGCTCAAGGCACCCAAAAGCCAGTTCTGCTGAACAAGAGTTTTATCAGGTGAGTTTTTAGTGAAGTTTACTTTAAGATGAATATGTTCGCTGTGGACAGTTTATGAAAATTAATATCATGTTATATAATTGTACTGTTTAATGCTATATCTAAAATGAAGATACAGATACGCACCATAAAGCTCTTGTTTCTTCCAAGTCCACTGAAGTAGAAAATCATTTCGAAGCTTAGCAAAGGATAATCAAATAAAATCTTTTGATTTTTATCTTGCTTAAGTTTTATGTGATTTGGTCAAGTAACTTTCTACAGTTTACAAAATACTAAGAACAACACAGCTGAAAAATGTAAACAGCGTTCAAAGATGCATTTTTCAGTCTATCTCTTTTTTTTGCTTTTAACAAACTTCTATGTACGTGAGTGAGAAGCTTTTACCAATATTTTGTGATTTTTTTCACGTTTCAAATAACTTTTAATTTGTCCAGAAAATATGTCACTGTATGTCATGTTTGTGACAATGCATTAGCATTTGTGACTATTTTGTTATCATCTGTGGGATGAACTCCTTTAGGTAAGCCAAATGACAACAGCAAAATCACTACTCTTGTGAAGAACTTCAGAAATGAGTTTGGTTAATTTTTTATTGACAAGATTGTTACTGGAAAAAAATGGGAATTAACAAAATGGAGAACACAGAGAAAAATCTCAATTTTCTCTCTTTTTCTCTTATAAAATGTAGAAAAAGAATAAAGTGAAAAAGCCAAGGACTGTGGGAAGGCAAAAGAAGCTTAGTTATATGCTTTTTGCTGGAAACATTCTGTGTATTATTATGCAGTGCTTGCCAAGTCCGCTTTTACAAACAGTAATAGGGATGAATAGGGTTTGGATGTGCAGAATCAGAGATGAGACAGCGAGCTCTGCTCCATCTGTGCCATGGGGTGCTGAGCGGCACTGCCCTGTGGAGAGCCATCTCCTACCTCTGCACACGCATCCGAGGCACAAGCAGTCTCAGTGATCACTTCCTCTGGGAGAAAGCTGGGCGAAGAGCAGGTAAGGGCTTGGTGGACGTCAATACAAGGGTGCATAGGAAAAGACCCAGGGACAGTTGTAGACAAAAGCCATCAATGAGCTTATTAAAGACAGCTTCTTGGTTCAGCATTTGGTATTGCCTTTGTGCACAGAGGCTTTCCCAAGCGTGAGGGATGTTCGTGGTGAGTATGTAAGGCAGCCAGTAATACAACAGCCTAAACTCTCTGCCTCTGCTGGTGTCTGCTGAGATGACACTTGACTGCATTACTGGGTCTGCCTCTATTTAGGGGACCAGAGAGGATGTCCTCAGCCAGATATAGATGGACATTTTGTGTCAGGACTCAAGGTGCAATGTCATCTCCTGCTCACCTCAGCGTACCTGGAGCTGTGTGCACATCTGGACAGCGGTGAGTGGGGAAGGCAGTATATGGGATTTTGAGCTCACAGCCTCCCAGTTTGGCACACCATGGCTCAGTTAAGCATGCTCTGTGTCCTCACTTGGCAAATGGACCCTTAAATCCAACATGACAGATGACATTTTCCATTTGCCTGCTCCTAAGCTCTGCTTTGTCTTTGCTGAACCTTCATTGAGGTCTTGCACACGGACTAGTCAAAGGTCTTTCATGTGAGCGCTGAGGTTTCGTCACCACGCTCTTGTGCCTGTAAACTGTGTCAGGGATGGCCAAATTTAGCTATGTTTATCCAGTGGGGCTGCATGACGGAGTGTGTATATTCAGCATTCCCATGCTGTAACGTGTCCTGTCACAGAATTAGAGTAGTAAGCATCTGTTTTGTGGTGGTAGCTTTCATGAGGAGACTAAAAAAGCTATGTATGATGGAACAGAGTTGTAAAGTGCTGTTAAGGGCTGGCTGTATACCAGAAATAATCTCACAAGTGCTTCCCACTATAATGTGACAACCATGGGGGACTGTGGTTATTTATAGCTGACTGGGTGGGGAGCTGCAAATATTGTTTTACACGCATAGGGAAAAGTGCTTAGGCTGTTTATGGTTTAGACACCTCCAAGCAACATGAAGAAAAAGAAATAATCTTTTGGACATAAATGATTAAGGACTGACAAATGAGTCATTTTGAGGCAGCTGATGTGATTTAGCAGCTAGAGACAGGGGTCATATGTTCTTAGATTTAGAAGCAGGCAAGAGAACCTAAAACCACCACCAGTCTTGTTGCTTTATATCTCCACGCTCATCTACCGCTATCACCAACACAAGCCACTGCCTGCTTTCTTCCGGGAGGAAAAGCAGAGCGCATGAAGGCGGCAAGGCCACTTGGCTGCCCGCTTGCACAGATGCCTGGCACAACTGGAAGGAGAAAAAGGCCAAAGCTACTGAAATGCCTGGAGACCTGTCGGCGGTATGGGTGGCCGTGACAGGCAGCTGCAGCCGCCAGCACCACGCCGCACAGCACGACCCACGGTGCCCTTCGGGGCCGTCCGGCGGGACACACAGTGCAGCAGCAGGTATGCATTGTATCCGTACTCTGTCCGTACTCATATTACGTAATAGGACGGGAACGTACATTTGGTTTGGTCCAATTATTTTTTCCCTAGTTCTAAAGAGTGTGAGAAGCCACTCCAAGTTAACACTCCACTTCTCTGGTGGCTAGTGAAACACGGCGAGGGCCACTAGAGGGCTCATGAACTGTTCAGTGGGAAAATCCCCAACTCCTATACGTTGCCTGTTGGAATTCAGTCATTACTACAGCACGCGCATGTGTCATTTACTACTGGTGTTTACTTCATTTACCACTACCAGGAGTAAATGACATCTGCAAAATATTTTCCTATGGGTTCAAATCACCACTACATTTACTTGATGATGCATCTCAGCTATCCTCTCATATTCACAGGCTCACGACAGTAAGCATTGATGAAGACAAATCTTCCGAAGATGTCTAAAGCAATTATTAAAGGACTGATTGAATTCCAAATAGCCACCTACAAGGGATTTCCCATTTTGGAAATGTTGTTACTATCATTTTACCAAAAATGGAGATAACAATATATTGAATATCTCAAAAATAATATGACAGGGAAAGGTGTCACAGATTCAGTTTATAGTGCGCACAGTATTCTTTAACAGCTTATCTGTGATTCTGAATTACTGAATAAAAAGACAAGCTGTTACTCATGTTGAAATTACTGCTTCCTGCAATTTTTTAAAAATAGTATATGAAAGTCTGGTAAAAAGCATTTTGGCTGAGTTGTGTTCTGTCAGAAAATGCAGTTTCATTAAAATTAAAATATGTTATAGGAGCATGTCAGTTTCAACAAAATGTGCACTGAAATAAAAGGCTGACATTAGATTTTATCATGTCAAATATTTAATTTTGATGCTGGATTACTAGCCCAATGTCTCCAAAAGAACATCCCCTACTGAATGACTAAAACTAATGACTAAAGCGTGTCTGCTTTTTCATTTTCTGGGATGCTCCCTGGGTCATAATCTGCTGAGTTTGTGAGATCTGACACATAATGGTGGGAAGTTACACAGCTCTAAAATGCTAAAAAACCTCTCACCTAAACAGACTGGATAGCTTGGTGTGCTCCGTTTTATTTCTATTGTTTCTTAAGCTGTAAGTTGAATGTATAGAGTTCGCAGTTTATTTTGTCATTGTCAGCTAGCCACTTACAAAACAAAGCATTGGCAAGGCATAATCCTATCATTGTTTAATTTTGCAGACAGGGTGTTTGTGTTCATTTATATATAGTACAGTTTGTTTGTTTTTCCTAAAAGTAACTTTATAATGAAGATGGGGCACAGTTAAAGAATGTCAAGCAAACCGAGTTTTCCAGCATAAGTAATGTGATCTAATATTGCTGCTTCCATGCCTTTAAAATACAGTAAACAGAGCGACCTGTGAAGGATTACATATTGCTTCTCATTATAAAGAACGTAGGCAGAAATAATATTTTTTAGTAAATCAACTGATATAGCTAAATTAAGTGAACAGGCCTTAAGACAACCAATTCCTGCCTCAGTCCAGTATAATTATATCAAAAGTAAATGTTTCTAACCTTGGGTTTCTGACACTTGTCAGAGCTGAAAGGTACACTGTGTGCTCAAAACTTTGTTCATTTTTTGAAGATGATCTGACCAAAGTATTACCTCTTTCTATAGCTGTTGCTTGTCTTTGATTTTGAACATCATGCTTACAACAATGCTACTATGACTAGTATTTGCACATTGATTTTTTTGTTGCTTGACTTCATTGGCTCTAAACATTACTTTTAAATATATATTTTTTGTGCATCATTGATTAATTTTGGTTTATTTATCAGTAAAATACTCATTTTAGCATTTATATCCTCAAAGCAATTTGCAATGGAATTTTAATGTCTTTGACACCTGGGAATATTCTTCTGTTCTATGAAAGCAGAAGTTACAACCTTTTACTGTCTGCATCAGTGAATTTCATTGTCCTTCCCATTACAAAATATTTTACTGAAGTGGCTTGATCTAAAAATCTATGACATGATATAACTTACTGACAGAACTCCCACACTGAAAAACCTTAGATTACAGGTACAAAATTCAACGCATATTAGGAGTTAATCGCTATGGAAGGTACCTACTGTCTAATTGCAAGTTACTGCACAACATCAGAATTTAAGATCAGGACTGAAAACTACAGGACCCTGATGATCAGAGGCTCCAAGATTACCAAGATCAGAGACATACAGCAACTTAAGCATGGCTAGATGAATAAACAGAGACCTTTTGATAAATATATTCCTGTTGGAGAAGAATTTTGAAATTTCTTTCTGGTTTCTTTCCAGGTCTACCAAGAAGTGCAGAAGGATCATATTGCCAACAAGTGACTTTCTTGTTGGTTTCAGCAGACGGAGCCAGCCTCTACCAATGCCTCTTGGCATCCTGACGGGGCACTGATTCAACCATGACTCAGAAGGAAATGTGTCACATAATGAGTCACCAGCATCGCTACCTCCAGCACCTCTGTTTTAGTAATTTGGGTGTCCTGTTACAGAGCTGATGGTGCCTGACATCATCTAACCTGTGGTTAACAGTGAGGTGAAAGTGGCAGATGTCATGACTATGAGGCAGAAAATGTAGTGGACGCTGTCAGGCTACTACTCTTGAGTTTGACATCAAAAGCCCTTTGTACTCTTAATTTTTGTTTTCAATAAGAAGGGACAACTGCTTGAAGTTTGGTGTGAGTTTTTAAGAAGTGTAAAGCCAGGATAGCATTTATATTACACTGGTTTCAGTATCATGATAATAATCAACCAGATTTATAAACACCACATTATTTTAGACTATAGGTATCAAACTGTGGTTCATGGTCAGAGAAGAAATTAGAGAATCATGTGTCATTTTCTTTCTTCTTGTTTTTACTTTTTTTAAATCTCTTCAAAATATTATCACAAGAAAGAACCAGTTCACTTATAGAGACAACTGCAAATGAAGACAGTTGGGCCATCAAAGGAAACAGAAACTGCTGTATGAGAGCTGTTCCTCAGTAAAATCACTTCTTCTGGTAGAGGAACTAATGCACTAAAAATCCTTCATTTTGTTTCCTTTTCCTAAATATATATTTCTGATTGTGGTAAAGGTTTTGAGTCTTAACGAAGATCAGATTTCTGTTTCTGCATGACTGAGACAGCAGATGGATTGCTCTAAATTAATGTTGTCTTTATTGTAAGTCTGAAAACAGGAACAAACACCAAGAGAAAGGTTACTGGAGAGTCTGGAAAGGGAGAGATGTGTGGCTGTGGTGCAACCTTTGTCACACTCCTCTTAATTTAGAACAGGAAAAGAGGAAGAGAAATGGGGAAAAAAGAGGAACTTTTAATAAGTGCCTTTCCAATGGGAAAGAGAATTTACGTGTAAAACCCATTTCCTTCTTCACCTCCCTACCATCTGAGCTGTTCTCTATAAGGTTAGGAGGGATTTTCAGTGTCCCGTTCCCCGCTTCTTTCATAATCCTGTTAGCTTGTCTGTTAGCAGGAGCAATGCAACACCACAGCAGACATTAAGGCTATTTCTCTACTGGTAAATAAAACAGGGTATGGGCTTGAGCCCTGGATCATGGTCATCCACACCATTATTAGTGTCACCCCCGGCCCATGACACCTGGTACCCTCTGAGAAAGTGCCTGGGCATGGGCTGGGGGTAGGACGTTCCTGAGATTGTTCCCCAAAACACACTGAGTGTGCCCACTGCATGGTTCTGAAGGGGAAAAATATTCAGGCTTGTAAATGCAAGCTGTGGGGTACTGGTCAGCCTTAACGCTAGGGAGGGGCTCCTTGGCCTATTTTATGTAGCCGTAGCTGAAGACAGTGCAAACAGACAAGATGTCAAGCAGTGGGAGCAAAGAGGTGGACCTCTTTCTCCTGCCATAGGTCTGGATGCTGATCTTAACCTTCTCTTCCTCAAGACTCCCTAACGGGTCCTCTGTGACTGCTATGCTCTGATACACCTTTCCAGGGCTGTTTCTTCAGTACAAAGGAAGCACCTAAAAATTGTCCATTTACATCTGAAATGTGTTATGTTTTTATATTGATTTAATCTCTATTTCTGGAGTAACCACCCAACTTTCTCTCTTGCTTTTTCCCCATTTGAGAGCCAGCTCTCTTTTTTTGCCATCTTGTGCTAACAGTTTTAATAATCAGCCTTCCTCCTCCAGTCTGACTACTCAGAAAATACAAGAAAATATAGTAACACACTGGCAAGAAGATATTTCTCTAAAAGCTGATACTTCTGGTAGCAAAATATCCAAAAACCTGGTGGGGGGTTGTACCGTTTACCAAAAGTGGACCTATTCTTTTAAGATCTTAAATCTCTGAAAAGACACCACCCCAATCCAGGGCACCTGTAAAAGGAGGACTCATGCCTGCCATCAGGTGCCATGCCACCTTTGCCTTGTCACTTCAAGTCGCGGTCCTGGTTGCAACAGAGCAAGGGCTGCTCTGCCAGCCGATGTCTGAGATCGGGGGGCAAAGCTGGGGTCAAAGAGCGCTAGCAGAAGTGCTGCTCTTCTGGTATCAGGTATCCTCGCAGAGTTTACGCTTGTGATTAAATAACCCACAGGTAGTCAAGGAGTTGCATTATAAGACAGAAAATTTCTGAAACATCAGCAGTTCTATGACGTGCTTTTATGAGACCTATCATCAACCAACAAGCATATAAAGGCTTTTGATTTTCTAATTAAAAAGGTGAATTTGTCTTGATTCCCCACATACTAAATGAGGTTGATCAGTGGAAGATATAAGGGATTAAAACTTTAGCTGATTATAATTAAGACAAAATAATTCATTGCAAACAAATTACGTGACAAGTTGGCCATTATCCTGCTCCTGAGCCAATCAAAAACCAATCCAATGTTTTCAGTTTCTAACTACTTTACAAGTTATTTCCAAGTATTAACTAAACAGGACAAAAATATTTTCAGAAGACAAATGTGGACACTTACACTGATTATTCATCACATAAGATGGGTCAGTCTGGAAAAGGTGGATGGATCTGAAAAGTTTTACTGTATGTCTGAACATATCTATATTTACATAGATTAGATATATATGCCTAATGCACCATCCAGTGCTTTAAACTCTGTCAGGAATATATTTTGTATATCTTGTTAAAAAGATATTTAGCTTTAAAGGAACTTATTTTCAATTATAAGAGGGGTACAGAAAAGCATTTATTACTATTTATTTTCATCTTTCTGCAAAGGTGGGCCTGGGTACCTGCAGGCTGGATGATCAGGAACTTAAGACCTTTTTCATGTACCGCAAGACTGCAACAGACTCTTTTCCTTTGATAAAAGGAGTTTTACATCCAGTAATAAATGTTTTTTTCTGTCTAAACCACCTCAAAGCTTTCTGTAGCTTTGAAAGTATCAACCTAGAAAAAGAAGGGTGAAATACTAGATTGCTGTGGCATACTATGGTTGTAAGGGGACTTGGTGTAACCAGGGACCTGGGGCCCTGGATGTGCAGGCCGCAAGCACTTGTGCCGGCCCTCAGCCACCTGGATATCCCAGGTACCAGCCCCTCTGGACCACCGACTTGCTGCCTCTGGCTCCCCCAGGCACTCAATAGCCACTTGCCAGACAATGCTGTAGGACAGGATCCCAGGTGAGCGAATGAAGATTTTCGTAGCTCCCCGCCCCTAACTCCTCTTTGTTGCAGAAAAACGGATATTCTGCCGATTCCCCTATGTTCAAACAGCCCCTTTCCCCGTCCACAGCAGTGGCTCTGCTAGTGACACATCCATATATATGCCCATGTCAAAGGGTGTTCAACTAAATCCTTCCTAGTTTGGTACTCGTAAGTCTTTAAACCTGGCACAGGCCCTCGTGAGCGGGCAGAGTGCCATATGAGCAGATGAAAAGGAGGGTAGCCGTGCCAGAGATCTGGCCTACTCCATCTCAGGAGCGAAGGAGACAGGGTCAGTGGCATCGCCCCTGTGAGCTGTCAGTGCCAGGGTGTTCAGCTAAGGATTTCAGAACAGAGTAAAGAGCTTGTGCCAAGTGGTTGGAGGACCATGTTAGTGTCACTGCAGGCCACAAGTGGATTATTATGAAAATTTTACACATGGGTTTAGGGACTGTGTGTAAGAAAATGTTGGACTGAATTTTCAAATGAGAGAAGAGAAATCAATTATTTGAAAGTTTTGTTATTCTTGTCTGTTTGGGAGGTTTTGTTTGGCTGGTTTCACAGAATCACAGAATGGTTGAGGCTGGAAGGGACCTCTGGAGATCATCTAGTCCAACCCCCCTGCTCAAGCAGGGTCACCTAGAGCACGTTGCACAGGATTGCATCCAGGCGGGTTTTGAATATCTCCAGAGAAGAAGAATCCACAACCTCTCTGGGCAACCTGTGCCAGTGCTCAGTCAGCCTCACAGTAAAGAAGTTTTTCCTCATATTCAGATGGAACTTCCTGTGTTTCAGTTTGTGCCCCTTGCCTTGTGCCCTGTCACTGGGCACCACTGAAAAGAGTCTGGCCCCATCCTCTTGACACCCTCCCTTCAGATACTTGTACACGTTGATAAGATCCCCCCTCAGTCTTCTCTTCTCCAGGCTAAACAGGCCCAGCTCTCTCAGCCTTTCCTCATAAGAGAGATGCTCCAGTCTCCTAATCATCTTTGTAGCCCTTCACTGGACTTGCTCCAGCAGTGCCACATCCCTCTTGTACGGGGGAGCCCAGAACTGGACGCAGTACTCCAGATGGGGCCTCACCAGGGCTGAGTAGAGGGGGAGGATCACCTCCCTCGACCTGCTGGCAACACTCTTCCTGATGCACCCCAGGATACCATTGGCCTTCTTGGCCACAAGGGCACATTGCTGCCTCATGCTTAACTTGGTGTCCACCAGCACTCCCAGGTCCTTCTCCGCAGAGCTGCTTTCCAGCAGGTCAACCCCCAACCTTTACTGGTGCATGGGGTTATTCTTCCCCAGGTGCAGGACCCTGCACTTCCCTTTGTTGAACTTCATGAGGTTCCTCTCTGCCCAGCTCTCCAGCCTGTCCAGGTCCCTCTGAATGGCAGCACAGCCCTCTGGCGTATCAGCCACTCCTCCCAGTTTTGTATCGTCAGCAAACTTGCTGAGGGTGCACTCTGTCCCTTCATCCAGGTCATTGATGAAGAAGTTGAACAAGACTGGACCCAGTACTGACCCCTGGGGGACACCGCTAGCTACAGGCCTCCAACTAGACTCTGCACCGCTGATCACAACCCTCTGAGCTCTGCCATTCAGCCAGTTCTCAATCCACCTCACTGTCCACTCATCTAAACCACACTTCCTGAGCTTGTCTATGAGGATGTTATGGGAGACAGTGTCAAAAGCCTTGCTGAAGTCTAGGTAGACAACATCCACTGTTCTCCCCTCATCTACCCAGCCAGTCATTCCATCACAGAAGGCTATCAGATTGGTTAAGCATGATTTCCCCTTGGTGAAGCCATGCTGACTACTCCTGATCACTTTTTTGTCCTCCACATGCTTGGAGATGGCCTCCAGGATGAGCTGCTCCATCACCTTTCCAGGGATGGAGGTGAGGCTGACTGGCCTGTAGTTCCTTGGGTCCTCCTTCTTGCCCTTTTTGAAGACTGGGGTGACACTGGCTTTCTTCCAGTCTTCAGGCACCTCTCCTGTTCTCCATGACCTTTCAAAGATGATGGAGACTGGCCTAGCAATAACATCTGCCAGCTCCCTCAGCACTCGTGGGTGCATCCCATCGGGGCCCATGGATCTGTGGATGTCAAGTTTGCCTGAAAGATCTCTAACCCGATCCTCCTCCACCAAGGGAAAGTCTTCCTTTCTCCAGACTTTCTCTCTTGTCTCCTGGGTCTGGGGTTCCTGAGGGCTGGTCTGAGCAGTAAAGACTGAAGCAAAGGTGGCATTCAGTAACTCTGCCTTCTCTGCATCCTTCGTCACCAGGGCACCCACCCCATTCAGCAAAGGGCCCACGTTTTCCCTAGTCTTCCTCTTGCAACTGATACTGCTACTGGTTTGCTATCCTCTGCTTCATAGTAGAGGATAACTTGCATGACTGGTATCTGAATTTTGATCAGATTCTTGAACAGTTTGGTGCTTTCAAACCAAAACATCTAGACAAATGTGTCTTTCAAGGAAAAATGTCATCCAGTTTGCTCATAATTAGAAGCATATTTCAGGAAAGCAAAACTTTTCACCCACCTTTTCAACATGAACACCCTATTTCTAACTGGCTAGGAGGGTTATTAGAGTTTGAAGTTGAAGTTCACAAAATGCATTTCCAGGAAAGAAAGGGCTGCGTCATTGAGCAAGACTGCAATTAGTTAAACCAAACCCTCCTGTGGCAGTTCCCTTGGATAGAGGAAGGTGTAAGCAGCAGAATATCTGTGCAAAAAGCTTAGAAATCCCCCATTTACGGTGGACTCCGTGCCTTTGTTCCTTCTCCCTTTTTTCAGGTCTCCTCTGAAAGAGAAAGAGAGAAAGAGAGAGAGAAAGAGAGAGAAAGAGAGAGAAAGAGAAAGAGATGATCCTGTGCGATGTGTCAAGGTTGGAAGGAACCAGCCCCAACCCAGAGGAGGTTCCCGTATTCAATAGCTTATTGTGGCAGCAGGGAGGATCTGTGTAATGAGTGTGCTCTGATGGTGCTGAAGAAATCTGTGTGCAATGCCTTCCCTCAAAGAGCAGCAAAATAGCTAGAGGCTTGTCAAAATCCTCTCATGCAAAAGAGAAAAAGGGGGGGAAAAAGTCATTAATAACTTCACTTTGAGAAGAGAGCAGGGGTGCTAAGGAGCGTGCATTTGCTGGAAGGATCCAGTGAGCTGGACAGAGGCAAGTGTAGAGCACCGGACTACACCAAATAGGGACAAGAAACAAATGAAAAGGTCCAACCAAGTATCCTAGGTAGCAAAGTGCTTGCCAAAAGCTGCAATATTGAGAACAGGCTGAAAGACAGAGGTTTTATGGGCAATAAAGCCCTTTTCCTCTGATGGACCAAATGGAGCTGAAGAAATTGTCTTGCAAAGGTCAGAAAGAGAGAGTGGAAGAGAGAGAGGGAGAGTCCCTGAGTAGATGAAGAGAGTAACCTAGAAGGGAATCCCAGAAGAAGGATGAGGAAGTGGCAGGAAGACTGTCAGGAACAATAAAAGTTTACTGACCTAAATGCCAAAGAACACTGAAATGTGGTAGGAAAAGTGAGCAGAGATTTATACGCTAACTTTCTTACTCTATTTAAAATAAAATATAATTGTGTCAGAACACACCAGATATAGTCTGTGGTCTGTTTCAAGTACCAAGTTTACATAGGAAGGGCTAAATTCAGATCAGCGTTTCCACAGGATTAGGATTCTGGGATAACACAAGCTAAGCTAATAGGCAGTTTTCAGTGGTGATCATTAGCCCAGAGATACTCACCACAGTTGTACTGGAGCATCCCACTTCTGTGGGATAGATAAATCACACATATTTATAGTGGATCATGATATATATGCTCAGATATATACTATATAGCTATATATTTATACTGATATATGGATCACACATCCAGGGAGTAAGCTGGGGAGACCAAAGACACGAGGCAGCACTGCAGTTTACCCAGCCTGAAGGAAGCTTGCAACCACACAGGTCAGTGCTGGCATCCAGCTTGTAGCTGTGCAGTGAGTAGCCAGCAGGGACATTTGATTTTGGTGCAGAAGTAGTGTTTTGATACCTCCACCTGTGACATACAATAATCAGGGTATATCCCCCCCGGAAAGTGCCACAATCTAAAAATAAACAGGAATTAGGGCTTGAGAAACAATTATGCTAGCAGATGAGTGCCAATGCTGGCTACATCCAAACAGACAAGAGATATTGGAATACATTCAAAAACATTTTGTTTTTAACTAATATTTCCACTTATTTTTAAAACAAGAATTTCAGGAGAGGAATGTTTGTGTGAAAAGTATTATTGGCAGTCTCTTTGCCCCAAGAAATCTCTATGAAAAACCCAACCATGTGATATTTAGTGGCAGGGGTGACTACTGATCTTTTATTTTCATCCCAGGAGATGGGTTTTTGAAAGCAAGATCCAGAACTGCTCTGCTTCTCTCCAGAGTACTGTAACAGTACAGTATTCACACACATGACATGCATGTGACAGTCTTTAAAATACAACTGTTAGTTATTTTCCTTGCTGTGAGTGGGTGAAGCCCCAGTGCTCATAAGATGTCTTTTATAAAGGTGAAGTGAAAGACTGTTTGCCCAGTTTAGCGAATACAAATGAGGAATTATTCTGAACTAATTCAATTGCTTTTCTTCTCCCCAAGCTGCCACAAGATGCAAAATGTTTGATAATAGTATAAAGCAAAAATTATTGTTTGTGCTTCTCCAGATGAATCTGTAAAAGTTATTGTCACATTGTGCTTTTGACTACCACAGAGATTTTAACTATAGGTTACAAATGATAAATTCTTTAATGCATTAGATATGACTAAACTCTATTAAAATGGTCTATTGTTAGCTAACAAACATAAGATATTTTTTTCTAGCACTAGGGTTACTTCCTTCTTTCCAACATGGTTTTTATCCATAGCATCAGGAAGATTGACTGGAACTATCACTAGGCCAAGACACACAAGTCACTTCCCAATAGGCTTGAATTAAGATTGTTATTCCCTGATAACATGTGAAAATTTGGTTGACAGATATTTCTTTATTTACTGTGGCAACAACTAGTGGAACAAAAAGTTGAGGTTGGACATTTGTGACAGAGCAACCATCGGGAGGAGTATAGAGAAAACAGACTGCACTCTTGTTCCTGGATATCAGATCTGCCTGGGAGAAGTGATTGAACAAGCTGCCCCAGACGGCACTGGAAAATAACACCGTATTCTATAGCAGCTGGCTGTTAAACCATGAACCATTCAAGGTAGGTCCTGGCCTAATACACTGCAACCCAGACTCAGTAAAGCACAACTCTTCTACAGGTGATTAGCAAATATGATAATGACAATATCAGTAACAATGAAACTTGCTTCCCTGAATCCTGCTTACAGACCCACATGGGAATCACATGAGAGTATATAAAACTACTTACGTAAATATGAATTCACTCATGAAGAGTTAAGTCAGCAGTAATTAACTTCCAGTAATCACTGCTTCAATTTCAGCTTCAGAACCATATGGTTTTAGCAATGGCTGTCATACACTGTGCTTTCTTTTATTGCTTTAATGTCTCTGTTCAATAACTAGAAGTGTCAGAAGCAGGTACTGCTTTAATGCAGCAAAGACTCATTGATGGGACACTAAAATCCCTGTCTGTACTAGAGGAGAGAATGGTGCCATCTCATGTATTCCAAAGGCAATAAATGAGCATTTCACCCACGAAGAGTGGGAGGAAGAGCAAGCGCTAAACTTCCTAGTGTTTCGCTGCACAGCAGAAGGACGCAGACTTCGCTCCCAGGACAGGTCCACTTGGTATGTTGCAGGCAGATGTGAGACCCCTCCCACAGCTCATCCTCGCTGGAAACAACGCAACTTTGTTAGCCCAGCACAGAGACCTACTTATCAGGGCTTCTTAGGGTAAATAGCTTCTTGTCAGTTCGCAGTGTGACTGTCTGTAAAAAAAACAATAAATATGGGTGGCTACCCTCAGGCTGTGAGGCCATGATGGCGCATGGCAGATCTGCGCACCGATGGACCCCTGCGCAGTCTGGTCCAGCCCAGCATGGGCTTGCTGAACTAGCCAGGGCTAGTTCATGGTTTATGCTGTTTTTTGGTTGATTGGAGAAGGATGGATAATACATGATCTGGCATAAAGGAAGGCTCTTGCTGTGGCATAAAGCCTGCTGTTATAAAGCTAATTCTTGAACAAATATGAACCAACAGAACAGGAGTCAGTATCTTGTGCCGTGAGGCCACAGTCTTCCGGAGTCAGTACTGGGAACTCTGAAGTCAAGATTTATTTTTTTATCACCAAACTTCAGGGGGATTCAGGGGCAGAGCAGCTATTAGCTTTTGAGTGAATTGGCATGAGAAAACTCTATAAATGTTCTCAATAAAGAAATACCTTTCAGTGTGGTACAATGCAGAAGTGATTCGTGCTCCAAATGGGAAGCGGTGCAAACCAGCAAGGCTGCATGGGGAAGTTTGCATAGCAACAGAGTACACCTGGGCAGCTGAATGTCATAGCTTTTCTCAGATTGTCTCATACTGGTCTCACATTTTTTCAAAAAAATTACACTCAGAAGCCTTCAGCTAATATTTCATTTGGGTACTAGTATAGAACAATGCTAAAAATCTTAACAATTTAGGAATGCATATTTACTCAGAATATTCCATGTCTGAATTTAAACCATAATTTGTCACATTGTTTTCTCCCTAGTGAATGCTTTCCTTTGAACAGAGAGGACCAGGCTAGCTGTATGGCAACCTACTGTAAGTGCAGTTCAAGTCAGCAGCTTTACCCCTGTGCTGGAGCTTGAGAGATATGACTAATATATGACTTTTAGCAAATCACTTCAGCTCTTTCCCATCATCTTCCTCATTTTTGTCTTGCCTGTTCTGACAGTAAGCACTCAAGAAAAGGACTGGCTCCTGCTATGTGTTTGTACCACTAGAACCTTGATCTCTGGAGCTCATAATAGCTCTTTATGCTGGTGAATTTGAAATAAATATGCCTCCTTACTAACAGAACAGACATAATTAAATCAATATGAAAAGAGAGGATATAAGAACCACTCCTTACATTTTAAGCACTAATAACAATTTTGCATTACAAATATTTATTCCTGCAGATGATTTGCCCAGCCCTGAACAATGCAGGGTGCTTCTGAAATACACATTAGAATTACATAGTCTTAGAGCTAGGATTTTTCGATTAAGTTAAACCTTGTAATTGAGGTAATTCTTCCCATTTTCATATGCCAGCATAATATTTCATAAACAGATTTATTATATAGTGCATAGAAGAGAGACCTTCTGGTATATTTTCCAATCCTTTTCTGCCTTGAGCAGAAAATCTTTATATTTGTGGAAGAATGTACTTTTAGAAAACACCTCCTAAATATGCAGCTCAAGTAATACTCAGGCTTCCCATCTGAGTAAACAGTCTGTAAAAGGTAGCATTTCTCCCACCTAGCGTTGGCCATCTGAATGTTACATGTCCTGTCTGAGCTAGTCATCTGTAGTCAATAAGGAGAGACACCGTGCTCTGGAGGTATCTGAAGTAGTAAATGGTTTCTTCTCTCCCCATCGATTTGCAGACAGCTTAGAAGAATAGGTTAGACCAGGTGCCTAATTTTTAGACGGCTAAAGTTGGTGAGATGAATCACATCCCTAACCTTCAAATTAGTCTGACTTAACATCAAAGCAAAAATATAAAAAATAAAACGTATTCGTGTAGGTGATATAGCAACTCCTGCGTTACATGACACTGTATCCATCTGGATACCATTGGGAGCGCATAGGGGAAACGGCGTTACACTGTTGCTTAGTTGTAACAGGAAATATGTATGTTGTAGAGACTTGCTGTTAATACAAGCTTGCTGTAACTGTACCTGGGGGGAAAAAAAAAAAAGCATTTAAAATGTGCAAAGGTGTCTCTGTGGGTCTACCCCTGTGTCTAGCCCAGGCAAATACCTGCCCCAGCTTCTGTCTGAGAAAGAGCCGCAGGACTGGACCATTTATCCTTGTGAATAAGGAAACATCTTGGATGTGGAAACAGTAATTGTAAGCTTGCACTATAAGACCTGTAAGCTTCAGGCCCTTACCGAAATCCATGTGGTGCCACAACAGGCACAGGGGGTTGCTTGTGCAGGAGCCACAGCAAGAGTGAGGATAGTCCCATGCACCAGAAAGGACGGGGCTGCTTACTGCAAGAGTTTTTGTCTTACTGTGAATGTGCCACGGTATGATTTCAAAAAGAGAGCAAGAGCAGAGAGAGAGAGAGAAAAAGAAAGAATGAGAGCAAGACAGACAAAGGCAGAAAGACAGGAAGGAAGGAAGGAAGCAAGCAAGCAAGCAAGCAAGAAGAAATCTTACTTAGCTTATTTTTGACACTGCCACTTTTCTCACCTGCCAACCCAAGCAAGAAGCAGAACTAGAAGAGGAGTAGGGCAGAAATAGGAATTACAGCCTGTGGCAGAGGTGATGGGAACATGGCAGGCCACTGCATTTAATATTCAGCTCCTTTTTGCTGAATTTAACTTCTGACTGAAGAAGCACCTTGGTCAGTTGGTCTCCCCATGCAGACTGGCTCTATTGCTCTTCAATTTGGGTAACTCCCAAATTAAGAATATTGAAAATCATGAGCAGAATAGAAGTGGAAAGAGGTGGAAGAGGTTCAAATGTTAGAGTATGCAATATTTAGAGCTGATCATAAGCATCATGAAACTTCATATATGTCTTGGCTGCATGGTAAAATAAAAGTCCGAGTTTTGGGGCATGGTCCTGAACAGGACAGGAGTTGGGAACCATTGGTGGTTTCCAAGGCTTTTGGGGGAGTTTTGTAATACAACAGGATCCTGTTGGCTCCCACCAACCTGAGTGAGACCCTGGACAGTTCTGGAGGCTCCTGAACTAGTACGTACTTTTAGTTATATCTCTGGTAGGATAATGTAGTGAAGGCAAAGAAGAGCTAGAAAGTAGTTGCTGTTGTTCAGTTATAGAGTCTTGACAGTCTATGATAGGCAGGATTTGTTGTTGAGCTAAGAACGATTAGTCTCAACCCTTCATTGGTAATGGGTTACTGGAGGCTCCCAGGCGCTCTGGGGTTTGGCTTTATGCAGGCCAGAATGGAAAGTAATTCAATTCAGTATGACACAGACACAGATCAGTTTTGATGCAATAAGTTCCCTGTCACTGGTCAAGCAATATGTCTCCTCTTGAATTGACTAAGGAGGTAAACAGCTGCTTTGGACTTACAATCTGGGTTTCAGCCTTCATTTGGATAAGCAGGCAGATACAGCAAGGTTGGAAAGTAGCCAAAACACCGGGCCAGGGTCTTTGCTTTTTCTGCCTGCATTTACAGTAAATGAGTCTCAGTTGAACTGATGATAAGATGATGATTGCTTTTGGGAAATCTGGTAGCTCAAGTCCTCCCAAAACCTCATCAGATTCATTCCAGTCTGGATCCTCAGCCTTGTGACAGAAATTGTCCTCATATCTGGCAGCTGGCCTTTGGTATTATCGCAAAACAAATGTCTCCAACTCTGTGCCTATGTTCTGAGTCATCCAGTATGATGATCAAGGTCCAGCAAAGTATTAGAAGTAGTTTAACAGCTGACTTTCCTCTTTGAAGGAGCACGCAGCCCAGACAAGTACTGCCTCAGTCAGCAAGTGGTCCCAGGGTCCGTCCACATGTGAAACCACCGCAGACTGCAGGGCCGGCATGAGGCACAGGGAGCCAACAGTGCCGCCGATGCGCTCAGGCAGCCTCCTCCGGGCATCATTAAACTCCTGCAAAGCGTCATGAATTGCCCTAGCCTGGCTCGCACAGACGGATGTGCTCTTTTGGGTCTGCGGCACAGCATTTTGTGGCTGCCTGCTGGCAACTTGCTTGAGCAGGGTTTGGGCCAGGCTGCCAGCACTCTGCCCAGTGGGGTATTGACACAGGAGTCCTCTGGCTTCTGGTGGGATGGCAGACTGTGGCGATGCACATTACAGCAAGGTAGAAGAGTGGCATGACACAGGAGGAAAAATCAAGCTAAAAGTTAGGTGGATGGGCTCCAAGCACAAAGCACAGAGAGGCAGAAATGAAGCACTTGCTCGTCAACAAGTATAGCCATGAGTGGCACGGGCCGTATATACAGAGCCTGCTTGTTTCAGGTCCTTATATATTATGGGACTTTATACCCGGAGAGCTAGAAAGCTGGCAAAGTTGGCCCCATGGAGCTGTTTGAATTTGATCAGCCTCTGAGTTACCTGCTGCTGGTTTACAGGGACACATCACTTGGCAGCAAGGCACAGCCAACTTTTCTGCATAACTTTATCCTACTAAGTTGAATGTAAGCTGCTAAGATGCAGGCACATACACATTCACTTCTGACAGTCCTGCTGTGGAGGTGGTAACCTCTGGCAAAGGGATGAAGAAAACAGTTGGGTATCATAACATCATCATCTGCTGCAGCTAGATTTGCCAGCGTTCATTTGTTGTGCATGACCACACCACTTCTAAAGGGGAGAGCACCTTTTTGGATATCGGCCTGAGCGTCAAACCTGAGAAAGTGTCAAAAAGCAAGAACCAGAATTCAGCACCTCCCAGCTCTCAAAGCCCTGTTCCCTTGCCTAGTTGAAACCTGTCTTTTGTGAAACTCCTTAATTCAGGCAGATTTCTGAGTTCTCCTTTTACCTCAGGTATTGTGAATATTTTCCCCAGGCTTCTGGTTATATATTTATTGATCATTTCTTACAAAACCATTGTTATAGATCTTACTTCCCCCTTAAAATTAATGTTAGATTATGACAGTCTTAAACACATAAGCTTAGGGTTTTTTTATCAATAGCGACTACACCTTAACGGAGAGATTGTCATATGCAGCGCATGTTCATATTAGGAACGAATTGATCAGAGGAAAAAGTTATGCCAGGAAAGTAATACATCGTCTGTCTTTTAATATGACTTAATAGTTTCCAAAGAGAAACAGAGCTTCTGACCAGGCAGCTCTACAACGACCACCACTGACTGCAATCTTGAGAAATGAAATACTAAGGGTTCCCCTGTCACTGCCCCTGTAATTCTAGTCTCTCCAGGGACTTGGGAATGTCAGGTGCCTGGGAATGTCAGTCAGCACCTTCTCTGGCATGGGCTTGTGTTTCCCTAATACTTTCTCTCCTTTGGAAAACATTTCTGTCTGTAGCATTATCCTTCTTTTTGTCTTAACAATTACTTCAAACTGCTGCCATATCTAATTCTTGATTTATCCCTAATTTATTCACACTCTTTGGCTGACCTCTTAGTTGTTACACAGCAGGTGTGAAACATCTTATATTTGGAAAATCTTACATTTTATCTTCTGGTTTAGGTCATATTATTTTACAGAATTGGCAGATTTCTTTATAATCTTGGTATTTTTTCCTGATGCTCTGATATAATTAACACTAAATCAGACACTGAAGGGACTATGGCGAATGCTGAGATAGGATTTCCTAATAGTAAAAATATATCTGAGACTGAATTAGACACCCCCCCTCCTGCTCCCAATATTCCCTCCTGGAAACTACAAATCCAGCAGATGAGAGGCCATCTGTGTGGATACCTTGTGTTGCATTTTAACACTAAAACACTAATGGAGCTGCACTTCTAGGGCTTCCCTTGCCAGAAGCTATCCCTGGAAATCCCCTGTAGGAGTGAAAGGATAGATGAGGACAGTGCCATGGAAACAGCTGAGCCTTTCCTTACCTTCCCTAAATAAACTAGAAATTGCAGACTAACTTGCAAAAGTCAAGCTAACTAAGCAAATCCTCCCAAATCAAAGTATTTAGCACTCCATTTCAGTGGAATAAATAAGAAGTATGAGACCCTACAGTTAGAAAATGAGTGGCCTTACTGTTTGTACTCTTGAAAAAACATTTTAATATCTTAAATATCTTTGTGTGAGATCTTGAATAAGAGACCTGGCATAACATACACTTTGACTTATCTTTATCCTGTGTTTTAGAAATATTTAAAATCAAATAGGCTATATTTATGAAAAAGTATATGTTCTTCTACGGCAAAGATTAGTGCCTAACAGTTGACAGAAACCTCTGCCTTTTTTGGAGGCGATATTTTACTGTTTTGGTTAATCAAATGCATCTTGCAACTGAGGGGCAGTATCTTCTGGCTCCACCTGAGTTTCTTCCAATGCACTTAAAACTCAATTTGTGAAAGAGAAATACGGCCTATTTCACCACCATTGAAAAGCTGCTAATCCTTGCTCTAGGCAATTGCAGTATTTGTTTTTCTTAAGGTATGTTGGGGCAATCTGCAGGTTGAAGAAGGAAAGACCCTTGCTGGACTCCAATGCACTTCTTTGTTCTATTTAAAATGAATTACAAGACTGGCTGTCCATCATGTTCTGCCTCCACTCATGGTCTAGGATGGCAGTCTTACTATCACTAATTTAATTTTACCTTTTGGCAAGGTAGACAGAACTCCCTAGCTGCGCCTTGTGAATACTCTGGGCAATTCGTCTTCCTCCCACTTCTGTGACTGCATACTCCACATCTCTCAGTGCCACTTTGAATGGAGCCAGAGAGCATATAAAGGCTTTCTGGAGCAGGGGCTAAGAAAAACTGCACAGAATTGCCAGTGAACTCGCAGAGCCATGATAATAAAGCATTTGGGAATTCTGAGCACATCCCTCCCTTTTGTTGCCATCTTCCCAAGTTTCTTCAGTGGGTATCAGCAGAAGCAATAGTCAGTTGGAAATACGAATGGCTAGATGAGTGTCATGACTGCTTCAAACCACGCATATTAAGGCCCTGATCTTTCATGTAGAAAACTGTGCTTTTGACTTTAACAGAACCCCATTAATACTTGACTGATGGGCCTGCACATGCAATCAGCTGCAAGACAGGTTTTCTGCAGCTGCTGCCATCATATATTGTTCCTTCATCTGTGCTGCTGTATACGGACGTTCGCAACAGATATTCTTATACTGATGAAAAATTGATGCGTATCAGCCAAGTTTGCAAAATAAGCCAAGAAAAAAAAGTGTGACCTTTAATTAAATGGGATTAAAAATAAAAAATGCATATCTGTTTATAGACAAAGATTTACACAAGGAGGTCAAACTGAATATGCAAGGTTCAGGTTCAAAATGGATTAGGAGTGTCCACACATGATTAGTAGCCATTTAATTAAATGAGCTCAGAACACCTCTTCAATTATGCAGGTACAACTGAGCAAAACAGGCCTCACTATTGTAGAAAAATGTATTCGGCCAATAGTAAAAGTAGCAAATGTATGAATGCATCACATTCATTTCAACTCAGTCTATTTATCAACCTCAGAGATTATTTTGAGCCATTAAAATGCTAACAACTTTCACTTTCTTTAAGAAAACAAATGAGGAAGTCAAATAAACACCTAGCAGTCACAATGACAATGTTCCACAACTAACCACACAATTTTAGGGAGAAAGGCAGGTTAGATTTTTTTAATTAACAGAATTTAAATCACAATTTACACGTTGTGATTGGTACGTAGGCTATCGTATTAGGCTTACCAAGCTAAGACAATGAAAACCTATTTTTTTGCGCTCCCTGGCTCTGTTGAGCTATACAGCCTTCTTCTTGTATAAATGTTAACTGATTTGCATGTAAACTGTAATTTTGTAATAGATACAGAGAACAGTCCACATAGATGCAATGAAAACATCTGCTGTTTGGTTCACTTGCATCATATTGTATTGGATATCGTAAGTCTTAAATGACTTCTCTCTGGGGAAATATAACAAAATTTAGCTTTTGAAAAAGAAACTCAGTTGAAGTGTAAAATGAAAGATAACAGAGTAAAACTTTTATAAAGGGATGTACAATGGTCAGCAAGACAGTAAGAAAAACTTACTTAGTAACAGTAAGATTCATTATTGTTTTCAGTTTAAGAGCACAGCCTTTATGTCTGTAATGTGTTATAAAGAATACTTGATTCTTTTGACTGAACAACAAAAATAGTCCAGAATCTTACAGATATTCTACTTAAAACAGGATGTCACTTCTGGGCTTTTATAATGGTTGGATTATAGCAAATGCATGAGTATTTGAGATACAAAGGAAAGGTTCCACTATAAGGATAATAAAACACAATATTTTCCTGGGTGAAGTGTATGGATATTTATTTCAATGACATGACACCCCATAACCGTGCTCAGCAAAAAGGTGGTGGCATTAGAAACTAGTTTCCTAGCTTGCAGAATGTGCTCTTTCAGCTTCAAAACTTGCTTATGCTGACAGAGGTATTACCATAGATATTAGCATTTCTGTAAAATATTAGTGTTGTGTAACCTACCGAACAAATGTATTTTTTAAGTTCTATTTGGAGACATTCAAACATGCTGGAGATATTAATTATGAAGATACCTGACCGATGAAAAAAACGCGCCTGCGAAGCTATTGAAAAAAAACCCTATTGCTGATAAAGTATTGTATGTTCATTTTTTGAATTTTCAGACTTTATGATGATTTCACAATGAAATTAATGTGGAAGTTCCACTACTATTTTTTATTTGATGGGGCAGAGAAGTCAGTTCACAAGTAACATCGGCCTCGACCCCATAAAACGCTTGGGTATGGGCTTGGCTTTGGCACCATTCGTAGTCTCACTGAACTCAAGGGGATCATTCGTGTTAGGAGCGCATCCGCGTTTGCCGTATACTTGAGGCACTGGCACGCGGTAAATTTCAGGGCGGTAAATTAAAATAAATAAATAATAAATAAATAGCAGAGTCGTGTCATCTGGGTAACTTTCTTTCCATTTCAACGACTGGCAAAGCGCACGGCGAGGGGGAAAAGCCCCGACGTTGGCAGCGCTCGGCCTGGCGGGCAGCTCCCGGCCTAGGCTGCGGGGGCCTCGCGGGGCCGCGCCGGGGGGCCCGGCCGGGCGAGGGGCCGCCGCGCGCGTCCCGGCCCCCTCGCAAAATGGGGGCCGCCCCCGCCGGCCCAGCGCAGCGGGGCGCCGCGGCCTACCCGCCCGGCGCGGGCCCCCCGGCGGGGCCGCCTCTCCCCCGGGAGGCGGAGGGACGCGCCGCCGCCGCCCGCGCCGCGCCGCTGCCTCCTCCCCCGCGGGCCGCCCCGCGCCGCCTCTCCCCGCCCCTCGCGCTGGTTGCCAGGCCGGGCGGCGGCGGCGGCGGCGGGGTCACGGCGGCGGCGGCGGCGGCCGGGTCAGAGGGTAAAGGTTGCTCCCCCAGCATCCTCCGTGCTGGATACTCAGCCATCTTGGATCCGCGGGACAAGAAAATTCATGCGGTGAGTCCGGCCCGCTTCGGCCGCCCCCTCGCCCCCGCGCCGCCCGCCGCCGCCGCCCGGCCCGCCGCCGCCGCCGCCCACGGCGGGGCCCCGCGGCGGCGGCGCCCGCGCTGCGGCCCCCGCGCCCGGGGCCGCCGCGCCGGGTTTCCGTTTGCTTTTGTCTCCGAGGGGGAGCGGGGGGGACGCGCGGCGCCCGCCGCGGCAGCGCTGCCCGCCGCCCCGGCCCGCCGCCGCTCGGGGCCGCCGCGGCCGCGCCGCCCGGGCCCCGCGCACCGCCGGGCCCCGCGTCCGCCGCGTCCCGGGACGGCCGCCGGCCGCCGGCCGAGCCCCGCGGCCCGCGCCGGGCCTAGCCGCGGCCGCCGGCGCCCCGCCGAGCCCGCCCCGGCGCTGCGGTGCCCCGGCCGCGGCGCTGCGGCCGCCCACGGGCCGCGCCGCCGGGGCGCCGCTGCCGGGCGGCGCCGCTCGCCGGAGCGGCCTTGCGGCCTGCTCCGCCGGGGTCCCGAGGAAGCTCTGGGAGAGGAACGGGGGGAGGCAGGGATGCTTCTTCCTCGTTTGCTCTCGAAAAATGTGTTTTTTCGTGTGTTTTTTTTTTTTCTTTTTTTTTTTTTTGTGCGTGCGCTCTTTCCCCTCTCCTCCTGGCGGCGGCGAAGGTGCTGTGTAAACAGGCTCCGGTGTTCCCTCGGACGTGTTCGTGAAACAAACTTGGAGCAGGTCGCCGCGCTGTCCGGAGCGGGGCCGCTGAGGGGGCCGGGGCCGGGCCTGAGCCCGGCTTGTGCGAGCGACGGCGCGGGGGGAGAGCGGAGCGGAGCAGAGCAGTGCTAGGCGCAGTGTTTACACGGTCCTTTTGGATGTGTGTGTGTGCTTCTGACTGAAGCTCTGATTTGCTTACAAATATCACGAGTTGGGAATTTATGTTTTTTAATCGCGTTACAGGTAACTTTGTTTCCGGGGCTTTGTAAGTGTGACAAAATGACAGCCTGCTTGTGTTGGTTGTGGCTGAGCAGCTTCTGCTTTCTCACAAGGCTGTTTTATTGGGAAAATACTTGTTTCCAACTTTGCGCTATTTTATTCTCATGGAAAGATATAAACTTTTTGTATGTGATTCTTCTGCGTGTGTGTGTATATATGTGTGTGTGTTTGTGCACACGACTTGAGTGTGTGAAGGCAACACTTGTGTTGGCCTACGCAGCGGTAACATCTGGTGCTGGTGACTGGCTACTGGACTTAAATCCAGCTGTGGGGAGGCAGTTTAAGATGATCAAACCTGCTGTCACATCAGTTAGTAAAAATCTTTATATTTCTGGAAACTTGGGTATGTTTCAAACTCCTAAAGCATGTATAGACCTGCAAAAGCAAGATAATTATGTAGGTTTACATTGCAGAAATATCTTTGCTTGGACCTAGAAGAATTGTTATGTACATGTTAGTGTTCTTCAAGTTCTCTCATAATTGCATGTTAATAGAACACAGCTTGCAAGATCCAATTTTGTGATCTTAAAGACTATGTATGTGTCCAGTGCCTTTTTTATTTTTTTCCTGCCATTATTGTTCATGTTGAGAATTCAGCTGACATGATAAACTTGAAGGTGTCAACTGCTTCTGATCTTGGGAAGGGATTTGAATACCTCATATCATGAGCTGAGTGACTTGACTTGCAAGTGTATTTCCGTTTCGCTTTCAGGAGGCTGATGATAAAGCTAAGAGAGTATTAGTAGATAAACCTTGTCTACGCATCTCTTCTAGAAAGTTAATATTGCTGTCAAAGTAGCTGTTGTTATTGGAGCTACCCATTTGTGTGTCAATTCTAACAACTAATGAAAACAAAAGCCCTTGTCTAAGAACTAAAAAAAAAAAATCTTAGAATTTATTAAATTCAATTTGAATTTTCTTTGAGTCTAATTTTAGAGAATTGGTACTCAGTGGGAGAAATAGGACAGTTAACATGTCTAAGTTTGACACTAAAAGCTGGTTCAATAACTAGCTGTTTACACCTGAAAGTCTTGGTCTTTACCTCTGCCCCTTAATGAAAGTTGTGCATGCCTGTAATTGAATGGTAGCTCTGATAAAGTATTTGTGTTGTATTTGCCATATTTCTAAATGAATTTCTGTCAAGACAGAAATTAGGTTTGAAGTTAGAAACTTCATTGCACTTTTAGCCTCTGCTGTGTTTTTGTTTGTTTGTTTATTTATTTCTTGTATTGGTGCAAGGGCCTGTCTTTTCTGGAGTTGCCAGACTGTAACCTCATTATAGTTTAAAAACAACCTTGGATCATAGCTCTGTTTATTCAAAAATATCTCGCACCTCCTTGTTATTATTGATTCAAGAAGTGAATATAACTAAAAATACACCATAGTTTAGTTAAAATAGAGGTTTCTTGCACGTGACTTTGACTTGTTCTAGAAACTTTAGAGAAACGTTAAATAGCTTGTTTTGTTTTGTTATGAGGTAGTATAGAAAGTGCAACTCAGCTTCTGAGTGCAAAACTTTTAACTTTTTTTTTTCTTAGATTCTCTTTGCTCATAAAGCTATAACGTGCTTGAATACAGATCTTTAAAAGGCATTGTGAAGAATGTGTTCTTTTAAAAAAAATTGTTGACAAAATACTTGTCATATTTGTTGTGTGTATTTGTTGTCTGTATTTATATATGTTAGCTTAGAAAGGCTTTGTGCCAGTTTATATAGAAGTACAGTACCATATTCAATCAAAAAAACCCTTTAGATGGTTACTCTCTAAGTGATACTGGATAGTCTTTTTTTTGTTAATACAGTATGTACGGAAATTACAGTACTTGTTGACAAAACCCAAGAAATTCAAATTAGGGTAACTTTGCCTCATCTAGGCTTTTGAAGTATAAATAAATTTAAAAAAAAGTAAGTAAACTTTCTTCTGCACAACAGAGATCTGGTGATATTTTTACTTGACATTTTGCCTGATGTCTCAAACACACCATCCTGTCAGACAGTTTATTCAAAACAACTTGTTTTGGTTGCTGTTTCCTGAATAAGGTAACTTTTTTTTTTTAATGTGCCTTAACACATGCGTTCTGTTTGTTGTATTTGGTCTCGTGACCCAGGTTCCTGTAGATCTGTATAAGCGGCTGAAAGTTGGTGGGTAATCTCATTGATTTTTAAGAGCACCTACTCACATGTGGACAGTTAACTTCTTGTGTGAGAATTTTCAGGATGGAGGCTGTATGTTGATGACTAAGTATTTTTTTATTGAACTTTATTACAGCATTAAAAGAGTTGTATGAAATGAAATTATTGCACAGTAGGCTACTTAAAAGTGTCATTATGGAATTACTTTGTTTTTAGAGAAGATGTTTGCATATCGAACATAGTTGGTAAGAAATTTCTACCTAGGGTTTAAAATCTTCGTGGGTTTATTTGGCAAAAATAAAAAGATGCCATAAAATCTTCAGATTACTTTCAATTTATATTTTGTCTTTTATTTATAATCTGCCTAAAACTGGATATTTTTACTGGTACTGTGACAGTGCCTACCAGCTCATCTTCTGTGCAGTAGGCCCCAAAACAAGATGGAAATGATCCCTGTCCAAAGATGTTACTGAGCTCCTCACCCCCCAACATAGATTTGTCTTGAGGTAGAATTGGTTATCAGCAGCGTTACAGAAAAGCGTGGGTGTCTTTGTTTCTGTTTTTTGTCCCCCCCCAGCCTTGACTTGGCCTCCTCTCAGCCTGGCCACTCTTTTTACACTCCTAATATATTTAATTTCACAACATGCTTTAATTTCTAGCATGATTCCTTTCAGATTATACTGGTAGGTTAAAGCTTGATAATAATTGAGACTTTTCAGTTACTTCCTTTTTGTGTCAAGTTACAGTGCAAGAGTCATTGGTCAGAAATAATTCATTAATAAGTAAAGCATTGTTTCCTCCTGTTTTCCTTTTGGAGTTTTTTTTTTTTTTTAAGTTATCATCTTGTACCCTATGTTGCTTGTGATTCTTTTTGGTCACAGGGAATAGTTTATTAAACTTTTGAAGCATTTTCAAAGCTCTGCCTTCAAGTTTCTGTGTATTCAGAATCCATGATGGATGAATGTATTACGGCTGAGGTCAAGTTATTTGTAAAAAGGTGTGGTTTATTTAAAAGGAAAACTAGTATAAAACACTGCTATATTTGTGGAAGGTAAAATGGAAAATCTTACTTACATTACTCTTACTGAGCAGGCAGTAGTCCAGTGGATTGAATGTGAGCATAAGAGTCAGAGAATGTTTTCTGTCTTTCTGAGATTTCTACTGAAGTGATGTGTGACCCTGGATAAGTTGTTTAACCAATTTATAGCCCAGTTCTAATCTGTAATTTTGGGTTAATACTTTCCAATGCTTTACTTGTATGGTCCAAGTATTCTGCAGACCTAGATACTGGTAGTAGTTTAACATATATAATTAGAGAAAGCAATGCTTAAAAAAACAAAATGGTACCAAATTCAGTAGGTGGAGTTGTGTTTGTCCTTACATGTTTCTGTACCTCTGTAACATTTTCATTACAATATGAATATGTGTGTATTTGAAAACAATAGCAAGTGGTTTCCAGGCACCAAAAAGAAGCAGTGTGACTAACTACATTAAAACAACCAAAACTATTTCAAATTGTGAACAGTTAATGTTTAGATTTGTAGGCAACTTCTTAGCAAACCATTTTTTCTAAGACTGAGTAATACTGATAAAGATAATGTAACATCATCTTTTCTGTCTGTCTGAGGATTGTATGAAGACGCCTATCCTGGTACAAAATAAATAACCATTGCTTATATCAGTGGACTGTATACTTGTTGTACAGTCTGTATGAACAAGTCTTTTCTTCAGGCTTCAGTGGAACAGTATTTTTCTCCTTACACTTTATTAAAACCTTTCATTGTTTGGCATAGAGTGATTATTCTTTGTATCTCTTTTTAATGTTCTAATTGTGAAAACTCTTCTTGTAAAAGAAGTGTTGCCAAAAACTTAGAACAATGAAAAAAAGTGCCAATGTGCCAACCTTGCTTCTGTTGTCCCATTGCATAGAGGACTTGTTCAGGTATATGCTTGTTGTGTTTTGCCATTCTGTAATAATGCAATTTGTGATAAATTACTTGTTCCATATAAACTATATTAAAAAAAAAAAAAAAGTGTAAAGCAGGAAAGTAGTTGTGAAGCAAGTTATTTTACATAATGATTAAGTAGCCTAAAAGAGTGTTTAGGAGAAGCTCTCCTCCATTGAGAGAAGAGCTTTGTGGTATGGAGAAGTAGAGATTTGGAAGATTTAAAATATATAGATATTATATATAATCTCCTGATTTTATATAGATATATAATATTCAAGTTCCACACAGCACCAAAGTTTGGAAGACTAAAGAGATGACCAACAAATTAGAACTTTAACAATATCATATAATAAATACAGTGTCTACCTGTAAAACAAGCTTGGGTGTTTGCAGTAAAAGCTCGTTGTTATGAGTTATCTGATCAATTTGTTGCAGTGCCATTACTGTTCTTGATACTTTGCTGTATGTTGTACTTTTTCAACATGCCAAAAGCATCATCATAAAGTAGAAAGGTACCTTAAATTAAAATCTTAATTTGTTGATTCATGTATTGTGGATGCACATTTCTAGTAAATGTATTCTTCAAGATCAAATTGATTAAGATCAACATTATACACCAGAATAAGTCAGCATCTCTTTTTCTTTAATAGTGAAAGTTCAAGTAAATTAGGTTCCTGTGTTACCCTGATGCAGAGTTACTTTTTCTTAGAAAACTTTTGCACTTTCAGAAAGGTATGTTTTGCACAATAAATGCATTTTTCCCCCCCTCCAGTCTATGAAAGTTCAGTGTTTATATATATATTTTTATACACACATGCGCACGCGCGCACACACACACACACACACACACACAAACATATATATTGTGGGACATCTAGGATAAACCAGAAAGTATTCAGAATTTCTTGGAAGGATAAAACAGTTTTCAAAAGACTAGTACTCTTCTGAACTCTCCTCATCTCAGGTAAGTATTGTGACTACCCACAGTATGTGCTTGATGGCAAGTAGGATTTTCATAACAGTTTAATTAGGAATTTGCAAACTATTAATATTAGCCATGATCATAATCTTTCTTTTTTTCCCCCAAAGACACATAACTTCAGTTTAAATGACCTGTTTTTTAAAGCATCTGGCAGTCCTTTTAGGGTCCTAACAGTAGATTCAAATTTGGACCCTCCTTTCTTAAATACACTACTAAACTTAATCCATTTTTATAGCAACAGCTGAACAGGTCTTGAAAACTGGGATGCCCAAATGCAGGCCCAGTTGGCAAACACGAATGACTCACTAAGTGTAGTCATCTTTAACGGTGCCTTTATAACAGCGTATGTATATCCCAGCATACAGTGCTGCTGGACTTCTCTATGCTAGTGCATACCTGCATCTGTAGATTCTTGTTTTTTAAAACAAAAGCATTTTGTGAGATGTGTTTTAGATCTTAGTAGGCTAAGCATAGTCCGCAGGTCACACTGTTACTGTACTTAGCAGAGAGCCTGCAGAGGAGTAGCATAAGCTGCAAATAAAGAAACATAGTAGTAGTAGAGTCTGTTGATAGTAGAATGCCCTTAAAGGATTATTTCACATCTGTATCCTCAAGAAATAGGGAAGCAATATTGATAAATTCAGGTGGGATTGTTCTGAAGAGCAGTGTGATGCATGATCTTGAAGTTAGCTGTAACTTTTTTTTTTTAAGTAGGTAAAAATGAGAGAAACAGTGAAAATCAGAGATGGTGAAGGAAAAGCAAAGTTTATTCTCTAAAACTGCCTATTTGGTTCATTCTACAGTATCTAGTACTGTGTAAAAAAGCAGACTTTTAGGAAGTTTTGATTCAGTTTTTCCTCAGGAAATCAGATTTACGACATTTTTTGGTTTCTGTCCCCTGCCTCTGTCTGTGTGTGTGTGTGTGTGTGTGTGTGTGTGTGTGTGTGTTTGTTTTTTAACTCACTCGAACATTTAAAACAAATCTGAAAGAGGAATTAAATCTCAAATTGTAATCCTTTAAGCATTATAAAATTGTGACTGGGTAGAGGAGATGAATCCAAATTGGCGTGCCCTCTTGGAAAAAAGATAGTCGGAACTGATCTAGTACGTATTCCATAGGACGGCAGCTGGTCGGGCAGCCCGTCGGCACATGCAGACTTCCAGACTGTCTGCACTACTACTTTCTTTTGCCTGGAGCAGGGAAGAGAGACAGTGCACGTCATGAAGAGACGTGGAAAAGAGGGAAGTTGAGGGTTATCATGGTATTGGGGAGCTATTAAGCAACAAAAGAGCAGATCTGTAGAAAACAAGTTCTTATTAGTTCTCCTGCTCATGGAAAATGATGTGTGGGTGCATTAATATTAGTGCTGTGTTTTTGATGAACCCCGACTAACATTCTTTCCTTAGTCTCAAATGGCTCAGTGTTTTTTAGGATGGACGGGAGAGAACCCTAATCTTAATCTAATCTAAAGTTCTGCTTCAGCTGAGCAGTTATTCTGCGTGCACATTGATGTTACTGTCCATATCTCTGCAACAGATTCCAGTGCAGTACTTAATTTTGTAATGTGTTTCTAAAAATAGGTATATAGTCTTATGTAACACTTCTTGTATTGTTAGCACCTAGAGGCTTCATCCCCACTGTTATGAAGCAGCGTACAAATGCATCCTACATAATTTTTGATTGTAGGTTTTTTCATCTATGAAATGTTTTCTCTGTCAGTATGGACAAATAGTAACTTTACTTGTGTTTTAGGAATGTGGAGTATCTTCTTTACACAGGTTAGTCACTCCTCTCCTATGCAAAATATTTACTATATTATTTTGGCATATCTAAGAGAACCAACAGTTTGAAAATACTGTACAGCACATTAGACATTTGTTTCCATAATTTAAAGAAGTACAAAGGATTCCTACTTACAGGTATGTGTGCTTCATATGTAGTGCTTTCTCAGAGACCTCTCACATAATCGGGCTCTGCGCTGTAATCATAATAGTTCTGAAAGTCTGTGTATGTTGTAGATGTGAAAAGGAAATATTAATCTTATTAATGTCACTTCGATGACAAACTTGAGAAATGCTCAAAATAAACCTAGGGTGTTTTTTTCAGTATTTTAAATGACACTTGTGATCAAATTACACTATAGTCTTAGCTGTTTTATGCCTCTTGCTGTAGTCTTACCAATGCTTTGCTCTTTTTAATGCAACTTTTCTCATGCTTTTTGCACTACTTCCCTGTTTTGAAATAATGAATTGAATTCAGGCTGTAAATAACTTATTGTTAAATTAAATGATAGAATACATTATGTCTTGCTGATCATAGGACACCTGTACAGAACAAACTTCAAATATGTAAATAATTTAAGGGATAGAAATTGGACGTATGATGAATTATAGCTTTAATAGAGTGTAATGTGGTTTCCATTTTTCATTTCTTCTTGAAAAAGGTGTTTGTTTATGCAAAGAGAGCAGCTGAGAGTTCAGAGGTACAGGGTCAAAAGTCATGAGCCTAAAAATCGGAGGTCATAACATAGAAAGTCATACCTATTGTTTCTTTCTATTACTGTTCTTACAAAAATTAGGATGTTAGTAAACAACACTATAGAAGTTTAAGTGCTTCATCCTGAGTATTCCATTTTTTTAGTTTGGTTTTAAGGTCCTTCTTTTTCCATGAGGGATCCTGTAGTTCAGTGAAGAGTGAATTTGGGGGATTTTGAAGTCTGAAGAAATATACACTTATAAAACTAAATATACAGGTAGTCTCCTCAGTAGCGACTGCTTTTGAGAATAAATGAGAATTTGTAGATGCTCGTAATGAATGCTTTATCTGAGCGATTTAAATGGTTTGGTTTCCTTGCAGTCTCTAGCTCGGTGATCCAGAATTTTGGGGCCAGGGAGGTGCTGTCAGCCCTCAGCCTAACTTGTGAACCACAGATGTCATCACAAAAAACTGTTAAACTTGTAAAGCTTAGTATTTATTGTGATTCTGTGAACACCAGTGGCCCACACTTCAGTTTGAGGATTGCTCTTCGCAAAGTATGGGTGAACACTTTCCTTCCTGAGGCCAAAAAGCATTTGCTAATATTATGGGAGGAAAGCATATATTTAGGCTGTTTCTGCATGGATAGCTTCTGTTTCTAGATTGGACCAGGATTGGGGACATGGACGTTCAGTGGGAGCATGGACAAAGACAGCATGTGACAGCCTGCTTTAAGGAACATCATCCTGTGCTTTCTCCCATTGGCAGGGGACCTTAAGAAACCCTCTTGATCTAGGTCATAGGCTGGGGGGAGGGGGGAAAACACAAAAGACTGCACCTTCCTTTCTAGCGGCCTGCAGATACCATCCCCTTACCCTAGTGAGGGGGAGACAGTCTTTTCCTCCTGTTCTTGGGAAGCCACCTGTACGGGGAAGGAGCAGGCTGTCCAACACTTCATTATTACTTAGCTTTGCCTTGTTAGTAGCAGAGTTTTGAGGTTTTGCCAGTGCTGTGTCTCAGTTTGGGGCTCTCCGAAGAGCCTTGGGATATAGCTGGCTCTGGGGGACAGGAGGGACACGCTGTGGTCTGCTGGGCACTAAGGGACTTCCCGGGGCTGTGTTCCCCTCTGCGCAGAAATGCTGAGGACTGTGAGGGGCAGCCCGGTGCCGCGGGCCGGCGCTGCAGGCAGGCACCGCTGGGAGGAGAGGCAAGTGGCAGGAGGGCAAGGGCAGGGGGAGGCACTGGGAGAGGAAGAGCTTGTGCAGGCCAAGCAAAGTTAGTTCTGTGCCCAGCGTGTCAGCCCTGACCTAGGCTCTGAGTTCATACTGCTTTTGTGTAGCAAAAATGAAATGTTTTTATGGTAAATATGTTCTTCTGTTTTGTTGGTGTTTCCTCTTTTTAGAGAGTAGTAATCCAGGGAGGCGAACACAGCAACAGCAACTCACTTGCATGTTTCAGCCTTTATGTGCCTCATCCTCTTCTAAGAGTGTATCCCAAAGCTTCCTCACCACGACTCTCCATGGTGCCCCTGTCCCCTGGTGAGAGAAGAGTGTTAGTGTAAAGGAGGCCTTGGTGGTGGTTGGCATTTTATTGCTAGGTCTTCTTGACCTGACTTGAGCAGGGCTGTGTAAGGAATCTATTGGCATCATTAGATTCAGGGGAGGGAAGTCTTGTGAATAGAATTTCCCATTTATTTTTGTACAAATAGGCAGTACATACTACTTCTTTAAAAACTTAATTGTCCTGTTAATTTAATTTTGTGAACTTAAGGTGGTTATCTTGCACTCCTCATATAACTTTTAATTTATCAAAAATCCTAGATTTTATGGAAGATGGTGTACCCTCCCCTCCCCATCAAGTAAAACTATGAAATTTAATGTCAGGTTTCTTAGATTTCTGCCTTTTCGAATTGCAATTTATGAAATTGATGGGTAGTTTTTCATTGAATAATGCATGGTCAGAATGAGCTCACATCCCTCTAGTGTTGCCCTTGCTATGGTTCTGTATAAAACTGTGTGGGTATGTTTTGATCCTTATGGAGTATGAATGTTTTGGTTGTGAACATGTTTCCTATGAAAACTCTTAGTCACTAATAATTGTAGTGACACTTTAAAATATCTGTTACTGTTTTTACTGGAAAAGAAACAGTGTATAAAAATGTAAGAGAGTGACAGATTTCACTTAGAAGGTGAGCTTCTTATATTTATATGCATTACAAGAGTTTAAAGTAATTCACTTGTCAATGTTAAATGCTAATGCTAAAACAGAAAAACATGTGAATGGTGGTCTTGCCTAGTGAGTTGCCCTCATGCTATATGGTGCAAACCCAAGAAATTGTATCTAGTTTTGACTTAACAAAACAATATTCCCTTTAGTGTTGTTTCTTCCCTCTGAATGTAGCTACTACTATTCTCCCTTGATGTTTTCTTCTTTATTTTTGTTTTTTTTTTTTTCTGATTTGGGTGGTTTGGGGGGGGGGTTGTTTTTGAAGAGCCACTTGGTATTATTCCGTCTTAAGTGACAATCCACGTGTATTGGGGTGCCTGTGCTATCTTGGAACAAGATTGAAAGCTGCTATTAAAATGGGTTCCAAAGCAAGTTCTTGTCATACACTAGAAACCTCACCAATTCCTCACAGTGAGATTTATGTCACATTAACAGTCTGGCTTCTGTGGCCACAATAAAATTTTCAGAATAAAATTTACACAGATCAGAATTACAAATTGCTAAATTACTAATATAAATATGTCCCTTGAGTAAAAACAGGACTTATAATGATACCTTGAAATTATACATATGTTATGAGGCGCTAATTTAAATTTTGGGCTGATGTCAAATATCTGAGGTGGTAGTGGTAAAAATCTTGCAACACTATTGAGGTAGTCATATCCCTTATTGTAATATTCATTTTTGTAATATTTCCATTACTTTTTTTGGAAAATCAAATATGATTTGAAATGCTAGCCATTAGAAGTTTGTCTGTCACTTAGTGCAGCAAGCTTTGAATTGTGCTAGCGTATAAACCTACAGAAGAGGAGCTGTGTTTCGTCAAGTGTGATGAAGGCACTCCAAGTGTTAGTATATGCACGTGATGCTGGGAGCTTAATTTTGATCTAAAGACAGTGTTTTAGATAAATGCAGAGCATTTTAACTAGCCTTTTTTATCTCCCAAGTTCTCAGAATACCTCCTTATCCTACCTTCAGTATTCTCCTGATTTTTTTCTACTGTACATTTCTCATTCTTTTTCATCTCTGGTTTTCAATCTGCCTCTTCATTTCCATTGTCCCTAACCAGAAACCAGCAATTTAAGATTGAAAAGCAGTTTTGGAATAGCTCTTTATTCTTCCTGATGCTTAGTCTTTGTATTGCCATGCCATAAGCTTGTCTCATTTTATTTTCAGGTCATAAACTGAGAGGGATGTAGGTCAATGTTTATATGAGCATTTAAACTTTTGTTGCATTTAAAAACAGACAAAAACCCCAGCTACTCAGTATGTAAAACCCTGCTTAATGAATGTTAAAATTGCAGACTTGAAGGTCTCTGAATTCAAGGAATACTGGAATGAAGTTTTTTTCCCCTCTTAAATCGGGTTCTTACTGCGTGTCATTATTATATGGTTGGGGTGTGTTGTGTGTGTGTGTGGTGTTTTTTGTGTGTGAAGTCCTGTTTTTTTTCCCAAAGGACTCCAGCCTCATTTGGTGAACAAAGTGCATGGTACTAACTAACTGGCTAGATACTAAAGTTTTTCTTTGTTAATGTCATTGTTCAGTTCATGCTATCCAATATTGTAAGTGAATACTGGATTAATGTTTTCTTCTCAGTTTCTTCAGTATAGTTTCATAAAAATGCTTTATAATACTTTTTTTTTTTTTAAAAAAAAGTATGTTTTTACATTTCCTCACTCAGGTACAGTCCTGTGTTACAAATAGGGAAACTGATGTATCAGCTGACTGTGGGTACTTAATACTTTTGTAACAGAAATAACCATTCACAATTGCACATTAAATGAAGGTTAATGTTTCTTCAAAGACAGACTCTTGAAATATTTCAAGCTGAAGGCACTCATGAAAATCTTTATTTGCCCAACATCCGCAGAAGTATTTAAAAACAAACCAAAAAAAACCCTCCAGAACTTAAGAGGCAGGGATAAAATCAGTTTATCTAGGTGGCATTTAAACATCTTAGCCAAACACGTTATTTTCTTTCTATAATCCACTTCCTCATGAATTGCATACCTTTACATATCTGTAGCTGTAAGATCCTTCAGTGGGATCCTACAGCTAAGTCACTTCGGTACTTATTGTGCATATTCCCAGCACTCAATTTAAATAGTACAGAGTGAGGCAAATACCCTTAGAGAGAGAAAGCATACCCCAATTGCTACCTACGTTAACATGTTATGTATACATGTTGCATTGGCAATCCTTTTCCATAGTTTTGAAGTTTGCCAATTTCTGAAGCTTGAGTCCTGCAAGGGTAACTTAAAAAAAAAAAAAAAAAAAAAAGTTAAAATTCAAATGTTAAAATGTTGCTCATTTGAGCAACAAATTCTAAATCTACTGATCTCCATATGGGTAAGGTTTGGCCTCTTAAGATTCACAGTAAGGATGTCTACTGTCAGAGCTGCTGGACTAGCTTTCACCCTAGAAAATTGTTCTGTGAACCATACTCCAAAAGAAGATAAAGGCGTGCGTGACAGTGGTCCTGAGTTGACTGGCTGTATGGCAAAGGAATGTGGGAATCCTAACTAGCAGCTGCGACTCCAGGTTCTGAAGTTGCACGTGTCATAGTAGCTAGATCATATGGGCTCTGTTTCTGCCCCGCTCTCCTTCCCCCTCCCCCCCCAAAAAAACAGACGAACAAAAGAAAATGAAACAAAACTGTTTTCCCCACAGCACCTTACACACCTGTTTTTTTTTTGTTTGTTTGCTGCTGCTTCTTTGTGTTTTTTTTTTTCTGTTCCTGTTCTGAACTCCTGACTCCTCTCTGACTTACTCCTCCTCTTGTGTCCTAGCTATCTCCTGATGGCACCCAACTGATGTTTAAGAAAATTAGTCTTCCTCAGTCCTAGGATGAAGTGTCCTTAGCTAGTATCCTGTGGCTAGACTTAAATCTATGCTATTGCATAAAGCTCTGATATAAGGAGATGGAATGTGCCTTGTAGATCCGACAGAAAAATTTGTGAAATTCTGCACAGTTCTCTGTGTAATTGTGTGAAGTGCTGGTATTGCAGAGCCTTATAGCTGAGGCAGGCTTGAGCAGGTCTTCATTGTCATGACACACGGTGCACCTCTAAGACCAGAAAATGAGCTGCATTGTACAGTATTCAAGCACTAGAGCTTCCCAACAGACTAGATTTTCGAATATTTTCAGCTGGGGGGGATATTTCCCTATTAAAACACTCAGAAGTGATTGAACTGTCTTAGCTGGCTTTAAAAATGAACAAATCCCATCAGTTCAACTTGAAAGGTGGTTAAAGGAAGTATTTGGACATAAAAGGCTTGTGCTTTCAATAGTTTGGTGAGGTGAGTTAATATGGGATCTTACCAGCAATAATTAAGGTTACCCAGCACAGTATTACTGCCTTTAACGGTATAAGTTGCTCTTAAAAGTAAAAACAAATGTGTATGTTTTCATAGCCTCTTCTTCCAGAGCGATGTATTTGAAGGCAACCTTAAACAATGCCCAAAATGATGTGCAATTCATATGCACACAAGTTACTGTGCAGTTGTCTGTCTACAGCAGATTTTTCTTAAGTTTCATATTCAATTTCTAGAAAATAGTCCATGAGTATTGGATAAACCTCACATTACAGGATTATTTTCAGAATTCCTAACTTCAAAACTTGATATGGTTTTCAAAATTGAGTTATTTGCCCATGGTTTCTTTTAAAAATGGCACTGTAGTTAATCATTTAGAAAAAACTATTTCTGTTTTCTCTATATTTTTTGATTTTGAAAGGAAGCTTCACTTGAGGAGGGAATCTATTTTAGGATAGATTTTTGGCCTGTAAAACTGTTGGGACATTACCGACATGAAAGTGGATTTGAAAGGGTGATAGCTGCAACCTAATAATTATGGAATGGCTACTGTTGCTACATTTAAAACAAAACACTATCTTGTTCTTTATAGGTGCTTTTTCTGTTAGTCTTGTCAGTGAAGATATTTTAGTTGTAAGTGCCTAGGAGAGTTATGTAACAGGAAAAAGGGGTGATGCAATCAGAAGGGAAAGTGTATATTAGAATAGGAGTGAATGTTCTCAAGTGAAATGAAAGTTTTAATTTTATTTGATATGTTCCACCTACATTAAAACTATCATGAAAATAGTAAAGATGTATACTCAGATAACATATACCTCTCTTTCTCCTCCTCTTTCTATTTTACAAGTGAGGTAGTTAGTATCCAGACTTGGTCATAAATCTTCTGGTGTCAATTTAAGATCCAGATGTATCCCACATTATCTTCCTCCACTTAATTTCAGTATTTGCGGTGGAATTCCTCTCTTCTAACTGTAGCTGCCTAAAAGGCTAGTAGTCTAAAAATCCAATGAAAGAAAGGGAAGAACTTTAGGTATATACTTGAGAACACATGCAGATACCAGAAATGAGTGTTTGCCTTCTGAATGAATAAGCATAACTGAACAGAGTATGTATGTTACTCTAATATATGTAACAGATTATACTGTCAGTGTAAGAAGTGCTGTACCCTTTTCCTCATTTCTAAATTGTGAAACGAAGTACTTAAGATAGTTTTGTGGTTGTACTGTGATATTTATGCGTACAAGCATCTATGCAGCAATGTGTAGTCACTAAAAATGCTATGGAATTACGCTTTTTCTGAGCACTGCTTCTCTGTGACTGTAGCAGTAGTGTTTATTGAGATCACAAATTAGAATGTGGTTAGCATATTTTCCTGTAATGGACCAGTACTGGATTCTTACTTTCCTCTTTTCAGTCTCTCAGGCCTGTGGTGTGGTGGTTGCCCTTTTCAGTAAAGGGAATTATGTTTTATTTACTGGCTGTTCCTACTTCAGGCACAGTGCTCTTGGGATCTTTCCTCTCGCACCTTCTTTGTCATGGAAAACTAGTCTGAAATTTATAAAATTTGGCTGAAAAATGTAATATGTGTAATAACATTTGATGTGTAATTCTTAATGATGTATACTGTTTATGCATAATTCTGTTAGTTTTGCAGATGTTCAGCATGTGCTTCCCCCCCTCCCTTTAGATGCATATGTTAATTTTTGCCAATTTTGCCTCTAAATACATTAAAGTTATAGTTTTGTGCTTATTTTTAGGGAACCAGAATGGTATAAATTGAACTAGGTGTAAAATATGTAGAATAAAAGGTTTGTGAGCCGTGTAATCTTTGTTCAGTAAATTACTCTGTATACCCTAATTTTGCAGTTATCCTTACACTTGTGCGAAAGCCCTTACTGGGCAAATACCCTAATCTGGTTAAGCTAGACTAAGGCCCTGACCTTACTTCTAAAAACTTCCTTAAAATATGAGGTAAAATCCCTGTTACCAATTTCAGTGTCTTAACAAAGTTCTAAATTAGGCTATATACATTGCCTCTCAGTTTTTTCAGTTTTTCTTTTTCTGTTGAAATTTTGTTTATGTGAAGTCCTGTGCAATATACCTGAGTCACCAAGTTTTAATAATGTTGGCTTTCTCAAAAAAGAAAAGCAAATTTATTTTTACAATGTATTAGCTATCAGACTTTACAACTGTAGAAGCGTGATTGATACTGATGGACTTACAAAATTTTACTATGAAAACGTTAAGAGTTCTATTTCAATAAGAAATGTAATGATAGAAGTCTGATTTTTCTGAAATCAGATAGATAGGGAAGTGGTTAAGGGAGCCTCCATTAAGGCAGCAAAAACGTATTACTGCCGTATACATCATAAAACTGACACGTTAATCATGATGCAATTCAAAGGAGTAAACTACTGAAACAGTTCATTGCATTTATGCTTTTATCTTGGGATGTTTGGTCATAATGCAGGAACGCTACTCTGAGAGAAAAGTATGAGTAGGCTAACTATTTAATTGGTAACTTTTTCTTAAAGCATTTTTTACACTGGAGCTGTGCTAAATGACATTAAATGGTAACTATGCCAGTTAAAAAAGATGATAATCTTTCTTGCTTTAGTTAAAGTTTTAACTTACGTTTGATGTGGTTTTGAAGATTATTGAAGGGCCATTTCTTTTTTAAAAGCTAAATTTCTTTTGTTAAGCATAATCCTCACTAGATTTAATTTCAGTGCTAAAACTTACAGTTTCTCAGTACTGGAGATAATAGATTTAATAGTGAAGATAATTTCCCCCTCCTCCCCCCTTCCCCCTCCCCCCATTATAGGGCAGTCTAAAGACTTCTAGAGTATTCCCATTTTTTTAATCTGGCAGTGAGAGGTATATGTTTATTCTTGACTTGCAAACATGAGTCATGTTAGACACTCTCCAAAATTGATATGATGACGTCAGGTATATATTGCAAAATCGGGCAATCATTTTGCATGTAGATTTGTTATGAAGGGCAACGTAACCCAAGACTGTGGCTGTACTGAAGTACTCTTACTACATTTTGCATTCTTGCAGAATTCGGTGTTTAGTCCTAAAGTGAACTTCTCCTTTATATATCCTTGCTATGGAGAAAGCAAAATTTAGGATTCTGAGTTGAAAATAGCCCAAAAGAACCCCCCAAAAGACAAACAGTGCCACTTCCATCTAACCAAGTTAATAGTACAAGTTTTGGTCCTTCTGAGAAATACTGAATTGTACCGCAGCAGTCTAGAGCAATGCAGAGAAATGCCTGTGCTGTCACTGGCTATCGCAGAGCACACAGACTCATCCTGATCTCAAAATCAGAAAGGTAAGTAAAGGGGATACTGAAATAAAAGGATTATATTGATTTAAACATATTTTAATATGTTTCCAAACAGCAGAATGACAGTACTGTCTTTATTTGCTCCAAAATGTGTATTTGCTAAGCAAACACTTTGCTTTATTGGGGTGCTTAGAACTACTTGAGAGACTTGCTAAGTAATGTCATTGTCAGCCCTTGATCTGACATTACATCTAGCTTTTCTTAGTTAGCTCAAAGGAACTTCCTTTAGGGTTGTCATGGAAAGTAGATGTTCAGACCCAGAGAGTCTCCTGCTCCCTCTGAGTTGAGAGGGAGAGACGATTCTAGATTTGCCATTTGGTAGGTGAGGTGTCCTAGAAAGGATGACTCCGTGTTTAAATGTTAAATGCCATATAAGAGACTGCAGCAGGGTGTCCCCTGAAATGCATTCTGAGAGTATACAAAGAGAAAGTCATTAAACCATTCTTCGTTTACACAATTTCACTGATTTCTCATAGCTGGCCTTATAGCTCCCTATTCCAAGAACATAAAGAAATAAGCTGTGTCTTAGAATTATGTTTCCCTTTCTGAACTTCCTGAAAATGCCTCTGCTATCATTCATAGCCTGTGAAAGGTATTTTGTATAGGAAATTGTGAAGAACATTCGATGGAGAGATTTTTAAAAACCATGGGAATGGAAAAAGTGATGAAGGTCTTGCCCAATACAGACTCTTCAGGAAAGTGACTTGTTCTTTGATTCGAAGCAAGAGACAGAAACAATTTACGCAAGGTGCTAATTTCCCCTAGAAAGATGTTAGATAGGGAAGAATGACCTAAACCTACTCTACTCTACCTCTGTGGTGTCGGTCTTCCCAATGAAATGTCAACCCACAAAGCAATAGCTTTGATGCAGTCATGTTTGAACAGACTATTTACGATCATCACCATAAAACACTTTGCTCTTTCTTTTTTTCCTTCATTCACAAAAGCTCCCAGGCAAACAGTTGTCTGCCAGGACAGGTATGTGTGTGACAGGGAAATGAAACTAAAGAGATCCTGCCAGTCTCTAAGCTATGCTGCAAAGTTACTATGAGAACCAGTGGAGAAGTTAATGGGCAGAGCTTGCTCTGATAAATCTGGAAAGTTGTTTTTTCACTGTTCATTGCTAGACAGGCTTGCAAGCATTGCTTTAGGCTCTAACAATTATCTCTGATTTCCAGCAAGGCAGCTCAATCAAAGAGAGCTGCTACTTCAGGGAAAGACGGAAAGAAGTTTCTAAAGAGGTCTTTCAGGTGGTTTACTGGGCTCTTCTCCAGCTTAAACCTCATATGGGAAGCTATTGCTATTGTTGGTCCTTCTCAGTAAATTAGATTTTGGAGATCATAGATCCAATATTCTATAGATAGAACAAGATACCCTGTATCACAAACTAATTTAAAGATATCATTGAGATAAAATTTTGTGCCTCTGTTTTTGAGGTGAATAATGTGATGCTTCACTAAGTATCCATTTGAAATTGTCTGGGTGAAGGTGAAGTCCAAGTTTTTTTTTTTTGTGTAGGATGTCTTTTTCTGTATCTCTGTCTGTTGAACGTATTCTTTTGCACAGTGTTTCCAGAAGAATTTTTACATTTCTGATATGCTTTGATGCCTACTTAAAAGTGGCTGTCATGACAGTAAGCAAATGGGTAGAAAGACCCTGTTGTTTTCCATGTCAGTGTTGCTTTTTATAGTTTTCTATTTAAAAAAAAAAAGTCACTTGATGAGCTAGTAACCCAGCGTAGGAACAGCATATTGTGATAGGTCTGCAAAATGAATTATAGTGAAAGAAACTTTATGGGGGGGGGAGCTTTTGATTCTGTCCTCTCACATTGCTTTAGACTCCTCTAAATTCTTTATTTTATTTTTGTTCTGTTTTTATCCCTGTATCTGTCTTATCCAAAGTTGGTTCTCTGATGTTTTCCTACCAGTCAAATAATTTCTCAGCTTCCTAAGGTTTGTCCGTTTCCAGGAACCAAACCCCCCCCCCCCCCTTTTCTACTGGCAACTCATGAGTCAGGCTGAAGAGCCATTATAGTACGTTTATAGAATTTATTTCTCTAGGAATAATGAGAGGTTTTTTTACCAAGTCTTATTTGTCTCACTTCTACAAGTTTAGGTACAGAAACAGAAGGTGCGTTCCTTATGTTCTATCCAGAAAGAGTGAATGAAGGAGGGAACTTGTGCCATTTGGTAGAGTGCAGCTCCAGGATTTGCTCTTCTGGATAGTAACAAAATAGGCTAACAAATCCCTGTAACTTTTGGTTGTTCGTGTTACTGCTCTCAGCTGCTTAGGTTCTGTCTAATACTTATATATATTCAGTGCAAAATTTTATCTTTGGGAACCCATTGGTAATATTTAAAGGAGAGAGAATGAGAGTAACTCATATCCTATTAATTCTGGTTGACAATCTTTGTTAATACTGTCAGCCCCATTTCCTGTCTGTTGCATTTGGTGTTTAGTAGTATTGTCTGAGATGGTTGGGGTTTTTGCCTTGTCCCAGTTGCTCTTTATGTTTCTGTCAGTAGTGACTGAAAATGAATATAGGGCTTGTCTGGTTTAACTCAAAGCAAACTGTAAAAGAGAGACCTTATATTTAGCCATCTTTTAATCTAAACATAAATCATTCTATTTTGTTTTTTTCAAATACATTAATATGGGACTATATTGAACTTTCAAAAAAATTGTTTTGCATATGATATTGTAGCTTAGGATGTGTTCAGAAGTTCAGATATCTACAAGACAGAGATTATACCATTTATTGTTTTTTAATTGATTTGTCATGGGAGGTTTTCAAATACTTTTTGATCTTGTGTTGTTACAGGAGCTATTTTTAAGGGATAAAAGGCCAGGAAATATGTAGCAAGAAAAATTTGAATATGAGAGAGTCTGGGAATGATGCCATCGGGAGAACTTGTTTTAAATATTATATATTTTTATTTTTAAATCTATTTAAATCTCTTATCCCCAACATTAACTTTGGAGCATTTTTGAATGCTTTATCATGCATACATATCTTTTAATCTTAATTACATGTAGTCAGTCCGGAAGATCTCTGGGTGCTCATTCCTAGAAGCTTATAATTAATTTTAAATAAAATACTTCAACAGAGAAGTTTAGCATACATAGTAGCATTTTTGATGTTGACATTTGATGTAAAGATGTAAGTATTCTAGTGTACCTTCTCTTAAAAGAAAGGCTCTTAATTTAACGTAAAGCAATCAGTCACAGTAGAGCTCTATTTGTAAAAGTAATGGCACATTTCAATTAGAAGATTATTATACTTTCAGACATATCTGTGTTTACTTAAGAAAGCAGATTTCTTCCTTTTGCTGCCATCTGAATATTACTAGTGTCTCTTAGGTACTGAAGAATGGGATTTTACCTCAGGTCCATCAAAAAATTTGTTACTCCGTTCCAGTGTGTAAAGTGGCATAGACAATACTGCAACAATAATGTGACCTAGAGAGTTCTTCCTTAATCATCTTCAATACATTAAAAGACAGAGTTTGCCATGTAGATCTTTTGATTTAAAGAATGGAAAGCTGAAGAGTTTTCTGACTGGAGAACCATGCGTATTTACAAAATGTATTCAGGAAACAAATAAGTATCGTGTCGTTTCTAGTTATTTTGGATTTTCTGTTCTGGAGTAAAGTGAGTTTTCTGATCAGAAGCAAAATAACCTGGACACTGAGCAGCTGGAAGAACTGTGCAGGTCGTTTAATTGACAATGCTACCTTGTTCCTAGAAAGGGAATTTACAGTCAGGCTGAGCTTTAGAAGGGATAATTGTAGCCACACTTTTACATGTTAAATGCAATTAGATTTTTGTAATTTTGCTTGATAATGATAAGTATTCTGCAGAGACTGAAATGTTCTGTGAAGAACTGTAAGTTCGAATCTGTTTCTCAGGGTTGAAACTTATGCTAAAAGTTTGGACTTTACTGCTTATCTGGCCATGACAGTTATGCAGGTGGATATTAAGTTATGAAAAAACATGCTATATTATTTAATGTGAAAATCAGCTTTTTTTCCCTCAAAACTATATGAAGACTGTGTTATTTCCAGGGAGTTTAGATCATGGTGCTTTGTCTTCTTGTATTTTTCTTTTTTATTTGAATTTTTCTCCCTTGTTCTACATTTTAAATGAGGAAGGAAGAATTAAAGGAGGGAAAGGAAAAATGCTCTTCCACAACTCCCTTTGAAAAAACAACTTAATGTTCAGATTTTAATTCAGTTGAGGAGTAGGTTGCATAAAAAGAGAATAGAAAAGAATGATTGAAGGGGCATTAGTAACTGATTGTTTTAAGTTGACATTTTCTAATAGCACATTTTTAAATATTTCACTAAGAAACCTGTCTGTGTATTCAAAAACTTTCTTCTACATCTCTGCTGCTGTTCTGCAGTTTGCCGCAGAAACTCTTCTGAATGTCCCCAAACCTATCTCGCTAGCCTGTTCTCACCCTTATGCACCCTCTGCTGCCTGCTGGCTCTTCAAAGTCTTTTTTTCCCCCCCCCCGTGCATTGCTGTTGAAGGCTGTGGTTGGGTAGGCGAGCGGGAGTGCCTGAGCGCTGCGTTGTCTTAATTTATGAACCCGGAAGTGCCTTGCAATAGTGAAAGCGGTTATCTGCAAAGTGCTCTCAAACTAAGTAAGCAAAAATATTAAAAATATTTTCAGTTACTTTCACTGATGGCAAGACATTTGTTTGCAAGCAGAGCTGACAAGTGCACAAACCACTGTTTGACAGTTTTAATGTAGTCCACAATAGGTATTTGTTGAAGTCATATACTCTTGCCTCTCTAAGGAGCGTATGTATGTTAAAGATGAAGGAAGGCATGTCTCCTTTTAATAGTAGGTCTTGCTTAGGAGATACATACTTATTTATTATGAACTGCACATTTGTTTTTTCCTGTTACTGTTACTGCATTACTATAAAGTTGCTGTACTAACAACCTAAAAATAAGAGCATTTAGGGGTTGTCTTAACATCTGTATTTTGTAAACTTAAATGGCTATGAATAAAATCCTTGAAACAGTCATGGGATATTGCATTGTGGTGTTGGGTTACATGAAAAGTTTGGAGAAGAAAGATAAGCATGTCTTAGTAATGATAGTGTCTGGGCTATGCTGTTTGAGTAGTTTAAGCAAAATAGGTCTGCATCAGTGTGCCATTATGCTAGACCAGCACAAGTAAATGTATGTAGCTTCACGTAAAAGTGTAAAGTTAAAGTGCTTAAAGAAAAGTTAAGGAGAAGGAAACGTGGAGAAATTCTAATAGATTGGGGAAATAGAATGAAATCAGATTTCAGTGTAAAACATTATTTAGTCATAATGATGTATATTATTAAAATTTCAAGTAAGAAAGCAGTAACACTGTGAACCTGATGTGGAGTATGCTCAGTTACGTGAATAGTGCCCATTTGTTCATAACTCCAAGTGTGTTAAAGCTGAATTTTCAATTTCAAGACAGTTACAGTTCAGTTTCCATAAACACTATGCCAAACAATATTTGTGCTATAAAGCCTGTTTTAGAATACTGCATCCAACAATTAGAGAAGTATTTAGTTAACTTGTTCTACATCTCCATCCAAACTTTTCATTGAATACAATACTACTATAGTGATACTAAAAAAAGTGTGTGTGTGTGTGTGTGTATATATATATATATATAAATTTTTTTATTTTTATTTTTTTTTTTGCAAGTTGCTCGTAGATGTAATGATTCTTTTATCTTTGAGATGTGAGTCACATGTACGTTCACACAGAGGACCTTGTATGCCTGCAACTACTTGAGACCAGAGACCCTGGCAAGAAAGATCTGTTCTCCTTTGTGATTGGGGTTTAGGTGAAGCATTTTGGTGCCATTCAGTTCTCTGAGAACATTTTGCTGTTTTTGTTTTTCCCCTGAACTGTACAGTTTTTCATACTGTTTTTGGCCTATAAATCTCTTCACCCTAGTTATTATTGGTATCTGTGGCAGTGGGTTCGATGGTCTCTTCAAGCTGTGTGTGGTATAGGGCCAAAAGATGATGGGTAGATGCAGAAACTTCTCTTTAGCCCTTTCTTTAATAGGCATACATCTCATCTGCTGTTTAGTTGGCCTGTCTGGGCTTGTGCTCCAGGCTGCAGACTCATACAGTACATTAGTGGATCTCTTCCCCAGGTTTGGGAGTAAAATAACTTCTCTTCACACTGGAAGTCTTCTGCCATCTTTTTACTTCTGAGACAGCTCCACCCCAGCTGTGATAGTGCCTGTTCTTTTCAGGATTTAAGTACAGGAGTTGCAATATCCTGTTTATTCCAAGCAGAGAGGAGAAGGGAGCCATCCCACACCCTCGCTGCTGTTCTGCAGTAGCTAGAATATTCTTTGCCTGCTAGTGTAGCCTTTGTGGACACAGCTGTACTTTGCTGCAGACTTCCGCTTCATCTGCTGGCGAAAAGAAAGATCGAAAGTTCCAGGTTCCGAAGAGGGTATTTTTGGTAGTGCCTTCATGTCTGGTTGCTGTGACACAATCAGAGAAGGTTTAATGGTTGGAGTTCAGGGATAGTCCGGAAAAAAAAAACAAAAAAAACCCCCAGGATATACAAGAATACATGGGTTTTAGCAAAATGCTTGTAGTTATTATAGATTATCTGCCTTTTGAGAAACCTGTACTGTTTAGCGCAGGTTTAGTTGATGGTTCATTCTGTCAAGGATTCTAGTTGACAGTGAAGTTATTAAGCATCTTGCCTTTGCCTTTTAAAAAAGAAAATATTTTCTTTTTTTAGTAATGTGACTTTCACATTGCTTGAAATCCTCAGCTTCAGCTTGTGCTTATATTTCTGGGAGTCTGAACAGAGAATATTCCTGGTGTTGAAGGCTTCTCAAGCATTACTTCTAGTATCTATGACCCGATTATTTTCCTTCTGTTAGTATCACTTTGGGTGCTTCAGCAGGTTCATGTCTCTTGCTTTGTTCTCCCTGCCTACAGTTTCCTTTCCCTATATGGCATACTTTTTGTAACTTTTTTTTTTTTTTTAAATCTGTGTCTCTTATCCTTGATATATTAGCCAGAAGTCTTACAGTCATGCTACTGTCCTGCAATTCATTATCTTGTCCTTTTCCAGAATCAGAATATGGACTTTCACTGTATAATAGAGAAAGTTTCATTGCACTGCAGAGGGGAAAGATTTTATAGCCTGTTCTTTTAATATCAAAAAGGAGGAGAAATACGGACTCACTTAAGTCTTAAGTGTTCATCTTTTGCCTTCAGGATAGTGATACTGGCTGTTATCATGGCCAGTCAGTGATTGGTGTATCTCTTCATTTCAGGATACTCAAATGGAAATAAGTAAGTAAGCACCACAGAGGAAGTATCTATATTTCATAATGATGCAAATCTACTAACAGTAAAACATCTTGCTGACTGGTGTTTTTATGGCACCATAGTATGGTGGTGTATCTCTTTTCTCTTCATATAATGAGATAATGGTCTTTTAAGAGACTTGAGAAACTGTAATATTGACTCGAAACCTCTCCATTTCATTGGAAAACAGAACTTCAAGCCAAGTGCCTAGAAATTTTGTCTAAACCCTATCAGTTTGATGCAGTTGATTGGGGTGGTTCTGTGAAGGCTTTTCTGTCTAGGTGGATTCAGAACCATTAGGTCTGGGTTCCCTAGATGCTTTTCCTACCTCTAGAGTAAGATGTTCTTTAAATATGATGTCCCTTAGAATTGTCTTCATAATAGGTCACTCCTTCCAACTTAACTCTCACTTTGAATTCATCTTTATTTAATCTAAGATGGGATGGACAAGGCCTTGCAGTTTAGAGTTGCTCATCCTAGGGAAGCACTTTCTGGAACCGCGAGTAATGTGGAGTGTATTGCAGGTGACCGTCTTTGGGCGATAGTGGTAGTGTGTGTTGCAGCAGTATAGCAATGTCAAAGGACAAAGCATTGTGAAGTCACCTCCTCGTTATCAGAACGACCAGATAAATTAACATGTAGCATTTTGGGTTTGTCATTAGTTCATTTTCTAGGTGTTCAGACTTCATAAAAGTCTGAGTGACTTCATATTTTCAGTCTGAGTGGGAAATTTGGACTAGTGTTTTAGAGATGGACATCTAGAGATGGACTTTAGTCAACTCTGTTGTGCGTTTGGAGAAAAACACTTGAAAAGTTAATTCTCTTAATTTTAGCGCTGCAGTGAAGTATGTTGGGATTTGGACATTTTAGCACTACCACAGGGTCAAGATTTGCCTCAGGCCAGTGAGAAAGTCAGTCGCTCTTTCACGTATTATCAGTGCTCCTGTTTGGGCTTACTCCTGCATGTTGTTGGGAACATACTCTTCCGTTTTCTATTTCCAACAGTAATGTTTTCTGATTATTAGTGTATGCATTTAACTTTTCTTGAATTAAAATCTGGGATTATTTCAAAATGTCCTTTACTGATAGGAGAACCGCTGAAAAACACCTAGAATGCTTTAGGTAGCTCTAACTCCCTAGAAAAGGAACGGATATGTTAGACCATAAAACCATGTGGCATCAACAGGAAACTTGATAATCTTCTCTGACATTGTAAACATTTACTTATACTAGCCCAAACCAGATAACTTTTATATTCCTTATTGACTGTATACCTTTTTAAATTCCCTTGTGTCTGTATGTTTATACTCATTTTGGATTAATTCAGCATTGAAAATGGCTCAGAACTGATTTATAAGGAAATTCATAGTGTTAGCAAATGTTAATCTAGTCTCTGAAACTAAAAGTTCTGCAAAATATTCTTCAGACTCTCTCCTCTAGAGGCAGAGTTCCCTTCATTTTTGATTACCAAAGACAAGAAGATTACCATGGTTTACATGGTTCATTCTATTAGAGGTGAGCCTAAGCAATACTGGGTAACAAAGTGTAGTATTTTTTCAAAGATTAAGGTGCAGAACTGTTAAACATAATCTTTGTGTTTACAAAGCAAAGAAGATAGAAAATGTCACATGCTTTGCCAGTATACCACAGGAAGATTTCTTGCCAGAACGTTGTCCAAAGAGACTACCAGTATTCATTCTTACAGCTGGTCATAGTAGGAAGACTTTATGTAACATCTGATCAAAGTGGATCAAATCAGTAGGTTTGGAATGCAACAGTTCTATGCATTTTCTTGCAATGATATTTACTTCCCTTGTTTTTTATCTGTTTAGAAGATCTGTGGCAATCTGAAGTCTAACTAAATGTAATGTTTTATTGTTTAGTCATTTCTATTGAAAGTCAGTAGTCTACCCATAGGAAATTCACTCTTACCAATGAAGTCTGCAATGAATATACCTATCCCAGATACCGAGGAAGATACCAGTTGGTGCAGAGTAATAGGAGACCTGGTTTTCAAAGTTATCTTGTTAGAAATACAGTATGAGGAGGAATTAAAAGTGAAAGATAAAAAGGAATTATCAAATCATACAAGCTAATGAAGACATTTGAAAGCAGCAAGTTTAAAAATGATATTGAGTGTGAACATTGTTAGCCAGAAACTGCATACCTGCTTAGGATTTGATGACTTTGAATTCCCATCCATTACTTTTTCATGGTCTTTTGGTGGGAGGAAAAAGGGTGGGATCAGGAAACTTTGTTATAGGAACCTTGTATTATAGAGTTTTTGCAATAATAATCCTGTAAGTACTGTTGATTAGAAGAACTTTTGAAGTCTGTGGTCTATAGGAAAGCCTTTTTTATAGAGATAGGCATGTATACATATTTGTGCGTTTATATGTTTTTATATATGTTTTCCCCCTCCCCCCAATGTTGGCTAAATTAAAATCTTTCCTCTGCTAGGATTGTTCTGCCATCTGCTTAATACAAGTAAACAAGAATTCAGGGGTAAGGCACCTTGCAGCTTCCTGGAACTCAAATAGTCGTGTTTTTGTGGTGTTGTTGTTTTGGTTGGTTGGTTCGTTGGTTGGTCAAGTGACCTGAGCAGAAAAATAAGCAAAGTGTGAATAACTTAAGAATAATCTCCCTATTAATATCTTAAAGCTATTAATTTAAACTTTCCTGTGTATTTTTCTTCATTATACTTATATAGTGAACTTTTATGAATGGAAAATGCTACTGTATTTTAGATGGAAAGAGAGATCATCTTTTTGGTTTAGTTCCTGAAAAAAATAAAGGGGAAACTGCTAATAGAACAAACACCTGTGGTCTCTTTCCTACTTCATTTTACCCCACTGCATAGTTGGAAGTGTTAGGAGCCTTCTTTTGATATTTCTATGCTTCTGTACTTGGCAAGTATGACACCCAGATCACGAAGGAGAACTTGTCTGCAAAGCAGTGGCAGTTGAGCTTTGATAGCCCTCACTCGCTAAAGATTATAGTAGTAGTGCCTATGGTAAAAGATAACACAAGATTATGGTTCTTTTGTGTTCAATGTTTGTTTTCTACTAACTACCCTTAATGTAGTTGTTTTGTGCTCCTGCCAAAGTTCTGCATGTTTGAGCAGTTTCTAAATCACATTTCATTGTTTTAAGTGCAGATTGTTGGTGTCTGTTCTGCTTCAGGTTTCACGTGCTGCAGCCTGATTTACTAATGGCAATAAGATGCAGTTGAAATAGAATATGTGAGAGCATTACAGCAGTAAATGTGCTGTAGTAAATACAGTAAGTGGTGAGCTTTGTTTTAGTCTTTTATATGTGGTTCAAATTAATTTTAATTGGTAGTTGCATTTCTGTGTGATGTGTAGAATGATATTGTCTTTACCATAAGCCATTAAAATTATGATATAACAAATTTAGGATTACTGGTTTTGTCTAATCTGTAAGATCATAGCAAATTTCAAGTATACTCAGCTAGATGCAGTTGATGGATCCATCTTGTTTGTATTTAACTACCAGCAAATTTGGAATCTGGTTTCACCTAGTTATGTAGGCTCCCTTTATGGTCGCTGGATAGAGAATAGTCCAGAGGGTGATTCCTCCCATGATACTTCTCTTGAATGACTACAAAGCAAGCACTTAAGTGTTACTTTTGAAAAAGTAAGATTCTTCATGCAACTGTCTGTTTATGGATCTTACACATCACTCTCAAAGAGTTTGCAATGCAGATTTGCTTGGTTTGGTGGAAATGGAAAAGGACCTCAGTACCTAGAGAAACCTTTTCTTTTTATTCATTGTTTAGAATGAACACGAGTGGAGAGAGATTTATGTGTAAACAGTGAATTCCTGAAAATGACCTTAAATGGTAGGGATTAAGATCACTGATGAACTGAAGGTTCATTCTGCAGGTATTTAAAGTTAAAGCAGAATAGGAGTATCCTGAATTTGAAAGATGCTGCTGAAATGAATTCTATTTTCAACTGTAGCAACAGCAAATCAAAGTTGAAAATATTGACACTGTATATCAGTCCAGGCTAATGAATGTGAGGCTGCAGAGAAAATTATCTTTCAAAGTAACTGTCCTACAGGGAAAGGTGCAAGCATCCTTCTGCAGTATTCAAAATGCAAATATTAAAAGTGCATTAATGTATCACAAATAGAAGTAGACTAGTTTGGATCATCTGATCTTGGTGGAGAGGAAATGTTATACTAAATGGCATATGTATGTGCGTGTGTGTGTGTATATATATATATATATATATATAAAAAAAAATTTCAGTATAAACACTGTTTTTACTGGGATTTGTAAATTATATAATGAAACCTTTCCAGTAATGAAATACTTCCTGTTGTCCTCACTGTATGTAACCTAGGGACTCAACATCTTTGTTTTAGATATTTATTAGTCCATGTTAAAGTTTGGAACCCTTAACATAGAATTTTCCAATTTTGCTGACATTTAACGTATACACCAAGCCTAGTAAAAAATATGTGAAAGCAGTTGTTTATAGTATCTGCAATATTGAAATGTGACCTATTCAATATGGTTACTATACAGTATTTCTGAAAATCAAGAAAAAAGCATTGAGGGCAAGCTGATGGTAAATATGGCAGAATTGCAGAAAATTTGAGCACTTTCTCAATTATTAATACCCATTTTCTCTTTTCTAAATAGATTGTTTTGTTGTGACTCCTCTGCGTCTAACTTCCTTTTAAAATACGCTAATTTTTAGGGTATGTAGTCTTTGGCTTTTTTAACTTTTTTAAGCAAAAAGCTTAAAAGAAAAGTTTCTTTCAAGTCGCATGGTGCTAAATTGTGTTGCAGGCACTACAGTTGCTAGAATGGAGAGCAAATCATTTTGTTTAGGCTTTATAAAAACTGAACTTCTGCTGTAGATCAGATTTGACTTGGGTATTGCTCTTGAAGCTTAAACTGAAGGAGATTAATACAAAAGCAAAACTGTGCTAAAGCAATCTAGTGTCCTTCTGTGGTGGAGCATAAGATCTGAATACAGGAGAAACAGTCGATATTGTATATCTTAAGAAGGGCTTTTGACACACTCTTGCATGATATATATATACACATATATAGCTAAGCTGAGGAGATATGGCCTAAGTTGAAGCTGCTATAACTTAATCTGGAAAACTGTACTGTGACTAGTTCACTGTGAAACTGTAAGGATGCATCTTGGTAAAGGTTTCATATTCATTTTCTGAGTCTAGTACTTCTCAATATTTTCCTGAATTATTGGATGTTAGAATGGGAAGTAAATGTACTGATTTTGCCTAAAAAGGCAAATACAGAAATGGCTATCAGCACAAAAATGAGGAATACTGGTTAATTAGCAGGGAGCGATCTAATGCTTGTGCATCATAAGCCATTCGGATCGGTACTATGTTGTTGGGAGAGAGAGGGAAGCAGACATTGTACCAGGATGTGTAAATAGGAGTGACTGTATACAAATCATGGTGAAGTACTACTGCTGTATTCAAAGATGTTAGGATCTCATGTGGTGTACTGTAATTAAAGAAATATATGGACCATTAAAAAGACTGAAGAGAAACATGAGTCCAAAAAACATGACCCAGAAGCAAAGATGGAAAGAACTCGCACTGTTCTCTTCTAGAAAAGAGAATAATACCAAGAAGGGAGTTGAGCCTCAAGAGTGTTGAAGGAAAGGGAAGAGAAAAGCTGTTCTTTGCCCTCTGGGAATGGATAAGATTGTCAGGGATGTTTGTAGCAAGGGTTTTTAGAAAGTGGAGGGAATTTGTGGTATGTACAGTCAGACGCTGGAGTAGATTCCTTATGGAGGTTGTATAAGGTCTGTCATGGGTCTGTGAGTTGGTAATTGTGTTACCCAGAGGTCACTGGCTCCCACCTTCTGCAGAAGTCAAAGCTCAGCAGGAGCCAGGAACTGCTGTCGTATCCAGGACATGGTAACAGCCACTAACCTCTCTTGAGTATGAGGATCTCTTTGATAGGCAGAATTTGGCATTTCCTGTATAATTCTTAAATGAACAAATTAACATCTAATTTGGGAAAGAAGAATACAGCTTGATGCACAATTTGCGCCAGAAAAATGCTCATTTTCAATAAAATGTGAAAAAAACCCACTTTAATGGGGTGGAATTATAGTGGTTTTAATCAGTATAGAATTTTTGTGCGTATATGAAATAACTTGCTAATATAAATGTAAGTCTATCTTCTCAATGTAACATTATCTACGTATGTAACAAAATGAAGACTGATATTTTCTCATTCAGACTGTATTTTATTTTATTTTCAATTTGTTTTGACTAGGGCTCTCTACCAAGTCATATTCTGGTACTTCAGTGAGGTCTCATTCTTGCTTTATTAATCCTTGTCCCAGGGATGATAAGACCAGAGTGTTGTGGAATTTCATCAGCGCTGTTTTAGTCAGTCTGGTAACAATGGCATTATAATGGCACGAGGCATCTTTCTTCCCTTGGAACTGAGCACGGAGCTGCTTTGGTGCAGTTGGCACATGCCATTAGGAAATGAAAGGGAGGAGGTGAAAGTGGGATACTTTTCTGGCATTGCCAAGAGAGGCTTTGCAACTTCAGCGCTTTCCCTTCTTGCGAGGGAAAGTGGAAATCTAGTTTTGTATTGAAATTATGATACTCAGTTTACTGATTATACCCTAAAAACAGTTGTTTGTGCTATGACTAAATTAATAGTAACTATTGGGGGAAAGAATATAAACCTCCCTCCCTAATTTGTTATGATTTTATATTTGCATGTCAAATATGGTGCGTGCTCCCACTGATATGATTTTAAGGCTGAGTGTAAGATCCATTCCACAACTAGCAATTCTGAATTTAACAAAATAAAGGAAATTTAGTACTGTCTGAATGGTTACAGTGTTAAAACAAATACTTAGTATTGTCAAGTGTACAGATGCTGGAATGAAAACCACAACATTTTAAGACGAGTAAAGAAACCTGCATTACTAAATGTGGGTGATATAGTCTCAGTTTAGACTCTAAATAGAAGGCAGTCTGCTGGAAGCTCTGTGTTTTGCCATATCAGGGCTATAAGGATTCAGACCCTTGTCAGATGGAAAGGATCATTGTGTCTGCAAGACTTTAGCAATAGGCTTCAGATTGTTGTAGCAAAAGTAATTCTTTAAAAAAAAAAAAAAAAGCAATAAACATGTGGGTTTTCCACAGTAATTTGTACCTTTAGCAATACGCTTCATATTGTTGTAGCAAAAGAAATTCTTATTTCCCTCCCCCCCCCCCGTCATCTCCCTCCAAAATATATGTGGCTTTCCACAGTATTTTGCACCATTTCTGTTCTGCCCGGTGGAGAATCGGCTATCAGACACATCCACGTTCCACCAGAGTCAAGTCCTACTCAAATGAGTAGTTTTCCTGCTTGTTGCAAATGCCACAGAAGGGAGAGTTTCTCCCGATCATCTAGCTTAGGTACTTGAATTGGGAGGCTAGGTCCCTTTTATACAACCAGTGGAATAATCTGAAACTTTGTCGACTTTGGTGGTGGTGTATGACGACTTTACAGCCTTTGGAAGTGGAAGGAGGGGATTGCAGCCTGGCTGGTGTCCTGCCGCTTCTTGGCAGGCCGTGACTAGACTCAGTGCGCACCAGGGTAGCACAGACATACCTGATACAGCAGCCTCGCCTGACTTGCTCCCTCCTGTAGCCCCATCACCAGCAAACCAGGCTTTTGCTTGCATGGTGCAGCCCTGGCACTGGGTCCACGCCTGACTGATTCAGGACCCGCAGGGGTAACTGCAGTGAGTCTGGGAAACATGGCTTCTTTTTTCAGGCACTCAAGTCCTCGTGCAGTGGTAGCCCCTTTGATAGTCCCCTAGTATATCAGTGCTTCGGTGGTGTTTTTGTTGAATTGCTTAAATCTGAAGAAAATGTTTTACAAAATGATTCTATATGGATTATTTAACAAAACTACCTAGAAGCTTTGCAGCTATTTTGCGACGAGCCATCTTACAGAAGTATTTTGAGAAGGGACAGTGCAAAACACTAGATAAAGTTTGTCATGTAGTTGCAGTAGCCACAACTGGTTATGCTGAGTGTCTTTTGGGCAATGCTCTTAACAGTTTGAATGTGTCCTTTGGCTTTTTGGTGCAAAAATGTAGCTTTATCACTGCATGCAAAACCTGGTTCTTTCAATAGCGTGGTGTTCTCTGTGCTTAAGACTTGAGTGATGTGCTTTTTTCCTGTGCAGTTGTTCACTTCCTGCACCAGTTGAAGCCAGAACATACTGATTTTGATGATCCACAAAGATCAGAGCCTCCGCTTTCTTAGTGTTTTTTTCCCTCCCGTGATTCCTTCAGTGAATCAAAATTGCTTTCAAGAACAGTTTTTCTTTCCTTCCTTCTCTTTGGATTTGGATGCATGAATTCTGTGCTTCCAGCTTCTGTTTTTACTTTTCCAGTCAGCTCTGAAAACTATTGAGGCATGAATTTCTACTTGTTTCCATGCTGGGACAAGGATGATTTAGAAGTATTTCTATATATCTTGCAAGGAGGCAAAGTTTCATTTAGAGTGTCTCATAGAAAGAGCAGACCAATATACAAGTTTTATTAGGGTTAGCAGAGAGTGGTACATACTCGCAGCTCAAAATAATTTGGGGATATTTGTCTTGCCCCTTTTTTGGGGGCATTTTGTGTGCATTTAGATGTCTTGCATGGTTTTCTTATGAGACTAATTCTGGATTATTTTTAGAATAAATTGTCTTTACAGGTTGAGGGCACCTGTGCTCTAATCTTTTCCATTTGGACAAAGGATCTGTAGATATATTAAATCTCTGTAGCCATATAGTTCATGTTGTGAACTCCTTTCTTTTTCTGAAAAAAAGGCTTACTACTGTTTCATTTTTAAGTGTCCAAAATACTGTTGAAGTTTTGACAGTTACTGACTCTTGCTTTAGTATGTGTGTGATTATTGCTTTTTATTGCATTTGCTTCTTGCTTTAAAGCTATTCAGAAACTTTATTTTTTACATTTATTTTTATATTTTTATTCAATGCATAAAGTGTTTTGAAGTGGACATTTTTTAGTTCATGGAACAATGAGAATAGTAAGAATTTTAGCAAGTAACAATGTATTTTTACTAATAATGTTTTATTAATCCACTTCATTTACAGGAAGTGTTCGTCAGTCAAAATTTGCTTACCTCAGCAGAGACAAAAAATTAATGGGCAAAAGTACAGTGTGTAGGTAGGTAGCTGTTTTCAGTGCACTTAAGGTTCTTCAAGGAAAACCTTATTCTAAGGTAATGCAATAATCATCAAAACATAAGATTTTATGCTTTAAAATATTTAGGCAGTGGATTCAAAGATGAGGTATTGAAGAAGAGTGGCTTTGAAGTATATTCATGTGGTTTCCCACTTTTATAATGAGACTTAATTTTTAAAAAAAATGAAATGTGTGTACATGTGTATGCCAGAGAGAAATTTAAATAACTTTTAATAATGTACTACTGCATGTAATTTTTAAAATTTTGGAAATATTTTTTCAATATATGTAAATAAAAAATGTCTTTCTGATATTTTTCCCAATTTTGAACATACCTTCCCTAATTCAAGTTATAAAGGGACTGGACATCTTAAATTTGCTAACTGTCAGTATTTTACTAATTTAATGCATCTAAATATATTGCAATAATAGTTATGCTTCAATAAACTCCTTTCTTTTACAGTATTCTGTAATCATAGTAAAAGTCAGTCAAGGTACCAAGACTGTAACTTTACAACAGTAGTACCATACACTGTGGATGGATGAGTTCTGCATTTTGGCATATGGCTAATACTTAGATTTTATTTACCCCCTTAAAAATAGATCCTGGACTAAAACTTTCTATATTAATATAGTCTATTTTGCAAATAAATGTTCTTTGGAATCTCTTGTGTTCCTTCAGCTCAAATGGTAAAAGCTAAATAATCCTTTAAAACAACTTTTTGTTGTTTAATCAGAAATATATTTTAATAGGGTATTTCCTAGATAGCATTGCATTTAATTCAATAAAATCATTTTTGAAGCGAGAAAGTGTAGTTTCAGGAACTTTTTGTACTATCTTGACATCACTAAAGTTAAAAAAAAAAAAAAAAAAAGTCAGTGTCTTTGTTTTTTACTGCAAGTTTCATAATCCGTGGTGCTATATTGTGCAGCCACTATGGCTTAAAAGTAGAGGAGGAGAAGTTAACATTTTTAAAAGCCATTTTATGCCATTTAAAAAGTAAACTCTGTTTAAAATTGCTATTAGGGAAGAATTTCAGCAGATCACAGATTGTAAACTAATGGGAGCCTTCAATTTATTGATAAAGGTTTTGAATGTGGTATGAAGACACTAGAAGTTAAAAACATACGAGTTAACTCTGTGTTTTGCCAAACAGCATGTTAAAATAGTATGGACATGTTCCCAGTAATATGTCCTGACATGTTTAAAACTCATTAAAATAAGATGAGCATAAGGGTTAGTAAACCTCAAGAATAACTTGCTTTTAGTGACTACTCTGTTTTACCTTTTGGCACATATATGTTTGAATTTAATAATGTACTTCAGATAGTTTCAGAAGTCATTTTTAAGTGTTTTTCCCTTAATTTGCCCTATGTTGTTTGTTATGCCCAGTTACACTTAAGTTTTAGTATTTAAATGTGAATGTGGACCTTCCTCCTATGTATTCATAGCTCTTGTACCAGAATTCATAACTGATGGGGAAAAAATTATGCTTGGCTTGTTCCTCAAAATAATTTGTCAAAATCTGCTTTTGCTTCCCAAGGCAATCTCCACGTTGTTTTGTCTTTCCTAGAGCAAAACTAGATAAGTAGTTTACCTCCCCATTAGAGAGTATGCCTTTCCACAAATGGTTGCCGAGAGTGGTTTTTGTTTTATAGTGTGCTTCCCTTCAGTCTCCCATGTAGTGGCTGAAAGAAGCTAAGGTGTGAGCAGCCTGCTGCATGGGATTACAATTCCATATACTGGTGAAGGCTCTGGTTTGTGAGCCAGCATTTAAAGCACAGCAGCAGAGTAGGCATACCATTAAGCAGAAGTTAGAGAAGTTGCAGTTCCAGATATCTTTGATAGCAGGACGACAAGAGCCATGCTGACTTAATTGCTGTGAAAAGGAAGATGGGTGACTATTCTTGTTTATGAATGAATTTATTCTGAATTGGGCAATAGAATCACTTTTTGTAGTTCAAAATACTTGAAACAGATACAGACACCAGGGTGTGGGGATTAAGGACTGGGGTAGTTTGTGTGCTCCTAGTCATGTGATTGAGGAGTGGCTGCTCAGCCCTGCTTATTTAAATTTGGACTAGATCTGATATTTTATGAAGCAGTACCAGACTGACCTGTTTTGAAATACTGGATTCGTAGATTCAGGAAGTCACTCATTTATTGACAGCAATCTTCAGCTCTGTTCCTTCTGAAGTGTTAAAACAGCTTTGTCTTGTAGGAGAGACCTGCTTTGGTTGTGCACTCCTATTTTTCAGGTCTCTCTCTTTTCCAGTCTCTTTAATACTTTTCACCCCAAGAAATTTTAGAGAATCCTTTCATAGAAGATTGTACCTACTGCATGTTTTGTTTCCCTTTAAAGTAGGTATTTTGCAACAGACCTTAGAACACAGAGGTGCCTTCATAAAAATGTTATCAGTTGTGTACTTTTGTTTGTATTAAATCCTTGCACAAATTTGCTTCTTTGCTCAAAAATGAGAGACCCCCATTTAGAGGATCTGTCAGTCCATGTGAGCGCATATGGAAAAAGACAAACTGTAAAATTCAGCTTTCATATAAAATGCAAGACTAATTTAAAAAGTTAATGCTCTTTACAGAGAGGAATTGGAGAATCTTTGGAGCGAACAGCACATGTGCTCATATCTTAATGGGAAGAAATGAGCAAGTATCAGTGCAGAGCAAAAGATGAGATGATGAATGCTAGAAGTCACTGAGCTTCCAAAGGGACTTCAGGTTTTCTCCCAACTTTCCTGAAATTTTAGGCATAAACCCCACTTTTTTTCTTTTCTTTCCCCCGGCAATTTGTTGGATCACTATAAATAACTGAAATTTGAAATAATTTTCCTCTGTAATTTTTCAGAATTGTGGTAAGAAAGAAAGCTATTAAATGGGAAAACAATAATAACAGGAGGAAAATAGAAGTGACCAAGGAAGTACTTTTTACTTAGAAAGTAAAAAGCCTTAACTGCTTCATTTCAGTCTTTGTCAGTTAATTGGAGTATAGACTTCCCAGTGAGCCCAGAAAAAATGAATGCTTTGAGGACACAGAGAATGCTTTCAAAGTTCACAGAGTCATAATGTATTCAAAATCTTCTGTAGAATTATTTTATTCTGAAATAACCTGAAAATCAGAAACTTTTTTTAAGTTTTCTTTTAAAGTTTCTGTCTTTTAAAAGATAACTTTCAGTTCCTCAGTTTTGTCTGCCTAACTAGGGCTATGCCTGCCTAAACAAGCTATCTAAGCATTTATCCAAAGCTTAGCAAATTTATCTTTTAAAAGAAGCTTCGACTGATGTATCTTTTTCTATATATATTCTTCATGGCTTGCTAACAGATTCTGTTCCTTTAGCGTTATTTTCTCATAGCACATTTATTTTAGTACTTGATGTATAGCTTGACTGCCATTGTTCAATGATTTAAGTTTTTCCAACTGAAATTTTAAACTGTAGGTTAACACTATTGAGAAGCGTGAGGGTAACAGTGATTTGGGTCTCTTAGGATCTATGGGTCTATGGGTTCTTTTGTTGCTGCTGTTCTTTCACGTATAAAAAGGTGATTTAGAAGGTGAAGGAAAAGAGCATGTGCTGGCTGGCGATATGTGCACTGTGAGGTAAAAAGTAGGATGGCTGAAGCGGTTACCACCTTTAGCTGTTCTCCTGCTCCTGTCCCAGAGGTTGGAGCAGGGGACTTGGACAGAATCCTACTGCAAATCCTGTGTTCAGTAGAGACTGGCAGAGGTAAATGGGAGCATCTAAGTTGCTGCTCTTATTCTGTTCAGCCATTTCTGCAACTGGGCAGCAACCCTTAGGGGAAGGGATGTGATGAAAAATGTAGATGGTAGCCATATCAGCCACCTTAGTTTAATCCACCACTGCATTTTATCAGTTCCATATTATATTTATTTGATATTGTTGTCTGCCGTACAACAATGTATCCTTCCAGTAGTGTGAATTTGAACAATAGGGTGCTTTCCTCTCTTCCTTAGTGACTTCATATTTCCACTTACATTTTCTTGGCAGTTAAGGATAATAGAAATTGGGGTCACTGCTATTATGTTGTCCTACACGTTCCCCTGTGGTGCGGTGTTCTGCAGCCATGTAGCAAAGCCACAGCAGGGAGTGGGATCGCTGAAAATTGAACTAGTGAGCCAAGAGCAGCACTGTGACAGTAGCCTTGGCTGCTGTGATACCTTATGCTTTGTGAAAACACTGCTCAGCTAAGCTAGTGATGATTCAAGCTGTAGTAATTTTGGGGAAAAAAACATTCTTCCTGTGCAGCACCTTAAAGTAAGAATTGTCCTATGAATGTGGAGAAGGCTTCTCTCTCGCTTCAAAATCTGAAAAACTTGCTTACCATCAAATTTTTGTAATTGCTGTCCTGTAGTAGATCATGGTTATGTGCATGCTTATGTGATTTGCTATCACTTACAGGCTAATTTTAGAATATCCTGAGTTCTCAAACAACACTTTGACTCTTCAGTAAACTGATTTCTACCAACCATCACTAGTATATTTATTTTTTTTGTTTGTTTTACTTTCAAAGCTTTTGTCAGGTATTCAGTTTAGTAAGTGAATTATCTAGACTTTTCCTTACAGTTACTCAACAAAATTAAAATCAGTACTTTAGAAGTAGTAGGTTATAATGTATTCTTCCTTCAAGAAAAATTCAATTTGAGACAAATGTTTTCTGTCTGTAATAGAATTCACTTGATAATTGTATAAATTCATATTTAAAAAAATTCTTTTGTTTATGTCTCTAAATTTTTTCTGTGTAGTGCTTAGATGTGGGTGATGCAGCAATCTAGTCATCTTTTTTTTTCTATTCACTGTAAACAGAAAGCTCTTGATATATGATAGGTAGTCCATGTATGCGGATCTTTTTTTTTTAGTTCTTTTATTCTGACCTGCACACATCAAAAGTATTAATGTTTCTAAAGTAGTTTTTAAAAAATATACTCAGTTCAATGATCAAAAGAACTACAAAATGAAAAATTATTTTTTTGCATGTGTGAAAAATTGTAAATTTGGAAGTTGTAAATTCTGCACAGTGCTTCTCCATGAAGTGTTTACATGTGCTGCCTCCAGGAACCTTTAATGAAGGAGTTCAAGTGCAATGAATACTTCAGCTTTTGCCATTTGTAGTTTTTGAGCTAAGTATTGTATACTCCCTGTCTTTGAAAAACAGAGCTGCATTATGTGAGTGTCATTTTCTTTAATTCAGCAGTTTTTATATTACCAATTTATGTAACACATAACAGCCTCCAGTTATCTGGTATACAAACTCGTGATGAAATATATCACCAGTCTGATACTCAGAAGACATATCCATACCTTTAAAGGATTAATTTGAATTTTGAGTGCAAATGTTAAAATTTTCTAAGACTTAATATATAGACAAACTAAATAAAGTTCTCTTAAACTTATTCTACATTTTGAAAACATGACCAAGAAATTACCCTTCCTCTACCCAGAATTATCTTTCCTTAAAGCCGGAATGTCTGATTTAAAATCAAAAGTTTAATTTTTTTTTTTTCTTCTGGGTGAAGAGGAGGAGGATTGTATCACTTAAGAAGCAAGAATTTTTTTCTAGGGCTTAAGAACTTTTTCTGGCCATAAGAAGATTTGGAAGAATTTGGCATCAGATTATGGCATAATGATTTTTAAACCCTTACATTTTCCCCATCTGCAATACTGATAAAGTGGGTTGAATGTTTTGCTGTTGCAAGTCTAGATGAAAGTGTAATAATACTGCTGATCAGGAATCATTTTGGAATTTTGAGACCAGCTATAGAAAAAAATTCTGAAATTGAGGTCTCGCTTTTGCAAACACTTCACCAAATACATAACTTCCATCGTGAGCAAGACTATGTCTATCTGTCTATCTCTCTGTAATTGTGATGTTTCCAACTTCTGAGCTGAAGATTGAGTACCCCCATCTTAAATAAAAATATGTATTTCAATGAAAGCAGTGCATTACACAAAATAATACACTATTGTTGGTTTTGCCAGGCTCTTGAGGTGCTAAATATTGCTGTCTTGTCTTGGAACTCTAAATACATGCAACAGCGTTTTCTGAGAAACTGTGAGGAAGGTATGGGATGTAGGGGACCATTCCACATCTGGGACCTGGGCCAGGTCTAGGCAACATTTGCAGTCTGAGCTTAGACTTCCAATTTTGGGTAGCTCTGTTTTAAAAAAATAGTGGCGTAAAGTCTGTTGCTTCAAAGAAGAATTCCTTTAGAATGAAATATGATATTATTTCAGTTTTGATATTAGAATAATGTTTATAGTACACATTGAGGCCAACTTTTTAAAATACGGGAGTCTGACTGAAAGCCACATGCTTAAACGGTAGAGTGCATAGCTTGTTGAGTTCATTTTGACAACCTTAATGGAGAACAGGGTGATTGAAGAGATTTAATTTGAATTTGTAGAGGATTAGTGCAATGGAAAAGCTTCATTTGTGTTTACTACTGTCTTAATTTTACTTGGTGGTTGTATTTGTGATAGCATGTTAAGGATCTCAGTGAGTGTGTGACTCCTCTTCCAGCATTGAGTAGTATCCAATTTTGAAAATTCTTTGCTAAAATCAATTAACAAATAAAAAATGGGTGCAAAGTTGCAGTTTAGCCATTTAAGGTGTTAAACACACTGCTACTTTTTCATTATCTTTAAAATAAATTTAGTATTTCTTTTTTCTTCTTTAAGACTGGGTTTTGTCCTTGTTCTTTAGATATGACATCCTTTACTTTATAGCTGAACCCTGTGCAGTTGTAATCACAATGCAGCTTGGCTTTGCAGTCAGAATGTTGCAAAAAACAAGCCCTGGAATATTTTAAGAAACATGCTGCTTAAAGCATTCTAGTGCTTTCATTTTAAAAAAAAGTTTTTAAAGATTCCTGTCCTTTGGTTAATATTGCATTTATGGGTTTGCCCAGAAGAGTCACAGACCCTTAAATATATTTTAGGACGGTATGCTAAAAAGCCATATATGAATTTAACTGTAACCTGCCTGTGCTCTGGGGAAACTTCTGCATTTGCAGAATGTACCTTTAGTATGCTTGCAATGCCTGGGGAAGGAAGGTCACTGAGAGGCAAGTATGCTGCCAGGAAGTTGTGGCAGCTCATAAATATTTCTTTCTCTTCAGCTATTTAATATATTAAACATTCTTAGTGTTTTGAATTTTCCGGTTTTATTTTAAGGTAAGACAAGGTGTTTGACATGCTGCGTGTACAGAATGAGTTCTTTGGCCAAAATATTCTTAGCCATTTCTATTTTTAAAATACTTCTGCAAAAAAAGAAACCCAAATCTATTTCTAAGAAGCCTTAACATTTTTAGCATAAAATACAAACAACGGAATTAGCTGTTTCTTGAGAATGTTTTCAAATACATGACCTGCAGCTTGCATTGAAGATTGTATGTGTGAACATACTGTTAGACCTATCTTTAAAAATGAGTTGTGTTGTCTTTCAGTTGTCCTCTGCCTATCTGCTGATCCATAAATAAAACAAATAAACCCTGAACAACCTACCAGTTTTTTTTCTGGCAGAAACTGCAGTGGAAAATGGGCCTAGTACTGATTTACTTAATGTCAACAAACTCCATTTGACTAATGAAAGAAGAAAGTTACTGTTGCTACCTGTTAATCCTGATCCTCATCTGCCTATACAGTGTATACAGTGTTTAACTGCAGGAAACACTTAGGAAACCAGGGCTCATTTCAAATAAAATGTTTCAGATGAAACAAGCCTGCAAATTTTGGCTATATCAAGGAAAGAATAGGCAGGCGTTTCAGCTGTCTCAAAAAGTGGAATCAGTTGTTACACAAAAACGATATCTAGTGTTCCTGAATAGAGTAGCCTATTTAGAGTCAACTTGGAAATGTCCTGATCTGAGAGATGGTTACCATTCTTTTATCTAAAGCACAGATGAAGAGATCTGGACTGTTGACCAAAATTCTCAACTGAGAGCAAGTAAAAAGTTAAAGGAGTCCTATTCCTTAAAATTTCACCCACAATAGAAGAGATTTGATGTGATGAAAACTTTTGGAACTTCTAGATCTTGAAAACATGAACCAGTTTTGAATTACTTCAGAGTTTGTTTTTTCTTCTCAGTTTATAGTCTTTATCTCCTTGCCTGATTTATAGGTTATAGGAGAAAGTTTTAAATGGTATATGATCTAGCAAAAATAGTGTCCAGTGAACAAGTGCAGACTACCTAATGATAGTTACTGTAACATATTTCATTTAATGAGGCTTCATATATTACAGAAGTACAGATCTAGAAAGCTTATCTATGTGTATTTTTGGCTTCAACTGAATAGTGTGTGTAGGAACTGTTAAGAAACATTGAACTGTATGTAAAGTAATGATTTTACAGAGAAAGCTGGAAGATACCTGGCAGATGAAAATGATACCAGTTTGGCCTAGATATGACTTAAAAGATGCATCAAGATTTAAGAGAAAGGGAAAGAACATTATTCCAGTGATGCAGATGTGCAGCTGGTCTTACCTGCTTACTGGCAAACATATCAACATTGTTTTTACTCTGCTCAAAGTCTCTTAGCTGCATTATCAGCATACTTCTTCCCTCGACTGTGAGGATCAATTGCCTTTAACCTTTCCTACTCATCCACTCTTGTCTCCATGCTACCATCTCTTGCCCTGCCAGTACATCTCCTGGCATTCTTCAGTTTTGTCCTGTGGATGGATAAAGCCTCTGTGAAACCTTTGGGAATGTTGTTTTCTCTTTCTTTGCCCTCATCTAAACTAGGAATGATGGAGGTAGGAGAGAATGACCAACCATGTAGTAAGGGAGTGGTGGATGGAGTTGGCAACCAAAGGGTCTGGTGTGATGTAAGCAGAAGGGACCTCTTAATGAACAAAATGGGGCTGAAGTGGAATCACCCCAAGCATATGCAAGTAAATAAGGAAGTGCCTATGGGACCACATTTTGAAGAAGGCTCTCATGCCCTGTCTAGGAAGACTGCATGCCAGGGTGCCTCTCTGATGTGCCTCTGTATACTAATGGGAACACGTCATGGGGACCAAACAGGAGAAATTAGAAGTAACTGTGTAGTTACGAGGCTATAATCTCATTGGGATCACAGATGTGGTGGGATAGCTCACCCCTACTGGAATGCTGCAGTGGTTGGATACAGGCTTCTTATGATGGACAGGACATGACGGTGAGGACGGGCAGTTGCCCTTTATGTGAGAGAGCAACAGGAATGCATGGAGCTCTGTTTGGGGATGGATGAGGGATTAGCTGAGAGCTTATGGGTCAGGATTAGTGGGCAGACCAACATGGGTGACATGGTAGCGAGTGTCAGCTATAGACTACCTGATTAGGTAGATGAGGCCTTCTTCAGACAGTGTGAAGAAGCTTCATGTCTGCACGCAGTGGCCCTCATGGAGGACTTTAACCACCCTGATATCTGCTAGAGGGACAACACAGCTGGGCACAAGCAATCCAAGAGGTTTCTAGAGTGTATTGATGACAACTTCCTAACTTAGGGGATTGAGGAGCCAATAAGAAGAGATGCTCTGCTGGACCTTGTACTTAAAAACAAGGAAGAGCTGGTCAGAGATGTGAAAGTTGGGAGCAGCCATGGCTGCAGCGACCACAGGATGGTGAAGTTCAGGATCCTGCAAGGAGGGGAAAAAAAGAAAAAGCAGGATCACCACCCTGGACTTCAGGAGATCAGACTTTGGCCTGTTCAGGGACTTACTTGGAAGAATCCCATGGGATATGGCCCTAGAAGGAAGAGGGGTCCAAGAGAGCTGGTTGATATTTAAAGGTTCACCTCCTCCAAGCTTAAGAATGATCCATCCCAACAAGAAGGAAATCGAGCAAAGGCATCAGGAGGCCTGCATGAACGAAGAAGAAGAAGTGGCTGACAAAACTCTCACGTAAAAAGGAAGTGTCTGAGAGGTGGAAGTAGGGACAGGTGACCCAGGAGGAATATAGAGACACTGCCTGGGTGTGCAGGGATGGGGTTAGGAGAGCTAAAGCCCACCTGGAATTGAAACCTGAAAGGGCTGTGAAGGGCAACAAGAAAGGCTTCTACAAGTATATAAGCAGCAAAAGGAAGGCTAGGGAAAATGTGAGCCCACTACTAAGTGAAGAAGGGGCTCTTATGACAAAGGACACCCAAATGGCCAAGGTACTGAATGGCTTCTTTGTTTCAGTCTTTACTGGTAAGACTGACCCTCAGGAATCCCAAGTCCCTGAGACCAGAGGAGAAGTCTGAAGCAATAAAGACTTACCCTTGGTGAAGGAGGGTCAGATTAGGGAACACTTAAACTGGGCATGCACAAGTCTATGGGTCCTGATGGGATGCACTGCATGTGCTGATGGAGCTGGCTGATGTCATTGTGAAGCCACTCTTGATTATCTTTGAAAGGTCATGGTGATTGGGAGAGGCTCCTGCAGACTGGAAGAGAGCAAATGTCACTCCTGTCTTCAAGAATGGCAAGAAGGAGGATCTGGGAAACTACAAGCCAGTCAGCCTCACCTTGATCCCTGGTTGGATGATGGAGCAACTAATCCTGGATACTGTTTCCAGACACGTGAAGGACAAGAAGGTGATCTGAAGTAGCTAGAATGGATTTATGAAGGGAAAATCATGCTTAACCAACCTGATAGCCTTTTATGATGAGATGACTGGCTTGGTGGATGAGAGGAGAGCACTGGATGTTGTTTATCCCGACTTTAGTAAGGCTTTTGACACTGTCTCCTGTAACATCTTCATAGACAAGCTGATGAAGTGTGGGCTAGACAAGTCATCAGTAAGGTGGATTGAAAACTGGCTGAACTGCAGGGCTCAGAGGGTTATGATCAGCAGCATGAAGTCTAGCTGGAGACTAGTTACTAGTGGTGTCCCCCAAGGGTCGATACTGGGGCCAGTACTGCACCTGGGGAGGAATAACTCCATGCACCAGTACAGGATGGGGATGAACCAGCTTGAGAGCAGCTTTGCAGAGAAGAACCTTCAGGTCCTGGTGGACAGCGAGTTGAACATGAGCCAGCAATGCACCATTGTGGCAAAAAACACCGACAGTGTCCTGGCTGCATTAGGCAGTGCTGGCAAGCAGCTTGAGGGAGGTGATCCTTCCCCTTTACTCAGTACTGGTGAGATCACATCTGGAGTGCTGGGTCCAGTTCTGAGAGGTTGAGAGTGCTGGGACTGTTTAGCCTGGAGAGAAGGCTGAAGAGGAGGCTCAGGGGGGATCTTATCAATCTTTATAAATATCTGATGGGAGGGTGTAAAGAAAATGGAGCTAGGCTCTTCTTAGTGGTGCCCAGTGACAGGATGAGGAGCAATGGGCAAAAACTAAAACCCAGGAAATTCCACTTGAACACAAGAAGACACTTACTTACTGTGAGGGTGGTTGAACATTGGAACAGGTTGCCCAAAGAGAGGTTGTGGAGTCTCCATCCTTGGAGATACTCAAAACCCAACTGGACATAGTCCCGGGCAACCTGTTGCAGCTGACCCTGCTTGAGCAGGGGGGTTGAACCAGATGATCTCCAGAGGTCTCTTCTTACCCCAGCTATTCTGTGATTCTGCAGTCTTCCCACGTACAAGTTTCTGATTCAGCAACTGCAAGAAATTCAGCAAATATTATAAAGCAGTGAAATACAGTTTACATGTGTATTAAAAGGTTTTAAATTGTATGAATTAATAAGATGTTTGGCACATGAACTATTGTTTCCAATACGTGTGCCACTTCTGTTTAAGGCTGTTTTGTTTTAACTATGTTGTATCATCTTGGAGGCTTAAGCACGTGTGTGTGTATGTATGTGTACATATATACATATACTTTTTTTTTTCTCTTAAGTATAATGTCAGATTTGGCTGGCATGTAACTTAATATGTATGTGCTTAAAATAAGGTGGGGTCTGTTGTCAAGCTTACAAATTAATTTGTATAGTAACACATAGTTGTCTGTTATGAAGCACTGAAAAACCTTTTTCTTGCAATGAAATTGCAGTATGAAATAGAGTGTATATGTAGTCCAGCAAGGGTTTTTTGCTTTCTTTTTATAACCTCTTAAGGGACTCATCAACACAATCAGGAGCACCTCAGAAACCTTTTAATGTGGTAATTGTATCGTTTCTCTAATACTGGGAGCAATTATCTCTGCTTCACAAGTGGAAGTTGAGTGAGAGAGTAATTGGCTGACTTTGACTAGATCAGCACCCAGTTCTTTTTCCAGGCTGAGCTCTGTTTGTCCATGTCTGCATCATCTGTGTTGCCTGTTGTTTGGGGAAAAGGTGCTGAGTGGCTAGGAGGGATATCAAACATCAGAGATAGTAAAGTATCTTCATGTTATTATTGAAGCAGTACTTTAGTAGAGAAGAAATATTTTAGCACGGTGGCAACATACTCGGGCTCTTTATCATGAAGCAAAAGTCCTGCTTACTTAATCTTTCTTCCTGTTCTAATTGCTCTTTAAAAATCTGGTGAATATTTGGTGTCTATTGAATACCAGTGAAGAATGAAAGCCAGTTAAAGTGTTTCTTTTTCTTTTATTTTCCCTTGAGCTTTCTGTATTTTTCATGAAAATACTTAGGAAGACATAATTTCTTTCAATTCTTTACATTGTCCTCTCTGGGGATAGTGTATATCAAGATGTTAGGATTGCAAATCAGGTTACTGCCTGATTATCACTTACCCTGCTTAATTCTCTTTATAGGAGTGTATATATGTCCCTTGAGGGTTTTTTTTTCTTTTCCTTTTTTTTCCCCTGCTGTATGCCCATACACATATGGGAATACATACTAGTAAGATGACTGTCCTGTTTCACTGCCTTCTAGCAAAGGGGGAATCCAGTAAAAAGATTTGATAATACAGTTACTCTAATAGTTGACTGACTTTTCCCTATTGAAATATACTGTTTTCAGTTGCTTCACTTCGTTCCCAACATCTGCTTTGGCGGCATATCTTGTCTTCCCCTCTGCCCCCCCAAGTTTTCAGCTGAAGTTATTTAAATTAGTATATAGATAGTTTCAAGACTTATTTCATATAAAAAAATTTTTTTGAGTAGGAAGTACAGACTTGTTTAACTGGTGGCCTTTGTGTCATGCTTGACTTTTACTGCCACTATGAGAAATACATAGAATCTGTTACCGCTCTAAATCTCTGAGAATGGTTTGTATATGCTTGGTATAGGTTTTTTGTTGTTTTTAGTTTTGTTTTGTCCTTTTGAAGGAGTTCTTTTCTCCAAGGATTACATGCGTTCCACTTACAATTTCATGCACAGAGTATATTTTCCATAAGTTTGCTGTTCCTGGCTGCTAAAGCAATATGAATGGGAGCCAGTTGAGATCAGATGAAGAGAGGAGAATAATGGAGGGTGGTGGTTGAAATGAGATACTTTGGAAGGAAACCTTTGAGGCAGAATGAGAGAGGCTGATTCCAAATAATGAATCCTGAGAGGAGACAAGAACATACTCCTGAAGTGGTGTGGTGAAAATGTGCTTGGGTACAGTGCTTAGATATTGCAATTGCTAACAGGATAGAAAAGTCTTTGAAGACTTTAATTCTTCCTCAGAACTGGGTTTGGGCGTGTATAGGGTCATAAGAGATAAGACCACACATTCAACAAAAACTTTTATTTTGTTTCTCTAGGTGCTGGAGGGAAAAAATTAAGTTGAGATCCTGCATTTAAGACTCATAATACATAGGGGGCTGTATGAGTACCTTAATTCTGGTGTTTTATAACTCTTGAGTATATATCTTTAGAACCTTTGTTCTTCTGTCAGTTGCCTGAGTGAAATGTGTATTTTTTTGCCCAAAGCTGGGAAAGCACAGGTGTTCCTTTCAAAAGTCAGGAATAGGTGAGCTTCAACACAGAATGTGCAAATGAGGATATGAAAAATTTTGAGAAGCAACAGTCTTCTGGTGCAGTGTTTTTTTCACTGAAACTTGTACTTTTGTATATCTGCCCTATTGCTTTTTCTCAAGTCAGATGCTTCTGGACATTTTACCCTTAATGAAAAACACTTGGGTCAATGTAGTAAGAGAATGGTCAAGCTACTGCTGATGCAGTTTGAATAGTTGGCTCTCAAGAGGTGTAAAACATTTCAGTTTTGTATCTGAGGTGAATTGTTTCTTCGCGTGCTCTACCAGTTGCCAAATGAGCACCCATAAGTCAAGAACTGCATTAGGCAAAAAGACATGAACTGTGCATCGCCTGGGAAGGGTGAATGTTATCCCAGTTTTACACATTCAGGGTGTAGTGACTCTTCTGTGCACACCTGTCTGTATTTATTGGAGTTTAGTGGGCTGAAGGCTAAGGAGACAGCAATTCTGAGGTCACTGTTGTCTTGCTAGCAACCCATACTTACCCTTTTGGAGCCTGTATTTGCTGCTCGCTCATATGGTTGTCATTAGGTTAGCCTGTTACTACATGCCTTTGAGTAAAGGCAGCATTCCCCCTGCCCCCCCCCCCCTTGGATTTCTTTCTCAGGTAACAGGGGTTGTAGACTACTTGGCCTCACATGCCATGTTACGCTTATGATTGAATATGGTGGGTTTTCAAGTATATCTGCATTTATGCTGCTCTTCTCCAAGTTAGCAGGACACAAACAAGCTCTAAACTAAAGGTACTTCAGCTACCAGGGCAAGCCTGGTTGAGAGCCCCTTTGGATTGGAACTGAGCTAGTCTGCAGCACATACTCATGCCCTAAACTTTGGTAAAGGAGAGGGAATAGTGGGAATAGGTGGGGTTTTTTTGTTTTGTTTTGTTTTAAGCCTGCATTTAGCATCCAGATTTTGGACTGTATATATCATGTGAGTTTGGCAACACACAGAATTCGCTACATGTATTTGTCTTGATATTAGATTGTGCTAACTCAGAAATTACATTTTTTTATCAATTTATATTGTTTGCTCTGAGTAACGTGATGTTTAAGAAAATGCTGTATTCTGCCTTCTCTTCTCCCCCTCTCCCAAAGAAAGATTTTGTTATTTCTGAAGAACTTAGTGCTGCAGGAGGTATCCAAATCTTTTAAAGCTGGACTTTATTGGTGTATGTGTCCTGTTAAGGAACTCTCCACAGTGCATCTGAGCAGATTTGGAATTTCCAGTTGGGCAAAGTATCTTTTTATTAAAACAAAAATAAGCAAAGCATCCCCCCCACCAGCTAACTAGAAAAACTTGCCCAGGTATAAAATTGAAGATAAAGTTGTTTCCATCTGCAAAATATTCCAAAGCTCTACTGCAGTCTATATGAAAAACTGAAATGTTGTTCAATTGCTAAATCAATTGTTAGTGGAAACTGCAAGTAGTTGTCAACCAGTGTATTTCTCAATCACGCAATGGAATGAGTTTAAGGTTATCAAACAAAAAAAGATATGAGTTTATCATTCTGATGTCTTCCGGTGCAAATTTGTTTATGGGTATGATGCAAAATACTGGTAGAGGGAAACTCAAAGAAGAAACTTTGAGGAGCCATGACAAGTGCCACTGTAATAATAAATTTATTATGAGAATGTTTCAAGCAAATTCGATTACTTTTCCTCAACTGAATTAGGTGACATCATGATTTTACACTGTTTCATGATCTAAGTATTTTTTCTTGGCATTTGGTTACCATGATTTCTTACTGTTTTGTTTTCCTTTTGAGAAAGGAGAAGGTTTTGGTATTGTTAAATTGAAAGGTTGAAGTGATGTGTAAACTCTGAAATTGAGAAGTTTATTATTATTGTTTTTTGTTTACAAACTTGATGGTTAGCTGAATTTATCATTTCTAAGACTCTGATTTCTATATTAACAAAATATCAGTTTTTATAGACGTTTACAATAGTAGTTGTCTAGAAATTTAAGTTTGTCAGTTATTTTTTGTCCTTGTATGTCTTGTTTTGTGGGTTTTTCTTTTTCCCTTGACAATATATGTACCTCAGAAGCTTGTTTGATTTCTCAACTTAATTTTGTTTAAGTCTGGTTCCTTAGCATAATTAATTTCTACTTTGGTGTTCCTATGGGAAAGCCAATGAACAAATGTGATATGTGGATGGTGTATATTTATCTGGTAATTGTCTTGATGAGCCATCAACAAAGAACAAACTTTAAAAGTTACTTTTTTAAGAAATTGAACTAGTTTCTTTTGTTTTTTAATAGTACATGTCTCTGGGAGTATGAATAAGGTGACATGAATATGCCGGTAAATAATTTTAAGCTTTCCACTGTTTTTCACTGCAAGAATACTTAAAATGGTATTGAATTTAAAAGCATCAGGTATATCAACCAGCATATTGCATACTTAAATTACTGACACTATTGTCACTTGCTTCTAATGTATGATCATCTTTAGTGGTGAAACTTTTGAATTGAATGGTGCTGCACAGCCAAGCATATAGCATTTCATAATAGGAAGTTAAAAGTACTATTTTTAAATTAAATGTGGAGCCAGCATTAGGCTTGAATGGACTGTAATTACTTCAAAAGACATTAGGAAGACAGAAAGTGGGAAGATCTACTCCTATTTTGTATAGGCCATTGAAGGGAGTATATTGGTTTGTTTTTTCTTATTATTGATTAAGTGTTATTAGGTTTATAATATTATCAGGTAAGTTATCATTGTTCCTGGTTTACAAAGTTCTTAAATCCTGTCTTCAACTAATAATGTAGTACATCAGTACATTTTACAGTATGTGGGGGGGTGTGCATGTGTGCGTGCCTGTTAGTCACAGCTTGTGACTTTGTCACCTTGTCTGCACAGGGCACCCTTGGTCCGGCTTCTGCTTGGGGCCCATCACTAGCTAAGGTGGGATGTGTCCGGCATCTTTAGGGTTTCCCTACCCTGCTGATCAGGCGGGAGTGCTAGTTTGTTTGCTCTGCTGGTCACTTTTGCAGGTGTTCATTTCCCTTACTCCCTTTCTCATTTTTGAAACATCTTCCCTGTGTTCATTTGGATACTTCTGAGTGGCATGTCCAAAGATAATTTCCTGGCCTTTCTTCTCTTTGTGAGTGCATAACATTGATCAGGTCCCTAAAGGCATCCACATAGCTTAGGGAGGAGTTGTATCCCCAGCCGCTCTAGTTTTCTCAAATCTTCCAAATCTTGGACCTGCAGTGAGTGGGAGCAGAGCCTGCAGGACATGTGTCCCAGAGTGGGCCTCGTGTCAACCATGTTATGAAACCAAATGGAGCTGCTTATAATCTAAATTTTGAAGTGTAGCTTCAGTAATTTTGATATTGATTTGATTTATTTTATTTTAATGAAGAATGGCTTTTCTTGTTCCTCCTGTGCTGTTTTTATTTCAGGAGAGTTTTTAAATGTTCATTTCATAGTAGTTAAGCATGGTTAGAGGTTTAAAAAAGTTTGTAGATCTCTATTGTAGGAATTTCTGTGGCTTTTGATTTTAGCAACTGTTGCACTTGCATGGCATAGTTTGCATACAGCAGAGAGTCACAATTTTAATGTAGTTTTTGAAAACATTATTATACTTTGCAAAGCACTTGGAAAATTGTAGCTTGTAAATGGATTTTCTTGGAAAATAGCAATGGAGGATATTCTAAAATTATAAGTTCTTCACTTCCTTCATGCTCAAAATTTCTGTCTGGAGTTACTGCATAGAAGTTAATATGTATCTCATCTGTCATATTGCTTTCTTTTTGAAAGGAAACGCCATGCAGTGTTTCAAGGAGACAGGCTGTATCTTGAATCTTGAATTACTTTAAGACTTGACCTAAGTAAGTTTGTAAACCAATACAGTAGTTGTTTTCTGGCTGTTCTTTTTTAAAGCTTCCTATGAATTTGAAAAATAATCCATTTATGAACCATATGACACAAGTACTATGAGATTATTCTAAAGGCTATCCAACCTTCAAGTTTTTTGACAGACTTGTTTCTCAGATATATTGTGGTGGTCTTCATTTCAGTCTTCTGTATTTCTGAGATTAAGACTTGAAAATGCATAAGTTAAAATAAAGCCAGCAATGAAGATTGACAAAATCCGTATTTTATTGTTATGTTCTTACAGTGACTACAAATCAGTGCCAATGTTAAGCTCCTCAAGGAAAAAGACTTTTTAACAAACAAACAAAAAAAGTAACGAAACTTGTTCCTTTTTTCGTGTTCATGTGCTGTTGATACTGTAAAATTGTTTTTTGAAGGACTATGATATCATAAGTATACAGTATACTCTGTTAGAGGTTATCAGTCACCTTGGAGAAATGGAATGACTGTGACTGAGAAATTAAATGAGGAAACAAGTGTTTCAAATTCTTGCTTTGTTTTCCTTTCATCCTAAAAATGAAATGTATTTTTCCTTATTTGTACTCTCATTCCTTTCATGCATTTGTTTTTTAATAACTATAAAGTATCACTAAGGAGTTGTGATTTGAGAGTTCTCTTACATCTAGCAAGTTGGTAGTTAATCTACTGTCTATAGTACATCACTTCCAGTTTGCGCCACATTGGAATTCTCTTTTGACGCTGAGAAGTAGGATCATAAACTGTAGCTGTTTTCACTTTAAATTGAATTTATACTATCTTGTAAAAGTGCCTTCTGATGTATTCTGAGTTCTGTGTTTTGACTTAAACTGCAGGGTGATTCAGTAGCTACCAATATGTAACTTTTGATATTTGGTTGAATGGATGTTTTACTTTTCACTGAAAGGCTCATTAAATAAACACTTTCACAGATAATTTGGATATGCAAGTGTGTTACCTTATATAAAAACATTTGTTTTTAACAAAAAAAAAGTAAATTAGTAACTTTGTTATTAGTAACTTTGTTTAATAAGAAATACACAGCAACATCAGAAACCCTAGTCGATAGATTGGTGGAATCTATGCAACATGAGACTGAAATTACAGTCTGCAGTGACCATCTTACTGTCTTGTGTAATGATGGTATGCATTTGACAAATATTACAGTCTTTTGAGGAGTAGGGAAAAAAAGATATTGCAAGTCTTAAACTATTTTCTGAATTTGTGTTATTGCATATAGTTTTCTGCTCTGATAAAGATGATGAGGAATTTAATCAATTGCAACTTGATCAACTTTACTGCCCGATGCAAAATTAAAAATATTCATTCTCCAGGGAGATTTCATAGAATCCTCTTAGTTTAGAGTGGGCTATATTAATATCACAAGTGAGCTGTCCTTGGGCACTACCTATAGTAATATTGCAAAACAGAAACATAAGATAATTAGTTTTCATATTTTAAATCTCTAATTTATTTGCCTCAAGCTGTTAAACTAATTTAATAAACAGCCATAGCACCAGTTTACAAGCAGTTATAGAGAAGATCTTTTTGCAACTTGTGAAGACAAAATTTTAAATAATTTTTCCTTACAGATAAACACCTTGTTGACACAGAATTTTCAATCATTGTTAACAAGCAAGTCATTGTATGTGAAAGTATGCTACAGTCTTTCTTCTCATGAAAAGGATTTTCTTGAAATCTGATTTTTTTTTTTTTTTTTTAATTCTATATACTGTCCTAATAGCACAGAAATAAGCATTATTGGTTGTAGTGTTAGGTACTATTTGAAGGATGTAAAGTAAATGATTGCAGCAAACTACCTATTAGATACTTCAAGTTCTTAACATCTGTGCAGTGCTTTTAGTCCCTTCATAGTGGTTATTGTTAGGAAATGTTCTATAAAAGTGCTTAAAGGTCTTGGGACCATATTTTCTTTGGTTAACATTAATTTGAAGCTGCTGTCAAATTTCAGACGCATGATGTGCTTTTGCTTTGAAAGAAGCACTTGTGTTCATCTGGTCAGAATAGTAAGTGGTTTGTGGCAGTGCGGCTACTGTCTTCTCTGAACTCCATCCTCAAATGCAGCACTCTGCCCTTCCTTTCCTTTCTTTCTTCTGTTCCCTAGACTTTTTTTTTTTCTGTATAGTGTTTGTACGTGGGCTTGTAGGCATGCCCCTCGTCTGTCAGTGGGAATTGTGCCATTGCAACATTGTGATAAAGGATGAGTTGACAGAACTGCACCATTTTTACATTTTTAATGAATGATTACTCCACCAGCGTGTCTTGTGTGACAGAGGACTGACTTCCCACAGGAGAATAGGGAAAGTAATCTTGTTACAAGATTAGAAGAGAGATAGGTGTGAAATGAGGCTGAATAGACAGGAATTCTTTACTTTTAGAACCCCCATGGAACTGGAGTACCACGTGTGTAAGATAGTGTTAGCCTAAGTGTGTGTGTGTGTGTGTGTGTGTGTGTGTGAATGAGAGACTTGAAACAAATTTTAAATCCTTTTGAAATTAACCCTGACCTGTGTTTTTGTACCTTCACAAGATCTGGAATGATAAGTTGAAAGGTAGAAATTGGCTCTTGTGTTTAAGTGCAGCATGAACTTTGCTGTATTAACTCTTGTAGCTGACTGGACATTGGTCTGTCAATCTGTGTTAAAAAGGAGCTGTGATCCTTGTGTGTGAAGTTTTCTGGTGGCTCCTTGTCGTTAGGAAACAAGCAGCTAAGTTTCATCCATAGATCTTTCTGCGTTTGGCACAACCCCACTTAGAGTCAGACCTTCTTAGAAGAAGTACTGCAAATGTTTTTTGCAATGTCTGTGCATACGCTTTTAGCATGACTGACTAAGAAACCTGTCACTGAATGTTAGGCTAAGTTAGTGTGACTAGGAAGATGCCCGTTGCTAGTTTGACGACAGTCTGACACCTTCATTCTGTAAACTCACTGTAATATTGTAAAAGTGTACACATAGATAGGTGCTCTTACTGAGAAGTTTGCCAGCCATTTATTGTCACTGACTGCTACTGGAAAGTAGATAAATTGGCTGTTAATGTTAGACTGCTTAACTGTTGCTTGTTCTTAGACTATGTATGGTAGCTGCCACTTCAGTCTTTAATCCTAGTTCCTACCTTTGCAGTTACCGGACCTTAGCGGCTGCCTCCTTTTGTCAGTTGCCTTAAAGGACTGGATAGCAGTGTGAAGTGCAATGATGCATTTCTCGGGTGTGATTCATGCTGCAGTTCACCCCAAGAACAAGTGGCAGTTCTTTTAGTTAAGTGAAATCCCATTACGTGTGCATGCAGCTGCCAGAAAGCCCTTCAGCTCCTCTAATGCTTCCCTCTGCAGGAGAATGGGCAGCTTGAGAACTACATGCAACTACTTCACTTGGCAGCATTGAAAAACACAAAATCACTTAAAAAAATGCTGCTGTGAAGATGTATCAGTCTTTGCAAAAAGTCACAGTTTTTGAAGATCTTCAAAGCAATCAGATGCATTAATGCCAGCAGTGTTTCTTCAGGCTTCCCCGCTCCTCCTGTAGATGCATCCTAATAATGCACTGCTGTACGCTCTGGAGTCATCAGCATGGTCTGAGTAGTTACCATGAAGAAATAGGGGTTGCCAATAGAAATACCAATATTTAATTAAATTAATTATTAAAAGCTTTCTTCATTTCTTTTCTTTTTTTAATAACTGTGTATTTGTAAGACTCCATATTAATGTCAGCATGCTTTCTCGGCCTTCAGGGCATAATCTTGATTAGTTTCTGGGCCGCTTTCTTATACAATTATCAATATAGGAAATAGTCTTAGAAAATTCAATTTGGGGGGAGAGCGTATAAATATCTTTTGGCTTCTTAATATGTACACTCCATATTATGACTCCATTTTTCTTAATGATTTTTTTTCTTGCAGTGGCTTTAAGCATGTATTTTGTGACTCAAAGCTTTGACCTTGTTCCACTGACTCATAAGTCTTTACAGTGCATATGTAGCCAGACAGCTATGTGTGTGAGTCTTTGTGAAAATAAGATCAAAAGGTACAGGCTCAAAGACAGAATTGTTGTTTCCTGTGTAGAGTTCCTATACTGTGGTTCTGAGTTAGGTATTATGTTTTAAATTTACAGTGTATATCTCAATAGCTCTTGCTTTCTGTCACAACGTGTATATTTTTATTATGTTTGTTAAGTGAACAATTTTATTTTGTTATTCTGATGACGGGACTGATCACAAGTTGCATGGCAAAAAGTTTTCTTCTTTTATCCCAGGTACTGTAAGGAGTAGTGAAAATTCTTAGGGGCTTCTGAGAAACTCCGTTTTATCTTTTTCAAGAGCAGTAGTTGGTTGATTAGCTCAGCCTCTTGTCATCATTGCTAGGGATAGCTTCACCAAAACATTTCATTATCCTTTTTGCAGTGGTTAAAGCCAACTGCTCTTCTCTGCGCACTTTACTGAGGCAGAGCAAAGGCCAAGCTAATCCCCTTAGCCTGTTAAATGTTCCCTTCCATCTGGTCTCTGATAATTGCATTCTGCAGGGATTAGCACAGTGGGATATGCTTAGAGTGTAATGAAAGCTTCACCACAAGTGTGAAAGTCAGCTGAATATGGGCAAGCAGTTTGGGACCTGAGTTTTGTGTTTTATGGTATTTTCAAAAATGTGGTATTTTCATCTGTGGAAGGTACCCAGGACCTTTACATGCCTTTATGTGTGTGAAATAAATTATAAATTTATTTGGAAACATCAGTAGTCTAAATAGCCAAAAAACTCTTAACGGAGTAATAGAATAGTACAATTGAGTATGGTTTTGTCTAGCTGGACACTGCAGGGAAATTCCATGATTATAACTGTATTAAATGCATCCCAAATGTTGACTCTGCTTTTACTCAAAACTACTATGGCATGAAAATCATGGCGGTAAGTTGTTACTAGTCTAGGAGCAGTAATATTATTAAATATTACTCAGAAGCCTTAGTCAGTAAAGGTGAAATTTGAATAAGCTATATATTGCCCATGATCTGTGAGAAGTACCAGAGTAATTTGGTGTCGGTAAGGATAAGAGGATTTTGAGCTAAAAGTAAACTGTTATTGCAGCCAACCAGAATGAATGTGGTTTTAAATTTGGTCAGTTTAAAGCAGGAGCTTAAAGCAGTAGAAAAGGTCCCCCTCTCCCCCCTCTCCCCCCTCTCCCCCCTCTCCCCCCTCTCCCCCCTCTCCCCCCTCTCCCCCCTCTCCCCCCTCTCCCCCCTCTCCCCCCTCTCCCCCCTCTCCCCCCAAAAAGCAAGCCCCCTCCTTTTTTTTTTTTTAAATTTAGCTAATACTGTCAGTAATGAGGATAGTAAACCTTGTGGTTCAGAGCATTTTATAAGCTAAATGCTATTTAAAAATCTGTGTAAATGTTCATGTTATATAGAACAGTAGTTCAGATTTGATTAACATCTTATAAATCCCCATTCTTTCTAATCTTCCTGTATGATATAAGAAACTGGGGAAGTTGCACTGTCCTGACGAATACGTATGCCGTTCTGCTGGTTTGGTAGGATAAAACTGGACTTGGTTAGTCTGCACTGTGTTATTGTAGTAGAGTTTCTAGCCAGATAGATTAGAGACTTGACAAACACGTATGCTTTTATACGAATAAAAAGTCAGATGTATAAATACACACTGTATGCAGCAGGTCCTTCAGCGACATTGTACGACCTTATTGCAGGATTGCATTTGCTGAAGAATTAAGGTTCTGTGAACAACTGCGTGTTTGGTATTTCTCCAGTTTTACGTTCTTGACTAAGCAGTGATATTTATGCTTGTGCGGGTGTGTGTGTGCGCGTGCCTCTGGGAGCGAGGGCAAAACAAACTGGGATGGTTTGTTATGGCCACCTGTAATCCCCTCGCCAGCCCGGGATGTTGTTGGTGAGCACAGTTATGCTCTGCCTTCTCTTACCCAGTCATGGCAGTGACTGGGCCATGGCTGATAGAAAGCCAGAGTTGTGGCTGTGAGGTGCTGGAGTGATTTCACCGAGTTGTTAGGTGGGAAGGGTGGCTCAGGCTGAGCACTGAAGAACATTTGTTAACTTTCTTCTTTAAGATTTACGTTGTTCAGGAGAGATGGAGAAATCTGCTCTTTTTATCTAACATTCTGTAATTTTAAATAAACCTACGTGAAAGGTCACAGGACATGGGACTCTAACAACCCAACCCACCAACACCCCTCCCCAAAACAAACCAATGCGTGTTTCTCCCCCTCGCCAGCCCAGTCTGTTCTAAGTATGAGTTTGTCAGATGAAAACCCCAGTGGGAATAGCTATTATGCTGGGCATGTATAAAAAAGACTTTTGAGAGGAATTTTTCAAGTTTTTAGAAATAAATTTTCTAACTATTTTTATATACATACATGTATTTTAACCTGCCTCCATGTAATAGGCATGTCTTTGAATTTCTGTTACTTTTAGGAAATTAGTGCTTTGGAATTCTCTGAGTTAGAAAAGAGGAAAGAATACTGACATCTGCCTAGAGATGGGAAACTTCATGTCTCAAATTAGGATTTCATTTCACAGAATCTGGTACTTATGAAGGTCTGATATATGCTGAAATTTTGTATTCGAAACTTTGTGTTGAAATTATGCTGTCTGCAAGAAGCCTTGTGTTGCACAGTGCAACTTTATGATGAGACTCAAGTAACACAAAAGTAATGTTCATGCTAACAGACATGCAGATAGCTTTCAGGCACAATTACATATATTTTCCAAATGATGTTAAGGGGTGTATTAGAACTAGTTAAGGTAGTTTTTAAATAGTATTTTATTTCATACTTATTTGGCCATCTGCATTTCAGAATATTTGTGTAAACAAGGCTGGCATAACAGTAGTATTTCTCAAAGCAAGTGATATACGACACATAGAGGTTAATCATTTTTCTTGTTTAGGTGACAAACAGCATGTTTGGTGCTTCAAGGAAGAAGTTTGTAGAGGGGGTTGATGGTGACTACCATGATGAAAACATGTACTACAGCCAATCATCGATGTTCCCACATCGGTCAGAAAAAGATGTAAGTTGAATAAGCTTATTTTTACACTTTTAATAGTGATTTAGTTTCAAGTACATTAAATTTATGTGAGGAAAGGCTTCTTTTAGCTGTGTAAGACTCTGTTTTCAGTGGCAAGTGCTTTAATTTTAGTGTGTTTATGCATTTAAAGCTTCAGCTATATGCTTGCCAGGATTTTATTAATTCATCTGTAGGAAATGTATTTGCAAATTAAAATGGATTATTGATTATCTTCTGTGCTTACATCTTGTCTGAAATGTTTTTGTCATGTTTTTACATGATACATCTTCAACTGTTTATCATTCCTGATGATGCCTTGTGCAGCTTGTTTGTCTGCTCAAGTATTCTAATTTAGGTGTTTCTCCCATTTGTTATGATACAAAGTTATAAAACAAACATTCTTCAACACTTTTTTGCTTGGTAGTGCATTATTCCCTGGTAAAACTGCATTGGAGTTATTTAAGCTATGTTTATTATTAGGAGAAACAAATTATATGGTACGATATTTCACCCTTAAATGGAGTGATATGTAGAAATATTTTTATGGGAGAAAATACTGAAAGCATGACTTTAACTTCATGTCAGCTGAAGGACAGTATACGTTGTCACAGTAGGCTTGCATTTAATATGTGTAAGCAACACTTATGTTAGATTATTTTTTCATTTAAAAGAAAAAAAAAAAACCCTTCCCCTTCAGATTTTAAAAAAGATGTCATTGCTTTAAGTCCTAGTTCAATTATTCTCCAGAAATAAATATGTTTGTTTCATGGCAGTTGTGAACATAGATCATGACCTATGTACACATAAACATTTTCTGTAGTCTTTTGACTAGTTTAATTTTAACTCAGATTTTCAAGGATAGAGAGAAATAAATTCAGAGTAAAAGACTTAAAAAAACAAAAACAAAAACACCTGTGCTGCTTTCAGATTCAATTTCATAAACTATTTCAATGAGATTGAAGAGAAATTTCAGGTGACCCAGTAAAGGATGGAAGTGTATTAAAGCGAGAAGTTTCTCATTAAATAGCCTATTCTTCTCTGTGTATCTACATTATGTACGTGCATGTATCACAGATGCACACAGGTGCTACTTCTCCAAACAGGTTCTCAGATATTACATACCCAATTTTAGGTTCGATGCATTGAGAGAGAAGTGATTAAGAGGTAGTGAGAAAGGTAAAGTGAGACTTAACGCTATGCTGCAGTCTACACAGTGAAAGCTGATGCTTGGCATGTTGTTAACACAGTGAATGAATGTTTTAGTTGCCTACTCTTTCTGTAGGCAATGTGGCAGAAGTGGATCTTAGGATGGGACTCCAAGAGAAGGAAGGTGGGTGTTCCAGACACCAGGCATGACAAATGAGAAAGCGTGAAGGCTTGTGGGAGAAGTGGACAAAATGGGGCATAGCAGCTGCTGTAGTTGGCAGAGAAGACTGATGTCATATCAACATGAAGTGGAAGAGTAATTTTTGCTGAAGCTTTTTGAAGTTTTATTTCCAGGTTCTTGTTAAGGGATTTTTTTTTTTTTTTTGGTGGCTTCAGTATTGACTATTATTTTTTTGAGTTTATGCTTATGAAATCTTAAAAAAACAATTATATGCTCTTGTAACAATTTTTTTAAAGTTAATCGAAATAAATATATGGTGGTGATATTGACATTGTGTCTTGTACACCTCTGATCACTCATGTATAGCTAAATGCATATTATGTATTTACATTTTCCTTTTGGTGTCTTATTTGGCTCACAATAGATGAGAAAGTTTGCAATGGTGGTTGTCTTATTTTAGTTTGCTTGATGTTGTTCCACCAATTTTGCAGCTGTGAAAACTTTTTCAAATTAAAAAGACTACATTTTCAAATAATCTTTCAACTGGACTCCTGCTAAAGATGCCATTGTGTGTATGAGGACACAATAAATATATTGACTGTGTTGTTATTTGGATAGCAGTTAGTACTGACAGATAAAGATAAGTTTGCTCAGAATTTTCTCTGAGTAAGCTAATGTTCAAACTGGTAGTAAACTACTAAAATAATGTTCAAAACCTGGATCCGGTGTTATGAAAATGTGGGATGAAAAAACTTCCAACATTCTAGATCTTGAAACATTTTTTTAGTCTTTTTGTCTTCAAATTTATATTGAAATGGAGTATGCAAGTATGGAAAAAATAAAGATGGAGGAAAAGGGAATGAGTAAATAGTCATTTTCATAGTCAGAAAATGGAACTGACCAAAAAAAAAAAGATAAAACTTACCATACAGGATCTCTTTATAAGCTTATTAAAAAATGTCTTTGTGCCTTTTTTGATAGCAGATAGTATAACAGATAGTATAGTAGAATTATCAAAGCAAGATGCAGCTTTACATCATTAAAATCATTCCATGGCTTTTCATTTTTGGTTTCATATATCTTTATTGAAAGCACGTAAAATTAAACTTGTTTTGAAGGTTTTAGCTATCAATCTACAAAAATCAATTTAAGTGTTTTTGTTTTGTTTTGTTTTCCTCTCTAATGTATCATCTGTGCACATGAATCCCAGATTAATACCCATGTTTCATTCATGTTATAGGATCCTCAGCACAAAATAGAGTAGTTCTGAGGGAAGTTCTCTAGGAATAGCTCCTTAAATTCTACTCCGTGGGAAAGGTTAAAGCATATTCTGAGTTTGCCTTTATACCAGAAACGATTTTTTTTCCCTTTGTTGCTTTGTTAAAGGCCGATTAGTTCTGACATCAAAGTTACTACTTTGCAAGGAATTGTTCCTGAAGATTTACACCTGTGCTCTTTATGAAATTCTCTATGGCCACAAAATTTCAGAATGACACAGAAGAACATGCTGAATGGTGAAAACATCCTACAATTTAGAGTGGATTAAGGACTGTTACTGCAAGCATATTCTTTTGCATACATCTTGGAACTTAGATTTCACTCTTACTTTTTACAGTGAGGTTTCTGCTCTTGTGAAGAGGCATTGTTTCCAGTTGAGTGCGGTGACCACACATACTAATTTGCCTGGGATGGGAGTTTTTGAGGACTTCTTTCTTATTTTTATTCAACATCTGAGTTGGAGGGTTTTTTAATGGTATCAAGAAATAATTCTGCATTCACTGGGTTAAGAAAACATTTAGGACCTATTTGAATAAGATGTGAAAAAGTATTTTATGCATTTAATAAACAATTTTAATGCCACATTGCAGTAGTATTCTTGTGACTTGTTGCTTTGGTTAATTTGAATTTTGTTTACATGAAAGCAAAGTGAACTATAAGTAGAGGATGCTAAATTCCTGTCTTAAACTTTGAAGACTTTTCACAAGCAGGAACAAATATCAGAAAATAGTTAAGGAGATGTTGTTTTTATTTTAGAGTCTCGGTTTAGCTAAAAACTGAAAGATTTTAATAACTTACCTGTTTTCCCCGCTAAGGAATACAGTTATAGACAGTCAAGATTGATATGATAGTTGAAATGGAAAAGTTGCATGTTACTCATCTACGCGCTTACTGCCAAATTCAGATGGGTGCTGCATGGGTCTATTGTTTTAGGCACAAAATAATGGTCACTTATGTTAGATTCTACTATAGTCATTTGACGCTTTCCTTTTAGTAAATGAGTGGCTTTGCCTTGAGTCACTGAATGTCTCTATAGTCATGAGAAACCTTGCTGTGATAAGTAGGTAAATGGAACCTAATATATCCCTGAATGCTCTTTTATGAATTTTGCTGCACTAGAGTCACTGTGTGATAATCGGTTCAACAATCTTTTTGGCAAGGAAATTGCATAGCTATATTATAGAACTTGTAGAAACAGAACAGTTGAAGAAAGATTTGTCTTGGAACTAAGGTATTTCTACGACTTAAGTTGACAACAGTGTGCATACTATGCCCACAAAATAATTCTAGAACTTAGTTGCAGCCAATTTAGTCAACATAATTGCCTGGACGTTCAGCACAATCACTGTAGAGAAAAGGGGGTACACATATTTTAATTTGGATAGTGCGAGTAGCTCCTGTTGGGGGGGGGTTATAATGTATACATTGGGAAGTCAAAGGCTTGGTATATTTTTGAGCTTACTATCTCTAGATAAGCAAAGAACTAACTGTCAGCTGTGGGAATAGATTGGACTCATTTAGTCTCGAGTTCTTTGCTCATGTATAAGGAGATAAGAAATGTCCCACGAGGTTTGGCCAGTCTAGCCCAATAGTGGTCCAAACCATTGAAGATGCCTATGGGAGAACATAATAACAGGGCAGCCCATTTCCCCAGAATATACATCCAGCCTTCAGTCTTTGGCAGCTCAGAGGCTTCTGATTGGGAGGAGGTATCTTTTTACGTACAAAGATCTGTAGTAGACTTTTCTTCCATGAATTTGTCCATTCACATTTTTGTCACCCACCTCTTCATGTGGTAAGGAGTTCTATAACTAAAGTATGCCTTGCATGAGTATCTTTTTTTGCTCTGAACTGCAGTCACAAATCTGATTGTAGGCAGTTGTGCCTTTTAATGAAGATCTGTCAAAATATGAGAAAAGTTAGAATTTTGGGGCTGAATGCTTTTTCCATTTCTTGGCCCAGGGTCTATTTGTTTTCTCTCCCAGTTGCTCAACAGATAACAAAAGGATTAGAGTAGTAATTCTCTGATTTGCACTTCTTTTGGGTCAGTTTATCAAGCTGCTTCTCTTCTCTGGAAAATATTAATGTTTTAACAGATTCTGGACTTTCTCATTTGAGACTGATGTTCTTTTGTGGCTCAATTCTTTGGAAAAAATGACTTCTATGAAATCAAATGTATTTTTAACTTTGGGGCAAGTAATATCTGGCCTGCAGGTTAGTGTTATCACAACTGTTAATCTGGCTCCCTGACACTACCTTTCCTGAAATAGGAGATCCTCAGATTTGGATGCAAAGTACTATGAAATGGGTTATTAGTTCTGAATTAGTTATTCTTGCAAGCCTCCTTTAAAGTAATTTGTAGACCCTTTACGTAATATTATTGGTGCTTTGAAAAATATAGCTTTATAAAGAGGTAGTACTTTTACAATAGTTAGAAGCCTGAAACAAGACTTAGGATACCGTGGAGACTGAGATCCAGAATCTTGCAAAGTTTAGGCAACTAAATGTGTTCAATCACTTTTCTGGAGAGAGCTTTGGTTTTAGGGTTGCTGCATACCACGTCATTCCAGCTTGATCTATGTACTTTCTAACGCTGTTTGTTAGGATTCTCAATAAGCCTGTGTTATCTTGTTTCCCAACACATCTTGCTTAGCATTTGCCTTAGTCATTATATGAGAGTCTGTTAGCTTAGTCAGAGTCATAATTTAAGTTCAGATGCTGCACTTAAAGTTGTTGTTAAGTATTTAAGAGAAATTCCCATGGAATCCTTTGGTATCAGAAGAAGCAGCAGAAGCATTAATGCTAATGCTGGCTGGTTTAATAGAGCTACTTTACATTAAAATTACTCTTCATAATTAGAGCAGTTTTGATCCATTTATGTAAAAAAGTAAAGCTTATTTTAGGAAGAAGTAGATTAACACAATGTGTTTAATGTTAAATGGAAAATGAGTATTTTCCCACATGTTACATCATGTGTAAACATATATTTGAATAGTGGATTCCTTTGCAATGTTTGCTTTGTGAAACACATAGCTTAAGTTCTATTTCCCTGAAGTGTCAGAGATTGTTAATGTGCAAAGCAATGGAATAGCTCTTTACCTTCCCAGACAGTGATTAAACTCACCTGGCATCCTTTAGTCAGTACATAATATATGTAAAATAAAAACAAACTTAAATGAAGAAAAGGTGAAATGCCATTAATTGAAAACAGTTGAAAGAACTTCCATGGGCTGAGATTAAAAAAACTAGAGGTTTTTTTCATGTATTTTAATGTAGTACAGCTTTGTCAGACCCTTTTGTCATTCTGCTTGTAACTTGTATTTTCATAATAAAGTTCCATAATACAAAGAGGGAGCCAAAAGTTTAAAATACAAAATGCATACTTTTACTATTTCACCTATAAGATAATATATGGATTGGGATATCAAATGAAACAATACATGATAAACTAGTTTTCCTTAGAGAGGAAAAGTTGTTTTCATATTCTGTCATACAGTTTGCAAGGAAGAAGTATCTCTGAATTACATTTTAATTTATTTCAGATCACTTTTTAATCTGAAATATATGTCACAAAGAAATAAGTTTCATTTCTGATTGCAGTAGTTAAATACAAACTCAATGGTATTTAGAATTAATGTCTTACAGAAGAGCTAAATCACTGTGCTAAATGGTGTTTCTGTATTTTATCAAAGAGCCATATTTAATAGATTTCCATTTAACAATATAAAATCATTAGTGTATGTATGTTGTCAGCATTAGCATTTGAAGTGGTTCCCTGAACCAGATACATTCCATGCGTAGAAATGTCTAGCTCTGCTAGAAGGGGGAGGTTATGGTCTTATATACAATAATTCAATTCTCTGAATTTACTGTATTGTAATACTGGTGTTTTAAATGTTCAGCCTGTGGGTTTTTTTGTGTTTTTGTTTTTGTTTTAACTTTCAGTATGCAGCCAGTTATATAATTAGAATAAAATACTTGCTTTGTTGTCCTAATATTTAAATGCTTATGGAACTTTTCTGTAGCATCTTGTGACAAGTTTTCAGTAATCTTTTGGCTCATTAATATATCATACCATCAAACTGAATGTCTCTGTACGGAAAGAATTCATTCTTAAAGTTTTATTTTAATAGCCATGTTAAGCGCTGTCATCAACACCATCAGTTAATGTCATTGCGACTCGAAGGCAGCATCTTTAAGATCTTCAGATACTGCTGCCAGCAACAGAGAATTTCCAGATAGGTTCAACGCAAAATATGATGCTTGCAGTGCATTTATTAGCTCAGCCTGCTTCCCAAGGGCCAGTGAAGGCAGGAGACCACAACCTTAAATGATGACATCTGAAAGATTTAATAAAATTTCATGTGCTTTTCAGTATTTGTATTTGTTTATCTATCTCACATATTAAATAAAGTATATTAGTAAAAAAAAAAAATTTTTTTTTTCACTTGCAAATAATCCCCCTTCATATACCAGGCTTTCAGAATTTCATCACTGATATCTGGTTTTGAGATTTGGAAAAATTTTCTTACAATGCATGAATTTTGTGAATACTGTATAAAAAGTACCATTTAATATAGGGTTGGACTAATAATAATACTAAATTTTAAACTGACAGAGTGTAAGACTTCTAATTCATATCAGTTATTTGTGGGCTTGTTGGTGTGTGTTTTTTTTTTTTTTAAACATAATTGGTATAACGCTTTCTCCTTTTGAAATTGTGGGTCAGCTGTTTTATTATTAAATAGTGCAGCACAGATGGCAGATACCAGAAATAAAGTAGTGCAAATACAAAATGATGCTTATGTTTGCACCTGTGAGAAAACCATCATTTATCAGCCCAGATATTACTTGGACTTATTTGCTTATTCTAACACGTTCTGCTTTGGGGAGTTGACTTTCTCATGCTGAATTGATGTATCTTAGCTTCAGCTTACTTTGTGCTTAAGAAAGTGGTTTCAGGATATAACTGCATGTTGTAGTGGCTTTGGCAGGAGTGTTGCTTTAATGAATTTTCTTTGTGCCTCCATGCCAAGGTGTCCTGCCATGGCAGTTATGGAGATATACAGCTGTCCCGCGGTTGGCTTGGAAGAGGCCGGAGGTTGCAGGAGAGCACGGAGGTGGGAGCTCTCTAAATCAGTGCTGCTGAACCTCCTCCCACCTTCCTGCAGCCTGCGTTGGCCCATCTCCAGAGAGAGTTTAGGAAGCTGCTGGTTTTTTCACACTTCTGGCAAATTCAAGCAACTGCTGGCCCCGCTTTTTCAGGATAGGTGCTGGCACTCCTAAATAAACTTATTGCAATAAACCCATCAAGAATTAATAAAAGCACGTACAGTAAAAACCTAGTTCATCACGAGGGGTAGGAAATTGTCTGATGGTATATTATGGCTTACTGATTTTTGGTGTGGGCCAATCTGAAGAAATTGAGCCATCTGCTTGGATCATCAGTTGATCTGAGTTTAGAAGCAGAATCTTATGTGGTCAGAATTTCACTGTGATCATTTGAGATCTGTGAGTAAATTGATTTGCTCATCTTAGTTGATTATCATCAGGTCCTTCAGTATGCAAATTCTGAATGTTGGTCTTTCAGTATGCCAATAGAATAAAAAATGCGCTCTTCATGTTACACAAGATATTGTTTGCTTATTTGTGTCTGTGCCCTACTGGAGATGCAAGTTATGGGCATCCTCTGTCTTCTAATGACATGTACAAAGAAGGGCAATTGAAATAATTTGCTTAATTAAAACATACTGAGTTAGAATAAGAACAAAACTGCTGTGTTATTTCACAACTGTTTTTTGTAGTTGTTAACCACTGACACATTGATTAAACTCAAATGCCAGAACTTGAAGAGTGGATTTTTTTTATGTCTACAGCAAAAGCTACTGGTGTCATAAGCTAGTTTAACACTTCCCTGAACTCTGATAGAAGGTGCCTGGTCACTCATTTTAAAATGTTGTTGGTGCTAAATACATACTACTGGAATATGCTCTTTATTGACATGACTTCAGTAATTTGGTAAGTTTTAGTTTTCATAGGCTGTTACAGATACAATTTTTAGCATTTTTTTTTCCTAAAGCATTGACATAATTGGGATCTTTAAAGGATCTTACCAACTGGGAGAAGCTTTAGTGACCTTATGTGATAGACCGCCTTAGTTCTTATTAGGATCATCATGACCTTTGGCTGGTGTAGGCTAACAGAAGTTCAAGAGTGACTTATAGCCACCTTTTTAAGTATGCTCTTGGAGAACTGTTGTATTTTATTTATCATGTGGCCAGTAATGCAATCAGATAAAATAATTTAATAATTCCAGACTGCTGTTGACAGTGTTCATCTTGCATCTTTAGTATCTATGGCAGACCAAGTTCAAGCAGGCTGTAATAGTGACTCAGGGACTTTGAACACAAATAAAGGTCCTGCTAGCCTATGTTAACGTTTTGGCTAATTCTGTGGTTTTGTTGTTGACCTGAACGGTATGGAAATAGTAGAAAATTAAGGCAGGATTTTAGACTGCTGCATACTTAGCTATGACAGAAAAAATAGTGACTGCTGGTTTTTGGCATATTGCGAAATAAGCTAGAGACAGAATAAGAGTTATATCCATACAGCGTTTCCCTCTTCATGAGATTTGAGAAATGCTGCATTTAATCTTCCTGGAACATATCCACCAAAATTTTTCTTAATTTCGTCTTTCTTCTTGAGGCTTATTACCCTTGATGTTCTAAGTATGTTATGACTTTAAAGCTACTTCTGTTAGGTTTATTGAATTTAATATTTGGTCTTTATTGTGGTTGTCTATAAGGGTTTCTGTACAAGTCATTTTGAATTCAACTTTTCCTGTAAAAGCAAATGGCACAATACATGTGACCTACTTTGCAATGTTTCAAAAGAAAATCCAATTTTTAATAAGTATTGCTCATTAAATGTTATTTGCCGTTCTTTTTCTTTTAACTGGATTTAAAAATGGAATAGTAATCAGTATAGAACAGATTGGATCTTGTTTTCCTCTCTTTCAAATAATTTAATACCTCTTAAGTCTGTGACTTTTTTTTGGTATCCAACTTGATGTTATATATATTTTATGCTGTGATTTGTACCGTCTTCCACTTATTATAGAGACATGCTATCACAGAGCAGGTGTTTTTATGGGCTCTTCTTTTTGCTTTAAGTTGTTGTGTTTCTCTGTCCCAAAGCTGCTGGAACTCTGTGGCTGCTGTTGGGATCTGCGTGTGTGATGGTTGCTGTCTCTGCTGCCCGTCTCCTTATCCCTGGGGGCATCTTGGAACTTTTTATCCATTATTCTTTCAAGGGAATCATAATTTGTCATGTCTTGAAACACCTTTTAGGATTTTCCCTGTTGTCAAAATTCAGTGCTTTTTTTTTTTTTTTCTCTCAACATTTTACTTCTCTGTGCTTCCTTTTTTAAAAACTACTTTATCACCTTGTTTTATCAGTCTTTATCAATGCTTAACAAACTTGTTTGGACAAGGAGTGTGCTTTTGAAGTGTATCTCCTGATTCTCCCCTTTTCACAACACTTTGGTTCACGCTGCAGATCAGTCTTGGTATGAACGAACTCGATTCCTTTGAGATCAAAACGAAGCAGAAGAGACATTCCTTTCTGACCATTGCATGCAATCAGGGGTGTTACACAAGGCTACCTCTAGTTAGAAATGCATACATACGTGCTTTTTTTTTTTCTTTCTTTCTTTTTTTGGTCTGTTTTTATATACAAATCCTCACCTCTTCGGGCTGCATTACTTGATGTAGACATGGCTTATGAACTTTACTATATCTGTGCTAAGCCAAAGTAACTGATAGCTATTTAAACAGTCCTTTTGTTCGCAGCCAGTTCTTCACAAAGGAGAACTTTGATCCAGTTTGGCACAACTTCTGATTACACTTTTCTGCAGGAAGTAGTTGTCTTACTATTTCAGACCTTTTGTGTATGTAAGTTGCATGTTTATTACTGTAGTTGTTTGTTATTATATGTATGCTCAAAGTATCTGTGAATGAAGAGTATTTTCCAGATGATATTTCTCATACATTTCCTGATGGCCTACAGTAATTGTCTATTTTTGTTTTTCCACTCATGCCTTGTGTATGTATTAAAAAAACATAAATACTTTATGCAGCTTACAGACATCAGAAGTACTTGTGATATTCAGTGTCAACTCTGCATGTCTTATTTCTCACTTCTACCATCTAGATTTGGCCCCAGTATAGACAGCTACCTAACAGATTCAATCTATCGAGTTTTGTGTAAGCTTTATGTCTGTCTAGATTAAGTAAACAAAACAGTTCACAGTTTATCACAATAAAAGTTGTTTTGTTTGAATTCTTTACTCTCAAGTTGGAAAAGTAAAATTCCATTGCATGTAAGAATCTAGACATTTCCTGTCCTTGAAACAATTCTTCATTTCAATCTAAGACCAGTCTACTGTAGTAAACAAGCGGACACTTGCCCTTGGATCAGTAGGTATATGGGTAGCATGTTCCATTGCAAGTTGGATGGATCAAGTCAACTAATACACCTTCTTGCTCTAAAGGCTACACCTAACTGACAAACATCTAATCTGTTCTCCAGGGACTGAGATCTGCTTGAAGAGTCCATGTAATCTGTTCTAGTGCTTAACTGTCCTTATGATTGCAAAGGTTTTTCTGAATATTTAGCCTAAATCTTCTGTTCATCAGCTTAAATTCATTAATACTTCCCCTTCCTGCAGCAGCATGGAAAGCAGTTAATTCTTTTCCTCTTACAGTTATGATTTGAAGTCTGGTGTCACATTCCTGTCTCAGTTACCTTTTTTTTGGAGTAAACAAACCCAAATCTCAATCTTTTTCTTCATAGATTGTGGGGTGTTTTTAGATATTTTTTGTTATTTTTTGTTACTCTAGAGTCTCTTTAGTTTGTCTCTCTCTTTTTTTTTTTTTTAAATGTGTGGTGTCCAAAAATGGACAAAGAAGATTATAATGGAAATATTTGGCAATATTTGGTGTCCAAAAGTTGACATAATAGAGTGGGAAGGATTACTTCATCTGACATTTGTATAGCTTACCTGTTTATATGGTGTATACAAGCAAGAAGCTAGCTTTTATGTCAAAATTTTCATACTCATTTCTCATCTAATGTCCATATTGCTATATATATAACTGCTGCTAGCTAGCCACTCATTTTCCACCTCCAGTTTTTGCAGGTGATTATATGAAACTTTGCACTTGCTGTTACTACATTTAACAATGATTATGATTTGCTTGTATGATACATGTTTTGCAGGGGAAATAAATTATATCTGATTTAAATAATTGAGTATTCCTTCTCCTATAAAGCCATATCTCTTAGTTGAAAGGGCAGAAAATCTGAAATATATTACTCTACAATTTTTTACCTGATGCTACTTGTCAAAAGTAAAAGAAAGTTATTTTTATACACCTAAGCTCCTAACTTTTTATTGGCATGGAATATTCTGTTACAGTTGTTACTATACAGATACTTTGGGGTATCTAAAATGTTTGATGATTGAAAATGGGGTGCGTTTTTTGCTTATCTTTTTGGCAAATGATTATACGGTTACAAAACTTCAGGGCAAGATAGTGTAATATATTAATGTCTTTAATAAACCTTTTATAAACTTTTTTTTTTTTAATTTTAGATGCTGGCATCACCATCAACATCAGGTCAGCTGTCTCAATTTGGGGCAAGTTTATACGGGCAACAAAGTAAGAATTTTTTTTATTGATACATTTGTTTTATGCCAAAGATGTTTTAGTTTAATGCTCTTTGGGCAGAGAACGTGCATATCGTTTTGGTTTTCACTGATCGCAAAGATGACCTAGTATGTCTTATTTCTGTGTAGGTGTGGGTTTTTTTGTTTTTTGTTTTTTTTCCCCTGCAGATGCGTTTTTGCATTGCTTAGTAGGCATTTTTGCATTGCTTTAGTATGCAAAGTGTCACATGTTGACACTGTATAGCTTTAAATATCCAAATATAATTCCGATTATAATCTGTCATCATATAAAGAATGTGTGTGGTTTAACCATGACTCTCTAAGGAAACTGGGCTAGGCCAAGATGAACCTAGTACTGAAAAATAAGTACTACTAATGAGCAGTAGAAGGAACAGCTTAAATTATAACTGATATAACCCTGCACAGGAGCAAATTAAATCTTGTCTATGTGCTTGGCAGCTCACGTTTGGAAAAGATTTATGCCAATAAGATTGTTTGCTTCTGTGCTGCTCTTTTCTACCTCTTGAAGCCTTTTTTGGTATTTGCCAATCTATGTCTAATATTGCTATAGAAGACACACAAAGAAATAGTCATACTGCTTAACGTTAGGCACCTACTTAAGTGCCAGAGTTAAGAAGTTGTAGTTGACAGACACGTGCCTCCAGAGACTGCCTCCAAGTATATGAGTTAGATGTAGTTTTGCAAGTAAAATAGGTTTGTGAACATCACTCTTATCACCGTACTCTTGTGAATGTTTGCAGCTTTCTAGCCAAGCACACCTCCTACAGACACTAAGAAAAGGTGTCTTCAGGGTATTTTAGCAAGTGTGTGATTTTTTTAGCTGGACAGCATAAAAGCTTTGTCTCCTAGATGCATGGTCTTTGTACGAGCTTACTGAAAATTTCTTCTAATAGAGTTTAAAAATTAAAGTGATTTTGTCTATTTCAATGGCTGTTGATGAGCAATCATGTAAAATCAACTGCTGTTTCCTTGTACTAGCGAGATTGATGTGATCGGTTTTTGGCCAGCCTGAGAGTCATGGTTGGCTTGTGGTTTTCTTGGTCCCAAATCTGACACTGTTGAACCTTCCAGGCTCTACTGTCTATACTTACTGAAGTAATTTGTTTATTCTGTTTATCGCAGTTGAATTTGTTGTTTCTTTTAAGGTTAACTTTTTTGTTTTTTCCGTCAAGTTTGTTCAGTCAATTGGATGTGATGCTTAGGACATAATCTTTCCAACATGGAAACACGGATGGCTAAAAGAGAGTGAATATTGTCAGGGTTCATTTTCTTCCAAATATCGAGAAAGAGGGGGAAAATGTGCTATGCTGGGGACAATGTTGCAACTAAAATACTTTTGAGAGAAACAAAGCTGTTAATGCCCAGGTACATTGGTAGCTGTCAATCATTTAACAGGATGTCATGTTATAGAGTGGAATCACCATAATCAGACTTAATTTCTAGGCACAAAATTGGCCACTTTATTGATCAGCCTGCAGCATTGCCTAGGAGATCTCTTGTCTCTGTTTAAAAGAAGGAAAAAAAGTGGAAAAAAGAAGCATAAGAAAAAGATTTTCATTTATGTAGAGTGAATGTTTTAACTGCCCGTACTTCTCAGCCAGAGCATATAGTCTAGCTTCACTGTAACAGCCCTACTTATTAAAAATTCTAATTTAAAGAAAGCCAACAACAAGAAATAACCATCAGTTTAAAAAAAAATGGTTGTTTTGGAATGAATGCTTGCACAAAGTTAACCTGAAATACAGTAATCCTTTTTTTTTCAGTGTACTGTATTTAGCTCATAAGTGTATGTTTTGCTTTACAATTTTGTTTTTAAAATTCCACCTAATTGTTAATCAGTGTGAAATATTATTTGTAATATATATTTATGCTCATTGAAATTATTCTGATGCAGCAAATTGCCAAAATATTTACAGTGAACACCTTAATATAATCAGCATTTAATGAAGTCTTACGAGGCTTGTTATAATGAGCCACATTATGTCTTAATCTGAATGTGTAGAAATAAATTTGAGTGTTATCAAAATTTCTCATTGCAAAAGTCTTGGATTGAGAATTGTAGTATAGAACAGTGGGCAAACAGCAGTTTTCAAAGTGTGAAAGCTTAAGATCTTTGAGGTTTCTTCAGACCTTGTCCATAGTAATAGCCTGAGCATACATACTGTATCCATTCTTTGCATTCTTAGTGTTTAATCATCTTTTACACTGGCATATTTGGCTCTTCTGACAGGGTGATCTTTCAGCAGAGATTGCTGATTCATCATGACTTTTAACTTAACTTGTCTGTAAGATAAGATTTTGAATTCTCACTGCGAGTCTCCCTCAGCAGCCTGATGCTGAACCAATAGAACAGTTATTTGGAGCTATCACATTTTATGTGCCAAGTTTGTTTCTATTGATAGATTGCATTAAATGGCATTTTCTCGTCTTTGGATGTAATTCTAAAACTTAATAAATACAGAAAAATGATGCGAGAATGGTGAGAAACTTCATAAAGTTTTCAGATATGTTTTCAGACAGGGCAGCTAACTGGGTATTTTTGTTTTTATTTAAAGTGGTTTTTTTTTTTCTCACTGAAGTGCTTATTTTCTTCTATCACACCCAAATGCTTCTGTAGAGAATACTTCTGATCACAATGTTAGGTCATCTGTATTTTTTTAATTGTTAACAGAGGACAGTTAAAGTCCTACTTGCTTTCTTTTCTCAGAATGTTAGAGCTGACGTGATCATAGACACTGAAGTTCTGTTATCACAAAGCAACAACTTAAACTCTACAAAGAACTTTCCTTAAAAAAAAAAAAAAAGTTGTTGTCTTAGAAACAATGTTATGGAGAAGTATATATTCACAATTTTCTTTTTTTGTTAAATATTTGCTTCATTTTTAATGAGACAGACTATTGTTCTAAATACTGGTCAAATATGTATCAGCTTATTCAAAAGTAATAAATCTATTTATTCAGTAAAGATGCTAATTTTCTAAAAATGCCACCAACTTTCTGAGATAATACATAGATTTGTGTGTCCTCATCAAAAAATCAAACCTAAATCCTTCCTTCACAGTCCATATCTCAAAGGAAATGAAATTTCGTTAGTGACTCAGATGCAGAAATTTCTTAAAGAACCTTTCTAAAGTTTAACAAAAAGGGAACTATATTGGAGATAATTGGGATTCTATTATGCAAACAAGGACTTAGTTTTTACACTGCACTTGCCTTCAGTCTTTGCACTTTTTTTTTTTTTTAGGTTGTCAGCATAGATTGTTTCCATCTCCACTAGATGGATAAGACTTTGTTCCTGATTTGCTATATATTTCCACCCCTCTGAATTTTTTCTCAATAGGTGCACTAGGCCTTCCAATGAGGGGAATGAGCAACAATACCCCTCAGTTAAATCGCAGCTTATCACAAGGCACTCAGTTACCGAGCCACGTAACGCCAACAACAGGGGTACCAACAATGTCACTTCACACGCCTCCATCTCCGAGCAGGTATTTATTGATAGCCAATATTTCTGCAGTTGTGTCTTTCTGCAGAGCACTTTTTAAAGTGTTCTGTGTATTTTGCCTCAACTACTTTACAATCTAATTAATAAAGAAAAAATAATTTCTATTTACCACTGCCTGTGTTGGGGAAATAATACTGTAAAACAGTAAGATAGGACTTACTGTAAGACAATATTTGATTTTGTATGTGAGAGAAATTGCTGGCAAATTCTGCTTCAGAATGTAAGACACTGGTTTTTGGCTGTTCTGATAAATGTGTGGTTAAATTTTTTCTATATGCTTGTCATTCATGGTTTAGGGTATTAAGGTAGTAGGTCTGAAGCACTCATTTAAAAAAAAAACAAAAAAAACCACCTGTAATTCCTTTTCAAATTTGTAATACTTTAGTATTTATGTAAAACTTGACCAAGGATTTAATTAGTTTGTAATGGGCCAACTGGTATTTCTGAAGAAATCAAGAAACTACATTAATTACAGAGAAGTAATAACCCAAACATGCTGCATTGATGCTAATCACAAATTCAGTTGCAACAGCTAAAAGTAAAAGTCTGTCCTACATAACTTAAATGAGTAACCAAATACTACTGTACAGATTCATCTTTTTGGATGTTTTTTCTTTTTCAGGGGGATATTGCCTATGAATCCTAGGAATATGATGAACCACTCCCAGGTTGGTCAGGGCATTGGAATTCCCAGCAGGACAAACAGCATGAGCAGTTCAGGGTTAGGCAGCCCCAACAGAAGCTCTCCAAGCATAATATGTATGCCAAAGCAGCAACCCTCTCGACAACCTTTTACTGTGAACAGGTAAGACTATTTAGTCAGACCATGCCCATACAGCTATGGCCATGTTTTAATACTTCTCTTGAAATCTAGGGGGAGTTTTTTATCCATTAGACTAAAGCCGGAAAGCGCTGCTTTGTATGTTTCAGTCTCTTGATAGTAAACTTTGAAGCGGCTTTGAATGTTTGCACAGGTTTTTTAAGGACTTAAGCTAAATTCTGGCTATGACTGTTGAATTTCTACTGCTACTTCTTTAAAATACATGATGTTCCTAATGAGTTCCCTAGTTTTTGAAACATGCCTTGTTGTTTTTTTTTTTTTTTTTTTTTGATCATTTTAATAGTTTTCATCTATGAGTTTGGGAAGAAGTAAGGCAAGATTTAATAACACAATAGGTTTTTTTGGAAGAATTGTTAACTGATTCAGACACAGTAGGGACCTTGTATTTTACCTCTTCAAATTTTAGAATAATATGGAGAATAATATGGAGAAGCTTGCCATTCAGTTAAAGATTTGATGCTCATTTTGATGCCAAAAGTGTCTCTGTCACTTCTGATCTTTTTCTAACTCTGTGGGCAAGATTTTAGCATCAGAAATCATTAAGCTTTCATTTTGGTTCTGTTGCTTTATGTTTAGTTTATATTGATAAACTTGTAGTTAAAAGTTTGTTCTTTCTATCCATTTAATGTGTAGTCACAACTTTGTACAACTGACTTTTTTTTTCCCTGTGCTTCATTCCACAACCTCATGGTCCCTGTGCTGCCAGTTTCTTCCTTTTCCACACTTGAGGGGCCCTTTCTAGAGAACTGTCTTCTACGCTGAGCACAGAAAAGCTCAGGGCAGTCAGATGCCCAGTCTGCCCAATACAGTATTTTACAAATTGTGTAAAGTTAGATGAAAACTAATGTCACAGTTATCTGAAACTTGGTCAGTCTGTTTAGTTCTGTAGTTTAACATAATGATAGAGGCATAAAAAAACTTTCCTTAATGGCAGCAATAGAGATCTGGTAGTAGCAGTTTATGTTCTTGCCCTGTGGAAGACTGTGTCTTGCCCTCTGGATTGAGTCTGCCTTTTCTTGCTGTGATGATAATTTAAAAAGAGAATTTTATATTTCAAAGTATTTTGAAACTTGAACAAAATAAAAGATTGAAATAGTAACATACTTAGAAACTCTAAATGCAGAAGATAATGATTTTGGAGATTTATATAAGTATAGGAGGTACTTGTTTAAAAATCCTTTCAGCTGTAGGTTACAGATAATGAAATCTCAGTCTCCAGGAGCATTTGAATTAAAATCTTCGTCTTTTGCTCTTTGAATTGTATATCTCATTTTAGGGGTACTACAATTACAAGTTGAGGAGGATCTAGAACTGGAACATTATTAAGTCTTTATTCCTCAGCCTACAAAAGTGTAGTAGTAGTGCATATCCTGTTGTTAACGTATATATTTAACAATATTTTGAAATGGTATTTTAAAAATTATGGCGTTTCCTTGACAGTTGCATTAATTATGTCACTTCCATGAAGTATTTTTTAAATGGCTGCCTTACTTTGAGCAAATAGTATTTTTAGTGTTCTGAACATATAAAATACTTTGCTTTCTCTTTCTTAGTTGCATTGGTACAATGTGTTGTAAAATGAGGTAATGCTGGTTAACAAACAGGTTCTCATCAAGCTAGATTAGATGCCCTCCAGATCGGATGGTCTCCTGTTAGTGCTCTCACTCACCAGGTCTAGTATTCACAGAAGAGACCAGAAACCTATTTCTTCAAGCGGGTGAAGTGTCAAAGATCTGTATGCCTTTCAAATACACCACCTGGCTGAAGCAAAGCAGAACAGGGCCATTGTTGATGAATTATTCTCTTTCTTGATGTCTGTACAAAATGAAGGATTTGGGGCTATTTCAAACTGAAATAAAATGCTTCAGATTTGCAATTGTGAAAATGTCCATTTAGATAATATTTCCATTCAGAAAATATGTTTGGAATTTTTATTCACAGAAACTTCTAAAACATCAACTTCCACCCTGTTACAGAGGAAAAATGAATGTTGTGATTTTGCACAGGGCAGAAATTCTGAATTTCACTCAGCCATGGGCTACCTTTTGGCTTCTCGGCATCTTCAGCTTGCACAGAATGAAGTGGATCATTTGTGAGGGTGTTTCTCAGACCACAGTAGTCCTGTCTAATATTTGGATGTTTTGAAAAATTTTTGCTTGACTCTTTAGCACTTTAATTTAGCTGGTGTCTTAGTACGGCAGATGGGCATCTCTGTGCTCACAATGACATCACATATGCATTGTGATGACTGCACGACCTAACTGTTCAGCTTACAACTGTTCAGCTTGCAACTGAGTCATGACAAACTTGATCACTTTTGTGATCCATTTTATTGCCTGCAATGAATGGATTACAGTCTGACTTCCTACTATTGCATTTACTGCTGTTTCGTTTATGTACTATTCAGTAAGGATCACGTTTGTCATAACTTGTTGATGAGCAGATGCTGATGGCACTGTAGCTATTAAAAAATTCAGTTATTTTAAAATTGCTCAAGCTGTCTTGATTCAGCAGTGCTTGCTGCTGCTCATAATTTTCAGAAGTAGAAAGGAAAATAAGTAAAAACTGAGTTTAGACTGATGTGGGTTGCTGGAATAATTTGCGTCTTAATTTTTTTTCTTAATGCCTTCCGCTGGAGATTGCAAAGTATGTATTTCCTTTTGTGTGACTTCTTGGATTTTTTCCACAGTATGTCTGGATTTGGAATGAACAGAAATCAGGCATTTGGAATGAATAACTCCTTATCAAGTAACATTTTCAATGGAACAGGTGAGTCTGCTCTGACATATGTAGGTCTTAAAGTACAGTAGAGAGGGAATTTTTGACTGAATAAGACTAGTTGAAGGTATTTTACTCTGAGTGCAATTTTGTCATAACTTTCAGTTGTTACATAGAAATACTGCTGTTAATAGAGAATACTTCTGCATATTCTTAGGTAATATCTATGCTTTTTAATCCTGAATTTAATGAGAGAAAATATTTTGTTAGTTTACTTCTAAGATTCTGTGGAAGAATAAGTATTTTGATAGTGTGGTTTTTTGGGGGTTTTTTTGGTGTTTTTTATATGTGGTATAAAATAACATAAAAGCAGTGCGGTTTAATTGTTACTACTTCCTAACATTGGATTTAAAATGTTTGAAGACAAAGTAAAAGTGTTCCCTAGAAGAATTCTGTAAATCACACGAACATACACCTAGTCAGTTAGAAATGCACAATCACTTAATAGTTCAAGGAAAACCATTGCTAATTGTTTTTTTATCAGAGAAGAAAGATTGATCTGTTTTCTGTGAAACTATTGCAGATTTATTGGGAATCTCAAACTCCTTTTGAGCAGTGAGTTTATGAAGTGATCCTGCCAGTCAGTTGTGATTTTTCTCTTGGAATTATTTCTCCACCTGAATTTAATGAATTGGAGAGAGAGAGAGAGACAGACAGACAGACACGCACACACACAAGCATTTTGGGGTGGAACGCACGTTACGTGGGGTCCGCGTGTGCCACTGTTGCCATGCGGAGGTCACAAGGCAAAGGCAGTGCGAGTGAGTGAGTGAGCGAGCGCCCGGCAGCCCTGCAGCGCCGCTCTTGCTCGCCTGTGGCCGCTCTGCAACCTGTGGCTGCCGATCACAGAATGCTCCCCCATAACTTGCACTGCACCAGCTCAGCAGTTGGTCTTCCCGTATCTTTCCTAAGCACATAAGAGCTCCTTGATGATGCTACCAATGCAGATTTTCTTCTCTGAAACCTCCTCTTGGTAGCTCCTTGCTCACAGACAGGTTGCCTGTCCTAGCACTGTAGGTGTCATTGTCTGTATTTTGCAGGTGCAGTGTTTAATTCAAAATGAGCAGACCTTGTTACTAAGTATTACTGACTAAGAATTGTTTTAAAAGAAACATCTCAGTGTTCTTCAGCGTAATCTCATAACACTGAGGCTATATTTATTCACCGTAATTATACTAAGAGTGTTACCTGTTGTAAAAAGATCAGTTTGAAGAAAGAAAATATTTCTGATATTTGTCCTGCATGTAATGAAGTTTTTCTGTATAATGTAGTCTTTGAGTAAAAAGCTTAAGGGAATTTAAAATATCTGCTTTTATTGTAGATGGAAGTGAAAACGTGACAGGACTGGACCTCTCAGATTTTCCAGCACTAGCAGACAGAAACAGGAGGGAAGGAAGTGGCAATCCAACTCCATTAATAAACCCTTTAGCTGGAAGGGCTCCCTATGGTATGACTATACTTTTGAAAACTTCTTGAGTGCAGTAGTGTTTGCGGCTTTTTGAGTGCAAGTATTTGCTTGATTCACCTTTTGTTGTTCATAAGACAATAGGTAGCCTTTTCAAAAATGCCAGGTGCTTGAGTGCCAAAGCCTTATTTTTAAAAATAAATAATCAATATCTCTGTGATCAGAGATTCAACTCAGCTGTTTTAGGTTCATCTTCAATAAAAGTTGTTGGGATCTTCAGTCTGGATAATATGCTTACCTCATCCTTTTTAAAATTTCTTACACAGTAGATTGTTTTTTAGATGCCTGTATACAAAAATTGTCAAGGTATGAGTAGAAAATTTTAGAAATAATATTTGATCAGTACAGATGTTACTATGTAAAAAGTCAGCAGTTGTAAATATACCCATGTATTTCACTGTTCATTTATAGTACTTGCTGGAGTACTGTTCATTGTGACTTCTATGATGAGCTTAAATTTCAAAAAATTAACTATTATCAGTCAGATTCAAAGTCTGTCTTATATAAGTCTTGCTGAACAGTTTGAAACATTAAAAAAAAAAAAGACACATGCAGATCTTATTATGTGGGTCTGAAAAAAAATCAAGTAAATTTAACATTAAACACTATTTCTTTTTGTTACTGCTTTAGCAGATTTTGTAATGGGAGTTTCATCAGAAATTCAGTACTCAGAAGTACTGAGAGTACTGAGAAGTACTCAGAAATTGCTTTTGTAACTTGAAGTTCTTCTTAGGACACTTCTCAAATTTCCAACTAAAAAGACTTAAGTGTTTTCCAACTAAAAAAGCTAGTGTTTTGCAAAGATATCTTCAGTTTTAATTGGAGAGAAATATCAGGTATCGCATTATCAGGAGAAAGTAAGCTCATGGACTGGGTGTAACCACTGTCCTTTGCTTAAGATAGCTGTGAGAAACAGCTAAATGAGTTAAACTGAAGTACTCCTAAACACAGGCAAAAGTCACTTCCCTAAACAAAGGCACAGGAAAGTCCCACGGAATGGAGGGCTAATGTGGCTTGTAGCTCTGTGAGCCTGCGTGCGTCTCTGAAAGAGAAACAAGAAAATGCATGGAAAACTGATAGACAGTAAGGAGGTTAGAGGACCACATTGATGTACTTACAGCGTCATTATGGGACTGTGGTTTCACCTTCAGCAGCACAGCTGCGTAAAAAGTCTGTAGTCACTTGCTCCTTGTGCTTACGCCATTTCCACGTTTTGGTGCTAGCATAGCTGTTCGCAAGATTATTTGGTGAATCAGGAAGGGAAATTATCTGTCTGAAAAGTTACCTTAAGCATCTGCATCTGCAGGGGATGGATGTCAGGGTAGAAACAATGAAGAAATAGGGGTAGGGGATGCACTAGCCACTGTCTTCAGCAATAAAAAGTAGAGAGCGCTTTTGGTTGTGGTCAAGAAAAAGAAGGGTTGGAATTCTGAGCAGAAACATAGTTTCTTAATGCTTATCTTATTTAGGAAACTTAAGACCTCAAACAATTTTTAGGTAGAATGAGTATATGCAACATAATTAATTCATTATCAGTTTTCTTCATCCAGTAGAGGAAATCTAATAACTCTGGATGAAAAGGGAGATCAGCAGAAACAAGATTGACTCAGTGTATTTTGTAAAACAGGGAACTCTGACCTCTAACTTCAGAACATAAGAAAAAGTCATATAAACTGTCAGCTAGTGAACCATTTTAGCTATTATACATTTATTAAGAATCTTTGAAAAGTAAGCCCTACAACACTTCCTTCTGTCTTCCCTTACTCTAGCGCTATATAGTTTGCCACCAAATCACTGTATTATTTCTCTGTATCTCAGCAAAGAATATTTCCCCTTGGGCAGATATGGGGGTTTTCTTTTTTATGCCAGTAAAAAAAAAATGTTGCTCTTCAGTAGTTGGAATCCATGTTCCAATGAGAATGGCCTAGTTTTTATGAATTAGGGTCAGAGCACTGAGAGTTGCAGGCTAAATGCTTTCAGTTTTCTTACTTTATATGTCACAGCAAGTATTTCATTGGTGATATGTTCTGTTGCAAGTTAGCTGGGTATCTTTTAAGAATATGTGTTTCTAGCCAGATTACGCTCAGAAATTCTTTATGCAGTTAGGGCAAAGGAGGAAAAATGTATTAAAATCTTTCAAATAATACGGCCTTCCTTCATCAGTGGATTTCCTTAAATGCTACCTTAATGATGCCTTTAAATATTATTTTGATTATTTAGATATTCAAAACAGATGCTATCCATGGTAAAAGTATTGGGCTTAATTCTTAAAGCAGTGGATTTGTCTAAGGTATGAATTTAGCTCTATATGTTTCTTACCTTGCACTTAAATAAGAGATTTTAGTCAAATATGCGTGGATGTTTTAAATTAATATGCTTTGTTTTATTTTACCTGTTCTTTGAAAATCATTTGTATTATACAGTTTGCATATAATGAAAACAGACAGTAAGCAAAATCAACAGCAGAAAATTTTTTGCTTAGTTGTCATTTAATGATATCTCTGCTTTCACTTTGGTGATAGTTGGAATGGTAACAAAACCAGCAAGTGAGCAGTCCCAGGACTTTTCAATACACAATGAAGATTTTCCGGCGTTACCAGGTTCCAGCTACAAAGACCCAACATCAAGTAATGATGACAATAAATCCGTAAGTAAATGTTACCACTTCACTTGTTTTCACTGTTCCTTCTTTTTTGATAATTATATTTTAAAATGGGCAGCAATGCCAGTTGAATATATTTATAATTTAAGATCTTCAAATTTGCCGCTCTAAGTTGGTGAGAAAATTTACATAAGCATCATTTCATACATAGCTATGTAAATGGAATTTCTCAGGAAGCTTTTTTGTCCCAACAGTCAGTGTGACCTTGCTTTCTCAATTTCATAAAAGTTCTGTGCATCCAATATATATTTTGGGGTAGGGGAAAGGGACTTGCATGAACGCATCAAAATTAGTTTCTAGAACTGAAATCTATTTTTCAAGTTTTGCAATTTGTATTTTTTTCCCTACCAATTCCAGCTCATTCTTTGCTATTGGTGTTATAGTTGCCTCTCATCAGTAGTAATAACTTACAGATTTTTAACATCTTTCTTTAAAGCTGTCAAATCCTTTAAATGTTAGGTGGTACAATATCACTTCGAGGTAAAATTATTGGTGGGGGAAACAAAGGCACAGGGAACAAGCCATTTTAATAGATACCACTGCATTCATGGGTATGTTGTAGACTAGTTGTATACATTATATCTTAAATATTGTTGTAATTATTACGTTAGATATATAGGTTAATTATAAGATTATGGGTTTCTTCCATTGTTTTCTCTGAAAGATATGTGATAAAAATTGTTTAAATGAAGATGAATACACTAAACTTTAGATGGCAGGGAAACTGTCTTTAGTACAATATTTGTCAAGATGTTCTAGTTCATGATTGTTTTGTTACTTGTTATTGCAAAAATGTGTATTAATCAGGGTGACATGAGTACTATAGTGTAGGTAGTAGGTGCAACTACAAACTCATGGTGAAAACTGAAAAATGTAACTGTTTAAAAAGAAGAGAGAGAGAGAGAGAGAGAGAGAGAGAGAATCCCAGTCCCCAAATGCTATTGCTGTGTTTATATTACAGGGAATGTTGTGATACACTCAGAGTACAGTAAGGAAAGAAGGAGTAGATGTGAATACATTGTGTTACTGCAGACTTGTTTTAAAGAATAATAATAAAGTGTAAGAAATAATAGTTATGAAAGATATCTTTTGCCAGGATATGGCCTCCTGGAGAGCAATCACAGTTTTCTCACCACACGTAGTGTTTACATCTCTTTCCTTGGTTGCGAGTGTGCCAACTGAATGTTGCTTGCTCCTGAAATTGGCTTGAGTTATTACCAACTTGCTACATCACAGAGTGTTATGGGCTGCAGGAACAAGACTATATTGGGAAAACACATGACGTGAGGAGTCCAAAATACCCCCTAGCCACAGGCACTTGAACATCCATTGTGTATCCAAATTCAGGTGTAAAATGTTTTCTTACCCTTTTTAGATTGCAAGCTGTAGGCTTATTAATAGCTCACGGTATGGGAGGTACACTTTAGGAAGCTGTAAATATTAACTAAGGTTCCTCAACAGAACATGAGGGCTTCAGCTTTGTTCCACTTTAGTGCCTAATGCGTTAGAGTGGCTTGACATATTGCTTAGACATAAATCCTAAAAAATGAGGGCATTTGCATGTGCTTAGTTGTACTGAATATTCCCTTATGCACAAGCGTAAACTGTGGTATAATAGATGTTAGATAAATGACGCAAATCATTTTTCCCTTCCCCATTGCAAAAACCGAATGATGGGAAACGTAGATTTAATTAATTAAATGATGATATATGTAATTATTTGAAAAATGGAATTGTCTTAAGAGTCCTATAATATATATTAAAATATTAAATGTATCACACATGAAATGTGTAACAATTCCTATGATTTTTGTAGAGCACTTGACTCAAAAGATACGGTTAACCAGTTTTTCCATTTTGGATTGTTTCCATCATACTAACTGTACAAATTATTTTTAATAGAATTTGAATACATCAGGCAAAACATCATCCAGCACAGATGGGCCCAAGTTTCCTGGAGATAAAAGTTCAACTACGCAAAACAACAACCAGCAGAAAAAAGGGATCCAAGTGTTACCTGATGGTATGTGCCATTCTATGTTTTCCTCTTCAAAAATGTTGGCAGTCCTTTAGATCATCTTGTTGATTTTTCCACTTACTGAAAGGAGAAAATTAATTTGTTCTTCTTGCCTAGGTCGGGTTACCAACATTCCTCAAGGGATGGTGACGGACCAGTTTGGAATGATTGGCTTGTTAACATTCATCAGGGCAGCAGAGACAGATCCAGGAATGGTACATCTTGCATTAGGAAGTGATTTAACAACACTAGGTCTCAATCTCAACTCTCCTGAGTAAGTTTCTGGATTCTAATACTATCTTCATTTTTTATTTTATTATTCTGTCATTTATAATAATAGGCTTATTTAGCTGACGTGAGTATCAAAACCACAAGATATTGTGCCAAATAAAGTTTGAAAATGTAATGACAGTAAAATAGAACCTGCATAACCAAAAGAATTGTGCTTTGAGGCATAATGAGATCTTGTTTTGCAAGCTTTCAATAAACCTAGTGGCTTCACTTACTCTCTTAACTTCATAAGGACTTTCTTCAAGGGATTGACAGTATATTGTTAATAAATTTTATGCATATATTATATTTCAAATAATAATATTCCCTGAGGATATCTACATTTAGGTGACAGCCATTTGGGAGTAAATTTGATTTACGTTAGTGTAATAATGAACAGTGTATCTGCAGTGTTACCCTGCACCAAAGATTAATTTAAATGAAAAAGTAGTTTTATAGTTAGCTTCCAATCATTCAGTTCCCCTAAGTTTAGTCATTTAGGCTTCCTTTAGAGGCAGTGGGGAGGAAGGCTGGCCTCTGTAATCAGTGACTGCAGCCCCTGCAATATAAGTACTTAAGACAGGTAGGACGAATCACCAGCCCAGAGTGCCTCTCTTTCTCCACTAATTGCAGAAGGAACTTAGATGATCAGTTTGGGCAAAAATGCCAATCTTCTTGATAAACTGGAATTGGGTGAGATAAGTCTCTGGTGCTCTGACTTTCAACTGGGAATCTTCTATCATGACGGTAAAAACTTTGAAGAATTTTATACCCTTTGAGTTTTTATGCCACCGGAGTCTGGAGGGGAAATAGGCTGCTACTTCCCTTTTGTATTAAAATACAGGTGGTAGGAAGTACACGTAGTGTTGACTATATCCTTTTCTATATTAATTCCATGTCCTGAACTAATGTGTTAAATCGCATAAATGACTTTTCGTTTTTCAGCAAAGAAAAAGCAGGAATTGGCCACAATCTCCTACTTTACTTTTGTGGCAGTGCAACTTCACACTTTCACTGGGATTGTATTTGTGCAATTACCTGAGGAATAGTTGAGATGTTTGGCTGCCTTGCATAAAGAGAGTTGTGATCGTTTGTTTCAGTAGGGAGTTACAGAATATTAGGCTTATTGATACAGTAATATATGCATTTCAAAGCCTGCATATAGCAAATTAGCAACACAAGGACAGAACAGCTTACACATGTGGTTTCCGTGTTTCTCAAATTTATATGCACCTGAACTATGAATGCATGAGTTCAGGAAAGATTGAAGAATGGGGATATCAAGGTGAGAAGGAAAGCATGGGGAAAATGTGGCTCTGAAAAATCAGCTGAAAGTAAAATGCATTTGCTCTAAAAGAGTTTAAGATAGATCTGTATCTGAATTCTTGAGCTTCTGTCTCACTGTTCCTTAACACAGGTGGAAGCCAGTTATGTAATATCATTATACAGCTATTTTTTTCTTGGTATAGACATGCAGAATAGTAGTAGCGATACTTCTGGTGATCTTATTTGATATTTCATTCAGTGTTATTCAGTAGTTTTAATGACTAAAATAAAGCTTAAGCCTGACCTACCTATATGGAAAATCTATGTAAAAGTAATACCTCACTGGGCAGGAGTACTAAACATGCTATGTGTTGACTGTGTTAACAGCTGTGTTATGCAGCTCCTAAGTACAGCATCCAAAATATTATTTTTTGAGTGTGTGTGTGTGTGTGTGTATTTAAAAAAAAAGTGTGTGTGTGTGTGTATGTATATATATATATATTCACACACACATACATATACATATACACACACACACACACACACACACACATATATATATGTAGCGTGCTGCCACATTTCCTTACCATGCTTGCTGAAAATAGCAAGCTGGATTTTTAAAAGCTTTTTAACATTAAATTAGTGTATATAGGGTGTTTATGGCCTTGGAAGGAGGGAATAAGACTTAATACAGATAGTTTTGTATCATAAAATTGGTTTTATTTTATACTACAGAAGTTTTGCAAAGAGTCTGTGCAGTCCTCAGTGTCCAGCCTGTGGTCTTGCCTTATGTTTGGTTTATGAATTACCATTTGAAAAATTAAAAGCATTTCAGAGGTGGAAATCTGAATTTTTATGCCCTGTGAGGTACTTCTGATGTTAAAGGTATCTATCTGACTTAAACAGTTAGCATAGTAAATGTGTTTTTGGAAACAAAATTTTAGAATTCAGTAATATATTTCTCATTGTTGAATTAACCCCTGTAACTCCTATTTTTATGTATATTTTCTATATAGATAGGTTAAGCTTTATTTTAGTTGCTGAAAGAATGATTATATATTGCCTATATTCCTTTGCTATGAGAAATGCTTTTAGTTCTTTATACATTATATAGCAGTTTGTTCACGTTCTGAAGCTTCCTGAAATATTCATCAAATAATGTACATGCTGTCCAATCCCTCCTTGAAGAATGTTTAATTAGTAGATTTATTTGTATCACAGAAGGAATACTTTCCACAAACCCTTCAGTTCCTTTTGCATAAAGAGGTGCAGTTTGAGTCTCTGGATTCTTTGCTCTAAGAACCCAAATCTCTAGGGCTTGTGTGATGTGATGAAGTTGTAGAAAGCTGTTCTTCCTGGGGCAGTGCCTATCCCTGCTTTCAGGAGAAAGAATGTTTTAGTTATTTTCAACATCTGCAGATTTTACCACTGAAATCTTCCTTCGGGCTCTATAGCATAAGCTCTTGCTAACAGTAAGAGTAGTTAGCCTGTAGTAAGCCTGACACCACTTGATCAGTGTAGCCTGTGGCCCATATAGCTCAGCTGGGAGTTGGATATCAGATAGTTTCTTAGATTTCAGATATTTTTATAGCAGCTATTAGGACTTCAACTAGAAGGAAGCAAGGTTTTAATAGGTACCATAATGAATACTCATTTACAAAATATGCCACAATATTGCACTGTCATGTATAATTAGAAGTAAACTGTAGCTACCCGCCAGAAGTATTTTTTGCTCCATCCTTTTTTCATTTCTTTATCTGTTAACTATAAAATTAATTGTTCCTCAGTACATGAGTCATTAGTGTAGAGTTGGAAGGCTCTTCATTTTCTTTAGCAAACCAAGGACTCCATTGTTCCTTTTTCCTGACATGTTAAAAAACCTATATGAAAGGAAACTGTTAAATCTAATAATTTTTTGCATTTTATTTCCATAAACCAAGACCCAGTGGGCTTGTGATGGCTGTTTCTAGGCAAATTGAAATACTGTATAAATTTGGGTCCCTGAAAAGGGTTGGGATACCTGGCACTTCAGTTAAAGGAATAATAGATAAAAATGAAGTCTTGGCCCTGTAGACTCTTGTGGCAGTTTAAATGTATTTTTACTCTGAATATTAGGAAGAAAATAAATAAGTAACTGTTTTAGGAAAATGGGCTGAAGAATTCTCTCTCTCTTTCCTTCCCATCCCAGGCAGTGATTTTGGTTGTATGGTGTGTTTTTTAGGGTTTGAAGGTTTTTGGTTAATTTGTGGTTTTCTTTCTTCAGAAATCTTTATCCCAAATTTGCATCACCCTGGGCATCATCACCTTGTCGACCTCAAGACATAGGTAAGAAAGAAATAATGATTTAATTAAATATTAATATTTGCAAATTATATTCATTTACATGTCTTAATAGTTGCGTCAATTCTGATTCTTTTTTAGACTTCCATGTTCCATCTGAGTACTTAACTAACATTCACATTAGGGATAAGGTGAGTACACGCGTGTGTGCATATTTTTTGTCAATCTATTACCAGTAATTTCTAAACTTTCTTTCAGATAAGTATTGTTCTTCAAAACCAGTACATTTTATTCATGTCCCCAATTCCTATTTTAAGAAAGTGATGCATTAACAGGCTAATTAGACACATCATGCACCCTTTTCACTTTAGATGAGGAAAACAAAACAGGGAATGGGCATGGTTAGCTAAAAAAAAATATTGTGTTACGGGGACTATACCCTTCATGCAAAGCACAAATCTGTTATAATCCATACACTATAATATTCAAATGCCATATTAAATTGAGATACTACTTCTTGAGATAAGCTTAGAATAGTGGCTCAAGATGTTTTTACGTTTATTTGTTGCTTCAACATGGGAATTATTTGTTGGGTGTATTTAGAAAAAGATCTTACTTATTGTAGTTCTGTTAGAGAAATCGTTGAGAAATACTGTGAGAAATTGTAATGTTACTCACACAGTGTGAAGTAAAAGTGAACAAATACATGTAAATGTAAAAAGTAGATTGAGATGCACGCAAGTGCAGGAAAAAAACACTCTTCTATGGATTTGTTACCTCTGTTTATTTTCTTATTGCATCCTGTAAGCTGGAAAAGTTAATTTCAAGAAAACTGGATTGTTTTAATAATTTTAAGTCTTGTCATTATTCACAGCACACTTAAGGAAGCACGTTCTGGATGTATCTTTGTGTTCTTTAAGTGGGGTAGTATGTTTTCCTACATTTATCTGTTGTGATTTTTCATCCTTGTTTTCTTTGATCTTTTGCAGCTGGCTGCAATAAAACTTGGCCGATATGGAGAAGATCTCCTGTTTTATCTCTATTACATGAATGGTGGAGATGTATTACAGCTATTAGCAGCAGTAGAGCTGTATGTTTAACCTATTTTGTCAGTTTTATATTATGATTTAATCCATTGCAATAATGAAATAGTACTTTTTTTTTTTTTTAAGAAACACTGAAATTTTTTTTAAATATGTACTCCAACTTTGGCTCCATTTTGTGGATTTTCATTCATACAGTGGAAATCAAGTGCATGTTCCTTGTAAATTTAGCATTATTATAAAGCACTGTGGAGAAGTGGTATGCAAAGTGGTATGCAAATGCCAGTAGTTACCAAATTTATCCATCTACATTATCGAATGATATGAAGGACAATGAATGATAATATTAAGAGTTTGTTGTTTGAACTTACCAGACAACTTTCTTAAAGTTTCATATGTGATTAGTTTGAGATGTAATAATTGTATGGAAGAGGTATGAGATAGCAGGTGTAATGATGCTTTAGGAATTTTGTTTTGGTTCTGAATATGTTGTAGAGTTTTGATAAACCCTTAAAATTGTAGTTGATGATGTCAAGATTCAGGTAACTAACACAATTATTTTTCCTTCCTATTAAAAATTAAAGATTTAACCGAGATTGGAGATACCACAAAGAAGAACGAGTATGGATCACCAGGGCACCCGGCATGGAGCCAACAATGAAAACCAATACCTACGAGAGGGGAACATATTACTTCTTTGACTGTCTTAACTGGAGGAAAGTAGCTAAGGTATCTCTTTTCCCTTGTGCAGATTTTTTAAGTCTGTCAACCGTGTATTTTTAGAAAGACAAAAGTGAAAGCCAGCCTCCTCCCCCAAAACCCTGGACTTCATGACCCCCTATGTAAGTTCATTATCTTCAATTTGATGTGGGAGGAAATACAGATTCCCTAAAACACTGGCTTGTTTGGGAAAAAGAGGAGCTGCCTCTCTTTCCTGTTTTCACTGGGAGGAACAAGCATGTAGAACTTGTCACTTTTTTATGAGATCTGTTAAAAATAAAAAAAATTTTCAAGTACCAAATTGCAGAATAATGAGTACTGCTTGCCATTTTAGAAACCAAGCATGCAAATATTTTATTTTGCTTTAGAAAACTAAATAGGGAGCAAACACATCTCACTTTTGAATTAAAAATCGGGTTTCTTTTTCAGATATTGTCTCTCCTTCAACACACTCTAGAAATTTTGTGCCCTGTCGTTTGAACATCAGAATACTTTGAAATAAATCACTTCTTTTTGTGAGGGAGGTATATTTTCAAGATGCTCATTTTCTGTATTGTAGGCCAACAGGCATTTAAAAAAAAATCATAAAGAACACCAGTCTTTCCCATTTCCACTTTGTTAACCAGTTTGTTCCTTTCTGCCCATCAATACTGTCAGCAAAGTTCACCCTTACTTGCACAGAGTTAGCTTAGGAAATTTATAGAACTGTGCTTTGTTTTTTCCCCATCCTTCCCCAAAGATAATTAATTTTCAGTATCTTAATAGCTTCCAGGTTTTAAGACCATCTCATGCAGTATCTGTTCCTTGCTGGACCTTGATTTCTGTGTGGTTTTTTTTTTTCCCCCTCCTCTCTCCCCCCCACCAGAGCAGAGATTTCCTAATGTAGTTCTGTGCCAAAGCATTATTTGAGCAAACAGAGGTGCTGACATTCACTAACCCGACAGGAGGTGTGTGCTCTTGAAAATAGCCTGTCTTGCAAGGTGATGCATTTGGCTCCAGCTGCAGCTGAAAAAGATATTTGCACAGTATACACACAGCTGTCACACCTAGCTGGAATCAGAGTTAAATAGTTCATCAAGAATGCCATCACCCACTTAATTTTTGTTATGAGATCTTGTGGATGCGGCATGATTTGCTTCAAGTTTTAGCTGACATGTCCAATTCATCCATGTCAAAGCAAACATAGAACTTCAATGTCAGACATTTGGTAGCTATACTGTATCTTGCTCTTCCTTTTCTCTGAAGAAGACTTAACAGATCAGACCAGATTAATCTTGAAGCTTTGAACTCAACAGATGTGATTCCTGCATGTTGGAACTATGTATTGTGGTTCCACATATATAGGTATTTTATTCCATCAGAAATCCCTTCACCTGAAGCCTAATTTCTTGAATTGTTTGCTGATGAGGCATTTCAGTTCTGTGATCAAGTTGCAGCTATGTACTTTGATATTATGACTTATTTCATTAAATATTTATATATCTGTTAATGTGTTTTTAACCTTCAGTTTTAAATTAAAGGGTATAGACTTCAGTACTCTCCCCTGTGTTCAATGCATTACATTTCAATCTACCGAGTAGGAAGAAGTTTTCTGTTTAGATTAATTAGATATGGTGCTCATTCTTTTTCTTTTTCTTTTTTTTTTTCTTTGCACCCAATAATTTTGCTTAGTCTGAGGAAAGGGGGAGAGACTGAGTAATTCTCATTTTGTCTCAAACTTTATGGGAGGCTCTTCAACTTGTATCTGTGATCCATCACCTCTGTAGCTCTTCCTGTGGCTGTAACACAGCCAACATTTCCTTACTTGTGTCATTTTTTCATATGTGCAAGTTAATTTCAAGACCTTGAAGCAAACAAAGACATCATTGCCCTCAAAAAAAGCCTAAACAAAAGCTAACATTTAGTTTTCACTTGAATTACTGGTTTGTCATTTGGTATACTCCCTTAGGTTTCCTGAGAATCTGTTTAAACGTATTTTATTTTTACTTGAGATCTTCAGAGAGGGAATAATTACCTTTTAAAAAGGTAGGATCCTTCTTCAAAATCAATTGAACATGTTTCAGTTATTAATGAAGAATAACAGCCTCATCCAGGTGCATATATCAATGGATCAGACTGAGCTTATACCCTATTTGGAAACACAATGTATTTTACTAGAAGGAAGGTAGTGCTCACTTTATACGGATAGCAACCTCTTTAGTGTCAGTTCTTTCTGTACCTGTAGCGGAAATGCATCAAACTGCTACTTGATGTTTAAGCCTTACTTTTGAAGTATTTTCCTCCATTTGGAGTCTGAAGTGCTGTCCTGAATTTCAGCATCCAGTGCTTCAGTTGTTAATTAGTATACTATATCCTTTCACTTTAGAGAAGAGCTAGCTTCCTATAGGAGGCATCCACCAAGGTGCTGTGATGAAAAAGAGATACTAATCACTGCTGTTCTCCAAACGTTTTAGCCCTGAAAACCTACATTGATTCCTTCTCTCTACTTTGCATATTGAAAATAATTCTCCCAACATTAAGAGGCAATTAATGGCTATTAAGGGGAGGGAGGTTCTTTTTTGAAATTTTGTTACCTACAGCAGTAAGCTAATAGGACACATTTTTCGAAAGTCCATAGGAAGAGACAATCTTTTCTTCTAGACTTGCATATTTATTAAAATAAAAATTGAAACTGGAATATTATTTTGAAAACTTTCTTCGTATTTCATTTTAGTTTGGTGCAAAGTACATCAGGCAAGTTGACTATTGATCAGGGAAAGGTAGAGAAGGGTTTGAAGAAAAATTGTTATTTTTACATGGAAAAGGAATCACTTGGAAAAAATTTTGCGACAGGTTTCTATGATAAACAATTTCATACATAGATAAATGTCAAGTATGATCTTGGCATTGTATGTTAATGATATTACCTCCAATATTAATTTTGGGAGTTAAGATTTCCTAAGAGGAGGAGGAGTAATAACAAGAATTGCAGTATTGGACTAAACGTTGCTTTTAATGCAAAGGAAAATATGGCCAAGTGTTTTTTTTATTTATTTTTATTTTTAAACAAACGAAGTATTAATTAATGTTTCAGGAAATAAAAATACAAGAAGCTATTTTAAAAAAAGTATCCTGGTAAATTGCAGTCTCTTATTATACAGGTACATTTTTAGGAAATACTGGGAATATCAGTTCCCTAGAAGGCCACAATAGTAATTGCTGTTTAATGGTTTCATTAATGCTGCTCTGAAACAGTCGGACAAGAATTATTTCTGGTAAATTATTATCACTTATACATGCAAATTAAATTATTTTTCAAGGTGGTTTATAAACTTGTCTTTTGTTCTACTGTATATGCTCAAATATACTGCAGCACATATTTTAATGTGTTGTACTTTGCAGATCTGTTGCATTATGCAAGTATGAGCTTGTGTTTTTATTGTATCTACAAATTAATAACTCAATTATAAAAGTTATACTGCATTGAGATATAATGATATTAACTGTTTACTTTGGATAATATACTAAATCTTAAGAAAGTTTGTAAAAACATAAAACCCATCTGGATTAACAGATTTTTTTGACAGTGTCTGAGATTGCTTTTAACAAATCCGAGTAAAGCAGACTGCATAAATTTTTTCAATAAAATATCAAGTAACATTCATTAGTAAAGCGTAGGCTTTACATTCACAATAGATAATGGACTAAAGAAGGAAATGCATCAAAATAGCTGAGTAATGGGACAATTCCTAAAATGTTAGGAAATAAAATCTAATTAATTCCATGTTGATAAGTGGTTAAATGGCAAGAAAATATGAATGACTATATCTTCAAATTCACCTTAAATAAAAAACAAAACTCAAGAAAATGCTGATTACAGATATGACTGTGTATATGGTTTTTCATCCTAGGGAATGTGGAAAATACAGTATGGTTAAGGACACTTTGATTTTTTCACTGAGGATCTGGCTATATAGTTTGCTTCTGTTGAGGAGACATGAAAGAGACTCAATTGAGAGAGGAAGGGAAGTGGATATGAGACCAAAAATGCCTTCTATAATTACACATTTACTGAAATCTTGATATAAATTGTCTGAAGTAAACTTTCTGGAATTTCTCCTTTGAAAAGTAAGGAGAGTTAATCCCTTTTAAGGAACAAGATTATAAAGCCCTTATACTTTGGTTTTGTATTTATAAAAGGTGGATTTTTTTTTATGGGACAGGAGGTTAAATTTCAGAGTGTTTATTTGCTTGTAAGGATTGCTGCCTATATTAAATGATTTGCTAATATTTTAGGATCAATATTAATTGAAATACTTTTATAATTGCTAGAAAGTTGCATTTGTTCTATTAATAAAGATGTGCCATAGCATTTTAATTCAGTCCCTAATTTAAGTTTGGGTCTTTGCATCCATCTTTAAGTCAGCATAAATACTGCTTTTCCAGTCCCATCTGTAATTTAGAGCTAGCCTTGGTATTTCTACCATTTCCTTTGATGGACAACACAGTCCAGAATATTTTTTCCTCAGGACACTTCCTGTTCAGCTAAATTTTGTTTTGTTTTACTCTATCAAAGCTGTGGATCACCTTAAACAATTTTCTTCTGTCTTTAGTTTACTTACCTATTGAAGTTTGTATATGTGCAGGCTGATGTAACTTTACAGTCAAAACAAGTTACCAGAATGACATGAGAAGTGATTGGTTTCATTGCATATAACAATTTATTTAGTGTTGCACGTGCTATACGTTTCCCCACACACATTTAGTATTCATTATTCTTGGTTAATTAAAAGTATTTAATTTTAATAATTACTTCCATATGGAAAATAAAACAATGTAACAAATGTTTGTCAATAGATAAGTGGCATTTTTACATTTTATTTGTATCTGTTTACATCCAAAAATATCAGCACTAACTGTTCACATCCTAAACTCTGGTGGCCCCTGGAATCAAAACCAAAAACATAAAATACATGTAATGAAAGTATTTTTCTATATGTAATAAATAATTGTCTTCTAGTTTTCAAATATTTGGTCAGTGAGTTCTTTTTTGACATTGTTGGATATAACTTTAGGTGTTCTTATACACTACTGGATGTTGCAATTTAGCATTGCTGAAACAGGAATGCAAGTCAAAAAGGCTGTTCTGGCATCCTATATACCTGTTTTAAGCCTGTTTATTTTAAAAAATTGTGCCAGTAAGAAGTATCAAGTCACATACTTCTAAAGAAACTTTGGCAGGAAATCATAGTTCTCCCTCTAAATGGGGGGTTTCCAATTTGTGGTACGCAAAGCACTGCCCAAGCGACTGAACACTTCCTCCAGACACGCGCCTTGCTTGGAGCCACTACTGTCAATAGCAGCACACAACCACATTAAGGTTGGAAACCCCTTTTCTAGGCTACTGATGCTGCCTTACCGGTTTAAGTAGCCATTTTCCATTTGTAATTTTGAAGGCATTTCAGAACATGTGGAGGTTCAGGTAATTGATCTAAGCTTTTATTATTAACCCTTTCTTTTGTTTACAATTTTGTTAAAGAAGCAATTTCCCAACAGCTGACCATAGATTGATAGTAATCTGCAGACCCTTCCATGATTATGTGCAAAATGGAAACTTTGAAAGCCATGAATGGGAGAGAAGTTCGAGAGGTATTTTTTCTATTATAAAGTGACTTCAGAATTACTGAAGACCTTAACCTAGACCAGCCTCTGTTGCTCAAATACCTGCATAGATTTCTACTCATTGATCTTGCTTGCTTCTGACAGAAGAGAGCTGGTGCCTCTTCAGTATCAACATGAGTATATATATCTGCATAGGAGGAGAACATACATCAACTGGCATGCAGTGTTGATTAAGAATGCCACAAAAATAATTTACATAGTCAACCTAAAGGCTACAGGAAGTGTGCTATAAAAAAAGCAGAGAGTGGGAACCAGAAATGAGGCAGATGAGCAAAATTTTGGTGCAGATGGATGTAACCTCACATAGATTTTTGCTAGGATTTTCCAGGTTTAGGGACAGTGTTCTCTGGGGAATACAGACTTATGAAATTCTGAGCATTATTCCTTCATTTGTTTCATTACTGTGCTGAATGTTCCTTCAATGTTAGATAAACCTTCTCTTGCCTTAAAGAGGAGAGGTCTGGAAGTTTAATTTCCTAGAGGTCCAGTCTTGCCTTGACCTGTTCCTTAGTTTGTCTACCTGTAAAACTGAAATACCACAGTATTTAACTGCTTCATGGAGTTTTCTAAATAATCTGTCTATTCAGTACTCTGTGTTTTCATCAGTGTATAAAAATAGTTGGATAGAGTTGCTCCCCAGATACAAATAATGTTCTGCTGAGATTCTCTGTTGAATTAGGCTAAATAAATTACTGTGCATGTCCAAGGTAGCCGTTGTTGCATTAACAGGAAGTAGCCTTAAAGAACAATTCTGAAACTTCCGCTTACTCTAATTCTTGAATGAAAATAAAATAGGGATGAGATGGAGTTAAACTGCTGAAAGGATTTGGAACATATAAGATTTAAGCAAGTCCTTGTACATTTTTGCATATACGAAGTTACAGGCACCAGATGTCAAGGTGGTGCACTAATTAGGGTTGTGTGCACAAGTCAGGGTCACAGAAAAGCAAGAAAGCTGGGGCTTTTTTCAGTATGATAATCAGGATGCATGTAGACATCAGAGATGCTTACATTCTGATTTGTAATAGCTGCTACAATCAGAATACAAGTTTATACTGGATTACTGAAATATTTTATAATTATGCAAATCAGACACTTGTAAAATTCAAATGATCATGCAAGTGAGACAATAAAGCTTCTTATTTATAAATCAATAGCTTGCGTGGCATCCCAGTACATGGCAAAAATTTCTATTCTATGAGTTGTTTATAAAACAGAGTATTTCTCATGAAGGACACTGCCAAAGTACAATATAGTAGCAAGGAGCTTTTATTCATTACTCAGGATGTACAGAAGGGATGGGTGAACCTGAAGCTTAAATTCAAGTATAAAACATGATAGAATATTTTATTAAATTCTGGGTTAAGTAGGTTTAAATAGTTTGTCTCTATCATTTTAGATCTTGTACTCCAATTTTGTACTAAGAAGGAGAAACCTAGCTAGTTTAACTTAGCAGTGGGCCTGATAGCATGCCACAGAATGTCCCAAAACTTCAGGTCCTCCAGAATAAGTCTCTGTATGTCTGAACTGTTGAAAGACAGAAGCTTTTATTCATAATTCAGGTAATGCCTTAACTGTATGTTTGTGTCTTAACTATACATGTAATTGCGATCATAACTGGGGTTCTGAGAGTAATGTGCTATAAAAGGAGAGCTAGTGTCACTGCAGGTGTAATAGCGTAGAATAGTGCGCTTTTTTTTTTTTAATAAATTTAAATATAGGATCCCAGATAGCAAAATCTTGTGTTTCTGATTTATTTATAAGTTAGGACTTGATTTATTCTATATTTGTGCATTTCAAGTATGGTCTGTAGAAGCAACAGTTATCAACAGTTAAATGATTAGTTGTCTGATTTTGTCTGGTTTTGTTTTTGTTTTTAATTGTAGGAGTTCCATCTGGAATATGATAAATTAGAAGAAAGGCCTCATCTGCCATCAACTTTCAACTACAACCCTGCTCAGCAAGCCTTCTAAAGACTTCCCTTTTCTTGGGGTATGGCTGTCTCAGCACAATACTCAACATAACTGCAGAACTGATGTGGCTCAGGCATCCTGGTTTTAATTCCTTGAGGATCTGGCAATTGGCTCATGCGAAGGGTCACCATTTGAGGTCCTGCCTTACTAATTATGTGCTGCCCAACAACTAAATTTGTAATTGTTTTTCTTTAGTTCGAGCAGGGTCTGAATTTTTGTTTTTGTTTTATTTTTGCCAGCAGACAAGCTTGAGTCTGTAAAGACAAGCGAGTACACTGACAAAAGTTTACCACTTAGTTTCCAAAATGTAAAAAAAAAAAAAAAAAAAAAAAAAAAAAAAGATAAAAAAAGACAAAAAATTAGACAACAAAATTTGCATTGTTCATTGTAGCACTATTGGTAATAAAAAATGTTTGTGCATTTTTATGTGAAGATCCTTCTCGTATTTCATTTGGAAAGATGAGCAAGGTTTGCTTCCTTCATTTTACTTCCCCTTCTGTTTTTGAAAGGCAGTTTTCGCCAAGCTTAATGCAAGAATATCTGACTGTTTAGAAGAAAGATATTGCCACAGTCTCTGGCTAGTTTCCAGAGTTGTGTATTACTGAGCTTCATCTTTCCAGAATGAGCAAAACACTGTCCAGTCTTTGTTACGATTTTGTAATAAATGTGTACATTTTTTTTAAATTTTTGGACATCACATGAATAAAGGTATGTATGTACGAATGTGTATATATTATATATATGACATCTATTTTGGAAAATGTTTGCCCTGCTGTACCTCATTTTTAGGAGGTGTGCATGGATGCAATATATGAAAACGGGACATTCTGGAACTGCTGGTCAGGGGACTACTTTGTCGCCCTGTGCACTAAAAGGCCAGATTTTCAGCAGCCAAGGACATCCATACCCAAGTGAATGTGATGGGACTTAAAGAAGTGAACTGAGACAATTCACTCTGGCTGTTTGAACAGCAGCGTTTCATAGGAAGAGAAAAAAAAAAAAAGATCAATCTTGTATTTTCTGACCACATAAAGGCTTCTTCTCTTTGTAATAAAGTAGAAAAGCTCTCCTCACTGCAGTGTTGACTTTGATTTGAGATTGTGAAATTATTTCTTCAACAATGAAAATGAAAAAAAAAAAACTGTTGAAGCATTAAAACTATCAAACTGTACAGTGGTTAAGACACTTACCTTGAAAAGTCTTTTTGCTGCTGACAAGTAATTTTGAGATACATATACTTCTCCACAGTTGGCCAAAAATTTTGGTTAACCTTGCTTTTGAATAAAAAAAATGCAAAATAGCAAATCATTTTTATAAATGGGGTTGGATAACATATAGGATAGAAGGGTAATATATATGATAGAAGGATGTTTCAAGAACTCAACACAGAAGGAAAACTTGTAAGAAGCTTGGTTTAGAACTGGTCATGGTTCCAAGCTGGTATTTTACCACTTAAAGTAGAAGTATGTTTCATGTGATGATCATTACTACTTGAGCTTCTGAACTTGAGCAAACATGAATATTTTGTTTCTGAAAAACATTGTAACTGTTCTCGAAAGTGGAAGAAGAAAATCCCAAACCATTTCAATAGTTTCCTTTTTCTTGATGTGACTGCTGTTTCTCATTCAGCTGCCTTTGATGAAGCAAACAGTTTCAAAATACCTGAGGTTACTAAAGCAAGAAAAGACAGCAAAACCAGCTCAGTGAATCTTGGGGGGGGGGGGGGTGTATTTTTATTTTTAGGTTTTTAACCTATTTCTCTACGTAGTGCAAAACAGCCTGTTGGCATTTATCAAATTGTTTAGCAATTGGCTGTTAGGGACAGTGTTGTGTTTCTCTATCAGGTGTACAGCAACTTTAAATTCTACATTTTTGTATGTATTTTAAGATGAGAGACATAAACATATAAACCTACTGATTATCATCCTTTTATTATTTAAAGCAAGCTGCTTTCTCAACTTGAAAGAAGGAATGGTTATAATCTAAATGATGATTAACAGAGCTGAAAAAGATTGTGACTTTTTCTTTCTTCAAATCGGAACAGATTCAAACATATGTCTAACTCTTTTTTTAAGAAAGGATAATTTTCCAAAAGCTTATTACTCCATGATAAATGTGGAATTTCTTACTGACAGAGGTCTACTGGGACCTTAGAATTTTTTTAAGGATTCCCTAACCAATATTTACCTCTTTAAATCAGTTGTGATTACTTCTTTTTTTTTTTTTCCTTTTTGCTCTGTATAGCCAGTCTTATTGAAATGAATAACAGATACAATAAAGGGGGCAAGATAAGTTACACTGAAAAAAGATATCTCATACTATTAAATACCTTATGATACCTCTAAAAACAATTAAACTAAAATTGAGAACATAAGTCTTTCAAAAGGTTATTTTAATGACACAATTGCATTCAGGTGTATGATACTTCAAAAATTTGAGATGCTTAAGTTGTAATCCTCGCAAAATTCTCAACTGTTAGCAAGGAACTGATGATTTGCTCCTTCAGAGTGGAAGAACGATCTGGCTCTCACTTGTCCTATTTTCTGTGATTAAAGACGCATATATGGATACTTTAAAATCTGTGATTTCATTTCACTTTGCATTCCTGAAGCAAGAGAGACAGTTTTAAGTGTAAAACAACATATATAATGAAAAACATGTCTTAGGAGGTATCACCACAATAATTAAACAAAAAAAATACTGCTTTTTTTCTGAAAGGAAGAAAACCTCAACACTTCATGTTGCATTTTAGTGACTGAATTGAACTGGCAATTTTTAAAACTGACAGTTGAGGTCTAAGGCTCTTTCTGTGTTTTCTTCATTCTGCTATCACTATGAATTATGGGGGAGAACAGAATGCTACTTTAAAATATTTAAGCTTTTTTTTCAATTATAGGAATGTGTAACATGCAAGGTAAGTTCTGAATAGTAAAGCCAGCGTTCTTGAAAACAACTAGGAGTATTCATATTTCTGGCCTGTTTCACAAACATTCCCATATTTATCTCTCATTATTGCATATTAAATATTTAAATAACTCAAATATATTTAAACAGTTTCCATATCTTTGGACAGCCACTAGCTTGGGTTTCCAGTGTAAAATGGGTTTTACCCACTTGATTCAGGTTTAGGAATCAAGGAAGGAGGAGGTAAGGACAACACACCTAAGAATTTCAAAAAACCCCACCCAGTTCTCATAATTGCTGCCTTGGTACCTGATGCCACAAATATTTAAGCACATGAGTACCTTTATGGGCTCAATTGGTCTAATTGAATATACAAGTGATCCAGTGAATACTGTAGATCACCACATGGTTAAAACTGCTCATGCATGTGACCGTGACCTCATTAACTTAAAGTATCAGTTGCATGTTAGGATTTGTGACTGACCCACACTGCTCATTCAGACTTGACTTCTATCTGGTACAAGGACATATAATAATATCATTTTGCTGTATGTCATGTTTGAAGTCCCTTCTCTCTGAACCAATATTTTTTGTACTTTCATATTTATGATTGCAGGGAAAAAAGAATAATCTACCCAAAATAACATATAAAATATTTTTATTGCAGTTAAAAAATTGTTTTTGAGAATGCTTGTGGTGTGCTGATAGACTGTTCATTTAACCATAAAGAGTAACTTGAAACTATCTTTGGAATGACCTAAGCGGTACTGAAAAGCACAGGGGCCTCTGCAGCAGTCAGCTGCATACTGCATTGATATGTAGGTGGCAATGACTATTGAAGAAGGGTATTTGATTCCTAAATAACATTGCTTTAAAGATATTTATCACCTAAAGTGAAAAAACACTTAAATTTAGTTTTTAATTCACCCCTGACTGAAAGTATTTTCATGACTGGATGCTGAAGGAAAGAAAACATGATTGCTATCTGCCACACTCAAGAAGAGCTTTTAAACGCACAGTTATGATGCTAAGTATAATGTAGCTAGACAGTGCTTTTGATTTAAAATACTAAATATGACAATCAGTTATTTTTAAATGAAATTTTGAATGTGCTCTTGTTTTCAAATACCATATCCATTTATCATATTTTTCAGTATTTCCTCTTCCTTAAAAACTGTGCTTGTAGAATTCAAATTTTGGTAAAGAATGCAGATTGGGGCAAGCAGTTTGCCAGCTGAAGTCTTCATTTTTCGTATAGTACAAGAATTAAAATGGTGTAGCTGTTTTGGTTTCTCCCTACCTTTAATAAGCATCTATAGTCTCATTTCCACAAATCTGAAAGCTTCAAGTATATTTAAAAGACTAGAGGAAATGCAGCTGGATTACTTATTCTAAAATTGCAGTTTGAATTACTCCAGTAAATTCAATTTTACCTTTTAAAACCAGGTTATTATTGCAGTTAAATCTTATTTTTTGAAGATAAAGTTAGAACACATTTAGCAATTGTTTTCAATGTTACTGATTCAATCAACTTCAGAATTAGCAGTGCTAACTGAGCTTGGATCTGTCCTAGGCTTTGGATTTTCATTCACACTTCACATACTCCCCTGTCAGAATTAATATGCCAATATTAGACCTAGGTGTAGGTCAGCATTTTGCTGCTGAAAATGCCAAAATAGTTTTGTGCAAAAATCACTTTTCTGAACTATTTCTGGTATATATGTATATATGCATACACACACCCCCACCCCCACCACCCCCCCCCCCCCGTACTACAGGACCCATACCTTTAGTAGAGCAGCAAACTAGCCAATGGTAATGATTATCTGCACCATCCTTCCACTGCCTGTAAATTGATCCTGATCACGAGCAAATGGAAGACATCCCAGAGGTGCTCTTGCAGATGCAGATGAGGGAAGGGTGATACCTTGGTTTCTGAGTGCGAGCGTTCCCTTTTTTTCCCTTGGAGATATGGGATGAAGTGCGTAAATTCTGGTTTGTTGACAAAGTAAAATGAAAGTACATCTACCATTGTAAGTACTGAATTCCCAGCAGGCTTTGGGTCACTAAACTTATATCCCCCAAAAATAACTTAAAAGATTTCTTAAAAACTTTAGGAAATTCAGGCTAGTAATTTAGTATTGCAGAAACACTTTATATGCAGTGACTTGAACAGTAGCTTATAAAAGTCATACAAAGACAAGTGATAATTAACACTTTAATAAAAATGTTCAGACATTTATGGCTTTTAGTTTGGACAAAGATAGAAGTTAGCAAATTTGTCCTTTCTGGCAAACATACCTGAAATTTTGTAGATACTCCTCAGTTCTCTCTACAGCTCTTTTTTTGGATAGAGCGTTGGGGTTTTTTTTTCCCCCACCCTGGATGTATTTCTGTCAGCTAGGTGTGATCTTCCTCCCTTCGAAGTCCAAGTTGTTTCCTGCTGGGCATCATAGTATTGGTTTCAAAAAAGCATGTTTTAGTTTGTTACTGGCACTTTTATGGAAGACTGTGCAAGACAGCTCCATGAGAGGTGCTATGAGAACCATCACTAGGCCACTATCACAAGAAAACCAGCACGTGGCCTCACGGAGCTCATTCCAGCCTGCTGCCTGTTGTTAGCATTTGTTTGCACATAGTAATTCTCACACAACGATCAGTGCGGAGAAGCAGTCTCGTTTGTGCTAGACGAGATAGTTTTGTTAATATGTATTATCTGTTGGGCAGGTCAGTGATGCCCAGCCTTTTAGCTAGGGAGGCTTACAGAGGTACGCTAGGTCCCACACAGCCTACAGATACGGAGGTGCTTCTGTCACATAACCAAGACAGAGGTTCCATCACCGTGCAATGTACAAGCTGTCTTTGGTTAAGCGATCAGCAGATGGGCGTCTCACTGGTAGCGACAGGTAAGCCTGCACTTCAGGCACAGGATGGGGAAGGACCTGAAAGAAAGCAGAAAGCAATCACTCTGAATTGTTCTGTGTAGCTCTATAGATGTTCAGGTTAGTTATCGGATACATTAGACATTCAGCTCTTCCCACCCTGGTAAATATGATTGTATGATGTGTGTTTGGATTAATTTACTGGGTTCCAAAGAATGCTCGTAACATAAGCCACCATCTGAAAGAACTAAAAAACCTGTGGAAATCAGATTTTGTAACTGTTGCACCTCATTGTTAGTAGCAGAATTACGTTTTCCCACTTACCTTAACCTTCTACGCTAATTTTCTTGGCCCTGGTTACTCCTGATACAACCCATGTTCTTGGGATCTCAGAGTCAATGTGCTGACTCCTTGCCTTCAGCAGATGATAGCAGAGCTAAAATCTTTGCAACCAGGCCCTTAGGTACCCAGCTTTACTCTTACAAACCAGCCACTAACGATTACTTCTCACTTCTGACTGATCCCTATAGTTTCAGTCCCAACTTAGTATTTGTCCAGAACTTTGAAAACAATGAGGTAGTCTGGTAAATGTCACACTCTGTTTCCAGTTAAAATACAGTCTCACCATCTCCTCAGATTATGGATGTAGATTTCTGATACAACCAGGAAGACTAACTCTCAAGGTTACTGTGTTACCTACACCCCATGAGCTGTTGCCTTAATTTCAGCTGACAGTACTTTATATACAGGGGACAGCAAAGAATTCAGTTAGGTAACAAGTGAATTGAGATTTAACATCAACTGTTCAAAAGGTAAAAATGATGAGAAGTCACAGTTGGTCTGAACAAAATGCAAGACAATTGAAAAAACCGGGCTGGAGCTTTCCTTTTGGAAGAGGGTTCATGCAGTAGGCAACCAACTTACCTGATCAAAATTTGTGTTTTTGTATGATAAAAACAGGACAGAAAGGTCAACTGTCAAAGACTGCCATCACCAAAAGTGCTAGCAGCAAAGTGTGACTGAAGGGAATGCACAAACAGAGCCAAGGACTAGCCAATATGAGTTCTATTTCTAGTATAAATACCAATCACTGGTAAAAACTGATACACACAAATGTTTCCCAGGCTTACAGCTGGAGTACTTCTTCTGAAAACCTTTAGTATTAGAAATGGCTACTATACAGCAACTAACCTGAGGACAGAGTGGTTGCACATCAGTGCAGCCAAGGAGAGTATTTGCAACCATTTATATTCATACCACAGGGCAGATTCTTAAAACCCTTCCTGCCAAATGCCGCTAAATACTCCATTTGAAGAACCTATGGCTCAACTTTGTTTTTAAAAGTTTGATGTTGTGCTCTGCTTCACCGCTGCAGTGGAGAAGTGAGTGGAAAACCTGGCTGGAGGAAAGTATGATTTCCCGTATTTATTTTTCTGTTATTTCTGTACCATCTTGTCTGCTGTATCATCATGTTCAGCTATCATCTCAAACTGTCACATTTTGTTCTACATAATTAACTATGATAAAGACTACAGAATAAAAATGTAACTATGAGCTATAGTACTTCAGTGTTGGAGAGCCTGTTGTGTTGTAGTTGCTGTGGTGGGTAATGCTTAGCAATAGTAGAAGTTTATTTGTGAACTGGGTGTATTTTCTTGGCTCTACTGCCTTTCTGCAGACTTGTTTTGAAGAGGACATCTTTTAGGGCTACCTTTTAAAGGTCAGTATCTTGCTGTTAAAAGCAATTCCTGTACAAAACGTTTTGATGGTTATCATCTTGCTTACCTTTTATCTTTAAATGATGATGAATGATTCAGAGGCTGGGTCTGTCTGTACTCTGCAAATGCCAGATTTGGGTCTCAGACTGGACAGACCAGAGCACTCGCACTCATCATAGCCTGCTGAGTCACCTAAAAGTCTTGTTGAGGTAGGATAATGTTAGGCCAACCCTGGTAAGATGAAAATAGCAGCTGCTTCCTCACTTCCAGATAATGCATTTCTGTAATTGTGACTCTTATTCCACACACAGACAGGGTCTCTCTAAGAGACTTTGCAGACTTTTGCAGACCGCTGCACTAATTATGAAATTACCCTGGAGAGCAGGGGCGTGTGGCGCTCCCCCGGGCTGCGAGAGCCCGGCCCAGCCTCTGGGATGAGAAGGGGGTAGAGCAAAATGTTTGCGTGAACAGGCTTTAGCCACAGTTTTATGCTGCTCAGCACTGTTTGCCTCTGACCAGCCCGGGTCTGCCTCGGGGGGTTTCCTGGGGGCCAGAGCCACTTGCTTCACTGAAACTTCAGCCGTGCCTGGTGGGGCCGGTGCCCGGGGGGGCAGCGGGAGCCGGGACCCCCGGAAACCTCTCCAGGAAGAGGGAAAAGCCCCAGCGCGGCCGCCCCCTCGGGAAGCGGCCGGGGCGGGCTTCCCCCCCTCCCCGAGGAAGGCAGGGTGCGCGCCGCCCCCCAGCTCCCCCGGCTGCACGGCGTTAATCCGGAACAGCCATCCCAGGAGCAAATCTCCCGGGCTCGATAATCCCGCTGCAAGCTGTCCCTTCCACCTCAATCAGGTCAGCCTTAAAAATAAATAAACAAATAAGCAAAACTGCATTCCCCCCCTCCTTTTTTTTTTTTTTGGCGCGCCTGCTGGCACCCCGCGCGGGTCTCCTAGCAATCAGGAGGGCGGGAGGCAAGGAGGCGGGGAGCGCTAAGGAGCTTACCTCATGGCAGCGGCTGCCAGGCGGCCCCAGCGGCGGGGCGGCAGCGGGGCGGCGGCGGAGCCCGGCCATGGCGCGGAGCCGCCCGGCCTACGAGTACACGGAGGCGGAGGACCGGAGCATGCGGCTGGGCTTCCTGCTCATCGCCGCCGGGCTCCTCTCGCTGCTGGTGCTGGGCTTCTGCTGGCTGCGCCCGGCGCTGCAGGAGCGGCGCGGCGGCGGCGCCGCCAACTGCACGGTGCTGGCGGTGCGGCAGCTGGGCGAGCGCTTCGCCTGCACCTTCTCGTGCGGCGCCGCCTGCCGCGGCACGGCGCGCTACCCCTGCCTCCAGGTGCTGGTGCGCACCTCGCGCTCCGCCGCCCCCGCGCTGCTCCACGAGGACGAGCGGCAGCTCCGCACCAACCCCAAGGTGAGCCCGCTCCCGCCGCCGCCCGCGGGGAAAAATCCGCCCCCCGCCGAGGGATGGATGGCTTGTGCTTGCCGCCGCGTATGCCCCGCGCTTCGCGGAGCAGCACCCTCCCCCCCGGAAAAAAAAACCCCAGTCCTTGTTTAAGCACAGGGGATGGCAGCCGCCCCTCGTGGTTGTGCGCTCGGGCCCCGGGAGCGGGGGGGGGGATGGCCGCGTTCACGGAAAAGTTTCTTCCGCGCTAGCTGTTTCTCTTTTTTTTCTTCCCCCTTAAATTTCTGCGTCGCCCGCGTGAAGAGGGACTGAGCTAAAGTGTCTTTAAATCTGAAGTTGTATCTCCTAGTAAAGCGGGAGAGTATGATGACAGCTTGCTTTTCTTTTTTTCACGTGGCAGTAATTTAATTTTCCCTTTTTCTTTTAACACTGAGTAAACATCATCTCTACAGCCCTCTGACTGAGTGGAGGAGATTTTGTTTAGTCTTTTCCAGAAAATCAAAAAAGGAGCAGATTTCCCCCCCCCCCCCCCCCAAGAAAAAACTCAAGATCAGGAGCATGTTGGAGAAGAGAGTTTGGGATGCGGCGTGACAGGTCATGCTGAGCGCAGGATGGGATCCGCGTGCAGAAGCTGAGGAGCAGCCTGGTACTTTTGGGTGGGATGTGCAGCCTTTGGAGGTGGTGTGTCTTCCTGGCCAGCCCCACATATTGGGGGCAGCAGCTGAATGAAACAAGTTGCAGTTTCCGTCCCCCCCCTCCTCTTTTCCTCACCTCACCCAGAAGTGAGTAAGGTAGAGGAAAAGAACATCTCGGCAGCTGTGTTTGTACCAGTTTGGATCTGTCTCCTGGAAGACAGATGAAGTTGTAACCTTAGGGTTTGGGGTGTTGCCTTTTTTCCCCTTGAGGCTCATTGGCACGCAAGGGTGGTCAGGGTAACAGCCAGCAGAGAGGGCAGCAGGGCGATAAAACCTGGCACGATTCACATGAAGGTGTTGGGCCCGACCAGGTGAGCAGAGCGACGAAGGTGCCGGGCCGGACCGTGCCCGAAAGCGAAGTGGGTGCAGCATTGGCCTGCGAGGGAGCTGGGCAAAGCGGGCGCTTGGCCCTCGGGTGCTGCCGCTGTGTTCAGGAGGTTGGCACTGGCACGCGGGGAAGAAGCTGCACTTTGACTTGGGGAGAAGACACCCCGGTGCCCCGGCCAGGCCATCCACAGCGCGTCCAGCCCGCGGCGTTTCGGCTCTCCCCCGTGGGGATGAACCGCGTCGCCAGTGAGCCCGGGCTCGTCGGCTCTTCCTGTATCCGCTATTCTAGCAGAGGCTTTCAAACCGGGGCTCTGCCTCTAGTGTCTGCCCAGCAATCGCTCCAAGGAGTTTGAGGTTTTTTTGTTTTTGTTTTTAACTTCTTTGTCCTGTCTTCTCCCGCCTCCTTGGAGGCTGGAGGGCAGACTAGTGTTGCACCTGCCTGGGTGCTGGATTTGAATTTCTGCTGCACTTTGGAAGGGACTCCTGTAAATGTAATTCAGAAACCTGTATTTATTTAACAGTTAATAAACAAACACAGGTCTGCGTGTTGGCAGTGCGTTGTGCTTGCATGCTTTTACAAATATAATTCGTTTATCTCTAGCTTGAGTATTGCACCGTTAGGTGTGGGTTGTTTACTGTAGGATATTGATTGCTGATGACTGAATCTAATTTACTAGATGGGACTGAGTAGAAAGGATGTATTTTTTGATGCAGCTACACTCTGTGGCAGTAACTGAATTAAACTAAGTGAAAAAGAACATAGAAAGAAATGTGCTCCACTTATTTTCCTTACCTTAAGGAGCTTATGCAAAACCAATTCAAAATAAAACTAAAAGTCATTTAGTTCTCATTGGGAAAACATATCCTTTTAGAGGAAGTGAAGTATGTATAGCTGTTGCTTTAGTATAATTTTTTTTTCCCCTAGTTTAATATCTGTGTAGCTGAGCCTTTTTATTTTTGTCCTAAAGTCTTTTATGTCTTTAAAAGCTTTCTGCACTTTATGCTGAAATAGATTAGTTATAGCAACAGATCAGGAATCTGGTGATTTCGTTATCTGGATCCAGTACGGATTTATGAATGAATACTTAAGGAGCCTTGTTAACCCTCCCGTTTCTATCCTCTCCTCGTAGCACACCTCCTTGTATTAATGTAATTAGACCTACTGCACCCTCACCAATTCCAACTAACTCGAAGGAGAAAAAAAAGCACAATTTTGTTTTGGACGGTCTTAGAATCTTACATTATGTATAAAAAAGCTTCCCTTTACAGGGTGGCTATTCTTCCTGGTAAATCAGTGGTGTGAAAAATGCATGTTTCAGGCTCATTACACCATACAACCATACTAAATTGGTTGGCAGCTTCACTCCATCAAAAAGAGCCCCAGTGCGTAGGGCTAAAAATATTCTGCTTTCTGTAGTAAAGTGTATGGAGGTATCTGCAGTTACGAATCTGTCTATTCTGGTGAAGTCTATCTGTAGGAAAATTTTTTTTTTCTTCTGTTGCTTCCTAAGATAATCACATCATTGTACAGCCCTGGATTCATTTTAGCTCTTAAAAGATTATATAGCTGGGTCAGAATTAATCCAGAAATGTAAATATGAAGCACTGTGCGAGATTACATTTGCATACAGACTGTGCGATTTGTGGATTTCTTTTTGTTTTCCGTTGTTGTCTCGGAGGAAGAAATTTCAGTAAATAGAGCGATGGTGGCTTTTCTTCAGCTGCTTTGATAGCAATAGTAATCTCTGAGATAAGGTTTAAGGGGGATTAATTCCAAAGTCAATTTGTCAGGATCATCTGGCCATGCAGCGAGCTGATAACGTACGCAGCACAGGGGGCTGGAATATAGGTTTGGTTGGGTAAAATTACCGTGGCATATATCAGCTGCTAATAATATCTGCCTTCTTGCTTTTAGACTTTTCCCTTTCTGTCCTTGAAGTTAAGCATAGCACCAGAAGAACTTGCCCAAGGCTTAGCTGGGAAAACTCCTACGTGAACGAGCTGCACGGTTGTGTCGGACGTTAGCATGTGTGTGGTGCGACTCGCTTCTTCCCGGCCCTGGGGCTGGCAGGGGAATAGCGGAGGAAGGAGGTGAAGTCACCTCCTGGCCGTCGAACGGGCGGACAGGACCAGCTCACTAGTTACGCTGCCAGGGTGCGCAGTCCTCCAAAATGGGGCTGGTTTCAAGCGAGTGACCTGTACCCCGGGCCCCGGTTTAGGTGGAGGGAAGGCACCTCCCCAGTCCAAGCCCAGGGCAGGAGGACGCGGAGGTGCACAGCGATTGTGTGCTGTGATACGTGCCGAAAGCATCCTGCAGCGGGCGCGGAGGTTGTGAAGATCGAACATGTGAGCAGGAAATTCCAGGATTAAAATGGCCCCTGCAAATCTAATTAATGCAGCCTTGTTCTGCCCAGATGTGGGTCCTTAAATGCCTAATTGCACAATGGCAACCATTTTTTTTGGCTTTTCTGCCTGCCCTTCAGAAGTCCTGCCGCACCAAGGGCGTGGGATGGGCTGCAGAGCAGCTAGCGAGGGTGCTGCTTTCTGTATTCTGCATCAGCTCGTGGTCCCATGTCATATTACTCATTTTCCAGGTACCACACCAAATTACTGATTCCTCCATGGCCTATCTCTTCCATGCACTTGGAATGGAATTGTTTAAAATTTTTGACTTTCTCAAAGATGAGCTATAGCAGAGTAAATTTAAGACCAAAATATGCCACAATCACCAGTAATTTGTGGGGGAGGTCCAGTGACTAGTGAAGCATCCCATCTGTGTTTGGGCTGGCGTCTGCGACACGCCACGCAGGTGTTGTCTAGTGTTTCCTCTGGGAGCTGCTCCAGCTGCTGCAGATAAATCCCCATTGCCCTTGAGCCTCAGTGAGAAATTGTAGATTCATTCACTTCATGGGTGTTCATCTGTATAACATAGGCGTGGAAAAATCAGACATGACCATCAGCTTCAGCTCCCTTAGTACTGTCTGCAGGGGTGGGGGGAGGTTCTCTGTTGACTGATGGGAGCCAACAGGGATTAGCGGAGACTTGGACATCTTTCTTTTCCCCTGCTTCACTTAGTGAATTAACTTTGTGGCATGTCTGCTCTAATAGCTTCACACCAAAGGTTAGGAGTCACATACTGCAGGGAGTTTAATTTGCACGTAATACTTCAGAGAGCTTGAGAAATACTGAGAAGCAGGATTTGTTGGGAGAGGTAACAGCTTTTATCAGACCAACTTAGATATCTTCCTGAATGCAATCCTTTCATCTGGTCTGACAAGGAAGCAGAAAATTAAAAAAAAATGAATGCTGGCAGGAAAATGTTGTTCCTTGTTTTTGTTCTGCTAGCTTTGTGCCTTTCCTCAGTGCTGGACCAGCAGGATTACAACAGAAGTTGCTGTGCTAACCACGTTTAAAGCTATTTCTCAGTGACAGGGCTAATTCCGATTTTGCTACTGAAGCCTCTTACTCTGATCATCAGAAAACTTTCCCATGTTTTCTAAGATCTTGTATTATTCTGGTGCTTTCACACCGGTTTTCTGGTAATCTCCAAAGTACTCCAGAAGAGCAAAACCTGACAGCATTCAACAGTGCTAGCACTATGTGGGGCTGTTTATAAATACATAGTCCATATTTCTTCGTTTGCAGTTAGTGATTCTGAGTGCTTATTAGCCGATGTCTTGCCCATGTATTCTGGCTGCCCTGAGTCGGCTGAGGGGAATCCCAGGCTTCATCACTGTGGTTTCCTTTCCCTGGCATCTCTTTTTGTGGAGAGTGCAGCTGGGGTGAGTTTGGGTCTGGGGCTCCTTGCTGTGGTGCAGGCTGCCGTGAGGCTGCCCCGGTGCTCGCGGCCGGCTCGCCTCCCACTGCCGCTCCTCGCCAGGGAGGTGGTCGTGGCGGCGCTTCCCCGGGTCTGGCTGCCAGGCACCTCGGTCACCACCTGGCTGCCCTGCCTCACCCTGCAGTCGGTCCTCCACGTCATTGCGCAAGCACTCGCCGCGCCACATGCCCAGTGATGCCAGGGTTTGCTGCTGCACAACTGGTTTCTGAGAGCTGTCCACCCCGTGGAGCAGCAGTATGTGATTGCGTTTCATAATTCGCCACCACCCAGGAGGCAGGTCTTGTGTATGGTCCCAGACTCAAGTCGCTCGGAGACTGAGGCCAGAGACTTTCATTTTAGTGCTGTCAGTTCATCTCCTGATACGCCACTTGCTTCTGCTTTGGGCCCTTATGTGTGTTCACACTCATGGCTTTCTTGGTTTTGGTCTTGTAGCCGTTTTCTTCTGGACTTGGAGGAACATGTGCTCTGATGAAATGTTCAAAATAACCAGGAGTTTTTTTAGGCATCTGCAGAGACACTGAAGTGTCAGCAGACACATGACAGATACAAGTCTTACAAAACCCTTGCTGTAAAGGTATATTATCTGCTCTCTGACATTTTTACTGAATTGAATCCTGAGTCATCTATCCAAACGGTGGCTTTGATTGAAGGAGGAATATTATTAGCTTGATACTGATTTTGAGCTGTGTAATTGAGACTGTATTTGAATTGCACAATAATTTTATCATTGCTATGATATAGTGTAGGATGTGTGATTACAGAACCATGTACCAGTAGAACCTCTGCAAAAATCTCCACTCCATTAGATTTATTCTGAATGTCTAATCTTAAGTGCTATTCTTCATCTTCAAAGTAATACAGAGTGGGACACTTCCACTGAAAATGGATGTTCCTGCTTGAGTTACAAATGAACACAAAACATCCTAACTTGCTTTCTAACACTTGGCATTTATTTATTTTTTGATGGTAGGATTTCGTGCAGTGTACCGTGGAATTAACCTTTCAGAAATTGGCTGTTGCCAAAGCAGGAGGTCATCCACCCAACTCATGTCAGTAAAAGTTGCAACGTTATGATTCCCTCTTATCCACATGCTGACTGTGCTTTAGAAAGTGATACAGCTGATCAAAGTGTCCAAGAAGTACGCTTGGAAAGCTAAGAAAAGAAATCTCTACCGCCTTCATGAATCCGAAGGAGTCAAAATGAACATCAGGTTAGTGGGAACCATACTGGCATCCCAAGGAGGCAAACAGGCTTGCTGCTGATGTCTCCATGCAGCAGGTGATAAATCCAGGTTAGAGCTGGACCTAGGGTGGCCTCAAGGGTGACTTCAAGGCCCTTGTCAGGTTGAGGAGACGGTAGGGCTTCAGGGTGACCCATGGGATTCATACGACGATGATTTCACTTCAGGCAGGGACCATTCCACTCCTCAGGAGCTCCAAGCCTCAACAGTTTCAAGTAGGGAGGTCCCAATGATTCATGGCAAGCCTCTGGACCTCTTTCTCATTTGTATTTTTCACATGAAGATAATGGGAGAAGAGATGGAAATGAATCCAGTGTGTTTTCCATCAGCTGTTATTGGGATTACTTGTGTAAAGCATTGCATGAAGTTTGAGTTACGAAGAGCATACTTGCTGTTGTTCCCAACTTCCAGACGTAGGTCCCGTAGGTATTGAAAGTACTTCCTTACGCTGTCTTCCTTTTACGTGGGGAGAGAGGGAAGTGGTGATTGGGGAAGCTGTCTGTGGGCAGCAGAGATCATGCTTCCAGATCGAGCAGAATTCCTGCCCTGACAAACTCTATTTAGAATACCTTCGTACTGACCTAAAAGTGTGGGGGTTGATGCAGGGAAAAAAAAAAAAAGTGAAGTTGACACAAGTCCTGTGTGATGGGTCTGTCATCAGGGACTGTTACAGGTTGCTGCTTGTCCATTCAGATGGACAGCTCTTGGGCAAAGAGACCTCTGCAGTGGTTTCTAAGCCTGAAATTTGGGATGGGGATGAAATGTGGTTCATCAGGTGGATGATTTGGGGAGGACTCTGAAGGATCCAGAGAAAGTTTGGAGTGGTGGGTAGGTCACGCTTTCATAGCAGAGGAGAGATGTAGGCTCAGCTACAAGGAAGCAGCACTTCAGAGGAGAGAGAGAAGCTGTGTGCAGGAGTTGGCACCCCAGAAAAAGGAGTTTTCAAGACGTGTGAGGAAATTTAGGCATAAGGATATGTACTGGTGCCTAACTGTTTTATCTAGTTCTGCATTTTGTGTGCTAGCTAAATAGTAAATGGTTTGGAGGACTCTTTGTGAAAAGTCTGTTTACTTCTACTGTCCTGTACCCTTATATCACAAGAGGATATCTGAAGGTTGGTGCTTTGGGGGAGAGCAGATGTAGATCACAGTCAGACCTAGGCAGTGAGCGTACAACCTGTGGGATTTGGTGCCCTTTCTGTGGTGGGATGTGAAAGCTCATACACAAGAAAACCACCGGCGTCGCAAAGGGTGGGAATGCTTGACCCCAGCTTGAGCAAGGAGCACGCACAGCGAGACCGGTGGGACCCAGGTGGGATGGTGTGGTGAGTCGGTGGTGATCGAGGGGAACAGAGAGAACCAGGACTGCCCTCGGGTGTTTATGTGCCAACTCTGCTAACTTTGTCCAGCTGCTGAACAGATGTGTTTGTGTGTTAGGGGGCAGAGGGAAAAAAGGAATGTGGTTGATGCTTGCAAGGTACACTATCAACCCCAGAACATTGCAGGCCAAGGAAAATTGTGTAAAATGGAAATAACGGTGTGTGAAAAACCCTGAGTTCTGTTTTTTTGAAGAATGGTGTTGCTGCTTTTTTTGCTTTTTTAGTTGTCAGCAGTAAAGGAATCCTTGTTTAGACTTATCTAAGCAGGGATCTAAAGGGAGCTCTGTGCCATAGCTGCACCAGATGTGGGCTCGTGTGAAACTGGGGGCACTTGTCTGTGAAAAAAGGCAAGTTTCTGCTTGACAGCAACAAGCGAGAATTTGCAGATTGTTCTAGTTCAAAGTATGGAAGCTACTGACAGTATTTTTAAGTGCTGACAGAAGTGGTCAGGTTTTACATGATCAGGCCAATAAAATCCTGAGATTTCTTCTATCCCCCTGGATTGGTAAAGGTTCAAGCTGCTTTATGCTGGAGATTGACTTGTATCTCCATACAGCTTGGTTTGGTGTGCAGCTAGGGGCATGGTAGGTCTTTGTGAAAACTTGCCAGATGAAAAGGGAAAGGAAAGCACTCACTAGCCACTCAACCCTTTTTGTCACAGTGATCTTTATTTTCAGATTAGAGAGGGTATATCTCTCCTTGTTGTTATGCCTTCTGGATGCTGTGAAGAAACCGTTGTTGTCATCAGATGTGGGGATCCCTGTAGGGGTTTCCCATACCTGGCATCTGCTTCCTCACCCTACTTAGGAAGTAGGAGGCTTTATAGCTACCTTCCCAGTTACTTATTTTGTGCTTACAGCTCCCTAATTTAAAGAAATTACAAGTCAGTATGTACGCACTTTGATCCTTGCTGCCCATGCCCCTTCCTGCATGAAAAGCCATTATACTATCTGAGGATAAGTTAAGCATTATCACTCAGTTTGGATTAACACCATCTCCTTTAATGATTGTCTCCTATGGATGCCTAATAACAATAGGAGGAATTGTGCTTGGACACTGAGATACTCCCTGTATTGGATTCAGCTGAGTATTGATTTTTTTCTGCTTTAAATTCCTGGTGGCTAGGAGGGAAGGGTGGTGGGTTCTCTGCGACCTAGAGCTGGATGTGTAAAAGCCCAGTCTGAAATGTACTGAGTCAGCAGGAGAACTTCTCTTGATCGCTTTGGGCTTTGAAGCAGGTGTTTGAGGCTGGGATCTGCAAATAGCTGAACTGCATGCTCAAATCTTGTTGACTTCTATATGGTAGAAGCAGATACTGAACTTTTTTGCTGAAATGGGGTTTTTAACTTTCTGTGCTTGTTTCCCCATGCTGTAAAACTGGAAGAATACCCATCTTTCGCCAACAGATATCAACATCTGGGATGTTTGCTGGAATATTTTGATTATTTATTAACATGGTCCTAAACAAAACTTTTGACTGCGTGCCTTGCTGAAAATAGGAAGTAATTCAAATCCAATTCATGCAGCTGGCCAGAAATACATCAAAATTAAAGTATCATTTTTGCATTCATCATGCAAAACAACAGGGTGTTAAGTGGCAGGTTGGTTTGATAAAGGAACAAAATATGATAAAACCTTTAGTTTGTTTCTGAATGCTCATGGATTCCTTTCCAGTACATGTAAACAGTAACTAACAATTCAAGGAAAGTTCAGCTAAATTTTTGTTCTTCATTTCTTTGAAGCTTATACTAATTATTCTTTGCTCATTTTAATAATATTAGTATTATGAAGAAAACACAGAGAAAGTGATGTCTTGTGTTCCTGAGTGTAGAAGTAACTCTGTTTTGCAACATGTTTTGACAGTGTTCGTACATTCCTCCCTGTGCAAGAGACGATCAGGAGAATTCTGAGAATGTCACGTACAAGCAGAAATACTGGAAAGAGAAAGTGGGTTCGCAACCATTTACATGCTATTTTAACCAGCACTTAAGGTAAGTAATCACCTACGTTTGCATGGACTGAAGTATTTATGCATCTATTTAACAGCTGTCCATTGGTTTTGTTTGAAGTATACATATATATATATATATATATATATATATATATAAACATGTAGCGATGTGGTTTAGCATATGTACTTTAGAGTAGAACTTTGCAAGACAGTTCTGACTATTGATAAAAAACACCACAAAAAGTGAAAAGGTGTCGTTACCACTTGAAGCAAAAATATAAAACTTTGGGGAAATTCTTGCTGAAAACGTGCCATTCTATGGGAAAAAGCATCTTTGTTTTTTTCAACACTCAGATGGCAAATTGCTCACTTGGATATTAATGTTCATTCTCCCAAGAGAAAAGAAATCTTACTGTGTTCATGAGGGACTAGAGGAAAAACAGAGACCAATAAATAATACAAACCTACTCAGGAATTGTATTCATAGGGGATTAATGAATTGGATATGAATACTGAACATTTGCGGAATTGCCACTTTTTATTCATACTTTCAGAATGGAAAGTTGTAGCTTAAAGCAACTGACTTCTGTATTGATTCTTCCTTTTACTACCAATTGTGATGTGACTTACGTGCGTACCGAGGGTTATGTGTGGTTTTCTTCCTTCCGTAAATGGGAAGAGGAGGGAGTTCTCTTCTCTTGCTTGTCTCTCTTTCTGGTAATGGTGTACCAGGAACTAAAATGTGATGTGGTGGCTGCAACTTGCTGTTGCTGCAGCATGCAGGCACGCTGGAAGGGGTTCAGGAAAAGAGCAATGACTGTGCTGATAGGTCCATGTCAACTGGCGGGTGGAAAGGAAATATCTAGGATCTCCAGATCAGCCAAGGTTTTGTGGGATTTAGACTCCAAATCTGCAAGCATGTGACACGTGCTTAATATGATCTGCCTGAGTAATCCTGTTAGAGCCAAGGATACTGTTCTGGGTAGTGAAATTAAGCACTTCCATAAATGTCTGCAGTATCAGGACCTAAAGGAAGAAGGGGGTCCCATCCTGCAAGTACTTGGAAGTTATACAGATGAAGGAGGTTTAGGTGGAAATAACACAGTGCTTGTTGGTCCAATCCAGGACTCCATTTGGGAGTGCTGGCATCAGATATTTGGATTTACTAAGGATTGTGGGGAGGAAAATGTGGTGCCAGTGTGTGCTAGGACTGGGGAGAAACTGAGGAGCTGGGGCAGGATGGCAGTTGAAGAGGTGCCCGACTCTCCTGGGATGACCTCCTGGCTGCCATGGAGGCTTTGGGTTTGTCCTAGGCTGGCTGTGATTGTCATCCCCTTCCCCCTGAGACCACAGACCTAGGTGGTCTCCACAGGATGACCATCTGCTGTCCCCTGGCCAGGTCTTTCTGCAGCCATTTCCAGAGGGAAACCAACTGTGCTTTGCAGCAAAAGCTGTAGTTGGTTCTTACTGCAGAGAATGAAGCATCGTCGAGAGCCTGCAGAGTTTGGGCTGTGTGCCTGAGGCTAAAACTTAGGGCACTGGTTTAATACCACCACACTGACATGTGTCGACATCAGACCTGGCAGTGCACTTGCTAGGGGCTGCTTTGGTGCCCGTGGTACCAATGCTCAGCTCTGTGGACCAGAGCAGAGCGATGGCTTCGTCTACGCTGGGCTGGCCTGGGACCCTGCGCTGCTGAGACTTGGGACCTGTGGCAGCTACTGCCTGAGTGAGGAGCAGAGGGCAGTTGGACACACAGCATCTTCTGCAGGGGACACTGCGGGTGGGATTCATCCGAGCTAGCGTGGACAGTCCATGCTGTGAAAGTTAGCTTTTATAGTCACTGGGGAGAAGTAGGAGCACTTTATCTTATCCTAAAATAAATGCCTAGTATAGGTTAGATGGAAGCTGCCCTGAGGTGTCTAATTTCTCTGTGGATTATCAAAGGAGCTGAGGTTGGGGTGCTCAGGGGCAAGCACCGCCATGGTAGGTGTGCAGAGCTGGTTAAGGTGTATCTCGCACCACATCTGCGGGTGAGGTAGAGGGAAATTTACTGCAAGGTCGCGTGCAATCCAGCATCGGCCATGTCCCTGGGCTGATTCAAAGGAATTGTGCAGCACTCAGGCGTGTTCTTTTCCTTAGCGTTGCTGTATCCTATATTGCTAAACGTTATTGCCAAACACTATGGCAGCCTTAAAACACTTTGCCTTTTGCTGATCGTACAACAATTTATATACAGCAGAAGCAAGGCTCACTGCCAAAGATACTTGAAGATAGTCTAAGCTGAAATGTGTACGCCATCTATTTTCTTCTGGAGATAGGAATGAGTGTTGAAATATAAGTCTTGCTGACTAGAAGCGTGCTTGCTTAGGTACGCTTTTACAGCTATGATAACTAAACAGCTTGTCAAGCAGGAAAAAACATGAACTGAAGGGAAAATCTGCTGACTTCAAAATAGAAGTGTGCACATTTTCTGTCAGTACTTTCTGGACTGTGTGGGAGAACTAACTATTTTATATAAATCTGTATAAAACAGTATACAGAATATAGTGATAGGCTCCTTAGAAAGTGTAGTATTTGCAATATTAATATTATCTCTTGAAATAGTAGAATAGGATCCTAGGTAAATGTCTGGGAAATGAATTAACCTCTTTTCCTCTTTATGAAACTTAATTTAGTAACATCTTCAGAATTCTTACTTTATCCGGTGTTCACTGTTATGTACCTTTTCTGTTTAGTTTGGTGGGCTCATTTCAACAGTCTTGTTTGAAAAGAAGAAGAGAAAAAGCAATGCAGTTTGCACGCTTCAAATTTAGACAGAAGGGAGTGAGACACAGACTTGGTGACTTCAGTCATTCTCTAGAATATAAATTGAGGGGCCTAGCACACCTAGCTCTCCAACATTTATTGTAGGGAACCAAAACGCAACTTAACTTGGAGAGAAAGAGAGAGAGCATGAGAGAGAACTACTGAAAGCCAAGGTTTTGCTTTGCCACTGCAAGTACTTATCTTTAGTGTCCTACTTTTCCCTGGTTAGCTTTGGGTCAAGTGTTGCAAGCTGCGTGGGAAAGTTGCTTTTCTGGATCTTTGGTTATGGAGCCTGTTGGCATGATGATACTCCCACTTTGTAGGGAGACCTGCCCAGCAGAACCCAACTTTCACTGACTTGGAGTACAAAATAAAAGACAAATTAAGAAAAAGTTTTCAGGCTGTTGCCAGCATTTTGAGAAGGTGCAAAGCTCTAGTGCTTCAGGGTTTGTGGACCTCGCATTGAATATTCAAGGGGGCCTCGTTTTCTCAAAAGTTGAGATTTAAGGGCTTCTCCCTGGGAGAATTCCAGAAAGCCAGAGGACATGAAGTCTGTAGTCGCGGCCACACGCGAACAAGGGTCACATCTGTGTGTCCCAGAGGTGGAGGCCTGTGGGAACGGGCCAGGTGGAGGATACGCTTCCACTTTATTTCTTTGTGTTAAAGGTCTCATTGACAACAGCAACAACAGCAACAAAAAGAAAGAAACAAAGAGCTCCATCGGCTCAGACCCCTCAGTCTCATGCCACGCTCCTGCATCTCTGCAGAGATAGGCAGAGCAACATGTGTCAAGTCATTTCTTATCCGTGCCTTGTTTACATGGCATTATTGGTTTTTTGCTCCATATTCACCCAGCATGGCAGGAATATGCTGTGGTTTCTTTGCAGCAGATGAACCAGTAGTGCTTTGCACTTGGCTGTGTTTGTGCGCGCAGACTGCTGCACACAAATTCACTGGAGATTTGAAGAGTGAGCACTGTCACATAAATAGCAGCCATTCGTACACTGTTGAGGCCACCCTGTGGACCGTTTCTTTGGGAATAATTATCTGCAGAAGCCAAAGGCATTCTGGTGGCAAGGCTGTTCTTTGGTAAAGGGTGGCACAGAAATCTTGGTTTGCTTTGGTACTTTACTAAGTTTTCTAAATTAATTCCCTCCGATCAGAAGATTGTGTTGTTATTTCTCATCCTTTCTTTTACTGCATCACCTGTGGAGCTGTACTCAGGCCAGAGAGAAAAAGGACATTATTTGTAGTAAGAAACAGCACCAGCTTACCAAGGCATTGTCCCTGCTTGTAGGCTTCCAGCTGGGGATCTCTGTGTTTTGCAACAATAGGAAAAAAGTACTAATGAGTATTTGTCATAGTGAAGCTTAAGGCATGTGAATATCTGTGGGCAAAATAAGCATATGCAGATTGCAAACATCTTTAATTCCAGATTGCTTTGAATACAAAGAAATACTTGTAAGATGCCCCTCCCCCTTTCCCTCCACCTCTATTGGCTTCCGTCTTGCCACATAAATTGCATAGTGTGGCAAGTAAGTGATAACTGAAATGTTCATGTGCCTACAACTTTTCAGACCTACATGACTTCTTGGTAACCTCCGCTGTGCGGTTCTTTCCATGATGTTTAGTAGTTGCTCCAAAGTGTCTGATGGAGGCCTGCCTTATTCAGTATCTGGTTTGAACAGCTTGAAAGTGCGTAATGGTGAAGTGTTGCATAATGCAACAACTAATCCAGTTAGCCCTGGTGAGAGCCCCATAGGGTTACAACCCTGAGCTCAGAGTCCTGCTAAAAATAAACACTATTTTCACCTTTTATAAATGAAAACAGAATTCCGTCCCTCATCATCTGTTCAGTGAAAGGGAAGGGTCTGTTTTTGGCGTTCAGGCAGAGACTTCATTAGTTTTAATGCTGCAGAAAACACTGGGAGGATCTTCTATACACCAGGACCTGTTTGCAGGTTGGCCAGGACACGGCTAGTTTCCTGCTATCACGTGCTGCCTCCCCTCACCACCCTCCACCATCCCTGGGCTGGGCGAGCGTGGGGTGCTTGCTGCAGCACTGCCAGGATGTGGCAGCGACCAATCCAGGCGGGAGATGGACCCTGTCTGGCTGGAAGTACCATCCCTTTGCTAGAGGCGGTGTGCGTTCCCAGGACTCACGGCCTGGAAACCTGGCGGTGTTGTCAAAGGCTCATGTGTAGGATTTGGAGGGTTTTTCTTTTTTTTTTTTTTTCCTCCTGGGGCAGCTGGGCACTGGCATTATTATTCCTTAATGGGCCACCAGGTCTTAGTTGCGTGCACTCTGTAGGATTAACTCATTCCTGCCTCTCACCTCTCGCTGTGCGTGCATGTAGTGTAAAGGTGACCAGCCCAGAGCACCTTCTCTCCTCTTTTTATTTGATGCTGGAGCTGGGCTTGAATGAATTAGGGTTTTCTTTTTCCTTTGCCCCACTAGGTCCCTCTCTTGACCCTGCCACTGTTTGGTGTGTACCAGTAACCTGTGTTAGGAATTTGGGTCCATCCGCCAGGGAGGCTCTGTGTTGACCGGAGAGAGCTGGTGGCATTGCCAGAAGCAGGAGACAGCCCATAACCTATGTGTGCTGCTCTTCTGGTCAACGTGTTCAAGCGGAGGTCATTAATGGAAGATGCAGAGCAAAGATTGGTGTATTAAATACACTGTACTTGCAGAGAAAAGGCAATATGTTTGTTTGGACCTGCTGATTTTCAAGGGGGAAAGCGACAAGTTCTAGCAAAGCTGCGTCCTTGTCACGAGAGCGTTTTCTCTGGGAAACAGAGCACCTTCCCTCTTCTCTTTCCAAGCCAAGCAGCAGGCCTTCAGGCTCTGGGAACAGGCAGGCCATCTTTATAGAAGTATCAAAAAAGAAAAGACAAAACTTCAGTACATGTTACTTCGGTACATGACCATCTTGCAGTGCAAAACTGAAACATTTACGCTACTGTGTTCTGGGTGTGCTGCTAGCTATTTATTTTTCTTCCCAAGGAAAGGGATTGTTTGCTTGAAAGCCTGAAAATAGGAATTGATGCGATACTCTCCTCTCTTGGCTTTGCTAGCTAACTGGGGCTATGAGAGACTGGGAGAGCCTTATTCGCTACAAGCAGATAACCAGCCCAGTCACTGTGGTCTCTGGTGGCATTGCTCTTTTGTCCCCCCTCCCCTGAACCATGACAGTTCCTGAGGAATGCCTGATCCATGTCAAAATATATTTCAGAGATCAGTGCAATCTACCATGTTCGGGGAAACACCCGACCAAGGCTGCAGCTTTCAGGTGTGCCAGGGCCGGGACCCGGACCTGATTTCTGACGTGGTGCCGCTGCAGGGGCAGCTTCCGCAGAGGAGCAGCAGAGCGATGCTGCTGGTGCTAACACCGTCTGCCGAGGAGCCACTTCTGCCCGAGGGGCTGCACCTTCCTGCCTGCATGGTTTGGAGAGCTGGGATTTGTCATTTTGGTAGAGCGCGGGGATGCAGACAGCGGGTGAAAATGCAGACTGTGAACTAATCAGTCAGAAACCAAAAAGACCAACCAAAATTGAATTTCTTCTTTCCTGTTTGGCCTTTGTCTTCACTACACCAAACCGAAGTTGTGTTTCTCTTCTCTGATGGTTGTGGAAGTACAGCCCTCTCTCTGTTCTTCTTTTTGCTGTTTGCCTATTACATACATTTTTTCTCTTCCCCCTGCCATCATCCTCTTGTTCTCTGCCCACTTCTGTAGCCTCCTCTGCTGCGTCCTGCCTTCTCTCAGCAGCTCTATGGCTCCTTTCCACATTTCTGCTCTCCTTGTTTCAGCTGCTGATGAAAGTTATGGAGTTAGAGGTGGAATTCAGAGATTTCATTTAGAGTTTTCTGCCTCTGTGGACTGTATGTAGCATTCCTTGGCGGTTGCGTTATTTTCCTGGCGCTGTGGGTTTCTGTTTCATGCATAGGTGATAATCACTAAAAGGCATGTTCTCCTGAAGGCCCAATAGCGTATCTGATTTCTGAATTTCTGGTCTTCTCCTTTGTGACTACAGAACATCTGCAGCACAGCCCTGGGAGTCTGCCCCCACCATTGAAGCCTCGCTCCATGTCCTCTCATCTCACAGCTCAACCGCTATCATTACATCAGTGCTCAGAAGTAACTGTGCAGGGCCACAGAAGTTGAATGGTTCACTGCCAGTGAGTTTGCTTTCCTTTCTTGGTGACTGACACTGTCTGTCTGTGCTTGCCAAGATGAGTATCTTTGTGTCCATGTTTCTGATTCAGAAATGTGCATGGTAGTTCTCTTGAATTAATATAACTTCACTTCCTACTGCATATGCCTTGGGGCAAAAATCAAAGATTTTTACACCAGAATAACAGAACTATTTCAACGCATGCTGAACCCTAAGGTGAATTGGTGCAATGTTCCATTCTGATAATGAATTATTAGTGCTGCTAACAGAATATACTGCAGTAAGCTACTCTAGCAGCTGGGCTATAGCCCATGAACCAGGAGAGGACTGTAGAGTCCTGTGTAGTGCTCTGAATATCTTTACAAGCAGATTTTATTTCTTATCCCTCATTTTTTATTGCAGAATCTCTTGCAAGTTATCTGAGGGTTTTCCCCAAACATTTGGTATTTGTGTTACGAATTTCCATAGACAGCTGCTTTGCCATGACCAGTCCTCTGTCAGGATACCTAACAGATTCCTTCAGAGACTACCACGGTTATGGTGATGGTGTCTTCTCTGCATGATAATTAATTTCTTCAGGAGATGAAGAATAGTTTTTCCAGTCACATGAGGAAAACAAACAGCCTAGAAGAAGTGAAATCCAGCCTCTATAGACTAACCTGTTAATTAATCACTAATGACTTTTCTATATTTAATTCATCTGATTAATTCTGATTCCAACACCCCTCCCCCTTGATATACTTTCTCCCCATTCTGTTTTTTGGAGCTTACAGATCTTGCATAAAATACATATTGTTTTGTTTGGCACAGAGCATCTGAAAGCAAATGCAAACATGTTTATTCTTCAGATTCGTAGCCAGACGGTCTCCTTGGCACTCACTCACACTGCATGCAGTGTGGGCCTTGGCTGTTGAGCCAGGCGTTATCACCCAATTTGTTTTTCTGTACCTCTGTTTCAAAGGAATAAAGCATCATTCAGTGAAAATAAGATGTTGAGTCTAGTTGTGTTGTTCACAGGGCCCAGTGTTTTGGGGTTGTGATGACCCCCTCCAAGCTTGCAATGCACTTCCTGTAGAGCTGCACGGCTCCCAGGGCTCCAGCATTTCTGTTGCAGAGGAAGTTTCATCCCCTGCAGCTGCTCTTCAAGCTGCTTTCTCAACTAACTTGCAAGTCCAGTATAATGTGCAGTGCCATGGGGGTCATTGGAGCACTTTTCCTATTCTTGTTTCTCTGCCTGGATGGTCTTTCCTGCTTCTGCACCATTCTGCCTTTCACAAATGCCACCTTAATGCTGTCCTTCATCTTTTCTCTGCAGTGGTCTTTCCCTCCTCAGCTTTCTGTTATCTCCTGTGGCTGTGGTATCCATCCCTGCCTTCCTCTGATTTTGGAGTGGTTGTGGATCCTGGTGATTGAGAGCCACATGATGGCGACCTGGTGTCTGCCAGCCCATTGGCACAGAGCATTTCTGCGTGGTGCAACACGGCACCGCGCAGAGACCGAGCTAGAGCTGAGCTGGCTGCATTTGCAGCTTGGCCACAGCGGCTCCAGCTCCAGAGCTCGCACCTCCTGCCCCACGTGGCAGCAACCCAGTGGTGTGCTCGGGGCCTCTTGCAGAGCGTTGTGAAGCTAGCAGAAGTAATTCTCCATCCATGCTTTAGCAGCTGTTATTTCCTGTTGTTTGCAATCTCAGCACCTAAAAGCAGAGGTAAAAGGAGTTATCTTGAAAGGAAAATAGTAAACAGATTTTCTTTTTCAATAACCCCTCTTTGAGCATTTCCCTCCGTTGTAAAAGCTGCATCTCAGTGGGGCCCTCTGTTGCCATTACGTGCTTTAAACTGTTTTCCAGAGCACTTTCTGTAACTGCTGTCAGCTTCTGTGATGGATTGACTGGGGAGGGCTTCTTAACCTGCGACTAAAAACTCCAGCAGCGTCTGTGCCAAGCTTCCTTCCTCCGCTCTCTCTTCTTGTGGCTTCAACGCCTCCCGAATAGTTTCCGCTGAGCTGTGTGAAATCTCCTCACGGTTCAGCAGGGTAGTGAAAGATGAGCTGGTTCTGAAGGGAGAGGGAGGGAATTACAGAAGCAAAAGAACCAGCATCGTACGCTGTGGCGGTTGATCTTGATACGTTTCCCTGGGCTGTTGCAAGAAGATAATGGAGATTTTTGCCTTCCAGGAGTGAGCGATCCATCTCCCAGCAGCGTTTTGTCAGGCAGCAGGCTGGAGAGGCACCGTCTGCCTTTGTTATCTTTTGTCATTCTCTCTCAGGGTCCGGTAGCGTTTATCTGCACTCGAAAGTTAATTTGGGTTAAGATAAAGAGCAGCGGAAAGCAGAGTAGCTCTTCTGGAATAACTGTACAGATTGAACTAAATAGGAACAAGGCCTAGATTTGTCCCACCGTTTTTAGGTGCGTCGGCACCTACGTGCCCTGTATAGTCAGTGCCGAGAAGCTGTGGATCGCTGAGCTCTTCTCTATTCCAGGTCACCCTCCAGGAGTACCTATCTCTCTCCTTGAATAAAGAAGGGCATTTACTTTCTTAAGTGTGGCACCACTAGTTACTTACTAAATGTAGTTTTGGGGGACCCAGCTATGACCTTATGCATTCTCTGAAGAGACAATGTGAAAGTCAGCCATAAATTGCTGTATTCCCTTCTATAATGTATGAATTACACAGAAAATCCTGCTGTAACTAATAGTATACATCTAAAAAGAGCACTCATCCTGTGGCTTCACTAAGGGTCTTTGTAAGTCTTTGACTCTTTTCCAAAAATGAAGCTCTTTTAAATTACTGAGATACAGGAGTTAAACTCCTACCTATAATGAGTGTTTATAATTCATTGCTGCTATGGTTGCCACATGTTTTCTAATCACACTTTCTTTTCTCTAATTGAATCCAATTTTCTAGTTTGTTTGCTTTCCCCTTATTTTTGTACTCTTTGATTAGTATCCACTCACAAGAGAAGTTTAGTTTAAGTATTTGTTTTTAAGTTTAGAACTGAGAGGATTGAATACTGTCTATTTATGGTCTCATTGCCAATTAGCACTGTGTTATTCATGGATGATGATACAGTAAATATGAGGAAAGCAGTATTATTCCTCCTGTGAAAGCATTTTCTGTTTGCATGCTATCATTTATATGCCATAAACTGGTGAGTCTGTGCACATAAAATTAATATTATTTTATTCAGTTTATGGTCTCCACATGTGCTTGATTATGTGTCTGGAGGATTTCAGTTGAACAGACTTCACATGTCCTACTATTGAATACACCTGGTTTTCTTTCGATCAATTTTTATATTACCAAGTCTCAACTTTTATATTGCTGAGCCACTCATAATCAGAGTCTTACTCTGTTTGTTAATGTACAAATAGAGAGAGAAGCACAGTGCCTGTCCTCGGGAACTTGCAGGCTAACAGCCCGCTATGGAGTGGATTAACCGTGTCACGGCAGTTTTGGTGGAGGGCCCACAGAACACAAATTGGACATAATTAAATCACAGATCAGGTGTAGCCCAGTGATCTGGCTTCACTGACTTCTTAAGGAAGGATACATGTCTGTAGATTTACAGACTTCTCCCTTCATTAATTTCTCGGTGGAGGAAAAGAGTGTCTTCCTGTTTCCCCTGACAGGGAATCTTTTCATAGTGTTGCTTTCTGATTAGTGTAAAGCAATCGTGGCTATAGAGCTGTAGTCACTGGACATGAATCTGTTCCCACGGGCACCCATTTAATAGCAGCTTAATTCCCAGGAGACAGGCTGTGAGTATTTTAGGCTGTGAGGTTTATTGCTCTGAGGGGCATTGGGTTGCATCGACAAAGCAATGTGAGACTGGAATGCTCAACTGAAGTGGGAACTAGTATGAGTCTAGACTAGGTATTTTTTCCTAATTTGAAAAAGTTCTGTTTCCTTCCTTTACAGATAGCTTTTCAGCAAGCTACCTGTCTCCGGCTCTAGACAGGGAAAAAAGCAGAAAAGTGCAAATGCCATGAGACTGATTTAATAACTCTATTAAACTGCAGGGAAAGCAGAAAGAGCCAGACATAAGGAAAATTTGCCATCAGATTTCCATACCAACCTTTCAGACTTGGAAGAGGCAGATGGACACCTGATCTTTCATACATTTGGCCCAGCTGAATTTCCAAGCCTCTTGAGATTCCTCCTCTGCCTTGCTGTTCTCCTGCACCCTCCTTCCATTTCCCTTTGGGAGTGAATAAATGAGTCACAGACCCAAATGTGAATATATATTTGTTACTGTTGGCACGGGTGTGGGGATCAAATCTCGAGGGGGAGTTTCCCAGAGTGTCCCTTTTCCACTGACTGTAGGAGCGTACTGAAGTCCACTGAGGGGTTGCTGTTTTCAGTACCAAGTCACAGCTTATTGATAAATTACCCGCTGCTGGGAAGGAGCTGAATCAGGGGTGTCTGATACTTCAGGACTGGAGAGGAGTCCTCCTGGGTTTTATTCCTGCCTGCTGGCATAGCTATGCTAGCCCCAGCCATCAGATCAGATACGCAGAAAGCGCAGAAATGCAGGGAAAGGGCTGGCTCCTTGTCTGGATCCAGGCTGCGGCCAAGACTCTCTGTAGGATCCTCCACATGCCCCATGGATATATCAAAGCTCATAGTTAAAAGGGAAGACCTAATTGCACTTTAAATTCATTGTGCAGTTTCTGATGCCATTTGAGGCAGATAAGTATAATTGCTATCTTGTATGTTTTCGTTTGAGTAATTTTTCAATCCGCAGCCTGATATTGTATCTCTCACTGCTGTATGTGATTACTATGACCCCAAGAAGACCTAAAGTACCAACTCTTTTTTTTTTTTAATCTGAATGAACTTTTTGGTCTATAAACACTTCAAATGAAATACCCTAGTGGCCTGCCATGACTGCTGATGATAGATTGGCAAACAAAAACGATGAATGAAAGAGAGCAGTCCACTTAATCATTTTCTAACACTGTTGCAAATAAAATGCCTTTATTGTTTTCATGGCAGATGCCTTCCACTTATGATGAATTGATAATGTCGAGTTCATTTATTTATTTTTTTTCCCCCCTCCCATTCCTCTTTGCAGGCCGGATGATGTAATGCTGAAGCGCACCCATGATGAGACTGTGCTCTTGCACTGCTTCCTCTGGCCCCTGGTTACGTTCCTGGTTGGAGTCCTCATTGTGGTCCTGACCATCTGTGCAAAGAGCTTGGCTGTGAAAGCGGAGGCAATAAAAAAGAGGAAGCATGCATAAACAGAAGAGCTGCCGAAGGAAAAGAAAAAGTTGCAAGGAAGTCGCAAGTGGGGAAACTCGACACACCTGCACTTCTCTGGGGTGCCCAGATGTGCTTGTTTCCAGTGTCTCATCCGATTGTGGAGTTGCTGCTGCCTGAGGATTATTCGTGGGAGACTGCCCTACGAAATGTCAGCTAATTGCTTCTTCTGCTATGACAATAAATAAGTATACTCCACCAAAAGAATCTACACTGTACCAAATATGCTGTACTCTATTAGTCTTGAACAACAGCTACCCAGGTCTCAGCTGCATTGAGAGACAGTTTCTGAAAATCCCTAATGTGATTAATTTCATCTCTGCAAAGTGATCTTTACTGTTGTTTAATATTAAATATTTAAAATATTAACTTTACAATAGACTGTATTTCCAAATAATGAAAGTTGGTTGTTTTGGTTTTTTTACCTTTGTTTTGTTTAAAAAAAGCTTTAAGACAAAAATAACACTGTGCTGATTTTGTTTTTTTTCACTGTGTAGAACTTCACTTTAAAATTCAAACTTTAACTTCTGTCTAGACAAAATCCTTCATCATCAACTGCTCACTGTGAAGAAATGTAACAGTCTCTTAGAAGTACTCTCTCAAAACCCAAAACTTAGCATTTATTGGAAAGGGTGATTAAATACTGCATCTAATTTTATTGCCTCAGTGGTATTCAGTCCCTACAGTTTCTCTTGTCCCCTCTCGGTTATCCTCTTTGCCAAAACGTTCTCTAGCTTTAAGGAGCAGAGATTTGGTGAAGTGTTTTCACCTAAATAAGTTTTACCAGAGATTTTCTCCAAGATGTGGAGTGATGTTTCTAAGTGCTTGCTTAGAGATGTCTGTGAACCTTGGTGTCACTTCACGTCACTGTGTTTAAAGTGAAGGTTAAAAAAAAAGACGAAACATCCACTTTTTGTATGGCCATGGGTGTTTGTAGCCACACTTCTCGTCTCACTCACGCTGGCCCCGTGCCCAGTTTCTCCAAGGGCATGCTCTAGAAAGCGCCAAGCGGGCTGGCACAGCATCTTGTTGTCCTCTTCCCAACTTTTAGCTGCGTACAATGGAAATATTTGTCCTAGTCAGGTTGCTCACAAGCTGCTTTCGTGTTTGGTGCAGAGCTTTCTTTCTCTCTGGCCTTATTCATTAGTGCGCTGTTTTTCAGAGCGTGTCCAGTATATGCCATCGTCCGGAGCTGAGAACAGAGTAGCTTCATGCCATCCATTGCCCCCGGGTGGGTTTTGCACCCCGCAGAGCCGATGTGCGGCTTTGCAGGGCTGGTGAGCAACAAAGAAGAAAACCATGTGGATCGGTCAGGAAAATGAGTCTCTTAGCCTGGGATTAACATCAAAACTTTTAAATCTATGTTAACAGTTCTGCAATTCTAAACATACTGTTTGTTGTGTTAATCTCTGTTCTTTGTATTGCTTTAAATATGTTGTGCTTCATTGCCTTTTTAACACATAGGAAAGGTATTTCCTGAAGACAACTGATGGATTTGAAAGCCTGTAACCTTTGTTGTCATAAGATGTAGTAGCAAACCTGTTTGTCTTGCCCTGTGTGCATCTCAGAAGAATCATACTATACATTTAGGAATTCGTTTCTGTAAGGCTTTTTTATTTTGTAAACTTGTCTACACTGAAGGCTGTGGTGCCCAGTGACTAGAAGGCTTTGCTCTTCTGCTTACTTTCTATATGACTTTTGGAGAGTCATCTGGTCCTGTTCCACACAGATATCTATTATTTTGAAGGAAGTTAAGGAAATTTCCTTGTAGAGCCAGGAACTTGATGTTTCTGGTTTAGTCACTCTGTGAAAGATCAGATTAATATTAGTTGCACCTGGTAAAGCACTTTCACTTCTGTGGATGAAAAATGCTACTTGTATGAAAAAAGATCTTAAGTTTCTGTTTAAAGGATCATTCATTCAGAGGTCAGTATTGTAAGGCTCATACAGGTACCGTCTGTTTCAGCCTGCAGGAAAGAATAACCGTTAAATATGTTGCCGGGATGAATAGAGGTTGGGGGATTTCAAGCTGTCTCAGGAAAGCATGATGACTTTTGGACACGCTGTCCTGATGGTCGTGCAAAGGGCACAGTGTTTCATTTAACTCCTGTCTCACTGCCGTGGCCTCCCTTGCATCCTCTGCAATGCTGTCGCCTTGGCAACTCAAGGAAACATTTCACATGTGTCTGTGCAGTTTGGGAATTTGTTTTCTTTTTTTTGAAAATTTTCACACTCTGCAAATCATAGAAAACTGCCACTGCGAGGTGGTTTTGTTTTTTGAGTAAGATGGTGGCAAGTTCGCCTCATCCCCTTCCTGTTGATAACTACTTACAGGTAATGTGAATAACTGTGTTTTCTGCATGTTTCAGTCCCGTGTTTTTCCAAAGGAGAGGGAAAGATGTGGTGACACAGATTCATCCAGATTTTTAAGCCAGTAGTGTGGTGCTTGCAAATCCAGATTAACAAAATCCTCTCTATCTTTGCTCTAGAAGCTTTTGTGGCTGAATTGTGCAGCCGATTCTCTGAGCAAAAGGCAATAAGTGAATTGAGTTCATGTGGCCCCTTTGATAGGACATCGTATCTTTAAGTCTGTTTTAGAATTGCTGTTCAGAAAGGCCTTGGACAGTAAGTAACAGTTACAAGGATGATATTAAATCATCTTGCATAGAGTTTAACATCGCAAGTTAAACATCTAAATTGGCGTGCAAAGAGAGTAATTATCTCTCTAGCATGCCAGTATGTGATGCCGAGAAAAAAAAAAAATCCTAACATTCACTCTTCTATCACAGCTTATACTATGTTGTTTTAAAAACATTTTTCTAATCCCTGTGATTGATAGAAGCCTGGATTTTCTTCTAGCAGATTATTCACCGATTTCCCCATTGGATTTGTGTATTTTCTGGTTTTTGTTGAGTATTCTCTGAAACATATTTTCAACCAGAGTGTCTACTTTTTTGTCAGAGCCATCTTCAGAGTTGACTTTTGCGTTTTATTCAGTCACAGAATCACAGAATCACAGAATGGTTGAGGTTGGAAGGGACCTCTGGAGATCATCTAGTCCAACCCCCCTGCTCAAGCAGGGTCACCTAGAGCACGTTGCACAGGATCACGTCCAGGCAGGTTTTGAATATCTCCAGAGAAAGAGACTCCACTACCTCTCTGGGCAACCTGTGCCAGTGCTCAGTCAGCCTCACAGTAAAGAAGTTTTTCTTCATATTCAGATGGAACTTCCTGTGTTTCAGTTTGTGCCCCTTGCCTTGTGCCCTGTCACTGGGCACCACTGAAAAGAGTCTGGCCCCATCCTCTTGACACCCTTCCTTTAGATATTCTATACATTGATAAGATCCCCCCTCAGTCTTCTCTTCTCCAGGCTAAACAGGCCCAGCTCTCTCAGCCTTTCCTCATAGGAGAGATGCTCCAGTCCCCTAATCATCTTTGTAGCCCTTCGCTGGACTTGCTCCAGCAGTGCCATGTCTCTCTGGTACTGAGGGAGCCCAGAACTGGACGCAGTACTCCAGATGTGGCCTCAGCAGGGCTGAGTAGAGAGGGAGGGTCACCTCCCTCGACCTGCTGGCAACACTCTTTCTGATGCACCCCAGGATACCATTGGCCTTCTTGGCCACAAGGGCACATTGCTGCCTCATGCTTAACTTGGTGTCCACCAGCACTCCCAGGTCCTTCTCCGCAGAGCTGCTTTCCAGCAGCTCAACCCCCAACCTATACTGGTGCAGGGGGTTATTCCTCCCCAGGTGCAGGACCCTGCACTTCCCTTTGTTGAACTTCATGAGGTTCCTCTCCGCCCACCTCTCCAGCCTGTCCAGGTCTCTCTGAATGGCAGCACAGCCCTCTGGCGTATCAGCCACTCCTCCCAGTTTTGTATCGTCAGCAAACTTGCTGAGGGTGCACTCTGTCCCTTCATCCAGGTCATTGATGAAGAAATTGAACAAGACTGGACCCAGTACTGACCCCTGGGGGACACCGCTAGCTACAGGCCTCCAACTAGACTCTGTGCCACTGATCACAACTCTCTGAGCTCTGCCATTCAGCCAGTTCTCAATCCACCTCACTGTCCACTCATCTAACCCACACTTCCTGAGCTTGTCTATGAGGATGTTATGGGAGACAGTGTCAAAAGTCTTGCTGAAGTCAAGGTAGACAACATCCACTGCTCTCCCCTCATCTACCCAGCCAGTCATTCCATCATAGAAGGCTATCAGATTGGTTAGGCATGATTTCCCCTTGGTGAAGCCATGCTGACTACTCCTGATCACTTTTTTGTCCTCCACATGCTTGGAGATGGCCTCCAGGATGAGCTGCTCCATCACCTTTCCAGGGATGGAGGTGAGGCTGACTGGCCTGTAGTTCCCTGGGTCCTCCTTCTTGCCCCTTTTGAAGACTGGGGTGACATTGGTTTTCTTCCAGTCTTCAGGCACCTCTCCTGTTCTCCATGACCTTTCAAAGATGATGGAGACTGGCCTAGCAATAACATCTGCCAGCTCCCTCAGCACTCATGGGTGCATCCCATCGGGGCCCATGGATCTGTGGATGTCAAGTTTGCCTGAAAGATCTCTAACCTGATCCTCCTCCACCAAGGGAAAGTCTTCCTTTCTCCAGACTTTCTCTCTTGTCTCCTGGGTCTGGGGTTCCTGAGGGCTGGTCTGAGCAGTAAAGACTGAAGCAAAGGTGGCATTCAGTAACTCTGCCTTCTCTGCATCCTTCGTCACCAGGGCACCCACCCCATTCAGCAAAGGGCCCACATTTTCCCTAGTCTTCCTTTTTTGCTACTGATGTATTTGAAGAAGCCCTTCTTGTTGTCCTTGACATCTCTTGCCAGATTTAATTCCAAATGGGCCTTAGCCTTCCTCGTCACATCCCTGCATACTCTGACACTGCTCCTATATTCCTCCCAAGTGGCCTGTCCCCCTTTCCACGTTCTGTATACTTCCTTCTTCTGTTTGAGTTTTGCCAGGAGCTCCTTGTTCATCCATGCAGGTCTCCTGCCCCCTTTGCTTAACTTCTTACTCATAGTGATGCACCAATCTTGAGCTTGGAGGAAGTGATGCTTGAATAGTAACCAGCTCTCTTGGACCCCACCCTTCCTTCTAGGGCCCTATTCCATGGGATTCCTCTAAGTAGGTCCCTGAAGAGGCCAAAGTTTGCTCTCCTGAAGTCCAGACTTGTGATCCTACTTATTGCCCTGTTTCCTCCTCACAGGATCCTGAGCTCCACCATCTCATGGTCACTGCAGCCAAGGCTGCCCCCAACCTTCACATCTCCAACCAGTCCTTCTTTGTTTGTTAGTACAAGGTCCAGCAGCACACCTCTCCTTGTTGGCTCCTCTGCCACCTGTGTCAAAAAGTTGTCATCAGTGCTCTGCAGGAACCTCCTGGACTGTTTGTGCCTAGCTGTGTTGTCTTTCCAGCAGATATCGGGGTGGTTGAAGTCCCCCACGAGAACCATGCCACTACTCTGAGGAATTTTGTTCCATCATGCGTTCTGCTGCTCAGCTTTAATAAGAACTGTTCTCTCTTTTACGTAGCGCAATTAAATAACTTTGTTTGTACAGTATCTTTATCTGTTAACTGCTGAGGCATTTGAAAAGTTGACGTGCAACATCTGTTGCACCTTTCCTGCTTTGCATGTTTCCATGCTCCTAACAACAGCCAAGACACCGGAATGGATTAAAAAATTTAGCTACTGGATTAGGAGCTTATTTCAATGCCAGGAGCAGATAAGGGAGTTTTGTCCAGGGGCATTTTTAAAGGTCATCACCTGCCATTTCTAGTGTGGATACAGCCCCTTTTATAGCGGGCCAGTATAGTGTGTGCGATTTGAAGGGCTTGGACTGTTTGTCCCAGCAAACCTGGGCTCTTCTCCAGGTGCCGCAGCATGCATATGGGGAGGACGTAGCACAGGTCCCACCTTCTAAACTCACCCTTTCTGGTGTGTTTTGAGTGATTTGTCTTAGGTCAAACTAAAGATCTCTGAGGGGGGGGGGGAGAGAGCGCAGAACCCTTTGTGCCCGTCATGATTTTCACCCCCTGCTGCCACCTGCAGCCCCGTGTCCAGCCCCTTGGTCCCCCTCCCACTCCTTGGTTAGTGTTTAAAAAAAATCCTTCATAAATGGGGTGTTCTTTAAAGGGATAAAGTAACCTTCAGGAAGTATCTCATGCAGGCTGCTAAGGGTTTAGGTCTTACTTAAAAATTTAAACTATTTTAAGTAAGTAGTGCATTTGACATCTGTGTGGTGCTAGTTTGGATTGCCTGTTAATAAAAGAAGCGTGCTGTGCACCCATCTTTACTCAGCATTGCAAATACAGTTTCTTGCTACTGAATCTGTGTTTCTGCAAACTTTAGACTAAATGTTGCAAGTATTTTAAAGACAAGAATAACCACAGGAAAGAGGGGAGGACACCTATAACAGTGTTCAATAAGAAATAATAAAAAAAAGCCTCAGGCTGTGGCTTATATTCAGTTAATCATCAGATGAAATGAAGCACAGCAGAATTCCTAATTATGAAGCCCATTATATCATGTACTCCTATAGCTGGAATTATCGAAAAAAGCCATCAGTTTATTTCTGTGCGTAATTTCTCTGAGAAGCAAAAGACGCTTTTTCCTCAGCATGGAACAGCTGCTGTTTCTCCATTAAATTTCAATCAGGAACAAACCCTTTCCCCTTCTCGCATCTTAAGAGGTTGCTACAATGACACATCAAACTAACAACCTTTGCTGCAGAAAGTATGGAAAGCATGAGTGAGAAAAACGCAGAGGGAATGTGTGTGCAATTAATCATACCGCCTTGTCGGGTCACAGACCTGCCGAATGAATCAAACCAAAAGTTTGATATTGGAGAAGCTGTGCAATTTTCGTTATGGTTTGATAGTCTAGCACAAACACAGTAATTACTTGCACTGTGTTTAATTCACAGCTCTTTGGTGCTCTAATGGCTTTAAAGCTCAAATGCCAAGAAATCACTTTGCATGCATCGACTGCGTGGCTGGAGATGCAATACAAAGAAAAAGAGTAGCTCATTAAATTATATAGCTGTAATTTGAGTGTAAAATTTTATTATAAAATATGTTTACATAGCTGTAAAATTGCATACACAGCTATAATACACAAACAATTTCCAAACAGTATGTAGCAGATACAGCAATCAACTTGATATAACTTTCCAAGAAATGCAATAAAAGTTACTTGAATCATCTTTGGTACTGTGCTAAAAAAAAAAAAGTAATCTGCCTGTAACTTAATTTAATGAGCTACAGCAGTGTCAAACATAACCTGAACTTTTTCATAATTTTTGGGACTAACTTAAGGTTTATCCCTTTATTTGCATGTGAACAAACAGCGAAGCCTGTGTCTTTCCAATGCGTGCACACAGACACATTTCAGTTCAATGCATTTCAATCCGTGGCACGGTGCCGCAAAACAGGGGCACCCACGCTGACGGCTTGCAGGGCTGCAAGACGCAGAGACCGTGTCGAAGCTTTGCCTAGCACGCGGCCAGGGTGTTAGAGCCGGCGTGGGCTGGGCCCCGGATATCCCGACTGCCGCCAGCGCGAGGGGCTGCGGGGCTCAGAGCAGGGTATGGATCTGGCCGGTGCACATGAGGGAGCACAGAGGCAAAAAGGCAAAAATTAAACTCTAGGTGGTCTGTTAATAAGTTATGGCAGTGAAATCTTGCACAGTATTAAAAAAGCCAAACTCTCATTCCTAACATTATTCCTCTGAAAAAGAATGGGTTGAAGACAGTTAAAAATTAACCATGAAATTGTCCGAAAAGTTGTTTATAGACAGGGGAAGACTAGTTTGGAAGGACTGAATACACACCAGTTTTATATATATATATATATATATATATATATATATATATAAACGGCAGGCAGCCTAGATCCTAACAATTTTTTTTTCCTGAAAAATCATGAAAAATTTGTCTGATACCAAAGAAAAGATAGAATGGAAATGTGTTTCTGGTATTAACTGGCTGCTCTTGCTTTCGATGGACTAATTTTCAAGCCTAATTGAAAATGCAGAGCATATGGTATGAATCTATGAGTATTCAGACAAGTGAATCCCAAGCGGTGAATGGTTCAGGTTTATTAAAAGCAAATAGAGTCCAGTGAGCTTCACTGCTTTTTTTACAGTCAAACTGGAGATTAATGGAAACATACATGAAGCAATACACTGTAATGAGCATTTTATATAGTGCCTCAAGATCGTATTTGAAAAATTAATTTATATCAGTCTGGCTACAAGCTGAGGGAGATTGAAAATGGGTTGAAGAGCTGTCAACACAAAGCAATAATGAAAAGCAAGATACCGAGTGCAGGTGTGGGGTGAGGTATCTCCGTAGCTTTATTCATGATATGAAAAAGCAAGGTAAAGGGCAAATTAATTGAATTTTTAAAATATGCCAGATCAGGAGGTTTGCAAGCACCAGTTTGATGGGCAGATGATTCAACAGCAAGTATGAAGAGCTAATATTAGCAGAAGAATAAAATGTCTCTTCTATTCTGAAAAATACAAGCTAATAAATGAAGACTGGAGGGATAGAGCAAACATAGCACTTGGTGGAAGGAAACTTCTTGTCAAGAAGAAATGCTGAATAAAAATCCCCCTGAGATGCTAGATAGCATGGTGGTGTGGTCACAGCTAGCTAACCATGGCTTTGATGGCATGCAACCAGTGTCTTGGACTGGAAGCAACTGCTTCATTTGAAACCTTAGGCTTTTTTCATTAGCTGGCACTCAGTGACTTCCTGGGGGAAAATGGAGGTTATTTTTCAAGTATTATTTTTTAATCTGTTTTGCTTTTAGTGGTGTCTTTCCCATACTTTTTTTTGTCATAGCTGCTGCGAGTTTTAGAGCATTATTGCATGGGATTTTGCAGATAGTTGGGCAGTGTCTGGGTGCCGCAGGCTGCCTGCGCGGCGCTCGGCGCGGGGGGCCAAGGCTGCGTGGCTGCTTCCCGCTCCCCAGCAGGGTCTGGCAGGTGCCATGGGGCTCTGCTGGCTGCAGAGCTGAGCTTGCAGGATTGGTCCTATCACATTGATTTCTCTTCCCAAATGACAGTGCGTTCCTGCTGAAATTTTATGCATGGCTGCAGAACCCCTTTCTAAAAATTTCCCTGGGGAAGGCATTTATACAATTAAATCCAGCAGCCAGGAGCATGTGAGCGCCGACAGCATGGCTGAACATTTTGAAATGTATTTTCTCCTTTGGGTCTGGCGTGCAAGAAGAGATGTAAATCATCCCTCCACTGGGTCCCCAAAAGCAAGTCCGTCTCTCTCTAATTAACAGCACGCATCTGTAGGCTCTGGCCTGGGGTCCTCCTGAAAGCACATAGCTGCAGTCTTGGTAGCCGTCCCTGCAAACAGGCCCCTTGCAAACCTCAAGCAAGCCACCAAGCCGGTACAGCCGAGCAAGGGCTTTGCGCAGCCCATGGGGGCACCCGACTGGGGCTTGGCAGTAGCTGGAGACGCAGCAGAGCTGGGACAAGGATCGGGGGGTGCGCGGCCGCCCAGCCCCAAGAGGAAACATGACAAACACGTGTGCAAAGGTGCAGTATTTGCCAGACTTTCATATTCCCTGTGTCTTGCTTTGATTTGCAGAAGGAGGAAGAAAATGGGCATGCCTGAGGCCTGCAGCATTTCCTGGAGCGTTCCCCCAGGAACACTTGGTAGCCGAAATCAGTGGCAGAAAAATTTTCCCTGACATTGATGTCAAGGGGTTTGGGGTTAGGTCAGTTTTTCCTCCAGAAATCTTTTGGGCATAAAACTATTCACACATAGGCATACCTACAAGTCACTAATAGCTGTGCTTGATGGTAACCTCTTTTCCTCCCTTGCAGGATGGATGTGCATGCATTCCCAAGGGGTTTTCACTGTGTAAAGTAAGCAAAGTTAAAGAAGGTTTAGGCAAAACTTCATATTTCAAATCAGGGCTATTTTTAATGACCTACCACTCAAGTTCTGGTTTGACCTATCTTGCAATTTTGAGGGAATGATTTCTTTTTGCCTGGTGTATCTGTAGTGATTTACAGGCCATGTTATAATGATAGGGCAGCTAATACATGGCTGTCTCATGGAAGCTAGTTGCGGTGTTAACTGTATCTCAGAGTAAGATGGATTGTGAATTGTTTCTTCCTTCCATTCTGATATTGTAGTGATGCACATACTTTTTTCATTTCACTGTTGTTTCTTTCTTAAGTACCCTTTCTCCAGGCATGCAAATACATACATATTGTGTGGTAAATGTTTACCAAAGTCATCATTATTCTGTATTCATGCACACTGAGCTGTCTCACTCAATAATTAGCTTTATAATGATCTAAGACATTCTGTACCAACTTGAATTCCTCCTCATTACATTGTTCCTCTATTGCTCCTGTCTAGCTTCTTAAGTTGCATTTTCAAGGTTGGTTTTAGTGATAGCCAGAATAAAGAGGTAAAATGCCAAATTAATTTGTTTTATTTTGCAAAGGCTTATTAAAATTAATTTTCTTATTTGATGCACACTCTGTGCTTCACTAAATAACCCTGAAGACTGTGTTGCCAAATCAAACATTGCTATTAGTAATATTCATTATGTAACTCAAAGGAGCTCTGATAATTTGGCCCTTTGCATTTAAATAAAACCTATTATACCCTATGAAGGGTTTACTTTCTGTTTCAAGAAAGTGCATTTCTGGCAATTGTACCATATTAAAATCTGTTTTGTCCTTGAATGAGGAAGAGGAGGGCTGGCAGCACAGCTAGTTTTAATAACTTCTTTCAGATAGGGTTTTTAGTTGGACTGTAAACCCCCTTACATCTCAGGGAAGTAAGAATTTCTTTTTCAGGCAGCTGAACTGCTGCATGCAGGGGCTAGGTGCTACGCACAAGGTTGCACAGTGAAGTGGTGGCCAAGATGGCCATGAAATGCAGGAATCCTGATTCATCAGAGCCCATGCCAGCTGCTAGACTGATTCCTCATGCTTTGTCACTTGCCGAAAATACCTGTAATAAGGTGCACGGCTTGGGGTGGGATTCAGCATTTTGTTCGCATCAGCTGCCCCATTAACGCTAATGCTCCAGTAGCACTGACTCTGCAGACTTGGCTATGCAATTGCAAACGATTGTGTTTGCTTCCACCTCACATACTGGATGCTAGTTTGGCTTTTAAACAGCAGCTTGCTATGCAAGCTGGGGGTGGTACTTATGGCATCATCCTATGGAATGGGGACAGCAGTTCCCTCCCTCCCCCTGCTTGCTTTATCCCTCACTGTGCATCTGAATAATGCCTTCGCATTTTGAACTTGTTTTCTTTGAACTGCAGGCACTGCATAACTCATACTTTTGCCTGTTATTTCTTCCCTAAACATCTGTCATTATTTATCTGGACAGTTTAAACTCTTTATGTTCGATTTATTAGTCTCTCTGAGAATTACCTCCAGCTTTGTGTGGAAATGTTCGGTGGTGGGAACAGCTGTCAGTGGCAGGGCTCCCCTAGCTCTTCTCACGATGGTTTTCATTACTGGGTCAGAGAGGACAAGGCGATTTCCAGCACCATTTCAGAGGGTGGGATTTGATGATCTGCCATTTTCCTGGAAAGAGGCAGCAGCCCCATCTAGCACGTGCTAGCTCAAGCTCTTTTATCATCTAAGTCTTGAGTGAAGACATCTTTAATGCTGACGCAGAGGCACATGCTATTGGCGAGCCCCTTTCCTTGGCTAGGTGTGTGAAAGAGCTCCCCTTTCCCTTTGTTGCTCTTCTTACCAAAGCCAGGAGCCAGTGCAGGGCCTGCTCCCTGCCCCGGAAGTTTGTACAGTGGTCTCAAACGGAAAGACAAGTCGGACAGCATGAGAGTAGGCCTGTTTTGGGTGCACTGTGACAGTAACGCTGGATATTTGTAGACCACCTGTCTACACGGAAGAAAATAGCTAATAATGCTGCAATATGTGCATTATATTTCTCATGAATTTTAGTGTCAAAATTGTAAGCCCTGTGGTGTGAGATTCACCTTCTCTAACCTGACCCCCCAGTCCAAGTCTAAGCTCTTTGTAGCCAGTGGAGTGAGACAGTCACCTCCCAGCAGTGTTCAATGTCATCCTAAGGCAGGAGTCTCCAGCACCAAGGCAACCCACCAGAGATCCTTATAGTTCTTATAGGAGACCTACAGAGGGAGACACAAGTGACAGATAACTTTTGGATGTCTAAAATTGGAAGAGGTGAATCCCACCTGTGGAGCTCCAGGGAAATGTCTCACACAGGCTCAATGTCTTACCTTGATGCAGATTAGTTTATGAGCTGCTATCTTTTTTGTATCGTGCTCGCTTACTTTTTTGACTAGTGCTGGGTCTGTCCTTTGGCTAAACTGCTTGCTTTAAGATTCCATCTTGCCCAAATCCCATATATTATACAGTGGACACTGACACATGGACGTTTGCCTGGGACGTTGGTTAGGTCACACCAATTTATGTGGCAAATTAGATGGGCTGCAATGTTCAGGGAAAAGCTTGATTTTAATATTTAATTGTGAGTATCATTAGAGGCTAAAGGGCTATTCATTTCTTCTGGCTAAAGGCCATTGCACAAGCAGCCTTTAAAGTTCAATTACTTACTTCAAGGCCCATATACCACCCAAATATGTCTGTGTATCTGCTGTAAAACTTTAAAATGCACCACTGTTTTGTATAGCATCTTGCATGCCATCTGTTTTTCAGATCACTTTCCTCAGTTGCATAATTTAATTACCGAGATACGTACCAGAGAGGAAAAGAAGAAGTGGGGATGTAGGTAAGGGAAATTTTGTTTATGAATTCTCTGCACCAGATTCTTCCTTTCAGTGTGCCTATACAAGCTGTAAAGTGGTATTGCAGAAGCAAAGTGGGCCTGATCACGCTAACAAAACCCTCAGCTTCCCCATCTCCCTGGAGGAGGTGTATGCAAGTAACAGGAAACAGAGTCCTGCCGTGCTGAGGTTTCATGCCTGTGGTATAACAGAGGGCATAAACTGATACCCATCTTTCTCCTGCTTTCCAGACTTTTTCTTTCCCTGCTTCTCTTTTCCTCTCTTCCTTGAGGCTGGTTCCCAGACATTACTCATATTTGCAAATGTGAGAAGGGCAATGTTAGACCCCTGCCACTTTTTTCCAAATCTATCATTCCTGTTCCTTGTAGATATAGGTAGCAAGCTGGGGATTGAGCTGGTCTTGATTCTCCTTTTCTGGAGGGACAGGTCAGACCTTCCCAGAGCAAATAGGCTAGGGAAGTGGGGAAAGGACCTGAGAAGCAAGAAGTGTGAGATGTAATGACCCATGCCCTGCCGTTGCCTGTGTCAGAGAGTGAAGAAAGATTAAATAAAAGATGTCACTACAAAGTTGGTGGAGGTATTTGGTGGCTTTCCCCTTCTTCTTAGTTTCCTTTTCATCCCAACATGTACGTATGCCCCAGTTTTTCCCCATCAAAATGAATGTGTCTTATCTAGACAAGAACAAGAGCAGCAGAAGTTTGCTCACCGTATTTTCTGACTTTTCCTCTTTTTTTCTAATGGGCTTAAGTACCACAAGAGGTTTAGGTCTAATCCCACCAAAGCAAAGAGAAATCCATGCTCAAGAATGTTGTTAAATCAAGGATCCAATAATTTTCCCACCTACTCAGACTAATCACCCATAACATACTTGACACCAGTATTTCCTTCTGCTGTTTTTCTCCTCCATTTTTGCCATTGAAATTCTAAGCATTTTTAATGAGAGTCTTTCAACTACCTAGAGAGCTCCCAGAATGTTTACAGAAAATTTGTCACAGTCTGACCAGATCTAATTGGCATGATGTGTAAGAAGCTGGGTCCTTGGATATTTTTAGTGCTCTCCAACCTTTCTAGCACAGATCTGTAGGGCATTAATTAATTCCAGTTGTCTGCCAGCTTATTCTCTCAAAGTTGGACTCACACAATAATTTGGCTCCAAGTGTCTTTTAGATACAGTGATAAGATAACAGGATTGCTGGCATTTACCATGCTTGGCATCTTGAGCATGTCTTTTCTGAGCTGTTTGATGCTTTGGACATTATGTAACTCTTTATTACCTTTGCAAGCACCCATCTTTTTTCTTAGTGGTTTCATTACTGTTACTCTAGTCAGTGACAGGCAAGAGAAATGCCCCCAATTAACACATGGACCTTTCTGTATCTGTCCTTTATTTGCATAACATTTTCCTCACCAAGCGGTGTGCAGCATTCTGACCACCTTCACTTTATTTTCTGCATCTAATTATTTCTACTCTGTATTTTTACAGTATAGCTCAGTTCATACCAAATCTATTCTGGTAGCTTTATTACATGCCAGCTGATGTGTTTCATTTTCCAAAAAGTACGGGCTTTCATACCCATAATGCTACTAGTCTCTTTGCTTATGTCAGATTTCTTCACTTTCTGTAGGATGGAAAACAAAACTGAAGGGCCTTCTTTCTGTTCTGGTTATGCTAGAGCCTCAAACCTGCTCCAGGTAAAGACCAGACACATTTGGCCCATGTATCCAGGGGGAGCAGGAAAGACCTTGGGATTATAGTGGAAACAGATTTTTAAAAATCCTAATAAAAGTCGAAAAAATTTTCATGACTTTGCATCTTCAAATAGAGGTTTAACAGAAGGCTGTTTAACAATGCAAGCAAATAAAATTGAAATATATCCTTATTCCTACTGGTGTGTGTGTGTGTGTGTGTGTGTGTGTGTGCGTGTGTGTGTGCACGCGTGTGTGCGTGTGTGTGTGTGTGTATGCCAAGGACAGGGAAGTAATTCCAGAGGAATAATTTCTAAGGAGCATTCCCTGCTGATTATTTCTTCTTGCCATCTGATGTAGGTATCTAGTGCTATCATCCTGTTGCGCTACCCAGCTTGGTTGCTCTCCTCTCTGAAGAGGCCTCCAGCACTGTTCATCCCTAACACTTGCGTACTCTGATGATCAGTGACAATGCTTCAGCTGCAGATCTCTCGTACTTACTGGCTGCAGGCCAGAAGGAAGTATGACCTGAAGAATAAACTGAACTAGTGTGAGAAGTGGACTTGTGTCTTAGTTTAGTGACAGACTTTTGAGTGTGAATCCCAAGGGCATAGTTCAGAGTCAAAGCTGTTGTTCTGAAAGCCCTGACCAGCTCCGGCAGAGCGCTGAGGGGCATAGACCCCCAAGGTATCCCCACCTTAAAATAAAAACCTTTCACAGATATCTGAAAGATGTTTATAACTCCAGAATCATCTCTATTTGGCAGGGTGGAGTAGCTCAACACCTAGTCCATCTCCAAATGTGATTGGGAAACAGGGGTGGGATGCAGGTCATTTAAGGCCATAGATGTCTACATTAGGCACTGTAGATGTCTACTAAGATAACTAACTGCTTTGTCAGTCTAAGCATCTTCTTTATCTCTGGTGAAAAACAGACACTTCTGGGGTATGATTCTTCTAACCTACTTGGGCTGTCTGCTTGGGGATGAGCAATTGTCTCTACATTGACTGCAAAGGCAGCTTTGGATGATTAGCCCAGACAGACATCTCCGTACTGCAAATGTTTGTATGTGATCACATGTAAACACTCTTGGTGTTCGTCCATCCTCTATAGCCGATGAACTTCTTCAGAAGGTACTTCGTATCTGAGATGTTAGAGGAGACTGCTACAACAGGTTGGAGGGGATGGAGGGAGTCAGGATTAGGCAGTGGTTTGGGCTGGGCCTTTTGAGTGCCATGGGTTAACCCTGTACATGACATGTATAATTCAGTGGTATCTAGATGCCTGGCTCCCGCTTCCAGGGGCAAAATGATCATTTCTGAGCTGATGGAAATGCTACAGCAATCCTACTAGAAAGCAGAGACAAGGACTTACTTAGTGAATGTGCCTTGTTCTCCACATGAAGGAGGTGTGGGAACAAGAGAGAATTCAGGGAGAAAGATAAGGGGGCACACGGGAAAAACAGTACGTGGCAGCCAAAGTACATCACCCTTTTGCAACATGAGTAACGAACTAGCTGGTGAAGGCCAGACAGTTTGTTCCAGCTGCACGGCGGAGGAGGGAGCGATATGGAGGTATCACGGTCCGCCCCTGACCACAAAGGGTTGCATCCCAAAAAATAATTGCTGCTCACAGATTAACTGTTGACCTATAGTACCCCCAGCCTCATTATCCCTGCTTACCATATTAAAAATCATGCCCTTTGCTGCATAACGATATGTAAATAAGGGGGGCATACCCCCAACAACTGCGCAAATGGCAATCTGGCCAATGAAGTATGTCTGCCATGCTTCCACATCCCACCTTCAGCAACTATAAAACAGAGGATAGCTCACTAAAGTTTTTGGAAGGGAAGAAAGTTGAACCGCCGACCTGTTCACCGGAGATTGCTGACGAGCGAGCCTCCTTCTCCCCTCCCCCAAACAGGGACACCACCTCTTTGGTAAGACTTGCGCCTCCAACAAACGTCGGATGTTACCCGGGAAAATATATTATTATTGAAAGCGCTTAATTGTTAGTTTGAGCTCATAGAAAGAAAATTTGTAGCAGCAAGTGCATTTATCAACGGCAATTCCGAACCTGTTGTATCTATCACTTTAATAAAATCTTATTCTTTTTACTTTGCGAAACTGACCCAGGGAAAGTCCTCAATCTGGGGGCTCTGGCAGGCAAACATAAATTATAAAGATAAGGAAGGGCCTTCCATCCCTCCCTTTCACATGACAGGAGGACCTGACTTAAGTCAAATTTATGTTCTTGATAATTCAGTGAAGAGTCTTTATGGAGACATTAAATTTGCCAGCTCACCAACTTTCTCCCAGCCAGGTTTTGGGCCTCTGCAGGAGAGCACATATGGGCATTGCTCAGTACAACTCTCTAGCTTCAAGGCCTAGTGGAAAATAGCCCACAAGGCAGGTATGGAGAGAGAGTATCCATAAGAGCCAGCATGTCACACAGGGGTGGGGAGACATCTCCCTCCAGAGGGGCTCACTCAGCTCACCGCTTTCTGCCTATGTCCAGCCTTTTAGAGAGAGCAGTGCTTCTACTTATCCCCTCTGTGCGTGAGTGAGTTGTGGGAGCTGAAATACCTGGTTTCAGGCCCCTTCTCATCCTGAGAGGGTTCAAACTGTAGCTTACTGGTGGCACCTAGCTTCCAGGTTGTATGGCCTCACCACGGTTGGGCAGAGCAGGAAAACTCTTTGTCCAGCCTTTGTCTTTACCCTCTGTAAAAGGTAGCTGTTCCAGGTCTCCACTATAAACTTGGTGCGTAAGCAGGTCTGGGCGCTTGAACATCAAAGACAAGCAAGGACACAGAGTGTAACTTGACAGGAGCTTTGGCATGAGCGTGAGGAAGACCATGTACCAAAAATCTCTGGCCCAGTTGTCTCAGCATTTGCCAGCAGCACTTGGTGCCCAGCACGCGGCTGCTGCACAAGGCCACAGTTCTCACCTTCTTGGCCCAGCTGAGGGTCTTGGCAGAGGCCTCATGCTTGCAGCCCTCCCAAGAGCACAAACCGGGCACCTCTCCACCGAGGGCCTGGGTGTGGAGGCACCCAATGGAGCAGGTGAGCTGGGCCCACCTGGCACGTGCAGGTGGACATGGTGCTGCCCTTTCCCCAGTCCCCTCCCTCTCCAAGGGGTCCAGGTCTCCCACGAGCACCCAGATTAAAGCTGGAGGGGCCGGACGGTGCATCACTCCTCTGAGCCATTTTGCTTCCCTGTGGGGGCCTGCAAACGGGTCTGGTGACAGGCTGATCTAGCTCCTTTAATCATCTTCTCCACACCCCAGTCCCTACCTTGGACCCCACTGGAGTTTTCTGTGCTTTTCTTTTCACTTTTTTTGGGGGGGGGTCTGTCCTGTTATTTTCTCCTGGAAGCGCTGCGCTCAGCGCAGGGCTGGCAGAGCCAGCACATACCTGCTCTGCGACCCTGCAGGGCCTCCCATGCGCCTCCTTGCGCTGCCGCATCCTGCGGGGTGTGCGGCTGGTCCTCGTCACGCTCGCGTTTCACCCCAACACACTGGAAGGAAGGTGAGCGAACCCGGCTTTTCTGCACCAGCAGGGGCCGAGGCCCTTGGCGCCTGGCTCGGCCCCTTAGAGCAAGCCAGATCTGTGCCCTCTTAGAAAACCTGTAAAGGAGACGGGTTGAAAGCAGTTCACTCTTTCCTTTAGAGATAGGCTGAAGTAATGCTCGCAAGCTTGCTCTAAGAAAGCAAAAAAAGCCCCAGTGATGCTGTAGGTCACGGTCCATTTCCCAGACAAGTACAGTGTCCAGAAAAGCTCCCGTGGCGGGGCAGTACAAAGCCAGCCCGCAGGAAATGCTAAAGGGAGCAGTGCAATGAAAGACACGCACGGCCCGAGGCGCCGTGGCCCTGGCCCTCGCAGCACTGACTTGTGGCTGCAGGGAGAGGGCGGACGGGGGTCCAGTCCGGCAGGGCAGCCCTGCCCCAACACCGCCGTGTGCATTTTGCATTAGTCACTGGCTAAGAGAATCTTTCCTCCACCTCTCCTCTTGCCTTCTCCCAAAATAAAATCAAGGGAGGCTTTTGCAATTCTTCTGAAACACAACATTTTTTTCACAGTTTCATTCAAACAGTTTGCCTCTTTTTTGCTTTAACATTGCTTTCTTTTCTTTCTTTTTTTTTTTTTTTCACAAGTCAGAATTGGTATTTTAAATGAGTGGTGTGTAAAGGCTTCATTAGTAACACTTGAAATTTTCCCTGTATTATTTGCTGACATATTGGTATTGCCACATAGTGCCTGGCATACCATGTCTGACACTAGCAGTTATTTCTAGGTTTAGGAAAACAGCTGATTGTGAAGACTGGGACTGGGCAGAAACAGAAAATTATTTTCGAGCATTGGGATAAGAAATTACTTAATAGAATATTCAGAAAAAGACAGCTCACAGGTATCAAGCCCAGGTGAAAAAACAGGTCCACTTTATAAAAAATAACAAGGTTAAAAAGTTGATTCTGACAATATTTTAACAGAAACCACTATGTTCTTGGTAAACTAGAAGTGCTGAAAATCCTCTGTCTTTCAATTTCCTTGCTGCACCTTGTAAAAAGATTTGTATTTACTCTTGCCGGCAATAAGATGGCCATGCTTCTCCTGTGCAGAGATACTAATTGTACATTATTTTACCTTTATTACTGCTCTTCTGTGGCTGTGTTAGCTTCAGGATGGAGCATGGCTAAGAGGTAAGCTCTTATATCGCAAAGAGAAAAGCTAAAAATCCCTCGCAGCCTTCAATAAACACCCCTTCAGTGAATAACTCTGAGTACAAAAAAATAACCTAATAAATCATTGTTCCTTTTAAATAAACAGAATTAACTTGTCCTAAACACTTTGGATGACAAATAAGGAATAACTGAGACGCACAGTGCTGGCAATAAGCACGCAACTGCCTGAGCACACAAAACCCACAAGAATGCTAATGGTTTTTAAGCACTGCGCAGGGTGGGAGGGGAAGAAATATATTTGTCAAGGAGCACAGTTCAGCTCCTCGGGTGGCAGACAGGGATGCAGCTCCAGCGCAGAGTTAATTGGTATGGCTGCCTTGCGAAACGTCTCCGAAATAATAGCAGAGAAGTGGGGAGGCGGCGGGAACAAGAGCATCCCCCTGCACAGGCCAGTGGGCAGCGGCAGAGCCTCCTCTCCCCCACCAGGCTGAGGCCTCCGATGAATTTAACTTTCTCTGAAGACCGGCTCACTTGAAATCAAACTCACTTCTGACCTTTCCTCTGAGCAGCAGGACAACAAACTGTAACGCAACGGCAGTCAGACAGGAGACGAGGACATGTTTGTTTTTTTTTAATGACTTTTATTCATGAACTATTTATAAAAATGTGTAAAATACACTCAAATATATTCGATTTGTTGACTGTAGCTAAAAATATAAAAATAGACTTAACAAATGCATAAATTAAATTGACAATAGTAGCACAATTCTGTGTTCACCCAGCGTTTGTTAGGAACACAAATATAAGTAATTATATAGCATTTGAGAATGGAATATATGCTGAAGATGTTTTTCAGTCACTTTACTCCAGGCACAGGCAAAAAAATTATGGCTAGTCATATTTCAAAATCTTTTTTTTCTTCTTCACTATAACATACTGCTCTACTAGAGAGCAATCTGTATTTAGCTACTTGACTTACAGTGTTTCTTTAGCTTGCAAATAAATCAAGAAACAACTAAATCTTGCATATCAATCTACCAGCCTCACTGACGCTGTATGTGCCCAAATTCCACAGTATTTGCTCAATTTAGCTAGTCCCTGGTCTCCAGTATTTCCTACCAGTCTTAAAAAGTCCTAGTCTGCCCTGGCTATTGAGCTGCGAGGTCATTAATAATAGACCACTTTGCTTTGGACACAGTGGTGCTACCAACAGGTCAGGAGTTTGACTTTGTCAGCTGGAGAGGGACAGTCGAGGGCACTGGGTCCAAGGTGAGCTGCCTAAATACAGCAGGGCACGCTCAGCCTCCAGGCAAAGTTGCAGCCTCCTGGGACTACAGGTCCCAGAGCACACAGCTTCAGAGCCAGGAAATCTGTGACAGAGCCAGCAGGGAAGTGGTTGTCATTTAATATTGCATTTTAATCGCACAGACTCTATGGCTGAAGTACTGAATGAAATGTGAATAAATGTAAGCGCCCGACATGCCACTCCCGGGCTGTGAAGCGGCGGCTGCTGTAGGCTGCATCTCTGAAAGTCCAGCACATTTCTCCAATATGTGACCCTCGGAGGAGACACTAATACAGTGATTAGATGCTTACTGTTCCCATCCCCTTAGCCCACATACTAACTCCCAGGCTGAGGAGCATGGCTAAGTGCTGATGTACTCCTATCTGTCCAGTATTTAACTTTTTGCTTTCTAAGTCAACGCATAGATACCAGTATGCAATACATAACATAAACACAGAGCTCACACATTTTTTTCTCCGTTCTACATCTGAAAGGAAATTCATAATATATCATGGCATAAAATAATATTTCTGGCAATATTAGGCACACATATAAGCTGTATAAATAACTCTAGCAGCAGAGAAAAACGTATAAAGTTGCACTTTTATGACATCTTCACAGTATGCCTATTTCTCTCACCCACTTTTGTGTTTCATTAGTAACAAAAAATATCATTTATCAACTCCAGCTATGTAAAATCTCTTTTTTTCTACAATCGGTAGTGGATCTTGTAATTGTATTGCACAGATTAAAAACATTAGTTACAATTTTTTCATTATTAAATAACTTTCATTAAAAAATTTGAATTAACCTAAAAGCCCAGCCCCGTAAGTGCTTCAGAAGTTGAATGATGTTTTCAAGCTTTTTTCATGTTGACTTTCATTGAAGTACTCAGGCAGCTTTGTGGACAACGCAGAGAAGGCTGCATGTACAGAGATTCACAGGACTGGGCTCCAAGTGTGCAAATCTTAGCTTATGGATCAGCAATAACACTAGCCTTGCTTTGTAACATTATTATTGGGAAACATCAAGAAGGGAATCCTGAACATCGTTCGCAGACATTCAGAACAGAAACATCCTCTTCAGTGGAGGATGCTTTTTCCTCAAGAGCAGTCTTTGTTCAATACACAGGCTCCTTCAAGTCCATTCTTGTTACATTAACAATTTCCCATTGGTCCTGTTATTCAGCTTAGAGGCACAGTAAATATAATTAATTATACTGATAAGTAGGTGTCTTATAGTAAAAAAAAATGCTACATAGATACTTTTTATTTATTCTCAGTGGATTTACACTGGTTTCATATGACCAGAAGTGGGTAGAAAGCAGAACCAGAGCAATAATGTGCGTGTACAGTCTCATGTGTGACCTAGCTAGGCAGAGATGTAAAGCTGTTCGGGAGCATTGTGTCAGGGTGTTTAAAGTCATTGGTTATGTAACTGATGAGAAGGAAGACACTTATCAACTGTGTCCATTATTAGCAGAGAGAAAAGATGAAAATAGCTGTCCGCTACAACATCATTTTGGGTGCAGGTTTGTGAACTCTGTAGCTGCAGAGGAGGGAGCTGAGAAACAATGCTAAAATAGAAGTAGAACAATGTGTGTCCTTCTGAAAATGATGAATGGCATACACACATCGTATACAATCACCAACTTTTGCCCTCAGATCATATATTATTGAGCGAGTTCCATTTTCTTCAGCATAAAAAATGACACAATAATATACAGTGTGAAATAATTTATAGAGTACATTTGGTATGTCTTCACAGTGTAATTGTACTGCTGGTAACTCATGTGGCGATTTTTTTTATTCCTCAGCTATTGCCGCAAAAAGAAAGGTCTAAATGCAGCACATGCAACACAATGACCATATGCACAATGCCCTAAGTTCAGCCGCTATTACTACAGTCAATGACCTAAAGCTGCCATCCTTGTTTGTCCTTTCTTGCTAACCTAGAGTTTATCTAGCAAAAAGAAAAAAGGAAAAAGAGGCCTGCAAGAAAATCTGCACATTTCTTTGAGGTTTTGCCTAGCCTTCCCTAGGTGAAAATGGCTTCCACCATAATGCTGTTCCCTTCTTCTTCAGATCCCATTAGGGGAATGTGGTGGATCTTGAGGTTTGTGTGGGGGCAAGAGGGATGTACAAGAGGCATGAGCAGTGTTTTCATATAGAGACATCTAAAAGGTTGACTGAGCCTACATGTTCTGAGCAGCTGTGAAAGCTGATATCAGGGTTGGCTTCTGAGACATTTGAGGATATTTGGTCAGGAATGGAGAAGATTCCATTGGAGTATGGAGGAAGAGGGACTATCAGGCTGTTTCCTTCTCTCTAGTAAAACTTGAGTGACAAGGATGCACATGTGCCTGCTGGTTCTCTTTTGGAAAGATTTGAAGAAAACTGCATCAGATCAGCCTTGCAAATATCTTCATCCATTGTCACACTTGCTGTTTCTACAGCAAGGATAGTGTGGCTCCAATAAGTCATGGTGAAATCACAGTGGTCTTGGCCCAGTAGCCAAGTAGTTCATAACTTAGGGACTTAACTCACGTGTGTTGGCTGGTTCTCTGGAGGCCTTCAGAAACATTTATTTCTCTCCAAAATAAAAGTGGAATTTAGGCACTTGCCTTCTGCAGCAGGCCAAGTTTTCTTTAGGTAAAGAATGGGTAGACAGGTAAAAGCAGACCTATCGAGCCCTTCCTTCTTCCTGTGATGGAGGTGAACTGGGTGCTGTCGTTTTTCTATTCATTTAAAGAGATCTTTATAAAGAAAAATAGCTGAATGGAGCATTCAAATCACAGTCCCTGGAAGAGAAGCCTCGCTGCAGAGGAAAAAAGCTGTGTCTCATCGCCTTGGCTGTATACCTGGAGGTGCTCTTTGATCATACTTCTTGCTAATCCCTAGATGCTTCGAGTGCATCCAATGATCAGCGCAGCCCTGCAAGCCTACATCCCCTGGGTTATAGATGGGCGTTTTCATATTCCAGCGATGCTTGTGGTGATCATATCAGGCAAAATCCAAGTTGAGGAGTCTTTCTGTGTTGACGTGCTGGGGTAATTCCTGGAAGAGCCTGGTACCACACTCTGTGAAAGCATGTGGCATTCAGAGGAAATCTGCCCTTGGGCTGAGACGGGGGCTTCACCCTGCAGCAGGCTGGGACTGAGGGAGTGTGCTGCCAAGCATAGCGCCAATGCAGGCAGAATGACCAAGGAACAGCGAGGCTGCAAGCAGCTTAAGGCTGAAGCCAATTGTGTCAACTCTAGGATATATGTCTCTATATATCTTTATTTCCTTAATACGCTTGTAATCTCTCTATTTTTTAAGCTGTCATGGTACAGGTTTTCTTCTAATGAGCTGTAGAAGTTGCTAGAGTTTGTATCCTTACAGGTTTGTTCATGTGAATACATGAGGCATTTCCTTGCACTCCTTTCATATTATAACTGTACTCAAATAAAAACGCACAGACACAGGCTGTGGTCTGATTCTGCTCTCTTAAACCAGTGTAAAGAAACCAGAAAGTGACCTTTCTCCCCTCAAAGCACGTGTGTGGAGGAAGGTCTTACTAGACTTTGTGGCAGCATGTGTTGTTTGATATTTTTCTACTATGTCACATTAGACTGAAACAACTGCTTTTAGTGAGGTGGTCCCCATTTTATTTGGCTGTTGATGAGTTCTGTAAAAGGTATGTCATGGTATTATGGATTTCACCCATTTTGGTGAGATCACAAGCAGTAAGTTTAAAGTGTAGAGTAGCATTGTAATTCCTACACAGGACTACTGTTCCCTTGTTTAATAGTAGCTTATTTCATCTCACAAACACTGAACTATTAAAAAAAAAAAAAAAAAAAAAAGGCTGTCCTTATAGGACTCTTCCTGTCTGTTACGTGCCAGTACATAACCTGCCCCAAATTCAGCAGTCCTGTTAGCCATACAATTTAAAATAGTTTATGTAGAACAGTTTATAAAAACTGTGATAAGAAAATAATAGCATTATCTGAAGCTTAATATTAATATAAACATTATAGAAAAAAAATACATATTTACATAATGCCAAAATACAATTATATACATTAATATCAATTACACTTAAATTATATATCTTTAAAAAAATCACCAGACCAATAAATTATACACAGTCTCAATAGAAAGGTCTGGCACCTTTCTAGTGTATGAAATAGATATATAAAAAAAACCAAACAAAACTCCTGGTTAACAAATGTGGTCACAAAAGTAGATGTCTGTAACATTCTTAGTGCCTTGAATAAACAGCATCTGGAAGCAAAAAAAACTGAAATTAGAAAAACAAACAAACAGGTGGCTTTACTTTCATCTCTGCCAGGTGACTACAGTGCTCTGAAAGGTGGTTGCGTGGCAGCAGCACAGACTGGTGATTGACATGACAACTACTACTTTTGCTAACAGCCCTGACTTGTACGTGTCTGGTTATTTCAGTCCTTGGCCTCTTCCAAGCCTGCTCTACCTGTTGATAACAACTCTGATTTCTAAGGGCTAGATCAAGAAAATTACTTTGATCCCTCATCATATTACCTAGACTCCTAACATCCAGCTTTGAGGACCTACTGAGATTCTGCTGTCTGAGCCTGAAAGCTTGCACAGCCTTTAGGGCTCTACCAAGAGATGCAGCCCACCTCTGCTTACAGCTTCTCCTGACTGGTCCTCTTGCCATGAGAACAGGAGGTGCTGGGCAGTGCCAGGCTTGCCACTCCCGCCCCTAGCGGGTCAGGGCAGGGATAGGTGAGGTTGAGGTGATGACTACTGTTCCTGGAAGGCATCTTCCCCTGCTGCTCAGCCCCTCTTCAGCAACAGCAGCTACCCCAGCTTTTGCAGGGCTTTGGCTTAGGCCAGCAGGGCTGTAACATTTTGAAAGACTGAACTCCTGCTAGGAACATCCAACAATCGGATGCTTAGGACACTCTTCAGGGACACAGCAGACCTCTATTCAATACTAGCTTTAAGGAGACTGATGGGCTGTGTGTGGGTTCAGGAGCACTTCTCAAAGCCTGGGACAGGGCATGTGGCCTGGCTGTGCTTCCAGTGCCAGCCAGGCCTGCAGGAATCACCCCTTCTCTACAGTCAAAGAGAAAAAAAGCAGTCATGCAATATGTCCTCGAGCTGGAATGTGCTCCAACAGGTCATTCAGGACTGTGGTGCCCCAAAGATGTAGCTGAGATGTGGCCACAATGGCTTCCTCCGGTCTCCCCTTGAAAATAAGACCAAGCTTCCTGGGCATCATTTTTTCAAGGCCTACTCTACAGGGAGCCTGGGTACCAAACGGTATGAGGGTTTTCAGGCAGCAAGATATCTGTAGGTGCTACAACACTGAAGTCTCTTTGTGAGTATAGCTTTAAATTCTTATCCCTAATGGACTGGATACAGGCTAGGAAAAAAGGCCTATAAAGGATAGAGAGTTGCAGGAGGAGGAAAGACTACAGACTTGGACACCTACATAATGCACTTAAAACAGGCAGGAAGTCTTCTAAGGCTCCGTATATGGTCAAGAGAAAATGAGGGTGATTCAGGACAGAAATCTAACTCCATCAATGACAGACGAGACCAGGGAGCCCAGCCAGTGGCCTCAGTATGCTTAAAGGCAGATGGTGTAAACACTGGTGAGATAAATGAGGAAGGCAATATTATGACAGGGAAGGGGTTCAGTTTCCCTGACAGCATAGGAATCATGAAGTTTGATACAGAGAGAAGAAGGTAAGATAAGAGCAGGAACAGATGTTACAGTGACTGGTAATGGAGGAAATAAAGCTGGAGGTGCTGAAATTTGGTGGGGAAGCCCCTTGAGAGGAAGATGAAGTTGCAAGAGTGACAAGAACAGAGCAGTGAGGAAACAAAGCCCCCTCAATTAAATTGTCTGTGAGTTATTACATTTGAAACATTTTACAATTTGATAAACTTGCACTCACCTCTGTGATACTCTGGATTCACATTTTCATATATTGGAAACAAGGGATTTTCTTGTTCACTGCGTAGTTTTCTGGCTCTTAACACATCTCTCACACATTGATGTAAATACACATACTGACACTGCAAAACACGTTGCATTTTTTTTTTAAGTCACACTGGGAAATTCTGTAATTTCATTTGCTTTATTGTGAAAAATGATTCCAGGCTAACTCCCTCACACTGAAATATGGGTAGTGTTTAAAATGAATACATACTTCTAGAATTAATCTCTTGTTCACACTGGTAATAATAGTAATCTTTTTCATGATGGTGCAAACAGGAAGTATTTCTTTCTGCAAAATAAGCTCCGTTATTCTTTACTAAATATCATCTGTTTTTAGAATATTACAAATATAACATAAATTAACATAATATATTTTGACTGCTCATGTCATGACTGGAAGCTATATCAATTGTAAGGCATAATTTGACATGATGCTGAGTAGCTACTACTATTGACATGCTTTGATATAACATAAGTAGAATAAATATGAATATGTTCAGGGAAGCACATAGAAGAGCTAAATAATTTCTTGATTTCTTTTTCTAAAAAATATTTTCCATAGAATTTGATCAAAATACATAAAAATTTTACAGAACTTTGATGAACCAGAATCATCTAGATAAAGCAATATCTTTTGATCCAGTATAAGTTATAAGACTGCTTTTGCCTCTATGGTGAATGACACACTGTTCTTTCTGAAGAGTGCCTTTCAGAAGAGAGCTAAGATGACATTTACAACCAATGTTGGGAGGGTCAGCATGATGCCTTTATAGAATAGATCATTAAATCCCCACGTATTGCTATGCATTGTGGGTCACGAAACAGGTCATTAGCATTTTGAGATGAATGTAGCATGGTACCCACAAATTAGCCTGGGCAAGTGAGCATCTTTGTATATCAAGGTGTATCTTTTTAATATCACTTTATCGCGAGGTTATAATTTCTCCAATAAGCATATTTATTTCCTCCACCACATCTTCTCATCATTTTTCACAAGAAATTCAGTTATTGTTCTGTGCATTTTTCTCTAATGTTCTAGCTCTAGAAAAGTGAAGAGGCCTGCCGTTACGCACGTACAGCTGCTGTCTCTGTAGATGAAAGACAGATCCAAATCAGAAACTGTATACAGATGCAACCCACAACTCTGATTAATAAGTCTTGCTGAGAGTACAGCAGCTCACTGGCTGTGCACTGACACAGCTACATGGTCACTAAGCTTGATAGAGCATGAGTAGGGTTAGCATGTGAGAGCTGCAAAAGCTTTCTGTTGAATTGTCTCTGGGATGCTGCTTGTGACTTCCTTTGTGGGTAGGACTAGTTACAACAGGGACTTGAGCAGGGCTTTCACCATTGCTGGTTTCAGGCAAAAGCGCACGTAGGGCTGGTAGTGGGATGCTACTCACTATTGCTTGGGTCTAGCTGCCTTTGGAGTTGGATCTCATGTCAAGGTGATGCCAAAGGTCGGTTCCATATCACATAACTCCAGTTGCCTATAAGCCTAGTGTCAAATCTAGGCTCTCAAAAGAGCTGATAGAGAGGCAAGAAAATGCCTCTTTTTTTCCCAGTACTCAGACAGGAGTCTAAGCTAGAGGAAAAAAGACACCCTCCTGAGATGCTTGTCTGCCTTCGCTGACTACAGCTGGTGGGAATGTAGAGGGTGAGATGGATCCGTCTCTGAGGATGCCCAGATCAGGCTGAGAATCTGTCTCACCTCAGAGAGGAGGTGATCTGTGATTAAGACAATTCCAGGAAATCTTTCTCTTCTACATTCCCAATGGTGCCTCCCTTTATACCCATGTGTGACTTTTACATCTATCAGGAAGCTCAGCCACTGATATTTTTGTTTCCAAATTGCAGCAAAGAGCTCCATTAGTATCAAGCTACAGGCAGACCCATCAAACCTATTCTAATTCCTCTATTAACAGTTCACAGGGAAAATGTACACAGTGCCTCCACAACTCTCCTTTGTTAAATCAGCTCCTAAGTGTTTAGATGCTATTAGCTTAAAGTGATTTTCTTACACTTTTAAAAGCATAGAAAAAAATCCCAAACACTTTTTCTGCACTGCTAGAATATATGTGCTTCCTTCTGCATAATGTGTTAGGAGAAGACTGATCAACTTTTCCAGTATCATTAATGAAAGATGGACAGAGCAGCTCAATAAAAAAAGAACTGCAAAGCCATGAGGTCAGTGTTGGAGTTTTAAAATTATAAACATTTAAATAACTATTTCTGCCTGTCATTCCTTTTATGTCTATCTATTGGTCTGCTTTAGGGTTGCCTTCCAAGTCCATCCCCAATGGAGATATCTCTTTTTAAAGAGATAAAATGGACATTTTACTAACAGTACAATGTGCTGTTAAATGTCTTCTGCATTACACTGCTGGGCTGATTGTGATCCAGTGCCAGTGGGAGAAATCTATAGAAAGCACAGCTACCACTCGTAAGGGTTTGGACTTCTGTATGAGAGCCAGTAAAAACAATCCTGAACCAGAGATTCTCACAGAGCTAAAAATACATCTAACTGGCATTCCACAGTGGAGTAACTGTGAAGTGCTTTGAGAGCCTTTAAGGTGAGAAATTATTACTTAGTGTAGCTCTGTACTGTAAGCTATCCAGAACTTACCTCTGTCTGAACCATGTGAATCCGGTGAAGCCTTAAATCGTGCACTGCTGCATAAATGTCAACAGTGTCCTTTGAATCCAGCTGCTGCAAAATTCGGTCCAGTGCAATGAATGTGCCGGTCCTTCCAACACCAGCACTGTGAAAAAAAAATACCCAAAAGTTTTAAAAAGAGATGGCTCAAAGCATTCGCTAACTTCATGTGATACTTTTGCAAAGTGCAGATCTCCAGGGTGAGAAGCTCACTGTTCATATGGCATCTCTGGGATTTTGAACTCCTTACAGTAGAACTTGTTTTGGGAAAAAGAGAGGACAGCCATGGAGGAGCCATGGAAAAGGTATCTCTGCTACCGCCTATCCTGCTTTCTGCTTTGGATCAACTCAGGCTCTGAGATACACTGAGAGACTGCATCTGACTGTAAGTGACTTTTAAGCTTCCATTTCTTTCCAGAAGTGAACCTGTAGGCTTGATTCTATAAGGTAAGTTGGCAAGTGTCTTATGGAAGGGCAGCCAAGGCAGAGTCTTGTCAACCTTTTAATGTCCCAGAGTCCCCAGCAGCTGAAACGCTGGGAGGTGGGGTGGGGGGACAGAAAGAAGGGGAAGAGGAAAGCTGACAAGCCAGTGATACAGCCTGATATGTTGCATCACATGATGTAGACAGGCAGACACAGGTGGGGTCATGTAACATATGTGCCTCAGCCCACATAACAGAAGGAAGGGTCAGATGCTACATTCAGGTAATACCAGTAAGCATATGGCTTTATTAGAAGCTATGCACAGCATTATGCTGCACTGTCTTTCTCACTCTGTAACCCTATGGCAGCTGCAGGTGGACAGTGGATCACAGATCGGCAGCCCGGTTGTGCCTTTTGCGTGTGCGTGTGTAGGGGTGGGTAATGGAGCAGAAGAAAAGTTGCAGCCCTGTGACTGCCAGAAATGGCAAAACAGCAGGGGCGCATGAGGAGGCATTAAGGACAGGGAGTCTCAGTCAGAATGGGGCAAAGGACATATCTGCCAGCTGGCCTCAACATCCATAGGTAGCTGGATTCACCCCTTGGTATATCTTACCTTTCTGGAATACCCTTTTGTGAATCATGTTGGGCCACGGCCAGCAGCACAAAGGCAATTTAGGAATGCAAAAAAGAGATGAACCACTTCTGAAGTGGCAACTGTTGACACTTTCAGTGTTCTCTAGTGGCCCCACAGAGACACAGTGGTTCCCTGAGAACCATTTTTGGGGCATCTGCAGGGCAAGGTTGCGAGCAAGTGCATGTGCCTTGGGAATTGCTGCTCTGATGTACCTGGAGACTCAAACCCATCACTGCCTCTCAAGTTCTCAAGCTCAAGTGTGGCTGCCCATGGCCTAACAGATACAAATACTGGAGAACTTCCCAGGGGTATGCATAAAGGCTCTGCACCACTTAGATATTGCTGCTGCACATACCTGCAATGCACAATACTTGGTCCCGTGTTTGGGGTCCTGTTGATATAATCCCTAACAGTTCTGACAAACTGGATCAGAGACTGGGTGGTCTCTGGCACACCATGATCTGGCCACACAGTGTAGTGGAAGTGACGAATGAGCCTTGTTGAGTCAAGCTGCTCTTCCTGTCAGGACACAGAAGTGTGGGTTATCAGAACAACCGAGACAGGAGGATGCACATGCACCACATGCACCTTCAGAGCGAATGCTATTTTACTGCAGCTGCCACCAAAGATGAACTGGACATGATGCAACTGTGGTAAATCAAATTAAACCTTCCTAATTTAGCCTTGCAGGCTTTTTTATGACAATTAATTTAAAAATATATAAAATGAACCCAAACATACGCTGCAGATTTTAAACTCTCGTATTGTCCATTCTGGGAGCACCGACTCAGACAGCATCTCAACAATCAGGTCTCCATAGTACAAGGAATCCTGGTCAAGGGGCCAGTAGTGATCACACTTCACCTGCAGGGAGATAGGAAAATATGGATTCAGTGTTGATGAGAGCTGGAGCCAATGCCCCCATCCAGCACTGGCAGGAGGAGACTTCAGCATCAGGCATCCTTTGCCTGAAGTTGAAGGAAGAAAAGCAGTATTGACAGCAGTCAGATTCAGAGAGTTGCCACCTCCTGCCCCATCAGCTCAACAGCCAGCCCTGGGCTGGAGCTAGGAACTGGGAGTTTCCATCTTAGATGTTTGTGATGGGGAGAATAGGAATTTCTTCACTAACGTCCTCTTCTGGGCACCACAGTGTTTTCTACACCAATCCCCTCTTGTCACCTAGGCAAAGCAACTGCAGATTCTCATGGCTCTGCATGGACAAGAGCTAGGCCTCCAGCATCTGCTTCCCTGCCTCTTGCCGAGATGTGACAGTGGGGCCCACTCTGAGTTAGTCATGTGCAGGAGGAGACAGCTGGCTGCCTTGTCTGCATCTGCTTTCCCCATTTCTTCAGGAAAAAAAACGTAAACTAAGAAGAAATACCCCATACGTGTCACTAGATCACACTACTTCAAGTTGGCTTATCTTTTTACAGATCTAGTTCCAGTCTTACAGAGATGCAGGATGTGGTCATACTTGGGCAGGTGGATTGCTGAGACAACTAAATAACCTACACACACTTGCACTCAGTAAAGCTGTTAAGAGTGCAAGTGATCTCTTCGCTTACTACGTAAGGGCTTAACTGTCAAAAAGAATGCCATATATTTAATGATGAACGTTTGCTCTCCAGAGCTTATATTTAAAGTAATAGTTGATCTGAGCTGCTGGTGTTCGTCCTCCTATGTGTAGCAAGCTTCTTAATAAAAATAAAACCTCCAGTTCTTTTAACTATTAAGACAACTAACAAAGGGGATGAGTGGAGTGTGAACTACTCAGTGGTATCTGCCTGAGTCTGCAGACAGCCTGAAACAACAGCTTGAGAAAGAAACATAGTGCTTTATTTCTGTCAAACACCCATTCACAGCTCATGATGTGATGCTGACAACAAAAATACTAGCATTTTAAACTACCTTGCTACTTATTAAAGTGCAGGAAAAAGAAGAGGAAAAATCATTTTATAATGATCAACTAACTATAAGCAGATGCTACTTTGACATTGTAAGTAGACGGGGCTGTAGATAGTCCTGCATGTTTCCACCCAATTTGACATAGATTTTTAAAAGTGCTTGAGAATAGAAGGAACTTGCTCTGGATTTTCACTTGCAATATATAGAGGCTTAAAAATGAAATAAACTCAGGTGACTTTATTACTTTTCTGTGGGAGGAAGCACAGGAAACTAATTAAGAACAGTTCCATTTTCTACTTCTTTCTCTACAATTCATGAAAAATACTTTCATGGTGCTTCATTTTCTGTATGGAACTGTAAGTTTTAGTGAACAGTCATGGCTACTGAAATAGATAGGAGGTCTAAAGTCACTCAGTCATAATCTCCTAAATGTAAGAAAACTAGACAAGAAGATAGCATGAAGCACATGTGATGCTGCCATTTTATCTGCTAATCTTGATTTGTGGCCACCTCTGTTTTCACACATCCCCACCCATTTTACATGTCTTCTCACTCATTTGAGTAGCGCTTATGCAAGCAATGTCACTTATCTTCCAGAAGTCACATGCTTTGTAGACTAGAAAGCATTTTTTTTGCCCTTGCATTCTATGCATGCTTAAGGGAACTATATTAGCACTAGTGAGCTGGACTAAAGACCAGAAGCACTGAGCTCTGTTTCTAGCTCTAGCTCTGACATGCTGATGGTCACTGCAGCCTCACTTCACAACCTTAATCTGTCTCCTGTCTTTAGATTATAGCTCTTGCCTCTTACTGTATTTTGTTTTCTCCTTGACTGGGGCCTTTGGTGTTGTAGTGTGATGCAAATAATAAGCATAAACATTTAATAAATGTGAAAACATTCATTAATAATGAGGTAGAGTGACTGCTTACCCGGCCCTTCTCAACACACTGGGTTACCATGACAATATTGTGAACATTTTGTTCCCATGCCATCTTCCAGAACTCATCTTTGGTGCCAGGCAAAGGGCCCTGAGTTGCTATGTATTCCCTGCGGAAATTATTGCCCTGCAAATAGAGAGAACTCTGTTAGCTTCCATCAAGGCAGAAAAACAGATATTCTAGCAACTGAACGAGCCACGGGGCTGTACCCAGGGCTCTGCAGCAGCAGGGCCTTGCTGGGACAATACCTTTGAGAGCTCAAGGGTTGCCTTGGCCCTAGAAGCAGAAGGCTGGTGGGAGCAGAGAGAAGGAAGAGACCGCACCAGTATGTCTAAATATTGTTCTTTCTGTGGCAGTCAAAGCTTTTCATTGTCATACTGTGTTCAGCACTGTCTCAAGCAATTTTGGAACTACTAGAGCTTTTTGTTTTATTTTTACTCTTTAATAAATCAGCTGAATTCTGGGTTGAAATCTGGATTGATGAGGCCACTGCTACTATCAACTACAACTCGTTGGCAAAGGGCCTTATTGTAATCTCATCCAATTTCACCATCCTGCAAGGTGCAAGCACTGTCTAGATGAGCTACAGTTCCACACTGAGGATGCCACCTGCAGTGATAACTACAGTTATTGTGGACACTGTATAAAATCAGTGACCTTTGAAAATATGTCCTTGGCCAATCAAACCTGCTGTCTTATATAACTATAGCAATCCAAGGAAGCGGCCTTAAATGCTGGCTAAATCACTCAGAGTCAACTTAACGGCAGTCAGACACAGCCTTTCAGCACACTCACGAAATGAATTCTCAGACTTTTAGCTAAAGTGAATAAATGAAGGAGGGGAGCCTTAAGCATGCAGCTGCATATTCAGTTTTAGATGAAGGACAAATTACTACTGGAGAGAGGGCTGTAAAACAACATCCTTGAGTCACTTACTGGTATGTAGCTTGCATTAATGTAGTCTGAGCAAGGGTCATCATCCACATTGGAAAGCTTCACTCTTGATGCATCATCTAGGAAGAAAATGATTACAAGAGACTTATAGTTAGGTCTTGATTTCCCCCATGTATAGAAATGTATATGTGAAAGGACTGGCAGGATTTTTGTAGGGATTTTATATGCAGGGCTAATTTAGAAGGGTAACTGTTATATTTGCATTGCCACTTTCATCCTGGAGTGCTGTGGAGTGCTCCAAAGACTATGAGATGGAGGGGGTGAGAAGAAGTTTCTTGTACATTATGCATCGCGTCAAGAGGGAAGGTGTGGGGGGGGACGGATATGTGATGGGGAAGCTACAGCTGGCAAGACTGCATGGCTTTGAGCACAAGATCTGGATCAGGGGCACGTTCCCCAGCCCAGCCTGGCAGTCCGAATGCAGCAGATGCTGTGAGGCTGTGCTGCGAGTGCACATCAGGCCTAGCGGCAGGGCAGCATGAGGAAGAGCCAGTCATGTGGGATTTGTCCTCGATGCACAGGATGTGACAACTCCAAAAATGACTGGTAAGGGACTGAAAGGGGCAACTTTTGATGACAGGTCTTGCCCCAAGGCAACAGGGCTAAACCTCACATTCCTGTTTTGCATATTGTAAGAACTAGGATGGTATATCTTGTAGAGAAAGAGGATTCCTTCAGCATTGCCATGCAGAAACTCTCTAGCTCTGCATTGTGTAGTAGGTTTGCTGTGTCCTCTGAGGAAGAAACTGAGTCAAGGTGTCTGTCAGAAAGTATTGAATGGATGATACCCCATATGTAAATAACTCTACTGTTATTTCTACTGTCCTTGTTATCAGCAGTGACTGAATGCCCATAACAGTTGGAGCTTTTTCCCTCTAGAGTGAACGTTAGTCATTACATCTCTAGTGTGAGATGAAATTACTGGTCTGTGTGAAGCCCTTCAGGGCCATACATCATCTTTGTCCAAGCACCAGGACCTGAGCTGGCAGAGGTATTTCATCTCTGACTGGAAGCAGGGAAGGGATTGGCTACATTCTCTATTCCACTACTTTTGCTGAAAAACGTGAAAAATAGCTCATGTGACGTAATATTACACAATCAAACCTAAAACTCACAGGGTAATATATTATTGTATCGATTTTTCCCTCTGTTCTCTGGCAGAAGTGCTATGTCACATGACTGGTTTCGACCCACATCTTTTAAGTCCTGCAAAAAAATGTGGAAATATAAAATATAAGGTGAAAATAATTAAAGGATGTGACAACACAGAGGGACACAGCACTTATTAGCTCTCAAAGGTCATGGACAGGGAATATTTTTTTTAAATCAAACTGAAATAGCTAATCACACTGGTTTAAGGCAAGCATGTGACTGGCGGGTGCTGTCCATGCTTTGTCACATAGATATGACATGCAACTGAATGCTCCTGGCCTCAGCCAGGTAGGTATCAAGCAGAGGCTGCTAAACAGAAGATGCTCTGCCGTACAAAGAGCTGGTATCGGCATTAGGACAAGGAGAGCTCAAGTGAGACTCTCAAAGTTACTTTGATTTGTATGAATAGGACAAACAAATACAGGTCTTTCTAATTATCGATTCAACCAGCCCCCCACTTCATAAAGCAAATCCTTTGTCTGTATTTTGTTCCCACCTCATACTCCTTGGACAGGAGGTAGTTGGAGTCTGCTTGGAGTTTGGTAAAGTACGCTTCAAACTGATTGACTTTGATCGGACTAAAATGTTCAGCAGGAGGAAAAAAAATCCAGTTACCACAAGATGAATCAAAGTCATAATTTATCCAATTGGTTATAAAAAAAGTATTTTAAGTAATTTAATATTTCTCTTTACCTGGAAGTTTTCCGGTTCCTAGAAATGTTTTCAAAAGAAAAAGAAACACTCTGTCAGTGAGTGACTGAATGGACTGTTCATCCATGATGCCATGTTAAAACAGTGCTCTTTTAGAAACAAAACTTTTGATGTTACCCTTTTTGCCCCAAGTTCAGATGGACTGTGAGTGGCCTGTCCCCGCGAATGCTCAGCCTTGCTGTAGGCCTCTCATGGCCATTGCTGGAATAGAAAGAAAGGTATTTTCATTTCTGTTTTACCATTATGGCTCCAATATAGACAAGAGCTGCCAGTAACAAACCTTACATTAGTAAGCTGGAAAAAAAGGAATTTAAAAAGTCTGTTTTGATTTGTGGCCCTGGTAATGGGATGTCATTCTTTGCCATGGCACAGCTTTCTTGTATTTTAGTTTGGTGATAGTGATGCTGGTATAAGATCACTACCAGGCAATACGAACTTGTTCCTGCTCTGAAACATCCACAGCTCAACCTATCATTATGGAGGGCATCCTAGGTTAAGATAGGCCCTAAGTCAGTTGATCCTCTACATGCAGGGTGGAGAAACATGTAGGTAACGGTCTGATTTTCAGAGCTGTAGAAGGACTATAGCTTCCAGCACACCCATTCTGTAGAGCAGGCCTCTAGGACATGCCCAGGTTCACAGCCAGAGTAAGTGAGAGCACCATAGCAGGCTTTGGGAAGGCCACATAAGTGGTCCTGATTCCATATGGTTCCATATTGTCTTTCTTCCTTTGACTGCCATCTCCTCCTTCGACATACTGCCCTTAGAAAGCCTTTTCTTCTCATGTATGATAAGGGAAATTACACCAGATGCTTGCAGTCCTGCTGGGTATGTAACTTCTGAGAAACCACACTCTATCTGAAATTTTGTCTACACTAAAAAAACTGCAGTGAGATGTGCAAGGAAGAAAACATGTGAATCTGTAATCTATGCATGCTCTATATGTCACTATGTACTGAGAGGGTGCACAAAACTATACATGCAAAAGCAGACTTTATTCACTATTGCTAATGATTCATACCTTTATTTATTTATTTATTTTTGCATGGCAGATAGAGGAATACACAGAATTTGACCATAAGAGTCTAAGAACAGGCTTGCTAAAGGGTAATTCCATTCTAGCTAAGAATTAGGACTGGTCAGAAAACAGTTTTTGTTCTATGGGAAATTCTGACATTTGAAAAGGCAATTTCAAAACAAAACAAACCTAATTCTGTGTCAGGAGATGAGCTGAATTTCAGATTTTCAGACTTTCCCACATAAGACAAATGTTTAATTTTTTTTTTTTTTTTTGGAAGCCACAAGGAATTTCGTATCGGTAACGCTGTATCTCTTTCATCATGTAAAATGGTTTCACTGGATACAGCTTTTTTCAAATTTTAGACATTATTTCACCATTTAAACATATTTAAAATTCATTATTTGAAATTCATCTATAATGTAAAACACACAACTATAATCAACAGGAAACTGAAAAGTAAAGTTTAAACTAATCTTTTTGACACTGAGGTAATTTCACATTTTAAGGTCTTTGAATGAAACGTTAAAGTCCAAATGAACCATTTCAAGAGCTCTCTACCTAAAATGTAGATGAAAATCCTATAAAACATTTCAGTTTTGACAAAATGCCATTGAGTTTGGATGATAAACCAGTCTTTCAGAAATATTCAAACATTTCTACTGAAAACTAAAAGTTGCAGGGATCCCATATGAGACAATTCTTACTAACATCAGCGAGTATTTGAATCTTTTATGAAGAATATATAGATCTCTTAATATGTGAGTCATTAGTTTTATATTCAATGCATATAGATGTTGGGGGACCTAGATTTCATCTGTCATTTTTCTAAAAATTATTTGGTGCATTCTTCCAATTTGCTTTAAGTATTGTATTGCTCAAATTAGCATATAATTTGACCTAACTTCATAACAGAGATTGATAAAGAACTCAACTTACCTAACTTTTTGCCTGCAGACAAATAAAGCAGTAACAGCAACTAACATCACAATGAGAAATAAGCCAGCACTCACACCTTCAATAACACCAAAGACTGGCTCTAGAAACAAAATAGTGCATTTATATTTTTGAGGAAAAGATATGACAGAATCAAGAGATCAACAACTTTTGAGAAATATGTTACTATCAGCTAAAGAGAACACAAAGAAATGTAAGGCATCTAAACACTTGACTAAATGAGGCCTTGATTTTCTATGCTTTTTTTTCCAAACCTCATGCAAAATCTTTTACTCCCAGCCATACTAAAAAAAACCCACAGCCCCAATATCTGAGAGTTTGGTCCTCTTGTACTTTGAAACTTTACTGGTTATAGCTTCACTCAGCATTCACCCCTTTCTCTGCTGCCAGCAACTCCATCAAGCAGTCCTCTGGATTTTCAAACTAAGATTGGATAAGCCATGGCTCCAGCCTCATTTCAAAGTAGCTTTCAGGATACTGCATAACCATTTGTTTTTGTTCCACTCCCCAAAAATAGTTCTGGATGCTAAAGGGTTTTGAGGTATAGTATACATTCAAACACTTGCTACAGTGACTGAAAAATAAGCCTGAAACTAACCTGACTCTGTAGTGATTGGTAAAGAGAAGAAGGTGTCTGCAAAGAGTGGTGTAGGGAGTTCCTTTGGGTCTTCACTGAAGAGTTGGGTGAAAGCCCGTATACTGATCCTAAAAAAGTTGTACAGTTACAGTTAGAGCTCAGCAGATGTTCACAGCCAACAACAGAAAAATAAAGGTTAACCTAGGAACTCACTTGCTCCTTAGAGATAACTAATAACTTTCCATTGACCACAGACAGCTCTTTAGTAGGTGCCTGAATAAGTACCCACAGCTGGATGAGGTGAATCCTGGCCAAGCTAGTAGGGATGGGGGCCTCAGGGGTGCCCTGGCAGAGGCAACAGGTGGGGATCTTGCTGCTGGCACACACAGCCTGGTTGTGTCCAAAGGCAGGGCCAGCAGAAGCCGCAGTGGTGAGGGGACTCAGGAAGGCTACTCAGTGGGGAGATGCTTCCTCTTCACATGGCCAGGCTTGGCAGTGCTAATGGAGAAATGTTAAAATCTACTTAGTTCCCCTGGTAATTCCCAAACTGAGGTTTTGGGAAATGTGCCCTAGTGAGCACAGTCTGTGGTAGGGGCTCCTCAGCAATGCTTTAATCAGTATGAAGGAAGCAGAGAAACACAATGGGCTGTGCCTGCCACCTGCCTTGTGTCTCTTTGGCTGCCTGGTGGGCAGCTCACAGACCTCTTGGGAAAGTTTTTGCCTATTTAAGGGGTGTGACTGAGCTGCTCCGGGGCCCAGGTTTGCAGTCTCACAGCCTGGGTAACCGGCGAGCCTGGTCATGGCAGTAGCCCTTTCCTATCCTTTACAGATAACCCAGGCCCAGCTCTGGAGCTCTGTGCAGAGCCACAGGTTAGAATAACTCCAAAGGACTGGTGTGGTGCAGTGGGGCCAAAGAAACTGAGGAACAGTGAACCAGCCTTGCCTTCTCCTGTTAAGTACTCTTCTGACTTAGCTGATGGTCTTAAGTTTTTCCAAAGAGAGATTTAGTAACTGTATGAAAACTCCCTAAAAAACTGAAGGAGATAAAGAAGCTTATTCACTGCATCGAATTTTGTGTATAATGAATTGTATCATTCCTAGGCTAGTGAGGGAACAGTTTATATATTATCTATGGAACAGCAGGGGGCAAGGATAAAACTTTTATAAATTGCATAGTGAAATGCAGAAAACATTGTACAACCCAGTTATTAATCTACAGAAGCTCAAGTGCATCAGGCATCCAGATAGCACCATGACTAATAATTGACAGAACACAATTATCACAATAAATCTAACCTATATGCAGTCCGAGGCTTTAGGGGCCCATCGCAGAACTTTTGCTGATCTGGATCACATTTTCCTCCCAGATTTTCCATTTCTGCTCCAAGCTTAATGTCAAAGCTTTTATAGTCACTGTCAGGGCTTTCGGCACATCTACTGGCAAAATAATTTGTCTGGTAGATGCGTATAGAGTCATTGTGTTTGTACTCCAGGTAGGAAGGTAATGGGTGCTGCTCATCAGGCTTTGGTCCTTCACTACCTACATCATATGCAGAGAAAAGGAGATGGTTTACATAGCACAGCCATTTATGTGATACAGTATTATAGGTTCAAGGTGTTGACAGACATATTAAATATTATCCAACTTTCTAGCATTCCTTGGAGGGCTGTACAGGCTACCTTGTGAGTACAAAGCTACAGTGGTTAGAGTACCTGGCTTCTAGTACCAACCTTGCTATTATTCTGGGGGGAAACTTCAGACAGATTTCCTCAATAAACCTCAGTTTTCCCATCTGCCAAGTAGCAAATAACGTGTCTTACCTTCCTCTGGTAAAGATCTTTGAGTAGTATGGAAGACACAAAACATGAACATTAACCTCAGCTTTATCAACTCTTAATGACCAGATTAGTTTCACAACCTAACGATGTTGGACCAAAGAAGAAAATGGGTACAGGTGTTTCCTACAGCAAACATGAACTTCCTACACACAGGAAATCCTATATCTCAAGATGAACTTACCCTTGCATTCAAAAAGCTTCTAATATGCAGCTATTGCATCTCCTGTGCAAAATGATAACGCTGCATAAAACTGTCTCTTTGTGTAATGGGTCTCCATAAACTCAAACATTTGCTTCACTGAGAATGATGCTTTAAGAACAGGGCTGGGTATTGCTCTAAATTATCAACGCTCTACACCTTGTTGACTTGTGGCAGGATTCCTTGAAATAAATTTTAGTTTTGAACACAGGCACAGTATCTCCCATTTTAAAAAAAACATACTGCATAACCATCTGTCTGTCTAGAGATAGTTTTGTTTTGATGCAGCCTTGTCTGGGTAGAGCCAGTAGCTGGCTGTGACTTTTCCAGATACAATGCTGGAATAGGTATGTACCAGCTGAGTTTAATGCTATGGCATCTTTCCCTGTGTTGTTGCTGGAAATCTCTGTGGTCCAGAATCCTGGCTCCTACCACCTGCTATTTCATAAAGCAAGTAAAAAAACCCCAAACTAACAAGTCTAGTGTGTGCAGAGGAAAACTGCAATAGGAAATGACAGGAGCCCCCTGAAAGGAAACTCATGAAAAAGATTCAGGTAGGCAAAAGCATGGCACTGAGCACTCCCTGACTCAAAGAGCATTATAGTCTGCACAGACATGACAGACAGTGTAGGCAGTGGAAATATTATCTCTACTTTTTTAGCTAGGGGCTGATGGACAGAGAGATTAAGAATCTTGCTCAGGGGTCAAAAAATATGTCCTGGCATGTCAGGAAATAAAACCACTACTAAAAACAGCATATTAATTGTTGAGACATTCATCTGCTTTGTCACATATAGGTCAAATGCAGAAAGGGAGGGTCACATGTATGCTATGAGAACAATTTCTGCTCCGTCTTACAGTGCTGCGCACAAAGTCTTTGTCTTCAGTAAGCAAACAACACCTGGATCATGCTACCTCTGCCTTCTCAGTGTGGCTTAATGGAGTGCTCTAAAAGCAAGGAAGACAGACTCAAATATGTTACTACCCAACATCTAAACCAACTTGAGTCTCCTGCTGTGGAAGCTTCCCAAACATACATGTGAACGTATGTATCCCAGAGCACAGAATGCAACTACTGCTTCTGGCTGAGCTCTGCAGCTTTGACCGACCCTCTGAGCAGAAGACTGAGTGCATGAGTCCCCAGGTTGTGGGGCAGGTATAGATCCAAAACCTCTGATGAAACCTAGCCACTAGATGAGAAGTTTCTTTGCAGTGTACTGATGCGGTGTACCTCCCTGTGTAACTCATACAGGCTATGGAAAGAGTGCTATTAAATCATGCAACTTACCATCAGCCTCTCTGACAACTACAGTAAAGTACTTCACAGCTCCATTGGTATCACTAAACCAGCTGCAGTTAAAAGTAAAGTTAATGGAGGATTTGGTAATCAGCACATCTTTTTTGTTCACTCGGATGTCTGGAGGTGGCTGAGGGGGACCTGAGGAAATAAAAAAAAAAAAAACCCAACAGCATTATATATGTATTTACTGTGAGACAGAACTAGTGAAGAAAATGCAGTGCTTAATACAGCTCAGCTTTGTTCTCTTTATAATCAAGAAAGAGTCTTCACCTCCCACAGGGAAACTGCCAAAGGATGAAACAAGCCAGCAGTGAGTTAACCATAATAACAGTGGCAGCTCCTCAGTAGGAATTCCTAGAGAAGCCCATATGGAAATGTGTTAAAGTCTTGCTAAATCTATGAAATCAGAAATTGTAGCTGCTAAAAATGACATTTGTTCACAGGTCCAAGCCAGGTGTTTGGAGGCCACTTAGCACACTCACTGCATCCAGTTATTTATTTTACACATCTAGATTTCTGCTTCCCTTCCCAGAACAGCACTGACTCAGTCAGACACAGCGTTCAACTACAGAGTACCATGTTGCAGACTGACCACAGAATTTCCATATGAAATGTTCTTTGTATGATGAAAAGCTATGCCTCAAACAGTGGCACAGCAAAACTAAACTGGAAAGCAAAGTATACAGGGACAAGCCTTCAGAGGAACAATGCAATAAAGGTGGGGATTTTAAGGACCTACCTTGCTGAATCTTTTAAAAATCTGTATTATCTATTATCTATTAAAAATTTATATTGCATGTATGGAAAACATATCTAATACGTAAGCAGGGAGCTGAACTTCAAAGTTTCAGATTGAAAAAGAATCAGTAATTCACATGTTTATATGATGTGTAGCTAAATCTCTTAGATCTACAAAGCCAGGCTGCAATTTTGGGGGAAGAGCTGGGTTCCTTTGGGGTAGGGCTTCCAGTGTTAACCAGAGCCTGGTAAGGCAGCAGTGGTCAGAACAAATAAGAACAAATGTGGAACAGCTAACCTTTAAATAGGACTTGGTCTCACTTTTGTGACATGAGTAGTTAGTCCTTACTAAATCTGAATTTGTAGCATCCTTTGTGGTAGAGGAAGGAGACAACATGGTTGCAATTAACAGGCAATTAGTGGGAGAGGGGAGAAGGTGGGTTGCTGTCTGAACTCTGTAGCTTAGCTCACTAGCTCCCAAACCAAACATAATCTATATGATTTAGCATATGTGGTTTTTAATAGGCAGCCAGAGAGGCATCACTGAATAGGCCTTCTGGCCATCTTGTGTTTTATGAATTCAGCCCTGGAGCTGTTCAGGCCCCTGCACTGTGCTATGCCACCGAATCCAGAGGTGCTGCACAAGGTGGAGCTGCTCTAGGGCCAGCAGTTACAGGCAGTCAACTGGGGAGGAGCTGATGCCTCGCAACACAGTGGTATTGGCGCATGCTGTCGCCACTCTCCACTCTGCACAAGTGGAAGAAGCAAAGCAGCAGCCCAACTGCAGAAGCAGTTTCAAAGCACGTGCTTTGAAAAGCCATGATCCTCTCCCAGCAATATTTCCTACAGGTGATTTGGTCAGGTAGCATCTTGAAGGAGAGGACAGAGGGCCCAAAGAGGACCCTGTGCCACAATCCAAAATCCTTACTGAGGAATTTGTGCTCTTCCTTGTGCTGAAGATGGCTACTCAGTGTGATGGGAAGCAGAGAGGGAAAGGGAGCCAAGCAGCAACAACGAGGACAAATAAAGGTGTGTGATAAAGATGACATCTTTGGTGCTGAACATCATGAATGACAGGATAATTTTTTATGTTTCTCAAATTATATTTAGTGAATGAGCCAAATAAGCAGGTTTTGCAATGTAATGAGAGGCAATATAGTTAAAATCCTGCATTGTCTGTTACAAGAGAGGCCAAAGGAGAGGTTCTCCCTATTTTGGCCACTCCATCACGGGTGCCACATAATGGCAATTGCAGAGTTCAGAACCTCTTTTGCTGTTTGTTTACCCAACACAAGCGATTGTTTATTGCTGTTCACTGCTTCCCACTGCAGTGACTCTGTGTTCCACTTACGGTCAATCATCGTGATGGTGCTGTCCTCAACTACTTCACTTGTCATGTCTGCAGAATGCACCTTGATGGACACCAGGTATCGCTTGTGGGGTACAAGGGTCATGATATTAAGCAGAGATTTGTCTTTTTCTATCCTTTTGGAAAATTCCACTTCACGAGTGTCCATTTTTTTGCATTCAACACTATATCCATCAAAGTCAGAATCAGGAGGAGTCCAAGAACACGCAATGGCAGTAGAGGTCTGGGGTCGACAATGAAGACTTTGTATCTTGTCTGGTTCTAGAGAAATGTTGAGAAGTTGAAGCTCAGTGGGAAAGGGGACAGGCATCATATACTCTTTGCTCATCCTATGGCTCAGGCATCATCCCTAGATTCTACAGCAACAATTTGATTACAGCAAGAGGCCAGGACCCAGAATTCCTACCTCCTACAAATGTGTGATGCCTGATTTTAGGCAAGGCAGTCTAACTCATTTTAGCCCTTTGAAATTCAAGATAGTCATGTCAAGCTCATCATGTTTCTGAGGCTTCAGCAATTAATTGTAAAAATAAGCTGACAAAACCACTCCCTGAAGTCTTACCAAGAACAGCAACATTGGAAAGCAATGCATTTCCAGAACTATGTTACAGCTTATTTGGAGGTTACATATGGTTAACAGTATCAGTCAATACTGATGCCACACTGTCATCTCATGACTGATTCGATTTGCTGGGTAGGATGTGGTGTGTCCGTATCACTAAAGCATACCACAGATGTATTCTTTGTCGATGTAATATTGGAGCATCATTTACAACATGTGACATAAAACAAGGATGGGATTTCACCTTCAGATGTCAGACACTTATATTTTAGTGTTTAAATACAAGTGAAAAAAGTAGCTATGCTCTCATTTTAATTAATATGCTGAATGAAGTCTGAAGACCTATTCAGCTTACTAAACATTGGTGTCAGTCTGGAGCTGAAGCCCATCCCATTTGGCATGAAAGTTCTCCAAAGCTCAGTTATTTTTACAATTCCAGGTCACTTTTTCATCAGCCTACTACGGAGGCTGAAACAGCTAGAGATGATGAGGATCTGCAAGCACTGACTGTCAGAAACACAGAGCAATGAAAGTCCCTGATTTCACAGTTTCAAATCTAGTACAGCGTGGTTGCATTCATCCTTCCTCTCTGAGTGTTCAAAAACATTTTGATGACTGCAATATCCTACTGACCCTAATATCAAAGAATTTTGGAACTTCAGGCTTGTTTTATCCCTGAAAATGATTGATTCAAACACTGCAGCCAAACAGCCCCACTGTGGATCTGAAGTTTGATATCTATGTCAATTTTTAATCTTTAAAAAGTGGATCTTGAACAAAGCAAGGGCTCATTTTAGTGTCCAGTTGAATTCATTGCCAGTTATTCATGAATTTATTAATGGAAATTACTGACTGTGAGTGGAATTGGTAAGATTTAGCAGCTTTGCATCTTCTCCAGTGGAGTGTTAGGGTGCAATGGAAAGCGTAACTTACTTGTTCTCACACTTGCAGACAGTGACTGACTGTATGTCTTCCAGTTGTCACCACTGACAGTTCTGACACTGAACTCATAGAGTCTTCCTGGTCGCATGCCATTCATGATGCGTACTTTTGATTTGCTGCTGCTGTAGGGATTGAATACCGTGAGGGGATCTTTCGGGAGCCACTGCAACTCAAAATCATCATAGTCTGTCCAGTTTGGGGGACCCCACCAAGTGATTGATAAAGAAGTGTTTGCAACATCAGTAAATGATACAGTGTTAGGAGGGCTGGGTGCTACACATAAAGGAAAAAAAAAAGAGCAGAAAGATTCTTATGAAATTTTTACACAAGACAAATGAGATGAAACAACTATTATCATTTTCATGCACTGCAAAGTGGTTTACATTATCCCATGTACATAATCAGTTACTATAGCTTAGCTGAAGTGTGACAATTTCCACAGCCATTACTTATACCTGAGCCTTCATAAGCAAAACAGTGCTGAACAAAATTAGACCCCATTGGTTTAATACCTTCAGTGGGATATTCTTTATCTTCTATGCCTTTAGTAACTCTTATAATACAGAATAAGTCTGTTGCATAGCTGTGAACTGATATGAATTCTGCCGGATGGGACTAAACTACAAACTCAAAGCTTTCGTGTCTTTTACCTGTTCTTCCTTCAGCATTTGCTGTATTGGTCAGGTCACCACTGTGAGTCACCACAACCAGGGTGTACTTTCTGCCAGGAACAAGGTCCTGGAAATGCCATTCTTTCAGTTCTTTCCTACGCCATGTTTCTTTCTGTGTCCCATTTGGGTTATAAAGATTCAGCTCGTAGAAGTCGACATCTCCTGCTGCTGGATCCCAGGTGAACCACAGACTGTCTGTTGTGTTTCTGTTGGATGCCTTGAGACCAACAACTGGGGCTGGTACTGAAAAAAAGGAGACAGATATTAGTTTATGTAGAACATTCTTAGGGTGAGGAGGAGCAATGAGGTCAAGCAAACCTTATGTTTACCTCATAATGGCAGCCATGTAATAATCCAGACAGACACCACAGCTGGCCAAAAAGCCATCAGAAAGTACATTTCAGTAGTTTTGTTTCTTAATTTGAACTGCCATTGTCCCAAAAAAGAAGTTGAAATGTTGATAATGGATAGTTTTGTAAATGTTAAGCAGCTTTTTCCCACTGAGTGCCTGGAAACATCCAGTCCTGAGATAATGAACAAAGTGCACCACCGTCCAGAGACAGCGGTACGTGGTAGGTTACTATACAGTGGCCTCAGAGGATAAAGAAAGGTTGCACAGAGTGTCAGAGGTGCTTAGGGAACTCTGCTTCCCACACACGGCTGAACAAACATGGAGCTGCAGCCAGAGCTCACCACAGGAAACAAGTTTTATTTCACTACCCCATTAATCCTACTGGCTTTGCCTTTTTGCCTCACATGCTCATAGACCAACATTGTTTTTAGGATGAGAGACATTTTCCTTTAAGGCTTATGCAGTGTACATTGGGATGCCCTTCTCTTGATCCAAGTACCTGAGAACTTTGGTAAAACACAGATAATTAATAAACTTCTCTGCTTCATTTTTCCCCTTGTAACCACATCATTTAGGATTTACCTTCTCCTTCATCTAATGCTTTTCACATATAAGAGCCAATTTTGATACTTCTAACAGATGTTCTAATCTAGCATGAGCATCACACTCAGACTAGCTCACTGGTATCTCTCATGAGCACCACATTGGAGACAAATGATTTTCTTAGACATTCTTGCCTGTTCTTCCAAAGACAGACGACTCATTAGTGAGGTCTCCACTGTGGGTGACAATCACCATTCTATACATCCTGCCTTGCCGCAGGTTCTGGAACGAACATTGCTGCAGGTGCTGTTCGCCTGAAATCCTGTCATGAAGGGATTTGTCTGGGTTGTATAGGAAGATGTCGTATGAATCAAGCTCGCCCTGCGATGAGGTCCAGCTGAAGGACAGTCGGCCAGTGGTGCTCTCTGTGACCTTCAGATTTGTGACAGCTGCTGGAACTGGAAAGAAGGATAAATACAAGAGTAAATATCAAGGTGTCTAGCCACTAAGCTGAATCTTTACTAAAGCAACAACTCATTAAAGGAATACATTTCTATTAAGCCACAAACAGCTAAGTAATGGCAACGGCAACTTTCAGAAGCAAGGGGAAAGCATTTATGAGGTGCCACTGAGTCTCTCCAACATGTTTGTATTTCCCAGTAGGCCCGGTTCTGCAGTCTGTGCTCACACAGAACTCTCCATTAACTTCTGCAAGAAGTTTGGCTTGAATAAAGACCGCAAGACTTGGATCAAAGTTTAGACATGTATATTCATGTCAAATCTTGGGCTAAGAGCCTTTAGACTGTGTAAATTAAAAGCCTGAGAACAATAAAGAATTCAGGTGGTTCCATAATGGACAGACTGAGGGAAGCACTCAGCACTTTGGTTTAATATCTTTATTATAAACTATGACCACATTATTGTGCCAAGTATTTTCAGTTTCAAATATCAAGCATATATCAGGAAAAAGGATGCATAAATATCTGGAGTCTGCTCTTACTGGAAGCTTTCCAGTATCAAGATATACAGATGATTCATGTATTTAATGATATCTGACTGAGGGAAATATAAATAAACTGAGATGTTCTAATTACCTGTTCGGCCAACAGTTTCTGCTCGTTTACTGAAGAGCCCGCCACTGACTGTCAAAACTTGTATTTTATACTTCTTGCCAGCTAATAAATCTTCAAATTTGTGCTGTTTGGCAGTAGCTGGCTCCGATTTGTTGCTCAGGAGGATTCCTTGCTCATTCAAGAGCAGAATGTCATATCTTTCAGCTACTCCAGGAGCTTTCTGCCATGTTACTAACAAGGAATGACTGCTGTAAGTATGATCAGCAAATAATTCCTGGACAGAGGCAGGAACTGGAAGCAACAATTAAAGACAGGACATTACCAGATGAAATATGGACCACTCAGTACACAATTGTGAGTACAGTAATTAACAGAGAATATAAATTTGCATGTTCACTTGTGGGAATAGGGATGTCTGTGCATGTGTTTGTACATGCAAATAACTCCTAGACATAAAATACAGTCAGATGAAGTTACAGAGTATCATGGACATCAGAACCAGAAATGGAGAGGCAAGAGATATTAAATTTAAATTACCATGAAAAGAGGGAGATAGAAAGTGGGATGAATTGACAAATATATTAAAAAAGGCATATGAAAAGAACTGAAAACCAAAGAAGTTACAAATTGGTGCAAAATACAAGTAAGTAGCACATAACAGGCAATGTTAGCTAGAAAGCCAAGCCCACAGCAAACACATGCCAAGTACAAACGAGAGGGGAAGGACCGAAAACAAGCCATGCCAGTGTGTATGTGTGTCGATACACAGTATATTGGGGCTATGCATTGTCTAACAAGCTTTGAATATGCAATGGGCTCTGCTAGCATGCAATATTTGACTGCATGGACCCCTGTAGATCTGTGTGTTGGATGGATAGAGGCCATGGCTGGGCAGGCCTGGATTGCATTAATCCCACAAAGGCACACTTTGGTCAGGGGAACTGAATCCTGCACACATTTACCAAGGTAAAGCTACTCACGTGACAAGTCTCACTGTTATCAATGAGCCACACCTAAGTGTTTGCAAGAGTGAGGACTCATGTTTTTGTGATAGAAACACATCTTCTCATAAGTCTGGGTCTCCCCGCACCCAACGCTATGTTACATAAACAGGCAGTGTGTAACTTATTTAATAAGACTCAGCTTCTGGGAAGTCATAATGCAACTTGCTCCTTGTCTCAAAAGAAACATACTTGTTCTCCCAAAAGCTGCTAAGCTGTTGTGCAAGGTGCCGCTGTTAGATTGCACCACCACCCGGTACTGCTCCCCAGCTTCCAACTTGTGAAACATGAGCTCAGAGACGTGTTTGGAGACACTCTGGGAATCAAGCTGATGGTTTTGCTGAAATAGAGTCACTGTGTAGGAATCAACATCTCCACCTCCAGGAGTCCAGCTCACTTTCAGGCTGTTTGTCATGCCACTGTGTGAAACGTGAATGTTTCTGACTGCACTTGGAACTAGAAGGAAAAGGAACACAAAGGCACCTGCTCACAAATTTCCTGTTTGATTCAAACTTTTTAATTCCTACTTTTTTTTTTATGGCTAAAGCAAATGATTCAAAGGATGAAGAGCATTTGCAAGTATAAGTAATTTCGCTCGTATGGGTAAACATAATAAAGCTGCAGACATTTGTGTGGGATTGTGCCATTTTAGAAAAGCAATTCCATGTTTTTACCGGAACAGTAAAGAAAAAGTAAGTTAAAGAAAAAAGTTTTTATGTTCCTTTATCTGGATAACCTCCCTCTTCCTCAAATGATGTTTTAGAAACAGCTCAGAAAATCCAAGTTTTTCTGTACAGTTAGTTAGCCAATTTGCACTTACAATCTAGCCCATTCATTTCAAGTGGGCAAACAGAGGTATAAAATAACTTAAGTGATTTAGCCAGAGATACTAAGTAAACAACTGGCATGCATGGCAATAACAGAAACCTGAACATTGACATCTCAATACCCTTTCTATGGAACAAATCAGATTATCTGCCAACAATCAAATATTGGTGACTGCGACATTTGTTTATTAAGAAAAGATCAAGTTAGCTGAAGTACTAGTATGGTTTTCAATGAGATCTGCTGTTTTTGTGCCAGCGTTACAGAAGCTCAAATAAGAACACAATTTAGCCCTGATTTTCTGCTCCCATTCTTTCCTCTAGAAAAGCTTCAATGGATGTTTTAAATACCATGTTATTTCTTACCTGTTAGGCCTTCTATGAAAGTAGCACGCTGTGCATCTCCACTGATTGTCAAGACAAGAATTTTGTATAGACGTCCTGGAGTCAGAGCTGTGAACCAATACTCCTCAATGGTATTTCCAAGGAAAATGGGTGGGAAGATCTTCATATCATTGAAGAGGAGCTGAATCTCATATTTATCAACATCCCCTTCAGCCTTTAACCAAGTTACCTGCAAATCCTCTGTGCTCCTGTTACTAAGAGTCAGTTCCTTTACTGATTCTGGCACTGAAGAAGTAAGAGGAAAGACAGGAAACTTCTCAGTACTTATTCCCATTATACAGATCATAGCAAAAAAATAACAGCTCTGAGACTACGTTCCTGAGCTAAAACTTTGCGTTCAGTTCCTCAGGAAAAGCAATAGATTGAACTTAATTGTAAAGGTGGCTTTTCTGTTGTTCATACCATACTTAACACTGGAAGGCCCTATTCCAGGACAGGGAGTTCACAAACTATCAGCATAAAAATAATAAACAAATAATAATGGAGCCTGCAGGGAGTATGCAAAGCCAACAAAAACAGAGTAGGGTCTATCTGTACGGCAAATGCGGTGCAAAGAGGCCTGAGCTAGCAGAGCCCCGGGACAAGCAGCCTGTGTTATGCAGCACCACACTGCGCAGGTCCCCGCTCCTGCCAGATGCAGGTCAGCTGTTTTTGCCCAGCGCTGCATCTGCGTTAATAAACTCAGTTTCTTAGCATGGCTCATTAGCTTGAATGTAGTGCTAGGTCAAGACAGGCAGATTGCATGCAGATCCCTGCTGGCTCACACACAGCCATCTTACCGCCCCTGCCCTATGCTCTCCAACAACTCCAGTTTTCAGAGCAAAGTGAGTTTGTTGGGTAGAGTGAGGTCTAGTCTGTCTCCTCCCTATATGCTTCCATGATCGGAAAAAACTGTCTTGCACATTCTGGCCTAGCTCAAGCACAAATAATAGGCTGATGTGGAAATCTGTACAACTCTGGTTTTCAGTTTTCCAAGTCTTAACACTTAGCGTTCTAAGTTCGTAACACAGGTCTCCCTTTTCACTTTCTACTTGTCATTAACTTAAATATCAGTCACAAATTAAATACTGCTTTCCATCTTTAGAATGACAGCCATTTAAATAGTCACACTCTCAGCATTCAATGTTGAAATAATACAGGATTTTTGAGCCTGGTTATGGTAAACAGAAAAAAATGCTCTCCACCTGGAGTGCCTCAGGATGTTTCTGGGGTCTTTACTTACTTGTTCTGCCATAGACCCTTGCACTAGTTTCATATTTCCCACTCCTTGTGCTGACAGTGACACTATACTGCCTCCCTGGCACCAGATTAGTGAATACACATTCATTTTCATCCTTAGGGACGCTTTCTGTTTGCATGAAGTCATTGTTATTCTTGATGATCACTTCATAATTATCAAAATCACCAGAGGCATGTAACCAGGACACCTTTAAGTAGTCACTTCTTGCGGAATTGCTGACAGTAAGTCCCTGAACGCTTGAAGGGACTGAAAGAAAAAACACAATTAAAGGTTCAGAAAGCAGTAACTTCCTGAAGTAACAGGAATTGCTGTAGTGGATTATATTTGTGGTCATTACCAGATATTTCTGAGGAAGTTTCAAAAAGCCCACAACACAGACTTAATCAATAGCCTACCCTCTAAAATAGTAACTTCACAGTTTCCATTAGAGGCTGGTTTATGTCATAAACATGACAGTGGTTTGCCTTTCCAATTTTGTGTCTGCTGGAACAACTTTGTCAGTTCTGGTTAGGGCAGTACGTTTCACAGGCTCACGCTAGTCCTGAATTTGCTGCTGCTCCTTGTTTCAATGACTGTCCCCTGGATTTTCTCTTACATGAGAAGGAGTTTAGAATTGCACGCTCTTGATATTCTTTGTCATTTTAAAGCCCATTATCATGTTTCTGTTATTCTGCTGGTTTACCAAGTATAATTTCAATCCTGGAGGAACTTTCTAAAAGCTTTTCATCATTACCGCCACCCTTCTCTGAAATTTCTCTATTCCTGTTATGGTGTCCTTGAACCCAGCATGACCAAAAGCAGAAGACATGGGTGTTATTCATTTATATGGCAGCTTACTAGTACTTTCAGTAGCTAGTTCCTATTCTGTTCTTTCAGTGTCTGAATAACTTTTGGGGGGGATGTTCTGCAGGATACATGTGAGGGGCCAGAGGGGCTAAGAGCAGGAAAATGCATCTGAGTCAAAATTGACATATGCTTTCTATTCACTCAGGATTGACACACTTCTGTTAGGTTTTTCTCATTCACAAAACAAAAAATGCTTCCACTCTTGTTAATTTTAGGCTCAAAAGCTTTGCTGATGTACGCAAGCTATTTTCTTTGGGCATGGCAATAGACTTATTGTCTTTAGTCCCAGTACTCTTCTTTACGACACTGTGACACTTTGGCTTTGTGAGGCCTTGCTCCTGAGATTTTGCCACCAGCTTCAACGGAGAAAGGTCAGGACACCTGACTTTTATTCATGCTAAGGTCATTTAGTATGACATAAAGCAGCAGTAGGGGCATAAGAATAAGTCTGCAAGGCTGTAGTTTTATGATTTGACCCTCCAACCTCCAGTCCCCCATCCCAGTTTTGACCAGATATTCACAGCTTGTTGGTAACAGCTGGCCAACGGTCTTTTGGTTACCTGATTCACTCAGAAGCTCTCTTTACCTGTTCGTTCCTGGCTGAAGGAATAATTCTCATACTTCCCACTCTTCGTGGTTATCATCACATTGTAAAGTGTCCCAGGAGTAAGGCTGCTGAAGGAGCATTCACTGAAGGATTTGGAAATGGTGAGAGTCTGAATAATCTGGTCATCGTGAGAGAGTGTTACCAAATAACTGTCTACATCTCCAGAAGCTGGCAGCCAAGAAACACTGAGGTAGTCACTGCGACCTGAGTTATTTACCGTTACTCCAGTCACGCTGGAAGGAACTGTGCAACAAAGAAGAAAAACCAGAAGAGCTTTAACTGGCCAATTCCTATGGTTGTGCGTATGCCTGGAATGCAACCCTGCAAAATAAACAGGCCTCCACTCTGTAGACTAGGAAGCGCTGCACTGACTCCCACGGAGCAACAGTCATCTGCTTTTCTGAATACAGTGAGGGAAGTTGTTGTCTTTGGTGGCACAATCCCAGCACTTCTAAAATCCCAGAAGATGAGCTGTCCTCTCAAATTGCCATTCATCACTAATAGTAATAATCGCTGGTGCTTGTATGGAGCTGAGGCCCACACTAGAATGTGTTTCATTTACAATGAGTCCTCTGACGCCTAGTGGCCAAAACGTGAATGCAATTTGTTTTTCAAGCCAGCAAGGTGAGCTTGCTGGCTCCACATTGCCAGAACTGCCATTAGTCTCAGGTACAAGACTATCACGGGTATAACACTGTCAGACCATAATTATAATCAACTGCCACATTTTCACTGGACTCAGATGCACTAAACTGACTTACCTCAGTAGAGGAGCTGGCCATCAACTGTCAGAGTCAATAACATTTGAAGATTTTACAAAATATTTCTATGTATTTTAAGCCTTTTAGTGCTCCCCAATTGGTTTTCATTTTTCTTTTAACCTGAAAATAGTTGTTTCCAAGGAGAATGTTGGAGCAAATTGCAGAACACCTGGCTTTTGCCAAATTCACATAAAAGGTAAATTTGCACTGTTTGTCAATTTTTCCCTATATCTCAGTATCCAGAAGACTGGTATTACATTTTATGGCTCATGAAACTTTCAGAATTTGATGCAATAGTAAACACTATGCTATCCAGGATATGAGGGCTTCATAAAGAGTAATTTTTCCTTATGAGCACTGTTTAACATTCAATAGGAGCAAAAGAATGAGTCATGAGAGACTGAGACCCAAATTCACCCCACCATCTTTAGGCAACCAATCTGCACACCTAACTGAAGAGTAATTACCCTACACTCCCATCTAATCAATGGAATAAGAAAAGCCCTTCCAAGGAGTGATCCACCCACTTCAGCTGTATGTCATTCTCAGTGTATATTTTTGCCTTGGCTACACAGCTGTTAGGTTTCTGCTGTAGATGAGCAGTTCGCTCCCTAATGTTACATAACACAAATCTGGACCCATTACGTGTCTGAGGTCACGCACAGGAGGTGTATGGCTGAAACTCAGCCCAGTGGCTTAGCTGCAAGACAATTCTCTTTAATAAATTCAGTTTTTAGGAGTTTACAAAAGACATGGTGGAGCATTTCTTGCTTACCTGTCCTCCCCTCTGCAACTGTTTGCCTGGAAGATATCCCCCCGCTGACAGTGGTAACAACAACTGAATAGAGTCCTCCAGGTTTCAGGGGGTGGAAATGGTATCTGTTGGTTTCACTGGGAACTGTCTCATTTTTAATGACCACATTGTCATGAATCAGTAGTACTTGGTATGCGTCTACATCTCCCAGTGCTCTTGTCCAGTTGGTAAATAAGCTATTGGTTGATCCCTGACTTGCCACGATCAGACCAGTCACTTGGGCTGGCACTGCAATGCAAAATGTCATACTGTTACTGAGGAGAAACAAAATAAAACAAAACAAAATCCCCCAAATAACTCGAGTTTAGTCACACTGAGGAAGTGCATCAAAAGAACATTCCAATTTACAGCCAGACTCAACAGGACTAAAAATAATCTAACTGTGGACTGCTTCCTGTCTGATGGGATGTGGTCTATGGGAAACTATCTACGGCACAGAAAGGTCTTTTGGGCTTCAGCATAGCTTTTCTTGATCAGACCAAAATGATTCAAGATTGGAAAACTGAAAGAGACTGAATTTTATAAGTGCCATTAAACAAAAGCAAACAACTTAGGAAATCACTTGTTTTTGTGATGACTACTTTGTATACAGACTGTCTCTTTCATCCTCCTTTTTCTCTCCTATTCCCCAGTTCTCATTCCTATTAAACTGCAAATCAGCTCCCTGAATACCACATAGTCATCTATACCTCAGAGAGGCTTCAGGTGCTTTCATTTTTGTGGTACCTGAGATGGATGTCTTTGGTTTAACCTTTTATTTTTATATTAGAAGATCTTGAGGATACTAACTTTTCTAGCATCAAAAGATGAAATAATAGATAAATGCTATCATTGTTTAACAAAGTACGAGATGGTGAACTTAGCCAGATCAAAAAGAAGAAAAAAGGAATAGAATATTTAGCACAACTTTTACCCAAAGTTCTTCTGTCTTTTTCTTTTTAACTTGACAATATCTGGTCAAAGCAAGGGAAGACAGTTACTTCTTCCTAAGTATATATTTGCCTACATGATGAAGCACATCTGAAATAAAAAGCCCTTTAACTTTGGAAAATGTGGTTGCAAACGTCATCTCCTGTTTTATATCAACCGTTCTGTAAACATACTACAGAATTAGAGATCATTAACACAAGCTGCAAAATTAGGCACATAGATGAAAAAAGATTAATGTAAACTTGAACCAAATATTCCAGCTGTTTTATAATATTTTCATAACATGATCTCTGTGCAAAAGGCTCTTCTGGTGATATCTTTGGCTTCACTGGAAGCTGACAAATTTGGGATGCATGTAAGACCTATTTCTGTCACATTTACAACAATATTTTACAAACACAGTAGGTTTTCGTACTGAGAAGAAGACTCAGATGTCTGGGATGCTTATTATGACCTATGCTCCAAATTCATAGATGTTCGTTCTTCAACACTTCAAACATAATGCTGATGTGTTATCCCTACTGATCTGCTTTCAAGCATTGATTTGTATTAGTGAAGTGGGACACAGGAATCTTTAGGCCAGAATAGGCCTTCTGAAAGGGTGTAAGGCAGAAGGAAGCGAAATCCCAACTATCTAATCACATAGCAGAGAAATGAAAGTTTAAGTCAACTTTTTAGGCCTTGGAAGGAGTTAAAACACTTTAGTAAGGGACACTATCAAGCCAGAAGCATGATTAGATTCATGCACTAGCAGCTTGTTTCTTCCTGTGTTGTGCCAGACCAGAGCTACATTTTGGGACTGCTTGAATAGAAGAATGCATAAGCAGAGCAAAGGAACACATATGGCTTAAAACTTGCACACGTGCACAACATTAGTACCCTGCAGGGGGTGGGAAGGAGACTTTCCTTGTGTCACAGTCCTCATCCTGAGAAACAGACACAGATTTTGGACTCAGAAGAACAGAACGATTCAAAATATGTTTTCAAGGTCACATGTGTTTTGTGTCTGTCAACCTTGGAATGTTCCCCCTAAAGCAACATTTTCCTGTTCCTTTTTTTTTTCCAGATGATGCATGCTTTGAATCAAGGAAGTGACCTTCCCTAAGATATGCAGTGAAAATTGTTCTTCTTATATGGAATCTTGTGCTAATGTAAATTGATCAGATGTGACATCATATTTCAGAAAACAGTTTTGCCAGAAAACAGTTTTGCCAGGAATTACATACCCATTTCCCCAAACCTTTAAATAAACACTGCAAGACATCAGAGAGAGTTATAAGTGAGAGACTCAGAAACAACTTATTTTGCTGAGGAAATAAATGTAAATTCAAGGCTTTTGATACTTGGACACTGAGTTCATTTAGCTCACTATGAAGCAAATTAAGCTGTTGTTAGTTAAAAGAAGCAAAGATTAAAATAGATTGACAGTATGGCACCTGTTCTTCCTTCCACTGAAGTCCAGTTGCTTAAAATCCCACTAATGGTAGTAACTGTAGCTGTATATTTTCTTCCAGGTACCAAGTCTGTGAAAGTGAATTCCTTAGCTTCTTTTGCAAGCCCTTTTTTAATGACAGTAAGGTCCCTGTCTCCCAGTGAAACGACGTAGCTGTCCCATTCTGCAACAGGGGTCATCCACATGATACTAAGTGAGGATTCATTAGCATGCTTGACACGGAGCTGGAGAACAGGCTCTGGAGCTGCAGAAGTGCACAGATATCACAATGAGAACAGAAATTTGCAGTCAATATACATGTTGTAACTCAAGCTGCTATAAGGAATTAAGCTATGAGAGTGACAGCAACAGAATATTTTTAATCACAAGGAGACTCTTTACCGTTGTCTAGGAAGCAAATCTTACAAATATAGTATTATTTGTGCTATTCTTTCAATAAAAGGCTGTGGCTGTAGACTTCAGCAATGCTTTATGGCTGTAATATTTAGATTAAACTTATGCCAGGGTATACATTTTTGGATGAACGGAAATTCAGTGAAGTCAGTGAGCCTCCTTTTGAACTGTGAGTGCTACATGGGTATATAAAACATTCATACCAGAAGATATATCTAGGCCAATTTAGCTGTGACAAAAAAGCACATAAATTATAGGGTTGGAATGACATTCTGATTTTGCTCTGGTTTATAACTCATTGAAGTTGAGGGTTACTCCAAATTTACAGTGGTATAAAGGAAAGGGTTTGACCTTGCATCAGTGAATTGCTCTGTGCGTGCATGTGCACACACACACACGTGTACAGAGGAGGATACAAGACATTTGTCACTAACGGCAGTCTTTTTGTCTCTTACTCTAAATTCGTATCACCAAAATACAACTCACTTTCCAAGACTGTGGTCTTACATAGGAGAATATCAAATCAGAATAGGCCCTAATACCTATGCTTCATAACATGTACATTACGTACCTAACTGCGGGGTCAAACATAGTTATGAAACAGTCACTGGTGCAAATTATTTATGGACCATGTCCTAATCTCTTAGTTGTGTCAACAAAAAGTAACACCATGAAATTAAATAAAGTTATTCTTGATTTATATCTGAGTAACTGAGATCAGAACCTTGCTTGCTCTGATAATGCTGGCTAGAAATGTTCGAGGATGCTTCAGTTCTGTAGCTTCTACTGGTCTACTGCGCAAAATCAACCAAATGAAAACCCTCAGGGAGTGAAAGGTAAGGGCATAGCAAGAAAGGAAGGCAACAGGAAGGATGAGAATAACGCAGGGCCCCCCTATCTTATCTCACATTCTCCTGTGAGATAAGGCTCAGGCTTTGCTTGATAATCTCCTCCAAGTCTTCTTGTTTTCTGAATTGCACTCATTTTGCATTCATAGAGCAGAACCATTAACAGCCATATTGCAATTATTTTTTTAGTTTGAAGCAACCAGATATGGATTTGACTTACTCTAACATACTCCCAAGAATTCCACTAATGTCACTGTAGTGCATATGGATTTTCTTTGGAAAGGCTGACTTGAACAGAGTCATCACATTTTCTTTCTGGAGCACAGGAGCTAGAACTGGGATTTTATGGAAGAGCCACACTGACACACCTCAGTCAACTTCGGTTAACACTGGTGATACTATTTAGTTATCAAGGCTGGCAGAAAAACCAGTTTGCCACTGTACATACTGATGAACAATACAGGAAGCTTGATACCGCTCTCTTTAGAGTGTACCTATAAAGTGTACCTGCAACCAGCTACAACACGTAGCAGTGAAATGTTGCAAAGCCAGTGTTGCGCCTTGTTATGACAGAATGGTGATATAAATCCCCAAGCTTTCACTAACAATACATTTACCATGAAAATAACTGCTGAAAGTTTTCACAGAACTGCTAAAAATACTTATTTCTATTGCTTACAAGGGAGGTCTTTTTCAGTGCATTAATAGTGAAATTCATTTGTAGATATCTAAGTACTATTTCTTTCTGATTAACCACAGAGCCTTTTGAACAGTCTGTAGTTTCATGTTTCCCAGACGAGTGTGCTGACCTGTTCTCCCTGCGCAGTGAGTACTGCTCTGCAGATCGCCACTCTCCACAATGAGCTCCACGTTGTACTGCCTCCCCGGGATGAGGCCCACGTCCTGGATGAGGTACTCCTGCGTGTCCTTCTCTATGGTGGTGTTGAGCACCACCGCGGAGTGGTTCCACAGGAGCAGGCGATACCTCTCCCAGTCTCCCGCAGGGGGCAGCCAGTTCACTCGCAGAGACCTCAGCCAGCCACCACCACTGGCATTCAGCTCAGAAACTTTCTGGGGAACTGAAATACAGAGATTAAGAGAGTAATTTTGAAGTAGGGAATCTCCGGCAAGAAATTACTGGACACTGGCTCACAGCATAGCTATTGTAGGAGTACCTGGATCAATTACAACAACATGAGGTATCTGTGACAAGGGAAAGCATTCGTTTTAAAGATAATTTTTACTCTTCTCCACGTAAACCACTCACTTTTTCACTGTTTGTTACTGATAGCAGAAATGGGGAACCCTTCATAGGGTACGGAAAATCTCCCATATGAATCTTGAGAATGAATCTTGCAGTGTTTGCAGTTAGCTTCCCAGCTGTTTCCTGGGGTTGATTAAGTTCACTTGGAATTTGTCAATCAATTTGTCAAAGCTAAGGCCAAAGCTTCAAACACTACGGGCCAAATTCTGGTGTTAACAACAGAAACGCAAAGCCTGATGGCTTCTTCCACAGCAGGCTTGTGTGTCCTAGTCCCTCCCACCCGTAAGGCACCAAGGTTCAAACCTCAGTTCATTAAGGCTTCCACTCAGTCCTGTCCTCTGCTTGAGGGGTCCTGAATTTATGTGCTTAACCTTCCTACTCTACTCAGGCTGTAGGCCACACTGGGATAGGGATCTATTAGTCCTGACTACTAAGGCTTTTCTGTTTTTCGTGGAATAATTAAATAGTAACCTCACCAAGCAGGGAGTGGAAGACAGATGTATAGCATCAGGTGCTAGGGCATTCCCAGGTCAGCATTAGGTCCCTGACATCAGCAGGTATTAAATGTAAACTAAAAGGCTAGAGTCATGCTGTCATGTTTTCTCTGGCTCAGTTAATATTTAATTACTCAGTACATAGCAAAGATTGAGAGGTTTCCAACAGCACCACAAAATACTTACCAGCTTTACTTGCCACAGGCATAGCTGGATATCAAGGCTAGATCTACCACATACCAGCAAATACGGGAGATGGGTTTCAATTGCTGATCAAGTCAATAAAAGCACCTGGTATTTTGTTAGGAAGTACTGATGTATTTGAACTGTATCAGAAAAAAAGTTCAGCCTTGCCAGACTGACTGGACATCACCATGCCCTTATGATCCGAAGTTTCAGTCCCTGAGATGTTCAGCACTTGCCACCATGCTCCTCAGAAAGTGATAATGCCTTAGGCATCCCCCTCAATGCAGACTGGTGTGGACTACGTTCTCAGGCACCCAGCTCCCTCCATGAGTTACAGACAGGTCCTAAGTGCCTAAGCCCTTCAGTATCTAGACCTGGCAGCCTAGGTTTATAAATCTGTCTTTAGGTCACACAGTATCTGCTGAGGTGACCCTGTTATCAAAGTTCTTGGTAGCTACGGAAAAGAAAAAATCAGGGAAAAGAGTTGCGTATGTTCTTTGGAAATGTCACTTCTAGATCCCCAACACGGAATAGGTCACAAATTCGGGTATCAATGGTTTGAGTGAGGGCATGAAGCTATCCCTTCAGATGGAAACAGTAATCTTAAAGGTGTTTGAGGGCAGGCTAGACAAACAAAAAATGACATACATATAACTGGTCTGGCTTTGTACTTAACAGACCCGAAGAGCCTTACAGGTATCTTCCAACCTTATAATTCTGCACTGAGAATGGGGTAGCAGCTAGATATGTTAAGGATGTTTCTGCCTTTCATATGGGATGTTTAGCTGTAAATGATAAATAGCCTGTAAAACAAATACTCTGCTTTCTCTCTCTCTCACACGCACACATATTTTATATTTGTTGGCTCTGAGTCTTACTTTCAATTTCTGTATGTATTCTTCACTCACTTACAAATTTTTCCCATCTAAATTCTACCTGGATTAGGCTGGTGTGGAGAAGATAAGATGCCTTTGTGGCCAGTAATGTGGCAGAACTGTGCCAGGATCTTTCAGGTTCAGAATTCATAAAAGAGATATCTGAGAGAAAATTATACTTCTAAAAGAAAAGAAATAAAACATAACTCAGCGCTACCCAGACTGCTACATGCCTTCCTTAGTCCATGTTCTTTGCAGTAAAGAAAGCTGAGACCTAATCTTTTCCTATTTGTAGATTTGTGGGATAATATTACACCAAAATTGCTTAAAAATCCACTAACAATTTGACTACATACAGGCTTCCCCCTACTGTAACTCATTTTATATATTATGCTGAGTTGAATTCAAGATAATAAAATTAGCCAGAAGTGGAGTAGTGTAGAACAGTTTTGTCACAGGCTCACCCAGCTATAAGGTCCCAAAATGCATCATTGTTTCCTGCTCTCCAGCTATGCTGTAGCTGCTATTGGCTGCCAGGTTACTCTTGCCAGAGAGCCAGGAAGGGATATTCCCGGAACAATACTGTGCTCGTTATCTTATTTTGCCTGGAACCCAAATCATTTTGTCTCCTGCAATGATTTTCTGCAAGACCGGTGCAGGCAAAAATAGCATTGGTTAAAATGTTCTTACTGAAGCAGAAGACTTACACGTTCTGCCAGTTGCCATCTTATCAGTAAACAGTTCACCACTGATTGTGCGGGCAGTAACCTGATAAAGACGTCCTGGAGTTAGCTTGTCAAAGTGGGTCTCTGTGACGGGTGGCTGTAAAGTTTTGACTTCTTTAACTGATCCAAGATGAGACACAGTGATATTATAGAAATTGAGGCTTCCTGGAGGTCTTCTCCACTTGACTTTTAAAGTATCCAAGCTGTCGTCGTTAGTCACCGTCAAATCTAAGACTTCAGCTGGGGCTAAAAAGATAATAAGAAAGAGAATAAAATACCACAACCACAGAACATACAAGATCTACTGCTTTCAAGCTACGATAGTAAGTTTTGCTTTCAAATGGTTATATGAGATCAAGTATGACTGATCAAGTATGACTAGTAGAAAGGGCTACAGCAAAACTTGGTCACAGTGCAACCGGATGCAGTCCTGTTCGAGATAATCTACTCCAGAAGTGAAATCTCTTATGATGTCCACTATCACTTCACAGAATGGCAAATCTGTTAGTTATGTACATATTCACACTGGTCATTTTGACTGTAAAACAAAACAAGGCCCGTGCTCCTAAGAACGGAGATGTCTGCATATATGTCAGCAGAGTAAACACTATAGCATCTTTGGAGCAATGCCAGACTTGCACCAGATTATGTGGGATTGGATTCAAATTCATCAACTCTATCTTTCCACCAAAGGAAAAGCATAACCACCTCCAAGATCTTCATTTTCAAGCTAGGGGTACTCTAGGTATTGAAATGGAGGACAATGGTGGATTCTAGATGGAACATTTTTATGTTCTGAGCAAACTTGTGAGATTTATGATTTTTGCATATCGCAACAGGAAGAAATCAAGAATTCTGCAGAAACAAAACAAGGGAGATAATCCCCAGAATGGCCAATGCTAGGTGACAACAGCACTCATTGATGTGCCCTAAACATTGCAATATTGTTCACTTAATAATAAATTATACACACATGGTAAGGTTTCTGTAAGAGAAACTGGAGCTACAGTTTTCTATAAATTAGGAAAAGCAGGGGCATGACCCTTTTTCTGCTTACATGAGTGCTTTAATCACTGGTCTCTAGCAGAATGTCATTTTATATTTCTCCCTATAATCACAGAACCCCGTTCTGAAAAACCTTCCTGAAAAAAGACTTCATCATTAAAATTCTGTTTGTGTGAATAAATACTCTTCTGTGGAAAAAAAAATCTATTTTAAAGTTCTTGACCTGTTCTTTTTCTTTTTCTTCCTTTTCTAAAGTGCAGCTATTTTGCAATCCAGAGGAAAAAAAAGCCACAGGAAATAATTTTTAGTAAAACTCACAAGCTTTACATCTCCCATGCAGTTAAGTAAGAATCATGAAGTTAAACCCTCTTCCATACTGTGAAATAACTGGACCAGACACTGTCTCAATTCACTGCAGCAGTCAAATGGACCTCTTTCACAGACAGGAGGTGATACCAAGACACCTGGGCTCAGATTGTTAACTCCTAACTTCAAATGCTTAATGGAGCTGCCTAAATTAGCTGTGGAGCCAAGTTACTGCTAAATTAGCTTGTGGTGTCTTTAACTCCCTCTACAGCCTTTGGAGAGAAGTATCTGCAGAGGGTAATTCAGTCACTGAAATTTGGGAACCTACACTGCAACACGATCCATTTATTATTCTGAAACACATCTTGTAATATTGCTAGATTATAGCCTCAGCTTCCCATTCTGTTGTGACAAATCCCGAAATCATACCTGTCCTGACTGTTTGAAAACTGCTGCTTTCCACTCCTGCAGCCTGGCTTATGACAGACAGGTTATACAGGTGCCCAGCTGTAAGTCCAGAAAAAGTGTAAGAAATCAAGGGATCTTCCTGGTTAATCTCACGAACTGGGACATGATTATCCAGCAACACCAGCCTGTATCGATCCACATGTCCAGGGCCTGGAGACCACGAAGCATGGATAGTGTCTGTCTTGACACTCACTTGAATATTTTTCACAGGGGACGGTACTGTTGGAATAAAAAAGAGATGCTTAGGGCCTAATAGTCATTTACACAATTTCAGCAAGTTTGAACAGATTAACTTCTGAAATATGCTGAGTTTCTTCAGGGTTAGTGAAAAGCCCACCCCAAATTTATGGCCAGATATGTCACGACAACATTCTTCCATGCTTAGGAAATTACTCCTAATGTTAGCCAGAGATTCATGTTTTGTTTATTTCTATTTATAACCAATAGATACTTAAATATATATATATATGGCCAAGTAGAAGAATTATACATATGGTTTAATTTCAAAATGGAGAACTGCAAAATACTGTAGGGGGTTTATTTAGATGAAACAAAATAAAAGAAGTCCTACCAGTAAATCCACTTATGAGAAGTTCAGGGGTACTCTTATTTCCAGCAACTGCATTGAGGATGATATTATATTTATTCCCAGGGATGAGATTGGAAAAAGTATTTTCCATTCTTGACATTCTTCCTGGTATGGAGACTTCTTGTATTTTTTTACTATTGTGATCAGATAATAGTAGCTTATAGAAGTCCACATTTCCTGGGGAAGGATCCCACCAAACCTGTAAGCTTGTGAGTGTAGTTTTTTCCTTATTAATTTCAAATCGAGGTGGTGGTAACGGATCTGTAGTTAGAAAAAAATAAACATAAAACAAAAAAAGATATTTCTTGGGCTGGGATTGTGTGAAGTTTACATATCATCACAAAAAACTTCAAAAGCTCCCCCTTTGTCATCATCCTGCTGCAAATGTTCTTCAAAAAGTCTTTTTCTTTCCATTTCTAAACATCGTATCACCAGAACCGGCCTACATGAGAGTCCTGCAGAATTCAGAAATGTGCATTTGTTTATATGTACACACGTGTGCACGCACACACACACACACACGTATAGAAATGCACTTGCAGCTGTAGATGGAAAAAATAAGCTTGAAAATCTGCTGATAGCAAAACTGTAACAGCTGTATTAGGAAACAGCAAACATGAAAACCCATCAAATTATGCAATGCTTCAGTTTAATGTAGCTTTATAGATACAGTGGTACCAGTGACTTCCATTTCCTGGTGTTTACATAAACACTTTATTATTAATGAGGCTTTTTAACTGTATAGGCAGCACTAAGACGATAAAGAAATACACACTTATTTCAGGCTTCCTCAGTTGTTGAGCTGACCCTGAGCGCTTACACATTTAGACTGATGCTAAATGAAAAGTTTTAAGAGCAGCAATCTTTTAGGCTTTGGTACTACCTTCAACCACTTTAAACAGCTTCTGATAGAATATGCTTCTGCTCTGCTGTAGTATTGTCCATATAAATTTAGAAAAAAAAAAAACACATTACATTGGATAAGTTTTTAAGAAATATTCTTAATCAGGACTCTGAGAAACTCTCAGTGTTCCTGTATTGTTTATTAAGTAGCTAAAAAGTAAAATCACCTGTAAAATAACATATACTCTACAAGGATGGCAACCATTGACCAAAACCAAAGATTCCGGTTGTTTGTATTCTCCAGGACTACTTCACCTCCCACAAGACTTCATGCAAACAAAAAGAAATATACTACATGTTGATGTACTAAGGCATTGACATTTATGTCTCCCAATAAAATTAAGCAAAATGTATATTAAAAAGGTTTATTAAAACAACCCAAAGCAGCAAAATGAAGCACTCACAAGCTAGGAATGTATAGAATTGAGGTTGCCCAACGACTTAACAGCTTGATTTGGCTTCTGCATGAGTATGCTCTATGCTGATCTCGCCTAGCACCAGCAAGGGAGCGTGCGGCACGTCCAGGCTGAGAACCAAGGTCTCTATGGTATCAGCAGTGCCTTAAACACAGAATGATAAAACTCTTTTTCCTACACAGCACTGCTGCCTGGTTCCCCAAACAAGGCAGAGGAAAGAGTGAGAGGTCACATAGTTAAAAACCGCACTGTAAAGCCGAAAGGTAAAGGCAAAGTCGAACCTAACCCCCCCTCAGAGGAATACAGTAGTATCAGTATCATGGGGCTAGCAGCCTTGACACCGTTCTTCTTCAAAGCCTGGGGTCTACGGAGGGTTTAATTGCTTCAGCTCTGCTGAGGATATACTAGTGCCAGGTTTTGATGGTATACTTGTCAGTCAAGTACAGTAGGAATTTCAGGGTAAAAATACTGAGTCCCTTTGAACCTAGTTCTCTGCTTAAATTCAGATTCCTGCTTCAGACCACAGAGACACTACTGCTCTTCAGAAAAAGAAATGAAAATTAAGAAAACCAATGAAGAAAAATAGCTATCTTCCTTTCTTGACCTCCTTTTCAAGGTCAAACTACTTCTGCGGAAAGTTGAAAAAAAAAAATTAAAACTCAAGTCAAAGACGAGGCACACCAAACTTCAGGCCAAACAGTTAAAACTTGACCAAGTTCAGTGATTGAAACAGGAGATTTTAATGAAAAGGATCCGGAAATCTTAACAATAGGCTTGACTGCCAGCTCCACCTATAATATATACTAATCCACTAAAGACTATTATGCTGGCAAAAGTGAATAGCAGGAGAATAAACTTGTTCCTTGAAGGCAATTGTTCTAATCAGAAAAGGTCAAACCTTGGGAGTCAGAAATAAATTCCAGTACTATATATGGTCAGATGCGCAGACAGCTGAAAAAAAATTTAATTCGACTGATAGCGAGAGAACAGTCATGATAATTGTCAAGAAGTTTAATTCTCACTCCAGCAACAGTTAGGAATAGGTTAACTGTTCATTAGTCCTGCAAAAGCCATCAGCATTATTAATCCACATTATTTGTCAGATTCTACAAAAGAGGACACCTCCAACGTTTTCTGCAGCACTTAGGCTGTCTTGTGCAATCTGTCTCCTAAGGTGTATTAACCAAAAAGGGGTTGCGTGCCTAGAAGGTGAAGTTCAGAAATGTAGCCTTTATCTAATCTATCTGGCCCAGCAAACAAAACACTCAGTGCTCTGTACATCCGCTAGAACAAAGGAACAATGAGATTGGGAAGTGCCTGGGCTGGAAGAGCCCTGCATGGAAACAAACACTTAAAAAGCCATTTACATTGTTATACAAGTCTCTGCTGGCAACAGTGCAACATTGATATATCACAGAAATCAAATATTTTCACAAAGATATTTTTATACCATTTGATACTATATGAATTAATGCCTCCTGGTCCACAAAGGAGTCTCCCAGAAGACTCAATGTTGCTTGAATTCTACTGCACCTCCACTTCAACTTCTGGGGAAGAGAATTTACTTTGTGTGCACAGCTGATACGGTTACATCTAGTCCCAATGACATGATTCACAAAGACAGTTGTAAGCGTAGAAACGCCCCTGCCTTGTCAAAGAGATAAGAATAACTGAGAGATATGAGCCCAGGACCAAGAACAGGGAATTCTTGATTTCCAGTCCCAGCTATCTTTGGCTTCTACCAAATCACTTAGTTTTTCCTAGTTTTCCCTTTTCATAAAATAGTAACCATAAACATAAGGATTTTTCTGAAGATTAAGTCATGGGTTTTCATTTCACTGTTCTTAAGGATGGATATGCATTTCTTTGGGAAGACATGCATAATCTTTATAACAAGCTACACATTTATTTTCTGTTCATACTCTGCCTCCTGAGACAATGATCATATGCATGATATGATGCAGCATATAGTCAGGGCCATGTCAAAATAGGTGTTCCTACAGATGGCTAATAAATCACATTTGTCCCAAATAATTTGAAATTTACAGGAGCAAATGCATGGCCAAGCCATGCTTCTGGCTTTTACAGAGTTATATGTTACAATAGAAAAATAATTTGCCAGTCTATATCTTGGAAGGTAGACTTTTTAACCTCTTTTCATTTAAATATTTAACAATTTTTCCGACACAATTTTCTTTACCTGTTAGTTGTCTCAGTACAGTTTGCTTGGATTAGGCAGTAACAAAATCTATCACTACAATACTTTAGTATAAAACAATGTTGAGAATAGTATTTATAAGACCATTTAAAAAGACTTATTTGAAAGCAGGGGAATTCCCAAGTCTTTTTTCATGGCTCTCAAGACCATTCTACTTTGATTTCCAGCATATGCAATGGTCATACATTTAATTGTAATTTGGAAGCTGTTCATATACTGGTGTTTTTAACTAAAATTTTAATTAAAGACCTAAAGTCATTCACTGAAAATATGCTACTGAAATACAGTTATGCTGATGCATGGACATTTGGAGAATTAAGGGCTTAAAAGTATTTTATCTGAAAATAAGAAAGACACAATCCTACTATCCTTTCTCATACAGTAGCTCTTAGCCACTGAAATAGTTTAACTGAATTCAATAAAAGAGATAACACCAAAGGACCAACAGGTGCATGTGTTGTCACAACTTTAGGATGTCAATCATACGGCTTAGTTCTACAGGCTTATATACTGTTTTATGTATGCATATTAAAAAACGTACCAAACAGTAGTAATAATGCAAAATGTACCAGGTATGCAGACTTGGTGCCTGCCAACATCTGTAATCTCAGGTTTGCAGTGGAAAATTCATCTGTAGCTCAGAGCTGATAAATGGTGTTACCAGCCTTTTTTTCATTTCCTGCTCTCCCAAAATAGCACAACAACCAAACATTTTATGTGTGTTGGTATGTCTGTGTATACACAGCTTATACAGAGCATATATGATTGCATTTTCCATGGGTTTTTTGGAGCAATTTTAGTTCCATTTCAGATGATTAGCTACTTGTCTTTTTTAATTGATAATCTGTAGATCAAAATTTCTTGAGTGAATATACATGACAGATGCCACCTGAGTGAACTAGTGTGGTTTACGCTATCAATATTTCATACATTATTAGACTTATGTTATATGCATCCATCAATGAAATAAAAGCAGCTTCTCTACTCCTAAATATTCTGAGTGTCAGGTATTACTTGAGTGTTTACACAGTCCGGCTGAGCTGCACACTTACTCTATTGGAATATCAAACTTGTAAATGGCACAGTCTTAACGTGCTGTTGTAACTATGATTTTAATGTATAATTAACACTCAAAAAGCCAAATTAAGTTAAGGATTTGGTCTTCTCTAAACCTTTATATTAGAATTGTAACAATTACGGTACATGTTATTCATTGGTTTCACCTTAAATCCTTAATCAGAATAGAACACACTCAAAATTTAACAATATATTTTGGATTTTATGGGTTTAGCTACTCTATCACTTTGTACAAGAAATGTGATGAAAAAGTGAACTCAGAACAGGAACAAGCTTATGAAAATCTCAGCAGTACGGAATATGAGCAAAAAGTTAAAGTTTCTGCACTAGGTGTATAAATTAGTCCATGAATTTCTCTGTGCATATTTATTGTATCAAGAAGATACAAATATTCAAAGTGGCTAACTAATTTTGCAAAATTAAATGCATGAGATGGGATTCCTCTCACTTAACTTCAACCATCTAAATTTCAGGTGTCTGGTTTAACCTCAGCGCGTCAGTGGAGAAAGACAGGCCCCTCCGAAGGGCAGCTTAGCCCATCATTCTTAGTCAGAGAGCTCAGGAGGGAAACCTCACTGAGTACCAAGGTCGGACACCCTATTTTAGATGGCTAATGCCAGCTGAATATTCCTACCCACAACAGCTCAGTTCTGCTGCTGTTCAAATGAGTAGGAATTTTATTTTACAATATGGCTCAAAATATTGGTCACACTTCCCTACTCACAGGATGGCTTCCAGGAGCATATGCCTGTGGGCATTCAGCTTCAGTACATCAAACAAAACTACTGACAGCAAAAGTTACTAAGAAACAGGTGAGGAAGAGCTTCCAGAAAACTAGTTTAAAATGCTGCCCCTAGTGGAAACACACAGAGGAATAATCCTCTTAAAAAACTGGACCTCGCTGTGTTGAAATACATGGCTTGACAGTGCAACATAGGCTGTTGGGGTGCATAGAAAATCTTATGCATTTCTTAGAAAAGAATTAAATTGCCAAATTTTGGAGCTAATTGCTTATTTTAAATATGTTCAAGTGACGCAACAGATGTGACTGAATTCAGGTAAGTGAGGAACCATGGAGCAATCTGAGTAGCCGTCCTTGTAGGAAACTTCCACAGTTCCTCTGTTCATATTTCAGGCTTTCAGCTGATCTCTGCTACTCAAAATCCCAACATAAACCAGACTTCACCAAGGTCAACTAATTTGCAAGATTTCAATTTGAACTTCAATCAGTCTCTCCTCTGACATCGACTACGTAATATGACTATTATCAACAGTTGCTTCAGTCAACAAAAGTGACAAAAAGTCAAAAATGACATATACGAACTACTGTCTAAATGATTATACATTAATCAACATGCTGTGTAATTTCCTATCTTTCTCTCTACTTCTACTCAAGTGTTCAGAAATAGATCTCTAATATCCAGCAACGATGGTGATGTATACCCGTCATTCTGGTAACAGTTGACTTAATCTATTTTCAAATTATAGGTCATCAATATTAAAAACTGTTGGCACAATGAATGATATGGATTTAAATCACTGTTTCTATGGAAACCATCACTCATTTTTACCAAGTGACACCACTCCTGCTCAATGCATAGCTATCACACCAGTAGACTTGTCACTAGACATTTTCAATTTGAATTACCAAAACCAGTTAATGCAGGGTATTTAGTGCATTTGTACAGTTACTGCAGGGAAAGGGGGCTGACACTAAATGATGTATCTGGACTGGTAACTGGTGAGTATTCAGCTACTGCTGCCTTCAGACATACACTAACACTGCAATACCTCTCTGAAGCCAAGACTGTAGGAATGAGTCAGGGAAGCATGCAGTGGTGGACATTATTTAAGACACCCCTGTTCCGAGTCCCAAGTTACCACCAGCTAGAGGTTGCACAATATTGCATGCCACCCTCTTTAGAAAAGCACTAGTACACATAGAAAGAGAGTCCAGATCTTCTGTCGCTGAAGTCAGCTGCTCTATGCAGTTCATTGCTTCGTGGCTTCCAGCTGCTGGCGTGCACACGCATGCACACACGCACGCACACGCACGCACACGCACCCGAGCGCAAAGGGGCTTCCCGCGGCAGCGCGCTGGCAGGCTGCGGGGACACTTGTGCAGCCGGTCGGGGACGCGGGGACGCCGGGACGCCCCGCGGCAGCCCCCAGGCAGCAGGGCGGGACGCGCAGAGGCCGGCGGGCGGCCGCGCTTACCTGTGCGCACGGAGAGGCTGGCGGGCTCCCCGCCGGAGAGGGGCTGGATGCTCAGGCGGTACAGGGTGCCGGCCGCCAGGCCCTCGCAGGCGCCGCCGTAGGAGCCGTCGCCGTCGCCGTCGCGGGCGCGGGCGGGCTGGCAGGCGGCGGCGGCGCCGTCCTCGGCGCGGGCGGCCAGGCTGAAGTCGCAGGCGCGGGCGGCGGCGCGCCAGCGCACCCACACCGACGGCCCGGCCACCCGCCACGCCGTCACGTCGGCGCGGCAGCTCGCCGCCCGCCCGGGCGCGGCCTGCGGGAGGAGCGGAGACACGGTGAGAGACCCCGCGTGCTGCGGGCGGGCTGCGGGCAGCCCCCGCCGCGCCGCGCCGCGCCCGCCCCCTCCATCGCCGCGGCTCACCTGGGCGAGGGCCAGCGCAGCCCACACGGCGAGCCCCGCTCCGCAGCCCAGCATCGCCACCGGCTTTTATTTGCCGAAAGCCCTCGCGGGGAGGGGGGGGAGGGCACGAAGAAGAAGCCAAGCGGCCGCGGCGGGCCCCCCACCCCGGGGCGCCCCCTCCTCCCCGGGCCCCCCTCCCCTCCCCTCCCTCCCTCCCGCCCCCGGCCCCGCGGCCGCCGAGCCTCTGCCGGGCTGCCCCTGCGACGGCCGGTGCGCGGGGGCTGCCGCCGCCGGCCGCCGCTGCGGCTGCGGCTGCGGCTGGGGCAGGGGAGGCGGCGGGCGGAGCGGGAGGCGGAGGCGGCGGCGGCGGCGGGAGGCGGCGGCCGCTTCCCACGCTGCCATCCTCACCCTTTCCGCGGGCTTCCGCAATCAAAAGGCAATTTCCTCGCCTCCCGCCGCGGGGGGGGGGGGCCGCTGCGCCCGCCCCCCCCCCCGCCGCCCCCCGGCCCGGCCCGGCCCGGCCCGGCCGCCCCTCGCTGCCGGCGCTGCCTCCTCCCCGCCGGCCCCGGCCGCAGCGCCCGTGGCTCCTCTCCCTTCGCTTTCCTCCGGCCCCCTCTCCCACCGCACCACTCTTCCTTCCTCGCCGCTTCCTCCCGCCTCTGCTTCCCCCTGGGGATCCTCTCCCAGCGCCGTTTTTGGCTCGGCGCGGCTGTGGCGGGCCCCTCGCCCCCTCCTCCCTCGGGCAGGCTGCCCTGTGCGGGGCCCGCACTGTGCAGTGCCTTGCACCTGACTTTGTGCCCACCTCACCTCACCTGGCTCCATGTCCATTGCACCTTGCACCTGCCGCACCTCGTGCCCACCTGACCTTGCCTGGCTTTGTGTCCACTGCACCTTGCACCTGCTGTACCTTGTGTCCACCACACCTTGCCTGGCTTCATGTCCATTACACCTCGCACCTGCCGTACCTCATGCCCACCTCACCTTGCCTGGCTTCATGTCTGCTGCACCTTGCACTTGCCATGCCTTGTACCTGCCGCACATTGCGCCCACCGCACCTCATGCCTGCCACGCCGCACCTCATACTGGCTGCACCTCACATCTCGCCTCGCCTCGTGCTCACCATGCTGCACCTCACACCCACCGCACCTTCTACCTGCTGCACTTGGCACTCACCTTCCCTCCCACCTGCCTCATCCCACACTGCCTCATCTCGCACTCACCTTGCCTTGAGCCCACGTCATCTCGCCCTCATGCTGGCCTCACACTGGCACCATCTCCCAACCCCCCGCCGCTAGTCTGTGCTGTCCCTAGACAGGCACTCCAACTCTGCGTCCTCACCACTCACGTTTCTGCTGGATCGTTTCCCCTCTGTGGCTAGTGGGCTGCACAAGCCCCTCTAGCTCTAGGGCTCCCTGAGGAGGACCTCAGGGGCGCGTGGGGTTAGCTGGAGACCACCGAGGCCTCCATCCTCTCAGGGCGATGTGCAGCCAGGAGGCACCTGGCAGAGCCTGCCATGGAGCTGCTTCCCTCAGCCCCACGCGCCAGTGGCGGAGCAGCTCGTACGCCAACAGCAGCTCGTACGCCAATGGCCAGGTAATCTCAGCTTTTTGGTTCTGCATCCAGTTCTGTCCTTGAAACAATCTCCGTCCCAGTCCCCTGAATATCTCCCAGCCTAAAATTACACACCATCGAAAGCAAGAGAGTCGCCACGTTTTCAGACAATACAAAACAAGCTGAGCACGACTCCAAATTCGGAAACAGCTGTAGCACAATGCTCCATTTCTGTCATGCACACCCATTTCCTTTTACTTAGGTTTCAGCCTTTTAAAACTCCTGTATATTTGTATTGGGGGGGAGGGGGTAAAGAAGAAGAAACATAACTAAAATTCAGACCTTCAGATATTCAAGTAGACAAGCAGTTATTGGGTAAATTTGTGATTGCATAAAGGGGGAGGAATATGACATTTACTGTCTTTGCACAGGAATGTGGCACATTTCTGCACTGTTCTGTACTGTATGGTTCACATAGGATTTAAACTTTTAAAAGCAGCACCTCAAACAAATTCATCAGCATCTCTGTTTCATTTTTTGTCCCACTTTGATATTCAGAGAGAAAAAGGTGCTGTGGTTTAAAAATGTTAGTTTGCCCTTTAGGGGAACTGCTAGTATAGGATTTTTCTGGGTATCAAGCTGTCAAGCAGGATACAAATATCTGAAAAGCCTTAGCTCTCATTCTTCCATTCAGAGAGCAGAGTGTTGTCCAGCACCCGTGGAAAGCTTCATTTATCTCAGTGGAGCTCCATGCCTGGTCCTAGTGTCATGGCATAGAAAGTGCTGGGCTTTAACCTGCAAGGGCTCATGATGATTTTTAAATTTATGGTTAATAACCTGAAGCAATGATATAAATATGTGTTGATTATTAGTTAATTCTCAAGCCCATCACAAAACAAGATCCCCTTTGTAACAGATATTTTACATACTTCTGATGAAAGAAGGGACTTTGCCCTAAAGAGCTATTACAGTGATAAACTGTTGATGGAAAACACAAGGTATGTGTGGTAGACATGAATTGGGACTAAAATGATACTGGTGTCTTGTAATCAAGATGAGAGATTTTTACAGCATAATATCATCTTTAGATGACTGTGCTTTCTGGACCTAATGGCATAAACCACATCAGTATTTTCCCAGCACTGGAGGACAGCAAATTTGAAGGCTTATCAGGATGTTTGGTTTGCTTCAGGTCCCTCTTTGAACATAAGAATATTCAGGGTCACCTGCCTTTTCTTGGAAAGTGAAGCTCACATTGTAGAGATTCTTGAAAACATGTCCATCATCTGAACTTGCAGAAAATATATAATTTAGATAAGTGGGTGTAAATTAGTTAGATAGATGTAATACATGAATGAAGAAAAATCAGTGCAAACTAACAAAATTCAGGAAAGAAATTTCACCTACTTCAAGTGCAAGCTAAAGCTTCTTGGAAATGTCTGTCTGCCTTTTCCAGCTAACATAAATTAATGTGTGGAGAAAAAAGTAGGTTGCTGCTTCTCAGCATTGCCTATAGTTTAGAAGTTCCTATTTTATTACTGTTATTCTTGCTATCGTAAAATTTTTAAAACTACCCCGTTATAGTTACATTAGTAGGAAAGTACTGGTTTATGGGTTTTAAGACTTCCTTCTGTACATTATCCAGCACGGTGTTGCTCTAAGGGCAAGGTCTGCCACAGATGTCTATGCCAGCACTGGAATAAAACAGGAGGGGCTCATCATTCACTGGTGGCAACATATTTATATAAAATAGCCAACATTATATGAGTAATTATTTCCAGACTGGTATTGAATAAACGGGCTTTTAGCAAATCGCCAGTCATAGCCTTTAACACTGGCTGATCTATGTGGCAAGCCAAGAAACTAATTAAAAAAGAAAAAAAAAAAAGAACTGGAAGTGAGTTTTGGGAGTGGCCAGACATGTCTCTAATAGCAGGCTCCAAAGTCTCTTTCAGACACTTTCCCAAGGTTTCCTGACTTTTTTTTAACACCAACTTCTCTCTCTGTCTCTCTAATCAAGAGGAAATGGACTTTACATAGCTTTTGTCATGGCTTGAAAGTGCAAGCTGCAGTTTTACTTGAAATCCAAGGCTGCTCTAAACTAAACATTTTGTTTGTCTGAAGTGCCACCATTGTCCCCCCCAAAATGGGAATGCTCACAGCCAAGTAACTTTAAGGCTTTAATTCTACAAACAAGAGGACCTGGCCTGGGCAGATGCAGTTCATAGAAGGTATTGTCTTCCTAACAACAATACTCAGCACTTAGTACTATGTGTTTTCAAAGTATTGTGTTAATCTCAATTAATCTTCTAAACATCCCTGCTAGCTTGACAACTTTTTTTTAAACTTCATTCTAAAGATAGGGAAACTGAAAGATGGAGGCCAAAAATTTTAAGCTTGCATGTCTAAAATGGGGTATACAGATTCAAATGGCTGGCTGGAAGCTCCAAGGTCCAGACACTCATGAAAATTGTTTTTGTGGTGATGCCTACCGTGCTTATCTTCAGGAATCTCTTTTGAAAGCCTTGACTAAGTAACTTGCTCAACTCTAAATCATGTGAATCGGTAGATGAACTGGGGTAGGAACAGCAGTAGCTCTCAGTTCAGACAGTGCCTTTTCTCTGGCACTGGTGAGGCTATTTAGTAGCAGTGCTGGAGGCAATTTGGGTAATAGTTGCTTTTGTAGAACATTTCCATTTGGAGGAGACAGGCATTCTGTGCAGGAGGTACGCACATGAACGGAGGGCATGGGGAAATTAGCTCAGGCTGCCTGCACCAAGCCAGAATAATCATATTTTAACACAGAACCATCCATCAGCTGTTGAACAAGGTGCAGCGTGTCTGTCATCAGCTCAGTCCCTTTTGGTCAGCACTAGGATAGCAGTGGCAGGTTCCCTAAACCTTCAAGTTGGTTATTTGGGTCAACGCAGCCCAGGGTGACACTGCTTCTCCTTTTCCCTTTCTGAGCCAGGCTCTAGCAATGTTGTTCGTACCAGATGGTACAAGATTTCTTTAGGGTAACCAAGGGTATGTAGCAGCTCCCCTTAAAGACTGCTCTGTCCACACTCCTCCCAAATACAAAACATATTTCTTAGTCTCATTCACCATTACACTGACAGCCAAAGTAATGACTAAAACAATGTATTTGCCTACACCCATATTTTGAGAGCAGTGTGGTCTCCTTGACAAGAAGCCACACACAAGTTAGGGGCTCTTACTTCTAGACCACCACGTGCTGATAGCTATAAAGAGACCAACAATGTCCTGTGGACTTCAGCTCTGGCTGCCCGTGCACATTTTGCAGGTGATGATAACAGATTCACTCTCAAATCACTTAACTGTGCCTTGCCCACCCAAAAAGAAGACTGGGAGCTGACGGGGAGATACTGAATGCCCACATCACGTATCCTAAATTAGGTCATAAAACATCCTGTGTTTCTTAAAGCATAATAACAGCTAGAACCTCACTCATGCAGCAAGCCAGTGGCAGACACTAAGACACTGGGAGCAGACACCCAGGCTCCCATGTCTCCTGCAAGATCCGTGATCTTTCCACTGCACCTCACATATCCTGAGCATTTCCCCTTTTAGGTCAGAGATTTTTCACAACACATTGTGCATGCCAGGATCATGCTGTAGAGAAGAGGCAGAATTTTTCTGCAGCTGTATTTTTAGCAAAGGGCATTATCAGAATGAACAAAGTATCCAGTTAAAATAAAGAACAAAGTTCAATCCTCTAGTTTTTTTCAGTCCACCAAACGTCCACCTGTAATAGCTATCAGGTTCCACAGAGTGGAGCAGGCTTGATATAAATCAATCAATAATTCCTCTGCCTTACCTCCTCTGTAGTGCTAGAGTATTGAAGAGTAGTTGTCAGAATCCAGGGTTTCTTTGTTACTGCAGATTTCAAGTCAAAATAGAGATTTTCAATGGCATTTTTACTGAAGTGTTCAGTTACATCTCTGATGAATGTCTGCGTGCTACTCTTAAGCAGACTTTCAGGCCTAGACGTAATAGCATTAAAAGGGGAGGATGTAGTTATTGTACTCCATACAGAAGTTTCTGCATCTTGAAGATCTAAGACAAATAAAGGAAAATAATTAAAATCACCTTTACATTTTTATCATCAATTCTTTAGATGCTAATAAATGTGGCTGATATGACTCCTAAGTAGTTTAAGTGCACCCTTGAGGTCTCTGTTTTTTATTTTCAGTGCAAACAGGTATTGTGCATCAAGATCAAACTTTGTGCAAAACAAAAGCATGAAAAAAAATTTCCCTGACCATTCATACCATTTGTTTTAAATGTAATTCATCATTGATTCCGAAATGAAGAGAAAGGATAGCACAATGTTTTAGCTCATAACTTTTTCACTTACTTTACTCTATCAAACAGCATACAATTTCAGCATTGTATGGCCAAAAAAAACCCCTACTTGTAAGTGCCACGGCCAGATTCTCATCTCCCTTTTGTTGGTGTAAGCACAGTATTATTTTATTCAAGTTAATGAAGTTCCTTATGTCCACATGGGACATTCCTCTCACATTTTAAAGCAGTCCCATGCAGAGAACATACTAGTGCTTGGCTGATGTCATTCCAAGGTTCAGCTAACAATCGTATCAGTTAACTGAAGCGTCTGCAAATTTAACTGTGGATTTGCTTTTTTAGTCACGTATCCTTCAGAGTACGCCAAAGTTGCAATTAGAGTGCAGGAAAGATTTTACTACGCATTTTTCCTCCACATTTTCATGGCTCTTCCTCCCCATTGGTATGTATTTAATATCCTTTCTTTGTGGCTGTGAGGGCAGGGTTCAAGTTGTGGTGGCCTCTACATCTGGTAGCATCACATTTCAGCTAAGCAATTGGAATTGCTCACTGGCCCCTTCTCCTTACAAAAAGCTGCCCTGCCATTGCTGGAGCACAGCTAATGTGTATTGGCTCACAGCCCAAGATAGTTTGTCTGTCCTTGAACTGGGGTCTCCAGCGTGACAGAACCTTGTTTTGCTGCTGAGCCACTGGGCTGGTTGCCATTTATAACAATTTGAGCTCACAAGCCCTCTAAAAAAAAATTTAATGACTGCGTTAAATTGCAGCAGAAGCTTCCAAATGTAATTACTTGGCATGTAATTATGATGTCTTAGCCGGCCAACCTGTGATTACTTCCAAAGGATCAGTGGGTGAGCTCCCATGAAGTCAATATTATCTTTTTTTGTATATGTGTAAATATATACATTAATGTGTTTATTTAATGAAACTTGCAGTACTCTTGTTTCCATCTAGAAATAAAAATGAGATAGTAAGCCCTTGTAAGTGACACTTTCATGAAAGCATTTCCTGCTCTCAACAGCACAGTGTGTTCACCTGGTATGCAGCTTTGCGTCCTCTTGAAAAAGATTTGTTTGGCAGGGGGGATGTTACTCACATTAAACATTTCCCTTCCTTTTATCTAACTTTGCTTCTCTGGGAATAAAAATGTTCAAGTGTTCATTTCATTACAAAAAATGTTGATCACATTTTTTTTCTAAATCAAGGCACTGAAAACAATACTATGGATCTAATTCTGCCCTCTCTTACACCGATGTAAAGGATATTGCCTAACCCCCAGGTCTGCTCCAGTGCTGCACAACCATCATTATGTTGCAGCAGTATTTGCAGACTCCCCTGCAGAGTGCCTGTTGCACAAAGTCTGCGGTGGTGCTACCTCACACACCTTTGTGGCCCCCATCAAAAGGAAGAGAAAGACTCTGGCAGCAGCAGCCTCGTGCTCCAGCTGTCATCAGCTGCTCAAATAAACCCTTTAGCTGACACAAGTCCAGACTCACTCACTCTAAATTGCGGGTAAGTTGCTGTTTCTAGGGATCTCCTATTAGCTGGGGGTCTCTGAAAGTAGCCAACTAGAAATGCTAGCCACAAGGACTTGGACAGAATTTAGGCCTGCTGGCTCTGTGCCTCTCAGATATCTCCAAGTCTAGCAGGGAGTAGGCTACTGCTAGAAACACGGCTAAAAAAAGTACACCTGGGTGGTCAGCAGCCGTTTAAGAAAAAAGGCCACTCCATTAGGTGCCTAAATATAGATTTACACACCCAACTTAAAAACACATTAAAAAAAAAAAAACTTGGCTTTATTTACAGACAAATAGCAGCAATTCCAACAGGAAGATGTTTGCATTCCAGTACCAATTGTGTTTTAGGAAAGCTGCTACTCCATAAAAGGGAAGCTGGTGCTGCCAGTGACGCTGACGGGACTCTGCAGCCAGGGGTAACCAGTATTCCCGGTGCAGGAGCCGAGAGGAGACTCCGTCCCCACTGGAAAGGTTCTCAGCAATGTTCCCCCAGCAATGGCAGATATTACGACTGAGCCCTCAGTCACAGCACAAACGAACAGCTCTTGTCAAGCTCAGTGCTACCTGGGTTTCCAGCCAAAGGATCTTTCCGGTCAAAGACTGTCGACAGTCTTTTACCTGTGACCCATGGATGGAAATGGCTTGTGCATGGCAGTATGCCATACTGGACAAAAAAGGTCCGTATCTGCCCTCACTTCAAGAAAAGCAGGATCCAGGTTTATTGTATCTTTCTAAGGAAAGCCACCATAGTCCTAGCCTGAGAGCTCACATCCTTTCTTAAATAGCAGGCTTTTATAGAAGAAAACTGCATATTATAGGACCCAAGCAAACAGGCTTCTACACATCTTGCGTTCCACATTAGTATCTCTTTTGAAAGAGGGAAAACTCAGCTCCTGTCTGGACATCAGTAAAGTATACAGAAATCTCCACAGTGGGATTTTTCAGAAGTGCTTAACATTGTTCTAGCAGTCTCTTTGGAAATCAGTCATAAAACTCTTCATGGGAACAGAATTACAGAACTGACACTGACATTGATCACTAGTGGCTGAATGATATATAGTGTGTGAACTATTGTAATCATTGTAATCATCAGTAACACACCCAGGAGAAATTATGACTTATGACTAAGCGCACGTTTCATCCATGGTGTGCGCTGCAGACTGCATCCATCTGCACAACAGCAGGCCATTTACGAGAAAAGGAAATCCGTAAGGTTTGCATATACAAGGAGCAAGAACACTGCTTGTGATCACTGCTTCGTTGTCAAATCCTACAGTGGAGCTTTCAAACTCAGATGAGCTGCCATGGTGCAGCTTTCTGAATTTCCTGGCTTCTTACCATTCTGCCTACCCAGTGAAAGCACACCCAGTTTCGGAAAACTGAGGCTGAACTGCTGGTGAAACGTATATGAATCAGTTATCTACTGTATAAGAAAAAATACTGTGTAAGACTGGATCTAACTCACAGCAAGTTTGTAAATTAAAAGGGATTGTTTTAAGGAGATCTCTGTATATGCAGGAAAAATGAATTATCTGTTTAGATATCTAACTTCTTGTAAATAGACTGCAAAAAAAAAATCATATTTAGATTTCTGTTGTATGTATGAGTGTGACAGAAGAACAAAATCTGCTAAGTGGCCTTTCTTTCCATGCAAATGTAGAGTTTTTAAGAGCTGCAAAATGTATATTACTTTAGAAAAATATCTTTCTTATCTGAGATGTTGCAGAGTTTAGTGATGTTTGTATTTCATGTCACAGAGGTAAAACAGCTCCAAACTTCAGTTTAGTCCCAAATTGCTTTTATAACCTGCTTATTTTCGACATGCTGAAGTAGCCACCTAAAGGCTCTTTCAGCATTAGTGCTAGCAGAGCGTCCCAGATAACCATGCTGCTACTACCTACAGCTTAGCTCCACCAGGTCTAGTTCTGATAGTAGTACAGATAATCCCAGCTCACCCTGAAGTGGACACCTAATTTTTGTCACTGAAAGCTATTTAGACTTCATTAACTACATGGATTAGGTCTCTACTGAAGAGAGCTTAGAAATGTAGCTGCTATGTAGACACCTAGGGCTTGGTTCAGTTGCCTAAATATAGGTATCTAGCGCTATCTGAAATGCTCTAGGGAATTCAAGACATCTGCTAAAGGCTCACATAGGAACTATGGGAGATCTATATCCCAGCTATATCCTACCCCTTCTGGGTAGGTAATCAGAGGTCAGGTGGGATATCCTGGAGCATCTCAAATGGCAGAAAGCACCTATGCTGAGATAACTAAATCAGGGCCTTCCTTTAGACACCTGCTTAGACGCCTGGAAGCTGAAGCCTACTCCAGCCTCCACATAGAGATCTATACAAAATAAAGAGAGAAGTCTTATTCATGAAAATTATCAGTATAGTTGCCTGGAACTGGCATCTTTGTTTGCACTTGCAGCAGAAGATGAAATAATACAACAGAACTAGCCATCCTCTTGGTCACTTTGGGGAGCTGTTCATATCACTACATTTTTCCCTTTGAAAGTAGCCTGCCTATTTTTGTTCTGTTCTTTCTGTGCTATGGCTCACTGAGACTTTTAAAATGTACCAAAATAAAAGACCTGGGCTACAGTGCAGATTTTTCCATTTCTTTTTACAAACTGTAAAAACACATTTATCTTTGGGGTCCTCTTAGTATGGTATTGGATTGTGTACAAAGACTTGTAATTACATCCAAGGATCTGAGATTGATTCCTGTCTTATTCCAGGCACAGCTGAGCAAAAGCGGTCAGCCATTTATTGCTTAGATCAATGAAAGAAGATTCAAGTCATTTTTAATATTTGACAGATTCACATAGATGTTAGTAAGCTCTTTTACTTACAAAACCCTCTAAAATAATAATTTAGGAAGATCAAAACAGGTTTGTCTGAATGGTTTTTAGGAAAAAACAATTTTGGGTCAACTCAAAATTGCCAGTGGAAAGAAGATAATGATTCTCACAATTCTAATTTATGCTGGAGAAATGTGCAAAGACTCCACTTAAAAAAAAAGAGCTGTGAACCTGTGGGTAGATTGTTGCAGTCATTAATATTGAAGGTGTGGACAGAGACATCCATTAAGGCCTGAAGATGTTAACATGATTGCAAAAATAGGTAATAGTTTCTTCAAATAAGATCACATGGAATGTGCTGGCTCTTTATTCTGTGACAGAGGAGAAGCAGAATATTTTGGGATGAGAATACTTTTTCGTGGTCTTTGAGCTAGCATGATGAAAGCCAAGTGACTAGAGTCACTCCAGATCAGAGGCTTTATGGTCTCACACAAAACCCCAAACTTTTTTAGACTAATCAAAGAAAACCACTAGACACATTTATTTTCTCTTCAGAGCACATTATATCCTACTGTTATGTTTGATGCCTACAATGCTGCCCCTTGAAACTCCTGGAATTTGGCAATTTTGACTAAGTTATCATATTACAATTTTTAAATGATATTTAATTAAATTTTTTTATCATTTTGGCTATCTCTAGTATATGCAATTTAAAAGAATCCTTCAGATAATATCAGCATGCCTAGATGGAAAACTTTTTTAGTTCTGTAAATGCATTAGAAACACTTTGTGTCTTGTTAAGAGCTAATGGCTATTTTCAGGTCACTGAATTTGACATCTAATGCATGCTTAAACATCTCCTATAATTAAAAAAAAAGCTTCTGTTAGGCACTTCAGTGTATATTTAATAAAATTTGAAAGTGGCCCTTGTTCATGTTCGTGGACTGTTAGGTAGACAGTGGTTGCTAGTAGTGGCTGGTCTCATGACTGTTTTGATCTCAGACATTGTAGTAGACACATGATCTGTACTGGTTCATGGTGAGTGCCCCAAGCACATCCCTAAGTACCCTGTGGATAGCAATGAATAATTTAGCTGCAGGACTTCTGGTAAGAAGGGAAAGAAAAAGGGTGCACAGCAGGTGGCAAAGTTGCATCTATTTCTACTGAAACATAGATGTAAAAGTGGGGGTTAAGATTTTGTGTTTATATTCATTACAAGTAAAATCTCTGGAATTAAAGGGACTCAGAGAAGGAGGCAAAGGGACCTGCACTTAATGAACAGCAGACATTAGACCCTTTGGACTACTGAGAGCCTCTTGTGGTTAATTAACTACTGCAACATTGTCCATCTTGTGCCCCTCCCGGTCTGGAGCACCTTCCATCCGAACTGCTCCCTTCCCCCAGGAAGATGGAGAAAACCTCTGTAAAAAGGAATGTGGAAAGATGCAGGCTGACTGACAAAGCTTGGAGTTGCAACTTTTACTTTGGGTGAAAAGGAAGGAGGGAAGGGGAAAAGAAACAGAGAGCCAACAAGGTATTTTGACATCTGGGACAAGATATCTGTTGGTTCCCATCTCTCACTCCCCTCCTCACCCTACTTCTTAGGCTTCTCCTGCACAAAAGATAGAATTGCTCACTCTTGGAGAGGACACTCTCCCCTCCTACCCTGAGCTGGGTGAGATACAAAGTTGGCTGGGCAAGAGCAATGGTTTTGTTGTAGGCAAGTTGCTGTCATTTCTGTGCTCCTGCCACCTTTCTTTGGTGCTCTTCCCCTTTCCCAAGAAGAGTGCTGGGAAGATGCACTCTTCCCCTACCATGGCCCTGTGTAGGCATGGTGCAGAGCAGGCCTCAGCCCTCTGAGTCTTCACTGCTCTGGTCTCTTCTACGCCTCGTCTCACCCACTGAAGTTGACAGAAGTGTCAGCAATCAGACATGACCCCAGTAAGCTCAGGCTCAAATATAAAGTAGGCAGTCTGAAAATGGGATAAGGGGAAGAGAGTAGCCCATGTGAAAGGTAGGTGATGAGAAAGAGCAGGTAGAGGGCCAGAGACTGGGGTAGAAAAGGAGGAAACACTGCAGAGGTAACAGTCTGAACGTCAGATAGCACATGGGTCTTTTGCTTGTATGTAGTATCTAGTGTTTTGTCTATTTTAGACTGCAGACAAAACAAAAGATAAAAAGATGCTATATTTGTTGTGGATCCCACCATGCTTCTTAAGTACCTGACATAAGAGTAGGCTATAAAGCCCTTCTCTTTTACAAAGTCAGGAGACTCCTCTGAATGGGGTTTAGTCATGAAATCCTCAGCTCTGAGGAAAAAAAGAGAGTTTGCAGCTACAAGCACTTCAAGAGATATCCCTATTATTTATCATAGGGTAGAAGGGAAATGCAATGCAGAGCATCATATTACAAAACAGTTCATGGCCCTTTCTGTGTCCAGACTGCTCTACAGGCTGCATGGTAATCTCTAGATCCAAGCGAATAACGACAGCATATGGCTTGTGCTTGTGTCTACCTATTTGAGATCATTCTCCATTTTCCTCAGTGAATAACTGTTGGTTTGCAGCATTTTTGAGGTCTGTTGGGAGTATTCAGGGTACCGCATGGCGTCGCCTCTGTTCTCTGTGTGTTTTACCCAAACTAAGGCACCCAGAACAAAAGATGCTTTTAAGAACTGCTTATACAACTCAGAAGTGACACTAGCATTAGTGCTAGCAGTGCTCTGGGTGATTTCCAGACACACAAGAGGAGATGGGGCTTGTCCCACAATTGTAATTTGCAGGCATGTTATTTGCCATGTTTTCAGTCATAGTAATGATCTTTGCTCCTTCCAAACTAACATTGTCTGTGCTTTATAATAGTTATATAAGCTACTGTGTGTGACATTCCTACACAAATATATAATACCTCCATATACAAAATAGGAGCCTGAGAATCCTTAAGTCTGCTGATACTTCACATGCAAAACCACGCTTTATCTAGGTCTTCTGCTGTTTCTATGAGAACACTTCAAACTGCTTGCTGATTATCTAATTTAAGACTGCCTCAAATAATGTAAGTTTAAGTTAAGCTTCTTAAAGGTTCCCCTGCTATTCCCCATCTGTGTACATGCAATATTTACTTCACCTCTGGTCCAGACATAGCAGTCTTTCAATGAATGGAAGTTTTCCTTTCTTGTGAACTCCCTAATTCGCTCCCTAGGCCTGTTTCCTTTCCTCCATTCCTTCAAGTGCCATCCACTCCCTCATCATCCTGCCTTCCATCCTTTCAACTCCCCCATGTTTTCCTCCTCCCTGTTTCCATTCCTCTACCTTCTCCTGGTTCCTAGACTTACAGAAGCCCTGACCCCAATAGCCAGATAGTCCACTGCAGCAGCTGACCAGGTCGCTTTGGTTGGACTCTAGAACAGTGAAGAGTGTTGCTCAGTAGAGTTAACATTGTTGGATGGTGTCTTGAAACATTGCTCTTGGTTCAGTGTTTCAGAATTTGCTCCCTTGAAAAGAGGGCCTAAGACTATTCCTCCCTTTGTCCAGAATATCCTACCGAATTTGATGAAAACTGAAGTCTCAGCACCTCAGAGGAGCTCAATACCTTGCCAAACTTGGCCCTGCTTCATGTTAGTTCTCCAGCTGCCAGAATAAAGCCTGTTTTTTATGTGAGAAGGACTGCCTGTTGTTAGATTTAAAGTGATCTCTGATTGAACAGAGATGGGATATGTATTTAAACCGATCCTGACTTTCACAAAGAGTAAGTTAGGTGAGAATTGTAACAAAAAAATTTGTATCAAAACACATCTCAGTAGGCCAGTTTGAAACCCAAATACAAGCTCAAACCTTCCCCAAGTTCAGAACAATCATATTTGGCATTTGAATTAGGTTCACTGTAAAACGTAGTTGCAGTTGTTGCGTTTGGAGCTTGTACTGTATCTGAGCTGATAAGATGATTGGGATGCAATTCAGTGAGTTACTTCTTTGCCAAAATCTCACTACTTTTTGTGAGCACTGTGAAAACAAAGGGTAAATTACACTAAAATAGACTGTTATTCAGGAGTAGAAAAACTTGCAGCTATTTCAGCTCTGAAGGCTTTGCTCAGTTTTTACTATCTTATATAAATATAGACTGAATATGTTATTTTAGGCTGATCCACTTCAGCTTTCATTGAAATTAGACAGATGTGCTTGGAAGACTAATTTTAGGCATTCAACACTAAAAATATTGACATGTGTGTAGACATCAGGACTAGGACTGGGGGCATTAGTTTTCTTCTGTAGTACTTACTATTAAACGTATTTAAAAAAATGCATATCTCTGTGCTGCTTCTAGTCTTCATGAGCTTCTTTGCTATATGCCTGGAATTCTTAGGCATTTAAGTATATCATAATGTACTGCTGATTTCTCAGGAGAGCTTCCCAGAGATGTCAGAAAAGAGATGATTGACACAGTCAAACGCTTAAAAGGGCATCTACAGGCCTATATACAGAGATAATTTCAGGAAAATTAAGGTAAATTGATTAAAAGGGTGAGCACAGTAAACAGATGAGAAGGTGCTTTACAACCCCATGGCAATTGTCTTACTCAGTTCTCATTGGTCTTAAACTGTTCCTCCTCTGAGGATGATTAAGAAACTTACTTTGACTCCATTAGGCCATACTTTATGCATCTAGCTAAAGAAAATAACGCTGCCTGAGTACTTCACCTTAACTTGTCATGGTGTCTTTGAATAAACAAGCCATACCTCCCCTATATGCAGGATTTCAAATGATTTTGGTCTTTTTTAATCCCTAAAATATATGGGAGGGCATCTTGGCCAATTTTCCATTCCTTGATTCTTCAGGCAGCCCTTTCAGACCTCCAGACAGGTGAGTAGTCCTGCCGCTGTGAGTAGATTCCTGCAAGTGCAGATTTGTTCACCAAACTGGTATCCAGCCTTACAAGGAATGGGAGGATCAGCTGCCAGTTATGCCTAAAACACTCCCAGGTTAGAAGTAACACGGAAGTTGTTTTAAACTTCCTGAAAACTTGGTCATATGTGAAAGGATAGGATCAAAAAGCCTTTTTGAAAAATCCTGTAAAGACAAGAATAAATTGTGTGTTCCCCCCAAAAAACTTAACTGTGCAGGTTGTTCTTCTTTACCTTGAAGAACCATTTAAAAGTGTGTGAGTAGAATACCAACAGGATTGTCATGAAGGATTAACAAAAAGGAGAACAGGCAAAGAGTTATTAAGCAGCATTCAAAACATTCTACCTACCCTTTTTTTTACAGATGCATATAAACATATCACTGCACAGGTGTATTAAGGCATCTGGAAGTGTATGCACAGACCCATACATCTTAAAGTGTTATTGCAAGCATTTCTGAGATTTTTGTTTCAGTTCATTATTCTGAGAATTTTGAATGTTCTCATATATATTCTACCCAAGGGCAGAGTGACACTGTGTAAACACTCAAATGCATAAGCCATATGGCCATTTAAATCATGCATTTAGGTTAACTAGAGAAATGATTGTGCATATATTTGATTTTCAGATGCCTTTTTGCTCTTGGCAGATGGAAAGTGAATTTGTGTGATAAAATGAATGGGGAGGAGAAGGACTTGTATCAGTCCATATTTGTAAAAACTACTGGGAATTAGTACCCACAATTCCGTTTAAAAGGGAAGAAAGGAAGTGATGCAAAAATGGTGAGATGAACTTATACATAAGCACTTTGATTCAAAGACTGGGAGTAGAGAAAAGAAGGGACATCTTGAAAATATAAATTGGACTAAAAAAACCACCATCTCTCAGAAAATCAGCTCTCATCTCAGCTGTTCTGTTCATGGTTCTTTAACGGCTTTTGGCTATGAAAAATGTCTTTCTGTATGAATAAAATATCATCATTCTTAACACTTGACTGAGGGTAAAAGAGACATGGTTGTTACCAAAACTTCTAGGATACTTCTTTAAAGGAGTAGCTCACCTTGCTTGGAGCACAGATTTACATAGACGAGTTTTCCTGTCTCGCTGGCTCCTAGCTGCATCCATGAATGAAGGTATTTCTTACTCTGCTTGGCCATTACCTTCTGACCTTGCTTTGTGAGAAAGAGAGAGCTGTTGGCCACCTTCAGGAGCCCGTCCTCCTCGTGGCAAGTCCACCTGACTGCCTGGGGGCAATCAACGATGATGCTGCGAGACGACAGGGCAGAGCGTGTAGAGATGCTCAGGCACTGGCCAGATTTAACATGGAGGAGCCTGTCATTTGCTGTCCACCTCCACTGCTGGTTGAGATGGGTCATATTGCACTTTTCCATAATGACTCCTTTCTTTTCTGAAAGACACTGCTGTTTCTGGACATGGATAATCAGAAACCCTTCTGGAAGAGGAAAATTCCCCCCAAAATGAAATAGATTAGATGTGGTTGTTTAATAAAATAAATTCTTTATGATTTAAAATATATCAGCAAATAAATCACTCTTCCACTTTCTAAGTGGTGAACTTTTCACAAAATTTCCATGTGTTGAACCTATTAAAAAACCCCTATAACTACATGATGCAAGTGCTGGTTCATGGTAATGTAAAGAGTGAGAATGCAAAAAGCAAGCTATGATTGGTAAAGGTCACCTTGACCTTCACTGTATATAAAAAGGAAGAAAAAAAAATGAACTGGATATAAAAGAAAGCCAAGAACTATTGACTTTAAGTCCATTTCTAAAAACCCCATTTCCCCTGCTTGAAAGCATATAGAGATCGACAAAAGCTCTCTGTCTTTTTTTAGTTGTATGACACAGTCTTTTTACAATATAATTCACTGCCTGGAAATTGTTGTATTAAAACTCATAGTGTTTGTGAAGAATACATACAAGAGGACATTCCCAAATCTGTGTGCTTCTCGGTGTCTGTGCTTTTACAGGAATGGAGGCTCTTTACTGAAAGGAAGTAACTTATCTTACTGGATTTACTCCAGTCTCCCTAGCTGCTAGTTTTGGGACCATCCTAATTCACACCAGATTAATTCTTCGTGCCACTACACTTACACATTTACACAAAACACTAAAATGAACAGAATGAGAACTTATTCACCAAAAAAACCCAACGTTACCAGCACAAAATACGTACTTGTTAAAGAACTCAGAATCAGATATTTCACATGCAGTCTCACAGCCACTTTTATTTAAGCTTTTCTCGTTTTATAATTCACTCACTTACTCTAGCATTTCCAGCCTCCCTAGCTATAAAGTGCTAAAACCCCCATGTATTTCTATTGGTTTAATTCCACCCCACCAGTTTTTACAAAACTGGGCATTTTCTAACTAAGCATTACAGAAAGCCCCTAACTCTGGGAATTTCACAGAATAGGAAGAAAAAAATAGGAATCTCTCCTTCGAAGAGCTTGTCCCAAACCTTAGCTCCTGGATTGTCTAGTAGGATACCGTCTTAAAAAAAAGAGAGGTATATCCAGCATATAACGAGACAGTTTATTTTCCTGTGGAAAGAAATCTAAACAGAACTGGCTATGTCGGCCCTGTCCCCCGTTCCTCTTTTATAAACTCAATCAAAGAAGAAACTCAGTTTTTGTAAGTCCCCCGCCACCCTGGAGGGCTCTGCTCGGTGGCAGAAAGAGCAATAGAGCGGAGGAGAAGTGGGGAGAGACACTTACCTGCGATTGTCAAAGCAAGACAGGTAAAAATCAGGACGTGAAATAAGGAATCCATTTTCCATCTAGCAACTCCCCATGCTTCTCTTAAAAAAAACACCTCAGATAAGTGAAGCGAAGGCTAGGAAGGAAATGTGCCTTCACAGGGGAAAAAAGTCAGTGACGAGCACTTCCTTCTATTCAATTGTTTTGGGGAGTTTTGCACCACTTTGTCCTTTCATATGATTCTTCAGAATTTACTAGTTGCTTTATTTTGGAAAAATACAAGCAAAAGAGAGGGAGGTTTTCAAACACTCAGCTCACTAAAAAACAATGATTCAACATTTGAATACTTTACTAGACTAAAAGTCTAAAGAAAAGGGATTGTAATTCTGTGTAATTGGTTTTCTGTGAAATACGGCAAGTCTGCAGCTGATCTGGGTTGTGCTGAATAAGTACATACTGTGTTATCAGGGAACACATACACAATTTCTGTAATTACATGTAATCAAGCAAAATCTCAATATTGATACTTCTAACTCCACAAGTTCTAAAAACCGAGTCGAGGGGGGGAGGAGAAGGGGAAGAGGAGGAGGCAAAGCTCTGAGTCTGTACCAGGTCTTAGACAAACTCCCCCTGAGGGATCAAGTGATGTTGACTTTGCCTTCCCATCAGGTGATCCACTCTGCTCAATGTCAGTGGGAGTTTGCTGATGTCCTCTGCAGTGGCTCTGCAATGGTTTGAAGCCATGATGGAGCTATCCAAATTGTATTGGGCTATGCCTGCTTTTGGGGGTACAAGAGTGTGTGGTGCATTTACTACCCTAGGAAAAAAATACAGACTTCAATAAATATTTTATATCAAGTGTAATTTATTAGCAGTATGAAGCAAAGTCAACATCACTGCATTAAAAACTCATTATACCCTGTGAAAAGACCTCCCAGTGCTTGCTGTAAGTCATAATGCCAACTTCTTATTTCTCTTAAGGAAAAAATTCTTACTGAATGGTAAATGAAACATTCATAGCAGCATTTTCCTTTTTGTATAACCTATCATAGAACAGTTCATATCACTAAAGGCATCCATCTCTATTGAAAGAGACAGAGCAGTTAACATAAGCAAAAAATCCCCTATTAATAAAAGACAGACAAATATTTAAAATCCTTACCATTTAATATATGCTACAAAGTTTCTTTTAAAAGTAAAATGACTTACACAATTTACAAATACACTGGATTCGGGTCTGTAGCAGAAGCATCTTCTAAGACAATCAACAGTATAGGGTAAATACATATACACTGAATAACAGACATTGTGCTCTGTAACTGCTCTGTAAGACCTACAGTAAATATACATTTAATAGTTAATAGTATGAAGAACATATATTTCCATATAAAATATTAACTGCCTTTGAATATTTTCAAAAACAAGACTTTTAATTTTTTTTATTATCTCATCTTCTTTTTCTTTTTTTAATCCATAATTGAACACTTGCAATTTTAGCAGCAAGAATATTATGTGGCCAAGAAACAAGCCTACCACATAATCAGTAATAGCACTTTACAGTACAGTTGACAGTCCATTCACAAGACAGAGTTTGCAAACGTTAAAGCATTTTATACATTTGATAAACATTTCTTCTTTAGAAGTTCCAATGTCCATCTGACTGCAGCAGTAGCACATACATACATTCCATATGGCAGATATCAGTATTACAGAATTAAACCCACCTTTAGATATATATGTGAAATCCATGTGTAGTTTCAGTACAGTACCTTCTTTATAACTCATTTTTGGGAAGCTCACAATACATTCATTTACAGTAAGGGTCCAGCAATCTTTATACTTTTGCCAAACTCTCCACAATCCTTTCAGAAGCTGGCTTCAAAGCCTCTCTTCCCACTGCAGTAAACTCCTTGAAGAAGCTGCTGGTAGGTAATGAAATAAATTACCTCAAGAGACTGACATTCTGTTTTACCCTCCTAGGCTTCACTGGACAGCTTCTGCAGAAAGTCTGCTTTCATACAGACTCAGTGCATGGTGCACAAATTCATACTGTTCGCTGGTCTGAACCATTCCACCCCTGAAAAGGAAACACAATAGAATGAAATCTTGTTTCTTAAGAATGCAACAACCTCCAACCACTGCCAACTCAAATCGCCACCAGATAATTCAAAGCCTTTTCTCAATTTTTGCCTTAAAGTTTGCTTGAGTAAATGAGAGATTCTGCCTGAGCGGATGTGCTTTCTTCAAAATTTATGCTATCCAGCACATGCATAGCATGAAGTACCATTCTTGATTTCATTAGGATAAGAACTAGGGAGAAAAACATCTGGCATCTACATTGTTAAAACCAACTTTTCAAATTCAACATAGAGTAAATTTTGCTCAGTCACTTGGGCATGGAGGACCAGATGCATGGAATCAGCATTACTACCGATGGGGCAAGGCAGTATTCTGAATCTGGCCTTTCATTCTTGCCCTTTACTAAAAATGTAACCTTCAGTGACCCTCAGATCGCATGTACAGAGAACAGCTTTTCCTGTCCTCTTTCTAACGCCTACAGTGCATCCTGTCTGTACAGCAGCCACCTAAGAAATTTTACAGCAATGACTCATTTCACATCAACAATACAAAAGAGTTTAACTCGACCATAAAAAGGATTAGTTACAGCCAGTTTGGAATTAGATGCCTACATTTAATACATCCCTTTTTTGGGTCAAATTATGAGGATAAAGTCGCACATCTTCAGTGCCAATTGCAGTGTGGTAGGAAGGGGATGATGTCCTACTGCAGTGGGAGCTTAGGTGGTGCGATATTTAGTAGGACCGGCACCTTTCAGCTCTGAAATTAAACTGAGACTCTTTCTGACAGTACTTGGATCCTTCAGATCTCATTTCTCATGGAGGGAGGGCTCAGGTTTACTTAACTCCATTTTTATTATCTCATCTGTCAGGGTATTAAAAGCAACCTGCTCTGCTTCTAGGAACAACTCCTCAGTCTATCCTCAGCTTACACTGGAACAACTAGCTAGCTTTAGGGGGATGAGAGAGTAAATAGCTTTAGTGGCAAGGATGACATTAAGATGCGCATTGCATCTGACTTCAGAAGTCAGTGAAAGCTTTGGATCCTGAGCAATGGAGAAGCTAGACATCCCACAGGAGAACATCTGACAGACCCCCACGTGATCACTTCAGACACAACAGCAACAAAAGGGTCTACTGACATACAGAGCTGGGCAAAACATGGTAAAACTGCCTCAACAAATATTGTCTTCTGTTTAACATTAGAGAAGTTGATCTACAACTGTAAGTTTCTTCTATTTTCCTCAGTGCTACTGGATGGTCAAATGGTAGCAAAAAACATAACTAAAACAATACCTATTTCTATAAGCAAGTGACCAGCTGCCTCTGCTCCTCCAGTGAGCTCAGGCAACTCTAAAACACCCTTTAATGAGCTGCACGCTCATTATGATCTCTTATTCCTAGGAATTAAATCACAGGTCCAGAAATGGTCCCATCTGGTGCAAAATGCAGCAGCCTCTTTGCTTTGTCAACAAAGACATCGACAAGTTCATGACTCTTGGCTGCCTGCTGCCTCTCAGGAGCTCTCCTCTGCGCCTGTCTCCTGCCACGGAGATCCAGTAAGAGTCTGAAAGGTGAAGGGAGGGCTTTGCTCTGGTCCTCCGTGCCGCTTGGCCTTCTTCCTTCCTCCCACTTCCACTCTCCTGCCAAAGCCACCCCTTCCTACCCAGTTTCACTCGCTGCCTCCCGCCACAAACCTTCTCCCTAATGGAGTGCATTTCCCAGTTTGACATCCACTGTGTAAAAGGGATGGAGGAAGGGAATGTATCCAGGGAGGAGCATGTGGGAGGAAAGGCAGATTAGAACAAGTTTGAGATCTGCCATGTCAGGCTGTTTGCGGGGTGACCCTTGCTCCTGCCTCTTTTGTGATAATCCAGGTCTCTACAACAGTAAAATTCCACTGGAGCATAAGGAGAGGCTGCAGCCAAAATCATCTCCAGAGCTGACCCTAGGTTGTGCAACAAACTCTCAAAGGAGACACAGTGGTCTCCCAAACAAACACACAAAACCTATAGAGTCTTCTCCTACTTTCTGGGAAGAAAGAAAGAGAAATTGCTGTTGTTATTACCCTTCAGAAATATTTAGGAGATATTGAGATACCACAGGTTAGGTTCTCTGTAAATACTCAGATAGCATAATCTTTGTTTTTACACATTATCTGCAAAAAAAGCTATGAAATTTCTATATTCAGCCATGATTCAAAAATACCAAAACAAGTAATTCCTGGAATTGCAGATCTTTCATTGAGAATATCTGCCAGTGATGTGTATATAAAGGACTATATATATAAATCATGTGTGGGATTTATTCTCTCTTTATGGATGTCGAATGGAGCCACCATCAGAACTCAGATCTTGACATTTTGGAACATAAAGGAAGGTACATCTGTATTATCATTCATTAGTTCTGCTGTTAGCATTTGTTTTCACAAAAAGATGAGTGGGAAATTCTGTGTGGTTCTTTTTTTGCTCTTAGTAGCCCTAACGGTAAAGTTGTCAACATACCTAGACTGAGAACACATCAAGATCATTTTGTTTCAAAATCAATATTGTTTCAATATTTCAAAGAGAAGTATAAAAAGGAGTGTTTTGCAGCTCTGTTCCTTGATTCCAGTTTTAGGTTAGATGCAGAGTTGCCTGCACTGACTCTGACTGTTTTAACCCTGGAGGTGCACAAGTGCTGCACAGGATCCCCAAGAAGCTGCACAAAAGCCTGGTAGGGGCCAAGTCCAGCATGACTGCATTTGCCCTCTGCAAGGAAGCATAACTGAGATGTTATGCTGCCTTTGAATCCTGTGTCAGCCTACCAGTGCATGTCTCTGTCAGCTTAGGGCACCCTGCCTCTTGTTGCCATCAGTAAAGAGAATATATGCCTTTTGCCAAGTCTTAAACAGACAGGGATTCAGACAATTTGACCTTGTCAGTCCTATTGTACACAGGATTTATCCCTTTGGTCTTGTGTAAGGGTCATATGGAATTGTCTGTGATCTTAAGACATCAGTTTGTGCAAAAGGCTATATGGAAGAGCATTTCAGGAGGAAATCTGCTCAAGGGGAGGTTTCCTCTCCTGTGTCCCTAGTGCCCAGAAGGGATGTAACCCCAACTACATCTCCGGGTGTGCAGCATTCATCCTCCACCAGCCTGCACTGCTGGCTCCTCTGTGAGCTGCTGGGCTCTCTGCTTCCTTGGGGCTCTCCAGGGTGGTGCGGGGAAGAACAACCCCTGGTGACGTGAGGGCTTGGGGACTGTAGCCAGGTCTGCCTGGGCAGCCACTGGGGAGGGAAGGGTCTTGTAGCCTGCCCTCTGGCTTGCTGCTGGTGCAGTTGGATGCAGTCTGCTCCAGAGTGAATGTGATGCAGGGTTTGTGATTTTTTTTTTAACCTAAAGTGATTAGTCAAAACACTTAAACAATGCATTGACGCACACTGGAAACTCTTTTCATCCTGTCTGAGGAGCCAAAAGCAAAGTTATCGGACGTCATTCCAAGAATGTGCCTTTAAGGTTAAGAATGTGCAAAGTTTCTCGATATCAGAGTAAATTTTGAAGATGACTCGCATCAAATGTTTCCTGTTTCTGTTGCAAAACATAAAAAATGAACTGAAAAAAATAAAGCTGTGCAGAGCTGAGGGTCTGTCTTTCTATGAAGCCATACAGAGCATGGCTGTATCTCTATCCTGGGTCAACTTTTTGAGCGGATGGTCCGTTTCCTCATGTTAGGTCAGCACAGATGACTGCTGCCAGATCCTTTCACTCCCTACCAGCTTCATAACTTACACTGAACAGTTAAGAAGAAGAGGACTTGGAACTCTATTTCAAACACTTTATCTCTAGAGGGGCAGTTAGTTATTCTAGGTTTCAGTTCTTGGCTTGCAGATTATTTTTCAGCATAACTTTTGGCCACCATCTACAATTTGTTTGGATGCTTGCTTGTTTCTCAGCGAGCGCACTACGCAATGGGAGTGTTTTGGTAAATTCCTACAGCACCACTTGGTCTACATGGTGAGTCCCTCTAACCCTAATCTATTTTCTTCTCTCTTATCAATTTAGTTCACTTTGGTAGAAATTAGGCTGTTGGCCCATGTGGCAAAAAGTTCACACACAAGTGGAAACCATCAACTGTGCTAATTCCACCACTAGGCCTGGCTTTGGATGGTGCAGCTCTGAGCATGAGCAAGACTGGCAGGGAACCAAGTGTAGACAAAGTATCAGAGAAAAAATGATTTGGTGCATGTCTTGGGCAAGCTTCTGGCTTCCAGGTAGTCATATAAAACCAGCCTTTTCTGCTGAATTCTCTCCTGTTCTGTTTTGTGAGGGCAATCTGAGGTACAAAGGACAAATTGTAGCTCCGTTGTTGACCAGTATTATGAGAAAGAAGTCTTTGTCTCTGTTCCTGCTCTGCTCCTGGTTGTACCAACACAACTATGGCCAGAGCCAGCTCTTGTGGTCAAGTCTAGAGGGATATACGGTTCATTTTGCCAGCTTCATGCCACCTGCCAATACTCTGATGTCAGGACTCGGTCATCAGGCAAAGCTGGCCTCATGGAGCTTTGTGCCTCTTATAGTGATGCCTGGCCACTGTATGAACCCGAGATCTGTCTGGACTGGCAGTGGCTGGACTGTAGTCTTAGGGACTGCTAAGCTCTGCCTTAGCAACCTTTGCTATAAACTAGATGCCAGGTGAGGTAGGCCAGTTCTAGAATATAGAAAGAAAAAGTGTCTGGTTACTAAGTTTTTCCTAGAAAAATGTCTTTAAAATTTTAAAAATGTATTTTTTATCTCAGGTAATTCCTGAGAAAATAAAGAGCTGAGAAGCCTGCAGCAAGATCTGTGGAATCTATCTATACAGTCTGAAGCTAGAAAAAATACAGAAATGTACAAATCACAAGACTTTACAATTTTTTAAAACAAGCTTTGTGTCATTGAGATTACTGTGTTGAATGTTTGTATTTGGATCAGACTTCCATTCTCTTTCCAAGTTTATTTGGGATACTAATACATATATAAAAGTTCATTAGTCAAATACACTAGACCAAATTCTGTTGTCAGTTATATTGCTGCAAATTTGGGATCTTTTTTCTATGCCTGAAATAATGACATGAACATTGATGTAGCTGAGAGCAGAGTTTGCTTCCACTTCTCTACACAGAGTGTAAGAGCAAGAAGAAAAAGGTTATTTTATAACAGAAACACTAAGATGAGGAAGAACACTACACACCTTTTTAAATAAGATGAATAGATAATCAGAATGGAGAGCTGGAAATTTGGAGTAGATAATTTAAAGCAGAGGAAGCATTTTTCCCTCAGCTTTTCCATCTTTTTTGTTGCTGAGATCTTAGGTCAGGAACTCTCCTTGGAGAATTTTACACTCCAGGCTGCTCATGTTGCCCTAAAAGGCTCGTACTACAATCTCCAGTATGATGAAGGGATGTGGCTGGGGAAGGATAGAGGAGGTGATGCATAAACAGGGTCAACCACAGAGATTCCGCAGTTCTTGGTTCCAGTAGATATATGAGAGAGCGCATGAAAGTCCTATATTGCCCATTTGGCCTGAGCTCCTTTTTCATCATTTGCACCCTGCCTACTGGTTGTTTCCATTTAAAGAAGAAATGTATGTCAGAAACAGTTGATATACTTGAAAGGAGATTATATGACCTCGTGCCTACAGCAGGAGAGGAGCAAGGGTTCTCTATTCTTGGTGCAACCCTGTTTATTCATACAAAATCCTGTCTCCCTGAGCAGAGAAAGAAAGAAAAGCATAACCAAATCAGCAGCTTCCATTGCGCACAATACTCACATCCCCCTTTCCAACACAAATCTCTCTTCGGCCCTGGTTTCACAAAACAAAGCACTCTGCAACAATGCTGGCTTACAGTGTTCCTGCTCCCAAGCTGTGAATTCAATCAGGGAATTGATCTGATTTAAGAAGAATTTGCAAAAAAATGCCTTGCTATTTTCTTAAGCTGGATAAGTTTGCCCACCCAGTTCAAAAGGAGCCCCAGCACAACTGAGGGAGTAGCAATAGCGCTAGATTTGGCTCTCTGTTGTGTGAAGAAACTATACACTGAGCAAGTCTTAATGTTCCTATTGATCCAGGCTTAAAGACAATCCCTTGTCTCTGGGTTGCCCTGTGTTGCTGTGTCCTAGTGGGATGTCAGAGACAGCAGAAAGCTCCAGGAAGGGATGAGGGGAGCGCCAAATGCCTAGCAACTGTAGGGCTGCCATCTCAGGAGAATTTCATTCAGGGAAGTCTCATCCAGTTTCACCCAGAAAACTATATTCCTTACTCGGAATCTAAATACAAATGCTACTTTGAATATTCAGCTAATGCTTTCATACCAGTCAGCAAAAGTGATGGCAGTCACTTCATGTAAAGCAACACTCAAACTTCTCTGAAATGGCTTTCAAAGTCACTATTGAAAAGGAAGCCAGCCTCAGTCTGTCAGGTTTGGACAAGGAGTGTGCAGGGCACATCATGACCTCTGCACGTTCTCCCCCAGCTGTACACTCTTTCCGTACCAACTGCCACTCATCCAAAATGACATGTCAGCAACCTAACAGCAGAAACTTCAAAGCCTGAGAGTAACTGTGGTTATGTTTCCTTCCCCCATTCTCTGATATCTGGATGACATAAGTACCCTTCAATAAGTTCTTCGTCCTTCAAAGAATGCCCCATACTGATGTAATCTACTGTCAAATGTTAGATCAGCTAGAGACTCACTTTGAATCACCAACTGCAAAGTAAGATAGTCAATTCACATGGGAAACTGGTAACAGCACACTTATTTCAGCTCTGAAACTACTATTGAAACACATGTATCATCATAAAGTATAAACAAAGACATATCTTTAAACAAAAATTGCTGGAAAAAATATTCCCCTTTCTACTTTTCTGCCAGGATATGAACGAAGGATGCTGTGTTTCTTTGGAAAGGGATGATTAGAGCTCCCACACTAGCCGTGCTCCTTATCATGAGCCACCTAACAGAAGACGGGTCCTTGCTCTGGGTGTTAGTGATATAATCTCTTTGTATAAGAGAAACTCAACAGCTGGAATTCAGGTCCTGAAAGAGCCCGAGTATAAAAGGAAAGAACCCTTTGAGTATGCTTAAAAAAAGAAGAGCAGACTTTACAAAAGCTTTCTGTGCTGGACTAGTTTAGCCGCTGATGATATACAGAGGAAAACTTCCTTTGGAATTAGCAGAACAAGTAGCTCTGCTTGGAATCCACAGGAAAATCTGACACATAGCTATCTGCAATTATTAAGTCTTCCTGTGTGTTAAGACATTTAGCAACTTGACTATTTAATTTTGATGACTATCAGATTTTTCTAAAGATCTTGACTCCTGCATATTTCTTATCCTTTTGTAACATGTTTTACATACTGTGTCAGCTGCAAGGCACTTTCCAGAAAGGTGTGGAAGACTTCCGTTATTTGAGGCTAACATGTACAAATATGTGAGACCTAAATTCATCCAGTGTCATTTTAAAGAAACTCATGTTACTTGACTGATTTATGGTTCTTCTGGAACTCACCTATCCACTCGTAGCTGGCAGACAATGCTCAATGCATCTACAACTCCCTCTTCCTTCAACTGATGACAACCAATGGCCGTGGCAATAAAACATCCAGTTCTTCCTATGCCAGCACTGAAAAGAAGGCAAAATTTAACAGGTAAATGGAGCTCACAGACCAAAGAGTTCAGTGGAAGACACTAAATACAAGTCTGAGCGAATGATGGGGATATATGCTGAGCTGGTGGAAAAGCCTACTTGTGAAAAAGAAACAGAGCGAAATCATTTTTCCAACTAGTCTTTCAAACACTTAGACAGCACATTAGCAGACACCAAGACTGGTTCAGAAACAATTTGGTAGCAACAAGGGAATTCCCTCCAAAACTCAAATCCTTGAATATAAACTGAAAAAGTCAACTATCATTAAGGGGATCTTTCTATGGGGAACTTTCCTCTTCCCAAAATACATTCTTTGGTTAGGAGAAGGACTGTTTGATGTGATTTTCTGTGGCCTTCAGGTAGCCATTCAAGAAAATGGTTGCAAATTACCTGCAGTGCACAATTACAGGCCCTCTGCCAGGTGCTTCCATCCTGTCCTCTTCTACGTCCAGCATGAGCTGCAAAAGAGGCTGAGCACTGTCCGGGGTTTTGTGGTCCGGCCAGGATGTGTACCAATAGTGTTTCACACTCTGGGACTGACTCCCTTGCTGAAAATAATATTAAGATTTTATATGCACACTTGTGGTGAACAAGTCTTTTTATTTCTCTCAATGTCATGGTAGAAATCCAGTAAAAATGTTCAGAGATTTAATAATTCTTTTTTTTTTATTAGACTGACTGATACAATTGAGGAAAACAGACATGCTTCCAGAGACAGAATTCTAAAAAAAAATTTACCTGTGTTTTCCTACCATATAAGTTCTGTTCTGTCCATCTGACTACTGCCCTTGCTTACTTTGTGGTCAGTTGGAAATTGTCAGAGGCTTCTGTTAGCTCAGCAATGGAATCTAGAGAGATGAGCTTAATTTGGGCCTCTGCTTCTCTCTATATTGTTACATGTTTCTGCTCTTTTTAAAGACATTATCATAAGGGGTCTGATACTAAAATTACAAGAGTATGCAAGGTAAAGGTGCAGAAGAACTGCCCTACTAAATCAGTCTAATATCCCAGTTCCTCCTGTTACTCTCTCCAACAGAGGCTGCTACCACTTACTTCCAAGTCAAGGGGGTAAATGTAGGCTAGAGTAATCTGCACACTTCTAATCCGGACAATGTGGCTTCTACTCACTTCTCACTGCCTGGACTGAAACATCAAACAAATTTTCCCATTTCATTATTTATTGCAATGTTCTGTCATGGATTTTAAGAAATTAAGAATTATGGAGAAACTCACAAAGGAGCATCTGCCTTATTCTGCACAGTTAGTGTTTAGTCAGAACCGTGACTGATATATTCCTTATATTTTGAGCTTTTCAAATGGGCTATGGATGCACTCAACACATGACATAAGCAGCTTATCTTTTTCTGAATTATGCTACATTCACTAGTTCTTTCATTAAACTAAAATCCCTTTACATTGCCTTGGCAATTTTAAAAGGGCCTCAAAGCAAATATAATTTAAAAGGTGAAATTTACACTCTTTTTGAAACCTTTTTTATTGTCAGAGTGATAAAAAGAAGCAAGAGGGTAAGTGTTGCACAGCTTTGGTCTCAATTACACCTTTCAGCCATGAGCTTCATAGCTCAGTTATTCCTCCCGTAAAAATTCATGACCATTTCAAAAAGCATTTGACTTCCTTTAACATTGGAAAATAAAGTATTAGAACAATGCTTCTCAGCAGATACAGGTTGTTACCTTTATTGTAAGCTGGCGGACAGTATAGTTCTCACATTCTTTCACGCTGTTAACAAGGACTTCAATCTTCCCATAGATTCCTCTTTTTTCTGGCCAATAGAGCACACATTTCTGGAAAGCAAACATCAGTATCATCAAGTAACTGGAGTCTGGAGCCATGCCAGTGTCTAATTTTTAACAGAATGTATTTGTCTGAAAAATTCAGATTAATTCAACTGAGGTGTTATTCATGTTAGAAGCTTTCCTGACTGAGGTATTGTAGGCTTCTTAATAAGTGGCTTAGGCCTGATTTTCAGGATCTGAGTATTACATATATGAACCCCTATCACTGAACAGTTTGAATAGGTTGTTTTTGTTTTTAAAAGTTTAATGAAGTTCAGTTGAAAGAACTATTTTACATATCAGAATTCAAGATGGATTTTTCCTAGACCATTTTATAATTCATAGAGGTAAATCCTAAGATTTGTTCAGTTTACCCTTATAGGTTATATAATATATTGGGTATATAATACCTATAAAATATTATATATATAGAGAAAGAGGGTATATATATATACATATATATATAAAATAGGATTTCCTTCTGAGCAAGATATTCAGAATTTGTCCTCTCCTCACCAGACTTTTTATCCTGTTTACTATCATGAGCCCTGATTCAACAAAGCATGTAAGTGTGTCCTGATATCTTATTGAAGTCAATGGGACTTAACATATATGTTAAAGTGTTTTGCAGAATCACAGCCTAAGTTGCCCATTATATTACTTACTGGCAATGAAGGTTAAAAAGATCCACTGCTCTGCTACAGTTACACAAAATCATATAAAGATAGAGAATTCTTAATGAACCAGTAAAGTGTCATATTATTTCAGCAATGTAACTGAAAAGCAGCTACTAAAAAGGAAATGAAAAAATAGTATTTACTAAATGGACCCTTTTTTCTTCCTGCAATACTTTGTTTATATTCAGGTTAACTGCAACTTTATATTAATTTCCATTATAGTATCTCTGTACTCTAACTGAAAGCAAACATCCCTGTTTTACAAATACTTTGCTAAAAACAGATGCTCATTACCTTAATAGAGTAAGGTATGTGAAAGTCAGATTTTCTAAAATAATGCTGGCCCATCTGACTGGTTTTATTCATTAATTTAAAAAAAGAACAACCGAAGAAAATTTTCTTTTTAATGTCTAAGACACAAGTGAAAAATCACTCAGAAAGCAGACAGTTCTACAGTAATAGGAATACTAGAAAGGACTTGTCTGTATTTGCTTAAAAACTCTTGCTGAAGAGGCTGGTATATATTCAGAAAGCAGCTTATATTACACAGCAAAATGAAATGATCACGTTGATTTAACTCATTGCCATAAAACAGTTTCCAGCAAATCCCGCTAAAAATGAGCAAGGAAAAAAAATCAATCATGTTCAAATTAAATGTCACAGTGAAATGCAAGCCTTTACCACCAGGTGTGATCTTTAAGCTGCTACTCTACTTGATAACTCAACAGCTGATTGAACTGAATGCAAACATCTCTGTTGTATAAATACTTTTCTAAAAATAGATGCTCATTACCTTAATAGTGTAAGGTGTGTGAAAGCCACATTTTCTGAAATAATGCTGGCCAACCTGACCGGTTTCGTTCAAATCCTGTCTTTTGGAGAGTTACTCGAACATCTTAAATTTGCTGTCTCCCCGAAGACACCAAGAATGGCAACAAAATACTCGGAAATTTGTATGAAAAAAGTGTTCCCAAGTTCCACAGTCACCCCATGTGACACATATAGCTATTATCATCCGTGAGATCTGCAATTCATGCCCCTCTCTGGGGAGTGTAGTTTTGCCCTGCTAATATGGGAAAAAGAAAAGTCTAAATACACAATTGTACTCTGACAATCAACAATAGCTCAGTCAACCCCTGAGACTTCTTGATAAATGAAAGTATGCTGCACCGACTACAAAGACTTCGGGCAGTCCATAAGAATGTTTTTCTTGACTTTCTCCCAGCGCTGCAATTGGCAACTTGCACTGGGTGGACAATGAAATGGGACTGCTCATTAAAATAGCTTTCAATTAACAGCCCATCTACATTTAGTAAGATACAATGGATTATTTTTAACACAGTCTCCTGTGTTCTTCAGTCTTTCAAGAATTCTGTTTGTTACTGCTTTAAAAAAAGTCTTGAAAATACAGCTGGAATCAGCTGGTTGAGGCACTTCTAAGAAGACAGGTATTTGGGGAAACTAACGCGTTTTTGAAAGTTTGTTATAATAAAGGGATCGAGAAGAAGATGGGAGAGGATAAAGATATCAGACACATAGATAATAATATAGAATCTCCCAGGAACATCGGCAAAAAAGAAGTAAATTACTTCAAGCTATTACTTACATCTAAAAAAAAAATTCCACTAGAATCAGATAAATATTCTTTACACCTGCTCAAAAGCCAAACACAGTGTTTAGGAAAACTAAACTGCTCTCTAGCTTCATGTCTTTAATCAGTAAAGGCTTATTTGCTTTTATATATGTATATGTATATTTGGAAAGGGTGGAACCGACTTGTTTTTGTGATGTTACTGATTCTGTTCCCTGCTCTTCTTTCAGGCCTCTTTTGGTTTCCCATTAAGCGTATTCATCTATTACAGTGCTCTCTAAACAGGTCACATATTTCTGTGAGCTTGACATTGAATGTCCAATCCTTTATGTAGACCGCAAACACGTCAGAGCTATGAGTGTGATTTTTAAAAAGATGCTTAAGATCAAATAAAAAAAACATCACAGCCAACTTCAGGCCAACCAAAAGCCTGGGAAGCTTCTTACTTTGCGTGGAAAAAGTCTCATCTTCCTGCCACCTTTCAGATTCCCCCTCAGGATTCATTTCCATTGGCTAGCTCTCTATTACTGCTCTCAGCTGCTGACTATTTATGATCTGGTCCCTGACCTTTTTTTGGAAAAAAGCATTCCTTGGCCAGAGCAGGAAGTTGATGCAACAAACAATATCTCACATGATCTTTCATGTTTGTCCTTCTCCCTCTGGAAGGCTGCAGCGTTAGGTTGCCCATCCCCTGCGCTGCCTCCTTGCGTGTCCCGCTGCTGCCTGCCAGGTGCCAGCCTGCCCTGATGCCTCCTGAGGTGCTGTGCCAGACTTCCCACGGCGGCTGCCACCTGCAATTTTATCACGGTCAGTCCGTGTTTAGTGGCACAAGTTTTTTTTTAACTCGCCAGAAAGTGCTTCTATTACAGTCTGGTTCCCCCAAACAATTCTGCTGAGTGGAGAAAGGCTTTCTCAGCTCATGGGTTATTTAGCTCTTTTTCGTTCTCTGGCTTTGGACCCTCTGAACCAAATTGGCTCTCCGAGCTGGCTTGGGAAGTGTGTATGTGTGGGGAGGGCGGATGATCAAAGCTAACTGTTTGTCCTTTAACAATTCTCAAATATTTTGCAGTTGCTTTATTTCAGCTTCAGTTCTTTTCCTGCTTATTTTTCCTTACAGCAATGCGAACATATTTATAAATTAAATGTCCCAATAATCAGGCCAACATGCAAAATTAATGAATAATTACAGCAAAGCTTCATTTGCAAAATCCCTTTTTGCTCGTATCCTTATTTGCTGTCACTACTAACTCAAGCATGAGAGGCATACCTTAAAAGGGCTTGCAGGATTTGCCTTCATCTACTAAAATCCTCAAAACTAGGACCAAATCTTCTTAAGTTTTTCCAAAGCCCAAGACAAATCTATGGCACCAATACTTAGTTTAACTAATAAGTAATCTTCAAAGAGGCTTATGTGAATTCTGCAAAAGGTAGGATTTCCAATTTCCAATAGCTACTTTTCTATGCATAGTTAAGAATGCCTACACAACTGGGGAAAAAATGTTGCATGCAAAATGATATGAGCTTCAAATAGTAAGTTAACAAGATTGTGCTAGATAAGTACTTGAAAAACAGGCGTTACATTATCTGAGTTGAATAACACACGTTGTTTAAGGCATCTATCAGAGTACTAGCCCTTTCTTCTTGCATAATGCTGCACTGTAATCTTTATTTATGCATTCAAAAATATGTTTCCTCGTTTATATGTAATGTTGCTAGTTTGTTTTGAAGGCAAACAAAATGCATATTATCCATGGAATACATAGCATAACTATGAAAGACAGCTGATACAACAGAAGCCTATAAACGAGAGTATTCTCATTCCAGATATTTGTTGAATTTCTACTGTCCAGTTGTCTTGGCTAAATGATCTGTTATTAAATTAAGTTTACACATGCCCCATGGATAACGTTTTTCAACATCAGATACTAAAATATTACTGTAGGATTAGAGATGGTAACCTTTGGTGGGTGATTTATCTCATTCTCTTCAAATAGAATGGATGACCCTCTGAAGCTGACTACTGCTCCTCAGTGACTAGAGAGGGTACTTAGATGACTAGGTGAGATGAATTTTCCATCATATTAATCCTAAAATTATAGGCTGGAATTCCAAATTTCAGGCAAAAGTTCCATTGCTTTGCACTCTCCTTACATGAGAATGTGGACAGGTGGATGCTCCAGTCTGTTCAGACATTGAGTAATTTTGAGTACAGGTTTTACAGATTCTGCTTAAAATGCTCACTGAACTGCAGTTCCTTTAGCATTATTCTTGCTTACAAATCAACCTCCATTTGTTTACCAGTCTTCAAAATGAAGAGGAATTCAGAAAGTAGTTTAATACTCCAAATTTTGTCACACAGCTGAAATGAATATTTTGTTCAGCAGTCTACTTTCATATTATATCTTCATTCATTTTACAAAAAAACTTACCACAGCAAGTCCTAACCAAGTTTTTCATCTTATGAAAGGAACTAACTCCACACAAACCTACATTTACCATCATTTCACACAATTCCCATTGTTTTTTCAAATTCATCACATCAGTATATTGAACCAGGATACTAAAGTCACAAATAATTTTACTTATGTTAAAGAAATGAATTTATTGTTAAGATTACTGCTTTTCATGTGTCTCTCATTTGCAAGCTCCCTCACACATTATAGCTCAAATGACTGAGTGATGTTATAACAACTGAGGAATAAACCTAAGAATAACGTATGGTGGTACAAGGGAACATATCTTGGTAAAAGGTGTATGTGGATAGTACACTTTCAAATATGAATGCATTCGTATATGTATATATTGCAAATGCACCTCCCTGAAAATGATGGAAATACTGCAAAGCACAGAGAGGGAAAAAATAGCAAGTGCTATTGTGCTAAATAACATCAGTTCTTCTCTTTTCGATAGGCAACAAATACTTTAATGGGTAAGTTAATATGCTGAGCACAGTCATTAGCTGCTTTCTTTTCAGTAGCAAGTAAAGTTTTGGGAGCAATCAGTTAATGGTGAGAGAATTCCTAAGGTTTCTAGACAGGGCAGGACAGCTTGTGCAAACACAGCCTCTCTATATAGCCTGGGAATTATTTGAGATTCCCCACCCTTTCTATTAGGAGGAAATTACCACTGCCAGTCCACAACAATGCGGATAAACACTAGAGCCCAGGGCCTGCGTAACTCAGGTAAACACAGGGTTTCCTGACATGTTGGAAACCACTGGGCATTTCTTTCAAGTCATTCTTCTTACACAGTGTCAGATGTAAGTGTTTAAACAGTCAGTATTTCCTCAGAGAAATACTTATTCTTTTGGCCAGTTAGGTTGGGTTAAGTTTCCTACTTTTTCAGGAATAAACCTTTAATGTAGGCTTCTGGACGCTTATTTGACTAGAACACAGTTTCAAAATGCCACCTGTTTTGGAAGTATGTCTTAGGATATTTTACAGCACAGAACCTACTTTCTACAAACAGCTTTCTTAAAATTCACTGGATTTTAAAGCTAGTTCATGCTAGAACCCAAAACTCACAGCAGTAAAGAGCCAAGCAGTGGTCAGGTGCAAAAGAAAGGAAGCGTGTATTCACTGAGTCCACAGTTAAACTGAGCAGTGAGTTTGTGCCGTGGGAATGCACTCAGACTCTTGGCCCCTTCATCACTCAGACCAGAAACTTGGCCTGAATATACTCGATTTCTCTTTCCCTACGTGCATCTGAGCGTGAAGGGCAGGGAAGCAAGTGAAGCAGCGGCAGAGTGGGCCTGGAGCCTCCCCGACATGGTGCTGAGACATGGTCGAGGCACCTACCTGGAGCTGGGAAGTGCTACCAAGTCTATCAGTTTAGACACAAGAGACAATTCAAACACCCTTCAGTTTCTCTTTTGCACAGCAGCCCTATAAACCACTTCTGTAATATTCAAACTTCCAAAACAGGGCTTTGTGTTGACCTCTGCACAAGGGAGTCATTTTCACTCTTAATGTCTGACAGTAACAAACATGGATTCTGACACTATCAGGAAAAGCCTGCGAACAACCTACATGGAATATTAAATGAAGCGATTAAAGATGTAGTTGGGAATTCATCCAAAAGTCACAGAATGTATAGTTAGCTGGCCATTATCAATTGAAATTCATTTGTCACATGTACTTGGTATTAAGGTAAAGAGACATATTTCCATTCTGGCTAAGTCTCTCCATGGTGTTGGCATTTGGGAGCACAAGCAATATTTCTGGGTTGTACTCGATCATTTTTAAAAACTAGAATGTATTCAAAAACTGCCATTACGCCAAAGTGCAAACTCTGATCATGTAAGGAAATCTCTGATCATAACATTATCCATTTACAACTCTATTTTTTGCATAATAGAAAGTAACAATTAAGTACAGAGGTGACCAATTGGTAAGTGAGGTGTTTCTTAAAAAAAATGAATCCAATAAGACAAATCTAGAAAATGGAATCCTGTTTTTTTTTCAGCACATCTCTTGTGATCGCTTCACAATCACAACTGTTTTTTTGACTACCTAACATTATTTTTCACAATGCCCATTACCACAGTATTGGAGAGCCAGGTATCTGCCCGCATTCTTCCATATCTACTAAGGTTCTTTCTACCGGTCGCAGCCATTGGAATAATTTCTCAGTGTGGCTAGTTGTCATACCTCATTCTTTTCTTTCAGCTTTGTGATCATGACAATGACAGGGCTGTCTTCTTGCCAAACCATCTGCCAGAAATCATTCACGGTATTAATCATGGGTCCCTGAGTCGCAATGAAAGCCTTCTCTTTACCTCCATATCCCTGGTTGAGAAACAGACACAAAAGCATTTACTTTAAATTCATGTGGTGGACCAGGACTGCAGGTGAACGTTCTAAAAGAGCAGAAGGAAGAATCTGGATCTAACAAAAGTTATTTGAACTGAAAGCAATTACGACTAATAGTAGAGCAGACCAGAAATTTTTCAGTAGAACAGTTTTTCCTCTGGAAGCTACTGATTCAATGGACTGAAATGGTCCAGAGAATATGTCAGTCCCCTTCAAATTTCCCTGCTTCCTTGGCTTCTTCTAGCTTACCCTGTTCCCCAAATTCTTGGGGCTTTGCATCATCCAGTGGCACTCTAATCTGTAATTTACATTGTTGCAGTGTTTACCAGACAGTTTACAGTCATAGACACAAATGAGAGAGAACTATAAAACTGGCTTCTATGAAGATCATGACAGGAAAAGAGATTTAAAAATATGTGAATACTTGTGGAGTCAAAAGCTCTACTCTGCATGTCTGCTAAGGATAAGTATCTTTAATAAGACCTTATACGAGGGAAAACTTATCAATACAGGGTGTCCTGAGACACACAAGTGAGCAGGCAGTCAAAGAAAGGGCAGGTAAACAGTGGGGAAGCAGGAGGGAGGGAAAGACAGGAAGAAATGGGAAAGACAAGAAATTACTCTCTTTTTTTTCAGGTGAAAAGGATATCCTGTGAACTTGTGCAGTGACAGGGTGTCCCACAGTGATGCAGATCAGAAGAGACTGGCAATGTCTGAAAGGAATGAATAGATGGAGAAGAGCTGGAGGTGGAGCGGGAGCCTCTAACCACGGGCCTTCCTTTTGTGTGCTTTCGCCCTGACAACACTTATCCGCACTGTTATCCATTGCATGAAACAACAGGGTAGATCCTCATCTGGTATAAACAGTCCTCATACGACTGAGCAACTTTCCTGAACACACTTTGTCAGACAGCTGTGGCAGGATCCTAGTGAGCTTAATGATATTCCACATGTGGAATTTCATTTCATCACTGCAATGATTTTTTTCTGAGATTGCTGGCAATGCCACCAGTGGCAGCAGGAGGAGAAATCATCATCTCTTGGCTTGTGGAGGGTGGCGTAGGGGGGAGGAACACCTCACAGGCCTCAAAATGTGGTGGCCTGGCTGAGTGAAGGGTTGCACCGTTACTCTTCACAGACAACTGCTCTGCTGATGTCTTTGCAAAACACTGGATGTACAGGATGTAGAGTGAGGCAGGGTAAGGGCTGTGGGGGATGTGTATGTATATATTCAGGTACTGTTGTTTAAATAAGCAGCATTATTGTTGAGCTCAGGAGCCAAATTTCAATTGCACTATTACATTTACTCCAGCTGAGGATCTAGCACATAACTCTAATTAAAACATTAAACTTTGCAGATAGAGGAATACACTCCTAAAACATTCCTAAAGCAGTTTCTTAGTATTGTGTTCAGTATATATTGTGCCACTGAGTGTAACAAGGCTCCATCTGTAGTTATTGAGGATTATTTCGTAGTTAGACACTTAGAAATAGTGCTTTCCAACAGGATTCATGCTGGTAAAGTCTTTGTATCATGTAATCATTTCATATAGGGAGCAAATATGTGAAAGAATTTGTGTGCTGGTGAACATGCATACTTAATACATCTGATTATGCCCCTTTTCACAGACTTGCTATGGTATTTATTTAATTACTTAACTGATGATTTCAGAACTATCAACTGATATAATATGTACTAAAAACCCATCACCACTGGACTTCTTTGGAGATAACATCACCACAGTGAGCAACCATGGAGCTTATATTGCTGTTGACTAATCTTTTCTTTGCCAAAACACTCAGCATCTCTCTCAGTTAAAATGTAGACCTCTTTTCCTTCCTATAAGGCAGTACAACAATATAAAACAGTAAATACTGAGATAAACAGAAACAGTAATGCATGTGTTTCTTAATGTTTTTAATAAACTATTTGATAAATTATTTCTGCTGCTGCAACCGTTTTAGTACATTTATGGCTATGCGGTCTTTACTACAAACAGCTCATGAGACTATTTCTATCACACCAATGTAGACAAAAAGATTAAGATTTATCAGTGAAGATGGGTAGGAATAAAATGAGTGGCACCTTGGCAAAATCAGTTATTCAGGTGGAAAATCAAATATTGTCTCAAAAGCACATGAACAGTGTACATTTACTTACCCTAATGTAGTTAGCATTTATGTAGGTACTCAAGGAGTCAGATGGATTTTTTGGTTTCAAATACACTCTGCTCAGAGGATCTAAGAACACAAGGAAGATGGAAATTGAAAAGAAAACCCATAATTAGAAGATTTCTCTAAAGAATCAAAGATTTGTTGAAGAAAATAATCTACTGTAATCTGGGGGTTGCCAAACACTAAAACATTATGCATGAAATTCTTTCCTCTGCAAAGGATCAACACATGTAATGAAGGTAAACCTACACTGCACAATGCGGGGCTGTGCAGAAGCATCTCAGCAAGCTGTGGCCATAGAAACAATGCTATCAGGTCAGGGCAATGTTGAACAAAGTCTTGTTTGCCCCCGTTGAGTATCAAGCTGAGCTGCCTAGACTGTCTCTGAAACCTGTGTCATATCTTTGCATACCATCTCCTTTGGATGACACTTAGATATCTTTGCATAGAGCTGTATTGTTCCAATGACTACAGTTGGATTTAAATTAGGAAAAGGCCTTGCACTGACCCCTCTGCCTGGGGAGATCAGCTATGTACTTTTATATCAGTATAATTTTCACTGCAAGGGCTGGACTCAGTGAGCCGTATCCTTTCCTTCTGTCCTGTGTTCTTATCTAACACAACCTGTGAACATTTGCATGTAACAGACTGGAGAAATGATGCCAAAATATAGGAACTTTTTACTTTGTGCTCTTCTTTCATTCACTGTCTTGGATGATCTCGAATGGAGTCAGGGCAATTCTGTTGAGTATGGAGTTGGGGGTTACTAGATCCCTTCTGCAAAGAAAGTTTTTGCTTGCTCATTCATGATGATGTGGGTCCCCCATGTATTAGGCTTTATGAATAAGACAGTAAATTCTCAATTACACAGTTTCACAGAAAGTCATAAGGAGGAGGGGAGTGAGGAGCCCATGTTGTGGCTGTCTAGGGGGTCCTACTTTGACTTTCTCCACACCTTTTCTGAAAAAAATATTCCAGTTCCAACAAAATGATATGTAAACATTTCTGTACTGAAAAAAGAAAATCTTTTCTCCCAGTAGTTTTCTTAAATAATTAAATAGAATCAGCTTTTTTGACAGCATTCACACACCTGTTGGTTTGGAAATAGTCTCTGGAGAGCTGCTTTACTGAGTGGAATCCAGGCAAGGTGTTCAAAGATAATACACAGATGCTGAACTGCAGCACAGTGTGATAACACTATTTATTATGTGTTCCTGCTGTTTACACCAAAGAGATTACTGAGATACATATGCTGTTCTTCCTACTAGCAAAACTGTATTTTCACAGAGTTGCTTTTGGATTTCTTTTCTGACTTTTCATTCTGTTCCTAAGGACAAGATAAAACCTTTGCAAATCAAAAGAAGAGGAGGGGTGATCCCAAGCATAGTTTATCTCCAGTTCCCACTGAAGGTCACAGGAGCTTCTTGGGAAGAGAATGGAGTCATTGCAGGGTCCAGGTCAATGTTTTGAAAGCATGTTTCTTAAAATGTGCAAATGAATGTACGTCTTCTGGTTCAAAGTCCGTACATGGAACTCTTGTCCTCTGTGTTAACTGCACAATATGAACCCTAGTTAGCTTGTGTTAAAATATCTTTGTACTAGCTTTCCCAACCTTTTCACTTACAGCTTTTTTTCCCCTTAACAATATGAGGACAGGAAACCTCTCATTCCTTTTCAGCACAGAGTGATTATTAGCCATTTCCACAAATGCCTCAGGCTACGTGGCCTTGAAAAAACACCCGCTTCCTCTAGCTCACACAATTCCTGTGATTCTGATGTAGCCTGACCCCTACCTTAAAAACCCTCTTCCAAGCAGACTCAACAGCTTATTTACCATATCTTGGGATAAATTTCTCATGATACTAAGGAGCTGCTAAATTAATTTCACAGTTACTTGCTTCCAAGTCCAATCAACTGAATAATCACTGCTTTGGAATGGGAATATTTTTATAAGTTAACAGTCATGATCATTTATGAAATAGATAAATGCTGTAAACTCAGCTCTGAAATGAGGGAAGCCTGAGCACTGCTAAAGATCTAGAGCCACTAACCAGTCACCATACACAAATGGAAGTAATTAACTTACTCCTGAATGACAAATACCTTGGAGGTAATAATCTTTTCGTCAAGGATGGTAAAGTCTCAGAGTCTGAAGCTGCAGTAGAAAGACGCAGATGGTGGCTGCAAGGCTGAATTCATTGGTGTTTGCAAAGCATCTTGAAATGCAGCACAGGTTTTAAGTACAGTGTATTATAATTACAATTCCTACAGTTTTGACTGAGGCAAAATTACTGTTGTTTTCTTCCATGTACCTAGGAAGTCTGGAACAGCTTCTCCACTAGAGTAAGAGAAGCTTCCTCTAACTCCATCTTTAACAAATTAATTCTGGTGAGAATTTACCAGGCTTGAGGAATAGGAGGGAGTTAAAGGGGCTGTAGCTGGCCCCCATGAGAACAGCCAGTGTAGGGAACATGCTGGGCCACATGTCATAGCAAGGATGGTGTTGACAGACAGCCTCCCCCAGTGCCATCAATACTGGAGACTCATCCACTCCATGAACGCCACTTTGTCATGAAGACCCAAGTCCATCTTATTGCAAAGGCTGTATTCTACAGATAGAGCCTGGCTTGTTTGTTTTTAATTCTTCTTTTTTAGACTGCTGTTGCATTCTAAATTCTTTAGGGCGTGGGTATATCTGCATTTTTAGTATTTACAGAATAAGTCATTTGTTACTCTTGGTTCACTCCTAGCTGCCTTACCAAAAAAAGACCGAAACACTGTGGGAAGGGCTGTCTTTATGGTATTTCAGTTTTGTGAGCAGGAAAGGGAGGTGAAAATTTTTTGAGGCAGACTGCTCTCACACTTTCAGCCCAAAAGATTCATGAATCTTTCAGATACTGAAATATTTTGAAATTCATCCGCCCCTACTTTGCTTCTTTTTGCTTTTAGTCTATAAATGAATTACGGATACTGGTATTAATTGGTAAACATTGTAAGAGGGAATGTGGAAGAATCATACCAGATTCTATTTCAAATCTATGACAGGTAAGGAATAGGCTATGAGCCTTGCAAATAATATAACTGGCTCAAAACACCTCATGTATAAAACACTTGTAAATTATGCCTTACTTTTTAATCTCATCTGAATCATTTCCCAGGACTTCCAACGCAATCCAAGGCTTCCCAATGGAAAACCTAACAGCTTTACGATGTTGAGTGTTTCTACATTTTAAAATGTGCTTCAGCATTAGAAAATAAAGTTTTATTCATGCAAAGGATATCTTTCTTACCTACTAGGAATAATGGTTGCCTAATATCCATTTGTATTTTTAGCAGTGCAGTCTAACACAGATTAAATATTATAATATTGGACTTTTACAAATATTATAGTACTTATGATACTGTTGACTTCAACTAGGATACATTTTATCAACTCACAGGGAAATACAAAAAATTCTTTGATGAATCCATGTTGAATTCTGTTAAGAATAAACATTTTATCTCCTTCTGCTTTGTAAATATGATGATTTTCTTTAGTCTTTGTAAGCCTGCTGGTGATCCTACTGTCTTCATTAGGGAGTAGGACTGGAGCAAATATGATAAAGTTCAAAGTCAGGACTGTACTACAAGGGAGCTTGAAAATTCTCAACATCAAGAGAACTGTTTCCCAGCATCTGTCTAGAAGCCTGCACAGGGAAGTACTTTGTTCATATGATTTAGATTTAAATTTCCCCTTGTCTTTAAATGGAGAGCCAGTTTTAGCACAAACAATTTAAACAATAGCTTGTGGATTTGTGGGCCTGACCTGCCAAGTGCTTTCCACCTTTGTTTTACTGTGAATCTGCTCTTCTGCAGTGACCGCTTTCATGTAGGCTTTTGCCCTGAGGGTACTTTTTAGAAAGAGGTAAGAAATGACATCAGGTTACCTTGGACATGTTACACACATGAAGATACCCATAGAAAGGTTGGCTTTTATGTTAGGCCACTTGCTCCTTTGTAAGCAAGATCCCACATATGCTCTGAAGCAGCACAGGAATTCTGCTTCTGGTTTGAGGTGGAAAAGTGACATAGGAGGGGAAAAAATACATGGCTTTAAAGCTGAGGTCCTGCTATGGGAACATGTAGTAGGGGCTACAGGAGACAGCAGGCAAAGACTTGATTTTGGAAAGGTGAAGGTGTGAAATAAGAGGATGAATAAGGAGCATTGGGGCTGGTGCTCTACTGCAAGGATATAGTTGTGGAGGGAGACTGGGGAACAATGAGTGTAGGACTGCGAACCTGGTCCAAGGAGGAAAGAAATGCTGTAAGAGGATGGCGGAGGGAATGTAGCCAAAGATATGGAGAGGGATTAAATGGGTCCAGTAGATGGCATCTCAGAGAGGAGGGATGGCGAAACATATTTTAAGGAACAGTTTAGCATCTTGCCTCTGATCCCACACTGAAAAAGGCTGGTCTTGTTAGCTGTATTAGCATATTATTATAAACCAACTAATACTTAGAAAGTTGACAGAGGCATCCTAGCATTTGTATATGAGTGTTGGCTATTTTACACTGCAACTGGAACATCTTTCATAGAAATGTAGTATTTCCTGTAATTCATAGTTGTCCATATAGAACTAACTTTCATTAGGCATTCACTTTATTTCACATGAATGTGTCTGACTGAGCAGTATCTATTAACACTCACCTGCCCTCATCCACCCTGTCACAGAATTATCTATGTCAGACTTATCTCTCAGAAAATGAGAACATCCTCCACAGTGCAGAGGGTGGAGCTGGCAGGCTAGGGGATTTTTAGGAGATAATCCATCAATTCAAACGTCACTTGTCACCACAGGTGCCCTGATTCAAAAGACGCACCCAGCACTGGGAATGGAAAAGCTGACACAGGCGTACTAAGCAGTGGGTTGATATCATCTGAGCAGGAAACCAGGAAAGCTGTTCTGTTTAATCATTCAAATCATTTCCAAACCCTTTTGGACTGGGTGTGGGGTGTGTGAGTATTTATTATGAGCATGTCCTTCAATCCCTGAAAATATCTGCTTTGAAAAAGCTTGGTGCTAACACATGACAGACCTCTCCGTTTCTGTCAATGATGGTTACAGTGTCTGTCGGTGAGTAGCTGTGGTGTACACCGACTGTGTGCTTTGACTGAAAATGTGCCTCGGAGTTAACGGCACATCCCAGCTAACTGCAAGTGAAAATACAAAGGCATTCAGACTCTCAAAACTCATCAACATCAACTACAGTCCAACCGCCGTGACCCAATTCAAAACACATGCTGCAGGAAAATAGGATGCATTGCATTTACAAGGCGTATCTTGCCGTAGCGGGGGGAGCTCTAACACTAGAAATTATCTGAAAGGAGAGGTCATTCCCAAAATCAGGCCTGTCAAAAGGAGGGAGGCTTGGGTGATATCCTGGCTCCGCTGTAGCTGATGGCAAACTCCTGCTTTCGTCAGCAGGGTCAGGATTTCACCCTCTGTATACATCCTGTTGACACTGGGCCAAATTCTAAGGGTCATTTAATTTTCTGATTACTTGGTGTATAACTTGCATACACTTACTTTCATTTATTTAATTCCCTTAAATATCCATTTATTGCACTCACTGCACACAGCCTATTCCTTGCAATAGATGAAATAACCTTGAAGTCAATGGGAATTTTACTGTTGATTGAAGGGAAGTGAGCGTTTCACACAGTGAATTTCTTTCCCAGCTATGTATCATGTTTCTGAGACTAATCTAGCTGCTGAAGGCCATCATTTTTCATTAATTTGACTGCAAGGTTTTTGTATGATGTGATCAAATTACAATGCATTCAGGCTTACAGACAGAAATCTTGTCATTTAAAGTATATGAATTTGCATGATTAGCATATAACATTGGACTACAAGGACATTATAGAGATGATCAGAAAACAAATTTGTAGTTGATGGGATATGCTGACAATTTAAAGGTATTCTTCATTCCAAACTTAAACAAAAAGATGTGTTTAAATTTTTCTGTGGTACTCTCCTACAACATTTTAAATGCCTGAACTTTTCTACTTTGATAATGTCAAAATATTATAAAAACACAACTATTCATTTATATATTTAATGCAATATTAATATTTCTACAATCTATTTTGAAACTTTACACAGAATGAAATAATAAATGAGAAGCAGAATATCTCATTATCTCCCAGTAAATGTTATAAAAATATTTCCATTTCAGAGAAGCCTGTATTTTCAAGGAAAACTATTCCACTGAGAAGTTTTCAATCAATCACCTCTAATTATAGTGAAGCAATTCTTACTAAGACAGGAAATAAATAATTTGGGCCAATGAAAATACAGAAGCAATATAATGAAGCAGAAGCAAGCTTACAGCAACTATGAGACAATATTGTGTAAAAGCGGTTTTCTTACTAATGTAGAGATTTCAACAAAGCCATGCAGAGCATGGGGAAGAAAAAAAAGTATGAAGTTGGAAATCCACTATAAAAAGGATAGGATGCACTGGTTCTTTTAATCTGGGCCACTCAGTGCTAGATAGGATTCCAAACAGCTTGACCCAACCAGAGAGAATTCAGTGTTTGGGTATACACTGCAAGGTGGTGTGGGCAGTGATGCAGCCCACAGGCTTGGTCCTCTCATCCTCCAAACTGGGGCGGCTACTGCTAGGCATGGCAGATCTCTCACTACCCATTTACCTGAGTTTTCTTCTAGATAAAACCAGCATGCACCCAGGCTACATTTCAGTATGTAGTTGAGATGTGGCCAAGGTGTGCACCTACTGACTAAGGCATCCAGTGAGCGCTCTGCATTTGCAAGTCCTACAACATTGTTCTTTTGTTTTCTTGCTACATAGATTGCAAATATATTTATGAATAGCTACAGAATGCTTAAAGATAAAGACAGGTAGATTTTCTATAAATGTACATCAGCAATATATTCACAGAGCAGGACTAAATTTTATAGTAGAAAACCATGGGTTCAGTCACTTACTTGGCAAAATTGTTTTATAGCGGTTTTTAGTTCCATGACTTGGGATGTCGATTTCTTTGGGATCCACAAAATTCATTGGTATTTCCTATAAAAAATAAATTAGATCAGATTGGTGTTTCCAAAGGAGCCATGCAGGAAATTATCACCAGAAGGCCATCTGCTGTTACACAACTGTCTTTTGACATCAAAGTTATTAAGAAAAAAAGTCGTTCCCACCTCAAGCCTGTCAACACCCTTCCTTTAATAAACACAGGAGCTGCACATTGAAGGGGTGACTTCCAAGGAACACTTCTGATGAATTATTAAAAGCAACGTTTTTATAGGATTAGGAGACAGGTTAAAATATACAATAGTTCTAGAAAAGTGGAGTTGAAAAGTGCAATATTGTAGCAGAAAAGAGCAAGATTTTACATATTTGGAGCAGGAACTCTCAAAAAACCTAAATATTAATATATGGCAAGCATATACATTTTAATTTTGTGCAAAGCCCTTAACAATATCGGTTAAAGATCTTATCTGCTTTCTACAGAAACTATTAGAATGAAGTGTCTTGCTTCATTTCATGCAGTGACTCAAAGGTGTAATAAAAAAATGAAGTTATTTCTCTTGATTTTGATCTTCTTTCCACTGAACCATGTTGTATTCTTTAAATCTGCAGATATGCAGATAACTAATATCACAGTTTGCTTGAAGTTCCAAAAACATACAAATGATAAAATCCAGATAAACTTAAAATTACTGTTTTTCAAATTGCTTATCAGATGAAAGATAAAATCCTCCAATTTATGATTGGACAAAATGTTTCACTTGGTCTAATGGGATAAGAATCATTCTGACTTTGATGTTCAGAAATGTTGTTAGTGTTCTTAAAGTTGAATTAAAAAAAAAACTTCGATAAATGACAAAATGAAACGTAGTATTTTCTCCCTTATTCTGGGGGACATTTTACCAATCAAAATTATCTGGCAAACAAAAATATAGAAAATGCTTCAGTCGACTCAGATCTTCACTTTTGACCAAAAATTTTTGCCCAGTCCTATTTAAATTATTCTAGTGTAAACTGGAATTTGATGTTCAATAAATTAATATTTCTATTTAAGAACACAGTTATTACTACAGACTGGAAAACTTCATTCCTGGTCTGGGACATTTACCCAAAGAGACAGTGGCCTATTACATAATTGCTTCATAGATACACAGGAACATGAAGAGCACAAAAGGTATGTTCTTACACTATTTAGTGCAAATCTCCTTTGATTTGCACCACTGGAAAATACTCTTCAGCATTTTCCACCAAAATTGGTCGAATTGTACCTCCACAGGCCCAGAATGCTCCCCAGGTCTTTGGCACAGATCACATGCATGGCCACAACCCTTCAGATCCAAGCTCTGGGCCTGCTCAGGAGGCAGCATTACTGGCTGGTGCAGGCTCTTCTGAGAGGAACAGCACATGGCCCCTAATTACCTAGGATGCATGCAACAGCAGATCTTTACACAGGTCCACAAAGCAGAGGCAGCTGCCCTTCTATTTTTCTGGTTGAGGAGAAGGCAAAGCTAAGTAAAATGTAGAACAGTCACCATGAATTGCTTTGACTTCTTTCTGCTTCCTGACTTGGTTTCTAAACAGTACATAGTACATGAGGTTGCAACTTCTGTGTTTTTTATTTCTCTGTTTTCTCTAGACTGATGCCCAGATGTTCAGTGGACCTTCTTTATTCTTCCTCTCTCCCTCACTCTACTTCCCCAATCTCTTCTTTGCTGCCTCTCTTTTCAGGCCAGTGAATGCAGTACTGCTAAAATACTGCTTCCTGTGCTGGTACTTCATGCAAGTTCCCTTTTCAGTTCCCTGTAATGCCATTTATATGGCTCCTGTGTCAAGGGCAGGATCTTCTTGCTTAAAGGCTCCACTTCTGCATAAATGTTATCCCTTTCCTTCAGGTCAAGCCATCTTCCTCCCCTCTATCCTGCTTTTGATGTCTCATCCTTCTCCACAGAACTGCCTATTTATCTTATGTATAAAATGAGCTCCCCACTGCTCTTACATATTCACCTCTGACTTTTACCCCTTCCAGTGGTGACCTCCGGGAGACTCTTCTCCTTAGCCCTTTGGGGCCTGAACTGCCCTAACTGGCTCTGGTATGGGTTGTAAGCACCTTCAGTTGGGCCTGCGTCCTTGCCAGTGAGCTAGAGATTCCCTGATTCAGCTCTGACTTAGTATAAACATCACAGGTGTATCGTTCCTGAAAAGGTTTCATTGCTGAACTGTATACTAACTGAGAAAGAACAATACGTTAAACCCTTGTTCAATGTGATCTATGTCTGTGGTCTATGGAGTCTGGAAAAAGAGGTGTGAGAAAAAGTCCTCTGTCTACACAACAAGAGCCACTGTGGTCAGGGAGGCTTTTCTAGCTCTCTAGTTGCCTCCCCATCAAAGCCTGCTGAAATTTTAGAATAGTGCTTAAGCTGGTCATTTACTGACAGATGGAGAAATACCACAGAGCTGAAAACAGAAAGTCATTTCTCTCCACCAACAAAGTCAATTAATAATATTAATCGCTTGCATCCTGTAAATACTTTCTAGTCAGTGGGACTCCTCCCAGTAGTAAGTGCTTGTGGGGACAAGGGCACAGACACAAATCTGACAATACACAGTGGATCACAGCCATACACACACAGAGCACTTATTCTAAAGCTGTCTACAAAATGCGAGAGAAGATTCTGGAACAAAATTCAGGATATTTTTATCAGAGGATAACATACCTGTTAACATGTGGGGAAAATAAACCCAGGAGCTTGCAAATAGCAAGGAAGTGTGGAAATTAGCATACATATATACAGAATCTGTACATATATAGGGAATATATATCAATTTGTTTTATTAAAGAGACATATATACCTATTACATATAATTAAATAATTACAGATAATGTATAATCTGCACACATTCATGTGCTCAGTTGCATGCATTCAACTATACATGCATATGCATATATGCCTTTGTTCATGATCTAGGTGGCTTCACAGTTGTTCATCTATCTGAGTGACAGATACTCTTCAATAACAGCTATTCTGGCTCACATCAGTCTTTAAAATGCTACAACTGTTCATACACTCAAAGACAGGATTTGGGTCCCTGAAGACATTCAAGAAAATGTGGCAAAATTTAGGAAAATTCAGGCAAATGCTCAGTATCCCCATCCCTTTGTTTTGATTAGAACCAAATTTTACAGATTTAACAGTCTGGCAATTTTCCATGCAGGACTGTATTTTCTGTCATTCCAATATTTCAGGCACATGAGGTTTTTTGTTCTATCACCAACTTCAGACATTCTATCTTTTGAATATGAGTAGCTCAGGCTTCCAAATAAGTATATCCTGGGCAATTCATCTTTCTTCGTCATTGCCAAACAGGTATATTCTCCCAAGTAAAACTATCCGGATTTTTGTCAGCATTAAAAAAACCTTAAAACAGCTCTCTTGTGTTAATAACTATTATGGAAAAATATTTTGATAGTAACTTAGCAGTTTTTACAATTAAAAAACTAAAAATAACCTGAAACTGGACGTGTTTTAATCTTCCATTGAAAACTTAGAACATTTCTCTATTTTTTGCATACTTGGAAGGTTTTCATGGGAAATAAATTCTAGTCACAAGAAGAGTGTCGTATTGTATTTTCACAGCTAGTTAAAACAAGCTGAATTAGCAGAATGAGTAAGGGTTATACTTTGTGTTCTTTGCATGCTTAAAGTTCCTACTGAAGCTATCATCTGTAGCAAAGAAGATATTAAACAGATAGCATTCAATGTCTTCATCTTAAAGCATATATAAAAAAAAAAGGTTTAAAAATGTAATAGAAAAGTCACGATCTTTTCAATAAAATTCTGTGGAAACAGTGAATGGCCAAACCAAGTAATGTAGTGCTCCCCTGAGGGACCAATAAAATATAAGTATCTATGGCCCCAAAGCCCTGAATGAAAGCTTGTGAGAGGATACAAGTCACTGGGATTCTACCCAGGTGCCAAGTTCTCTCTACAAACTGTCTCCTAATGAGGGGGCTTTACACATGAAGAAACTATTTCTTGTAGCCTTCCTGCCCAAGCAACAGAAAGACAGAAAATGGATGGCATAAATGGTGAAAAAAGTATGTTGGATATTTAAAATTCTTTCCATGTACATGGTCTGACCAATTGTTGGTAAAATAACCAAGGGATTTATTTTTCTCAAGCAAATTACTTTTAACTCTGTGCCTTTAAAGATGATAAAAGGTCTGTTTCAGAGGGATGCAATTATTCATAATGAAAATTATTTTTAGAGTAAGATGGCTCTCATCATCTGTTTCGCTCACCTACAAGTGCAAATTGGAAACAAAATAAAACCCCATGGAATCATGTGTTCTGGCATGTTTAATACAAAATGAATTACTTGTATATCTTTGTTATATCTCTAGTATGCTCAAGGGGGTTGTATATGTCTTCTTGCTCCTACATGCCCTGTTAGGACACACATTTCTGTGTGGCTCTATTTATTAAATTTGTGCTATTAAACCAGCCTTACAAGGCTTTGCCTGTTTAGTTTGGTTTGCTGATGGATTGTAAAAGTTAAATAAGACTGCAGGAAGTCAGGCTAAGGTTGGGATGTGTAATAGGCTATGTGAGGTTCATATAATCTGGTATCCTCTGAGAGCTGGTAGCAAGTCATCTAAGGGAACTTAGAACAGGACATGCTTTTTTGTTGTTTTGAATTGGCCACCTGATATTTCACTGACACTGTTCTTCAGGCATGAAAACCAATGAATAGTCACACTATATTCACCTTCTCCTTGCTATTCAGGATTTCACAGGCTTCTGTTAGAGCCTTTCACAGTCTCTTTTCTAGGCAGAAGAGTCTTAGTCTATTAAATAACTCCTGATATAGAAGCTGCCCTAGCTTTTAATTACATTTGTCATACTTCTGTATGTGTTTTGAGAGGGAGAGATTAGAGCAGCATGCAGATGTGAATACAGTATGGATTTTTACACTGTTATAAAGACATTTTCTATTTTATTCTCTATTTGTTTTCCAGTGATTCTTAACATTGTATTTCAGGACCCATCAAAGTATGCAAAGTTAGCTTCTCCATTTGTATTACCTTGCGTTTATCAGCACTGAATTTCATCTGCCTGATCACTATCACAAAATCCTCCTACAACTTCTTTGAAGTCCATTTTTAATTTTACTACCCTTGTAATTCAGTATCACCACCAGACTTTGTCACCTTACTATTTATTCCCTTTTCCAGATGACTTATGAGCATCTTGGTCAGTATCAGCTCCAAAATAGATGCCTCTGAGACTCCACTGATAACCTCCTTTTATTCTGAGAAGCAACCATTTATTCATATCCTACAAACACTATATTGATTATTCCCCACTATATTGCATTTGTTCACATGACTAATGTGAACTAAAAGAACTTCTTTCTTCATTACAGTTCCTACCAATATCTCTGATATGGACAACAGACTTATAGGTCTGCGGTTCTTTGGATCTCTTCTGGTACCCTTCTTAAAAACTGTTATCATCTCTGGCCCTCTGATTCCTCTGGTAATGAGAGCCAAATGATAGCTTACACATGCCCAGTTAACACATCAGTAATTTCATAGGTGAGTTCCTTTAGGACTCCTGGGCGAACAGCAACTTATTCTTGTGATTGCTTTTATTCATTTCATTGATTTGTTCTAGAATCTCTTCTATTGACACTTCAATAGACAGATCTTCCAGTGATCTGCTTGAATCTATTACTGGCACAGGAACGGGAATTTCCATAAGACTTTCCCTGGTAAACAGAGATGTAAATAATGCATTCACCTCTCTTATTGCTTTACCTTCTCCAAATCTCTCTTCTACCTCTTTGATCTTCTATTGATCCTTGAAATCTTTGGTAAGCTTCCTGCCTTTTGATCCGTTTAAAAACGGAGCTATGATTTTTTTTTTTTTGACTTCAAAATCTTTTTTGGCCTGCTTATTCAGCCTTCGCATTCAACTGGCTTGAGTTTATGCTCCGTTCTATTTCCCTCGCAAACAATGTCTTCGTTTTTCTAACAGCCTCATTTATCTGGCTGTTTCACAACACCTGTCTTTTTCAGATCTTCTTACAGTAAGGATTGATAATCTTATGTGTTTTCCCTGAGTGTTCAATAGAGTGTTTAAATAATTTCCATGCCAAAGCCTGCGCATTTTTTTCCCCTTTTGGCTCCTCTGAGTAGATTCGTCCTGACTATTGACTTCATTTTATATTCTTACTCTTTTTTAAATTAAATATATTTGTAAGAGACTTTGGGGCTTTTTTGCTCTTGGGTACATTAGGCTCACTGTTATAGCGTGTTTGATAAAGACATGTTGAACCCTGTGCTGCAGATTAATCAGGACTGAATCAGAGCTGCTTCTCTTTTTGTGTGTTAACTAACTTGCTGCTCCAAAAAACAGTCATTTATAGTGACTAACAATTTAGTCTTTGCATTACAAACGTGTGATGTTTACATGGGAATAAGCAAAATCTTCCATTATTATTGTGTTTTCCATCATCACAGCCTTAATGATCTCTCTGAATCTGTCACAGTCGCCCCACCAGATCAGAATGCAACTCTACACCAGGCCCATTTTTGAAATCACAAATTACAGTCCTGGTTGTTTGTACTGTAGCTCTAACACAATGCTTCTCCCATCTACGAATGGAACTTGAAACCAAGAGGAATCTGTATTATCTATTGATATAACTGACATATTTATCTGACTTGAGTGCAAGTTTCTAAACATAAAACACCACCTTGGAACAATCTAATCTGCCCTTCAGATATGATTTGTACCTTGATACTAAAGTGTCACCCAATTTTTTTTTTCCACAGTTTCTGTTGTGCCAGTTATGTCAAAATCTTCATTTAAAGCTTATTGTTAAACTCACCATGAATTCTGTTTGAAGTAAATGCGAACATGCAACTGTCTCTTGGAGCTGCTGTCTTGTCAGGACCCGGCCAGCTGACTGTAGATATTCCATTGCTACTTTTTCTCGTGGAGTCGGCACAGCGACAAAAGGTTCAACACTCCCCAAACTACTCATGTCCAAAGTCAGAGAGACATTGGATCCTCGTCTGCAGTAAAAAAATAATATAACAGTTATATCAGCTCCCTATCTGATCTGTCTTATTATAAGTGCCATACATATGCATCTGATTCTGAGTTATTAATGCACCCTGATTTTCTATGTAGTCATCAGAAGATTTGGGTGTACAAAGACTTCAAGACTGGTTTCGCTGGAAGCACTGGGTGGTTAGGAAACCAAGATTTTACAGATCATTCTAGCTCTTGAATCTAATAATTGACTCTACAAGAATACTGTGCTAGGGAGGAACTACTTGAATTATTCTTAAAAGTATAAATTGCTCCCTATATCCTATTAATCTTTATGGATGTCAAATGTGAATGTCAGTAAGAAAGAAATGTTTCACAGATACTAAGGGGAATGCATTTCTAAGTGATATAGAAAACAACCTGGAATTCAAATTCACAGTATGCTGGCTACATCTTGAAGAATCTACTCAAATAAAAAAGATCATTAAATTTACAGCATGGAGGGGAAAAAGTGATAAAATCAGCCGAAGTAAGTGGAAAGGCAGCGCAAATATGGTGGCTAACAAGACAGTGGACACTGTCTCAGCTTAGGTGAAGGAGGAACAATAAACCACAATAAATGGGTTGCATACAAGAAGAAGGAATGCTCACAGACTTAGATGGGGTTGTTCAGAAATAAGAAACATCTCTCACAGGACATTCAAATTGATCAACATTTCACATTTCTACAGGAAAACAAAGTTTGATTCAATAGCACCTTTGAGCCGTCAAAATATAAATAAAGCATATTTTGTCTTTGGAATGAGCACTACCCTTTTTATCACTTTCTCCAAACAACACGCAAGAAAACTGTCTTTTTTTTGTTTTGTTATGCATCAGTCAAATATTATCTACTGAACCCTTAACTTCAGGCATATAGATTATGATCAGTCCATACTCTGGTGAGTTGTAATGACTAAACACACATTTGTATGCATCAGTCAAAGTTTTTGTATTTATTAATCAGAATTCTAGTCTTCTATGAAGACTATTAGATGAGTTAGCTAGGTATCTCTGAATTGGGCTACAGATGCTCTGCTCCGCATAAACACATCTCCAACATTTACCAAGCAACTATGCACAAAAAGAGATATGACAATGCAAGTTTCATTTCTTCCTTCACACATTATTGTCACTCCTTAAATATTTGTTTATTGTGGAGTTCAAGCTCTGAGCTGCTGTACCATGCTCACACATATACAACCACAACATAAAACCTCTGCTTGAAGTATCTCCTGATAGTTGTCCTACCAGTTCAGAATGCAACTCTACACCTTGCTCTTTTTAAAAATACCTATGACAGTGTTTAAACATTTACTGGTTAATCCCTTATCCAGTGACTCCATTTTTCCTTCCAGAATTCTACATGGTTTGGTACATTTCTTATATTTTCTCCCTGTGTAGGAGAGCTCCCCGTGGATTAGTGTGACTGCACAGCACTCAGGACACTGGGATGTACAGGTAAGGTACAACTGTCCCTTCAGCAGTAATATACGTTACTACGCACTATTAGAAATATCATACAAACATCACCAAATAGTACCTGTCAGGCACCTGCTATTAATATTGGGAGAATGCTTTCCTCTAGTCTGTAACAAATGTTGCTTTTGCTAATACTTTTACTGCTCTGTCATTATTCATGGGTGGGCCATAGATATTTGCACACACACATTGTTTGTACAAATTATTTGTCTTTTCAGGCACTGTGACTCTTTTTACTCGGTGCTGGTGTTGCTGTTCTGTTTTCTAATCTTCTCCAACCAGAAAAAGTGCTGTTAGGGTTTATTGCTTTCTTCTTTGGTAGCAATCATACCCACAGCACAAAACTTTGCTTTGTTTTTCTTTTCACTACTGCAAGAAGCAGCTTTGGTGCACTTTCCTCCCTCCTATACACATGCCAACTTCAGTATCCTTCAGTAACTTTGTTTTAAATTTCTATCACGTCAGTTTGCCTGAATAGAAATGACTTCAGTCACCCACCTGTCACTTAGCAAAACACAGAACAACAATCACCAAGAAAAGAGACCATCTGATGGAATCGGTGAATCTCAGACTATGCGTTACTGTACATAAGTGTATTTCAATTTAGATGATGGGTGGGTGATTGCAAGAGGTTCGCTATCCAGACCCGCAGATGGTAACAGTGAGTCAGAGACAGCAGAACAGGTGGTGGAGGCAAAACAGAGCTGAGGTGACCACAGCCAGCTGGCTGCCTGCTGCGGTAGATTGGATTGCCATGTTTGGGGAGGAAAAGAAGGCCCTTGTAGCAGAAGAAGAGTCCCCCTGGGACCTTGCTTGAAGACAGGGACAATTTCTGTTGGCAGAGTGAAGTAGGTGGTGTATGGTTCTGCTACTCTTAGAAACTCTTTTGCAAAACCTAATTTTGTTAGGGGGTAGGCAGAAGTGTCGTCTGGAGTAGGAAATGACTAGTAACTCACATATACACAGGCTACGAGTACTGCACTGGGGCTTGCTGCATACCCTTCACCATAATGAAGTCCCGCTCAGCAGTAAGAGTGCTCATACTCAAATTTAGAGCCATGGGAGACTGGGCGGTAGGCATGCCGCGAGCTGGCTGAGGCAGGCAGCTCTCTGCCAGACCCTATGAGAAGTTCCCGAATAACGGCCCCAGCCAGCATCCCTTGAGACTACGCCTGTCTGTGGAGGAAGTGAGTCCCACTACACCATGCGACTTCTCAAGGAAAACATCCTGTCAGACCCCTTTCTTATAACAGCCCTCCCACCCAGACACCTCTCCTGATCATGACTGTAGCAAATTATTCCATGGAAAAAGGCAGTCCCTTAAGCAGGTGGCTCTGAGTCTAGCTAAGGGTTTATATCACAAAACAAATCTCGAAAACAATCCAGAAATCTACAGATCAGATAAGGTGTGCAATGAGCCTTTTTAAAACTGCCAGACCTTGGTTGAGAAATGGGTAACAGTTTAGATCCAGCCATACTTCTGGAAGACCCTACTGAGATTTGCTATTACAGAGGAAAAGTATTCTCATTGTTTAGTAACAAAGTACAGTGAAATTGTTAATATTTTCTTTGGCTTTTACATTGTTATATCTGACAGTCTTGGCAAAAGGTCTATTTCCTTTCTAACAACAACAAAAAATATACCTGATCTAATTATAACTTTGAGTTTACAGCTTTTTCCATTTATGGGGATTATTGATGAATACTGGTGTTGAGAATCAAATAACTTACTCTGGAAAGAAGAAATATTTTCTTAACTACCTATTTAACACATTTAAAGCTACACAGTGAATAAAAACTGAATACAGACCAGACAATAATTAATTTTCTAAGGATAGTGGTCTTTCTATCTAAGGATAGAAAGTCTATTAGAAGACATACAATAGACAATAGATCTAAAGCTAATTTTTCCATAAAAATGGCATCTAAAAAAAGTACTTTTGAAAAAGTAATATTTAATAAAAAGATTTTATAATGCTTACATTAGCAATACTAACTATTGCTTAGCATTATTAACTATTGCTAAGATTAACATTAAACAGATACTTGTTGCACAGAAGACCACACTGGGGAATAAGGCAAAAAACAGGACATTTTGCCTACGGCCTTGTCATGAAAGATCAGGAAGGGCCCTGACCCACCATGTTTTTGTATGCCCTACTATAACAAGCTTAAAGTCTCAGATTCTGCTCTGGACTCCTTGCATTTTATATGTGCCTCTAACAGTTAAATTCTGCACTTCCTCTCTATAGAAGAGTAGAAAGCAAGAGCAGAATGCAATTCTCTTTTGTTTTACTACCTGAATGGAAAGTTAGGCCAGTGAGTCTGCCTTTTCTCTCCTTACTGGTCAGACTGCAGAAGGTTGGCCATTGAGCAACAAGTAGGTACAATCTCATCCAAAGCCCACTGACATTTTTGGGAACTTTCCCTTGTCTCTGATAGGTTTTAAATCAGGGAATCACAATAAGACCAGTGGAATCAGTGACATTTCTAGTCCAATAATTCATTTTTCTTGAATCTCTCTGAACATATATATCCTGAATATATGCAGGGGTCTTTCCTTTTCAAATTATGGTGAAAGAGCTGTATACACGGTGTTTCCCTTATTTCTGAATATTTACAACCCCTTTTTACCCTCTAAATAACTTTAATATTCTTTTCCCCTTGCAAATATCCTGGGCCCAATTAAAGAAGGTTGATTTATTCCTTTGTGAGCAGAATAACCTCTCTTGAAATTCCCTTGAGGTTGTGTCTTGCTGGGGATGAGCATTATGTGAGGAATCTGTGGAATTGTAAATGTTCGTGACAACATTGCATTAAAGTCAACATGAGACTAACTCTCCTGACGTTTCACCAGCTGTGACAGCCACCTCATTACTGGGTATGTGAATAAGTTCAATCAGGAAACCACTTGTGTCTGTGTATTGTCTAGTACCTCAGAGGGGGGCTTAGTACATACTTGTACTCGTACTTCAATGGGGTAATAGGAACAAGTCCATTGATGAGAATCCACTGGAGTATTTTTAATAATACATTTATAGAAGCAGATTTTAATAGAGACCATGATAAAAAAAATGATTAATGTAATGTTTGTTTGAAACCCTTCAAAAGGAAGCTCCACCTGTCCATCTCAGAGGGCCACCAGGTTACTAAAGTCTATTAATCATTAGCAAGGTCATTTCCAGGTCTTCCCTGACCCTAAAATTAAGCCATAGTTTGTGATTATGAAAATCCAATTACCTGACACGTTTTCCCAGTTGTTTACTTAAGCTGGGTAATTTCTTTAAATACACGTTCCCATGTTTATTCAGCACTCTTGAAAAATGCTTCGCCCAGAGCCCTAGTCCTCAGCTTCTCATTCTTCCTAAAGGCTCTGGAAGCTGCAGTGCTGGTTGCTGCCCTCCAAGAGCCATTGCCCTTCAACCCCCGCATTTCAGACATGGGAGCAGCTTCCTTTGGCGCTCGCCGTCCCCCATCGCTCTGCCACGTTTCTGCACTGCCGAGGGCTTGCTGCCGAAGCGAGAGCGGTGTCGGCTGCGCAGGTGGAAGGAAGCCATTAATTAGCTGGAAGAGCAGTGCTGGCTGCGATTGCTGAGGAGGGAGTTTGATTTGAGTCCTAAGATCCCATTTGTATGAGGGGAAGCTCAGCAGGGCTATTCTCCCTGGGTTTTACTGCAGGGACAACAGGAAAAACGTTGCGATTCCCCTGTACATTTTCCCTCTCTGGTACTCACAGGCTAATTCTAGACCTGGGTCCTGATTCTCTTCTCAAGTCGATATATCTCATGAGCAAATGCAATGAATTCAGGTGTGTGTTGCCATGCTATACTTCCACCGAAAGAGCATAATTAACCAAAAGATTTCCTACATTTGCTATCTTACTGGAGCCTTTTCTAGTGCCAAAATAAGAAATGACCTTTACAAATCTCCTGTGTACCTAGTTTTATGTTTCAACAGAATAATTAAAAAAAAGATAATTGTAAATCTGTAAAAAACAACTACTGAGAAAATGTAGGATTCTGCTTTCCTGCTGCTTTTAAAAATGGCTAGGAGAAAACATGGTCATGTGGATGAACAAATGTGACAGTTGAAACTGCTGTGGGGTGGAGAGGTGTAAAGCACAGCAAATCAAAAGAGGACATAATGTTGCTTTGTTATTAATCCTATATTTTGAGCTAAAATAAATAAAAATAAGATACTGCATAACTCTAATTGACTTCATAAAAAAAAATCAGATCCTCAGTATTAAAAAAGAAAAAAATAGAAGAGTGACAATACAGAGGGTTCTAAAAAATCCTTGAAAAGGACCAAACATACTGCCATTTCCTTTAAGCCTTGGGCAAACAGTAACACAGTCTTTCTAATATATAACTGATACATTTCCTCTCAAATCCAGATTTACAACATCCATTAGAATCAGTCCTCAGAAGACCCAGAGAAGACTCTCTTGAGGTGAGACTTGATAAATTTTAAAGTAATAGTCATGTCATTGTTAAATAAACAATCAATTCTAGTAAACATAAGAACATTGTATTCATTTGTCACGGATGCTCATATACTGTCCTTGCTTTGTACATGATAGCCTGAAATATACATCTACCTTCGCACTGGTTATATTACTGGATGCCTAGGAAAAGTAGCAGTGAATAAGAGTATGATTACATTAATAGGTGTGGTAATCTTTAGGTTTTTTTTCCTGATCATCAGAGTACTATTTCAAAAAAGTCTTCTAAGTATGTGGTAAATAAAACTCCATTATTAACAGTCCAAACTTGAAAAGAGAAGATTTGTTTTTTTTTCTTGGAAAAGTAGAGCTCATGAGTTTCAGTTTTCTGGTATGCTGCAGCACATATTAAAACATATTTTGATAGGAAAAAAAAAACAGTTTCTGAAAATATACAACACCCATTAATGTAACTATCCTCTTATTCACGCCTACTTGCACCAAAGGTCAAACATTATCATCAGCATAAGTCTGAGAAAATAGTGAATAAAAAATTCATTATGTAACTATGTGAATGTCATCCTAGTAAATCAAAATTGCACATAGGGCATATAATGCCCTTTTTATTTTTACACTCGCAGGTGCTTTATGAAGCATTGCTATATGAATTCTATGCTTGGTAGATCTGTGATGAAAACTCAGTTTCCCAAATGATCTCTGAGTTGCTTGCTGACATTTCTGGATTCCATTTAGACTTTACTTGTACAAGCATTGCAGCTTTTAAGGACCCACTCGGAGCTGGGGAGCTCAATACTTTAAAAAGATTGAGCCCACATCACACCTTGAAGTACTCAAGAATCGGAAGCTGCAACCAGCCAACCATCCAGGCTAAAGGTGAATTAATGTTAGAAGCAGGACTAAAACCCATGGTTCCCTAAACTTGTGTCATTGCTCAAGATACTTTAAATCATTTTGAAGTCAATTGTCACAGGTATTCTTCTCTAAAGGAAATTGTGCTTCAACTCATTTCAAGATTCGGTGTTATTTATGTCATTCATTTACTCAGAAAACAACAGCAGAGGAATACACACTAATTTTGATAGAAAAGCTGTAACTATGGCTATAAAATGACTGATTTACTTTACATTCAAGGATAATACGCATCGTGACAGGCCTAAATTGATACAGCACAATGCCTTAAAGGACCCATTCCGCTCAGCCATTGGTCATTTTGCAGCAACTTCACTATGCCTGAAAATAAAAAAAAATCACAAAATTCTTCGGACCAGTGTTCCACCTACAGCACTTTGCTGCGCAGGTGGTCAAAACTTGATCTCCCTGTCTTGCCCTGCCCTGACATACCAGTGCTACTTTAAACACCAGAAGTTACTACTGCGCTCCTATCATACCTAGGAACAACGGGCTTCTGGCCTCGTTTCCAAAGCCTTATTCGTCTTTCAGATTAATCTTTCTTTGTCCCTGACTTTTCCTCTCTTTTGGAGATCATGGACAGATAGGTAGATATTAGCCTGACATTTCCACAAGCATGTTTAGCAATTCATTGTTAATATTACTGATATTTATAATGTTTTCATTCTGCCTCACAATCACCTGCGCTTGAGATGAATCACGTAGCCATTTGTGTGGGCAACCCAACATTACTAAGAACAGGACAGCATTTGCAGCACAAAGCGGGTAAGCTGGATGTAACACTGAAGCTAATACCTATCACTGGAAAAGTCATAGCTGGAGGATATTTGACCTTAGGACTATTAAGAGAGGCACTAGGATGAAGGAAACTGATCCTATGCATCTTCTGGAAAGAAGAGCTGCCATTTCTACTCTTGCTTGCTCTATCACATGGCTCTCCCCATAGTACTCTACTGTTATATTACTGTTTTTTTCCACTCATTTCTTGCTTGAATAACTAATGCTTACCAGCTCTCACTTTGCGGAATGATCTGAAAGTAATTGCAGCAGGCTGCGTGCCTACCAAAAGGAGAAGGAAGAGGGCATATATGACTCTTTGCGACAAGACTTCCAGCCCTCCCCAGTTTCCTAGCCACAAGAAACCTTCTGGCACCCCCTAGCAGCATCCTCCAGCCCTCTCAGACTCTGCAGAAACTGATCAGGAGTCTCAGTTATAAAGTTTAAATAGTTTTTCTGGAAAGTGGAGACACTTCACATTCTCTCCAGAAGGACTGGTCTTGTTCCCACAGCCATGAGCCAGAGCATGCCAACACCTCTAGCACTAAATTCCAAACAATTTTCAGAATCTACTCAAAGCTCAACATGTCAAAATGAACTAAGGAAACGGTTTTGACAAGTACTTCTGGACTAAGTTTTAAGCAATCAGTATCTGGTTAGGACAGGAATGGCTCAATATCCTGTAGAGGAAAATAGCTGACATGAGAGTAGTTTCAACTTTCCCTCTTTTAATCATGCTTTCTAATGTACTGCCAATTCACTCCTGTTCTGCCCTCGATAAGGCTATGCTGCACTGCTACGGGAACTGACTGTTCAAAAATGCAAGGCTTATACAACCTCCCATCTTTTCCGGTAGATTATTTCTACAATCAAACCACACTTTGTCACGCTAACTTCTCTCTCCAATAAAATTTGAATGGTACCATAAAGTTCTGTTTCTGATTCATTCTTACATATACATGTTTCCAGCATGGGTAAAAGCTGAGTTAAATGTTCAGAGGTAAAAAAAAATGAAGACGCTAATTTGTTGTGCTTATTTGGGTTGTTTTTTCAAAGTGCTGCATAAATGTTTACTAATTTATGGTTAATTTACTTTGGACTGTAGAGCTTTAATTGCATACAGCCTTGTTTATTGCTACTATTATTTGCTTGCATTGCAGCATTGCTGCATTTCATATTGGAGGCCTCATTGCACAGACAGGATGACCTGTTCTCTCTCCAAATAATGAATATACTAATTTAAACTAAGCTATGATGAATGCAATCAAAAAGAATTATAAGAATAGGGGAAAGGAAAAGAGAATGGGGGAAGAATAACAGTTAGCTGATAGGGCTGCATAGATTAAACAAATGCACAACTTAATGAGCTCAGATAATGTATTTATTTAAGGTAAGCCAGCAAGAGCTGATAAAAAACACACACATTTTGTCTGCCATATCTTTTGCTTGAAAATTAAAAAAAATCAATTGCTTCAATATTTTCAGCCATACATATATATTTTCCATAAAAAAGTTGGCCCTCTACACTTTCAGCTGTATGATGCCTTATGGGAGCTGGAGCTAGGCACTATCATTCTGCATTTAGATCTCTTGACTAGGTGCAAAGTCAGATTACTTTTCCCAGGACACACAAGGCTTGAGCACTACAGTATGCCCAGAGGGTGCTTGCCTGCAGTATATGCAGAGAACTAGCCTGTCTAAGAGACTTGATCTAATAGATGAGAATGGAGATTTGTGACACTAGAGCAACAGCTTCTATGAAGTATTTTAGTAACACTGCTTAACTGAGTTTTTTTTTTTTGTTGTTATTTCATTAGTCAGCCCTACAATAAACAAATAAATAATGGAGTGATCTTAGATTTTTCAGCTGTTAGATAAAAAAGTATTTTTTTCCTAAACAGGAGTTATATCAGTAAATCCATTTAGCTTCACATATTCTGTATCAATTAACATCTTAAGCACAATTCTACCTCCAAGCTGCACCTGTTGCTCATTTAAGGAGTAGAATCTATAACCCTTCTATACAAACAAACAAATATATAATCTATTCACATACTAAGGTCCTTCGATATTCTTTTAAAACTATAACCAAAACCATCTGGAAAAAGACATGGGTAAAAGTGTTCTTCATGTAAATGGTCAGACAGTGTTCTGCATACAGTATCAGTAAAAGAAAATTACTTTTTATTGTTACTTGAAGACTAATCAGTACAATGAGTTCTTTCCTGGTGAGTTTGCCTTTTGGGAAAGACAGGAAGGAACATCTGGGAAGGGAGGCGTTTACTACACCCTGTCAACCTTAAGATAATAAAAAAGCACATTCCTTGTTTATTTGACTTGGTCTTCATATCTTTAAACTACTGCAAGTGTCACATAGAAGATTTCTAAACAGACAAATGAATTGTTAGTACACTTTGAACAAATTACTGAACGACAGCAGTTCCTGAAGAATGTAAAACCTTTAGACCCACAGCATTGTTTAACAAAGTTGCGCCATCTATGGACTGTGTCCTTCATTTCTAAAGGTAGTTTATGCATTGCTCCATTCAATGACACAGTTAACAATGTACCCTAAGGCTGGCTGTACAGGCTCAAACCAAAAATCCATCTAGCTCATACAACCTGGAAGGCACAGTCCCATTTCCACGGTGCCTTATGTACCTAAATTACATTCAGAGTTAATGGGATTTAGGCTCTTAGAGACAGGAACCATAAATGTACAGTTAGGTCTGCCATTTAGGTGCTTCTGAAGTTTTCAGAGCTGACATCTAAGCCAGGTATGCAAACTTTTCTTCTCATAGCATTTTCTTCTTGGCTCATTTCATTTTTCTTCAGTAGTCTGGCTTTCCAGCCATGCTTTCTACTGGAAGTCTCACTCAAACAAATAAATTAATGTGCAAAGCGCCTGGATTCCCTTTGCAAATGGGGTTTAGGAAATCCACTTAGCCTTGCAATGTGAAAAGCAGCAATGTTTGATTGCTTTTAAAAGACAGCTGTAAGTGTCCATACACCAAGCTATACTTTCCTTTGCACTCCAGAGATTAGATGGGTTTTTTAAGCACTGACACATGAAAGAGGCATTGCCAAGCTGTACAGTCCCATGTAGGGCCCAGCAACTGACAAGGAACAGCAAGGTAAGTGGTCTGGAGTTCTTCAGAACTCATCGGCTCCCTTGGCCTATGTAGGGACATCACTGCGTTGCCTGCTGCCCACCTTCATCAGAGACATTCATATAGGGGAGGGCAAAAGTTGGGCTCTATGGAAGGAAAATGCACCCACACTTGTGCCCTGAGATGCAGGCATGGACCTGAGTAAAGGTCTCCTAGATCTACTCTTCCATGAAATTTCCAGATTGGAAATTTCAGAGTGAAATAACAATAATTGCTTCAGATTCACAGTTCTCTATTAGCAAAGGATTCATAACATTAAGAAACTTAAATCACTTGATTTAAATTCACTTCTGTGAATTTAAATAGAGAAGGGAAATGTAAGAAGTCTTATGAAAGTAGTGTTACTCTAAATGCACACTGCATAATCACATAAAGAGAAAGGGAGAAAAGTCATATCAGAAAGATAAACCAAACTTCTCTCCCCCTCCCTCCATACCTTCTATCTCACTCCAGATGCTTGCAACATATAGGGCTCCATACACCTCATGAAGCAACATGGGTTAGATTAATATACATCAAAAGCAGTGATGTAGAAATATGAACAGAAGTGTGGTGTACTGTGTAAGACCAAAGGTTGATCAGCATCCTGTTTTCAACAATGGTCAGCAGAAGAAGGTTTAGGGAAAGAAGACAAGAACAAAGTAAGCAGGATTTACTGATTACTTAATTAACACTGATACTTATTTTTAGTAAGCCCTCCAGCTTCTGGCAGTCTGTAATTTAAGAACTTCCTGAACTGAAGGTTGTTCACACCTCTTGGCATCTGCTGGACTGATCTTCCATGATTTTTTCTTCAGACAGCTTCCTAAGCTCCCTTTCGACCTCTACAACGTCCGGTGACAATGACTTCCATAGCTTAAGAAGAACACCCATCAGCCAGGAGACTCTGGCCATGCAATAGTGAACACTAGACATGGGGACTAGAGTGGAATTTAGGCCATCTACATTTGGGGAAATCCTTGTGATGTTGTAGAAAATATTTATTTCATTCTAACCTTATCAGTAGATTGCAAATGAACTCTCTGAAACCTGAGGATTACCTTTGGAATTAATTACAATACCAGTCATCTGCTTTTTCACAATGCCTTCTTCTTTCACAGACCTACTCTGCCCTGTGCTTTGTGGGCCTTGTTCTCTTCCCAGATATCTCTATAAATCCACTGAGACAAAACAAGCTAAATGGAGTCTAAAGTGAGACAAGACCATGCAAATCAGATTTAGTAGCTGTTGTGTGCTGTACTGTAGCTCTCTTTGTTTTCCTTTATTGGTTGTAAAGCTACACTGTTATGTCCACCATCAAATCCAGGGAAAAGAGGTGAAAACCTCTAGACTATATATTAGTCATCTAGTGGAATTTGCTGCAAGTCAGGAAGGATTTGAGACATCTCAAAGAGAGGAGATGCTGCTTCCATGAGCAGTGGGAACAGGAAGTGGCAGCCCCACCAAAGGGGCAGGCTCTCCGGCCGCCTGCCCAGCACTGCCTCCGTCTCTCACTGGCAGCAGGGCTTCCTAGGAAGCTGCTATTGGTCCTCCCGAAGTATCCAGGAGTTCCCTAGAGAAACATTGTAGTTTGCGACATTTTTCTGTGTGGGAATTATATACAGTACTTCCCCTTCTGATGCCTATCACATATTTGAGAAGTCATCTGATGTTGCTGTGTTTTGTTTTCCCTCTGTTATCAAGTCACACTACTAACATAACAGAGACAATTATAGCTACTATAAATTAATAGCAACAATACACACTCTTTGTTAAGCATCAAAAGTATATTCTTTGACAAGGCACATAAAGGAAAGTCCCTGTCTCCAGAAAAATTATCACTATCACAGCTTCTTGGACATTCAGCTGGTTAGAGGACCTATTGAAGACTTCAAGTGCCACGTATTTTATGAAGATCTTGGATCAGTCACTTAACCAATTAATGTCTCATTTGCCTTAGTATGAAAACAATAAAAAGAGGTCCTGAAACATTTTGCCATATTTAGCTAAGGTTCAAAATCAAACCAAACTGATGTCTCGGCTTGGATGTGATAGTACCGAAGCAGACAAACAACTCTAGCAAGAATTTGCCCAAAATGTCAGTACTGTATGAAATCAGCTACTGCCTATGGGAAATATTTCTTGAGCTGAGCCATTCTCACAGCATACTTTGGGCGTCATGATGTCTGTCATGATGATATTGCTTCTCCATTTCCTGGGGTTCCCCTGATTGCCTGTAGATATCTATTATTTTGTCTGTGTTTAGATCCTAAGTTTTTTGGATAAAGGATTATCTCATCTTTGTGCATATACAGAACCTTGCACAGTGGGATCCTGGTCTGTGACCAAGACTCTCAGGTACAATATATATGTATGTGTATATATATATTTATAAAAATGTTCAAGACAATTTCCCACAATAGCTGAGAAACAGGCTGACTCACAGATTTACATGCAGTATTCTTTGAGGAAAGGTGTATTTGTAAACAACGGGCATTTGTTAATCTTTTAACATTTGCAATGTTAAACAGCTTTCTGTGCAAACTGGCTCTGACTGTGTAAGAGATCTCTGCTGAATTTCCAGAACTGGATTTTTCCAAAAAGAAGCAGTGTAATTATTCAAGTGTCATTATTTGTAAGTGTTCTTCTGACAATGCACAGAAATAAAATGAATTTTGACTGCAGTCAAAGAAAAGTTTCATGGCCCAGCACCTTAACTGATAGCTACAATATCAGTGGGATGCTTAGTAAGTATTGCCCAGTACATGGCTTCTTGCAATTCAAAGATATACTTTAAATATTTTATATTGCAGTTTTAAAGGCACTTTGACGTTTTGCTTTTCTTAACTGCATTCTGTGTCTGTCCCTATAGTTTTGAATTCAGGGGAACTGAGCTAAATTCAACTGTAGGCTGGCCTGCAGAACAGCTTCACAGAAGGAATGGCATAAACAGTGAGAAATACATTCCAAAACAAGAGGAAAGGCGGGTATTACTGTCTTAATTTGAGGCCTTTTTCAGACATTAATGGGAACACTCAGGCCCCCAAATCTGAAAAATCAACCTGACTTGTAAATATCAAAACCTGTATATCTGCTATGGATGCTCCCTTCTACATTAGCTCTTTATTCTCCTGAAATCAGTACCTGTGGCTTCTAGTCAAGGGGTCCGGAGATGCAACATAGCTCATTCTTCTTACAGCCCAGCCACATCATGAAACTTGTGTTCTTCTCCCTTTCTTTGTTCCTTAGCACCACTTTTCCAAGCCGCCCACGTGAAAAGGCAGTATATTTGGTCATACTATTCATAGATGGACACATCCTGCTGAGCCGAATTGTTCTGAGCATTCAAGTTCAGCTAATTTGCATCCCCTCACTTTCCCAAATGTCCAGTTCTGCCTGCACACGAGCCTCAGGACACGTGGTGAAGCAGTCACAGAAACCCTGTTGGGGATGGTCTACCACAGAAACAGAGCAGAGCCAAAGAGGAGCTGAAGACATCAATCACTGCAAGGTTGCAACTGAGTTTAACTGTCTGACTAAAGAGTGCTTAAAAGGCCAAACCCGCTGCTCTCGAGGAGACAAGGGGATTACTCACAGAACTCAAATTACTCATTTGTCAAGGGCGACAATGGCCTGTGTGAGCCTCAGCCTCTAGAAGCATTTAAATATTACCATAGATATTTCCCCTCAGTTTCTTGTACTCTGTGTTACTTTTCAAAAGTTCAGCTGGACAAATCACTGACAAAACCATGAAAACTGTCTGCCAGATGGTGGCCACTGATTAATTTGTCTTAACTTCAGCCAAAAAGGAAGAAAATGTGATGGGTGGAGCAGTAAAGACAAGCACAATCAACATCCGACCAAATAGGGTTTCCTGTCACCTTGGGAACTATACTGATTGGCACTGCAGTTTCCTGTGTACAAGCTAAAACCAGTAGCAACTACAGTAACAAGAATAAACGCAAGATAAGAGACCTGGGAATACAATAAAATTGTTATAAAATTCCTGACTAAACCTCACAAGATGGTAAAGACAAAATCAAGGGTAGGTATGGGACATGTGCTAAACTGAACACTTCCCTGCATTTGAGACAAGATGAATACCAAGTTGCATGAGAAGAATTTTTCTGAACAAGAGTGGGCTCATTTGCCTGAATTACCCACTCTCAGACAAAAATGCCACCTGCTTTGAAGAGTTTTTAGTTCTTTGTAGGAGAAAAAAGGGATGTGGGACAACTTGGAGGTTACAAAGCAGAGACGAAGTTAAGAGGGTAAATGTACTGTCTACCCAAGCTAATCTGAAGTAATTTGCAGGAGGTGCTAGAGACACAGGGAAATGGACTGCAGGTGCAAGCTTGGCAATGGTACATAGTTATTTGCATCTACTCATAGAGATCCTAATTCCTATACAGTATTGTTTCAAATAGCTCTAGTCAAAAGCAAAACACAGTCAGGAGAGGAATGGTTAAAATACAGTATTTAAAAGGTCTTTGTTAGGCTGGTGTCTGAGTTCACTTCCCCTTCAGAGAAATGGGACAATTCACATTCCTGCCCTCTTCCTAAACTGCAGATAACAGAAGACGTCTATATGGGATTGAATTGAACAGAACATTTGTACAATTCAAAGGTCCAATGTTTGCAGAGAGTTTTCAGAATGACTGTGCAATAATGCAAGCTGGAGGTAAAGCCTTACTCTTTATCTAATGATGAATTCATACTCTAAAATATACTTTTTACCTCTCAGGCACTGAGCAGGAGACTCACAGCTGGATCCCATTTCAAGTTCCCCGTCACCTACACCTGTTTCTCCCACATCGGTAGCACAGGTTTTCAGCCCTTGCCCTATGCTGTCACCCAGTGCGCAGGAGCAGGCAGTCACACTGTGGTCTTCCAGTTGAGATGGCCTGCAAGGTCCCTGAGGGGGAGAGAAGCCAAATTCCAGGCTGTGGGGAGGCCTTGCACTGACAGAAAGGAGCATTGCTAAAAGACACAGCAGCAGCTGCCTACCATCTGGACCGCTCCCATTGTGTGAGCTGCTGCACCAGATGCACACTTCTTCATCTGCAGGCTACATCTACAGTAAGAAATAAAACCAGTGCCAGGAAACAATCGCAGGCACTGAAACACGATCATCAATATTGTTTAATTTCAAGCCTTGCCCTTGGCTTGTTTTCAGCCTGTACTGAGTAGTGCACCCCAAATCAACTCACCAGCATAGTTTGGGACCTAGCTGATGCACAGACCACTCCCAGTAGGCAGCTTGCATCCAGCCCCCCTCTTTCAGAGGGAGAGGGAGTTCAGTAGTATGGACACAAGCTATTTGGTGCTAGTTGACCTGAGTGCTAGTGAATGTTTCTGGGTATATTTAATTCACTAGTGCATCTCATACACTAGGACAGATGAACATTGAGAGGTCTGCCAAAAGAGAGAAAGGCATTTTTAGGTCATTCAAAAAGTTTCTTACAGTATTCTCTCACTCTTCTTAAATAGTGTGTACCAGTAGTAGCTCTTAGTACTTTTACAGTATTTCCAGTTAAGGTTCTCATCTTTGGCACATCTTTTCAGACTGATATGCCAACTTGACAGTCTCTACCCAGTGGATAGCAACGGTGCCAGAGGAGGTTTATGCGGCATCCAAAGTGCTCTAATGAGTCGCTGGCAGAGACAGACTGGAACTCAAGAATTCCTGCCTCCTACCTCAAACTCTGTTTACTAGTCCCTGGTGCTTTTCTAATTCATTTTGATAGGATATCACTGTAAAATTGTTCTCCAGCTATTACTTTTGTGTTGGCACACAGCTCTGCTTTGAACAATTACACTGACATTTTCCTGAAAACAATCCCTAGCATTTAAATTAAGAATGCAGAAAGCATATTCAGCTCCACACAATAGGGTAAATTTATCCTCCAAATCTATGCAAAGCTAGTATATTTTAGCCAGGAAATTCAAGGCCCCTTCCTGTAAATAAATTAAGTTCCCATGCTTATGTCATAAATACAAAAACTGGCATGTTTACAGTATTCCAACTGCAAGGTGCTACCCTCTGAGTATTACTTTAAATGATTACTCACAACAGACTGTTTCATATAAAGAAAGCAGATCAGCAACACCGTAATTACATTTGCAGCACCAACTGTGCTCTGTGATTTAAAAATCAGAACAGAACCATAGCGAATTGCTGGAAAATTTTCCCATCTATTAAATAGAGTGGAGATTTGGTTGAACAGTGATATCCTGAGATGCAACTTCCATTACATTAATGAAGCAAGGCACATCAGGTTTTTTTATTCCGTTTCCAATGCTTCTTACTGTTTGAACAAGTGCATTTATTTGGTATATAGTATTGTTAATGTAATGATTAATTTTAATGGATACTGCTTTTCTAATGTCAGGAAAATAGGTATTACAGTTAATATTTGGCATTGACTGCATTTATCATCCACAGTATTTGTCTTCCAGATGGTCATTGACAAGGCACAGAAATTGTAAAGGTGGCCAGAACAATAGTTTACTTTGTGTGTCTATGAAAAATAACTGATAAGAGAGATTAGTTATCAATATTAACATAGGAATTCTCTTCCATCTCCAAACTTGAAGTCCAAACTGCGCAGGATTTTGTTTCTAATGCTGACAAATACAAAATGTTTCTGAGGAGGTATGCCAAAGACAGACAGAGCGCAATGAATATTTTCATTATGTGGGTTTGTGTGCGTGTGTGTGTGTGTGTGTGTGTGTGTGTGAGTACCTTTTAATTATATGTTCCTGATTTGAACTTTATCTTTCAGCAGTGAGTTCCACAGACTAGCATGGGTTATTTGAGTACATATATTTTTCTAATAGTTTTAAAATGTCCTGCCTTCCTTTTCCATTAAAATATCTCTTTGTTCTCATATTATAAGAAAGTGGACAGACGTGAGCATTTATCATCTTCTTCTCTAACTAACCTTTCGCTTTGCCTTTTCCTCCTACTATTCTCTATTCTGATACCTACTGTGATTTTCACTAGAGGTGGCAAACTTGTTTGTCCTCTCTCCTCCAGTTTTGCTCATGCTGGCTTTGACTGCCTTCCCTTTCATACAGCATCTTCCTCTTCCCTGTGTCACAGTAGTGGTTCCACATAGTTGCAGAATTATTTTATTTCACAGTTTAAAAATATTTTATTATTTCACTTATCTGACATGTTTTTCTTATATTTACTGGACTTCTTTATTCTCCACTCTCTTGTATTTATTTGCATAAAAAGAAAATTGAGTACAATGAACATGTAAAATGTTACTCAGTCAGAATGAGAGTCCTACATGCCTCTAGCACCCAGATATCTGAACATAAGGAGATCTCTCTTTTAGACAGAATCATTATCCAACAAATTTGTAATAGACTGAGAAAATATAGGACTGCATTTTTTCCCACAAATTGTTTAGATAAAATGGACACAGTTTTAGGTCTTTGTAACTAGGATGGAAAACAAATGCTTAAGAAGACTTTCATGAGCACTATTTGTGTATTTTTAATATACATAGTAGAATAACTTTTTTCCATATCTTCTGTCTCTTTCCATGTGCTTTTGCATGCTAGGTAGTAACTAAATTATTTGAACAAAATAGGATATTCTGCATTAGTTAGTTGAAATACCATTGTCCTAGTCACAAATAATACTAGAACTAAAACTCACAGCAGTAATAGCTGGGGAAAGGAGTAAATCCGTTTGTTAAACAAGTCAATACTGTGCTGCTGTGGTAAATTATTTATCTTTATCATGCCCACCATGTCTGTGTTTTAACAAGTTACTGGATTTATTATGAATTTTCAATGCTTGATATGTCAAAAGGAAATTTAAAATACAATATTCCACTTCACCAGATTATGATTTTGGCTGGAACCATTCAAAGCAAGACGTATTTTGTGCCAGCCAGCAGAATAAAATGAAGCCTTACTCTGCTGAAGAAAAAGTTCTACATTATTCATATCAACCTGTAAAAGCCAAAGCAGAAAAATAAATGCTGATGCAGCATTCATGGATAAGTTCATGGAAGAAAAAAGGACCATTTGCATTGTAAATTCCAGTGTCAGCCGTATGATACCACGACAGTTTATGGCAGCAGATAGCTATTAGGCAACAAGGTTAGCTCTCCTGCTCCATCCGTCAGCACCAGCACTTAGGTGGGTTGCTGCATAGGAAGGCAGAATAGCAAAAACACTAGAAGAACTAATTTTTAAGCACTCTGTGCTGAATGCTTTGCAAGAAGCCAGAAGACCCTGAAGAAAGCCCTTGGTCTACCATCTATAATTAACCACAATAGAAAAGAAATCAATGCGGTTTTGGTCTAACAATCCCTTCACCTCCAGACCTGTCATTCGCTCTTTCACTTTTGGCCACCGCCACTTCAGTGATTTCCCAAGTGCGTGCTGAACACCAGCAAACGGCCTCTGTCAGTGTTCAGGAAAATAACCCACCTAATGAGGCCACAGGCCAGCTACGTCCCTGACTACATGATCACCTTCCCTGCTCCGAGAATGACAGCCAAAGCTAAATTAAAAAATGCTAGCCAATTTGACACCAAATCCTTACTCCAGAGTTCACTGAAATGAAAAGGGGGTCTCTGAGGACCCACAATGAAAAGCCCTGCATGAAAAAGCATACGCTGTCTTTCCATCCTGGGCAGAAATGAAGCCTGTGATACACAGCAATATTTTCTGCCTGCTCTAGATGTCACTCTCCCCTTGCCCAAGCGCTGCGCTGCATGGCTCCCGGCACTGCAGCAGCAGAGGACCCAAGTACACGCTGCACAAATTACAGCAACATTCAGATCCTGCCAATTATGAAGGGAGGTCACGAGGCCTCCCAAACAGTGGTAGTTTGAGAATATATTCCTGGTAATGAAGTGTGAGATTTGGTCCAGCTGTGGTTAGTTGGAAATCAGGCGCTATGATTTTTGATATTCTTTAATATCAAACCCATGACAATATTTGATCTGACAATCTCTTTTACCTCCACTGTTAGAAATGTGCCACTTTTCTGGACTCATGAAGCTATCACAGGTCCAGAAATAAGCCACAGGAATAAGCCTTATTTACAAATGCATTAATCAAGGCACCAAGCACTGGAGTATGTGTCACATCATAGAAATCATTTTGTGCATTATACATGTTTGATAATGAAAATGTTGCATAATCTGCTGGGAAAACTGTTCCTTACATAAATTGCTGAATAAGAGCCTTTTCAGAGAGATGCATAGCAAAAAATGTACATGGACTTGGGTCTAATATTCAGAAGCAAAATATACTTTTAGAGGCTGGACAAACTTCCAGAATCATTTTGATGATCTACGGACAGTTGTCGAATAACAATTCATCTGCCTCTGTATCAGCCAATACTATTCTTATTAAAAATGGAAAGGTTGGGAGGGTCAGATGCTGATGTGGTGTTTTGTAGATATACAGCTCTGCCATATTTTTGCTTTTAGATGTGCTCTCCAAAGCAGTATTTAGTGTGCTGAGCAGGGAGAGCTAGAGAGGCAGGCATCATGGGGCTTTTCTGTCCCCTTCTCCAGAGATACTGTCACAAATTTACCATCTGATGGCTAGCCACAACAGCTGGATCACTCCCTGGTTTGGCCCATGGTCCTGTGATTTCTCTTCAAAGAGACACAATCTTCTCATTCTGGATCATACTAGTCATTTTATTTTATGACTATGGATCACACTTAAGGAATCAAAATAGGGTATTCAAATAGCTAGAAAATAACTCTCAGGAATAACTGTCAAGTCATCAGATCAAAGAAATAGCAATGACAAATTCATCAAGAAATCGCTGTATCCAACTAGCATGCCCAGGACCTTCCTCCCCTGAGCAGAAAACGAAATCAGGGTAGCAAATGCTATTGAATGGGATGTACCCAAGCTACAGCTATGATCAGGAGGGGACTTACAGGCTTGATCCCACTCCATACCAACAGGAAAAGGGCAGTGGACAGTCTGTTTTTACAGCGTGCTGCTTGCGGAATGTAGATATGTGCTATAAGGTCCACCACTCCAGTGTGTAAGGCTATCTAGGACAAAGTTGCTGTTGGCCAAGAAAGTGGAAAGGGATTTCAAACTGTCCGCATAGCTGGCCATCAGATGATGTCTGAGGTAAAATATGTTGCTGCATCAGTTATAATTTTTTGTCTCCAATGTTCCTGTGTTTCAAAATGTGTGTAAAGTTGTTCACAGTACAGGATACAGTAAATAAAAAATAAGAAAAATATATAATAATAGTTGATTATTTCAGAGGAAGAGAAGACAGCTTATTACCTAAAGTTCTCTCCCTCACATCCCCTGACCTTCATATTGCTGAGCTCAAAATAAACATAAACCACCATTTCTTAGAAATGAACTTGAGGTAATAAAGTGTAGCTGTGCAAAAGGATTACAAAAAACCCCCCGTAGAATGGGATGTTACCGCAAGTGCTTTCATTTTTTCACAATCAGCTATTAGTGTTCTTTTACAGTAGAAACCAAAGTGCTTGGTTTCTTTAACTTCCTTTTCTTTAGTAATAAGCTGAAACGTCTGGCTTGTTTGATCAAACAACAGGTCTTTGTATTTCAGGTCTCCATTTTGACATGTCTGACTCAGAACATCTTTCAGAAAATTGGTTTAGAAGTATTGAAGGCCAAGTTCCTATTTGTGGTGGTGAAAATTAAAATCCTAGATCAGTGATTTTTATTTTCTTTGTTTGACAAATGCAAATACTTTTTTCCTGGTCCTTACCTACAAATTCTCCCACCAAATTCCTTTGTCCCAGTCCCTCTTAACTATTATGCATGTCATGTTAAATGCCAGGTATTATAAACAGGCTATGTAATACCTATATTTGTGCGCTGTAATTTTAGGAACTTGTGGAGTGAGGGCAACTATGAAAATGTATTTACTTGCCTCCTCCATTCCTCATTTTTGTAGCTGCAGTGATATCACTACATATTTTATGACAGATCTGCCTTTCAGCATCTTTTACTTGTGGAGGACTCAGACCCTGTCTCTTAGTTCTGTCTGTGCCTCATAAAACCATTGATAAAATTCTGTCTTTGAAATCCCATTGTTGAAACTGAATCAGAGCTACTGCTAAACTCAGAAAGTCCTCAAAGAGAACGTTCCGCTTGGGTCTCCTTTTCATTCTGATTTCCCCTTCATATTTGCATTATGTCTGTTCTTTCACTTATCTTCTGTGCAGGGGTAGAAGAGTTCAGTTACACTGCTGCATGCTATATTAGTTATTCAGAGCACTGATGCTTTATGAAAGCTGCCTGCAGCCATCAGGCAAGAAATTATATAGGTTTCTAACAGACGAGAGACAGATGTCAGTGTGCATTCTCCTGTGGGAAGAATAACTAGTTTTGTAAAGGGAACACTGGCCCAGTTCTTTAAAGGTAGAATGAGTGATTTCTTGCAACATTTGGTGCCTAAGTATTTCTGAGAAGCTGAGCACAAGTACTGGCTTCTTTATCAGTCACTTCTTTCTCTTTTTTGCAAAGTCTGTAGACCTTGGACTGTTCCCCTACCATCATGGGAAGCTGCATTTAAGAAGGAAAATTATCTAAAGGTGAAAATGGAAACACTGTACAAGGTTGGCAAATGCATTCAGTTGCTGTAAATATTGCTCCTTTCTAAGTTTCCCAAGGGTTGAAATGTCTGATCTAGGACAATCTAGGCATGACAGGCATGAAAACAAGACATTTCTAAGTAGTGTATAGCTGTGAACTCATTGGTCCTCTCTGTTTTGCTCTTTTTACTTCTGCAAGGTGGACAGAACTATCCATCATCCCTTCTCCATGTTTCTGGGAAGCCGTTTGGATAGGAGAGATAAAAAAGGCAGTGAAGGAGCCAGGCTGACAAGCAATAGGGACTCCCTGACACTGAGAGACTCCTGAGAGTACTGGAGAAATGTAATCAGCCCTTGTGCCCTCTGCCTGGATCTCCAAGATCAAAAGAGGCAAAAATCAATGAAATTGAAAAATAAAATATTTGGGTAATTGCTGGAAAGGGAAAGAAACAAATTAGCAAAAAGAATTCCAGTTAATCTGAACTCAAACCCCTGGATCTCTGTTCCTACGAAAAGGAGGAAATACCAATAAGATAAACACTAACACACTGAAATACCACTTCTCAGATGTTTGGAAGGTCAAATCTCCTGTTCTTTGACAGAAGAGACACATGTCAAATCATGCAGCATGAGTATAACATAGCAGAATAAATCCTGAACATGCTGGGGCACCATCCTACCTTTCCTGGAGCCCCACAGGTTTCATTCTGAAAGGAGATGGACTGGCAGACAGGGGAGGTTTGAGCTCAGGAACACATTGGCCTTGAGGGTCCACTACAACATTTACAACTTTTGGAGCCTGTTCAGGCTGGACCATGCTGTTGGTGGTCTTGTACTCGGACTGAGATGTCTGGAGGGGAAGGGGAGAGAGGTGGATCTCCTGTTTCTTTTCCTTCTCTTGTCTCAGCGACAACTGGATCTTCTCCTTTAATCTGTACAAAACCTACAGAAACAGAAAAGAAAGTCCACTCATTTTAATCCCAGTTTCCTTGTAAACAAGGTAAGGAAAGCATCACAAATGCTGGATGAGATTGCTATATATGGTTTTCATTTCTAGAAGGTAATCCACAAGTTGTGTTATATGGCGTTTCCCAAAACAGGATAAATATTTCCATTACATAAACCACAGTGTGTACGTGTGGGTGGTAGGGATTTTAGCAGTTCTCATTGTGAGCCAGGAATTATTTGTAATACCAGCAGCTGTATTATTAAAGAGATAAAAAACATAGAACAGAAAATAGTTGTCGCAAAAATCACTGTGAAGAAAGAAATCCTGATAAATAAAATAATTGTAGAAAACAATATCAGAATTTTAACGTGAGAGACAATGGCACAATATAAAACAGATGCTTATGATATATCTGTCTCTAATGATAACACCTTCAATTTCTTTTACTGAGTACGTTCCTAAAACTGTTAGTCATTTCTCATGGAGCTAATACTTGAACAGAATAACTTTACTAGGCCACTTCTGTAATGGTAGGCTGCTACTACTCTGAAATATCCCTGAAGTCTTTTTTACCAAAAATCTCATAACATCCTTAAATAAACATCCACTGTTCTGTAAAAAAGCTGAATTGATGCACAGCCTGTGTAGCTATTTAAGGATCTGTGGCCATTCAAAAAAGTCTGTTTTACAGTTACCCAGACATTGATATCTAAAAGCAAGACTATAACAGGATTCTCAGTCCAGCTAGTATTGTAGGAACTTGGATGTCAGATTATCTGCAGCAAGTCCTCTTCCCCTGAATTCGACATCCAAGCTGCTGTACACTGGCTTAGGAAGGACTGGGAGGTAGCGTGTGCGCCGTTTTGTCACTCCAAAGGAGCCTATATTATGTTTATCTAACAGATCTCACCTCCCTTGGATGGAATATAAATTTCCGAGTTGTAGTTTTGCCACTTTCAAAATGTGCCTTAAAACTGAAGAAACTTAGGAGAATCACTATCATGTCTCTGTAATAATCATAGTATCCTAAATACTGTTTGTGGAAGTGGGCGAAAGCCACTTCTAGAGCTTTTTGAAGGTGTCTGCTGATGCCTTCATACCTTCTACTCTGCTCTAGCTGTTGCCAGAAAGCAGTCTAACTGCATCCTGGTTTGCAAAGCCATAGAAACAGATCCTAGAACAAACCCTTCTTCTGCTGCAAATCAGAGGTTCTTTGATGGCTGTCGCCCTCCTAGCACTGCGTAAAGATCTCTCACTCCCTAGCTCTCCAGTGAAGACTGGATGTGTCTGATGCGTTTGTTTTTTCAAGGATTAGTATTAGAGGTTTAGCTGGGAACTGACCTAACACCATTAGCAATATTTCCATTAAACAGGACTTAGCTACGTAAACCATCTGCTCATTCAGAAGAATTCTGAATTAAATTGTATGGATAAGATAAGCTGCTCTTGGCCATTACTTTGCAGAAAAACAAACTGTGAAGCAAAGATGCAGGTATCAGGAAAGATAAAACAGGGCCTTGAAATATTTTAACCCTCTTTTCTCCCCAGTGACTGTTTTGGTCTCATCTGTTTCTGGTAACCCACAGATACACAGCTCAGACATTTACAGCTATGATAACGTTTACCAGTCTTCCTGTGGCTAATATATTTGGACATAGCTTCTTCCTTTGGAGACCCAGGAAATTACACTTTTGGGTTCCAAAAATTGAGACTAGTATTATTTCCTATCTTTTTTAATACTCCACTATTAGATCCTAGAAAAAAGACAGCCTGCAACTAGTGGAAATTGAAAAGAATTAAAGAAGCACATTTGATCTAAGAGCTAACAATCTTTCCTCAGAGAGGCAGGGGCTGTCAATTTTTTAATGAATTAAAGAAAAACAAACAAACAGAAAATGGCCAAAAAGACAGTGGCCAAGCCAGGCTCCAAGCTCTACAAATTAAACAATTTAGTTGTGGTCATATTTCAAGTCAGTTTAAACACATTCATCTGCCAGTATGGATGGAAACAGATATAAACCCCCTAAATTAGGAAAACTGATGTTTTATAGATTTCTCAGAAGATTCATTGTGCAGATAACCAAGACACACAGAGCAACTGAACAATATGAAATACTGTTTTCAAGGACACCTAAGTTAAATCTTTAATATATTAGGCCCTGGGTTCAGAGTCACCGTTAGCAGAAAAAGTCTCCTCCTTGATTCTGTTGATGCAGAAGAATGAGAGGATCCTCAGAGAACTCTGTTCACTCGTATTTCTGCTCAGTATATATGGCAACAGAAGGCTGGCATGCTACAGGCATCCCTGGCCAGTACCTCCTTTCCACCCATTCAAAATACCAGCGGAGAGCCCTTTTATTCATCTTCAGAGAAAAACAATGACTCCCCTAAGGTCTCTGGGATGAAGAGATCTTGGAAACAGTCACATGGAGCAGTGTTAGGAAGCTCATCTGCCTCACAATGTTTAGGGCACCGAAGACTGTATAGGAAAATCTCGCAGAAACTAAGGGAAACAAAGACTGTTCACTCTAATAAAAAGGATTCTCTCTTAGCAAGCGCTTTTCGACATGTGTGTGTGCCTGTGTGCGGTCTGTATGAGCGGTGCTGTTGTGTGTATGTGTACACATGAGAAGAAAACCAACTAGCAAAATTTCCCTCAAACCCTGGGGAAAGGATGAAAGAACAAAAATGTGACAGAGGTTAGTCATGTTGTTTAATGCATTACTGGGAAGCATTTGGATTCCCTGATGCTGAATGCACTATAAAAAGTTCTGTAGAAACAGAAGAACTCAGATAACCTAGGACTAGTTTATATACAAAAAAGCTGCACTCTGATTTTAACTCCTACTTTTTCTTATTTCAGTTCAATCAGCTTAATCACTCTTGCAGGATGATTAAATTACGTATCTTTGATTTTGCTTTAAATCTTTACATTGGTAAAAGCTGAAGTTGGTGGGCCGATATCAGCTGCACATATTCTATAATCGAAGTGCTTTCAAAAATACTGCACCATTTTATGAATCCTAAAACCTTGTAAATTTACGAACAAATGATAGGTCATGTGAGAAACAGTAGGCTGAAATGCTTTTTTGTTATTCAATATTCTTCTTGCTAAAGGAATTCCCAAATACATTCATGAAGCTGAAAAAACATCATACTGATCATAATTTATAAAACACTAGAGCCATTAATAAAAAATTGCAGCTCTCACAATTTGTTGACAAAAAAGCTCATGTTCTTCATTTTAAATGAAAAAACAATCCTACTTTTTGAAAATTAAAATTTTTAGTGTGAAAAAGAAAAACATTTAGAAAACCCTCTCATCACAACCAGCTACAAATACTTTATAATCTGAAACAGATACTTCCAGACTACTCACGAGATACTTATACATACAAGGATATATACAATAGGATATGTAAACATATCAAAACAGGATAAATTAATAAAAAATATTAACAGTAAATAATTTAATTCACTGTCAAATATTGTGTTTTGTATTAAATTTGGTGATGGCTCAATTATTTCTCCATCTATATAACATAAAAAAGTACAGAGACCTATTCTTCACATAGGAGCACTTAAAAATAATTAATCTTAATTAGCACCTTGCTTGGCATATGTTATGAATGATGTATGATGTTCCCAGTAGAACTGAGTGCCTGGTCAGGAGCGCTGATGAGGATAGCAATGGGCTGCCTGTTGACCTCTACTTATGATGAATCCCCCCCGGGATGCAAGAGGCTCACATATCCTGACAGCAAAGACTAGATGAGTAAATACATAGCACAACCTCAGAGGTGCAATTTACAGGTCTGAATTTAGCTCATGTGCTGCTGTATCTCAAATCACAACAATACCCTGCACCATGGATTTTTTTATGTAATAGAGGCCAGATAATTGCTTTCTTAGTACTGTTAATTATTATTAAATTCCAGCCAAACTTTCAGAAACCTAATGGCCGTTAATGCAGTGTTCTCTCAGTCTAAAAACTGTGCAGGGAAGTGTCATGATTTTTAAAACCCAGTTAAAAGAAAAGGCTGCATATTTTACAATTTCTGTAGTAATTTCATTAACACTGACATTTCAGCCGCCTGACACTAACCCCTGTAGATCATCATTATTATCACTAATTACTTTCTATTTCGTACTGTAATGGACACTTCCTCATCATTTAGAAATGCAGGTTAAACTTTCTGCTATTGGAACCTTAAAACTACAAATACACACCTAGAGACAAATGGATGGCTACACTGTAACATTAAAAAGGGGCCTCATTTTGGTGATCTCATACGGTCACTAAAGCCGGAGCTACTTCAGATCAGGTCGAAAGCTTTACTCTAAAACTTAAGGATTTGACAGACTGTGATGGTTGAATTCTAAATATTGAATTCCTGCTTTCCACAAATCTGCCATTCTGTCACATGTGAAGTGTGATTAAAAACAATGATGTGAATTGTTTCTTAGCCTTATAGATTGCACATATTCCATATATCAGCAGGTCCAAGCAAAATCTGAGACAGTGTCACTTTTACATGGTTTAAACTTAACAGTAGTACATGTAGAAAAGATGTATATTGGAACAGTGAGGGAACAGAAAACGGATGCCTGCAGAAAAGATCATAGCATATGCAGCTCTAGGTCTACTAGTCTTTCCCTCTGTCCTAACTCTGAAATCAGCTATACTCAAACTATTCCTGACAGATGCCCGTCTAAAACCTCAACTGATGAAAACTCAAGAGCTGCCCCAGGCAATGTACTCCAGTGTATAGTGACCCGATTTGACTGAATCTCCCTTTCAACAATTGGCTTCTTGTCCTATCCCCAGTGGACAAAGTATTACCTTCCTCCTTACCACGGCCTTTGAAAACTTTCCATATTTGAGAATAACATGTTTCTCCTTGGTCTTCTTTTCTCTATAATAAATAAACCAAATTCTTTTGTGCCTTCTGTATCTCTGATCACTCTTTCATTTCTCCTCCCTGCTGTAATTGGCTCACATCATTTCAGCAGTGTGGTACCCAAAAGAGACTACATAGCAAGACATAATACTATAACCACATTATTACCAGAACCAAGTGAAATGGATTTAGAGATCATATCCTTATTTATACATCCCAGGGCAAAGACTGTCATTTTGCAACAACATGACGTTACTGATTTACTTAAGTGTGTGCTTTCCTGTACTGCTAGAGCATTTCCTGTGGAACCGTTGCTTTGCCACGTATTTCCTACGTTATATTTATGCACCTGATTAGAGTTCTTGTCCCTACTGAGTAGCATTCTCTTTACTTCACATCGTTCTCTACTATATTAAGATAATTTAAAATTCTGATCCTGTTCTCCACAAGGTTTAAAGCTCCCACTATCATCTACACATTCCAAATAACTAATGAAAATATTGTGTAGTACCAGGACGAGGACAGACACTGCTTTCTATGCCCTTTCAGTTTTACAGTCAGTAATATCTTGTGTTCTGTTTCCCTGAAGCAAAAAGTTTGGGTAAAAATTAGTACTTACTTCTAGAGTTACTATGCTCTCTTTGAGTGAGATGGCATGGAGAACTGGAGATGAGTAGGAGGTAGAAGTTATATAAAAGCACAATTTATGTGAGAAAATAAATGCTTTTAAAATTCTAAGAGGACTATATGAGCTTAAACAAGATTTTGTTATAAATGTGAGTATTCATAAAAATCTTCAATTTAAATGTTCTTTTCTTTTTAAGGCTGTAAGTGGGAAATCCATCTAGGTTGCAGAAAATTAAACGTGTTTGAAAGCAAAATATCTTAGAAGACCCCAAGATACTATGAGTTTATAAATGCTGAGAATTGTCACAGAATTCAGCAAACCCTTAAATTTATGCACAATAGGAGAAAGATACAATTCAGGAAAGGAAAACATCTGAGATATAACATAAGGAAAATGCAAAAATTTGTCTATCAGTGGTGGTAGAGCCTTATTCATGCCCTATGTGTCCTTCTACAATTCACATTCAGAGCATTACATGTACAACTAATGCCCAGAAAACCGGCTGCTGAAGTCACACAACGTGAATGTCAATGAAGTATTTTAAAAGCATGATCACTCCGTGATGTACTTATTAGTCATTTCAGTTTAAAATTCATATTTTCAATATATGAATACTGACTCTCTCTCTCTCTCTCTCTTCCTCTCTCTCTCTCTAAAAATATATAACCACTGTGCATTGACAATATTGTGGTATTGTTTTTATTATCCCATAAAACTGAAGTACAGTAGGCCGAAGTGAATTCAGGGATCCTGGGACCTTAATAAAAGGTTGAGAAGTCATCAGCCAAGTCACTACAGAGTTATTTTGCAGTTAAGCGTCCATTATTTATTTCTTCAGCTTCCTTCTATGTTACATTTTTCTATTAGACTCAAAATGTAAAAAGCTGTATATTTCTATTACTCATCAAGCTTTGGATTCACAGTATTATGAGAATGACCAATTGTTACCTTGTAGCTGAGCTTTTGACAGCTTTGTGAAAACACTTTTCATATAAAGAACGTATGACTCTATCCTTCAAACCGAGAAAAGCACTAAGTAAAGAACAACAAAAAAAGGTAAAAAGCAAACTTACCATTAAGCAAGTTACTAGAATGACAAAGATGCTGAGAAATATGACAACTGCATAAAATCCTTCTTTGCTCCAGATTTTGTCTGTTTCACGCTGGCCTTGCAAAACATTTTTCTTTATTAAGCAATAAAAAAGAAAGAAGGAAAGAAAAAAGTTACACAGTAGTGTGTGCAGATTAAATAGCTCTTGTCAGGCATTAACCATCTTCCTTAGCTTTGTTACAGTTCACATTCCAAAGTATACAACATTTATTTTGAATGCTGCCATTCCCACACCTACCTTAGTGAATAAGCACGCTGACTGCACCATGTATGTGTGACACCAGAATCCTAATACTATGAAAGATGATCTAAGATCTTCCTAGTGACTGCTGAAATTATCTTCCTACGCAAGTAATGGACTGGTTTAAGGTAAGCAAACAAGACTCATGTTCTTTCTTGGAAACTACCTGGCTCATCAGGTAATAGGGCATTGCTCTTGTGTGGGCTGAGGAAACTGCTCGCACTTTTTCTCTCTGCTGCTTATCTCCTGCCCCACCACCCACATGCTAGCCTCTGAACTGTTTACACTTTACACAGATGTGAGAACAGGTGACTTGCCAGTTGCCTTCATGAGCCAAGAAACCCTGGCACTGTAATCTTTAGAATATGTACATGCATATACGTATATAGATAAAAAACTCTGATTTCCTGAAAGTAATCTCATTATCCATATATCTGTAATTCTGAATATGCTTCATCTCACTATCTTTGGGTTCCTGCTGATACTACATTTCTAAAAAGCTGTGCACACTAAAATTTGCAGAACTCCTGGGGAATATGAAATAATAATAATTTTTACAGCATTTATTTTTGGCCTTATTGCAGTGGGGGGACTGGGTTGGGCTATTAAATTACAAGAATTTCACGATGTTTCCAAATAAAAAATATGGTAGTAGAAACAAAGTAGATGTACCCCCAGTCTAACTGCCCTATATTATTTAGAATAAAATGTGTATTCTTGCAACAAAAGGAATCTTCCATTGTGGATTTCCAAGACAGAAATTCAGTCTCGGTCTTTTTGCTTCCTTCTTTTTTAATGGTGTATTTCTAGTACAGTTCTCAGACTGAGTAAAACAACTTTCTTCAATTCCAGTTTCTACTGTAAATGTTCAAGGTCTCAGTGCTTCCCCTTCATAGGGAATTTCCTAATGGCTTTAATTAAACTTTTAGTTTAACTAGTGAGTTGTCTTCCCTAGAAATTCATCTCAAGGCAGCTAACATGAATTACAAATGTGCTCTTTTTTCTTCTCAGGGGACGTTCCATATGAGCCCTTGGAGTCACCCATTTTCCACAGAGGAACAAGTCCCTCCGTTTAAAGGTAAGTAGCACTCACTGGACCTGTGTTACTATAGGGACCCTCTAGTACTTAACATGGAGGGTTCATGCTCAGAAGTCTGCTTTGCCACCGATTAGCTTGTTCTTTTGAGCAGTCAATGTATCGAGCAAATTCCTTGTGTCTGTGTGTCCACCCCAAACATAGAAAGTCCTGATAAAGTAGAATTTGTGTGGTAAGGGCTGCTGAGGAGGAGGAGAGCATGGCTTGGGAAACAGAATAAAGGCTGACAAAAACCCACTGCATGCTGTATCCCAATATAATTTTTATGATCCTACTTTCAGCACAGGCTGGCTCTGTGCTTGCTTTACAATACAAAGCAGATTATATTCTGTGCAATTCACAGATCACGCTGCCACAAAATACAAACAGACAGAGAAGTATTTGATAGCATGGTTAATTTATAGACTTGCTTGCTAAAAAAAAACCAACCATACATATAACTAGAAGTTGGCTGCACTAGAGCCAAAAGCATCTATAAATAAGAGTATTCTTTGGAAGTCATAGTACCAGGGATCAGAATGGAAATACTTCACCCCCTGCTGCTGAATCACAGAAATTCACCTTGTAAAATTAGTGTGAACATTTGAGTGAGGAATTGTGCAGTGTTTCACAATCTGGACCTAAAATCACTGTAAGTATCCACAGGTTGACAAGGATTATAAGTGACAGTCCTCTGTGTAGTGAGCAACTTAAAAATCAGTTTTCAGTGATGGAAATCTTGCCAAATATTTCTGCAGAAATTGTTCCTAGACATATTCAAACAGTGCTGCCACTATAACATGCTGTACTTTTCTGTGCAATGGCTATCTCAGCACAGCAAGGTTATTCTGTTGTGTTCACAGCACAGGACTCGGGTCCTAACACTGCCGTAGAGCTCAAAATTGCAGCTGCTGTGCACTCAGGACTCTTGTTGAAGTCCATGGGAATCCCACAATGAGAGCAGCAGCTGCAGCCCTGGCCCATTAGCTATAAGCTGTTTGACCCTGGGTAGGTTACCTGACGGCTTTCTGGTGTTTCAGATCTCTCAGGAGGAAATCTGGATAAAAAGCAAGAGTTGAAGGAGAACTGGCTGGGCTGCCCTTCCATAAGTGAGTAAATTTTTTTTTTTAACCTCTTCAGTGAAAGCACAAACACGCTAGAAAGTAAATGAAGAGCTAATAGGATTTTTCAACACAATGGCTGAGAGACTTTTAATTAACTGCACTTCATTAGTGTCACAAAACTTCATATTTTACACACAGTTATATGCTTTATACATACAACTGAGTCTAAAAGAATTAATCTGTATGATATACTTGTGTTCAGGATATGTTTTACCCTGATTTGTCTTTCTAAAAATCAAGTTCAATGAATATTAACCAATACTGTAGAAAAAAAAAAAAATGTGTGCCTCTACTTTGATGTGTCTGACACACCATTTTGAAACACTGAAGTGGCACCTTTACCTAACCAACAAAATCTCTCCCCTTGATCTAACTGAACATTATTCAGGTAGCAGAATCATTGCTTAAACTGCTCTCTAATGATAGAAGAGGCTGTGACCTACAGTAGCTGAGTCAGTTCATTTCCATGATAAGAAATTGCCATCTGAAATGTTAGTACTACTAATTCAGAACTTTGTTCCTAGGTCTGAGAGAACTGATAAGAGGGATATCAGCTGCTATACTCATCAAAACTGTTAACGCCCTAGAAACATAAGCAGAATGGCCCAAGCACTAACGAAAAAGCAAAAGAGAGAGAGAGCGAACTTCTGCCCGTGATGACGGGCCCCGAGCCTCCAGCATGGAAGTGTGTTCTGTCTAAATTGATTGATGTTACTGCATATTTCTCTCACTCAGATGGGAGCTTTTTCCTGCCTGAGAATCAACTAAGACTTTCAGATAGTTTTTGAGGCGTGGGAATGTGCCATGGCCATCAGAGAGCAGAAGGATAAACTAAAGCTGAGCTGCAAAAAGCCACAGGTGATGAAGGCAAGAGGGAATATGGCAGCAGGTGGGCTGGCCGGGGAGTTCCGGTAACTCTGGCAATTTCAGGTCCCAGAACAAACTTGGCTACTGGGAGGAAGGCTCATCATTGCCGTATGTCGTCCCCCAGTGTTTGACTCCATTCTCTAAGGAGTCTCCACAATCAGATGAGTCATTTAGGCAGAATTAGCCAGGTTAATTTAAACAGTTTAAATTCAGCATCGAATAAGATGCGGAAGAATCAATACATTCTAAATAATCACACGCTATTGCTAACCTTATTTAAGACTGTCTACATAGGTGTCTGCTTTGCTCAAAACTAAACTGGAACAAATGTGTGTAGAAAATGATTTTTTATAAACTTAAAAAAAAAAGACATTAAAGATTCACTCTGGGCCTTCTGGTCTTATTATGCAAACCTAGTGGACTATTTCTCAGCAGCCAGCTCTTGATAATAAAAAGAGAGACCTTGACCTGAAGCAGTCACTGTAAAACCTGAGACTGAAAGATGCTACCAAGATATCAGGAGCTGCCAGGAAGGGTAAGTCTCACTGGAAGAAAGGTGAGTTCTTAAATTGGGTTAGTTAACCCCAATTAGTTCCTTAGGCTGAAACGATAATGAAAGCAAGGCAAGCTGTAGTTATGAGCACAGATGAAAGCTCACAGAGAGCTGCGAACTGAAACTGCTCATACGGGGTTATCCAAGTTCATACTGGGCTGTTTTGTCTTTTCTGCTATTTTAACTACGTTAGCTAAAGCAGGTTAGGAAAACTTGCCAAGTTAATTCATTTCCCCCCTTCAGTGAAAACATGCAGGAAAACTGGTGACTTCTCAGGTTTCTAGGACACTGGGGAATAGCCACTTACTGTCTCCCATGACAAAGCCTCCTCAAAGACTGTAACTATTTGATATCTAACTATTGCCAAAGTCACTGTCCAGTTTCACAACAATTCTTTCCATAACAGTATTCAGCCTTAACGTGTCTGTGTGATAAAGTGTTGTGACTTCATGTTTTACTGAAAGTCAAGAGGCCTGCAGGGGAGCCAGGCTCTTCTTCATGGGGCCAGCCAGCTTACACGAGCAGTGAGCAGGTTCCTAACCGCTGTTGCTGTGCTCTGCTTTCACCCGTGCAAGTATCATGCTCCATCTGCCTTGTGTGATCACAGAAACACATCTTGGTTCTCTGCTTTGTTCCCAGTTGCCTCTTTCTAGGCTGTTGTAATTTCTAAGCTATGGGTTTTGATCACTAATCCTTACACTGACTTACGGCTGCTGTAGGCTTTAAGTGAATGATTAGTTCCTTTGATTCTTTCTCTGACAGAAGTTAGTATCACGCACTTCAAAGCCACACAGTAGAAGCTTTGTGTAAGGAGGGTGTAATTGTACATTTTGGGATTGCATAATTTGGAATGAACTATCGAATGGAAAATTCTCCTTTGCACCACATCTCCCAGCTAGCACTTAGCTTACTTCACAAAAGACAGTAACCCCTTATTTTACTTATCATAACCTTCAGCTATTTTTGTTATCCAAAACCATTTCTATTCTACTAAGCTCTAAAATCCAGTGGTATTTTCTTTTCTCTCTGAGTACAGTTTTAAGGCATTAGGAAGTCAGGTTACCCATACCATAGTAAAATGGATTGCCTTGGTCATTGAATTTAATCCCATGTACAAACAAGTAACAGTTCAGTGTTTTTTTTGTTCTAAGAATGCCTGCTCCGGGCGCTGCCACACACCACAGACCACAGATCAGAATATAATCCTGAATTCCACTTTAGACACAAACTTTAGACCATAATAAAAGAGCAGATGCTACAACAGCAATAGGCCATTGGAAGGGAAAGGGCATATGGAAGGCATTGCCATTGCTCTGGATCCCTGAAATGGCAGAGACTCCATTAAATTAAACTTCCACATTACCATCCATACACATCCCATTCTACAGCATGCAGCAAACAACTCTAGTGCTTCCTACAGCAAAGGCATATAGGAAATCTGCTCTCCCAGCTACTGCATAATAAGAAACTAGGATATGAATTTTGAGACAGGAAATTTAACTGAACCAGTAGATGCAAATTGGCAAATTATTACTGGAATGAATGGAAATATATTTCCAGTCACCTATACCCACTGAGAGTTTTGCTGTTTATGATACCATGTGCTGAAACTTTAAGGAGAGAGCTTCAGTATTCCACTCAGGTTTTCCTATATAACCTTGGTAAAGTTTCTTAGGATAGAGATAATCTCCCCCACCATTAACCCGCTACAATTGAGTGTCTAGCTTAAGATAAAACCCGTTAGAAAGAGTCAATCGACCAGCCTCAGAAGAGGTATCTGAGAGATGGAATGAACCGCCCACTGAAGGTGTCTCTTTCTCTCTGTTTACTGTAGAGAGAGACAATAGATTTTTAATTCTTAGGCAGCTAATATTGATATACACAGCTAAAATATGAGATGAACTCCTAACACCTCTGTGTCAGCCACCCACCTATACAGACGAGGATAATACTTCCTTTCTGCACAGACAGATTGTTAGCATATGTACAATACTGATTGTAAAGCTTTTGGTCACTGTGGTGGAAGACTGCACAGAACTATTAGCTCAGGAATTAATTAGAATTAGTAGCTCAGGAATGCACAAAATTGGTAAAATTACATGTCAAAGCTATGCCTTTCTATAGCTGTATCTATATCTCTTTTCAAAGCTTTGCATCTTTATGTTATTGGCCATTACTTTGTTCGGCATGATTTATTCTTTGGGCAAGTTAAGTGAAAAGTAAATAATTGGTAGCAAGTAAAGGTTATATGTTGCAGTTTTTAGCTGCTATTTTCTGTGAAAGCTCACTCAGGCAAACAATTTATCGAGATCCGAAGGGAATACATATTAGTGTGAAGTTGCATAATAGCCTTCTATGATGGGATGACTGGCTGGGTAGATGAGGGGAGAGCAGTGGATGTTATCTGCCTTGACTTCAGCAAGGCTTCTGACACTGTCTCCCATAACATCCTCATAGACAAGCTCAGGAAGTGTGGGTTAGATGAGTGGACAGTGAGGTGGATTGAGAACTGGCTGAATGGCAGAGCTCAGAGGGTTGTGATCAGCGGCGCAGAGTCTAGTTGGAGGCCTGTAGCTAGCGGTGTCCCCCGGGGGTCAGTACTGGGTCCAAACCTGTTCAACTTATTCAATGACCTGGATGAAGGGACAGAGTGCACCCTCAGCAAGTTTGCTGATGATACAAAACTGGGAGGAGTGGCCGATACACCGGAGGGCTGTGCTGCCATTCAGAGGGACCTGGACAGGCTGGAGAGATGGGCAGAGAGGAACCCCATGAAGTTCAACAAAGGCAAGTGCAGGGTCCTGCACCTGGGGAGGAATAACCCCCGGCACCAGTACAGGCTGGGGGCTGACCTGCTGGAAAGCAGCTCTGCGGAGAAAGACCTGGGAGTGTTGGTGGACACCAAGTTGACCACGAGCCAGCAATGTGCCCTTGTGGCCAAGAAGGACAATGGTCTCCTGGGGTGCATTAGGAAAGGTGTTGCCAGCAGGTCGAGGGAGGTGACCCTCCCCCTCTACTCAGCCCTGCTGAGGCCACATCTGGAGTACTGCGTCCAGTTCTGGGCTCCCCAGTACAAGAGAGACATGGAACTACTGCAGAGAGTCCAGCAGAGGGCTACAAAGATGATTAGGAGACTGGAGCACCTCTCCTATGAGGAAAGGCTGAGAGAGCTGGGCCTATTTAGCCTGGAGAAGAGAAGGCTGAGAGGGGATCTTATCAATGTATAGAATATCTAAAGGAAGGGTGTCAAGAGGATGGGGCCAGACTCTTTTCAGTGGTGCCCAGCGATAGGACAAGAGGCAAGGGGCACAAACTGAAACACAGGAAGCCCCATCTGAACATGAGGAAAACCTTCTCTACTGTGAGGGTGACAGAGCCCTGGAACAGGTTGCCCAGAGAGGTTGTGGAGTCTCCTTCTCTGGAGATATTCAAAACCTGCCTGGACGTGATCCTGTGCAACATGCTCTAGGTGACCCTGCTTGAGCAGGGGGGTTGGACTAGACGATCTCCAGAGGTCCCTTCCAACCTCAACCATTCTGTGATTCTGTAATTTTTGCAGAATCAGGGTCTTAGCTGTATAAACTGCTAGCAACTGAAATAAAGACTTAATATTAAAATAATCTCTTGTTTCTCCAACAGTGTTAGAGGGAGGTATAGTCTGCAAAACTTTTATTTACGGAGTGATCCTTTTCTAAATGATTCGTTCTGGTTGTCTATGTTTTTTTCAGATAGAAAATCCAAATACTTAGGCATTCCAGATTATTGAAATGTACCTAAAATAGACAAGATCTTGAGTTTAGCACTGTGTTTCTTCCCAGCATCTTTTCATAGCTTGATAATATTTCTCTATTCATCCATTATTAACATATGTTCTTGACCCAAGTCTACCTAAAGTTTTATTTGTAACTGAAGTATTTGGAACAGATAATTGCATTTACCACAACCGTCAAACCGATATACTTCAGTAAAAAAGGAAATTCTAACCCAAAGGAAGCTTAGCCCAGGTTGCTGATGTGAGATATAAAGACCTGATTTGACATTTGGACAGAACTGCTTGGCTTCATTTTGTATCAGAACTGCTAAAAACCTGAGAACTCTCGCATTTCCATAGGAGCAGTCTGCTGTAGGGCACAGAGAACTGTACTAAAGAGATCTTGTTTTTATATTGCACTTTTCATACTGAAGACAGATTCTTAAACAGAGTTAGAATACTTAAAATGAGCAAAGAACTTCCAAACTGTAGAAGTATAGGTGAACAGAGCAGCCAGTACTAACTCAGCAATGGCTTGAACATAGGTTTTCATGTAAAAAACATGAACTCTTAGCTGTAGGAGGAAACACAGCTCATCAGAACCTTTCTTTTTTTTCTCCATTTTTTTTGACATATAAACATCCCCTCTGTAAAATGGGAACTTCCATGGAAAATGCTGATTCTTGATCACATTTGAAATTACTCTGACTGCATACTGAGTTCTGAGGGACTTTATATGCAGCTAAGGGCTTCTAAGGTGCCAAATAAAATGCAATGTAATGCATCTAGATTTGCCACATACATGAGCTCAGCGACTTCCTTTCCTAAACACCTTCACCTTTTTTTTTTTCATTTGCTGTGCCTAGATCAAGTGGTCAGTCCAGAATTAAATGTACATCTCACTGGCAGTGTCTGGAGTACTGTGGAGACAGCAGTTCAGTTTCTGCTTTGAAACAGATTTGCTTTCAAAAATGGAAGTGGTCATATGAATAACAGTTACAAGTTTTAATTATGCCTTCTTTTTGGAGTAGGTAAACAGAAAAATTATAAAAAACCCTTTCAAATCTCTCACTTCTCTTGAGAACAGAAAGAAGCATGGATAAAACGTACAAATTCAAGAGTGAGCATCGCTACATAGCTAGTTGGATAACTTGTGTCTGACATGATTTCGGAAAATTGAAGTCTGCATTCTATTTATCTCTTTACTGAAATTGTCTTACCTGTCAGCCCACACAAAAAAGACCAAAAGTCCTTGGGCCCACATCCTTGCAGGCAACTGATGCATGCTTAGGATCTAAACTGCTTTCAATGGTAGCTGAGCTGTGTGAGGAGGACCTGGATCTTAATGCTTAAATAGCCTAATGAAGCATTATTAAAGTAATTTAACAGGGTTAGTAGTATAATTGCCTTACAGCAGGAATGCTATCTTCTTAGCTTATACATTTCCCTCCACATTCTTGGGAACCTTAGCCTGAGAACTACCACATCTGTAAGAACTGCCCAATCTGTAACAAACTACAGGTTACAAAAGTAGTAACCTACCTCAGGGGAGACCTCTGTTATTCCAAACTGCGATAAGCTCTGATGCAAAATGTTGATGTTAAGTGAACGCAGAACTTCTTCAGATGGGAGTGCATCAGAAATACCTGGCTTTCTGTTCAGTGGGGAAACAAACAGTTCCACACAGTTCTTCTTTCCCTAGAAAAATAAAATACCACAGAATCACAGGATGGGTTTGAAACTAGATAATCTGTTCTATCTATAGATTGTAACTGTATTTCCAGAAATGAAAGCAAGAAATAAATAGAAAGACTGCAACCTGCTCTGTGAGGAGAGTATACCTATTCCCTGTTTTCTTAAATTCCAGGTGACCATGAAAGAAAAAGCAAATACCATAGGTGTACACATGTGCTTTGTCTCATTCACTGTTGCCAAGGTCCCTTCTTCCCAAGTCTAGTACCATTAACAAGATAGATTGCGGTAACACGGTGAGGGGGGCCCATGGGATGATCCAGCAGGGATTTTAACAGATAGTTCTTCTGATCTGAGCTGAAGCGCAGCCCTGTTTTAGACTTGTCCTTAAACAGGAATGCTTAGTATAATGCTAATTAGAAAGCATTGCTTTCTAATCCTCTGTCAACACATTGCAGACACACACTGTAACAAAGTATAATCTCCTTTTAGTCCTCTGGAGTGTAACTCCTTAAGATGGCACAAAGAAATGAAAGGACCAGAAAAGTTTTGTTTACTTTTAGTGGGTAGGCTGTGATAAACTAGAACAGCATCTGTCTTTCTAGAAGAGAGACCAGACTTCACACCGTAATGCTCCAGACAGTGCTGATGTCTACATACTGTCTGTGGACCTAGGTTAATTTGGGGCAACCTGTCTGTGGCTGTGATGGAGAGTCTGGACTCTGGGCAGTGCCACACACAAGGTATGCACAGAGGGACCCACCTGCACTGCTCCCTGCTGACTCCACAGGCAAGAACCTCACTGGCCTGGTTATTTGCTATTTGTTCTTACAGGATGGGAGAAATCAGTTCAAATACAGATAATCCTGATTTCCCACTGTGCCCTCCCTCTCACCTTCAGTGTACATCATCCTTTTTACTGAAGTGAAAGAAAAGACATCTTTCGCTATTCATAAAATATGCAGTTATAGCATTCAAAAGTAGAGATGCATAGACAGGGACACTTTCAAACATGTTTACCCTAAATCTGCTCTCTTTGCTCTCACATGTCCCACTGGCCCATTTGCTTGGTAGGATTGATAAGCATATTGCCTACCAGTGGGACTGGGCATTTTTCAGTAGGACTTCTCAGATCAGCAGAGTTATAAGAAGTGAAAACAGACCTACAGTCATGGAGTGTCGGTTGAAGGGCAGAGATTTCTTGTCATGCTGAAGAAGCTGATTTGAGGCTGCAGTCTCTGATGTGGGTAAGTGGCTGGTTCCAGGCATCGGTGGCAGACAAAAGGCAAGGCTTGATGGGGAAGCAGCATTCCCGGGGTTTTGTGCCTCCTCTGGTTAGGAGTTCCTCAGCCCATTAAAAGGCCTTTATGGGAGGATGATTTACCAGAAAGGTTAAGGGGACACTGGAAATGCCCAGCTAACATCTCCTGGCACACTATGTGCTATGTTACACATAAGGCACTAACAGGCCCCCAACTCTTTCTGTGGCCAACCACATCCTTGTTGCTGGGCTCCTGATCACTTCTGATAGCTGCTTACTTGGGAGAGATTCAGCTCACCTCACTTCAGCCATCAAAGTTACCTCCAAAGTCAGTGGAGAGGGACTGGCATCTCCGAGGGTGATTTAATCCATCTTAAGATAATCAGGATCTACGCCCCCTCTCTGTGCCTGTTCTCCTCCTCCAGTTATCTTCCTTGTTATTTCCTTTAGAGGGAGCCTAGATGAGTATCTTGGACTAGGCTAAAAGTGAGGCGAGATGAATTTTTATGTGCCTTGCTTGTGTGCCAGCGCTCTGTATGAGAGGAACTGTTTCATGCTGGAAGGATGGGAAGCAGGAATAAGGTTTCCTGAGCAGTATTTTTAACTCTTGTTAATTTTGAATTGCTGTACGCGACTTTTAGACCAAATGGGATAAACACATCCTATTGTGTTTTTGCTTGCTTCATTGGAAGACACAGAACTCATAGCAGCCTTTTATAGAAGTTGAGAACACTAATTAATTAATTAGGTGCAATATGACATTATCTTTAGATCACAGATGAAAGGAGAAAGTGAAAAGCTATCGAGCCAGTAGGAAAATGAACAGTGTGTTTCTTCTGCGTAATTACATAATTTCCACAGAGCATAATAAGAAAGGTACTAATTTACTTGTAATGTTAAAATATGCACCCCCAGCTCTGCAACACTTCGCACGTAATTGTGCTTTTCTCCAAGTATGTCTTTTAACCTTTCATTCTGGTTCATGGAGGGGACAAAGGAAATTCAGCATCACTTGTCATGAATGAGTGACATCCCCAGTGAACACGAGAGGGGCTGCATTGCATTCCTATTGATCTTTTGTTCTATACATCTTGCATGATCCTTTTTCACAGAGACATATTTGAAGGAGTTTTTTAATCCTTTTTGATGTATACAATCCTATCAAGCTATCAAGGTAGGAAATACTTTTATGCTGAACCTGTCAGTTTTCTTCACTAATATTCATCCCACGTGTAGAATAAAATAAGATAACTCTTCCCTGTGCAACAAGAATTAAACGCTACCAACAAACACATGATAATGGGTTTTTTTTGCTTCAAGGCAAAACTGTCATAAAAAGACAACAGTGTTCATACTGTATGCTCTTAACAACACACAGAAAAACATACTGTGAAAATTGTTTTTAAAAATTCTTCTCTGCTGGAAGCAATTTTGTCATCATCTTTAGCTAACATGATACCTTATTCTACAAGATCACTTCTGAGCACAGGTTGTTACAACAGAATAGCAAAACATGAATATTAATATTGTGAGAAGACATTTAATTTAGTAATGGGAAGTCTGAGGATAAATTGTGAAGGTGCCTTAGAAAGGCAGTCACATGTATTTCTTGAGCAAGATGCGAACTGATAAACAAAGCATGAATAAACGTCTCTTAATGGCTGTGATATAAAACTGCATAAGAATGAAAACAACTGAACTTATTCTAGGGATAGACAAACTGCTTATGAATGAGGCGTGGAAGAGGAGATTTATCTATCCGACTTACATTTTCTCTAGACTAACTAATAATGGTTTCCTTTCAAAAGAAGATTTTAAGTCATTGTTAATGGAGATATATTTTTCTTTTTGAAGGGGGGAGGGGAGGGAAGTATTTTTCTGTCTTATTTTATTGACTTTTCCATAATGGCCAGAAAATTAATTTAAGAGGATTCAAAATAACCAGGTCACTTTTGTTATACACAGCCCTTTGGTACTTACAATGAGCCTGTTGATGTGAACTTGCTGAGGTAACAGTCCCAACGCTGCAGCCACTCCTTGGCGAAACATCCGAAGCAATGTGATATTCAGCTTGTTTACATCCATTTGCAGTGTCTGAAAAAACAGTCCAAATTAGCTCCTTGCTCAACACATTCAATTCTCAAGATGACTGACCTCCCTGACACTCACTAATTTTTTCTTCCCAGAATGATAATCTGTGCATTTGAAATAATGAACATGTCCAAAGGAAAATTTAAGCATCTTAAATGCAGCTCCTTAGCAGTACCACCTTTCCTTAACCACATTCAAAATAGATTTCAGAAGTTTTTGGATAAATTCCCCAGAAAAGTTATGGCATTCTAGATAACACAATTATTACATTAAAAATGAAAGCCAAGCATTAAACACCAATTCACTTTTAAAGAATGAGGCATTGGATTTGCGCAATGATTTCCTTTCGAACATTTTCTTAGTGTTACTCCCTGTAGGTGATGAATGGGTCAAACACAGTGAAATTATATACTTTTTTATTTTAATAGGGGTATCTGAGATCAAAAAAGAAACATTCTGGATACATTCCATGTTCTTGAAATTCCTAAAGCTTCCTTATTTTAGTCAGAGAAGGCTGTTAATTCTTACCATAAACCACCATATCACTGCAGCATTTTCTTTTTCCATATCAGAATCATAGTGAAATTTAAATATTTCTTAGATTTCAAATCCTTCCTGTGAAGTTGATGAAATTTTACCCTGGAAAGAATTTAAGTTCAAATCTGTTTCCAAGAAGATCCAGAATATCTGTGCACGTGAAGCCTGGTGGACATTACTTCCACATAGCACCTCAGGTGCCCTTTTTTTGCTTCTATATCCCCTTTGTGGACAATATGTAGTGGAGAATGGAGGGATGAGGAGAAAATGAAATGGTCCTAGTCCTCCCTGGCAGGAAACTGACTTAGGAACTTATAAAGTTCTCACTGAACCTATTGACTTGAGCTGAAAAAGGTTTTTTACTTCAGAGTTTAAACTTTCTGTTTAAAGCCATAGTGTAAGTCAGCTTGCTACTCTGTGGAGTCAAGTAAGGATCTTTCCTTCCTGAGCAGAGCTACATAAAGAGAATTAAATATCAGTGGGTCAGACATCACATTGTGAATACGGTTATGGTCTAGAAAGAAATGTAATTATTTTCTTAAAGCAAAACAGCATTACACACTTTGACTCAGTTGTTCCTTATTTATAAGTAGCAAATATTACGATGCAAAACCATATAATATTTTCTTTCATCTTCCATTGTCAATTTGATCTTTTCACCAATACTGAACGTTTTTTTTTCTTTTTTTCTTTTTTTCCCCTTATTTTACACTAATGGGATTGTCAGGTCTTGAGGCATCAGCTAAGGTCTGTTCTTAGCATACAGTTGAGCTTTAGTTCATCTGAAAGTATTATAGGATTCTTTAATTTAAATCACCCTTCCTACCATTAAATTTTCAAAATGTAGAGTCTTCCCCTGCTCGTTTTTTCACCAACCCCTTTGAATTAGACAGACATCTTGAGTGATCACAAAACTGCTCCAGCTTCATCACTGAAACAGAGAAATGTCTTGAGAGTGAAGACAGACACATCTAACAGATCCGAATCCAAGCACCATTCCTTCCACACCCAGACTGGCTCATTCATGCTCCTTCAGTGTACCTGAGCGCTCTAACAGATGACTGTTGGTTTGGAGTTGTGAAGCTGCCACTACACTGAAAGCTGACAGCATGGTCTGAGGATCATATGTGAAGGAGAAAGGGAGTTGCTGCTGAAACAAGAAGGCTATCATAAGGGTCCCTAGTTATCTATCAGGCTGACATAAAGAGTGAGAAATTACTTGTCCAAGTCAATAACCTTGAATTATGTGGATATTGATAATGGTAGTTACTCAAAAAAAAACCAAAAAAACCCTGAATAAGCATAAAATCAAAATACTTCACTTAAATACACTTGAGCCAGGGATCAGATCACATTAACAGGTTGTTAAATAGTACGTTAAGAGCTCACTGATAAAGACACAGAAGGGAAAAATTTAGACAGCTGGTTACACTTTGTTTTACCTGAGAGTCTAAGAATATCCACCTTCAGACGAAACATAAGATCTTAAATGGGCTATAAGGAGATAATGCCCGCATAATAAATTCTTATAGATTTAGTATGCTAAAACTGTTCATCATATCAAGGGACAATAAAATGTGCTGAAACTCCATTATCTTCAGGAGAGTTAAATTTCCTTCTTGCAGGTCTGAATTTGGTCCAGCGTGTCCTATAACAAATAGTTATAAAAGGCTAAATAGTTTGTATCTATATGTAATGGCTATATATATATTGTGCTTAATGGTTCTGAGGGAAGCCTGAAGACCACAGCACTCACTCTGTCAATCTGGACTCAACTTGCTTAGAAAGCTCATCTGACTTGCAGCAAGAGATGTCAGGACCCTTTTAGGAAGCATCCCAGCACATCTGAATTCCTGAGGTCAGCCAGGTGGTGACTTTGCACAGAGGAGATCAGTGCAAGTTGCACAGAGTGCTGAAGCTTGCCCACACATCAGGTAAGAGCTCTTTGGACTCTTTGGATACAAAGCACAGTGAATATCTGGGTAATTCACTGGGAGGCTGCTAGCTGGGGCATCCCAGAGCTCGCTCCATAGTTAGGAGCACAGGTCTTTAAGCTTCACTTCAGGGCCCCTTCTATGCAGCAAAATAAATTTTTTGTGACTACTCATCCAAAAAAGCAATCTGGGGAAGAAACAGGTCACAACTTTTTATAGGAACCTTGCCTTGCCATCCATTGAAGGAATTTGCTTCTCAATTGCTAATGTTAGTGTGAAGCTTATTTCCTTGGCAATTATAGTAAAAATGAAGTAAGAGTAAAATAGACCGCTTTTTTTCTACATCAGGCAGCACAAGAGAGCATGTCTGTTCCTGTCAGACAAAAATTTAGCAAACCATGATCTGCCACTTTAGGAATGGGATTTCTAATTTGATCGGTGAAAGATAATTTATAGAAATGTCTGATCGATGGGACCCCTTTCAAGCCTGTTTAAGAGCGAGCGGCACATCACAAACATGCTCTGTGCACTCTGTTACCACCCTGTTTGCACTGGAATTGTAAAAACATAGAGCAGGAGTGGATCAGACTGTAGATGCATCAAGTTCAGCATCCTGTGGCCAACTCTGGATGCTTATGGAAAACAATAGGAACTGGGAAAGGATATATTCTTTTTCCAAGCTCCTTCCCATAAGGCCCAGACTAATTTATGCCCACCCAGCCCAAAAAGGCAATGGGTCTCCTCAATTGCATCAACATTTTTCTACAATAACTCATGCTGACACTAACAAGATCTGGCATGAAGGCAGCATTTTGGGCATTAGATTCTCAGCTCTGGCTTGTGCCCTCCTGAAGGTGACTAGAGTTTTGTCAGACCTTTGGGTAGGGTACAAAGCAGTCTTTCTGCAAATTCCTAGCAACCATAATTTATGTTGAGGAAATTTAGTCAGAGAAAGAATTGAAAAAAAGAAAAAGAAAGAAGAAAGATTAGAGGGGAAAAAAGCCTCAACTATTCCTATCAGTTGAATATTATTAAAATATTAATATTTTAATATTACTGTGCTATTCTCATGGCATGTCTAGATATTGTGTTGACTGTAGTCCATAAACATTAGAGATTAGGATAGAAAGATGATAATGGATGAATTACAAAGGCAATGAGGCATGCACATTAGACAGACAATATAAACTGTCATTAAGAGAATTACTCCTAGAATGCAAACCTGTCTGCCTATTTGAAATCACACAAACAGAATCATTGTATATATGTTATAACTCCACTTGCAATAAAATGTGAAAATAAACTCTGTAAAGTAAATCCATAGAATTAAATTTAAAAAAGCATTAGCATAGATAAATAAGTTATTTCTTACTGTGTTACTCTTGTTGCTCCTTTTGCTTTGGAAAAGAGAGGGCTGAAGCATCCCGTGTTAGACAGCACTAATTATTTACCCTTTGCTGATCTGCAGTGTTTATCATGTATTGTAACCTACTCCCCAAGGAGTTTACAATTTAGAATCTGCTGCCTCTGTTGGCAATAGCGACTTGTTGAGCCTAGAGGCAAACACACTGGAGGACTCATTTCCCTGAGCAATTACTGATACGGATATTGCAACTGCAGCGACAGTTTCTAGGGTTATCTGATCCAAGCAAAACAGGTAGTTGCAGGGGAAGGAGTTTTTTGCTTGTATGAAACACTTGGGAAGATGGAGTTCCAGAAAAGAAAACCCAGCACAGAAAAACACCAAAGAGCATTCACGACTGAGATCCTCCAGGGGCTTTGGGATAAAGATTTTCATGTGAAAGAAAAAAAGAAAAAAGCTATGAAAAGGACCAATTTATAACCCACTTTCTGGAATAACATTTTTCTCTACTATTATGATTTACCATGCCAAGTTTGTTTCTCAAGCAAAATTTCAGAGATGCCTCTCTTTCCCATTATTTATCTTCTCGCCAGCTATGTCCTTTCTGCAATGACGCTCAAGGACACCACTCTTTCCCCATACATTGGTTCCTCCCCTCTAAGCTCCATCTGACCCCACAACCACAGGTGTTTTCTCAAACCTCCAGCTAACTTGAATATTCAGGAAGAAAAAGAATCAGGAGGAAGAAGGTTAAAATATAAGTCTCCACAATACTTTTATGAACAAAGATTAAAAAAAAAATCAGAAAAGCTTCCTAGGAATTTTACATACTTCCAGGGCCATTCAGTAGTAAGTTCTGTCTTGGGCTAAAATCAAACAAACATAACACAAAAAAAGAAAAAAAAAGGATCCCCCCAAATTACACAGGCCATACAAAAAAGAAAGCTCATAAAAGAGTTGGCTTATCTGCCTGTGCTCCACTTATTTATTTATTTTTTAACAAAATCACCAACAATGCTATTAAATGTTTGTTATTCTAAAGCAAATTCTGGACTATGGCAAGGGAACGCAGAGGAGAAGCATAAACTAACCCCCCCATGCCCTTAAAAGTATACTAGGATCATGATGCTCATCTGAATCAGGAGTAGAGGAGCAAAAGCCTCCCCTCTGGTAACCCACTGGCTGTTTGATCTGGTGGTTTGTATGTGGAAATGGGGATGCGTGCCGCAGAGAAAGCCTGGGGATGGCCCAACAGTCAGGAGTACCTACCTGGATTTTAACACAGTGCAACCAGCTGTGTCTTCCCGCAGTTTTGGTCAGTGCGATACTCGGCGGGGGAGGCCACTCCCTGCAGATGGGTGCTCGTTTGTGCCTACAGGGGGAATGCCTTCCCCAAACTGGTACTGACAACACAGGCCCCCTCAGTCACCTGCTGCCAGCACCCGAGCCACAGGGTTATCCTGCTTTTCGCCAGGCCGCAGGTCCCTCCACCTAAGCACTCCCCTTCCTACTGCTCTGCTCACTCCATGGAAACAGCGTAAGCAGCTAATTAGTGCCACTTTTTCTCATCTTGTCACCCTCATGAGGCAACCTCAGCACTACAGCCACAGAAGGATGTATTTATCAGGAATCAAGTGCTGGAGTTGTATTTGTATAGTTTCAGTATAGGACTATAAGTAATCTGGCAACAAATTATAAAAACATTTCAGTTTTGTCTTTTCTTCCCCTAAACACATTAGATTTGCCTTTCTGCCGCTGTTCATTGATCTGTGCTCGCAGCTGCGCTGGCTGTCAGGTTCACCCCTTTGGCTGGCTCAGGTGGCCTAAGACACATTCAGAGAACATTTTGGCTCTTAGAATATTCTGTGTATCAGGTGTCACAGCAAGTATTAGTGTCTCATGTAGACCAGGAATTGCATGGGAGCCTGTGTGTCCTCAGCTTCTGATGGAGGCCAACATTATGCAATTCGAACAAAGCACTTTGCCAAGACAAGCCTCTGAGGGCGCTTGTCCCGAAACCAAACCAGTGTCCAAGGTGGTCTTCCCTCCTCCCTGTGTCTCCCTCTGCCTCTACAATGGTATTTTCTCCAGGAGGGGAAATCAGCCCTTTTATGAAGTCCACATTAAATTTCAAATTATGGCTGTAAATTAAGATAAAATAGTTGAGAATCAATTTTATTTTGCCTCTGATTTGTGTACATTCTCCTGAGCATAAAAACAATTATTTTGGTGATTAATTAAAGGAGTTTCATAGTTCCGTATACTAGCAGTTGCCTGCAGCAACCTACTCAAACTTTCATACATTATATTATTTCTACTAGAACACAATGTGACTAGAAATATAAATCTTGGACATTTAAATAATTCCAAGGTCAGGGAGTAATTACTGAAAAACTGGGAGGGGAAGTCTTGGCTATTCTACAAAACTGTAGTGAAAATCACCTGAAATAGTAGAAAAATTGCAGGCGTATGCTTGAGTTTACAAGAACCAGTGAAAAGTGCTGAGAAACGCTCTACAGATCTCTCTCTCTTGCATTGCCAACATAACTGAGTCTTGACCTGTAACATGCTTGTGTTTAAATCATGCATTTTCTAACGAGGAGACAGAGACGCTGCAGAACATGCAAATATGCCAAACAGTTCCAAATTTTACAGGAAGCCAGCAAAAATTTAAGTGTACTTGTCCAAAGAGTATTTGGATGATGAGAAAAAGAACTCTAAATTGGCTCCATATAAATTTAAGAAAAAGTTGTAGGAATGGGATACTTCAGTTTCTTCAGTCCTGATTATTCCAGTGAAGTTTTGCATATCTGGATGCTGCATTTCAAGATGTGACATTGTACAACTTCACTCACAATTTTGCTAGAGAAAAGACAACTTAGGGAAAATCTCTGTTTAAAGTAAGCATAATATTTCCTGGATTTATGCATTTGTTAGATAACATTAAAGAAAATTTTTCACTCTTAATGAATTTTTCATGAAAGTATATGCATTTTAAATATTTGTGCATATCATGAGCTCCCTCTGAAAGAAATCAAAGACAGAAGTAATACTAATGGGAAAGGAAGGGTTAATCTAATTAGTTAACACAGCTCTATGGTTCCCTCCCAATGTCTTTCAAGTGCAGATTCATTAAAACAAAATTGAAAAAATCAAAACTTATTAAAGGAAGTAATCTTTCACACAGTGTAATTAATCCATAGATCTTTTTGCCACAGGAAGTTGCTGAGGCCAAAAATTGAACAAGTGGCAGAAAAAGGACTGGATGTTTCGATGGATATTGGAAATCACTAATGTCTTTGAAAACCATACAGAACAGATACTAGAAACTTTGTTATATAGGTGAAGCCAAACCTGTAACTATCAGAAACGAAGATAAACCCTAATGCAATAAAAGGATAAGTTCTTCAGCCTGCTATCAAGGTTGGAGTGCTGGCCATGATACTGAACTAGACACTGGGTGTGACACAGTTCCTGTTTGCATGTGTAAGTATCAATTAAGGACTTTTCTGGAGACTACCACATCACAGAGGACAAAGATGCTGTACCAGCTGTTGAAGTGAAGACAGTATACTCCACTGGCATCCACAGTCCAGGCTGGCAAAGTTGTTCTGAACGGTGAGTGGGTGGTTGATATGACTAAACTGGTTTGTTTCAGCTACGCGAGAGGTTTACAGTTCTTCTCACAGGAAGAAGAAGTAATTTCTCAAATAAGAGTGGCTGGTTTGGAGCTGATTTGATCACTTCTGTAGGAAGCACTAAAGCAAGAGTGAGAAAAGCTCCATCTGCAATGTCTGGCTTTTGTCCAAGATTCCTTCACTGAGATTTTACATGCACTTGGGCAGTGAGTCAGTGAGCTACAGAAAGACTCCATGACCTTCATGGATGATTAAAGCATAGGAGAATGCATTCAGCCTATTAAGGATAAGGTTTGTTAATGCCTCCCTTCAGGAGGCACACTTTGATTTCTATCACTCCTATGTTCTGCATTAAGCTCTGGGCTTGCAGTCTCCAGTGTCATATGATACCATTATGTCACAAGGTAATGTGGATTTACTGATCAGATCTTATGTGAAGACACAGTGTAGTCTTCTATCTTTCTTCCGAAAGGAATCTCAGAAAGTAGATTATTTCATTCTCCTGACTTCTGAGTCATGTGGGCCATTCCTGTACCACAATCTGATGTAGTTAGCAGCACAACAGACTGAGAGTATAGGCTAGACTATCCTCAAGATGCTCACTGTACTCATTTCTCCTTTTCCTTTACCTCATTTCTGTGGTATTATTAATCAATTGCATTATATATCTGGAGGCCAGGGGGCATTTATGGAGTCACACACAGCTAGTGTATTACAGGTTGTACGAGATTTCCATCCCAAAGCCCCATCTTAGTAAGGGAATAGACTTCACAGCCTTCAACAGCCAAGCCCTGTGAAGGACTTTTTCTGAGTCAGTGGGTTGCAGAATCATACATCCTACGTGCTCAGTGGTTTGCATGCTTCTCATTTCTGAAGGAGTATAGAAGAGTGGAGGGAAAGGTTGTCTACAGTCCACAAGACGCAAGTCTAAAGCAGCCTTGTCATTAAATAATACCAGTCCCAGGAGCTCTCTGTACTGTGGGAGCCCTTTGGAAGAGGGAAGGACAGGTGCAGGAGGCTGCAGTGATTCTGATGGACTTCAAGTCTGATTTCTGAGCGCTTCTTTGAGACAAAGGGAACTTCTTGCCTCACCATGTGGTGGAACTTGCATACTTAGTGATGAAAGGATCCGGTTTTCTCCTGAGTGTCAAAGTGTATTATTGCTTTTAAAAAATAGGTGACAACGATACCACATCTATTTTAAACAGTCCTAAACTGGGAGCATTTGCAATAACCGCACATTGATTACTGGTAGGAATGACAAGCCTAAATTCTACTGTTCCTCTAGCCTTAGCAAGTCTACCTCAGTTGATCTGCCTCACAGGCAGTTCTACGTCTATAAAATGGGAACAATAGTATTTGACTGCCTCACAAGAGCCCTATGAAAGTAAGGATTTTATATATTGTGGTAAGAAGATAGGGGACAGATATATAGGATGGATCATTTCAACTGCTTTCACAGATATCTTTAAAATTGCCCCCAAAAGTTAATTCTTGCCTTTGTTTCATCTGGTGTTGCATTTCTTCAAGAACTGGGATTTATTTCATCACAAATTATTTCAGCTTTCTTAAACTAATAGTTGAAGTACACTCCAAAACTCGAAAGTTTTCTTGGCTCTTTCCTTCCTTCATTCACCTCTCCCCTGCCCTCCTCCCTTCCATTTACCCCGAGATTATGTTAGAAAGCTGAAAAGGACAAGATGATGGAAAACTGCAAGGGAATACACAGAAAGATGGAAACTTGAGGAGAGCAGAAAGAGCTCAGCTGAACATTATTTCAACCTTTTCGTTCTTTGAGAGGCATGTTATAATGAGCTCCATAAAATTGTCCTAACTGTCCTTATTCAATATATTTTTTTAAATCTTTCCATTACAAAAGAAAGGCATGGTGCTATTATGTCCAGTATAACTTTTGAGCACAGCATGATTGTACCAGTCACATCCTATTTCATCATTCCAAAGTCAGCTGCAGTCCTCAGAGCAAACAGACCCTTCTGAGCCCCCTCAGCACAATGTTTTATAATACATTTGTTTTTTCTGTCCAATTATTAAATCTCTAGGTAGAACCTGCCTAAAGCTCAAAATGCCAGAGGACCAGTATTGTTTCTCCTTGCTTCTTTTGTTAAACCCTCATTCCAGCTAGTTTTACATGTTTCAAAGAATTCTCAGATACTGAAGTTTAAATTCCTGTTATGACTTTGTAAAATGGTCCTCAGTACATCAAAATGCCTTCCAGAAAAACATTAGACTAAAAAAAAAAGCCCAAACTTTTCTTTTTATCTCCAGAATTTTATAATTAGTTTGTGGCAGAATGATTTTTTTGAACCTTACATACTAATGAAGAACAAAACGAGAAACCCAAGTCAATACAGCAACTTCCAAATCTTTCAAGAATTGATGTGACCACAAAACTCCCACTGACTTACTCTCCTTAGTATCATTTGTCTCTGCTTAGAAAATCAAAGTAAGGCTTCAGTACTGCTCACCTTCTAGCTTCCTCGTGCCATTTATTTTCAGAGGCAATTTTTACTGATAGTTTAAGATGAGCAAAATCTGCCTGAACATTCACAGTGGGATTGTTGTAGAGAGGCAAACACTTTCCCTTTTTTTAGATAATCATAGTCCTCTGCTCTCCTGAGCATATGAAGAAGAAAATTTGAAATACATCAGAGAAGAGTTATTCCTAAACTACATTTGGCTCAACTAGAAGCAAGATATTTACAAGAAAGCCTATTCTTGTGTGATTCCCAAATGTGTGTCCCAAGGCAATCTGGATTATTTGTCCACCATTGCCAAGATTTTCAAAGAAAGAAGTGACTCTTTTGGCTCAGCTTTTGGAAGACCAGGACCCTGTTTTCAGAAAAAAATTACCTAACAACAAGGCCTCTTTAGTGTGACACAGTTGTTTTGGGTCTTGATCTGCTTTCAACCTCTTAGTTCACTGACGTTTGTTTATCTCTATTGTCATCACCATAATCATTCATTATTGGAAAAAAATTATATGACTGACTTTTCCCTACCGACTAAAGCATTCCAAATCCATATTTTGAGCGCAGACAATGTAAACACCTTGGTCATTTCTGACTTATGTTCCTGTAACTATTATGAACTTGAAGTAAATTGAAGCAAAATCAAACAAAACCCTTGAGCACCTGAGATTTTTCTTAGACAAAACTTGCATTACTAAATCTTTGTCTCAAAGTTTTAACAAAATCATTAATGATTATCCTGTGAGGAGGAAGCAGGCCAATAAGTAGGATCACAAGCCTGGACTTCAGGAGACCAAACTTTGGCCTCTTCAGGGACCTACTTAGAGGAATCCCATGGAATAGGGGCCTAGAAGGAAGGGGGGGTCCAAGAGAGCTGGTTACTATTCAAGCATCACTTCCTCCAAGCTCAAGATTGGTGCATCACTGTGAGTAAGAAGCCAAGCAAAGGGGGCAGGAGACCTGCATGGATGAACAAGGAGCTCCTGGCAAAACTCAAACAGAAGAAGGAAGTATACAGAACGTGGAAAGGGGGACAGGCCACTTGGGAGGAATATAGGAGCAGTGTCAGAGTATGCAGGGATGTGACGAGGAAGGCTAAGGCCCATTTGGAATTAAATCTGGCAAGAGATGTCAAGGACAACAAGAAGGGCTTCTTCAAATACATCAGTAGCAAAAAAGGAAGACTAGGGAAAATGTGGGCCCTTTGCTGAATGGGGTGGGTGCCCTGGTGACGAAGGATGCAGAGAAGGCAGAGTTACTGAATGCCGCCTTTGCTTCAGTCTTTACTGCTCAGACCAGCCCTCAGGAACCCCAGACCCAGGAGACAAGAGAGAAAGTCTGGAGAAAGGAAGACTTTCCCTTGGTGGAGGAGGATCGGGTTAGAGATCTTTCAGGCAAACTTGACATCCACAGATCCATGGGCCCCGATGGGATGCACCCATGAGTGCTGAGGGAGCTGGCAGATGTTATTGCTAGGCCAGTCTCCATCATCTTTGAAAGGTCATGGAGAACAGGAGAGGTGCCTGAAGACTGGAAGAAAACCAGTGTCACCCCAGTCTTCAAAAGGGGCAAGAAGGAGGACCCAAGGAACTACAGGCCAGTCAGCCTCACCTCCATCCCTGGAAAGGTGATGGAGCAGCTCATCCTGGAGGCCATCTCCAAGCATGTGGAGGACAAAAAAGTGATCAGGAGTAGTCAGCATGGCTTCACCAAGGGGAAATCATGCCTAACCAATCTGATAGCCTTCTGTGATGGAATGACTGGCTGGGTAGATGAGGGGAGAACAGTGGATGTTGTCTACCTAGACTTCAGCAAGGCTTTTGACACTGTCTCCCATAACATCCTCATAGACAAGCTCAGGAAGTGTGGGTTAGATGAGTGGACAGTGAGGTGGATTGAGAACTGGCTGAATGGCAGAGCTCAGAGGGTTGTGATCAGCGGCGCAGAGTCTAGTTGGAGGCCTGTAGCTAGCGGTGTCCCCCGGTGGTCAGTACTGGGTCCAAACCTGTTCAACTTATTCAATGACCTGGATGAAGGGACAGAGTGCACCCTCAGCAAGTTTGCTGATGATACAAAACTGGGAGGAGTGGCCGATACACCGGAGGGCTGTGCTGCCATTCAGAGGGACCTGGACAGGCTGGAGAGATGGGCAGAGAGGAACCCCATGAAGTTCAACAAAGGCAAGTGCAGGGTCCTGCACCTGGGGAGGAATAACCCCCGGCACCAGTACAGGCTGGGGGCTGACCTGCTGGAAAGCAGCTCTGCGGAGAAAGACCTGGGAGTGTTGGTGGACACCAAGTTGACCACGAGCCAGCAATGTGCCCTTGTGGCCAAGAAGGACAATGGTCTCCTGGGGTGCATTAGGAAAGGTGTTGCCAGCAGGTCGAGGGAGGTGACCCTCCCCCTCTACTCAGCCCTGCTGAGGCCACATCTGGAGTACTGCGTCCAGTTCTGGGCTCCCCAGTACAAGAGAGACATGGAACTACTGCAGAGAGTCCAGCAGAGGGCTACAAAGATGATTAGGAGACTGGAGCACCTCTCCTATGAGGAAAGGCTGAGAGAGCTGGGCCTATTTAGCCTGGAGAAGAGAAGGCTGAGAGGGGATCTTATCAATGTATAGAATATCTAAAGGAAGGGTGTCAAGAGGATGGGGCCAGACTCTTTTCAGTGGTGCCCAGCGATAGGACAAGAGGCAAGGGGCACAAACTGAAACACAGGAAGCCCCATCTGAACATGAGGAAAACCTTCTCTACTGTGAGGGTGACAGAGCCCTGGAACAGGTTGCCCAGAGAGGTTGTGGAGTCTCCTTCTCTGGAGATATTCAAAACCTGCCTGGACATGATCCTGTGCAACGTGCTCTAGGTGACCCTGCTTGAGCAGGGGGGTTGGACTAGACGATCTCCAGAGGTCCCTTCCAACCTCAACCACTCTGTGGTTCTGTGATTCTGTGATTGTATGCAGACCCTATAGGCTCAGAAATTGGAGGGCAAATGAAAAGAAAATCTCATGATTTTGGCAACTGTCTTCAGGATCTTTAAACTTTTGAAGCTCTAATACAGAATGCATCATGTTCCACCGGCTATGAGGTACAAATTCCCTTTCCCCTGAGCAGCTGGACAAAGGATTTTCCTGTGGTGTGTACTGCTGAAAATGAAAGTATACACTAAAGGAAAACACTAACACCAAATTTCCAACGATTTAAGGAGAGTTTTAACTTAATGTTTCTTGTTAATGTTAGTAACAATATGGTATTTTAGACCAGCTATTCCAGATTTGGGTTTATGGCTTTGGAAACCTGATAGATATACTGTGTCCCAAATGCCTTAATATGAGACAAGTTTTCTGACTGAATCATTAGGGAAGAAGCTTGTAGAAAAAGTCTAAATTGGGGGACTTTTCTTTAGAGATGATTCCACTTGTCAGATTAAAAACAAAGAAGCTGCACTGCCTTATATTATGGGATATTATTGCTCTAAAATGACTGGAAGACAGAACCCACTTCATGGACCTTCAAGTTCTCTCTATTATTCTTAGAATCAGAAGACCATTTTTTGAAAGCAGATAACACAGCTATCCTAGTCAACCTCAAAAGATGTTTAGAATGGAAAAAAAATGTATTTTTTTTCCTTTTATATTCAGAATTGGTCACCATTCCTGCCCAAGTCATTAAAAGAGAATATTAAAAACTGTTTACATGCATTTCTCTCACTCTCACACATACACAAAACAAAGCAAATAAATGAAATAAAAATGCTTCATTTGCATCCCTAGTATCAGCTGATTTTTAGGATAAATTGTCTTTGTAAGTCAATCTTCTATTACAATACCTTCCTTACCCTGCTAAAAGAATAAGGAATTTAGCATTCTGAAGAGTTTAGGCTTTGTCATCCACAGTCACTTCATTTCATGGATGCTACACCATTCTTCCACAATTTATTTGTTAAAAAAGTGGCAGGGCCACTTACTTTTTAGTAAACATAGATTCCCAAAGCATGGATATCACTGAAATCTTGAAGTCATTGTGCAAACTAATTAATTGCTTGTTTTGTACTTTGCTCGCCTTGTACTTTACCCTCTTGCTTGGCCTGTGTTTGTCCATGAGTTCTGTAAATAGAAAAATGAATGGGAACTCCTCAAAGATAATTATATGACCTTAGTACTCTCTTGGCTTGGTCTTGTAATCTTTTCCTCCCTTTTACACTCGGAGAACAATTTTACAGTATTTCAAGGGTTCCTAATTTTTACTTTTTCATTTTGATATTCTTTCAATTTTTTATAGAATTTTCTATTTTTAGTCACTGCCCTTGCTTTAGAGTCCTTCCTCTAATCCCTGCTCTATCCCTCAACCATCTTATCTTTATTCAAGAAAAGAACCAAGCAGCAAAATAATTCATAACACCTTCAAAAAGAAAATGTAATTGCAAATTTGGTGGGTGAGGCTTCCTTTTCCTTTTTCTGCTGTTTCTTAATTTTTAACAATATTCTTTAAGCATGCAAGAAGTAATCTTTCAGATTTCCACAAGTGACCACAAACAGTGCTATTTGTGTTTGTGAGATTCAGTTCCTCTGTAAGAATGCAGCAAGTGCACCTTCCTTTATTCACATTTCCTGCCTCTTTCCTGCTCTGTAAACCCATGAGATTCTCTGTGGTTCTGTGGCTATTGTTCCAGTTTAGGGTCAGGAATAACAGCCTAGGCCAGAATACTCAGCATCTCAGAAACCAAATGTATGGCTCAGATCCAGAACGATGCCTGTGACATGTCATATAACAGGCCAAGTCCTACAAATGATGGCAAGAGGGCTTGCAGCATTTGCAATAGACTTCATTAAAAAAAACATGACATATACCTTATTTCTGGGAAAACCAGCAGTGAGTTAAGAGATACAGTGATAGCATCTATGTGTGTTAACAAAAAGTTGTATGCTTTCTATCTCAGTTGACATGCTGCTAAAAACTAAGGCCTAAATTTATCATGGGGGAGTGTCTACTTAAACAAGTTCAGAAGTGTAAAAGTAAAACAAAATAAACAAAAGCTACAAAAAACTCAGAAGAAAGTGATTTAAAGTGTGTTTATATGTTATACAGTTTAATTGACAGTAGCAGGTAAAGCAAGACAGGAGTTTCACTGGAGACTGTGGTTATTGTCTATTTTTCATACGTAACATCTAATAGGAGCAACTATATAATTATTTTGAGAAAATATCACAGTGATCTCCTATCATTTACAAGGTCTAGTTCCATTTAGCCGTGATAAGACAAAAATCCATTTTTGCAAACTCTTTTGGGAAGAAAATCTACAGGAATTATCCCACTGAAATTTGTACGACCACTTGGGAGACACAGGCGTTCTACACCCAGCATTTCAGCTAAGTACAGCCATGCCAGGCCTGCCTGGTCAAAACACAGCAAATTCAATGGATCCCATCGATGTTGGACTAAATGTGCTGTACTCTCTAAGGTGTAGATGTGGATTTACTGAAGAGGCTGAAGGAGCTCTATTTCCCACACCACCCTCACTTCCCATACCCCTGCTGCTGTTTTCCCCTTTCTTTTGGCAGTGCTGGCAAATGACATATTTTGGACTGCTCTCATGGCCCTTCTCTCACTCTTTAAAGATGGAAAGAAGCCACAGTGAGGTGAAGCAGCCTGGGATGAATATATATTATATCGTCTCATCCTCTCTCTTGGCAGCCCTGCACAGCAGAGCCACTATCATACAACTCAACATGGGGATGTAGTCCCTCTACAAGACCCAGCAGGATGGCATGGCACAGCACAGCAAGGGTCTCAGCCCCACTTCTACTGTAACCTTACTATCCTTGCGCTGTCTACAACAGAAAGTTCAACTTCTCCAGAACTACAACTGCTGACGTATGTGCAGCAGCGAGCTCACAGTACTTTTGGACATCCAGGACCCACTAGGACTTGACCAAAGCATCACAGTAACGTGTTACCTTGATGGAAAATGGGTGGTAGATTCCTGATAACATGGCAGCTGATTGCCAAGGTCAGTAAGGTTGGCAGGGCTGATCCTCAGTGTGTAGGCTAATCGCTCCTCTGCCTTTTTCCAGGTTAGAACACCACCGAACTGTCCTTACCAGCTTCAGCACTTGATTTTTTCTATGGTAGTGGAGGAATGTTCATTTGATTAGCTGAGACTAAGCTGAACGAAAATAATAGAGATGATAAAATGGAACAACCCCACGCTGGGAAGGGCAAAGGGACGGAAGATTAACAAAATGGCTTTTATGGATTCTTATTTCTATGATTGCTTTCCCCATCAAACATAAAATTCCTTGAAAAACTTTCAGAAATTGCATAAATAAATGCCTGGAGGGAAAGGAGTAAAAAAAAAAAAAGTTAATCAAAATGACCATTTTTGAAGAAATTTGAGTGTTTTGACGAAGCAATCAGCATGAAGAAGCTAAACATTCTTAAGTATTCTCTGCCAGTATAGCAAAAATGTTTTAAAAATGATTTTTTCAATTGTGATTTTTTCACAAATTGTTACTGCAATAAGTGAAAGAAAATCAGTGAAGCTGAATGCCACAAATAAGACCCCTTTGCCCTCAATTCTCTGTGTCTCATCATAGGATACAAGAATATATGAGGGAGAATTCTTTGTTCAACTCTATAAACATTAGCTTTATATTTGCCATGTTAGACTAAACCTACTTGGTACAGTTCAACATTTTCTACGCACAAGCAGTTTTATCCTCTCACCATCCCAGCCTGCCATATTGAACAGACCTATGACTGCTCTCAATAACTTTCCACTATTTTTTACTTTTCTGAAAGCTGTTTAGCTACTGCTGCTAAGGTCACATCTATGTGCACGACTTTAGGCATTTTGTTTTCATCTATCAGCCCTAATCAGGCATGTTTATAAGGCAACCAAAAAGAAGGCAAATCCCATTCATTCACTGCCAGCTATTTTTGCAGATACATAAATGGTCCCAGTCTTCCTGAAGTGTGTTCCCCTGGGAGAATACCCTAGGTGGGTGACTGTTGTTCCTGTGTCCTACTAGAACAGGAGCATACAAAAAGATGCTTTTCATCATAAGTACAGATCTATGCAAAAAGGTACATAAACTCATGTGATGCAAGTGAGGCAAAGAGCCGGACCAGCATTCAACAAGAGCTCAAAATCAGACAACTAACCCCCCGGATAATTCAAGTAGCTCCTGCTGAATTACTTAGTATGCATTTCCTGAGAGGTATTTTAGAGAGCTGCAACACTGATCTCTAATAACCAACAGCATTAGTTTGTAACAGACTGTATTATGGTTTGTATTCACAACCTTTGGTCATGCACATGGTAACTTCATTTCTTCCCTTATTATTGCATACATCATATTTCCTGGGTCAAATTCTTTTTTGTTAGGCAGGCATAACATGGTCCAATATGCTAACTTCTTTACTAAATGCAGAATTGCTTGTATTATTCCTAAACAATTTCAAATGCAAACTGAGCATTTATGTCATGCTGGGTGATAGGGAGAGCAAGGATGTAAGAAGGAAAAACACTGTAGCAATAAATAATAATTCTCATCTTAGATTTGCAGTTCATGTAGGCACAACAAAGGATTTAACCACGGGGATTAAAAATAATCACTAGGTTTGAAGAAAGAGAAGTGCTTGGAGGTAAAGTGCTTACCTTACAAACATAAATAAGGTAAGTAATGTCAAAGTTATAAGTAATAAAGAGGGGTTTGGACTCCCAACCCAGAATCCTGTCCAATATACCTGGCTATCTCATTTTCAAGGTTTGGGAATTACTCTTCATAGTTTATGTTAGAAAATATTAGTGTTCTAACTATAGCAAAGGTCAAAGTTTCTAAGATTTACATGGATCATGAAGTACAGAAACAGGGGACTTAGCACATGTCATTTGTGAAGATCATTTAATCTGAGTTATTTTAATTTACTTCAGTATGTTCTTTTCTGTTTGCATCCTGTATTATATGCCACTGAAGAATCTTCTGTTTCATTAAGAGCAATTTTTGCAGTTATTTGACATCATCGTAATATCTTACATAACTAATATGCAAAATATAAGATAAATTTATTTAAATTGTTCGCATAACCTGAACAAGATAGGAACTTTGTCATGTCAGCTGAATGCTCTTTTTTACATAATGTAATTTGAAAACATATTTATGACTCACCAGTCTTTTAAAGTTCAGCCTGTGATTAGAGATTCTAACCTGCAATCTTGCAGTTAACTGTGAAATTCTTAAATTTCATTGTCATTCTGTATTCTGTCTCTCCTCCTATAGTTGTCTTTTCCACTAACAATTCATATATAGATTAGAAAGATCATAGAGCAGGTCACAACTCAGGAAAATGCATTTGCAAAAATGTGTCTTGCAAAATGCAATGAATAAATAAATAATAATTTCTTTCTATTTTCTAGGAGTCCAAACAAACCTAATCTTCAGTTTCATTAACCATTGTGCAATTTATCTAAGCTTAAAATCACACTTTTCATTTAGTGACCCAAATCATATGAATTTTAATAATTTTGAGTTCACATAGTAAAAGAAAGTATAATACACACATACATTAAGAAAGTTGACAACTTTTTATTAGAAGAAGTTTTTAACAAAACTTTTACGCAAGAAAGAAGCTTCTAAGTTGACAGTTTCTATGTGCTTCTGGAAGATTACTGTTTGGATATTTGAGTCTTTTTAAGGCCATATCCTTAAGATGTTTATGTATTCCTATGTGTTCAAAATTCATGTACAACAGAACACATGCAGAGCTTTAATTATCTGTAAAGCATATGGTTGCTTACTTTAGACTGAAGAAGTATTGAGTTTGGATTCAGAGAGAAGCAGCAGTGCCACTCTTGATTCAGAGATGAAATAGTGGGAAGGCAGAAGCTGAGAGCTGGTACTCAGAAGCAGTAACAGATTGGCTTAGAAACTTGGAAAAGCAGAAAGAGAGAGAAATGGGAATTCAGATTTAATGATATCAATCCAGTTTGCTTCCCCAATGGGAATTCTACATTCATCCTTTTTTTCCAACACTTAAATTTCATTAGATAAATTTGATGAAGGGGATAATTTCACACCATTAGTGAAAATTGCACTTGTGTAGTGCCATTAACATTGTCTTTGTGGATGTGAATTCTCTCTCTATAAAAAGGCTGTAAATCAGGGTTTCCTAAAAAGCCTCTTAATGAGTATGACCTCTGGCTAGGAATGCCCATCTATTGCAGTGCAAAACCAGTTGTGGGCTGCTCTGAATTCTGAGAACAGTGACTGTGACAGTGGTAATGCCACCCAAACCTCAGGCACTTATCTCACACATCCTATGGATCCAGAAAAAATACTCTCCATGACAGACTTAACTTGGAAATGGTTCTGCTGTTTATGGCCACAATTAAAACCCCTCTATAGGACTGACATAGAAATACTCTGTGAGCTACAAATGTGCTCTGGTCCTCTAGGAACTCCTCCTAGGAACATTCCCCATCTATGAAAACTCAAAGTTTTTCCTTAGGAAGAAAACTGCAAAAGTTGTGAAAAGACTAGTCTTTTGATTTCCCCTACGTTTCTGTGAACTAGGCTAACTTTTATCCCTTCATATAACCATGTAAATACTATAATGAACAAGAAAAATTTGCATGAACTGCTGACAATGGCTAAAGGAACAAAACCTGTCAATGGACGTCTATGGCCAATAGACTTAAGGGCAACACACTTTGCTTTTCTGTTTAAATATCAACCATGATTCAAATGACAGAGAAAAGAAGGATCCATTTCTAGTGGGGGTTTTTTTGAGGGATAAGAGATCAAGAAGGTGATAGTAATATAACATATATTCCATTCCAAAATTAACCACATTTAATGTTCAAAGTCTAAAGGTGAACCTCTAAATACATAGGAACAGATGACCTCTTTTAGGAAATTGCTTCTAGCTCTGTGCTAGTCAACATCATTAATGGAGGTCTGTAAAGACATATAAAGTCATAAAGAAGTTTGAAAATAACACAGAATCAGTGAACATGGGATAAACAATAATCAGATGTATTGTGTGATTCAGATGGCTTGATCAGCTAAGCTTACCTGGACATCATGTGCTTAATATGGCCAAATTCAAGATAATACACATCTGGGAAAAGAATATGTAGAGGAATATATTTTGAAAAGGAGTGACTCAGAAACTGACTCAAGGTTCATAACTGATAACTGAATGAACAGGTACTCCCAGGACAACATGCAGGCTAAGGTCATGTGAATGCAATCCCTGCGCAATCTCTGAACCAACTGGAGACTGCATAGCCACATGAGAGAGGTGATAAAATTCAGTCATTGTATCTTGCATCTTGGTAATCAACAGAGACAACTGCATGCAGGCTGTCATTTTCTACTCCTTTTCAATTCATTAAAGTCTTGCTTATGCTTGTGGTCAGGAGCAGGATCATGACCACAACCACGACTATGACTATGATCACACATATTCACATGCACACAGTCTCTGTGGGATGTAGTGATTTTGTAACTCTCCAGCTGCTTCCAGTTCTGTAAACATTTATTGACTTTGTTTCTGCTAATGAGCTGAGACTTACCAGGTGACACAAAACACCTGAGGGGCAACCTGCACATACTGCAATTAACTCTTGGTTCCTGTTTCTGTTATTTAATTAGCTACATCAGTTTTGAATGCTAAACACGCTGATCACAGAAAATCCAGGCAATTACAAACAGTCATCAAACTCTATTTTCTAAATTATATGCCAAGGATAAATGGTTTTAAAGTACAAAAAGAATGTAACCAAAACATTTTTTATGTTGTGCTTCTGCCTGATAGACTTAATAGTTTCTCACATTAAAGGATAATTCCTACTTCTGTCTATGGTCAGTGGACACAAATTGCAGTCTAATAAAAGCCCTTCTCCTCCCCAGAAATCACAGAGTATGTTTTCCTGCAGAACAACCTAAAGATGCAGAGTTTGCATGGAGAAGTAAATTACATCTTGGAATCTGGTGGGAGCACCATTTACTGTCTCTGCTACTCTACGTAGGTGTATATGGAAGAGGGTATGATGTTCAGTGGCTACTCAGTGCTTTAATGTCCCTACTTTATTTTGTATCCTGTTCCAGCTGGCTGAAACTAACAGATGCTGCAGAGTCCCTGGCCCAGAGCTTTGGGGCAAAGTCTATAAATGCATAATCCTGAATACTAAAGTGAAAACCGATGCCAGAAGAAATCTCTCCTTTCAATTCTAGTATCATGTAACACAGAAAGCCTAGGAGCCAGGTCTATGCTTCCCATGTGACCACAGTGAGGAAAACAGATGGGTGAGTTTCTGAGATTAGTAGCTGGTGGGAGGCCTTACACCTTACAGAAGCAAGACACTGCAAAGTAGCAAGGGCTGCAGCTTGCTGTTCAGTGCGAGTATGCTGGAGCTGGGGGGAGTGCAGATGTCTTTCATAGTGGCAGAGGTGTGATTCAGGCAATGGCTCTAGACGTCTACTGAACTGGAAGATTATGACTGTGAATGAAAGTGATGATTATTCCTGCCAAAATCCAAATACACTGAGAGCTGTGATCTGGAGTCCATTGCCATTCACAAAGGCACAAAAGTCAACAGCACTTCACATCTGTGAAGACGATGGCTCCAAAGCACTTGCTGGAACTTGATGGGGACTCATGACAAGGGTGGCATGCTGTTTTCTGAAATAAAAAAGTGGGAGTATAACAAACTTCTCTGCTTCAAGAAATGCTCCTTGAACACTACAGAAGTGGAGAAGAGGGGATACAACAGCTGACATCTTGTTCTCTGTCTGGGGATGATTCCTCCCATACTTGCAGTTCAGTTACGAGAAGATGGACTTTTCAAACAGTCACTGCTCTCTCTCCTTCATGTCCAAGCCCATTTCCAACTGATGTCCATACTCTGGGTTCCCTGTATACCAGGCTATGTGAAAGAAATCCTGCAATAGTGCTGTCCCTTGTGTTTTATAAGTGACAAGGCTGGTATGTTAATATTAATGCAGAGAGGTATAAAGTTAAAGTAGGGCAAAATAACTCAAAACATGAAAAAATTAAGCATATTCCTTGCTGATTCCAAATGAGCTCATCTAGCACACTGTCCTAAAGACTATATGCAGCTTGCATCAATGTCTTGCCAAGATTATGTTCAGGGAGTACTTACAAGGTCTGAGATGGAAAAGGGGTTCTGACACAAAATTGAAAAGGATGTTGGAAATTATTTAAATGTGTGTTCATTTTATAAAGAAATAAATTGAATGCATATTTTATTTTGCCACAAATAATTATTGGAAGTGAACAGGTCCTTTCAGCTGAATAAGAATGATTGACCTTTTTGTGGTAAATCTCTTGCACACCCTGAAATATTGACCTTGACTGTGTTCCATGAGGCAAAGAGAAACAGGTTCATATTGAATTTATTCATAATTTGTCCATTATGATTTTATCATTATTCAACAGAACAAGGTTAAAAAGGGATGTGGTTATTGTAAAATTATATGCATTAAATATAAATATGTATTATAAAAAACTAATAATAAAATCCAGAGAAACGCCAAGATTTTTTCCGATTACATATACATCTGTCTGATTGAATATTATACACTTAAAAGCTCAAGAATGGTCCATCCCAATGAGGAGGAAATCAAACAAAGCAGCAGGAGACCTGCATGGATGAACAACGAAATACTGACAAAACTCAGACATGAAAAGGCTAGGTACAGGCTGTGTACACGAGGTGGAACAGGCAGGGTCAGGGGACCTGGGAGGGATGCAGAAACACTTTGCAAGTGTGCAGGGATGGTGTTAGGAAAGCCAAAGCCAACCTGGAGTTGAATCTTGTGAGGGACGAAGGCTGCTACAGAGATATCAGCAGCAAAAGGAAGACAAGGGAAAATGTGGGCCTGGGACCTGGTGACAAAGGACATGGAAAAGGCCAAGGAACTCAACGCCCTCTTTGTCTTAATCTTTACTGGTAAGATTTGCCTTCAGGAAAAGGCCTCTGAGACCAGTGGAAAAGCCCAGAGCAAGGAAGACTTACCTTCACTGGAAGAGGATCAGGTTAGGGACCCTTTAAACAAACTGGACAAACAGGGGATATCCATGGGACCTGACGAGATGCACCCACAAGTGCTGAGGGAGCTGGCTGATGTCATTATGAGGCCACTCTGCATATCTCTGAAAGGTTATGGTGATCAGGGCAGGTTCCTGAGGACTGGAAGAGAGCAAAAGTCACTCTGATCTTCAAGAAGGGCAAGAAGGAGGATTCAGAGAACTACAGGCTGCTCAGCCTCACCTTGATCCCTGGGAAAGTGATGGAGCAAATCATCCTGAAAACCGTTTCCAAACACATGAAGGACAAGACAGTGATTGAGAGTAGTCAGCATGGATTTATGAAGGGGAAATCATGCTTAACCTGATAGCCTCCTACAATGAGATGACTGGCTTGGTGAATGAGGGAGAGCAGTGAATGATTATCTTGACTTCAGTAAGGCTTTTGACACTGTCTCCCACAACATCCTCATAGACAAGCTAATGAAGCATGAACTATATAAATGGACAGTGAGGTGGACTGAAAACTGGCTGAACTGCTGTGCTTTAAGGGTTGTAATCAGCAGCATGTCCAGCTGGAGGCCAGTCACTAGTGGCGTACCACAGGGGTGATACTGGGGCCAACACTGTTTAAAATCTTTATTAATAACCTGGATGACGGGTCAGATTGCATTTTCAGCACGTTTGCAGATAACACAAAACTAGGAGGAGCGATTGATACACCAGGTGGTTGTGCTGCCTTTCAGGTGGACCTTGACAGGCTGGAGAAATGGGCGGAGAGGAACCTCATGAAGTTCAAGAAAGGAAAATGCAAAGTTCTGCACCTAGGGAGGTACAACTCCACGCACCAGTACAGGCTGGGGGCTGACCAGCTGGATAGTACCTTTGCAGAAAAGGACCTGGGGGTCATAGTGAACATTAAGTTGACCTTGAGCCAGCACTGTGCCCTAGAGGCAAAGAAGGACAATGGCATCCTGGTCTGCATTATGAAGAGTGTTGCCAGCAGGTTGAGGGAGGTGATCCTTCCCCTCTACTCAGCCCTGGTGTGATCACATCTGGAGTGCTGTGTCCAACTTTGGGTTCCCCAGTAATAGGAATTTGGGTTCCCCAGTAATAGAAGGACACAGACATACTGGAGCAAGTGCAGTGAAGGGCCAAGAGATGATTAATGGATTGCAGTGTCTGTCATATGAGAGAGCAGGAATTGTTCAGCCTCAAGAAGGCTTGGGCGGGATCGTGTCAATGTGTATAAATGCCTGATAGCAAGGAGTAAAGAAGACAGAGCCAAACTCTTCTCAGTAGTGACCAGTGAAAGGACAAGAGGCAATGGGCACAGGCTGAAATACAGGGAATTCTGTTTAAACATAAGAAGATTTTTTTTTACTGTGAGCATCGTCAAACACTGGAACAGGTTGCCTAGAGACATTGTGGAGTCTCCATCCTTGGAGATACTCAGAACCTGACTGCTCAAGGCCTTGAGCAACCTGCTTTAGCTGACCCTGGTTTGAGCAGGGAGGTTGGACTAGTTGATCTCCAGAGGTCCCTTCCAACCACAACCATTCTGTGATTCTGTGAAAAAAAAAAAAAAACAAGCACTTATATAGATTTTAATAATTAGCCAGAATCAGTGGTATTGCTCTGTACTTGAAACCTGTATTTCAGGCTGACACCAGATTTTCTCCTTGAAGAAGAATTTGGAAGTAATTCTATAAGGGGAAATGACACTGACTTTTCCCAAAGGGAAAATCCTTAGGAAGAGACTCTCTGGCCTACTGTTCAAGTGCTTGATCCAGGTCACTTTCCCAAAGTTACAGCTACAAACAAAGGTACGAAGTTAAAGACAACGAGAAACCTACTTTTATTTCTAATATTAAACAGCTATGATTATGAACAAACACAGGGCACAGACCTGGCAAAATCAAGAGTGACATTTTGCCATCATTTTCCAGAGCAGAGGCTGTTATGATCTTTCAAGGAATATGAGTGCTCCTATTAACTTTCACAAAATTATTCATGCAATCAGCATTATGCATACATTTAGCTTATTAGCCTTTAAATTTTATAGAAGACTTATAATGGGATTATGGAAAGTGCATGGTATATGACAGCTCTCATCACTATTCACAAATCTGTTACTCATGCAACACTTTAAGGAGGAAGTCTCCTCCTTCGTATCATTTCACAGCATGATATTTTCTAAAATGTTTATTGTATTTCACAGTTATTTGTGCATAAATTGGCATAAAATCTTAAAATAGCTCTCATGAAATAAAATTAAAACATTACTTAGTGTGCCAATGCTTACATTTTACAACAACATTAGCACGCAGCCCTGCTGGTTCTGACCAACTGTCCAACCCTCCCAATTTTCTGTCTCCAGCACGGCTGTAAGTAGACATGCAGGGACAAACAAGAACAGGGCAAGCATATGGAATCTCTCTCCCCTGCTACTCTTCCTCTGTCAAACCATTTTCAGCCGAGGGGATTTTCTGAGCCTGTTACGATTTGTCTATATGGTAACCCTCAACAGATCTCTCTTCCAAGTACTTGTCCAGTCTCTCCATGAACCCAAGTAACCTTCCTGCACTCACAGCATCCCTTGGCAAGGTCTACTGCCCCCTGCATGAAGAACCACCTTCTTTGTCTGCTCTGGACCTAGCTCTTTCTGGGAGAGATGAAGCCAGCATGTGATTAGGAGGCAACATCACAGTGCAGCCATTCCCATGATGTGAGTTGGGGCACTGAGTGCACAGGACATACAACAGAGCTACCTTACGCTGTGATAGCACTACAAAAGCCTGAGCCCCCTAAAAAACAGAACATGCTCTCACATTGCACTTTTCACATGCTCAACCATGCTCCAAGCAAGTTTTTTTCATCTGGTTTCTAAGAAAACAGCCTTACAGTTAACTAGTATGGCAATATTTCATATATTCTTTTTATGTATTTTCTTCTAGGATTATTTCTCAACAATGAAAACATTTTTGTCAATGAATAAATTATTGCCACAAGCAGTTGCAAAATTCTGACATGTATTTCACAACAGAGAATTTTGAGTGTGTAAGAGGTTTTAAACAGCTTGAAGAAAACCACTTAAAACTCTCTCTTTCTCTCTCTCTTCTTTTTAGAAAGTGGTGACAATTAAATAAATTATGTGTAAATTTGCAGTTACTGAACTCAATAACAATGCCCCCAGTAGCTTCAGTAACACAGGTTTCAGCCCTAAATTTTGCTTCATTCATTAGAAGCATAGCGGGAGAGCATATGGAAGCTGCAGGAAGCCTATCTCCTTAGGTATTGATATTTAAAATCATCTTTTTTCCCTTAGAATTTGCTAAAGATCAAAGCGTTCTGCAGAAACTGTCAGACTGGGATAAGCTTCTGAGCCCAAACAGGATTTGAAATTCACTGTTTCCTGCCCTCTCACCTGCCCAGTGTTTCTGATGCAGGGCCCTTCATTAAGTGTTTCAAGTGGCATTAGTGTGGGTTGAGGCTGTGGGTAGGCTTTTGCCTACATTTCACGTACAGCAACATGTGAAAGCAGGTGGCCAGGACAGTGTTCCTGTCCTTGCCTTGCACCACCTCGAGGAAGCACTGAACTATGTCCATAAAGGTGCTGTGCAAGTACATGATTTCAGAGAGAGTTACTATTCAGTCATTTCAGCCTGCAGTCCTTTCACTCTATAGTTCAAGGAATATGACACTGAACCTAGATCCAGTTTATCCAAGATAGCTGTTTAAGTTAGTGCTTGTTCTAATTCAATCATTTTACTAGGATTAACTCCACTTTGTTTCAGCAGAATTGCCATCATTGCAAAGCAGGACAGTAGTAGATTTTTTTCCTTCCCAAAAGGATACATTTAGGCAGGAAGATCATTTAGACAAAGGATGAAAAGTCACATAGGATGTGATTTGAAGACAAGAACCCTCTATGTAATGGCATATGATAAATGCTATCCCCTTTTTTTGGTAGCTACAGCTTACGCTTCCACACCCCCTCACCAGCTGTTATTCTTCTGTATGTGAAATGCATCCAAATCATTTCTCATACAGAAAAACAACAAAAAATCAAGTTAAAAATAGAGCGATTCAAACATATGACAACCTGATACCCAGAAAAACAGCCACTTTAGTCATTCAACTGATCAAGTCAAAAAACACACTACTAGAATTTGATTTGCAACCACTGTAGGAATTTAGAAATGGCACAACAGAATGGAAAATATCAGCTAGGAGAGCACAACAGAGCTGTAGCATGTGTGGTACCCATGTTGCCTAACCTGCCCCACCACATCCTTCATAGCCTCCTCCAGCTGCTGGAGGAGCAGCCACTGTTGCCTGTGTCACAGCCAGGCAGCCAAGCTGCACTTGTCTCCATTCACCCCCGCAACACACTCTGCCCTTCTTATGCTCCTGGCACAGGAGATTTACATGTGTCCCCTCCTCCCTAAATATTTCAGCAAATGATTTCCTGTACTTTCATGATCCCTTTCAAACATACTATTTACCATAAGCAGCTAGACAGGAATTGGGAGACACAGCTTCTTTTCCTACACAGCTACAATGAGGAGGTGTTCACTGCACACAGTGAAGCTCTCACCTTATTTGTAGGGCAACTTTTTTGCACAATAACCTCTGCAAAAAGTGTCTAGCTTAGATCAGTCTCACTCATTCAGTAAAGTAATGAGTGGAAACCAATTGCTGATTTCATGGGACATGGAATCAACTAAGTAGACGAATCTGCAACTTAACCCCCTTCTGTCTTCTAATGCTTTTCCCACTTAATAAGAGACAGGATCTACTGCAGGTTGACACAAGTTATTGCAAAAGGAGTTCCAGGCAAAGGGCCTGAAAATACCTCCAGGGAGTCACAGACCAGTGGATGAGCAAGGAGGACACAGAAAGCAATGTAAGTTTTTGCAGTGGAAAAGCTCTCTCTCTCTCTTAGTCTCTCCATGTGAGCAAACCCAACCCTGACTGGGTAACTGTGCGATGAACATGTACTTGGCATCGCTTTGTGGCCTTTGACAAATCAAACAAAAGAAGGTAAGGCGGGGCAAACATGTCAAAAACAGCTAAAATTAGACACCTACATGTGGTTTTGGATATTTAAACAAACGCTAGATCTCCACATTTTCTATAGAAGTTAATAGAAGGTAAGATATCTGCTAAAAAATTACTACCATGATTTCTGATCACAAAGGAAATGAATATTCTGATCTCAATGTTTTTTAAAAAAACGCTTATCTCCTTAACATAATTCAAATACCTGTAAAAGAATAACAAAGTAGAGAAATCACACAATAAAAAAAAAAAATAAGAGGTTGGCATCAGGAAAGCCCCACATTGCTGCTGGTTATTTTCCTGGTTTGTTTCTTTAAAATGAATAGTGGGGTGTGCCTGATTTTTATGGCGGAAATGCAGGTTTTGTCCACCTCTGTGATAACTGTAATTTGAAATCTGGTGACATAATAGGATGTTTAAAGTTGGGACTAATGAAAAGAGAGAAGTATTTTAGTCACACCTGGTTTTTTTCCACACCTATTTATCTTCAGTGACTGACATTTGAGACAAAGAAAGCTTTTGTAGAAAATTCAGATCCCTTTCCCCTTTCTATTAAAGCAAAAGAGTAACTGAAAACAAGCCTTGTGGCAAATCTCACAACCTCCAGCTAAGTCAAGGAAGGGTAGATGTGACATTCTTGATATTTCTAATTGCATAATAAAACATTAGCTTTCAAAAGTTCATTTCTGTATATTTAGAATAATTTGAAAATCACCCATGCACAGACTATGAATGCACAACATCCCTAAAAAAGGATATAAAGTTTTCATGTACAGTTTAGTTATTCACATTTTCACTTAATTGCAAACTGATTCAGATCAATAAAGATGACACCACTATGTCTGCAATGACATGATGTGTTTTTGCAGTATCAGGGCCTGATAAAGGTTCTGTCACTCATTTTGTAATGAAAATAAGTAATATTTAAATAATTTAAAATAAAATATAAGATCATTAAATGACTTCCATTCACTAGGGTTGAGGCCTAATGGATACTTCTCCTAGTGTGATATATGGGAACTTTACAACAGGAATTTATCAGCGTAATGTTGCTTTGATTACTGTGGGAAATCTCTCTTGGGCTTTAAGTTCAAAGAAAATTATTCATAATACATCAACATATTTGTAAAAATAGCATAAAAACAGCTAGCTGAAATGTACTTTTTCTTGTCCCACATAAATTATAAAAATCTTTTTTTTACTGTACAGGATAACAGTTCTCCACTGTTAGCATGTATCTTTATTATGGACTTATTATCACTTAACTCCTACTGTTCAGCTGTCTCTGTGTATAAGGTACACAGAATATATACCAACAAATTAACCTCTGTAACAAATGAGTTTTTTCCATCTGCCAGTATCTTGGTGGGAGAGAATTAAGATTTCAGAGAGGCATGCTTCAGAAACTGAGGTCAGAGAGCATTTAATCAATATCTTGTTTTCAATCTGTGGCAATAATTAAGCAATATTCATTATTCAAAAGCCCTCATCTAGGCAACCAAAACTAAATAGTAATTTAAATTGCAAAAGTGTAATCTCCTTCCTAACCTGGACTAGCACCAGCTGAACAATATGGTTGTGTAACAATAGATATAACGCAGCTGTGGACAACAGGCTCAAAATATGCCATATGTCACTGAAGAGCTCTGACAAACTTGGGAATTGGGGTGGGGGGGTACAGTTTTAATGTTACTGCTCCACACAGTCTACTCTGCCCCTCTTCTAGAGAAAGATAAATGATCTCCTAGCTAGACTGGTTGACCAGGACTTAAAGTCAAGCCATACATGGCACAAAGATGCACTTCTGGTTCATGAAAGCAAACCACTGAGGAAGGTGGGTTTGCTAGAAGATGCTGGTCTGTGAACTTCAGTAGCTAAAACACAGAAACTCATCCTATTCTTTGCTCTCCAGCAGGAGGGTGACAGGCAACCATGACAACATATTGATTTGAGCATACATATCTGCCAGAGCCTGAAAATAGCAGTGATTAGAAACTCCTGGACAAAATTCTCCTTTCAAACTTCTTTATTCTTAGGGAATAAACCAAACATAGAAATGTGACCAAAGGATGGCCAAATAGCACATCAGGAGAGCATGAGACTGCATGTACCTGCACATGCCTGCTGGATTTGGATGCCCCTAAGCAGAGCCACAATGGCGTCTGCAGCTTGTTGCAAACAAGATGGGAGGAAATAGGCAGATCTGGAAGCATATTACGCTTCCAGACCTTCCTATGAGTGATACACAAAGGCAGTGTGAAGCTAATATATGGAGAAAAATTGCAAATCACAATTGCAAAAGTGATGATTAAGCAATCTAAATTGAATCAATGTGTTACTATATCTCTCCCACCCAAAACAGGGTTTAAAAGATTCATGTTATTTACTGGTGTATGCCTCCTAGAACATTTAGCAAAACAACTGCTTTTTTGATAGGTTTCTGTATATAATGAATAGTTGAGTTACTAGTGAACTTTTAAAAAGACACAAGTATGATGTTCATAGGTGTCATTATTTTATTTTAGCAATTAATACCTTAAGCAGTTGATTGAATCATAAAATATGAATTGGACAGGGAGAGGAGTTGAGATGTTCTTTTTTTAGCAGTTGTACAGATCTTTCACTATTTAAGTCAGCATGATTGATGCAGGGTAAGGAAAAGAAAGACAAGGGAAATCATTAAAAGACAGAGAGGTAAAGATGTGGTTTAATGATATAAAAATGTAACATGTAACTCCTCTAGATACCTTGTTTTTGTAAAACTGCAAGGCGTGGGATGAAAGTGATTTGTTGCAAAAATGTTTTATGCCTTACTGCATCTCCTGACAACAGAGGAGTCTGTGATTCACAGAGATAATGGTGAGTACCTTTCATCTAAAAGGTTATCTAAGTACAAGACAAACTGACTTACAAAATATATACAGTATTAATTATATAAAGTACTACTATTTATCATGGAGATTCAGCTATCACTGACAGAAACAAAACAAATAATGTGGGCGAGAAATACAGAACGTGTGCTATACCATCCTTGTTCCTGCAGACCCATGCTGCATGTTTTCCAGTGAATCTTCCTCCTTTTCTAATGGCCATGGCACAGTTTAAGTTCTGCCAGATGCAGCTGAGCAGACCATGGAGTCGTGCTCTTTTCTGCAACATTAAGTGTAATAAATGGCAAAATGTTTGCCACATCCCCTCACTTCACTTGTCTGCTGCAGAATAATGGATGTCTGTAGTTACTGGTATCATGAGAAGAGTTATTCTGTCTGTTCAGGTGGAACAGGCCTGTATTTTGGAGCTCAACATTTCTGTTCCACTCCTTGTTGATAAGCAGGGCTCCAGAAAAGCTCAATATTTTCATCTGTCTGACAAACTGCAGACTTGAAGCAAAACTACAAATTTTGACTTCCCACTGAAATGAGAACTCAAAAACTTGTGTCTGACATTTTCCAGTTCACGTTTCATTTTTGGGTACTTACAGAAAAAGCAAGGAAAATTAAAAGGTAGATTTGTTTCAATGCTTCCACCTATTCTGAAACAGCACAGCAGTCAGAATTGTCCCATCTGGAAAAGCAAGGCATAAGATCCACCTCTCTGCAGCACTTGTGGCAGAGGGACATCAATTCTCTTCTAGCACCCAGCAGAAAGTGACACCTACAGTGCCAGTGAGCACCCTTGGTGCGATGCCTTAATCTGAGATGAGGGAATTCCTGATCTATCTTTCAAATACTGATCCATTTTATATAAAGCTCATCCAGTCAGTAAAAGGTAGAGGAAGGCTGTCTAGCTGTTAGGACACTGACGCAGAAGATGATAGTACTTGAATACTACAGCCACTGTTCTAGTAAATGTCTGACCAGCTCACCTCAGGTGAAAAATTGTCAAGAGAAAAAAACGAAAGTGCCTAATGTAGAATAGCAGATAGTCCAATTAGAAGATAAGATGAAGATAAGCTTCAGATCACCTGAAGATGAGGAAGGGTCTCCATATCCTAGAAAGCAACCTGAAGACTCATCAGCTGTATAAGAGGGGATTTTCTGGAGTGTATGCAGAGTCCTCTTTTTTCCCTTCCCCCCCCCCAAAGTTCTTTTTTACAGTCAAAGCTACTTACTGAATTAGACCTGGATGTGGAACGCTTCGGGATTACTTTTTTGTGACAAATTTATTGTTCACCAAAGATATTTTAGTCATTTTTACTCAGTCTTGCTCATTTTGAAATGGGTTAAAAACAAATCTGTCTAAAAGAATATGAATGTCCAGACATCCATACCATCCTTAGCAATGCTGACACAGCTAAGAATTTGTCCTCTTATTACCATTTTGTCCTCTGAAGCATAAAGTAGTCAAAAGGAACTAGGAATGCATAGATTTTTACATCTCTGTTGTTCACTTCCACAGCCAGGGAACCCTTTCTGAAACCTGACAATAGAAGAATGTGTTTCCTTAAATAAACCAGAACAACAGGCACTTATTTAAATACTCTGTTCTATAACAAAGATCAATTTTAAATTATCAGGACGGAACTTTCACGAAAAAGGAAAGACATGAATTTTAAAACTGATATCTGCTATAATCTTTCTATTTCAGTTCAAGATAGTGCTCCTAAATTGTATACTCCCAGCAGGTGAAACCAGAGGAGCAAAGTAAGATGCCTCTGAATAAAATGCGAAGCTGGAATATTTTGAGCCCTGCACTATTATTTGGCTTTCATAGTTAATTATTCCAGTTATTATCTCAGAAAGAAATGTTCCTTTATATTTGCATGTTACTCTTATCTTTCATCTTTAATTGCCTACGCACATTAACTATTAGCCTGGGAAATTCTGGGGATGGAAAAGAAGAGTCTCTTAAAACAATGACTGCGCTAAAAAATAAGATTTCCTTGGCTGTCTGTGCATTAAATCCACTTCTTCCAATTATTCCATCACTTGTGATTTTGTTTTTAAAAATATGCTTTCTGGACTTACAAGGTCAAGAATAATTCTCCTCAAACATGAAAGATCTTCAAGTCATGCAGAGCTGTCTTCCTGAGCTTTGCAAACAGTCTGTACTACTACTTTTGGAAGCATGAACTGCTAAATGTTTCTCTCCAGGACACTGGCTGAAAATGTCATTGTTAATATCATCAAACACTGCTGAAAATTTGATTCTCTTACTAATCCACTTACGCCAATGAACCCATGTTCCCACATGCTTTTTAGATTCCAAAACCCCGTCCCCTCCCTAGCTGACACATAATCTCCCATAAAATTCTATATGCCTCAAATTTCTCAGTATAAAAATGAGAATGACTTAAACAGGATTGAATGTCAAATGAAAACAACAGAGATGGTACTGTGGTACTGTAATGAGCATTCATTTCATCTTCATTCAAGAAAAAGAATCTTAAAAGATCCAGGGGAGCAGCTGCAGAGCGCTCTGCTTGCTGTTGTGATGAAGTGCTGCAGAGCCTGGTCCTGCCACTGGCTTGCATGCTGCGTCTGCAACTTTGGCTATCTTGAGTTTGAAAGATGAAAAAGAAAAGAAAACTCATTCTTCCATGATTTGTTTAATCTGACAGGGATATTCAATGCTAATATCATTTGTCTAGATATCTGGATGGTGAAAGGGGACACAGATCCATTGATCAGAATTTGCTGATTTACACTAATCTTTTATCATTCCTTGGCCTTTTTAAGGTGCAGACTGTCTCAGTGCCCCAGGGAAGAGGCAACGTTAGCCTGCTTCTCTCCTTCATCTGGACTTCAATAACTAGCTTTAGGACAGTGAAAGCACTTATTTTTCTTTGTTCCAGGCATCAGCATCAAACACATTAGTACTGGCTTCATAAAAAGTGTAGAAAAGAGGATTAAGCAGAGCTCTAAAAGAACAGGTGACAGATTTGACAAGTAAGATAAGTTCAAACACAGGTCCTTGAATAATTGATTTTCATGCTAATCTTTCTGACAACTAGACACAAACTATAGATTTCTTTTTTCTAACTAGACTCTGCTAAGATCAAGTGTTCAGTTTATGAGAGGAGGACGGAGGAGCTGCGATGCTCCTCCAGTAGTAATACAGGGAAGAGAAATAAGCAAGCCAGACAGTATGGACCAATTAAAAATTGGAAACAAAGTTGCCTGAATATGGTCCAAATCTTTCCTTTAACTTTGATGGATTTGGGGCAGGATCATATTAAGTGAGCAAACATGACAGTAGGAAAACTGATACTGTTCTGTCAGAATAAAGCTAAAAAATTATTCACAAGGTGTCATTTACTTCTCTCAAAGCTTGTCACTGTGCATCTCCTCTTTGGCCTATACCTAATAACTCTAGACATTGCTTCTCTTTTCACATGCAAGACCCTGCTGCAGTCTCCACTTCTGTGGGCTACTTCTCAGGGGGCATGTTGGGTTTATTGACAGCTTTAATGTTAGGATTTAAATCACTGTTGCATAAAATCTGCTGAAGTCCATTAGTTTATGAACCATGGACTCAGTAACTGCCTAGTTACTTCCCTCCTGGTGGATGATTTTACGCTCTATGTCCTCACATAGATTAATGTGATGAAATGTGTAAAGTGGGTTGATATATAGCATATACAGCAAATGTAACTTTCTAGGCGGGTGGTAAGGGACTATTTCTAGAATCTTTTCTTTAATATCCTTAACAGTGATCTAATAAAAACAGTGTCTCTGAATGGGAACAAAAGGACTCTTTTACTTATGAACAGAGAGTAAGTAGAAATTCAGAACATCTTGCTAGAATGCAGATTCTATTAAAATCTCACAGAGGATGACTGCTATAAAAGGGACATGTATCATGCAGGTTGGATTTCTTAAGAAACTGAGAGGAAAAAACAGAGGAGTGATGTTTTCAATTAGTTTCAAACTCAGTTTGGAAGCTCTCTAGGAGTAGAAAAGAACCTCTCAGTTATTTTGATAAGATACCAAACTATACTGAAAGGCTAAACAGCTGCAAGTAGCTGCCTGAAAATAGATGTACCTGTTAGGTCACTGGGCTAGATTTGTTGCTAGTGTAATTCCTTTGAAGTCAGTAGTGCCATACCAGTCATATACTTTCATTCATCATGTTTTATCAGCTACACTTCAATTTTTGGAATAATCAGACATATTGTGCATGGTGGGCATATGGTGTAGCTGCAAACCAGAAGATCTACCCTGAAACTATTTTTGGTCATTTCCCTCTCTCTTGTCACAAAACCAGAAATCTTTGAGAATAAAAAACAAATACTGTAACTGAATAGCTATGTCTTCTGTTATAACAACTATCCTGAAGAACCCAGGGACACACAATTCCGTACACACAATACAAATCCTGTTTAGCATTTTTCATGACACTAGATGGTAGCGGCAGTGCATGAAATAGTTCTCTCTATAGTCCTAAACAGAAAGATATTAGACCAGAAAATGAGCATAAGCAATCATCTAGCATTTACTTTCCACTGGCAAAAAGAAGGGTGGATTTTTTTAAAAAAAACTTTTTAACATAAAATAGTAAATAATTCTTACTAATTTATTTATTTACAAACATTAGCAATGAAAACTTTCTGTGACTCCTATGTATATCTTTCAAAGAGTTTGTATTTTAGAAGAATGGTAGTAATGCTATATCAGTTCTTCCTTAACCTGTCTTTAATAAACATATGTTACTCACTGGGGATAAGAGTTTCCAAAATACTTGAATATATCATATCACTGCTACTTTGCTTAAAAGACAAGGTAGTTTTAATTTCTGAGATAGTCTTATAGAATATAAAACCCTATCCCTGGTGGGAAGAAATTTAACTACTCCCACTCCTTATCTCTAGCAACAATGAACATGCTCTTCTAGATATGCCTAATATTTTAATGACAATAGGAAACATCATTGCCCTGTGTATTCCCTCTCCCTAGACTACTGCATAATTGTATCTTTCCCTGCAACAGGGAGACAAAAGTACCGCTGTGCCAATTAGCTTTTCAGGCCTTTTTAGGTAAGGGAATCAAGCTTAATTGAAACACACTGTGACAGTTTGGTTGCTCCAGGTCATGTCAACAGTGCAGAGGACATGAGGCAACTGATTAGTTATCCAGTGGGCATTGCTCGTTATTGAACATGCAAAGAGGCATTCTAAAATTCAGCTCTGACACTGGAGAAATGCCGTATTAAATGTATCTCTCTGCAGCATCTCATCACAGTTCTTTAGAGCTTGCTTAAGGGACTATTCTTTGCTGACAATGGTAAGGTATCATCCACACAGAAAATTTCAGCTTCATTTCCAGGAGAAGAAAAAAAGGAGGAGAATATTAATGAGATCACAGCTGTTTTAAAGTTAGAAGGGTCAGCTGTATTTCTGTATGGCAAATGCAAAAACCTAACAATACAGAGCAACTTATGTTCCAATGTATTGTAAAATCATCTTCTGAAGCTACAAAAATGCCATTGTGCTAATAGTCTGTATGGAAATCAGTGCATCATGCTACTCCCTTTCTATAAAGTTTTCAGAAATAAGTCAAAAATACTCACATATGAATAATCCTACCATTGTTAGGAAGAGATCACTGTTAAAGTTTCTTTCCTTAAAAATGATTTCTCACAACTCATCCAAATTTTACAGAGTCCTGGTAAAGGTTTAAATCCTTCCTTTATACTCTCAGTAGAAATCAAATTTAAGCACCTACTGTTATTAAAAAAAAAAAAAAAAAACCACCTATTAAAGGAGAGGCTGTTTAAAGCCACTCCCTCAGAGCAGGAAGATGTTGTGAAGGGTAATTACAACTTCTGTTTCTCATTTACATCTCTTCTCTGGCTTGCTGTCATCTCAAACATGATATAGTTGCACTCGAGTGTCTGATGTTTCCTTTTCCATTCTGCACCCTTCCTATTACTGATGGCAGCCTAACCAGCAATTTAGGGACCCTAGTTCTTTTGCATTCCGTTCTGTCCTTTGAAACTATCAGTCCTGGGAAGACCACAAACAAAGCAGGAAATGGACATCCTCCCTTAAAGGAGGGTTTCTTTCTACCTAATGCTCTCAGGCATAGCAAGAACTATGTGCTGGAGCAGAAGGGCTGATGACTTTTTTGTTTCTACACTTTTCATTTCATCCTGTATAACCATAGGTGTTCTTCACCTAAACACCAGTTCTGCAAGACTAGAATAACTGATCCTTTGTTTATGATTTCATTTATTTTGAACCAGGTTCATGTTTCTACCTTCAGCACTATGAAATTGATATCAATTAGAGCTTTTAATCTCCACTAATATCAGCACCCCTCTCATTACTACCCACCATCTATCCAGGCAGATGGCAGGATCAGCCTAGTCTGATGGGAGATACTGACCTATATGTCCTCATGAATTCAGTTTCTCACCAGAGACTTGCTCTGCAGTAAGAGGAAAGAGAATTCATTCACTAATGCAGAAAGCATTAGCATGTGCCGTTATATCATCTACAGAGAATGAACTTCATTAACACAACCAATACAAAACCACAAAACCTTTAAAGAGCAGCCGAGCTCCCTTTTTTTTTTTTTTTTTAATGAAACATTACCATTGATTTGCTTTCCCAGATGTACTCCTTGTTAGTCTGATGGCTAGCTTAAGTGTTTTATAAGAGGAAGAAAAATCTCAGAAGGTTTTATTTCTCTAAGGACCACATTTATTTGCAGATTTTTTTCCATGATTTTTTCCTGTCTCTAATAATATCACAGCACTTGTAATAAAAAAGAATGTCTGTCCAATATAATCTCCTAAGTGAGACATTATGCAATTAACAATTAACTATTAATGGAAGTGAAGATTCAAGGTTTATTTGTTTTTTCTCCTTTTTCTGCGCAATCATGCTAAATTGAGTAACAAGTGAGAACAGCTCAGTTCACACCGGCAGGCAAACACAGCTTTTAAATGTATCCAATACATGTTTTCCTGTTAAAGCACACAGGATCAAACAATAATGTTATGTGGCCATTTGGCCTTTCTTTTCCTCAGCAGGTAATAACTCTTGCACCTTACAATAGCTTCATAAAAAACTAAACCATTTTGCAGAAACATTTTCCACAATTCACTGGAGAACTGAGTTGGAAGAAGGAGAGCGATTGATCAGAGAAACCTCAAATTGTCTCAAAATGATTCTTCACATTGTCCTCCATGACTGTCTGCTTTCACACTGCTTTAGGATGTACACAGGCATACATGGGAGTACTGAAATAATTCATCTGATTGAAGCTTAACATTTTGCTACCAAAATGTATATAGGTAACATGGTAATGGGTGCACAACAACACTTTTGAATAGAACACAGTATTTGATGGAAAAAACAAGGAGTCCAGTCATGGCATGATTTTGGAGGATCCTGAAAGATTTCCTAGCAATTTCCTACAGAGTATATAGCTGATCTTCTCAGAAGTTATGGCAAAAATAGAAAGGGAATACACAGTGATATAGCATAGCAGAGTAATCCAAGACCTTAAGAAGACCAAAAAAGAATTTCTTTGAACAGAAATACAGATTAGAATCTTTATAGTTAAGGAGTCTTTTCACTGGGACAAATAGGGAAGAATATGAAGACTAGATTTCTCTAACAAGACCTCCTTGGTGACAAAGAAGGAAGTGGCAAGTATCCTCAGAAAAGATCCCCAGAGAGAAGATATGAGAGACCCAATTAATGGCCTTTTGGAAAAGGAAGATGTGGATGGAATGGGAACCTCCATTTATCTACTGGTCTCAGTCAATTGCCACCCAGGTCTGTAGGCTCTACATGGTGAAACCATTACTTCCCTTCTACATGGTGAAGTAGAAAGAGAAGAAATTTAGTATTAACCATTAGGGAAGCAATATAGTTGAGTCACATGAATAGATGTAAGGCAAGAAATACTACTAAAGAGAGCCACTATTCCCCACCACCACCCTATTCCCAGTCTAGGGGATGAAACAAGTAGAAGAGAGATAGGAAATGAGGCAGCATGAGAAAGAAAAGAAGAAATGTAAAAATTATAGAAAAGGACTAGAATGAAGTGACTTTCAGTCACCAGTGTGTAATGCAAGAAAAACTAAACTGGGCACCACCTGATCTTCAGTAAAAAAAACAAACAAGAAATCTGGTGTTTCTGTACTGACAACCTTATTGTTATTTTCCTTCTTCTGTTACTTCCTAACCAGCACTGCCACATAGCTTCTTTCTTGCAGTAGTCACCCCAACACCAGCCCTGACCTTATACGTAACCTTTCATGCTAGATTTGTATCCCAGTGTTGATGCAACTCACTGAGAGTGCAACCTTCTCAAACATTAGTGGAAGGATTAGTTGCTGAATAAAATCCTGAAGGTGCAAGAGATGAGCACACTTCATAGGAGAGTAGCTGTACACCGTTAATGTCATCAAGACATTTGCCCCTGAATTCAGTCAGTAATGAAACAAGTCCTATAAAAGTGAGATTTGCTAACACATTGCTCTTAAAGAACAGTTCGTCCCACATCATGGGGAAGCTACATCTTTGGCAGATATATAGTAATGAAATTTTTCGATGACCTTTTACTTTGTCTCTTTACATTACAAATAAATGTTAGCATACTATTAATTTGGATCAGTTGGCCTTCCTAACAATATTCCCTGATATATTTAAAAGACTCTAAGATGACACAAGGTGGGTGGCTTGCTTTGCTCTGAAAGGGTCTATTTTCCAAATAGTTATTCTGATTCATCATTTTGCAGCCTACCCATGAGAAAAATTAAACTTTACCTGCAGCTATTCACTTAGTTTTATTACAGGTAAGGAGGACAACAATCAGCAATAAGTGAACAAATATTTACAAGCTATGGTTACTGCATAAGAGCTCATGATCACAACCAGGAAAACAAATGAACTTTAGACAGGGGAAGAAATGATAATACAGATTGTATATTAATAAAACTAAATTACTGAACCGATTGTAAATTTCATTCAGAATGTGCTGGGAATATTCTAAACATATCTTCCATAAAGGTATATGCAAAATTTCTACCCAAGGTATTTTTCTAAAAAATCCAAAGAAATTCCTTTTTTTTTTTTTTTTTTGTTTCCAAGGAACATCTTCATCATAACTTTTAGTTTTCTCTATGTTTTCCACAAAGAGCAACCAACATTTTTGAGTGAGGTCACATTTAAATCTACCTCTAAAAGAATAGTTTGACACAAATTGCAGGATGGAAACTGCACACTGAAGTTACCAGCTTTAGAGCTAGTTTAGCTACCAGCCAAAAAATGTGGCTATATATTTGTTTTAGTTTGGCTCAGCAAGCATCCTAAACACTTGGTGAAAGCTTTCTGACAGAACAATTTGTTATTATAAAATGCTGTTTCAGCAGAACACTTTGCTTTTGTAGATTTTTTCCCCAAATTATCTAGACTTTTTAATATTATAAAGACATAATGCTTTACTCAGACAAAATCATTCTGAAATTTCATGATATTGACTATTTATTCTAAAATCAAGCCAATGTCAAAATCTCAGAATGAGAATTTTGTGTTTCAATCAGCTCTGGAATTGAAGAACACTACTGAATTTATCTTTGATAACCTATTGAGAGACTGAAGTCATCAATATTTGTATACTATGTATACACAGGTAAAGGCAGTATAGAATGGCAAAACACCGATTTTTCAGCATGTTCTGTGCAGTTTCTCCCTTATAGGCTATTGTTTATAGTTTTCCTTTCTAGTGGGATGCACAAATATAACTTACCAGCCATATCTACAAGAGCAGAATAGCATTTTGTCCCTCACTATCTTCTAGAAGGCTAGAACAAGATCTGTACACTTTTTTTGGCTCTGTCCAAATCAGCTCTGCTACTGCTGCCAATTCTGTGGAATTCGTGCAGCAAGGATAATGCAGTTCAATAGCCTTACTTCGAAAGCCTTCATATTTTCAGATTATTTTGTTCCTCTCCCCATGGCTTAATACATGAAGGATAACATAAAGGCCCTGGGGGACTATTCTGTCTCCTCATTGTTTGTGTGATATTTACTGCAATGCCAATGGGAGTTACATTTGTGCATACAGGGAAGAATACACCATAGTTTTTAATATGATAAACAAAGAACAACTTAGAAGCAACTTCTTATTTTTTACTTCAGCACAACTCTGCAGTGTACATTTGAAGCATAGAAACAGTAACAGATTTTGCATATGTAAGGTTGCTGGTTTTAACTAAATTTGCAAATTCACTTAAAAATCACTACTCATTGAACACTGTGGCTGGAAAATTCTCATAATTTTGTGATGCTAGAATGACATCTGATTTGTGACAGACTTAGTTGTTCTGTGAAAATTAAGTTCATTAATCATATTAGAGATCTGTATCACAACAACCATACCTAACTATATGTCATCAATTATGTAAAAAATATATATACAATATACAGGGGTGTGTGTATATCTATATGGATATATAAAAAATGCATATGGCTATACATACATACATCTATATGTATATATAGGGAGCTAGATATGGCAGGGCAATGGGGTGCTGTTTTGGGGAGAGTAGCCTTTGTGCTACTTTCAGGAAAATGTGCAGGCAAATCATACACATGGGAAACTACTTTGTACAACAGCTTCAAAGTGGAACTCTCACTGAATGACACCATGTACACACACAAGATACAGAACATATTAAATATTGACTATATTTCTTTGTGCGATCATCTGTTTTCCCTAAATGTTGGACATTGTATTTTCACAATTTCAACATGCAGACAGATACGTTTTTCATAGATACTGACCTTTTCTAACTATTCTATCATTGAAGCAAATATGCTGTAAGACAGATGCACACACACGAGAGCTAGAATTAAAAAGATGCTACATGTTTTGAAAGCCTTATATACAGTTTGTGTAATTTGTAAACTAGAGAAATTCTAGAGTAGCAAATATATTGTGTGAAGACTAGCTTTGAATCAAATTCTTTTATCCTGTTATCAAGGCAAGGCCAGGAGTAAAACAAGATAACATGATTTCTTCAATTTTTAAGGGAATTCTTTTCTGTAGAAGATACAAGTATTTTAAATAGAAACCAATTCTAAGTTTGTTGTAACATGCTATTAGAAAACTTGAAACAGGACCACAGTTTTAAAAACAATAATGAGAGGGTCTGCTAATCCAAAAAACAGAAGTATGCTTTTTGTTAAGTCACAAATGTCTTTCTACTGCAAACTTTTTACCCAAGAGATAATGAACCCAACCTGAATCACTTGGTTGAAGCTGCTCTGCAAAGCAATTCCCCAAGTGAATGATCTGCCAGCACACATTCCTCAGAGGCCATACACTTCAATTATAACCGCAGAACACTATCATGTGTAAAACCTCATGCTTAAACTGACCTTCTTCACCTAGCCATTGCTACTGCAAGAAGGCAGCATTGACAACATAGCAAATACAATTAACAATTCTTGGGAAAGGGAGAAACCTCTAGCATCAGTGGAGGACCTAGAACTTTACCAGTTTCTCCATAAGAGACTTTGCAAGATAAGTCACAATTTAAAGTGTTTTTTCTTGTAACTTGCTTTCTTACTTTCTTTTGAGCAAGTGTACAGTCTAGTACTTGAAAGTTCGATATGGTATTTTATTCCTACAGTATTTTATTCCTAATGGAGATTGTATTTTTCTTCCTTAACTATGCACCATCCACATACACTATCATTAAGTCAAATAAAAGACAATGCACAGTAGTACTCATTTGAAAAATTCTAGCAGCAAATTTTATAGTCTCAAAGAGATCAATAGCACAGGAGCATCTAACTTTTAAATCTGAGATGACGTGTTAGTAGGAGCAGCACCCCATTCTTATGGAGCTTTTAAGTAGTCTGAATCCAAGTGGCCTGCCAAATAAAATTTATAATTTCCTTGTGGCCAGCTGATTTAGCTGATGAAACTGGTGAAGATTAAGCTGTGCTGCCAGGGGTTGGAACAGCGGCATGGTATCTGGCAGCTCAGAGATGCTTCTCAGACCACTGCAAACAGAACAGCTCCTAAACATTTCCAAAACACAATTGCAACCCACAAGAGCAGAAAAACTGTCAGCACAAGAAGAGCTGGATGACATACTTTGTCTGAAAGTTTTCCCAATGAAAAATAACTTGATTTTGCTTTTTTACTCGAGAAAGCAACATTTGACTGTTTTTAATATGAAATTAAGTTAAAAAACTGGCAAACTTGACCTTATTCCAGTTGGAATTTCTACTTTGATTTAGTTTCAGAAAACAAAGACTATGATACATCTTTTTCCTCTTCTAACTCTTCATCCCCAACACAAGTTCTTGCCATCAATTGGAGTAGAAGAAATGATTTCCAGGTTTGCAATTTATTTTGGTTTCCTTCCCAGTTTTCCTACGTTTCTCTTTGTGCTTTGTAACTTTTTGTTACTGCTTTTTTAACTTATCCAAATTGCTTAAAGTTTTGAAGAATTATAGAATGCAAAATAAAAAAAGAGGAATAAAAATCAGCCCTGAAAAAACATTGGTGCAATTCATTCTACTGAATTAAATAACAGCAAAGAGGAAATGAGAAGAAAGTATAAAACTGGGAGGAGTTTGAAAACTAAAATAAAGTGAGCTTCAATTTAACAAATATACAAAGTGTTCTATAACATATCCAAAATTTTGGACAAAAATACAAAAAAAAATTCAGAGGTTTTCCTAAAAAAAGGGAAGACATATGGGAGTTTAAAAACATGCCCAATTACCTTTATAATCAATATCCTTTGTGAAGAATTGTAATTTATAATGACCATCGCTCCTTACAGAGCTTCTCTGGTTTAGGATGATTATCTACATTTTAATCATCAACCTCTGCAAAATACTGGAAGACATGTGACATGAATGGGTCCTCACCAACTATCTCTTTTCTATAGCCCTCTCTTTTTCAAGAAAACATACCATAAATAATGAAATGATGTGAGCTCTCTGAAATCAAGATATAAAAGACGAAGAGAAGAATTTTCTTGCCTGTGTCAGACCACAAGAAATAAGCTTTGACCTCCCAGTTCAGCCTTGTTAGTTATAGCAGAACTCCATGCTCAACAGTCTGTCATTTTAACAGCTTCAAACTGAGCCCTATGCATTAATGATGAATTTTGAATTTTGACTGGCAGAACTGAAAAATTAACTTGTTAAAAGTAGATGGCAGCCTGTAATTTTATGCCCTGCTTCTGCCTCACCTGCAACATCTGCATGCAGTACCTCCCCTGCAAATGAAGCCTTTCACTCAAAAAAATAAACATATTTATAGTCTGACTCACAGTTTTATCAATAGTTTCACTAAAATGCTTTCCTTAAATTGTCATAAAAGCAAATGTAAATTTGTTTCTACATGAGGCATCTCTCATTATGTCAGATTTTTTGTGGTTATATTAATGCAGTGGTTTTTTGTCATGGATGGATTCATAACAAATGATCCATCTTCACAAGGTAAGGCCAGATCCAACCTACTGAATGTTTTAACCATGACATAATACCAACTAGCCCTTATTGTCTTACAGTGAGAAGGAAGGCTTGTACCATCTGCACTAACAGAGTATATATGTAAGTGGCCATTGGTGGGAATCATGATTTTCATTTTTAAGCGTTACAACTTCGGGGGACATTCTACATGTAAAATTTCTAAGCTTCAGGTTTTCTATAGTATGTAGCATTAAAAGAAATGAGTTTCCTAAAACTCTGGTTTGGAGGCAAAATGTGTATGATGTTGCTCAAGTCTAAACACACTGATTGCATTTCTAGAAGTTTACAGTGAAAACTTGCCTATGCCTTTAGCCATGGACTAAGAATTATCAGATTTCAGGTAATATAGGACAGGAAAATATCTGCCAGGTGACTGGATCAAGTTTCTTGCTATTGAACTCAACCAAGTCATATAAACCCATCACAAACTCATACTATAAGAATCCAGAAAGCTGGTCAATTCGATCAATATCTTTTCTCTGTGAAACTCAGGGAATACAGATTTTCCTTGCTGTTACTGTAAGAAAATCCACTTTGCAAGCACCTTTTCAGAATTATTTGTATACTGCTTTAAATTTGTTGAAAGTTTTTCCTTCTGCATTGACTTACTTTCTTTTATTTCTAAAGTCATTACCACTGTACTTGGAAACTCACAAATAGTTAAGGAAGGTATATATGCAGTTACCCCTGAATATGGCAATATCAATAATATCCTGATTGAATGGAGCGGAAACTGAGGCATAAACAGACAGGCCATGCAGAAAGTCTATGCTGAAGCTGGTGTCAAAACTGAAATCACTGTGGATAGTGGTGTAGTTTAAACTCTATTCCATGTTAGAGGGATTATGCCTACATTCTCCTGCATATCAGACTTCCCACCCAGAGTTCTCAGGGAGGACTCTGCTTGCTTGCTTGCTTATGCTTAGTCCATTTCTACATCTAATAGAATATGGCAGTAATTGTATCCTTATTCCTTTCCCCCAGTAGTTTAGGGGTTAGGAATGTCATCCAAAATTTAGATGATACAGGTACAATACTCTCCTTTTTACAAAGAGACTTCGGTCCACATTTCCCAAGAATGAGTTCTGTCTAACAGGCCTGAGGTTTTCCTAGGACTCTGGGCATTCTCCATCCATTCATTCAAAGCCACTCCACTGTACAGAGAAGCCATCCAGATCGTGGAGGGAAGAGATAAAGAACAGTTTAGTGATTGCTTTAGGCACAGAAGGAGGCAAGTCCTAGATTCTGATCTCTGTTTTTTATCCAGTGAATGTTTAGTAACACTAGTATTTTGGTATTTTTGACTTAATTATTAACAATTAGCAATTCTTCCCTAGAAAACAATAACACACACATACAAAAACTACTAATCTGTAATTTATAAGCAATAAAGTAACATCTCCCACTGGGTATCTCATTTCCATTTATGCTGAAGTTCCCAAACAGAATTTCATTCCATTTTTTAATGTTTAATACATTTCAGAGAATTAAAAATGCATTTTCCTTTTAATCATGATTATTAATAAACATGTACTATTTATCATATATACATCATGCAACAACTTTGATATCCTTTATAAACAGAGGCATTCTTTTGCAAACTGCTTTATGGTTTTGTATCTCAAAGGACATTCAGTGGCACCAATCACACTCATGCAGAAGAGCTAGAAGAAAAGAGGTTTTAGGGCCACATGGTTCCTTCCAGTGCATTGAATGTCCTCAAATTCCATCTGCTGAGTCATGACATTTTGATGGGCAGTGCAGAGATACCCAAATAGCTTCCTGACACATGTGAGTTAGCCATGGCTACGGCTTTCAATGCTATGACAGCAGGACTTCTTTCAGTACACGCAAGCTGCCTCATTTAGAACTAGCTTTTCACAATATGCACCATGAATGGGACCTTATTTGTAGTGCTGACTTCTAAGGGGCTAGTACTCAAACTAGTGAGCAGACAATTCAGGAGAAGGCTCTTTATAGAGGTTGAAAATATGGATGAACTTGGCTAAAATGTCTAAGAGCATGGGATTTTCTTAAACATGAGTACACCTTGCAAGATTTAAGGTTGTATTCAGAAGAAATGTGTGTTAGGGAGCTCCCCTGCTCCAGAGAAAGCAGGCTGCATGGCAGCGCTCTGACTCCCTAGGAGGAGGAACCTACTTCTCCCAACCTTCTCCCCAAAAATGGAATCAAAGGAGCTTCCTGACATGGCTGTGGTTATGCACCTAAACTATTGCTCTCCCATGTACCACCTCTTTAGTATCACTTCTGCTACGGGTTTTTCACCTCTATTTTTGTAGCAGAAGGGAGCTCAGCCAAAAGGGAGAGGTTGAAATTGAAGTATGTGGGAGTTCAGCTTGAATGAGTGCTACAAGATGAGACAGATACACTTTTATTTTATTTCATAGATGTTATTATATGATATGGCAAGTCATTAAAAAAAGAAAAAGGCAGGGGGACAATCAAAGACCAGGAACATTTTGTTCATTTCAGCTACTCTGCTGAAGGAAAGGTTTTTCCTGGATCTTTGCCCTGTGAATATATTACATCTCTCCTGGACTGCTGTCCAAACATTATGTTCAGAAGGAACTAATATGTTAAGTTAGGAGCACTGCCTTTTCCATTGTGCAAGCACCCTTCAAGCACTGTTTGGCAAAACTAATGCACAAAGGGTCTAAAATACCAGCATGTTATTTAATAGACTTAATATTGTTTGTCATTGATGGAGCAAAGCCAAATGTAAACAGATTAGTTCACTGAAAATCAGGTGTTAAGTTTCTCCTCAGAAAAGGATATCATGGGTGCTGTTAGCCTTTATTGGGAGAAAGAAATGACAAGACAAGGAATGAAGGACAGCTGCATTCTGGGCAGCTCGAGTTACTTGAAGACTCAGGCAGGTAGCTCTCAGATAGAGCTCAGCATTGCGCTGACCAACAGCAAGTACTCTAGCTAATGGAAAGCTATTCTGGCACTGCAGATACAATCCCAACAAGTGCTCAAAGCAAAAACGTGCAAAAATGTGCAACTGTCCTTATTCACTGAAATCTGAGAGCTTCAAGATAACATACTCATGGTCATATTTGTAAGACTCATGGTCATATTCATAATGACGATTTAAAAACAGACTGTACTGATTCAGTCCATTTTATGTTCCTGATTCATCTGTCGTTTCACAACATTGCACTGTTGGCCTGTAGCTTTCATTTTCATATGGACTAAGATCTCAGTCTGGCCAAGGCAGAAATTTTCACTGAACTTGAGTCTCTCATTTCTTTTATCATCATGCTAAACATGAACACAGGGTATCATTTCTTGTGCAGCTATTATCTAAGGGACACTCAGTTTGAGCAAGAGCCTATAAGATGTGACCTTTGGCTCCATTCCTGCAGGAAGGCACAGGCAAACAGATGCCCCAGCGTCCGTACAGATTCCCAAAGACATGACTAGATGTAGGTAGAACTTGGAACAGAAACACCTAGACGCCCAAAGTATGCATAGGTATTTTTCATACATCTGCATATTCTAATCCATACAAAGATAATACGAAAATGTACAGGCATGGAGATACAATAAGGATGAAAGAAGAGAATTAAAAGAAATAATTGCAAATATATTATTCAAGAAAATATGGGCATTGGCTTACGGGTAAAAGGATATGTGACTTTTTTTCCTTTGTACAGGCATTGTATCTATATGATAGATAATGTTCAGAGTTACTGAATTGTTCCACGCTTTTTCTAGACATGTTTTCACTTAGTCAATAGTATGTAAACTATTGTTGACTAAATATACATGGTTAATAGTTATTTAAAGCAATTCCTCTACTTCCTATATTGTTTTCTCCCTTTAAAAATCCATTGTAAAACTCTCCTCAAAAAGTTTCTAACAAGATATTAAATTCAATGTCAGTAAAAACAATTCTAATAAGTAAGTCACATTATGAGGATTTTAACTCCTCTAAAAATAGCGTTACGGAAGCAAATTTTATAAAAAAGGCCATTGCAGAACAAAAGTCATCCACATTTATATGATATACACTTTATACAAGGTTAGCACAGTTATTGTAATATTTCACAACCACCATTGTTGCAGAGATAAGTAGTGCTAGACTGGTCTGTAAATTGAAATTTAGTTTATGAAAAGCACAAGATATAATGGGCATTTTCAAGTAATTACAGAAAACAGCAATTTGTAAACTTGGTTTTGAGATATCTGCCTGTTTGTTTAAGCTTTATATTGTGAAACTCTGGTCAAAATACATGTTCTTATTGCTGCATTAGCAATATACTGCTAAAATAGAGATAAGTCACAACTTGGTTCTTATACCTTTGCATATTTTATACCATTCCTTCTAGGTTTAAGCACAAAAGCTATTTAAAAATTACAAATACTTACATAATCAGACTTCATTACTGGCTATACAGTAGCTGGTGTACACTCCTACTTTCAAATTAAGAAAGTTGTGCAAGAAATTTTGTTGTCTCTATCCCTTTTTCAGTCAACATCTTTCTCCAACACATGCAAGCAATTTAAGAAACATGGCACTTCATGAGATTACAGAGCTAGAGATAATCCAGGAAACTGCAAATAAAATAACAGGATTAAATATATAGCTAGCTCACTGGACTGAAACAAATTTAGTTCACTCTGGCTAAAATGCACATAAAACCTTTTCTCTTCCACTAAAACTTCTTCCTGAGAGCTTCTTTATATCATGCTATGTCATAAATGGAAAACAATAAATATATACACATATTTAGCACAAAAAAAAATTTAAAAATGAAATAACTTCTGTGTCAGTCTATAGATTTGAAAATCTGGGTAACATTTTGTAATACAACTTGGAATAAGTTTTCATACCTTGTTTACTGGACTATTGCAATAAATATTTTTTGATATTATTTTGTTTGATAGCTGTTTTTGAGAGACAATCCGTATACCTTTTGGAGACAAAGATAATTCTATCACCAAAAAGCCAAAAAAACCCACTTAACTTGCCATGCAATATGCCATTTAGAAATACATACAAACAAATATGCATAAATAAAGGATATATTTTCAAGCAATGAATATAAAGTGTTTGTTGATATCTTAAATTAAGAAGGGTAAAAGCTTAGCACACCCACCAAGATAAGAATGTCTGTTTTTCTCAGTGGCTTAATTTCTCTAAATTAGTTAAGGAATTTGTTCTTTCCTACTCCTTACCTGCCCCCCTTGGCTCCCACTGATTTCCCTTTACTTAATCAAGCTTACAGTGCTCAGACACCAGAAGCCAGTCATCTTATTAAGACAGAATTCCTACTGATGAATCAATCTATATATGTATTATGAAAACTTACATAACTGTTTGCCAGACAGGAAAGTCCCTTGCATATTCTAAAATACGCAGTCACACACACATTGAAAAATGACAGAAACAGTATGATTTGCTCTATCATCATTACCAGAAGGCATTATTAATGGGAATTAAACATTTACCTTGTTTTAGTAGGAATTCTTAGCTACCATTTAATTTTTAAAAGGGCAGAAGGTGACGGAAATGCCCATAAATAAATTCATACACATTAAACAGAAATCTTCAAGGCAATGAATCTTGTAAAACTTTGTAACTATGACTGAAGAGCAACAGATTGGTTATAAAACCATTATTAAAATAAAATGTCCTAATCAACTAATATTTATTGCCAAACACAGAAAAGTCTGGAGAGTCACAATTAGAATTCTAAACATTGTAATTCTATCCACACTTTTGGGTTAACTGATCAGAACGAAATATAGGACGCATTCTTGCAAATACACATTCAGCACTTGCACACTTTCATAAAACAGGACTGCTCTTAAGTGAATGATTCCCATTAGATATGTGATTTCCATATGTGTATATAGTTTAGCAGGTATATAAGAACTGGCTCTGTAAATCTGTAGTTACTCCATGCTCTTTTGGATTCTTGCAAGAATACCTCAGGCCCAAAGGTAGCTCTACACTACAGCTCCCAACACATCTTAGATTAGCTTAGGTATGTCAACACTGCATAACATTTGGGTCTACCAAGCATCTACCTCAGGCCCTACTAACACTGTTGACCCATCGGCAGCACAAACATTGCATGCCCTTCCTGCAGAGTCCTGCCTAAGAAGCACTGTTGATTCCTGCCATCATTCACCAGCTCCTTGGAGCAAAAAGGAGAGAAAAAAGAACCTGGGGCAGCAGTCAGAGCACTAGGCTCGTGGCCTTTCCTGTCTTCTTCCCAGGTCCTGTTTGCATAAGATGCTTTGTACCCTGAAGGAAACTGCTCCAAGCCAAAGGGCTACTCTGCCTATGAGTCTGTGTGTCTAAGCATACTAGCTGTCGGCAGTGCTAGCTGCTGTTTGGATATGGGGGAGGAGGCCAGGGCAGCCTCTGTGGTTATTTGGAGAAAGGCATGTCTGAGGAGGTGCTTGCCTTGCCCATGCATAGTAGCTGCCAGATACAACAGCACACAAGTAGGGAAGGTCCACAGAGCTTGCTGGGTCTGCACATTGCCAATGTGGCTATGTCATGGCAGGTTGCTCAGCCCATTTCAGTCACAGAGCATTAGACAGTCTCAAATGGGTGTAGGGGCACTGACATAGAAAACAAATGGAAGTCTCAGACATAGGTCCTCGGACCATCTGCTTGCCACCGCGGGGCTGATGCAGGCTCTCTCTCCAGGAATAGCCACCAGCACAGGTCTGCCACAGTGAGTGCCTGAGGTGGGATATCTGTCACACCAAGGCCTTGCTCCCAGCTGCTGCTGTGGCAGCTTAGTCACCACAGCAAAAGGAAGGGCTGGATGTCCTGCCTGTGTCATGGCATTGCTAAAGAGTCAGGTAGTGTCTATGCATAACCATAGCCACCCAGTCACACTGCTTAAGGGCATACATGTTGGCAGACCTGCCCAGTCCCTGCTGTGGGTCAGGTATACAGTTATCTACAAAATTTGAGGGCAGTAGCCTAAGTCCCCACCTTAGGAGAAACACAGTACAGCTCTGCTGTAGTCCCTAAACATGCATGGGTAGCTGATGGCCAGGCATCTGGCTGGAGCATGCTGCATGGCAAGCTAAGAGGGCCACTGACAGAAATGATATATACTGCATGAATACACGTACCATGAATACAGTCTGATCCAATGTCTACCAAAGTTAACAGAAATCACCACAAAAGCCACATTAATTTACTAGTACTGTTAATTCTAGTAGAGTCTTTTATAGATAGATAGATAGGAATACTTGGATAGATAATATTTATACGAATAATTATATTCACATATATACATTTTTATAAATTTCAAATATAAGACAGAAATATTAGTCATGTCTACTAAGCAAGGCATGGTAAAGATGCACTGATTATGAAGGAAGGAAGCATACCCAAAACTGAGATGACATGTAGAAATTTAACAATGAATTCCTGACATTTTTTTCATAATTACAGCTCTCAAATACTGGTAATGTAACTGCCATTTATTCATGATCTTATTATGCAGTGGTTAACAGAGACTTGGGAAATACACACACTGTGTATAAATTGTCTTTAATAAAATCAATTAGATAGTTGAATGAATATTGTTCATTACCACCTATGAGTACAGGGACATCTGGTGGACAACACTGTTATTTGGTATTTTTTCTATGTATTTTCAATAGATAAGTTTTCCTCCAAAACTCTGTAGAGTACAAATTTAATCTATGCAATGGCCCACACTTAAAGAAAGACTGTGTTTTTTATTCTGTTACTAAGGGGCCTTGGAATGTACACCTTATAATAAATCAGTCTTAAATGAGATTACTTTTCATTGTCTTCCAGCAAACATTATCTTAGTCAGCACTCAAGCAGTAAGCACAGACTTCTTTTTGAGCAAAAAAAATTTTCTTCTTTAACATTTTATCAAAAACAGCAAAATTTAATCCTGAACATTAAAGTATATTTTGATCCTGAGTTTAAATGGGATTTTCAGAAACCACTTATGTCATTTAATTTCAAGTCCATACGTACATGGGTGTTATATGCCTCACAATAATCCCTGCAGCAAATGGAATCCAGAAGTCTGTGGAAGGCTGCGAAAGCACGGCAACCCTACACCAGCAGAAGGAATCTGCTCTAGTCCACTTTTCCTAGCTTAACAGAAGAAACAAATAGGTTTAGCAGTGTCCACAACAAAGCACAGCAGTTATTTTCCAAGAATAAAATAAAATAATCAGACCAAAGCATCTGACTAAAAGCAGAGGTGAGAACACCTGCCATATTATCACAAGACATGGAGAGAAGATGTACATTACAATTCAAGAAAAATATCTGCTTCTCCACAATGTTCTCAGAGAGCTGGTAACAGAAAGGGGTCAGTGCAAAAAAAGGAGCACGCACAGCAAAGGTGAAGACCGTCAAGGAAAAAAGAGAAGCATGGGCTAAGAAAGTTATAAAAATGGAGAAGAAAAAGAAAACAATAAAATGGTTTGAGCCTACAAGCTTAAAGGAAGGAGCAGAAGACAAAGAGGAAGGGAAAGAAAAAGAAGGCGAAGGTGACTAAAAAATGAAAGCAAGTCAAGACCTCAGTAGTAGTCTGGTTAAGGAGTAACACTGAGGAGACAGAAAAAGGAGGATAGTAGTAGAGCACGAGAAGAAAGAGAAAGTATGAGGAGGGGTACATGCATAGACAGAAGTGCACAGAAGAACAATGTCGCATACCAAAGAGAAAAGCAGAGTTTGACTTCCAGCAGTTAGACGGGGGCATAATCAAGGAAGATGAATGTGCCATTTAAAGTATTTTCCCAAGTTTGAATATATGATTAAGGATTTTGGATCAGATTTGATATTTGCCCTGTTATAGCAGGAAACCCAGACATATATAAAAAAGAGAAAAGACAACAGGTAGATGAGAAAAGGATTAAGGATTTATATGACTTGCAGACAGCAGAGTCAGAGAGGGGGTAGATGAAAGAGCAGAATCAGCAGGGAGTGGATGGATAGTGAGACAAACATAATGACTAGGCGCTACAGACTAGATTTTTGGGGGACAAGAACTCCAGCAAAGTCATTATAGGGATGAAAGAGAAGGATAAAAGGGATAGGGAATACTTCATGGTAAGCACCGAATGGTTAGCAATAACAGAAGAGGATAAAAAAAGGAAGAATGTATAAAAACTGTTGCAATGTCCTTCTGAATCAATGCTTTTGAATATGTTACATGCCTGATTAAATGGAGGAAAAATATGGGTTTTATACTAGGCGATATAAAGCATATCAAGTATTTAAGATTCTCATTCTCATAAATTGCACATCAATTCACATCAGTAGTATAATAGCCTAAGTCCCAGTAGAAAATATAATTCAAGAAACAATGAATAACACAGAAGCAATTCAGTGCAAGTTTGGCTGAAACTATTGTCTAGTTGACATTACTGATTTTGACTAAATGACTCTTGATCACACATGGAGGATTTTTAAAAAGCTTCTTTGGATAAATAACTGATCTTTCCAAACAGAGATTATTAGAGCATGTTAGATTCACTGCACTGAAGTTTTATTCATTCCTTTCAGTTTATGTAACCTGTCCGGTATCACCTCTGAAAAAGTTTGTCTCCTCACTTCACCAGATAAAGCACCTGGACTACATATGGTCTTATCCCTCTGCACAGAATTACCTGTCTGTATTTTTACTTTATAGCATTTTCTTCACATGTTTTTCTCCAACAATGATGCAGAAATTCCCTGCTACCCAGAGTTCTGTGAGACTCTCAGTATACTTTTATCAGTACAATCTGTGTCAAGGCTTGTGCCGATAAATTGCTTTCTGATTTTTTACAGCAACTTTGTAAAAGAATGGCTTCTTTGTCCAGCTCCTGTCCCCAGGATTCCTTCTCAAAATTGAGTCTTATACTGCAGAGAAATAATATATTATTTTACCCAGTATGTCTTCACGGATCTAAGCGAGCCATAACGTGCTGCAGGACACTCAACTTTTGCTGATAATCTCACTCAGGGCCACCTGGTAAAGACCACAGGGAGATCTATTTATTTCAGAATAGGCAACAGGCCAGTGGTTAGAACTTTATAGTGGCTATGCCAGACCTGAACTCAAGTCCCTGATCTGCATGTTTCAGAATAAAGAATTAATGTTTTATCTTCCACATTCCACATGATTGACTGAATGCCTAGACTTCAAGGCAATTTTTTTTTCCCCAACACCACAGATTCCATTTAGTCCAAATAGTTAACTAATAATTGGTCTCAAAAGAGGTAGGGGAAGCATTTCAGCGTCTAAAAGACTTGTCCTTCTGGAGTTCCCATATATCAAAGGCAAGACCAATTTCAAGTAAACAGAAAACACCTCCTGCATGAGCTTATCTCAGGCCTAGCCTAAAGAGGAAACAAAGTCACCGAATGACCTAACTTGGGTGGTTTAATTAGTTTCCTCTCTGCAAGTCTTGGCTCCTACCAGCTGGCAAAGGAGGGCTTGCACCTGAGCTTCTATTATAGCTCTATGCCCTGAGGACTGGGATCTTGGCCATACTGGGATGCATAACTCTCATTTCCTCCTCACCTCCCAGTTAAAGTGTCTAAATAGCTCCATTTTTCTCAGTTAAAATACTTTTTGAAACCTCAAAATTCTGTGAAAAGGAATCTTGTTTTCTGGCTGCCTCTGTCTTGACTTTTTGACTGAAGTCTTGACTTCAGTGTTCTCCTGTACAGCTCAATAGCTGCAAGGAATGAGTATTCCACTCCATAACTGGTAAGTGATTACAGAGTTGTTTGGGAGCTGAGGTGATATCAAAATGCAGATATTTTTGCAATGCATCAGCCTCAAAGTAATTTTGAAAGCAGAAGTCCACAATTATAGACTAGGGAAAGGAAAAGAAAGCCAAAGACAGAGGCAGAGTAAGTCAAGCCTCCAGGCAGAATAATTAAGAAAGCAAAGATGTAGCTTATGTGTAAAAGTAGGAAAACCAAGAAAACAAATTACTATACACTGGAACCAAAGATGATAGTCTACGTCTTTTAAAAAAAACCTGAAGAAACTATGATAGTAATAACATAGCCAAAGAGAGACCAAAGATCAATAGCAGCAGAGCTGCAGATGGAGAGAGTTATAACAACATTATGGAGAGAGTTATAACAACATTAAGAAACAAGGAAAAGCTAGCAGCTTTTGCCAAACATACAACCATGTTTGAGAGCTGAGATCATTGAGACTGGTAATGCACGAGTTAATGAGGCCACAGTGATTGAACAGTCTTTTCAAGCAGCAGATATGTATTTCTGAAGTATTTAATTTCTTCAGCAGTTGATCAAAAGAGCTGACTATACAGCCTGCCAAAAGCATTGTGGATTCTTCATTTAAAGTCCCTTACCTTTAATGGAAAGGATTTATAGGACTGTGTTCATATAACAGATGTGAACTGGTCAACTGGCAGCCCATAAGTCAAATAAGGCACACAAGGAAATTTTGGCTAGCCCCTGGGAAAGCGTCCAGATGTAAGCCAAGCCATTTTTTTTAGTCCACTGAAAGACAGTTGGAGAAAGCAAAAGTGGATTTTATATGGGCCAAGAGAAAGCATTGCCAGCCATTCAACACTCCCAGCTGACCAGCCAAACAAACTGGTAGCATTACAGGAGGAAAAAGGTAAATAACATGAGAACAAGAAATAGGATTTGACTGTGGATAGAACAGTTGAGAACATCTGAATTACAGTCCCTGGCCTAGAAATACAGTTAATGCTCAGTTGTCCTTGAATTTCCGTTTAACCACGCACAAATGAAGAGGCATCAAAGCTGCCCTTATGCAACTGTAGCTCAGAGCCAGGAGGATACATTAACGCAGTGCTGATGCTCCTCACGTTCTCCAACGCATTTTCTGGCACTGGGGACTCCAAGGGACTTTTCGGTTAGAGATGGCTAGCTCTGTGGACTCATGGACTCTAGCTATGCCTTAGCTAGCAAGCCCTGTAGATCTGAGCTAAGTCTGTCTGCTGCATCTACATCATGGCCTTGCTATGTCTCATTTATACATTCTTGTGCCATCTGTCATTATACTACATTATCAGAATTTTTTCCATTATCCACAACATCCCAGCTTTCCTCCCACATACTTAGTCCATCACTTTGAATAATGGAGAATTAATTATAAAAAACGCCCCACTCTAACATCTGGACAGGAATAAATACAATCCCTGAAAATAAAGAAACTGCCTATCTCTAATTTTTATTAGCATACATACCACTACCTCCAAGGGCTGAATAATACCATACTGAATAATATTATTCTTAGACCAAATCTTTTATCTTTTTAGAATCAATAATGTAAATCCACCTATTTATTCAGAACTTGCCTAAAGTGTCTTATTGAAGCAACTCTGATCATTTCGGTGTAGACATGTAACTCTTCGGCAGAGTAAACTTGTAACTTAAGCTTCACATTAATTTCAGCATGTATTTTGTATCCTCATTTTACAATAGGGTGCTGCCAAGGGTTTAGTTTGGCCATTTTCTAATAAAATTAGATTCCAGGAAGGAAACTATTAAGGTGATAAAACCAGAGTTTAAATTAATACATTTATAAATAAGAAAAGCGTGGGGGGGGGTATTTTTGTAGTGTTCATCTCTAAGAGCATGAAGGACTGTGACCATATAGGGTGAACCGCCCAGCATGGGTTGTTCTCTAAATTGCTGCCTTTGAAAGTGGAAAAAAGCTCATTCACGGTTACCATAACAATCTCCATCTTTCTTTCATCACTCTACCATTTGAAACCTTTTGGGCTGGACAACACTTTACTGCATAAACATAATAGTATCCCATCATACTTACAGAGCAAATTAAAGTAGAATATGAATAATTTCATTGACCAAAGACAGTAATTAAAATAAAAAAAAAACACAACTAAAGTAGGACTGCTCTGCAAGCATTTTTAATGTGTCAAGCTCTCAGTGTTCTAAAATTAATTAAAGCTTTAATGAAAGTTGCCTGCTATCTGACTAGCAAATTTAGTTTTTCTAATATCCAGCCACCCTGGCTTTCAATTAAGACTCAAAGAACCAAGAACTGATGAGAAGGGACATCATAAATGATTTATGGATGTCCTATTTTTGTGTATGGCACATTTATTATTCTACTTAATGCATCCATAATTTTTTTAATTCATTCATTACTGAGAGCTTCACATTACGGTTATTTCATTATAGGTTATATTCATTTTCAGACAGTTTCTTAGGAAGCATATTTAAAAGTTAAAGCTACAATCAAATTTTTGATTTAGTGTATGGATTTCAAAATATCTATTTAATTATCATCATATTACCTACTTTTAGAGGGTTTAGTTGTTGCCTTTTTTTTTTTCCCCTTGATCAACATTCAATAGTTTTCTTCCTGTTTCATGACCTGGGTGGTCTTTTAAATTTGCAATTAATGTTTCCTTGTTCATTCAATTCCATCCAAGAGTCACTCATTCCAACCACAAAAGTATGCATACAGCATGTCAAAGAGGTGTTCCTACAGCTAATAACCACCTTTTTCCCCAGTCAACTGTTAGCAGTTTTTCTATCAGGGTAGATCTAGAAACACTTAAAATTAGAGTTTCTGGTTAGTAGGCAATGGACAAAGGGAAGAGAAAGGTCTTTAACTAGTGTACCTATAATCTAAACAGAAAAGAGTGGGAGAAAGGGAGTATTTTTAATTTGCTAGTTGATTTCTATTGCCTGTATATATTTTTACTATGGGAAAGTAGGCAGAGCCACAGCACCCCGTAGCAACATTCCAGAGATGATAGCCCTTGAGAGAAGTGGAGAGGACAAAGCACATTTCATGCTAATCTTTCATTATCACCTCAAGACAAAGTATCTAAAATGCTATAGAAATCAGATTCATTTTGCCTAAAGAATGCAAAGACTCTAAAAGAAGAATGCAGTATTTTAGGCCATTCTTCCCCTAGTCCAAAATACTTGTGTTTTAATGACCTGTCAGATCAGAATATTGCATGTCTAGAAAACTACATGGTAGAGTACCTGAAATTAATCTATTATAACATGATATCATTTTCATTATATTAAATTGTAATATCATATCTATTTGTAATTTGTAAAAGCCTCCAGAACTGTGTTCTTAATTAGCCAATACATTAAGTGCTGCAGAGAGAAAGCATATTAGCAACAATTTGCAGAAATATATAAATGTTACCAGAGCACTACAGGACTGTAACTGAAGTCATCATTATTTCTGCTATTTTGAAAAAAGCAAACAACTTTACTAGTACAATTAGTTCCAGCAAAAGGATAACCTCTTGTTCTAAAACACCACCATATGCTAACAGGAACAGGAAAATGATCAAAAAACAGAAAGATATTCAATCAATGACATTGTGTAAATCAAACAAAACAGACTTTAGCACACTGTAAATGTAAAAAACTGGATTTATAGTCATTGATTTCTGTGCTACAGTGTATTATGCAGTGACCATTCCCAAATAAAATGTATATTTTCAGCCAAATCTGTATAAAGTAGACATTCCAATATTATCCCCAACAGCTAATAAAGGCTGAAAATGTGAGTCTGTTTAAACAAAGATACAGCATATGCTGTCAACCCCCTTCCTACACTATCCAGTATATTAGATTATTACAATTCTTTATGTTTACCGACAACACTTTTCATGATGCTTCTACCATATATTGGACTCAAAGAATTATATCCAAAGTATTTTCTACCACTTAATTCTTATTTTGCTCTTCATCACAATGATCTCAATTACTAATTGTCAGTCATGACTGACCTTCAAAAGGACAGCAAAACATTGCTTAAATGCTTTTAGAGGAGAGGAGGAGAAAAATAAATAAATAAATAAGATTTGATATCTCTCTGCCTACTTCCCTAAGGTATTCCCCTTTCCATTAACCATTTCAAGTCTGAGGTGTTTAGAAAAAAAAACTTTCATTTGACAGCTATCTTATCTCTTTCAAACTCCTCCTAGATCAAAATTCTCTCAGTCTATTCACTGCTTTTCAGAATTCAGCATTTCTTTTTGGTTAAAGGGATACTAAAGTGTCCTAATATTTGTTTTATGAGGTTTTTTTTTTTTTTGAAATGTATGTTCAAAAGATCTTATTCTGCTCTCTAATACTATGTTTCTGTGACACAAAATTTCACCATGTTTTTTTAAAAAAATCATATATTAATGTAGTAATTATATTGAGAGAGAATTTGTTATTTTTCTTTTTCAAAAGCTATTTTAAAAGGCTATAATATTGACACTTAAACAGTTACATGCAAAACACACATTTTGAACCACTGAGGAATTTTTGAGAAGCTGTCACTTTTCCTAACAACTATGTCAGAAGTGAAGAACCAAAGGGATTATTCCAGAGGCTGAATTGCCAGATCCAACAAAACATTGACTGATAAGGAAACACATGCTGTTTTTCTATCTGAGTGCCTTTTAAATGTTACAAAGATAGTTCTCTGAGGGCTCTAACAGAAGAGAATTAAAAAAAAAAACACAACAAAAAAAACCACCAATGTGTACTTCTTCACTCTTTATCCCTGAACACTATCAACACCTAGCATGGTTTTATTGTAGGGAGTAGTCAACATACTGATTTGTTTATTGGTGGGTCCCATTACCCCAGCAGGGCCATTTCATCATTTATGATTTTGGATGTCAAGCACCTGCAATTCCAATGATGGTAACTGGAACTGTATGTGGCAGGAAGCTCTTCCCTTTCCTCAGTCAAATTTAGGCAGCAGTAGGTTTCAGCTCTCTTGTAAGAAGACGACAGAATAGAGATCACAGTACAGCAATCTCCTGAATTCCTGTAGAAATACAAACCTGCCTATACTGTTCAGGGTGGCAGAGTCAGTGGACTTCCAGCTCATAAGGGGTGCAAGCCTACCTCAGAAAGCAAAACACTCAACCATGCAAAGGGTTTCACCATAACACCCAAAGTGTACCTTTTGGGTGCCCCAAAGGAGCCAAGCAAAGGGCAGGGACGAAAATCCACTGTTGTCTAAATCTTTGGGTCTTTTCTCCTGGAATTCAGTACAGCAATGCACAGAAATGGCACAGAAGTCTATTGCAACCACAGGAATAAGTAGGGCTGTGTCAGTAATGGGGAAGTGGGGAGGGGGGTGTCTGTGGTTCTTTTTTTCCTATTTCAGAGTCCCAACCAAAACATATACATGAAGTTTGCACTGGGTCAGCTTAAGATCAACACTTTTTTGAATTTTCAGTTGGTGGAAACAATGCATTCATCTTTGTATATGAGACAGGTTTTCACTCTATACCCCTTATCTAAATCATGTGAAATGGGAAAGACTCAGGTTGTTTCCTCTTCTACCTCCTTCAGAGCAAGGCTTTGTTTGAGCCAGGTCTCACACTTGGCATGGTGTCCTGACTACTGGGTCCTTCTCTTATACCTGAGTTCCCCTGTGTCTCTGAGAAACCTGAACTTCCTGGAAATGCTTAAGCAAAAATAAAGGTCTTTGATTTGGCTGCAGTTGTTGCTGAATTCAGTCCAATTTCATGGAGACTTTCTGCTTTGCCAAAATATATTTTCTGAATTAAGTCATGCATGGGAGAAAAAAACCAACCATTTGAAAAAAGGAAAAGCATAGGCAGATTCCTTTCTTCGACACACAGCTATCTACCTATTTTATAGCTGAGACTGGCTGGTTAGAGGAACATACAGCTGAAAGAGGAAGTATGGAACAGCTGGCACTTAGATATCTTTTTCTTACAGATGAACTGCACAATACTAACTGTCAATGGTATGTTTTTAAACAAAAGGTTAAAATTTAACAGGCCTGCTCCCAAAATCCAGTTTTCATTTAAACTGTGCAGAAGACTAAATGACTTCAAGAAACAGTTTCCTTTCACTTAAAAAAAAAAAAAAAAAAAAGCAGGAAAAGTGACCACAAAAAGAAGAATTGGGCAGCTTGCAAAAGATATGACTAGCTTTGGTTCAAATTTAGCATCCCACTGAATGATACAGAAAATAACCCCAAATTATTTGTAGGAGCTGTTTCACAAGCTTCCAGCACTAAACGGACCAATTAAAGCACCAGGTTCCTGAATATCCCACTAACATTCTATTAACATTTTGCAAGTCAGATGACAAAAATATAAATGTGCCTTAAGGAGGTTTCAGTGTGTGTTACAACCTAATGCAATCTTCTCTGCCATCTTCCAAAGACTGACAACAAACACAATACCATGATAATGGTTCAGCATGCAATTATCCCTGCTGAAGTGCACAGAAGGAAGCAGAAAGCAAATGAGGCCAACTAATGCAGACTCTCTAAACTTCTTTGTGCAAACAAAATCCAGAATAACAGAGCTGCAGGCTACTAGGTCTATTTGCAAGGCTTGCTGCAGATACATTATGTCTAATATAATTACTTAAGAAAAGGCTAAGATAATGGGGAGCATCAGTCTTTTATTAGCAGGTGAACTTGGATTTAAGAGCCAAATATTGTGAAGATTTGGCATGACCAAAAGAGTTTGGAGTTGCAATGTAAGATGTAAAAGGACATAACAGTGATTAACAATCACGCTAAGGGAAGTGACTGATATTGTCCACTGTTGTAACATGTGACTAACATTCAGAGCTTGTTAGCAATTCAGAACTGTAATTATAATAAGGTCTTAAAACTTCATTGTCTATCAGTGCAGCATTTGTCTTCTGTTTTTTCAAGCATCAGACAAGTACATGACCTGGAAACAAAGAGGGACACATTTGATACCTTGCTGGATTTGGGGATCTTACTTCTCAGAAAGCTCCTTTGAGAAGTCACTGCAGAGACATGATTTCCTATTTATACCTCCTCTGCTTGGCCCAATGCCAACCCTTCTCTTAGGCTGGCAATAACAGGCCTCAGATGCTAAGTGGCAAAAAGTGACATCTGACTTTCTGTTATGTTTCACAGACAGTTAGCTTGGCTGCTTGCCCCAATACTGGCTGACCTGCCAGTTTATAGACTATTTGTTCTCCTGAATAATAACATATTTTTGCCTTATTTTCCCCCATTTTGTAGATTAATATACTTTCAAAAATATTCTGACATCTCTTCACAAGGCCTACAGAAAGAGTGGGCTTAGGGTACTTTTACTGAACTAGAGGACTAAGATACAGAGAGCCATCTGAGTCACAGTACCAAGCTGCATGTGATCTTACTGTGCACCAGAAGGTAAATGCCTTTGGAGCAGGAGTTTGACAGATTTGGGGCTGAGACCCCAGGTTCATGCAGTATTCAAAAAGCATCTCCTTAGTCACTTTCATTATTACAATACAGAATAATTACATCTAGTGTATCCCAGTGAAAATTAGGACATCACTGCACTGGGTGCAATAAGGAAGATAAAATTACCATTTTGAAGAACTTCTAAACCAAATGTAGTATAAGTTGTCAAACACCAGATGAGGGAGGGCAGACAATGATAATTTACCACTTGCTTTCAGAAATTCTGTCTTTCCTTATTAAGAACATTCCCTAACCATCATCCATCCCACCCTGACCCCCAAATTACAAATCACTTTTGGTCTGTAGTACCCTAAAAGCAGTTCCTAAATTTCTGGTTCAGTGGATCACCCTCAGCTATCAAAAGTTTCTTGTAGATTTCTAAGCATTTTTATCAGACTGTGTCAGAAACACTGTTAAATATAACTTCATAGATTGTTCACCACATCCTTGCTAAATTCAGTTCAGGAACCACAGAGCTCAGAGATGCAGCTTGTCCAGCTAGGTGTTAACTGGACTGACAATGCATCAGCAGAGGCTGCCACAGCATTTGAAAGCTGGAAGAGTTCATAACAAAGAGGATCAGAACAGGGAGATCCCTTATCTTATATCGAAGTAAGGTATTCAACATATGGGAAAACAGTAGTGAGAGACTATGGAAAAAACAGTCAGCAAGGTAGACAGCTGGGAAAAGCTCAAACAGCATATTAATGAAAAACATTATCAGAGTATATTCTTGGTATTCAATGAGGTGCTAAAACCTAAAGAAACCAGCAGCCAAAACTTTGATTACTTAGCCTTGAAGAATGGGGGTTCTTACATTATCAAAACCTCACAGCTTCCTAAGAAGCAAAATGTATTTTCTGTATAAAAAAAAGCAATTCCACATATATTGTTTCATTTTTATGAAGAGGAAAAAAAGCTAAATTAAATGTTTCCACAAAAATGTACATATAGGGGAATATTTTTTTGAACTGAAAATGACTGGAAGGGTTAAATGCCCCTTCCTTGGTGTTCAGCTCTCCTCATACAGTTCCAACTATGGCACTCCAACAAAGCCAATCAGTAAAAGGAAGTTTCAATGTTAAGAACAAAGGATTTTTTTTTGGTCTGGTTCCCTTTGTTTAGCTAATCTTCAAAAGGAAGAAGCAAGTCTCAAACCCAAAATAAGTCCTGAGTGGATATACGAAGGAGAGGAGGGCAGGACATCTTGCATATTACTAGAGGAACTCAGAGAGGACACTCCATGTGGAAGCCATGCCTTGGAAGAAAGTAGAAACAATTAGAAAAATAGACATTTGCAGGAGAAGAAGTAGTGGTGGGGATAATGTAATAAAACACATTGAACAAATAAAGTGGCTGAGGTCCTGGGCTTTGACACTGATACTTAAACCTGATGCAGCAGGAAATGGGGAACTGATGGAGGGAGAAACATGTATGTGTAAGGCCATACCAATGAGCAAGCAAGAGCTGCATCTTCTCTGAACTGAGTATGTAATGCCAGTGAAGTGAGACAAGAGGACGTACAAGTACTTGTGGGATGAACTTGACATAAGTGTAAAAGCAGCTCCGCTGTGGTTTCACAGCCTCAGGACTGGAAGGACTCCAGCTACTCAAAGCCACCTAGAAGCAGCCCACCTACTTGAGCTGTGTCTTGACGAGAGGATTTCCCAATTATCTCAAGATAATGTCTGTCATTTAAGCTGGAATCAACTCCATGTAAAGATGGCACTAGAGGTACACTTCTGTGTGTGTGTATGCGTGCGCATATATACGTATATATATATGCGTGTGCACACACACATGCATGAATATATGCACATATATAGGTAGCAGTGTGCAGTAGGTGTCTGTGTACCCACTGTCATCAGGGGAAATCTTGTCAGTAAGGCCATTGGGCCTAGAGAAATATTCAGCTCACCTGAAGCAGAAATCAAGGCTATGTTGTACTGGTAAATTAAATGTGTCCAGTACTGTTCTCAGGCACTGACTGAACTGACATGGAAACGGCTTGTGGCCATACTATTAAACTCTTGAATCTCCAGCAGAGGATGACATCATGCAGTTTGACTACTGGAAATGGTCCCTGACCTATATGAACTCCCTAATCATGCACAAATTGTTTAGGAAAGTGCTCGTCAACCTGACCCAAAACTATGTCAAAGACCCTACTAAAAATTCAACAGTTTATAATAGACTATCACGTTGTAGTGCCTGGGAACATTCCTCAGCACTGCTAATTTACTTGTATAGACATAATCTTAGCATCCGATCAATTTAACAACTCTCTAGGCTTTGCTGACTCTGTTGACTAGCTATTGACTCCACTGCCTGTACTGAAGCTTGAATAACTAGCTCACATGTGTATGTCTACCTGTAGAAACAAACATTTATGCACTTTACTTTTCTAATGAATCCTATCTCAAAGCACTAGTACCTGAAGCTCTTCCTTATTTTCATTTTGCTTTAATATAGAAGGTTCAAACACTGATGACAAAATTGACATAATGGTATGGCAGAGCTAACAGCTCTGAGGAATTTAGGCTTACACAAAAAGCCATGGAAAAGGCAAAGAGAAGCTTTGTGTAGCTGTCTGTGCATCTTATGTCCCACTGCATTAGCTGAGAGAAATTCTAATTAAATCAACTCAGTTCAGTAGCACTGGTGAAAAACAAAATTGTACAGATCTGCTGAATCTCAGGACACTGTATAGCACTGGGACCTCTCAGGAATGTATGCAACAACAAAAAAAAATTATATAAGAAAGTGTACAGTAGTGAGGGGTGAATGGGAAAAACTTGGTATATTAAGCAAGCTAATCATCTTTACATTTCTGATGGACAAAATACATACGCTTCATAAGATACAAGTGAAAAAGATACCCAAGTACCTTGGCCCAATCTCAGTGCAACACACTCGTGTATCTGTGAGAGGTTTTGGACAGACCAAGCAACATGGGGTTAGAAATTATGGTGCTTTATCATCTCCATGAGGTGGTACTTTAGAGTTAGATTGAGACGTAATCACTACTATGAGCCCTTCTGCTTTTCTCTCAGCTTCAACCCTAACACACACACACAGTGTGTGTGTTTTAAACAAGTGTGTTAGATAGCAACATCTTTAATAATAAATGTTTATCCACATATTATTTCTGCCTTCCATGTACTGCCTTGACCTTGGCGGCACTCCCATTCAGTATTGAAAAGACTTGAAATAAACACAGATCAGTTTGGAGAAATTGTTCATTTCACTACTACTACTTAACTTGTTTAATGTGTGTATAGTTTCTAAGGTCCAAAATAAACCCCTAAAAATAGGAAGGTCTGAAAAGTGTCACCTAAAAACTAAGCAATTCCCTATATTATTCAAACAATTTTTAGATGAGTTGGTCTCATGTCATTTTGACAGACAGATGAAGAAAACATATGGCTAAACAGTACAGCATTTATACAGTAGTCAAAATGCCTCTAAGAGCCCTGGATATCAACTGTCCTCACTAAACAAACAATGAGCACTGAACAAAAAAAGCTAGGAATTTAATACCGGGCAACGTGATGGAAAGCCTTCAGTTTTATAAAACTTACTACTCGAGAAGACATCTCCTCTTCCTCCCTTTGGGAAACAAGCACTACAGCTTCCCCAGGTTCGGTAAGATTACTCTTTGCTGAAAGAGTCACAGAACATCACTTTTTGACACAGTACCTACAGAATCCTTGGCTGCACAGCACTCTTCTGTGCATTGGCAATGTTCCACTTGTTAGATTATCTAGTCCTTAGCACAAAATGTAACCTTGCAATAGTTATACATTAGGCATCCATTTACCCTACCACTCCACCTCTATCATGAAGAAAATGGACCTCAAGTCACCGAAATTAGATTGAATTCAGTTTTCTTCCCTCTGTAGAGCTGCAGCAGCATTGATTTATTTTAAAAAATAACCTTCTTTGCAGGCTTTCATACTAAATCACAGTGTACACTAGTCACATAACTGGATTACAGGAAGCATTAACACTAGCAATTGCCCTTTCAAGTTGAACAACCAACAACATTGCTAAAGGCTGGAACAAAGAAGGTCAGCCAGGGCAAAACTGCAAATGCTGTCACTTGCCCTAAATGATCAAACCCAAAAAGAAGTAACAAGCAGCAGGCGTTAGTTCTGAACGTAGAGGGAATGACATACATGCATTCAAAACAAAGCAGACTCCCTTTGCAACGACATTAACATTACAATCTAATAACATGAAATTCATGAGGGAGAAAAAAAAAGTAGAAGTGCAAAGACCTGGAAGGACCAGAGCTGTGCTTGGATTACGGCAGCCACCCTGCTGTGGGACAGCTGCCCTTTGGAGGAAGACACTTTCGGAAATTTTTATTGTGGGATTAGCCCACTGAGCTGTTCAACTCTCTCAGCACCTCGCATTAAAAGTGCATTAAAACATATGCATTCCCAAAGGCTTTTTCTAAAAAGATGACATTAAAACCAAACCAAAAATGCTGTCCTTCGACACACCCAGAGATTGCTGAAGATCCCAACCAATGACTTTGTGCCACGCTTAGCTCATGCTGTTATGGCCCCACATTTAGAGTACATACGGTTCTCAGCCATAACAGAAGGCCTCAGAGCAGCAGCAGATTCTTCCATCACAGAAATGCAGTAGAGAAGCTTCAGACCGCGGTCACTTAATGAGAACTTAACGCAGATTTAATAGATCTGTTTTTATGTGACTGCCAATTGAAAATCTGCCTCATTTAAGTTTTAATGCAGGCCCAGAGCCAGCCAGAGAAAACCAGAGTCCCCCCATAATATTTTGCAGGATTCTTCCATTCAAAGTTGAGGATTGTGGTTCTCCAAAAATGTGCAAAGCTCTGCTAAAATAACAGATCACAGGTAACAGGGTCATTTAATGAAAGAATAAGAGGCCATGCATATTCTGAATTTCTTGCACTTCTATCTTTATAAGCACTGACAGAGAGGTTGCACCTTCACAGGAGGTGAAACGATGTCAGCTATAGAGAAAGAAAGTAGGTACCTTTAGTTTGGAGGTAGACTTTACTAGAGCCCTGCTGGCTGAGGTTGGCTTGGGGCATAAATATATCCCCCCTTCTTTTTGATTAGTACCATTCAGTATTGGGACTGTGTAGACAGTTGACACGTCCTCAGTGAGGCAAGGCTGTCAGACACCTTTTCTGCACTGATATGGTTTACAGTAGCATGCCTGCATACAACTGAATCTAGTCTGCTGATCATACGAATCATCTAGTCTCAAATAAGGAGGTCTCATTCATGCAGGATGAAAACAAGTGCAGAACATGCCTTTTTGAGGCTAGTTCTCTGATAGTATGTTTTAGCTATTAAAACTTTAATGCAAGGCTAACAAAATAATTATCACATGAACCTTTTTTTTTCCCCTCCTTATTCTTTTCTGTGTCTAGTCCTTATTGCATTCCAATTACCTCAATGGCATACAAACAGCTACTTGGTGAATTCATCAGTGCAGATCCCTAGAGGTACCAGAAGTCTGAGGAACTATGCCTATTCTGCAACGCTTCATGTACTAACATGCCCCAGTGCTGTATACTCTAACTTCATTCCTTGTTTGCAAAGGCCATTCTTTTTTAATCTAGCATCTTTTGTTCAGAGTAATTTACAGAATTAGGCAAATGAGTGGTGATTGTAATTAGTCACATTGTTTCAATTTAATCTTAATTGGTTCACCCTAATGAGTGGATAAGCCTTGTGAATGACTGTTCTTCCCTTTAGGAAGGAGAAGGATAAGCCAAACGCAATTCTCCACAATCAAGCAGGGCTAACAGTGCACCAGAATGAGGCAGAAGGGCCCATGCAGAACGTACACAGACTGCCCTGTGCACCCCACAGAGGGCTCCTGTCCCACAGACACGAACGGCAGGAAAGCAGGGCAGGGTGAACCTGACAGACCACTGACAAATGCCCTCCACAGCAGGAGGGAATATTGCCACCACTTTGCTAAGAACGAGTAAGTTCCTTTCAGCATAGCTAAATGAACAAGGAGGGTCCCAGACCACATCTCCCAGAAACAGCACATATGGTTTATATCAACAAAAACACAGTTCTATTCCTTAGGAAAAAAGGGTTTGTCTTCAAACAGCTGCATAAGCATAATGATAGAACTATGGGAGAAATGGAAGTGAACAAGACCTTTGGGTCAACCTTTTAAAATCTCCCTGGCTCTGTAGGATTGTTCCCTGGGGCACATTTTCTTGTGCTCTATGCAGAGTAAGTTTAAAATCCATCCAGCAAAAGCAGTACCTATACCAATCAAGACAAGAGGAGTAAAGGCATTTGAGGCAAAAATAAGTTCTTTACCTACAGAAAGGCTATATTCTGCACTGTTAGACTGGATTGCCAGGTGATCATGGTAAGGCTATGTGAATGGGGGCTCTGCTTGAATGAGAAGTAGAGCTACAAGATAGTCATTATTCAGATGCCAGGCAGTGGAATGTGAACTTTGGATACTCCACATTAAAATCTATATCTGTATCTGTCTGTAGGTATATTTATTCATAAAAATACCAGGACACAGAAAAAGGCACTTACCACAACAATTACGTTAGTTGCAGGAATGGGGAGATTCTCCACTTCTGGATCTTGACCAGTCATAGCTAACAGATTGAGGGATGGGTCATAGGCAGGTCTGGGGAATGTTGATTTAACAATTATTGAAGGGTGCAGCTGGCTTATTTTGGTGTGGGAAGAAGAATGGAAATTGTGTTTGGAATTCTTATAACTATCTGTATCCAGACTTTTCTCCAAACTTTGCACATGGTGATAAATAAACACAGGTTTCCCACTCTTTCGCTGATGAATTGCCAGAAAGTGGTCATTGTCCCCAGAAAAGCAGCCTGCAGAAAGAAAAGAATAAGTTTAGAATGTTTTTCTGGGATATTTTATAGATGGTACTGGGAAGCTGAAGTGATCCTTCCAAATCTTGCAGAACCTAGTGATTATTTGTGGAATACAAGAACTCCCTTAGAAGCCCACAATGCACGTTTCCATAGCAATAGATCAACAATACCACAGAGTATACCAAGCATGTGAAGTATATTACATTCTTAAACTCATTTTTACATCACTTCTTAAAATATGATTTATATTTCCAGTCAGGATTACATGTCAAAAATGACACACAAGAGCAGAGAGCATGCTGAGCCAAATCCATCTTCCGTACTGTTATCAACTCTAATATCAAAACATAAGCAATGCAGTTTCTGATGTATTTAATCAAGTATCAATACTGAAGATGAGAATTGCTGTGATCTTCTTTTATAGAGAGAGACTTGAAGAGAAGACAGCAAGAATCGGATCCAAAAAAATCAGACTAATGTTAAAAAAAAAAAGTTTAGAGTTTGCCTAAGTCCAAAACCATAATTCTGAATTCAGCTGCCATTAACTGTAGAATTTTCTAAACTCCATAAGTATCTCAGCTAGTGCTCCATTTGTGGTTTCCCTGAAGGAACGCATCTCCCCTGCCCCTTCCCATTAGGCAACATATACAGAGTATACATCCATCTTTGTTAAGTCTCCACTTTTTTTTGTCATGGAAGAAAGGTATAATACTCCAAACCTTCCCCCCTGCAGCTATAAGATGTGCCAGTAACCACACTGAGAGCTACTCTGGGACAGGCAATGCTCCCGGGGAATGCTTCCGACACCTGAAACTGCTCCACTACTCAGGACAAAACAAAGCAACCAAGATTCACCAGGCCAGAGAAAGATCAAAGAATGAGCATGGCTCTCCACACGGCTGGCTGAGACGTAAAAGGAGAGTGTGAGGAATCTTACACCACTGGCTGTGTTGTTTCTGTATTTATTTAATTGGTTAATAGAGAAATGCATAAACAGATCTTGAAGTAGGGACCTGGATTCCTCTTACCACAGTTGGTGCTCAGTTCAGGAGGCCTTACAGTCTCCTGTGCCACTCTTGTTATGGCCCTACCTATAGCCAAGCACTGACTGGGCAGCCAACAGAGCACCTGGCTCTCTGCACAGGACATAGAGACGTGTGGATTTAGCCATACCTTGCAACACAATTGGAGAGAGCTGAATCATCAGGGGTACTCATCATGCCACCTCACTGGAAGAAGTCCAAGGTAAATTGCATACCGCTGATGGAATTTTCACTAAAAATATGGTGTTGGGGACAAAGAACTGTTTCAGATTACATGTTTTGAATATCCTGTATATTAATAAAAATTAAAATACCTTGGATAGTCAAAGTACTTCCTAATGATGCCTTTTCAAGAGGAACCAAAACTAAAGTTTTGTTGGAAATTATCTGTGACTGAAGCCTAGTGAACCTTCAGTTCCTTTATGCAGAACAGAACAGTTAGAACAGCCCAGTTCAACAGCTAGTCTGGAAGAGAAGCTGCCCCTCTGAGCAGAAAAACAGGCAAGGATCAGGCTTTATAGATAAAAAGTAACTGAAGCTAGCTTAGTCACCTCCTGGATGAGCACTCTACGAAACACTGTTGTACAAAAGGGACTTTATGTTCTAAGAGAAGTGAACCCCAACAGCTAGTTCTGATCAGCCTCAAAGTTCCTTTTCAGGGGGCTGTTGGAGTTAACAGAAATGTTCAGTTTGCACATTGATTTTTAGTCAAAAAATATCAACATTATTTTAATTCTCATAGAGAGCTGTGAATAAAAGCTCAGAACCAACTACATGTTTCAATTCAGGTCGAACAAGAAATAATTTTGCTCTATTCAGACTGATTTTCTCCTCTGATTTTTTTTTTTTTTTTGCTTCTGTAAGCAAATCAAAATAATCAGTCATTTGCACAGATCTACCCAGTGCCCTTAGGAGATTTCAGTGTAGGTAATTACATTCTGTTGACCTAATTTCCTCATGAAATGTAACTTAGGAAAATCAAGAACAGTATCTTATCTGTGCTATGGTATTGCTATGCATCATTGGGAACTGCACTCTCTGCCAAAAGTGGGTCCACATTAGTAGGAGGTGAAGCAATTCATAACATTCATGAGCAGAAATCAATAGGAAAGCTGTCCGAGGACAGAACACAGAATCATACATTTTGCACTTAGACACTCGGAGATGCCCCCAGTATAAAGTACAATACTAAACCTAAGGCTGCTCTTTCAAACGGTAAAGACGCATACACAATTTCCGAGATGATCACTGAGATTACTTGTACAGCTGTTGTCAAGTTTTGATTGGGAAGATGACTGAGAGCAGAAAAATGAGCAACTACAGGGCACAGTCTTAAAGAAAAATTAAATTTGGGGTTTGCTAAATTTTCTGGCATTTCATAAAGATTTTTGGAAGTTGGCTTCATTGATACAATACAGAGGGCTGGTCTTACCTATCAATTTATAGAATTGTGGGAATGGCAAAGTAAAACAAGGAAACATCAGCACTTCTCTTAGTCACCCTCTTTACATGTCTCCTCCATAGACAACCAGTATCTCCTTTGTTTCCAAGGGAATCAAGTGCACTGCATTTCTCCAGAAATTCTTTATATTTCATTTATTTATATCTCCTCCTCACTTTAATATCTCTAATTCTCCTTTCATTTATATTTACTTTAAAAAGCAGAAAAATAATATAATTAAGTATTAGCCCAAACTCTTCACTAAATAATGTTAAAGTAAATTCTAACTATGAATTCAGAGTCAATTTTGACTGAATCCAGAGTAACCTAGAAAAATCTGAACAACTGTCTTACTTTTGATAAGCCAATAGTTAAAGGAACTCCCAGAAAAGCTTACCTGCTCATGAATCTCATTATTTCTAGTAGCAGTATCACCATTTCTCACTAAATCCCAACAGCTTCTCTTCTACTAAAATGCTAAAATCATTGTGGTAAACACAAGTCACTACAGCAGATTTGATACATGATCCATTGCAGCAGATTTTCAAGATGGACAACAAAATATACTTTGATAATGACCCATCCTGTAGGAATGGAAAAATCTAACCAGTCTAGATATGTAACATGCTCCTGGCACTCAGACAAGCCAGCTGTCAGCACAGAAGTTCAAATATATTCTAAGAAAATTACTAGGCTGAATTTTGTTTTCTGAGAAGTCCATATAGCCCCAATAGTTTAAGTAGGTTACATGCATTTACACTGCCCAGTGGGAAAACTTCATTGATCTCAATAGACTTTGGATCAGGCCCAAAGATTGCTCTCCATGCCTCAGGTGACCCTAACAAATAGACCATCCTTGATACTATGGAGAACCTGAAGCTTCCTATTATTCTGATAAAAGGGTAAATATTCTTTATTAACCCCCAAACATCGGCTCTGAGTACAGCAGCAGGATGTATCAAAGAGGAAGTCAAGGTAGTAAGTCGTTAGAAGTACCAGCACTTCTGCTACATGTCACCTTTAGTGCCACCATTGCTAATCTCCATCCCTTGAGAGAGAGAAGACTATGTAGAAAAAAATACTCCTATGAGTCCCCCAAGGGAAAACATCAGAAGCTGTGAAGAACTGAAGTAAGAGTATAATAGCAAAAGTGATTTTCTTTCCTTTTAAACTTCAGATATCACAAGATACAGCTACATAGGAACTCAGAAAATGAGGCTTAGGGCAATGCTTGAAAAAAAGACAGGATTCCTACAGGTGTCTCTTCCATAAGCTTAGCAAATTTGATCCTAAAGTGAATTTTGGTACTCTGCGCACACTACCCCATTTGAACTCTACTTTAGAATGTCATTTATCAGAAACCTTCTAATTTACAATCTGAGACTATTCATGACCGACTTGCAGTCATTCATCCAGTGCTGATATCATCCCTTAATTAAAGTAGTTTATTCCTCCTCCTAAAAATCCCTCCCCTCAAGTGTATTTACAAAGATACATAGTTTATTCTGCCTTGTCTTTGAAGAGAACAGACTCGATGACCAGACTGTAATTCCATTCTGTTTCTTCTAACCAAAAAAAGGCTGAGATTTCATCTATTTCTCAGCTAAGTATAGTCATTTTTTAAGTCAATGGAAAATAATTATACTATTTGTTTAAAGATGAACAATAATCAACGGCTACTTTCAAACATGCACCAGAACTTCTCTCGACAGCAGGTTTGCATCATTTATGTTTGCTTCTGGAGACAAACTACTCTTCATCATCTAGATCATCTCACGTAATAATCATTCCTAATCTCTTTAGTAACAGATGCTGCCCTGTGACATATAGAGTGGCATGACTTGTTAATTCTGTCTTCCAGTTCTTCTATCTGTACATCATCCTAATTTGTCACCACTAGTTTTCTGAGGCTTAGATTCCTGATGAACATTGCCAGATCTTCCTCTCTTCTTTCCTACTGGTTGGGTTTTCCTTCTTCCTCACAACCCCTCACATGACGCTACTGCTTTTTCTTTGAATTTTCTAAAAGAAACTATTTCACAATTTTACTTGTTTTCCTGTTGGCTGTTCTATTTCTGTTCTGTTCTTACGTTTCCCTGCTCCTCCACTGTCACCCCCCTCTTTAATTTGGATTCTCCTGTACAATTCCTTCCTCAAAGTTTCAGATTATCTTAAATTGCATTTCCCATCCTTAGAGCATCATTTCTAGAATCTTTATCAACTAAAACACTTTTTCTATTAATAATGTGCCACAAAAAAACTCCAGACTGATGTAGAGGCCATGCCTTCTATGTCTGATCAGCTTCGCTGCATGTATTAATTTTGGGATTTCCTCCACTGCTACCAGTTGTCATCTTTGTCTTCAGCATCCTTACCAGAAATGAAAATCAGATAGAAAAAGCCCTACCAAACCCCCACACAAACTCACAGATACTGTTCCATTCACTGGTTCCAACTATGCGTTCATTTGATTTTTTTTTAGCTGTCTGCAGAAACAAACAACAGAAAACACTTTGTGGCATGAATTAGCAGAAAATCCAATCTAAAGAAGAGTGATGGAGAGTTGGTCAAGAGAAGTCCCTGTGAAATATCTTCATTGTCTCAGTCCATGACAAGCACAAAATTCACCCATCATAATAGATAGATAAAACACAAGAATGCTAGATAGCACAGACTGCTGAGCTTGTCATATACTACAAATGTGCATTCCATATGCAGAACTGAAAGCCATATAATACATTGTAAATCTGATGTGAAAGATGTTGTGGGCACTTTTGACTGTCCCAATTGGCCTCTGCTTGATCATAGAGAGATCTGAGGATTTCTCTAGACTGCTTTGACTCCCTGAATAGCCTCAGATAGTTGACATTTTAAAGTAACCTGACAGAAAATTGTTGCAGACTTCCAATCTCCAAAATACCTTGACTTTCTCTAAAACAGACAGATAAAAAAAAAAAATTCAAGACTGTCAATATCTGTTAACAGGCCAGTAACACAGTAACAGGGTTTTCTCTTTTTGATACATAAGTACCACAGCTTTACAGATTTTTATCTCACATACTCTAGAGCCAGAAACCAGAACTTGATTCCACTGGAGAATCCCAGCGAGACACAACATTCTTTGTAGTCCTGACAGGGCCAAGATAATGGTGTCTAAAGTCTTGATTTGTGTCTGGAAAAACAATTTGAGGTCATTGTCTGAAGTCTTATTATTTGTTTTAATCTGAACAAATTAGGTTCATAATAATGTATGTTCCAGAATATTCCTAAAGTAACTATTTTCTGTAATGAGGGGTATACTGCATATTTACTACTTGTGAATAATGCAGCCAGCCCAAAATCCATTGATAGAACTATTGTGCTGTATCTGATCAGCAGGCAAAATGCATAAATGAATATACATTCACAATGCATATATTTTAGAACTCGCACTTAATGGCTAGTACTAATAATAACACTTAATAAAGTCTCTTTATATCTTGGTATTGTCCACAATTTGACATTGTCATGTTAGCAAGTTGGAAATTGGAGGAAAAGGGACAGAAAATTTGAGAGTAACTTCATAAGGGAAAAATGAGCTGAAACTTGGCTGATTGGTTTCAAAGATAAATTGAATTCAAATGCAATTTGATTCCTAGTACTTAAAGCTGTTGCCAAATAACTTCTCATTCAGAAAGCAGACTAAACTTTGACAATTAAATATTGTACCCTGATCTCCATATTCCTTTTTTCTCTCTTCAGCTCACTATTCTTGAAGACAGCCTTTGTCCCATACAACCCTTCTCCCTACCCCACAGGCCAGCCTCACTGATGGGAGTCAAACAGGCTTTGGATAGGCTCAGTCTTAACAACCTATTGCACAATGTTTCACCTCTTCTGAAACAGCCAACAAGGATATCCAAGAGGCAGGTCAGTGTATTTATGCTGACCACTGATTAGTCCTCTCCAATAATGCTGATGTTCCTACAGCTGGGAGATTCATCGTCTGCATCTTCCTACTCCATTAAGATGGAGATGGTCTCACACCCTACAAAGCAGAATTTACAATTCCCTCTGGCCCATGTAGGGGCCAAGTAGATACTGGCCTGGAGGAAGGGAAAACATCTCTCAACTTCTGTGTTAAAAGGCTTAATATTGTGTTCAGAGTTTATGAGCGTGGATCTAGCTTTCAGGAGTCCAGGTGACAAAGATATGAAAGAAGACATTAACTACTGAAAATTTCTAAGACAAAGGAGAAACACTAGTGTTGGCTTACGACTTCTGTCTTTGGGCTGTGAAGGTTATCCCTTCTGATACAGGCAAGGGGGTCTTGCTTTGGTTGTGACCATTAAAAGATACAAAACTCTATTCTTTGATCCATATTTCATCCTTCTCTCTCAGAAACAATTATATCAAGAGGAGTCAGCATATCTGGTGAGAAATAAAAGTGTTTTAAATGATGCTGAAAGCACAAATGAAAATGAAAGCTGTCTGGAGGCAATATGCCTCGTATCTCTACTGTCTTGTTAACAGTATGTCTTAAAGTCAGTGAAGTAGCACATCAATCAAATCTCAATCTCATTAGGATAGGCTATGGAGCATTAGCCAAACACAAACTATTGTTTAACTTTAGCAAGGTAGATCCAAGAACTGTTAGCAATAAAATTCAGTTAAACAGTGGCAAAGATGCAACTTCACTGTTAGATAAACAGAACATACCTTTAAAAGTGCTTTTGTGAAGCAAGCCAGGCAAATCTCAAGAGGAGAAAGTATTAATCGACTTGCTGGTTTGGTAGCCTACGCATGAAACAATGCACTGGCGTTTTGGAATTGACAGACTAATTCAACTGGGAAAATATTTTCCCACTTGTAACAGTTCCCATAGTAGAGCAGTTTGCAGGCTGTGAAACTGTTTCCACAGTTCAAAGAATAACACCAAGACACAAAGCCTATTCAGATTCTTCCTCCACACCATAGCTTGCTCTTAAGACAAAACTGTTAAAGCAATAGAAATGAAGCTATTCCCTATGCAAAATAGGCTACTAGACCTAATAGTCTTTCATCAGGCATACTCCTGCATAACTTCTCACAGCATCCTTCAGCTAATAGAAGTTTCTCAATCTTTTACAGGAAGGGTCTGAACCTTCCTAGCTAGGTCTGATAATCGAAAGGCCTGATCTTTTGGATCAGAGGAGTAGTACCCATTCCATGCCAAAATTCAGAGCAAGCAACCTACACCAGAGCTAAGCAAAGAGATAATAGCAGGTTCTAAAAATCTGGAAAGATATTTTGATTCACCCTTAAACAGAAAGGTCAGAACTTTTGACCAAAACAAAAAGTTCAGACAAAATCAATTAGGATCACATATATATATACACACCTATGTACATATATAATAGATGTATATATGTGTGTATGTGCATTCATGTGTACATGCATGGATACACACAGAAAATAAAATGTATGTGTGTAAGTGCAAGAGAGAGAGAGAACTGCAAGGAATTTTTCTTTTCTAATAGCAATCTGCTGAAAATAGAAACAACTGCACATTCATTTTTGCTGAATTTGTCCTTCTCACTAAAAAAAAAAAAAAAGAAAAGAAAGAAAGAAAACATGCTTTGGCCAAAAATAATCCACTCTGTAGCTGGGGACAGAGTCAAGCATGAGTGGTATCTTTTTCAAAAAGGCACTTTGCATCTCATTTTATGGGCCTGTTGCCTGATATGTCAATAATGAAACTGGATATTACAGACCATTGATTTCACTAGGTCTGCTCCTGTGAATTAAGAGATGAGCCATGGGTCCCAAAGGCACTTAAGTATTCTGACATACTCATGCCTTGGCATTGATGTATGGTATAGTCTCACATCAAACTTTTCTTTCTAAAAGGTGTGAAAAATTGATGCATCAATTTGCCAAGTTTGCAATTACAGTCATTTTCCAAGTGAAGACTGTGGCTAAATTCTGTTCTACATAACATGTATGTAAATGTGTAGTATCTCCATGGAAATCAGTAACTGGTACAAGGGGAAGTAAAATTCGGTCTTAAGGTTTTGGTGGTGGGGAGAGTGGGTTGCAGTAATATTGCACTAGAAACCACACTGAGGATTTCTGAGCAGATCTTACTAAGCTTCTCCAAGCACTTATTCCAAAGCTGTGCTGGAAATCCTACAGGACAGTTACTGTGTTTCATAGAACAAAACTCTTTTCTTTCTGCCCAGGCCTCAGAAAACGCCCGCAGAGGGGGCCCACCACCACAGTCACCCACTGCATCCAGTTAGCAGCCTTCTAGCGAGACAGGCTCCCAAGAGCACAGTTCATGGTTTTTAAGCAAGTTTGTCTTCACTCTCTGGAGAAGTTGGGACCAGCCTTTGCTATCTAACCCATTCATGTCTCCTCATAATGCAACAAATGAAATGATACAGGGATTCCAAGATCACAGACCTCAACAATTTCCTAATGATATGTCAATTTTGAAAGACATTGTATGAGTAGAAAGAATTGCCACATGTAAGAATGTGACAAGAGTCTTTTTTCCAACTAAATAGATGTTCAAAAATAATATGAAGTCAAATAATGAGTTATAAAACTATATTCACCAACAGAACTTTTAAAACAACAGGTGACTACCCTCTGATTTTCCATGAGTCTACTAATAAAAAGCACAAATCTCTATTCTAGTAAAAACACTCACTTATGGCCAGCAATAGGCTTTCTAAAGAAGGTATTTGTAAGTACCAGCTATATTTAGATTATGTTAGTATAATGAAGCAGAATTCCAATACATTTTTCACATTCTTTCTAAATGTATTTAGAGCTAGCATTATTCACACATTAGCATGAGGCTAGGGAAATGGATCTGATCATGAATGAACTTTGTGCAGATCTCAACTGCAGAAGTGCATTCCCCAGTTTTTCTTATTTTTGTGACAGAACTTATGCAATTTTTAGAAAATAAACTCCTCACAAATAGACTCCTCTTAATTAGAAACTGCAGTCCATCCAAGTCATTTCCAGCCATAAGAATACAACACAGTGCATGTTCAACCAGGAAAGCAGGAGGACTACTTTCTGCCAAGCAGAGCTTGGTAAAAATTACCCTGTGGACTTCGGTAACAATTAACTGAGAACTGGCCTAGCACACTTATAAGTCTTCACACCTAGTAAATTCTATTCAAAGGAGTGTTAGTTTGCAGTCAAAAATCTTGCACAGTTTTTATGTGAGCAATCTCCATGTTACTAAAGCATTGCTTCAAGAAGATAAAATGCCAGTATGTCCTACCTTGTATTTTAGCAGATTCAGCTGATGGGCTTGGGGAATGGATCCCTCAAGAGGCTGAGGCTGGGATCTGCATGCTTCCTCTCTGAAAAGACTAATATGGAAGCACTGGTCCATGCTTACTTAAGGTTGTCAATGCATCTCTTCATTGATGAAGAAAATAATAAAACAATGTAGTAATGACCTTTACCAAACTACGGTAAGTCCTTTGCTCAAGAAACTATGTCTTAGATGATCAGACCAAATCTTCAGTCTCTAACTCTTTGCTTTTCTGGGACCAGGACTTGTTCATCTTAAAAGCAAATATTGCAAAAAGGCTCTCTTAAAGTTTTAACATAAGGCAGGTGGCTGGCTGATATGGTGATTGTTATCTAAGTTTTATTCTAGTCTAGTTATTTTCCTGGGCTATTTTCTGTGACTGAATATTTAATCTATTGTATGTTTTAATTCATTAAATCTGCGGAAAAAAAAAGAGGTGAAATAGATAATTAGTTGAGTAATCTGGATGACACAAATGGCTCTAATTACAAGTCAGGCTAATGCATCACTTGATGTTTTTGCTACCACCTGCCATTCTTTTACGAGGAAACAATGCTTTCTAGTCATCTTGGGAGACATTAATTTTTCATTGCAAGAACAGGTATTAGATCATACCTACTGAAAAAGAGTGTAACCTGCACTACTTGGCACTATCTCATGCAGCGCATAACAGAGGTCAAAGGTTCATGCTGACCTGTAATCAGTCACTACAAAATTAGGTCTTTATCCAACAGCAAGCTCTATATAGGCTGATTACTTCACCTGCTGCTCTCAGTAGACAGGCCTAATTCTGTTTTCAGCTGTGCACACACCAGTGTCTTTGATTTCAGCAAGAGTTATACAGGTGTACCAACAACACAATTAGATTTAATTTTCTGTTACACAACTGTAACACTTTGTTGGAATCAATGTCTAAATCAACATACTAAAATTGTTCCTTTTTAAGCACATGAAAATTCTTGATCTCTTTTTTTTGACACAAATATTTCCTTTTCTTTGCAAATATATATTTGGCTACTGTAGCACAACTGTAATAGAATTGTCTTGCCATGGCAAACCAGATTTCCAATATCCTTCCATTACAAAGCATACTTAAACACATTAGAGAATGAATTCTTTTTGCTGTAGTATTACTTCAAGTTAATGCTGACCTATATTTTTTCTAAAATCTATCATCATCAATTGATATTAAGCAAGATTTTGTTAGTATCTGTTGATGGTTTCTTTAGTGTTCCCTTACATGAAAATATCTTCCCTTCTATGTATTTTCAGCCTCAGAACAAAAAGATTTACGAAAAGCCAAGTAGTTTCCACCACAGTGCAAAACAAATTGACGGTGGGATATAATTTGTGACCCACCATTAGTGGCAAATGGAATGCGTTTTATGATTTCACAGGAGCCCAAGTTGCAAAATGACCATCAATAATTCATACGTTTGAGCTATACATAAAAGACTTCCACAGTGATACTCTTTGAAAGACCAGATTCTCTACCTGCATCAGATGAAACAGAGAAATCCTACAAGTTTAAGCTTGCTATATTATTTCATTGTCACATCTTCAGTGACTCCCAACAGCAGCAAGTTGTACGCAGCCCTGCCAAGAAGCACAACTCTTGCTAGAAGGGGAGCTATGCCAAATATATAAAGGCTGAACTCGGCTCCTGTCCATCCTTTCTATTGCTTTCTCTGAAATAATTATTTTCCAAGATTGCACAAGAAACAAAGCAACAGCATACAAACTTCTGTGGGGTATTTTTCTATATTTTTTTCCATGATTAGAGACATCTTCATAATAAAGGCTAAGTTTGGTGTGCAAGCATTCCCACTCACTTAATAAAACAAGTTAAACTTAGTAAGGAAAGCAAATGGTTTCCTGGCTGGATATAAAACCAGTTTCCATTAGTAGGATGGAAAGATGAAGCACATCTAAACTGATGCGAAGTCCACTATTAATAGAGGATAAATTGAGATTAGAAGGCATATAAGCTGTACACTAATTTTGTACAGATGATTATTTTCATACATGTTGAAAAAGAACAATCTAAAAAGCAGCTAAAGGCTTTTATTAAAATGGACCACAAAATGTTCCCTATCTTTCGTCAATAATCTCTCACACACGCAAATATAAGGCATAAGAGCGTGAGTCTCCTAACTGTGAACATGAAGGAAAGAGGCTCCTGGGATCTTATGAAGTGTAGCCTAATTTTCCAGGGCAATAAAATACCACTAACCAACCATTTCTTCTGACTACAGCAAAAAAAGAATGTCATGCCCACTTACTGCCCACTGATGTATCCATATAAACAACTATTTTCATAACCTGATATCCAGAGATGATTTATTTGTGGCCATATACATACATGCATTACTTATACGTCATAAGAGATATTAAGTTTAAACATAACTTTTAATGATTCTGCATAAGACAATGCAAACAAACAGCATCTGAAACATCTCTCCTAAAATATTATTTGTGGGAGCAAAAGAGTCAGTATCTTGGGGTGCATTTAATTGTGTTTTTTTTTAATTAAACTTCAGGAAAGTTAAAGGGAGGGCGCAACAGCCATTTTCTACTTCAGAAGTAGGTATGCTGCAGTAAGCCATAAAACAAAGAAACGCTTCAATTTTTCTAGTGAACTTCATTTAATTATACTGTTAGCGCGGGTTTTTATTTCAATTTGAGAGCATAAATGTCTAACTCTGCAAGGGAAATGGAAAGATAGAGAGACTCTGGAAAAATAAGCAGTTTTTCGCAGTCTAAAAGCAGCCCGAGGTTTAAGGCAGAAATACAAGCGGGGATTCTCAGAACGACACCGACGGCCGAACTTCAGGGAGGCTCCAAGGCGCCCGCCGCCTTTCCGAACGAGGCACGCGTTTTGCCAGCAAAGCAGACAGAGAATTTATTATTACCGCTTCCACGGCTACAGCCGAAACGCCTGCTGGCGCAGCTGAAATTTCCCTTTCTAAAAATCCTGCTCCCGCGACCGAATATAAGTAGCAACACCCCCTCTCCCACCACAAAAAAGAAGGGGGGGAAAAAAGGACAAACGCGTATGATTTTCACTTCCACCGCGCACCTCCCCCCCCGCTAAACCCACACGACACGCGCGGGCAGCGGCCGCTGCGCGGGTCGCGGGCTCGCCCGGCACCGCCCGGCCCCGGCCGCTGCCGCCTCGCCGGCCGCTGCCCGCGGTGCTGAAAGGCTCGGGCGCCCCGCGCGCCGCCTCCGCGGGCCGGCGGGCGCCGTTAGCCGTTAACCTCCCGCGCGCGCCGCGACCCCGCCGCGCCACTCGGCACCGCCCCCGCCCCGCCACAACAGGTGCGCCGCAGCCCGCCGGGCGCCAGCGGCTCCCCCGCCGGCGTGTGCCGCGGCCGCCCACCCCCCCGCCCGGCAGGCAGGCAGGCGCGCCGGGCCCCTGGCGCCCCCGCTCACCTGCGGCGCGGAGGTGGAGCAGGAGGCACAGCGCGCGGAGGCACGCGGCCGCCCGCCGCATGGTGCGAGCCGAGCCGAGCCGAGCCGAGCCGAGCCAGGCAGCACAGCGCCGCGCCACCGCGTCCCTCTCACCCCCCCACCAGTGAGCATGCCTGGGAGCGGGCTGCGCATGCGCAGCGCAGCGCCGCGCGGGCGGGAGGGCGGGTGGTGCCCTCACCTGGCTCCTCGGCGCGGCGTGAGGCGAGGGCAGCCCGGGCAGAGGGAAGCGGCGGCGCCTTGGGTGGACTGAGACATCCCCCCCCCCTCCGCCCTGGGAGAGCTGGGGTTGCGGAAGGAGCGTGGAAAGCTGAAAGGTGAAGGGAGAGACCTCCAGTTCCTCCCAGCTCCCCACAGGGGCAGGAGGCGAAGGCGAGGGGGCGGTTTCTCCCTCAGCGCCCAACGGAAGCAGCCGGCAGGGCTCTGCTGCAGCGGGGCGGTGGTCTGGCGTCTCCCAGGTACTAAAGCCGTTACGAGGTTTGTCTCAAAAGATTTGACATGTCTGGGAGGACTTTGATAATGTGTATTTTTATGTGTGCAGTGAAAGCGAGCTTCCTTTTCCACCGGTTGTGAAACCGCACCTAAAATAAGCAGAAAAACTGTGTGATGGAAATCATGGCTGATAGGGAAATGAAATAACATTTGCTTGGGATCTGCTGAACTCTAGGCAGCGCTTCAAAGCGGGCTGATACCGTATGTACCTAGGACACACTTATCAGATTCGATTACATGGACATCAGTGACCCCAATAATGATGCCAAAATTAAAACAGCCCTGCAGCAAGATCATTTTCTAAAGTTGAGTTTAATTGATCAAAAGAGCCACCGGAGGCTAACCTTGAAAGGAAGTAGCAGTTGTGTCACCCTGCAGGTGAGCTGTCTAGAGACTAAAGCTGGACATGGCAAACCGTGTATGCCCATGATCAGTTCTGCAAATAAAATGATCTTAAGAGAAGTAGAAAACAATAAGAGAGAGTGACAGAGCTTGCTTTCTCTTAATTGGCTTTAAATGACCTTTTGTGCAGATTTTTTTTCTTCTGCTTTTAATGATGCAAAGAGCTGCATAGGGCCTGATTTCTAGATGCAATTGCATGTGTGGCTGAGCATATGCAAATGATCTTCCTTTGCCAGCCCCCACACTGCTGTTCACATATGTACAGGCAGTTAGGTCATTGGCTTGACAAAAACATAAGCCACAAAAAGCTTGGGTTGGAAGACAGCACTCGGTCTTGAGCTCTGCCCCAAACTGAGAATTAAACTGGTCAAGAGCGTTCTTGAGGAAGAAGTGGTATGCAAGCCCTATCACCTCAGTCATATCTTTGGTAGATATCATGCCTCAGATGCCCTGCTAGGTCACAAGATCTTTTCTGCTTTCTGTACTGAGATGATAATTTGCTTAGGATATATACAAATTGCAGCACATCCTGTTCCAGTTTAATCCTGCTGGATCTGACTAGTAGAAATGAAAACTTAAAAGTAAAGTCTATCCATTCAGTACATCCTATTCATGTCTCCACAACTGCAGTCTCCACGTGCCTAGGCCTCAGAAGTATACATAAGTAATGGGCTATTACAATTTAGCCAACTCCTAGGCTGACAGTGACAAAAAGAAACAGTGACAAAAGAAAAATTCACTTACAGTCCTTTGATGTTCTGTTATTGTCCAGAAGTCATCAGCCTTCTGTGTTCTAGGCAAGGACTTAGGGTCAAATATGTCAACAAGATAACTCTGCTGAAGCTAATGGGATTAACTTGTCCCCATGTGGTTACAGATGAGGCAGCTGTGGTTTTGTATGATTGAGCACTGTAGCAATATCTACTCACCTCACTTGTAGAGTCCAAAGGCACAATGACCAGATAACTTACCACCACTCTGTCAGAAAATTGTTTTCACTGGAAAAATGCTTTTAGATGTGGTTTTGAGCCCATATCCAAGATAAGATTTAGGCTCCTAACTCAAACTGAATTCAATGGGATGCTAAGACTCTAAATCATTGGTTGAGTTTTATATCAGTGCCTCATCTGTAAAACATAGGGGGTAAAGAAAGGTCTCATCAATGCAAAATGAAAGCATAACTGTGGAGTGGGAAGCTGCTACACAGAAAGTGAGCTAACGCATATTGCATCAGCTTGAATTCTCTAGCTTCAGTGATTTTTTTTTCCAAATATAGAACATGGTATTAACAGAGTAGAGATCACTAGTCTATGGCTTACTCTCAGAAAGTGTATTAAGCCTAGAGTGACTCTTCAGCTGAATGCTAGCTTTACCAATATTTATCAGTGAGGTAAATGATATAGGAATTATTTTCCTTTTAATATTTTTTCGATAGTATCTTCTTCTCTTCTGATGTGACAGGTTGAGTATACTGCTGAGAAGTCATATTTGATAGTAAATACAATTAAGAGAGAATACTCCAAATGTTAGAGCTCTTATTGTTTTTCTCACCTGCCATGCTAGAAAGACCATCTTCCTTGGCTAGGGAATCATTTTGTACTAGGCTTCCATTGACAAAATACTTTAAGACAAAGCTAAAAAATGAAAGCCAAATGAAAAAGAGTCTTCATTTTAACAGTGCAGTGATACATGTATTAGCAAACAGTTGAAAATATCCAGAGAAGAGAGAATCACACTTTTGCCTAAGATAACATAGGTGTACACATCTGTTCACCCTTGATGAGTTTCAGCAGAAACCTGAAGCACTGTGTAGGAATAAGAGAAAGTGGGCTGGAGGAGGAGGGCATATAGAGAAGGTTACATGCATAAATCAAAGGATTAGATTTAGAACTATATGATATTGCTAGGATGGGAATAGGGCTTCCTTTAATACAATGCAGAAAGGTAACAGCTGCAGGAAAAGTGTCAGGGAGTAGTTTGTGTCCTGAGAGATTGCCTGTGGGCAAAATCATTATTGTACCAGTGCAAGTGCATCATATTCCTTAATGAGTGTTGTCATTATAGGGTTACAGCACTTCTGAAGTGGTCTGAGACTCTCCAGTGTATTTTTGATAGAATCTCTAATACAGGCATGAAAAAGATTGACACTGACTTAGCTGAAACACAATACAAACTTTGAGAGCAAAACAGAGAGAGAATGCAAGGATATTTTATTCTCTGAGTGGACTCATTTGTGGCTATGTATGCATATCTGAAACTTCAAGACTGTTATCCAGATTTTGGCAAGAACATGTTATAATTTTTATGTCACTTTATTTTTTTCTAATGACATTAACTGTAGCTCAACTGGCAACAATTTGCTGCTGTTGGTGATGCAGATTGGAAAGAATCAAATGAGTTAAGGGGTACCTGACCAAAAGCTGCCTATTAAAGATGTAAAGCAATTGACTGTTCATCTCCAGAATAAGCAGCGAAGGTATTGACTGAGACCTGTAAGGGGCTGGGGTAGCCCAAACTGGTAATGAGGACAACACAAGTACTAACAAATGCATTTAGCTATACTGATTACTCCACTTCTGGCAGCCAGTTTCATTCATACATTTAGATTGCTAGCGAGGTTACATTATTTTCTTTTGATCTGAAGTTATATACCTCCAGGTCACCTGCTTTCCACTACAATGCCCGAAAGCTATGGTATTCTGCAGTATCTCCAGGAGTTTTCAATGCTGCAGATAGGGAGGGGAAACAAAACTGGCAATTCAAATGCTGTTAATGGTCTTTTCTGTGCCTTCCATGTGAAGGAGGAGAAGAATTAATGTGACGTGGACTTGCTTATTCCTACCAGGTTGATAACAGTTTGTCTCAGCATCTTGTATTTAGTGGTGAAATGTCTATAAATAGCTTTGAAAAAATAAGGATGGCTGTTTATGTTCTTGCTCGTGGCTAAGGACAGGTCTTTTAGCACTGTTTTCACCTGAAGCCTCATTGTACAAATGTGCCAGAAATGTTAGCTTTGCTTTCTGCTGTGCTGCATTAGCTGTTCCATTGTTGTGCCTGAAAGTGGGACATGTAGGCACAGGTCAAAATGTTCAAAATACAGGTGTGGGATTCACCTCACCTAACTTGAGGCATTTACAATATAGATATCTTCCTCTGAGGTAGTCATGCTGGGCTCCCTTTGTAGTCAAAAGAGAGAAATAGGCACTTCTAGAGCAGACTTCATCTCACCTGTTTTAGATGTCTAGCTTGGGATGAATCATGCCGTAAAATGCCTATTTTTCTCCATTGACTGTAAAGGAGGATTAAGATCATTAGCTCACGTATATTTGCTCAGATGACTCTTACACTCTCTTACAAAGCTGGTCACCCTGAGAGTGTTTCTGTATTACTGGTAGGAGAAATCTGTGTTTTAAAATTGGTGATAAACAACCCTTCACAATGACGGAATCAACAAATCTGTTAGCAGACAGTCCAAGCATTTTTGGCTCTATCTAGGTCCATTCATAGCAGATAGCTTGAACAGCAAGTGGCAGCTCCAATTTATACAGCCCAGATTGCCATTCACCAGCTAGATTATGAATATTTTTGTTGAGTTTCCTCTGATTTCCAATTCTCTCTTCTATGCTATCCATGCCAGAGGGCAGTAAAGATATCTTCCTCTAGTGTTCTCCTGGCGACATCAATATTCAAAAACTCAGGTACTGAAGTTACAACACTGACAGAAAAGATATAAATAGAAATTTCAGACTATCCTTTAGGAGATCTTTACTCAAGGCTAGGAATACATCTCTTGAACTATACCTATTGTATATTCATTTATCTTATGTCAGAGTAATTTAATATGATAAACCTTTCTCCTAAGATACTGGTAAAGAAACGTGTGTGTGTGTGTGTATGTATTTATACATTTATAAATTTAAATATGGAGTGAGAGTTACTTGTTACTAATAACTACACAGTACATCTCCAAATGAAGCAATTATACTTGAGATTTAAAGTAATTGCACAGTACAGTTTAACTCTAGACTCAAGCCTCCCAACATAGGAGTAACTTTAGATTTGCATGGAAATAATAATGAGCTTCTGTCTCAAGTGAGTCAAACTTCAGGCAACTCTGAAATAGCCTAACGATGTCAGTATTAGGGTAAACTCAGATTCAGATAAGGTTAGGCAAATTAGGCATGTGTCTAATTGCCATATTAGCCTCAAATGGTTTGCTTTGATGGTGTATTTCAAGAAGTGTACTATTCCTTGAAATAGGAAATGAATGGAAATCAGTCAGAATCTTATTAACTGAGTATGCATATTTGTGCAGATGACTTTCTTTTCTTAAACCAAGTAAACAAGAACAAACTGCCAGTCATCTCTCTCAGGTTGGTTTAACATTAACTATTTTCTCATATAAACATAAAACTTGATTTTAATGAAAATTTGCTGGATTTGACTGCCCAATTTGCTTTTCAAACAGTGTTGTTAATATATATTTGCAACTGGCAGTGGAGGTTTCAGTGCACCAGAAATTACAGTACCTTAGTGTGCGTGAAAAGAACATGGACAGGAAATTTTAAACTGTCGCTGTCGAATAGGCATTCATCAGACATTAGGGGATTAGAGTGATAGCAGTTGTCCTCAGCAAATAACAAGTAAACAATATTGTATAATTAAAATTGAGCCTGACACCGTTCAGAGATTCAGTGGATAGAAACATTTTTTTCATTAATTTTTCTGCTTTAGGGTATAGTTGATTTATCTTGGATTAGGCACATGAAATACTGTAAATGTAAAGATCTTAATGTAATTGCCCTAGCCAGAAAGTTTAGATAATTGTTAGGGCTCTGTTATCATTTCATGTCAGGCTGAAATTACAAATACATTTGCTAAGGGAGAAAAGAGCAGGAGATATAGTCTTCTAGTAGTGACTGAGCAGTGGGGAAGACATTATGCTGAAGACAAAAATCAAATAAAAAATAATCTAAATATTGACAAGTCTTGATAACATAGCCCATACGACTTCACTTCTGTGGAAGTCCTACTACAGGGGCACAACAGATGTTGATTGGAATTTGGTAGTGGGGCTGAAGTAAAGGACTTTCTGGTGAATGCAGCATGTTCCAAGTTGATCTAGGAGTTCATATGCAGATATCTTGTCCCATTAGCACACACCCAGCGTTGATTACACTGGGGACAGAACTTGATCACAATGGTAAACTGTGTGGTATTAAAAATTCCCTTCATACCCCTGCATATGGAATATTGGAGAGTTATGAAATTTTTACACTTTTTAACTGTTATGTTTTAAACCTAAAACATTATCCAGTTTGTCTGTACCACACACATACACCCTCCTACATGCACCACTTTTCTGAAACTAAATACTTGAGTGAATGCCATGAATCAGTGGCTATGTTGGAATACAGAATTTGGAGTTTCATCATTTCTTTTGTTAAAAGCCTGAATAAACTCATGAATCTATCCTGGACAGCTTCTTTCTTACATCTTTGAGAGTAATTCCTGCAAGTTTCAATAAAATGGCACCATGTCAAAATGCTGTTTTTATACTTCAGGAAAAAAACATTTTCCCTAGATAATGTAGCATAGAAAATACTTTTTCCAGTAATAGTTATAAAAAAATTCTGAAAGTTCTTCATTTGATGGAGAAGAGAGAAGAATAAATTTCTGTTTAAAGAGAGGGAAGTGATGTACATATGCAAATCAGCTGAGTGAATCAACAGTTTGAAGCAAAGGCAGTTTTCCTAAGTGAAGAAGTAGCTTCCATAGGTGAAACATCCAATTATGGAGGATATGTCCATACCAAAGCCTGGAATGGAACTAAAAACTGTGGTCAGTTGTACTTGCACACATCATTTGCATACAGAAATAGGACTCAGGACATTAAATAGGATAGTCTGAAGGCTGAATAATGACAGATGGAGGAGATCAAAGGTTAGGTCTACATGAGGATCCTGATGACTGGACAAAGGCAAATGTCACACCTATCTTCAAGGAAAAGTGTCTGGGGGAATCTGTATCCAAAAAAAGGGATCTAGAGAAAAGGCTGATGACTCTGAGTTCAGTCCCTATGAAGATTATGCAAAAAATCTTCCTGGAGTTCATGAAAGACATGAAGGGATTGGGAACAGCCAGCACAGATTTACCAAGGTCATGTCATATGCCTGATCAGCCTGATTGCCTACTATAATAAGATGGCAGTCTTTGTGGATAAGAGGAGAGCAGTGGATGTCATTTACCTTGAATTTAGCAAATCTTTTGACACTGTCCCCAATAATAATCTTACAGCCAGATTGGAAAGAGATGGACTGGATAGATGGACTGCAAGGTGAGTGGAAAACCGGCTGAACTATCAGGTTCCAAAGGTGGTGATCAGTGCTTCAGGGTCAAGCTGGTGGCCTGTTACTAGAGTTGGTGCTGGGACTGATACTGTTTAACACCTTTGTTAACAGCATGAACTGTGGGATGGACCCTCAGCAAGTCCAAAGATGACACCCAGTGTGGAAGAGCAGTCAGTGTGCTGCCACTCAGAGGGACCTTGACAGTCTGGGCCGACAGAAACCTTGAGAATTCAAAAAAGGAAAATATGGAGTCCTGTGTTTGGAATGGAATAACTCATACAACAACACAAGCCATGGGTTAACTAGCTAGAAAGCAGCTTTGCAGAAAAGGAGTTGGGGGTTCTAGTAGTTAGCAGTGTGTCTTTGTGGTGATGAAGGCTAACTACATACTGGGCTGTATTTTTAAGACTGTAGCCAGCAGGTCAAGGGAAGTGATTATTCCACACACACACACACACACACACACAGTATTTGGCACTTGTGAGACTGCATCTGGAATACCATGTCCGGTTTTGGGCTTTCCAGGACAAAACAAATATTGACATTGACATACTGGAACAGGTTCATTGAAGGGCCATCAAGATGGTTGGAGGCCAGAGCACCCAGCGTACAAAGAGACACTGAGCAAACTGGGTTTGTTCAGCTTGAAGAAAAGACAAAATGGAGATCTTATTGCTGTCTAACCTAGAGAAGATGGAGAGAAGATGGAACCAAACTCTTCTCAGACATGCATGGTGATAGGGTGAAAAGAAATTGATACAAGCTGCAAGAACACAAACTCTGACTAGACATTAGAAAAAAAAGAATCACCATGAAGAATCTGTCCAGAGAGGCTGTGAAATCTCTGTCTATGGAGATATTCAAAACTCAGCTGGACAAGACCCTGAACACAGTCTGTTTACAAAGTTTGCTTTAATTTCAAAATTCATCCTGCCTGGAGCAGGGGATCAGACCAGATGATCTCTGGAGGTCCCTTCCAGCCAAAGTCTTCTATGATTATAAGTGCAGCACAATAGAAATAGATTTGTAGAGCAAAGTGGTTGCTGCTGATGACCTGATGTTCAAACAATACACATTTTAGGGGGGTTTACTTCAGACTGGATGCTATTTAGCAGTTGAACTGCTAACTGCATTAGGTGCACTTCTGCATTATGTTGGTTTCTTCTCAAAGGAATCAGTTAATATGCTCTGAGACTGCTGTACAATGTGGATTCTTTTCAAAAGTGCACATCTTATCGGTACTAAAATGCTACTGTAAAAACCTAAAGAAATTCAGGACCTACGATCAAATGGCTACTAAGATCTTCCATACGCTAGAGAGAGGATTTTTAAAGACAATTGAACCAGCCTCAGGAGAGCTCCATTTTGATGACTTTGTCACAGTCTTCTAAGGTAGCCCAGTAGAGCCTATTTTTTTCTTTGTGTGCTTCAGTTTTCCAGCTACAGATAAGTTAACAGTGCTAGAGGAGCACATCCTCAGCACGTTCAGGAATGCCCATGAAGGCTCAGATGTTCACAGCTTATGCTCTACAACTCTTACCCATAGGAGAAGTTATGAATATCACATGGACTGAAATTTTATTTCAATACATGCACACTGCCATTTCATGCATCCTGTGGAACAGGCATTAGGTATTACTTATGAAGATTTTAAAACCCTCAAAATAATGTTTTACTGGTACTTGATCATCCTATGACATCTGAAGTTGGGCACCAATAAAATCCTTGTATAAACTAATACACACATATGCTTGAGAAACAAAGAATCCCTAGTCATTTTTTTAAAGTTTGGTGGATAATAACTACAAGTGCAGAATAAATAATTTATAAGTGTCAGATCTTGACCTTTCTACTCTCACTGCTGGCAGTTACACACACAGACAGTCCCACTGAAGTTCATGGGTGTCCTAAACAAGTCTTCCTCAGTGACCAGTCAAGACCATGGAATGAAATTCCATCAGAGTTAAGAACCTCAACAAAAGCTCATTTATTTTCATTCCAAGTCAAAGGCATGTTTCTTCAAATTTCCCTTATCCAGCATAAACACACAGCATAATGCACATAATATCTGTTTTAAAATCTCACTCAGATAGTTTTCCTCTTGGGCAGAAGATGGGGAAAAGAAGAAACTGCATCAGGCAGATGCTAGTCAGGTTGCTTAATAAATTCTGGAAGGCAAACCAATCTAACAGCAACAGACTGGTGTATGAAGTTCAATAATATGGAAATACACACTTGTGAGTTTAAGGAACTTGCAGCATGCTCCTAAATCTTTAAAGAAATCACACATTTTATTAGATGTATTATTAGAAGTATTACTTCTTGGGGTTTTGTCTGTTTGCTGTTTTGCAAATATAAGCTGAAAAGCAACAGCCTATAACAAACTCAATTAAATCCAGTGTGCACACTTTTTAAATAAAGTCATTTACAGCAAAATATTAACCAAGTTCTAGACTGCAAGATTGCAACTATTATTACAAATTATGAGAACTATATGGTAATTTCATAGCAAGCCCAGAAACAAAATTATATTGCTTTTTGTTATGAGCTGAAAGTGTTATTGTGATACACAACTAAAACACAATTTATTCTTTACAGCAGAGTCAGAGGAAACTTAAATAAAAATTTCAAATCATCATCAGTTTTTAAGTAAGTCTCTAATTAAGGTTTCCTGACATACTCTACTAGAGATTGCTTCTCATTTTTGGTTGCTTCTACAGCTTATCACTTTTTAAAGATTTGACTTGAAATTTTCCATGTCTCTTTTGGATTGCTTGCTTAGTTTTATTGCAACAAATTTGACTGCACCTGTTAGCACTAAGAGGTAGCCATTAAAAAGGTATTATAATCTCTAAAATCTCCAAGTTTTTGATCGAAGCTAATAGCCACTCTGGTGTCAGGATGTACCTATTGTTGTTACCATAAAAAGTTGTCCCAAATTTATCAGTCATAAAAACTAACATTTTCAGTGTGTGTATATACTTGAGGGTTTCTGGCGGTGGTGACTGCTGTTTCTTTTCAGCTGGAAGCTAAATTCTCTTAAAGTCTTATCTGCACTGAATAGATGCCTATTTTAGTTGTTGGCTGGAATGCCTACATGCCATTCCATCAGAGCAAAAGAGCATGCTTCATAATAAAGGCAGGCAGAATTCCCTTGCAACTATTATTCTTAGCACCAGCAAGTCACAGGGCAGAAAAATGGAAAGCAGGGAGCTTCTTCCTCTACCTGCTCCCAACACTGTAAGAGAGGAGCTCAAAGGGAAATAATATCAAAACAGAAGTGGTGAGTGGAGAAGAAGACGTTAGCAACATGAGACAACAGGGGCATTAGTACCGTGGTACAGTCTGATTGCAAAAAGAAAAACTGAAGTGCAGAAGTAGATGGGGGAAAACGCAAGAAGAAAGATAAAAAGAAAGTCAGGGAAACAGGAGGAGATGGAGCGAGAAGCTTGAGGGTCTGTGGCCAGCAGAGCAAACACTCTGTAGCTGGAAAAAGAATGCCAGATTCTTTGTGGATTGAAAAAGCATGTTTCAATTTGCTGAGCAGCAAGCAGTTTTATCCAAACAGAGAAATAAACAAAGCTCCCCTCTATAACATATAATCTGGAGAAATAAAAAATGAGAGGCCAACATTCAGTAATTGTTTCTCTTAATGCCAGTTCAGGGACTTGACTCCCGCTATTTTAGTCGCATGGGCTCCCTTGCCAACTCTTAGGGGACACAGTGATTAAAGACAAGGAAAATAATTGTGCCTATTAATCATTACTTTTTTATTGATAAAAAAATGAAAAGAAAAATTAAAACCAGAGCACAAACAAGAGCAACGGCTAGTTCATTTGAGTTCTTTTTATTTATCTTTCTGTGGAAAGCTTTTAACAAAGACTACATCAGTGAGTTGGTCTACCCATATGGAGTCCAGAATATCTAATTCTTCCAAGTAGCTGCAAGTCTTGTCTTCACATATCATGAGTAACAAAGATAGTTTATAGGTGGAACAGAAATTTCATCTGAGGATTGATCTGAGCTATGTAATGTAGCACAGATAACCTAAACTGTAGGATTATAGATGATCAAGCGAGAGAAATTTTAAGTCTTATAAAACCTGAGACGTGGTTTTATAAAAATAAGTCATTTGTGGAGTTGTCATCAAAAATAATAATAAAAAAAGAATATAAATAATCTTATATCAAAAATAAATCTTTCTACTGTTCTCTGTCCCCCATGACAATATTTTCAATAACCTGGTAGGTCTTCAAAATAGAAATTTCTGTTTAATTCCTTGGCAATGCTTTACCTCTTTGTCTTTCATGTAGCAATGCAGTCTTGTCATCATATTACAGAAACATTCATGAAATGAAAATCACTATTCCCAAGTGGTATGTTGTAGCTCTTTTGCTTTTCCATTCTTTTTCATATATCTGATTATTACTTATTTGTATAGGCCAATGGATAAACTATGAATGTTGCAGTAAAGTTCAGGTTAGGAACAAATGCTTTCTTGTGCCACTTGTTTTATAATCTCATTTTTTTATAACTTCATGACAGGAGGAACCCATATCAGGTCAGAAGTGTGGGCTTCTTACTGTCTCAGACTCATACCCTAGGTCCACTCCTAGTATACTCTTGACATGTTCCCATCACATGGCACCAAACCAAAGCTGCGTCCACCTTCGCTACCAGCATGTCACTACTTTCTCTTATGTTTCTAAAGAGAATATGCTTTGGTTCTTTTAAATTCTAGAATCTTTCTGATGCTCGACTCTACTGAAAGGTTTATTTTCTTGAAATAAGGATCATGCCATTTTACCTAACAGGAGTCCTCTGTGAAAGGCCTTGCTCTTTCCAGTGACACACAATGATGGTTTAACTCTTCATCAGTTGCTTTTTCACTTTACAGTTGCTTTTACACTTTAGTGATATGTAAGCCACTTCCAAAACATAATTAAAGGCTCCTGGCAAAATATAGTATACAAAGCACAAAGCTTTCTACGTACTTTCCAACTTGTAGCATAAAAGGAAGTAGTGTGAAAAGTTGAAGAATTGTAAAAAATGGCTTTTGAGCCTGCATAAAAATATGTTTAATGGTTTACGGACAATATGTTATATCTTTTGACACTTGAAACTGATCCTTAACTAACAATGGATGAGGAATTCCTTTATTTATCCAGGGCATTTCCTAGCATAAAATAAATCCACCAGAACCTAACCCATAAACATCTATTTTATGTTTTCCAGTCACCACTGGTATAAAAGTAATCACAGATACCTTTTAAAATTGAGAAAAGGCAAAATTGGAATAATTTAACATTACAATTTTATTAATAACCATTTTTGAATCAATATCGATGTTTCTTCCTAAACTTTGCTATCAGAAAATAGCTACTAAGTCATACCTCATCAGGCACCCTCCAGCAGCTGGTAACCTGAGAGGAAAAACAGCCTACAATGCTCAAAGTGGCTCAAGTCATAGAGGGCATTGTCAATGTAATGATTTCATCCTGCTGATGACTTTTGGGAATCTGTACAATTCTGTGTTATTTGTAAAATGCAAATTGAAGAGAAAAATCATCAGATACAGAAGGTTTAAATTGAAACATTATGTTTACACTTACACAGCCTACCCAAATAGCTCATTATTTAGACTCCATTGCAAAATCTTACATACTTCTAAACCAGCTGAGAATAGCTAAGTACAGTCTCAATGTTCTAGCTCTCTCTCTTGGGTATGCTTCTAGGTCAGACCTCTCATCTCAGACCTCTCATCTGACAACCTCCATTGCAATCTGACAGGAAGCTGCATTGGATTCCCAAATTAGTGTCCAAGAGCCCTCTCACCCATTAAACATTTTCCATCCATTGCTTCATCTAAAATATGGTCTCTGAGGAGCTAAACTAGATGCCTCAGGAGGAAGGAAGGAAAGGGGCAAAGCACGTGCTTGGTGACAAAATTTATTAACCACTGAAGCTTTATTCTTAAAACACTCAGGTTTTTGAAGACCTCACCATAAGACAAATTTTCTCCACACCTTGATCTCACTCTTTCTGCAGTGCCTTTGTCAGATTTTTGGGGGTGGAAAGGGGAAAATCAGTTCTGCTCCCTCTGTCTTAAAAACCCCTTCTGTTATGTGGCTATGGCTGACCCCCAAAACCTGGCTACCGCATAGTCTGGCTCCTGTGATGTGTGCCCCACTGACACATTTCAGCCTTTTCCCTCGTCACAGGAAACTCTTCAGTAGATCTCTGCAGAAAAGCCCTTGTTCAAAGAGGGGTCAGCCAGTACTTGAGAGATGGTTATTGCTGTGTTGCAGCCCAGTTATGACAGACAGCAGTGCTCTTCTAGGAAGATGTCAGTCCCCTTTTCTTGGCTCAACAATTATCTTGCACAAAATTCAATGTATCTGCCTTACAAAGTTTAGAAAAAATACTAGAGGCATGTTTGACTCTGTTACAGTGTTATAAAAATGTTATGGTAGCAAAGTCAAATGCACAGAAGTGCATTAAGATGCAGCCTTCATGAGATGATCACATGCCACACTCTTCCCTGAGATAAAACAAGAAGAGACATAGTACAATGAGATAGTCTTCTGATTCTCTTACTGGCATTTGAGATATTTGCACAAGTTTTCCTCTAATGTGCATACTTCCAGCATTTGCAGTACGGAAAAGAAAAAAAGAAAAAAAAACAATATAAATGCCATGACACAGGAAATCATCAAAGCTATTATTACTGTGGGAATTTCACCCATTCAAGTAGTTTATGATAAGGCATTTATGTGCAATAAACATCTCACCCTCCAGTTCTAGGAATTACATAGCGCATAATGTAAAGATTTAATTATCTAGTTTCCCAGCAGTCCAGAGCATCACATCATTATTAATGAGTTTCTTCAAATTCTGGCAGATAAAAGTAAAGGGCCATTTTTACCGTGTGATAATCTGGGTAAAGGATTCTGCCCTCTTAAATTGGCATAGATGTAGAAAAACTGTTTCCTCAGACTTAAACTGCTTAAAAATACACAGCTGAATCTGGCCCAATATCTCTCAGAATACTAACAAAGTATTTCTAATTTATATAATAAAATACATGATTACAGCCTGGACAGATGGGTTTTTATATAATGGTCATTTATGACACAGCTGAAAGATCACCTCTCCATTTTTTAAAGCCCAAGTGCTAATGAAGTGACCAGCTGCAGATGCTGATGGAGTGTTGAAGACTTCCAGGTTGGTGTTTGCGTACCTCAAAACCATTTCTAGTCCCCAAGTTCATTATGCAACACAAGCTTTGAGAAAAGTTCCTTTTAAGCAACATATCCATTTTTTTTTGACCCTCCTCCTGGGATCCTTGGAGGACCATCCCACCTGTCACGTATTCATAGAGCTGCTATGTAAAGCAAATAGTACTTTTAGTTCCAAAAGCATTTTATTTTAAAGTTGTAATTTCTTTACCCCTACATGGATGTGCACACACACTCTTACAGTCCCAGGCTGAGCCCCAGTAGAGAAGGAAAATGCAGACTTTACATAAGAGTGGAATACAGACCTGTATCAAGGGGAGTGCTCCCACTTAGAAGGCAACAAGTCGAGGTGAGTATAGCTACATGCCCCAGGATCTCCGGTAGGAGAAGGCAGCTGTAAATTCTGACAGGAGCCCAGGAACAGAAAGTCTACCAGAAAAGTAATGAATTCATGAACCACTTGGCCTTTGTGGTTTCCTGGCTAATGCTGCTCTTGACCACTTAACAGCTTGGAGCTTGCCTCTCTTTGCACAGGCCCTGGAGCAAATCTGTACCAGGGCACTTTCCTACATTTTATTTATCATGTTTAAGTCCCCCGTTATCAGTCACCCAACTCCCTTACCATTCTGGCGCGCAGATACTTTCCCATTTATATTCATTAGCAGCTCGTGTAGTTGAGATTTAAGGGACTGCAACATTCAAATAGCCACAAAACAAAGTAAACCCACACAGCGGGCTCAGTCTTAAAGAGCACCCCAGGGAATACTCATTATTGGTCAGTATGCTCACTAGATGTCACTGTTCTCCAGAAATAAATGTGTGAGCACTTTTTTCTGGCTGTAAATATAGTGGGTCTTTAACAAGGTAGTGCAGCAACTCACATTTTCAGAAACTGAGCTCATCTACAAAACATACGTAGTTCAGCTAAAAGTTGTCTCCAAATGCCTTACTTCACTTCAGCACTCTCTGATTTTCCTCTCACTTAACTCAGTGTAAACGAAGAATAACTTCACTCAAAACTGAAAAGTGATGCTGGTTCATGGCCAGAGAGGAATCCAGCCATTTTTCAATTGTTTACGTATCATATACTTTATGACACATATGCTTTAGAGATGGGGTGAGCTCAAAATGGACAGTGCAGCACTTTATACTGCATAGCTGTATGTGTACATATTTTTTCACTCTGCAAATAAAGAAAATTTAAAATACTTTGATGCCACTTTTGTTCAAGTGCCTAATCTTAGGCACTTAAATTTATATGTCTGAGTTAGAAATTAGTTTCTTTAGGTTCCCTGTATGAACATAGAGAGCAACTGAGTCTTCCAGAGTGATTCAGAAAAGAAGCTCAACTTAGGTGCTTCTGGAAGAGCTTCTCTTTTTCCAGTGAGTACATCAGCAGCTCAGGGAGATGATTTTCATTACCTGGGCATATAAAGTTATATGCTTAAAATTGGTCAATGTGAGTGCTCCCAGATATATGGGACTTGGATGATATCCCTGTATTTTAGTTCAGAAATGATGCTACTAGTAAGAAAACAGGAAGAAGAGGGCAGAGGAGTTGCTAGTGAGATAAGCATCTGTGAAAAGGGTAACTGAGTTAAATTAAGCTGTGTTAAACTAGGCGCTGTTGAAATTATTCCAGAACATTAAATGTTCACAAGCAGGCTAAAGCATGGACTTGGTAATAACTGCCAGATTTGGCACTCTGTTCTTCATGTTTGCTAAATCAATAAACACTGGGGAGAGAATCTAACCAAGCAGTCACCCAGTGTGTGTGTCCAGAGCATCATTAGTGAGTAACAGCATGCTTCTACATGGGGGGTCACAACACTGAATTGAGTTATTTAGCTTAGGTGCTCTGACATGCATTATGCAGAGTCTACTGTTCTCCAGTGACTCCTTTATTTTCATATAGAGAAACTAGGCTGTGAATCACCCTCAAGAATGCAGTTTAACAGCAGTTTAAGCTGATCTAAGTCAGTGATGTGGCAAATCCCACCTCTACCTCCAGTTGCACATTCCTGCCCTTTCTCCCTCATGTCTGGTAGGTGGTGAGTGAGCTGGTTCAGCCAAATATTAATCCGGAGAAAAAAATCAGATTAGTTTTCTGTTTTGGATCAACTTCCTGAAGAGACCTGGTGTTTGGCCATGGTGTTAACGCAAGAGAGAAAGGGAACGTGCCGTCAGGATGATAGAACACAAGACTTGAGTCACCCTGACTTAGATTTGCTTGTGCTGCCAGGCACCCACCTCTGTAAGTAGGTGCCTAAGGTAGCCTAGAATGGGCAATGTGACCTCTCCCTGGTTTCTTTGCCCTCCACTCCCCAAACACACATCCTGAAGTGTAAAACTTACAGGGCAGATTCTGACTCCTGGCGCTGATGAGGTAACATGATTTTCTCCAGCACAGCAAGAAAAGGGTCTCTGCCAATGAAATGAGAACCCTGCATCAAGTGGAGAAGACACAGCTCACGCGTTCTCCTGTGAGTAAAACATGAAAGTGCAGCTAAGATATATGACAGGGCAGAGTAAGAGAGCACTGATGCATATTTCTGGGTTCCTATAAATTACTCAGGGGCATCTTGTCTCTCAGTTTGGTTACAGATTAAGAGGATGAAGAATGGCTTGCAGAAATCTTTTGTCTTCAGTCCCAGTCCTAACCCAAGTACAGCTTGCACAGATCAAGGGAGCTCTCTCTACATATTTTAAATTATGCAAAGAAATTAGTCTTCATTAACAGCTTGTCTAATTTAATTTCAGAAGATCAAGCTGTTTCCCTTTTAGATTACTGAAGGAAAAAAAAAGCAAAAACTTCAAATGCATATTTGACTGCCAAGTGTATATATCAGCTAAACTCAAGAGTCATTACTACTTACCTCAGCTTGTCATCTGTTCTCATTTTGTCCAGAAACTTCACATCATTCTTGACACCATATCAGAACATTTCATGGATGGTCTTTTGCACTACAAAGGACCAAGTACTCTGGGAGACTGATTCTTCATTTTGCTAAAAGCAACTATGAGAAAGACAAAAATCAAAGCCTTTTTAACTGGCCGGTAGCATCAAGAGTCTTATGTGAATTGAAATTCTTGTCGTGGAATTTCTCAAAGAAATTCAAAGATTTCATTGAACTTACTTAGGATGAAGCTACTAAGTCTGTTCTTTTAAGTATTTGACCAGATAGTTGTCAGATTTGAACAGATACTTGCCTTGGCCAACCATCTATAGGTTTTCTCTGCAAGATGTTTATTTTCTAACAAAACATATTCACAATAACATTGATTCATATGCCACAAGCAAGCAAATCTCTACTTTCCTTATCCCTGTATAGGAGTCTATGCTACTTTAAGATATTCTGTCTGGGAATGTGTGTCTCCTTGGTTACCCTACATGCTGAGAAATAAATGATAAATCCAGAGATTCTGAAGGGCAGCAAGCATTTGCCAGAGACCTACAAAACTCTGGTTGTGAAGTGGTTATTTATCCTCACCTGCACTGGAAAAAGCTAAAAATAAAATAAATGCCACTTTTTTCCAGGTGAGCAATTTCTGGCTCCCCTACTCAGATATCACCATATCTATATAAAACTATACATAATAAAAAGAAAGGCACTCAACAGAGCCATGGATGGGGAGGGGTGGGAGGCAGTAAGTTTTCTCTGACTGTGGTTCACATGGCAAGGAAATGGACAATCTCCTATTTGGAACATGCTAAACTCCCTAATTTGTTATCCTAATTTTATTGGTTCTTAGAGAGATTGATGATTTCTTACATTTTAGAGGTTTTGAGGGGAGCAAGGGAAATTGACAGAAACACAGATTTGCAGAAATGGAAATGCAGAAAAGATTCACCAAGGTTCAGAGGTCTAAAGCACAAAAATAGAAAACATGGAAAACAAGAGAAAAACAGGACTGGTTCAGAACCCCAGCTGGGATGTGAGAGCTGTGGTTCCAATCCCTCTAAATCCCTCTAATTTGCAATCAAATCAGGGATTTGATCCAAATTCTTCCATTTTTCCAGACAGTGCCCTGAGCAGATCTACTAGGTATCTTCCATCCCTTTTATTGAAATAGGCTCTTTTTGTAAAAATGCTAAGCATTTCATTGCTGCAGATCCTCAGGCCATCATTTGCCAACTGATTATGTGATGTTTTTTCATTCTCTTTAGTCCGACATAGTAAAATACATAAATAGTATGAATATTGCAATTACATTCTGTGCCGCAGCTTCCCATCTCTTCCTGCATTGCTTTTATGCTTTGATCACAGTATTTCAGCCCCTTGTAAGGCTTGCTGTTTCAAAAAAGTTTTTTGTAGAGAAGCTACAGACTTAGATGCTGTACGAATAAGTGGCTGTTTGGCAGCCAAAGGGGTCATGCTTGTTTTCAGCTTATCATCTTAGGTGCAATACAGAAAGTTTGGATATTGATACTGACAGTCCTTTGACCAAAGGATTGCTTCAGACATCTTGTAAAATAAATTTCAGAAAAAGCTGAAAACACTGAAGTCCTGAATTTGCGAGAACTGTAGACTCTGAAATGCCTTCAGCAGGATGACAGAGGGAAAATTGTTATTTCCACAATTCTGATTTCAGTCACCCAAGGGGTCAATAAAGGACTTTCAAGGCCATCAGATAGCTGATGTGCGGAGACTAAGTCATCTTGTCTACCTTGTTTCATCAAGTGTTGAAACATTTTTAAGATTTTTGAAATTACTTTAATTACTACTTACTCAAATTGCTAAAGAATTTCTAGTATGTATGTCATTTTTAATGTTACAAACCTGTAATCCTTGCTCACATGAGTAAATCTTACCCAAGAGAATAGTCTATTGATCTCAGTGAAAATAGGTAGGTGAATTAACAAGAACTTCAGAATGATCTGAAGTAGGGCATAATAATTCCACAGAAAGGAGAAAAAACAAAAGAAAAATAAACAAGAAAGCAAGTAAATTATCACTGAGGAAGTACATACCCAAAACTATTTTAGGCCTGATTAGGATATGTTTATTCCACATCTTAAGAAAAACTAAAAATTAAATTTACATTAAGCAATATTTCAATATGGACTGCTGGTGCCATTCTTCTCTACAGGACAGGTTTCCTAAACAGACCAACTATTCCCAGGCTGTACCATTTTTTCTTTTTATTTAGGAAAGGTCATGAGTGATGGGAATTCTGTCCTGTAGTATTTCATGGGTGAGTCTCACTGTGGAGTTTGACCTATGAAACACAAAGAAGAAAGAGGTTATCAGCTCTTCTGGAGCATAGCAGGATGAGGGAAGAAAAAAATTTTTTTTTGGATAGAACCAAAATTCATTCTGTATTGAAGATTTTCATTTTTCAAAGATAATACAGAGTTTGTTATGAAGAGTATGTTTTAGGGAGAACAGAGACTTTTTTCAGCTGAAAAACAGTTTTGATACCCAAAACTGGTAACTCTTTATGTAATGTAAATTTAGCAATTCTCTAGCCAGATGCTTAAGTCTTGCCTAGTCATTATATCCCCATCAGTATACAACCATTCAATCTGCCATTTAGGATTTCTATTTTACTTAACAGCATTCCTTGTATGACAGTAGCACCTGGGGACTCTTTTTGCTAGAAACACTGTAAAGAATGCCTGGGTTCTCCCAACTAAACCAAATGCCAAAATGAGAGGTGTGATCACCCTGAGTTTCTTCTACTGTGAATGCATAAAAAGAGATGCTGCCAAAGGGCCTTTCACACCACAGCTGCATTGCCCTTCTGGGATTCCTTAAGTCTCACCTCTGACTGTAGAAGGAGCCTACAATTGGCATGTTCCTCACTTTAGCACCTCTGTTCAATTCATCTAAGTCAGATGAATTCAAGCCACAATACCTGCACCCCCTAATCTTGTTTTGCAAAGCAATAAGTGCAGAGGAAGTATTTTCTTTTCTAGTTACTGAGGCAAAGAGAGACTAAATGACTCACCAGGGTCACACAAGGAGTCTGTGAGAGCCAGAAATATAGCCAATTCCTATTCTAGTGCTTTAAATACAAGGCGATTATCATTCCCTGTAAAGCTTTCATGACTTGTTCTGTTTTAGCTTCAGATCACTTAAATGGAAGATTTTGAAAGTAGATCAGTTTATTGGGACCCAAGTCATTTGAAAAGGCCAAGTTTGACAGAATAAATTAGTCTCTGAATATCACTTTTGTTGTTTCTTAGGCATTTGCCATCTTAAAATTGTGGTACCACTTCACAATGGCACAAAGCTTTCTTTTTTTCCAGTAAATCAATGCAGATGATTTCTGAATATATTCCATTGGCAGGGACAAAAATGTAATGATTTTTTTAATGAAAATATTCACCCTCCAGCCTTGTGGGAGGAGAAGGTTGTGACTGAAAGATGATTTTTTTGGCAAATGAGCAAACCCTCCATACTGCAATTTTTCTTCCCTCAAGCCCAGATGCTTTTGGGACTTTACAATGCTGCCACTTACACATAGAAAAAGCATATCCTTCTCCTACAGTCGGTTTAGTGCTCCTTGTCCATTGATCCAGCTATTCCTGCTCTTGACTCCAAAGTCAAGGCTCCCTTTGACAGTGATTGATTGCCACCCTTTCACAGGAAGAATGACTAACTCCAACCTGTGAGTATTGGAGAGGCTGCAGAATATATCTGCTGTACTATTTATTTTGGGAGGAGGACATGTGCCCACATTTTTATTCTTGGAATAAACATTCTGACATTTTCTGGCAGGTGTGAATGCTGTAGTGTACCAGCAGGCAGAAAAAAAAATTAAAATGGCAGCTTCTAACCTCTCTGATGGAAGCAAACTGACTATTGCCGATGTAAAAATTGTAAACTCACACCAGATTCCATATGAAATCTATCACTTGAAAAGCCAGATCTTGATCTTAAAGGTCTCCTGGCAGACTGGAATGAAAAATATCCATTTTTCAATGGTGCCTACTTGCTCTTCTCAACCAAATCCAAACCATAAGACAACTATATAATGAATTATGTAAATTTTAAACCTCAGCCTGATTGCAGCCAACTCATTTTGCCAGTAGTCTGAAAAGATTAGCCCTAATGTCTAAGTGACAGCATGCAGAACCTTTCTCAAATCTCTTTCAGCTGTCATCTCATCAAAACCGCACTGATGTAGCTTTTCTGATGTGAAAGAGTAATTTTAGTTCTTACTCAGTTTAAGGTCAGTAAAATTTAGCTTTAATTTTACATTGCTTTATTCCAACACTTGCCCAGAAATTCCTATAACAACTTGTACAATAAATATTTATGAAAACCTTTTGTAATAACAGTTCCTTCCACATTATTTAATAAGGCATATCTTGACTCAGATGTCTTAAAAGTTACAGTATTTATGGAGAAAACTTTAAAGGTCACAGGTGGGACATATTTTTAGCTTGAAACCTGATCATCATATATGCATGGTTGTTGACTGTAACTATTAACAGTTTTGACTGTGATTGTTCCATAGGGAAATAATCTCTAATTTTAGACTAAATGAAACTTTGGTATCACTCAAATCTTAATGTCGACCAGAACAGTACAGAAGAAATTTGGAGTCAAAATAGGGGAACTATAATAAGTTTCAGTATACAGGACAGAATAAGTATATATACAGTATATATTTCAAGCTAGTCTTAGGTAAATTCAATTTTTTTCCTCTTAGCACATCCACTGTACTAGCAACTATTTCTGCTACTCTAAGAACATCTTGGTTGTGAAAAATCACAGCTTAGAAGTTAATCTATCCCGTCTGAGTCTAGCAGTATAAGTCAATACTTATCCATTTTGGACAAGCACACACGGAACAATTTGTCCAAAAAAAAAAAGAAAGACAGAAAGAAAGAAAAAAGGTCATTAAAGCATCTTGGCACTTTAACACTGCTATAAGACCAGAAGGCATCCTTAGAAGTAAAGAGAGGCTGAGGTGTCTAACCAAAAAGGTGCAAGAGTCTGTTACTAACCTGTTGTAGTGCCTCAGACAAGTCGCTTCTCAGTGCTTCAGTTTCCCATTTGTGTAATGATCATGCCTTTTCTCTGTATAGCTCTTCAAGACCTGTGATTAAAAGCAATAGGAGAATTACAGTTTTTAATCACAATACGCGTTTGAGATTTGGTTTGGGGACTGGCAAGTCCTGTTTATATAGCATTTCTGAAACAATACAAGTTTCCATAATGTATTGCTATTCATAAGTGACTGAATAACAAATAATCAATAATGAATAACTATTGCTGAGAACAAATGGGCTTATCCGTGGACAGACATCTCATTCATATGCAAATTGTTCATATGCACAAATGTCTGAGAGCACAACTGAGCTGAAAAATACTCAGGATTTGAATGAACACAGGGTTGCCAAACCACAGTATCAGGCCACCAGCATTCATGGCATTGGTATAAAATCCAAATATTAAGAAATACTACATTTTTTTGTTCTTTTTATTTGTCTTCTGGTATTTGAGCCTTCCATGATCATTTTTTCCAGCTTTTCTCAACAACTAGAGCTAGTCATAAAATGGAATTTCTGTCCTCAACAGACAAAACAATTAAATTGTTAAAAAAATGTGGTGGAACATAATTTCTAAAAAAAAAAAAAAGAGTTTGAAAACACAGACATATTTCATTCTGATAATGTTGAAATACCATTATTACAAAGTCCAAATGAACTTTTTCAGCTTTATCAATATTGGAAAATTGATATGATTTTCTCTGATATAAACCCATTAAACTTTGATGAAGCTTTATTTTCCGGGTGCAAACTATACCGTTAAATATTTTCCTATCTACAAGCATGAGACTTAGAAGTTGAATTTTAAAAGTAAAACTGACTTTCCCACTTCTATTACAATGTTCTGTATCCAAACCCTTTGAAAATAAAACCAGAAGATCTCTATATACTGAAGAAATCTGTAGCACTGTTGAGTGTTCATATGCTCCATCATTGCACTTTTAAACATGTTGAGAGAAATGTTACCATGTAGTCAGATGCAGATATACAAGGGAGGAGAGGGGTACATGTCCCTCTTTCCTTTCCAGCCCCCATCATTTACACTAGATGATGTGGCACAGTCTCCCACATCACAGCATATGTCCACAGGCTGTACAACCCCTGTCATTTAGATTTGTGCTGCTTCTTGTTGTGACAACTCTGCAGCCAGGGGATCATAGGACAATTTTCTGGCAGGCCACAGGCTTGCCTGCATGATGTTGGCAATTTACTGCACTACCTCTGCTACGATCAGCCATCTTAGTCATCACGAGTTAGCCTTAGTTGTCATCACTGCTGTGATAACATCTTCTTTCAGGACAGCAACAAGTGTTTTTGAAACTCTCTTCTCACCAAGGCTGCCAATCACTGCTTCCTATACAGCCGGTGGAGAGGAATCCCAACATCTAAGTTAGATGTACTAAATCAGGAGTTATAGGGACCTAGATTAGGGTTGCCTTACTATGTTACCGCTCTCTCGTGCCTCTCCCCTCCTGCGCAGGGATCCATGTATGATGCTCTGGAGAGCAGAAAGTTTGTTAGTCATCACCCTCTTTAGTGTAAACACCATCATACTGTAGTTCCTAAATCAGGCATGTGGACACTCTGCATACAGCCTGCTGAGCCTCCCTTCTTTCCAGAAAATGGAAACACACTCCCATCCTTTCTTGAGAAGGCACGTACATCAGTATAATTCCTCTGCCTATATTCTGCATGCATTGAAGTGGTATCCTGCTCTTAGTCATGGCCTCTAGACACTAACACCAAAGAAAGACACCCAGTCTGGAAACCAGAAAACTGTGTGGCTAACACTGAAAGCAGTAGTCAAGCAGTTTTTCCCAGGAACAAACTATGCCCCTAGCAGCTCTTTTTGAATACTGTAACGCAAACATTTATACTGGCTTCTCTTCTGCATCTACATGAGCTGTGTATTCTCCATGTGCACTACAGCCAGCTAATCTAAATGGAACAAAAACATTTGTTTTTCTTCACATTTCTCTATATACCAAGCCCTTCCAAATAAATATTCAGCTGAAAACTCTTGTACTATTAGGGAAAACAAATAAATCAAATGAATGAATTAATCTGGAAAGTCAGAAAGATCTATCATATCTGTGTTCTAAGAATATCCCACAAACAATTAAATGTTCATGTAACAGAGGCAAGCCTGATAAAATTATGAGTCTCTCCGGCGCCAGCAATACCCCTGGCTAAAAGCCAGCAACAGACTAGCATTTAAAAACCTTACAGAAAACATAAGTGACCCCAGAACGGATAAACTGAGGAAGAGCTTCCCTTTGAAAGCTCTTAGCAATTCACCATGCCGAACGTTCCTTTCGTCTTTGGCTTCCTTGTCTGGCTCAGACTGGCAGATGAGTTACCAGATGAATTTTGTGGGCCTTTATTCAAAGTGCAGCAAAAATTAACTGAAGATTTCAAGCTTGATTCTGGCTCTGGATTCAGTCTTCCTTGCACTGATAAGCAGTGCTAAGGCAATGGAAAGCTGGTGATTTCCCAACATATGTATGGGTATAAAACTGGATACCATAAAATTGTTTTGTTTACATCTGTATCATCTACTCCCTTGGGTCGCAGAAATGGGCCATTCCATAGTGAAGCAGAAGGCAGAAATGATCTTCTGCCTTCCCAGGCTCCTCTAAGTTGTGCTGTGATTTGGCCCTTGGTCTAGGGATCAAGAAACAGAAGAGGTGTCAGGGCAGCCTGGCTAAACAAAGGATCTACCTTTGGGGATGTGAGCCTTCCCCTTCCAACAAATTTCATATACTTTAAGGCAATTTTACAGGCTGAAACTGTCTGATCATGTAAATGATAATAAGTGATGAGATTGCAGGAGTTTTCTTTCTTTTAAGATCCAAGACTTCCTAATCATCCTCTGCTAGCAATGATACCACCATTAACGGTGTCTGAAGCAAGCCAAAACTATTACACTGATACAAAGGAGAAACAAAATGAACAATGGAGGCTGAGGGAAGATCTTTGCAGTCACTGATCTGCACTGTACATCCATTACGAATCACTCCCATTAAACTGCTAAAATCCCCCAAAGCAGTATTCTGCTTTAGAAAATCTTGATTCTAGTGTGCAGGTAAAACTGAATATTTTTAATATGCAAAATATGCAATTAGTCTTCATTACACACTTGCCAATTCCAATTTGGAAAGAAAAAGCTGTGCTCCAGTTATTGAACTGATACTATAATCTTATTTGAAATGCTTTAGGCTGAAAGATGAAACTCTTTCTTCTGCCTCTTGCCTTCCTTCCCACTCCACCTTCCCTAATCTAAACAGAGCCCTCTCCCTCTTCCTCTGCCTTATCCTCAGGAGTGATGAGGGAGGCCCTCTGCCCTGGCATGAGTAACAGGGCAGAGCAGAGATCTTCTGCATTGAACATTTGCTGATGCACTTGTCTGGGTTGGAAATACAGATGAGGCCCTAGCAAAGGGTGCCACAGCAGTTTCTGCCTAGAATTTGATGGGGAAAGGGGAAAAATTAAATATTAAAGTTTGTTGAAAGGATTGCACATCTACTTTGGTAGAAAATTGCTCAAAATGTTATTTTTATTCTCACAGTGTGGTTGACTGAGGTGACTGTCACAAAAGATACTAGAGCTAAGGAGTGTCACTGTTCTGTTAAGCAGAAGCAGGTACAAGCTTCCCACCACCTTGTTCACACATACACAGCCTCCCTGGGTAAGTAAGGCTAGTCCTGAAGATCACATCTGCATGGCCTACACAAAAGCCTACCGCTTTTGGCTAAGAGCCATGTTTTCACAGATGAAATACTGCCAAGAGAATCCACCCTTATATCTGGTCCCTTTCAACAATAACCACATGGGTAACTCTTGGCTATTTCATTAAGATACTTAAAAACACACACACAAATGTATATATTTTCTCCCGTACGTAATGAGACTACTTCATAATAAAATGTCCTGGAACAGCAGCTTGCAATATCTGGCAAGCAGAACTAATAGTGACTAGCGGTCAAGTTTCTTAGAAAACATATATTCTTTTCGGAAACTTCATTTTCAGGCTACAGTGAGCCCTAATGTTCGGAGCTGAATTAGGCCTCATGGGAGGGTCTTATAGGAGAGACCACTTGCGGGATGTACCCCTTCACTGTGAATGAGGAAGTGCCTATGTTCTGGCCCTTCAAAATCAAAACATTCACAGTGTGGGTCTATTTCTATTCCAGCTGAAAACAAAGACTGGATCACAATCAATGTCTTCTTGTCTGGGACCGCCTGTTGTCTGATGTGGTATAACACAGATGCTGTGGACCTTTGGAGTTGAGCCCCAGTGCTGACTCATTTCTGTGAAACTGCAAGAAATACTACAATTTCATCAACATCTCCATTTTTCAGATAGTCACTGTGATTTAACATGGAATCATCTGTGGAAAACTGATTGATGGGTATTATTTAGGACATGTTATTGTTGACTGATTTCTGTGTGATTTGTTATGTTAATGCATGGACAGGTAGATAAACCACTTGTAAAGTTCAGCAAGTATAAATTGCCTCAACCTGAGCCTTAGATTCCTCATAAGCCACGAAAAGAACATATTCAATATATGATCTTTCAAAGAGTTACTGGCTTTAGGGATGTATATACAGCATACATGGTGCAGTTTGTAGGACTGCTGTGCTATGGCTCAGATGTAATATCTGCTTGTAAATACTAGTAATAATTCCTAGAGTCAGACTGTTAGTATAAATGATGAGATGCTGTGGAAGCTTTTTAAGTAACCTCTGTTTTTTGTAACATCTCTTTGATAGCCATAAATGATATTTGTTTCAGTTCACATTAAAGCAAAAGAAGAAACAATTTAAACTTCTGACTCCAGGTAGCATATGCTTAGTGCAGCGTATTGTAATATCTGAAAGTAATAAAGAGTTTTGAAGATGATATGGTGTCCTCAAAAGTTCTAAAAAATGGAAAAGCTTCTAACTTTGCATGGAGTGAGGCAAATCTATAAATAATGCATGATATTTTTATGTGAAATAATACTGTAAGGTAACACATAGCTCTTTCATTCATTAGGAACTTGCTGCTTCATGTGGTCTGCTTGTTTTTGCTTACTGCCCACAGAGTGTAGATATTTTTCATGCAATATATAGTAAGTGGTAGTGTTTTCACAAGAGAGATATATTTTCTATAAAAACAAACTGCAGTAATGCTGAGTATCCTCAATTTTTAGAAGTAAAACTTAATACTGCCTAACGGAATTGGTCCCAACTTTTTTTTTTTTTTAATCAAGAGGACTGGCAAATATTGTTTGCAGTTACAACATTTCTTCAAGGTTCTTTAAGCATGCAAGTGCTCTGTTTATTGTACTGATTATGACTTGCTTTGCCAAACCCAACAAATTTTAAGTCATTGCTTTGATAGTCTACCATTCCTTCTGTTTGACATGTGGTTTCCCTAGCATATGGATGTAATGTTTTATATCCCACTTAATACTTCTTGTTAAAACTCCAGTTTGCTTGCAAATCTTGATTCTTTCGCCTTCTATCTGTTCTACAATATCCAAACTGACCCATTTATGACATGCCCAAGGCTGTCATAATATTCTCTTCTAAATCCTTCTATTAAAGCCTTATTCAGATCTGGTTAGATTTCTACATTTTTAAGAACTTAGCTACATGCACATAAGCTTCTTTCCAACAGAACATCAAAAAAAAAAAAAAAAAGTACATTATCTGGAATTTTCCTACCTAAATCTAGTAGGTACCATCAGTATGAAATGTGATACCTTCCAGACATTTTGGAAATTCTTTCAATTGTTGAGCCAGTTCTATGACAAATCAAATGATCATATTCTGAATATTTTCTAGTGGCAATACTCAAGGGCCCGATCCTGCAACATATTGAGCATGTCATAAAAGGTCATAAATGCCCTTACATCCCACTGAACTCAGAAGTTAAGAATAAAATTTTAAAAACTGTAGGAGATCTCTGAGCTTTCTCAGCATGAACTCTGGAGCATTGGTAATTGAGGATACTCTGCTTTTAGAGACATATGTTACACATAGTCACAACAGTTGAGGAAATTAGTGTATTTAGAACAGGAAATCCTTTTGATACACATGCCAATTAGATCAGAATTCTCTCTGAGGAAAAACAGCTAGTTTAAGAAACATATTGGTTTCCAATATTCTTGATTCTTGAGCAAAAACATCTGCTAACAAGACTAATCATTGTAGAAAGAACATCATAATTAAAAATGCATTTGACATCCAAAAACTGAGATGCAAAGTAAGGATCTTAGCGTTTTTTTAGTCGCTTGGAAGAATAAAAAGAGTTTTAGTCCTTAAGTGACATCCTGATTTGGAACCAAAAGCCCTGATGATTCTTTACCTTGAAATGGACATGTTTTTTTCCCTTCTGCAGAAACAGAAACAAGTGCTGTGCATTAACCTAATAAATTACATGAAAATCATTGTGCAGTGGCAGCTGCTCCCACTTTTCTTTCTGGCTATGTAGATGGCACAGATGAGGTGTGATCTTCTTACTAGCTGTCTAAATTTCTGCTTCTGTGTATGTTATTTAAAGATGTGTATGTCTGTAACACCTGTATGGGCAGAAGTGGGTTCTCCTGTTGTTCTCAGGGTCTGCATTTTTCAAGGGATCCACTGAAAACCTGTTTTCCAGTCTTCAGTCTCTAAGATACCCTATCCCAAATTTAGGCTTTAACTGACAGTTCATCCTGAACAAGTATGTCTATAGAGCAGAAAATGACAGATAATCTCTCTTTGCTTTCTGTTCTTCTGCTTCTCTTTCACCCTATAAGGTAAGCTCTTGGGTTTTTGACACATCTCATTGTCTGGCATCTCTCAGGTGACTGTAAAATCATTCTAAATTGCCTTTAACTCAGCCTCAAAAAATAGTAATTTAAAAATAAATCCCTAAAGCATATTCCTTACTTTTCATTACTTTTTATTCTGTTTAGATTTGCATTCTGCATATTACAGTGTTTCCTTAACTAATGACTGGTGCTCAGTTTTCTGTGCTTGATCATTACTTCTCTGTATGTCTCCACTGGCATACCCTAGAGTATTCACCCATATACCAAATAACATCCACAGAACAAAGATTGTGTTTGTAACTACTTTTTAGTGATCCCACAGTTTTCCTGCATCTATTTTATGTAATATTTGTCTCTTCTAAAATCATTTCTATAAGTGATAGATTTCACTATTGACTATTTAATTATTAAACAAGTTTTTCCAGGCCTTTTCTAATCACAACCTTATACATTATGATTAAATATTATTCGGTGCTCTAAACCTTTTGCTGAAGGTGCAAATACTAAGGTTTTATTAGAATATGAAGTTTATAAGGACATATAGAGACTTATTCTGGCAATTTTCTTATCCAAAATTTGTAAGACTCATTATACTTTATGCTTCGAAAACTTTTGGTAGAAAGGGATAGATCTTTGGATATGTCAAAGACTTTTGTATTTCAGAAGTGTTTCAGATGGCAGTTTATACAGTTTGTTATTATTTGTGGAACTACAGTTGTGCTGTGGTCCTTTAGTTTCATCCTTGAGTTTCTTTCTGTATGGCATTCAGACAGAAAGACCTGTCAACCTGTTTATTTCCCTCCTTGCTGCATGCTGGCAAGTTGACAAATTAATAAACTGTTTAGGTGATTTCTATTACTCAACTTATTTATAGCTCATAAAATTAAAATTCTTTCCTAGAACTAAAACTCTAATGGCATTGTACTTTCAGATCCTTAAATTATTTGAAAATTTTTAAGCCTAATATATCACCATAACATGCTATTACTCTTGACGTTACCATTGGACAGACTGTCCACAGAAAAGCAGGAAGTGAAGATGCATTGCTAAATTTTACCAGAAAAAATTAAACTATTCAAATGGCTGAAGCATGCAAGCTGGTGATGTTTTATGTTATTGCGATAGAGTGACCTGTACTATTGACAGAAAAGGAGGAGCTGCTTCATAACATCAAACTGCTATAAAATTAACAAAAGACATAACAAGATGAGAAATATATCTCCTAAAATGGCAAAACCTCAAATCATAGATATCCTGACTATCCCTCTGATGGGAACAGAGCAGATGAGCCATGTTGGTAACAGATGTGAGAAATATGATCTGCTTTCTTCTAGAGAATGGACTGTGCAGGACAACTTCATCTGTTTCCATTTCTTCTGAGGATATGGGAGGGCTTCTCTGCCAACTCAGTGAAAAATAGAGAGTTCCATGTATTTTTTCGGGGGTAAATTATTGCTGCCTCCCTTTGGATTGCAATTTTTGTATGTAAAGTGCTACATCTATTCAAGTGCTTGGTAGCATATTGAAAATAGTATAAACTTGGAAACGAATATGATTTTCTCTCAAATTAAAGGCAATCAAATTTTGCTTTTTCTGAGTTTCAGTTGTAGCACCTTTTGGATCCACATGATCCCTTTTAGCCTCTTATTATTCCCTTTTCAGGGACCCTATGTCCCATCTCAGAACACTGAGCCATAGGTTCTTTGGTAGACAGACTATTTTTATAAAGCAGTATGAAAGGATGACCTCCAGGAAGCTGAAGGACCACACAGTAGATTTACCTGCTTTCCAGAAAAAGTCAAAAAGCAAAAAAGGAGAAAAAAGGACAGAGATGTAATTAATAAATGACTAACACCCAACGCTACCAGCTCTCGTGTTTCTTTCTGTAAGACACAAGGTTCTGGCTAGAGCCAAAATGAAAATGACATACGCAGCTCCACTATTCCCCTAAATGTTGGTCTCTGGCCTCTCTGCCTAAAACAGTCACTAGGAATCGTCAGTCCTTAGAACTGCAGCAAGAGACAGGTAAAGATCCATCCCTCTTTTAAGAGGTACCCATATTGAAATGTTAGAAGAGGAGAAGAAATTGATCAGTTCTGCTCCCTCTGGATCACCAGTAGGCAGGCCTCCAGGGTGAAATGTTCTTCAAGAGTTTCTAGTTTTCTTCTGTGACAAATAAAGAATTTCTCTTCATCCCTGCCAGCTGTAACCTGGATCTACCGTTATCTCCATAAACACATTATTTGTTGTTTTCATAAACAATGTGTTTCTTCCCTACACTCAATTTAAGAGGCAGCATCAGCCATGTTCAGCTTCTCCAGTTTGTTCATGTTGTTCATGGAGATGCACAAGTTAATCACAGCCTAGGAGATCAGCTTCTTCCTGAACATTTGGGCCTCTCTGAACAAGGCTAGCATGACATGTTTCCTGGCCACACGCAGTAATCTTTGGAATCTGTGGTTGGTTGCCTTCTTTGACTGCTGCTGATGTAAGATCTAGCCCAGCAACTCAAGTATAAATTCAGCAAAGATCCAAAGGCCCTAAGACCAAAGTCTTAGGGCTCAAATCTGTTGGCTCAAAAAAGGCATAGGGCCATCTGAAATGCCTTAGCACAATCATGTGGGACTCTCGGTACCTGTAGAAAATCTGTGCTCATCTGCAGGCTAAAGAAGATGTCCTCATGGATCTGCTTTGGCACTAGAGCCCTATGTTTATGCAACTGCTTCTTTTAATTTCTGTTCTCTTCTATGATGCTTTCAGTGAGAAATTTGGAAAGTATTTTCTCAAGGCAGATAAAAATCCAACTTCTACTTATGAAATGAAAGGTGATACTAACTCAACTACTAGAGAAGAAGGTGAACATAACTGTATCCAAAGCCTTAGGACTGGATCTCTAGCTCTTGCAAACCAACAAACAGATAAGTCTCCATTACAGGCATACCTCGGAGATATTGCGGTTCAGTTCCAGACCACCGCAATAAAGCGAATATCACAATAAAGCAAGTCACACACATTTTTTTGTTTTCCAGTGCATATAAGTTATGTTTACACTATACTGTAGTCTATTAAGTGTGCAATAGCATTATGCCTAAAAACACAATGTACATACCTTAATTAAAAAATACTTTATTGCTAAAAAATGCTAACCATTATCTGAGCCTTCAGCGAGTCATAATCTTTTTGCTGATGGAGGGTCTTGCCTCGATGTTGATGACTGCTGACTGATCAGGGTGGTGGTTGCTGAAGGTTGAGGTGGCTGTGGCAATTTCTTAAAATAAGACAGCAGTGAAGTTTGCTGCATCGATTAACTCTTCCTTTCACGAAGGATTTCTCTGTAGCCTGTGATGCTGTTTGATAGCATTTTACCCACAATAGAACTTCTTTCAAAATTGGAGTCAATCCTCTCAAACCTGCTTTATCAACTAAGTTTATGTCATATTCTATATCCTTTGTTGTCACTTCAACAATGTTCACAGCATCTTCACCAGGAGTAGATTCCATCTGAAGAAACCACTTTCTTAGCTCATCCATAAGAAACAACTCCTCATCCGTTAAAGTTTTATCATGAGATTGCAGCAATTCAGTCACACCTTCAGGCTCCACTTATTCTAGTTCTCTTACTATTTCCACTCCATCTGCAGTTACTTCCTTCACTGAAGTCTTGAACCCCTCAAAGTCATCCATGAGGGCTGGAATCAACTTCTTCCAAACTCCTGTTAATGTTGATATTTTGACCTCCTCCCATGAATCACAAATGTTCTTAATGGCATCTAGAACGGCGAATCCTTTCCAGAAGGTTTTCAGTTTACTTTGCCCAGATCCATCAGAGGAATCACTATCTATGGCAGCTGTAGCCTTACAAAATTTATTTCTTAAATAATAAGACTTGAAAGTCAAAATTACTCCTTGATCCATGGGCTGCAGAATGGATGTTGTGTTAGCAGGCATGAAAACAACATTAATCTCATTGTGTATCTCCATCAGAGCTCTTGGGTGACCAGGTGCATTGTCAATGAGCAGTAATATTTGGAAAGGAATCTTTTTTTCTGAGCAGTAGGTCTCAACAGTGGGCTTAAAATTTTCAGTAAACCAGGTTGTAAACGGATGTGCTGCCATCCAGGCTTTGTTGTTCCATTTATAGAGCCCAGGCAGAGTAGATGTAGCATAATTCTTAAGGGCTCTAAGATTTTTGGAATGGTAAATGAGCATTAGCTTCAGCTTCAAGTCACCAGCTGCATTAGTCCCTAACAAGAGAGTCAGCCTGTTCTTTGAAGCCAGGCATTGACTTCTCCTCTCTAGCCAGGAAAGTCCTAGATGGCATCTTCTTCCAATAGAAGGCTTTCATCTACATTGAAAATCTGTTGTTTAGTGTAGCCACCTTCATCAATTATCTTAGCTAGATCTTCTGGATAACTTGCTGCAGCTTCTACATCAGCACTTGCTGCTTCACCTTGCACTTTTATGTTATGGAGATGGCTTCTTTCCTTAAACCTCATGAACCAACCTCTGCTAGCTTCAAACTTTCCTTCTGCAGCTTCCTCACCTCTCTCAGCCTTCACAGAATTGAAGAGAGTTAGGGCCATGCTCTGGATTAGGCTTTGGCTTAAGGGAATGTTGTGACTGGTTTGATCTTCTATCCAGACCACTAAAACTTTCTCCATATCAGCAAGAAGGCTGTTTCACTTTCTTATCATTGATGTGTTCACTGGAGTAGCACTTTGAATTTCCTTCAAGAACTTTTCCTTTGCATTCCCAACTTGGCTGTTTGGTGCAAGAGGCCGAGCTTTCAGCCTCTCAGCTTTCGACATGCCTTCCTCCCTAAGCTTCATCATTTCTAGCTTTTGATTTAAAGTGAGAGATGTGCGACTCTTCCTTTCACTTGAACACTTAGAGGCCATTGTAGGGTTATTAATTGCCCTAATTTCAATATTGTTGTGTCTCAAGGAATAGGGAGGCCCGAGGAAAGGGAGAGAGATGGGGGAATGGCTGGTTGGTGGAGCAGTCAGAACACACACAACATTTATCGATTAAGTTTGCCGTCTTATATGGGCATGGTTCGTGGCACCCAAAACAATTACAATAGTAACATCCAAGATCACTGATCACAGATCACCATAACAGATATAATAATAATGAAAAAGTTTGCAATATTGCGAGAATTGCCAAAATGTGACACAGAGACACAAAGTGAGCACATGCTGTTGGAAAAATGGCACCAATGGACTTGCTCAACACAGGGTTGCCACAAACCTTCAATTTGTAAAAAATGTATCATCTGTGAAGCGCAATAAAGCGAAGCACAATAAAACAAGGTATGCCTGTATATATGAACAAATTGTATACAAAGGCTAGATGGACAGACAAGCTTTGGGATAAACTACATCCTTATGTAAAGACACATTTGAACTGCTTCCACAGAAGCCATCTTGTGCCCAACTGGGTTTTGGCAGCTGAGGAATGCGGCTGAATGTTGCAGCTTTATCACTGATCCAACCAGGACAGGTATCTTTGCTCTGCTCAAAAGACTGGGGAGCAAGCTGGCTCAGCTTATACCAGAAATTTAGGTGCATTGCTACTCCAATGTCTATGCTCTCTCTAGCATATCCATATCTGGAAGGCTTTAGTAACTTGGGCACAGCAACAGCCAGACTGCTTCAACTCTCACAAGTCTCACATGTCTGCATGGCTCAGCACCTGAAGTAATATCAGATACACAGGGGGGTACAGTGCAGGGACACTTAAGCTAGTGCTGTGTGAGCCAGTTCAGGGCTGGAAACGATAGTGCCGTCTAGGTTTCTATGTGCCAGAGTGTTGTAACACCCAGATTATCCTGGGTAACAGACAGTTGATGTCAGTGAAGCTATGTTGACTTAAACCAGCTGGGGATCTAGTCCTTAATGTGTGATTGCAGAAAGAAAATATGGAATGAACTTTCAGAGATTAAATGAATCCAGAGTCTGACCACACTTAGGAAACTCTGCCAGCGTCATTTATTCAATAGAGTACATTTTATCATAACCATAACATTTCTCATTCTTTCTCCCAAAGAACACCCTATGGCAAACAGAATTTTCTAGAACAGAAAAAGGAGACGAGCCAGAAACACCATAAAGTCTATCAGGGAGTTCACTTTTGACTTACATGGCAAGTGTTCAGATAACATTGTGGCTGACAGCACAAGCTCCTGAAACAGGATTTATGCTGTACCTGAGCATGGGAGAGGAGTTGGAGAGGGTTAGGGATAACAGAACGCCTAAACCCACAGATGAAAAAACAAAAACCAACCAAACAACCAAACAAACCCCTAGCCCTCTTCCACAAATAATTATATGTACTGGAACTGTAAAATTGATCAAATCTTTGAATAGTTACTGATATCTCTATTAGATAGCTAATATGTAATGCTCCAAAAATAGTAACAACATTTGTGCAGTAACCTGAAGTGCTCTGTTCGTTGTTGTTGATAGTCTCCTCCAGTACACCTTGGGGTTCTATTCCTATTCCTTAATCGTTTTGTTTCTCTCCATCTCCTCATTTGGACAGTCATTACCCAAACACATATCCCACACCCTTGTTCCTATTCAGTAATATGACGCACGTTATTGAAAAGTTTTGGAGGGAAAGAAAAGTTTAGTTTGTCATAAATGTTTGTGTTTTCAATGAGAGCTTAAAATGTCTTCATTTATTGCAAAACAAATAAAATTACAGAAACCAGTACATGGTGAAAGCCTAAAAATATGATGAAAAAAGTAAAAATGAAAATTCTAAAACCAATTATTTTTAATAAAAAGAGCAGATAAATCCCTTCTTCTTAAGAAAAATCTTCTTTTTCTTTCAAACAGCTGTATTTATAATACAGTTTCTGCTTCCCTGGTAATTGAAAAAGGCAAGAAAAAGAGGCAGAAAATTCTGTATAAAACTACTGACTTCCCAGGTACTGGAACTGTGATCCATCACTTGTATTTAGATATCTACATGTTAGACATCTAGTTTAAGCTAGTTGTCTAAGCTTCATCTACAGTAATGAAAACAGATAGGTATTCCCTTAGAAGAATTCACATCATCCAACTTAAATGCCTTTCTCAGATTGCCCTAAATTAATCCAACTAGAGATAGCCATTAACATTTAAGTATCAACATACTTTATTAATCAATATTTACTGCTATTGAAGACTTTGTTTCCAGTTGGCATAAACTATCGAGAATACTTCCTTATAAACAAAATAAAGCAAACTGTGCATAGAAGCAACCTAAGATTAGAGCTGACATTCATCTCACCTAATTGTCAATTCTATATCAGAGATAGTCATCAGGACTTCTTTTGTAGTCAGCGGAAAAAAAATGACAGAAATGCAAGTTGCAAGGAATCTATTGGGGATCAGCTAGTCGAGTTCCCTGCTCAAAACGGGACAGCAGCACTAGATCAGGTCAGCTCTGGCTTTGTCTTGAAAATGTTCAAGGACAGAAATGTCAAGTCCTTTCTGGGCAGCTTGTACCAGTGCTTTCCAGAAAGAGTCGCTTGTGTAGAAGTGTCAAAATAGACAATTCCTCTAACTTGTTTTAGATGTCTACTGCACATTGTGTGTCAGACTAAACTGACTTTGTCAGATGTGGGTTGTTAACATCTAAGGCTTGGTAGGACAAAGCCCATCCCAGTTAACCAAGTAGCATACTTTCTATGAGTGAGACTTAGCCCTGCTAGTTTTAGATATTGAAAAGTTTGGGTGTTGAGTTTAAGATCATCACACAGACTCTTTCCTTGATCAGTGTAGCAAAATTTCCAAAAGGTAATTCATCCCATCCTAAGATACATGTCTGTGAGATGGAATGAGTTGCCCACAGGAGTTATGCTCCTTTTATCAGCTATGGTGGGAGACTAGATGAACGATTTAGACTATAGGTCTACATTTTAGATTTTAGATGTCTAAAGTTAAGAATGACAACTTCTATTTCATATGCATATATTCAAGGACCGTTACAAAGCATAGCTGTCATACCATAAAAAATTATTTCATTTTAACAATACTTTGCATCAGTAGAAAGAAATCTTATACTGAAATACTACTCAGTTCTTAATTTTTCAAAAATCTCTCTCTCTAAAGAGATCACAGGAGACTTGATTATAGAAATAAAATGCCTCAAGGTTTAATTTATATTTTCTACCTTTCCATTTGCAGGAAAAATACCAAAGGCATAAACAAGATTTCTTTGACTATGTAGGAAATTGTAGAAATTTCTTAAGGAATTAAATTTCAGTGTGCATACACTGTACAGCTAAAAGCATCCAACATACAATGAAGCAAAGGCAGTGCATGCTGATACCCATAGTTATGTCTAGAATAGAATATAATTTAGCTTTTTAACATTTAATAATCCAATAAGACCAAGCCAATGGTTTTCAAGCAGCTTTGGTCACTCAACTGGGAATAATCTAGTTAATGAAAGTATATTTAATACAGATAGAGATGATTTTTAAAAGGGGTCACTAAGCAAAAAGGTTATTTATGGCTTTTTTTTCTTTTTTGCACGAACAAGTTACCCTCCTATTTATCTGCACTGTTCTGTGACTGAATGCTGATACTGCTATTTGAAGCCTCAGTGTCATTTAGTACAGATAATGGAGAATATTTCCTTTTAGTTTAAATGGAACAGGACCAGTTCATGGCTTCAAGGGAAAAAGAGAGAGAGAGAGAGAAAAGACCCGCAATAGTTTAAAAACAGATGGTAGTAAAACAAGCAACAGCAACATGGCTGTAGCCTCTCCATTTTAGACTAGAAACACTGCATAGTGTCTAACTGCCAATTCTGTTCCAAGGAAGAAGTCCACAAAAAATAGCATCTTTTATAGCTGCAGTGCTATTTGCTGTTCCTTTCCCTTTATGTCTGGTGTTTGTTCACATAAAATGAAGATGACTAGGTCAAGCATTATTAAAAAGGTTTGACATTCTTCTTAAATATTTCTTCTGCCAATACTGCACTATGTTTTTCCAACTAATATAGCTGAATAGACTGCCTGTGACCCAGATTTTGGCAGGCAGTTTGTAGCTTGGATGTCCTACCAGATGTATTAATGCTTGTTGATGGGAGTAGGACATGAAGTGGCATCCATATCGCAAACCGTGAAGATCTCTTATTCAGCAGAATAAGCAACAGTAAAAATTATTCCACGCAGTCATTTTCAATGGATATAGAGTTTTGGATGCTTACTTGTGGTGAACGTTTTCCTCTATATTGTGTGACAAGCTCAGCCACTGACCACACAGACTACAGAAGGATCTGTGGTATATGCAAAACTACTCTGTAGGCAGATGTCAACTGCCTAGAGTCTCTCCTTAAGCAGCTGAGTACACAACACTAGTCTCCAAGTGACTGGGGTTTGGCAGGTGAATGTTAGAGCTCTTGGTTCAGTCAGTGATCCTCAGTGAACTCTTTGCCTTTGTGTTAGGCCTCTCTGATTTATTTGGCCCGTATAGTAGTACTAAAGATTTATCAACCAGCCCTGCTGACCACCCATCAATATAGAAAAATTCCTAATATTATATCACTTTATTTTCATTATTAGATAAATAGATCTTTTCTGTTTTCCTAGACAGGTATGGTCAGAATAAGCATCATAACTACAGTCTTTATCTTCTAGCTCCGAACAATATAAGATATTAGACTAATGAAAGTTTACTATCTGCAGCTACTTTTTAGCTCCTCCCTTTTGGACCTTCATGTGGATTTACCAGAAACCTATCAAACAGCATCACAGTAACTACCCTTGGGAATGGTAAAAACAAAGGTCACATTAGGGCTGGCTGAAAGGCAGTAATTCCAACTCATGAAACACTGAGGTTTCAAAGTCTGTTCCAGTGTGAACAAAACCAGTGTCTCCTTTCAAACTATGATGAAGAAAACAAACCACAGGAGACTCACTGGAATATAATCTATAACCTACAAATTTGTTACTCACCTTGGACAAAAAAAAAAGAGCCAAATTCAGCTCCCCCAATAGAACCAGGTAGTAAAGGGGTTTGAATTTGATCTTCCCTCCTTCCAAGTAAATGCCATCATCACTTTTTTCACACTGATACACTCCTGAACCTGAGAACGTCTTTAATCAAATTTTCGGAGGAACCAGTATGTTTTGCAAAATACTTTGGCTTTGAGCAAATAGTTGTCATGGAAGAAAAGAGCGAAGAGCCAAGAGAGATGTCCTTCTGCTGCCTATATTGTACAATAAATTAGTTGCTAATAAAAATGAATTTGACTCAGCCAAGATGGTAGTGAAGTAGTGGCTGTTGTGCTGCCAGTGAAGGCTTTAGTTCCCAGGCCTCCATCCAACACAGACGAAGCAGATTAAAGAGGTATCTTGCTCAGCGTTGATGAGCAAGATGGGAATAGGTCATATGAAGATACTATCTCTTTTTTGTTAGCATCTCATATGCAATTGGTAGGTCTTAAAATATAGAGTAATACAGAGACACTACACATTGCAGACTCTTAGCTCCCTAATAAACAAACTTCACTATCTAAAATTGGATTGCGTGCAGACTTCCATCTACTTTTAGGAGCGGCTCCCTTGTCTAGCACATGCTATCCCTGCATCAGTTCTATTTCCTAGGGGTGTACAAAGATGAGGTGAGGTCTCCAACCTCCAGTCAAACCATTTCAAGCAGAAAGAACCTGTATTTGCTCAGTTGGCAGGCCTCACATGTCCTTACGTGTACTTGGGGAGTACCACGAGTACAGCTGTGCTGGCTTCTAGCCATCAGCCGCCTAGTTCACAGTAGAGGGTTTATGAACTCTCTTGGGTTCATCCCCATTGAAACTTAAACATGAGTATAATCCTAGTAAAGTCAGCAGTACTTAAACACATACAGAAAGCTAAGCATGCATTTGCTAAATAAAAATTGTTGCAGGAAAAAAACCTGCCTGGTTTCATGCCACTTTCTGCTTGGGCTCCTCAGCTTCCAACCAGGTGGGTCCAACAATGGCTCCAAGACCTTCTGGCCAACCCTCAATTCCCTCTCTTGGAGAAAGTTCCCATTTATTTTATTTTCATTCCCAAATCAGAGTGAAGCCTAATTTGAAATGGCAAAGTACAACATGAAATGGAATTTCCTTTTTCAGCCCAGCTCTCATAATTACTTAGAGTTGCAGTTTAAGTAAAAGATAATGATATTTTTATTAAACTAAACCACACTTGCTATCAACACTAAAGAGTCAGACTAGAACTGCTGTTGCTTCATACTGCCTAAATGGGTAATAAAATGCAATTATATTTCCCTTTCAAAGTGCCGTGATGATTTTTTTCCGCTTACTTATGTAGTATCCCAGCAGAGGCATTCTGATGAAATATTCCTGCCATGAGATCTCATGAAAACTCACACTTGTCTGTAATTTAAAGTATTTCTCTCACTTCTATCTCAAAGCTGAGCTTATCATCATTTTATTTACAGACCTCAGTAATTTTTTTCCTCCCAAACTGAACTTACGAAATCTGTTTAAGCACAACTATGCAGTATTCAAGATCCAAGGTTTTTATATGCTAGGAACTAAGAATATAAAAAGAATTGCATAAAAAGAATATCAGTGTATTTAATGCTCTTCTCCGGTGAAAGTAAAGACAGAGACGCTAGATAATGCCAAGTATATAAATACAGTATGTGCAGCCTGGCCTATTTCTAATACCATGGTTTTAACTGGTGCCACATGACAGCCATAACTTCCATCATCTACATGATGATCAGGGTTTACTTAGCATCAAATGCCCATGGCAGGCAGCATTTTGATAAGCAGCCGTGCACACTATCAATGGAGAGCGTATGAGGTTTTTTTGTTGGGGATGACAAAATCCTACCAAGCCGTGTATTGCTCATTGCAGCTGGTGTCCACAGTATTTCCAGATACAGATTCTTCAGATTAAGTTAGCGTAAAGGTGCAGAGCCTCATGAGATGGGGAGGATGTGTGATTACTATTGGAAATTTGGTGTTAGTTGCATTCAGTACTATGGACTTCCCAACTTTATTAAGGCAAAATATTTATGAATGAAGGCGGTACAATAACATAACCACATTTCAGTTCTCAGTTAGAGGACTATGTAAATGGGTTTTCAGACAGATTATAGGAAATGAATATACACACATTGCTATCAGATTGTTCTTGATAAGAATAACATATTACAAGGTGAGAAATACTAACTTTGCTCTCTTGTTTCACATCACTCACAATAAGGCACAGCTGGCTTCTGCATTGTGGCCTAATTCAACCCAATGTCTAGGTTGTGCATGAACATGCATTAAGTAAGGAAATGGATGGTTAGATTGCAGCAGTTTTTTGGTGTTAAATCCTCATGCATACTCCCTTGTAGTGATAGGGGAGAGGAGGAAGAGGGAGGATTATGCAGCACCACCTTCCTGCCAGGCAGGCCTTGCCCAGTAAAGCACTGGGCAGTGAGCTCCATCTCCTGTAATCCTGCTCCTTCAGTCCCACTGCCAGGGGACTCTTTACCTCCCTCCCGAACCTGATCTATGGTGAACCCTTTGGGACAGCACAAACCAGATCCTACTGAAACTGCTGAGGACTTTGTCATCATCTTCAACAAAAACAGACCTAGGCTTCTTAGATTTTATCTATTTTCATTTTGCATGCTTTTTGCATGTATGAAGCAAGTTGTTCAATTCTGTCATGCTTCTGATAATATTTTGTGATGTGAATTTTTCTCTTCTGTAGTTTTCAGCTTTCACCTTATTATTCCCACTCACAATCTGCGTGAGTAGTTACCTTTTCTCTCAGATACCACTACTTCATTATTCACAGGTTAAAATATTTCTCCACACCTTTCCTTCCATAAATGCCTTTCCTAACCTGTATACGTTCAACTTTTAAACTGACTCTGTTGGTCACAAACAGTTGTCCTTTTAATCAATTCTTTGCATTCAGTTTTCTTCCCAGTTGTATTGACAAATAAATATATACATTTATAAATTTATATATATTTTTTTTACCAAAAAGCTCAAAAATGGAATAAATACCCTGGAGGACAACAGAAGCTGTGTTAAAGATTGACAAGACCCTGATCCCACCTATGACCTTAATTACCATATAGAAAACATTTCTTTAACAGCAGCATACATCTCATATTAAGTTTACATGTAATTGTCATCCAGGATTCTTTCTTCTTTTATTCCTCTCAGTGCACCCTCATACGTTGTGTGTCTAACTAGTCATCCATATGGTTGGAGGTTTCTGTTCTCAATCACATCCATATGAACCAGGGAGCAGGCTGCTGGACGAGAAAGCAGAGGAGAGCCAGAAATGCTCAGCAAGTTGCATCCGTAAGAGGGAATGCAAAAGACCAGGTATATTGCCTGTCCATCTTCATCTATGTCAGCTAGAACTTCCTTGTCAGCTGGGGTTTTGCTTTACAAGGGATGTATGCAGCTACCACAGAGTGAAAGCCAGTATGCAATTTTCTGACAAAATGGATTTTTGCTGGAAAATGCTGACTCACTGAAACTAAAGCTTTTCACAGGCTGTGCCAGTTTCAATGAAACATTGATTGGGAAAGAGTTCTCTGCTCAAGGATGGAATTTCTGCTCAAAACTACAGAGGGACCCACCACAGAATAGCTAAAAATGGAGCTGTCAGAATAGTCACCTAAGATGAGGAAAGTCTGGGGCTCAAATTCTTGCTCCAGCACAGATTCTCCTGAGAAAGCAGAGACTCACAAGTCCAATAGCTGCTAAATGATGAGATGACATCTGGAAGCCAAAACTTTGATTTTCTATAGTTTGTCATCGTAGCAAACTGCAGAAATTTGACCTGAATAGGACCAAATAGTATTTTCTCTTGATAATGCATGTGGAATGTAATTTTCCATTACTACATATACACTTGGTACTTTTGCTTTAGTAGTTTCTATGTTAAAATTATAAATGCATGACACACTGCTAGAATAGACTTCCCTGCTTGGCTCTGGAATACATTGTTAAATACAAGAAAATTTCTAAATAAACTGGCATAATAACTGTATTAGGCTATTCCTGCACTATTCAATTTATTTACTTTAGAGTCTTTAAAGAGATGCAAAACACATTTTGCTAGAAAACAAAATCTGAAATCTCTCTCACTCTCTAGTGCACTTTAATAATCCCCCTGACATGTCAAACACAGCAAGTTCTACTAAATGACTTTCCCATGGTGCCTGTGCCTTCCCAACAGTTTGTCAAATAGTTTTTGCAGGACATTTGCATGTGATTACAGCACAGAGTAACAGGTTTTGGGAAGTCAAAACTCTCACTTGGTGTGTGACCTAAATAGTAGCAGTAATGCCCTGTACTCCTGCAGCAGGAGTGGTTCCACAATGGGACCAGAAGGGAGATACTGGGAGTTGTTGACCTAAAGTCCCAAAGAGTAGCCTGCAAAGTCTTTTAACTGAAAGGATAGTTTTTTGCATCTAGTGTTACATCTGCTGAATTCAAAGTATTGAGTTGCAGTATAATTTTTTTATGTGACTGACAGCCTAATGTCCTAAACTTTGAGAACCCCTGTACCAGACCTTACTGCACTAGAGATAGGTGCAGCGTCATTTTTGCTAACTTGTGTTTGCCACCGGGCCTTACCCACTGTGACAGAGGTTGGACCTCCTCTCTGAGTCAGTTCCGAGTCAGGAGAACATCAGGGACTGAAGTTAGTTTTTGCTATTACTTAAAGCCATTTTGCAAGGAGTATGCTTTGATTATACTCAGTGCCTGCAACAGCTCTGGACCCTTGAAATCAGTTATTTATTCAAGATCTAGAGCCAAATATGGATAGATACCTTTGCAGAATCCAAAAATTTGGACAGAACAGGGCAGTCTAAATGTCTAAATCTGCGGTAGATGTTTTGTCTCAGTCTCAGTGGTTTCCATTTAGGCAGTACTACAGAAAAGGTAAAATCTATTGCAACCATAGTGCTAATGGGACTTAGACTTGTAATTCTCACTGTACAGCAATGATGACCTTCTGTTTATATAGCACCTTTTATCCAGATGTATTCCAAAGCAGTGTACAAAACTATGTTTGTGTACACAAGACTTCAGCCAGGGCAAGCCTGCAGGTCCCTCAGGAGTGAAGCTTTGCAGCTGTTTAAACAACATACAACAACACCCAGCAGTTCAGAGAAGACACGTTATCCACCATGAATGGTTTGCAACAGAGGCAGAGCTAAGTGCCAGCTTCAGAAAGGAACTTGGGTGCCAGCACATTTATTATCTCACTTGACCTTTCTGTGTCCTGTCTCTGAAATGCAGTAAGGTGATAATGTCCTTACAGAAGACCTGGAGACAGTTACATTCCTCAGAGCAGATTTCACAAGGTAAAATGGCCATCTACCCAGAGTGTTTAATCTAGGAAATACTAAAGAGAGGGCCATCTTCAGTCCTGAAAATTTGCATTTGTTAGATAGACCTTCACTACACTGAAAGTTAATGAGCAGGCATGTCCTCCCTGTGCTGAGGGCAAACCCTCCCTTTGCGCAGCATTCATGGTCTTAAACCATCTCCTGCAAACCATTGCAGAAAGCAATTTGTATCAGAATCAGCTATTTATCATGCAACAGGGTTAGGCGTTACCTTGGCATCTGGGCTTGTTTGGCTGTCTCAAGTGCTGTGCCACAGCTTAACACATACAGAATCAGAACTTCCCTTCTCACAAATGACAAAAAAGTATGTACCTTTGAAATCAGGAAAAATGAAACTGCAATTCTGGCTTTAAACATCTCAAGCCTGTCTACATTTCTCTTTGAATTCTTGAGTGAGTTAGAGATCTAACTCTAGAAGAGATTTTATAATGAACTAAACTAATCTGGCCTTTCATTTTTCATAAGGAAAAAAAAAATCACACACTTAACAAAATATACTCTCTAGCATCATTTGAAGTGTCCTCTGGGGATGTCAGTTCAGTAAGAATTAGAAGGCTGAGCCAGAAAAAATTGCTACTCCTCACACCCTAACACAGCCGGACAGTGTCACCCCCAGCAAGGTCTTTCCCAGGGAGCCGTCACTGTTCTGTTTCTCCTTCCAGAGCAGGGAAGGTGCTTTACAATTTGTGTAGCCCAGCAGCCACCTGCTGGCTACCTTTGAAGACAGTGAAGAGAAATAGGCTCTTACAGGACTTGATTTTTCTGACCAAATGTAGACACCTAAGGTAGGATAGAGTTCAAGAAAACATATCAGAAGTAGGTACCTAAATATAAGCAAGATGTCTAAGCTTCTAGTATAGTCATGGAGCCATACAGTCAATGGACACCAGAGAAAAATTCAGTTCACCCTACAATAGACAATCTGTAGTGGGCTGAACTGCTCACTGGTCTCCCTTGACTGTATAGACTATATCTTCACTAACTATATTGGACACTTGAAAACCTGGCTTACAAGTAGCAACCTACACGTAGATCCCTGAATTCAGGTGTCAGTCTGAAGCAGAATCCTACCTCTACTTTAAGGCAGAGATGAATCACGGCCAGTTTCTCACCACTCACTACAAAGGGAGCTGAGCATGGATAGCTCAGAGGTGGACGTCCTCCTCTCCTCACCTAAGCTGTGCTCTCGAAGCAATGTGTTTTTGCAAGCTGCAAATCTGAGCTCAGACCGAGCAGGTCCCAGGCTAAGTCTTGGTGCTGTTCCTCCTCTTTCTGTCTGCCACACAAAAAATAAAGTGCTGGGTGGCAGGAACAAGGGCCCCTCTCCAGTAGGAAATGAGTAGTTAGGAGCCTCTCCCTGCCATCCTGACAAGTCCCCAAAACTGGTCTCTTCTGTAAGTGCAGATGGCATTAACAGAGGTACCAGGCTGGACCAGGGGCACCCAGGCTGCTGGCTCTCTCAGGGCTACTCTGCAGATCAAGACAGCAACCCATGCAGGCAGTTTCACCTGCAAGCTGGACGCTCACCCACAGCCTGTGTACCCGGAGCCTAGGAGCTTGGCTGTGGTCTGATAATCCTGGCAGAGTAGGACCTGTCCCAGGACTTTACCACTTTTCATTATATTAAAATACATCTTGCAGTATTTTGAGTTTCCTGTGACAAGTTCTTGTCAGAAGGATGCTGGCTCTGCCTAACTTTGCTCCCAAACACCTAGTGGCAAACAGCTAAGTTTGTGTACGGACAAGATAAAACATGTGTGAGGGTTACAGCAAATTGTTAACTGAGCAATCATGCAATAATATTGTAAGCTCAGCCTTGTAACCAGGCAAGCAGAGCTACTGAACTCACCGGAGCTACCAAAGCAAGGAAGGGAGATGAACCACTGGAACTCATTCAAATTTAAGTCCCAATTCTGCAACCGGATTCCCTAGTGTTGATAGGGTTTTGCTTGGGTTCACATTAGCAACTGGGGACTTAGTTATACACTTCTGATTAAAGCTAAACAGAATTTGACAGTGCAACCTTTTCCTTATGTTAGAAACCTACAACTGTGTGCCAAATATGCAAGATAAAAGAATATAACAGAACTGAAACAGTATAAAAATAGGTTACAGTAAGCATACATTTTTATAGCTACATATTTTTTCCAGTTGATTCCACCCAGTCCATCTTTCTTCAAATAATTGTCATTAATCAAATACAAATATAGGCCCCATGGGTCTAACTCAGACTCAAAGCTAAGCACATGTGTGTTTGTTGGTCTGCAGTCTTAGTTGTTGCAGTTTTATTGAAAAACATTCTACAACACATTTTTTTCCAGCAATTCCCCTCCTCCCACTCAACAAATCAAATTATGGAGGGATTCATCTAATCATTTTGAAAAATGTTTTCATATATCAAATATAGTCTTACCCCACAAAAAAATAAAAAGCCAGAACAAAACTGCCTTTTTCATTGTCAACAGCATATACAGGCAAAGGTCTTGTTTTAAATCTTGCAGATAGACAGCAGCTTCAGAGATATGCAGTGCAGCAACAGTTATGGAGAAAACAAGTAAGCTCATAAAGTGTCAACTCACACAGGTCAGGAAAAGCAGGAGTGAAGGTTCAGGTGGGCTGCTACTCTTGTAGGCAGTTTCTCCAAAGACACCAGAGACACAGCAGTCTTCCAACATACAGGTGGCTGGATTTGGGCTCAGAACCGAAAAAGCCAACCTGTATTCTGAATTGTCAAAATTTACCTTACACATCTTCTTTTACTGGAAGTAATCTTGATTTCAATAGGACTATTTATGGTTACAAAGATAAGCATGTGGCTTCTTAAAGACACACACACACGCATACGTATATATATTTTTATATATACATAAATTATTGTATGTATATATACATACAGTACATTCCCACAGACACACAAAGAAAGCTTGTTTTCCAACCCACAGCTAAAGAAGAACAAAGTACAAAGTTCAATAACTCTTTGGCACCCCTACAAACTCAGAGAATCCAAGAAATCTTTCAGAAAAAAGCAAGAAAACAGAATGTGGCCTTCCCCACACATCACGAGGAGTCCAGAATACATCCTCACCACAGTCCCCAGCTGTAAGAGCAGCCCTCAGAAACGTTTCTTGGTAGAACCCTCCTTTCTGCAACATGCGCCAGCATTTCACATTCCTCCTCTCCACAAAACAGCCTTCTGATAAGCAAAGTCAACGAGCCCTTGTTATTTTCTTTTCCCATCTCTAACATGCTGTGAGACATCCTTTGGTTTCCAGCTGCCCTATGACTTACTGTAGCAGAAAGATTTGCTATCTCCGTACATCTCTGTGAGAAACTTTTCAGGAAACTCTGCATTTTGGAAATGCTGTTTGCACCAAAGTAGCATTTTAACGTTTGTGAGAAAACAAGACACCTTTATGCTACTTTAATTTAATCTTGTCCTTGAAGAAGGATTTGTGCAGTGAACACTTCAGCATAGAGTCAACCTTCCACCTTTCCTTTTGCAACATAACATTAGATTGAGGGAATACAGATTTCTAGGAAAGCAGCAAACAAGACTGCAGGTTCCCAAGGTATCTTTTTCACGCACCTTCTGCAAACCTTGGACATTACTGGAAGAGAAGATGAATTACTCAGGCTCTGTGAGATCAGGGAGCAAGGCCTTCCACAAGGAAAAATTATGTAGAGGTTAAGGGTCAGGCATGCCTCAAATGTTCTCAGTTATCTATTTCACTATGAACCAAACGCAAGAACAGAAAAAGACTTCTTGATTCTACTCTTCTTCTTCTCCCATCTTGTAGTAGGGGGATTTGCTTAATTCTTTACAGTTGACCCAGCCCTTCTACCCTGACAATCTTTGTGCTAAGTTACGGCTTGCAGCTGCAGTCCTGCTCAGGGCAAAAGTGTTAACCCTTTCCCTGACAATCCTTGAACTGGTTATTATATACAATCCATCACACGAATCTGATTTGAGACACAACCAGATGGTTGTTATTTAGGTGAAAGCAGACCCAAATAGAATAATAGTCCAAAACACTACAGGGTCAGTTACTAAACTACTAATTTGTGATCAGAAGTTGGAAGAGAAAAAAGTATGCTGGCATGGAGAAGGGGCAGGATGGGAGTTTGAGATCATTAGTTCCTTTGCATTCCTGCTCTTGAAGAACTTTCAAACCTAAGCCTAGAGCTTTTGCTTCCATTAAACTATCCTGTCTGGGGGCTTGGGTAGGGTTTTTTTAATGAGCTGTTCTGAAACACAAACCTTTTTAAGGAAAGGTTCAACTTAATTCACAGTTGAGCCAGAAAGAGAGAGCCAGCCTTTCACTGGCACTTCTTCTTCTGAAAAGAGAAGAAAATTGACACCTGGAAATGCTGACATTTCAGAAAACAAATCTTACCCCCTCTGAGTACAAGTTCAATGTCATGGCGATGTCGATGTCGATGTGGCAAACCACATGACATTGAAGCAGGAGGAATGTAGAAAAACTTACAAAGCAAAACTTGAGAGGACTGTTTAGGAACAAATAAATAATTTGTGTGTTGAGCAGCGCCATGGGTCATTAATTTTTATCACCACTTTTTGAACTGCAGACAGAGCCTGGTAGGTACTGCTTATCTTTCCCCTCATAACAGCTGCACAGATATTAACACTAATGCCTGAGGTAGGCTATTGAAACTGTTGGATTTATACCAGCCTACCTCAAATCAACCTGACAGCCTCCTTTAGGGCTTTGCAGATAGTCCATATTTCAGTTTGGATGCCAAGTTATACACAGATTTGGTTCATACTGAACTGAGTTTAGATTTTCTTTCTATTTGCTTTTCTCACCAAAGTGAAAAAATGCCAAAATTCTGCTTTACTTAAAATAAAACAGGCAAATGAAGGATTAGACCCCTAATGTTGCAGGGAGAACCTCCATGCTTTCATCCAGCAGTGCATATATTGGGACCCTCCACAGTAGAAAGGAAAAAACAGATTGCGTCCTGTCCTCTGCCTGAGAGCGTTTGTGTCCCTTTCCTAGGGAAGTGCAGTCACACATAGGCCATAGGATATGATGGCACAGGGTGTTATCAGCTTCCCCAGCACCTCCCCTGAGCTGTGGGACTTCACCACTCTGTCTAAATTAAATGCTTCCTAGCAGGTAGTCTGGAGCCAACATCTCCCTTGCTGCAGGTGAGCGATACAGCCACCTGGCCAGAAAGCAGGCTGCGCTCCTCACACATGTGGTGGGCTATATACACCCAACTGAATACAGCTATGGCAGGGGACAGGTAGACGATGCCATCTTCTCACCCGACATGCAGCACAGACTGCAGCACTTTCATCCTTTCACTTCTCCCCCTCCTTGCCCCATCTCTCCCCCCATAAAGCTACTTTAAGTGCATGACGCAGGGCAGAACAGCTCTGCCAGGTACATGGAAAGGACTACACCAGGTGGTTTAGTGTGTTCGCCTGGGAGCGGAGAGATGCCAGTTTTGGTGGCAGGAATATCTGCCTACTTGGGGAGCACTGGGATCACCAGCCACAATGTTCTGGATTAGACTAAAACCAATATATATTTTAAAGGGCATTTCCTGCAAACTGGAAAACTTCCTTTTTAAGCCAACATACTTGGGGCAGTCTTCTGTTCCCTAGACATAAAGTATTTACCCTCTTTAACATTAGGCACTGAGTTAGCTCATGTAACACCTGAATCACCCTCTCTCCACTCTCTATAAGGAGAGACCAGCAGAGCCACTCTCCTAACACACAAACACCAATTTAGTGGCAGGTCAGACTGGATGAACTAAGCCCAAACGCTTATGCTGCTGCATGTTAGTAGAGGAGTTCCTTTTATGCTAACCCACTCTCCAGTGGTGTCCATGCACTCTCTTGCATCCTGTCATTCAGCTGTGTTCTTCATTTGAGCTATTTTAGAAGCTGTTCAAGAAAGGAACTGATTTTTGAATAATAATGTGCTATATAGATCTGCAACACTTTATAATTGTTCAGAGTACAATAAGACATATTATGACAGCATTTGGAATACAAATGCGTTATAATAAAGTCCAAACATTATAAGGTTTACATATATCCAGTCCAAGCAGAAGACAATTGGAATTAATTTAGTTCTTACACTTTAATATATATGTATACAAAAGGAATGCTTGTAAATCAAAAACAATTTACAAGCAAAATAGGAACAAATCAGCAACACTCAGTACACTCATATGGTGGGTGCATTTTTGCTCCATAATGCTAGACTTGTTGGTTTTTTTTCTTTTCTGTGCTCTTGTGCCTAATTTGTTCCTTTAATAGAAAACTCAAGAAAGTGCAGGTTGTAGGAGCCTTTCCCATGCTAGCAAATAACAGAAACAACATCACAATAATTTAGGGCCCTTTCTGCTTAAACAGTACTCCTGCAAGTTATTTTCATAGACACTATTTTTAATAAATAAATGCATATACCAGGCTTTTCAGAGCTGGAGCTTTTGTGGGTCATACAACGGAAACAATCTTCCTCCTGAATCTATTTTTCCCTATCAGGTTATTTTCATCTTTTCATCTAGCTATTTATGGAAAAAGTAACCACAGTCCTCCAAAACTGTCACTGGAGACTATTTTCCCAGCTCAGTTGAAAGGTAGTCATATCTGTGGGTCTGAAATTTCTGCAAGGGTAGAATGCTTTGGTCTGTTTCTTGAAAGATGGGATTATAATGGAAAATAGCGTTAGGCTAAAGAAATAGCACTGGTGGTATAATTTGGCAGAAAAATAAAGGCCATACAAACAAAGGGGTTTGCATTTCTGGAAAAATAATTTTAGTTTTGTGCCAACACTGTCTGGACTGAGAAAAAATATGATTTACACCTTTCTAAAACCTTGAACCCATTGCCAGAAGTATGTAAGAAAAGTCAAAATCCTAAGGAGCAAATTTCTTGGGCTGCCATTTCCAATGAATAAGTTTGATAAATAAAACTTAATTTTTACATCTGCCATGGATTCTGGGATATGATTAATAGCTAGAACATTGTGGCCAGTAGCCAATGTATGTATGTGATTACAGCAATCTTAAATTTAGTACATTTTGAATAAATATGCCAAAAAAGAGTGTAAAAACACTCCATGCATGCTTGGAAAAAATCTTGTCACTGTGTCAAATATTAAATCCTTATGAAAGTTAAATACCACAGGCATAGTTAGGCGGAATCACAGAAGCACGGGGTGCCACTGGCATCAGCTCAGCTTTGGGAGCTCAATCACTGAAACACCAATTCTGTTCATTTTGTTTTCTACATTTTGTTTCAGCTGCTTTGCTACATATGGTAGTGGGGAAAAAAAACAAACTAAAAAAACCCTACTCTGCCAAAAGTGCCATATTAAACTAGTTGTCTTTCAGAGTTAGTTGCCAAGAAAAAGACTGCTTTTTTTTTCTCAGTTTGCTCATTTAAAAATTATACTCTGCTAACTTGGATTTGATCATCAGCACCATTTGCTTCTTCTCTTTGAAGGGCATCATGTTTTCACCTGTGTTGTAAGCAGCAGGAGGATCACAGAGAATCACTAAACTATGCTGAACTTGCACCGCAGAGCTACTCATTTAATTCAGTTCTTACAAGGGATAGTTCACTGGCAATTCAGAGGAAATACAGCATATCTTCTAAATCTCTATATCTGCTGGACAGGGAATTTTTCTTCCTTCTCTCTCCTTTATCTTCATGCCATCCCCTCTTCTGCTTCAGCAATCTTGCCACTATCAGCTCTTCTTTCAGTATCTACACCATCTGTACCTCTGCTCCGCAGAGGAATACAGATCCACAGTAGAGCCATACTTACCACAGGATCATTTCTGGGTAGGAGCAAAAGGGTTGGAAGCTCCTGGAAATTCAGAGCCTAAATAAGACTTGTCCAAACCAATCAGTAATTCTAGCCTTAACACTAGCCATGTGGTCTTAACAACTTTGAAAATGAAAGCTTAATTTGTGTGTCTTTCTTTTGTGCACCAGGTCTCAAGTGTTTGAGTTGTGTAAGTCAGTCTCCTTGCTGTACAAAGTAGAAGATAGCCTTATAATGTTTTTAGGGTACCTTTTTTTCTAGAATACCTGGCCTATATTTGGTAGAAATTTTAGACACCAGGTTCCCAATTCAGCCAAACTGTTTGGGGTAGATATATTTGCAGAGCAATGCACAACATCAGCTATTGCAATCTTTTAACTTTTTTTTTTTTTTTTTTGCTCAATTGCAATCTTAACTTTTCAGGGAAGGGAGACAGAAGCACCTTTGCTGTTAATGCCTATCCTCTGCCTGCCTCCAAATGGGTCAGGTTATCACCTGCTATAGCTACATCCCTTACCTAAATACATACTTTAATAATAATCACCTCTACAAGCAAGGCTTGTTGTGCTCTGAGCAATGAATTCTGAGCCAACATTTGTATTAAGCAGTATTGACATCCAGTGGAGAGTTAGAATAATTACAGGCATACAGATAACCAAACACAATAGTCCAGTTTGCATTCTGAGCTCAGCTTGAAAAGGGCAGTCGTATTGCCTCAACCTACAGATACTATCTTCCTATAAAATGTTGGTATCAGCCTTAGTGTATTCCCTTTGTTAAGAAAAACTGCAATATTATCATACACACTCTTCCATTTCTCTATAAAGGGATTACTTTTTGTGTAGGGTTTCCTTTTCTTCACATAGTTTCCCTTTTTTATTATAGGTGTTCATAAGTAATGTCTGAGCTGCAGGCGCTGTTGTTTTCTAACAAAAAGAAGGCATAGAAGCATGCGTTTGACTGTTTTCCAGGACACATAAGAATGAACCCATATTTGAAAATAGTATTATAATGCAGTTTAAAACCAGAATCAGAGTCTCAGACTTGATCATGTTTGCTGAAGGTTAGAGAAGATGAACTTGCACAGGCCATCTAAGTACCTCCACGCTGCTGTGGAAGCAATGTGCAATCGAGCTCTTACAATAAGGCAGAATCAGTATGAGACTTGGAGCAGTAGCAATAATCTCATCAGCCCTAGTCTAAGAAGAGTTTGGTGAACCTTTCTGATTCTAACAGAGCTATCTTCTTATCAAAGAAAGCTAATTAAAAATATTCACATTTTACTGCAAAGTGGACTACGCATCATAAAAGTAACCACTTGTCAGTTTTCAGCAATCAAGAACTGAACAACTCCTGAAAGAAGTAGTGAAAATCAAATAAAAATCACAGTAAGATTGACAGAAAAAAAAAAAAAGAAACAAACGGTAACAATACATTTTACAAGTCTACAGCTTCTGTCTTTGTTACTGCCTTCTCTTTCCGTACCTCAGTGAAATCCATCCTGGGGCAACTGGAGATATCTGAACATCAGCAGTAGAAAATAAAGCTTTCATCTACCAATCACCAGTTAAAAATTTGCCATCTTACTGTACTTTGATGGCCTATGCTGTATAAGTCGGTTGTACTTTGTATTGCCAACAGGCATTCACATTACAGAAAAAAAAACTTGTAAGTGCTAACTCAGGCTCCAGTGTATTTGTTGAACATCTGGTCCTGGTATAATTGCTCAAAACTGCAGAACACTTAACATGTTCGGCAATACAGATGCAGGTTTGGGGAAGTGTTGTATACTCCCAAAGCATCATTCAGGGAAAAAAAGAGAAGAAAACAGATATAAAAACAAAGAATAGAAGCTATGCTGTTCTAAAGGTATTGAACTGTGTCCACATGCTCCTGTTACTCCAAGGCCCTAGATGGCCTCAGTCTTAGTCTTGGAGAACACACCAGGGACTGAGTAAAAAGAGCACCCCATGGGGTTGCTGGGAGGGAAAACCTCTGACTCAGATAAGCCATACCTAACCTTCAGATGCACTCTCTTACACTGTCTGGGTGACCCCACCATTAGCAGTTCTCCCTAAGAGTGACCTGAATATGGGTATTCATACCAGAGCCCAGGAGAATCAATGAGACTTTTCAAGGACTTGGTAACACACATGAAGTATGCAGCCCTTAAGAGGCCAAATGCACTGCCATCAGGAGCACCTGTCTCACAGCAGAGTCTCGTACCAGAGCCTCATTAAGGAAAGACTACATGCGATGAACAGTAGAGGGCTGCTTGTAGGGATACGTCATGGTTCACCACGTCCAGGTACGTACAGGCTGTGAGGAAGGGTGTGGAAGGCCTTTCTTGACAAACTTCTAGCTCCTGGGCAGTGCTGGCAGGTAATACAGGCAACATGTTTTAAATAGGCCAGGAGAGCACTAAAAAGGCCATTGCAGAGTACTGTGAGTGCCATGGGATGGGTGTCATACGGAGAACATGGTCCAGGCTGAACATACCTGAGATGCTCTGAAGGTATCACCAAGATCTGAAGCGCAGATGCCCATGGGAGATCCTCACTGGGGCAGCCTTCTGGAGTGAACTAACAGAGTAGTTATATGTTGATACGGACAAAGCAACCATTCTTTGAAAAGAGTCTGAGTTTATACAGTTCCTTGAAAGACCACAGGTATAATATGTACACATAAGTGTAAAATGCCACTCTTTTTGTAAAATCTAAGTAATACCAGACATTTTTGCTGTTAGCTATGCACACACTGATGTACAACTCTCATGCTGTACTCACCTAGTAGGTTAGATCAGGGAATTCAGTTAATCACTCACATTTGCTTTCTCCCAGATTGATTCACCTGCATAATTTAATTGTTTCATCTGCCCTATACCTCAACATTTTTCCTTGTCACACAAAAGGACACTAATTGGTTCCTAATCTTAATTATGTGTACTTTTTCTGCAAAACAAAGGAATTCAGTTTGCTTCAGTATATTCAGTAATTTGTTCTCAGTACATAATTACTGTTGCTTTAGCCAGTTTGTTTTATATCTGTTCTGATTGCTCTTGATTTCTTGCAATTAGCTGATTTCCCTGGGATCCTTGGAAGTATGAGCATCAGGAAATGCACTACAAAGATCTGCAGTTAATAGATTTTCAGGTCTCTGATTAATTTATTACATTTTGTGCAAAAAAAATTTAGGAAGCCACAAATTACAGGGTTTATAAAGCCCACAAATGAGACTATTAAAAAAAAAAAAAGAAGTATTTGAGAAAGAACAACAAGCTGCAAAGAATTTTAAATTTCTAAATATAATTTCAACTTTAATATGCCAGTTGTTTTAATGAAATACTCCTCAGTTGACTAGTGGGAACACACCAAGATTTGAGAACTACAAGAGCTTTGCATCACTTATTATGGATCCATGTGGAACAGTTGTCCTTCTGCAGCAGCTTAGGAACCCACCTAATAAACTAGCAATACCCAGTGGAGAGGGTCTTACACATTCTGTTTGGTTTTTTTAATCCTTCCGCCTTTGAAGATGATATTCTCCATATTTCTGCTGAGTTTAGGTAGGAAGGAGCTGCTTGCAGCTCCCAGGTCTCAAGCCAACTCAACACCAAGCCCGATCCTATCTTCAGAAAAGCCAGCTGGCAATAGCTTCCACAGTGCCGTGTGCTGGCCGAGATGAGTGGGAGTGTAGTAGCATTCTGGCTGCACACCTGCAACCCTGGAAAAACAGGTAGCAACATAGGAGCTGGCTCAGCACAAAGTGCCTGCAATGTGCCAGACAATCTGGCTCAGTATTTCTGATTGGAAGAGTGGATAACTGTTTACATTATAAAAAACCCTTATCACAAGGGGCATCTGTGCTGATATTGCAACAATACGGCCAAGGAATAAAAGAAACTGTCTGTTTCCTTACTCATAGAAAGTTCTTAGACATTAGCATCATCGTGGGCCTACAAATCTCCTGTCTGATTCTGGGACTCTTTGAATCTAAGGGGCTATATATAGCTCTTTATCTCATGCCACCTAAGAAATACATGTGTTTGGGTTTGGGTTTGGTTTTTTTTATGGCACATCTGAATCCCATTGTCTTCACAGTAAAATATATAACCAAGAGCAAAAATTCTACTTGAATCTATGTACTGGCTTTTTTCAGAGTGTGCAGATGCTTATAAGAGCTTACAAGAACTCCTTGCCTTAAAGGTTGTGCGTGCATAGCTGCGCATTGTTAGAAACTCCTTTTACTGATTTCTTTCAAATACTTTTACTAATTTCTTCCAAGTATACACAGGAAAAAGTGTTTGTGTTCCAGTTGTCAAAGATTGGGTTGTATGTGGCAACATCGCATCTAAGTAAAATGAGGAATTCACCCATCATTAACAATCATCCTTATTATTAGCAGCTTATTGCTTTGAGTTAAATGTGGGAGTTGTACAGAGTCACAGGACTTCACGTGCTGGAGATTTAAGACAAAGATTAAATGTCACAAAATGGCTTTTCTATTCCATGTACATCAGCATGTAAATCAGTGGATACCTAGGACAGGGAGGAGGAGAGATTCACAAAAGCTGAGTTTAGACAAGTGAGACTATTCTCTCTATATACTCAATGCTAATGCTACTTTGCTCTTCAGAGAATCCTGTCTGTTAACTGATGACAAAGAGATTAGGAAAACTAACATGGCCAAGCTAGAGTTAGCCCAAGTTGTCCTCCTGAAGTGCTCTGTCCAGAGGAGTATAATAGTGAGCCAGGATCTTCTAAACCATTCCACTAAGCTTAAGAAATTCACTTTAGCTCTAGACACTTTGGAAATCATTTATAGTTTCTGGTTTTAGTTCCTCTCCTGTGTCCATCCATCTCCTTTTCAATTCTCATGAGACTGAATCATTCCCAGAGTACAATTCTGCTTGGATCTCAGAGCTAGAGAGGTAGTTCCTTAGCGATGTTGCAGAAAGAGGTTTTGTTCACTGTAGTTCCTTATCCCCTCAAAACTGAAGACCTCAGACCTGTCTTAGGTTTTAGAAGTTTGAACAACTTAATCAAAAAGATAGAATTCAGGACAGTATTCTTGGCATCTCCTACTCCTACTGTAAATCCTGATGTCTATTCAATGCTTAGCTTATTTTTTTTTCTTTTATGTGTCATATATCTAAGACAGCAGAAATAAATGCTTGTTCCATTCAACTGCTCACTTCCTGGACTGTTGTAAGCTTTCAGAGCACTTACTGTATGAGAGCTGCCATATCTCTAAAACTATACAAGACTTCAAGGTAGTATCAGGTACTGTATCTGCTACAACTGGAGTAATCTAAAGTCTTTCAGTCAGGATTCACTTACAGACCATATAGGCAGTCTAACTTTTGATGTTGGAGAGCTGTCTTAAAGAGCTTACAAAATTATAAGTAACTCTGCAGGAAGCCCCCCCAGCCTGAAACCATAACCTGGCCCTGCCAGAGCAGTGTCCTATTTGGGCCTGTGGTCCTTTGCTCTCGCTTTCACCTATTAACAAAAACACTGTTTTTACCAGTAAGAGCATTAGAGAAGGAGAGGTGAAGATATTTATCATGAAAGCCCTATGTAAAATATATTTTAAGGATAAAGCCTCTTGACTATTTCTATACTAGTAACTGAAAAACAGCCAGAGTACAGCTCAAGCCCTGGTCCACGACTGGGATTAAATGGCTAGCACACTCTTGCATGTGTGCTAGCCATTTCTGACTTCTGACTTGTGCCTATTGGCATTCTCACAGACTATGCTCAAGCCCAGCATGAGCCAGGGACCATTCCCATGAGGCCATCTGGCACCTCTGTTTTGAGATGACGGTGAGTTCAGCTCTGCAGATGTGATCAGTGTCATGCCAGGTGGCCTTCAGTCCAGAGAACGCTCCCTGGCCTGTTTTGTTTAGTGGTGTAGGCACTGGCTTTCAGACAACACCAAAATTTCTATTAAAAGTTATATCAAACAAACTGTTTATTAGTTTTCTTTCCAAAACCTAATACCTGGAAAGATGAGAATACATTATGTTCTCCTGATAGGTACAGTACACAGCCTGAGTGGGACCTTGCAATACCAGCCCCACCTATGTTTTTCACAACAGAAACAATAAAAGGTTGTTCTCAGTAGATTTGGTTACAGCAATTGAATTCTCTTATCCTAAACTGTGTTTGAATGAGGTGACTCGCCCTCTAGATGTACCAATTTCTCTCCATTCCCACGGATAATAGAATAACTAACTTTGATTTTAGGTATTTAATATTGAGACAGCTAGAAAAAGGCCTCTGAAATTTTAAGTTTCATTTCTGTGAAGCAAAGAGGAATATCCCAACATAAACGTTATGGCAGGATACATTTTCTGCAGCAATTCAGCAAAGGTGCAACTGTTCCCTTGGTGGGCCAAGATTTGATACTCAGTGGTATTGTGATCTTGTTCTGCTTACTTGCTCAAAGCAACCTACTAATTTATCAGAATGAGTGGAGTGAGCAAAAGTCTCCTTATACACCCTGCTAGAGGTTGTTTAGAACAAAGAGACTTCTGTGCTTTTCATATGTGGAGCACCTTGTTAAAATTCTCTTCAAGAACTGCAGCTATTACTAATTAAACTTCCTTACCATCAAAGTAGTCACATAAATCAGCCACACAATAATGGTTCTATGAAAAATACTTTATCAAACCTTCTGAACACACTTTAATGCAGTGCAACTGAAAAATAACAGAAGATCCACTTCTTTATTTCCTCTAGTCACACACTAAACCAACCATTTCTGTGAAAAGCAGCTCTCTTTTTATGCCTACAGCTCTGATTCATCCAATAGTTCTGAATACAGTATGTGATGAATTCAGCTTGTACCAAAGATATAAGCATACGCAAAAGGACTGAAATGTCAATTGTGAGGCTTTAAATGACATTCTTATTTCTCTGTAAGCCTCATGTCATGTTCTCAAATGCCTCTCTCAGATGTGCTACCTAATGAGAGATAGTACTTGATAGAATGAACCTGCAATGCTGCTGATAAGTTAGGCGATATTTCTTGCTCATGTTACCTTTCATCATCCCTATTGGTTGTTATGGCTCCCTTTCTGTCATTCTCTTGTTTTTTATTTTTATTCACTGTCCCTGAAGACCAAAACTATATGATTTTTCTATAATACCACAGGTAATAGAATAACTAACTTTGATTTTAGGTATTTAATATTGAGACAGCTAGAAAAAGGCCTCTGAAATTTTAAGTTTCATTTCTGTGAAGCAAAGAGGAATATCCCAACATAAACGTTATGGCAGGATACATTTTCTGCAGCAATTCAGCAAAGGTGCAACTGTTCCCTTGGTGGGCCAAGATTTGATACTCAGTGGTATTGTGATCTTGTTCTGCTTACTTGCTCAAAGCAACCTACTAATTTATCAGAATGAGTGGATAATAGAAAATTTTCTGATTCCTACCTCCCTGGCACTGTTATATTATTTAAATTAACATTAGATTTGGCCCAGACTCTTCCGTGGGCTGGCCACTAACTGTCTTAGTCTTGAGCGTTGTCACTGTCAAAATGCAGATTCCCACTGTATGCATCTTTCACTCCCTGTCCTGACCTACTGCATACTTTTTCTCAAGAGAATTGGGGAAAAATTAGTCAAGGAAAACCAGAATAGTTTAAATATCCCCAAAAGTGTTTTGTTTAGCTATTCTTAAGAGCCTAGTAGTAGAAAGAGCAAAGAAAGATGACTGAGGCTTTTTTTTTCATTATGCCTCTTCCCATCTGACAGAGATCAAGGCAGCTGGTCTGGTTTCTTGGCTGCAGGATGCATAAAGTGTCTTAATTTCCTCTGTTACCTATTTTTCTTTGGTGCCAGTGTCTGCATCTCCTGGGGCTTCACAAAGGGGACATAGGTGCAAAATCATCCTGTGGCAAGACTGATGCTGTCTTGATCTAAGAGTATGACATCCAGACAAGCAAAATTTTAAGTAATGGGGAAACGTCTACTTCCCAGCCTGACTATATGTATGAAAGTAGAAGCTGAAAAATTCTCAAATGAGAAAATTATTTGGAGATATACACTCCTGCATAATATTACTGAATGAAACCATAGACCTAGCAAAGTGTATGGCAACATTGCTGCTGATTCCAGTTAACCCAGTGCTGCTCCTAAAGTCATTAATATAACAAAGGATTTAGGGTTTGGGGTTGGGTTTTTTTTACTGAGAAAAGTGGAATTTTGACTGCCTCTTCTGCACAGAGAGTGTCATACTGGCAGGTGAGAAAGAAGTTGGAGCTGTTTAGTTAAAAGAAAACTTATGCACAGCAGAGAAGAGAGAGGCTGTCTCACAGCATTGAGAGATGTTAGAGCTTTCTGGATGCACACACAAACTGTGGATAAGTAATCTCCTTCTTCCTGTGTATGGATAAAGTAGGTGTTTTTTGGCAAGAGAAGCACTGAATGGCACAATGCAATAACCGATAGAACTGCTGAAATCAACACCAATCATTTCTGGAAAGCAAACAAATTTGTGGGATGGCGGATGTAACAGGGATCACAATGATATTGATCTCCACCCATCCGGCCTGTATAACTAGAAAATAAACCAAAGGAGAAAACCAAAACAAATTGGTGGCAAGAGTTCTTCTTTAGACCAGTGCCAGCTAACATACCCTGACAAGAAAACAAAAGAAATTGTTTATAGTTTTAAAAATATTTTCCATTTTGAAGTTACTTGCAAATGAATTTCCTGAAAACAAAGAGAGAGAGAGAGAGAGAAGAAAAGATTAGGCAAGCTAACCTAAAAGAAAAAAAGAGCAAAAATCCAAGCTATAGTGACAAGTATTCTGAGAAATATAACAGATTGTTGCTCAAGAGTACTCTGTTGCAGTAATTTCTGTAACAAGATCACAGCCACAAGATTTTCACCATCCAACTTTGGTGTGCAGCCATTGGGGTAAATTTTAACGTGCCTTTGAGAGACAGAGTAGTTCCTGAGTCCCACCTTTCCCTCAGACACGTACTCCGTGACTATCCGTTCCCATTACCCATGCCAGTGAGCTTAAGGTCCAAAGAGGCAATGCTTCTGCAATTGCCCAAATAATTCCAGCTAATCTGAGACACCAAATAGACAGGCCTGATTTACAGATGTCTTAAAACCAACCACAGTTCCACAGCATATGAGTACAGAGTGTTAGAGCTATCTACCTTCTTGCAGGCTGAACTTTGATCAGCCTATTTCTCCCTAAAATCCCATCCTGAAAACATAAATGTCCAGCTTAGTCTTAAGCAATGTCCAGAAGTTAGAGGAATGATTGAAAAAGGCCCTATCCGATACTAATATCACAGTGCCTACATGTCCTGTGAGAAATTCCTTCAGTTCTGTCAGTCTCTGATGTGGCTCACAGGAAACACAACAGAAGCAGTATTTAAATTAGAAGAGGATCTGAGGAGCCTCGTTTTGACTGTGTCTCATGATCAGTTGACATCTGTGTCTAAGATGACTTGAGTTGTACTGCAGCTTTTCACATACTTGGGGCAATGATAAATTTCTCTTTTTCTCTTCTTCTGGTAAATTCTCCAGAATATGTATGACCAAGATATCTTTGTAACTCCCACCACATTTCACTGAAATCACCAAATATGTTCAAAAGACAGGGAACAAACAATGCAGACTGACCAATCTTATAAACCCTGTTTCTTCAGGAAATTTGGCTATACATGTTTTCTTTTTACTGAGCTGTGTAATGTAATGCTCAGAGAAGTCCTTGGATTCTTAATACCACCCTCTGCTCATTTGTACTTTTAGGAGGCTGCAGATCAGAGCATGGCCCCTGCCCTAGTAGCGTACGCAACTAGGGACACACAAGAAATTTCAAAGCAGTTCACAACTGAGGGGCTGAATGCCTCCTTCCTTGTGCGCAGCATGTATTGAGCCTGGCACAAAGTGGGACCTGTTGCTGCTGCCCACTCCCTGCTTCTAAAACGTTCTTACAGTTTCTCAGTTTTCTCTTCAGTAGCTCAGATTTCGTGACCCTGAGGAACAGAAGATGATCAAGAGAATCCCGTCTCTTTGAAAAGAGATGCGATTAGTCTCTCAGAGAGGAAAAAAGCTCTCATCAGGACTCATTCTGTGTGGAGGAAAGAACTGGGCTCCATGCCAGAGTGCTATTAATTCTACCTGGAAACAGATTAAATTCTAGGTCACCACTCTGGACGTGGAAGCCTTTTGCTTCTTCCACATTTTTAGCAGGGCTCTGGAGTTTTGGCAGTGTTTTGAGCATTGTGCTCCATAAAGCAGTGTTAAATACTGCACAGTTATAGTCAGGAAACACCTCTAAGTCCCCTAATGTCAATTAGCTACTTCCTCTGCAAAGTTGTAAGCAGATGCATGAGCAGCTCTCCAGGAATATATTTGCTAACAGGTGCATTATTAGGAAGGAAAGAAGGTCATTTATATTAACAGAAGGTTCGCTTCAAAATCGTTCATCCAGTGTTTTCTGTCTGCTGCTGGCCCTGCTGTTGCCTCTCACTTTTCACCCACACGTGCTGGATAATTAGGGGTTCAAACGATGCATGAAGGGCCTCTGTTTCTAGTGACTCATAGCTTCAGGGATTATCCAAGATTACCAGAAGGCTTGTGATTCCCTATGGCCCGGAAGAGAAGCTGTCCATAACACATTGATCTTAATAGATGCTGTAAGATTAAAATTACAGGGGTTGCTGACAGTAATGATAAATTACAGCAAGTAGGGTCTTCAACTGGCATAAAGTAGGGCAGCTTCTTTGAAGGAAACAGAGCTTTGCTGAGCTATACCATTACAAATAACTGCTGCATACTGGCTTTTTTCTTCTCTACCGTAAGCCAATTTCTTTCTTACTGTTCATCTCTCAAGGCGCAAACAGCCAAACATAGTTTTTTTTCCCTAGGTTTAGATCACCAAACTCATGGATTTATACAAACAAAAGTCAGAAACCTGGCTATGCTGATCTGGACATGTTTTTTAGTGAATTCTGTTTTTGCATGGGACCAACAACCACACATTAGTATTCGAACCTTACATTTTAGTACACTAAGTCCGTTCAGACTATATTTGATGTTCTAATGGTGAGAAACCATTCCTGTTTATAACTCCACAGTCAATGGGTGATAAAGCATTTAAACTGGAAGAGCTCAGCTGCACACACCAAACTTTAAAATAAGGAACACTGAGGGAAAATCAGTGTTTGCCAGAAACTGTTGCAGAACTTGGAGTCATTTGGTGTGAAATAATGCAGCTTGCAAACATTTTAACCTGCTTGCCATGACAAATGGACTGGCACTGTCCTGTGCTCTTGTGATGGAGAAAAGGACCTTCTGAATTAAAACAAATTAACCTGCTTGTAGTGGCCACATGTTACAAGCAAGCTAGAGACCTCTACACATGCATGCCAGCCTTTTGAAGACACTTACAGAATTTGAGAATGAGTCTATCTGCCTGCTCAGACATTGCCAACAGCTCAGTTGGATGAAGTCTCTTTCAGAGATGGCAATGGGTGCACAGAGCAAATGCACAGACACATCATCTGATCGTGTTGCCAGTTTTTACTGCATCTAACGTACTTTAGAACAGCATGGATAATATTCTGTTGGACCACTTGGCCCTTCCTTTTTAGGGACAACCAACAAAGTGGATTTATCTTGCCCTATTTGAACTATCCTAATACAATGCATATTTAATGAGGAGAGGCATTGCATATCAGATCTACACCAATTGAGGGCTTTTCTCCAGGGGAAAGCATTTGGTCCTCATGATTTCCAAGGAAATTTTGCAGAAGCGTCCAGTTAACTTAGGAGCTGAAGCCCCATTTTAAAATTGACTCAGGATAGATCTACACTAAGCAAGGAAACACAGTGCACAGGTAACAAAACTCTCAGGCTGATGCAGAAATGTGTGCGAATACCAGCTCTGCTCTCCACAGCACTACAGCTGTGTCAGCTGAGTGAACAAGCTCTGCCCCCAGCTGGGGTACAGCGTGGTCAGGATGGCCACACTCCTGCTGCTGCTGGGACAAGCATGGTGCCTGCTGCATCTCCTTATCATTCTCTGTGGCACAGCACAAGCAAATCCTTAGGCTTCAAAACTTCAGGGAAGAGTTCCTAGAATCACTTCGGTGCTTTTGAAAATGTTATTCTTCAGCCTTAGTCAGGCAAGCTCTATTATTGCTTCAGCAACAGATACAGGGACTGAGTAAAGTCAAGATTATGGAATTTGGCCTAGAGCCCTTTCAAATGCGCTTCTATGGGTAATTTAATAGCTGTATTATAAAATGTTAATGCTAGTATAAAAATCTGGGGAATTTCAGGCCCAAACTGGGTTAACTTTTTTCTTTTACTCTCCTTCCTCTTGAGAAGCTTGTTTTCTTTTTATTGCATTCCAATAACAAGAGACCATTTCACACAGGTACATCTGCAATATGTTACAGGCAGCACAGAATATTAAAACAACCTGTGCTACTGCTAGTGAAACTAATAAGGGAGTTAAAACTTTTCTCAGGCTGAAAAGAAAAAGGTGCATATAGCAGAACTACATTAGTGAAGGTACTGCACAGAACACTGAAGTAATTTTTAATTCACAGTCTTGTTTCAAATAGCAATTCTGCTATTCTAAGAGGGGATCTGGGCTAGGGTGAAGTGGTGGTGATGGTGGTGGTGGCCAGGCAGTTCACATGAGGTTATGTTTAGATATGGATCAGAGTTTTAAAGCACAGCAGTAAGTTAAGATAATAAAACAAGCAGAATATAAAGCAGAGAGAGAGGAAGTTTATACATTAACCTCGCTTACTGAGTAGAGAGAGGCAAACCTGTCTATCCTAATCCTCTGAATTGACATGAGTGTGAAAGTTCACCTCCAATGTTACTGAGTTCACGCTCAGCAAAAGATCAGCTGTGAGGTAAATTGCAAAGCCAGGAGTGAGAAAACAATTCATCTGAGAAATGAAGAGGTGAAAAGGGGAAAATGAGTATAAGGAAAAAAAAGGGGGAGTAGGAAGGGTAGCTGAGTGATAGAAGCCAAAGAAACAGAAAGAAAGAGCCAATTGGGAAAATAAACAAATAGTTTCTTTTTTGGTTATGGCTGCAGGAATTCCTGCTCCACAGAAAAATTTACCATTTACAGATTTATTTATTTTTTTCAAATTGGAAAGAAAAGTCAGAAAGACAAAAAAAATTTGTAATGGAATTTTTTTTTAATTGTTTTTGTGGTTCTGGCCACCCACCTGCTTACCAGATTGGCTCCCAGTGCAAATTCTGACAGAATCAACACATTCCACCAAAATGTCACTGTCCAATGGAAAGTGACTCCATTGGAAATACTCTGTCCAGCTGTATATCCTGTCACTGCTTTTTAAGCTCTACTGCTACCCAAGGGGAGTTCAGCTTCAAAAATAAGAGCACAATATGGTCTGGTAATGCACATAACTCTTCAATTTAGGTTTCAAAAGGGAAGTTACTAATGTGCAGCTCAGCTTTCCAAAAGCAAAAAAAGTAAATCTGTTTTGTTGCTGTACCTATAGTGGTGGAGAAAGAGGGTGAAAATGTGGGAGAAAGAGGATAGGATGGTCACATGTTCATTTAAGTAGCGTGTCTCTGTGAGAGGAAATTCACAGAACTGAATTTATTCTGCAACCCCCTGAAGGACTCTCTTAGCTCCATATCTGGTTCTTCTAACTCCAAATGTTCAAAACTTTCTTATATTTATTGTAAATTTGGTGAATGACTGCTCTTTGTTAGTGGGTTGGTCAAGCCCCAAGGACTGAATTTTCTTACAGCTGGCTCCTCCCTTGTGCTCTCTCCCAGCGAAGCTGGTACCTTGCATATTGGGAAAGCAACACCATGGCACCTTCCCCATGGCGGGGTGGGAAGTCATCAGCATCATCCTGAAAATGGGCAGAGCTGCAGCTGGGGGACAAGTGTGGCCACTGGGAGAAAAGGCACAGGGAGGGCTGGGAGTACAGGGCAGGAGAATTTGGGGATAGGCAGAAGCAGAGGGACTTGGAGCAAGGAGGAGTCTGGAGACCTGCAGAAGAAAAAGGGCTGGAGGGTCAGGGTTGAAAAGGCAAGCAGAAAAATTTGGGGTGAGAGGAGTATGGGAGCTCCGGGGAGGGTAGGAATGAGAGTTAGCATGGGACACCTCTCCACCACCTAGTAATGCTAGACCGGGATCATGGTCCACTTGCCGTCACATGAGGCTCTTCATTTCCTTTCCTGCTATTTTTGCTTAATTTTGCTTTAACTAAATGCAAAATGCAGCTTATGTGCTTGATCTTAAATCTGCCTAGCTGATCAGGCCCAAGGTGTCCTGGAACAGGGGAAAGGCTGTGATCCAACCTTGTAACCTGGACCCCATATTCAGAAATTGCACTCGTAGGTTGGCATGGTTGGCACTCGTGCCAGCTGCCATGGCTGGCACTTGGAGGCCCACCCCCATCACATGGCTCATCAAGGCAGATGTGACTCATCATCTGACTCCACACAGCTATGGCTGATCTTTGGGAAATTTGCGTTGGTATATATGGAACTACAGAAACAAAAAGTATATGGCTACAAACTGGATGCCAACACCTGCAAACAGCATACAAATGGACTATCGGATTACTCTGTCCTGAGAGCTTAGACATCTACATCTCTGCCTCTGAAAGCAATCCAGACTCTGTGAATTCACTTGCACATATAGATGTTTGGCAGAAGTATCAGAGAAAAAAATGTGACTCTACTATACATTATTAATAGGTTAGTTTATCTAAGGTAAGGGACATAATGCTGGCTAAGAAGGCCTTTTTCTCCTGTATCAGTTCTTTGAAACTGATTTGGAAGCAGTTTAGGTTTCATTCAGATTCAGTATTCATTTCCAATAAATTTATGTTCAGTACCCCTTATATTTATGCTTCCTTCAGCCTGTTTTCCTTCCATTTGGCAATCTGCATGTGCAATTCTAGCTGCTAGCTGTTGGGCCTAGTTGCTGCAATGGGAACTGGCTGAGGTCTTAAATTATGTTTGAGAGCTTGATCCCACCTGAATAAAGTCAAAGAGAGCTTTCCATTAACTGTAACATGAACAGCAGAGAAATCAGAAATGAGGAATATTTTACTGCTTCATCCAGAAAGTTCCACAGCCCTGAACTTCAACAGATGTATACCACTAAGTCACAAAGATGGGATATAAGGCTGATATCAAAATTCAGCCTTTAAATTTAAATTAGTAGATATCTTTACAATCAGTGGGATGAATTCTACCCTTGGATACATAGCCTTCCTTGCAATTCTATTGGTCTCAAATTTCACACTATGTATAAACACAAACTACAGTTTCTCACAGTTTGTTTTCTTACAGCAACAGAACTTTTCAGGTGCCATCTCCAAATTAGTGTTTTTGTACAGATAATCAAGTGTTCTGGGAAAATAGCTTCTTTGACTAACAGAACAAGTCTGAGACATCCTAAAAGACAAGCTAATGCAATGTTGCTTATAGTGCATCCTGCTGATTTGCACAAAACCCTTTTGTTGATTCCCTTTGGGTTTTTTGACCTTCAGATGTGAATTCCTGGAGGCAGAGACCATCTCCTTTGAGTTGTATGGAAATTGCTTAGCCCAAGAGGCACGCTACTACCAGGAAAAGATAATTCTGAAACCTTGTGAAACTGTGTTAGATGGTGAGACCTTTCCCTGCGGTGATGTGTGCTTTCTCACACAAACAGTCCCCTCAAAAACTGGCTGGACTCCTGCTGAGAATAAATGCTTACCATTGTAAGTAAAAGCTGCGATCTAGACCTTAAAGGTTTTCTGCTGGCCAGCCAGACAATAATTCATTTGTCCTTGATTTTTCATTAACTCCTTTTTTGCTGTTTAAGGGAATCCTCTGAGGGCTTTTTCTAGTTGTGTTAACCATAGGATCTTTATCTTCCATGTGATCTTCCTCTATGTGAAGGGGAAAAGTGAAACCACATGAAACTGGGCAACACACCAGAAAACATTTATGAAATTTCTGGTGAAGTGTTTTGGCATAACTACGTAACAATAGCATACCATTTTCATTAACTTGAACAAACAAACTCAATAGATTATTAAAAAACAAAATGAAGAAGAAAGTACAGATGCAATATAACTTCACATCTGAGAACACAGAGGACAGAGTTACCAGCTTGTTTACTGCTCCTCTTGGTGTAGGAGAATGTGCCAGCCCAAAAGCCATAGGCAGGATCTATATCAAAGAACTCAGGGGAAATACCAGGCTGTCTCAGTCCCATTGGTGCCATTAAACCAGCAAGATCCACAGCCCTGTTAAAGATAAGGCATTTGCAATCCTTTACTGAGATGCAGTTGAACTTGATGATGGCAAAGGTAATGGATGCTCAAGAGAGCATTGGGATGTTTCCTGAAGTGACAGGAATGTATTTCTCATTTACTCTCCAGCAAGCATGGGCTAATAATTGGTCTAGAACCATTTTCTTCTCTCTTTCAGAAGATACACTGTTGCTGAACACAAGAATAAGTTCAGTGCCATAAAGCATAAAGAGTATATGGTCTGTGTAATAGTTGGAGGGAGAAACTCACTTGAGTGAAGAAGCAGCCTGTCTTCTCCACTGCTGAGCCAAATTAGAGCTAGCAGATCATGATGCCACTGCCATATAAACAGTCTGCCTTGACCTTAAGTAAGCTAGCTGGACGGTTGAAACAATAAAGCCCCATTCACGTGGAGCTCCAGAGAGATAATTTTACTCTAATTCTGAGGACAAATTTATCCTCAGATAAAACTGCAGGTTGATTTATCCTGCAAAGAGCTCTGTGCTATGGTGTCTGTGCTCCCAGCACCTGAACTTGTTCACGTGCAGCTTGCTCAGGCCACCTCTTTGCAGGACTGCACTGTATGACATAGACATGTCTTAAATGCACATGAAACCCATTTTTTTCCCTGGAGAGCGGACACAACAAACAGGAGGTGGGAGAAAAAATTATCAGGTTCATACATCTTTCTCTGCCCAAAGGCACAAAGGCACCAAGAAGAAGGAGAAGAACCAGGAGCTCAAAACTGTTTCAGTACAGGTTAATGTGCTAATTAAATGAAAAATCAAAGAGTTCAGAGATGAATGCAGCAAGCGTGTAGATAAGGGGAGGAAAGGATTGCTTAGGGTCACAGCTCCTATACTATTGTGTAACTAGGAAGGTACTCAGCTCAGTCTTCCCAGCAAATCCACCTCAGAGCTTTTGAAGAAATTTAGTTATGCTTGTTCAGAATAGTGGGTCTCATGAGACAATTAAAAAAGAATGATGGGGCATTCATAAAAGCCTAACAGCTATTTCAAATATGAAAGAACAAAGAGTAGACTGGGATTCAGGGATCTCACAGAGTAAGAAAGCATTTGCGGTCAAGGAAGCACAAGTGGACTGTGTATCCTACGTTTAAGCAGAGTAGTTGTGAAGAAGTGATGGGTTTCATGCATTTTTTATTCCTTCTTATGTGAACTTGTACATCTGTTAGATGTTATGTACTAGTTTATAACTAGCAGAGCTATTTGAGCTGGTAAGACATAGAAATACCCCAAAGGGAACGAGTAAGTTAACATGTACAGTTGTTATGAAACTGGCATTTTCTGTGCTAGGCCAAAAAATTATCATCACTGTGGCATTTCCACTAACTCAGAGTGAATATAAATGTTGAAAATATTATTTGGTTTCTCATAAAGTGAAGATCAGATCTGTAAGGTTTCATTTTTCTTTTTAAATCAGGATAACACCACGCTTTCCACTGCTTTTCACTATTCCAGCAGATCCTTCTGAGGTGAGTCTCACATCTTGTGGAATAACCTGATTTGATCTAATTCACAAGGAATAATTTCCTACTATTATATATGGACATATTTTGAAAGAGGGTTTTGTTGTTGTTGTTTTAAATGTAGTCCTGCTGTTCCAGCTCATGTTTCCTTTCTCTAAGCAAAAAGAAAAATGACTAGAAAATGGATGAGAATTGCATTGCTCCCAGCCCTACACTTTCTTTCTATTCTTTTGATTAATTACAGTGTTGCAGTACTTAGTGACACTGAACAGGGAGCTGAAATGTGCTGACCATTGTAAAGGAAAAGAGGCTGACAACAGAAGAAAGTGCCAAAGTGCATGCCAAGGGCCAGCATGAGGGCGAGAAGCAGTAAAAAACCATGAGGGACATTAGTCACCCAAGTCCAGAACAGCAATTCCTCCATCCTTTCCCGCCTCACCCATACAGCAGTTCAGAGTCTGAGTTAGGTCCCTCACCTTGATATGAAGCTGGTGGTTAGGGCACTGCTCCAGCAAATGGGGCCACTGAGCTCCAGGCCCTCCTCTGCTTACACAGCTGCAAACCCACCTGTCTCCCTTATCAGGAAATGGCCCTAATCTCCAGGCCTACAAATTGGGGAGGTGGTGGTGTATTGGCATGCAAGAAGGTGTGCAAGGTGCACAGTACTGCAAGGAGTTAACAAGCACAACCACCCATGGCTCTGCAGTCTCTTACTTGGTAAACCTTAAGGAAGCCTTACAATACTGTGAGAGAGTAAAGTCTGTCCCCTATAACAGCGGGTTAGTCTGTTATGACAGACTCGGGCTCCTGAGGAGCTTTCTGAATCCCAGCCTTGCAAGTAGGAGCCCCAGTGCAGGGGCGAGGTGATCCCTGCCTGCACCCCTTCCCCGGCAGGGTGCCCTGCTGCCCGCCAGAGATCGGGCTGCTGTGGCCTGGGCTCTTACAGACCTCACGATCTATGCAGGGGACAGCTAACTTAGACCCCACCTCAGGTTTATGAATTCCTCTTCACTCCAGCCCTCAGTGTTGCACTGCTGAGTATCATGATGCTCAGTCCCTTTGTATGCTTGTCTTAAGCAGAAATAGCAAGTCTCTTCATGCAGGTGAACTTTGCTTAGATTCAGAGGTAAAAGTGTAAATACCTGCCCAGTGCTTCATATCGCACTCACCATGACTTGTGCTGGCTGTGGCGGACTCCCATCCCAAAGGAGGCCCAGCAGGTGTTTATAATTAGAGCTGTGCAGGGAAAATCATCCCATGCTGGAGAGGATTTACTTTCATGTCTCAGTTTTTTGCTTTGTCACCAGCTCGAAATTCTCTTCCAAAGGAAAGTCCCAAACTCCACATCAGGCCAGCTGGCTGGCTTTTCTTGATGTCTGCATGTGTTCAGAGCACCTTTCCAACTAATGGAGAAAGATACACAATTCTAGAGAATGATTTGTCTCACCTCGGTTGGATGTCAGCCTGAGGCTGAGATGAATCTGGACCAGGCTGCTGTCCAGAGCCTTCATTTTCCTTCAACCTCTGCTCCTACAGCCTGAAGGCTGGGAGATGATGGCAAATGGGGAGGCTTGCTATAGAGCAGGCCATGGGGTGATTTGCCTCTACCATGCGAGCTGGAAGGAAGCTAGACATTGTGATGGAAACTTTTCTGCTTCCCATCCATTCCCCACCCAAGTCAGGTCACCCCTGTGGAAAGTTTTGATTGTGACTAATCAAAGGAGAAATATGGCACTGAGGAACTTCTGAGGCAGCATTATTTGTAATTGTTGTATGTTCTCCTGAAGCAATGCTTTTTAAACATTAACGAGAATATGGACTTAAAAGTCGGAAGTGGCCAGTGGAAGAGAAGGACTTAATTCTCTGAGGTTACCATAATTTCTTGTATTTGTAACCCAAACAAGACATTGTCAACCACTTTCCTTAATATCTGTCTGCTTATACCATCCTCCGCTTCCAGCTGTGGGCTAGCAGATTGCTGGAAATGGGCAGATGCTCATCTTAACCAAAAAGAGACATCAGAAGGAAGCTGGATTAATGCTGAGAAGGGAAGATTCATTTTTTAAAAGATACTCATGCTTGTCACAGTAGAATTAAGAAATCTTATTCCTTTCACTTGATATATAGCACATTCCTACTCCCATACATCTGTCCGGATATATACATAAGCAGCGCACTTTCAAAGTGTCCTTAAGAGTGGCTCATCTTTTGTGCATGAGTTACAGGATGATAAAGTCTCTGTAATAATCATTTATTGTTTCCAATTTCCATCTGTATCCGGGTGTAATGTTTACAGATTCAAAAAGCTGGAACAGCCAGGTATTGGCTAAGTAGCCCACCTGGCTCCACTTATCCCCCTTTCAAATTAGAGGCAATGTAACCTAAAACCTCTATCTTCTGCTTTTTAACATTTCACACAAACTCATTTGGGAAATTTATTGTGGCTTTAAAAAGATCTGCCTTTTTTATTTGGTGCGTCACACTGCAAGAACAGTACAGTACCTGTTAGCCAGATGGTATAGGAATAACAGGCCAAAAGGTACCAGATTTCTTATTTAGAGTCTGCTGTGAAACATGCATATCAGATTCAGCTGATATTAATGAAAAAATAATGCTGGAAAAGTTACAAGCCATTATTCCATGCAGAAATGGCATTTTTCCCTTTTTACAAGCACTCTCAAGCTAAATAAGCTTTGAACTTTCAGATCATTCTGTTTGCGGGGGTTTGCTTATAACAGTCATGTAGCCAATATGATGACAAGTTTGGAAGAGACCCAGGTATTTTTAATCAGTGAGACCATGCTGCAATGTATGAAACAGATTTAAACTGCTTTTGCCTTTACATGACCAAAATTTTCTCTAACTTAATATAAAATCAGTGCAACCAACTGACCAAATTCCAGAGAAATTTACTGCTCCTTAGCAGGCTTGGCTATATTATAATCTTAATTGTTGGCCCTAATAGGATCTTACTAGGGTTTTATGAAAATCAATTTACTTTTAGAGATCAATAAATGGTATGGCAGCTCTGTCAGTATGAGTGCTATCGAACTGCTTTACTATCATATCAAAATTTATATCCAGTTTTCTTTCTTGTCGGTATTAAAGCAGACCAGATGTTTGCTTTGAGTTTGTAAACCTCTGGTAACGGCGACAAACAGGATGAAAGTCATAGGGGGAAAACACCGCCAGCGCCGGCGCTTGGAGCCAGCCAGCCCCGACGCCGCACGGCTCCCCGCTGCGCACCCGCAAGCCATCGCTGCCACGGGGCGCTTTGCTTGCTTGCTCGGTTGTTTGCAGGGGATCGGGTTAGGCTAGTACATCTTCAAATGAAAAACACATCCCTGTCTAGCAGGATGTGCTCTGGAAATAATGCATCAGGGCATGCTGGCCGTCTCTGAGGCCAGGTCCATGCTAAGGTTTGGCTGCATGTGCTGGGCTTCAGTGAGGAGTTTCCAGGCTGCTGAACAGTTATGCGAGCAAAGCCCTGGTGTCAATGGGGTCGTGCTGGGAAACAGCCTCTTTCAGGCATTTGGGGTATTTCCTCTGGGGAACACTATCTGCTTTTCTCCTACGGGGGTTGTTGCTTTCGAAGTACGGCGAGAGCTTTTCCCATGCGGGCAGTCCCGCAGAGCATGGTGCTCGCTCCCTCGGCAACTTCTCCTCTCTTCATATTCATGGTGCCAGTCGCAAGCACTGAGGGGGACACACAGGGGATGTCTTCTAATTGAGGGGCCCTGCAAAACCCAAGACACAAGGAGGTTTCTTGGGCAAGACAGGACAGGACAGGAATATGCTGAAGGGAAATTTAAAAGTCAGAGGAAGCTTTAGGCAGATCTGCTCCAAAATATTTGCTTCCTCCTCAGGCTCCTCTCTCTCAGATAAGCCAGCACTCTACCTCTTGAGCCCATATGTCAGTATATGAGAATTACTGGCATCATTTCTTGCTTGCTTTCTCCCAGGAAGACCTTTGAGGTTCAGAGACAGACCCAGGTGAGCATCACCTAGCTGAGAGCTGGTTCAGCCCCCTCGAAGGCGCCTGCCGCAGGGGCCTTCAGCCTCCTCCTGGGCAGGCCCTCGATGTCACGGGGGTTGAGCAGCCCCTCTCGGACTCTTTCCTTCTTCCAGGATCTCCGCTAAGTTCCCCATAGATCTTGCTTCTTGGCCTTCTAATTCACCACCTAAGGAGCAGGTGGGACCCACACATGTGAAAGAGTGGTTTTCTAGGTCTACCATAACAAATATAAAATGAAACAAATGCACAAACCTACCCAATACTTCAGTTAAAATGCTAACTTTAGTAAAGGCAGAGGTTTATAAATAACTGCAAAACATAATCACCTCAGGAAGAAGGGTACAAAACTCCTGATCTCAGCTACTAAAAATATCTGTGCAGAATGTTCTTGCTGTATAAAATAGAAAATGGCAGTTCCTATCATTTATCTGCTTTGTAGGAGCAAGGAGCATCATAGTTTACCTGATTTGTGAGATGAGTTAGTGTGCTGAGTTCTTAGAATAAAGTAATATAATATTGGAAACTTAGTTTCAACAAGGACAAAGCTATATCTTTAACTGTGAATTTCCAGGATTTTCTAAATTTAAACCAGGCTATTTTTTAATGTAACATCTGAAAGAAAAAAAAGAAATAATAAGAAAAAAGGGTTCTTTTCTAATCTAAAATAATATTGACATAATTTTCTTGGATTTTCAACAGTATTTTGAAAAGACCTTCAAAGCAGGGTGTGTAAGATGTTATTAATAAGGTGTATAATTGCTCATCCTTTAACTTCACATTTCACTACAAATTACAAAAAAGAAAAAAAGGAGAGAGAGAAATCATTTCTGCGAAGTAAATTTAACTTAAATGCATTATTTTTTTTTTCAGCAAAATGGGACTCTGGCGTAAACCTGTGAACATTTGGTTTTCCATGGTTTGGTGAAAATTGGACATATTCCATTAAACTCCTATGATGGATGTGCAAAATCATGTGAAAGAGAAAGGAAAAACATATCAGAACAGACTTTTTGCAACAAGATTTAAACTGCACACAGCTTCAGTCAGAAGACTTGGAAGGCAACTTAATTTCTTTGAGCTGTGAGACAGAGGGCCAAAGCCCTCAGCAGCTATAAGTTGGTATTGCTCCACTGAATACACTGGAGCCATGCTAATGGCAAAGGAATCATGCTGATTGACATCAGATGAGGATTTGGCCCCATTTTGTCTCCTGGGTGAATAAGATTTTCTGCGTTAAAGAAAACATTATTATTCCACAAATGGCGCAGCACTGTCGCCGTAAACACTAATTCACTTTTTTGATTCCCAAAGATTCCTTAATCTAAATCAGGGTGAACAGGACAAAGAGCTTTTCCTTTTCATAAGACTGTGATGTGGCACTATTTGTTACTGCTCTGAGCTTGTACAAATCCACTGTATCTGCTTGAACATGGATCCCTGCCTGTGAATGTTGTCTAGCCACCAGACTGACACTCTTAAATTTTTGTTTGAAAAATAGATACTTTTCTAAGAAACGAATGCTTACAGTTCTAACAGCTTAAGTGTTTTCAATTAACAAAGTACCATCCTTTGCAGAATTCTGCTGCTTCAGAAAAAGATAGAGCACATGGCTGAAAAATCTGCAAATTGATGCTGCTATCTTATTAGTTCTTTGCCATTCTGTAACTCCATCTTATCTGCTACCACCTCACCTGCCCCACAGAGTCCTTCAGTCTTAGTTCTGCTCTCTACGATTTGCAAAAATATATGGACAAGTCAAAATAACAAATCATAAGTTACTGTGAAAGCTTATTTTCCATGCATAGTGCTAATATATACTCCAGTGGGGTAGATATTTGTTGGCTGCATGCAGACACTAAGCTTTTAAGTGTGTCTGGACTGTGTTTTGTGATTGACAGCAAGCTGCTGGCCCAGAGGCTACTGTAACCCATATCTCCAGTGATGGCTTGGCACATCTTTCAGTGCATCTGGACCCTAATAATTGTGTATCCATGTTAGAGTTTGTCACACTGTAAGCTAGGGGTGACCTTCTGAGCCCTGTGATAGGTGTAGCAACACCATCACATGGGTTAGAGCAACAAGACACATACCTCATGCAAGATATAGGCAAGAGACATACCCTGAAGAGCCAATGGAAAGCAGAAATCTGGGATCATGGATTTGCCAAGTGTCCTACAGCTCTAATGCAGGAGATAACCCTCCTGGCCATATGGAAAAGCCTCAGGACAACCCATAACTATTAGCTTCAGCATCCCGTGGTGCCTTGCTTTCTTCTGTCACCCGAGTTTTAAATTGCCCAGCATTTCCCACGCCAACATAATCTTGCTCCAAGGTGCATGAAAAAGCCCCAGCATGGAAACTGTAGCTGAACTGCACTTCGCAGCTTTAAAATATTTCAGTTGTTCCCTTCCTGGCAGCCTTCTCTCCCTCTCTGCTGCCCAACAAATTAATTCAGTCAAAATGCCTATGGCTTTGCTGATTCCCTGGCATGTCTTCATGTGAACAAGTCACTAAGTCCGCAAGATCCTCAAAAGCATTTTTGTGTGTTTCTCAGCCTCAGAGCTGGGTCAACTGTTGCACACCATAGACAATATATTGTCCTTTTATTTCCAGGATAGTGTGAGCCAGCATAGCTCCATTAGCATTCCTAAAACTACATTCTCTGGATATCTAGCTTATGGCAGAGTTTAGATACAACTGTCCTATTGCCAGCATAAACCAAACTTTTCTAGACTTCTCTAACTTTTTCATCCAAGCAGCCTGACTGACTATCAGAATAACTTAAAAGCAGGTAGTTGAGACAAACTCTTTTCTAGAAATCAAGAGAATAAATCAGGTGCCTGAAAGTAGTTGTCTCATTTTAGATCTCCCCAGGTGACCAAGAAATCTGCACAGGGCTGCCAGATGCAACACAGGACCCAAGGGATACACCTGGTCTCTGCAAGCAGCAGCTGGAGCCCAAGCATAAGACCTCAGTGGTCTAAAAGGCACTAAATGCAGTTAGGTGACTGAATTCCACTTCATTTATCTAATCTTACTTTGATAAATAGAGCCACTGAAGTTCAGAACAGCTCAGAGAAGCTCTCTATGTTTTGGAGACATTTGTATGTTGGTGATATGATGTTCCATAATACATCACAGTACATGAATTCTGTTCCCCTGTGAAATATTGTCTAAACATTCAAGCCAGTGGCTTGTCTTTCTTGAGTGTCAACATTTGTTGCTGGTTTCCTCTCTTGTACGTATTTCTGGTTTCTGCCTACATAGTTCCTGGCTCTCTAATACATTTGTATTCCAATATAACTTAGAGTAATAGCCATCAGAGAACATGCATAAATTCAAACAGTGGATTTGCAAGCACAGAAAGTTTATACCACCTGTGCAATCTATAGTTTCAAATGTCAGGAATGGCTGCCATATGACTAGAAATATGTCAAGTGTCCCTCTTGGAAGATATAAAACACATTCCACCTGCTCACAAAAGTCTCCATACCAGCATGAAATTCAGGGCAGTTGTTTCTTTTGCACAACTTTGTTATGGTTATTACAGTTAGAGCCACACATTATTAAAATCAGCTTGAAGTTGCTGCCATCCAAAAAATTAGTCCTTTGAGAATATTTGAAGTAGAGCCAATTTCAGCTCTGAAAAACTGCTCTTGAAGTCTTTTGTCCACAACTTTTCATATCTGTAGCATATTTCCTATCCTAAAGCTATTGGTATTTCTTTTTTCTCTGATGATTTGTATATTTCTTTGTATATACACGTATACATATTTTAAAAATTATGTTTGAACAAGTTAGCCACATTGTAAACTCCGGATTCAAAAATCCTTTCTCCACTGATTGAAAGACTGAGAGATAGTAATCCCAAAGGATAGTAACAGGAAAGTCCTCCTTGTGACAATAGCAGTCCGTGTGTAGAACGAGAGCATACTCTGAAATCATGGGGAGAAGGTAATCCATCATCACTGTTTGTGCTGTGGTATTAAGCATGTCACAGATAGCACATCTGGATCCTCTGTACCACGATCACAATACCCAAAACAGTATCTGACAGACAATTTCCTGTACCTAATGTGATGAACTCTTTCAGAGTCTGGAAGGTCTCTTAGCACAGAGCACATTTCTGAAACCCAGCTACTATAAAACAAGCCCTCATTTCCTTCCCCTTTCAGCACACTCTGTTCTGTTCAGTAGTCTGTAATTTCTCATCTGCGCTGACAAACACTCTGGACCTTGATCTGTTTGCAAGAGGCTCCAGGGGTCCATCACACTTCCCATCCGATTAGGTTGTAAGCTTCTGTCCTGCCACTCTGATCGCATCGCAGTGCACACAATTTCCATTCCAGCTCCCTAAATTCCTCTTCCAGTTGCAATTAGTTATGCCATTCCCATCAACTTCCTTCTCTGATGTTTTGAGCCCTGTTGCCACAGGATCCGTCTGTTTGCCTGTCTATATAGGAAAAAAGAATAGCGCAGGTATCAGTGCAGTATGCTTACAACTCTTTTGTTATAGCACAGGGAAAAGTGGTTGCAATTCAATTCCTGCTCAGTAGTGGAGTGCGAGTATATTTCATTGGTGTATGCTCCATTACTATATGTTCATTATCTTCACTATACAAGTTCCTAACTCAGCGCTTCTCTTGAAAGAGAGGATTTTGATCCTGTGTGAGAGGGTCTCGACATAAAATGAGTTCTGTATTTGCAAACAGATTGTATCCATGGGAAAATTATTTACAACAGTAGACACTTGTCCAGGCAGGGAATGGAAATAAAGAATGGATCCCCTCATGAATGGCCAACACTCATTTCCATGGCTTCACTTCCTAATAGTCATTGCTCTCAATATAGTGCTAATCAATGACACTAAGACTTAGTCAAAGATGCATTTGACAAGCATTTTTAAATAAAAAACAATACATTTTAACAGATTTTTTTTTTTTAAACAAAGGCAATGGTAAGTACATCCAACCTCTTTCTCATCCCAAGCAGAATCAAATATATAGAAGATCTGTCCTGGTTTGCTTTTAACGGTAATACTAACGAAATTAATGCCAAGTTGAATAATGATAACTTTAATGGTTTAGAATGTAACTGCTGCTTTAGTTCATGAATATAATGAAAAGGAGTTTTGGAAACATTTTTATATTACGGTGAAATAATATGTTCAGCTGAAAGTTAAGAAAGAAAATGTATTGCAGCAACAAAATAGTCAATATTCATATAGCAACCTGGGTTTAGCTGTCCTGACAAATCTTTTAGAGACCAAGTACCACAAAAATACAGTCTTAGAAACAGTCACATTATATTCATTTAATTGCAGGTTTGAAACTAGTGACACTTTGATCCTTTTAATTCAATCCCTGGAACCTTCTCCACTAATTAACCTTCTTATGTTAACGAGATAACAGGGTTTCAATGTAAATGGCTGGCATGCTGAAATGTTTTGAGACTGTTTGGTGAGGCTGAGCTGAGAAAGCATGTGGGTGAGAGCCTGAGTCTATTGTATTTGCCCATACTCAGTGCCTGGTGGCAAAAAACAGTTTCCTGCATGACCTTGTATTTGCAAGTCTGTTAGGGCACTTTAGACCCCATGAAAAATGGGCCTAACCATCTTTTCCAACCTTGCACTGGTTAATGTAGGTGAAGAAACTGAAGATTCTCTGATGAAATACATGAGCTGAATTTGAGCTCCTCACAGCCTGGGAAGGAAGAATATTACATCTTTCTTACCCTTTTCCTGCTCTCTTGCCTGTTATTTCGTCACGCCTTTTCCACTTCTCTGGTTCCTGTCCTTTAAAGAACTCTAGCCTGCTCTAGCAAATTTTATAAAATCTAGGGGTGAAGGGATATTGCTGTGAAGACTTGTTACTCATACAAGGAAAAAGAATATGTGAGTGGATTTGAGAAAGCAAGGGAAAGGCACGATTTTCCCATTCCTCCACAATGTCCAAATTCAGATAGATAAAGGATTCAATCCTATCAAGTGGTGAATGACATCACCCCTCTACCTCCCAAAGAAATCCAAGCAGGCTCAGCATTTTGCAAAATAAACCAAGGGTCAGCTTTCAGTTCAATAAAGAATGACTCAAAAAGAACAAAAAGCAATTTAATCCAAACCATTGCACAAAAAGAGAGCCCTTCAGTGAAAGGATGAGAATATTGCTATTGACAGGGGGAAAAAAGCTGCCAGTTCTCTTGATATATAATTATCAAGAGTAAGCAAATTGCCGTGGATCAGAAGAGATCCAAGCCTCCCTTTGGTCCCTGAATGAAGTCCTAGTGTAACATTTCCACAGACTGGGACAACTCTGTCCCTCCTGGTGGAGCAGCTTTTCGGCGGATTCCACAGCCTGAACCTTTGCAGGGGTAGTTTTCAGTTCTGGCCCCACAGCAGGGTTACGTATTTGCTCTGTAATTGGCTGACCCAAACAGCTCAACGTCAAATATACCCTAGATTGGGGAGAGCTGAATCCAGCCTAAATCATCTTAAATAGGATGAGTTTTCTCCCATGCCAGAAAACCTTTGGCTATGCAGTCAGGACAGGTCTTATAGCAGAGCCAAGGATCTGGCTTTTAATTTTGTGGTTTCAATCCTCTCTCAGAATTTAAACTGATAATCCCCCATATTAATTTAAAAATAAACCCTGCTGCCTTATTTAATCATGTCTCTAAAAATACTTGGACAAGATTTGCAGTGCCCTAGGACCCTTCCCAGATGGAAATCCAGTCGTTCCAGTTCCTCAGGCAAATTCTGCCGGCATCACTGGAGGCGATACAGCTGGCAGAGCTGTCCCTCGGGTCAGCCTTTGGCCACCAGACTCTGCTCTGGTGACCCCCACCTGTGACAGTGGCTTCTTAGAGGCCATGACAGTCTGTCAGATTTGGGGGAGATTTGACATTGCCTGAAGAACAGGTTGAACTGGCTTTCAACTTGGCAGACTGGACACAAACGTGGATCAGTGCCAAATACCCCTCACACTGAGCTGAGTGCAACAAATCATCAGATCTTGGTAAGTTCAATACCTTTATTCTTTTTGCTTTCTAATGAACTTCCCTGTTTTGCTTGATTCTTCTTTCTTTTTCAAAATTAGATTTCCTTTTGTCTGTCTGTCTGTCTCTGTCTTTTTCTTTGTTGGTGATTTTCTTGCCAGTAATGGACCTATTAATGCTCCCTTCCATGTTTATGGCATTCCTGACATTGCTTTACTGACTCACATTGTGCCATAAACTATAACTTTTTCTTTTTCTATTCATGCTGTATTTTTCCCCCCAAATGTAATCCCTTCTGAGAACAACACGTTCCTCAAAAATCCCTTAAATGATGTAACAAATTATTCTTTGGAGACAGTTTGACCCAGGTGCAATGTCTGATCTGTTGCCATTAAATAGTTCCTTGGCTTTGGCATGATAAATCACCAGCTTGCATTAAATAGACGGTTTTTAGTTGGGGTTCATCTCCCCTAGCAAAGGCAGCGACTCACTGCCTTTCTTCCTACTATTCTTTTCTTATACTATTTAAGATTATAATGATATATGGTTTGTCCCTTTGCTATTCCAAAGGGTTAAGGTCTTGGCTGTGTGTCTTTCCTCTGTATGCTTGATTTTATTGGGTAACATTGAGAAGAACATAACCTTGGATGAGATTGTTGTACAAAAGCAAAAACAACCTTCCCCCCCACACCCCACAAAACCCTCACAGTTTTATTGTTCCATTGAGGATTTATTGTCAAATTCCATTTTAATGATTCCAGACATCATGATTAAAAAGTGGATATGGGCTCAAAAAAAGGTCCCATTGTTACTTTAAGTCAATTGCTAATGCAAAGTGCTCTCTGATAAGAATACCAAGAGGAATCCGTGAAGAACTTGTTTTGGTGGTGCTGGAATCTCTATTTCAACATCGTGGCTCTGACAGGGATATTCCAGCACAGCAGAAGAATCTCATTGTACCAGCCTGGCAAGCAAGCGGGCTCATTTCCTAGCAGGCTGGATTATGACTGATCTAAAAGGTCAGTGAATCAATGAGTAATCATGGCACCCTTATGGAATATAACACTAACACTCTTTCCTGACTGACTGTTGCTTCTATTGATTTTAACAAGTTCAGTCTTGTAGAGGGGGATTCATTCACCCTAACTTTACATATCTACAGTGCAAATTCATCTAACCTCTTTGGACATCTATTTTAGTATTAGATGACTCGCATCCTAGATTTGCTTATTTCTCTGCATTGATTATAAGAGGAGTCTAAACAGGTAGCTTAGACATGAATTTCTACACTGTTGAGATGTACATACGACCAGCTGAATCCCATCCAGACAGATTTCTCTTTGTTATATGCTACAGTGGTCACCCTTAGTATTTTACTGTTACCATAGAAAAATGAAAAAGAACACTTCAGGAGGCTACAGAATATTGCAGGTAAAGAAGCTGTGTAATGTCAAAGGCAACAGACATGTTTTGGAGGCAAACCCACTTCATCAACAAGTTAGTAATTTTCTGAATGGCTTTATTGGTTCAATTCCATCTAAAGAATCATGGTAGCTTATAATCATAGTACTTCAGTTTTATTCCTAAGAGCATTAGGAAATAAAGAAAAAACTCCAAAAATAAACAGAAGAACTATTCACCTTAGCTCCAGACAAAACTCTTGTCTCAAAGTTCCTCACTGAAGACAATGAACTTGTTGCTGTTGATATTAACAGCACCATAGTTTCAATGAAAAGGTTTAATGTATCATGTATTATTATTCTGTTGCAAAAATTAGATATCTAGGGACTTTATCCAATAAAGGTTGTGGACAACCAAAACATAGACATCCTAACACCTTACTTTTAAAAATCTGTCTCCCCAAGAGTAGTGTACAGGACCAGATTGGTGTCCAAACCAGCCTACCTACCGTTGTGCCCACCTAGCATCAATGCTTATCACAAAGCTTCACTTGTGTGCTTATCAGAGCAACAGTCTGCAGCTGCCTGAAGCTAACCACTGCTGGGAACAAAGGTGAGCTGTGATTTCCTCTTCATGTCCATCCATTAGGTTTTCACAGCTCTGAACTATCTCTATGGGAGGCCCTAGGGACACTATAGTCAAAGAGGAGAGCATTCTTTCTCATGAGAAGGAGGAGGATGAGGAAGATGCAATTCTTTCTGTATTTTGCCCTTTCATTCCCAAATTTTTCTATAGTGATAATCCAGGAGTCAAGCTGCCATCCCACAATCTGGGTGATTCAGGGTCAGTTCCCAGCACTGTCTGAAGGATTTCCAATCAGGGATAACATACACAGCAAAAAACAGTCAGGGGAGCAGGAACCAGAACCCAGCATTCCTTCCTTCCAAGTGAGTACCCTAATGGCTGGGCTACAGAGTCATGTTTTTTCTCTGGTTCAACATAGTTAAATTCTTTTGACACAGTCTCCCAGGTTCAGCAGAGCAAAGGGAAAGTGCCAGAATTGTTTGGTAGTTAGAAAACTTTCCTGGGAGGCATGAATTTCTGAAAACAGCTCTCATTATTTGGCCAAATGGTCTAAGGAACCTTGGGAAAGGGTGGGAGGATAGGACAGAACATTTTCTTCTGGATATTTTTTTAAAGTAAGTGATTGCTGCAGCTGAATTTTACATTAACCCAGACCTCTCAGTATAAGGCATGGGCAAAGTTATCCTCTCAAGGAAACCTTTTAAGATATTTAAAAAACAATTCTCACTTTTTGCAGTCAGATATCCACTGGTCATGAGTTGCATGGCTCTGTCACATCGGGAGCAGTCTGGGCATGCTTTGAGACACAGTCATAGGAACTAGAGGAGTCTTAAAGCAGAAAAGTATGGTACACAGTTTTCTCTTAAGACCAGCTGGGTAAAGGTATTTAAAGCTGCTGGTAAAGATGAGAAAAGGGGTCTAATGGGATATGAGAAAACTACTAGTCCCCTAACTCACAGCACTGAGGCCACCCACATGCTTTGGAAAACCTCAACAGATCCCAGTGGGCATCATTAGGCATCTTCATACCTTGAAAAAATTCTGTTCCCTGATGCCATTTACTTTCTTGCAGGGTGCTGGGGGGGCCAGCAACTCCCTGGGCCAGTGTCAGGGGGCTGCCAGTGGGGCAGAGCTGGGGCTGGACCCCAGGGCCTGTTCCACTGTCCCGCAAGGACACAGGGCTCCGGGGGCAGCCGAGGCAGCCCCAGTCCCAGGAGGGTGTCAGGCACTGCTGCGGAGCTGGGCTGGGGCCAGGGTGGGGGTCAGGGGGTCTGTGGCCTGGCAGGGGTAGGGCTGTGGCAGGGCTGGAGCCGGCACCACTGTGGCGTCGCAGGGCAGCAACTGGACGGGGGTCTGGGCTGGGTGTGGGGGAGGCTCTGGGGAGAGGACAGGGACCAGCAGGGCTGTTGGTGCCCTCAGGGCCTGGACACTTTCAAGTAGCATGCAGGACACAAAGGCATGAATGTGTGTTTCCCTGTTGTGTTGCCAGCCATGCTTTCTGCTGCCAGCCTGCTGCTGGGGAGCCCACTGCTTGTCTTGGTCACTCTCATGGAAATCTTGCCCACATAAATTCTGTTTAAGTCTTGTCTCAGTATGTATTTGGATTTCACCCTTGATGCATATTTGCAGAAGGTGGCCCACTGAAACTGACTCCTGCATGCGATCTAAGCATCATATAGACCTATCAGCGACCATTTCAGCTGCGAGGATATTGATTTAAACATCCCTAAAGGGAAATACAGGTTTCCTATTTGAATGAAAGTTAGTACCTTTGCTTCTCACAAGTAACAAAACCCTGTCCATAATACCATATAGAGTGTCAAACTGACCCATGACAATAGTAATGAAAAACTCTGCCCCACAAGCAAAGCTGCCTGGAACCATGTGATTCCCCAAACCAGCCAGTTGCTGCAATATCATCTGCAGCTGTCTAAGATGACTCTGCTATGAGTGGCGTAACACCCATGTAGACACATTGTACGGTAAACTCAAAATCTCAACATGACTTAAATGCTATCTTCAGACAAAATAAACTCATCAGAAACATAAACAAAGACTTTTATTGCAAATAAAGATTCACATTCACATCATTAAGTCTTATGAATTATAAGGAGGTCATTTTGCAATTTGTGAAGTATCTGTGTGCACAAGGGCTGCTGTTTTCATCAGAACAGCTGTCTGGGACATGCATGTACTTATCTGAAAGTGCCAAGCCAAATATCCCTCTATCTATAAAGGTTTTGATTTGGCTGGTGACATCGTTCTGACACTTCCACAGTTTCATTTTCTCTGGATCTGACAGTACAGGCTCATAGAAAACCCCAAACCAAGAATCTGGAAAACAAAGACATTTCTGGTATTATTTGGCAGTTCTGGAAATCCCAGGATACAACTGATACACAGTGGGAACATTCTGTTTGCAAATGTCTTGGATTTACATGCAGGCTAAATCTGCTATGCAGAAGATCTTTTCCAATGTAATTCTTAAAGAACATGACTCTGTAATATTGCCATTTTAATGAAATCAGTATGTACCACAGGTAAGATTGCAGATAGAAATTTTTCATTTCTTTAAAAGATAGATGCCCCTGTAGATGGGGAATCCTTTAATTCTGTTTTTTTTTAATGCAGTTGTTAACTGCAATGAAGCAGCACATACATAGAAGTTCAAGCAACTCCAACAAAAGTTCGATCTTTTATTTTCTAAGAAGTTGGAGGAACTTTCTGATTCCATTGCATATACAAAGATTTTTTTTTGCCTTTGAATTCTTCTTTTTGGCTGTCACTCTCTTCTTTGTAAATATATGCATACATGGATGCATGTGTATACATACATGGGCATACATCTATATATGTACATACCCCATCATTTTGAGTGGCATACAATCATGCAACAATTTTTCACTTATCAGTAAGATAATTGGAATGGAAACACTGAGTCCACAAAAAAAGCTGTTGCTTGAAATATAAAATTCAGTAGGATCATCCCTGTAGTGAGAATTACTGGGTGAAATTCCATAGCCTGTGACAGACAGCTGGTAAGATCAGAAGATCAGAAAGCTTCCTTCTGGATTTGAAACTAATCAGTCTGTGAAGGTGTCACACAAAAACTGGAAAGTATCCAAATGACATTTATGGAGCTATGTGCACCAGGATGTTTTATTTATTCAGGTTAGAGACAGCGGAGAGCATACAGAACATATGGAATAGAAGGAAGACAAGGAGTTGGGCTCACAGATGGAATAAGCCATCACAGCTTCCCTGATGCACCATGCCTGCGTTTTCACTTGTGCCCAAGTGAAACCGGGCCCTTCTTCTCAATATTATTTCCTGATAAAGTGAGCTAAAATCATCAACAGCCCACAAGTGGCAAAAAGCAGCAGGCAGAGGGGGAATGCTAGCGAACCCTTCTCCTTGTCTGGTTCTTTTTATTTGTTTTTTTTTCAGAGGAGAGATATGGTTAAGCATGTAGCCCTTGATCTGCAGTTACTTGAAATGTGATAATATGTTCATCTATCTTTGGAAGGGATAAATCTTTAGAGGGTGTAAATTGCCAGCTGACTATTTGTACCAGCTGAAGCTCTTCCCATATTGTTTATTCATTTTGTTTTCTAATCCTTTTATGTTTGGGAGAGGCAGCCACCACAGAAGCTGCCAACTGGAAAACAGGGAAGAATGATGGCCAGTGAACTAAAGGATATAACTCATGTAACTGCAGTCACTAGAGTAAAGCAACTTACAACTTACTTTCTGGGTAGATATGCAATTTTACACTTCCATTATATTTTTAAAAGCCATCTTTTAATATTGGTATGTATTTTCCCCCATAACTCTACATATAGACAAGAGACCTGACCCCCCACATATAGTACCTTAAATAACATTAAGCTAATGCTAAATAAGAAGTTAGTGGCATGTCATCTCACAGTGCTGCAGCTCCATAACTCTTTCCTGCTTACTATTATTTTCCTGGAAATGTATTTTTGAGTTGGGGCTCTTGCCCACTCTTAGACCACGAGGAACAATCCTCTGCCAATGACGTTAAGAAGTTTTCAGTCTGAATAACAGATTGAACTCTGCACGATGATCTTCATCATTCTGCTTTTACCTCAAACATCCACTTGTTGTGGGGGGGGGGGGGGGGCAGAAACCACAAAGGAATAGTGAAAAGAATGAAAAATGATGGAAGAAAGTAACATGATGAAACCCCCAGTTTCTCTGTCATTCTCTCCTAATCAAAGCCTGTCATTCATTATGAAGCTGGTTGGATAACCTCACTGTTTCTCCTCCTCTCTTTGGGAAAATTCTGCATGTTATTCTTCAGTACATGAGGAAACAAGTAAAAGAAAGAGTTCACATACTCTGTTTTTTTTAAATACAGGAATATATGAAGCAGTACAGGTATGCACTCAGATACATTTACACATCATCTTGATGGTTAAATTTTGCCCTCAAAATAATAATTTCATATAATAATTTCTCCATGATACAAATACGCAGTTTAGGGACCACTAAGATATAACTGGCTTAAACTATTATAAATGCCTGGCATTTCTTAAAGAAGAATTAGGTCAATTAGTCTTTAGTCTTCTCTCTTCTGTCTTGAAGGGAGAGCTCCAAGGCCAGCTGGTGAGGACTGGCTAATATTCACACTAGTTGAAGTACAGCAGCATAATGCATAGTTGGGTCATGTTTCCTCTAAGCCCTATATGGCAGATATGTGGCCCCAAAACAAATTTCTTTTTTCTCTTCTCTTCTCTTCTTCTCTGTTCTGTAAATTTCTCAAAATAATGAAGGGGCTATGCAGCCACCTGATAGAGTGGTGTTTTTGTAGCATGAAGCACATACACCATAGGGCATGAAATGAGGGCTGTGAAAGAATTGTCCTAAACACAGGGACCCAAACTTAATACATCCATGTCCATAAAGTCAGTCCAAAGCAGGCACAGGAGAAGTCACTTATCTCAGCTGTGCTGAGGATTCCTCCTGGAAAATGAGTTAGCTTTCAGAAAAAGAGAAGAGAACTAGCTTAGGCACAGCATGGATAAAGAGAGGATGAGAGAGTGAGCTGAATTCTTACTAAAGGCACATCAGAGACATCAGTCAAGATTTGAGGAAGCCAATAGGAGGGTTTTCTTTTGACTTTAATAAGCTTTGGTTTAAGCCCAATTATGACCAAACTGAAAAAGAAGACAATGGACTTCAGGCTCCACCTAGCAACAATGGGTCAATATAGAAAGTTGCAAGAAGACGGACAGTCAGCTTAGGTAAGGCAGTTCTCCAGAACTTTGGATGCTCAGACAAGCATTCTGGTCATCAGAAAGTTGCACGGGAATCTCACAAGGGTAAGTTTTCTTATGAGTTGACTCTTTCTTCAAATGGGGAAGGGAATGAGGAAGAAAAGATCAGCCATTCTGCCTCATGTATTTCTGGGGCTAGAATCTACACACTGCTCCATCCTCAGGGCTTACTCTCACTCTGGCTCTAAGGCTGTCAAATTTTTGGAGGAAAAGTGCCTTGTGATATGCTTATACAGGCAGAAGGGTGGTCTGATCCCACCTGAAGTTCTCGGCTATGCAACCGTATATGGTTTATATGAAATAACACTAAGATTATGGCTAAAGTTAGAGGCTGTTTTCCCTTGTCTATTAATTGAGCAAGCCAGGTGTTTTAATCCCATTCCCAGTGCATTTTGAAGTAGAATATATTGTTTGTCAGCTACTAAATATTTTAATGGTATATACTGGTACCTCAATAACTGCCAGTCCAAATGCTATCCCCATAATTATGATCATATGGTCTTTAAGGTAGTTGATTATCAACTCTCCACAAGGCTGAAAAATAAGAGAAAATGATTAATTATAGGTAAACACTATTATTATCCTAAGGTTATTACAAATACATCCTCTAAAATCACTCTACTCTCTCTCCATAAAAAAAAGGCTATTTGAATTTACTCTGACTTGTTGCTAATGAACACAAAGAATACAGCTATACATACCTTTTGCTCTGAAACAGATGTCTAGTCTTTGCCTTCCCAAATATGAACATGAATTTAGTAGCTGAACATAGAAAGGTACAAATTCAAACTAAGAAACATGGTTGTAATGCCTAATGTTTGCATGATTTTCATTTGACAGGGAAAGAAGCATTTATTCTTACTTTCATTTGGTAATCATTCATTACTAGGAAATGGCCTATGCAGCAAAGATCAGATTTGAAAGAGAACTTCAATTCCCACTAAGCTGATCTTTGGATTTAAGACCTCTAATCTAGCCTATTATTAGGATCAGACTTATCTCAATATTTGGATATGAAATCAAGCTTAAATATTAATTTTGACAAATGTTTGGTGGTCATGGTCTGGAGCTGGGAAGGAGCGAGTAATCAGATCTGAAGTTGTATGCAGAGCTACTCTCCTCTTTAATAAATGCATACATCTGTTCCCGTAATGATTACATCTTCTCCAGGCATTGACAACACTCCTTTTGCAAACTGTAGGGAAAGCCAAGTGTGGCTTAAATCCATCAAAACCACAGTAATGTTCCAACACTACATCTGCCTTTCCCCAAAATCAACTCATACTGTAGTTATATTCTTTCACCATATTTACTCCCTCACAAAAAACACATTGGTTCTTTCCTTCCAGTCCTTCTAGAAAGCTTTTCATTTAAGTTGACTCAAAACTGATCTGAGTTTCAAATCATTTTTACTGGATCACAAGAGCTGACTGCCTTTACTAACATCTAACACCACCGTGAAATGTGCATGTTTATGTGAGCCATACCTATCTTGCACCTGCAGTAATCTCTCTGATGGTTTCTCATGTGTCCTTTGAGGGTTTGTCTGTCTGAGGCCAAAAAGACATAAAAATGTGGCCAAAACAGCCTCTTTGTGTACAACCTATTTTCAGATTGGTTCTGGCATCCTCTACTTAACCAGACTATTCCCTTGCTTTAAAGCAGTATTTGCTTCCATGGGACTATGCAGGGAGGAAACTAGCGTTCAGGCAAGACCTGGTCCAGGAGCTGTGCATTTATATACAACCAAATTTGGACATTTGCTAAAATCTGCTTTGTACTAGATGCAGAGATTGGTAAACTTCACACCACTAGCATTCCAAAAATGCAGCTATTTTGTGCTAGTTTTCCACTTTTTCATGTGTGTTTTTTATTTCTGTGCATGGAGTCTGAATTTCCATATGAGGAGACAGCTAAATCTTGAAATTAATTAATTGAGATCTCTGCTGCCCATCCACCAATTTTTGAGTACTCTTTCATTGTTGTTTGTCAGCAGACATTTTGCCTTATTAATTATCACAAGCTTTTCAAAAGGCCACAGTTGTAGGCAATTACACTTTAAGTATGCTGCCAGGAAGTCTACATCATGTAAGGTTTCTTTCCAGCATGTTCTGCAAAATGAGTGTGGATATTTTTAGAAAAAAATATCAAAACCCAAAGGTCTTGTATTTAATTAGTTCATTTTTCAATAACCTGTAGCCCTTTGAAAGCACTAGGTCAAACTCTAAGCCAACATGTCTACCACCAAAATGAGACTGCGGAGGATCATAACTTTCTGAGGGAGCAAGGAGAGCCAAAGGGTAGCCGACTTGCTGCTCTGGCTAAGTGGTATATGCCAACCCAGAAGCCGTAATAGCAGTTTTCATCTGTAGCAACCAGGCAGACTGCTGAGATCCTAAGGGTACGGCACTGTGCCGCTGAAATAGAGGCATCCCAGGAAGAAGAAGCAGCAGCATATTTCAAGCATGCACAGTAATAACAGATGGACCAGAGGCAATTCTGGCAAAGGAAAAGAAGGCAAAATTTAGTCTTCTTGGCTTGAGCCAGGAGTGCTGACTGTGCCTGCCACTAAAGACAACCTTGGGTTAAAACCTCTTTTGGAAAGAAGGGTAGGGCATTGTATTTTTCTTACCTTTTTATAAACGTATCTGCCCTGAACATAGGTGCAGAGGTCTGTTGATTGGTTCTCTAGTGCACATTCACAGATTTTATAGTCAGTTTGAGGAGCATTCAAATTTTTTCCCCAGTCTTCTGGCCCATTCAGCAAACCACAGCACTGATTCTGCACAAAAGGAAGAAATAAGGAAATGAGGAAAAAAGGGGTGACTTGCAGTGAGGGGAGAGTAGGAAAGGGAGCTGAGAGAAACAAAGGAGGAGAAATTGTCCTTTCATTTTTTCCCATGTGGAAATTTTCCCAAATTTATACCTGTCTCAAATACCCTTTAAATTTCCATACCAGTTATCAGAATGGTGAGTGCACAAGTTCTCTGCAGGTTATCCTTGCATGTGGTAAGTAACATCTAAAGTAAATCACATCCTGAGAAGCCAGGCTGAAAAAGTAAAATTCAGGCACATAAAACTGTGAAATCCAGAAAAATAACCACCTTGAATGATGGTTTACCCTTTAAATTAGAAATGGATTGAGGAGGTCAGAGGTTCATTTGGGGTTTGTGAAACCTAAACCAGGTGCAGTTTCATTTCAGGTTCCACTTTATCCAAGCCACTAAAGCTCAGAGGTGCAGGTTTGGGTTTGTGGTCCTCCCTCTTTTAAAAGGCAGCTGGAAATGTTCACATTGTTTTGTATAAAAGCAAAGCCATGGGACATAATAAAAGCAATCTTGGTCTATTTAAAAAATAATATAGTAATTATGGGCTTTTTCATTTTGCTCACCCTTCACTCATCCCTCCAGGGAACTGCTTATTATATCAGAAGAAATAAGTTGGCTCAGAAGCAGAGGACTAGGCTGGAGGTAGAATGGGGAAGGAGAAGGGGAAGTAATATAAGCCACTCAAATAGCATTTCTTGCTTCCTTTCCTTCCACACCAGCAGCCTTTAAAAATATAGGTGTGCTTTAAGCCTATCCATCAAAGTCCACTGGGAGCATGGCGGAGGCCCACACCATCAGTGATATCAGTGAGATTCAAGGGTATTCTCTGTGTGATATACAGGACAAAGCTGGCACTAAGTGTCCACCTTCTGGTTTCCTGCAGTGGGAGAGGTCAAAACAGATGTAAGCACAGGGAAAACAAATCTCCTTTGTATCATATTTTCTTTCCCCTCTTACACAGTAAGACATGGTATTTAATGACTTCATAGCAAGAGAATATTCCAAATGAAATACACCCCAAAAGCTTTCCTTGTCCCTGCAGTAACCTTCTTGTCTCAAGAGTACTGGATGGGGAGTAGTACTGTGATACAGTGAAGGAGCAATTTCCCTCCAGAAAGGAAAGCTTTAACAAAGTAGCAGGCAGTCTTCTCCTGAAGACTTTATCTAACTGGCAATCTCATTACTTGGGGACATATGTAAGGGGAGACCAGGCCCTGTCATCCCTTCAGTGATGAGACAGGTTTGTGTGCCCGCAGAGGGCAACCAGATGCAGAGACAGCTTCCTCTGGATGGGGACATGAGCCCTCCCGGGGAGCAGCAGCCATCCAGCTCCAAGTCACCATCTGATTAAGGACCTGTGAAGTGATGAACTCAGACTAGGAAAGAAAGGGAGGGTGGGGATAGCAGAGCTAGTTAAAATTTTATAACCCTTTGTTTAGAATTATCATTAATAAAGGCCTTATAAAAATGCCTGCCACTGTGTCAACAGTGGATTGAAGATTATTTGTTTTAAAATAAGAAGACTAATTTCAGTAGGTGATAAGTAACTCCATCTTTCATATCCTACTGAAAAGAAATAGAAACACCGCAGCTAAAACAAACTGCTCTACATTCCATCTTCTTATCTCACACTTGAGTTGGAAAGGAAGATTTTCCAGAGATCAGGAAATACTGCTGAGACATTTCAGGCATTAGAAGAACTGGCCATCACCAGACCAAACTGAAGCAGATGCCAATTTCTGTACGTGAAAGTGATCCAAGCATCTGAGAAAGCAAGGAGCTTTGGACACCGAAAACTTCTGCAGTGCTTTCAAGAAAAAAAAAAAAAAAACAGAAATGTTGCTTTACATTTTATTCCTAACTTGAGACAGGGATCAGAAATCTTTAAACATTTCTTACATAGGTTCATCTGATTGAAGCTCTGAGGAGGCCCAGACAGAGTTTGGAACAGGAGAATAAATCAGCATCTCAGTCCACGCTGAGGAAAACCCCTTGTTACAGGTAGCTTAAGCAAGCTGCACCTTTTAGGCAACCATGGCTAGAACAAAACCTATACTTTATAACATGTATAACTTTCACTAGCCTAACCATAGCTGTGCAAGAGTGGCAGCTCTAGCATTACACAACAGTCTCCTAAAAATCAGTAGATTTATGGCCAAGATGCAAAGTCCAGTTCCTTGGTTCCTGAGAGCTGTTTGAACTTACACATTTGGTCTATCACACTTCAGAGAGAATTACAAGCCTTAAAATTATCCTTCCTCCAACACATGCACAAATTTCTCTAGTGACCTACAGTAAGGCCGCTATATTGACAAAGTGTATAAGAACCATGAAAAGCAAATACAAACACATGCAGATTTTGTAAAGGTCCAATAGCAATTATGAGGCTTCCAAACCCCACAGGCATGCTCTGCAGGCCCTGTGAGCTCTACAGCATTACTGCCAGTGTACTGAGCACGTGGCCTCAAAGAAGGAACTGATAACATCTTACAGCCGCTTCCCAACATAAGGGGACCTTTGTTTTGGTTGTGTTGTTTGTTTTAAGAGAGTTATAATTTTTCTAAGCGCACTGAGGAATTTATAATCACTGATGCAAAATTATGGGGTTTCAGGTGGTGTGAAGTTTGAACTTGGCAAATTGATTTAGGGAGAATGCATATGTATAGCCTTCAGACTTCATTAGCTTGTGTTGCCTTGAAAGGCTTTTCATCATCTACTCTAGAGTTCACATATGTGTTACAAATTAACCACCCAGATGTTTAACACATCATCCTATGCATTTTTTGTTATTGAATAAAAATATATGAAACATATTTGAAGTTGCCACACAAGCTGATAAAACAGTGCTACACAGACATACAGACAAACAGAAAGAGATCTTTCATCAAAACTTTCTCCAAATGTGTAAGTCTCAAAAAACAGCTAATTGTTCTGAGACCATGGAGATGCTTAGATAACACAAGGAAATGATCCACAAACATACAGATATCCAGATTATGAAACTATTTCCTCTAGAACTAGTCTTTCAGACAGTCCCAGTGTGGGTCTTAGAGAATGTCATCCTCTCTGTATGTAACAGAGAAAAGGGCTTTTTCAAACACAACAAAATCCACATCAGTAGATTCACTGCATGTTGTGTGTCCTTGCCTTATTTCTCTCACAAACCCTTTCATGCAAAGAAAGCCCATGCCATGTAAAAGACCAGAAATGCCTTGTGTAGTATTTTAACTTGTATTTAAGCCAGATCCTTCCCTATCCCCAGGAATGAAATCCAAATCTGTGGCAGAGTAGCCGTAAAATAAAGCACAGACAAATGCTAGAAACTGGATGGATAACAACAACCCTTGCCCTTTGATACATTTTAATTACCTCTCTTTCATACGTCTGGAACTTCTCTTGAAACACTTTTGATTCTTCTGTAGAGCTTTGCAATGTCTTAATACTCGCCGCAAGAGTGCTGTTAAGGGTTGTTTCAATCTGCAAGCACAAATATTACATTATTTTCCCTGTAGAAACAAAACTCTAGGAAGACTACAAAGAAAATTCAGCATAATACCGTACCTGAGATCTGTACACTGCTCCTAAAATACCCGCTGTGACCTGAAGAATCAGGATCAGAAGCAGTCCAATAAAAAACTAATGAGAAAACAAAGGAGGAGAAAACTATAGCATCTTTTACCAAGATAAGATCATTTCTTCTAGGTGAATGTTAAGCTCTCATGTGCTTGAATAAACATTTAGGTAGAATGAACTGAAGTTCTAGTCAGAGCTGCTCCAGTTATTTCTTTTGAGGGGGATGAGAAAAGGGGGTGTTTGAGACAGAGTGTTCCTGATCTTCCATGGGTGGTCAATACAAGGTGCACATCAGAGTAGCTGCATGATGGGCAGTGTGTAGATGAGAGATGCTGGGCAGAAGGACAGGGAGGAAGTTCTGGGAGGACTAGCAGAGGGAGTAGCTGGGAATTTAGGAGATGAAATGGGATAGGTAGTGGAAGATGACTGATGGCAGGAACTTCAGTGATAGCTGGATGAGGAAAAAGCTAGTGGCCTGCTAGATGCTCTCTGGACTTCATTTTCTTGTTGTTGAGGCCACCCATCCTTTCTTCTGCACTAGAACTTAGCAGGGTCTCAAGCACAAGGTAAGCAATGAAAACACATTTCATAATCAGAATCATAATCATAAATAAGCATTTGATTAAACAAAAATACCCCCATCCTCAACTAAGACCACTTGCAAGGACCTTATGCATCTAATGTAGCTTTGGTCTGTAAAAGTTTAGCTGAAGGTTTTTGCTTCCTACCAAAAGCAGCATGCATCGGCTTTCCTTTATGGCACCACAGCACCCTAGAAATCCTAGGACCATGATGATGGAGCCCACGGCTATTAGTAGATCAACTCCTGCAAACGTGCTGCTGTCTATCTGGAACTCCTAAAAAGAAAAGGGAAAAAATCTCTCAGCTACAAGAAACTCTTCCTAAAAACATCTGTACACCCCCCCCCAAAAAGGGGATTATTTCATAACTTACAAATATTCCGACTAGCAATCATAGAAAAGTTCTGTGCCATACAAAAAAAAAACAACTATCCATTGCACCTTCTTAAATCTTTTGTTGGGCAACTCAGTAGAACCTGTTTTTTCACAGTGTCTTTGTCTCTGCACAAGATGAAAGTCATCTTTACACAGTAAATAAATGTCTCTTGTCCTTAAAATAGCTTTCAGTTTGTTTTCAGTCGATGAATCTTTGCTTTTTATTGCAAGCAGCAAAATTGATTGTCTTGAAATCTCTCCTACATTAACGTAAAGTTGAAGAAACAAAACCTCTGTTTGTCATTATAAGGCCAGGAACACACTCTGTTGCTGTTCCTGAGAGAACGATTCTCAGAGCTAAGCTGGATATACTAGAAAAAGTTAGATATATTTGCCAATGCAGTTTTCTTTTTCTTTTTCATTTTTTTTTAAGCAGGATCTCTAATATTACCCTCAGAGATGAGGACTGTATTTTGATGTGTGGGACATTCAACTAAATAATTCATATAGCTCAGTATTATTAAATATCAAATTATTCAGTTCCCACAGGACTGACTGAGGCCAAAGACCAAAATGGAGAAAAATCTTCAAAGAATATTTTCCAATGTGGCTGGTGCCAAGATTAGCAAAAATGTCTGGAAGTTGTCACATTTATCTTCTGATGGAAATTGCAAAGGTATATAGACAAGTATAATTTGAAGAACGTGTTGTTCTTTCCCCTTCCAAGTTGGACTGTACTTCCTGTTATTTATTCTTAGAAAGCTCTATTCATCTACAGCCAAAGACTTATGGTCTGTTCAGTTATTACTCAGGCAAAACATACATTGATTTGGAATGGGATCTTTGCCTGCATAGAGGCAAAAACAAGAGAAAATCCTTTCAATTTTGGCCCCTATTCTTAATTTCACAGCTTTTGGGGAGTACGCAGTGTCACTTCAGGAAAGCAGTTTGGAACACGCTAAAGGATGCTTTTTTGAATAGGAAATCTCCCCAGAAATAAGAAAGGAAAATAGTGGTTCTGGTTTTCCAAGCTACACTGTACCACCTGAGCCATCATACTGGACATGACCACTGGACATGGTCAATTAACAAGTGTGGCAACTTTAGCTTCACTGAAATGGGGACTGGGGAGTGAGACTTGTTCTTCTTCCTCTTCCTCTTCTGCAGTACACAATGACAGTGCTTTCCACTGTAACCTAATTTACCGCATGTCACAATGTCATCATGAAGTCAGTTCTGTTACATCCACCTTCAGATGTGAGGTCTCTGGGACTGACTAAGGGCAACAGCACCATCAGCTAAATGGCAGGAAATATATAAAGTTGTCCTCTTATCTCCATCACCTTTTTATTTTCAGATGGGAAAATAAAGAATAGAAAAGTATTGTTCTTAACTGATGGAACGTGTTAGAGCAGCAGAGGAGTGATCAGAAATTTTGCAACTTAATCTATCCTAAGTTCAACCTGAAATCTGGAAAAAATGCTTCCATGACACACCTGGCCATTTTTGCACTCCTATGGGCATAAAGCCTTTTTGGAAATAAAAGTATGCACATCAAATTTTCAAATTCATTTGCCTTTCTATGGCCCAAATTCACAAAAAGAAATATATTGCTTAAATCTTAGAGTTCAGTTGTTCTTCCTGTTGCCATAACAAAGCAGCAAGATACAGAGATCGCACAGCAGCCTTTTAGAGAAGCATCTACTTGCTCTGGAATGGGCTTTGCTATAGGACAAGCAAGACATCAGTGCCACTGGCAGCACAGCTGGCAAGAGGTGGGCAGGGCCTGCAGGCACAGAGGGCCTTGATACAAACATGCCCAGATGCTCAAGAGCTCCTCATTTTTTCCTAGCTTTGAAGAAAGGGAGAGTCATAAAGTCTGAAGTAATTTAATGACCCAGATAAAATCCAAGAAGAGAACTCTGACTTTTCTTCTCCCCTCTAGGAGGGCTGTTGGGAAAATTTCGTCTTAAGTAAAGGTTTTTGGGTGCCTAAAACTCTTTCTCTATAAATACAAGTGAAAAGGTTTTTAAGAAGCCATTAAAAATACAAGGGAAAAATCCTTTCTCCCTTTCAAAATTACCAGGGGAAAAGTATTGTGTTATTGAAGATAGTCAGAAAGGTAAAATATTCCCTAAATACATATATAAGTATCCTTAAGAATATATGTGGCTATTCTGATGGGGAAAGACATTGAAGAGTCTAGGAGGTGAATGGCTCCTCATTATTCTAACACTGAAATCAATAATAAAACCATCATGAGTTTCATTAGAGCAGAAAGAGGCCCACATTTTCTAACAGAAATCAGTGTGCATCTGCAGGAATTTACATTGGTAACACTAGGTGACACTTCTTGTGGTCACATGTCTGTACTTAAAATAATCTGATTACCTGCACCATTTTGTTTAATCTTAATCATAAAATGCATTACACTTTATTCACATAAACCATCTCTACAAAAAAAAATCTGTGTAAATGAGCATGGGAAATTAAAATGTATATAGTAGCTTCCACATTTTACATGAGTCTGGTAAATTTACCTGCTGAGCATCTTTGTTAATACGTATCCATATAGAGACGCCCAGAATAATGCAACCAGACACCTGCAGGAGAAAATAAAGAATATTTAGAAAGATGAGCAATTTCAGATTAAAATTCAGCCTTCAAATTGCGCCAGATGCTGGCAAAAAAAAAAAAAAAAGGGAAAAAAATCATTTGTTTGGCAAAGTGAAAGAAACATCAAATGCTAGAGCATAGAGTGTTGATTCATAGTCAGGAAACTTCACAGGAATAGTTAAATCTTCAGTTATGCACCAAATCCCTCATGCTTCCACCCCAGAAGAATCCACATTTCAATGATGATTTATGCATGTGGTTGGGAAGCACATAGACATTCTGTCAGATGAGAGAGGGATATAAATTGCTATAATATGGATATAACACGGTTGTAAAGAACATTGTTTCTTGCATAATGGAAATACATGAGATTTGATAAGGTATATTGGTATAAATGTTATCTCTAGAATTATTCAGGACACATTTCTAGAAACCTATTCTCCATGGTAAAACAAGCAGGAAAAGTTCAAAATGAAGTCTTTCTGCTGTGTCATATCTGACCATCTCCATTCTTTAGAATAACTCTCCTCTAAACTGCTCATTGTGATAGTTATTATTCCCATTCCAAAATAATCTTACTCAGTCCTATACATGTAAAAATTAGACATCTAGGTCTAACTCATCAGACCTGTCACAGGCACATGTCCTCAGATGAGCTAAATCACCCACAGGTGCTATCCGCCTCTCTACCTTGGCTTTAAAAGAAGCTCGGAATGACTTGCTTTAAGATGTTAAAGTCAGGATAGACGAATCCTGACACGTTTCCTAATCACTAGCTGTGCTCCTATTTCATTGATCTTTGATGTATCATTCCACTACGAATCAGTCACTCTATTTCTAACTTTGTCTGTGACGATTCCCACATAGAGTTTCTCTTTATTACTAAGCGTGGGCGACAGATAATTAAGAGGCTAATCAGGAGTAAAGGCTGTGAGAGGACTGGCAGGAAAGAGGAATCACTGAGGACCAGAGTCTCATCATATTCATAATTATCTTCCTGTATGTCATTAATGCTTAAGTCATAAATGACCCTGAAATGTGATGATATGAGCTTCCTGTGATGACTGGGACTATTCCTCTTCAAAATTAAATGAGCTATTTTTATATGTTTTAGGTAATTTTTCTTAAAAAATACTTCCCCCTCAAAAGGTTTCATATGATATTCAGCATCAAAAATCATAATGACTACAGCAGATTATTTAATATGGAACATGGCCAACACTCAAACATGACTACAACACATTTTCATGCTCTAAGTAAAGCTCCTATAAGTACATTATAAACACGAAAAAAAAAGTTGTACAATTGATGACAGCTATATCATGTTATCAAATTTTACTAGAACTATCCACTGAAATCTCAATCTCACTGAATTTGCCCAGAAACTGATGGTATAATAAGACTCTTTATTTGGGTCTTGCTCAGCAGCACTATGTGTTCAGCAACACTAGTGGAGTTATACACCAGACAATATGGGATCACTAATGTGAAAATTTCCACTGGAGCAGCTAGTGCATTTGTGTTGCATATTTGCAAATATTGCATATTTGTAGCAATTGCTACAAACCCAAACAGAATTTGGGCCACTGCCTTATTTATTATATAGGAACTTCCATTAAAATACAGCACAGTAGTAGAAGAAGTAAATAAAGATGAATGTAAAGGAACTTATCAATTAGATGGGAATTCTACAATATGCATTTCCTCCATTCAGAAAAGGAGTATCACTTATAAATTAAAATTTCTATAAGGCATATATATCTTAATTATAAAAATAGATTGCTTCATTTCAGTAAAATCTTGGTATTTTGTTCCTGTTGGTTTTCTCTGAATATTATACAATATAAAGTGTATAATAATGCACAAAGAAAAAATTACAAATAATGAATCTAAATATTCTGTTCCCAAAGGGCCAAAATAGAACACTTCAATTTTTATGGAATACTCCATCCTAATTATCAATCTTTCCTGAAATAAAATTTCAGTTAAAGAAACACATTTCAGGAAACTGTTTCACTTTTAATGAACCAGTATTTTCCAATGGGAGGGAGAAGAGCCTCTTTGAAAAGATCCTCACCTGTTTTCCCAAAACGGGATGGCTAATATAGTTTTGCCTCAAGCCTTGACCAAGAATCAGTCACCTCATCACAGTCTCATATGTAAACTGTCCAGGAACAGGTCTGTTGTCCCTCAAATTCAATGAGTCCTTCTCTTCTTGAGCCCTTCAGTTTTGGTGCAATAAAGAAATACAGCCTAGGTCAGTTACAATCACCTCAGACAAGCCTGCTGTGACAGTGGACCAGTCACCAAGACTCTGCCTTTCCTGGGAACACCAGGCCCATGAGGAATTCCCTCCACTGCTACATGTTTTAAGCAGCCAATTTAAGGGTATAAGAAGGAGGTTTATACAAGCCTGCTCCCTGTTGGGGAAAGTATTTAACTGAAATACTTCCTTGAGATACCTGAAATTACCAGCACTAAAAACATCTTACAGAGAACGTGGAATATGTTGGCTCTTTGTACTCGCTAAGTTTGCATTGCTACTTACAGGGACAAAGGGGTTCAGCTTCTTTCCTGATGTAGGGTGTAGGGAAGTGGCCACTCTGGTTGTAGATGGGACTGCATGTCTGAACTGGTATCAACAACTGATCAAAGATTACCCTATTACTACTAAGACTGCATCAAACTAATGATCAGACATCAACATTTAGTGCAAAAAATAAGAATGATGTGGAGTAGCAGAGGCTGAAAGCGTGAGAGCAGCAGGCAGAGACTGGCTAGCCTGCAAACTCTGCAGAAGGGAGAGAGGAAAAATCTGACCTAAGTGTCAGGTTTAATATACCAAACTGTCCTGAGGATTAACTTAAGGACATTAAGAGCTTCATATAGGTACCCAACTCCAAAACACGTATCTTCAAAACTCATGCTCAGCTTTTACCACACCAGGAAGATTCAAAACTTTATGGAAACTCTGGAGCCCAATGTAGGGATGTGGGTTCCTGGGGGGGTGCAAGTCACATAACAGCCGAGGCTGAGGATGGTGAAGCCAAAGCCCCTTTGTGGATCTAGCTCAGTCTATTCCAGGGCTTAGACACTTCAGGATAGGCTGTAAGAGCCATTGAGAAAAAGGTACAGGAAAGCTAGAAAGCACGTTCCTGATTGCCCTAAGAGAGGACACTCCCAGAGGGATTTCAAAAGGCTAAAAACAAAAGGACACCACGTAAATATGCAGCATTTGCTATTCTCTAGTTAAGGTTAAAGTCACCTTCATTTTCCAGTATCAGTTTAATTTTCCACCTGCCAACTGCCTCATGCACCAGCAAGAGCAACCGTGGGAGCAGTAGCTATAAAGACATCACTAATCCCTGTGCTTTACCACAGCAATTTAATGTTTTCCAAGGATTAGAGACAGGAATGTGAATTAAAAATTCAGTTTAATTGTATTCTGTTTGCACATATTCCTGTTTGCACCACAGTCTGTTCTTCCCTACCTTGGCAGTGCAAAATCCCTTCCTTTAAAAAAAGTTAAAATAGCTGCATTTTTATCTTCCACAGTCCCACCCAGTCTTGTCACATGCATAGCAAACACTCTCACCATATTCCTCCCCAGAGCAGAGTAGATATTTTACTACCTTTGGCATAAATACAGGCTGCGGAGGTTTGTTGAAGGCCTGATTGTTTCCTGACTACCCAAGGATCACGTCTGTCTTTTCCTAGGAAACTCATGCTGTCACTAGAGATTTAGTCTTGCAGCATTATTCACATGTTCACTCCAGAAGTAGTTTGGGGCTTTCCTAATGCCAGAGGTTTGCCTATGCTTTACCTTATGGTAAATATAGATGCATATTAATAGAAAAAATGTCTTGAGAAGCAGGAATTCTAAGTCATATACTTATGGATCTTTTTAAGTACTGTTGCAGAAAAAAACTTCAACGCAGATGTCAAATATCTTTAGTCTGCTGTGGTGGAGGTGGAGGAAGAAGAGGGGGAGGCGGTCCAAATTTGCAAATCATCACTGGCCTGTTAGGAATGTATTTGTGAGGTCCGCAAGTAATCAAAGAAATTTGCTAATACTTTTGCTCATTTTGGCTAGCCACAAATTTTCCAGGGCTACTGTTTGTGGTCCCTTTTGTGTGGTATCACCTTTTCACTAGGAAAAATCCCTTGAGGCAAATCCCATGTTGTGGCCAGTAATTCCACTTCTGGTTTCAGTGAACCTCTGGCGAACCTAGCAAATCTCTGGCAGGAAAGCTGACAGTGAGGCTGAACCATGAGAAAAATGCTTTTTAACTCAAACCTTTCCAAAACTATCAAGGCCTAAAATTCTTGCAAACCAGCTGAGATGTGACAAATAGACAAATATGGTTCAAACTGCATTAGAAAGCTGCCTGCTGCACTGTTTTGAGTGCAGGTGCAGGCCAGGACGATTTAGTACAGCTATTGGTAGTACTGCCAGCCCATACCATTTTAACATTCACTGACCCCTTTCAAAAACTAAGTATGAAACTGAATGTACAACAGAGAACCACAAAGAAGGACACAAAAAAACATTTATCAAGGAAGAGACTACAAATACAATTATCTTTTGCTGCTACTACACTTGCAGCATTGCGCAGTTTGGACACAAACAGTAGACAATAAAAGCAACAGAACGATGCATTTACATGGAGTGTCTTGTTGTCTTGTGATTGAAGTGAGGGGTACGTTACAGGCAGGGAGACAGACTCCAGGATGTTCTAGAATTGGAGGGAAGTCTATTTTGAAAGAAAAAGGGAAAGGGAAGGGCAAAAGTTAAACATATTCTCCTCTCCCTGATTTAGAATCATACTCTGGTTCCACTTATGCTCTATTTTCTTCACAATTTCTCCACTACAGCCTTCAGATAACATTGAACGCATTTATACATCATTAATAACAATTTAAACATCAACTTACCCAAAATAAGAAGTTGAAGATGAACATGGAGTACTTCATGCATCTGCTTACCCCTGCCATTTTCAAAAACCTGAGACAAAAATGAGAACTGCAGAAGAAGCTTTCATAAGAGTTTGTCCTCGATAAAAGGTTCTCCTGCTTCTTCAGAAAACCTCTCAGACCAAGTCAAATGCACTGTGCTCTGCTGCTAAAAGCAAAAATGGTGACCAAGGCAGCTACAATTATTTAAACAATTCATATACCACAGGTAAATATTAACTGGAGCGTTGGGGAAGCACTACCAGTTGTTATCACTGAGTCTCCAGACTCTCATTGTGTCTTTGTGAGTTGTACTTTTTTATGGTTCTGTTAGTCTTGTCCTACACCCCAAAAGTAAATAGATACTGCAGCAAGAGCCATAGTTTAAACAGAAAGGGAAGTGAAAATAAAAACATTTTACAGAGCTGCTTTTAAGAGATGGAAATGACTGCATTTCTTCATGCTTTGAAGTTCTGGCTCTTGCTCTCTTTCATTTTTCACTGATCATTGCCAAAATTCATTCACTCATGTTTGCAATCATACTCCAGCTATTCAACCAGAATAAAGGGATGGGTCTGTGCTATCCCTGCAGAAGAGGGGGCAAGGAATCTGCAGCCATTATGTCTGTCTTGCTCTCTACTTCAGATCTTTTTCCTCCTCCTCCCCAAACTGGGACCCTGAGCATGGTGGTGCACAAAATGTCCTGCTGTGCAGGTTTCCAAAAGTATTGTGAACCCTAGCCCAGTAATCACGATTCTGGCTTCAGATTCAGGATATCTCTTGGCAATAGGAGCCAGATATGTCCCAGAAGACAAGGCAATAAACTTGTTTCATTAGTTTTGTTTTATGTCTTGCTTCTTTTCTTTTGTGTTCCTCAAACTAGAAATCATTAGAGGAATATAAAAGTATCATTGCTCTGTCTTTTCTATCTGCCCATTTTCTACAGAAGCCCACAATACCAGTCCTTGGAGGGATAAGGGTCACATCTAGGTTCCCCTGGCTTCCTCATAAGAAAGAGGCTTTATTTTGTAGGTGAACACAAAGGATATAAATGAGAAAGATTAGGGACATGCTGAATGGAATTGATTTATGAAACCCCCTTGGCACAAGCCCAATTTTTAGTCTTCACTGTCAGTTTGCATTCTCCAATTCTGTTGTCTGTATTTGAAAAAAGTGGAAAGTGTTAGTATATAACACACCTGTAGATGGTGACAAAAAGATGTAACTTAGAGCCTCACTTTTGTAGGATCCACAAAAATCTACTCTACACTGAAAATAACTTCCTCTGGCTGCTCTCTAAACCAGCTTTTAATGAAGGTGTGATGTTGGAATTTCTCCAGTCACTTTCACTAATTTTATTTAAACAGACACAACTGTTCCCACTTTTATGAGTGGCTGTATACCTGCCTTCAACTTTCTGGGCTCTTTCCTGGAGTAATTCTCTTTCTTCTAACTCTAGGAGATTGGCTGTCTAACTAGTTTATTTCACAATATCCACCCTTAATCTGCGAATGTTCCTAAAAATAATTGCACTCATGAAATACAGATTTGTATGGATTGGGAGAAACAACTGTGTGGTATGGTTTAGATCTAAAGCACTCAACAAATAAGTAAGTTGAGAAATGTGGGTGTCTTTATGGAGAGACGCCATAGCCACAGATGAATCATGAGAATAAAGTGCCATATAAAATTGTATAACAAGAGCCACAAAGGGTAATAAAAGAATCACAGATGACACAGGATTTGAAGATAAGTCTGAAATCAGACCAGCAATTTTAGTAAACCAAGTTTACTATCAGAGGAATTCAGAAACAGCTTTCTGTTGTACCAAAAGCTGCAGCTGTAAATTGCCATGCGCAGTAGCGGCTCATTAAAGAAGGCACGAGTTGTAAGCATTGCTTTCCATGAAATGCTTAGTCCAGGCATTCAGTAAGAGATCTCTGAGGTAAATTGTGCTTGGGTAGGAGGACTGTAACACAGAAAGCAAGCATGACCATGCACACGCTGGCCCTTCACAAGAGGCTGGTGTGCAAAGACTTGGCATGTGTTTGAGGCCTGCTCCTGTTCCCCCCCCCCCCCCCCCCCACCGCTTTGCTTCACATCACTCCTGGGTTTGGGGCACGGAGGAGGGTCTGCACCGGCAATGCCACGGAGCGACCTCCAGCGCAATGTACAGTCCTGGGCTGCCAGAGGGCCCCAGGCCTGCCTGGGAGGCTGCGGTGCCTCCAGAAATAATTTGCCAGAAATTCTGGGATATATATATATTTTTAAATACGCCTATTGAACATTAAACACAAGCAAGTTCCAGTAAGATTCTAGTTCTTCCTAAACCTTGAAGAATGAACGTGTCAGTTGCCTAAACAAAATGACCAGGCTTGCTTTTATATACGTTTTATGTTTACTGATCTCTCTGGCAAAAAGCCAGACTTTCCTAGGACCTGACAGATGCTGCTTCTCTAAGATGGCAAATAGGAAACAAAGTCAGTGTTAAATATATTTCCTAGTGTGTTTCCAGTGTGCTAAGTATAACTGCTGAAAATAAGCATAGTATCTGAATTTACTACAATTCCTACATGTTTCCTATCTATATTTAATGGTACCTGAAGCAAAAATATGCCATCCAAATTAAAAGCATACAAGCAGCTTCCATTAAGTGAGAGGTTTTCACATCTTCTGTAGGCATTGATCATTTCTTATTCTCTGACTACACAGTGCTTTTTTAAATATGTCTTGAAGAAGAAGGGGGAGTCCATAATTATGGCACAGTTATAAATGTTTGCAGTTGTACCTACAAACTAAAGTGCCTATTTTGCAAGGACGTGCAGGTAATAGATGTGAATGAATGAGAGAAATGTCACAAAAAATTTTGCCTGTAGATCTTTGCCGCTATTTAACTGCACATGCCAAATTGCTCCTGTTACCCTCCTGCGAACCATTTAGACAATCAGATATGCCCTCCCCAAAACAAACCCTTTGCCACAGACTGCTTGAAAGCTTTGCCCAGTGAACAAGTGGAAATACCCTGCTCAGATTCTGCCCCTCCTTTCAGATTAGGCTAGCAGGATTATCAGCGAGCAGCCTGGGTGCAGCGCGGGGTGGGAGCCCTCTGACGCAGTGCTCAGAGCTCCTCATGGCGGGGTGGGAGCTGTGACGCGCTGATGGCTCTGCTTGATGTGTCATGCAAGAAACCAGAGATGAAGGGGGATATTTTGGCAGAAGAAAATGCCAGTACACCTGTCATGGACCTGAAATAAAGCATCACCTCTTTGACACTGGCAAAGCAGCTGCACTTGATTTTATAATGCTTTCAGCCTCCTTCCCCTGTCCTTTCCTCCCTCCGCCGTGCTTCTGGGGCAGAGCGCCTAGGGGTGTGGACAGCTTCCCCAGTCCTCACACACCTCTCAGGCCCTCTTCGTCGCGCATCTTTTCCAACAACACCAGCCTTACAGCTTTTGGGGTTTACAATGAATACCTCTTTTCTTCTCAGAAATGTTAGACAAAGGGTACACAGATTTTGCAGGGGTCCTTAAAAAATCACTCTTCAGCTTGCCCAGCATAAGAAATACACGTGTGCTCTTTGTTTTTCCACACTCCCACAGACACATAACACACATAATACACACCTGGACCCTTTTTCCTGCCTCAGTGTCCCCATCAGCCTGCATCTTTTTTGGATTAAGCCAGAGACCTTTAAGATCTTTCTTCTTTTTGCATATGCAGTCTTCTCTCACTTTGGCAGTGCATATACATGAGTCTCCCATCTTCTTGTATGTCTTTCTTCCTTCTCTCTAACACATAAAACTTTTTTTTTAAACAATCTCCATTTCCCTTTGTGAGGTCCCCTTCCATGGTCAGACTTACTAAGTGACCAAAGCCCTATATCAGATGATTCACTGTGTGTTTAGTCACTTCTTCCTTAAGGCTTGAACTTGAAAAACTGGTTTGTACTCAGTAGCAGCCTGCCCTTTGAACAGTGGATTATGGATAGTGGATGATAAAGGGTTTTTTTTACTATTGGAATTTCTGTTCAGTGTCATGACAAAAACACAACAGAGAGGCAGGTAAGAATTATATTTGGTGTGAAGTTTGCAGCCTGAAAGAGATCAGCAGTGCTCTAAAGGAAGAACAGGTTTCTTTCCACTTTAGGGCTTCGTTACTCTGTGAGGCTGATGTGAAAAGTGCAAAAGAGGAAATGAGAATCTGGCCTTAGTGTTTAACACTATGGGCAGGTCTGCAGAGCTTTTCCCATGAGATGGCTCTGCCCTGACCTACCCAAAGCCAGGGAGCTGCCTTACCGTGGCGTGGAGCCCAAAGCAGCATGCCCAGTTTCTCAGAGGCACTGATCTGTTGCAGCTCAGCAGTGCACTAAGCACAGCTACCCCAATTCCAGTTCAGAACTAGCTGGAATCCACCTAAAAAAGCAGTCCTGTGTGGTCCTTCGGTGCCAGTTACTGCTGTTGCCTTCTCTGCTTTCCTTTCCTTCCCCTTCCACACCCTGAACTGCTATGAGGGTGAAATTTAGAATTTCTGATGCTTTTCATAAAAACAAATAATCAAAAGCCCACCCCAGAATAATTATCAGCTGGGGTATCACCTGGCATGTGGCAGAACAAAGTCCTGGCTCTGAGCGGGGTCTGGAGCCACTCAGTTTCCTATGGCCTATATGAGTGAACTGAGCTCCTGTTAGTGTTATACTGCAAACTGATTTCTTGTCTGTTAGAGCTTTTTTTTTTACTTTGTAATAATCAGCATTTGTGGCCATTAAGAATGTAAACCCTTTCCTCCATGACCACTACATTTCTCTGCACTCCAGCCAATAAAAATATAACTCTCATATACAAGATACAGTCCAACAGGTGAGTTGGTGAGCAATACAGCTCAGAAGAGGCAATGGCCTGACTGCCAAAAAAACCCCTAGATGTCCAAAAATGTGTCTTTATATTCAGGAGCAAGGAAAATCCTGCAATGTTCCATGCTGGTCAGATGCATCCAAACTCTGGTCTAGGCAATGTATAGCTGAGTTGACCTGGTGCTCTCTCTCCCTCCTTCACTAGGGCTGGTAAAGGAAGGGTGAACATATGCTACCCTTCATCCCAGAGCAGGCACTTCAGACCAGGCTCCTGTGGCCCAGGTGAGTGTTAACCATTGAGATATTTGTCAGTGGTGCATCATCCCCTCCCTCGGACTAGACATTTCATTTTAGTGCTGGAAACCTTTTCCCTGGGGAGGAAGGAGGGAGTTTAAATGGGGATATATCTCCACAAAAGGTTTCTGTTCTGACAAAACAGTTTCATCAGAAAATTCCCAGCCAGCTCTGTGCTAGACTCCTATCCAGGCGCTCCATGACCTGATGCCAACATCACTCATATGTTCTTCCTTTAGCAAGGTCTAAGTATCTTGAACACTCTCACTTTCCCTAGAGCAACAACTCTTCCACCAGAAAACAAACTACGCAGCATGTCTGCCTATGATCCACTCTTACCTCCCTCCCAAAGGATGCAGTCTCCTCTTCCCATACACTGACAGTTTTCTTCCAAGCCTTTAATCTGAGAACTCTCATATGCAGAATATATATTTTTAAGCTTTCATTGATATCTGGCTCATATTAAAATAACAAAAGTTTTGATAAGTCCTTAAGTACCAATAAACTCACATATCTAATCCACACATTTCTATTTTCCCTTCTCCCCCTCTCCCCCTGCCCTGACCTTTTCATTTACTGCTAGCTTTCTTGGCTGTTTTACATCCTTTTTGGTTATTTACCTACTTCATGAACTAAGCTGTTCTTTTATGTAAGGCTTATGTCAGGGATTTCCTATTTCCCAGGGCCTGGTCAGGATTCGTTTAAGCTAAATGACTCTGGGTTTAAAATATTCTGTTGGTTTCAGAATGAATCCCTCATGGATTAACATGCTAATCAATGTCAGTAAGGGTATCAGTATCTAGCCTGTAAGTATGGAAACCATTTATTAAGACTAACTTTGTTAACAAAATCCTTGCTAAGGAAATCATACTGAATATGATTTTTGTAGGTTTGTATTACTTAAGCAAGGCCCAGTGTGTGGGAGCTGTTACTAACATACAAAGTGGTTTTGACCCCAGGCATTTTCAGTATATCCTGAGACTCTCTGCAGGGTAGAGTATAGATTACTGTGAAGAAAGATGCTTTAAAAACATAGAGAACAGCCATTTTCAAGGAAGAATCAAAAGACTTCAGATGTCTCTTGAATATCACCTCTCTTTTCAAGCAGGGGGGAGCTAATCCATTAGTACTTCTCCTGGAAAAGGACATGCATATTTCATATTCAGGTCTAAACACCAGGAACTTGATTCTAATTTTGTTTATGCTCATGTAAATCAGGACAAGTTTATAAGGCAAGTCACTGTCAGTACAGATTAGAAATGTGATATCCACCCCTCTCCTCCCTGCCCCAATCTTTCTGAGGGAAAAAGAACAAACCTGCCAGAAAAATGTGACACTTCCTCTCTGAATTTTCCCTGCTGCCCTCTAGTCATGGGTGGGAAAATTCCTAGTCTTGAATTATATAGAATTATACTAGACAGGTATACAGCTTAATATTTTGTGATCCAAAAAACAGACATTAATAGGATTAGAAAATGAGGACTAGGCTATTCTGTTGCTGTCTTTTAGAGATCAGTTATATAACTAGAATGATATTATTCCTTATAAAGATGCTTAAAATCATTTTAAGTTTTCTTAATGTCTTATATGAAAACTATCTATATAATACGGGCATGCAGGCAATGTGGTCACCAGTGATGTTTAGAATTAAGAAATGGGAACCACATAGCATCTGTCATGAAATTTTGCTGCAAAAATACAGATTTGATATTTATTTTGACAAGTGCATTTCTTCTATTTCAGGATAATATGACACTCAATCTTCACTTTCACTGAGGCATACCTCTGTCTGGCAAAATAAGTAAACACATACAAAAATTAAAAAACAAATATAAGTATGCAAGCTTTAGCTTTCAAGGTTATTAATTCCTTCAGTCTCATTTGGTGTAAAACATCAGTACTCTGAAAGCTGAATGGAAGCTTCTTCATTTTTCTATGGTTGCTGCAGGCAGAGTAATGCTATCAGAATAACACCATATAAGTGAGCTACAGGCTGCACATCCCACTGAAACTCAGTGATTCCCTGGGACTATTCTACCAGATGTGTACAGTCCTTTTACAATCCAAAGAGGAGTTTCCTTCCACCCTCATCTGCTCACTGACCTTCACAGTCCTGCTGACATTAAACTTTGCTGGTCTTCAGTGCTCTGAGGACACTGAAATCTTTTCTGAATCAGATAGTTGTATTGCTTTTTCAGTTTAATCCCCTTACACATGAACCTTTCATTTCTGCCCTGACTGTTGTATTTTTCAAACCTTAAATATGTTATAGTTTGCAGACTATAAACGTTTGCTGAAAAACTCATACTTTTCATTCCCACTCATCTTTGTCTCGCAAGTGCTATTCATTTATCCCCTATATACATGAAAAGGCTCTTTTCTTTCCAAATGTTCTTCCTGTTGCTGAAAGGACAGGAAGAGAACTGAAGAGTATTACTGAAAACTTTATAATAACTACCAAAGAGCAGAGTTAGCACCTTTACCTACGGGCAACAATCCAGATTTGTAACTTGCACATGTGTGATTCACATTTGTACTAAAAACTAATTTCCTACTGAAACCATTGAAGAAAGATACTGTAAAGAGCCCAGGCCTCAGCAAAGCTAAGAAGCTCGGGCTGAGGGACTCTCAGTCTCCCAAGACCGCAATCAGAGCTGAGATTGCTGAGCTGCTTTCAGAGGAATCGCAGTACCATCCAGCACTGAGCTCCAAATGTTAACCACTACTGTAAAAATAGCTCCCTTTTTTCACTTTTCACTAGTTATCTAGAATTACCTCCATCTGAACAGACAAGCACATGGAGAGATCAGGGAGCTAGGATATCACAGCAGTAGATAACTCTTAGTTCTTGCATAAAGGTGATTTGCTCTTTTAAAGCTGCAAGAAGTGTCCAACATGTCCAAGTGTCTCTTTCTCTCTACAGAGATGGAAAGAAAGATAAACTCTGGAATAAACCAGGGGCTTCTGAATCTACAGAAGTTCTCAGAGACCAGCTCAGCCTTTCTGAGACCCTGCTGTGTTTCCTCACTTGCTCTCTGATCCCCTTGGCTCACTCTGCATCAGTGCGGTGCCAGAAGAGATGAGTTTCTGAAGAAGAATCTCTGATTGCTGCTATTCATGAAGAATTTCACAGCTCTGCACAGTCACTCTCAGGGCTGACTTTGAAATTTTAAAAAGCTTCTCTACAAGGCCAGGGAAGTATGGAACTTCCCTCATACTGTCTGCTCTGGATGGACAGCTCGAATGGCAGAGGCCTGTTAAGCTTAAGGTAGGAAATACGTACAGTGCAGCCTTTTAGAGAACAGATGTAGTGACTAAGGCCAAAATTAAGTTAGGAATGTTTTATGTTATCACAGTTGCTATGACAAATACTTGCCCCTGCTAGTATTTGATCAAGCCAAAGCCAAATCTGGAGCAGTCTTGCTTGTATTGATGACATGGGACAGAGGAACTTAGAGGAAGTGAGAATTAAAATCAATGTAAATTATGAAACTCCAGTTTTAATTTAAAATAGAATCTATATAATAGATAACATTTAAAACAGAAGTAGGAATGCCAAAAGGAAGAACAGAGTGAAAAATTCACAACTACAAGTAAAACGGGATCATTTTCATGTCATGCCTCCTTTGAGCATAATTGCTGTAGTTCTTAACTGTTAGGTTAATAAAAGACGCTCCCATTAAGCTGCAGGGTCCCCAACAGCATATGGTTAAGTTTTGTGTCTTCTCTGTGCAAAACCATTTACTACCTCAGAGTGAAGTATTTCTTCCTTTGTCATGTCCATAGAAGAGATTAACAAGCACACACACTTTATACACTTCATTAATCCTTGTGATGATTCATGCACGTGGGGGTCATACTCTAATCCAAGTCAGACCACTAAAAATACTTGACCTCCAGATGGCTGGGCTGACTGGTGTAGCTAATGGCAGAATTTGGACACAGCATTTCTCTTTTCATACCACTAAAGTACAGACTAAACATATTCAGACCATCCTTATAAAAGGCATACTTGGCAGTATGCTGACTATACATAAAAAGGGCGCTTTGGGCAAGGGTTTTGATTAGTCTGAGATTTAGTTCAAAGTCAGGCACCACTGCACCTTGCCCTTGAAAGAGACTTTGGGCATCAGCTCACAACAAATAAAGAATAATCACAGCAGAGCAAACAATAAGCTGATTGTTTAAAGATGTCGTATATAGTGGGAGCATCCTCCTAGATGCACACTGTTGGCTGCACAGACCTGCTTTCTAGGGTGGCTGAGATCTCTGGAAGGGGTGCCAGTGAAATACTACAACCAAACAGAAATGTTGCAAGGGAAGAATAACGATGAATCTAATCATTATTTAGCTATGCCAGAGATTTTTAAGGCTTGTAGCTCTTTATAAGGAGTCAAATTTATTCCCAGATCTGAATGGGTCTCTCTCCTGTCCTTTTCCCCATTCCACAGAAATCAGAGCTCTCTTTGCATTTGAATACTACAGTCTAGTCTTATCTAGTCTTACCACTGCCCTACTCCAAATTTATTCTATGGTAGCTGCCCAGAACTCCCTACGAAGAAGATAATTCTGTTCCTAACTTTATATAGAGGATTCCTCTCACTTAATTTCAGCCACCAAAAAGTTAAGTCTGTAGTTTAAGTTACCTGTGTAACAAGAGGGAGATCCACCCCAAATATATAAAGTAGGTGGGATGACTTTTCATTATCTCTCTTTGCTGGTTACAGAGGGACCTTAAATGGTTAGCTCAGAATATGCATCAGATTTAGGGAGCTAGTATTAAAGGAAATGGATATTACTCTGTTTTCTCTATGAAAGAAATCGAATTTTGTGTACTGTATACAGGGTACCATAAAACAAAGTCTGCTGGCTTTACCCAAAGATAATAACTATTGTTTTTTTCCAGCCTGATGGATTACTTAGGAGGAAACTACTCATCTCAGAAAGTCTGTTAAGGGTATGCATAAAGGATCAGATTCTCACCTTGTGTAAATTGGAATAACTTCACTGATTTCAAAATTCAGTTCAACAGCAGAAAGAACATATCACAGTCCATTAACCCCTCCGAAGACTATTGAAAAGGAATTCATCAGATCAGAATAGATGTAGGAAGTTTAATATCTTCCACAACGATCTGTCTGATGTATTTCCTCATAAAGCCTGTCAACAATGGCAAAAAGAAAAAATCACCCAGGTCAAAAGCTGTTCTCTGAAACCGCATCTGCACTGCAGTTTCAATTAGATGTTGCTGTTAAATGTGGTGGATTCTACTTCACTTGAAGCATTTAAATTAAATCTGGATACCTTTCTGAAAAGCTATGCTATAGATCAAAGAGAAGCACTGGGCCTTAAGCAAAAAAATGAGTGAGTGGGTGTCTATGGACTGCATTACATTAGAGTTCAGAATAGATGATCATAATGCTCTCTCCTCACCCGAACATATGAATCCAGTCTCACTTAGCTAGACAGTACTTTATGGCCATAGGACTGCTGATTTCATGAACTATAGAATTACATCTAAGTTAAGAAACTGGCCCCTGAGTTCAGGGAGTCCTCCTGAGTCACAGAAACCAGTCTCTTGTTATTGCAGACATCATATTATATCCTTTTTTTATCAAATTCCATTTTAAAAGCAGTTTGTTTTTTCACTTTCTCTACTCCCATTGCTATATTGGTCAGGAAGGTTCTTTAAATTTCCAGTCTCATATTGCCCACGGCCACTTTACATTTACACAATTTATCTTTGATTTTTCTACCAACCTTATCTTAAATTGTTCTTTTCTTTCCATAACATCTTTACGAACTGAAAGACTTTGCTTTGCTAAAGATATCATATTCTTCCAGTTTCTTCTTGCAAGATGCTTGTCATTCCCCTGATGATCCTAACAATGTCCCTCTGCACCTGCTCCTGCTTGAGTTCACCTTTCCTGAATATGGGAGACCCATGTCATGGAGCTCTGGGTGAGATCTGGAAAACAGCCTCTCCTCTTTCCACAGGAAGTCTCTTGCTACTGTTTTTCTTCATGCTCTTCTGAATATTTTTCCCCTTCTTCCTCAGACAGTGGTTGCCAGCTATCTCCATTGCTTCCTCCTGTCTTTTGTGAAGCTAACTATTCTTCTCCAAATTCCCTCTCTCCCATCTTCTCTCCTTGCCTGTTCTTTTCACAGCACAGAAAACTTGTCCCTTAATTACCTCTGTGTCTTTCCGTTGACTCTCTATTCCTTTACTTTTTTCTTATAGACATACTTCCTTGGGTCAACTAATCTAGAAGTACAGCCTTTAGATGGTCTTGTATATTAGGTATCAGCAAATTCTGAGTTGTCTATGAAACTTTTCCTCTCCCATATTCTCTATATCCATCTGTACTCTTGCACTAGGTGATTCTATAGCCTGCCCCCATACCTTCTTTTCTTGGGGCTCTGTTAGGTTATACTTAATGCTCCAATCAGATAGCCATTCTAAGATAATGCACAATATGAAGTTTCTTCCCCAAGTATCTCTACTGATCCTACAATGGATTTCCTCTTCCCCTGCCACAGAGACATTGTTGTCTTCTCCTAGTAGTCCTTGCTTTTAAAGACCAAAATAAATTATGTTTTTAAGAAAAAGGAAAAACAACAGCTATATGAAGTTAACCTTCCACTACTTTCTATTTGCTCCTGCAATAACTTAATTTGGATTACTGGAATGCAACATCTGGCTGAGACCTCTCAGCATCAAACTAGACTTTCATGTCCAGTTATTGTGTTCCCAGGCAATGTGTCTCCCAAATTATGACAACATACCAATACAGACATAAAATGTGTTTATGAGTCTTCAACTGCTATGGAGGATGTGAGATCACTGGGCTGAATACTTAACCACATTAGGCTTGTTTGGGTGCCATTGAAGCTCTCATGAGAAAACTTAAAGGCAGTTAAATAGCAAAATGAGTGTCCTCTGTGCACAGAGGAATCCTCTATTTTCACCAAATTGGCATAACTACTCTGGGGCCAGTTCTGGTTTCAAATGTCTTTTGGGGCATGGCCAGGCAATAGCGACCCTGACTCCTGGCGTACAGCAGCACTCTAAGTAGATTTTTGCAGTCCTGACACTGCTCCAAACCAAATGCTCTGCTCCAGCACCGGGAATGGGGAGGAGAACAAGAAACAGAAACAAGGCAGAGAACTCATGACTAAGAAACTACCAGAGATATCAGGGGAAGGAAGAATACTGTGGGCTACTTAGGGCAAAGGAAATCAAGGAGGACAAGAGCTAACATGGGCAATGCTACAGAGTAGACTGTTAACAACAGAGACAGACAAATTAAAACATTCCTGAGCATCTTCATAGTTTAGAAAATAAGGCACAGCTTTGGACACACATTCAGACCCCTCTATTTGTGAGTCATGTAATTAAGATTTAGCAATGGAAAACCTAGTTTGAAACTGCACCCAGCCTTTCCCCTCCCTTGTTCTGTGAATAAATAATTTTCCTAGATAACAGTTACTAGTATGTGTAACTTGTGTAATGATGGAGACTTCACTTATATTTACATTACACTTTATCAACAAACACACCTTGAGAGGTGATAAGAATGCATGCGTGATGATGTGTAACTTTGGTGACTGGTACATTACTGATTAGGTAAAAATATGGTGTGTACTGTAGCACACACATTTTTTGAAGAAACAGGAAGGAAAAAGAACACTATGGCAGATAAAAATGTTCTTTGACAAAACTATTTTTTTCCAGCATGTAAATAAGCGTGTCCTGCTTCTTCACTAAGGGTACAACTGATACAGCACTTTTTAGCAACTTTTAGTGAGGTAATGCTGTCCCAGGAATTATAAATTAAACATAGATTTATCATAATGCTTTACAGCTTCACCAACTTTTAATTCATTTCTTGGAGGCTTTCTGTCAGTTGATTATCCAGATCTCTGCATTTCTTACTCCTCAGTGTATAAATATACCTTTCTACTATTGGCAGCAATATTTATGCTACTTCTGGATTTGGCCCTGAAAATCTCCTGCACCTGTGCTAGCTCAGAGCCCCGTTGAACCCCCAGTGACTACCTCTGTGCCTCTGCGCCAGGGCATGTGGCCTGGAAAGATGCATTGCCCCCGAGCTGCTTCTGTGGTCAGGCACATTAAACACCACTTCTTGGACAGGACTGCAACAGAGACTCCCCCTAACCACACAAAAATGGCAAATAATTGATGTAGTAAATATTTGTATTCATGAGCAAGGAAACAAACCTCACAGGTTAAGAATGTCTGAAAAGACTTAGTGGAGTAAATTGTTTTCCATTAAAATAAATTACAGTGCAACCACGAGAAACAATATCCTCTGTATTTTGAGATCTTAGGAAAGAATTATTTAGCTTGTATTGTCTCCACTTTTATGACAAAATCATTGTGCCAATGTTGATTAGATGTGCATAACAGCATAGGAAAGTAAACCCAAGCAGAACGTGAAAAAAATGTCATTTTTCCAGTTAGCTAAATTTCTGCAGTATAGGAACTCTTTTGAAAACTTTAGCACTGCAAAATCCCACATACAAATAGGCAGTACTCTGTAAAAGTCACAATCATTCATAAAATGTAATATGCAAGGTTATTGGAAAGAGCTAAGAGAAAGGCCTTTCTATTCTAAAACAAATTTACAAAGTCAGAAATGAAATAAAGATGAGTGGAAGGTAAGAGAAAGCAGAACAGAAAGTATTAATTATTTTGTGCAGAGACAAAAATGTAACAAAAGAAGGGAAATGAGAAGCAGCATTTTGCCAGCAAAGCCATCATATGAGTTTTCAGAGGCAGCTGTTCATAGAAATTGGCAGGAAGGGCACTTCTATGTCCATAAATCCAAGTCAGAGGCGAATGGGATGGCCACTGTTTTGACCTTATACTTCTGGGACAACATTTGTAAATGGAGACAAGAGAGATACATGTCCAGGGCTAAAATGAGATGAAGAAAAGTTTTTGGGAAACTATAAACCAGCTTCTTATGAAAAGCAGAAAATAGCTGAACTTGTTCCGCTTTCTCATGTAGAACTGTAGCTTAGACCCAAATAGCAGGACCAAAAATTGGTAGCTGTCACTGTTACTGTTGTTCAAATGCCAACAGCAAATGCCTCGCAGAGTATGTGTGTATATATATCTTGTAGCTGGAGTCTTCTCAAAAACTGAAAACGGTACTCACTGATATGAAAATAAATGCGGCAGAATGCCAATGCAAATCATGGATGGTGTGAGATAGGTGGCAGTTTGATGGATGGGTACAGCTGGAAGGAAATAATACCACATGTCACATTTACGCATGCAGAATCTTTTCAAATATTTATACCCAACCCAGCAATGGCCGGGACTAATCTGTATTGAGATGGGGGCAGGCATCCAGAAGCTTCCATGCCTGGCTATGATTAAATGTTTCAGCAGCAAAGGCATAGTGGGACCCCCTTCAGAAGGGGGCTAGAACTCAACTCCATCCTCTTTTGGTGGTGTCCAACTAACAGCTTTTCACCTGATCAAATAAGCGTTATCCTTCATTCCAAAAGTTTAGAGAAAGGGGGCCAAAGGAGGGTTCCTCACAGTCTTTACCCTATTACAAGAGATCGGGAGTGGTAACTACTGCTGTGTATAATTCTGCTATAATAGCCGAAGGAGACAAACCCTGTCTAAAGCCCAGGCACAAGACAGTCTTCAATATCACTGTTAACCAGCCAGACCAAATTAAAGTGATCACTGTAATCCAGGCCTGTCAGATAGTTGACCGTCTGTGTGGTGCAGTCATATAGTAGCTGGGTGCAATTTTTTTAGGAGGTAGCAAAACACCTGGGCACCTGTGGGAGTGTGTGTCCATCTACTGTCACTGAGAAGTAGATGGTTTCTTGCTTCCTTCCTTGTCTGCCCTCTTGATTGTCTCAAAGGATGCAAACTGCAGACTTCCTTGCAGGACTTCTGGGCAGCTCACCTGCCTCACCTCATTCAGATGGACAAAGCTTGTCAAGAGCCTCAGGAGGGGATATGTAGCTAGAAATACAAGATCAGAGTGAAAAGTCTCAGGGGAAAAATGGTCTGTTACTTTTGTCAGCTATTCTTTTATCTCCATGTGCTCAGACTACAGATGTTCAGGCAGGCATGCCTATATAGCACTTTAGAGGGTAATCCAAATAAATATTAAATACTATTGTAAACAAACAGTATTCTCAGTTACTTTCTAGTATGTGAATGTAATCAGATCTTCTGCCTTTGGGCAGAAGCCAGGTCCTACTGCCAACCAATGTGCAGGAGGCAGAAGGGTTTGTTCCCTCATCCACAATACTGCGAAGAGGCAGAAGATGGCAGAAGGAAGCCCTGAAATGGCATCCCCACCAGCACAGGTAGTAAAGCCTGGCCCAGAGCTGCTCTGCACAAAGGAAGAAGTAGCCACATCTGACCTCCAGGTGAGGGTGTCTTTTCATCTAGGCGTTTTACAGTGTTTTCTTTGCCTTGGTGTATTATGTTTCTCAGGCACCTGAGGTACTGGAGAATAGCTGAACACTGTCCGAGAACATGAAACGTTTAATCCAATAATGGACTGGGTGTGAATTTCTCTTGTCACCCTATTATTTTGTACTGCTTTTGTAGCCATGGATATTGGTGAGATTGGATTCTATTATTTTGTGGTAACCTTTGAAGAGTCATGTTCCAAAAGGATAGAAATTCTCAGAAACAGATGAAAGACCAGATTTGGGGCTTTTGTGCAGAATTTGTATGTTTTAGCCTGGTATTTTCCTTAATGAGACCTTCCTGGGCTTTCTGCTTGTAACAGTTTGTTTGCAAGCTGGTCACACCATTCCATCAGGAAGAACAAAACAACCATGCAGTGACCAGTGTCAGTCACTCTCGCTTTCATTTAGTTAACCACTGTATTAAAGGTGATGATCCTTCCATGTGAGTGCCACTTGGGTGAAATCACAAAATGTTTTCAACCATGTTGAACTTCAAAGAGGAGTTGTTAGGTTTTGACAAAGCCTGTAAGGCTGAAGACAGACACATGATTTGATACTTGAACATCTATTAAGCAACAGATGTCCCTCTGGCCTCCTCACCTGGTCAAATCTTTAAAAACAAGACTCAGCAGCTAAACTAGACTGTTCTTGAACATATCCTAAAGGCAGTCACTGAGTGAGCAGTGAACACAGCTAAATCTCCTAAGGTAGCTGGATTGCCCACAGCAGGACTACTGTAGAGTGGATTGAATATGAAACTCCTCCCCACTTCTCCACTCTCTCCTTTCTCCCCACTTCAATCTGCTTGGAAAGCTCAGCAGTCAGAATGGATCTCTAACATCACTGCTTTTCTGGCAAACTCCTCTTTACACCCCTCTTCCCCTACATACAGGGACAGCAAGGAGCAGGTGGCTTTCACTAAACATCTCCCACCAGGCTGCTTCTCCCTGTGCTCCTGCTGCTGGCAGCACCCAGAGGTGACCACAAGGATGGGCAGTCTCTGCTCCCAGGGCTCTTCATGGTGCTTTGCATCAGACAAACAGACAGCAGAGAGAGACTGCTCAAAACAGCAGTAAGGACTGAAAATATAGGCCCTCGTACTTAGTTTCACTAATGTGGGACATTTTTTGCACTATCAGAGAGGTGTTAAACTGACTGCATAGAGGAGGACAAAGGCCACCATGCTTTCTTTAAATTTCCCATGATGTTCAAGAAGAGGCAGCAAGTGGCTACACACATTTTTACAGGCACTAAACCACTTTAATGTGTCTATCTTCCCATCCATCCCTAGATGACTATAAACAGAACAGTGTTGCCGTGGTGCCCCATCAAAGGGCAGTCTAAGCACAGTGCCACTAACTGGCACTCACACCACATGCCTACTCAGCTCACTGTCCACTGACACCCTCACTCTCACTCGTACTGGCCTGATAATGTGTGGTACAAATTGAAGTTGTTTGGGCTGTTAAATAAAACCAGCTGTGTTAATTTTATCTCCATTCAAAACAAAGCAAAACAAACACACACAAAAAGAGTTTGACAAGGGGAAAGAGAAGAAGGAAATCAATAGGGAAATAAATAATGTTTTTTAAGCTTCTAAGAAGGATATTAAAATAATGCAGATTAAAGAGCAAACAAAATCTATGAAGCAAGCTGACGGTGTCCTTTTAAGTGAACATGTGTGGGTTTATACATTCACATATGCCCTACAGGTGCACTTGCCAACTATCCAACCAGACTGTATAAAATATATGTATGATTTTCCCTCCACCCCACCAGACATATTTACTGTAATTGTAAAAGGAGCTGAACAAGTTTGGTCTCTTTCTCATAAAAACTGCTAATAATTATTTCAAGTATACAAATACTTGCTGCTTTTCTTTTTTTCTTAAACCAAAATGATCTCTAAGCTATTCTGTTTATTACTCAGCACTTCAGCCATCACCCTGGTTTCAGACATTGGCTACAAATTTAGTAGGGAAAAAGAATCACTAATATGTCTTCAAATAATTTCCTTGGCTTTTGGCCTCTGTTAGTCAGCAGAAATCTGTAAGAATGTTATTGATACTCTTTGATGGAGTTAAAATCTGTCACGGGATGGTTCCTGCAGCAAGGTTGAAGGCTGTCCCATCCTGATGTTCAGCAGCAGAGAATGAGACAACCAAGGGCTCTCTGCTATTCTGGGATTAAAGGGGGTGCAGGAGAGGACATGGAAGCCCTTCCTGCCCCTCTCTTCTTGAGGCTGGCAGGGAGAGTGTGATATCCCTTGACAAGAACAACAGGAGGGTGGGTTGGGAAGTGCAGAAAGGCTGAACCATGGCATGCTGATGTGACTTAATCCAACCTGGCTGAAAAGCTGGTGGCTTTGAAAAGAATGACATGTCCATAGAGGCTTATCTGGTCTGTCAATCTGGTAATTCCCATCAGGATTCTCATTGCTGACCAGCTGGAAAAGCATGGGATTATCTCACTGTGAAAATTAAAGAAGCCAAATAAAGCTGCTTTAAGAATACCCAGGGCCTTGCAACCAAATGTATATATCCAGAGTACTTCTATATCACATCCACAGAAGATTGGACCCACTGTGCATCCAATAGATTGTAGCACTTTGAGATGGCTTCTGTCACCACACTGAAACTACTGTCCTTTTTCATAAAACTCACAAGCTCTGTTGTGACTGGTATTGACAGTACTCCCTGACCCTCCGGTGGAGCAGAATCAACTGGCTGTGCAGCCCCAGCATAACTCATGGTAGAAGTGAGAGAAGCATAACTAAATTAAGAAGCTGGTGCTTTAATTAAGCAAAGCAAGGAAGAATTGCTATTGGTGATGCCCATGACTCTTCCAGCTGTCTGGACAGCAAAGGAACAGAGACAAGGGACTGAGAGGCAGAAAGAGTTTTTCAAAGGTCTTCTACCTGTACTCTGTCTGTAGGTGCTCTTCTCCTAAAAATTCATCTCTGCAAATGACTCCTAAACCTCTCTCACCACCTCTTTCCCCATGTAATTCTCATTCTATCACTTGACTTTCACATCACTGACAACTGATGATTTGTAATGGCTAAAGCTGAATTTTCCGTTCATCTTCCCTGATTTTTCCATTGCCCTTAATCTCACTTCCTCCAGCCCATGATCAGGCAACATTTTAGATTCTCCTCCCTCTTTCAGTCACTGTATGATCCAAGTCTTGTTGCTTCCTCCTACATAATAGCTCACAGATTCTTCCTTTCCCTTAACAGCCTGCTAAGGCTCATAGCAGGATCCAATCATTTTGCATTTCGTCTTTAATAATCTGGTCTCCAGCCATGTTCCAGCCCTACTGCTGCCCTCACTTCCATCCCAAACACTGAGATTAGAACCACGTTCCTGGCTCATTGCTTTGGCTGTATCACCACACTCCTTGTGTCCTTCCAGTGGCTTTGCATTTTCAAACACAAGCATCTTACCTTTGCCTTTAAGACCCTTCACATTTAGCCTCACTCTATCTGTCAAATATTTTGGCCTATCACACTGTCAGCTCCTGCCTGTGATCTGACAAAGATGACAGCCTTGATCATCATGTCTGTTTCTTCCTCAGACACCTCTATGTTTCATCTGGCTGTCCCCCATGCATAAGGAAAACTGCTGTGAAGAATTCTTAATTTAATCTCTCCCAACCCCCCTGTCAGGTCCTTCATCTAATAACAGAAAAGTAATTCCCATAACTCCTCTCTTGCACTAGCCAAGCAAATGAAAAGCTGTGATTTCAGCATACCTGCTAAGCCCTGTTCACTTTATTCTTGTCTTATCCTTTCAACTGACTCCCACAGAGTTCAAGCACCATGACTGACAGGGAGAGAAACTGTATCTTTTTCTGTTTGTCTCTGACCTCCACTTCACATGTGAACCCTTACTACTGGCAGAAATGGCAGTAGCAACCACTAGGAATCCTTATCTGGAATTTTCCTTAAGGAATCCTAAATCATCTGATTTTTGGAGGGACTGGGGGCTATGTCCATGAAAGGTATTTAGGTGCCTAACTCCTGTTAAGATGCCTAACCTCTCTTGGAAGTCAATAGTAATTTAGATACCTTATAGAAGCTGGAGCCCCCCATAGCTCTGCAGATGTGCCTTTGAGACCACAAGCCTAGTAACGGCTGCAGCAGGGGCTGTGGGTGGTTAGTACTACCCATGCACAACTGTGGAGGGAGTATTTCTATATAACTTTGCATCTCTTCCCAACAAAGATATCTGCTTCAGGGACAGTGTTGTATTAGTCTCAGATTGTCATGCCAGAACTCTTCTTCTGAGTTCGCTGTCTTACACCAAGTTATCCATTTCTTTTGCCATTCAGCAAAAGTCACCTCTAGATAATGGCAGTATCCCACAGCCATGGTATTATTCCTGCTTACACTAGCGATGTGGTGGCCAGTTCCAGCTTAGCTTGTCACTTGTAAGCTCGCATTCCCTTGGCCTAGTTACAAGTTATAAAAGGAACTGCTTCGTGCCCTGTGAATATGAGCTTTTCCACTATGGTTGCTCAGCTGTCACAGTCAGGATCTGCCTTTAAGGTAATGACCTGGTCATAGACTCTAGTATTGCAATGATTAATTTTACTGAACAAAGGTGTTTATTCCCAGCTATCATTATTATTCTGCTTGCTTAGGTCTTGGGAACCTCTTTAGGCTGTTGGCTTGGTGCACGCTGGGAGAGGTTATACTACTGGATTGCTCAGGACTTTGAGACAGCTAATGGATATTAATGACTAGGCTCATTGTTATATAATTGCAGAATATGGGGAGGCTGTTATACTCAAGCAGTTTTGGCCACCTCCCCTTCTTTCACAGCAGCCAAAATTTTGTACCTGAACTATTTTGCTGAACAAAACTGCGGTCTTTCTGGCCATTTTTCATTTGCTTCTTCTACTAGCAAGTATTCTTGGCAATAAACCTTACTGTAACAAGAGTTATGATATGGAGTTAAATGAAAGAGTATGGAAGAAGTTTTAACTTTATTAACTCTTAGCCACCAAAGTAGAATGATGTTATATTTGGATTTCTTATTCTTTTGATGTTTTTAGAAATCTTGTTAAAATACTGCTGACTAAAGTTCAGTCACTCATAAAACTTTATAGATCATTAAAATTTCTGTTTATTCCAGCTCTGAGGGAGAGGTAGGTTACACTATTTTAGATGTTACTAACTCTTATTCCATGAGGACGAATAAAAATCAGGCCTGATTTAAATCCCAGAGGTTTGGTTTAGAGATTAGTTTTTCCAGTGGACAGTCTGGAAAATTAAATTTTGCCTCAAAGTATTCACATTCATTTATGTTTCATTTCATCTCCCTGTGTGTATAACATGGACCAAAAGTCAAGTAGACAGGACTCTACCTTGACCTTGAGGCTTTGGTAAGTTGTCCCATTCCTTATATGAGGTGATACTTTTCAGTCTAACACACTTGTATTTACACAATCAGTGTAGTTTATTTCCCATTTCACTAAGCTGTGTACCCTGACCACTCACACTGCACACACACAGGTTTACTCCCAGGTCCCATTCTGGATGACCAAGTCCTTGAAAAACAAAGCCTTTGAAATTTATGGATGACAAGTATTGTATAAATATTGGTAATCCATGTTGTGTTGTGCATAAGGATCTCTAATGTGACTTGTGGATTCTCTGGACATCCCAGTCAGGGCTTTTCAACAGCATGTCCTGAGGAGGTGACCTTCTTTAGAGAAGGGGACTCATCATATAACAGTAAATGTATTCATTCTGACTTCTCTTCCACTATGTTGCGGCTATTTGCTTTTTTGCTCCTTATACATAATCATACTTCTGTTTGTTTTCTCTTGTTTGCCAGTACTGTTGCAGTATACTGGGTTCCATATACACACAGCTCTCCCCCAGCGTAGCACTTAAACACATTCATAATCTTCAGCATGTGAATTGCCTCAAGAAATGTAAGCTTGTGCTTAATTCTAATGAGTTTTTCTGATCAGGGTGTTTAAATATTGAAGTGCTGGTAAATATTCAGGCAGTAGTATCAGGTAATTTTCTTTGGACTCGAACTCAGTACAAGTTTTCCAGGGTTGTTATTTTGAGGTGCTGTCTGTGTGTGAGGCTGAAAAACTCCTATGATTTTCCCATGCTAAATCATCTTCCTGGTCAGTATGCTTCTTTGCTGCTTCAGGTTTCAGTGATGACTAAAATCAGAGAGAAATCTTCAGCTACTCTGAGGTCAAAAAGATCTCCAGTGGAATTTCTGTAACATTTAACATGCCCTATTGGTGCTGCCATTCTCTACAGAAACCTTTTAGAAGCTTTGTGTAGTAAATGCATGATTCACATACAGTCTATAAGTCATCAGTTTCAAAGGGTGTGCTTTTCTGTCCAAGAGCTGCATAAATACATCATGTTTTTCCTTTTTTTATAGAATTACTTTAGAACAAACACATTGTGTTATGATCGGTAATTAAGTCAATAAATCTCTAAAACAATTCACAGCTTTCTGATTTATTTGAATGGTCAGTGCAACATCTTGTGTTCACATTGTGCTCTTTGAAAATTATATATGGCTATGTTGACAAGTTAATTTTTTCCATGTGATCTCTTTCTCACTTCCCAATGAGACTGAAGACTGCATATAGCTCAGCTATTTTTCATAAAGTACCTTCTGGAGTACTTTGCACTTATGTTTTATATCAACTTATATTTCCAGTAATGAATTAGCACTTCAGTCCAGAAAATCCTCTGACAACAGCCTAAACGTACATGTATTTTCCCAAGATTCACAAATAACACATGCAAATCTGCACAAAATATACATGTGTATTCATCAAGGAGAAGGAGGGGAAAGTATCAAGACATTTGGATCTTCCGTTCAGACAAACATGCAGAAGTCTCGATGTTTATTCAAGGTCTATGCAAACGTATCCGAATCTCTTGGCTCTGAAAATCAATCGGAAATCTTGCAAGGTCAAACTTTCTCATGAGATTACCTCTAATACCTCTTCAGCTTCATTCAGGCCAGTAAAAATACCACAAAATACTCTCTTGTCCACTTTTGCTCCCAGCTGAAAATGGAAAAGATGAGGAATGTGAAAATTAAATAATTAATCAAATTTTTTCCAACCCTCAGGAAAACGCTTGGTTCAGTTCAAGTTTTTTGCAAGGTTTCAGGTTTGTTCCATTTATGCAAACTTTTTCACTGAGCCCAGTTCTGTATGTGAAATGCACTCATTTCTTGTGGTCAGAACTCCTCCTGTTAACTTTAATGGGCTTAACAACAGATCCATAGTCTTTCAGTCTCAGAGTACAGTTTTTACTAGGGGTTTCTGTCCTCACAAGTAACCACATTCCCACTTTTTATTCCCACTTCCTGCTATAATGGGGTAGGTTTTTCAACAACTCTCCTGACAAGTAAAGAAAACACTGCTCTATAAATCCATTTTAACTGTGCAGTGGCCTATACCTTACACAAATTAAATAGGGCTAATATGGGATTTAATGGGATGCAGAAACATTGTGCAGGAATTTTGCATATCAATGTACCATGCATGGTTTGTCCCCAGTGATGATGCTCTGAAACATTATCTTCTGCTGAGAAGAAATTCCAGTTACACTTTTGCCCTGATCCTGAAAAGATGATCTTCTTCAAAATAGGTGTCCTTTTGGCGTTCTTTTCAGTTCCTAAAGTCTAGTGCCTAATTCTCATACAAACAAATAACACGTTTAGACTATTCATTAAACAATATTTCCTAAATCACTGCAAACTGTTACTTGCATGAAAACAAACCACATTGTTTGTAACAAATAAAATAAAATACATATGAACATGCAAATGCCATTCACTGCTTTAATCTGAATTTTGAATAGCTGCTGATCGTCACAGAGTAAGTGGTAGCACTAAACTGACAGATTCCAAATGAAAATCCCTCCTTCTCCTTCTCCATTTTCCTTTACACTGGTAAGTCAAATGTCAAGGAAATCATTCCAAAAAGATTTTGCCAAAATGCTCTGTAACTGAAATAGAGTAAACAAACTCCTTTTGACCATTTCACTAGAAAGGAAATTAGCACTATGCAATTGCATAAATTACATTATAGGATTGTTTGTTTTTCTCTGTAAAGAAGCTGGTAATACAACAGATGAAAAGTCTGAAATAATTAAGGAAAAATAATACAGTTGTAAACACAGATTTGTATTGTTTTTGTTATCTTCAAAAATGTGAAAGAGAATGCTAAGTTTTCATTTCTAAAGTTGTTCATATAAAAATATGCAAAACATAACTAGTTTTTCTTTGTTTTTAATGCCAACTCTGTTTATTTCCCCACTTTGACTGAAATGGTGTCATAAAGGGTTGCATGTTTGCCAGTCATCTTGCTTTGTTCTGAGCACCACTCTTAATTTTGTCTGGAGTCTGATGATTCAGTTTTCTACAGTCCTATCTATGTCTCACAGAAAAACATTCATACAGCGTAAGAAGGAAAGAAATGAAAAGAACTTATCCCAACAAGAAACCTTCACTTTTACGTGAGGTCAGTAGACCAGAAGGTGTTTTGGACACTCATGATGCAATTAAAGTGACTCATCATAACGAAGTCATTGGCTGGAATGAGGCAAGTAACTTTACTGGGATTAGTCGCAGTTGCTTTTCATTTCAGCTCCTGAATTTCAGCTGCACCAGATTATTCCTGTTTAGACAAGGGAATAAAGTTATGGAAAAAAATGGAGAGATTATGTTATTTCAGCAGTCAAGAGCGCTGTCCACCATTTGTTCAAGTAGTTATATAGGTAAGTTTCTTCAACATTTGTTTCTTCAACATGGGTTTATTTCTTAATGATGTGCTTACTCATGTTTAGCATTTTTTCTCTGTTCCCAAATTATCACTAAATGGCAATATCCTTTTCATTTTCTGAAGTGTGCCCACTTCAGAGAAGTGGGCATATTCAGCGAGGTTTCAATTTAAGTCAGGAAGACCTATGAGAACTCATAATACAGTAAACTGTACTTCCCTTGCAAACTAATTCAAGCTCATGCCTTAGCTTTCTAGGCTGAATGGGGTGGAATTTAGCTATTTTAGACTACATTTATACTAGTAAAATGGTCACAGTCAGGACATAGGTGTGAATAATTTCCCCAGATCATCCATTAAATTTTATTGTTAGAATGTTCCCTAGTTTTGGTATGAGCCAACTAATACTCTCCCCAGCAATGCTAAGGGATGATCTACAGCATAGCGCAGGGCAGGGACTATTCCCAGGAGGAGCATGAACAAGGTTATCATGTTTGGAGGAGGAAACACATTTAGCAGTCACAAGGTATGCCATGGCACTGGTCCCAGAGACTGAAATCTGGCCTGTTCTCTCTACTGTAGGGTTTAGCTGTCCATATGTAGGGCAGGGAGGGAGACGTCCCTCCTGGAGATGCAGTGGTCAGTGTAGCCAAAGATGAAACTTGAGTTGCCACGAAGAGTGACAGATCTTGGACAATTACATTCTTCATCAACAAAGACCAAGATATATCTGAATTGGACTTGTTCAGAAGAATAGTACCAGGCCCTTTACATGTCATTTGTCTGGATGAAAAATGTATGAAAAAATTACATATCTTTCCTCATGCACAAGAAAACAAATTCAGTCATGGCAGATGATTCTTGAACTGATGGAATTTGGTTTTATTGCATATGAAATATAAATCTGATACTAGTTTTATACTTAGAACTAAGCAGCATCTGCACAGATGAGAATGCAATTACATGAAACAGCAAATAATAAGCTGAATTCCTCTTGAGATTTTTTTCATCCTGAAGACTGGCATAATTTCTCTGTTATGTTGTGTTACACAGTTCTGAAATTCTTCTTCCAGTAGTTTGTGCATTCCCTGGCAATAACAAAATACTTCTTTTTCTCTTTTTATATTTTACTTTAAGAGAATTTAATCATAGTGAAAGGTGCCAGATTTGTAGCACTGGAAAAGGAAGACCTCAGTTTTATGTAAGGTAAGCCAGTGGCAACAGTGCAAATATCTTTATTGTGCATTTTCAAAAGGATGTGAAGGGACCACTTCTCAGGTATACAAGGAAAACAGGTCTTTGTATTATTCCTTTTTTCACACCTTCTTTATTGAGAGTTCTTACTATTCTCTAAATGGATCTTTGTGTGTGTAAAAGTGTGGGACAAAGCAGATGATAGAAACATTTGTGCACACTTTTCCCAGGGTTTTCTTTTCTTTTTTCAGTCAGAATGTGTGGTTGCTGTCCCAGTGATGGAACACAAAGGAGCTGTTTCCCCCAAACCAACGGCTCTCCGGTATCCAAGGTTCAAGGAGTTGCACCAAAACCAAAAGATCACAGGCAGAGAAACCACGAGAACTCAACGATGATTCCCTGGTTAGATTACATGCAGGTTTTCAGCCACCAGGGGACATCCTGTCTTTTTTTCCCTCCAGCTTCCCTTCCTTACTCTTCTTCGGAGTCTGCATTACAAAGGTGGGAAGCAACTCTATGAACAGTGAGAATCTCAGCATCTATCAGCTACTAAGAGTTTAAGCAATAGCAAAAATGGACAACCTAGCAGGCCCTATTTCACACTCATCTATCCTCAAACAAGACGCACATAAGGAAAGGCATCAGAGGAAAGGAGGGCTGAGCTGGAGAGAAAGGCCCAGGTACAGGCAGCAGAGCTGATACTCTTGTCTCTGCACCTGCAGTACAGCGTGCAGGGCAACCTGGATCTTACACTGAGAACTGTACTGAATCACATCAGGAGCATGAGAATTTCTGTGATGTGAAAGAAGCACACGCTACTCAGGAACTGGACTAAAATCAACTACATATTTCACAGAATAAGATCAATGATAAATTACCAAATTTGGTAACTAGATTTTACAGAAGTATGAATCTTGTATGTGTCCAGAAGAGAAGACTTAAAGTGAAATGGAATACAATGTGGTAGGAAGGAATTCTAAATGGCTGCCACTAATAAAAACACCGTTTGATTCTGTTGTCTAAGCAGAAACATTCCGTTTTCCAGGGTATAAATAGAGTTGGTGAAGTTCTATGTCAACAAAAGGGCAAAAATGGTTTAAGGTAAATTAATATAAAGGCCATAGTTCAGTGCCAATCATTTCAAATCAGCCTCTCCTGACTGCATATCAAATGTATGCGGACTGCTCTGGTTTCAGGCTTATTGGTCTGGGATTTTCCAGTGCTCTGTGCTGCTTGATCAGGAACACATGAGACCATAGAAGTGTCAAAGGATATCATTGGCAATATCCCAGTAGCAAATCTTTCCTCTTTTCTTGCACGGTCCATTTAATTGAACACTCATATCAGTGGCAGATTCATTGCAAAACACATTTTTCATTTTTATGCCCTTTTTATGAAAGCTGTAAAGTTATATGCTTAAAAGACTTTGGCTAAAAAAATTATGTGAAAATGGATAACATTCACTTTTCCTAAGCTTGGGGTGGAGTAAGAGGTTCAAATTGTGGATATCCCTGAATATGATGCATTTTTATTAATATTTCTATTTACAAGCTATTACCAGATGTCTGATTTAAAGTGCATTTCTGAAAGATTAAATTCAAAATACCTGCTACCCTTATGAATCTGAGGGGCTGGCTGATGAGTTGTTTTTCCTCTTTTTTACTCTTTTATGCCAACCTGAGGACATCTTAACTACCTGAAAGATCCAGAAACTTTCTGCCCACCAATAGGCGTTTAGAACACTGGCACTATTTGAAGTGGCCCAAGCTGAAAAAAATCAGGGCCAAACCTAAGTCCCCATTTTTTATGGAAGGAGAATTCCCATTGACGTCAATGGGAGTTTTGCCTGACTACAAAATAAAGGAATTGGCCTCTAAAGATATCTCCAAAGGGGGCTTCACTCACAGCACACAGCTGGATCTCATGAGCCAGATCTCCAGAATTACGTTATTCTTCCCCCACCTTGTGAACTTACTAACAGAGCCAAAGTAAGAATAATACCTCTGCTCCAGAAAGTGAGGTTAAAATGTGCGCCACACATTCTGAATGTACATGCACAGATTACAATCATGTCATTGTTCTCAGAAGGAAAACTGTAGTAACAGGCCACCATGCTTGCTACAGTAAAACTAAGGGAATTCACAACAGGGTCATCAAAGCAATATAGCACCATAAAAGTTAGCAATGAAAAGACCTATGGGTAAATCCAAAACGGATTTAGGCCCCTGAGAAAGGTTTGTTTGGGTTTTTTTTTTTAAATTCAGTTCATTTTATCCAGTGACTTTTTGATATAATAAACAGAAACAATTCTCTGAAGGTAGAGATCAAGAGTCCAGGACTCTCCTCTCTCAGGAAATTGCCCAGATCTCCCTCTTTTTCTCTGCCCCAATGAATCTTGGCTCCTTTTTGGCATTTAGTTTGCCAAAATGCATGAAGATCATTTCCCCATGCTCTGCCACAGCCAAGGATTAAGGCATTCTAGTGGGAGATCTGAATTTGAATGTCCTTAAGATGAGGAAGCCCTGAATCTAGATTTCTCACAGCTCCAGGCTGGAGGCTCATGCCTTTAGATTGCTATACAGAGGAGGATGGTGAGGGTTTTCTTATGCTCTAGTTTCATATTAAAAGTGGTGGCCACAGACACTTTCTGTGAGGAATGCCTTTGTCAGTACCTTTTGAGTAAATCCTGCTTAACAGATAAAGCTGCTCTGTGTACTCTGGTGAGGAAATACCTACCTTCTGAATCCCAGCTGAGCTTGTGCATAACATCTGTCCTAGGCTAATTAGCTTAACTGGGGCAGTTTTCTTCCACATGCTTGATTTGAGGGCCTCACCATTCCCCAATCCACAGAATGATGCTGGGTTCCAAGGGGCTTTTTGTCAGCAACCTAACATCAAAAACCACACAGGGGTCCTTTTAACCAGTACAGCTGTGAAAATTTGCTCTTTATATTGCCTCTAGACACTACCCAGATGGGAAGAAAACAAGGGGAATAAGCCCATGTATGTACTCTCTATTTAATAATTTTTCCTCCACACATTACCAATGCGAGTGCTCAACCACCATACCACTTGCTTTTGTTATTGCTAAGCCTTGCAGGATGCTACAAAACAGCTCTGTCGCAGCCATTGCCACTGAGAGTGACTTCACTTTTTTATCACCATGTTTTCTTCCAGCATTTCATTTAGTTTGTATAGGCTCTCAGACTCCTTCCTATGCAGTGACTTTCAAATGACTTTTTTTTTCCAATACCCCCTGACACAGGTCCTAGAATGTAATGTGGGTTCTGGGCAATGAAATCTGCACGCTGCTGTTACAGTGAGCAAAGCCTTGAATACAGGCTATGGAGAATGCACCTTGGTTGAGCAATGAGACTTCTGAGTAATGACATATGTCTGTCTTTCTGATCTTCACTTCTTCTGACATCAACACCTACCATATTACTAAAATATCTATGGAAAAGTATGGATCAAAAGTATGAAAGGAGAGGAAAAGCAAGAACTCTTTGAAAGGTCGTTGAAAATTCACCATGAAAATGTAGGGGCTTAAATCCCAGGATGTGCATCAGAAATAACTTATCACTGTGAGTCAGAAGTACTGTTAGGAACAGAACCTTATCAATCCCTATTTTTTGTTCCTTTCCTGTTTTTGGAGGGGTCAGAGTTGATATTTGCTGAACTGTTCTCAAGCTGTGTGTGATAAAGGTCTGACAGTCCACAGACATGCCTACATACAACCATGTGCCAGTGAGCTACCTGAGAGCTACCTCTTTGAAGGCCTCAACTCCGAATTTTAGTGATCGGGATATGTCATTATGGATTAATGCAAGGCACTTCATTTATTTCAGCAGCTGAATGTGCTGCTATAACAGTAATGCTATCTCCACATAACCATGCTCACATAACCATGCCCAGCATCGCTGTCAGGCCATCCTTTTAGAGAAGTCCAACAAGATGAAATATACTGGTCAGCAGCAAAATAGGACTCTGCTGAGACTGACAGCAGTAGGAACTAGGGAGTGGAAAATGGTGAGGAATTAGGAGAGAAGAAAAGTAGCTTAAAAGAGAAATTAGTTACTCTTTGCTCTGTGGGGACATTTTGGGGGCTGCTATCAGGGATAACGGAGGCACTCATGTAAATGCATGAAAAAGGTACCCGCCTCAGTCAGCTTACACATACTGCTATACACCAAGTGCATGCTTTAGGCAGGTAACAGCCTCTTCCCTCCATAACCCTGAAAAAAAATTGCAGTTTTTTAAACTGTGGCCTAATTTCCCATGATCTATTGATGAGTTCTCAACAAGTGCACAGGTTTCAAATTAGTTCCTAGCTAAAGTTATGTACCTGCCAAAAAGAAACAGCAATTAGTATGTAGAGCTATGTTTTGAAAATTGATGCAGAAAGCCCTGACCATGAAATGCACATGACAATAGCTGCCAGCTAATGTGATCAACTTGGTCTCCGAAAGCTGAAGGAACAACATGTATTTCACCTTCATCAGGGTTCTTTTACAACATATTTCTCCTTCCAGGAAAAAGACCCTGCCAGTCTTCTGGAGTCAGTGAGCCTATACTGCAGCAGGGCTGGGTGACAGCCAGAAAACAATTGTGTTCAGAGGATTATGGGTAATGCCTTGCTAATTAACTATAATGGTAACCCGGTAATAGTTAATAGTGGGTTAGGCATTGCTTTCCCATCCATCAGATGTTATCCGTTCAAGGAGAAAAATATTTGTAAGGTGATTTCACTTCTGGTTTCAACATATTCTAAATGAGCAATCTTTGTTCTCCCACAAATGGCATTGTGTTGGATAACAAAGTTGACAAGGTTCCATAAATCCTTTTCCAAGTTAGTTTAATTGCAGTTCAATATTCTTTTGTTTCTATTAACCCAGGTAAATAAATAGAAAGAACTGGCAATTTTGAACTGTGATCTATGGCATGGTCCCCAATGTACTGGCGCACATGGAATTCTTGCAGATCACAAATCTGCAAGAAACATGTCCGTGTCTTCCAACAAAATGTCATCAAACCTTTGAAGGAATCCATATTTATACTTTGCATGGTGCACTACAGTTTCACATTAGAAGCAGACAGAATCTAAAGCAGCAGGCTGGAAATAGGGAGAGAGGGAAGATTCCTCCTTTGATTCTTTCTCTTTCCAAATACTAGAATCGCAACCTATTGAAACTAATTTATTGTATGATGAAAGCAATTATCTTTCCTTTCCATTCTTTGCAGGACACAGAATCCCAGATTCTATCTTTGTTATTTATTACAAAATGATATTCTGTGCCTCTCCTTCACTATATGGTACCCCAGTTCTCTGCCAATATGATGCTATAGCTCACTTTCTCATTCTGTGGTGTAAACCCCTTTTACTCACTAATTGGCAACATATCACATATCATAAAATTTAAGAGATTTTATCAAAGAAAAATACAGAAACTTAACTGTTAAAGGATAAACAACTGATTGAAAAATACAAAGCAAAGAATGTGGCTAAGAGGTCAGATTTTATAGGAGGTTATTTCTCTTGTCCTATGCTAGTCTGTGCTGGGACCTCTTCTTTTCATTCACATTTACACAGGATCTGGATGAACAAGAAGCAGAGTAGCCATAATCAAAATAAATGCAAAAAATGCAGAAGAATTTCAGAGTATTATAGGACAAAGCCAGAAAATGGAATTTGAAATTTAGTATTGACAAGTGCAAAGCAATGTACACAGAAAAAAGTACCTTACGGTTCATTCATTTATTTATTCTCACTGTTCAGGAAACCAGTTCTGGAGTGATGGTGAATAACAACCTAAAAATGATAGTATAATGTCCAGTGGTGCTAAAAAGACAGCTAGAATATGAGGCAATATTAGGAAAGCAATTGAGAACAAAACAGATCGTATAGATCTATGAGGTACCTACGTGCTAAATACAACATGCAGTTCTGCTTCCCAGAGGACATAACAGAACTAGATAAAGTATAGAGAAAAGTATCAGAATGATCAGATTAAAACATTTTTCATGCATGAGCAGATTAAGACTAGTAGGAAATTATTAATCCTGGACAAGAATCCTGAAGCTTCAGGGGAGGGCCTGATGGTGAGGGCTAGTGGGGTATATTTATTCACTACCTAAACAAATGCATGGAAGACCAATAACTACAATAAGCAATGATCCAGGCAAAATTTCTGGCTCAGGGAGACTCTAATCTGCTGACTGCCAGTAGCTGGGAGAGCATAATGAGGAAAGATAACTCAATACTTGCCTTGGTCTTGCATTATTCTTAAGGCACGTTGTCTCAGGCATCAGTCATTGATGGATACCAAGCTAGATGGCCTAGCCTTATGTGGTAGTTTATATATTCTTATGATCTACCTGGGTGAGATTCATCTCATCCTCCCTACAGTGTTTACAGTGCAGACAAGTACAACTGAGTTTGTCACCAGAGGCTCTCATTGTGGAAAGACTTAGGCATTTTTAGGACATGATTCATCCAAACTAGTTTAGACACCTACCTCATGAGATGAATCACACTCTACAAATGTCTGTTTCTCTCCATTGACTGCAAAGCAAGCCAAGAGCAATTACTTTTATTGTAGATGTTTATATTTAGTCAGATGAATTTCATCCACTTTATCTATTATTTTTCTCAGCTACCAGTGGAATAAAACTGGTTAGTAATACAGCAGAGCAGAAACAAGGCCAGTTAAACATTGTAGGTGCACATTCATGATGAGTACCCAAACCACATTCTGTAATATGATTTCCAGGGATTCAGAAGCAAGGCAGATGGGCTAATGTGGCAGTTCAAATCTGAATAAGGAAAACCTCCAATAGGTAATCTGTAGCTACCATCTGCACTATCCACCAGAGAAAGTTCTTTGCTGCAGATGGTCAGGATATCTATGGTACAATGAAAGGATTCCTAGGATTCCTCAGATAGCTATTAGGGGAAGGATAAGAACAAGTCCACTGTGGCAAAGTCAGTCAGTTAGCACCAATTACAAGTTGAACTTTATATGTACATTGCACATGAAATGCAGAGTTCTCAGAAAGCTGTCGTGCTATCAGTTTATGCAGGTACCTCCCATGATTTGCTTTTCGCACAGTAACTACAAGTAACATTATTTGCACCTACATTGTCAATACATAGGCAAAGAGCTGTTTCTACAATATTTTAACGTAGTTGTATAAACACAAACAACAAAAACATCCCCAGTGGTAGCCTGATCTCTGTTTTTAACCAAAACACTCCACTTAAAACTGTCAGGGTTCTGCTTAAAAACATACAAGAACATCAGGTCCACAGCCTCTCCACCTGCAGTAGTAGTTCAAATTTCTCTTGTGCCTGAGTTAAAGGCAAAAAGGATGTGCTGCTTCTTCTGGATTGGCTTAAAAAGATGAAAAACAAATATTTTTCATGGAATCTTACAGAAAGTATTTGGCCTTCCTGAATCACACTGAGTCTGGAATTCTCCACCCTTTTGTTTGGGTGGGAGACCCAAATGGAACTAGCTAGCACAAGCTTTGGCAACCCCAAAGCTTTGGCAACTTATTTTGGCTAAATAGGTCAACAGGGTGGAGATAGCCCCTAAAGCTTCAAACTCTTCTTGAAAGTTAAAACATCACCAGCTATTTCTATCAATGTGTAGTTAAAGGTCTGGATCTCATGAAGCATGAGAAAAAACTGGTCTGCCAGTGTCCAGAGAGGTCAGCCACCCTAAGATTGGAGAGAGGCAAAGGGAAAAGCTTTGCCTCTTGCTGCCCCAAAATAAACTTTAAAAGGAGAAACTAGGAATGATAAGGAGAGTGTGCTGGACTGTTGTGTTGGCTGGATGACTAGAGGCAGGGATTCTGAGGCAAAGGCAGAAGAGGTGTGGCTGAGCCCTGTAGACATGTATGATGTGACTCCAATGTTTATGGAAAGAGAACCACAGCCAAATATTTGGAGCTTGGTGAGCACTCTCAGCTGCAAATAGTAGTTATTTCAACAAGCAAATGGGTTTCATACCAGACTTTCTGGACCTTAACTTTCTCTCTAGGCTCCTCTCTGCCTTTTCTTACTTCTTCATTGCTCTGGTACTGTTGCCTTGCTTCCTTGCCTCTCCAAATTGACCATCTCTTCAGTCTGCGCTTTTGGACTCTTCTTCCGCCACTTACACTTTGTAAGACACGTGCCACAAATACTTTCAAATACATGTAAACTAATAAATTTCCCGATGCGAGGGAATAAGAGCACACCAGATAACCTACCTCATCTCCATCTTTGATATGATTCTTACATTGATCCTGGGAGAAAAAATATTTTTCGTGTAAATTATAATTCCAGTATTTATATTCTACATGCTAATGATAATCCAAATCACCATCTAGGTCAGCAAAATAGCAGCTCAGGCATGGCACCTACAAAGAGTGCTGTTAACAGAGGCAACCGACAGATGCAACAGTTTGCACAGTAGTTTCTGGGCTCTGCTTAGATCTACTGAGAAGCTTGTTGGAGACTGTGTGGGATTTCTGTGAAACTTCTGAGGAACTAGAGAATGCTTGCTGCTGAGAGCTAAGGAAAGCAAAGTAAGGACAGCCACAGGAGGCCTTAACTTCTCCTGGGGAAGCTTTAGCAAGGACTAGCTGCTGCTAACAAGCTGTTGGTTGCCCTTCATCAAAGTGTGGGAGCCTGTGTTTCAGCTGATCCTTGATTAGGTCAAGCACCCTATTAGTCAGTGCTAGGGAGAGGTCTGTATAAGAGCCTGCCCAGAGCACAGCTTCCAGAGTGCAGCTAATGGAGGCAGCATTTTGTTCAGTAGTTCATGCAGAAGGGTGCAAAGAAGGGGCCCTCCTCTCCAGTCATAGTAGCATACACTTCCTCAATATAGTTATGACATGCTGCAGAGTGTATTCCCCAGCAGCCATTGCAGTTGCTGCGTCTGCCGTGTCAGGGGCTTCCACCCAGACAGATCTTCTGACAGCGGATGCAGCTCTGCAGGTCTCAGGCTGCAGGGAGTGCCTGGGGCCTCTCCATGAGGCTGGGGCTGACAGTCAACTTTTCTGTAGAAGATGTGCTGCTGTTGACAAGTTGTGTCATGAGGTAAAGGAGTTACAGGAGGAAGTCAGCAGGCTCCACAACATCTGAGAAGATGAGTGAGAGATAGATAGGATATTCTCAGAGACCCTACAGCTTCAAGAGTCTCAACCGCCCACAGCAGTGGAAATGCAGGGGGCTCTGTGCCAAGTGGAACAGTAAGTCTTAACTCTATAGAAGATGAAGGCTGGAAACTGGTCACTTCTCATATGAGGAGAAAGGCTCTTGCTTCTCCTGAAGACTTGCGCCTACTGAACAGGTTCACTGCCCTCAAAGCTGAGGAGAGGCTGGGTGTGCTTTTGAGTGAAGCAAATGGGCCAACGCACCCTGAGCCACATAGGAACACCCCGTGGAAGTGGCAAGTGATAGCAGTGAATGACTCCCTGCCGCAGGGGACAGAGGCACCCATCTGCCCACCTAACCTCTTGTCTAGAGAAGTTTGCTGCCTGCCAGGGGCTCGAATCCAAGATGTCGTGGAAAGATGGCCGACTATTACCCCCTGCTGCTCTTCCACGTGGGTGCCAATGATCCTGCCAAGGGCAACTTGGAAAGTATTAAACATGACTACAGAGCTCTGGAGGTGGTGGTCCGGGATATGGGGGCCCAGGCCATTTTCTCCTTAATCCTGCCACTGAGGGGGAAGGATGTGAGGTGGAGTGGATGGAGTCAACAATTGGCTGTGCATCTGGTGTCGGCAACAGGGTTTTGCCTTCTGTGACCATGGGACCCCATTGGAAGATGGATATCTGCCTGCAAGAGATGGGATCCACCTCACTAAATGGGGCACGTGCCCAGAGAGATGGTTGATATTCAAGGATCACCTCCTCCAAGCTCAAGAACGGTGCATCCCAAAGAGCAAGAAGTTGAGCAGAGGGGGCAGGAGACCTGCATGGATGAACAAGAAGCTCCTGGCAAAACTCAAACAGAAGAAGGACGTGTACAGAAGGCAGAAGCAGGGGCAGGCCACTTGGGAGGAATATAGAGATGTTGTCTGAGAATGCAGGGATGGGGCTAGGAAAGCCAAGGCCCATCTGGAATTTAATCTGGCCAGAGAGGTCAAGGACGACAGGAAGGGCCTCTATCAATACATCAGTAACAAAAGGAAGACTAGGGAAAATGTGGGCCCACTGCTGAATGGGGCAGGGGCCCTGCTGATGAAGACTACAGAGAAGGCAGAGATACTGAATGCCTCCTTTGCTTCGGTCTCTACTGGTAAGACTGGCCCTCAAGGGATCCCAGGGCCAGGAGAGCAGGGAGAAAGTCTGGAGAAAGGGAGACTTTCCCTTGCTGGAGGAGGATTTGGTTAGGGATCACTTAATCAAAACTCATGGGATGCACCCACGAGTACTAAGGGAGCTGGCTGATGTCATTGCAAGGCCACTCTCGATCATCTTGGAAAGGTCATGGTGATCAGGAGAGGTGCCTGAGGACTGGAAGAAAGCAAATGTCACTCCAGTCTCCAAAAAGGGCAAGAAGGAGGTCCCAGTCAGCCTCCCCTCGATCCTTGGAAAGGTGATGGAACAGCTCATCCTGAATGCCATCTCTAAGCATGTGAAGGATAAGGTGATCAGGAGTAGTCAGCATGCATTCACCAAGGGGAAATTGAGCTTAACCAACCTGATGGCCTTCTGTGGTGGGATGACTGGCTGGGTAGACGAGGGGAGAGCAGTGGATGTTATCTGCCTTGACTTCAGCAAGGCTTTTGACACTGTCTCCCATAACATCCTCATAGGCAAGCTCAGGAAGCGTGGGCTAGATGAGTGGACAGTGAGGTGGATTGAGAACTGGCTGAATGGCAGAACTCAGAGGGTTGTGATCAGTGGCGCAAAGTCTAGTTGGAGGCCGGTAACTAGCGGTGTACCACAGGGGTCAATGCTGGGTCCAGTCTTGTTCAACTTATTCAGTGACCTGGATGAAGGGGCAGAGCAAGTGCCTGCCTGCCCTGAGCAAGTTTGCTGATGATATAAAACTGGGAGGAGTAGCTGATACGCCAGAGGGCTGTGCTGCCATTCAGAGGCACCTCGACAGGCTGGAGACATGGGCAGAGAGGAACCTCCTGAAGTTCAATAAAGGGAAGTGCAGGGTCCTGCACTTAGGGAGGAATAACCCCATGCACCTTTACAGGCTGGGTGCTGACCTGCTGGAAAGCAGGTCTGTGGAGAAGGACCTGGGAATCCTGGTTGACAACAAGTTGACCGTGAGCCAGCAATGTGCCCTTGTAGCAAAGAAGGCCAGCGGTATTCTCGGTTGCATTAAGAAGAGCATTGCCAGCCAGTCAAGGGAGGTAATCCTCCCTGCATCTGGAGTACTGTGTTCTGTTCTAGATGATCTCTAGAGGTCCCTTCCAACCTCAGCCATTCTATGATTCTGTGATATGCAGTAAAAGAAAACTATGGATTAGCTATTGAAGAAACCTCTCTATTATTCCGCTGCAGTGAGATTTATATTTGTTTGCAGGTAATTTGAGGACAAATTTTCTCAAAAGTCCAGTAGCCCTTTCCCCTCTGTTACTCTAGCATGTCCCCTCTATGCCAGAAGCCCTTGTGCTTGTGCTTCGCTTCTGATTTTGTGCAGGTCTTCTACCAAAGGAGGTTATTTTAGAATAATTTCCCAATATTGATTTTCTTAAAGAAGTATTGTTATCTGTGATGCAAAGCTATATTTATGAACATGTAGTCATTCTGATAGAATAAAAACATAAATAAGCACTTTCATAAAATTTGTATATCTGTCACTAACTAGAAAGCTCCTATCAAAAAGGACTGGGAAAAGAATGCTGGCCCAGCATCTCTGATTCTCTGGGGCTATCTTTATATGATGTCTGTGTTAAATCTTACAATTTTTCCCTGTGAATTGCATTCAACAGACTATTTTGATTATTCTTTGTGTTACTGCATTTTTGATGCATTGGGGAAAGATTGTGTCTCCCAACAGCCTAGTGAGTCAGGCCAGTGGGAATTTTGTTAAGTGTGGTATCCATCCAGTCAAATCAAGAGTGGATTCTGATCAAAAGGAACCCTCCAGCCTACAGGGTAAAAAAAAAAAAAAAAAAAAATCTATCTTCAGCAGAAGTTATAGAAACAATACTATGGCCATAAAAAATATTCTGTATGTTTTCTGATGCTTTTTTACAGTGATATGAAGTATAATGGAAAAAGCAGATTCTGAATGTGTAGTACTCGCCACACTATATTAAATACATTATGAGTACTCTGTGGGAGCACCAGAAAGACTACAGGTCTTGAGAATATAGGTACCCATTAGGAAGAGGATCAGGAAGCACTCTGCTTAATAGTGGCCCACACTACTTAGGACTTTAAAATAGGAAATCATTTAGGAAATGTATAGTCAATACAGAATTGGTTGAGGTTAACATAAAGGCAATGTAAAAAGCATTATTATTTTATTGTTATTTATTAAAATTTACTTAACAGTTGTTGTTATTTATCAAGTGTTTTGTATTGCACCAGCAGTGATGTAGATGTTATATAGATTGGTATATAAATACATTTTTCTTCCAGAATTTATATCTAAATGCCCATGTACTGAAAAAGCAAAACCACAGGAAGGGAGGTGCCAGGATTGTTTATGCCAATGCAAAAATGTCCTACCGTGTGTGGTGGTGGGTGATGTTGGCATGGGGCTTACAGGACATTTTATACTGCTGAAATGTATACTCTGAAAATATAAACCAGAGGGTAAAATCAAATGGTGAAATTGAGTTTTCCCTTTGACGTCAAAAAGGCCATGGTTTCACTCAGGTAGATAGTTCTGTCAAAGTACCACAAACACATGCCGAGGGAGAGTATTAGTCAATAACTAAGAGGCAAGCAGTAAAATTTTATTATTTTTTCTTGAAAGCCCTTTTAGTTCTGGGAGAAAAACAGGAGCCAGTATCAAGATTACACTTAAGTTATGGCCTCAAAAATGTTTCACCTTCCACAGTCAAACAGAAGCCGAGAAGGTTTAATCAGCTGTTAGGCTGAAATCACTTATTTTAAATGAAAGGCAGAGATCACATTATAGACAAGAATTTTAGTCCAAAATGTATGAGATTTGGGCTCCACAGATTTCACCTGTAAGCACACAAAGGTGGCAAAAGAGAAAATGGCTGAGAGGAGGCAGCTTCTAGGCTAGAACATAGATTTCACGCATATCTTTTTATTCAGTGCAATGTGATACTTAGACTCTGCTGAGGTCAAAAAGTTTAGATACCTGAATGAACCAACCATCTCTTCAAAAGCCAAATGAACTTACTTTTTTTCCTATTTCCCCCATTTTTAAATAAGAACAGTGTAAGGAATCATTGTTTTTTCTCCTCTTTTACTTGCAGAAAATAAAAGACAATTGCTTATTCAAATAATCCGTTTCATTTCCCATACTAGAGAAAGAAATATTGATGGGGAATACATCATTATGACAGACTTTAATTTTGCAGAAGTATTTTTGGAAACATACTATTCTGAAAAATCTCTGTACTGTTATTGCATGCACATTTCTTCACCAGCAATTTCTGACACAAGTGGAAGGCATTTAAAAGGCCAGTAGCAGATAAATAGTTAATGCAGCCTGTACATAATGAAGATATTGTAGAAAATAACCTTAGACCAGGCAATCAGAAGTTTATTTAGAATTAAATGGAAGGATGCTTAGATACAGATCAGTAAGTAGATTTTGGATTTCATAAGGTCAGTCTTTGATGGACTAAGCATGTAGGTATGTGACTTTGATAAATAACAACAGCTTAAGAAGTGACCACCTGTCACTGAGGCACAGAAATTATCTGTAAACACACCTCAATCATGAAAACACACATTAGCTCAAACTTCATTGAAAATAATTAGCTGCCTTGCACTTAACCACAGGATACACATAGATGCCACAGAAAAGCAGTTGGCAAACTACAAGTTAAGGCCGTGATTACTCTGCAGCAATTCATCACTCCATTGATCCACTAAAGAGAGTGGATAAAGTAAAATAAAGGAAGTAAAATAGCTGTCTAGTAAAGAGGTTAAGGAAAGCATAACTATTGGCATGAAAGAAAATTATTTGCTCTGATTTTCATTTAGCTGAATAATACTGGCCGCAGGAGAAAAACAAGAAGTGTATGTGGGAATGAGATAGTGGAAATAACTACAACAGAAGTAAAAACAAAATTCAAGGTGATTTTACCAAGGATTAACAGACTCAACAATGGTCACCCTCTTTTGGAAATTGCCCCAAAATGCAGGTCCACTAATGACTTAAATCAACCCTACTGAGTTAAGATAGTACTAGATTACTGAAGACAAGCGTGTGTTTATGTAAGGAGAGGAAATTAATGTAGGCAGCTGCAGACCTGTGAGTCTGGCTCAGTGCTACATGAAGCTTTAAAACAACTTTTAATGGGAAAGATCATTAAAATTACAGATAAAGGGAAGTGGAATATTGGTTTACCAAAGCAGGATTGTGCCAAACTAACCTGACCCTAATCTTTTTTTCTTTTTCCTTTGAATATAGTCACTTTGTTTTCTAGAAAAAGGAAAAGGGGTTGTATTGTGTCTATAGTGCACTCATTATACTGCTGCTGAGAAAATTGCTAGTTTACTTGGAGAAAGAGTTTAAAAGAGGTCCTGTAAGCTGAGCAAGGTAGTGGATTTAGGGCAATATTGAAAAAGGAAGCATCAGGCTTTGGGGGAGATAGGGCTGATTCTTGAGAAGCTGTATTAGGACCAGTCTTTTCACTGATGGTCTTAAAAGAAGTGAAATTGAAACTTGCTGATAGTACAGTACTGTGAACCTTAGATAATTCACAAAAGGCTTAGGATATCCTATGAAAAGAGCTGCATGGCCTTGAGGAATGTGGTACTAGAAATGAGATGAGATTCAGTAGTAGGAACCACAAAGCTTTGCAGCTGGGGGGATAATGGGGAAAAAAATCTTGTTATGAGCTGAGAACTCATCACCTGGAAACAGAGACTGTGAGAGGCCTGATTTCTGTCTATAAATATACTAGAGGGCTAGGAAATTCCATTCAGTGTTTTAAAGATGTCCTTTGGGTCATCTTATGCCATTCTCTACTGGGCTAAAGATCAGTTTGTTATCAGAAATCTCTTCCCTATGTGGCTACTAGTAGAACATGATCCAGTCACTTTCTTCATTAACTGGAGCTTCTGTTACCTCTCTTGCTTGAAAAGAATTATTTCCAGACCACTAGTAATTCATTTTAGCTCTTTTCTGAGTCTCTTCCAATTCATCACAATCCCTTCAGAAGTGCAGACACCGGAGTATTTCAACAATAATCTCATTAATATCATATTACTAAGTAATTACCACTTTCTGAAACACACCCCTCTATTCCTTGTCTAGGAACAGAGGTTAGTTAATAACGATGATTTTGAAAAGTTTTCCAGTGATGCTGTGTTTTAAAATACTATCCCCCTTCTTCTGAATTTACTATATCATTTTTGTTCCTAGATATCTCTATCCCTGTGTTTGGTTATATTAAAAAACTTGGTTGTTTACCAAACAATCAAGATCAGTCTGTACAGGTGGCCTGAACCCACTGCTGCAATTTATTCCCTTAATTAGCAAAAGATTATAGCAAGCATCTGTGATCAGTAAAAGGCAGCCTTTGATACTGAGTGGATTTGTTCCTGGCTTTGTTAGAAAATGGCCCTACAAGTGATGAACCTTGTTTACCGAGATTTTTTTTTCAGATCTTTCAATTAAATATGAAATCATTGGTTTTCTTGAGAGTCAAATAACAATGCATAAATATATTTATGAATATCTTTTGTATATACATATGGAGGACATATATGGATATGTCTTTATATATTTTACATATACATAATTAAAAAGTCAGTACTTGTGTGTAAGTCTTCATACCCTTAATAAAGCAACAAGATTAAATTTAAGAGAATGAGGTCTTGCTTATTAGTAAAATCCTAGTACTATGAATGATAAATCTCAATAATAAAATTATTTAATAGATTTTTAAAAAATAAGTGCAGTAAATGAATTTTATGTGAATTGATAAAATATAGTAAGTTACTATGAATTGATGTTATGGTTGGAATAGCAAGAAACATATGCCATGTAGAAACAGAAATTCTGCCTTCAAAATTAAACCCTATATACTTAACACCATTGTAAAGGCTGTTTTACTATATGGCACTGCAGTGTGAAGATTTACCAAGTTGTTGCTATCTGAACTCCAGTTCTTCATGAACAATAGCTGTAGGTTAGCTCTACAAAGTCAGGCCCTGTTAAGCAAGTGGCTGAAAAACAATCAGAAATGAAAGACTCTGGAGACAGATGAAATGGAATATGAGAAGAAGCAGCTGCCAAAATGTGATTAACAGCATAACAAGGCAGGTATTAGCTTGGAATACATCTTGCTGTGCTGCGCAGAGTACCCCAGAAATGTACTGTTAGAAGAAGAGTGTTGCCAGCAGCTTGAGGGAGGTGATCCTTCCCCTCTACTTAGTCCTGGTGAGACCACACCTGGAGTGTTGTGTCCTTTCTGGGCTCCCCAGTATTAGAGATGTGGAGCTCCTGGAGCAAGTCCAGCAAAGAGCCACTAAGATGATTAAGGGACTAGAACATCTCTCATATGAGGAAAAGCTGAGAGAGCTGGGACTGCTCAGCTTGGAGAAGAGAAGACTGAGGGGGGATCTTATCAATGTGTATAAGTATATGAAGGGAGGGTGTAAAGAGGATGGAGCCAGACTCTTTTCAGAGGTGCCCAGCAATAGGACAAGAGGCAACGGGCACAAACTGAAACACAGGTAGTTCTGTCTGAACATGAGGAAAAACTTCTTCACTGTGAGGGTGACTGGAACAGGTTGCCCAGAGAGGTTGTGTAGTCTCCATCCTTGGAGATATTCAAAAGCTGCCTGGACAGGGTCCTGGTCAATGTGTTCTAGGTGATGCTGCTTGAGCAGGGGGGTTGGACTAGGTGGTCTTTAAAGGTCCCTTCCAACTTCAACTGTTCTGTAATTCTGTGAACTGGGAAAAAAAAAGACTGTCAAATGGAAGAAAGAAATGAAGGGCTCATGTTCCATACTGGGCAAGGAGGCGTAACTAACCAAACAACTTATGCTAGGCAAATGCCAGCGGTATTGCCTGTGTCTATCGTTCAATATCTATATATTTGTCTTCAAATGTGTCCCTTCCAATCACCATCAATGCCAATGACAAGGTTATACAAATCCGTATTATTTTGGACACCAAAATGGAGCTAAAATACATGACATGGGTTAGGCCCTCACTTGTAGGAATGTAATGTATGGTTGAGAGACTCGCTGTCTCTTTTTCCAAGAAACCAGTTCTGGAAAAACAACACAGCTTTCCTGCACAATTAAAATGAGAAACAGACACAACAAAGACTTAACTTCAGAATGACAGGTTTACTGGTATTATGCACTGTGAGAGTTATACATTAGTCAGACAATTCAAAAACTGGCTATACTTTTGAGTTGGTGTCCAAAGTACTTTGGAAATTATTTTCCATGTTAAATATAAAATTATTAAACAGTTTATTACTGTCAAAATCATTCAAGACAGACATCCTTGACTTGAATGTAAACCTCCTGAGGGATGTATTTATGGCAAAATACACATGAAATATTAATTTCTGAGCATCCCTGTAAACCCGCCGTGACAGGAACACTTCATGGAACTTTCACTGCGCATTGCTTTCCTACCCTCTTGATGATTTATGTCGTTATGGCTCAGTGGCTGTTAGGTGAGGAAACTGGATACAGTACTGTTGCTCTAGTTAGATTATGGTCATCTGTCAGTAGAAATTGCCTTTCTTTTCTTGCACTGCTTTATTCACCTTCCTGTTTGAGCTTGTACATGTTTTCTGTCAGTCCTTGTATTCCATCTTCCCACGTGCTTTGAATGTTGAGCTTGGGATGGGGATTAGTGATCTCCAAAACTGTCTGGGTAGACAAATCTTCCTTTTCCCTCTTCTTTCAGAAATACCACGTTTTGCTAAGAAAACACACTGATAGATTCTTTATATTTGGCTAAATTCTGTTGTTCTTATCGAGGAATCATGTGCAGTAATGCTGATAAAATCTCACCCACTCTAAGATCCCTTGGCCAGAAATCATTTCCTCTACTGTAATCGTTAGGAGGGAATGAGTATTTTGAGTTAGTTGCCATTATGTGATCAAGATTTGACCAAATTAGACTGCTTTGCTATTCAAAAGAGTTTGAATCTGGCCTTTGAATTATACTTGCAGTTTTGTATATGTAGTTCTTCTTGTACCAACTCTGGATATTCTTGATTTTTCTCTTTGTTTTCTTTCTTATTGAAGCAAAACCCAGTTGAACACTTAAGAATAAGACCTAATAATAGGACTTTATGTTTGTATGTACATGAATCACACTGGGTGTCAAGTGGAGCGGCTAGATGTGACACCACAAACTTTGTACATCTGATTGAGGGTCAAAATAGGAGACCGATTGGACAGTGCTTCTTTCAACAAATTTTTGTAACCACATTTTTCAAGAGAGGAACGTATGCTTTTTTGATGTCTTCAAATACATAAATGTAAGGGAGAGCGGGCAAAAGAACCATTACACCCTTCTGCCTTTATTTCACTTTTGTGCAAAGTCCTGGGAGGATTAAGTCCTTTGGCAGAAGCCACTATTAGTGGCATAGCTTCATACGTATGAATTGTAAAACAAGTAAACACTTTAAAAGAAGGAGTATGGAGCTGATGTGCAGTGTTTTTCTGTAAATCATAAGTATCAAAGAAAAACCCATCAGGTGGCGTTTAATAACATAAACACAGAGATAAATCAAAGATGGTGGTCTTTGACATGCAGTTTTTAACATTCTTTTAAAATAAGATTCCAGTTTGTAATACACAGATGTGTGTAAAGAAAACTTTTTTTTATTATTCCTGGAACTAACAAAGACTGCTCATTTTTACTGTAAGTATTTCACTTGAAATCTTGAACAAGTCAGCTTTAGCTATGTTTGCTTTCTACCACTGAATTCAGCCTGCATTAACAGGTCCAGTAGCAAGCAAATTTTTTCAGCTCAGTTATTTGAATAATCAAGAGTACAAGTTGTATAGGCAGCTTTTGTACATTTTCATACTGGAATCATGTTGTTGACTTACACTCAACAATACCGAAAACAAAAGTAATACTAGATAACTTACCTGATTAGCAGTGAAGTAGAACTTCAAATTTTTTTATCTGAGCCTACAGAGCAAAGAAAGCTCAATGAAAAATGATCAAATGATGAAAACATTAGGGAGACTATTGAAATATTCAGAAAAAAAGCAAAAGTTATCTAGTAAGTAGATAATATAAATCGTTTCTTCCTCTCTGATGCTTTCTGATGAATGTAAAGAATTAATTTAATTCTTGTGTAGTCCTAACTATCAACATTTTAAAAAGTTAAGCAGGGAAGGAAGGCCATAGTCTTCCTACATAATTTCACTGCAAAGTAGTTTTTTAGTTGTTAATCTTTCTAACCAAAGTTTGTCAAGTGATGCTGCCCCATACATTTTGGAAGAGCTCCCTTTCACATTTGCAGATCCACTCCATTTGCTGTCTTTTATATCTCTCCTTGAAACTTGCTCTTGCCTGATGTCTGCAAAAAAACATACAAGTGGGTAGACCGCTTGTGTGCTGAAACAATAACTGCCTAGCAGACAGAGTCATTTCACTCCTTGTTACCATCTGCAATATTTTTTATCCATTTGTCATCTCTTCCACATTTCTCATTCTTTAGGAGTAAGCTTTTTGGAGCAGAGATTGTCTTTCTACTCTGTGTTCTAGAGTCACAGTCTGTGGCGAGGGCTCTTACTTGCTAAACTAATGCAAGTGAATCAATATTTTTTCAGTCTGTCTGTACATTTTCTTTCCTCAGTAAATACTGCTCTTTTCATGCATGCTAAATTGCTTATTTTTCTTTGCCAGTGATGCTTCAGGTGGTATACTGAAATAGTATTTTATTTTCCCACAAGATAATTAGCGGGGATTCAGCAAAGCATGTAAGCAGAGACTCAACTTCAAGCACGTAAGCCGTATCATGTTAGGAACCAGTCCAATATGAGATTTCAGCACATAGTTATGTACTGTGCTAAGCAGTGATAACAGACATTTGGTTAAAATTTAGCATGAATTTCAGGACTTTGCTGCCCTAGGGTCTTTCTATGCTTAAAACCCATTAAAATCCCAGGATGTAAGAGTGTGCTTATGTGTTCTGTTAATTCGGGCCCTTTACCCACCAGGCCTTATGCAATAGTCTCAATGTAGGCATTTTTTTCACTGAGCAAGATGGAGGAAGAAGATGATGATGTTTGGAGTCACGATAATAAAGGGCCTATGACTATAAAATTTATGTTGAGTAATGTATGTAAGTTTGTTAGGAAAATAAGTCAAGACTAAATCACTGTGCAACTCCCATGCCTATTTCCAGCGCCTCCAGGGCGTGGGCACAAACCAAACTGCTTACCCTTTCAGAAACAGTGCTGGGGAGTGCTGCATGGAGAATTCTCTCTTGACTTCAGGGGTCCTGAAACAAATCTGATTCTTCAAGTATGTCTCAGTGTAGGTCACCATGATGCAGACACCTGAGAGAGGAGCAAGGCGAGAGACTGTCCCACTTGACGAACTGTTGAAGTATTTTTCTAAGCTACCGTTGTGAGGTTCTGTGAGCTTGTGCTCTCCTCTCATAGGTGTCACAAAAGTCCTTAAAAAGACTTTATAAACTTCATAAAATCTTTTTGATGCTTCATCCTTCTTTGCTTAGAACACAGTGCTGGTCCCTAAAGTAGAATGAAGAAAAGCAAGTACTCAAAATTATCCATCACATGGATATAAAACCGTGTGTCGTATTTTCAGTTTCTTTCAACATTGGGAGAAAAAAAAAATCTCATAATAATGAAATTCAGAAGCATGCATCACAAGACTGATTAGTCTTCATCATCATAAACCTCAACAGTAAAATTATGTCCTCAGAGAGGCAGTGTATGTCCTAATGCATTGCATAATCCCAAATATCATTCATATGTAGTCAGATCTGATTAGGCTAGGTGAATGGTAAACTCATTTTATATTTAAATTACAACATGAATAAAAAATGTACCAAGGCAAGAGATTGGGAAGAGGAGGCTGCAGCAAGGGAGAAAAGAAAAAAAAAATCATACTACTGCTTTTCAGAATGTATTTGGAGTATGCAAGACATAACTGAACGCTCCAATCTATTATCTGTCTTTAGAATCAAACATATAAAAAATTACCATTAGAAAAAAGAATGCCCTAAAAAACGTGTGAAAAATTGAATGCTATCTTTGTTATAGAGAGTATATCAATACTTTTGCAGGCTAGACTAAACTGGCTTGCTGATCATTATCATTGATGTGAAATGAATAAATAATGAAAATAATGTGTTTTTACACATTTTGTACAGATTTTAATGCACAGATTTTAATTGATTGTGACGTGCACTAACATAAAGATGGTGCCTAAGGAGTTACTGTATAACATAATGAGGTATGAAAGTGGGAATTATTTGAGAGAACCAGAGATGAGGTCTTGATTTTTTGTGTAAGGCTTCTTTCCCTATTCTTTTCATCATCGCAGGAGACGTGGGGTTTTTAAAAAATAGCCAGATGATCGAAGGGGAAAGGCTTAGTAAGCTACAGTGGAGAAGAAATTAGAATGGAAGCTTAATTAGGAAGTAAGGATCTAGACATCTTGCACTGCTGACATCACTAATGAAAATCTGTATTACCTAATGTTTTTATAATTGTATTTCATTATGGATCCAGTACCAAGTCACACAGTCCTATTTCCCAATGACTTCAAAAGATGCCTCGGCTTTTTTGGTAGGTGAAAGATAAAGACTTGATTTATTTTGTACAAAGCATTGATATTGCTCAGACTTTGAATGTTGGCAGTCAAGTTCTGCTGGCTTTCCTTGGAAGAAATAACATCCTTTTTGTCATGGTTGGCCTTGGTCTATCCTGTTTCCACAGCATTAGAAAAAGGTGCAAAATGACCACATAAAAAGTTGTTCCATATTGATTTTGCACCCTTTTCCTAAGTGTTTCTGTTTTTCTTTGATCCTATTATTCATCATCAGTGTGTATTATTGCATAAGAGTACTTGGAATTCATCCAAATATATGTTTACGTAAGGTAGGATTTTATAAAACAAAAATCTTAGTAGTCTTAGCACTGAAAAGAGGGCTTGAATGAAGAAGCATGACTCTGGAATATAAGGGCATGGAATCTCGCAGGGGAAGGTATAAGGGTAGAGGGTGTAATCTGGTCATCCATGAAACTCATAGAGTAAAATATAGAAATAGCCCAGGGAGAAAATCTAGGATCTCCTCACACTGAGAAAAAAGTGAGACAAATACCCATTCCTGGGGGACAGGTACATGGACCTGACTATATACAGTAAATGGTCAGTCACTGCAAAAGATAACTCCAAGGCTCTGAATTCAGTTTGGTTTTAAGTATCTCTATGCAGAGCTAAGCCTCATGCTGCAAATCTCATTCCCTCTACATTCTGTAGGAAGCTTAGACCTGAATTCTAGTACCATTACAAAAAGTGCTCAAAATTTAGGTCCTGTAGTGCTTAAGGCATGTATTGGATACAGGAAGGCCCATTCTGTTAGTGGCAGTTTCTGTGCTGCGGTAACTTTTGTGGGGAATAAAATGATGTAACAGTGTGGTGAATCTGGCCCATAGTTAACACATGTAGTTAGCCTGTTAGATAATGGCTTTAAACACTTTATTTTTATTAATACTTTTTTAATTCCTGGTTTTATAGATGGCAATCTGTGGAAGACAGAAAAAAGGTCATTTTCTTTATATTTCACATTTAAGGGCCTGCTCTTGCAGGAATTATGGCAAAAGAAATTTTGGCAAGTTCACAACAACTGCAAGATTGGGCAATAAGGGAATTAAAAAGATTTGTAAAAAAACAGTGACTAACTGTCTATTTCACTGCCTGTTGTATCCTGTTTTATCTAGAGAATGGAAAAAGGAAATTCCATATTGACTAGATTGAGCGCTACTTGCCATCTCAGTAATGAATCCATCATGCAATTCTTTCAAATGAAACCTCAGTTAAACTCCACAACTGTTTCTTTTTACTTTCACACTGTAAAAATTCAGAGCAGCAAGTGTCCAGGAAAATGTATTCATTGGAAAGAAGCTACCAAAGTCTGTGCATTCACTATCATCTGCAGCTTATTTCACACATCTCCTAAAAGCAAGCAGTCAAAAATGGAAACTGTATGGGTGGTTTATTACTCAGCACTGGGCTCCAAGCATGTCTTCTTGATGCAGTCGTCTTCTTGATGCAAAACAGACTGGGAGTTTGTTTCCCAATTCCATAGTTATCTGAATTCATTAGGTGTCAGAAAATATGAAAACATTTCAGATTTTGCCTAACACCTCCTCTGTATTTAAATTCTGGGGCTCTGTATTTAAATTCTAGGTCTGGGTCCCCTCTTTCTGATAACCTATACAGTCATTAACAGCTTTGCAGGTGTAAGAGGGAGTAGTAAGTGAACAAACAGTTTCTGATTTGCACATGCCCTCCATTACACTGAATCTGAAGCAGTTTTAACAGAGTATAAGACCTGCATATTTACATTTCCAATGAAGTCCTTTTCTATGATCAATACGGTGTAAAGTAGCTTTTGTGTAAATGTTCAGTGCAACCAAGTAAATAACAAAAATTTCTAAGGAAAAGGTCAATTTCTTTCTCTCACTCGCTTTTTAGAGAGGGTTGTTGGCTCTGTTCCTGTGCCAGCTCAGTTCGTGTGAAAGGTATTGTAAATTAGAGAGTGCAGTTCTTCTGTTCACATAGCAGGCTGGTGGACAGGTTAATATAATTATTTTTTTCTTTATTCATATATTGTGCTATAATCAGCACAACTTCCTGAACAAGGTTCTGCCAGAAAAAAAAATTTGTTAATACCTTGTTAAGTAGTACTTGCTACTCTCACATTTGAAAAAAAAAAAAAGATTCTGAATACATTAAGAGAAAAAGGTACAAAGGCAGGCAAGCAAAAGCAAAAAGGCACTCCAGCTATATTCTCCCCTGCTTTTTGACAGAAATTTGACTTTAAGTGACTGTGTTTAATTCTACTAGAACAGTAGCTTTAGGCTGGAGCTTAGCTGCTCACAATAGATGGCAGGAGTCAATGACTGACTCCCCTATGTGGGGGATGAGGAAAGAGGGAAAGGATTATGATTCTTATAGTTACATAGTCTTCCCTGGAATTCTCTTGGTTTTGCATAGCTTCTCATCCCCAAGTATTAGCAGTGAAGAGTGTCCCAGCTTTCACAAAATTTTGTTCATGTGTTTCTTAGCTGATTGTTAACTTCCAGGAACTTGCCTACACAGTAGGTGGGGAAAAACGTTGTGTTACTTGAGTGTGATGCCAACAATATGTAGCAATTCACAGCTATGACTTCTCATCAAGTAACTATAACTTTTACTTCACCAAGGGAAAAATAATACTAAGAACCAATATTTTAATAAATTTTACGCATTATCAAATGATTCTTAAGTTTTCTTTGGGAAAAGGAGCTAGGAATCTTTCTTCTAGGCTGCAAATTTCCACTGGCTCTCTTGGAAATTCCAAACATGCTAAAAATATAGTGTCTGTGTACCTATCTGGCAAAGTTAATTTTGAGCATCCTACCTCTTTTCCTAGCAGGATGCATTCTCTCTCTGCCTTACACATCTCATGGTTGCATCATGGGGTTTATAAGGATGTTGGCACAGTCCTGCTCTGTTTCATTCTGTAGAGCGGTACATGCTCTGGGCATTCTTGAAGATAGGTGTTCCAGTCTTTGCTTAACCTACTCCTGAAAATGTCACTGTTTCTTAGCATCATAACCATATAATGTTAGTATGATGTTTTTTGTCTCAATTTAACATTATTACCTTTGTCTGATCAAGAGAAGACTAGAGCAGGATCATAAGGAAAAGACTCAAATTGCCCTGGAGAAAAACCTTCCGAGGAGGTTTGTATAGTATCTGCTTTTCTGATGTAACGGGCAGCTTCAGTTATTGCTTGAATATCTAATTCATTTGCAGTTCTTGTTAAAAGAGGCCATTGTGTTTTATTTCATTTTGAGGAAGTACTTACCACCTACAGTTTAGATTTGCATTAAAATGAGAAGCATCCTCAATTCAGCAAAGCACTATTGAAAGATGTGACAGCAGCAATGTTCTCAGAGTGAAAGACTACCAGTTTAATGATGAAGCTAATGGTACCACTTGGGACTCGCACATTGTTAACTTGCAGATGTGCTGCTTCTACCTGTACTCCAGGCTCAGAATTTGCCCATCAATAGTACCTCTGTTGTTCTGGAATCTCAGCACACATTAAAAATGCTAAGCCACCCAGTAATGTCTTGGAGTTGGTGTCTGTATTTCTTTTATGTGTGTAATTTCCTATAGGTTTCCTTCTAAAACATTACCTCTCCTCATGAGATCCAGAGTTGCAGGCACCTTCCTCAGTTCGGTATTTTATTCTAGCAATGTTGTTCTCGTTTTGACAGACCTGGTTTGAAAAATTCAGGCCATTGCCCAATCACAGCCTCAGGAATTAAAATTTAATTCCTTTTTTTGAAAACTTTGGCCTCATTGTTCATTGACTTTGACTTATGCAGAGGGATCATTTTCTGTCTTCCCTCTCTTAGATGGTGGAATAGATCAGGATTTAACAGTGTTGACAAAAATACAGTAAGGGATTGTGTGGTGGCGTTTGCATTTTGTCCAGATTTTTTAATCATTGTTAATGATAGGGATTGGGAAGGGAAGATGCTAGTGTCCCAAGGAAGATAGGAGACAAAAATTACTGGCTGCAGAATTTATGGGATGAGTATTATCCTCCAGGAGCATTTACAGCAGAAGGTACTTTTGACTGAAATGTGCCACCTGACACACCCGGAAAACAAGCTGGAGGGACTAGAGATGCAGCTATAAGTCAAGTCCAACCTCAGGGATGGATGTCGGGATATGTTGGAACAGGAGAAGATAACACAAATAACTAATGAATTACAGATCACTGCTGATGAAGGAGACAGGGTAAACAGAGCTAGATTGAGAGGGAGATCCAAAGAAATATCCAACAACAAGAAAGACTACCTAGCAGAGAAATAGGATCACAGAAGAGGGCTGTTACACAAAAGAAAAATAGAAGACAGAATGAGAAAGAAGAGAGGAAGACAGTGCTGGCAGAAGAAAAGAACGTATGGGTATGAAAGATAGCTGGGGATTGGAGCCAAAGGGAGAAAATAGACAATTCACATGTGACATGAAAGAGAAATAGAGATGAAACACATTTCAGAGAGAAGAAGGAACCCCTTCATGCCCTCATGGAGCATGGACAGGATTATGTGATTGGCATTCCTCACTAAGAAGAATCAACAGGCCTGTCACCAGAACAGGCCCAGAGGACAAAAAAGCATGCTGTCTTTTAGACATTGAGATGCAGACCTCATCTGATGGAAGCAGAGACAAGTTGGCAAGAAGACTTTATGGTGGGAAAAATAAATGGCACTGCTATGTTCCCACTAGGCCACCTGGGGAACATTCTGAGAGAAGCAAAGTGGGGGATCTCAGTGGAACTGCTATCTTTTCTAGTGAAAGAGAGAAAAGTTATGATAACATAAAGAACTGGGACTACTGGGAAGGTTTGTGCCTTCCAGCTTATGGAATTGAGTTGGTAATTCATAGGGAGAGTTTTAAACAAATAGATGCAGAAAGAAGGTTGAGAGACACTCATGTAATCTCCAAGTCTAGTTTTAATTCACAAGGATAGTGAAATTAGGGTAGTAAAATACAATAAAGTGTAAAAATTTATTGTAAAACAAAAGACTACTAAAAAGAATAAAGAGAATATTAGTAATGAGTACAGTCACAGTCAAGCGGATGATGCAGTTAATAAAATGTTTGCTCATAATCTAACTAGGGTATTGAATGAAGTCAGAGAGAAACAACTGAAATAGAACTAAGGTAAAGAACATCAACAACAAATGGTGGAATATATCAACTAATGCATTACATGCTTTCATGTATTATAAGGAAAAGTGAGACATAATAAAGGAGCCAGGTGGACTGAGAAATACCTGTTGAAGGGTATGTGCTAGTCAGAAAAGAGAGAAAGGTAAATGGGGAGGCTTTGTACATTTTTAAGTGCAGAATGCTCTAAAACAATGAGAAAGGAGAGCATGCATAGAAAAGAGTAGATTTAGATGAGTTTCCAATCTGGGGAAGAAATTAAGAAGACATTATTCCATGAATAGATGTTGAAGATCAGATTTGCATACTGAGAACATCCTTTATCTTAATGCAGAAATAATTTTACTAGGCATTGTATTGGGGACATTAATTTCCCTGACACAAATTGAAGAGCAAATGTTTTTAATAATTGTAAGACACTTGTGGGTGTGACAGGCAGTCACCAGGAGTGCATTATGCTGAGAAGAGAACAATCCAGTAAATTTTGGTACAGATTTTATTTAGTATTTTCACTATTGAAAGTGGTACTTTCTGAAATTTCTGATTCTGAAATTTGGTGATGACATAAAGTTGGGAGGTATCAACAAAACCCATCAGGATCAGAATATTGTATGGGAAGTATTGGATTACTTTGAGAAGTACCAATGCTAGATAGAAATGGGTATATGTTGTAAGGAAAAATTACAAGTGTTTGTGAAATAAGCCAGGGATTCATTAGCTGCAAACAGTAGAGACAGATGAGAAAGATGAGCCAACTGATCCTGATTCCTAGGTCATCCCCACTTGCGAAGCCATGCTCCTGCTGCTCCCTGGCAATTCTCTTCTTGTCCTTATGTGTACCTTCCTATAAAAAAGAACAAATATTATAATTATTTATGGCCCTGTAATCCAAGGACCGTTAAACAGTCTGTGATAGTATCGATCCATGTCTTGGTGTCCTAATAAAAGTGATAATTAATAAGTATTTGGTTGTCTGTAATGCACATCTCTTCAGTGGCTTCATGGCCTTTCTAAAGGAGATCAATATCAGTGTCCATATTTTCTAGTTGGAGAAAGAGCAACCAGGTACTCAAAGGTCACCCAGCAAACTGGTGGCAGAGACTGAAGCAGATCTGAGCTCTTATCAAATCTGCTCAGTGTCTGTCCAACTTCTATTGAGAGGGACCTCAGAAAACTGCATTTCTTATGGTGGCCTGTTTGACACCAAATGAAAACCAGGCCTATGGATTGTACTAATGCCAGTACCTAAAATGTTAAATACCCTGTCAGTAATATCATATTTAAGTTTGAAAGACGGCCATTTCTGACTTTGATGGCAGTCCCTAGAACGCAAAACTTTGCTATAAGGGCCAAATTGGCCTGGATGGTCCCAGAAAAAGACCCTAGTCTTTGTTTGGTTGAAAATCTTTTGAATGCTCTTTTCTCTTGCATTTTCACTAAGGCAACTGTTTTTCCTTCTCCTCCACTCAGGGAATTAACTCTTTTCCAGTGCTGCAAAGAAAGATGGCAAAACAGGCACTCCATTTGAAACCCTGCACCAGGTCACGTGACCTGGTGAGTGACACAACATACCATCTGTCTCGCATGTGAATGAAAGCAAGAGCTGTGTCCATTGTCCATAAATATCCTTGCTGATGCCAAGGCTGTTTGCCCTTCAATATGATTCAGTGCAGGGGGCACATCCCCTCTATTCCATTTTTGTTTTAAATCTGGTCACAGGATATTATGCAAGACCTGACTAGACTAAGTTTGGTCCATTAAGTTAATGGACCAAATGGCAGATCCTGTGGTGATTTAAAGGAGTGTAGCTTTTGGAACGGCTTATGCCAGTTGAGAATCTGGCTCTGTCTCTCCTAATAACTTCTAACCTGACTTTTTTCACTTTGGTTTTCAAAATATTCCTTCAGCCGTTAGCAAGGCAAATATCCAACTATATGTTTTTAAGAGTCATGACCTAGTAAATGCCTGTGATTGTAGAACACACTTGCATTAATCATCTGCTATATTTTGTTTCTAAGATGCAGCCTTTCTTGACTGTATCATATATGAGTAGTTTTGCTACTTGCAAATGGATTATCTTGGAAGTTATTAAAAGGCAAATAGGCTCCTAACATACAGTTATGCAAGACAAATGCCATACTTCAGTGAACTTTTCTGGCTGAGCTTTAAACCTCTGAAAACTATTATTTATAATAGAAGTGTTGACAAAGCCTTTAAATACAGAATTGTGACAGAGATGTTAGACTAAATATACTAGCATGCATATGAGAAAACAATAAAATTGTAGCTTTTTCTAGATAAAAGGAAAATCCTGTAAAAGGGAAAATCATGGTCTTTGCATTGAAGTATGCGTTCAGGGCCCCTTTTTAAGATGTATGGAATGCTTTACCTAGAATGGGGTTGGCTAAATCCTTGTTTCTGCTAATGTGTACAAAGTGAATTTCAGATAACCAGTGATCAGCAGAGGTTTTCCTGCAGCAAGGGATTTCTATGCTTGCAGAAAGATTGTGGCAGCATGGAGGTGTCTCATGTGTTGTCACCTTTTTATGCTTGAAGTAACTGAGAGCAATTTTGCTGTATGTGGACAATCACTGTGAAGGGGTGCAGAGAACAGGCCAACACTGAAGTTTCTGCTGAGACTTTTAATTCAGTGGTAAAATAAAGAGACCTAAATCAAAGTTCCCTGGGATTAAGGAGTTACAACCAGCTTTTTATGCAGCCCTTCTTGCCGCCATCTCCAAATATACATTGGCTAGAGTGGAAAACCTAACTCTTAGTACAAATGTATTCAGTACACAAAATTGGTATATGCCTATATATTGGTAGGTTAACCACTTTTCATGTTGCACTGGGACCTTTAGATGTATGTACTCAGACAGCTATTTATGTGCAGAGATTTTTTTTACATAATTTAGGGGTATGCAAGCTCCTACTGCTAGGTTTAAAATCTAAATCTATTATATAAACATGTGCAGCCAATACAGAATTCTGTGCATGTGACAGTACTGAAACCATGAATGAACGAACCAAGATGAACAAAGTAAGTCTGATATTGTATGAGCTCAGCAGGATTCTAACCAAAAAGCAACAGGGACTTTAAAATAAAAAAAAAAGAAAATGTTTATGTTGGATGATCTTGAAAGTATATAACAACACCAGGGATGCCGGTTTCTTCATTCCATAGTCAGCATGGCATCCCAAACTCCCTACTAATATCCAGCCATTTACTATTTTTAAACAAACTGATCCTTCCATAATTATTCTTTTTAACTATTAATGTTTTCTTGAACATACATGTGCATATATTATAGACAGGCATTGCTGATCTATATTTTTCCCTGTGCTAGTGAGTTTAAAACAGAAATGTTTAAATTCAAAAGTGTTTGTCTGCTTTGTTGAAATAATTTGCTACTTGAATACCTGAATGTTGCAGTTTTTAAGAAACTATATTACTTGGATCTCATTTACCCTTCACAGAAACACAGAACAGCTGAGGTTGGAAGGGAACTTTAAAGATCACCTAGTCGTCTCTGCCCATGTCTCCAGCCTGTCGAGGTGCCTCTGAATGGCAGCACAGCCCTCTGGCGTATCAGCTACTCCTCCCAGTTTTATATCATCAGCAAACTTGCTCAGGGCAGGCAGGCACTTGCTCTGCCCCTTCATCCAGGTCACTGAATAAGTTGAACAAGACTGGACCCAGCATTGACCCCTGTGGTACACCGCTAGTTACCGGCCTCCAACTAGACTTTGCGCCACTGATCACAACCCTCTGAGTTCTGCCATTCAGCCAGTTCTCAATCCACCTCACTGTCCACTCATCTAGCCCACGCTTCCTGAGCTTGCCTATGAGGATGTTATGGGAGACAGTGTCAAAAGCCTTGCTGAAGTCAAGGCAGATAACATCCACTGCTCTCCCCTCGTCTACCCAGCCAGTCATCCCACCACAGAAGGCCATCAGGTTGGTTAAGCTCAATTTCCCCTTGGTGAATGCATGCTGACTACTCCTGATCACCTTATCCTTCACATGCTTAGAGATGGCATTCAGGATGAGCTGTTCCATCACCTTTCCAAGGATCGAGGGGAGGCTGACTGGGACCTCTTTCTTGCCCTTTTTGGAGACTGGAGTGACATTTGCTTTCTTCCAGTCCTCAGGCACCTCTCCTGATCACCATGACCTTTCCAAGATGATCGAGAGTGGCCTTGCAATGACATCAGCCAGCTCCCTTAGTACTCGTGGGTGCATCCCATGAGTTTTGATTAAGTGATCCCTAACCAAATCCTCCTCCAGCAAGGGAAAGTCTCCCTTTCTCCAGACTTTCTCCCTGCTCTCCTGGCCCTGGGATCCCTTGAGGGCCAGTCTTACCAGTAGAGACCGAAGCAAAGGAGGCATTCAGTATCTCTGCCTTCTCTGTAGTCTTCATCAGCAGGGCCCCTGCCCCATTCAGCAGTGGGCCCACATTTTCCCTAGTCTTCCTTTTGTTACTGATGTATTGATAGAGGCCCTTCCTGTCGTCCTTGACCTCTCTGGCCAGATTAAATTCCAGATGGGCCTTGGCTTTCCTAGCCCCATCCCTGCATTCTCAGACAACATCTCTATATTCCTCCCAAGTGGCCTGCCCCTGCTTCTGCCTTCTGTACACGTCCTTCTTCTGTTTGAGTTTTGCCAGGAGCTTCTTGTTCATCCATGCAGGTCTCCTGCCCCCTCTGCTCAACTTCTTGCTCTTTGGGATGCACCGTTCTTGAGCTTGGAGGAGGTGATCCTTGAATATCAACCATCTCTCTGGGCACGTGCCCCATTTAGTGAGGTGGATCCCATCTCTTGCAGGCAGATATCCATCTTCCAATGGGGTCCCATGGTCACAGAAGGCAAAACCCTGTTGCCGACACCAGATGCACAGCCAATTGTTGACTCCATCCACTCCACCTCACATCCTTCCCCCTCAGTGGCAGGATTAAGGAGAAAATGGCCTGGGCCCCCATATCCCGGACCACCACCTCCAGAGCTCTGTAGTCATGTTTAATACTTTCCAAGTTGCCCTTGGCAGGATCATTGGCACCCACGTGGAAGAGCAGCAGGGGGTAATAGTCGGCCATCTTTCCACGACATCTTGGATTCGAGCCCCTGGCAGGCAGCAAACTTCTCTAGACAAGAGGTTAGGTGGGCAGATGGGTGCCTCTGTCCCCTGCGGCAGGGAGTCATTCACTGCTATCACTTGCCACTTCCACGGGGTGTTCCTATGTGGCTCAGGGTGCGTTGGCCCATTTGCTTCACTCAAAAGCACACCCAGCCTCTCCTCAGCTTTGAGGGCAGTGAACCTGTTCAGTAGGCGCAAGTCTTCAGGAGAAGCAAGAGCCTTTCTCCTCATATGAGAAGTGACCAGTTTCCAGCCTTCATCTTCTATAGAGTTAAGACTTACTGTTCCACTTGGCACAGAGCCCCCTGCATTTCCACTGCTGTGGGCGGTTGAGACTCTTGAAGCTGTAGGGTCTCTGAGAATATCCTATCTATCTCTCACTCATCTTCTCAGATGTTGTGGAGCCTGCTGACTTCCTCCTGTAACTCCTTTACCTCATGACACAACTTGTCAACAGCAGCACATCTTCTACAGAAAAGTTGACTGTCAGCCCCAGCCTCATGGAGAGGCCCCAGGCACTCCCTGCAGCCTGAGACCTGCAGAGCTGCATCCGCTGTCAGAAGATCTGTCTGGGTGGAAGCCCCTGACACGGCAGACGCAGCAACTGCAATGGCTGCTGGGGAATACACTCTGCAGCATGTCATAACTATATTGAGGAAGTGTATGCTACTATGACTGGAGAGGAGGGCCCCTTCTTTGCACCCTTCTGCATGAACTACTGAACAAAATGCTGCCTCCATTAGCTGCACTCTGGAAGCTGTGCTCTGGGCAGGCTCTTATACAGACCTCTCCCTAGCACTGACTAATAGGGTGCTTGACCTAATCAAGGATCAGCTGAAACACAGGCTCCCACACTTTGATGAAGGGCAACCAACAGCTTGTTAGCAGCAGCTAGTCCTTGCTAAAGCTTCCCCAGGAGAAGTTAAGGCCTCCTGTGGCTGTCCTTACTTTGCTTTCCTTAGCTCTCAGCAGCAAGCATTCTCTAGTTCCTCAGAAGTTTCACAGAAATCCCACACAGTCTCCAACAAGCTTCTCAGTAGATCTAAGCAGAGCCCAGAAACTACTGTGCAAACTGTTGCATCTGTCGGTTGCCTCTGTTAACAGCACTCTTTGTAGGTGCCATGCCTGAGCTGCTATTTTGCTGACCTAGATGGTGATTTGGATTATCATTAGCATGTAGAATATAAATACTGGAATTATAATTTACACGAAAAATATTTTTTCTCCCAGGATCAATGTAAGAATCATATCAAAGATGGAGATGAGGTAGGTTATCTGGTGTGCTCTTATTCCCTCGCATCGGGAAATTTATTAGTTTACATGTATTTGAAAGTATTTGTGGCACGTGTCTTACAAAGTGTAAGTGGCGGAAGAAGAGTCCAAAAGCGCAGACTGAAGAGATGGTCAATTTGGAGAGGCAAGGAAGCAAGGCAACAGTACCAGAGCAATGAAGAAGTAAGAAAAGGCAGAGAGGAGCCTAGAGAGAAAGTTAAGGTCCAGAAAGTCTGGTATGAAACCCATTTGCTTGTTGAAATAACTACTATTTGCAGCTGAGAGTGCTCACCAAGCTCCAAATATTTGGCTGTGGTTCTCTTTCCATAAACATTGGAGTCACATCATACATGTCTACAGGGCTCAGCCACACCTCTTCTGCCTTTGCCTCAGAATCCCTGCCTCTAGTCATCCAGCCAACACAACAGTCCAGCACACTCTCCTTATCATTCCTAGTTTCTCCTTTTAAAGTTTATTTTGGGGCAGCAAGAGGCAAAGCTTTTCCCTTTGCCTCTCTCCAATCTTAGGGTGGCTGACCTCTCTGGACACTGGCAGACCAGTTTTTTCTCATGCTTCATGAGATCCAGACCTTTAACTACACATTGATAGAAATAGCTGGTGATGTTTTAACTTTCAAGAAGAGTTTGAAGCTTTAGGGGCTATCTCCACCCTGTTGACCTATTTAGCCAAAATAAGTTGCCAAAGCTTTGGGGTTGACTCTGCAGCATGTCATAACTATATTGAGGAAGTATACATTACTATGACTGGAGAGGAGGGCCCTTTCTTGGGCCACTTCTTTGTACCCTTCTGCACAAACTGCTGCATTTGTTTTCTGTGCTCCAGGCCCGGCCCTTATACAGGCCTCTCCCTAGCACTGACTAACAGGGTGCTTGACCCACCCTAATCAAGGATCAGCTGGAACAAAGACCCTAACTCCTTCTTCTCAGGGGCAACCAGCAGAGCTTCTTAGCAGCAGCTACACCTAGCTAGAGCTTCCCCAGGAGAAGTTAAGGCCTCCTGTGGCTGTCCTTACCTTGCTCTCCTTACCTGTCTGCAGCAAGCACCCTCTAGCCCTCAGAGGATCCCCCAGAAAGCTCCCACAACTTCCAACAAGGTTCTCAGAAGTTCTAAGCAGAGCCCAGCTGCACAAACTGATGCCTCTGTTTGCTGCACTCTAGGCCTGGCCCTTATTTAGGCCTCTCCCTAGCACCCTAGCACCTTTTTTGAGCATGATTATATAGAAAAGTTTAGCTGAAAAATGTAAATATTAAAACTGAAGATCAAAATTATCCAGTCCTTTATAACAAACAAACAAACAAACAAAAATTATCTATGGTATTTACATAGATGTCTTCAGTAAGTGGGTAGCTCCTATTTTCCTCCTCACTGTGGAGTATTTGTACACAGTTATACTGCATGATACACGACTTCAAAATGCTGGAGAACTGTCATACACTACACTTGTTTTCACTGGGTGAACAACTATGCCAGAGCTTTTGATCAAACACTGTGCAACAGTCACACAAATAGAAAAAAAATTGCTATCAACGCTCACACTTACTGTAAGTATCATCTTCTTACTCAACTGATTTGCTTCTTTTCTGATTATTAGGCTTGTATCTACTGATTTTATTGACATAAATAAGCTTAATTTTATTTCTATAATCCCAATAGAACTACTAAAAATGGTTGTGACTAGGTTTACTCCTACTATGCAACACTGCAGAATCATTTGCTAATTCTAATCAGCCATATTTTTGCAACTCTATTGAAGAATATAGAATTACATGGAAAACATTAATAGCCTAATTTATCCTCCACAACCTTTTATAAATGGTGAGAAAATGTAGTCAGGAAAGATCTCATTTTCATTACTTGCTCTCACAGGGTATTTGCAGCATTGGCAGCTTGCACAACACATTTTTTTTTCCTATAAACTGAGCTCCTTTATTTTTTGAATTGTTGAGACTCAGCAAACATGGAACCTCATGATATCAGTTTTATTCACTTTTCAGATTAAAACTAAGCCTCAACTGTTCTTGAAAATCCCTTCCCAATTCCATGGTTCATGAAGCACAAAGTGCCCCACCGTGCAAGCCGTGCCTTCATGTACACCTGACCTACTACAGTTTTCTCGCCCTATCTTCACAGCTCAAAGCAAATTACAGAAGATAAGTTCTGATACAGTCGAGTGGCTGGCTACAGGGTACTGAAAGCAACATTAAATAAATGAACTATTGTTAGCTATCAATTTGACTCTCTGCCAGCCAGCTAAATGAATCACTTTGAAAAATTAAACAAAAATAGTTTTAATTTGACATGACTGTTGTTTAACTTTCCGCTTTTTTGTTTTAGTAGGGACCCAATTCTGGTGCCATGCCATGCCAGCCAGAGAATAAGCACCACATATCTGTCCATTGCCAACCCGTAACTAATGCATCAATCCCTTTTATTTTTCACTTGTATTGCTTGCTATTAGAAATGTGTAGTGCAGACCCATAAGTCTACAAAGAAACCTCTAGATGTTTCACAAATAAAACTTTTCCAACCTCTTAAAATGTTTAGCTGTTTTTCTTTGCCCTTTATGTAGTAAATAAGTCCGGAGGGATATGGAACACAGATAGCTCAACAACTTCAGTTCATTTAGCAGTTTATATGTGCCCTTCAATCTTTTGGAAGAGGCAAAGGTCAGGGGAGACAAAGTTGTTACAATAAAATGTTTTATATAGTGAATTTGGTTTGGTTGTATAAAATGTTAATGTTGGAGTAAATCATTAGTTTGGCAAGTAAAGTTAGCAAGAGGCCTGCTGCCTGACCATTTACAGTTTTGTGTTTCTCCTCTTCAATATGTTTGTCTGCTTTATAATGCTACTTACAAAAAATACTCTGGGCCAAATTGTTCGCCCTGTTACAGCGTGCAACCGCATTCACATTAATTCAATAATATTGGTGTAACTCAGGCTGAAGAATTTGCCCCTTACATTTATACACTGCCTTTCATCTGAGGATATCAAGGAACAAGCCTGACCCAAATCAAATCCAGAGATCCAAACACTGCCAAACTTCACAAAAATACAGAGTCAGCCTTTTCAGCCAGGTCCATTTCTCATCCACATTGCAGGCACATCTGCCCTAAACCAAGAGGTGCAAATTAGTAATACTACTCCCGGCATAGAATGGGAACCTGAAGAGAACTTTGAGAAGTATTAAAATCTGTTATTGTTTCAAAATCAACTTCTAGTTTAGAGACACATGATTGTGGTTCTAGAGGGCATAAACCCAGAACAATTCTGCATATTTTATTTTCTGCTTAGTACAAACCCAGTTGCATCAATAGTTTTTTACATGAAAGAAAAAAATAAATTACTATCTAAGGAACTTGAAAACTTAGTTTAAGCAGGGCCTGCAGAAAGAATTAAACAAAATAAACTATCACTGTGATACGCATTATTTCACGTGTTATAATCACCACAGAAGAACACCACCGCACCTTCTTAAGTCAATCAATCAGTTAATTTAAAGTGATATATTTCCTTCAGTACTCAGAAACCGAAAACTAAAAAATACAAAATGCTCATCACTAAAGCAATGAAGAGTATTCACTGTTTAAAAAAAGATGCAGTAGTGGTCATCTCTATTGATGACGCCAAGTAGTTTCCCACATAAGTCTCTTCAAAGCAAGTCCCTCACCTGCTTACAGACCCTGGCTCCGCCAGATGCAGAACTCACCTTATAGCTGAGCAGATGACGGGGCTGCTGGAAAGACACCACAGCCTGATTGCACTTGTGGTGATGGAAATAGCAGGCACCGCTGCTCTTCCCTCCCCAAAGAGGAGGAAAGGGGAGGCCAGTGAAGTTTCATATGACTTTGTTCGTGAGTGGACACTAAAATCACAGTTTTCCAATTACCAGTAATATTATTTCCTTTTAAAAAATAAAACAGGAAAGATGAACATAGGATAGGAGATGGCTGGGTAGACCTAAGTCTTGAATTGCATTCATTGCCTTTAGTTTTCCTCTTTGATTTCTCAAAATTACCAGGGTAGGGAGGGGGAGAAAGAATGATTAAACAGAAAATATGTGGCTGGGAAATTGAAATACCCCAGCCTTGGCACGAGACATCACCCCCTCTCTACACAGTACTGAGCTGTAGGGCAATTTTAGATGGGAGTGAAACAAGATTTCCAAAAGCTGCAGATCTGCTTATGTTGTCCTAAAATGTGAGAATGATGCTAATGGAGCAGAGTCAGACTCTATTTCATGGACCTCCCACTGAGTTCATGCTTCATGCACTACGTGAAGAGAAGAGTTTTGCATGTTAGACTAAAATTAATTCTTCCTCTTCCTCCCTCAAAATGTGCTGTGCATGATGCTACTTTGGACCTGGAAATCCAATTCCTTCAGCTGCCATCAACACCAATGGCCAGACTGAAAGGACCAGTACAACCCATCTACAGCAGCTTTTCCACTATCAGTGTTGCAAGCTGGGCAGCCTTTCTAGCAAAAGGATTGCCTGTCACAGGATTTATGTGTTTGGATTTGCCAAGCAGAGCTGGCTTCTCTGGCCCATAGTTTTATGGATATCCATCTGAGGAATCCTCTTGACAGATTGACCTCTATGCTTAGGTAAATTTTAATTTGGGGTTACAGATGAATGGGTGGCAAACAGTTTAAACATCAGACATGTCCCTCTCAGAACGAGTCACTAAAAATAGGCCACCTATCTATCATTGTCTCTTTTATGCCTCAGATCTCTATTCCCCTACCACTTCTGTTTTACAGGGTGAAATTGTTCATTGAATATTTACCAACAGGCAGCATAAACATTTTTATTTTCTGTGGCCAAAAGTTTTATAAAATGAATCTGAGCTGTAAGCTCCTAAACTCAAAATTAGCTACCTCCATGTTTTCAGAAGTGCTTAGCATCTGAAAGCAACCAAAAAGGTCAGTAATAGCTGTTCGGTGTTTAATGCTTTAATGCACTTGACAGACTAACACTAGGCTCTCTGTTTTGAAAGGAGGAGAGAATTATAAGTCTTTTTAAAAACAAGAATAATATTTTCAAGTTGCTGAATGTAACACTTTTCTCCATTTTAAAATATATCCATATAATTTTGAATAGTTGTAATGTAATTGTTAGTTGAAATTTCCCCTGGGAAAATATAGAACTATTGTATTAAACTTTTAGAACCATTCTTTTAACAAAAGAAATACATGTACACAGCTTCTAGGTCAACATTCTTCAAAAGAAAGTCCCTGTGTATTTTTCTAACAACTGCCCTTTCTTTCCACTGCATTCCCATTTTATGTGCTAAGAAGTGGGGATTTTGTGGTGTTTGAGACTAATCAGCTTTGCAAAATCTAATTAATATGCACAGAAACAGACATGTTACAATCTATTAACTTATCATTTACCTTTCAAAAGCAATGAGACCTCCACAAAATCATATCAAAGAAACAAAACCCCCAACACCCTTTGTATGGGGTATGTGAACCCTAAGAGTGGGGAGAGCAGAAAAAAGTTACATTTCGGATCTCTAGGGACTATCATGAACCTCAAATATTTTGTTTGTTCAAAAGTGAAAAAAGCCAACACGTGCCTTAATACAGAGTCCAAGGAAGACAGGAGTACCACCTTTTCCTCAAGCACTGCATACAATAGCAGACCTGAACACAGGCACTAGCATTCTCTAAAGCCTTTGGTTGGTATCTAGGAAGGATGCAGGCATTTAAAACAGGACTGAAGAACTGAAGCACTGAGACCAGAACTGGGAACCAAATAAGACTCCTCAGCTTTTGCCTAATCTTGAAAGTGCTTGAATTCCTCCAATACATAGCTGCTTGATTCAGTGCTTTCTCTGCCCTTAGAGTTCTGCCTTGGACAGATTACCTCTGTGCCCATTACCAGCTTAGTTTTGGTCAGGATCCAGAAAACACATGTTCCACTAGTTAAATCTCTGAAGAACTGAATGGAACAGACATTGAAAGAGACACTTAACAGACATTCATGGGATTGGATTTTCTAAAAACAGCAATTGTGAGCCATCAAGTTTATTTTTTTAACGTCCAGAGGTGGGATTACCCCATTTTTACAGAAGGTCTTACAGCATTTGCCTAGGAAGTGAGAAATGCAAATTCAATAGCTTAATGACATATTTAGAGAGGACTCAACTTCCCACCTCAGATGCCATTGGCTAATACGGAGGCTATCATGTAGAAAAGATCAACAGGTATATGGCAATTTACAGGACAGAGTATATTTCTGAACCATAGCAATACAGACCACTTGTCCACCAGGTGGGGTATCCTGGGTACTGTTTGCTCCTGAGGCTGGAATAGGGACAGAAATCAAGAATCATCACTGTGAAGTACGGAGGGATGGAAACAGGCTGCTTCTTGGTCTTTCTGAATCAATAAATTTTGAATGCTTTTTTGTGCGTTGTCACGACTTCAACAGTAAGGCTGCAGTGTAATTTAAAGCCATCTCTTGGGAGGTAAGAAATGAGCATTTGCTTTCCTTGGTTATGTGGGACTCCTGAATCTGAGTAAATGCCCTTCTCACATCACATCTCAATATGGAACAACACCCAGGTCTGCACAATGGCCGCTCCAGCACTCTGAGAGAATGAAACTGAAGTGCACAATACAAAAATGGAGTCTCAGTGTTCTATGGCCAAGTCCATGACCTGATTGTCAAGGAATCAAAACTGCAATCTTCACCTCAGAGTACACTGCCAGCATTCAGATATGCGCCTCAGGCCAATGGCACTGATTCCAGGTCTCCTGAGTCCTCAGATTGTTAATCCTCAAACTGTTACTCTATTTAGAGAAACAGATGGCTGTGGCGCTATCAGCAAACATATAACAAAAGGAATACACTGAGCTCTGAGCTCTGCTTTCAGATTGCTGGAGGAATCTCCCCAGAAGAGGATTCTGGTCCAGGGATCCAGAATAAACAGACACACCTTCTGAAGCCCTGAGTCAGATTCACTATCTGAACAGAGAACTGAGATTCCCAGCATGTCCTTCTGGTTGTCTGTAGGAAGATCCCTGTGCAGGCCACTTGCAAATTTTTTTGATGCATTTACTGTCCCCACACACAGCACACCGAACACTAGCATCTAACACAGGATGTAGGATTCCAGTCTAGGGGCATGATACCTGATTTTTAGACGTCTGAAGTTCTTTAGTAGGTCTAGTCCTTAGGCTCTGAACTGGACAAATCACCCAGCTCTGTTACAGAAGCACAGCAGTTTTACAGCTTGCCATGTTCAAAACCAGTCTCCTCAAATAACAGGCTGTGAATAAATTCTGTGCTCTTCTTTTTTAGGCTTAAACTTGGTAGTGTCTCCAGTGTTTTGTGAGGCTTCTGAAGTGGCACCTGTACCTTAAATTTGTACCGGTCTAATCAAATATGTGATTTTAAACCAATGTTGTTAACCAAGTATAAGAAGCACCGCAAACATTGTTATTTCAGGTCAGTTAGTCAGGAACCTATCTAATACTTAAATTAAAGGAACTATGTCCTCACAGGGTGTTTAACTTAAATCTATTTAAAAATTAAATTAAACTGACGCAACTTACTTCAGCAGGCAAAGCCAGGGCACACTGCCCTGCATTTATTCGGTGTATGCAGACCCCTCCAAAGGGAGCACATGGCATAAGTTCCAAGGTATGAGAACAGTTCCTTCCATATAATCCTACATTAACTTGCAAAAAGGCCAGCCTATGGTGGATACTGCAATTCTGGCTAAGTGTTTTGTACAAACTGTTCCCTCTAATGCTCAGTGTCATTGCTCCAAATCCTTATTCTGCTTGAGCAATGTGCGTGCACAGGTTTGGTGCAACAGCAGTATTTTACCTATTATGCAGAATTCTTCATGGCATCACTGGCAGACCTTCCAGGAGATCTAGAGCCATATACAGCCCTTATACTTAGCTCTAGGAAAGATCACTTGGTGCTTTGTTCCTAGCAAAGTCTTTCCACAGAAAGCCAGCACATGCCAGAGAGCTTGAGCAAAGTTGACTATCTTTGTTTCTTATAGGTTCTAAAAACCAAAGAGTAGGGTTGCTATATGAGGAGGGAAGTGAACTAAGGTACATATGGCAGAAGTTGTCTGTCTTCTTCCATGTGTTCCCAGTCACCTATATGTACATGAGCTGAAACCCAAATTCCAAGAAAGATGAATATTTAGGGATGAAAAATGTGGTAACTCTCTAACTAAAGCTTAATTTATGCTTCATGTATGGAGTTAGGAGGCCTTTATAAAACCTCTTGCCTGGCCCTGGACGATTCTGAAGTATTTTTGTTGGGTCCCAAACCATGTAAACTAGACACCACTAACAGCTTCCTTCTGTGAGACACTCAAACTGCAGCAAAATTCAAAGGCTAAGTCCAAAATAAATAGCTCCTATAAAAATAAATTGATAAATAGCTCCCCTGTAATCACATAATTAGTGGTACAATGTGTTAACTACTTTTGTGAAAGCAATTTAAATGCTCACCATTCACGTTGTCAAAAATATCATTGACCCAGTTGCTTAAAAACAATTGATGAAATGCATGTTGGTCTCTACTGTGGTTATTAATGCTGGGGCAGATCTTGCTGTGCACAAACAGCACCAGACCCTTCATCAACACCCATCTGCACTGTGCTTGCTTATTCTTTCTTAAGAAAATTTTGGAGGTTGGGCCATATCTGGCCTACTTATTTACCGCTGGGCATTGAATCTACTAGCCAAACTTCCTACATACTGAGCAGCAGTAGCTATTAGGAAAAATTGCATCTCAAGACTAAAGAAAGAAACAGTGAATGGTAAGAATTTGGAGAAGAAGGAGACTTCCATGATACATTCCCTTTTTACTAAACATAATTCAAGCTGTACGTAGGATGCAGAATCTAACCCTTTACTTGATTGTCAGACAAGTGGACCTCTGCAATATCAAGAAAAGCAATGCAAAGACATTCCAAACCGTACTGCTGCACTCAGCAGCTGACAGTTCACTGCAGAAATCCTGCAAGTTCTTCTCTGTGCACGCTTGTGTTGGAGATCTCTGATTGCTAGTCCAGCCCACAGTGTGCGCTAATGGCCCAAGAAAGCATCTTAGTCAGCATGTGTATTGCTGATGATGGATCTTGTACTATCATCTGCAGAAAGAAGGCAAGACTGGACCCGTGATCAAGCATACAGTGCAGATCCACATTAATTTACTGCACTGTTTTTGAGCATCGGTTCCAAAGACATACTAAACAACAAATGGTGAGTATTTAAATGTTTTTCACAACAGTGGGCTTCACAACCATTTTGTGACATGAATTCTGTTCCTTTACTCCAATCACAGTGTTTCATGTAGAAAGCCTGTTTGGATTGCAGGGCACACTGATACAGAGTTTGCAAGCAGTAAGTTAGCACAGATGCATAAGAATTCATATAGAAAGTTGAGGGAAAATGGAGATGAGGATGGGATGGGGGGGGGAACACGCCTTTCAAAAAAGTAGGCCTTCTGTGCCATGGCCCATTGGCTGTCATGCCAGGTGAGAAATTCAACAAGATTGGCAATACTGTTTTCAGAAGTTCTAACGAGTAATTGTTTGAGACTGGAATGCAAAAGATCAAGGTTTATTTTCAGCTCTGCACAAGTTTTTGTACAGACTTTGGGCTAGAAGTGTAGGAATGCACATGACAGCCCCCTACCTCTATGAGTATAGTAACTCAACAACAGCTGAAAACAACCGTGAGAATATCTTGTTTAGTATATAGAAAGGCATAAATTCTTATCAACACAAAGTTAAGAAATTACAAGCTATTTGCAAGCCAAACACATGAAGAGGATCTGTGTTATTAGCTTTTATCCCAGTAAAAATTGTCTAAGCAACTGCAAACGTGGTGAGTGAAATGTACCAAATGAGGAGGCTTTCTTTAAAAACTCACTGCCAAATACATATGTTTTCTTTTCCTAAATTGCAGCAATATGATCGAAACAGATGCTTTAAAACATCCACTTCATCCCCAAAATCACAGATTCCAAATATTCCATGGCCAGTCAAATAATTTAGAAAGTAAGTGAGAAATGGATTCAAAACACTTGATGTCTAAAGCTTTAGTAACACAATTATCATACTTAGTAGTACATGAAATGCCTACAGTTGAGTTATTCACTCCCTAAAGGCTTTTACATCAGAGAACACCTGAAAAAAATTATAGATTCTCATATTTGCAAAACAAGTGAAATCCAGGGTAACAAAAGGGATTTTAAGGAAATTTTCCACCCTTCATTAGGAAACAGAGATCAGGCTGATTAGATCTAAGTATGATTAGGTCTAAATTAATGCTAGAATTCAATCAATAGAAGCAAATGCCCTCATTTTAATTTAATCCAAAATCATCACCATGATGGCAAAATTTCTGCATCATTATAAAAGGTCTAGGCCCTATGTGTGAAAACAGTTTTCCACTTGCCTGTTGTTGAACTGTTAATTATAGGATAACATTTCCCAGCGTAGAACACTCCTTGGGATATATGAGGAGGTGAATACAGAGTAACTTCGGTGGGCAAATCTCATAACAGAGGCTGAGCTTCCATTATTAAAAATTAAAGGTCTATTACACTTGTGAAAGGTACCTGCAGAAAATGAAACAACTGGTTCAGAAATGTCTGCCTGCAACTGTAACTCTGAGACATGCATCAAATCCACTAGTTTCAAGAGGTGCTAATGCCCATGCTACTCACTATTTCACTACTGATGCATATATAAAGGAAAAGGTACATTAGTAGGAATCCTTATCCCAGTGTTTCTGAGAGTAAGCAGTCAAGAAAGGTATGTAATAAGGATAAACTGGGAGAAGCCCTAAAGTGTTTGAGCTTAAAAGTGCATGGAAAGGCGATGGGTTTGACTGATTTCATTTTGAAAGCAGGCTCAACTTCTAAAAGATTGAGAAGTACTGTTACAAGAAGATGTAATAATTACAGCAGATATCAAACAGCAATGAACTACTGCACCCAAAATGCCTGATATGCTAATAAACAGGTGTGCAGCCCATGTCTATCATTCTAAATTTTCAAATTTCAAGTCTTTGCCATCTGGCTTTTAAAGAAGATTCTTTATTAATAAACCTGTCTTTATTTATTGTCCTCAATCCAAATGTCATTTAACAACAGTTTGACCTAGATAAGCTGTTCCCAAGCTTTTCTATCAGCACACCTAGTTTCAGGCCCAGAACCCCACTTCTGGCTCATGACCTTCTCATGAATGCTGCAGCCCCCTTATCTGGGAAACACGAACCTTGATTATAAGACTCACAGAAGAATGACCACAAATGTCACCACTTTCAGAAATAAACGGCATAGCTGATATACCTTTCACTCTGAGTTGTCCATGTAAACACAGAGCTCTCTCACACTCGCACACACACATACACAAATGTCCATTCAGACAGACTATAATCAAGCTATTTTTCTTACAGCCTGTAAAAGAAGGAAAAAAGAGAAGCTTACATTGTTATAGCTATTTCTATTTTTAAATACTCAGGAAGAATTCAAATACTTCAGAAATGGGCCAGTTCCTAGATGGACCATACAAATAATTGTGTGAAGAATCATATCCAGGGCAACAGCCGCATGGTTTGATGTCTACATAAAACAGTATTCTGGCACACACAGCTCCTATGATAGACTTGGAAGCAGACAAACCAATTTTCAAGGAAACGGCAAGCCAAAACTATTAAATAGTAGACATCATGTTGAAGCCAGTCATTCAGTCTCCACTAGTTCAAACGTTCTTCCATACTGAAAGGGCTTGGAAACCAAGCTGTACCAAAGAATGCCATTTAGCATCAGTGACTAACATGAAAATAAAGATTGGAACTATAAGAGAAAATGGAAGAATGTGATGTAGGAACAGGGTTACCAAATGTTGTTTGTTGTGAAAAATACTTGGAGCATGGCTCTGTCTATAAAACGGACAACATATGCACTTTTACCAGAAAGATATCATACACTAAAATAGTTCTAGATTAACAGGAAGCACTGAGAAGGCTGGAATTTGGATTCTAGGAATTCAACGCATAGATGAGTTCCATCCTACAATTGTTTTCACTAAGAACAACCCCTTTTCTACAAGTGTATACTACTGAAAAGAACAATCACTTCAAAAGACTATCACCTGATTGCTGGGTGTTAGCTCCCCTCTTGAATTTTCCAGTGAAAACACAGTAATTTCTGCCCAATGTAGAGAAGTGCAGCTGAGCACAGACCTAGACACAGATGCTAAAGGCAAAACCAACCAATTGTTACATCAAGGAGGTAATATTTCTACTCATTTGCTTTCCACTCATTTTCTCACTTTGAGCATATAGCTCCTTTCAAGAAAGCAGAATCAGAATCTGCTGATGAGTGTTCCTATTTTCATATTTTTAACAGAAAACAAAAGTTAAATCCTTCCATGACACAGCTGCATAGGACAGAGTAGGAAAAAATTGCAGAGTGTTGGGGGAGAGCTGGGGGGAAGGGGAGGCAATAGACTTTCATTGTGTTGTTCCGGACATGCAGGAAGAAAGACAAGATGCAAGGGATGTGGTTTATTTTGGCTGCAGCTTTATTAACTCAACTCCTCTGGGAACTACCATCAATAACTTGTACAGTACAGGTTGTCATTCTTTCCATAATCATTCCCACCTGCTGGAGAGCTGCAGTCTGCCTCCCTTCTCTCATCACTCCTCCCCTCCCCATGCACACACCTCCACAGCTGGTCACCAGCCTGCTGCTGACAATCATATCCCCCTAAACGAGGAAAAAAGGGCTGGAAGAGGTGATTGTCTCTTTGCTGTTACAGACTTTTGCAATTCCTACCCCGCTCAGCTTCTTTCAGCTATACTTTTCTCTAAGTCCTCGTCCAGTTCCAGTCTATCAGACATCCAGATCTTCAAGGAACAAATACCTGTCTTGCACATCTGCCTTATGAAGGAGCCAGCAATTAGCTCACCTGCCTCCTCCACTCCTTTGCCCTGTTTCTCAGAGGGTTAACAGTCTGTATTTGCTGCTATGCATAAAGCCCTTATGAAACACTGTGTATGTGGACTCAACAAAGTGCCTGAAGCAGAAATAAATGTCGTTTATCCAGAATGCTGATTATCATGCCGTTTAAGGTTACCGTAACAATGTTACTTAGATCAATATTTGAAATTACCATTTTAAATAGCAAAGGAGCTGGTTTTCTACTCTGGTCAGTGTAAAAGTGAGCATAGAACAACCTAATTTCTATAACTGTTATATATACATCAGATGATCTGTTAACCTCACTTTCTTGACTTTGCTCTTTATCTCTAAGAATGGGTATGCTACCAGCAAAAGGAGAGAACTGAGGGCTTGGAATGAGAGGGATGATAATGTGTTTCACAGGAGCCAAGATTGCATCAAAATGGGGATGTGCCTATTAACTATCTGGACACACAGTCAATCCATTTGGTTGCTCACACATGAAGTGTATATGAAGCCATGCATACCTGCTCCTCATCTTCCCAGGCAGAAAGCTGGGCCGTCTGTGTGTGAATCACACTAGGAGGGTGAAGGATGCACAATGGTAAAAGAGAAGAAAATGCAGCAAGAATTAACACTCCCATCAGAAGTCTGTTCTTTGATAAAATAACACAACATACTATCAAAATCATGCAAACAAAAGGTTTTTCTGATATAATGCCAACCAATCAGGTTAAAGGCATAAAAATGTCAAAGGAAAATTCCATCTGATATCAAATAGTAGGACTTGTATTACATCTTAAAAAGCAATCAGTGCTAATTTTAAACTTCTGGTCCTGTAAGATTTTTTTATTTGTTTTGGCAATGTATCTACATTTTCTATGAATTATCAGTAAATGTAGAAAAGGCTTTCTAGGATCTTTGCTATAACACATGTTTGATTGGAAATATTATCGTATATATTTCTTAAGCCATTAAAATGCAGTTGTATGCAGTAGGTATGCTATCACTGCCATGCCATTTTGGACAAGTCTCTCCCTTCTATGAACAGCAGCTAATGCAGACCCACCTACCCTTTCCCCCTTTCAAACTGATTCTCTTTTCACCTCTCTTATTAGTGCAATAACTGAATTAAAATAATTAAAGTTATATCAGTTGTAGATGCAATGTAAGACCAGAAATGGGTCTGTTCCCATGGACTTCAGAGAAAATGGGTTATAGATACACATGATGCTGCTCTAGGAATATATAATTAGGAGGACTTTGCATTTCACTTTTGGTATTTATTTTTTTGCACCCAATTAATAGGTAAAGTCAACTGTATAAAGGCAAAGTCTGTATATCAAAATGGAACACATTTTCATCTGGCTTTTTATATTTTTTGAATGAATTTCCTTGAAAATGAAGAATATAGTTGAAACAGAAATTATATATTTATTGCTCATAAAAATCTATCATGCGCAAGATGTTGAATGCTGAACTACTTAGAGAAATTCACTCCTTTGCATTTTCCACAAGAAGTTCCATTATGTGAACTGATGGATCTTTTCTGGAACCAAGGACATTTGTCTCCATTCCCAAATGCAGAAGAGTGGAAATATGGTATTCTATCATTTTGCTGCACTTGATCCAGGTCCATTAGAATTTTTTTCTAATGTTTTGGAAACATACAGACATGAAAACCAATGTCTGCCTGGCCCAGCAGGAGATAGTAAAATACTTCACAAACACCAGATGGGATTTTAACAATGTTTGTAAAATATAAAATGCTCCAGGCATTCTCTGCAAACCTAAAACTGAACATATTTCATCTCCTTATATGCCTTTTTTCACCTAGTGAATTCTTCTAAATTTTCTATTAGATGACTGTCAATTTAAGAGACTTCTGATGTTTAAAAAGGCACCCAAAAATCAATCCCTTTCAAAACTAGCATTGATAAATATGATAAAATACTTGTGAGATATCACCAGTGCAAATCCTATGCAATTATAACAGCATGATTGCATGGTATCAATGTTGGGAAAAACCATTATGATATTTTTTTGTTTCACTCTTAAAATACTAAGGCATTTGTGGGGATATTATATTACAATTATGTTTTTAACTATCAGGTAACACTTTAAACACAAAAAAAGCAGACTACCTATTCATCATCACTTTAAACAAAATAATAATGAGTCCCTCCAGGATTAGGAATGCTGCTGAATGGAAAATTTTAAGATATCTACTGTTGCCACAAGATACAAGATGATTTAAACTGAAATTGTTTGGTGGAGATGAACCAGCTCCACTGAACTTCTCATTAAAAAAAAATGAAACATTTCAAAAGTATTGAGAAAACTTATTTAGAGAATTTTCCAATTCATTTTTTGTTTGATCAGTCTTACTTTCAAAGCTGTAACCTCAAAATGTAAGGCAGTTACAGCTGAAATATTACACACTGAAACTAGAATCATGTATTTAGAAACTACCAAAAAAAAAATTCATGTCAAACTAATAGTTAAGTTCACAACCATTTTGAAATCTCAACATATGACCCTGACAAGGGAGAGACAGAATCATGAAAATCTTGAAAGTTTTCCCAGGAAGAATAATCATTTGAAACTGTCTGAAACAACAAAGTTTATTTACATGCAATATAATTCTCTAAAAGGAAATTCTGTCTATATGAAGGCAAGATAACCTTGTAGCCTACTTATTCTCTTAAATCCAAACAGTATTTAAATTAACTGACTATTTTAAAATATACTGTACTGGAGTATTCTTATTTCTTTTACTAAAGCTTTCTGCTTACAGGATAGTTGTGCTTTCCTGAACAAAGGATACACGACTCTCATATAACTTGATAATTTTCTGCCTCTGTCAAATAAGGAAGTTTTTCCAAGGTCAGATTTGTAGGTAGCATTAATATGCATAGGTGTGTGCTTTCCTGATCCAGGAGCCCTCATCTGCCTTATTCAGTAAGCTACAAAGTCAAACTTTATGCTTTCCTTTTGACAGCAGACTCTTGCACTCCCAACAGCACAGTGATCTGGGTTTAACAAGAGGACTCTCTTAGCATGCACTGCAGTAGGAGCCACAGCACTCTCCAGGGAAGTGAAAGCCAGGGGCTGCAGAAAGCCTGGAGCCCTTAGTTCACACTTCCTGGATGAATAGCGTTATGCAAAAGGTAGAGTACTGCCGGTACTGTTTTAGAATGAAAGCGGCCAGGGCATACTCCAACTGCCCATGCATGGCTGGCTTTGGGAGGAGGGCGTTTCAGGGAGAAGTTCCTAACTCCTGCAACCCAGCCCAGTAAAGGGGATTCTTACCCACCCTGGGGGCACTTCTGCATCAGCCTAGGGGCTACTTCAAGGACAGCCAGGGTGATGCCCAAGCAATTTTAGGCAGCACTAGGCGTAAGTAATCCTCGAAAATAGCTTTTGTGGCTTCTTCTTTAGGAACTATGTACCTCATTTCAGGATGGTTTCAGCAATCTGAATCTTACTCTTTGGAGTTTTCTGGGGTGGAAGATGGGAGCTAAGTGTTGGTAATGTAAAATAGCTTAGCTTAGAAAGATTTAATTCCAGAAATGCCTATTGCCATCTGAAGGTACTTAGTAGAGTGCAGCAGTCTAGATACTTATTCAACAGGTTTACCAGATTCTCTCAGTTGTGATTTATATTTATTATTCAATTTTAAAGAGGCGTCAAAAGAATTGTGGCCCCTAGAATATGCCCTTTCTAGTTGTGACTTTTGGATGACTTTATGCACAAAAGTGCAGGGTGTCAACTGAAGTAAAGCCACAAATGAATTATGCATGGCCATCTTTAAATCAGTAAAGTATTAAGTGCCTTTAAGTTTCCCTATCCGTACACATTGTAGGCCAGATTTGCATATGGCGAAGTCTGATATCCATATATTTTATGAGCCTTTTTCACCAGCAAGTGCCACAATTGAGTCCTGAAACACAGTTTTGAGAAAACAGAGGGATATTTGAGTGATTGAGGGACCAATGAAAACTTACTGAATTCAGTGTGAATCTTTCCACCAACTTTAGAGGGATTTATATTAATAGTAAAACCATATTTGTATTAAGAAATGAAAGACTTGTGTAGACAGTTGCATAAAACAAACATGCAGAAGCAAGGAGACAGGTAGGTCTTGACCTCTGGCTTGCTTTGTGAAAATCCCACACTGAAGATTGCGCAAGGAAGAGTGATTTCATCAGAGCCAGTGCTGGTATAATCTTTTTGTTATGCTTTCTGTAAAGTAGCTTGTTGTATTCTCTTTGTAGCTGATACTACTATAGCTACTGAAATACTATGAATTAATTGATGATTTTTATTCCCTTCTCCTGTGGTGTATTATTGCAGTTCCTGAGGGTTCTGTGTGAAGTGCAGTTTGTGCTTTTTGGTTAAATATTTTTAAAACAGTAACACTGTCAAGATAAAGAAAAGCCAAAATAAATTCTACTCATGAAAATTTTATTTTGGTTAAGTAATGTATATGTATTGCCTACACATTTGGCTGCATCCATTTACAGACAAAAATCCGCCTTCATAGAAATTTATGTGCAAAAACAAGGGACAAACTTTAAAAGCTGGAACACTTTAGTAGAGATCTTTTTACAAGGGCCCTGTAATTTGAGTTCATCAATTCCACATGTGGCACTCCCCTGAAACCTACAGGAGTTTTGAGTGTACAGTGATGGAAGAATCAGGTCCTAAATATTCCTTAGTGAGAAAGATGTAAACAGTCAGTATCCCAAGGGAATTCACAGAATAAAACCTATCTCACAGTGCAGTTATATCCTAAAATACACTTCTGTAAAATTGTGGTCTTTCGTTATTTTTATTTCCTAGTGACCTCATAGACTTCTTATCAATGGTGCTCAGTTTACAAGGTAAATTATGTTTGGGATTCTTTTTGTAAATGCCAACCCTCTAAACTAGGCCTGGAGTGTAAAGGTCAAGATAGGTTCTCTCAAGTTTATACTCATCAGCATCATAAGAACCTATGCAGCTGGAGCTCCATTAGCAATGCTATTGTGCAAGACTGACGATAATCCAAATCATTCTCAATAACTTTGCTGGCTCTATAGAAAGAGGAAAGCAACTAAAACATATTGGCAAGGGCTACGCCACCTTTGAAAGAGCTGTAAGCACCGTGTGTTCCAGCTCCTGTCTGCCTGCTGCCCACACACGACTGTTTAAGGACAGGCTGCAGGCTGCTTGCTACGGCCTGCCTGGTGGTGCATCGATTTGGGTTTGTGCCTGCACTGGCTTGCTTTCTGTTCGTTTTTATGCTTCAAGGTTCCTTAGCCTGTGCTTGAGAGCTTTCATGAACCAGGAAGGAGTCCATAACTGTATAGCCCCCGAGTCCTCAGAGTCCTCAGAGCTACCCTCATCAGATTACACTCATCCCTAGAGAATCAGCACAGAGAGCTGGCAAAGTTCAGCACACAGTGGAAGCAGACAAGAGGAGGCAAAACATACTGTTTTAGTGTGCACTTTCACTTTGACAGCAACTGCCCTCAGAGTTGCCTACAAAGTGAGCAGTAGCCTCTGAATTTCAGTGGGAAATGGGAAGCTGTATCTCCCTTTGCCTCCTTTGAAAATGGCTATCTAAATGTTACCTTTGATGATGCAAGAAAAAAAGTCAGATGGAGAGAATTTTTTGTCCCGCTTTTTTTGGGGGGGCCATGGATCCAAACCATCAATTATTTGTAATGATGTGTGTATGTGACCAGATACTGCTTTTCAAGTAACACAGCCTTCCTAAGCTCCACATAATGGCCTTATCCATGTCCACTGCTTTCAGCTGCACTAGGTTCCCATTCCTGTCTTCTCTCTCTCATCCAAGTGAGAATATATGAGACTGAGTAAGTCCTGAATTATCTTCCTTTTAATGGACCTAAATGCTAGCTGCCATTTCTGTGTTTCAAAATTTACATCTGGAAACAATAATAAAGCCACTTTGCCCATAAGTAACTTTATCCATACTACTTAGAGCTTAAAGAACATTTTCTTTGTATTCCTATTTAAATAATTTGACCAGGAGATCTCTCAGACACTGGCTGATTTGCCTTGTCTTGGCTAAAGGGCACAATGTACCCTTTCAACCTCCAAATGTGATCTGTCTCTTCTGAAAAAAAGTCTCCCTTTGAAGTTACTGAGGCAAGCCAGTGGTGTTGGTTCATCTGTCTACTTCCAGAAGACCTATTATTCATAAATTGGAACACCTACTTGATGACCATAAAGGCCCAGGTTACAGGCTTGGCTACAGTGCATTTCAGCAAACCTTCTCCCATGGTATTATTACAGCAGACAAACCTGATGTGTAGAAGAAATAATTTAAAAAGAATTTATGCTTGTATAACAGCAGATACACTTAATATAAAATGAAGTTTAAAAATAGATTTTGTAGATTATACATTGTATTTTAATGAACAGTGCATGCCTCTCCCAAGATTTTTTTAGGCAGTATATGGAAGACTTTATTTTTTTTATTTTGTGATGGGATCAAATAAGCTAAAGCTCAGACAGCACTGAGAAGAGGGAAATCCTATTTATATTTTAACTCACTTGTTGAAAATCCAGGCATTTCGATTAACAGCATAATATGTTCTCCAGTATATTGGAATTGTTCAAGGAAATAAAAGGACATGTGTAAGTTTAGAGCCTAAGTCCATACCCCTTTTTTGGTTTCGAAAGCAATTTCTGTTTAGTAGTGGCCTTGATTCTTCAAGTGTATCTGTGCTGTGCAGTACTATCTAATGCAGCCACTCAGCTAATAACTGACTTGAGCTAGATCAGCTTTGCATTTGACCTGAAAGATGTACCTGCTGTCTCAAAACCAGCAAAGGCATATCAGTATATATACAGAGAGATATGTAAACAGCCCTGCTCTGTGTCACGGCATATCCCTCGTGAGTCAAAATTTCCACTGACTTCAAGCAAAATGAGCAAAACAGTATGAACGGAAAGATTGGGTTCTACAACTATGGAGTTAAGATAGCCATGGAAGGAAGTAAGTTCCTGAATCTACATTGCGCTCAATGTGCACTGACCCCGTGCCCTTCATAACTACCATCCTAGCTCAATCAATAAGAATTTTTGTCCCAGAAAAACCAACACCCTCCCCTTTAAAGACTGGCCAAGTCTTGAAACCTCACCCCTCAAACCCAAATATTATCCATGATGTCTCCCAAACCCAGGTATAAAGGAGAGAGAAGTTCCTAATGTGTGGATGCTTTCAAAGCAGGTTGTTTGCTCCATTAGTTTGCCTGCACACAGTCTAGACTTTAAACATCTCCAAGTTTCAAGTGGTAAATGCTGTCTACTAATAGTACCTTAATGGGCTGAATGCAAGTGAACTATGCACAGCTACCTAATAAATGTTATTTATAATGGATACTTCTGAAGTAATCATATAGACGCAGTGAGTTCTAAGAATACCCAGCTTATTAAGTCTATATGTATCAAACAAACTCTAACTATGTCTGCATTCTGTTGCCTTGGCAAAGTCTCAGTGACTTTTGAAACACTGAAGACAGAGATGGTTCACAAACCTGAAGAAATACTGACCTGTCTCTGTGCACTACTACTATCATGTTCGCTTAGGTATCAAAAGGCTAAAAAAGTTACAGACACACTATTATAACTAAAATTATTGTAACAAAATTACATCATGCTACAAATTAAACCTAAGAGAAATCTGAAATCACAGACAATAAAAACTTGTTTCTGCCTAGTATTTTCTTTCTAGGTCTGTCTGCTTTTCTGATATAATACTAATACTTCAGAATCTCTAGGCATTTCAAAGGTGAGTTTTATACAGTAGTTATATTTTAAATGTTAGATCAAAACTATTTTAATAGCCACTTGATTACATTTTTGCCCCAGAGTTTTATTGTTTAAAATAAGCTGCAATTTCTGTCTTCTCAATTTTACTGTCTGGAGTGTCTGCTGACTGTCCTGGACAAGGGCTCAGAGCAACACCAGCAGCCAGCAGAGGGAGCCCATGCTTTTATCTTGGTCTTGTCTTACCGAAATCAGTAAGAAACAAGATGAAAAGAGCCATGCGAAAAAACAGTATTAAATGTACAGTTTCTGTACATATAAACTCAAGTGTTGATAAGAGACAGTAGCCAAGTTACTTTTTAATTCCAAGCATAAATATCTCTCTCTTGTGTCTGCATGCTTTTGCCAAAGCAATAAATAAAATCTACACCTTCCAGTAATAATCAGTAAAAAATATTTGGTGTGAACACGCAAATGTATGGGAATCCATTCAACTTCTTCGCAGATCAACTTGCAGATATGGCTGGAATTTTTAATTAACCCTTAGCCTCACATGCCTTTTCCTCTGTCACTAAATTTTCAGAAGTCAAAATAATGTCTTCATCTACTGCTTTATCTTCTTTATTTCACATAATACTTTAGGCTCAAGCCTTACAAACATGTACGTACACTTAATTTGTTCACAATAACAGTCCCAAAGAAGCTGAGCAACATAAGAGCAATACTTACATAATACAGATTATCTGTAACTTTTTTTAAAGAGTAGTTTGTCATTTTAATGTCTTTCTATAATCTAATTATTTTTCAAATAGCTCTGTCATAACTCAAGTTACTCTCTGTCTGCAAGTATTAATAAAAGACACCATGTTTCCCATGCGTTATAGGTATGTTTTTTACAGAAATTCCTCTGAACAGTTGCAATTCACCCGGACAAAATTCTAAATTTGTTCTTACTTTAGCCAGGTACTGAGGTAGAGATGGAAAGAACAGCCTCGAACACTAAATGCAATCGAACTACCACAAAAGCTTCTATTATTTGGACAGACTGCAGTAAATAATAAGCTATATTTGAGAAACATCTACATACCTGATAATAAATCTGCTGGCACCTATCAACTCACAGTGATATTAAGAATTGAAATAACCTAGACGTTCTCAACAGATCAGCCCAAACTTCTACACCTCAAAATTATTCAATGATAAAATGAACTTAATGTTGCATTTGATGCTGCCTCTCAGATACATATTCTCAAGAAATACAAACTAAGCATTCTTACTGCATGGAAAAAGGTTCTCTGAAGAAATGCAGTGGGAAGAACTTTGCTGACATATTGCTGGACAACTGTAAAACTGGAGTAAATTTTACACATTAAAGCTCTGAAGTAAAGTATACCACAAATAAACTTTTCTGATCACTGCAGTAATTCTGAACTTAGGATAAAGTTTTCAAAACAGCTTACTTAGTCTAACTTTTCATATTGCTTTTAAGTCATTCTCAATTTGTAATTCAATTATCCAAATTTGGGATAGTAAAGAGTATCTGTGCCTCAAAATTAACAGTTACATCTTGAAAATGCAAATAAACAGAAATATCCCATTCTGAAGATTTCTGGGTAAAATGAGCGTTACTAAAGAGTAGTATTTGATTCAAATTCACCTGAGGATAATACTGTCCTGGCCTAAAAAAGTTGAATATAATGCTAATGTATACATACATATACATATCCCTAGGCATAGTCTGACAACTTATCCTAAAACTTTGGAACTGTATGGAAGAGGCAGATTTTACTCTCTGTTACAAATGAGTTGAGCTTCAAGTTGTTGAGATGACACAAATTGGAACCGAAATAAGAGGACAGCTGAATTCTTCACGGCAATCCACAAGCAAAACGGCATCCCTTACAAGGTCTTCATCTCTCCACCAATCATTTCAATTGTGTTCAGTTCCCAAGTTCAAAGAAATAGTTCCCAGAATCACCACCCAAGAGACCTGACACTTCTTTCCATAACAACATTTTCTAAAATTCTGCATTAATCATTATTACACTTGAAAATGCGTATCTGTTCTACAAATGAAGATGTGGTCCCTGCAAAGTAAAACCAATAATGATTATGAGAGTGAAAAGGTACAAATAAATTGCTTTTGACTTAGTGCTTTTGAAACCCATTCCAAGTAGTCAAACTTAAAGTAATTATTTTTCAAAAGTAAAGCATTGCTTTCTCCTTTTTGTCATTTTCTTCCTCTCAGAATATTCCAATCTCCATCTGTTTTTACCATAGTTCACATAACTATTTTAGAGAAAAATTCAACTTCACCAAATGCTGCTTTCTGTACTGTTGCTGCTTCTCCTGACACATTCCAAGTGGTGTTAGACCAAAATGATTAGTATTGATTTACTTTCAGCCTTCTGTTTCACCTATCTCAGGGGCTCATATATGCAAAATAAACCAAATGCAGACCAAAAATGTACATAAACATAATACTAAGCCTGGGATTTTCATATCAGCCTTTGTTTGACGAAGTTTCCTCTTTCCTGCAAATAACTTTCCAGGGTTCTGCTCTACTGTAACAGCAGCTCTAATCATAATCAATGCAAAGATACTTTTGGTTTGCAACCTTAACTATCCACATATACATAAAATATACATAAAATAATTAATATAGCAGGAGGCTAACTTGGGTGCTTTGAACCACCATCTGAAGGAGTCTATTACTCTTAATCAGCTTCAGAGAGATGCCTGGGAGATTAAATTTGGGTGGTATGAACACAATCTCCTCATTTCCTACTGCCTTCATTAATTACTGAAGAAAAGTAGCCAAATCCTCAGAGGCTTGTGTTATTAACAGAAATAGATCCACTGGCTTCCATGAAAATGTACTGATTTTGTATTGCTGAGAATCTCACCTTTTTACCTACTATACCAAAACGAACCTTACTCTGGATTTACAAGAGTTTAACTGAGATCTGAACCAGGCCTATAAACTACACATCTGAACTTCTTTCAGATATGCTTTTAAAAAAGCAAGTCCAGCATCGACCACATTTGGAAATACTTCAGTTCTAATGACAGCAACTTTGGGGATATTCAAACCATCCAGTGTAGGCAACTACATTAGCCATATAAGAGGTTCTAAGGTTCGCTGTGTGATCAACAGGCAAAGATGGGCTTCTCCCAGCTTAGAGGCAAGGGCCAGCAAGTGCCTTCTGTAGCTACCTCTTTCTTTTCAATGATGACAGATGAAGCTAAATGATGTAACACCCTGCTCCCTGCTTCTGTCAAAAAGATGTTACATGACATGGGTCTATGCTGACACTCCTTTTAAGGTGGGGTTTATAAATATAAAACTCTCAAATAAGTTGCTTGCCTTGAAGGCAAACACATCCCAAAATAGCTGTGCCTGCCCTAAAGTCAGCTAACCAGCCTTGCCAAGGAGTGGAAGGAGAGCAACCCAATACATGTTACAAACGCGTTAATGTTATATAAGGCCCTGATTCTGACATTCAGTCCAGAAGTGTATCTTTATATCTTTCAAAAGCATTTAATGTAAATACATAGGAATTCACACTATTAACACTATCAGTGCAGCATTTGTAGTAGAAAGGGCATAGGAACTTGGGAGTTGGGTGTTTCATAGCTTCAGCTGGATGAGTTTACTGCAGGTACCAAGGCTTCTTGCATCTCTGTCTCCTGCAAATTCTTTGTGGGCCACATTCCCTTCTCTTCTCTTTAAAGATCTCCCTGTGATTCCCCTACTCTAAATCTCCTATTAGTTCTGTGTGTCGCCATTCTCTTTTTTCAAATACCAAGGCTCCTCCAGCCACCTACTCTCATCTTCGTATAAATATCTGCATTTCAATCACTCCTCCTCCCTTTGCTCCACACTCTCCTCTGTGAGGCTCCTTCTATCTTCAGCTCCTCAGTGGTTGTAGGCATCACCTTCCTTTTTGCCCACATTCCCACTTTCTGGTCCTTCCAGATGTTCTGTGCCTCTTCTGTGCTTTCAACTCTGTGTCAGTCCCTTTCCTCCACCTACAGCAGGGGCTCTGAATGATTGCCAGCCATGCAGAAGAAACAAGATTTCTTGTACATCCATGTAAATGTTCTACATGTCCTGTTCTACACCAGAGCACTGGCAGGCTCTGGTGGAAGCTTTGTGCATGTGTTGAGGGTCACCAACCTCCAGTTTTTGCCTTCCCTCCCTTTGTGCCATTTTGCATTAGTATGGAACTGCATCAACTTAAAGAGTCAACAGAGAAATGGTTTATGTATCCTGCCAGTTTACCACAGTGGTACAACGAGAGGAAAAAAACAGGTGAGCCACAGAAACATGAACACTTCAAGATATACTCTGATTAAGTACTGAAAAGCTTTAATGATTACTTTTTGCACTGAATGATATCCAAAGAGTTTTCAAAAACTTCTTAAAAATAAAATTCCATTGGGTATTTCCTGTTTGATTGTTCCAAAGTCCTAGTCAAGAATAGGAAAAGCACTGCTATCTGAGTAATAGTATCCCAGGACATTAGAGATGTCTAAAATTTTTTGGTCTTACTCACTAACAAAAAATTCTTGACTTTCCTCTGTCCAAAGAAATCTGTTTTTTCCATGCTTACACCTCAGAAATCAAATACAATTCTAGGGAGGGATTTACAGGAAAAAAGGTATTACATCACATCTAAAATCTTCCGACAATTTGTCACAATCAGGTGCTTCTTTCATAGATACAGTTTTCCATTCATATTGCAGTTGATCCTAAAATGACTAAAGCAAAATCCTATTATAATCACCACAAAAAAAGAAAAAGAAGAAAAAATCCATTATTGTGACCTCCTTCAAACAACTACAAAACAATGTAATCACTCATTACATAGTGCCATGCAAATATACTTCAAAACCCACAGAAACCCAAGGGTGTTTGCCACACAGACACAGTGAAAGGAGGAAGGACGAAAAGAACTGGATAGAATTTCTGTATGAGCTACTAAGTGAAGAAATGACTTTATACGTTCACATGGTATGTATCAAATATTGTCTTTTACGCAGATAAGAATGCAAATCATGACAGCATGCAGAGGACCCAGAAATACATCATACATCTCCACACACACACATATTCAAAGGTTTTATGTTTTAAAAGTGTTAAGGAGAAAAACAAGACAGTAGCCTCTGTGAACTGGAGTTAACCTCCTCATAGATGTGGAAGTCTTGGCTTTCTATCACACTGAACTTTTGTTGCATTAAGTGAACAACACTTTGGGAATCTTCCCCACAGTTCCACCGACAAGCACCCCAGAATGTATCACTTTCTAGCCTCACTACTGTGCTGCAGTGCAAATTTTTAAATGTTTGGCTCAGACACCTGCCATTATATGGAACAACTGGCTATTGATCCCTTTGGTGGGGTGAGAAGGAAGAGTCCAGAAACTGTACAATTCAAAAAACAGTCAAAGTGATTCATTCATGGCAACACATCCTTCTAAAATTCACACCCTTTTTCAGTCTTTTCTGGGCAAGATTTGAGCCTACCTGGCATTTGGGTTCAAATCTACTATGTGTTTCTCTGTACATGTAGAAACAGGACAGATCAGCTCCTTCAGAGACCTGTTGCAATGATTTACTGACAATCGGACAGCGCAGCTAAGAATACAATATAAATACCTGGCTAGAGGATAGATACAGATGATTTGACCTGCCTTGCTGCCATACTCCCCCCTCTCACAGTTCTTTAGAAACAGTATCGTTGCTTTAGATAGGATTGTTTAGGGCTGTGAGACAAGCTTTGAATGTGCAGTTATATATAGCTTGAGAAAAAAAGATAGATGAGCCAAAAAGCCAAAGTTGGTCTGTTTTCAAATACTAGTTGTTCTGACAAAAGGTATTATTCCTCCCTACCACCTAAAGCCTCAGCGTTCTTCATGTACCTTTACACATAGCTTACATAGCTTTCCCATTTATGCCTTTGGCTTTGTGTGATACACAGACATGTAGGGATAAGTTAACAGAACAGTAAATGTTAGAGTCAGAAAAGCATCATTTGAAGTACTGTTTAAAGCATGTAGTTCCTATGTTAGTGAAATATCCATTTAATGCTTTTGCAGCCTGGCTGTAATTCCCTAAATGATGTCACATCCACCTCAACTCAAAATAATAGGTTTTCTTGATATAACTTATTTCCACATCTTCACTCTAACACATGTTTTTTATTTCCCAAACAGCGAATTACTGTAATGATCAGCTTTCACATTCCCTCCAAACAAACATTCAGTAAATCCACCTTCTAGGTACTTCCATTTCTTCCTTGTTTCCTTCCCCAGGGCCTAGCTACTAAAATAAGCCCAGGTAAATCTGACTTTTCCACTAATGTTTCATCCTTCGCTATCAAGTATTTTCAGAGTGAAAATAACGTTAGTGTCAGAACATCATAACTTGCTTGAAAATTATAATGATGGGTGAACTGGTCACTGTATGAATAGTAACAATAATACTGTTTTTTCTATTTTGTCTTTTCCTCCCATCAACAACTTGATTGCTGAAGAACTTTTCAGGTGAACCCAAGTAAACCTCACCCGCCAAATGTCTCGTCTTGCTCCCAGCATCACACTAACTACAGGATTGTTCAGGGAAGACTGCAGCTAGGTGGCAGTGTGCCAAACAAAAGAATCAATTTAAAAAGACAATTTCTAAAAAAGTGGCTCTTAAATAGCATGAAAATCTAAATAAAAACATATTAATGTCACATAACTCATAAAATTACTGTGAATGGTAGGCTGTGGCCATGTGGTAAATTGTGACAGGGTAATTAAGACTCCTGCATTTCTTTCTGGTTCTAGGAGTGATTCATCCCTAATCACTCAACATTGCTGGTACCAGCACCTATTAACATAAAACAGAAATTGTGATATTTGCCTTGGTCTTAAGAACACTGTATGGCTTAATGAAGTGTTATAAATATATGCATTATTTTAAGATCCTCACTGAAACATGCTAGATACATGATGTAAATGGATGTATACATATACAGACAGATAAATAAGGCATCAAATACACATAGTATATAAATAAACTTCTGCTGTATATACAAAAATCCTACCTAGTGATAAACCTTAAAAGGCATACACAATCCCCCAGGGCTAGCCAGAATAAACAGACAAAACAGATGTCCCGCAAAGAAAAAAGGATCCTTCTGTACTGATCACTGGGCAGCTGCAGTACTGCTCTGCAGTACCCCAGCCTAAGGACTAGTGGAGCTCCACACTTACCTAATGCCCTCTTTCAGTCTGTGACTTGGACATATCCAATGAAGAATTTGTTTCCCCACCGGGCAGAAAAAGAACTATCACCCTGCACAGGAGCTTCATTTTCTCTCCAGCCTAACCACAAGGTTGCACTGCCTTCTAGGTACTTTCTTATCATCCATAGACAGGAAAGGGAGAAACAAGATACATTCAGCTGTAAACTACCTTGTCTTTCCCTGCTGTGCTTTTTACTTTGGCACTGTATTGGACATGCTTTAATGCAGCAATGGCTGATTACTTTGGTAGTGTAGGATCTGTTACCATTTCTGCTTTAAACTCCATTTTGGCTGGGGCAACTGCTCATTTCAGGATGCAACATAAATTTCCATTCTGAAGTGTTTTAGCCACACCTTTTTTTAACCAATTAATACAGTTTAAGTTTACAAAAAAGGAATAGTGGCAAATATTTTGGATACCTGATTTACAGTCCTGTATTTTAAAATCAGCTTTCACATAAAGTCTAAAATCTGGCATGCTGTAATTCCCAATCTGCTTAAAAGATACAGGTTTAACATATAAATAATGTACGTTCTTATCATAAGAATTGGTATGCTTTTTGAGTGCTAACAATACTTAACCCAACAAAACATTTTGTTTATCAGTATGCAATGTTTCAGGAACTTCTCTTTTATACTGATAAATCTTAGATCGGAGGTCGTCACATTACACATCACCTTCAGAGGAAGGTGCCTGAGCATTGCATTTAACATGTCCGTAGATAGAAAGAGACACAAGAGAGAGGTCTGCTGAAACCACTAGGGGTTTTGCTTACTTCCTTGATGAAAGCCAAAGTCTGTTGGAGGCTGTGCCACGGATGTCACTCCCAGTGACCAGGACATTATGTTGAGATGTCAGAACCTGCAGAAAATCTTACATCCCCGATGGCCTTTTGGAACAGTAACAGCACCTCCCAGAGACATCACCAGACTAACAGATGTTTTTCCTTTTCTCTTTACAGGGAACCAGAGTCCTACGAGAAACATGAAAAGAAAATAACTGTAAAGCCTAATTTAAACATACAAAGGTAGGAATTATCAAATATCCATTCCTATCACATCCTTCTTTTAATCTTCAAGCTAGTTGTCTTTTTGAAAAAATGCATTAAGTAAAATTAAATAAAGGCACATTTAATATTTCAAAGAAAGTCACTAGCTGAACAAATGCATTCATGCAAAATAAACATGCTCAAAGGAAGATCTTTATAGTTAAACCCTCACAATTTATTAATCTATGTCCGTCTAACTTAAGATATCTTGCGCAATGCTGATTAAATCCTCAACAGAAAATGAACAAGGCAAACAAAATGTGTGTGTACGTGTGTAATGACCTCAAGTTGTATAAATACTATTTCACTACAGTTATGAAAAATATTTACTTATTTATTAACTAAAATTATTCTGGTGTCTTTTGGCAAAGCATGTTAATGACTCCAATGTCATGCAGTCCAGATATCTAAAAGAAACTATTTTGTGCTAAAACAAAGTAAAATAATCACAATTTATCAAACCATTAGCATGTACCTATTCAGCACAACATGCAACTTCTTAAAAAGCAAGTAATTCAGTGACAAAAGTATTGCTGCTTCACAATGATATTAGATAGGAGTAAGCCAGAGAGTTTCGGCAGAATGAGTCTCCTGGACAGGTATCATGGTACATAAAGAAAACTCTGGGTCCTGCAGAACTTTTCTCCCCAACCATTTCTTCCTGACAATCTATGCTTTCAAACATTGCATTTATTAGCTCAGGATAAGCTGGTGCTCGGAGAACGTCTCCTGGCAACCCCATGGGCCTGGATTTACAAAACATTTAGCCTGTCTAACCAGCAAGGCAGCAGATTTCTTTTTTTTATTAATGAAGCACTTGGACTCCACTGCAAGATCCTTCTGTGGCTCAGATTGCACCAAATGATGGACCAGAAGTGAGCCTAGAAATTATAAAGAGGGTAGTATATAAAAGGATATATTTTACAAGCCTTTTCATTAGGCTCTCATTTCCGACTTAACTGTAAATTCACAGAGAGTATAGCAGAAAATCTTTAACTAATACTCTCCAGTGCATACCCAGTAACCTGACCTCTTAGTCATCAGTTTAAACAGGAACTGGGCTGGGGCTTGATTATTAAACTGGTAGCTAGAGTCAAGTCTGGGGCTTGTGGTCAGTGCAAGGTTTGTTTGCACTGGGAACTGACTTAGGGGAGAAAAAAGTTTTAAAAATTGGCATCCTCACCTTTCCCTCACCAATGGTTTTGGTGTCCTCAGTTACAGAAGAGCTGCACGAAGGCCTCTTTCCATATTTAGCACAACCTAGAGAAGAGGAAACCTCTGGCAAGAAGCTGGGTGAGGGACAGCAGCTAAAGAGCTTCCAATGGTAGCTTTGCTGCAAGGTTAGTAGTTTCCCTTCCCTTGGCAGCAATTCTCCTTAGAAAATTGCTGCCTGTTGGCAAGCTTGTGATTTAACTGAGTGGGAGTAAGGCAAAAGAGTGGATCGCAATCTCTTAAAACTGTAGGTCGGTGGTTGCTCACGGCGCAGTCTGCAGCAGGGGCTGCTGATCGGCGGCGTTTCCCACCGTTCTTCCCACGCGCGGAAGGAAGCGGCATCACTCTCCGGCTCATACGGCCACCTCAGCGCCAAAGAGCACCCAAGTGTTTGTTCCCCCGCGCCGGGCGCTGGAGACACCTCCGACCGCCCCGGGTACTGACTCCCTCCGCCGCAACGGCCACCCGGGACCGCGCATCGCCCCCCCCCCCCGCGCCAACCGCCGCTCCAACCGCTCCAAATTCAAACGGAGGGGGGAGGGGGCTGCCTGCCGCGCCACGCCGCCGCACGCGCTAGCGAGCCGCCCGGCCCGCCGCCTTCCAGAAGCGTCCACCGCCCGAGGGGCGCCCGCGGCGTCGCCGCCGCCGCCGGCCCGGCGGGCGGGAGGCGGGGAGGGAGGCGGGGGCCTCCCGCCGCCCGCCTCCCCGCCCGCTCGCACGGCGGCGCGGGCAGGGCCCGGCGCGCTGCGGCGGGCAAGGCTGGGGCGGCGTCAGCGGGCGCGCGGTGCCGGCTCCAGGGCTTTAAAGCAGCGTGTAAGCTGAGATGCTACCACAGACAGCGGCGCGGCGGCGGCGGCGGCCGCAGCAGCTCCCCGCGCAGAGCCGGGCGCCCGCCTGTCGCCCCCGCCACGCCGCGGGGCATGCGAGCGGCCGCCCCGCGGCTCTAGGCACCCCCGCGCCCCATGGAGACGTCCCGCGCTGCCCGAGCCTTCCTCCTCCTCCTCCTGCTGCTCTGCCCGCCGGGGCTGCGGCGCGGGGCGCGGGGCGGCGGGCAGCGCCCGCGGGGCTGCCCGGCGCCGTGCCGCTGCGAGCCGGAGGGCATGCTGCTCCGCGCCGACTGCTCCGACCGGGGGCTCACGGCGGTGCCCGCCAACCTCAGCGGCTTCACCGCCTACCTGTAAGTGGGGGCACCCGCGGGCGGGAGGGACGGAGGGGAGGGAGCGGGCCCCGCGGGAGGGCCCGGCCCGGCCCCCCGGCCGTGACAGCGGCCGCGCCGCCTAGAAAACACCCGACTTCAAATAAGTTTGTAATCGCTTTTTAATCAGCGGGCGGGTTGTAAAGCGTTTATGGGTGTCTTGCTATCTCGGTGCCCGGTGCGGTGCCGGGAGGATCGCCGTGTGATGTGCCGTTTAGAGGGCAATTAAGAGCGATTGCAACAGCAGAGCCTCGATTAGATCTGCAGGGACGTTATCTTCACCTTTGCTTCCCGGGACAGAGCTTTGAACTGCGGCTGCCGATGATTTAATCTTTAACAGGTCTCCCCTCGGGTTGAGGAGAGGCAGTAAATAAAGCGGGCTCGCAGGAGGAGGCGGCCCGCGCCCCGAGCGCGATGCGGGGCCGCCGCGCCGGCAGGTGGCTCGGGCGGCGAGAAGGGAGAAAGCGCTCTGCCAAGGAAAAAGCTTGCTGGGAGATTTTGTTCTTTCCTTTGGCTGTGTTTTAGCCTCTCTTGGATTTTGTACGTTGAAAGCGTTAGTGCGAAATCATAACTTTAAGCGTCCTTTTTTTACCGATTTAATACACTTCTTGGTAGTTACATGCCCCATAACTTGTTAATTTAATCCTTATCCTACATATCCAGCCTATATTGTATTGGTTTCTGAATGTGTTGGTCCATCCATATGTTTTGACATGCTGTTGACACACTTGCTGCTATGGTTACTGTAAAGATGCTTTTAAGGGATTGTGTGTTTGTGGTACCAGAGCAGTAATTCTGAACTCAGTTCTCCCTTAATACCGTACTTTGAAGAAAGACATAAGAAAACTTACACTGCATCTAAGAAAGTGGATGAAACTAAACTAGAAATGGCCTTCCTAAGAGAAGAACTTGACAATATAGACAAGATAGAAATGCAGTGCAACCAGTAAAATGTAACTATTGTGTTAGGAGAGAGCTTAGGTTAGTGAAAATTGCATTGGTTTAGAAAGACAATACACAACTGAAAAACTTTTAAAAATACTATAAAAGTATTTTAAAGTAGAGCAGAGTTTTGGCCATATACAATACAGACACAGACTTTAAGACATACATGAAATTTGCCACTGGTTTCAGAAGTAGCAGGTGAGGATTTGGGGTGTGAGGAAGACACTTGTGATGTTTTCTGGTGCTTCAGAGAGTCATAACCAGAAAAATAGGTAATAAAGTTATAAACATAGACTTAAACTGTACTTAATATAGTACTTCTCTGGAGATATTCAAAACCTGCCTGGACACGATCCTGTACAATGTGCTCTAGGTGACCCTGCTTGAGCAGGGGGGTTGGACTAGATGATCTCCAGAGGACCCTTCCAAACTCAACCATTCTGTGATTAATCAGTGTCAAGAAGTAGATGCCCCAAATACGTAGTTTCTTGGAGGAATGCTAAAACTGGAAAAACTTTTGGGGGCCAACAGTTTAACTGTTTTATGAAGAAAGAGAACATAAATGTGCATGATGATGCCAAAACACCACTGCTGTGGACTTCTGCTGCTTAAAAGCTATACTTCTCCAGCAACCTGCTCCTGCAGTAGGATGGTGGCCTGGTCCACGTTTTTGTTTTTAAATTCTCTTGTCCTTCAGCAGGGGAATGTCTTTTTCCAGTGAAGAATTTCGTGCTGTTCAGTCGCATACACCCTGAAGTGTAAAAGCTCCCCTGCAGGATAGAGGACTTTTAAAGGACCAATGCTGTATACGTGCAGTATTCCAGTCAAGTGCGTGAAAGACTGGTGCGTACACATAGACAGCTACATTTACCCTTTTCCAAATATAACAGGCTGTTGTCTTTGGTTTGATTAATTATTGCCTAATTATGCAGAGCTGTAGCTCTCCATGCCCTCCTTCCATAAAGAACTGTCAAGTCTCTTTTTTTTTTTTTTTTTTAAGATGGTTAAGCAATGGCAAACTTTAAAACATGCCTGCTTGTTACAGAGGTGTTTTCCTCCTTGAGCATGATAGTGGCCAACCAGATGCTTCTTGATTATAGATATTTTTCCAGATATCTTTTTTTCCAGAACAGAAATGTCTTTTTCCACAATGACAATTCTTACTTCAGAATAAAGCAGGAGGTTAAAACTATGTGCTCACATTAGCTCCCCTTCCAAAAAAAATGCTTCTCTAGTAGACTCTCTTCTTGTATAGTATACTCTTTTGGCCAGTAACAGTTTGTGGCACTGCCTTCTGTGAAGTTTGGGCTTTTAAATTTTTTTCTAAGTGTCTGTCATTCTTATCATATCTCGACACTTATATAGAAGAAAGAAAGATAAGTGATTTCTTGGTGTGCACTGGAAATCATGTGAAAAAATTAAGTGAAAAGTCAGTTCAAGTTTGTTTTATTTTGGGACAGATGCATACAGTTAGTAGACCATGATATATTATGGTCACTGAATTCTGTGTGTTCTATATGATGGTGCTCCTGCAGTAGAGCTAAATGAAATCTACAGATGGACCTGTTACTCATTTCTGCACTCCCATTTAAATCCCCAGAAAGCAATTCTTCTTTCCCCATTAAAAATCTTTTTATTTATGTTTACATATATGCCACCATGAACTATTAGACTTTCTAAGAAAAACAGAAAAAGAGAATCCAGGAGTTTCTTTCCATTCCTTTTTCTTCCTTTACTTCCAATCTAAATAACATACTCTATAAATGTAGTTCCCATTGACATTAATGTGAATTCCATGTGCTGATGAAGGGCAGCGTTGGCTCTCTGTTTCAAATTAAGACCATGTCACTTCCCTGTCAGTGCACAGTAGAAGGAAGAAGCCAGAATCTACAAGTCTTTTGCACATGAGACCCTCATTAATTCTCAAACCACGCCTGTGAATTAGTAAAGTATTATTACCATCTACTGTGATGTGGAAAACTGAGGCAAAGAATGGCTTGTTGAAAGTTAGAGGTAAGTTTATGACAAAGCCAGTAATTAAAGACAGGATGCCTATCCTAACTCCATTCTTTAACCGCAGGCTCACCCTACTTCTCTGAAATAATTACTCATTAAAAATAGTGTGAAATCAGTCAGCTCCTATTTAAGAATATTTAGTATGACAAATATTTAAAAAATCTGCTTTTCATATCTCATGTGACAACAAAATGAAAGATAGCTCTTAAAGATTTTGAGGGTCTTTGTTGCATGCCTGGATAGTGCAGAAAAGTAAATTCAATTACAAATGCCAGTGCTGTCTAACAGCTCAAATGCTGCATTCTTTGTGAACAAACCTTCAGTGATTTTTGTGGTGAGGTTAGCGTGGAACTCTAAGTGGAATATTTTCATAATGTTACCACCTTAAATTGTCATTTGTGTATGTATACATGTATAAATATTACAGCATGTGGTAGGTCACCTTTTCCTTTATAATTTACTTAATGAGTTATTTTGAGTTAAGTACTACTTGCATTAAAAAGTTTGATTTGGAATACTTCATAAATATGCAAGGTATTTGTAATATTTGGAAAAATCTGATTCACATGACTCTTAATTCTTTCTAGAAATAATTTGTTAAGAAGAAATTATTTTCCAAAACTATGATAACAGTGATTGTATTGCAGTAAAATCTATGAATATGAAATCACCACATATTACAAGGCTTTTAACATATTCTTCTTCCAATAAATTTCAGAATTTTGGCCTTCCGCTTCATTTGTTTCCATAATAATGTATTTGATGATAATTATTCCTGTAAAGCATACTCACAGATTTTAATGTTCTTAAGCATTAGAAAATGTTTAAGAGCAATAAAAAGAAAAAAAATGATACAATTGGGAATTTTTTGTTTACTTTTTGAAGGTAAAAAGTACATTTTCAGAAATTAACAACATTTCTGAAATAAAAGTTGGTTGTTTCTGTGTCAGAGGAATACCTCAAAACGTTAAGATCAACTCTTTGGGGAAAATATACATTATTTTAGTCATTCGTTCCAGTCTCTCAATGCAAACTCAGTCTTGCCTATCTCTTCATCTAAGATATTTTGGGAGAGATTGCAGGTTTTTCAAAGAGATCAAATAGCAAGGTATCCTCTTATGTAGGAGCAAGCTTTATAAGCTTACAACTTCCAGATCCATTGATAGGGTGTAGGTGTTAGGTAGCTAGTAAAATACCTGCCTTATCTTAGAAAATACTTCTTTGCACAGCTACAAACTTTATAAATCATTTTTTCTTCTTTCTACTTGAAATAAATTAAATGATTGCCATTTGGTTTCAGTGAATAATCTGAATATTGTCCCAGTTAAGGATGAAGGTAAATCTGATTTAGAACTTCTTAGTGATAAACCCGCTTCTTGAAAAGAAACAGAGCAAATTCCTCTCTACTCTTGGCCATAGGAGGTATATAGAAGTAAAACATATGCATAGGAGGTGCAGAAAACTGAAGAAGTCACAGCCTATTTAAAATACAAATGTTTGACAGTTTTCAAAGGACTTGCCTTAAATTCAAAATACAGTGTATCAACTCAAATTTTATTTGTGTTCACAAAATGATATATATATATTTTTTAATGCATTAAAACTGCATTTAAGAAGGGGATGTCACCCTTTCCACTTGACAATACCATGCTAAAGAATAACTGTTTGCACTGCTTTCTGAAGAGACTTGTGCTGCTCAGGAGGAAAAAACACACTACTCACACACACTACCTCTCTCCTTTGTGGCATTTGCTCTGTGAAAACGCTGCCTAAATTGACAGGGAAAAGGAAGCTGTCTTTAAGCTAGCAGAGTATAAGGAGCTGGCAGGGTGAAGGCACCTTCAGTTTGGTTTGGTATCTGAAGTGCATAGGACAATTGGCCGGGCAGAGGGAGCCCAACTCCAGCTGAGAACGCATGCACTGGGCTGACCTTAGCAGTCAGCATGCCGGCAGAGATTAGGCTTTCCTCAAGTGCTCCCTTGTTAACCCAATCTTTTCTCCAATGTCATTTGTCTTTCTAACACTGAAAATTGCTACCAACTTTGCAGTCCGGATTGCTTTCTTCTATTCTCTGTTTGTTGGCCAAAGATAATATTTCATCCACATGCACTGCTTGCTTAATTCTTTATTGGTCTTTTTTTTTTTTTTAGTATTTTCCCTGACTTACTCCCTTGAAGTGTCCAGCAGATCTGATTCTTTTCTCTGTGAAAATCATGGTGAATAAGGTGTGGTTCCTTTGGCTCCAAGTAAACTGGCTGAAGGCAGAACATGATGTGGTCTTTTTGACGTACTAAAACAGCTTTAGACTTCAGCTAAAGGAAAATACCCTAACCTCTTTAAAAAGAATGAGATGTGATCAAAGCATGCCTACTCCTCAGGGATTTAGCAATTCATGTGGCAAATCCCTATACTCCATGCTTGGTCCTCCTTGCTGAGAAGGCCTGAGTGACTTCGGTGCAGTTTTACTGATCTGGTGTGAGAAGTTTCATGCCTGGAGAATTATAAAAGAAATAAATGCAGTCGGAGAGGGATAGGACCTGAATTGATGTTACTGTTACCTGTTGAAGGAATGCTACCCTCTTGCCTCTTTTGGTATAGGGAAGTAAAAGAAAAACACAAAACTAAGACAAGCGATGCACAGCTTGTACCATACATGACAGTAACTTGTGGTATCCCTACTTTTATTCTCAAGAAGCCTGCTTTTTTCTAAAAGTCTACAGGCAACAGCTTGGATTTTTTGAATTAGAGACTTGGGAATGAGCATTAAAGCAGCAGCACCCTCACAGAAATACCATCCTGGAGTATCTTTGCCATTTAGATCAAAAAGACCCATCAGCTGCTGCTCAGAGGAGTGATTACTCAAGCTGATGGAGCACAAGCCAGCTAGTGGTATAGTAGGCACAAGCAATACCTGGAACTCCATGCAGGAGTGAAATGGCATAGCAGTGCAGATCACCAGGAATTCGTACAATATGTCTCCAGCTTCATAAGGCATTTGCTGAGACAGTACATTCTGTATCAGCTTCCAGTTTTACTCTTTTGCTATATTTTATTATTTTTTAGCTATGAGCATCTGGGTTTGGGGGCAGCGGCCACAGCACCGTGTTCCATCCCAGAAAGGAAAAGTTGCATTTTCATGATTAGACACTGTCGCAAAAAATAATTATTCTGAAAGCTAGTGTTATCCAACAGTGATAATTATAATAATCAGCCACTCCTAAATTAAGATTTTATTGGTAACAAATGGGCTCTTAGTTTGGGCCCAGTTGTATAATTTGGCTCTAGTCCTGCAAATACTTATCCAGATACTTAACTTTAGTGTCAGGAATGGTTCCACTGAAATCACGTGTGCAAATGTTTGTAGGATTAAGGTCTTGTGTAATTTAAAAATGATTACTCCCTTCCCCAAATATGAACCCATTTGTGTGAAATGGTTTCACCAAGATGTTCTGCCACACTACCTCATTACACAGCTTGGTGAAGCATTATGTGTATCATAAATCATTTGAAAGCCTGTATTTCAAAATATTTTGAAATCTGATATAAAACGTTATTTAGTTTAATTTGAAAAGCACTGTTTTTCCACAGTATTAAGTTACTTAATTGCAATTAAGTAATCTTAAAGTCTTGTTTGTTATTAAAAATTGACAAAACATTTTGCATAGTAATACTTAAAAAAAGGTACATGCCTTCTTTTTGTAAAGGAGATATAGTATTGTGTATGTGGAGATGTATATGTATATATATATTTTTTTATTTGCCCAAAGCCTATCAGCACAGTGTAGTCCAAACAAATAAAGCTCCCACCACACAAAACCTTTTCTTTCCTTTTTGCAGACACTTGAATAGATGCTTCCATTTTTCTTGAGAGTAACTCTGCTTACTAATTTTAGCAATCTTAAGCACGTGCAAAAGTATTTGCTGGACTGGGACTTAATTTGTATAACAGTTGTGTATAAATTTAACCTTTTCAGTCTTCATGGGTTTTTTTAGTGCTTGTATCATATAGCTTTTCCAGTAAGAAATGTGCAATAATTTGATTTTGCTGTTTATGAAGGTGGGGGGCAGTAAAGATGACATTTGATATTACTACTTCTCTATTTTCTTCCTTTTTTTTTTTTTTTTTAGTTCCTTTACAAAATACTTCATTCTACTTTGCTTGAGGAAAAACATTATTGCACTGGTGTTGCACAGAAATAAAATCTCCCTAATCCTTGTTTCTGCAGCAGTAGGCATCTTACAATGCCAGTAGTACCATGTCTTCTGGATTCTGTGATAATATAAATGCTGGTCTAAGTGAATGAGAGAACAGATGTGAGATGATGTCAGCATTAAGGAAAGTGTAACTGCACTGATTTGGCATTCACTGAGTTTGTAAATGAGTCTCTGTGTGCCCCAAGGGGAGAAGTAGGTCATAGCTGGCAAAGGAAACAAGTAAGATAAGACAAAGCTTGCTCTCAGCCATCACAGAAAATTACCTGTTTTGAACCACCTTGATGAGTAGCTTGCCTTTGAGTCTTTTATCACTGATCAGTTTGGCTTAGAGGGCTGCCTCAGAAATTAAATCCTTCTGCTGTTGGTCTCACACATGCTGAGGTTGCGTTTGTGTATGTGGTAGAGGGCAGAACAGGTTGTGCATTGTCCAGAAATGAAATTGAGGGGAATGAGATTCATCCGCGTGTAGTCATAGAACCCAAAGGTCTTTAAATGCCTCGATTCACAGATGTTGCCATCTTAGATGAAGGAAGGAAAGGAAGAAATGTAAACTGCTTCTGGGAGGAAGGAGTATGGACAGGTAGTTATAGCCAGGATCTGGGTAGCAAGACCTTTGGGTTCTACTCCAGGCTACCGTAATGAAGTAATTTACAACTTTAAGTGAGTCACTCAACTTTTCTGTACTCTTACTCTATAAACTTACATGATGATTGAGACAGCTGTCTACATCTGAGTTTGACTAATTTGATAGCTGCTGATAAATGCTGGAGATCAGTAGATTAAAAACACTGAATGAGGTGCTAATTATGACTGTGACATGGTAAAATACAGTAAAATCCCAAAGGATTTTCTTCTCTTCTCTTCTCTTTTTTTCTTTCTTTTCTTCTCTGTCTGCTTTTCAGTTTTGCTCACAGCTATCTTCATGGGCTGAACTCTCTGATATGTAAGGTTCTTACTGAAACAAGTAAAATCCACACAGGCACCTGAAACAATATTTGACCTGCTGACAAGAAAATACAGGTTCCATATGCTTGGTGCAATACGGAAGTATTGCCTGCGCTCATGCTGAAGTTGCACAAAGACAAGGATTTGGAAAAGGGCCAAGAGAAGTGCACATTCAGCCCTATGACCTGCCAAGGGTCTCAGAGAGTAAATTCCAATCCTATAGTGTCCCCCCATAAAGCCTCAATATATTGACTTTCATCTGCAACACACAGTTACAGGAAGATTAAGAGAGGAGCAAAAAGTGCATTGTGAAGAGAGAAATGGCATGTAGCTTGGGAATCCATCTGTACTGGTCCTGCAGAGTAGCGAAATGTGGATCTCATCAGGCAGCTCAACTACTTTTTAAATCCTCAGGAGAAGTGCCACTAATGCAAAGCACAGTTTACATTCACAGGTACACATTTTACCCTTACTGTATAGGATGCAGTATAGGATACAGTTATCTTGGCATGGCTATTACCAGTCACGTTTGTGACTAACTGGCCGCAGCAGAGATAGCATAACACCTAAGTATGGTTGTGGTGGGGTGGAGAGTATGGTTTTGCAGTACTGCCACTAGGTGTTTTTAAAAATTAAGTATGGGGCTCTGTGAAAAAATAATTTGGAGGAAAATAAGGGGTTCACATGGTGTTATTTAGGTCTAGCACTGAATAAAGGACAATGTGATGCTCATGATCCTGAGGATAGCCTGTGGAAAAGCTCTGAGTACCTCAGTGTATGGAGGCTACATGTCTCTACCTGTTGCCTATACATACATAGAGTAGTGTGAACTGCTGAGTGCCAGGCCATTATCTGTTTCTGTCCAAGCAGAGGATGTGAAAAGAAAGGGCAGGACAAGTTTCTTGAAACATGCTACCTGCCTGAAGGCCAGAGACAATGCAGAACATAGCTAAACAAGTTCTTGAAGTCATGGAATGAAAGTTTTTAAAATAAAATGCTTACCAAATTCAAAAGGTAAGGGGAAAAAGTCTTTCATCTGGGATAGAAAATGCTGATGTGTAGGAACAGATAGATATATGTGAAAGAATTTTGAAGGAAAAGTATTTTGGGGGTTATTTGGATGGGATTTTTTTGGAGGGAATGGAGGAAAAAGACTCAGTGCCAGATTCATCTCTGCATGTAACTGTGTGTGTGTAATTTAATGGACTTATGCCAAGAGAGACTTTAGGGGTTTCTGTGTTCTGCTTATTGCTAAGGGAACTAACTTGGTTCTGCGGTATTGGTACTGCTCAAATAAATTTAGTTCGAAAAATTTGAAGATTACAGAAAAGCATTAAATAATATCATTAAAATGAAGCATTTACTTCAGTTCGTTTCACAAATGTGCCAACTCTAACAGCTTCTTTTACGTTATTGCTGTTCAGGGTGTTTGTCTTCCTGAAACAAATAAAAGTCAAAATTCTTTTTAGAAAAAAAGGCTTTAAATGTACAGCCAAGTGATCATTATTGTGTTGTTTATGTCAGGATGTAGACTGTGCCAGAAGACTTCTGTTATATAGCAGAGTTGTGGTCAACTGTACAGACTTCCCAGCAGTTTGAAGAAGGTGGGATTTTCTTCTGTTTTTCAAAGTGTGTGTGTGGGGGGGGGGTGATAGTATTCAGTGAAAACTGTGACAGATTTTTGTGGAGGATGCTTACACAGCACTGTGGTACATTCATTACATTTCTTAGAGAGAGCCATCCCGCCAAATAGAGTTATCAAAATCAAATTTCTCCACATATTAATGCCTCAGCTGTTCTGCCTTCAATTCTGTCTCCAGTCAATCTGTGAATCCTGCAGACCTGAAGCCAGATGTGGTCTGTTTTCTACATTTATCATCAATCATGGATATAGCATCTTACAGTCATGTAGCTCTATGTTCCTGCCTGTCTGACTATAGAGGACTGCTATAAGAGCATCAGATTTCACAAGGAATTTGCAATATCCAGAATCACTGGATGATATTATTTACAGTATTGTATCTCTGTGTGAGAAGTATATAGGGAAATGCTGCATGCTCTCAACATGCTGCTAGCTTAATCTATTCTGATAACGGTTTATGAAAACTGATTATAAACCAATTCAGTTCCCAGTGAAGCTAAGACCGAAACTCCTTTTGATTACATGGATTGAGCTCCTGGAATGTCACAATTTGCTTTATTGCAGAGGTTTCTGTTGGGTCGTGGTGAGTCTAATCTAAGGGAAATTATTCGCTCTTTATCCAGATATCACCATCTGTGGAGTATACAAACGGATTTGTTTTTCGTATTTGGTGAATGAATAACTGCCTAAAAGTACATGATGATGGTAATTGTAAATGATATCCATTAGTGGTTTTGATTATCTCAGCATAGAGAGCTTGTGCATTAAAAGTGTTCATAGCTGTTACAAGGCAGCATTGAAGTAGCTGTTCGAAAAACATATACTGATCAAGATTAGACCAAATGACAATCAGAAGGCTATGTATCACAATGTAACAATATGAATTTGGTAAATGGCAGACTGTCTTAGCTACAGGAGAATGATAACAGAAAGACATAAAGAGAAACAATACTCTTTCCCAGCAAAGCGCTGTGTCTCTGTTCTTTCAGCCAGTAATATCACTATGAACATTAAAGATACACGAAATACGTTTCTAGCTGTAGCATAGTGAAACAAAATCACACGTGGAATAAACCTTCTATCACTTCTCTTGCTGTAATGTGATGATGTTTATCAGAAGGGATTCCAGCAGCTAAAATATTTGGTAAACTTACATTTATTACCAAGTTTAGATGTTAATCTAAATGTTCCTCTGTGCCAGCAAGTCCATCACAATGAAATGCCTTGCACCAGTGCTGTCCCATGTGACCCTTTAGAAGAAGGCTGTCTGAAAAAGCAGCTAGTATATTTGTACACTGTTTAACTCTCTGAGCATCTCCTGGCTTATTAGACAAACAAAAGTCTTCAAGCAGTGTAACAGGCAAACTTGTGAATCAGTCCACTTGGTGCAGTTAGAACAGGCGTGTTGCTACGGCAGTGACCTTGTGGGCACTTTGGGAACGCATGCTTCAAGCCCATGTAAGCTGAGCTGAAAGAAACACCCCAGGGCTGCACCAGGTAGGCAGGATGACACAGAACAAAGTTCTGCTCTATTCACCTTGGCACCATTATTGATAAAGATGAAATGTGAGGTACTTAGTACTTAGAGTATGAGAAAGAGGCTTTGAAGTTGCATACTACTAAGATGATTCTGCAGCGTTGTTTCAGAGCATATGATTCTTAAATAAATATTTTAACTATGTTATATGTTATATGTATGCTTTTCACTTCAAGTTAAAAAAGACACAAAGTTTTTGAATAGCTTGTCACATGTCAGGGAAGTATAATAAAATAATTTAACTGTACACAGAGATTGATCTCAGCCCACAAAGATGTGTGTGTGGAGAATGAAACCCCCAAAACATTCAGATATCTAATTCAGTCTTTTCTTCTAGGTCATCATCTATCAGAATAGATAATATAGCTCATGTGAAATCAGGATTTTTATTTCCTGTTAATAATCTTTTGATTTGTTTCATTTTCATAATAATCTTTCTGACCAGGTTGCTGGCATGAGACCATAAACTAATTTAAAAATTACTGTAGAGCACTCCAAGCACAGAGATGCACAAAGTTGCATTAACATAATATTCTAGATACTGAATATTGATGGATAAAAATTCTGACTAGACAAATGAAAATACAAGTTAGGCTGTAGAGTAACATCTTAAAACACGTGACAGGGAATGAACCTGCAATTTTTTCAAAAAGGGTAATGAAATAATGCTTAGGTTTCCCATTGTAAGAAATTAGTTTGAGATATCACCATATAAGTATATAGGTGAGGCTGAGTGATATCCTAAAATGAATAAAAGATTGTTTTTATCAATTCCGTACCTCATGGTACTCGTTCAGTATTTAACAAGGTGCACTTTGAAAGATATTAAGAGCAATTTTCTAAGGGATATTGGAGTAGATTTTATTCTGCTTCTAAAATCTGGGCCTGGAAGAGGCAGGTAGAGGCATGTTGCCATTTTAAAATATTTTCCATTTTAGGCTACTTAGGACAGCAACATAGCTCACAAGGAAATCAGAAAAACCCTAAGGCTGCTTTTTAGAAAAGCAGTCCTGGGAACTGCTCCACTATTCAGAATTGTCAGGCAGAGAATATAAGCATCTTCCATCAGTTTCTGAGGATATTGTCCTTATGCCGTGGTCTCTCTGGTCCTGAGAGAGATGGTTACTTATAGACAAGTGAGCCACGTTTGTGTTGATCCTCAGCTGGGAGAAATCACTGAAGCACTGTTCCCTAGTTCTGTTAAAAATGATTGAGATCTGACAGAACTATTAATTTCTTCATATGCTGTAGTTGAAGTCATTGGCTTTTCTTGGATCTTAATAGACATATCTTATTCTTGAATTTTAACACGCAGGAGATCTGAGTAGATAACTATAAGCTTTGCTAGTTCTAAATTAAGGTCTCTGGTAAAATGATTGGATTTATTATACATATTATCTGTGTTCCAGGGACAAAAACAAATGCGGACTAACGCAAATGCTAGCATCTGCTGCTAATAATTTCAGCTGATTCAGTGCAGATGCTCCATACAGAAACTCATTAACTCTTATGCTCAGTACAAAGTGTAAAATATGTTAAGATATAGAAATTAATGTAATTTTTCTCAGTATCTGAATCTTTCATTATGTCAAGGTAGAAAGGCTTTTGAAGTTCTATTACGGATTACACTCTTCCTCAGATACAAAGGTACCTTATATTCACGGGAGTTAGGCATTACCTACTTTTGAATACAGGTGCAGATCTAACTGGTTTGTATTTGAAGGAAAGATAGATCATGGTGTGACTGGTGTAACACCAGGCAATCCAAATATGGGGATTATTACCTCCATATTATCTACCCAATGCCTGGTCCCTCCCTAGTAAGCCTGTGTTTGCTATCTGCATCTTTAAGTGTCCATGCAGCTTTTATGACCTCTGTCCTTACCATCTTTAAGCCATTAACATAGGAAAGAGATGCCTCACACCAGAAACTAAAAGCTTTTTCAGGCTTCAGTACTTACTCTTCCAGATATAGGAAGAGATTTTTCATAAGATTTTTCTAGAAAAATACAGTAATCCAAAATCAGTGGAGTTGCAGAGGTGTGACTGAGAGCCAGTTTTGGTCTTTGTTATAGTTACTGTGCCTGAAAGGACAACAGAATGCAGATGGAGGGGACGTGTTGGGTTTGATCCATGGATTATGTTGGAAAGTAGGGCATGAAATGTAATAACATTGATGATCTAGTGAAAAAGATCAGAAGAGAGCAGGGCAAGCTTGATTTATATGCTTTATTTTCTGATCTGTTTTAATTACCCACAATCTCTTCTGGTCCTATCAGCACAGAATCTCCTCGCAGAAAAGCATAAGAGACCAAAATGGTCTTTTCTCCAAGCCATGAAAGGTATCAAACTTAGGACTTGCTAGGTCTACAAGCAAAAACAATTTAGAAGCAAAAGTGCTCCACCACAGGTGTGCTTCCAAGGTGTGTGCACAGTGTGCACAGCACAGTGTGTGCTGACTCCCTGCACTCCTGGCTCAAGCACAATTGCTGATTTCAATTAGCAGGGCAGGACACGGGGAAGGGAACTTGCTTTCTGCAGCTGAATTCCTTGAGTAGGAACAGCTTGTCTTTGCTATCTGAGCTTCTAAATCCGCAGAATTAGAAGAAAATGGTGCTCAGAACTTTCTGGAACATTGCAGTTGGAAACTCAGAAGAAATGTGGTTCTGTATTAAGAATCCCTCAGCAACAGAGACACTTGAAGATGTTCCTTTTGGCTTTTCCTCTCTTGAGCTAGTCATTCTCGCCCTCCTTCTCTGGGCTTCTTCTCCTTCAGCTGTGCTGTGTTTGTTGGGCTATGCTCCCAAGCAGATCTGTGAAAGAATCCAATTTAAAAAGAAACACATTTGTGGTCTTTAAAAAATACATATCTCTTTTCACTGATCTGTTTAGAATGTAGCCACAAAAATGGCTGAGGCAGCACAGCTGAAGGGACAGGGGCAACTGATGAGGGTACAGTGAGCAGCTGAAGGGGATGGAAATTTCTTCAAGTACTCTTCTACCCCTGCAGTTTGCAATGCAGAAATGAACTTACAGAGAACCTACCGTAAGGGTGGGATTTTCTCATTTTTTAGTTGTGTTCATGTGCTCATTAGCAAAAGTCTTTTGCTTTGATTAGTAGGGTATAGTTGAATAAACATAGCATTGTGAAAATTTCATTGTAGCTGCTTATAATAGGTACAATGTAAATTCTCCATAATACTCCAGCTGAGTCTAGAATTCAGCAAAACTTACAGAACAATGTTTAAAATATTCAGAGAACTGGGATTTGTTTTCAGTGGTTCAAATTTTAGTAAACTGAGAGAAAAATTTTCACCCAAACCTATTAAAACAATCACACAGAGCAGTTCTTCTTGATGTGGTGGATCAAATAAATTTGAAGTTTATACACCAGATAATTTCTGAATTATGACTGTGTTTAAAAAAAAATCTTTTCCAAAACTGGAAAAAATCCCCCTCCACCCAAATCGATGTACTTCAGGTAAAACATTCTGTCTGCTTAATGGCAAACTTCACTCAAGATGCATATATTTTGCTGCAGACCACACAAGAACATGTTTAAGAAAGTGAAAGAAGACTCATCAAATATGGGCTTACAGTTGAAAATGTCACATTACTCTGAAATAGCTATGAAATATAGAATCTGGAGCAGAAAGTCAACAAATCATTAGCTGCAAGACTAGCGATTGTTACCCTATGAAGAGCGATACAGCTTGTGTATATGCTTGACATCTTTTTACAAGCACAGTTTCATTTCTTTTGACACTGCAGCAGTGTTATAGTACAATAACAGAAATAAGCCTTATAAAAAGTGATTGCAGCAGCCAATTTCAAATATATTCGCTGTTTTTACTTTATTCCATATGCAGAAAAGGAATAATCTCTATCATCACCCAGCTGCTATTGCTTGTTTTGCCTTTTGTATGCATCCCCAACTAATGCTTAAGTCAAAGGAAATATCTGCAGCATCTGTGATTGAAGTTTTCTGTTGCAGTTAAAGAAGTAAAACTGAGATAAAAATATGGGGGTCACCTTTAATATGTTATCATCTCATACATCACTTTACAAAAAAAATGAATAAGGCAGACATGTTTGTGTTTTTAAAAACTTAAACTTGTCTGTAATTTTATGTTTCACTTTTCTAAAATTCAAGAATGTAAAGAAATGATACACTTGGGACATTGAAGAAAACATGTCTCTATAATAATGGATCACCTCACTGTGTTTGTGTCTGCTACAGCAACCAGAGACTGTACTTTACATGAGATGTACCATATGACAACATTGGTCAGAACTTTAGTTACAAAGATCTGTATTTTAGCATTCTCAAGACAGTTCTGTGTTTCTTAATTACCAAATAACAACTTGACCCATTATGTTTTATAATCACATTCTCTATATAACATGATAAAGAACTATTTTCAAAGTATTACAAGGTGAGTAGAGCTGTATTTTGAAAACTTGCTGCTACATAGTGTTTAAGGCAAGGAACTTGTTATATACACTTCTGTAGTAAGTGTTTCTTGAAACTGACTTTATTTGTTTTACAGTTTAGAAAACTCTGCAGGTAGCCTTAAGAGCCTGTTCAATTCACTATCATTAAATCAACAAGCAGAGCTTCTTTCTGCCTTTCTCTGGCAGGATTAATGGATTTTGGCATGATTTGTGCATCTAACAGTGTAAGCTCTTGCTGGGTAAGCTAGCAAGCTTGACTAATTCTCAGTGGTGCTACTTCATAAACCTATTTTAAGGTTTTAACTTTGACTGAAGAGTAAAGGTAATGACTTCATGCTGTTACCTTTGAATATATGATACTCTAATATGATTATGGTTAATGAGGATAAATAAAATATTGATTATATTGTGTAGTTTATGTACGTAATTGAGTATCTAATGGATGTGGTTTATGGGATGTTTACAACATCCAGTAAACTCCTATTTTTGATTATTTAAAATGAGATTCCACAAAATAGATTGATGTGTTAATATTAAAACTCCTGCATCTATATAAATGCTTGAAATATTAAATGATACAGAAAATTAATAAATGGTATAATAGGAGTATATAATTTGTATTTCAAAACACCTTATATGCAAATCAAAAAAGTGAACAATAATTATTTCATTTAAAGCTGGCTTGCTCAGGAAAGCTGTTTTCACCTGTAAAGCATTCCAGTTGCTATTGGGTTTTTCACCTTTTCAGACAACCCTAGAATCATTTTTCAGAAAAGCCTAAAGAAAGGAGAAAAGAGAGGAAAAAATATTTTCAGCCTGTCTGACAAGACTACATAAAAAGCTCATGATCAAAGGGTCTTAAATACACGTTACTGGTGTGACAAACAACATTTTTGTCCCTTTATTAGATTTATTTTTCTTCTGAAAACTGCAGTGGCCAGTGTATAGTTTGTGAAAGAAAGCTGGCAGGGTTGTATTCTTTGATTCCTAATTAACACCTTCAGTCTCAAAAGAGAACTAACAGAAATGCCATAAAATGTTGCAGCTGCATTGTTATTCCGCTTGGTTGGTTTGTTAAAAGTCGGCTGGGCATTGGCAGCTGCAATAAAGGAAAAGCTCAATGGATGTTTTGTATTGTGCCCACTGAAGTGAAAGAAGGCAACCATTTTTTTTCAAATGGGCAGCTGCATAGTGATGTTTAAATGGAGCTAAATGTGAGATTTACTGTTAATTTATAGTAATTGGTTATAAATAAAGTAGCAGTATAGCTTAGCTTTCATCTGTTAAAGCCATAGAACACAAATTGTAGGGAAATGAGTTATGAAGGGTAAAAAATGAATAGTAAAATACTGTAGCGATAGAAAATGTTGCTTGAAGAAGTTACTTAAAAGGAGCTGTATTCAGTTTTTATAATGCAGCAGCTACCTTGGTAGCAACTAGCTGAGCAGTTCTTCAGATCATGCTTTGAGAAGTAAAGGTACACATTGTTTTGTCTCACTATAGTGAAAATGAAAATTTTAATGCTGGGATCAAAACCAAATGCAATTCTGCCTGGAGAGCAGAGAGTTGTATTTTGGGTAGTAGAATAATGGAGGCATTTAACTCTGGTCAGATAAATCGCACTCACATTCAAAAAATGCAATTAGGGAAATATGTAAATCTAGATGTTTCATCAAATGCTAGCTAAGGGGTTACCAGTTCTTTCCTTGCACAATGACTGAACTAAAGAACTTTAGTGTCTGTGTAAGAACCATTGTCCCAGCCCCAGACCCTGTTGGAAACAGAGTCCAGACTGGCCGTGGGAAATACCTACATATTTGACACAGGCCTGTTTCTGAGAGAAAAGGGGGTGGAATAGAAAGTATGGAGATTTTACTGTTGCATTCTAATCAGCCATGATCTGCCTAATTTGCTTTGATCAAGAAGATAAACTAATTTTTCTATAGGCTGGATAAAAGTAATTAGCAATCCAATGCTTTCATGTTTTTGAAAGGGGTAAAGAAAAGAAGAGCAGAAATTTGTAATGGTGGGAGCAAAGTACATCTTTTCGGCTCATCTGAAAGCATTGTTAGTTGAAAATAGGATGGTGCCATAGGAGAGAGGCCCTGACTAAGGTGATTTTAGGGGCTGGGATGTCATTGTACACCATGATCTATAATTCTATGCAGCTAAAAGTTTCTGAAGAGTAATTTAACATGAGTTTTAGTGTATTTAGGTTCTGTTCACTTTTACAGAAAAGGCAAATCCCGTGTAAAAAACACATCTGCTGTTCACCGAGGATGCTATGTTTGATCTCCTAAGACATTTTGGTGTCTTTCTCCACAATTGCATTAGAATAATTCACTGGTTAATTGAAGTCTCGATCTATTGCTACCATAAACCAAGAAGACAAGGGTTTCTAAGTCCAGATAGCCAAAACATTGCTGGATATCCCTATCTCCTGGTTCAGTTATGTAACAGCTGTATAGTCCTATGGGCCTGAACTGAGACTGTTGCTCTAACATTTGCACTATGGTATATCTGAGTTTTTTGGGAGCTCTTCTCGTTGGCTTCAGCCATTCTTCCATTTAAGTCAAGATGCCTTAGAAGAGAGCTTTAAGAGATTAAGTTACGCTATAAAATGATTAATATGTAGACATGATGAAATGCCAGGACACAGTCCTGCAGTCTTCACCCAGACAAACAGTTCTCATTCAAATAATCTTACTGAAGTCCATGGGTTGCAAGATACCTCATTTTTAATCCTTGCCTTTAAGATGAAGTTTTTTTTTTCTGTACTATTAACCGTCCTAACTGTTACTTGTTGGCTTTCAAAGAATGTGTTCCTGTAATTTCTGATATTTAATTGCCACTAACCAATGATCTGGTGCACTGTCACTAGTAACACGCTTATTATCATAAGCAAACAGATCTCTAAATTATCCATCACACATGACTTAGAAGAAATTACTGTCCTGCTCTGTTCAGCTTTTAAACATCACTTTCACAAATTTGGCTTACAAGGGTATAGAAGATATTTCAGGTGAGGGCACTGTGGGTCTAAAACACTTGTACATACTTTTGTGCTATCCAGTAATAATGCGGAAAATAATGATGTAATCTTAGGCTGTTCTAAATGAAGATTAAGAAGTATGTCTTCCCCCAGGTTCTCCCACCTTTTGTATGAATTTAGAAGTTTAGCAAGCAGCTACAGCCAGCCTGCTGAATAATCTCATCCATCTACCTTGTTATAATTTGAAAGTTATATTTAAAAAGTCAGATAATGATAAGGACTCCAGTTACCATTTGTGTTATGGTTGTATTACAGTCTATACCCATAATCAGGATTGTGGATTCACTATGTCAGGAACAGTTAAAATACAAAGGTAGGCTCTATAAAAGCTTTCCTAGGGAAAAAAAAAAACAGCTATTTATGATGAATGGGAAAACCACTTTATGGTGTGGATAGAGAAATAGGGCATATGTTCTATCTCAAAGACACTCCTATTAAAAAAAAATATATCCTTAAAAGACCACATTTGGAAAATTAATTTCCCCTGCCAGCAAGATGCATTGAATAGAATTTGGAAGAAAAAAAAAATAGTATGTTCCAGTATGATATCACTCTTATAAATGAAGTAGATAACAGATTTTTCAGTTGTTTCAGCCTCCTAAAATATGTTGGGGTTGTGAACATCTGCAGTATTTATATTCCAACCCATGTGATGTCAGCTGCAAAAGTGATGTTAGTCTGAATGTGAGAACATGGTCATGAAAATAAAAGCTGATGGAAGAGCTATAAAGAAAAGTAGCATTCACTGAAGTACCACTGAGAGTTGTGGTTAGCCTGGGAGTATTTATTGTTTATGCTAAAGGAGGCAGCACCACCTGATAGGTAGAGCACTGATCTGAGATTTAGGAGACCTGTACTCTCTTCCCAGTTTCACTATTAGTGCCACAGCTAAATCAGTTCATCTCCCATGCCTCAGGCTCCTCAACTCCTAAATTATAGTTAACGCTTTCTTTAGAGAGTTCCTTGAAAAGTAATGAATAAACGAACATTACTGTACAAAAACACAGGAAGGAAAAGCCAGCAAGCACATAATTACTTTAGGCTAGAAAAGATATTCCTGCCTGGAAAATTCACAGAAGCATCCCCCACGCATACACACACGATTCCTGTGTATGGGTGGGCAGAAGTTGCTCCTCTGGTACTGCTAGGAGAAGAGACAGCAGTTCTACCACAGACTTTTAAAAGACACTATATTTTTCTATAGGATGTGAGCTAGAGTGCAGATTCCTACAGCTGTTTATTCACAAAATTGAGGAGCGACAGGAGATTGCTGTTGTCTCCCTTTCAGAACTGCACAGAAACTAGTTTTCTAAATCCATAGGGTTTTTCAAAAACAAAACCATGACGATATCAGAGGATATGCAACTCCTACAGGAGGAAATCACTGATTGTAATTATGAAAGCTGTCCTTCTTCTGTAGCATTCTCTTCATTACAAGGTAAAGGATTTTTAAAATAATATTCTCATTGCAATCTGGAAATCCATGACTCTCATAACGGAGCAGAAAAAGAGCCTTAAAAGGAATACTTCACAATTCTGTGATGTTAGTCAAGTTTCTAGTCCCAAAGGATTTGACATACTTTTGAAGTCACATCTATGTAGTATTTTTTAGGAAGATGTGTGTGAGCTCTCCCCATGTCCTGAGCCATCTGGAAACCATCAACTAAGCACTGAGCCTGAACAACTAATCTTACCAAAAAGGATGTTTCTTATCTAGAGACACCTATGAATCTGCACGGGAGAGAAACCTGCTCCATCTCATTGGACCTAGAAGAATCCAACTACAAGATAGAAACTCACATGAAACAAGGCTCCCAAAGCTCTCCTTTTCATAAAACATATCCTGAGTTTCAGAGAAAAGGGATTTCAAAACGCTCTTAAGTGACATTACAGCCTAGCTTGCATTCACTTTTGATGGAGTTTTAATAATTTTTATTAAACTATCCATAATAAGTATTTTGTATTTCTAGGAAGACCTTTATATTTTTATAAAACAAAGCCCAACAACCAAGTCATAAGTCTTAACATATATACTGACAAAACTAAAGATAACTTCTCACTTTCCTGTATAAAGGAAACTGGATTCTTTCACTGAAGGAAAAGCTTGAGTAAACAACCAGGCATTACAGTATGCTGCAGATGTCATAAAACTGAAGTTGTGCTGGAGCAGAGAGGGAATTCTTTGTCGAAGTGCTTATACCAGCACTCATATGACTATTGTGCAAACGTTTTGTCTTGTAGTTCAATTGTTCCTGAAATCAGCTGAACTGGTATTCAGCTCCAGATTCAGGTGCTTGTCTAAAATGCAGATGTATAGTGGGAGCAAAGTGTCTTGTTCTCCCTACAGTCAGTAGAGAGCTGATCACTGGAGAGCAGTTGACCAAAGAAAGTCATTTATCTAAAGATGAGATAAATCTTTCTAGATTTAACTGACTACATTAGCCACTCGGATGCCTGTTTCACATATGGATAGTTGACTTAGGAGTGTTAGGAGCTGAATCACAGCCTCAGAGCTCAAGACAATTCCTTAAGCATAGATACCTAGTTCACCTGAGATACTATAAGGCATCAAAATAGCTCAGAACCTTGGCGTTGGTACTCCTTATCTCATAGGATGGCAGCCTGAAGATGTGTTTTAGTTTGTCTGTAATGAAGAATACATTGAGGAAAGAGAGAAGATTGTGGTTCCTTGAATAAAACTATTGCAAATCCTTTAGATTTTCTCTGGACGATATTTGGTGTGGACTCGGTATGTCAGAAATACCAAGTTTAAATACCAAAAAATGAGAAGGGAGAGAACACAAATATTAACAGGATGTAATATCAGCCCAAATAAAAGTGTGTGTGTGCGTGCGCGCATGCACATGTGTATCTAAGGGGCAAAGGCTGAGAGGTTTTAAAGTTTGTCCGTTTAGTTTGTTCAGCGAAAACTAAATTAATATAGTATAGCCCTGACATATGAACATGAGGCAGTACGTAACATGTTATAAATTATTAAGCCTTGTAAATGTACAAAGTTTTTATAAAACACCATAAAGTAAAAATGGTAAATGACGATTATTATGAAGTTCTTGTCTTTACTTTTAATAGAAAATGAACAAGGAGTCTACTGGCATCAGATTAAGGGAAAATTTGGATTGTTTCATTAGGTGAAGCAATCAGGTTGTACTTTAATCAGTTCCATTGCTGAATTAGAAGAAACGTACCTTCCACTCTTAAAATAGTAACATAATTGTAAAGTTGTCAGTCTGGGCTTCCTATTTGAACTGATTACACTTGATAAAAATAACAAGCCATGACAAATAGAGGGGCTAGGTTTCAGTAATTCACTAAAGAATGTCTCTACCAAGCCTTTGTGGCAAAATGTCTTGTTTGCAGGACAAATGCACAGTTGAAATAACAACCCATGAATACCACTGGTGAAATGGCTATGTACACAAGGTGAATGCTAAAGTTTTCCCTTCTGAATGGACCTTTTAATCTAGGCATTATCTAGGCTCTGAAAAAAGTCTTCAGTGGCCTTAGGTTCAGATTAATGGGAAAAGCTGAGACTCAGAGTTGGGCTATTTGCAGAAACAGTTTTAAAGATTTACTGATGGTTGACAAATGCCATTTAAGCTTTCAAAGCCATCAATATGCTATTGAAAGGGATTTAGAGGGAAATCCTCCCACTATAGAAGACTAGACTTTGAAGGATCTCAGTGGAAGCCCTTGGTCTCCCCACCCCTTCAAATCTTTCACCGGCTTCCTCCAGCATATAGAGCCCTGAAACGCGTGGCTGTGGGAAAGGGGGGGGAAGGCCCCTTTCAAAAACATTTGTATATAACTGAATGTGCCAATCTGCTTTTGTTCAGCCATAAGAACTGAATAGAACTGTTTCCAGAAAAGGTCTCTTGTGCTCATGGTCAGCTTTTCAATAGGCTTTCTGCTAATAGATTTTTAATATGGGAGCTGGAAATCGTGAAATACACATTTGAAAATTTTACTGAACTTGAAAAATTACCCAGAAAATACTCTCTGCCCTATAGCATTTGTTAGCAATGCTGCCATTTCCTTCTTTAACATTGGCTTTTAAAGAAAAGTAGCTTCATACATAATACATGTGACAAGACAAATCACCTGAGCTTTGAGTTTAATTATTTAAAATAATGCTCTGTCTTTTTTCCACAGACATTTTAAGACTTGTGTCTATGCCTTTTCTTTTTTCTTTGGTTATTTAAAGTCTCATTTTCAAACCACATGCCTCTATTAAAAAAAGTTAGGAAACTTAAGTTAGGCTAAGAAAAATAGATTTTGGACTTAACATCCCATCATGCTTTTGTTAAAGGGGCTTTAATTTAGGGTCAGGATGACAGAAAGCCCCCTTTTTGTCCTGTGTTCTGCTAAATCTGTAGGAATTAAGAAGAAAATTCTTAATAGCTTAATAGAACTACACAAATGAAAAAGTAGCAGAACCCTGCAGACAGCTCTGGAGAAAGAATCCCTCTGAAATTTGGGGTTGATCATGCCAACAAGAATATACTGGGGTTTTATTCAGGAAATTTCTGCAGAGTTTGTATTTTTCAATCAAAACTAATCCCCACAAAAAAGCACCTTTGTGGTGCTTTTAATAGCAGCAATATTAATGCATGTTGAGCTATGCAGTGCCATCCTCTTCAATCTGATGCAAATATGTGAAAAAAGTCAAGATCCAAATTCTGAGTTGAATGCCAAGATCATAACTGAGAGGGGACTCCTTCACCCATCTCAACCTCACACTGCTACACATGTGGGACGGGAGAACGAAGCCAGCCTGTGGGCTGAGATAGTCTCTTATACACTATGCGGGTGGTGTGAAATGCAACAGGACTCAGCTTCCCACTAATTCCAAACCCATCATGAAAGGCGGACGAGGCAGACTGGGTTCTGTAGAGTGTGGAAAATAGGATAACACCTCTGTGAAAGAAATGTTTATGCTTAGTGACTGCCTTGACTTTACTTCTGTCCTGTATTTCTTTTCTGCCTGCACCATTTGCAAGCTAGCATCAATTTTGTCACCATTTGGAGGAGCAGAGCAGCAGCAGTATGTGGCAGGTGCTGTCTATGCAGTCTTGTGCAAGATGGGACCACTGGGTCATCAGCAATGGCTGTCATGGAGGAGGTAGGCATCGTTGTATTCGTTTGTGCTACTTGTCCATCATCAGACAAATTAGGCCCTGAAGAGATCTCCCAGAGTGTCGCAGAGTCTAAACTTTATTTCCAAACTGTTGATTCATCTTCATCCAGAACAAACCACCACGATGCAGTTTATTCTGAGTAATCCTTCCCTTTTCCTGACAGAGCTGACTAGAAAGTGAAACCTAATATGAAGCAAAGATTGAACAAAGGCTATGGAAAAGAGAGGGGTAAGAAAAGGGAAAAACAAACAGAACTGGCATACCTCTTTGGTAGCAGAACACCAGGAATTAAGAGATAAGTATCCAAATAATTGGAGCAAGCATGACAACCAAAGGGAAAAGAAAATAAAGGCTCTAACAGTGAACAATGTGGAAGTAAAAGAAACTGAAGTAAATTGCTTCCTAACATTTTTGAACCTTCTCACTTGAAAAAAAGGTATAATGATGATTTTGTGAGCAGAAAATATCACACCTTCCTCTCCTTTGTGATCCAAACCAATGGCATTTCTTCTTTTAACTCACCAGATTTTAGAAATAATAAAATGAAAGGGCTGGAAAAATATGTAGAAATATTCCCAGTGAACCCAACTTCACATTCACTACTCCAAGTGAAGTGGTTTGCTGTTGCACAAATTCCACAACTGTGAAATACTGCCTATTGGGTAGACAGAGCCTGACTGTAGATGCTCAGAGGGGTGGGATGATGTCCTGCTTACATGGGAGTCGCTGAGTTTTGCTACCAACATCAGTGGAGCCAGGTGTTTACCCCCAGGCACTGTTCCTAGTGCTGACATTGACTTGCTGTGTTATAAGCTGTAAGACATGTAAATAATAGGAAGGCTGATTCCTTCCAGCATTTTTACGGCATTTGGAATAACTGAAGAAAAGAAGAGACGTATTGGAAAGTTCATTTCATGTGCAAAAAAAGCAGACCAGACAGGTGCAGTATAGAGAGCACACTTATTTGACATATGCATGCAGGTGCAATAGACTTGGCAGCAAAAGTTTACACTTGTTAAACATTTGTTTTAGCTACTGATGTTTTGTAATATTGCTGTATATTATCTCCAGGAAGACCTAATACTAATATTTGAAACCTGAAGCTAAGACATAGCAGTAGATTTGACTGAACGGTACCAGCTGATTACCTGTCCTGAAGAGATTTTCTGCTGATCATCGTAATAATCACAAGAAGTGGTGAGTCACTGGCCCCAGAATGAGGGTGCCAAAGAGTGGATTATGTAAATACTGTGAATAAAAGGAAGTAAACAGGGATCATTTATTCTGAATCAGAATCTACTACCTCCACTCAGTATTAGTGTATTTTCTGAACAGCCCTGTTGATCTCAGTAGAAATTGTCTTATACAGCTCTGATTCCAGTAATTTAAGTTATTGGAAAGGGAAATAATTTATCTGAAGAGAAGGCATGTTTGTGCTAGAAGGAGCATATGCTCTTTCCCTGAAGACTGTGATGGTATAACCCCATGAAAAATATATGCCAACCCTATCCAACACAGACAAGGCCTGGAGATTTGTTCCTGATACAGCAAATTAGCCCAGACTGAACCCTGGTCCTAGAGCTGGATTGTCTACAGCTACCTTGGATATTTAAATACTATGCCTATCTGAAGGGTAGCTACTCTCTGTTCAGTTACAAGCAAGCAAAATGAGTGTAGACCAGGTATACATTATGTCAGCATAAGATTAAGGATCTGATTTTTAGGTATATTCCAACTATTTTATACCCTTCAATGTGAAGGTATCTCATGATGAAAGTGAATTTTGAACACTTCAGCAAAAAACTTTTACCTGACAGAGAAATGTAGAGCTACAGTGTATTTATCTTTGTGAGTATCAAAATATAAATAGCTCCTGATGCTTCTTATTGCAGCAAATTTGGTGTTGAATCTGTCAGTGAAAAATCTGACAGCTCTGTCATTCCTCTGAGCTCTGTAGGAGGTGTTATAAGAGGCTGTCAGCCAGCCAGAAGCTGGCAGATCTGGAGGCCCTATCGTATTTCAGCGAACAAGCTCCCTCACACACAAAGTGAAAATGTGCATATAAAAACAATTCCACAACTTTGTATATCTGAAGATGACTTAGAATATTTGTATCCTACTTCTAGGATCACTCTGCATTACTATAAGCTAGTGCTGCCAGTGAAACAAAATAGTTTATTTTCAGTTCTGTTCAGTTTCAAAACAGTTCTGCTTCACCTCCTTTATTCGTTACTCCTCTACACTTTTCCTTGTGGTGGCACAAACAACAGTGCAGTGAACCAGCTCAGGGAACTGATCTGGATTAAATTTTTTTTTTTTTCTTGCTGGATTGGTTTAAACCCAGATCAGTTGCCCACTCTGGTTCAGCAGCATCCTAAAAAAGGTTGCTATACCACAAAGGAATGGGCAGTGTTGCGGTGGCGGGAGATCAAGACTAATTCTTTTGGCTGCAGAGTTGGCTGAAACTGAGTATTCTGGCTCAGTTTGATTGTTCATGCAATAAAGAGAAAAGTCTGTAAAGAATTATTTCAGCTAAGCAACAACACAAAGATGGTCAAATGAATAAATCTGAGTATAACTCTTGTATTTGTAATGTAGTGTCATTTTCTCTGCTGAAACTCTCACATTATTCTTCAATGAAACAAAATACAACTGAACTATAATAAAAGCAGAAGTGACAGGGCTGTGTAAAAACCAATCTTACAGCACCAATGCATAGGAAAATGGGAATATATGAAATAGCAATAGTGAAGAAGCTAACCAGAATTTTACTGAAAACTCCTCTGAGATAAAAAGATTAGTTAGGATCAAAGAGGTGAACTCTTGGCTCTGCTGAATGGAGTTTTTGCCGTTTCCTTTAAGAGGCCAGAATTTCACCCAGTCTAGGGTATGCCTATACATTACAGTGAACCACTGTAGGAATACCAAGTTTATATATAAAACAGCTGCAACATCGCATCACACCCAGCAACACTGAGCAGAGATCCTGAATTGTGAAATTAGAATAGTCATAGAGCAGCATCCTGCAGTACCTGGGATAATTAGCTGTGCTGAGGGCACCTGACATGATAATGTAGCTTCCATCTTTGGACCTAGTTCACTCATCCGTACCTTGGGGATCTCTGTGCTGTGCAACGTAGCGTTTATATTTCCTGCTCTAAATGCAGGTGTATTGCGCAGAGCTTCCAGATTTTCCGACTTACATCATCAGTGTTCAAATGTCTTTGTAGTACATGCTGTCAAAACTTTGCTTTTTAGTTCTTCAGATTTGTGCTGTGAAATAGGGTTGAGGCAAATCAAGGCAAACAGAATAAATTATTTATAGTATATCTTGTTATGAATGAAATCAGCTAATCACATCTTCATTTCAACCCTCTGAAGCTTCAGTGAAGTAATATTGGAGATTTTGATGAAAATGAGTATTTAAAGTGGCTTGTATTTTAAAAAATCCATGTTGTGCATAACTTCCAGTTGGATATTGAGCCCAATTAGCTGTGTGGCCCACAATACTCAGTTTAGGAAACTTGTCCTTTACAGCTTTAGACCTGTATTTTGAATCCTTGTCTATACTCAGATACATTTTGATTTCTTTTCTGCAGTGGTCAAGGTGTAGTACCCTACAAAGCAAACTGTTCTGTGCTTTGTAGACCCTCTTCTCTCATATGAATAACCACAAGTTAGGAACAGCTTCACTGAATTCAGGGGGATCAAATTATAAACCTGGAGTGAAAAGAAAATTGGACCCCCAGATTCTAAAATGGAGAAATGCACAGATTCATTCAGAAAAAAGCATGTATTTTCCTAAATTTTTGTCATTTTTGTGTTAAAGAGATGTTAAAAATAAGCAAAACCTAGAGTTGCAGAACATATTCTGAAACTAAGAGAGACCAAGGGTTTTTTCTCAGACTTGGTCACTTCTGATATGTATCCTTTCTGAAGTTAACTGTGCTGACCTTTATCAAAAATAAGATAAACAATACTTAATAAACAGGTAATGATAAAAAACAGAACAAACATTCTAGTCTTCTTCATAAATTACAGTAAAAATTGATATTTTTCCTGTTGTATATTGTCTTCAGTATATGAACAAGATAAATAGTGTATGTACTACTTGTGCAGTCTATTTGTATTAGTGCAGCAGAAACAAATAATCACTGATAAAGTAAAATAATACTAATATAGTCTGTAGGCATGGGAGGAGGAGGTATTCCATTCAGTCCTCTTTTAATGGCTTCTGCTGGCTTCTGTGTAATAAAATATTGCTCTTGTGTTTAAGCTTTAAAATATGTGATTTAAGTACAGTAAATGATTGACATGTTGGAATGTTTTTGTAACTTATCCTAGTAATTATTACTTATCGAAGTGAGTATTCAGTGCCTAGTGAACATCCATGAATCAGCTTTGAAAGCAAATGGATAATTCTATGGAGGGAGCATCACACATTTGATACATAAGAAAAACAGAGAGCCAAAATCTTTGTGCCTAAAATAAAATGTCAAGTCCTTGTCAGATTAATTCAGGACTCTGTGTGTTTGATCTGATCTTTGATCTTTACTTTCTTTTTGACCCTAATTGTTTGCTCTGCCCTGCTCCCTCTGCTGGAGTCTTGGATAAACTGAATGGCAAAATTGTTTCCTGAAAAGACTAATCATGCACATAGTGTTTGCTTTACAAATGTTCTGTAGTCTAGATTTAAGTAAGTCGTTGATAGCTGTTTATATGACGGAATTGCCCACTATGTTCAAGAATAATGCATGCTATTTAAAATGACGATTACAGAGTTTCTTCAGTAATACACCAAATTTTGCTGTCTCTGACTTTGGAGGAGCCCACTGATAAGTGCTTTGAAGTGCAGAATTTCGACTAAGCATTTGGTTAGTTTGTGTTGAATTCAGCCACAGCCTATCAACCTAGTTTGCCTGGATCTGTTATGCAGTATTCACCCGATGGGTTATGTGTTGATACACAGCAACAGGCAAGGGGTATAGGCAGAACCTTCCTGACCTTGCTGGATCACCTCTGAGGCTTCCCTAAATTCGAGGCATCAAATCCTCTCCACAGGTATCTATGTACAATTGCAGAGATTAGATCTTCCGTAGCCAAACTGCGCTGCAGGAAACCTAGTGCCACTGGTGTGCAGAGGAAAGGGAAGGAATATGTGAGGCAGACTGTGGAAGTGCCAGGCGCTTACTGGCAGAATTTTAGCTCGTAGTGAGGTGCGCAGGCACACATACTCTCTCTGTAGGATTTGTTCTCATGTAACCACACAGCCTCACTTGCTTTCTGTAGGGCATGTTTTAATACGCAGGTAATGGGTCTCTGTGGAAACAATGAACTTCAAAGTCAAGAAACAAAAATTTTCTGTTAAAAATGAGCAACAAGCCCCTCTATTTTAGCTTTGCATCATTCCCATATCAATTTAAAAAAGCATAGAATGGGATCAGTTGCTGATAATTTGCAATTAGAAATACTATTACAAGTGATGCTGAATTTTTAAATATTTATCTTTGGCATTTCACATTATTAATGTGCAGAAGGGCAGAAATATCCGTGCTATTGCTATTTGTTATTTACTGTGAATACCTTCAGAGAGAGAATGCGTCTTACATGTAGTGTCTATTACAGCTTGCTCTCTTTACTATTTCTTCCTGCAAATCTATGACTTCTTTTTCCCCAAAGTTTTTTTTCCACATACAAGACTGCTTTAAAGGTGAATCATTAAGTGGAAGTTCACATCTTAATCACAGGTTTTTTTATGGACTCCTTCAAAGAACCACAAATGCAGTTTGAAGTTAGTTGTGTGAATAAATGCTATAATTTAATTGTAAGGAAATACTTACAGTGCTTATTTATATATATTCATTCTCTGCCCTCTGCTTCTCTGCATGGGTGTATTTTAATATATGGAAATACATCACTATGAATTTTCATATTGATTTTGGAAAATCATGTCATCTAGGACCATTAGAATGAAAATATAGTTTTGTGTAGCTCTTCTGTGAAGCTATTGACAGCTTATTCATCACAGTTCAGAGGACTGCATTGTAAATGCCATGGACAGTCAGTGTGGTCTAATGAACAGGGCACTGGACAAATCATCTTTGGTGTTTGGTTCCTCCTTGGCCTATAATCTGCTGTTTGACAGTGAGCATGTCTCTTCACCATTAGGTGTCTTAGTTTCCCTTCTGTAAAAGGATGGTAATTATTCTTCCATGTATTCTTCCAATGTATTAAGGCCCTTCGATGAAAATGTGCTATAGGAATTTAGTTGTAAAATTAGGATCTACTACTATAGTATTGGCAAGTAAGATCTATCTACTTTAAATAGCCATAGAAGATGAAGTTATGCTTAATTTCCACAGTGAAGCATTTACGTTAATGGACATTGTGCACTTAATAGCTAGCATATTCCTCCATCATACAGTGGAGCTGGTAAAGTACTCTTCTAACAGCAAAGCCAAGAGTTCTGTGTTAAAAGATGGGCTTAGAAAGGAAACAGCTATACTTATTCTAGCCCCTTTTCATTATATTATATTGCTACATAGTGTCCAATTTTGCAGTAAATAGATTAAGGAAAAGGTCTAAGTTAAGGAACTGGTAAGAACTCAGCGTATTGAGTCTGTTGTCCGTACTTTAATGCGAGTGCTTTATCTTTCAAAGACTTCTATAAAAATAATCATTTATACATCCTATTGGGCTAAGAAAGGCCTAGAGGAAGCATAATTAACAATTATAATGGTAAAGTCTTGATCATTTTCTAAAAAGCAATCAGGTCACAACTGTAAAAAAATGATAGGCTACAAAATTCATTGCCTCTAATATTAGCCCCATGATGGGTAGAAAAGTTCGTAACATTCAGTATAGTTGAAGTATAGCTTAATAATAAATGAATGGGTTAGTGGAAGCCAATAGAAGCCTTGCATATATCCCAGAACAGATTTTTGTTCTCCTTTAAAAGTCTAAGTACACCATGGAAAACTGATCTTCCAAGATGAATAGTCCCTGAAACATCTCTTCCAATAACAGCTAATAACAGGTTAGTAGCTTGGCCTCCAGACTCCTCTATTATATGTTAAAAAGTAGTTCACTTAACTTGTTTTACTGGCTTTGGGGAATTCATTGTGAACTACTCACTTTTAAGAAGGTAACTGGATATTTTTCAGCATGTGTATGCACGGACAACAAAATTGGGGCGGCAGGGCGGAAACTGTGGTGTTACTTACCTTGCTGGACTCTGTTTTGCAAATGCTCAGGATTTGTCCATATAGTCACCAAGAAGAAGCAGACAGATATGTGTAGATATGGTGCAGTTTGCAGTATTTACTGTTCTTCAAAAAATAATCTGTTATAGAAATGCTTTATGATTTCATCACATGTAGGATTTCTTTCTCAAGTCACTAGAGACACAGAGTATAATGAAGATATCGTTATATTAGCAGCATTGCCAATGCAGTCATTCAAGCAAATCTTTTTATCTTTTGAAAAGATAAAAGTTTAGTTTGCTGGTATGTTGCTTTTACAGTGAGCAGCTGGAACAGGCTGCAGGAATGTTGATGGGACAACAGATGATACATTTGTCTCTTCAAAATCACCTTTCCAGTACAGTACCTGAGTTCATGGTGCATTTCATTTTCATACATGTAGATCTGATACTATGGCTGTTTACATTAGGAACAATTTATAAACTGAGAAGGTATTCTTCCAATGCAGCTCTTACTGACATTAATGGGGTTTGCTTGTGTTTTGATAGTGGGATATAGGGGTGGGTGTGTTATACCAACTTATTAAAGCTTTTCATCATTCTAATAATTGAAAGTTTAATTGCAGTTTTTTATCAAAAGAACTGTAGTTAACACTGTAGTTTGTACGAGTCTACCAAGTTTGACAAGATATGTTTGCAGTTTCAGCTGTTTTGGTTCTGCTGAGTATACAAGCACAGGCACACAAAGAAAACTGGGGAAAGGACCTGGTATAAATCAGAATAGTTCCACTGAGGATAGTTAAGGATCTAGTACCTTGATTTTAATATTTGTTTCAACATCACATTACTCCTGATGTGCAAGCCATCCTTCATCCTCTCCTCTTTTCTAGTAAGAGCAAATTACTGCTTATGACAGGCTAGCACTGAAAGGGGAAATCAGAAAACCTGTTTGATGCACTTTTGAGAAGGAAACTATTGCAGGTGCAGGACACAAGACATCCATCATGGTTATTACTGCTTTTCACAGTAATAATATGTAAGCCTACAGTTCACCAGCTAGCTCTTTCTGGCTATTAGCTGTGCTTGATCCAGCTAATAGCCATAAATCTCATCCTAGAGGCTATGTCTTCTTGGCAATATGGTCCAAAGGCTGGCAAGTTTGCTGAAACCTCCTTTATTTGTCTCTAGAGCACTATGAAGAATTTCTGCTCAGCAGCCCAAACTTTGTGCAGTATTGCTCACGTGAGATCCAGTGACTGACTGTATTGCATTAACTCTGTTTGTCTCACTTCTTTGAACATCACCCCAGAAGTAGCTCTCTTTCATGGAACTTCTCTCGTAAGTAAGTGCTCACCAAGATAAGCAAGAGTTGAAAAATCATATTGCTTTAGTACCAGCAAGTACAGGGATTAGTCTGAATGAGACACAAACTAATCTCAACTTTATAGCATTTATTCTCAGTTCATAGTTCCTTCAGTGAACAAATTTGGATGAAATGCATCCATGGTGATTCCGACCCAAAACAATATTCTGAATCTAAACCTGTAAGTGCAGAAGAACTACTGCTTTTGCCAGTGTAAGCAATGTAAAGTTTCTAGGGAGAAATAATACTCTGTATTAAACCAACTAGAAGCTGAGGTTTTTGATTGTTTTGTCTCAAAGCTTCTCAGTTTTTTCAGCTGTATCAGTTAGCCTAATCAAAAGATATTACCTCTCACTACCGTAGTCTCAATTATATTCTTAATCAAGTATACCTGCAAGAATAACTCACTGCCAACATAAACTGCAATGGCCTGTGCATTAGTTACTAGTGTGGTAAAAACTCATCTGGACAGGTGTTATTGAGCAAATCTGGAGATAATTTGTGTTTATGAGGAAACTATTAAAATAATAAAAAATATGCATAGGTAACAGTAGTCTCATTGCACAAAAATATCTTTGTACTTCATGTAACAAGAAAAGAATAATCTGAAATGAACCTATCTAACAGAATGGAATTATCTAGCTGGTATCTTTAAACCGATCTAGCAGCTACTGCAGTGTAGTTTGGGAAAGAAGAGAGGTTCTCCTCTCTCATGTGATATGGAGCACATACTTGACCATATGAGTGGAGTCCAAGGGGGAGGATAGGAGACTGGAGTTCACTACTGGTAAATCCACCTCTGAGGTTTAAAGATGTTTTTAACGAAAGCACCTATATTGTTGATTTTCTTATTGCGCATCAAAGCACATAACGAAAGCTACCTTCTCTTCTTCTGATCCTCTTCAGATATTAGAGAGAGGCTGCTCTGTGGATTGCTTATGACAGGTGTTACCAGGTGTGGCTCAGAAGTTGGGAGACATAGGATTCTTTGGTACAAGCAGACAAGAACTGTCTACTATTAATAAAAATTAATATGCCATAACGCTAGGCTTCAGGTTTTCCTGGTCATCCAGAGTACTGATTAATGCTGTTTTTGTAGAATGCCTTAAATATGTGCCTATTTGAAGATGAATTACTCCAATCCTACACCACAGCTGGCTTTTTACATCTAAGATGTCATGTAGTATGCTTACAAAAAAACCGTTAAGACATATATAGAAAATCCCATATTTAAAATGATATTGTTAAAATATCATTTGTATCTTAATATTCAGTAGTATATGATTCACTACATAGGTGAGTTTTTCATTTGCCAAATAAATCCATGTTTTTGTTCTTTTGCCAAAATAAATCCTTTGAGCCTTTATCAGAGTGAAAGGATAATAACCTGCTAACTGTATGAAAGAATTAGGCGATAAAATATTACAGTAAAGAATGAATTTAATAAGTACACAGTTCTCAAATTATGCCTTGATTTTGAAGTGAATGTAGAGAAAGTTTACCCAGCAGTGATTTGATAATTGTTGTAAAGTATTAACACATTTCCTTTATTTCAAAATCTCTACATGAAGTATGTTTTTAAATTACACATTTTAAAATTTCAGCAGAAGATCAAACATCAAAATTAAGAATACTGACTAAAAACATATATTCTGTAATGTGAAACAGACTGTTAGACTGTTAGTAATAGGAACTTGATGGAATAAGAATAGGACATCTACCCACCAAAGTACAGATAACTTACTTGCCTTGAGAGCTCTTAACAATTGGAAGAAATAAAATTATCCAAATACCACCCAAAGTAGCTAGAAAAGAGGAGTACTGCTAAAAATATGTAAGTTTGAATGGTTTTTTTAATTGGCCACATAACATTTGCATATAATATGCAGGTCCGTGATACTTTTATTTTGACAGCATCTATAATACTTTTGATGTAGCTGTATGAGAGTTGTATCTTTCATTCAGAATTTTATTATGCAGTCTGTTTATAGTTTTATTCTTAATGCAAGTCAGTTCTGATGATACTGTGGAGTATGGAGATAATAGTGGAAACCACTGAAAAATCATCTTAAGAGTAAAAAGGTATTATATGGGATTCAGTCTAAAACATAGCTTGAATGAGCTCTAACGGAGGTGATATGGCTGGTTGTTTCCTGTGCCAGGAACTACTGTGGAACCCCACCAGGAAGTGTGCTACAGAACAGGATCACATTACACCCTTGTTTTATGGTTCATTTCACTTATTTAATGCAATTTGAGAAACTGCAAAAAAGAGCACTCTAAAAAGGGGATGTTTATTATTTGAAAATATGTCATTTCTTTGACACAAGTGATTTGGTTTGGAATACCTAATGTAATGCAAGGAAAATAATAGCACTATGCAGTGGGTTGTACAGCAAAAGCAAATTTTTTGCATATTCATGAAATGTAAAGAATGATGCAGATAGTTCATATCTGTACACTCTTGCTTGTCTGTTTCAGTGAACCAACAGTGTGCTGCAGGGCTAGAATTACAAAAAAAATTGTAGTAGTTTTCATTTACTACTACAAATAAATTTTATACAGTACGACGGTTTATTGAAATTATGTAGACTGAAAGAATTGTTTAGTGTGCCAGCTGACTTACAGAGCGTGATAAAACATTCCCAAATCTTTGGAAACAAGGAACATGCTACAGCCTGTATTTGGTTTGACAAAGCTATTTTCATACAAAAGAGAAATGTTTAAAGTGCTAACTAGATAATGATTCATCAATTCTGGCAGAGGAGCTAATTTTTGTTAACGTAGTACTTAAAAATGTGTGGAATGAACAGCTGGATTGTGGCATGCCATATTAAGTCTCTGTCTGTTTTCCCCTACAGTGATCTCAGTATGAACAACATCACTAAGCTGCCCTCAAACTCCATGCACAATCTCCGCTTCCTGGAAGAGCTGTAAGTATCACTGTATTCTTGATGGGTATAGTCAGCACTAGGCACATTCCTGTGTTTGTCTCTCATACTTACTGTGGGAACCAGATAAAACAGTGCAGGAAAGCTGTGAGCCTGACACTTTCGGCACATGCGGAAACACTTAGTTGAAAAAAATGATTGCTTGTGATTCTGGAAATGAACTTATAGAGTTACCATGGGGCTACAACTTCTCTAAACAGAGACAGAGCCAAACAAATTAAACATTTTTAAACAAGGGCTGTTTAAAAGAGCTGGATTGCTTTTTGGAAATAGTTAAGCAGCAGGATATTAAAAGTTTGAATACTGGCTCATGTTTATTAAAATCGCAAGTAAAGCTGTAATCAAAACCAAAACCTGCTGCCTGTTTCTGCCTATGTCAAGGACAATTGAGTCCACATTTCATAATATCAAGGCTTCTCGTCCTAATCACTTTTATTTACTGTTTCCCTACTCTTAAATTTAGCATCTCTGAAGGAAAGTATAAAATGCAGAATCCTACAAAAAGCTTAGTTATGCTATCTAGTACATTCACTGACAGGAAAAACTACGTTGCAAAAACTAGCTAATCAAGCACAACATCAACAGAGAAATGCTAGTTTGAAGTGATGGTGACTAACCAAAAGTGAAAAGTATTGTGTTTTCATGAGACCTGGATTTGGCAGTGACCCTAGTTGTAATGACCTGGGCCTAAAAGAAAATTTAGGTTCCTGAGGAGTGATGGAGACTCTGTAACTGATGCACCATAGAACTTGTGGGAAAAGGCTGGCATCTGCATTTGCATGCATACCTCTAAAAGCTGGTTAAAAGAAGTGGGTAGTCATGCAGCCTCTTACAAAACATGTGATTTATAAGCTTTTAAAAGTAAAGGCCCCCTTTTTTATGGCAAGCTTACCTGCTAACATGCCTTAAAACCCACATAAGATCTGCAAAGTGATGATGCTGCCCTTCTTGCAAAGGCACAGTCTGTTTTAAGCTATGAAATGGACATAGTCCTCTGCAGTTTAATCTCCTTTAGGTGGGTATTGCACTTCCAGTTTTTAGTGTCTTCACTAACATGCGTTTGAATTTTGCCACCTGGTCTTTCCATCTATGAAAAACAAAAACAAACAAAACAAGCCAAAAAAACCCAACCAATCAGCCAAACAAAAACCATCTCGGAAATGCAGGTGATAGTGACACTGACTTTGAACAGTACCCCATTTGCGAGCAGGTTTTCCTTTCCTGTTTTCTTTTCCCTTTTCACCTCTTTTTTTCTTTTTGGCATATTTTTATTACTAGCAGAATTTGCATTTAAAAGGTACTATTTCTTTACTCGCTTTGGTTATCATCATCTGTATTGCTACTGATACAACTTTCAGCTAACACAGATATGAACATAACAAGGAGAGATGTTACACACCAAGTATAACAGCATCAAGAGCGTATGAAGTGGATCACACCAAAAAGACTCTGCTTGAGGATTTTTGCATGTTCATGTTTGCTTGTCCAATCTCCTGTCAACTTTAATAACACTCCTAAAAGCTTCTAGCCCAGTGATTTTTCTCCAGCCATCCAAGAAGAGAAGAAAAGCAAAAGTTTGGGCTTTTTCTGGAATGAAATTCTGCTAATGCATCAAGCTACCTACAGTCTTTCAATTTACAGTCCAAATTTAGATTACCCAAATAGTGAGACATGTCACTCCTTGGGAGACTGTTCAGAAGTCTTCTTCTGTCTAAAAACTCTGAAAATGTTACTTTATTCCTGTACTGGACCTGCTTTTTCTTCCTTAGGTGTTAAACCATTATCCTTATAACCCTCTGTTCCAAAGTAAGTAGTTCCAATTCTTCATTGCTGGTACTACCACAAAAATATTTATTTTGTTATTATGTTTTGCTTTACACATAAACAATCTACTCCTCCACTATTTACACATAAGCCAGTCATTTCAGTCTCATTATTTTTGATGCTATTCCCTGAAACCATTCCAGTTTGTATTCATTTTTCAAATAACGGGTAGCATAGAAAAGTGAACCCTTTGGAGATGTGAGGTAACTGGTTATCTCTTTTTAATGCAAATTCAAACCCATGGTATTGAGAATCTCATCAGTGTTCAGAGCTGCATAATACAATTCAGTCTAGTATTATCTAGAAAAATTATAGACAATGGAAAGGGAACTGTTTTTTCAGTTTTGAAGTAGAAAGTAACAGCCACAGTAGTTTCCATATTCTTCTTATGTTCATTCTGAACAGTGATTGTACGTATTAAAATTATTTTGCCCATCCAGGTATTACCACATGATTTTTATTTCCAGCTTATCTGGAAATTCTATGTTTGTTTATGTGGCTTAGTTAAAGGATACTATTGTAAAATGTAACTTGGACCATAATGCAGACATTGTAAAAATAAGATTTTATGAGATCTTTAGACTGAAAGCAATGTTTCCATGAAATTAAAATTCACCTTAAAAATGTCCATATGCTCTTTGAAACAGAACAACAGTAGGAGCTGAAAATGCATTTATAGTTTTTTTTTTAAAAAGTTGAAAAAAGTGTTAGTAATCACTTGACTATAGGCCTGGTTCAAAATCTAATAAAGGCAAAAAATCAATCCACTGAATTTTAGTTTAGATGTTATGGCCTGGATGTGTGGTTTGGCAGTACTGATACATCGTTACCCCGAAAGAACTGAGACTTTATTATGAAGAGAGTTAAACCAATTGTTTTGAATCCAAAGAAAGGATGTATAAGCCAGATCGTTTCAGCCAATTCAGACCTTGTAGGCTGAATTCGATACACTATTCCAGCCACAGTTCGACACTTCTGCAAACACCATTCTTGCAATCCTGATGATCACATCCGGGCTTTGTCCTTAACCAAAAACTTGGTCACTGAAATATGACTTCTTGAAACTGCTGTATTTTTGAGGTGCATCTTCCTCTAGAAGTGTTGGAAAACATTGTGGTGCTTTGAAAACTGAGCTGTTCTAGCTTCTAGCCAGTTTAGTTTTGAGGAAGAAATTTTCTTTCTGAAAGTGATGAGCCTTTCAGGCCTAATTTTCTCCTAAGATGCATATGATGGAACTCCCGCCAAGAGAAAATAATGCTTCAGGAGCCTGATTATCAGAAAGTTGCTCTGCATGGACTTGTACAATACCATTAAGTCAAATTCTTCATTATAAATTCAAAATAACTCTGCAGATATTTATCAGTATGACTGGGTCCAGGACTCAACCTCATGTGGAGTTTTTCTAGAGGTATGTTATTCTACAATATGTTTAGAATGCCCTTAATTAATAGAGCAATACATTAGAGTAATGCATTAAAAAAGTTTTTTTTTTTTTAAGTATAATGAATTACCTAGACCAGGACTCTTAAAAGCTAAGGAGACAACCACATCTGAACGTAGACATATCATTTTGTGATTAATAACACTTCAAAGCATTGCCTGAAACTGTTTTATTTTATAAATTAATATCTCTATAAAGAATAAGGAATAAAGCCAATGATTATTTAAAACTATTTGAATCAGACCTAACTACAGATATCTCCAACGAGATATATCTACATACATACATGCATACACATATGCATAAACATATGCACACATACCCATACACACATGTATCCATAAGGCTTTAATTTTAATTTTAAACACAGAACACCCCACAGATGAGCAAAACTCCAAGTGATTTTTAGTACATTGCTATTTTTCAGCAGCTTAAAACAGGTGTTTTAGCAAAACAGCAAAAAAAGGGCTGTATTATTACTTTTTTTTTACCTACAGAGTAAGACATTTTCAATTAACACCCGTTTTACAAAATCACATGCATGACAAATACACACTAAATTTAATTACAACCTACATACAGGTGCAGGAAAGTTTACTGAGGCCCATGCTATTTCTTAAAAAACCTTGAAAAGGCTTACATACATGTCCAAAGTTTTTCAGATTGCCCACTGTGTTATTACAGCAGTTACTCATGCAGAAATGCCTTTAAAAGTGCATTTTATTACAATCCTGAAGTGCAGAGTTACAGATACAGTACAAACCAGAGACATATTATGTGAACCTCACCATCATTTGTATGGAAATCCCTTCACACTTCAGAAGTGGTCAAGAGGCCACTGCATACATGAAAATGAAGTCCTAAATTACCAGGCACCATCCATTACCATCTGTTCTTATTTATTGTTTTCCCTTTACCTCTCTTTCTATTTGCTCTTTCTTTCCACAAAAAGGTTTTCAAAGATGTTAATGGGAATTAGGTGTTCTTTTCCCTGCTGACTTTGAGTGGGACTGATCTCCCTCATCATTTACACCTTTGAAAACTGAGAGCATTAGCTCCTTGAGTTGCGTACAATTTTTGTGGATACAGACACATTGTGGCTAGCACTGAAAACTGATTCTACATTTTTTACTATTATATAACTCAGTAGAAAACATGAAAATGCTGCAGCCATGATCCAAAACGTACTGGAGAGAGTGGGGGAATCTTAATTTACGTAAGCATGCATTGGACAGGATACTTAAGTACCAGAATCTTTCCCAAATATTAATCTGCGTAGGCTTAGAAGCATCCAAGGCAAACAAGAAAAAAAAAAACACCCTGCAACTGTCAAGCACAAAAAAATTAAAAAAAGAAGCAAGTATCAGCTAGTGGTCTCAAACTGTGTACACAGGCCTCCTGATCTCACTTAAGTATCAGTTTCACAGTTTTTGCACAACAGATTTTACTGGGCTGTTCGTGATGGAACTTGGCTGATGCCACTTCCCTCAGCTAATGTTTCAAGAACTGTTATTGTTAAATGACTTATGGTCCCGTATGTAGTTCCAGTGCTGCGTACTATCTGGAGCGTAAGTTGTGAAGTCGATTTCTTCACGTAAGTTGTGAAATCAATTTGTTCTCTTCCTACATTCATACATGTAGATGTGAACCGTTCGGAATACAGCACTGTGTTTAGTGGGTTGTGTTTATCAATGAGACGTATCTGTCACCAGCCAGGCAAACAGCCAGCGGCACATCATAAATTCCATCGCCCTAACAGACTTGGTTGATAACTCAGGGCTGGGGCTCCGCAACTTTGTTTTTCTACAGACAGAGAGGCACTGAAAATCCTTGGTGAGGGAAGTGCACCAGTCGTTTTGAAGTTAACCATACTTCAGTAAAAACAGTGAGATGATATTTATCCATATAATCAATTGGCAGGAATTATGGTAGTTTTCTCCTCTATTTTTGCATACACAGTCAGTTTGATTTACTAGAAAAAAGCCGAAATCAACTGCAGCAGATTCCTACTATACAAGATAACAATTTGTAACCTTTTCATTCACCAAACAAGGGCCCTGATGGTTTGGGAACTGTAACTGCCTTCGTTACTGTCATTTTGACACCACTAACCTGAGTAATAACAAAGAACTCTTCCATGTGGATGAGCCAGATTTGCAACCTCCAAACTGCCCTTTTTGTTGTGTTATGAATAATGACAAGATGAAGACCAAAAAAAAGAGAAACAATGGAGTAAATGCCTTACTAAATTAGAGCAGCTTGCATTGCTTGTAGCATAGACAGACAATTATTCTTGACACATTAATGCAAGTTGCAGGGAGCAACCTGGACACTGGAACTGCTGTGTTCCTGTGGGCAGAGGAGGACAGGATAAGGGGAAAGGAAAGGTAAAAGCTAAGTGAAAATAGTGAGATATGCAAGTGAAAACAAGAAACATTCTAGGATAATATCCAAAAAATTCTGTCAGTGCTGCTGCATTACTCTTACTGAGTTTATGTTAAAGTATATTTTCAGATTGTAGCTTTTAAATGCTTTCTGGAACTTGTAATTTATTATCCAGCAATATTCATTAGGAACTAGTTTACAATATCAAATAAAGTCATAGGAAGAGCTTTTTATGTGTTGCAATCAATACAGATAGTGAAATTATACTTAATTAAACTAAGGTGAAACAATGCTTTATTAAATGTGCTATATATCCATAGATCCTGAGGGAGGATTTTGATTTAAGTCTTGTAAATTCAGCACGCACTGCTGTAGCAACTATGCAGAAATGATTTCCTTTTCTGTCAATGGAAGTTAAGCCTGTTTGCAGAATGCTTGATTTCAGTGCAGTGATAGATGGGCACTTCTAATACCTATACTGCTCCATTTTTCACTTGCTCAGAATTAGAAATAACAAATTCATCCAATATCACATTCATATCTAATTCATAAACACAGAAAAACGACTTCTTATCTCAAAGTTGTTTTTTTGAATCTCCAAACAGGAGTAGCACTAATCTCTCCAGTAATTCTTTGGTATTGCTCTATTTTACTACTCAGGGAAGAGTAGTAACTCAAAACTTGGATCTGTACAATTTTTGTCCTTTGCCTATCACACAGGAATGGCAAACAGTTGACTCATTTTTCATTACTGATAGTTTGATCATGGTATATCATATTTCAGTACACTTCAGCCAGCTTCTGTTATCAAGGATGACTATTATTTGCTCTCACCCTTTCTGATGATACTGGCACTACCAGCATGAATCCAAAACCATTATCAGAAGTGTAAATGACACTTGGAAGGCCCAGCCTAGGAAATGTAAGCAATATGATCTAACATTTGTTGTTCCATCTTGCTGTAAGGCTTAAAGACATATTAAGACATTTTAACAAATCTAAGATTATTCTGGGACTAGTGATTTGTGACAGCACTCATCAGATGTGGAAATAAAGTTGCATCTCTTACTGGTTGAATCTTCGGAATCCACTCCTGGGAATCAACACGGGATTTCCTGCCTAATGTTGGAGTATCTCCTAGCAATTCACCTTGCTTTCAGTCAGAAGGCAGGTACACAGCTGCACGTTTAGAAGAAGGCCACTGTTAGAGGCCTCTAGAAAGGTCCCGGCTTCTACAGTACTAAAAGCAAAACAGTTTATTCTTAGGCCTTGGACAGCTTCAGAAAATGAGAGATCAGTTTTCTTTAGTAGTTGTCAGATCATACTCTTATCATGCCAGGTGCAGAGAGAGTTTCTCCTTTTTATAAGTGGAGATAGAAATAGTACATTTTAGACCACATCCTTAACTGACAAAAATCTATGATCTGTTTTATCAAAGCCAGCTCAAGATCAAATACACACTGCTTTCATTCCAACTGCTAGAGGTCAGTTGGAGTTATTCCAGTTTATACCTTTTGAGAATTTGGCACTTGCATTTTAAAAGGCAATTGGGCCCTAAAGCAAGAGCGGACTGTGTTACATTTGAATTTCTAACTAAAATGTAAGTAGCAATAAATATAATATATAGCACAATTATGACTTGCACACTCCCCTCTTTTTTTTTAAAGGAGCATATTTTTATGTTTTCTTCTTTGATCTCTCTGATCATCAGAATTTTTAATGTATCATCTGACCCACATTTCTTTTTATATTTCTATAATGATTACACTTTTAATTAACATGACAGATTGAAATATAAAAAGATAATTAAAACCCAGAGTAACATTTCAATTCCTAGTCTAACAAAGTAATTCCTCAAAAACAGTTTGAAAGATGTATGTTGATATCATCCATTAATTAATTAATTAATAACACAGTAATTAATCATGCATTAATTCATATGTTTCTATCAAGTAGGCCCAAGAATTACCACTAATAAATATCAAATTGAACACTTATCTCAAGTTGAGTTTTAGGTAAGTGCTTGCTGAGTATCCATATTGTCAGAATTATTTTAATATAAGAAGCAAGAACATTTTGTGTTACCTATTTCTAGATGTATGTGTAAACTGAAGAAAATTATGATGATAGATATACACATTATATATTGGCTATATATTCATATAGTTAGACTAAATATATGCGTATGTGCATGTGTGTGTATCTGTGGTAAAGGTTAACAGGAAACAAAATTGAAGCAAAAGATTCAAGATCAGTAATTCTTCCTTGTGCAGAGGTAAATTTTGTATCCAGAACAAGTCATTTTAGGAAAAAAAAATTGTAAGTGTATATTTTCCTGTTATATTTCCACTTTGTTTCTCCACTAACTAGTTTCCTTTATTAGAAATGGAGATGATAGTTACAGTACTGATATTAGCACTATTGGAACTACTACTAGGAGAAGAAATAAATTATTGGCAGATAAGATACTGAGATATGATGCAGATATGAGTCCTGACTACTGATGTCAACACAATTTTCTGCACAGACATCAGTGGGACAAAGATTTCACAACATGTCTTTATCAGTTATTCAGAACAATTATGGCAGGTGGAGGGAAGGATCAGGCTTTCAAGAAAAAATTTTTAAATTACAAAACAGAATTATCTATATATTCTTTCTTATCTTTACCCGAGGCCTAAAAAAACCAATCCACAATTATACAAATTTTATTGAATATTCCTAAATGGTATACTAATGTTCTAGCACCAAAGTCAGCAAGGTTAGTACCACATAGTAGCAGAACTGTCCCAATTAGTAGGTCTTTCTTGCTGTGTCAGGCCTTTTGCTCGTTCAGTTTCTGTTCAGAAAGGCACCATTTCTCAGAACTGTGACTCTGCAGGAGAGGTCAAAAAGATAAAAGGGCTGGACAGATGAGGAATACTCACAGGAGGCACCAGACAAACCTTTTCTCTTAGCTCTGACAATAGCCATGAATCTGACTTGCAGCACTGCAGCTATTCCAACATTGAGATTGCCAGCTGAGCTGAAGAGCGTTGAAACGTGTCTTATAAACTGCTGCCATTTGAAAGGATAGAGGGAACATGCTTTTCTGTCAGCTTGCTTATTTGTATCATTTAGGAAGAAATACGCAGTAGTATAAAAACAGCTTGTGCTTAAGCCAAACTTTGCCCAGTATCTTCTCTCCATCAGTGGCAAATATCAGGTACTGATGGAAGCGTATGGTGACCCATCCCCATAAACTCTTCCAGCCTCCATTGATTTGGGTCTTAATTTGCAAGATTAATGAGGCAATATAGGTGAAATCTAGTCCTAAATTAACGTAGCTCCAAAAATAAAAAATCAGGAATACTATATACTTAAGTTTCTCATTAAAGAGATGTGATGCATCTGAGCCTGAATTTATCTAATGTAATATTTCTAAATTAATAAATCTTGGAAATGCTGGAAGTAAAAGAAATAACTTCTAAAATTTGAAATTCAAAGCTTGTCCAAACATTAGGGGCCTGCCATTTGGTTATGTAAGCACTATAAACAAGCTAGTTCATTCCTGTTCTCAGAAATCATTAACTAAATGCTGGACAGTAGAGACAGATAATACATCCATCCTCATCTGTTCAGGGAAGGAGATATTTACCCATCCAAACTGAAATCACTACCCAAAGTCCATCCAAAGTTCAGTAAAAGTACTGGGCAGCTTCCCTCAAATAGCTTAATGTGAAAGAAAACAAAATACCTGAAATGGAGAAGAGTAAATCCTGATAGGTACTTGGCAGATACCTCTAGTGTCAAAAAAGGGGTTGATTTTCCCCCATGCCAAAATTGAGAAGTACAGTAATAGCATGGGAAAAAAAAAAAAAAAACAAGGAAGGCATTAGAAATGGTCAGGAACAAGTAAGCCAAATTGAATGGGCTTTGCAGATGTCTTAAAGAACTGGCGTGCTAACTTTCATCCAAGAGTACTGAAAGAATTAGCCAATGAGCCCAATGATTCATTATTGATGATTTTTACCAAATATCACGACATTGTGGAATTCTGGAGAACTGGAAATGTTGTGCCATTGTTCAAAAGTAGCCTCATGGAGTGTCTGAGGAGTATATAGGTGATTAGCCTGCCTTTGGTGCCAAGGAAAATCATGAAAAGGGTGTCATGGGAAAGAATTTAATAATGGTAACATATCGAAGGTCAGACAACATCATTATATAGAAAAAAATTTTTGCCAGCAATCTACCTTTTGTGAGATTGTCAGTTTGCTTAGTAACAGAAGTACACAGACATACATGTATTTTGACTTCTGTGCTACATTTGATTTAGCCCTCTACTGAAATATGTAGGTCTATACCAGCAATGGTGAACATGATCCTCTGGTGCATAAGCAGAGGAAAATCAAATAGGATAATTAATCACTGTCTGCAAAATCAATGGAGCTCTTTCCAAACTGAAAAATATTCAGAGCAGAACTGCAAGAATGATCTGAGGTTTGAAAAACTCATATTATAAGGAGTAAATACAGAAGCCCTTTCTACCAAAAACCAGATTAACATGTGGTTTCATCTGTTTAAAGTGTTTGCATAAGACATATTTTTAATTACTGACAAGCTGTGATCTAAAAGGAGAAGAAGCAGAATATAAAACCAGGGTTGGAAACTGAAACAAAGCAAAAAAAAAAAAGGAAGAAAATTTTGACTCAGTTTAACAGTGCAGGTAACTATGATTTAGAACAGTTTAGGAACATGACTTATTAACCCTCACTTACAACTGTCTATCAGCTTTGGTTATTCCTCAGAAAGGTGTTAGGACTGGCACCATGCTGTGGGGTCAGGCTGTTAGGGTGTATGTTGTGGGTGGCCAGATGATCAGAATGGACCTCACAGTCTGAGTGACAAGAGTTTACTCTGGCAAATCTTCTCCTGAAGACAATTTGACAGAAAACCTGGCCACAAAAAAAGAAAAAAAAAAAAAACGGGAAAAAAAGTTACATGGAAAAGTTTTAGCTGTCAAAAACCAGTTCAAATATAACCCAGTGCAGTGCAGTCCCATTAAACTACCTTGAATATCAGTGAGATGTATACCACATACAGGTATATGTGTGTCCCTGTGTGTAGGTATCGCTTTTTAAATATATTAGGTATATATTAGAGGAACCATAAAAATGTTTTTAGAATTATTATGATAGTCCATTTCCAAAAAATTCTGAATATTAAGCTGTAGCTTACCACAGAAAGACATTGTGGTGCTCTGAAGCTGAAATAAAAACGTTGAAACAAAACATTTAAGGCTGCATAGTGTCCTAGTTAAATTACCACAGTCCTGCATTTGGAATAGGGAGGAGCATGCTTGGGAATTGCCAGAATCCTTCTCCAGGAGGTCTTAAACAGGTCTGATTTTCCTAGTTAAACGCTTTCTATAAAGAATATTCCAGTTCAAACAAGAGGTATGAACATGCAGTATGTTTGGCAGTTTGAATTGTGACGATGATGAAAATCACTGCAGTTATGTAATATCCCTTTTATCTATTCCTAAGTCAGCCAACATTAAAAAGGAATGGCAGCCTAAAAGAGCACTAACTTGAGTCTTTGGAGATATGAATTTAGTTCCCTGCTCTTTATCAAGCTTTCCATGCAGCACTCAAAATAGGCACTTACATTTGGAAGTGAAAACCTAACTACCTGTACCTGCATTTTTTTCCAGTAATGTTTTGCATATGTACCACTTGCTGATTCAGCTCATGTCCAGTCATGTCAGTAAAAATAACAGACCAAAAGGGTGCTATGGGGTTGAAGCAGTCTTTAGTCTCTTTAAAAAATCATATCATAAACTGAGATCAGTGTTGGGCAGGTCCCAAGTTGCTGCTATTCTGTGGTCTACAGATGGCATTTACTTTGGGTGACCCACTCTGGCATGCCTAACCTAACACACGCATACTTGATCAAGCCACAACCGAAAAGTCATTGCCATTTTCGGTCAAAATGAAAGCTGAAGTTGGAGAAGCCCTTCACATGTTGAATGTAAAATAAACTCAGCCTTTGAGTGCCTCACCTTTGAGAGATTGAGCCAGGTTTGATTCTTTCATCTGCCTGCAGGAATTCAAATGCACATGTCCAATTCTCAGATGAACGTCTGCACACCAGACTCCAAAGTACTCCAAAGTCAGAGACAAGCTCAGCAGCTCTGTGTGAAGCTGAGCCACTCTGCAGAACAGAATTATATTCATTGAACAGAGAGAGGAAGAGCTACCTTCTAGAACTAACAGGTTACATCACTCGGCAGGTGTGTGTGTACAGGGAAGGCCCTTTTCCACAAATTGAAAATGCCTCAACAATCTTTGGAGCTGGGATCTAGAATAAAATTTTCTTTCTCTCTGGCCCAAAATGTTTTTGTTTTTTTCTGTATGAAAGGGAACATCTCAAGAGAAGATGTGCCCATGACCTCTCTCCCAAAGTAGCTTGAGACAACTAAACTCCAAAGGAAGACAAAGTTTAAGGTCCAGTCAGTTCTGGGTCTTTTGTATTGCAGTTCCAAGCACCTGGTCTTCTCCGTGAACAGTATAACCAGCCCTGGTGCCTACTTCAGTGCTGTAGATTTTTCTCTGGCAGCTCAGCACCTAAGGCATTTTGTGGATCTATTCTGTTAGTCTTTCCTCAGGGATCAGATGCCAAATCAAATGTCAACTCTGTCATCACATCAGCTGGTCTGTGGTAACTGTCTGTAATTTTGATGTGTAGTATCTTAGCTGGTGGGAAATATCAGGTAATTACACTTGGCTTAACTTGGTCTGCAAATATAACAGGGTCAAGTCATATCAACCTATATTTGTTGCCAGCTAAGAGCAGACACTAGGGCTCTACTAACACAGTAACTTGACTCCTGAAATCTGGAATCCTGGAATCTGACTCCTATCAGTTAGTTTTCCTGCTATGAAACAGGTATCACAGCGTATTCCCGCTGGACTGGAATGTAAGGAGGCTAAATGCAAGATGCTCTGGGATTGCACTGATGGAGGACATCTAAATGACAGTATTTCACATTAAATATATAATATCTTTCCTAAGCATAAATCCTAGAGAATGCATTCTTTTTTGGCAAAGTAACATATTTACAAAGGTATTTGTTGTACTTACCCACATCTGTAAATACTTTCAGGCCTTCTGAGAAGGAAGGAAGATGCAATAGAAGTGGGAAAAAAGAACCCTACAAATTTTAACAACTACACTTTTTGCCAACCTATTATAAATCTGTTCACAGGTAAAATTATGAATCCACCAGTACAGCAGTTTTATGTGCACTTACTGTAAAATGAACTGTGGTCATTAGTACATGGACATATTTTGATAATATGTGCAAAAGAGTTAAGTGCACAACTGAGTTAAATGTGCACAGAAATCATATATGCACAATTCCAAGACTGTGTGCCTGTAAGTCTGATGATGTTAATAGTAGTCACTATATCTATATTTTAGTTATAGGGATTGCTCTAATCCTTAAAAAAAACCAATATGAAGAATTAGACTTGCATTCTAAACCATAAGCTTGATTTATAGCAAAATTACATTTTGTCTCTGCAGTCCAGCTGCCAGTAAATCAACTGTACAATTAAGAGCTTCTCTCTTTTTTTGCTTTTAAAAGTGTATTAATGACAAAAGAAGGCTCTTAAACTACTGCCACTGGCATCAGTCATTCAAACATAGCTGTGTTGCACTTTTTAACAACCAAATTAATTCCACATGAAGAGTAATAGTATTTACTGGGTTTTTTTTCCTTTTTCAAACTCTGCAGACGTCTTGCAGGAAATGGCTTGACATACATTCCTAAGGGAGCATTTGCCGGCCTTTTCAGTCTTAAAGTGCTGTAAGTAAACTGTGTGTTGTTTGATATATTTCTGATTTCCTAAATGCTCCAGGGAACTAATTAACTAGTGAAGTTTTGATCAACTAAATTACATATTTTGATCGGTTCATTTTGAACAATTCAATTGAAGTGAAGATGAATATGAGCATCATTAAATCTTTGCTTTTTCATATAGAAAGTATCTTATAGACAAAGGTTTGAAAACATTAATGTCATTCTAAAAACAACTTACTCGTCAAGTAGATGTCTCTGTACAATATCAAAGGTAAAAATTCAGTTAATAGTTTCTTTAATTGACTCATAAGTTCTGAGTTGAAGTCTAAAAACCTTAGTGGACTTTTCATGATCACATAAAATTGAAGATAAATTGCCCTTTCCTTTATTGAGAGCTGGGGAAAAACTAATTATTATGGAATACTATGTAATTTAAAATCCAGTTCTTACTTCATATGTATATCTTATTCTTTGCAGATATAATAACTGCAGGATAAATTATCAAACATATGACTAAAACATGTATTATTTAGAGTAATAAGACTGCACATATTGTTACTAAAATTTTTGGGAGGCCTAATCTCACTATGTTTATACTTGAGGGGATCTTTGCCTATGAAAAGATAACAGAAATTGCTTTACTACCAAAAATGCCAATCTTTTGGTCAGTGTCAAGCCAATCTAGATCCTAATGTAAGAGTGTACAGAGCTCTACTGCAAGGATACCTAAGTGGGAAAGAAGTATGAAGAGCTTCCCACTCCATCTACTCTTAAATTGGCACAGCTGTAACTCTTGTTGGCCTAAGGAGCTTTCGGCCTGACAAAAATGATTCTGCTATCAATGTCCCATCATGTATGCCTCATTTAGAAGACAGCATGTACTTCTTCAGTTTTACCCAGATAGAATCCTTTTATTTTTGTAGGAGTTTGCCCAAACGAGGATATTAGGCAGTGTGAATGGAAGCCACCTCTTTCTTCTCGCAAAGTGATGCCTCATATTCTAAGGGAAGAAAAGGTGTTACTGGAGTGAAAAATTATTTTCAATCTTTGCAGGCTAAATCATGTAACAGTTTCAGAAAGGAGACTTGTTGGGTTATTGCCAGCAACCTTTCTTTTCAGAAAATTAATTTTATTGGGAAAAATTCAGCACTCTTTACAGAGCTAAAATTTCATTCAAACCAAATCAGAAACTCCTCACACAGTTAAAAGTATGTGTAGTGTTTTCTTGAGTTAAGGATTGCAAGAGTTGATCCTTCAGAGCTTTATCAGAATGAGAAACTGAACGACTTCAGAAGGGAAAGGAAATCACTACATAAGGATAATAATTTCAGAATCAGTGGAGGCAATTAGGAGCTCAAGCCCTGTTGAAAATGAATAGGATTATTCTATTAACTTCCTGAGCTGCTGTGAAAATTCTGCTCAAAGCTGGTGTGTAGCTGTTAATGAAGCTAATATGCTATAGCTACTTGTTTACTTTGAAGAGAATTAGCATTCTGAAAGAAGTAGGGGATTGGAGTATTTGTGTAGATTGTTTCTTTGTTTGTAATCTTAAAGTATAGCAAAAGAAAAAAAGGAGGTAAGCTTGGAAGAAAATTTGCAATAGAAAATAATTGTCTTTACTGTGTTGGGTCTGGTTTTCATGTTACTCTAAACGTAGGATGCTGCAGAATAACCAACTACGCCAGGTTCCTGCTGAAGCACTTCAGAACTTGCGCAGCCTCCAGTCTCTGTGAGTATACTTGATATGTCAGCTTGTAACCTTGTATTAACAATAATGTATAAGATTACCTATTAATTACCTCCTTAATGTGCTGAACCAACTTTTTGTTTTAACTCTCTTTAAGCTGCTTTTCTTCAGAATTGTACTTTCTGTTAAACATCAGAAGTGACTAATTTCATTCCAGTAATTTTGTGACATTGACAGCTGCTTTACAGTGTTATAAGATGGTTCATGGTCTGAGAAAATGCTCCTTGCCCTGCAATATTTTCTCTTTCAAGAAGAGTATGATCCCTTGAGCACTGGTCTTTCCCATGAAGAGAATCCCAAATGACTCCCTTTTTTTATTTCATCTGGTGTAATTTTTTCTTTATAAGCAACATCAAAAACACTATTAACTCATGAAACAAAGCGTACTAGAGGATGTTTAATTATAGTCTGTGCTTCAGGCAGGTCTCCCTATTTATATTTCTTGACTGTGCCATGCTGACTCAGTCCACAAACTTCAGTTTTAACAGAACTGCTGCCAAAATTCCTAGACCAGGAGTGAGGATTGGCTGATTAGTAGTATGAATGAAATTATTTTGATGAGCTTCTGCCCTGTAACGTAAGAATGGTTGTACCAGGTCATGCTAAAAGCTGACCTAGCCCATTATCCAGTCTTGAACAGCAGATGCCTAAGAAAAAATAAAAGGTCAGGTAAAGAATATGATAATACTTCCTTGCTATCCTGTCCCAACTGCCAGAGATTTGCATTCAGCAACTCACTGAGCCCATAGTGTTTTCTTAGTTCTTGAAGGATTTTATTCTGTGAGTTTGAACAATTGCTTTCTGAGTCCATTTAACATCCATAATTTTTTGTGGCAGCATATCTGCTGATCAGCTAACTGGGCAGTGTGATAAAGCACCTCCTTTTATTTACTCTGAATTTTCCACCACGTTTGGTGACGCTTAAATGCAGTATCAGGAGAGTGTGTGAATACCTGTTCCTTGTTGATGTACTCCAGATTTTATAGACCTTTGTTATATCTCCATTAGTCATGTTTTTCAGTTACGGGCTGTTGAATTGTTTCATATGTGGGAGATATTCCTTTCTTCTGATCATTCTTGTCATTCTTCCCTGAACTTTTTTCCCCACTTCTCTTATATTGTATTTGAGACAATTCAAGGGGAAGATCAGACTTGCACAGAATATTGAAAGTGTTTGCATGCCATAGATGTGGTGCAATGATGCTTTTTTGTTCTCTTTCCTTTCCTATTAGCTCCACAAACTTAGTTTTGTTTTTAACCATTGCTGAACACTGAGCTGTTGTTTTCATACTTATTTATTATAACCTAAAGACATCTTTCTGGCATGTTAATAGCTACTCAAGAGTTCCTCATATAAGGTTGGGATTGCCTTTTCCCCAGCTGCATCGCTTTGCGTTTATCTTCACTGGTATCCATCTGCCATGTTATTGCTTGGTCAATTCAGTATCATGAGTTCTTTCCGCAGCTCTTGCAGTTGACACTTTGCATCCACAAGATTGCTCTTGCTGTCTCAATGCAGGAAGCTATATATAGATTCTATTTCTGATTTATCCACAAATGTTCATTGTTGCCTGATATAATAAGGGCTAAATTTTCTAAAGTATCTGCTAATCTTGAATGTGCAGCATAAGATATCTAGATGATGGAAGACAGGCATGCAACTTCTTTGGAAGCAGGAAAATGCCAGCTGACTCTTCTCTGTGCTTTAGCTGGCCACCTTATACTTCCAAAGAATTATTTTGAAATGCAATTACTTTCCTAAAAAGTTCCAAGATCCTAATGTAGAAGTCATTAGATAAGTTCAAATATCTGTCACAAAAAAATGTTCCTACAGTATGTACTAATCAGCAGCCTCACAGGTAAAAGTCTGATGAAGACAAGGATACAGTGAGCATGGATACCAAACTATCCAGTCTGGTCAAAGTCGAGATATATCTATTGGTGGGAAGCATACTGTGTTGAACATGCTCTCTTCTTTGTTTGTATATAAAGGAGATCCACCAGATGGTTAACCTCTTTTAAATATGTTCAATTCAGCCAAAATCTTATGAACAGAATTAATGAAATGAATTGATTTCCAGCAAAATTGTCATTTGTGTGTAACTTATCACTACACACACACATATTATACAGTATTAACTCCCAGGTTTTTATGTCCTTCTTGAACAATAATTACCTCCTTTATACACAAAGTGTTCGTTGAAGTTCCTAAAGGTAAAAGAGCCCTAAGAATTAATTATCTTATAATTGTTATTTGGTCAGTGCCTTTTTTCTTTATTGACCAGACACAGACTGAAATATCTGAGCCATATACTTTTGAGGTTACAGTTCTTTCCTTTGATCTTTTAAAAAGTCATGAGAAAATGCTGGTCTAGTGACTATATTAGATTTTCTTTCTGCTAAACAAACAAAAAAATCTTGCTGAGATCACATCATTCTATACACATTCTGGACCAAAACACGATAAGCCAAGCAAACAAGAGTTCCTTTGTTGCTCTGAAAGAAACTGTTGAATTTTCAATACAGTTTCTAAACAAAATGACGGTCTCACTCATTCTTTGTTGTAAATATCTTTCCCTGAGGTGAGGAAGAAGCTGAAGAAGTAAACCGCAGTTTATGTAGTCTGTGTAAAGGACTGATATCCTGTGGCAGAATCAAAACAGAGGGGGAATAGTAATGGCCAGTAGAAACCTTTAAACAGCTGTGTAGCAGACCCAAGATAGAATGATAGGGGTTTGTACAGAAAAGCTACTATCAGTTGAAAGACGATCAGTGGCAAAAGAGACCTCTTTGAGGAAAAGAAAACTATTATTCTTTTGTTTGCTTAAACTAGGTTGTGCCTGTCAGATAAAGGTGTGCAGAGATTCAATTTCTTGTTTCATGCAGTCTAGCAATTTTCTGTTCACAAGGTGACTCTTGCATTGGTTTCTGATTTACAATAGGAATTATTTCTTGAAACCTTTGAAATAACGGGAGTGTTTTCAAGAGTGTAATTAAGAGGTTAAAAGCCTTCACAAAGGCACATTTTCTATAAGACAGCAAGTTCTTGTATTTATTATGTTTAACTATATAGCCTGACATGACTTGTGGAAGTCTCATTAACCCTTTTCCTCAAGCTAGAACAGTTGCAAAAAAAAAAAAAAAAAGAAGAAAAGAAAACTGGTGACAGAACTCAAAACTCTCCCCTTTGTACTTTTCACCCAAGAAAGACAGTCATGTAGAGAGACAAGTTATACTAACTGCCTTGTTCCTTAATTAATATGAAGAGGATTGTGTTCAAATAATTTTTATATAAATACAATTGTGTGTGTGTATGTACACACACATACTGATTTTCCATGATTGCTTATAATACAAATTCATCACAAATTTTTGCACAAAAAGGTACTTCTGGATGATGTTCCTTCCTTATCCTTTAGGTCCAGGCTCAGTGATGACAGTCTAAGTATCGATATTGACAGACAGACTAGTTGATGTTAGATGGCCTGTGGTACATAGAGCAAGAAGAACTAATGTATTGCAAAGATGAGCAAAAGTTCCTTCCTCTTTCTAATCCAAGGTATAATACTGCTTGCATGCTGAATGGAGTGATATATATTCATAAATTTCTTAAGGCTTAGACTTTCTTAACACTTGAACTACCTTTAAAAATAGATCACTTTTCTTCAGGCAGCAGACATTATTTAATGAGTACTATAACATGAGAAATGGGCACAAAAATTAAACTAACCAAAAAAAGCCAAGGATTTGTTCATTTCATCTTAAGCAGCAGGAATTTGTGAGGAAAACCTGAATCCTGCTGCCTTCAAGCAAACAAAGGACTGTATGTTTTTATGTAACTGAAACAAAAATAAGACTAAACAATATTAAAATCTTCTCCAATTCTATAAAAATCTTTGTAGTTCACTAGTCAACAATGGTGACATGCTGCTTGGACAATGATTGTGTGCGACTCGGATTCCCTTTATGGCAGGAGGATTTAAGGAAATAACCAGAACAAGTTGGTTTTTGAGATGTGGTTATCTCCAATGTCTTTAACATATTATATGGGCTATAGTTTTCCTTTGAAATCTAATATAAATACAAATTATCAGGATTACTGGCCCTAACAATGGAAATGATATTTATTTCTGTTAAGCCAAAGAGAGGAAAACATGTTCTCAAGTACCATGACTGAAAGTGACCAACATATAATCACTGATGTGTTGCAAGTTCGATCTTGGCAGCAGGGTTTGAAGTGTCACTTGAATGCTGTCTTCCCTATCACGTCCACCTTCAGCAAATGTATTTCTTTAGAACTGACTATAAGCAGATGGTCTGTGGGTTTTAGGTTTCCCAAGCTCCAGTATCTCCATTCTTGCACACTGCTGTTTAAATCAAGAAGGCTTTTAATGATTTTGAATAGACCTGTATAGTCCAGTAACTTTTTAGATGCGTGTATTAACTTATTTTTCAAATATAGTTATTCATTAACAGCTTGCTTTCTGGCCAACTCTTTTCGCTAAATTTATGTATTTGTTTAAATAGATACCTTTTTTTCCTGTGGTGTAATTCTCTTGTCACATCTTTGCCAATTCTGGTACATAAATGATGTCATTATAATTTAAGTATTTTGTTTTTGAACAAGAAGGATTTGTCAAAACAGGCAATGACATGTCAATTATTTTTTTAAAAAGTTTGTTCCCTGAAAGTGTTAACACCAATAATTTTTTATTACTAGGAACTGATAAGTTTGCAGATCTCCATTTGTGAATGTTACTAAACAAAGGAGGAAAGTGTAATTAACATTGCTGATGGAGAAGCAAACCTTCTGCCCTTCTTTTATTGCACTGTTGTAATACAACACTTTGCAGTGAATACTACAGATGAAACTTCACTCCCGGTTTGTTTTCTTGTTTAGGCATCATTGTTAATGAGCAGCTTTTACTGTTGCTTTGTCAGACACAGAAATACCAAGAACAAGAACACATCAAGTAGTATGTCACTGTCCATACCCAACCAGTCCTCGAGGACATTTAAAAGCAAGCATTATTTACAGAAATACACATCACCTGCTTTCATTCTTGTAAAATTTGAGAGGACTTTTACTTTAATAATAGAAAACAGGGTAGAATACAAGATAGCCCCTCTTCCAAAGAACTGGAAAGAGTTGATAAGCCATCTTTTCTCCCTTGAAACCTGCAAAATTTGATTTAGTATAGCAAATGAATTTGACTTTACAGGTAAGAAGATATGAAAATAGTGCCAATGAAATTTGTTTCAAATTGCCTAACAGAATTTTTAAAACACTAAAATTTTCTTTTTAAGATATTTTGGTATCATGTGGACCACGTGAAGGTGACACAGGGTTTTACATAAAAGGTTACCTGGAAATAGTCTAGGACATTCTTAGTCATTGCCTGGATGGAACAGGTCAGAAAATGGAATTTTCATCTCCTTCTCTTTATCCCTCCAAATATTTGACGTTTCAAGAGAAGTTTCCATTCTGAATCAGAACAAAGAATTGAAGGTTTCCATGGAACAAACTTCCAAAATGCTTCCAATCCAGTCTTAAAATAAAAAAGGCTTTTGTCAGAAATGTTAACTTTAAACTATTTTTTTTTTTGCAGTTTGATGCTTGTGCTAATAATCCTGATTTTTACTTAAAAATCAACACTTTCCTGTGAAGGCAAAATTACTTTGAAATCACGTTGTCCCAAGAAAATTGTTTTTCATGAAGAGAAGAGCTTTAGCTAAAAGAAAAGAGCTTTAGCTGTGGTTTTCCACTGTACACCCTAAGATAATGAAGCCTGCAGAAGGCAATATCATTCTTAGGAAACCCAGTATCTCAACAGTTACCCACAAACTCCCTGAGGAGGAATTTCCCACAGTTTAAATAAAGGTTGTGTGTACCCATGCTTGCATCAGTACACATATGCAAAGATGTCTCAAAACTCAGTATTGCAGTCTCCTTACTTTATTGCATGTCTTGTCCTTTTGAGCTATTAGAGCCCTGGGGCACAATAGACACCAGAAGAGGGGCTGAAACATGGAGCACTAGTACAGTGTTGGACCACCCCTCTCAGTTTCAGCTGCTTTTCTAGCTTCACAGGCAGCTGGGAGGAAGACAAGGTGCAAGGGTCCCTAAGCTCTCTCTGCCACCATTTCACTTGGGTGCAATCCCTCGTTGAACCCGCTGCAGGGTCAGATTGTTCTCAAAGTGGGGTGCAAATAGACTGATCTATCAGCAATTCCAGGCCGCTGAGTGATGTTCTGTTTCATCCAGGAAAAGCTAAGAGGCATCTGACTTTTCTATCTTCTGACCAGTTTCATAAGAGTTAAAATTCTTATCATGTCTACAAGAGACAGACAAATTTCTCAACGTTGGAACCACACAGCAAAAATCTTCCTGCCTGGCTGAGCCCCACCTGGATATGTATACCGCATGCGGGAGGAGGAGCAGCTACCCTGGGAACGGTAAACAAGGAGGGGGCTGACCCTCTGTTTCAGAGGAGATCCTCTAAGGCACTGTAAAATGACACACTGTTGCTACAGCCAGTCCAGCAAAGCAAACAGTACTTAGGAGCACTCCCAGGCACCGGCCGTGACCGTCCGTAGTGCTGCACTGTCAGCAGGGTCCCTGGCACGCTTTTGCCCCATGCCAACTGATGTTTACCTGAACTGTTCCCCAGGGTCATTTGGCAGTTTGCATGCTCCTGGGACCCTTCCAAGGGAGCCATCTGCACACAGCCACCTTGTTAGGGAGGCTAGGAGAGGTCACTAGTGCAGTGTGGGCCACTCTGAGCCACCTGGCCACAGGACCTGGGAGTGCTCTAGGCACACATAATGCACAAGGTTAGGCACAGACTGTGTAGGGTATTCAGCCAGAGTCCCAGGATAACCCAGCAACTCCTGCTGGCCCCGCTTTTTCCCATCTTTGGGGATTCAGAGTGCCCAGTGTCAGAGCTGATCTTAGTATGAAAATAGCATTGCAACAGGCTGTTTGTGCTTTATACAATGACACTGTCATTTGGGTAATATCCCAGGCCTCTGTCTCAAATGCAGGTTTATCAGAATACCTGAACCGCACATTTGGATGTGAAGAGAAACACTAAGGAGTGAAACTCTGAGCTGCAGAGACCTCCCAGTCATGTAAAGCTAAATAGTGGGACAGGAAAAGATGCTCCAAAACTGTGACCTTTTTCTTATTTCTTCTGGTCTCACTATGCTGCACAGGGTTCTTTGTATCAATCCTATACAGGCCCATACAAGGGCAGAGCTGAAAGTGAGATGTGGGAACTGCTGTGCTGGTCTGTTGTAATTATGCTTTTACAATAGTCCTAGCATTTTCCCCTGTGGAGTGAAGGGGATATCCTGCTAAAGGGCCATGCTTGAAAACCAAACTCACAATAGCCAGCTATATTTTTGTTACATCCACTTTTCAGAGCCAATTTTGATGTCACTGTTGCCATTCCTTAAATTGGGCTTTAGCCCAGTTCATATAAACAAGCTGCTGAGAGCTGGTCTGTGGAGGGACTACCACAAGCTAGCAAAAACGGTGGGGCTGAGCATGATGACCCCATCCTCTCTCTTATACCATCCCCAGAGAGGTCCCACCCCCAACCACTTTTTGTCATTGCCCCAGACCTTGCAGCAAGCAGCTTGTCTACTGCTCCTCACATAGCAGAACCAGGTCAGGAAAGGAGGAAGGTAGGAAGGTCTCTTCTCTGCTGTGCTTGAAATCAGTCCTCATGTGCTCTCGCTTGTTTGCCTCCCCTGCCTATTATGGATAGCCCCTTTTCCTTTGGTTTTACCTGTCCTATTTTAAACTTATATGTGAGAAGAAACATTTTATCTTTGACTTTTTTATGCATCTTTGTGGCTTATTTCCATTCCATTCCCTTTGTAGTATCTTTTCAGGGTCCTTCCTTGCAAGAAGAGGCAACTCATGCAATAGATATCTAGTTCAGAGATGTCAAGAGATCATCTGTTCTGACTGTCTCTTGCACACAACAGGCCACAGCCACCTTCCAGAGGCCACAGCAAACGTGAAAACCAAAATAAAAGTTTTATCAGCTTCAACAACAACCTACCACAGGAAAAGAGCAGGAGAGACAATGGCCATCACACTTCACTCAGTCCCTGCAATGTTTCAAGTGATTCAGTAGGTTAAAACACAGATGATGCTAGCAAATAGACTGTACCAAGTGTTTCAGGGGAATGCTCCAACAATCTCTGTCAGGCTGACTTCAGAGAAATTTGCCTCCTGATCCCGCATCTAGCATTTGATTTAACCTTGAATGCATGAGCAAGACGCACCCACAAGACATTAAGGAATTTCGTGATCAGTAGATACATCCAGGTTGTAGCTGGGCTTGCTCTTGATAGGAAGACTCAGAAAAAGGAAAAAACATATATTCCCTTAGAAGCCAGATTATTCATACATCAGGGAGGAAAGCATTTTTGTTGGGCCCTACAGAAAAACAGTGGCTTAAAACTATCAGTTCATACTGAATTGATCAAAACAAATATGAATCAAATCTTTTTCAAACATCTACCTTCACCTGTTTCAGAGTACCAATAAATTAGTCATCTTCAAAATTCTATATGAATAATATCTTTGCATAATTTATAATGCATATGGTCATAACATTCACAATATGTCACAGGAAGCAAGAGTGGGATACAGTCCACATGGCTCAAGCATTTACTTTGAAAGGTTTGGACATTTTAAGTGAGCTCATGATGAATTTCATACTGGCTGTCTTACTTATATGCTGCCTATCAGAGGAGATCAAGCATTTCTGTTCTAAATTGGCTCTCTCTGGAATATAATAGCAGCTTTCAAACTCCCCACATGTTATCTATATATTTTAAATTATAAATAGGGTCATGTTTGTTAGTTAATGGGTTTAGTTCTTAAAGTGCCAAAACTTTGATCAACGTGTAAAACAATTGGCTGAAAATGATGATTTTGATCAATGTTTTTTACATCAGTGTACATTACCTACAATATGATAGGAAACATAATCACTACTGAAATTTTTAATCTGCAAGTAGGAAAATGGTACTTGGGAATTTTAAAAAGATTAGATAACAAAAGAACACTTGAGGCAGTACTTCTTAAGAGCACTTGTAGGGTATGTAATCCAGTTACAGAGCTTACAGCACAAATCATTGTAGTTTCTTGTTTTCTTACAAAGTTTATTTACACAATAATCCAGCTACCCAGAATCTCATTTATATTGCTGCAGTCCTATTTTTACTTCTATGTTGTATATTTTATTTATATAACCAGTGGTGGAAACTTAAGGTATAAACAAAATCGGTTCCTTAATTTGCTACTAAATATGGGTAAGGTAAAAATCCTGATTGCACTGAAGACAATAGAAGTATTGCCATTTTAGCCACTTAGATCACACATAGACAACTGGCTATTGGCTTCACTATGCAGCCAAGGAATATGTGAGTAACTAATCTGGAGTCAACAGAGAAGTCGAAGCTGCAGGCTCAGGCTTCATATGGAACAAGATGTTAACTGTAATATAGTAACACGTTTAGGCTGAATAAAGCCTCCATTCTTTAATCAGTGTAACTGTCAAACTAATGCAACTGTAACTTCTTAGTTTACATACCAGCGTCACACAGGGAAGAAATTTACTTCTAACCAAACACAAAGAAACCTCATCTACTCATTCAAATTATACCTTATTTGAAAACACAGGCATAGCATGGTTGTTGCCTGGGGAATAGAGGAGGTACAGCATGAGTATTTCTAAACATTTCCAGCCTCACCCATTTGTTGACAGACCCTTGAGTTATTTTGGAAGCTCTGTCTCTGCTGCCTGCCATGTCAGTTATTATATTGAAAATTTAATTGTACAAGGACTTTGACACTGAACTTTATAAATTTGTTCCAACTGACCTTGTCTCAGTTACTTGCCAGTCTGGCACGGAGCCTTAGCATTCGTTATTTGTTCTCATGCAGTAGGTAGAAGCAACGTGGAGCAGGAGATAGAATGGACCTGACATTTTACATGACTGTAAATGAAAAAGCAGCTTTAAATAAAGAGATTATTATGCCCGCCACAAAGTGTATTACATTTCTCTCAAACAGACTGAATTTAGGTTGTACAGAGTTACTTTGTACCCTGGGTGTGTCTGTTTGTTCTGTAGTGTTTTCAAACTTCTATTTAAATTTGTTTTTATTTCCCCATTCACTTAATTACTCCTCTCTGCAGACATCTTCAACAGAAGTTCTAGAGAATGGCTTTTATGTTACAAAGTACAAGTCACTGCAACACATTAGAAGCAAAAAAAGAATATCAGAGTTCAGATCACTATCTTGATGTTTCATGAAGTTTCAGAAATCTGAAGCACACTTTTAAATGTTTCCCTGAAAACATCACAATGGGGAAAAAAAAGAGCAAAAGTAAAAGTCAGTGAAAATATGACATATGTTTACTGCCTGTTTAAAACCTCATATCTGCAAAAGGATCAGTAGATTTACTCTTTATTTACACAAGTGTAAGAGCAAGACATCACCTGCAGAATCTCGAGAAGAGCAGTACAGTGTGCAGTTGAGCTCCCTCTGTTGGCTCTACAGCAACTGAAGTGTATTTAATAACTTATTTTTCAAAATAAATATGTTTGCAACACTGATCTCTATTTAAAAAACTTTTTTCTCTGCTACTAAAAAATATTAATTTCAGTGCTCATTGGAATCGTTGGAATAACCAGTATTTAACAAGAGATAAGATGGTAAAAAAGACTCAGGAATGAGTTATATTTTTGGCTTTTAAAATGAGTACATAGGGTATGGAAAGCCAAATCACCTTTCAACTCCATGACTCAGTGATTTACAGATTCTGAAAGAGAATCTCTTACTGTGTTTCTTATACCTTTTTTTATTCCATACTTTCACATGATTGGCAGAAGGAAAAAATTCATGCCCAGTCCACAGAGAAGCTCTGTTCAAAAATGATCAGCCTGTACTTTCAGTGAATTGGTGGCTCCAATGGGGAGCTCGCTGCAGTGAGCCAGCTGACCAGAAGAATTATGAACACAATACGAGGTCTCAGGGATTAGGTTGCAGACAAGACTGAAATGCAGAATCTCCAGGAAATGAGAAATGGACATGGCAGCCCATGTCCTTCCTTTGGGGTTGTGTCCTTAATGATAACTTCTTATAGCCATTGTGTGAATTCACTGTTCTTTTCTCAGAATCAATTTTTTCTATTTCTTTTTCTCCTAGGCGTCTGGATGCCAACCACATCAACTATGTGCCCCCCAACTGCTTCAGTGGTTTGGTCTCCCTCAGACACCTGTGGCTAGATGATAATTCTTTGACAGAAATTCCTGTCCAAGCTTTTAGAAGTTTACCAGCACTACAAGCAATGACACTGGCACTGAATAAAATTCATCACATACCAGACTATGCTTTTGGAAACCTGTCTAGTTTGGTAGTTTTGTAAGTTTTATTGATTGCATTTTAGCCACAATCTTTGACTTCTTTGCAAGGCTTTGGCCTCTTTGTGATAAATTACTTTAACATGCAACATTTAATTTAGACTTTGCTTGAGACAACCTTTAACAATTAAATATTCCCCTAGTCCCTCCCCCGTTGGCAAATGATGGGTGAATACCCACATTAGTTAAATGTCATTTTATCTTACAATGTTAATATTAAATTTATATTTTGGGGCTATAAATCTAAAGCATCCCCTTTATTTTTGCACTAAGTTTAATGATATTCCTTTACCAAGAGCTAAATACCAGCGAAAGAGATTTGTAACAAAAGAGATTGTTACAGAAGATGTTCTTTTCAAATACAAATTTGTTTTTCTGCAGCGTTTTACATGTAGTAGAAAAAAAATAAAAAAATCAATGATCTTGGAGAAAGATTTTTTTACAACTTCTTACAGCTAAACTAGTATTTTCCAAATTGCTTCTTTTGATCCAGCTTAAAAGTTTCCATCTCCAGTAAAGAACTACGTAAGAGAATTGAAAGATCACCGTATCGGGTCGGCAAAACAAACAGGAGTAGAAGAATTGTATGTCCTTTAAGACTCTAAGGCAGTATGTAGTGAATGAGGGAAGATTAGAAAAAGGAAATGAACTGAAAAGCTTTCTGGGTGACTTGAAAAGAATTTTGAACAGTATAAATGTATGTATTTCCCCTCATAGAAAGTATATGTAGTTTTGTATTTTGATATGTTCACATGCCAATATTGCTAAAGAAAACAGATGCAAAACTCACACCAGAATCTGGAGGGAATACTATGGAACACGGATTCAATTTTTTTATCTTCTGGGAATGTACCAAGAGGAAAAAGTTTCTAGACTGTCTAAAGAAGCTGAGGAGGAGAACTGAGGGAGAGAAGTTACTTCAGGATACCTCGGAAAATGGTAGCATTACTAAAGAGAGAATAATATAGTCAAGATTTACAAGCTGTCTGAAACTATAGCGTGTAAAAGACTTAGCATATTTTAGCATACTCCAACATAAGAATCTGATCCCAGTGTAAGCAGTGTACCTGGCACACTTCAGGGTTCTTTACTGAAAGTTATAATCACCATCTGTGCCTAGTGCTTAATATGAACGTTGTATAGGGCACAAAAAATAGGGGGTAACGGCTTTGTAGTGCCACACAGTTTTGCCTTCTGTTTATATGAAGTAAACTGAACTTCAGCATTAGCAATCTCCCACAGGTTAAAGTCTTTGAAGAAGGGGACGGACTTGTCATTTGATTGAGCTTCTAGACTTAGTAATGCTGAAGATGGACAAAGTCTTGAAAGTCGTTCTGTAGATGCCTACCAGAAATACAGTGATATGAGGGCAGTTAAGAAATCCAGGAGAAAATCACTTCTTTTGATGCCCTAATTGTCTCTGCTCAGGCTCCCGTTTTTAGATCAACCCTGCATATTTCTGGTCTTCTGGTCTTTTATTTATTAATAGATTTATTAATAATTAAATCATTCCTCGTTATCTGCAACTTCTGATATTTCTGGCTCACCAAAATCTTTATGTGTGGTTCTGCTCCAATAGGAGTAGGATTGAAGCTATAGTCATTAAAGATCCAAACATAATTGGAATTTGCAGACAAACTCTTTATACTAACTAGAGCATGAAAGGTCAGTGTAGTAGCTAAAAAAAAGAAGAGGAGGAAAAAGAAGAAGAATTTGATTAGGTTTCTTCCTAGGAAAGGAAAAAAACAAAAAATGTTTGCATTTTTCACATTTTTCTTCAGAATCTCTGACTTTTATGGACTGCCCCAAAGCAAGTAGACTCAATTTCTGTAGGTTCTGCAGGACATTCAGAGAGTTTGTGATCTTTAAAATTATTTTCAGAGCAGAATGAAGTGTTGAAAGATTTGTGCCTGGCAGCTCCCTATTCACAGCCCCTCTTTTCTTTTAAAGTGCTACTCCCATAGTTTCCCTCCACTATGGGGGTGGAGTGTCAAGAATAAAATGAAAGAAAAGTCTGCTGGGAAAAAAGCATCCTTTTTAAAAAAACACCCCGAAGTTGCTCCAAGTTCTATCCACTCACATTAATGAGCTGCACACGGAATGTTTTTTTTTTTTGTGTGTCAATCTAAAAAACTTAGAAATAAGCAGCATTCCGAGCCACAGCATGAAAGTCCCAAACTTTCATGTGGGAAAGTTTGATCAAAATATAACATATCTTGTAAGAGCATAAAATTACTTTCAATTGCTGAACATTTGAAAAAGTAGCTGTGGATTTTTATTGTTTCAAAGGAATACAAGTTACAGCATGTGTAAGATCAATTAGTTTACTCATCTCATTGAAGTTACAGCTTTTTGTCCTATGATTTGCATCGTCTTCTTTCATTCTGCAAGCCTAATGTTTGTTTCCTCTCTGCTTTATTATCCGTCTCCTCACCTGCTCCAGTTCTGTGCCATCCCCTCTAACATCCTCTGAATATACATCTTCCAAACACACCTCACATCACCACACAGTTTTTAAGGCAACCGTGTTAATTAATCACCAATGAGAATATATCTAGAGTTTCACAGTACATAATACGCGAACCCCAACCTACCAGGATATACACTTTTTAAACAATCTAGGTGGTTTTAAAAATCCCTTCTATGAAACCAAATCGAAGCCTGCATGAGTGGGGAGATACCAGGAGGAAAGGCAGGGAGAAGGTGCCTCCTATACATGCTCTTGCAAAAGCATGACTTGCATATAATCAGTGCATGCTTGAAAATAAGTTTCTTTTGATTTAACCATCAAAATGTTTTGCTTAAGTCCACTGTGTGCAACGTGCTTTCCTGACTGTGTGCTTAATGTTCCCCTGCAGACATCTCCATAACAATAGAATCTACTCCCTGGGAAAGAAATGCTTTGATGGGCTCCACAGCCTAGAGACTTTGTGAGTTGACCTCTTATTTGTTTCTCTTTTTTTTTCCCCAGTGTTTCCATTAATATTCTGAAAGAATAAAAATAGCCTAAAAGCTAAATCTGTTTTTTGGGTTGCCTGATTGCTACAAGATCTAAGTGATCATTCACAATGAACATATATAACAAATCCTATTTTTGACCATAAAATTAGTTTGTCTTTTTAATAAGCATTGTCAATTAATAAATGGTTTAAAGGACATTTGAAAACTGTACCAGGCATTGAAAAAGAAGTGGCTATTCATGAACAGTTATGCTTGCCTAGGTTAGTATTATTTGTCTTGTTTAATCAGCAAAGCTAATAACTATATTGGGAAATTGTCAGAATGAAAAGCTTTAACATTAATAAACTGTCTTGCTGAGGGGTGGGTTATAAAATCAGATGGTTTGATGTTTTTTATCGCTGTAAAAAGCGAATGTGCCAGGTGTGTTTTAGAAGGGGGGAAAAGGAATACTTTAGTTGTATCCAAGCTTTTGTCTTTAAAGGGCTCCATTAAAGAATGACGCTGGCAAAGATTGAAATTGCCTCAAGTTTTCACCATAATTCTGTTCAGATCACTTCAAATTTTCTTGCGTTTTCTAACAAAAGTTAATTCTACAGAAGAACGCCAAACAAGAAAGCAGTGCTGCTATATTGTGCAAAGGATTTTGCTACAGTTAGATGAATAAAGATGTTGCCCACTAGAGTAGACCCCAGAATCCCAAAATGCTATAGGGCAGTAAAACCTTGCATATCCTTTCCCCTGCCACCTGCTGTATCACCACCAGTTGAACGCTCTCTAAGCATCTTAGAGATTTTACCCAACCAGGAGAGAGGCTAAAATGGTGCTGACCCATTATGAGGAGCAAATACATAAAGTATCGAACAAGGGTAATGCTAATCTAAACCTAATGATTTGCTTTCTCATCCACAGAAGCACTTAGTACCCACTTTCATGCTTCACTAAGATCAGAAAGCAAGAAGTTTGGGACTTTTTTTTTTATCACTAGTTTTGATTGCATTCATCCCTTAGCATTGCATTGCAATGTTACAATTTTGACTTTTAGCCTGCTGTGAATTGAAAGGAAGTCCCTCAGTGTAGCACCGGAAAGGGGAACGGGAAAGGGAGAAGGATAATGTAATAGTTTGTTTTGTGTTTTTAAATGAGATTCACATGGCATTTGGTCAAAAATGGGGAAGAACGAACAATGGAATAAGAAATTACAAGCCCAGTCCCAGCCACCTGGTATGAAAGAGATGAAAACATAGAGGACAGCCTTGCACCTGGACATAAGTGGAGGTGCAGCCACTTCACTGCAATAGGCCAATATAGCATTTGCATCAAGCACACTGACTGGCAACCCACGCTGTATAGACCAGTTTCTAGGTAGTTTAAAGATAATCTAAGGAGATCACAGTGTAAATGATGGAAACCAGCTTTAGGGCCATTGGTTTGCATCAACACATAGGTCTGGAAAATGCATATCACTGGATGGCAAAACCAAACTGTACATTCCTGTAATCTCTTTTTATCAATGAGTAGGAGAAAGAAAGATTTACAAGCAGGAAGGAAAGCCTTGTTGAGTTCAGACAGCAGTTTCCTGCCTGCATTACTTCAGCCTGATACTGTTTCAATTTCAATCTGTTGTAAACTGTGATTTGCGTTTTGCCTATTCGAAAAGTCTCTTACTGAAGTTTATCAGACTGTATGCCTCAAAAAGCAGCGTCCAAGGAGCATCGCAGTAAACAGGCATATCTCAGTCTTAGTTTCAGGTGTCCTCTTATGGCTAAATGATGCATGTCACACTAAGGACAGGAGTTTGCTTACAGTCTCTTCAACTTAACAGAATGAGGTCTAATTAGCATTGCAGCTTGAGCATTTCTTAAAGCAGAGGTCACTGGGCTAGTTAAAATACTATTTTTATGATTTGTATGGTTAGAAACTTTCTCCATGTGAATATTGTCAAAACTCACAGTTAACAATACTGTTAATGATAATGTTAAATTTACTGGATGTTTTGCCACTTGGTTGGGCCAGGGGAAGATATCCCCCAATCATTTTTACCCTCCCAATTCCAATATCTCATGTTTTTCCCACTTCATATTTCTTGGTCTCACAGACCATGAAAAGAAACATCAGAGAAAAAAATGAAGGATTAATACAACTAGACAGTGAATCAGAGGGAAATGAAACCTTTATAATGAGACATATCAGCCATGTAAAATTCAGTTCACCATACAAAGTTGTTGAATATTCTATTCATAAGGCAGATTTTCTTCCATTAATGCTTTCAAATATTGAAAAGGATAGAGAATTTACCAAGCAGATCCCTTACTAGTATCTGAATCCATTTATATTTTCTTCATCAAAAAGTAGCTAATGTATAATTAAAAATAGGACACATCAGAAAATAGGAATCATAATGTACCCTGAATGGAGTTTATTAGAAAACATTCATATGCTTTTGAGGATTTCCTGACTTTTGGCTTATGTATTTATTTAATGCATGGAAGATGATACTTTGTTACAAATGCCAACAATTCTATGTTATCCCTTAAAGACTGTATATAATCTATTTTTACACAGAGATTTAAATTACAACAGTCTGGACGAGTTCCCCACTGCTATCAGGACACTGACAAACCTAAAAGAATTGTAAGTACTGAGCTCATATTAGAAAGTAGGATGTTTTGTCTAGTGTGTGACTGATTTTTTTTTTTTAATGCTGGTGATTTTATCAGTTATCTGTAAAAACTGATGTCCTGGAAATAGCTAATAAACATGCCAACATGCATAAAGATAGTTTTCAACATTTAGTTTAGAGCATTTAACTTCTGACAACTTTTACTTTTGTACTGAAATGCATTGTGCGGTGGATTTTTTTCAGGAATTTCATCCTTGGAATATACTACAGTAAATAATGAACACTATAATTCATTTTGAGTACCAAACATAGCAGTTGTTTGTTTCAGAATGTTCAAAATACCGCAATCTTCTAAGCTAAGAAAAAGCCATGGCTCTCCTATTAGCCCATCAGGTTTAAATTTCTTTTGCTTTCCTCCTCCCCCCCCCCACACTTTTAGCTTTAAATTAAAGCAGTTTCTTTCAAATATAAATAGTCCTTTGCAATGCTGTAAACCAAACACTTCTCAATACACAAACATAGTTTGCATAAAGTAAAACCAACACTGAAAAGTAACTAGCCAATTTTATTGTAAAAAGCAGCTGAATTTTAAAAGAACAGATGAAAATGAATGAGCTAGTTAGCAACAATGTATATGTTCCAGATTCTTTCCATTTGATTTATTTACCATGTTACTGGTAACATCAGTATAGATTTTAAAAAGCTAGGTAATCCTATAGTAATTGGACACAGTTGTGTGACTGTTGCATCAAAAACTGATCTTAAAGCCAGTTGAAGTAATTACCTGGGATTTTCTCCAAAGCAGGGAATCGCCAGGCAATGCTGACACCAGCTCAGCATCTCCAGTGCTGGCAAAGAGTGCGGCTCTGGAGAAGGGAAAGGGACTATGAGTTTCTCAGTCCAACTATTCTCAGCTGCCACAGTGTCCTCTGTGGGCTACAAATGATTGCCATGAAATCCAGAGGCCTCAAAGGATTGCCTTTTTGCTGACCTCAGGAGCCAGTAGCCAAACATGAATAACTCCAGGTTTGCAGTAAGTGCACGTTGTCCAGCCCAGCAAATTGCCTGATATGCTTGAGATTACTGGTCCCCTTAGGACCTCACCTCTAATCAGGACCTCACTTCAAACACTGTTGTTTCAGATAATTTCCTAGGTGCAAAAAATCTTTGGAGTATGAAATTGCAATCTGAAGTCCCAAATCAGGCACAGAATTTGACCATATGCTTCGGTGCTTTGTCTAGGCCATGGATGCTGATCCTTAAAGCACGGGGTCTCTCCCGTGAGGTTCTGCGTGCCCTTCAGTTCTGGCCTAGGTGAGAGCCCTGGACCATAGAGGTTTAACTCTTTGCAGGGCTATCTTAGTGAGGGTGTTCCCAAACAGGGCTTGTTTCTCTGTGAGAATTTGTGCCTGGGCTTGAAAGCACAGAGTATGGCCAGTTGTAAAGGGCTTGCAGACATCAAGGCAGCCAATCAGAGCTGGGGATCTGCTGGCAAGAGGCCAGGGAGTCAGTGCTGTATCTGTTTGATGCTAAGGAGCTCCATTGTCCCGGATGCTCTACTTCAAGGTCTCAGCTGTAAGAGTAGTTATCCCGCTAAAGTAAGTGGATATACTTATGACCCAAAGTTAATGCATAATAGTGTTTGCCAGACCAGATTTCAAAGATACCTACAGAAACATTTTTCCCAGTGTGGCCTTACTATAGGCTTTTTACCCAGGGGTGCAGACAGCACTTTTGTTCACTAAGTGAACAGACAAGATCAAAACCAGCTTCGGTTCAGACACCAGGTACCCACTGGGGTGCAGTGCCACAGGAAATGGGCACAGGAAACGGACCCTGTCCATGAGCTGCATCACTTCTGACCAGCTCAGTATTGCTCCATGCTCATTTGTGTAGAGGTGCACTGGAGTATGCTCTTGGCTGAGGATAGTGCTGCTCCCTCACTCAAACTGTAGTCAGAATGATGATGAAGGGCCAGATATTGCCCTGGGAAGTAGTCATGCCATTTCCTTAACTTTTCTGCCATGCAAGGAATCACATTCAGTACAGCCACACAAACAGTCTGTTTATTGGTTCTAGATGAAATGGTTCCTCAGATTGCTTAGAATCTGCATGTACATGGATTACAGTCTTTATTACATGCAAAAGAACTAGGAATTTAGAGCCTTGCTCTGTAGCTCATCAGCAGTAGCAGGACTACTAAATGAGTGAAAACAATATTGTGGGACCTGTTCAAGTAATGACCAAATGTGCTTGCATCAGTGAACAATTTGAGACTTTCTAAATGCATAAATTTAATCTGGGAAGCTTTTTTCATACCAGTCTGAACTAATGGGAATTTCCCACACAAATCATCATTGTTCCTTTTGAAACCTTAGTTGTTTTTTTTGTTTTTCACAATGGAGAATTACTCATATGAATAAAATCCAGTAATTAATGACAAGGCAAAGATTTGGTCCTCTGTTCAGCAGGCACAACTACATTGGATAGCTTGTTCATGTCCACATCTAAAGTAGTTCAACAAAAAGTGGTTTGGGGAGGCTCAACATGTTATAGTATAGTGTTTAAAATCATTTACATAATAAATTTGCACAATTCATTATTATCCCAGGGAAAGAAATACTTGCAGTTTAACAAGTACAGGGGGAAATATGTATATGTATATATTTTATATATAGTATATACTTTATGTATATGTATATACACACAAATGTACCTACATGTATATGTGATGTACACCTATTATTCACTGTTTCCTACTATGCAATCCCAATTTTAGAATGCCATTTTGCAATTTGCTTCATCCAAATGACATTGTCCAAATAGAAGAGTGCAGAATTCCAGCTATTTCTTTGCTTTTTTTTCTTTTGCTTTTTTCAGCTGTCTACTTCTAGAAAACAAGGACATACCTTTAAACACAGCCACTTTTCTTATTAAAAACAAAAAAAATCTCAGATCATGCATTCACTTTTTTTTCTTACTGTGTAAACTATTTTTTCTTTTTCTAGGGGATTTCATAGCAATAACATCAAGTCAATACCAGAGCGTGCATTTGTGGGCAATCCATCACTTATTACAATGTAAGTGATAATAGTTTACCAATAACTCTTGTTAGAAAAGATGGAATTAAATATCATAATTGTGGCTATCAAGTCCCCTTCTGTCTGTACTGTGTAGCACAGCATTATACAAGCAGACAAGAGCTCATATCTTGCCATCTTCATGGAGAGATGGGCAGTTTGCATACCTATTTAAAGGGACAGTCATGCTCCCCAGCATTTGACCTTTTGTTCAAACTATTGCTTATGAGTCTCTTAGGATCACTGGCAGAAGACGCTAGCAAAAAATTACTCTTGGTGGCTTCTAGTCTCAGTTCCCATTGTCTTACATATGAATGCATTTAACTGGCAAACTGCAAAATAAGAAATTATAAAATAAATGTAAGAAAAATAGTGACTCATCTTGAGGGATATTATTCTATGAGCAAAAGCAGCATGGCTTCAAAAGTGCGATGGGACTCAAATGCTATGGATAGACAGCCTCTTACAAATATAGAAAGTTCTGACTTTTTCACCTGCTAAATTTAAATTTGTACCAGATAGTAACCAGTGCTTCATCTTTGTATTTCTATCTTTGCAAACCTGGGAGAAAGAGGAAGTATTTTGTTGATTGGCTTCTAGCTTTAAAACCAAGGAAGCAATGGCTGCTTGAGCATTCAAAATAAGGCTGATGGAAATGGGTTAGTGGGTGAGAAAAAGCCCAGAGGTACACCAAGTCTGTGGTTTATCCTACGGAGTTTACTCATTTCCATATAGTGTAATTGTGTGATTTATTTTGAATCTTTTTAAATATTTTGCATAAAATGTCTTTTTCCCCTATTTTTGCAGACATTTTTATGATAACCCTATCCAGCTTGTTGGAAAGTCTGCTTTTCAACACTTACCAGAACTCAGAACTCTGTATGTGTTTACCTTTTTATTTTAATTGTCTTTATATAGTACACTATTGCAATTGTCCCACACTTCCCTGACAATGATATTGAAATTATGTTTTTAAATTCTAGGACTTTAAATGGTGCTTCAGAGATAACAGAGTTTCCTGATCTGACTGGGACTGCAAGTCTGGAGAGTTTGTAAGTGCTAGAGAAGTACTCCATAGTATGCAAAATAAATGATTTTTTTTGCTTTGTTTTGGTTTCTGGGATACTGACTTATTTTAAGGAATGACCTAAAAAAGTATTTGCTTTGCAATGTTTAAAAAGTAATTTATTTTTTTTTTTGTAAATACTTTCAACAGGACTCTCACAGGAGCACAGATCACCTCTCTCCCCAAATCAGCTTGTGACCAGTTACCTAATCTCCAAATGCTGTACGTTTCAGTAAGATTGATAACATTACATTAATGTAAGAGATTAGTGGACAAATGAAATCATTATGATTTTGAAATTACCCACTTTCTGCTATTTCTGTATATCACATTACTGCTTAGGAACTCAGATAAGGGAGCGGACCCCTATCTTGCTCAATAGTACCAGCTTCAAAAACCTCACAGTCCACTTATCAGTGAGGATTTCCCATGTGTTGTTGAAAAAGAGTCCTTTTCACATATAGTTACTTTGCATATTTTTAGAAAAGAGTAAAATGATTCTCAGTTTTGTTTAAAAAAACATCAGAACTATTTGCATGGCCTTGTTTGCGTTCATTCTCTCTCTCTCCTACACTAGTCTCTTTTTTTTCCTCATTGAGGCAGATAATTCAGTGAAGTCAGTGGAAAATATAATTGAGTAAGGAGTGCAGTTTCAAGTCTTTATTATGCTTCTCTTTTACTTTCTTTTCCAACCAGACATAAGTAGTTGACTGAAATTTTAATAGACTATTCCTTGGCGTGTTGGGGCATAGTTTTTGTACTAACTATCCAATATTATTTTAGCTTGGAAATATTCTTGGAGTATATCACTAACGAAAGTAATCATTGTGTCCACTTCTTTGAGAATGAGCCAACAGCACTTTGCTCTATGTATTACATCACTAGGAATGTATTTGGTATTAGTTCTCTTGGCCAACACTGAAATAGCACTAATTATAACACATTATTTGAATACCAGTGTGGATGTCATGAACTGTTTCTAGAAAAATTAAGTTTTAGTTGAGGGATTCATTATAATCATTTCCAGAATGATAAAAGACAAAAACAGTTTGCTGCCAGAAGAAAGTTTGCACACAGACTTAAGCTTAAATATGTCTTGTATTATTCAAAAAGGATTAATAAACTCTAAACAGAAGGCAAATAAACATTACAGTAATATAAATACAGTTCATAGTACAATTCATAGTAGAGTGGGACCCTCCACTGGAAATTCACATTTTATATTTTCAAGTATCACCCTGTATTACTAGAGCTGACATTTAAAAGGTTGGGGAATGAATTTGACAGCAGTGTCATGTACTCAGAGTTGCTTTTTACCCATGCCCATCAGATTGGAACAAACCCGCCAAGCCCACATTTAAGTTTGCATGTTAGTTTTGTCTATCCCATGAAATATATTGGGATACTGAACCCCACAAGTCATTTGGAGGCAGCAGTCTTGAAGACTTCCTGGCTCAGACGCAGCAAAACACCCTGCTTTGAAACACAAATACTAAAAGCACAAACACTGCTTTGAAAGCCAATTTGGGCGTCCTCCCTAGCCTCCAATGCTTCCACATGTGCATTAATGCACACAGAGGCTTCCTGGGTGTCTACACACCTGCAGCAAAGGTGTTTCTGAGAACATGGTTCCAGCAGTCCTCACAAGACTGCTCTCAGCATGGTTAAGTGTGCACCTCATCGTGGGAACCATAACCACTTGCCTTCTGCTGCAAAGACCCTCGTGTATTAACAAAGTGAAAAAAAAATCCTTAAAAGTGAACAAGTGAAATATTTTCTAGTGCGCTATCGGAATTGAGGGGAGGGGGATTTTTTTTTTTTTTTTTTTTTTTTTTTGATATGTGGAGAGGGAGTGTCAGTATGTATAAAATGCAGGTTGGTAACATCCTTTTAAGAAGACCTAAGTCACATAGCTGTGTGACAGGATAGTCATCATCCACCAGACATACCAAACATCTTTCACCTCAGCTTAAAAGCCTCCAGCTCACTAGAATTGTTCTCTAACTTGCCTGACTTGGACCCCAGGTTGCCTGTGACCAACACAAAAACAGAGTCAGTAATCTTCACTACTGAAACAAAAATGTATATATATTGATAGTAGCCTGTGTGCACAGTAACAAAAGTGGGATACATTCAGTTCACACGCTGTCATTGCTTGCACCATTTCCACAAATCATGTATTGAATATATGAAATGCCCCTGTCAGGACAGTAACAATGAAAATTAAATTAAATTTTTTCCAAGGAAGCAACTTCATAGAGCTGAACCAGTTTTAAAGAATTTGAAACAGGCAGGAAAACATATTAATCTTTAAATGGATAATATTAGATAACAGTGGAAAAGGACATCTTTCCTGTTTATAGTTAGAATGCTCTCTGCATAGGCAAAATTCCCATTCGGTTTGGTGTGAGTTTTCCCTGAGCAAGATGTACGGGATGAGACTATTATTCGAGGGGGGGTGGGGAGTGGGAGGATTGATTCTTTTTATTTTTTCTTTCCAATTTCTGCAAATTGCCAGGGCTTGTTTTCGATTAGTTACATTATACTATAAATCAGTCCAGATGTTTCACTTATTCTGTAATTTGTTGAGCTTTGGCTCAAGTCTTTTTAGGTTTTTTTCCTCCGTGTAGTGATTGATTTCAAAGTTAGTTCCAATATATTTTTAACCAGAGCTCTCAACTAGAAGATATAACAGTTCTAAGGGTCAGGAGCAACACTTTTTAATTAGAAGTGTAGACTGGAAAGCTGATTACTGTTCAGTGTGACTATAGCCAGAAAATATAGGATCTTCTCTGACAAAATATGAGTATATATATTTGATAGAGCATTTTAAATGATGTAAGTATTTGTCAGATATTAAACTTGATGAATATGAAGCTATTCCATATAAGCATACTGCAAATTTCATTACTTTAAAACACTCAGACATCTACATTTCAGGCAGGAAATCTTCAGACAATGCAAGGAATTTTCAGGCATAGGATATGGATTCAATACATCCTAACTTTTCCTCTCCTCTCCCTGCCTCCTCCTCGGTTAGAAGTCAAAATCTGACAGATGAGAGAGAATAACTGAGACTGCACATTTCTATTCCCTTCTGAGTGTGAATAAAAACAAGTTATTTTTAAATCCAGCATGAAGATAGCCAATTTCCAAAAGGAAAACTTTTTATTTTAATGTTACCTTGCTGTTAATCTTTACTTTTTTTTCTTGTCTTGTGTATTGCAGGGATCTGTCTTATAATCTGCTGGAAGATTTACCCTGTTTTGCTGCATGTAAAAAGCTCCAAAAAATGTAAGCTTCAGACTATCCTAAAATGCCTAAAAAGAGGCATCTGTATACAAATTGCTTGGACATCATTAATTTTGTTACTGCTAGCCAATTTGACATATCCCAAATACAATACCCTTACAATGTAAGGAGGTTGATCCCTAAACTCAGTCCAAAATACCCCAATGCGTCCTCCAAATGTCTTTGAAACCAATGAGTTTCTTATTGCTGTTTCAGTGACTTGCATCACAATGAAATCGATGAAATTAAAGCAGATACTTTTCGGCAGCTGGCTGCTCTGCGTTCTCTGTGAGTACAGCCATAACAGCAATTCACCTGGGGGTCTCAGAAACACGGGGCATATACTGTCTGCCCCCAAATGTTCCTGTTTCTATTTTTCCTCACTTGGATCATTCACCCATTAGGTCATACTTGTGAAAGCAGAATAAACATTGTGAAGCTGAGCATCTGCAGCAATGAATTCAAAGATGTAAACATATAGCTATAATAGCTGCTACTTCTAAATATTTCTGGTGGAGGTGGAAAGAGATACTGAGCCAGAGCTAGTATCTGTTGGCAGGTTCGCAATAATCAGCTCTATGGAGCATGAAATCTTTTTATAGAAGATGGTATGTTAAGAAATACGTTTCAATCCTGCATGGGTTTATGGGTTTTACTCAGACAAGTATTCTAATAGGATAATTTTGTGGAGAAATTATTCATGGGTATAAGTCTTTGCAGAAACTAGCCTGTAGATTTTTTTTTTTTTTTTAAGAAGTGTTTTCAGTCATTCTGATTTTTCAAGGGAGGTGAAGATTCTGGTTAGGAAGTTAAGCCTATTGACAGTGGATTTGCTTTTCCTAGTTATATCATGACAATTTCTTAGAAGTAGTGCATCTATCCACTCTTCTTTCTGCTGCATTGGGAGATTGTGAAGCAGACTGAAAACAAACAACTGAGTTAGATTATAGAAGTCATTAAGAAGTTTTAGAAAAAGTTGTCAGTTTAGTAACTAACAACGTTAACGGACTAACATCATTTAAAAACTGGGAAAGACATCTCATTATGAGATATGCAGAAGCTTATTGAAAATATTTGCATGTAATTAATACCTTTTTTATATTTAGGCATCCTAATCAAGTGTATGAAAACTGCCATATTCACTCAGTGGGTATGTAATTTTCCGCTCACTTTTTTTGTAGGGATTTAGCTTGGAACAAAATTAAAATTATTCATCCCAATGCATTCTCTTCTTTACCATCTCTGATCAAACTGTAAGTATTTATATATCTTTTATATTTAAATTTTCACATTTTTCTTGCAAGAGCATATAAAAACTTTATAACTTAGTGCCCCATTCAGGAGAAATTAAGGTTTTCTCTATTGTAATTCTCTGGTCTATTGAATTCTTATGTGTATGTCTGCTTTCTCATACTTCACCAACTCCCATAGGTATTATGGCAAAGCTGCATATACCACTGTGTAATCATGGTGATTTGGTGCCCATGAAGTACATCAGTGTATCTGCTTTTCTTCTGTTAGTTTGTTAATAGTTTAGTCTCTTGTAGCAGTGTTTCCAGGGCAGATTTGTTATTATTTGTATATCAGAACTAAAATCAGATCCAAAATTGAATACCATTTTCAAGTAAGCATCTTTATTTCATTGTTTCTCATTTGATAGAACAGGTTTGCTTCTTTAGTAACTTCAGCCAGAGTAATTAGTGGTCAAAACATCAGAGGCCTAATTTTGCAGGCCTTATTCACAAGCTCTTCTCAGTCTTTATTAACTTCTTCGTTTTTCCCGCTGTCATTGGAATACCTCTTTCAGATGACTCCCTGAGGCAATGGGTGTATGGAGAAGACCTGAGAGAAAATTCCTCCAGAGTTATCTTGCACACAAAGACATAATGCTGGGCATCTGCTCACAGATAATCCAGTAGCTGCTGGGAAACCTAAATTTGGAAAGCTATTGTAGGTTGTATCAGTATCCTGTTGCTGTGCAAACCTCCTCTCTTGATGGTGCTCTGACAAATGTCCATAGACAGAGCATTGCCTATTGCATACCTTTTTTTTTTTTTTTTTGACCCTCCTCAGGGCTTTCCTACAGAAGAAAGTAAATGAGAAATGGATGAGGGAACACTGTTCTACCAGCAGTAAACTGTAGCTTTGGTCTGTAGCACTGAACACTCAGAGATCGTTAAAGAAAAATGCCCTTTAACACACACAGTAAACCAGTGTACCAGTGTTATCTGAAGTGCTAGTCTGTAATCCTGGTCTGACTGAAGTCAGTAGTAGTTTTTCCATTTCAGTGGGACCAAAATTTCACCTTTGATATTTAACCATGTTGTGAGTAATACCACACACACACAACCAGAAAAGAGCAGTGCATCAGCATACCTCCTATTTTAAGACTAGCCCCTTAGATTTCAGTAGATAGTCCAAAAGAGCCCACCCTTTGGCATGAAAACATTTCAGTAGCACTCCCCTTCTTACTCCTTCCTGAGTGTTGACCAGCTTAAGTACTGCAGTGTAGATTACTGTGAAGAGGACTGAAAAGGCTTATAGAAAAAATGGAAGAGGGAAAGAGAGAAATAGAGAAAATACCTCTGAACTTCTTCCTCTTTCATTACTTTACATATTTCTCCTTGATCGCAATCACTTTTCCTTCATCTGTTTTACTTTCTCCAAGCCATATATCCATGTTCATCTGCATTGTCTTCCCTCAGCTGCTCAGACAAACCTCAGCTCAGAACTGTCACCTTCATTCTCTCCAGCCCAGACCTGTCCTGCTCTGAAACATGCTTCTTCCTCATCCACTGGCCCTGCTTCTTGTGGAGGATTCAGAGCACTCATTTCTTCCTGCGTCCCACTGAACTGTTTAAGCTGCAGAAATGTCTTCTGGTAGTGGCTCCCTTTAATACCAACAGTCCAATGAACTGATTTTAATTTCATTCGCTAGTCTCAAAACTGGCACTATGAATGCTTGGAGTCAAAACTTGACAACAGAGGTTACTCTTAGCAAACTGCTGGATATTACTGTTAGCTTTCTGCTAGGTACACAGATGTGTTCTCCTGAGTGGTGTTGCAGATTTGCTCTGCTGATTGGGGGGGGTCTCTGCTTAATGCAGTGATCTTTGATAGAGTTAGAAATGTATAACCTGTTTTTCCAACATGACACTTCAAGTGCTGAAGAAAAAAATGAAAACTTGTAAACTGATTTTTATTTGCTGTTATGCAGGGACGTGTCATCCAACCTTTTGTCCTCTTTTCCTGTGACGGGGCTACATGGTTTAACTCATTTAAAATTAACAGGAAATCATGCCCTACAAAGTTTGATATCATCTGAAAATTTTCCAGAACTCAAGTGAGTATATCATTAAAACTAATAAGCCACATTTGGGTTCTTGTGCAATGGAAGGTGTGTCAGTGTGTAAGGCATGGTGCTTTGTATTATCAGTCTTTGATCTGTGCTATTAAAAATAAAGCAAATATGATAAAAATGTGATAGACTTATTTTATTATGCTCACTTTTAACTGCAGAAACTATGAAGGGTTTTGAAATATTAACCCCAGTACTTGCTTAAAATGAGCCACATCTGCTTCCTGGTGATATGGTTCAAAAGCTGTTAAAACAACATTGCTAGCAGCTTAGTGATATGCCCTTCTTCTGCTGGCTGTTCTTACAGAACTTCCATTAAATTTAATGAGAACTCAGTAAATATCAAGGGAAGAATATAGTCCTGAAGTTTTAAAATATTTGTTCATATTTGTTTAAAGTAGAAACAAACAGATTTTAGCTTTAATCTTTTGATTAAGATTCAGATAATACTCGTCCATCATTATTAAAACATTTTGATGCTGATGGATAGTTTTCTGCTGGATGCTCTGTGATACAGGAAGGAAATGTTTTCTAGAGATTATTTGCAGCTCTGCTAGTCATTGGATGACCACAGATAAATCATTTTAAAGGGAGATTTGCCTCTGACTTTAGGGTATTTGGCAGTGACCCCTCACTCTCCTAGTTCCCTTGCTTTTTATATTTTAATTGGAAGTCCAAGTCCATGTCCAAGTGCAAAATATAATTTTATTCCCCATTTCCCCATTTTATTGTAAGAGGTTTGATATCATAAAGTTTGAAACAAATAGCATGTGCATAGGTACATCCTCACTAGATTCAACTTTTGCACTGCAAAAGTTCCATAAGTCATAGTAAGCCGACAGCTCAAGGAGACATACCACCGGTAAAAAGGACTAGGGTAGTTTGGAGTTATAAATAAGAGAGTCATGAGTAGAAATAGGAAGCTGATTTAACCTCTGTATACTGTACTGGAGGGATTCACACTAGAATACTTCTGTGGTGGTATATTAATAGAATCAGAGAGAAGAGCTGCAAAAAGTGGTTCCAGGATTAGGAACAAATGCCTTAAAAGACTTAATAAAACCAATACCTGTAGTTTGTCACAGAGAAGAATGGGCGATGACTTGATCACAGTATATGAAACTACTTTATAATGAAAAGACTCAAGGTACTAGAGGCCTTACACAAGTTCAGATGGGTCTCAGAGGTCAAGAATCAAGTACCATAAGAAATCCTGTATGGCTGAGGCTGAGTTTTTATCACAGTTTTTCTTCTATGACTTTGCCTGCATGTTGAGGCAAATGACAATTCTAGATATCTGAAGGTTCTTGAAAAGAATGTAAATAAAGAAAATCAGTGAGGCCCAGCTAGCAAGTATACAGTAATATATATGTATGTGACATGGCCTGCAGGCGTAAGAAGTATTGCTTCTAGAATAATTCACTATTCAACTGAATTATGTACAACTAGGATTTGTTAATTATTTTATTAAAACTATATTTTATATGATTCTTCCCCCAGTAAAATTATGTACCTTGCTAAAATGCAACTACAGTGAATCTAATCCATGTAAGTACTTAACAAGGAAGTGTCAGGGAATAGCTGAAGTCGTTAAAAAAGGTGTAAGAGATATGATTACATATCTCGGGCTGATTGATATCTGTAAGAGCAAAGGACATCTAGTCAGGGGAGAATGGGGTAAAATCTTGACCTGGAGTCCATAGGACTTTTACCATGAATTAAAATGGTCAGGACTTCACACAGGATCACTGCATGGGCAGTGTATAAAGCACCAAACTTGAACAGAGATCTAAAACAAAATGAAATTTTACCCTTTATAATTGTTGGAACTAGACGTTTGTTATAACATTAAAGACAAATTCCTGTATAAAAGCTTCTTGCTCATCTAAGTGGGTCATTGCTGTTCAATGCACAAACACATCAAACAGCTGAGCATCCTCTGCCCCACCTTCAGCAACGGCACAAGAACGCACACAGCTTAGCCCAGCCTGCTATAGCAAGCTATGAGGAAATAAAGCCAGGTTGCCAACCACTCCTTTCTTCTTTATCTGATGCTTTGATTCAGTACTGTAAAGAATTCAGTTACTAGATCCATCCATCATAACTGTGCATTCCCATTCACTGACAACCCCACACCTTTGTGAGCTGAAAAATGACATTGTGTTCTCTGCTGCTTAATCAAAAACCAAAGAAAGCATTCCTTGCTTCAGAAAGAAAAAAAAAAGTAAAGATACAGATACCATCAGTAAGATAAGCAGTACATAAAAACAGATTCAGCCAATGTTTTTTAAAGAATTTAATTTGACAAAGTCCAAATCACCCATATCAAATAGGCTGGAAATGGGATTCTTGCTCTTTAACTAAGATAGTCTAAAAGTTTGGGGGGGTTGGAAACAGGGGAACAGTGTAACGCAAGAGGTCCAGATTTCTACTCTAGGGCTGGCCATCAGACTGGTAGAAGCCCAACAGCATCTGGAAACCTGTCATTATTAAGCGTATGGAGCTGTGTGATTAACCAGAGAATACATTAGCATGAGTCACTTGAGACTGAAATATCCACCAGCTAGTCCTTCGCACAGCAGTATAAACTTCTTCCAAAAAGGTCTGGAGCCATTAGTCACAACCATCACCTTGCAGAACTTTCAATGTTTTTTTAAATAAGGTTATTTTTGTCAGAAAAGGGGCTTTTCTAGTTTTAACCAATTCATGGTGATTGCTTTTCAGCCTAGAAGAAGACTAACTATGGGGTAGTCTAGTAACCTGTGGGTTTAATAATAGTTTATGTAAGGACAGCTTATGGGAATTTTTTACAAAAATATTTAATCAGATAATCTCTTTATTTTAAAAAATCATATGCACAGAAATGAGTTAGAAATTAAATATTTAGATCTGCTGGCATAAACCTGCTTTATCTTGGTTACCTTGAACTTTACTGGAGTACTTAAAAATTTCCTTTTAAAATTTTTGCATTATGTACAACAGTACAGATTATTGTTGCTAATTCCCAGCAGAAATATCAGCAAGTAGAAACTAAATGCCCCCAAATGCACTAATTTAACAATAATAACTTTAGCCGTTAGGGTTAGTTTGTTCCCCTTTGTACCAAGCCTTTGGCTAGTGCACGAGTTTAAGTCTCATTGACACTGGGCCTTATTCACAGACTGATCCCTTTGTAGATTTCCCAGGGCTTTAAAGGTTGCTTAGAGTATTTATTATGTTAATTTACATGATTAAACTGTTAAAAGTAATCTGATAGTAGGATATAGTTCTATTTTATTCCTTTTAAGTTAAGTCAGAACAACTTTTAATCACCTCTTTTATGGTTGCTTTTTTTTGGTTGATTAGGCTTTTGAAATGGAGGCTAAGGTTTTATTGTGTATTATTGGAGAACAGTGCAGATTAAGTATCTCTACTTCCAAAGCATAAAGTATGTTTAAGAAATAGAAGAAATAGTCTGTAGAACTTGAATATATGTAGTTCTTCCATGCTACCCCAGAATTTGCACATTCCTAAAGTAATGGAATTCCAAACATACAGAAAATCAGCAACTGTCTGACAATAGAAACCCTCAAAATCATTGAAACTCACTGACCAATACCCAGTTATGTGTTAGGAATACCAATGATCTTAAAAGAATTAGTAATGAACATCCAGTGTCCTGCGATCACCGTGCACATTCCTATGACAATTAATAAAGTAAAACCGTTTCTTCTGTGACACTGTTTCACACATGATGTATATCTGATGCGTTCACTGTTCAGTTCAGAACATTGCTTTTTTTGGTCTGCACATGAAAGACAATCTCCCTTCTGCTGTTTCACTGTGAAAAAGGCTTGAGGTGGAGAGAAATGGATGACGTTTGAATCCAAAAGTAGATCTCATCTTCCCAAAATTGGAGAAATTCCATTTGGGGAATGATGTTTTGTTTTTGCCTGTTATGCAGGTAGAGGCAGTTGTGATCTTTGGATCTGCTTTTTAAAAAGAAAACATTAAGGAAGTAACATGTTGAGCTACACGATAAAATCATTAAAAAACATAAAGTACAAATATGACTCTCAGAGCAACACTCAATTGCAAGACACATATCTCTAACTGCTTCATTAAATATATAATTTAAAATATTACTAAATATGTCCATCATGAAAATATACAGGAAAATGTCATTGTGCCTTTAATAAAATTAGCCTAGAAATCATTTGCGTTTCTGACATGGAATTCTGTCTGTGAATCCTCCATTTTGTATTACCATGACTGATTTTTACCCATAAATATTTTTACTTTCAATTACGGTTATTTAACCAAGTTCCTCTGTGCTAACATTAGAGGGGCAATACAATCTAGTAACTCTGGCACTCTAAACCAGTATCATGGCCTGCTTCCTTGTCAGGGTCATGGAAATGCCTTATGCTTATCAGTGCTGTGCTTTTGGAGCTTGTGAGAGCCACTACAAGATCTCCAGCCAATGGAACAAAGACGAGAATAGCAGCACTGATGATTTTCACAGGAAGGATACCGGATTGTTACAAATTCAAGGTAATCCTCATCTTTTGCTTTTAAATCTACCTAAAGCCTGTGATTTTTTCAGAGAAAGGAGTAGAAATTCTGACACTGAGTTTCACAGGAGCAGCCTGTGATGTTAAGTAAATGCAGTACTCTTTTACAGTCTCTTGCCCAATAATATGTTATTCAAGTGTTACCATACTTAGCAAACTCATTGTGTCAGATAAGTCTTTCAAAAGTCTCAGTCACTCTTCTTGCCATCTAAATGCTAACTATAATAATGTGGGAAGTAAAATTTTCCCTTTATTTGGGAGGAAGGGAAGCATGCTGCAGTACACACTATACAATAGCAGACCAGCAAAGATCCAGGTCACCGTTTCTTGCGAGGCTTGAAGGTAGTAGCTCATCCTTGGCTTGCATGTGCTGTGCACCTGCTTCAGGATGAGTCACAGCATTAGTATGGCTAACCTGGCATCGCTGCCAGTGTTTTTTCCTGACACTTCATGAGTACCAAAGAGTACATCTGCTCTCCAGGATAGAATATTACTGTGTATTTCCTCCCCTTCAGCATAAGGACTGTTACGCGACCTCTTACTTTAAGTGCACACATACATGTTAAACTATCTTGCTGCCTTCTATGCTATCTCCACTCCTGCAAACCAGTAAATTTCAGATATCTCGGCTGGCCGCAGCAAGAGTGGAGCCAAGAACACATTGTGAAGCTATGACGTAAAAAAACAAACACAAAAGAACCTGGGTTAATTCTTAGTAGGTAATGAAGAACCTACTTTTCTGAAGGTGATTATTTCAGAGATGTGGTGGTGCCAACTTTTTAAATATTCCTGAATACAGTGATTCAAAACCAAGTAAGCCTATGTCTGCTTCTGCTTACAGTTTGGCAGGCAAAGAGACAATGGCAAGCCTTAAATACAACAGACATATTTCGCAATTTATACTAAAAGAGGTTTTCCTAAAAATTACAGTACCAAATTTGGGTGTTTTCTCCCCCACAGATGAACGTGACTTTGAAGATTTTCTTCTTGACTTTGAAGAGGATTTGAAAGCTCATCATTCAGTGCAATGTTCACCTTCTCCAGGTATGGAACTGCCAGGCAGATAGGAAACCAAATACACCTTTACCAGATATTTGAGATGCAGAACAAACTCTGAATCTGGTACTAGGAAGTAACATGATGTTTTAAAATAATTTGGTGAGACCAAATACGTTTTACAATAATATAAATTTTGCACTGAAGTCCAGAAGACTATTCAGCTACTGAATTCATCTATGAATATACTAGAAGTTTTACCCAGTCCTCAGGCAGATTCTCACTCCAGGCCTCTTGTCAAAAGTTATTAAAATCTTTTTCTAGCAAGAAAAAGATACAGAACAGAGTCTTTGCTCTCTCATTCCTTGTAAAACTAAACTAATTCCTCTGAACTTCATCAAGGTATCCTGCACTTGAGATCCTCGAAAAACACAGTTTAATTCAATGGCTAATAAATATCAAACACTACTGTATGGACCCTACACAGGCTATCACAAAGGACTCTCACCACTGCCATTTTCTTTATAGAGTAGTGCATCCCTGGCTTAGTAATGTGGAAGGAAGGAAAAAGAAATGCTTCAGTTAAACTGCAAAGCTGCAGGCCATCGATTCCACTGAAAGCTTCCTTTAAAGCAAGGAGAGAAGCATGTTCCTGGAATGTTTCTCCTTGCTTTAGCAGCGGTGGTCATGGACTTTGCTAGCCTGATTCAGCAAACATTTTCCCTAGCCATCCCTTCCTTGTGAAACATGAACAAAAACCCCCAAGTGACAACTAGTGCTTCAGCATTCATTCCAAGCCAAGATTCTTGTTTGTAACAGCAAATAATAAAACAGAAGTTACATAAACAGCAATAGAAAAGACAGGAGGCCAAAGAATTTGGATAAATTTGGCCATCTCATATTCTCCTGTGGCCTAAATATAACTACTGAGTTAAACATCACAAACACATCACTGTCTTCAAAGTAAGTTATCACCAAACACAAGAGAAAATTTTGCTTCTGTGCTGATCTTTCAAATGGTGTCGTAGAAAACCTTGTAAACTAACACATAGATGCTTCTTCCCACTTGAGGATGATGGCTGTAGCCATATGGAGTATGTCTGAGCTGCAAGGGTTGTGTCTTTACAGAGAAGTACTGATCACTGTGGAGGACTTTCTTTGAGAGAGCAGAGTTATCTAGTACAGAGAAAAATAATGCTTCTCAGACTTTGGAGTATTCAGCTTCAATTACACAGTGTATACATCTCAAGTCTATGACAATATACAGCAGGCTTCAATCATGACTTGACTTTACAAGAAGAAGGACTAGCTCTAGTCTTACTTCAATCACAGATCACCAGAAGCACCTCCAAAAAGACAAAACTTCCAAATGCAAAGAAAGCCTCAACTTTCCACAACTCTGATCCCTTCAGATCACAAACAGTGGTTTTTTTCAGGCTGCCTAGATGATGAAACCAATCAATTATACAGATCTTCTCCTCTCATGGTAGGTACCTCACAGACACCATCACAAAAAAGTACAAAAATGACAATCCAATTTTATTTGCTGCCTGTCTTCAAACTACCTTCCCAATTTATCTTCACATCTTCAACAACATCAACTCCTCAGAAATGAGGGCGGTCAGCAGAGAAAATGATTTTACTTAATATTTTCTGATCTCTAAAGGCCCAAAGGGCCCAACTGGATTCCAAAAACTCAAAGCATGCAACTGCCAGCTGAAATTATATTCACGTCCATAATCCTTTTCCTAAACTGGGTGAAATAGTTGGCATTTCAACTTTCATGATGTGTGTTTCAGCAGGAAATACTGTGTTATTCCAAGCCTATCCCACGGGGAGTACCTAGGATTTATAGAGAATCAAGAGCACATCCAGAATATGGTTATAAACAACTGTCTTTTGTTTGCTCAGAAACTATTCCAAATACTTGGAGCATACTTGAAGAGCAATCTAACTGTACAAGTGGCTGGTAAAGGGAATTTTCTCATCAAGTCTCAGGTGCCATCCCTGGCATCTATAAAAGGAACCTCCCAAAATGCATACCTTACCTCAGCTTGCAGTCTCAAATTCATTGGATTCCCCAAAAGACACAGCTTTCTAACAGCAAGACAGATTCAGGAATGAACTCAGCATTCTCCAACTATCTTTCTGCTACTGATAAGACTTGTGTTACCTTGCTTGAAATGCTAGCTAAGTGCACATTCAGAACAACCATCCACTTTACAATTTTGTTTTAAAATAAGTATGGCTACCAACAGAAAAAAAGTCATACACACCAATAAGCCATCTCTTATCCCCTTTAGCTGCTACAGCCTCAAAAGAATAGAACAGTTTCCAGGGATTTCCTTTCACTTCTTTCCCACCATGCAGACAGCAGTGTCATGTTCTTCATTACTAGAATGATGATTCCAGGCATGGGACTGTAGTCTCAACAGAATGCAGATGGGCTTTAACATTGCAGCAGTTGCAAAGATTCCCATAAAGCATATTCTAAACAAGTCAGTACTAATAATGATGAAGAGTTGCATATTTTGCATTAGCAGACAAAGCTGAGCCAAACCTTCCTGTTACCATTCAAGGAAACAGTCATTCTGGGGAAACAGTTACTGTGGAACTGCTGTATCAAACAGTCTAACAAACAATAGATTTCACTCTCTGTGGTGCACTTATCTTGCCTACAGTATAGCTTGATAGTCAACTTAAGCAGAAAGCTGTATTTCATAAATGAAAGATTTAAATATTCCATCCATAAAGATATTTTCTCAAACTAGGTAGTCCCAAACAGGACTGTTGGCAACCAAACTAAAAACATGTAAAACCTTCCATTCAAAAAAAAATCTGAAATTCTTCCACTTCAGAAGTTGGATGGATACCCAACACAGAGATGAATTTTTACCCAATCCGTCTGTTGTAAACAACAGTAGAAAAGGTCTATAGGGAAAATTAGCAAAGCAGAGTCTACTCTGTTCTATTCTATGCTCTTCCTGATGTCATAGAGGATTTTACATTTTGAGAAAGGGTAGTGCAACGCTGGAACAATTTACCTAGGGAGGCTGTGGAATGTCTATCTGTGAAGTTTTCAAGACACAGCTACGCAGAGCTTTGGCTGACCTGATCTAGTATCCGTGATAGTCCTGCTGTGAGGTGGGAAATTACAGTAGATGACTACCAGATATCCCTTACAACTACATCTCTATGGTCTATGAAATGGTGATAACCCAGAATCTGAGTCACCTTCTAGAATTAAAGGATAGGACAACCCACCCTTAATTTTCATCAGGGAACATCTATTTGCATTCTTAACCTGCTATCCCTTTCTGAATAACCAAACAGTATCAGATCATAGAATAATAGAAAAGTCTAGGTTGCAAGGGAGTTCTGGAAATCATCTGGTGCGACTTTGTGCTTAAAGCAAAGCCTTAGATTATCCAGAGCCCTGTCAAGCCAAGTCTTGAATATTTCCAGCAAGGGAAATTTCACCAGTTCTCTGGGCAACCTATTCCAGTAGTTACTTGTTCTCACAGTGAAGAGTTCTTTTCTTATATCCAGACAGAACTTCCCCTGAAGCAACTTGGGCCTCTCATTCTGTCACCATGCATCCATCAGAAGAGAGTACCTCCATCTTCTTTATAACTACCTTTTGGGTAGTGGTCTGTGATCAGATGCCCCCACATGCCTCCTCTTCTGTAGGCTGAACAAACCTGAATCACAGAACAGATGATGTTGGAAGGGACCTCTGAAGATTGTCTAGTCCAATCATACTGCTCAAAACAGGGTCAACCAAAGCAAGTTGCTCAGGGCGACGTCCAGACAGTTTTTGAATATCTCCAAGGAAGGAGACTCTACAAGTTCTCTGGGCAACCAGTGTTTGACCATCTTATGTTTAAAGTGTATTTGCTGTATTCCAGTTTGTGCCCATTGCCTCTTGTCCTTTTACTGGCACCACTGAGAAGAGTTTGGCACTATCTTCTTTACCACCTCATATTAGGCATGTATACATACTGATAAGATGCTTCCTCAGATTTCTCTTCTCCGGGATAAACAATCCTAGCTCTCTCAGGCTCTCCTTATATGACAAAAGCTCCAATCCCTTAATTATTTTTGTGGCCCTTTGCCATTATGTCCATGTCTTTCTTGGACTGGAGAGGGCAGGACTGGACACAGCACCAGATGTGTAGAGGGGAAGAATCACTTCCCTCAACCTGCTGGCACCACTTTTCCTAATCTTCCGATGCTCTTCCACTCCAAATCCTTCAGCCTTTCAGTTCATAATTTAAGTTCTCCAACCCTAATCATCTTGGTGACCCTCTCCAATTTTTCAATGTGTCTGCATCTTTGCAGGATACTATATCATTAACATTCTTCAAGAACCCCGATTTCCTAATCTAAGCTGAAACCTCTCAGATCTAATTGGATCTCAATCCAAACTAGTAGCACTATGATCCATGATGCATTCATCTGTCAACATAGGGTATTTAGTAGCCTTCACTTCAGTGAGAAAGATGGAGATGGTCTATCTGATGGCAAGCTTAATGATGGCACACAGATGCTATCTTAGCAACATGTCTATAAGGATACATTCCAAATTCTTGCCAGAAAGAATTACGACAGGATTACAAAATCCATCCCAAATTCTTTCAGAATTAATTCATTAAAGATTCATCTCAATATTGCATGCAGCTAAGGATTAAAGCATCTTCTTCCCTACACCTTAGATGTCAAAAAATAGGCCTGACCGTTTGCTTGCAAAGGTCAAAACCATTTGAATCACCTCCTAAAATCTTGATGGATGAAACAGAAGAGCAAAGCAGTCTTCAGACAAGACACTGCAAATGAGTCTTGGACTGTGGAATGGCATGTTGTAAAGTAGCCAAAGTGCATCTGCCCATATCCATTACATCACACTTCTCTGGGACTCATCAAACCTGTCCCAGCTCAGTGAGAAATGTCTTTCAGCTTTTTTCACACATTTACAAACATCACAGCATTTCTTGAACCTACAGACTGGACATTTCATTCAGTAAATAAGCTTTCCGATCGCTCTTCTCCTCAGACTAAAGTTTTGTCTCCAGCTATTAAATTAACAACAGCAAAATACTTATCTAGTAACTATTGCAAGAGAGAGATCTTCAGGATTTTCCGATAACCTTCCCATTTCCCCACAGTGGTGTTTTGCACGTCTGTAAGACCATAGCTGAGATAAAAGGGAGGTACAGCCATCCTGTCCTGCCCTGAGGAATTCCTGGTCACATTCACACTACACTTGCACTGCTGGACAAAAAAGAAAACAGCCTATTCAGGCTGAGGTACAAAGACTCATATACACCAATAGCGGAACATGCATATGAGCAGTGCATTATCAAGATCTCTGGTCACTCCGAAGTTAGTCACTTCTGATTTTGGAGCCTGGCTCAGGAAAAAAAAACTTCCTGAACTTTTGGACTGGAAGTCACTGGCTGTGGTGGAAACCAACACGAGGCGTGAAAGTTAGGGTCTTAAACAGCATAAAATTAATTTTTAATCTTACATGGGTTTCCCTTGCCTTTTTTTTTTTTTTTCAGGTCCCTTCAAACCATGTGACCATCTGTTTGGTAGCTGGCTGATCAGAATTGGAGTGTGGACCATAGTGGGTTTGGCCTTTATTTGCAATACACTGGTGACTGCTACAGTCTTCAGATCTCTGCTGTATATTTCCTCCATAAGACTTCTCATTGGTTTAATATCCATTGTAAATGCCTTGATGGGTCTGGCCAGCGGAGTATTAGCCAGTGTGGATGCATCAACTTTTGGTAGTTTTGCTCAGTATGGAGCATGGTGGGAAAGTGGAATTGGTTGCCAAATAACTGGCCTTCTGTCCATTTTTGCTTCAGAGGTTTCTATTTTCCTCCTTACCCTTGCCACACTTGAACGTGCATTCTCTGTAAAGCATGCTGCAAAGTTTGAAACAAAATCCTCTACTACTAGTGTAAAAATAGCCATTTTTTTTTGCTTTATGTTGGCACTAATCGTTGCAGTGATACCACTCCTCAATGGAAGTGAGTATGGGGTTTCTCCACTTTGTTTACCATTACCATTTGGAGAACCCACTGCTATGGGCTACATGGTAGCACTGGTATTGCTGAACTCCCTTTGTTTTCTGGTAATGACTGTTGCTTATACAAAGCTCTATTGTAGTTTAGAAAAGGGAGAACTAGACAACGTTTGGGATTGCTCTATGGTCAAACACATAGCCTTGCTACTTTTTACTAACTGCATTCTTTATTGCCCTGTGGCCTTCTTATCTTTCTCCTCCTTACTAAACCTCACTTTTATCAGCCCAGAAGTGATTAAATCAATACTGCTAGTGATTGTTCCACTGCCTGCATGCCTAAACCCACTCCTTTATATACTTTTCAATCCACACTTTAAGGAGGACCTCGGAAGTCTACAAAAGCAAACTTTGTTATGGAGGAGATCAAAACACACTAGTCTGATCTCTGTGAATTCAGAAGACATAGAAAAACAATCTTGTGACTCAACACAAGCACTGGTAACCTTCACAAGTGCTAGTATATCATATGACATGCCTACCAGCGATTCACTAATGCCATCATCTTATCAAATGACAGAAAGCTGTAATCTTTCATCTGTAGCATTTGTTTCATGTCGCTAGTTTCAGTGGCAGTGCAGAAAGCATCTATGTTTGCAAAAATTTTAATCCCAAAAGTAAATATGGGTGTGTGTATACAGGCTAGAGAATGGCTCTGAACTATTGGTATATGAATCACAAAAATGGACCATCACAAAACTTGCAGCAGGCTGAAATTCCAGCCTATTTAGGAAATGCTGCGATGAAAAGAGAAACTGAGAGTTGCCACAGTTCATGCAGTTGTATCAACTGTTCTCTTTTAAAGTGGCAATACTCAGAAAAGGCATCTGTTGGTCAAGAGCAAAAATACCGTGTTAAAAGAGTAAGCTTTTTCTTCAAAGCATTACCTGGTAGAGTTTGTGTTTTGGGGTTGGTTTTTTTTTTTTCCTGTTTATTATAATTTGATCTTAATACTTTTTCAGTTCCATGATTGTTTTTATAAGTGTCAGTGTATGGCCCTGATTCAGCAAGGTATTTAAGTGGAAGAGTAATCCTATTGAAGTCCTAAAGGTTTCTGGAAAACAGACAGTGATGAAACTCCATGTTTTACTGATAATGCTCTTAATTTAAAAATTTAGTTGCTCTTGGGGTTGTTTTATAGAAGTCATCTGACTTGACAAAGCGTTTTTAACTGTCAGCTAAAACAATACAGAATTAACATGGCAAGAAAGAAGTTAACCAAAATCCTGCTAAGTGACTAAAATGTAATTGTAAATGGCAAGCCACTGTCACGTGGGCATTTTTCTAGTGATGTGCTGCACAGTTTGGTCATGACTTAGAATTATTTCCAGAATTACTGCTGATAAAATTGGCAGATGACTCTTAGAATTCCAGAGTGGAAAACACTACATGGAAAATCATAAATACATAAAGATGGGTGTGCTGAGTGCAAATAAATGACACCAAAGGTACTCTCTTAGAAACATAAATTTAAGTCATTTGTCTAGGATCAAAAACTGTAATCCTACTATTGGTGTGATCTCTATCCTGTGAAGCAGTGATTCTGAAAAGCCTCTAGTTCATGGTTGCTAGTCAATTGAAGAGTCATCCAAAAGGATACAATGCTCTCTAATTACAGACCATGGAATATCAAGTAGGAGTTAAGAGGTTGTATGATCTGTGTCCTTACCACTGATGCAAGCACTACCGAAATATTTCATGCAATGCTCACATCCACATGCTGTGAAGAACATTGGAAAATTGAAAAGGATTTAAATATCATAAATTTAAAAAGCAGGTTATCAGAGAAGTGATTTGATCACAGTTTAGTAGTAGCTACTAATAAGGTACTGAGTTCGAGTGCAGAAGTCTATTCAGTCAAGAGGAGAAGAATATAATAAGATCTACTGGAAGTTGTCATTAGGGATATACAGCAAAGAAATATAGGCGTAAATTGTTGACAGTGATGGCAGTTAGTGACTGGAACTACTAAGGCTTAGGGTGAACTGTCTTACCAAAAATATGTAAATTCCAATTCAATATATTCCCAAAAAGAGGTATTGGGGGAGCTGTTGGAAATCAGGGAAGTTTCATGGCCTTAGATTAGGAGAAGATTAGACTAGATTAATACAGAGTTCCTCTCTGGCTTTAAATCTGTTAATACATTGACAAATCAAGGCATATACATTTACATATGTCAGAAGTATGCCAATTACAGCCTACTGTCAAAATATTTCAGACAACAGAGCCACCTTTACTTCCCTAAATTAGTCTTTGACCTTGACCAAACCACCCGGGGAAATTCCAATCTTCTTTTCTCAAAGTTGGCACATTTTCAGACCATTCAAGACATGAAAGTGCACAAATTTAGAGATTTTTTTGTTGTTAAAAATAGTTCTCTGAGCAATAACATTTAATATCACAGTACTTGTTTCTCAGTTAATGGCCACTCAATCTCCAGGCGCCCAAGCAATTTTTGAACATCACCAAGGTTAGGCTAGCCCAGTAATTAAGATGATCTCTGTTGTTCATCTGTTATTATATATGTAATGTCCTGGCACTCAAAGGGTGGATTTTCACAATGAAAAATCTGTTGCCAACAATGGATGTGCCTTGATTTTCTTCTCCACTCACACTGGCATATTTTTAGTTTTGCATTTACAGATGGCATCAGTTGACTTTGGCTGACATGTTCATCCTTCAGGAAAAAAAAAAAAAATGAACAAATGCAGAAATTATGTGTGATAAAGTCAGCTGTGTACTTATCTCAACCCTTTATCTCCTGTGGCTTTTGAAGCAGTGCAGCATACAGCTGGAGAATGATGCCTGAAACCACTTTGGATTAAACAGAGGAGCAGTCAACCATTGCGCAATACCTATTACCATGTTTACTTAGCTTTATTTTAACTGGGATCCATCTGTGCTACACTGCTTAATGTCAGTGAAATTCCTTTCAGCTCGCTATATTTAAGAAGTTTGTAAAGTGATTTGAGAAGCAAAATAATGTTATATTTCTAAAGACTAGTTTAAGAAAGCTTCTTTTATCAGAACTTTTTTAGCTTGCAGAAAGTCCTAAAGGCTTTGTGTCTTATTTTTATAAGCATGTTTGAGATATTTTGATCAGATATTTTAAACTTGAAATTGTTAAAATTCATTTAATAGATTTTAAAGTAAAATGTGTAAATATAGAACTGTATTTATTATTAAAGTGAAATGCAGCCACAGTAAAGGACATGAGATTAAGCCCTGTACAGTTTCATATTGATATTTCCTATATTTTCTGCTCATAAATATTACTAAATTCATTATCTGTAAATAATATATGTAAATGTGTAGTGATTGTAAATAGATGACATACTTCTTTTCTATCAGTGTTTCAAGCATATGTAATTTGTAATAAAATGTGACTGCACAGTAGAAAACATTTAATCAGGGTCTAACACCTCACAAATGTGCATGCATCCTCAATTCATCATTCCCAAGTTATTCTGATACTTACACTAACTTCCCCAGATGTTCGAAATTCTTGGCAAAGTTTAAATTATGGGTTGTGTGCTCTCATTAGCTGTCCTGGGGAGCAAAAACATGAAGAAAAGCATTTCATTTCAACACAGACTAAGTCTTTTTATGAAGACTTCGCTCACCGACCCTTATCAACAGATTCTGCTTCCCACACGCATGCTATAGATATTTCAGTGACAACCTCTGAGGGCTGCACAAGTGGCATGTGAGACCCTCTCACCTCAGACCGTGTGACAAGGACATGCATCCGGTCACACGATAAATGCTCATAAGTTACCTGGCAGGCCTTAGATTATACCAAACCACATGAGAGATGAGGGTCTGCTGCACTAGGCTGCTGCTATGGCTATATGAGAGACAGCTAATTCTCCCAGATGCTTCTTTGTTTTCTCTCCAGTGCCCTACGGGGCCGACAAAGCTAGTCAGGGAATTAGCGACCAGCTGGCAAAGTTCATCTGACATGCAGAGACGCAGCGGCGTTGCGTATCAAATACATAGGATACAGATGCTGCGGGCGAGCGAAAGGTGATGCCTGAAGAATGGGACTTGGCAAGAGTCAGGCAGCTCAGACAGTTCTTCACTGCCTGTTTTTATTCAAGTAAGCTGTAACTTCTAGTGCAATCAAGTCATCGTCTAGGCACCAAAGAAAGGCTAGACAGTGGACCCATTCTTTTGGGGAGGGACTGTAGGTCAGAACAGTTTTACGTGCTTTGTTTTTCAGAGATCATGATTTTAAGGTCATTTCTGTGAAGTACCTGAAAAAAAGTAAAGTACAAATAACTAATTACAAACTCTGAGAAAGCAAATAATCATTTAGGCAGGAATTCAATCCACATGGAAAGTAACAAACTACAAAGATCAAAAATAAATTAAAACAATCCCATATGTAAATTGATTTTAGCAGGGGTGTGCAGGTCCTAAGCAAAAATGAGAAAGGAAAACAAAGCTAGAGTTGACCCGGACAGTTCAACCAGATAGGCCAGGGGGAAAAGTAGTAGTTTTGGGGTCAAGTCTCAGAATAGTCATATTAGGTGGGACTGAATCAGCAGTGAATGGGGATGAGAAAGGCATTATTTGTAGGAAAAAAAATTGGAGGTATAGCAAAGGCAGCATAAGGCAGTGCATGAGCCAAGGAAGAGTGAGGCCTTCAAGAGACAGGAGACAAATAGGAGCAAAGTCTTATGGTATCTGAAACATGGTAGTGGAGTTTTGTAAGGGACAGCTCAGATTTGATACGAAAGGACAGAAGCAGTGTGATGGCTAACGAGATTAAAATGGTAAGAAAACAGGCAATGAAGAGGCTTTCACCTACACCTGCTTCGTCTTGACAGTGTGAGAGCTGGGGGCAACAATGAAGAAAAAAGAAGCTGTGTGATTTGAAGAAGGACATACAGAAAGGAGAGAGAGTAACTAAAAAGGAAGAATGGCCTGGTTAATGAAAGCCTGAATGCAGAAGGGAAGGACAGACATCACAGTTACATGTCTCGGTACATGGGAGAAAGATTTTTATTAACTTTTTTGCTGTATAGTGGTAGGGCCTAAGTTCAGAACTTCGACGTTCTGGGCAGTGTAAAAAGTAGACTTCTGACTTAGTGGCCTACCTGATATAAGTCAGCAAGAAAGCTGCTGCCACATAGATTATCAAACTGTTTCCTATTCATGGTCTCTGTAATAGGAATTTCTGATTTACAATATTGGGCACTGGTTATTTCCTCAAATTGTTATGTGAAATGCTGAAATAATAATCTCATACATTTCTCTATCATCAGTTAAGGCACTGCTGAAAACCTCATTACTCAGCCACTTAAGGGAAAGCTCAAATAGTTAAAAGGTTTGCATCAAAATTAACTATCTTCCTTCAGGAAAGCACTGAAAGTCAAGAAAATGGAGGCAAAAGAGTAAGAACATAAGTATGGGAAGGCTAGCAAAAAAGAACAAAATTAGGATCACAGCAGCAACAACGTTAGAAAAGCCTTTCCAGATCCATCAGGCTTAATAATTGTGCAGATCCTCAGCTGCTGCAAGAGAACATAGCTCTCACTCCAGCAGAGCTACACTTCTTCCAGCAACAAATGGTGGACCAGCATCCCCACCAACAGCAATCACCATTTCAAAAACACGTACCAACTATAATTATTATAGGGGCAAATCTATCATTCTCCAACAGTGTTACTGTAAAAAAATAATTTGGGCATTATTGTTTATTATCCAAACTAGGCTTAGGAAATTGATTCAGCTCTTACCTATTTTTAATAGAAGAGAAGCCCAGCTCTATGAGATTTAAAATTTTAAAGGAGAATGCAAATTTGCCAATGCTAATAAATAAAGTACAAGAACTTCCATGTATTTATACCTAACACTTACAACTGTGCTAAAGAGAAAAGGCAATATGAGCATTAAGAACATCTTGTTCACATAACGAGAATCACAGATTTCTACTTCAGTGACTCTGGAGACATAGGAAATATGAGTACATTCCCTCCATAAAACAATTTGTTGTGGCATTGTCAAAATTATCTAAGGATCCAATCTCAGTCATAGGAAAAAAACAAACATTAAGAATATTCCTCTTGAGAGCTGGCTTGCAGCCAGGATTTCTAAAAAAATCAGTCACAGACAAAGAGTCCACTCAAAATCCCTATTTAATCTTTTCACAGGTGGCAGCACTTTCCACTTGTCAAGCAAAAAATATGCCTTCATTAACAAGGGAAAAAAATGTTCATCTGTGAAACTAAAGACTTCCACTAAGTATTATGCGTACATGTACCAAGAATCTTCTCCAACTGGCTCTGAAAGTCTCAGGACCCCAAAATAATTAATACTTGAAGGAAGTTTCAAACATCTCCTTTTTCATCTGGAGTCATTCTTGATATGTAATCATTGTTTTGACAGGTGTCTGCAATTATTAATTTGGTTCCATGCACAACAAGAGCTTCTCAAGACTATCTATAGATTTCCCTGCAGTTATCAGCATTTCCAGTTTATGAACTGACCTTTTGCTTGAGGAAGGAGCTCTCCTGGCCTTCTAAGAAAGCAAACAAAAAAAAGTTACTAGGGAGATTGTTCTACTAGAAACAGAGGTTTCATCTCCTGTAGCAAGTACCACGGCCTTCGGTGAAATCCTCCTAGGCCTCTTTTCTGGTTAGCTATGAAAATGGACTCCAGAAGGTCTTGGGCAGTCAGGGAATGAATTCAAGGATATGAAGTCAGTCTGAAGTCTGCAACATTAACAGGTGTCTTGGTACTTCTCTCCTTGAGCATAGTCATAAGTCAGAAAACAAAAAAAGGAGCCAGGATCATCGTTCCAGAGAAGTATGTAAAAAAGATTGAGGAGAACGTGTCTAAACCATGGCAAACAAGCCAAGTGAAGAGCCAGCCATCAGCCAGCCATGACCTGCCAGTTGTCTGCAGTTCAAGACCTTTTCCTATAGCAAGTCTTCTCTAGACATCATTGGTTCATCTTAGTTCATGCAGAGGAAAAATAGTTCCCTGAGTTAAGTAAATGCTCTACTGTGAACAAGTAGTATGAAGAGTTTTGCTGTATTGGATGTGTACTTGTCCCAGTATACGGTCAATCCTGCATATTGTTACATTTGTCCTTATTCTTCGTTGTAGGTTTGGGCAATGTTAGTGGCAATATCACAGAGTTCATGAGATTTCAGCGTATTCCTAAATACTAAGTTGTAACTGCATACAGATTTTATACACAGATTTCTCTGAGCTAACTATTCCTCAGTGAAACTGGCCATTGCTAACCACTAAGGTGACCACAGCTCAACATATTTTCTCCCTTGTTTAATGATGACATGGTATATTTGACACTTGTCAAATTCAGTATGACAAGGCAGCAAGGTGCAAGGCCCATTTGTAGAACTACATGAGACAGAAAGCCATTTCCTCAAAATTAGTTTTATATACTTATCTCAAATTTCACCTACAGCTGGTTGGTAAAGTGTAGGAAGCTTGAAGAGAACAATAAAATATTAATTTTTCCACTAGATTTAACTTTATTTTGTAAAAAAAAAAAAAAAAAAAAAAAAGGCAACACCAGCCCAAATCCGTCTCCAGACTGCTGAATACAGAGATGCCTGAGATGCTCCTGCTGCCAAAAGGGTCATCACTTATGTTCACACCTCAAGATCTAAAATCAGTCATGCTAGGTCATACCCCAAGATGCAAAATTTGATTTGTTGTATTGTTTTGTAAGACCTATCCTGCAAGAAAATATCTCAGTTCACGACTTTCAGGAACAATCTTTAATCTCGCAGTCTTCATACTAGCCCAATTTACTGACTTAAGGTTTAAAATGGCAAAAATAAGACTATGTTCATAAGAGTCTATTTAATGTAGTTCAACTAAAATATGAATGTCTTAAGGTCAGAGCCTAATTTTCCCCATCTTAGGCAGGTTTTAGGCACTTCTTTAAAGTACAATCTAACTCCAGAGACAACTAAAGTTAATCAGGTCTTCCTGTTTAGAAAACAGGATCCCCATGTGCCTATGCAGAAACACCTGTGTATATTTTAAAATGCCCTGATAAGGGGAAATAACCTGACTGCGTAAACTCAGTGAGGAGGGGACATTGTTAGAGAATAAGGATACTTTCCCGGCACTATCCCATTCATTTACAACACACACACGTGAAATGCTGTCTCCTTGAGCACATCCAGGGACAATTCCTCTGCTTGCAATTCTAGGCCTCCTTCCAGCCACAACCTCACCCAAAAGTTGTTGCCTTCCTCTACAGCTCATACAGCAGCTACTTCTCTGGATGACCCTGGTACTTCTGCTTTGCTATCTCCAACCGCTTATTTTTCCCACTCCCTTATCCACTCTTCCTGCTAAATAATACCCAAGATGCGCCTCTAGCCCATTTGGTTTAGTTTTCAGGCTGGCTTTGCTCATTTGGGGGCAGGCACTTTTGTTTACATTTATCCAGGTGAAGGGGACTCTATTACCCATCAGCTTGAAGAAGTTTTCCCCTAACCTACAGAATAACAATATGAATTATTACAACCATTGATGGTAGAGGCTGTAAATGACTCAGCCATGGTGTCCCACACCCACAGAAACACTACTGTCATCAAGTCAGAACCTGCTGATGCAGAGGCTGTTAGAGCAATCACTGTCATTCATTGCCACTAATATAAAACAACTGTGGCTGCAGGCCAGTCGATTCAAATTTTTTTCACTTATATTTGTAGGTAGGTTTGTGTTGCTATCTGCAAAACCAGTCTAAAAGCATTTCAGGTAGCTGTGCACTACAAGGAGATGAAGACCTTTTGGTTCCAATATTCATTTTAAAAACTTGAACTCTGCCAATGCCCAGTGTGACAACTGCTTAACTAGGTGTCTCCCTGGCAATTTTCTGTAACAACCCTTCAGAGCAGAGGTGGAAGATTTTCTTCTTAGTTTCCCTAACACTTCTATTTTTTTCTGTTTATCAGCATGAAAAGAGATCCATTCAGAATTATATTACATCCCTTACTCAGTAGATTTCCTGTAAAAAGGACCATCTTCTAATAAGCTATACAAAGTCATTGCAAATAATTTACCCAAAATATGAAAATATGAAGGAACTTCACTCACACAACAAAATCATGAACACTTGCTTTCACTTTTGAATGGTTTAACTCTAAGTTAAGGAAAGGAATCAGTCTGGCTAAGAATTTCCTGCTTTGTTTTGAAAATGTAGGTGTGGTCCAACAAAAATTTCTGCAGAAAAGGGCCAGTTTCCACACATCACTCAATTAAAAAATATATATATCCTCAAAGCACTGTGTTCCAAAATTATTCAAAATCAAAAGCTGCTTTTTTTCTTCTCAGAATGTTTCAGTTCAAAAAGTAAGTAATAAGTTTTTTAAAAATAAAGTGAAAACTTTCTAGTGACATTATTCATTCTTGTATATAGTTCTCTGGAAAATAGTTGTTCATGCATTCAAACCACTGATTGTTTTATGCAACAGTATGTAAATATTGCCTGGAGCAGGGGGACTCAGAGCTCCTTCTTCCCAGCTGAAACCCAGTTGGGCAGATCATCCCATACCATGGCTGGGCAGCTCAGTCACTGCTGTCCAGGGGGGACACAGTGGGCTCAGCCCCCCGCGGCCAGCGCCTGAGCTCCCACACAAAGCCACCCACGCCACCAGGACCGGCCAAACTGTGCTGGCTATGGTGCTGCCACCTCAGATGGGAAGTGAAGGTGGTTTGGGGAGACAGAGGATGACAAGGAGTTTCCTGGGCAGAAAAGCCCTGGTTCAACCCCGCACGCAGCACCGGGGGAGAACACGTCTCCCAGAAAAGGACGTGGAAGATCTCACTGAAGCACTCAAGGAAAAAGAAAGAAAAGGGAGAAGATAAAAGAACCCCAAAAGACAAAAATAAGTAATTTACAGAAAACATTCATGGTACTTGCTCAGGCTCCGACAGCTGCGAGGAACACGAGGCACAAGCCCATTTCTACCTGTAAGTGCACCCACAGGGCCGCAGGGGCAATGGCTAGACTCCCACCTGAGTCCTGCCCCAGGCAGAGGCCTCTTGCCCAGGGACTCAGGTGCAGCTGGAAGGTACATGTGGACCAGGCACCTGGGAGGACGTCCGGCTGCTGTGAGTAACCTCTTGACACGAGGTTGAAGGCACAAATGTTTTGCAAAAATCTCATAGTTTGCAAAGAAGTAAACATCAGATGAAAAATGAATCCCTCGAGAAAAACAAACTATTGGTGGATCAAGCCTTTTCTGACGGAGGACTGTGCAGCCACACGTGTAACCATACTGGCTGGAGCTAACAGAGGCAGCTAAAAACCTCTCTGGCTTCCTTCTTCTCTTCTCCATCTTCTTCTAAATCCATGACTGAATTCAACTATGAACAATATCATAAAGAATTCATACATCTTTTGATTAAGAGCAATAGATAATAGTAGGCAATAAAACCGGCAGCATGGACTTACTGCTGATCACCAAACTGGAAAGGGGGTGAATAAGAACTACTTCTGATGTATTTTCTTGTCATACTCAAAAGATAGGACACATAATCCACCTTTAAGGATTCAGATTTCTATTGATTACTAAATACAGTCAGGCATGGACCAAATGTTTTAGCAGATAATTTGGTCTTTCAGAGAGCACAGACTCATACAAAATTTGAAAACTAAATAACACACCATCATTCATGAATAAGAAAACAGTTACTGTCCTAAACAACATTTTCCCAAAAATCTAACTTTAGTAATTGCAAAATTATGGAAGAAGCTATAGATCAGTGCAAAATTGCTCATACTCTAGAACAACAGATATTTTCTGGAATTTAGAGAAAAGATCTTACTAAAGAAACTCACCTCTTTTCTTACTTTTTAAATAGAATTACAAAGTTGAAAGAAATGTAACTTTTGTATATCTGGAGTCAAACAAATAGTTGCTTCAGAATCTTGTTACCAGAAATGGAAAGTTCTTTGCCTAAGATCATATTTACACAGTGCTTGTCTATTACTTAGCGCAAATAGGAACTTTGTCTCCAAATAGGTGGTTGATACAGGTCTTTAACAATAAATAATATTGAAAGTAATATTCCCACAGTGTGACTGAATTGGTTAGGAGCCATCACGCAGCTCTAGCCAGTTTTCAGCTAATGCACCGACAAAACCAAACTTTTGCAGTTTAGGAAGACTGTGAAGAGACTGATTTATTTATGTAAAACATCCACTAATTATTTAAAGGCAGGGGTAAAAAAGATTTTGTTGAAATTTGCAAGTGATGCTGTGTAGGACAACACTGAGAATACCAGAAACGCAAAAGCAATACAAAGGTTCCTGGTGCTGGAAAAAAAACAACTCAAATATTAAATACATTTAGAATGAAAAATCCTAGCAACAGATTATCAAGTTAAAAAAAAGAATTAGAAATGTTCACTCAAAAGGAAGTGCAGTGCGTATTTCACTCACAAGGGGGGAAGGGGGGGGAAGGGGGGAAGGGGGAATACCCCCATAAATCATTTGCTGGTGCTACTCGCTGACTGGATGACAACTCTGAGCAGAGGACATGCACTTTGTGTGATAGAACAGTTGCTCACCAGTAAACCAGATACTTCAAGGCTGTAGTCTAAAGCTGAATTGACCATGTACAACATAGCCCTGAAGACTGGGCTTTTTCTTCTTCTCTTCTGCAGTACTCTACGGCACCAGCTCCGGTGAGCTCAGTGAGCACAGTAAGCCCAGCACCACCTCAGGTCTCCACAGATGAAAACACCAACGACCATAGATTAGTGGGAAAAACAGATAGAAAACATATAGTGTGGATATATATTTTGAAGACTTCTGTTTATCAGCAAAAATTCTTTCTTTCTTCAAGCAATAATCCACACATACTTTTGCATCCAAGCAGCCATCTCCTTACAACTGATTTTCTCTCAGGGAGTCCTTCATAGAAGAGTGACATTAAAAGCAGTCTCCTGGATACAGCCATCCCCTGAGGCTGCAGAGGTAAGGTGATGCTTAGTAAGAGGATGGATGGTGAGCCAGTGTCCAGGGATCTCGAGGGATGAAGATACTTATCGGTGATGCTGGCAAGGTTGTCTAGATACAGTAGAGCAAGCCCTGGTCCCATGAGAAGGCTCCACCATAACATACTCTGATACAGTTATTTACATCATCACTGTGTGAACATAAAATGAGAGCTTCTTCCCAACAGAGAAGGTGAAGTAACTTGCCTTGGAGGCTTGAAGTTTAGACAGAAAAATGGGAGAATTAATTTCTCTGTTGTGAGAAAGGTGAAATTTGGACACAAATGAGGAGAAAAAGTTGGAAGTATATAAAGTGACACCCTGTTTTTGAAGAATAATGCATAAAGAAGGTCAGTCATAAGGTCTTAAATGTTCTCATTCTTCCAGCACAGGTAATTGCAACTGAGAAAACTATCTCAATAGGGAAGCGAAATGACCAATTAGAGATCAAGTCAAACAAATCCACAAGGATGCATTGCACAAGGTTTAAATCTGACAGGAACATGGGAACCCCTATAGAGGTAAACATCCCAGTCTTGAAACAACTGGAAAACACAGGATGAGAGAAAACAAAGAATTGATCTATAGGTGGGGTCATGGAGCAAAACAGCTGTAAACTGATCCTAAATGGCTGGATAAAAATATTATTGGGAAGATAACTCCAGTATTTGAAACTGATTACTTTGAAGGGGAAATAGGATATCAGAGTCGGAGGCTAAGCAGGGTAGCAACAACTAATATATGCTATTATTTGTGAGGAGTTATTCTATTACTCTCTTATTAGAGAAAGAGTACTCTAACAAAAAAGAGCCATCCAATGCCTATATGAGGAAACTGAGCATTTCAAAGTCAAGAGGAGTCAGATGACTCAATTCTCAATAGCAGATCTAGAAACAACAACAGAGCTCTTGAAGACTTTACCAGGCAGCGAAGATCTGACACCAAAATCCAAACTTCCTCAGCTGTGTGCAAAGACCAGGCCCTTCTCTTGCTTACTTTAACCAGAACAGAATCGCAGAATAGTTGGGGTCAGAAGGGACCTCTGGAGATCATCTAGTCCAACCCCTCTGCTCAAGGGTTGGCTACAGCAGGTTGCTCAGGACCATGTCCAGTGGGATTTTGAATATCTTCAAAGATGGAGACTCCACAAGCTCTCTGGGCAACCTATTCTAGTTTTCAGCCACCCTCTCAGTTAAGAGATTGTTTCTTATGTTCAGATGGAAATATCAACAAAGACATTGAGGGAAAAGTAAACATCAGGCTGTTCAGGCAAGGTATCTGGAGAACATCTGGGAGGAAATCTCAGCAGTGCTAGCTACACCAAAAAAGCAATAGGCTTCCTGTTGGTAAGGGAAGCAAATAGGTCTTTGTTAAGTTGATCCTACTCCTGAAAGAGCCTTGTGAGAATGCTGGAACAGATCTCTCAAGTATGATACAGAAGTATGTGGTTTATCTGCCAGAAAATTGGTAGACTTAAGTGATAAAATACACAATCTTGTTTTCTACATCTGTATCAATCCTACAAGACTATCATCTCCCAAAAGAAAAGAATGGCTCTGCTAGTATACCTTTTTTTTTTGGTGTAGTGCATGGTAGTTGAGCTGCTTGTCATCACCTGGACATGTAAGCCTTAGTTGTGAGACTGGTCAGCTTTGTATTTTGAACAGTCTGGAAGTCTAACATTTCCATGAAGCTTCTGCTCTCCTGGAGACCCAGTCCTGCTCAGCCTGGCCACCTAAGTGGGCTCCTCCATCCGAAGGGACGCATCCTATACTGGAGGATATGTGGAGCTACAAACGTCTAACTAACTGACACATTAAGAGGGAGTTCCTCATAATCTGAGGAACAATCACTGAATGGACGTAAGGCAAAAAAGTGCACAGCCTGGAAGCGTATCTAGAAACACCTGCAGCAGAGTTTGGCATGTGTTCAATGTCATCAGGACAAAAGAGTCAACGTGATCTGAGAGAGCAAAATATTGTTTCACTGTAATAGCTGGCAAGGAGGTAAAGTTAGAACAGACTAGAAACTCTGCCATATCACTGTGGGACAGAAAAGTCTTGCAAGTACCCTAGGAAAATGGAGAACACAGGTCAGAGAAATATTCTTTTGGAGTAGACTTGTACAGAGGACGTCCCCTGGATCTCCAACCCCAACCTTAGTGTTGGAGGCTTTTGTCCACGCAGTGAGTGGTGCCAAAACATCTGCCCCAGGCAATGCCGTCTCCTGGACCAGATGCAGCCTTCGTGGCTTCTTGAACAAGTAGTTTTACAATTGAAACTCCTGGTCTCTTCTTGCTTTAGATTTAAAAGAACAGCAAGTAGAGCACTTAACAGAAATTTGCCCATCCCCAAGGCAGCAAAGACATAGAGGTGTATAAAGGTTGGATGGGGGAATTCAATTCAACTCTTGGAAGAAACACAAGAAAAGATAACCTTTGAAGAAGTTGAAACAAAAACATTTTTGCAAATCTAATAACAAAAAAGTGCTTCATTCCAAAAAGCTGTGAACAGAAACCAAAATGGCACTGGGCAAACCACATATGCACCTATACACTGAGCAAAAGGCAATACCATTTACTGGTATTGCAAAAGAGTGAGGAAAGCTCTGCAGTCTTAACTAAGGAGAGGCATGTATGTGCACAGCATGAGCATCCTTGTGGAGCGTCAGTCAAAGAATGAAGATGTTCATGCAAAAACAAAGTATTTTCATGAAAAATATATGAAAAATATCACCTTCATACAAGGGGCAGTAGAAAGCAAACAAAACAATAAAACATTATCGGGCGTGAAGTTTGGTGGTTTGAAAAGCTATTCAAAATTCAAACACTTTTTCTTCTATTCATTTAGCTTACATAGGAATCGATATATTAGCTTATATGGAACTGAAATAGGAGCAAAGTCAGTTACCAGTATTAATTATTTAGTTCTATCCCTAAATGCTGCTTTTCCATCTAAAAGAATTAGCAGACATAACCTTAAAAAACATTCTCTCTCCTTTCCACCCTGCTTTTGACAGGACATTATTCTTTATATAACACGGCTGGTGTACATAGGGTTTTCCAGGTCTTTAAGCACTTGTTGCCTGCTCTCAGGGTTTTACAGCAGTAGGAACTCTATTTCGTCAGCCAGGAGTGAACTGTTCTCTGTACCAGTCTCTATTTATTTTTATTATTATATGTATTAGGAGAGCACTTAACCATGAACAAGGATCCCACTGTTCTAAGCGCTGTCTAGAAGCAGAAGGAAAAAGGCTGCTTGAAAGCTCTTGGGGTAAAATCTGAACACAGGTAGGCATAAACAGGGAAAAAATGGGTAAGAAAGCCCACAGCCTCTTCACACATGGAATGTGGAGGCTTTGCAGGGACTCTGTACTTCAGGGAATTTCAGCAAGTTTTTATTTCCATGTCAAAGATTCCTTTTTGCACAATAGAACTTCTGGTGTTTGAGGGCAGTAAACAACATTACACCCTTAAAAGCTTTTGGTTTATGGTAGAGTGAAGCATTTCTCATCAAATCTAGGACCTCATAAATGATACACTAAGTCTGATTTTTTTTTTAAAGGTAAATAAGTGACAAACAATAGAGCCATTGTCCACAAAGTACCATTCTTATACCAAGAGCCTTTCATAATGAGAGCAGCATCATAAAAGTGCTTTGATCTATGGAGGATCAAATATCTTTGTTTTCTATTAACATAACTTTCTTTCCCAATGGAACACAGAGAATTCCTGATAATGGCACTCTATTAGGATAATTAGAAAAAGATTGTTCAGCTCTATTTCCCCTCTTAGAGCTCCCTGGCAAATTTCTCCGTTCATGTCATTCAGATTTTCTATCCCAAATACCTCTGTCATAAGGAAAAAATTAAAAAGTTTCACATTTATGACTCGGAAGTTTAGGCCTGCCAGTGTGATATTAACCAGCCATTAAAGGATTCTGAAGAAGGATCCAGACTAAAAATTAAGCCATCATCTTTTAAAAACTTAATTTTTTTTTAACATGAACAAGATTTTAGATAACCATGTCACAGATCTTTTAATGAGGCAGAAGGAATGTGCCCCAAGTTTATTTGCAAGGGAGGCACGAGAAAGCATTACAGGAAGAGTTTGCCCCAAGGGGTTTCAGGGTGTGATATGACCAGAAGCAGAATTTGTACGACAGATGACAGGCAGAGGAGGACACTTGTAAGAGAGTATTCCCAGACATCCTATTAGAAACCTAGATTTCTTACCTTGCCTCACTAACTCAGGCTTTCAGCTCTTTCATCAGAGATGTAGATCCGAGGCCACAGCCAGTCAGGGCTGGCTGAAGAAAGTTGGTCCCGTTTAGCCAGGCACCTAGTGCCCCCATGTGCCTTAATGAATAAAGGTTATGAAACATTCATCATTTCCCTTTTCAGGTTCTACCTCAGTGAATCATCCCTATACTGGAAAGCTCATAAGGACAATTTGAGGAATCTCTCTAAGTACAGTTTAGGGTTTTTGATGGAGGGGACACTCCCAGGCTCTCCCCACGTCAATGGTGGAGGAGTCTCCTCGTTTCTGCTATTGTTTCCTCCCCACAACGTCACATGGCAAAGAGGTGGGAAGTGCCGCTGGCACAAGGCTAGCAATGGGATCCCTCAGATTTTGCTGGTTTTCCACCCAAAACACAGCATCCTTGATCAGCAAGATGGTTGCCAAGCATGGCAAAACAGTCTGAACTGCAGAAAGGACAGAATCAAGGAAGAGATCAGCTGATAAAACTGATCAAAGGGGCCTCGAGTTATGAGGGAATAGAATCTCATCAGCCATACTGAGCAAAACTAGGGCAGGAAAACCGAGGGCAGAGAAAACAGAGTCCAGCCAAGCAGATGTTGGAAAACGGATTATTGCAGGGGCATAAAGACAAATCATTCACAGAGGACTCTATGGTCTGTAGTGGTCAGAAAACTGAGAAAAAGTGCACTGGGACTTACTTTTGTTCAGATCTATACATTTATTGTTCTATAAAAAGAAATGTGTGCCTGTTTGGTTCAGCTATCTGAAAAGGCTAACTTTAAACTCAGAGTATTTGGCAGGCTGGAGAGCAGGGCAGGGGTGTGCTTAAACTGCTGAAGAGGTACAGTTCCTGCTTCCAAAATCTTAAGGCAGGTGGGACACTATAAAGCATGTTGGAGAAGCCAAGAAAGCAGTCAGTACTGCAGTCCGCTTTGACACACATTGATATTAGCCCATGTGCAGGGGCTAAAATACTGCAGCCTAGCAAGTGTCCAGGTTGGGGAATATCTGAGATATATGACAAGAGACTTAATACTCTTCTAAAGTGAAAAAGTCCTAGAAAACACTTCCATCTGCACACACTTGACTGCTTAGTCAAACTGAGATCTTAATTACCATCATAACCAAAATTTCTATAAGCCATATAGAAAAATAATCACTTTACTAGGTAAGTATCCTTTTCACCCTGCATTACCATTTATGTACTTGTTCAATCACTACAGTCCTGGCACAGTTGACATTTCATGCTGGCTCAGGGGACCTGAAGAAAAAGAGATGAGAGCTGCCCTGAAAAGGCTCAGCTGGAAGAGCACTCGGGCTAGCTTATTGACTTGGTCTTGGTCATGCTGACTCTAGGAAAAGGAGCCAGGATGCAGTCTTTGGCAGAGTCTGGGCACTCAGGACTTTCAGGATCCCAGCTCCATCCAGCAAAAAGCTGGGAGGCTCCAGTCATGTACCTGGCTTTCCAAGCTCTTTGTGGCTCTAGACCACAGTGCACTTGTGCCTGTGGACACAGTGGCTAAAGCTGTTTTGTGAATAAAATACTCCAGGGCATAATCCAGGTCCATATGCTTACACTCTCTCTAATCTCACTTTCCCCAAAACAGAGTGGCCTTGTCCATAAAACATATTGGAAACAGTGTCTGGCCCCTGTGATTAACCAAACAACACGTGGGACAGACAATGCATGGGCCAAAACCATGCCAGGGAGCCCACTAACAGCATGTTAAATTGTTAGCTTGTGCTTGCGCCCATATCCTGCCTAATCTTATTAATGCAAACATAACCAGAGTTTTTGGCATAAATCAGATTGTCCAGATAGATAGGGTCCAGAGTTAAAAATTAGCATCCTATCAGTGTGTCTGCAGACCTGGAAACACTATGTTCTAGGCAACTAGGTGAATTTCTGACTTGACTTAGAGAGTTTCCAGCCTGCTCCATTGTCTAATTCTCCTGCAAAATAACAAACAAAAAATAATTTTGCATAAGGTTTCCTAGCCCTTCAACAGGAGCCTTGTGAACAGACTCCAACCTTCCTGACTCCAAGCTTCTTAGCACGATTCTCTGCACAGCCTGTTGCACAAAATTTAGGACTGATTCAGGACTTCCACCATGTCAGAAATCAGAGGGTGTACAATACAGGGAGCAGCTCAGGCCCTGGTGTCGTACCTCCATGTTCTCCACCCATCTACACATGGAATGAGAGCAGGTCAAGCTGAAAGTAATGCTTTTATTGATTCATTTTAATAAAAGCCTTTTATAACTTACAGCCTCTGGACAACTTAATAGAATTGGACAGAAAAAAGACAGGAAGATATACAAATATAATAATCAAGCCTGACCTTTGATCTAGGTTGATCTGATAAAGCCCTGGCACAGGGCCTTCAAAAACTACTCAACATCACACTTCGGAAGGATTCCACTGAACAAGTGATATAAACTTGGGCTTTGTGGTTCATTCAAACTTTACAGTCATTGACCCACTCATATGCAGATTTCAGGCAAAAAATATTGACTTTTAACCTTCTGGATGAATTCCACTGTTCATTTTCTTATGTCCTGTCAGGCAATTATAAAACTACTTACATTAGTCATGGTGCAATCTCTTTGCCTCTCCACACTGTTCTCTGGACATTTCATCATATTATACTGGGGTTTTACAACCAGAAAACACATTGAAACATGACTTTCTACTCTCCAAGCCAGAACTACTCAACTCTGACAACTGGTGCACAAGGACCACATGCCAGTCTCCCTGGACATTGCTCAGCTGGAACAAACAGACCTACCATAAAATAGGGAACAGAGGTTCTTCACAAGTCTAAACAAACTTGGTGCCCATAATTCAATGTTTGGCTTTATCCAAGTCTGCCGCATTTAGCTTCTGACATTTTAGCAGAAGATATTCCAGCTGAAAAATGTCTTAGGGACAAGAGAGGCCTGCGTCTTCTTCTAGCAAGGGCTTGTATCCAAAAAAAGGAAAAAAAAAAAATCTAACCCTTTTCTCAGAGAGAATTACTGTCACCAAGACATGCTTAATTTTATAATGTTGTCCAACTTCTACTTAAAGAAAAGGCATGATTACACAATATTCTCCCAATTAGTACCTTGTATAGTTAACAGGGCTTTCATCATATATTTGTGGTGTATAGGACAACAACAGAACATGAAAATCTTTGGTTTCAGATTAAAAGGGAATCAATGCAAAGACCAACAAAATCATCCCAATAATAAAAAGCAGTTTACTTTCTGTAAATAGCCTAGAGGACAGGAAACGCTGAATGCCATTATGGACGACTGTTCCCAGTGCAGTCTGGGTCTGAAAGCTCTAGTCTATATACTCTGAACTTTGTCATAGCTTTCCGACTCCATACAGGGAGCTCCTCCCAAAGATAGCATAGTCCATCAAAGATAACAAAGACTGATAACACCAATAGCTAGTTTGGGGCATGGATACTAACTTCTCTAAGCTCCTTCTATAGTAATATAGCCTCTATAAAATAATTCAAGTAGCCTAACTCAGATTCTTTAAAGAGTGACTCTGAGCGCCCAATTTCCTAGATTGTATTACACGCTATTATCCAACAAAATATGTATTAGATTCTACTGGCTACTTTGGCTTATGAGGCAAAGAGGAATCTGTGCTGCATGTGCAGTAGAGGAATATGCATCCAACGCAGAGTCATCTGCATCCATCATCACACCTTCAGCATGCCCAGGATTGTGCCTTTAGGCATAGCCTCTGCCACCTTAAGATAGCTTTTGTGAAAAACAATTTTTTAACCACTGAGTTTGTCCTCTATGCAGACAGGTTTCTAAGTTGATCTTCCCTCAACAATTTTACAGGAACCATGGTATCATATTTGTAATAGCACAGTTTAGTGCTATTGACCTTGTAAAGGCATGCTTCAGTCTTGTTGGACTATCCAGAGTAATAAGGAATGCACCACTGCTCTTCCCTGCTGTCCCAGCAAGAGGAGGTTAGACAAAGCTTGGCTTCCTAGGATGACTTTGCAGAGATCTGAACTGCACAGGTCCTGACGGTGACCTTCTGGCAGTGGAATTCCTACCACAGCCTATCCACTCCTGGCAGGAAAAGGTACATTAATGTCTCTTTTAGCAGAAGAAAGAAGTTCACAGAAGACTTCAGAGGGAGAAGGAAGCCTTAGCATGGAAAGGTAAAAGCTTATGGGAAAGGCAGATATCATTACAGGGGGCAAGAGCTGAGAGGGAGCAAAACATGGGCTATCCCCATATAACATTGCTAAACAGATCACATCCACACATCACTAAAACTGTCATCCAGACTTGGAAGAGCAGTTCTTCTGCCTTCCTGCTCACACTCTGTTAACTCTGGTCAACACAAGAGAAAACACTGTTGCTCTTGCAACCTGCACTTAGAAGTGCCCCAACCACCTTTCCTCAGGCACCCAGCTTTCTCAGCCTAACTGGTAAAGGGACTAACCTGGGAGAGTGGACATGAATGAGAGAGCGCGCCACAGTTTTCAAGGAAATAAAAAAACAGATATGGAAATCAATGATTATCATCTCAAAGAGCAAAGGTTCCTTACTGGTCACCTGCAGCTATCACATGATGTCATAGCAGTGAGAAATAAGTTAGAAATCATTCTCTTTTCCAAAAATGCAGTATTTCCTTCAGCTTAGCCTCCTTGAAGTAAGTCACTTACACAACAGCATAATTGCATTTTCTATCCCATTTTCTGCTAGACTAGGCCCTGCTACCTGCAGTGTAAGGCCTACTTCCATTTATTCTTTGTCAACATGGTAGTGAGCCATGATACAGTGACTTCTGCCAGACTCCCAGGTGCAGCACTGTAAACTTTATGATTAGATTTTATGCTCCCATTAACAGAGAGCAAACAGTCTCTCAGATAATTCATTGCCAACAATTTTTACAAGGTTAAGTTTCAGTTACAGGCCATACTCTTCTTTATTATCTGCTGCTCAGGTAGGACAACAACTTTTATTATGCGATAAAAAAAAAAAAAAAAAAAGGAGAGCAGTTAACGTCTATATTCTTTTCCAGGCCAAATTTTGATCTTGGGTTCCTTGCAAACATAAGTTACCTTACAGATAAGGATAAGCTAATACTCTTGCTCTATTCTTTGGAACAACAGAAGTGTCCTAGCATGAAATACTGAGACACCGGAAAACAGCCCTTTTCTGATATCATCTAATACCAATTGATTTATGAAGTGGTCAGGTAAGATGATCCCCTCATCTCAGGTGAAATGACAGGACACGTAAGGACAGCTGCTGGTTTTAGTCTAGATTCTCGGATAAGATGCAGCTGCATCTCCTTCTATGCAGTCAAACTATGTCAGTACCTACTTAAAATTTCTTACAAATTTGAAAGTTGGTGAAAAACGTTGACATCTATGCTGCTACATCTCCATTTCTTTTGTCCATCCAAACTACCTAGGAGAATCTCCGCATCTACAATTATACTCTCATTGCAAGACAGAGATATAGCTAGTATATCTTATGTATTAGATACAGTAGATAGAGAAATTCAACTAACAGTCTTTTCATTAAAGGTACATAACCCACAGATTTATTACCTTGTAACCAAATAACACCAGGATATACCTGCTTACATTCAATTCACTTCACTTCAAATCTATCTTTGAGATCTATCAGATGCAAGGATTTGACACACAGTCTAGCAAAATTATTCAAATTACTTCCTTTTGAGATTCCCAGCACCAAGGAAATAAATGACTATTAGCCAGACACTGAAAGGTAGGCAAGGTCTTGGAGAAGTGACAAGGAAGCTCCATGAACATACCTGGCTCTGAAAATATGCAGTTTTAAAAATCTGTATTCCTAAAATGATGTAAATAGTATGTGTTGTCCCCATCCACCCAAAATCACTCTCAATGAAAAAGCCTCTGATTTTCTGTGGATACACAAATGATTGGAAGGTATTCCTTTCTTCACATGTCCTTGAAACCAAGAGGATGAGAAAAGCTCAGTTTGTTGCACAACAGTTCAGGAAGCTAACTGCTATCAGGAAAAAAAAAAGAACAAACAACAAGAACCTCACAAAGTTATCTAGCACAGATGTGACCACAGCCAACCAATCTAAAACCCACAAAGGAAAATAGGGTTGCAACTGATTTGACTGGCTGTCCATCATTTATTTGAAACCCCAAGAAATATTACTAGTGGGGAGAAATGATCATGTGCCTGCTGGTCACAATATTATTGACCGGAGTGTGTTTCCATGGTCACAGGGAAGTAGTCTGCTCATAATCCAAAAATACTGATCAGATGACTTGTGCACTAATCCCTCAGCTCAATTGTTCTATGGCATAAATTGGATGACTGGACTTCTCATTTATTCATATAAAACAAGAAACATTGTCTTCCTGTAACTCTGAGTGACAGTTCATGAAACAGATGAACCAGGTAAGAGGAAGCTGCTTAGCTAGAGGCTGACTGACACAAGCATCTGAAAACTCAGGGACATGAACCAATCCCATGGATTTAGTGACAGGCAAGTCCAGAATCAGGTTTTTTCTTCTATCAAAAAATTCATTTATTTAAGTCTACCTGATTAAATATTCTACTTAACACATATAATCTCTCTTGAGGATTTCCAGATTCTTAAAGCAGTCTTCTTTATGAACCAATGGAAAACCAACAATGGCCAATGTCCAAAATTGCTAGAAAAGAGCAAAAGAACAGAAGAAAGCCGAAATGGTTCTCAGGAATATAGAGAAACTACCTTCTGCAAGGAAGAGATTTTTGGTCTGTGATGCTTTTCTTCCTTCACCAATGATCTACCTGCTTTCAAGAGACTATTGCTCCCTGTTTAGGGTGCATCTGTTCCCCAACTCTCATGCTCCCTAGAGGGCAGAGTCTCTCATACTCATCTCCGAGTGAAGGGGTCCTCCATTTTAACCATTGTATAAATGAATATCTCAGAAGGGAGAATTTCTTAGAGATCTGAAGTTTCCTCAGATTTCCAAGAGTACAATCCTGATAGCAACTGCAGTGACACTGAAGAGGTTATATATCTTCAGGCCACATCAGAATCATCAATTGCTTCCTCAAGCATGCTACAAGTGGATTTTCCTGGATCAAGGAGATTTCATCCATACATTGCTAGGGGAAACATTCTCAGGGTCATTAACTATTGGGGTAATTTCACTTCTGTAACAGTCATCATGGCTTGCAATTCTGAAGTGTCCAGCTGAAGAGCCTAAAGTATGTTCCACATCCAGCCACTTGCGCCTGTTTCAGGGCAGCTTGCTTTGGCACTTGCTAATACATCCACAGTTTAGGGGGAGGGGATGTGCTCAATTTGCTACAGTTAGTAAGTAATAAGGATAAGTCTTTCAAGAAAACTAGGACACTAAGTTTATCAATCTTCTCAGGTAAATACAGATTACACCATCTGCAACAGGTGGTATGGAGAGTCTTTCCAGCATTAAGCTCTGAAAAACAGACGGAAGTTTCAGTCTATTCTGATAGCTACTTAGAAATTTAGTCATTATACTTATCACATCCTGGAGGAAAAAGGTTATCATCAGGAGATGAAGAAATAGCAGAATGATGAAGAAATGACAGCCAGACGACCTCTGCTGTTTCTCATTGTATTTGTTCCTTGCCAACACCTTTGTTTTTCAGAGCCTCAGGATTAGAAAACAATGATTAATCCTTCAAAGGATTGTAACCGTAGGCCCCAGGTGATAATTGCAGAGGATCTTCAAGACTGGGAAACTTTTTTTTTTTTTTTAATATATAAACAGTTACAGTCAAAAGCCTGGAAAAGAAAAAGGAGCTAAGACCTTTTGAATAGACAGAGATGCACCCTAGCTTTCATCATCAACATAATCTCACTCTTTAGTATGGTAAAACTGGTTCCAAGCATTCAGCTAATATAACCAAGCTGTTTGAAACAGACACAGTATAGATACAGGAGAGTATCATAGAGCAATGACTGAGATTTTGAGTCTTTGGGAAATTTTGAGAAGGTGGAAACTTCCCCCTCCTCTTTTGACTCAGCTCCTCCAAAGATGATACAAACTTCTAATGTTTGGTGGGATATTGTCAGTTTGAAAAGTTATCTTACTTTCTGAGATGTAGTCAATGAGCCCTGAGGGCAGAAATAGCACAAGGAACATGCCTGCAGATTTTGAGGAGGCCAATTTTATACCTGAACCACACAGCTCTGATGAAGTGTCTCAACTGTCTGCTATTCAAGATAAACAAGCTTCCTCAGTCTTTTGAATTTCAGCTTTTTTTCTGCCAATCACCTAAACAAAAAATAAAATCCATCCTTCATTGAAGAACAGGGTTAACTCCAGGAGGAAGAGTGAGGCAAAAATATTTGATCAGTAACTGCAGTCCCCAAAGTCCTGACTATACAAAAGGAGGGTGTGGAGTAGGAGAACACCTCAATGAAAGCACTAAAGAAACTCTACAAGGTCCCTAAATAGTTCTTAAGCTATTATGTACACTAAGATAAGACATATTTACAAACAAGGTTAGCCTGGCACAAAAGATAAAGTGCTCACAGTTCTGTCTCAGCCAGTGATGGAAGAACCAAGGCTGCTGGCCTGGCTCCATGCTTTTTGCCCTTGGCAAAAGGAGCATGTGGGCAATGAGAGGCCAGGTGTAGCTCATTAGCAGTGGTGGTAAAAGCACATGGATTTCACAGGAATGCTGTGCAGACTGTCTCCCATAGAAGAGATCTGCTTCTTCCCTTACGTATTCCTGTCATTCTAGCTTCCACACAAACACCTAAATTCATATGACAATGAAAGCACAACAATGACTAAGCGGGTTGTCAGGTTTGACAGAAGTTTGCTATGAAATCTTTAATACCAAATATCAGCATACTTTTACACTTACCAGTAGAGGTCAGCTTCTGGTGCATTGCTATAATTACAGTCTCAGTATAAATTAGTGCTTAGGTAAAAATGGCTATTCCTTATGGGAGTCCCTTTTTAGTATCTGCAGTTTGATATAACCCAATCAGGAAAAACTGTCAGTAAATTAATTAGTTAACCCAAGATTTTGTTTTCCCTCCCTCCACTCCTCACTCAAGGCTTAAAATCTGAATAGAAAAGACAAAAAAGCATATCACTATCTTCACAGTACATCCTATGAAGTGTGAAAAGCAAGGTAAGATACAGTGGCTCAAGAACCTACCAAAGCACAGAACACAATTCATACAGAAATAGCAATAACTCAGTATTATGAACAGAAATGATAAATAACCAACAAGGTACAACAGTATGATCAATGACAGCTATCTGAAGCCTGGATTCTGTGCGAAACAATTTGCTAGACATTAAGAGCCACAGTTTTAACCCCTAACATTAAGGGCTCTGAGCTAATGAGCCTGAGGATGGCTCACGTTTCTTATGGCTGACCTCTGATGTGCAGTAGGGCTTAAGTACCTTGATCCTTCATGTTCAGGGAGGAAAAGGAGGAAAAGAAAAAAAAAAAGAAAAAAAAAAGACCTTCCCTCCCCCCTCCCAACATTTTATTGCAAGACTTCACACAGGTCACCCAAGTATCTGAAATCTGACTTCTAAAATAGTAAAGTGGTCCTAGCATGTTCTGGGCACAAGGTTAATTATTTCACTTGGACTAGGAAATGGTTCAAAGTTTGCTGAGCAGAAATCATCACTATTAAGTCTTTGCTTCCCTCACACTATGGAACATTTGAGTTGGCATAAGACTTGCAGTAGGTTGTCCCGACTGTGTTAGAAATTTGCTAAAAGAGTACTGAGGCAATTCATCTCGCAGTCTTTGAAGGAATTGGACTGAATGGACCATGGTGGAAGGGAAATGAGGAGATAGCATGCATATATAGGCTGGGCAACAAGACTGTCAAGCTCACAACTATAGAGTTAAACATTCCTCTTGCAGATCCATTCCCAAACCAGCTGTTCACATACAGTTCACCAAGGTAACCACATTTGTTTGCTAATGGGCTACTACAATCTTCATTGCTGGGAATGCTGCTCTGACAGGGTCTACAGTTAACTAGGAATTTGCATCAGATCAGAGCCTATCCCCTCACCCCACCCACAGATGTCAATGCCAAGTATTTCAGAGCTGATAAGCCCATGCTACAGTTACCAGTACTACTGGGTTCAAAACTAGTGTAGCCAGTTCTGCATTACTCAACACTAGCCCAGTGTTTCATAACAGGACTTGTATAAGCATTACTGAGGGTAACGGACTATCTGTTGGTGGGTCTGCTTTTATTTGAAGGCTGCTTAAGTCTTGAGACTCTGACCAGTTGAGATTTTGCAAAAAAATTTACTTTTTTACATTTAAGAGAAAAGTAAGGGTTTGCAAGCACCCTCAAGTTCAGGGCAACACCATTGGTTCAGAGGGACCTCAAAGTGGAACAGGAAGGAGGTAGGTGTAATTCAACATCTAACAATGCTCCCCTCCAAGATAATCTGAGCAGCAAACTGAAGTTACAAAGAACTTTAGAATATGCACAGTTAAAAAAAAAAGTGGGGAAAAAATGGCTGGTATAAACAAAGCCTAAAGTTAGGTGTATTTGTTATGAAAAGGCAACTCCCATCATGAAAATGAAAAAAAAACAGGAAGAAAAATAATTTGGTTTATTTACTGTCCTCTTTCTCCTCTCCCCCTCAGGAGTTTCTTAGAAACTTACAGAATATCTAGAGAATCCCTTAAAGTAAAATGGACATAACGCCATCCCAGGCACTAAGAACAGTTTGAGATTTTTCTCATTTTCTCAAGGTGTAGAAACATCTCGGATTATAGCAGACACAAGGGCTGCCAGGCACAAGCAGCATGACAAAAGTGAAATTAATGTAATAATTCAATGAAAACAAGTTATTTCTAGAATCACAGACAGAAAAGCAAAACAGTTAGTAAGTCAAAGCTTAAGACCTCCATTTCATCTCATTTACAGATGGTCAAACAGGCCTCAAGTCAGCTACCTCTCATTTTAAGAGCATAAGAGCACTAGCTCCCCATTCTGATGAGGAGAGCACTAAGACTTACAAGAGGCAGAAGAGCAGAAACCTAAAGCTAATAATAGCAAGCAGACTACAGGGCTATTCTGAGGCACATCCAAAAGTTCAGCAGTGGAACAAGAGGTGTGCAACTGATGTCTATAGTATGCTGACTGCATACTACATACTACAGCACTGTTTAAACTTACTCATCTCCTGCTATTATTTAATAGAAAGTCTTTTTCAGTCCCATCAACACACAAGTTCATACAATTTTTCTCAGTACTACAGTCAAGCTTTCCATGCTCACTTCCGAGTATCTATGTAATTTGAATCTTGGTTCAAGTTTGGGATTCTTCCCTGCTCCTCTTCACCGTTTTGCCTCTTCTTGATCTCTGCTGCCTCTACACCTGGCTTGCTTCCGTTTGTTTGCCAGCCTCTTCCTTGATATTGCTTCCTTGGAGGCACTCTTAAAAATTGTCCCTGCTATCAAGAACATTCCTGTGACACTGGAAATGCCTAGATAGCTTTTAAGCTTATATATATATATAAACACAAAGCATGCACTACAAGTCCCCAAGACTTTGAATTAAAGCAGGACCTTTAGAACATGAAAGGAATCTAAGCCTGCTTCTAACAGCTGCTAGATTCCCAATAATATTCCTATATAAAATGCAACTAACCAAGATGGGTCTAGAGGAATGAACAGGTTATCTTTGAACCCGATGAAAAGAGGAGCTGTCTTGCAGACAACTACTACTTGGTATTCCAAAGCATTTTAAAAAAAGTATATGGAAAAAAATATCCTCAAAAGGACAAAAATTCCCCCCCAAAAGGACATTAAGACTATTTCAGAAATTTAGCTAGGAAGGTTTATCTAAAGGATTCTTGAAAAACTTCTCTACTTCTCTCCTACTATTGCTTGTCCCTCTGCACTTACCTTCTAATGCATCTTCACCTTGTAGTTGTGGAGAACATTTTGTGTGTCAAAGCTGGGTTAAAAATTAACTTTCATGTATCAGACTTCATTAGGAGAAGTAAACAGCATGCCACTCCTGTAAATTGATCATTTTCTTGCTCAGCACTAACACAACTTCAGTACTGAAAAATTATTACGTAGGTCTCCACTGAAAAGAGAAAAATGTTTCTGCATTTGTTTTTCCTCTAAATTAAGCCAGCTGAAGGTCTCGTTTATACTGTTGTGTCTTTGCAATAGCCAGGAAATGAAAAATACTGCAGCAGTGATAGTTTGGTGTACCGCTATTAAAGAGTGAAAATTTGTTTCCAGAACACCTTAAACTAAAATCTAAATAATCCGATCACTATTCATGAAGTTGCCATTTTAAGCACAGAAGTAGTAGCAACACATACTTGTGTTAAGGATTACTGTGCTTTCCTGCTGAAGTTAATTTTCCTCTTACACAGCTAGTATTTTGCTTAAATGGCTCAAATTATCTTCTCCTCCCCCATTATTCAGCACAATTACTCATAATTTGCAAAATCTTTCTTGTAGAAATGAAGTCCTCAGGAGAGACCACCAATTTAAAAGACTAGTACAACCAAGGGTATCTGCATATTTCATTCTTCCCAATGAAGAATTAATGAAGTTTTGCAAAATGACAGATGAAATGCCTAGTTCTTCTCTTGAACTGAATGCCCTCTTTGCAACTAACAGAATACAAAAGCATGGAAAGGTTTCAACGCTAACTGCAAACCTACTGTTAACACTATATTCTTCCTGGCAGTTCCACATTACCCAATGCATTTTGTTTCTTGCTCAGTAAAAAGTCATACGAGCTTGTGCTGCTCTAAGGAATATACTACTTCCTCATACTTCTTCACCCCAGCTCCTGGATGAACAATTCCCATTATAATTAGTCATTTCCATGTACGGTCAAGCTAAGCCAAATTGGGTCAAAAGGTCATGAATAAAACAGGAGTATTTTAATTAAAACAATATGGACTAAGGGCTAGTGGAGAAAGAACATTGTGGGGGTTTCCCTCTTTATCTCCAAGTATGCAAGAAACCATTAAGGAAGAGCATCTATAATTAATTTTTGATGAAAATTTAAGGCTTAAGGTCTCCAAAGAAAGAGAAACTAGGCATTTTGTTACAAAGTCACTGTATAGCAAGACAAGAACAGTAACAGAAATACCAGCCATGAGACAAGCCTAAGATGTAGAATGTGTACATAGCATTTTTAATGCTATAGTCCTTGAGAGTATTAAGCTTTACTATTTTTAATAACTGAATGAGTTTAATGGCATCACACAGTAAAATACTTCATGTGTCTAGGCGTTGCTGTAGACAAATGTGAAATGTTTATCAAAGTTTTAAAGATAAATTTTGAAAAAATATTGGGGGCAACACATATACAAGCCAACATTAATCACACTTGAGAGTGTTTTTAGTGAGAAAATTAAATAGTGCATTTATGTCCTAAATCTTTTTCATTCTGAGCTGTACCACTTAAGTTCAAAGAAACTGGTTACTACCCTACTACAATGAAGAATGGATTTGAGTCAGCCTTTCTGATATTGGTTTTGCAGTCTGCAGGAAAACCAGGCCATTAAATTTGGTAAATATTTGAAGTTTTGTTTTATAATTCAGTCTCAAACATGAAAGTTGCCATAAAGACTTAAGGTACAGACTCACTCTCCATTACCCTACATTAAAACCAGTATTTCCCACTTTTCTCCCATTTAACAGAGGCATACCACGTGTAACTTCAGAGAAGTTAAAATTTTGAAAAGTGCTAGCAGTTATATGTCACTTTGCCTCATTCTTAAACATGAAAACCACTTGTTCATGTTCTTCATGGCATCTGCATAAAGTTAGTTATGTGGAAAGTAGTACAGTCATCTTTTAATATGATTTGGCACAGACAAAAAACATGATAGAGCGCCAAACCCATGTGCACAACCTATTATTGGTTCAACAGGCTGACAGAATACCTCTTCTGTAATGTACATTTAGGGATTTTGAAAAATGGGCCTCATTTCATTAAAGGGAAAATGACAATATCATATACTTTCCATTACTGAAGTGGTACTAGTGACAGGAATTGTCGCTGCAGGGCAGATACATCTGTGTACACCCAAGGCAAGAGGAAGAAAACATTTTTGGAGAGGTAGTTATTCTACAATTAACAGTGGGAAGCTCAACCATATTCTCTTACTTTTTGATCAAAATAAGAAAGACAAAAGTTTTTTAGAAAGGTCAGCTTATATTGAAAATATCTTTGTATAAATGACTGTAATACTACAAAGTAGTATCAATACAAAACAGATCAATATTAACTGTTCTTTAAACTGTTAAACTTTATTATAAATTAAAATTTCTTTACAAAAAAATTGCACATAATTGACCACTCTTAGGTTCTGATGCACTGGCATTTGCAATAGTTTCTTTAATCTTCAAGTTTAATAGTCTCTGCCGTGAGTCCAATGCAGAAAAGGGCAGTAAGCAACCCTCTTAGAGCCTTCAAGTGCAAGAAGCATACTTGTGGCCACGGCAGTTACACTTTCCTTAAAGAGCGGCTGCTTTTGTTTTAAATCCTGTAATGAAAAAGTCTCAAAAAAGGTTTAAAAAAAAAGGAAAAACCCAAAGTGGACTACTTGCTTTTTTACTGTAAACACAGCCCAGTAAATTAATCCCAAACACAGATCTCTCAGGCATCAGCGAGAGTGTCAAGTGAATCAGGAACAGCAAAACAAAGAAAACAGAAAATAAAAGGAAAACAAAAAAAAAAGTCTGTCATTTTGATAACTATACTTACGTACATGATGTTATGAGAATCTGGCAGGGCCCAGAAGCAAGGCCAGACAGGGAGTTCATTTATCCAGAGAGGAGGGTCATGTTAATTGTTTCCAGGTTCAAGGAAAGCAGATTGGAGACTTGATATGCTCAGCAATACTCATCTGCCTTACACAGATCTTAGGCATGGATCAGCCTGAAGAATCATTCAATTGATTTTGGCATTTAATAGGACTTAGGGCTGACCATACTCAGTGTTCAGTGATTCTTGCTTTCTGTTCTGTAAGTGTTTAAATTTAAAAGCTCATCTAGGCTGACTCCAACCTCTTGGCACTTGGAAACTAGTTTTCTCAGGTTATCAGTTTTACCTCCTCCTGATGCTTCAAACAAGAGTTGCTGTAAGAGATGGGGAAGCAGATATAAGATTTAGCCAGAGCTTAAGCATCACCACATCTATGGACATGGGATATGCAGAAAATTTATATGAAACCTCAAACTGAAACATAAGGAGAAAACATTACATCTTTCCACAGTGTTGCACATAGAGGTAACTTCTGAAGGGCTCTCTGATATAAATGATGGACCTGTAAAATAAAAACAAATATTAAGTCAGCACAACTTTGTGTACTCAAAACATAACGAGCGATTTGAAGCACAAAAATCTGTTGCAATAATTTTTTTTATTTGCTGTTAAAAAACAAAGGTTGCAAAGTCAAGCACTAAATTGTTATTACAAGCAAAGGCTAATTTACGTCTGGCCTTAATTCTGACCCTTGTATGCACGTGATTGATTACATGAGGACATTCTATTTTTCTTCACAAGACTCTTGCCTCATTCATTGCACAGGATGGATCATGTTCATGGAATGAAGCAGCTTACTCAATATTTCTTTCACCACTCAATATGTAGTCCCAAGGTCTTGCTTACTGCATACCATCCCAACCCTGTAATGAAAATAACTGTTTCATAGGCTTTTTCCTACAGCATCTCTCTATCTGTGCTTTAACGATCACTATTTGTCTGCAACTTCCTAGCAAGACAATTTTCTTTTAAAAAAAAATTTATGGCTGGAAATGTAGGACCAAGGAGTTTAACATAAATAATTACTCAAGCCTCCTTCAACTTCTGATATTTGAAGTATCAAGTCTAATCAGAGAGTGATGGGAGTGAGTGGTGGGCAGGTTTTATTGTTTTACATTCTTATACCTATTTGTATATTCTTTTAGCAATTCTTTAAATGAGCCGCTGAAGGGAATCAATAACAGGGTCTCCAGGAATAGGAAATACAGAATTTGAATCATAATTCACTCTTGCAAAAATATCTTGATTACTATAAATCCCAGTTATTTACAGCTCTTTTTGATTCCACAGACAGCTGTAAATGCTCACCACATCCCAAACTGAGCACACATGTCCCCCCACTCGCCAAAAAAAAAAAAAGCAAAACAAAAAACCAAAACACACTGCAGTGTCTGTGTGCCTAATTAAGTATTTTTTCCCCCCATACTGTATAGGGGGTCAGAAGGTTGCAGAAGAAATCCACAAGATTTCTTCTGGGTGTAATCCAACTACAGTATTTTACATACGCCTTAATTCTAATTGGCTTATTTTCTATGCAGACCTTCTTTTATATTCATTTTTGAAATAAATTCTTCCAGTTTTGAAAGCAAATAAAGCAGGGATCTTATAAGTCAACAGCCTCATTATACTCAATGCCTTAAATGTTGTCCATCTAATACAATGACTGAAGCAGGGATCTGTGACTAATTACAGATTACACCAAACCATCCACACAGAGACAGAATTAAGGTTGAATAGCAACTATACCTTTGGTATCTCTTGACTTTGAACTATTTGATTTTATAAACTAAATAACTGGCTAGCTGGGGGTGTTTTTTTTTTTTTTTTTTTTTAAACACACTAGGAAAAAAGGAATAAAGATTTCACTTGTGAATCTAACAATAGCCATACAGCCCATTATGAATCCATTAGAGCTCTAGTACTGCTTCAAAAGAAACGCTGGCAGAAGAGAAGCATGCCAAGAATCAGCTACTACAAGAATGACATGTATCAAAATACTGGGTTACATATAATGGCAGAGAAGTAGCTCAAACACCACAAACAAATGGTGAGTCGCAAACAGTGCTTCATGACCCCCCAATACAGAATATCTTTCCACAGGCAAAAGAGTATTTTGATGGGGACAGCAACAACACCAGAAAGATCCAATCTGTTTGAACTGAAAAGCGATTCAGAGTTGCTGTGCTGAAACTCTTGTAATTGTATATAAGGTGATAAAAGTATTTTCCCCTTGAAATACCAATGAGTAAAGCTGTTGTGTTTTGGGAGAAAAAAATTGAGGGTTTGGGGGCAGGGGGGAGAAATCTCATCAGAAACTCCCTACATACATTTGCTTGGCAGACCCATCCTTTCAACTGCAGTCATTAGCATCTTCCAGCACAACAATACTTCCTTCCCTCTACTGTATTTTAGGTCTAGCCATCTCCTTCAGGTAAAAATAAAAGTGGGAGAACACCACAGGTCCCCAGTAAGGGAAAGATACGCACACGAACAATATGCACAAGTACTAATAATATATTTCATTCTAACTCAATTACCGAAGACATTTTACACTTTTAGCATTTGCTACAGGGTCTATACACAGAATATTTCAGCTATCCAGAAATCCTGAGTTTAAGAGATGACCATTGCTTTGAACAAAGCCAAAGCATGAAAAGTTCTATAGAATTTAATAATTACTCATTTTAGCAAGCTGTGTTGACTTACTTCTCTTTGTCCCATTAGAAAGCATTCGGCAGCAATGGCTCTGAGAAAAAGAAATATATAAAATATTTATTCTTGAATGATTTTAAATGCCATTATTGGCAGAATACTGACTGTGTAATGGAATTACAAATTCCTTGAGAAGAAAATAACTTCCAATGATCTACAGTGAAAAGAAAAAAATAGCCATTTTTTGAAAACAACCTTACATGAGCAAGACATTTCAGTGGTTCCCCATTATGAACAAACACTGAAGAAAAAGATCAGTTCAGCATCACTGGATAATGGAGATTACTGCTATTGTGATATATAAAGGGGAGGGTAGAGAGGAGGAGACAGAAGTCAATAATTGAATTATAAAGGCAACTTGTAAATACATTATTCATATTTATCTGCATAATACCCATTTATATGTTTTCCCAAGAGGGAAATTCAAATTCTCATTTAAAGAAGCAACAGTACCTCTTTTGGTTGTAATGAACAGTTACTGTTTAAATAATAAAATAATGAAAGAGACTTCTAGTACAAGCCCAATTTAAAGGACATTTCAGATTTACCTTTGTGATGTAAACCTTATAAACAAAAGCAATATCTATGAAAACAGATGTATGACTGTTGCATTACATTTTCCAGATGGCCAGGCATGTTGGGATATTATATGTAAACATCTTGGCTTGCAGTTTCAGAATTTGAACATTGCTCTCCTCCCAGTATCGCAGAAGCAGTCTGTAAAAAGCATTCATGAGAAAGAAGCATTGCTCTAATCACTGGGAACAGAAAAGCAATCCAAAGATACAAACATATTACACAAAATATATTATACCTAATTGCAGCCAAGAGTTGCAAGTGGGGAAAAAAGAGCCAAAATCACAACACATAACATTGACTGAACATGTTCTGGAAACAAAAAAGTTAAGAAACACTTTTGAAGAATAACTACGAAGAAATCAAAGAAAACATGACCTTGGTACATGGCAAAATCCATTTTTAGCATGTGTAAGGTAACTATATATCTGAAGGAAGGCTAATTAGTTTTGCAAAGTCATGAAGCTAGGATATACTGCACAGTCAGAACTCTTCACTCATTTTATATAGTGTCAACATTGTTTACGGAAGCTGTACGTTCCACCTAGACAGAATCACAACTTGGTTTAAAAATGCAGCCATTTAACTTTGTGTGCCACAATTCAAACCTCCCCTCCACCCCCTGTTGTTTCAAGTCTGGCTTTCAAATATTTGAAATCACTGTTGATGAATAACAGCAAGCATCTGGGGACTTTACCAACCTGTTCAATAAAATATTGATGAGTTCAGGGAAGCTGTATGTGATAAAATATGGATTCTTTAATCCTAAAAGAGTGCATTTTGAAACACTGTTTAAGTAAGAATCAGTGCAATTTTTACATTAACTGTTTTTGTTTTCCTTTTGTAAGATTTTTCAAAATTAAGGACAGTTTCTCTTTGCTAAACAAATGCCAAGTTAAATCTTAAGGTAGCACTATTACATACCAGCATATTCATTTTTCTTTGCTGTATATTGGAATTGTTTTTAATAGAGCATTAAGGAATAACAAGGTTTTAATAAATCTGACATTTTTCTACACACTTGAAATTGACTATTTGCATTCATGTACAGTACTGAAAGTTATTAATAATTCTTGTATGTAATTATAATCTTTCTACATATAAAACAGAACCCTATCAAAGACAAAGAGACTGAGAAGATCTCAGAAGGCACAAATAGCCTCAAGCAACTTGTAGAAACAGCGGAAGAGTTCCATTTTTGTAGTACAAAACACATCAAGCAAGTCTGGCTATATTAGCCAGATGTTTGTCTTAATTACAAATATTTTCACATACCTCAATGCAAGTCCAGGATTAGTAGGCATGGTAGAACAAAACCGTTCCAAGGTTTTGGAATGTTGAGACTTTGGAATGCAGCTCAAATAAAAAAAAATTACCTGTAAAATTGGAATTATAAACATTAGTACATTTTATAGCTGTCTAATTGTGATAAAGTAACAGAATTAGAAGCTAAGTATTGTGACTAAACTGAGTTACCACCACAGAAATAATTTCAAATACAAAACTTATCCCTCAAGGGTAACAAAAAAATCAACTCATGCCAATAATTAATGCCAAGTCACTAACACCACAAATTACAGTCCTTCCAGCCTTTATTTAATAGGTGAAAAAATATATTGGATGTTAATAAAATGGGACCTAGGATTTATACAAACAAAATAAACTTCAGAAGTGCTCAACTCAGTCTTCTTCTGATTCTCCTACTTCATTTCTTTTATTTCTCAACCACTATAATGTCTAGGATCACAACCGACAACTTAAAATTCCATCTCCCAGTGTTACAACTCTGCACACCTCTCATTCCACCCTCTCTTCCTTCCCTTACACACAGTTTCTTTTTTCTCTAAGAAAGGATAGTTTGTCATTAACAGCTTTATCCACACAGTATCAAAACACGCTGTAATTTTTCTTTCACTTTGCCTTAACCACCCTTTATTCAAAATATCGGCGCTAGGTGTTCCTCTGCTACTGAATCAGAGCACTACTCTCCTCAGATCTTTTGTTTCTTTTTCTACTAATTCCTAGCTGTCAGTGTACATATGCTAGTGGTGCTCTATTTCCACAAATAAAACTACACAAACCTGCCGAAAGGCCATCAGTCCTTTTCTTTAAAGAAAAATGTCCAGAGAAACATTCTTACCTCATTATGAAACTCATAATTGGTCCAATAATCAGCAGTACTAAAAGGAATTGGGTATCGTGTGGGGACTGTAACCAAGCATCTGTTCACTAGGTCAGTAAAAAGCTTGAATTCTTGAACTTTGTTGTTGGATCCAACAACTTTGCTATTGATAAAAACAAGGTAACTAGAAGGGAGAAAACAAAAAATAAAAGATGTTTCTGGTGACTTTCACTTAATTGCAAGATTAAGTTATTTTCCTTCCTTATGAACTTACTCCAGCCAAATGTTCTGAACAGTTTCCTGCTGCATCACTGCTCCCAGAGCTGCTTCAAAAGCATCCAGTGCTTCGCCAACAGTTGCATGAAGAGACTGGCACAAACTGTTTATAGTAAAAGTTAAAAAAAAAAAAAAGTTATAACACAATGCTTGCTTAAAAATATTAAGAGTAAGAAACAAAGAACTTCACATCTCAAGATGCAAGAAAAAACAACCTTTTCAGTTTAGCAGCATTACAGGCTTATTTTGTCAGTCAGCTTATTAAAATGGGCAAGTATCACACCACAGGTAATACAGAATATAGAAACTATACAGTTTAAATGCAATTTTTAACTTAAATAGAAATGAAAACTTACCCACTGTCTTCTACTCTTGTAAAGTACCTTTTTAGTAATCCTTATAGTAAGGATGTTCTGACTGCTACAGAACGGAGACAAGTCTTGAGCTTCCCTATGGAAAGCTCCAGGACAGTAAATTCCAAAGTTATACTAAAAGAAACCACACTTGAGAAACTGTATCAGACAATGGCAACAAAAATCAGTGTTCTGAAACAAATACTACTGGGGAGTTGGGGTAAAAATATGCTGATAGAAAAAAAATTGACAAAAGCAGTCAAAACACTTTTGTTCCACAGCTCAGACCAACATACAGGGCCTTTCCAAAGACAGAAGCAGACAGACATTTTGTGTTCAAGATTCAGTCAATAATCCTTATTTCAAGGTATAATGAATAAAGGGGAAGGCTTTCATTAAGTTGTAAGTGGAAAAAAATCATGAGGAAGACTACAGAATTTCAAAATAGGAAAGGGCTATTTGGCTACCTTGCTACAGCCTGTAGAAGCATCCTGACTAGGGCCACACAGTGATCATCAGAATTCCTGATCATAGTTCTTGAGGAAAGCAAGAACAGAAACTAAGTCACCAGGGTGCTAATCTTGTTAAAAAATTATTATATATATATATATATATATGTATGCATACATATAGATAGAATAAAATGATCTTTCACAATAAAACATTGTTCCTTAATCTTTTCAGGCTCTGATAATTTCACTCAGACTATTTCCACCTGGTAAAAGTGAACTTTGATGTCATTTGTCTTCTGCACCTGAAAAAGGAAAGACAGATACATAGGCCCAAATCTGTAGGCACTTAACTGTGACCAAACTCAAGCACAGAAGCACTCAACTGTCCATCAGCTTTATAAGTAATTTAGGAATTTATTTCAGGAGCACTGATTTATATCTTAGGACCAAGTGCCTAAAAACAGATGCATCTGAGCTTAAGTAAGGTCTCTAATGACTAGACAGCAACCTCAAGCGTCCTTCTAACAATGTTTATAATTTGCAAGTATGAACCTTCTAAAAAAAGTGAACTTGCAAAGAAAAGACAACTAAAACCAACTCATTTAAATTGGAATTCATGGACAACACCAAAAGAAAGCATTAAGATAATTTTATCTAAACTTTATATGAAGATTTTCTTGAAAACACGGTTTATCTCTTAAGAAGTTGTCCATCAATTAAAAATTATCAGTAACAGAGTTGAAGGAGTTCTAAGGAGTTCTCAAGTCAATATCTGAAGGATTATTATCTTTGCCCCTTTACTTGTCTGAAAGGCCAAATAGCTACTTCTGAAGATGGCAAACCCAGACCATGGGGAGGTAAACTTAAGCAGTAGCATAAGTCGACATCCCAGTAACCACATTAGAAACTAGTAAGTTTTCTTTAACTGCCATCATGATAGCTTATACCGCCTGCTGGCCAATCCTGGATATTCTTGTTATCAAAAGGAATGGTGGGAGAAACCAAAAAAGGAAAACAAAAAAAATAAATTAAAAAAAAAAAAATCAAAGCTCATGTTTACATGACAATGATCATAAGGTCACTTTGCCATATTCCTTTGATATGGAGGGCCATCTGCGAAAAGTTCCAGCTCTCACAGCCTGTTGTTACTAAATCCATTAACAGCTGAAACAGTGGGTCAAAACAGACGGGGAGACCAGGACTAAACAAAAAGTTAATAGGGTGGAAGTAGGGAACTATGGAAGAATAAAAGGAGGCAACTGAAAGCTGGAAGAAATGAAAGGAAGCTACTAGAAGTGACTTAAAACAGAAGTCTAAACAACTGATCATTTTTTGAAATGAACACATCTGCCACTGTCCCAAATAGGGAAGAATTTCTGAAAGATTTCCCAAGTGTAGGATTTGTGGTGATGTGCAATTCACAGTTTCATAGAACTGTCTCTGTTCTGCAGCAGCCAGGTAGCTTCTCTAAGGACTGGCAGACCGGTTATTAAAAAACTCAAAGTGACATACTTTGACAAATGATGATTGTTTCACAGTTGAAAACTCAATTTACTTAGATCCAATAGTTGTCCCTCAAATACTTCAGAAAGTCTCACCAGTAGATTTGCCAGAGATAGGGGATTTGCTGATTTACAACGTCATCTGTAAGATGTTCTTTGTAGAGGGGTGATGTAAATTCAATTGGCATTGGAAAATTCAAGAGATACCTACAAGAGGAAAAGTAGCATGTGAATATTCTGCTACATGGAAGGGACAACAAAAAAAACAAAACAAAACAAAATTTATGTGGACATAAGATTTAGCTCTGAAATCCAATTCATGAGATGTATTAAAAAAATAAAAGAGGAGGAGATTCACCTACTTTTCTTAGATTATAACTTAACTCTATCCAGACATATTATCTTAAAGCATTTACTCCTTTCTTTCTTCATTATATACAAGGTTAAATCTCTCTTTAAATCTCAGACATTTGCTTTTTCCACATAAAATGCATCAACTCCTAAGATACAATTATCTACCAAAAGTCAGCTGAACTGCATTGTCAGTACTAAAATTAATATAAATGAACTTAAGTAGAATAAAAATCTAACACCTAACTTGGCATAAGCTTAAGTACAGATGGTCTTTCTTTGAAGGCCTTCATAGGCATCTACTTTTCTTTGACTATATGAAATGTATTTTAGAACTTCAAGGAGTCTCTCAATTAGGTGCCTAAGATTCAGGTGGAAATTCAGCAGACTGAAGACCAACCTGTGTATTTCAGCAATAATAGTCCCCTAATTAATAGCGTGCACATATTTTCTGGACTGAGGTCTTTTGCAAGTGCCTAGATATAGAGTTTCGGGCATGCAATTTTAGGCACTCAGCTTTGGGGGGAAAAACAACACATTCCCCAAATCCAGACATTAAACTTGCTGGTTATTTCATCTCCAAGTTCTTGTGTTTTACAATTTTGTGTATGTGCACAAACAAGAAGCATAAAACTTAAAACACCAAACCATAATTCACTAAAGTTTTACCAAAACATGCCAAGTTAAAAACAGAGTTTCAAGAGTTCTAAAACTGCGTAGTTTTGGGAAAAAAAAAAACCCACCACACACTAGTCTTCCCCAAAAGAAAGAAAAAAACGTTCTAAACATACCTTAAAAGATCCATGGGACTGTGCTCTTGACATGCATTCTCAAAGAAAGCTGCCACAAAATCTTGCAACAGTGAAAGAATACTGTCTGACTTTCCCTGTTATTTTTTTTTAATTAAAGAAAATTTAAAACAGACATCATGTAAGATATCAACCTAAAGATGACAAGAACAATTTAAGCACAACAAATAACAAGTGATGTCCCTATCTCTGCAATGCTCCATTGCCCTCCTTCTCTCAAGAAGGAGATTTTACAGGGTCAGTTGGCAGACTGCAGAAGATAGCTGAAAATATATTAGAGTTTCAACTGTTAGGATATTCTACTATTCTTGCATAAGGATACTGTTAACACTGGATTAGAACCAACAATCTTGGTTCTAAATTTATGATTTTATATAATACCTTTCACCACCTGTAAGGGTATCATAAAATTTGCCAATTCTATTTTTCACATCTATAAAAAGGAGTGCTAGGCATTAAAACATATTGTGAAGATGAATCCATTTGATAAGTGCTTTGAAGCCACAAGCAAAACACAAGCTACATAAAGCCAGAAGACTAATGCAAAGGGTTCTGGGGTGAGGTATTACCTGTGAGATGAGGAATTTACACATCTGATAAAAAATTTCTGCATTCTGAGGATTCTTCTCAAACGCTGCAATCCACACTTTGTAGGCACTATCACTCTGCTCTATTTGCAAATACAAGGAGGCCAAGCTCTCCAACAGCTGACAGTTGTTAGGGCAGAGCTCCAACAATGATCTACAAAGTTCTATAGCAGACTCCCACCTCAAATAAAAGTAAAGGTAAGATTAAAAAAAGAGTTGAATATTCTTAAGTGAAAAATATATTTAAAAACAAATTACCTTTCAAGAAGCTTCAACAAAGCTATCATATTTCTGTAGAGAGGAAAACACATAGCTATTCTTTTGTCAGCGTCAAGGCTTTCATCAGTACATGTTTTGACTGCATCTTAAAAAGAGGGGGAGAAAAAAAAAGAAAAAGTCAAGCCCTTAAATCTCAAGTACCTTCAAACTTATTTGAAGCTTTAACATCAAGAATCTACAATACATAAGCACCTAAGTTATTTTTGTGAATGCTCTTCTTGTAAATTATGAAAAAAGGAAGATGACAACCTTTGGAAAAGGTCACATTTATCACCACAGTGAATACAAAGAGAAAAGTCTTTCAGAAGTGTCATCCCTCATGTGTTTAAAAACCAGGAAACCCATCCTACCAATGTAGTGTTAAAGCTACATTACAGATAGGAGTATAACACATTCTATTTAAAAGTATACTCCAGTATTTCCAGCATAGGTGCTGAAAGCAGTTTTACTGAGACAAAAGCTAATATGGGCTATTTTATTATGCTGAGAAGCAAAATAAAATTACCCAGTACTGAACACCACACCTTCCCTCAGGTATTTTCGCACTGCATTACCATCTGCAGCATAGATACATTCTCAGTGGCAATCCAGTGCTGCTGCTGGCTAACACACAGCAAGTACTAATCTTCAGATGCCAGTATGAAAGACTCCATCAGGCAGCAGCAGCAGCCGACAGTTTTTCTTCCAATATTTTCATTTTACTACTTTAAAAAATTATTCTGTTTACTTAAACTTTAAATGAAGACAAGCACAAGCTTTGGCCAGCCTCTCCTGAGCAAGCACACTAACCTTCCAGGGAAGTAACTTTTAAACAGACATATTTGGAAACGCATGGGGATGGAGGGGACAGGGAAAAGAAAGGGAACGGCAACAGAAGCTTGGCTTTGTGCTTTCTTAAAGCCCAAGAAAACAAGCAAACCCATGTTGTCACAAGCAACTGATCTCTAGCTTGACAGAAAATCTTATTTCAGCAGAAAAGCTAAGACTGAGCCACAGATAACACATACCGAGTTTTCCAAGTACCCCAAAACATAGGCTTTCCTCATTTTCATGTTCAAATCATGAAGTATTCACTGGATTGATCATAATTGCCTGAGTATTCAGCAGCAATGCTGCACTGCCTTGAAATCACAGAAGGTGGGTAATATTTCCTTATTTATAACATACAAGTAACATACTGACTAGTTTACTTCCCTAAGCTTACCTTCAAACATAGCCAACAGCATATCAGGATCAGTCTTCACATCTTGAATTGTTTGCCATGGTATTAAAAATGGCTCTTTGTTCATTATCCTTGAAGGGCTGGCATTAGCTGGGTCATAGAACTTGACTGGGAGAATGCCGAATTCAATCAGATGTATGTAAGCCAACCAAGCCAAGCAACGGTCACTTACAGTAAGGCGTTCTGATACTATCTTTTCATTTGCCGATTTTAAAGCATTCTGTAAAAGTTAAAAGGAATGCATTACATTTCAACCATAAATTCTTTAAGATCTAAGAATGAGAAAAGGGAACAATAAGAAGTTTTAATATTCTGGGTATTTAATATTTAAGGACAGGAAATTAATAAGCAATTAATAATTCTTGACGTCAGTCGTGATTAAGTTCCCCTTATGTGGGACTATTCAAATCATACATAGCTAAATAACTTACAGTAACAGGTTTAGAAAACCTGCAAAAGTTCTTGCCTTGGAAAGTAAACAGAGATGGACTTTTAATCCATGCATCTCCCAACATGAGTTCAATTTTTCTGCTTACTTCTGTGACAATTACTTCCAGTTACATACAAATAATGTATTAGCTCCAGAGACAATTCACCCATGAATTGGATTATGCTCGCTATATCCTATTAGGGTTTGGGGGTTTGTTTATTTTTTTAAGATCCAGTTGTACAGCTGCTAAGTTACAGCTATCCACATCTACTGAAAGCACCAGGGCTGCACTATGTTGGAAGTGTTACTGAGAACCAGAACACTGCTTTAAGTTTTCCTACCAATGACATGCAAAACTGGAATACCCAATCAAACTGGCAGATCCCAAATAAAATCATTACAGCAACCAATTAGACAAAGTCTAAACACAGTTGCTCCTAAAACAGAACAGAACCTCATGGCTTAGAGTTGTGCCAACTTTTCTCTCGATAATCAAACTATGCACTTTTTTCAAGGGAATCAGAGTGCTTGCAGATTGGGGTGGAATTCAGAGAGACACTTATCCAGCAAGAGGTGAAAACTGAACTTTCTAAAGCATTTACTTTAGAAAGTGTTCAAGTTTTTAAAGAGAAGCATTACAACTTTGAAGTAGCATTTTTACTTAGAAATTACCTGTTAAGTATGGTTAAATAAGTTTCCCCAAGATATTCTTTCCAACTACGGTTTTCAGATTAATATAAAAAAACCCTGTTTTTTGCAATGATGTTTTGGGAGGAAAGGGGAGGGGAAGCGACTCAAGTTCTTCCCCAATGTACTCTGGACTTCCATTTCAGTTTGATGCAAACTGAATTTTTTCCTCTCCATTCTTTTTGTTTGTTCAGCCAAACACTCAGAGAAAAATTTCTTAGTACTGCTGTGTTTAGAATAGTTTTTGAAGCAAATCAACGCAGCATATTCCTAGCTCCAGTTTAAACAGAAAAGTGTAAAAAGCATTGCAGCCCTGAACCACGCAATTTAGCAAAATATTCTAAGGTGCAGCAAACAGGCTCCACCTGCTGGTAGGAATGGAAGAACTTGCTATTGAAACTACAGCAGCTCCTTTTTATTAGGGGCTGATGTCATCACCCTCTTTCTCACCTTCATCTAGAAACTAGAGAGCAATAACAGCGACCTAAAATGCCTTTTACAATCGTAATAAAAGCTTGTGGTAAGTGAGACTTTGGAGCTCATGAGATCACTAAATCCTCTAATGTAACAGTCTCCAATTTTTGTATCACAGGTAATACTGCTAAGTAGTATCATGCCATCTTCACAGAATCACAAAATGTTTGAGGTTGGAAGGGACCTCTGAGATCATCTAGTCCAACCCCCCTGCTCAAGCAGGGTCACCTAGAGCATGTTGCTCTTTCTTCTAAGAGCTACTGGTTTGTAATTTTTGCAGCAACAAGAAACATCTGAGTATCCAAGGCAATACATTACTCACAGGCTGTTATTGGAGAAAGGTGCTCTACTGTTCACCAGAAATCAAAATGAAAGCAATTCCCTGGAAGTATTGTGGGAAATAGTGCTCTAGTTATTTGCTACACAAGGAAAGAAAAAATAGGGAACAAAGAAGAAGGTGCAGACAAAGTTTACAATGGCACCATATTTCACAACAGAAGTCTCCGAGAGAATTCCTTCAGCAACTGAACAGCTAACGAGACAGCTCTTCCAAAGCTGCAACCACTGGAGTCACAGGCATCAGAGGGACAAACACATGAAGACAACTCCTGGGGTGGTAACTTGGAGGTTACCTGCAGCAGAGCAAGAGCGTTCTGATGTCTCCCTGTAAAGAGGCTTAAGTGAACTCTGTACAGAAGAGTCTCTAGGAGCTCAAAGGACAGAAGATCGGGATTTTCTTCTCCCCCTGTCCCTTCCGTTAGGAACTGTAGCATCCTCCCACATACATAGTCTTTTCCGTCAAAGGAATTCTCCAAATTCAAAAACTAGAGAGAAATATTTCATATTAAAAGAGTCAGAATAGCAGTAAAGTTTCCAAGTTAAAGTTTAAAAAGCAAATGGATTGCATCAAGTTTGTATGAAAATGTCTTCTACCACCCTACGAACCATACTTCCTTCCCCACACCAAATTTTCCCATTAAACCTCAAATGTCAGGTAAAATATCCTTAAAGATCAAATATTCAGAGCCATAGAAAATTAAGGTAAAATAAGATAATTTTTCAAACTTAAAAAAACCCCCAACTTTTACTTAAGAAATGCAACATCTTGATTTCGATTACCTGAGGAAGAGTGGTGATTTCTACAAACACCCTTCAAACATAACTTTGAATTGCCTCATTTTCTGAGCAACACCTGCAGTTTTCAAAAGGCTATAATGTTAACTTAGTTAAATCAACCCTTCCCTTCCACACTTCTCCTGTCATGCATGCAGAAATTCCAGGGTTTCTACAGCACTTAATGCACACTTACACAAACATTTCACACGCCTATTATTACTTACTGTCCACCAGATTTGATAAGAAGGAGCATATTCCACTGCTGTTTCACACATTTCCTGCATCTCTTCCTTGGTTCCTCTTTTTGAAAAGAGTCTGAGGTAATGACACCAAATCTCAGGATTTTCTTTGTTGTTCTCAAGGGCTCGAGCCAAAACATTTAAAGCAGAATCTAAGCATTCAGATGATGAGCTGTGAAAATAAATAAAATAAAATAAAAAAACCCACACCCACTGAATTGCCCCATTACATCAGTAGTTTTGTCAATAGGACTCATACAAAATGAAATACAAAAATGGATGCTTGTAACTAGAATGAAAGTGACAGTCATCAAGTTAACACGTGCTATCCTTTACTATAAAACTAAAGTTTTAGTGAATTTTCACCCTTTAAAAATATGAATTATTACAGTGCATGTAAAGATAAAAGTTTGGGGTTTTTTTTAAGAAAAAAAAGGCTGATTCAAATAAGGTGCCAATTCAATTAAAATGGGTAAAATAAGTTAGAAGATTGTTTTGGTTATATATTTACTTTCCATATTCACCATATATAAACCTTTATTCCAAGTTTCCATGCATGTCATACAGTTTTTTTGTTTCTAGGTGTTACTTTTTGAGATTACTATCATGAGATGATACCAGTAAAGCCATACAAGATCAGCTCAAACAGCTAAATATACTGCAAACCACATGGCTAAGCCTTAGTTTATAAATATCAAGCTTCCATAAAACCACAGAAAACTTTTAAGGCCACATTTATTCTAAAAATATCCTTAGAAATTACTTTGCCCATAGACATTAGGAGGTAAAAACGCACATTTCAAAATAAGACCAAAACAATTAATAATATGCAAGACTCAAACCTTTGTTCTCTCTTCTCTGAGCACTGCACATCCAGAAAAAACCTAAATCTACTGCAGTCAACTAAACCACCCAATTTCCTAAGAGTAATACTGAGGGTTTTTTTGTTTGAGGTTTGGTGGGGTTTTTTTTTGTTGAAGGATGTGTTGCCTTCCATTACTTTTTCCTCCCTTCTTTCCTCACTCTTTTTCCAGCTACGCTCATATTTAGAAAACTGAGCTCTCCTCACCCTGCCACTTGCTGGAGGTACTCTACTTCCTGCATTGGCCTTTCCAGTTCTAGCCTACATGTTTCAGCTAGTATTTATTACTATTACATAGTAACTCGAACAACTTCGAACGTACCCTCCTCTCCTTTAGGATGTTCAGTTATCGATATAGCTAAATTGATCTTCTACAAGATTTCCCACTGTTGACACAATGCTCTTAAAAAAAAAAAAAAAGGGGCTCCCCCCCACCACCTTTCCTCCCTGCTGCAGCACTTTCCCCACAATCTTTCTCTGCCTTATGTTAGTACTTTACTACTGAATCCAAGTGAATCACTGCAATGAAACCACCATGACAGAGCTCCTACTGAAGTTATTTGTCAATAAAAACAGGGTACTCTGCAGAATAAATCAGAGGAACAAACTAGAGACAACTAGAAATCTAAAAGTAAGAAAAACTATAAAATAAGAAACCGAGTGCTCAGCTGGACAATTTCTACATGGATAGAGCCATATGGCAGACCTGTTCTTGCAACAAATCTTACAGATGCAAGTTGTTTTAAACATTATTCCAACCATTCACACTGTAGAGGAGACAAATTTAAGTTTATTGGTTCACTGCTTTATCACTGGAAGTACAACATTCCACTGTAATCTTGGGAATACATTAGATTGTACACTTTTCAAACACAAAGAACCATGCTACTTTCCATCAACTTCCGTTCTGAATCAGAACCTACCTAAAGATAAACTGCTAGGGTAATTTATTATTCAAGTACCACACTGCATACAGTAAGAAATCTAATCTATTTTAACCTGCTTTTAAGTGATAAATTAGTTGTGGCTTTGTCAAAGAAAGTTCTTTTACATTAGAAAGGAAACTTTATTATAGCAGCATGAGTAAAGAACAAAACTCAAATCTAAAAACGCCGAAGACTTACCCTTCATTTTGATTCAAGTATTTGTATGCAAGTTTAATCCACAGTTGTACATCACAGGGGTTTTCTTGAACACTTGCCTCCAAGTTGGAAATGTCATCAGTCTCGCTTGTAAAATATCGGACATCATCTGGAGTCACCACAGCATCAAGAGCTGGAACCTTTGCTTTATGTTCTGTGGGGTGAGCTGCAAATAAAATTTTCAAAATGCAAATGACCTGTCATGTTAGAACTAATAGATACACTGAATTTTTTTTTTTTTAAAGATTTCAAGTGCGGCCATCAAACACAGTGAAATATGATTATTTCTGCATCCTCTAAAACTCTATACTGCACAGAAAACTAGTTATACTTCAAACATGAGGGCAAGAAAACCAGCAGTAAAAGGCTACTTTTGTCAAACCACACTCACTGAGGCAGTTCACTGGGCATCATTAAGAAGTAGGCAAGTTTGACAAAAAGATTTGCCTCAATTCTGTCTCTCAAAATCCTTCTTACATGATTTGCAAGCAGAACCTAAAGCTCTCACCTGCATGAGTCACATGAGAAAATCCCTGATGCTCAAGCAAGCTTCAAAATTTTAAATGCTAAAACAACTTTTTTCTCCTGACCTCAACACCAAATACTAACTCTATTCAAATTTAAATTGACTGAACACATGAAACTTCACTACTTATTACGGTCCTGAAACATCGACTAGGTCTACAGACAAAGCTGGAACATTCTAGGGAATGGTTCCCTATGTTCCTTTAAAGAACATGTAAATAGAAATTCCATCTAAACTTTCAATCACGTATTCTATTAATGCATATTAGAACATACAGCATTTGTTTAGAATGAATTAGGGTCAAACCGCACTCAAAAACAAAGGCAAAAGAAAGTTTGCATGCAGGGAGTATGAAGAAGCCAAAAAAGCAAGAGAAAAAAGTGTTTTTACTGAAGGACAGCTTTAAAAATTAGGGGTTGAGGAGAGGTTGGTGGTTATTTTTCCCCAGTATGCTACACTTCTGGATTACCATATTTAATAGGTCCAAGGAACTGTTCCTCCTCACTGCTGCTACTATCTAATGGAGGTTTTCTCCAGTACTTTGGTCTCCATTTCCTCTTATCTTTCCATGTTGTGAACGGAGGTGCTGTAAACAAGCAAAGTAGTAGAAATTATCTTTTACTTTTCTGTATTCAAGATTAAGACATTTTTTGCTGATAATAATTTTAGACAAAAACATTCTGTGAGTGCACCAGAAGGGCACAAGTTTCAATACAACTTAAATCTGTTGATCTTAAGTGCATAAGTAATTTTTTCACATTGGACTCTGAAATTATTACATTATTGCCTTATAACAAAACTCTGCTGTCTTGAGTCTACCATAAGCATAATTTAGTATACTGAGACAAACTAAGAGGCAAAAAAGGAACATTCTTGGGTTATAAAGTCATTAAAGTATCTATATAATTAAAAACCCAAGCCTATATTGTATTTAATCTATCAAGAAAGTTACTTACTATGACCTTTACTCTCATTGACATTGCTAGCCAGAAGAACAGCCATCTGATCCACTGACATTCGATCTCTGTTTATACCAAAAAGCTTTTCAACATATTTTTCTGAAATAAGAACATTTGTATCTTAGATAAACACATAAATGAAACAGGTAACTCAACAGCAGTTTAACACCACCCATGCTGAACTAGTGAATTCTGACTGTTTTAAGAGGCATGGTAATTTAACATCCTAGAATACAGAAATTAAAAACTGAACAAACCACATTAGGCAATTTGCCTATATCCCAACAGCATTATTACATAATTCCAACTTTACCCATCCCGTATTTACATAAAGAAGAGAGCAAGAGGAGAAGGAAAGATCCCATCCCTGTTCCCTCACACACACCCCAATCCCTCATTTTTGAGGGAAATGTTCCAAAACCAAGAATTTTTCCTGCTGTTAAGAGTCCTGAGGAGACTGAACTGGATGACTGGAGAGATGCATCTTTTCATTTAGCAGTATCTTACACATTGCATTATATCAGTCACTAAAATTCTTGATCCCAGACCTTTTATGAAAGCCATTCCCTTCAGAAATGAATCTTTGAAACCAAAAGTGAGCAAAATATTCTTAAAAACCTGTTGCAGTGCTGATTTCATCATCAGTGCTTTTTTCTGAACACCCAATCAGTTCTAAATTGTAAGACAGAATATCCTGAAACAGCTGCTTTCGGCTAAGAGTGCAATCTTTCATGTGCTGCCTGAAATAAATAAGTAAATAAGAAATTAAAGTATTTTAATCACAATAACAATTTAACAAGGCCTGTAATTAGAAAGTTGCTTAAGCCTCCTACTAGCGTGTATGAAAAAGAAAATGATACTCATGGAAAGCAACATAGTCTGCTCTGAAATTTCTGTTAAAGATTTCTAGGCCTTCTCTAAACTCAAGCCTGCATCACTAACTTAATCCTCGTCCTCATTATTTCAGTACAGCCCTGTTCTTTGGAATAAACCTCTACCTTGGTAGAGGTCTGGTTTTGCACTGATGCAACACAGTATAACTACGCTTATTTGAACCAGAAAAGTCTAAATAAAAAAAAAAAAAAAAAAATAGATATCGCTCTGTTTAAAGGATTCAAAGTTTGATTTGATACAGCTAGAGCTGATTCAAAAGCTCTCTGACACAAAGGGCAAAAAAGAGCTGAAGTCTGTTCCTATTGAATTTTTCCAGTAGTTAGAAGTTTCCAAATTAAGTTTATTATTGACCAATTCATATCTATTTGTCCTTGTACCAACCTTTTTTTTTAATAAATTAGGTAATGCAGTTTAGCGAAATATTTTAAAATCTGATTTAACATCAGGCTTCAAAGAAGCAACCTTAGCCAATATTTTCCTAGAAAGCCTGAATTCCAGTATTACAAGGTGATTTTCTTACATAATCACATAATATTTACTACACTGTTTATTTTGCTTAGTAGCATATGATGCATTTCTACTGTGCTTCGCAGTATCGATCATTACCTGAAGTTCAGTGTAACTTCAGACCGTAACGGAAGTTATAAGGCAAGAGGAGCCCACTCTGAATTACAAGGCACCCAAAGAGTAAAACATTTGTTATCAGTCTATACTGTTTCTTTAAGTTTAGATATAAAGAGCCTTCTTTCTTCACAGCTTAGGTGCAAGCTTTTTTCCCTCCCAACCAAGTATCTGCAGTAGGGTATTTAAAAATAGCTTTCTTTTCTAGAATTTGTCCACAGGATCATAAATCCAGACCTTTCAAAGAAATGAAAAACATGTCTACTGGTCTTGGAGCCAGACATCTAGAACAGACATTTACATCAGATGAACAAGATTAAAAAGAACTCACCATTGACAGTCATCATCATTACATGTGCCTGTTAAATCAAAACGGCAGAAACACTGTTTTGGCTCAATCATATTGCTATGAGTTACAGAACTGAGGTATAGCTTTTCCTTGGTTCGAAAATATGGACTAAACCTAAAATGAAACAATGAATTATTATGACAAAGCATACAAACTAAGGCATCAGTTTTATTAAACAAAAGATTAAAAAAAGAAGAAAAAATGTCGTTTTCAGTATTAAGTCTCATTATTTCCAAAACTGTACTACAATCAAAAAGATTGCTGACCTATGAGATAGGGAGATGGAAAACAGTGGGAGAGGGAGGAAACAGTATTTTTCAATTTACACAGATTCTGCTCTAGTATCTTGTTCTCCGGTATGTAAAAACTTCATTCATGTAAAAAAAACTGAAACTGTAGTAATCATCCATTAGGTAAAGGAAACTACTGAAATTGAATTCCAGTGTAATCCTAGCAATTGTACTCATGCTCTAGAAAGCATAAGATCAATGACAAACAGAAGTATAAAGAGGACTGCTAAAGATTAACCTAAGAAAACACAATGAAACACACACTCTGAAACTAGTAAACAAGCAAAAACCAGTCTGAACTGAGGAGACATATACTTGTTTTAAATCCGTAGCTTAGGTTTGACACTGCCAAGTTCAAGACTTCTAGCTCCTTCAGGAAGCAAGCCTTTTATAATCTACATTAAACTAACAGGATATGAGAATTACTCCTGTAGTATTCACCATCACCATTTCCTGCTCTGCCTTCTGCCACTTAACAGCTGTGAAATAAAGAACTTTTAAGCACATGATAGGATACAACTGCTCCAATTTCAGATTTTTTTTTTTCCTTATAAGTTAAAGAGGACGAACAAGGCTCTCTTCGGTCAGAGACAGACAGACATGTCAGAGCAATGGAATGAAGTACAATTGTAGGTGCCTACTTTAAGTCAAGATGAATCACTGGTCATGCCTCTTTCTACTGACCAAGAACTCATAAATGGGCAAGTGGCTCAGTCTCAACTTGGACAATATAAATCCTACCCAAGTTTAAAGACGGCATAATCAAAATACTGTACTGTGAAGTATTCACTGGATTTCAGATTGCTTCAGATTGAATATAAAAATCTTGTTTTCAAATGTTTAACCACTGTTGTTGAATTTAGTTTTACCAGACAGCAATCCAGTTATAGGGAACAAAATGCAACACAATATAAAACCAGCATACTGTACAGAAGTAAGGGACCCTGCATAACAGGTAAAAAGTAACTAAAATCACAAGGTTCTCTAAGAATTTGTTTCAGGATAGTCCAGTTTTTCATTAAAACTTGTCTTTAGCATAAAGACTTGTACAAAGGAAGAGCAGTGAAGACTTAAAGTTTCACATATACACAGAAGTCAAAACAGCTGTTATAATCCTCATACCTGTAGGATTTAAATACTAGAAGGGGACTATGATATGGTCCAAATGGAAATGGTTTCACTTCAGTTTGTTTATTTTGCGATGTAACAAAATCCATATCCACTGAAATTTCCTAGGAAACAGATGAAAAGATAAATAGCAATTGCAATACCACCTAATAAAAAAAATTTTAAGTTTTAAAGCATTTACCTGACCACACAACAGGTCTTCCTTAGGTGTTACAAAGGCAGTACTTTTCATTAGCAGCTCTTTCAAGCTGTCAGCTTTAGCATAAAGTTTTCTCAATTCCTCAATATTCAGCCCAAGGAAAAGCTCAGGCTCCTCTGTTGCCTTTTTAGAAAGTTTGTTCATAGTTTCTTGTTTCGGGGTGTCCATATGTTTAAGATTTGGTTTAGTAAAAGAATTAGATTCTCTGAAAGATCTCCTTCGTTCTCTGTTTGAATTAGACAAAACTTCATCATCAAAGTAATTTTCTTCACTGTCCAAAGACAATTTATCCTGCGTAAGATCATGAAGTGATGGCTGAGGTAATGCAAATTCAGATTCCTCTTCTGCATGAGGGGCAATATTTGATTGCTCCTTGGTTTGAAGTGCACGGGCCTCTTTCAACTTCTGAATCTTCAGAGCGTATTCGTATTCTAGTTGCTGCAGTCGTTTTTTCTCTAGTGCAATCAATTCCGCTGAATGCTTTTTTGGACTTGATGCAGGGGAATTCTCCAATTTCAACATTTTGCTTGGCTGGAAAAAAAAAAGTTCCCTTAATTTCATCTTCATATTTACTGATCTATTGACAGGAGGCAAATTAAACATGGGCAACATATTTAACTCAGAGTTTATAAGAATATATTTTAAACTCTTGCCAGAAGATTTCAATAAACAGCAGGAAAACCACAGAACAGTTTGCCACAATTCCACTGGCATGTTTGCAGATTTTTCAATAAAAATTGGTCTACATCATGTAGAAGTCTTCAACAAAAATTCTGATCACATTTAAAAGGTGAGTTACAAAACAAATACACATGAGAAAAACAAGGAAAAACTGACAAAAACATTTAAGCCTTGTTTTTCTATATTTTGATTTTCAGAAGAACAAAATCAGAGTCCACTTTAGTGTCTTTATTACTAGACATTTTTAACAATGTGCTTGATGGCTACAGACAGCAAAGTTTTTCCCTTCTTCACAGGAATATAACTTCTCTTACTATCAATCTATTTATGGCATACCTCTAGCAAGGAAATGCAGGCTTTGAACAGTTTTCTTAAACACTTAATGCTTTTTCTGTTGAATTATTAAAAAATATGGAACAAAGATTAAGAAGATTCTTACAGTGCTTTTGGAAAGTCTTCCCATTTGCCTGAGATACCATTTGCACTACATTTCCTAACCAAAACTGCTACTGCTTTTCAAGCACAGCATGGTTTAAGAGCATGCAGCAGACTTACTCCAAGATGATCCTGCTCCAGTTTTCGTTTCCCAATTTCTTTACTTGCTACTGCTTTTGCTCGAGCAAGTTCTTCCCCATATTTTAATGCCAGAGCTTTTTTTACTGTAAGTCGTTGCTGAACTTTATGAATCTGAAAAAAAGAAGATATACAATAGCAAGATGCAACTTTCAGATATCATCACATAATAAAATGTAATTAAAAAAAGGCATGGGAATGAATTAATGATTAATCCAAAGAAAGCCTAGTGCCCCCCCACCACCAAAAATCATCAAGATTTCCATTCCAACATTTCTAGCTACAGAACACAGAAACATTCCAAAATTAAAATTACTTGTTCCTGAAGCTTCTTGAGAAACATCTTATTAGCATTCAGGATCTTCTCTGTTGCTTGTAGCTGTTCAGCCAGCTTGTTAATCTTATTTTCAGCAATTCGAACACTCTCTCTCTTCTTCGCCTCTTGTTGCAACAAATGTTTCAAGACAGATTCATCCTTCATCAGGAGAAGTCTAAAAATAGAAAAGCCGTAAAATAAAAACTTTTTCTGAGCAAAGTTTATCATCACAGCTATCACTGCTTATCTGAAATCCTTGTTATCTAAGAAAAAAAAGCTCTTTTTCACCTACCAGCAAACAAAACTAAGTTTCTCAAGAAAGTCTTGAGAACAGACTGATCCGTGTGACAGTAAATATTGACAGTACATGTAATTTCAGCAGCCAACTTCAGCAACTCAGTATAAATCAGATGAAAACATTTTAACTACGAGGGCAAGTGGAGGATAAGCAGGTGACATATCTTTAATGTCGTTTTTAGTTTTAAGACATCCAAAAACCTACCTGTTTTACTTTAAGTAACAACATGATCCTTTTCTAGGGCACACGCTCATCAGCAGATTACAAGCCATACTACAAAGCCACAGTAGCAGCATTTAAAGATAGAAAACTATGCATCAAAAGGAGCAAGACAAAGACTCAGAGGAAGTGGGTGGATGAAAGCAGGGAAAATTTGTGCTTCAATTTGTGTCCAACACAAACCAGTTTGTTCAAAACTCTATGCAGTAATAAGCAAGTGACAACAAAAGCAGAAAAGGAATTCACAAAGCACTTCGGACCTTTTCCACAGTAACTTGGAGGAAGGGCGAGAAACATGAAAAAGGGCATACTTAAGGAGAAAGGAAGAGTTTCAAACAGCATACCTATTATGAAGAAAATATTAATCCATTTAAACTCCCATCGGGCGTATCTCAGAAACAGTGAGGCATTCTACCCTCAAAGAAAGCATACTAAGAAGTGAAAAGCATGCTTGTGTTTTCATATTTCATAGTTATTGAATAGTGGAGATGAAGTTCTAGTCACTGAATGAAAATACAGCTGAAAACAAGTCAGTGTGAAAAGTCGTATTTACAGGTTACCATCAAAAAAAAAAAAAAAGACGACAGCACAGGCTGAATAGTTCAAGAAAACAGAAAACCAAGCCTAGCTATATTTTAAAAACTACTCATTGAAAAAAATTATGTACAGCTTTAATCCTTCTAAGCAAAGGAATGATTTATGACAGTGAAAGACTTACTTGTTTTTCTTAAGCTTTGCTTCTGCTTCTGTAACTTGTTTTGTCACTACTGCTATTCTACCAATTCCATCAACTTCACCATCGGAATTTGCAGGGGATGTATTGTTCCTCAGTGGATCAGTTTTAATTAAACGTTGCTTCTCACGACTAAAACAAAGATGGTAAAAGCAAAGATGTTCAGTAACTTCAGCAACATTCACTTTGTCGTGTATTCCAGTTGCTTTAACATCTTTGAAAAACTAACAGAGCAGCATTTCAAGTTAAAGAAAGCTTTCCGGAACTACATTCAACTACTGTCAGTCAGTTCAAACCCAAAGACTTTCTTTGGTCTTACTAAAAATCTAGGGGGGAAAAAAAAAATGAAGGTAACGATAAGGTTTTTCAGACTCAGATTTTCTCTTCCAATTACAAAAATAGATCAGTAAAGCACTACAAAGAATATATATTTTACTTTAGCAACAATAAAACTCAGTTATACCTGGCAATCTCTTCTTTTAAGAGTCTGTATTCTATCTTCTTATCTTCTGGTAAAGCCTCCGGAGTTCTCATTGGATCATTTTCTTTTTCTGATTTTGGAGCGGCTTTGATTTTTGAGGCCTGTTATAAAGAGGTCCAAATCAATACTGCTCACACAAGCTTAAAATACAGCTATTTGACTGCTATTTCTAAGAGGCATTTCAGCACAAACTTAAGGCTGTTCAAGGCAAGTAAGATCTTTCAAGTCAGTGGGTTTTCTTCTTTTCCACCAGCAATTAAAGATAAATTCAGTTTTAACTGAAAAAAAACGAAACCAAAATATATAACCGATTGTATCTACAGAACACCCTTCATAACCAAAAAACATTTCAACTAGCTTGTGGAATACAAATTACAAGGTATGGTCCAGAGAAGTGTAGCGTACTCCTTCTTGCCCATTTCTGATGTAGTCCAATATTTCTTGACCCAGTTCTAAACTTTATACCCTGAATAACTAGCAAAATCATTACAAAATAAAAACTTAAATATTGATATTGTTTACCTCAACATTTCTCCTTGCTTCTTTTATCATAGATTCTAGTCCTCCAAATACACTATTAGTTGAGTTAGAGGGCTCTCCATCAGACTCACTATCATCTGAATCATTTAATGTAACCACAACAGACTTGTGCTTTGGAAGCTGTCAGGGAGGAGGGCAAAGAGGGAGGGGGAGAAAAGAAGAACATTTTATAGCAAGAACAAAAAAATATGAAAGCAGATACAACTGAGTACGTATTTACTAAAAGACAAGGATATAAGAAGGTTAAACTCCTTTGTTAGTGCATGGCACAGCATGACACACCAATTCCAGGCTGCAGCAAAAACAGCTAAGTTGTGGAATCCCACTAGTATCCAGTCTTGATACTGTAACATGACTGTTACTCCAACATTTTCAACCTATTCCCAGCTATTTGTAGCATTTTTATGGCCCCACTGTCAAAAATTCTGACTTTCCTAAACTTACACTTCCTAAATTATTTCAGTGATAAAATTACCATCTGCCATTTGCAAGCAAATTTTTGTAAGCAACTGAGAAGTAACAATCAATTTTGCACTAGAAATACTGTGGCAGATGTACAAGAACTCCCTCACCTCTGCCACACACTTCTGATGCCTCTTGTCCAACAGTTATACTTAGCTGACCTGGCAGTAAGCTGCTCAGGCAGTTAAACTGACAGAATACCAACTGCACATAAGAACATATGTAACAAGATTAATCACTTTTTGCCAACATTGCAAACTGAACCCGCTCACTGAAGATCAGATTACTGCCAACTCCAGCACAAACAAAGATGGAAAAGCAGGCAGACAATTTAGATTAGCCTAAGATGTCATGTAGCTGCAGTTCGAAGAGTCAATTTCAAGTCACATTTCAGGTCTTCTCTTCCTAAAGTAGATCTGGACAATTAAATACAGTTATACATGTTTAACCTCCAACTCAGAATGGGGTGTCTCCATAGTTTCAAGTGTCTTTTAAAGCACAAAATAAATTCTGTTTTTAAACTGGGAAATATCTGCAGCTGTAATGCAGGGTCTCTTCATGTTGTTCTAGCACACAGTTTCAGTCTGTGGTGAACAGATTCCCGAATGTCCACGACTATGTTGAAAAAGGTTTGCAAGAGGTAATTGAATAAGCAAACCAATGTCAGTAGGCTATTTCACTAGGCAGAGGTTTTCAGCTCCGCAGGAAAAATGCCAAGGTCTGTAACTCAAAACCTGTTCTGAAATATTGTACTGCATACTCAAACAGGCAAAAGCCATCAAACCCCCAAAACTATGAAATTAGATTTCAGAAGTCTGGAGAATTTGTATTTCAACAGACTTCTTATTTTTGAACTCCTGTGTATATCTAGTAATGGTCACATAGCAAAACTATCAATTTCTCATTCAAAAAATAAGTTCTCATGAATTCACTTTTTTTCGGCTCTAGCAAGAAATACCAAATACTATGAGAGTTAATAAAACCATAAGCAACACAAATGGTTTCAGTAATGCTTAAACTGATAGGAGTCATTGATATTGTTTTCACATTGAATTGTTTTTACAGAGAAAACCCTTTTGACTAGTCTCCTGCAAATATTAGTTCGACCATAACTTCTTTGAAATAGCTTGGGATAGAGAATATTTGTATATAAAATGTGTGGATTTTAAACAAATTAGTACTTTTAACTAGCACAAACTACTCAGCTCTAGCAGTTATCACCTATATCTACACTAGCAAGTAAGATGACACAACAGGCACAGATCTGAGGTCAATGGGTGCTGAGGACCTGATGATCGCTATGTATTTCAGGGATTTTACTCCAAACCAACACTAGCCTGGTTCCATGAACTGAATATGCATTTGCAACTGGAATGCATTAGGTACACTCTCAGAACATATTAGTTAAGTTTAACAGAAAGGAATGTCACTTGCATGCTAAAGAAGAAAAAACCCACACTCATCTGAACTAAGACACTTGTTTTGATGCTGTCCTAAGATGTTAAATTCTTAACTATTCAGGGTCAAATTCCTTCAAGAAGATAAGAGCATACAAATTAACTAGCAGTTCATGTGTTTAATTGATGCTCCACTGCTCTGCACTGTATCACTAGAAAAACTTATGTCTATTTGCTTGTTCACTTGAACTGGGGACAACTTCAATTTGTTGTCTTATTAAGAGAAAGCGCCAATATTTGCTTACTGCGATCACTGCTCGGGGAGGCCTTGGTACTCTGACAAACTTTGTATTTTGTACCCGTGGCTGAGACACGGTATTAATACTGACTGCAGACAGATTGCTTCTCGGCACAGATTGCAAGTTATCTGGAACAGGAGGTGAAGGTGGACCACTGTTACTTGAAGTTTCCTAACAAAATAAGAAATACAGTCATATAAAAAAAAAAACCTATATACAGCTATTAAAAACAAAAAAAACAAAAACCCAGCATAAATAACAAAAGACGCTCCCTAAATCACAATTCTGAGTTCCAAGGCACAAATGAAACAGGCTATCTGAACATTAGGCACAAATCTTGTAAATCTGTGATTATGCCAAAAATGCATGCAAGAATACATAAGTAATTCACAGGTCAACTACACAAAGGACCTGTGACCTTTTAATGTCGCCAAAAAACCCTCTAAATTTTAAAAAAACACAAACTTCGCTTTTTTTTTTTTCCTTTTTCTTTTTCCCACAAAACCTTAACCATTAGCACTGGCATGTTTCTTCCAATTCCATTTGCTAAAAGGTTGAAACAAAGTTCAAGTGTTTTGTTTCCTAACTGTTAAATAATAAACAATTTAGCAGAAAATAAAATCTCTGTTCTCCTCAAATGTTCAAATTTCAGTACCCCGAAGTTTCATAATTCCTTCAGGAACAAAAAAAGCTGCAATTTACAACTCAGAGGACATCTTCTGTTGTTTTTCATTTTTGTTTCTTTTGGGAAGAAGGGAGTGATAGAAATTCAGGGAATTTAAATTTAGGCAGCAGAAAGGCAGCATAAAAGGAGCTTATATTCCTCACTTAGCAGGTCACCTTTAAGGTTCGTTCAAGATTGCCATCTAGAGGTTTACATTCAAAAACCAATGAAGTACCTCAGATCTGAAAGCTCGTTTGTTGGCTAGGGACTTGAGTAACTCTTCTCTTAAGAGCATCTCCTCCTCTTCTTCCTCATCTGCAAATGGAGGTTTTGGTGGCTGCTCAGGCTCTTCAGGTGGAAGAGGTGGGAGAGGTGGAGGTGGCTCAAGAGAAACACAAGAAATGCCTTCCACATAAAGTTGACTTAAAGATGGTACAGGCTGAGATAAAAAGGAAAACAAGTGTTTGAAAGTTTTGAGACTTACTGTTTTTTTTAGGATTATTTATCAGAGGTGAAGCTACACAAATTATTTCATGGTTTAGAACTAATTAAAACTGCAGTGGATTTAGACTAATGTCAAAAGTGGTACTAAATCCTTACTAGTTACCAAAATAGTGGGAGCAGTAAGGATATCCAAACTTACTATAAACAAAATTCAGAACTAGAGGTAGTCTAGCCAAAGGAAAGTGACTGACCCAGTAGGTTAGCACCAATGCATTAGCTTACTCTGCATTAAAAAAGTCTTGAAATGGTTTTATGAATTCGTCTTAGCCAAAAAAATGACAGTTTCTTTTAGTCAAAAATTCGGAGTCTGTCATCTCAGGGGACAGAAACTTTCTATGGCTTTCCTAAGGAGGATAATATACACTCAGTGAAAACAGTGGTGCTAAAGAAGAGCCTAATTCCATTGTCACATGGACTCTTGGGTGAGAAGACAGATAGCATACAGTCAAAATGCACAAGGTTTGAAAGCAGGATTGTGATGAGCTACAACTTGTTCCCCACCCCAGGTAACAAGCTAGAGAGTAAGCATACCTACATACATGTCCTAGAGATAAGATGCAAAGTTCCTTTATGCTTAAAATCCCAATCCATTATTTTTCCAATGTGCTTTAGGCAAGTTTTGCTTGCTGTTATGAAATGACATAGTTTTAATAACAACGAAGAGAAATTTTTAGCTCAATAGAGAGAGGCCTCCATTGAACTAGGAACTGGATCAGCCAAAAGTAGCCGAAATCAAGAGTTTAAAAAGCAACTATAAGTCTAGCAGGTATTTCAAGGGAATCATCAAGAAGTTCAGAACTGTATCAAACAACATTTAAGTTTAAGCTTAACTTTAGGATTAGAAATAAGACACTAAATGAGAATTATTAACATTTCAAAAACAGTTTCCTTCCAAGATTACTTACTGGAATTGGAGGTGGCAGTGGCAATGAAATTGGTGGTACTGGAGGTGGAAAATATCCTACTGGACACTCAAAGAAAGGAGGCTGCACTGGAGAAGAAGCTGAAATTAAAAACAAAATTTATTAAATGTAAGAAAGCAGGCAGGTAATTATTGAACAGCAACTTATGTTTATAATTAAATTGATTTACTGCAGCAGAAGAGGCAGACAAACATTTTTAATACACACAGCTTTAAAAGGCAACACCAGACTAAGCATGGTGTATAGTTTCTTTTACATATATTCAAAGAAAATCAGAGTACTGTTACCTCCCCTGTTTCTATCTTGCATATGAAACACAAGTACTCCCCAACAGTTTTACTGAGGGAATAACTCAGCCCTCACATTTGATTTAATTCATAATGCCTTCTTTAGCTGTAAATCTCAATACAGTGATTCCTACTACTCCTGGCTACTGGCTACCTGAGATGCAATACAAACTGGGACAGAAGCAGACCAAATGCACTGCTGTATTCCAAAGCACAAAACTAGAGCCTCAGATGCTCCATCAAGAAAAGATTCACATTGCTTACATACTAAAACAGCAGGTACAGTATGTTAGAAAACTAATGAATAAGGAAGGCTGACAAGATGGAGGAAAAACAAAATGAAAATAAAGAAATGAACAGCAAGAGAATAACAACGGCCAGCAGAAGTATGCTTAGTGAAGCTTTAGCAACACTCTACGTTTTTACACTTTCAGATGGAACAAGGAAGCATAAATAGTTTAAATACACCTCAAACTCAGAGTCATAAAATAATTTAGGTTGAAAGAGACCTCTGGAAGTCATCTGGCCCAACTCAGGTGCTCAAAGCAGGACTGGCCCCAAAGTCAGATCAGGTTGCTCAAGGCCTTATCCATTCAAGCTTAATATCTTCAAGGATGCAGACTGCACAACACTTCCGGGCAACCTGCTCCAGTGTTTGACCATCCTCTTTGGGAAAATGTTTTTCCTTATATCTAACTGGAATTTCTTTGATTACAATTTGTGCATGTTGCCTTTTTGTGGCACACTCTTCTGAAGAGCTTGCCTGTGCCTTCTCTATAACTGCCCATTACATAGTTGAAGAGAGCAGTAAGAGCCTTTCTTAGCTTTCTCTTCTCAAGACAAACCCAGCTCTCCCAGCCTCTTCTCATACATCACATGCTCCAGTGCCCAGTGAACTCCACTGCCCTCCACTAGACTTCTTCCAGTAAGTCAGTATCTTCCTCGTACTAGGAAACGAAAAACTGATGCAGTCCTCATAAATGTTTATGAGAGGGGAATAAGCACTTTCCTTAACAGGCCCCTCCCTCCCCCCCCCAGTAATAGTCTCAGTACTACAGCACAGGCTGCAGTTCGCCTTTATCAGCCAAAGGCATGCTGCTGACTCATGTTCAGCTTGTGGTCCTCCAGGCCCACCTTTCCACAAAACTGCTTTCTACCCAGTCAGTACTCAGAGGACTCTGCTTTCTATACAACTGCTTTGGAATGTAAAAGAACATACTTCACATTATTGCAATTACAAAAGTATACGCCTGAAGACCTTCAAAAGATCACAACAGCAGAGATACCAGAAAACAGTCTGCGTAAAAACAGGGTAGAATTAGCTCATCTTAAAATATTATAGTTCTATAGCCATATGAGTGCATGTCATCTCAAAAGAACGAGTTTCCTCCTAAAGCAATAGCTCATTTCATACTTTTTAACCATTTTTAAGTCAACCATCATATAGGAAAACTGAAAATAAGACTTACCTGGAGAGTTAGTTTCGCTATCTGTATCCATAGCAACTTCGTCATAATTATCATACTGATATATCCCTCCCGCGCTATCCGTAGATTGCTTATCTAAAGACCACCTCAGGTCTGTATCTGAAGACTAAATACACAAAAAAGAGTATTTAATTTAGCTGTCTTCCATTATTCTTTTAAATCAAACTAATTAAAAGTGAATTTTAGAAGGCAGACGATCAAATTTTGTCTTATAATTGCTTTACAAATACAATTCTACTCAGTGTATACAAAAAGAGCAAGCTGAAAATTAACTTTTAATCAAATCCGTGGCAGGTTGCAACTCAACAAATTAAAGGCCAGTTTTAAAACTGGAGCTTTTCAGAGCAGAGGGGAAAAAAGGCCATGACATATAAAAGCAATGTTTAAACATCTAGCGGGTCATTACACATTTGGCAAATTGCAGTGATTATGCCTTCCTGTAATACTGAAAGAAAACTGAATTCTTTTTTGTTTCTGTGAATCTGCCATGGTAGTTACCAACAACACCTGAGCAACCCTTGTCAGAAATAAGGCAGAAGTGCACAAGGAGTATCTTTACTAAGACAAAAGTTGAGGGTTTAGAAGAAACGTGTTCTAATTGTTCTAAAGCTGTTGTCTCAGCTGGAAAATCCTTTTGTTGTCCCGGAGTGAGTCACATACCACACTGAAACATGCCAAGAGACCATCAACTAATAAAACATTGTTTAAAAGACAGATAGCACTATACAGATGACAATGAATGTTCAGTGAGCATAAAAACATGCAAAAGGGGGAAGTATTATTTCTCATACAATCAATTTGTGTCTTTCAGAGGTTTACAGTAGACATTTTGATTGCTTTTAGGTTTTTAGCACTTACAATCACATATTTCAAGCCTCAGTTTCCCAATGATTTTAGGGGACTCTTGCACAACACAACCTCAAATAGGGAGCCCCAACTCACCTAAACTGTCCATTTCTCATTACAGTATCAGCAACTCTAGCCACTTCATGTATCTAGCAGCAGCAGCTGTACTGCTCCCATTAAGAGTATACTGAAAGGACTGATGCTAAAGAAATAGTGGTTTGGTTTTTTTTCGTAAAGTACCAATGTTTAAAGACAGAACATGACCGATTCAAGCGCCTTTTGCCAGTCTCATGATGAGAGAATGAAGACAGCCTACAGGTGCAGCATGACCACCACTGCAGTAACTATTATGTTAGGAATTTGACACTAGCCTCATTATAGGATGAGTAAAGTAATCAGTTAGGTTTTGTGTCTGAGCAAGTTTTGTACCTTGACAGCTTAGAAAAACACTACAGAACCAAACCATAAAGAGATCACATTTTGAAGGAAGCAAGCCACTGAAGCTGTAAAGACAGAATAATTTTGAAAACATGAAGAGAAACAACAATCTAATAGAGATGAAAGCCTAGAACATTTGGTTAACTGATTTGTATTAAATTACAGACTGCTCTTTGGTCCTCATGTTTTGTCCCAAATACCCAACGTCCCAAAATACCTTTATGGGGAGAATACTTATCTGTCACTGATTTGCAAGCGTACAGCTCATGCAAAATCTATCTTACTGAAACCAAAGGGAACGCCTATTTAGCATGGGATTAAAACACTATCTACTGAAATACTTTTTGTGGATGGGTGGGGGAATAGGAATAGCAGAGGTGTGTAAAAGCAGAAACCATTCATGACTATATAAGACTTGAATACCACATTACAAATTAATTACCCTGCTTCTTGATCTTCTCTTTCCTCCAACTAGCTTCATGAACCGATTGTACTGCTCTTCTTGATTTGAGAGGTCCCTAATTTTTCTGATCTCTTCTTCTCTTTTTCTTCTCTCCTCCTCTTCTTCTTGTTTCCTCTGGTCTTCCTCTTTCTGACGCCTGTCCTGTTCCTTTTGCTGCTGCATCTTCTTCGATGTCTTTGTCTGTTGTTTCCTCAAAGCTTGCTTGGCTTTAAATAAAAAGATATGTGATTAACTCCACCTTATCTAAATGATTCTCCAAATCTTACATTCTTCAGGAGCCTAAAGTATTCTGCGGATGATGGGGGTTCTGTAGGAAAAATCAAAGGCTCATTCCCCACCATTGCACACAATGTATTGTATTTTTTTTTTTTTCAGAAGACATACTGTTGATAGTCATTTCAACATTAAATATATTACCTGTAGCACTAGTTTTCTTTGTTGAGTGTGCTTTTGTACTGGCTTTGACTTTCTGCGTTACAGTTTTTGTTTTTGTTAATTTTTCCTTGCTTTCCTTCATCACCTGTTGTTCTTTCTGCTGCCATTTTTTACTAGCAGACTGGAGGGCAAGGAGCCTAAGCTGCAATTCAGACATCTCCTCCTCATCATCAAACAACTTAAAAGGGGGGGGGGGAGGGGAGAAAAAAAAGAGATAACAAAAAGTCAAAAGATGTCATTTAATGAGTACACTAAATATTTTTCAAAAAGTCTTTAAAAGTCTGTCTCAAAATTTTTTAACCAAGGCAAAGCTTAAAGATCCTACTGTACTGGTCAGAGTTGTTCCTTAAAAACAGAAACAGTTTATTCCTGAAATGTTTCTTGATGGCAGTCCAGAAAGAGCCGTCAGAATGTCATAATACAGTAAGTCTCAGCTACAGAGGAATACTTTCTTACCTTTTCAGATGTAACATCTGAAGTGCTAAGCTTTCGCACTAATGTTTGTTCTTTGTCTTCTGCACCTTTCAAAAGAAAAATACCATGTTTTTGAATAAGCTGTCATGATACTCAAAACAGAACTACACTGAAAGTACATTGAGAATTGATTCCATATGAAGATACTTTATCAATATTATTGGTTCATAGTGTACAACAGAATAGCACTGTTTATGTATATGAGCACATTAAGAAACATTAATATAAACTTAATGCATCTGATAAAATCTCCATCATCAAAATGCCATAAGCCTGTCATTTTTTTTCATAATCCTAAGGTTGACATGAACTTCCTCTAGAAGCAAGCAAAGAGAGAGAGGAAAAAAAAGATTTAGGAGACAAGGGGAAAAGAAGGCTTCTTTCCATCTGTTTTATTCTATCACCTCATATTAATTGCTGTCCTGAGCATTTCAGATTCCACTGGCAGCTATTTCAAGTAGTGATCAGTATTCTACAGAACTAAATACAATGTCCCACAGCTGGAATAAGAATGCACTTGCACCATTCCATTCCAAAGAAAACTTAAAGGAGTCGTCCTTTGAATATGGATAGTAAGTAGTAATGCCTTCATTCTAAACATTACACAGTTAATACGTTCAACTACCCAAAAGCCATATATCCATGAAATGAGAAGAGGAGGAAAAAAACATTTAGAGAGCAGCTTGGAGATCTTTTCCTTTATTAGTCCTTCTTCAGAGGAAGATTCTTTCCCACATTACAAACTGGTAGAAAATAAATTTGCACTCAGTACAACTTTTAGTCTTCCTGAAGGTCTATGAAGTCACATTCAGAAAGATGCACATAAGATGTATAGTCTAAAATATACCAAAACCTTATACTGAAACAAAAATGATATACAGCAAATGCTGAAGGCTTTCCTGCTTATACACACATGCATTTTTTAAATGCACACATACAAAAGAAAGAAATATCTAATACTCATCCATACTTAAAAAAATATTCTGAACATTACACACAACAAAGACCCTCACCATTCAATCCACAGGATGAAAGTAAAGAGATGCATATGGTACTAACTGCGACAACAGTAGTTTCTATGATGTAGATAGGGACTTAGTATACAACCTAAACACCCTTTCAAGTCAGAATAGGGGCATATAGGTAGAACAGACTAATGGGCAGCAAGGGAAAGACAGCAGGGAATTCTGTAAAGCTTCTACAAGAAGAGCTTGAGTTGTAGAGAATTAAAATGCAGGGAAGCTTGTACCTCTTTTTAGAATTAAGACAAGACCTTCAACTCCAACAGTCTGGAGAGACATCCAGGATACTACTTGAAATAAGTATCATGGGAAAGTGAATGCTTAATATATGCAGAATTATGTAATATACACTCATTGATACCCATGAATCTGCAGTAACTAAAATCAGCTAGCTATTCCTACTCTGGAAACCCATATTATATTGTTACAAAGTGTTATTCATGTGGCTTAATCTGTCTGCTTTCAAATTATTTTTATGCAATACATCGCATTGAGTGGTGTGCAAAACTTAAGATGCTCTTAATATGCATACTACAGCATCTTTTTCTACTATAATATTATCTGTATTCTCAACTTCAGTGCTTTTAAGTTTTGAAGTTGAATTTTTTTAGACTGGTATTGCTTTTAAAATAGCTCTTTTACTTTTGCCTTAGAGAAGTTCTGCCTTGTTCTCTTTCTACAGGCTACTGCTTTTTCTTCTGCTATCAAGATCCGTTGTTTTTCTTCATGTCTCCTACAAAAAAGCTACATCACCCCTGAAAGAACACCAGAGGCAATTTTTTTATGGATTGGAAAGATACGAAGGAAAAATACCCAGAATTAGGTGGTTTAATACTAGTGATCGTTCTTTTCTTTCAGTTCCTTTACAGGCTTTGTCTCCTACACACTCATGCTCAAGATATGAATCATTCTGACTTTCAATGTTCTAGTCTTTCCTTACTTCATCTTACTAATTACTCACCTGTACTCTTTCTTAATCCCTCCATTTACTACTTTGTCTCTTCCCACTCAAATTGAGGGTTTAGGCACATTGACAAATTAGCTAACATGACACATGATATGCATCAGCACATCCCCAGCCATAGCAAACATGATTTATTGGAACTAGGTGAAGCCTAAGAATAGGCAGTTTAAGCTAACTACTTTAGTTTGCTGCAGATTTAAAAGGAAGCTCAAGGACTTAAATCACAGGTCAGCAGAACATGGCAACTTGTTTCTCACTAACTGGTTCACATGTCTGAAACATCATCCTCTTCACCTACAGCCTAGAACTACCTCACTTCTACTCAACATGCTTATTTCTAGCCTCCAGGTATATTTCTTCTATGAATCCTTTCTATTCCTGGCCCACATGATTTCTCCACTATTTGTGAATATCAATTATAACCAAAATAATTCTGGTGAGAAAGTCTCATAAACACTTGTTACACTAGAGAAAATACATAATAAAAAGATCAAATACAGACAAAGATGTCTCTAAATATTATCTTCCTTTTCAGTTTAAAATAAGAATTAAGTATTTTTGCATCAGCAGAAGACAAGTGACTAGGCAAAACAGAAGGAAAACTCTTAAGTGAAATGATTTTGCTGTGAACAGCAACTATAACTTTCAAGTCTCATCCTCCCCTTTCTGCCAAATTATCCGTTAGTGTAACAAAGGACATGAGTTTTAAAAAAATCTAATTGCACTTGCAAGCAATTTCAAGGAATTAATTAACATAGGAAGGAAATACATCCATCACTTAAAATCTTGAGTAACATTTTTAAGTTTGTCAAAATCTGACTGAAAGTTTTAAAAGGTTCTCCTCCACCACTTCATAGTGAAAAATAATAATTAGGATCTACTGTAAGGCATCATTCGATATAAAGCTACATTTGACCTTTACAACAGTAAAACATTGTTACTGTTTTAACTCTAAGTTACTTTAGGAAAAGAAACTTGAGTGTTGTATGGGTTATTAAAACACTACTGGCCATTTCTCTTTCTTTCTTTGGAAGAAGCATGAGTGGGAATCATGACTAATTAAAAATTGGCTAATTTCTCTTTTTGGGACTATAGTTCAACAATACGTCATATTCAGCTTTAGAGCTGCTTCTGCCGAAATTTTCTGCCACTGAGGAGACCTAACACCAATGCTGACAGAAGAGAGGGATCATGCAACCAGAGGCAGAAACAGAGAATTTATCTTCTTACATGAAATATCTTTTTAATCTCAGTTGTGGTGAGCAACTAAGTTTATAACTATGAGAAAATAAAAAGATATAGATGTATGTTTCTTCATTCATCTTCACACTTCCCAAGAAGCAAGCTCTTTCCATTAATCTTTTTAAACAAAATGTGCATCAGAATATTTATTTAGTGATATAAGCATCCATTTCTGAATTTCTGACAAAAGAGTTAATTCCTTTAAAAATACAACAAATCCAGCATTTTAATTCAAAAAGCAGACTATCCCCAAAAGCATAATAAATAAAATAAAGAGATGCTTAAATGGCAAGCTAAAATAACTTTACAAATATTTACCTTGGCTGGATTCCGTGACTTCAGATTTCTGTGATGACTGCTTTGTTCCTTCTTTAACTTTTTTTAATCTGCTCCTCTCAGCTGGAGTAGAGAGTTTTTGTCTGAGAGGTTTCAGTTCAAATGCCTGAAAGGCTATAACTTGATTTTTCTCCTCAGGAGATACTTCTTTTATAGCATCTGTTGTAATACTGTCATTTTCTACAGTTATTTGGTCCTCAGTGTCCACAGTTTTATCATCATCTTGCTGCTCAGTTTCTTCCCTGCTGCTCAGAGCCAGTCTTTCATCTTTATTAATATACTCAAGCTCAAGCTGTATCTGCTTATACTTCAAGAGCAGATCCTCAAAACTTTCTTCCACAGAGTTTTCATTTTTAGAAGAGTAGTTCTGTTTTCTTGATGGGGACCTTCCAAAAGTTTTGGCTGAATTATTGGTTAAGAAAATTAAGATTAAAATATTTATAACCTTAAAACAGTAGATCTATTACCAATAAAGACAAAATTATGACAAACAGAACTTAAAACCCATTCTCAGACATTGTATTTTAATTTCACCTTAAGCCTAGCTTGAAAAACTGTCAGTTATAAATCAATAAGAGCAGCATGTAGAAAGATACATCCACCACTATATATTGACAATTTAAATAAATATTTTAATCAAACTAACAATTCAAAATATTTTAATAAATACAGTTTCATAAACTGCTTAGGAGTCTTCTCTCTCTTGCTCACATCACCTTCTTGGGAACAGCAGCTCTAATACTGAGAAGGTTCCATACTACAGCTCACCTGAAAAAATAAGTCAGACTTCTAGAGTTAGGATCTCTACTACTGACTCCATATTTGGCATTTTGAAAAAGACAGGCTAAATTCATTCTCACTCATTTTATCCTTTTATAAAATACTAATAAGATCTAGCTGCAGCACAGTTAAAAGCTGCAGTAATTGTAGCCTAATAAATGGGGTGAGGCATAGAATAATCAAACAGGGTGCGGGGCAGGGGGACACTTGCCACAAAACATTCAAATAAATGTTAAAAGAGGATTTGGAATTATTAACTACCCAGAACTGGTTCATTATGCATGCCTAACAGATACAGATTGTCTAGATGCCTGTTTCGACAAGCTGTCCAAGGCAGGCAATAGAAACACACATCTTAGCCAACTGCATCCAGAAAATCCTACAAGAAAAGTTCTCCCTAGCAATTCAGTTTCTTTTACCTTAACCTGAGACTTAAAAAGCTAAACCATCCAGTAAAAAATTATCCTGGGGAAAAAAATATTTTAGGCCACTAATGAGTCAGGTTTGAATAATTCAGCTTTCAGTGTCAACCCCCTGTGATAACAGCTGACTCACTCTCTATGTAACTTGGAAGGCTTTTTCACTAATGTCATCTCATAAAACAATAAATGGCATAGAACTTAAAGCTAAAATAGCTATTCTTTGAATGCAGGGATACTGAACGAAGAGGAAGATAACTTTGTATTAGTCTTCTGCTTACAACAGGTATCAACAACTTGGATGTTTCACTATGTTAACTTCTAACACAAATTTGAAGAATCTTGATATGTATCCTACAAAAACAACTTCTGTAATACTAGGAATTTTTTTGCTATACAAAAGCTCCAGCACAAAAAACAGATATTAGTCAAGATAAACTACAGAAAAAAAAAATCTGGAAGGCAGTCAAACACTAGCTATTATAATCTGAAAGAGTTCTATAAATGTTGAAAAATACATCAAAACATTAAGAGCTGTGCACAGCACAACACCAAATTATAACAGGCATATTTGCCAAATTCACTTTCAACTTATCTCTACTTCAGAAAAAACATAATTGCATTAGTGATTTTGTGAGCATTCACAGAAAATTCCATAGTTAGTTAAGTGATTTAACATCACTTATTAATATGTCTAACAGTTATTTCATATAAAAATATTTCAATAGCTTCTATGGTTATCTAGAGCTGGAGAACAAGAGAGAAAGTTTTGAGATGTCTTTTCAGCTTATGATAATGAAATGGCTAGCACCTCCATGACTGCATTCATCACAAATTCTTATGTTTCATATACATAGAACTTTTTAATACCCGATTCTAAAAATAGAATTCAAGACTGTATGGAGGATTAGGAGACACAGATAGGAATGTATTAAAAATACAGTTATTCCTCAATCAACTCAGAAGAACCTTCATCATACAATTAAAAAGAGAGACCAACTGATGAAACTGGGAGTCACAAGTATAAAAAAAAAAAGTACACTGAGAAAAGAATTCAATGGCAATCAGAAAGTCACATTTTGTCCCATGTTTCAGACTCAAAATTCCACAATTCTAAGTAAGAATTTCTGCAGAACACTCATCCAGACACCTTCATCTTAAACTTGCTAGGAACTGGGGGGGGGGGGAAGGCCTATTAAAAGCTAATACCCAAAGAAAAGAATCCTAGAAGATAAACGTCCCATCCTGACACTGATACACTCCCATTCTTATTCACATACTCCTACACAGCATGTGCAAAGTACTGGTTCCAAGAAGGAGACCAAAGATAAAGAAAAAAAAATGCAGGTATCTCTCTTAATAGATCTCTTAAGTATTTCACTTTCCATGAGGGAATCCAAACACCACTCCAGGTCACAAGCCTCCTCATAACAACTAGTGCGAGGGCCTCTTCTGAAGTCACCTGCCCCTACTACACTAATATCAGCAACATGGAGGTACCTTAACATTCGGGGCTAGTGTAATACCTACTCTTTTAGGTGGAAGGGGTATGAAACACAGGAAAAAATTGCAAGTGATATTTTGCAGAGAAATTCATGATCCTTCCTTCACTATATGGCCCATAAACAATCGAATGTAATTTATTAAGGAGCAATAGCATTAGATCCTTCTCTATAACGTTTAAACAGAAGATTGTATCTAAGTATCAGGCTTTAAAAAAAAAAAAGATTTCCTCACTTGCTTTTTTTGCTTTGAAAATGGAGCTATCAGTTTCTGAATGCTCTTTTAATTAAGAGGGACAAAGATTTTATATTAGTATTAATAAGCACTGCAAGGTCTGTTAAGGGTGATCAACATTTGCCCCACAAACTACTTGTTACACAGAAAGTCACCATTTTCTGGTACTCAGAGCAACACTGCAAATTAAGAGACTTAAAATCTATTTTCAATACTAGAATTGTCTTACTGTGTGACCTTGGGCAAATCACATCTTCACTTGCTGCCTCTCAAGAAAATATTCTTGAACGAAGAGTTCTTATAAAGACTTCAGTAAGGTTCTAATATTACCAGGTGAAATTAAATAAGAACATGTCTTTACCACTAGTTTACATATTCTCTTCACATGCCATAAAAAAACAGTTAATGACATGGATAAGTGATCTTCTATCTAAAATAACAGAAGGATCCAACGAGTGGCTTTCAAAGCTTTAAGTCCTGGCACAAGTAGGAAAAATCCCACAAGCAATGCTATGTATGCCTTTATATAGAAATAGGGCTTTCCCATATTACCCAAACCCCCACATAAAATATACTCCGTGCATACAGTCCCAGTTCAAGTTCGGTTTAAAAAGCAGCTTTGAGCTTGACTTAGCTATGTGTAACACCCTCTGAAGGGCTGCAAGTGAAAATGAAAAAACAGTGGATCCCTCATTGCCCAATACGGGAAATTAACAAGCTCAGGGTTTTACTTTTACAGCTAGGACACTAATTATACACATTAAAACTGCCTCACCAAAGACTGACCCCGCTCCACAATAATTTGCACTTCAGGCTAGAAAAGTAACCACCTGGGATCCAATCGACTACGGCTTTGTTCCAGGCTACGCTTTTCCCTTTTCCCTAAATGGGACCGATCGGCCAGGCAGCAAGCCAGTTCACAGGAATGTACCGCTTCCCACCAGCGTCTCCCGGAGAAGCAGGGCCCCCGGGAGGGCAGCGCGCCCGGGTGCTGCCCTCGCCGCTGCCCCTACGGAGTCCCAGCGCCGCAGCCGGGGCGAGAGAGAGGAAGGTCCCTCCGCAGCGCCGTCGGCCACGTAAGGCCGCGCTGACACCGCCGGGCCCAGCCCGGCGGCGCGGCCTCCTCCCGCCCCCGCTCCGTCTCACGCCTGAAGGATACGTTTGCGAGGCGAGGGCTCCCTCCAGCCCTGGCTGCCGCTGAACCCGGCGCCGCCTCCCCCTCCGGGCGGCCTGCCCGGCGGGTTGCCTCCCCGGTCGCCGCCGCCCCGGCTCCTTCCCCAGCGCCCGCCGCCCCGGTAGGGCCGGCCGCGGAAGCGGAACCGGTCCAGGGCGTTGTGGCTGCGCTCCCAGAAGGAGAGCCGCGGGCCGCTCTCGGCGTGCGAGCCCGACGGCATCCGCGGCGCCGGCAAGGGCGGCGGGTGGGAGCGGAACGAGTCCTTGGGCCGATAGCCGCCGTGGCCGTGCAGGTGCCCCATCTCCGGCGGCGGCTGGTGCCGCGAGCGGGGGAAGCGCCGAGCGGAGGAGGAGAGGGAGATGCCGCCGCGGAGGCCGGGAGGCGGCCTGCGCCGCGAGTAGGGCCTGCTGCTGACGAGGCCGCCGCCGGGCTCGGCCCCGCCGCCGCCGCCGCCGCCCCCGCAGGGCCAGGAGCCGTTGTTGTCATCGTCGCTGATTTCGCCGTCTTCCAGCTCCCCTTCTTCCTTCGGAGAGAGCCCGCTAGGATCCAGCGCCGCCTCCGCAGGGGCGGCCGCCGCCTCCGCGGCTGCCGCCGCCATGGGGCCCAGGCCAACGGTCCCGGCGAGGCAGAGCGCGGCCCGCCCGAGTCGCACAGGCGGTTTCGATTCCTGCGCAGGGCGGCCCTGCGCCTCGCCTCGCCGCGCCGCGCCGCGCCCCCTGCACTGCACCGCCCCGCCCTGCTCTCCCTCCCTCCCTCCCCCGCGCGCCGCCGCCAGCCCGCCCGCCCCGCTCGGGCCCGACCCCCGCTGCTCTCGCGAGGCCTCGCCCTGGCTCCGCTACCCGAAAGGGAAGGAGGGGGGCAGGTTACGCAACTGAAAAAAGGGCCTTGGCCCGCGGGGGGGGGGGAGGCTCCCCGAGCTCTAGGTTCCCTGGGTAATGTAGTTCCCAGCTCTCAGCGGGGGAAGAAGGGAGGCCTTCTCCGCCTGTGAGGGAGGGGGGCGGGTAAAGCCGGTGGCTCAGCCTATAGCGGCGCGGCGGTGGGTGACCCACGCCAATGGGAGTCCGACCTGCCATGTTGGTGAAGGAGGCGAGTGGGAAGGCCGCCATCTTGTGGAAGGGAAGCGAGCTGTGTGAGGGACGGAGCGGGGAGCAAAGCGATGCCGATGGGCTGCGTGGCGGCGGCGGGTTGTGCCGCTGCCTGCAGCAGGAGCGTCAGTGGCAGCTTCCCCCCCCCCCGCCCCCGGTACCATCCGGGGCACGGGGCGGGGGCCCCTCCCGGGGCGCTGGGGCTCACTAAAGCGCGGGGGGCGGGGAAGGGCGTCCACGGCCCTTTCTGCTGTGGCGAGACCCGTGTCCCGCCTCCGCCCAGACTGCACACAGACTTCTAAAGAAGGAAAAGCAGCTGGTGTCATGTCTGTCCCCAGCTGCCAGGCAGGCACCGTTAAGTCGCCGGCTCCTTCCCAGTGGCCGAAGTGCTGCTGTTGTAGAGGGAGGTTTCTGTGGAGCGTGCCTGGCCTGTTACTGTGCTGAAGCTCAGATCAGCCCTAATGGCTTCTCTGATGGGAACACAAAGCAAGCATCTGAGAGGGTAAAGCAATGAGGGAAACTCCCTTAGAACGACACCGTTTATTTTTATTTGATTTCTCTATGTTTGAGTACCCTGATGCCGGCTGTCTGTGCATTTCACGAGCTCACCTCCTGCCACGGTGTTGTCAGGCAAGGAGTGATGGCATTCTTTGGCAGAAGAAGAAACCTTGTTTTAAATAAGCTCTTTAGCTTTTGTAAAGCAAACTGGTGTCTCATGAAAAAGTCACAAATTTTGACTTTTCAAAGTTCTAGCTCCGTTTCTGAGAATTTCTTTGCAATGAGCACGTGTGCTAAAAGTCTTTGTGGACTTGCCAAGTTTCTAAACCTTGGAGAAGACTGCTGCCTTTTTGTGCTTTTTGTAGGGTAAATGGTGAAGGATTTATTCAGTGGTTAATGTGCTGCTTTCACTTTATTTCACACCAGTTAGAATTCTCAACATGAGTTGTTTGATTCATTTTCCTTGTCTTAGAACCATCATACTTCTTTATGGAAGCACTTGCACGATTAAAAATAAAATTCAGTATCATATGCTATTATTTCAAGTTTTTATTTTTCTTCTTTTCCTTTTTCTCATAGGTGTCCTTTAGATCAAATAAGAAAAGAATAGATATGCTTTGCAAAGTGCAAAAATTTTATGCCAAACAAGCATTTCTTTGCTCAAACACTTTGCATCCCCTTCTTATGACTTAACTGAGCAAACTAGACAACTTAGAATAGATGCAGTTCCAATGACTTTTGACTCCATATAGACCTCAGGGTAGGATAATGGAATGTGTACATTATGTATGAAATTCTTCTGTATTTCTTCTATTTAAAGCAGAAAATGCCAATTCTATTAAAAATGTACATGGAAGAATGAAGCAAATGAAATGTGTGCTTTTTTTTCGATAATCATCCATCATGTCACTTCAGTGTCCTATCGTGTCAGCTTTTCTGTTTAGATGGATATTACCTTTAGAAGTCATTCTTAATAGGTGGCTCATGCCATTTTAGACACCTCACATTATTAAAGACATGCACAAAGGGCTGGCAGATATGACACAGCACCTGAAAAATTTCTGAAGCAGAAGCTGGAGGTCAGGCAGGGTGTCTAAAACAGTCTTTGTTTAGGTAGCTATCCCAGCGCCTGTGTCTGAAATCTGATCAGCTGTAGTTATAAATAAGCCCCAAGATCACTACGCCTGAACTGCAAAAATTTCCCTCCCAAAAGACATTTGTTTACTTGGGCATTCAGAGCTTTGCATATATATAATTTCAGTTTCCTTTGTATCGTTATGTTAATTTCTAAGCGTTTTTGCACACTGGTAGGAAATTAATAGCAGCAGCTTTCAAAGTGAGAAGGAAAGCTTATAAAACTGTAAGGTGTTGGCAGAGAACCAGCAGCATTATGGGAAGTTCACCTGGTCTAGGTATGCCTTTATATTCAATTGACTGTTAGGGCATGGCCAGAGTTCATCCAACAAGTGGCCTGAAGTTATGTGATGCTATGTCATCTATATTATAAATTTGTAGCTCAGAAGTACTTAACCATCTAAAAAAGTACAATTCCTGAGAATCTTTCTCTTTGAGTGGTTTTGGGTGTCATATGCTATCATCCGGACCTTCTTTTATTTCAGTCATTTGATACTGCTTACTGCTGTTTACCACATAAATTAAACAATTACAAGCAAAGTCGAATCTTGATTTTCAGAAACATAATCTCAGTTGTAAGTACTGGGCCACATTTTGGAATATAAAAGATGCTATGTTTTGGTACTATAACATTTAACTGAGGCCAATTATGGACTATTTTCATTCTCTTGCTGCTTTGTAAATGTTAATTACAATTGTCTAATACCAACACAAATAAAACTTAATCTAACCAAATGTAAAATTAATTCATTCTGCATTAAATTGAATACCTCCTCACCAGGTCATCTCCACAAGCCTTCAAAGAGAGGCCTGAATTGAATACCTAATGAAAACTTCTTTAAAATCTGGGAGATTTTAAAATGTGATTTTAGGTTTTCACATCAGATAATAATAATGTCTTGTGGAAGAGCTCGTTCTGTGAGTTCACAGTCTTTCACTAAGTGCATACAGGAGGCTTTTTCTTTGGATGAGGCTTTATTTTTTAGGAAGATATACTCATCACTGCAGATAGCTCAGATAGAACGCTCTTCTATTACGCTACTATTCAAGTAGCATTTAGTTTATTTCTGTTATATGTTGCTTAAAAAGAGCTGCAGTTTCCTTTAGGGAACTTCAGTCTCAGTTGTTTTGTCCCCTGAGATGTACAACTGAGGAACTCCAAACTGACTCTACACAGGCCTCTCTTTGAAGGCTTGTGGAGATGACCTGGTGAGAAGTGAGCAAGCAAGATAAGGAGCTGACTCATATACCCCATGCCCTCTTTAATGCAAAGATGACTGTAGGGTTTTTCTGTTGGGTTTTCTATTGCACTTGGAGGTAATAAATGCAGCCCAAAGTTAACACCAAGGACTGTGGTGAGTGTGTAATGCATTTTTTGCCTGTGATGGGCTGACTGGTGTTAGTTAAGTCTTCAAATTATGTACAGATATAATCATGGTTGATCAAAATAAAGAACTAGAAAAATCCTGTGGTGTTTTCATTTAATTTCTCAATTTATACATGCATTTTTGTTAAAAATATGTTGGAGTTGAGTTTCTCTTCAGATAAAAGATTAAAAGATTATTTTTTTCTGTGGTACATGGGTGCTACAGCAAATGTCATGTTAGAAATACTTGACAGACCAAATGATTGGGGTCATTTTTTGCACTTTGATAGGTATACAAATACACATATAAATGATTAAGTACAACAATTTCCATCATATTAGGATTTTTCACCTTCTTCCTAAATACTTTTAAAATACTTCATGTAAGTTATAAAGGCTCAAAATAGCTTGTTTTGAGATAATATTAATGGTGGTAACTGATACTTGGAATAAGCAGAGGTAGAAGACACCACTCTGGAGTAAAGTTATTGGATGTTTATTACCTTGAAATCCCCGAACCACAAGGGGAACCCCAGGATCCTTCCAGGGAAGCAACCGGGCTGTCCCAGGCACTGCAGAGCATCAGCCCATGGCGAGGTTTCGGGTGGGGGGGGTTTAAGGAGAATTAATAGGTTACAATATGGGGTAGCGCACATGCGCTACAGATAAGAAAGGAAGCAATAATCCTTTAGGTATGCACATAACAAGGGAAGCAGTAATTCTTTAGGAGTACACAAGTCCAGATTGACACCTATGTGGTGCCAGTCTAAGGGTCGCAACCTGCCATTCCTTATGGCTTGTGCACACTAAGTGTTTTGACAGCTGGCATGATTGATCAGTCAACATGCTCCTGTCTCCTCGCCAATCTTTTGCTGTTTACCCACTACAAATAATATAGTCAATTGTACCTTCTCTGTCTTAAGTGTAGGCACTACCTTGGATTGCACACAGAAGGCTGGAAGGGAAAAAAAAGTGAAAAATACAAAGCTCACGTGAACTGCCCATGAAACTTTTTTCTGATGGATGGGTGAAACTGCTATAGCGTCTTCATCTGTCTTTATCAAGATAAACAGTAACTTTCTTATTGTTAAAACACTGCGGAAAACAATTAGGAGTCATACTCTATCATGTGTGGGTTTAATTTTGTTTCAAAAGTTTATTATAATTCTTCATATCTAAATGATATCCTTGGACAATTCATGCTGGAGGTACACAGATTTTCACATACAGAAAGCCAGAGCTATGACACATTTTTACTTGTTTTTTCCACAAAACTGAAATTCTGTAGACTTTGTCAAAGCTTTGAAGAAAACAGGAAAGATGCATTCTTGAATCAGTGAATTAATCTGATTTGCATAAAACTGCAAAGATTTGCAGATGCCTAGATCTGTCTCTCTTCTTTGAGAAGCCCAACAAGGACTTCCTGAAAAAAACGTTGACAGAATTTTTTTCAATATACAGTAAAATTATTCTTTGTTATACTGCAAAGCAGCATTATATCACAAGAAACACTGAGCATCTGTCCATGAAAAGTGTATTTTCAAATGGAAAAAAGGTTTTTATCTAGAACTTAAGTTGTGTTGCTTTCACTATCCTTGGGCTTTGTACTTAATTTCTATTTCTATTATTCATTGTTTAATTTTGTTGAATTTATTCATTTTGTTAAGATTGCTTCCTAACTAATGCAAAGTATGTGCAACTACTTTGAACCTAGATATAATCATCTTTTTAATACTTTACTCATTACTTTTTATTACAGGTCTCTCTGTTTTTCCCTTTTCCAACCACATTTTACCAAGGAAAATTTTGATCTTCCCCTCAAGTAATATGTTGACAGGCTTGGAAGCAGGTGATTTAATGACAGTGCATTAAGCATTTTGAAACTGGTCACGTTGAACTTTTTCTTTAATTACTTAATTTGAATAGAATGTACATTAGCAGTCTATCAACCTTACTTAAAATTCAAGTTATTATATAAATAGCAATTTCTCAATGCAAATACTGCAGAATATATGACCCTACCTCTTGTATATTTTGACAAAATGCTTTTCAAATAAATCACTGTTTCACTGGCATGTTTAATTGTTTTCTTCTGGAAAAAATATTTAATGATCATTATATTTATAAAGATTCATTTGCACATATAAGAAGATGCACTTTGCATTTGCAATTGCATTTACTAGTGAATCTTGTTCCAGAATCACATAGGTTGATGAAGGAAAGTTGTATCTATATACATCTGGCTACCTTTCAAGTGTTTTTTAATACATGAGTATTTATACTATTTCACATATGAACAATAGAGACAAACTTTCAAAAATAAACAGGTTATAAAAAGGATATTAAAAAAAAAGGAGTATGTATGTTACTTTTCAGTTGGTAGTTGAAAAAAATGTCAGGATTGTAGTCCTGGAAAATTAAATCTATATGTAAAGAGGTGTAACATGACCCTCATTGCCAGGATGATTTTCTTCAGCTTTTTTTTGCAACACTTATTTTTCTTCAGTCTAGTCTGAACTATGATTATATAGCAAAATTGAAGAGTTTGAAGTGCTTTGTCCAGTTCAAAACACTTTGTCTTCACACTGTCTTTGAGAGAGTTCAGGAACCTTCACTTGGCATGATATATCACTAGCAATGCAAGAAAAGAGAAGCAGGAGGGAATGATATTTGTAAAGGCACTAAATCAAAGCACAGAAGGCTCTTGGATTTTATCTGCGCTGCTATATAGGTGGGCCTGGGTCCAATCCCTGACATCAGGACCAATTGATGCTTAAGGCTAGCCCAGTCTCTGGAGGACCTCCTGGAAAGATCTAGTTGGAGCAGTCCGAATAAAGCAGGAGAGTAATCTTACAGTGAAGCAGTGTGGACCACAGAGAGTTCAGTGCTTGAGCCTGCTCCCAGATCCTATTTATTTATTTAGCAGTATAAATTTATCATCGAGGTCTTCTCTCTTGGTTAGGAGAAAGAAAATTTTCTCCACCCGATGTTTCAGTTCACCTAATGTTAACTGACATCAGAGGGGTGACATACAGCAAAAATCTCCTTTTGTTAATTAATAGGAGGAGAGTCGCTTCCATAGACTAACCTTAACTTTTGTGAATACAACACAAGTGTTCTGAGACCACAAATCAGTGAACATCATAAAATTAGCCATTTCCACAAAAATTTTAGTGGATTGAACCAGCCAGCTACTACTAGTGGCTCATATGTTAGAGAGCTTTTCATTACTAGTTATCCTTAGGAGCTTAGATCTGAACATTATGTAGCGGAATTAGTGGATCTAAGATCAGTTTTCAGGAAAAAAAACTCAAAAGCTGTTCTGTGTGATAGTATTGTTTGGGGGTTCCTCAGTTGCAAGGGAGAAATCGAAAGTCTTTGACAAAAGATTGGGGTTTGACTTTCTAGGCTGAAAAGGAGTTTTGCTGCAGATACTTTGCTCAGAAAGACTGAAATGATTTTAGTTTGCCCAGGCCTTACAACTAAATCAGTAGCTGACATAAGAAAAATTAAACACTTAAAATTAGTTTCCGCTAGTTGATCAGACTCACAGGTGGGAGGCTCAAGTAATTAACGTAAAAACAGTCTCAAGACTGCTGGGCTGAAGTCTCAAGACAGAAAAATGCACAACATGTAGAAAACAATCATGATTCACTCTACCGAAATAATCAAGGATGTTAAAAGTATTCACTTCTTATTTATGTCTTAAGATTTCTCCTCAGAGTATTTTGTTTGAATTCAAGTCTTCTTCCTTTCCGTTTCATGTTATCCAATGTTTATGTCATCGAGAAAAAACATCTAATGTGTCAAGACTTGGCAGCCATAAGATAACCTCCTAGAATCCTGTTGTTATGGTGATGTCCTAGACTTCCCAAAACTGAAGTAGGTCAGATCTATGTGGAAAAGCAGAACACCAAGTTTCATTTATTTTTGTTATGACGATGCTAGGGAATAAATACAACCTCCTTTCACAGATTAAGAATGCATCTAATTTTTTGCAGAGCTAGTGAAAAATAGAGTCTTTATTGAGATAAAACCTATGGTACCTTAGAGTGTTTTGTATAAGGCACTCTGCAACTTCAGTACCAATTTATGACACTGGGTGGATCTCTGAAGTCATAAGAACAAGAGAAGAAATCTTTGAATTGACACCGTCTTGGCAGGAGAACAGCGGACTGGGCTCCACCCTGTTTGTCAGCTTCTTGATTTCTCCACTCTTGATCTGCCTCAGGACAGGATGACTTGCTGTGGCATTTTACTGTTTGTGACTGAAAGAATGCAAATAAATTAATTTATCAAGGCAAAGAAGCAGAATACACAAATACTCCTTCTGATCAGATACTACAGCTGTTGAAAACGTTGGGAATCTGCAATTCTTTGTCATAGGACTTATGCTCATCCTGCTTTTGAATTACTTTTTCTGCACCAGGTCTACTGAATCTGGACTGAACGGAAGTCTTGAAAGAAGGTAAGAAGCGTTTCTGCCTAACTTTTGAGTGCACATGATCATAGCCACCTCTTCTAAGTAAATGTGCCTTCCTTACTCTGTAGTTTTGATTTTCCAGGAAGTCTTCACATTTCTCACATAATCATCCAATTTCTGAAGTGAAGAAGTCTTCAACTCCTTGACAGTGTTTAAAGTTAGATGTGCAGCTGTTTGTCCCAGAAAAAAACAGGCCTAAAATGCTGTATTAACAAAACCAGAAGTATTGTATTTGAATAAGTAAAGTATTCAGTGATACAAATTGTGCTTTATTAAAAGCATATCTGGAAATCCAGCTTGTTGGCCACAGAGAGTTTGCTGCTTTCATATATATGCAAAATGTTGTTAAATCTCTAGTGCATTTAACAAGTGAGTTATACTCTAATATTTCTCTCCAAATAAATAATATTTATGTGGTTTAACAGTGAACTCTAAACAACTCCACACAACAATGCAACATACAATTTTTCACATACAGCCTTACAAATACTTACTTAGAACCTACTGCATATCTAAGAATTATGTGGTTTTGAACTTACATTATAAACTTTCTATCTTTATAATAATGCTGCAGTATATATAAGAAAAATAATATTCTTTAAAAAGATCAGACACCATTGCTGCCTGTACTAGGTTGTTAATAGGCTACTATTAATGTGTAGGATCTTCTGTGTCCTGAGACCAAGTTAATCCAAGGCTTCTAGAATTTATGAAATGTATGGAAGGTTCCACAGTGCTGCAAATCTGAATTCAGGTATGCTCTTCAGCTAGATAATTCCCTCAAGAACTTTACCTTACAGTTTCATTTGTAGTTATAAAGCATTGAAGCACGATTTTATCATTTATTCTATTACAGAATCCAGAGACTCTGGTTAGGGCTCATTGCATGTTTGAGAAACATTTAATAAAGTTTGTGTGTGAAAGAACTGGCAGATCATCCAGTTTTATGTTTTCTTTATTCCATTTCCCATGTGGCCCTGAACAAGACGTTTACCAATATTATTTCCCTCCCTCAAGCTTGCCAAAATGTAATGTTTGTGAAGTTTTTTAACCTCTTATGATGAAAGTCCTATAGAAATGCAAACTATGTGTTCAAAGAGAAATTCAGATTGCTTTTGATACTCCATTTTTTGCTTATGCCAGCTTTAGGTAACCTAAAAAAGTGGAATAAAGTTGCTTTGAAGTTGATTTAAGAGCAATTTTACATGCTTTACTAGATTTTAAATGATGGATTATAAATTTAAACTAAAAATATATAACTTCAGAAAAGAGTTTTGAAAGCTCTTTTCCTGTACTTCACTTGTTAGCCCTGAATTTAGTACATATGCAGTAACTTCTATTTTGCCTCTAATCTTAGCTCAATCAACTGTAACAAGTACAAATGAAGACCACATTAAATAATGAATGAAGTGAAGCAATGACTACTTTCTTCTATCAGAACTACCAGGAACACATCAGTATTCCTCATATGATTCAACTGAAATGAATGTACTTATCACTGAAAATGTGAATTGTATCACTTTCATCTAAAATCAGTCCAAACTTGAATGACTTATGCAACCGAAGTAATATATACTAGCAGGGACAGTGCCTTAGTCATCTGTTCTTCTCTCACATCTGTCTTCCCTGTTTACCAATATGATAAAGGCTGACTTTGTAGCCCATAGTTGTTCTGACTAGTGAGTATTTGAGCATAATTCTTCCCCTGGTTTAAAGGAGATATCTCTACAGGGTGGAGATAACCCATACCCCAGTCATTTTGTGCTTTACCACATAAAAATACCACTTCTCTTGTTTCTTTCTCAAGGGCAATTCAAAAAAATTGTCAAATGGAAATTTAATACGGAACAAACAGCAAAAAAGTAGAGACAGGAAAATAATTTATGTAGGGTTTGGGAGTCAATCTCTCCTTTAATAAAACACCAATTCTGACCGCAAGCCTGCTTATAAAGTAATAATTAGTGAGAAAACACATCACTTTGATGGTGCTAACAGCATCTGCCTTGAGTTTTTGGGTCAGATCTGCACACTGTTTAATACACATCTTCACTGACTTGAGTGGTATTACATCAATGTACAGCCACAAAGGGTTTTCCCCCTTTTGTTTATCAGCAGTCATTCATCCCAGAGTTTATGTGTGTCTCTGTTTTGTTACAAAAGCATCCCAGCCTCCTTGATGTGGAAAAGGTGATTAGAGGACTACATTCACTATAGCTTAGAGCAACTGCAATAATGTTGAAAAAAAAGGAGTAGAAGGAGATATGCAGTCATGTTCTCCCTGGACCCCTGGCAAGTGAAACTCTACCACCTGTTGATTATACTGGCAATCCATCGTGTAAGTTCAGTGCTGTTTTATTTCAGATGCAGATAAAGAGACGACAAGCAACTGCTTGAAAAGTCCTAGTTAAAAGCTATTCATTTAGGCACTGCATTTTGGTACTTTAGCCACTGTTTAAGGAAGGTTTAGTTTACCCTCCTATTAAGGAGATTATTTCTGAAATGTGAGTTATGTATTTCCCTATTGCTCTTCATCTTCCAGTGGCTTGCAGACTTGTCTACTTTTTGACCCTCCAGAGTGAAACATAAATATAACAAATAGTTGGACTTGACAGTCTATGTTTCTCTACTAGGAAAAAAATGTTTAGGAATTTTACAACTGTTTTTTTCCCCCATTGGAAAGTGTTGATGTGCTAAAGTCAGAACATACTGGTTTTGATTAATTTTTTGTTGGGAAGCTCCTAAAATCAGGATGGAATGTGGACAAAACTCATACAACAGAACATCCCTTAGATGTACCTTAGATCATCCCTTAGGACAGCCAGTAGTCTGATGGCTGGAGTACTCAGTTAAAAATAGCAAATCCAATTTCAATCCTCGTTCTGCCCAGGCTCATAAAGACTAGTGAAGACCAGTAAACCTTGGTCTTACACATTCTCAATGACTTCCAAGCTATTAAATCATTTGGAAGTGAATGCAAATGATTTTTTTTTTGATGAAACTGACACATCTCCAGCCAATAAAGCATTTTCAGTTTTACCAAGATATACCTAGAATTGCTTTCCAAATTCAGTTCATTCGCTATTGCTGACAAAAAGACCAAAAAGAGAGATTTCTTTGTGCGTTTTTGTGCCTTAATTTTTTTTTACCTGAAGCCACCATTTTTTTTAACAAAGACCCAGCAAAACAATGTCATAGCACCCATCTGCCCTTCCTCAGGACTGCACTTCCCAGTATTCTCCCCTTAAAGGACTGCAGCTTACATCCTCTCAGATATTCAGGCACCCACGTGCGACTGAAGTCAATGGGAGCTTGGCAAACCTGTAAGAATTCAGGCCTAACTCCAATAATCTGGATAACAATATTTTTCATTAAGAGCATATTCTGTATCTATATTTAGGTTGGGTCATCCCTCCTCCCCCAGTATCTAACAAGTCATTTTAAACAAAGTAAAAATTTATGCATCTTAAATCTTGAGCATTATTTACCAGAAGGTTCTCCTCCCCAATTCTGCTAAGTAGAGACAAATATGGCATTATTCTTTTGCTAAAATCTTAAGTCTAACAGCCTGGTCTATGTAGAAAAATCTAAGTATATGTGCAGAGTTCCATAGGTTCTACGCAGTCGGCCTAAACAGATGAAACTGCTGATTTGAATCATTTGGTATGACAAGTTACACCCACTTGTGTTAAGATAGAAGTGGAAGGACATATGTTTTCACAGGCTAAAAATGTACGTATCTTAATGATTCTGAATTGTTTGAAAGTTATCTAAATCTAAAAGCCAGACATTCCTGTTCCCTTGCATAGCTATTATTCTGTCAACACAGGCTCTGCTCTACATAGCAAGATGATTCAGAACAACAGGGCAGTTTTGGAGCCAGTCCTGTGGTTGTTCTTATTTACCACATGCTAATGTTCATTTCCCAAGCAATTTTGGTGTGCAGGAGCTAATTCCTCTCGGAGGAACCTAACCTGCCAGTTCCCCTCCAAGCCCTGAGGGCTGTGACCCCACACATGGACCTGAAGTCATCTGATGCTCTACAGAGAGCCAAAAAGAGGCACAGTAAAAGGGCTTTCATATGAGAGCTTTTACATGAGTGATGGCAATATGGGCATCCCCCTTCCAGAGGGTCCCAGAGAAAAGTATGTAGACTATCTTCCTTTCAGAAAGTTTCAAACTACAAGTGTAGCAGAGATTTGCAGCACTGGGCCAGGTTATATCCCATATGAAATAAACTCCCCAGATCAAATATACTGGAGATATGAGAAGCTTGAACACCAACTGCTTTCAAAATATTGATCCTTTCCTATTTCACTGAGTTACTTGCTAAAGTAGACAGAGACATAGTAAAAAGTAGGTCACGTGTAATAAACTTCTACCATTAGAAAAAGACAATTTCCTGGATCATGTGGATATAGAAAGTTATCCTGGAATATAAAACTGTTTCTGGGCATATCATGCCATAATAAGCCTACTGAGGAAATGGGAGAAAGAAGGAAAGGAGCTCTACCTCCACAAGTACCCAAGAATCTTCCTCCAAGATCGGATAGTTTCATCTAATCAAAGGAACTGAAATAAATAGATCACTATCATCAACTGTAAGCTTGCAAACAATAAAAAAGCCTCGCAATATCATTGTCAGGTTGGAAACATTCATTTTATTTGTTAGGTAGGTGTGTAAAATGAAAGCATAAAAATCTTTTGTTGTTTACAGTTCACAGATCATCAGTGATCAAGTTAGGGAATAGGACTGAACCAGCAAAGCATTTTATCATAAACCAGTGGGACTAACAGGTTTAGAGTCAAGTATTTGCAGAAGTTTGCTAAACTGGGATAATAAATTGATATAGATTCATGAGGCCTTTCCCTACATCGCACCTTCTAACAGTTGTTTCCATTAGTACTCAAATGTGTTCACAGGCTTTACAAAAACCTCAATCCTTGTTCTGAAGCTAGAGATGGAGTCGGGGAGAAGGTGATTCTATCTGGTGAAAGTTCAGTATTGTACAGCGTATCAAGTACACAAAATGCTTATCTTGAAGTAAAATTCATACTTTTTTAAATGTGGCATGCCCAGTGAAATATCAAATCAATTTTGAAAGCTAAAACAATATTTTGCGTGCTCTGAAAAGGTCAAAACATTTTAGGATAATGCATAAATCTAATTGGTGTCATTATCCTTGGATGAACTGAACCAACACAAAGCTAAAGTCTATCAACAAATATTTAATAATCACTGCTTTTTAAAGCAACAGTCTGTGTTCTATTTTGTGCAGTGAGACAGTTTGATATTTATTTTGATCTTCACCATTTGTTGTTTTATAGCCCACAACCCAAATCCTGCTGTGAATGGTTTTTCTATAGTGTTATCACTGACATTTTGACTGCTTCAAAAATGTCATGAATTCATCTGTATAGCAACTTTTGTAGAATGGAAATGATTGTTTTCAGTTTGGTCCCAATTTGCACAGCTGACTACTAATTTTGGGTGTTCTACTTGAGACAAATATTCAACTGCAATATTATGCTTTTCCTTCTGTTTTCTGTAAAATAGCTATTATCAGCATAAAATTTTACTGTCTTCTATTTTGTATTTTCTACAAGTGTGAATACTATTTAAGGGCCTTGTAAGTGGTGATACTTAGAACAATGTTTCCAGCTTGTTAATCTTATGTATTTAACAATATGTTGTCTTTAATCAGTTTTTGATTATTGAAAAGACAAGTGTAAACGAAGAAGAATAAAGATGTTTAAATTATTATTTTTTATAAGTTTCTGGTTATATTATTCAGAATGTGCTCTATCAAACACAAAATCTGTAAGGCCAGCTGATAAAAAGTAGCAATATTCCTTCAGCAGCAAAAAAAAAAAAACAAATTGAAATTCTTGTGGAGTGTTACAAGGAAAATAGAGCATAGAAGCTCATGTTCAAGTATGGTGTTTTTTGCTGTAATAGCTAAGTAAAAGAAAGTAGTACAAATTAATGCTCTTAAACCATCAAGATCATCCATGGATTGTTTCCCTTATTGTCATAATAATTCTAAGACAAACACTACCTCTCTCCAATCCCAACTTGAATAAAATAATCTGTTCGGCTTTTAAAAAACAGTGCCTAGCTGCCTTTACCTTTCTTATTTTCTCTACTATAAACAATATTTCATATTCTGTAAAAAAAAAAAAGATTACAGAGGCAGGTAAAATGGATTACTCCATGGTCAGATCAACACTTCCTATTAATTTATAGCATTAAGAAAAAAAAAATGGATGATGGAAACAGAACCTTCATGAATATGAATAGTGTTTTAAATAGTAAAGAGAAATGCAGAATACTATCTGAGATATACAAAAAAGAGGCAGAAGAGCAAAGCAGAACAGAAAGTCTACATATAAGATCTTCAGGAAAATGTGGAAATTTTATATTATTACTAATCTACTAAATTCTGCTATATTTCTAAAAAGAAAATGAATGTTAAAGAGTTATTTTTAATTAGTATACTACGTATAGCAACATGCTATTATCTTCAGTTTGTCATGCTGCCTTTACTCATCTCACATTCCTTTCTCCTATTAAATCATCATATTTATTTTTACTTCTAGACTCTGCGCTGGTCTTGTTTTGCATCATATACATCTAGGTACAAGGTAAGAAGAAACTCTTGATCTAAATACCTGCGCTACTTATAATTTCTTTAACAAATTTTTTTAGATTTAAACTTGTCAGATTTTTCTTATTTTAGAGATGTATTTGTATATGAAAATGTAGGGAAAATGCTTTCAGATCCGTTTGTCTCAAGGAACACTTACTTGCCATTTTTTCAAATTATCTAGCTCATTAGCTACGTCAGTGTGAATAAGAATGTGTTTTCTTAAATGTAAGTAAAATTGTTTATTAAATGTTCACTATAATGTATTAAATATGCATAATACTCTCCTTACTGATTCAAGATGGTATTTTAAGTATGTGAATTCTAAATTCACAATATTCTAAACATCTAGATGGACATTTAAAAATATTTTCTTTAATTTTTGCCCATTAAAAGTGTTGCAATTTTTTTATTGCAGGGCTTAGTAAAAACAAAGGCAAAACTTAGAAAAAAAGGAATTTAAACATAATATTTGGGCCAATGCTAGAAACTGCTGTAGGCTCATTCCTTGTGAAAATGTAGCTACTTCTTTCAGTTTCTGAATATAGAAAGAAGTCTTCCTTTCTTTTTCATTTGCTAATCTAGTTGTAACATTTAATGTGTATTAAGCAAGTTATCTCTTGATCCGGTGTGCAGGAAAATATGTTGGGTTTATGTAATCAAAAACACCGGAGCAGGAAGAAGTCACATTTAACAAAAGTCTCAGAGTTGAAGGAGTTAAAGAAAGTTAAAGAGACAGAGTTAAAGTCAACATTCATGCAGTAATTGTTATAGTATCCATGATTAGAATCACCTTTGTAATGTAAAGCGCTGAGAGCAATATTCTGTTTTACTTTTCCTGCTAACATGGACTGCAAACAGCAGCAACATCTGTGGCTGTAAGCCAAGATGTAAAGTCTGTGGATAAGCCAACTTAATGGAGTCGTATTAGGCATGTCGCTGTAAATCAAGGGAAATGTTAACACATGTATGGGATCTGTGAAGGTGAAGGGTCCTTGAGAGCTCCCCAAACCTGCCCCATCTTAGCACGAGCTTGTGTGTTTGTATTAATCATAGTCACACAGTTGTACAGTCCCACTATTATCAACCAGGGCTGTACAATTTCTGCAAGAATTTTTGTTCCTCCACCAGAAATTCTAGTATCTTTCTACGTCACAGTTTAGAAAACATAAAAGTAAGTGATAAATAAAATAAAGCAACATTGCAGTTAAGAGTCTATTCCAAATAATAAATTTATGGGAACTGGTTACAGCTAAAAAAGCAGTTCAGCAACCAGTCTACATACAGTTGATCTTGTTCTGGTTTAAAAGTTTGGTTACCTAGACTTTGGTAGGAGCATCTAAGCTATGTTGTATCAATGTTATCCTTCAAAAGGTGTCCTGTTCTTACAAGGTAGCACACTTACTCAGCCCCTGATATTTAGATTTCAAATCTAAATCTCAGATTGCAGTTTAATGAAAATTTTGGAGGTAAGAAGGACAAGATATACCATAATCAGTTCATCTGCATTAGTATTAATGTTTTGGGCATCTCTACTTCAGAGAAAATTCTAGTGTTCCCAGTTTTTATAATCAACAAATGTAGTAGAAAATAAAGCCTGTCCTACGTTGCCTAAGGCACATGGTCCAAGAAATTTTTTTTTGGCCTAGAGCCCATACACTGTAAACACTTGCACAAGTACTTAACTTTAGTGGGCCTACTGTCTTCAGCTAAAACAAAGTATGTGTAAATCTCTGCAGAATATGGTCACTAGTTTAGACAAAATTAAAAAAAAAAAAGCACTGAATGATAACTGAATTTTCTTTCACAACAACACAAAATACACCTGAGTTTCTGTTGCAAAAGAGTCCAGAACCTGGATTATGGTATACATCCTGTTAGAAACTGCAGCTGCTTAATGAAACATAATAGAGCATGCCTCAAAGATGAATCAGATGCCAATATGAGCCAGAAATAGTCTTAAATTCCACAAGGAAATTATCATCTCTTACACAAAGTTTATACACTGGAATTTTTAAGTAGTTTTTAAGTACTCCCATTCCTCAAAGATCACCAGAGCCTATATCAAAATGTGCCACTTGTATAGAAAACATCTTTTACTTCACTTTTACCTATTAGTCTCTCACCAAATAAATAAATAAATGTTCTTCAAGTCTATGGAAACAAGCACACCCGAGGCTATTGATGCTCATAAAGTTACTGCTCCATACAAGTGCTTGTAAAATTACAAGTTTTTTATTATATATTCCATAGAACAAATGTTGAATACATATATATTAGTTCAAAATTATGTTATGTAATGCTTAAAATCTTGTTTATTTTATAGGTAGCTGCCCTAAAATGAAGGAAAGGTTTTTGAAAAGTTGTGGAGCTTCACATCTTTCTCTGCTTTGTTGACAAAGCCTCTTATGCATGGAAGCAGATGCTGTGGAGTCCTTCTAATAACTTGTATTAACTTCTTTACTGATAGTCAAGTGCTTTGCAAGTTATTTCTGGCACACCCTCAGAAAAGCTACTAGGCAGGTTTGGTCTGTTTTCATCTCAAGTTAATTTTAGGAAATGTTTCAAGTCTGTCTCTTCTAGTGTTAATGAATTAAGAGTTTCAAACCTTATCCAAATACTGGTCTGTATCACTAATTATCAAACGTATCACTATCATAATCTCATAGTGATGCCACTTTGTTTTTATTCCACAAAAAAAGGCAAATTAGATACATCTTTAACACATTTCTTCCTTTGGCCCGTACATTATCTGTGGTTATTTAAGCATGCCATGCAAACACCTAGAAACCCAGGCGGTGGGTGCAGCCGGCCCTCTGCCGGCACCCGTGGGCAGGGGCGATGGGAGCCGGCGGCTCAGGGACGGGCAGGCTCAGGAAGCCACAGCCAGGCGCCCTGAGGAGGATTTGCAAGGCCTGGGCAGGCCCCTGGCCGCAGGGCCGCGTCTCCAGCTCCGAACCGAGGTACCGGGTGGCATCACGAGCTCACCGGGCCACGTTTCGGGCGCATCTTTCCCGGGAGACCTGTGAGGAGAGGCCGAGCGACCGCAGCGCTAACGGCGGGGCATGCAGAAGGCCCCGCCGCCCGTGCCACCCCAGCGCCCGGCCGTTGGCGAGAGCCGCAGGGTCGCAGAGGCGCACGTAGCCCCGCGGCGAGGAAAGCCGCGCCCGCGCAGGCGCCGCGAGGCGCGGGCAGGGCGCCGGGCCGGGCCGCCTCCCCCTCGCCCTCGCTCTCGCCCGCGGGCGGTGACGCAGGCGGCGGGCAGCGCATGCGCGGAGCCGGGCCCCGTTGCGGCGGGATGGGCGGCCGCCGCGGAGGGCTGGGGGAGCAGGTCGGTGGCGGGGTCGGGCGGCGGGGCGCGGCGGGGAGGGAGAGAGCGCGGCGGCGAGGCCTCCCGCAGCCCGCCCTGCCTCCTCGCGGCAGCCGTTGGCCGCCCGGCGCGGAGCGGTGGCGGGGTCGCTGATGCTGTGCGCCTTGTGCTTCCTCCCCCCCCCGCAGGTGGTGTCCGTCTGACTGACTTCCCATGTCATACTACCAGGAGGACTTCTTCAAAGAGTACCTCAAAATGATGACGAATATTGTCATCCTGAGCTTGCTCATATGTATATCCCTGGCTTTCTGGATCGTGTCCATGACTGCAAGTACGTACTACGGTGAGTTCAAAGGCCGGGGTGCGAGAAGCAGGCCGGGCTCGGCGCCGGCCCCAGCGGCCCCTGGCCCTGCAGCCTGGCACGGGGAGAGCCGCACACTGCCCGCTGCCCTGCCCTCTCCGGCCCCCGCACTCTCATGGGGATGCGCAGCCTGGAAGGGGCATACGCATAGCCCCTTCCATCGCGTTAATGCAGCTGAGAACTTGAGTCCTGTCAGCAGCTGATAGCGGTTATTAACACCTTCCAAACTGTTACTTCACCCTTCTCTGCATCTCTGCCCAGGGATCCTGATGAATTAAAAGTGTTGGCATCCTGTGTGATTTTTCTTCCTAAAAGAAAAAAAATAAGAGAAAAACAAAAGTAACAGTGAAAACAAGGAGCAAGCTGATAGAGCTCTTCCTGTGGGGAGAGGAGTGACAGCATGTGAGGAGTCCATCAGCCTATAAAACGTATTAAGAATGCACATGCAGCCCTTGAATAGGGGTGTGGGGGAAGAATTCCCTTGAAGGAAGAAAGAAGTGGGGGAAGTGGTACAAGAAGAAAGGGATATATATGCATGGAGTCTCTGACAAGGGTGTATACAGTCAGCTCTGTGTTCGATGCAAGGCAACTCAGGCAGGCTGTGTTTTAGTTGTGTATAGTGGCAGGGACGCTAGTGCTGCTTCTGTGGTCATTTCAGTTCTAGGACCCTTTTTACAGCAATGCATGAATGCAGCAGTACTGCCTTCAGCATCAGTTCAAGCCTAGAAGAATTTGACTGCTTTCCTGGGACAGGTAAATCGGTCCTTAAGGCTTCACCTAATTTCATGCAGAAAGAGCTCCAGTGTTATTGCAATTTTGCTGCTGCTAAGAGTGCTTAGGTTTGCAGTATGAACATCCCCAACTGCCTTTATCTGGTGTCAGCTTGGATCCAGAAGGAGCCAGAAAGAATATCCCACTAGTATGAGCTGACTCTTGCAGTATCAGTTGCATGCCTCTACCATGTGTTCTTCAGTGCTTCAGGTTCTAGGATAAGGTATTAGTTCTGGTACACCATTAAATACTTATTGTCTGGACACTTCTTTGGGTCACCGTGAGATGCTGGACATGCAGGAAGTATGCAGAAGCAGGCTTGACTACCAGGTTTTGCTAACTTCAGAGCTAGCCGAGCTGGATTTAAACATACTCTTCAGTTTCATTTGTGTGTGTCTGCTCTGTGCTTTCCATAGGTATAGCTCTCTGAGTTTTTCCACTATTTAGTATATTCCAGTCCTTGTTGTCTAACGTAATTGAGAGTTGACAGCATAGAGTGACAGGGAGTGCTAGTATCAGAAGAATCAGGATGGGGACTGATACAAAGGAGGAGGAGACTGCACACAAACCCTCCTTTTTGTAGAGAAGGGTTAGGGAGTAAGAAGGATGTATAACTTGCTGTTCTCCATTTGCTTGAGACTATGTAAAGACCTTTGCTTGAGAAAGGGAATGAAACAAAGAGTAGGAACTGATTTAAGGAAGTAGGGGAGAGAGCTTCAGTAAGTTTAGCTTGCAAAAGCAATGAAACTTGCAGTCCTTAACCATAAATATACCGTAAATATACATTCACTAATTAACAGTTTATAGTTCATAATAGTGCTTAAGCACCAGTGACCAGAATATTGATATAATGGGAACATTAAAGAATCCATAAGAAATCAATTAATGTCTTCTATCTCAATCTTAACTAATTAAGATTTAGTAGAAATTTAATGCTGATCCTTAGGTTTTTCTCAAAAGAAATACAGAAAGGTCAATTTAAAACTAACCTTAAAAAGATGAAAATTTTGTTTGTTAACCCAAACAACCAAAAAAAAGAACCTCTTTGGTACAGCTCACATTTAAGTTTATATCAACTTTCTTGGTTCGTGATTAGTGAAACTGGACTGCAGTATTGCACGTTTCTTAATATACATTCCCAAGTGGTGGTTTTCTTTCAAATTTTTGAGTCAGTCCTTGGCAGTAAGACTTCCTTGCACACCTCCTACAGCGCTGTGTTTTTTCAGCACACAGAAGTTTACTCTTGTCGAGTGAATCATTATGTTTGCAATGACGAGTGTTACTGTGAAATAGGTTTGTCCTACTTTGAAATAAGGAACCTGTATATCTGCAGAGTTATAAGCACTGCTGGCAAGCATTTTTATGAAAGACTGTTATGTTCAGCAGCTTTTCATCGAGACAAGCTGCTGTGCCTGCGTGAAGTCTTTCTTCTGTGAGGTTGAGACTCACTTTAATGCTAGACTTGGGATGTCTTATATTTGTATAACTGATGCTTGATAAATAACTTCTCATCTGTTTTCATATTTTCTTTCTGGCCTCAAAAGCTGGATAAACTATTAGCCTTCCTTTTTGAAAGTTTGAGAGTGGGAGTTGTTAAACAAAAACTGTCACTTGAAATCTTGCTGAGATAGTCATCATCATAAAACTTATATTTGAGAGGCTCACATCAAGTTTAAAAGGATTGAGAAGCCTAATGTTTTAGAAGGCAGCCACACCACTTTCACCTAATAAACAGGGTTCCTTGTCGTTCTTCTGGAAGTGAAATTTCATCATATAACGGTAAGTTGTGTAGTTTAGGATATAATCAATAGCTTGCCTCTCTGACTGCAAAGATGGAAGACTTCTTTAACTGTTGTAGCATTCTAGCAACAATTTCTTCTTGTACTTTGGATTTTTGCCTTCTGTAAGTAGTATATACTTTTGCGTGTCTTTGCATGTCAATGTCTTTGCAATGGAATTTGTGTCTTCCAATTTAAAGTCAAAACAAGGTGATGGAATAAAAAGGTTTTATGTGTATTACTGCAAAGGCAGTGAATTTATTGGATCAATTATATAAAAATATATATTTTAACTGGACAGTAATAACTCCTTTATTGAGTTTATTAACTGATTTTTATTTCAGTGAGTATTTCTGAATTCTAGAAGGAAAAATATGTTTAGGACATTGATGATAAACTGTTTCCGTAGAAGACAAGTTGCTATGGACACTGCTGTTTTTATGGAATGGTGTGGAGTATTTTGAATAATGAACTTCAGAGTTTTAGATTGATGGTTTTCAATGTTGTATGATAAGTAGTGATATAATGACAGCTGAGTGGGATATTGTTTTCCTGTTCTGCAAGTTCTTTTGAACTCAAGTCATAATGACTTGAATGACTAAGCAGAGAGAGCAAACTGGAAACTCAAGAAAGAAAAGGATTTTACAAGGCACTAGATATTTTGAGGAGAAAAATAACTTGATTTTTTTTTTTTAATTCAAATTAGTTTTGTTTGCAAAAGTGAACCATTTGTAACTTTGAAAAACAGTATTTTTGTTTTGAAATTGTCCAAATAGTCTGTCCTGGCAGTTTAAGCAGTCAAATTAAAAATTGCCAATGATGAAGAAAGGTTTTAATGCTGAATAAGTGTTTTCCAAGTCATGAAACTTTTGGATGCAGCTTGCTTTAACAACCTTCTGTTGTTACCTGTTTTATGCCACAGCTGTCTATAATACATTGCATGACTGAAGAGATCAGTAGCCTGGTTCAATACAAGCAGATAATCAGGGGGAAGGGAATTACACCATCCAGGTTACTTAATATAGTCTCTTTTTTTTTTCTTTTTTTTTTTTGGAATCTGACATCTTTCATTTATCGTCAGTCAAAAAATTAATAGATTTTTTAGCACAGAAGAAAATCTCAGTATTTTTTAATTGTAGATCCCTGCTGTCTTCCCATTAGAAGTACTGCACGCACTTGTCATCCTAGCTCAACGTGTATATAGCAGAATTATAAAGGAACAGTGCAAGCAATAAAAATGATCACAGCAGGTAACAGCATCCATTTGAAGAAGACTTAGATACCTTTAGGTAAGATATTTTAGCATGGAAAGGGGACATCTATAAAGGTCATGAATGGCAGGGAGAAGATGAATAGGAAATGATCATTCAGTTGCTCATAAAATTTGGCAGATGTCTGATGAAACTTGCAGTAGGATCTTTGGTTTTTAGTTTTTTGGCTTTTTTTCTGAAAGGTCTTTTTCAGTGCATCTAAAACCAGAATTCATTTCTGAAGGTGGTTGTGGAGAGTAACATATCTGGTTTTAAAAAGGGATTGGGCATATTTATGGTGATTTTAGAAATGAGAGCATAGAAGTTCCTAATAAAACCAGCAAGATCAGTCTGTATCTGTTTCTTCTACTAATTCCTTGAGCATGTGGAGCTGGCCACTGCCAGATGGGATTCTGAGCCAGGCAGATTTTGACTTGACCCGGTTTGGTAGTTCTTGTTTTCAACCAGGTATAATGTGTAAACAAAACATTTTGGATGCCAATAAAATGAGTGTTTCTTTTTTAATACTGCAAAAGAACATCTACATGTTCCTTCTAGTGTTAGTGCAAACACTCATTAGTAAAATAAATTAGTTTAGCAGAGAAAGCAGGAAATTGGAAGACTACAAAATATGTAGTTTGGCTTAGGAGTATAGTTAAATGCTTTTCCTCCTTCAGTTTTCAATGTGAAGAGTGGTAGGAGTGTAGTGAATTGGTGAGGCCAGTCAGTAATTGATTTAATGAAGCTAAGATGCTATGATAGACTGATGATTCTTCATAGTCCTGCAGAAGGACAGAGTCAGTGTATTAAATCAGCATCAGCACAGAATTACATATGAACTGCAGGACTTACTGATAGTTTTATTACATGACATCAAGTATCACTGCAGCTGAATGAAGCACTTACATATATTAGATATTATGTAGAATTTCCAAAGTAGAATAAAAAATGATATAATGTTAATATCAAAACTGTAGAAACACAAGCAGCTAGCTAGCTTATATGCATGATGATGTTTTCTCTCTATATAGACATGAAAGTACTTCTGAAGTCTCCTGTCAACCAAGTAGAAGCAGTCCATCTATTAACGTAGTGTTAAAATTCTAGTTGATTGAATAGATAGCAAAATGACAACACTAGGCACATGCTAGGAGTAATGCAGAATGTGTACGCACTGCAAAAAGGGATGAGAAAAATTGCCTGCTCTTGGTAGCCAAGAGCTATCAAGCTAAAGCTTTTGATAAATAAGAATGACCTTTCCTATAAACGCTACTATTTAGAATGGTTTGAAAAACGATGTGAAGCTTCCAATATATTGTTCTGATTTTTATTACATTGGAGAAAAGTGCCAAAAAGCATTAGTGACTGAGGATAATGTTCATTGTCTTTATTGTTCATGTCTTTACTGAAACTTCATCAAAAATAAATTATTGTAATAATACACTGTTCAAATTTGTTCATATAGTTACCAGAGAATCAGTCGTAACATTGTCTATGATGGAAGTTCTTGGTTTTATTTATCTACTTAAAGTTTACTTTGCAGTTTCTTTATGTGCTAGGAACGCTAATGTTAACTGGCATTTTAGTTTGAATTTCATTCATATTTCAAACTGAATTCTTTCTACAAAACTTATTGTGATTATATGTTTATTGTAATTTACGTGTTCTATCCAAATCAGGTTTCAGCTGGTCTTACTTTTTCAATGTTAATTTTCAGAGCTCATAAATCCCTTTCAGAATGAAAAAAATCAGTCTTCATTTCTTGATGCATTTGCTATTTTTTAATAAATTAATTTTAGTTAATGTATTTTTTTGTTGCTGTACAGAAGCTGAACAATAGAAAATTTGAGTAGATAATTGCAAAAATTGAGTAGATATTTCTGTATTCTGTTTATATATGTATTTCTCTTCTGAAGAGTAAAGAAGTTTAACCTGTACTAAGATCAGATTCTAAATGCGTACTAGAAGAGAATTACTTTTCAGATATAAAGGCAATGAAAAGGCATGTAAGGATGATCTGTAACCATTTCATTTAATTTACCAGGCACTCTGCGACCCATTTCTCCATGGCGTTGGCTTTTTTCAGTCTTGGTTCCACTAGTGATTGCTACACAGGGTTTTAAGAAGAAGAGTCTTGATCACAGTGGTGCTTTGGGAGGTATGTTTTTTCCTGAAACTAGTAAACTAAATACTTAATGAACTAAATTAGGGTCCTTTTAAATGTATATAATATTTTTTTAAGACTTTCCTAGCTAGTCCTGTGATAACACAAAAATGTAAGTGTAAGCATCCGTATCTTGAATTCATACTTATTTTTCTTATACCTATTTAAATAGTCAAGTTAGTTTATGCTGCTGTTCATGATTTGTTTGATTAATATTGTCATTAGATGTATATAATTCTGGAAGATTGTTTTAAACTTAAGTACAATATTCATTTAAAACTGCATGTTTTAGATAGTAAAATGATTTGCAGATATGATAAGTAGACACGAGGTAATATATACTTTGGACACCACAGTGTCATGTATCTCTTGGGGGAAACTGCCCGAAACAGTTTTTTTTTGTTTTTGTTTTCACGTATTTAGAGATAATGGAGTGAAAGAGGCAGTGGTAAAGAAATACCATAAAACTGAGGCATGTCAGCAACCTACCTGTCTGGTAGGAAACCGGTAAAGACAATGTGGTTCTGCTTTTTGTAAATACAAGCAGTTCTGAGATGGTTTTTGCTTCCCAAAAATAAGAAGGAAATTTGAATTCATACTCCACTTTAGGCAGAAGACTGTTTCAAGAAAGTTTTTCTTGACCAGATGAAAATCCCCGCCAAGGTAGTGTACAGTAGTGTTCATTAAATTCTGATGAAAGACTTCTGGGTGAGGTGATTGACCTTTGTCTCATGAAGTTGTATGAATTGATAGTCAGTGGAAAGAAACAGGACCTCAAATCTTTTCCTCCCATTTTGCGAATCTTTTCTTTTGTCTGTGAGTTAAGAGGCAGTAGTTTCCTGATTAGAAACCATCTTTGCTTTTCTACTACACTTTTACCTCTTAACATATATCAGCTCTGTTAGACAGCTCATTTTGGCATTTAGTTTAAGAGCTGCCAATTTTCTTTTAGTCCTTAAGAATTATAATATCATGGTGGGCAGTGAGAATTGGACCTCCCTGTCAAAAGTGTGGAGGAGGGAGTAAGAAGGAAGCACATCTAGGAGCTCAAATACTTAAGAAACCTGCACAAAGAAAAAGATGGCAAAAAGCAATGAGAAATGTGAAAATGAAGAACTGAAGGGAGAAGCAGCAACTGTTAAGATATGGAGGGGATTTAACCAGATTATCTTAAAGAGACCCTGAAGGGGGAATTGATCCCCAAACTGAAGTTAAATTTGCTGATAGAACTACAGCCACAGCTGTATGTGTGCTTCACATACCCTGCCTGAAGAATTTTATTGTTTGTATGTAAATTTCAATTAGCTATCCTTCAGCTTTTTCTCATTGCTCTGTCTTTTATTTTTGCACAGCATTTCTGATTCTTGGCAATACTAGAGAAAGTCTGCCAAAAACCCATAAATTTTAGCCCTAGATAACATTTAAGAGAAGATGTTAAAGATAAGGGTTTTTTTAGTCAAGATGTCTCTGAAATTCTCATAAGGGTATCAGGCACTTCAGCAATTCTCTTATTGCATGATTGTCCTATTTTAGATTTATCATGCAGATATTATTGCTCATATTTAAGATATTCAAAACACTTTCATTGCTCTGCAGTGTAATAGGTACATGAAGTAACTTTTTTTTTTTTTTGTAGGATTGGTGGTTGGATTTGTCCTTACAGTTGCAAATTACAGTTTCTTCACTGCTTTGTTTGTATTTTTTGTTACTTCTTCAAAACTTACTAAATGGAAAAAAGATATGAAGAAGCAAATAGATTCAGAATACAAAGAAGGTAAGCCCTAACATTAATTCCTTCAGATCCTCTTTGAAGAATAAATGCTTCCTATTCCCCTTCGTTTCGAAGGGTGAGGCAAAATGTCACACCCAGAATAAGGAACGCTATTGTTTCCCCCACCCCCATCACATGAATTGTTAATAGGCTACTTGCTTTTGTATCTGGTCTGTTTGATAAACAAACTGTTAACTAGTTTTTGTTTTGAACGTATGTCTCTTTCTTAATTAATTTTAGGTGTTTGTGTTTTGCTTTTGCCTGATGTTGTTGCATGTCAAGATGTTTTGCTTGAAAATACTAAAATTTGTTTTTTGTCACTTTAGGTGGACAAAGGAATTGGGTGCAAGTATTCTGTAATGGCGGTGTTCCTACTGAGCTGGCCATCTTATATATGATAGAAAACGGACCAGGTGAAATTCCAGTAGACTTTTCCAAGCAATACACAGCATCATGGATGTGCTTATCCCTTTTAGGAGCGTTGGCATGCTCTGCTGGTGATACATGGGCTTCAGAGATCGGTAGTGTAATGAGTAAAAGCAAGCCAAGGTTGATAACAACCTGGGAAAAGGTTCCAGTAGGTGAGTAGGTGAACATGTCTGTCTTACATGTTCATGTCTTAATATTTTGCTGATTTGATTTGGACTATGCATCCAACTTAAAGTTGCAAAAAAGCCCGCAAAAAACATATCAAAATTCTGGCATTAGAAAATTTTAGTAGGAATTTGTTCTCTGAAATAGCAGCAAAACCACAGCTGAGTAAATGCAATCTCATTTGTGATATACACAAATATATAGCATGCTGTGAGCTAAAATCCTTAGTGAATTCTGACAATCCTTGTTTCTGGTACTACTGAAGTGTTTATATTGCTGCTGATACATAGAATACAAGCTGTCATCTGAGTTTTTTTAGTCATTAAAATTTTAATCAGTAGAAGATTATATAAAGTACATGCAGACACTACAGAAAATTCACTTCTTAACCAAATAGCTCATTTCTTATCAAGGGCAGGTAGAATAACCTTCCCTCTGTGGAACCTTGCCTCCACAGTGGGTGGCATTGCTAACTGGTGCGTGGTTTTTGAGTCTTGTTGGTATGTTGATCTGAGTTTTAGATCTTGTGGGACAAGATTTAAAAGGGTGGGCTTTTTTTTTTTTCTTTATAAGTAGTACTCAGATTTCTTCTCAGTAAGTTGTCAAATATCTTCCTTTCTTTGGATTTTGCTCTTTCTTTAAAATGTGTTCTTGATGAAATATATCTTGGTAGACCTCTTCTGAAAGAGGTATTGTTTTAATAGTATGCACACCTGGAACTCTCTATATATTGGAACAAATGTCTTTTTTTCCCTACAAATTTAGAGTAGTCAAATACCAGGTGACACTGAAAGACTAGCTATCCTGTTTTGTTTAATTTATTTTATTTCTGGTGTATATTTCTAGATAACTAGCCTTGGAGACAATGAAAGTAATAGCAATACATAGGCTGTAATGGTGCAGGTTAAGCTTCTTGGCAGCATAATGGGGATTGTAAATAAAAGCTATGGTAAGAGTTTTGCAGGTAAATGGGGGAAAGATGACCCTCAGCACAGTTCTGTTTTCATATAAAACAAATGAACAAATGTAAGTCTTTTCTATTTTAAAAAAAAAAAAAAAAAGAGGTTTATAAATTAACTTGATTGTGTTTGATTTAGGTACTAATGGAGGAATTACTTTAGTGGGCTTGCTCTCAAGTTTACTTGGTGGCATGGTAGTAGGTGCAGCCTACTTCATAACACAACTCCTTTTTGTGAGTGATCTGGATATATCTGCTCCACAATGGCCAATTATTGTGTTTGGTGCAGCAGCTGGCTTACTGGGATCAATTGTTGATTCGTATTTGGGAGCAACGATGCAATACAGTGGTAAGATTATTCTTCCCCCCCCCCCCCCCCATGTAACCTAAAAATTGACTTAAAGGGCTGAGGAGATGATTTTTAAATTGAGAAGATACAGAAATAGTAACACAAAGGCCAAAGGAGGCCAGTGATGGACAAGATAATGAAAACAAGAGCAAGGGCAGTTGATGCTTTATTTGTATCTTCCATCCTCTTCTTTTACCATGCTTTGATTTCAGTACATTTTTCATCTTATTTTACTGTCTTGTGGATGACTAAAAGAGACTGGAGATCTCCAGCACATTCACAGAATCACAGAACAGTTGAGTTTGGAAGGGATCTCTGGAGATCATCCAGTCCAACTCTTCTGCTCAAGCAGGGTCACCTAGAACACGTTGCCCAGGACCCTGTCCAGGTGGGTTTTGAATATCTCCAAGGATGGAGAGTCCACAACCTTTCTGGGCAACCTGTTCCAGTGCTCTGTCACCCTCACAGTAAAGAAGTTTTTCATTATGTTCAGCTGGAACTTCCTGTGTTTCAATTTGTACCCATTGCCTCTCGTCCTGTCACTGGGCCCCATCCTCTTTACCCCCTCACTTTGTATATTTACATGCATTGATAAGATCCCCTCTCAGTTATCTTGGGAGAAAGCATTGCTGCCTCCTTCTTTACTGTATACCTAATTATGGTAACCTAAGAGGAAATTTCAACTTAATTTATCCATTCCCTCAGACTAACTTGCTACTGCAGAATCTCCATTTCTTACTGTGAAGAGTTAGTGATAGTCTCAGCTTTAGGAATTAAAATAGAAGAGATCCAAGTAAATGTGCACAATATTTTACATTCTGTTATTGTACTGCTTGGTAGAGTACTGTTTCCTGTAAGTTAAACTTATCACAAACTAGCTGTGATTTCACTAAAAAACTACTTGTCATTGTTGTCCACTTTCTTTAAAAGATTACTGGCTGGCTGATTCTAAATGATTTCAGTATTTATTTAGGCATTGCAGAATTTTTAAATATAGTATTTCTGTACTAAAGGGGAAGCACTTAAATACTCAGACACTGTTTCATTCTCCGAATCAGGCAGACAAATTGAGAGTATGTGTTAAACCTAGTTAATGCGGGTCTGCATTTAACCAGCAACTGTTTCTTCACTTCAGATACTCTTTCACGCTCAGTAACTATTTTGCTAGCTGCATCAGGGACAGCATGCAGATTCCACAATTTACTTTCCAGCAGTACTTACAAATCTGTAGTATGTATACTGTATATACATGTATACATGTATGCTGTATATACTGTAGTATAGATGAGTAGATGCTGCTCATGGTGGCCACGGGGTGTACATAGTTAGGTTTGTGTGTCTCTACTTTAGCTCACTTTCCTAAACCCTATTCTGTGTAGCCTCACAAAGTTTCCAATCTCTGTTGCAGCATCTTGAAGAGCAATATATAAAGAGGCAACAGATAATAAATGTGGAATTATTTTTATTGTGTCTCTTTTGAAAACATTATGCTACCACTGCCTGTCCCCCCTCTATCAACGTTTTTCCTAGTGGTAATCCTAGTAGATTCAGTTTATGTGATAGAAGCAGTCGGTATCACAGCCTAAGAGAAGTTCCTTCCCTGCTGAGATATATATATATTAAGTAAAACTTTGTTTGAATACTTTTGCAGAATTAGATCCCAGTTCTCCTATGTTATCCATCTGAAGTTATGTCCATTTTGTAAATAATTAAAATAACAGAAAAATTTTCTGTTACCCTTCATATCTCTGCTCTGAATCTAGGTTTTGTCTGCATTTGAGTTATATATTTATAAAAAGTTATTCCCTGTTTTTCTCTCAAGAAAACTTTCTAAACTATAGTAAGTGTTAAGAGTTAAACTATCAGGATCTGATACTTGATTTTCTGTAGCCCTTTTCCATTAGTCAAAGCTGGATTTAAGTATATGATTTAAAGGTAATGGTAACAGCAGCTATTTACTTGCCAAGCAGATTTGTTTGTTTTTTTTTCCTAAGTTTTCTCTGACATGCTTCTTTGGTTGGTTGGTTTGTTTTGTAATGAAGCAGCAGCTCATAATGAATTATTAATGTTGTGGGTATTAGCAGATATTCAAATCTGTAGAGAAACATAATGCTAATATAAAATGTGCTGATCTGTTTTGGAATGTTTTCTCATGCCAGCATTAGGTATGTGCGTATGCACACACCCAGTTAATACTTTACTGTATAGTGAGTTGCCATTAAAATTTTACACTTTTATCAGCAAATGGAATAGTGAATTTGGACAAAAAATAGGATAACTGTGTGTACACAATAACAGCTAATGAAACACAATGCTGCAATACTGCTAGTACAGAGCAGGAAATGCCTAAGTGATGGGAAAAGATCCATGCGGCTGGTAGTATAAAATTAATGTGTACCTAGAGATGTTAAATTCAGCCTCTATAAGGAGCTTGTTTGCTGTCATACCAAGTAATTTATTTCTATTATTTAACTTTGAAAACAAATACATCTTTTTGACAGGAATATAGATGTTGCCCATCAGTTGTTTCTGTTCTCTTCAAAACAGCATCTTTTGCTTTAGAATGGCTCTTGGAATAGCTTTTTCCTCTTCTGCTTTAGCTCATGTTTCATACCTTTTCTTGTTATGGAGCTATGCAAAGAGAGAGGCAGGCCTGGTAGAACTGTAACTCTTCAAAATAAGTAACTTCTAATGTAAAGTATTGCATCTATATCCCATTCTTTGAAGCTATTGGATTAAACCATAATTTAATTAATTGGGTCAGTTACTGTCTTTTCTTACAGATGTTTAACACCATAATTTTAAACTAAACAATTTAGGAAGTTGCGTACGCTTGTTTACTAAGTTTTTTTTCAGCTTGGTTAGCCTTGTAAATGGAAGTATTATCTTTTCCCAGGTTTTGACAAGAATATTGGCATGGTTGTCAACCACCAAACAAAAGACTCCAAGCACGTATCTGGAAAACCTATATTAGACAACAACGCAGTGAATCTTTTTTCTTCTGTAATCATTGCTTTGGTGCTTCCAGGTGTGGCATGGGGTTTCTGGCCAAGAGGTTGAGGTGGCTGAAGGTTTTTCTGTGTGCGATTCAGTGATGCTCAGCCTTACTGAAAGACTCCTAAGAGTGCTCTTTGGATGCTCTTGAAGAGAGGGGTCTGCAACCTTCAGAGCCAAAGGACTTTCCATCACAACTTTAGGCTGTAAGCCTCATATGGCAGTTGCCATCTGTCACGGCCAAGAAGGGATTTTGTCCATATGCTCTTGCAGCTCTTCAAGTGGATGTTGATCACTGTCAAGCGAGGTGAAGCACTTCATTTATCCTCATGGGTCTGAAGTTGGCTTACATATTTTGTACAGTCCACAGAATCTGGAAGAGCAAGAAACTGGAATTAGAAGCTTAACCTACATCTACCAGTATGATGGAGTATTGTGGCTGCTGTCTAAGCCCGGCACAAAGTACTCTAAAGCTTTAGGTTGGCAGTGGTAACATGGGTGAAAACAATGAATTCTGGTTTAGTATTTCCCATGATCTCCTATAGGATGTAAGATTTCATGGAAATATTTTGAAATCTTAAAAAAAAAAAAAAAGTGTTTGAAGCATAAAACTAAATTTAAAATAAAAACATACCAGTTTTTCCAGTAAGAAGAATAAATGTATCTTTGTTTTATACAAATTTTCAGAAATCTTCAAATCTTTAGAATTTCCAAACTAAATATTTATAAGTGTTAGCACTGTTGTAATGTGGTACTTATTAAATTATCTAAAATTAAATGTAACAGTTTACAAATTTGGCTTTTTTTTTTTTTTTAAGAAAAATGAACATTGCTTCTGTAATATTTAGCATATTGACCAAACAATTCTCTGTGGGTTTTTTCTCAGTAGTGTAATTTCTTTCCATTTTGTTTGGGGTTGCTTTTCAGTGAGGATAACCTCTGTAGCTTCTTTGGTTGAGACTATAGTGAATGATAGTGAAAGATATTCTCATCTACAAAGCATCTCAAAATGGGAATTGAACTTTTAGTGCTTAGACTGCTCTATTAGATGAGTTCATCTTTCACCATTAATTACAGAAGATAAGGAAGTCACTTAGCCAGCACAGATTGTACTGAAAACTTATGAATACCCTCTTAACCTCTAACTGGAGACATTCAGAAGGTAGGGCCTGTACAGTTAACTTAGAAAAACCTTTTTTTCTTTTTATCTTCATAGATAGATGAGGATTTTACATTAAACATCAGATTTTTACAAACATACTGTGTATGTTGCCTGTCCTAATTCACTTGGGTTATATATATGCCACCTTTTATGAGAACATTTAAAATTATAAAAGCCCCTTCCATTTTGAGTTTACTTGTTTGAAATCTGTTCTATATAAATCTCGAATTTAGCACTGGAACTTGTAAACTGTATTATCCAGTTATATATACAAGATTTCAAACTAGTGAAAGCTTTCAGAAAAGAATGATTTTGTGGCTGCTATATTTCAGTGTTCCTGTGGTAGGTGCAAAATTATAAAAGGAATATATGCACTTTAACTATAAATACGTGAAGTTTTTATTCATTGATTGGATTTATGCTGCTTCTAACTAAGCACTATTAATCTTTTTTTAAGATTTTATTAATACTGTTGTGATTTCTGGAATTAATACACTGAATTTCTGTAAGATATTTTTTCTTTCAATTAAATGGCTTATATTTTTAAATACTTTTGATTCCTGAAACAAAATACATTTTCAAACACTGAAGTAGACTTTTAGTCAACTTTTCACTAATTGGATCATACTTTTGAAATAGGTTACTGCAGTGAGAAGACAGCTATAATTTTAAATGCATAGCAGCATGAAATGCTTTCATCTGTTATCATATGAATTAATGTGATCCGAATGAACTGCTGCAGGTAGGACCTTCAAAGGCCATTACTCAGAATTTTATCTTTGTCATGTTTTCTTAGTGATGACACTGAGTTGCTTTTGAAATTCCCACTCATAAATCTTCAGTATTTAGGAAGATCTGAGCACTCTGAAGAGGACAGTGTTAACTCCGGGCGTATTACACTGAGTGGGGGTATAGCTTATGCGAATTTTCTTACATTTGACTTGTTTCATTTAGTAGCCATAGAATTGTTAGCCTTTTTTTTTCTTTTCTTTTTTGCAGAGGAGGCACAGGGAGAAAGTTACAGTATGTGACTTAGTGCCTGTAAACTGGTGTGTCTCTCTAAGAGCAATTATTGGGATCAGAAGGGAGCAGGCAGGAATACTACCCATCCATATGATACTTGGAGAGACAGAAAATGCAGGAAGTAAAAGGGCAAGTGATGAAGAGGAGCTAGGACAAAAACAGAAGAAAATTTATGGAAAAGATTTGAAGGTGCAAAATAGGTCAATACAGTAAGCAAATTTATTTTCATCCTTTAAAAACATTTGAATATTTATTTTCTTTCAGAGCCATTGGTACACTTAGTTTATGAGAAATCTGTCCCTAATTTTCCTTTCATTCTGAAGTGGCACCAATATTTCTATAGCATTAAGAGGATATATTAGGGGTTGGGGTTTTTTTTGTTTGTTTGTTTTTTTTAACTGAAGGATTAAAATTATGAAGCATTGAACCTGGTTCTTGGTGGTTTTTTTTTTTTTTAGATGTTATATAAGTTCAACTAAAAGTGAGTTTAACTACAGTTATGACATAATTTATGCTTAATAAATATATACTTCAGTCTCTTTGTGCTTGAGAAATCTTTAGCCAGATTTGGCTTAGGCTTGGTGTATTGATCCTGAGTGTTTAAGGATACTGGTATCACAATCACTGATATTAAGAATTACTTTTGTAATTCTTTTTATTTTGCTGTTATAACTAGCAGACATTCCAGAAGACTGACTTTTTTTGTCAATAAAGGGTTGAAATGCCCTAAAATACTCTTGACAGTTTACAGAAGCTGATTTGGGAACTGAATAAATGAGGCAGTAGATTGATGTTCACATTAAAATCTGTTGGGACTGGATGTCGCAGATTTGTAAGTAGGACTTGTTTTCCCTCTGTTCTCCTGACAGTTCTTTGGACTCCACCCAGCCCTTTTTAATCTTACTGCAATTTAAGATGCCAGGTAATTAAGTCACCCTTCTTCAAGCAGGACTTAATCTACTTTGCAAAAAGTTGATTCAGTTAAAGCTTTGTAGGCACACTGCAATCTCTGCTTCTGGCAGTTCTGCCAGTGTTGTCAGATGTTTTGTTGCTTCAAACCAGACCAGCTTGTGCAAGTACCTCTGTGCCTTCCTGCTCCAAAATTGTAACTGGATAACATCTCTCCATTTAAATGCTAGTTTTATTTTTGGGGGGTTTGTGCAGCTCTCAGAATGATGTGCCCTTTGTAATGGGTAAGTAAGGGCAGGCACATGAATTCACTTGGCCTCTGTGGATCCCTGCACTGCTCCCAGGCATGGAGCCACCTTTAGTAAATTTTAGTGTGCATCCCAAATGAAGATGAAATACAGGAATGTAGAAATAAAGCTGTGAGGCAAATGACTGTTCATACTTACATACTCCCAAGTCTGTCGAGCTCTGAGTTAAAGCAAGCTCCAACAGAGTTGGAGACAACTTCCACCCACCATGAGGAACTAGATGAATCTTATCACCTTGCCACTGCAGCCAGAACTAAATGTCAAAATTTTCCTCAACGCACACAATAAGGCAGATATATAGGAAAGTAGAGGACCAAGGTTATGTGAGTCCTGACCAGGACACTTTCCGCGAGGCTGATACTATGAAGTAGTAATGTCATGTAGCTGTCGCTTTGAAAATGTCCTTAAAATAAATGTACCCTCTTTGTAGTAGAGCTTCTAGCAGGATTGTTTGCTCTGTGCTGTTCTTGGAGCAGGGGCAAGCGCCCTTCCTAATCTGAGAGGCTGACTGAGGAAGAAAAGACTGGACTTGCTGAAATGTGGAAAAAAAAGTCTGACCTGTGCTGAGGGAAGGGGTTTCCAAAAAGGGCAATACCAACAATCAGCAGACAACTCTCAGTCTGCAGGGAGCTACCTGGCTGGACTCGCAGGGCCACCTCTGAAACCTTGCACAACTTATTTGCTGTCTCTCCTGCTGGTTGCTTTTTTGCGGCTTTGTTCAAACAAGCATAAAACAAGATGAAGCACTGCAGTGTGGTCACCATCCAAATTGGGCTTGGAGGTTCAAACTGACACCTTTAGCAAGGATGGTAGCAGTTTAAAAAAAAATGCAAATGCATTCTGCATTTTGAGAACATATCAGTGGAAGGAAATAAAGCGGTAATGAAAGTGTTTTGGGTCTCATTTCTCCATATTCTCTAGCAACTTTTCAGTAACTGCATTTTGTGAGGACTTTGCAACAAAGCTAGGAAGGTAGAAGGACATCATAAAAGCTCATATTGGCCCTAGGAAGAAACATCATGTATATAATGCAAAAGTATACATCAGTGCACAAACCTTTTGTTATAAACGCTGAGTTCTGCACCACAACCTTGCATGGTTCTGCAACCTGTGGAGAACATACTGCTTTTAAGCTGCCTTTCAGTTAACCTAACTGTAGGCTTCATGCTAGCTCTTGAGTTCCCAAAGTGTTCATTTCTGTAAATGCATCAATCAGCCTCTAGCCTTACAACCCAGCACAGTGGCACATTCTTAAAAGCATGAAAATCTCCATGAAACAGCCCAGATCACTGCTTCTCATCAATACCTGCCTTCTAGCAGTCACAAGGGCAAGAGCACTGGCTACACCCTGTTGTTTCTTCTAGATGGACTCTTACTGCAATGATTTGTGCAGAGTTCAGCCTAGCACAAGAAAAGTAGTGACCTTTGTCATCCTGAATTTTTTGTTACGACTACTCATTATCCTGATTCTGCATTATTCCATTTGTTGACTTTCTAAGCCCTGAAATCATTCCTCTGATGAAAGCTGCTGTCATTAAATGCTCTCCCAAAATGATGGTGCTTTGTCTGCTCTTCTACCTGCACTGTATTGCTATGGCATCCTGCTCTGCCTTAAACTATTAAATGCCTCTGGCTTTGCTGCTCCCAATATCATCTTGCTGTATTGTTTCCTCCAAATACAATTTAAAAGGCAAAGGTGAAAGGAGGTGATTTATGATGCATTGGGATAAGAGGCATGAGTCACCTCTGGAGTTCTAGAATTGCCCTAGCTTTTGGTAGGTGCAGTAAGAAAAATAAGAAATGTGTGTCAGAGTGAACATTGCAATGAGAAGTGTCTGCCCTAGAGGCTCTATAGTTAAACCATGCAAGCTGTGCCCCCACCCCTGCAAAAAGACTAAAAAAGTGCCCAGAGCTATTATCACAAGACAAAAATGGAAGCATATTTTAATTTATTGTACTTTAGAGTTTGAAGTTAAGCAAACAAAAATATCATCATATTGGGTTGCCTATAGATTTCTGAAAAAATACAACAATTAGATGGATTTAGTTTGCACTGGATTAACATGTATTGCATTTGCACTGGAATAACATGTATTTCACTTGGATTCAGAATTCACCTGAAATAACAGTGTGATCTAGATTTTGAGCTAAATTTCTTTTTCTCTTCTCTCTAGCAAATCCCAGCCTTTTACCATATGTTTGGATTTTTTCTGCAGCAGAGAACTAGGGGCCATCTATCTTCACTTACATACCTTTTTATGTAAGGAACAGTCTTTATTCTTAAGGGATAACAAAGTCATGAGGGGAGATCAAGGGATAAGCCTATGGATAGTTTTGAAAATGCAGGGGGACCTGCTTTGTCCAGTTCTTCCTGCAGACGTTTTTGCATTGGAGAGCACAAGACTGACTAGCTTGATTACAACGGGCTCCACGTTTATTGACTTGTATTCTTAAATCCTACTTACACAAAATTCTCTGACCTATTCTAGTGACTTTTACCACAAGAAATGTCTTTTTGTTCACAAAATTTCAGCATTTTCATAGCTAACAGATTATATTTCACTCTCACATAAAGTGAGAGACATGCTGTATCTTAGATTTTTTCCCCCCCTGTAATAAGGCAGTGTTGTTACCCTTCTGTTTTTCTTGAGATTTTTGAAAATACTATTTCTATTGAAAAAAGTAAAACTTCCATGTGCTCTCTCAATACTTTTACTAAAAACTAAACAAAACCATTATCTGCCATTTTAGAAAATCCAGTGCTAAAGAACTTTTTTAATGGCCAAACTGAAAAGAAGTGGATTAATGCAAGAGCTTGTGTTATGTTAAAGAATTCAAATGAACATATCATTTAATAGCACCCTGAATTCCAGTAGGCACTTGATAATATTGATACTCAGCTTATGAGCATTGCCCTGAAGAATCAAAGGTATTAACAATTAACTGTCACTGACATTCGTACATAGCACAACAGTAAAATATTTCTAGATTTAACAGGCACATAGAAAAGTGCTTTTCGACATCTTTTCTAATTTTCAAAAATTAAAACTGTCAAGACTGTAGTCCTCTCTAAGGACTAGTCATTTGCTGAAGTTAAAATTCTGCTGTTTTTATTATTTGTTTTACTTGAAAGGGATGGTCTTTTTCTTCATACCATTACCAGGATAACATTTTGTTCAAAGGCTGCTCATACTTTTTGCCTGAGAAGCAAGCATTAAAAACTTTAGCTCAAAAGAATCTTTTAAAGTTCAAATGGAGTTGAAATTGTTGAAACTTACTGTTGAATCTATGATATCACTTAAATCTCCTTAAATGTTGTCTGTATGCACTAGCAGATCTACTTTGGTATTTAAGTTAGAAGGTGAGAGAAAAAGGACGAGGATAGTAATGAATATATATCAGTCTATACCCGTGTCTACATGGAATTTACAAATTCAAAACTACCAGCTCTCCTGTATGCTATTTTGGGCTGTTATCACTTGTCCTTGACAAACACAATGACTAAGGGGATTTTTAGACTGTTATATGTCTGCAATGTGAGAAATGTGTTCTTTCCTGTTTATTTTCTCCCATTATCTGAAGAGTTTGGTTTTCTTCATCCCCTGCTCCCTTTATCTCTTTCTGTTTTAGTGACCTAGCTCTCAGACTGGGATCTGCAGCTATTCTTTAATGCTCGTGAATGTGAATTAGAGGAACCACAGCAGACTGACTCTGTTCAGCAGCAGCAGGTACAAAGCTGGTGGCTGCACTTTTGTGCATGGTGCAAGACTGATACATTCTGTGCAATTATTTTTCCTTTGCTAGCACAAGCAGTTATTTAAAAATACTATCTGATGTTCTCTGGGGCCTATAACCTCTCCCTTCCCATCTGAGTTTAGGGAAAAGTGAAGTGTAAAGCAATAAAAGCTGACTGCCACGGATGAAAGTTACTGAAAGCTGAGCTCCACGAATGCACTAGGACACTGAGGAGTGTTAAGATACCCTCTCCTATATGAGTTTAATGCAAAGAGATTTCTTTAGATTTAAGGCAATCCTAAGGAATCAGGTCAGCATCTTTCCCCAGAAGTCAAGCATTGGTCCTGTGTGAGACAATATCAAGACACAGCAGACACAGATCAGCACCAAGATTATTTTACTTCTCTACCCAGGCAGGCACAGAATAGGCTTTCTCCCATTTTGTTCATCTAGGAAAGCTGGCAAGCAGAAAAGCAAATTGGCTTTACCAAGCCACCAGCACATATTGTCCTGTTTTTAAGTAAGAAATGGTCTGCTTAGTAATTCTTGCAAAGACTTCTTGTAACAGTGACAGCAGTTTTATCTCTACTATGCTAACGCAGTCTTAATTTAAAGTCTCACAGGTTGATTAAAGTTTTCAGCAGAGTCATTTTCAGCAGAGTCATTTTCCTACACCTTGTTTTCACCAAGAGATTTGTACAAATCTTTGCACAGTTGCTAATATTACTTCAGTTCTACCAAAGTCAATAGCATCAGATAATCTAGTGCAGCTCTAGTTCATCTGTGCTTGATCCTGCTAAGCGGAGAGCAGCAAGATACAATCCAGCAAAATATTTAAGCAGACAGTTAATTTTAAACACGACAGTAGCTCTACTGAGCTAGTACACCTAGGGGTGTACTAGTATTGTTTAAAGTTAGGCATGCTGTGTACAGCCTCATCAGCAAGCAGGCAGCACCCTGCTCTGCCTTGCCTGTGGATGTGCCCTGCTCCTGTGAGTAATGCACATGTAGTTGCAGGATTGAGTTATTTGTCACTTTCATCTTTGCTGAATGGTGCTTAATCTTCAGACATCAAATAATTAATTCACAATGTTTATATTATCACTGCCACCAATTCAGGTCATCCCTACCTCAGCACAAGTTCTCCAGGTGAAATGGGCATTTACAAATAAGACTAGAAACTTATCTGAACAAGCAGTGACTCTCAGAACAGTGTGCCTAATATTTGTGTACAAATACTCTCTTAGGTATTGCTGTATATAGAGTATTTATGCAGGGGCCAGACTCTTCTCAGTGGTGCCCAGTGACAGGACGCGAGGCAACGGGCACAAACTGAAACACAGGAAGTTCCAGCTGAACATAAGGAAAACTGTGAGGGTGACTGAGCACTGGAACAGGTTGCCCAGAGAAGTTGTGGAATCTCCATCCTTGGAGATATTCAAAACCTGTCTGGACAGGGTCCTGGGCAATGTGCTCTAGGTGACCCTGCTTGAACAGGGAGGTTGGACTAGATGATCTCCAGAGGTCCCTTCCAACCTCAGTGATTCTGTGATTCTGTGCTTAACATTGCAGTAATACTGCTGGAAGAATTTAAGCCATGTTTCCATTATTGCTACAAGTCTGTGTGCTCACAGAATATGTAAGGGAAACTCTGTGTCCTTAGAGACTTGCCATTTAATTCTGCTTGCCAAAAAGACTATTTGAATGTATTCCAACAACTTCTGAGTTTGGACTGCGACAGTAGGTCTGGGTTGACTTCTACCACTGGCAACGCCAGGGGGGTCAGTCTCTCGCAGCCCAGCTTACAGACTTCTGCTTCTACAGTACCATTAAAAGAGAGGAGAGGGAGGGAATTTCTACTACCTTTTTGATCTTCAAGAATTCTAGTTTGCTTCCTTGAATTATTCAAACTCTTTTGATTATTGCAAATAGCTTTTGTTCTTGTGTGAATTGGGAGTTTTGAGCTTCCTTAGGCAATGCCCTAGGACGGGGAGGCAGGAAGGTATTTAAATTGCCTAGTTTCGTCATCTAGTTTTAGTTGCCTAGGTTAGGAGGTCAGCCTCCCCAGGATCTCTGGGTGCACAGAGAGATCACAGGCAGGTAGCAGCAGGAGTGGGGCTGCCACAGCAGGGACAAGCCACGAGCCATGGGTGTCCCCCACACAGGCCAGGCAGTGACCCACTGGCCTGCAGGCCTGCAGCACCCAAGCAGGACCGCAGCAGTGACAGTCCCCTTCACCAGTCCCAGATAAGGTGAGGTGAGGACTTGAGGACTTCCAGGGACATCCATCGAGTTCACTCAGGAACACCAGGAGCTGGGGCCAGAGACAGGACTGGCTACAAATCAGTTCAAGGTCCATCAGACAGGACTGGAGGCAAGGCTACCTACCCCATAGGTCCAGAGTCCATCCAGCAAAACCAGTTGGTAAGCCAGGACAGCAGGGAACAGAGCTAGGCACAAGCACACCTGCGACATAGCTCAGGCAAGGTCTGGGCACCTCGGCCTGAGCTTACCCAGAGCTCCCAGGCCACAGGCAGCGGGTGGGAGTCGGGGTCCTAGATGTTACTGGACAGTGCCATTAAGGTCTGTTCATGCATGCAGAAACCTGAAAATCACCCTAAACCAGAGGCCAGTTCAGATCAGGAGGTTAACTTAGGTGTTCTGAATCTTGTCTCCTTCCACCTGTGAAGTCTACAGAGGGACAGTTCAGCTCCTAACTAAGACACTTGAAAGCAGAAGCCCAAAGTTGGCTATCTGAATACACTCATCAGTGACATGCCTAAGGTGTGAATAGCCAGCAGAGAAATCTCCTTGTACAGGTAAGCTCTGTATACTCATATACAAAGGGCGTCCTGCACCAAAGGTCCTTTTGTATAAATTACATACTGGAGATAGGCAGACACTGAAAGAGTGGTGTAACCTGGGACAATTTGGCTGTACTGATGTGAGGACCCAGGTAGGCGTCATACAGAATCAAGAGATCACAGATGGTTCCTTGATATCCTCATTCCTCAATGCTGAAATTACTCGGCGATTTATAAGGAAGTGTCTGGTATTGATGACATATATGGATTGTTGCAATGAAAAATCCCATGGAGTTTAGTGAAAAGAATAAATGTTACTACTATTTTCTAGATGAATTACATTCTGGCTACATGCTGTCTCATTAATAAGTGTTCTGGTAGGTTATAAGTTTACAGTGCTGTTCATTTCTTTCTCCTCAACTTTTCTGCACTGTAGGTTATACTGTAGCTTCCTTTCACTGTGATTCTATGATGTCTGATCATTTTATCCACCAGTGAAATTCCTCTATTTTGTACAGAAGCATAGATCAAAGTTGACAGCCAGCCAGGGAATCTTTAATGAAAAGGGTAACCTAAGAATCAGTCATTCTCTTTTCAATATTAACCTTTGGACAGTAGTTGATGTCATCTATACAAAATAAAGGCTGTCTCCTGAAAACCTCCATGAAACAACTCTTTTATTTTATTGCTATGCCAAAATCACAAACCTTCTGTTTTTACAGAACCCTTTTTTACAGCTCTTGTTCCTGATCTGCTCAGAGCCATGACCTCCCCTTGCAGTACTTCCTCTCCATTGCTGCTCCTCCAGGCTCTCACATTGTAGATATAAACATTGCTGCCTTGAAGCTGAGAAGGTCTCTTCTACCTTTGGATAGAGAAAATTGTTGTGCACAGAGGAGAGCGAGTGATATAGCATACTTGTAGCATGAGAGAGACCTTGTCATTTTGTTGATGTATATAAGCAGTTGTTTTATGTTTCCCCGTGGAAACAGTCAATTCAGACAAGCAGTTAATTTCAGCCTTCACCTTTTAAACAAGATGTTTATACTGATAGATGATTTTCCTCATGTCCTCTTTTATGAAGCTAATGTACTGTGGGAAAAACAGAGCCCAAGAAATTGCTCACACTGTCCTGGAGAATTCAGAATTACAGCTCAATGGAAAAAGAAGTGGAAAACTAGTCATCACCTATAACCTCAGACCTTTGATTTTTCTAGAATGCCTCTACTGAAATAGGATCCTTCTCTAACTCCTCCCAGTCTTCCTTTAACACTGGTGAGAGCTGTCCTGTGTGAAAATGACCCACCAAAATGGAGCCTGAGGCTTGAAGGCACTGGCTTGTTGTCTGTAATTTCCATGACTGAGCCATGTAAAAGTACTCTCTTTCCCTTCTTTGCATTCATGGCTCTTCTGTTGTCCCTTTGTCCCTTTGTCAAATGCATGGAGAGACATCAACTTTTCTAGCAACATAATTGTACCATCAAATCAGAGCAGAAGCCTCAGTATCTCTCCTGGAAACTGGCCATTATTAGATGCCTTGTAGGAAGGGTCAACATGAAGTAAGAGAATTGGCCTGGACAGTTAGGAGATGACCTGCACATAATGGAAGTTTCTCAACTCACATTAGTTAGTAGCTGAATTCCCTGAAACTTTAGACCTCCTATCATTACACTGCTCCGCAGCTGAAGAGTCAAGGAGTAGAGGAGTGAGACTTAAAGAGCTGTAAGCTTTGCAGTGCCTGTTATATAGCATTTTAAAACTTCTACCTTGCTTTCATCACCAGAAAGACAAAGATGACTGAACCTGTATCCCTTGGAGATTCACAGCATTCCCCTTGCAGTTGTCTTCATCTTGGTAAGGACAAGGTAGATGAGAAACTTCCACTATTTATACTATCTTTTGCTGTTACATGAGACAAGAAGGCACAGAAGAGAAGATACAAAACCAAGCTATGCTGTAGTGTATGTACTCAAGGACTGAAAGTGAGAAATGTGGTTTGTCAGCCTTTCCCTCAGCAGTCACCTCATGAATTCCTCCCGGTAAGTTGTACAAAACACAGCTGAATCAGATGGGATAGAGCTCCGCCAAAATGCCAGCCATCCCTAGACTGAATTACCTCTACGACAAACCCATTTTAACAATAAAGAACGGCATACCAATTCTTTACCTTGCTTACTCTGGAAGCACTAGTGCTTTGTCTGAGTCATTGCATCTGATGATGGAAAGTTGGGTGCTGTGATTTCTCCTCCTGATATCTCTTTTCTATCACTGTGCCACCACTTCAGCCCTCTCTCTGCCATGGTCACCCCCCAAAAAAAACCCCCAAAACTATTGGGAGCATAATTAGTGCTTAAGAAGATTGGTCTAAGCCTGAGGAGTCAAAGTCATGTGTTTACAGGTGTGGGCTCCCAAAGGCCAGACACATTGGGTATCACAGAGCAAATAGAGATCTTCTTTAATCACATCTTGCCTCAACTCTCTTCTAAAAGTGTCACATAACTTTATTTTCAGATATGTACTATGTCATTATGTTATTTCTCTTAGATGTGCCTCCCACTGTCTTGCAAAATAAAGCATTTGTCTTTTATGTGTAGGTGAGCTTTTGACTGTTGCTGCTGCTAATTAGAGCATGTGTTTTCCTCTCATTGAATGAGGATAGAGAAGATCATCATTAAAGAACAGACAGGAAGACAAAGGTTAAAGAAAGAGAAATGAAAATTGGCAGTGTGTAAAGAAGTCATTTCTGTGAACTCTGAGCAGTACTTTAGAAGTGTTAAGAAACCTGTCTGAACTACATGGGGAGATGTAGTGACCTAGTAGTAATTATTATACTATATTTATAATACAATTCCCTGTTTCAGAATACAGAACCTTCTTTTTTTGCAGTTCAGTTATCACCATTTGGCATACCTAAATCAGGAAAGGTCTCTTAATCCAGTTACACTGTCCTCATGGCAGTTACACTGTAGAGCTATAATAGCATAATTATATTTGTACAATTATGCTAATATATTTCCTAGCACAGAAGCTGGGATAGATATAGATATATCTAATAGGTCTGGCATAAGGACCTTCTGGATGAACTTAGCGAATAAGATAGATTGAATTTCTGCCTTGGGCACTCCCAGGAATTTTCTGTTTTTCTGCAAGTCTAGTCCATTGGTAAGTGTATATCACACATTACCCACAAATATAGGTTTGGTGTAGTTCTCTGTTTGAGCCACTCACTAATTTAAGCTAAAAAACTTCCAATGTTTGGTTCTGGTGTTCTAGATCTCTGCTACCTACCAAACAAGCTAATAGCCCTCACTATAAGTGAGAATTTAAGTTTTCCAGAAAATGCTTTCCTTTTTTTTACTTTCTAGGATAAAAATATTTGATGAGAAGAGGAGGAAATATTTTTCATATAAAATATTTACGATGGTTTTCAGCAAACTGTTTAATCCTAAAATATTTCCACTAGAAAAGAATTAGGCTTTAGTTCAAAAGTGCTGTCAGGCTGTCTCATGGAGAAGGTGCTGAACTTGAAGTCGTATGGTCTGCACACTTGGGTTAGCTGAAATTCCCCATAATATCCTGTGATTTACCTCTGAACAGAGGAAACAGTGCATGCAGTATCGTGTACATGTTAGAGAGGTCAACAGGCCCACAAGAGGAACTCAGGTATCAAAGAGAAGTGGGATATAAAATAACTAAATTTGCACTGCAGTCTTGGAAGCAACCCTATTCAAAACAATATTCTGCAGATTCTTTGAAGGAGCAGAAGGGAGAAAAGAATTGCAATAACAGTCGTGGGGAGGTAAGGCAACTTGAAGTCTTAAAACAGAACTTGTTATTCGCACAGGTAAGTGTGTTCATTAGTTATAAAACACTGTCTTAAGCTTTTGTTTGAGGCATGCATATTTTAAATGAATGACAGAACAAGTTGAAACTAGCTTAACTACAAAACATCAATAAAAAGTTTTATTTGTATTAATCATACTAGGCATGGTTTCTGTGCATTGCCAGGTGAAGCTATTAAGTAGTTCTGTTCAGATAGCAAAGTTTATTCTATGAAACAGTTCAAGATTTTAATGTGATCCTGGTGGGAATTTTCACCCTGTAAAAACAGTGCATAGTTCAAAATGGATAACATATGTTACACTTTCCCCTAGCTTGCAACAAAAACCCCTTGCTTTCCTGCCTACAGTACTCACTGAATTGAGCAAATTGGACTCCCACCAAGCCTGGTAGGCTGTGAAAAAAAAAAGCTGGCTCAGTCATCCTGCCTACTCCTAAGTGAAGAGGGGCTTCTTTCATTCCTGGAAGTAAAGAAAAAAATGCTTTTGGTCAATTCACAGTAGATCTACAATGCCCTCATTGGTAAAAAATTGCAGGAGTTATAAACACATAGAGCTTTTGTCCCACTTTAGAGAAAAAAAATACCTTGATAATATGCCTGTAAATGAATTAGAGCTTTGGGATAGCTTTGAAAATGCTATTTTACCAAGACATTGGTTGGAAACAGACCATTAAAACATTGCATGGGACTCAGAATTTTAGGTTCTAAACAGAAAATATTTCAAGAAAATGAGCAGGATGGGGCAAAGAAAGGTCAGCCAAATGCAGAAACAGGTAACTCCAGTGAGTTAACAAAATAACCCATCAGAAATCAGGGAATGCTAACAAGTTGAGGATGGAGACAACTCCACCATGCTTTATAGCCTTCAGCACCGCCTGAAGCCTCAGCAACGTTTCTTCCTTGTAAAGTCTTGAAAAAGAAGCTTAATGTCAGGTTTCAACTGCTAGGCAACAAATTTTCACATTTTTATTTGTAGCAAGCACTGCTTGTTAAACTTTACCAAGCTCCCAACCCTGTAGTCATGACATCTAATGGAATTAATAAGGAACAAATGTATTAACCAAGGATGCAATGATATTTTGAATAGAAATGCTTGTAAAAATGACTTGAAAAAATTAATTTTCCACAGACTTTTTTTTATTGCTGCATCTTGGCTGTTCTAGTTGGCAAATGCTGTTTTTTGATAGAAATCTGTTAATAAATCTGTGGGTTTTTTTGTTTTTGTTTTTAGTGAATACAACAATATGTCTTGTAGCCATCAGTGTCTCCACAGGGGGAAAAACAACAAAAACTCCACAAAGAATCCTAATCATGGATTCACTGGTTTAAATAAATGTAGTTCACAGGAGAACTGCTGTTTACAGTCCTACCAGTTGCTTTTTCTGGAGTACATATAGCTAATGTCTTACATAAGCTGTTTTACTCCTCCATATAGATTCAGGTAGAGCTTCAAATGACAGAAACTTGAGGGTCATGCTTCTCAGATAAAAAGTAAGCTCCTTGTTTCCCTTCATCTACTGTAAAAGCACAATCTATCTGGCCAAGCAAGTTTTGAGAGTGTTATCGGGGCTTACTGAAACAGTTGCTAGGTTTTGAGGATTGTAATTATTCCTTCATAACTTCATAATTTACTCCAACTAATCCATTTATAAGTGTCCTCCAATTCTGATTTTACACAGAAAGAGGCTGTGCCCAGGCCCTTTCCTGTCGGCACAGGGAGCTGGTTGCTGCTGCACTGCCTCAGCTGCCAGTCCTGCCCGCAGCCCTGACCCAGCACATCTTCTGGCAGATAATGCCAAATTAAGATGGTGCCTCTCATTTCAACCCAAGATTTTTAGTGCCACAACTCCCCATTACATATTTCCTTGTATGCTCACCGACTCTGGCTGTGTATTTCTTTTCCATCTAACTTCTTGAGCTTGTGTTGAATACAAACCTCAGGAATTATGCTTGTGCAGGAGTATACGTTCAGAAAAAGATTCAGAAGAAGACTTCGTAGGGGGGAAGAGAAGTACATGATTAGACAGTACAGCAAGGAACCTTTCAACTGTTTAATGTTGCTAAGAATAATAAATATATTTGTTGGCATCTGTCTTGTTGGCATCCTTATGTGGCAAGAGTCAAGTATGAAATAGCTGGACTATGAACAGTGCAGATTTGAGCAATAAGGGCATGACTACATGGCTGAGTACAGGTGATTGCGTATCTTCCCACATGTGCTTTGAAACAGAGGGAGAAGTGACCCCACTGTAAGCATGCCCGAAAATATGGCTGCTGCTTCCAACAAAGCTGCAGTCTACCTGGAGTTTTGTTGAGGAAATACAAAATTTGTCTTTGACAAAATCTGCCCTCTTCCCTACCTGCTTCTTCTATAAAACTGTTATTTGTTGTGATTCAGAAGGCTATTATTTTAAAGGAACAACAAGTATTGTATGAAAAAAAGCTTTTTTTTAACCTGTATGATCAGAAGCAACTGCCACCTTAAACTTATGTATAAATTCACCTACGAACTACTTGCCCTAATGGTACAATATTATTAGCATTATGTTCAGGTTAGGGAGGTCAAGTCCTCTAGAAGTGACAGTACAACAAGAGACAAGGGGTCTGTTTGGAGGTTAATCACTTCAGCCCTTTCCTGTAAAATTCCCATGAGCCCACAAAATCAACAAGGTCTTAATCCTGAAGGAAGTTTCAAACTGAGCAGCTGTCCAGAAAAAGAAACACTAAAGATTTGCATGATTTGTCCTCGGAAAGCTGCACTGAACAATCTGAGTTGAGGTCCAGGATCTCAAGGGGAGGTTGAGAGATGTTTTGTTAGAGTGGTGTTAGAGCTATTACCTTACCGTTAAAATAAAATAAAACATAAAAGCCAAACTGGAACACAGAGCAAATCAGTACTGAATACCATGCCAGTCTCATATCATTTATCTGTGCTTTCATCTTCATAGTGAGTGATAGACATATTTTATGTCTCCAGCACTAAGAACTGCTATCTTTGCGTCCAGACCTGTTCTCTCTACGGCTTTAGTTTCAGGCCTGAATAATCTGTAAAATCCCTCTCTCCGCGTGCACAGGCAGCCCGGAAGGTGTGGGAACCCGCACAGCCATTTCCCGCGAAGGACATCTTGCCTACAGGGACAAGGTCCCTCCCAACCAGAGGTGCAAACCTGCCACTGACTATGCTTTTTACCAATTAACTATGAAACTGCTTGATATAAATAATCTCTCTCCAAAGTGGCTTCCACATGAAGTGCTATATGTTGTTACTTAGATGCCTGTAATGGGCTTAATCTTACCCCTAATCTCACTTTTTATATATACAACATACACACACACACACACACACACACACACACACATAATAATCTATAATATACATGAATGCAATGTACATACCCACAATAAACTGTGCTTATTATCCAGAGGATACTTAACTCACTGCTGACATGCAGCCTCCTTGGGGGTACAACATAACAGCAAATTTGTGTAGTGCTTACATTCACGGACACGTGGAGGGTTTTGGCCAGAAATATAGCACTGCTGTTGACTCTGTGCAGTGCCTGTTACAATATGGATATAAAATATGTAATTCTGATCTAATTAGCCAACCTGGAGTCCAGTGAGAACACTCACAGCAAGCATCTAGCTCAACACAGGAAGTTTTCTGTCTCTTAGAGTACTGAACTGACACATGTAACAGCACCCTAGCTCCTCATACTACCCTGAAGCATCAGCTCCTTCAGACTCGGGGAGAAGTCATACTTACTCATTTTTCTAGGCAGAAAATTAGACCCCTATTTCTGTCTCTACAGCTCTCCAAACCAGAGGTTTTACCTTTTAAAAGAAAATACTAAATTGGTCAAAGCAGATAATTGCTTTTAATGGATGGGTTCTTCTGACAGGAATATGTAATTGTCCTTGATAAACTATATTCTTTTATTCAGTTGGGTCCATGTGGCTCTCTTGAAACTTGGTTACTTAGTGTAATAAAAAGAAGCACTAGAAACATTAGAAATTACATTAGAAAGTTTTAGAGAAAAAAAATGATGAGGAGAAGGAAAAAGCTGACCTATTCCATTTTATTTGCTCAGTCAGTAGAAACCAAAGCACCTTCTTTAAGAATTTTATATGATAATCCTGGTGTCCAGTCACCTGCCTTTTATACAATATTTTAAAATGCAGGACTGAATAGGAGTGATGCTTTAGCATGTAGATGCTTATTTGTTCACAAGTTCATTGACAGTATCTGTACTGCAAAGCACTTTAAGGAACACTGCAAAAGAAAAGATCTATGAAATTAAATGTATTTCAGTCAGAGTACCACAATAGTTTTTATACCAGTGGTATAAAACATTATTATTATATGAACATTATTATTTAAAAAAAAACAGTTTCCTGTCTGCTTTTTCCTTGTTTTGAAGGCTGCTTTAGGACAAAGTGCTTCAATTTAAACCAGATAACATAGTCTTAGAATAGCTCCACTTATTTCTGAAAATTATATGCTTAGAAGGCAAATTTTTCCTCAAAGCTTTAGAAGTCTTAGATGAATGTATGATATTTTAGTAAGATGTGATTCCCATCTGTGTCATTAATAATTTTGACCATCTTTATTTCATCAATAAATATGCTGAGTACATTATTGAAAAATTACTAAGTTTCACAGTTGACAGAGATGGTCAGTCTTCTGTAAATCAGACCTGGTGACTGTCTGTCTGAAATATAACCTCTGTCTTGCAAAGTAAGTCATTCCAGCAAGCTCCCCATCAGCTTTCATGCAAAGCTGTCAGGCGATAAGAAATCACCTGAATCACTTGGTAGCTCATTCTGGTTAAAAAACATGTGCCTCATTTTGAATTTGAACTTGTCTGGCTTTGGATTCCTGCTATTAGTTCTCTCCTTGTGCCTGTCCTTGTCGGAGTAATGATGAGCTGACCAAACTGAGTTCTTCCCTGCCCTTTGCCCAATTTTTAAACTACATGCAGAATTGCAATACCAGTTTTACTAATGCTCGATACAGAGATAAAATCATCTCATTACTCTCTTATTTCATATTCAAGAATCACCTTAGTCCTTTTGCTACAGTAATTTACTGAGATACTTGTTAGGTTTTGACTCTCATATTCTTTATGTTATGTAAGAGTTATCACTCTTGTATCCTTTACAATAGTCCTAACTTTTCAGGAGAGAGCTTTTCAGTCTTTGCTGACTGTCTTATTCTTACCATTGTATACCATACTAGCAGTGCCACATCACTTCAAATTTGATTAGCAGTGATTTTATATTTACTCCAGGCCATTTAGGAAACCCAAAGAACCTCCAAGGAAACATCCCTTTCCAAAGACAATTGTCCCACTGATAGCTATACTTTGAACTGCTCATCCCATTCTTGATGCACTGAATCTGTGCTTTACACCTTACAAGATTAGTACAGCTTTGCAATTACCTTCTAACAGCCAAGTCTGAAATCGCATCACAGGTTTGTGTGATAAGACCTATTTTTCCATTAGACTGTGTTGACTGACATACATAATATTCAGATGCTTCATTTAATTGCCAGTTGTTCTTTTGTGTCAATACTTTTTTTATTGTCTTCTATTCCTCCTCATAGCTGAAGGCAAGAATGCCATGGTGAGGATGGGTGAATCAAAGTCTGTGCATGGGCAGAAGACAAGACAAGTACAAGTACAAGCCTATGTGTGATAGGCAACAATCACTGCAAACAATCAGTTTGTGAACTGGTTGGTTGCTGTTTCACTGCTGATGATCTGGATGAAGATGTGTAGTTCATTTAGTGAGGTTTCCCTGATCCAAAGCAGCCCAGTTTTGCTCAGAGAAGCTCACTCCTTTCCTCACCTGTACAAAATCATCACTGCTTAACTGCGCTAAGTAGCACTGAAACAATTGTGATTCAGGATGTCCCTGAGGCATCCACACTTTCTTTCTGTGTTCCAGCTCCCTGTACAGTACCTTTTGGATTATTTACTGGCTGTTCATCCAGTAAGTATAAAACCTTTCTTTTATTATTACCGCTTTGACTCACCTGCAGTCAGCGCACTGCAAGGTCTCACCACTGATCAGCTTGCCACATCAATCTCTCTGAGTATGAAGGACCCTACGGTGTGACTGACTTCCCCATCATTTTCTGCACCATGTAGCAACAAGTTACTTTGGCAAAGAATTTCTTCTTTTATGTACCCCATGAAGTAAATACAGACCTGCCAGCAGCCGCATTGGTCTTCCATGTTTGAGAACACTGGCATAATTGTTTAAAAAAAGGTTTGCCAGGGACTGACATTAGTCTAGGTAGCTTATAATTACATGAGTCCTATTTTCACTTTTTTAATATTGGCATAATTTTACCAGTTTTGCCTTCCTCTAGAATTTCCGTGGTACACGAGCATGCATTTAAAATTAAAAACTTCTGCTTTTTTCCCTTTTTCATTCTTAACACTGTTATGGCATATATCTAGAAATGTGGGGAGGGGGATGTTTGCTTTTGCTCCTAGCACATTTTAAAACCCATTAACTCTACAAGCGGTTGGCTCTTCTGTTTAGCTGCCTGCATCATATTCTGCCTGTCATCATCTTAAATGTCTACTAATTGCTTAGGGGTTCCATTCTTTTTTTGCCAATATTTATGTCACTGATGCCTAGGAAATCATCTCCAATGCTATGATTCTCTTGATGTGTTAAGTCCAAAATAGGATTACCACATACTGTGTGCTCTATTGTTTAAGAAATGAAAGATGAGGCATTCCTAAAATTTAACTGGTGGTTCATAGCTGGTCTCTCAGGTCCTCCAATACAGATTTTCTAAATAGATGCCTATCACATCACTTCCTCTCCTTCTCCTCACACACACAGGCAGAATATAGACAAGTTTTTATGAAGAAAATCGAACTATTTTTTGGTTTGATTAGTGTTTTTTCACTGATTCCCAGCAATGTCCCTTTCTTGGGTTTTGCCAGTTAAAATGATGCATTCAAGGTTCTCTGTATCCAAGTTGTTAATAACTCTGGTACAGTTACAGCTTCTTCAGAACAAGTTATAGTGTTCTATACTACCCCAAATGCACTTTTTCACTATTTTTATGCTTGCAAAATAGTCTATAACTTTTTTTTTAAATATATGTTCCAGCCATTCAAATTGTCCAAGAAAACCTCCAAAATGCCATTCATAGCACATTTCTTTTCATCAGGGAAATTTTTAATTCCTCTGGTTTGTTTCCCAGGCTGCTAGTATAAATACAACATTATGTATATGGGCTTGTAATGCATTTATTCTCTCAGTATCCTTTGCCAATTTTGTCAGCATAGAATCCCTCTGGCTGCTCACACTCGTTGCCATCCAAGAGGATTAATCCTTGCCAGTGAAACCTTCCAACCACCACTGCTACAATGTGGACACCTGTACCACAAAGCCAAGAAATCATAATTGTAGCAGCTGAGCACCCAACAATTCGTACTGAGTAATTTTTGCTTTTCCAGCATCTCAGGGTGCCATGGCATTGCAGGGGCTGGCGGATCCTTGGGGCTGGCAGTGGTGGGGACTGCTGGTGGTGCCAGGACCTGTCCCCTCACCCTGAGGGCACAGGCCACCGGGGACACCCAGAGCAGCTGCAGACCCAGGGGGCATTGGGCATCGCCGTGGGGCCAGGCTGGGCCAAGGCCAGGCCAGGTGAGTGCCTGCAGGTCGGGGCTGGGGCTCGGCTCAGCAGGTCCATGGCCAGGCAAGGCTGCGACACCACTGGAGCTGTAGCTCCGGTGGGGACCAAGCATGAGAGCCTCAGCCTGTCAGCCAGACCTCACCTCCAAGAGCAGGGATGCTGTCAGGGCCCTGACACAGGGCTGAAGAGTGGGATTGTGGTATAACACAAAAAGGGATTTTTACTCAAACTTCCACAGGATGCCAATCTGTTTGTTCCAAAGCATCACAAACAGAAATTTCCATATCTTACAATCCTGGAGAATCTTGCTGTCGTATGTTGCATTTTTGCCCTGGATAGATTCTATCTTCATGTTCTTAGCTGCAAGTCCTTAATAATTAAAATTCAGATTAAAGGCCTCTGGGAAATGAAATGGTTTGTGAGAATAGTTACAGTTCAGTCAGTCTTGGGAATATCTGCACTACAGTTATGCCATTCTAACAAAAGGCGTTCTCATGGAGGACAGTGCTTGTCTAACGAACATATTTTACATCTTAAATGTTTTATTTCCTATAATAAATGGCACATCTGCACATTGTTTTGAGTAATGCTGTCAGAGAGCACAAGAATTATTATTATAGCTTAATTATTAATAATACAAGAGGAACTGGAGAGACTTGGATGGGTAGCTTTAAAGAGATACACTGATCAATCAGGTGTATTCAGGATAATGTCCAAATTTTCCAAAACTGAGGCACTTGGAGAACAATTCTGAGGTGTGAATATGAGGGGAAGAACCTTAGAAAAAAGGAACCTTAGGAAAAAGTTTTACTTCCTCCTCATTCTTAGCCCAGACCTTTATTCATTCTCCTTTTCTTCTTTTCCTTGGGAAAAGCATTAAAGAGAAAAAAAGCATATAAATAATTATAACAAATGAATAAAGCATTTACCTGATGGTTTTCTTCTGAGTGCTTCTTTTTTTTTCGGATCTTCAGCCCCTCGCTTCTCTGAGCTTGCCCTAAGCATGCTGATGCATCTATTTATCACTCCATTTTGCCCCCAGTTTTGCTGTTCCTTTCATGCAGCAGTTCCTTTACTAATTCACGAAGTAAAGGATTTGAGGGATGTTTATTTCAGGGACAGTGGCAGAAGAAGAAACACTGAACAAAATATTTAGAGCCTCAGCAGAGCCTTCAGCCCTGCAAGTGAAAATACTAAGAGGAGAGGCTGAATGAATGGCGGAGGGCAAGCTCAGGATGCTACTTGTCAGCGAGAGGAGCTATTAGAAACACATGGGGATGCTATTCAGCATTGCCATATGTGTCTCACTGTATGTATGAAAAAGATCATATAAATCGGCAAAGGATTCATAACTGCTTATCCTAGAGGGAATGACATTTACAGACAGTTTCTCTTCAACATAGAGAAGTGATTTTTTAAAAAAATAATCAGTGTCTTTTTCTTTACAAGAAAAAATAACAGTTGTCCCCTGCCAGCATTGTTTCTTACCTAGAAATCAGATTCTGTGATTTACTTGTTTCTACAAATTAGAAACAAATTTCATGCCGCACAAAGTCTCTAAACACATTACTGAACCTGTCAAGTACATCCCCATGGGTACATTGAGGCTCTAAGCATAGAGTGAGTGGGTAAAGTATGTTCAGGTTCATATGCCTTACTCTTCATCTTCAGTAGCTGAACACTTGTCTTTCTTTTTGGAACAGACCATATCTTTTTAATACATTCACACTTCTTAACATTATATTTGTGTTTGCCATCATTTAAGTAACCTGAAGTATTAATCTCACCCTAGATAAAAATACCTACTATGTTTTTTGATGGACAGGTTGATGTTACTTGTGATTGCCAGTTGGTAGAACAGTGTGTCCTATCTCTCCTTCTAGACCAGGTGTTCCTGTTAGTCATGTTAGAAACACAAATTCACACATTTCATTCATTGTAGTTTCTCTGTGAAATAGCAAATATATCTTAAAAGGTATTTTCATGCAGTTGTAATTAGCAACATAGTTAACTTTTCCGTTTTCATTTCTGTCAGAAATCATGGCCGACGGTGAAACACAGTTGTTCCACTGATGCTGTGGGGAAAAGTACATGTTGCCCAGTCAGTCAGGTGTTCCTCTTAAAACAGATTTATCTGGAACTTATCTGACTAAATGTGGGTGTCCACAAGTTAGATGAAATGAATCCACCTTAAGTGGCTAGTGACTGTATACAGTTATTTCTATCTACTGTGCAGGGTAGTTATGTTCTTGGAACTCCTGCTGCAAAAGTGCCTTTTGTCTGATTCTGCTTCATTACAAAACCACTACCATAGTGTTGCTGCCTCAGCGGCACTTAGCTACAAGAAGTTCCGTTGTTCACTGTCAGACCTCTGCAGCAAAAGACACAGTGAATCTTAGGGACAATAACAAAAAGATATGGGGCCATAAAGTAAGATATGAGGCCATCTTTACAAATTAGATTGTCTTGTAAAGTCTATTTCTTTAAGAACTGTGAAAAATGTTCCCTCCCAATGGATTAATAAAAAAATTTTAAAACAGAAGGTCTGTAAAGGTATTTTTAGGAAGCTATGTAAAAAGTCAAAGCACACCAAATTAGATGGAAAAGAGGCATTCTGTCTTCTGAATATGCTGAAATAAACACTTTCCCAATTAAATTAACACTATTAAAATAAAATAGCTTGACAACTACCACAGACAATTAAACCTGCAGATTCTAACAAGCCATGCATATCAGGTTATAGTAAAATGTAACATTTTCTGTAGCTCAGACAGAATTTTCTCTTCTCAGCCAGATGATCCTTTTTATTTTGTTTAATACTGATGTCTGCAGTTTTGGATAATACAGTACTTCAGACTTCCCATGCAAGAAAAGACAGTAATCACAAGTTCCAAGCAAGAGAGAGAGAGGAAAACAGAAATGATGAAACACAATAGTCACTTGCAGCAGCTTACCGCCAGCGGGAAGATATACCTGCTAACTGCGTGCCATGGCAGAGGATTCTTAGAGAAACGTAGTCTGCTGAAATTGAGCTGCAGCTGGTTTCTTATGCTTTGTTGTGCTTTCTGTTAGAAAAATGATGCTCGCAGTTATGCTGTCAGCAGCTGTACCCCGGGCCCATTCAGCATGCAGAATTCATATGGGGTGTCTCCCCCGTAGCCCTTCTAAAAGCTTCAGCTTCTGTGCAAGCAGTGGGAGCAATTCAAGCATTTCAAACATCGGTTAAGTCTTTCTCACTGGAAGATAGACTATATTTCCATCACAGTGTTCAATATAATAACACACTTGACTGAAGATTGATGAAAAATCACCCATGCAGAAAGTACCAAAACCCAACAGCTATCCTTTTGACCAATAAGGTTTAACCAATATACGGATCATTTCTATTTGAAGGAAAACTGAAAAGTATAAATCAGGCATATTCTTTAGTATAATCTTGTTTCTTTATAAAGAATGTATATAGAATCTCATTTCTCTGAAAACAGTAGAAAGATATAAGAACAGGAAGGTTTTTTTGCTCACAGTTTTCAAGACAGCCTTGCACACAGTCCTGTGTCACTTGGAGTGCTGTCTCTACTTCCACTCAGACTAAAGTTGTTTTCTGCTGCCCTTCTTTTGTCTTTGTTGCTTATGTAGTGTATTTTGTCTCTGATACAGGCAACAGCAGGGTCTTAGCAGATGCATTTGCAATCGGCTACCAGGGAAAGCCCCAACCTGCTTGGCCTCACAAGCAGCCTGTATTCTTGAGCGTTGACTTCCATCATCTCTGGCAACCTTAATCCAAAATTGATCTTACTTGCTTCTTTGATTCAGCCTGGAAGAGGAATAGCTAACATTCCAGTCAGTTTTACTGGCTATTCATGGAAGACACGATTAGCAGAAGCCAGTATCACTTCCAGCAAAACACAGTGTTTATAATAATTTGTTGAAATCACACATCCACAAAACTGTGAATTTATTTAAAGAAAAGATACTTTGAAGATTTTGTCTGCATTGATTTTTAACCTTTTTTCTATTTATTTACATTTGGAGAAAATAAAAAGGTAAAAAAGAAATCCATTTTGTATGTGACTGTGATACTGTTTGGTAATGAGGTTTCTTGCTTCAGGAAATGTGATCTTTGTTCTCCTGGTGGCATTCTCTATTTTTTCCTCTATTCCTTCTCACACAACAGAACATTAATATTATCTGACAGAGAAAAAAGGAAATTGCATTGTGATGCCTTTTCATAAGCATTATTTTTCTTACCACTAAATGAGCACTAGAGAGAAGTTATGTTGCAGTAGTTTAGACTGGTTTGTGTGGGTAGCTTTTAATTAAGGTATGACATTCAATTCAACAAGGCAGTAATCTAGTTCTTGAGTGTATGAAACACTGTCAGAGAAAGACCCCCATGGTCAAGGAACCTTACAGAACATTTTTTGCATGCCTTTTTCATTGCCTGCTCTCACATCTCTGTTTAAAGCATTTTATCATGGACTTTTTTTTTAATATAAACATATAAACACTAATATAACTTTATTCACATGAATAGGGCCACTGAAGTTTGATGGAACGAAAGCTGTGTTTAATTATATTCATTATAGGCGCTGGCCCTCTGCTTGTGATGAGCTCCGTAGGTACATTTACTGCATTTGAAAGTCTTAGGATGATGACATTAAAAACCAAATTCGTATGTGTGTATAAATCTTGCATGGGTTTCTCTCTCTACTGACGTATTAGTCTAGATGTGGTAAAGCTATCTGTTCCACTTAGGCCACAAATACCATTCCAGTTCAGCATTCTGTCAAGTAATTGCCGTTTATTGTATGTTTGAGGAGCAGCTTGGTATTTTTAGAAACTTTATGGAGACAGGACCTCTAGACGAGACTCCCCTCACCCAGCTGTCGACCTGGGTAAGCAGCTACCTTCGCCTGTGCTAGCCACTCCGGCTTGCCTTTATAGGCAACGGAAAAAACGGCCGCGCCTCGGACGTGACTCAGCGGAGCTATCCCTGCTGCGCCGTGGGACGCGCGGGGCCGGCTCTGAGGGGCGCCCCTTCCCTCCCACCACCCGCAGCGGCGACATTTTGTCAGGTGCACCTTCGTACGCACACATGCATCGCTGCACGTCGGCATTTTGTCAGGCATCTGTACACAGTTACACACATACGTGCGTGCGCACGCAGTTACCGAGACGCGAGGGGGCCGCAAGACCGGGCAGGCCCCGCCGCTCCCCGCAGGCCCCACACCGCCCCCCGCCCCGGCCGGCGAGCGCGGCCCCGCCCCCTCCCGTCCGGGAGGCTCCGCCCCTCCTCTCCGGGAGTTTTGGGCGGTGCCTTTCGCCTCCGCCGCGTCCACCCCTCCCATTGGCGGCGGGGGGAGGAGCGCGTGACCGAGCGGCGCGTGACGTAGGAGGAAGAAGACGCCATTGGGGGGGGGGGGGGGGAAGTAGGGCGGCCGGCCGTGGGGACGCTCTGGCTCTCACCTCCCCTCGCCTTCCCTCGCGGCCTTGGCGGCTGCTCCCCCCTCCCTTCGCCCCGCTCCGCTCCGGTTCCTTTCCGCGCCGCGAGCCCCCTTCCTCCCCCCGTCCCGCCGGGGGCGGCGGCGGCGCCCCGCGGCGCGGGCGGTTGATGTGAGGCGGCGGCCCGGCGGCGGCCCGGCTCGGCGGCGGGGCCCGGATGGCGGCGGCCGGCGCGGCGGCCGGCGGCCGCAGCTTCTCCTTCAAAGTGGTGCTACTCGGGGAGGGCTGCGTGGGGAAAACCTCCCTGGTGCTGCGCTACTGCGAGAACAAGTTCAACGACAAGCACATCACCACCCTGCAGGTGCGGGCCGCGCCGGACCGGGCCGCGCGGGAGCCTGTGCCCGCGGCTCCCGGGCAGGGGCGCGGTGGGGCTCCCGCTGCTGGGCTCCTTTCCCTCCCCCGGCGCCTTCCAGGCTTGCTGGGCGGCGTCGGCCCACCTCTTGGTGGCCCTCCGGCGCCTTACCGGGCTGCCCCTTTCCTCCCGGTGCTTCTTACGTCGAGTGCTGCTCTGTGCTGGTGTCTCTCTGTTGGTGTTTACGGTCTTATTCACTGCTCCTCCATGGCCGGAGTGACCGCTGCCTCTCTTTAAATGGTGGCTGTCCCCAGCTAGCTATGCTGACAGCCCATCTTGTTCTTTTTTACTCTCTTTTTTACCCCTTGTTTTTTTTTTTTTAAGCCTTCAGTGCTTGAATAACTCGTTTCTATTCTGAATACTAACCTGTTTTTTTTTTTCTTTCAGTTATGTATATGAATGTGTTCATTTGAATCTTGGGAGATGGAAGCATGATTTGAAAGTAATATTGTTATTGTAATCATCAGCAGTGGACTGATGACTAAGTATTTCATACGTGCTCTATTTCTGATAATTATAGTCTTCCTAGTGTTTCAGATCCTAACACTTGAACTGCATAAATACTAATCTTTGAAGAGAACAGCTTTCACAAAATGGTTTATAAAATCATGATATACTACTTCTGGTTTCATAACAGAAAAAATTCTTAAGACTTATTTGTTTGTCACTTTATCTACCTGGATTTTGGACTGGTTCTCAGTAGTGCTGTCAGCTAACTTATAAAACAAACAACTGAAAAGTGCTGTTCCAATTATGAATGTGTGACAGGATGTCTCCTTGAAAATAATGTTTGTTTCTTGCACTAACTACTAGTCTAGTATGGCATGTTTGCTGTGTTATAAAACAAAATCTCGAAACCTGATACTCACATGATTGTACATGGTCTCAGAAAACATGTTTTAAACTTTGCATCAGGGATAGTACATTAAGTTTATATTGTGGGCTGTCTCTGCTCACTTAACCTTTTATCTGCAATTTTGCAGCATGTTTTCTTAGCAGTTGTGAACAGGTTTATGAAAGTGTGGTTTTAACACTGTAATGCATACTATTTGTAAAAAACATTCTTTAAGTAAAGAAACAAATTCTGCTGCCATGTGGGCCACTGGTGGGTTTTGAACTGTTTTTTAAATTCTCCAGTGTGGAGTACAGAATAAATAGGTGGTGGCAAAAAAGAGCCTTAAGGTAGTTGTGCACTATTTATGCACGCTTTGGGAAAGATCTTTGTGGGGCTGGGTAGCGCAGAAGTGTTTAATGATGAAGCTTTCCCTTAAAACAAAGGGAATATTAGAGATGTGCTGGAAACAATGTGGTGAATGTTTCATTAACAAATACAGTTGCTCCATTTTTGCTATTAAATAGCAAAGAAGAACATATTTTAAACTTTATTAGCATATGTTCATATTCTGGTGTTGGAAGGATCTGTTGATAGGTTTACTAGGCATGAGGCATCTGGTGTGGTATTCCTGGCAGGGTAATTGTAGCTTTGATTGCCACAGAGGTAAACAATACTTCACATTACTAAAGCAATAATTAGTAACTTACAGGTGTCAGAGGATACAGCTGTAATTTTCACCTGAACTGTAGCATCAAGCAAACAAGAATTTTTAAGAGTGTATTGAAATGGTCTATGTATTCTGATATCCCAAGTAGCAGGAATAGGATTGAACACTGCTTGTCCATTGAACGCTACCTCTGTTTTAGTTAGTCATGTTGGTTAAATCTTTAGTGGAAGACTTAAAATCAGAAGTAAAAAGTGAGTTGGAATACAGACCCATGTCACAGATGTCATAAAATGGAGCTTTAAATGGCAAGTCAAAAATGCTGACAATAAAAAGCCTCTCTAGATGCTATGGCTTCAGAGCTTTGTTTTGGACTGTCTTGAATGGTGAGAATTGCTTGTAAAGGAATGAAAACACATGCTGATGCTTGAAATAGAAATTTTATGTCTGTACTTTAATTAGGCTTTTGGTTGCTACTTAAATGTTGATAGTCAGGTGATAGTGCTATTTTTAATTGATTGCACTGTATTTCTCAATTCATTTTGCTTTTTTGATTGTAAAATAGTGTCAGCTGCTGTTGAGTCTTAGTGTATCAATATGCACTTTTGAAATGTTATCACTTATTGTTTTTATTTTCCTGTGTCTTACAGTAGTAGAAAAGATCTAGTAAGTCATAAGTACTTCCACTGGCAAGTTAAAACATCCCTTAAAAATAAGCTAGGGAGAAACTAGAATATCTAACTAAGCAATGAAGTGACATTTTTTGCAAGACATCCTTTCTTTTTTTTTAGATTAAGGGCTTAATCTGGTAAAGTGGCTTTGTTTCATGGCATCAGTTCAAAGTATTTCAGCAAATGACTTTTGTTCCAATAAAGTCAAAATTAGATAAATACTTAGTTCCTGATTCAGCAGAGGGCCCAAAGTGATGAGCCATATGAAGAGATCACCAGATAGTGGGACAAGCAGCTCTTGTCCACAGTACTTTGTAGTTTTAAAAAAAAGAAAGAAGCTTTGCATTGTGCTTTATCCCAATATGATTACAACAAAAAGCAGGATGGTGGGGCTATAGACTTCTGAAAAGTTAATTTAGTGATGCTGCCTGCACTGTGAGCCCCCTCTCTGGAGGGGAATGTGATTTATGGGTGTGTGCTGTCTGAAGGGAGAGAGCACAGGAAGCCCTTGAACTGGTCAGTGTGAATCTTTTTGCTAATGTATATCTCTACTGATATTCTAACACTTCAGCATTTTTTAACTGTGAAGTTAATCTGTGTATACACAAATAGGATCTCCCCCTGTGCTAGTAGCACAAGAGTATTAGTGAAAGGGAGTTGTTGTCCCCCCCCCCCCCCCCGAGCTAGTTAGATGGAAACAATGATTTGAAACTTCCTTATATAGATAGGAACCTCTTATGTAGAGGTTAGGAGACTGCTGGGACATGTTGCTGTAGTTGTATTAGCTTGAAGTCATAAACTTAAGATTTCAAAGGACCTGTAAATTGAAACAAAGGTAGCTGCTGATTTGCTACTTAGTTGAAAGAAAACGCCCAGAATGTGGAGAAGCTGATGCAGGAAAGATAGATTCCACCCCCCACCCCCCTCCCCCAAGCCATGAGTATAACCTGTGTTATCAGACCTGGTGGGCCAGTTAGAACTGGTTCCCATAGATCCGGGTATTGAGGTCTGTTTTCATCTTAAAATTTCTCAGCTCTAAACTGATATCAAGTGGTGTATGGTGGAATTACTCTAATAATAAAGAAATTGACTCTCAAACTATCACTTTTTATTTAGGTTGATACTTTCTGTTGTTAAATTACTGGAGATGAGTACAACTTTGCTCTGATCTCTGAAATATACAGAGGACTACAAAATTTCCAACACAAGAGAGGCACTAATGTGGCACCAATCATACCATGCTAATCCTGATTGCTTTGGGGTACTTGCATAACCTGGGAAAGCTGTCATGGATATTTGTTTTGACTTTGGAGTGTGTGTCACTATGGCCATAAAATCAGTTATTTAAATGTAAATATGCCAAACTTAGCCATACCTATTAGTTCAAGAACAGAGCCTGCTAACAGTATTCTTCAGATATATAAACACAATGAAAAGGAATGAAGCATTTTGTCTATATGCAGTATTGACTGTTTCGCACAGCATCTTCATAAGGTTTTCTGCTCATTACCAGGTTACAAACTTCTTAAAGCTTTTCATACAAACTTACTTGTGATCTTTTTTCATACTGATACTGTCTTTCCTTGTTTTGGGCTAGGGATCTAAGACTTTAGTCTAAACTTAAACAGTACAGAATCATCAAGTTTTAATACGGAGAGCAAGTACAATAGCCCAATGCTAAATACCCTTGCCACTGTCTTGTCAGTTTTACAGTAGATATTGAAAAGCTTACTTGAATGTATGCGTCTTCTCAAGCTTGGGTATATAGGAAAGCAAATAGTCTACTGTTGGTGCTAAGAGAACAGTATTTCTATCAAGAGCAGTAGTGACCTGAAGGACAGATTATATTTAAGCAAAACTTATCTAGGGACATAAATCTGCTTCAGTATATGGTATGTCAGAGAGTTAATGGCACAGTGGTCTTTACTGGGCCAATATCCAAAGTCATGATATTATAACCTTTTGAATACAGACTTCTGTGTTATTAATATGAATCCTATTTCTATGAAGAGTTTTTCCACCTTTTGGTCCAGAGGTCCAAGAATGTGGTTCTCAAACACTTAACTCCGCTCAGTCTGTTTAAAAAAAAAAAAAAAAAAAAAACCTTATGCATAGGCTTAGACAAAAGCAAATAATGCTCAGAAGAGCTCTTCCTTGAGATTTGCGACAAATGTATGTAGTACAGTACATCAATAAAATATTGGCAAGTAAACTTGATTCAATGTGTTTAATCCATACATTTTGTTAATATGGCCCCAATGTTGATGAATTAAAACTTCTGAAGTCACTTCTAAGCTTTTCATTTTTAAACTTGGATGTAGTAGAACAAACTAGGATGTGAAGACCAGAGACTGATCAGACAGGTGATCCTTAAGGACAGCTAGCTAAAAGCCACAAACTAGTTTCTGTAGAATTTTTGATTTACCTGTAAACCATTAAAGCTTTCCTCATGTTTAAGACTTGCTACTGCTGTTATGTTTTGTTTCAAGTCGGATAGTGTGTTAATTATTTTTAACATGCTAGCTGAAACTGTTTCTGAAGTGGACTTTTATGCCACCTCACTGTAGACTGAAGGGGTAGCATTAGTGCTGTAAGCTGATTGGATACAATGGCCCCAATGACCAGTTCTGCTATTTGTCCTTGGAAGGAGTTTCTGGGTGTTTTCTTTTTTTGTTCCACGTCTATGGTCTGTCCTCTGTCTGTATCAGCTCTGTTATTTTTCAGACTTTATGGAATGCTTTGAGGGAGAGGGTACAATTTCTTTCAAAGAGAAGAGAGACTACTTTGAATCAGTTCCTTACCTTACATCATACAAATGCCAGAGTTCATGTTAGGGAGGCAGCAGAAGAGCAGGATTGGCTCTAGCAGCTAAGTGTTGGATTGGCTTAACTGTAGTACAGTCATCATTCCTGAGAGGTGATTTCACAGTGGTTTAGGCTGATATAAATTGAACTGCCATGGTTTTCTGTGTGGGTATTGGTTGCTCATGCGATTAAATGGCAAGCTGGTTGTGGGCCAGATCAGCTGCCTAATACTTTTTCCTTCCACACACATGCATGGTTTTTAGTTGGTTCAATGCCTGATCAGTGCTCAAGCAGAGAGCTGTTCTTGAGCTGCTATGGTCCAGCCTAAAATGATCTGGGATCAAAGTATTGTAAGATACCACTGAGACTTTGTTGATGTCTAAATGCAAACTGAGGTGAAGCTGAAAGGCAGGCTGAGTATAATTTAGGAAAAAGACAAAAGTTAACCCTTGGCAGCTGAATTGACTAATAATGTTAACCAGTTACTGCTGAACTTCAAGATGGGAGAACAGCTTCTAACTTTGTTAGAGCCTGCTTCAGCCTATTAAACTTGTATTAGGTTTGTACCCCTTTCTACTGAATTGTACACCTAGTAACAGAGGTGGTGGTTGAAAATGTAGATCGTACAGGCTCTGAGAGGAACAGACATCCTTTTGAGTTACTGAAGTCAGACTAAGCTTGCATTATATTCTGGCCCTATGAAATAGAAGACAATTTAGCTACTCTAAGAATTTATTTCATTATGCTGCTTTTGAGGCATTTTCTTATGTGCAGGTCAGTCCTGCCACTTCCCTTTTGTGTGTACACCTTTTTCCCTCGGGTACAGTTAACTGAGGAGCATATTAAGGTTGCAGGAACAGTACTAGAATGAAAAAAGTGACAGGGAGACTTGTGAGCTCATTTCAGAAAAACAAAGGAAAAAGACAAGGAAACTTCTCACCAAATACTAGTGTTTTGAGACTTCTAGCTCTAAACTAAAACTATTTTGTTCTAGTAGTTTACTAACGGTGAACTACTTCAATTCCTGCAAATTAAAAAACCTAAGTAATTGGGGTGGATCCCATCAACTTCATATACTGTAGTGAAAAATCTAAGCTGAACGCGAAGCATATCAGTGTTTTGAATTCAACCTCTTTCTGCACAACCTTCCTCCTGTCCTTCCCAAATCATTCAGAACAACAACAGTAACAAAAATAGGAAGTGGCTGCCTTAAGCCAAACTTATTTAGAAAAGACTTCTGGCAAAATGTAGTGAAATGACTAACTGGCTTAGTATTGACCCAGCCTTCTGGCTTAAGGAGTATTTTGATCCAATAACCTGTTCTTTATTGATTCAGATGTGTTTGTTAATTAATCTGAAGTCAAATAGTGTCATACTATTTGTATGACAGTGTCATACAAAGTCATACTTGTGTATAAAACTGAACTCTAATCTGTTTTGCTTTCCAGGCATCTTTTCTTACAAAGAAGCTAAATATTGGTGGGAAAAGAGTAAATCTTGCAATATGGGTATGTTTGCTTTTCTACAACTTCCCCTTCCCCCAGCAGACTAATTTCCTGAAAAATTACTTATGGTTAATAGAACTCAAATGTTACACACTTCTTAAAGTAAAATTTAGAACTAATTGCAGTCTTTTGAATACTATGTTTTGTCTGAAATGGTAATAAGCGTCTTTTAACAAATGCAGGATACAGCAGGTCAAGAAAGATTTCATGCATTGGGGCCGATCTACTACAGAGATTCTAATGGAGCTATTCTAGTATATGATATAACAGATGAAGACTCTTTTCAGAAGGTACTGTGACAGATTTCGCCTCTTTACAAGATGTAAACAGATTGAGAGCCAACCTGTGGTATGAGTATGTAACTGGGAATCTTCTGTTTTGGCAATAGCACCTCTGCTTAATTTGTTCAAGTTATGGGATTGATATCTGATCATATATGAAAATCTTAATATTAGATCTGCAAATTTAGACTGTGTAATGGAAGCATCTGCCTTAATATTTTTGAAGGCTGACCTTTTCAGTCTATTCTGGATAAAGCTCTAGCAAGGTTATTCAAAGAACACCAGAGAACTAGATATGAGTTACCTGCAACAATCTAAACATAAACCAGTACTGTTGTGATAGTATACAATGCTGATCTTAACTTTTAAGAGCTTAGTTTATACAGTAAAGTGATGTGGCCTTTGGTAGATCTGAGATGACTGAAATTGCAATACATGATACTTGGAAACATTAAGTTCTCATTGATAATGGGTAGTTGGATTTTATCTACTTCGTGGGCTTCAAATCGTAATTCAAACCTGAAATTTAATAGTTAGATTACTTTACAGCAGTATTAGCTGGGCAGGTGAGTTCTTCTCCAATTCTTTGTCAGTTTAGTCTTATCTCAGACTGCTGCTATCACTCTATGGCTTTTTCCAGCTGAAAACTTGAGAGGCTCTCTGCTAGGCGGGTTTGAACCAAGCTAGCTTGTGGCAGAAGCAGTAGTACTTCTGTGTTGAGGAGTAGGAAGCCATGGTTGTATGGACTGGGCTTAGGATAGCAAAGATGAAAGTAGTGTAAGGATATGGTATCACAGCAGCTTAAGTAAATTTAAGTCTGACTTAGGGCAATTAAAGAACTTGTGCTAGTTGTTAACGCTTGCCCCCATCTGCAGGATTGCCATGACTTGTGAGTGCTAGTTCAACTTGTGCCTTTTCATGCTGAGCTGTACTTGGAGTTCAAGGCATTTAAATTTTTCTTGAAAAAAGAGGAAAGGTAGATTTGCAGAAGTTATTGCATACCTACCTTTGTATGATGTCCTAAGTATTTTTAGGTTCTTGGAGTGATCTCTTCTCACTACTTAAATTCCCTTGAAATAGCAGTCACAAAGTCAATGCTATGAGCATACAACTTCAAAGCATGAAAACAAAGCTAACAGCTACCTTTTGCCACCAGTTAACTCAATGTTCTTGTCCCATCTGTTCTCCCAGGAAACATACATGCACTGAGTGTTTTTTTTCAGTATGTACCTCTACCTTTAAAGTACCATTTGTGATCTGTCAGTAAGTTCCTGTTGATAATCTTGTGACTGACAGAGAAATGCACAGGACCAGTGTAGTGGACTTGTTCTTTGGAGCAGGGCTAACAATGAGTGTGGTGAGTTAAATAAAATAGTTATTCCAGAAATGTAAGTCACTTGTTGCTAATTTCAACTGCAAGCTAAAACCTGCTGAATACTGGAACTAGGTTTAGAGCAACACAGATTTACCAAATATTGTTTAGATAGCTCTATTTCAATTCATGAAGGAAATAGGTCAGTTCTGCAATGCCTAAACCAGTAATGTGTCAAAGTGAAAATAAACTTACCTCTGTTCTCTATGCAGGTAAAAAACTGGGTTAAGGAATTAAGAAAAATGTTGGGAAATGAAATCTGTTTATGTATAGTAGGTAAGTCCTTTTTAATACATGGTTCTACTGACTGAGTTAGAAACACTACTTTTGATTTTTAGTGACATCTTCAGAACACTGCTTTGACACCTTGTGTATGTGAAGGGGTAAAACTTCTGTGAATCTAATATTTAAAACTCTTTTGGAGCTAGAAGCTTCAGTAGATCACAACTGAGAAAAAGCGAGAGCTTTAACTAAAGAAAACTGTTTAATGGTACACCGTGGCAGAGACATGGTACAGACAGCTGCAGGTTGCATAGTTTAACAAAGAAAAGCCTAAACCTCCATTATATATTATAGCCTTATTGCAAATACCCAGACTCCATATGGATGTTTACATGTCTTCAGAATAAAGTGCTGGGGGGAAGGGGAAATGACTCTTAAAGAAAAATCGTAGAAGAGTCATTTTTTAAACAAACTTAACAAATACTGATCAGATCTAGTGATTAAAACGCAATCTTCAGGAGGATAGATATACAAATACTCTGTAAAAACTATACTGTTCTGCAGCACAGAATTTGCCTACCAAATTATAGAGAGAAGCAGAAGGCTGAAGGAGTGCCTCATACTGAGGTATTCAGCTATCCCTGGTCTCCTTAACAGAAGTAGAACTTCATTTATAGGCACCAGTGAAGATGTTTGAGTGGAAGATGGACTCTTACATTGTTTTGGAATGCTCCAAATAGAGATTTGTGTAAGATTCAGTCCTTTTGGGGACAGCTTGTATTTAAAAAAAAAAAAGGGGGGGGGGTATGATTACAAGACCTCTCTGGAGTAATTTTGGAATACAAAGACTTGAAAGATCAACTTGTCTCCAACAGGTAACAAAATAGACTTGGAAAAAGAGAGGCATGTTTCAGTGCAAGAAGCAGAAACGTAAGTTACCATCTATTAATAGAAACAGTCATTGCAGAATTATGCTGGACCAGAACTTGTGATGCTGTTAACAATTGGCAGGCATAAACTAGCAGTGTCTGGCTTCTGTTCATTGTTCTTTTAGTATCCGAGTCCCAGAATGCCCTTAACTGAAATGTAACTTGAGAGTTGTACTTTAATAAAGTCAATACTGTAGTTTAAATGCATTTCTAGATGTGAAGTTTTATTTTGCCTAGTGTTTTTTTCTGAATCATGGTTATTTTTATCAGATTAACTCCATTAAATGCTAAATCAGCATGTGTAGATTAACTTTCAGTGAAGGAGAAAACATCTTGTAATCATCTTTATGCTTCACTTAAAATGTGGTGGTTTAGAAAGATTGAGTCCTTCAGTGCAGTGAAGCTCTTCTGTATCTGCATTCATACAGGTATGCCGAATCTGTTGGAGCAAAACATTATCATACTTCAGCTAAACAGAATAAGGGAATTGAAGAACTGTTTCTTGACCTTTGTAAAAGTAGGTATTATCTAGTTTGTTTGTAAAACACTTGGTCACAGAAAGCTGAAGGCTTGGGGCATGCTTCAAATTTTATATAAAAGCCGTGATTTAAAACATTACTAAAAACTGACTTCAAGTCTTGTTTTACTTCAAGCCACTTGTGTATCCTGACAGCTATGGAAGCTTGATGTATGAATGCTTACAATATTGCAGATTCATGCTATAATTGGACAAATGCTTTTTCTTTAACCTATTGGAAAACTGACTAAACTTCAGATTAAGCTTAATGTGGCTGGTCTCACTGTTGCCTACTTTAAGCCCTCTGTTCTAAAATCAGAACTCTTCTTCTGAAACTGTCAATTACAGTTCATAAATTTGAAAATGCAACAATGCAAATCTTATACAGAAGTCTAAGTGAATGAAAGAACATGGGATGCAGGACATGTGTCCCTTTTGGGTAGTAAACTGAGGGAAGTTGTTTGGCTTAATTTTCTGTATCATAAGAATTCCATGAATAAGACTTTGCCTGCATATCCATTAAGAGGGTGTGTGTTTTTGTTTTCTTGTTTTGTTTTTGTTCTTATACAGTGTTCTTAATATTGGTGGGTGTAGCTGATATCAAACCCAGTTTTCCAAGTCACTAACTCAGTACATCCGAGCATACAAGATCCTCCTTTAGCCAGCAGTAGCTGTTGGATCTTCAGCACATTAGGAATAGAATTTAAGTCTTTTCTTAAACTATGCCATGTGATACCTGAATGCTAACTACTGGACTTACAAATAGAGAACCAGTCTTGCTGAACTTAATATCTGTGCCTGTAACTGAAATGGATTAAGATCTTAGTCTTAAAAAAAAAAAAAATTTGCAGTGGAATGTCATCTAATAAATGTCTTCATTTACAGGAATGATAGAAACTGCTCAAGTGGATGAAAGAGCAAGAGGGAATGGTTCCAGTCAGTCAGGAACAGCAAGGCGAGGTGTACAGATTATTGATGATGAGCCACAAGTACAGAGCAGTGGAGGGTGCTGTTCTTCTGGATAACTATAAAACTGTGCATCATTGCCCTATCAATATGAAGACTGCCATATTTCAAGTCACGCATTCTTTACCAATGGAGTAATAGAATTAACAGTATTTAAAAATAATCACTTATAACACTGCAGAGACCTTAAGTGCTAAACTAGTGGCATCTGTGACCAGAGAATTGGCATTTTCTACAGTGGTTAACAAAGCAATTACCAATGGCCTTTTACATATTTTTTTCTTTAATGAGGAATAATATGCATGTAGAAAAGACCTACTTAAAGGCTTCATTTATATTCTTTTAAATCAGATCATTATTTAATAACTTATATACGTTGTTGGAATGGTATACGTTTTTGCAGCTCTTTGTATTTTGTGGTAGATTGAATTGTATCACTTCTAAAATGCAAATTGATTTTTTTTTTTAATTAGCAGATATCTGAAGTAATATTTTTGCAGGGCCTCCACAAGTCTATAACTGTCAACTACTTTGATATACTCTGTTCATCCTGTATGCCAAGCTGGTAAAATACATTGTAAATTACATATTAAATATTTTATCTGCTTTTACAAGTGCAGGTGCAGAAATATGTACATCAGTCTTGTCAGTGATTGTGAAGTGAATAAGTCAGTGAAAAGATGCAAGCTTTTCATGTGTACTGTTGAATTGCTCACTCTATTCCTCCTCCTTGAAAACAGCTTTTTTAGTATATTCATAGCTACAGCAATTTTTTTAAGCCTTTTTTCTGGTAAGCAGCAGTGTTTAGAGTACCTCCTTAGTGAGGAGGGAATGCTTCCTTAGACTGCTGTTTAAGATGGAGGTGTTTGACTCCCAACTAAAACAGCTGGAGCATGCTTATATCTTACCTCTGCTGTTACTTCAGCCTCTCAGAATATCCCCAGAAGTCAAAGCAAATTTAACCCTTGCCTATCTGGTAACCAGTAAACCAGAGGCATGGGAAACTCTTAAGGTGTATTAATAATTTGTGTCCCAAGACAGCATTATAAACTACTAATGAGCATAAGGGTTTTTTGTATTGCAAGGCTTGAGTGAACAAGTGAATTGGCATTAACTAGAACCACTTCTGATTTTTGAGTGATTATGTGGGAGATGTAAAACTTGCCAGATGCAATTGTAACTTTGGGGATATTAGACAGAGCTAAACTTACTCCTGACTTGCTCTTTCTCTTGTAAAGCTTTTTGAAGCCCAGTTAAGGTTTGGGAGGAGGGTTTCCAGAAACACAGTGTATAAATTACTATCACAGAAGGAACACAAATGGTGGCAGTTGAAACTTCAAAATGTTTGTGCTCTGACTTTTTTATCTAAGTTGTCATGCTTGGAAAAACAGTAAAGGTGACGTCTGTGACAAAATGGAATATTCCTTGGCCTTCCTTTTTCTGAAGGGCAGAATTGGTATTGCATATGAATACAGTGAAAGGTGTGGGAATGTTCTGATGCACAACAGCAGTAGTAACTAATCTGTTTGGCATGTAAGAGAAGTGTGCTCTCTTCAATCTGATTTTTCTCTGAAATAATAGATGACTTTGCTATAAACTGTTCCTGATGCATTTTTTCCCCTTTTTGCCTGAACTGTGGTGTGGATACTTTGAATTAAGCTAATACTGGGGTGCTCTTCTGACATGGTTGCGTGTATGATAGACAAAGGTGATCTGTTCTTGCTAGGGAAGATAAAACTTTCTTGACTGTATGGAACTTTGGTGTAAATCTGAATTCATGTTCATGAAATTATGGGCACATGACTTAAATACATATAGCAACACTATCTTTAGTATAGTGTTAACATCTTGATATTGTATCTAATTTACAGTGACCTTGCCAAAGTTAGGCAGGTCAGTTAATCTGGAAACAACACTTTCAGATCTGTGAGTGATACAGTATTGATGTGAAGAGTGAGATTAGTGAGGCTATGTGTTCAAGGTTGGAGTGTCTTCATGAGGAGAGTTCCAGATTTTTCAGATTCCAGTTTGGTTTTTGCAAAGATGCAAAAAAAACCTCAACTACACTCTAAAAGCTCTCATGTCTTATCTGCTTCCTTATCTGCCATAGAGCATGCATGTGTTCCCTTCAGAGTAAGGCTTTCTCCACTTTATTGAAATGGACAGCTGTGATTCTGATCTGGAAATCAATGCTAGCTTTTTACCCGAGAGTGTTATATTTGACCACTTTGAAGCAAGTGTAGCATGCTTGTGTGTGTCTGCAGCTACATAGCTGCTTTGGTGCATTCTGTGGGCCTTGTGTGACTCCTATCAACTAACCAGAACTAACAAATCCATGCTGACACTAACTCTTAAGTCTCTTGCAAAACAGACTATTCCTGCTGACAACTTGGAGTGGGGGGAGGAAGCTGGCATTTTGTATTCATTAAAATATTTGATAGTTGAAAAAAAGGTGCTGGTTACTATTCTCAGACTTGCTGTTTTTAATTTCAGTGAACCTGCAGCATGACAAATCCTGAATAGAGACTTCTGTCTAAGCTTCAGTTTGGCTGGGCTGTGTTACTCATGAAACTATTAAAACCTGTGATTAGCAGAACATCAATATCTTACAAAATTCTCTGAATATAGTTCTTACCTACTCCTCAGAAGTAGGATTTTCATTTGTATTGGATGAATACATGTCACAACCTAGTGTCTTGGGCAGCTGTCATAAAATGACTGCAGTAAGGATTCATATGACAGTTATTCATAAACACTCATGGAATGTGATTGATCCTTGTGTAAAAGGAAGGAAACAAACCAGTGAATTTTTTCTTAGCTAGGGGGTTATGTGAATTCCTAGGTAACAGTTCACTTAATTGCATGAGCCAAAAATTAGCTGGGAGCCTGTTTCCTTAATATTGCCTACTGATCTGAGGCATTGCCTAGGATACCTGCAGTCTCTGAAAGCTGGAAAAGACTGAATTGGCCTGTGTTTTCAAAAGGATTTGGAATGGAAGGAATTGAAAAAATAAATGTCTCAAGGTGAACAGAAAGTCAGTGAAGCTGGTTTCTAACACACAAGTGAAAACACTGGATTCTTTAGACTGATTAATTTCAGCTATCTCATTCTTAGCAGGCAAAGTACAACTGTCTTAGAAAAATAATCTTGTATTATTAAAGGAATCTGGATTATTTGGATTAAATTTATAGGAAAGTACAGAAAGGTTTGATTTCTGTTTGAGCAGGATCTGACTTAAGTAACCAGGTATTACTGTTGTGTTGGCTTGGATTTCAAGAGTCTTGCCTTTGCTGGAATCTGTCATGGTTGCCTGGTTTGTATGCTTTAATACTTTCCTGAAACAGATACTTGTTGTTCTATTCCTAATTTCTGTTACTGAAAACAAGAAAACTATTTCTCCTTCTACTCAGCATGTACCTCAAAGCAGCTTTGAGCTTTTTAATAAGCTTATAAAGAAGAAAAATGAGCCTAAGATCTGAGAGTGAGCAACTTCCTGCCTTTCAAAACATTAACTATGAAACTTTTTCAGAAGTGATTAATGTATTTTCAATCACATGAAGATGAACAGGGACTTGAGAATGCGCCTCTGAGGGACAGGTGGTACCAGCCAGACACCCACCTCAGCGCATAAGTCAATTTTAAAAGGGTTTGCAACTTTGAACACTTCTTCAGAGTAAATCTTGACAAAGTTATTTTAGAAAGGTATTTGTACCTATATACTACAATAAAAAAGGTCTAACTTAATAATCTTTAAGTTGTTTGCTCACAGTCTTGATGGTGCTGCTGTGGAGACTTATATTGAGTTACCTGTGAAATCTTATCACTTGTTGAAATAGTCTAACAAACCAAAGTCCAAAAAACTCGAATACAGCACTATACATATTGAGTTATTTATGGACACTGTCTTATTGCACTTAGGCTATGGTTCAGGAGTCGTTCCCCCCCCCCCCCCCCCCCGGCCTTTGTGGAAGGAAAAGGAGACAAAGGAAAAGGACAAGTAGTAAAAACTGAAGGTGCTGGTAATGGACTGCTGGAGCTGAGCTGATCAGTTCTTGGTGGAGTTGCCAGTGTATCTTTTCAGCAATGGTAACTGGCCAATTCAAGACACTTTTTTTTTTAAAGGTAATTTCTTGGGTTGCTTTTTGTTCTGTGAAATATCTTTTGCTTCAGTAAAAAAAGACTGCAAGTAACTTTGAACAGACTTTCAGAAACAATGCAAACCTACTTAAACTTCATAGAATGTGTTCATTTGAGATATTTATGGTTAACTGACTTTGTTAAATTAAGTCTGCATCAAAATTGACTTTGTTAAGATAAAGTTTGCATCAAAGTTCAGGTTTTTCTTTTCCTGACTTGTCAGAATGGATCCTCCTATGAAGGTAACTTTTACTACTACTGTTTCAGGGAGTCCCAGATGAAGACCGAGATCCTTGGCACTAGCTGTACAAACTCAACAAAGACAACAAAAAAAAGCTCCATTTTTATTATGCTGAACTTCTTGCTTCTGCTAATCTCTCTGGGAGATTCTGTTCAACGTTGGGGTTTTTCCCCTGTTTAGGACCAACTCGTGCATTTCAGTGTTGTAGCTGCCTATGAGTTTAGGCTTATCCATTAAATAATAGCAATGTATAATTTCTCCTTTCTGCATTCTCAGAGGTGTCCTTGGTCATTGTGTTGAGCAGAATGAGGTGGAGAAGCAGTCTGAGAATTGTGAAAAATCTTCAATGTGTCTTGTCTAGAATTGGCTTGAAAAGACAATCCATAAAACTTTCACCATATGACAAAGGCATTTTGTTTGAGATGAGTGAAAATATTTTGGCTTAGAGGAAAAGTTTAAAAACATTAATTGCTATAATGAGTTCCAAAATATAAGTTTACTTCAAGCTGATACCTTTTGATTCTTAATTTTTCAAGGCTAATAGGATTACCAAATCCTAGGCCAAAATTAGACTATATCAGGCTAAAAATTTCATTTTTGATTGGTATGTTTGCTAAAAAGCTTTGTCCATGACTGTAGTGAGGAACTGTGTAATCATCCACATTCCTCTAGAGAGTTTGGAGCTTCGATTGTATTTATTCAACACAAGGATGTTGAAGGATAGACTACAAAATTATTTGTTTCTATCTATCACCACTACTTTGTGCATTCAGGCAAACAGCATGTCCTGATGCAGCCGCTGAGTGAATAAGTGGCTTATGGCTCTCTTCACCTGCTTGTTGGCTGCATTGATCCTCATTATTAATAAATTACTACAGGAATCTTTCCTTGTCTGAGATCTCCCTGTACAAGAAAGGAAACACGTGTTTTCTGCTTGCTCTGCTAGCTCTTCTAGATAGTGGTAAGTACTATAACCAGTAACAACAGGTTTCCTCTCAATTCAAGAACGCTTTTTTTTTCTCCAGAGGAGCCCTTCTCGTTTCTTGACAAGACACTTGATCTTTTTTTTTTTCCTCCATCTTATTCAATCTCATTGATCTTTTGCAGGGGTTTTTAATACTTCATTGTAAGCCACTCAGAAGCAATGCACTTGCAAAGTACAGCAACAAAGGCCAATGAGTAGTAGTATTGCAAGGTCTTCCCTAGTTTTTCATAGCAATTAATCATATCCTGCCTCCAAAACAGTGAAGAGAAAATACTGGAAGGTTGAGAGGGAGTCCCTGCCACCTCTATTGGCACTTGAATCCTGATTCTAGGATATTGAAAGTGACTTAGAAGAAATCAGGTCCTGTAGAAGTAGCAGGGACTCCTTTCAGCCTTCCAGTAGGCAGAGAGCAAGGACTATCTTCTGTTGCCAAGTAGCTGATAGTCTATGGCAGATCCAAACTACTGTAAGAGATCCTTTCTGAGCTGTTGAAACTGTTAAATTGTGGACCCTTAAAGCTGATCATCATGCCATTCTGAAAGGTCAGCAGACTTGACCTATGGTGTAAGAAAATGAGCAGTTTCTTCTTTTCAAACCAGGAAGTTTAAAAAAGCCTAATGAGGCTGTTCTTAGTGGAAAAATAAAACAGCACTTAATATAAAAAGATTTGGATGCTGTCAGTGCTATTTCATAATACAGGCATCTTACTGATTGTCTCAGTGGATGTTCTTATCAGAACAATGTGGCTTATCAAACTATCAAATAGAGAACTTTGCTCTGAATCCCCAAAATATGTTAGCAGTGCTGAAGCCAACACTGAAAAGGACACAGCATTTTCAATGATACTGGGTAACCTGATGCTGTTGAGTTTTGTAGGAAGATTCTGTTGACATTTGGGCATATTTTAGGAAATATATACTCAGAAATAGTACTTATGACCCTTCACAAACATTAATTTTTCTAATGCATTGCTGCAGCTGGTATTCTTAAATATCTCTTATGCACCAACATGCATAACCAGAGATACTTCTGTGATAAATTAAGCAATTTCAAATGATCAGTCAAATACAGGGAAAGAAGAGCTTAAGCATGACTGTTATTCTATCAATGCCCAATATAGAAGATGTATGTAGAAATGATACTATTAAAAGTGGGAATGGGCCCACAGAAGGGAAAATTCTTGTATTGGAGATCAATATAAGAAAACAGAGCTGAGGGGGCAAAAAGCTTAAACTTGTTACTGTCATATCTGAAAATTGTGATCTTCTAGGAAGATCACAGATAGGAAGTTACAGAACTTGAAACAAAGATGGTCCTGAAAATTACCAGGGCCGGGGGGTTGGATTCAAAGATTATTTTATTTTTTTTAAGTGAGGCTGGTTTTTTTTTTTTTCCTGCATTACAAATACAAGAACAAACTTCTGAGCCCATCTGAGCATGATGTCAGAAGATGGTTTTAAGAGGCCAAACCAGGCTCAGAAAGATTGCTCTAAATTATGCTGGCTTATACCCCAGAGACAGGAGTGTGAACAGGTTCCAGCCGAAATGCAGCTTGATTCTCAAGCTGGTCTTTGGCAGCCTGGAACAGTTCCCTGAGGAAGACACAGCTGCTGTTGAACAGCATTTGCTGGTTTAATGGTAGCTCTTATACTAGCAAATCCTCTCAGTACTAAGGGAGCAGCAAAAAAGTCAAACATACAACCAAGGAACCAAACATACAACCACTGGGAACTTACCATGAGGATGTGTTCATGTCCTACTTATGCCCTAACTATATAATGGATGCTTATGAATACTTCCCTAGTGAATATTCTTACTCAGTTGATGCTGAGGATTTGAACTGGATGGATAATGTGAGTGTAAGCAGCAAGCAACAGGAAAGGCAGGACAAGATAAGGGGAATTTGCACTGTTCCTGCCTTGGCTATCCTTATCCTTCATTTTCACTCTCTAAAAAGATGCGGCTAAATGCCATTATCTTTGTATTAAAATGTATTTTCTATTTAGTGAGAAGTTTAATCACAAGACACTAAAATCCTAGGAACTTTTGGGAGCAAATATAGTTTCTTTGCAGATTCCCTCCCCTCCCCCCTGCATACTGCCAGCATCTTGTGAAAGAGTCTGATTAAACAGCAAAGAGTGGCTATGCTGTTTCTACTATTATGTGGCAATCAGAATCCTGTGGCAAATGTTTCAAATAACAGGAAGCAGCAGAGTATCCAGGGTACCTCTGATTGCCAGCCTAGTCTTATGGAGACTCCTGTGCCACTAGTTTCTGACATTGGACTGCAAAACAATCCTTGACCATAAGATGTGTCCATGCTGGTTAGAGTAGTTGGTTTGAGGTTTAGTGACATTAAATTATATTCCAGTTGGAGCCTTCTGGGGATCTGGACCATCTTTTCAGTATGTGAATGCAGTGCTTAGCACCATGGGACACTGATACTTTTGCAGGGACTTAAGGATTTCAGCTTGTGTAGGAAGCAGATCTCTGAAGTGGGTTGTGATGGTAAGCTGCAGAAGGAAGCAAGCTTTGGATTAATAACAGACACATCATTAGCACTGTCTTTTGAGCAGCTAGCATGGTATATAACATTGACTACCCCCACCTTGAAACAACTGTTCTGTTAGGTTCCTGCTCTCCCCAGGAAATGTTGCCTGTTGGTGGTGTTGTAATGTGTGCGTACAAGGAATGAGGTTACTGTCATCTGTCTTCGCTTTCTGAATTCGTAGCTTTGGCAATACTAGTCTGTGCCAATCAGCAAGCAACAGATCAGTTTCTGTTTAGTCATCACTCTCGGATAGTTTCCAGCTAGTCTCTCTGGAGGCTGATGCAATCCATGCCTCTCCCTGCATGGCAAATGCAGAGCACTTCATGTTGGCATCTGCTCTGCTTGTTTGATAAAAAAATGTTTCTTTTCCCACTAAGAGAACAAAAAGCTATTGTAAACCTATAATCAGCTGTATCAACAATGATGTTTTCTTATGACAGGTGTTGTATGTTTTGGGTCATTTCATATTCTGGGGTTCTATTAGTAGTCGATATGCATAGATTAAAAAAAATCAAGTCCACAAAACTCATAGTTGTGGTTATATATGTGATATGTGACATACTATAAATGCTTGAAGAAAGCTTCTCATCCAGTGTACTGCCTTCATGTCTCATGCACATCCATGTCTTCAGATTCAAAATACAAAAAAATGCTAGCGGGGAAAGATTTCCTTCTTTCTAATTTCAATCTGTGTTTATTAAATTTCTTTGACCTTATCTTTGTCTAACTTCATGGCAGGAGGAAGCCAAACATGGAATGTTACTCTACCTGCATGCTCTACTTGTGCAGGTTAGGCTTGTATATTTTCTTAGAACAAGAGGTTGCAAAGACTGTGGTCTCTCCTTGTTGTTGAGGGAAGGACAATAAGTGAGTGCAGAATATCCTAATTGGTCCTAGAGGCCACCCTTATACTGGCAAATAAATTAGGCCAGGGCATAAGGAGCTCTGGTCTTGAGAGCAAATGGCACAGTACAGCTTTCATCTATATAGTTAAGCAGTCTTCTCCCCTTTAAACAGGGTTTGCATGCTGCCTACTTGAAATGGCTATGCTATTCCCCAAACTGTGCCTAGATACCGTCCTGTGAGAAACCCAGTTGGTATGGACCATAATTATATGAGAGAGCATGCTAATGATTCCACCGTAAGGATGACTGTGGGTCAGTGCTCAAGTCTGTGCCCCAGGCTTACATGGTTTACTTGAATAGATATAGTCAGAGCCTGATCTCTCTCCTGGTCTCTATTCTTGATTGCTAGTTAGGTTGGGAGGATTGTTTTTTCATCTTTTCCTCTTGTATGTGCAAAAATAAGAGCCTATGACAGCTAAATCCTGGAATATCTCTTAGTCTTTCATGTAATTCAACTGAGGACTGGAAACTTTCAGGAATATGAGGAACTCCCCAGAAAAGCCTAGTCTGCAGCTTCATCTGAGGTGTGCCTGCTGCAACCAGTCTGGGACAGCAGACCCATTTACCGCCTGCTTGTGACCTTGGACAAACTGGAATAGCCTGGAAAAACTGTGGACTGCATTCCTGTTAAAGCAAGGCTTGAAATGTATCCTTTTCCTGTGAGCAGAAAAAGAGGTCAAAGGGAAATGTTTCAGCATTGTTTATCTTTTTCTTGCTGCTGTGAGGTTTTGTTTGTACAAATTAAGCCTGTGATGGAAGGATTCGAAAGAATCTGTACTTGTCTTGTCTGGGCTGGGCTTTCATGTGGTTGAGTATGTGGGCAGCTGATACACCTGAATACACGAATTGATCCTAGAGCTCTGCTGAAATAGTTGTGTGAACAACAGTAACAGCAACAACAGCAGCTGCTGCAGCTCTTAGCACGGCAATAATAGCTACAATTGCAGCTGTGACAGCAACAGAAGCCACAGGAAAGCCAGGAACAGTTTCTGGCTGCACAGTCAGGATCTGTAACTGGTTGGGATGCTGTGACTATCTCTGTGTGGCAGAAGATTCCATATTAGAACAGATGACTACGTGAAACCCCAAGAAGTGTGGGCCACCAAGATGATACTCTCCTTGTTACTCCCATCTGTGTAGTGTGCACAAAGCTACAGACTGTCCCATTGTTTCTTAATGGGCTTCTGGAGAAGTGAATGTCCTAGCACTTTGGTTAATCTATTGAACATGCTATTGTGCAACATTTAGATTAGTGAATTGAAATAACCCCGTGCACCAGTACACAATGGGAACCAACTGGCTAGAAAGCAGCTTTGCAAAAAAGGACCTGGGGGTCATGATGGACAACAAGTTGGATATGACCCAGCAATGTGCCCTTGCAGCAAAGAAGGCCAATGGCATCCTGGGCTGCATTAGGAAGAGTGTTGCCAGCAGGTTGAGGGAGGTGATCTTTCCCTTCTAATCAGTCCTGGTGAGACCACATCAGGAGTGCTGTGTCCTGTTCTGGGCTCCCTGACACAAGAAAGACATGGACCTACTGGAGTGAGTCTGCAAAGGGCCACAAAGATGATCAATTACTGGACATACAAGGAAAGGCTGAAAGAGCTGGGATTGTTTAGCCTGAAGAAGAGAAGGCTCAGAGAGGATTTGATTCAGCATTTATAAATATCTAATGGGACAGTATAAAGAAGATGGAGCTGACTCTTCTCATTGGTGCCCAGTGAAAGTACAAGAGACAATGGGCACAAACTTAAACACAGTATAAGAGTATCTGAGCATAAGAAAAAATCTTTCACTGCGAAGGTGGTCAAACACTGGAACAAGTTGCCCAGAAAAGCTGTAGAGTCTCCCTCCTTGGAGACATTCAAAACCTGTCTGGGCAAGATCCTGAGTAACCTTCTCTAGCTGACCCTGCTTTGAGCAGGATGGTTGGACTAGATCTCCAGAGGTCCCTTCCAACCTCAACCGTTCTGTGATATTGCAACCTTATAGCAGAGTCATTTTGTTCTTCATCTTGCATAATGACATGCTTGTTGTTATGCAATGATAATTTGCAAAAGAACAAGGAGGCAGGACCTAAGGGAAAGGTCTAGTAGTTTGGGCAATTAGCTAGAAGGTGGTTGGGCATCTTGTGGAGCAGAATTGGTCTGTGGAACTGAGAGCTCTCTGAAACAGTCCTGCTTTCCTGAGAGTGAGGGAAGTGCTGACTGGGTCTTTGAGAGAGCAGTGTGACGGGACAGGAGTCCTACCAAGAAGATTCCTGTGGGACCTGTTGATCATTCACCAGTGAAACTTATGGGTGAAACTCACTTTCTATATCTGATAGAAGGAGAAGGGAGCTGCACTGAATACCTCTCCAAAGGAAAGGGAAATCTCAGTGCTAAGCTTGAAGTATCTCAGGCTTGACCTTTAGCTACTCCTGAGAGAAGACCTCTCCAGGAAACAAAAAAGAACAACCCTGATTGAGTAAGGACTACTGCTTAGTGAGGATTAATTTTAAATTCGGGGTACCATTCAGTGAGGCTGATTTCAAGCTCCCTGTAAGGTAGGAAATTATGTTGTGGCTGGAAATGATAGAAAATTCCCAAAGATTGGATTGGTCCAAAGGTCAAATAAGAAAGCAAATGTATCAAATTTTAATGCTTTAAATAGATGACAAGTCAAAGATTAGTCCCTTATGTGAGTGGCCCTCATCCAATGACTTTACATGTGTGATCTGATAGGTATATTCCAGCAATGTTTTCCAACAAAGCATATTGTTATATTAACTCTGGGAATGCAAATATTAACTGATGTCCACCAGTAATGGAAGTGGGATTTATCCTTTGATTCTTTATGTAGTTGCCAGCTCCTTCAGGTAATGCTGTACTGCCCCCTGTTCTGGTTGCACAGTAAAAGTGAAAGCTTTTCCTTTTGGACTTGTTTCACAGCCTTCAAAGACTGTCTTTTTCTCTGTCTTGTTGCTTTTGGGGAAAATGCTAAGAATCAAGAGTTTAAAATATCATTAAATAAAGACTAATATATTACGGTTCTGACTACTCTTCTAGTGACATTCAGTGTTTCTTTATAAAGCTATTTTCAGGATTACTTACGCGTTGCTTTTACAGTGTACCTGTGTATATGCCAAATGATGACCCTATCTGCAGGAAAACTTAAAACCCTATGTTTGAAGTCTGTGGGAGTTTCTATTCATTCTAATCTCCTCCTTTTGAACCCCATGTTGAGTAGGGTTGGTACAATTCTAGATTCAAAGATCAAGAATGTTTTAAATATAGGGTTTTAGTCAGGTCATTATTTTCCTTTCTTTTTTCCTCAATGCATTGTATCCAGAACACCATGAGGCTAGGTAATGCTTGTATGGCCATTCAGACTCTGTTGTTCTTCAGCTGTTAAAGTATTTGCTGGTCACTGATTGTCAAAGATTGCACTTTTCTTATACCTCTTGGCTTCTCCAAGTCTAGTTTTCCAAACCCTAGCTGCTACTTTTCTTAGGGTTTAATGGAAAATAACTGTGTCTCTTTGGCCAAGTTTTGAGTTACAACTTCCTGGTACAAACACGGACTACCTTAGCACAGGTCTGGCAACAATAACCAGTTCTAATGAATTAAAGTTTATCTAGAATAAAACTTTAAAAAAGAGAATCAGTCTGGAAACCCCCCCCCCCCACCATTTCCTGGATCTTTTCATAGCTCCATCTTTCAAAAGTTTCTATTGAGTTTCTATGTTAGCCTATCCCTTGCTTAAGTGATCCTCTTCTCCCATCCTTCTTCTGAAGAGCACTCTTGCCATTATTTTGAGCTGTAGTTCTATGGCTGGCAAAGCAACTCTGGTTTTGTGCATAGAACCACAAACTTATTGTCTTGAACCCCTTTCCCTCTCCCCACCCCTGGGTATTTGGAGTGACTGTTTTGCCTTTCTGTTTGTTTTAAACACATCCCACTCTTAAGATAGATCAAAGCACTCATGCAGGGCTTTCAAAGCTTAGAATATGGTAGCAGTTCCTCACCACTCACATTTTAGAGAGTCTATAATAGCATTGCATTTTAGTATTCCCAAATTCCTATGGACTGTTTCTCATTGAGTGACTGTACAAGTTAATATGGGAATGCTGGAAGCTTAAGGAAAAATGCATAAAGTAGCTACAGGTTAGCTTTCAGTGAGCCTACAGATACACTGTAACTGTTAATAGGTTTTTTTAGCAATGGGAAATCTGAAAGAAGAACCTTGTAGTAGCAGTATTCTAAAACGAGCAATCTGATCTAACTACAAAATTTGTCCTGCTTTGAGTAGGGAGTTGGACCAGATGACCTCCAGAAGTTCCTTCTAACCTAAACTATTCTGTGATGATATGAAAAATGAGGACCCTGTCCCATTCAGCTGGCTCTCAAACTGTAGGCAAGAAACAACAGGTGGATACAGAGAATATAGACAGGAAACAATGAGATGGTAGTGGTAAGCACCATCAGCAATGGTTTTGGTTTATCAGTTATCTACTTGATACCATTTTTTTTGGTACGCTTTATAGCAAATGGGGATTTCAGGGCAGGATTTGAAGAAGAATAATGAGGTAACTTGGTGCCTTTCTAAGGGAGTCCTTGCCCTGTAGGAAGGTCAGTTTGGGGAAAAAGCCTTCTATGCAAGTTCTTGTTTGAAATTTTCACAAGTGATTGGCAGATTCTGGCAATGAGTTCATTTGACATGGATTTGGTGTTTTGTTAGTGAGTGAGAGTGGGAGGTAATCTGTGAAAGGTCCTTGAAATGAGGACAGGCAATTTATGTTGATTCTTAGAGAAGGGTGGGTGTTGGTAGAAGGAGCTGGATGAGACAGCTGCAGTGATATGGACCAGCTGAATGATCTTTCCAAAAGCAGTTTGCATGAGTATGAAAGATCAAAATGGCATTAGTCAGCAAACAATATTACAAGAAAAAAGTTCAGCTGTGTGGATGGACATGCTTTGGAAAGCCATGCTTTAGAGCTGTTATAAGGTGAGGGGGAGTAAGAGACAGTTATAATGTGGCAGAGAAAATCTAGAGAGAGATCTAAGTCTAAGGCATCAACCAGGCTGTAGAGGAAGACAGCTGGGATGTTGATATTGAAGAGGGGGATGGATGCCAGGAGAGTCTGGAGTAAAATAAAACAATGTCTGTCTTTAGCTGCCTGCTGATGACAAAAAAGATGCCAAGACAAAATTACCTACAAAGAGAAAGAAGACTGATGATGAAAATTAGAGAGTGGATCTTTCATTCAATACGCTAATGACAGTCTGAGAGACAGGAGAATGAGATGACAGTCATACTAGTGAAGAGAGGAGATTTCAAGAAGTCCATTGCAGACTGTGATAAAGGCTAAAGAAAATGAGATTGGAATATTAATTCTGAGCTTCTCCTAGGAAAAAAAAAAACTTGGAAAGAAACCTTGACAAAAGCAGTTTCAATGGAGTGCAAGAAGGGAAAGTAGAATGTGAGTATGTAATACAATTAAGGAAGGGAAGTCCCAGGTGTTCATTGGTGACTTCAGGGAGCTTGGAGATGGAAAAGTAGTGGAGAGATGAACAAGATTAAAGGAAATGTATGTAACTAATGTGTGATTATATTGTAAGGAGTAAGAAATAAAGGGAAGTGAGAAGAAATAGAAAGGAAGAGAAATATCAGGGAGTCCAAAAGAGATTAAATCAGTGCGGTAATGAAAGATGGCAAACAGGACTATTTCACCTGTCAAAGTAATTCATTTATGGTGATGCATTTTTTTAACGTGTATCCCTTTTCCTTAAATTTCTCCCAGACATCATTTATGTTCTTACTAAATTCAAATAAAGAGCTAATTACAGTTACCACATCCATTTTTGCTATGTCCATACAGCTTTCAAAATCTACGTATTACTACAAGGATTTGTGTTCTGGCTGCATTTTTTTTATCTGTATGCATGTTTACACAGAAAGACAGTTAAGATAGCTGGTCACAATTCTGAAGTAAATCACTATTTATCTTGAGACTAGCAACTCTTGTTTCTGATAGTAAAAAAAACAGTACAGCTATTAATCTAGCAAGTGGGTTTTAAATTTGAGAAGTCAGAAGCAAATTATAATGCCATTATATGAAGCTCCTTCAGGTTACTGGATCACTCTCATGTGAGCATCCCATTCATCCATTTTGAATAAATGATATTTGGGAGATATATTATTTGCTCAAAGTATCTTATGATAACATGTTGGCATATAACAAGTGCAGTCTTAGAAAAATCTTTATTTGTTTCTCTGAACAGGATCAAAGGCTGCAGATGTTAAATGGAAGATGAGTTTTTGTAAGTTAGTAAGTAATACCATGAATTATATGCTTTTCCAGTAAAGACGACCAAAACCTATTGAAATCAACAGGAGGATTCACCCAGAGTTTCTTTATAAATCTGCACATACGTGAATGCTGAACAATTGCTAACATCGATGAGCTTGTAACCAAGGTTTGGCTTTATTACATGTCAAATACGGATATGTTGCATTATCTGCTAAAAGCAGAAGCAATCTCAACTTGAAACTGTTGTATTTTTCAGTGACAGTAAAAATCTGGTCTGCGGGCATTAGGGTAGCTTAAATGGTGTCTATGGCCACTACTTCCTTGCTATTTATGTTGTGGAACAGTGAAAAGTGAAAGAAAACAACTACAGAAATATGATGAGTTTTAGATCAAATCTCTAGCAGTTCTTGCAGTTACAGTCTCAGGTGCCTCAAGGAAAAAAAGCTTTAAGGGTAGAAAAAAACCCTTTGACTATCCTTTCTACGATGCTTGTACCGGCTTGGTGCACCATAGCTTGGTAACTATCACTTTCGCTCCAAAGCGCAAAGCTCGGGAGATGTCTCAGGCCTACAAGTTCACACTTTGTTGGCACATGCTTTGTCTATTCTTTAGTGCCCCTGCTGGAAAAATTCGTGTGTTTCACCGTTTCCTTGTCCTTCACAGTCCCCTTACCCGCACAGCTTTCTTCTGAAACCGTGTGAGGGGGAGCAGGGCAGCGCCAGACCCCGGCAGGGAGGCACGACCAAGGCGAGGCGCGGCGGGAGGGCGTGACGCCAGCAAACCTCACGGGAACCGCAGCAAGCCGGGACTCAAAATGAGTGAAAACCGAGGAGAAAAAAAAAAAAAAAGCATGGCCTTCGAAAAACCGCCATTTTCCTGCCGTCCAGCGCATGCGCACGGCCCCTCCCCCGCGGGGTACCCACCGGCGCGGCGGGAAGGCTGCGTCCTGCCCCGGCCGTGCCTCCCAGCGGGGCAGGGCGGCCGTTGGGGCCGGTGGCGGTTGGGGGTGGAGGCGCGCGGCCGCCGCGGGAGGTGACGAGCGGAGCGCCCCTCCCCTCACCCCAGCTCGCCCCGCCCCCTGGCGCCGAGGCCCCGCCCCCTCCAGCTCGGCCCACGGCGGGTTCGTGTGTCGCCGCGCGCTGCTCGGTAAACCCCCGCCCCCGCCGGCGGGGCTGCCTCCGCCTCAGTGCGCGTGCGCCGCCCGCCCGGCCGTGGCGGGGGAGACGGCGCTTGTTGTGAAGCGGCGGGGAAGCACGTGAAGGGCGCAACGTCATCATAAACACTCGTAGGCAACATGGCGGCGCCTCCGAGCGGCAAGGTAACGGGGGCGGGCAGGGAGCGCCGCGCCGCGGGCACCGGCGCGGGGGGGCCCGGCCGGCTTCCCGCTGGCTTCCCGCAGCCCCGGGGCTGGGCGTGGGGAGTCGCTGTGCCCCTCGCTGGCGTCGCCCCGCTTGGGGACGGGCCGCGGGAAGGGGCGGCGCGGCGCGGCTGGGGGTGGCGGTTTTCCGCCCTCCCCGCTGTGCGTGTGGCGGGGGGGGGCCTCGTGGGGCCGCGCCGACTGCGGGCCCGGACTGGCCCCTCTTCGGCCGGCTTGGCGGCGGCGGGAGGCCCCGGGGCCCTCTGCGCCGCCGCGGCGTGGCGGGGGGGGTCGCGGCGAGACTTCGGCCCGCCCTGCGCGGGCGAGGCGACACGTCGCAGCGTCCTGCGGCCCGAGCCGGGTCGCCCTCCCCGGTGCTCGTGCCGCCGAGTGCCCGGCTCGGGCCTAGGGGGAGGCCGCTCCCCGCCGCAGGAGGCGGTTTGAAGCTGAAAAACGAGGTTCGTCTCGTCTCGTCTCCGTGGCCGTATTTTCCAGAGGTGCTGGTAGACGTTACTGGCCTTTTCCTTAACCTGCACTTAAGCCTTGTGCGTGTGTCTGCCCCGGGGTAGATGTAAAGTGCTGTCTGTCAGATCATTTTCTTAACGTAAAGATACGCTGCAGATCCTCGTCGAGTCTTTTTGAATGAAACTGCAGAGCTTGACAAGGAAAAACTGAGGAGGTGGTTTTCATTCAAGTGTCTGTTCTGGTTTGAGTTGAGGTCACTGGAGGGGGGCATGTTGCCCCCGTCTCTCCCTCCCCCTCCACATAAATCTGAGTTGTGTCCTTATGGTTTTATTGTACAAATATTTATATTCAATGTTTCAGTCTTCTAAAACAGTTACTGTGTAACACCTGAGCTCTTGAGCAGGTGGATCCTGTAAGATTTACGGTCTTAGTATAATGTCTGACTGTATCTAGCCAGTGTTAGAGTATGACCAGTTCCCTTTTCCGTTAAATGGCAGCAAATGAGAGAATGTATGTAATAAGTTATGTCAGTGCTTTTCAGAGGCTGCTGGAGTGTTTTAAGCTAGCGAGATAATTCAGTAGATATCTCTGTGGTAGAGTTAATGGAGGGACTGACCTGGTAAACCAGTTTATGATATCTTCTGTTTTAATCAGAAGTGGAACAGGTAACTTGCTCAGCTGGAGTTGTTACAACTTTAAAATGTTGTAATCAGAGTTCTTGACAACTGTTAGGTGCTGTGGTCCTGCTGTCCTCCTAGCTGTTTCCAGCTATGCAAATCAAGTTTGCATGTAAGCAAAGAAAAGTTACTCTTTTGTTTTTTCTCTGTTGAGTCCTGAAAACGAAATAAGTCACTTTCAGCTTCTTAATGTAGGGATACTGGTTTTATTAATAAATATTTTCCTAGAAAGCCTTAAAAATAAACTTTGAAGTCTTGCTTCTGTTTCAATTCTGACCTAAATGAAACTTCTGGTTTTGTTCATTTTAAACTCAGTCCAGCAGTTTATTGGCTGATGCTAAGTGTTTTCATTTCTCATAATTGATTTTCATATCGCTTTTATCAGGAACTTGATTTTTCTTTTTTCTTTTTTTTTCCTGGAAGCATGTGTGAGAAACAGAAAATGAAAACTGAATTAGTGTTGGTATAGGCAGCTTTATCATAAACATCCACTTTTCTAATGTTTAAAGCATCTGAATCTTTCCTTTTCATTGTCTGTCACCACTCTGGTTATGACCACCATGGATTTCCAGGATTTTTTTACTCTTAAATAACACTTTTCAGGTGCAGTTCATTTGTTTCTTCTTTATCAGGTATTGAGAACAAACTAAAAAGAAGTTTATGCGTTCTTTATATGACTGATTTTTCACATTTTAGGCTCTTGTATAGTTTAGGTAGAAAGTAAAGCTGCATGATTCTGCGTCATTCTGAGAAGATCAATATTTCTCAGTTTGCAGGCCCACTAAACTTTTCTGAGTGGAGGTATGGATCCCTGTCAAGCAACAAAAGCCAGATGACAGTTGCTAGTGTTCTCAGCAAGGTGTTCTAAGACGAATGCCCAAAGTACACATCCTGTTCGCCTTCCCTGTCTATTCTTCCTGTTCAGATTCCACTAGCCCTGCCTCTTGCCGTGATAGAAAGGTGGGGAAAACTACTGACTGCTTTTCTAGCTTTTGTTTCATATATCTCTTAGAACTGACCTGCAGGCCCCTAAACTATATTATCATAGTTATATAAGAAGCTAAAAATATTGTGGATTAGTTGTTTGTAAATTTGATATATATTCTTTGTTCCTGTTTAAGAAGTCTATTTGACCTGGGACTTTTATAAATTTCTAAGGTGTTGCAAAACTTTTTCAGTTATGCCACATCCAGAACACTAATGCAACTTGTCAACTTCTGATTCAGCAACATATTAGCATTCTTCATGTATTTAAATTATAGCATCTTAAAAAATAAAAGCACTTGATACAGAGAACAAAATGACAGTTCTGTTTTCTAACACCTCATGAAGTGGCTGATCTGAAGTTTCACTCCTGTCAATAGGAGAGGGTCCATCCTCCAACTCTCCCCTGCTGTGTGCTACCCTTATACTTGCTTGGGTTCTTATTTGATCTCCCTGTGATTTGATTTAGCAAGCTGAAACAATTCAAAACTGTGCACTTATTTTTGGCAGGGTTAATATTCTGCTGGTTTAGGGAGTGTGTTTGGATCACAGTTGCTGTTTTGGATGTCATCATGATGCTAGATGTGCTTGTGAACTAGTGAAACCTCATTCCAAGTGAAGTGTAGCATAGTGTAACAGTAGAACATGGTGTAACTTGGTTCAGACCCCAGCATTCTCACTTAAGGTGTTATAGACCATGGGTGTCCTAATTTAATTCCTCTTTTACTTCTGCTTGCGCAGTGTTGTAATGATGTGTTTCAGGTGGTAAACTTTTGAAAGAGTAGTAGGTATTAGCTTGTGGGGTTTTTTAGTCTAATTTAGCAGCTTTTAGCATGCTATTACTTTTTGCAAAATATTACACAAGGTAATTCCCATGGAGTGCTCATGGGACTATATTAAGTGGTTGGGATAGATTGTCTCAGATTTCATGAAATCTTGTGTTTCAATGCACTGTGTCAGGTTGTGTTTTTGTTACATTTTCACCCAATTCTTCTTACCTGCTCTATCTTTTTTTTAATATATTTTCCAGCTGTTACAAAAATCAGTGTATTAACTCAGTTATTCAATATCTTTTCCTTCTTTTTTTGCCTTGCTCTGATTTCAGTTTCATGCTTTACTGGGATATGAACTGTAAATTTAGTCACCTCATTGTGACTGTATATACTACTTTCCTTAGATTTTTTTTGTCTTATTTGTTTTTCTTATTATTTCAAGTCTTAGTTGTTCGTATCTCAGAAGGTTCTGGTTGGCGTTCTCTGTATGGTTAACTCAATTCCAGAAAATTTAAGTTAATGCAGTGGAGTTCTGATTCATGACTCATATTTTTTATTAGTGACCATCTGTACTAGAGCAGTATGAGCTTCAGTTTTCTGCTCTTTCTGCCAGACTTTTCTGCGAGTAACTTGGCAGTAAGGTCTTTCGTTTTCAGTGCTTTTAATGGCATGCATCAGAACAGGTATACTTTACCTCCTTTTGTTGCTTAGCAAAGGTCAGTTTGTTTTCCTTGTTTCAGAGAACCTCTTGTGAGCTTCACCAATAAAACAGAAAATATTAGAAAATGAGGTAAAAAGTTGTGTGGGGAGAGAAGTATAAACTTTAATTTTAGTCTGTCAGTATAGAGGCTATTATTACAGCTGGCTTACTCTTATTATAGCTGGCTTAGTAATGACTTTTATGTTTATGTTCTTGGAGTTTGGTATATCTTTGGCATATGTGTTGTTAGATCTTTCTCAATTACCAATTGATGTGAACTGTCAGAGAAGGTGTTTTTCACTTGCTTATGCCCTTGCTCTTGAAGTTAAAGCATGGTCTAACCTCTCATGTTTGGCCAATGTAATTTCAGCAATTAGGAGTGTTCAAGTAGCACTGCAGCTGCTACTAAATAGTAGTGCTGTGAAGCATGATTGTTGTTGTTTTTTTGTTTATTTTTTTAATAACTTTGCTTATCCTGGCTGTAAAATGTGGTTTGTTTAATTAGCTTTGCATCCTTTAGGTAATTTATTGGCACAGATAACAGCAGAAGATTATTTTAGATGTAGACAAAGCCTGTGGTTTAAACAGTGTCTCACTGTACTTTTTAGTTAAATTATGGGGCATAGAGACTCCTGTATTATGCATATTGTTCTATTTTAGTAAGTATTTGATTTAAAATGATCACTATTTTTTCAGCCTTTATCATTTACTGTATACAGAATCATAATCTCTTCTGAATGTTCTGTGCTTCATAAGGCTTTTTTTGTGAACAGTAGCCTTTGCCTCTTTTGAATTTAGTTAAGGCTTCATTATGCTCATGTGTAAAGCAAGCAGTTCACTGATAATTCTGGAATTCTTGTGTAGTCTTTCTATTTCATGTTCATTAAGGATTTTTGTTGTAGAAGTGCTCACAATACAAACTGAGGATCTTACCCTCGATATCCTTAATAGATTTATATTTTCACTGAAATCTCACTCTTGCTTCATAAGAAGCAAGAATATGTGGTAGTTTAACACTTTTGCAGCACACTTAGGGCAGAACTTGAAAAATTTAAGTACTGCTGTCAAGCAGAAAATCCTTCTTATGGTACGAGGTTCCCAGCATTGTCAGCTTTTTCATATTTATCCCAACATGAGCAATATTTGTGTGCTTTTTTTTTAAACCCCACTTGGAAACTTGAAGTTTCTGAGACTACTCCTCTCAAGACTAGAAGGACCAGAAATTTCACTGTTTTAGGGAAAAAGCTTGAGCCATCAGCTCAGCAAACAAAAGGCATATAAGGTTATGTTTTTATATCTTTATTAAAACTTAAATTGGGATCTTATTTTGTTACTGCATTTGGAACCATAGTAGTTAGATATAATGAGTTCCAAAGTTCCCGCAGTACTTCAGCTCTTTTTTCTTTTAGCTGTTTGAGTAAGTGTTGCAATAGTCGAATATGAACTGGTGCATTCCCAAGAAAAAGTCTGTAGTAGTAAATTCTTAGAGACTGGTAACTTTTGTATTTCCATTGTTAACAGTGAATGGTTGTAAGCAATAAAGTGAGAAAATTATATGCTTTTTCACTGATTGTTCCGGCCTTACCTTGTCCTTCTTTTCTGTAGCCTCATGTTGTCCCAGTACATTTTTGTTGTTGTTAGATGGTTTTCTAGTCCTTTTAGCTGTCAAATGTTATCATGTGTAATTTTTCGTATCGTTTAGTACTGATAGCTTTATAGCTAATGTTGTTAGAATTGAATTGCAGTATGTATGGTAGTTCTGTTTTTTTCATTGGATGTGAAGATTCCTGGGTTAGTAACTTTTGGCCAACTCTTGTACAGTATGTAAGTAGTTTCAGTGTTTAAGGTCTTTTTTTTCTTCTAGTCCACAGAGACAATAGTTTAATGTCCATTTGTGGCCACCTATTAGCCAAGAAATGGAGAGCTGATTTTTTGGGGGTCTCCAGAACTAAAAATGCCAGCTTTTGCAGTTTAAAAACAACAACAGTGAAAACTGGGGGGGTGGGAAATCAAGTATCAGGAGTTGTAGTGACCTTCTGATCCACAGAAGATACATGTTGGTTAAGTAATGTTAGCTTGATGTTCTGCAGAGCACTCAAGTATACTGGTATCTGTCCACTGAGAGTAAACTCTTGATGCAGTGGCTACTTTGACATGCTCAGTGACTGTTTAATGGTGGATGTGTGAATAAACTCTGGGGAAACCTCAGCTATTCCAAAGTCAGAGATAGAAACTAAAGCAGTATGATGCAGAATTTTAAATTGAGATATATTTCTTCTAACTTTAGGCCCAACTGTAAGCTATTTTATTTTATGTATGTAGGATATCTAAGGACAACCATTGCCTAAATTGAATTGATTTTATTGGTCTGTAGTGTTTCCTCCTGTTTTTCATCTTTTGTTTACCTTCTATTAGGATCCCTAAATAAGATGCTAATCAGCTGATACATCTGTTGTTAATGTTTGCAGACAGCCTCATCTTTCCTTAATTTGCTGTCTTGGGAGTGTTCAGACCATGGTCGCTTTCTTTGGAGTGTGCCTGCTTTGACTGTTGGATCCACAGTGAGGTCCTTACCTGATTCTCTAGTCTGAGGCAAAAATAAAGTAACTACTGTTGAAAAGTTGTTAGAATCAGGATTTGCACAATGCCTTAATTGTTTGATGATCCCAGAGTGGGGACTGGGTCACAGTATGAACACTGCAAGCTGTTTCCATCCATCATGAGAAGCTAGATGGCATCTTGGCAGAGTGATGTTGGCCCTGAGCTGTGCTCTCTGGCAGAAATGGAGACAGTCGGATAAGAACATAGGTAGCAAATCTGACATGTCTGAAAGATGGAACTAGTTAACTAGGTAGGAGAGCTGCATTGCTTCTCCATTCTCTCAAATGTCCTGTGTTTGACAGGTTGTTAATCTGTGATGGAGAGGTATTGAAGGGCAAAAATAAGGTCTGAACAATCAGTGCGTGTGAAGTGATGAGCCGATACTGATCAGCCAAAAAAAATGGCCAGCTGAGTGTTTTTGAGGCATCTTTTCTTAGACAGTCATACCTATGATTTAAAGCCTTTGAGGAACTTAAGGATATCATAGATGGGGGGATAAATTGGGATTTGATTACTCTTACTTTACTGTGGATATTAAGGAAACTGTTTTGCATAGAATGAGCTTTAGGCTAGTAAGGTGTCTGAAAATCTTTGAGTTATGATGATATGTGTGCAGTTAAAAGATTGAATTTTCAATGATGTTTAACCTGTTGTGCTTTGCATCTTCTTTTGCCTTTTCTATTGTGTTTGTAATTTAATGTGTTTTTGTCAAACTTTTTTTTTTTTTTTTTTTTTGGTTTGCTTTCCATTTATATTTTTGCTGTGGGGCCAACAGGATCTGCCTTCAAGGTATATAATAGCACCTAATCCTGAGGATCTATGTATCTTTGGGCAGGTCAACAAATGCTTGTGTAGAAAAAAACAAAACCACCATTATCTAAGTCAAAGTAGTTAGGCCGTTTAGGGGAGGACAACTTTTTAGCCCCAAGCGTCTAAGCAACGTATGCTGCTTTGCTTCCTTGGGGCTCTGTTCCCATAATCATTTACTCAACTATGCAGAACACTGGTGTCTTACTGTGGGCCATGAGGATGGACGGCTGGAGAGGCAGAGGGATACCTTGGGGTGTGGATTAAAATCTTAGGGGCATGTCTGTTCATTGAGTTGCTGGTGGTGTGCGCTTTACTAATAATACAAACTTGTCTTTTTTTTTTTTCCGTCCTTCCTCCATGATGAGATGACTAATGTTGTAGACTTATAGGAAGTAAGAATGGTCACTCTAATCATATGAAAAGAGAATGGAAGATTGAGCTTGACTCCCTACTTCTCACTTTTGAAAAAGAGATCATAATGAAATATTTACAATAACGAGTATTACAGAGAAAGATAAAACAGTAGCTTGTTTTCTTGTCTGATAATACAAGAAGGATATTCAAGTAACTGAACAGGTGACATTCTTAAAACTGTTAAATTCTTTCACACATTGAATAATGAGGATGTTTTAAACTGTAGTCCTTTGTCACTGAAGCCAAAAAGTTATCAAGATTTAAAGGAGAGTGGAACACTTACCTACACAGGGAATGTTGACAGGTAATACTGATACAGGTTTTGGTAGGTTTATAAAACCTCATGTTTTGGGGGTTACGATTACTTTAACTGCTAATAATAGGGCAACAGGAGTTCATTATACTACCTGATTTATATCTGTTCCTTCTACTGTCTCTGTATGTACCAGGAGCTGTCCTGTCCAAGACATGACTACGCAGATTTTTGGTTGCACACCTTCTAAAAGTTTTAAGCATTTTAACAGTGCTCCTGATCTTCCTCCCACATTCGCTATGTGTTCTCCCTCACCTTCTCTCGAGATAGCCATCTACATGTTCTGCAGTAACCTGCTGGTGAGGCACGAGGCAGCATATGCTGTTGCCAGTCTTTGTAACGTGTCTCTCCTCTTGGCTGCCTACATGTGCTGACTGGCCAGGCAATTGCTTGATCATTGGGCTGCTGAGGTGCCAAGCAGGTGTCTTTGTGGGTCACGTGTTGTGCTGAGTTGAGCTAAACAATGTTTGACTACAATGTAAAATCATATTGTAGGTTGTTATCTACTGATGGATGGCATTTGATTCAAACCTAACTATTAGTATACTAATTTTTAATTTGATACTTTATTATTTAATACTTGTATGTGCAATCTAATGTTACTTTCTCTGTTTTAATTGAGTAATAGCTTGCCATTGCTGTAATACCAGAAAACAAAAAGCAATCTCAAATTTAAATTTTATTGTAAGATGCGCTATAGAAAATACATAACAGCATTTTTGAATTTTAATCTTGTTATATAATCATCTTATAAAGTACGGCGAAGCAAAGCAACTTAGTGCTTCACATAATTCAAAGATGGCAGCAGCTGTTTTGCTATGTGATAAGCTGTTAAAATACTTTTTAGATATTCTTTTGTAAGTTTAGTGCCCTATCTTTGAGTTACTTTTTTTCTCCAGTGATTTTAAAAAATGCACTTTTTAAGCTTAGTTGTATTAATACTTGGTGACTGTTGGAGGAGTTACTACAAGATTTGACCTATTATTAGATAAGGATAAAACCCAACAGCTTGGCCTTCTGGCCTTTGAACTTGGAGAAGTTTCTCTGTAGAGTAATGGGAAAAGGAAAGTGAACTGCAGTGTGGAAAATCCTGTTGTACGGATACCCTCCAAACTTGGAAGTATGTTCTTGTTACTTTGGTTTCATCACCTTCTTCAGTGGGGCACAGGGCAGGGAGGAGGAACTGTCAGGGCTGTGCGGAGTAATGTAGATTTCTTCAGTTACACACCAACTAAATGTGGCATTGGGAGCATTTTGTCTTTTCCTGTGAAAAGAGAAGTTCGTGTTTCTGAAAGATTAGTGGATTGAAAATAGTAAAAATATTACAATGTCTGTAGTAGGGATGGTTTGGCATGGAAGAACTAGCATAATATACTAGAGAAAGTGCTTCTAGACTGACAAGTTTTACTTGGTGATACTTGGTAAAATCACTGATAGAAATGCACTTCTGCCAGTATAACCAATAATACCAGAAGGCTTTTCTGGCACAGTTGTCCTGGTAATTGATGACTTTGGTTCATACTTATGAATTATACAATTACGCTGGTAGATCCAGTCCAAATGACATCCTTTTAGCTTGTTTTTAACTAAAAGGTAAAATGTAAATAGTGACTGAATTTTCAAAAGAGGTATTTGGTAGAAATAGAGGATCTTTTTGGTAGAAAAGAAAAAAGCTGTAACAGAGGAAATGGAGGAAGGCTTCTAATGCTTGAAAAAGATCTCAGTGTAGCGTTGGCAGTGATCTTCAGGAGGGAGACTGCACTTAACTGGCCTCTAGAGTTCACTTCCAAACAACATTTTTATGATTCAACTTGACACTTTAGAAGTTTCTTGCTTGTGTAAAGTGAAGAGAAATTCATGAAGTAAATCTACAAAAGAATGAACTAGTAAACTGAGTTTTACTGATTTTAAGCTCTGTATACATGTCCAGCTGGTTAAGCTTAGAGAGCTTAATTTTTAGCTAATTTGCCTGATTGAAAATGTGATGATTTAAAATGTCTGAAAAATGAATACCTTGAGAAAGATATTGATATTTCATGACTGAAGAAATATAATATCAGTCTCTGATTAGTTGTTAAATTTCTGGTTTGCTTTTAAAAATATGTTTTTTAAAATATGTTTCTTTGGACAATATTTGCTGCTTAGTTTGAAAAACTAACATGATTATAAAAATTACTGTTACTGTTTGTATTTCACTTCCCCAAAATCTTAATTTGGTATATTAGGGAGTTTTCATTCTCCCCTTGAAGGGTTGTTTATAAAAAGACTGTGTAAACAATTTTTTTTTTTTTTTAAGAGCTTATAAGAGGATTTATAGTGTGCAGCACTGAGGAGCCTGCTGAATTTTGACAGAGAAGAATTCTGTGGGGTTTTTGAGCATGATCTGTGGGGAGTGTTTGCCCCAGGTGTATTTTTGTACAGGCTTAAATGCTAAAACTGTGGGCAATGTGTATTCCTGCCAACCTTCCTCTGACTTTTACACCTTCTACCTTTGAAATGGAACCTAAGCCATTATTTAATCTAAGCCTCTGATTTCTGTGCAATTCATCTTTTTGTGCAATAAACTGTTCATCTTAATTTAAATTTAGATTATCATTTCTATATGCTTAAATGGCAAGTAGGGAAAAGGCAAGATATGTAAGAAAGCTTTTTGGTGTTTGAAAAGCTGTGTACTATTTCCATATGAACCTTTGAACACTAATTAAAAAAAAATTGGGTATTGGATGTATTTTTTGTGACTAACTGGCAAAATAATGGTGTATTGCTTAGAGAATAAATAATGATTTAAGTAGTTTCAATTTCAGTTGCCTTTTGTTAACAGGGAATTGGAAAACTCAGATTTTAGGAGGAGGGGTAAAAGGAAAGGTAATGAAAACCCTAGCAAGCTTCAAGCATTCGCTTCTCAACTTACGTAGATGAATCAAAGTCATAATGACTACATCAGGGGCTAAAAGCAGTTTTAAAATGTTGCTGTTTATTTCATTATCCTCTTTGTTATAGGTTGCATATGAGCAAGAAGGAGTTTTCATTCATTCATCCTGTGGAAAAAATGATGACCAGGACAACTTAATAGGAGGAATACTACGTGTCATAGAAAAGGTATTTGTATAATACAGTTATAGAATCTTCTTAAATGTGCTGACCAAGTACCTAACATATGTGGCAAATCTTGTTATCTGAAACATTGGATTTTCTTAAATGAAGATCAATATATTTGACATTTTCCACATAATTTATATATTTATGTAAGTTATACTCTAATCATTCCATAAGTAAATAGGGAGCTATACGTGCTTTGTTAATTATGTAGTATTGAATGTTTTTATGATTGTTTGTGTATTAGGAAAATGAAGTAATAGTTGACTGGAGACCATTGGATGATACTTTGGATACTTCTAACATCCTCTGTGCTGGAAAGGTATGTTTGTTAGTTATTAGTGTTCTTCATTCCACTTCTTCAGAGATTTTCTATTATACATGTTAATTCACTTATGGGTAGATGATCTCATAGCTGGTAGCAAAATCTGTTTATGTGACTATCACTGGTATTAACAGTTACACCTAGGAATCATATTTGTGGACTGCAGCCCAGTTTAGATTATTATTTGGATTGTATGTGTGGGTGATATGTGATTCATGCATTAAAAAAGAAGGGGACCATCTATATAAATAGAAAAGGCCAAATGAGCGTAAGCAAATCATAGTCACTGGTTTCCCTGTGATAACTATTTTCTAGTCTGGTGTTTCATTCTTCATAATTAGGCTCAAAACAGAGAGATACTGTTCTAATGCAAAATAAAAATAGAAGTCTATGGACATTCCAGGGTCCAGTGAAATGTAGTATTTAAGCAGTATTAAGATGATGTGACTAAAACAGAAAGATACAATTTCACATTTAAATAAAAAGTTTGTTAGTATACGTTGGCTGGGTCTACTAGAGATGCTAGGATATATTTTAACACCATGCTAAATTTATCACAGTAAAACCTCTTTTCTATATAGTCTTAATGATAACTCAGGTTTTCCTATGTTGAATTGTATCATGTTTCTAGAAATCTTAATACTGCAGGGTTTTTTTGCCTGTGAAAATAAAGATGCTTATTTTTATGCTTGTTTAATCAGAGAAATTAGCTCAATTTTAGTATATTATGTCTTTTTATATTTGTTTTTTCTTATTGCTCAGGATTCCAGTTCTGTTGTGGAGTGGACTCAAACTCCTAAAGAAAAATCCCCCCGAGGAGCAGATCGTCCGAGTAGTTATGAGGCAGAATGGGACATGGTCACCACTGTCTCTTTCAAAAAGAAACCTCATTCAAATGGAGGTACTTCCAGAATAAGTGGAATGTTTTTCTTCATAGTAACTTGTAACTGAAGAGTTGTCTTTTAGATATGGTAAAATGGATTTATTAGGAATTGAAAAGCTGGGGTCATTTGTGATAGTGAATCTCTGGGTGTGGAAAAGAATTCACACAGGACCAGCTGTTTCTTGTTCCAAACTAATTTCTTCTTTCAAAACACATCTCTTGTAATTTAGAAGGCATGTTACATCTAACATCTTTCTCTCTGTATCTTTAGATGATGTAGCACTTTTATCCACATTGGATTCTTGCATTCTTTCAAACAAAAACTAGTTTTATTGTTAGAAAAGAAAATGAAAAATGAGTAGTTTACTACTCAAATGTTTTTTCCTACTGGAACAGCAGGGGGAGATGGAGTATACAACTATGTGGTACCTGGGTCTTTCTTGTGTGAAAACTTAAAAAGCTATTTTTCTTATGTCTAATGAGCATTTTGGCAAAATACTTGATTTCATAGTTACATCATTCTTATTATAGAGTCTGAATAGATATATGTGTAAAAAAAACAAACAAATGAACAAAAAAAATCCAAAACAAAAAAGTGGTTTTCAAGAGTCATCTTTTTCCTTTGATTCTCCTGTATTTTTCTTTATAATCTTTGTTATAAATACTACCATCTCTGTCATGCATAGAATGATTTATTTTCACTGCTTCATATTGATTTTTACATCTTTAGAGTACATCTTCATCCAAAGTCAGTATCAGTGAGCAATAATGACTTGGATTTTGCTCTTTGCCACTTCTTACTTATTTCCAGTTGTTCTAATTTGATGGGAGTGAATGGGAGGGGTTGCCAGATCTCCTGCAGTCATGCTGGCAGTTTTATGTCCTTGGGCATCCTTTCATTTTGAATGTACGTAGTCCTTGCACTGTATTAGAAAAAGAGAGGAAGATTTTCAAATTCCTTCTCCCTCATCTTGGTAGTAGCCTTACAAGGCACAGCTAATATTGTGTGCAATGTATAACATACATGATTGTAACGTATATTATGTTTAGTCTGAGTGAGTAGTACTACCTGGCAGAGAAGTTGGTGGGATTCAACTTGCTGCTGGAATTTGATATAGTTGTTGTATGTTTACCTGCTGGGTCATTTTTATAGACTGTAGGCACAGCTTTAGGGAAGCAGTTGGATGGATTTGCTCATTATTTTAAGAGTCTGTAGAAGGTGAGAAGGCACAATGAGAAATTAGGGTAGTTACATATACATTTTATTACCAGAACCAGTGCTGGGTGTTTGTGTGTTTATGGGGGTTTTTCTTGAACAGTGATAGATATTATGTTTCTGTAGTTGCTAACACTGGAAGTCAAACTAAAATCATGTGGTAATCTTGTTTTTAAGATGCTACAACTCATGCAAACGGAGAAAGCAAGTGGTCATTCCTGTTCAGTTTGACAGATCTGAAATCAATCAAACAAAACAAAGAAGGCATGGGATGGTCTTATTTGGTGTTCTGTCTAAAGGATGATGTGAGGCTCCCAGCTCTTCATTTTCATCGTGGAGATAGCAAACTATTGATTAAATGCCTTGAAAAGCATGTTGTGCTGAGTGAGTAAGTATCAGACAACTCTTAGTTCTGATTAAAGTACAGATTATTTACATTTTAAATTCTGTAACACATTTTTCAGATCAACACTTCCTGATGTATTTTTCCTTCCCTTTTTTATTAATGGAATCAATTTTCAGATGACTGAAACTATAATTTCACATACCCCCTCTGAATGTTGGCTGAAGTTTAAATTTTTTGGATCAATTTATGATCTATTTTAGAATCTAAGTGTTATGAGCTTCACAATAGCTCGGTAGCTCTCTCTAGTGGGTACAAAAGAAGACTGGGAATAAAGCTGTAATCTCAAATACTCAGATGATTTAATTAAAGTTAAATCCTTGTCTGTGAACGACTTCTATTAAATGGGATTAATAATTTGTGTTAAAGATTGAAATCTTCTACTTTGTGTGAAATATCTGAGTATTGACATCAGTGTGAGGTAATTTATAGCGCTGTCATCTAAATGAATTATATATAAATGTTTTCCCCCAGAAATCTGTTTCCCCATATTTTTTTTTTTTACTGTGGGGAGTATGTTTTACACTTGGTCTTGACTCTCAAATCAGCTTGCAGAATGGATACATAATTAGTCCCTATCATGGTGTTAAATATTTCAGGTTGTTGTGTATTCATATTGTGTAATCTCCAAGTTTTTCATATGGATAAAAGCCTCTTCGGGCAAAGTGTAGATGCAGAACAAAATAGAATGTTCTGCTGTCAGCATATAGTGATAAATATAATTTTAAAAGACACTCTGAAAAAATTACCCTATTTACCCTACCCATTTACCCTAAAAAAAGGTAAATAAGGATAGTTAGATCATGAAGAAACAATGAGACATTTCATCAGTATAACAGGTATGCTGTTATTGAAGGTGTTTTGTTAACGTCACTTGCAAAATAACTTTCTGATGAAAGGTTTGAAGGCAGATAGTGAAATGGCTTTGTGAATCCTTATAGAGGACTCTTCTCATGTATTGGGAGCATTTTGAGGGAGGGAAAAAGTTGGGCCAGGGTTGACTTTTACAGGTAAGTGGAGCTGTGGTCAACTAATATTGTTGGTATGAGGGGCTGTCAGTAGGATACAAGGGCTGTATGTTTGTTGAACTGATTTGTGAAAGGCCTTGACAGTGTCAAGATGTGCCACATGTGTTTGTGATAGTCTGAAATTGCGAGCAACTTGGAGAAGGTGACATGGTCAATGTGACACCAGTGAAATGATATTGACGGTAGCATTCTCAAAAGGTTTTAAAGGAGAAAATTCATGAAAACCAAAGCAGATGTTATTAGGGACCCAAGATAAAGATGTAAGTAAGAATATTCTCTATACAGCTGGAGATGAGTAAATCCTAGACGACAGCTTCATCTTAAATCCTGAGGTGTTTTTTCTCTAGTTTCCCTTTCAGTTCTTGCTTAAACCTCTCTTCATTTCTTTTCTTAATTTCATTTCCTCTGCAGGCTCAGGGAAATACTCTCCACACACCCCTAGCCCTCACCCCATGAAGGAGTTTGTTTCCCTTTGAGCGTACTGCTCTGTGCTTGCTTACTTGCAAATATCTTCCAGCCTGTTGCTGTTAGGCTAGGGCGGATTTTTAGGGCAACATATATAGCAAACACTGGAAAAGCACTCTAGTTTTATGGTGAATTGCAGAAAGCTTTGTACATTATATGATACACAGTTAACAGATCACACATAGCAGTTTATTTCAATTTTTTTTATAAACTAATTGCAGTAATATCTACTTAGTGAACAGGACCAAATTGTAAGTAGGTCTAGCGAGTACTCTTGGCAGTGTAGATAACAGATATCCATTGACTTAATCAAAACTTTTTCATGACGAACCATCAACTAGATACTTTAAAGCCTGGTGTGAGGCTTTTATCAAAAAATTTTAGTTCAAGAATTTCCCTTACTCCTTTTTTTTCCATCCAGTTCATCCATTTGAGGCTTTAACAAAATCTAAAACTTCTAATTTCACACTGCTGGGTTTTTTTCTATTGCCAGTGTTTAAAGGGTGTCATATTTGAATATGTATGAAACAGCAGTAAGCAACAGAAAAGTGGATAATTAAAACCCAATATTTCAACTACAGCTCTATAGTTGTACTTGCATTAATTGTAGTGGAGTTCTATGTGTTTAGTATTAATTGAGGCACCTGGACTAAACCTGAATTTCTGTTAATCTCAAAGGCATAAAATATCTACAAGACACTGCTACGCTATGTAACAAATTACTTTATCTTTCCATATTCAGAAAGTTTTTTTTAGATATTTTGCGTTTGCAGTTGAAAGTTTTCAGAAATAGGAATCTGAAATAACACACCAGAATACCTTAAACCATTTCATGAGGCCAGACGTTTACGGTTTTTTTTTTTTTTTTTCTGCCAGGCCTTTGGTTATCAGTTTGTTACTGTGCATGATGTTAGTTTGTATACTACCATGGATTATTTCCAGTCCTAGAGTCATGTGTTGCAAGTTAACATGCTTCACATTGCTACATAAAGTTAATATTTAGTGGCAAGTCACTAGATGAGTAATGATTTTTGTTCCTATTTCAAACACTCTCAGATACTTCATGGTGAGCGGTTAGTTACCTGGTGGATCCTTAGTTCTTAACCTTCATAGCCTCTTGGCAGTTGCTGTGAGCTTTCCTGCTGGGGCAGTGCAAAACAACATTTCCTGTTGGATGGGGGAAGAAACTGTATGAAGAGGGGCAATCATCATGTCCTGTGTGCCCCTTTTTAAAAGAAGGCAGTGGCTTGGTGGTGTGTCATCTGATACAGCGGGTGTACACTGGGGTGTTCAGCAGAGCTCCCCAGTAAGATGAGCAAGAGAAACTTGAGGTTGTGTTCAAGTGTTTGGGATGTGTTGAGCTGCTTGGTACTGCTGCCTGAAATGGTCCTGAGTGGTGCAGAATGGAACATCAGGTGCTTTGAGAACTTCAAAGTAAAAAGCTGAGGCAGCTATGGAGATCACGTTTGAATGAAGTTAAGCATTGGTTGAGCAGGGACTTCCAGTTTTAGTCTACCTACTTAGATTCCTGTCTTCCAGTTAACATCTACTTTTGGACCAAAGTTTTTTCTGTGGGCTAGTCATGAATTATGATGCCTTTTTAAGGGAAGAAAAAAGTATGCCACATAACTTGTGGAACTGGCAAGCTTCAGTCTCTATACATTTTTATCCTTTCCTAATAATTTTGTGCTATTATGCATGTAAACTTAAGATGTCTTTTAGGGGAAGATGTTTACTCAGTTTTCTGGATGCCGTAAGCAAATACTTGTTAACGTAGTCACTAGTACTTCCAACCTCTGATTTATATATATGGGAGTATTGGCATTAAGGTAGAGAGTTTAGCTGTTTTCTAAAATAGCTTCCTGTCATAATTTCCCCCCCCCTCCATTTTTACTGCCTCAAAGGTTTTTGCCCTTCTCTAACATTGTTCCTTTATTAAATGTTAAATCATTGCTGAAATCAGTATGTGTAAAGTGACTAAAATGGAACAAAATATTTGTGATTTGTTGCTTTGAAGACTGTATACTTCCTGGTTTGACTGCACAGGTTTAGTATTGAAAGCAATACTGTGCTGATGGCACTTTCTAAGTTGGAATATTATACATAACTATTTAATAAAATGTCTAAACTTGCAATTTGTTTTGAACATTACCCAGGTAGCTGTCCCTAACCAAGTAGCTGCTCAGAGGGAACGTCTAATTAAAATGGCAATGTCTTACAAACTTTTTGTTCTTGTAGTTAGGGAAAGCATAATACATGACTCAGCCTTTGCCCTTGTGCTGCTTTTTAGCAAAAGCCAGTTGAGCTTCATTAACTGTTGCTGCCTCAGAACTATGACTATGGTGTCTGGCTGTCTCAAAATGAGATCTTTTGTTGGATTTCATATCCGTCAGTGTTAAGTGCGCTGTCATGATGGATTTGAAGAGAGATAAGGCTTATTAAAGTTCTTATCTTCGGCTTTAATGTCATGGTAGATGATGCAGGTAGTAATAAAAATGAAAGTATTTTTTCATTCCAAGGCTGGACATAGATTTAAACTTTAGGAGAGAGAGCAATAGAGAATGTATTTTATAAATGTAAGGTCTTTGCAATGGATTAAATTCAGATGACTGAAATTCTTGGCTTTCCCTAGTTTGGTTACTTCACTTCAAGGCTTGGATGTCAGCTTGGCTGCAGTCCCTCAGCTCCCTCCGTTCTATAACGTGTGGAGTTGTAAACTGTGGTGGTTCAGGAGCTGAGTAATGAGTTGATTGGGTATTCCTGCCCAAGGAGGGGAGCAGAGATTGGGGGAGAATGAGAGCAAAAGAGTAGAATAAAAACTAGGAGTAGCACAGTTTCAGCTGTCTTTTTTTATCCTTTTCATCTGTCTCTGCAAGCCTGTGAAAGAATCAAATCTTGTACTGAAGTATAAGAGTGTATGAATACATTGAGTTAGGCCAAATCAAGCTGATCTAGCTTTTGGAGTGTATGCAAAAAGACATTTGCACAGCTGTAATGAGATGGTTCTGTTTCACAATATGTCTGTGGTGTTTATAAACTCTATCAGTGTGAATTTTAGAATTGCTTGGGCTGACAGTAGCTGTTGTATACTGTTGGTTTGAAATTTGTTGATTTGGATACATTCAATGAAATACAGTTTGCATTACTTATACAAAATGTTTTACAGGGTTCCTTAAGGTAAAATTTACTAACTGATAAAAAGAATTCCTTAACTGTATGTGGTGACTGGGGCTCTTTTCACTTCCTATGTTATGTTAGAGGTATTTCACCATATATGTTGTTGAGATTGACCATGTCTCACTGAATTTCCTTTCCTGTATCACCTGTTCCCCCCCACCACTGCTGCCATTGTCAGATATAGGAAATATTATTTATTCTCAAAGATAATTTTGAAAAATTATGATACTATACTGAGAAATTACATGTGGGTGACAAAGAATGAAAGGTGTAATTCAGAATGAATATGATGATGACTAATCATATGACAAATGAAAGTCCTGTTTTGTAATGTGTTAGCATTTGGACTTGTGCCAAGAGCTAAGAATAGTCTTGCATCAAAACTATTTTCCTTGCAAAAAAAACCCTGAAATGTGATTTCAAAAAATTGTAAATGTTCTAAAACAGTTACAGGAAAAACTGGTATGTACTTATAGAGATGTTATGCTTTTATTTTATTGCAGATCTCCCCAGGATAAAAGAATTCTTCTTGTGAATTCTCAGAACAAGTCTTTGTCTCAGTCTTTCGAAAATCTCCTTGATGAACCATCATATGGCTTACTACAAGTATGTGTTGTCTTTGAAATATTTTATTCTACAGACATTGTTTAAAAAAAAAAAAGCTTCAATTTCACATAAATATTCCCTGAATCATTAGCATTCTAGTAAGCATTTCCTTAAACAAATGCTTACTATAAAAGTCTGCTTAAAATAAGTTCTTTCTTATATTCTTAGTCTCTCTTAACCTCCATACGGTACTATTTCAAACCTATTCAAATTAATTTTGCCTGTGAGTCTATGTATTTGAGTACAGCTAGCTTTGGAAATGGGAAGAAAAAAATAAAATATTTTAACTAGAATTCTCTAAATTGTTCCTGGAATAAATATTCTTTTCCTTTATATTTTTTGCCAGTCTTAAAGGGATACTGGAAATATAGCAACAAAGGACACAATATTGACTAAAAGAATTTTCTTCTTGAAAGTGTTAATCACTTGGTGGGTTTTGGGACCTTGTGAAAGTCAGCGGCAAAATTTCCAGTGACTTGAAAAAGGCCAGAATTTTGACCCACTGATTCATTTAAGAATCTTCATAAGTGAATTAAATTTGTTTCTGGACTCAGTGATCAAAGACAGTTTTGTGCAAGATTACTAGCGGAGTTCATGATGCTTCAAGACACATTTCCTCTGTGAAGGTAAAGCAGCTAGGCAGAAGGAAGACTTTTGGGGACATTAATCATTGGAAAGTAAATAGTAGATCTGATCTGCTGTTACACACAGGTCAGATTTTGTCAGCATACTACTATCCAGTCTTTCAGATCAATTAGTGGTAATTACCTTAATACTTAAGATCTCATATTTACATTACCATGAAAATCAGGGTAATGAATGTACTATATGAAAGTACTGATATGTGAACATCTAAAAACTTTTGAGACCTCCTTTGGATGTTATTGTTCTTTCTGTTTTTTTGTTTACTCTGAGTACAAGAATTCCAAATAATCCAAAAAATCCAAATATGAATCCAAATTCATATTTTACTTGTTTTCCTTGTTATAACACAGAAACTGAAGAAAGATCCATACACAGCAACGATGGGAAGATTTTCCAAAGTCACAAACTATATTTTTGACAGTTTTCGATTAACTGACCCTTCAACTCAAAGACGACCACCATCAGAAATGGCAGACTTTCTCAATGATGCTATTCCAGGACTAAAGATAAATCAGCAGGAAGAACCAGGATTTGAAGTCATTACACGAGTGAGTGTGTAAATGGAGTATGAATATGATACAGATGCATAGTTTCTTTTTATGCACACTTCTAAAGTAATTGTAGGACTTGAAACCTGGTGAGTTACACCGTTTTGCTTAGTGATTGTGACATACGCTGTCCTACCTCTTATTGACAAGAGTAAGATCAGCAGCTGCTACTTCCAGAATATATATTATTTTCATGCCTGCAAACAGGAATTAAAAAAACCTCTTTGCTTTGAAAGAAGAATGTTGTTGTTGCTGAAATAGGGTTTAAAAAGCTCCTTATCTTACAGATTCACGACCCTACAAACTGAACTCACTCATTTCACATTTAGTGTTTCCCTCTGTGATCAAACAGAGATATGTTAAGTAACTTAGGGGTATGCAGGTTAATATCTAAATCTGGTGGCTAATCACTTTAACATTTCAGTTTGTTTATAGAGAGCTAAGAATATTTTTTTAAAAAAGTGTTTAATTGAACCATTTATGTGCATGTTATATAGATGTACAGACTTAGGTATGGCTTGAACAAAATGTAGAAGGAACTTGTAATTAGATTATGAATCACTTTGTGTGGGCTCTTGGTGTCTTTTACAGATAGGTGGATAAGATATATTTTTAAATGCTTGAGATTACTATTTAAGCAACTGACATGTTTTTAGAGCATTAAATTGTTTTGAATGCTATTTTCCTGAGCTCAAAACAGTGTTAATAACTTAGCTCTAGTTGTATGAACTAAGCAACTTGGACTCTGAGAAGTTGCTACATAGCACTTAATCAGTTAATTTATCAATGAGGAAAAATATAATGAATGGTACATATTAAAACTTACACTGACCTGCACGTCTTAATCTGCTAAATGCCTTTGGGTCCTAAACAGTTGCAAAGGAATTGGCTTTGTGATTGCCATGATCAAAATATTTTTAGAAAATAAGGAATTAGTGTCTACCGAACTGCACTGTGCTTAACCATGTAAGCTGGGACTGGAGAGGCTCACGTCTGAACTGTGAAACCGGCAGGTGCTAGGAATTCCGAAAGCCTGCGTGGTGGATCTGGTTTCTTGTTTGCTTGTTTTAAGGGGGCAGTGTGCTTAAATTGATCTTCCGGCTACACTCTCCAGTGTGTGTAGGAATAACATACCTGAACCCAAGTTGCTTTTTGGCTCTCCTTCAAGATGCGCTAGTGCATGTTAGGAGCACCCTTTTGAAGTGAAGCTCCTTATTGTCCCTGTTTGCTGTGTTGCGCATATCTAATGTACTCCAGTTGCACAGGAGTATTCAGTCCATGGGACTGCTCTAAAGCTAGTTCCAAAGTGCTTGTGGGGGTGGAAGGTTATTTAAAAAAAAGGGGGGGGGCAAAAAAAAGTCTCTAAAATGTGAAATACTGTGGATACCTAGGTCCTCAGCACCAATTATCTCACTCTACAAACCTTTTTCTTTTGGTCCACACTGTTGCTTAATGTAGACACAGCTGAAGAGTCAGAGTCCCTAACTAAGGTATGTTCATGTGAAAATGTAGTTGCACTGAATATGAAAAAGCAGCAGCTAGCTAAGTACTATTTACACAATTGTTAAAAATAATGAATTATTTCAGTGGGATTCATATCACATCTTTGTCTGTGTTTCAGATTGATCTAGGAAAACAGCCTGAAGTTAGTAGAAGAGAGCCTGTGTCAGCTGAAGAATGGGCTAAGAATATGGATTCTGAAGGAAGAATTTTAAATGTTGACTACATAAAGCAATTGATATTCAAAGGGGTAACTTGTTTTTCTGAATTCAGCAAGCCCTATGGCTTTCTTCTGGCCCTCTTTCTGTTCCTTCCCAAACTCTGGTTATGCTGTTTTCATTAAACTTGTAATCCTTCATGCAGGACTTAAGGCATGAACCAGTAAGTACTGCTGGAGAGACTTTGTAAAGTGTGATTTAATGCTAATTGAATACCTCAACAGTCTTACAGCCACACAAAGTGTTGTACAAGGAAAGAAATCTTGTGATGGCAGGCTGAAAGGCATGAGTTGAAAAGACAGGCTAAATGATTGAGAGGAGAAATCAAAGTGCCTTTCAGTAAAACATCAGTGCTTTAATGCTAGGATACTATGTTATCTTGTTTTGTTTTGTTTCAGGGCTTTCTTCTTCTCCAAAGTAAGTTTCCCTTGTTTGCCCAATAGTTTGCATGGATTTGGCCCTTATCAGGAAAGACCCTGATTGCTTTCACTGTTTATTTTTATTTTTTTTTATTATGTTAACTGAGATTTTTGTAACATGAATGTAAATTCATTCTCATCACAAAAACGTTTTGAAAACTTTATATATAATATAGTTATTCTGCCTAACATTATTTCGCTATCTGTGAAATAAGTTTTCTGTGAAACAACTGTGTTGGGGTTTTTTGTGGGAATCCAGCTATCTTGATGCATTCTTTGAACACTTTTATGTTTACAAGCATGCAGTCTTGCATTCTGGGAGTCTGAGTGGAGGTAGAGAATGATAACTTTTTTTTTTTTTTAAAGACCTATGCATAATAAGGAATATACTGTGAAGCACAGAGCTAAACAAGGCCCTTTTCAGTTTATGTGACTGTTCTTTAATTAACCTGTGCCGAAGGTGCCCAGTTAAGGACCATTTTGCAAGCATGAGGATTATTAAACAAAAACCTTCTGTCCCAGTACCCCAGGTTCCCTTGTCATCTCTGTTGTCCATTGCCTGAGATATCAAGTGCTTGATGCTATTCATGACTCAAGCCTGAATAAATTCCCAAATATGAAGTGGAGATCTTCTTTTAAGGGGGTGGTGGGGAGTTAAAAAAGCTTCTCTTGCATCATTTGCATGTTAGATGAAAAGTTGAATTATTATTTGGATAGAGCAACAGATTTCAGTTGTTCATGCTATTTGCTGCACCATCTCCCTTGCTGTAATTTAATGGTAAATGAAGAAATATAGTGAGGAATCGAGCCGTGTGCTGCTAGCATACAAGCTGGCATTGAGTGGGTAAGCTGACGAGTCTGATAGAACAAAAGTGTCCCGTTCTCATGGTTGTACTGTAGGAGTTGCAAGAGTTTCTTTTGAGAGTCGGATAGGATTCAGTATGCTTGTTGTATACAAGTGATGAGCTTTACTTGGAAGGATTTCTGACAATAGTATCCTTGAGTGGACATTGGTATTTTTTGTTATGTGGAAGGTTCATCTGCATGTTGGCCATCTTCTGTTAGATGAAAAAAAAAAATATATATATATATATATATTTTTTTTTTTCAAAAAAGGTAATCCTCAAAGGTCAGTTTGTGGAGAGACCAAAAATTTGGCAATTAAAAGCAGCATTATGTTTAAATATATAACTTTAAAGCTACTCTTCGCTTTGTAATATCTGTAATGTCTTTACAGGCTTTGTTTCAAGCAGTGAGGCAAAAATATAGGAAGAAATATCATTTGTAAAGGTGTTTTTTTCTTTTTTTTCCTTGTAAGGATGAATCCAGTGCTTCTACTGTTTTCAGGGCATATGAAATAGATTTTTATTGTGGTTACCTGACAAATCTAAGATGTATTACTGCTTAACAGGCGCTAGTAGCTAAATGTTAATTATATTCACTTCCTCCTGTTTTCTCCAAGTGTGATACATAGTGAGCAGATAAGATTTGGCTAAAACATAAAATGAGGAAGCTTACTCCAATTTTCTTCTAACTTAGAAATTATTTTCCTATGTAGCCTTAAGTTGTTGTTTTAAGTATTGTATTCCTATGGGAGAGTTTCCTCACAAAATCAAAGTCTTTTTGTTAATGTTTCCTATCCATTTTTCCCTAGGGACTCTGCCATACTTTAAGAAAAGAGGCATGGAAATTTCTTTTGGGGTATTTTCCTTGGAATAGCACTAAGGAAGAGAGAGCAAATCTGCAAAAAAGAAAAACGTGAGTACAGATTCCTCCTCTCCCCCCACGCCCCCCAAAATGTTACAAAATATATTGAAAAAGCTTTTTAAGGCACAGAGTGATGTAGAAAGCTTTTTGGAGGGTCGAAAGACAACTGTTTAATATTGTTGAATGCAGTGAAGTGTTTGACAGACTTTCTTAAAAAGATTGTTATATTAAAGTGAAAATATTTTATTAATGTACTGTTATCCCATGTGTGCCAAAGAACAAACAGAACAAATAACTGTTTAAATAGAAAGCAATAATAAGGAATGTAATGATTGAGCATAATTTGGTTTCAAAATGATCTTTTTTCAGAGATGAATATTTCAGGATGAAACTGCAGTGGAAATCTGTCAGCGAGGAACAGGAAAAACGAAATTCAAGATTAAGAGACTACCGGAGTCTTATAGGTAACTTTAGATTTAGAAACATACCCAACTGTACAAACTGACGCACCTTTACAAATCAATGTGAAGCTGAAAAGTAACCTTTTGAGGAATCTGTATGAAGAGGCACTAAAAACCAACCTGCTGCTATTTTCAGAGGTGCCAAAATTTCATTATACACTTAACACTAAAACTTTTTTAACTGGAGCAATTTAGAGCTTTATATCTTAGTGTTACATATTGGCTGAATCTTTTTTTCTTTCTTAATAGCAAAACTTTTTTGTTCATGTCACTTCATGATGTAGTTTTACTTGGAAAATTCATTAAAGTAATGGTGATATAGTGAGAATGTGACACTTCTGTTTATATTTTAAGTTTCCTTACATGCATTTGTATATGTACATTCTAAAAAAAAAGGCAGCTGAAAAAAAAAAAAAGTTTCACAAAGTTCTGCTGACTGTGTTAGCACTGTGTGTGTCCTCAGTTTTCTTTGGTAGTGGCATTGGGTACCAGTTTCTAGGATTACCAAATAGTTATTTCTGGAGGTGGATAAGATTTTTGTGATATTCTGAAACATTGGCTACACTTATGGTAGCCTGTTATTCAACAGGCATGCTAGGGGTTGAGAAAGATCTTAGGCTAGTAAACTATCTTTTTAAAGCATGTGTTTAAATATACATATGCATATTTATATATACATATTCTCACAGTTCAGAAATGACTGAAATTTCATTTCTGTTGAAGCAGTGCTGTTCATTAAGTGTTTGAAATGTATATGACATGTTTATGTTGTAAAACAGATCTGAAACGACAATTCTCCTTTTTTTTAATGCACTGAAAACTTTGCCTATTTTAATACATCAGTCTTTAATTTCACATTATTAAAGAATCTGCTCTGTGTGTGCATATGCCTGAGATGAAACAGGCAGTTTAAACTCAATAAGGGTTATAGGAACTTGGTAAACGAGAACTTATAAAACATGCTGGAATGAACTACAACGGTGCAACTTTCCCACTGTGGCTTATGCTGCATCTCGTAAGTATTGTATACTTACGTGAAGTTGTTCTAATCCCTTTAGTTGTAAAACATTTTCACTGAATCATAATCACGAATTTTTCCATAAAAGTACTAAACATTAAAAAAATATTAAAAAAAGAGTTGAAATCTGTTTATAAGTGAATCCTTTTATTCCAGGCAGGAAGGATCTTCTTGCTTTAAAATATTCTTTATTTCAAAATGACATTTGGTGATACAGTTGGTCTTATTAAACACTTCAAAGCTTTGCAACAGTGAGGGGAAAAAAACAGCAGCTTAAAAAATATTCTGAATTTGTTAGATGCTGGCTTAGAACTTGTTTTGAAAATGTTTTTTAAATCTGGACTGTTTTCTTAGAAAAGGATGTAAACAGAACAGATCGAACAAATAAATTTTATGAAGGTGAAGATAATCCAGGATTGATTTTACTTCATGATATTTTGATGACCTATTGCATGTATGACTTCGACTTAGGTAAGTTGTGTTCCTCTGAATTTAAAAGCCTTTTAGTTTCCTGTTTAGTTTTGCTTATATTAAGGCCTGTTAATGCACTTGAACTTTTATTACTTACCATGCTTTCTATAAATGTCAGGTTTTATATTTTAGTAACATAGATAACTTTGTTCAGTATCTTATCCTTCCTCTTCCTCTACTGCCTAATACTTATCACAGGCATATGCATATAGCAGTGTAGGCTGGATTAGGAATTAAGTGGCAGCTCACCTTCACTGTAGCCCTACTGTTGTTTTCTGAGAGTTGAAGTGGCCTTGCTTTTCAAAGTTTGACTGGGTTTGGGTATTCAGAGCTTGACTATTATTAGTATAACAGTCTTAAAAATGGATATAAGAATCATAAACCAGCTGCCACTGCTGTAATTAAAACTCAGCATGCTGAGCCAGCTGTTTGCAAACAGGAATGTTCTTATGAATACTTTTAAAGCTGGTTCTTGAGAAGTACGCTTAACAGTCTGTCAAAAATTATGCTTTAATGTATGCATCCATTGTGGAAGGAAAAGCACATATCTGTTAATCACAGTGTAGCTGAGATGTCTAATTTTTAGCTTTTATTAATTGTATAGGAAGGGAGGGAGGGAATACATGTTTTTAATTGGTTCCTCCTCCTTCACCCCAGCATGAGATTTGGCTGTTCTGTATTTGGTTTTCTTTTTATTGTATTCTGCCCCAGAGAAAAGTGCTGGGACTGTAGAAGCCCATCTCATGCCAAATTTTGAAGGCAAAGAGTAGGAAGACTTCTTTAACTGTTAGTGAACTTGCTGCAGTGCAGCAGTACTTGTCAGCTTTTGTCCTTTTTATCAAGTCTAAAAAGAGACTTGATGTTAAATTGAAGAGGATGTGGGGGAAAAATAAAACTGATTGAAGCTGTTTAAGAAACATAGCTCTGTTCCACATGTCTTTCCATGTTTCAGCCTGTATTAACACGCAGTGACATGTACCTTAATGGAATTAAAGCACATTTACCACCCACTTCATGAAAACATTGTTTAAATGGCTTAAATATATGCAGCGGTTAAGTCTTCTGTTCTATAAACAAGCAAGAAGAATGGAAATAGGTTGTATTTGACGTAATTGTATCTACCCAAGGATTCTAAACTACCCCAAAGCATGGAAATAATGCTTGTTTCTTTTATCCTTCAACAGCAGTTGTAGAGAGGTCTGGGTAGTGCCACAAAGTGCCAGCTGGGGCACAGAACAGCTGCTGACAAATAATTTTACTTGAGTGAAATTATTACCTGTTTCTTCTTCCTTGTGCCCTTTTCTGCTCACTTCTGCTCCATATTTTCGCATTCATTGACTCAGCTATCTTTTCAGTGATTCAGTTTTAATTATATTGCTAAGAAATGAAATTGGCAAAGCTTGAGCCTGACTGAGAAATGTAATGTCATAGTAACCAACCACTGATGGTAGACCTACACATTGTTTATGTCCTCCCTTATTTAGGGAGGTCAGTAGCAATTGGGGCAGTAGATAGGTTGACCTGAGATTAGTAATAAGGTAGTTGGGAGGATCAGGAAGACGGGGGAAAATGAGCTCTAAAAATCCTTGTCCTCTATTCTTCTTAATTATGATGTTAATTACAAACAAGCTGGAAGAAACATTTTAAAAAACTAAAATTCTGAAAACATGGTGCATACAACTAAAACTTTCTAGCTATTTGTAAAAAATAATGTGCCCTAAAAAGGAGCATTTTATTCTCCAGTTATGCAAGCTTTTCTCATAGGGCATATGAACTTGATCCGCTGTTTCCAGACACAGAAACCTAAAGGCACTCATGTCAGGTCTGGATACTTGTTTCCTTTACACTTCTCAAATGTACTTTGCTATTTGCTCCTTTCTCAGTTTAAAAGGGAGTAATTTTTTTTTTCCCTCTTGTCTGCTTGATTACATAGCTCTTGTGGTCTTAGGCATTGATGGACTTAAAATACAATCCCAAATGTGTTCTCTGCATACTTCTGCCTTGTTACACAAGTAACCATCTTGGAAAGAGTTTAGGATGCACAGGAGTATGCAGGATCAGGTCCTCAGTATGAAACAGTTTTGAGTGAAAGTGACTCACTGTTCTGAAAAGAGATAGTTACAGCTCTTGTTCTCCAAGCAGAACAGTCCCCCTCTCTACTTATCTAAATACAGTAATCCTTAAAGCATGGTCAGTGCCAGAAAAAAAGAAATGGTAAGTGCAAAATTTTTTTCACTCCTTAAAAGCTGTTGCATTGAATGTTTTCCTGGAATTGAAACTTGACATTTCTCCTTCAAATTGAATTGAAAGGAAAATCTTCAGTTGACAGAGGGGGGAAAAAAAAACGGGAACACATTAAGAGATTTTAAGTATATGGAAGAAAGCAATCAACTAGAGATGGAAAAGAATAAAAATGAGTCTGTATTTGTGATGGTGTAAGGTATATATTAAATCTTAAAAATATCAATATTTGCTTCTGAGCTAAAACCCAGTGATTAAAAATGGGAACTTTTTTATAACTAAAAATGCATTCTTTGTCTACTCTGTTTGTACATATTTCAACAACTACAAAAATAATGTGTTTTGTGTTTTCTTTAAATCTGCAGAAACTGCTGCTAAATCTTGTAAGATTATCTGGATCTTGGTTATTATTAATGCAATTATTATTACTAATGCAATATTAATGTCTCTACTGGTTGTAGAGTTGAAAAATTATAATATCTGTACCAACTTTTGGACTGCAGACAAATGTTTGTCTGTTTCATGAAACAAATGTTTTGCCTAGTCACTTATTTGTTTCATGAAACAAATGTTTCATGCAGTCATTCAACACAGTTGAACTATTTAACTGTTGAATTTAACTAAATTCCTCTTCACTGTTTTTTCTCCTCCCTCAAGGTTATGTCCAGGGAATGAGTGACTTGCTTTCACCTGTCTTGTATGTTATGGAGAATGAAGTTGATGCCTTTTGGTGCTTTGTATCGTACATGGATCAAATGGTAAAGTATAAAGCTTGTTTAGCCTGCATAAACAGATAAGGTGTGGATAGCACGTGGTGCTAATTTTGTTGTATAAACTTCATTCTTTTTAATTCTTTTAAAGGAAAGGTCATCTTATGTTTTAAGTCAATATGCTGTGTCTGATTATTGACACAAGTTATGTGGGTTTGTGATGTTCTTACTGTACAAAGCAGACAAATTTGGTTACTTGGAAATTCCCAAATAAGTCAAGCAGTATGGCCAAATACATATTAATCTGGAGTCCTCCAGTGCAGGTGATGGTTCTCTGTCAGAGCTACCTTTTGGCACATGTTAAATGCAATTTAGACTTTTCCACAAACTGAAGCTTTTCTAATTGTGCATGCGGTGAAACAACATGTGACTGGTGTGAGAATAAAAAGTCTTCTCTCTGGTTTGAGTGCAGTGGTGCTGCTTGGAGGCAGGGAGAGTAGGCTGATATATGAAGTATAATTTATTAGGTGTGAAAATATATAAAGAAATATTGAAGAAATGTAGGTCATTGCTTTATTTGAAACTTTCAGCAAAAGGCAGGAATTTCATTATATACAGGTACAATCCTTTAACTGCTTCGCGTGTCAAATGTTTAAAGAATGAGAACCACTACTGCCATGATAAAATTTCTGTTATAATTAAACATAACTGTAGATCTCAAAATTATGGCGATTTGAACTAATATAAATACCTGACAGTGCTAATATTTTATTCCACCCAGCATCAGAATTTTGAAGAGCAGATGCAGGGTATGAAGACACAACTAATTCAGCTGAGTACTTTGCTTCGCTTACTAGACAGTGGATTTTGCAGTTATTTAGGTAGGTGTGTTTGTCACACACAATAAATGAAACGACTTAGTACATTCTGTGTGCATTGATATCCTGACCAGTCTTTAAACATATTTATAATAGTAATGTTATATGAATACAGGACTCATTCATTCCAGTAATTTGATTTTGTATAATTTTTGTAAATTAAAAATACCTAAAAGACTTCAATAACTGCTTCATACATATTTAAAAAGGGGCATCTTATTATTGATTTAAATATGCTATCCCCTACTAAATATCAGTGATTCTGAGGAGGGGCCTGCCTTCTTAAAAATCAGTGATATGATTATGTACCTGTGAAGTATATGTATTTTTTTTTCCTACTGTCTTAACCAAATTGGTGGGTTTTTATATATATATATATATATATATATATATATATATATATATATAAAAAATCTTATTCCTAGAATCTCAAGACTCAGGCTACTTATATTTCTGCTTCCGATGGCTTCTTATCAGATTTAAAAGGGAATTTAGCTTTCAAGATATTCTTCGACTCTGGGAGGTAAGATATTTCATCTCACAAACTCCAGCAGTCCTTGGAGTTCTATAAAATACACTTTTTTAGAACAAAAGCGTGGATTATTATGCAATGTGATTAATACTCTAACAAAAAAAAAAAATCAGAATCAGTGCAATGAGATGAGGACATACTAGCATATCTTATGTCTTCTTAGCCCAAAGAGCAACTTGGCGGTAATGAATAAAATCTTTTAAAGATCTGTTGGGGATTGTTGGGGATAAGTTGGCTTTTTCAAAAAACTTTGGGGAGGATCCTTCAGAAGAGGCTCTTAAGTTGAAAGTATTAAGTGTAGAGGTACCAAATAGTTCTTTTGTGGAAAACAGTTTACACTAGGAGAAATAGCATGATTTCTCTCCTTGACTGTTAATTCCTCATTGACCTGGTACTTACCTTGATACTGGTATTGGAAAGATATAAGTTACTTTACAAACTATGTGGAATGAAGCAGTGGAAGAGTAGTTCTTGTTAGCAAAAACCATAAAGAGGATGGTGTCAGAAGATCAAATTAAACTTGATGATCAGGCCTCATGATGCCAAGTAACAATGCAAAGCATATAAAAATGTGGAAATACTGGTAATGCCAAGTTAATGGGGCTAATTTTTTTGACTGAGGTGATTTTGAGATCCTGTGGAGTAATTAAGGCTGATATCTTCGAACATTCTTTAATTTATTCAGAAAAAAGAAGTTTGACAACAGTGTAGCTCTGTTGTCTAAGGTGCATTTAATGTGTTTAACAAGAGTACAGAATCCATTGAAAGCTCCCAAACGAGAATAAAATCTTCATATGAACAGAATGAGCATTTTCTAAGATAAAACATCGCATAGAGTTATGCTGGGGAACAGAAGGGTAATGAAAAGAACAGGACTGAGATGCATAAAATTTCTGCTCTAATGAAAAATAATGTTGTTTCTGCTATAGTGAAAAATAATGTTGATGCTTTTATTCATTTTTTTCCAATAATGAAAAAGGAGTTGCATTAAAAAAAAAGACCAATATTTAAAACTGTCTAAAGTAAATCATTTTAAGCTATTTTATAATCAGTCTGTGGAATTTACTATCATAGTATGTTGAGGCAATATTGTAGCTGAAGAGGACTACAAAGTTTATGAATAACATTCATAAATATGCAAACCAGAATGTACAAACCCCAAAGAATTGTCTCTTATTCCAAGGCATAAACTGATAATGAATTTAGGAAAAAAATCACTGTCCTCCCCTCTCTCACCTCTCCTCAGTGTTCTGTTGTCTTCTCATTTTTTTTTTTTTTTAAGACTTCATTTTTTTTCCCTTTTGAAGAGTGTTTTGCTTAGACAAGCAAATATGAGATGCAAATACTGGAACTGACAGTTTGGCCCAAGTTAGCGATGTAACCTAAACGGAAGAATCTTTTTGTAATCTGTTTAATTACAGCTTTCTCTATAAATAGGAGTTTTTCATGAAATCTGAAATTGAGAACTGTATTTATAATCCTAGGCTACAGTGTTTATCACCTCTGCCTTAGCATGTGTATACATTTGCATACACAGAAGAAATTCTTTGTATTTCTAACTCCTTCATGTATTTTTTTCTGTCTTGGGGGATGGTGGAATCCCATTGAGATATGATAGTCTTGTAGGTTCCTTTCAACACATCATAATGTATATTTACTACAGATATTCAACTACTTTGCTAGGAGAAATGGAATTGCAAAGGGGAAAGCTTGTTTTCCTTTTAAAAACAAACTAATTAAGGTATTATGTTAATGTATTTATCTGAAGGGTAGTGTCACCTTTGTCACTGAAGTCCAGCTTACAACAGTATATTTTCCATTCATTATGCAGCTTCATTGGTATCAATGGGCTCCACATGTGGGATTCACAAAAGCATGCTATAGGCACAGGAAACCATTTTCCCTATGCAATCAGTAGAGAGAAATGAGCTGCTTTTACGCTATTTCAGTGTGAAAGCATAATTCACATGCTATCTTGTAATCCAAAGTTAGATAGAGATATGAGGGACCCTAGTTGATGGCGATGTTACCCAGTCAAGTATTCACGTGCAGAGGATAGAATGGGGAGAGGAGAAGGTTGCATCTGAGATTCTAGTCCCAACTTCCAGGACTTTAGGTTTTTTTTCCTGTTTAATGTATGTATTTCAGGATGTTCTTTTGGATCTCCAGTTCTGTCATGCAGCTGAGTTGTCTGAACCAATAAACTAGCTTTGGATACCTCTTACCCTGCCCTTACTGACTTCATGACTTCTATGTTCTTGGCTGCATGGTAGGTTAACTCAAGAAAAGGAATGGAAAAGATTCTTCAGTAGGCTGGTGGTTAGGCATCTGCTAAGATATGGAAGATATCAGTTCCTATCAGGCTGAGTAGAGGCTGGACCCCAAGTTTTCCCACTTACTGAGCAAGAGTTGTAACCATCAGAACATGGTAGATACTGTGGGCAGTTGAATCATCACTGTGTGATGCAGCAGCATGCATTGGGCAGTGCATGCATGAGACGGGTGGCATTCCAGCTTCTGTGGAAAAGTTGAGATACAAGTCATGTGACTATAGAGTTAGTTACAGCTAATGCAGCACTTTACAGAAATATGAATGCAGGTTGAACTGTTCTGCTGGCTCTGTCTGTAGATGGGATTATTTGTAGTATGCTTCAGCAGTGTTTCTCAAACTCAACCAAATGGACAGCAAACAGCAACTGCTTAGAGGCACCAAAGTTGAGAGTTGCTTGGTCATTCCTTCACACTGGAAACCCTTGATTAAGCAATATTACTGGGTAATTCCAGTCAGTTTATACTCTTTTTCACTTGCACAAGTAAGCTGCTTCATTCTCAAGGTGGTGCAGGAAGACTGGGTGGAAAAGTAAGAACCTTGAAAAGAAAATTCTGTAACAGAATTACAGAGATAGCTTACTCTTTACCTCCAGGATTATGCTAGTACAACTCATGTGGTAAAAAACTGGAATGACTTAGTGATAAATTACTTGTGTGCTAGCATTTATTACTAATATTCATAGGTGCTGAGGTAGCACTAGAACAAGTGAGTCCTTACTTATAAAACTTTATCAGAAAGAAATAGGAAAAAAGTTATTAGGCTTAAGTGGTATATTTTGATATTCTCAATTTCAGTGCTGCTTTTCTGTTACCATTTTCTAATCACCTGGTAATACTTCTGCCATCCATTTATCTCCATAAACTCATATCCATGCTCTGCTCCAAACTTTGAAAGCCATATCAAAAATGGCAACAAAAAGTATGGAACTGTCATGACGGCTGCTGATTTTCTTCAGAGAGATAAGAATGAATGTCTGTAAACATACTTGCTAATGTATTTTTTTCCTCTTGAGGCCTGATTCAGCTTCCACTGAAGTTAAAGCTCAAAGCAGATTACTACTTAAAGTAGATATTCTAATAGTATTTCCTTAAACTGTAGGTATGAAAGTTAGTCTATTAATGTCTAAAAGGGTAACTGTTAAACAGATCTGTGTTTTGGTTAGATTCCTCCATATCCTGCATAGGCATGTTTCCATCACCTATGTTCAGATTTAGATTTAGTTCCAAGAGGCAGCCTGTTTGCTGTGCTTCATTAGTGATTGCTGTATGCAATTAGTGGTATGCCTAGCAGGAAAGTTTGAGTATACTGTAAATGTGTAGGCAGTAGTTTGTTCATATGCAGGCTTGATGTCGAACCAAATTCATGTACAGCTGTCAGTACTCCCTTCTTATGAAGTAGGAACAAAAAATGGTATATAGGTAAACTGTATTTGGTAGAGTGTATGCATTTTTTGTTATTGTTTATCAGTCTACTTATATCTTATTCCTTTTCCTGGAGTGAGAGAATGCATTAATGGAATATAATAATGGAATACCTGAAAAAGATACTTAATCTAATTCAGGACTGAGTGAATTGAATATCTTAACCTTCAAACTTAATTGCACTTTATTTTAGCTGAATTTGATTTGGATGTCTTTCAGATTCATACAATTCTGCTGAAGGGCATCATGTAGTAGTTACAAAAGTTATAGTACAAATGAGCTGTTGTTGAGTTTTAAGGCTGCAGTCTATAAATAATTAAGGTAGAAAATTATTACTAATGAAGTAAGACTGACTCTTCATGAGCCTGCTTTTTTACTTGCCTTTTTGAGAGTAAAACAGTTGACTTAAATCCCTTAATCTCTGTTTGTGAGAGTAATTTTGAGCAATTCTTTGTAACCTTCCTTTTTGCTGTCAAAACTATTGCCCTCCAACTTTCTGCCCATCATAAATGTTTTCTTCAAATATTCAGTTTTTGTTGAAGACTTGACTCTCACAGATATGCTAAAATAGGGTATTAATATTGAGGTTGCATACTCAGTCTCAGTAAACTTGAGAATGATTATCTGTGGCCTCCATGGGACCAAAAATTAATGTGTCTGCTGTCAGAAAATAATACTGCCACAAACACCTGCATGTACATGTCTTCAGGGCATTTTAATGCTGAGGGAATTGGGCAGCACTCTGAACTCTATTTAGAACCCTTAGCACCTTTGGGAGGGGTTGCTGAGCACAACACTTGTATCAGTTCAGACTTGATGCACGGGTATGCTGAGCCTCATAAAAGCAATTAAAATTAAGAAATGCTTTTTGTGTAATTATTCTTCTTTGAATAAGAGAATTTCACATGAGCTGAAGCAGAACAAATAGAGAGATGTTCACAAGACTGCAAGTTCAGGCAGCTTAATAGAATTATAGTGGACAACCTGGGGGGACACTGAAGTCATAATCAACTAAGCATGTAATGACTCAAACTTGCAGTTATCACTAATTCGCTTAAAAAAAAAAATTAAATAATTTTAGAAATACTTAGTTGGCTTCAAAAATAGCTTGTTCTTATTTAAATCACTAGGCTTTAGGGCTCACTGAAGCTCTTTTAAAGCTATATTTTCAACATCTGTACTAATTTTTCAGAGGGAAAACAAGCATTTCGAAAGAGGTTTTCATATTTTAACAGGTAATGTGGACGGAGTTGCCTTGCCAGAATTTTCATCTTCTCCTCTGCTGTGCTATCTTAGAAGCTGAAAAACAGCAAATTATGGACAAGCATTATGGCTTTAATGAAATACTAAAGGTACTGAGTTCTTATGCATTTTTAAATATTAACTCTTTTGAGTTAATACAGTATGTTTATATTTCATGTTGTGGGGGAAGAAAAGAAAATGTGTATAGTATCTTCTGAAGGGTTAAACTTGAATGCATCTTATGTGCTTTCAAAATGATTTATTTTTGCTTTGTCTTCGGTAATGTTACTTGTTACCTCTGAAAACATGAGCTGGGGTACATCTGTGTGCTAGGTATTTTGTCAGATTTAGAAGTACTACGGATTCCTCTTGCAGATCTTGGATAGTGGTGAAAACCTGCTGTTGGGTACTAGATCTTTCAGTACCCAATTTGTCAATGCAGGAATGTTTAGCCTTTCATAGCTTAAAGGGGCAAACTTATCATGTGATATTTATTAGCAGTGCAGTAGAGTAGTATTATATTTTATGAAACCATATTTCATGCTATTTGTCACACTTACTATTCTTTGTGAACATATTTTTAGCATGTCAATGAACTGTCTATGAAAATTGATGTGGAATACATACTTTGCAAAGCGGAAGCAATTTCTATGCAGATGATGAATTGCAAGGTAAAGCTAATTTAAGTATATCTACTGTCAGCCTTTATAGACAGTATGTAGTGGCTGTAGTTGTACATGTATGATGTGCTAATAACTAAATGCTTGGGTATGATACAGAGTATGCTGTCTACCTTTATTCAAAAAGTCTATTAGTAAGAGTGATTAATTTTACATGGGCAATACTGTTCGCTGGAGGAAAAGCTGAACTGTGCTCTTTGGTCATGATTTCTTAATTTTTACTAGGTATAGTAGAGTACAAGTAATTTTATGTTTGCACTCAGGAAGAATAAGGTGAAAGGTGCATTGCACTGAAAGCATATCAAACTTTGGAAGCAACTAATTGTTCACTCAAAAATAATTTCAATAACAAAGTGTAATTATAGTTGTTTGGACTTTTATTTTTGGGATGAAGATTATGTTGTTGATCAGGAATTGATTATTGAGCCTCTCACCTTTACTGTGTTTTTGAAAAGCAGATACAACAAATGGGAACTTTAATGAAACTTATATTATGGAGCTAATGTTGAAAGAGATACTTTCAGTACACTTAAATTTGGATAAATGATCAGTTATTTGGTGGGGAAAAAGCCATGTTAATTTTTTTATTTATTTGATTGGAGTGATTGTTGTTGTTTTTTTTTTTTTTCCTCCTCCCTCTTCATAGGAATTGCCTCAAGCAGTTAGTGAGATCCTGGGTATAGAAAGCAGATCTGTAACACCAGATTCAGATACCGGAGAGGATGAAAGTGGGGCTGTGTTGAGTTGTCCTACGTCATTATATCAGAGTATCTCAACACCTGTAATTGCGGCCAATGGAACAAGAGACAGCACTCAACAGACATCTGAGACACAGACCTTGACACCTGCGTAATTACAGTTGGTGAAACTGAAGAAAGACTTTTGCTAAGCACGTTTTCCCCCCCCTCCCCCAAGCACTTGAGAGGTGGATATTTAAATTTGGTGTTGATTAAGCTTTAAGGTTGGAAAGAAAATCTGTACTGTAATGCTCTTGCATTAAAGCTTTACAACATGACTCAACTTAATTATTTTTGTAGTTTCTTCTACCAAAATAGCCTTTTGTTTTCAATAACATTCCTTAATATTTTTGTAGCCAAGTGCATTTTCTTTTTGCTGGTAAACTGGAAATGGATGGTGATTAAGAATGAATTTGAGAATGATGCATCTGCTGAGCTTCACATGTATTGATCTAGGACAGTGTGAGTTCTTTGATTCGAGCAGATTCAGAATAAGCCAGCTGAAGCTGCTGTACACAATTTCCAAGCTGAAGAGATGCTGATGGGTTAGAGAAAGGGAAACCTCATTCATTTACAAAATGATCTTTCTCAAATGTTTACAAAAATACTTCTGAGTATTTGTTGCTGGTTGAATGTAGATTTGAAATGGATATTTTTACTTAGGCAGTTTAATGTCCAAATACTGAATTTTGTGTAACTGGGAGTGGATGAACAGTATATTTTTACATTAACATATCTTCACTTTATATATGCATATATATATTTACACACATACACACATTATATAGATAAATGTTTGTGAATACTAAAGGGATAGTCATATTTTCAATATCTGAATAAGCTTGACTGTTCATTCATATGAATCAGTTTGACCAAATTAATGCACAACTCTAACTTGGGCTCTTTTTCAAAACTATTTTCTAAATGAAGATAACTTTCATGTGAATACATTCAGTCCTACACTTGATGTAATTTTGCAATTGATTTCTTGCAAACTTTACTAATGTTTATCTTTGCTAATAGATTAACTGATCAATAAAGTACTTTCATGTTTTTATGCCAGATTATTTGGAGAATCCATAAGCAGGTTAAAAAAACCAAAAGTTATCACAATTATCTTAATGCATTCTTTTGTATATGCAAAAGGCAGTGTGAGTTTATTCCATGCCAAGCTGATGTCCTTTGAAGTTATGTGAAATTTAACATAACTGATTCAGTGTATTCATTATTTGGTAACTATTGTATATATATATAAAATAAAAATCAAAGCTGATTTAGTGTTTTTAATTAAATCATATTTAGAGAAAAAAACTCTAGTTGTCTGGTTGTTGATATAATAACATGAGAGAGAAGGGATAGGTAACAACAGTTAGTCCATTGATATTATATATTTTGAATGTTTAATGAAGAGCAGTGGTAAAATCTGTTTATTACTGAGTGGAACATGTCCATCATCTCTTAGCTGTTGATGTTGTTTATGGAGGAGTTCTTCTTTTCTTTTAGAGCAGTTTACTAGTACAGATGTTCTTTGTACCATCTGAAGCAAATACGAGCAATACAAAAAGGCTTTAGCAGATAAATCAAGTTGTTAAAATAACTCGAGACCCGATTAAACTTCTCACAATTGTGAACAAAAACTGTGAAGAGTTGAAACAGTAGAGATTTTGTTTTTAATATCTTCAATATGCTATCTTTCTATCAGTTAATAAGAAAGAATCTTACTCAGTGAATGTCAAGGTTTCACAGCTCGGCATATCTACAGCCTTTCATTTCCTGTTCAGGAAATTATGGTGAAGCATTGTGCCTTTGTTCCCTGTTGAGCATTGTGTTTCTTGACAGTTCATTTTACATAGCATAGAATACATAACGGCATTAGAATTTATATAGTCAACACTTTGGTTCAAATAAACTAAGCAAGTTAGTTTCAGTATTTTTGGAGCAAGTACCTTGGTTCATTTAGACTTTGAAGTGTACTTCTAAAATGTTTTTGTCAAAAAATGTATTAAAATGACACTCTGGAAAGAAGGAAAATGTCTAAAATTGAGAAATATAATTGGCAAGTCTGCCAAGATTAACTGTGCCTCGTTCTTACTTATGCAGCATATGCAGTCTATGATTCCCCAAAAGTGTACAAAAGTGTCCTATTATGACTTTCTTCAAGATGTTAATAACTGGCTAAGCATGAATATTCAGATTTTTAGGAAAAGCATATCTATTTGGTATTCTGTCATTTCTTTGAATTGCAGGTATGGCTGATAAATGCTAGCAGTCTTTTTAAAAAAGTAAAGTTTGCCTTTCATGTTTGGGACGTAACTATTTGTATTAACCACTCCTCAGATGTCAGGGATGAGAAGGCTGCCCTTGAATTAAGGGTGAGGAGCTGCTCTGGAAGGTTCGGAGTGGGTGGACTTGCTTTGCTTCCCAAGAGCGATAAGAGCAAATGCCCCTTGCAGTGTTCTTTTATCTGTAGTTTCCTTCCCTCTTTGCTGATAGGCAGCCTTGTAACCCGTTGCAATCACAGGGAACCTCTTCCTCCTCTACTTTTTGTTAAGGACAAATTTAGTCTGAGCTGAGACTACAAACACTGTGAAAGTCCTCAGTCAGGATCATGATGGTTGAAAAATACCATGGGTTGGGGATCCTGGATGTATTTCTCATGCTTGAAAAACTTAGATCGTTTAGAATTAAAAAATAAGAACTCTGAATTTATTTTTGGTTAGAGTTGTCAAAGGTATACAAGAGGCAACATCTTGTTCAGTTCCTGCAGACCTATTTTGTTCTATAATAATTGACTTGAAGATAATTATCTCAGGGGGAGTGAGCAGCGTTATTTAAAACTTTGTACTTTTCAATCTTAGCAGCGTTGTAATAGTAACTGTTCCAAGGTAAAACTTACACCTATCTAGCTCTCTCCTTAATAGATTTTTTTACCATTTTGCATGTTCAGGCAATTTTATTTGTTTTGAAAATGTTTTCTTAAGGGTTCTTGCTTTTGGTTGGTGGGAAGAGGATAGCTTACAAAAAAGAGAAAGGAAGCTTTGGCCAATTATGTCTGGATTACTGAATGTTTATGGAATGGCTTTGATACTGGGAAGTTTAAAAAAAAAAAAAAATCCAAAAGGATGACACTATATTAAACTGTGTAAACATTTTAACATTTCAGTTATATTGAACACATTTGTGTATCTATACTGTTCCTCTGTAATCACTGTATTTGTACCCAGCAAGCATGGTAGCTAGTGGCCTTCAAACCCATTTCAAGTGTGGAGGTTTTGTATTTATTTGCCATGGGTAATCTCTCTAAAGAATGTAAAGTGGATACACACACACACGCATACACATGCGCACTGGGTCTTGATTGCTTTAAGAGCCAGATGTCGAAATATTGTGATGTTGATTGTATTAGCTTTTTCTTTTTTGGTTTGAGCTATGGCTTAATTAAAATGAAGGTGTTAATGTTCAAGCCTGGTTTTGTTGGTAATAATCTTTTTTTTTTTTTTTTTTTACCAGCTGTTGGCATTTTTCCTCTGGGCGTTTTAAGAGGCTGATGTTGCCTACTCGATTATTCTCTTTTTTTTCCCCTCACATCTTACTCTGTAAAATTCTTTCCCCCCCCCCCATCAGCAAAGCACTGAGGAATAGTTTCCCTGCTACATTCAAATGTTGTCTTGAGCACTGAATCAAAGCTTCAGAAAGCAGTAAAACGTGTTCTTGTAGCTTTCACTTTTGAGGTAATGTTTTAGCTCAAAGTAAGTTTGGGACACTTTTTCTCCCCTTTTCTGAACTAATGCTCTGCTATGAGCCTTCTGCCTAAACTTTAAAATAGATCTCAGTGTACATGATTTGGCATTCAGAATTTGGACTGTGAACAGAAGTTTTAGAACCACTAGTACTACCCATGTGTTTTCCAGTGTGATGCAGATGAAGCCATACCAAGTTTGGGCCTGATTTTTTGTAGGCAATGGTCTATGTTTCCTCAAACTGTTCCTTGTTAGACTGGAGAAAGGAGAATGCTGATGAGGTTGGTGACATTTTTAAAGTGCATTTGAGAAGTCACTGACAAATGTGTTTGTAAATACTCATTTTGTTTTAGAAATGTACTAGCTACTCAGTCTCTTTTTTTAGTTACTATTCTTGTAGAGATGCAACTTGAAGTTGCTCAGGTTTGGTTCATGGGCTGTAGAAAAGTGACTGGTAACATGGTTTTATCTGTGGCTGAGTAAGTACCGTAAAGTATTTTTCAACTCTAGTGACTGTTTTTTGAACACTTGCAGACAGTGGCTGGTGCCATCCCTACATAAAAGAATCATGGCAGAAAAAAATTGGTACTTGTTCATGTAGGAAGAACTGAGCTATTCTAGGATAAGAATATGTATAGTGAGAGTAAAGTAGGAAGTCCTAACCGTGCCTGCAGTTATATACCTGTATCTAGCTAAATATATGCTATGACTCTATGTGAGCATTGATAAGGTGGTAAGAGACATGGATACATAACTGAGTACTTAATAGACTGATTTTGTATGTGTGCGCAATTGTATTTGATTTAGAGACACCTTCAAATGCTTTTTAAAGGGGTTAAGAAAAGAATTGTGCTTCATGTTTACTGGGACTTGATAATATCTGTTAATCAAGTAAGTGTTACTACAGTGCAGGCCTCAATTTTAAATTAAGCTTGAATTTCATTTTTCATTTAAGTGTGGGATCTTAACCTCTAAGCTCTTTTGTTTGCTTGCTTGGGTTTTTTTTGAAAATGCGTGCTATGTTTTCATATTCAGTCACTAGGTCTCTGGCAGAGATTGAATTTTCTGATGAGCTGCAAACCAAAACAAACTGCAGGATGTCACTTCCTTCCTCATCCCAAATGAATTTCGTAACTGAATCAAATACATATTTCAAACTGTTCAGGTAATTCAAATTATATGAAATCTTCTAGATAGGTTATGTTTTGGAGAAATTGGATTATAATTTATATTTTGATTATACAGGCTACATGCACCCTACCTTAACAGACCAGTTAGTTCTTAGACCGTTTATATATATGTATCTTAAATACTATCTGCAGAGTCCCATTGTGGAGAATTTAAGTTTTTGCACAGGCAAGCAGCTCAGGAAGTGGCTGGTCACTTGACCACTGTGTGTGGTAACAGCTGTTCTTGATGATGTCTGATCTCATGCTAGGAATAAATTAATCTTTCCTATTGAAGATGAGATTTTTAATGTCCATTTAGGCCTGATACAAAAATGGTTATATTACATACAGGTAACTTGCATTCAGTTGATCAGTTGACTGTTGTAACTCAGTGAGATGAAACACCAGAGACTTTATGAAAACATTTGTGGTATGTGAGTTGGTCTGGGTGTTCCTTAGATTCCATGGGTGCGAGCTAGCTTCAGGCATTGGCCCTTGAGAGATTGCACGCGCTCTTCTGCTGTGACTGTTAAGGTGACTAAGACAGGAGACCAAGAAAGTCTTTCAAGTACAGATATTTGGGTTCAAGGACATGATAATTCCTCGAGCAGGAAAACAGTGCAACTGCACCCGGTGCCACTACCTCTTCTGTGCTGGTATAATCATTTTATGGAGGTATATGGTGAACTGCATAAAGGAACTGACACCTTTTAGAGCTAACCATGTTTTAGCCAGTTGGTTATACCTCGCATCTTTTCACCATGCTCTTCCGCTAACTGTATATCAGTACAGAAGAGGAGACACTGTGTAAGTAAAGATGGGATGGAAGGGGCAGTGTATTTCACTAGAAGTGCTGGTTTATGCCAATATAAACTAATAGTGAAACTGCAGCTTAAGGCAGCTGTCTCCTTTTTAAATTTATACCTATGTGTATACATTCTGTATGTGTTTTGCATATTCCTGAGTATATACATACAGCAACTTTGTTAAAATCATAGATTCGTAATACTGGAAGACACTTTAAAAAGCTTCTGAAAATAAACATAGATAGATTCTCTGCATTTGTGAGGCAGATCTCACTTCTGCCAGATGTTTGTCTGATCTGTTCTTAAATGCTTCCAATAATGTGGAGTCCACAACCTCCACAGGCCTCCGCATTCCAGGGCCTCGGGGTTCTTATCATTGGAAGGCATTTGCTAATGTCTAGACACGAATACTTCTTGCTGTTTTTTAAGCAGAGAACTTTTCTGCTCTCTACCACCAACATGGAAAATGTCTTTGTTTTGTTTTTTTCCCATCTCTCCCCTCCAGCAATCTTCTGTGTACCTGATTATTATTATTTTTTTAATCCTTGCATGACTTACTCTTGCTGAGGCTAAACAAGCATAATTAGGATAGCTTTTTTTCATACAGGTCACCTTTCTTAGCTTTCCCATTGATGTTCTCTGGACAAAAATGGTCCACATGTCTTTGCAATGTTGAGACGTAAACTGGACAGAGCAGCCTGGGTGCAGTCATCTCCAGGTTGAATAGAAGTGAAGGATAACTTTAGCCTGGCAGGTGGTTATGCAAACATTTCAAATGGTTTTTCTTCTTCCTCATCAGACTGAACGATCACATTTAACTAAATATCTTCTGTAATCTCTGACTTCCATGATACAAGTCTTGACTCTGCCTTCTCTTGTAATTGTGCAGTTGGTCATCTTTGAGTAGCATCCCTATTTTTATTTTTTGGCAAAGACCAAGTTGAATTTTGTAACTGTCAAGGCATCTCTGAGGTAAATACAGTATGAAAATTCAAGGGTGGTCTCTATACTGTCATTTAGGTTACTACTGAACGGTACCTGTGGATCTCCAGTTTTGTATGCCCTTCCATTTAATGCTGAACCCACCTCTTTGCCCAATCTATTAGTTTTACCTGGACTCGTTTCCTTATCTGTGATGTGAAAGTGTTGTGAGAGACCATGCCAAATACTACCATCAAGATGTATGACATGTATTATTTTGCCTTGGTCTGTCATAAGAGGAAATGAGATTTGCTTGACTCCATTTGTTCTTGACAAATTCATCTTGCCTGTTTAATCATCTGTTATCTTCTAGGTCCTTACAAATAATTTATCTGTACTACTGTTTTTGCCAAAAAAAAAACCAAAAAAAGAAAAAATACTGATTTGTAATTCTTCAGCCCTTCCTCTTCCCAATATCTTCTTGAAGATGGACAGCACTTTAGCCTTTTCCCTGTCTCATCACATGTCCATCCTCTGAGTTTTTAATAATTGTTGATAGCTGAGATTTAATAAGCCTACTTTGTGAACTTGGTTTATTTGCAAGTCATTTGAAAAGATCTGATTTATTCCAAGTATTCTCCAACATTATCTTATTAAAAGCTGAGCTCTTACTCCTTGTCCCTGCTATTCATTATGATAGATCCCTGGTCACAGTTGATTCTTTTAGCAAAAAATGATGTTTAAAAAAAAAAAAATCAAATATTTAGGTCATCTAAGTTTTTTTTCTGTCCGGTACTTTTCTCCCGTTCAGTAGCGGTCTAATACTTACCTTGATTCTTCTCTGACTACTGCTGTATTTCTATAAAAGTTTTCTTTTAATGCCCTATGATAATTACTTTGAATTTTGTGTCACAGCCTTTCTAACTTTTGTCTCTATGCTCATGTGTTACACTTCTTGTATTTAGTAGTTTTGTATTTAGTTTGTATTTAGTAGATTATCTCCTGTAAACTACCTTTTTGGATTGAGGGTAATGACAGATGGTAATTTATAGTAAAAGTCTATTTGGAGACCACACTTCCTAGCTTTCCTCTATAGGGGAGTAGTTCATAGATGAGACTTTAAATTTTTCCTTAAGCAGCGGCCACATCTCTTATCCTGTCTTCCTGCACTAGGTTTTCTTCCCTTGGAGGCTGTAATAACTCTGAATTTATTGAAGCCTCTTTTTCTGAAATCTGTCAACTTCTATTTTCTTCTCTGACCCTTCTTTTGCTGAAGACCATGAATTCAATGGTGGTCAATTTTACATTCAATCTCACTCGGCCTACCTTCTGCAGAACGTTTTCAACCAGTTCCTCGCTGCTGGCTCAGATCAAATCTAGAAGAGTCTCCCCTTTCTTTGTTTTTTCCAAAGCCCCTTTCAAAATCTATCACTGGTGTATTCCAAGTACTGCCTAGGCAGTCTCTTGTTTGGGATTCCTTTCCCAGCAGTTGTTGGTTGATTAAACCCCCCTCACTGCTAGTAGAACTTTGGATGATTTTGCTGGCTGCTGGAAAATCTGCTTCCCATATCTTCATGACTTAAAAATCTACGCATCTGTGTTCTCATCACAGATTTTTCAGCAGACCTATCTCACTCAGAGAAGTGGACTTCAGAGTTGGTATGTGCGTCCCTGATAATCTGGGAACAGATTGTATGTCTGCCTTTCCTTGTTGAAAAAGCCATGTCTGTTGGTCCATTTGTGAATTATTTCACAAAGTCCTTGTTTTACCAAATAAATTTTGATTTAGTTATGTGTTAGGACTTCTGTTTTTGGCATGTGTCAACATATCTTTCATTAATAATAAAGGTATCTGTTCTCCTTCTTGCACTTTTTGACCTTATATTGAACAATGTCATTATTTTCATTTTAGGTCCTTGTGAAGTCCACCTTTGTTTATGCTTTTTTCATACTTTTTCATAGCTTGACTTCCTTCTTCTTTCTGCCACAGTCTGACTTGAAAGTTCACCTTGTTGCTATAAGAAGTCTGTATACAAAGACTTGGGGGTGATCTGCGAGAGCAGATGTGAATTCAGATTGTTTGTGTTCACTAGTACTCTGCACTGTGAGTTTAATCCTCATGTTAAAACCAAACTAAAAGACTTAAGGTTACTAGTACATGTCATCAAACTATGGGATATACTGCAAATACTAGCTTTAAGGAAAACTATGCTGAAATGAAGTGGACAGACAGTACCTCTAAGGGGGAAAATGACTGAAACATTGAAAGCATCCAACTGATAATCTTCAGTTTTAGAGTTAAATTTCCACTTGAATTCTACCTTTATTAAGCTTAAAAAGTGGACAGTTTAGGCATTCAGACAACTGTGACTCTATTCTCTCATGGTAAGATGAGGAGAAAAAATATATATGTGTAAACTAAGAAGATCTCAGAGTTGCTTTGTTTCTGATTATAGGCAACAAGATGCCTTTTATAAATAAATGCATCTTTCTAGCACACAGAGATAAACTTGCTTTTATTTTTCACTCTCAACATTAACTGTATCTTCCAAAGTGAAATAAGTTCTATTTTTTTGGTCAGGGATTTTAAGTGTTTATTTGTATATTACATACATGGTACTGTGAACAAAAAGAGAATTAATTCTGAACTCTAAAGAAAATCTGTAGTTTAGCAATGTTTCCAGAGTAATATATGAACTCTGTTATCACATAGTTAGAACAAACAATAAATATTTTTTTCCATAAATGTCCTTCAATCTAGCCTTGATATGGAAAAGTCCACGTACAAAATAGAAGCTACAAAAGAACAAGTTTCTCTCCACGGAGAGGCAGTCTTTTGGTGGGATTCATGGGCAGGCAGGTTTGTTAAAGTAGTTGAATCATTTGAGTCTTCCCTGCCTGTTTTATAGCACACACACTGTCATAATGTACCTTTATCTGTTTTGCATTCATGAGTCATCCCGAAAAAGTTATGAGAGACTAAAAACCTTTGCCACACTCTAATTACCAAACAGAGCCATGATAGATAGCAAGGCTACTGGACAGCAGGGTCATCTTTGATTTGTGTGATGTCCCAGCCAAAGAACTAATGTCTAACAGTAGATAAAATCATGCACTATCATGTCAGTAGGAGAAAAATCTGCTCGGATGAGCTTGTTTTAGTCACTGGAGTATTCAGAGAGTGCTAAGCAATCTCACGTAAATTGCACAATTGCAGGAACTGTGCGTAGGTATCTCAGGCATAGCAGGCAGGACTATCAAAGTCCAAAGAATCTGACTTGCTTTTCCATTATTAAAAATAATGAATAAACATGACAGAGGGTATCTCTTGGTAACTTAAGATATGAGAGTTAACTAATGCATGTAAACATGCTTTCCCTCCCCAACTGTAAAAATGAAGTAAAACTTTGTGTGTTTAGCATTACAAAAATGATTGATTTGCATTACAGGAGCAGGTAGAAGAACTAACAGACATTAGAATCTTATTGTCAAGCAGAAGAAAGAATCATTATCCTTTTTTAAACATGGGGAAACTCTGGAAAAGTGAGGTCTTCCACAAATTCTGAGGTGACTATGAACCAGTCCAGACCTTCCATCTTAAGAAAGGAATCGCCTGATGGACAAGGACAGGATTAGACTATAAACTTTTCTGTTTTTTTGCTAGTTGTGACAAATGATTAAAATTCCTTGATGCTGTTAATGGGAGATATGAAACGGTCTAAAATCTTTTGTTGTGCTTCTGTGTTGGTCTCTTTTTAAGAATAAAGAGAATTCTGTGATGATGAAGATATGTAATCACTGGTTATAAGATGCTGAGTCCAGAAAGACTAGAGACATTGAAGTTGTGAATGGAGATCTGCGGTTCAGGTAGACATGTGACATGAAGTTTAGGACTATGAGTGATATGTCCTGCTACTTGCCTTGTGCAGCTCCGTGCTCAGTGTTCCAGCTTCAGTTGATCTGATTTTAACTTTCCTCTCAGACTGTGTGATCTGTATGTATACCAGTTAAAGCTTTGATGTCAGTCATCACATTCAACTAGGTTGCTCCTGTCTCCTGTCCAGGGAGGCTGCAGAAAAAAAGCATCACTGGTGATTTGAAAGGGGAAGCAGTGAGCATTTCCCCTGCTTGGTGTCTTGGAACAGAAAAAAATACGTGCATTTGAATGAAATTTAGTGCAACAGTGCTACCAATCCAACTGTACTGTTCAGTTCAATGCTATATAAGGTAACTTATTTATTCAAAGGGTTTTTGTTATAGGAAAGCTTTGGAAAATGTGAGAAGTGGGGAAGAAAATAAAGAATAGGAAGAGAAAGTGACAGCGGTAAATGACAAAATGCCTCTCTCAAGTAGATTTTTGAGACTGCGACATTACCTTAACGCTGCAGTCAAATTATTGTTTGAGCAGTTACCTTCTGCTCACTTAAGATTCCCAAGCTTATAGTAGTCTGAAATTAAGTAGTAAGCTTGTCTGTGCTACTGGGGGAAAAAAAATTATCTTTACCCCAGAGACATGACTATTTCAGTGACAAGTGAAGTTGTCATATATAAATAGGAAAGACCTTCAAGAACCCTCCGGGCCTGTTTTGCATTCATAGAAGATTAACTGCTTTACTGATGTTGTGGTTAGAGGTGTATTATGATTGGAGTCTGGCCCTCACCTACCACAGGTAGAAACTGCAGCCATAGCAGTCTTGATTAAAGAGCTTTCTCCAATTAAGGAGTCTCTTTCAGTGGAGTACTATTCCCCTTTAGTAGATGAGCTTTATCAAGTCTTTCAGTACAAGACATGTTTCCTATCCCTTAATACTTCTCCTCTGAACCAGCCTATGCTTTTCACAGAAGAACTCTTCCCAAAATAGAAGATGAGTTTATACATAAAAGAATTTCTCACATCAAAGCTGATGTGGAAAAAATCTCCCTATGACTTTTCTGTATGGAAAATGTTTTTTTTTTTTTTTTTTTTTGGACAGGAACAATGGTTCCTTCATGTATCGTGCTGGGCGGCACTCCTGTCTCCGTGGCCCCTGGGCCCCTTTCTCCCCATGGGTCCCCTGGGCTCAGCTCTGGCCCCCTGGACGTGCTGGGCTGGTTTTGGCAGGGTCTTCAGGGGCACAGGGTCCCTGTGCAGTCGGGCACATATAAAGAGGGAAAGAAAGCAGCGAAGATCCCCCTCAAACAGGCAAGTTTATGTTCTTCTGCCGGGCCGACAGCGGCGTTTCCCTGGCTGTGCGGGGCGCCGCGTTTGGCGCCCAAAGCGGGGCAATGGCGTCGCCGCGCTGCCCGGCGAAGGGGGGGGGCCGCCCAGCGCCCGTCCCGCGGCGCGCAGATGGCGGCTGAGGTAAGCGCCGATCGCGGCTCTCGTCAGCCGCAGGCGAGTCGCCCCTAATCAGGTCTCCATCAGCCCCCGCAGGGGCGTATAAAAGGAGCCGGCGGGCGGCGGCGCTGGTAGAGCGCTGCCCGGCCCGCGCCACCCGCCCGCCCGGCCCCATGCAGCCCGCCATGATGATGTTCGCCAGTAAGTACTGGGCGCGGAGGGGCTTCTCGCTGGACTCGGCGCCGCCGGAGGAGCCCCGCGGCCTCGCCGTAAGTAGGCAGGGCGGGCGGGCGGCTCGGCGGCGGCCGTTGGGCGCGGGGGGACGGCGGCGCGGACGGCTCGGCGGCGGCCGCTGCGCCCCTGCCCCGAAAGTCTCCCCAAACTTGGCCTCGTTACCATGACAACACCCACCCCCTCCCCTCCCCGAGCCGTCGGAGCAGCTGGATCGCGCTGGTTTTGCCTCCTTACCCGGTTCAAGCGAAACGGCGGGTTTTGTTGTGGCGGTGGCACCGCTGGTTTCCGCCGCCGGGGACTCCGGTGCGAGTTAGGCGCCCCCCCCCCCCCCCCATTTCGTTAACTTTAAAATCACGTTAATAGATTTTCACCGCTGACAAGTGCCGGTGAACTCTCTTTCGCAGCCTCACCCGTCCCCCTTCTCAAAGTGTCTTGCAGCAGCGGCAGAAAGCTCGCTAGAAATGCAGGCATTGCGACAGAAGTTAACCGTATTTCTGTTGCAGTAAGTTAGAGGCATTTGGGTCCCGCTCGGCTGCTTTCAAGCGTTTGGGGTTTGAAGCCCTGTGATTAGCTCCGCTGGCGATGCGCATTAACCCTGTTTCAGCGGCGCCCACCTTTTCGAGACCACTATATACCTCATGGCATCAAACCTAAAACACTTGTAGGTAACATAAGAATCGTACGAATATGCACCGCCTTGGCGGTGCCGATGGGCATTTTTACTGCTGAACAGTTGGCGTAGAGCTTTAGGTTTGTTGGCGCCTGCCAGCGAGCAGGGCTGTACAGGAGAATCGCACAGAGAATATGCAATTTCCCTGTTGAAAACTCTGTTGGGAGGCGGAAACTGTTCCCTGTAAGACGATCATGAGGGTGCAACAGGTGCTTTGGTGATCTCGAGCGCTGGGTAAACTTGTGCATGCTTACAGCTAAGGTTACTCGAATAGGTTTGCACTCATAATAATTGAGAATGTTAATAAGTGTTAATAACCCAGTTTCAATATGTTACATGTTTACAATTATGAAAATTTTACCTGCTATAAAACTTGGTGCCAGATCTGTAGTGGGTGCAGATTGAAATAACTTGAGTAAAATCAATAGAAGATGCCAATTTTTATCGGTTGTGAACTGGCCCCTTGTCATTGTAGTAAAATGTGTACTATATCTGCCTGATCATGCTTTATTTCTATTGGTAATATTGAACTAAATGGGATACACTTGTTTTACTGTCTCTATTTGAGTTACTTTTCTTCGCTGAGCCTTCTTGCATTCCTGAGTACTTGTACTTGCTCCAGATAAATCATTATCATTAGGAAAGCTGATCTGCTAATCATTATTTAATCATGAAGTGTACTAACCAGTATGGCTGATAACATTTGAATTCTTGCAATATCACAGCCTCTTCTGCCGGGCTCATAACAGTTAGCTAGTCTAGTTTTCATATGCCTGAGAGCGGCTTTCGGTCATCACTTCAGGTGTTGTCGGTTGGACAGTATTAGGGAAACCGTGAGGCAGTGCTGGAAGGTGCCAAGTGCTCTCGTTTCCCGCAAGAATCGATGAGTATTGAGATTCTCAGACACTCAGTTACCTACCCGCTTCTTTGTATGCACACATACAGAAAACAGCACACAGTGAAAAATCACAGATATCACAGATGCTATAAAAACTCGCTTCATATGTAGGTTGTGTCCTTGATATATGTGCAGACTTACTCAGCTAAATCCCAAATATTATTGAAGTTAAAATTAACAAAAGCAGCCTTCCCCAAACCCGTGCCTAAGCAAACCTCCTCCCAAGCACAATCATAAAAGCCCAGTTACTAAAAAGTAAAAGTGCTTGATACCCTTCGTGTATCCATCCACAGACATAATTGTTTGTCTGGATTGTTTCTGTGTAGTCTAAGAAGAGACCACAGGCTTTTTAGCATGCTAAGTAACTAGTTTAAGTGTGGCTAGTTTCATCTGTACTGTTTTACAGGGTGGCTTTTGATAAGCTGACACGTTTCAACTATTCCTCTTTTTAATTCACTGCATTCTTGTGCCTTAAAAAATAAAATATCTCAGAATATACAGTGGGAGCTGACTTGAGAACTGTAGGCTCTTTATTCAGAGAAGGGAGGTATTTCAGAGTGGACTAAGACTGAGTAAAAACACAAGCTATTTTGGCATGCCAAACTGGATGTGGATGCACTGGGACGGGTGTGATGCAACTACTTCATCACTGACTGTCAGGGGTATTTGTTTGAAAAGGAATCAGGCTAAAGACTTAGCAATTTTTTGCTGGGTGATGGAGCTCTTGATGAAATCTTTTAAAATCTCGTCTAGAAGCACTGTGAGACACTTTGCTGAAGTGAATTGTCGCAGGTCCACAGACATTATGCAAGCGGGATAACCTGCCTTGGTACTCCTAATGGAAAAATGAGCCTAGAGATTTAACTTGGCTTTTATCAGATGTTGTGAGACGTGTTTGAAAACTCAATCCCATTCTTGGTGTGTTTTTTTCGCTTTCATTGTTCCTTTACAACTTGCTGAAGAACAGTTTAATCCACATGAAATAGTTGTATATGATTCTTGATTTCTATTTTCATATTTTTTTAGTGTCCTTATCATGGTGATAGTTTTTTTTCAAAAAAACAGTTAGCAGCCTCACTGGAGATTTTACTTCTCTAGGAGTCTCAACCTGGGTATTGGAAAATGCCAGCTTTTTTTTTTTTTTTTTTTTGAAAATCTTGGTTGGTGTTACCAAATCTGTCTATAAAGGCTGACTTGCTGTACTGTTGGCATCTCACAAGACTTAAGCTTATAAAAATGCATTTTTTTTGAAAATACTACCTGAAATTTGCAATAAAGCAAAGTCTTCATGCCCCAAATTGAGAGATGGTTGTAGGATTTGCCAGGGATGTTGTGATTTTTTTTATTTTATTTTTTTAAGAGTTCATCAGCCAGCTCATCTCCTAAGGGAGATGAAGTCTAAGCTTTTATTTCTGTCCTAATTTGTATAAGCAACAGAGGTTTTATTTCCTCAGGAAAAATGACATTACATGGCAACATTAACTGTAGTACAATAAAGAGCATAAGCTTTATGTTTTAAATTTAATAGATAATACAAAAATACAGACCATTATAAATCATTGTAAATTGGCCAGTACAAATGAGAATAGTACCACTTCAGTTAGTGATTTTGCAGTAATTGAGACCATCTCCATTCAGTCCAGGTTTATTACTAAAATAGCATAGCCTTAATAAGGTCATTATATTTGTATCCTATACATTCATATTGTATTTCCTTGTGCTTTTTTAATGGATTGGTCTCTGACACAACCACCTAACAGCTGCATTTGACCTATGATACTGGTTTGAAGTGAATGAACTACCTTTTAAAGTCTGAATGAGTTCTGTTCAGCTATTTTCTGACAAAAATCTCTTTGTGTACAGTGACTTAATTTTAAGAAATGCCCATTTGCATCTGAAATAATGCTATTCTTTATCTATTTGTAGCTAAACAGATCAAGTTCTGGGAAAAATGAGGAAAAGAAAGGGAATAAGGGAAATGGGAAAAGTGAATCTATTTCTGAAGGTGGAAAGACAGCTGTGGTGTTTTCCTTGAAGAATGAAGTTGGTGGATTGGTGAAAGCTCTCCGACTCTTCCAGGTAAACCTCACAAATCATTACACCGACTGGACTGAGGGAGGATACTGAGATCAGATTGTTTGCTGGTCTAAATTAATGGACCTTGACTGAAGGAATGGAGTGCAGTTATTTTTATTCATTTCTGTAGAGTGTAACTTCAAATTTTATGGACCATTCAACAAAGCTTTTTGGGCTCAGGAGGAGTTTTCTGGAGTCAGGTTTGACAATGGTGTTGATGTTCATACAATTCACTTTAGATTTCCAAAGTGCGATTCTCAACACCTTGCATTAGAGCTGAAGTTCTCTCTATGACCATAGCGGGAGGAGGCATTTTCAGAAAGCAATTCAGAATATCGAAGTTAGATGCTCAAAATCAGATCATGATGATAGCCTTGCCCAGAAACAGTGTTTGGTCATAAAGTTAAATACACCTGTAAGTGCTTTTCTGGGTCAGGGTTTTATGTTTAACTAGGACATAAATTATGAAGTGTTATTGTCATGTAGGTCCCCATGCAATCGGTAGTTTTCAATCAGGCTGCTAATGCTGTAGGCTGCTTATTAGTTGCAGGGCAGGGGACTTTGTGTGTCATTGGATATGCTGTTGGGGTGAGAGCTGATAATTCCTGTAAATGCAGTCAGATACGCACTCAACAATCATTGCATGTGAACTGGAGGACCTTATTAATAAATTGGAGAGAGCTTAGAGGCATGTCTAAGGATAATTAAAGCACAGTAGTATGATGAAGGTCTTAGGTTTTTCAGTCTGTGCAGTGTAATAAGGAGAAAGTTAGGAGGTGGTTTGTGTTCCACCTGTAAGGCCAAAACCCCCAAAGGGTGGAGACGCACGCTGTTGCCATTCTTACTTCCAGGAGCTGGCGCAGGGACCGGGTTCCTAAGGCTGATGTAGATACCTAGGTTCCCTAGCCATGGAAAAGGGGTGAGTTGGACCTTCAGGATGAAGATTGCCAAGAACCAGCATGTTTGCCAGAAACAGGGGGAAACCTAAATGAGCTGATAGGAATTGCAGAAGGAGGTGTGTTTGCAGCGCTGCTTCTCTCCAAGGGTTAAGTGTCTAACTGCAGCTCTGGCTTAAATGCCTGAATGGGTTCACCCTTGAAATCCTGGCCTTACAAATCAACCCTCCCTTTTTGGGAACAAGTGCATAATTCACTCTGGTCTTTTAAAACATGGCCGGAGGATGTTGCAGAGCTATCACCTCTATTCATGTATTAACTTAGCAATTCAAACGCTGTAAGGGTGAGAGCAGGTTTTTGTAATCTACTCAGCCCGTGGGAGATCAAACCCACTTTTCCTGCTTTCCAAGAGAATGTAAAAATTGTTAGCTCTTTGCCAGCCAAGAACGTGCAGGGGCATCCTGGGCCTATGTTATTCAGGAATAAGTCATCAAAATGATTCTGCTTGTTTTTCTAATCTGCTATTCTACAAATAGCATGTACAAAGTGGAGGGTTTTCCTTCTGTGAATTTGTTATGTGAATGGGTTAGCTAAGGATATTTATCTTATGCATACCTTATGGAAGTGGCCAGTGGAAGAATTACGTACTGCAATAGATCCAGAGGTGTAAAAGCAGAGTGCTGGTTGGCTGTACCAGAGGGGACTTTCACCTGGAACAGACATTTATATAAAATATGGCAGGCAAGTGGAAATACAAGCACAGGCTTCACCCCATTTGGGAAGTCAAAAAACTTTTATTGGCATTGCTGAGCAGGTGGAGGGATAAGTTGTCAAAAGTAAGAGAGGGTTTGTGGCTGGGGGGAAAAAAGGTAAAATCAAAGAATCAATAAAAGTGTTGGTTGAAAGCAATCATCTAGTCCAACCTCCTGTTTAAAGCAGGACTTACAACACTAGATCAGGTTAGCTTTAACACATTATGGTTGTCTCTTGTATGACACTCTTAAGAGACCACTAGTTGTGGTGGGAGAGATACCCCAAAGGAAAGTTTTCATGATAAAACTAGTTTCACATCCATGTTTTTTGTCTAACTTAGTTCTGATGGGGTAATTGTAATAAATTGAACTAGATATTCATTTTATTACTATTATCACTTCTGGTCATTCAGAATTAGTGAAAGAAAAGTAGATGAAGACTGAAATATAATTATCCTCAAAGAAATATTTTCTCCCTCAAGTGTTTGCAAAAGATACTAAAGTAATACATTTTTAATAGTGTCTATTTACTTAAACACATTAAAATTCAGTTAAATTAACGTTATGATCATGCACATTGCCTAATAAAATTGCATTTCATATTTATAGCAAACCAATTTTTTTCTTTTTAATGATTAGAATGTAATATCGTCCTTTGCCTTGGTAAATAAAATTAAATCATCAGTTAATACTAGTATATTTACTTAATGAAGAAAGTTATTTTTACATTCAGTATACGGACTTTTTTGTCTTTAATATTTATTAAGCAACACTAATTAACTGAGTAGGTATATATGAGTACTTTTACTGAAAACGTCTTTTAATAACTGGGGAAAACTTTCCTGAGGAACATGCCATCAATATTACTGTTCTAGATGAAATGTCTATGTTTCATCCATTGTTTCATCTTTCCACAGGAGAAACATGTGAGTATGGTTCATATTGAATCAAGAAAATCCAAGCGAAGGAACTCGGAGGTAGAAATTTTTGTGGACTGTGACTGCAGTAAGAAAGAATTTAATGAACTAATCCAGCTGCTCAAGTTTCAAACTAACATCGTATCTCTTAATCCACCAGAAAACATCTGGACTGATGAGGAAGGCAAGGCTGCTTTTACATTATTCAGTTTAGACACTGACAAACATTTTGCATAGGTATCTCGGTAATACCCTTCAGTACATTCAGCTCACATTCTGTCTTCTACAGATCTCGACTGTGTCCCTTGGTTCCCCCGGAAGATATCTGAATTGGACAAATGCTCACAGAGAGTTTTAATGTATGGATCTGAGCTGGATGCAGATCACCCTGTAAGTGTAACGTAAAACTGTATTGTAGATAATTTGTTCAGGTTGTTTAGTCAGTCAAATAAGAAGTCTGTTGACTACTCATTTTGAATACTTTTTTGAGTACATGGTTTTCAGAAGGTGCAAACGTCTGTAAGTTCTCTTTAATGTTTTCAGTGAATTAATTTTTTTTCTGTAATGGCACATGGAAAAAAGGAGGTCCTCTGCAAAACTTACTCACTATTGAGCAACTTTGTTCCCTTTTGTACTGCTTTCACTTATTTGTTTTTAATTAGCTGGTTGGTAGAAGCTTTCAGACTCTGAAGAATTTGGATCAGTGTGACCTTAGGTTCTGTCACAAGGAGAGATAAGAATTGATATCAGTAAAGGTGGCAGAGAAGAAAGAATGAGGGAAGGCTTTCTGAGCACTCGGGAGAGAATTACAAAATAAAACAGTGCAACATGTTCCTGTTTCTGCATGAATGCAGCAGATGGCAATGTGTCTCACATTGTTTCCTGACTTCAGCGACAGGAGGCAAGTCTGCGTTTCACACAAGCCATATACCGCAGTAGTACCAATGTACTCAATGCAAAAGGCAAAAAAAAGTTTTGTTTTGTTTTTTTGCTTTCTCTTGGCTTATCTTTGTTAATGCTTAACCTTTGAGTTGTTAGATGGCAGATGATTGCAAGAATTTGTGTTAGAATATTTTTACTTCTTACAAATCGAAGTTTCCACTTTTGGACCCCTTGGCTGAAAGTTACTGATGGTTGCTAACTGTATTCACTCCTACTCCAAAGTAAAAGAAGTTGGGTTAAACTGATATTGTAGGAAACTTCCAGAAGAAAGTAGTAAGCAGTGAGTTAAGATACCTGACTGTAAGGACTATGTTGTAATAGAAGAAGATTAAACTGCAGCTGTAGGTGATAGTTTCCTCTGTTTTTTGTCACACTTTTTTTTTTTTTTTTTGGTATTGTCCAAGATAGTGAAAAATGGCCCTGAAGAGATTGTAGCTGACTCCAGAAAGATCACTTCAGCGTAAGGGACTCTCTAGTGATGTATCCATGTTGTACCATGATATGGCAATGCCTGTGCAGCCTCTTTCCTGCTGACTCCTTTGGCTGATGAGAGGCAAGTACTCCCGCTGGCCCTGTGTTGAGGGCTCTCTGCGCAGTGCAGAAATAGCAGTCAAACCGTTGCCTTCTGTCCTAGCCACTCCACAGCTTCTGTAGCTGCCATGGCAGGGGCTCACACACAGACGCTCACCCGTGCACACACAGGCAAACTGACATCAGATGCTGGCCGTCATGATGTCTCTTGGGAGCCCCACTTTCCTGTCCCTGCTGGCTCCCGCCTGCCGTATCAGCCCTGAAAAGCATAAGTGCTGTGCTTGGTTCCCAGCCATCTCTAGCCTATGTGAGCCCTTCCCACAGTGTAGGCCTACAGTTAGGGGAGCATATGCTTGGATCCTGATTTCTGATGTGTACTTCTTGATGACAAACTAGGATTTACCTAGCGTTTTCTCAGAATGGAAAACTCTGTTGATTACCTTCAACCGCTAACAGTAATTTGGTTCAAACAGTGGCATTTCAGTCTTAATGGCAACTCATTCTAGCCTTGAGTTGATGATTGTGACGGGCAATTTGATACTGTTTTATGTTCTGAGCTGGTGCCTTCATTAAATACGTGAGTGCTCTGCTGAAAATCTGCTTTCAGTTTTATAGACAATGAAAAAAGACATTTGCATTATGTGAATATATATTTTACACTTGGGGGAACTGTTATAAACATAATTTACACACCATTTGTTATTCTGTGCAGCATACTAGGTATTGAAGATGGGGAAAAACTATAAAAACTGTGATTGGCCTTCCACAGCCCAGTTCTGGTGCCTGCTCTGTTCCTTGGTGGTTGTGTGTAGATGCCAGGGGGCCAAAGAATTATCTTATTACAGAACCAGCATAGCACCACCTTAGCTTCTAACTCACTCCATACTGGTTAATGGTTCCAGACTCAATTTCATTACATATGACAGACTTTTAAATCACCTGTGCTGTCTCCCATCCCTTTTGGTCTAGTGAATGGTCTGCAGCTGAGTAATTCAGTGCTTATGTCAAAAGGTATTAAGCAGACAAGGAGACTTCCCCAAATTTCAGGAACTTTTTGCCTGTCAAAAAGCTTTTACGTGTAGGGAGCATTCATTGTAACTTGTCATAGTCATTCTGGACTCTTCTCTAGTGTTTTGCAGGGGAAGTGCTATGCCCCATTTAAAGCAGGCCACAAAAATGCAGGGTCTGATAAGGCAAATGTTTGAGGAACCTAGACATTATGAAGCAGCTGATCTCTTTATAGGTATGGACAACAAGTCCATAGCCAGATGGATGCCAAGGAAGGAAAAAAGTCATCTAGTATCTGAAGGATGTTATAAGACCTCTGCTTCCCTGTTTGAGAGTGGAGGCCTGAAGGTTTTCTGCAGTCCTTTTATATTCTCCTTTAGTCTGCCCCAGCAGCACAACTTCTGTTACAGGGCAGTTACAATAGCTCTCAGAATTTCCTAAAGTTTATGCAAGCCTTTTGAATCAAAAGACATTATCTTTTCATTCCCTTCAATGGCTTGTGTTTGTGCATGTGAGCTGTAAGAGGCAAATGTGATTTACTTTCCATTTGTGACTAAGGGAAACTTAAATGCACTTTTGGGGCTGTTAAGTGTGGAACTTACTTAACTGTTTACCCTTTTTCATCTTCAGGAGGTTGGCAGTCCTGTCTTGAAAATAGATAGCTCTTTTGGAGCCCCAAACCTGAAGTGTCTAAATCTTTTATAGGTATAGAAGAGATCTTGTTTTAGTTTTGAATAGCTGACAGGGCTATAAGTGACTGATGTGTGTGTGTATGTTGTACAGCTGCTTTGTACTTAATATGCAAAGGGTATGAGCCTGCTACAGCCCATGAGGTAGAGCCTTGCCTCTGTAACTCAGATTGGAGCAATGTGCATATTTACTGCCAGAAGCTGATGGTTCAGTCCCTGATGTGTTAGTTAAGATGGCAACTGCCGAAGTAGCATCTTCAAAATGAGTTGTTTCTGAACTTTGGGCACTTTAGTTTTCTAGTGATGAAAGATGTATTAAGGATACATCAATTATTCTGCTTTGTGACTGCATGTAGCTCTCCATTTAGGTCAAGAAAAATCTGAGTGAGATGAATGGCAAGAAAAAAATTCCTGTTTTGTAACATTTTGGATGCCTGGCTGTACCTGTGTACAAGCCTGTCTTGAAAATACTCCTGTGGCAGAAAAAAGCACTAACTTATTTTCTCTTACAGTCCAGTAGGTGATGTTAATCAGAATACAATATAATTAGGCACTAAATAAACACTTTAATGATTTATTTTGTAGCTCTTACAGCTAATTTTCTGTCTTTATTATAAATTAATCTCTTCTTTCTTGCTTAAGGGCTTCAAAGACAACGTCTATCGACAGAGAAGAAAATACTTTGTGGATGTCGCCATGAGCTATAAATAGTAAGTACTGTTATAATTTTTCCCTGTGCTGCTGACTAGTTAGAATTCATGCTGCACTTCATTCTGCAGGATGAAGTTTTGCAGTAGACAAAGCGAGCCTTTAAACTTTGACCGATTTAGTGTAGGCTATAATTGACAAACTTAATGCTTGCAATCCTGTTACAAATTCAGTACAGATACAGGCAAGTAAAGAGTTTGGAAGGTAAGTGCTACCTTTTAAGCTTTTTTTTCATAGCTCGTTAAACTTAAGAAATTGTTTTGCAAACGCAAAATGCAGTGCCTTAATGACAAACTGATGTACCACAGAATCATACATATCCAGTGTCCCTACGTGGGCTAGAGCCTGGTCACAGAACACCAAACTGTTACTTGCTACTTGAGACAAAGAAAATTGTGCCCATTGTGAGGAGAACTGTTATACGTACCTGGAATGGCGCCCAGAAAAAAGTGTTGTACGTAGAGCACACCATGTGCTTCCCACTGTTCAGACAAGCTTCACTTCTGTCACAATTATTAAATGAATCACATTCCTACCTGCCAAAGTTGAACCAGGACATGAGTCTAGTCCTGAGGATGTTCAGAGCCTCAGAAACTACCTGTTGACTAAGGGTGAGCTTCTTGGGGTAGGAGCAACAGTATGCTGTTGCACAGGATACTGCATATATGACACTCCTAATGCAGAGAACCAAGAGAGAAGGGAGGAAAATCTCCTGCTGTACAGGCCACACAAGGTAAGGAACAACATTTGAATCCATGACAAAAAAGAATTATTACTTCTAGTTTTACTACTAGGATGATTTCTGATTACTGAAGAGAGTAGATGACCTGTGCAGTCCTAACCTCAATATGGATTGTGACTAAAGGAATTTCTTTGGCATTAGGGTGTGCGGTGCCCTCTGAAAGAGTCTGGAACCCCTGGATGCTGTTTATATGTGGTGTTTTGTGAAAAATCCTTGCGTTTGTATCATGGTACAATTGTGGTTTAGAGATTTTCTTATTCCAAAGGGCCTGGGAGAATTAGCTGCCTCCATGACATATATAAATATACGTATGCTTTTTTTCCCCATACCTTGGTAGTTTCCACAGAGCCAGTAGACTTTCAGGGTCTCAGCTTTCAGGCTGAAGCCTGAAATTCTAATTTGATTTTTGTTCATTCTTTAATGAGGAACAGTATCGCTGACTTTAAGAAAGAACTCATAGGATCCCAGGATTTGATCCAAAACTAAGAAAGCTGTAGTTAGACAAACTCACTAGAGAAGGGAATTATTATTTTCTTTTCATTTTCTTAATACACTGTATGTTGCAAAATGCCTTTTATTAATTTTGCCAATACAGCTCTAAACTTCTCAGAATTCAGTCAGTAGATTTTTCTGTAGTTATTGGTGCTGGTGTCTGAGCACAAATACAGTGCACATATTTTCTCATTGAATTTTATCTTTCCAGATCAAGCCAGTATTTCCAATTTGTTACCATCCCTGGAAGTTAGAAAACTTTCTGCACTACCTACAAATACCTGCTGTGTTGTAATTTTCTTGTCACATAAGCATTTAACTGACCCCGGTCATACTCTTAATTTTATTTGTAACAGGCCTAAACCCTCATTCTCAAGGAAAAGAACATACTAATTTCATGTTCTTTTCAATCTTACCATACTTTTTCAGATTTTTCATTTTTCTCTTTTGAGATTTCTACCTACGTTGTTTAAAAAATATAAAAGACAACATTTTTTTCACCCTGCATAAAAGGCACATCTTGGCAGGAAGCAACTCAAAAACAGGTTTTTAAAGATTATTTGGTTCTGCTTTTCTGTTCTTTATTATGAAGCTAATACATGGGCTGTGGAAGGCTGGGGGGGACAACAACATAAACTGTGCATTGTGACCATATTATCCTGATTTCTTCTTCCTTTACTGTTGTCCAGTCATATCCTTATGGTATTACCAATCTAACAGATTACTAAGTGCTAGCGTAGGTTCCCCTTTCTTTTGCCCCGTGGTGGCATTTGTTTAGCTGGGTGCTTCTGACATTCATCCAGCACACTGAGCTTCTGCCTGCTGGGGGCAGGCTGGTGGCTGTTGGAGAAACTTCCCAGGCTCTGCAGTTTGCTCTCTCTGCTGACTGGGTAAGTCCTAAGTTCACTTATATTTGAAAAATGGACAGAGACAGGGTTTTTTTTTGTTTTCAACTGATTGAGATAGTTCTTCTTCTTGACTAGCTTTTATTGTAGTATAAAATGTCAAGCAGATACCTGTGGATGAGGGCAGGCTATGTGCACTTCTAGAACTCCTTCAGTAAACTCAGATCATACTCCATTTACCCATAACAGTAACAGTAGTGCCATGTATTTCACAGCTGCTAAATTGCTGGAAGCATCTTCCTCCCTCTTCCCCACTAAGATGCCTAACTACTGGAAAGATCATGCTGCTGGCTCACTAGGCAGTTGCTGGTCTTCTACCCCAAAGATCCCCCCCCCCCCCCCCGAAGCAGTGGGAAACCTCTTTTCACAAAATCACTTAGAGTAATCCTGTGTATTCCCAGAAAAACAGATACAACAAAGGGAAGGAAAAATTCTTTTGCTTCTTTAGATTTTGGAGGCTCAACAACCATTTTTGCAGGCAAATTACAAAAATCAAAGCAGCCAAAACAGGGGTTATTTGATGGCCGGATCTTGTACTTCAATAAAGCTGCTCAGAAAATACCCTCCTTGTCCCACTGATGCTTTCAAACATTTAAAAGATTTTCAACTTTTCCCCTTATTATCAGAAGAGTGAAATCAAGATACTTTAAATACTTTTTAGTCAGGGACCACAAAACAGCTGATAGGCCGGTAACTGTAGCAGTTACCGAGATGTGGCAGCATCTCATTCTAACTCCTCAGGTCTGCTGAAGTTAGAACTAGTTATCTTAACCCCACTGGAGTGCCATATCTGCTGGGCAGTCAGTCTCTGTCTAAGTTTATCTGTCTGCTCTGTGGAGACAGCCCAGGGAGTCCTTCACCCTCAGCAACCTGGAGCTCAGTCTAAGCTGCATGGAGGAAAGGTAAATTAGCTCGTGAAGGACTCTGTGCTTCTACAGCTAAACTGTTTCTGCCACCCATGTTGGTGAATTCAGAATTAATTTGGATGTCCTGAGACTACGCTGCAGTCTTGTCAGACTCTTCTCTGGCCTAATGACTATTTACTTATTTATACAAAAAAGAGCAGCTTTGGCAGGAAATGTTGAGAGCGCTTCACCCCAGTGTAGCTAACAATTCTATGTTATAAAGACTGCTTTCCTTGGAGACCAAATTCAGAGCATTCTCTTGAACCTCTGTTGCTCATATCCTAGGTAAGTGACCTACCTAGTCATTAACTGAGGTTTGATGTGTTTCTCCTTTTCATTTTCCAGTGTTAAAAAAACCTCAGTTCCTTAAAACAATAGTGAAGAGATTTGCCTACAAAAAATTAGCTCTGTCAAAAATTGTTGAGTGGAAAAGTCCCTGTTTGGTGTTTCCTTTATGAATTCCTGTTGTTCTATAGCAGTAGACATTCTGCTTTGGTTGAACATAAAGAGGCCTCAGTAGGGGGGAGAGGGAGTGAGAGAGAAAAACACTGAGAAGTGAACCTGGAGAATTAGGGATTTTCTGGTGCTAGGTGTTAAAGGGAAAGGGATGTTAATAAAGTACAGCAATGAAAATCAGCTGCATGAAATAAGTGGACCAAAAAATAAATGTTTCTCCCTGCTTCGCTTAGTTTCTATCTTAAAGTTAGAGGAGATGTGTTAATCTTGCTAATTAGTCCTCTGAGACTGATTAGGGATTGCAAAAGTGTTGTGAAGATTAAAGCAGGAGGAGAAATACAAAGTTTATAGAGGGAATTTATAATATGACTTGATAACTCATGACCATGGCAAAATGGAAAGACCCTATTTTAATAAGGGGAAATAAAAATTCAAGTTAGGTTAGCCTGGAAAGTCATCGTATTCAGCCACAAGAAAACTGGGTATGCAGGCTGTCCATTCATGTGAATTACTGGATGTTTGAGCACAAGGTGGGTCTAACTTTAAGTAGGAGGAAATGGAGTTTTGCAGAGCTGAGTGAGAATGGTGTGGGTCCTCCCTCAAGTCTGGCTCTCTTGATCTTCTGGGTAAAGAAAGCCATATCTTGATGGGCTGGAAATAAGATTGGCTTTCCTAGGCATAAATTCTATTAAGGAATACATGCCCATTGAACCTTATTTCAGTACCAGGTGAATTAGTTGAAACAATAACTAAGTTATAAACCTGCTGGTGAGCAGTGAATAAGCTTCAGATGCTTGTTCTTGTTATACCTCTCTAGCGACAGGCTAAATAGTAAGTTGAATTTTCCCACTGGTGCATAGATTTCTTCAGCATTGCTGGGCCTGCGCTGACCCATACTGACAATATCCATAGTAGTGGTCAGGTCTAAGGAAAAGGGACATGGCTACTGCACGGTATTTTGGCAGCCCCACGTGGGTGGAACAGCTGCCTGGTGTCCACTTGTGTATAATACAATTTAAAATAGCTGTGTTACGCTTTCCACAAGCAGGCAGGCAGCTTAGGGTTGATAGAGTGTAAAGGTGAAGACAGATACAAGATAGGAAGGTTTGACTCCCACCACACAATGCGTTTAGACCCAGTGCAGCTTCTGTTGGTGAGAAATGCTTCGCTAACGTGTTGCAATTCTTGTCATGTCTGCAAAAGAGTGGCTGAAGGGGAACAAGAAGATTTAATGTATTGAATGTTCAGTGAGTATTTAACAAGCATAAGTACTTCATACAAAGTAGCCTTTGACTGACAGATGCTGCCAAGGATCAAAATACTTTGATATAGTGAAAGGCAGGGGGTTTAAATAGTTATTTTTCAATAAAGACAAAGGGACAACCACAAATTAAGGTAGGGCAGAAGTTCTTCTCACATGCATATAGGGACTGCAATTACGTGTGACATGAGGGTTTGTTGTCTTTGCATCATATGATGGAGATAGAATGATGAACTGGTGATACCTGGGAAGGAGACCCCTCTCAGTGACAGACCAGCACTGCAGCTCTCCTGCTGCTCTGGGCTCCCCCGGGCCTGATACCCCTGTTCGGCAGCCCAGCCGACCGAGTCTGGTGTCTGGGACTGAGGAGCTGGGGGAGGAAGCTGCAGCACTGAGCTGGGAGTGTCGGAGTTGCCAGCCCTGTGGCAGCGGAGCAGGAGAGAGGGGGTGGGAGGGTATCCTGTTAATCCCTTTGTTAATCTGTACTTGGTTAAGGTCTGGGAAAGGAGAGGGATACCTGAGGAGAAAGCAGATTTCACAGGTTGTGAATGTTAAATCTAGAGGAAGATTATAAAGTTTCTAGGGGTAATTTATTATGTGAGATGATGGCTTATGAGCATGGTGTGGGAGATTCCATAGAGCTAAATACCGGGCAGTGCAAACTGGAAGGACCCCTTCACACTCTTCACACAGTCAGTCAGTTTTAAATTAACTAGAACCACTCAGGGCAAATCTTGGATGTCAGAGGCAGATTAGCAGGCAAGGAGGCACCCTGGAAGTCTCCTGCTTTGCAGTTTCTATGCATCTGCATAAGGGGGAGGAGGAAGAGGAATTGTGGAGAATAAAAAGTTTAATGTTAAAAAGTTAAAAAAAGATGGATTCAGAGGCTTAGTTTTGCATAGGATAGGCTGTTGGCTGTGAGATGAGCTTCCTCATGATGTAGTCCTGACAGAGTAAATCTGCAGTTCTAAACATATCTTCAAATTTAAACAAGAGTCTGAACAATAAATACGTATTTTTAATCGCATCCACATATTGTAAACATCTATGTAATTACCTAATATTCACTTCATAAAATGCTAAGTAATGATGCTCTGTGCATAATGTTTTGTATTTTAAAGAATGCATAGGACTACTGATGGTTTTACTGAATATGCATCAGTAAACTGCAGGGCTGAAACTGCAGCAGGATCTTGAGCTACTTATTTACAAAGGCACCAGTGGTGACAAACAGAAATATTACTCTGATATAAAAACACTGTATGGTACGAGAAGTCCATCTTTCTACTATGATATGCACAAAAATAAGAAATAGTCTTGTTTTTTAATAAGAAATAAATTAAATTCTTAAGAAATAAATGTAATTGTACAATATAGAGATCATCAAGAGGAAATTCTAGGAAAAAAGCATATAGTCATTTTTTAAATAATCAGTTTTTAATAGGCTTGTCTGTCTTATTTAAATAACAGATATTTACAGATATTTTGCCAGTCTAGAACCTGGTTGTGTTCAAACATATTTTTGTATTATTTTATTTTTTACAGTGGTCAACCCATTCCCAGAGTGGAGTACACAGCTGAAGAAATTAAAACGTGGGGGGTGGTATTTAGGGAACTCAGTAAACTCTATCCCACCCATGCTTGTCGTGAATATTTAAAAAACTTTCCTCTGCTGACCAAGTACTGTGGATATAGAGAGGATAATGTGCCTCAACTGGAAGATGTTTCTATTTTTCTTAAAGGTAAGACATTCTGGTTCATCAATAGATATGGTTTCTTGAAAACACTCTTTTCCATTGGTATGAAATACAAAGCGCATAGGAGAAAAGGACTCCCAGTATTGCCAGTGGGCTTTGGTTTAGACCAAAGTATATATATATTTATATATATTTTTTACGTTCTCCATGGGAGAGAATTTGTTCAGTTGAGATAGTTGCATGTATGTAGTAAGAAGGTGAGAGGAATTATGTAGTCAATCACATATCACATAATATTATCCTGCACAGGGAGAAAAGTTTTTCAGTATGATCAAAAGAAAGAGCTGAATTAGCTCTGCTCTTCTGATTACCACAGTGTGCATCTCCCAAATATCCAGACAGTTAAAATGAGGGATAAATGTCTAGATAACAAATATCCAGGCGGTTAAAAGGAGGAATAAAATATATAGATAACAAAATTTTAAAAAGAGAGCAGGTTTGGCACATTGTTGTACATGAAGTGTGCCCTTACTAAACATGAGGCACTTCTCTTTCATGTCATTTTTAAGGGATCAGGATATTACCTATTTAAGTTTGAAAATGCAAAAACGCCCTTCTTTTTCATAGGTAGTCAAAATTTATTTCATAAGGAAGGAGAAGTGGCAGACATGAGCCTGCTGGTTTTAACCCTAGAGAGGCAAGCTGTCAGCATTCTGATTCTTTCTTCTCCTCAAGGGTCCTTTCCAATGCATGCACTTGTGCCTTAATCCTCTTGGACAAATTGCAGGAGCTCAGAACTAAAATACAGATATGTATACGTGGAAAAAAAGATATTTATACTCCTAGTGTTATGAAAAAAATTTGCAAAATTTTTGTCTCAAATGTGAATGGAAAATTTTTAACTAAAAAACACACAAAATTTGTAATGAAAGATTTACTTTCCCCATTCCCTTCTTCATCCTTAATTCTTGTTTATGATCACCTGCATTTACTGATCACTCTTTGAGTTTGGTTGTGTCCTGGGTCCCTCATATGTTGTCTTCCAGTCTCTAAGGAATGATACCAAAGTATATAGATTCTTTTTCCCTAACTAGAAACTTAAAAAAACCATACTTCTTTCAGAAATATGTTTTCAGACTAAATACAACAGCCTGTGGAAGATAAACTTGGAGCATTTTCCTGTAAACACCTGAAAGAGTAAAGAATGAATTTGGGAGAGAAATGTCCTTTTCAAAGTCACTGAGTCTGAAATAATTCCCTACTGGGACTAATCTGACAAAGGAATACTTTGTTAAATATTTAAATGAGAATCTCAAATATGAAAGTCAGTATTTTATTGTCACAAGACAGTATTTTATCTGTAAAACTTATGACATTTTTGGTTTAATCCTATTCTGTTCTGTTAGTTTGCAATATTTTTACAGAAGTTATCTTGTTTTGAAAACTTCTCTCCTGTTTGGTACTGGACATGAAAATCAGATACTTTGTGATTTGAGAGCATCACTTATGCATACCCTTATCTTCTTTTCTAGATAAAGTTATTAAAACAAACTTTTAATTACCTCAAGCTGTTTTTATTAAACATATGCTAGCAATGCAAAACAGTTCTTGTACATAGTAGGTGAAAATTACATATGGTGATCTTTAGCCAAGATTTTTGGTGTCATGCTTCTGATTGAATCATTAACTACAGATCATTACCTGTCCTCAGAAATTGGTATAGAGATACTTAATATGATCATAATATGGTCTTTCATTATCTCCTTCACTTCAGAAAGGTCTGGCTTCACAGTGAGACCAGTTGCTGGATACCTGTCTCCCCGAGATTTTTTAGCTGGATTAGCATATAGAGTTTTTCACTGTACTCAGTATATACGACATGGCTCAGATCCTCTCTACACACCAGAACCGTAAGTTTCTGTGTTAGCTTTAGTACTAAAAAATATGCTTACTGGATTCTTAAAGGACCCAATTGCATTTGCTAAGATTGAGAAGAGGAGCCTTCCCACAAAGGTAGAAGTCTAGTTACACTGAAGTCAGTGACAAAACCCTTCACTTTGATGGGGCCGGAATTTCATCCAAAAGCTTCTTCTTGGACTTTATACTTAAATGACTGTTATTTATATGATGGGTCAAAAAATTCTGAGTTGTTTTTCAGTGGAAAATGGAGTTTCCCCCATTCTACAATAAACATCTTGAAAAAGTGTCTAAAATCTTAATTTCCAGTGGGGGAAATAAAGAAATTAAAAAACAAAACAAAGAAAACATGAATTCCTTGAAAAAAATTGCTTTCAGATTATAATTTGGTCTTCTGAAGTCCCCATTTCTCTCTTTGGGCCACATTCCCCAGCTGAACTTTATTTGTTTCCCATGATACAGCACAATCAAGCCATGAGATACTGCTCTCTTACCCAAAGAGGATGTTAGATACGAAGCTGGTGATGTAGAACATAACGGAAATAAGAGACATTTAACTATGACTTTCATGGGACTGCACTGTAGCTTTTCCAAAACAGAATATTTCAAGTTTTGGATGAAATCTTTTGGCGTTTGGGATCTTGATGAAAAGTAGAAAAAAATTCAAGCAATTTTGTTCTTTGCCTTGTGTTATATGCTGTGTGCTCTGTGCGGTAATAACAGAACAGTACATGACAGTCAGGTAGTATAGAGGTATTTTCACCAAAGGCATCTGCAGATCTTGTAAACCACGGGAATGGTGTTTATGCAGTGAATCAGTCATGAGACCATTAGCATGAAATGGTGGCTGTTGTTTATTCAGCTAGTACTATTTTGGTGTGTTTTATTTTTGCCAAAATTTACAGAAAGGGTTTATATATTTTATACGCATATACATGTAGACACATATATATACACATCCATATATATTCAGCTCCAGTCTTATAAACGTTTGGACACATGCCTTGCTTTGATTTCATGAATAGCCTGTTGAAAATATGCAATAACATTTTTGGATATAAAAAGATTAAGGGAACTGCATATTAAGCTGTTTCCAACAATGCTTTAACATATTATTCTAGCAGGAGTCACCAGGTGGTGCTGTTATACACATATCTACTTTTTTCCTCAGCATGTGAGCAAAGCAAAGTCTGCTAAAGTGCTGTGAGGCTGGTTTTGTGATGCATGTTTCTATTAGGAAATTGGTGGCAATCCCTGAAAGAATTCACTCACTTCTGTCATCTCAGTAATTTAGAACTTTAATCTCAGCAATTATTAGGCAAAATTGCTAAAATGTAGAATCCTGAAAAAAGGGATTGGAAGTGTGATGCTGGCCTCTTCTGTTCTATCTGAAGAGATCTGTAGATATTTCAGGTAAAGAAATTATACTTAGGAAGTACCAGGCTTTGCACTAATGATTTCCTTTCCAGTGGTAAGCCAGTATCTCAGTTTGCCACACCTGGTAATGCTCAGCAGAGGGATGATGACATTTATTAACTTAATATAAACTAGGACTTTATTTCCATCTGTTGATAGGGGATTTAGGTACGTAACACCAACAGAGACAAAGGAAGGAACATGTTCCAGGAAACAATCAAGTGTGTGTATGTTTTTGCTGATGGTGTCTGGTTCATTGATTTGTGTATTTGTGACCTCTATTTTTCAGGATGCTGCTTACACACAGAATTATGCAGCGTATCATAGCTGATGTTTAGTAGTAGCTGCAACTTTTTTTTTTTTTAATAACCTTTCTGGTCATGGTGTATTACAAGTCACTGTATAGTAATAGTAGCTGAATTAGAATGAAGATTCTTGTTCCTTATTTGGACTGAACTTAAAAATCCAGGTTATGGTCTTAACAGCTCTAAATATGACTAATATAGGAATTACGTTGTCATTCTCTAATAATGTTGCTCTCTTCCTACAGACCGACTTGTTCAGAAATTACGTAAATGAAATAATGTATGCTCACTACAATGAACTCCATAGGAAATTTTTGAAAAGCCCTTTTAAACTGTGTGTGATTTTTCATAATATACTGCATATAGTAAGCGTTACCAGACATGCAGAGTGAAATCCTGGCTTTGTTGTAGTCAGTGGCAAAACTACCACTGACTTGAGTGGGGGCATTTCTTCATCCTCTGTAGTAGCTGCAATCCCTTCGGATCTGTTTGTTGATATATGGCGACATAATGAGGTTTGCTGCAGGTCCTGGATCTGTGAATGTGGTATTTCAATGATATAAACGTGATAAAAAGACTCCCATTGACTTCAATGGGCTTTCCATCAGACTTAACACCCAGACTATAGAGCTAGATGCAATTAGGGAATTCACTTTGCTTGATCTCTATCACTACTATATGCATTTAAAAACATTTCTTCCTGGGTTTCATTATGTTTCTACTGCATTCACAGAACTGTATAGATTTCCTCTGTTCTACTAACTAATTTACTCCAAGAAAAATCTTTTGCTGTGAAAAGTGCATTACGAAAATGTTATTTTCTTTGAGCAATGTGTGTGAATAAATTAAAGGAACTTAATTATTTTCTGAATAAAACAAAACAAAAGAATCAAGCCTGGTAGTTAAGCAAAGAATTATATTGTTTAGACTATCTATAAAGGGCCAGACTGGCAGGGAAATCTAAGAGCCTCCTATGACCATTCCCAATGCTAGTTCCTGGTTCTGTCTGGAAGTTTTCTGTTGTTGTTGTTCATTTATTTTTTATTTTAAACTCGCCGCTCTGTAACTACACATTCAAAATATTACTATTTGTAGTTTTTATAGAAAAATCAGTAAGCTAAAGACAGAACAGAAATATCTTCTGCCTCCTCATCCTCCCCTCCTTGCCAAGATAGACAAGTTAATAGGACTAGCCTTTGTCTGTTCCCGTTTTTGTGGGCATGGGTGGAAGTGATACCAAGAGCCTGCGTCCCAGTGCAGAACCAGGAATACCCCAGCTTTGCTCTATGTGTTTCTGGGAGTTGTGACTGCAGCACAAGTAGATACGGATGTGGACAGTACCTCAGATACCAATACTAGTGATGCAGCTGTAGAAGCTTGCCTGAAGCCGAGTATGCTTATGTGAAGCCAGGAACTTGAAGTCAGTCCCACTGTATCTTCTTTACTCTCATTATCCGAACTACTGGTATGAAGTTACCTTAAATATCTCTGCACTGTTGCAGTGCGGCATAGGTAAAGCGTTCAGACAGCAATTAGTGTTGATTTCTCCAGTGAAGATGGGAAATGGAGTTAAAGCTCTGCACTGGGTGACTTTGTGGCCCATTTCTGTGTTGGAAGGTGATGGTCAGGGGAATTGGGTCATCTAGTAAATTCTGTTTGGTACTGGGAATTTTCTGGATGTATCTATCAGACTGCAAACTCAGTTTCCCTGCCAGGAGGTGATGGAAGAAATTGTTGTGACTGGAACTGGATTAATAAAGAAGAGTCATTAACCTTTGATTATTATCCACCCAAGTGGTGCAAACCATCTCCTGAACGAAGAGGTGGATGCAGAGCAAGCCAATTTTTCACTTCTGAGCTCCAGTTAGGAAGGGAGTACTAAGCTACGGGTCCTCTGATAGGGAACTTCAGTCATCATGCTAGACTTGGAACATCATTGAGCAAAGGGGTGTAGAGATCATAAAAGACTTCTTGCCAGCTATTTTTGAAGAAAAACAGGAAAGAAGAGTTCAGGTAGTTCCCATGCTCTGAAGGAACATGCAGTGATATAAGAACAAGGGAGGGACAATCTTACTTTCAGAAAGAGGGATGAGCTTTACCAGTGGAAAACGCATACAAATACTTTTCCTAATGTAACTATAATATCTCATATTGTTTCTGGCCAACTGTAAATATCAAACATGTTTCACAGACATTGACTAGAAATACTGGTGCACAGGGAATTTGAGTGCACAGTCTGTGTTGCCGCCACTGTGTCTCAAGTCAACCTCCATGAAACATGTTTGTTTCATCATGTGACACAGAAGTCCCCATGTACCTTGTCAGCTGCTTTGGGGAATGCATACATCTAGGAAAGATTGCTGTATAAACACAAGCAAAATTAGATTTGGTAATTCCTCCCTACTATAGAGTGTATTAGTCATACGTGTCCTTAGCTCAGACATACCATGCACAACTTCAGAGCTGTGCCTGTCTCACCGAGAAGTGTGAATATAAATATGAGCAAATGTTGGTAAGCTTCTGTCAGGGAGGCCATCTGGGCCGAGAAGAGAGATTTGTATGTAACTGTACAATATTGCAACTGTATTTGATAAACTTTTGGTGAGGGAAATTAGGATTGCCAATAATGCTAATGTTCTTTTGCATGCAGTCAGGAATTACTATCTACCTAGAGACAGTTGGCACAGATTTCTTGGTGAAGAATAGTGGCATCTCTTAGTGAGAATAGGAGTCATTAAATTATATATAGGGTTGTTTTTCTGTTCTTGATTTATCTGAAGTGTCAGAGTCTGTGTCTTTTAGAACAAAAATACTTATGAAAGACAAATTGGATGATTTGGGGTAGAAGGCAAAAACTTGATTTTTCCTCCCTGCCTTTAAAACATTTGTTTACAGCTTAAAAAAAAAAAAAGAGAGAGAGAGAAACGTCTTTGGAAAGACAAAAGCAAAGGAAATGTCAAATCAGATTTTTAAAGTGAACTTTACTACCAAGTCCATTATTTTCTGTGAACAAATATAGGGAAACTTTCAGAATTGTTTGAGAGCTTTTTATAGATGATGCATGTGCACTTTTGTTTGTTTGTTTGTTTTTAATAGACTTACATTTGCACTTTGTTGTGACTAATAATGCACTCACAGGTGTGGACAGTAGATAGTTTTCATTACTACGATACCAGGCACTTCCTTCTGAAATGATCCAGGTTCTTTACTTTTTCTGAAATCTGCCTGGTGAAAACTGGACTGCATAACAAAATATATATTTATATATATATTTTTTATATATATATTTATATATTTATATATATATATTTAAATATATAATTATAGTAGGAAGTTGGGACTAAACTAGAAATGAAGCACACAGATACCTTTTAAATATTGCCTTAAATTTCTGATATGTAGATGGCAAAATGTATGGTTATGGAGCTGTATCCAAGTGCAGAGTGGGGAATGGAGAAGAGGAAGAGTGTGTGTGTTGGATTTTGAACTTGGTTCACGTGGAGAGAATTGCTGAAAATTGTACTTGTGAGACAGCTGACTTTCCTTTCGGCAGTTCAGTCTTTGTGGACAAAGCCTGGAAGACAGCAGTGATCAGGCCTTCCCAGTCAATCTGGAAATGATGGGAAGGTCATGGAATAGGTGGGATTAAGTGACATATAACTCATTTAATAGAAGCAAACCTGTGTGTTTCTATAGAATTGTATACAGGGAAGAACAGCTGTACTGCAGAAAGATGTAAGACTTTTAAAGTAAGGTTGAGCCCATGTAAAATGGCTTATGTTAAATTGGTTATGGAATGTTTAGATTTATTTTTGTGATGGTGCTCTTCTCATTTCCATTCCCCTAGGGATACATGCCATGAACTCTTGGGACACGTACCTCTGCTTGCTGATCCCAAATTTGCCCAGTTTTCACAAGAAATAGGACTTGCTTCACTGGGAGCATCTGATGAAGATGTTCAGAAGTTAGCCACTGTGAGTCAAAAATCTTTTTTGGCATGCTTTCTCTTATCCCTGTCTGTCTTTTCAGTTAATGAAGTGACGTGCGTTGTCTTACCAGATCTGACTTAATTTTCAGGTTGCAGATGACTGTGATGTGACAGTCACAGAGCTTTAGGCATTTCCTCATTGTCTTTAATAAGAGCAAAGCTGAACACACTAGTCTTTAGGTAGTCAGTTTAACTATTTATGTGCTGTAACTATCCAATTCCCGAGGATTGTTGAGATGGATTTTGTCTACTTCAGGGTGCTAAAAACAAGTAACCAAGGTACTTTTGGAAGAAAAGAAAACATCTTTGGTGTGTGCTCTCAGCTCTACACTCTAAACTCCTCCACAGGAAGCCACTTTGGCTCTTAGCACTGCTATTTCAGTACTCGCTGATCTGCTTTGCAGATGTTCACTGTATTGTAGTGTGTGCTGGATTTTGAGATGTTGCACCCTTGATCCTGCTTCTGTTGGAGAATATATAAACCAAGGCTTTGCAGCAATAAATCTAGACCGAGATCATGTATCTCAGCCAGTGGTTGTGAGCTGGATTTTGTGTTTCATCAAACGAGACATACGGGAGTAGACAGTCAGTGAGAACAGGATGAGGCTGCATATCAAAGATGTTAGATGCTACTAACCACCTGACTGGAACTTTCTTGCCTGTTGTGTCAGGGACTCTCAGATTCCACTGAAGGACCCTGCCAAGTTGCCAGGACTCCCAGCTTCTGCCCACCTGTCAGCCCTGCTGTGTTACCATTTCCACACAGCTCATCTTTTTTTCCTTTGCATCATGACATAGATTGGTGACCTCTGCTTGCTCTGTTCAGTTGTTTTGTTTTAACTTACTGTATGCTTCATTTTGTGTATCCTGTTAAAACTAATACTGCAAATAATATCATAAACAAGATTATATTTAAAAAGCAGCTCAATATTTAAATATTGACACTGATGAAAAATTCTGCGAGATCCAGCAGAAGAATTGGTTACCAGGATACTGTTGCTTTTGTACATATGAGAACTGCAGTGGTGATTTTAAGGGTTGCAAATAACTTTTTCCCAGTATTGAAGGCAAATTCAAAACAAGATCCATTAAACTGTCATAGTATTGATGCACTAGCTTAGCAGTGAGTTAGAGTCCCATCTGCTGAAGAATGAGTTCTACTCTGCTCTGTACCTGTTCGTTTGTTTATTTCTTTATTTTTTCCCTGTAGCCCTCCAGAAGAGCCCACCAATTCATTTAATCAAACAGGCCTCGCTTCTTAATTAGACAGGCTTGATGTCTCGCTCATGGCCACCTCCTCTCACGTGCTTCAGGATGTGTTGCTTGGTTTTCTAATGGCCATTTACTGAGAGGAAACTGTTGTTCCTGTGCAGGAATCATGAAAGCTGTTGTGTCTATTTGCATATTTGCTAGGAAGGGACTTGGTAGGAAGCAGGCCTACCTTGTCATGACCTGCAGCCTGCAGAGAAGAACTAGCTAACAGACTGTTCCTGTAGGTATTTTGAGGAAAACAATATGTCCAAGTCTTTCGCCCCGAAATACCCTTAAATGACATGAGTCTGTTGCAGAGGACAATGTTGGGACTGCTCTGTTTGGGGAGAGATGTTAATATAAAGTGACCTCTGAACATTATATAAATGCTTTCACAACTCCCCTCCTGCCGGCCTCACAAAAATGCCCAATTATGACTGACTCTGTCATCTGAACAATGAACTGTTCCTGAATCACAAAGCCAAAAATAAAACAAGACAACTGAATCACTTTCCCTTATCACACTGAGAATTTGATATCTGAGTCAAATTTGATTTCTCTTCCCATGCTGGAAATAGCTCTTTCAGGTGGAAGAGACATTTAGAGAGAGCCTTACGGTAATCCAGATGCTGTTTTGCATAGACACAACGAGGGGCTAGATTCCCCTGGGGTGCAGGTACTTGACAAATACAGAGATATTACTTGCCCTAAAACTTGTAATGTCAACAAAACCAACTTGAGGGGAAGTGGCGTGAATGTCTCTCAGCAGTGAGGCTGAGGAGGCCAAGGAATTCATTCAGCTGGGTATCAAATGGTACCTGAGTTTCTATTAACTGGCTTTTGCAGGATTCTGTTGCGTTTCCACCTAGGTAAAAAACATGGAGACGCATTGAGCTGAAAAATGCCAGCCAAGAGTCTAACAAAGAAAACCAATGCAGCTTCCAGCTAGGCAACTTCAAAGTAAATATAGAAACAAATGAGCTGAGAGAACATGCATATTAATGAGCTTGCGGCAATATGCCCCAAACAAGCATCTCATTATCATGACCTGTTTAAAAAGATAGTGACATTAACAGCTGAGCCATTTCAGAGAGGACAATGGCTTTAGGAAGAGAAGAGAACACCTCTTAAGAATTCAGACCAGACAGGGAAGAATTATTACAGGTGATTTCCTAATCTTTTGCTTGATTCTGCTTTCAAAAGCTACAGTGCATCTGCCTCAATAGATCTGCTCTTTGTGTGCATTCAGTCCTGAGCTGCAAAGGAAACCTGCTGATGTTTTTGTCCCTGCAGACTTGACACAGTGGATGGAGAGCAAGCTGGAGCCTGGCCCCTGGGCAGACCAGATTTGTTTGCTAAGTTGCAATTAGTCACATCTGTGCAACCCCATGGAGGGCACAGATGTAAGTGGGAGAGCTGTTGCAGAGACCCTGGTGCTGGCCAGCTGGGAGGGGAAAGGAGAGCTGCAGGGAGAGAGGGCTGAGAAGGAGGATATGAGCTCGCCTCACTTTCATGTATGAGTCTGATAGTCGGACTGTGGAGCAAGCGGAAGGAAGTGTCATCTTTTCCTCTTTCACATAAGCATTCTTTCCATGAGAAATGAAAATATTGAAAGAGCCAAAAGACTATCTTTACAGTGTTTTTTGAGAGATGCTGTTCCCTTTACAGTGTTTGAGGGTAGTAGGAGACCTTCTCAAGAAAGAGAGAAGACACAGAAAATAAATGACTGAGATATAAATTACTGGAACAAGACAAAATAATTACACAATCCATTTTATTGCTTGTATTATGGTACAATGCAGTTACTAATTGAGGAAATAGATTGGGCTTATATGTCTGGGATGCTGATCATTATCATGATCATGATGTCTTGTGCTACTCTGTGATTTTCTAAAAATGCTTTTTGGGTTTTTTTTTTTTTGCCTGAGTGTGCCTGTTTTTTCTATTTCCACATAATACTAAAATAAAAACTGTCTTTTCTGCCTACCTATCAAACTATGCACTGTGGGGATGACTTGACATGAGGTGCTTCAACTAATTTATATAATATATGATTTACACCACACTTAACAGCACATAAGGTAAAGTTTTGTCAGGAAAATCATTCAAAAAGTGTGCCTCGGTTTGTATTTTAATATCACCTTGTAATTTGTGGACTTGAGAGCCAGAGAGCAGTGGTTTTGTAGGGCTGCAAGTTGACAAGTGGCATCCTGTCTCTCTTGCTCATAGCAGGAATGACTCCCAGCCTCTGCTGGCTTCTTTCAGAGCTGCTTAGGTTGCCCCTTTGCGAGGCAGTAAGTATAGGATGTGTATATAAAATTCAACGGGACAAACTAACTGGTGATGCTTCAGAAAAGAGGAGGTTAGGACAGTGTCTGGTTTGTATGCACTTTATCACCAGTCTTTCCACCTAGGTATTTGACCATTAGGGACTAATTATTCCCACTAAATGTTTTCCAATTGTTTCTTACTGGAAGGTATATTTAAGCCTTCAGCTCTCCAGACATGAAAAATTGTCACCTTTTCCTCTCTCTTGGTAATGTTTATTCTGGTATTTTAATAGTGCAGGGCAGTAGAAATCAAGCAATTTCTCTTGTTTTTGCTAGCCTGTATGCAGGAAACTGTGATAGTCAGTTGCTTCTGAATTTGTAGTAATTGTGTATGATGAGGTTTTCTAAATGCATTTCAGGCTTGTTATAAATCTAAATGTTTTACCTTGCCTGATAATGACTGAGGCCAGTGATGTATTTCTAAAGCTGACCACGATTTGTCTGCGTATGTATCACAAACAAAATATTTTATAAATGTATGCTGGAAAAAAATTGCATTCAGAACCCTCTGTCTGGGAGAAGACGGTGGTAATTCATGTGAGCTTGCTTGCCTTTCCTCTCTGAGGATCTGCATTATCTGGTTGTGTTGGTTTTATTCCAGTTCTTCTCCCCACACTGAAGAACTGGAACATGATTCAGAACAATTACCGCATTTTGTTTGCTGAGGAGATAAGCAGAATGGTAGAAACAGGCACATTGCAGATAAGGACTTGAGTTGTGTCTGGTAACTTTGAGTAGATGCAGCTTTTGTGGTCTGACTAGACAGAGCCGAACTGTTGCAGTCTCTTGTCTTCACAAACATCGGATTAGATTTTCTGGAGGGATATTGATGTGCTAGGGTATAAGTATAGCTTGTGAATTGCATTACTGTCTTCATCTGTAATTCAGTAAATGGAGCTGAGAAGAGAACTATGAAAATATTTGAAAATTCAAATATTCCCACCATGCATCTGAAAAAACAAGACTTCTTGAATGTTTCTTATTTATACTTGTAAAACCATAGACGGTGCACTAGCCACTGTGGTAAGTCTCTGATCTGCTCATCTGCTGAAGATATTCTGTTATATAAAAGTAATTATTTATTGGCCAACAGAAAAACGGGTATTACAGCCCTGGAGCTATGGCATTCCCTGAGCATACTGAGGATTAGCATTCAAATCTCTGCTCAGTCCTTATTCTGTATACCAGTTGAGTACCATACTTGCGTGATGAATGCCAGGAGGGAGCAGAGTGAATACCCCAAGTCCAGTAGTGACATAATGGAACTTCGTGCAAAGGAGCTGCTTCCAGCTACAGCTCTAGTTAATGAGTAATGGACCCGTGGCTTGAAGAGCCAAGAGGGAATATGATTTAAAAACTGCTTGAGTGAATTGTGACAAACTTACAGACAATACAGATGAAATGATTGAGGCTGCTTGTCACTTAGAGGAAGACGAGCCAATTCCCAGTGTGAAAACTTGTTAGGACTGTACAGCTGAAATTAGATTTGATAGAAAACTATAGCCAGGTGTTGTCCTATCACACAGCACAAGGCTAGAAATACTGTCATCCATATTGTTCATCTGTTTAGAAGTATAAGAATATGGCCCAGGCTATATTTCTGTTCCTGAATTTGGACAGGCAAAGCACCTATATGTGGATGTATTTGGAAATTAGCCAAATGCAAAATCTGAAAATGATGCTAGAAACAGAAGAAAGAGCTGATGAAACCACATGATCTTCTTAATCTTTACCAAGTCACAGAGGTCTGTTTGAATCAGGAGATTCAAATAACTCAGATCAGATGGATTACCTTCCTTTGGTTGCTAAAGTGTTTCTGACCACATTCACTGGTGCTCTAAAAGCATGCTCTAATTTGTGGGTTTGCTCTGTGTAATGCTCTAAAAAAAATTAATAACAGATAATGGTACCCAGTTTGCAAGCGCTCGTTGCAGCAATCCTTTTTGATAAACCAGTTGAAGCCCATGATGTCAAGTCCATCCTACAGTACAGATAATCGAATAGGTGAGCAGAAAAGATAGCACATGTATCACAGAGCCAGATTAAAGGGGGAAAAAACATGTAGATTCCAGGGACCAGTATTTAATATTTTAGAATATGCGGTATTTCCTTGCAATGCATTATCATGGTCATCGTGTCAGAGATGAATGGCACAAGAACAAAATGGTAGCAGCAGTGCCTAACTAGTTCTGTTGCTCAAAAACAAATAACTCCTGCACTATTTCAAAATAAGCTAGCACTCCATAGTTAGTGCAAGGAGAATTTGAAGGCTTCTGTTGATGAGATGGGAATGATTGCTCAGTGTTTGTATGGGAATTGTGACAGTTTGCTGAGGCCCTTGTTCTGGATGAGAACAGTCTATTTCTAGATTTGGATTACATATGAACTGCTGTACAGGTCAGGCCAAATGGCTGGTGCCTTGTTTCCAGTGGTGCTCATAAGTACCCGCTTAGAAAGTGTGTAAGAACAGGGTAAGCATATCTGATTCTTTCCTAATGTGGTACTTAATATTTACAATGTACTTAGTAACCCTAAATGAATTTCTCTTCAGTGAAAGTTGTTTATCTTTGAAGACATGTAAATTTTTAGTACCTGCAAAATTCTTTGGCAAAGAGCTCCATGGCTCAACAATTCCCTGTGTGAGAAGCGATCTCCTTCTTTTGTTTTGAACTTGATTCCTGCTAGCTTTTTCTGATACCCCATAGTTTTGTATTTGAAGAGAGAATGAACGTTTCATCTCTACACACTTTTCTCTGTGCTATCATGACTTTATAAATTGGCTCCCCCCCCCCCCCCCCCGTCTCTTTTTCTGGATTGAAAAGCACTAGTTTACTTGGTTGTTCCTCATATGGAAGATGATGTAACTTTGTTCATGCTATTTCTTCTCTGAACCTTTTCCACTTTGAATTAGAACTGGAAAAGAAAAAGAATGAGAGAGAATAATATCTGAACCAGCAGACAGGGAGTGGGGTAAACAAGCTGTTCCAACCCTAAGTGCAACATTTGGTTAAGAGCAGCACTGAAGATTGCAGCCTGTTTTGAGGGATATGTGTTTGTGATAGAAGTGGGAACGTATATCTCTTAAAGGCTAAACTCTGCTCACACTTGTATGACAGAGTGGATCTGATGTTATAGAGCTGTTGTGGTTTGCTGCTTAGGGATGGGGGAAACGGGCTGTGTACAGGAGCAGGTAGGAAGAGGGATTCATTTTTATTGATAAACATTGCTATTCAAGGATCTGGATTCTTGCGGCTTCTGGTCAGCAGAAGGTGCAAAAGGGTAATTCTGCTTCTGCACATTGTGTGAAGGGAAGAGAGAAGTAACTTAGATGATGGAGAAATCTTGTGTCAGCCATTGGAACAAAGGTGGGGAGCTAGACCACTGCTGTTGCAATTGGCTTTTATTATTTGTAGAGGGCTGATATAAAATACTGATTTGAAAACAGTTTTAAAGACAGGCCTCCTCAGTATAAGACCAGTGCTACATCTGAAAATATTCACACTTCTTACTATGCCACTCAAAGTTAAGAGCATGAGCAAAGGTTCATCTGTTGTTATGAGGATGCACAGTCGGACTCTCAGTGCTGCGCTCTAGCAGTAGCTCAGGTCAGTGACCTGCTTCTTGAGGGATCTCAGGTTGCCCTACCAGGCAAAATTTTGCACCCACAAATAACTAGAAACAATGATATTTTGGAACATGTTTATATGCTTGTGTATTTGGGCCCAGCTGTGTAATGAGAAAGGTAGGTGTAAGAGAGGGCTAATTTGACTTAATTGGGAGCAGGGAAGGTATTAGAAATATCACTGTAGAAATAATTTAGCTCCTTTTAAACAGTATTCAGTTTATGAAAATCAAGCCCGTAGTAGTTAGAAATATTGAAAAAGCTTCTAATGAAAAATTACAACCAGACACTGGAATTATTTCTATTTCTTAACAGTGTTATGTTTCCAAAAGTGGTTAAATCATAATCCTGGAAGTTATTGTACTGCAAATGCAAATTTGCATGCATGCAAGTAATATATTTTGACATACAGGTTAACAAGAGAACAGTGCGAGCTTCGTACAGTACAGGCCGGTTAATTACATTTGTTTATTTTCAGAAGCAACTTCATTTTCATTAGGAAATTACAGATTTTGCAATAGTAATCTTTGCTAGTAGTTCAATAGCTTGCATTCTGAATGTGCACTCTGCCACACCAGTAAGAAAAGTGATCCTCGAAAAAATAGCCCAGGAAGAATTTGTAAAATTTAGAAATGCACACAAGTAACAAGCATCTACCATTTCAGTGTTGGGTCCAGCTGAGATAAGTTGAAGAATAAGTGGAAGGAGTCTGTGAATCTTGATAGGGATTTTTTGCATATTTATTTTTTCTTTTGACCTAGACTAGGAGATACACTAATGAAAAGGCTTAAACATTCTCTTTTATAGACCGTATATAGCTGGTACAAAAAAGGACTCAGGAAAAGCATCCAATGAACAACATTTGCATGGATATTCATAGATGCTTCAGGTAATACCTAAAAAAAAGCACACAAGTTACAGAAATAAAGGCTTAAATTAAGAAAACAGGAAAAAAGCAGCAGAGAAAGGTTCTGAGTATATTGCTGCTGCTCTTCACGACTCCCCTTGTGCCTTCATATATGTTGAAGGAGAGAGATAATCCTCGGTTCTGTGTAGATATGATTCATAGTGACATTGCTACACATCTAAGTTTTGCTTTGGTTATAGCACATAATGCAAAACTCGCTTGTAAAGCGTATGGATGTGCAGCTCAGAGCTGTGGAGGTCTCATGCTACTAAGGCTTTATTTGTGTACTACAGTACATCCCACATTACATTAAGAAGTGTTCTCAAAGGAGTATGTAGCTGTCAAAGCAAACTTACAAAGTAAATTTTATAGTGCGGTGTCCTTGCTTTTAGGTTATGTTTGTTTACATAAATCTGTAAGATTCTGTGACACAGAGTGGTCATTATTTGAGTCATTTGTGCAACTGATGGGAGATCTTCCAGTAGCAGCACACAGGTACATGGGGAAGTGAAGGAGTGTGGCACATGGCAACTCATTTCACTGATGTCTCGTTCTCACTTAGGAATAAGAAAATGTCTGTGCTGTGAGTGCAGAGACAAGGGAGTTAGCATTACCCATGCTCTCCGTGGAGCCAGAGCAGCTGAGGAGTGCTGTGGAAAGAGAGTTTCAGTGACTGCATATGGGGTAGACCATACTGAGCTCTCTTCGCAGGGTTCAGCTCGGGCACAGCCCTGTGTGAATACAGCCACCTTGTTCCCTGGCTAGGACGCGTGTACCTCCAGATTCCCCTAGCTGAGAAATCTTTGCACCCTGCTGCACTGCACAGTGCATCTGTATCTGCAGCCTTGCACACCCAGCCCTCCTTTCTGGGGATGGTGGGTCCATCTTGAGAAGAATTCCAGGAGATTCTGTTTTCAAGCAGAAACCAAACTAATTATGTGTAATGAGAAAAGTTCTGAAGCCATGCACTCATCTTTTTCTGGTCTGCATTATTTCAGTAAATAGTTTTGCTTGCAGAAAGAACAATCATACTTCTATCGATATGCATATGCCCAAAATCATCATCTTATGGAAGGATTCTAAAAATTCATGTCTGTGCACAGCTGAAAATATCCTAACTTAATATTCACAACTGTGCATTAATCTGAATTGCTTTAAATACTGTCTTGTGGACTAAACATGTCACATGGATTCAATCTGATTCTCTCACCCAGCATATTCCTGGGTATCCTCTTTGTCTGCATAGATAAAAGTATGGAAGTGAGACAGAATATGGCTGATGTCCATAAAGAGCTAACTAAGCCTAGGGCTTAATTACTTAGTGCTACAGCTTTTGAAGTGGTTCTTGTGTCTGTTGTCGTCTTTGTATCAAATGACATCAAAGTGCTGGATGGAATATGCTCTCATAAATTTTTAATTAACATATTTTTGGGTGATCTGCCATAATAAATTTGTACATATAGCTTAATTATATGTTTATAGGACCAATCCTGACACCACAGAAAGCCAAGGGGAGGTTTGCCATTGCTTTCAATGAGTTTAGGTCTGTGGGCTAAATTCTGCCTTCATTTCCATGTATACAGTCTCCTTAAAGTCAGTATAGTTGTACACATGCAAATGAAGATAGAATTTGTTGCTGCAAAATTAATGTTAATCCTTTACTTGCCAAAAACTGTTATTTGGGAATATGGGTTTCTGCAGGGAAAAAATCAACTCCAGAGAACATGTGATTTTGCAAGTATCTCTCTCTCTCTGCCTTTCAAACCAAGCTCATATGGTACAGCATGTGACAAATTCTGTTAGCTACTTCTTAGAGCTGGCAGGTCTTCTGATGCTATTATGTAAAGGGTTTTTCGATTTGTTTATGATTTTGGAAAGTTAAAGCAAATGCTGTCAATTGGACCACAGAAATCTTTCCTCTAAATCTGAGTGCATTGTTGAAGCCAAGAAAACTTTATGGAGAAGGGCCTTGCATCAGATAATTTTGGTTCTCTTTGGTTTGATTCCAGCTGGGACCGCAACTGTTGTTGTGCAAAGTCAACAGATCATCAAAATGATGGCTCAATTTCAGGCATAGTCTGGAAAAAAAATCAGTCTGTTCTTTAGGTTCGGGCTTGGTTTGGGATTTTGTTTTTGCATCAGAGAAAGCATTAGTTTTGACAAGATAACTTTGTTTCAGTTTGTGAGTGTTAGCTATATATTTTATATACTATAGAGAGCTACCTGCCAACCATCATTACGGCATTGATAAATATCATGTCTACTAATATTGCTAGATAAAGCAGTTTTGTCTCAGAGCTTTTTAAAGACATGAGGGAAGGAGTGGGTACTCCTGGATTATTCTTCTTTTCTAATAAAAGGTATTATTCTCCTTCTAGAGATTTTTCCTCACTACCTTGAATCAGTAAGCCATAATGGTTACAAATATATAATTTGACTATATAGAAATGGCTAAAATTGTAGTTTAATGAGACATTTTACATTTCTAGAATGTAAAAACCTTTATAGGATTAATTATTCAACTTTGAACTTTTTATTAGCTTATGAACAGGTACATATTATTAGGCCATATTTGAGGATAGAAATGTTACATGTTTAGTGGGTGCTTGATCATTAATGATCATTTCAGAGTGACTTTTGCATTTGGTAAGTCACTCCTAGACCACAGTCACTTATAAATTGCTTGGATTTTTTCTATACAATGAGGAGCTTGCTGAGTACGTATTGGTGTCATTTGCAGTGTGATTACAGACCTCTGGAAGGTAACCCAGTGCTGACTCACACAACTAATCTGTATGTATGATAGATTCTTTTTGCATGTCCTCACTGCTGAAAATCGTTGAGATACAAGGAGATGCTCAACTATGCTTGAAAAATTTTGTTTAGGGCTGTGAAAAACATCTTCAGTTTGGATATATTTTTAGTAGCACAATTAACAGATATCTAAAATTCCCTGATCTACTTTTCTTCTTTGATCTGTCCTTCAGCTTGAAATGAATAGAACTTACACTTTTGTGCTGGTGCCTGCTATTTTTTTTAAGGCATGTTAAGTAAATGCATCAAGAACCACAAAAGGTTTTGGGAGTCCCCTTACATTTATGTGATTAAAATAACATTGAGTTTAAATGCAGTTGAAAATAAGTCTTAACTATCCAGTTATTAAATCAGTTTTCATTAAATAGATGCCAGAAGTTAATATTTTTTAATGTTTAGAAAATTAGAGTGGATGCTGTTATTCTTGGAATGAAGTCCTCCCCTTTTTTTGCTTCTTAAAAATAAGTATTTAAATGGATATGACTGCATGTTTTTCCGTGAATTGGAAATTTAAAGAGTGCGTTGGCCAGGTGTAGTGTGTCACCATGTCCTCAGTCTGTTTCTGCCCCATGGTTTAAGAGCTTGCAAATGTTCTGAAATTTTTCCAATCCCTAAAGGCTACTCCCCTTTGTGAGGATGTGGTTTCTCCTCATTAGCAGATAAATTAGGACTTATGCTGCAGATCATGTACTCAAGAACCTCCTACCCCTCTCCTCAGCTAAAGTGTCGTAGGAGGCACTCAGCAGGCTCAGCAGCTCTTCTGCCTCACTCCCTGCAGTGCAGTTGCCAAATGCAGTAATTGACCTGGCAATTAGGTGGGACTGACTTAGGGCAGTGATTCAATAAACTCTCTGTTTATAAACTGAGGATTGTCTGTACTGTGGTTTGCTGCAGCTTTGCTCCTTATGAATCTGTGGATTTATCTTACCAGTCTATGGAAAGCTTTTCCTGGGAAAAGTAGAAGAGACTCTGGTGTCACTTTTCCCTTTAGGCAGTTCAGTTATAACATTCCAGTATGTTAAAAAAAAAAAACAAAAAACAAAAAACAGACTGTCCCCTGTCTAAAGGGCCTTTCTTGATATTTCAGGAAGCGTGGCAATCTTACGCTGTTTCTTCTGAGTCTCCTTCTCGGGGTATGTGCTGGAGGGTGGAAGTAGGCTTGTTTAGAGAGGGGGGGAATTATTTTGAATCAGTCCTGAGGTCTACAGGTAATTGTGGAAAACAGGTCCTGGGGACTGGTCTAGGCTTTGTGGAGACATTGGCTCTGAATGTCATAGGAAGAAAAGTGTCTTAGGTTGCTCTTGTCCATTCTCTAGCTATTCTATAAGCAATGCCATTCAGAATTGGACAGCAATCCTAGGGTCGATGACTCCCCACCAAATGTTCCAAATTCTGCTCTCGCTTGGGCCACGCCAGCCTTTCAGTGTTTGGGTCCCTGCTTTCTGCTAGAGGAGTTGTGCTGTCCAAGCTGCAGTGTAAGTCAGGATGCTGAGGGAGCACTCTGGGGTGCCAGCCCATGCCCACATACCACATACGATCGGGAGTGTTCTTGCTTTGGTAGGTTTTGTTATCACAAATTCCTTGTTTGAAGCACTAGCGGCTCAAAGACTTGGGAAACAGAGATGGCAGTGCGCTAAAGACATTCCCTACTTATAGCCTGTGAATTGCGAAGGATAATGGTGGGTCAAGTGTGTCACATGAGGCAGCAAAGACTGGAGAGTGTGGGTGGACAGCAGTGACATATGTTTACCCAGCTGCTTTTTTTTTTTTTTTAGCTTGACGTGCAGAGCACCCCATCTCTTGGAGTCCTAGCAAACACATCAAAAGACCTGACTCTGCTTCTTGAGTTAACTGTGTGAAAGCCCTAGACAGCTGAAATTTGAAGCAACAGGTCAAAAAAGAAATGAGCAAATGTTCTCTCCAGCTACTGTAGGGAGCGCTGAACATGAATCCACGTTGCACATTGTAAAATAGATTGGAAAGGGAATGGTTCATTATTGCACATCATTTGTTCTTAATAACTCTATATGAAATTAATAAACCTTAAAACCCCAGGTTTTAGAAGTTGTTCAAGATAAGAGTCAAATGACAGGGAAGCGCAATAGCAAGGATAAAGCATTAGGGCTTCAACGCCTTATGTTTAACAAATGATCTAAGAAGCGCTTCATAGAATTCTTTCAGTGGTCTCATCTCCTTAGCTGCATATTAAGTTGCAGCATTGTTAGTTAATTATGTTGAAAGAAAAGATAAGGAGTTCTTTTTCTTTCTGTATGAAGCAAGATGAGTACATGTGCTGTTATGGGAGTGACCTTTGCTACCATCTCTGTGACCATTTAGTTTTGGAGATGGGGAATTGTTGCCATGATGAAAAACAGCAGCCTGTTACACAGAAAGGCTTACTGCTTAAGTGTTGAGATTCCTGATCTTGCAACTGGAGACAATTACACAATAAGGATCTTCAAGCTTTTCAACTGAGATAGAGTGAGAGGGATGGATAGACATCATCTTTGTGCAGAGCAAGCCTGATTTAAGATTATCCAGGAGTAATTCATACATGGCTCCAATTCTGTGGGAACTAACTTCTTTTCAAGAATCAGTAGCCAGAAAGTCCCAGAAGAGCTCCATCTTCCTTTCTGTCCACTCCTCAGAGTGTCAGGAGGGCCTCCTTTATGTGAGAATGGACAGCAGAAGGACACAGTCCCTCAACAGACCCACAGGTAGTAGTAGAAGAGTCCTCCAGTTTTTATTCCAGAAGATGGATTGCATCTGCAAGATAGACAGCTGCGATACATGTTGTCTTATGTTGGAGAGGCTCTCCAGTAGTAGAATTAACTCCTTATTGACAGCGCTGTTTGGCCTGTGTTCTTTGAGCCATGGTTTCTGCTTCTTTGCAAACTCAGGATGATAATTTTACTTTGGTTACCTTTATGAGATTTTCTCCAGAAACTCCCAAAAAAAGAAACATACCATTTCGAAGTACTCACAAGGGGTGAAGTCCCACTGTGCTCACTGAAGTGCATGCTTTCTCTGAACATGTCAAGCCTCTGCATTAGGGGAATTTGCATGTAGTGATTCTGTGTGTTGCGGCTGTCAACAGAAATGCGAAGACTGGTGTGCTTCTACCTCAGAGTGCTCTAACAAGCAGCACCACATCTACTCATGCTTCTGTTTATAAAAAGATTTTGTTTCAAACATTCACCTTTAGTGAAAGGTCTGAATAACAAGCAGTTGGAGGGGAAAAAGGAGAACATTGTTAAAGATATTTACTTTGAAATCTCTGAAGGAAATCCAATTTCAGTAAGTCTAAGTAATGTTTCAGAGTGGTAAACTAAACAAAATACTTAAAGGAGACAACTCTTAAACTTTGCTTTCTTGTTTAGGAATGATGTTGTCTGTGAATAGGGTCACTCTCTTTGTGGAGGCAGGTGAATCATATATAATGAAAGACTTATCTATTGAATTTTACTTCTTTTCTGCTTTTGAACTATTCACGAGCTCATCATGAGATTTATTTGTTGTTCAAAAATCTCCCTGTGTTTCTATGCAATAAGGTTCCCGCATGAATAGCTGTCAAATGACTGGCATTGCTTCATGTTTGGACTCCCAACACTGGGCTGTATTGGCTAGTTGCCTGGGTAACCTGTGTTATATCTGTTTCTTGTAGTGGGTGATTCCTGATACTACTCAACAGACTGTGAATTTTGAATAATTCAGTCAAATATGAAATGCCAGAAGCTTTTTTTTGGTGGCAATTGATATCTTTGAGATTGAAAAAAATGCCCAATTATTCATAAATTTGTTTCTGCCAGGTCTGAATAAGAAAGAAAGCACAGAATCACAGATATCTTTGAGACAACATTTGTTTGGAATTCGAACGACTTTACAGGGGAAAAAACACCTTTATTTCATTAATTCTTAGGATTAAATCATAATAAAAGGTCTTTTAAAAGTCTTTTTGTTGTTTATAACTATCTTGTTACAAAACAATTACAACTGCATGAGAGATTTAATCCCTAGGTCAGTTATTTTAAAGCTAAAATATCAAAGCTCTCCTCCTCCTCTAAAGTAAAAGGAATTAATTTTGCATATTTTTGAACATGTTGCACACTTCTGAATTAAGAACAGTCCATTAAAATATTCATGGAAAAATCCAATAGAAAGAATTAAAGGATGTTTCTTTACATGCATTGGTAATTTTATTGTCTGTGTTGGAACTAATTTTATTTATTTATTTATTTATTTATTTATAAAGTGATTGTTCCTGCTTCTGTAGTATGTCAGCTTGGGGCCGTAGTCCCATGCCATTAGTGGTTCCTGGTGAATATTCCTGTCCACATGATACAGCTGTAGTTAAGCAGCTGCCCAATAGCTCCTCCTTCCCCCTGTGACAGAGTGCAAGTGAATCAGCTTTTGATATGCTCAGTGTTTTCAGGACTCATCCTCAAAATGTCTTTATAAGGTGGTTATAGAGAACAGATGAAATCTTGTTACACATCATGCTGAAAATTGCCAAGTGAACACAAACATCAGTGCCTAAGTTATACCATCAGAAAACTGTGTGAAAGGGAATGGGATGAAAACCCTTTTTACAGACTTTTACAGACCCTTTATGAATGGTCTGTAAAACTGTGGAGTTATCACTCAACACCCTGAATGAGCTCTTTGCATAGGTCCCAAGAGGGAAGTTGCCAACTGCAGAATGGTATTAGGAGTGAGTTCAAAGTTCAAAGACTTAGAAACCAATCAGATTAAGAGAATTGAGCTCATCAGGCCATTTTCCTGTCTTTGAAAAATTTCTAAAGACACTTGAATCCTTTTTTTTTTTTTTTTTAGTAGTCCAGTTTGTAATGCAGGACAGTGCCTGAACATGAAGAAGGGACGTCTCGTTTACCCTGGAGAACAGGCTTGGAGTTTGCCACAGCTTGATCAGTGATCTGACTCTTCTTATAATAGCATGTATACTGGGTCAGACCAACTACCCCAGTACCTTCTTTCTGACAGTGGCAAATTGCAGATTCCTGGAGGACAGTGTAAGACTAAAACTATAGGGTGGTGATATTTCCTAGTACACTGCTCTAGCTACCAGTGACTGGGGGACTTCGGAGGCAGACATCTCATATGTTTGTGTTTCATAGCCCTTAATGGATTTTTCTTCCATGGATCTATCTATTTAATCATTTTTGAACCCATGTAGGCAGTGTTTCATGAGAATGACTGTAAATTATCTTTCATGTACGGCAGCTAAGTAAGAGAAATATACTAAAATCATATCCCACGCTGTCTTGTGCTCCTGACACAGTCTTGATCATTACACTAGTGTCTCTTGGCTTAAAAATTATTTTAAATCCTTTCATTTTGGCCCTTTGATATCTCTTCTTATTTTGCTGATTTGGGTAACAAAAAAGCATTTTAGTGGAAGATTTTTCAAGAACCAAACTAAATTAATACACTGTGGAAAGATACCTTTTCTACTTCTTTGCATCATCGTGCTGTTCTTGTGGCTTGCTATTTGCAACGGTCATTTTCACAGGAAGCTGCTATCTCTGTTTTAAGATGTTAAACTTTCTTTTTCTCCGTTCTATATTTTACAGTTTGATTCACTAGCCATGGATTTGAATAGTATTGTTCCTGTTGATTTCAGTGGGAACTGGATCACATCAACTAATTAAGAATATCCGTCCCTTTGCTAGCTGAGAGCTACTGTGGAGCATTCAACAGTACTGCTCTCATTGCTACTGTAAATATATACAGTGAGTCTTGTGGATGGAGGCATCAAGACTTTATTTGTTCCCCTATATAATCATAATCTTTTTAAGGGTGAGAAGAGAGCTAAAAAGAAGGGGAAACAGAGATGAATTCTTGAAAGAGTATACTGTGAAAAAGCTGACAACATTGTTGTATTTAGCATCGTTTTGGAGCTTCTTAATGGCCACCTATGCATTTCTAATGTATTTACGTTTCTTTACATTGATATTATGATGTGGTAAATAGGAGCAGAAGGCTCTAGGCTGCCTAGTAGCCGGAGACAGGTCAAAGACTGAAAATCAGAACATGAGAGCCTGCATGTCTCCATTTGTGCCTGTAATCATCATGTAATAATCAGCTATTTACCTTCAGAAAAGGATTTTAATTTTTGTTCATCTGAACAGCCATGTCTTCATTCAGTCATTCCAGCTGCAATGGCTCTTCTCCTGTATATAATATAGAATACCACAGTTACTGTGATTTACCATACAGAGAGATACATAACAGGTATTTATGCATCTGGTCTATAAAATGTGGCTCTATATAGTTAATACTTAACCTCCTTATCAATATGCTTCAATGTGTGTAGACTTGAGAGAATAGCTTTCCACAGCCTGCTGAACCTCATAACGCACCAGGCCTCCTGTGCACGTGTATACGTATGTGCATGGGTGAGGGGGAGATCATGCATTACTGACTAATGATCTGAAGATGGCAGCATTGGGTGAGTTATCTCATTTTCTTAGCTAAGTAGAGCTCTCTTAAATTACAGATATTGTAGTTGTTGCATACGGCAAATTTATCAAAAAATCAGCTTTTAATTTGAAGGGCTTTTCTGAAGACTGTAGCTTAATACTACAAGTTAGTAGTAGGCAGACGTGTGTTTTACCATCTGGTCATTTTGTGTGTGTTTTATTTAAATTAGTTATACTAAGAATGCAAGTCTTTAGCAATGCTAAAGATAGATTCTCGTCAGCAAGTATATGCTTATAAATATGACTCCCTTTTATTATAATAATAGTAGTAGTTCTTGCAATTTTAGTAGAAAGATCCCTCTTTATCCCCAGTTTTTCTAATAAAGTGAAGTGAAATCCAGGTGTCCATCTCTCTTGTGAACACCCTACCTCTGGGCTGCAGAGACAGCTCTCTCTTGTGCTAGTGTTAGCGCTCTCCCTTCTACCTCTCCTTTCCCTGTTAGCGCACATCTTCAGAGAAGTGGAGGGTGTTTTTCTTCCTTCCCTGCACTGGCTTTATAAATGCTGAGTGGACGTTCTCCTGGGAACAGCATGACATTGGTTTGGTCCTCCTCAGACTGAGGGAGGTCTAGAGTAAAGGCTTCCTACATGTTATGGCCACTCTTACAGATATTCTATAATAGGCAAACACGAGACTCCCCATTTGAGCAGGCTGTTCATTTCAAGAATGAAAGTGACTGTGATCGCTGAGTTTTATGAGGAGCCCAGTCCTGTTGTCTGTCTGTCAGGTTGTTTGTGTTCAGGGCATATCTGCTAGTTCCGTTCTTCTAAGAGAGCTGAGAGGGAGGGGGCCAGTTCAAAGCGGCTAGTAGGATTTAAGCATAAAACTGAGCTGTTTGTTGTTGTCAGCGGGGGCATGTACAGAACCAGGACTGTAGCTCCCTTAAAGGTTCTTCTGGCAAAATGTTTAGGCAGGGAAGCTAAGTTTGTACTCTTCTTGAGTGAAGCTGAGACACCTACCACTAAGTCCTACGTTAGACTTCTGTCATGTGCGTATCTGGCTAAAGTTCCTGAGGCACAGTTCCTGTTCTTTTTTGGAAACCAGTTGTCTTGGCTTTCTTCTTATTGGTGACATCAACTGCTTGTACCTAACAAAAAATTTATCCCAACTTGACTTATGCAACTCAATGGCAAAGTCAGAGGTAGAACTGCAATTTCTTATTTGATGATCCTGTGCTTTCACCTCCTCCTGTGGATATCTGTGCCTTTGACTCCTATAGTAGAACCTGACTCAAAACCTCTAAAGTCACTAGAACCTTCCCTTCTTCCTGGTTGACTTCAGCAGGTTTGAATCAGACACAAGGTTCATGTTTTCATTCTTTTTTATTACACATTTCTACATAGTGCCATGCTGCATAAACCAGTGGCCCTACAGGAACTTTTATATGAGAAAGAAAACCAAATTAGTTCTCAATTTCTAAACATTTGTTGAATTTAAAAGAGCTGTTAATTTCTGCTCTTTTGCATTTAGTCTGATACTCAGCCTAGAAGAGTAGAAGTTGTAGGAGAAGGTGGAAGTGGCAAAGACGAAATAAAATTCTCAAGATATTCAGAAAAACTTCAGATTAAGTATCAAATTCTGGGTTGCTTATCCTAAAAGCACATCTAAGCTTCACCCACAGTAGCTGTTTCATACTTAATTGAAACTGTAGTCTAAATTCCTTTTTCATGTGAAGACATACAGCTGTTAATTTCAGTGGAGTTATGTCCCTTTGCACAAATACTGAAATTGTCAGATAATGTAATAAACATAAATGTAAATATATATGTGGTATTTTTGTAGAAGTCAGAAATTAGCTTCCTAAAAGCTTTATGTGTAGAAAGTTACTAGCTTTCTGTTCTGATCTGTTTGATCTAACAAAAACAATGTGTCATAACAAAAGTTGAGTAACATAGGAACAGAAGTGATTGTTGTCTTTGCTTTTGCATTTAGTGGATACTGGAATAACTGTGCTCCTCAAAGTCTCCCTAACATTTAACTTCGTTACGTGGATACAGCAAAATTCGATGCAGTACTGCTATGCTGGCACTTAAACACATGCCAAACTCAAAGCAACATCAACATGTGCTTACAGTTGAGTGCTCTGAACTGAGTCTCAGAGATCTTCAGAGGTTCCTAGAGAGGCTGACAAAAGACTGTGTAGGATCTTCTTTTAAGCTGTATCATCTGTTCAGAAGGTTTCAAAAATGTCTGCAGATTACTATCTGCACCTTGGACGCCTAAATGCCCTTGCTTGTCTGTTCCTAGTTGGCTGTTCTTGTGAACTGCGCGGGTGCCAAGCAAAAAGCAGAATCTCACATTTTTTGTGCAAAGCTCTTTTACTAAAGAACACGGCATCTAAAATACTTAGCAGTAATAACATCCTTCATCTGAATTTATTTAAAAAACATGAAATTCTGAAGAAGTAGGGCAATCGAGTGAATATGGCACCAGTTGTCATTGCTGAAGTGCTTGTTTGCAACTGCAATGTATGTAACTGTATGTCTATGTCTTTTACAGTGTTATTTTTTTACTATTGAATTTGGCCTTTGCAAGCAAGAAGGACAACTACGTGCTTATGGGGCAGGACTTCTGTCTTCTATTGGAGAACTAAAGGTATGTGGGTTGATATGCCCTTTAAGCAGAAACAGCTTACTTTTAATCATAACAAAATAGTAGTTGGTTGTAAATACTTTGATTTTTGAATAACTATTAAAGTTCTCAAGATAAAAAATGTACTTTTAAAATACGATATTGACCTGAAAACTTTGAAAAATTAGCTGGCACTTGAAGCATGAAATGGATTTGTAAGGACTGAAATACCACAGCAGCTATAAATTACAAAACTTATTTCTATTTGAATTTTAAAAAGTAAGTATGCTATGAGACACTTGCATTTTTGTGAATGTAGGCTTCTTAATCCTAGAACTCATAGATTCTAATAGGTAAGGTGCTTTTGATGTGCTGCGTTCTGGATACTTAGCTTAGAAGAAAAACATTTATTCTGAATATATGGAATGATTTTGTCATGGATAATCCAGTGTATTTCAGTGGATTAGTTATAGAACAGCATTTATTAAGACCCTGATTCAGTAAATTAATCATATTTAAAATTCAGGCATGCATCTAAGCTCATGCTAAACTTAAAGTTTATGCCTAAGTGACAGTACATAGAGCCCTAGCCTTAAAAAGGCAAAAGTGCATTGTGCTAGTAGTTGTAGTGGATTATTCTGTGCCTCTTTTTCTGCCTGAAAAATACAAGAAACAAGTAAAGATATTTTGCCACAAATGTAATATTTTGAGAAGTAATGCATCTCTCTGGCAAGATGGGAGGGAAGGGAAAGGAGATGAAGAAATACTATGTTTGTTCTGGGACCCAAATGAGCTCTTGATGGCTTTTCATTTAAACATTTGGGTTCAGAAAGTATATATAGAATAGTATTTACAAACTGTTTTACAATAGATCTGCTATATTTTTGTGTTTAACCAGCTCCATGTGGCACTTCAACAGTAGTATCTCAGGCTTTTCTTGTTGTTTGTTTCACCTTTAACTGAGAACGTTCAGGCGGAAGCTTGTTAGTCAAATTGCTATGTTTTTATTAGTAAGCTTGCAGAAGGGAATTAAAAGAAGTAGTGGAAAAAAAGTCACAGAAAAGGACTTTCTCAGATATTTTTTCTTTGATTACATTAAAATTTTTCTCAATTGAGTATATACTTCAGCCACCGAAGGATTTTGCTGTAACAGCCTGGCAATATTTTGTTAAGTGCAAAGGTGGTTAAACACCACGACATGAATATGTCTCACTTGTTTTTCTCTGTTCCAACAACATTCAATGCTGAGCCCCAAAGTCTGTGCAAGGTTCAGCAGGGACCCAGGCCTTTTGTTTGAACTAACAGTTACGGTCATTAAGCAATGACCCTGAAAATGCCTATCATATCATTTACAAAATCTAAAGGCATAAAAGCAAGGAAGTGAATACTCGAGAACATCATAAATCTTATACCGTCCATGTCATAAACAAACACATTATTCTTATCAAGTATGCATATTTTGTTCCCATACAGCAATCTTAGCTGTGATCCCAAATCTGATTTCTTAATTCAGCAATAATCTCAGAGTATAAAGACAAAGCATAATCCTTTTGAAAAGCAACAAAAAAAATTATATAATGTGCACATTAATGTGCTATATTGATCTGCCTCAAAGGTAAGACCATATATCATAATAATTTTGCCATAAATCAATAATATTATACACTTCTATTACACTACATATATATTTCATAGATGTTAAGCCAGAAGGGATTATTAGATCATCTGATTTCACCTCTTGTATATCAGAGACTATTAAATTTCACCCAGACCTTGCATATACTGAGCACAAGGACTTAAGTTAGGCTAAAACATTTCAGTTCTTGAGAGACTAAGTACTTGTGTGCTGCAGGCACAGAACAGCACCATACCACAAGTACCCATGGTTTCTGTGAAGGAATTGATAAGGTGAAAAACAGCCACCGGTCTTTGTGGGAGCTCTGTGCTCCAGAGTAACAAAGAAGATAAGGAAACCTCCCCCACCAAAATTACTGAAGTTTCTGCTAATCTGACCAGGTAGAAGTTCTTTCTAGACCACAAATCTGGCAGTCAGTGTGCTTCATGGAAACAAGATATATCAGCCAGGTGCACCTGGGCACCTCATAACACTGGTGCACAATGTCTCCTATCTTGTGTCTAGCCATTGCCAGTCTCTGATTTTTTACGGGAAAGCAACCTCTCTTACTTCTGCCCTTATCTCCTAGCACCCATTGGGAGGGAATATTTATTCCTTGACCTGCAGGTGTCTGAAAGATAATGCTAATGTCATAGACTGGAGTTGAGATTCTGAGGATATCAATATCCTGATTGTAACAGAGATGCTAATGGAAGCAGCAATTGCTCTGAACTTTATGAGAACAATACCAGCTATTTCTGTGGTGAATGGGGATGAATAGGGGACTCGGATTGCATGACCATGAAGTCTGACCCTCATATGTGCCACCCCCGTAATTCTCATAGGAGGTAGAGGGAAGAAGTCCTTTCAGAAATAACTGCTGCCATTCTTAAGACAACTGGTGATGGTAGGCCCACAGTTCCCTCTATGAAACCATTCAAATATTTATTTATCCTTAACACTAGGAAGGTAGATCTTGTTTCAGTCTTGAATTTTTCTGCCTTGACTTTACAGACACGTGATATTATTATGCTTTTGTCAGCAAGAAGAAAAGCCCTTTCTCCTCTTGCCCTCCCCATCAGTTATCTTTTCAATGTCACAGTATTCACAGGAAACAAAACAGTGACCAATTTTACATATAACACCTAGAAATAACTGAGTGGCATTATTTGCAGGGTGGAAGTAGCCAGCAGTACTTGGGCCTTTCTGGATGAGTGAATGGCTTTTTCAGTCATCCCTATTTCTATGTTACACTACTCCATTCTGTAAATCTGGCCAACAGCTTTAGCAATAGAGAACTAAAAGCTAGGGAGATAAAGGCACCAGTCTATCAGTATAGGATTTCCTTGAAGTTTTTTTCCCTACTCAGTATTTAGAGTTAAAATTTCAGGTACTGAAAGATACAAATCCTGATGTGCATGCTACGGAAGCATCAAACAGAAAATACAGAAAGCACAACAAAATAAGGAGAAAGATAAGATTAAAAATGAAGCCTGGGGGGGAAAGAAATAATATGGCAAGTAGTTATAAAATGTTCTCCCTAATATAGGCAGGTTAACTTTAGCTAACGCTATTATACAGTATATATTTGGGACTTAGAGATAAGGCAGAAATAATGTACATTTCAATTATTAAAACTATTTCTAAAAGGCAGTCCAAAAGTCTTTGGAAGCTTTAATCCATTTACTTTATATGATGCTCTCTTGAACCCTTTCATTAAAGGAGTCTTCCTATCAACTTCAGGTGGCTGTAGATCAAATCATATGTCCCTGTTATATACTTCTATATTTAGCAGAGAGGCAGACTTCAAAATTTTCTGTATTCCTTTTTAAGTCAAATACAATATCCAGTCATGTCTTGTTTTAATGATATTTTATGTTAAGAATAATCAAGATTAGCCTATCCCTCTTTATAACCAAAAAGATAAAGCAGTGGATTCAAATACAAGTTTTGGTTTTGTTTTCTGAAGAGGAAGAAGATGATGGAGAAAACTCCTGGATGCTAGATGCTCATTTTGCTGCTCCTTTTAACTGGAGAGTCTCCTTCTATTTCTCTAAACAATACATAAAATTATATTGATAACATACAAAATTTCTGGTAGTACCAGTTCACAAATCTGGAAATATCCTATGTTAGAGATAAGCAGAAAGCCATTTAAGAGCATGTTTTTCAAGACTCAGATTCTCCCACAGAATAGCAAGGCAATAAAATCACTACTGGCATACAGGTAACTTCTCACCTGTGTTCTTATTCTGCTCCCCTGTACTCCCCAGAGAGTGCAGTATTTATAACTCATCTTAGGCTTTCCCCCTGCTAGCTGAAGATTTTGCTTTTCTTCTTTTGGGTGAAACTGAAAAGCTCTGAGTTATATTATTTCGCCATGTTTTTTTATCCTCAAAGGAGAAATTATAGGACAAAACTCTTTTTTCATGTGTCTGTGATAGTTGTCACTTAGGAAATGATTCATGGTTGCTCAGTGTAAATATCTGGTGCGATTTGAGATGTCCTAGTATATCTGACCTGCTCTCCAGCTGCACCCCAGGATGACATAAGTCTCCTTTAGGTCCTGTGCTATATCTTCCATCCCTGTACAGATGTCTCAGACATCCTAGGCACTAGACACCTGTGGTTAGGTACCTGAATCACCTCTTAAACTCTGATCTAGCTGGCCTGGAGGTGTTTCACTAGTGTTGTGCTTACTCCCAATATGGGAATTGTCTTTTTCTTGAGCTGTCCCATTGTCTAATATTGCTGCTTTTCCTGGGAACCAGAGAAGATCGGTTTGGAAGTTTCACTCCAAACTCTTGTTGCTTAAACTGTATTAGCATAAGCATTACAACTTATGTGAATGGACTGTTAAAGACAGTTATTATCCTAAGTCCTCAAGATGGTGAGATGTTCTATTTGACTGGGAGCTGTGATCCATATGAACATTAGCCTTGACATCTCATGAAGGTGGCTAAGTAAAGAGGTTTAGGAGGGAGAAATCCGTATTAGATATTTACACATTTACACATTTCAGTGAAGATACACGTCCAAACAAAACATAAGTGAATAGCGTTCATTAAAAAAATACAAATCTGAGCTTAACAGCTTTTGGACTGAGCAGACAAAGCTTTTCTTTGAGATTCTTTATAGTGCCCCTACCGTACCCAAGGACTAACATTTTGTAGCGCTGTGATGTTTCTGAAAAACACTCTGGTTCTGCTTTGACTCAGTGTCCCGACCATCCTGGTTCACACTACAGAGTTTATAGTCTCTCTGAACATTTGACTACAGCCTTGATGCTGAACTCTGGCATTGCTGGTGTCAGCATATCAGCTAAGTAGTGCACTTTATGGATGCCAGGCTGCAGAATTTCAAACCTCCATCTTGCAAAGGTACTTAGCATTGCAATGGTCACCATTGTAATGCCTAATTGATCTAAGCCCAAAAGCCACATCCAAGAAGGGCTATAGGCATCTCAGGTGGGAGTTCAGCAGAATTTAGGCACTTCAGTCCCAAACTGTGATGCTAGGAGTAACTGATCAGGTGTCACCTAACTCTGAAGGCATGCTCTTGCCTGGTGTCTGCACATTCCATTCTCTGCAGAGCTGCTGTGAGGCAGCAGCTCTGCTCAGGTGTAAACTAAACTGAGAATCTGAGAAGAATAACTGGAAGTGCTTTCTCAGAGCACATCCAGAGTGATATAACAAAGAATTATCTTTTTGCTTCCCTTTTTGCTCTCCCCTTTTATGAACAGACTCAGTGATTACAGCACTTGTTCATGATGTGGGAGCCACAGGCTGAAGCCTCTTCTCAGCTCTCTAGCCTTTAATCCCCTCCTTCTGTCCAAGGAGTGGGCCTGTACCATCAGAGGCCATTTATGAGTGGAGGAGGAGAGGAGAGCAACCTCACCCTTTCTTTTGAAGCTGTCACGATACAGAAAAGGATTCATGAGTCAGACTTAGTAAGTTATTGATTCAGTTGCACAGAAAACTTTGTCAGGAGCATTCTGTTGATTCCCTGCACAGGGCTTCCCTGAATCCATTCAGAGTTTTAAAACTTAGTGCTTTAGACACTTGAGGCATCAGGTCCCACCTGAAAGTACAAAATCACCTTAAAAGCAGATGTTTTTATCCATGGTTAACCTCCCAGGAAACCTGTTATAATTCCCAGTCAAGAAAAACAAATTCAGTTCAATGGAAGGAGGTAAATGCCTAAATTTACAGGCACTCAGGCACATCAGGGCTCTGCAAGGAGACAATGGCAACAAAGATATAAACAGGGGCCAAATAAGGTGAGCCTGTTCTGCAGTCCATTTACAAGAGGATGCTGGTTAAGATAGGCCATTTCTTGAATGTTTTGCTTTTAAACCTGTTTAACTGATAGCTGTCTGGAAACAGCAAACTTAGTGAAAAGGAAGTTACATGTACTGAAGGAAGTCAATTCCCCAACATTTTAAGTTTCCATGTATTAATTTTTCAGGTATTTATTTTTGGAGAGAGATAAAGTGTGAAGAAGAAATTCTTGTTCTAATTTTATGTCATGTTATTTGGAGACTGCAGGTTGAGAGCTAGTGTGATATTTTCAGAGCCTTTCACAGGGATTTAGGAATGAACAACTTGGATAAAAGATGTGGCGAGTGCCTTAAGGTGCTGCTCTGCTCCAAAGAATGTCCACACAAAAAGAAAATAAATAAGAGGCACCTTCATATCTCAGGGATCTGCTCCCTCCATGTCATTTCTCTGTGCTTTTTGCATACATCTTCAGTATGGATAGATATTAGGGGACTAAAGGAAGTGGACTTAAATATGCTCACCTTCTATGCTTGTATTTCTGTCACAGCACTGAGAATGAAAATACTTGTGCTCTAAAGGTTAAGGTAGATCCAAAAACTAATACAAGTATCATAAACTCTGAGTAGAAAGGGGGAACTAGAAAAAGATTTTGTTGTAAAATGTCTCAGTACTTAGTTTTCAGCTTTGAGACCTCTGTGTCCTTTTTAGTGGCTTATGCCAGTCACATAAAGAGTAAGGCTAATCCAAAATCTCTTCTCTGTGTAGCAATACTTGATTCTTTGTCTGTCTAACATCTGCTCTGTACATATCTGTGCCTGTTTATTTAGTTTTTTTCCTTACTGTATTATATGGAGCATTATTGTTCAGGTGTATGGGTAGAAGAGTAATGCGTTTCATCAGCATATAATCTATAGGCATTATTTAATGGATTTTCAGATACATAGTTTCACTCTTAAACTCACTGTCAGGAAAATAGCATTTGAATTTGGCCTGAAAATGTGATGCACAGATTATGTGAATGATTTGGTCACACTCACTTCCGCTGCCAAGATGATTATCAATTCTTCCAGTTAAGTGATATTTTGGGGACATACATATTTGTAGTTGTATAGATCATTTTTTCAGGAATGGTTATTTTATGACTTTTTTCAAGCTGAAGATTTAGGTCTAGGTGCCTCCATGGCAGGTACCTTTCTAATCTGCTCTTGATTTTTTTAATAATTATTTGGGGAAAAAATGACAGTGTCTGAAAAAATGACAGTGTCTGAAAAAAAGATTTCTTAAGTAACAAGTGATTTATTCCATTCACACTGAAAGATCACTGTGTGTTAAACAAATGAGGCTACCAGCTAATGGCAAACATACAGCACAGCAAAATAAAAGCTGTATACAACTGCATAGATAGTAAGGAGTATCAAAATACAGTTTAAAAGATTCTGTAATGTATTTTGCAGCATGCTCTCTCTGACAAGGCCAACGTGAAAACATTCGATCCAAAGACAACCTGTTTGCAAGAATGCCTTATCACCACTTTTCAGGAGGCTTACTTTGTTTCAGAAAGTTTTGAAGAAGCCAAAGAAAAAATGAGGTAAATTATTTCTCTTGACTCTAAAATCTCATTTTCTCATCTTTAGTGGTAGAAAAAAGAGGTGTTAATTTTCTTTTTTCTTTCAGGGACTTTGCCAAATCAATCAATCGTCCCTTTTCTGTGTATTTTAATCCGTACACACAGAGCATTGAGATTCTGAAAGATACCAGGAGTATAGAAAATGTCGTCCAGGATCTCCGGAGCGATCTAAACACTGTATGTGATGCTTTAAGCAAAATGAACAGATATTTAGGAATTTGACATTTGTGGTACTCTGACTTGCTGTCTGCTGCTCTTTCTGTAGCCAGTCTAGTAACATCACATGGTGTGGCTAACTTTTCAAATGCATCAGTTTTCCCTTTACAGCTTGGCCCGTGGCTTGCGTCATTATGTAGCTCTGTCTAATTGTAATGTGCAGACAAACCAAGGCAATGCTAATTCATAAACACAACATGGAATGTGGCAGTGTATAACCAGCAATTCCTCAACACAATGTCATGTACAAGTACACGATTAAAAACTTGCCTGGCAATGGTTTTGTTTCCTTAAGGAGATGATTCGCTTCAACATAATGTATAAGAAATGGTGTTGCTGATTTCATTTAGAGTCTGGGTTTATTTCTTTGTAATCCCTTTCCTCCCATAAGAGTCCAGAAAAAATATTTGCAAAATTTTCCATTTTCTTTGTAAGAGAATCTGTATTTCTTTCTACAGTGATAAAGGCAATGTTTTGCCATGCATCTGTGACAGAACCGAGCCTCTTGTGACTGAACAATACAATTTATATACCAATCCTAAGATCAGGAAGGTATGTATCAGCATTAAAAGGTCTATGGAAATTACAGATTGAGAGACTCATAACTGACAAATATTAAAAGTGGATGAGTACTTGCAAAACAATATAAAACCTCTGGCAATTCATGCAGAAAGGGTAGCTCTAGTTCATATGTATAGTACCTGTGATAATCCTGAGTATGCTTCCGCCACAGTATTTATCTGGGAATAAGAGTGGAAGTGCTTATGTTACTCTAGGTTGTTAGATGTGAATTTAAAGCCCTTCTACATCATTGTATGCCTTTTGCGATCGCTTGTCTTTTGAGGGTACTCCTCTTGCGTTTCATGCATAATTTGCCTTTCTTCATTATGCCACGTTCAACCTTGATGTGGGCATGCATGACTGGGTCTATGCTATATCAGTATCAGCACATATAAAAAGGTGAATATGGAAGTTGTTATTTAATTATAGCCAAGATGATTATCAGTCAGTAGATTACCTGTGGGGTGATTAAATCATGGAGACACCCAGGCTGCCTAGATTGTAGCAGATGGATGCAGGTGATGCCTGTGTTAATAAACTCTGAGTTAGCAAGCTCTGACAGAAGTATGAGCTCTGTATGGGGAGCGTAGTGCAGAAATATTTGAGCCAGCTCTTATCTGGAAGCAGTAATTATGCATGTCTTTCCTTTATCTGGGTTATTCCATTCTGCTATTAGTCCAGATAATAGAGAGTTGACTATATTGTAGGGACCCTTGTTAATGGAAACCACATGACTTATGCAGCTCGTGTCTGTATGGGTGAAAGTGTCATAGCTTGTCTACATACATGGAAAATAGATATCTATTGAAGCTGTTCTCCCAGCTGAAATTGTTATGCAGATACTCCAAAGTGTCGCTAGCAGTTTCAACATAAAAAGAGCACCACCTGATAGTATCAGCACATCCTTAAATAAGAGGCAATCTGTAAGGGTAGTTTTCATAGGGAAATCTGCCACCTCCGCAAAGATAACTGAGATAACAGGAAACGCTCTTTTCTGTAGATGGTCCCTGCTGCATTCCAATGCTGCTGTTAATACTGTGTGGAAAATCTAGTTTTAGATTTAACTGTGACTGCCATTGGTACAAATGAAGAGCTGTTGAATTATCCCATGGGGATCAGCATGCTGAAAGAGTTTTTTAACTTCCTGATGTTAGTGTTGACTCCATTAACTAGCACTTATTGCAGAAGAGTTGCGGGCAACCTTGGTATTGAAATTTCTTCCTCTTTCTTCCCATGAAGTCTAATAAACCTCTTGTAGCTCCTTCTGGAGAAAATGGACTTTACCAAGATTTGATCTATCTGGTCTGAAAAATCATTGCACAAAGAATAGTAGATCTTACTTGGTTCAAGAACTGATGGAGTACTGTTGCTTACTTAAGTAAAATAAAGTCACAAAGAGAAACAAAGATACAAAGCTTACAAAATTACTGAGGTTTTCCCTTGAATCAGAATTACACAGGAAAGCTTTTAATACTTACATTATCTGGATTTATTCTCTTTTTGTGAATAGCTCGAAATAAGGATTCCACAGCAGTAAAACAATAGAAGCATATCTTTGTTTTGTTTTGTACTGTTAACAAGTAAATCTTATTATGGATTAGGGAGAAACCCTTGAAATCCAATAGTCATTTTAGGACTAATGATGGCAAGGAAACTGTCTACAATGAAGATATAATGTCAATGAAACAGAACATTGTCAAAGGATAATGGGCTCCTGCTGCTAGATATATGCTTAATCCAATGATTTTATTTCTATTATACAACATGATTAAAAATAAATTAAATATAATGGGCTAAGGAGTAATAGTGATTTAGAGAGACAATTGCTCATTGTTCTTATATAGTAAAGCTGCGTTCTTACAGGCTTCCAGAGCAAACTTGTTTTGGGCTTCAGCCAGTGAGGAGCCAGGCCTCAGAAAGAATGCTTTAAAAAGTGCACTGCTGCACTTTTATGAATCAAATAGTTCCAACTTAGCTGAAATTCTTCTCTGCAGTTTTTATTAGCAAATTAAGATCAGCCATGCAGCAATCTCCTTGGATGACAAGCTCATTTAGGCATAATGAGGGAATTATTGACAGTTATCAAATTACACTAACGTTTCATTTAAAACAGACCGTATTTATCTAAGGTGCTTGTTTAGCTTTAGTGAGCTGGACTCTGGAAATTGGACTTCTGGCTTAGGCTCATTTATTTCCTGTGTAATTCTGAACTGATGTTTTATGGGTCTGAGATATATGCCCTTGCTTTGCCTGCACAGAGTAAATGGGCCCAAGCTTAATGAATGTAAAGCATTGCAGTGTTTACTACCATGCAAAGTCTAAAATGAAAAACAGCACTCTGAAACGTTGCAGCAAATACAAATACCAAGTTTCATTTGCAAACCAAGACATGGTTCATGCATTTCATTTCATTTATTCGGTAGAGGATGGAGTGGGGACGGTGTTAACACAATATATTGTGTTTTCTCTCTCTGCTCCTTGAGACCTGTTTAGAAGTCTGTTTTAAGTTTAGGCCCTCAATGCACTTTCAAGAAATAGGGTGTCTTTTTCTTTCCGCTAGTTATGATATCCTGTTGTGATGGAGTAAATTCTAGAAATTTACTGTACTGTAATGTCCATTTACTGATGTACTGTAATGGACCACAGAAAAATTTTCACATCTTTGAAAGGAGAGCCTGGCTCCAGAGAGCTAAAGCTGGTGGAGGTTTTCATGTGTGGGCTGCTGGTATAAATCTAGCCTGGTCAGCAGTTACTGAAAGCTATCATCAGCCAGCAGCAGCTTGGCTTCTGCCTGATGAACTGGTAAGTTGGGATTGCTTAGTTTGGAGAAGAGAAGGCTGAGAGGAGACATGATAACCATTTTCAAGCACCTAGAAATAACTGCAAAACAGAAGGAGCAGACTGTTCTCCAGCCTGAAGAAGTAATGGACTAAAATTGCAGGAAAGGAGGATTGAGTTATGTAACAGTGAAGACAGGGAAACTGGGGAGTAGATTGCCTAGGGAGACAGTAGAGACTGTCATGTTTTAGAGAACAGTTTAGACAAATCTGTCTCCAGAATGGTGTTAGCACAGTTGGTACTGTCTTGTGGCCAGGGAATAGGCTATACAACATCTTGAAGTCCCTTACACCAGCTGCCAAAAAAGATTTGGTATGGGCTCAAGCCAGCTTGTAAAAGCAGTAATTGTGATCAGCCATCACGCTGGAGCCTTCCTGTAGCACCTGTACCTCCGCCTGTTCTTTTGATCTTTGACAAACACTAAAGAGTGACTCTTCATCTTTCCATCTTCCCCTAGGGAATGAAAAGTATCCATAGTCTGAATGTAGCCTTAAATGTTGACTGCACTGCTCTATTTTAGGTTGAGCTTTAAGTTCATGGGCCATTAGTATCTGAGAGAACCCTGTGTGCAATTCACCTGCTTGTTACAGCTACCCAGAAGCTGAAGACTGATAGTGAGCAACCAGCATTTGTCCTTTTTATAAACAAGGTTTAAAGCTGCTCAACATTATAAACAAAATTGAAATCCTGTATTTCAATATATTTCATCCTGTCTGAGCTGGTGTTTTGGCCTTCGGGAAAACTGTGCTTCCTTTCAGAGTCTGGAGAACCTGGAGCTCTTTCAAGGTCCAGGTGAGTGCTCCAGCCACATGTCAGCCTCATATCTTGGTGATATTCAGGCACAGAGCAGTCTATTTTCCCTAACTCCCTCTGGTTCCAAGGAAAAGAAACCCTCTTTTTATGGTCCAGAAGGGAGCTTTGATTCAGGTGCCCAATGTAGCTGGCCAGGGATCTTGGGAACCACACCTGCTGTCCCATCCAGGTATCACTTCAAGGGCCAGATAAGGATTGATGCAATGCTTGTTCATTTAGGAAATTAACTTTTTCTCTGTCCTGGTCACTTTTCTTCCTGTTTTAGCAGGAAAAAGTCTATACCTTTTTAGAAATACAGCAGATTTCCTTCAATCTCTGTAGAAATCATTATCATATTTCCAAATAATTTGATTTTGTTTCAGGAGCTGCTCCCCCAGTTCCCTTTGTTTGATTTTATCCCTCCTATTAAGAGGTTGAATTGCCAAAGGGAGTAATTCTGGTGTTATGTAATGGCTGTGCTCTGTGGTATCAATCACTTAATCTCTGGGGATATTTCACAAATTCCTGCCTTCTCAGTGAAGAATAGGTCAACAGTGACAGATTCCTCTTCTGGGCTTTAAAGTACATTTGAGACATGGAGCTAAGAGAGATGTTTTGGTTATACTTGCAAATATTTATTAATAAGGAGTGCCTCTAGTTGATATAGTGAGGGCTGTAGAGATGTCCTTGGCATCCTTATTGGCAATTTCCTATAAATTAACTGAGCTTGGAGATTTAATCATGTCCTCCTAGGTTGAAATACTCCATGAATTTCGTATTGTTTCATTTTGTATCTGGTATGTGGAGAAATGGTAGGTAAATACAAAACAATCAAAATTCAATAATGCCTATTCAGAGCATTTCACAACAACTATCTTCATTTTAAAAATGTCCTCCAACACCTTAGAATAAGATTTCATATTTCTTTGCCAGCAGCTGAGATATTAAGATGAACCTAAAAATAAGTGGTGACGTATTCTTGTGATTTGGCCTGGAGTGGACAGTTCAGGTGGAATAATGTGAAATTGGTTACGTAGTCATGTGCTTTAAAGTGCAAGGGGTGATGGATATTCAGATGGATGTTTTTTTAATGTAGTCATAAATTTCAAATGTTCAGAAAAAATAATGGGGAAAAAGCAGCTGTTGCCACAGTCCAACTTTAGAAGAAAATAGTTAAGTTTGCAAAGCTGCAGGAGGTGGATTTCAGTCCCTGTTCAACTGGCACATGGCCTGAAACACAAACCAAATACACCTACATCACTGGCTTCTGCAGGAGATCCAGCATGAATACGATCCTGATAACAGAGCAACAATAAAGCACTCCAGAGCCAAACAGCACTGCTCCCCCACAGGAGACAAAGTGGTTGACTTGAGACCAGTATGGCACAAATCAAATCACTTTTATTCCATATTAAATCACATTTGTTTTCTATTTCTTTTGCGAAATACCTTTTGAATTGTGTTACTATTTTATTTTTATTTTTCCATAAGGGTTATAATGAGAATTATTAATTATGGAATGGTTGATGTTCTAGCAGCTTTTTGCCTCAAGCTTTTCTGGTTGCCACCACACACTCTACCTACTCTTGCTACTTTGCATGGAACCAGAGGAATGCTGAAAAAGTGACACTGTCTTTTCCCAGGGCTTGACAACTGAGCAATACACCTGAAATGCTACCCTTTCACTCCATCCTGCCTTGTAGCAAATTGCTAAATTCACAATGTTAATGAGGCCAATTATTGGTAAATAAGTTTAAGGTTATGCACACAGTGGATTTGCCACTTTAGCAAAATTTGTTTGGGAGGATCAATTTGGTTGAATTCCCTTTTGATGATAACACCTGATTGATATCACAGGTAAAGTTATGAAGGAGCAAGCTTCTTGCATCAGAGGAGTACTGAGGAGTCAAAACCTCAACTGCTGCAAAAACAGCACATGTTCCAAGAGGCATCTGACTGCCAGTGCCTGTCAGTTCAATTGGAACTAGCGCAGAATATATTTCATAGTTGCTGGACTAAAAGGCTGCATTTTACCTCCAGGTCTCGGTCCAGACTGTGTTTTTCGAAACAGATCCATGTCTGCTAGAGCAGAAGCTATAGCTATTAGTCTGGCCTGCAAGGCCTGTTTCTTATTTCATTTGCAGACATTTTTTAAAAGCCTCTTTTGCAATGTTATCTCTAGAATAAAAATGCAGTGCACAAAAGAAGATGCCGAGGCAACAAAGTCTGATTTTTTCTGGGATCTCATTGCTTTCTCACAGTGTTGATTAAAACAGTTAATACAGCCAAGGGAAAAATCTTTTGACCCATACTGTATGACAGGGGCAGAAGTTAAGAAATCACCTTGGTCCCAGAGGAGAGCTCTCACTCTTAGCATCTCTGTAGCCTCAAATAACCACTGTTTGTCTCACTTCTGTGGCTTGCTTTTTGCAGAGCAGCTCCTCAGGATTTGTCTACTGGTGTTTGTGTAGCTGGATTAATTGCATATGCTGGCGGGTATGCAGGAAAGGAAGTAAAGAGAGGTAGGAAAGTGCCAAGGATTTTATTTCATAGCTCTCCTTTCATACCCTTCCTTCTTATACCTGGCTTCTGCTTGAAAAAAAGCACAACAGAGGCCCACCAGCACCATGCTTGTAAGTACCATGCATAGATGGTAGGGTCATCTTTTCCAGAGCTTCCTCCCGTTGCAGTCATCCTGCAGAAACTGTGGAGCTGGTCATTCTCAGCTGGCTGGTGTAGCAATCTCCCTTCCCTGAGACCAGTGACAGCAAACGGTGACTGATGTTTGAACTCTCGCTGTTGCACACACCAGGGCTATTTCCGCCCAGGACTCGCCATGCAGAGACAGGCAGTCTAGTGGCAATCTCATGAGTCAAATACTGTGGTTACACACAGTTCTTTCTGGGGTGATATTCCCTGTCTTGTTGCTGAAGTGAAGTACTTCAGGATAGTTAGGGCTCTCAATTGTAATAAAAAAGTGTTCCTTGCCCTATTTCAGAGACAGAATTACTTTAAATAGCTTGCTTAGAAAGCCTAGTACTTGGGGACTATTAAAAATGTCAACGGGTCACACAGACTTCTTAAAAGCATGAGGAAAGGGCAGGGGCAGCTGTGTGGTAACTGAAGGCAGGTATTGATTTTCTCATTGCAACCTGAGCACACAATCAGGCATACTAATGACATGGGGTTCATGTGAATTCAGCTTTGATACGTCATCTCTCAAAAAACTCAGGAGAATCAAAACGGGGGCTGTTTTCAGCTGAATAGGCACAGAGGGCTCTATATAATTCTGTGTTTTCCTGCCATTACCTTATTTCCAAGGGAGAGGGAGAGCACTGTATTCATGAATGCTATGTAAAAGCTGTTGCGTTTTCATGGAGCAATAGCTTGGGTTTGTCTGAGTTGGAAATGAGAACCTGGTTAGAGGGAGTGAATTAAATCTCAAATGTAATGCCTCTGATTTGCAGAAGGGAAAGGGGAAGTGCTAAGTGAATATAGGAAATTGCAGCATTATGCGTTGTGAGAGCAATTCTTTCCATCCTTGTAGCTAATGGACTGAACAGAAAGTGAACAATTTGTTTCGTACAATGATTCACCAACACTCTGACAGGGTTTCCAATTCTGAGCTCAGTTTCATATTCAGCTCCCTGTTTACTAGTGAAATAGTACAATTATCTGTCTACCTCTTGCATTTTATAAACAGGAAAGGCTGAAGTATCTGAAAAGAATAAAAATAACTGTATAAATCCTGGCTGTTTAAGACTGAAAGGACGGGATATGAAGCAAGTGTTATTTTTCCAGTGGATTATTAGAACGCCCCTCTAAAAATGAAGTTAAATTTCCTGGGAAAATAGGTCCAAAGGAAAAAATGCCAATGGAACTCGCTTTTCAATTTCTATTTAATGTTTTTCCTATCCAGGTTTGTGAAGAGAATTCACAAAACATTTCCTGTTTGAATTCCCTTGTCAAATTGTTAATAGTAAAGTAGCTGGAACTGTTACAGCTGAATTGGCCACATAAAGCTCTGGTGAAAATAGGGTGCTGCTCCCAGAGGCATTTGGTAAATGTGCTAAGCTGCTTTAGCTTAGACAGGATGACATTTCTCTGCCTTTAACCTCAGTTTTATTGAGCACGGGAATCACTTGGACTATAAGGAGTTTCAGTTTTTAATCTGGAAATGTTTGTGAGCCTGCCCTGGCTGCATACACTTCTTGCTAATGGGATCACAGTGCTTGAATGAGGAAAACTCTGGGAACATCCTTCCAGAAGAGTGCAATTAATCACTTGTTAATATTGACTATATGAGATACATTAGAGCTTATCAAGGCCACTTGGTAGGAGGTTTTGGACAAATATACTGTAAAAGGGCAATCCCTGTCCCAAAGTATATACTGTGTAAATTTAGTAGAGTTTTTAAAATCCAGTGAGAGGCAATGGATTGGGTGGAAGAAGGAGATGGCTACAATGGAATGCATTAATAAGGACAGCAGCTTGCATAGTTGAGGGTTTAGGACTCTTATTTCAAATTATATAGGTAAAATACATAAAAATTAGAAATCAGTAGCAGCAATTACCTGTTGTGGCAATGTCTGCTAGGTAGTGATGAGACTGTCAGTTCATGGAAGAATCTGAATCTACCCGTTATGCTCACCGTAAATGACAAGTATAAAGTTAATGCTAAAATTGCTTTCAGTCTGAGAATCATTTAAACTGATGGCTGCAACAGCAGTCAATGTGGATGCTGAAATATAAGATGTTCAGAATGCAAGGTGGGCAGGGGAAGGGGCCTGTCTTGCTGGGAGTGGGACCCATCAGTGTCTATAGAATGAAAGCACGGCATGAATTTCATAGCACCTGCTGGCCACTTTCTGCTTTCTACATGCCCACAGTTCCCGTTGACACAAAGGAGAACACTGCAGAGAGAAATTTTTCCTTTTTTCCTATAGAGTATAATAAAAGAGGGACAGAAGGGTAGACAAAATACAATCTACAGTACTTTGGTAGAGGAGAGAGTTTTAGGAACATCAGTAAGAGAAGAGTTGGAGTGACCCAGTGATAGCATATGTAGGATGCTAACATGAAAGATGCCTTCCTGTTAGCTACTTATAAATCCTGAGCTATCAGTACCTTTCCCTGTGCACAGGAGAACCCTCGATGTGTAACAGGAAAGATTCCAGTTCCAGTACTACCTCCCTCAGAGACACTCATATAGAGGAAGCTGCTCAGTGAAATTTCTGCTGAGGTCTCTGGATGATTTTACTGGTGCCCTTTCTGGAAGCAGTAGACTGGCCCTGGGTTTGCTGGGCAAGCCAGGTGTACCATCTTCCTGACTGGGATTTGCAGTGGTACAATTAATCTGCTCCTTGAGAGATCTGTAAAACAGAGAAATACAACATTTCCTTGGGAATACAGAAGTAAATACAGGATATTAGGGATAAATTTCACCTATTGGATGTTTACTTTAGGGTGAAACAAAGTATAACCCATGAGTGCGTCTCTCTGGAAAGTTAGCTCGGGGTAGTTAGCTCAGGTGTAGCTGCCTACAATAAAAGTGTCTCCATTTGGTCAGATGGATGTCACCCCATATCCTTCTGATCTTAACAAGCTTCAGGCAAAGCTTGACTGTGGTGTGTGAAGCCTGCTGTTTTGCGTGGTCCTGAAATAAATAGTATATGGAGGAGCAGGAGGAATCTGCCAAAAGAATGACCATGCTGTGATCACACTTGGCAGATCGGTAATTCTTTGAGCTAACAAGTGTAGATCACAGTGGGCCCAGCGCTGTCTTAAAATAAGTCTGGGGCAGAATTTGCACATAGCCATTGTTGTAAGGGAGCTACAGCTGATTTCTCTGTGGTTTCATTCCATTATGCTCAGTAAAAAGTAGAAACTCAGGAATTTAAAGGAAACCAAACTGGGAAAAAGTGTTTCCTCTCTGTTGGTAAGCAAGTGGTGCCAGTGGAAACATTCCCTTTCCAGCACCACTGCGTGCAAGAGAGTGACTGCTCCAGATCCGGTCTCCCTGGCACTCTCTCTCTCACCCTCTTAGACAGCATTTATTCCTAGTGATTCTCTATTGCGTCTGTATTTTCAGTTGCCTAGGGCACTACAACATAGTGAAGGTACATTGTAGTGAAAGGTACTACAATAGTGAAAGGTAACTCATGTTTCCCTTTCAGAAGATAGCTTCATATTTGCTACTACAGAAAGTACCTTTATTTCTTGCTGATTTCTGAAAAATGTTTTGTGGTGAGATGACAGACAGTACATCTACTTTCACACATTTGATTGACTAAGTGCAGTCAGCCTGCACATGTCCTTCACTATCTGATATTTCCCAACACTGGGATCTGTAATGCCCAAAACAAGCCATAATGTCTCCTAGATTTTTAAAGAAGATTAAAACAAACAAACAAGTGGATATCTTGTTGCCCTCCTTCCCTTCTGTGTTTTAAATTACCATTTGCTGTAATTAATCTTGTGTTTGACTCCTCAGTTAGGCAATAATACCATTGAAATTTTATTTTTCAGTGTGTGTATGTATGTATGTGTAAATTAAAAAGAGGCCAGATTATTTTCCAGGCCAGATTTTTCTGTGGTCTCCTATGTCTAATTGCTGCCCAAGGTTCTATAAAGTTGCATATGAGGTTCTCATGCAGAAAGCAGAGCAAACATTACGTAACTAACCCATATTGACTACCAGATGCCTCAAAATGTTCAAGACTTGTAATAAATTACAATCTGATAGTGTTTTCTTAGCTCCTTATCCATCCTGCCTTCTGATGTTTTCCCTTTGATATGCTGTGACCTTGCTGCGAATGCAGTGCCTTCTGCTCAGTGCTCACATGGACAGATGGACAATGGTGCCAGCAAGGATTCTCCATATTCAGTCCATTAGACTCTCACTTGTCATTCCTCAGAAGGATGATAACTGGTTAGCTAAAGCTAATGGTTTTAGACAAGTGCTTAACTAGACTTAAAGAAATACTGTCTTTGTGAAACAACAGTTTTTTGATAGTTATTTAAAACTTCACTTCTTTGCCAGATGCATCTATTAGTAGTTGTACTTCACCAGCTGATCACATCTCATAATTACAATTACTTGTCCTAGCCCAGGGAAAAGCTCAGTTCATTTGTCCAAGTATTGATTAACTGGTATAGTCAAGATTACTTTACTTCACAGAGGATGGATAACCATTAATAATGTTATAATTACAGCACAGAAAGGATGGTGATGAGGGGCCAGATAGGAACTTCAATAGATAAATAGACATTATTTATATAATGTAGAAAAAATTACATCTACTGCATTAAGGGGGGAGTTATTAACCCAAGGAAACTACTGACAGTAATAAGCAGTTTTAATCATTTTGCTGCACACATGGGGTCTCTCCTGGTAGGAGATCCTGGAGATGAGTCATTCTCTCCAGGCAAGGCCAGGAAGATATTTGCCTCACTGACACGTTAGGGCAGAAACTGCTCTGCGCATCAGTTACGGAGTGGGAAGACATACTGCTACAGGCTGGCTGCAGTCTGTGACATGCGAAGCCTGCAGCAGAAATTCAGTCTGTTTAAGCTGGGCCCTTTCCTTTACTTTTGTGCAGGCTAGTGATGGGTGACTGAAGCTCTTCCAGTTTTGGTATCCCGAAACCATCAAGTACAGCGATATTTGCACAAAGGATGAGTGTGGTTTTAGCTCTCCATCTGGTCTGGTCAGGAAGGAAGGGGGAAGAGAGGCAGGATTTTACATCTGTGCTAGATGCCATAGCAGAGGGCAGCACTGGGCTTTCCTTCTGTCCTCCCCTCTTATGTGGACTCCCTCAGCACTTCAGCACAGCACTCGCTGACCCTGCATAAGTAAGAACTGTGATTCAGTGGCTGGCTGGGGAGAGAGCAACTCCATCCTTGGAGATATTCAAAAGCTGACTGGAGTTAGTCCTAAGCAACCTGCTCTAGTTGACCTGGCTTTGAGCAGATCCCCAGAGACCTCTTCCAAACTCAACCATTCTGTGGTTCTATGATCAGTATATTTCACAAATGCTGCTAATTTGTTGTAATAATACCGCCATCAGAAGCTTTGCCATCTCCTTCTAAGCCAGATGTGGATAATACTGCAGATCACATCTAATTTTTGTGGTAGGATGCACAACCGTGTCTGCTTAATGTTTTCTTGTATGAACCATCTTTCATGCTATTGCTTAGTTACATTTGAGGCATTAATCACTGAGCTTTGTTCCTAACTCAGAGTCTAAGTTCTCTTCTAATCTCCCATAAATGGACTAAAGCATTAAAACAAACTTATGCATGGAGGAATACAATTTTGCAAAAGAAGGCAGCAACTTGTAGCTCATTTAACTTAGTGCTGTAAGCATGTTTCTGGCTTCTTCCTATCGGAATTCAACATTTCTGAGGCGCTTACTCTCTGCAGACTGAGTCAGAGTGTTAACAGCCCCTGCAGCTCAGCAAAGTAATCCTATGCAGATCCTCCCGCTGTAGACAAGCATCAGAAGAATTTTCTCAGCTCTTTGGGTGTCAAATCCCAAAATCCAAAGACCAAGTTATTTTGCGCTGGTCTGAGGGTGCTGACTTTATGGTTGAAGTATGACTTGAGAAAATTATTATCTGGAGCAGATAAGCTCATATTCTCGGTCTCTTTGACCCCATTATGCAGACTTCACCTAATTTCAAGGATCTGTTCCCAAATCAGTTTCAAAACATGGTCAGTTAATCTGCTGTTCATCCATTACACAGGACAAATGTGACCATTCCTGTTGAATAGTAATTGCCCATAGGTGGTGGGTATGCTTGCATTCCCTCATACAGCCCATTCTTCTGCCTTGTTCTATACTGTTCACGCGTTTTTATGTAAATGCCTGGTTATCTCAATCTCTGTATGTTTGGACAGTATTTCACCCATCTGATAAGGCTGGAGGGACTCACCCCTTGCCAGGTACTTTATATTCAAACAAACTAGGGGTTAATTTGGTGGCAAGAGAACAGCTTTTAATTCTCTTTCTCAAGGCATTAAACTACCAACATTAACTTGCTATGCTCAGCTCTCAGGGTCTACAAGGAGATGGTGTGAGCAAATTTGATAGCAGTTATAGTGGCATGTGAATGTAAATCAGGTAGAGAATTCAGCAAAAGGAATCTCAAGCTAAGATGATGTGATGCTTTCCAAAGGAAAAATGAACCAAATTAAAACTAAAGTCAGGCTAAATTTTTTGTTCTCACAGTGTTGATAGTTTGGGTTTTTGATCTGAATAGTGTAGGTGGGTTGTTTGGAAATAGTAGATCATTAGTTCTTTTGTTAATTGAAAATGCGGAGGGCTCTTATGACCCAGTCTGAAATGTAAACTCCTTTCTTTGCCAGTGCAAATATTGACATTCATTTGATTTGTTTCTATTGGTGACCTACGTTCCCTTCCTCCCTCTCTTTTCCTTAAAGTTCTCCAAAAAGATACAGCCCCTCATTTTTGATGATTTGGGTGCATAATCCAGGGGTGTCCTTTTTATATACAGACGGAAGTGAAGAATAGCGAAAGGTAGATAAACAATAATCTGTCCTATTCTCAAATACTGATTGTATGCCCTCTCTTTACCACTGCTATCATCAATGCAAAAGCTTTGTTAGATTTTATAGGATACTTGGACAAGTCAAGAAGTTCCAGAGGTTTTTACCTTTCTGTTAAAGGTAAATATCTCAAAGCTTAGAGGCTTATTCGTCAAAATCATTGCAGGCAGCTCCTCTCTTCCTTAAATTGTCAAGGCAACAGCTTGCGCTCATCCCCTGAGTGCCACTGTGACAGTCTGATCACCTGGGGAGACAGGTGTCTCTCAGACAGGCAGATCCCAAGCCATTTTGGTAATTATAGGTAAAAACTAACATCTTGCCAGTGCAGATCCTTGAGTGCCCAGGGCTTGTGCTCACAGTAGGAGCCTGCACAGAACAAATTGCTGCATTCAGCCCCAGCTCGTCCAGGGGATTCCAGGGGACTCCCTGGGTAGAGCACGTTGTAAATAGAATAATCAGGAGGTAATAAATGTAATGGACAGTCTTTTGCAAGCTCTTGACCAGCTGGAGTTGAGAGACCCCATGCTAGCTAATGCAGCTACGTGATTGTCAGGTGCTGGCTGGGCATCAAACCAGACCTTCAGGTTGACTAATGCTCCTTCTATCCAAAGGTTGTTTTTAATGTTCCTTGATTGCTTCTCCCAGTAACATTTTCATCTTCCACCAGCCTAATCTTGCCTGTTTGCTAGCCTTCACCAAGCACTGAGTAAAATATTAGTCTCATTATGGGATGGAGAGGTACTTACTGTCGACCTTATTGTCACCTGTATCCACATCAGACATGATGTCAAGCTGTCAATATTCTGTCCTTGCAAGAATTAGTTAAAATGGTAGCCAGATGGTAGGATCCATGTCTTCATCAAATCTTTCCCTGAATCTAAGGGTCAGTGCCAAGATACAGGGACTGAAAGTGTAATTTAGGCAAAGTGTAGACACCTAAGTCCAAAAGCATGGAAAATGCCAGCTCCTTTCCTGCTTACCCCCTAAAGATATTTGAACTCCTAAAGTGCTGCAGGGTTTGACTCTGGCATTTCCCAGTGCCTAGATCTCTGTAAAAACCCAAAGGTGCCATTGTCAGGAGTCATCTGACTCTGATTTCCAATTAGGCATTTCCCTGATCAAGTCTCCTGAAAGTTATGATTGAGTTGGTGTTCTCTGTTGGAACCAGGCGGACTAATTTCACAAAATTAGAAGCGTGTGATCTTTTGCTTTTAAAACACAGACAGGGAAAGTCCCCTCCTTCTTGCCCCAAAATACAGTAGCCAGATGGGTGCAGAATTCACTGAAGGTGTAAGACAATTTAGATCAGTGCTGTCTTCTGCCTGAGAGTGGAGCCCAGCATCTCCTGAAGGTTTCCCAGTCACCACTCTGTGGTGAGGAAAGTCAGTCTCTATCTCTCCCAAAAATTGTGGCTCTGTGCATCATAAACTGGAGGGTACAAGATGAAGCCTCGCAGTTAGGGAGAAACATAGTTTGGTTTTACTTCTTTTCTCTTAGCCTAGCTATGACTACTTTGAGTGAGTATTCCCCAGAGGTACAGTGCGTATCCAAGTCAGCATCAGTACTATCTTCTCCTGGTAAAAAAAGTAAATTCTTTATATTGTTTCATGAAGATACTCATTTGGCAGCTGGATGAGCCCACCTTGTGAGCAGCCAGGAGTGAAGGAGGAAGGGGTAATCCTTTATTTTGTGGATCAGAGAAGAAGGACATGGTCGTCAGCATGGCAAGATCCATGGTGCCCCTTTAGCCAGTCATCACATTTGCTAATGCTGGAGTGGCAGCAGGCAGACTCAGTAACAGCAAAGTACCGTGACTACAGACACAACCCTAGAGAAAGGACCTAGATTACAGGCTGGCTGTAGTCTTCCCTCATACCCAGGGGGCACCACAGAAATGACTAAGACAGTTAAAATTCCTGATTACATTTTAGATCCTTATTGGTTATGATTCCTGAGATAGTGGAAAACCAATGCTAAAATAGCCTTTTTTGAATTTTAGATTCCAGGATGAATTTGCAGGACAAGCAGTCTGGAAAAAAGAAATGAATTTTTTTTTTTTTTTTTTTTTTTTTACTTTTAAATTGAAGTGAGTTGATCTGGAAGTCTGTGGAGAAGTTGTAACTGTGGATTCTGACCATGCTATATTTTTTGCAGAGATAATTCTCAGACTAGAACTGCTCTTCAATGAATACTAAACGGTAATGAGGAGAACATGGATAGGAGCTATGTGGAAAAGTTCATTTAATTTAGAGAGAAGTTGCAGTTTTTCTCTGTAATTGCATGTAAAATACCTTCCCTGTGTCCAAGATTCAGGCTATTTGATGAATTAACAAGACTGACATGACTGAGTCATAGAGTACCAAATCTAAGCTTTTGTTAAAACAAGTGAATTTCTAACCTTTTTGCTTGCCAAGAAACTCTTCCCACCATGTAATTAGCTTAATGTTGTCTGTCTGAGTCTGCAGACAGCCTTAACAGAAAAGCGTGAACCTTTCCACCCCATTCATCTCAATGAAGTGCCAGCTTCACACTCCTTTGTTTCACTCAATGTCAGTGCTACTTGTTTTATTGCTGGGTGTCTTATCTGAGGTTTTGGAAGGGATCGGTGTGCTGGGACATGCAGTGAAGGAAAGGCAAAGAAGAGAGATGTAGGAAGAAAAGAAAAAGAAGGAAGAAGGAAAACAAACTACACTGGTCCTGAAGATGAAAATGTTTTCTCTTAAGAACACTTGCTGTGATAATAAAACACTTAACAAATGAAACCTAAAAGCTGAGTTGCTCCATAAAGGACATCTCTGAACTGCAAACAGTGCACATCTGCCACCGATAAGATAGTGGCTGCGTAGTTCAAGAGACTGTCCTGAGTCCCCTCATTTTCTTGCTCTATGAATTAGAATTACAAGTAGATTTTGGCCTTTTCCATTGAGTTTTATTCTGCACTGCAAATGGAATACTTTGCAAAATGTGGCCTCTTTTACCTCATTAGTGACCGAGGTAGGATGTAGATTTTGAAAAACATACTCTTAGATTATTTGAAGTTTATGGTAGAGGCACTGTGTGTGTTTCGAGGGGAAGGGGCAAATTCCTGGAAACAGGCAAATGAGGGTTGCCAAATGATAAGTGCAAAAAGGTCTGTAAAAAGAATGTAATGGTGCTGAAAGGCACAAGGAGTGAATATACCCTTTTGTGCATAGCTATGAATACACATTAGATCTAACACGATAGCCTAGACCTGACAGATGGAGCTGGGATGGGGAGAGGTAGCCAGCTGCACTTCAGTTCTAGCCAGGGGAGACGCCGTAGTCAAAAAACCACTTTCTTAAAGCGTTCAAACTCGAGACAAGGCACCGGAGAGGTACAACACCAGGTGGTACAGGAGGGCATGTGCAACCCCCTTCCCACTGCCCCAGCAGTGGTGGGGAGTGGGGACAGATACGGCCTGGGATCAAGCACACAGGAAGGGACACTGCTAAATCCCTTGGGGAAAACAGTGCCTGAAGGAGCTCTGCTCTCTCTCTATGATTTTGACACTGCCCCTCTTCATATTCTGCCAGCCAGGCAATGGCCCGTGTCCCCGGGGCTGGCTGCTGCTGTCCTGCTGCACTGCCCGGAGGGGACTAAGCCTGTCACTTTGCATTAGCTGTCCTCTGCATGTGGTCTATGGGATTGGGCCCTTCAAGGGACTGAAGAGCAACTCCGGCCCATTCCTGAATGCTGGTCACACTCAGGTGCAGGGTCGGTTGCTGGCCTTGCCTGGAAGCACCCCTGCAGGCACTGCCTGGGGCAGCGGGGGGGGAGGGTGCCTGAGGATTTGGGGCTCTTCCAAGGCTTCTTGCACTCAGCTCCCTACCAGCAGACACTGCAGGTCTGCCTGACTTGTCCTTAGTGACCTCCCCTGAAGGCAGCCCCTTCGCATGTCCCAATGCTGCCAAAGCTGGAAAGCTTCCCCCAGCATCCAGCTGAAATTTTCTTTCCTCCAAAGTAAGCTGGTTGCCTCTTGTCCTGCTTTAGTAATCTGAGCTGTCTTATAGAGAAGTGTGAGTGAATATGTATAAATATCCTGAGCGCTGCTAAGTGGAGATGTCGGCATGGGCATTGACTTTATCTCTCAGTAGGGTGGAGGTGAAGGTTCAAGTCTTGTGCTGTCTGCCCTTTAGCAAAAGAGCCTAAGTTTGCTTATGGCTTCAGCGCCATCATGCGGGGTCCTTCCCCACTCAGGTGCTTTTGCAGAAGACCTCATCTGCTCCGCTCTCCCCTGCTTTCCCCCTACCTTTCCCCAGCAGGTTTTCAAGATGCTGTAGCCAGCCGCTCTTCTCCCCATCACGTGGATGGGACTCTCCATTCTCAGTTTCAGTTTTTTCTAAGTCCCCTCTCATGGACTGTGGTCAGGGTGAAAGAGAAGTGGCCAGTTTTGGTGTCTATTACTCCTGAAATGTCTTTTTTCTAATATCATCTCGTGTGTGAATACTGTAGTTTTGTGTGTTCAAGCTTAGATAACTTTGTAACAAACTCTAATGAACCGAGATTCCTCTCTGTGTTGTAGAGGAAAATTCAAAGGTACGCTGCAAAATGTTTGGCTTTCTTTTTTTAAACATAACCCCCAAATCTGATTTTTTCACCTCTCTTTCAGCGCTGTAGCTTTTTCACACCTCGCCGCTTAAGGGCCCCTTTAGATTCACTAATAGAGTCCCTGCTTCTTTGGAGAAGAGGTGGTTAAAAAGACAGAGAAATGCTGAAGGGGCGATGGCGGATACGTGAGAGCTCCTGCTTCTCTGTCTCTGGGCAAGAAGCTGGAGGAAAAGGCAGCATGAGTTGAAGTCAAGGAGAGGTAAGGAGGACCTGCTGGGTAGGGGAGCGAGTGCTGTTGGAGTCTGTCCTTCATTGACTGAATAAACAACCCAGCATAGCAATAACAATAAATAATTTTATGAGGAGCTAGATAAACTTTTAAGGGGAAAAATGGTAGGGGGTGTAACTGCAAATTGAGGAGGAAAGCAGCTGAGATGGGTTTCCCTGTTGCCTTCTGTCCTCTATTTGGCAGCAGCTTGTTTGTGAAAAAAGCAATCAACGCTAGTTTATGATGCTAAGACATTTCTATGACTTTCACTCAGTGAAAATCATTGATGTTTCTGCTTTAACTAGATTTTGCTTCTTGCAGTTGAAAGCATTGCACTGCCTGAAATCCTATTTTGTTAAACCTGGCAATGGGTAAAATCACAAGTTCCTTAAAAAAATAGTCCTCTGGGGTTGAAAGGGGAACTACTCATTACCTCTGCAATTAGCGGGAAAGCTCCTCCTTAAAGAAACGCTCAGCCCCTTCTGTTTCCACATGTCACAGCTAGCTGCTGTACCTCATCACCAGGTGCCATTCAGATTTTAGATTGTCACCATTTAATGCGTACTGTGGAAAACTCTGATTATGTGTTGCAGTGAAGCACTCTGAGAGCCAGGCCATAAATATTTCCATGAACTTGTCTCTCTCCACCATCCCCAGGACTCCACTTCCTGAAATACAGCTCAAAATACAGTTTGGGTTTTTATTTCTGTGAAACCCACCTGTATGCAAAGGGCATGTTACCTTGGGAACAAGGTGAATGATAATCTGGACTTAGTCTCCCTTTTTTTCCCTTTATTTTATGATGAAAATGTAAGACGTTGTGAATGGTTCAACATAACATATGCCATCAGAAGCATGCCAAAAATAACAATCTGAAGCAGCACATGGTATGTAATGCTTGCATACTTCTCCGAGAGTTAGAGAGATCGTTGAAACAACACATGTCAGATGCGATTACTGTCAGATTGTTGGGGCCATCTGTTAGAACCCAAGATCAAGACCTGCTGCTTTCCCTGGAACAGCAGCTCCACAAAGGACTGTGGCAAATTCAACTAAATCCACTCGGGCCTGCAGAGTTCATCTGAGGGATTTGCTTGTTTTATTTCAAGATTTCATGAGGGATAAGACCAACAGTATATTTTGGATATTGCTCCAGGGGAAGTCTGGGAAAAGGCTTTAATTTTTTTTTTTTTTTGAGGGAGTATATAACAGGTACAACAAGAGGAGAGCTAAAGTGTCAGGACAGGAAGTGTACATTTGTACCCAGTGATGGGCTTCTTGGGAAAACATCTTCATAAATAAGGTTCATGCAAATGTGTATATGCTAATAAATGATAATTTGGTAGCAAGCTGCAGTTGGATATGACAACTCATTAATGCGGCTGACTACACGCACACACACACGCGCGCACACACACACACACACGCATACATTTTCAAAAGCAAAGCAAAGATTTTTGAAGTTGCATATGGAATTTGGATGCCAGATTCTCTTGGTGGCTTTCAAAGTCTCAGCTAGAATACCTATAAATCTGTTTATTATATATAAAATGAAGTTCTGTGTAAGCTGAATCCACAGGGAGTTTTACAGCAGTGGGCAGCAGCGACCTGGGTTTTGCCCATATTCTAGCTGTATCAGCTACACAGACAACACACACATCTATATGTGTGTGTTTTCAACAGTATTAATATAAAGGGGCAGCTTTTTACTCCCACTGTATTTATATATGTTTATATATTGGACATACGTTTTACCAATGTGTTTCATAACAGCTTTAAGCAATGTCCTTACTGACAGCGGAACACTGATGAAGTAAAATGTATTGATGTGGAAGAAGGAAAGTCTCTGTTATAAGACACACATGGCTCAAATGCCGTGAAGTGCGAGTAGTTTTCAAATGTGGGTAAATGACATTATTGACCTGGAATATTTTGGTGGAGGTTTTGTTTTGCCTTATGTTGGTGAAAGACTTGGACCTAGCTCCCACCCATCCTGCACTTTCCAGTTAGTGGGAGATCTTACACCATGGAAAGCTACCAAAGCTTTGCTTCACCTCTGATGCAGAAAAAACTTCTGCTTTGAAATCTCAGGCTGTGCTGTAGCATGCAGATGCTTTTACTGTGGACTCAGCATGCATACATCCATTGTGAGTGGTTCCTTCTGCTCCCAGGGAAACCAGGAGCAAGGGGTGGGATAGCAGGAGAGACCTTCCCGGGGAGGCCACTGGGGAGAAGCCTGGGGGCCAAAGGGGCTGCGAGCTGGCATTGAAATAAGGAGCGAGCAGCGGAGTGATGCCTTGTGCTGCAATGCAGGAGGGAGATGTGTCAGGAAGGGAGAGGCCAGCTGGGGATTCACTGCTAGCGTCACCTGATTGTTCTCCCCTTCGACTATTGCTGTGTTTTACCCAATGGTTGTTTCATCTAAAATCCATAGTTGGTCCTTAGATTGGGGTTAGGATTCAGGTCCTCGTTTCTAAGAGAGCCCATCAGTGGGACAGGGACTTGGAGATTATTAACTGCATCTTGTGGTCGTGGGGAGAGAGCTTTTACTTGTGGCTGTTAGACCCTGGGGAGAGGGCAGGAGCTTTACGCGCTGTGGTTTCGTAATCTGCTGCTGTTCTTCCTCTTGTGTCCACTGTGTTGCCCTTGGGTTACAGGAACCCGGTGCCAGCAAGAGGCTGTTGCAGCTGCTGCAGGTGATGAGGAATGATCCCAACAGCAGCACCCACTAAATGCCTGCCATCGTCAGGGGATACTAGCAGTGCTAACTGATTATGCAGTGTAAAAGGATCTAACGACCTTCCTTCTGTTTATTATTTCCCTTGCAGGAGAAATTCCCCAAATAGATTTCCATCATCCCTCCCAGCCATTTTCACTCATTGCAGTGTTCGATGGCAGCAGTTTGAAATACAATATTTGAAGCCTTGTTTAATTGAAATGCATTATGTCCAAACTAATTCAGAATAGCTAAGACTGATTTTATGACATGCTGGAAGCTCGTGAGGTGAGGTGGCCAGGTACCCGGAGGAAGGAAGCAAGGTGGAACTGAAAGACAGTGTGGCAGTTTCTGGGACAGGCAAAGGGCACGTTGTCAAAGCACAGGTACTGTGAAGTCATTTGTCACCCTGGAGAAGAGCTGGCCTAAAAGAAAAGCTTCCATAATATGAAGTAATCCCTCCTCGCCCCCCCCATTTTCAGGTTTGATTTCAGTGTTATTTGGGGTAGAAGCATTTTTCTGTTTTTGAAATTTCTGGCAAATGAGAAACTCCCAGGACAGGGCATTTCAGTTCAGCGAGACTGATGTTCTTGTCACTGTGGCTGCTACCTCTGGTGAAAATGGACAGGAATGCCAATTTCTCTGAGCAGCTGCTGGCAACTTTCACCAAATAGGACTCTGGGGTGGATCCACCAGCAGACTGGCTCAGGGCTAGGGACCACACAGCTTCCAGCATCTCCAGCCTGGGGCAGATGTGCCAGAGTCAGGAATACTAATCTCAGAGGGCTGTCTTGCATTACACAAAAGCTTGAGATGCACTGAGTGACACATTTCAGGCTCAACAAGGTGGTATTTTTTGACTAATCTCTGTTTTGATACCATTTTCTAACAATTCTGAAGTCCCTTTCAAGAATTCCCACAGTCTAAGGGCACAATTTCTCTCTTTGCTTGCTCTACAGATAGACACTCCAGTTTCATTTAATAGCCTGTCTGCATGTGACCAGAAAAACTCTGGAAAATAAGTCCACTTTTAAGATCAAGGAAAAAGAACAGTCAATTCTTTAACAGTCCAGCCAGCACTGAAGCAATTCCTGTATATTTCATGGTAAGTGGTAATAGAAAACATTCATAAAGGAAACCCTAAAGCATCCCAAAGTGCACTTTCCGTGAATGAATTCAAACACAAAAACTGCCTGCCTGCAGTCCACAGGAGTTCAAATCTGAGACGTGTCAACATGAGTGCTGTGTCCAATCTCAGTCATAATGATGACATAGGGAGAGAATATTGCTAGTCCCACTGCCAGGCACTAAGTAATTCCTTGCTGAAAGAGGTCTGTACAGTCCCAGCAGGGAAAGATGCAGCCCCGCTGCAGAGGCTATCCAATTATGTGGATTTTCAGAAAATGCTGTAAAAACATTTTTCTTCATGAACCTTTTTTGGAGCTATGTATCTCTTAATGTTACAAAATTTTAGTTCTGCGTGGCTTTTTGTGGTGCATAATCATATGGTAGGTTTTAAAAATCTGGTGAGTGAAGAATAAAAAGTATAGTGTGAAAGATGGGAAAAAGACATTTTGTTTGTTTGTCTGCTGTTTTCTTTCTTGCTTGATTTTCCTTAGGTTACCCATGGGCTTCTGATGAGGAATTCAGCTAAACCTTTCTACAGAGCACAGACAAAACGTGCTTTTCAGTGTTGAGGAAATACAGGCTTCCTGTTTACACTTGGAGTATTCTTTAATGAAGACAATCCTTGAGGTAATAATCTATGCGGGGAAGACTGAGGCTGGAGCTATTTTTTGTTCTTTTCCTCTCATTTCCTTCTGTTGGTAATAACAAGTGTATGCCTACCAGAGTTTTATTCAACATGGTTGAAAATCTTAGAATGGTTCCTCCTCAGGACTTTGCAGAAGTAGGGAGAAGGAGTGTATTCAGAGAAGAAGGTAGTTTGTCAAGAATTAAAGACCATTTTGATCAAAACAAGATCTCTGAAATGTGACATTCAATATAAGTGATTTTAAATGCGTTCTCTGGAGTTACATTTCTGTGTTGCTTCTGCTGCACCCTGTGGATTCAGGATTCAGAGACAGAAAAAATAGAGTCTGCCTTACTGAGTCACAGGGTCATAAGAAATTAAGAACAGCCAAATATCTTGTCTCTGCTCACGACCAGCAGTGGATCCTCAGGGAGAGAGTAGGAGAAACAGGCCAGGCACAGAGTGGTCCCGAGGAGCATCCCAGGGCACAGCAGGCAGTGCAGGGAGTTTCGTGCGGCTCTGCCTCTCTGGTGAGCAGAGCAGTAACCTCCCCAGGCACTGAGCAGCGTTTCAAGCCTGCTGTCCCACATTAGCCTCCCTTTCCTTTGCCGACTCCAGGACCCTACCCTGGTGTACTCCTTGCCTTCGGAGAAGTGCCTCTGTGACCACCCTGTAAAGAGCAGCGTCAGGGGAGGAGGCAGGTACCAAAAGGCTCCCAAAATCGGAGCCCTTTTTTTGGCCTGAATTCTACCCAGTTTAAATCAGAAGAGGTAGGTGCCTTCAGCTTTGCTGTGTGACTTGTCTATTCCTAGAAAGCACATAGTCATAGACCCATTTAATAGACTTATCATATATCTAGGAGGGAACCCATTTATTCATTTGACCTGCTTTTTCCCTTGAGAAACTAGTCCAAAGGCTGAAGTGGTATCAGGAATCGGAGGAATACTGACAGTTCTCATTTTGCAAATTTTGAAATGAACCCATTTCCCACTGTTGCTGGTAATGTCTTTCATTATGCCTTTAATGAAATTGTATTGGCATATTTATGGTCTAATAAAAAAAAGAAGATACCCAGGAAAAGCAGTTTTCAAGTGAAATGCTTTAATAATGGCTTCATAAATGATTTTGATTTTTTTTTAAGTCATAACCTTTGGCAAAAGGAAATGTGGAAAATTCAAAACCATTAATGAAATGGCTTCTGGACTGTGCCATTTAAATCCTTTACGATGCTTTTTCTGATGCCTCTTCTTTAAATTTGATGCCCTTTGTTTTTAGCATCGATGGGGCAGCCAGCTACGATGCACTGTATCTTCTTCCCACACAGCCCATTTATCCTGCTATTCTGTTTTCCTGTTCTCTTATCACTGGGAAAATAGCACTTTGACATACCATTGTTACCCTTTGTGTTTTAAAATACCCAGCTGATCCAGATTTATAATGTCCTGGATTATGGAATTCAGAGTGTTGGGTCAGGATTTAGCATCTGTTTTGAAATTGGAAGGATTAGCCAATAAATTTTGTAAATGTTCTGATGAACATCTGTCACTTTTTTTGTGGGTCCATGGTCAGTGCTTGTCAGTGGATCTACAGGTTTGTTAATTTTGCAGACTGTCATGTCTTACGGATTTGGATCTGGACATTTCCTGAAATATGGAATCTAATCTGTTGATTGTGCTGATTTGCGTGTGTGCAGTTCTGGTTTTAAGAATAGATGATGTGTCATTTTTCATAGCTTTTTCTTTGTAAACTCATAAAATGAGCTTGATTGAGTGCTACTTCTTTTCACTTCACTTACGTGAGTCATCCAATTGGTATATCCAGGCCTATTAGCATCAGAATTTGCTTTCATGAGGAAAAGCTTATTGGTTCTATCCCAGAGGTCACAGCAGACTTGGAAAATAAAGGTCATGTTATATCTTGAATTCAGAATGTACAGATATTATGTGAAGATAAAATCTGAAACCCAAAAGGAAGAGGAAGACATATCTGCAGCAATATGATGTAGATGTAAATGGATAGCAGATAATTTAGTGCTGGAAGTGTGTGGTTTCCTTTTTTTTCTTTTAACAAAACAATGTCATAAAAATCAGCAAACAAGAAAGAACCAAAATGGGCAAATGAATTACAACACATGCTCAATCATTCTTAAATATGAGACTGGGGGAATATATGCTAGTTTCTTGGGATATGGCCAGTAAATATATAGACCCTTAGTGGCAAGTCTGGCTTCTCAGAACATTAGTTCCTATATCATAGATGAAAATAAAGATATAAACATCAAAAATAAAGAAGAGAAACAATACATATGCCCAGGAGATCTCTGTATAATCAAAATCAGTTGTCTCTAGGAGAGTTAAAAAATACTTTATGCATTGAGAGACTCCAGCTTTCCATCAGAGGAATAAAATAGATATATCTATAATGTATCAGGGCTGGTCTCATATTTCCTTTCTTCTGGGTTTACTCTGATTTGATTACATAGTAGCTGTGTTTTTCCTTTTAAAATTCACCATCCTTAGCTAAGATGTAGCTATTAGGAACATTCCAGAGACATAACTCTTTGCACAGTTTTTCCCATGCTGGGATTTCATCCTGTTCATATTTTCAGTCTTCTTGCCTGCATGCTGTAACTTCTGGCTTGAGTTAGGCTGAGTAACTGCATAGTTCACCACATTTGAGACGGAGCTGAGTGCAGAGCTAATGCATCATATTACCCTCTGCATGGCAGGAACCATGTCGTCAAGAAATGTGAGAAGTTTGGCATAGGTTTTCAGCATAGATGTGCGTGATACCTTTCAAAGCATTGTGTTTTGTAAAAGATTTGTCTTTTACAGCTGTTTTTCTCGAAATCGGAGCGTGGCTGTTCCAGAGATATTTATCCATCTGTCTGTTTTTATTTATTATCAACAGACTTCAGGAGTGTGACCGTAATGGCTTATGTATTTTGATAAGTGCCATGTTTAGATATAGGCAGCTTTTCTTTTAGTTTTGCTTGATCTTCTGAGAAGCAGAGTCCCTGTGAGTTAGTGCCTTCAGTAGGACTTCTGACAGAGAGCTAGATCACCAGTGACCTGCTCAGCTCTGATCTAACTGCTGCAGACAGACACACAGAGCGCACACATTTACCGGAGAGAAAAGGCTGCCCAAGTATATTTCATGACAAAAACACAACCCTAAAATGCAAAGAAATCCTAAATCAAGGCAGCATTCAGGCCTCTTGCTAGAATCACCTCCAAACATTAGCACACTGCTGTTGCAGCTCAATCATACCATCACACAATGGCCATTTCAACGTATTTACTTTTAATGAAGCAGTACTATCACTGTGCGTAAGTCAAGAAGGAAAAATAATGTTGTAATGCTTAGCTTTACAACCTACAGTATTTAATCATACTAATGATTGCATCTTAAAGTGATAAATTTACCATGTAAGAAGAACATGGAAAAAAGGTGATCATATTCACATAGCCTACCTTACCTAAAACTTACACTTCATTGTGTTTTATTAAAACATCCCATGTTTTTAAAGCAATGGATAATTCACTATTTACTGAAACCGCATACAAACTCATATCAGAATCTACACATTCCCTGTTTCTTGTTTATATTCATAATACATGCAGCATTTGAATGGCTGTAGTCTCCAGATGTCAGTGTGGGATGTTGTGCTCCAGTCTCACAGATATGGAACAGAAGCACAGACAGAGTAAATGAGTTCCCTAAGGTCACATGGGGTGTTTGCAACAGAAACAGGAACAGAGCTTAAGTTCTCTGGTAGGTCATTAAATACAAGACTATCCTTCCATGCCTTTGCCAGAACAGGCTAGCAAGCAACCAGGGTAGAATATAAGGATGTTTGGGGTTTAGTGTGTGCATATATTTGAAGACTAGTTTATGTCATGATAATCCAATGTACTTATGGAAACTTTTCATTAAGGATTTTTGCAGGGCCATAAAAGCACTGGAGTAGACTTGACATTCATATAATCCTGTCTCCAGTCTCCTATGTTGAATTGCAGCTGGTCCTTCAAAAGAAGGCATAGAAATTCTGCAGCAAACAGGTGTGGGACTTGGCTCCTACCTGATGTCTCATCCGAGTCTCCAATAGAGACTGGCATAACCTTATGCCAGGATATTTGACATCTCCTTGTGTATGTTAAGCAAAACATCCTTACGTACTCACAGAAGAATACCTTTTGAACTGTGATCTATGCTTAGCCTTAATCGCAGGTTGATTACACTTTCTGTGGAAAAAAATCAGCAATGAACAGTACTGAATTTCTCTGGTCTTTATTTTATAAAATGTCTTATTCTCATGCCACAGAAATAGATAAAATAGAACGAAATGCAAATATTATCTACCAGTATGATTTAGAAGTAACCCATGTATTAGAAGTCCATACAAACTAGAAGCAGGTCAGGTGTTACACCTAAAAAATCTGTAATTGGTTTGCTTATCTGACTGGTATAAATATTCTTAGAGCTATTCTGAAGATGATTTTAAATGATGCATTCATAAACTAATAGACTTTGTGATGTTCATGCATGAAAGTTTACTCAGTATATAGCGTAATTGCTATTAATTTGAAAAGGCTGCACTATGTCCATTGCAGAAAACACAGTGGTTTAAACTTAGCTGTTAGTTAAAATTTCAGTGTAAACTTTAGAATGGATCTATTATGATGTCTACCAAATTCTATATTGTTTATTACTATGTCTAAATAGTTAGTGACCTGATGACACCTCTGGTCTTTTTTAGCAGTAAGACTAATGATATCTTCCTTTATTAATGCCTTAAATGCCTCTTGGACTATATCAAATGGCAATGAGATTGTTTTATCTAATATGGAATTAATTAATTAATTATATTTAATGTGGAATTAATTAATTAATTTAGCTTTGGCTTTTGCAAGGGATCCTGGTGAGTTAGCAGTGGAGGCCTGTTTGTTGTCTTGATCCATGGAAGAACAGTCACACTGCAATGCAATTTGGGAAAGAAAAGTAACAGTGCCAGAAAGCCCAATTTGAATCCATGCCCGGCAGTATAAAAAAACTTCACCTTTATTCTCAGTTGATCCACCATTAAAGGTGAAGTGTTTTTCTTTGCTTTTATTAAATTGTTGGCCTCAGCCTTGAGACTGCTGATCAGTGCCTGCAGCTGTGCCATTAGCAGCTGTCTTTGTGAAGCTGCCTTGAAACTACCCTCCCCTCTGCCAAGAAGGCTAGGAAGGGCTTCACGCAGTCACCTGCTGGCAATGTTAGGAACAAGAATTTAGCTGGTTTCCTGAGGGTGAAGGTTTTGTATTTCCTTGTCAAATCCTGCAGACCTGCAGGCAGGGCCACTTAATTAAAAAAATAACCACATGGCATGCTGAATGCTAAGCTTTGCTTTGCATCTGAATTGGTCTAGCTAAGGGAGCTAAACCTCACCACCTCCGGCCCTACCTTGCAGTCCTTCTTGTCAGGCTGGACTTGGCCTTGTCCTCTGACCCATTCGCAGGGCTTCCGCTGGCCTAACCTGTTAGCCGTTGCTTATTACGTATCCCTTTTTGAGTATTCCTATTATATATACCTCATCATACAGGGTTGCATTTGCAACCCTAACATTACAATTGTCATTTCTTAAACAACAAATGTATGTTTTCTTTCCCTGTGGACTTAATACATATTTGCACCATCTGTAAAGATTTTCTGCTTTCCCCTGTGAGTCTAGAATAATACTGTAGTATGTATAGGTAGGCTCGGGGTGGAAATCACCAGAAGTCCCTACTCAAATTAGAAACCCTCTCCTGTTTTCTGTTGTTGTTTTAGTGCAACTTCTAGTTTCTTTCAAAGGAATGCCACCTCCTCCCAGGACTTCTCTTAACAATCTCTCTGTCTGTGGTAGAACTTAGCAGAGCTGCTGCATGATGAATAAATGGCTCTCAGTCACCTGCCAGTGAAATTTCTCTTCACAGCTTCACTTTGAAAAGAAAGCAGTTCCCCTAAAATGCTAAATTGATGCTCCAGCTGAGAAAAATAACAGTAACTTTCAAAAGAGAATTTGATTTTTATACTCCTTTGGTTTAATAGCCAGCAGTGCTCGGTATCCACAAATATATCCTGAATATGTAATCAGCCTATGCTGAAAGCAGCATAGGTTTTACGTAACTCCTGTAAATACATCTCCTAAGAAGGGTAGTTGCACTACAGCGATACATTAAAATCACTGCATGAATTTATGAAGTTCTCTGAAAATATACCTATAAAGGGTAGTGCTTTCAAGTAAATGACATTCTTTAGTGTTGTAATCTGTCATGTGCCTAAATGCCTACCAGCCAGGAGGGGACTACAAAACTTTGTTGTTGTAAAAGTTTGATTTTCCAATTCCTAAGATTGGAAAATAAAATATAGATTTGTCCTGGACTTGCGTTAGAATTGACAAATCATTAATTCCATTGACTCTCACAGCAGTGAAATTTATCATACTGAAATCTACTTGTATTAGCACAAAAGGTTACATGCAATGGCATGGAAAGTCCTCTTGTGCTCTTGCTTTTATGCCTTGAGCCAGACCTGGAGTAGTAGATTATGAAGCCTTCTACTTATTCCCTCTGACTGAACTGAATGTACTTTATGTCAAAATTGCAAATACACTAAGTGCTGTGGAAGGAAAGTGTTTGCCAGTCTTCAGATGTATTTGGGAGGAACAGAGAAGTGCATGCAGCATGCTAACACAGTGCAATACTTCCACCTCAGCATGCAAGCTTAAGTGATTCAAAGGCTTTTTGCAGGGTGTCTGACTAGGAACAAATTTCATCTTCTTGATTTCAGGAAAGAAATTCCTGGGTGGTATTTTTTCCTCTGACAGGTTTTGCCTCTGGCTGGTGTAAATCAGCATAGCTCCAGGTTCAGCACTGGAGTAGTTCTGCTTTACCCCCCTGGAGATGCTGGCAGAGAATGCTCTGCTGTTGTGGGGAAGTGCTGCATTTCAATGGGAAGCCACTCTGAAAGCCATTGAGGCTGGTAAGAAGAGAAGGGTTAAGGGAGACCCTGATTAAAGTTCCATTTGCTGATGCTCTTCACCAATTTATATCCAAGTGCTACTTTACTAATTAATGACTGCTCATGAAATGCCATGTGTCAGCAATGAATCACTTACTTTTGTTGCACTTCAGTAATATATGGCTAATGAGCAAGGACAACTCATATAATTAAAGCTTAAAATAGCCCTGGCTGTAGGACACAATCAAGTGTTTATATCTTGCTGTAGTGGGTGGACGAGATTATATCACTTTCCTGTCTTTGCCTTTGCCAGTTTTGTAAGAAAAAAATGGACGGTTGACAAAATGCGGCGCAGTAAAAATTTTTACCGCTGTTATAGGGGGAGGAATTGAGTTGTATTTAGAAAGAAATAAAAATCTGCCAGTTACTTATATCCAGAATAACCTTAAAATAGGATCCTCTTAATTATTTCCTGTAATGGGCCTCATAAAGTTCAAAACTAATAAAAAAAAAAAAAAAAGAGAGAGATTTGGGTGGATGAAAGGGGCCAATTTAGTGCAAAGTAAAACTACTGTAAAATCAGTGGTTTTGTGCTCTGAAGCTGCAGACGGTTGCGAAGACAGAAACTGAGTCAAGCCTTTTATGAACGCATGTGGGCAGCTGTTCATACTTTGAGCAACATTTTGGAAGATCTGTAACCAAAACAGTAAACCAGTAAATAGTATTTCTCCTGCCTGATTTGGTCAGTGCTGGCACAGCCGGGGTCTTGTGTTTTCACTCCTGAGTGACGAGACCAAGCCTTTGATGAGTGCATGCACCCTGTACCACTTTCCCCACAGTGTTATTATACATCACAGGTTGGACCACTGATGGATTCCACTGGTTTCCCTTAAGGGGAAGGAAATTTTTGATATTTCTAAGAGACTAAATTGCTAATATTAGCCAAAATACCCCGTGTTAGTTGTGACGTGCAAATAGCATAAGGTTTCTCAGATTCAGCAGCAGGAAAACTGAATCCCACCTGCTCTCCTGAGGGATGAATCTGTCTCTAGTCTGAAAGACTAGGGTCTAGTGCAGACTAGAATCAGTCTGCACCTGCTTATTCTGATGAGCATCAGGAGGGAAGAAGGGGAAGGATCTGTGTAGCCTGTATTGAAAAGATATGACAAAAAAAGAAAGTGTTTGTGAAAGAGAAAGGCAGAAGGATGGATTTTTTTTTATTTTAATGGTTTTATACAAAATATTTCCATGTTTATGAGTTTAAGTTTCTAATGAAAATTTTTTTTACAAAACTATTGGCACATGTCTCCTCATAACAACCCTCAACATCTCCCTCCCATGCCTTTCTACATGAGCTTGTTTGGAAACTCAGGTTTCTGTGAAGGAACAAAAAGTTTGACAAGAAGTTTTGAGCACTACTGTTTGAGAAGGCAAGAACTTACTTTTCCAGATAAAGAGCAGTAAAGATAAGCATCCATTTTTCCTTGGAACAGGCTCTGAAAACTTCCTCAGAATGACCAGATCCGATTTTGTAGGTCTGCAGTAAGAACAACAAAAGCTCCCCTGTTATTACTAGCCTGATAGAGCAATGGTTGGTCTTGCTGTTGTCTGTAGCAAGCACTGGGTAGACCCTTTATATTGGCCTCATGTGGAGATTTAAAAAAAAATCCATGAAATGAAGATCTTTCCTGAAATGACTTTCTCAAATTCTCAGAAAAGCCTTGTGAGTGCCTGACAAAGCCCTACTCTAGTGTATAAAAGGCAGTGGGATTGCCAGCTGTGTATTTTCATTGGCCCATTTAAGAAAAACACTCAGGTTGAGTGGGGAAGATCTGAATCTCTTTATTCTTGAAAACACAGCAGCTCTCCCCACCTGGTCTTGCTTGAATGTTAAGCTGCCGAGATAGATATGCTCTCTGCAGCTTATCCCCTTTACAATCCCGCTGTGATCTCTAATGACTTCATGACACTGGACAGTTCCCTAATGATAAATTGGGGAATAATTCCTCTTGGTGACACCTGCTCTTCCATGTTTGGCAGTTTTGTTTTGTTTAGCTCTTTGGATAGTTTGCTTGCATCTACAGGACTGTGGATAATCACCTCTCATCTGAGCTGTGAGAGATGACAGAAGACTTTGGATGGAAATCATTTAGATATTTTTGGTCTCTTGACACCCCTTTTGGATAAATAAGGGTTTCATATTACTGCAGAGTGGAGGCAAGGATAAGAGTATGAGACTGTCAGAGCATCTGCAATATGGGCACTTTATGTTTTTAAAAAACATGCACTGTTGTGGAACAGAAGTGTAATATATGCCATTAACATTAGTGTCATTGAGCAGCCTCTAAATTGCAGGTTGGTAGGAAAAAATTGATATGAAAATGTAAACAAGAGAAAATGAAAACTGTAATAAACTCTCTGCATAAGAAGGGTAATCTAAAATTAAATATAAAGGCTAAACTGAAACAATGCTAAGGATGAGACATCTTTCCTATTTTAAAGCTAAGACTGATGCTCTGCCTCTAACCCCCAAAGCTGTGACAAAAAGCTTAATGGTGTGAAGCAGAGACACCATGTCAGACTTCAGTCTGCATTCCTGGCTTTGGATGATTTATCACTTGCAGCCATTCTGCTTGTCATTAATTAAGTAGAGAAGTTTTTTACTAAGTTAGGTTGGCTGTGCTGCATTCTCTTTTGAGCTTAGTCGAAACTAAAAACAAAGTAACTTTATTGCAGAGGTTGTAAATTCAAATTCCAAATGTATTCCTTTTCATTTGCACACTCATAAAATGAAAAAAGCGGTCTTGATTCTCTGCTGTAGGTGCTTCAACACTTGTTATAAATGTGGTTATAAAAACTGATTACCTCTTAACAAATAATCTACATGTATTACAACATAGCCACAAGGACAGATGTGATCTGGCTGGTATTACAAGAGACTCTGTCATTTTTCCCCTGACACTGAACAGAGGGGTCTTGTGTTGTGCTGTGGAGGACAATGAACTATTGACCACCAAATGATGGGAGAACAATGTTCAGTGCTGAGAAGGCCCTGCTGGAAATGCCCACTGGGAGAAAATGCTCAGCAAAGCAGGTGTTTCTTGGAACTGGACCTGTCTACTAGCCAGGCTTTATCTATACCTCTGACTGCTTTGGAAATGTCAATATTATCAGCCAAAATGGGAGGCGTGTGAGCACGGAAGGCAGGGCATCTTGCTGAGCTCTGGTAATAGTGACCGTGCTGCTGAATGCCATTTACCAGTGCCTGCCAGCACAGCTTTCAGTCAAGTGGAAAATATACCTCTTTACACAACTTTTCTGGCAACACATCTGTTTGTTCATTCTCCTTCCCACTCTATTGTACGTAACTTGTATAGACACATATTTATGGAAAGGAGATGCATTTTTCTCACATCTGTTGAGAACGATTTGTTGCTCCACTTGGTGCTTCATGGGAGTGCTAGTAGTTTTCTGTTTCTTACCTTTTTTCCTTGTACTCACAGAATATTAGTGTGTCCCTCCATTTTCTTTTTCTTAATGGCAAATAGGAAGTCAGAGAGAGATACTTCAATAAAGACTGCCACAGAAGTGTCTGGGTAATTGGATTTCTTGCAATTCAAGCTGTGCTGGAATACAAAATACAAAATTGAAGAATGATGTGGCTTTTTGTTTTTCAATCAGCCAATTGCAAGGTAAATGCTTCCTTCGCTTTTGTACAGCGATGATAAATTGAAGACGAGATGTGTTTCGGAGAGCCAGCGGACTAGGCCAGTATTCAAAAGCAGAATGTGGAAGATCTTGTCTCAGTGGGCATCCGAAACTCCCCGAGTCCTGCTCTCCCAGAGTCCCTGCACGGGTGGAAGATGTGCAACGTGGACGAGTTAAAGGAGGGACTCTGGGGCATGCGTGCATCAGGCACCACCACTCCCCACACAATAAACTGGGGTGTTAGATACCATGGGTGGCATCCAGTCCTTTTCTCTGGGCTGTAGCCTTACAAGTTATACCTATCCTTTCCTCCAAGGACCTTTTAGGTTCAGTCTTTGTACTGAGAGTGAACACTCAAGCACCCTTGTAGACACAACCGGAGGTTACACTTTCCACCGCCCCGGGGTTGCCCTCCTTCCCTGCCGGTGGACAGGTCGGAGGAGAGCTGAGCCTGGACCCTGCTCTTACCTGTGCTGATGAAGCAGAGGGTGTCTGAATGGTTGATGCAACGTCCTTCCTGGTATAACTGTTTTCTCTTTATACCTGGAGCAGTGTACGTATGGTTCATGCATGCAGATGACTGCTCCCAGCCTTAGCCAGCTGATCCTTTTATATTCAGGTGTGCTGTGAATGCTTCAGTCCAGCAGTTTCTGATGTACTGGAGTAAGCTTATACTGCTGTGACCACCCCCTCCCTGCTTCAATGTGTCAAGGCCGTGCAAAGGAGAAATCTAGTTCTTATTTAGTATACAGAGATTTAAGTATTCCTGCCTAATTCCACACTGAACAGCTGTTCTGCAGCTCTTCATATTAAACTTTTGAGAGAGGCAGCCCAAAGCAGTTACTCAAGGTACTTTAACTAAGCACTCTGCTCCTGAAGTTCTCACTAAAATTTAAGTAATCCAGACAATCCTTCAACTCCTAAATCAGCTCATTAAGTATGGGTCCTGGAGTGCCAAGCACAGCATAGGGTACCTTGTATGTAATACTGTTTTACATATGCTGATTTTAACAGCTTTCTGAAAAAGAGCTTCAGTTACAGTTTCCCTTTTTGGAAAAGGCTTTCTTCTAAGCTGCGTGAACTCTCCCAACCCCAGTTTCCCGACCATTGTCTGCCAGACTTTGATTTCTGCTCCAGGAGGTCCAGTCTATGCACAAGAGTCCCCGGCTCCCGCTAGTGCTAGAGGGGGCCGCGAGGAGCACCAACCATGAGCGCGAGAAAGCATCTGAAGACTTCAGAAAGGCAACACCCAATAAACACAGAGAGGGGATTGTAACATGTAACAGGGTTTTCCGGTGCCAGAATTGTTTGCTTTTCTGAAAGTAAGAATTTTAGCCTTTTGAAATGAGGATATATAATGGGAGAAATTTAGTCTTGATAGAATATTCTTTAAACCTTTTATTATTATTACTTTTTGCACTGAAGTGTCTCATTGTGTCTCATGAGAATCACCATTAGTCATTTTGACATGCTTTCTATTCAATTCAAAGATTAACAGAGTGGTTTTAATGAAGTTCAGATAAACCCAGTATGAATACTGGATACAAGACAATTTTTTTGTGCACATTTCAAGAACAAAAACAAACAAAAGCCTACCTGAAGATTTCACAAAGATAATGCCAAAGAAAAAGGATAAGAGAATGAACACAGATATCATTGAATTTTGTGAAATGTGTTTTATGACATTTGGCCATAATCACAATTAGCGATACTCTTAGGGCTGTTTGCTTGGTTGTGTGTGCAAATCTGAATGTGTGAGTTTAATAGTAACAGTGGCTGTATAAATTAATTTTCTTGTGAAGATCTGATTGCTTCCCATATTATAGTCTGTCTACATCCTACATTCTCATCAAGTGTTGCCGATTAGTTCTCAGAATGTAATTGAAGAATGAAAATAGAAGAGCAAAATATCTGATTTACAGACCGAATTGGTTATGCTCAGTGATTTCTGTGGTGCTAGTTTAAATATTCTGTTATTAAATTGATTAAATAATTAAATGCTGCTATAAACATGTCAGATGGTATTTCACATCAATTTCCTACCACTCAGTGGAACTCTCATTTACTTGCCAATGTAGTAAGTAGAGGTATCTGCCTATTTCTGAAGTAAAGTTGGTGCTAGTCTTAAACATGACTGTTAAAGAATACAGAAGAGAAGGAAGGGATGAAAATGCCCTCTAAAATCATACATTGTTAAAAAGCATAGTTAACATAGGAAGATCACATTGTCTGAATATTCGTTATTCATGTTAAATAAAAAAGCATGGTGTGTTAGATCTTTGCTGTGTTGAAAATGATTGAGAAAATAATTTGTTTCAAAGGGAAAAGATGATTTCTATGATTAGTTGTTGTCTTTAAATATAGTTGTATGGCAATATGATCACCAGACCACATGCTGCACTCCTTATATATTTATTTAATTGTAGGACTAAATCTATATTTGAGGAAGAGTGAGGAGTTAAAACTGTAAGAAATCCCAAGATCAAAACAAAACCGCTTGCTGCAAATCGTAATGTTTGTGAAACAGATGAATTAAAAACAATGTTTTGGAGGAAAGTGTAAAAGCTGATAAAATCCATGTGAAGCAGCAGGGAATTATTATAGCAAACTGTTATAAGTAGTCAGCTATGGCCAGAGAAAAGGATAGCAGCAGCTGTGTGTTGATCTCCATGTAGAAGTGAGGCCCTGCAGGTGGTGTACCTTTGGATCATCATAGCTGAACTCCCTTTCTTCATATCTGTTTGCACCTGAACTCCTGCTGCCTATTTTTTCTCTTTGGGTCCAAATCTGTATTTTTTTTTACCCCAAACTTACCTGGAGTCTATTCAAGTTGTACTAATGGCTGTAGTCTGGTTTATAACCTTCTGGGGAGACACTGTCATTGCCTGGGTTTGCAAATTTTTGAAGGAAGAAAAAAATCTGTACCTGCCTTTTTGATGGTGTTCCAACTTTGATGTGTTATCTGACTGCTATTTCCCACCTACTTGCATGGAAGATGGGGGGTAGCAGCCTGCATTTCATGCAAAGATTGGGTAAAGTAAAAAGGGTAAGCAGCCCATGAAACCCAAGAAGTTCCTCCTGCAGTGGCCTAGTCACTGGGCTCCACTGTCATACTCCAGGTTACACCTTCTTTCTGGCCCAAAGGACCTTACAACATCCAGAGTGTTCCCATTTGCTCTTTAGAAATCTTTGGAGATTTTTCTGGGTTGTGGACAACATCCCAACAGATCTTTTTTAACGAATATGTCAAAGGTAAAGTGCTTTGTATCTGTTGCTACTTCATGCCCAGAGCCCTCCAATATAGTCAGTGGATTTTGGAGTGTGGAACAAAATGCAGTAATACTATAAAATTTCATCAGTATAAGTGTCCACCCTTCACCCCCCCCCAACTGATCTCACCTCATGCATTTTCAGTTTTTGAAACCTCCTGTGCAAAATCTGACCAGGAGAAGCCTCCCTAATCCTGAAAGCATAGGGGAGCCGGGAGTCAGTGGCAAGCTGGGTCAGGAAGATGAGGGTATGGCGGTGTGGATGAGCCTAAGCAGTCGTGCTTTTACGGCCTTTGGTGGGCATGGGTGAGCCCACTGTGCTCTCATAAGCACCGTATGGACAGCCTGATCTGGCCTGGCTGGACATTTGTGAGCATATGAAATCCCACAAGCCCTGGAGAGAGGTTTCACTGTACCTGGGGCTGCACTTGCCGTGGATGAGGGGACTGGCCTGAAGGCCGCCTCAGAGCTGGTTGGACATCCCAGAGGGTTATAGCACAGACAAACACACACAGTATTAGCCAGTGCATTCCTGCCATTGTGGAAAATCAACCTCGGATGAGTATCCACGGTCCTTGGGCTAAGGAGGCCAGCAGCCACGTCTGACATGGTTTGCCGGAAGATCTGACAGGAGATCTGTGAGCACTGTCTCCAGCATGCTCTTCCAGACCTACGAGCTGATGTATGCAAGTCTCAGCACCTCCCCACAGAGGAATCATTCATTTGCATTCTCTGTGCAGTGCCTAAATATAAACACGGGTATAAAAATGTTTAAAGTAGATTGAGGAAATTACGTTCACTGATGCAGTGTTGTCAAGAGTGCAGCTGGCTTGTCAAAGAGGATGGCTCCTTCACTGATACTGCTGAACAAGGTGGCCCAGATTAGTGACATAGGACACCTCTCAGGAGGAGCAGATACATTTGTGGGGAAGGAGATACCATGTTTGATAAATTTTTCTAAGATGAGTTCTGAGTTTCTGCTGTTGTACCCTGCTACAATTTCTATGATTTTGTTTTTGTATGTTATCTTTAAATTTTAAGAGCATTTTGGATGCACTATTTTTTGCCTCTAAGAATGTATTTCTTTTTCTCTTTTTCCTAATGTATTCCATTAATTTAAAAGAAAATCTAGGCAGAGGCTGAAGGTATATGACTACTGTTTGTATTTGGCAAACAGCAATTTCCAAGCATGGATTTGTCTTACAACAAATTTGAAATCTCCCATTTTTAATCATCCAAATGGAATCCACATTGCAGGAGTCGCAATCTGCATCAATGCTCTGTCACAGTGTCTGCTTGCCATTTACTCATGCTTTTTCTCATTCATTGAATGTTTTCAGGACTTAACTGTTTAGTGATTTAGAACTTGGATTCAAAGGCAGTCATTCCTTCTACTGCAGCAACAGCCAGATGCTTAGACACCTACCTACTCACTGTCATTTTGCAAGTGCAAAAGCAGAGGCCTTTTTGCAACTGGTCATTAATCATGAGCCGTCCGACTCAGATACAAAGATTGGAAACCGCTTAATGCATTTCAGGTTCCCTTTTTAGACTGGTTCTGAGTTGAGTAAGCACACACACTCACTGTTCTCTGAATACATATCAGACAGAGTACATTAAAGTCTTCTTCTTTTTTCACTTGCCAGCAAAGAAATTCATTAAGAACTTATGGTTCAATGTGTCATAGGAAACTTGGGAATTTGACTCACTGGGTCTGAAAGTATGTATTCCAGCTGAAAGGATGATAAAGGAGATAAAATTGTCATTGCGATTTTGAGGCCAAGGTTCCTCTAGATTTATTTAAGAGAACAAGTTAAATAATACTGCGAACAAAAGCAGAAAGCTTATAAAAAGATCAGGATAAGTATAGAAAAATAAAATTATTTTTCAGCAGTAAAGAAACTAGAGAAGGCCAATAGATCTCGATGACAAGTCAGTGGTGATCACTATAAAAGATATACTTGGAATGGACATCTCCACAATTCAAGTGACTGGCTTTATTCCAGTCTTTATTTCTAAGTCTTAAAAATGATAAGTGTCTAAATAACTCCAAAAGGTTTGTGAGGTTTTTTTGGTAGAAATCACTGTAACTAAGAACAGATATGACTGGAATTTGGAAGGCAACATTTGTCATTACTAAACTTGTTTGCTTATTTTTACAATTCTTCAAAAAGTATTAAGCATAGAAAGGTTTCAGCTTGTAACAAATCTGCAGTGTTAGAAAATGTGAGAGTAGCTCCTTTGAGATGCTCTCTTTCTGTCTTGTAAATACACTCTGGCAATTTTGTGTAGCGGACAGAGAGCCAGACACAAGTGTCTGAACATCTCAGATCATTCAGCATTATTTGATCTCAGTATTGTACTTGGGTGTACATTTTATTAAATGCAATACTGAGAAACAGGGAAAGCTTCTAAACCCCATGTCAGTGAACCAAATACTAAAAGCACAATTATAAAACTATAATAAATATTTCTGCGCTTAGTACATATTGTAAACTGTGCACATGCATGGAATAATGAAAGACTTAATACTGAGATGTTTTCTGCTTTGCAGGTTACTTTAGGCTACCACAGCCCACCTGCTCTGTAAACAAGATTATTTTCTTTTGCTAAAAGTGAACATTTTAAGATTTACATGTGCATGAAGAAGCAGGCACTTACTTGTATCTGACAAGTAAGATGACATTACATAATGTCTCCAGAGTCATTTGTATGGTCTATAATTGTCACTGTTTAGGAAGTGGAACTTCCTTCCCCTCCCCAGACAAAAACCAAGGTTTTTTTGTACTGTTTACTAGACATGTCCTGATTCTTATTCTGTCAAAATAAATTTTGAGATATAAACTCTGTTCTTCTGCAGAAGATAAAAGCTCTACAACCTTTTTTTGTGAATGGAAATAAAGAAGGTTGAGAGATAAGTCTAGGGGCTATAATTACAGAAATGTATAAAATGAAGCTGTCAAATAATTCCTTTGAAGACACTTTTTAGCATGTATTTCAGAAAAGGAGCAATCTGTATGATGCCAACCATCATTAATTGAAATTTCTGTGCCTTTGCTTTGATAAACTCGCTTCAATTACTTGATCCTTTAAACTCTCCAGTTAAGTGGTCTGCACTTATTAAGGGAATGGCATGAAGCATGTTATCTATGTGGAATTCTGCCTGTATGTTATGTTCATTGATGGGCAGAGAAGAGGTGTCGGTTCACTTATGGAGTGACCATCTTTCTGTGAAGAAGTGGGTGAAGAAGGACGGTTGGTAAGGGTGATTTGGAGATTGATTTCTGTAGGGCTTGATCATGCCATTCTCTGAATAATCTGACCCTATTCAGCCAAGGGCTTGAGCACATGAGTGAGTCACATATGGCAGGTCAAGGACTGTAAGGTCTTGGGCCACCTGCTGTTGTGGCACAACAACCATCCACATATAGACTGGAGGTTGCTGCCTCCAGTGTGCAGTGATGTACCCGTCGGTGACAGTTTTCCATTTCAGGAATATTGTTCTTATAATTTGATGCACAAACAGAAATTGAGCAGATGTACTAAGGTTCTTCCTTATTTTTCTTAGTATCATTTCAGTTATTATGATAATGCTCTGATAAACATAGTATAAAAACATCATACATGGAGAATGTTTGTTTGCATTTTTTCCAGCTTTCTAAAAACACAGTAGTACCCAGTGGCTGACAAGTGCATTAACTTGGCACAAGGCCATCTAATCATTAATCAAGAATGTGCTACAGATCACTCACTTAGGCAGGCACAGGCTACAGCTGAAAAAGGACTTGTGTAGAAATAGATGCCTAAATCTAGTGATGATCTGGGACCTCCCTCACCTTCCCTCCTGAAATCTCTGCTCAACTGCCCCTTTGCTCACTGGGCATTTCCCTGTGGGTGCCTGCAATCCTGCTTCTCTTCAGACCTAGCACAGCCCCCATGTGAGCTGTGAGAGCCCGTCTCACAACCAGCCCAGATGGGGAGACAGAAGTCTCCCAGGCGGCAGCATCGCTCTCCTTTTAGGTGTCAGCCTGGTGCCCAGGGCATGCCATGCCTGCAGAAACTGTGGCTGAGCCGCTGGCATGCTGAACCCATGCCTGTCAGATTTGTTTTTTTCTGCTGTCCTGTCTGCATCTAGCTTTCTGTCATCCTATACAGTGCTCTTTTGTTGCTCATCTGTGCTTGTGGGTACCAGCACAGTGAGGTCTTGGGGCATAATTACTACAAAAAAGCAAGGAAAAATGGTAGCGAGGCTCTGGATCAAGGGATCTGCCAAGAGAGAGTGGGGTGTTAAGGTGTTACTTCAGCCACAGATTGAAGCTGCCTCCATGGACAGCTTTAGGGAGTCAATTCACACTGGGTAGTGGGTCTTTTGATGTGACCCATAATGAAATAGCTGGAGGACTTGATTTCTTTTACAAACAGGTAGTGCAGGTACCATTTCACATTAGGTATTAATCCTATAATTGTATGTTACCTTTTGTATGTGGCAAGAGGTAGAACTGTTTCTGAGCATCATTTTTAATGCCATTTCTTTGAAAACCACAAATATTGTTGCAATTCTGTGCCCAGTTCTGAAACAGACTGAGTACCGTCCACACTAACAGATGTCAGAGGGAGGAAAGAGATAAGTATTTTAGGCTAACCTGATTTCATAAGTGATCTCAAGTTACCTAACTTTATAAACCACATGAAATCCTAGTGTTGTTCATATGCTTTAAGGTAGGATGTCCAAATACCTTGCTGGGCTGATAGGTTTAGGTTTAGACAATTCCTAAAAGAATCTGAACTAATTTCTGTTCCATATAGTGACTGCTGATGTGAAATAGTTATATTTTTATCTTAAATTGAAAAAAAGGCAGTCTCAGCTTCAGGCAAACAAAACTGTGCCTCAGATTTGTCCTCTGCATGTTAGGCAGGAAGATGCCTTTAACAGCAACGGGATCTCTCTAAGGTAGGGAGACGCTTTGAGGAGCACCACTGGTTAATGGAGGCTTCTGGGGAACAGAAGAAATGGCCAATGGGTCCCTGCAGAATAAATTGACAACACTTATCAACATCCTGTCCAAATTAAGTGGGTTAAGATTTCTTTCCTTCGGTTAGATTTTCACATTTAAACCAGTTCTGTTTGAATATCTATTCATGTATAATCAGATACTTTGTCCCCGTAATTCCCCTTCCTTTCTGGTCCCTCAGAAAATTCAGCTCATCGTTTGAACTCCAGTGTGCCAAATTAGGATCTCTGGGATTTAGGTGCAAAATGTAAGTGGTAGGATATGAATTACTTGTGGGCATGACTACTCAGGGACTTGGATGCTTAAAAGTTAGGCACCACATTGCTACTTTTTGAGTATCCATTTCCCAGATGCTGAAGTGAAATGCTTACCTCTCCCATTTAGTACCATAACTCTCCCTTTTTGTCTGAGGGTGGCTTGGCTCCCCTATTCCTTTGCCCACGTCCCTGCAGACTCGCTGATTAGGACTCGTGCAGCCGTTGTTGGCTTGGGTCTCTTCACGGCAAGGTTGGGATTTGGGGAGGCAAGTGACTTTATATGTTTATCCTGGAAGTGAATGGCAAAGGAAACACCATGTGCAAGTTAGTAAGTGGGCTCTGGAGGGTTCCATCAGTACTTTGCTCCTTATCCATGCAAAAATAATTTCAGTGAGACTTCTGTGGTCACACATCTCGGGGACAAAGTCCTATTCACCTTCTGTTTTATACCTCTGCATTCACATTTCCTTTTCCTTTTTTTAAACAAATAGAAAACAGTATTTAAATGGTATCTTTCTGGCTGTATTTATCCACTGTACCTTTTATATCATTTGAGGCTGTTTGTTGAATACCTGCTCTTAGCAGTTTTGGGAGCATGGAAGAAAAGAAAATTACATGTTCCTCTTTATTTGATTTCTTAATTTTGGAAAGCATGGATAAGTTAATTAATCAACAAAGTGGTTTTAGATTTATCCCATTAGCAGTTAGGGCTGGGAATGCTGAGCACTTGACTATTTTTGACATGTCCAGAACCTGAGAAGACTGTTTTTTATTACAGATTGGGTGTTTTTTTTGTCATTTCAGGATAAGGCATTTTTACATTTTTTTCCCAAAATTTTTGATGAGAAATGAGACTGCTAATAATAGCTAACACAACGTATCTTGGCTTCCAATAGCTTATACTTCATGATTTTGTAGGGAGAGTAATGAGATGGTCTTACACTATGATTACATAGATCTGCATATCTTCTCTTTAGCTGGTGAAGTTGAGGTTCAGGGTTCTTCCTACGGTTCTGGTAAGGGACAGCTAAAAAGTTCAGATTCTGATCAGCTAATAATAATTAGTAGCAATATTGCAGAATGCTAATAATACTAATAATACTGATAATTAATAATTAATATCTGTTTTGTGATAATTCTTCAAAAACGTAATCAAGAAACAATGATCCCATTGTGCCAAAATTTCTGTGCCTGAAATTTATAGTCTAAATATCTAAGGTATCCATACTTAACTCAATGTTCTCTGTGTTTCTCTATGTTCTCTATATTTGGATCAGGCATTTAGATGTAGACAGACCACTAAGTGAAAGCATGTATAAAATTCTGTAAGGTTCCTCCACAGCCAAACTCTTGTTCTGGCACAATTCGTCATATGCTGGTGAAGCAGTATTTCATCTTTCTCAGATATGCTGAGCTCATGTTTCGTAACTTTCAGAATCAAAAAATGAAGAATTTTTCAGTTTATTTCCAAGATCTATCTAAGTATGCTTTATGATATGCCTGTTGAAGCAACAATACATGTCTTATGAGGTAGAAGGACATCACTGACTTTTAATATTGCCCCAGTCACAAAGGGATTATATTATATAGTGTATTTCCTTGCTGGTGCATATAGGATTACAGAATAATTCAGGCTGGAAGGTACTTCAGAAGGTGCCTAGCCCAACTTCCTGCTCAAAGCAAGGTCAGCTGTGAGGTCTGACCAGGTGGCTCAGGGCTGTATCCACAGTAAAGTCTTCAAAACTTCCAAGGATGGAGACTGCACAACTGCTCTGGGCAACCTGCTTGGCTGTCCTCATGGGGAAAAAGTTTCTTATAACTACTCTGAACCTCTCTTGTCTCAAATATGCCCATTGTCTCTTTCTCCTGCCATGCACCACTGCAAAGAGACCGGCTCCATCTCCCTGACGACCTCCTCATAGGTACTGGGGGGCTGCTGTTAGGTCTGCTCCCGAAGTTGTCCCTTCTCCAGGCTGAACAAGCCCAGCTCCCTCAGCCTCTCCTCACAGGCCAAGTGCTCCAGCACCGACCATCATGGTGGCTGTCTGCTGAACTCGCTCTGGTTTATGGATGCCTTTCCTGTACTAGGAGGCCCCAAACCAGACACAGTACTCTAGATAGGGTCTAACAACTGCTGAACAAAGGGAATAATCTTGTCCCTCAGTCTACTTGCCGTGCTCCTGTTCATGCAGCCCAGGATGCTGTTGGCCTTTACCACAGCCAGGGCATGCTGCTGGCTCATGATGAGCTCACTGCCCACCAGGGTCCCCAGGGCCTTTTCCACAGAGCTGGTCCTCAGCTGTCCATCCCTCACGTGTTGCTGCCGGTTTCTCTTGTATCATTCAAGGCCAGAAATTTAAATACACCCATAGGAGACCAAAATACATCCAAATAGGTCCTACATACAACGTTACATAGGCATGATTTCATTGTTTACCTCCTCCCTAAATTAAGACTTTTGAGAGTTATTTAGGATTAAGGAAGGATATGAATTTCAAGTGAAATAGCTATTCCAGGTAATTTTTCAGGTAAACAACCTCTTACTTGATTTTTTTCCCTGTAATTATTCAGTAGCAAGAAAATTAAAGACCATATTCCCTGTAAAAAAAAAGTTATTAAGTATTTGGCCCAAATGACTTGATTGTATCATTTTAATGAATACAGAAAAAAATTAATCAGCACAAAAATTCATTAATTATAACATGGCAGAAAGCCACTGAAATAGACAACAGTGGTTCTTTAACACACTGATAGTTACTCAGACAGAATATTTCAAAGGCATCTCACAAATTTGTCTAATGTGTGGGCAGCAGATTCGCCAGGCATTCATAAAATCCTGTGAGAGCTTACAGCAGGAAGGGGGCCAGCACTTTCCTTTTATGAACATATTTCAGTAGGGAGTCACCCTGTTAAGGCTAACTTATTCTACAATAATCTACATACACAGAAGATAGAGGAACTTACTGCAAAAAGAGGATCCTGCTTTTAGAAGCCACATCTCTTTTCACAAGTACAACTTGATCAAAAATGAATACTTTGTGAGAGAAGTTATTGTGCATATAAGAGAGCCAAAAAGATCCTAAAAATGGATAGAATTTGAAGCCACATCAGGGCTACTAGCAGTCCTCATAAATGAGGATAAAGTATATGTCTGTATGGACAAATGATTTTTTAGATCTGCAGAATTCAGGAAGCTGCGCCTTTTTCTTGAATGCTTTTCCTTTCTTGGTCCATTTCTTGCAATAAATGCACAGCAATCAGCTTCTGAACTAGAATCCCAAACCAGATAATATTAAGCGGCTGAAATCTGAAATTCCTTTCCCGGATACTTAAAGGAGAAAAATTCTGAAGAAGCAAACTGAGACAGAGTGTCAGAAAAAGCATCCTATAATGTGAAGTGGTTTAAAGTGTGTGTTGCTTTCTTGCAGAAAATATGAAAACCACAATATTTTTCTCTTTATATTTTGATTGAATAAAACATAGTAGCAGAGCTGTTTCATGTCCAAAGAATCTTAACATGTGGTTTAGAAATTAAGAAATACTAGTTTTAACAAATGAGCAAAAAAAAGGATCATTTTATTCATCTTCATATTTCTTAGTTTTTTGCGTATTTCTGGAACTAAACTTTTCTCTAGTCTAGAAACTGACTATTTTTTTCCCGCGTGGCAGCCAAGAGTCTGTTTGAGTGCATCATGGTTCATGCTGGCATGGAAAACATCAGATGGAGGGAGACCTGTGCTAAGACTGGAAGGGGCTGGAATGCCGAAATTGCAGCGGACGCCCCTACATCCATGTATTGACTGGAAGAGCTACTGGTAATTTCCATGGGCCAGGTCTTCAGATGGTCTAAAGCGGGTTAATTCTGAAGAAGTCAATGGAGCTATGTTGATTCACACCATCTGGGTATTTGGCTATATAATTCCTTGGCAGTGTTACAGTTATAAGGGTGCCAGTGTTGTTCCACTGTCACTCTTTGTGGGTTGATTCTATATTTGCTGAAAGAAAACAATAATTGAGGCACTGTTATTTGCTTGACAGATAATACTCATGACAACAATCTCCAAGGCATTTATTGTGTACACAATTATTGAGAACACTGACAGTTTTCCTTCACTTGATGACATAATAAAATACTGTAATTAGTACAAAATGTACTCAGAATTCAAAATTTAGTCAACCAGTCATGTTCATTGCTGTTGTGACTGACAGATTTTAGTGGAGAAGGATGAATTTAATTACGTGATATTTGCATATGTTTTTCAATTGATACTGATTGATTTAAAGTAGCCAAAGGCAATATGATTTTTAGATTTTTGTTTCCCCATGAAGACCACTTACATTTGTTTTGAGGTTTTCCATTAATCCATGCAATTTATTGAGTAAATTGCTGTTTATGGGTAGGTGCATTTGCTATTATGAATAATGAATGCTTGGTGTTTTGTTCCAGTGGCGTGCCATTGAAAGGAAATAATGACTTGTCTCTGCATGCTTTGCTGAGTTTCAGATCACAAGAATAGGAAGTAAGGTCAGTTTTCTCAGCAGAAGGAGGTTGTACTAGTGCTGTGTCATTCATGGGAACAAGGTTGCTTTTCTAATTTTGTTAGAGTCAAGTGCTGTGACAGTGCAATGGTATCTAAAGGAGTAAACAGTAGGAAGAGGACCGTGTTTGTGCTATGCAGACAGAAATGTTAGAAAGAACCCCCAAAGAATCAGTGAAGGGGATAATGATACACAAGACCCTTGTAACTCTTCCCTGCTACTGCCTAGCAGAATATTCGGTGGTTTTTGATTGCTTCATTTGCTATCAGCCACTTGCCATAAAGCATTAAATTGCCACATAACTCTTTTGATAGATAGATAGCTATAGCATAAATGCATGCAAACCTTTATCAGCACAAGCTCGGTGTGCTTGGTGAGGCACATCCTCATCAGATATTAAACCCAGGTCAGAACTCCAATTTGAGGCTTGAAACCTGTTTAAATCATTCAAGCTCCTCACCATATGCAACACCACTCCTTACCTCAGTGCCCTTGAGGGTCAGAGTTGTACTGGGGGGTCAGGCTCACTTCTGAATTGAAATAAGAGAAAGGCACTTAAGAAACTGCTGTTTGCTGCAGCTAAGTCACCTCTAATCATAGAACTGTAGCCTCGTGGAGTGAGGAAGGGACTTCTGGAGGTTGTCTGGTCCAAGCCCTAGTTCAAAGCAGGTCCACTGAAATCAGATTGCTGAGGACATTGTCCAGTTAAGTTTTTAGTACCTCTGTTGATGGTATAACTTTTGAGTACCTATGCCATAACCTCTCTGGGCAACCTGATCCAATGCTTGACTGCCCTTATGGTGAATTTTTTTGTCATAATTTCTAATTGAGATTTCCTGTGTTGCCACTTGTACCTCTTGCTTCTTATCCTTTCCCTGGGAAGAGTCTGTCTCTGTCGTCTCTATACACTCTCTATTAGGTAGCTGAAGACAGCAAGAAAATCCACATTTAGCAGTCTCTTCCTAAGGCTGAATAAATCCAGCTCTCTCATCTTCTCCTTGTACATAATGTGCTCCTGACCCCTCCAAGGTGCAGGAGAAACAGCGAGGTGAGGCACAGGGACTCTTCCCTGCTCTTCCTTCCCTGTGCTTAAATCAGGTATTGGTGCTGATGCTGGAGTTCAGGAGCAATGAGGAGGAAAGGAACTACACAGGCAGGTGTGAATCTAAGCAGGCTGCTGGGGCCACTGTGTGTGAGTGCAATAAACCAACCTTCAAGCCCAGGGTTAATGGGAGGTCATCTGATTAGGGAGGAAAGTGTGCCAGGATCATCTTGATTTGGGCCAGAGTCTCTGCTCAGAGTCCCACAAGCTCCTTGTAAAAAGAGCTGGTGCCTTCAGTGTAAGACTTCTCTTCAGCAAATATGGATCAAGAATCCCAACTGCACGACACATCATGTGCAGGTACTACTTATGTACAGCACAGGTATTTTTAGAATTATTTAAAGAAGGTTTTTAAAGATGTTATTGTGATTCTTGCTTGTATTCTTCCTCCTACAAGGCCCTGCTGAGATGCATTAAGCATGTAGCAAGCAGAGAGAAGAGATGTGCACTGATGGTACAAGGACTTGTTCAGTGCACATTCGACAAGATCGGATTCAGGGAGAGAGGCTGTCTTCATAGGTCAATTAACTGTGCATGCCTGTCCAGTGTAGCAAACCTTTCTTCCAATCCCCGCATGACTGTGGTGTTAAATACAGAATATCTGACGATGTAAGACGAGTCTGGCTTCAGAGACTAGGTTTTGAGGCTACCAAACTCATTCCTGCTGTTTAAACTACCATAAACTTGAATGGGATGATGGGAATACAGAGGAAAGGAAGCCGTGACCTGACATTACCCTGCACAGCTGGATTTTCTGGGTGGGAACTGCACGCTCTGGCTCTTAAGACATATTGGAGTGGCTGCATTCCCTTAGAGCTCCCAGAACCAATACTCTGCGTATACACAGATTGCTTGGTTAACACTCTTTTCTGGTACTCACGGTAACTACTTCAAAACAGCATTACCCAGCAGCTTTCTGAGAGATCGTTTACTTGTAAAAATCCAATGAACATCTGATGGGACATGGCAATTTCTTGCATCTGTCAATCTGTTATTCAGTTGTCAATGCACAGCATGTTGCAGAAGCACTTCCAATAGTGGGAAGTAAAGTCTTGTTAATTTCTGTAAAACCCAGAAATAGTTCCTCAATCATCTCAATTTAATGGGTGATTCTCCTGCTAGGATAGCAGTGTCTACAAATTTAAGGTAGCTGTGAATTCAACAGAATGCTAACCGAGATACAGAGGCTTTCATGGCACGATCTAGTGAATCATAAAGATATGCATGTTCAAGCAGTTTTTAAATTTCAGTTTAAACATCCAATTGCAGTGCATCATCAACATAACTTTGTCACAATGTTTAGTGGGAAACACTCAGAGCAAAATATTACCCTCTCAGCCAAATATGTGTCAGAGAGAAATATTCGTGACTTTCTGTATGGCTGTGGACTTAAACGGAAGCTCAGAAAAAATACATTTTTTTAAAAAGTATTTATTTAAGTTTGATTTTAATGAAATATTGACAACCATGGAGCATAAATATCATTATTTACTGCAGGATTTAATTAAAAGGTGCCTATTTTAAGCAAAAATAATCTATATCTGTCCTGAAATACAAGTGCAATGATATGCAGGTGAAGTATGTACAGGAATACAGTTTTGAAGAATACATTTATTGTATGTATGCTTTGAAGCTTGTTTAGGGGCCAAATTTGGGAATCTGTAGAAGGGATCTCTGAGGGTGAGGAGTTTGTACTGTGGGGTTGTTGAAGCAAGCGGGATTCCCACGAGATTGCAGTATCTATTACTGCCACTTTCTCTTCCCCCACGAGGGATGGCTGGTTGCTCCACATCGTTGTAGAGCCTTATTGACACTCCAGGAGGTTTCCAAACCTCTTCTGCACTTGATCAGGGTGGAGGCCTTATTAGGATTCACTGGGCTTTGGGTTGGGATCCAGGTGAGCATGAGTCTGCAAAAGGTAAATGCCCTGTGGTGCAGGGCTGTGCCCCCTGCTGGGACCTGATGGGTCCATGTGTTGTGAAGGTGGGCAGAGGAAGGGAGGACTGTATACAGCCTCCCAACGCTGGATGTCCTAAAAGGAGAAAATACATATTTCACTGTCTGATAAGATGGTGGAATTGGCTGGCTTTTGGAACAGATGTGGCACTCTTAGTGAGCAAACCTTTTATAGTAATAATCTGGATGAGTTCTCCGCTGATGTCCTTAAAGTGAACTGGCCAGAAATGTTTGCTATATAGAAAAACAGCCAGAATAGAAAAGAATGTATGTGATTCCCTTGAAAACAATGCCACATCGCAGATACATAAAAAGCCAGTGTTTTCAAACTTCCCCAGTTTAAGTGTATACATTCCTTGGTGCATATTCGCAAGGATAGTCTGCATGCATGAAGGTGGAAAATGTTCAAAACTCCTCTACAAGAGAGTCAGCATTTCCCAGAACGCCTCTCCATGTGACCTTAATGGATGAATAACACAGATTTCATCCTCTGTTTTTTCCAGGTGCATTTCCCATAGCACTCCTGGAGAGAAAAGCTTTCGTTCACACAAGTGGCCCTAGTTTCCAGTCAACATATTGCCTGTGATAACACTACAAGGAGGAACCTGAAAGAAGGAGGGTCCTAATCCTGATCGTATTCAAATCTGAGGTAATGTACCTGTGGGGTTAGATTCCTCTTTGCCTTTTACGTGGTGTCATTGTTTGCATCACATTAAGAAGGTATAAAAATGCTACTAGCAAGTCCCCCAGATTTGGGAAGATGTGAGGGGTGCTTATGCTGTAGGATAATTGGCAGGCCCCAGGAACACCTGGAGGGAGGTCCCTCGCACCCTCAGCACTCAAATGAGTAGTTGAGACTCTCTCAGCGTTTGCCCGGTTCTCACTGGATGATGGGCCTGCATCTAAAACAAACAGTTAGCTAGGGACAGACAAAAACAAACAGAAGCGACTTAATGGGTCCCTGAACGGAGGAGCCTCCATCCAAAATTAGACAAGTAAATGAGTGACTGATTGGTGGGAGGTGCATGCTGCTTGAGCAGCTCCTGGTGTGCTCAGGGGGAATTGCTAGCTCCTCTGTGTGGTGAAAACCAGGTCAGTCGCTGAGTGCCTGAAAGTGGACTGAACAGCCTCACTATGAGGTGATGTGGCTTTTTTTTTTGAAGAACCCTTGGCCTTATGGTACTTGTTTGCATGAACACACACTTCTCCCCCCCATTCCCCTTAGAAGAGAAATAAAAAAACCCAACTGCTGTAAATCAAGGAAAATTCATAATTTGCTTGAGGTGTAACAGCTGTTGATTTAAGGCTCAACATCTTTGGTAGCACATTGCTGCTAGGAAGATAAAAATCTTTCTGACAAAGTAGTGACCATAAAAATTGCAAGGCTTTAGTCAACATTTAGAGAGGATTTGCATCTCCCTTATAATAAATAACAATAATAATAGTTCACTTTTATACGGTACTTCCCAGTTTCAAAATGTTTTACAAACGTTAGCTAATTAATCTTATTGAAATACATTCCCTGGCAAAACAGTGATATATAGTCCAAAATGTATCTCATAAAGGGGGCTGATGACTCATAAAATGCAGCATTTTCCTCAGTGTGTGACTATCACTGGCTTTTAAAATGGCAAATATAAAAATCACACACCTTTATAATTCGCAGCCTCTTCTTCAATTATTACATGTGTGTAGTAGCCGCTATGGTTAATTTGGGCTGGGAGCATGACTGGAATTTAGATCTTGAATCTGATTCTCTGGTCTCTTAATTCTGTGTTTTCAGGTCCATCTGTTCACATTAAGGGGGCTCCCAGACGTGAGCTCCTGCCTGCTGCAGCTGATATCCCCGAGCCCCTGCTCGCGGTCCGCGGCAGAAGCAGGCTGCTCTCTCTGGCAGTCTGGTGCCTGACCCGGGCTTTGGGGCAACCCCTGCACCCTCTGCGGAGGCTGTGGAGGCAGAGCAGCACTGGCAGGTCTGAGGAATACTCCCTTAAGTACTTTTTGCTCTGCTTTGGGAACATAAAGGAGACCCGGATGAGGTAAGTGCCAAATTTGCACTCCTTTTAATGCCCTCTGTTACTCTGGTAAGGTAAAAAGTGGTCTTGGGCACAATGGAGAATCTGGCCCTTTGCATATCCCATTTCATACCCTCCTTGTGCCTGTCGCTGAGGAAACTGGAATCCAGCCTATGACTGTGAAAAAGTGTTTTTGCTAGCACAGGCTCTAGCACATATTTCTTGACTGACAGCCAATATTTCCATGAGAATCCTACCTGTCAAGCCATAGTGTAGGCTTTACTATTGATAATGGCTGATGGAGGTTTTCCTGCTGTTCCCCAGCAAAAAAAAAAAACTAAAAAAAACCTCTGTGCCCCCTGTGCAGAGAACATGTCCTAGAAAGTTGGAAGCATAAAATAAGATTGTTACTAGGGATCTGCTTCTCCCAGTATGTAGTTAACTTTACTGCTTTCACCATTGTTCACTGTTTCTTACTTAAGAATTAAAGTAGGCAAAACCCCCATAATCTTTAAATTGATTGAAGATGAAACCCATTCCCCTGCTTCACCAAACTCAGGCCAACCTTTGCACAAGACACGCATACTAATGACTCTTCAATCTAATGTATTTTACTCAGACTTACTAATTACTGATACAACTGATGGTACTATTTTTATAGTAAGTGATAAGGTAATTGCATAGCTGTGGAATTATTTTGTAGGAGGGTATCATTGTTAAGTACTTCTGGTTTTTCTCTATAGAAATTTTCAGTATTTTGAAAGACTGTATTTTAGGGATTCTTATTTATATGAATGCTGCTTTACACCACATAAGTAATATCAGAAGCATTACAGTGGATGCAGAAATAGTTTACCAAGTGTACAAGGCCTTTTTATGCTGATGGAGTGGTACAAAGTGTCCTTAAACATTTATGAGAATCAGACTCTGAGAATCAGCTCTTGTTTAGCTCAGATCTGCTTTTGGTTGAAATTGGTTGTTTGACTGAAGAAAACTACAGCAGCGGAAGCTGAAACCTCTGGAGTTTGCTCTCTCACAGACAGGTCGTGCCTTTTGCACCACAACGGAACGGGCTGGTGGTTTTCACTGTGATATACTAAAAAGTTTTCAGCATCTGCCAAGATGCATCTTCTTGGATTCCAGCTGTGCCTTTCAGTCCTGCCAGTCCCTGCACATCATAGGGCCTGTAAGAAGCCTGTTTCCAAAGCCTCAGCTGCCCTGAATGACTTGCTAAGACTTCAGGAGAGGAGAAGACATCTGAAATGGGGAAGCCCCTGTAAGTTGGCGTTGGGGAGGTAGGATCCGGAGACATCCAGCCATAGTTGTTGACCTGTGTCAGATAGCACAAGACTGCCCCTGTGCTCTGTCCCTTCTCTCTGCAGTCCTGCCCTCCATGGTGCAGGTCTGGCTTTTCTAGCAGAAGTCCTTATCTGAATAAGCAGGTTTAGAGCTATATGAGCACTCTAGCAAATCTTTAAACATTTTGTCTATGTTGTGAAAAGTTGCTTTGAACAAAGGGAATAACATAAGTTGCTGACCTTCTCCCCATGTGTATTCAGTCTTAAATGAAGACTCCCAACTAAAATATGTATTTACTACTTTTTCATTCTGTTACCTCTGAAGAGCCACCATCACCATGGAAGTGTGAGCAAGAGTCGCTCTGATTCATGCTTCATCAGCAGAAAAGCTGCCCGAGTTCACACTGCAGCGGTCTTATCGCTGCTGATGCATGAAGTCGGAAGAAGCCAGCTTTTTGTTCCCAGACTGACTTTGCAGGATTGCCCATTAGCAAAAGATAAGTTTTCTTCTTGACTTAAGCAGATCTGATCTGGCAGTTGTCAATACATGAAATGTGAATGTGGAACCTTTATGATAGAAGTTCTAAAAAGTTACTTTATAGGCTAGAAACCATATTTTAAACAGTGAAACATGATGTTTCAGTGACAGATATATTATTCAGATCAGATCTTACTTCTAATAGTACACTTTTTGTATGTTAATACATGATTTCTTGTGTTTACACCATCACTTAAAGACTATTGCCATGACCTCAGACTTACAGAGTAATCCCTGTGCTTTTATTTATTCATTTACCTAGAATTTCCATTTGAGCCTGAAATTAAATGTTCGAGAAATCCAGGTCTGAGTTTTTTCTCAGACTATCCTTTATATTCAGTACTGAGCATAGAGCTCTCTTCACTTTTTTAAGCTGAACTATTTGTCAGCTGGAAAGGGGGAAGACTAATGAAAACTTTGCTGGTAAACAGGGATCAGCACTGTCGACCAAATTTTAATTCATATAAGTGCTAAGGAATTGGCATAAATTTATGTGTGACTACTTTGTGCTAAGTAGCAAACAGGAAAGGAAAAAAAATACCATCATTGGACTGGGAATTACTGTGAACCTAATATGTAACAGCTAATCTCTCCACCTTTGCAAATGTCAATGTACACAAATGCTTTGGATAGATGCTCAGGCTCCTCTATCACAAAAAAAGGGTAAAACCTCCGAATCTGCAAGAGACAGCATAAGAAATAGGTCAGAGTGTGGAGGTAGCTAGTAAAGAAATTTGGAGGACAGGAGAGTCCAAATGGTATGTGTCTTGTATCACACCTCTCTTTCCATCATTTTTTTCTTAAAAAACAGAAGGACTGCCCTGCATTTCACACTTGAGTGGGTAGAGCCTTCAGCCAAAGTGTGAGAAATACAGATTCAATCCTCTGTGCTTTCTGGGGGATTCAAAGCCACATCTCCATATTCAAGGAGAGGGCACTATTTTCTAATTTATTTTGGGAAACACAGATTTGAATATTCTTCAGGAAGATACCTGTGACAGCCAGGCTTTTAGCATCACAGGTTTGAGTTTAAGCACTTAGGCTGCCCTTAAATTCCCTTTTGGGTATCCAGACCAGAGAGCTATTGCCACAGAGACAATAGCATTGCTAAGCTGACAGTAACAATATCACAACAAATCTATGGTTTTGACCTTAGTTTAAGTTATTTTACTGTCTTTGACATCAAAGTCTCTTCTGAAGGAACTGCTGAAGGAAAGTAACTTTTGGTCTTGTGATACAAAAAGCAGAAACGCAACTGTATATGCAGGAAGAGTTTTTGGCAAGTAATTGTAATGTCCCTTCTCAGTCTTGTCACACCCTCTTTTCTCACCCCATGGGTTATTAGTAGAGTTGGCTTAAAATGTTTTTTAGATTTTTTTTTCTTTAATGAATGAAACCTTTTAGATGGTTTTGACCGAAATTAAGTCAATGACAGAGAACTGTGGGCAATTCTAAACCATTTCTTAAAAAAAAAGGAAACATATTTAGCTCCTTTTAATCATCTCTACTTAGGTGCAGAACGATGAGCAACTTCTTTTTAATCCTGTCAGCCCTGCAAAACATCCCATTCTCCCTATCGTCACTCTTGGAGCTCTGTAAGGAATAGTTAGTATAACCGTGCATTGATTTAAGCCCATTGTAAAAGTTTCCTCTTCTTGGATGTTATCGTTATTTATTTATATATTTTAAAATTTCAAAGGCAAAGGATTTGTTATAGAAAAGTATAGTTCTTTCAAGCTAAAACAGCTGGTTCCTCAATACCACTATTTTACAACTAAAATAGCATAGTATGAATAGAGCAAAAAGAAATAAATCAGCTGGTGAACCATTATCATTCACTTTACATGGTAAAAAACAAGTATAGATGTCATTTTCTAACATTCATTGAAAAAAAATTGAAAATGTATATCATTCTTTAACCTAGTAAAGAAACAGAATTGCCTGATATTCTGTGATGCACATTACTTGTGTAATATATATTACCAAGCTTACTATCATATTTTTTCTAGCTCAGTGGTTTGGAGTCGCAGAAGTAAAGCAAAGTCCATGTGTTTTGTCAGTGTCAGAGGCACACGAAGCTCTGGCAGACTGCTCTAATGAGCAGTATTTGCTCTCCAGAGGACATTGTTCCTTTTGCAAACATCTGTCCTGGGAGTCAGTCTCGCTGAGGACGCTTTTGTTCTTTACTCCTTATTGACAAGACTAAATACCGAGCCAGGTGACTTCCTTGCCCAGCTCACCTGGTTCAGTTGCACGATTCACATCCTTCCCCTCCTGCAATTAAGACCAAACCTACAAAACTCATCTCCAGTGGAACATTGCAGTGATCCGCTTATAATAAGTCTCTTCTAGCCCTAGAAAGTTTGGGACCAGCTAGCTCTACAGAAAGCCTTAGCTGGTGTCACTCGCCCCTTCCAGCGTTTGAGGATGGCTGAGCCCAGCTTCTGGCACTTCGTGGCTCACTACTGCTGCACTCTGTATGAATTGCGTAATCCTTATTTTGGGTTTCCAAACCAGCTCAGTTCAGAAGTTGCCCATCCTAAACTCTTCGGATAGCCCTTTCCAGAGGCTAGTCGATGGCTGGCTGACATGTCCGGGATGCTGACAGCTAATGGGAAAAGCAGTGATGGGAAACCTGCTCACGGAGGTAGAGGGTATCTTGTGCAATTTGGTTAGATATCATAACTGTTGTACGGTTTCCTTGGAGCAGCAGATGATCGCATGTTCCTTATCCTTTCGAGAAGACCATCAGCAAAGACTAATGCAGTTTAACCCTGTTGTGGGGGGGAAACACTTGTCACGTAAAAATTTTTTCTGTGGTCAATATGTAATAGCTTGCTTCAGGAAAAAATGACAGATGCTGTGTTTAGGGGAAACTAAGGAGTTACACAGAGCTGGGTGAGAGCTCCTTTGCAGGAACTCAGGGAGCACAGGACAGGAATTACCTTCTAATTTGTAATATCCTAATTGTGTCAGTTTACACTGAGAAATAAGCAAAGCCGTTTTCATGTAATGTGCCTGGCAAGCATTTATCATAGTATCTGCCAGAAGCGATTTCCAGTGAGATGTATTTCCATGCAGCTTGTCTTATTAAAAAGTTAAGGAAATCGGAGAGGATATTTGACAGATAAAAATAGAAAATTAATGGAAATGGATAATCCACTCAGTCAGAAAAATGTATGAGGGACCAAATACAAAGGTGCAGGAGAGGAAGAGAAAAGTGAATGATACTACTGGTTTGCTTTTTTTTTCCTTAGTATTATTAACTTATATGCATGCATATAGTAGCTCCCAGATGTCCTGGTCAAGACTGGAATCACTTTATATTAAATGCTTTATACATACTAAATCCAACACAGTCTGACTCTCCCTTCTTCCTCCTCCTCCCCAGAAAATCCATTTATACTTTGTACTCAGAATAAGAAGCACACAAATTGTAATTGAATGCTAAATACAATTATCATTACAACAGTTTTATGCATTTGCTTTGCCCATAGAGAGTTTTATGATGTTGTATAATGTTAATCATGTCCTAGTTTGTGAAGAAAGACACAATAATTTTGTTTTCGCTTTAAACTGTTCTCAGCAGCCTTGGGAAAATGGACAAAATAGTAAATATTTTTGCTTAATGCCTTTTTAATAAAATATTTAAAGTATATGTGTGGTGGGTGCATCTGTGCCCACCTTAAATGTCATTATCTATACATGTATAAAGTTCTGTGCATGACTGCTCCTTTTGAAGTCACTGGTAAAGCTCAAACTGATTTTGAACTTTTAAGTCTGCCATAGAGATACATATTAACACATGATGGACAAATCTGCAACTTAATACAGCGATTTTTGTGTAAATGACAGGTTTTACACAGTAAGCTATGGTGTTCAGGATTACTGTCGACAGGATGCCTCTGAAAGGATGCTTGGTTTTCATTGTGTTGATCATATTCTGCCTGAGAAGATGTCTTTTTGTGCAATTTCCTTAATTAATTGTTATTGAGCAAGAAATCATTTACAAGAAATTATTTTCAGTAGCTGGCACTGGGCAAAATACTCTTTTAGATTATGACTATTATGTTTATCTTCAGTTTTTGGAGATAATACGAGAAGATAACAATAAAATAAACCACAGTCTGTGGTATACATTAGATCTGGCATTGCTTATGCACCTGTGACTTTCCCGTGGTGCCCCAGTTCCTGGCACACAGTCAAGTTCCTCACAATACAGATTCAAGTTCTCGTTCTTATTGAGCATCCCCTTCTATTTCTGCAGAAAGTCTTTTGGCTCAGCTGGCTTCTAAACAGGTGTATCCCTTTTTTCGGTACCTCATTAGGCGCTTTGCCAAGAAACGAAAGGCCGATTCAACTTTCCTGTCAATATGCATCTTTTAAAGTGGTATCTTTTCAAATAAGATCCAGCATTTTGCTGCTGAATCTAGGCTCAAGTCTGGGAGACAACAGAGCAGAAATAAAATTCTCAAACTTTTTTGTTGACCTTGGAACACAGCTCTTTGTTTCTGAATATCCCACAGAAAAATGCATACTGTATTTCAGATATTTCCAGTAACAGTTGCCTACATAAGACCACAGATAAATAGACCTTTCATGGTTTCCTTAAGGTGGAATTATTCATATGGAAAAGGCTTTCCAGAAGATCCATTCTAATAGTTTTTATTTGGGAAACATTTCCTTTGAAGTAAAAGGGGCATCTGCCCATGCAGAAGCTGAAAAATCAGGTTCTTAATGTTAATAAGGGTATGTGACATGTTTAGCTTCTAAATGTGGTGGCTGAAGCCCTCCCCCAAACCTGCTGGGATGCTCCTGCTCTGGAGAGGTACAGCCCCATCACTGGTCTATGTGTACCCCTGGTAATTACATGCTATAGAGTCACTCCCAGGAGCCAACAAAGCTCAATTTCTTGAGCAGTTAACCTTGTACGTCCTTTGTTTTGATTCTGTCAACGTGATTTCTCAGGACGGACACTCAGGACATTTAAGATTCCTTCTGACCCAATGGCTTACCCGTGGGCAGGAGTCCTCCTCACTTTATTTCCATCCCTTCCAGGTTGATGGAGGAGGCCTGGGGACAGTTACTTTGCATTGGCGGTAGGTCTCTGGCCTCTCCCTGGTTGCAGGTCAGAGTGTGGGAAGTTTTACGTCAGGATAGAGCACAGACCACAGCTAAATATGATAAATACTGAGGCGGAGGCTTTTAGAGCCAGCTACAAGGTTTAGCTAGACAACTCCACATGAAAATAATAGTGGTTGCATGGTTAATCCTCTAACTAGCTTTAAATAGACTATGTGGGTGCAAGTGTAGACATGCTCAACGGAGTGATATTAAAAAAAAAAACCCAACAAACCACCAGTTTCTTCTTCCTTCTTTTTAGATTGTTAAATCTCTAATGCAGCTGTCATTAGTCAAGGTTACACATGCAGTACATTATATAGGTTTTTGATAGTCAGCTCCTAAGCTAGAGTTAAGCCTACACTGTGTATTTGTGCCTGTTTTCCACACAGTGAGCACCCAGCCTGCGGCAGGGCAGCACCTGGCTTGCGGTGGCCCCGCGGCAGCACCTGCCCGCCCATGTCCGAATTCGGACACGCCACCGCGAGCCAGGAGGCTTCCTGGGCTCACGTCCTGGCCTCAGCCCGCGCCAAATGTGCGCTATAGGTATATCCTACCCGTCTAATCACACACATGGTTTCACTGCCATAGCACCTGCACAGCTACTGCCTACCCTAAACTTCTGCTATGCAGGCTTAAAAATTAATAAGGTAAAGAAAATAAAGGAAAAAAAAATTAAGGAGCTCCTCACACGATCCCAGCTAATGTGGCTGTCTATGCAGAAAGAGATTATATACACAAGTTACAAAGAACGTTTGCAAACATTATTGTTAATGTGCACACCTTATCAACATACATTGATTTTATACACATCCTTTAATTTAAATAGCTTTGATTTTCTGTCTAGAAGACAAAAGAGAACTTTAATAGCCATCGCTTACTGTGTTTACAGAGCTGTACATTAGCTCCTCTAAAATGATCTTGTGTTTGTTATGCCTTAACTATTAATTTTTAAAAGAACATTAAAAATGCTGGAAACCTGAGTCAGGTAGGCACTATATAAATAAATTACATATTTGATATTAATTCACCCTGTTACTTCATATCATCCTTTATTAAGCTGAATACTTCTTGCAAAGCTACCAACAACAATCTCTGTGTGCCAGTTTATTACCTGTATAGATATCATTATTCCCTTGTGACAGCAAAGTCAAATTCAAGGCATTTTTCATAAACTAGGAAAAATTACCTTTCCAGTGACATATGACACAACCTTCAACTGCTAAATGAATCCAAGAAAAATTCTCCTTTGGGAAAAGGCCTTGTGCATGATTTGTCAGCCTTAAAAATATTTTTTTGAGAAAGTTAATTCTGAGAGGCTTTACAACTGAGTGGTGTTTTCTGCCTATTTTTAAACTGTCCTCTGCCGTGATGCATTCCAGAATCAAGACTACAAAAACAATCTTTGTTTTGCAAAATTTTACTTGTACAAAGATTAGACCCTCATGGTGAGCTCTGAGACCTTATTGGAAATCTCATATAAAAATCTTATTTGTAAATGTCACGCCGTGATTTTCAGCAGGAAAGCGTTCCAGGAGATTGATGCTGTGATGAAGAGCCCGAGGAACAGAGACTAAAACCGAGGCGAGATGCCTGGGGATTGACAGGGGAGTTAAAGCAGGATGAAGTGGTTGGAGCAGAAAGTGTCAGGTTTGGGGAGAAGGGCAGCACAAAAGGATATTCATAAAAAGAGCGCACTCTGTCCGAAACCTCACCCAGAGTTAATTCCCCCTCTGCTGCTCATAAAGACGTATCTGCAAAACCCACTGGCACTTCTTAGTGCTGGTCCACGTGTGGGATGATACCTTGCTGCTGCTGCTGCTGCTGCTGCTCTTAATTAGAGGGGTGCAGTGAATACACTGTGCCTGTCCGCAGTGCCGGGAGGGTTAATGTGCGGCTTTACCCACCTCGCCAACACCGAGCTGCAGATCTGAACCAGCTGCTGTAAGAGATGCTGCTGGGGCACTGCGGGGCAGCCAGTGCTGTGGTCAAGGGCTGCCGGGGAGAGGCTGCAGCCACGCGGGCAGACAGGAGCTGGGCAAAAAGCAATTGAGGAGGAAAACATGGGGACTGGCGCTTCTAAGGCATGGGGGTGGAGAGGGCTGCATGGGCCGGGGATGCTTGACTTAAAGACTTTGTGCTTTTGCAGAAAGCTGGCTCGGTGGGGTTCATCTGTGCAGCATGGCTCGGTGCTGCTCAGGGACCCTGAGGCTAGCGCTGATGGCAGCATGGTGCGGCACCTGTGTGGCACTTGGCCTCACACAGTTGATTTTGCTGAAAAACATGCTGGAGCAGGCTGAACTGCATGGTATTTAAAGCAGCTAATCCCCTTCAACCCAGCTGGATCACAGCTCTTCCAGGTGGTGCTATGCTGTATAGGTGGACAGATATTTACTGTTTGGTGTAACTGAAAGTGTCGCAAAGGAAAGGCTCTGATGTTTATTGAAGCAGGGTGACACTGTCCAACTTCTCTACATTGTAGTCTGGGAAACTTTAAGTTAAGTATAGTGTTAAAATTAGAATTTTCTGTGCTCTGGAGACCTCTCATTTCAAGTGGGAACAAAAACCTGGACATGTAATATTACTTAGGCATGTAAGTTTTCAAAAGCAAACTAGGTAATTTCTCCAGGAAGGGAGGTACTTCAGGAAATGTCTCTCTGTGAAGTGGGGCAGGCAGGATGGTTTGATTCCTACAAACCTGGAAATGTGGAAAGCCAGCGGTTCTGCCCTCAGTCACCAGCCAAATTTAGGGAGCTGGTAGCTGTGCCCATAGCTGCGTGTTGGCTGCCAACCAGCGAGGGCTGAGGCTGGTGCAGCTGGGTTAGTTGGTAGGGAGCTGGGTCTAGCAGGAGCATAGTTTTGGTACATATATGTTATTCCTAAAGCAGCAGAGGCTAAAAATCCCTAGCAGAAATCAGAACCCTGTTCTGTTAATTATTTCAGAAAAAGCAACATGAAGATTTACTGTATGAACAATGGTTGCAGTCTTGGGTATCATGTTGCTTTTTGTCCTTGGTGTGTTTGCATTGTGTCATTGCACTTACTCTCCCCACTTAAACTGTAGTTGATGCTTTTGCAGTGCTTCAGGATTTTACGGGCTTGAAAAAACAAAGCCCATTTTTAAGAACGTGGCTACTCCTTGGTACAGTAAGTAAAACTTTCAGAGGGGCAGATTGCTAGTGCATGTATTTTGATGCTAGGAAATACGCACTAGTCTGGATTATGTGAAGGTTTGGGTGGGAAACGTGGGGAAGGTGTAATAAGGATAACTACTGCACAACGGCGCCATGCGAAGATGGCTGTCTCTCAGCAAACTGTTTGGTTCTGGACTTTTTCATGGCTGATATATCTTTATTAAGTTTTGGTACCAGCCAGCTTAGGTACCTCTGCAGGTTTAAGGGTTTACCTCTGCAATAGTGTTTCCCTACTCTAATGCTGCTATAGTTGTATCCTCGGCAGCTGCTGAGACATGGACACAGGGTTCAGGCTCTCTCATTTGTGTGTCTTTCTTCCCTCAGCCTGATTGCAGCCACTTTTTCACCTCTGGTCTTTTCAGGAGAGAAAAGTTTGTTCATCCATGCTTTGGAGTGGGCAGCTGGTCAGCTCAAAGCAAACCTTAGAGTGTGACCAGCTATGGCAGCCTTTGCTAGTTTGGTAATTTTACGGAGTGTAGCATCTGAACATCTTAACAGCTCTTTTCCTCAAAGACATCGCTGTCTGGAGGGATAAAACTAGCAAATGGGGAATGGGAATACTGAGGTTACGGGAGAAGGCTGTGGCTAGGCTGCTGAGTGGTTTGCAGCCCAGACTAATGAGCTGCCTGTTAGACCATCCTTCCTACTTTATTCTGTTTGCTTGAGCTGAACTTACTCTGTTCGAACTTAACCAAGACCCAGACAAACTGCAGGCATGGACTTGGTGGTAGGGTGAAGATGCAGGGGAGTTTACCAGGCTGTTCATCTTTGGGAAATTTCACTGAACTTCACTGAACTTCAACATCTGGTGTGGCACATGTTCCTGTGCAGCTCCCCTGTCTCCTTCCATCCAAATAATAGCTAGATCTGACCATGGCATACCACATTTTATTCTGTTTTATATTCTCTTTTGCACACTCTGATTATATGTCTTAAGGATGAAGTCCAATTTTAGTAAAACGCAAGAGCTACCATTTAAAATGACCCCTCTCCTTACCAGCAAGACTGTCTGATATTGGACTACTTGATTTAGCTTAAGAGACTTTCAGGGATGACTTATTTTCCTCTAAAACTCTGTATTTAATAAGTGGGAACACAAGGGATCTAGCTAGCTAAAACAGAATTTGTAAGCTTAGAATGGCTTGTTGCTTTCAATGTGTATGTGGAATAAAATAAAGATGATGTTATGTTGTTGGAGGGGTTGTAACATACAAAAAAATCGCCTTCTTGCAGCCTCCTAAGTTGCTGGCCTTTATGAAAGTGAAAAAAAAAGGGTTAATAAAGGTAACAAGAAGGCTTATTTAAAAATTAGAAACATTCTCCCTGCTCCTTTCAAGAAGACAAACTGAACATAATTCTATTGTCCACAGCTCCTCCCAGTAATGTATGAGGACACATTTGTTCGGTTCTGTAGGGTTAGGTGACAGCTGAATTATAGTGCTGTGTTAGAGAATAAGTCTTGTGACACTGCTCCAGCCAAGTCTCAACTTGAACATTCTTTGCAGTACATATGTCCCCCAATGCTTCTAATTTTTTATATATATTTTTAACTGTCTGTCCTTTATCATCAGCAGAATCTGAAGCTGCTGTGTGGAAATCCAGCCTGACTTTCACAAGTAAGTGTCCTGTGATGCTGAATGCGATCATTCATCTTTTCTGAAAGTGGGATTAGTGGGAGTTTACAATTATCTAGCTTCATGTCTCATGGAAGGCTGTTGCAAAACTAATGGCACTAAGATGCAGGAGCATTTTTCTTCTGGCAAAGATCACACAAGTCAGAGCTTGCCACTTACATTTTCCAAGATAAGTTTGATGATTATCCTGTAAATGAGCATTGATTTTTTTTTTTTGTGTAGATGCCATTACTTTCAATCCCAAAGATTGTTCTGTCTTCTTGCATACCTATTATAAATGTATAGCAAACATTTTCTCTGTTCATTATTGTGAGTTTTTTTGTTTTTTTTTTGTTTTTTTTTCCTTAAAATCTCCCCCCCACCACGACTTTCTGACTGCTAGATCCAGACTATTTTTAGTGCAGCTGGAGAGATCAGTATGTTTTTATAACTGGCTGACCCACAAGGTGGCACTAAAGAGAAAAGTGACAACTTCGCTAATAAAAAGTGAGAACCAAAGGCAAAATACCATATGCTGAATCAATATTATTTTAATTAGGAGCACGCTTCCTTTATTGTCAGTTAAATTTTATTTTGTGAAAAGCCTTAAAGCTATATAGCAGCAAAAATGGTTCATTGCCCCCATCCCACATCAAAAGTTAAGTTTTAAAGAGAACGAACGAGACGTAGGTTATCTACTTATCGCAGTTCCAGAATCTCAAGGAGCATAATTGTGATCAAAATGTGGTTAATTAATTTTCTTCTCTAAGGAATAAAGGAATTCAAATGAACTAAAAGCTGAAATCTTCTTTTCAGTCACTGGTCATGTTGGTAAGGGATCCTACCTCAGGAATTATTTATTGTCTGCTGTATGAATGAGTTTTCTGTTGGAATGTTTTGATGGTTTAATTTTTACACCTTTGTTGCCCAGTGCTCTGGGCTTATTTTATGAACAAGTTACATATTAAATAATACGGTTCTGTGATTAAGAATCTTAGACCAAAGGGGCTGAAATCTTGCCACTTTAATAATGAGTAAGGATTTTCACCCAAGACATCTCAGTCATGTAACTCCTTTTCAGCTCCGAGTTGGAAGTGAGTGATCAGGTTAACACTTTTCACACAAGCATGTAGCAGCCACCTCTAGCCATGGCTGTCCTCTGCACTGCTCCCCTGCAGCTTACAACATCATTAAATGATACCTACATAATTTCTGGACCTTTCTAAACCTGACTAGCTATAATGCTTTCATTCCTTCTGAGATATGTGCCAATGGGATCAGTACTATTAAGTGAGATGGGCTTTACTGGCAGAGACATATTTAAAATAGCACCAATGCATTGAGGAAAAAAATCCTTAAAGTAATTCTAAAATATTTTTCTGTGAAGTGAGTAGTATTATAGACTATCTGATAGTGTGTGCTCTGGGACTCATCGAATGTATCAAAATGTATTTTGATGCTTAAACAAATTTAGGAGACTTTACAATCACCCTGGTAGTCAAGAATGACCCATGTGTAGCTGGAAAGACTGAAATCTAGAATTACTAGGGAGGATACTTTCATATGTTTCAAACATTGGCTAAAGTTTAAGTACATTAATTGCATTTGGAATGGTTCTATCTCTGGAAACTTTTTTTTTTTTTTTTTAATCAGTGATGAGTATTCTACATTCAAAGACCTTGCTCAAGGGGTTTGCATTATTCACTGCATGAGGAAATAAAAACGTTTATTCCTCAGGACCCCATGAGGAGCGAACCCAGGCAAATTCTGGCTCAGGTGAGCACTGAGGCAAGCGCTGGTGCCCATGCAGCCAAGCTCCTCTTCCCGCGCGCAGTCCAGAACCCCTGTGCAGGATTTCACTTCAGCACTCACTCAGTTGAAAATGCCGGCCAGAAGGAAGCTATATTTAAGCATGCACCAAAGTGCTTTTTTGGAATCAATTATGAAAACATGCCAACGGTAAGCACATGCTGACCTGCTTCCTTGCAGTCCTTATTCAGAAAGGTTGGGATCAATCAGAATTGTGACCGAGGACGTTCACAGTGATCCTGTTCCTAGAGGTCTGTCATTTATCTGGCAGCTCATTCTTCCCTGGAGACTGCTGCAGGCTGGGAGGAGGTATTTCCCTCTGTTGTTCAGTTTCTGGCCGCAGTTCTTCAAAACCTGTCTATTCTATACTTATCCAGGATTTCTGGCAAGTTGGAGATCCAAAAGGTATTTTGACTGGATGGGAGGTAAAGATCAGTATCCCTACAGTATCTGATATTCAGCAGCAATATCCTTGCAATAACTGAGGGAGGGTCCATAAAAGGGTGCAACTGGCTGCGGTGGAACTGAGCGTACGACCACATTCACATGCTCCTAGGACACAAAAAGGGACCTGAGGCAGGTGACAACAAAGCATGACAAGTGCTCTGGTGTAAGGAAGGGCTCTCCAGCTTAGCTGCATGAGGAGAACTGTGAGGTAACTCCACCTGCACTGGCATCTAGTGCGCATAAGTTTGAAAATGGATTACAGAATTTAATCGACAATAAGATTATCTGCACATTTTTTTTTAAATTGTATTTTAAAATAACTGTAATGGAAATAAACCCTCAGCTTGTCCACTAATGTGTTTCTTGTAGTTTTCAGTGAAGAGGTGCTGAACTACTAGATGAGACATGATCTAGGTGTGGAAACGTCAGCTCCTAATATAATCTGGAATTTCCACAAATGCTTGTCTTCCCCCTCCCCCCTGACTAACTTCTTATCACTGATTGATTCTGATTAACTAGTTTAAAGTGTAATTCTTCAGTGAAAGAAACACACAGCAATATAGCTATGCTCTGTACCTCCCTACCAACAGCACGTCATTATTGAACTTGTGGAATTGAAATGGCTCATGGTTGGGGAAAAAAAAAAAAAAACCCTTCAAGAGGATGTGTTTAAAAACACTGTGGGGAAAAAAAAAAAACTTCGTAAAGGAATCCAAATATACTTTAAATAAAACTTGCTCATGAAGAATAAACATATTTGTTTTCCTTCTTAAATTGCTGCTTAAATGGGGAGAAAGGAATGAATGGAAGAAAAAAGACACATCAGTTTTGTGAGGCTGTAGACACGGATAAATATGAAAACAGAACATCTGGGGAAAATAACACATTTCTGGCATCTAATTTGGAAATGTAAAATATTATTTCATTCTCATATAAGTGTAGATATTTGGAATCCTAAAACTTCAGATTGGCTTTAAGTAAAAAAAAAAAAGTGTTATAATTTATTAGGATAGCGTTGAGTAGAATTAAAAGGATTGAAATAAAAAAAAAAGAAGAAAATTCCACAGCAAAGGATGGTGATGGTACTATTTCAAAGAACAGGGTCAATGAGAAACAACCGGCGGTCAGTGTGACCCGGTTTGGGTAGCTATGTGGTATGTAGGCAACATCCTATAGGTGCCTTCTCAGATGTTCCTTCCAACTCTAGAGGCAACTGAAAGGCAAGAGGTGAGGATCAGAGAAAAAGAAGGGAGGAGGAGAAGAGAAAGATCCAGAGTACTAGGGATCTGGTCTGTCCTGTGGTGAACGTCCAGCTTCATATTATATAGGACTTTATCTGCAGCATAATGCAGCCCCCCTTCCTTTCCACCTTTTCCTCTTACGTTTGTTCTTTTATAAATGGGAGAATGAAACTTGTCCAGGATGTAGCTGTATATAGTCATCTGGCCATCGCCATCTCTAATTAGAAGCTAAACATATAAATACTGCTTAATGCCACTGGACTCAAGTAGGAAGCAAGGTTATTTATACAGGCAGCATGAGGAGGGTTAGGTTGTAACTGTGAGGGAGCAGAGGAGAACTATGGAAGGGAAGCTCCATTTCTTGCTATATTTAAATCAGCACAAATCACTGCGTGTCAGGCTGTTTTACAATCCAGTGTTTTGGCTGTTTAGGCTTTTAACTGGAAAGTCTTTCTCTTAGCGTTTTTTTTTTTTTTTAGCAGCAATTTTTAAACTCAACAGAAGGTGTATTCACCAGTGCCATATGTTAAACCTGACATGCTACTGAAAATGTGTTCTGAAAAAAAGTAAATAAATTAAGGGTAGGCTCACTGTCCTAATCCACTCCCTTTGGCCTCCTTGCAAGCCTCAAGGGGAGAGAACGGCCCCCGTTAAGCAGTGGCCCTTCTTGGGGGGATTAGTACAAACTTGCAAAGCCAACAGACTACAGGCCATTAATTTTCTCTTGGCTTCACTGAATGCAAGAACCTGTTGCAGCTTGGAAACAGTCATCCCCCAGCCACCCCTTGGTCCCAAGGACAGTTGCAAGTTACAGCACCTGAAAGCTGGGTTTGTGGGAAGTGAGTATTTTACAATACTTTGGGGAGTCTTTCGGGGAGGGGGAGGTTATCAGAATCTGTTTGCCATTAAAAAACTCCCAAACCTTATTAATGTGTTTTTGACCAGAATGTTAGTAGACTGTGTGCTCTCTTTTAGCACTTAAACAGAAGGGATTAAGAGCTACAGGTATCATTGACTCTGAAGTCTGCAAGGGGAATCCAACTAAGACCGCAGAAATGCCTGACTGTGGCTGTGCTGTGGAAGCAAAGGGTCTGTGGAGCTAACTGATGTGGGCTGGCTGAAGGGTCACTGGCTGATGTGGACTCACTAGCTCTTTTTCCCCTGTTATTCTTCCTTGTATAAATTCCCTGGGTGCAGTTGTTTTTGGCCTTTGCATAGAAGGACATCTTCTGAGCCCTTTACTGCTTTTTTTTTTTTGCATGAGATCATTAAGATAAAGTCTATCGGTAACTCTTTGATATACCCAGATGAATGACAGATAGATCAATCAGGTCAAAAAGCAGAAAAAGTTAGGTAGCCTCTGAAAGCTGTAATGTGCTGATCCTCTGTTTGGATGAACTGTACCCAGCTGCATGATATACAATAAAGTTGCTCATTTATAGAGCTTTTCTGCCAAGACTGTAAAGCACCAGTGTGACTACTGAGTGGCGCCTGCATGCAATCTTAACATAACATAAACCCACAGCTTTATTGGGGTCCCTCATCAGCTCTTTGCTGGCTGCCGTATCAGCTGGTACAGAATTGGAAACTGTATTCTCTGAAGTTTATCCATGTTTCTTCTGGTACTTGTCTAGGGAGGGCCATCTCTGCAGCAATTCAGTGAAGGTGAGACATGCTCTTTTATTTTGTACAACTGAAATCTTATCCTATAAGATCATAAAATGTGATTGCATACAAGATGTTGATGGCCTAAGGGAAGTTTTGAACAACTGGGAGTCATTATCAGGATTTTGCTGCAAAAATGATCCATGATTTGATATCTTTTCCAACAGTGTTTGCAGAAAGACCAAAGGAATTGCAAGCTTCAGAGGCACTACCCATGAAATCCATGTGTACACTTATAACTGTGAATGAATGAACAGCCAAGAATTTTTCTCAAAATTTGCATAGAGATTTTCTTGGGGGCCTCATGTCTTTGTGATCTTATATAATTTCTCTTCAAAATAGCTATATATACCAATCTGTACATGGGACTACTTTCAGAGAGTAGCATTTGAGAACAAATTGAGAAGTTAATACCTCCCTTGATCTGTATCTGGTCAAGCTACATCTTAGAAAGACATCATTACTAATATGAAGAAGAAGTTAATCTAGTAATGTGCAGTTTTAGGATGACAGCTGAGTCCAGGCACATGAATTTAACACAGGACTTAGCAACTCCTTCCTATCATAAATCTTCAGATTAACAGGAATCCCAAGGGGGGCTGCAAACCTCTTGATGCTTTGTTTGAGTAATGGGGCCAATGTTGGAGGCGAATATAAACAACCTTCACTCCCTTCACTTGTGCCTTGCTCTGGTATTTTGGCTGTTTATGCTATTTTAACCTGGCTTAGATGGAATTAGCCTCATAGCTGCTTACTAGCATTCACTTAAATCTTTTACATACCCTCTCCAATACTGGCCCTTCAATTTATAGATTAATATTGTCCAAGCTGAGTTGTGTGACTGCTCCCTCAGCTGGCTTTGGAAGATCGCAACCCAGAGAGTCATGTATTTGTTATTTTAATAGCAAGATGCCCAGAATGACGTTGTGCTGTTACACACAGCTGTAACATTTCTCTTCAAATGTGGCAGAGTTGGTTAGCTCCCAAGCATGGCCCAGTTGCCTGACACACAACTCTCCATTTTCCCAAAAAGGCTTCACAAAAACGTTCATCTGTAAAACTTGTAACTACTTCCTTGAGCTCACTGTATTTAATTAAAAATATTACTAAAATATGATTTAATAAAAATGTTTATAAGTGACAGACAAACTATTCTGTTTTATTAGTCTACTTCAATTCTTGAAGCACATCTTTGCCTGAATGTCTCCCTGGGCTGCTGATGGGAACAAACATATAAACTTAAAAACCATTGCAGAAAGAGTAGGAGGGAAACACTGCCTTTTCCACTAATGCCTGATACTGACAGCCTGTGTACAAAATCTTAAAAGCACTCAGGCACTTCTTTTGTGCCCACTTTTAAGGGGTTTAATGAAACATATAGAAACTGACATTTTTTAAACCTGTAGCTTTGGATGTTATTTTGTAGTGTCAGTTTGTTTCTTTTTTTCCAAATCACATACCAATAGTTTTCTACCTTTCTGCCTCAAACTTCAGTCAACAAATAATGAAGGCTATTTTCAGATAATAAAATGTTTCTGTTTTTTGCCCTATTATAACAGGTGGGTAGCCGAATAACACTGCAGTAAATATGTGGGAACACTAGTTATGGAGCAAAGTCTTACTCCTTCTAGGACATACAACTGCAATTAGCAAGTGTGTCACATACTTATGTTTAAGACTCGTTCAGATTATAAGCTTTTGTTAAACTATGCTGCAAGATTAAAACAAAGGCTCAGATCATTCCAGGGAGAGCAGATCTATATATATTCCTGACTTAAACTGGTTTTAGTGTCAGTAAGTCATATTCTGCAACAGCATGCAAAGTCAGATAACATTTCTAAAAGTTGCAGTAGATTCAGGGAAAATAGGAATCAGGCATTCCTTCAGAAAATAAAATGGCCAATACATTCTATTTCATGAATCTGTGCAGATTTGCTTTGCTTTTGAAAGAAGTGTAGGACTTTTCTGTTGCCTTTTTTTTTTATTTTCCTCCCTATGGAAAATAAGGCCCTGATCCTGCAAATCGTTATGTACGTGCTTAACTTGACGTACAGCATGTATTCCCATAGTCTCCGCAGGACTAAATGCTGTGCATAAACACATCTGTAGCTGTTTACAAGATTGGAACTAAAGAGCTTCAAAAAAGAAAACGAATGGAGATAGTTTTTGAAGTAGGTAGGCAAAATAAAGAGGAACAGGGATGCTTTGAGACATTGATCTAGATCCCCGCTGCGTTGATTGATTCTGCGTCCCTATGGGCACGCGTTTTGGCAGCGGGATGGTGGTGTGTGTGTGGGGGGGCAGGTTGGAGAAGCAGGCTCAGGTTCAGTAACTCAGCTTTCCAGCTGGGGGGTCACTCCTAGGTATGCCTAAGCCACGTGCTGGGTGCGCTACCCTGGGCAGCATTTCGCGCATCCTTGGATCCCTGCAGGTGAGAAGCGGGGCTCAGCCCCGGCTGGAGGGTGAGCGGGCTGTCCTGGCCGGCACGCTGATTTCTGGCGGTCCCAGCCAACACTTACGGAGTGATTTCTCTCGGCATATTAACCCTATCGATTGCAGCAGGAGTGCTTACCTGCTCTTCGGCTCCATCCCCACGCCAGTGCCAGCCGCCCAAAAGTGCCGCCGAGCCGCTCTTTATTAATGAAAGTCCCTATAAACACGGCACGGCGCCAGCGCTCAATACCGACGCGGCGAGCCGGGCGCTGAGCACACGACCCCGGGAAGCCCCAGGGCTCGGGGGCCGGCGGGGGGGGGGCCGGCGGGCGGCGCGCCAAAGCGCCCCGCTCCGCTCCGCCCGCTCCCCCGGGGCGCCGCCGGCCGCGGGGTTTGCCCGCCTCCCCGCCCGCCCGCCTCGCCCCCTTCCTCCCGCTCCCCGGCGCCTATATATAGCTGCCTCTGCCCGAGCCAGCCGGGAGAGTGCTCTGTACCTGCAGCAGAAAGAAAAGAAGCAATAAAAGACGCGAGGAGTGAGTGAGAGAGAGAGAGACTTTCCGGAGCCCCGCGAGGAGGCGGCGGCCCGGCGGGGCGCGCATGGCGGGGCACCCCGAGCCCCGCGGCGGCGGGCGGCGGGGGGGCGGCGGCGGCGGCGCAGCCCCCCGCCTCGGCGGCATGTGCTGAAGTTGCCGGGCCGCAGCCGCCCGAGTCGCCGGCCGGGCCGGGCGGCGGCAGCGCCATGCGGCTCCGCCGGGCGTGAGGGGCGGCGCGGCGCGGCGGCCGCGGCCCCCCCATGCCGCCGGGAGCCCCGCGGGGGGCGGCGGCCCCGCGGGGGGCGGGGGCGGCGCTGCCGTGATGGCCCTGGCGGAGGCGCGGGAGAAGCGCTCATCCTTCACCCCCATGATGATCGAGGAGGACGCCGCCTTGCGGGGCGGCAGCCGCGCGCCGCCGCCGGCGCCCTGGGCGGACGCGGCGGGGCCGCGACCCCGCACCACGGAGAGGCACGTCGCGGTGCACCGGCGGCTGGTGCTGGGCTTCGCCGTCTCCATCCTGGCGCTGCTGGCGGTGACCATGGTGGCCGTGCTGCTCAGCGTGCGCTTCGAGGAGTGCGGCGCCGCCGCCGACGGCGGCCCGCCGCGGGCCGGCGGCAACGGGAGCCTGCCGGGGGCCGCCCGGCCGCCGGCGCCGGGCGCGGGGCAGCCCCCCGGCCGGGCGGCGGAGGAGGAGGTGGCGCGGGGCGGGGAGGAGGAGGCGGCGGCGGAGGAGGAGGAGGAGGAGTGGCAGCGGCGCCGGGAGCCGCCGCCCTGGGCCCGGCCGCGCCTGCCGCGGCACCTGCGGCCGCTGCACTACAACCTGATGCTGAGCGCCTTCATGGAGAACTTTACCTTCTGCGGGGAGGTGAACGTGCAGCTGGAGGTGCGCAACGCCAGCCGCTACATCGTGCTGCACGCCCACCGCATGCACATCGAGGCCGTGCGGGTGGCCGAGGACAAGCTCGCCGGCGCCGTGCGCGTGGCCAACTTCTTCCTCCACCCGCCCACCCAGGTCTTCGTCGTCGTCCTCAACCGGAGCCTGGAGGCGCAGCGGAGTTACAACCTCAAGATCATCTACAACGCCCTCATCGAGAACGAGCTGCTCGGCTTCTTCCGCAGCTCCTACGTGCTCCACGGCGAGCGCAGGTACCGGCACCGGGGGGCCCGGGGCGGGCACGGCCGGCCTGGCCTGGCCTCGCGGGGGCGGGCGGGCTTCCCGCGGGGCGGCGCTAGGACCCGGCGGTTCCGCGGCGCGGCGAAGCAGCCCCCGCGCGGCGCGGCGGCGGTTCCGCGGCGCGGTGAGGGGCGCGCGGCGGGGGGCGGGGCGGCCGCGGCCCAACGGTCGCCCGCCCGCCTGGGGGGCTGCGTGCTTCGGCTCTCCTTGAGCCGCCCGCGGCTCCCCCGCGGGGGCTCCCCCGTCCCGCCGCTCCCGAGCGCTGCTGCTGCGGGGGGCTGGGAGCCGCCACCGCCCCTCCGTGCCCGCGGCGGGAGGCGGCTGAAGGGCGCCGGAGGGGCCGCGCGGGGGCTCCCGAGCGGGCAGTGTCCCGTCAGGGGAGGCCGGCGGCGGAGGCTTCGCTCGGCGCGGCAGCGCCTGGGCAGGCTGAGCCGCGGGCTGGGGCGCGCTCCCGCCCCGGCGCGGCGGCCGCGGTGCCCGGCGAGGGGGAAAGGCCTCCCGGCGGCGTCGTGACGGGTGAAGCCGAAGCGTGTGGGGGCGGATTGCCTCTGCGCAGCGTCGGCCGGGCTAAGGAGTAAACTCGCAACTGCTCCCTAAGTAAAACGTCCCGCAAGCTCTGTCCGGTGCGAAACAGCCCCTCCCCCCCCCCCCCCCGCTTGTGTTTAATAAATACTCCTGTGTCCAGCTGCAATATGTCGTTATATAACGGAGCATTGTTAGGTTAAAACTAATAGTGTTTAGGGTAGGGGAACTCTACCATTTTCATTGCCTGATTACTTAAAAAATTGTGTTGGGATGTGATCGCACACCAAACAGATAGATGCACTTCATTTGCTGCAGATGAATCGCTGCATATTTGCACTCTGTGACAGAGAAAACTGGCTCAATTTTCACTCTTTTCATGCGGAACAGGACTCTATTTATTATTACTGTAGCTTTTGGGTCACGAGTGAGGCCCCTGTTGTGGTAGGCAAGTTACAGAGATATGTTAAAAAGTTTTCTTTTAACCACATTCAGGATCTAATACAGAAGAGAGATGGAATGGGCTTCTCCGTAGTTCTGTTATTATTATTTTAGTTTAAGCTGTCCTTTCTTGAAACATCCATGCAGTTACAGGTTCTGCCTTTCTCAATCTTACTGTTTTATGCTTCATATGAAGCTAAGAGTTTGTAATTGGAAGAATAAGCCAAAAGTAGTAAGTCAGACAGAAAAAGAACACTCCCCAATTCAATTAAATCAACAGTCCTCATATTAAAAGATGTTTTTGTTGCTATGGCTACTGAATACTTTAAACAGACTTTTATTAGAATCACAAGGAGGATTAAAATTAAATTTGTATGATTCGTCATCAGAGTAAAATTAAATAGAGATTCTGAAGAGCACGGTTGTACGAAAAGATGCGGATAAAATGCCTTTTGCCATTGAGGACTGAATGACTGGGGTAATCAAGAGTTCTGATCTATTCATTTTCATATAGGTCTCTAAGCAGATAAAGTATTGATAATTGCAGGGAGTATAATTCACTGCAAAAACAACAAGAAATTATTCAAGCAGTTGTCATTCTTGTATATTTGAACTTTATATAATAATAATTAAACTCGGGTGCTGCAGTGACATTTCTCCAAAGTTACTGTACTACATTTCAATACTGATGCCCCAATTATGATAAAAACTTTAATCTATTCACTTTTAGAAACATAAAGATAGCTGAAGACACAGGGTGAAGAGAATAGTAAAATGTGTTACTCTGTGCTTCTTGTGTAACTTTTCAGCTACAGGTCCCTCTCTGTTTTTAATATGCTACTTAAATATAGTTATATTGAGTGAGATCCTTACCATGTGTAAGATAGCATTGCTATATTGAAACCAGTGGAATTTCCTCTTTACACCAGCAAAGAGTTTAGCTCTCTTATATTCCTTCCAGTAAAACAGGAAAAATCAAAAAGCTGTTTTTAAAACTAGCCAGTGTGTGACTATAGTTTCAGGTATTTAATAGAAGGACTGCTTTTGCTTTTGAACTGTCAGAGGTTTAATGACTGACTGTAATATAAAATAGGTAATACACATTCTAAACCATGGAACCTCTTTGTTCAGAGTGTGTTCCTGCAATGTAGCAATTTGCATTTTGATTAATAACCCATTTTTAGTGTAATGTGGATAACCATTTGTAGTTCTTAAACGTGGACGGTTTCTATTATGATAGATAGAACGGCTTCTATCATGCTCTAAGGGACCTTGATGTTCCAGTACAACTTTACTTTAGCTATTTGACATCTTTATATTCAATTAAAATATAGCTACATCATTGGAGTAGTGGTTGCTATAAAAGGATCTTAAACATCATTTTTCACTTTTCTTGTACATGAGAAGTGAAGAACTCTGGTTAACTGTGAGGCTTCACAAACATAATAATGCTTTTTCAGTTATGTATATATATTTAACATAAACTGAAATGTTAGTCCATTTTCTGTGGTCTTCATAGGTGAAAGTCATGTATCAGTCTGAATTGTTCATAGTGATGTGAAAGTATTTATTTTCTTACTGAAGTCTTTGCACCTTTAATTGAAAGGTAAAATGCAAGCGATGCACTATAAACTTATTATGTGTGATATGCCAGAATTTACTGGTAATTACCAACAGCATTTAGTATAGAGCTTTTGTAGAGTGCCATAATATCCATGCATAATTTAAATGAGCATCAAACTTTGGCATAAATGTAAAGAAAAAAATTTCTTACATCATTCAGGCAAAACAAACAGACGGATTTTTCCATCTTAACAACTAAGATGTCAAAATAGACAAGTTGTTGAGGAAACACATGTCTCCCTTTAATAGATGAGATGGAATTAAAATACCTGCAAATTACTGCCGTGGGTATGCTGAAAAGACAGGCTGCAAGGCTGTCATTCCCAGAAGTACAACTTCTTATGGTGATATTTTTGGGAAATGGAGATAAAAATGTCAGTGCCCAGAGAGAGATGTAGAGAGAGGGATGAAATACTCAACCTGCTCTTCAGTTTTGGCATGGTATAGAAATTTTTCCTTGTCTCTCCCCACCCCCCCCCCCCGCCCCAAAAACAGAGAGAAATAGATAAGCATACACTTTTTTTTAAAAAAAAAAAGTGTGTAGCAGTTCAGTCTTTGGGGAGCAGATTTTAACTTTTTTTTTTCTTTATGGTACAACAAGCCAATTCATGTTTGATAGTAAGGCGCAGGTTATAAATATCACTGTTATTGGTAGTTTGGTGTATTTTTAGTATGAAATATTGACTGCCTAGTGTTTGCCCAGTTGTTACGTGTATGTGGGTGTATACATCTCTCTGTGTGTTTACAGAAGATGCAGAGTTTGTCAGTTTTTATTAGACTAGTGAAGAGATTGTTTCAATTGCCTAACGCACAACAAATACTAAAAGAATTCTGATAGGATCTCTAAGAAGTGGAAAAACAATGCTTCCTTATTTAGAGTGTCAGAATATATACAGTATCCCCCTAAGCGTGCATTTACGTGTGTGTTTGAGCTTATTAAAATTGCTAATTGCAGAAGCAAGTTCATCATTCTTGCTTTATTAATAACAGGCCAGTACTGTTTTCCATGCTTGCTTGAAGCCCCTGTTGATGTCTGTAGCTATTTTGAGTGTGCATAGAATGCAGAATCAGGCCCACTAGTAATACTTTGCATATAAATTAAGATTCCTTGTTCCATTTAACAGGCCAATTCAGCTTTGTTGCAGTAGTGCAAATCCACTGATAATAATGGAATTTCGTTGGGTTAATGCTGGAATACCTGAGAGCAACATTTTCCTGTATATTTAGCAACCTTGTGTTTTTCTTGTCTCATCATAAAACATGGATTAGTAAAATCACAATATACTGAATTCCTTAAATAATTATTGGCCAATGAAAGCTTTATTTATTTATTTTAGATGAAAAACCAGTGGTAAAAACTTCAGTGGTATATAAATTTTCAAGTTTTTAAAAGATTAGCCTTATGAAATAGGTGGTAATTTCACTAGGAAACATAGAACTAGATATATCTGGCATGGAAGCCTTCTAGTAAGATAAAAGTATTGTAACATTTCCAAAAGTTTATTTCTTCATTGCTTTTATAAAATATTGCTATAAAATAGTCATAAAATCAAAAAAGTTTTTTAAAAAGTTAGATATTTTGTTTTCCATATAGGCTACTTTTTTCCCCCCTCCTTCCTCAGCATTACAGAGCATCGTATTGCAGAATAACACAGAGGCATTTATAATGGGTGCCATCATTTTCATTATATCAAATATATCTACCCCTCCTCTTCCCATAGAAGAAAGAGATGATTAGTCAACCTCTAAAATTCTGATAAATGTTTACCTGGTATCTGAAATTACCTGGGTATTACCACTGGTGGAACCTTGACATGAATCAACACTGCTCCTCAAACTACTGAAACAACCTACGTATGCGCTACTTTTATAGTTACGTAATTGGATCATAGTAGTTTTCTCATCCTGTGTGCCTTCAGAAAATATTCTCATCTATCCCATAATTCTATGTTTTAAGTGCAACTTCTTCCTGTGAAGAGATTGTCACAGATGGGTTTTCTCCAAATGTGTAAATATAAGTCTCTACCTACAAAGGTCCATCTACTTTATCTGGATTCAAATCTGTTTAGTTCCAGAGAAAACAGTTACACAATAAAAATTGGCAAAATAAGGCCTTCCCGTTCTATACAATGACATAATAAGTGCCTTTTTCCCCTTCAGAGATCTTTTCGTAATTTGACCCATTAACTGAGAGCATTGATTTGTCCTCCATAAAATTCATTAGAAAAGAAAAGCATGCGTAGAAAAAAGAAACTGCTCTGTATTTACTTAATCAGTTGCTTATATTTGTAATTTTGCAAAGCCGCAGAATGTTTTTCATTGGACTTCTACAGTAACAATAGCACCGGAGTGTAGTGTGACTCAGAGACCTACATGCAACCAATACACAAATAATCAGCAGTGGAAAATAATGACCCTCTTGAGTACACTCTGAAGAGAAGCTCTAATGTCCAGAGAAAGGCAAAGTGTGCTGTCAGTGTCTCAGGGCAGTGTGAACTCCCTGCAGGTCATTAAATCCAGGTTTTTAACTGAGGACTGTGCTTATTCGTTTTTTATTACATCACTAATATTGGCTAACTCTTTTCACATATTGATGAACAAAACTCTACCGGTAGAACCTGAATTTTGATACAAGGCAAGGAATTATTTATTTAACATCGATGTGGTGTCTGCAAATCTGTTGCAAATTTGTGAACTTTATGTTGATTACCCTACAGTACAGGCAGTAAGAATTCACACCAAGAAGGACCACAGTGATAAAGTAGTGTTATACTTTAGTGCTGTTCTTTTTCCTAAACAAAAATAGTCAAAGATTGTCTTACTTGGTATGTCTTGAACCAACTGCTGCATGCAATTAGTAATGCTTTTTGCTTTGTTTTTTTTTGTTTACTTCTCTTCCAGGTTTCTAGGTGTTACACAGTTTTCTCCAACTCATGCCAGAAAAGCCTTTCCATGCTTTGACGAGCCCATCTACAAGGCAACTTTCAAAATCAGCATCAGGCATCAAGCAACCTACCTGTCTTTGTCCAACATGCCGGTTGAAACTTCTGTTTTTGAAGAGGATGGATGGGTTACAGATCACTTTTCACAGACCCCTCTCATGTCCACATATTACCTAGCTTGGGCAGTGTGCAATTTTACATACCGGGAAACTGTCACCAAGAGTGGAGTTGTTGTAAGTATTTTTAACGTTGGATTAAAAGCATTTTGTTATTTTGAAAACCCTTGCTTTTTGTAAGGAAGCATGACTTCAAGAGCTTAGTCTTTTTTTGATTAGCACTCCTAAAACTTTCAAGCTTGTTTCATGATGGTGTTTTTTTTTTTTTTAAGGGTTTTAAACACTTTTGGTTTGTCTGTTTCTTTTTGAAACTGTTTAGCTTAGTAAGTGTAGCTGCCTGATGAAATTTTAAGCTTTTGAATATGCCATTTCACTTCACTTTTTTTTTTCTTCTGAAGTTTTTTCTTATTTTTCATATAACCTTTTCAATAGCAGTGTTTTATTAAAAGAAAACAAAAATACTCGCAGGGTTTTCAGTCTCCTTTCTTCAGCCGCTTGGTAGGCTGCGTGTTAGCTCAGGAGACTGGTAAAGTACTTCATATCTTGGAGCTCTTGCTTAGGATCACGACTCTACATCCTACCAACTTCCTGTAGACTTTCGGGTTCATAGAAACAATAACTTTGTGGAGCTGTTGGTTCTAAATATGAAATGGTTCCAGGAGTTATGCCACGAAAAAAGAGAGAAAATCCTTTATTTATGTCACTTTTGGTTTTGTTTACAAATATCAAGCACAGAACTGTATAGCAAGTCAAAATATACATGAGAAATGCTATCAGCTTAATAGAGTATTTCACAGCGCTGTCATCTTGATTTTTCAGGTGAACGTACAGAGAAATCCTTCCTTCTTAGTTGCTCTGAACAACAAAACAGAGCTAGTTTTGGAAACAGAGGGCTAGGTTGGAGTTTAAGCTGTGTGCCTGAGCAAAGGCGCCTTATGCTTCTGCAAAGGCTCTGTAACTTTGTGCTGTGGCCTGGGGGCGTAAGGAAGGACTGCAGGGCTCAGTTCCATGGTTGATCAAGACAGGAAATAATTGCTCCATAATTGCTTTAAGCTAGCCTAAGCACTGAGCTGCTCTATAGGGAGGAGACAAGTGTTTGGGGCAAGTATTTTCTTTTCTTCCTTTGTGCCAGTGCTCAGCTCTGTAGAGCCACATGATTGGGCTGAAGATTAACCGGAAAAATAAATTAAAATGGTGAAAGTTTTCAACAAAATCAGTTCTGTGATCCAACTCATTGTGTGACTGCCTGAGCACTACTGTGGATTCAAGGCTGTGCTAAAGATAGAGGAGGATGGGCCCAGGGCAGCCCTTTGCTGCGGCAGCTTTCATTTAGGTCAGACTGAAGTGATAAGGAAATCCAAGCCTTGCTTTTTCCTACTGGAATAGCTGAGTAGGACATTAGTGGACCTTTGACTCAGCTACAGCCCCTTCATATCATGACTAACAGGCTATGACACTCTCCTCTGGTTCCACTAAAAGCAGGGAGAAAGCATGGCTAGGGAGTGATTCTCGGAGATGTTTTGCTGTACTAGCATAAGGAGGTGGGAGCTGCCGAGGCTGAGCTTGCAGTCCCAGTGTGAGGAGCAGTTACCTGCAAAGCTGAGCTGGCTTCAGGGCTCACCATAACTGATGGGAAGTGGCTCCTACTCCTGCTCCTGGCTGGATCATACTGATCCTTCCAGTGCAGCAGCTCTGGGGCTAACCAGACTATTTGCTGAGCTAACTTTGCTCAGTATCTTGAAAAACAAAAACCTTTCTGTTTTTGCCAGGTTTCTCTGTCAGTTCAGTGAGTTTAGAAGAGGATCCTATAAGTGCCAGTGCAAATAAGTAGGGAGGGAGAATGGTGGAGCTGGATGCCTAGTTCTTCATGTCACTACTTGCAGATGGATTATCTTGCAGAAGGATTGCTTTTGGGATGAGGAACTGGTCACCTCTGGTTGGTTGTTTCACTTTAGCCCAGTTGAGTGGTTACTGGAAGCAATAATCAGAGGTATGTTCACTGGCCTAAGCAAAAAAGCTGGGATTTTAGTCCAGTTCTTACTATATATGAAATGGTACTGAAACAGACTTTTATCCAGGTAGCAGTTGAGGATGTTACAGTGTACGGCAGCTGCTGAAGGATTTGGTCTTAAGCTAAGAAAGAAACTGTATTCTTCTGCTCTAGAAAACACTGGTTACTTGAGGTTCTTCTTTAGCTCTAACAAGATGAAAGTTTTTAGTGTATACTCTAGTAGGTCTCGTGTTCCTTGTGCTATAATACAGTGCAGCACTTGCAACTTAGTCATTCATACTACTACAGTATTATCTTGCTTTGAAACATCTTAGGTTCATATAAAAAATAAACAAAAAACAAAACAAAAAAAACAGCTGCAAGCAATTCAGCTTCCAACATCAGTGTAATCAAATATATGCAACATAGAGGACAGACCTCAAGACCATCACTTTGAAAAATAGAGGCTATTACCCCTTTAGCTCAAGGAGAATCTCATTTTCTTATAGTGGTATTTAGAGCTCATATCCTGTAGGCTTTTGCTCCTTGTACGTTTGATATCCTGAAAGCAGGAGGCTGCTTTTGTCTTGGAGACAATACTTGATTACTTTCTGTCATTTCTCATATTAGGCAAAACTGTTCTCAAGGCTTTAGGTTTAACAGGAATCTAAACAGAGCATCCAGCTATTAATTTATAAGGAATTGTGCCAACTGAGACTTCTAGTTGTAAAAGGAGATGCATCTTGAGTCTGTTGGTTCAGCATATATAGGACATATATATGCACACTGTACCAGCTTGACTGATACAAAATTTTACCTACTAATTTGCACAATTGTTGGCAGTATCTGCAAAGAGTTGAAGACCAAAAGCCTATATAGATTGAGATATTCTCTTATTCCTAAAGATTATTCCATCATTTCAGAGTTTTCTCTCTCGTTTGTTAGTTGTTGTGCCCCTATCACAGCAGTATGTTAACGCCTAGGAAGACTGAAATAGCTTACATGGAGTTGTTGATTAAATAAATTTTGCTGCTTTTTCAGTTCATTTGTAACCTGATCATCTTTAAAAGTTGTTCAAATTTGTTGAAAGTGTATCTTTTACAGTGCGAACTTATGGCAAACGCTCTAGAGCTGTGTTCATTCAGATAAGTTACTGAGGCAAGCCATCTATTATGGTTTCTGTATTGCCGTTCCAGAATTTCATGGACATTACATAGGTGAATTAAGCTTGGTTTCTTCTGAACCCCGGCACATGCAATTCTAAACTCTGTTTTCCTCTGAAGCCATTTGGTCACTAAAATTTTGTTACTCCAGTTCCATGGCAAGTGAACACAAATGTGTGATCAAAGTAAATTTACTTCTAAAAATGTATGAATGTTAAGGAGAATTCACCTAACCTTGGTGTTGAAACACTCTGAGCAGTTTCTCACACTGAGGAATCTTCTTTCAATTAAGGTGGTGTATATTGTATTTCTTCTGTAAACACTTAAAAGACTTTAGCTTGCATATACTGTTGCTTTTGGTACTTTTGTGAACTTGGTTTCAATTCGCAACACTTGAGAGGAGAAAAACGAAAACCAAAAAACAACCCCACCTGTGTCCTTTCAGATTTTGACAGTATTCTAATGATTAAAACCTCACCTCTCTTCCAGCTGACCAATTAAACTGCTATAGTCAAGGGTAGTTAAACTCCCTGAGGAAAAAAAGAAACAGTGAGTTTAAAGCAGGTTTGTTCTTCAAAAATGTTTAAGTGTTAACTGTTCAGTTTTCTTTCAAAGGATGACATTGACCTAAAAATTGATTTTAACCTAAGTGTGAGATTCAAATACAAATCAAGTTATAAAAATAAACTGACTTTTGGAAAGCTTAGGTAGCCAATAAAAATAGTAATATCTTACATAACATCTTCATGTGTGCAAGAATAATATATTTCATACACTAAAATTAATTTGGAAAGGGGAATTAAGACAAGCAATGCTTTCTAGGAGCACAGCTGAGTGCATGTGAATCATTAGCATAACTTTTCAGTCTATATGGGACTGATCAGAATCTCTTCCAGAGCAGGTAATTTAAAGGCAGAGTTGCCTTTTTGTATGCATTACAGATATAATATGTTGCTCATATTCATCTGGGATTGCAGGGAATGATTCAGAAACCCCTGGAACTGCCTTTCAGTGAGGGCTTGATACCTGTGTAAAGGGCTGTGGTGCAGTCATTTGTGCTGCTGTGGGCCAGGAAGGAGTATAATTCTACTAGGGTGTTTCCTGAGGTAATATGTTATATTGAGGCAGCAAGGATGCCCTTATGACCAAGCTTTGCTAACCTCTAGCTCTGTACTGCACTGTGGGTGTGCCAGCTGTAGTCAGTGAAAAGCATGGGATATGTGAACTGTCACCTTTGCACAGTACAATAATCCAGAAAAACCCGCTTAACCTTCACACACTTGCTTGCTTTTACTCTTGCGTTGTGTTCTCTAATCATACCTCATATGAATGTTCTTTGTCAATAATTCTTAAAAGCAAAATATTGCTGGCTATATTATTATGTCTGCCACATCATCTCTGTAAGTCTTTCCTTCATTATTGTCTTTATCTGTCCTCTCAACCTATCAGGCCTTTTCCTTCTGTTGTTACTGTGTTTTTTCCCTGTGTTCTGGATCTATTTGTAGTCTGCTTGATGTTTAGGTATGTTCCTACTCTCCAGACCCTCTGTTTCTCATTGTTCCTTAGTCAGATGGGTATGGAAAATCACAACCTTCTGCATATCTTCTCACTGTCTCAGGTTATTTTTCTTCCTTGCCTTTTATTCTGCTAATTCTCTTTCTCTTTCAGTAAGTGGAAGGAGTGAGCAATCAACGACAAAGCAGGGGTATCAGCAGAGGTGGACATTATCATGAGAAAGAAATATTTCAGGGAGATTTGTCTTCTACCACCCTTCCTTTTTGCTGCGGATAGGGTGTGGAGATAAGTATGGAAATGAACTGACAAGTTGCAGCTTTAAAGTGATAGGCTCTTCTCAGGGGGAATATCTGCTTAAAAAAAAAAAAAGGAATTGTGTGTAGAAAGGAACAGAGTCGGGAGGAATTCTGGGTGAAGGGGTTAAAACAGCAAGTGCAGGCAGCACTGAAGCAGATCAGAGTGAGTAGCAGTAAAAGGAAGTGACTCTGGCTGGGTGATGATGAATGGGAGGAAGAATATTGATGGAAGTGAGTGCTGAAAAGAAGAATTGTGTGTGGCTTCACTTTTGCTTCTTCCACTACTATTCCAGAATGGTTGAACCCTGTGTTGCAGAACTGGCAGCGTGTGGGCCTGATCAGAGCTTGGTCAGCTGCACAAGGTAGGATAGCCACTGGGTGTCTGAATCCATGCTTGTGACATTTTGAAGAGAGCTCTACAATAGGATAGGTCTTGGTTTTAGTTTTACTCATACATTACTGTAGAGTCATCAGTGATGAGTAATTTGTCATGGTGCAGAGAAAGACCTTGAGGCTAAGAAGACCTTATGAGATGAGGCATAGCAAAATAAGGCTAACCTTTATTGCACTGCCATATTGTGTTATTACTTTTATCTATAACATAATTAGAGATCATGAACTCCTGGTCAGTAAAGATCTTATTTCAATACTTTTGTACAGTTAACTTTTATCCTGGCTAATGAGGAGGGGCTGTAATAATCTTGATAAAGAAAAATAAGGTAATTACTGTTTGCGTAGTGCTAACTGGCTTGCAGAGAGTGTGCATAATTGTCCCTGCACTGAATTCTCTTTGGCTGGTGTTTTGGGGGTGCTCACTCAGTTTGGCTTGGCATTGCTTGATTCTGCACATGTGAAAAATCCTTTTCACCTTGGATGGTGAACAGAGTCATATAAGCAGACTTAGGTCAGAATCATCTCAGGTTGAGCAGCTCTTACTAGTTTAAGTTCAGCAGCACCATGTGAACGTGGTTTTATACTTCCTAAGACAAGATGACTGGAAGTAGTGTAGCCATTCATGGGATACTGGAGAGAGAGAGACTGAGCATGCCTTCATCCGCAGTGTGGTTTGCCTGCAGCCTGGGTGATCAGCCTGAGGAGACTGGAGAGGTGACTTTCATTAACAACTATTTAAAAAAAAAAATCAAACAAACAACAACCACAAGAAGAAAACCAAAGCCCAAGTTCCCCCTGCCCCCAAAATTTCACACTAAACAACTATTCAAAATAACTTTCTTTGCTAGTAGGTTCTGTCAGTTGCTTAAAGCATTGTTTCTGTCTGAAATAACTCCACACTCATTGTGCAGTTCAGCCTGTAGCTTTTCAGAGCATAAAATAAAAATTATTCTGTATTTGAAAAATGTAGAAGTGTCTTTATGTAATAGCAGTAATGACCTCAAGACCAGGCATTTTCTGTCAGTTAATGACTACCAGGGTTAAAGGCCTGAGGCTCTGCCTTTGGCCCTCACACCAGCTGCTAGTTATTAACTGCCAGCAAATGTTTTCTCCATCAGTTGTTATTTATTAATTGGTATTGAAGCAATTATACACCAAATAATTCTTTGTGGGTGAACAAATTAATTATAGCAGAATGATTTAGCTATCAAAAGTAGGATTAGTCCTGAATTAAAATCCATTTTTCTTCCTCTGCAACCTGAATTTTGTCCAACTCCGGAACTGAGCTCTACTTTGTAAACCCATCTATAAATGAGAAGTAACTTTTGTTAGCCCATCACTTACCACTGGGAGGCCACACATGTATCTGATAAACAGATAGCCAGCTAATGCAGGAAAGCACCAGGTGTATTTCTGAAAGCTGGTGCTTTGTTGACTTTTAACATTTGATCTTTATATGTCATGAAATGCTGCTGTGGTTGTGTTATGATGATACCCATTCATTTTTGGTCTTCTCTATATTTATCCCACTTTTGCCCTCCCAAATAGCTTTCATCAAGCAGTTAAACCCACACATGTTACAAAGCGTGTGGTTAGACTCCATGGGAGTTAGGGCAGTTGTATTGAACTAGAAAAGCACAAACAAACATGAACATGGACAGGTGTTTGTTTTCTTTTGCTTGTATGAAATTTTCTCTGTAATAACAAGAGTAAAGGCTGATTCTACAAGTACTTTCTAGACAGTTAAATATTTACTATTGTGAATAATTTAGTTAATTGGGAAGCCCTAACACATTAGTAATCCAAAGAAACTGTAATTTTCAATTTCAAAGAAGTTTTCGGATTCACCACATCAGTATGCATTTACCCATTCTGTTTCAGGTTTCTGTAGTGAAAATGACTTTTGGTTTATTAATTTTTAAATAATATAGATAAAAAACATGCCACAAACAAACAAAAACCTATGTGATCAGCATGCATGCTAAACTGAATATGCCAGGGCATCTGTTTAAAATAAAACTGCAAACTTGCAATCCATTGTTATTGATTTCTGGTTGAGTTTGCAAGTCAAATGCACCAGGAAAACACTGTACATGTATTGTGCTTACTCCTTTAAAAAAAAAATCTTTTCGGTCAGCACTTGTAGTACATGCAGTATTTAAATGTGAAATTTATTAACATAAACTCTCAGCTGCACTCTGAAAAGAATGGCATTGAATTGAAAGACTTGAAATTGGAAATGTCTTGTTTTGTTGTTGGCTAGGAAGATCAACTGTAAGTATCTGGTGGTATTCTTGTACTTTGTGTGCAGTGGCAAGAAGATTTTTTTCAAAAGGTACAAATCAGTTTCTTAATTCATGGCAAAATTTTAAGTTTAAGGCTTGCTTGGAAAAACAGGGAGTGGAGAGAGAGGTGGCACATACAGTTGTTGCCGCAAGCATCAGACCACAGTCTTGACTGAAATTCTTTCCCTTCAAGAGCATTGCTTCACACAGTCTGGCTAGTAAAAAGCAAGAAAGATCCAGGGCTCCACAACTCCTGGGCTCCTTCCCTGCCGTTAGCTCACATGGGTAGTGTAAAGTCCCTGCAGTTCCTCACATCTCCCACACTGTAAGCAGGGGAGACAGGGAGGTGGTGGAGGAAAGACACTACTTTTGCTTTCAGGTGCTAACAAGGCTATATCTGATAGTAAGTACTGTGACAATATAGCCCAAGTAAAGCATGAACACTCTAGTTGTGGTCTGCTTTCTATACTACGTTCTTTTACGTTTCCTTAGATCTCTTATGTGCTACTGACGTTTGACTTCATTAACTTATTTATTAAGGTCTCTCTCCTTTGCACCAACATGAATCCTGTTTCCTAAGGCAGCAGGACTCTAACATGTTTCCATAAGAGTCGTGCTCTTTCTATAAAAGCAAAAATGAAGCGCCAAGTAATCTGTAGGAGATATCTCACCCCAGGACAACAAAGTGAACCATTCCTGCACCAGCCTGAACATCTGTCAGTCAAACCAGTGTTATCCTGTACACCTACCATACTACAGAGTGAAAATGGATTATTGAGGCAGGTGTCTTAGCTGACGTGTTTGAGTGACAGATACAGTATTTGTGAGGCAGGAGAGTGATGTGTACTTTTGTTTATTTATAGACCAGTCCCTTCTCCAAGGTTTAGGTAAATTTTAAATCATAATTTTCATACAGAATAAAAAAAATTGAGCCTGTTTGTTCCCAGTTGTTAAAGCCAGTGAGGGGAAAGAAACCACTCGCGTTAGGGATTCATAACTGTTGAGTCCAACCCCTTCTTTTTTGACAGTCAGGTCTCTGTAACGTTCACCTTTTAGGCTTGGCTTCTACTTGAATTTTTTTTTTATTGGAAAAACTTAAGCAAAGGCTATCCTATTTTTGTCTTTGTCCTAGTATTTTTTGCTGCCTTGAGTAAGAGTGGTGATCTGTGGTTAGTGGTGTTACACCCATTAGCACTAGCAGGGGATCAGTCTGTTTTATCTTCTATACACGTGTCCATAGGGTTAACAAGGCTCATTCTTCCCGTTGGGTGCTTTCATACTTCAGGTACCTTTTCTGAAGACTTTTATGAGCCAGGATGGCACAACTTCATAGCATAAATGCTGTTCTCCCATGTCCAGGCTGGAACAGTCTGGCTGCAGTTGTTCACGCATTCTTCCCATCTTGACCCTTCTGCTCTTACAGTGTCATTTGCACAGTGTAAACTCTGCGGCTGTAGGAACAGCCGTGGTGACTCTTAAGCTGGCTTGTAGCTGGCTGTTTTGTTGTTGAGTTTATTCAATGTAATAGCGGCTGCTGTGGCTGCCTAACTGCTGGAGCACGGCACGCTGCACCTGTCCCCTGGCATCCCTCTCGTGTGGCAGAGTGGGGAGAGGCGGTGGGGAACTAGCTGTGTTGGCTTGGTTTCACTGAATGGTACCCTTAGGAAATCCTCAGCTGCTCCTTTCCGGCTGCTTTCTGGCTGCTCTGTGCTGTTGAGACATAGCAAAAGCAGCCAGAGATGAGAGCTGAGCCTGTTATCTTCTTATTTGGAACAGCATAATTTGAAAGCAGATTATATTTCCCTTTGAAGGGTAAATGACCTAAAGTGTAATAAAAAAGTTACCCTGCAGTGGATTATTCTGAAAAATATTTAGCAACATGTTTTGTTTAACAGCATGCAGCAGTGCTATGTGGCAGTTTAGGATGGAGCATGAAGACTAATACTTTGTTTATTTGAAATGACTACAGTGGGGGAAGGGATAAGAAGCAAAATGTAATTATTAGCATTCATTGGGGGCATCTCTGGGAGTCCACACACTTTCCTCCCCCCCCCCCCCCCCCCCCCGAGTGCAGTGGATGGCTTGGTAGTTACAGCAGCTTGGAACCTCAATTAGAATTCATATCCCCAGGACAGCAAGCAGTACCTTGCTTAATAAAGATAAAAAGAAGGAAATAAAAGGTGGAGGAGGAAGAAGAGATGTGGATTTCTATGGATCAGTTTCAAAGAAAGAAGTATACCTACTGAATCACTTCCCACACCACCTATGTATTTCCTGTAGTTCTCCAGTCCTGTGGCTAATTAGATCACAATCCATGGTTGAACAACAGTAGACCATGCTGTGTTTCATTTTGCTGCAAAGTGTTCCTGTATGTTTAAAATTTTATAGTGTTGTTTTGAAATAAATTAATTGTTTCCCTTTACATAGTAGGGGAAAAAGGGAGACTGATTTATGCCTGTGAGAAAGTTTGATAGTTTTTTGTCTTACCTGAGTAATTCAGATGTAAGCCCAAATCTATACGTGGGAGTGTTAATGAGTGATAACATGCACTACTTCATCTACAATCATATGTGTGAATGTATATGCATTCATAAGATAGAAACTTACATTTTTGACTACCTCTGTGTATATATATAAAACAATAATTTATTTTTCCCCTCCCAGACTAAAGGACATAATTCCTCTCCTTTTAATGCAGTTTTGTGAACTGGATTCAGGTGATGGAAATTGTTTGAGTGATGCCCAGACTTGGTTTTCCTCTCTTAATTAACCCTTGCTTTTTATCCCTTAGCATCTCTGTATGTTTAAAATGTGTTAAATGTGCAGTTCTGGAGCAAGAGAATGGATTGATCAAGGGAATATCCATATATTTCAGTCCATGATACTTTTAGTAAATCACCTTTCTGAGGTAAGTATCAGCAGAGGTGATAGCAGCATTCTGCCCTCATTTGGAAGCCTTCCTGTGATCAAGCTTTGTGAAAACTGTATTCATACAAACCTTTGTCCATCCACCTGCACAGAGAGTGTGCATCTGTGATGGATACAAATTCTGTGTCTGCCCTTGCACCTATTTGAAAACTCTTGCTATGCTGGTTGCAAGTGGGAAAAGGAATGTATATTATTTTTCTATTCCTGTTCTTCCTTTTGAAGAAGCAAGGACTTCTTTTGGAACCTGAGACTGAAAGATTTCCTTTTCTCAACCTGAGACTTAGTTAGGGTTTTCCATGGTGCTGTGATTTTAAACCCATGAAAAGTGAACTAGTATTTGCTTTTTGTCTTTTTTTTTTTAAGGGGGCAACACTATATGTTACTTTACTGCCAGCTGTTCAGAATTTACTGGGACCTGTTCAGAATTTATTCTTGAGCCAAGGGCAATTGGGCCAAACTGGAAATTTAGGCAGTTAATATGAGCAGAAGATCTAAAATTACATAGCAATCACCCCTTGACCCTGATGATCACTTTCTAAAAAGTTTTAATATGCAAAAGATTAAGAAATAAAGTAGACTCCATTAAGTTTTCTGCTCAGAAACATTACATCTATTGTGGAGGGGGAGAGCAATGTGTATATTAAAATGAATAGGCCCCAAGATAGCAGAATGGTGATGTCCCTGGGAGTGTGATATCTTGGTGTGGAAAGTTTGAAAAATTCCTTGTATCACATTGCAGAATCACAGAATGGTTGAGGTTGGAAGGGACCTTTGGAGATCATCTAGTCCACCCCCCTTCCCCACTCAAGCAGGGTCACTTAGACCAGGTTGCCCAGGACAATGTCTAGACAGCTTTTGAATATCTCCAGGGATGGAGACTCCATAACCTCTCTGGGCAACTCGTTCTAGTATTTGGACTAGCTTATGATGGTCCACAGAGGACCGATCATTCAGAGTTGCCAAGGAAAGGGCTATATAATTTGTCTGCTAAATAAAGTTATGTCATCTTCTGGCCACAAGAAACATGTGAGACATATGGGGGAGATATGGTGGTAGCTTAGATAAGGAGGTAGCGTGAACATTTTCAAAACACACAGAAGCATGAACAAGCTAGAAAAAGTGAAGGGTGGTGAAGAAGCCCAACTTTCAGAAAGCTTGGGACTGCTTGCTATTAAACAACTTTGAAACGCCTAGCTAGTAGTATGTGTGAGCTGCTTGAGCAGCAGAAAAAGTTCAGAGAAGGCATAATTTACGTATGGAAATGAAGATTTGTAATTTGCATGGTTACAATAGGGTATATTATAACATTTGTCTTTACTACAGAATACTTTGATGATTCACATAGGACTAGGAATGATTATACTACCATAAAGTATTACGAGGATAAAAAGGATCAGTGAATCATAGTGCAGCTGGTAATGTAGAGTTGCCTGGTGTCATAGTTTTGTTATTCAGAGATTGATGGGTAAGAAGAAATATCCTGAATACTGTTTTGTATGTACATATGTTCTTTAATGGCATTTAAAGTGTTTAAATGTATTTAATTATTCAGTCTGTTCCCCAACTGAAGTCACCAGAATGATGCCTTTCAGTACCTGCATGAGGAAGTCCAGAACAAGACTAACTTCCTACAGAATCCATCTGCTCTGAAAGATGCTTTCTCTCAAATACAGAGGAGATTTACTGATGCTGGGCTTTTTTTATAAAGTTGACTAACCATAATGGTTATGGTAACATTTACAAGTTGAAGTGCTTATCCATATTTATTGAGCTCTGTCACCTAAACTTAGACCCCCCCTCTTTACCCTGAGATATCGTTGTCTTTCTTCTTCTGTGGCTGCCTTGTAGCATGTTGTCAGTTCAGACCTGCCATCTTTCAAGTTGAAGGATTTCTGTTTTTCGTTTAGCAGAACAAGTTCAAATAATTGTGCTAAACCTTAGGTTGCCATTTCATGTTGGTGTAACTGAGAGCTGCTACTGAAAAGAGTTGTTCTCCTCACCCTTCCCTGCACACTTCTGCTGTATCATTTTCATCAGATCTAGTGATCTGTGGCTAACCAGTGAGTCCATTCAGTGACATGATCCAAAGGAAAACTGACCAAAAAATGTAATAATATTTTCACTGAACTGGCTTACCCAATGTGTGCATAGTCCATGGGTCCACTTGAGGAGGAAATGCATGATTGCCCTTTTTAGCAACATGCCAATATATCTTTGGATTAAGTGCAACATAAAACTGCCTGTGGAAGTATTTTGCAAAACTTTGTCTCATGGAAGTGTTGCTCTATCACATCCAAGCTGCTATCACTATTAGTCACATGAACAAGTTAATGCCAGGTGCTTAATGTGTGTTTATTACAAGGGAGGCCCTTAAAGGAGTGTGGTGTTTCTAGGTTTACCATTTTTTTCTATCTGTACCTCATCTTCGTGTTTAATAGGAATCCACTGTCAGTTGGATTCCAGTTGCCTTGGTCACTGTTTGTAGTGGGAAAACTGTGTTCACTGTTAGGAGGAGGCAGTGTGGGAGGAACCCACAGCTACAGCTGGCCTTCAGGTCTCGTGCTAGATTATACTGAACTATTTTTTCAGTCTTTTCAAAAGATTACTTATTGTAGGAACAGCCACACTGGATTATATTATTTAGCCCTGTACAGGGTGGAGACCAATTTAGAGAAGATGACCAAGTGATATTCCTAGGTTCCAGACGTAGGTGACTCTGACCTGGAGTTGTACATGGAGCACTGGTTCAATTGCCACTGAAGGGCCTCCTCTCTATGAATGTACATTATTCATTTTGGAAGCTGTTGCACTTTGCTCTCCATAACAATCAATGGCAACAAGATCGATATTTTTCTTGCATGTCTTGTGAAAAAGCATTTTTTTTTCTTATGTCTTAATGCATTATTCCACATTGTTTGTTTGTTTTGCTCTCCTTTTGTTGTGAGGAACAGTGACTGGTTGTTCTTTATTCACTTCCTGTGTGCTAGCCCTAATTTTCTAGACCATTTAGCTGTCCTTTTTCAGAACTCAAAGTACTTAATCTCTTCCTGTATGGGATTCATTTCCTATCTCTTTTTATTCTTATCACCCCTCTCTGTGCTTTTCAAGTTCTACGGTGTCTTTTTTGAAATGGTGAATGGGAAAGAGGTGTGGTGCCACGACTATCTGCAGTGCTCAAGGTCTGTATACTGTGGCATAATGATGTCGTCTTTTTTGCTCTTTATTCTTTCCTTAATCAGTTGTAACATTCTGTTTGCCTATTGAATGTCTGCTGAGCACTGAGCTGATGTTTTCAGAGAGCTGTCCGCAATGACTCAAAAGAATTCTTCCCTGAGTAGTTGTAGCTAATTTGGACTCATCACAGTGTATGTATAGTTATTTTTTTCCATTTGCATTACTTTGCACTTATCGGCATTGAATTTCATGTGCCATTTTATCAGCCAGCCACTCAGTATTATGAGATCCCCTTGCAGCATTTTTTACATGTGACTAGTCTGAATAATTTTATACAGTCTACACATTTTTCCAACTCTGTCTGTGTCAATTCTGGACACATTCCTTACTGCTTATCTCTGCTGGTATGGCAGAAGAGTTTGTGACTAGCAAGAAAACGGCAGTTGCATATTCTGTTTTGTGACAGGAAACTTTCAAACATCTTCACTGAAAACTCTTGCTGAAAAAGATTCAGACAATGTGAGCCTAAACAGGTGAATAGAGAATATAAAGGTTGTTACTAGAAGACATAAGCAAGTATGGTTCAGGTCACTGCTGTGTGAGAAGTTCAGTAATATTAGTAGTTGCAAGACAATTTGTCACTGCTGAAGTTCACCAACATTATAAATACTCTGTGGATATATTTTAGGCATTACAACCTAAGTAATATTTAAGAGTTACTTTTATAATTTTGATGCAAGTGAAATTCCCATTAAGTATAGAATTGAGAGAGAGAGAAAGAAGGAGGAATGAAAACAATATAAAGCAATTAAAAAAAAAGAAAGGACAATCATTTGAATATATAATTACTTTATACTTTTACACCACTCTTAAAACAGGTTTAAAAGTGGAAATGGCATTTACCTTAAGACTTCTGTAGCTGTGAATACTTTCAAGAGAGGATTTGGAGAGAAGGAATTAAAAATCTCAGAACAGATATTGTATATTTTTCCTTGATTCAAAGCATCTAAAACATTTGAGTTCCTCTGCTTTCTTTTTTTAGTGTGTTCACAAACTAAGACTTTGCCTAAGATTTAGATGGTAATGGCCACTTGCACTCAAACCATTTTTTTTTAATCCAGTAGCACGAATTATATTTTTAAAATGTAGTCTTTTGATTTAATTTAAAGTTTTATAGAAATTTTGCATCACTCTGGCCAAATGGTCCAAACTGGCTGGACTGGCATGCAAACTGTGTACTTTTTCAAATTATGCAGATTTATAGTAGAAAGTAGCACAGCACTGAAACAAAGGTAGGAACAGTCTTTTCAGTGAATAGTTAATTTTGGTTGAATAGTTTTACCTGAAATACAGTCAGGAGGGAGATCAAGAATCACAAAATTGCCAGTGGACAAAGCATACCCTTTTTTATCTAGAAACTCAGTAGGAGAGAATACTCAGCCAGGACACAGGAGATGTGAGCTGTAAACTCTCCTTAGTCTAAGGACATTCAAGCCCACTCTTCCTGTTTTCTTGGAAGTGCCAGTATGTTGGTATTGCACATACCCAACAGGATGCTGTCCATTTTTTCTGACTTTTTTTTTTTAATTTCTTTTCAACTTCTAATTAAATGTTTAACAAGTAGTGCTAGGGAGAAACTTTATGTAGTTGAGAGACGGCATACCTTTGTCCCAGTCCTTGTTCCGGTTTTTGTTTCTTTTTACGAGGAATGATGTCAACAGGAGGAATTGAGAGCACCCTTTTTAAAGGTTTGGTGCAGGGGAGAACTGAATTCTCAGTTTTGTTCCCCCTACCCCCAGTTAGCAAGTCTAAATGAAAGTCCAGGCATGTGAGTGGTGTCCAGACTACCTTTGTAGCACAAGGTAATCTTGCCCATACAGTTAGCAGTTCAGGTGATTTGATGTAGATAACTGTTTTAGAATAATCTGAATCTTTAGGCTCTGTTGACTCTATTGACCAGACCTTCATTGATTTATAGTGGGAGCCTAGACGCCATCTCATATGCAGGTGCTTACGTTACAGACACCTTTAGTTAGGACATGAAAGCCATCTGAGGTGTCTGTTTTGTGAAGCGTTGCTGTAGCCACATCCTATAGTGTAGTGACTGCAATTCTCCATTTCCTTTGTTTTTTGAACAAATCTTAGGAAATGAAACATTCTGTTTATTTCAGGAGGCAGGTGTTGTTTGTCATGACATAAAATTTTTTGTTTTGTGTGGAAAAAAGCGTTATGGCAAACTTGATTCAGTGCTAAGCAATTAAGAATGGTAAGTTTGGCTGGTGAACTGAAAAAGTCAGTTGTTTGCACATCCCTAGTGAGATGCAAACACGCTTAAAGTACTGGATCACTGGGAAGATTTTTTTTATTTGTTTCCTATTTTCCTGATTTTTCTGGAATGTGTGTAATCTTCAAATTTAGCAAGCTTAATAAAAAGAAGGCATTCTAAAAAAATTGTGGTTCTGATATGTGTAAAATAGTTTTTTGCATTGGTGTGTGTGTGTGTGTGTGTGTGTGTGTGTGTGTTGGTTTATAATGAAGGCTGCAGTGTCAGAAAGATTATTTCTCTCCTTAACAGAAGGCAAATAAGAACCTTGAAAGAAACATCATATAATTGTTTGAAAGTTCTGCCTAGTCTAGAGAAAGACAGGTAGTGAAGTCTTTAACTGATCTCTGTATACCTGGACAATGCCAAATGTACGGCTATGGTGGGAACTCCAAAATGGAAAAAACTTGGGTATTCCATACCTGAACTTTTCACCTGAAAGAGACTGTATGTGATTTTGTACCATTTTCTGCTCATCAGCATTCAGCAACACTGCAGGCCAGAGGAAAAATACAGAAATATAAGAAAAGAGATAAAAGGAGACTGAAAGCTGAAAAAAGATAAATGACTCTGCTGTCAGTGCAGTATAATGAAAATCAAATCAGTGCTTGGCAATGCACAATTGCCCAGTACGGCTAGCCCCAGACTGTGTTTTAAGTAAAATAAATATATTTTGTATTTTATTCTTGTATTCGTATAAAGGTAAGTGACTTTGTTATTAGTTGATTGCAATGGAAACAGAGGTCTTGATTCTGTAAAGGCATAAGAATGTGTGTGACTTTTGTGTTCAGCGTCTGCTCAGTTATTGGCTTTGTCAATAATAGGATTTTGTTGTTGTAAAGGTAAGGCCTCTCTTTGGTTTGTTCAGGTATGGGTATAAAAGGATTCTACAAGCGGGACATACTTACCTTAAAAGCATAAAAAATATATTTAGTGGCTGACACGTGCACATGCACACACACACGCGCACACACACACACACAAAAGATAGCTGGGACTTAATAAACTGTTAGGCTCAGCATTAGTGTGCTTGCCATCGCTGATCAGGCACCCGGAGTCTTTGCTGGCCTGGCAGGCATGAATCAGGAGGGGAAGGGTTGTCCTGCATCACTCCCCTGAACAGACCCTCAGTGTTGCTGAGCTGCTGTCTTCCACCAGCTCTTACACTCGTGATGCTGGCGTTGATGATTCCCAGCAGGGCTGACTAACCTCTGTTTCCCTTCTCCTCTCCTCTTTATGGTTTTACACCTTGCCACGTTGGTGTTTTCTTCTTGAATCCCTCAGCTACTGATGATCTTGTCTTGACAATCCTACCTCTCTGTAATTTTTACCTTTTTATCTTCCTATAGAATTTCTTATCACTCTTATTCAACAGTTACACAGAGTTAGACCTTGGTATGCAGGCAGCTAAACTGCTGGATGGGAGAAGCTTACAGCAGAGGTAACAGAGAGGGTGATAGGCCATAATGGGAGTATTCGCATGACCAAATTATATTTCTAATTGAAAGTAGTATTAAAAATGAATTTTAACAGACTTATCAATTTCATTTTATTAAAAGAAGTAATAAAAATATACTTTTCCTGTGTGATTTTCAAATAATTTTCACATTTCAAGTTGTTATGCATTAGCATAGTGCTGTACTGTTTGTGAAATACACAGTGGAAGCATAATTCATTTTAGAATGTGCTTATACTAGAATCAAAACACAAAAAGGAATCAACGGCAACTTTGAAAGACTTTTGCAAACTTGCATTTTGTTCCAGATTGGATCTGACAATGTACCTTTAATAACTTGGCCTTGAACATCTGCAAACTGTTTGTAAGCTGGAATTTTCTTTTTGAATAGCTGACTGTGGAATCAGTCTCTCTAATAACGCTGTGTCTCCACAGTACCTATTTGTAATAAAATAATAATAGTAATAACATAATCATAATAGCAATAATAAAATCCCTTCCTTCCCAGTTAAAACTCAGCATTGCGGACAGCATTTCATAGTAATGTAATGTGCTGTTGGCTGTTTATCATGGCTCACAGATCACTGCAAATGGCCTCCAAGCCCCATATACAGCTGAAAATACGCTCATTTTCTGGGCTGTTCCCTTCTAGTTTCTTCATTTTAGTAAACGAATCCCAGAATCCAGAAGTGTACAAGAAACTTGTGCACCAGAGCTCTTTTTCTTTTCAGATGTAGATTAAAGAGTGCAAGACTGTCAGAAGCAGTGTTTTGTGGTCACAGAAGGAACTCGGGATACTTCTAACTCACTCATCATGGGAGATAAACGAGGCAGCATTGCTCACAGGATCATCCTCTTCTGTCCATACCTGTACTTTTAAATATTCACATTGATGTGGATTGTTTAGATTTTGATTTAAGTCCTTGAATGCATCTCTGTGAATGCAGTGCAATGTACAGACAGGAAAGCTAACACTATATGAACTAGCAGGGATAGCTAACTTACCCACTAAGAGCAGGTGCAGAAGCACCCCTAACTTAAATGGAGAGACTGTATAGTTATGGCCATGCTGTGTGACATGGGAGTAAACACATCCCAGATCAATGTTAACAGAGGAACCAAATGCCATTTTATTCTCCCTTACCTACATATGTGTATATATATATAAATTAAATTACCTTTCACTTTGTAATACTGTCTCTGATACCTCAGCTAGTGTGGGTGCCTCTAAACATTGCAGTGGTCAGTGTAGACAAACCCTTAATCTTGTATTTGTTTTCTTGGCTCATTTTTCTTTATAATCTGCAGGACCAAAAGGGAGTGAAGGACACCAGCTTTTCCTTGCTGTGCTTACTGGCTTCTTCATGTGAGTGAGCTAACAACTCAATCAATTTCTGTAATTCCTGAGCCCTCAATGACTTAGGATTTGGAGTTTCTTCCAAAATACTTGCTCTCTCTAACATATGAGGATATTTCAGTTTCCATGAGCTCAAAGACCAGGTGTTAAACTTTGTTATTTTTGCATTTGATATTGTTCTAGGGCTTTTGGAAAACCCATTGCTTTAGGCTCAAGAGTCTGAAAAACCCATTAACAATCTCAGCAGTAATGACAAAGTAGAAATCAGCATTCAAAGACAAGTTGCTTCTCAGGGTCTTGGGCAAATGTGCTTTGCAGAGTGTGCTGGTGGAACTTGTTTCCGAGAAGACCAGTGGAGCAGCCTGTGCTGCTGCTTGAGGGTCTGTGATAGGGTGCCCAGATACAGAAAATGATGAGAAAGAATGAAGAGAATGATGGCTATTGAGCTTATGCTTATCGTATTTGACACCATTCCTGCAGTGGCATAAAATGAATGAAGCACATCTGCTTTTGGGGAGAGATGAGTAATCCTCAGTAGAGTACAGTGCGGTGATCCCTTAATTGGCACCGATTTAGCTGTCTCTGGAAGTGAGAGTAGGATAGCAATGTCAGCAGAGTGTCATGTCCCAGGTCATTTACTGTGCTGAGAGTCAAGGTTTATTAGCTCAGACACAGCTCTGCCTCTGCCGCACATGTGTCTGTGTAATGCTGGATTGTAACAGGCAGCAATGCCAGCACGCCTGTTAGCTCCTCTGCACCGCGCTCTGCTGCATAGGAGAGTTCTGTCCTCACGATCTGGGCTGCTACTGAGGTTGCTCGTGTTTCCATGTGCCCTCTTCTTGAAAAGCTGACTGTTTTATGAGACTGAGCTCAGTGCTATTTTGTGGATAGTGTGTGTGTTTTGTTTTGTTTTGTTTTTTTTTCTCCCTTCAGTGATAAGGCATTTTCACTTTGCTAGAAAGAAAAACAGAGGTGAAGTACCCCAGTAATTGTTTAACATAATCTATGACCTACTAACCTTTTAATTTTTCCATAAGCAAACTGACTGGGCAAAGATCAAATGCAGCTGTAAAAGTTGAAAGAATTATTTGAATTCCTAAGTGGAGTGCATGGAGGCACTTGAACAGCAGCTGGTTGTGTAATGTTTGGAAGTCCCTGAAATACATCAGCTGGATGCTGACTGTAGTGCGACTTTCTCATAGGTGTCATCCATTGGGGCACTAATGAAGAGATTTGGCTGGCCCTTGAACCAGGGAACACTTTCAACTTTAGCCTTTAATTTAAGAAGGAATCAATCAGTACTGGCAGCAGTAGAATCCAGCAGTGATGTTTCTCTCTGGGATTTCTTTCTTGTTCCCTCATGGTTTTCTGTCCTTGTTCTCTGTCTAATAGGAAACTGTAGTTTTGAAGACCCTCATGGGAAAAACAGTAGATACTTTAGAGGCAGTCGCAACAAGCTACTTGGGAGCTTTAGGCAAAACTGGCAGCAGAATATTAGTCAGTGATATTTATACAAATGTTTTTCTTAGAAGCTTCTGGTAACAGTTTCCTTCATTTCGCAGGCTGATCTGAAGACTCTCAATTAAGTATTAGTTTATACTTTCCTCTGCCTAGCTCCTTCAAACCTGCTTTTCTTTTTAATAACCTTCCTACATCCCCATGGCATTAGTTGCAGTTTTCTTCTTACAGAAGTCAAACTTTCAAAAACAGGGACTGCTACTCCTCACTGATACTTTGTTGCAAATAATTAGTTTAGAGAAACTGTGGTAGAAGATCAGACCACTGGTCCTTTTCTTCCACTGTCCAGCCAACGACAGAGTCCCATACCAGAAACTTGAGCAGAAAAAGATGCTGGAGGTCCTGTTCTGAAATATGCTGAACCTAGAGAAAGCATCTTTATAAAGTCCTACTTTATCTTTTACAATGTTTATATCCCATGAGAGCTTCCGAAAGCTTTTGCTTTTGTTCATGTCAATTCTCGCTAAAGTGAACAAATGCTCTTGCTTTCTCTCCATATGCTGTTGATACTTCCCCTAATAATTGGATTTATGGTTGTTAATCTGGATGCTTGTAGGTGTAAATCCTCAGGTTGTAGACACAGTTTATTCTGTGGGCACAGATACGATGAGAGCAAAATAAGTCTGCCCTTTAAAGGTTTGCCTCATATGATGTAGTCAGTGTATGTCTCATGAGAGGGAATGTTATCTTAGACTCTTAAAGTGTTAGAAAGAAACTAATGAAGCTGTTATATTGACATGAATGTCATCTGGGGACCTACGGAAGGGAGTAGTTTTCTTCAGCTAAGAAAAGGGAAGGAAGGACTGTTCAAACAAGGATGTTCTGCTCCAGTGTCAGTGAAGAGATACATCTGTGCAGTCTATGTTTTGTTGTGCTAGGAATTGAAGGAAATGATTGTGGCAAAAATGCTGCAAAACTTTTGGCTTCATATTTGGCTGCTTGGCTGTTTAAAACCTAAGACTTTAGTGCAAATTGAGTTTTGCTAGTGGTATAACTTCCATGCTTGCAGCATCTGAAAGTTTGCAAAGTATAGGTTTTAGAAATAAGTCTCTTATATCCACCTTCCCACAGTCTGTTGGACCTAGTTGTTGCACTTTGTGTTAGTGTGTTTCCTGGGGAAGGAATTGCTTTGACTTTTTTTTAATAAGAAAGAGTTCTAATCTTGTTTTGTCCCTTGAGACATTATCCTGTTATAAACAAACTATTAATCTGATGCTAACCAGGAAGTCGGTATGAATAAACAGATCAGCTCTCACTAAATTTCTTTCTTTATCTCGGGGAAATGAGTGTGATGGCGATCAGGTCCTAATTTAGTCTCAGCTAGTTACCTGACTGATTGGATAGCTGTCCAGACATAAACCAGATGTGATGTTTGAACTGTGGCTGATCAGAAGGTGTTAGCAAATCGGTACTCAGCCTTTCTGTTAGATATGCAGGGGACATCACTGAATAACTAACATCTTTCTAATAAGAAGCGTATCCCAGGTAGTGGAGATTTAAAGATGGGGGATGTAATTTAAATGATAAAATGTGCAAAAATTAATTTTCACAGTCAAACATCTGAGCACTTCATATATTGGAAGAGATTTGATTAATAACTCTGCAGTTAAACATTTTATAGCATTTTTATTTTAATTTAAACAATTCACATATTCTTATATTCATTCATTTTCTGTAGATTAAAACTAGCATGTCTCAGTATGTCAGAATACTTGGATTTTGCAGCTTCTTCTCTCTTAGGCAGCAAAAAGCCTCTGTTTGCCAGTTTAGATTCTGTGTGTATATGATCTGTCACCTCTCAACTGTATTTCTGCTGGCTGCTGGTTAGGCAGTTAATCACTTTGATCCCTGGTTGTGGCCTTGGTCTTTCTCAGATGGGAGTCCTGAGATAGAAATAATGCTCTAATTGATTTAGTCCTTCTGTTTTTCTTGCTCTATTTATAATTGTCATTTGCCTTTATAATTTTTTTTTTTTCCTAATTCTCTTCATGTTTTACACTCAGGTTGGTGTGCCCATAATGGGGATGCAATACTTCCAGCAGTGTTTTGGATACGTTATTGACAGATAACTGACTCTTCACTGATTTGTTTTCTCTAGCTGAAGTGCTCATTCTGCCTATGGTTATGTCAGAAGTTAGTTGTGCAAAACTGTTTGGATACTAGCACATTTGGCTTTTAGTTTTATATTGTTTTGTGGATTTGGAGGGTTCTTTAGAGTATTTAAAACATATCTTTTAAAGTATTTGTTCAGAGTCAGAAACAGAGCTTTTTGAGAAGGTTTTTAAATGGATTTTAGTGGATGTCCGTATGAAAAATTTGATTTCTTGTTTCCCTATTTCATGGTTTATGGATTTTGCTTTTACTGGCCAGATTATGTTTCTTTTTGTTCTGACAAGTTTTTAGCCTGAAGGAACTTGCACTCTGGCCTGCTAATATGGTTGCTGCTCTTATTGATATAGCCCGGTTTTGTTTTTACTATGTGCAAGTCAGAGCACAAAATTTCCAACAAAATTTGCGTATTTTTCTCCCTCCTAAGGGCTAGGTACAGTTTTCCAAAAAGTATTATGCATCCAGCACAATGCAAAGACTTGTCTACAAAGTGCTGAGCTTCTTTAATGCCAAAAGATTTGAAAGGGTGCTGAGCACCCTAAGGTATTAATCAGTTTATCTTGCAAACAGTTTTTCTATCAAGTTTTCTTATAACTCATAAGGCACTTTCCTTTCCTGCTCATCTCTGCAATTGAAAGGTATGCATTGAGTAAATTCAGTTGAGCTCACAGATGCGCTATGCTCCACTTTTCCTAGGACTATATTTTGTCATTTGTTCTCTTTATTTACCACAGCGTGTGGTGGGTTTTTTTTTTTTTTTTTTTAATATGGATCAAGATCTTCTACTGCAAACCTATGATGAATATGGTGAATATAGATCTCCACCAGCCTTTCCACTATAGTTGTGTTGTATTTATGGGAAACATGAAAATACTAACATGCCCCTGCAATCATAATCTTTGTATTGTCCTGTACAATCTGTCTCTGTCTCCTCCCTCTTTTTCTGTTATGGTCTGGACAAGTACATTGCTTTACTTATTAGATATTCTGTAGGGGACTTCTTTGTTGTAATCTCTTAAAATAATTTATTTTAAGTGAATAATAAAATACAAAATAAAAACAAAGCTGAATTGCCTCAGAAGAACAGTTGGTTAGACGAAAGATATGTGAATATGGGATGGTCACTCTTAGATATGACTGAAAATGACGAATCTCAATTTTCAGAATGTCTTCTGAAGAAGAACAATTTCAGGGATCCAGGTCTACTGTTTGGGATGTAGTTTTTGTCTGCTTTTAAAAACATGTTGTTATTGAGGGACCTGAAAATAGGATTTTTTTTTATTATTTTTTATTAAAAAAGAGCAGTTTTCTAGAAGACTTGTTTCAGGAATAATAATTTGATGATTTACAATGAAAAGAGTTTATCAGTTCAGGGGAGCGAGGGAATTTAAGTTCTATTTCCAGCTCTTTTTCAGACTTTCTTACTGATATTAAGCCCATCTTTCTGCATCCTTCATTTTTAAAGTGGAGGAAATGACAGTTCATTTTCCCATGGTTTTTCCTGTTTCGTTTTAGACCACAAAGCTCGGAGGGCAATGGTCAACCGTTACTCCTATTTGTGTTCCCTGCTTAGCACAATGGAACCTTGTTATGACACTGACAACCGCTAGACACTGGTAAAATGTAAATCAGCAGTTAAAATAGTTACAGCTTATCATTTCAAATGGAATCACTCTAAGGTAACTTCAGTATACCTGTAACAGCCAGGTGAAATCAGTTGTACTGTATAGCTGCTGAATGCTGTAGGTCACTTGTTAGCACTGTCTTTAAACATATGTACTTCTGTAACTCTGTTTTTATCCAAGAGTACGTGGAATATTATTTCTGGGTGGTATGTGGTGTGAATGCTTTGACTATAAAATAGCTGGTGAAAAATACTCTGCATAAAACAATTCTTGTAAATCCTAATCCAATCCCAGTCAAACCAAAGGAAATGGAAACTGGCCTAAACCTTTGGCATAACAGTATTTTTTTCCTAGAGGAAAAAAAAAGTTCTCATATCATCTTACCACCAATGTCATGATACAGAATTTTTATATGTAATATGTAAATAATGTAAATACTTGTGCTTAGTTTCTTAAAGCTGTATTGATTTCCACCTTCTTCAGAGAAGTGGAAAGAGCATTTACCTTGAATCTGAACAATTTAGGCACTGGATTCCCAGCTATAGGAGGTTTTACTCTTTTTTTGAAATTCTGTAGCAACTCAGATTTATCTATACGCAGTCTGTCTTGGTCCTCTCTTCTCTCTACAGATGCTTTGTCATGTTGGCTCTATCACTTGCCTGACAGTGTAGGTGGCTGGGTCAGGAGGCTGGGCTGCCTGGACACTAGCCATGTGGTTGGCAGAGTTAGCCCGCTTATCTGATTGAAAACTCAGTGTGTGATCAGGTGAGCGCTAGTGCTGAAGTAAAGAAAGAATCAGGATGGTATGACTGAGTGTTTGGTGGTGGGACCATGGCAATCTTAGTTGCCGTAAATGACCATGAAATGGCATCGTTAATTACATTTGCTACATTTTTGTTGTTACATGTTCATTTTCTGTCCCTGAGCCATTTCAACAAGATGATACAGATCCCTAGTGCTCTAAATTAATATGACGCTATGGTTAGTGGCATAGGCAGTATTTTATTTTATGCCAGCTGAGCATTGGTTGGATTTATATATGAGTGCAGCTCATTAACTTTCTAGTGTAATTTATGATCTCTTCTCGTGTTAGAAATTGTAGCATGTCTGTATGACAGTTTTGCCTCCTAGTGGAATATATAGTTGCACCTTTGGCTCAAGCACTCAGCCAACATTTGCAGTTGTTTTTGTTCGGATAAGAAATTGATGAGGCAGCGAGGTGTTTCTTACATACAGTCATGTTTAGGAAGGAGGTACACAAAACTCTCCTTTTTTGACAACGCTGAAAATATAGTGCAATTTCATTGCTTAATGTTCCTCATTTTCCCACCATCGGTTGGAACCCCAGGAGTTTCTTTCACTTTGTTCTTCTTCAGGGTCACGCTACAAGCTTTTATCCTGGAACATCTGCTGCATTTGTTCAAAGTCAACTTCCCCTGGTCCTGCAACAATATTCAGGCACCCCTGTGTTTGCATTTAGTCTCCAGTGAAACCTCTCTACCAATATAACTCCAGTCATGGCCATTTCTTTCATATAAACTGCATTTTTAGTGATGATCTCTGTTATTTTAAATGGGTTATTAAACCAACTAAATCTATCTAGAATGAGGATGTAAATATTATAATTGTTTACTTCAACAAAGTTCTACCCAATCACCAGTAAAACAGTGTTTTTCATTAGAGATTATCAGTGAACTTGTGTGGTTTCCAGCTAGTTATTAAAAAAAAATCCTAACTCTAATAAAATATTTGTGGCTATAATTATATCCAAAAAGACTCCAGTGTGCTACTGTGTGTGAGTGCTCAGAACGTGGAGGAAAGGGGTCTCCATACGAGCTGTCTCTTTGGTATTCAGTGAACACCTTTAATTACCATACAATCTCTTTTGGGTATTGTCCCTGATGAATAATGAACAGGAGATTGAAACAGGGCAGTTTTTATCATTTTTTCCCATTATCAAGTTTAATGATGTTCACTACAGCAGACTTGATGTTTCACTATAGCCACCTCTCTCTTTCTCTCCTTCACTCATCAGTGTATCCTCTCATTCTCTCCCCTGCCCCCCCCCCAACCCTTTTCTGAAATTCATTCAGTTGTAAAATTTATTGCATTTGAACATCATAAAACTTGTGGAGTTATGCACTCATGTGAAACAACTCATACTCTTTTCTAGTGGAACTAGGTTGTTTGCTTAAATAGAGAAGACCGCGTCAAAGTGTTATTTCCTTTAAATCTATCAGATTTAAAAACTCATTTAAGATGAAATGCCTTGTTTGCAGAAGTGACCTGGGGAAGTGGCAGGCAGAGACATTGCATACAGACATTTGTCTACTATATTAAATGTGCAAACGTGAACACCTATCCCCGTAGCAATAGTAAAAACAATACTTACACCTAAAATACAGTCAGTGAACAAAATTAAGAAAAAATAGATCTCAAATTAGTAAGTAAATCAAAGCTTTTAAATATAGAGGCATTGCATGTATTTGTCAACTGAAAGTGTCACTGGCTGCAAAAGTATCACAGATCTTGAAATAAAAAAAATAAGACTATTTCCTCACCCTTTATAAAATTTACAGTCTGCTGCTCTACTGAAATGTTAGTCTGTTGAAACACTTAAGTACATGTATAAGGTTAAAGATGTATTTAAAATAAAACATATGCCTAAGTACTTTTCTGAACTGAGATCTTAAATCTTAGATTTAAGATCTGATCAATCAGAGGTTTGGGGCCTCAAATGAATTTGGAGGGGCCTCCCCAGAACAGTGCTTTTTGTGTTATCTGGTGGCTTTGAAGAATGGATTAAAGAGCAAACATTATTCCCAGGGTGGTATTGCTGACACCAGCTGATGTGCAGGAACATCTGTTTTGTAATGGGAAAGCACTTTCAGCTGCACTAGAACACCTGACAAAGTTGCTTTTAATTCTATTTGAAGTAGGTGGGAGGGGAAGCTATATTTAATTGTGAAGTGGATTCCTATGTTGATACCAAGTTATCTAATCCATGTTTGGCTGAGAAACCAAAAAGTTTTAAGATCATCATCAATCTTTTGCTCAATTTCCACTTGCTCCAGTCTGTTCAAACTTCAAGACAACATGTAGCAAAATAGACCAAAGACAGAAAAAAGGGGGAAGGGAAATCTATGTGGTAGCAAAAGAGATGCCATCCTTGAAATGTGAGCCATGTTTGGTTTAAAAGATGCTATGGTTGTAATAGTGCTCAGCTAAGGGAGAAGATTCAGATTTTTTGTGGTCCCATAACCCTACGTGATGCGACAGCTTTCAGGGCTAGATACAGGCTCTCTGTGGATGGAGCTATGTGAGGGAGTTTGTGTGGCCATGCATATAGGAATGTCTGTGATATCAGATGGTGTTAATTGGGGGCTGCAGTTATAGACACATCTTCTCATCTTGTGAGCAGCAAAGCTGGCCTTCTTGTAACTGATACTGTAGCAGAGATACAGCGAATGGTTGTTACTGCATAAATTCTATGTTAGGATGCTTACAAGAAGCTGAGAGCTATTCTCCTCATAGCATCTGGGCTATAAATACTAGATTTAAGCCATGATCCTGCTTCTCATGATCTAAACCATCAGTGGTCATGGCCAGAGTACTGCCATTTAAAGGAATACTTTTGTTCTTTTTTCTCTGCACTGCCTAACAAAGATTACTCAAGTGGGTGGTCTAAAAATGTGGATGGGAGACATTACATCAGATGCTCTTGGTGTAGGTTGCTTTGCCAAAAGAGTCCCTAGCCCAAGGGTCGGGTTGAATCATGTCTCCTCCAACAGCCTGACTTAAAGCCCCTGAAGTTAACAGGAATCATTCCATTCAGTGGGTGTTGTGTTAGGTCATTAGAGCCCAATGAGCCATCTGTTCACACAGGCCTTTTCTTGCAAAAAGGCAGTGGTGCACTTCATTCCCTTGGAGCAGTATTTCTCAGCCAGTGAGCTGTGGTTTCCCAGGGCATCAGTGAAGGCGGTGACTGCAGTTGGAGAGGTAAGTCTTAAAGCATGGAAAACATTGTTTAAAATTTTAAAGAAAAGACTTGCAGAATTAGTGTGTGTAGATCTTCAAAACTTATGAAGATGAATTTAGTAGCTGTTGGAGTAACTATTTTACGAGATTACAATAGTAAGTTTTGCTGATCATGGTAATAACTGAAAGAATAAAAATATGCATTGATGTCAAACAAGGCGAAATGGCTTTAAAAAGACAACACTAGTGTAAGGGTAGAAGTTCTTCAAATGGGATACACTAATAAAGAAGGTCAAATAGCGAATAATGTCCTCAAGGGCAGGCTTGAGATTTAGATGTGGATATTTAATTTTTAAGAGGTGAGCTGTAGTGTATGGCACACTTCAGACCTGTACGGATCGCTGCCTGCAAGCCTCTTACTGCAACATCCTGATTTCTGCCAAGTCTTGAGCTTCCTTAATTTCCTAGGGAAGCAGACTGGCAGGCTTGTGGCACCTCTAGCAAAGGTTATTAGTGTTTTCCTGTAGTGCCTGGGGAAAAACATACTTTGCTTCACTCTGGTTTCCCTTCATCTTTGGTGAATTCCTGCACAGGGAGGAGGCTGAACAACAGTCCCTTTGCAATTAGACATGTGTAAATAATAGATTTAGACTTGTTACTTCTGTGGCCAAAAATGATGAACTTATTCCATATTCCTCCCACCTGCAAAGCAAACCAGAACTGAACAAAGCCTTCAGTTTGACCTGAACTATTTTAGAGGATGGGAGAAAAATGACTGCAGGTTTTTCCTTACAATCCTTCATCGCTTTCATCCTTTTCCTTTTTCATGTACTTCAGTTTTAATACAAAAAATAAAGAGGAAGCTTGTTTTTAAAATGTCAAAATAGACTTGTTTCACTTTTTCTGAACCCCTTCCTCTGTTTATGTACTGGAATTATCTTTAGTCCTCTGGAGAGATTTTTAGTGAACTTAATATTCGTCGGAAATAAACATATTGACAGTTGTTTTCAATTCATTGTGAGACTTGTAAGAGCCTTACTGAAGTCAAGGTAGATAACATACACTCCTCTCCCCTCATCTACCCAACCAGTCATTTCATCACAGAAGGCCATCGTGTTTGTTAAGCATGATTTCCCCTTTGTCAATACATGCTGACTACTCCATTGTACCTTGTATATAACTACTAATTCACATTTTTTTGAAACTCTCTGAAATAATAAGACAAGTCTTTTCCTTAAGTGGAACCTTCTTTTTGATGAATAATTTTTACCTGCTGTAGACAGGAATATTTTTCTCATACACAGTAGTTAATAACCTGGCTTTGGTTAGATGTGATTTGTTCTAAATCTCTTACACATTTCTCAGCATATATCACAACTGTCCCTCATTACGGGAGACGGCTCTCATTTTACAATCACATTTATCTGTTCTGATGACCTGGTATTACAAATATTTTTTAATTACTTTGACTTATTTTATGTAACGAATACTGAAATATTAAAATAGACTACAGGAAGTGTTGCAATATATAAAAATTTATTTGTGAAGGTTACTTTTTGTACACCAAATACTTTCTACTAGCTGTAGAGAAGTAGACTGTTGATCATTCGTAACTATTACATGGTATTTACCATACAAGTTTCAGGATTATTTTAGGTGGAGCTGATAATGCTGCTAAATCCTTTTCATTCTAAGAATATGATTTTGGTTACTAATATTTCTGAATTAATCCTTCAGAAGGAGTTTTCCATGGTGGTAACTGATTGTGGCTACTGTATTGCCTTTATTTAATACCTTCATTCTTTGCTCTTAACAAAAGAGAATACTATTCTTGGCAAAGTGTGTCTCATAACCCCCACCAATGTCTATGCCATGTAAGAACAGCAGCATATTCTAAATGTCAAAAGTGGATGTCTGGGTTGTAGATCTGAAGATGCAAAGCTAGTTGTTCAAACTGATGGTAGGAAGGGGAGGGTCAGTCTGGTTCCATTTAAGAGATTAATGAGATGTTTGTTTTTTGTGTGTGGGTTTTTTTTTTTCCTCTCCCCTTAACGGTTAAAAGTTCTGTTAAAAGAATGATATAGTTACAAATACAGATGCAAAGGAGTTAAGAAAAGCCAAAATTTATCTTGAGCATGCAGGCTTTTTGTCTGCATGTTTGTATGTATTAAGACAATGTCATTACTAAAATGATCCCACATAATATTATTTTTTTCCATATCTGCCTCATTCAGGCACATGAGGAACTATGCTACATCATGGCAACACAACTGTGTAGTGAATATACTTGTTATCTCAAGAGTCCCTGCCTTATTCATTGCAAAATTTGGAAAATGTTTGATGCAGACAGGGAATGACAGGCCAGTCAGCCTCACCTCACTCATCAGAGGTGATGGAACAGCTAATCCTGGATACCATTTCCAAGCATATTAAGGGTAAGGAGGTGATCAGGAGTAGTCAACATGGATTCACAAATGGGACATCATGCTTAACCAACACGATGGCCTTCTGTGATGAAATGACTGGGTAGATGAGGGGAGAGGAGTCGATGTTATCTATCTTGACTTCAGTAAGGCTTTTGACACTGTCTCCCTAACATTCTCATAGGCAAGCTGATGAAGTATGGACTAGGTGAGCAGTGAGGTGGATTCAAAAGTGGCTGAATGGCAGAGCTCAGAGGGTTGTGATCAGTGCCACAAAGTCTAGTTGGAGGCCTATAACTAATGGTGTATCCCGGGGTCAATACTGGATCCTGTCCTGTTCGACTTATTCATCAAAGACCTGCATGAAGGGACAGAGTGCAAGTCTGCTGATGATACAAAACTGGGAGGAGTGTCTGATACCCAGAGGGCTGTGCTGCCATTCAGAGGGACCTCGACAGTCTGGAGAGCTAGGCAGAGAGGAACCTCATGAAGTTCAATAAAGGGAAGTACTGAGTCCTGCACCTAAGGAGGAATAATCCCATGCAGCAGTACAGGCTGGGGGCTGACCTGCTGAAAAGCAGCTCTGCGGAGAAGGACCTGGGGATCCTGGTGGACAAGAAGTTGACCATGAGCCAGCAATGAGCCATTGTGGCAAAGGTGGCCAATGGTCTCCTGGGCTGCATCAGGAAGAGTGTTGCCAGCAGGTTGAGGGAGGTGATCCTCCCCCTCTATTCAGCCCTGGTGAGGCCCACAGCTGGAGCGCTGGGTCCAGTTCTGGGCTCCCCAGTATAGGAGAGAGATGGCACTACTGGAGAGAGTCCAGCGGAGGGCTATGAAGACGATTAGGGGACAGGAGCATCTCTCCTATGAGGAGAAGCTGAGAGAGCTGGGACTCTTCAGCCTGGAGAAGAGAAGACTGAGGGGGGGATCTTAGTGCCTTTAAATATCTGAAGGGAGGGTGTCAAGAGGATGGAGCCGGACTCTTTTCAGTGGTGTCCAGCGATAGGATGAGAGGTAACAGGCACCAATTGAAACACAGGCAGTTCCGTCTGAACATGAGGAAAACCCTTTTCTCCTTTGAGGGTGACTGAGCCCTGGAACAGGTTGCCCAGAGAGGTTGCGGAGTCTCCGTCCTTGGAGATATTCAAAAGCTGTCTGCTTGAGCAGGGGGGTTGGACTAGATGATCTCCAGAGGTCCCTTCCAACCTCAAGCATTCTGTGATTCAGACTGTCAGGCAGGCAAGAGATGGCTGTGAGGCTGAATGCCATCTTTGCATTCTCTCCCTGCCTCTGCCACCAGAGTTTCTATGTGATGCTGAGCAAATCGCGTAAACTGACACAGTCTCATTTAGTCACTAATCATGTGTTACTAATTTTCTTAATATCCAAACTAAGACACCTGTGACTAGACTCAAAGCTGTGTAGAGTGTTCATCACTGCAAAAAGAATTGATGGGAACTGTGCTTTAAGTGTGCGCCATAAAAATGTTAAGTATACTTGACAGTTGATGGTGTCCAGGTAGGCACCCAGCATTAGTCACGGTCTCTCTTTTCTCCATTTTCTTACATGAAAATAATAATGTCACCTAATCTTGCCAAGACTGTGAAAAAGAACTTCATTAACGTTTGCAAGGCAGTAGCATACTGTAAGATCACCATATGAATAACCGAGAGGATTTTTTTTTTTTAATTTGATTAATGGTAAATAAAACGTGGAGCCAAACACTGAATAAGGAGGATAGTAACAATAAGAATAAATTAAGCAACTGTCCATTTTGAAAGAGACAGAAAACCTGCAGAAAAAGATAGCATGTGGTTATGTAATCAAGGACTGTATCCCAATACAGGTATGCAAGAGGAAATGAGTAAAGTTGTGTGGATTGTCTTAATACAGATATCTTTTCTTAACTTCTGAGCTCTTAACTTTGTGACAGTAGCTTTTTAAAAATGTTTTTGTAGTTATTAAAAGCTTAAAGAATTATTCCTAATATTCCACATATAGCTCCCTGCTCTAGAGATGCTAAAGCACTGATTTTACAGTACAGTGCAGACATTCATAACAATACAGGGACAGACCCAAGCAACTAATTCTCATTGATTTATGTAGAAGACAAGATTCTGAAATAGAATCCAGTACATTTAATGTAAGTACCTAACTTTCATCTAAGTTTTAGGTACCTACTGAAGTGGTCTTCCTGAAGGACGTATCTTAAGTTCCTATTTAGATTAGGAAGATAAACAGATACCTTTGAAACTTTCCGGGAGAGATTCTGCTGGTTTAATTTTGGTGCCAACGCTTATGCTGAAGGTATCTTCCTCTGCAAGCCCTCCAAGACATTTTTCTCTCTGTACTGATTGTGGAGGGAACATAAGCACTTTAGTAGGAAAGACTGAGTATGCACCTGAAACACAAGCTTAAGTTGGTACCTGTGTAAAATAGACTGGACTTTCCCTTTGTATCAGGTCTTAAAAGGTATTCAGATTTATTTGTGTAAGCATATATGTGAGATCTGGTTAAGGGAGCAGAAATACCTATGAGAGCTGAAGAAATTAGAAAATAATACTATTTCAAAGTGATTGGTAATACTGCAAACCTTTTCCTTGTGAATAGTTCCTCAGTAATGCCATTGCAGTCAATGATGAATTATGCACCTAAGCTAGAATCCTATTTATCTTTCATAGCAGAATGCATATTACTTTCATTTCTGCAGGTCTGACCCTACAGAAAATCTTCTGTTCTTTCTCTTATTTAAATTAATGTAAAATCAAGTTCTTAGTGTAGTGATCTAACAGCCTGTGGGGAGGTATATAATTATGCATTACTTTTCAGTCCAACCTACTTAGTGTTGAAGTAACACAACCTCTCTGCATTTTGAAATGAAACCAGTAAACAAAAAAATAATTTTATGCTAAACACACAAATCTCATGTCTTAATCTTCATTCTGTTTGCTTAATCTCATTAGAGCAGCATCTGAAAACTTTACAGTCTTTGCTACTTTGCTAAGGAAATAATATAATCTCCATTTTATGGACTTGGAAGTAAAACATGAGCAAGATAAGCTCAGCTCCATTAAAGGACATCAGTGCATGAAAGTTAGGGACTTCAATTTCAACCTTTTAGGTGCTAGGCCTCAGACTGAACTCTCGACCAAATTCCTTATATAGTAAATGAGGGAGACACCTCAGAATGTGTCATCCTAAACAGCCAGCAAGGTGATTGGAGTGTCACAGAAAGTCCCATGCAGTAGACCTCTGATAGCCAAGAGAATATTTCCTGAGGCCAGGATGGTCCTGAGATGGTACCTCTAAGGTTCCTTCATGGATTTTATGTTAAAAGGTTGTTGGGTAAAAGGCAGAAGCACACTCAGTTCCTAGGGGTCTGTCTTCCTTAATGAATGCCTCCACTGCCTGGTTGCCTTTCACTCCTGCATTTCCTTTCATACTCTTTCCGCGTAGAATTTTAAGTTCTTTTGTGAAAAGTGGCACCCACTCAGTATGAAGGATACAGCTGCCTGCTGCCTCTTTTGTTCAGAAAAACTTGTAACGAGGTGTTTAGGGTATTCTCTTGGGACATGTAAGCTCAAATTTCTTCAGAGAGTGGAAGAAGCTAAACTCAGGTCTCCTGTGTTTTTGGCAAGTGGACTAATAACAGTCTATTCTGTGAAAGAGCAAAAGAAGATATGTTGTAAAAGAAAATATCAGCGTCAACTGTGTTTTTTATGGAGCTGCCCGGCATTTCTAGATGGCTGGCATGCTTTGGGAATGCCTGCCACATCAAAGCACTTGAGAGACTTGGGCAAAGGCACAGTTAGTTTTTTAACTGTTTTCAAGCTTAGGGGTGATCTTAGTGTTGAGCTGTGCAGCCCTGTTGATTCTAGACAGGCAGAGAGGCACACAGGGAAACTTTACGGGCAAAATAAAACCATCTTCAACATTAGGCAGGTGGCAAATGAAAGTTTGCAATATTGCGGTTTTTGGGCTTTGATACCTGGGCTCCATCTCAGATGCACTTTAAATGCCTTTTCCGCATTTGCCAAAAGGCGCGCATTGTAATGCAGTAAGTTGAACCTAGATTTTTCTTGTATGTGCCTACTGAATCACAGGTTTTCTCTTCCCTTTTGTTGTCCTATCCCTTAGTAGGGACACATTTGGCCACTGTCAAATAGAGTGATTTTTTGCATACCTGGCTGTCTTTCTTATTCCCCCCCACCCCCGCGCACACACACACTTTGCAGATACAGCCTCCTGTGCCAGGCAAGCAATTATACAAAATTGTGTATGAAGATTTAATGATACAAAACAGTGTTCATCACAATACTAATTGTGATTCTTACCATCGTTCCATAAACTAAAGGTTTCACGATGTTTGAATTGGGATCTCTGTGATTAATCTTTATTTTATTAAAAAAATGTATTTTGTTTAACAGATGGGGTACAGTTCGTACATGTCACTATTTGGAAGGAAGTGACAACTAGAAATAATGACTTGGAGAAGTTCAGATAATGGTTTATATGCTTTCAGGTAGTGATTGAGAACTCTGCTTTATTACGTCTCACTAGGTTGCATAGAGTTATCATTTCTAATGTAAAACAGAAAACACAGTGTGACTATGCGCTGAGTCTGTAATAAGACACAATGATAAAAATATAAGGATAGACCCATATCAGTTAATAACATGGGAAAATAATGTGTCTGAATACCCAAATTAAAGAGATAGTGGGTTAAAACAGAGTTGACAGGTAAAGTGTATTGAGGTTTGGTATCTGGTTTCCACTTGGGTAACTGAACTGGTTCAGGAAATGAGCAATAAAGCAACCTTTGGTAATGATTTCACTGAAGCCAAAAATCCCCTTGGCTTTTTTAGTTCAGAATAGAACATTTAAGAACATTTCAAAATTGATATTTGTGCTTCATATTTGCCTTGACATTTTCAGGTTTCTGCCTTCCTGCTTTTCTCAGAATCCTGGGTGGGATTTAATCCTACCACAGAAAGTATTAGAGACTCAGATATTATTATTAGGACTGGCATTTGCAGAGTATTGTTTGTATCAGGTAGGTCATTATGTATTTCAGGGAGCAGGAACAGACCTTCCAGCACAGCCATTAGAGATGCAGCAAGCGCTTTTTCCCGTTGTTGGCTGCAGCTATCAGACTATGTATGAGGAAGAAGTATGAAAAGTTGCCCTCCTTTCTATCCCTTTCTTGGTTAACAAATGTCATTAGCTGTATGTCATCTTTGCAGTAAGGAGATATTAAGAGGTGCAAGAATGGGGAATAATGAAGAAGTAATCTTGTGGTGCTTTCCACTACCTCGTTCATCTGAACAGGAGTTGGTCACATTTGAGTACTGAATTATGAAGTTCAGTTCTGTTTGCTGTGGTGCTCCATGCACTTGGATATGTGAGTTGTTTTATACTGAACACATCAGTGTGTGACTTGTATAAACAGCTTTAACTTACTGCTTTCTGAAAACAGCGGCCTGGAGCAGTCATGGAGGGTTTCAGGATTGCTAATTGTTTGTGTACAGGAATGAGCTTATAAATGGTTGTTTTTGCAGTCTTGTGTTGCTCATCGAGGCTAACTGTGTCACTGCCAGAAAAGAGAAGGGAGAATGATTATTTTCTTTTTTCTTCACAGTCTACTAATACTTTCAGGGCTCGATATAATGTGCCTTTAACAAACCGTGAACTTCTCTCCTACTGAGCCACTGCACCCTGCCTACATTCAGAATAGGCAGAGAACCATTATACTAATCCACTCTACCATCATATCTCTAGCAAACACATGTAAGTGATTGCTTTGAATATTTATTTTGATGCAAGGAGTATTAGGTTTTTTATTTGTCAACATAAACAAATAGGAGATTTTAACTTTCTCAACTTTGTAACCTAAACTGTGTAAGTTCTGTTTTTTCAGCTACAGTGTGTTTTGACAAATGTACAAGAGTCACATGTAGCTTTCAGAATAACCCTGCCACCTCACAACAACCTTAGGGTAGTTGAGCTCTGCAGTTAGGGTAGGTTTAAAATGTAGAAGCTGAAATGATCAATCTTTTGCTTTGTTTTTTAACAGGTACGATTATATGCAAGGCCTGATGCAATCCGAAGAGGATCAGGGGACTATGCTCTAAATATTACAAGGAGACTCATTGAATTTTATGAAGATTATTTTAAAGTGCCCTATTCCCTGCCAAAATTAGGTAAGGTTTCCCCTAGAACATGAAGCTTGCCCAGAAAATGGGAAATGAAGTTACCTTTTTAAAGAAAACTTAAGACTGGGAAGTTTTCAAAGGAAGGAATGTTTTGGTTATTTTAGAAGGATCAGCAAGCAAGGATTTTTTTCAGCTCTCCTGCAGAGGAAGGGAAGCCAAATTGTTCCTTCTTTAACCTTTCACTGAAAGGAGCAGCAAGCAGACAGTACTTAAATTTATTAGGCAGTGGGACACTAGGAAAAGAACTTTGATTGATTAGTTTCTTTTTTTTGATGCTGTTTATGCTGGGCCTCGCTTTCATTAGCTAGCTGTTGGAGTATGTTTGTTTTGCAATATTTATATCTTGATGGCTCAGCTTTAGATGGAGAACAGAATTGAAAATATCTGTGGAAACTGGGAACCTGTAATGTTGTAAGGCAATATTTGTTATGCTGATTTGTGTAGTTTATTAATTATGATTAATTTGTGCTTAATTATGTTGCTTATGGAGGAGAACGGCCACGAACTCGTCTTGCTGCTCAAGTGACCTAAACATAAGAGCTTTCAATTTCTGTTATTTTTTTAAATAGTTTCCTCTACTCTTCCCTTTCACCACAGTCATTTGCTCTCCTACACACTGGATTATTTCATACCATATTATGATACCCTCCCTCCTTAGGAGCATGTTTGATCAAGATCCATAAAAGTCTGTTGCTCAGCAGCAGGAAGAAAGTTTGTATTTGGTCAGAAGTGTTAGAGTTTGAACCACAGGTTCCACAGGAACTCAGGGTCTATTTCATTAAACGCCTTGCCTGCTGAGTAGCTTTATTAGTCTTACAACTAGCGGGGTAGGAGATAGATAAAGTAATTGATGTTGCTAGATGAGGATGTTGCATGAATTTTTTATAAGAATGTTGTGGCATTTGTTTCTTGTCCTCTGCAAAAGATGAGTTACAGGCAGTGTTCTCCTGGAGACCTAGCAGAAGGATTTAAACGGGGCATGCACATCAGACTTTGTGTATCCTTTCATACCTGGCTTCAGGTATGTAGCGATGATTTCATACTGTAAGGTATAGACTCACCAATGCCAAAAATTTAAAAAGGAAAAAAATAATCAAAATCTTTCCTCTGAAAAAGGATGAGCAATGGGACTCCGTTCATTACTTGAGGTAGTATACTGTGGATGCCAGGTAACAGCAGGCAGTAGTGAGTGCGTCTGTCTCAGAATACCTTTCACAATGGCAACATATGGCCTTTCAACTCCACATGCTTTATGGGTTATCATTACACTGTGGCATATCTTTTAAAAGTATCTCTTAAGAGAAGAATATGTTCTAATTTTGTTCTATCAGGAATAGAACAGAAGGAATAGCCACAAGTCAAACTGTACTTTTTCATAAACTATTTGTAGTAAAACTGTTATGTTAATATGAAATACTATTTCATTTATAAAATTTGAAAACTATTAATTATCCTGTAGTGTTACTATATGAAATATTGCAAAGTTTCTTATCCTATAATAAAGTTAACTTTACATGACTGAACAGAGATTTCAAATTACTGTGTACATTAGGTAGGACTTGCAAAAACATTATATTTAATGTAAATATAGTAAGAGCAATTTAAAAACTGTTTCAGTGACATAAATATTTTTGAAAATTTCACTTGCATAGAATATTGGGATCTTTGGCTGCCATTCAACAGAACACTAACAACACCAAGTTTAAGCATAAAGTAGTGTCTATAACCTGAAGGAATGTTGAAAAAAAATTCTTTGGCAGGGGGGAATGGAAGTTTAGGGACAATGCTCTCATAGGTGAATAGAAGTACTGAAAACGAATGCACTGTAGTCTTTCTGCTATAGTGGTTTTGCAGTAATGTTAAAGAATTTTCCAGATATCCATCTGAGGGGCAGAAAAAGAGGCAAAACAGCATTAGCTACAGCTGTGGAAGAAATGTGCATCAGGAGAATGTGTTGGTATAGAAAGCATACTTGTGCTTTCCAAAGTGAAGAACAAGTTTATCTTTGGACTGTCATATTGTTGTTGTCATCACTGCAGAGGATTGCATACTTCATTAAGGTTTTAAGAAAAATCAGATGATTTTTGTGGGAGATTTTAGAAAATTTTCTTTTTATTTATAAAGGAAATGGGAAGTATCTTCTAGTGGGAGTGAAAATTAAAGAATATCCTGTAAAAAGCTTTTTAATGACAAAAGCCAGTTTTATAGGAAATGCTCTATTTTAAGCACAGATGTTTTAAAATCAAAATATGAAAAATCTTATATATGTATCATCCAGTTCAGACAAGAGTGAACCTTCACAAATGTAATTATTTTGGTTGAAAACCACACTTATTTTTTCAAAAGAATCTTGTTGCAGAAATACTGACCAGCTTACTATGCAGGTGCTGTATAAATTAATGACTGATATGTTGTTCGTGTCAATGCTGTATGCTGCTGCTGATTCTTTTGTTCCATCGCTGACTGTGTGTGTGTATGGCCGAGTATTTTGTGCTATCTTCACATTCCTGAGGTAGTTAAATTTCCTAGGCTCTTAGGCTCTTCACTTTAGTGGGGATATGGTAGTCAACTGAGCCGTTTCTATTTGGTGGCCTTCTGCGAGCATTGCTGCTGTGCTGTGAGGATTATACTGTTTGATAAGGGACCTATAGCTCTTCGTGAAGTGCTGCCATTGTCTGCATGGTCATCCATTTTAACTCTCTATATTGTGCACATCTAAGGACATTTAGGCTACCAATGTGTTGCTATACGAGAGGGACTTGCATTCATTTGTTCACTTGTTGTGTCATTGAGGTCCATTTCAATGGATAGGCAACTGAAACTAGTGCTGGTCATCTGAGATTGTCATAAATTGGCTAGGGTTCTTTATAGGAGCCACTTCATCCTGACACCTTTGACTATTAGACTGGTTTTGACCAGGCTTTTTTCCTTTACATGTACACATTCAGATATGTGCAGTTGCTGTTGTTTGTTGTGGGCTCCTCTGGCTTCTTGGCAGCCTTTGTTACTATTGGGAAGAGTGGAGAATCTGAGGGAACTGTTTGGCCGTACAATGACTACCTTTTTTTGGGACTTACATGGCCCGTGCTAGCTTCTGAATATACTGGAGCAGTAGATTTGTCTGCCAATTGATGTGAATTCCAGCTGTGAATGTGAATTGGGAATTTTCTCATGTGAATAACCAATTTCCACACTTGAAAGTTCTATTTAGCTTGTAGACATGTACATTTTTCCACATTGTACTCTGAACTGGAAGGTGCTTGTATGGGGTTTTAAACTAACAGTTCTTGTATGAATTTCATTTCTAAAAAATAAGTCAGGTCTTTAAAAAAGCAGATTATTTCTCCAAGTCTATAATATCATTATAAACACTAGTTAAAAATCAGGGGAGGGTAAGGCATTGGGCTTTATTTAATTCTGAAAAGATATGGAGCAAGGTTTTTAATTGTGCATCTGTGGCTGGTGAATACAAAATACGTTTCTGTATTTGTAGCATATATTTAATTTTAATCCAGTTTGCAATGCACAAAACAATTTCTTCGTGTGTATAGAGCTTTTTCTTACGAGGATCATCAAGACCATGGAACAGTTTCCCTCTGGGGAATGATTAAGTACGCTAGAACTCTTCATGCTCGAAGTTGTGACTAAGCTGTGAATAGTATGGAGTGGAAGGGTTGGCTGTTTACTGGCTCTTGCAGCCAAGAATAAAGGGCCATGCAATGAGGTTAGCGGGAGACAGGTTCAGTGAAAACAAAATATATCAGTCTTCCTACAACAGGTAGTAAATCTGTGAAACTCCTTATCAAAAGATATTCTAGGTGTGAAAGGTTTCCATGGGTTTGAGTGAAGACCTGGACAAGTACTTGGAAAAGAGCTTCACTGGAGGAAATTCCCTGGTCTAAAAATAGAGGCTGGAAAATACTTGAGAGAATACTATATGTACTTCCCAGTTCTTACTCTTTCCTGAACATCTGCTTATGGCCACTGCTGGAGAGCAGGATACTGAGCTAGAGGTCCTTTTGTCTGAATTGATAGGGCTATTCTTACGTTCATGGTTTTCCAATTTCTACAATGTTTCTATTAAAGGGCCATGGAATATCTTTACAAGAAAACTCTATGTACTGAAACTGGGAAACTTTGTAAGGTTCCAGTTATGACAGTCTGTCAAATTCTTGTCTGTGGTGCATAAATGAGTTATTTGTGTGAAGATTTTTTAGTTTCTGGGTCTTGGTTTTCCTGAACAAAGGAACTTAAGTGTCCCAAGGTTTAGACACACAGTGCCTAGCTCAAAAGCAGTTTGCTCAGATTGATCCAATCCTTATGCTCTCAACTGGGATGTCTAAATTAACAAGCTAGTTACCATAGGTTCCTTATATCATTAATGGAGAGAAGCTTTTCTTGAGAATGGTTTGAGTCTTATGTGGGCAGAGTCTCCCTCTGGAGCTGCCTAGGTAAAAGAAAGAATGTTTTATTAACCTGTGAGCTTAATTTAAGTGTCAGTTACAAGATTAAGCTTCTATAACGTGGTTAACCCTAGGAAGGGTTCTCAGCCCTGCCTCCTGCTGTGATGGAGAGCTGGGAATAGGGTTGGGGAGAACCTAGGCTTAGGTTTGGCTCTTCTAGTTTAGGCTTAGATTAGGGTCTTTTTATTTTCTTTGACAGTGTCCTGAAAGGTGGTAATATGAACAGTTGGTGAATCCACTTTGGGACGTAGCTGTATATGTTACAGAAGGGTGAAAATAAATCCCCTTGCTGTTTTATTTTGAGGCCATTGGAGATGAATCAATATTTCATTTATAAATACTACAATGTGTGTGAGCACTATGGTGTTAAAAAAAAAATCGAAAAAAATATTTTTTTCCAGACTTTGAGAAGTCCCTTTTATGTAGAATTGTTGTACAGCAAACTTTGGAGTTACGTCTGCTACATTTTTGTATCTTTTTCTTACAGGCATGTTCAAGGTACTAATTACTGCACATACTTGTTAGTGCCAAAATGATACATTCTTGTCTTCATTATGCAGCACAAAACACTATTTAAAGTTGTGAATGCAAGCTCAGAAAGTGATTTTCCAAAGGATTCAATGATACATGCACAATGGAAGACAAGATTGGACCATTAACATTTGCTCTTTGAGTATTTCTGGAGAGCAAGATTCAGTTTTTAGTGTGTATCATTGAAGAATTGAAGGTGTTTGTTTCCTGTGATGTACAAAATTGCTCAACCATATAAAGAATTAAAATTCAAAGGGGAACTCTTTTGACTTTTGAAGGAAACTCTTGGACATCTGCTGTTCCCTGCTTGTTGACAGTGAATATTTTGATGAAAGATAGTGCTGTTACTTGTTACTGTGGGAGGTGTTGGAGGCATGGAATAAAGTTGTTGGGATGCTTCTATAGGATGACCAAAAGATTTACTGTGAGCATTAGTGATTCATTTAGATTTAATTGCTTTACTGTTAGCTTGACTCTTCGATGTATTCCTGCCCTGTTCACTGCAATATTGTCTTCTGCCCTGCTTGGTCTTCCATCATCTTTATCCGTACTCTCTCTTCTCTTACTCCTTTCTTACTTTCCCTTCATTTGTCCTTCCTCCTGTCTCTGTCACTGTTTTTAGTATGGACCTAATTCCAGATTCATGCCTGCTTTCTCTGCTTTAGTTCCGCTAAAAGTTTCACAACTCCTGCCCTTGTACTTTGTCTTTCTACCCAACAAGGTGGCCTCTTCCTGTCACCTGCCCAAACTCTGACCTGGAATTGCTGTATTACATCAAGATAGATATTTCATTTTTCTTTCTCCGTGTATAAAATGAAAACTATAATACTTTTTTAGTCTTGTTTTAACAGTAGTTGAAAATGATTGTCAGTTGTTTGTTTTGTTTTGCCCTGATCAAGAGGTTGCCAACCTGAAGATTTGAAAAATACTGATCTGGTCAGATCTCCAGCATGCCAAGGCATTTAGAGTTTCATTATGTTCTTGTGGCATCAAAGCTGTAACTTCTATTTGAGCTATACACAGTGTTCTAGAAAGATATCCAGACTCTCTACTGAGAGAGAATCCATCACAATGCTGTAGGAGAGAGGAAAAGAAAGTAAAAGTTTAAGTCTGAATGAGTTAGTAGTTGTACAGTGTTCTGAATAGAGAAGAAAGAAGCATAGGAAGGCAAATGCCCTGGGAGTGGGACACATGACTTCTGGAATGAGGAAGGGTGGGAGGGGAGGCATTAAGGTCTTGATTCATGTGCCTAAACTGGTACTGTTTAAAATGTCTTGGGGTATCCTGAAGACGTCTAGCTGCTTGTTCTGATGGCTTCCAGGTGAGGTCCTGTTAGTCTATGTTATCCCTACCAGCTCCACATGGGTACTTGGAATAACATTGAGCATCTCAAATAAGGCAATTACCTGTGTTTAGGCAGCAGAATTGAAATCTTCTATTTTCTGTGACCAGTTGCTCAAAAGAAGTCTAGTGGCTTTGCACATGTGACTGTTTTGGTGGATACAGAGCATTCGCACACAGAATGAACTATTTCACTTGCACTACGACCTTTGAAATTTTGTTTTGAGGGTTTTTTTTGGTTTGTTTGTTTTGTTTTTTTAACATTTCTAAACTGTGAGCACTTCAAAACAGCAACTCGTCAGGGCTCCAGAGGGAAAAATTCCATCTCCAGCCATAGGAGAAAACAGTGTTTTTTCTCTGAACAGGGCTTTGAAATATGTAAAGGAACAGTGAGTTACTAAACTGAAACAAACAATGAATAGGAAATTCAGTCCATAGTATGATATTAAGAAAGAAAGGAAAAATAATCTTCACTTAAGACTTTTTCTTAATGTATTGTTCTAAACTATGTTAAATGGTAAGCCAATTCATTCCAGTAATTCCTATAATACTGTTCATAACGGGCATTGTAACGGGTTTTGGAAGTTAAGTGGAAGCTGATCTCTGGTGAGTTGGTGCTGTGCAAGCTTGAGTCTGATACTGTTTGCAGGAGGCAAGAAAAGTTACGTATAGGAATAAAGGAGCTTTATACGGAATAAGATAAATCAGCCCCGATGGAAATAATCCTCTTTTGAGTGAAATGTTTTCGTTATGCAGCTATTGTCCTCCCATCTTAATTATGACATGAATACTGTCCAAACCTCTTGAACCAGAAAAATGTCAGTTAGTAGCATTATTGCCAATAGTATCTCAGTCAGTCCGCAGTGAAAGGAAGGTGACCAAATCTGACCGTGTTCACATTGGCTACTCGGCTAAATCAGCTTATGAGATCAGTAGGCCTTTAAATGCTTAATTAAAGAAAAATTAGGAGAAGGAGATGTTGTTCCTTTGGGAGTGTAACAGGATGTGGGGGACTGTAGGAGACTTCGTGGAAATACCAGTGCTTTTTGAGCCATGAGAATGCTTCATGCACAATCCTTCATATGAATATAATGGCTTTTTTTCTAAGCTGCTTTAAATAAAGTCATGAAAACAGTTAGCACCAATATAGAAGTGGGATTCACTGAATTTTAGCCATCTGAAAGCTGTGTCTAGTCCAAGTTAGTTCCTTGAGTTTCTTACCTAGTCTGAAACATAGGTGCCTCATAAGTTAGGAAGTACCAGTGGAGGTGCCTCTGCTGACTGCAGATACAGGAAACTGAACTGACTTAGGTTAGATTTAATGCCTGATTTTTAAATGGCTAAAAGGTGAGGTGAATCCCTCTGCAGGAGTTATAAAATGGGGCAAGTCTTTGACAGGCACAAAGACTCTACAGAAATTTTAGGACTCACCAGGAAAACATGTGAATTTTACCTGGTAAGAGAGGGTTAAATGCCTAAAAGCTCATGAATCCGTGGCTAAAGTAGTCGTCATTATAGCTCTTTTCACTCTGCTGCAGCAGAACTCTCATCCCTGATTGTTATCTTCTTTGAGGCTGCTAGTGATTGTCTTTTGTTACCTTAATCATACTGTTCTTGACCAGAAACGTTCACTTACGAATGTCAAATTTTGAAGGGTAGTAGTGATTTCTGTCATAAAATAGTATTGCTGGAATAGCAACCCTCTTGACCAGGTCTTACTTCTGAACTCAGGGATGTTTTTAAAAGAGGCACCTAAAGATTGTTGATAACCCGTTAGAACTGAGAGTTGGGAGAGTTCGTCAGAGACTTTCACCAGCAGCTAAAACCTTTTTCACCATTAGCTTTAACTTCGTCTTAAGCATCTGTAGGAAAAAAAGCTTTGGCCTTGTCCCCACAATGAGCTCCATGTGTGTATAGGCACTGGGAACCGTGACTTTGTTATGGTTTTGAGCTATATGTCATAGTATATGTGGGTGAACTACTTTTTGTATGTAGCACAGAACTGTGAAAGTCAGAGACTAGAAAGTTAGAGAACATGGAGACAGAGCTGCATGGAAAAAAACAAGTTTAGAAATGTTTGGAAAAGATGACCAAATTGCATTACTGAGGATGCTGTGATAGATTTAGGTGGCATCCATGAAGAGGTGTGTGTGAATCCTTGCTCAACACGTAGGAAGACTGGATTGCAGAGAAAGTGCTAAACTAGGAAATTTTTTCCTTAAAATTTTTTCCCTTTAAAAATCATATCTATATTATTTATAGTTTGAATGAAAATAGGTAACATGGTTGGTCTAAATCAATTAACTAGTGCACTGAGAAGAATGTAGTGGTCTTTTTTCCCAGAATTAGATGGGTGAGAGGTAGAGGCATGATACCCTTCATGTGGAACACAGTGTAGAAGTAAGATAAAATCTATTCAAGTATATCTTCTCAGAATGAAAAAAGGAAAAGACTACTGTTGACCTAACAACAGATATGGTCTACTTATGTGATCTTCTACAGTGAACAGTTTTCAAACAACATCATCAAGACAGCTGTGGATCCTTAGACACAACGAAATAACAGTAATATGTTCATAATGACACTATTTGAGTGAACATGGAAGCTTGCTGAGGACTTCACTTTCTCTAATTTTGAGTGTAGCTGGTTCATATTCATAAACATATGATAAATCTTAAATAAGGACAATTTCAAGTTCAAATCAGGAAAATTTCAGTTTGCATCTAACCCAGCAGTTTCAGGTAGGGAAGAAAGCAAAGGTACTATGCTGAATTCTGGCAGACTGCTGCCTTGACAAGGTTTGCTGCCCTGTCCCTGCCTTATGACAAGGCATTTTGCCTACTGACTCATTTAAATTGACTTGAATTTGCTTTTGTTTATTTCTTATGTTTAACTTGAAATTTGGTCCATATTTAAAAATTTTGACCTCATTCATGCTTACTGTAACTCCAAGGTCACTCCTTAATAGTCCCACCAAAAAAATCACTTTTCCTTCAATTAGGATCTTCTGTGTCAGATGGAAAATAGATAAGGGAAGTATGGATTTCCTCCCCCCCCATACAATTAATATTTTTATTTTATTTTCTAATTTATCTAAATTAGTGATGTTTTGAGAGCTACAAAAAAGTAACCACATACTGATAATGTCCTGAATATTAGAAAGTTAGATAAGTCTGTGTGTATATGTATAAAATGAGCTTTAACATCTTTCTTCTGTACTGTAAAAAATACAGATACAGACATAAAGCAGATACATTTTCATATATCATCAAAGAGCTGAGGAGTTCCTTTCAAGAGATTATGACAGAGTCTTGAAAAAGATTATAGCACATTAAAGTGGGACTTAAATAGGCCAGAGATTTCTGTCCATACAAAAGATGTGAAGAAATGTGTAACTACAGTACTGAAGAAACCTTTTGCTACCGCATAGATTCTGTTGGCTTACTTATAAACCTTCCACCTGTACCAGTTAGTTTCTGTAAGCTACTGAAATTCAAAGGGATGTATGTACTCACCTTTTATTGCTTTTGCTAAGGATATTGTAACTGAAGAGATATCCTAACACATTGAATTATGCTACGTTTGCAGCACCTTGCCTGAAGCCACTTCATTTTTACATTAAAGAAACCATTGATTTCCAGTGTAAAAATGAAAATATTAAGAAAGGTGAACAGCTTTCATTTAAAAAAATGAATTGTCACTCTAAGTATGTTTTCTTTCTGCATGTTGGTAAGCTTCTTAAAGTGTTATGTGGACATTAAAACAATCACTTTATAAAAACGCTATGAAGATCCTGGGCAGATACTGCTAAACTTGCTTTCCCTGTTCTTCTTTTCTGTGTATAAATTTTCCTTTTCTTTGCATCTAATTTATTTAAATGCCATCTGCTTGTGTATTTAAAACAAAATATTTCCAGATTCAGGATCAGTTCTATAAATACCTCATTTTCCTTCACTCTCTCCGATTTCTTATCAGTAATGCTTTTTAACAAAGTTGTCCTCAAGAAGGTATATATTTATCATAGTGATAGTGTACTTCAGAAAGTGTATCAAGCTAAACCAACTCCCACTGTTCAACTCAAAAATATGTTCCTTGTCTTATGCTACTCCTCACTGAAATTAAACTCAGAAAATATTTTAGATTAGAGAAATCAAGTCACTTTTTCTCATCCCATGTTCAGCTTTGGAATGGCTCTCCTGTTTTACATGACTGGGTAGAGAATCCCCAAGCAGGTGGGAGGAAGACCAAAACAAGGTCAAGGCAAGGGGAAAAATGTAGAAAGACATATGAAAGAAAATAACTTTAAATGTATTCTGGAGATCCTGGTCATAGATTTCTGCAACTATTACTGTCTCTCTGGACAGCTTAGATGAACCTTTTGAAACCTTCTCAGAATAGCCCCTCAGTCTGTGGCTTTGTTCCTGATCCCTCAGCTCTGTAATGATAGGGGACTTGTTAGCTGGAACTGATCATAGGAAGAGAACTCCTATAGGTACCTTATGCAGCAGGTGGTTTGGTCTGTCACTAACATTGTGACATTAACTACAGACAGATTTCCTTTGAGAATCATGATATTAAAGCACAGGTGTTTTGACAGAACATCATTAATTATACATGGCTACATTTATGATGTGACACCTAAACCAATAACGAAAGTCATCAGTTGAATTTTTCATATGAAATGGCGTGAGATATTTCTGTAGTCATCATAGTACCTAAGCATTTCGTGATCACTGACAGCAGTTTCAACATAATGCATCTTGCAGATGGAGAAATACCATTGTTCTGCTGTAATATTTAGAGGCATAGCTGGAAGAGCGCTTAGAGGCAAAGGCACTCAGATGTTTAGCTCATCACACCTATACAAAATTCAGTTGTCAGATGAGATTTGAGCATCTATTGAAGCAAAACAAACAGAACACAGTTGGAACTTGCACCCTTTCATAATTAAATATTGATTATTCAGTTTCATGTGAGGGACATTCACATGACTCCAGTATTTCCTACTTTAAAATTAGTCTGAGAGTTTCTGTTCCTTGGTGCTAATTCTCAGGAGTGGAAATACGTAAAACACCACCAGATTATTGTAACCCTAACTTAGATACATAGAAAAACTGCATGTTATTTATTTTCACTGTTAATGTAAAGTGATTTCCTAGGCATCTCTTCTCCATACTCTTGAAATGTTTTTAGTTAGTTTTTTCTGTCGTATGGGAATCATGGACAATTGAATTTTATGAAGCAACATGGCTGTTAATCAGTAACAAACAGATACAATAGAAATCATGTTTTGTGCTGCATGTCATCTCTCCAGATATTTTTGTAGAAAATATACAAGTTTCCAAGTGATTAAAAGCATCTGAATTGTATAAGCTATGATTGATAACAATGATTTAATGTGGCTCTTAATAAAACCTTCCAGAGATAAGAATGTTGTCAGATGACACCAAAGGATATTCAGAAATTGTTGTAAGTCATTCAGAGTAACAATGAACAGACAGCTTTCTCTAATGCTTATATTGCATTTGGGGACAGCTTGATGAAAGTACAACCCCAATAGAATTCACTGTTTTATCTTTACCAGTCTAATTCTTTAAAAAAAAAAAAAAAGAAAAAAATCTGTATTGTTGCAATCAAAACTCCATACCTGTGTGGCAACCCTGATATTTCTGGGTATGGGAATATAAAATGGACACATCCAAGTACTTAGCTGAAAGCTAATTTAATGTTGTGGTAATAAAGTGGAGAAATAAAACAATGCAAGTGAACTTAAAACAGTTTTAAACAATAAAAGCAAATCTTCCTAGTGGTTCTAACTTCTTAAAACAGTACATGTATTTGCCTGCACATGCTCCTTTAACATTAATCTTTCCAGCCAGCCATACATACATACACATAGGTAGGCACGTGCAAATATATGTATTCATTATGCTGGCTGTATTTATATGTACATATCACTGCAATTCTATTAAGAGTATACAAACATATATTTATAAAGATAAAACTCCAAGCAGCAGGTGACGTAGACTTTTACTGAAGCTCTCCCAGGTCATAGTTCCCAACTTTTTGCTGTCACATGATCAAAATTAAAATGTAACGCGGCCAAGTCTGAGCATACAACCAGACAGTGGTTGTATCATGTAATAGGGAATCTCTATTTGGTGATAGATACACTTCCAATCATGAGATGAGTTTGAGTCTGTGGATGATTAAAGAAGTGGGGCTGTAGGGAGTGCACTGGCTTTCAGGCCCTTATCTGAGGGTCCCATGAGGACACTGTATCCTTTTTATTGACTGTAGGTTAGATTTCTGACTTAAAAAGTCTTATGAACTTTTCCTGACTGCCTCCTCCACTTACAGATTCTCCTTGCAAATACTCTCTTGTCAGATCCAAGAAAGATGAGGCAAGCAGACTCTATTCTAGGTGCAGTTTCATAAGACATCAGCTTCAGTGGTAAAGTCATCTCCTTTCCTTTTATTTTTAAGAGGTTATTATAACCTGCTCTTTCCAGAGAGCTTGTCTTCAGGATGGTCCCACAGTTGCCAGTGCCAGTGCCAGATTCTCAGTGCATAGCTGAGAAGCAGTGAACTGTAATGTGGAGATGGGAACTGATGGCTGGGATATGGATGAAATCCAGAAGTTCTTAAGACAGCTTTACTACCTAAGCCAGTATTCATGAAACTATAGCCCTAGGAGGGCTAGATGGTGCAACACTAAGAATATGATAAGTATAATGCCAAAATAACTCTTAAGATTCATATATGTAAAAAAATCTAGTGTATGTTGTATCTATGCTATAAAAATCGGGACCTCAGCATCAGAAACTTGCTGGTCTTTTCCTGTTAGCAAAAAAATGATGAAAGAATCAGCTTATCTAGAAAGAAAGAACTGTCTCTCATGCTACCACCAGTAGCCTGTTTCCATTACTTCAGTAGCCATGAAGTGGAAGTCTACAGAAACAGAAGTTGTAAAATTGTTTCACTTCAATAATCATGTTTAGGAACAGTGCACCTATAGGGAGATAATAGGACCAGAGATGATATAAATGTCTCTCTCCATATCAAAATTTTTGACAGGACAACCAAGCTATTTTATACTTTGGAGAGTAATTCCATGTAGAACCAGACTTGTGACAGCATATTCTTTGATCTGTAAAACTGGTGAGCACCGCTTAAACTCATTTTAATATTCCTAACTAGGAATTTGCCTTCACTACACATGCAAGATCAAGGCATTTTGACCTGAGGATTATGAACAAGTCCAGGAGGCACAGTGTTGCTCTTTCTTTATATGAAGATGGAAAATTCCTGATACTATCTGAATTGGTTCACGGGATTAAAACACAGAACTGTTCATGTAGGTATATTTAAAAGCTTTTTGGATGTTTATAGCCATCTATCATCACTTATAAAGGATAATACTTCAAGTTGCTGAAACCTCATCTCTGACATAGCCTTTATAAAACATAGGATTTAGATAAACACACAGAATATATTGCAAATATAGTCTCTTCAGTCCTGTCTTTTTTTCTGTCCTAATACTTTAGCACTGTGTTCTTCCTTAGATTAAGCATACTATTGAAATGTATGTGCCATAGAAAGGTTTCAGTTCCTTCAGCGAGTTTCAGTTCCTTGGTGTTATTTCTGCCATATGTAAGTTTTGAATTGTTCTGCCCATAGCTTCCTATCTCCTGCTCTGATGGAGACCTTGCATTGTGCATTCATTTCAGGTGCATTTCCATCTGGTCTCGTGATAACTGAACACTTTTCTAGAGGTGAGTGTGGAGTACCCCAACAAAGGAAGGGCATCCTCTTCATCCTCTCACGCATCAGCTACAAGAAACACATTCTAAAATGAATGCAGTGTGCTGCGTTTCTTTCAGAGTGAATTGATTGTGGGTTTTGCATCATCTATGTTAAAAAGTTGCACTTGCAAAAATTCTGTCTGTCTTTCTTTAGCAGAGGTAGTGAAAAACAAATGGCAGATGCACACACTGTGTTTTATAATAAACGTGTATTAGACCCCCAGCTTACCTTTCTCTTTATGATGGTCACTGAATTTTACTTCAAAATGTCCTCTTTAGCTTATTTTCTCTGCTTTCCTGGGAAGAATTGAGTGTATAAGCTGGTTTCACAGTATCACAGTTATAGAGCTAATTGGCTCTTTTTGCTCTGGTCTGTCTGTGTGTAGTAACCAGCTCTGAGTTAAGATTTCTCATCTGTACATGGTACTTTTCTATGGTGTACTGTGGTTTTCGGACTCTATGAACAGCAAGCTGAAGCTGAATCCTGTTCCTAATTAAAACTATGATCTGAGATTTGCCTGAGGTTTAAAATTTGTATGTACTCAAAATGTAATAAAATTTTGATGGATTTTAGCTGTAGACTATGAGTATTCTTTAAAAAGGATTTTTCTCATAGTTAAAGGAGAGAGGAAAAAGGATTTTTTTGTCTCCTTTTTTTTTATCTCACCTGATAGCCCACCTTCTGATATTTGGGATTGTGGACTTGCTTGGATGTTACCTTGAACATTTGGTTTGTTGTGAAGATGAACGATTGGCTTTGTGGATAATACTAGCTTCAAATATTTCCCTGTGTTACTGTGTTAAGTTTTACATCCCTGCGAACATGATTATGAAGGCAGTATAGCTGTAGAACTCAACAGCACGTAAATAACCTTTTGTTTATGTTTTCTGCTCTCAACGTTACTTTTATGTCCACTGGACCTGTTCTAACAGTGAATGCATCTTTAAACTGAGGGTCTTTTCCATTACAGCAGTCTTTACTTGACATCTTCCCTACATGTTTTTATGGATTGTGATGAGGAATGGAGTTTGGGAATCCAGAATGCTGTTAGACTAGAAATTCAGCACATAGTTGGAGAGCTGCCAGGAGCTGGGATGAGTTGCAGTTGAACATCATTTATGAACCACCTGACTTTACTTGTGGACTACCAGTGGTTGTCCTTGGTCTTCAGTAGGCATATCTCATTTTTGTTTTAAATGGGAAGGCAGCAAAAAATACACTTTAAAAAGATGATTTCTGACATGAAGATAACGTTCTGTCTGCTTGATCTTAAAAAGGTGATGTGTCCTATTTAAGCCTTGGCATTATCATAAACCTGATTTAGAATGTTTTCAGTTAAGAGTTTTTATTGAATTTGATCAAACTTTATTCACTTCCTTTATGTTTCTTTTAAATCTTGATGTAATTAACAGAAGCTAATTTCTTATTATGCTCTTTTATTCGCTATCTGAAGCCAAAACGTTGTGCATTTTTAAAAGATGAGATTGGGGAGCTTTCATATATGCAGACAGAGCTTTCTGAAGCAGAATTCTGAAAAATGGCATTGCTGAATGTGCACTTAAGGTGTAGTGTATGATCAGTGCACATGGGTTTGTGTTTCATTTCCCATTTCTGTGCAATAAAATTAAGCAAAAACATAACATATTGAGATCAGAATATTTTTTTACACTGGTCACCATTGATTAATGTACCATGGCAACTAATAGCACATTTTTGTGTGATGATATGCCTCAACTAGACTAGCATCCTGTCAGCTACCAAACATGGCTAGGCCTGATCAGCGTTTGCATGGAGGCTGTCCTATTGGTAGAGTGATCTTTTAATTCAGTAGGTGATGCTTTTGCTTCAGATCAGCTCAATTCCCCTATTGCTATTGGATGAAATACAAAGCAAGGAAGTCCGTCACCACATCATTCATTAAAAGAGTTGTGTATTTTGAGAGGAATAAATATGGATGCTTACATCTTGGTCAAATTCCAACTTAATGTAAATCGAGTTTGTATGTAAATGAATCTTCAACATCTAAAATGCCACTAATCCAAAGTGGCTTCAAAATAATAAATGAAGCGAGTAAGTCAGCACTGAATTGTCATAAAATCTTTTGTTGCTCACTGTTACCACCCTAAATTGTATAGTCCACTTGGAACTTGATTTTTACCCTTGTTTTCTCTTCAATGAAATTATATTGTTCGATGCTCAGGATTTATTCCTTATATTGTCTGTTGAATATATAGTACAGGTTGTGAAAGGAAAGTCTTATCACTAAGTCTTATGTACTAAAAATGTCAGAATAATTTACATCCCATACATATTTTTATAGGGTGATGGGTAAGGCTGGAATAATATCTTTGTGACCAGAAATATTTGGCATTATCAATGCCAATTTGATGACTGCAAAGCTATAGATTTTACAAGTTTGTACAGTTTGCAAATTCAATATATGACAAGATTAGCTGTGTTGTTAAGGTGATATTCTGGAATGAGTAACACTGGAGTATATAGCAATATCTAAATATATTAAAAGCATTCCTGTTCAATAATAATTGAAGAAATATTCTTGAATTTTATAGTTAAAAGATTACTACTTTTTTTTCAAATATCAGTATACCTTTTTTGTGAGAAAGCCAGTTTTAAAATGTATCTAGTGTTTATTTAGGCCTGCTAACTGGCATACCTTTAATGGACATAGAAAATAGCTACTTTTGTCAATAAGGACATAACAGAGGAAAATAGACCTCTGCAGCCCTGTACATTCAAATGGATAATTTGCAAATGCAGATTTCAATTAAGGATCTATTTCAACAAGTCATGTAAATGTTTGACTGAATTTAAGTGCATGACTATTTTGCCTAACTTAAATCTAGCAAGTGCTTCGTTGCCCTCCCTGAACTTTTAAACACATAACTGGGTGATACCAACAGATGATTTGTATGTGCAGTTCTACTAAATGTTCTATTAAATGTAAATGTACCCAACAGAAGGTTGGGTAGGTAACAGGTGTTAATATCAAAATGCTTACAGAAGAAATGTTTAAAATTCATGTAATAAAATAGAAATGAATGTGAAATAGACCTAACATTTATTTATTTGCAACAGATTTCATTTTTGAAGAAATATATGTGCTTACCAGTTTTGGTCTTGACTGTGTCCGAAGTTTATAGTTCGTAAGAATGGAAAAAACACAGATGATAAGTAAGGATTTTCAATTGGATGTAGTAAGTTTTCATGATAAAAATATAGCTGCTATTTATGACAAATTTATGACAGATTTTCAAACAGCTATTGCATGATACCTCTGATTCCAGAAGAACCCATTTTTCAAATTTCCCCAAAAATCTTTGAAAAAGAAGGAATATTTCATAGGATAGTTCACTTAATGGAAAGTGCTCCAGGCAGAGGATACTTTCACCAGTGTTTGATGGAATTTTTGATACAGGCTATGTAGATTTTCAGTTCCACATAATCCTTTCCCCTCAAATTCTTAGCTGAGTGCTGATTTGTGTTATTGCCTACATTACAAGTAAACTAAGAGATGTTATAAAGTGCCACATGCAGTTCATAAAAAGGTGGTCTGCTAAGCGATGTGTTGTACTGTTAAAGATCCATGGGTGATAATGTTCTTGGTGGTGCATGGTACAACTGCTTCCTGACTCTCTGGGGGTCACCTTCTAAACAGATGTCTACCTGAGGAAGCGCCATCTCTTTTTAACAGCATTTCTTCTACACATCACAGCTCTGCATAACACTTTCTCCATGAGGATTTTTCCAGCCTAGAAATACAGATATTAGCAGCAAAAGTAACAGACCAGTAAGTCTTTACATCACCTCTTGCATTTTCTTGAAATTAGTGGCATAAGGAACAAATCTTAGGTTCCTCAAATGTAGATTCAACTTGATTAAAAATCAGTTAAGTGTCCAGGCTGAGAAGGATTTCAGTTGGAGTTTTGAATCCACGATCTCTTTTTGACTGCCAGTTCAGGAAATCTTCCCTGTTGGGTTCTTTCAAACTTTACTTTTATATTTGATGTGATTGTACCATACGGACTTCAGAAGTGAATCTGCCTTAAGAAGCTCTTCTGCCCATTGCTGCCTGTTTCTGCTTCCCCCACGCAGAGGTCATTAAAACTGTTCATTGGATATTGCTATAAATCAGCTTGTTGAAATAAAACTGGTAAAAATAACCTGCCAAAAAAGATTCCCTTGGGCATTCAGATTTTTTTTAAAAATAAGCTTACACAGTCACTTTTTTAAAGATACATGAAGAAAAAATGCCTCACAGCAAATAATTAAACTCCCCAATAACTTCCATATTGACATGGGGCAATATCTCATAAAGGAACGTCTGGAATCACTTATTTAAAATCCCAAAGCAATGGGCTGATGTCAGCCTTTCTGTAAAACAAATTTATAAACATTGTGTGGTTCTTTGACAGTTGCTTTTCTAAAAGTTGCTTATGATTAGAGCTAGTCAGATTTTTCCTGTGAAATTTTTTTGCTTTCTCCCCTGAAATATATTTTAGTAGCTTTACATTTTTTTCCATGCACATTTGCCATTTTCTATACACAAATGTAAGTAATGGAAAATGCTGTTTCCCTTTGTCTTTCTCTCTAAAGTCTTAAAGAAGTCTCTATTGATCAGCTTTACTCTCACTCTGAGAGAATAGGCCAGCTCTAGGAGGAGTGTTCAGAGACTTTCCCTTGTCAGCCCTTTCTAGTGTGTCTGGATTAAGGTAGTTGGGAAGGAAAGGGGCAAGTGGTTATTGTTGCTACAAAGCTGTTGATCAGCTGAGAAATGTCCTTTCTCTATGATTCTCCTCTCAACTGTCTGCAAGATCTTTCTTCAAGCTTGTGTTGACAAGGTAGCAGTGAGAGAGGTTGCTGAGAAGGGTATGTTCTCCTTTGGAGAACTACTCTATTTCCCCTTACACTGACATCAAAGGTATTATATACTGGGTAAGCCATGTTTAAAAAAAAAAAAAGAGAGAGAGAAATCATTTGCCATTGACTTCTTACTGGTTGAGAAAGCAAATAGTTTTTTCTAGGGTGTTGTGGCTAACTTACATTATTTTGTTAAATGATTTCTAGGGTATAATAAAAGCATCTGGAGTAAACAGTTGCAGAGAAGAGCTCAAGGGATAATCTGCAGGTACAGCAAGATAATTAGAGCTTTAGCTATACAGGCTGTATATATTCTATACCCACTGGAGTCAATGGAAAAAAACCTGAAGTGGTTTCCATGGTCATCGATACAAAGCTTTGAGCTGGCAAACGAAACAAACCAATTTCTTACAACAGTTATGTGTGAAAAAAGCTACACTCTACTTCTGTTAAGCAATTTTTTAAATTCAGAATTTCTTCACAAGCTCTAATTCATCTCTTAGTACTGGACTCAGTACCAAAGAATGTTGTCTGACCTTTGCTGGTTTCTTCTATGGCTAGAAGTACTCTCTTCCTAGAAGAAAACTTTCATTGCAGGGAAACACTACAAAAATCCCTAGAAAGAAGCCATCTCTCTGTATATTATTGATTGTTTCTTCTTGTGTCAGGCCAAGGAACAAGATTCTTAAGCCAAAAGAGTCTCTGTGCAACAGCTGAAAATATGGCCTGCTGTGTGAGCAGGTACATCTTCTGGACTTCTGTTAGCCAGGCCTCCTAAACTGGTCAGATCGTTCAAGTTAAGTACAGCTGATGAAAATGATGAATTTTAGTGAAAATGAGAGAAGTGTCTGATGGGCCTGATGAGAGAGAGACTAATACTGTGCTTTTAAATACTGACACAGTCAGAATCTTGGAACATGGAGAGATAGGTGGCATATGGCAAAAAGCCTCTTCAAGGTTCACTGAATCCCACTTTACTGCAAATCTGACTCCAGCTTTAAGTTTTCAGGTGATAGCATTGAATTTTAATTCCCTTCTGGACTGGAGAAACAATTTAAAAATTTTTGCACAGACTACAGAATTGGAAAGTACATACCTAGTAATCTTTGTGCAGGACAGACCTTTTATTGATCGGGTGCCAGTGTCAAGTTGTTGCGTGCCAAACAGGTAAGAGCGTTCTCACTGCTGCAAGGGAAGGGAGCTGAATTTTGCACCTGGGATTCTGTAGGAGTCTCCCAGCAAGGCTTCCCGTGGTTTCAGATAGATCGGCACCACTACCTTCTGTTTCACAACAGCACCCACGTGTTCTGGCTGCAGGTTGCTCTTAGGAAACAAGAACAAGGATCACATTACTCTGCCACAGCCTGCTCTCTAAATGACTTTGTGTCCCTTGAACGGTGGGAGACAAAGCCAATGTCATGTATACATGGCTGCTGCTGCTGCTGAATTATCATTCCACTCACTAGTGAATCAGCATTTCTAGAAGTAGATTCTTCTGTCAAAAGTTATGTGGTTATGTAATTTGGTGAAATGCTGAGTGAGTGGGGGCTTCCTCACGTTTATCCCTTTATTTTGAATACAAAGGAGCATGTCCCTTTCAGGGTTGTGTCTTTTTAGAAGTCATTAAAGAAAGGAAGGAATTGAAAAAGACAAAAGTAGAGTTTACTTGTGCAGTGCCTGCATAAGCATCCCAGATGACATCTGTCAAAGATGGGGGCAATGTTCCACATTTTAATTGTGGGAAATGTCAAATGTGGGAACAATTTTATTAGCAATATTTCTGTCTGCTTTCCTTGTATGCTTCCACAGCATACGTGTGGCTTAGGTATGCTTGTTGATGTATAGATCAGAATCTTGAGAATCACAACTGTTGCCTTTTGTACTGTGTGTTAAACAAAAAATGCAGAACTGTTCTTTTGGTGTCAGTTTTCACAAAGGGCTAAGAATGACTTTAGTTAATTCTTCTTGTCGTGTGTGTGGTATTGGCATCCATCAGATCAATACCGAGAAAGGAGCACTGGCAAACAGAAGTAGACTTATCTCTCAGTACCACTAGCTTTTTTCTTTCCTGAAATTGAGATTTCTTCTGTAATACTGTTAGGTAACAACCCCAGAAGGATAACTTATATACCTGATATAAATAAATAGGCTTATTTCTAAAGCAGTAGAAATGGCCCCACTTGCTGCAGGACTACCTTGAATGGGAAAAAGTACAGAGATTGTTAGGGCCAGGTTGGCAGAATGCATAATATATGTAGAAACACAGCCTGGGTCGTTGAGCCCAGGCCTATTTTTGTATTTGACTGCAAGATATATTTCAACAATTCGCCAAGCTCCACTTCAAATACAGCTAGAGTTTTCTGCTTCTGATAGTTCTACAAAAAATATTGTGAATTCAGAATTGCTTGACAGAAATGAATCTTGTGGTATCTGAATTCTATTCACACTCATTAATAGGATTCTTTAGGTCTAGTTTCTCAAAGTTATTGAGGTCTTGAATTTTTAATGTAGCATTACTTTTTTGAAGAAAATTAAAACATCTATTTTAAAACATCCTATATAAACACTGTCTATACAATTTTGTTTTTTTTCCACAGAAATGGTAAAGGAATAGGTGAACTGTCTGTGAATTAAGTACAGTTAAATAACTGGTATTGGTCTGTAAGGGGTAAGAAGGAAGGAAAGTGTGAGAACAGGAAAGACTGAACATAGATCTTGTGCAGTAAGTTATTAGTTTGAATATAGTTTGAAGTGAAACCTTTTGCCTTATTGTCAAACCTGACACCTGGAGCAGAAAGAAGAAACAAAGGAGAGAAAAAGGGCCCTTGGTAATCAAGGGAAAGTCTGGCAATTAGGTCTTGCCCTGCAACCTATTTCCTCCTGGAATCTCTAGCTGCTTAAAGAACACTGAAGACAAAATCCAGATGCCCTACTTTTGGCAGTTAAATTAGATTTTGCAGTTCAAGTCCAGAAGCGATAGTAACTCTATCTGTGATGTTTTTCCTTTTTGTGGGATAACTAGAGTATTGATTTTAAATGTATATTCTCTAGGTACCATATCCTTCCTCCTTTTCAAACTATGTCAGTTCCTCATCTTTTTCCAAATCCACTCAGTTTCTTTCATTTCTTTCTTCTTTATGTACTGGATAAGGGCCATGGCCAGTTTTACTACAGGCAGTTCTCTCTCAGAGCTGGGTCTTAGAAAATCCACACTGTGGCTGGGAGGCAGATTCGTTTGTAAAACCCAGTGCTTCCAGTTCTCATCAAGACCAGAACTTTGCAGGCATTGTGAAAAGGTAGAGAGAGTCAGATGAATAAAAGCATTCATTTACAGTAGATTACCTGAGACTTTATAAGAGATATAAACCCTCCTACTTCAGCACATAATCCAGCTACTGATTGACGGGGATGGAAGGGCAGAGGGAAGAGAGCTAGCAAACAAAAAAAAAAGGGAGAAGCTTTTGCTGTGGGTCTTTTATGACTGTTCATTCCCAGTGGTGCTACTTGCTGAAGCATCTCAGTAAAGCAAGATGTGAGAGTTAGATAGATACCTGAGGTGATAAGGGATTGCAGTTTCTAGTTCTGGGTGCAAAGTCAGCTTGTGTTTCTTAGGGTATCATTGTACCCTTACAGACAGGATTAAGATCAGTTCATCCCAAACTTATTATCATCCCCAAGAGACTTGTTACCATCATAATTGGTCTCCATCGAAAGGCAGAGTTGCCTTTTGTGTACCCGCACACATCCCATGTGTATCTCTCTATAAAATGTGATGGATTAGCATGCTTCTTTGAATCACAGTGTCAGGCTATGAATCTAGAATGGTTCCTGTGGAAGGAGTCTTACACCACGTAGTTAATAACTTGTTGAGGGTTCATTCAAGGCATTCATTGTCAGTCCAGGCAAATGACACTGTTCAAGCCTCACACATTAGCACCTTTAAAGTGGTAGAGGGCAAGAAGAATTTGATGGGAGGAGATACTAGATTTCTTCCTGCCTGGGTTGAGGTTGGCTGGAGGAATATGGGAAAGTGAGAGAAGAGACTGGAATGTGAATGATTCCAAAGATAGATCTGGGTTATAAAAAACAATGAATGGATTCTGTTGCTTGGGCTCTTTTCTGTGAAGGTGATCCTAGGAGGCTGGGCATGTATGAAAACCACAGTCCTCAGCCAGGAAAGCTATTGGCTTGCTTACTGAACCATACAGCGTGGGAGAAACTTTTAAAGACGATTGAAGTGCAAGGTAGATGTGGGCCTGCTTCCTTCTTTTTTTTTTTTTTAAACCATTTATACATTTTTTTTAACTATGCAAACTGGTTTGGATTTGGAAAATGAATATGTTTATTTTCACTTTAACTTGATTTAAAAGTGATATAAAAATAACTATCTAACATCAGGATACTCTCTGTTACCTGTAACTGTTCTTAATAATGGGGTACTGGGCCACTCTATCAATAAAGTATCCAGCTCCCAAATTCAAGGGCATCCTAAAGGTGTTTCTCCTCTTAAATTGCTCTGGGTAGTTCTTGATTCATTGATTTGGGAGAAGTGTTCACCAATGACCAGTGATAACCAGGAAAACTCTTTGCTATATTTTAAAGTGTGCATTAAGGGAATGTCTGCACACCAGGGCTTAGAGTCACTCTCTGTGATTTTGTGAGATACCTGCCAACCATGAGTGACATATAATAAAAATGTTTACATCTAGGAGAGCAGGACAGAGCAAGATAAAGAAAGATCTTTAGTGCTGGAACAGAAATAGAACTCTAAGTTCTCATAGGCCTTAGAGACCTCATTGTGTCAGTTTATATTTTCTAGACCTGTTTCACCAAGAAAACAAGTAATTTTTAAAACTACAAACTGAAATCCTTTTTCTTAGGATTACAAATTACGTTTGTTGACAAAGCACTCATGAGTTGCCTCCATGTTACTGCTGTAAGTTGAAAGTCACTGGCAATTTCATTTGTTAGGTGATGAAACTGTTTAAGAAAAAAAGAACAAAGAAAAAAAAAAAGGGAGGAGGGAAAATGGAGGGTTTCCTAGAGGGTTGTTTTTAAATTCTACTTCCATGATTTGCACCTGCTGAGAAGGTAGGACTTAACCTATCCTCAGTTCCCTGTGGCAATGCCTGTATTGGCAACCTCTGAGCAAACAGCGTGGAACAGCTTTGATTCTATTTCTTCTCCCCTCCTTCCCATTTGTTGCTTCACTGTGGATCACGAGGTGTGCCAGCCTCCTTGCATTGGGAGTGAAATCAAGCAAAGGCTTTTCAGCAAATTTTGCAGAAGTCTGAGAGCTCTATAATTGGCATTATCTACAATACCTGAAATCAGGTAGCAGCAGAGGAACAATGCAAGCAAAGCAGGGAATGTCACTCAGAGCCTTTTGCATGGGTGTGAGCAGGTTACTGAAAAAAGAAGCCTGATCCTGCAATTTTCTTGCAACCTCCTTACGAGGCATTAAGGGCATTAGTGTTCTCTAAAGCTCGTATCTCTCAGGAATCAGGGTTAGGGTTAAACTTATGCAGCTAGCCCTATAGAATTTTTTTCCGTACATGGTACACTAAGGCTAATATCAGGCTAAAGACAAAACTATATAGAAAAGGGTGGCATGCACTTCAAACTGAACACACAGAGAATATTTAATCTTTCCTCTTTAATTATTGAACCATTTTTTACTGGAGCTGAGCGCAGAGCAGCAGACGGATGTGAGCCAATTCAAGAATTCCGCCTTTCCCAGGAACAGTGCCAGGTATGGGTGACCAGAGAGAATGAGAGATGGGACACTTCCATCATTAGCTACATGCTCATGAGTTTGAAGTGTGATTATGAAATTCCTCTTGTGACATATGAATCTAGGGGCTTGATTTCACCCTGACAGCGTTTTTGCTGGAAAACCACTTTGAAGAATGAAGGTTCTCATCCTGTTTCTAAGAGCTTAGAAAGCTAGTAGATATGCTAACTATTAGAGTTTATAAAGCTATGTTACCTAAACAGAGCTCTCCAAGTTTGGCTGTACCTTTCAGTAGTGAATACTGGTGGTTTTTTTTCTGTTATAGCATTTCATCCTAAACATCTCCATATAATGGACAAAAACAGTAATATCCTTTCAGATTCCCTTGTTTTCAGGAGAAAAGATGGCTAGCAAGGAAGGAAAGCGTATATTGCAGGATTGAAGTGATTCATCTGCGAGATGGAACTTAAAACAATGTTCCTAACTCTCTTTCTGTCTTCTTTCAAGTCTCTCCAGAAACTGTTTTGACTTTGAGAGTACAAACTGTTTTAACAACATGGCTTTTCACAGGGAGTTTGTTAAGGGGAAAAATAAAATGCTAAATGAATTCATTTAGAACTACTATTCATCAAATCCTACAACGCTAGAACATGGGACACTCATTGAAAGCAGTAGGAGATTGGTTTAAAACAGTTAAAAAAAATTACTTTTCTATGGAGTGGCTAGTGAACATCTGGAATTTGTTGCCACAGAAGGTTGTTGACAGTGGATCCATAAACAGATACTAAAGTGCCCAGATGGGGATGTTTCTTGCAGCGTCGCTGATCAGCTCATTGTAGATGCTGGGGTAGTATAAGCGGGGGATGGACACAGGCAGTGACGAGGCTGTCATGCTCTCCCTGAGAAGTGTCCCTTATTGCCACTGTCAGAGGCAGCACGCTGGGCTGGAAATGCCCAGTAGGGCATTTCATTTACTTTTATGCTGTCTTTTTCCTTAGCTGTGTTCTTACACCGAGCTCTTCAGACACTGTCAGTCATAGATCTCTTCTTCTTTCTTCTTTGACACCATATCAAAGGAAGTCAGTACTGGTGTTTTCCTTGTTCTTTTCAAGAAGTTTCTGTTGGCTTTGAGTACTAAGACTGAAATAGCACTGTGAGAAAGTGAGAAAATTAACAATGAAATTGTGAGCTGTTTGAGCACAGGACTCAGGTCATCTGCATTATTAGGCCTTTAACTCCATAAATAGCAACATAATAATAAATACGATATGTTGAAGTGGTACATACTACACCCTTCTTTATTATGTAACCCAAAGCAAACTTGTACATACTGTGCTTCAAACAAAATTTGTATTTGTAGTGTTTGTGATTGGCCCAGAATGATGTGGAATGAAAGCTTTATTTGATACTGAGGTTTATAATTATTTGATACTGAGTTGCACAGTTCTGTGTTTGTTTCCTTGTAGAAACTGCCTGAAACTGTGATTTTTGGCAGCCATACAATCAACAGGTCTGTCTAGGTTGGTTGATTCTTTCTCTGGAAACAGAATCAATATCATGTTGCTGTAATAAGTAGCTCATATACAAAATCGGCTTTGTTTGTGATATTGAAATTTTTTAAATTTAGAGTTCACTTCTTGCAAACTTGCAGCAGAAGACCTTGAATACTGGAGTACTTATGACAAGGAATTATTAAAAGGTCTCAAATACTATAACCAAGGGTGAAGTAAAATTTTACATTTGAGGCTAAATGAATTTTCCACTGCAAAGTCTCTCAGCTGTGGTTGAGATGTTATAAAGGGCAAAGGTCAACTATGGAAGAGAATTTTTCGTTGATTTCTCCAATATGAGATCAGAAAGATGCTGTACCCATTTTATTAGTTTCGGAAACTGAGAACGTAGTTGCTAAAAATTTAATTTGTAACATTTTCATGATACGCTAGTGTCTTCTGGCACTAGCTTTGCTAGTTGCTGTAGGTTCAAATGACACTTTTCATGTATTTGTTTATATCTGGATATACTTCTTCTTGATATACTTGTGAAATAAAAAGGAAATGAACAGCTCTTGTCGTTTCCAAAAGTGACATGCTAAAATAAATCATAAGCATAATTTGGGAAACTTGTCAAAACATAATTAGGATTAGTTTTTATTGAAGACTGTGTTGTGGTAGTGATAGGACGTAATTCATGGCAATCACTTCAAGTCACCTCATGTTATGTGCATTTAACTTGATTTATTGATGCAAAATTGCAATGAGATGTCAGTGCCTGCCAATTCAGCGTATTTGGGTGAGCCATTCAGTCACCTCCAGCATATTTCCTGTGTAGGCCAGCAGATGCAGCTCTACTTCAGGTGGTTTCACTGCCAAGGGAAGATTGATATAGCATGGAACTGAGCAGGCAAATGCTGCTTCAAATATTGCTAAGTTGGTGTCTTTCCTGAGCTCCCTGACTTAATCCCTTCTACTTCACCAGCACTAGCTTTATGCATGTAATGATACAGAATCCTGACATAAAAGAGTCAGGAAAAGCACATTGCAACTAGGCCACTCTTTTAGACACATTATGCCCTTTGTCGCAAGGAAGAAGAAAAATCAGTGATCCTGCTTCAGTCTGTTCAGTAACACACAGACTCCTGCAAATTCAGGAGCACACTGAAAAATAGCAGATCTCCACAGACTATGAAGTCAAGGAAGCGGCAGGTCATTATAGTTTTATGTTAACATTGGTATGTAACCTTCAACCTTAAATCTTGACTGCATAGATCTCTGTGGTTTTCTGATATCCTGTGCTGGAAGAAGAGAAGGGCACGGAAATTTTTCAGACCTGTAAGAAACAAACTGAATGACTGGGTCTAGTTCCCCTTAGTCACAGATGACTATTCAGTAGTCCTTTAATCTGGAAGAAACCACAAAATATTTCCCAACTGCTTGTAGTGTACTATTTTGCTTAGCAGAAAAAATGAAAGCTTCAGAAGTATGATGCTGTATGGGAAGAAAGCAGAGAAGACCAAGATGTCTAAATCTTCATTGTACCTGGAAATGTATTAGACAGAATTTCCCAGGTGAACCTGGTAAACTGATCATAGCTCTTTCTATAAGCTAAATCAGGAAAATATTAGTGATCTGTGCCAATGTGACCTAGGGGAGAGTTGTCAGCATGATATATTAACAAGGCAGCAAAAGGGTGCAGTTGCTGATGCTGTGCAGGAAAGGCCGATAAAGCTTTTACGTGGGAAATTCCTCCACATATATGGTTAGACTGAACTTAAAGACAAGAGGACCTCCCACACTGCCCCTGACTCTCAGCCTGTTGAATCTTGCTCCAAAAAACTATTCAAGAAGGTAAATTCTTTCATCATTCCTGAGTGTATGCATCCTATATCATCACTGATGTCAAGTGCACTGAAACAGTACCATACTATTTTGTTACAAAATAATCCCATGTGTTTGGGAAAACTTCATGAGCAGATCTCTGCTGAAACAGATCTCCCCCTCACCAGCAAAAACTATCATCTAAGAGGTGGCAGGGATTCAGGGCAACACAGAAAAGTGGTATGAGTCCTACCTGGTGGGGGAAAACCTAGTGAGGAGTGATGGTACCACTACTTTTCTTCCTTGTGGAAGCACACAAGGTTCAGTTCTCTGTTTCGTTCTCTGTTTAGTCCCTTTTAGCATTGAAGCATAATAAATTGAGGTGGTGCAAAATATACCGAAAGATGTGAAAGCCAGTAGTCTGACAAGAGCAAAAAGGGAATAAAAGGGTTTGATCAAGAGAGAAATATAATTAAAGTGCTAGGAAACAGGAGGACTTATGCAATAAGATGAACTGGAAGAGATGTGCTGGAATGCACAGTGCCACCTCTTAGATGACAGCTTTTGTTGGTGAGTGGGAAGATCTGTTTCAGTAGAGATCTTCTCATGAGGCCAAAATGTCTGGAGAGGCTTGGATTTTCTGTGGGCCAAGTGAAGAAGTCATTACAGAGATTTAGGTTCCTGAAGATACGCTCCCTTAGCTATGATTTCAGCTGTATTATTCTGATCAGATTGCATCCTGACACAAGCCAAGACATTTCTTTGATTCCGAAAAAAACACTTTGAGATGTGGAATTTCTAGGAATGACAGCCTTTGCCACTGTCAGAGGGATTTCTTGTGTATGGCCTGAGTAGCAAAACATCACAACTGAGTATCAAGAAGGTTCCTTGCCCTTCTTCAATAATTGCTAGAATATATGTTTAAAATCCATGCATTTCTGTGGATTATAAAATGTGTACAATTAATTCATTGTGTTTGGATATTCATTTTCAAGTGAAGCTAACCCATACATTTATTAGACAATAATCAATATGAAATGTAGGGAAAATATCTATGGAAAAAGGTGGGTATGTAGCACATTGGATACTAAATGAATTAATGTGCTCCTCAGGATCTTAAAGAGAAGTTTTTCATTGGTTACTTCAAGTGCTGGAAGGTTTCAATGGCAAGTTATAATCTTGTTCTTCAATACTGTCAGGCAAATTACTCCATTCGCTTAAATTTGTTTTGTCACTGCAACACTGAATATTCACTTGTAAATGAAATAGCAATTAATTATATAGCAGATAGCTATGGCAAGACACAAAACTGCCTTTTGATAAATTTGTGTTTCATTCCATCATCCTGGCAGGCTAGCTGGTTTTCTTGAAGTCCCTAGTAATTTGTGTCTATGGATGACTATCTTTGGTCATCACTGTTAATACCTGCCAGCTGACATCAAACCGAACTCCCAAGCAGAGCAGGCAGCAAGGAATGTACTGAGATCACATATGATAATGCAAAGTGCAGTATCTTAGCTGTCATCTTTGAAGAAGGATGCATTGTACTTCTTTTAAACAGCAATTGAAGCTTCAAAGAAGAAGAAAATTGGTATTGGAATATCCATAAAGAACTAGTCACAACTGTGTATTTCTATTCCAGAAAGCCAGAGGAGGTTCAGCACCTTTGAAGGTATTAAACAAAAAGAGCCCTGCTTGTTTTAGCTCTATTTGAAATGCAGATGGGGAGGAGGGAATAATGTTTGCTAAACTGGAGAGAACAAAACTGGTTTTAAAAGTAAAATATCTTCTTGGAGAGTATCAAGATAATAGCATGGAAACCAAACCAAACTAAGCCATCTTCCTATAGAAATACTGTAGTGTGCCTTTCATCAAGTAAAACCAGGAGATATGGGGATGGCTCCTCCGGTGATACCATTATCATAATTTCATTTAAACCAGTAGATTTCTAATGCTTATACCATCAAAGACTCCCCCAGTTCTCTTTTGTTTTTCTTCATCCTCTTCTGTATATGTCATTTGCATTCTCAGATGACAGTGAAATGTTAGGCTTTGAACTTCCAAGTATTTAATTGTTTGCTTTAAGCAAGTCATTAGTCCTATTAGATCTGATTCACATTTGAACCAACGCTGTTATACGTTGTTCCAGGGACTAGGAAACACACACAAATTAAACCCCTGTTTCATTAAGGCTGCTTTATAGGGGGTTTTCGAGGAGGAGGAGATGATGTTTTCAGTGTAAAGGAGAACTTGGTTCCTAGACCTCAGCTTGAATCTCACATACTTTCAGTGTAGATGATTTGATGACTTGGGGTGCTGGCTGACTAAATGCACTACAGGACTGTGAGAGTGCTCTGCCTGTTACTGCTAAAATCTTTAGGAACACTTTCATGGTGCATATTAAATTGTGCAATCTGAACTGTGTTTGTAGGAGCCAAAACAAGAAGACTTTTTATATTCAAGGAATATTAAATCCTGTTCCCATATTGGTTGTTCTTTTGTGCTTTGTCCTCTTTTTAATTCAAAATCAATTATTGAAATTAATATTTCCATCACCAGAAGCAAACCACAAGCCATCAGTTTCTTGAGTATGTGATATTTTCCTCTTTCCCTTAGTCATTATGCCATGAATTTGTGTCCCCATTAAATTTGGATTTTAGGTCTAAAGTTATCCAGGTTACCTCTTGGATTAATCTCTAACACTTTGCTGATCAGTCTGTTTGCCAGAAGTCCTGTGTGTTCAGGCATTCATGAAACAGTAGGAATAAAATGGGGAGATATGATTAGGGAATCGTATGATGGCAGACATGTGAGTTGGAGTCTTTTTCCTGCATCTGTCGTCTCAGTTCTCCTTCCTGTCTTTCCTTTATGTCTTTGAGATTCTCAGTTTTTAAACTAGTGAGCTGAGTGAGGAATAACAATGGCTCCTTCTGTCAGGCTCTCCTTTTTTCCCCCTACCAGTGTCCTTGAGTGGTAATGCCAATATGCTGGTAGCTTCAAGTAAGATAGGAAGAAAATATATCTCTGACTCTTCTTTGTAAGTTCATAAACTTCACTCACATATCTATGGTGACTTCTATTAATAGCATCCTTTCCTATGTTTTGCTTTTTTAACAAGAGATTAACAATATTGTGTATCTCATGTCAGAATGGACTGCCTCTGTGCTGACAGACAGGCTTGTAATTTTAGAAGAGCCTTAGCAGTAATCTTCATACCATGGTCAGTATATTATTTGGATAAATTGCTTCTGCATGTTTATATAATATAATGGCTGTATGGGAAGGCATATGGCCTCTAAGGGATTATACCTAGTTACAGACACCCTGTTCAGGCACTTGCCTCTGTGACTCTTGTGTAAAGACTTGGAGTAGCAGTCTGAGCAGGGAATGAGCTGCTTAATGTGATTTTAACAAAGATCTAGCATGTTATTCCCTGTTTTCTGATTGACTTTGTAATAGTTACTTTGTGCAAGTTTTTCTTACGTTTTCTAAAAGAAATGCACCTATACTCTATCAAACTCTTCATTCAAACATGAATGATGCAGCAAAATCTTTTATTGGATTCTTTTTTTTTTAAAGATAGGAAACTGCTCTTTCTGTAAATAATAATGAAGCAATAATTTCTCCAATAATGGAGAAATTATGAATCTAAAAGAAAAAAATCTTCACAAAGGAAACACTTTAAGATGAAAACTATATTATTTTAATGTAAATTATTCGTAGGTTTTCAAGTTTAAATGAAGTTTGTGAACCTAACTTTGTTATGATTCTTTAATAGAACTTTAATATAAGTTTAATGTTTAAATCTATGATGTGGGGAATGAAATTGTACTCAAGGAAACCATTCTGATTTCTGTATTATTAGAAAAGTTTATGTTTGTATTCAGTGGGCTACTCTGAGAGCATTTGGTCTCCTTGTCTTTTTAATGCCACAGTATAACATGGAACACGCACAAGATTGTATGGGAACAAGTAGTGCTCTTTTAGGAGAAGAAATTGCCATATCTGTTCTAGTCTGTTTCTTGTTGCTAATAAAAGGGCTGGTCAGGGAAGTTCTCAGCTTTTGTTATGTGGTAGGTGCAATTGGTTGTACTGAATTTCTCTCTATTTTACCTTCATTTTACCTCTGCTCACTCATTTCCTTTTTACGGTCTCTGTTGCTAGTCCAGCTTATTTCGCTGCTACCTTTTCTTTCAACATCTTTGATGCTCATGTAGTCATTGAATTCTCTTTGTCACTCCCTTTTGTATATGATTGGCTCCCAAATACTGCTTACCCTGTAAAGCTTTTCCTTCAGTTATCCTGAAGCTACTGTTCTTCCAAGGTTATATTGATTTCTAGAGTCCCTGAGAAAAACTCTGCAGGCCTTCTGGCTATGTAAAGCTCTTCAAAGAGGTAGAATACAAGAATGTCTATAGTGATGACATCTCTAGTTAATAGCCAAAAGTTGCTGAAGTAAGTTATTTCAACTCCTCATGCACCTGAGCTTGTTACTTCAACTCTTTGTACTTGAGCAGTGGAAATAATGGGATTTTTCAAGAGATTTATGTTTCCTTTTATTGTATGCATTGAAGATATCCAAACCTTTATTGGAATGAGTCTGAGGAGTTGCAAGTGTGTCCTAACAAGGTGTCTTTGAGTAAGTGTAATTAAATCATATACTCGGAATTAATCCCATGTTCTCTTTCTGCATTCACTTGCTCTTTCTTTTCTTCATCCCCTCAAAATGTTTCCCTCGTTTGCATTCATAGTCTCTTTGACAACATTTCCTCAGCTTCTAAGGCCTTATTCATCAACCATCTCAACCAAATTTTTCATTTCCTTGTCTTGTGTCTCAGGTTGTCTGTCTGTATTTCTCATCCACTTCAACCATGTCCCTCGAGCCTTCTGGCAATACCTTGCAGCTTTTCCTGCCACATTTCTTGGTACTCTGAGACAGTATCTTTTAGTTCCTTTAGGAGTGAATCTTTGTTTCCTCAGCAGTAATCAAGTCTTTTTTAGCTCATCCTTGTGTTTTTCTGGTGTTCCAGGCTACCTTCTCAGCTCTTTGTTTATTGCTTTGAAATTTGTGAAACATAAAATATCTGGAGAGAAAGTAGGAATAGCCCCTTTGTTTGTCTGCAGTTGTTATATGCTTGTTGAATATAGAAAAAAAAATCATTTGGACATTACAGAAGTTCCTTGTTTATTTTAACATAATTTTTTATTTTACAGATTTTTAAATGTAAGATATTCTCTTTTGAAATTTGAACTCCAAATTATAGCAGATTTTTGGGGTCTAACTGATCTGTGTTCTTTCATGGTGATTTAAATTAAGATAATATTCAAACAGTTTACTATTGCTGTTGAAGTTTTAAAGAATGTCAGGCTATTAAACCTGGAAATGTAATTTGCTAAGTCCCAGAAAACAGAGATTGTTGAATTGCTTAATCAGTTTTGGGTAGGTATAGCTTCTTATGCTGCTGGAAGATTTAAATTTTTAAAGTCATGTTGATTTATTCTGTTTAGTTCCATGACTTGTTCAACATGGAGTTGGAAAACCAAGAAAGCTGGCTCTCCTTTTTCAATTTAGATCAAGAACTAAATACGAGAGACTGAGGTTAACTAGTTCAAAAATCATGAAGGACGTACTGACTGAAGCAATCTGTTTAATTCATGCCCCATGTATAACAGCAGTGGGTGATACATCAACAGAATGGCTTTATTGCAACTCCAAATGTAGGTAATTCTGCATTGCAGATTATTAGAGGTTGAAATTATTGCTTTATCTCTTATAATAGTTTTGTACTTGTGTCTTTATTATCCTGCCTGGCCTGACCTCTCTCCAAGCCTGTTTCTCTGTCAAGAGCTGACCAGTACCATCTTCATGTGTCTGGAGTCAGTTCCCAAAATAGGAATGTTAATTGTGCTAGAAGAGAGAGGTCCTGAGGAGAGGAACACATCTGCAGACTGCAGGGCAACTTGCACTGAAGTCACTAGCATGGGGTGGAGTTCCTGTGGGTCATGTCTAGGAAAATGTGGTTGCTGGGAAGAAAGAATTTAGAGAACAGTGAAGAAGAGAAACCCCATCTTCACTCAGAGTCTGCTTAAAGCTCCCTGTCTGCTTCCCCAAAAGATTTAACAGCACTGTGATCCGTTTTTAAGTATCAGTACGGTGGAAGTTTGAGATGTCATTGCATGTCTCTAATAGATAGTACTTTATATAATCAATTGATTCATTTTAAATGAACATCATCTCTATAGCATACTCAACATTGTTTTATTAAACTCATTTTAAAAATGCTGTTGTCCTGCATTTTTAATTTAATTCCCATTTCCATTCAAAGGCAGCTTGACACAAAACACAAATGAAAGAATTGAAAGTGGGTCATCTAGTAAATAAGGAATGTCATTCAGCATTTCTTATGTAATTAAGTGTAAAAAAAAAAAAAAACCTCTGTGTAGATGCTAAGCTATGGAACTGTTAAGTGAAGCATGGATACAGTCCTGATTGGAACAGAGGAGCTGTGTAACCTCTACTCCATGACCACTTCATGAAAATGAAAGTATACACTCTTAACCATATGATGATAATGGGGACAAGGGTCAATCTTCTAGTCCCTCCAGTGTATCTATGCATGTTAAATATATTCCTAATGTATACTTTTGGTTAGCTAAAAGAAGTACCACTCTGGGGATGCAGCTGTCTAGAGAAGCCCAAGAGAGCTTTCAAAAAGATACCTCAGGCACTTTCATGTCCTCTGCCTTCAGTTCCTCCTTCATCTGTCAGATAAATCTCCTGCTCCCAGTCACTCCCTTGTCCACTGTCACCTTTTAAAGATCAAAGGGATTAAAATTCAGAAAATGCTGTTTCACTCATGAGAATGAGGAGGTGGAAACAGCTGGCCATTCAAAACATGAGTCTTCTAGCTGGCTAGTATGTGATTTCTCAACTGATCAGCCTTAAGCCAGAAGGCACATAACCTCCAGATGAACGTTATGCCCTGCCTCTCAGTACTGATGGTCCCCAAAATGTCTTGGAAGCTGCAGTTAGCATACAGATCTGAGTGTGGAAGTATATATTGTGTGCATCACCTTAAGTGCAGAGTACTTTCTCTTCACTGATGTTTCTACAACAACTTCTGAGCAGAACATGGACTTTGACAGAGTCCTGCTTGAAATAACTTTTCTGGAAAACAAAACCCCTGACAGTTAAAATTCCCACTATTTGGTCTTTCTTCTTTAGCCAAAACATATTAATAACATAACAAGGACATTGAGATGACAGAAATTCACCAGTCATTTAATCAGTCTGTTAACCAAACTCACTCACTAACCAAACTTAGGAACGATGTACAATTAATCTCTGATTTGTTCAGATTTATGAGTCTGCTATAAATTTATACCTGTATTATACCTGTGAGGTGATGATTAATTCATTGTGTTGTCTCAGGAGTGATTGCTTAAGTTTGTTATGATTGTTGCCTAGTTATTTTCCTCATTTCTTAATTCTCTTTGGGAAGTAGAGAAAGTGTTGCCTCTTTATCCTCAGTAAATATTTGTCTAGAGTGACAGCAATATGCTGCCTAGGCCGTCCTATCCTAACAGCATTGATTACTTTCTGAAAGGCTTCTGTTCTCTGGCCATCACAGGCCATATTTTCTCTGATAACCTTTTTGTTATTGGTATGAACAGTGCTAGCTCTGGATTTTGTTCTCTGTGTATCTGTCAAATAATCCAGAGCACTTGTCTGATTTGCTGAAACTACAAAGGTTTCAACTGAGGTTCATACATTTGTAACAGAAAAAAATAATCTCTGTATCCTCTGGAGAAAAAGGGAGGTCTGGTGACTGTTTTTAACCAAAAAAGGCTCTCTTTGAAGCAGGTTATCTAAAATTAAAGTCCCTTCTCTGCTTGAATATTGACTTCCAAGTTTTTGTTAGCGCCCATGATAGTGGTCTCTAGTTTTAAACATATGCTGGTTAGAGCTTTCACTGATACCGCCTTAAAGTTACACGAGCAATTTAGTTTTGTATTTCCTGTCATACTGCTTTTGAATTGGTGTGGTATTACAAGGAAATCTCTTTATTTAACTCTTACAATTTATTGTTGCCTTTTCAAGAACTTTTCCTCATGTTCTTAAATGGGATCTCTCAGTAGCACTTACAGTAGTTGCTGATATAAAAAACTACATTTGTCACAAATTTGGTCCATCATTCCAAGGAATCTCAGTATCTTTTCTTATCTGTCGCCTAGACATGATGATGATGCTGACAACCTCATTGTGGTTTCCTGTTCACCTTTGTGCACTGACAGCTATCTCTGCGGCTCTTCCTGTACAGTACTTCCATTGTGTCCCCTTCATGTTTTTTTTGTTTAGCTTTAGCTTGGCATTTTTTGATTGTTGCAAAGTTGACCAAAACCTCGTCAGCCTCTCTATTCCTGTTTTTTCTTAGATGAAGTGTTATTTATGTAAAACTTGATATCCTACCTGTGCCATCACAAGCTAAATGTATAACTGTTCCAAATAGCATCTACCAGAATTTTGCCTTTTCATCTAACATAGACATTTTTGACATTAATGGTCTCTCAGTTGCCTTGTAGGCAATAAAAAATGTTCCAGTTTTACGTTGGTTCTTGTTTATGCAAAAGTGCCTTTTTTTTACCTTTGTTGCTCAGAATTGTTAGACTCCTCTGATTTCTAAAGCAATGAGGCTGTTACCCTGTGTTTAGGAGAAAGAGGTTCAGGATCAGTCACTGCAAGCCCACTGCCATCCCAAAGTGATTAATTACTGTTGTGTATAGTCTCAGTTAGCAGCCAGTAATGAGCTGCATATGTGTATTTTGTTTAGATTTTGTATAATGTAGGTACAGATTGTTACAGAATGCAAGCTCCAGTAGAAGTCAGATTACACAGTGAAAAACGCAAATAAGTTACCAAAGAGAGGGGGATTTTTTTTATCCTCGTATTGAAGTCACTGAAGTAAGAAACTTTTTATCAGCCAGTTTAATATGGAAGATAATTTCTGGTCTAACAAACAGATATTTGCATATCTAAGGAAGTGAACAGGCACTATTAAGAATGGCCAGACAGTCTCTGGGATAAAGAGGAAATAGAATGAGTCAGGATGAAAGATTAAGTCTGTTTAGATCCCAGGAACACTTCAAAGGTGAGACTGGCTAAAACCTGTTGTGCTTTAACCAAGGGACATCCAGGAACGGGAAGATCTAAGAGTGAGTGGAGGAGCGACCTGAAAGCGCTCTATGAGAAGTTCTCTCCTTTGGATGAATTCTGTGGCAAGAACTTCCAAATAGTTTTTCAATAATAGAGAAAACCTGAAACAAAAGGTATGCACAAGGACCAAAACCCTGATTGCCCCCTTGTGACTGCCAGCTCAGTAGGGGTGTAATGTCAGTGTAAATACATTAAGTATAGCTTATTTTTTCCCTTTTATTTGGTGGAAACTTTCAGAAGCATTTGTTACAGCATTGTCTGTTTTGAAAGTTATTGATAAATCCTTTTATCTGCTTTTGACCCAAATTTGGCTTAAATATGATTTAAGGGAACTATAAGGCATATTTTATGCAAAAGCATGCCAATTCTATACTGTATGGCATTTGTATATCATAACAGTATCCAGGAACAGTTTATGTGAGTTGGTGTTGCTGTCAACAGCATATACACACTCCATCGATGAAGCAAGGAGGTTTAATCTGTCACCATTCCAATATTTCTTCTGACACACTGAACAATATTCTCGCTTGTCTGGACTGTCACTGTGTGTCCAGCTCCATGTGTTCTCCAAGTTCTGCATGATTTTCTGTTTCAGGTTTCTTTTCTGCTGGAATATTGGATTATCAGTCTTACTCACTATGTCAGAGAACTGTCTAATCTCTATAAACGTTATTCTGGACTGGACAACTCCTGTTGCTTGCCAGACTTTTCCTTAATTCTGAGTCTTCCAGTAGTCTGTTTGGAAATATTTTCCCAGGTTCTTTCACAATCTGCTGTATTCTCAGCTCTTATTAGCTCCTTGCCAAACTCCAGTAGTGTGGTTTAGTTTGTATCAGTCACCAACTTCTCTATAGTGTGTCACTTCTTTTGTAGCTTCAGATGAAAAGCATTTCTTTCCAGAGTTTCATTTTTACGTGGATTGCAGTATTCTTCCATTTCTGTAATACATTTTCGTATTTGGATTCTACTCTCTGAGTTAATTGAAACTATTCAATGCATCAGGTATATCTGAAACCACAACTGTCAGAAATAAGGCTACTCTCTAATTACTGTCTTTCTCTTCACTAATACCTATTGCTTTCAGGTGCAGAATGAAGTACCGTCTAAATCTCTTCTTGTAGTTTTCTGTGCTTCCAGAATATTTCAGCTCCAATGGAGCTTTCAGCTACTCTACTTTTCCATTAAGTTTATTTCTTTTAATTCTTTTTTTTTCTGCTGATAACCATATGGAGTTCAGTAATAACTGGGCCCAAGATGCTTATAAAAAAAAAAAGTTCCTCTTTATTCAGTGCTGTAGTACTATCTGCCTCTGCATAACAGAACTTGAGCTTCTGTGGAGCCCTTCGCTCAGCCTTCCTGCTAAACTTCTTGAAGGTTCAGTTCCTGATACTGCAAGAACTGTGGGAAATCCAGAATACTCTGCAAAGAAGGTTGATTCTTCTGTCAGATTCTTGAACTCCTGCTTTTTATTGTGATTTTTTGCCTGTGACAGGTAACAGTGCACAGTATGTTGCTGGCAGCCTGTATCCATGCTGATCTGGAACAGAGCGAAGGAGTAAATCCACTTAGTTAAATCCCTCCAGGATATCTATATACCCCAAGAAGTTCACCTTTGACTTTTACCTTTTGGTCCAACTGGTCCTTCTGGATGTTCCTGGGAGCCTCTTGTAAGGGATTCTGTAACAAGGCTTAATTCAAATGGTTACATCCTTAGGCACAACTGAGGAGGAAGAGTATGGACCTGCATGAGAGTGTAATGACTGAGCCATGTATGTCTTTAGAATTGAGTATAATGTTTTTTCTGTGATATGTCATGTGATATGTTACAGAAAGTTCTTGATTCTTTTTGTATGAAACAAACTGGTGAAAAGGTACATGCTGGCTTTTGTTGGCTTTTTGCTGGCAAAGTATTTTAATAATTTATTTAACTTATATTAACAAAATAAGCAAGAAGAGAGCAAATATTTTTACTAAGATCGTAAGAATTTATCCTGATGTAATATTATCAAAAGAATTTGCGTAAGAATATAAGAGAAACTTTAGGAGTTAGGATAAGCAGCAAGAACTAAAAATGGCATCTCAAGAGACGCCTTGATATGAAGTGATTTTTTGTTTCAAGATAGTCTGTTCTTATTTCTTCATCTTACACTGGAAGAGAGAAGAGAAATGATACTAAAAGCTTAGATGATACAGTCTCCTTGAAAACATTGCCTTCAGATGTAGTGTATGTGTCTATCTAGCTATATTGTAATTTTATCTCCAGACGGAATATTCTGATATGTATTTTTGAGACACTGGTACTAGTAATGTGCAGGACACCTGCCCGTGTTCCCCAAATTCCTGTTTGTACTTTCTCTACTTAAATGTGCCCATTGCCTGTGAATACAATCTCACTTCAAAGCAAACAAAGGAGGTAAATCCAGGTATATAGAGTGTTTTACTAATGAAAACATTCATGTCTTTATTACTGTAACGCAAAGCAGTTTTGTATGGCAGATGAATAGATTTGTTTTACCTCATTATTACAATAAATAATATGGATTTTTGGAGTTTTCTGTGTACCTGCTCTGTGGTTTTGCAATGAAAAGGAGGAATATGGCAGTGGCACTTGTTCATTTTCTTTACAGCAGTATTCATACTGATAGTGTTCAGTGATCAGTTACACGTTGTTTTCGGCTATAGTCCTCATGCTCTATTAACTATGGTGTTAGGAAAATGGCTGCTGGCAATTCTCCATCACGTCAGTGCTTTTAGTATTTACGTTAGAAACAGTACTTATGAAAGCTACAAAAATCTTTCTCATTTTTCCTCCCCTCCAAATATTTCAGTGTTGAGAAGAGGAATGTGTTTGCTCTGTTGATATGTGGTGTTCATTCTCTAAGGGAAGCACGTAGTGTACTGGCACTGTAACTTGGCGTAGCAGAAACCTAAGTTCCTTTCAGCCTGTGCCTCAGTTTGTTCCATGCACCTTTCTGATCTAGTGTGCTAAGAATATTTTAGAACATGACATTAGACTGAGGGGTGGGAAAAAAGTTTTATGTAGGACCAGTATTATGTTTTTACTTACTAGAAACTTCATGAAAGAATTTTTTCCTTGCTTGTTATTATGCAGCAATTCATAATGATTTGTCCAGGTATTATTTAAAAGAAAGGCGTTGTTCATGTGGAGATCAATACAACCAAGATGATACATAATGCAGCCTCTGTGGGGCATTACATTCATTTTTCAGTTCAACTTTGAATCATTTGATACACTTTGAAATGACAAAGCAATAATCTATAGGTTGGAGTTATGAAAATTGGAAGCAATTTAATAATATGCATGTCAAAATCAACAGCTTGTTGTTTCATTTTCTTAAACTGTAAGCTACCTATCACACTAGTCTCAGCTGTTTGAAAAAATAGCAGTTTTCCCTTTTATTATCCTGCTTATTCTTCCCTCTTTCCCCCCTTCCTAATAGCTTTCTCTCCCACATCTTTTCCCTCTTGGAACCTTTAATATTCACATTGCGTTAAACATCTGCTATTGATATCAAACACTCTCGAAATCCAGCCATTGTTTATGTCAGTTAATGTTAAGTAATACTTTGTACTGCAATAAGAAGCAATAAAAAAAACAGCGGAAAACTGCTGTGTGTCAGTGATTTCTCCTCAGGGTCTGCAACAAGCCATTTGATTTGACTGAAATAATGGCAAACAGTTTTAGACCTTTGCATTAACTCTGCAGAGTAACGTCCATGTATGTTGGTAAGTTAGTGTCAGGCTTATAGTGGGATATTGGCCATGTAGTCCCACAGATAGTAACTGATGGGTGCCAGAATAAGCATTTGAGTAAACAGCAATGCTAATCAAAGAATTTCTAGGTGGTGTGACTGTCCTCCTGGTTGTTTGTGACTGTCGGTGTATTTGAATAATTCCCCTATAGCAAGAGAAGGTATGAGAATACTATTGAAGTAGTATAAATAATAATAAAATTAATAATGAAAAAAACCAGATAATTAGGGTACCTAGTTCCTAAGTGCCAAGAGTAAGATATCTGAAAGTGACACAGTTTTCAGAAGACATGCACTTAGTATTTTCTGAAAATCAGGCTTCCCAAAGTGTCTGAAGGTACCCATTCAGATCTGTTAGTTGTGTTTTGTTTTAATATTGAAGTCAGTTGGAAACCATCCATTGACTTCAGTGAGCTTTCACCTAGGCCTGAGATGTTTAGAAGAACTTTTTAAGAAAAGGATGAAACTGTATGCAAGGAAAACTTGCTTTTCCAGCACAATCTTCTGTCATACACCAAGTAAACAGAACAGAAAATAAAGTTTTTCAATAGTCAGTTTAGATTTTTCCTGTAATAACTACTGCTATCAGTAGTTCTTTATCAGCAGCCAGTTTAGATATTTCTTATAATAACTACTATTTAGCATAATGTTTTTTAACTGGAGCTGTCTCTTTTTGTAGTTGGCTTTTTCCTTAAAGTCTGCATGAATCATTAAATGGTGCTCTATTATAGAAAAGTTTCTTCTACTAATTATCAATAAAATAAATTGCGTTGATTAAGGAATCCGAGTGGCAGAAATGTAAATCCCTTTGATAAATAGTTCCGGTTTTTGTATAACAACATTATGCAGCAGTGAGAAGGGGCGAAACAGTACTTTGGATTTTCATCTGTCAAGATAAAAATAAACTGTTATTAGACATCTTTTCTCTTAATTGTTCAAAATTACTGTCAAAAAAGTGAAAATACATAGTATCAGGAAGTCTACACCTGAAGTCTTGAAGAAAGACTCTGCAGAAATGCATGAGAATAATGCCATGAAAGGCATGTAGATAAGTTGAAGGTATTTTTGTGATGTTATTTTTGTAATAAAAATACGGATTATAAGGAAAAAACAGGCAGAATAAAGACATCTGATTAATACTAAAAATGACTGTGTGATTTAGAGCATTCACAGAATGTATGAACTGTTCATGGAGTGAATAGTTTATCTCTGTGTACCTCCTGATTTTTTTAAGGAAAATATATGTGTAAAGAGGGTTGACAGAAAATTCTTGTTTCTCACAGTATATTCTCCTTCACAAGTTGCAGTGTTTCAGTGTTCCCAGATTTATTTGGGAGACTTGATCTATCAGAGAAAATTTGCAGAAATTATTCACGCATTTAGTTGTTATTTCTTTATTTTTCCAGTAAGTGCTTTTTATGCTCCTCCTTTGGAATATTAGGAATTAAATACTGTCATATATTCTGCAGGATCTATCCTTTGGGCACATTTTAACCAGCAGCTAAAACAAATAAAATTTCAGTATATATATTAGTAAATGTGTGCATGTGTGTGGGTATCTGCCTGTGTTTACACACACATTCATATTCCTATGTATAGTAAGGATGTGTCTGTTATTCTAGTATCCTCATCAGACTGTGAACTGAGTTAAAATCGAGGTGGTGAAACATGGCGGAGTGATAGTGGTTGAAAAGATTCTTTCACTGCTTGTAAAGTGGTAAAGGAGGGGGGAAGGAACCCCAAATTCAGGGCACTCTGGATGAGAGGGTTGGGTCTTGTTTTGCGTTTAATCCTACTCAGTTCTAATCCTTCTCTTGTTTTAAGCACAAGCATTGTTCCCAGTAATGTAAGTGTGGAAATTTAGTGTTTTTTAAAGGATATCTAGAAAATATTATACTTGAGTGGGGAAAGTGAAAAGAGAGTATTGTTTGTTCTAATTACACAGATATTAAGCTCACAGATAAAGTAAAAAAAAAAAAAATCGAATGTAGATTTCTCTATGACCAATTTAGGTGTTAAATTGATGATTTTTATTTTGCACTATGATAATAATTGCTAATAACGTCAGGCAATTATATTTTGATGTGAGCTCACATAATTATGTTGCCTTAATTAAATGTTTGGAAATAAAAGAGGCTGTTGAGCTGCGTACGGTTTCTGTAACTTGAAATGTTTTTTGTGAGATTCACACAGGAATGGATTTCAGAAATGTCCAAATACTATCCTTTTATTTGAATAATTGTACTTTCATCATTTTCCAGTGTGGTACAATAGTATGAAGTTCCAATGCCTTTTTACCTTTGCAGCTTTTCTGGTGATTTTATTTTAGCTGTACAGTTTTTACGTCTCAGTCATGAATTTAGTCTGTGTGAAGGCCAAGAGGTGGAAGCCCTCTATTATTGCAGTGGTATAGAGGACTCTCGGCACTGCTGTATCAGGAAATCTCAAGTAACAGTTTGATGATATATGAGGATATTATTCTCTGCAAGTAATAACAAGCTCTTCTATTTCCCCAGCAATATCCACATAATCAAACATTCACAAGTGCTTTACAAAGAATTTAATTAAATAGTGTGCAGAGTAACTGGATGCAGCAGGCACACCAGCTATTATATATTCAGCCTTTCATATTTCTGCAGTTAGTGCAGAATGCTTCTGAGCAGTACAATGTGTGAATGATATTTCTATGAAAACATGCATCATTGCCCCTCCTTTTGTACCCTGCTTCTTAAAAAATACAGCATGACCTTAATGGCTGTCAGCCCCAGGAACACAGGATACCTCCCTCAGTTCTCTAGCGGTGTGATAAGCAGAGGGAAGTACAAATCGTTCTCTTGAGACCGGAATCTGAAACATTGTGCCTCTGAAATCAAACATTTATGGCTCTGCAGATAATGATACAGATTCATGTGCCTTTTACCACAAAAGCTAGACATGTTTGGAATTTTGTTTAAAGGTGTTAGAAATTTGGGGAGCAAAAGCAATAGCTACACAGTCAAGATCAACCACTAAAGAATGTCATTTCAAAATTAACACTACGACTGGTGATTCAGGGTTCAGACATAGACAATGAGGAGAAAAAGATTTCTCAGTCTGAAGTAACGAATACCCTCAGAGTTCAGTCAGTCACTCCCTAAAGATTAAGGAGTCTGTTCTTTGGCAGCAGTGTGCAGTGCGTCCGACCCTCAGTTCGGCAAAGTTAAAGAGTGTGTTTGCAGCGTACTTCTCAACGCATTCAGCATTTTGCTGGTGTGCTCATGGCACCCACAGGGATTAACATTCTGGAAGCCAACAGGGTTGTCTATTACTTTCGGTTTTGTCAGTTCAAAAAAGTGCTTTAAGCATTAGCCTATGCATGAGAGCAGTTTCAAGGCTTGCAGAGCAATGGGGCTGTGTTGGATCGCAGTGATGAAGAATATTTCTGTGCTGTTATCTACCTGCAGTGCAGTTAGCTTTCCGTCAGACTCGAAGGTTTTATTAGTATGTGAGGTGTACGGATTATCCATCTGAACCAGCAGACCAATACCAATGAAGTAAATACTGAAAGGCAGCCTGTAATTAGCCTAACAAGGCGTTCAGATGGGGGAGAACTCCATTCCTGACTATTAAGAGACTTCACTCTAGTTTTCTGGTTCCACAGTGTTATTCCGATTTATTACTGACTGACACTAACAAAAGCTGTCCATTATGACTGATGAGAAAGACTGCAAATAAACCTTAAAGAGAGGAAGTAAAAGAAAGGATCAGTTAAAAGTATGGAACTAGTTTTTCTTTCTATATCCAAGTTCTCCGTTCCTAATATTTCAGTGGCAACTTCCTGTGAATCCCAAAGTAGAGCTCCTGCTGTCAGGTTGTTCTCCAAGCCAATTCTACCACATGTATCAGCAAGCCAAAACAGACAAACTTAGGAGAAGTGTCTGTGCTCTAATAGAATTGCTATTTATAAGCAGATGAGAATTTTTCTTCTTCAGGTTAAGAAGTCAACCCAGAAACCATTTATCCCACACAGTGAAGCACCACCTAGACATACTAGTGTTAATTGCAAATGAACTGGCTTTGGAACCAGAAGTTATTTAGCCAAGAGTGGAGTGTGACAGCCAGGCTAAGTAATTAAGAAGCCAGGCTAATTAGTTCAAGTGGAGCACCATGCTGATGTGACAGTATAGCTTCCAAAATTTTAGCTGATTTCTGCACTGGTTGCACTGGGCTTCTTGTAGACACACAAGTTGTTCTTGGCTCTTTCTAATAGTTTTGTCATGGAGCACAACTGTGTGTTGGTTTATTCCCTATGTCATTTTACTGTGAGTCTAGATTTATTTCCAGATTGATAGTCGATTATAGTTCCTTCTCAGCCTTCTGCAGGAAGATTTCTCTAACACTTGAATGGGTGTTCAGACACTGTCTTGTTGAACCTCATGCCACTGAGAGCAATTCCCCACTACTCTTTTTTATATGCTGAGAGACCTTCCTATCGTTTTTCTAATTTTTTGTCACCTGTTGCAAACTGAACTGAAGTAATACTCCTGAAGCTGAATACAGCACCATTCTTCCAGCCTGCGGAGCCAAGAGGTGGCTGTCAGCAGTCTTGTCCTCAGAGGATGCATGCTAGTAATATTGCACACTGAAAGATGCCTTGTTTTGTAAAAAGTAGTGTTTTAAAAATCTGAGCAACTTGACATGTTTTTAGTCATTATGAAGCAGTATTTCTTCAATGTTTCCCTTAGTGTTAATCCTTACATACAGTTTGTCATGTAAGGTGCTCATAAAGGAGTCACTTTAATGAAAAGATAAAAAATACTTTTGGTAAAAGTCTGTGTTACTGCATCGATTATGGTATGTTAAACATAAGAAGCAGTATCAAACCCAGAAATAACTGAACAACAAGGTATTTTAAAACAAGCGGGATTCTGTATAGAAAACTTCTTTAGTTAGAATAATATGTACTGTTTTCCAGCAGTAGGTTGGTAATCATGAAATATGTGTGAGCAAACAGAGATGTAAGAACAAAAATGGCTATTTTATTAATGTTTTCTAGATATTATTGCTAGAGAGCTGAAATTAACAGTTTTGTTTTAACATGTTTAGTATTTAAAATGTCTTTAATGATGGTTTATGACTTTTACTTACAAGTAGCTCTTCAGCATAGTAGCTCCCACAAGCAGTTAACATATATTTTGTTCTGTTTCTAGATCTGTTAGCTGTGCCTAAACATCCATATGCTGCTATGGAGAACTGGGGACTGAGTGTTTTTGTGGAGCAAAGGATACTGCTAGATCCAAGCATTTCTTCTATATCATACCTACTGGATGTAACCATGGTCATTGTGCATGAGCTATGTCATCAGGTATTAAAGGTGTTCAGATATTTGGTATCAATCTCAGAAATGAAGCATTCCTTATCAAAGCTAAAAATGAATGTTTCCATTTTCGCACAGACGGTTACAACTTTCATTCTAACTATAGTCGAAATGATATGGAGATCTGTAAGATATATCATTGCAATGAAGAAAATAGGAAAAATCAAAATGGGAATAAAGGAAAATTAGCAGTGATAAACAGCTTCCCTGTCTTCTATATGATTATATTCTCTGTATTTGTGTGTAGGGTAAGCACGCTGATAACTGTAGAAAACGATTTATTGCAGAACTACAACAAATGAATGTTGAGCTTTATGTTTGTGTCAAAATTTGCTTTGGCTGAAATCAATTTGATAGTCCTGTTCTTCTTCCATCACATACATGCATACTTCTTTCATCTTTCTTTTTTTTTTTAAATGTGGTATTGACCCTCTGTTCACTAGTAATGGATAATTGAGTCTTTATGTGTACAGAAACTTTTGTATGAATAAGAAAACTTTGTAATAAACCCATATGACAATTTATTTCACATATCTTCCATCTTATCTCAAACTAAACACATTACAAGTAGTAATACTGAATTGAATGCAAATGTTATTGAAGAATTGTGCTACAGGGGCAGGAAATGCTTTTTTGCACTGGTAACAGGCATAATCATAGCCTTCAGGTTAAAATGAATGAAATCCTACTGTGTAATTAGCATGGCTTACATCTGTGACTTTACACAGGATTCTTTAAAAAGCAATGCAAATTCTTAACACTTCCTGCAAACAAAAAGTACTGTATAAAGGGGAGCCTTTGTAATGGAGTACTGGTAGCTGAATCAGGAAATAATAATATTTAATTCAGATTCATGTTTCATATTAAATCTATAGATGAATATTAAGTCCTCAACTAAAGCAGGAAATTTTTATTGAAAGTTATTGCTGGTTTGTTCTCAGTATGATCATCTTATTTTGTTATACACTCTTTATTGTACAGTACAATGGAGTAGCGCACTATTCATCTAGAAAAATCACAATGCCTTAGGAATCCGGTACGGAAAACACATATTTAGATCATCAAATCCCTGCTCCTGTTAGTGTTAGATTCTTCCATGTAGTGCATTTTTCTCGTGCTGGGTTCAGTGTTCCTAATTACAGGGTTTCCACTGCTTCCCTCAGAACCTTTTCTCTAGCCAATTAAATCTCATGGTCAATAACTTTTTCCCTTGTGTTCAGCTTAAGTCTTCCTTTTTCTGAAGTCATTCCATTACTTCCAGTTATTCTTTGAACAGTTTTAATAATTTCTTCTCCTCCAAAGCAATTTATACTTCAGATGTGGGCAATTATCAATAACTTGCCAAGTTTATTTGCTTGATTCTCATTGAAACAGAGGCCTTTTAACATTGCTCTGGGAATGTAAGAGGATCGTGAAGGGGGTGAAAACTATATTTGAATTTATTTTAGGGTCCTTGTGTGGTCACGGAGTACTTTTAAGTGACTTTAGTACAAATGAGAAGGCTTACTTGGTGTCCATGTTGGTATTATTTGCAATGCTGTTTGCCTGTTATAAGTATCTTACTTCATTCATGTTGTTGCTGTTTAGTTCCATGCAGATCAGGGCCTTGCTCAGCTACTTTTTTGGGTAAATAGACAAGACAGAAAAAATTCAGCTGGAAGAAGTATTATTTATACTTTTTAGATGCAGAATTTAGTCACAGAGAATATGAACTGATCATCTACAAATAAAATTCTAAAGGGAGAAAAACCCTCCAGAAGCACATGCCCCACGTCTAGCACCTCAAACATGGTATCATCTTTATTTGAACATTTTTTTCTGCTTTTTTCATAGCATACTTATAAGCCCCTCAAGGAAACTTTAGCTCTGGATGGCATACACCAGTAGCTATAAACTGTATTAGCTTAGCTGCGGGGGTATTGAACTGAGGCCAGGCTGGGTCCAGGTTCTCTTGCCTCTGCTATTTAATTGTTAATTATTCACTGCATTTTTCATCCTCTTTTGCTATGCAGAACCTTATCTGCTAACCTTGGGTAGCACATGAATATTCCTTCCCTTCACTCATTTGCACTTAGAATAACAGAGATTAATCAAAATCACTTCTGGCAGAGCTAAAAGTAGAATCCAAATCTCTAGTATTTAGTTTAAATCTTTATTTATTAATTTTGTAAAATTTCAGGTAAGTGGAAAGGGCACTCCCCTAAAATATATTTGTTTTCTTTTTTTAAAAATTGTATCTTTCCAGTTCCTTGCCTTCTTTCATCATAGAGTTCTCCCTCCAATTTTAATCCCATAACTTTGAGACTTAGAGAACAAATCTGACTACAGTAGTAGACTGTCCTGTTACATAGGCTAATGTAGCAAACACTTTACTAACGGCGTACCCAACATTAGAAAAATAAGACAAATGATAAGAGTTGGGATGGTTACGTTTAAGAGGTAACTGTTTAGAATATGAGTTCATGAGCCCCTTGTGCATTAATGCTTGAGTGCTTGTGGTGGTGGTCTGCAGTGTTCAGGCACAGACAGAAAATGAGAGACACCATTGCAGCAGTAGAAGGACATTGTCTGGTTGTCAAAATATAGGTGCGAAGCATATAAGATGGAATTTTTTGTCTGATTTTTCCACAGATGACTTTGTAATGCTTGACCAGGTTGCTATTTTAGATATGTTTTAGGAATGGCATATTAAATTTACTTTGGTAGGTTTAGTTTTGTCATTTTGCATGTTGTCAGTGCTTGATATTTCAGCTAGATTATTTTTTTAGAACATTTTATGTATTTAATCAAAAAATTAATAAGTGGAAGAATAAGGAATGTTTCAGCATAAAAACTTCCCCTCCAGCACTAATATAAAACCCCCAAAGCACAAACGCGATATTAGTCAGTGCACACTTAAGTGGCAGCTTAAGTTGATAGCTCCAAATAATTACCATAATTTATTAAATCTATTAAAATAGCAATCCATTTTATTTGCATATTACAGATCAGCCCTATCCACAACATTTGAATAAAAAGTCATTTGAACTTAAGCACCATGATTTTTTGAGATAGATGACCCACCTGAATACAAAGCTTGGTATGCCAGAATGAATTAAATGGGCATGAATGCAGAAGGAAAACTAAAAATTCCTAAACCACTGTTTTTTTATAATCTGTAAAGAAAGTATGTAGAAAAGAGTGTCCTTTCAGTGTGCCTAAAATGCAAATAAGTGCTTTCTCACTGTCAGGAAGATCATAATATCTGCGGGAAACGAGCAATTTATGTAATCAATACATATTCCTCTTTTCCTCAAAAATGAAAAGAAATAATGATCTTCACTCAATCCAGATAGTGTCCATATTCAAATACACAAACAAACAAACAAAGTGCTATACTTAATGTTGTCTTTTCAGACATCTATCATCTAGGAAGGTAATAGCACCTTTCTGCTTGAAAATTTAGCTTCATTAGTTGCAACCTCTGTGACTGCTCTATCTCTGACATTTGCTGGTATTCAAGAATAGTTAGGCAATTCCCTACATTTTCATATTGGTATCGTATGTTGTTTTAGTACCTGCAGAAATATTTCTTCCTTTAGTTGAATAATTAAATTAGTACTTTTTATCATTACTAAATAAACATGGAAAGTTCCCAAGAGTAGTACTACTGCATAGGAAATGCTCCTGAATATAACTTTGACTATAACTAATGAATATAACTTTGTTAACCCCATTTTTTCTCCAGAAATTCTTAAATTCATAGTCAGTCACCTTATAACATTTTGCTTCATTTTGTTCACTCAGATCCTCTTTACTGCACATTGTGTGGCAATCTGTTAATCAGAGTTCCTGTAGTATGTTCTTTGGACCTCCTGTGTTCACCTCACTCAGGATCTTTAGTTCTAGCATTAATCCTTTCGTGGCACTCTTCTCACTCCAGAAGGATACGCGCAGGAGCAAGGCCTTTCATTCGGGTCCCAGACAAAGCTTTCAAATAACAGACAGTCGTGAAAGCAAACTTGCAACCTGCTTCCTGGCCAGCTCTACTTCCATTCGCTCCCACTCCTTTTACAGCAATGGCAGCAGCTTCTGTGCTCTGACATGAGTCTCTCTGGAATACTTACTTGCTGCTCCTTTTCTGTTTACTTTTATAGCTTATGACTTCATGAAGCTCAACATTTTCTCAGCTGATGATAAATTAATCTCTTTTGTAGTCGTTTTAAGAAAAAAAAACTGGCAAAGAATTTTCCTAAAATAGAGTTTTGGTATTTGTTCAGGAAAAAAAGTGCTACAGAGACTGTGAAATATGTTTTCAGAACATTGTATGTGTTTTTATTCTTGCCTCTTCTGTTAAAATAATCCAGATTGCCCAAGGCCATTCTAATAATTTAAAGAGGGTGGTCCATGAGCAGTGGAGTTGATGATGCCTGATTTCCTGTGAATTTTTGTCCTTTATCCCCTTTCTAGTGACAATCCCTGCTGTCTCTAAAATCCCTATGACACCCACAGGTCCTCTACCATGACAGGTTTGCAGCTACATCCCTGGGCCTGCTGACTGCTACTGAGCAACATATATAATGGCTGAGCTACTGCCTTGCCCTCAACTTTAGATCCTTCTCTTTTAAGCTCCTGATCTTCATGTAGTTTTGTAATTATCTTTGAGATAGCTGTCCTTTCTAAATTTGATTGAAGTCAGTCAGGAAGTTGAAGAGGTACAAGGGGGAATGGGACTGCCAGTCAGCTAGGATAGGATGCTTTTGCATAAACATAGGTGGCTAGTGCCATTTTAGATTCCCTGTGTCTCCAGTTGCTATTCTGGAAGGCTGCAGATCTCCTGTATGTCCTGTGTTAAATTTCCCAGGCCTGTGGGAATATCTCAGATGCCCTGGAACAATCTATGTGGCACCAACTATCTTCTTTTAGGCAGCTGAATCCTGCCTGTAGCGAGATGGCATGATGGCATAAAATTGCTTTCCTTAGGAAAACAGCAATGAATGGACTGTCAGAAGTATTGTAAATCTTATGGGGCAGACCTTGTAGAGGAAGAAAAGCTAAAATTTAGGTCTGGGATATGGAGGCTGTGTTCTCAGTTTTGCCAGGATTTCCATTATACACAGTGAAGTTGCCAAATAGTGGCTCAGATTACCCAAGTCAGAAGCCTATTTTTATCTATTGCCTCTGTTAGTCCCTTAATATCTAGGTGAGCGTCTGCCTTAGATGACTAAAGTAGGCACTGTGAATGCTCTTCTTAATGCTTCTCCTCCCCAGCTTGTTCTTTCCTGTTTTCCTTAAGTAACACATGCAGATCCTGTAAAGGGCTAATTCATTAGCATATGATAAAACAGTTTATGAATTTCAAGTGGGTGGTATAAAATATCATTATTATTAGAACTTGTGAATAATATGTTCCATATAAATGAGATGTATGTGAACATGGTTTCCTAAATGTCATTTATCTGAACCTTCTTTGCAGTGGTTTGGTGACCTTGTGACTCCAGTTTGGTGGGAGGATGTGTGGTTGAAAGAAGGTTTTGCTCACTATTTTGAATTTGTTGGAACTGACTACCTCTACCCAGGATGGAACATGGTAAGTTTGTGTTATTTTGTTAATTTGGAAACTCCTCAGAAAGGTTGCTTTCCTGTTATACTACTGCTTCTATTATAGACAGGGACTGCTGAAAAATATCAAATGATGCATGCACGTATCAGATGTCTAATAAAACAAAATCACTAGGTGTGAAATAATTTGACAGCATTCCAAAAGTGTAATCTGCGATTTATTACAAAAGAAATAAGGTCATGTCTGTCATAACCTGGTGTTAAAATAACTACTGCCTCTCTGCTCAAAAACATTTCGGATTAAAGCAGTTATGATTTAACATGGACCATTTTTGAAAACGGTCAGAATATTGAATTTAATCCACAAACACAAAATAAATAGGAAAGGAATATTTGACTAAAACATACTGTGAAATTGAATATATTTTTACTTACAGTATTCTGTTCTCCTCTCCTTAAGTTTACTCATTTTATCCTGCTGCTACTATTTTGCCATCTAGCATTACATACTTAGTTAATATGGGTTAAATGTACTGAGGATCTAGGTTACAGGGTCATTGCTTAGGGTATACAATTGAGTGTGCTTTACGAGCCTTGTATGCAAATTCTGGAGCGCTCTGAGGTAGAACTAGTAAAGGCAAGCTAGGACATTCTTTTGGAGTTTTTCTGTGGTCATAATCTACTCTCTGTGTCATTTCCAATCATGTCTCAGATTACTTTTATGTATCAAAAGCTGTAGTCTATGAATATTATGCTCACTGGAAAAATGAGAGTAATGAGACCTGCAGATAAGGAAGTAATGTATGAGACGTTGTTGAAAGTTGCTACATAGATTTTATTGTCCTTCACAGAATTTTTCTGTTCACTGTCTTTTGTGTTTACGCAGGTTTAATTACGTGAGAAAATATTTGTTATAAGTACAGATTGTCCGATAAAGATTTGTTGTGGCTTGAATGTTTTGGTTCTCTCTTGCACACTGACTTCTGAAATGGTTTTGTCAGTTCTTGGGGATTTATTTAGTATTCTTATGCCATTAATTTTTGTGTGCCATGAAATGACTTAAAATTAGAAATTTTTAGGTAGTTGTATACAGGTACACTTACTTTAAGGTGTGCTTATTTTGAAGTTGATTTCTCTGTAGTATTTTTTTTTTATTTCAGGTATTCATTTATAATTGCATTGTTAAAAAGGAAAATAAATCTTTATCTGAACTGACATCTGCCTTGTATAGGTAGGTTTGTTGGGTTCACCTAGCTTTGGCTGTAATAAAACTCATTCTTTTCATCTTTATGAAAAACACATCCTGAATTACAATGTAATCATTCTAATTATAAATGCAATGAAATCTGGCAGCCCTTTATGATTTTAGCATAGTGAAATGTCATAGATGACAATGTTCATACACTAGAACTTTATCTTCAAATCATCATAGTCATTTGTTCTCCACATAATCAGTTTAACAAATCCAGAATAACTTTGCTTTAGAAGTCATTTGGAATACTGAATGTTTGCTTTAGATTTCTGGGGAATGAACATAATGTTCAGTGTTAAGCAAATGACATGCCCATCACATGAATTTCCAGCGTCTTAACAGAATACAGGCAAAACGTAGGGGTTGAACAAGATTTGGCAGTTAAACATGGAAATCAGACACATGTGCTGCATAAATTACAATTAACAACAGTAATATTGCTGTGTCTGAAAAAATATTAATCTGTCAAGTTTTTTTTAAATTAAAAAGGTGGTAGACATAAACTTTTTATGAGGCTTTAGATATCACTGGCCTTTGATATCAAAATAATGGTACTGACATACTTAAGTAGCTAGAAAACTGGTGGCAAGATGGAACAGTTGACAAGTTAAGCATCTGAACATTGTGCCATCTTTTACAGACTACACTAAGAATCAACACCATGATGTTTCAACCTCATTATACAGATTGTAAGAAGAGGAAGCAAAAGCTACAGTTATTGGAATTTGGCTTGCTGGATAGTTTTGTTAACGGTGTAAAGTGCATTTACTGTTTAGATCAAACTGACATTTGTAAACTTGAACAAATAAAAAGTGAGCATTTATGAAAAAGGAAGCTGTTCCGAACAGCTTAGTTTTTTCCAAAGTGAAGGGTACAGTACAAGATTCATGAATCAGTTGCAAGAACAAGAACTACAAGTCTTATTTTCTATAATGATGATTAAACAGAGCAACATTCCAGCATTCTGGATGGTGCTTTGTCAGTAGTAATTCATACCTGTGAAATGAAAATAAAAGATGCTTTTGTATATGATCACATGGCTCTTTGCATCAGGAAAACCAAGAGTAATATGCCAAAATCCTAGTTCTTTCTGAAGAACGGGGGAAGTTAGACAGTTAATTTCTTTCTCTTTTAGTTTTAAAACGTTACCCTTGTAATTTTCCTCAAGAAGGCCATGGACTAAAATGTCAGATTCAGCTTCTTTTTAGCTTATTAAAGATTTTTTTTCACATTTTATTTTGGAAAAGTGTAGAAGCAGAAGACTGAGAGTCAGTTTGATCTTTCTACAACTTAACCTATTGGATGCTTATAGGCCATAGGAACACAAGCTTTCACCATTAAAGCTCCGTAACCATCTAAAGTTTTGCTTCTGCATGTCTAAAGATACTTCTCTTTTAGCAGAGCTGAGCATTTCAGTGTCTGTCTTACTTGAGATTCACAGACTTTGTATTGCTGAACCTGAGACACTTGAGGAGAACTGTCCGTTAGGCATGCTCACACCATTGTAATGCAACCAACAGCACTGAGTTCTGTGCTGAGACATGTCCACTTTCATTAAGAAGAGCTCTATTCCCTCATTATGTCCAGGGGCTGTGGTAGATACAGCCACGTGATTTCCTTCTTGCTAAAGCATGGAATTGTCCAGCAGTCCCAGGCCTTTACATCTGTTCAGTTTTTCAGTGTGACATTTTCAAGTTTTATTCTCAGTCCAGACTATCCTTTTTATAGTACATCTTTTTTCAGGGGATTGGTCTTCCCAGATTTAGGACCAAGCTTCTTCCTTTTACTTTTTTGTGGAGATTGCCTGTTCAGTGAGGCTTCTCTTCTTCTTCTTACCAAGTCTCACTTGGTAAGCTTGTAAATATGGGTTTTATCTGAAACCTGTTTACCAGCTTTACCTTCTTTTCTAGGCTATTTAAATTGCTGAAACATTTTGTTCTCTTCTGAAATTCTTGATTTTGTCAGTTTTTCTTCAATCTTTTCATAAGCTCATCTTTTACCTCAGGAAACATGGATAGACAATGAGATTGAACTGCCATGAAGTGCAGGCTGTAACATTTTGCTGAGGCTTCCATCAGGTCTAGAATTTCTTGTCTTGTCCACAAGGCATTCACATATTTCTTCAGGCTTGCATAGTCTTAATGACAAAGGAAATCCAGTCTTTTAATAAAGCCTTCCCTCCTTATGCCCTGGATACCCCTATTGTAATTTTGGGTGAACAGTTTGAAGAACAGAATGAACAGAGTCATTCTGACAGAAGCTTCTACATCTGTTGCTGTTAATATAAAATGTATCAGAACTCTTCTGAAGAACTGGACAAAGTTTTACTAGTTTCAAAACGTCCAGCATAGATAGAAAGGTAAGCTTTCTGTGCTGAGATCCTGCATAGTCCCACCAGTGTTCTCATGCCCTTTTTAAAATTTAAATTAATTCAGGTCAAAACTAGAAACCCTCATTTCCTTCCTTCAGCTAAAACATAAGTCCCTGCATGTTATTTTTGATTTCTTGAAGGCCAAGCTACCTTTGATTTTGCAAGAAATATGTCCCTACAACATGGTCATTAGACATTTGCCATAGCAAAATCCACCATTCCTTTCATTTTCTCTAGCCTTCCCTGCCCCCCAGTTTAAATGGTCTTTGAAACTGTTATTCTGAAGTGTCGCAAATTCTTATTCTTAAATCTCATTCTTCAAAGTTTTGGAAGTTTAAATAACTCTTTCTGTGTTGTCTAGACTGTTTTGAGAGGAAAACTGGCACTGCAAACTGTTCCCACCAGAGATCAGAGAATATTGCTTCATCACGTGTACTCAGAGGAGTCATTTGCATGTGAATGTCCTGGCTGTTGCCTATTTTATGATGAGAAAGAGATGAGGTTTCTATATTAGAATACCACATAACATACCACATAAATATTTGGTTGTCTGTCCATGCCATCAAAAAGCCACAGCATCTGGATGTGAGTTCTTTAGTTAATTAAGATTTTATGACTGACACAACAAGGTAATCTCACCTCTTTGGAAGGTGGCTGCTTTTTTTAGGATCAGAGAAAAGAAACAAATGACAATGGAAAACAATATACTGGTGATTTCCTTCTCATAATCCTGTATATTCTCATCCGATTCACCATCGCATTCTTTCAGAGGCAGGTTTGCCACTGTATTTTCCAATTTCCTTTCTGCTTGTTTTTCTCATTATCTCAAAGCACTTGGCACTTGGCTCTGTAAAGGAAGGAATTCTACTGAGACTTACAGATTCATGAATTTATTGACTGATCTTTTGCCTCCTTTTTTTCTGGTGGGAGGAGTCATCACGTTTGTCCTTGAATGTCTCTGTTATTGGGATAGGTGTTGAGGACTGACAGCAGGAATTACTGGCATGTAATTTTCCCTTTCATCCATCAAAGGAGTGTCAAATTCTTTAGCAGTCAGTACTCTGCTTGATGCTGAGAAAGCATTTCACAGAGCCCAGCTGCCTTCTCTCCCTTCTTTATTTTATAAAAGTTGGCTTTGGTGACAACTTTATTGGATAAGTCAAGGTGTAGTATGTCAGTGATAGCTTTGAATCTTCTGCCTTCTCTATCAATTGAAGTTCTGGGATGAGGTCTCCCACTTTCTTCTGTGCTTGCTACTTTTATAGGGAAGGATGGTCATATTTGCCAGAGATATTTGGAGTAAAACTTCTGTGTCTTCATGGAAGGGCATCTTTCACCTTTTTTGAAGTGAACTGTGCTTCCTTCACACTACTAGGATCAACAGTCTAGATGATCTTTACATTGCTACGGCTGAAAATAATAATGAGGTTGCAGATCAACATTTCTGTTTTAAAAATGTGCTGCAAAAAATTACCTGTGCATAAAAAAAATTAGTAGAGAATCATTAAGCTAAACTTTGTTACATTATGTACTTTGAATGTTATGCAACAGGCTGCCCAAATCCTTGATAAATTATCTTAATTGCCTATCTTTCTCATCGGTAGGATTAAAATAATAAAAATGAATACTGCCATTAGACACATGCATCTCTTTAATATGCTTTGACTTAGACTGTCTCCTAAAGCATTTATCTCTGTCTATAAAGAGGTTTTAGCCTCTGTTTGACTCTCAGAAAAACCAGGAAATCATTAAAAGTTTTGCAGTAGACTTAAGATATGGGCCTTTTTGATTTATTTCATTATTATTTTGGCATTTCAGACCTGAGCTGTAGCCTGCTTGATCCTCTAACCCAACATAAATATCATGCTGTCTCAGCATTGAGAGAGATTCAGCCTCTCCTTTTTTAAAACTACTTTCATCTTTCCATTTTTGGTTAAAGACTCCCAATGCCTGTAAGAAGTAAGCCTTTAATTAATACCACATGGAATGTTTTTTTCCCCCCCAGTAACTACTCACCGAAGTCAATCCTTGTATGATTTTCTATTTTAACTCAACTAAGGGGGAAGCTTTCTATGTAAAATTAACTACAATCTCATGTATAATTGACTTTGGTAGGAAAAAAGAGACACGTAAAGAAAGGTAAGCTGCAAGATTTTCTGGTTGCTAATTACTAGTCCCTTTTAACTGTACCAGCTTACAATTAAGAAAATAAATTTCCATCTCCAAATGGTCCTTCTTAATACAGTTTCTTTCTGCTTTGGCAAGATGAGTTAATATGTAGGTTTCCTAACTTTAAATAGTTAAACTCTTAACATTCAGAGATCAGACAAAAATAGATATCAACATTTAGGTGAAAGATTTATTTAAAAGATTGAGTACAGGTTTGGAGAATGTCAGTGTCTCTTCTTTCTTCATGTCATTATCTGCTCATCGTGAGAAAGCAGTTAAAATGACATTATTATGAGAGCTTTTGGGTCATGTGAGTTCAAATCTCCTGAGTTTAGGGTTCAGATGAAGCTTTAGTTTCAGAATAAAACTTTAGTGAACTTGCTGAATTTCACATAATTTTGAATTAGTAAATGCTCTGTTTTCAGTAAAGATGAGAAAGAAGCTTTATGGGAACTTTTGCCTCCCCTATGGGAGGAAGATTGAGGCAAGGACTTCTGGTCACTGTAGGGACTGCCCTACTGAAACAAGAATATTCACGTTATTAGGAATTATATTTGAGATGGGCAGTTCAGTGGAAAAGGAAGTAACCATATATTTGAGGGCATCCTTGTTGAACAATGCTTCTTTTCAAATTTTCAGGTGTCCTGATCATGCTGCCACTCTTTATTTTAAAATTGTATGCAATTACTTGGAGCACACACTGATAAGTAATTTTGGCTGTGCCTGTAAAATATCTTTGGTTCCTTCAAGACTTATGCTTACTGAACCTCATCACTTTCAGGATGATACAGAGTCTAGGTGTAGAAAATCCATCCAGCAAATGATAAAGCACCTGAAAAATATACTGATTGATTGACAGCTGTTGCTGGAGATTCCCATAGTAAACCGAACACATCTCAAAGCTATTTTTAATATTTACCATTTCTCGAAGTGGGGTAAATTTCCTCTGCAGATTCTCCCTATGGTGCTTGCATTGAAAGATGAACTTTGCGCTATGTTGCCTAATGTTTTAAGATGCTCAGGGAAGAAATGTAGGTGGTATATTTATGTTCTTCTGCTTGCTTTTAATGACTCTGTTCTATGTGGATAGAATAGTGTCTATGTGAAGACAACTGCATACAAGATAACAAAACAGCATCTTAAAGATGCTGTTTTGAAGGAACCAAAAAGAAGGAACCAGCCTTCTTTTTAAGCACTACTGGTGAATATGAATTTTTTTTTTTTTGTAAAGCTCTCTGCTTTATACTGCATCCTTCCATTATGCAAGCCCACACTTGGCAAAATGGATCTACTGTGCAACCAAAGCTATATGTGAAAAACAGAATGGTGAGTGGAAACATCAATTGCAGTAGCTGGCAAAATTGCACAAAAATTCCCAATCAAGTACCAATCTTCTTGACAACTTGAGTAGTATAAACACATCATCTGGGGGCTCATGAATGTCTGGTTTGGTACTCCATTGAAAAGAGAATACATTTCAAATTCTCTTCCCATATATTAAAAGCTTTGGGTCCCTATCTTCCTTAACTGTGAGCTCATGGAATGTCTGCGTCACTTTATAACAACAAAATTATCAGCCAGTGTGAACATTTCTCAAACACAAGGACAGAAACGTCACAGGAACTTTGATCAAAAATACATAGAAGAAGGTTACGAAAATAGACATGGATGCTTGCAGTTCATAAACACAGAATGTGTTGCAAGTTTCCTTCAACAAACTATGCACATAATTGAGGCACACAGACAGAGATATAAATTAAAAAAGAAGCTGTAAGTTGTTCAACTTATATTTCCAAAAAATTACACTTGGCAAGAGAGAGAGAGAGAAAGAAATATTGCTTTCATTTGCAAGTGCTCAGGAGACACCTTGCACTATGACAATGGAGTATTCATAAACATATAGACAGAAAGAACTTGCTTTTGTCCCTCAGCAGATCCTTTCTGTCTTTCAGGTATTTTTTTCAGCCTTGGGTTTCCTCATAGATGTTTCCTCATATTCCTCTGATTCCTTGGGTTTCCTCATATTTCTCTGTAGTTAGTTAAGCTTCACTCTGAAATTTGTTGTGTTAGAACTGCAACATTCTGGCATTGTATATGCTAGTATTCTTTGATTGCTTTCAGAATTTGCTTTTATTTCTTTCTCTTGAGGATACACTTTCTCTATTAACCCAAGTGTTACTTTTTGCAAATGCTTGTTTTGTCAGGCATGAGAGATCATGCATCTCCTTTGTGCTTCTAATGACTAGTAAAGCTCTGTATTTTGGAGAAGATATTTCTGGCAAGTTTGTCAGGAAAATCATTTACAGATTTAGATACCAGTCCTAAACTGCTTGAATGGCCGTCCCAGAACAAAGGCAGTGCCTTTAATACTGAGGCCTTTGATCTCTTATGCATAATAATTATCAGTTTGGGCTTTCATTGTGCTTGCTCTTCCTTTTGTTCCACCATCGGATGTATTCCAGTTTTTTTCATTTTAATTTTTTCCTGCTCTTTCGTATTAATTTTTAGAAATTATTTTTATGTGAATAACTTAAGCATTACATTATCATCATGCTAACTAACTTGTGCTCTTACATTATGTCTCTGTATGGTGTTATAAAATCACCAGCAGCAACCCCCTTCCATTACATCATCCTTCTCCTGTTATGCACAATAAATTTTTATACTGCTTTTGAAGGTACAGTCTTTTCTGCCAAAAAATGTTATTTCACATTTGCTTTCTTTCCATTTAGAGGTACACTACTTGAATAGTGGGAATCTGTTGAAGAGTAATATACAAAGAGTGACCACATTCTTTCCATAAACTTTCCTTCCTAGAAAAGAATGAAAAAAAACCAGAACCAGATGGCTTTCTTATGGTTAGCCAGTTTCTTACTCCTGATTCCTGTTGCTATGGAAAAATATTTATGCTACAGATCCATATTTAATGATCTCCAGGTATTTCCCTTATGTGGAAGAATTGCTATAGGTGGAAAGTTTTATACCATATTATCCACAGTATTTGTTATATCTGGACATGCTGCTTTTACCCATAGCTGTGAAATTTGAACTTTCACAATGTTGAAAGGTTGGCTAAGGAGGGGAGAGCACAGAGAAAGGGTAAAGCCTTCAGGACAACCTTGTACCAAACAGAGAAGATCTTACTGGCGAGGAGTAAAAGAATTCATTCCTATGAAGAGACAATTACTTGAAGCCAGTGACCGCAGGTGTTAGTGCAAGAATGTCCGTATGTTTGATACGCATTTGAGAGGCATATTCATCTCCATAATGGTGCTTCAGTCCCTGCCCCTGGAAGCATGCTGAAGCATGAGTATGAAGGAAAGCAACTAGAAATATTATCATGCTTTTTCTTTTGCAACACAAGAGGGCCTGATCTTCCTGATTTTCACCATCTACAGTCCAAGGAAAGCTCTTAGGAGAGGGGATGAAGAGATAGGATGCCGAGTGGGTGGTAGGAAAATAAAGAACAGAGAAGCACACAGTCATTCCTGTTTGACTTTAAAGGCACAAATTTGAGTGGAACCACCTCTGTCCTTATTTCAGTCTTATTTCAGAATAAGCTTCTGCTGTTGTCATACCCTTGCTCAGAGCCCTGGCCCTATGGAGTGCCTTGCAGTTGCATGCAGCTACTGACACTTTCCAGGCAAAGATCCAAAGACTCACCTGAAGCCATGTTGTCCTCAAAAAATGAGGAATGTGGATGAAACTCATGAGATCTAGCAGTGAGTGTCAATCCATCCCTGTTCAGGCAGATCAAAATGAGTCTTTTGTTTCTGTGTTGCAGTTGAACTCCCTTAGAGGAGAGTAATCTTGAACAACATTTTGTAATTGTTTCATGTCCAGCTGCAAACCTGTCACCTGCCATGCTCGACAGCTCATTGACCTCATTAAATGCATTCCAAGATTGATTTTTCCTCACAATTTCTATGCTAGGTGTTTCTTTAGTCCAGTAGATACCATGTTACAACAGATCAATTGCATCCAATGCATAGGGTGGAATAACTAGAGAATAGAAAGCCCCTTTTCCATCAGTATAAGGAATTTGGTCATATATGTTGGGCTTTTCACCTTAATGTGTTGATATGACTTTAATAGCTGAGGTAGTGTTTCTTCAACATAATAATTAAGGTAGTTTTAGCTTCTGCCTTTTTCTGCATTTCAGTTTTCTGTTGCCTCTTTGAGCTGCATTCCCCCTGTCAACAGGCAAACTCCTCTCTCTTCTCTCTCCCTGTGAATTCTACATATGTTAGAGATGTGTTTGCAATCTGCTCTTGAAGGCTCTGTATTGAAAGGAAAAGGTAGTATGCTTTGGAAATCTTTGTTTCAATAAATTTAGTTTTATGGGTCAGAAACCTTCTTAATTCTCACTAAAATGCAGGTGGATGTGTTTGAAGGCACCCTAGCTGTTCTAGTTGTATCCCAGTGTTATGCTGTGCCATAAATTTCAAGGAAGACTTTTCAGCTATGGTAACTTGAAGGAGCTCTTGTGAATCTCAAGTGTATGTTTTCTGTCTTTCAAGACATAACCTAAGAAGCAAACAGAAAACCAAAATGTATCCTGTCCTTTTTATATCTTTTGTATTTATCTTCTCACAGCTTCACTTTATGTTTCCTACATGCTTATTTCCTTGATTTGAGGCTCTAAGTTTTCCTGTGTAATTAACAAATGCCACTTTTAATGAATTAATTTCAAACAGTAACAATCGACTTCCACTATTATTTGGTAATTGTGATATCCAAACTTGAATATGAAGATAGGTCTATGCCTGCATGCATTACGTATCATACTTCTGAGGAAACTGGTGCTCCGTTTTTGACTAACAGAGAATGTGAGTAAGGTGTAACCAAAGCATCTACAATCCTTTACACCTCAGCAGTTTTCCCCTGAGTGGGGCTGTCATAATAATTGTTTTCCTGCTCCTTTAGTTTTCCATAAAAAGGGCAGTTACTAACTGTGTATGCCTGAGAAAATTCAGAAATGAACAATAATGTGAACAAGACATTACTTTTCCCTTCACAAACCTTACCTCATGCAGCCAGCTGAGAACACTAAGAGTGTGTTGGGTAATTGACTTTCTTGCATCCTGTGTTTTTAATTGCCTGAATATACAATCAGCTCAAGGTACATTTCTTGTGCTCTAATGACTTTTAGCATAAAGTTTTATTTCCAGATGGATCAGCACTGGAACAGCTTTTCATCTGTCTTATAAATATAATTTAAATTAACACACTGATACCAAAGTCTTGCCACCCAAGAAATTAAACGTAGAATTTATTACATAATTGTGTGGTTATTTTATCTATGGACGTCAAGGTGGCTTCTGAAAAAAATGCAACATTCCCTAGAGTTTCTTTATATTGTGCCACTAGGTCAACATTAGTTCAGGATCTGTTGTAATTTAGGTAAAGTTTGAGATACATCATTTCAGGAAAAAGAAAGTTATTTAAACCACCCATAATTTTTAATGCACTCTTTGCACTTACTTGTGACTTGAAAAACCAAGCAAATGAAGCTCCTCTTTTTTTCTGACAAAATGTTTTGGAGTAGAGGCATCTGTCTAGTTGCACCATAGAAGTGAATGCACTGTAGTTGATAGAGTATGCATGAACATTTAATTAATGTTGCTGCCAGAGTAAATATGCAGTGGTTTTGGCATACCTCTGCAGTCCATATTTATAGATGGTGTAGAAATAAGTTAGTATATTGGATATTGTTTGGGTTTGCATTTGCCTCTGACATAGCCGTGGTTTTGACTATATCATTTAGCTTACGTGTGCAGCTATTTTCTCACTTGTGAAGAGTGATAATAGTGGTTTTCTTCAGATGGAAGTTACACAGATGAAGGAGATAAAGTCTGTAGAGAATACAAGTTCTTGAGAAGAAAGGGTTTCTCTGTCTGAATTATGAAAGATAATGTAGCCGTTTGCTGTGACACTGCCATTGCTTCTATTCTTTTTTTTTTGATCCCACTCTGACCTGCCTTGTGAACTTGGCACTAAGAGACAAGTGACTTAAACCTTACCATGCCTCAGGCTCAACACAGTAAAGTAGTGATAATTGTATTTACCCACCTCTGTCAAATGTGTTTATACCTGTGTATGCAATGAGCTCTACAAGTGCTCATTTGTAGCATCGTATATTTTTGTGATTGAAAACTATTCCATCTCCTCTCTCCCCAGCCCTGATAATTGCAAGTGGATAATCGTAGTGATCAGATTTGCAATCTGCACTTTCAGATACATTTTAATTCTTTTAATGGTCTTTAATTTAATTTCAATCAACTTGCTTTCATTCCAGCAAAATACCCAAATCAGGAGGATCCCTCATACTAGAACTAATTTCTCTCTGTTCCATAACCTGTTCAAGATTTTAGGAGGTCATGGTGGGTTACATTCAAACCAGAAGGCCTGATTTTAGTCAGAGGCTGCCTCTGATAACTGTATCATTTCTGGATTGTTATTGTTACTGTCTGTGTTATTATTGCATGTGCTGTGTTTCAGGAAAAGCAGAGATTTCTGACAGATGTCCTGCATGAAGTGATGTTGCTGGATGGTTTGGCCAGTTCACATCCAGTATCGCAGGAGGTGCAGCAAGCCACAGACATTGACAGGGTGTTTGACTGGATCGCCTATAAAAAGGTGGGACTAATTAAACTCTCTCTGTATTTGTTTTGATATGTCAGTAACTATTAGAGTAACATGTTCCACCTGTAAAACAAATATCATTGTAAAAATGCATACACCACAGTGGTTATTGGTTGGGAGACTTTAATTTGGGATGTATTACAGTGATTTTAGCCAATTATGTTCAGCACTTCCAGTGTTATTGAATGATATAAACAAACTTGTGAGGCTGTCAGCAAGAGGATTTGATTTTTTTGTTATTATTTGTTTTGTGTCTGAGTTGTATTAGATGCTTTAAAATGCGATAGAACGTATTGTCTTTGTCCTAGTGAAACTCTCTAGAAAACTTGCCAGGTACTAGAATTGAATGTAATAGTTTCTCTGTTTTTCCTATGCATGAGATTTTTTTTGTATTCTGCCAACTAGTGAACTCTCAAGTTGTTGCTTACCAGTGAGAACAGGGGAACTGACATCTATGGGTGATGAAGGAATACGTATTAAATTCAGGCAATTTCAAATTGTATTTCAATGATAGGAAACCTTTTGGCCAGCTTTGGGACTGTTACACTAGCTTCAATGGAGGAGTGAGAGGGCCGCATGCTTCCACCTTCTCGATCGTATGCCTGAACTTGCTCTTAGCAAATGACCCAGAAGCTGGTGGTTTCCATTAGACCACATGATTATTTTCTGCTATATGCTATTATATGCAAAATACCTTAATTTCATGACCGAGCATGCTTGCTGTGTGACACAGAGGCTGCTGTGTGCAGCCTTCCTCTATGAAGGCTGTATAGGAGCTCTCTACTGATGATTCAACAGTAAGAGTCTTCTGACTGTCACCCTTGTGTTTGGTGATACTTTCCTTCTGCATCATTAGCTGTGTAACGTGGGGTTGTAGCAACACAGCAGCGTAGCTGTGACTTGCCTACTGAGCCTCCAGATATTCTGTGTGCAGATGATATTATCTGTTTATCCAGTGCTCACTCTGGGCTAAAAAGAGGTGTATCCTCTCTTTCAGTTACCAGCTATTCCCATTCAGCAACAAATTCAAGTTGGTTCTCCTCTGTGTGTGTGTGTGTATGTGTAATAGGTATAGGATCAAATATGCAAACATAAAATACCTAGGCCAATATTTTAAAATGCTGGAGTTGCTCAAGAGCCCAAATAACATTTAAAAAAATCCCTTAGCTGGCTTTGCTTACATTGCTTTTGGTCAATTAAGCTGTAATAACAAGCAACTTTCAGCATACTGAAGTATTCTCATTGTTTAAATGTTTTAATCATATATTTGCTGGTGATAACTGAAGCTTGGTAGGTTCAGAGGTTTATCTCAGATTGGTATCTTAATATTTCAAGCTAATTATTTTTTCTAATTAATATGATAATAGTAATATTAGCATAATATTTGTCACTTATCTTTTCATCATACGAACACTTTACAAACATTAAGTAATTTTCATTTACATTGAAATGACAAATAGGACATTAGGGCACATCTGTATACTGCTGGCTATTTTATGCAGGCTAATAGGATCACTCTGTTTTCTGTGTGGATTAAAGCACTATCTTAAAGCCCAATATTGTATCTGTTTGTTCATTTAAAGGTTCCTTTTTAATGTAACAATCACTATGCCCAGTGGATATGACAGCCTCTCCACTCAGTTTCTGTGATGGCCTTTCAGCTCTCCCAGAACCCTAAATGACTTTGAGTGTGTTCATATCAGAGCCTGATCCTGTAAAATTTTGAACCCAGTTACTAGATCTCTCAAACCACTTGGAGGAATGATGATGGATGAATTTGCTTACACATTCTCTTAGGTGAGAAGATTAAAAGACACACTCCTTCTCCCATAAAGTCTCCCTTTTGCTATCTGTTGGTCTGTCCCTCTGCTTTTCTATCCATCCATCCCTTTGTTTTAAGTGCAAACAATATTAATATAGTAGGAGGAAACTTTCCCCATTGACTTCATAGGTCTTTTCTCGCAATTTCTATACCTTCCTCTAAGCACTTGACATTGTTTCCTTCTGAGGATAAATTGATAGAGTAGATTTAACATTTTGTAGATCCTGCATTCTTTTTTCATTTTTACGTAACTTTATATGCATATATGCATAGCTTGCACATCAAATCAACTAGCTTGTTGATGAAACAAACTCATTTATTTGATAAAACTTTGCCTATCCTTCTCGCTCTGTGGTGTCCGCCAATATAAATACCATGATGAATCGTACATCAGAAGAATCCAGACTGTAAAATTGTTCCAAAGGCACTGTCTTTCTCATCATTTATACTGCTATTAATCTTTCTTTTTTTGTGTGTTTCATAGATAAAGCTTTTACCAGGTGAAAAGTGTACTCAAATATATTCAGGTGCCTCATGGTCCTTGTTGCAGATTGAGCCATGATGAAGGGATATTATTGCTGGAGTTTCTGGGATGGCGCTTTGGTTGTTTGCTGTCTTGTTTTTTTAACTGGTGACAAATCTCAAATTCTTAGGAAATTATTCTCTTGGCTCTAATAAACTTTGGATGAGGTCCATCAACAAGGACTTTTCTACTATCTTAAAGTGTTTATTTTTAATAGGTCTAGCCTTACATGCAGTATCTTTCACCTATATTTTGATTTTTTTTTTGCATTCCCTTTATTTTAAAAAATTTTCACCTTTTGCTCCATGGGGTCCTTGGTTTGTCCATATGATCTCTTTTCTCTCTTTATGATTTTCTGTGTGAAATTGAAATGATGAAACTTTCTCTCATCTGATTTTTCTTCAGTAAAATTACAGTCATTGAGTGTCACTGTCATTGTTTTTCATCAATATGGGATAAGTCAATTAGGTACCATTAAAATGTCCATCTCTGGTTGACATTATCAGCTGTCATTTTAAAGATTTGCCTCTTCCTCTTTCTCTTTCTATACACCAAACTTGGAGATAATAATTGAAACTGTTCTATTTAAATGCCTTGAAGCTGAATATATTTTTCATTTCCACTTCTTTGTCCTCAGTGACTGCACATATTAAGAAGTGTGGTGCCATGGTGTCCTGACAAATTGTATTCACTTAATCCCACAAACAGAGTGAAAAAGATACTGCAGCCCTTCAGAATACAATGTTTCCATTTGAACTGTTGGCAGTAATATTTGGCTCTTCAAAAGCATTATACTAATTGTTCTTAAGATAGGAGCATGTCATCCTCCACTAGGGCCACAAATATGCAGAGAAAACCCAAAAGTTGTGATAGTTCATTAATTAGTAGTATTGACAGAAGATTTCAAACTCTCAAGTTACGTGGGAGCGTGGATATGTCTTTGTAGTGCAGCTGGAAGTCAGATAGCGCCCTCCCACAATGACAGGAAAAGCGGTTATATGCCAAGTGCAGCAGCAAATATTGCCTGCTGAACACAGGCAATCTGTGAATTGTTAAAACAAAGCAAAAAGCGTGACATCCTTTCCGCACCAGAAATAACTGACAGCAGGAATCATAGCCCTGGAGAGCTGCATTGACAGAGGAGGAAAGCGTGCAGCAAGAATAACATGAGGAACAACAATCAGCAAGGCACAACCAGCTGTAATAAAATGGTGAAACAAGACAGCTGCATCACTAAGGGAGCAGCCAGACCCAAGCAGCGTGAGATAGATGTATCCCAGAGGGACCTGAAGAAGTCATAGCCCTAGATGAGCAGTTTCAGCCAGATGATAGGAGGGATGACAGGGCACCGAGGATGGTGTAGAGAACCAGATAATACCCGAAGTAGTTCTCATCAGCCTCATGAATTTGAGATGCTTTGACATTACCAGCTTAAGATTCTGGCAGCAATCAGAGCAGGCAAGACCAAGAGGATGGAGCGTAACTATAAAAGTACCCCCAATAGAATATGTCTGGGCAAGTGACAAACAATGATCAAAACAAGGAGGAGGATGGCTGGAATAGGGAAGAATATTCCTTTTTTTCTTCCCTATAAGCTCAAATGACCTCAAGAGTGAGATCAGTCACTAGTCCAGGCTTTGCAGTCCAAATAATTTGTTATTTCCTAAACCTTTATATGCATAGTTTACTTTTCCTTCTTAACTCTGTGCCATTTCTTTAAAAGTGCTTTTTCCCCTTTCTGCATCAAAATGATGGAAGGAAGGTATATTCCTAACAGTAATACGGGGTGACCGTCCTCCCTGCCTCCCATCAAAGGCAATGGTCCATGTTAGGAAATCAGTAGTAATAGTAGTAGTGGTAGTGTAGTTGGTAGAAAGGCTCTCTAAAAACTTGGTGCTTTTTACTTATGTTCCCCAGGCACTGCAGAGCATATTGGCAATGGAATAACAAAACAAAACAAAACATCGATTCTGCCCAACAAAACCATGATTAATATTGGAGTGAAATCCACTCAGTTCATGAGTGCAATGAAACTGTGATTTGGCCTAATAAATGGATATGATGTGCATCTATGAAATACAAAAAAAGTGAGAGCAGCTCATTAATAGTAAAAGAAATACTAAATACATGGTAAAATATAGTAAAACAGATTTTATTTTTAATTATTCACATAACTAAATCAGTGACATAAGATGACACCTACCTATTTTAAAAGTCCTATGATACAATCCAGGTGGCCTTGCAACCTATTCTCTTAACATAGTATAAAGGGAGAACATTTTGTTCTTCCTGACTAATTTAGCGGTGATGTCATTTGTGAAAGTCATTAAATTCTTTGTGTGCATTTGTATGATGGTGGTATCTGTTCCCTGACTAGCTAGCACAGTAGGTCAGTGCCCAGATTACAGAAAGTGATTTCAAAAGCTGTTTGTTCATAATGCATTGTAACAGAGGAAGTATCTTGTAATGAAAACAATTTCATTTTGTTTAGATAAAAAGATTGTAGGTCTTTACTGTGTCCAATATGAAACCCGTCAAAACTCGGAGGCAGTGAAACCTTTAAGTTCAAGTTCAGAGCCATCCCAAGAATGCCTGACTTCGAGTTTGGAGACTATCCCATTCCAGCTGGTGGTGTGCCAGTGCTTAAAATTAGACAGGTACTTCAAAATATTAAAAATACCTGTCTTATTAAGGTACTTGAGCACCTGCCTGACTCAAAACAAATTGTTATTAGCCTGTTACACTGCTGAGCATATACTAACATAGTGTTTTCTGAAGAAGAAATATAGTAAGCACTGTGTGCTCTATATAAACAGCTACACATCTACAGTGCTTCAGGAGGGTTACTTCCCCCAAGTTGAGGAAAACTATGTATGGGTTTGAGTGGAAATAATAAAAACTGAGCAAAAATGTTAATAAAAACACTGTGTTTTAAAGAAGAGCTCATTAGGCAAGATTGCTTAGTGAGACTAACATGAGGAAGAGCAACCATTAAGACACAACCTCTTGTAGTAAAAGACAGTTTTCTGCCTGTTCCCCTTTGAGAGACAAGGGCAATCTAAGCTTTGGAGTGGATGATCAAAGCAGAAATGGCACCAGTGACTCAAGGCATTATGCCCTGCAGTCATTTATTATACTCCTCTCCCTCACAGGGAGTCTAGAGAGTAGAAAGGTGTGTGTCCATGTCTCAGATGTTTCCACGGCTTAAAATAAAATGTTGACAAAGGTGGGTTTAAACTCCTACCTATGCACTGGAGTTCCTGAAATGCGCTTATATGTTCGGTTTCTCCAGCTGTACTTTGTGATGGTAATTTTCAGCAAAGAGGCAAAACAGAAAGCTGAGTGCATTAATGTCTTAAACCTTTCCAGGTGGTTTCTGACTTTTCCCTAAAGGAGTCCAAAAAGCAACAATCCATAATAAAGACGAGATAACTTTTGTTGAAACTCATCCTGGTTCAGAGCAAAGAAACAAGAGCAGCAATTACAAATGTAAAAGTAACCTATAACAAAAGATAAGAATGGGAGATAGAAAATAAATAGGAGGTAATGAAGTAGTGTAAAAGGAAAAAAGTTGACGTAAAAGCATGCTCAGCAAAGTTTCAGTCTGCTATGTATTTAGGAGGCCCAGAGGACTTTTATTCAGGAAGGAACTGGCTGAAGTTTTGTTGTTGTTGTTTTTAATTAATGTTGAAATACTGGATAAATTCTGAAACTTAAAAGAGATATTAAAAGAGTGCAAATAGAAAGGCATGCTTAATTATAGTTAGCTGCAAATCAGTCTTTAGGCAAATGATTTGAGATGCTTATATGGGATTCAGTTAACTAAAAAATAAAGGAATATTAATATTCATGTTTTGTGGAAACAAACCTGGTCAAACAGATCTGATTTCAATTTTTGATGAGATTAAATGCGTGGTTGGTAAAGATAAATTGTGTTGATACTTAGACTTTTTAAATCTTTGTTTTACTATGGCATAATATTCTAGTTAAAAAGCAGTGCTATGCAGTATCACTACAGAACACATTGAACGGATTAATAGAAAACTGTCAGACCATACCAATCCCAAAGGTAGTAGTCAATGGGGAATCATCATGAATTTTTTAGTTTTTTTAGAATTTCCACAGGGATTGGTTCTATGCCCAGAGCTATTCAAGAATTTCATCAGTGCTCTGGAGATAAATGGAAAATCATTTCTGATAAAATATGTGGTTGACAGACTGGCTAAGTTGTAAATAATGTTGAGGATGAGGCTGTGTTATTTAGTGACCAGAAATGCAGGCCATATTTACAAAATGAGAAGCTGTATTCTGGAAATGAGTCATGTCAGAAATGGGTTTAGAAGTCATGATAGTAAACATGAAGCCCATGAATGCTCCATAAGATGCTATGCAACAAGCTCTCCAGTGTTATGCTTGGATAAGCAGGAGGAAGCAAATAGCAGAAAAGGGCTTTCATACTGTATAGCACACTGGTTGGATTTAGAGCTACCACACGTCATTGCTTCCCTGGACTTGTCCTCTTTTTACACTTGGACATTCTGTCAGAGAAAGAAGAACTTGGTCATTTGTTTGCATCTTCCATCAGCCCAGCCAGAGCTCTTGCTCTGACAGCACTGATAGATGTCGTGAAGTCAGGGACAACAGTAACTGAACACGAGCAGAAAAGCCTGTGCTGGCTGTATCCTTGGGTGGCTGTGTGTTTCGTCACCATCTGTGCAGTTTGAAGGTAGTAGCGCTGACATATGCTAGACATAGCAGAACTGTTGCACATGTGCTGGACCATCAACATTCATGTACAGCCAGTGTAACCCACACAAATTGTATCAGACTTGCTGCAGGTGTACTGCATGGCATATCACCCACATTTCAGCTCTGAAGCTGTGTACATTTTTGCTATCTGCATTTTAAAAGAGATATTGGAAACCTTTGAAAGCATATGGGTTATGCTGGAGACAATGCCTTAAAGTGGCAGGCTGAAAAAGCTTAGTTTTTTGGTTTATTTAAAAAGAAGAAAAGCTATTAACTTGCCAAAGCATCTGGGTACCTATGTATGAAAACGACTCTTCAGTTTAGTGGGAAGGCCATTCTAAGAAATAAGGTTAGAAGCTGTAATGAAGTACGTTCAATTTAGAGATAAGGCACTAGATTTAACAGTGAGGGTTTGATAATTCCTGGAAAGAACTATTAGACAGAAAAATAGTGTGTAGTCTCTTCCCTGCTGTAAACCAATAGAAATTATACAAGCACTAGGAAATGTGTTTTAGCTAAAACCCACATCATACTTAGACGTATTTAAGCTATTGAGCTGAATAATCATGTGGGATTTAATAGCCTGTGGTACATGAGGCTCCAGCCTACCAGTCCCTTCCAGACTGAAGGTCTCTCAACTGATGAAAGGACCTCTGCCTGCTCTTCAAATGAAGCATATGTGTAGACATTTCTCTGATTCAGGGTTTTAATATCCTTTTTCTTGGAGAGTTATGTACTATGATGTACACTATGTGTGTTTCATCATTCAGTATGTTACTGCTTGAATTAAAGTGAAGTACACATTGTTGATTTGAACTAAGAGACAAAACAGAGATAATTATTTTAATCATAGCCACTACCTTAGGCAACTTTGAATATCATAAATGGACTTGCTTTTCATGGACATGACTTTTTAAAGAAAAGTATATTTCATTTCCCTAAATTCTTTCCAGAGCTGAAATGCATTTGTATTTTGCTTTACTGTGATAAAATGAAATGCTATGTCTAGTGGATGTCTGTTCCTGTGAACGCAATGAGCATTTGAAAACATTTAATCTGATGGACCCACTCTGCGAGACTGGAGTATGCAAACTGATGGTAGGCCTATCTCTCCCAACTAGAGAAAGGGCCAACAGCTGCTGCTTCCCAAATGTATTATTTTAAGAAAAGACTAGAGCAGCAAGCAAGAATAATGATTTTTTTATTAAATCACAGCAACAACTGAAAGGTATGTGATGCACCCCTCTTTTGATGAGTTCTGCAAACCTAGTTCTTTCAACAGCCTCTGAACTTAGATTCGTAGAAATTAAAAAAGGAAAAGGTCTAATGCTGTCATGTGTTCTATTCCCTGTTACTGTAATATGAAAAGAAAGTCTTTGCAGCAATACCAAATTTTATTTTATTTAATTTGCTTTTGGATTCTCTGTACAGCTGGTTGGTAAAATGGTGATACATTTCCTATTTAAACTGAAGTAACTGTGACTGTTAAACACTTACTTCTATAACTGTTCTATCATACAGGGAATATCTTCGTCCTTTATTTCTAATAGAAAATATGGAGTTGGGGAGCCAGTTATGTTATTAGAATAAATTCTTAATACAATGGAGTTTAAGATGCAATGGTTTATATACTACTGATTTGAATTCTGGTGATGGCCCATCTGTATAAATAATGTCAACCTCATGTGTTTGCCCATCCTTGAAGATTTCCTCATACAAGCACTTAATGAAAAAGTATAACATGCTTTTGTCCATGTCAATGGTGTCAGAACATATAAGAGAGATTTTGGTGGCAAAACTAAATAAAACTACTGTTGTAAATAAGTCCCAGTACTGAGTGCCAGCAGTATTTCGTCTAGGCGATTGACTCATTTTATTATTCAAGGAAAATGATGCTACGGTGACCATCTGAAGAACATGCTTATTTATGGTCATTTACCACTGAATTTTGTTCACTGTATCATGTTCCTAAAATTTGCAACAGAACTGATGTCTAAGACAAACATTTCACCAAAACTCATCTTTACATTTGACTGTTTTGGTATTATCCACCCCTAGAACAGCTGTATTTGTCAGAATAGAAAATGATTATGATTTCCCTGTGAAAAGTTATCCTTGCGTATAATATTACTTTTTCCAGTGATGTTTTGGCATCAGATAAATGGCCTTACAATTTATAAAAACAATGTAAGGTGCGTTTATGCATCTTTGATGATTTAGCACAGTACATTACAGGTTTCAGGCTTACTTGTTGATTTTTAAACTAATGGCTTAATCAGACTGTAAGTAAACTTTAAAAAATTATGTATTTGCAAGTTAAAATTAGTTTGTTAAGATATACCCTGGTTTTATTCCTGAATATCAGCAACACATTAACTTATGAGGGAGTACCAATTGATAAATATCTATTGGAAATTATGTATTATTTTAAAAAGTGAAGAAGATAAAGTTATGAAGCTTTTTTTCCTAAACTGTACTGTTAGACAGGGTTAGTTTTTTGTCTTTTTTTTTTAAAGGTATGAATGTTGTCCCTTACTTTTGCAATAATTTATTTCTGAGTACAGGGAAATTTTCTCTGTGTAACCTTAATTCAGCCAAATACTTAATTTCTTGCTCACTTGTATGTGTGTAAGCAGTAGAATTTAATTTGAGCTGCTTACATGTTTAAGATATTTTGGTGTTTCATGAAATGATGGCTTGGACTGAGAACTTCAGGATTAGGCTTGTATTGCCACATTTTGTACTAGGATGTTGCATTCTCTGCATATATCTATCTCCTTCCTTCCTTCTTCTCACGGCTTTTACACGTGTTTTCCAAAGGGAAAGCCTCTAGGAATTCGTTTGAACATTTTACATCTCTGCAATGGGGAAAAAAATCATAGGCACATGTTTACTCATTTGAACAAATACATTCTGTTATCCTAATCAAATAAGGAAGCATTCACACTCAGCAAATTCACATTCATTAAGGTTCATTTTTTGGGGTATTTTTAGGTACTCTTAGAGAATACAGAAAATAGCCAAACTGGTGTATTACAGTGCTCAGTTTCTGAAAATGAAAGAGGGATTTGGTGCTGGTGACTCATTATCCATTCTAATTAATTCCATGAAAAAAAACTCTCAGTGAGTACGTTTATAGTTCCCACAGATAAGGTATTTTGGATAGATGTATTTAAAGAATTGCAAAGAAAACTGCAAAGAAGACTATGTTTTCGCAGTTCAGTAGAAGAGCTTTAGGAGAGGTCTCTCAGGAGCCCTCTACAGTACGGTATTGTAACTGCTAGTATGAACAGGACACTTGTTTCATGACTACCAGAGAAAGACCCTATACCGTGAAGTAGGGGTCAAATTGCAAAAGCAGGAAGGTAAAATATGTTTCAGCATAATATTCTGAGTTGGAGGTGAGGAATGACTGGACTTCTTATCTTGGAGAAAAAGGAAAACCAGCAATGGTTTATGGTTTGCATAAGAAAGCCCAGTTTAAATGCAACATCAGGATTTGAAAGTGGTTTAACTTTTTATGTAGTTGTCAGCTATTCTTACAGGAGAACTGAAGGGATGTCAGTTGATTTATTTAAGGTCACACTAGTTGCTCCACAAACATTACAGCTAGACTTCTCTCATCACTCAGTCCCGTTCTTTAAGGTGATAATAAGCAAGATTCAGGTAATTCAGTGGACTACTTGTAGTGTAACAAAACAATCAGTTGACCAAGTTTTTAAATAATCATTTACACACGTATACACTATTCTTAGTATATGTGCATTTGAACAAATTTTCCAGATTATTCTTGCAGCTGTGACTTCGTGAAAACATAATCTTTTGTGTTAAACTTCTGTAAAATTGGCAAAGATTTCATTTTGTCTTTTAATTTTATGTAAGAGTTCTTTTTTAAATGTCACATTTTTGTTACTTGTTTGATATAAATTGTTCTTTCACTTTAATTCATGCTGTGATTTTCCCAATAAGCTAAATTTCATAGGGCATCCAGCTGTGGTTGCTTAGTACCAACAAAGAATGATTGTTTTGCAAAACGTGACTTGAATGTTACTTGTTGGCTAGTGTTCAGATTACAAAAATAATGTGCAAATGTGCATTCTTTGTATGAGTGCTTTGTAATCTACCGTTCTGATATTTGAAATGAACTTTGAGTCACAGAATTATCTAAGATTTTGAAAAATAAAGAATATAAAGTATACATTTAGGAACTTTGAACTGAAATGAAATTATGCTAATTTACTCTAACCATTTGATTGTGGATACCCCAAAGCTTCTATTTGAAAGAGCACCTTAAAAATGAGCTCAACATTTTTAAGGAAAAAAAATGCATACACTGCTTTTATTGTATTTGGAGTTCTAAAAATCTCTTCCTTCAGCACATTTCATGAAGGAATGATACATTTCAATCATTAATCAAAATGTATTAGCCAGAATTTGAAAATGTCTTCCTTAGTTTTTCTGTGATCTCAGGTGAATCTCCTAAAGGGGATGGTGCCTGACTTAAGTGTGCAGCAAGCATGACTCTGTGTTACTGGGTGACGGCCAAAGTGTAGGGGGAGGACTCAGGTTTCTAAGGGTGTAGTAGAGAAGCTTAATCAGTTTTTTGCATTGGACTTTCCTGCTGAAGAATGGATTGATTCCCACGTCCAGTTTATTCTTGGTAACAGATAGATTGCAGGAGCTATCAGTTTAAGATAGGTATGTAGGAAATACTAACTAAAATAGGTTGGAAATATTAACTAAAATAGGTTAAGATAGTTGTTAGGAAGTGACCAGAGCTGAGTGGCATCCACCTGCATTGTTCTGAAGGTACTTGGGTATGAAGCCGCAGAACTTCCAGCAAAGGTGCGTAGACCATCATGACAAACAGCCAATGTGCCGGAGAATAGCTAATGTGCTAATGCTGATGTCTACATGAAGGGCTCTAGAGGAACCCCTAGGGTTCCTGGGAACTACAAAGTGTTGAGTCCAATGTCCTTCTCCAGCAAGTTGGGGGTTCTGTAATAAAGGGTAGGATAATTGAGCACATGGATAAATAGAGTATGTTGGTCATGACTTGACATGACTACTGCAAAGGGAAATTCTGTTCCACGAACCAGCTGGAGTTTGGGGAGGATGTCAGCAGACATTGGATTTTCAAAAAGTCTTTGACAAGGCATCTCATCAAAGACTTTTAACTGTCCTGCTAGGACTTTCAGAGCAACTAATGTTGCCACAGGACTGGGGGAAAGGTTCTCTTACAGGCTGGAAATCCACCGAGTAAATGGTACCAAACCAGTATGGCTTATGGCCTACTTGTCTCCCCATCTCCTTGCCCACAGGACACTTTCTTCAAAACGTAGTGGGCATTTACACACTCTTCCTTCAAATCCCTGTTCTCAAAATTTTTTCATAGCACAGAGCAAATAGTATAAGGAGGGACTATTTATGTGTCTTTAATATCACTGATTCATTAAAAAAAAAACAGGCTAGTATATATTAATTAATAGCCCTCCAACCTCATGTTGATTCTCATCTTAAATCTTAGGAAAGAATGATACCTTTGTGAGTGCCTGTAAGTGGTCTAAACCTTGTTATAAACAATGAAGATGAAGGTGATTGTAACAAATTATTATTGATAATAATAACTCTAATAATATGAATAAAATCAAGGGTAATTGAGATAGAGGATAAAGTAACTCACATTTTCTTTAGCTAGAGGGAAACTGACCCTAATTTTGAATTGCAGAGATACCAGCATAAGAAAAAAACCCACAAAACTAGGCCTCCTAGTGGTTTCCCATTGTATTTGAAAGACAACTGGTGCTATTACATATTAATCAGGACTGATTTTGAACTGACTACTGTGCAATAGGAGAATGTTAATAAATCTCCTGCATTTCAGTGGGGTTTTTTTAAGATGAGAGAGAATAAAAAGCAAAATGGAAGGGTGGTCAGACATTTTAAAGAACAGAAAAAGGAGCTATTGTTGCTTTTACAGCTTTTCTTGGTTTTCTCTTTTCACTGATGTTCAGAGGATGCTTCTCATCACTGAACTATACATACAAAGTAACTGATATGAACAGACAGAGACACTGTTGCACAATGTAAAATACCATTGTTAATGTTTGTTCTTACTACATGAGGAGGTTTTGTGGAAAACTGACGTATTTATTTAGAAATTCAGTTATGAAATTTCTGTTGATAGTCTAATGCTCCTCTCCTCACTATCTCATTCCTGATTTACACCCTGTGGTATTGTAGTGGTGTTTTCTATAGCAGTATGCTTCCTGGTTTTAGTTTTGATGTGACTAAAGGAATTTTTTTGAACTAAAGCAAAATAAACAACTTTTATTCCTGAACCAGGATAGCTAGGTGGACATTCATTGAAGAAAGGATATATTGAGATCTGTGTAATTATTATTAGTGATTAGTGGATTTACTTGAATGTGTAGGTCAGCCTACAAGATGCTCTCAGACTGCAAACCCAGGCAGGTGTTTTTGCACAGTTTATACTTTTACATTTTCCAAGGTTTCTCCATAAGTCGTAGAATAAAATATCTTCAGAGGAATTCATGTCACCTAACAAGGGATGTTCCCTGTGTAGACTTCTGCAATTAACTGGTCCTCTAAGCTCCATGTATAATCAGTTTAGATAAGCAAGCACTTTTAGGGTGAAATTCATCTGGCCTATTTCAGATGCATGTTTTTGGATGAGATGAGTCAGGATGATCTGAAGTGCTTGTTTCTCTCTCCATTGCCTTTAAAGGGAGCCTAGGCTGCTGGCTCAGCTGTACACAACTGAATTAACTTCAGATATGTACAATGTAGGCATCTGCATTTAGTCAGATGAGTTTCAACCTTATGGTTAAAACAAAAACAATAAAACACACACAAAAGGCAGAAGGAGAAGCAAAAAGAGGAAAGAAGTTGGTGCTTTAGGAAAAAAATGACAGATTTTGATCGGAAGGAAGATGGAAAAGCTGTGCTTTTTTAATGCTTTTTTATGTCAGCCTTTTATGGTCTCTTTGCCTCCCCCCATTCCAGCTCATTTACAGAATGGTAGAGTAGTTCACTCTTGCAAGAATCAGCTGTAGCTCATGGTATCTGTTCTGTGTTGGTGACATTTTTCTTTCATGGCCACTTTTCGGAATACTGACATAATTTTTGGTCCTTTAAAGAATAATGCTGAATGAGCTTACAGCTCATCAATGTCTCTTCACACATGGCCCCTTGCCCTTGCCTTGTAGCTTCTGCATAATTCTATATCCTGGTTTGCTGATCCTCATCAGTCTATACATGGTCCTATTCACTGCAACTGCTTCACCAGTTAATTATTTTAAGTGTTTTTCTTTGCTGTCTGCTCTGTACAGAATATCATCCTTCAGCTAACAAGCCCACTACTCTCTCTTTAGGGGTCTCTCTTGGAAATCTAAATTTGCTTTTTTTTTGTTTTCTTATATGAAATTATGACAGTACACTTGCTGGATAAACTGAGATATGATTTATGTTTTATGTCTGTATATATATAAAAGGATGGTGTCACATCAGTTTTATATTGTAACACTACAGAAAATTTTGGGAGCTGCCTAGTAGAACAGAATCCTTGTAACAAAGTGGAGAATCAGAGTCTGTAGGGCCTTTTTGGAGGATGCAGTTGAATAAATCTCACCTAATTTTAGAAGTCTGCAGTGCAGATACTTACATATGAATTAGTCTTCCTAGGCTCCCTTTCTAGTGAATTAAAAGAAATAGGTGTTTTTAGGGTGCAATTCATCTGATCTGTTTTGGTGTCTACTTTAAGATGAGACAAAGTGCAACCAGAAGTAACTGCTTCTTCCATTGACTGTAAAGGGAGTCTAGACAACTGAATCAATTGTAGACACAGACTGTAGGTATCTACATTTAGTCAGATGTATCCCATCCTGTGTGTGACTGTCTAACAGTACTGTGTAGTATGCAATAGTCATATTTTTGTAGTTTCATGCATAAGATCAAGTTTTTTCCTGTTAAAGACACTTTTGGCACTTTCTTTTGTATCAGAAATGAGTACAGAATGCATTTCCAAGAAGTTGCAAGTGAAACAATTCATCAGTTTAGGAATTAAAATGTAGTAAAATTGGGTCATTTAATAAGTCAGAGAATTAAATTACCTTAGTTTAAGTGTGGCCTGTAGTGATGCCACAGGTTCACAAAACATAGGACTGAATCTTTAAAAATCAGTTTCATTTAATCTGAGATCAAGGTTACAATCATGTTATTTTATGTTGCCAGGGAGAGAATTAGACTGAAAGTGTTAACTGTGACTCTACATTTTCTAGCTTTTCAAAGACAAGTTGAACACACGCATGAAGGAATTTTGCTCCTAATTTGAATTATGGATGCTCTTTACCATGGTGTGGATGTGCAAGCAAGTTTCTTCAGGGCAAGAAAGACAGTAAATTTACAGCACTTCAGCCACTGTTGGCAAATTGCCGCATGCATGCTTTTTTCCAAGAGCACTTTGCAGAAGAGGAACGTGTATGTAGTTAATTTCCATGGAGTAGATAACGGGCTCTCAGTTCATATTCTAGCTTCCTTTCTTATAGCAGGGGAGTCACAGTGCTGAGGCTGAGGAAGTTTGGAAGATATCACAAGCTATTTGATGAGCATGCTGGGTGATCTTCTGCAAATCATTTCACTATGATGTGCCTCGGTTTCCCTTTAGGTAATATGCAGGATATTGATATCAACCTCTTATTGGTATCAACCCACTTGGAGATTTACTAATGAAAAGTGCTTCACTATAGCCAGATAGTGCTATTAATACAAATTGAATATCTAGTACATTTTTCTGAATAGATTTTTATTAAAATGAGATAGGTACCTTTCCTCTGACTTAATGTGAGTCAGATTTTATACTGTCAAGAACATAGATATGTTTTGTGACTAGGAAAGGATTGCTTTTCACTAGACCTGTTAAACCAATGTACTTTATATCTCGACAGGGTACTGAGTCATCCACTGCCTGGGGGACAGCATTTAAATCATCAGTAAATGACCATTTGCCCTGTAGAGCTAGGTTCGCTTCTCAAGACTCTGTATGTTGTTCCTCAGCTGGACAAACGTTGGCAGAGCAGAAGTGGCCCTGAGAGTGAAGAGGGGGAGCAGATCAGTTGTGTGTCAGAGCATTCAGGGAATGATGCCGACAGTTTCCAAAGGGTGTCCTCTGCAGTAGGACAAATTTGTGACTTTTGTTGTGATTTACAATTTATTGTGTAGGTTTCAGAGAAGTTTTCAGAGAGTATGGAAATGTAGGTCATCTGGACTCGTCTAGTTCACTGCTTTCTAGATGCAATGAAAATGTTAGCATATTGGGCCATTCAGATAACCCCAAGGCTAGGTATTCCATTGCTCCTCTAATTGAACTTACTCCACATACCTTCCTTTCCTCCCAGGGCCTTCTAGTTAGGGTCATCCTCCAAGATGCTCTATTTAGTAAGTCCCTCTTCCTTATGACAGTTGCTTTCTACTACCTTTGCTTTCTAATCCTTCTCCCTGCAAACGTTCCTCTTCATCTCTAATCAGAGTTACACTGTTTCCTGTCTTTCCCTTTCCTTCCAAAATCTGGGAATGTATTGATTGCCCCTGCTCTTCTTAAAAGAGTCACTGTTCTCTGTTCTGTCTGCTATCAAAGTGCAAGAAAGGTGAAATAAGTGGTCTTCTCCCATTTCTTCCCCTCTTATTATGTATCCCTTTTTTGCCTCCACACCAAGGGCTGCATTTGCTCCCCAATTTCTCCTCCCTTCTCCCCAAGACATTCCCCCTCAGGGTTCTCTGATTTTCTGTTTTTCCCCTTTCCCTTCGCTCTCGTTTTCTCATTTCTCATATTGGTCCCCAGCAGGTGAGTCATCCAGATAGGTAAACTGTGTGGGGAACACAGCAGAGCTGGGACAAGCATACTGTTGTTCTGAAAGCTGCTAATAGGACTTATGGATTTCCTGAAAGTAATTAATTGATAGAAAGTATTTCAAAAGTAGCTGTGAAAAGGGATAGATCCTGAGAGGGTAGACCTTCCTTTGTGCATCAGATTCCTTATTCAGTCTTTATTTGATTTTTAATTTTCTTTGCTGAATAAAGGCCAGCTGTAGTTCCATTCAAGATGTGGCTAAATGTTAGCTATGAGAGCAATTTTTTAACTATTTTATGTCTGTCTAACCATTTCTGGTCTCTGGATAGAAAAAGATTTCATAGGTAAGATCTTATGAAGGTATCTGCTTGCTTACTTCTCCCAGAAATCGGTAGAGTAAGGTACATGTATAAATATGTTAGTTGTTACTATGTGAAATTTAGATTCTGTGAAAATAAGGAGACCCTGGAATACTAACAAATGAGTAGGAGAAAAGATGTGCAAGGAGTTGAAACATGGCTTTGTTGGTAGGGGTTTGGACTGATACTTTTTATATGTAGGTCCCCTTTTAGCTGTGCTTTGGTTTGGTTTTGGGTTGGCCTAGTTACTTACTAGATCCTGAAATATTTTTAGCTATGTATATCCTATTTATATGCTTAAACATCTCTAAGGACTTTAGTCGTTCTGTTCCTCTGGAAAATGAAGGTAATAATGCTTCCTGACCTATGGTCTTGTCTGTTCAGATAATAACCTGTTTGAGCTAGGGATTATTTTCTATGCTTTTCTGTGTATTCCAAACATGACTGGTCTCCCAGTAAAATTAGGTACCACCATAAAAATATAGCATAGTGTTAATAATGCAAACACCATCTTTTGGTTTATTCACTGTTCAATTCTTACAAACAATTACAAGCATCTCCTGAATTCATTCCTTTTTTTTTTTTTTTTTGCTTCAGTTATTTTGCTAAATGTCTATTATTTGTTGTTGCCACCTATGTGAAGAACTTGGCATGTTTTATTATGATTTATCAATATTTTACTAATCAGTCTTTTTGATTATTTCGTTATTCAAATTTTTGAAAAGAGGCAATATACAAAAATCAGCGGAGCATGTGTTAAGCAGACTGAAAATTGGAGAACTGTTGGATCCCAAAACTAATTTGAACTTTAATCTAGCAGGAAAAAGACATAATAACATTTTGTTTTGAAAACTGAAGCTGGAGAAATTCAGATTAGTAAAAAGGTGTACATTTTAATTGTGAAAGTAAATATTAGTTGTGACAAATTATGTAAGATTGTGGAACATTTTTCTTTTCTTGAATCTTTCTAAAATAGATGCTTTTGTATAAAGACAAACAAAAGGATTTTTGCCTAAATTACTGTTTATTAATACAGGAAGTCATATTACATTATTGTAATAGTCCTTTTGGCTTTAAAACCCGTGAATTTTTGAATCTGTAAAATGTTTTTTTTTTCTAATTGAGCATTAGCCTAATTTCTGAACCTACCTCTGTATTGCTATTGGAATCTAATATCCTGGTTTCTTATGTCCTTTGATTCACTGTCTTTAAATCAAGTGTCCTGCCTCTAGTACAATGATCAGTAGTACTAAGCGTAATATTTTAGTAATGGGATTGGAAGGCTGGTTTTTCTGAAATTGAACTTCAAAGTGGGATATTATAGCCAAATGATCAAATCAGGTCTGTAAAGATATGTCTGCTTGAAATAAAGCATCTGTACAAGGGGAAAATATGCAGCAATTGAGGTCCAACTAAGAGGGAGTGAGAAAACACACAAGGAGTGCCTTAAAGAAAGCTAGTCTGGCAAGTATATATCTGTTTCTTGGTGTAAGTACTGCAAATTACAATCACCCATGAAACAAAAGAAATTGTAAAATCTCTCTGTTTTGCCTGAAGGGACAAGGGATAAGAACCAATGTAAGTAGACAAAGTATATTATACAAGTATTTTCCTCTTTGCATGACAGTGTGAAAGATAAGCTGACTGTTAATAAGTTGAATATTGATATTCACATCTTATAAAATTCTTATGAAAATGAGCCACTTGAAGATCATCAGATCTTGAGGGCTTTTGCAAAGGAATGTAGTATCACTAAATCCTATTTTACAATAGTATAATTAAAATAAAAATATTATGAAAAATCACAGTGGTAGAATTTATAACCCTACTTAGCATGGACATTATTTTTTGCCCTCATTTAAAACTGTACAGTACTGCTGAGTGCATAGAATGGCCGGGGGCAACCCACTGCGGAGCTGACACATCTGTGCTTCAACAGTGGAGAGTATGTTTTATGACTTGCACCTTATTCAGTATATAGTGCAGGATATTAACGGTATCAGTCTACTTACTGATCACTTTTTCTTATAAGCATTTGCATTATATCTTCTCTCTCTTTTTTTATTTCAACACAACTGAAGATTATATTAATCACTCATATATTGATAACTTTTTTGCTTATCTAAAACTCATTTTTAAAGAAAATATAAGTTTCTAAGATGATAATGTTGGATGGAATTGCATACTGCCGATTGTTATTGCTGTATAATATTGATGTGCAAAACAAGTAACTTCTTTTTTCTGTATTTTTTCCCATAGGGTGCAGCTTTAATTAGAATGTTGGCTAATTTTATGGGTCACTCCGTTTTTCAAATGGGCTTACAAGTAAGTAAGGACATATCTGTCTTTGTGTAAGTGTGTATTTCTAGTAATCTCTCTCTTTTGTTCTCTCTTAAAAAAAAAATGTTTACATGTATTTGTGGGAATGTTTCTTGACTTTAGGACCATCTGAGACATCGGCATGTCCCTGAAGCCTGAAGCCGAATTTGATAGAAATTGCTGAGTAGTGTAAAACACAAAACATTGTCTCCAGAAATGAAAGTTCCATCTATACTTCTCAGTGTATCAAGTGATTGCACTTTAAGTGCCACACAGTTTTATTTCCATTTTGTGCACCCTGCAATGTAGAAGCCATCTTTAACCATGTGCAACCTGTGTGAAAGGTCTAGCTGAGGAAAGAGATACTTCTTTTCAATTACATTTACATGCAGATATGAAAATAATAATAAATGTCAATCAAGCTAGAAAATACACAGCTCTAAAACTAGTAAGGTTTCTCAGATAAGTATTTTTGCGTTCCCTTCACTCCTATTAAAATCCTTGAGCTTTATTTTTACCTTTGATGTTCATGGAGTGCTTTCTGCCTTAATGCTGTTTTGAAAACTCATTTTGCCTTTTAAAAGAAATTTAAAGAGGTAACATTTCTGTACGAAGAGAAAGAAATTCAACATGTTGATTGCCAAGGCTGAACTCTTTTCAGCAATAATTCAGGGCAAATGAATGTTTTGTAAACTATTTAAAAACAAACAAGCCAAAGTATAAAAAACAATGTGACTCTCAATTCCATTGAAATCTGCTTGAGTAAATCATGTTACAGGCAGCTGTGATTGATGAATTATGTATGATGCAGCCTGCTACTTAGAAGTGTCCTTTAAAGTAAATTGATGTTCACCTGAAATACAATTATGCTAAGATGGAAAGAGCAATCAATCTTATCTGTTCTTAGTAAGCTTTTCATTTTGAAATTTAAATAAACTACATCTGGGATCAGGTCATGTTTTAACACAATAATTCTACCTCTAGCCGAAATGAATTGGAAGATAAAATATAAAACAAAAGTTAAAGAAATACACTAGTTATGTCGTAGGAAGTTGTATTCAATGCAATAGGCAATGAAAGGAACCCTGATGGGGAAATATGGCTTTTTTGGAGAGCTAATGGGACATTCAGGTTTTGAAGGATAATTTATTCACAGGACCCCACTGGCTCTTTTCGTTAGGCGTAATATCAGGTCAGATCAGTGAGTTACTCTTCTTACCCAGATAAGAGATCTTAAACTTACATTTTCCTTCATGCAGTCTTGTGTAAGTCAAGGATGAATCCTCATCTCATGTAAGTCAGTGAGACTTCTGTCATTAGTCCAGCAAACTCCATATTCCAACCAGAAACTTTTGCTTGCACAGATCCATTTATATGGAAATTCAATAGCACTTCTTCCCCAAAAGACATTTCATTCAAGATTTCTGAAGGAGAAGGCTTTAATACATCTCAAAACTTCTTTTGCTGTTTCCTTTTACAGATGCCTGAGAAATACAGTGTGAAAGTTATCCTGAAATAAATTTAGAACAAAGTTTAGATCAAAGAATAGGGTTATTCAGGGATTAAATACTCATAATTACCGTAAAGTTATAATGGAGCTTTGGTTTTTACTTTGAGTGGTTTCCTATTATTTCTGCTTTTCAAACAAATCAAGATAGTTTGGAGGCAAAAAACCCCCCACTTACGTGTCAAAGAAAACAAACAATTGTGTTAAAATGGAGAAGAAAAAAGTTGATAAAGAAAGGAGGGTAGGGCTCTTTGTTAGATATTCTTTAACAATGAATGCGAGCTGAAGCAAACGTAAAAAGGTGCCCAGGATCCCTACTATTCAGCATACTTTTATTGAGGAGTCTGTGAGCAAGTAAAATTATAGCAGTGACATTGAGTTTTACAGCATACGTGGGTTTGGAGAGATGCATATTTATTGAGAATAAACCGGGCTGTTCCTGTTATTGCAAACATACTTGTTAGAGACTTCCATGACAAAACTGCAGCCAGCAGACTACCTAGTGAAAGTATGTTTTTCTGGAAGGATGTACGGTATCTTGAATCATGTGATATTTGCAAACACAAGATTTAGTAATAGAAATGTAACTTTCTCAGTGTTTTCATATAGCACTCTATGGACAAAACAAAAAGAGAACATATTCATACTGACTGTGATGAATAGTTGAATAATGATTGTAATAGCTACAGCTGGTAACACTTGGACACAAGAAAGTCACAACAATTATTTTTGTAGAAAACATTTAATAAACCCTTCTTTCTCATACTGGGAGATTTCTCTCTTTTTTGAAGTCTTGACATCTTTCATGATGTTCAAAGTTTATTATGTTCCTGGGGAAATACAAGGGGTGCACATCGCTGAATACTGTACTCTTCTTTCAAAGTGTTGTTGATTTACTGTCAAAAAGCCATTAATCAGCTAGGGTAGCTATTAGATTATGGAGAGGCTTGGTCAGCACCGCTTGCTCTGGTTATGCTTCTGAATTGCATAGACTAGTGGAGGAAAAAGCCATAAGTTGGTCTTACCATTCAGTCATCACTCAGGGGAGTAATAAGCAATATAATTTTAGTTTTGGGTGAGATTTTCATCTGTAGCCTGTTGTTCCTAATCTATGTGCTTGAAATGGATTGTGACTGGTGTCATGACTGGTGTCACTGTATTACATTTCTTGGGAAGCTTTACTGCTTTATGGCAAGGTACCTCTTCGAGTTATCAGTGTTGGTTTTTTTTTCATATTAAATATGGAGGGAAAGCCCAGTGATTTGAAGGTCCAGCTTAGATGTGTTTAGAGAGGCATCTCCAACTGTTATGAGATTCTTCTGTTCTAGTTACATTACATTTTTCTTATATTTGGTCTAATTATTTTGGAGCCCCATCTATATTACTGTACATTTGTCAACACTGCATTTCATTTGCCATGTGGCAGCTCATTGATCACGTAGATCTGTATTCTTTTGAACTTCACTTACTGCTACATATGTGTTCATCACTCACTCTGATTTAGTGCATCATCAGCAGTTTGAATTAGTTACTGTAGGAATCTCTGCTTCTGTGATAAATTAATGGCTTTTGTTCTTTAGGCTGCACATTGTACGTTTGGAAGAAGAATTTTCATACAGTTCCTTGGATATACACTGTCTTTTATGGTGCTGTTGAGTGGCCACTGTACTGAAACAAATTGGTCAACCTTTCAGAAGAGCTGTCTGGGGAAATGTGACGTGCAGGCTGTTAAATACAGCAAGGTTCAGATTTCAATCATTTTTTATTATCATAAAGCCAGCTAGTTAGGCAGAGTTTCTTTCATACTATACTGTGTATTATTTCCTGCTTTTTAGACACACCTATGCTTGCCTGTGCTCCACATTGAATTGTTTTGGCAGTCTGGAATGTGAAACTCTATCAAAAACTTTCGAGATGTAAAATAAAGCTCTCGTGCTATTTTCCATATTGTTTGCCACTTCTTTGAAGAAATCTAGTAGCAGAAGAAATGTATTCATCTATTTCCACAGTCTATTTTAGAATTATTTTTACACAGGATGTTAAATAATTTCAGTGTACCCATTTTATCTATTTTTTATTCTTTATTCCTATTTCACGACAGTTAGCTGTTTAATATTAGACATCATTAGGAACTTCTTAATAGAATTTTCTGTAAAAACAAAAAAATCAGGCACCTTAGGATTAAATTTCATCTTAGCTCAGTGCCCACAGTCAGTCAATGAGCTATGATGCTGTCCCCAAAAGAGCAGTGCACATGGAACTGCCTTTAGTCCTCTTCTGCTCAATTGGAGGATGCAACTTGTGCCACCAAGCAGGATCATCTTTACAGATGTAACACCTCTGGTGCTGTAGCTCTGCTCGCTAGTGTATTTAGTAGATGTTGAGTAATGTCCTTTTCAGCTGATTCTGCACCCATTTGCTGTGGTTTAGAAGAGTGTTAAGTATATGACTTTGTCTCTTAGGTGCCTAATATCTTATGTCACTGTATCACCATGGGCATAATAGCCATGACCTGCCCTTAAGCTAACTGCTATTGATCCCTTTATTTTTCAAACTGCCTCACTTCTACTGACAGTTGTCACCAGGACAGCCTGAGGATGTTAAAAGTAGAACATAGGAAGTCTTTTAGAGCTGACATCACTGTTTTGTGCATTACTTGTCATAAGAGATTGATAGCATCTTCTGCCTTCTTCAGCCCATCAGTGTTTCTCATGCTTCTACTTTACATCACTCTGGATTTTGGGTTTACATTTGTTAAATGAATTCAGTGCTAGGTTTGGGGGTTTTTTTTAACCTTTTTCCACCCAGTTATAAGTAGTTAATAAAAGTTTTTGTAAGAAACATCTATAAGATGCAGTGTCACAAATTTTTTTTTTGAAAGGGCTAAAATGCGCAACACAGTAAGGGCCAGACCTGGAGCTCATTGAAGGAAATGGAAGTCCTTCCTCTGGCTCCAAGAGTATTTTGAGTACACCATGTATATAACAAAATGCTTCCTTAAAGAAAAAAATACAATTTCAGATGCATAATTAAATATGCAGTTGTTGAGAAATGCCAGAGTTAATTTTGCCCTTGCAGCTTTCATTCTTCTCCTTTTTGCTTACACCTTGACCAGGGTGCTTAATTATGCCATTGCCCAGTATTTTCTACATAGGACAATGTCTCATTCCATTCACAAAGTGGACCACACTAACTGGGTGGTTCCTCTGTTCAATATTTTTGTATAGTTTTCATTCATTTTGTAGCCCCAGGCCTTAATTGGTACATATGATCTGATCTGGAAGGCAGACTTTTTTCATGACATTTTCTTAAATGGCAACCAGTATGGTATCAGATATCAGAGTGCATCACCAACTCTGAGTTAACAGAAGACACAAACTTCATGGGAAGGCAAAAGCTGGTGCTAGACTTATTTTATAAATGGAGCTCTAGGGCCACAGAGATTTAAAATTCCACTAGTTCAGAGTATTCAATATGAGATGTCTAGTACTCCATTTTTCCCTCCCACGTTTCTTAGCTTTTATGGCTCAGAACACCTTATGTATGCAAAGCACAGCTTCCACTGGCTTCATCTTCAGCTTTGAGCTCTCAGCATTGGTGCAGCTCAGCTGCTAGGGACATCAAGGTGGGTCTCCAGAAAATGTAGATCATACAATTAATGTTGCTATAACTAAATTAGTGAGAGTCGAATGCTTGCATTGAATGCATACGAATGTGATTAAAATCAAAAGTATCCGTGAACTTCGGATGTCTTTTTGGAAACCTGAGAGGATGTTCTTTTGAGGTACTTAGCATTATAAACTATTTCTGATATTCAGAACACACTTCACATTTGTTTCGGTCACAGTGTCCAGCACTTCTACAAATAAGGACCTTAAGTAATGCACCCACAGTTTAAACAGCCACTGTTCATGATTGCTGTTGTTTTCGTCCAGTATAATATAGGTGCTAGTGCTGTGCAAAGAGAATTTTTCCCACAGTGTTGCATAACCAGAATATTCCAGTTTGACTGTATTGACTCCTCTCCCTCCTTTCTGTTCTACTTTTTGTCCCCTGGCATTTGGATCAGACAGCTTTCCTCTCGGGCTGCTGGGGTGCCTTCTCTGAGTAGGGTTGCTCAGAGAAGGAAAAGACAGGTTCTGCGCTTTCTGTTTTAGGCCCTAACCTCACCCTGAGCTTAAACAGCTGTGAGCCATCATTACACAGAGAAAGAGACTGTCTAGCTGCTAGATCATCTGAAGTTAACCAGTTCTAGGAGAAAGGATGTTCCTAAAGCAAGATCACTTTTCTTCTAACCTTCAAATCTCTGCTGCAATGCTTGGAGACAGTAGAGCTTTTCAAAGAAGAGTGCCAAGAATAGGTAAAATGAGGTATTTTTCCATACTTTCATTTTTGTGTTGACTGTTATTTTAGAGAAGCATTCAGTCTGAGACAGACATTTGGAAGAAAAGATTTCAGCCCAAACAATTATGTTTTGGCCAAATGGGACATAACAACAGGGAGAGTTAAAGTGGAAGGCGCTGCTAAACCTCAATAGCAGGTGATGTTCCCAGTGCTGACTTGGAGAGCAAGGTCACAGTCAGTGTCATACTCATTAAGAGGAAGTGATGCTGTCTTTCAGTCAGCATAAAAAAAATTCTTCAGTGCTAAAGCTTCTTTCAAAAAGAAAAGGAATTAATAAATATACAACTTTACTTGTTAAGTTTGTTTCCTCAGAGCATTATCACCCTTTATGACAATGTTACAATCAACTGTATTACATATAATGCATACATACTCACTTGATGTGCTTTCAGTGAGCTCTATTCTCTTATTCTGTTGCATGTGAAATTCAATTATGACTATTTTCTCCTTCATTTTTATTATGAGAATTATTGAGAGGAAGAATTATAGGTATGCATTCTCAGATAACGTCAGTGGGCTTAGCGGCTATTTAAGAAAATGTTTGCTTTCTGAATAAAATTATACTGTTTTCCTGATATGAGCTTAGTAGCAACCTTGTCTCTGTTGCTATGAAGCAGCACAATAGAATTTACACAGCACAGGAAAGTACGTATTTTATGTGTGATTCTGCCATCCTTGTGCAATCAGAATTTCCATTAGCTGTTTAGAAGTCAATGGATATTTCCAGCACAAAGATTGCAAGACTGAACTCCTAGTTAATGCTTAATACATATAAGAAATTAAATAAATCTACTTTTGTTCAGCCCAGTGGAGGACATTCAGAAAAAAGCTGAATCCCTACTGGATGAAACAGGCTGTCATTTGAACTCCCTGTCTTTCTCTCTCTCTACATATATTCAACATTCAGTTACAGCAATTAGGCAATCATACTTCCTATGTTACGTACAGAAGGCTCTAGAGAAGACTCTCAGGTGGAATTTCTACACTCAGGCCAATGAAAGCGGTCCATGAAGGACATACCTCAAAACCATGTCAGAAGCCCCCTCGGTGCCTTTGCTTCATTTCCTGTACTATCTGGTGCTTATGTGCAGCCTCCTGCGAAAGCTCATTGTTATCCATTGTATTTTGCATTGATCAGTCTATAAATAAAAAGCCGAGATAGTCCAAATAGCAGAGGCTGGAACCTTGCTGTCTTCATTCCCAGCTGTGTGTCCTAAGCAGAAGGTTTCAGTATCAAACGTCCTTGTGTTGGCTGTCTTTCTAGCTTCAAGATTTTTTGGATTTGTAGCTGCAGTATGGTCAGTCTTCAACAGAAGGGTGAAGAATCTATTACAGTATCATCCTGGAAAGCAGAGATAGGGATTTGGGTCCCCCCTGAGGCTTAGAAGGACCTGGGACAGATTTCCATCTACAGACAAATGTGTTTTGACTATGTTACTAGGACCAAACTTGTTGAGGTAAATTCAAAGAATGAGGCCATAGACATAAAATTTGATAATAAAATAAATCAGTTTGGTTATTTGCTATGACTCTACTAAAACAATGTAGAATTCCAAGTGGATTGAATGATATGTTGTTTTTAAAAGTTAAAAAAATAAATAGAATTAGGTATACACAGTAGAATATAGACAAGTATAAATGAGAAAGTTTTTTAGATTTGGGGGCTACATTTTACAATATCAAATGCAGCTTTAGTCACTTTGTTGTATGAAGGTCTTCTGCACCATGAATAAATGTTTGCCAGATTGCCACAGAAAATGGATAACTTATAAGCAAAGTTGAAGCTTCACTGTTAGTGCTTTTCCCGCCTATTATTCATTGTTACTGTAAACAGTTGCAGAGTATTATGATCTAGACATAGTGACATGCAAATCATGTTTTAAATAAGTTTTCTCAAGTGATTCCTAGTGACCTCCTCATACTAAGTAGCATTAAAACAGTGTTTCTCATTCTGGCGTTTCTGTGAAAATTTATTGTAGAAAAGTACAGCAGAGATTTTTTTGCATGCGTAGCAATCCATGGACATAGTGCAAGTTAATGCAGAGGAATGAGCAGCCAAGCTGTCACAATTAGCAAGTGCCATCCAAATATCTCTGGAAAACATTTTGTCACTTTTTGTGTGCATTAAAAATACATTTATTGAGCAATATCTGTGTTCAGGTTCAAATGTATTATATAGAACCAAACAAGGCAGAACTAAAAGAATGCACAAATTCAGTCAAATATATGCAGTTCAATTTCAAGCAGTACTTTACTTCTGTAAGGTTTGTTCTTAGTTCAGTAGTTTAGTACCACTACCAAATAATGCATCAAATACATTTTTTCCTTAAAGAAAAGCTTAATATACTAGCAGGTGTCTCACTGCACAGCAGACAACATGAGACTCTGCTAAGCAATAACCAATAACTCTGCAATCCTTCTAACAGTTCCCTGTAGACTTCCAATGCAAATTGTTTTGCCACCACACTGCAATTTGCTGTTGCCATATTTCAAAAAGGAACCTGCTTCCTCTTCATGTTAGTAGCTAATAGTGAAGCTGAATTTTATAAGGGAAATAAAACTCTTTATTTAGTAATTCTGATTTTTAATAAGAGTTCCCAGCAAAGCAGGATGTATTTTAAAGTAGTATATATGACACTGCAAATTTGCCTGAGTACCAATTTTGAATCTGTTTTATTTAAGTGCTCCATTCACATTGGATTTACTTAGTTGCAATTCAGAGAGGTGTATCAATTGCAAAATTGAATGTTTTCCAGTGTTTAGAGGTTTGATTCTTTCCTCACATTGGAAGGAAAATGACAAGGCCATGCTGATTTCATTTGAGTTACTCCTGATTTACAGTACTGTTCCTTTTCCTTATGAACAAGAAGCATACAGAGTGAAGCAAGCAGTCCCACTGACTTAACGATTACTCTGTGTATCTTTCTCCTTTCTCTTGCTAAGTTCTTTTGTGTCTCAGCCTGGACAGAGAGCTGTTTAGAAGAGGGCTCAGGTGCTATTTGTATCCTTCACCTGAGTGTTACACTTTCTACACCATAGGTGAGATATTCAAAAACTCTTAATGTTGCCATAATAATTCTGCCACTGAAATCAATACTAAAAATCCCATTGACCCATATAATGCCAAAATGGCAGTACTGCTGATCTTATTATTTCCATAGTATGTGGGAGTGTTATACATTACAAAGGAAAAAGTACAACATAAAATACTATAATATGCTGGCCTATTCAGCATCATTGATTTTAGAGAAAATTAAGATTTATTTCCATATGTGGTTCCAGTATCACTCTTCCTGATTAGTAGTTACAGCTTGTTGTTTGCATATAATGGTTTAATTACAGATATGACATGTTGACAGTGGGTGTTTTCCAGTTGCTCATGATTGTGAACATTGTAACACTTGTTTGTGAAAAAGTATTAAATATACCTTTTGAAAATAAAGGGCTGGATTTTCAGCCAGTGTACACTGATGAGTTTCCACTGACTTCCATCACTAGGACCTTATGTATTTACTGAGGTCCTAGTCCAAAGAGAAGGCAAAATGCAGCTGAAGTGAATGTTTGCATGGTACATCTGAAGTATGTTGCAAACCTCTCAGGCTACGTTTAATCTTTTTTTTTACCTTTTTATACTTCTGAATCTATAAGTTTACTAGGAAGTTACTGGTATATTGGACATTTAAACATGTCTGTCATGTGGTAGCCCAGCTGAATTATTGGGAGCAATGAAGTTACTAGCTGTTAAGTGTTTTTAATTACTTAATGCAACAGATGGTAAAAGTACAGGCCTAGATAAAATAGTAGTTGAGAAACTGTGATTGTATAAAGAACTGATGAGATAATTCTTTGGTTTCATTATTTAAAGAAAAGACAAAAAAGATTTGGAGAAGATTAAAAAAAACAAAAAAAGCAGTCCTGTGTGCCAAGCCTGGATCTCTTGTAGGTACCCCACTTTCAAGAAGTAAAGAGACAGCTAGAATTACTACACATTTTCAAATATGCTAGCAAAAAATTTCTATTTGGAAGAGATTGAACGGGTAGCTCCACTGATATGTGTAGAATTATTAGAAATAAGGAGAAAAACCATAATTATCCGAAGCAGCTATATACTTTACATGTTCAAAGTTTAATAAAATGTTAATTCCAAGTTGTGTTTTTAATGCTAATCAAATAAAGTTTAGGCTGTATCTGTACAGGGGCACAGGAAAGTTCATTCAAAGTAACTGAAGGTGTGAATTGTAATTGGATTAGTTAAGCTCGTTATAGCCCCATGTGGTCACTCATTCAAAACTGGTTACCTTTTTTTCATTTATTTTAGTTCATAATATTTTGAGTGTGACTTGAAGACACTGAGTTTAGTCTACTTCAGTGCTGAATGAGTGTCCATACATAGTGTTTAATGTAGTTTAACTATAGAAACTAGTAACTTTAACTGTAGAAATTAATTGATTGATGAGAGATGGTACTGTACAATTATTAGAATGAAATAAGCATTTCAGCATCTTCTTTAGAGAAATGCACTGACTTCAAAAAAATTTTTTTCTTTTCCTCAAATGTGACAAATTGATCTTCTTTCTCTTAACTGTCTTCTAAAATCACCAGTGTTTCTTTCATTCGTGTCTCTTCCACAATACTCAGTGCATAGTTTCATAAGATGCTGGCTTAAGAAGGTACCCCTCTGTATTTTCCTCAGTGCTACCTCTACCTGCTCGTAGCCATGCAGTGCCCCTTCACTGGTACTGGTAGAAGAGTTTGTAGTCTTTTAGGTAAATTTGATAAAGGAAGAAAAGCATCATTGGTGCAGAATGATAGTGTTACTTCCTATTCAGATTTTTTCAAAGATCTAGTTTACAAAGTAGCCTCACAAACAGGGGAATTGGGACAAGGAGGAGCAGTGAATTGTGGTATTTAATTTGGTTGTACCTTCAAAGTATTTTCAAATTATAGCTCGAAAGAGATACGGGAACATGTTTGATGATATTCCTGTATATAAAATATATGTGACAGTTTCAATGCTAGCTGATATCCTGGGGACTGTCTAAACTGCAGCTATGGCCATATACTCCTGCCATTTCAATATCATTTTGATGCTGATTTTTGTTAGTGTAGGTTGAAATTCTTTTGTTTATTAGTTTAATTCTCTTTGGCTTGGTGGCTAATCAGTAATTTCATTTTTTATTGGGGAAATATCTTAAAGTAATAGTTGATTAAAATATAGGAAGGATATCAATATTTTTTATCTTCAGGTAGAACTCACTCATGAAAGTTAAAATATATTCCATAACTTCAGTGTAATCTTTAGGCTGTCAGTTTCTGACAAGAGAGCTTGGAAACAGTTTTGGGCACTCGTAGTAAAACTGATGTAGAAGTTGAAGAAGTTTTTTGGATTACTGGGCCTGGAAGAATGTTTTCCAGATTTCTCTTTGCTGGCTTTGCAGTATTGCCTTGATAAGTGGTCTGATCGCAGCTGGTCTTTCAATTTGAAGGTAGCTCTGCAGCCTTCCTCACCTGTACAGATTAGTTCTGACACAAATAGAGTTAACCACCATCTAGTTTGCCTGAAACAAAGTTTACCATGACCAAACAGGTGAATTTACTGACTTTTTCTTTTGTACTCTGCTGCATGGCTGACTGCCCAGTTAGGAGGGTGATCACTTCTCTTCCTTCAGACTCTTTCTCAAGGTTTAGTCTGTTGTACAATTTAAAAATATTGCAAACCTAGTTGGTTATTCTAGCTCTTCAGTGATCTTGACCTCCTCTCACAAGAATTTTTACTTGTCTGTAGCTTACTGGTAATGCTTTACCACTGTGTCTCTCTTCCCCTTGATTGTCACTCACCATCAGAAGCATATCAAGAGCACCTTTCTCCCTCTGACCCTTGTCCAGGTTTCTTTATTTGAATGCTAGCTGGTGTCAAGATAATACGAGATAGCAACTTTGAGGCTGGCAGTGTGAAGAAAAGGGGAAAAAAAAGGTGGCATGTTATAATCAACGTCTATTAGACTGTGTCTGGTGCTAAAGCTTAAGTATACAAACTTCTGGGAGAATGAACCTGCTGGGTTTGATAGCCGGAGCCCTAGAGCCTGATTTCCACCTGAACTGAATGTTTTTATTGGCTGCTCTAAATCTCAAGTCAGGCACAGCAGTCATATATAAAACTGTTTGACGTGAACATATTCTAGGCTGAAGGGAGGAGGACATGAGGGAGTAGGAATGAAAGACAAAAGAGTGAGGCAGGGACAAGACTGCTGTTTCCTGAGCCCTGAGAAATGAGAGGGATGCATTCAGAGGAACATTGCCATCAGAGTTTGATGCTGAAATATTTGTTACTTTTTCCTCAGTCATCTTATGTAACAGAATTTCCCAGCTATCTTTAGCAGAAAAAGTGAAGTTATTAAACTGTTGGTCAGATTTAAATCTCAGCACCACTCATATAAGTTGGGAGTCATTCTTTCAGTAAAACAGTCAACTTTTTACAGATAAACTAAGAAAGGAATTTTATCCTAGTACTGCTGTTTCAGTTCCTAGTTATAGATTTGAAGTCTCCCCTCAAAGTAAGATACATGTTTGGAGACTTATTCCCCCCTTTACACTTTTTAACCTCTCTGCTTTTATCAGTTACCACCTTTTATTAGTTGTGACTGTTATCATGTTTGGATGGTGGGGTAGTTCATTTTTTTTTTAAACCAATAGGCTCAATCCCTAGCAGTACTGAGAAAACTAAGATTGCAAAGGGATAAAAGACTTCTTCTTTATAAGTAATCTTCTTTTCTTAAAAAAGTCTCATGCAATAAAGGGTCTGCAAGCTTAATCAGTACAGTATTACTAAAAACATCTTTCAAAATCCTTTAGCGCTTTTTCACTGTGTGCTACTATTTCTACTACTGTTCAAGCTCTCTGCTTCCATATTCAAGTAATAAAATAATTTCAAAAGTATTAAGGCTTTTAATTTTCTTCAGAGATTGAGATTATTATTTGACAAAGCTTTATATTATAGTCTCCGTCTGCTTTTTTTTTTTTTGCAAGATCTTAGGTTTTGGTCGTGCAATAATGGGCTTCATTTTCATGGCATGACGGATTTTGGATTTCTTTTCAGTATTTGGTATTAGACAGTATTGAAACAAATGCCACAAAAATGCTTTATCTGATTACATTTTATTACTGATAGAGGTGAAAAGACCACATTCCATTATTCTTTTTGCCAAAGAGTGGCTTCATGTTTTGATGCCAAGGTGTTAGGAAGAATAATTACAGGAAAAGGCTTGCTGAAAACCTAAAACCATATGATCATTATTTTTGTGTGTTTGATTAATTTTCATATTGAATGACACTTTGGGCCAAGGTCTGTGAGCTTTTTTCTTACTGTCCCCATGGCAAAAAATGAGCTTAAAGACAGCATTACAATGAAGGAGAGAAAGGGGAAATTGCAGAAGAGCCCTCTTGAGTCTTAGGCTGTTAAAGAGGTTTTCATGCCATCTTTGCTTCTGACACTTATCACAGGGTTAGAGCTGAAAGTTAGGGAAGTGGCTGAGGCATATCTCAATGCTCCAGCATACTCCAGTTGATGGAACAGCTTTTATAGGTGATAGACTTGCAACTTTATGATGGGAAACAGCCTGGCAGCCAGATGGTTCTAGGCATATGTGTTTATGAGAAAGCTGCTTTAAGTCACTTAAGCTCCTTTGGAGCTGTGCTGAGTGCAGCTTAGATTCAGACAGCTGTGTTTTCCGTGTCATCTTCCTTTTGTGTTCTGCAGCTTACTTCTCTTTTCTCTTTGCTTTGGCTCTTCTCTGTTCAGTGTAAAGCCAGAGGGGTGGCTAATATAATGACCCAGCAGAATAACAGTGAACAAGAACTTCTTTTCTGCCACCTTTGCAAGCTACTTAGACTTTTCCTCAGCAGCAAAAATGTATTATGTTCCTGCTTGTTCCATTCTTAGAACTGACAAACGGAGTATGGATAGGTCTTTGGCTCCTATTTTAGTACTCCTTGAGCTGTATTTGATGCTGATATGAACAAGCCTTTCCTCCTCTTTTTTAAGTTGAGGTCCAGTCCATGAAAAACGCTGCAAGACAGGCTGCCTGGGTTGGAATTTGGAAATGGAAGTGCACCTTGGATCACTGTAACCCTACTTGGCTTTAAAGTCATTAGCTTGGATATTGGTAACAAAATGTAACCTTGCAGCACAAGGGGGAGTGGTTAGGCCTGTTGGTATCCTCAGCCTAAAAGCATGCTCTGATATGAGGGCACCTATAACAGAGACTTGTAACAGCATGCATGGGCCCGGAGAGATTGGAGTAGGGAACAATAGTTCCCTGTCTCTTCTAATACCAAAACTAAGGTGCAGCAAATGACACCAGTAGACTGGCAGATGGTTGAAACAAATAAAGGCATCTTCACACAATTGATTGCTGAAGTATAGAGTGCTTTGTTGTAAGGTGTTGCAAAGGTTAAGCACTTAAATGGGTTTAGAAACCAATTGGCCAAATTCACAGAAGATAGCTATTAAATACGAGATACTAACCTGCTCAGGATTCCTTGTGCCATGCAATGCCAGATGCTAGGAGAGTATACTGGAGAAGTATCATTGTATGCTTGCCCTGTTTTATGTCCTTTCTAGGTGTTTGCTAATGATTACTGTTGAAACTGGTTACTGGTATATGTGGACTTCTGATGGAGCCTGGTTCAGCAACTTTATGTTCTTGTGCTTGTATAAACTGCACTCAGATTTTGGATTGCAGTGTAGATTTACCACTGGAAGTATGTTTTCATGCACACTGTCATTCAGGACTGCTTTTAGAGTAGCATATATTAGGTAACGCTTCTAGCTTGAGGCTGTGTTTATGGTCTCAGTGCAGCTTTGAGATAATGAAAACGTACAATAGAATTGTATGGTACCAGGACTGTACTTTTATATTGTTTTTATCATTGTATTTTCTTAATTCATTGTAAATGCTATGATTCTTTTTGTTTTCCTTCATATGATAAACATGTTAGATTGGAAGATAATAAATTTTTAATTGTGAGTGAAGAGCCACATTAAGCCTACCAACCTGTGTATTGGGAGATAAAAAACAAAATAAAAGAAGAGAAGCATTTCATCTCTTTGCAGTCTTTCTGAATTTAAAATGTAAAAGCCAAATTTGTTGTCTAATGGTAGACTGGTAAACAGGATTACTGGCTGTATGGAGTAAATCCTCAAATGTTCTACCCTTTATATTATGTTGCACAATGATTCTGAAAACAACTCTCAGAAGAACTGATACATGAAGTGTTTTCTAGGACCACTTAGAATGCATATGTATATTTGTTGTTATTTATTACCTTGTCCTACTTTTGTTTGTCCCTATTTTAACTTTTTAATTTGCAATGCAACTTCTGCAGCTTTGAAAGCTATTGAATATTTCACAGTACCTCAGATGATTCTATATTTTTAGACAAAATGGAAGCACAGTGTGGTATAGGTGAAGCCTATATAATGTTGTCTTTTATCCAAGTTATTCTCATGATATTGTTAAGACTAGGCACTGCAGTTACCAGAGTCACTGTTCCCATTTAGCCTTCCTAGTCTGTGATTAAATGGGAGTTGCTTTCTGTTGTACTATGAGTTGGCTGACAAAAGCTAAATCTGTCACAGGTGCTACAATTTGTATATCAGAAAATTTGCTTTCCAAATACTAATTATTCCCAAAGTATCCTACTTCACACAAAGCACAGATAACATAGTCAGCAAATTTGTCCCGATTTCAGCATTGTGCTGTAAATTAGGGTTTGTCTCCTACCATTGTGTAAAGTAAAGATGATGGAAATTCAAATGCAGGGGAACCCATTGATTTACAACCTCTGATGTGTTTTTTTTCCCCCCACTTAATTCATCCAATCAAAATGCTGCAAATGGATGTTATTCAAATAATCGTTGCTGAATTTCAGTTCCATAATTGAATGAGCTGTTCTATAGGGATGTAGGAAGGTAGGAATCTAATAGTGTTGTTTCTCCAGATGACATTAAAAAGTAGGAGCATTTTGTGCCTGGAAGGCCCACACCTAACCTGGCTATATGTTTAAACTATTAATTTGGGAAGTTAATTTAATATGATGGTAGCTTATCAGGCATTATCTTTCTGCTTGCTACAGGAGAAGAATGAACACTCAGTCATTGAAACTGTAGCTGAATAAGTAAAAGCATTCAGTTTATAACTCTCAGTCTTGAGTCATGTATACAGTGACACCACACATATATGTACTTGTGCAAAAGCACAGAGTCCCCTTCCAGTCACCCCTTTTTCTTGTACACATGTTCCATTGCTTCCTGTGGTGGAGAACCTTTCTGATAATCTGCTATGGCTTGAGTTGCCAGTATTACGTATTTTGACATATAAGCTGGATAGGTGTTTATGGTTTAGGCAATAGCAGGTTAATATATCTCAATTAAATATTTTGTAACAAATCTAGCTATCATCAAAGTAAGCAAATTTTTGACACTAGACACAGAATGACCTGTTAAAATAGCGACTAGAATTCTGTATCAGAAGCATCTCCTTTCATTGCCAAGAATTACCTAGGAAACCTTTTTGAGATTACACAAATATTTTAAAAGTAGATTCAAAATATTTAGCTTATTGAGTGCCTTACACAGAAAAGGAAGAGCATTGAATGCTGTAAATGAAATTCCTAGCAACATCTTTTGCATTGTAAACTAGCTTAAGAAACTGTTTATTTACTCCCTTAGGATGAACATATTGTGTATTTCTAGATTTCTGACAAATGCAAACATTAATGTGATTTAACTTGTAATAGCAGTGATTCACAGCTCTAGTTATTTGGCTTGTGTATAGTAATACTGATTTGTATTTTTATTTTATTTCTGTAGGACTATTTAACCATTCACAAGTATGGCAATGCAGCCAGAAATGATCTCTGGAACACATTGTCAAAGGTAAAGTGCTTTAATCTATTGCACTGAGGGAGATGCAGGAATTCACTGTGGTATTTTTCTTGGTGAGGTTAGGAGTGAATAGTGCATATTGAAATCATCAGACCCTAGACCAAATTGATGCAAAGAATTTCCATGTGAGTTCACAGAGTGATAATATTAAAGTATGTTTTCTTAGTATTTCTATTCTTTCCTGTGTTAGAATATATTTCCTTGTTTGTACTATGTCACTGTTGTGCAATAAAAGATATCTCATGGAATCTGCTATCATTGACTTTAGTGGCAGCAGCCTGAGGCCCAAAAGCTGTAAAGCATGTGAAAGTGCTGTGCTTTGGCATTTGCATCAGGTGGGTTTGTCACTGTGTATAGAGTTAAAATTTGTATGAAGGACAAAACTAGTAAAGCTTTAAAGTTTGGTGTAAACAAGTAACTATTTACTGTAACGCTTGGCATACTGCAGAGAATCACAGTTGCTATGTTCATGGTCCCATTGCTATCCCCAAGTCAGGCTTGAGGTTCTAGACCCAGGTCCAGGGGTCTATAAGGACAGAGTTAATTTTTGTAAGAGTGAGTGAACTAGGCCTGAATTTCCTGCCTAGAGAGCTAGTCTGGGCACTCAGAGTACAAGTCAATACAGGGAACAGTCAGGGAGTCTGGGCGTGAGTACAAACTCAAGCCATGAGCAAACATGGGAATCTAGTTTTAACCAATTAGATTTAGTTGACACCAAAGCTAGGGTTCAGCTGGATGTTAAGGCATCTGCATTTATCTAGATGTGTAGATATCTGCCTATAAGCTAGTCATCTAAGCTCTGATTATTGTTAGTGAGGGCTGGATTCAGTTGCTCATTCATAAGCGTCTAACATTTGCCTTAAGTTATCCCACCTGGCTTCCAGCTGCCACTTCAGATAAGCACATGACCACTGTAGGTCCACCAGTTCTGGAGGATGTGGTAAATATTGTAGGACATCTCAGTTGACACTAGATGAACAGGAACAACTGCAGTCCCATAAATCTGGTCAATATAGTCAGCAGATTCAGTTCACTTCAGAGCAGTTCAGTTCACTAGCCACTAGATGATTACCCGAAGATTAACCTGAACTGCTGGCTCTTGACTAGGTTAGTGCCGGTTTAGGCACTACAGGGTGTCTAAGACATTCAGGTGGGGCTAGTAGATGTGACCCAAGATTTGTGCGGAAATCTGTGCCCTTCTGGAGTGGCAGGTCATGGTCAAATGACATTAGCCTATGTATGGGCAGGTGAACTGAGCCTTAGGTCTGCGCTGTTAATGAGAGTTTAGACATGTGACATATATTGAGGCTCTTAAAGTCTTGATTGGAAGTTGAATGCCACTGCAAAAGTCTTTCTTGCTTCTTGCTTCTTACCTGATGTCTGCCTCTAGTAAAGCCTTTGGGACAGTTCTCAGTAATTACAGGTCAGAGAGATGAACGTATTGTTCAAAGAACAGCAAAACCCACAGTATAGTATAAAGGCACAAAAATGAGACTCTTCTGGGCCATAACCAACAAGGTTGTACTGTATGTTCAGATCTATTGTTAAGGCTTAAAATTGCATTTCCCTCATCTATAAACACCTTTCTTGCCAGCATCTTCATTCCTAATGCATTGCAATTGTAGCTTCAGTTCTGAAGGCTTCTTGCTGTGTCCTCCTTACATTCACCAAGGATGGTTCAGTCTGTGCTCCAGGCCTGCTCGGCAGCCAGAGACATTTCCTTCACTAAAGAGGAAACAGTGTCTGTCATTCTCCTCATACCCAGTCTCTTCTCCCATGATGCCGTAGTATCTCTTTTTGTTTCAGCTGAAATAAATGCTGTAATAATAACATTTTTATTGACACACTATATGAAATATGAACACATTAATCCTGCATATGATATGAGAGGTGCAGCTTTTGAAGGAACTGGGGATATCTATGTATAAATGGCCTCACTCTGGACATGATAGATGGTATTTTCAAATAAGTACTTATTTGATTTTCAGACCAAAGAAACTCAGTACTTTCAGAAATCAGGCCCTTTGAATGTGCCTTATTGTAAGTACCCTACATCAACTAACACAGCTGAAAATGTGTCTTTTTTTAACCTTCACTGGTCAAGAATACCTTTTGGAAAGGGCAACCCCATGTTTCTGTGGCTCTTGCAAACAACCTGTAAAGCAGGTTGTTTCTTCTGTTATGCCAAAAATGCCTGAATGATGTGGAAAAGATGACTTTCTGATTGTGCTCTCCTCTCTGACAAGATTCCTCCTTGTTTATTTTTAAGATGTATAGAGACTATTGGTGTAATTATGTAGTGTGTGTAGATACTGGTTGTAAAGATGTGTGCATGTATGAGTGCACGATGGTTATTTAAACCTCTAAAACTAATTATGGTCTTCTGTGACAAAAAAAAAAAATGTTTACATATTGGATGGTGGTATTGCTTCAGCATATTAAAACTATTCTTTTTTCTTGTAGGCTTTAAAAAAGGTTGGAAAATTTGTAAATATCCAAGAAGTAATGGATCAGTGGACACTGCAGATGGGTTATCCTGTTATTACTATCTTGGGAAATGAAACTACAGACAATATCATCGTAATCTCCCAAGAACGTTTTGTTTATGACCGTGGTGCTAAAACCAAGGATCCTAACTTTGGAGACAACAGGTACTTACATTTCTCAATGAATATTCATTCAAGAGATTATAGTTAAGTGCTTCATGTGTGTAGTTTTATGTAGATGCCTCTGCAGAAATCTCTGAGCTTTGCCTGGAATCAATAGCATGTGGTAGCCCTTCCATTTGAATTTTATTAAAGATTAAGCTAGTTAATAGAGTTGAACAAAATCATTAGAATAATAGAGCAGCAAGATAAAGTTTTTAATGTGCCTATTTGCATCTCTCTGGCTTTTATGCAGTCTTATGTCATGCATCTGTTTCCTCTCCTTTTCTTTTGTTTTTGTCACACTCCATGAAGTAAGCTGGAACATGGTTGGAAGGTCTGATGCTTTTTTTTTTTTTTTTTTAAGTTCCTCAGACAGACCCTTTCCATGCTCATATTTAAGTAGGAGATTGGCAGATGTAACCATTTGTCAGATATATACTTGGTTTGGCCTGGGAAGCAGTTAAGAGATGAACTGGAGCCCTATACAAGGCAAGGAATTCCAGTTATTCCAGTTTTAAAGCCAGTTAAACTGGTCCCATAGAGACTGTTATATTGGCTGAAATCAGCAGGCCCATATCTTTTACCTACTTCGCAGATTGTCTCCTTCATGCTCCCAGCTGACTCCACACACTTCCTTCATCCCAGAGGCAAGCTGACTTTGCTGGCTGATGCTTGGGAATCCTTATCTTATTATGTAAAGCAGCTTTGAGGTCATTTTGTAGGGCCAAGGGTATAGAGCTGATTCTAGAGAATTGCAATTTAGCTGTAGAGGCTTCTGTGTTCATCTTTTCTTGTTCAGTGGGAAACAAGGCACATTTTGAACCTTGAATTCTTGGTGTTTGTCCAAAAGATATAAACCATTAAAAGGTAAAATTTAATATCAAATTTTCTTGACCTGTCAGGAGCTTATAGAATATTCCTGTTGAGGAATGTCTAAAAAATGAAAATGTAGTTACATTTATTGGTAAATGATATTTATAACTTTGTTAACTTTTTTTAGAATGTGAATATTATGGAGCTCAAACATGACACCCAGTAAGTTGTTGTTTTCCTGGCTGTATTAGAACAGCCTAGCTGGGTATTAAGCATATGTTTAAGTTCTGCACTGAAATGAGTTCCTTTGTAAATAAGAGATAAAACAAGTGAACGTGAACTGTTAGAAGTGTTCATGAGTCATAGTTCAGTGCAACATGAGAGCAGTTCACATTTGCTCACCTGAAAATTTCTTTTGTGTAAGTGTATATACCCACATATAATGTGAGTGGATTTGATTACTCAGAAGAAGTTTTTTATTATTTTTATTATTTTTTTATTATCTATCTATATAAAACCATATATACACACACACACACGCAGATACATAACATATATATACATGTATATATATAAACAGTTTTTATTAGTTCTTTGGTTGTTTAAAACAACTGTATTAAGCCTTTAAGTATTGTGGAGACGTTCTTAGGTAGATCTGTCAGGCAGGTACTCAGTATCTATTTTAATAACTGTGCTACTCTATAATTCATGAGTAAAGACTACTCAATATGTAGTATTTTGTCAGATGGAACCTTAGGGGTGAGAGTTAGACTCTTAATAATTTTATTTTCATATGTAACATTAATTGAATCCGTATCTTGAGATATGTGGAAGGCTAGTGTCCTGCTCCAGCAGGGCAAGTTGTGTTGAATTTCCTAGGAGATTTTATCTACAAGCTTTATTACAATTATAATTTCTAAACATTGGAAATAACCAAGGGAGCTGTACAGAGCATGGAAAAAGGTAACAACTTTGGCCCTGCCAAGGTTTTACTGTCTAAATAGACAATACAATGTGTATTATGTGCATCTCCTTTGGCAAGCTTCTTTCCCCTTCTTGTCTCCCTTCAGATTAGTTTTCCTCTGTGCTTGCATGTCCTTTTAAGCACAAATGCAGAGGAAGCTCATTACCCGGGAAAGGCTTTACAGATAGAATGCTTACACCAGACAGTTAAATGATGGAGCTAGTTGCCACTTCCCATTAAAATAATTTGAAAATATAAGTATAAATTCCAAACAGGAGCCATATATATTTAGCAAAACATGACACTTGCCTATGCCAATCACCTTTCAAAAATAATCTCCCAGATTATTTTGAAGTCTGATGGCTTGGTTATAAATTAGTGTCTGGAGTGTTACAGCAATGATCATGTAATTCATCAATGCACTGCCCACAGGCACACGTGCCCTAATTGAAACAATGGCTTTGTGTTGTCAAAAGTCCTTTTATACCATCAAATTCGGTATAAAAACAAGACTGACATCCTGAAAGTAAGTTTAATATTTGTGTCAGAAATGTTACATGATTTAGGTCTTTTTCTTTTTTTTTTAATGAAAAAGTCACCATTGTTTCAATGGTGGATTCTTATGAAAGCAGTAGACAGGGAAAATTGCATTAATATGATACCATTTGATAATGCATGGTATATTACTCCATATTGTTTTTCAATATTACATGACCCAGAGTTTGCATGACATGACATACGGGGCCAGCTTTTTCTGCAAGTACACATGGGAGTAATAACTGGAATTAAAGAAAGCATGTTAACGGACACTGAGTCCTATTGAGAAGTGTAGCACTCTGGTTGATTCTGCAGATCATTCTGGTCAGGAAGTTGCAAGGGTTTGCTGACTGATTCAGTGGGACCCGATAGCATAGGTAGATCCTGTGGGCAGCACAGAGGCATATATAACATCAGGCTGCAGGCTTAGAGGTGTTGTGTATCAGTGGTCTAATTCACAGTCCAATAAAGTCAGTGCTCATCTGTCCTGAGCGACCCATGAATTAGGCCTTGGATGCATGGCTCCCTGGGGAACCATAATAGGTACTGTAAATAGTGGGGAACAAATTGTATTTATGCCACATTCGAGGCACTACTCTTGCAGGGCAAGCAATATTGGCTTCCTTAGGATAGTTTATCTATGGATTAATCACAATTATCATTTTAAACATTGTAAATAATAGAGCTGCACAAAACACAGAAAAACATGCTGGTCCAAGCCTTTCCAGGAGTTTATCATCTAAACAGACAACACAATATGCACTAGAAGACTCAAGGGATGGTTCTTAAAGCATACATCTGCTGAATAGTCTTTAGTTATCCAGAGGTGGGGCTTTAGTTCACCATGGCACAGCAATAAATGTCAGTTCTATTACCTTCAAAGTGATGGGAAGTTAAAACTTCTGGTTCAGGCCCTCTCTAGGCAAATTTAACTTTGCTTTCCTTTAGGAAGATGCAATTTATAGTAGGTCTTTCAGATGTATCTGTATAAGAAATGTAAATGAAGAGGCATCTGAACATTTTACAACCATTTTAGTTTTATACAATGTTTGTGCTTCTCCTTATGGTACATATTTATGCAGCAATTAACTGTTAGAAATGAAATGTGAAGTAGTACATTTAATTTTTCTCTAAAATCATATAGAGGAATATATAAGCAACAAGCAGATTTTTCTAGGTGGCAAATGGTAAAAGTGAAAATTGTTGATACCTTTGACAGGGGTTTACTCCGAGTTCTCCCTAATCCATTAATATAAGAGTCTTTAATTTTCTTGCAGAAGAAAATAAATACATATAGTTGTTTCGCCCACCGTGTATAACTTTGGCTTCCCTCTCTCTAAATAAAATGCAGAAAAATGGGTTTCAAGGGCTACAGATATACATAGTGATTTATTTGTGTGCATTGACTGTATGGCATTCTAAGCTCTAACATTTGGTATAAAATTATAGAGTGTATGCAGTCTCACTTCTATGCAAATTGAACATAGATTTTACCTGACACTCACCCGTTTACATTATCCATACCTCTCATTTTATGAGAGAACAAAACTAGCAATGACAGACACTTTTTATAGGAATTCCATTCCTCAGAAAGGACGGAATCATTGGGTTTCTGTTCAAATCTCTAAGCCTGTGATTGGGGTAATGTTTCAGTAGCAATCTGAGATTATCCAAGCAAAAGTTTGTAACTCCTATCACATACTGTATTATTCATAGTCTTCTCCCAAGTAACAATCTTTTAATTCCATTCATGTGCAATAGACTCATGTGTACCTGTCTGAGGATGGATTATGCTCTTACAGCATAAGGCTACAGGGGATGAGGTGATATTCCATCTGACAGGGTTCAGTGGGTTTCCCTACTGACTGAGAAAATCATGATTTTAAGGCACCAGACTCATCCGTCATTACAAGAATGGGTCACAGATTTGACAAAAATTTTTATGAAAAATAATCTGTGGTATAGAAAATAAACTAATGAGTTTTGATGAAATCCATAAACCATTTATATACTATGTTGAAGAACAGACCAAAGCTTTCAGGCTACGGATATAAATATTGCCTTCTAAAAATATATAGAGCCCATCTCTTCAAAAATAAATAACTTTTTTAATATTATCAAAATAATGAAGTTCCCGTTGCTGAGGCAATGTTTTTTCACTTGTATTTTTGTCATACATATAGTTTCCATAGTCAAGGTATACTACTTCATGGTAAATATCTTCAAGGGAAATGCCTTGCTAGGCATTGAAGACAGCTAGCTGTGAGGAAAAAGAAAAAGGGGAAGGGTGTAAATTGGGAGATAGACAGTGTATTCATACATGCCGTAGTGTGGTAGTCCATAGTGCCTTTCTCTGTGTGGTTGGACTAGGGAAAATTTAGTGGAATGGTGCAAGACAGGGACATGACCAACAAAGCTAGAGCTGTACAGATTCATGAGTCTAACACCATGTAGTAATCACTACAGCTGAAAGGCTGTACAGCTGGCAGCAGAGCTGCTCTGCAGTCACTCCACTCCAAGCTGAATGATTACCAGCAGAATTTATTTCCCTTCAGGTCTCTTTGAATTCCCTACACAAAGCTCATTTATTCAGGCTTTGCACAAAAAAAGGGCTGTGCTTGTCTCTTTGCTGATGATTATTTGAATAGTAAAAGCATAGCCATGTTTGGATATTGCCATGTGTATTCTTATTTATTTGTATGGTGTTATCACCTGAGCAGAGATGGGGGACTTATTAGGAGCACAAGGAGAGTGCTGATAAGTATCTTTCAGTTGAGGAAAAAGGGCTAACAAAATGTAAACAGAAAAATGAAGTATTAATTTACCAAATATTTTGCCTGTGGTAGACATACCCCCCTATCTCTGGGAAAAACCATCTAATCTATTTTCTCATCTCCTTTGAGTGAAGCTTAGAACTGTTTTCTTGTTATGTCCTTCGTCTTTACTATACCTGAATGATTAAATTTATATCAATATTTCTACTAGAAACAACTTTTGTGTTGTTACCTAGGGAGTAGATGCGGTACCCTGGTTCATCTTGACTGACCTGACCATCTCTAACTATATCAGCTATAATAAAGGCGAAGAAAGTGGGCTTAAAGAGGGGAAGGTACTAGTGTATGAGACACAGAGGAAAAGGAATTAGCAAGAATAAGATGAAAAAATCAAGAGTCCTTAGTGAAGAGCAGAGCTATCTATGAGCAAAGCTAGACATTGATTTAAGCAGGTTCTTTGCTGGTCAACTAGCAACTTGAAAATACTTGTTCTTTCAGAAGATGGAGAAAGTGTGGGGAGTGCCTTCTCTTTTCTTGTACACTGATGTTCAGTAGAAGATGGCTCTATAAGACAAATACATTTTGTCCTCCAATATATACAGGGGCAATCCTTAACTTCAGCTGTATGGTGGAGGATGGTGCTGTGCAGGGTGCTTCTGCTGCGAATTAGCGGACAGAAGATCTGCTGCTTGGAATGACCTGCAGGAACCCTGCCTGCCTCAGGCGCGTGCAGGTGGATTGCCTTTGCTGTTGGGTCGTGATATTACTAGCCCAGTCCTTGCACCGCACATTCTGCCTGATACAATAGGATGTCTTTTGCTGTGAAAGCCACTGAAGAATCCTCAGTCTTTTGTCTCGCCTTTTTTTAGAGGCTTTTCTGATTGTTGCATTATTATCAAATCAGAATAGGAAGTGCTCTTAAATTTTGTCCCTGCACATTTTTGTGCTGATATCTCTCCAGCAAGATTGTTGCTGCTAGCAAAGATCTCAGAAATATCAGTTTTAACACTTTATTTCCCAAACCATTTCACAGCTTCTATTGGTGAAAGAGTCTTCTCACTAGGCAAACTTCCAGGACACTCTGGTGTGCAGGATACTGGTAACTTTCAGTCTTATAACGTGCAGAAGGCTAAAGAAGATAAAATTGGTGTATTGTGGCATTGCTTCCTGTGTGGTGGCAGTGCTCTCATATCCTGACAGAAGTTAGGCTGACAGTGAAAAGCTGCTGCTGTATTTTATTATCACTGTAGACTATGTCATTTTCCTCATGTTGTTTGCTTGTATTAACTCTCGGAATTTGCTGCATACCAAAACCAGTTAATTAACTCACATTAATTAAAACGTATTCAATAGTGAGGGAAGGAGCAGGTACTTGAGAACAGCAGTATGTTTTGATTTTGAGTGAGGTGAGGAGGCTAAGTGGAGAATCAGGGTGACAGTGCTAGTGGGGAGCTGCCTAACATGCAAGAGGAGAAGGGAATGGAGTGTGGCAGGGTGCAGACATGAGCACTAAAATTGCGTAGCTGTAACAGGCAAATGAGGAGAACCAGGGAAATGGAGAGGGTAGTCAAGATGGGGGTCCAAGTGAAAGTGAAGAGCAGAACTGGGGAAAGAACAAACAACATTTGGCAGAGACAGAGGTGATGAGAGGGCTGAAGGTGGATAAATGTCATGTTTTTTTGGCTTTGTAATAGAAATTGTAGATCAGAAGATGAAATTACTTATATGTTCTTCCTCCTTTTGCAGACTTAAGCTGCTAATAATGGATTTTTTTCTCCTTATCTCCTTTTGAGCCTTCAGGGTCAGTAGTAGAATCTCAGACTTTATAGGGAAGATATTGTAGTGGGGGACTCTTAGGGAAATTCACTGACAAAGTAGAAACTATCATAGGAATTATATTTTAGTCCTGGTTAAATTCCTAATATTCTGAGGAAAAAGCAAAACTGAATAGTGGAACACACTGCAAAATGCATTGCTGTAAGTTTCTGAGAATGTTTTGGAGAGCTGTAGGCATAGCTAAAATGCTTCCTTATTCCTGTGTCTGACTAGTGGGGTCACAGGGAGTATCCATCCCTCCTCAGCCCATAACATGTTCCTCCACTCCTGACTAATTTAGCTCAAAGAAATCTCAGGTCTGCACTCTGTAGTCAAGGGACCATACTCATGGGTAAAGTACTCAGGGAGACAGGGGTTTGCAAGATCGGCACCATGTGTGCAGTCCTGCAAGGACGTTCTACACTGGTGCAAGACAGAACACACAATGCCTGGGAGATTAAAGGCCATGAGAGTAACCTGGAAAATAATGCCTGGAGAATAACGAGGCAGCTCTTAGAACAGACACTTGACACTGCTTATAACCAGCTTCTTTCTACCCGTCTCTGACTCAGCACCCAAAATTGCTTGTCACTTTTGAAAATGAAGCCTTTTGTATTAAGTGTAAAAAAGAAAAGGTAGGTAGGGAAAAAAAGACATGTGCTGAGAAAGAATTTGTAGTGTTTGTTCTTTGCCCACAACTTGTTTCTAAATTCAGTAAGATACTCTGCTAGCACTGACATTGAAATGAGTCAGTTTTGAAGAGCCCCAAAATATTTATAACCACCTCATTTATAATTTATTTTGGTTTGAAATAGTAAGCTAAAATTGCACAGAATTTTGTATTGGGTAGAAGGTTTAGTAGTCAGATTTATGCAATGATTTTTTTTTTTTTCAAATCATGTTATTTAATTTAAAATAATTCATTTAAATTACTTTGAGTCTACCCTTAAAAAAACAATCAGGTTAAAGGAGGGGGGGGTCTTATATGGGATGGCCAAAGACATACTGCTGTTTTCTAATAGAATGGGCATGCTGTCATCACAGGACAGACCATCAGTCCAGTGATGCGCAGAGAATTTTTCATAATAGTGCTCCTGTTACACCACTGAAATCTTTTCTCTGGACTGGGACTTCGTGGTTTCATTGCATTGGTAGGGGATTATATTTGGCAGAAAACTCCGTAGAGCATCCAGGCAAACTGAAAATGCAGCACACATGCTGTCCTTCTCTGTCCCTGTTTTTGAGTGGAAACTTCACAGCATTAACCATAACTGAGAGTCAAATATACGTTACATTACCTGTCTCTTCTGTCTGAAAAGTGAATAGTCCTTTTGATATCAAAGGAACTGGTTGCCAATTCACAGCACTTATTTTTTCAATAACTGTTAGCAACTGAATACTTGCACTAAAGTTTCAGGCCAAACAGCAGCTCTGTCACAAAGAAACTATACAAAACAAGCATGTTTTCCTTCCTTTTTGGAGGTGTGTGAATCATCCTCTGGCATCTGTAGAAGTTAAAATATCAGTCGTTTGTGGGTCTGACCAGGAAGATTTTTGAAATCTGCAGTTTCCAAATAAAGATTTTAGAAAAGCAGGGCAAAAGGATCACAATAATGTCAACCACAGCTGCTTTCTCAAGCCTGTCTCCCCATTATATACTCCTTTGCTACAGTGTCCATAAGGTTCACGAGTAAGTAGCCACCACTGTATGTGATAGAAACTGTGTTTTCAGAGGTGGATGCACCAGACAGTCACTACTGCAGCTCAATATTATTAAGATTTTCAAAAAAATTCCTTAAGAACCTGAGCACTCTTCCAGATTAGAAGCGACCACTCTCATTGTCTGAACATGCTGAAGAAAGAGTTATATGCAGGAAGTTGGTAGTATGCCTTCCGTTGGCAAAAGAGGGCACTTTCTGTTACATAATTACATTATTGCATCATACTAGCTGAAATCAAAGCAAAAATAAAACCCCTCTCTGGCAATTTAGCTAAGAGCATTTTGGGGGAGGTAAACAGATAGCACTTAAATGCAAAGACGTAGCATGTCTCTTCTAATTAAGGTATTTTCTGACAAGGAGAGGGTTCAGCTGTTCCACATGAAGAAGATAGACTGTTTTCCCTATTTCAGCTCAAGTACTCAGGTACTGCTAAAAATTAGTCCAAAGATTCTTGTAAAATCCAAGAGAATTAGCTCTATGGTGGAGTAAAGGAAAACTACAAAATCCTCATCTCTGATGATAGGTTACTATTAAACATGTTAATCACTGGCTGCAGATTAGTTATTGTGTCCATGATTGTTCAAAATACATAGGCCTCTCTTCTCTGCTGCCAGCAATACTGTGCTGGCACTGAAAATCCTTTTCCCTCCATATCTTTGTATTTAGATCCTGATACAGAAAAAAAAAAAAACAGTCCACGATCTAGCCTAGAAATAGTCTCTCGTAGAAACAACAATCAGGCCTTATTTTGGAACATACCAATCTGATTACCTCTTTTAACATGAATTTACTAAACGAAATCATACATAATAGAAGAACATATAAAATCATTAGCGAGAAAATAAGCAGCTGTATTGAGGCAGAACTGCAAATGAAGAGGCTTACCATCGGAAGTGCTAGCATCTTTCAAGACCAGAATAGAAACTTCCTATTCACCCTGTCATGCAATTCTAAATATTTCTCCAAATTATACTGATCATCTGTGGTTTCCTCCGGTTATGTAGCTAAGTTTAGTTCATATGCAAAATGGCAGTAGGTCCACAATTCCAAAGACCTTCCAAAGCCCAAAGTTTTGCTTCTCTCAGAAATATATATTAGGTGAATCCTGCTACACGTCTAGTGAGAACCTTTGAACAGCTCAGAGAAAGTAGACTAATGAATGTTAGATAAATCAGTCCTTTGGGAATTTCTCTTTTAATAGACAAGATAGTTTTAAAAACTGATTGCTGTTGATCTGAGAGGCATCTATTAAGTCCACATCTGTTAAAACTGAAAAGTTGCAGTATTCTCCAAAAACTGAGATTTGTAGTGCTTCTGAGCTCAAATGTTGCTGGAGCCCATTCAGATCCACCAGGGATTATTTGGATCCTGTAAATGCATTGGAAGCTGCTGTGCTTGCGTTTTCTTGTGTCCTATAAATATATCAGAGGAGGCTGCCTATCATCCTTTGTCAAATTTTGCTGGTTCTGGCTTTTGGCTTTGATACTAAGCCATTACTTACTTAACTGTCTGTTGTCAGACAAACTCTCAAACTGTCAGTTGATTATGGAGATAACTCAGATGACTCTGTGAGGTTTGTAATTAATTTTACTGATATCCTGAAGAAGAATGTCAAAAGACAATAATTCTAGTCATTCCATCTGTGATTCATAAAAGTCCTGTTTTCTCACACCATAAAGGTGGTTTCATGCTTTTGAATTTCAGCAACATTTTCAAGGAAACAGTTAGTCAGTTCCTGAAAGTCCTGGCCAAAAGTCACTTTTCCATGTTCCCTGAGTTTGGATCAGAGCTTACAAATGTCTAGAGAACTCTGCAAGCTGCACTGTGTATCATCTGATCATTTCAAAGACTTTACGTACATGGTGTCCATTTGATTGCCTCTCAAATATACACATAAGCCCCTTCCTTTGTTCAGTGTCCCTCTGCCTTTGCAGCAAACTATCAAGAGCTGAAAGCCTTTCAGTTGTTTTGGTTGGTAGGTGTCCCCAGCCAAAAAAGTTTAATTCCTCCGTAGGTTAGGCATCAGTGAGAAAGAAGAAACTGTTATAAAAAGCTCACTTAGTTTTTGATGCAGTCAGGTTTAGATGGTGAAATAATGATCACCCAAATAGCATGTGCCCTGGTTGCAGTTGTGCTATCTTCTTTGACAATACTGCATGTGTACGACATGGTAGCCTAACTCCATTGTGTCTGGACTTGTGGATGAAAAAACTGCAGTCTGTCTTTCGGTCAGTCTGAGCTCCCTAAAGACTATACTATAACACAGTCTTTAATTCACAGAGTCCTCCTAAATCCAAATTCTTTGCTTGCTTTTGCAAGTGGTTGGAAATGCCTCTGCCCAGCATAGCCCAGGATAATCTTGGAGTAAACATCTCCACAAATACTTGCAGTCTCTGTCTAGTTGATCATGTAGTCACTGTTGTTAATGCCTCTGATTTAACTCTGTCTCTGTCCCTTTTTTGCCTTAATTTACTTTTTTCTTGTTGACAGATTCATTAGTCTTGTGTGGGGGCAGAACATCTTGAACCTCAGAATCCCCACGTTAGCACCATTTGTTTTCCTCATTTTGCTCAAGTCCGCCAAACTCTTGATATTAATGGGGTGTGGTGCACTTGTCAGGTCCTGCTCTGCTCATTTCCTCCCTCAAGAAAGCGCTGAAGACAGAAATTGGCCAACCGTTGGAATTGTGAAAGTCCCATCTGATTCAGACAGTGGCAGGCCTTCTCCAGTTAATAAAGCATCAGTACTGTCCTTTCTGCATTCCAGTTGGCTAATGGCAACTTCCTGTTGGATTAAAAAGTCTACTATATTTGTTGCCTGCTTTTTCTTGCCAGTTGTAGGGGAATTCAACTTAATTGGTTACCTTGCCAGTATTTTTTTTACCTGTTTCTCATTGTTGCTTGCATTAAACTTCTTGTTTTCAATCTGGAAACAAGGATTAAGATCATACTGGATGTGTCTAGATGACCAGTGAATACACCCCAACCTGTACCCAGTTGGTCTCAGTACTTTCCATTTGTTCTCCTTTATCCATTTTTCATTCCGTATTTGTCTTTCCTACAAAGTTAGTGAAATTTTTTCCTTCCTATCTGCTGTCATCTGTCCTGACAGAGTACTTGGAGTCCCTTGACACTCTGGCGTGTGTAGGAGCTGTAATACTTGGGTGAATGGGAAGAAAATCTTTCTCTGCTGTGTTGTGCCTCTGGGCACAGCCTACAATCATTTTACTGGAGCATATTAAATCTAATGAAATCTCTCTGGTCTTCAGTTTTCTGAGAATGATATTCACAATACAAATATGTCCTCTGCTCCTTATCCATTAAACAAAACTAACACTCTGTAGAATCACACTAAATGTAAGTATGTGATTTCCTGTGATATTAGGATGAACTTCCCCTGGAACCTGAAATACTCTTTATTGAATGAGATACTGTGCTATTTAGTAACCCAGAAAAATCTCTATGATGCTTTTACACTGCCTTTCCCAATGCTATCTCTCTAGATAAAGTCTGGGTTGCAAAATTTTACCCTGGTACTGCTGAAAAGTTCTACTTCATGTACTTGTGCTCTCAGCCTAGGAATACAAGCCTCCGGGTGTCAAAGCAACAAGGCTTGCAGCATTGTAGAACAGTTGAATATACTTTCAGGTTTTCCATAAACAGTTTATCTTTGAACCTTCCATTATTCTAGTCTTCAGAATTCACTAAAAACAAAGGTCTTTTACCTTACTAACAGAGATTGCAGTAATCTTGGCAAGGACAAGAAATGAGAGATCTCTAGTCTCTTTTTGTTCTACTGTTTCAATGTCCAAATGTCGCACTAGTTAGTTCACAAGTTATCAACTTTCTGTGCCATTTATTTTATAATAGGCTTTAAGATTTTTAATCCATAAGTCAGAAACTTTTGCAACTGTGCAGCTAAATTCTTCTTTTACTGGCCATTGTGTGATTATGTCTCTGCAGATCAGCCAACTATGCAACTGGAGTAAAGATACAAACCTTTAATTCTTAGCTTTCATTTATAAGTTTTGAAAGACTTATTTGCTTTCCAAGAGCTCACATATGTTCATTACTTTGTTTTTGTGTTCTTTTGTCTTTGAAATCCCCACAGTGTGAGTTCATGGAAGCTGCTCAGAGCAGGGTATTCCCTCTATAAGAAATGACCCTGTCAGCATCATAATATAATCAAGAAATCATGACTGTTGTCAAGGGCGGCCACAGTGAGAAGTTGTCTGCTCCTCAGACTCAGCACTGCTTACCTGAGCATACATCTTTGTAAAAATGAAATCCGAGCATTCTCCATCTGCAGAGGCGAGACTGGGAAACTAATGCCAAGGAGCCCTTCCTTGCTCACTGTTTCTCAGCTTCCGCCACTCTGGACATAGGAGATATTTATTTTTAACTGAAGAGACAGAGATGGCATTGTGGCTATTAAGATCTAGTAGTTAAAACAAGGAGGTGGAAGTCCTCCGCTGAGTTTTACTCTTGTATTTTCTTTTTATCCCTTTTATTCTTAACTTATTTTTATGCCTCACTTTATCTTTGTGTTAAATAGTTTTAATCATATCCTTCAGTGATGTGAAGTAAGTCTTAGATTGCTATGTTCTCAAAATGCTTTACAAAAATTAGCAAGTGTTATAGTTGAGCAAGAAATGGATTCCCATCCCACAGAAATTCTCAACATATCAAAATATTTCCCTGTACTGAATCAGGACAAAAATCAAAGCAAAAATTGGGGGAAAATTGGTTTAGAACATTCATTTCAATTCAGTAATTTCAGTACCTTTCATTTCAGTTTCACACATTTTAAATTCTCCCTTTAATTAACTTGTGTTTTAAGCAAAAATTCGTTTTGAATCAGCAAAGTGGAAGTGTTTATTTAAAATATGGATATAAAATGTTTCAGCAATGTCTATTTTAAGCATTATAATTGAAAATCTATGCTGAAACCTTCTCTTTCTCATGAAAGGTTTGGTTTCAAACATTTGCCTTTTCAATTAAAAATGAAGATGTTTCCTTGGGAAACTACCAATTAATTACGGTAGGTATTGTTATCAATATTGAACAAATGGAGTTGCTTTCACAGAGGTGGCTAGTGCCACTGGAGGTGCCCTTGGGTATCTTGCTTGACCTTCTGCTGCCAAAACATGGGCAGGAACTTCCGTGGATGCTGTGTCATATCTAACAGCCCGTGGCAGATGTCTCAGGTACCCCATGGCAGCTCATCTGACACTAACCATCAATGTTTGCACGATTGACTTTATCCTAGAGAAACTGAGGCACAGAAAGGTGATGACTGAGATTTCGTGAGTGCCAGTTGATGTAAGATAAATTATTTCTGTTTTTCCAACCCAGAATAATTTGGACAACTCCGAATTTTTTTTCTGAGCATAGTAAGCTGTTTGAAGATCCATACAGCTTTTTTGAAATTTATTCTGTAGATGTTTTGCACTGGGAGGGATCAGGAAAGAAATAAGATGGTAGATGTTTTGCCACATGTGAAAAATTGGATCCTACTAACTTCGTATGATACGGCTGAAAATACAGCCTATGTATCCTCCTCTGATCTCATCTTCCAGATACACTGAAACCATGCTTTCCTGTACTGTTAGTGCATTTGAGCAGAGGATTGGATCTCTTAAGATCCTTTCAGGTTTAAAACAGTCTACAATTTGAATTTATTTGTTATGATTGCCACTACTCTTTAAAATAATTATGCTTCTTATATTCTGTTAAGAAGGAGATCATATAGTTCCATTTTGTGCATATCATTTTAATTTTGTCCCTTATTATTCTATTGTTAAACATGCTAAAAAATAGCAATTTTTTTTCTGAAGTCTGTACATTGTTCTGTTCTTCTATCTTGCCATAGTTCTCCTACTTTGTTTTCCTAGTTAAGTAAAGTAATCATAGATTGTTAATAGATGTCCTATATCTAAACATAGGTAGTCTCTTGTCATTTTAACTGTGTTTTTGGAGGTCCAGATCCCTCACTAAAGATTCTTAAAGAAAGTAATCTGGACTGGGATGATAGAGAAGATCTCAGTTAAAAAATATAAACAAAAAGTAAGAAATCAAATGGTTTCTCAGTGGAGGGTGATCACTCATTAAATCCTTGAGGAATCAGTGCTAAAACTGATGCTCAGTGTTCTGATAAAGGGCACTGAGAGTGAGGTGACATAGTTTTGGGAGGGTAGTAAAAACAAAAGTTAATTACTAAGATTTACAGAAGGATCTCTCAACTCTGGTTGACATGGTGATAAAATGACAGATGAAGCTTAATGTTGATAGATGCAAAGTGATATGCTTGGGGAAAAACAGCTAAGTTAGCTTAGATGCTCAGTGATGGGTTCTGAAGCAACAATTATCTCTCAGGAAAGAGATCTTGGAGTTGTGGTAGGTAATTTTGGAAAACATCAGCTCAGTGTGCAAATGCAGTCAAGCAAGTAAATAGAACATTGGGAATTATTAGGAAAGAAGTGTATAAAAAGTACAAATAGTGTAGAAAAGAATTATGCCATTCTTAATCTGTGGTAGACCTGCATTCAAAACTGAGGGCATGTCTGGCTTTCTCATCTTGAAAAGAATATAGGAGGTCTTTGAAAAATACGGAGATGGGATCCAGAGATGGCTCTGACAAGGATGTACAGAGGGATATGGTTGTTCACTTTCCCTCTCATTCAAAAGGTAGGTTAGCTAAGTTTTAATGCAGTACTTCAGATATAGATGTGCTATTAGGTGTGTTTATGTTACTTTTATGCTCTTTATAATGCAGACAAGGATACCATGCTTCTGAATATTGAGCAGATATCTTCATTATACTGTATGTAATAACTAGGAATAAGTGAACTTCCTTGATTAGTTTTGAATCCAGGAGAGAGAGGAGAAATGTCACTGGAAAAATGCAGTGTTCACTACAGACAGTGGGTGGAAGCTTGGTATGTTATGGTTGCTGGGAAGGTGAATCTTGAAAACATATCGGTTTACACCTCAGCAAAAAAATTCATTAATGTGAAAAAGTAGTTGAAGAGGTGTGCAGAATCTGAAACTCTGGGAACCTTGCCTTTTCTTTTTTAATGATCCGAGGTCTTTGTTTTGTCAGCAGAGGAAATAAACTACTGCCCTTTTTTGGCTTTGTGTAGCTCTTTGTAAAGAAGCCAACTAATTGTTCCACTGAAAATCCGACGTTACTGTAACATTGCTATTCATCACAGAGAGAAGTGTGAAGCATCATGTTTGCTTAATAGTTTATGGTCTATGAATTTGCCCACCAAGGGATCTCAGTTCTTTTTTGTTGAAAGTCAAGGGATAAGCAAGTACTCATCATAAATATAATCATTTTCTGAGTGAGATAAAGTACACTAATACTGGCTATGTAGTCATAATGTAATGCTCTCAAGATAAAAAAAAGTCTATATAATTCAAGCAGGGCATAATTAGCTAGCTTCTGGTATTACATGCACCTCAGCAACTGCAAAATTGTATTACTATAACAAATAAGTCCCTCTGAGTTATTCTGTAAGCTGAATGGAGATACTAATGCACTTTGGTATTATGCATTGTTGTGATGCTACAGAAAAATAAAAAAAACACACACTAGTGTGTTCCCTTTAATGTTATCCTGGCAACCTAAATTTAACTATTTTAAGTTAACAATTTCTCACTGGCAAACCAACAGTAGAAGGCTTATTTATATGACCTTTTAACAAAATCTCCCTTTCCTACATCTCTTCAAGATTTTTATGACTGAACAGTATTATGTACAGTGCAGTTCATGCTTACCATGACCAGTCCAATTTTAAATGTCTCTCATTCTCAGAAGTGGTCCTGCTGTCCTGGTCGTTGGGCCTTCAAGACTAGATTCATATTTTTACTGGAATTGGTTTGTCAGAGCAGGCAGCACATAGCCAGATGGATCAGTATTCTTTTTATCCCCTCCAGATAGTGTACAGAAAGTACTCTAGTGGTGCTCCCAGCATATAAAAGAATAAATGAATTGGTGTGCACTACTCCCAGACAAAGCAGGAGGAAAAAAGGGGAGCAAGTCCTTTTCCTGTTTTCTATTTAAAACAGAAGAGTGCAATAGAAGAGGAGACAAAAAAGTTTTCCTCTTCCTATTCACACGTAGAGAGCAGTCTGTATAGATCATTCAGAGATGGTGTGTAGGAGAAGTCATCCCAAAAGATATTCTTGAAAGATGAGACAGATACGTCTCTGCTACATAAGGACAACAGTAAAAAAATAAGCTAAGGTTTCTGCTGTAATAGAGGTAAAAATTTCACTAAAATGAAGAGGACTGGAAGGTGAAAGCAGATAAACATACAGAAAGGAGCAGCAGTACAAGTAGAAAAAATGGGTTTCTGGAGAGGTCCATTACAAGGAAATCTGTATTTTGCCTGGTAAACAAGGAGATGAGATTTGGAGGTTCTGGAGAGTTCTGAGAATATTAGGAGGGCTCTGATCTTGGGGAGGTATATATTCAAGTTGAATCTACCAATACTAATCCTCCCAACTAAATCCACACATGTTTTGTGAAGATGAGTAGCTTGTGTGGCTCCTGTTACCTTAATGGGAGACATCTCTGCAGACATGAAGCTGGATGTCTGCAGGATTGGGAAGAGTCAGAGAGTGCAACATGTTCTTGCTCCTCCAGCAGAATGCCTGTGAGACAAGTAGAGCAAGGGAGCGGTGCCATACAAGAAAAAAAATTGGGTTACCACTCAAGGAATGTTTCTTCCAGAGAAGTCCTAACCCTGTGTTTCTCAACACTGTACATAGTTAACAAAAGCTTGAAGCTGTTGTAAAAATTAAAATATATCTGTAAAATGAAAAACCTACTTATTCTAGACGTTTGCTGATATTTGTATAGGGTAATGTCTTCTTGTACTTCTAAGTAAAATAATAATATATAACCAAGGTATAATAAAATAAAATAAATAATAAATAAAACCAAGGTATAAAATACTTCTCCGTACAGATATTACAATGTACAAAGTATCTTTTTACAAAGTTCTTTCTCAAAATAACAAGTATCTATCTATATGTTTATACACATGTATATTTGTGTATGCATATATGTATGTTTAAATCAACTAATTACACATCTGTCAATCATTTTATTTTGCAGTATAAGTTTTTTTTGGTAGGAGTTGATCTCAGGAGTCATAAAACTATAATGCAAATACAGTTTTTTCATTTTTTTTCATATACCAAAGCCCCCGTTCTTACAAATAATGTACTTAAGCTTAGTTTTCCCTCATTTTTCTTGATCAGAGTTGGCCAATGTCTTTCCCAGATGGGAGAGCTGAGTATCTAGAACTGAGTGTATTTCTAAAGATGGTATATTACCCAGAAATTGGAATATTCTTATGCATTTGTAGGTGTTTAGTAAGGTATAAGGTATTTTAGAGAGTACTGAATGTTCTCCAGTGAATCTGCAGCAACTCCTGACTGTCCGTATCTATTGAACCCAGAAGTTACTGCCACTGTAACAGAATCAGCAGAACAGAGTGCATATTTTCACCTCATTACTCCAGTTCACAATTCAGAATATTAGTTAAGTTGACAATGAAGATAACTTTGTGTGAAGACACCAGACTGGGAACTGGAGAAGCTAAAGCATCAATGGAGATCCTTTTCTGCTGACTGTGCTATAGAAAGCGGTAACCTCCAGCACAAGGGAAGGGCAGGCTGATGAAGGCCGTAGCGTATGACACAGCTGGATTATCTAAAATGTGTCTGCCAGAGCATGTACTCATACAGAGTGTGTCTCTGGTGCATAAGTGGATCTATTAATTTTCCCAGTGTGTGTCATGAGACCAATATTCAGACAACCAAAAATCACGTGGGACATTTTTCTTCTCCCATATGCCACTAAATGCCATGTTTTCCTTCTAGTGTCACTCATTGCTTTTTCAACTGTACAGTTTTCCAAATATCTCCCCCTTTCTACTGAATCACTACTGAATGGAAAATTGTTTCCCAGCACATATGGTTCTCTTCTGAATGCTGCAAACTCATATGCAAGCGAGAAGTGTCAGAGTGCAGTGAGGGCCGTCTGCTACTGAAAGGATGTGGAGTCAGGAGCAAGGCCATGATAACAAGGGGCAGGGACCTCCCCAGTAAGGGCCCCATCCCACACCCCTGAGGCGAGCAGGGTAGGCCCTGGGGTGGTAGTCAAGGGTCAGCCGGGAGTCCAGACCCCAGACAAGTCCATGGTGATGAGGTAAAGCCAGGAATGTGAGTTAGCAAGTTGGGGTCCAGATGATCCGGATGGTTGGTCTCCTGGTGAGAGTGACTGGGGTCAGACACAGCCCCACAATGGCTGGGCAGATCTGTGGGGCTGGGCTGAGGCCAGGCCAGGCAGTCACCCACAGGTTGGGGTCAGGATTGGGGCCAGGCTCAGTGGGTCTGTGGCTGGGCAGGGACACAGCTGCGATGCTGCCGGGGCTGTAGCTCAGGTGGGGACCAACCACGGGAGCCTCAGGTGAAAGCAGCTCCCCTGGGCTGGGGGTCAGCCCTGGCTGTGGCCTCCCCACAGTGCTGCTGGGAGCCTCTCCCCACAGCCACCGGCGGGATGGGCCTCAGCTATGCTGGCTCTGTGCTGTCCCTGAGCCCCGGCAGCCAGACCTCCAGGAGTGGTGATGCTCTTGGGGCCCTTATGTAAAGTGTGCAAAGTTACTCATGTATTGAAGCATTTGCTGGATCTGGCCTTTGAAATAATAGAGCAAAAAAAGCAAATAATCCTTGTCTTATTGATGAAATCCGAGAGTAGCAGAGGACAGAAATTACTGTAGTAGTATACCATTTCTCACTGAGTACCCATAGAGGGAATGCAGTGGCCTGTTGCATGATACATGTGATTTCCAGAGCAGTACTACAGATGTGTTCCCAGGCGGAACCCAGCAGGTCACGATACACTGATTGTTATTATGACACATTTAGGTGGTGTTTGAAGTTCAGTAGAGCAAGCTTCTGAATAAGCAGAAATGAGCAAACCTACAGGAATGGCTGCTTTTTGGTACCACAGGCTGATCTTGTAATGCTCTATGCTGGCAGAAGAAGAGCTGATGTAGACATCGAAACTTGCCCACCCTCATACTTGCACCATTTTAACTGAATCAGTCATCTAAAACAATATAGTTATTTGGTATCTTTGAATGCTAAACCGACCTAAGTGATAGTGCACAGTGATACCTGAGTCAGTCAGAGTCCATTCTCATGTCATGCTGCCTTGCTTATTTCACACGTACTCCCTAGATAAAGGGACCCCTTGTACCATTATTCAGTGCTTTCAGACCAGTATACAAAATGACATGGCAGGCCTGTGAGGGAAATGTCTGTTCTTTCATTAGATGTTGAGATGATGATGTTTTGGGGATTTGAGGAATAGAGGCAATGATGAGGACATGCAGGAATCCATCCTTTCCTTCTTCCCCAAAAGACAGACTTCATACAGTAATTTCTGTTTATTGAGATAAAAGGTTATAAAAATCTTATGTGATTTATAACATTTATCCCAAATGAGAAGCAATTTGTGATACTCTATTAAGGAAGCTGGCGTCTGATTGAACCAGCATATCTCCAAATTCGTGTGTAGCATGTTATGTCCGGTTTGCGTACATATAAGTGATCACAAATGGTGCAAAGAAGTAGAGAATCCATCACATTCATTTTATTTTATAAACAAGCAGTTATGAAAGGCCATCATAATTTTTTAAGATGTTGCTAAAAGGATAGGGTTTTTTTTAAACTTTGCAGTCCTTATAAACCAAAGTATGTTTTTACTTGGAGGTTCTCTTTCCCTGAGTGAATGTGAAAAGTGTTCTTCTTTCTATGGGAAATCATTATTTCCTCTTTTGTTAAATTAGGAAAGACTTGCAAAAAAAGGCCTCATGTGATGATAGTGTGTGAAAACTGTAAAATATAAATTAGTATTTTTTTAAGATGAATGACTTCTTCATTGTTTTATTATTAATAGCAAATGCATTTCAGAATCAAAGTAACATGTTAGAATCCACATCTTTACACTGCTACTGAAATTGTGTTTTGATTTCTTTGACATGATCCCTGATTGCTGTGAGAAGAATCAGTTCAGTATTTTTGTTCTTAGATTCCCCCTCCTTTGTCTTGCAGCTACTTGTGGCAGATTCCATTAACAATTGCAGTAGGAAACACGAGCCACATCTCATCAGAGGCAATTATATGGGTGTCTAACAAATCAGGTAAAAATAAACTTTCCTCCCAGTGGAATCTCATAAAGTGTATTTGTGTTTTCCACAAATGTTTCTTTGGAATTGATCCTAGATAATTGTTTAGTTGCTCTGCACCCAGTCTTAGCTGCTTGAAATGAACTGCAAACAGGAGAGTTGGGAAGGGAGGGAGGAGGAAGGAAGGATAAACACCAAACAGGAAGATTAATAATTTTCACAGAAGCTTGATAGTATAATGGAAAGCTTTTACAAAGAAATATGTACCTAAGTACCACATATTTTATGTTTAGCAACACGTATCAAATTATTGATGAATGCAGTTCTCTTTATTGATTGGTGAAAGTTAAATGTAATACTTTTATAGCAAAACATCTGAAGAGTTTGACTTAGTAAATGCAAAATATTTAGAATTCTGACATTTTGCAATTCTGATCTATAGTCTGAACCAGGGTTAAGAAATGTTTATTGTCTTTAAAAAGTCTCCTTAATGATCTGTCAAAGTATTTGTTATCCCTACTAGATAAATAGATACTGGACCTTGAAACTGCATTATTCTGATTGCCACTTATTTTCTCCCTCCTCAGTTCCTACATGGTCATGGTAGCTACTGTCCTGAGAACAGCTAGGGCTGGATACCAGTGCTCTTTTATCAACTAAAATAAAAGGAGCCCACCACAGAAATTTTATAAAATATTTCTCTATTTCCTTGCTACATCAGCTGACAGTTTTGGACTGGAATTGAAGTCAATGAGGAAAGAAATGCGGAGACTTGAATAAAATGACTCTAAGGAAGGGAAAATAAGGAGCTGTTCACCCCCCTGACACATGCATCCCTATGACACATGGACTGTAGAGGGAGAACTGACCCCTTCTTGTAGTGTAAAAAGGATATAGAGATTTCCTTCCAGCAAAAATCTAACTGGAAGAGGGAATGAATCAGACTTGTGTGTGCCTGCATTTTCCCTTTTCTTTTTTCTAAGTCACTAAAAGATAGTATTCACATAGAGCTTAGCAGCCAACAGGACCAGAAGTGAACAGTGAATACAATCAAGGGAAATCTGAGTATCCCAACTTTCTAGTGGTATAAGGTATGTGTTTCTTCACCCTGATTGTTTGCAGCCTATCAGATTCTAACATTTTTTACACTGCTCCCATGATATAATGCTATTCTGGGCACTGGTCTAGAAATGTGCCTGAGACCAGGGCATATTTCGTACCTGGAAAACACCCTCTAGTCAGAGCATACAGGTGCTGCCTTGCATTGCAGAAGCATTGCACTGGCCATACTTTTTAATATTAACACTTGAGGAATACGTCAAAACCTCTTTGCACTTTTACAATCTGCCTTAATGACCTGCTCTGCTCTTGTGCTTTAGGGCTTGATTGGACTCTCATTGAAGTTAATAGTGAGATTCCCATTGACTTCAGGGAGAGTTGATCATTTCATCTCATTTTATCTCATCTCGTCTCATTAGATCGTACATGCATGTCTCCTTCCCTTCACTTCTGCCTTGAAAGTTCAGAATATCACTTTCTCTCACATTATCTGCAGAGTTGCTTCCTCATTGACTTTTACTTGCTGTGGAGGAACAAGTCCATGAAACCACTTCTAGGATAGCTAGCTACTCCTACCACAATACCTACAAGAAATTAACAAATTAAGGATGGCCAGTTTGAGCAATGATTTTGGGGTGGTTGTTATATAGAAATTAAAGAGGAACCTTTCACAGCGATCTGAGTCATTAGTTTCCTGTGTAGCTAATCAATGCCACTATGATCTATTGTCATTATCCTTGTCCTTCCTCATTTCTTTTTCACTCAGTCACTCACTTGCTGCGTCTCATTAAAAATTTAGAGACTGTAAACTTATGAGTACAGTGAGGATGTCGTCTTGCTTCTGCTTATTGTTTTCTAGCTCACTTGAAGGATTCCTCAACATAAAAAAATCAATGAGAACATTCCTGGATGTGCTCAGAATATCCCTGGATGTGCTCAATGTATGATTCATTATATATGCTGTTACATATTGGCGCTGCTACTGATGATTCTGTGATATTCTTGGAGGTTTTTTTGCAGCTGGTATGCTTGTTTTCTGGGAATCTGGAAGGCATTCTGAGACTGGAAGGGGCAGTTTCCAGGATCCATTTTTGTGGGAGGGAAGAGTCCCAAAGAGTTTCCACTGTGCAGAGGACACGTGTTTCAGTGTTGTCTCAGAGAGTAGTCTGAAAACAATTGTGCAAGCTGGAGGTGAAATGGAGTATTTCAGAGGATGTTTGGAAGGCTGGGGTCATTCACACTGCTCTTCAAGTGAGTGTATTTGAATGCAGACACACAAATCAAATTTATTGGACTCTCTTCAAGATTCTGAATTTTAACAGAGATAAAAAGGTACAGGAAGGCTGAAGATTTGACTCACCTAGCTTAGACATCTACAGTGTTGAAAGCTATACTTGGATATCTATACTATGGATAGGAATAGGTGCTTCCAGGACATAGTCCATCTTTCCACAGTCCATCAGTCCATCTGACTTAACAGAAGACATTTTAAGATGAGAAGTGAATGCTCCTCTCCTGCCTACAGTCTATCTAGATCAAAGTTGTCTAAATTTGGTCAAAGGAGTTACACTACAAGTGTCATTCCACAAAGTAATGTGGTGGAAAGCTAGAAGTCAAGTTAAGGTTCCCATCCTTGCTAATCCTTACCATTTTTAATGTCGTCTGAAGCGTTCTTCAGAGAAGAGACTATCTTTTATGATATCGTCTGAAGCATGCTTCAGAGGAGAGAGGTAAAGGGAGAAGAACTAATCTGAGGGTCTAAGTTAAGAGGATCTAAGTTAAAGCAAAACATAAGCAATCTTTTATATCTTTCCTGTACACAAAAATATACAGCTGTAACTAAATAGATATCACAGAAGTGTCTATGCAGCTGCTTGGGAAATTAATTTGCTATCCTAAAGGAAAAGCCAGTATTTGGGTGTTTTTTTTCTTCTACAATTAAGAAGAAATACCAACATGTCAAAATACTTGGGAGAAAAAATACTCTGAACCACTTCTGTTTGGAAATGCTGAAGTGCCACTTTCTGAATGAATGGATTCAACTTATTGACCTAGAAAAGGACAACATATGTGTCCAGAGCTGTCTGGATTTCAGTTTTCTTTGAGATAGACTGGGAAGTCTCAGTGTCAGGCCAAGAAGAGAGCAGTGAAGTGCCATATAGAGTAAAAGAAAGAAAAATGAAATTGGGAGTACTGTGGGAAATCAGAGAAACACAATGGAAATGATGGGAATGTGGAGGAGGCAGCCAGTCCATCCTTGGCAATCTGGGAGCAGACTGCATTGTCCGTTTCAGTCATGGCAGGGTGACCTTATGTAGCTGCTTGCCACCATGGTGATAAGAGGTCTCCTAGAGAAATGGTAAGAGGTTTCCTGGGGGAAAGAGTTTGGGCTTTCCTTTCATGGAGTTAACTAAATGTCCTGGGGAGAACATCCTAGAGCCGTGAGTGCTGTATGTCAACGCTGTGCCAACAAAGTTACGTTGAGGAGGGAGTAACAAGAAGGCACTGGATCCTGCATGACCACAGCACGCCAAAGTATTTTGCTGTTTCTTTTCATGCTTCCAGAAGTGCACAGCTGACAGGCTGGTCTGTCCTGCTCTCTGCAGTCTTTCTATGCCATAAATAAATGATGCACTCAGTCTACACAATAGTGCAGGCACTGGGGTTTGATTGTAAGTTTTCTTTTATCTCCACACTCACAAAGGGGTGCCACTTACAGCATTTGGAAAGAGATGTGTCAGGAGCTGGCAAGCATTACAGGGACCTGGCATGAGAAAATCCTCTCAGATATTCATCTTTCTCAGCTATGGTCTCAGGACCTGTCACCAGATTGCTCCTGGAATCCTTTACTGATCTGCATATGTAGAGAAGGCAGTGCTATTCATGAAGATGAGTTTTCATGTTCTCTTTAGGAAGGAGTGGGATGTTTCCTTATTGTTGGCTACAGCAACTGCTGTGCTAAAGAAGCTTTCAGTATAACCTGGAAGGTGGATGGGAGATAATGGACAGCTGTCTTTATGTAATACTGATCACATATCTTTCTTCAGCTGCCAATATTGAAAAGGTTCCAGATTAATGTCTACCATTATGATATCTTGGCATATCCCTTAAATGTCTTCTGGACTGCAACTACACACTCCTCTTAAAGGGAAAAGGAAATACAGACCAGGTCACTGTCTTTCAGGTTGCCTGTCCTAAGGGAATAGCCTCCTCTCTTGATATCTGTGGTGGAACTCCTGGCTGCAATATTTCATATAGTCTTGCCACTTGGTAGTCAACTTGGTGCTGCTTATATCTTGGAAGGCCACAGCCAGAGACTTCAACCACAATGCCCCTCTCTTTGCCCCAGGTAATTTTACAAGTAAATTAACCTTGTCTGTATGTTATCTGAAAAGAATGAAACCATGGAATTTTTGAAATGGCTACCTGCATTGCCGACAACAAATATTCCTTCTTCATGGTAGTTTAAATAATTTTCCAGGGAAATAAACCCCCTAACTTGAACCAGCATTCATCAGGGCTGGGTTGCTGCTGATGGAAGAATCTCTCCATGTGCATACAGAAGGAGGAATGAGGGAATTACTCTAGCTGATTTCTGCATTCTCTTTGATACCATGTCTGGGACCTCATGAAAGTATTGTAGGATTGGCGTCTTCATGACCTGGAGATGAAAGGTTGTTGTCCACTCTTGTGAGAGCTACTAAATGTAGGATACTTGAGTTGCTGCAGTCTACTCAGCCTGGCTATGTCTGGTTGCATACTAGAGATAATGCATCATGGAGATCTCTAGTTCTTCAGTTTGTTGAGCAGCATTAGTTGATACAATTGCAGATCATCCTAACTGCTGGCAAGAGAGCACAATGCCAAGGCAAAGGGACACACTGGAAATTATAACTGTGCTCTGCCCTTTTGAGATGTAATTCACTGCCCTTTGCAACAAATTCCATAGAGAGGACAGTGGGCCTTGGCAACTTGCCTGACAGAGTGCATCACCTTCAAGATGTTTCATATTCAGTGTGGCTCTTCACACCTGTTTGCAGGAGGTATATTGTTTTAGCTTTGGAAGGTTTTCAGTTTGCAGGTGCTTCTGCCAGTCTTACTCTTCCTTATCCAGTGAGCCATAACATTTATGTAACCATTTTTCTACCCATCAATTCATATGCCAGTGATCAGATGACCCTTTTACTGGCTCAGTATGTCTGGGCATATTGCACTGGAGCTGTCCCTTTTGCTCTCACAGCACTGCACAGATATGTCACCACCACCTTCTTCCCTGTCCACCCCCCGATAGCCGTCACTAAGGCTGTTCTGTCTCAGGGGAATGACAGTCTCTGAGTGGCCTCGGAGATGGAATGAATGGCCTCTGAAAACTAAACCAGTCACAAGGAAGAAAGGAATTATCTCATGATTAGCCTTCCTGTGCTTGCTGAGGTCAGAGACATCACACCAAGATGGCTGCAATGCTGTTTGTGCTACAGTCTTGCAGGTCTGCTGAATGAAGTTTTTCACTGAGATGGTGGAAATCATTAGTGCACTTCAGCTCTGTAATAGATCCAGGGTTTGTTTTTGTTTCTTCTAGATTAGTTTGCTTCTTGTGAGGTCTCTGTAATGGTATATGTACATAATGTCCTCAGTGTTTTGGGATCAGCCCAAAATGTGTAGCGTGTAACAAGTACATGTATTGTCCCTGGGATCAACTTTGAATTCAGTCAGTCCCTGCAAGACAACTGCTTAGCAGGGCTTACAGGAAGGTGCTGCTGATTGCTGCTGAAAGAGTAGTAAGTGTGGAAGCACAGTCTCACTTGTCATGTTTCTGCAAATCCAGCAGAAGTAGAGTCAGTGACCTTAAGCTTAAATCAGGAGTTTTAGCTAGCACCCATTTCAGACAGCAAAGCTTTGGACAAAGGCATACTGGACATGACCATTCTGCAGTGCAGGCTCCAGGTAGGAGACATTTTCATGTGGTTCAGGAAGTGGTACTGAACTGACTGAATCAGCTTTACAGTCTGCCTCACTGTCATCTCCATCATCATCTCTTGTACCTTGACTGATTTGTTGTATGTCAGGCAAGTATTTATCTGATGGACTTCCCTGCCTCTAGTAAAGTGGATCATTTGGACTCTTCCTTTCAATATCTCCCCAGGATTGCCGTGAGATGGGGGAAGAAAAGTTCAGCAGGGCAACTGGCTCCCAGATAAGAAGTCCCAGCTTACTATATTATGGCATCTCCTAATAGATGATCGATCTGTTTTAGCTGTAAGTCCCTTAACAGTCTGATTCTCCTCCCTGAAGTACTTTGTAGAAGACAACTGCTTCTCAGCTGGGGTTTGCTTGCTCTCCGCTGAGGAGTGGTGTTAGTGCATTATTAGAAAAATACCCTTTTTTCTGAGAATCAGACAGCTGCTGAGCCTGATCTGAATTGCTTTCACACTCCCCTCTTTCATCTTTCAAAAGGGGGAGGAAGGGAAATGCTGTGAAGTAAAATAAATGAATAGGTCCTGCTTTACAGCTTTAGCCAGCCATTGTGAGGACCAGGGATACAGCACCTACAATCCTGGCACCATTTTAACAGAGTGAAGCAGAACCACTGCCCCTTTATCCCAACAGCTGAGCCAAGATCCTGAAAGAAAACTGCTTCTTACCCTGTATAACATCACCTTAGATATTAACAGTTCTACGGCCTAGGAGTTTTAACAAATGGCAGGATAGTCCAAGGGAAGAGCATGTGACACAGAGCGTGATCATATTTACTGATATGTTCTATTTACTATAGTGTTCCCTATAGCAAAGTGTTTTTTCAACATGGAATTAAAGCAACATGGCAAGTGAGATGAAAAGAACTTTTTCTTCTGAAGTTCTTGCAAAATGTTTTTGAGCATTTAGTTAAAGCCAGTATGTTTCCACAAAATATTACGATTAGTATGAAATTCCTCTTGGAACATTTTCTTCATCAGAAAATTTTTACTTGCTCTTGTTGGTAGGAAATTGTGTTTTACTTGTGCAGTTATTTTTATAGGAAAAGAGAGTATGTTTTACCAGTAAGGATTTTACCATTATGAATCAAAGTCCTAATATGCTATGGGTTTTATAAAATGAAGAATTTAAAAAAAAGTAGGAGCTCTGAGTCCGAACTTTTGAACTAGTAGAACTGTATGTAGCCCAGACTCTTCTTAGCATTAGAGTAGTTTCTTCCAGAGAGGTGCCCTTTACAGAGACCTAACTCGCATGATGCTCATGTTGCTGTGCAGAGGACCAGGCTTCCACCATTCTTGCTGCTTTTGATGAGAGTTGAAGCTGCTCAGAGCCCTGGGCGATAGCTCCAATGTTCAAGCAATGTGCTGTTAGCACCAGCTTGGAGGACTGTTTCACACTTCCAGAGCAGTGAAAATGGGAATCAGACCCTAATTGATTTTCTTACTTCAAAACAAATGTTGTAAAAATTAACCATTTCCTCCTAAAGGTCTCCTATGTGTGTGTAGCAAAACTGGAACTTTCAGAGCAGTGTTATCTTCTGAGGTATCCAGGCAAAACATAACCACTGAAAAATACTTTCTGATGGAACAAGATTAAAGAAATTCTCTTTAGTCTCAAGTATAACTGTATGTATAGTTTAGATTGAATTTTAAAAGGTGAACTAAAACCATCAAAGATAGATTTCTTCCCAAATGAAATGTTTGTTTTAGTTTTTGAAAGTCATGAATGGTTTAATGTAGGGTTTAACACTGAATAACTGCCTTTTCCCTAAAAATAGTACTTTTAATGGGAAACTAATAAATGTGTTTGTGATAAGTGGAGAAATTGCCTGTGTGTATAGAAATTTTCAGTGCTGTCTTTACCAGAAGAAAGAATTTCTTTCATAGGAGGGCATTAGAATTGGCAGACTCAGACATTGAATTCCGGTAAATTATATAGAACTATGTGAAACACATGCATCAGACAGTCCCTTAAAATAACCACCTGCTTATATGAGCTAGAAAAGCATGAAAGATTCCTGTCGTGTATTTCAGGAAAAGACCAACACATGAGTGTCCCTATCAAAAAATAATAGCAAGGGGTTATGACTGCATTTAAAACTGACCAAAACAGCAATAATGCCATCAGGCTTTGGAAGGATACTGTTCTCCATTACAGCAATATGTGTTTGAGGTGTCCCACTGCTCTTATTTATGGAATAGGTTACTTTGAAGTTGTCGTATTTGACTGGCAAGTATCATTCAGTATTGTATTGCAGAATGTAAGTAATTTCCTCACTTCAGAGATCAAAATTAAATGAAAATACTCCAACAAGAAAAAATGTATGCATTTGTCTCTTTTATAACATCTGATCTTGAAAATTTCTATTTAATGTATTTATTTACCCAGCTATTGATTAATGTGTGCTCATAGTCCATTTGATAGGTTTTTAGGTATTATAGAGGTGCCAGGGATTAACCAGTTACAAGTAGCTGTTTTCAGCTATGGTGGCATTTGAAGGGTAGTTCCTTACCAGAAAAACATAAGGAGAACGCGGTACTAAATTAACACGGTAGGAATTTCTGCCACACATGAGCACTCTGTACCTGACCCCACAAGGCAATACAGCACTGAAGACCCAGGGAGATTCTAAAAGTAGTTTTCCCCCCCAACAGTTTCTCCTAGATATAGAAGTTGATATTTTTGCTGTTGCTTTTAACAGATCCACTAGGCTGATATAGAATGTTGCTGAGATTTAGTGGTGACAGGTTGGTCACAGCACCAGGCTGGGTAAATTAAATACGATGTGGTAGATCCAGATTCAAATTCCTTCTCCTCTCCCTGTTTTACAGCAGGCATTTGAACCAAAGCCCTTCTAAGAAAGTGCCTTTATGATTATGCTGTAAATTGTCTTGGTGATCTTTTACAGCATCTCTAGTTAATATTTTTCTTTGTATAAAATCATTGAATATACACAGGAACCAGAAATTCAAGTCCTCCATAAGTATGCTGGACATGAGCGACAGGGTGATTCTGACTTCAGGTCTGGTGAATAAAGTATTTAAACAGAGTAGCAACTTCAGCAGAACAGTCATGGAGCTTGTTTAGCTACAGCCTGAGCTGTACAGCTACAGCCCAATGTTTAACAAACCTTTGTGGGAGTAAGGACACCAGGTCTTAAAACCTTGTTCCAAATAAGATTGTATCAAAAGCAGCTCAGGTGCTTGGACAGTACGAGCACTGGATAATAGGAGTCTGTGGGAAAGGCCACCAAGGTGGTTCACAGGTCATAGATATTGAGTTGGAGAGCCATCTTTGTCCAGATTGGATTTAGCTACCTTGTTGCTTTTGAAAGACTGGGTTAGCCATACCCCGTAGCCTGGCGTTTCCTATTAATGAGCTGATGCAGGTCTTCACGCAGTTTGTTAGCCCTGTACGTTCCAGTCTTAATTACCTATTTCTCTCCACCTAATAGTTTGCATGCCGTTCTCAAGGCCAGGAATCCCACAGAGTTGTAGGACTTAATTCTCTCTTTTCACTCTAGTACTATTTCTGCAGGAAATGTTTGCGCACAAAGGATGTTTCTACTTGGCACTTTATCAAAGCAAACTAATATTTAACTAAATACAGAGGTCAATCTGTTTTTTCTCAACAGTTTATATAAAATAATTAAACTGAGCTGGTGCAAGTCAGTTAGACAAACCCTCAAAGAACAATAACAGAATTTAATTGAATATGCAACAACTGAATTTTTCTAGACTTAATATTTCTAAGAATTGTATTTTTTAGAGATTTTAATGATGTCTGAACTACCTAGCTGAAAAGAGGACTTTTTTTTTTTTATCCTGCAGCTTTATCTGAATTCATGTGCATAACAGAACTCCATGAATTTAAACACATAATTATGTGTTTTTAGGATTGGGCTCTTTTTGTTTTTGCACCTCAAAATCATGCTTACTAGTGTGTTTGCTAGAGATATTTAGTCAAGGGAATAGCATAACTTTTATCTGTAGATCTAGTCATCTATTATTTCCTCAGAAATTACTTTTTTACAAGAAAGGCTGTAAACAAATCAATTTCTCTAGTGTGTTTAGGTACTAGATGGTATATATGAATTGTGAAGACCATATTGTTAACTTTTTTTTCATTATTACTTTCAGACAACTCAAGCACACTGATCAATTTCCTGTTGGAATTATGTTTAAAACAAATTTTGCATATTGCTTTTTATTCTTAAAATATAAGAGAAGGCTGTTCCTTTTTTCAAGAGTATACAAATTAATTCTATTATAGTAGAAAAAAGTGTTGCTGATTTTTTAGTGAATTCTGGTTTGCAATTGGTTATGTCAGAATAATTTACTAAGTTGAGGATTCTTCAAGAGACATTGAAGCCTGATACTTCACTCCATGATGATTTTTGCTGTAGCAAAAGAAGCATGTGATGTGAGTTCAAGGTATTTCATTGTTGGAATCCCAAGTCCTGCATATGGTTATGCACTGACTGACTTCTAGCTTGTACAAATATCAGAATAAGTTTATAATTTCAGCCTCTAAGTGATTACTTAAAAAGAGGGGAAAGAGGAAGAACGTGTCAGCTGCTGTAAGGTTAATTGGCCTAGCTCTGAAGGACAGCCTCTCAGCGGTTAGTAGCTAGAAGGTCTATAACTAGAAATACTTTAACTTAAATCCAGTAACAAAAGCTTCATCAGCCACATGCAAAAACACTTAAGAAGCTTTTTTTTTTTTGAATCAAGGTTTAAGTCTTCTCTCTATAATGGATTCATTGAAGTTATTGGAATTATAGTTGTATAAAGCTGTTTTCACATGACCAGAATCAGAGTACCAGATTTTGAATGGGTACCTCTGTTATAATTACTATTAGCTAGAAAAAAGACACCCTTGGAGTTCCATGTGGGTAGAAGGTCTCCATAAGAATGTCAGCTAGTGTCTCTTTATATTAGAGCAGATTAAGAAAATTATTAAGCAACCACATTATTAATGATATTTTTGTTAATCTTTGAATTAATTTTACGATCTTCCTGGGTATGTTAAAGAAGGAAAGAAGTAACAATTTTTTTTTTAAATTTTTAAATTTAAAACCAAGTCCCCTTCCCATATTCTTCTTTGTTTCCAGAACACCACAGAATTCCTGCTTTAGAAGAAGCAAGTTGGTTGCTGGGAAACATCAACCAGACTGGCTACTTTAGAGTTAATTATGATATTAGGAATTGGAGGCTGTTGATTAATCAGCTAACAAGGAACCATGAGGTAAGCTCCTCTTCTCATCCCTAAAATCTGCTTTGATAAGTGAACCTTTACTGTTTTATCATCCTAAATGGTTCCATTTTTCTGGTTGCCCCTCACAGGTTATCTCTGTCAGTAATCGAGCAGGCTTGATCGATGATGCATTCAATCTAGCCAGGTATGTTTTCCTGAAGATAATCTATCCTCATATACTTTCCTCCAACAGTTTGTGCAGTCATTAACTCAGTGGTTGAGTGTGTTTTGAAGTTAAATATGTTTTAAACACAGTTTAGTTCTTTTCCTTTTCTTTTTCCTTTTTGATAGGGTGCATAAAAATGGTCTGTAGCACATTCACTGCTTTTGATCAATAATTGCTTTAGGGTATTTCCGAGTCTGGAGAGGTCTGATCAATTTTGCGGCAAGTTCAATTTAACACTTCGGAGATAAATAATCTCTTTCCTTCTTTAATGAAGAAGTTTTTTTTTTTTCTTCTCTCTCTCCCTAACACCCCCCTTCCCTCCTCTTTTTTTTCCTAAATGACCCTTGTGTAGTATTTGGAAGGCACCTTCAAGCTTCAGGAATTTTTTTTTGCCCTAACTTGTACTGTCATATCATTTTTCCAGTATCTTCCTTTTCTTGTAATCTGCTAAGACAGACTCTTTTTCTGTGAGATGCTTTTTATGTAGAATGGAAAATCAGAGTTCTGTTCAGCAGTTCTGGAATTTATACAGCATTTTGTGTTTTATTATGATCATAGTTATATAATTAATATATATATATAATGCTGCTTAGGTAATGTCTTCTTTACTAATTGAGGCAATGGAATTTTTCCTAATTTGAAATCAGGACATCTAATGCTTTGGTAGTCAAAGTGTAAAATGAGAAGAAAGTAGTGGAACTTTTCAAACTTTGAGATTCTTCAGGTCCTCACGAACATTTTGTCAGTAAAACACTGTGGTGTCAAAGGCTGTGTGAAAAGAATTCCTGATATTACTAGCTGTTCTGTTTGCTAGCATATTTATAGCCATATTTGAGCAGTGGCTTGTAAGAATTGGCAGTACAGAGGTACATTTCACTAGAAACGATCACCAGAGATGTTTGAGATTCAGGCACAATGTCACACAGAAATCACGGCTCAGTGATGTTCCAGCATCACTGCAGTAAAACACAGTTGTGTGCCCTACAACTCTGTTCCTGCTGCCAGTACTAGACTGAATATATGACATGAACTAGTGATTAGCCCTTACTTAACAGTCGAGAAGGATAGTGGGGAAGAAGGCATGATATGGAGAGGAGGAGGAGTCGTCTGCTTATGCTTTTTGCGCTGCCCTTCATTCTTGCCTTGTGGCCTCTTCCCATTGAAAGCAGTTCAGAATTGAATGTAGGTCATTGCTTCAGACTTCAGTGGACCATGAGCTGTGTGCTCCCTGGCCCGCAGAACATTGCATAATATTCTGAAATATCTAGACTAGTAGATGAACTACTAAATATTCAGTAGCATAACAGCTTGTTCCATTTTATTTGTTGTCTGTGGTACCTCAAAGCTTCTTTATTAAATAAATCAAATAAAACTGAAGTAGTTTGCAGTTATGCAGAATCAGTCTGTGGCTTTCTTCTTTTTCCATGAGTTGAACATGATCGGATGAGCCTAGACTTCACTGAAAATCTAGGCACTGAAAAATGTTATTTCTTAAGTTGATTTTTATAGGTGGGTGTTTTTCTTCTGAGTCAATACTGAGACAGTGCTCTAAGATGTCTTGTTCATGAGATATAAAGACAAGGACCCGACTGCTCATAGTTAGAGGCCCAACCTGCATAGTATGGCTGAGTTTTCATTATTGCATTTTGTCTGCCTAAACACTGCCCAGACATTAGATGAGTAATGCATTCCCCACTTGCTTTCCAAAGCTGTTTTATGGTGATACTGGGTCCTGCTGCTTTTTCTGAGGTAACTATACCAGAGTGCTATGAATTCTTTCACAAGATTTCATGTTGTAAAAACATGAGTTCCTTTTGTTAATGATAAGCTGCAGTGAACTGCTGCTGCATTTAATATTTGTGTGCCATGGATAAAAGTAGTTGAGCTAAATATTTGCAGTGTATACACATGTGGATGCGTAGACATTGCTTATTCAGAAATCCTCTTCTAACAAAGATCAATAGATAGAATCCTCTTTCTTTTAAATCTCTGAACAGATTCCTGTCAGCTTTAATATGTGCCTTACAAGCCAACATGGGTGTGACTAAATGGATTGGAGGAGAGGTCTGCGTATTCGGAAACAATAGATTTATACTCTGTATTCAAAGAGTAATAATAAGATAGGTGGACCTGACTAAACTTGGCATGTTTCTTCAGCAGTCTATACAGTTTCTTGATCTTTTTTTACTTCATTTATCTGTCATCCTTCCTTAAAAAATATCATTATACTGATTTTTTTTAATATTCTAATTGGCCAGCTAACTATATGGCTCCTTAGTAAGAGGACTGTGGTTCTTTGGTATTATTTGTTTTTATTTCATCTCCCTCAGACAAAGAAGGATGAGGAATAGACCTAATCCTTGGTCTATTCCCTTTATGCTGAGTAGGACTAGAGAGGCACTGAGAGACTGTTAAAAGAGGAGTATGTTGGGGACAGGCCTTGATGGCAGAGCACCTGAAATTCTGGGAGCATTAAAGCACATGTAAAAGGCTTTATTGGAAAACTGAACAGTGATTAGCTGGCACATGTGGCACATGTACAGTAGTGCAGCTGTAGAGTGCAGCTGTACCTGCTATGTTGAGTGCTCCTATGTGACACAGCAGTGTTCCTAAAACAAGCTCTGACAGCTATCAAAATTACACAGACCCTTTCAATTTCCTCAAAAAGTCCATGTTCAGAAAGCCACCATCATCCTAAAAACAACTTAGCTTTCCTCTCTTGACTGTGAGCCATAGTGCAGCATGCTGCTTCACTTTCTGTTTGAGCAGTACCATAGTTTGGATGTTACCTGCTCTGTGGATGCTGTACTGATTTAATCTTATGCCCAATGCAGAGTGTGTGTTTCTCCTTGCCCATATAATGTTATGTGATGTGGAGATTAAACGTACACAGTTGTCTCTGACTGTGAAGTGAGAAAAGATGAATAACCTTATTGACCAGGCATAGCAGTAGTTTAGACCTGACTTCTTAGAAGACTGGTTATTTTTAAGGGTGATTCCGTCCTCAGTTGTGGTCCCTAGGTGCACTGATGCCACATTTTCTTGTCATCTGCAACTATACACATACGCACTTTGAAAGATAGCAGAAAACTGGAATAAATACTTTTATTTTTAATTCCTATCTATTATTTTAGTGATAAAATAGCACGTAAAAGCAAACATAACTTCTTAAATTCATGGTTGTCCTTTCTAAAAGAATTTCCAATATAAACAGTTCTTTTTACTGTACTAAAGAGACTGTGTTTCTTCAAAATATTCCATCACTCTTAGGAACTTCTGAAGTACTCTCTAGTGTGGTGTTGAACTTGATACAGATGATGTCCGTTTTCCAGCAGAGAGATTTGACTCATTTTTTCCAGTGTCCTAATATGAAATTTCTTTATGTTATTAATACTAATCACTTTTATTTGCAGAATAAGTATAGGTCTTATTGTTAGTATAATTCAATAACATTTAGGTCTGGAGAAAGCTGAAAAAAATTGCTCCTCTAATTTATTTTGGAGTGCTGGCAAGGGGCACTCCAAAATGGCACAAGGGGCATGCATGTATTTCTTTTCTGCAAAATGTTCATTATCCTTTTACTGTCCAGCATAATGATTTCTCAAAAATAAACAACATAAAGGAATTGATAACTCCAAGGAATATTTTAATCTCTTTAATTTCCTAATATTTTGTCCATTTTATATATAGATATATTCCTTCTTTCTTCTTGGTGTATTTTGGTCCCATAAAATTAATCAAGCAGAGCTGAATTGACTAATAACAGTAAAAGAGACCTACAGCTCGCACACTTTGAGTCTGACTTCTCACAAGCTTGTTTGTTTTTCAGATTTTTAAGCATAATTCTGTTCTCAGCTGTAATACCTGCGTGTGTCCTGAGATTGCAGAGAACTGTGGCCTTGACAGTAACATAGCTTATTGAAAAACATGCCCAAAATCTTGAGCAAGAATAGAACCTAGACACTCTTTCTTTCCTTCTTCTTGAAGGTGCTTTATTTTGGGGGAATGTTCACTATGAAGTTCCAAAACAAATTGAAACCATGTGGATTGTAGTAAAATTGATGTATTGAAGGTAGACTGAGAAAAATGAGAAAAGACAGAATGAATTGTATACCGTCTGTAAGCTTAAATTGAGCAGAAGGTAATTCAGATAGCTCTAATAAGTACTGTTACAGGAAATAAGAAGCATCTTACTCTTTCTTGAGAGTGTGAATAAAGTTGTCAGCTCCCCCTGTCTTTCTAACTCTTTCCTCAGGATTGAGGATTAGATAGGTAATATGTGAGGTGGGATGCCCCTCACCTTATTTTAAACATGCCAAAGGTTGACCCGTATATCTGAGCTGGTTACCCTGTGGTCCATTCACAGTTAACGGAGAAAAATGTGCACCTGATCCCTTAAAGCCGCCTAACATAGAATAAATTACCCTCCTGATGTCAGGAGCCTTGTGTCACCCCTAGTTCTTCTTGCCAGTCTCTAATCTTCATAGAAACTTCCCCTCATTAAACTGGTTGATTTAATCCGATATTAAATCAAAGAAATATGTCTAGTTCATATTCAGTGTTAATAGTATAATGTTCGATCAGATGTGGCTGTGGATACCTATTTTACGCTCCTCTAAAATAGTGATTATTCCTTCCTGTTCTGGAAGAATTCATCTGTTTTGTCTCCTGAGACCTAGTATGTGTCTAATGTCCCTTTGATCTTGCCTGCTCCATAGTCAGCCTACTGTGTTAAGGTGATAGGTACTTAGTTTGCATGCCAATTGCTTAGGAAATCAGTTTTTGATGCTGACAGATTGCTTCACTATTGACCACTATCCTGTCTTCTATTCTGTCTTTGAAAAGGTTGTGGTGGAGTTCCTTGAATACTCAGGTTTTCTTGACAGTTCCGTTTTGGATCATAAGCCTATTGACAGGTCGGAATATGTTGAGACTGCAGTCGTTGGTTACCTACTAACACGGCCAAAGATAAAATTTAACAGTAGCTTTTGCATATTTCTCAGCAGCATTTCTTCAATGTTTATCAGGATTTTTTTTCTTAACTTGATTCTGGGCCTTAGTACTGATGTGTGGAATTGTTCCTTTTTAATCATGATAAAGGATGGAGGGGTTTTGTTAGATAATTATTCTGCTCCAGGCTTGCTTCTGTGTTCCACAGAAGTGTCTTTTGCTTCTCCCTGGCATTCAATTCTGTGAGCCTCCTTGGGACGTCAGAGAGTAGGAGAGAAAGTCTGCATCTCTGTCATCTCCTTAATCAACCTAGAGCAGCGGAAAAAATACTCCAGTGTGTGTATGAATGTGGAATAATACAAAGGGTGACTGACTGTGGCTCAGTGTTAGAGGAAGTGGATGGTAGAATTAGCAGACCTGAGGGAAGACTGTTCTTACTAATACCATAGGTAACAGTCTGGCCATATTGGAGCACTGTCCATTTCCTTTCACAGATTAGGGGGAGAGGGAGCTATAATCTCTCCGGATTAACTTTTTTAGGCCGGCAGAGCCTGCCTTTGTAGACTTCAACAAATATAGGGAACTGTGTTAGAAATGAGCAATCACAAAAAGCCATATCTCCAGAATTGTGTGTGAACTAATGAACTTTCCTTCTTCATATGGCCTTTTTGAATGTTCTTCTCTCACAGAACTTCATTCGCCTGGCCTTTGGTATCTGGAAAACCATAACTTTAGGGAAAAAAAAGCCAACAAACCAAAAGCAACCCTTCCTTTATTCCTTAAGTAATTTCCCAGTTGTGGAATATTGCTACTCAGGCAAAAACATCTGGCCACTCAGTTACCTGAAGAAGCACCTTTCTCCTCATTTTTTATTGATCTGACTTCTGGATACTGAGAAGCAAAATGATTGTAGTGGTGATCATAACCCCATTTGAACCTTTCACCAAACTGGTGCCAAAAATGTAGCACGGTATCACCAACACTAACGCTGAAGTAGCTGCTGGGCAACGGAACTCCTGACTGTAGTAATCTGCAACTAAGCTTCTGGTTTTTACTCTTCTATGTAAAATCCAAAATTGTTACTGATAAGTTGGAAGTATATTTTCTTAAAATATCTGGTGGAAATATGTGCATAACAAAATTAAACTATGGAGCTGAAGTTGTCTTCATTGTACTTCTGCTCCAGAGATCAAGACTTCATTTATTCCAGCATTTGATGTCTTCCAACATATTTAATGTAATTGGTTTCACATTATTCTTGACTGTTACTTAAAGTTCTGTTCAGCATAATGTCATGAAAAGCCAAGGCATTTGAGGGCCCATTTAAAATTCTAGGGCTGGGAATTAAGAGGATAATAAAGTGTTTGACAAAGGTAGAAGTTCTCATCCAGCCCAATTAATGAACTTCAAAATCTTTCCAAATTTCAACAGCCACATCCAGGGTTGTTGGCCTAGTTTTGCTTGGGTTGTTCATGAACAGTCACATAAAATCCATTTAACTGTGCAGTTTAACCCCAGCCTTCATTATTACTCCTGATAGCATTTGCCGATAGTTCAACACAAAGGCAAACAACAGATATGTTAAGTAGGTTCCTTAATTAGTGCCTCTGAGTACCAGCTAAGGGAGTGAGTATTAGATCAATAATTTATATCACACTTGGTTGATAGTCATATAGATTTACTATTTTAATAAATGAGACCTCATCTAAATTATTGCAGCAGATGCCATAGCAGCTCTCTTTCACTGTCATGCAGATTTTGGGGACTGTTCAACACATCAGCCAATTGATTCAGATATGGCTTTCTACAAGAGCTGTTGTTTGATTCTCTTTGACATAAATATTCTCTCAATGGGCCATAGCAGCTACATTTTTTTAGAGAAAATAAGAAGCCAGAAATATTTTAAGGTAGCCATCATTCATTCCATATGTTGCATATTAGTCCCTATGTTCTATGACACATCCAACCTTGATACCTGCTTTGCTTGGAGTTATGCATTTCATTTGCATATGTTCATACAAGAAGAATCAAAGCTGCTTGACAATAAGCACCCTAAAAGTCAATTCTACTATTGTAGTTACATATCATTTGTGTATCTGATCCTATTACATGACTAAGGGCAGTGAAGCACATTGTACAACACATTTCAGGGCAGCACTGTACCAGGAGAGCATCCCGGTCAATAGAAAAAGCTACTAAGAGTGGGGGAAGAATTTAGATAAGACTTTTCAGCATGTACGAAGGAGAGACTGTAGATCTGAGTTCTCTGCAGAGCGTTTAGTGCAGTGGATAGATCTTGACATAGGGTACATACATCCTCTGGAAATGGGTAATATTGTTAATCCACACCCCCCACAAAATATATTCTGGGACTTCTGAGTTATTACAGCTGCGATTGTTTTATCCTATAAACCACATCAATTCTATTCTTAGCAAAAGGTCAGTATGAATTCTGTCAGGAAAACATGACTGTGGTTTCAAGGGAGCAAAAGCATTTTTGTTAGCTAATTGTTGTTAGCTACAGTCGTGACCTTTTATAGTCCAAGCTGGTCTTTGAAGTTGACTTGGGTTGAACGTATCCATGTTGCAGTGCAGCTGCCATGAAGTGCTGTGTAGTGACAGGACAGGGGAACAGTCTGTGGAATTTGCCTCAGGAACATTAATCGAAACAGATCTGAATTACCCATTAAGAGAACGCTTTACTTGGTGTTTGAAGTTAAACGAGAGAAGGAAAGACAGCATAAGTGGAGCTTGCTGAAGGCTTCTTAGCAATTTTGGGTGATGGAAGGGGGTTGAGAGGTGCAAATATGACTTTGGGAATCTGTGGGTGCTAGAACCAGCACAGAGTCTTTGTCCATCATCGCAACATGCAGCTTTCTGCAGAGGCCATATCCGTAGGGTATACCTGTTGTCTGTGCCTTCCTGTGATCTGCAAACCCCTTCTGCTTCCCTGCAGCTGCCTGTTCAGCCCTTTTCCTCACCTCCCTCACCTCTCCTCTCATAAGAAGCAGCTTAATTTCTCCCTTTCCTTCTCCCAGAACCCCACTGCTTTTCTGTCTGAGCAGGGCCAGAGCAGAGAGCGCAAGACCCTGCTGCTCCCAGAGGTGAGGTAGGACAGCAACAGCTGCTGTGGGAATGAGCCTCCCTGTGAGGCTGGAGATGCCACTCTAAACACCCCGTAACAGCTGATGCCTCATCGGCATAAACAAACTAGTCTGCCACCTTAGGCTGCTGATTGCTTTGCCTGCTGTTTTGAGCTGGCTGTACCCAAAGCTTCTCAGAAATGATCCTGCGTTCTGGGCTCTTCCAATTGCTGCGTGCCAGGATCGGTGTCTAGAAGAGGTCTGATCTTTGTCGGTGTGGGCTCTGCTCATTTGGCAGAGGATACTCTGCTGAGCTGCCAGGATGATCTTCTGAACTGCAGGTGCAGATTTTACTTTCAAGTTCTTTGGTCTTCATTTGGTGACTTTATAATGCAGTTTTTTGAAAATGTATGTCAGGTATCTCTGTGACTTACTGGGAATAGAATAGGAAAGTCCCTTGGCTTGATTAAATTTAAGATTAGACTTTTGAGTCAACGCTGTGTCAGTTTGGCTTCTTCCTACTTGGCTTTTAGTATTCTAGAAGTGCATTTTCCTCTACCCAGAGATTAAACAATAAATAGGAAGGACTGTATTATGCATAAAGCACTGGGCAGGGACTAGAAAGACTTTAAATGCTGTTTCTGCTATAGACTTCATAGGTCTATAGCAGATCCTATAGGATCTTGGTCAAGTCACTTAACCTGTTTGTGTCTCAGTTTTCTGTGTGTAAAAGGGAGATAAGAGAAATGGTGGGGGGTTATGAGAGTTTCAGAGAGTCTGCTACTATAAATATGTTTATAGTGAGTTGCCTTTACAGAAATAATATCCAATTCTGTAGATATTTTGGCATGTAAAAATTAAATGAAAGTGTGTATATTCAAGATCAAGCTTCTGTACTTTCTGTATGAAAGATTCTAGTTTTTAAACACATATTTCACTCTGGCTGGTAGATATGCAAATTATGAACATTAGAATAGAAAAGAAGAGGGAGAGATGAAAGTGTTGTGCATAATAACAAACTAATTCTTAACTTTGAATTTGCTTGAACATGTTCTCACAGATATCATTGCCCATTGACAATTTAAGGGATACGAGGGCTGTTCCATTCTACCTCTCCCAAAATATCACCAAGAAAGAAAATAAATAACACTTTTAATAATTGAGTCATCTGAAACTGACCTCTATTAGCCCCTGAAATACCCTCAAATTTCTTCAGTTAATTTAAATTTATGAGTAACATACTTCTAAAAAAAAAGACTTTCGTGGTAATGAAAAACATGACATTACCTAGCTTACTGCATAGTCTTAATTTTCAGCAGCAAGATGATTCCTTTTCATCTTGCACTCCTCTTTTTCAATTCCTTTTTTCATGTGGGGAAGAAGAAGAAAGGAGAGATACTGAACTCCAGTTCAAGGGGATTTTTTGTTGTATTTTTTACAAATATGCTTTTTAAAAAGTTTTTTTTATGAATTTCAACAAAGGTGATTAATTTAAACTAGCATTAGCCTTTGCTTATGTGGCAACTCTAAATCTGTGCAAGATAATTTAAGCCACATGATACTCTGATAATTGCATTGAATTTGAACTGTTCCATGTAGGATGCCTCAAATGCTCTTGTGTGGAGCTGAACATCACTTAAAGAGTCCTCAAATATTGTGCATGTAAGAAAACATAATAATAAGCACGCCTCACTTATAACTGTCATACTTTCAGAATGCTTTGATTTTGGAGAGATTGAATATAGATTAAATTTTTGCAGTTGGTTTACAAGCCAAATGGTACTGTTATGTTTATCAAAGAGCAGATGTGCATACCTGTACTCAGATCACATGGAAGTCTGCAGCTGGTATAAATGATAATACTTATATTAAGTCACTTTTGTTATCTTAGAAAATCATGGTCTTTATTTATACTTAAGTCAACACAGCACTGGGAGTGGAAGATGAGGCAGATCGTTCTTTGGTACTCAAGATCACAGGACTTTTTTTACAGGTTGCCCATTAGCGTTCTGTGAGAAAACATTCCCTTTCCAGCTTCCCTTCCTGAATATGGATGCTAGGCATCTTAAGTTTTTAATCTTTGGCTACACAGGCTTGCAGGAGTTGAATGTGATGGCTGTGACTACAGGAGTTTATATTCCTATTGCATGGGTCGCCTTGCTGAAAGTGTTTTTCCTTGTCAGGGTTCAAAATACCTGTTTCTACCCAGCTGCCACAGAACTGCTGTTGGAGCACTGTGGGAAAACATTCCCTGAATACATCAGTAGGGGCACCAGTCTTTGGTGTTCAGAAGAAATATATAGTGTTAGAAAAAGACAAATGCAATTAAACATACGTGTACACTGACACCAAGTTTCTCTGTAATTTATTCTAATCCACACTGTTGACTTTAAAGGTAAAAAAGTGAGTCAAAGAATAAGAATCCTAATTTATTTTAAACCATCCTGTTAGGGATTAATGGGTATAGTCTAATGTTTCATATATTGCGCATGCACAGAAATGGAGCTGAAATTAATCTGGGTTGCACATCTATGTTTTAAAGAGATGGTATTTTTCTCTTCAAAATTATCCAAACAAAAAGCTAGTCACGCTTTACACATCTCATCTGAAACAGATGACGGAGGCTGAGTTTTAAACTAGTGGCAAGTAAATCACCTCATTTCCATCGTTTCAACAATGTCAACCAGTTTAGTGCCAGCTTGGGTTTTCTAATTTTGATTTAAACACATGACTTAAAATGACTTTGTTGGGTGGTGGGTCTAAGGGATTTATGGTGCACTTGTATGTGGGACTCTCATCACTGTACGGCAACCCTGTCGTTTCTGTGACAGAGTCTGTTTGACTGGTTCTGGATTTATGATAGAAATAATTCAGAACAGAGTAATAATTTTCCTCTGGCAATTACACTACCATTTGGTACTTTGTCCCTAAGGGGAAAATGAATGTGCTGGGATCTGTCCATAAGTTCAGTGGCTCAGTGTAAAGAACAAATCAAGGTCAGAATGCAGCTGAATACACACTGATGTTTCATAGTAGAATCTAGATCTCTTGCTTTTATATGACTCATAAAAGCTCATATAATTTAAAGATTAATTTTGACCAGTATGAGGTTTTTAGTGGGAATTCTTTGTGAAGGATATTTTATTACGGTGTTCAGTTCTTTCTCTTCCTATTCATTGCCTCTTTCAAGCAATGAGCAATGGCCACCCTAGTAATTTCTTCAGTGTAAGCAGGGTTGTGGCTTCTTAAGGAGTTGGTGCTCGTGATATTACACAATATCATAAGCCACTTTAGATTATTACTTCTGAAAGGTCTTTATCTATCTCTGCTCTTGTAAAAATGGGGTATCACCTTTTCACCACAGTTAACAGCAGGGTCTTTAGGCATGAAAAACCTGCTGGTCCAGGATGTTTGCTTATAAATAATTTGTCTAATAACTACATCAAATCTCTCTGCTAATCTGTATTCCTGTTCTCCACTTCAGTTCTGCAGGCAATTGTGAAGCTCAGCAACATAGATGATAAGAACTTCATTTTGTGCTGTGTTTCCAGTGCATGCTGAAGTTCTCCTTGCACAGAGCAGTGGCTACAGAATGGTTGGCATGCTGATAAACTGATGGATAAGGAGAATTATATAAAACTGATAAAACAACCAAGAGACTCAAATGTGATCCTGTTGGTTAAATTTTGTTTTTATAGTCATATTTTTCTAATGACTAAGTATGGGGATGGCTGACTTAGAAGGGATTTACAGAAGCTCTTTTCTAAGTTTGGACTCCTTTCTATGTGATCAGTGATGCCAAACAAAAACCTCTAATCCAGAATACGATAAAGAGGGAGCCCTGCTTTTTTTTTCATTTATACTGAAGTTATATAAGTAATATTTCATTTTAGGACATGCACATGGATCTGCCAGCAATATTCTGTAAATATTTACTGGATGAAAGACAAAAATTAGAATATTCTTATTATCATGCCTCTGAAAAGAGGAGCACTGAAATTTTAGGATCTCCATCACTGGAGGCCTATGAAAACAAATTAAACAAATTTCTCTAGGAATAACATTGGTATGAATCTATCTTGGATAGGATAGTTTAGGATAGGGACTAGATGAGTTCTTGAGGTCTCTTCCAGCCTTTTTGTTTTGGACTCTATACATGAAGTTTTGTGAACTGTTTAACCTGTACTTGAGAAATGCTTAACCTGAATATTAGTTTGCATTCAGCCACTATTTGTGAATCAACAGTGGTTAGTTAGACTGTTTTGTATGCTGCATACTTGCCATAACTATCCCAGATTCCTCTGCAGAATTTTTTTTGGTTGTAGATACATAATTGCTGATATCCTCAAGTGGCTGTTAGAGGCATTTCTGCAGAAATAGTGTGACTATTTTGGACCAGTCCTCAGAGTGGACATCACAGTGTTTCTGCTGTGTTTATGTTTGTTAGCTGGTTTTAGTATAGCCCAGAATCGGTTGTTCCCTGAGTGACAGACACTATTTCAATTTTCCTCTGAGATGACTAAGCAGGAAAAGTCCATTTGGACTTTGGCAGGCATGATCTGATGGTACTTTTGCTGGACTTTAAGGATAGCAATATGATTGATGGCTAAAAAGACACAAGAAAAATAAGGATTTCTGTCACTGACCCTCCAGTGACGTTGTTGGAAAGGACAGTGATAAATCAAGCTGCACATGTAGAGTATGTACAGAACTTATGTTACATTCTGTAGTACCTATAATACCTTTGAATACTATTACCAGAAAATTATATGACAGGGAAATTTTGCATTTTTTCCATTGATGGGAAAGTTGCCACTGCTACATTTATTATTATTGTAATGATATTTGTTAAATATTTCTGTTTAACATTTCTGCTGCTCTATGTTGTTCCATCAGAATTTACAGAGATATTAAGAACAGACCCATTCCGAATTCTTTGTTCTGCCTTCCTTCCTCATCTTGGATATTTCCCTGCTTCATAAATGGAATGAGTGGTTTCGATTAGAAGTTTTAAAGCAGCTTGGTGGCGTATGCTTGCCACAGGTCCAGTGGAACTCCTGAGTCTTTGACCTACTTTGCAGCATGCAAAAATTTTGCTTTTGTTGACCAGATCCTAGTTCTTGCAGGGCAGAGAAAGACAACCTTATGAACTCTTCAGGAGCCCTTGGCTGGTGGGTGAGTTTGTCACTGTTCAAGTAAGCCAGTATATCTTGCTGGATTCAATATTTTCTGGGGAAGGGGATTTTTGAAATCACTCTTAGCACTAAAATGAAAAAATGCTATTATACTAAAATACAAAGCTTAAGAAACCAGGTACTGTGTTTGGTAAAGATACAGAATACTGGAACATAACACACCACATAGCCACTCTGATTTGGCTGGTTTCTGTGTTCTGCTGAGCTGGTTGCCGTGGTAGTCCTGATACCTCCCAGGACAACTCACATAGCTCCTACACCTGTGATCCAGGTTTTAGATATGCCCTATCCTTAGAACTTCTTATCCATATGTGGGTTTTATGGTTTATGTTTTTATGGTGTAGAGTGAAACCTTCTCCTTAAATCCTGTCTTCTCAACTATGAATGCCAGAAATTAGTAGCCTTAGTATTTGGCCTGACCATTAACAGCTCTTTCCTTCTGTTGTGAATGAAAATCTTCCTCAGACTTTTTGAACTTTCATATACATTTAATATTTTATGATATATACTTATATACCGCATTTTACACAAAAAAGTAAAACAATGAATGTATTTATCCCTTGCTCTTGATGGAGGCTATTTAATGGCAAACAGTTTGGGACATGATAGTGGTTTTGGAAAAAAGAGGCCCATAAACACGGATTAGTGACTGAGGGTGAAAGAATAGGACTGTAATAGCTTTCTGTAGGCATCCATACAATAAAATTTTTTTGAACGTAAAGAACATTGTCAACTGAAAGCTCCGGAAGAACTTCTGTTTTCTCCAGGGAAATACTCCTATCTTGTGTGCCATCGTAAGCAGATCTGAGATATGTGTCTGCTCATTTTCCCTCAGAGATCAAGCCTAGTAGCTGTACTGAAAGCACATTTGCTCAGCATATGCTGACACAGAGTCTGACATTGATCTTAGCAGCAATAGCCACTTTCCTTCAAAATCATGGTCTGAGGTGATGAATGTGTTGGGCTTTACATAATAATGTGATCCATAAGGCCTTGCCCTCACCCAGACTTTGCTCTGGAGATTGATTCTGTGGCTCTGGAGAGCTGATTTTGATGGTACTGTGCCTAAGGTCTTCAAGGATAAGACCCATAAAGGGGAAGAAGTTCAGGAGGAAACAGGAAGAACTTAGTCTTTGCTGTATTATTTTTATGTGAGAAGGAATATACCTGTGAGGAAACATGAGGAAAAGTGGGGGATGAGGGGAGAGGCAGGAGGAATTAGAGGGATAAATTTGTAAGTAAGTTACCAGCAGTGAGGTGATGCAAGTAACAGTTTCCGTTGTGAAGAGGATGAGAAGCATCAGCAAAGGATCACAATTTTGAAATAGATTAGGAAAAAAGAAAGTTCATGAATAAGTAACATCTCTTTGAATTCACTTCTTATGATTCTTCTAGAGAAGTTAAGCTTAAAAAGAAATAATCTGTTTGTTTTGCAGTGGTGATTTCTTTTGTACTTAGCATAGAGAGACTTAATTTCAGGAGCATGATCTTATATGTCTATTAGTGCAGCTATAATAACCATTCATATGTTTATTCCTTAAGCAGCGTGTTTCCTAGACCCATTACTCTTGTTCCTTGTGCCACACTTTCTTATGTCAATCGAATTATCAGTAACAATAATCACAAACCCCATTAGGAACCAATTATGCATATGCAACTTCTAGCAAGCTTAACTCTTTGCTAACATTATCTCCAAGATGTTTAACTCTGCAGTTAATCCAGTATGCTTCTGGTTCTGCATCTTTAGAAAGTATTATGACCTACAACACACTTTTGTGATATTCTGCTGCTTCTGGAGTAAGAAAGATCTATAAAAATGAAATAATTTCCAGTTACCTTATTTTGTCTGTCTTCAGATGCATTGCATTCTCTCCTCTACCCTGCTCTAGGAGCCCCATTTGAATTTCACATCTGTTCAGTTCCTGAGTGACTCTGTGAACTGTTCAGTCCCCAAGTGTTCTTGTTTTTCTTGCTTGAGCGTGTGCTGTAAAAGGAGCAGAGACCAGAGTCTTGCTGACAACATATAGACAAAGAAGGCATGAAGCAGACTGGACAGTGGGTCATGATAAGGACATGGGATAGAGCCTTCTGAAGATGGATACATGAACTCACTTCTTTCCCGAGAACATTAAGGGAACAGGGTGGAATTCTTCCAGGAGGGAATGTGAAGCCCAGTGACTTGCATGGATGTGGTGCTGCTTATGAGGAAACTGGTTTTGGACTGTACCAAAAAGAACAGTCTGTTCCAAAGATTTTAGCAGAGTAATTCTTCATTTTTGCTGTTACAACTGAGATCAGAATTTATCTCCAAGTATATGTACTGGTTCATTTCCATAATAATCTGTGTATTTTTCTTTGTTTACTGTATGTATGCATCTTTTCCCTGGACAGTGATGGAAATTAAAGGGAACATTTACATTCAATAAGGAGAAAAAGTAGTCCATGAGGATATAACAAACTGTAGCCTGTGTTAAATTGATGCTTGTGGAATCCAACTTCCTGACTTAAAGTGTTTAATGAAAACAAAATCGTTATCTCCTCTTTAGGCAGGTACAGAACTTCCATGGGAGTTAAACACATGCATAAGGAGAAGAGTAGGCCTGTGTGTTGCTAGAAAGTTTGCACCCACAAGGTTATGCTTTGTTTCTGTGGTCTGGATAGTTAAGAAATGATGCTATTCTGAAAAAGAAAATGAGTACAAATCCTAAAGCTTGATGTTTCCAGTACTGAATTTTAAAAACCAGCTTTCAAATGCTCGAGTCTGTATTGTACTTTACTTGTAAAGCTATTAATTTAAACAGCCTTCTTCAAACCTTGCTAAACTCTTTCCCTTGCAGGGAGATGTCTTTTATGCCAGTGAAAGAATGGGGCAAAATTTTAACTGATTGATTTTTTTAAACCCTTGGAAAAATGGAAAGTGCTTATATGGAAAGTGCTGAAACTTCCTTAACCAAAGCGTTGCTGTTTCAGTTTAAAATAACTCATTCCCAAATGGCTTACAAAGGATACAAAACGAGACAGCTCTGAAGGAGAGGAAAAGGGATGAGGAGAACAGTGAAACTAAAGGATGCTTCTTCACAATTAATTCTTCCCAATTACCCATGACCAGTAGAAATGTTCTGTACCTCCCTTTTGCTTTTTATATGAAGTCAATTAGTTCATTGTTCATGTTTTTATAACTGCTAGGGATACCTTGTGTAGTTTTCTTCATGTGTGTTCACACCTTCTTTCATCCTAGTATGTATGTTTGCATGTGTGTGCCTGTTGCAAGAGACTGTTACTGTTTTTTGTAAGGTGGACTTTTATGTCATTACAGTGTGATGAGTTTATCATGCTTTCTGCCTTCTAATTTCATTTGGAAATAAATAAGTCATTTTTGCATAATCATGTATCTTCTGCAAATTCTAATTAATATTAACTTCTTTTTTTGTGCAGAGCTGGTTATTTGCCTCAGAATATTCCTTTGGAAATCATCAGATACCTTTCCGAGGAGAAAGATTTTCTGCCTTGGCATGCTGCCAGCCGAGCTCTTTATCCTCTAGACAAATTGCTGGACCGCACAGAAAACTACAACATCTTCAATGTAAGAGATAGATATTCTCTCTCTCTTTCTCTTTCTACTTCTCTCTTTTTTTTTTTCTTTCTTTCATTGACAAGAGATGAACTATCTCAGTTAGATACTGTAACTGACCTAAGGATATTAACTTTCTTTCTAATTAATCTTTATTTAAACATAGCTTTTTTTAAGCTTTGATTTATTTGCATTTGAATAGTGATAACTGTTGTTTGAGGCATATATAATTAGTAGAAGGAAAGGTAATTATTCCTCCTATAAAATATTATGACAAATAAACTATTTCATTTAAACGAGCAAAAGTAATTTATTTCCAAATTTTCTCTTTTGAGGAACCCAATTGCTGTTTTTAGATTGAGGCCCCAAATCAGCAAGGACACCAAATGCAGGCACAACAGGAATTAAAGATTTCTAGTTATTAATTCCATCCAAAAAACCATGGTGCATTCAATGCAGCTACCTTAATTAACAAGGATTAAATCACCATTGAATCAAAAGCCCATTCATAATTAGGTCCCAAGGGACAGCAGTAGCAGCTAGCAGGAGATAATTAAGATAGACATGGCAAACATTTTAACATTTTACCTGAAATAAAAAAAAATCCTACCTAGGTTGGAGCATGTCTGAGGAAAAACACAGGATTTGATTGCAGCCAGTGACAATTACAAGCTCTTGGGTTTTTTACTCATAGTGAATATTATGTAGTCTACACATGTTGAATGACCAACATACTGTATATAATTTTATACAGCCATTGAAATGAAGGAATTCTCTAAAGCCTGCAATACTTAAAGTTTTTTTTTTCTTCTTAAAAATACATTTGTGTGTGTGCATGTGTACACAGACACGCACCCACCACAAAGCAGGAATCTAGAGGTGACTGGGTGTATGTGTGTATATATGTATATGTATGTATGCATACATATATATATACACACAGAGCTACCTGCTAGCATAGAAAATTATTTTTGTAGCAGGGATGTTATGGATTAATATAGACATATTGAAAGTCTTTCTTTATGAACTTACAATTCAGATGTACATGCAAACCAGACAGCCATAATATAAAATGACATTGAAATAATTTGCATTTTTAGTCTGTTGTTAACTGCACTGAAAAATTCTTATGAGTCTGGCATTGCTGTTTCACTTTTAAACAAAGCTGTGTAAAGAAAATGCAATTTTAATAAATAAAAACAGTAAAATTCATGGCTGAGTTGTGTTTTATCACTACTGATAAGAGCTTTGAAAGCGGAGGTGATAGTCGAGGAAATAAAGTCTTTTTAGTCACAGAATACCATATCTGCTAGAGAAGGCTGCACTATGAATCTCCTTTTTTGCCTGGCATCATACACTTGCCCATGCATCCATAAGAATAAAATAGATGTTCTTCTGTGCAGTCATTTATATTTCAGCTCTCTTTTTCAAATTTGTGAATTCCGCTGGGAGAAGATTATGCCAAAGACAGTGACAGTTGTTTTCTTCACAACTGGTAAAGTATTTAAATGTCTACTGTGTAAAAAGTAAAAGTAATCTAAAACACATTTTGTGCTGGTTTTGTTATTTAAGCATACCAAGAACCTAAACTTGAAATATAGTGTCATTACATATCCAGATCTCATTTGCAGCCCACATTGTTAAGTATTCTGATATCAATTGACTACTTATGTAACATTTTTGCCATGGCTATGGATATTAAAACAATATTCTTTTAACAATGAACATACACAGTGTATTTGAGATTGGCCATAGAGTAGACATTAACCTGTTGACACTCTAGCAAGTTTTCAACCATGTATAGCGAGTTCAAAATAGCACTTAAGAATCTCTTTTTAAATTGCTGGATTTTATAACAATAAATTGGCTAACACAAGGCATCAAATCAAGTAGCTGTTCTACAGATTACTTCTCACTGTAGAGATTAAGGAGGATTGTGTACAGGCATGATATTGTACTAATTGCGAATCAAAACCTTTGGAAAACGGGACATTATTTCAGGGAAAGAAAAGAAGAAAAAACTCAGTAGTCAATACCATTTCAACTTTGAGTCAAAAATCAAAAATTAATATTAACACTGAATGTATTTTTCTTTCCCCCCTCAGGAGTATATTTTAAGACAAGTTGCATCAATGTATCTGAAGCTTGGATGGCCAACGAATAATTTAAACAAATCGCTTGTTCAAGCATCCTACCAACATGAGTACTGTTATTTCTTCCTTTTTTTTTTTTTTTTTTGCATGCTATAGTTATAATAAAGCACTCTCCTAAAATTTGGTGTGATCTTCAGCACATGGTACTGTCCTAGCTCTTATCTTCCTTTTGTTTTTCCTTACTGGGTGTGAGGGACAGCAGCAAGATGCTGTGAAACAAATTTCTCTTTCTTGAGTTTTACAAACAAGAAATGATTTCTTAAGCCTTAATTTAATATTTGACTGCACTAGATATTTAAGAACTTGGATGCACATGACCACAGAAGTCAGGAAGTGTGCGTAAGTGTAAATGAGAGCTGATTTTGGCCCATGGCTTGTTTTTAGATGTTGCAGCTGCTGAAGGCACTTAGTTGACATTGAAATCTGTATAGCTGGATTATCTGTGATATATGTTATCTAACTATCAGCTGCTCCCATTATCTTCTTAGAAATGCCTTTTGTAAACATTCAAACACATTTATTAACACAGTCTTATTGCCTTCTTTAATTTGGGCAGAGAACTGCGTCGTGAAGTCATCATGTTGGCCTGCAGCTTTGGTAACAAACACTGTCACCAGCAGGCTGCAACATTAATCTCTGACTGGATTTCTAGCAATAGAAACAGGTAAGTGAAACAATAATATGCATTTCCCTTTTCTCCAGCTCAGCTGGAGTGCTCTTCCCTCTTCCCCCCTCTCCAGTGCCCTGCTTTGCAGAATGGTGGAGGTCACCAGCTGCTCTTTAAAAATGGCTGTGGGGCTTCAGAATGAATTATTTGAGTTTGTGTGTATGAGTGGGTGAAGGGGAGACTAATGTAGCCCCTGCCCACATTGCGGTCAAATAATCATATGCTAAAGGGAATGAAGCTGGGTTTTAAAGAGGAGTGTAAAAGAAGAAAGGAAAAAAGGAAAAACATCGCATTGGTAGACAAACGCAGAACCTGTGTCTGGGCAAGACAGCAGAAGGTGCTAAATGGTAGAAGAAGTAAAAAAGTTAGAGACAGAAGGACTGCGAAGTAAGAAAGGAGACCAAATAATGTAGTTGGGGAATATTTTATGTAGTACTTGAAGGTGAAAATTTGGAAGTAAAACATGATTCAGGAAGACTCAGAAAAGCTAGCGTAGGCTTTCAGAGAAGGGGATAGCTAATGCATTGACCATTGGGGACACTGCAGTGGTTTGACAGCAAATATATAAGTTAGGTTGTCCAGACACAGGGTTACTCAGCTGAGGCAAGGGAACAAAGGCTATGGGTAGTGTATGAAGCTTAACTTCTAAATGCAGGTAACTAAGAGACATTAAATTATTAAATATACAAGTACTTAAGTATGTGGTGATCTGTAGATGGTAAGCACACTACAGGTTAAGATCGCAGCCTCTTGAGAAGAATGATGTGCTTTCTGATCGTCATGGAAGGCAGCATAGAAGTATTTGCATAAATACATCACCTTATATCTTAGTTTAAAGGAATATATTTGACTTTTATAAAAACAAAAAAAGAGGAAATGATGAAGTTCTTAGGCCCAGTCCTTTCTTAGGTCTGCAAGAGTGTCAGATCTTTATAGATGTTCAGGCATGTAGGATTTTTAAAAGATACAGTCAGGTGTTTATTTGCAATTAAAATATATGTCTGTCTGACTTTGCAAACTTTGAAAATCCCTTAAAGGCATACTCATGTACTAAGTACCTGTCTGTCTTTCAAAAACAGCCATGAAATGACATTGGAAATTGCACTCCTCTGTGACTTTGACACTAAAAAAAAAAAAAAAAAAAAAATCCTGAAACTATGACTATATACTTTTAAATGGGAAAGGAGGAGGGTGGGGGGACTTTTCTGTGTAAAATGATACCAGATATATTTACTATGGAATATAAACCCCATGGTTCTTTATGAATTGTTATTGTCAGCTACAACAATGAGTATATAACTATCCAAAGAGGAAATTATGGAGAAAGAATCGTTGGAAACAATCAGCAAAAGTAATTTACTTAGATATTTATTTGCAAAATTAGTTAATCAAACCTAGCACCATCTATTAACATGCACAGCGGTAGATTATTCAGTGTTAAAAAGCTGTCACTGCAAAGCTTTCTCCTATCCTTTGTCTTCATCCCTCTCGACAGGATTGAAGAAGGCGGCATCAGGAAAAAAAAAGCTTATTTCTTTACTAACAATAGCAAGAGAAGGAAGGAATAAATTTAAGGAACCATCTGAAGATTCGTCTTAGCCTTTCTATGGGGCCATTCTTGGGAGCATGAGATTGTGGCTGCCAGCATATGATGAGTATTATGATAAAGGCCTCACAGGAGGGCAGAGGAAGAGAATGGCTATTAAGTTAAAGCAGTGCATTTCTCCAAAGGAACCGCACAGATTTGAAAAATAGCCACAACAAATAATGTAATTACAGAGTTCGGATTGACAGTCAGCTGATAAATAAGGGTACAGCTTCCAAAGAAGCCAGAGCTGTGTTTTTATTTATTTTGTAAGATTATAGGATTAGTTCTGTTCTCCACCCTAGAAATTACCAATTGCTGTTCTCAGAGCGGTCTCATATATTGAATGTAACTAAAATAGTAGCGGACTGACTTCATATCTACTTATATTGAAAAAAACATTGCAAAGGCTACTAATAATAGCAGAGAATTGTTTTAGCAGCTTGGTAGACATAAAATCAGCCTATGTTTCACAGTAACAGCAGTTATAGGGATCCACCAGTTTGCTCATTTATGAAGCTTCAGATTCCTGCTAAATCAAAGAGACCCCATATCATCTTCAGTCAGTTTAAACCAACACAGACTGAAACCTGAAAATAAAGCTTGGTCTGTTTTCCTTCCTTTTCCTCCAAGAAAATGATGATGATTCTATAATAAGAATTTAACTAACATGATGTTTGAGTCATGGCTCTCCCTCTTTTAGCACTTCAGAGACAACAGCTAACTCAAGTACAAAGAGCAAGCAGATTAGTGCAAGGTACATGCAGAGAGCACATCCAACAGGTGTCACTCTGCACTCTTTCTGATCAGTAAGAGGTTTTTTTCTCAGTTTGGTGCCCTTAACAGCTGTTTGTGAATTTGCTCCAAACTAACACCACAGCATCCTCAGGAATCTCTCAATGCTCATTTCTTCACAAAGAAGGGGAAACTCGTGCTGTTGGTCTTTTTCCAGCCTTCTCTGACAACGCCTGGTGAGGAAAAGCTGGTGACAATTGCAGAGAATATATGTATCCATGCCTGTTCCACTCCTTGTCAACAATGAGTCAAGTTGTAGCTGCTGAAAATTACCCTTAAAAGTTCTCATAGACGCCTTTCCTTCTTATGAAATGGACCAAAGGTGTTGACTGGGGTGTCCCAGAAAGCCTGGTGTTGGTGCAGCCAGAGAATGAAGACAGAATTCCACAGAACTCAGAGATAATCAAAGGAAAAGGAGTGTCTCTGCCTAGGTGGTTCTGTTCCTTCAGGAAATATCTGAGATCTGCAATGTTTGTGGATGGTCTTCCTGGTGTTCCTCCTGGGGATTAGGTGGTACTGTCTCCGAAAAGAAAATTCAGTGAAGTTTTGTGCAAAAAGGAAGCCTGGGCTATTTTCAAGCTCATGGTATTTTTGTAAACAAGCACAGTTTGACTATGAGAGTAAAAATAAAGGCAAACTTGCAACCTTCCCACCCCTCTTCCCCCAAAAGCTTTTTTCTGGAAGATAAGGTGGTTCATGCAAATGAGCTAATTCATAAACGATACATTTTGGAAGTATAACAAATTCTTCAAAGCAGTAGGCACCGAAATGAGACTTGGGAGTTGGACTTGTGCCCCAAGATCCAAATCAATACAAAATTAAGATTTTAATAAACTCATACCACATAAATGCACAGGCAGTAACTCATGGAAAGGAGGTTGTTGATCTCCTGGCAATTAATGCAAAGTTAGAATGGACATAGCACAGAATGGCCAATTAATAATACTGTAGAAATGCTAAAATTCATAATTTTTTAACCATGTTTTTAATAAGTCTATGGATCCTTAGAAGTTCTTTTGAATTATTTCTGTATTTTACTTGTACCATTTAATTGGGGATGAAGTGTTAGGTAATAAACAAATACAGTAACATCTCCTCTGTTTTACCAGCATATGCTTACAGTTGCTGTGGTTCCTAGTAATTATGTTTAGTATGATAGGTCCAGAAATTAATTACCATCTATTCTTCACTCCAGGGGATTGAAATAATCATAATAGTCAGTTACTGTTTGTACTTTGTAATTACATGTTCTTTACTGTACAAATAATTTGCCACTGCTCACCAAGCAAAATAGTGGTCATTCATAGCACAAAGCCAGAGGTCCTCTTTGTGTTTCCAGCAGTATTTGAAAAATCCCTTTAGATTTCCAACTGTATCATTGCAGATTTTCTTATGGGATTAGTAAAGAAACATACACAGATCTGCAACATTATCCTTCATGCAGTAAAAGAGAAGGTTTTTATTCTTCCTGAGAGACTTGAAGGCTTGAATCTCTAAAGCGACTTTGATGTTTCAATGCCTCATTTTTGGATTCCTGGTTCACAGAGCAGAGTCAGATGCTTGGAGTTAGGCTTCCTACAGGGAGATCTGGGAGTCTGTGAATGAGGTTGACAGCAGCCAGCAAGCTGAGTGAAGGGCCTCTGAACAGGAGACAGTGAAGGTGAGCCCTTTTTTTGGGCCAGCACTATACATAGGAAGACACCTGTGTCAGGCAAATATGTGAATGGCAATCTTAGAGATAGGGTTTTTTTCAAAAGATACCTTTCAAAAGTGTCACTAAAGCAAGAAAAGGCTTGCTCCTTTTCTTTTGAAAAACAGCTGGCAGAGGAGCTGCTACTCAACCCCCTTTTAAACAATAGTTCTGTGACTGAGGCGGTAACTGAGATTGTGGTAGATCTTCAGTTTAATTCCTCGGCTTCACATCTGGCACCTCACAGAAGATCACCCTGACCAGCTATCTATGAGGTGTTTGGGACAGCACTAAGACACTGCACCACACTTTTCTTCTCTAGTTGAAGCTCTGCCACTATAATTTATTTCATTAGCAAGAGAAGGAATACAGCTGTCTAACTCAAAGATGAGAGCATTCATCTGAGAGAGGGAGGCTTGAGTTCAAACCCTTGTTTCTAAGATTGCCTGTGGTTTTTATTTAATGACTCTCTAATGTATGCAATTAACCTTTGAGGCATGGCTTTAAACCTCCATCTCTCTTGTTCAGTTGGCTGTATTAGCCTCCAGGGTACGGAGAGTCGCTTTCTGTCTTTCTCTCCCTCACACGTTTTTGCAAAGTGACATTTTGTAGAAAAATTACCTTGGTAAGGAGGAGATTTCAGCTTCATGTGTGCCTGAAATATCAGGATTACTTAGTATGTAAAGGACTTTAAGGCAGTATTGCTCACTACCACTTTTCAGGGCAGAACATGATGCTAAAACAAGGAACATAACTCTGGAAAAGAAGTTTGGCTCTACGAGGCACAAAACAAACAGGCAGCATCACCTAATGGATTCTAGGAACAGGAGACATCCGATTGTTCTGGTCTAGGAATTGGTGTCATATTTTAATCCTTGCAGTTGTTAAAAAAAAAAAGATTATTTCTCTCAACTGAAAATCTGAGAACAGACTTCAAGGTAGTGCTTACTGTGTTTTTAATCACTGAACTTAAATCATTTTGGTATTTTTATGTGGTTGAAGCACAGTTTGCTTCGAAGTCTGCATTAATTTCTGATTTGATATCAAGGCAAATTTTTTTTCTCTGTTAAATTGGGATACCTGCCACTTCTGTATTGGAGCAATGGAAACCCTTGAAACTTCCATGCTTATGTTTAGAAGAATTCAAAAGTAGTATAAAACATATAAGCCCATTGAAATTTCCCTCATAAACTGAAAATGTAAAGTTACTGGAATTCAGTTCACAGCAGAATGCTGTACAAGAGAAGCTACAGTTGGCTGAAAATTAAGATGTTTGCTTCTACCTTCATTTAACTGTGCTCATCCCTGTGAAGCTCTTTCATGTGTGAAGAAATACATTATTCACACTCCTTAGATATAACAGCATTGTGATTCAGCCTAAAAAATTAACAAAATTACCATACAATGCCTGCCTGAGTTTAGGAATCAGCCTTGTTAACCCCTTTAACCTTCACTGCATATCTATTCTGAAAGAAAAACACATTTTTAAGAGGATTAGCATTTTCAGAGTTTTTGCCTTGGGTAGACAGCATAAATGCATATTTCTAAGGTTCAGTAAAGAATGTATGGAGAGCTGTAGCCTGGAAACTCCTGACGTGAGCTATCATAACAATGTATGACGTGTTAATATGCGCTGTGATGGCTCAAAGCATAACTCATGCCATGGACACAAGCATGTTTTACAAAGTGCTCTGTGCGTTGCGGATGTGATTTTCTTACAGCTATTGTTACCATCCATCAGCTACAGGTTGCCACATATTTCTGCTGGCAAAATGGACTGTGGAAGTACGCTCAGTTCAGGCAGAGTTAGGCAGGTTTGTGTGAACATGTGAGCACGCTGTTTTGAGCTGAGCTGCTGATTTTGCCTTCAGCGGATGAAGAAGTGTTTGTATGCTGGTTCTGTTAGTAGTGCTGCACTGATGCTATTCTTCTCTTAATGGGCAGTAATGAGCAGTGCGACATGATAGTACTGCATCAGGCATGATTACATGTTAATGTTTCTCTAAGATATTACTGAACCCATTGGAAGGCCCTTAGCTATTCATAACCACTACAGTTCGCTCTTATTTTGTCTTCTTTAGAAGTGAAACCTTGCCTATTTATTGGTTGGTGTCTTTTAAGTATAAACAGATAACTTTAATTAATTGCCTGTAATTCCCTTAATAACCCTAGAAAACTTCTAGTAAATCCATGTGATTGATCTGGGCTTTGTGTCAACTAGGGATTTAATGTAGTTTTTACTATTTACACTATTGTTTGTCTGTCATGAGGGCTCTGGTTAGTCTCATTTATTTAAAATATTAGGTCGCAGTTATCACCAAAGGAGACAAGCTAGAGGATCCAATATTTTATAGCAACAAATGTGCATAAATTGTGGGTTCACTTCCATGTGTGAAAATCTGGCATCTCTTGTCCTTGCATCCGTTACACTGACCCTCTTTGAAGTAACGTTTTCTTTATTGTTGGTAACAGTCTGCTAATCTTTGTCAACAGAGCTGAGCTTACCCTGCTATTTGATAGCAGAGTTCAATACTCAGCCTCTTTTTAAAAGTTTTTCCTGTTTTGCAATTCTGAATGTATTTTCAGTGTCCACTTTCTGAGCGTATTCAAGAGTCAACAGAGGAAGTCATGAGCTTTCTTTTTTTCTTTGCCAATGAAAGCAATGTTCAGAAGAGTAGGTGATGTTTAAGGTGTGATGCAGACTGTGGCACTGCAGTAGACTGAGTAGGCATCCATTCAGTAGCCCAGGCGTCGAGGAAGTTTGCATTTTTCTCTCTTCATGAGTGAGACTGCCAGCCAATCCTGAATGCAAATCCCAATGTTTTGAATCTGTTCTGGTCTCTAATCATCCGGGTTGCTCCTGCATGAGGAGTGTTGGAGGGCTGAGATGGGGCCAGAGATCTCTGAAAGGAGAATACGCCACGAATTTGCCCCTTTTATCTGTGAGTTTCAAGTCAGAACACATCTGTGTGTCTTTTTGCATTACAGATGAAGCACTTTTGGTTACTAAAAAACGGAAGTGAAGATCTTGGAAGACAGCATCTTAGGACTTAATTATCTCATCTGATATCTTTTTATGAGTAATTATGGGGGCATGGGCTTTTCCAGTGGCTTTTTTTAAACATTGCTGTGACTGTTAGGAACACTGGTTAATTCTTTATCAGTCATAAGAGTGGTGTAAGCGATGAAGAAAAAAGGCTTCCATCAGGTAATTTGAGCAAAGACATTGGTAACCCACAAGCCTAATCTGAGAATACTAAATTCCTGTACTTGCTGTGCAGAAATAGTATTTACTCTTCAAGGGACAAAGGATTCATGTTACTTCACCTGCCTAAATTGGCAGTGTGTATACTGGGCTAGACCTTTAACTACTCAATGGAAATGCCACCAGAAAAATGAACTGTGGTGCAGGAGTGGCTGTAACATGTCTATAAATGAAACTATCCATAGATCTGAGGGAGTGGCAAATAACACAAATAACCAGTCATTAATTGATACACATTTCAATTAAGTCTGGCTCAAGTGATAGAAAATCAAACACTTTTCCAAACAAAGTGGTTTTTTTTTCCTTTCCTTTTCCTTCTGCTTTATTTCTCTCTCTTTATTGATTTGTTTAATTTTGTTGTTTTGTTTCACAGGTGCACACTAGTGCTACAGTCTTGCAGCAACTTATAAATGTACTTAAGTTTAACCACCTACATAAGTATGTGTGGGAATGTGGCCAACAGGTTAATTATTTTTGTTAGTTGCTTAGAAGAGGCATTAGCTTTTTTCATGCGTTTGTTGCCCACCAGCTATTTTTGGAAATCATTAGCAGCAAATCTGAAAAAAATGAGAGAGTTATTTTTATATTTTTCATACATGAATGTGTGGTAAACATAAAACAATAAAATGGATCCCTCCTTCTGTGTTCTCAGCCCCTTTAAGTTTTAATTACTGAAAAAAAATTCAGGCATAGCTATTCATCTCTTTTGAAATGTTACTGGAGTTTTGCCAGCTAGAGCCAGCCAATGTTGCTGAAGTGATTTAACTAATTAATAGGTTGTTACAACATTTGAGTAGAATCTTGCACTCAAGTCAATAAAACTGTTTAAGGAGGAAGAAAGGATTGTTGAGTGCCTGAGTTAATCAAGCAGTCAGTGCTCTGAAAAAGGATCTGGGGAGTATGTCTGAAAAGAGAGAGGATTTCATCTTGTAACTGAAAGACAAAACAGGGCTATATGGGGTGACTGTTTCAGGTAGCATTTTACCTTCTGACTTTTATCAGTGATCACAATAAAATGACCCTATATATAGCAGTTATGGATTAACAGTAATTTTAAATCTTTAGAAGTTTGCTAGATTCTTCTCCGTTTTTTCCTCTTCAGGAATGACAAAAACGCTCTCCACAACTCTGCAAACAACTGGACAGAGAGGACCATATTTTTATTGCAAAAAGTTTCCAGAAAGGACAAAACAAGAAGTATCTACTCAGAGATAAGTCTCACAAAGAAGTGTTTAGCTCACTATTCAGACACTAAAGTCAGTGTTGAATAGCTAGTACTGTTCAGTAGGAAATTTTTTTGGAGAGAGGCAAGCATAGTTTTAAAAAAGTAGAGGTAGATGTTTTCTTGCAAAGGTAGCTGCCCTCTGCTCCAGAGCCAAGTAAAACTTAAGCTGTAGATGGCTTAAACTTCTGTTTTAGTTTGAGCTGAAATGTGCTAGGACAGGAGCAATAACCATCAACTGAGGGATGATATATTCTCTCTGCCTCAGTCAGATCGCTAAGATATCTGCTCCGAACCACAGGACTGGGAATCAGGAGACCTGGCCTCTGTACACAGCCCTGCTACAGACATCCTGAGTAGCCAGATCCTGTTAGTGTCCCCTGAATTAAATGGGTGATAGGCACCTAGATAATCAAGCCCATCACGGCTCTTTGCCTCAGTTTTCTGTTCTCTGTCTTCAGGCCACGCGTGTGCTGTGGGACAGGACATTCCCCTACGGTGTGTGCACAGTGGTGCAGGCAGTGCAGCTCCTTGATTTTGTAATACAGAGGGAAATACAAGCTTCGGGGTTGCCACCTTAGAAAATAAACTGTGCTTTGCTGTTACTCATAACAGAATCCATACTACATATCTGCTGACCAAGTGCCAATACATTGCTCCATGTGAGTCAATATTTCATTGTTATTTCTTACCTGAGCTTTGTAACCTACTAAACAAGGATATAAATATAGTTATCAAGAAAAACAGGCTTAAGCTAAAAGTGTTAAATAGTTGTGGAAATAAATAATATTTCTGATTAATTTTCTCTGCCAAATACTACCCTAAATGCTATTGAGATTTGTCACTTACTCAAAAAACTGTGTGCAATTACACTAGAAAAATCAGAACACAATTTGCCCAGAAGATAAATAATTATGGTCCAATTTTATAAATGTATCTCCAATTGTTAGAACATACTTTAAATAGGAGCAAGTATGTACCAATTAATTATAACTTAGAAGATTATTCTTAGCTCATTGTAGAGCTTTATTATTCACTCTTGAAAAAAAATTTCTGTAAAGGCACAGCACAATTTTAATTAATTTTTCTCTTGCTGTTTAATTTTTAACTTTTTTTCCCAAAGTGTTTAATTTTTAAACATGATCTATGCTAGCCACATATTTCATCCTCACCATCATATCTCTTAAGCAAGAAAAATAAAGTTAAATAAATTGGATCAGTATTCAGATAAAAGCCATTTAAAGTGATGCTTTCAAAAGTTAATTTTTATCTATATTCTTCTGAAGTATCCATCAATCATATTAGCACTTTAAAAATGAGAGCAGCCTTGAGGGCCCAGATGAGGTTTCAGGTAACAAGGGAATACATTCTATAGTGTCACTACCTAAGCAGTGCTGAAACAATGCTTAATTTTATCCACTTGATTCAATTAATGCAGGAGGCAAACATTGCACATGCTGATCCAGTGCCATGGAACTGCAATTTTAGAGCAACATTTTCCATGAAGCTATAAAACTAAAAAATCTATAGACCAGAGAGTTTCACATGTTTAGATAACGATGAAATACAGGCCCATAATAACTGAAGGGGAGAGAAAGCAAAAGTCTCCACAAAGGGAGAAAATTCAATTAGAAGGTTCTCTGTTGAGGCAGTAGTTAAAGAGAAATGACTTTGGGGATATTCACATTTTCATAAACAATTTTCATTTCCACAAAAAGGAACCCCCTGTGTACAGTCCTGATTACAAGCCTCTCATAGGAGTAATTTGTAGCTTTTCATAGCCGTAGGTTTTGTAGTTTCTGAAGCTAAGGCTTTTAAAGTCAGTACTTGATTTGATGTTTTGATTTGTGGGGTTTGTTTTTTTTTTTCCATGTTGTCCTAATGACTTAGCTTATACGTTGAGACCTAAAATCTTCCCTAGAGCACTTGGTCAGATGATTTTGAATAGATTTGCTGCAGCACTGCAAGTATACTGTTACAGATTTGGTAGCAATAGAGTTTCATTAGCAAAAAGCATAGTGGCATCTGGGCTGTGGGCATGTGATCAATGCCATCAATCTCTTAAGTCTTCCTTCCTTCTCAGAGTGTGCAAATGATCCTGCAGTTACTGACTGCACTGCTGCTAAAACCACTAGTGTCGGCACACAGAATGTAAATGATGGAGTAGCTGGGAAAGCCTATTGAATTAATATGTTTTACTATAACTTTCAAAAACGTTAACCTCGCAAGTGAGGAATGCTGTCTTTTTCTGGGGTTGGACATCCACCTCAAGTCACCTGTGCTGCTTGCTGCACCCAAACACAGAGTGACAGTCCTTGCAGCACACATTCCTACTTGAATTAATGAGACAGTCAGCCAACAGAGGATTACCTTTTCCAGGTGCCTTATAGTTCCTTGACGTGTCTGTTGGCTGAGTTGCATCTCTTGCAGTAAACCAGAGAAATTATTTCTGCCAGCAAAGCTCAGCAAGAACTACATGTGCTTTTAAAAAATGATTTAGTGTTTGTGTGTCAAGATATAAAGTCCTTCTGTCACTGAAATAAGGCTTGACTGGGTTCAGTTCTCCTTCATTCCCAAATATCATAGGATAAAATAGATTTGGGGCAACCAATCATTTGGTCCCATGGTCAGGATAGCATCCCCTACTCCTTATAATTTAGCATGCATCCTTATGGTTGTTGTCTGTTTATTAAATCAGAAATTAAAGCAAACAAACAGCAGAGAAGCTACATACAGCCAGCATAGAAGTTGTGCTTTAAGAACAAATAAACTAGAGAACGCATAAATCAAGACACAATGATAATTAATATCACTTCTGTGTTGTATGCAGTATATTTGTATATGGCTGCATATGCATGTTACTGTAACTGCTAACCCGAGGTTTTGATAAAGTTGCAGCTATTTAGAAAACTGAGTGCCTCATTCTCAACTAATAAAAGCCAGCACAAAGGCAGCAGCTAAGTATCTGTTCTGTTAATTTTAGTATTTCTTGAATTCTTGTGTTTAAATATGTAATCTTAATTTTCTTTAGTAGACTCACTTGTATGCAATTTCCTTTTGCATGCACTTTTTGAAAAACAGGTGAATATTCCATTACGGTGAAATGGAAATTCAGCACCTAACTCACTTGGATAGTTCTGAAAATGTCACCCAAACTCAGATTTTACTAATGATAACTCAAATTTTGGGAATCAAAACACAGTAGTCTGGAAGGATTGGTGAAAGTGATGACTTCTTCACTGGCTGTATATGTTTAAACATAATTTCTTTTAATGGATCTGGTCAGCTTTAAGAATTTTCCAGTTTCCTTGATCTTGGCATAGCTGTTCTGTAGGGACCACGGAAGCAGTGGCATAGACCAGCTGCATAGACAAAGGCCAAAAGCAATTGGTCCCGGGTAAGTCTCAAGAGACTTACTAACTTTTTTCAGTGCAAGCCAAATTTATTAGGGCATCAGAACATCAAGGGGAAAAAATCTAGGAAATTGGAAAAAAAGCATCAAGAGGGAAGAACCGTGGAACCAGCATTTTTTGGAGGTTGCAGCTATGTGGCAGTGACATGTAGAAGCTGCGTACACTGTGTGGTCATAGGCTTGGCAATGCTGATTGCGTCCCGTGGCTAGCGATGGGGGTGTGCTCACACAGTGGTTTGGTGGCGGGAGCAGAGGAGCAACAAGATCTTGAACCAGTCTAGGATCTGCATTGTAGGCACCAGTCTAGCGTGGCTAGATGGTAGCAGTTCATGGCATTGCACATACAATGTTGCTTCAGAGGCAATATTCCTGGTGTGTGTTGAGCATAGTTAAAAGTTTTATATTCCTACCAGTTTTAAAATGGGTTATAGGTCTCTTGCCTACCCTTTCAGTTTTGCTTTGGAGAGTTTACTCCTGAATAAATGTCTGCGTTTGTCTGCATCAAATGCAAGATATCCAGGCACTAATCAAGCTGGCCCTATGTGGTTCGGTTAGCACAGGCCTGTGCTATAAATTTTTCAGGAAGCAGAGGTATTCATGTGACTGCAACTAAACCTGCAGCTACACCTGATGAGTTGATGACTACACTAGTCAGAGAATATGAATAAAGACAACCTCAGGAATTTTAGTACTTTTAGTACTCAGAAAAAGCATAACAAAAAAGCAGTAGGCATTAATTCTCCAAAGGGCTTCAGCCAGGAGGAGGAGGGGTGATTTTTTTCTTACAGTTCTGCTTTGATTTAGCTACATACTCTTTTTATGCTTCACCTCATAAAAACATCACAGCTGTTAGGACCCCTTAGAGGCAACAACAGTTTTTATCCCTTCACAGTTATCAATATATAGTTTCCTATCTTGCCTGCTTCCTCCTGAAGTACTGATGAGCAACCAAAACTTTGAACTGCTGAAAAGCCACACTGGTTTCATTTCCCAGGGATTCAAAAATGGCCAAAGGGATCAGCTGAAGGTTTTTTACAAAAACACTCACTGCTGAATAGAGAACAACAACAAAAAAGTTTCAGGGGAAGAAGAATTTCTCTGAAGGGTGAATAGATGGGAGTAAAAGAGCCTCTTTGGTTCTTGACTGTTATAATCTGGTCTTTTGTATAGGACTTTGGTGGAAGTCTTAGAATGAAAATCTTCATGCAACTTTTTCATTTTGTATAGTGTAAGATTTGATATCAAATTTTACAGAGGTAATTTTATTCTTTATCCCACTGTATTACTGCCCAGACACTGACAATAGCCTAATCTATTTCCAGATTCTTTAAACAGGTCTTGCATTTGAAGTGAGTTGTTTCAACCCAGCTGTTCATAACTGTTTTGCTGTAATTTTTACTGGCAAAAAAGAGGATTTTTTTTTTTTGCAAGTCAGAAACATATTTCTCTGAGAAATGTCTAGGCTTAACAGTAGAAATACCCTTCACTGAAAAGTGTTTCAGCTTGTAGTATTTGTATCAGAAATGTAAGTAGGACAGAAAATTGAAAGCCCAACTCAGATCTCTTCACAAGGAAATAGTACAAATGCATATCCTATGCTAGGTCTGAATTCAGCTTCAAGAGGTTGTTTCATTTAATTGTAGTCTGACTTTATATTGTTTGAGCTCCTCATCCAAAACCGTTCTATAGCATCTCTGACTTTATACTTGTATGCTGAATAAGTGAACAGATCTCTGTATTTTCTTACTCCTGAATATACTGTTTTTAAGTAGCATTTTTTGAGCACATCCTTCCTTACCTGCACATTACTGTACGAGGATAGAGTGCTTTAAAACGCAAGCAAGGAGGAGTTTCTGGCTGTTTAGCTCCCATTCTAAGACCTCAGTACTAAGGACAGGAGGAGGAGATTTGGCTTAGAGCCCAGAAAGAGAGTGATAAGATCCCATGCTAATTTGGAGAGTTTGTGAAAGTGTCCTGCAGGTTATGTGGTACATTATGTATTGATGAAATAGAAGACCACAATTTATACTTTTCTGACACTGTGACAGGTTTATGAAGGAAATGCCAGGCATGTATCATGCTATCAGAAAATCCATCAGAAGGGCTGGGAAGGTTTTGGTGCAAGTAAAGAGTTATTATATTTAAGTGTATTTCACCAAAAATTGGTTACTGTTGCCCTTTAATTTTGTAATCTCCTAAAAGTAATTATGTTCCTCCTTCATTTCCAGTATGAAGAGACTGCTTATTTAATGCAATGCTTGTTCTTGCTGATTTCTTTTTTAGAATCCCACTTAATGTCAGAGACATTGTCTACTGTACAGGAGTTTCACTGATGGATGAAGATGTATGGGAGTTCATTTGGATGAAATTTCATTCTATCACAGCAGTGTCTGAAAAGAAAATATTATTAGAAGCCTTAACTTGCAGTGATGACAGAAATTTGCTTAACAGGTAGAGAAATATTATTTATTTATATCTGATGGTTATCAGTTTTTATGTATTATTGCTTGAGCTTTGGTCTAAATGAAAAACTTCGATTTTAAAGCACAGCTTTCCTTTCTATTTAAACTATCTTATATTTTTGCATTAACGCATATGAGAATGGACACATTTTCATGTTATTTCACTTCCGAATTGTCATATGTTCACTGGAAATGTTTCAAATCTTGATTACTGTTACTTGTTTGTATTAATATACCCTTTATGTAAATATATTGAACAGCCTAGTCTTGTTATTGATTTTTAAAAATGTACATAGAAGTCTCAGTTCAGCTTTTATTGAAATCCTTTTACATCCCTCCAGTTATGCTGACTGTCTTCTAAAAATATCAGAATTCAATAGCAAAACTCAAGATTTTTCTGATTCAGAAATTGGTCTGATCTTTGGAATCACAGAAGTAAAACCGTAAATTCACTTGGAGATTTAAACCATTTGACAGTCGGTTTTTTTTTCCTGAGAGTCTTTAGATGTGCTATTCTTAGAGTATGTGTTGAAGTAGGTGAAACTAAATACTTTGTCCTTGTTTTCCCACCAGGCTTTTGAATTTATCCCTCAATTCAGAAGTTGTCCTGGATCAGGATGCAATTGATGTGATAATCCACGTAGCTCGAAATCCACATGGAAGGGATCTTGCTTGGAAGTTTTTCAGAGAAAAATGGAAAATATTAAATGCCAGGTAAAGATAAAAATTAAAAATTTATTTGCATTGTTTTAGTTTGATATTGTTCATGTAAGTATTTTATAAACTGATTTCTGAATCTGATCCCTTCTCTTTTTATCCATAAATAGGGATACATCTCTAAACATGAGATACATAAATAGGAATCATGAGTACATTTATTCATAGATTCCCACATACATACATAGAAACATTTATGTCCTGGTCATCATCTGTTTGTATATCTATTATTGTACTGTGTTTGCATTTTTGATAATGAATTCTGTCTATATGTCGATTGCTGCAGTCCTACTTTTACATAGATTTTAAAAAAGTGGCAGTTCCCAAAGGAATTTTGCTAATTTTAGATCTGAGAGAAAAAAAAATCTTCTTTTCAAGTGTGTTAGTTGAACTGTGAAAAGAAAACTTTTTGAAATATCTCAGTTTTCAAAAGAATTTCTGTTGCTAATATAGTGTCATCCCCTTTCCTTCTGAGTTTCAGATAATAGAGGGGCGGTATTTTGCATCAAATGCAGATGAGCAGGAAGGAGACTGTGTTGTTTGTATACCTACCTATGTTCTCTTTGAACATGTGCTACATGCTCTTATTGAGAAGCCCAGTGAACACTTTTAAAATCCTTTTTGATGATGATTTTGATATTAATTCAATGAATGAGAAATTTTTTTAGTTCTTTAGGAACAGCCTGAGGGTCTGAGAGGTTTCACAGCATATCATCTGATACTGAGATATTAGAAGGGACCATAACTCAGGTGAGGTTCAGGTTCTTAAACACTGGTGTTCAAGAGCTTTGGACACCCCAGGGGAGCCAAGCCACCCTCATGGCATTGGCAGACATGCCAGAGAACATACTGGAGATCTGTTCACTTCTGGATTCACAGGAGGCCATGTAGGATACCACAGAGTATTTAAAACGGTATATTTAAGATGCTAAATTTAAGTAACTAAATCCTCATGTCAGAAGTACAAACCTATTATTGGTGTCACTGCATCAAAAGAAGAGCCAAGGAAGCTCAGAGTCTGTTCATACAACTTCCATAAAAATTCAAAAAGTTTGTTCATCCTGCTGTGGATAATATTTTATAGCTTAGTAGGTTTTAGAAGTTCAGCTAGGAAAATAGGTTTGAGCTGAAATTTAGTTTTGGAAGTTTATATTGCAGGAGCATACTTTTCAAAAGCAATTCCCTCAAAGCTATAAGAGTTCTGAAGAGTTTAAAAATCAAGAATCCTCTGCTTCTGGTATGATTATCCTAAAAACTGGACTTTTACTCAGAAAGTGGATAGCAGACCCATTGTGCAACCCGGTAAAATTAGTTATGTTCAGGATAGCAGGCAATTTTTCAGATTCCTTAAGGGATTTGTACAGAGTTTAGGTATAAATCTGTCAAAATCTGTATTGCTACAAGCACATACCCAGAAGATAGTGTCCTACCTTCTCAGCATGTTTGTGCATCTGACCACCTAGCTGACACCTGTGATTTTAGATGTGGACAAGTTTAGGCAGTGTAGACAAATGGGTAAGATTTAGAAAACTTTATCAGATCCAAAATTTTTTGCTTGTTTTAATTTAAAATTGCTTAACTTCACTTAAAATTTAAACATTATTTTGTCTTACTTGGTATGCATCACTCTGTTGTCTGATTTCCTAATGATCAGCAAGGCTTCATGGAACACCTGTTACTGTCTTTTTTATGAGAAAATAACAGTATTACTATCTTTTCACCCAGCACCAACTTTTTGCTATCTATATTGAGTCTAACACAAGTCAGAGCCATCAAAAGGATTGTAGCAGTTGGTATTTGCCTTACGCATTTTTTTGAAAGGGATATCCAGTAGAGTTCCTGTCAGTCGTCAATAGATTCAATGCAATGGAGTGAAATAATTAATACAAGCTTTAGATAGCTGATGTATATTGAAAATAACTTCATTTTGTAATTACAGATTAAAACTAGTTAGAGAGACTTTCAGAGTGCAATTAGTCTAATGTCTCTCCCCTTAAGATATTCAGTGAAACTCTGACATGATAGAATGCAAAATTAAGCTTCTGATTTAAGCTTGCCATACTTGTACATTTTTAAAATGCAAATGTTATTGCAGAATTATGGTTCAAGTATATTTTTTCTACAATTATACGTCATCATTTAATTTTGTTTAAAATTGTAATACTTTGTAATAAACAATTTAATAGTGATCTCTCAATAGTATTTGCCATTGAATTTATTATGAAAGATGTTGACATTTGAGACAGTAACGCAAAATAGCTGAGAGTGATTAAAATTTTAATGCTATTATTTCTTCTAACTTGAAAATACTGCATATCGAAGAGTTAGAACAATGACAACAATGTTAGCCCTTTACATTATTACAGTATGCTTGTATTCACATTGCCCAGCAGATACGGATAATGTATCAAATCTTCAAAATCACTCATATCCCATTTACAAAGTGACTTAGAAACTAAGGTGTCTAACAGATTTTTCATTAGAAGTCGGTGGGACTAAGACTGCTAACTTTTAAAAAATCCTGAAAAAAAAAAAAAGAGGAAAATGCTATGTTTGAATTCCGGTTACCTGAGGATGCAAGACTTGGGCTCCTAAATCATTCTGACTGTTTGTGTGCCTGCATGTGTGTGCGAAAAATTTTATCCAACAGGTGCCAATAAGAATTCCTCCCTTCTCAAGGGCTGAGTCATTTGTCAGTATTTGGGAATTTGTCAAAGTAAATGGAATATGCTGCCAAATTTACTCAAATTTACTTCACACAAGTGCAAAGCCTTTGAAAATGTAAGGCATTGGAAGTTCAGATCCTCAGAATAGAAGGGGCAGGTGCTGAGTCCATGACCCTTAAGAAGTTTCCAGGAAGCCAAAGCATTTAAAAGTTTGTTTCTGCAATGCCATTGTCTTTTCTAGGAAGAGTGGGAAGACTCATACTTGCAGGAGCAAACACTTTCTCACAGATGTCTGTTTATATTTCACACTTGCAGAATACCATTTTGGGAAGTGACTTTACCAGAATTTTTGCCAGTAGAGCCCACGTAGAAATTGCTATTAATGGCTGGCTTTTTACCATGTAAGTGTAATAGGCAGTAACCAGCACAGGTATTCATGAAGGCATAGTTTTCAGTGGAAAGAATTTTGCTATTTCTTGTTCACACTGTGGATACAGTACAGGCTTCAAGAAAAATAAAATCCCTGCAATGGTTTTCATGGGGTCACTTCTGTAAAGTGGGTTGGTAACCTTCTCAAAAGACCCCATCAAGAGGAGCTTCCAATTTTCCAAGCAGTCAATTATGAGGCTAAGCTGAGAATGTAACAATAAAGGACTTTGTTAGAAAGCCTAAACATGCTTGAAAGACCATGAAATCCATACTTCCCATAGGAGGCATTTGCCTCTGGATGTCTGTATATGTCAGTGTGGCTGAAGTTTTGGAAAAAGAGATGTGCTTGCTGAAATATCCATGAATAATTCAGTTATTAGTGGTCAAGGAGTAGGATTTTTGATACTTAGAGCAGTGGTTCCCTGCACACAAACTCCAGGTAGCAAGCAGTACAGTATACATTTCCCCTAAAACAGAAACTTCTCAAAAAACAACACAACTTCCTTCTCCTTTTTCCTCTCTCACTCCCTCTTCCTCTCCCCCTCCCCACTCCCTCTTCCTCTCCTTCTCTCTCTTTCTTTTCTCTTTCATTTTCTCTCCCTTTCTCTTTCTGAAGGACTGTCTGGCTTATTGTACCTAAGCATTTAAGGGTAATTAACCTAATACCAGACCAGCAGAAGCAGAACAGAAAGCAATGGATGTGCTAGTTCACTTCAATTTTAATTCTGAATTCATCCTCTAAATCAGGTTATAAAAGCAATGTGTAAACTGAATTCTTCCCCTGGATAAACCTAAGTGCAGTGAAGTCTATTGGCATTACTTATGCAAGTCTGACAGGGGAGCTGGATTCCCTATCTTTAACACAATCATGTTCAGATTAGCTAGATACTGTTTTGGATATATGTGCAGATATAGGTAAGGATAACTATTTGGCAGGTGCCTCATTCCAACATGTAGCAAATACAACAACTCAGGAGTAGTCTGGTCTATTTTACAAGAGGTGTAGATGCTTTGGGAGTTTGAGAAAACTTGTGGACAAGCAAGTGGAATGACAGCACTTCAATGAACAGTTTCAAAGCAAGTATCCGCAGAATGTCATTGCTGCTTGCAGCTGAATATCCTATCCAGCTATACATTTGCCTTTAAGTATTCTGTGCCCAGGCTTTCACATCTTCATTGACAAGTTGCTTCTTTGAAGATGCTACATCATAGCCCAGGGGATTTTTTTAGCACTATTACTTGTTATCAATATTGCTTATTTTAATTATCAGGTACTGGAACAAGAGAATTTGATTCAGTTCATTTATCTAAGGGCTATTAGTAATGTAGATGAGAAGGATGAGAACAAAATGCAGGGAAGACTGCAGGACTTCAGAAAGTTTATTTTAGTGATGCAGCTAGAAGAGTTCCTCAGAACACTTCTCTATAGTTGTTGCTCCTTTTCTTCTTTGCTGCTCGTGTTTTGGGCTGCTTGGTGTCCTTACATGGAAAGCTGCTTCATAAGCATAAGACATTTATGTGGTTTAGTCCTCTGCTTTTTTAGAACTCTCATCTGTGACTGCAGTTAAGCTCATTCAGCTTAGTAGCCTCCCCCTAAAAGTTAATTACAAATACTCAGGTCTGAAAAAATGCCTCAGTCCAAGTTTTCAGTATGAAACATTGTCTGATTCCAGTGTTTTTCTCTTGGATGCTCAGAATCAGTCCCAGGTCTTTTCCTCTGCTTATAGGAGATTATTTTCTCATTTTCAGCTGGCCTCACCCTTGCACTAACTCTCTGTGTATCTTCTTTTTGCTCTTAAAGGTATGGAGAAGCATTGTTTATGAATTCCAAGCTTATCAGCGGGGTCACGGAATTCCTTAATACCGAAGAAGAACTAATGGAGGTAATTTTTAAATGATTTTCAGTATATGAGGCTGGTTTTGTTGTAAGCAGGGAACAGGGCAGGATCAAAAGGTGTCAGCAGCTGCTAAGGTCAGAGAAGCTGAAAAAGTCTGTCTGTTGAATGACAGCAGGTCCAGAGGGATGACAAGTCCCCCTCTGGGTTCCTCTACGCTCGATCCGAAGCAGCACTGAAGGACTGGGAACAGCAGCTGGTTGTTGGGGAACTATAGTTTGCTCAGCTGGAGTCAGAGGCCCGTCATGCAGCTATGCAGTATGAGGATGAGGAGCAGGTTGCAAAGGCACCTGAGTGGATAGAAGGGGTATCAGGAGGTGGATAGTGCAGACAGTTCTCTCTGTGCTCTAAAATTCTGCATTTCTTCTTCTCTTCTTGCTGAAACTTGCTACAGTGAATCTTTCTTCTCTCTTTCCTCCAGTAGGATGTGGCAGGCCCTGAACTGAACTTTCAACCTGAAGCAGGGTTTTGTAGTTGTCTTAAATATAGTGTAACTTACTTAGGAATCTTATTTTTAGGTATTCTGATGTTGAACAAAAAACTCCTGGTTACAAATCTTTCAGTCAGTCTGGAGTAAAGGCCTGGCTGGATATGTAGGCTTGGTCTTTTTTCCTGACTCTGTTAGCCGAGAAGTTAGACATGAGCTCTTTCTACCCATGTTAGTTTATGCTGCAGAGGAAATAAACAGCCCTAAAAAACCTCTGTGGTAAAAGTAAGAGAAGCTGCCACTGCCTTCTCTGTTCTTCTCTTGTCTGCAATATTTCAGTGTAAGAAAAGCCGTTAACCCTGATATTCTGGCCGAATGACATCACAGTAATTTTTTCTAAATGCAAAGTACTTCTATCTAGATTGCCAGGATCTCTCATTTCAACTTAACATCTGCCCCAACTGAGGTAGTTGTGAGGCTGTGCTATGTCCTGCTTAGCAGCTGCTCTATATTATCCCAAATGGATCAAATGGTTCTTGCACAGTAGGTAATCACCATTAATTGAACTCTGATTGCGGTATCATGTTTGTGCCCGACCATTTGTCTGCACTCAAGCCTAATGGACTCAGGAACTCAGGGAAGAACCACAGCTGGTTTCCTGAAGGCTACCCAGCTGGGAAGGACAGTACTGGCCAGCTTTGAGTATCCTTGCCACATGAGGAGGCTCACTATGCCCTCAGTTTCCACCTCCATGGCAATGCTGGCAAGTTGCTTGTTTATACTTCCTCTAAAAAAATCAGGCCATAGAAGCATTTCAGTACAAAAAGTGCAGAAATCAGGTCAAGTCTGATTTTGATAGTTTCCAGGTCCCTTCTATCTTTTTAATTGTGATGGAAATGAAATAGTTGCAGGGCCAGCTGTTCAGTTTTGAGTCTGTACACAAAGAGAAGTTGTTGGAAGTCAGGTTTAAATGCACAAGGTGATACGGCATCACTAGGAAATAAGAGTTTACTAGTCATCAATAAGTGTGGCTAAAACCAACTGATTTTGTACAAGTCAACATAACCAGCAACCTATTGTGCAGATCATCCTTGCAGTTCTCCTCACGTAAAGTGGACAGTAATTCAAAGCACACCCGGGCCATCAGCTATAATAATCAAAATGATAATGCTATAATCTGAGTAGACATGAGAACAGAGCAAAGGCCTTTTTAGTTTGCTGAGAAAAGATCCAGGTTTTCTCATAAGGGAAAGAATCTATTTCAAGAGTTCAAAAATCATCAAGTGTGTGCCTGTTTGCAGTTCTTGCCATTCTCTTCACACTGTATCCATCCCTTCCTTTTCTAAACAAAAGGATTGTGCAAATCAAAATTAAATAAATTTTTTATGAACTTTGATTGAACCAAAGGGCATCAGGGCTACATTCTGCTGACATTTGCTTATAAACTTGAATTAGGAGAATTTCCAGTGCTCCCAGTTTAGTTTCTTAAGCAGAAATGAAAAGTTCAGAGCAGCCCAGCTGTCTGCAAAGTGCAGCAGTTGGGCGATAGTAGAGAAGGAGGAAATGATATTAATGTGATCCGGCACTGACACGTCAATATCTTCCTGTGCAATTTGAAGCAATTGCATCGCATGTAATTGACAGAGTCTGCTATCTTATTACATTCTGTATTAAATCTCTCTATATGATATTACATTTACTTCAACAGTGATTGTGGGGGTTTGTCCTAAATGCCTGACTTGTTTATGTGCTCTGGAAATATTTACTTTCTTTAGTTCCTGCAAATTTAACCTGTTAAATTGTATTTCCAGCTAAAGAACTTTATAAAGACTTATGAAGAGGGAGCTGCTGCCTCTTTCTCTCGGGCTGTGGAAACAGTGGAAGCCAATGTGAGGTGGCAGAGGCTTTATAAGGAAGAGCTATTCCAGTGGCTAAGAAAATCCTTGACACACTAATCTGTCTTTCCAACTGACCATTGGACATGAAGTTCTGCAAGAGGAAAAGGAGAAATTTTAGGGATGTTTGACATTAAACTCATGAAGACAAAATCAGATTGCAGGGAGAGTTTTCTTTTTTCTTTAATTGTGGATTTTTTTTACACTGGGCTCTTGCAAAATTGTCAAGAAGTTTTGCAGAAGAGAAGGTCATGAATGCTTGTGAAATGCAGTCCTCAGTGTACACAACCAAACATGATATTAAGTGATGCATGTAAACATTACTGTCAGTTTGAAGAAAAAACAAACAAACAAAAACCCTTGAAAGACTATTCTGTGCATGCTTGTACTGTCCCTGCCTGTATTCTAGCATGCTTACGTATAACAGCCACATTTTGTATGTGAATTCCTGTTACATCAAAAATGGGCATTATACAAAGCACAAAGACTATCTCTGACAATCAGTGTTGCAAGGAACAAAAGGAAGAAAAGAAGAAAAATGAAATGGCTTCTAACTAGGGGCAGTATGAGATGTAAAATCAGCTGTCCCTGCTAGCTGCCAACTAGTCCAGCACTCAGATTGTCTCTTAATGATTATAAAGATGTCGGCTCATTTTTTGAGTTGCCAGTTGTTATAGCTGCAGTCTCCATATTCCCATGTTTGAATAAACTAAATATATATAGGAAGAGAGAGAGCAAGAGAGAGAGAAAATGAATGTAAGAGAGAGGGATATCATTCATGCACTGTAATTATATAGATTTGCTACTGATCAGTGCAACAACATAGTTTTATTCATGCACATATGCAGTGTTTATGAGAAGAACTTTGCATAGTTGATTGGAGAGAATCCATGAACCACCTCTTCTGAGCAATTTTACAAGGCAGTGGTATTCCTGATGGGTCACCCAACCTGTGTAATAATTAGTAATGCAGCTGATAAGTCACAAGTATTATAAATAAACCTAAGATTCAACTGAAAATTAGCAAAAGGGGAGGATGTCTTACATGCAAAGGCATAGAATTAACCAAGAGAGCTGTCTTGCATGCGGTAGTCCAGCCTCTGTAATGATTTATTATGATAGACAAATCAGATTTTCCATGTGGGCAATATTTTTGCAAATATGGGATATACCACTTCTGTCAGCTTAGAAAAGTGAAATATGGAGAAAGAGGAATATGTGTGTGTCTGTATTAGTATTGCCTAATATTGAGAAAACTGTTTTCTTTCTGTTTTCTTATATTTCACATAGAATCTTCTAGGGAAGTGATACTTTTCTAAATCATGTGTTTGTTCATTTTTTCTCAATCCTCAATCTGAGAGACTGGCAATATAGTGGAACTGTTAATTGTACAATGACCATCTGCACTATTGATGCTCTGTGTTGAAGATAAAACTGATTTATCTTAGGGCCAAATACTCTCCCGTGTCTGTGCCATGAAGAAGAAAAAACTACAGAGCGTTTACAGGAGGCAGGTTGCAGCAGCTCAGCGAGGAAAGTAGATGTACTGCAATGTTTCTATAGCCCAGCTGAGCCCATCACAACCTGGCCACAATATCACCTGTCAGTAGGGAGCATGTGGCCAGCAAAAGCAGAGAATAGCCATTTTATTTGGTTGTGTCCTTCACAGGGCATGGAAATTACAAGAATGCTTCACAGTAGCAGTTGCTTATCTTCAGTAAGTTGTTTGAGAGTGGAAGTGTTAGTGTGAAAAGAACCAAAACCTGGCATCTTCAAGTACTATCAGAGTAACATGGAGAGAGTATTGTTTTCTAGCCTCTCACTCCCATGGTACCCTGTTCTTCAAGAACCAGTAGATACATCCCATAACTAAGCTATCATACCATTATCATGGGCTAAAGCATTCCTCTGGAGCATCTCATTTTGTGTCTTCTACCATGCAGAGGATGCTGTTTTGTGGGTCGGGTGCATGAAATCCTTGTGAGGGCATTTTCTCCACTTCTTGGTGGTGTGTAGCACTGCATAATAGTTTGACCACATATAGCCAGAAAAAGAGGGAATCCTTTGCTATTGTACTTTTTACTCTTTGCCTTATAGTAAGCTCTAAATATCTGTGTTAGGTTGCAATGCTAGTGAACTTATCTTTTCCACCCAGAGATATTAACATGAACATGCTCAGTGAAGTCCTCCTCCTCCTATGTATTTTACCTACCTCACAGGGGTGTTGTGAGGCTTGATAATGTTAGCAAAGCATTTGAATATCCTCTGATGAAAGGCATTTTAAAATGCAAAGTATTATGTTATGTGGTTGACCAAACTCAAACTCAGTGCTAGTATGTAGCTTCACATTTTTGATTTCTTCTGAACAAAATCACATGCAGATTTGTTATAATAAAAAGCAAGCCAAATATTCCTTAATAGAGCCTGTATCCTTCAATGAAGCCCAAACTTATGTTATCCAAAGAGTGTGCAGAAACCCAAGCCCTCAAACATGATTGCTTTGGGAATTTCAAAGAGAAGTAGTGTACATAATGGTCTGTCCCTTTCAAATTCTGTCAAGATTCTCTTTGATGTTTTTTTTTGCATATTAAACCATATATCTCCAGGCTGCGCATAGAAGTTTCTGATCTTTACAGATGAAGGACAGACTAACCATATGTTCCAAAGTTGATGGTTTGGTTCAGCCTATGTATTCTACACAGTGTGCGGATATTTCCACTGTTGCTCATATGAATTGAAGTTCTTGCACATTTAGCTGAGGGATGTAAATATTTAGTGGCCTTGAGCAACTGGTCTATCACAAATATCAAGCCCTAGCTGCATCTGTTATACATACCTGCTGATGTATTGGTTATAATTACTGTATTATAGTAATGTTGGTATTAGTGTTAGAGTTAAGGTTAAGCTGGCTTTTCCATTATAATTACCTGGGTTTTTTTTACTTTTTATATTTTGTATGTTTCTGTTTCACATGTAGTCAGGATTAAATTTAAATGGCTTAAATCAAGAAAACTATAGCTGTTTTCTACAATATTGTAAAGCCCTGCATTTAGTTATATGTCTTTAGAATCTTTTTTCTTTTTTTAAGTGCCACACAGCTATGATGCCTCATGGAAAACTCTAATACAGTCTTCTTAGAAAAATCTATTTATCTTATTGATTTTTATTCTCTTTGCCAGTCCTTTTCTTCCTTTGTCCTTATCTAAAAACAGGCCCCATTTTTATAATTTGGACTGTGATTGAGAAGCCAAATACTGCAAACTTTTCAGCGTTTTCAAATACAGAGGTTTAATTTTGTCCCTTTTGGTGAGAGGAGATGCTGCAAAATATGGATCCAGTGTGGAGATGGACCTCACCCAAACCCCACAAGTCATTGTATAGAGATTTGGTAAGGCCTGTATCTCTAATTAGCCTTTGTATGTTTCCCAGGTGATCATTAACAGCACTGAAGTCAATTAATAGAGATTTTGAGTCAAATGTAGAATTCTTTCTTTGAGGAAAAGGGATGTGGCTCTGAAAATATAAGTCACAAATTTATATTATATAAATGCACTCTACTTAACACCAATTCTGCAATGAGCACATGGCATATTTGGCTGCCTGTCATGAAGCAGGGTTTATAGCCACAGTATCAGGATGAGCATGAGAAACTAAACGGACAGACCTCCTGCTTTTGAGCTGCCTCTCTCAGCATTGCAGTCTGAAAACTGCTGGCTGTATTATCCACCGATGCCATCAGCCTGACTGGGTCAGGAAGGCAGCTGGGAGCTACTGAAGTGCAGAGAGACCTGTACAAGGTTCTCTCAACTAGACAAGAGGGACAGAAGGTCCCTTTGCTGGTTGCAGGTTGTGGATGATCTTCACAGATTAGTGTCATTGCCTTGTGCTCATAGGAAATAAAGGTCCAGCTGCTGAGCCTGCATTGTACAGAGAAATCTAAGTTCTTGCGCTGTGGTCACCTAAACTGGAAAATGTTGACAGAAATCCTTGTAAAGGCCTAGAATTTTGTCATGTCTGTTTTTCAGAAGTCATTTCAGATGGTCAAACATATTTTGAATTTTAAAGTGTGTATAAGACTGGAGAGAGTCTTTTCCTTTGTTTATGCTGAAAATATGCCGTGAGTTTCTCGGACTTTTTTCTCACAGAGAGTATGCCACTATAAATGAGTGTAGATTACGTGTACTGAATGTCAGGGTGTCAGGAGACATCAGCATCTTAGAGAGCTGTGTGGCAATTGTAGTAGTAGTAGGCCTGTAATAATAACACCACCAAAAAATTCAGATGTCCACACAAACTTGTATAGCACTACTGGCCGTGTTGTTCCCTTTTTTGTATACAGAACTGTAAAAAATTAACCACTTTGTTTCTCAAGTGACTGTGGCAGCTTCTGCCTATCTTAAAAGAATTCCTGAAATCCATTAAAACCGCTGTCTTGATCAAGTAGTCTTTGCTTACATGGGTAATTTAGTTTCGAATGAGAAGGAAGAGGAGAAAGGGACTGGTACGTGTAAGGATATTTCACCAAAGTAAGGCCACACGCCAGGTTGGAGAGCGATTTTAAAATCAAGTGTATTTTGAAGAAAGCTGGTTGACATTCTGAACTTAGCTCTGTCTTGTCGCCCCATGCTGACACCGGAGGGTAGCTTGACCTCAGCATACCCCTCCATTGTAACACACTTGAGGTCGGATTTTATGAAACACTTATGCGTGGAGCTGGTTTCAATGAGACTTTGTGTTGAAAAAGATCACCCACATGAGCAAGTGCTTGGGGTCAGACCCATGGTCCTCTCTCAGAAAACAGCATGTATATTTGGTTGATTCATAACCAGTGAAGTAAGTGCTAAATTGCCACATAGTATTTCTGAATGCTCTGTTCATTTTATGTGTACTATTTCCGAAGGATGTTAAAGCAGTGTTGGTAGAGGACATACCGATCAGCAGCATTGTAAGAGTTGAGCAGACTGTGCTGCAGCAGGCATGAGCCAGAATGCTTTAGCTCGAATGCCCAACATTTCCTTGACAGCTCTGCTCGGATTTGCCTCAGACTGATATCATTGGTATAATGGACGAGGCCAAGAGCCAAGATGCATTCTCAGTTCTCTGCAATACATTTCAGTCCATGCAATTTGTTAACTTCTGTAATTTCAAAATAATCTGAGGCAAACCAATGACGTGTATGGCTGCAGACCTTCAGTTGGTGTGCAGTGAGGTAGATCTGTTGAACTGACTGATGTGAATCGCAGCTGAGGATCTAGCCCACTGCTTTCAAAACACCCACCTGGGGTAACAGCCAGACTGGTGTACAGAAAGTTTTGTGTATTTGTATGTAAGCTTCAGTAGCACATATTTGATGACAAATGTTTTTTGCTTTCCTTTTGCTTTTTGTTAGAATAATACTTTGTAACTGACTCCAGTATGATAATGCTTTATAATATATTTGGAGAACTGCAGAATACTGTAGTGTGAAGTATGTGGCTACTACCCTCTCTTTTTACTGCAAATAGTAGATTTCAGCAATGACTGAGTTCCCTGGACTTAGAAATTAAGTGAAAAAAAACATTCTGAGTGGTTTCTAGTGGAAACATCATTGTAATTACTGTATAACTACCCTGTACAAAGACAGCTTTATTATATGTGTAAATGTAATTTTGCTATGTTGTTTTTATGTTTGAGGGACAACTGGCTTTGGTGTGGATGAGACATATAGCCTTATAAAAACAGAGATTGTAGCTCTCTAGCTCTCTGTCTGATGTTTTGCTGAAAGGTGTTCAGTTGCTCTATTTTACAGAAGATAGACATATACATAAACCAGTTTTCTGAAAACTAATGAACTGTTCCACTACATACACATCAATGACATAAATGGATCATAATATTGAAATAAAGGCTTCATAATAAATTGCATTATGTTCCTGAAAGACTCTACATATAACATGACACCACAAAAAGAAAGAAAAAGTCCTACAGCTATTAATGCTGGTTATAATGGATGAGTTCCTCTATTAATTTTGTCTCATCCTTAGATTAATTCTAAATACTGTAATTAAGTGAGCATACTTTTCCATCTGTTCTCAAATCTGTACTCTTCTTGAATTCAGTTGTCAAGTAAGAGGTGGAGCTGACTCAATTTAGATACAGTTCACTAATGGTTTTGCACATGAGATGATAGTGTTTGCAAGAACAGAATGTCATTTTAACTTAAAGGAAATATAGATGATCACGTAGTATCAGAGTTCTCTCTATATGTACTATATATACATGCATGTGTAGCTTATAATTCTGGACCATTTGCTCTGACACAACTTCCATTGGTTATTTGCTTTTAACTCAGCAAAGCAGTTAGACATATGCTGGATGTGCGGCTATGTTGGCCGTGACTCAGCCACATATTTAGGCATGTAAGCTGTCCAAATGATTTCTGTGAGACTAACCACCTGCTTTAAATTATGTATCAAATTATTTACCTGGCTGAAACAGACTTTCTCAAAAGTGAAAGATTTAGACAACTGTTTCAAGTGCAGAATACTGTGATGTGTTTTTGCTGAATTTAAAATCATAACTTACTTTATACTGGGCCAAATGCTCTTCTCTCTTTTCTTTTTTATAGAAAAGCATATATTTTGCATATAAAGGGGAGATATCGATTCTCAGTACATTTTAAAATGTCAAATTTAACAAGGTTTTTCATTTTTGTTTGAAGCATTCTAGGATTTGGGAATAAGAATGGAACTATTTGTATAATGTTAATTAATGACAATACAACAAAATACAACATTACTAAGCAATTTAAACCATTAACCAATAAAATATATGAATTTATGTTACAGTTTACCAGAAAAGTGTTTTTCTATGATATACCTTTAAAAGCGATTCCATAAATATGGGATCAGTATATGTTCAACATAAAATTTTTATTCCACTCTAGCTAAAGACTAAATGGATTTTTTTAAATGAGAAACTTTATCTTCTGTATTTTAAGCAGAACAAATTTGAATTTTGTCTCTGATAATAAAATTTTGTACAGTAATGTGTAATTCATCACTGTCTTAATTTTCTGACATGTGGAGACATGGCTAAGATAAATAATACCCTCAGCCTTTTGATGATGTTCTCATTTTCATTTGAGATAACAGTTTAATAGTGCTGAATAGATACACTGAGGTTTTGCAAAAGAGAAAAACATGTAAGAAAAAATATTTTTTGACATGAGGAATTTTTCAAAACACATTGAAATGCTGGGATTAGTACAAAGCAGAGATCCTGAGAAAACCCAAAATTTGGGCTTGGAAATATTCTTAAGCACTCCATGACTAACAGGACACTGAGATTGGAATAGAGAGCAAAGTATGACTTTTATGCTTTTCTGATTATGTAAATTTTGAATAAACAAAAAGATATTTCATTGGTAAAAGTTATTTCAACTGGAATGGAGTTCAAATGAGTTTTTAATAGAGTCCTTGAATTCAGGCTTTTATTTCCCTTTTTTTGAAGAACAGTTGTCAGCAACAGTGAGATGTGAAATATGTGTAATTATTTACCCATTGGATACAATCGTGTTCCCACTGAAGTCAGCTGGAGCTTTGACATTGACATCACTGGGCGTAAAAGCCAACCATGTATTTTTCAAAATATGCCTTTCAATGCCAGAACGTCTTTTTTCTAACAGTGAAGAAGATTTCTCCAGTACTGCATATCTTAATCTGATGAAAATCGGAAGGGAATTTTTGAGGTCCTCATTCTTTAAAATACAGTAGGGAACATTGATGATTTGAGCACAGGTAAGCTGAACTGGGGCCTAAATGAATATGTTTATAGTGCCCTACCTGTTAAGCACTTCACTGTGTTATTCTGGGGCTAGAATTTTGACAGTATGCAAAATTGCATATATGTAATTTTTGCATATGTCACTGGAATATCGAGCCAAATCCATCATACCTCTTCTTCCTGAGGTCAGGTCTGAAGTAGGAATTCAGGAGGCATGAGGAGGTGGCTTGGGAGCCGGTAGAGAGGTTTCACATTAAGAGGTGATCCTAGTATGAACTCTGAAGGGCTAGGATATACTTTAGCACTCTCTGGGAGCATTAAAAGAGCTGAGATAAACTGCACAGCCACCTTGGAAACATCACTGGGAGAGGAGGCAGGATTTGCAGGAGAAATGGCACTTCTCTCTGAAATCCCAATGGCAGCATGTCTCCTAATCAAACATCAAAAAGAGAATGCTTGTTTCTTCCGCAGTGCAACCACTGCAATCAGCAGCACTTCAGTTGGTGGCTGAGCTGCTTTCAAGTTGGATGTTTTCATACAAGACCAAACGAAAGAGCTGTTTATTTGTTCTCCGTGTCTTCGGTAAGAGCAGAACTTTAAAGGCTCCCATTTGCTTTGAAAGCTCAGCAGCTGAGTTGGAGGGAGTAGAAGAAAGGGTAGTTAGAGCCTTTGGTTTGCATATTGACTTAGGAGTATTTGCTTATTCAGGCCTATTTTAATAATGGAAAATCAGTTTTTGATGACTAATTCCCTGCTTCCTCCTATTCCTAGCAATAATTATCTTGATTTCTTTAAGCTGCACCTTCTTGATAGAAGCCACCATGCTGAGTCTCACTGCTATTAGAGGGACTCTGACTCCTGTATATTGGAACTGTGCAGGACTAAGGCCTTCGGAAAGTAGACGACCATTCAGTGATAATTCTGGCTTTTCTGAGAATCAAGGACAGAAGAACCATTTTAGAGAAACAGTGTTCAGAAAGACATATTTTGATAAGAGAGGCTGTATCTTGGATAGGATGGGAAGCTGAGCACAAAGATGGTTGTCAAAAAGGTGTAATGAAGGTTATTGTTATGAGATGTGACATAATGGGTATATGCTTGTGAAATGAAAGCCTCATTACATTGAAGCTTAGCAATTATGCTGGGGCCACAAGCTAATTAAAGTAAACAGAGTTTGCTGGATGGTTAAAAGGAGGCACCCTACTGAAATGCCTTCTAGTGATTGTTGTTTGCATCTTGGGGCTGATGGTAAATTGTAGAAACTCCTCTGTGCTGAATATAGCCCATACCATACTATTTTTCTATGCCAGCTTGTGGTAAATTGGAATTTGGAATAATCCTGCAAGGCTGGAGGAGAACTGTATCAGCAAGGCCATAGCAAGGCTTCATCCTCATGTGCATTTCCCATATGTCACCTAGTCCCCTTTCTATCATGGTCCCGCTGCTCTTCCTCTCAGGCCACAGCAACTCTAGGAGCAACAGGCAGAGTCTGGGTATATTTTGAATGGTTTTGGCCTTTGTATTGCCTTGCCTCTCAGCAGCAATCAGAGGATTACACTCAAAAAAAACAGGGCAGAGGGTTCTAAAAGATCTTGATATTGTACGGTGTGACACATCCTGCCCCAATCCACCAACGTGCCTCCCTATCTGCTAAACTTCAAAGGCATAAGAAGCAGCTTTAGGGCTCGAGCCCTACCATTATGCTTTCGTTTTGCAGTGTACTGAACATGATGTTAATTACTCACTGTACTGTTACTGTGTTACTTTTAACAAACATCTTTTTGCTTCTTGAAGTTGCTCAGAAATCACTTTTGCCCATTACACTTAACATATCTTTGACCTGCTCATTGCAGAAGGTTAAGAAAAAGAAAGAAGAGGAAGAGGGGGAGGATAATGAAATGCTATTACATGACATGTCTATTACAGTAATTCATTTCATGTGGCAAAGAACTCTTGCCAGTGATAAATGCATGTTCGTGGTGCAATTATGAGATGTACCTTGGACTTTTCAACAATAAAACATTCAAAAGGTTGCAATAAGCACAAGCACAAATGTGAAACAGTTCCTTAAGAAGATTAAATAAGTCACAAATATGATTCTAATAAATGGTATTATTTTGAGAGATGCACATTTAGATCTATTAATTATTTGTAGTTAATACCAAAAATAGCGTTTTTGTAAACTGCTTCCACTCCACAATCACCTGTGTAACCCATTTGTTTCCATCCCACTCAGTTTAGCAGATTGACACATTTCAAATACATTCCTGTGGAGGTTACAGTAATTGTGTTTTAATAGAAGCCTTAGCTCAAAATCAGCACGTCTTACCATACAGATAAATGAGATAGATAACTGATATCTGAATGATATCTGAAACTGGGGTACTGATACCTGAAATGCAATTAATCATAGCAACTCTGTCCCTGTCAATGTGTCTATAAGGTTTTGAATGGTTGATGATCTGGTTTGTCACACTCTACTAAAGAAGGTAAAGCCAAGCAGAGAAGCAAGGACGGTAAGTAGCTCCAAAGAAGGAGCATATGTCAACATGGAAAGCAGAGGCACATATGGGAAGTGGGATTTCTTTCATGATCATTTTCTGAAGCTTTGTGCAGCTGTAAAGGACAAACAGAAGAAAACCCAAGCAGAGAAGCTGGAGCAAATGAAAAGAAAGCTAGGGACACAAGCATCAGAGCCACTGGCTGAGAAAAGCTTATGGAGAAGGATTTGAGGGTTAAATGCTGACTTACAAGACTGAAAAGAATGTGTACAGAGGGTTATTTCACACTGATTCTATTCAATGCAAAGCAGTTATAATAATGTCTGGTGGAACAACTGTGATAGGAGAGAGCTTTTACATTAAAAAGTCTTCACAGGTCAATGCTGTATGATTAAGGCCACACACACATTTTAAAACATATTCTTCCTTCAGTTGCCACCAGCTGTAAGACAAGCTATTTGTGGTTAAGATAAATAATGGCTGATGGTTATCACTAAATTTGGTGGGTTTGAGATGCAGTATAAGATGATTTTAATAGTGCCTTACTGATTGGTCTAGGCTTGTAGGCTATGAATCTTGGTTAGGATTTCATCGCGTTTGCTATGCAATCTGCAGACTTTTCCCTTTATTTTTCAAACAGTGCAAGCCATAAGCTGCACCATATATACAGACTGCTTGGACCATATTAAAATAAATGAACTGCTTAGGGAAGCTCTTGCTTGAGCTAAGATTAGTTCACAGAATTCAGTAGCAGATAAATGGTTGACTCAGGAATTTTTTTAGTTCTGTTTAAATCTCCTTATCATTGAGAGTATTTTTCAGTAACTCATAGTTCAGCCTGGCAAAACCAGTCAGATGAATAAAAAGCTACAGAAAAAATATCAGGATCATGTTCATAAAAATTATCTATACATCTATCTTTACATAATTCATTCTTCTGTGACCTTACCCAGCACTGACATTTCAAGTGCATGCAGCGTTTTGCATTTTACTATTTTTGTGTGCACAATATATGACATTAAATTAAAATGGGCATATATTTAATTGATATAGCTGCATGGCTCTTCTATGGAGGCTAAATACTCAAAATTACATGTGCAATAAAAAATGGAAAATGAAGGTCAAAGATTTAAAATTAGGTGTGAAATTGCAATTACGCTTTTAAAAGCATTTCACATGTGTTCAGCAATTGTGCTTTGTAATTGGATGTAAAATGGTGCGACATGTTTTAAGTGTCTAAGTGATTTGTTTAGACTATAAAAGGACAGAAGTCTACTACTTCCTTCCTGCATACATTATGCTTGCTACTTCTGCTGACCAGATACAAACCTGATAGGGCATAAAGGTACAAAATGCTGATTGTATTACATTTGAAAAACTGAAGTAAATAATAAGAAAAGAGATTTGCTAAAACCAAGGGATTAAGGAAAATATACATGAGAACTAACTCTGCAGACTTCAACAAGAGGTGCATATATATCTGTGAACAGACTCCAATAAATGGTTGACTCACTTTCAGCTAGGCCAGATAGTGTTTGTCTTCTTAAGAAGTAAATATACCCAATTTCTACACATTGTGCTAGCAACTTCTAATTTGTATCAAAGTCGGTGACTGAAGAACTGTGTGCACTGGTCTGAAGTCACAGCAGGATTAGGACCTCCATGTGTCCTGGTAGTAATGTTTCAATTAATGTACTATCCAGTCCTATTTTGGCAGAGCTAGAGAGATTTGAACAGGTGAGACAAAACAGTGCAATACAGTACTTCCAAATAGCCTATTTCCTACACTGTGTCAGCCTTGCTAATTTTAGGTGTCTACAAGGTAGATGTCTCTGTCTGAACTTGTTATCGAGGCTTCCTTGGTCAATATGGAGAAAAAAACAATCACATCCTAAAATATGTAACTAACATAATGAGGTGTGTAGAAAAGGTGAGTAGCATGAATTAATTTCAGTGGTAGGATAGTGTAAGTAGGAAATTTTAAGGCATGACCTGAAATGAGTTACAAACTTCTTGGAAAAGGTTACTTCATTTATTGTAGATGAAATTAGTCATGGAAGCTGCACTCCAGGAGTTGGTTGGATCTTGCGTATTAAAAAGTAACCATCAAACAAAGAGAGTCACAGGAGCACTTTTCTCCTTCTGAGGTTTGGATGCAGATGTGAAGGAGCTACCATTGAGTGGGTTGTCCTCTCACATACATTTCAGAATTATGGCACAATTTTTGAACAAGACAGAGCGCAACTTATAATGATGGAGACAAAGAAAGCAAACACATAAAAGATAAGATTTGATAAGAAGGAATGCAATAAACCAATTTGATTCAATTTGATTCATCCCAATGTCACTCTCATCACTGTTGTATCTGTGAAGTCTCAGTAGTGCATTAAACAATGTAACTATTATGTATTATGTGAGGTTTATTCTTTTTATTCTCATCTCAGAAACAGAACTGTTTACTGTGTACTGTTCTGCTTTGGAGAGATTTTAGTTTTTGTTTTTTTGTTAATGTATACTGTTAGGTGTACATTTAGATGTATATTAGACAGTCAAAGACAATTCTTTGAGCTCAAGATGAAGAGACTTTTGATGATCCTGAGTTTGAGAGTTCATTGCTGAGAGATATGCTTGTACAGGTTACTCCATGATCGCAGCCCAGCTCCCCGGATAGCTCATACTGCCACAGAATCAAGCTTCTTTGTAAGGTTGAAAGTTCATTTAATTCTGCAGAGTGAGGCTCTCAGGAATGGCCTAAATTTGGACACTTTAAATATCTTTAAATATTATGATTGGGAACACAAAGCACTCTGAAAATCTTGAACCATCAGCCTGCGTCAACAGGGGACAGACTTCTGTTCATGTTCATCTATACCACTGAGGTGATGTGATGCACCATTTTGTACTAGTTGGTATTTCTTAAAGGTATCACCCCAAGTGTGTGACATTGAGTTCATCCAGCTGGCAACTAATATAATAGAGAGCTGATCTTCATCTACCAGTATGGACTGGGATCTTCAAACAAATTGACAGTACTGAAAATATTTTTACCGTCTTAGAGATGAAAGATACTAAGAGGGCTGGAAGTATTCCTGAATTACTGACTGAATGTACTTTTATGGGTATCTTTCAGCCACAGGAGATTGCATCATGTCCATAAATGTTTCCACATACTTTTCTCTGCCCAGGAGAACTATCACACTTCCTCAGAGACACTTTCAAACAGTTGCTTTTCCCTACAAGTACTAGGGCATCTTAGGGACATTTCTAATGTTAGCAGGATGCATGTAATCTATGTATTAAGTCCTTGCCCTGTTACTTCTTCATCTCACGGCTTGAAAGGAACTCTGGAAAATAAGCTTAGAAAACATGAATCTTCAGGGTTGAGAGCGTCAGATGCTAGAGTTATTTTCTGTGGATATGGGTCTGATTCACGCCCCCTTCAAAAGACCTAAATCATTGTAGTGCACCATTGTAGACCTCTGTTCCTTCTATTAGATGAGGCAGCAATATCTCCTGGTCAAGACATAGTAAGGAGATCCAGAACAAGGAAAACCGATATACACTGTCTGTACTTAGATAGCAGATGATTGTCCATCAGTGCTGCAAGCTGATAAGCTGCTTCTTTTCTATATGCTAAAACCAGAGTAGCTCCTGAGACATTCATAGGAGAGCAGGCAGAGTCATTGTCTGAACAAGGCTCTGGTTTGTTTGATTAATGAATAATATCATTCTCCCTAACTCTTTGATACCATGGTAGGTGAGATCTTCTAGACTGATATAGAAGATCCTTTACATTGTCCAGGTCTAATCAATGTGTAACTGTCTTACATTATAAAAACAGAAGTAGCATCAGAGCACTATATAGTAGTAAACAGAAGGTGGTGCAATAATTTGTTCATGGTGAAGGCAATTGGCCATAAGAGTTATGAACAAGTTTACTATACTGAAAAAAAGTAAGTAGGTTGCAGAAATATAAAATAATAAGAGAAACCCTTGCAGTCTTGAGTAAAGACATTAAAATGTAAATGGATTAACATGCCACTTTTTAATCTGGGAATGGAAAAGTGCACCAGACAACTCAATACTTAGGGAAGGAAGATGCTGAGGGAGAAGTATGGAAGCGAAACAGTGCAGCACAAAGTCAATAACCTGGAAATTATATGTAAAGGCAAAGTATTTCCTTTGACTGGGGAAGGAGCAACTTTAGCCTTCATAGCACACACAAACACACACATTTCAAAACACTATTAGAAACATAGCATGCAAATTTATTGAAATGAAAGAATAGATTAAAACAGTCATTACCTAGTACTGGGCTTCAGAAAATTGAAGGTGGCCAGGCACAATGATTATGTGTAGTTAGGCAGCCAGGGTATTGCCATCTAGTAAGCCTAACTTTGATCATTAGCATGCTAAAGAAGAAGTGTTGGGGAAAAAGGCCTCTCTCAACTTCTGGAGGATAATGAAAGCAATAGCAATAAGTAGTGTGAATTTACAAAGTACAGATCTTGTGAGACAAACTTGATTGCTTTTTTTGATAGAATTGCAAAATTATTGGATGAATTTAGAGAAGTAGCTATTGTCTATTTGGATTGTAATAAAACATCTGACAGCAGCTTTCAAAAATTATTCAAATTATCTAGGGAACAAACATGTTCACATGGACTGAAGTTGCCTGAAGAACTGTTAACAGAAGATAATGAGAAGTGGCAATTCATACGGTCTGGGTGGATGTCTGGGTTTACTCAAGTTTTAATGTCTTCATTAATGATTTCTCAGAAAGGAAGGAAAAAGGAGCCCATTAATGAAATTTACAGTGTGAGGGACTTGTTAACAACAATAAAGATGGGGAAAATTTACAAGAGCCTAGAGAATTGAATAATGGGCAGAAAATAAAGTAAGATTCACCTCTAAATGCAGGCTAGTTCTCCTGGGGAAAATCATTCACTAACTCAGCTTCTGCATAGAGTGGAGAAACTTGAACAGTACCAATGCACAACAATCTAGGTAAGTTAGTAGAGGAAAGCAAGTACAAGTTTGCAATGAGTTATAGCTGCAAAATGAGTTAGCACCATTTTGGGATCACACTCTGATGCATAATGTCACCAAGAAAAGAGTTATAATCTTTCTGGACCAGTTTTGGTTTGACTGCAACGAGAATAGTACATTCAGTTTGTCACTCTCAGATAGAATTTATAAAACTGGAAAGAATTCAAGAAGAGACACAAAAACAGGACTTGGGGAGATGGTATCTGATTGCTCTAATTAGGTGTCTCAATTTTCTAATAGATGATGTCCTTAGCAAAGAGATTATGAAAATAAAAAGTGTCCATGTATTTATATGTGTACTGAATAGGTATAAGATAATTGAGAAAATCGTAGAAGACCAGTGACTAAGAGAATATTTGAGGAACCTAAACTCAGTAAAGGAGAGGCAGTCTTTATGATTATAGGAAGAAAGAGAATGAGTTATAATACATATAAGAAGCGTATTCACAATGTCAGCTTGAGGCTATTCAGATATCTAACAAGTACTTTGCATTGTTTATGTGTTTAATATTTGGATCCTTAGATCAACTATGGAAATATGTGCCTCTAGGGGGAATAGGAATGGGGAAGGAAGAGGCACTACAGCTTAGATATCCCAAGTTTCCTGGAATGGATGGTGTGAATTCTCCAATAACAATAATGGGATGAAGTTAAGAAAAGGCTAATGTAAAGTGAGCATCAGGGAAAAAACAGAAACTAAATTTCCTAGCTATAAAACATACTGGAATGGGAATCAGTTTGAAAAGAGAAATGTTGGCATATCCATCATCTGACAGTTTTCAGATTTTCAAATTTTCAATTAATTTTCAAATTAATTTCAAAATGAATTTATTTTTCTTATCATGCTGAGGAGTGGGGAAAGAGAGGGATGCTACATGATGACTCAAAGCTTCTGTAGTGTTTCAGCCAACCTCCTTCCCGTTTAGCTTGCCAAACGGCTCTGAGGCAATGACAGTACATTTTGGACAGTACAGTTACAGGAATAGTAACCCTCACAAGGGTGCCATCAGCTGTTGGAAAGCCAGAACCATGTGAGCATCCAGCTCTGCAAGTGCCCTGTCAGTGTTTCCATTGATCGAACCTGAGACTCTCGAGTCTGGAAAACATATTGTGAAGAAGGAATCCAAATCAGCAGCGGACCAGATTTACTGCCCTGACATGTCTTTAAATTTCTCCAACTGCTGTCAGTTTGTGTTTTTAAAAGATGCTGAAGAACACTGAACACCTTCACTCACTAGCTAATAGGTGTGTAGATTGACATCTGCCACTGGAAATGGATTATACCTACCTGCTGATAGCAGAGTTGCAAAGACCTTGCTGTCATTACAGTAAGCTGCAAGGAGCATGGAGCATCCATGAGGGTTTGGGCTCACCGGAGCATCCTCCTGTTACTGTCGCGTGAAGGGAGGGAAAGGGGTAATCAGCTTTGCCTGCCAGAGCCCTCCTCAAAAGGACTTTCACTGAGTCAGGTTCGCAAAGTTGATCAAAATAGACGATTTATTAGAGTGACAGATCAACAGGTTCAGGATTGCCGGTGATAAATGCACTTACTGCAACAAATTTTACTTTTTCTGAGCTCAATTTGATAATCAAGCACTTTCAACAATGGTATTTTTCCCGGGGTAACGTCTGCTGTTGTCGGAGGCGCAAACCTTACCAAAAAGGTGTCCCTGTTTTGGGGAGGAGAGAGGTCCAGGCCCGTCGACCCATCCGTAGGTTGGTGTTCTCATCCTCCAAATGGAGGATCGTTTATGCACTGAATTTATACTCTTGGCAAGGTGGGGCTGAGTCAAACACTGGGATGTTTGGTCCTTGTCGAGCTCAGCAGAGGGTGTCAATGGCTGCTGGCCTTTTTTTTCTTTTGCCCCTATCAACAACACCAGGCTGCAAGACTCCCACCTCGCCCCAGGTGTCGTTTTGGGTAGAGCAATGTCAAGTGGTGAGACCTCCGCCTCGCCCTGGGTGTTGTCTCACCCCTCACCAGCATGGGCATCAGACCGCAAATCACCCTTTGTATCCACTGTTTACCCCATGGCAGGGAGGATCACAGATAATCACAGACCATTATCCCACACCTCCATCCCCCTGCCAGGATCTGGATCGTACATTGGTCCATGACAAATCTTAGTGCAGTGATTGTCAGAAGAGATAGCTTTGAGGTAAGTAACTATTGATAAGAAAACATAAAGCATATCCTTTAATTTTAATTGACTCCCATCTTTAGCTCTTTTTGTGTGATTATGGCTGTACCTTGAAAAACTCTTACCTGACTCTGCTTTCTCATCCTCAGACTCTCCCAGAACCAAATTATAGCAGCTCTCAGAAACTCACCCCAATGGTAATTGAAAGCACTTTGGGCATCTTAAAAATGAGATTTTGATGCATAGATAAATCTAGCGACACATTACAACATTGCCCTCTGAAAGTGTGCAAGATATTCTTGGCTTGCTGCATATTACATAACATAGCCATTAAATGCAGATTATCTTTCAAAGGAGAGGCAGAGATTAATGAGTCAAACGAAAATGATGAATTAAATGAGCCTGATCAGACACACTTACAAAATTAGCTAGCAAAGAGTTCTATAGAAACAAGAAATATTAGAGCTAGATTGCTCAAACACAATTTTAAGACGAGTGGCAATGCATGTAAACATACATTATAGTATTCTTATTATATTCTATTTTTTTCTGTCAAATGCATAATGCAAAGACATTACAGACATTACTTCGAAAACAGTTCCTTGGGCAAGAAAAAGAGGGTGTATGCCTTTCTTTTGACTGAGAACTGAGACTCTGACCACTGACTCTTGCTGGCCCTGAACCGGCGCTTGGTCTGTTGCCAGCAGGTGCTGGATGCTTCAGTGGGTCTCCATGAGAATCCAGAAAAGTCTTCTCCTATAGTCAGGCAAGATCAGAGCTCTAAATCAAAGACAATGATTTGCTCTGTGTCTGTAGGCAATCATTTATCCTTAGTGGAACTGCAAATCATTTAGCCTTTGTATAATAATACTTTCTCCCCAAGGGGTGTTGGATGGTTTAAATATTGAAAGGTGGGAAAAAGCTGGGAGATCCTTCAGTGGAAGTTGTTCTGTAAATAAAAAGTTGTCTTGTTTTTATATGCTGTAATGGGCAGAAAGATGGTGACTTGCTAGTTACCATTTTTAAAGCTTGTTTCCTGCTCATATCTGCTAAAGAATTTCCATGCGTCATGGTAAGACTGTCACTGGATGCTGTCGTTATCCATTCAGCATTAATACTGACCCTGGAACAGAGAGTTAGCATCTCCCCAAACTATTTCTTTTAATATTGTTCTAATTCTTTTAATGTTGTTCTACGAAAGGAACATGCAGTTTCAGTGCATCAGGGACAGAGCTTGGAGCTTTTGATGGGACCCATGGGCTTTCAAGGCACCCTGGGCACATATACTCAAAACAGAGCAAATCATGGTCCCCATGGCCCAGCTCACAGCCTGAGCAGGAGTAGTTGCCTTTACTACTTTCCCTCTTATCAAGCCTGAGGGCTTAAGGGCTGCAGTGTTCAAATGCAACTGAACTGCTGATACTCCTTTCTATTCCACAGATGCAAACTACTCGTTCTCCCAAACACTCTAACTAATTAACATAATTAAGTTAAACAGCAGTCTGAACTTATTTGCAGGTTGTTTTTCTATTTCAAAACTAAAGAGGGGCTTTTGTGACTGAAATCTTGGGGATTTTTTCCAATTCTGTTAGTAGGTTGAATAAAAGATATATCTTGCCTACTCACTTTGTACTGCCTTCATCCATACAATCCTGGCTACAACAGCAATACCTCTGTGAAAATTTATGAACTGTATACTCAGAGGAGACTGCCAAGATGCCTTGCTGACACTACTTTAATTACCATATCATCTGATAAATGACTGCATAGCTTTGCGAGATTACTTTGGTGATGGAGATCAAGACACTGGCTCCACCAGACTGAATACAACCTCTTCACTTAATTTATGTAAATCTCTGACATCAGTCATATCCCCAGCATATGTTTCTGGAACTCCATCCATCACTGTCATGATGTCTCTATCAGTTGATGCTAATACTGCTGTTTCTAACTCAAAAGCTAAAAGAAGATGTGAAAATTGATGGATAGGTGAATAGCTGCTACTCTGGACATTTCTTATTCTTGATGGAGTTTTGGCTGACTGGTGTGTGGTGAGTGAATTCAAGATACTGACTGTGTTTGTAATCACATTCTCCATCCTTATTTTTATAATAATTCAGTATTTAGCATCAGTGTTCCAAAATATTGTCATAAAAGAGCTATGATCTATAGCACTCTAACCAGAGCTTGTAGCGAGAGTAATATATTTTCTGAAAATGGGCAATAGAAATCACTAGAGAAAATGAAACGAATTCAGATTCTTGATCACTGGTAGACTTCTTGGCCTTGGAGAATGTAACTGTAGCAAAAAAGGAACATACAGGATCTATGTGTAACTGTTCTGACTGTGCTGCTGTTTAACTTGGATGGCCGACCTTCTTGGATACCTTGGGATGTGAATGATTTTGGTCATACTTTACAGAGAAGATGGTGAGGACCCTGAGAAATGTCTCCAGAAGAGTCAAAGCAGTCAAGGCATGGAATAAACGCTGGGGCTGTGATTCCCCTCTGCTGGCTGAGGGCTGGAGAGGGAGGCTGTAGCCTGCAAAGAGACTGTGTGTGTGGAGGAGTTCCCAACCAGCACCTGCTAAGAGGCACGAGGAAACTGTCAGACTTTGTGAGTGCAGATCAAATCGAATGTGCCCTTACCTTTCCTGACAGCATTTTCACAAGCAGGTTTTAGGGCATGCACTGGGAGACCACAGTCAGGGAGCAGGGAAGGCTGGTTGCTCCTCAGGGAAAGGGGAGCCAGGAGCCGAGTGGGATAAAGGAGCAAGGGCCCGTACCACCACCCAGGGACTGCTCAGGGCAAGTGCCTCATCTGAAAAGCACTCGGACGCTTCTTGGAACTGCTGATTGCCAGCAGTTATTGGGCCCCTACACCAGACTGAGAGAGACCAGTGTAATTTGGAAAGATTCCTACCAAATCTTTGCACATGTTTTTCCTTGAGAAAGCTGAGGCCAAAGAAATTCAATGCCAGAGCACCTCTTCCAAACTTTTGGTGCTCTGCTTCAGGCCAGAGTGTCTTTACCAAGCAGCAATAATTTCAGTGGTTAGTGATCTCTTGGGAAGAGCAGCACTGCCTGATCAGAGAAACTCTTCAAAGCACTATCAAAATTATGATAATTCCTTCATTTAAAAAGTCTTTCTGGCTTCCTACCAAAGTGTATGCCTGCACTGCAGCCACACAAGTGTCGTTACAGGTACCTTTAAGCTAACTATGTAGCTTTCATAGCGGGACAAATAAGCTGATACTTTACTGCATACTGCCTCTGCCATCTGAGTCAAAAAGCTCTAGACACTGCTCACAGGCAGTTCTCACCTGATGTTTACAATCTTTAGCTAATATTTCTAGTCTAATATAGTGTAACCTTATACTGCAGTCATTTTCAAGCTTTTAATTGAATCTTTCTTGTTCCTGAGCCTCCAGAGAAAACTCACAGCTATAAACGACCAACTCTCCTCATGAGCCCCTCAGATGCAGATATCATCATTTCCATCCATGTCATTTCTGCTCCAGGGAGGGTTCAAAGGCATATTCTACCTGGGGCTAATCTTAAAAGACATTTGTACTTTTTGTGAAATGAAGAAATGTCCTGGTCCATGTTTTCCTTTTCCTTTCCCTCTTTCCTTTCCTTCTGAACCAAATTCACTGGAGGTTTACAGCCTGAGCGAACACCTAGTAAATGTTGTGGGATCAAGTCCAAACTTTCCAAAGGGCAGTAGTTGTAATCATGGCAGATAATTTATTGTGTCTTTAAACAAGGTACTAGGACTACCATCACTAAAATGTTTCCAGTAATTGGCATTACCAGATAGCACGTTATTCACCAAAAAATGTTATCTACCTGAAAAAAAAAATTAAAACATTTAATCATGAACAACACACACAATTGTCCTTTAAGCAGAAATGGTAAAATAAAATTTAATATAGTCATTTTTCTTACTTTGTAAGCACACACATTTAGCAAAGGAAGACTGTCATTTTCTATCAAACAACTTTGATCAAGACTAATGACTTTCCTCCAAACATCTGTTTTTCTTTAGATCGCCATACTTTCTGTAAAAACTAAGGTTTTAATTAGATTCTTCTTCCATGGAGAAGGACCTTTATGAAAACAAATCTTGAGCCTTGGAGCACTTCATCATTATACTCTTACTTCCTGTTATTAATATAATTAAACATGTTGATCTCACAGAGCCTATGGACACATTACTGTTATATATTGCCAGCTCACCCCGCAGAGTGCTTTCCATTTGATCCAGTATTCTCTATTTTTAATTTGACCATATAACTCTGAGACTCTAAAAGTACCCTTTTCAAAGGATTTGTTCTCAGTTTGTATTTTGATGGACAAAACAATCATGATTTTCAAAAGATCTTAGTGGGCATTGTCCTAACTCTTTTCCCTTGAGGTTAACTGTAAATTTGTATTTAATCTCTCAGAACAAAGTTATGCAAAGTTACTTCCATCCAAGTACATTTTTATGCATTAGACTTAGTGAATTTTGAGCAGCTTGCTCAATCAATATTTATTAAGTGATCAGTCCTAACAATGAAGTGTAGTCAAAATAAGCGGTAGGCCCACAATATAACATTTTTGACTATTAGAGATTTAATCAATTGAAGAAAATAGCGAGGCAAACTAAAGAGTGATTGAAATACTGTACACAAGTCATTGTAGTAGTCTAATTAAACTAAAAGTAATAGCACAGCCTTTATCAATCAATCAGGCTTGTCTGCAACAGCAAATGCTACCAAGCTGAAACTCAAGAATCAAATTTTATATTTTCCATCACATGATGTAGAAGAAAGCAAATGAGCTTAAATTACAGTCTGGAATGCCAAAGGCAGGCACTTGGAGGACAAATGTAGCTACATGTTGTCAAAATATAGCACTACACATTTTCCATCTACATCAACTATATACATCATGGAAAAAAAAAGGTGTAAGCTGGCAGAATTAGATTTTAGGGATCAAATATTTTAAGGAGTTATAGAATTTGTGCTGCAATGTGCCACATTTTGAGTGATGAGTCTTAATGGAGAGAATACATATATGCAGAGAGCAGCAAAGTATTGGTGGTAGTATAACGTTATTGATAGGAGAATGGAGAGAGAGAGAGAGAGAGAGAGAGAGAGAAAGAGAGAGAGAAATGTATAGTGTTTCAGAAATCCGGATACAAATGTGAACCCATTGCAATTACTTATCATCCCTTTTTCGTAACTAAATGACTGACTTTGGCATGCAAGTAGTACAAAACACTTGAACCAAAGGAGAAAAAAGGTTGAATCCAGGCATTTTGGCTGATTAAAGAATTGCTGTGGCAATCTTTTGTTCCTTCCACACTGTAGAAAATTACCTATGGTAAGGTGAATATATACTGTATTACCATCTCTTTAGGTATCACCAGGGAATTGCTCAACTCATAAACATATACAAAGAAGAAGGACGATAAGGTTCGGAGTTGTGTCACATGATGTGTATAGAGTTAAATGTGACACAATGAGCCACCAGTTAAGACTACATTAGCAAGTAGCGTGTGCATTAGGGGAAGATCTGTACAGAGAAACAGTTGGTGCTGAGGACCCAATGCTACCCAATGGGCATAACCAACAGGTTATGCATTTTCCAGCGATTTTTATTTCCTACTGTCTCAGGTTTCCTCCCATGAACTACATGCCTATTAGTGGCTGGAGTGCATCTGCTGACCTGATTTCCTGCAGGAGGAAACCAACGCAAGCTCTCCAGTACAGAACTGTGATGTGAATCAAAGTGCAATAAGTTTGGGGGGAATGATGGGAGATGCTTGTCAAAAGTACGCTCCTGACCTGAACTAAAACACCGATGTAGAGGCCCCAATGTGACATAACTAAATTTTTTAAAATTGTGGTATAAGGGTATCATTTCAAGTTTCTCATCTTAGGCTAATTGTAGATACAAATAGTTTGAAAATATAAGGCCCTATAAGGCATAAATGAATTAGCTATTGTTTTAGCATACACTGATCTTATTCATACTTATGTAAAACAAGAATAATCCAAATTAAAGATTTTTTTAAATGTGAAGACCTATATCTACACATGGTAATCACATAAAAAGGCTAAAAAAACTGGCAATCACATAACAGTCTTAAAACTGGTATTATTTTAATGTTATCTAGATATGAAACTAAATACCTAACTTTGGGGTTTTAAATTTGAATTTTTGTTGTGACTGTGCATTATAAAGTTTTCTGTGGCATCTAGAGTCCCTCATGCAAATAGAAACAAATAAAAAAAGTGTATTGGAATTAGTCATTCAGTCTTTTCATAGTTAATGGGGAGAAACACATTGATGTTCATCTCATTGTAATGTGGATATCTAAAATAGGTCAGGTGGTCATGCACTAGATTGCATGCATTGCCCATTTAAAGAGTCTAGATGGTCGGAAGGATGCAGAGCAGATGTGTACAGGCAGGTGAGGTGAGGTGAATATCAATCATAACATCTAAAGTGTACAGGATATTGTTATTGAATCTCAGTGCATCATAAATAGGTCTTACATAGCTATTATTTGATGAGAAGATAATGGACTTCATTCCTTTCATGTCTATGCTGCAGTTTGTATACACAAACTGTTTTGAAATTGTTGGTATCAAACCAATATAAAATAAGTGTGCAGGGCAGTAAAATCAGGCTTATGTTTAAAATACTGCAGTGTTGTTGATTACCTAAGTGAGGTTAATTTAATTACTCAGAATTCTTAATTACTCACAGTTTTCAAATTAAACCATATGCCTCATTTCTCCATTGTCTCTCAGTTAAGCACTTGGAATGAGACACAACACAAAACACGTGAAGTTAACCTTTGGTCATTTCAAGTATTAACATAAATAGTGTTCATTTTTATTTTTAAAAAGTTAAGGGTAATATTGTTTCTGATCCTGAATCTTCAAAAAAACAGTGATGCACACACAAAAAATTACCTGAATTTTATTTGTTCACTGCACAGTAAAAGTGTGTGTACTTACCATGGCAATCTTACTTTCTCCAGTAACACTAGGCACATCTGTGACCCACTAATCTTAATAGAATACATTTACTCATTTAAGCTATGAACTCTTTGAAGATTACATCGACCATAGGACAGGTCACTGAATCAGGGTGAGAAACCCTCTTCTGCCTTGCTTTTTGGCACTAATGTAGTGGATGTTTCATTCAAAGACACTAATGTCTTTAAGCCTCTGCTTCTTGTCCTATCATTCCTTCGTGTCCCCTAGTCAGACCGTTGTTCTGTTGCGGGCAGGGGCATCATCTCCTCCTCATGCTCACCCAACACCTGTCAGAAGACGATCCAGCTCTTGCAAGCAGTCTGCTGTTGATCTTGTACCAGGCACAATCACTAATTGGTAGAGGATAGCCAACACAGTCATGCTGGGGGACATTATTGATGATCATCTCTCATAAAGCTGTCTCTTTCTAGTCTTTATAGGAATGAACTATCAGTCCTGATTCTGTGATAGAGATGAGATGATAGCAACTGTGTGAGGAACTGTGTACTGCACTGCATGTATTTATGTGTTCATTTACCAATGCTATTAGAGCGCCCCAAATGTGCTCTGTGGTTAGGAATGAGGAGCCTGGTGCTGCTTGCAGCAGAGCACACAGACCCCAGCCCTTACCTCCCACGGTGTGACTTTATTGGTCACTCAAAATCTAAATAGGTGTCTTTTCCTGAAGTAAGGCGGCTATTACAGATTTCTCTCCAGAATTCACTCTGTCATAGTTCCTTCACTCCCTCTAGGCCCAAAAGGTGGGCTTGCTCACTGCTAGGAGCCGTCTCCAGTGACTGGCACTTCCCTAGGCAAGAGCACACAGGAGAGGAGGCCTTGATCTCCTTCAGAGCTTCTGCAGGGGTCTCATCAAAGATTTCGGGAAGAAGTAAGTGATGTCAAGGTCTGGCATGACATTTCCATGGCTGCCATTTGGTTTTCCACACGTCATCTCTGAGGCTGACGACTCGGTTTCTGAAGTTGCTGGTATGCAAGTGCCTTGCAGAGAATCCCCAGCTTTTATCATAGCAGAAAACCTCTGTGGCTGTTTTAAGATGCCAATGTGATGCATAACTCAGGCAACAGTTCAACCTGGACCACAGCTAAGTTTCAAAGAAGCCTTCATGTCTTGGATGATTCAGTACAGACATATTCCCCCCACAGGCTACATCTACTCTGCTAAAAGGCATCTGCTCCAGGGAACGTTCTCTAGCTCCCAGTCCAAGTCATAACTTATTTTCATATTTGTTCACACTGCAGAAGGTTAGTTCCCTTTTGCTCATACTCTGTAAACTCGGTTTGTGTCTTCTTTGGGCTTGAACTAAAGCACATAGGTATGGTATGATCAGGAGACTGGGACCTGGGAATAAACTGGGAAGCTAAATTATCTGAGAGCACACACAGAAAAGGCCACACAGAGCAGCTCTATAATTATCTGCAAGGGAAAAATGCACAAAAAGGCTGATAATTATGAAAACAATTGAAATGCATGGCTCAGAAATAAAACAGAAAGTTACAAATGTAATGACAAAATAAATATCATCAGGGTAAGATAAAAGGGCTTTTGTGGAGGGGGGGGCAAGAGCAGGATGGCACAGTAGGAAGGCAAGGTCTTTTCTATAACATTAGACTTGTCCAAATTCATTTTATAAAGACTCCATCTGACTCTCTATAAAGACTGCTATACCTGCAGGTTTTGACAAGAGGTACTTTTTATTCTATTTTTTTATACCATACTGAGGATTACATGCACCATAATTGTTTACATTCTAAGAATACGGGATGTAATTGCACCAGTGAACTTGAAACAGCCCACTGATGCATTTGTCCAGTTATAGTATACAAATTGTCTAGGGATGGAGGATCACTCTATTGTTTCTTCTCTGTATGATGCAATTAAATTTTCTTTTCTGTACAGTGCACATCACAACAGCTTGTCAGTCCTCACTGAGGACATTGGGAATTGCTATAATGTCAATATTTACTCATTTTCTACTAATACATAGCAAAGCTGATTTCTCTCTCCTTGTGTATATATGTGTGTATGTGTGTATGTCAAGGAAGTGGTCTAGAGTGTAAAAGTGCTAAAAAAAGATGAAATCAATCTCATTTTAAATGGAAAAAAACCAACACTGCATGCGATTGATTTCACCTTTTTGCATAAACATTTTATTTACAATATTTGCTCTCATTGAAAGTTATATTAACTTTCAGCTCTATAGCTGATTTATTCCATATCTATTCCATATATGCTGAAATATTTCTGGTCTATGATTTGCCTGCAAGACAAAACACTCAAAATCTCCTTTTTTGGAAAAAAATGCATTGTCAAACAGATACCTTGTTGTACTTTCACTGCCTTTTCTTGAAAGACTATCAGGGATCTCATCAGTAATTTCTTTGCAAATATGTTTTCTAAGGCATCTCTGTACAAACTGCCTGATCCAGACCCCTTTGAAATCATAGGCAAGATTCCCATTGATTTTGCTGGACTTCAGATTAGATCCTGAGTGAAATCAGAACAGCGCTCCAGTGCGAATGCCTCAATCCGTATTCTGTACTGCTTATCTAGCCTGCAGATATACCACAGGATCACACAGACAGAAGTTTGAGAGGAACTGTAGACTGGAGTAGCAGAAGGAATAAATCAATGTGAAATTATCTGCTGAATGGTACACCTTGTCCCCAGTGAGTCGAAATGTTGAAAGGAGATGTTTAAAAAAGTAAGTAAGTGACTTCTAAAAAATACTATGGGGTATACATTTAAATATATACTTTATTTTATATGTATTATATTATATATATAAATATATATATATATTCTGTGTGTGTATATATACATCATAGTATATATATATTCTGTGTTTGTGTGTGTGTGTGTGTGTCTGTGTATATATATATATATGACTTGCACGATGCATGATTTACACTTATGTAAATCCCAAGCCTGCATAAATTCTCTGTATGTCAGACTGAGATGAGGTCCTTAAAATTTTAGAGAAATTCTTTCTCTGACAAAAATATTTTAATGTAACAGCATATTTTTAAAGTGTGACTACTCCCCGTGGAAGCTGGGAAGCACAGATTAGTGACACAAATAGGGAAAGGGTAATATTTCATAGCCATTTCTTTTAAAATGATAAAAAGTTCTAAAAGAAATTAAAACCCTAGAATGGTATTGAAACGGATAATGACTTTGGTTTTGGGCATAAAAGAGGCTACTGTGAAGTAATCTAAGGGGTGAAAGTGTGACATAGCTATTCCACAGGAACTCCTTGGGTATAAGCTTCCCTGGTCAGTATAGTAAGGTTTACCCTCTTTCACGCTCCCCTTTGGCTGACGGCATGCACTCAGGAAATTCCCACAGAATAACAAGCATGTTGCAAGTTAACACCTTTCTTATTCACAATAGCTTGCATCTTTCTTGGTCTGCGGTGCGTCTGAAAGGATGTGAGCTATCTGAAGCAGTGTAGATAGTCAGGGCTGTCTCTGGAGATGCCTTTTCTGGCTCTTCTTTCCAACTGCAGTAGCCTTGCAAATCTGTTAGGGATGCCAGTTCCCTCCAAAATAGGGCTCAGTTGCCCTGTTTTGATCTCACAAGTAACAGCACAGGCTCTGGTGGGCAGAAACCAGGGGGTCCGGAGAGCCATTTGTGCCTTCTAGCTTTTTCTCCACCAAGTGGAAATCCTGAGAAGCTGAATGCCTCAGTGTTTGCTGGCAGGCACCACTGACCACGATGCGATCTAATCGCCGGAAGCTGGTCTGTCTGAAGCACCACCCAACTTGCCAAACACCGTTCTGACCTTTTTCTGTTTCTTACCTTTCCCTCTGCAGCACCTTTCTGTGGTGAGGGCTCAGCAGAGTTCGGAAATAGTGATCCCTGGGGGCACACACGTACTGCTGTGCAGAGATGAGAGAGAGGAAAAGTATCCGTAGATGACAGCAGGTGGGATGGGGCATGGGGCAACTGGGAGAGGATCTCACTGGCGAGACTCTCCCATCCTTGCAGATATTGCAGGTATTGCCATGTGCAGATTAGACTTCACTTACAACTCAGGCTTGATCGTTTTTCCAAACTGATTTGACTCAGGGGCAAAGACTATAAGGATTGCCACAAGATATGGCCAGGATTTGGCTCCAGGAATGCTTTGCCAAAGCGGCTGTAAACACTGTTCTTCAGTGGTCACTGCAATATATAAACTGAGAAAAAGTGGAGAAAAGAGAGAATTAATTCATCATACAGTGGAGCAGAAAACTCACATCTGTCCTTTATACAAGCCAGTACACCCCATTTATTAATGCCGTTCTCTGCACTGCTGGGTCTAGGCAATTAACTTCCCCTGACTGGATTCCCTAGTGTGAGGAAGGATAGATAGTATGTTCATCATGGGAACATATTGATTTCTTTTTTAAAATTCTCAAGTAAATTGCATAATTTTCAATATGTTCGAAACTGGAAGATAAATTCCTTGTCAGCTGCAATAATAGATGGATAAACTCAATTCTCTAAATTCTAGGGCTGAAACACCCTTTAAAATGTAAACAAGTAAAAGGCAGTTCTGGGTAGAACAAGATTTGACTTCTTTACTCTGCAAATTAAGGTCTAGATTCAAAACTCCAGGCACTTCAGTACCCCAGAAAGATGCATAAAAAATTTAGCCATTCACATGTGTAAGCATTAAAAGCATCAGATTTTCAGAGATAGACAAACATGTGCTGTGTGCATCTGAGATTAAAATCCACTAGCCCTAAGGCACCTATTTGTAAAAAGATATTTAGGTCATTTCAGTGCCCATTTTTTGTCTTTTGATGTGGAAAAATATGTAACACTAGCTTTTATGTAAAGTCTTTGCTTTCAACTCATTACCTTGCCTTCCCCCCTCCTCAAGTTTCTCGGTCATTTCTCACCACTGCTACAGTCTGAAGTGAAAGAAAAGAAAGAGTACAAAATTAAGGGCTGACAAAATTTTCAAAGCAAACAGCAGTATTAAATACACAGAAAACTAGATGATTAAGATACACTGTCACCTTCAACGTTTTAGAAAGATTTGCCCTGTTTACTCTGAGCTTCCTTACCCAAATTTTATTTACCCTGATGTTTTCCACTTTAAACAGATGGTGAATCAGCCTTCTGGGTGTAAGGCTGGCTGGGCTTTTTGGAAAGGATTTAAAATAATAAATAAAAGGGAAGATAAAGTGCATCATCATAGAGATACTGTATAAGCAAAAGAAAGCACAGAGCATGGCTAAGATTAAGTACAGGGAAGTGGATGCTGCATCTGTTATAAGCAAGGAAAGAGCCAAGTTAAAGCATCACACATTCATGCTTACAGAAGGCCAGACTCCACTAACCTTCCTGACACCAAGTGATATATTACCTTGCAGGTAGCCACCGGAAGTTTGTGTCAGAGCTCATCAACACGAGTGAGAAGGCAGAACATATCTGCCAAACTGGGGGAGCATGGGCAGATATGAAGGGCTGATCCATCCAGGAACAGAGGACCTGCAGAAGCTTGTCCAGCTGTTTTGACTTTAACAAAATGCATGTGGCCCTTTTTTTCCTCAAGAACTACTCTGGGCCTTGCAGTATCAAGCTCAAGAAATAATCTGAGTTCCAAAAGCTATTTGAATGAGTCTGACATGAAAGGGGTAATTTAGGATCAAAGCCAGGAGGAAGTTGCTCTAGAGAGGGAGAGCAGTCCAAAGAGTAAGGTCAGACCGATGGAAAAGGCAATAACAATCAAAATCTGTAGGCTCATATGAAAGAGGCAATAGCAACAAAATTGACAGAGCCAAAAAACAAGCGGAGAATCATAAAGCAAATAGCAGGCCAACAAATCAGAACGCCTGAAAATAAAATATTAGGAAAAAATGACCTCTGAGGAAACTGTCGTGCAGACAAAATAAAAGGAGGAAAATTAACAGAGGAAAAGAATTGGCTAAATCTATTGCAGAACAGAAGCAGAAAACTCAGGCATATAAACGACCATATCTAGAAATAGAGGAAAATACATTAATTTTTAGGAGAGAGCTAAAACTGGGCATATATTTAAGATCCTGATTAACGGTGGGTGGAAGCCCCGGCAGTTCCTGGCACCAGGGAGCGCTCATGGAGTCTGAGCAGCGCGGTGCTCGTGGCCGTGGCCCCTCGTACCAGGCTGGCCAGGAGACACGCCGGCTGCCTGCGTTTTCCATGCAGTTCCTGCTGGCTGAGCTCTGTGAAATCTGGCTGGAGTATAAAGCCATACTGCTGTTAGCCATCCACTGGGGTGAATGTTTCCACTGGCAGAGAACCACTGGCAATGAATCAAGCAGTCAGTGAAAGAAAAATAAGCGCAGCCAGACATCTGATAACAAAAATCTTGTCAGAGGAAATCTCAGGCTCATTTAGAACTGCCTGTTGTTGCGCTCAATGTGTCTGTGTGCTTCGGGAGCTGCTCAGGAAGTAGAAAACAAGCCACGCTGCTTCACTGAAGTGTAAACACACCAAAGATGTTTATCCATTTTGACAAACTGCTTTCTGGGAAAATTTCGAATGGTCTGCAGAAACTTCTGGTGAAAAACTAGAATGGGATGCTGTAGGACTCAGGACACTTTTCTAAGCAATCCAAGGGGTAAATATCTGTTCTGCCTGTCTCTGGAATTGAAGTGATTTGGGATTGCCACTTCTCAGCTGAATGCCATAGCCACCGTGCTCGAGAATGAACACCCTGGCAGAAGATTTCTGATGGATCCAGCTGCAGCAGTTTAAGACACTATTGCCCACAGCTCCTGCTCTATCTGCTGGCAAGAAGGAGCACGAAGCAAACGTACTTTATGCTTCACTTCACAGTCCCTCATATTCACATAAACCCCCTGATAAAGGTGGGTTTGTATTAAGATGTCAAGCTATGAGCTCCAATAGCTGAGGTATGGGTTCACTTTAATCAAGCCTGGTTTGTATTGCCTGGTGGAATGCAGAGTTAAGCAAAGATTAAGATGGTCTTGAACCACCACGGTGATTAGCTTCTTTGAAAGTGACTCAGAGCTTCCACCTAGTTCTTGACCCAGTGCCTATTCTAAATCATTTAAGTCCATATAAAATGGAAGAGCACCAATGGCAGATACTAAATAATCTTTCCAAATAGTCATCCTGAAAGAGACTCCATAGGGTACTCGCATAAGCATATGACAGCCATATACAAATCTCTGCACCAAACCAATGAGACTGAGAATCCAAACCTAATTTTTTCACATCTGTACTGTAACTCTGTGGTTATGGGCTGTTCCAGTATTATTGGTGTTTTGCAAAGATAAAATGAAAACAGTTATTAGGTTCTTCCTGACGCAGGACAGGAAAAAATTGTTTGAAATCACAAAAAAATCCCTAGGATACAAAAGCACAAATGTCTCATCATCGGAATAGTATTTTGTTATAGATAGCCTTGTTACTGATAATCAAATTGATTTTGTAACTTCATGCATCTGTTTTTCTCTTTTTTTTTTTTAAGACGGATGTTGCAGAAAAACTTTCCATCTTCTGATTGATATTATTTTCCCCTTTCCCTCCTTTGCTTTTTGTACTTTGCTTATCCTATTCATTTCACCTTTCTCTTTCTTTCCATCAGTCCCTTTTCTTCTGTTCCAGCATTTTTCTTCTTTCTGTTCTTCTCTCAGCAACATTTATTTCTTCTTTCCAGTGACTACTTTTTCATCAGAAGAGAAATCTGGAAGAAAAATAGTTCAGGAGTGTTTTGTCTGCTTCAGTAGAGGACAGCTGGTGACACAGTTGGCCATCTCTCCATGGGTCTGGGCTGGACTCCTGAGGTTCATGTCCTGTCTGACTATACCAGCCCTCCTTTTCGTTTTCCTGTTACATTATATGCTTTTTTCCAGGCAGTCCTGGTGTTAAGATTCATCTTCCCCTTTCTTGCATATCTTCCATAACACATTCTCTGTCACTTTCTACAGTGATATATAAAACCAATGCCCCTTCTTCAGATTGGCCCCTTCATCACCCTTTGGATATTCCTCTAGGTAGGACGTGAGAGCCTCCTCCAGCCAGGAGCTTTCACCTTTGCCCTTGTATCTGGTGGTATAGATACACAGAGAAGGCAGCTGACAGGATCATTACCCAATTCAAGCATGGATGAATCCACAGATGGAGTATTCCATCTGAGTGTGCTTTCTTTAAACAAACAAAGAATAAACAAAACACTTCTTAAATTAGAGCAAATGCAAATAAAAATACAGAAGGTTTGGAATAAGGAACTAGGGCTTAAGAGTGGGAGAAGTACATTTATTATGGCTTAGAGAATAAATTACATATAACGGCCTTCCTTGTACTTGTGCATGCAATATGTACATAAACAAGGAAAAAGTTGTGGTAAAGGCTTAAAAGTGGTTCAAAAATTACATAATACTGTGAAATTCTCTAAGTCAAACAACATTTAAAATATTTATTATCATTTCTCTAAATTTGTTTAATTTGTCTTTATAGTAATAGTGACTGGAAGGAAAAATAAAATGTTGCTGTGGCAAAGGTACGTAAGCTCAAAATGGTCTAAAGGCAAGTAGATTTTTTTCCTTGCTTTAAATATTTTAGCATTAATTCAGAGTGTATGATGTACTGTAGCTGCCTGTGGCAACTGCATGTTCTTGCAGTTGCAAGACTGTGAAACACAGATCAATATCACAGAATGGCTATAATCAACATGCAGATTAATGAACAGGATTGTATCCACCAGGGAACAGTAGAACAAAGACTAGTTGAGTGATTTAATTTCTGAGTTACTACTAAATCTCAGCTTTCTATCAATCTCTCTCCATTATAATTATTGATGCATAGCAGACATTAGGAAGAAAACAATAACATAATAATTCAGAACAGCTAGGGTTCAAGTGAATGGGGAAGCTTCACGAAAAATAAAGTCAGGATTATTTTGTACCTCCAAGTCTGTGAAAAGATCCAAGAGGTTATTCCCAATTCTCTCTTTGAGTGGGATCTTGTCTTAATCCTTTTGCTCAGAATAGTATTAGTAAAGTAAATTAATAGTTAAGCAAAACCTTCCTGGACCAATTTTAAGTCTATCAGTTTCAATGTGCTGTTGTATAAAAGTTCCAAATTTCATTAATTCAATTAACTGAAGTGCTATAGAAAATTAGTGGTGGAAATGACCTCTAGGTATGTATTATTTAGCTTAGCTACCTGTAATGAAAGCTTGTTAACTCCATCAGACTCTTTTTAATGCTTTCTCTGGAGCTTTTTATACACATATGGTTCAGCAGTTCCTGAAGAGGCTGTTCTTCACTTTCATAGGCTCCACCTGTGGGACACTTTCTCACACACTTACCCTTAAATTTCCTGCTGCTTCACGTAATTTCCTTTTTTCCCAAATTTATTAATAATCCTTCAGTTTTTTGAATCTTGTTCCTTCATAGTTATATCTGTTCATATTTATACCTTATTAAAATCCTCTCGTTCTTGATTGACAAAGCTGAGTACCAGGCTTGCTCCTACTGGTATTACAACACTCTAGCTAATTCCTTTCCCTCCCTGTACCATTTTTTCTCTTCAGCTAATCCCTCTAGAAACATGATTGTTAATTACAGCTCTCTAAATTCCTTCCTAGTACGTGGAGGAAAACTAAACCCCAGGATGTGATCCCTTAACTTATTCAACACAAAATTACGCTGACTTTCTAAACACCATTATGGCTTATTACAAACTTATCTCCAGTTGGCTGTTTACATAGCACCTTCTCAGCTCTCAAATAATTTTTTTCATTTTTTTTTACCTCATTGCTTTCCAAATCTCTGTTGTGTTGATTGTCTGTGTTTTTTTATTAAGTATTACCACATGAAAACACAGATTCCTGCTGGCCCAGGTTCACTTATTTTGGTAACTTTAAGGCAGCTTCTAGTGAAAAATATATGTAACGTTTTCAGCTTAACTCTAATTTTACTCATTCTCCTAACTATACTTCCACAAGTTCTGTATGTCACCACAGTTATTCTGTATGACCCCTACATTTGAAAATTGCATGTGGCATTCCTCCTAGCTCATCTTATCTGCCCTGTTCTTTTGAATTTATAGGTAGCCAGTTGAATACAGATAGCCTTTGGTCATCGTTCATTATGTCATATTGTAAGATATTCCCATCTTATTTTTCTAAAATTTATATTGAAAGTACAGGTCAATATAAAATTTTTATTGAATCTTAAAAAAGATTAATCTTCTGCAATCTTTCTTTCTCTCTTATGGGATCTCTTAAGTGCAGTAAAGCTCATGTAACAGGAAGCAGTTTCCTCCTGCCACTAGTACTCTACCTTGCTTCTTCCCTGCATTATCTCTGCATCAACAAATGGACACTTATTAGTATGTCTATTCCTTCGTTCACACTTGGAAGATTATCTAGAGAGGATTGCCTAGAGGATCCAGCTTTTCGTTTCCCTTTCAAGGTCACTAAAGTCACCTGAGAGCCTCTTCTACCTCTCTCCAGTCGGAGGTTTGCATACAATGAGTGGAAATTCCCCAGCACTTTTCAGAGGATCCTTTGACCTTCTTGTCACAACTCCTGTCCTGGCACCCACAAGGCAACATACCAGCCTGTTCTCTTTATCTGGGTCACAGATGGCCCAAGCCACATTCTTCACTTACTCGCTGAAGGAACATCCATGAGATAAATTAGAACAGATGTACCGCAACTTTTTCTTTTGGCATTTACACCACCCTCTGGTCTAATTAATCCTGACATTGTGACCATCATAATATGAACTGCATCAAAGGAATGAAATAGCAGATTGTCCTCTCGGCAGCAAATATGTTTATCTTCACTTCCAGTCAGACAAGCTTTTATTTTTCCTTTCTGTGAGACAAGCTCTTATTTTCTCCTGTTCTCTCTAAATTTATAATAAGAGAAAACATCATGAACCTCATACACTGAGGTTTGTTTAAATTCCCATGAAGGAAAAAGTGGTTACATTTAAGAAAAAAAAAAAAGGCTACTTTCAAACATCTCTTCTGATACAGAATTCCATATCACAATTCTAATTCATTTTCCTGGTAATAAGGTACTGTGCTAACAATTTTGGGTGGCTGTTAATAATATATGTGGCAGTTATACATATTTTATACTAAAGGCTGTCTTAAAAGCTACATCTTTATAGGTAATAACTTGCTTAGAAAAACACTTTCTTGAATTATTTATACTTATTTGGAATAACAAAATCAACTATCTTTTCATAAGGTCAGGTACCAAACAAGAGCTATTAATAATATAGTTACATATCCTGGGAATAAGGTGCCTGCATATTTATTTTTTAATCACATAGGAGAGACAGTTATCTGCAGTATAACCAAGCAAGACTTGTCTATAAAGCATTCTACTGTGACTTCACAGGTTATTGAAAATTTACTAAAAGGAAAATATTGGAGAATGCGTTCATTTACAGACAGAAAGGCAATGGGAAAAATATTAAGTTTTGCAAAAATTTGTCTCTTCCTCTGAAAACTTAAAAAATAGCAACCACTGCCAAAAATGTTATTTTGGAAAAATTACAAAACCATAAGAACACTTTTGTCAATGGTAATAATCGACATCATCAGACTGAAATAGAAAGAGAAGTCCTTCACAAGTCTAGCCCCATAGGGAGATTCACATGGACAGGCAACCACACCAAATTTAATAGCCCTGATTCTTCATTACCTTGCACTTTTTGGCATTGACTGCAAGGACAGTGTAAAATTCTCCTGTCAGTAGTTTCCGACATTTTCACAGGGCCCTTGCCAAGTATTCTTTATTACGATTCAGATCTTTCCACAAGAAGAGGAGGTTTCCCTGGGGCAGTTCATTGTGTCTTTCCCGCTGAGGAGGGGAGCAAAAAGCAGCACTTTGTGGGATTCTGCAACCAAGAAACTTAGCAGATCTCCAGGTTCATCAATGAGAAGCGATGGCAGAGATGCTTATTCCTTACCACCAGCCTGGTCTCCAGCAACCTTCTGGCTACTTGCAGGAACAAAGTTTCCAGGGATGCATTTAGTTTCGGTCATATCTGGGGTGGACAATACAGAAAATTGCTCTACTGGAAAATTTCCATGGAGCCATAGTGGGAGCAATTTTGTGTGACTTCAGGCCAGTCCTTTCCCTACCATCTTTGGCTCTGCCTTTTGACAAACCCTGGAACCACAAGGAGCCACAGAAGTAGCTGACACTTTCTGTATGAAAGAGGGAAAGATGTATGCATGAGAATATTGTTATTTAGCAGTTCTTGTTCAATGATATTTGAGATTTTGCAATACTGTCACACACTAAGAATAGGAAATAGGAGTGAGCTGTTTCTTTTTCCTGAATGAATAATTTCCAAGTCCAGGAGCAACTTTTAATATCAGTTCATGAATTTCTGAGAAAATGTTCATATGAAAACATATAAACAGATATTCTCCATTGGCTCCCATTTCAGTGCTGAAGCTATCTCCCTTCTGGCATAAATTTAGTGTTACTTCATTTATATCTTTGAAGCTAATTTATATATTCAATAAAGAATTATGAAAGTGAAATTAGAGAAACTGTTTACATTCAGAGAACAAAACTCACAGCATCTTATTTTCCCTACCCAAGTATTTTCTTTGTCCTTCTCTTTTGGTCTCTGTCACTGAGTCTTATGTTTATGCCTCAATAAGCTAGAAGGTCTGATGCACATTGCTGCATACCAGGACTCTCCTTTCTTTGAATATTTTTGCAATCAGAGCTTCTCCTATGAGTATTTGTCTGGGTAGCTTAAGAGGGTCATAAACATCTGTGAAGGCAGTATTGAAGAGAGGAGTGTAACGAGGAATGTTGAACGAATCCTTGAACATACTTTTTTCCATGTTATTGCCCATCCGTGTACATGAGATAGTGCCAATTCTCAAACACTTGTGTTTGCATTTGTGCACTGTGTTTTTCCAGTACACATGAGTGCATATGCTAGGATGAATGCATGCTTGGATAGATAATACTATATTTCTTTCATAACCACTTGGGTTACATTATGTCAAACTGATAGCATGAAGCCATTTATTCTGCAGTTCTTCTTTGTTATTGTAAAAAAACAGAGAGGAATATTCACATAGACAGACCCTGAGTGTTATTTCCTTTTGTGTTTGATTTTGTTCTTGGCTGAGGTGGGTGCCACTTTTTAAAAAAGAGGCAGGTACTAATAGAACTACTGTTGCAGAGAAATCAGTAGTTTGTGAAAGCAGTCATCTCCCAGTCAGAGGAGGAAGAAACCCCCAAACCCTCTGTTTTTTTGGCTGTAATTTTGATACAAATCTGGGTAGAATTAGATTGGGAGTTACGGGAGGAGGTCAGTAGGCTGCGCAGCATCCGAGAAGCAGAGCAAGAGATAGACAGGGTATTCTTGGAGACTGTACAGCTCCAGGAGTCCCAACCCCCTGCAGCAGTGGAGTTGCCAGAGGGCTCTGTGCCGTGTGAAACGGTACATCATAACATCGTAGAAGAAGGCTGGAAACTGGTCACTGCTCGTGGGAGGAGAAAGGCTCCTACTCCTCCTGAAGACCTGAAGCTGAAGAACAGGTTCAGTGCCCTCCAGGATGAGGAGGAGATGGGCATGGCTGCCAGGGAAGTACCTGGGACAACAGACCCTGTGCCCTGCCGGAACACCCGGAAGAAGTGGCGGGTGATTGTTGTGGGGGACTCCCTGCTGCAGGGGACGGAGGCATCTATCTGCCGACCTGACCTCTTGTCTAGAGAGGTTTGTGGCCTGCCGGGGGCTCGTGTGAGAGATGTCATGCAAAGACTGCCAAGGCTTGTCCACGCTTCGGACTATTACCCACTGCTGCTCTTTCATGTGGGCGCCAATGACACCAAGGGCAAACTGGAGACCATCAAGCAGGATTTCAGAGCTCTGGGGATGGTGGTCAAGGGTCTGGGAGCCCAGGTCATCTTCTCCTCAATCCTGCCAGTGAGGGGGATGGATGAGAGGAGGAGGAGACGGACTTTCCAGGTTAACGACTGGCTGCGCCGCTGGTGTTGGCAACAGGGTTTTGGTTTCTACGACCATGGGACCCTGTTTGAAGATCGACAACTGATGGCTAGAGATGGGATCCACCTCACGAGGCAGGGCATGCGGGTCTTTGCCAACAGGCTGGCCAACCTGGTAAGGAGGGCTTTAAACTAGGAAAGATGGGGGAAGGGGAGAGTTATAGTGACAGGGTAGTTAGCAAAAGACTGCTCATGTCAGGATGCCTCCAACAGGTGAATGCAGCCAGGGAAGTGCGCATGGGATGTGGCTATGGAGGACCCTCTTTTACCCCTCCTGGGAAACCTGCATGCTCGATCACCTCCCTGAAATGCCTGTACACCAATGCACGCAGCTTGGGGAACAAACAGGAAGAACCAGAGATCTGTGTGCGGTCGCAGGGCCATGATCTCATTGCCATTACAGAGACATGGTGGGATAGCTCGCATGACTGGAGTGCTGTCATGGATGGCTACGTGCTTTTTAGGAAAGACAGGCCAGGAAAGCGAGGTGGTGGAGTTGCTCTTTATGTGAGAGAGCAACTGGAATGTATGGAGCTGTGCCTAGGGGTGGATGAAGAGCGAGTCGAGAGCTTATGGGTAAGGATTAAAGGGCAGGCTAACAGAGGTGACACTGTTGTGGGTGTTTACTACAGGCCACCTGATCAGGATGAGGAAGTCGATGAGGCCTTCTACAGACAGCTGGAAGTAGCCTCACGATCCAGGCCCTGGTTCTCATGGGGGACTTCAACCACCCTGATATCTGCTGGAAAGACAACACAGCTAGGCACAAACAGTCCTGGAGGTTCCTGCAGAGCATTGGTGACAACTTCTTGACACAGGTGGTGGAGGAGCCAACAAGGAGAGGTGTGCTGCTGGACCTCGTACTAACAAACAAAGAAGGACTGGTGGAAGATGTGAAGGCTGGGAGCTGCCTTGGCTGCAGTGACCATGAGATGGTGGAGTTCAGGATCCTGCGAGGAGGCAGCAGGGCACCAAGTAGGATCGCAACCCTGGACTTCAGGAGAGCAAACTTTGGCCTCTTCAGGGACCTACTTGGAGGAATCCCATGGGTGAGGGCCCTAGAAGGTAGGAGTGTTCAAGAGAGCTGGTTAATATTCAAACATCACTTCCTCCAGGCTCAAGAGCGGTGCATCCCTATGAGTAGGAAGTCAAGCAAAGGAGGCAGGAGACCTGCATGGACGAGCAAGGAGCTCCTGGCAAAACTCAAGCAGAAGAAGGAAGTATACAGAAAGTAGAAAGGGGGACAGGCCACTTGGGAGGAATATAGGAATGTTGTCAGAGTATGCAGGGATGCAACGAGGAAGGCTAAGGCCCGTTTGGAATTAAATCTGGCGAGAGATGTCAAGGACAACAAGAAGGGCTTCTTCAAATACATCAGCAGCAAGAGGAAGACTAGGGAAAATGTGGGCCCTTTGCTGAATGGGGTGGGTGCCCTGGTGACGAAGGATGCAGAGAAGGCAGAGTTACTGAATGCCTTCTTTGCTTCAGTCTTTACTGCTCAGGCCAGCCCTCAGGAACCCCAGACCCTGGAGGCAAGAGAGAAAGTCTGGAGAGAGGAAGACTTTCCCTTGGTGGAGGAGGAGTGGGTTAGAGATCATTTAAGCAAACTTGACACCCACAAATCCATGGGCCCTGATGGAATGCACCCACGAGTGCTGAGGGAGCTGGCGGACATTATTGCTAAGCCACTCTCCATCATCTTTGAAAGGTCATGGAGGACAGGAGAGGTGCCCGAGGACTGGAAGAAAGCCAATGTCACCCCAGTCTTCAAAAAGGGCAAGAAGGAGGACCCAGGGAACTACAGGCCAGTCAGCCTCACCTCCATCCCTGGAAAGGTGATGGAGCAGCTCATCCTGGAAGCCATCTCCACACATGTGGAGGAAAAGAAGGTGATCAGGAGTAGTCAGCATGGCTTCACCAAGGGGAAATCATGCCTAACCAATCTGATAGCCTTCTATGATGGAATGACTGGCTGGGTAGATGAGGGGAGAGCAGTGGATGTTGTCTACCTAGACTTCAGCAAGGCTTTCGACACTGTCTCCCATAGCATCCTCATAGACAAGCTCAGGAAGTGTGGGTTAGATGAGTGGACAGTGAGGTGGATTGAGAACTGGCTGAATGGCAGAGCTCAGAGAGTTGTGATCAGTGGCACAGCGTCTAGTTGGAGGCCTGTAGCTAGCGGTGTCCCCCAGGGGTCAGTCCTGGGTCCAGTCTTGTTCAACTTCTTCATCAATGACCTGGATGAAGGGACAGAGTGCGCCCTCAGCAAGTTTGCTGACGATACAAAACTGGGAGGAGTGGCTGATACACCAGAGGGCTGTGCTGCCATTCAGAGAGACCTGGACAGGCTGGAGAGATGGGCAGAGAGGAACCTCATGAAGTTCAACAAAGGCAAGTGCAGGGTCCTGCACCTAGGAAGGAATAACCCCAGTCACCAGTACAGGTTGGGGGTTGACCTGCTGGAAAGCAGCTCTGCGGAGAAGGACCTGGGAGTGCTGGTGGACACCAAGTTAAGCATGAGGCAGCAATGTGCCCTTGTGGCCAAGAAGGCCAATGGTATGCTGGGGTGCATCAGGAAGAGTGTTGCCAGCAGGTCGAGGGAGGTGATCCTCCCCCTCTACTCAGCCCTGGTGAGGCCCCATCTGGAGTACTGTGTCCAGTTCTGGGCTCCCCAGTACAAGAGGGATGTAGCACTACTGGAGCAAGTCCAGCGAAGGGCCACAAAGATGATTAGGGGACTGGAGCATCTCTCTTACGAGGAAAGGCTGAGAGAGCTTGGCCTGTTTAGCTTGGAGAAGAGAAAGCTGAGAGGAGATCTTATCAATGTGTACAAGTATGTGAAGGGAGGGTGTCGAGAGGATGGGACCAGACTCTTTTCAGTGGTGCTGAGCGACAGGACGCGAGGCAACGGGCACAAACTGAAACACAGACACTTCCATCTGAACATGAGGAAAAACTTTTTCACTGTGAGGGTGACAGAGCACTGGAACAGGTTGCCCAGAGAGGTGGTGGAGTCTCCTTCTCTGGAGATATTCAAAACGCGCCTGGATGCAATCCTGTGCAATGTGCTCTAGGTGACCCTGCTGAGCAGGGGGGTTGGACTAGATGATCTCCAGAGGTCCCTTCCAACCTCAGTGATTCTGTGATTCTGTGATTCTGTTGCTGTCATTTATATAAGGACTGTGGCAAAAATTTGTGGTTGGAATTTTGTTACACCACAGTGGCAAGTAGGACCAGGTCTAACCCTTACTAACCCTCATCAGATCTTTCCAATTAGCTTCAGATTTGCTGGCCTCTGGTGAATGCTGCACAATAGTTTCTGATTTCTTCTCAGCTTCATCAAGAAGCTTCTGGCTGTGGCTGCTGACTGTGGAAATGCCAGCGGAACTCTTTGTTGGACATATTTAGTAATGGGGAACAGGAAATGCTGACGTTTTAACATCAGCTGATGCTTTGAAATATTTGTTGTAGTGAACCAAGCAGCTTAATCTGGGAAAACTTCTGGAAAAAATAACGCTGTAAAAATGCATATTTGCTAACTGGGGCTTTTCCATCTTTTCTTCTTTCTGTAGTGCTTCCTCAGTTTTAATGGTAATCTTCATTATGTTCTGCTAAAATAATGAGAGCCTCAGTGAGAGTGGCTCTAGCCTTTAGAGCCTAATTGGTTAACAGTGCACCCTATAGCAGCTGTTAGGCAACTCTCTCATTGGATGGAATACAGGTTTTGTGAGAGGGCACTGTCAGTCCCTGGGTGAGCAGAGTAAAAAAATTCACATTTGTAACTTTCTTGTCTCTTTGCTTGATTGTTCTTTGCTACAGTGACCTGTTTCAAGCCCTCCTGATACATCAAATGCATATTCCTTTTGTTCTTTTCACTTTACATTTCAGAATGGGTGGAAAACTTACAATTAGTATTTGGTAGCCTACTGCTTTGTAAAAGGAGCTTGTTAAAATATTAGTAGGCAATAGGAAAATGAGCAGTGATTAATGCTAAATAGGCTGTATTTCAAATCAGAAAACACTTTAGGCTTTAAAATGTCCATGTCCTCATAAGAGCACAGATTTTTCTCTCCAGTAATGTACGATCCTCCAATATTAGTATCCTTAGGTGTATGTGAGTGAGTGACCTGTTAAACTGTAAGGGAAACATGCTGATAAATAAACAAAGTAGACTGTAAAGAAAACATCAGTCTTGCTGATTAGCAGGTATGAAAACCTCTTTTTCTCTTGCTACAAGTAGGTGTTTGGAATCAAGACTATTAGCCACTCGAGACATTCCAGATCAATTCACCTTTGCCAAAAAACAATGTTTAAAATTTCGTCGTAATTATATTGAGTAATGCACCTCTGGAAGGTCTAAGAATGTGAGGATGCTGAGTTCATTCTCTGAGAAAATTGTAAGTTTGGTTGGTAGAGGTAGTGTTTAGTTGTAAGAGACTTTTATAAGGCCCTTAACTTAGCACTGCATGATAGTTGATTAAGATGGTCACTTTCCACTGTCAGTCAAGCACATATGAAATAGATTAAGAACCAGCTATCTAGAAAATCTCCAAAAGCAACTGTCAAAGGGAATCATGGACTGAAGGACTTTCAAGGGGTGCTGACGGGATTCAGATGAGGCTGGATGCTGTTCAACATTATCTTCAATGATCTTGAAATATATTTCTGATCAGAGTTGATAAAATGCATAGATGAGACATATTAAAGGCAGATAATGATGAGGATAGTGTGCCTGCCCAGGGCGACTTGGATTACTTAGTAAATTTGGCTCATTCATGTGGGATGCATTTTAGAGTAGCCAAGTATTAAGTTAAACATCTCACAACTGTGAGTGCAGAGCATCTACACAGATCAGGAGACTGTCTCTTGGAAAGCCATGTCTCAAAAACAATTGAGGCATTCCAAGTGAAGTACGAACCTGACATGAAATTTCAGGTGATGAAGTGAAAAACTGGGGAATGACCTGAGATATGTAAAGGAGGAGAAGCCATGTGATTCGTAACTTCAGCAGCACCTATAGGCTTCTTGGCCAAGGTTTAGACACCACTGTATTACTGAAAACACCTGTCACACTGCAGTGTGAAGTGCCATCTCTGGCATCTTGGAGCTGGATCGGACTTTGCACAAGGGACAGAGATGAGATACTGCATCAAGTAGCCTATTTAATCCAGTAGCTGGAGCACTCAGCTGAGCAGCAGGAGACTTGTTTGGAGTGGAGACCAAATGTCTCATTTCCAAGGACATGGTCTGAGTGGCAATTTTTTTGGATGATGCTATTTCAGGATCATGAACTAATCAAATATAATTTGGGACTGAGGAGAAGAAAAGCGTGAATCTGCCTTTAAAACCTACTGGCTAGGGATGTTGCTTGGGATGTGAAAAGCTGATTAAAGATCCTTTCTCTAAATCAGGAAGAGTGGAGATTTGGAAATATGTCCCTCACCTTCCAGGTAAGTGCTGTTGTCACTGACCTATTGGTTGTATATGAGGTAGCTTTTTCTTTCTTTGTCTCTATTTCTAGCTAAATCTCAAGCCCAAGAGTAAAGCAAACTTTCTTCGCCTCACACTTGTTGTCCTTGTCCTAATGGTTTCCAGGTGGATCATGCTCATTGTGTCTGCACTGTGTTTAGGAAAAGCCAAATTTGGAATAGTCACTGGTGGGGTGGGAGGACTGAGACTCCTTGAAGAGGAGCTGAGGCTTACACTGTGGTGCTGTTAAGACTCAAAGCCCTCCCCTGGCACTTTCCCAGGAACTCAGCCTAAGCTTGCACCTCCAAAGTGTTCATGTGTGGGCGCTGAGGATACTATACGGCCTGCGTGTACCCCAGCCACATTCTTGGGGTGTACATGACCAACGCGGCAGTCATGGCTTTCAGGCTATGCCCTTTCTCGCTGAGATGGGCAATAGCCTGTTGTCCCATTCCTCCTGGACACTTTCAAAGCAGCATAACATATGCCTTTTTAATGACATGACTTGGCAGTTATGACAGTTCTTTCTTTTGTTTTTCTACCCTTTGATATTCTATTTTGTTTAGGTGTGAAACTGTCCAGGAGAAAGATTATCTCTTACCATGTGTGTGCACCAAGACTAACCTGACTCGGTCTTAGCTGGAAATAGCAATAAACCAAGGCATTACTTCTCAACATTGTTTCCCTTCTTATTTTGCTCCAGAGGTTCAACACTTACACTTTTAGCAGTTAGTTCTGCAAAGAGTAGAAACAACGTCTTAGTTTCCTATGGACTTACATGTTGAAGTTGGATTCTCCTGTGTCTAGTAGTATATGAGCTGTAATTGAAGCCTTTCCTATAGTTAGAGCATGGATAACAACTTTTCCAGTAGGGATTGTTTGGTGTCTAATGGGAGCGGAGTGGGTGCCTTTCTGTTGATGGGGAAAATATACAGTCTTTCTCCTCCGGTTGCTTATTTTCTGGCAACTTGTAGAGAGTCAGTTATTTCTGAGACAGTATTTTTGAGATAATAAATTTATTTCTGTGGCAAATGTGGTTGATATCTGCCAACAGGCTCAAGCAAGGGCAGGTAGAGACAGGCGGATGGACAAGACAAACACAACACAACTCCTTTCTTTTGGAAGCTAAACAAAAAATGTGTGCTGAATTGTTAAATGTTAATTTGTTTAACTTCATCCCCTAAACATTGTTTATTGGTGTGCTTTTACTATAGATTATAAAGGCATTTGGAACCTATTTTATTCTTGTCAAGGCAGTTCCATGCTATAATCAGGTTCCAGCTCCAGCTTCTTTTGACAGAATAAACAAATTGAATGCTCTAAATCTGTCAGCATAAGATATGTTTATTCCAGACCTGAGATCAGTTCTGTAGTTCTTTTCTGAACCTTTTCCACATCTTTCAGTATCCTTTACAGAAAACAGTTACCAGACAGACGTGTATGCGCTATACCAATATCAGCTTCTCAAGTGCTTATAGGAAGCCCTTTTGTAGCTTTAGCCTTTGGTTTCACCCCAGAGTTTTAATAACTGCAGTTCACTAGAAGCCGCTACATTATGTCCTCCAGTTATCAGAGGGTTTTCCTAACCCCACTATGTTCTGGTGACCTTTGTAAGGAAAGTCACCTCTTGGCTGGTAGGTTTATGTTTAGCTTTGGCCAGGAATAAAATATGTTTAAAAAGGAAAAAGAAGCCAGGATATTTAGTAGGTTTTGCTGAAAATTTTCGGGCTTCAAGCACAGCAATAACTGATGAGTAAGTAAAAATTGCTGGTTTCAGCAGACACTGGAAGTTTCAAGTGTCTCATGCCTCGTGGAGCATTGTGTTTATTGTAAATTGTTTAAAACAGGTAAGATGTAATAATTTAATGGACAGTTAAAAAAATTGCATTTAGAAAAATGGAATAAGTGCTCTACTCCCCACTTTCAAAAACAACAACCCAGCCCTCTTATTGTATTAAATGAAAAGATGACAAATCTGAGCTTTAGAAGTAGAACAGCACTTTGCAAGCTTATTATGTGACTGTGATGTCCAATGCCTCCAAGCTGTTGCATGACCCAGTGGTGTATTTTTCTTTACACAATGACTTTTCTGAGTTCTGGAAATACTACAACAAGTCTTTGGACATATCTTTCATAATGCTCCTCAAAGATGTTCTTATTATAATATAATGCATATCTTGTTAACCACTGAGTTTTACAGCTGTTTATAATCTGTTTATAGAGATTAACTCTGTAGCTTTCCTCAACAGTTCTTCTGCTTGTTGTAGTTTTTTTTTTCTTTTTTTTTCAGCACAGCAAATTTCAAACTTATTTTAGATTTGTTTTTTTTTTCCTCTTGTTGTCTGTGAGTGACTCCTCCAGGATGTAAGCCTGATCTAAGCTGGTCTTGCTGTGAGTGCTTGGTAGGACCAGTTGACCTCCAGAGATCCATTCAAACCTGTGATTCCTTGTAGAACCTCCCCCCCCCCGAAGAAAAAAACAGAAAATCATTTATTTAAAAAATTACTTTAAAGTTTTTGTGTAAACTGGAAAATTTCTGATAGAAAAACAAGGGATGGCAGAAGGTTATTCCTCTTGCGACTCAGTCTCTCAGCGGTCATTTTAGTCCAGAATTTGTTTTGCCTCCTTTAGTGAATACCACATGTACTGACAAAAAATAATAGAAGCAAAGAATCCTGTGCTAGAGCCCAGGGGTCTGTGATGAGTTGGCTGGTGGGTGCTGAAGGTATGGTGTAAATGTAGTTTTTATTTTCATTCCCAAGGCAACATGTGCTGGTGATGGTAGCAGAGGGAAGCCAGATTAGCCATAAGGTTTCCTATCCTACAGATTCCTGGAGACTGAAGCATGGAGATGGTCAGGGAGAGATGTATAAAGATGATGAAAGGAGATGGCTACCCATGATATTTGGGCCCTCTGAAGATCTCCCTTCCAGAGCTCTGCCTGGAAGCTCTGTTAAGGGACTGATGACCTTCTGCGCCTCCTGTAACTGCTCTGCTTGTGGCCGTTTGTAGACATCTGAATTCCCCAATGATTTAAAGTAACTGTTAAAGGTTTTTTCTTTTATAAGCCAGACAGCAATATTATATGCCATTATCCATAAGTGATAAGTCCTGTTTTTGTCCGGATACTATACCTATTTAGTGATTTAGTTTAGACTGGCATAATATTTAGCTTCCTTTGTAATCACATTTTCACTTTTCTTATACAAGTTTTAAAAAAGCAGAGGAGAAACTGTCCTCTCCAGACTGGTATATCTCAAAAATTGTAAGGATTTTTTTCCTGCTTTTTTGTTTTAAACTTGAGCAATGGAAGTTCATGGATTCTTCCTGCTGTAAAACATCCAGTGTCTCTTCAGCAAGCAAGAATCTCAATGTAAGCTGGTGGGCTTCTCCTCTCTAAAGCCTTTGAAGTACAGCAGCTCAGGGTGTAGACTGAATTACAAAGAGCCATTTACAATCTTCTTATAGAACAGCTCTGACCCCTCTCAAAGAAGAAAGAAAGAAAACTTTTAAGTAAGAATCATTCATTTCCTTCTTGCATTGAACCTGCTGGTTTCAGTTAAAACCTTGAAAGTCTCAATGTTTGTTTAATGTCATTTCCCATTTTTCTTTAGATAACAAAATAAATAGTGTGGACCATGTTCTCAGCCAGTGTAAATCCACATTGCTCTTGTGGCTTCAGTAGACTCAAATTGATTTACACCTGAGCAGTATCTGACACACTGAGAAGAGAAACACTCTTCCTTTTCTCTAAAAAGCATGTCTATGTAGATATGAATCATGAATTTTTACAGAAGGAAATTAAACACTCAGACAACATGGATAATAGAGTTGGCCTTTCGTGCAGTGTCAGGTGCCTGTTCTCAGTTACTACTTTTGGCATTGCCTTTAATGATTCTGATTTAAGGCAGCACTTATCTTTCATCAACGCTTCTTTTATCTGATGTAATTTTTATGTAATTAAAAAAACCCTAAGTACATTTTTAGAAGAGGAGGATTATTAAGAGCACTCTGATCTATTTATTCATACATAATCTCTATGCATTTATTGTCTTAGGTTTTTTTTTTTTTAATGGCTCACAAACTGATTTTGAGGGGTGCATTCCGACACTTTATGGTACAACCCAGTACTCGTGATAGCTTATCTCACAAAAGTAAAAGCTTTCCCACTTTAGGAATATTTCTGGGAGGCATAGAGATGGTGTATCAACTTGGTTAAGGAAAAAGGGCTGCTGCTGTTGTGACCCTATCTATATCACATCCGAGATAGTCTCACACTTCTTCCTACAGTGGGAAGCCAGCAGAAGTTACAACTTCTAGATGGTAATTCAGGGCAAAAACTAATACTTTGAGTTTAGTCCCAAAGTGTTTAAACATTTAACAAGATTTAAAACATTGTACAAGATTTAAAATAGAATTCGAATTACAGAATTCATCATAGGCATTTCTGGGCACAGTTGGGTGCGTCAGGGAGGTTTTGAAGGCTTAAGCAAGTCTGGGCCTTTTGCAGGTCTTTATGAAAACAGATTTCAGTACTCAAGTCTTGGTTGAGGCAGACTAGATCTGGCCCTAAATATTTACATATATGCAGCCAAGGATCATACTGTTCTAAAACTGGCTGCTCTGTTTTACACATGGGGAACACACTGACCCTGAACAGCTTCAGGATTTTGAGAACACGTCTTCTCATGGCTCCTAATTCTTAAACGCTCACTAAATAATTTCGGCCAGTGGTGCAGTTCATTTTGACTATTCATTACTCATGGTATGTGATTTCTCACCTCAGTCCAGTTGGTTTTGTTTCCACTCACTTACTGGCTGATAGCTTTTTAAATAGAAGGTATAAATAGAGAAGGATCGATAGGCAGCAATGAATAACTCTGTCTGCCTTTATTTATTGTTTGAAAACATTTTCATGAAAACTTGAAAAATATATTTGGTCATATACCAGAGAATTCTTAATGACGCTCATATCACATTTTCCAATGAAATGAAGTCAACACATTTGGTTATGAATATACCTGAGACTCTACATTTTCATTATTAATCTTCATTAGATCTTGGAGGATTTTTCTCTGAAGGGGAAAAAAAGAAAACCAATGGAAAATCTAATTCCTTTTCATCTGAAGGCAGACTAAATGGTGAAACTTGGCAGGCAGGGGAAGAGGAAAAAGTATCCAGAAAGTGAATTAGGTTCAAAGGCCAGCAAAGGAGTAACAGACATCAACAGTAACTTTAACAAGAATATTAACAAAAATGACACATTTCTTCTGGATTGCTTACTTTATTCACCTACTCTTGACTTTATATTCCATTTTTTTTGTAACAATGACTACTTTTTTTCAGCATATTTTGCCTATTGTATCTGTGCCACACGTTATAATGTTTTATAAAAACTGAATTGCAAGTAAATCAGGAATATATTTCAGATTTAATGATTTGAAGGTAACTTTTGCACCAGAAGCAGCTCTTAGAATGATTGTGCCCATGTCAGGCCTTTTATATGTTACAAGAGGTTTGGTGATGTAGCTAAGCTGGTATAGTTCCAGTTGCAAATGCTCTTTGCATAAAAAGAGCTTATGCCAGCAAAGGAAAGTGCTGTGCTATAATTTCTGTCATTTCTTCCAATAAAATAAGCTATACTGGCAACCCCCCCACCTTTGTTTTTTGCAAACAAAATTGTATAAAGCGCTGGCACAGTGCTTTAATAATCCTCACTAAGTTACTGTTCTGGCACAGAATGGCTAGTGGTACAGTAGAGCTGACTGAGAATTAAATATACCGCCCATAGAAACCTAAATTTTTAGAAGCATGGACTGCTTTCAGTGATGCTTTTGCCAAAAAAATGTTCTCTTTTGTGGCTGTGACTTCCATGTAAGGCAAACCCTTTTAGCATAGCCTGGTGATGAACGGACTGAACTGTGACGTATGAAAACAGAGTTTATCACACTGTGTTCTGTGTGATATAACCCAATGTCTCAGTGTAGGCTCTTTGCCATCTTAAGTGAATGTGCTGTTTCAGGTGTTCTGGGGTAGGCAAATCTCACTGCTCTGTAATTACTGTTGACTGCAATCATGAGGTGAAACAGAAGAAATACTGAAATCACAAAAATCTCTGCAGGATGAAAACTTTTTCTAGTCACTTTGACTGACTGTTAATATTTCTTCTGTGATGTTCCTCTCCATATAAATGGTGTGGACAGGGGCAAGGGAGTATTTCACTCTCTCCATGCTTCCTATCACCTCATACAGCTGTTTTAGGTAAAAGTAGAGATCTCCTTTTCCCCCATGGTGATGCAACATATATAGAGCTGGGTTGCAAACAGTTCTGTTCCAGGGTGCAACAGGAGACAAAGAAAGGTTCTTTATGTCTCTTCTCACTATAGAAAATGAGTTCGTATCAGTACAAAATATTGCTATCAATGAAAGCTAGAAAAGAAAAAATGTGCAGATGCTGTTTTTGTATAAATAACCAGGGCTTTTTGCTAACTGTTTTGTAAGCTGTACTTTGCAACACTGTTGGTAATTAAGACTAAAACATTTCTCTAGGAAGAAATTTCTGTAAGTGCAATACAAAGAAAATATACTTTTAGTCATTGGACTGTGCGGTCTACTTCAGCTTTGGAAAAAAATTAATATTCTTTCCTTGACTTATCCACTGTGTGTTGCATATTCGGAACACATATTCAACCCATCAGTTATTTTCAGTTAATTATTGGTTACCAGACATCTACGTTCCAATGGTCATAGGAGTGAAAATGGGTTTCCTTTACACCATTTTCTTTCATTATGAGACTTTCATACCACTCTAATTTTTGCTCTTTTTGTGATCCTTTTGACAAGGGAGATTTTAATTGTCTTGTGCAAAATGTTCAATGTGAACTAGCTTGAACTGAGTTTAAATAAAGAACGTTGAATTTTCTACACTGTTTGCTCATCTCTAGTTTCTGCTCTTTGATGTAATTGTAGGCAGAGAGCAGAAAATACTCCTATTTTGACCTTTTCATTTGAGTAGCTGTTAACTTACAACTCTTCTTTTTACTTTGCCAGCCATCTTTGAACAACAGATCAGATTCTCTATCACGGCACAGGATGTTTACAGCTTTGTACTAAGCAGAATCTTATTAAGCTCATCTCTACTCAAATTAGTTAACTGTGAGTTGTCTGTACTGATGTGCTTTCTCGAACTCCAAGTCAGAGACCCAACAAAGGAACAGAGTAAAGACAGTCTTCACTTCAGACAATTTAAAGGTCAGGATCATGCAAAATTACAACAGGTAGACAGAGTGGTAATAATTTTGGAAATAAGAAAACAGCAACAAAGTAACAGTAAAACATTCTTACATAAGTTGGTATACTCAGAGGAGAAAATTGTCACATCAATACATTAATATATTGATGCAATGCATAATGTATATTATATGCTAAATAATAATAATAATCTGCCTTTAACCTTTATATTCTAAGTACTATCTTTGCTCTCATTTATCTTGCTATTCTGTTCCCTTCCTCCTTTACTTCACCTTTTCCCTTGTTTTCATTTTGTCCATTTGCACTGTAGGAATATTTTAACTGTCTCATAAATACTCCTGTTCTCAAGTGGTTTCAGCAGATATGGAAGCTTTGAAGTTCTAGCTTAAATTATATACACCCGATTAAAATTTCTTGAGCGATATCTCTCTGAAAACTTTCAAGTTACAAACATCAAATTTTTCATACACACTCAGAAACTGCCAGATCAGTAAAAAATTGTTCTAACTTATTATTCTCAACAATTTCTATCTTTGTATGACAATTACTGGTAAACTTCAGAAGATTTCCTTATTTTCTTCCTTAGGTTATGATCTTATCAGAATCGGCAAGCCAGAATGAATGTGAACTTTGTTTCTGAGGATTCTCCACTGCGGTCCTAGAGGTTCAACAGGAAAAATGTTTCCCTGAGGTTAAAAAACTATATCAAAATTGGTCAGGGATATTTCTTTGATGCTTCAGAAGCTCCAGATGTGTCAGAAGTAAGTGTGAGAAATCATGGACAAGTTATCTCAAGCTAAATTAACGTTTTGTCAGTCTTCAGAAACATTAATGATTGTGGCGTTTGCTTGGTGTATGAGATGACATGAGAAGGAAAGAGGCTGTGGTGGTCTTCATTGCTGAAATAGTCCTCAAAGTTTCCATGCACATAAAAATATAATTCCTACATGATTTTTTTAACATGTTCATGTAATGTGTAAAAAGATGAAAGGTTCACAGGCCTAATTTCTACATCTTTTTCTAGGGTCAAGGTTAAGCCAATGGCTTTAACAAATGTGAAAGGAGATACTACACTCTGCATGGTACTATCTTTGGGGAAGAAAGTCCAAAAGAAACCAATATCTGATCATAGTACAGATCTGATTTAACTTCTCACATAAATGTCAGAGTTATCCTCAGGCCCCTACTTGAAGGTCTATGCTACAGTCACTACCGTTAAACTAAGCAGTTCAAATACTTGTCCTATCTAGCCCTGGCAGCACTGAGCTCACCATGGGCCAATTACCTCAGTATTTTCACCGCCTCTTCTATAGGTTTTAAATTCAACTCACCTACACAAAACTTCAAGCTACTGCCTCTAGATTTCTACTAGTATCTGATCCTAGTCCAAAGCTTGCTTAAGTGAGTCCTCACTGCTGTGTAGAGATTGCAGTGCAGTTGCCATTCATTGAAGTTCAATTTGCAAAATTGTATTTTATATGTTTTCTGCCTTACAGCTCAAGATGGAAATAAAACTTTCTTTCAGATTCTTAATCTGAGTGGTGATGCTATATTGCGTTTTGTTTCACAGCTGTTTTGTTCTACCTGCACAGTGTATTTCAGTGGAGCCACTGAAATGCATTCTGGGTATGGATGACATTTGTAAAATGCTTTGGTTGAGCTGAAAAGCACGACCTCAGTCTAAAGTTCTTACACAGGACTCTTTCCCTTCCATTTTTGCAAGAGTGTCAAAGAATTCCATAGCTTTGTTATGATAATAAGGGTATTTGAAATGATTCAGAGGTATGGAGTATAAATATTTATTAATATTAATTCTATTATTTTGTCTGTAATATTAATTACTGATAAGATTTCATTGAAGCTCATAGCTGTAAAATGCAACACAAATTGAAAGAAGTAGTTGTTAGCTTTAGTATTATTGGTACTAATGTTTCCTGTAGTGAATCAAGTGGCAAAGAAGTCCTGAGCTAAAGCATCGTAAGAGGACGTGCTGGACCTTCACAGAGGGAGCTGGTTGTGGTGCAGGGCGGTTCTGACCCAAAAAAGATTTGAGGGAGCCTAGTCCAGAGTGGGGGAATGAGTACACCCAGGGCAAGGTGCTAATCTGCTGCCTGGTTGCATGAGCTGCCCTTTGCTCAGCCAGAGAGAGTGAGAGCAGGAAAGAGCACTAACAACTCTCAAGACAAAAGTTTTACAAACTGTAGCTTCTGAAAAGACGCCTGGACAAGGGCAGGGAAGATGGTCTAACGCTAACCCCCAGGAAGACCCCAGTAAGCTATTAGAAAAGCCAGTTGGCTTCTCTGGATGAATACTTACGAACTTTGAAAAATGGGTGAATCTTGGGGGGCATTTTTAAAGTTCTCTCTGTGTGTGTGTCTCACTTTGACCTAATAAATCTTTATGTTCACCATGCAAAATGGATCAGCTTCATCTGGCAGTCCTGAGCATGCCGATAATTCATCCAGAATAGCTGATATTCCAGTGCTTATGACATCTTCTGGAGATATAGATTTATGTCCCATCAGGCAATGAAGGGAACTTTGCCCACATTGCCCTGCATCTCAATGGATGCTCTAACTATGGTGTCATGGTATAAAGCATGCATCCATAATTAGTCCTTCAACTGTAGTGTCCTTCATAAAACATAGCTGGATTATTAGTAGGTTGACAGATATCTTTGAAACAATGTTGATAGAGATGAATGCTCAGTCCTAAAACTGTGAGATGAATCCAGTGTGGTTTCTGACAAGCTGAAAGCACTTTATGTAGCGTACCATTGTTTTCTGAGCCAGTAAGTAAACAAGGTGACATCAGTTCTGCTGTATGCTGGCTTTCACGAGCTTTTTCGTTGCAATACAAGGCGTACCCTTGAGGCTCTTTGCTGGGCACTGAAAACCAAAATTTTTCATGTGCAAAAGGTCAAAGTGATGTGGGCAAAAAGATGTGGGCAGTGTCATCCCAAAGGGAAGCACACAAAGGTTCAATTACAATTTCTTTCAGTAGCACTGTCCTTCTGAAGAACAAGACATATGAACATTATATTGTTATGACTGATCAGTTTTGATATTCTAGGTACCATTTTTTACTTTCACAATCTGTAACAATCTTAGGTGCCTGGAATATGTATTGTAAAATAATTGTTCATTTGAGACAGAATCTTTTCTCTTCTCTATGCAAACACAGAATAAGCTATTTTCAATCACAAATACATTAGATTATTACTCTACCACTCAAAGAAACCTTTGGTATGCATTAAGATTTCATTATAGTGTTAGATGGAAATGATAGTAGAATCTCTTTACGTCTAAAGATGTTATTATCAAGTTTTGCTGTTGGCTGTAGGCTACTATATGTAACAGAAGAAGGGAAGACAGCATGATCTTTTACTGATAGCTAAAACACATCTTTGACATCCTCCTTGTTTCATATCTTTCATTAGCTATTCATTATTCACTGTTGGAATACATTACACTATGTTTGTAATATTCATTTTTCAGGAGACATTTTAATCATCAAAGCTCTTCTTTAAAATTAGCTGTAGCAGAAAAAAGTTTGGCGAAATTTACGTACAAGCTGACAAGTTAATGCTTGTTTAAACAGGGGGGGAAATCATTTAAAAGTTTTTTGTGACTGAAGAACAAAAGATTATTAAAAAACGGTACTGGAAAATAATCTGAAACATCAACCACCCAGCTCAGACTGCTAAATTCTATACTAGAGAAGAATACAGTGGTAAGGAGCAGTGTACAGGCATACCTCGTTTTATTGCGCTTCGCTTTACTGTGCTTTGCAAATATTGCATTTTTTTACAAATTGAAGGTTTGTGGCAACCCTGCATTGAGCAAGTCTGTCAGCACCATTTTTCCAGCAGCACGTGCTCACTTTGTGTCTCTGTGTCATATTTTGTACATTGTTTTTTTAGACATAATGCTATTGCACACCTAGTAGACTACAGTATAGCGTAAACATAACTTTTATATGCACTGGGGAACCAAAAAATTCATGTGACTCGCTTTATTGCAATATTTGCTTTATTGCAGTGGTCTGGAACTGAACTCGCAATATCTCTGAGGTATGCCTGCATACAAATTATGAAACATCTAATATTTGCCATTATATATTTTTTTGACTGTAAGAGAATAATCACTAGCTTGTAAATACCAATTAAGAGGCAGAATGATATATTGAGAAGGGACTGATTTTTTTATTTTCTATTTGGTTCATGACCAATAGACTATTTCACATAGAAAATCTATCACAAAGAAAGAGCTGTACAATGGAAATACACAATCTATATGTAGCTAAAGGTTTGTAAATGTGTAATTAAAATTCCTAATAATAAATCGTGATTCATAACAGTAAGAAAAAAAGTGCTATTTAATGTATGTAGTCAGAGGTAATCACATGTAACTCCAATATCATTTCTTTCAACACTTTTACTGCAGTGTCCGTAATTTTCCTCAAACTTCACTCTTCATATTTGCCTCATTTTCTTCTTCTCATTTGATCTTTATTTTTAATTTATTTCATACTTGAAATAGTCTATTGGTCATCAATAACAACAACAAATATCAATATTTTCCCCTCAAAATCTACCCTGTTTTGTGCACGGATTTTGAAAGTGTTTCCTGTACTTCTGCTGACAAAATAAAAAACAAACCACGGAATAATTTGTAGATGTCTGAGGCAATAATAAAAAGAGGCAAAGCTACATGCTTCATATGATCATGTGACAGAGAAAGCTACTTCTCTTTGGCCATAATAAATTAATAGAACAGAAATCCTTTCTTCTCAGGATGTTTAGAAAGTGTTTGACTGTAGAATACATATACAAAGCTGAAATCAAGTCAGCTGTAAGATTTCCCATATAGGACTCTGTTTGGGACCTAACACGAGGGATTGCTTGTTTTTTTGGACAGAAAAACCATGGCTTTTTGATAAAATAAACATGCCACCTAGCTGTGTTTTCATTCTTTATGTGGTCTGGACATCCATCAAACAAGCAAGCAAACAGTGTGTATGTGAGTCGAAGGCACACTCCATGCATCTCCTTTCCACATGGAGAAGGAAGAAAACTGTGCATTGTGGAAGATCATGCCCTGAGAGTCTTCCTTTAAAAAGTGGATGTCATATGGTGTTACAGCATCATTTTGCACCTGAATATTGTTTTTTGATATTTTACCAAGAAGTAAAATGCATGCATCTACAACTTGAATAAGTATACAGAAAGTATATCTCATGTTTGTCAGGATTTTCTTCAGGGTATAACCTGGCTTCTGGTTGCATTTAGTTATAGCCATTTAGCTTTTAAAAAGTCCAGTACAGAGGTACAAACATCATTCAAGAAATGCAATTTCAAGCCATGGGATTAACACAGTAATTTGTGAGGGGTTTCTAAAAATAAATAAAGAGTTTCTAGTGGAGCCTTGATGAGTAGCTCTCTACACTAGGCATCATTGTGTCCCCAGCCAAGGATCACAGGGAGAAAATTTTATAAAATATTTCTAGCCTGATTTGATGAATCAGGCTGACTTACTCCATGAATGAAGGGTGAGAATAACTTCAAAGTTTTAAAGCAAAGTTACCACTTCAAAATTTTGACATGGGCAGAAACCCTGCTAGAAACGCAGCTCTTGCTGGGTTTGTAAATCAGCCTCATACAGACCCTATTTGTGTGTTTTGTAAATTAACCTCATGCAGTTCCAGCTGTTCTTTTACAGAAATGTGAGAGCTGTACTCTTGCAATGTACGTGCTGGGAGCTGGCAAATGCTGGGCAGTGACATGTGCTTCATGTTCTGCTAGAACTGCTTGTCATTTTGTAAGCTTATATATAATTTTTTCTTTTCTCTCAACATTTTCTTTTTTTGGTTGTATACAGCTGCTGGAATGGCTGGCTGCCTCCCTTGGGATATGCGCCATAAATATGGATAGTAAGTGAATTTATGAAATCAGACATAAGTATATCTTGTGCCAGGTATTTTGCTTGTGCTTGTTTTTGTTTAATGATCACTCTTTATCAGAATATTTATTGCAAGTGTGTCTATTTATTAAGATATTCTTTGATTAAAATACTCTACCACATATCTTCTGCAGCTTGGAGAAAGGTGGTAACTTCTACCATGGCGATACCCTTATTTTATAGGTGGCATGTCAATTATTTTTGTCATTCTTTAAGATTTATTGCAAAATCTTTGAATAATTCTTTTAGACATCATAGAATGCAAAGATAGGGCAAGGTTCGAAGAGAATTAATGGTAATCCATGAGGGATGTCATGCAGAAATTGTGAAATCAGTGTTATCACTGGTTCATTGAATTCACTGAACTGGATGTGTGCAGTATATTCTTCCCATTTCCGTTCGATTTATATACGTTAGCCATTTTTCAGTTACACTGAAAATAGAACATCCTTAACCTTAACTTATTCTGTGCTAATCTCAGTGCTTAAAGCTATACATTCTGTCTATCACAGTGCTTTTGACTTGTGAAGTACTAAATGACCAGGAACTTGGCTTCCTATTTGATATCTTGATCAATAAAAGCATTCAAAATAACAGTGTATGGTCTAAATGTGAAAAGGATGTTAGCTGAGGTATTTGAAAAGTTTTCCTGAACTTCATTCTGACACAGCTAAGAGTCACTGATCTTTGGGGCATTCAGTGTGCTTCATCCGTCTCCCAGAACATGCCAGGGAGGATGGCTGCCATCTTGTTTTTTTGTTTTTTTCTTTTGGCTCAAGTAGCAGCTCTCCGTATAGTGCATCTAAAATATTTTTCCTTAAATATTTATATTGCCCTTTTCAAGTATGATCAAAGCAGAGCTACTTAAAATCAATGTGACCATCGAAATCCTTAGAGTTTTTAAACTAATACTAACCTATTTTTCTTGGAAGAAATTTCAAAATAAACTTTCTTGCTCCTTTAGTCTATGCGAATTTCTGGGATGGGTGGTTGTAGACTCACCTAAACTTTTGCTTCCAAACATACTTTTTGTAATGAACTAATTAACTTCCTCTGAAAACCAGAAAACATATAGGACAAATATCCCACATACTCCTGCTGATATATTGCAATACTAATACTCAGTACTAAAACCATTGTCTTTAGTTTTGGGCAGTCATTTGTGCAAAGAGATATCAGTATCACTAAATCTTGTCCTCAATTTTACACACATCTTCCCTTGATTTCTGTGTTAGGACACTATAGGAATGATAATTAATGTATTTCTGTGAAACCAACTTCAGTGAAATGAATGCCTTTCTGGTAGGAATATGTATAATATCATCACATTTCTATTTAGTTGGAATGGATTATATTTACTGTGATCATGGGCCAGCTAATGTGGAGATACAAAAGGTGCTGGTCTAATTCTCATCCGCTGGGTTTAGTCATTATGAACTATGAAAAAGTGCCCAGGAAATGTGCTTGGGAATCAAGAAGCAGTAAATTTTCAGTTGGTGAAATTTCACCAGCTGCCAATTCCAAAATAGTAGTGAATATGGCCTTTGAATAGTATTGCCAGTTACTGGGCCTATTCAGTTTTTTTGATCTAATTTTTCAAAAGTATTTAATGACAAATGCAATTTGGGGATTAGAAAGATATGCATTTCTGCAACTGCACAAATCGCTGGTCCAAAGTCCCTTATTTCTGCTAATAGAAACAGTGCCTATTCAGCCCAGCATCTAAAAATCTGGCTGCTGAGGACCTTACTCTGAAAAAGTTGAGTAACAACTTCAACAATAAGCCTACTCACTTCTGAGAAATTGGCCTAAAATTCATTATCTTAATCTGGGTTTAAACATTACTATGTTTGAGTAAAAATATTCCATTAAAGCTATATTTTCATTCTGTTAAACTTATATACTTTCACTATTATAACCATATACAATGTATTCAGTGATATTGTTATAAAGATATCTTTTGTAGAAATAAAATCTTTCTCTGTAATTTAAGTGCAGCTATACACAGTAGAATAGTTATATGACTATATATAATTAAAAAAGATATATGCACATATTGCTAGACAGTGATACAACTCTCTAGCGCAGGCAAACATTTAGGTCTTTAACTCAGTCTGAAACAAAAATTGATTAGATAAATAAACAGGTCATTTCCATTTTCAAACTCTGTGGCCAAAACTCTAGTCTAATAAATATATGCATCAGGAACTCTCATTAATTTCAAAGGGAGTTTCATACTTGTAGCTGAGGGCAGAATTTTGCTTCTCACACTATTTCTGAGGTAAAAGCAGAGGAGAAACAGTAATTATTTCCTGAAAAGGGAATTCCTATCCTCTTTGTCCTCTCTTAATATATATTCCATACATATTCTATTAATTTGTTTATTTTAACAGTGAAACTGCTCTCATCTGTGTATGCAATTTCTAAGTAAAGATAACAAAGCCATAAATAAAGTGAAGGAGCTAGATTACAAAAGTATTAAGGAAAATGGAATTTAGAAAGTGTGAAAATGTGTGTTTTTACCTTTCAGGTGTCTCTAGCAAAATTACGTATCCGTTGGTAAATTGGCCTAAGGTATCAGCGGAAAAAGTGCTCTTACCAGAAAAATCAAGAAAAGAGTTGCTGGTGGGAAAAAACATGTAGAGTATGGTGTCACAAAATGCTGCAGAAACAGGAACTAGTGCACCAATACCAAGCAGAAGATCTATTCGATCCCAAAGCTAATGACTCAAAAAAAGAATCAGAATTATTGATTTCTGACAAAATTTATCAGAAGATCACCCTAGAGCTTTAGGATGGAGGATTTTGAAAAAGTTCTCCAAGCAAGTCTTAAATCTACTTCTCTAGAGAGATGCTCCCTTCAAAGATCATCTTTGATTCACTTTATCAATTCAGAATCATGACCTTTCATACAGATGATGAAAACATGTTACCACAACATAAGAAGCCATCATATTTTTCGGACTGAAGACTGACCTACAAAAAGAGAATCTTAAACAAGAAAAGCCATGCACATCTCAAGTAAAATATATTCAACAAAAAAAAAAAGCCCTCTAGCTTTTCAGTTGCAGAGCTGGGCGTAATGCAGATTTCAGTTCTTCGTTCCAGAAAGTAAACAGACTGAATCTGTATTTCCCAGTGGAAGTACCTGCAGCTAGCTAACTAAAATTGTCAAAATTTATAAAACAGCTTTACTTCTGTTAGTCCTGCTCCAACAAGTGGAGAGGAGAGACTTGCGGAGTTCACACACTCAGCACAGGCCGGAGAGCTAAATAACCCTCTGAAAGAGCAAAGACGAGGAGCACTGCTCACGGCGCCTGGGACCTTTTGAATCTGTCAGGAATCACAATGCTTTTCTAAAATAGAGATCACCTAATACCAGCATTAAGTTTCTACTCAAAATAACTGCTTATCATACTCTAAGCCAGACATTCTGCTAAAGGAGGTGAAGAGAAGTCATCTCAAGGTGTAGGGGCATGTCTCTAAACACGGAATATTTGCAGGAACTGCAATCTCAAAGTGGCAAGCCTCCTGAAAAATGGATTGGATTTTGATCTTTTTTCCGACCTGAATTTGTAAGTCACTCAATTTCAGCTGAAGTAGTCCCAAGTTTTAACCTTAGTCCTATATTTAGATCCAGAAGCAGATCGTGTTAATATGATCCCCCCCCCCCCTTTTTAAATTAGTCTAGCACAGTCTTGTAACAATTCTTCTTTCCTGAAGAAGCATTGAATGAGAAATAAAGGTTGAGCTGCTGCAGGACAAAAATCTTGACTGAAGTTGTACTGATGGATTTACCCTGTTCTCCCCCATGTACTCAACAGAAAAAAGAAAGAAAAAAAAAAAAAAGGCTGAATCTATTCCTAAAAAATAGTGGAAAAATTATTTGATCTCAAGTACTTGAGTCAAAATTACTTGATCTCAAGATAACTATGAATTAATAACATATTGCAGTTTTGGCATTGTCCTGCCTGGGAAATGTATGCAAGGAATAAGCTCAGACTGGGACAAATACAGAGAACAGCTACTAGAATGATCAGAGGAATGGAGAAACCTTTGCAGCAGGAGACTAAAAGATCTTGGTGTGTTTAATTCAGTAAGCAAAGGATGTTACTGCTATAATTACTTTAGGATGGAGGCAAACAGCAGGGAAGGGGAAAAGCTGTTTGAAAACAGGAAGAAATTATTTTAAATAAATACATTTAAGTTGGAAATGAAAATAGCCTAAGTGTTCTAACATTCAGAACAAAGACTTTCTGGTCAGTCTTCCAGTGGAAGATTAATAGTAGCTGTTTTTAATAATGTGCTTCACTGAAGTGTGAGGGCTTTCTTGCTGGGTCCTTGAGATAGCATAGGCCCCAAATCAGTGACTGAGAATCCCACTCCACTGCTATGGCCTTAGATAAATACTCCACTAAAAGGGATTGGAATATTGTAGCTAAAGCTATAAAATTGTTTTTTTTCCCCTGATCTGTGTTTCCACAGAAAATGTCAATACTTTGGCAAAAAAAAAGGCAAAGTAACGGAAAACTGATTTTGTTTTGTCAATGAAACCCACTACAGTGTCTGCTGTGAACTAATGAGCCAGTGGCTCAGGTGCCCATTACTCTCATTCCTCTCTCAGACTGGGCTCTACGCTGTATTTCCCACAGGTTGGTTAACTGCATAGTGCACTACAAAAACTGTGGCTGGTAGAGAATTGGGACATGAAGGGATGTTTGAGAAAGCTTTTCTGCTTTTAGATTTTTTTTTTAAAGTAATGCATTTCCATGGAAACAATGCTATCTGTGGAAAACTCAATTAGTCAAAAATCCAATTTACAGTAATCATACAGTTTTCATGGAAATGTTTTTTACATAGTAGTAATTAACAATGCAGTAATGTGAATAATTAGTCAGGCTAGACATAGTCAGACTAGCTAGCTGTAAAACAGAGGCTTTGGAGATTATGGAGATTGCTAAAATTTTGATGGCTTTGACAACTTGGTATCTTAGAATTGAATGCTGAACAAACATCATGATGATATCAGAAACCTCGCAAAAGCCTGATATTTCTGTCACTGGCCTCAGTGGGAACAAGACTGCACCCCTGGGGAACTTCTGAGATCACTGTTAGTGAGCTTAAATTAATTAACTGTCCTCTCTCCTCCAACAGTAGCTGCCATTAGCAAACTCATTTCATTTTCTGAACTGAAATTACAGTAATGCTAAAGCATTTAACTTTGTCTCTTTTATATGACACGATTTTTGACATCTAATAGAAATACTCTTCTGGCATTTACTAACCTTCCTCTATTACAAGTCTGCCTGCCTTTCATTACATTTTCATTATTCTTACTGTGACTATATTTCATATTTATTACAATGGTTAAAATGATATCACTCATAATCAACTATCATATACATTACTGAAATGTTTATTGATCTATATGCAACAGGTACAGTAAATTTATAAAATGCTGTTTCCCAAAGGATATAAATTAATTCAGGCATTCTGGAACTAGGCAAAATGCTATTACTGTGCTAAGGATGTTAATTTACCACGCAATAAATCTTTTCCTTAACAGGTCAATATTGATTATGTGAAATAACTATGGCTGCAGTTGTGAGCAATGGAACAACAGAAAAAAAATTGCCTTTTTTTAAGAACTATTTCCATTGCTATTTGAAGACAACACTGTTAAATGACAGTATTCCTACTAGTAATGAGTTCCAATAATAAAATGTAAAGAGTGTAAACAATCTAATCTACTATAAGACAAGACCTCTTACATATGTCGCCATTCATATTCTTTGTTGTTTCAGATTTTAATGTTCATATGAGTTTATATGGCTTAGGGAAAAATGTACTAGAGAGTTGAAATACAGCCTTTAACCCACTCTAAAATTCCTGCTGACAAATATTTATACAGTCAAAATAAATAGGCTTGGTTTCATTTCTAAACTATGCTGAGAAATAGTTTCCAGACTAGCTGAAAGTGTGTTAAAAATAGTCAAGGTCAATTCTTGGCCCATATTCCACTGAGTCATGCAATTATCAGGCTGCCTTGCTTTCTTGGGATATCCTAATTATCCAAGGTCCCCAGAGCTCACATAACCAGCCCGTTAAGGCATCTTTCATTTGCCTGTAAACTCTGTCCCAGACAGAGTGAGCTACAACGTTGCCCAAACCTTGTGTGTCTGTTTGTGAGGAAGGAGTGGGCTGAAGCGGTGACCGACCTAGTGTGACTTTGTGCTTGTTCATTGACTCAGTCATCTCACCACCTAAACTTTCCTATCTCAATGGCTGTGATTCCCAACAAAGTTAAGACTTGAGCTTCCTTGCTGTTGACTACTTGATGAGGTGGTGTCATCAAGATACTCATTGCTATGGATCCTCAGCTCTGCAGCCCTGAACAGTGCGAGGATGCATTGCCCTAAAACTGTCTTAAATCAGAGTTAAGACTGGTGAGAAGCTAAACTTTTCAGCACTTTGAGTGCTTTTCCAGAACATTGGAGACCTATCCTAAGTCTCTGAACACAAACTCAGCCAGAGAATACCCTTTAGCAATACCTTTGCTGTCTCCCTGCTGCACTGGCTGAAAGCAGGACTGCTTGCAACAACTCACCACTGCTCACATAGCAATATAAAAACGGGTTTCTGACTCATATTCCCTGGATTGTTCAGGGAGGAGAGCAAATAGCCTAATTCACCCATGGAGACAGAGCTGAGGGGAAGGTAGGGTAGATAAAAACCCAAATGATACTCCAGAGGAATTCAAAGAGTAGAGGGACAGCATCTACTGCATATAATTTATATAAAGTGGCTGAAGTAGTAGCATGCAGGTCAGGCGTCACCCACTGCTGTCCACTGACCCTGGCTGGTGCTTAATGAGGATGTGGTTTCCTAGTTCTTTGTATGCCACTTGAAACCTTGATTCAAAAGAATAAAGGGAAACAATTGCTGTCGGATATGGGTTCACCCATCGTACAAGGCTGTACCATAGCTCTCTGTCTCTTTTTTTGTTGTTGTTTTAAATAGATATGTGCATTGACATGCTGCTGGAGTACTAAACACTGTTGTTTACTATTGAGATAGACATTCTGTAGAGAGTAAAACATCACCTGTTTTGACAGGTCAAATTAAGTTTTTGTATTGTGATCATCGTTGTTTTTGGAAAAGAGTCAGTAGACACAGGTGTCTTTGGGGAAAGGGTGGAACCCACAGAAGTTGCTCAGGACACGCTTATCTCACCGTTCAGGGTTACCAGCTCCACTCTTTTTCTGGTCTTACAAGACAAGGACTGAATAAATTGGTCCAGGACCTTTTCTTGGTAAGAAATCAGTACCATACTGTTAAACTCTTTCTATTCCCTTGAAGTGGGGTGACCGCATCCATGCTTACCGGGTACGGTCTGGGTCCTATACTTTCCCTTTACTGGGGAGGTACTGCTTTTGGGAAAGTGTTTGGCAAAGCTGTGAGGAGGAGTGTGCTTAGCCGCTAAATGACACAGATGGTTGCAGGACAAGGCTTGAGACTGTGCCCCGACCTGTTTAGTTCACTAGAATAAACGGGGCCAGAATGAATGGAGAGAAATTAGGAGGGTAGTGGGGAAAGAGCAGGGTAATCAGTAGGCTATGAGATATGCATTGCCAGCTGGAGGCCTGGAATAAGTTAGTTATTTTATATTCTACCTTGGGAGTAAACTGCTTAAGACTTTTAGTTTGGATCATTAATCCTCTCTCAGTCTCTTACAAGACACAGCATTTCTGAAAATGAGGTAAATCAGAATGTACTTTAAAAATCACTTGTTAAACAATTAGTTAATACAAAATTTAGTGCTTCAACCTCCTGCAATCTGCCTTTATAACATAAAAAGTCCCCTGTCACTTCTTCCTAGAGCCTTTTTTTTTGTACATCGAGTTTAGACTTCCTATTATACTTTTCCTTTTGGTCCTGGATGGGGTGTGTGGGCACTCATGCATAATATCCCAATGCTCTTAGATTTCTGAGCTGGCCTGGTTCTTAGACACATATTCAAATCCTAACCCTTGTCCTTTCATTTCCTCTTTTCCTGTAAGCTGCTAAATCTGGCCTTGGTCAGGTTGGATCCCTGAAAGTTTTGCCTCATACTGCCATGAGAAGCAAATATTACGGGCAGGCAGTATCAGCAGGGGGTGGATGACTGAGAGTGGATGGATGAAGGAAAAATCTCTGCCAAACAGAAAAAATTACATTATGGAAAATAATCCAGGTGTCATGGTTGTGATATTCTTGCCATATAAATGTATCAAAAATCTCTGATCTTAATGTGCTAGGACAATTATTTTAGAGACTGAATTTTATGCAAGTATTTTTCTTCTTGAAGAAAAGTAACTTTATCTGAGAGAGGAATCTTTCTGAGGTGTCATTTTAAATTTGAAACCAGATGGCAAAATGCTAGGCTTTTACGATGCCACTACAAGGACATGAATTATTTCTTTGCAGAGCAAAGGTAATAGGATCTGAAGTGTTCCTCTTATAATATTTAATAGTAAATTATTGCTTTTTCCAAAATGTTTAAAATCAGATATGTAATGAAATCAGAATGGATGCTCACATTTGCCAGAAAATCTGTAATTTAATAAGGAGAAATCCATTTTAAAACATAGACTATCAAAGTAGCTCAGTTCAGATGCTCAGGTCTATGGTTGTGGTTCAATCTACTTTCATATAAAGAATAACACCTGACATTTACATCTTGAGTCATGTTCTATATTTTCTTGAGTCATTTTCTATATTTGCATGAGGCCTACAGGGATCAAGACTAGTTTGTCCTGAGACTGAGATTTTGCTTACTTAACTCATTTCATGCTAAACTCTCAGCAAGAGCTCTTAGCATTGTTTTGCCTTCAGCAGATGTACATCCATTTATTTCTGACCATGGAGACTTTTCAGATACTTTCCCCTCACTCCCAAAGGCTCTAGAAAGTAGTCCAATGAGTGGTGAGATTTGGAAGGCTATTGAGAGTTTCACAAAGCATCTCTTGTTGTATAGGAACGAAATAGGTGTTAGTGAGATTTTATTTGTTTTGCGAAGTGATATGAAGGGTTCACATCTTTACTCCTCTGGGGAACAAGATGATTCAGTCTGAGATGCAAAATATAACTTTATAAAAATATATTCGTTCATTTTTTGGAATATGCTAAGCTCTAATTATACCAAAGCAAGCTACTTTCCACTGGGTATTAAAGTAAGACATCTAAAACAACCTGTCAAGTACATTTATATATAATTTAATGAACTTGCTTTGATTTTTTTAGCAGAGCAGAAGTGAGCTAACTGTCCCTTTGATGCTGTAAATGATGACAGTGAAGAAATCAGAGACTGGGTAGCTGTGAACACAGGCCATAAAAGGCTGTAGCCACTGCCAGGAACTTATTTCAGGTACTATTTCTTCTGCCTTTGCAATTAACAGAATCAAAAGGGGTTAAAAATGAGACAACAAGATAAGCTCCCATTTTGCATAGCTGATTGAGAGCTCAGATGCTCATATCAAATACTTCGAAAAAATAAAACAAAGATGAAAGGTAAATGATGAAAATATTTAGAACTGGTAAAGGAAATTCTATCCATTTCATGGGAACCATCTATCACCATAAATGTGCCAAATATCAGTAGTCTCTGCTGGATTTCATAGAATCTATACTTCTCTTGCACTAACTTTTCTCCTCCTCCCTCATTCTAGTTTCCTCTGAAATATCCTTCTAATAAGACTGATGTCTTGAGTGATGTCAAGAAAAAGTCAAGTTAACTAGTGTGTCCATGGAAACAGTAGAAGCTGATGGAGTCAAGTGTACAGTGGGACTCTGTCAATTTTAACTCTGTTACCTCCAGGGCTTTTTCTATAAAGCTTGAGGCAAACCTGCAAGGCTGTAACAAATACATAAAACAGTATTAGAAGAATTTAAAAGAAGTACAGTATTCGTGGCCTGGAGACCTGAGCCATTCTTGGCTCTGCTGTGGACTGCCTAACTTCTTGGAGCTTGGACGAGTCCCTTCAAGGGTCTGTTTTCCCCTTTTCCCCTTTTAGCCTAGGCTACTTAATCTGCTACTTGAGGAAAGGGCTGTCTCCTACGATGTATTTGTTATAGTGCAGAGTGTGTTGGGCTTCTGACCTTTAATGTCACCAGGTGTTGCTACAGTGCTAAATCTAAACAATCAAAATGATATAAGTACCAACATGTGTTCTTAATAGCTTTAGAAAGATTATAAATCGTTACCCTCTTGCTTTATTAAGGCACAGCCAATGACACTTCCCTTTTCTGAGGCCCTATCCAGTACAGCAGGGGGAATGACTCACCATCTCCCAAATCTTTTCTTTCATTAGGCACTTTTTAAGCTAAAATACCAATCTGATGAAGGGATGGAGGCTCTGAACAGTAGTATGAATCATTCCCATTTCATTTTCTAATAGATTACTGAATTTTAGTAGCACCATTAATCTACCACAAGATGCCCACAGACCTAGCTGTCATTTTATGCTGAGGCCATAGATCCATGACAGAGCATATTAGTTTGAGCAGAGCACTCTGCTAACGTGGATGCTCAGCTTTCAGGACAGACCTGGCTTGCACTTGGCCAGGTTAGTGTGTGTGTAGACTGAGTTGACCTGGCAGCTGAACAAATTAACCATGCAGACAAACTCAGAACATGCATTTTCTCGGGACTCAGTGTTTTTTGTACTGAGTCTCTTGCTGCCCGGCTTTAGGTGCAATATCTGAGTGTAAACCTCTCAAGTAGAGATTTGCAAAATGCAAAGCATGAAATGCTTTTCAGAAGAAGACATAACTTGTACTGAAATGTAAGCTAATTTAAAGGTAGTTTCCATTTTAATGGAAAATCAGCCTGTTTGGAAAAAAACCCTCCAACCATTCCAAAACCAAACCAAACAACAATGCCTCCCCTAATCTATACAAAGCAAATTTTGGAAGTTGTGATATGATGCAGTGTGTAGAAATTCTCATTTATTTCCTTGATAAAATTTAGTTACTTTTAATTATTATTCCATGTGCTACTAGTATAAATTCAATATACAGTATAGTTTTTAATTAGCAGCAAATGAAATAGAAGCAGTATTAACAAATACAACTCTAAAATCAACATATACTTTGCTGATTCTAAAAAAAATCCCTGCATTACATTTTTTTATGTCACAGTCTTGAGAAGAAATTCATATCAAACTTGTTTTCTTTTCTGCAAATCTCCCTTATTTGGAACCTAAAGGGGTGCAACTCTTTCTGAAAACCTGTCTTCTCCCTCCTTTTTTATGTGCTTACCTCTCACAGAATTTACACTGCTTTAAAGCAAGTATGCTTTAATTGCTGTCTTATACCTGCGAGCTGCAGAATGAGACCTCTTAATCTCCACACCTTTTTTTGTCCAGGAAAGAAATGATGAACTATTAGAAATGGGGCAAAAAAAAATCTCAAGTTTAATAACTCTATTACTTTTGAAAGTAGTAGTTGTAAAAGGAACACTGAAGGAAAAGGGAAATCTATTAAAGAAGAAACAGGTTAATCTAAAAGAATATAGACACAAAAAGCGTTCCCCACTGCATTTGTACACAGTATCTATTTCAAGGAAAGAAGTTTCCCAGAAAAAGTGCTTGAAAACTGTAGTGTAAAAGTTACTGCCTTAAGAAATGTAACCTGAAATTATCAGTTGTGTTAAATCCTAATAAGTGATTCCTGCGCTAAATAAAACAACAAACAGCATTCATTTCTCTTTTGTTGACTGTATTCATGGCTCAGGTTACATTTATTTTGCAGATCCATAAGTGCTAACAATAGAAAACCAACAACAACTGGGTATTAATTGTTAGCATTTCAGAGGAAATACCACAAAATGTTGAATAGATAGATCACACAAACTAAGAAAACACCATTCACAGTCAGACCTAAGACTCCCAGGGGTGTTACTCAGCTGAACCCAAATATATATATTTGTACACAGCCTAATAAGGACTTGACTACTTTTGCATCAAGAACATTTAATTGGATGTGAGGTATTTTTAACTTTGGCCTGTTCTGCATCTAGGGTTTCAGGTCTCACTGTGCATGGAGGGCTCCAGGAACGCCCTGCAGCTCTTCAGCTGCCCAAGGCATGAGGAAGAGCGGCTTCCTCCCATGCATCCCAAACAGCACAATGTGGAAGAAGCAGTTGAGGAGGATGTAAAATAAGCGTATTTTTTTAAATGCCCAGTCCAGCAATTTGATACACTTATATACAGCACTGACATACCACTCGTTTCTCATAGATTGTGAGAACAACAGTGAGAGAGTAACAACCCCTCTGCGGTCATCCGCATACTGGAGGACCATCTGTACCGTCCCAGGAAGGGAAACCGATAACAAAATAACTATGGGTCCAACTGCCCTGGGCATGAGGTAGAGGGATTTACTTTATGATGGTGAAGTCATGGTTACAATAAGGATTATCTTTTATACTACCCCCTCTTTTTCACTCATATTTCATTTCTTCCTTCTTCCTCCTCTCCATTATTAAAAATCATTCAACCATTTATTTATTCACAATGTCCCCTTGGCCTGAAGGCTCCTATTTCAGATCTCATCTGATTAAAGCTTTTGTCCCAACCTATTTAATATTTCTGATGAAAATATACAGATTTATCCTGAACGGATGAAGGGTTTAACTTGTTTATTTACTTGTTTGTACATATACAGATGTGAAAAAACACGGAGCAAAGGAAAAGTGAGGGATCTGACTGCAGTCCAAATGTCAAAGCTAATTGTTGTGCTTTGGGAAATTAAAGTTTTGATATGGAAATGTAGCCTTACACTTCCAAATGAAACCATGGCAGGAGATTAATCTATATAGTGCAGCAACATGATTAACTAATCCAGTCTTTGTGTCTATGGTGGGTATTTTAGCATAAACATTTGTAATGTAATCTATCATGATAATCAGTAAAATGTGGGTACTTTACATAATACTTTAATAAGTATGTTTGCGCACAGAATAAATCTTTAATTGTTGGTTTGAGAAGGCAAATTTCAGCAGTTCTCTGTCAGCCTTATTATGATGAATCAAGTCAATTTGTACATGTAGCTTACTTCTGTGTCTGAATTCATCTTGCATTTCCACTGACTTTTATTGGAAGAAATCACAGGGCAGATCTCTGAGGTTGTAGTATCTGCCAGGCAGAAGATTGAGAAAGTATAAAACAGGCACATCTTTCTTCCAGGGGAACCTGGTGCAGAAGGCAGGGAGGCAACAGACTGGCATGCCCAGACCCTGGAGTATGCATGGTGGGTCAAAAAAGGAGATGTCAAAAATTTGCTCTTCATGAATGCTTTCCTCAGAATTTAAGTTTGTTGTGTGTCCTTTAGTCATATGGAGGGTAGCAATAGAAACACCATCTGATTTCCCTCTGTAAGCATCTTTCTTTGGTGGTTAGGACTTTTCTAAGTAAGGCAATGTAAATTGAAACTGCCTTCTCTGCTTTGGTCATTGATTATAAATGTGGACCCAATCTGGCAAGCTCTGAAGTGCTGTTGTATACTCTTCTGCAGAAAAAGTATATGTCTGAAATGCTCCATTAAAATCACTTGGGATCACTCTCATGAGTAAACTTAAGCATATGTGTAAGTATCTGTGAGATCAGAGTCTGTGTCTAAGATGGCTGGTGAAACACAACATAGCCGTGAACACTGATTTATGAATATGAATTTTCTTTGCTAATGAATAATTTTCCTGACAAAAGAGAAAGAAAAAGGTCACATAGTAAATATACCTGCATCTTTTTCATGAGTTGTTCTGCATTCTGTTATACCCAATACTAATTTTTCTCAGTACTGCCTGAAAACAGAGCAATTAATTTATGGTGGTTTCAATTAACATTTCCCACCCTGACTAGACTTAAAACACAGTATCAGGTCACTACATAGTAGGGAAATTGCAAATTTATTTGAGCCTCTGTAGTATTCAGACAGCTGGTGTAGGTTCATTAGGAAAAGCAGAATGAAAAAAACAGACAGACAGAAAACAAACTGACAAAATGAAACCACACCATATTTCTCCTTTTTTGGGTGAGTTAACTGCCCTCCATTTTCCAGTCTACTGACTCTTTCAGTTCCATTGCACTAACTGCAATTTTGTAAGTTTTAACAGGAACTTTATGAAGCAATACAGGATAAAATCACTAGGAGAGACTGAGACTACAAAAACTCTAACAAAACAAAAACACCAGGTCAGAGAGTCAAAGCATAAGTCTCTCATCATCATCAGCTTACCCCAAATATAATGCTACTCTGAGGATATAAAAATGATGTTCTTGTAATAAAATAAATTGAATAATACACTGACATTATTACATCTCCCAAAAGAGGTAAAAGGCCCTGAAAGAAACAACGGAGTTATAAGGACATTCACAGTCAAACCAAAAGGCAATCTGTGGTTAGCATTTGTCCTGCAGTAAGTTGTTCTGCAGATTCCAATGCATTAAAGGCTTTTATAAAGTTTTGCTTTAGAATTTTAAAATAATTTTAAATATGATTTAAAATAAAATTTTATAAATAATAAAAGTAGTGCTATGGTGTCATGAAAGAGGCCAATCAGCAGACCTAAAGATCAAAAGCTGTATTATCTACTCAATAACCCCAGTATGTTTGTGTGCAACTGTAAAGCAAGTTCTCTCAGAGTGCCTGACTTAAACTTGCTTGAGTGACTACCTTAAACTTGCTTTAAAGGACTTAAGTGGTCACATAGTCTTACATGAGCATTAAGCTACTAGCATCTTGAGCTGCACAGCTAATGAAGCTTTATATTTAACCTTTGTTAGCATCCCACTTAACCTAGCAGTCCAAGCATAATGGCACGGATGCTCACACACGCTGGTATCCCAAGGATATACGGGGCGACTCATGACACTAGCACAGTCTGTGCTGAAGTCCATGACATTAAGCTGTTACTATGACTTTACTTGGGGAACCTGGACTGAAGCTCAGGTGAACGTGTCTATCATGCTGCAATCACAGCTTCCTTTACAAAGTATACGTGCGCCAAATGCTGGGCAGATGCAAGAGGTGACTGGGTTACTTTTGACCTTATATGTAGCAGCAAGCCATAACACAGCTTTGTGTTTCAATCGGCTAACATGAACCACTCTGAGGGCATAGATTCATCCTAATGAGTGAAAGAGGAGTTGCTAATGCCTTGTTTATTACTCCTGTATGACTAACTGAACTATTTTTCCCACACCAAGGAAACGGATGGCTTTACTGTGACAGGTAGGGCATAGCTGGTATTGTGGACACAACATGAGAGAGTTTGCTTGGCTGCAGATGCTCTGCTGCAACCAGGATGTCTGAGGACATTTGCTGCAAGGTAGGACCTCTGTTGTCTTTCAAAGAGGGACCGTCATTTGGCTGATGCAGATGATGAGGGTAGAGATGGGTATACCTTCACCATGGGCCAGTGGATGTGGCTAGTGTGGAGGTGAAGCAACATCTGTGGACCTGATAGGTCCCTACATGGGTGGAGCATGGGAGAATGCAAACATATTTTCCTCCCTTCTTATCTTTTCACACATATTTGCAATCACAGGCTGCAGCTGAAGGTCTGTATACAGCTACAAAGCTTCCAGCTGTGGTGAGCCCCTCACAGTTATGAGCTTGATTGCTAGCTGAAATCAAAGGAGCTAGGATCCGTGGGTGCACTGTTACAAGCAGTAGGAACTTTACCTCTGGATGTATGAACACAGAATTAAGTTGTTATGGCAGACCTGACCCTAAAATTGATAACAATTCTACTGAGGCTCAAAAATAACAAAACTAAATCAACTATTATTTGTTGTTTGCAAGACTGCCTTTGGCATACAGATGCTAAAATTTAAAAAGTAAGGAGTTTAAAGCAGTGTCTTTTCGAAAAATGATCAAAATCATTCCATAGCAGAGCCTGCAGTTTCCCTTCTCTTAGCTTGTAATGGAACCAACACAATCCACCCTTAACCCCCTTGTTGTTTACAAAGTTTCATGATGTGGCTGCAGGCATTTGCTCCAAGGCTGAATTTATGTCAAATAAGTTCTGAGTCCAGAAACAATCTGGGCTTTGGCTTGTGAAATAGGGGTATCCCTGGCATCTTTAATCTATCCATGAAAGACCTTTTATAAGCTTTTTGAAATGTCATATAGGGACCAGATTATGACCCAATTACTACCTGTGTAAATCCAGAGTGATTACACTGATTTCAGTGGAGATGCTGAGGATTTAAACTGATGTCAGCTGAGATCAGAATTTAGCTTGTTGTCTTGCATTCTAGCTTCAGATGTAAATATTCCAGTAGTAATGTAAAAAGTTTAATTATATGAGCTTTTTTCCTAAGCTCAAGGAAGTAAATCTTCCTTTTTTATACATTGCTGTTTTGTCAGTTTTTTTCTGAAGATGATAGGCAATAGAAAAGAATACAATTTTCTGTTGGCAATCTGTTCTTTAATAAACTCTTTAAGATTCTAACTATTCAAAGCTCCAGGAAGCAATCTTACTGCTGGTTGTATTTTACTCTAAAAAGTAATGATGATTATCAGCTAGGTAGAGTGCTGGAATATAATTCAGGTAAACTGAAATGCCTAGTATAGATTATAGTGAATTAATTATTTAGAGATATTCAGCAAAGGAGTGTTCAAATTGTACTGTAAACTTTGGGGCAAGGACCATGTTTTTATTCTGTGCACAATCCTGTAATTACAGCGCCTTCGACTGTGACATTTAGGCAATACATACACTACAAATTGCAAATATATAATATCACCCAAGCAAATCAACAGTGTGTGATTTTGATCTCGGAGTAGTGTAACTGTGTTGTCTTTAATAGTGTTATTCCCAATTTACTGCAATGTGAGTGTGGCCTACTATACCTATTCCCCTACCCAGCATTTTAATTTTATAACAGCAATAATGACTATGGCACAGGGAGGGCATTTTCAATGGATCTTTATTGTGCTCTGTCACAGCTTCAGTGCTGCTGTGGGAAATGCAGCAGCATTTCTCTAAAGTACCAACCCCAGCTATCTGTTGATTCAGACTGATTTGTCGAGTACAGAGGGAGCATCTGATAATGCATGCAACCCCATGGACATGACACATTCAGCAGCATTCAGGTGGTTGAATGATCAAATATGTGTAATAGCCTCTGGCTGCATCCCAGGCCATCAGGTTTTTCCCAGTTGGCTGTTAATCCCCAGGAAGTGCCCTACAGATAGATCATTGTTACTTATACATACAGTTAGGGATTTTTCTGTATGCTGCTGTCTGCTGAAATATAACAGGGAAGTAGCAGGAGTTCAGAGGCATTTGAGTAAAAAATACAAGATAATTGTATTAGAGACTTGGGATCTCATGTACAAAGGCATGTAAATGTCTGCCCAGTGCTTTGTGACCATGCTGCAGGAGACTCCTACAAGCTCTTTTCAATTTCCACTTACTTTCCCTTTCCTCCATGCTCTTTCCCATCAGACTCTTTCCAGATGTCATTCCCTGTGGGTATAGTTAGAGAAACAATAACTTTTTTCTCCTCCATGAACCTACAAGTCCCCAGTGCATCGGACTAGACTTGCCTGCAGGATTCCCCAGTGTTGCCGCTGGCACCAAGTCGTGGTGCTGCTATGGGTAGAGCTGCACTGTCGTGTGCCTGAGCATGAAGTGTCCTGTTTTCCCTGGGAAATCTCTCTCCCAGATTTTTTTCTCTACATGGAAGTAATATCTGTGCTCCAGGAAAGGTTTTGTCCTTTGCCTCTCCATCTGCCAGTTACAAACAAAGGGCTCTAACATAGACTGACTGTCTTCTCTTCATCACTTTTTGAGACACCATCTGGCACAGAAATTTGCTATGACACTTTCTCCACAGTATGAGGTGAGATGAAGGTGTGATAAAGGAGGAAAGGGAGCTTTTGGCATAGCAGTCTATAAGAACATGCTGGGGAACGGCCTGGCAAGAGCATTGCAAGAGGGAGCTGCCTTCTGATTGTTCTCACCCAGACGCCTTGTTTTTTTCTAAACAGTGTTCAAGGCTTGGAGTTTTGGCTCTCGTGAGGAATTCACCTAAAGAAGAGATGATGCTGAGTCACAAAGCTGCAGTTACAGTATGCCTGTGAGGATGTGCCCTTTGGGGGTGTGTGGCCCCGCCAGGTGGCTTGGCCCGTACAGTGGGTGCATGGTGCCTTCCTGGCCTTTGGTGCCTGGCATTGGAAACAGGGGAAAATGCAGTATTTCATTTGCTTGTGCCAAAACTTCAAGTGCTGTAATGAGAGGTGGGAGGGGGGCCCTGGAGCATGCCTCAAACATGCTTCCAATTGCATGAGGGGTGGGAACTTAGGAGATCCCTGGGGAATTTTTTCAGTGTAAATTCCTCTGTTTGAGTCTCTGGATTAGAGATGGTTCCGGAGGACCTGTTCCCCATTTGCATTACCCAGAAGGGAATTTGATGCCAAATTAGAAATGATTAAAAATATCCAAACAGAAAAGAAGGCTTATCAGTTATAAGTAACTTTATTTTGTGCAGTTCCTTTTCTGCTCTTCCCTGAGGTTGATTTGATTCCTGAAGGGCTATTCACCTGAGAGCACACAGGATACAAAAGCTGGATAGAGCACAGTGCTAGGGGTCACCCACCCTTCATTTAGTCATATCTTAGTATGGGCACATCCTCAAAGGTGCCAATTACCTGCGATAAATATTAGACTGCCAGTTATGGTAGGCATTGCACCTGCCTACCAGGTCTGGAGAATGACATTCCTGGACTTCATGCTGTTTCTTTACTCTCTCCATATAAAATGCTATGCATATCTAAGGTGTAATAACAAATGCTTAAATAATATTGTTTTGACATTCAACCAAAATGGGTTCTATTTGCTGGGAAGATCTAAAATGGCTCAGCTCTCCTATATTTAATAAGAGTTGAAAAGGGTAAGATTTTTTTCAGTTAAACTAAAAAGTCTTTAGTCAGGAAGGAAGAACTGCTACATTATTTGCATATACAGCAGGATTTATCAGTCACAAAAGACTGAATACAATTAGGTTGTGGCTTAAATTCACGATGTAAGGAGTGAATGTGGGCCCAACTATTTATACTACTTGTCTCTTACGTGGACTTTTTCTTTGAGAACAAAAGTATGGATATGCCAAACTCTGAGCAACTGAAATAGGATACAGAGGAGATTTGGATACCCCTAAAACTGCGATCCTAAGTATTCTGCCTGAATATTGCCTTACCATAGAGACACTTGGAAGCCTTAATTTTTGACATTAAGGTTTTTACAGGTGCCTGTATCTGGGCAAGACATCAGGATCTCCCATACATATCAGATGGAGGATTCAGTTTGCCTTTGTTTTCTAGATACACTTTCTAAATTCTGACCTACGTGAAATGCAGCTGCTTTCTTCCAAAGCAAGGCCTTTTTACACAGAATAAGTGTGTTTCATACAGTACTAAGTGCGTTCCCGAAGATCAAAGAGGTTTAGGAGAGATGGGGCAATTTTTCCTCCTCCTAACGGGGTGTAGGCTTCTCCAGGGTGTGTGCTAACCGGCAGTGGCGGATACGTCACTGACCGCTTAGAGATGGTCACATACATCTAGTCTGTCTGTCCACGTTGCAGGGGACAGGGTACCTAGAGAGTCACTGAACCAGGCAGCAAAGCTCCTGAAGTAGCATAAATGATCGGACTCTCATGTGGGACCTGACTTTAGTCCCTGCTCCAAGAGCAGTTTGTGCAGTTTTCAGCAAATAAACGTTAGCTAGAGTAAAGGCACAAGCCCTCCCAAAGGAGAGCTCTTACCACAGGTTACTTGGTGAGTTTCTGAGGGCAGTGCAAGATGAAGGAGCTGCTGGAGGAAACCGTGAGGGAGCAGGGCCTTCCCTTAGGAAGGGCTGAGGCTGTGTTGGCATGGTGTTTGCAACCTTCTCCCCAGAGACTTTGCAATTCTTCAGGTAGAAAAGCAAACTGAGCACAGGGCTGTCATATGTCAGTGAGGGCACTGGCAGCTGCTTTATGCAAAGAGAGCTTTGCTACCTTCTGCAATATGTTTTGCACAAAGTTAAATTTTGGAAAGGAAGGACTTAGTCCTTTGCACTCAAGGGAGAGTTCAGGGCAGTGTGTACAATTCCAGGGATTTGCCCCGAGTATGGCTGAGCAACGAGCACAGAGAGTATAGCTGAGTATCTCCCAGAAAGGAGGAGCATTTTTCTTTCTATAGATTAGGTAGTTCTGCTCTCAAAACATTGGGCTTGCGCTTCCTTTTCATCCGCTATCTTTATGGATCCTGTTCTGATGTAACTAATCCTTCCCACTCATGCAGGTGGATGGAGGGGTCTTATTTATAAAGGGGGAGTCTATAATGAGGATCACATGTGCAAAGATTAGGGAACAAAAACCCATTTGTGGATGTGGGCCTGATAGAAAAAAAACCCACGGTCTGTCTCTTCTACAGTATGCTTCATTGGATGAAGGGCATTTTGCAAATTGGTAAACAGATTTGTGTTGTCCTTAATGAAAACTCTAGGAAGAGCTAGCATTTATGTTTCATTAGAAAGTGAAAAGGTTCAAAAAAAAGAGAACAAAACAAATTTAAATTTTCCTGTGAAATAAGATTGCAAAAATTTTTGGCTTAACACAATAAATTTCAGAAAAATGAAAACTGTTTCACTTGAAAGTTAATCATGCAGCCTTCGTTAGTTTTTTAGTGTTCTTTTATATAGAAACAATTTAATTTTCCAGAATCATTTTGAAACAAAAAGTGAAACATTTCATTTAACAAATGTAGACATTACTGAAAGGTTTCGCTTTGATTTTTTCCTTAAACAAAATGCTGTCTGAGTTGACATTTTTTCAAATCATGCCAATTCCAGGGAAGGTTGCATTTTTCTTTTCACTGAAAATCTATTTTGACAATGGAGTTCTAATGGAACCTAATGCTTAGAGGTTTTGTGTCAAGTGCTGAATCTTTTTGAACCTGGCATTGGATTTGGATATGTAAAAAATGCATAAAGAATAGGTTTGCGGGTTGCTGCTGAAATGGGTTGACTCCAGTCATGTTCAGCTGAAGAAAATTTGGACAAAAAAGGCCTGAAAACACCAGAGGCAATAAGACATAATATTTCCAATCTATAAAATAACAGTAATTTTCTTAAATACACTTTTTAGAGAACTGTCTCTTTTTTAAACCTTCTGCACCAAAACCTATATTTTTGGTGAATGGTTTTGCAAATGCTGGCCTAGCTGAGCCAATTGTAGGGATAAGCTACCAAGGCAGTTTACATACCCCAGGCCATATGAGGCCCTAAAAAGATAAGTCCTACCTAAACCTCCCTGTAGGGGAGCAGGACTGTAGGTTTGAATGCCAGTTGTTAGCCCATGTGTGTAGATAACTGGCCACAGTCATTTCCTACTGTTATTACACTGCAATAACAGTACACTTGCACCCTTTTTTTATCTGTAATTCAAATCAATTATCAGTATGGAAAGGAAAAGCTGGTAGTGTATGATTCCCTGTGATGACATTTAAGTTATTTTTAGTGTGCTGAGTTTCACCAAACATTTCTATGTGACATTGCATTAAAATATTGAGAGAACACAAATCTTGAGTAGACAGGAGATGACCTATACTTGAGACTTCTGCTGAAAAATTGAAACAGAAGACCTAAATGAGAGGCTCTCAGTGTGCATTCAAGGCAGCTGTTCTGACAAAAGAGGTTGTGAGATCTCCAGAGGTTCTACAGTGATGTATTTAGTTGTCAATAATTTATGTTTTAAAGGTTTCCTAAGAATAATTCACATATACAAAGTGCAGACATATAGGTCAATAGTATGTATTTGAAAGAGTTCATAAGCATGCAAGATCTATTAGAGTTTAAAGGATCGATAATACTCTCAAGAGCCCATACATATGCATTGACAAGACAGGGAGGGCTGTTATTATAGTCTATCAAATCAATAATCCACATTTAAGTACCATATGAAAGGTAGTTTTAAATGTGTATCAACTCAGGCGTGACCGTGCTGTTAGAGCTTTGAGGATCAATAAGTGAGGTTGTAGCCAGCTGTTAGGGCTCCACGGTCCAGGACTGGGCCCACTGTCCGATATTTCAGGTTCTTCCAAACATTTGGAGATCTGTCAGATGATATGACTAGCATTATGGTAGCACTGCTATTTCAACTGTACTGATGTTATATATATATTTTTTGATATCCCAAAGTGGGTTCTGGGCTCTGAGCACTACTCTGTCCTCATTCTTATCAGCATTACATGTTTTCTAAGCACTTTAATACCAGATGTTATTTAATGTGTGATCAGTAAACAGGACTTCAATCCTGGCAACTTTTCCTTGTCAACACGGTATGTTATATCTTTAAAACCAACCAATAAATAATATAAAACAAAACAGCCTCCCAGAAAAGTCCAAATAAATGAAATATTTTTAAAAAATGGATTGATATAGCTGATAAAACTCGTAAATCATCCAGGTTCCAATGGAATTCAGCTAGAGAACTGGTATCTGTGAAGGTCAGACAGAGTTCCTGTCCTGATATATTTAATTATCAGTATCTTCCCCTAAGAAATCTGATTATTCTAGGCAATGCTCCCCAAGAAAGTTATTATCTTGATTTGATCTGTTTAAGAAAGAAGCTATGATGAGACAAGTAGAGGAGAGTATTGCTCCTTTTCTTGAACCCTGATGTGTTTCTAATTCATTTGCAGAACACCAGATACTGTGGAAAGACACATAATGATGCAATTACTGAAAATCAAATCATAATGATGCCAGCTGATATTCCCACTAGGACTTCTCTCTGGGGAGTAAACCCAGGGGAAGGAAAACTCCATGTTCCTTCTGTTCAGTTTAATTTAGGTTAACATTAGCAGGGCACACAATTAGAGGGATTGAAAATGGCTTCACTGACATGTCTCAAAACTTTGGTTAAGCATGTGCGAGACCGAAGAGTGGGTGTGGTTGAAGGAGCCATCAGTGGGGAAACGGGAAGGTGAGAAAGCAGAGTGGGGTCTGAGTCTGGGTAATGGCCTACCCAGAGACATAATCCTTTTCCAGCTCTCGTTTTGCAGGCAGTGGATAGGTATTAGAAAGAACATTAGTTCACAGCTACCCACCATGATGGTATCTAACTGGGGTCCTGAGGTGCCAGGCATACATGCTTATATTTAAAACAGTGCATATTAGTGTGTCATATCCTCATAAGGATAGTTAATGTATAAGCTATATCATCTCTGTAGGCAATCCCAGACTGACCACAGTAAACCTGCTTGGCTTTTGAGTCTATCACCTTGATAGGAAACTGTGGACCTCTGTATTGGTCAAGGGGACCTTCTATTTCACCTTTCACTCCCATGAAGAAACTGCATTTTTTATTTTATTTTACTAATAAATATTTTACCTATAAACAGTCTGGTCCATCTTTATTCCAGCAGGTAAATTGTAAGGATATGGGTGCCCACAACGGAGTCCCAGAATAGTGTCACAGTGCTGGCAGTTATCTTCTGCATATGAAGGTCTTCAATCTGATTGTAACCAGAATCAAGTCTTGGATGACTCAGTGCTGAGAGTTCTTACTTATAACTTGCAAAATACAAAGGAAATCAGAACAACATTTCTGACTTTTGAAAACAGCAGTAGGTCTCCAAATGAGAGAAAAATAGTAAATAAAATGAAACATGCTAAAAGCAGATTCCACATCTTAAAATCCAAGCACTCTTCAGATGATAAAAATGAATACATTAAATATAAAGCAATAGGAACTTTTCTAAAATATTCACCTCTTTTCTATTTCTAAGGCTCCTTCTACTGCATTTAGAACCTATGCTTATGCAGCATATCCTGGTGTCTCCAAACAGCAGTGGAAACAAATACCATCCAACACTGCAGTTTGACATGGTATTATATTTACCTGAAATAAACAGGAATCTTCATTTCTCAATGGCAATTCACTGGAAAAGGTATATAAAACCTTGCTTTACAGCTGATAAACCTAGCAGATCATAAAAGAGTATTAGTATCATAAAACTTTAAAAAGCATAAATGAGGAGATAATACGAGGGGTGGGATTTACTAGTTGAAAGGTGGGGGGATAATCTGAGTGGTCTACTTTGCTTCTTATTAAGTTACTAGTAAAAATGCAAAGAAGATAAGTTTAATAATGGAGATGTTGGCTGCAGTCAACCTTTTTTGTCTCAGAGGTGAAATCTTAAATAGTCAAATGAGTGTGAGAATAATATGGCCCCCAATAAAGTGATTTTAAATTTACACATAATTTTTGCTAATACCACTGAGCAATGGGAATAATTAGAAAGGTTTCAGTAATGCTGAAGATTTGAATAATTAAAGACACAAGATTAATTTGAGAAGAGGCATCATTAACCTAAATCAAATATTAGATTTCTTGTAAAGGAGAGGCGGTTTAGCCATAACCACATTTTTCAGACAGGGAATCTCATTAAATACTATGGTTTGTGTTTTACTCTGCACCCACAGGATTTACTTGCATGAATATTAAGTCTGTGTGTATTGAATATAAGCTTTTAAATCCCATGATATGGCCCAACATTTTTTGTACTGTGTAAAGTATTAATTGAATAATCTTGTTTTCATAAAGGTCACTTTCAATCACTTTTTTTCCAAGAAGAGTAAAAAGTTCAAGCCTGATCTGGTGCAAACCTTTTTTTCTCCCTGAAAATATTTCTCTCTAGGCTCCATTTATTAATGTCACAGCTGCTTTCTTTTGGATGAACTAAAAAGCATTTTCACGAACACCAAAGCAAAGAGTAAACACAATACAGAATGTATTCCAGTACAGTGCTGTACTGGAAACTACAGTTATCCAACAAGAGAGTGCAATCCTCAGAGGAATAATGGGTAAAGCACTTCAGTTTCTTAGCTGCTAACAAACATAGTGCATTTGTGTTGATTAAAATGCAAAACCGGATAATTAAACATAGAACTCATGATAAAAAAAGCAAAGTTTTTCTCTATTTATAGGAAAACAGTCCCTCATACATATTGATTTGTGCTATATTATTTTCCCACAGTGTGGTGGTTTTCTATAAATATCAGTATCTGATAATGAGCACTTCCACTACTCATTATTTCTCTACTTGCAGAATTTAATGAATACGAATGCATTCATTATATGGAAATCATCTACCTTTTATGCCTTTGATGAAGTCAGCCCCTGATCTGAAGTTTTGACCACCATTAATGATATGCAAAGAGCTCTGTCTTATCTTATAATGATATGTCTGAAAAATTTATCAATGGAATTTATTAGACACAAATTCATCTTCTACATATTACTTAGGCATCTGCATCTCATTTTTATATTGCTTTCTGGAATATTGTTTCTGTGGGTTTTTTCCTCTACCCTTCCCAAAAATGAATTTCTGTGATGGAAACACAACCTATTTCTAAAACAAGTTTGAGTCATTGACTCAAAAAAACCTTTCCAGGCAACAGTGTCTTGGAAATGCCTGAGAAGTATCAGCTGCCTGTCATGCATTTCCCAAGCCTGTGGGTCAGTCAGCTTGAATTTTGGTTATATCAGGACTCCATGGTTTATTCATTCAATTAGAGAGTTAGAGTCTTCCACCTTTACTGCCACAAAGTAAGAACTTACATTGAACCAGGTTTGTTTGAGCAAGTTGTAATTCTACAATGGGGCAGCATGTACTGTTGCACATGAAGCTGGGCAATTTCAGTTCCTAAAGCCTCCATCTGCACTGGGGTTGGTTTGGTGGCTACAGCTCTTCCATTGCAGTACTCTGAATAATCTGAATACTGGTTGCCCGGTAAAGCTGGTGGCCTATGTCACTGTTGATTGACTTTGTGGTAAATACAATGCTTATGGCACTTTTGTCTTACCTCAGTCAAGTCTTTGCAGTTTTCTACTTAATCCTTCTGTTGGACTTGGTCAGTGGCCCTGGACTTTTAATATCTAGAGGATGACCCTTCAACAGATCCAGGAAGACAGAGTAGATGACTGTATGTTTAGACACCATGTGCGTTCTTTCTGATGATGTACTCTTTTGCTTCCTCTTTCTTTTTTTTTCTTGTGTATAGCTACATGAAAGATGTTATGTCTGGGCTTTCAAAGTCATCAGCCCTGCAACCCATGTCAAAGGGAGCTCTACCCTAAATATGGAAGAGACTGCTTCAAAGACCAGAGGGATCTATTTCATTAAAAATTGTTCAGAAATCTACTTCCTGTTCATGGGTGATAGGACAAAAAGTCCTGGGCTTAAGCGGTAAGAGATTCAGGTTAGACATTAGAAAGGTCTGATCAACTCTAAGGGCAGTGAAAAATTGGAATGTGCAGGTAAATGAAATCTCTATCTGTAGAGCTTTTTAAAAAGGAGTTAAACATCTGTTAGGAGTGCCATGATATAAGTGATCCTACCTTGGGACAGGAGTCCCAAGTTTATTTTCTGTGACAGTAGTGGGGGCAGATGTATGTTAAATAACTATATTGTAATAGTTCCCCAGTAAGGGGGCTAAGGCTAGCAGCTCTCATCTGGAAATGCCTCTTCAGGCCTGGTCCTTTTTCATACTGTCTGTTTTACTGGGTACCTGAGTCTATGGAGGGACCCTGGGGAACACTGTGTCTCTTCCTCCTCCCCTATGAGAGGGAAACTCTCACACCTTCTCCCTACCCACCAAGAAGGAGAAATCCCTGTATGGATGATGGTCTCCTGGGTGTACACTCTGGCTGGCAGTCTTTGTGCCCATGAGACAGTCTCCTGGCTTAGCTGGTGAGGAACCATGCCTGCAGCCTTCTCTCCACTCATCTTTCCTGTCTCCTCAACCTCTACTTCCACTTCCATTACAATTCTTGCCCCCAGCCTGGATCTACATTTTACCTCCAAAACAAAGGTCTGGATATTTTCATTAGGGTCTGGCTGGGCCTTTTGACTCACTCTGTCCAGCTCTTGCTGGCATTCACTTTCAGCACGAGCTTTTGGATCAATTAGTACTGATTTTAGCTTCCCTGGAGGGATGGCTAAAGCAAGTGCTCAGCATGTTTCCCCTGGGTATTCGTATTTTTAGCCCCTCCTCAGTCACCTTGACTGTCACCAGCAGGCATAGACACAGCCCCATTATCTGAAACAGCAGCAGCAGCAGCAGCAGCAGCAGCAGCAGCAGCTTTTCAGAAGAGACTGAATCAGCTAAGGCTGGCTCCTCTTTTCCTGAAACATTTTGTCCTACTCAGGGACTGAAGAGCAGCTTGATCAAGCACTGCAGCATTTTTATTGTTAAGGCACTTTTCTTTTTTGTGTGGAAGCTGACACAGTCTTACAGATAGTTTCTCACAGAAATATTCAGAACAGCTCTCGGCTTCAAAACAGATCTGTAAGGTGAGGCCCTCTGTTAAATTCCTCAAAATATGTTTTGTCTGGTTTGCATGGCTTGGCCTATTTCTCATGAAACTATTAGTTCTACCAAAAATATGACCTCAGAACCATGTCTGAAAATGTTATGTTTCTAGAATCAGAAAGAAAGTGGTGTAAATCAGCATTGCTCCATTGCAGTAGATGGCAATTTATACTGAAGGAGCTTATGTTCTTGTCTTCAAGGCCACACTTTCCCACAAACTTCATCACGCTTAAGACCTGTGGAGAGATCATTTCATTTCAATCTTATTTTCTTTTTTCCAAGGGTCCAACAGTTACAATTCCTCAGAAATGATGTTGGATCTTTTTCAAGTTAATTCCTCAGGCTGCTAGTTGTCTAGGGCATCAACATCATTTACAATGACCTGCTCCTGGACATTTCAAACTTCAGATGTAAATTAGAGCAGCTTTAGCACTGCGCTTACATCTCTCTGACACATGTGCATGGGAAGATTCACCCAGTGAGGAGGTGTGCTGCAGAGACCCTGGGCTGGCAGTGGCAGAGGTGGCTGGCCTATGTGGCACTGTGCCGAGGGCACTCAGCCCTTGGGCAGCTGCTCCAGCTGAGGGTCTCAGCCTGGTACCTTGGCATGGGCTCACACTGTCTCCCCACACATGTCCCAGGCCTCCCTACACCACATGGGAGAACTCAGCACCATGCTGTGACCTGGGGCAGATGTGCCCTATGGCCTCAGCAGCAAGCTCAGAAAGCTGGGAAACTCTAGGGAGTAGAAATGCTCCATCAATGCTTTTTATTCTAGATCATGTTTTTTGTTGTAGCATGTGAGACCAGCTGCAAGTAGAGTAGAGAAATGGCTGACTGGTTGCACCAGTGTTGAGCCTTCCTAATGGTACCAAACCAGCATGAAACACTTTCACAGGGCAAAGATCCTGGTCCAGGTCATAAGAAGTTAATCTGTTAAAGTTCTTTCTCATTGAAAAATTTCTCTTCATGTGTTTTAGGAAATTCAGCTCACAATAACTGAAATCAAGCTTCAGAAATCCATTCCTTCCTACATAAATATAGTGGGTAAATAGGGTCAAATATATACTATTAATTAGTTATGGATTTATTTTCTTTGGATTATTACAGAGTGTACAAAGAGGGCATAAATCTAAAGATTTAGAAGACATTGACATAAATTACAGCGTTAAATGAAACAAAACACCTCCCAGGATGCAACACTGCTTTGCCTAGGAATTTGCTTTCTCATCAGAAACCAACCTCCACCTACTCAATAAATGTAGCTGACATTTGAGAAATCATGATTGTTTCTGGCTGTGGCATGAAGCAGGTTTCAGAGCTTAGCATCATCACAGAAGGCCAGCCCTGTCCCTTTGAATCCAGCTTAAGGATCATCCCTGATCTTAACAGTAGCATTAGAATAGACAGAGAAATGCATGCCTTCAGGTATAAGTCCTCACACCATTGAAGGTCATGTTTTTAAACACATGCTGGGACCTACACATATATAGATAGTTAGTGCCTGTCATTCCGTACTCTGTGTTAAGTAGGTGCTTTGGCAAGAATCTCAAAGTATGTTGATGACTGGCTCAGGAGATAAGGTTTAGAACCACAAGATTTTTACACCTCCAGATCCCATCAGGCTTAAATTCGGTTCCTAAATACCTCTGTGGGGTTTTCTTAGACATCTTTGGAATCTGGGGTTTGACCACTCCAGTAAATTCTGCTGCACCTTTATGTCTGTTCATGTCTTTCCCTTAGGACTTTACATATAGTAAAATCTGGAAGACAACAGATAGTATTTGGTTTAATCAAAGAGGTAGCCAGACTCTTAGGTTTTGCCTAAGCTAGTAAATTAAACAGCATTTGAGACAGTTCCCAGGTATTGCAATGCAGCTGTGCATCCTGCTGTCCCTGGCCTGCTTTTGGCCCATGCGAGCTAACTCGCTCCCAAACACTTCCCAGGCCTGACTCAGGAGCCAAAATGGCTCCCGGAGCCATTTCTGGTAGGCGGCTTGCACATAGCCACCTTGATTTAAATCTAAGTGAACTTGCAGGCATAGACACAGCCTGTTCTGTGCTGGTTTGCCTCAGTGGCAGGGAACATTCACAGGCACATTTCATTTACTGGTAAAAAATATAGCTCTAATTAACAGTGATAACTATTACAGTAAAGCACTACACTGACACATTGTGCACATATGTGACATACTTTTGGCAATGTTAAAATGTATGTGGTTTTTTTTCACATATACTAAAAGTGCTGTAAAATTCCATGATTCCTCAGAGGCTTAAATTTTTTTGTCCAATAAAGCACATGGTGAGACCAATAAACATGGTGAGACCATCTAATTTGCTTGTCCCCTGTTGTTCTGGGTCACTAATACAGTAAAGTAAGCATTTTTATGCATTAAGAGCATGCTTTGCACAGAATGAGAGCTTATTTTTCAGTAAGTTCAGATGGGAGGGTATGATCACAACCAAATCAAAGCTCCAGAGATCAGTTCAAAGGAACCATGCCTTCAGGATGCTTTTATGTTTTTTCCCCAATAGGCAGGCCTGGCAGACAGTTCAAAGAGTTTAACAACAACCCAAACAATAATTATTATTAACAACAACAACAATAATAATGATTTTTATAATACCCAGCGTAATTGTCTGAGAAAGGCATATGCCTCAATTGCAAAACTACTTCTGGTGCAGAGAAAAAAAACCCAGCATAGTAAATGACACTTTGGAGATGACATTTTCTCCCCTTTTCAATCTATTTTACAGCATTTTGTTGACTTTATCGCTATTTTGTTTGATTATCTTCCCATTTGCCAGATGCTAAAGGCAAATTGGCTGAGGCTGTATCTCTCTTAGTAAGTAATCCAGACCGATAGAATAGATCTTTACAGCAACTCTGTGGTGCTGAGGACATGATGTCCACACTATGCATCTTTTGGGGAAATAGGGACAAGGCAGGGGCAATATTTGGACGAGCTCTAGTCCAGTCCCCTGAACTGGATGCCCATTAGCTGTGAGGTACCTTCTGGAGCATATCTTCCAGTTCATGCCAGTTTGCGTGCTCTGAGACTGCTCTGCCATGTAAGCCCAGCAAAGCAAGTGGAGATGATCAGCAGTTTTGCTTTACAAGTACCTCCCTGCTGTGAGCTAAAGTGCTAAGATAGGTGTACCCTGAAATCCTGTTGCTGTAAGATTAATGCAAAATGAACACTTTTCAGATGCCACATATTATAATGTAGAAAAATGATATAAGCAAAGGCTTTGGGTTAAATCTCACTGACACTTTTTCTTATATCACTTGCCTGGAAAGTGATTGCTTGTGATTGCTGCTGGAGTCAAAGAGTTCTAAAATAAAGAGAATTGAATGCCATTATTAGAAATGAAATTGGAAATGTCCAAGTTGAGTGACTCCTAGCAGTGAACTGAGTACATTACAATTTTAGATAATTTTTTCTGTTTGTTCACAGCAGAGGACTGGCAGTGAAAGGAGGAATTCTGTTTTTGTGCAAATCAACTACGCTAAGCTGCATTTATAGTGGAGAGGTGGGATTATGATGCGAGTACCATATTCTTATTTAAGGAATGTGTTTACTACCTAAATTGGATGAATCTCAGTGAGTTAAGAGCACATTTCATTGTTCAGTGGAAAGATCATTACATACAGTTATAGGCTAGGTGTTGGTTGGAGATGTATGTAGCAGAGAACAGAGTGCCCAGATGGCTTATTTTGCTCAGGTTGTCCAGTGATACAGGAAAACCACCCTTGGTCTCCAAACAGTTTGTCTAGGGCTGGGATTTTGTCCCAGCATTAGTAAATTCCTCAGAGAGCTGATCTTTCCTTGGAGTAGCTTGTGGGCTTTATAAGCATCATGGCTCTCAGTTCAATGATGTCTCTGCCTGCCACACTTTCCTTTCCGGCAGGTCAGTATGACCAAGAGGGAGAAAACAGAGAAAGCTGCTTAGGAAAAAACAAGAAAAATGGAGTTCAACCCAAAATAAACTGGAACTGTTTCTTCTATTTCTTCTTCTTCTTTCCCCTCATGAATAGAATTTCTCAGGATATTTGTTTTTAGAAATATTGAAACAAATGTTTCTAGCATGAAATAGCTCCCCGGAATCTGAAACTGCCCAGTAAAATTGAGCCTTGTCAGATTGGAGACTGTTAACAGCTGTCTTTTCTCTATAATCAACCCTACAGAAGCAGAAATTAGGTCCTGGGAAAGTTTTATGTCAGAAATCTAAGCTCCTAGAGACCTTTGGGCACCTTCACATAGCAGCAGAAAACAAGTTTTGATATTAAAATGTTGATCGCAGGTGCACAAATCAGATAGATACCTAAGTAATACTTGTCTCCTGGTAAAGAATAGTAAAAGAATTTTATTTTTAATGAAGAAAATATTCCTGGTTTGTTTGAACACAGATCACAGATCCAGACACTGTGGATTCAGTATCTGTTGTTGCCTGTACTGAAACCACATCTCTGTTTCTCCAATATCCTTTTGAGTCAAAATATCAATCCACATTATAGCATATGGAGAAAATAGGGTAGTGACATCATGGTAAAACCTAGTATTTTAAAGACTGTACTGCAGACTGCAAAATTTTTTCCAGACCTGAGACTAAACAAGTGTTGCACCTGACATTGCACTTGCTGGTTGGCAAAAGGAATAGAGACATCAGCTGTTTTCTCGGTGCCTCTGTTTCTGATACAAGGTTTGACACTCACAGAACAGGTGGCTGATGAAGCACTGTCAAAGCCAGTGCTTCAGATGGTGTAAACTGGTATCATTTCATTGCTGGCTGCAGACATACTACCTCAGACAAATGCAGAGAATAGTTTCCAATTTGCAAACAGAATCAAAGGCTTCCCCTGTTTTAATGGCTTCTGATTCTTAGGTTGGGAGCTGCCCTGAATAACTATTTGACTAATCTTTGGCTGCCTGTACAAACCCTGAGACTGCAGCCAGAATCAAAAAGTGAAATGGTGCTACTTCTCTATCAGCTGTATTCAGTGTCTCTTTGACTCGTGTCCCCAGAGCAATGTCATTCAGGGAGAAGTAAGAGGGAACTCACTGAATGTGTAACAAGCCTAGCAGAGAGAGCAGTCTCTGCCCTGCTGAAAAGACCTGCTCAGGAAGTGGTGGGGGATATGGGAATGTGAACGTTATTTTTGTTTCACTTTGGTGAAGTGTCCTACCCCAAGCAGGACAACAGGGTGCCCATCTCTCTCTGGGCTACTTTGGACAGTCTCAGAATTTCTATTGTCATCAGGTGTCAGGGATCTACCTCTCTGTGGAGAACTGAGTTATTTTCTCAATATTTTCATTATTCTGTATACCTAAAACACTAATAGAAGAACATTTTCAATCATATTTGAAAGCAGTCTGACAAGAAGGGAGGTAATCTGCTGTAACAAAAAGAGAAAAAGCAAATAGGGTCCAGATGATCTTTCTGCTTAAGCTTCACTGAGTCTTGACTGTATCTATCACAATCTTGTGGTGGTTTCACAAGAAATCTTATCTATGCTTCCTACATCTGGATGCTAAGGGTATGGATACCCTTGTGTTAGACAATGTAGTTATGCATAGCCTGAGCCTCTATACATAACCTGAACCTCTATGATAACACACACAATTAAAAACAAGAGTTATCTTCAACCTTGAGTATGTGAGAGTGTGAGGTGAACACCTGCGAACTGCCTGAAGGAATCTTTTCAGTGAAGGGCTATCATCTTCTTTAGAAAGCCGCTAATATTGTAGAAAAATGAACCTTGTCTCAGAAAAATGTAGGCAATAGAATTATATAATTATAGGATAATTTGAGCTGGAAGGAACCTCAGGAGGTCTCTAGTCTGACCTCCTTCTCAAAACAGGATCAGTTGTTAGGTCAGACCAGGCTGTTCAGGGCTGTATCCACAGTGTGGTCTTGAAAAGCTCAATTGATGGAGAGTGCACAAATGCTCTGGGCCCCTGCTCCACTGCTTGACTGTCCTCATGGTGAAGAAGTTTCTCCTTATATTCAGTCTGAACCTCTCTTGTTCCATTTTATGGCCATTGCCTCTAGTAATATCATAATCTTTTCCAACGAGTCTTTTTAACATAATAGGAGGTCCATTTTACAAGAATTGATATAGGCTCCTTTTCGGTGTAAGGAAGACAAACAGGAGTCCAGAGCACCTTTGTTCCTGGACTTTCTGTGAAATGATGTTGAAAAATTCTTACCTAATAGAAAATGAACTGGAGGCAAGAGAGAAAGTCTGGAGAGAGGAAGACTTTCCCTTGGTGGAGGAGGAGTGGGTTAGAGATCATTTAAGCAAACTTGACACCCACAAATCCATGGGCCCTGATGGGATGCACCCACGAGTGCTGAGGGAGCTGGCGGACATTATTGCTAAGCCACTCTCCATCATCTTTGAAAGGTCCTGGAGAACAGGAGAGGTGCCCGAGGACTGGAAGAAAGCCAATGTCACCCCAGTCTTTAAAAAGGGCAAGAAGGAGGACCCAGGGAACTACAGGCCAGTCAGCCTCACCTCCATCCCTGGAAAGGTGATGGAGCAGCTCATCCTGGAAGCCATCTCCACGCATGTGGAGGAAAAGAAGGTGATCAGGAGTAGTCAGCATGGCTTCACCAAGGGGAAATCATGCCTAACCAATCTGATAGCCTTCTATGATGGAATGACTGGCTGGGTAGATGAGGGGAGAGCAGTGGATGTTGTCTACCTAGACTTCAGCAAGGCTTTCGACACTGTCTCCCATAGCATCCTCATAGACAAGCTCAGGAAGTGTGGGTTAGATGAGTGGACAGTGAGGTGGATTGAGAACTGGCTGAATGGCAGAGCTCAGAGAGTTGTGCTCAGTGGCACAGAGTCTAGTTGGAGGCCTGTAGCTAGCGGTGTCCCCCAGGGGTCAGTACTGGGTCCAGTCTTGTTCAACTTCTTCATCAATGACCTGGATGAAGGCACAGAGTGCACCCTCAGCAAGTTTGCTGACGATACCAAACTGGGAGGAGTGGCTGATACACCAGAGGGCTGTGCTGCCATTCAAAGAGACTTGGACAGGCTGGAGAGGTGGGCAGAGAGGAACCTCATGAAATTCAACAAAGGGAAGTGCAGGGTCCTGCACCTGGGGAGGAATAACCCCATGCAGCAGTACAGGTTGGGGGTTGACCTGCTGGAAAGCAGCTCTGCTGAGAAGGACCTGGGAGTGCTGGTGGACACCAAGTTAAGCATGAGGCAGCAATGTGCCCTTGTGGCCAAGAAGGCCAATGGTATCCTGGGGTGCATCAGGAAGAGTGTTGCCAGCAGGTCGAGGGAGGTGATTCTCCCCCTCTACTCAGCCCTGGTGAGGCCACATCTAGAGTACTGCGTCCAGTTCTGGGCTCCCCAGTACAAGAGGGATGTGGCACTACTGGAGCAAGTCCAGCGAAGGGCCACAAAGATGATTAGGGGACTGGAGCATCTCTCTTATGAGGAAAGGCTGAGAGAGCTGGGCCTGTTTAGCTTGGAGAAGAGAAGGCTGAGAGGAGATCTTATCAATGTGTACAAGTATCTGAAGGGAGGGTGTCGAGAGGATGGGGCCAGACTCTTTTCAGTGGTGACGAGCGACAGGACGCGAGGCAATGGGCACAAACTGAAACACAGACACTTCCATCTTAACATGAGGAAAAACTTTTTCACTGTGAGGGTGACAGAGCACTGGAACAGGTTTCCCCGAGAGGTGGTGGAGTCTCCTTCTCTGGAGATATTCAAAATGCGCCTGGATGCAATCCTGTGCAATGTGCTCTAGGTGACCCTGCTTGAGCAGGGGGGTTGGACTAGATGATCTCCAGAGGTCCCTTCCAACCTCAGTGATTCTGTGATTCTGTGATTCTGTGAAACATAATCATTAGGAAAAATTGGATTTGAAAGCTGGAAAAAATGAACATGCAGACAGCAGCTGACCTTAGGCAGAGAGCTGGAACCATCTTATTGCAGAGGGTTAAAAAAGGGAACTAACATGAAAGGTATTCTGCTTTCCTAGCCACCAAGCAGAAGTAGTGGCTAATAGGAAGAGGAGTTTAAGCATATCTCAGAGGACAGAAAGAGGGAAGATCCTGGGACAGAGTTAAAGTCAGTCCCAATTTTTTTTTAGGGTACTTCTTGCTGTCATCAATGCTCTCTAACCTCCACTTCAGAGGAGTATAGGAAGGAGAGATGTCAGGTACAAAGAATCTTTTAAAAAAACCCCCTAGGTTTCCCTATTCTGATTAGAATAGTTTGATTAAGTATTGCAAGATAGACTTTACTTTCACTGGATGAGAAGCATTTTTAGGAGAAACAGAGCATAATTTTCCTTATAAAGTAAACATCACCATGTTGCATGTTTATATTAGCCCTGATTTAAAGACAATTCTCCAGTATGTATTCACTTGCTCTGATTCATAACACAGCGTTTGAAGAATCCTGCCAGCGTCTGATGCACCTTCTACTTTAACAAACTTACTCTCACTAAATTACACTTCTTTATAGACAAGGCGAGGGAAACGTACAGTAATTTAAAAACAAACACAAAGAAGGGTCTTGCTATGAAGTCAGGGACTGTTGCCTTGGTGAAATGGCATATTTTAAAACCTGAAACATTGGAAAATTGTTTTAGCAGGAAAGGTAATTGATTCAGCCAGTAGTGGATAAGGCTGGAACCTCATGGTAATACAATGATAATTCAAATAAAAGGCTGAAGTCATGGTAAGATGAACTTCATCTTTTATGATTTCTCATGTTCTGGGGAAAAATACCCAACAACCCTGCCTTGCTTGTGTTCTGATGATAAACAATGATGGTATTGACATTTTCATATATTTAGTCAAATCTGGAATCTTTTCAAGTTTACAAAATTCAGGTGTTTTCCAAAGCAATCCTCTTTCTTGGAGATCATTTCTGAGTCAGAAAAATTTACAAATTCCTCCCAATTGGTGGGAGGAAACTGTGCTGGTTGCTGCCCTGCCCATGCCAAAGGATGGGGGGAAACATGCATGGAAAAGAAAGAAAGAGCATCTTCACAAAAAGGGGATTTCTCCCCTCTCAAACACACTTTTCAGTTCTAGTCCCTCCTGCATTTTCCAAAAGCAATTTCTCTGTTTTCAAAGGCAAACTGTCAAAAGATAAGGCAAACAAACAACCCCCCCCCCCAATTGACAAAAGTGATGAAACAAACAAACAAACCGGTCCTGGAAAACACCTTGAGAAAACAAAGAAGTAAACAAAATGAAGTGCTGTGCTACTGTCAGGAGGCTCTTTCAGGACTCGCCAGGTTTTCAGCAGCGTTCAAGCCACATTTCGGCAGCACTTGCTAGAGACTCTGAGCAGCGTGGGCTGTCTTTGGGTAGGCTGCGCTCCAGGCCCATTGAAATAAGTGGGAATCCTGCCACTCGCTTCCTGCAGCCCTTTTTGACACAAGACAACTCAGAAAATTGCATGGCTCCCTCCACAGCCATCCTCTTTCATACGCAAAGCAGCTGAAATCCTTTCTTCTTTCTCCTGCAAAGAAAGCTACAGAGGACATCACAAAAGAGTAACTACTAGTGACTAAATCAAAGACGAGAATAACTGGTCCATTAAATATAACTGCCAGCACTTCCACTTTTGGCAGTAGATTACTGATGTCAGCAGTAATCTCCCACTGTCTGCATAAGAAGGTTAAGTTTTCCTACAAGACATTTCACAGCCCAAGGTGCTGGTCATGCAGAACCCCCATAAAAACAAGCCCACCTGTTAATCCCAGTGAATTTAGCAAGGCCTTCATGGGATGTTCTGCTGTCAATTGTCCCACCAGTGCTGTCAGGTCTGAAAATGTGGTGAAATACGTATGTATATAATATAGACCTATACATGCACTTGCATATCTATCATACTGCAGTAAATTTCCATCTTATGAAATCACAGAAAATATGGTAGAAATCAAAGTGTCTGAGTGTTAGAGACTGAACAGAGGGAAGGGTTTTCACCATCGTCTAATACAAACTTTGCTATAATATTTCAGAAGGCAATGCTAGTTCATGGCCTCTAGAGTAAATTAACATAATAGCTGTAAGACTCACTTATTTACTTCCTGAAATGTGAATAATGAAGCCTGAAGAAATGTAGATAATGACACCTCTACTGGTTCTGATCTGTTCTTTGAAAAATATTATTATTTAGGTCCTACAAGGTAAGCAGTTTTTACTGGATCCATTTTTTGTCTATCCCTCAGAATATTCCTTCTAAAAGGCAAACATGCTTGACAAATTGTTCAATTATTGGAGATGATATCCCAGTCTCATTGTTTGAGTAATATAACAATCAAGAGAAGAAACAGTATTCATTGCGTGATGTGTGACAGGGTATGTAAAAGAAAAAAACAGTACAGGTTGTACAGGCTTTATTTTTGGTGAATACCAAAATCCATTATTTCCAGACATACATAGTGGTCATGGTTTGGCAGTAATTGCCTGTCAAGCCTTTTTAGGTCAATAAAGCTTTTAATTTTTATATAATTAATAATCTGCTTTTTATAATGTGTTACTATCTTAATATCAGAATTTAGAGCAAATTTTCCTTTAAAGGTCTGCTATTGTTTGCATAATTCAGAAATGCACTTTATCCCATTCTTACCTTTAAAAATATTTAAATGAATGGAGCCTAAGCAAGCTTAATAGTTTTTGGAGGGAGAAAAGTGATGGGTGTTGTGTCCTAATCCAATAATGGGTGTAGGTACAGAATGTATTTTGCAGCTCTTAATAAGAATAATATGAATGGCATATAGTCATGCATATGCTGAAATAATGTCATACGTGTGACTTTTTTTTGAAATATTCAAAAAATGCTTCTTTATAGATACATTTTCAATACACAGGTCACCCCTCCTCTTGTCTCCGACTCCTACATAGGAAAGAACTTCTAGAGTTCTATTAAAGTCAATGAAAATAACCTGATTTACAATGAAGGCTGGTTTTGTAGTACTCTTGAAAAACAAACCTTTTCCCTATGCCAAAATTCTTCATTATTCCAATGTAATGATTCACTAGAGCCTTGTTTTTTATCACAGAAAAAGGAAGAGGAGGATGGTAATTCAAAAAGTAGAACTAACTGTGCTTTTTGCATAGTAGGATTTTTTCCAGATTAACTGATGAATCAGGATCCCATGTTATCATCATCCTCAGTCGAAAGGGAAGAGAAGATGGAGAAGAAAGGAGTTGATGCAGGTGTGGAGGAAATACTTAGAGAAGATTGTATACAAAATTCCCTTAAACTAGTCAAAAATCATTTACTGTAGTCCAGCTGTTCATTTACTTATTTTTCTTTTAAATTTGGCATGAAAATGAGTATATTATTTTTGCAGAGGGTTTTTCTTTTTTCTCTTTTTTTTGAGATGAGAATTATCAGATGCAGCTGGGGGACTGCTGTGCTTGGGAAGCTGAGAACAGCAAACTTGGGAAAGAAAGAAGGCAAAGCACAGGATATGGAATGTCAAGAAAAATACATTTCTGTGGCACTAATATGTAGATTTTCAACACATTTTGTTCACTTTGGGAGAGAAATGAAAGCAAATCAAAATGCAAAGCAAGTACAGCTGTTAAATTCTATATGAGAAAACTACTTTGTATTTACCTCAAATTGCCTCTCAGAACTTCATCTGAGTAAGAAGTTATGCATCTTCGGCCATGAACTATTGGATAATGGTGCCATATCCTTCTGAAATAGTGTATTCCCCATTCTAGTGCTGCCTTATTTTCACTGAACCTCAAAATGCTCCTCATAGGCAGGTCTCTTAACTTTATAATTTCTAAGGCCATGATTCAGGAAAGCATTCCTATTCAGGAAAACACCCACTTACTTATCTTCAATTTGTAGACAGCAAGATAAATACAGGGGCACAGAGATAGAATGGTTAAGTATCTCACATTTTAATATTTTTCCCTTTAAACTGTGTTAACCATTTAAAATTGTTAAAGTTAAGGTAGGAAAGATTCTATTCTTCTACTGAAAAAATCAGGATTAAAATTCATTGGTCTTCATTTCACCCCTCTTTATATATCTACAAAGTAGGCCCTAAAATCTGAGGTATCATTCTTGGCTCTCTTTTTGATAACTAAAGGGAAACAGACTGAAGCACTCTGTCTGTCTGTTTTAGATATCTAGATTAGGATAAGATGAGCCTTGCTAGGCTAAGAGCAAAGAGTGGGAGTGATATATGTGTCGAAAATGTTGAATAGGATAAAGAAGACAGACTAAGTCTTGGCATAGGGAGTGAAGATAACAACTGTGGAAATTATAAAAAGAAAAGCTTTTTAACAAATGTGCTTGTGCACATTCTTCCCACTTCCCAGGCGCTGCTGGAACGTGAAGCAGCAGAGCAATAGTTTGGTACCAACTATTTCTGGATTGCTGCAGCTGGCATGACTTGGGCGCATTTTCCCCCCATTTAGTGTCTGTCTCCAAATCTCTCTCTCTTGTCCTGACCTTGCTGTGTCCTTTATCTACTTCAATAGCTCAACTGCTAGGTATGAGGCAACCATTCTCCTCCTACTTCTTCCAGGAGTAGTAATCAATGTGACTTACTTTTTTCACTTTAGCTCTATACTTAAATTAATTATAAGCTTAAATATCTCATAGCTGGATATTTGGACAGGTAACTCCAACTGTCCATGTCCAACTGCTATTCCTTGGCCACTTTCTGCATAATGGGACATTTGTGAAAGTAACTGAGGAGCAAACTGGGAGCATTTTAAACACACCGAACCATGAACTTTCGGTCTCCATGCATGGTCAGAAGCCAGGTTGTGCCTTAGATTCAGGTATATGCCCTAGATGTATTCATTTGACCAAATGCAGACATGCACAGTGCGGATGCCCACATGAAGCTAGCAGCCCCTCTAAAGGTTTCCCTCCAGAGGTTTTCTTCTAAAGCCAGTGTAGAGAAAGGCATGCTTCCTGCATACAATTCATTTGATCCTAAAATGGTCATGTAGACTAGGTCAGATAATTCATGCTTGTAAAGCACCTTTATCTTTCCATGCACTAGAGTGATTAGCTCAGATGGTGTCTATGCTCTAGATGTCCAGATCTCGATAAGATAAATATCACCCACCAGGAAGAACTGGCAAGAATCATGTCTCTGCTGGTAGACCTGGCTGTAATGTGCTTAGCTCCAGCCTTTCTGGCTGTTGAAGTTGGCTTTGCAGTTAGGTGAGCTCTTTTAACTTTCCCACTTAGATGTGCCCTGGAGATCATCATAAGTCTGCATCTGCAGCTGAACAGTGTAGACAGTAGGTAAGACTGGGCTTGAGAGACCAACACTGTCAACATGCCCATAGCATTACTGATACCTTCTGCCCCTGGATTATTTCCTCTATACTCCCTAGTCACCTTCTTTCTCAACCTGCTCTAATTTGACTTTCCTTTTTTTTCTAAGAAACATTATGCAGATGCTCCTAAGTTTTTGAGGGTGAAGAATTGCCTAGTCCTAACATCAGTTTGCTTTGCAGTGTCCGAGATATATTTGAACTGGCTGAAGTGCTCAACCATTTGGGGACAAACCGTTTGCAAGTGAAAAGCTTGTTTCTGTGTTTGTTTCGTAGGTCTGTTTTTTCTGCTTAAGAAGGTCTTAAATTAGTAATATCCAGGTCTGTTGCATGGAGTTAAAAGACAACTGATACACTGCAAACTCTAAAAAAGAAAAACAAATATAATCATGATATCATATAGGAGCCACAAACTTTATTGCTGCTTTGGTTCAAGGCCTTATGGGACCCATCAGTTCTCTGCTTTTTCAAAATCATATCACCATAACTGAACTTACAGTAACTCTAGTTCATCAGTACAATAAAATAAAAAATCTTGTGAACTGTTATATTGCAACTGGGTAGCTGGCAGCATCTAAAAAGCACTTAAAATGTCACTTCTTAGATCAATTATATGAGATTATTAAAGTAAGTTAAAGTATCCATATGGTTTCTTTCTTTCTATTATTATTGTCAGAAAGTGCAGTGTTACATTGGTCTGCTAAGAAGGGTGAAGGTGTGCAATCCTCTACTTTTTATGTTTTTTTCCCTGAAGGATAATCTTTTTTTTTTCTATGATTAGTTGTTGTCTTCCATATAATCCACGATCAAAGAGGTAGAAGGCAAACAGTTTATTGCTTCTTTTCTCTTGGACTACTGTAGTTTACAAAAGGGCTTTTCTGTAGGTGATACCAGAGGATGCTGTTTACTCACTTTTTGCTGTTACATGTCCACATTAATTTCTGGATCTATGTTGCTCTTGTTTTGCTGAGATAAAGGGAGTATTGTAGTAAACCTTGTGTGAAATTACAAAAGCCTGAATGACTATCAGCTGCCGGTTGAACCATAAACAGTGAGAAACTTCATCTTTTCTCTTGATAAAAGAATTAAATTTGTACAATGAATACAATTCAAAAAATGACAGGAAAAAAACAGTACAATGAATTCAAAATTCTAAACAAATGCTGTCATTTTAAAATGGTTTCACAAAGAGGAAAAATTTTTTTTGTCCTACTAATGAAAAACACGGTCAGGTCTAGTTTTGAGAAGGTATTTTTATATTGGGTAATGTGTGTATGCTTCTGTGTTTTGGGGAAAAGTGCAGCAGGGTGATTCACTTTAACTATCACCTGTCACATGATGCTTCAAATAATAAATATTCGTAATTTGTTGTTTTTATAACAGGCCACGACACAGTTAGAAAAGGTCCCAGTACAGTTAGAAAAGGCCATAAAAATGTGGTAGTGCTATGTGGTAAGCTTATATAGCCAGAGATAATTTCAAAGAACTTTTTAACCTAAATTAAGACACACAATTAGGATACACAGTCTTGCCTTCCTTCCACAGGTGAACAGACCTATAAAACTTTATCAGGGTAGTTGTACAGAACAGTGATTTTCTGCCTGTCATGCAACCTCGCTTCCTTCCTTGGTCTTTGGCCAGCTCCATCAGGGGAAGAGGACCTGGGCAGCAAGGAACAAAGAGGACTGGAGCCCTCTGGGCTTCTTCTCAGTAAGGCATAAGCTCGATGCCACGTGTTGGGAAAGAAGCCATAACACTGCTCAGCCCGCTGCCACTGTTCTCAGTGTGCTGAGATCTGAGCTCTCCTAGGCTGTAAAATAGTGTCCTTTGGAGCTGAGGGCCAAATCCCTGACCACAGAGGTATTGCCTAAGATTTGAGGAAGTAAGAAATCCTAAATTATTGACTAAAGCAAATATTACTTTAAAAAACCAACCAACCAAACACACACAAAAAGCTATTCCCTTTACGTAGGACCCACATTAACCTCTGTGCCCTGCTGTTTCAAGATTCAGCAGGAGGCGAATGAGTAAGCTGGAAACATGGCTTCTAAATCTATGCTGGCACTGGAGATGCAAGATCAAAAGCAAAAATATAAAGAAGTTGTGTTAATTTCAAGGTCCATTAGGCACAGAAGACCTGCTCCTGTTCCTGCTGAAGTTAAACGCTCACTGATTGTAAAATTCTCATTGGCTGCAGTGGTGAAGGATCAGTTCATGGAGAAAGAATAATCAATGTTCTATAGGACAAATAGTATATTATTGAGTGAGATTTTTTTTCAATTGTTAAAGGGACTGTTTTCAAAATTTCCAGTGTGGCAGATGCAAAACTTCAATGAGGCAATTTATGTGAATTAAGTTGCCTTGTAATTATACGTTTATCAGTTTTGGGGCCTGAAGCCAGCCAATGCTTTAATGTGGACGTCTGTATAATAACATGGATTCCTCCATCAAGTGTCCAATCTAATGCACCTGCTTTCATGATAATGGCCTAAGGCAAATATAAAAAATTAAAATTACAATTAGAAAATCTGACCAAACAAAATCTTGGCAGTATTTCAGCCAGTAGTTCCTAATTTCCTTCCTCACACATGTTCTACGTTTATTGCAGAGCTCATGTGCAGCGTAAAGGCAGTAAAGTGTCTATCTATCCATACCTTTACACTTATTTGACATTTAGAGACTCTCCTGTTCCATTATCTTTGCTTTACTTTGTGACATTTTTACCAACTTCAACATTAACATGGCAGATTTTACAACTAATACAACTTAAAAAGTACAAAGATGTCAGCAACATCAATTATAAAAAAATTACAGCTCCTGCTTTATCTCAGAGGTAATTAAATGAGCTGTAATTATTAGCCTAGATTCATTAGATTCATGTTCTCATGACCTCCTCAGATTGGATTATTGTAATTCTTAGTACGTCTGCCTGCCAAGGCAGTGCACTGGCAGACTTGAAGGCAGTCAGAAAGGCAGAGGTAAGAGGACTGTTAAAAACCAAATGATTTAGACCCTTTAGAATTCATTGCTCATGAATTCTCTATTATCTGTTGATGATAATCTCTTGGTGTAACTGCTGGGTGTTGTGTGGGTAAGGACTCCTATACCTCCAGGCTGTTCTAACCTGTGGAGCTGCTGTTTAACTGGTGCTATAGCTGTGCTCAGGGCGGAGGTTTGGAATGACAAAACTGATTTGGACATTGGTGAGTAAAATAGGCTTATGGATGATATGTAGGATATGCTTGTGTCTTGTCAGCCTTCGTTTTGTTTTTACTATGACACTATTACTCAGAGACCAGAGCTAGAGCTGATTTGAAGGTAGTAAGAGAAGAAGTAAATCTCTGGGTTAAGTGCATGGAAAATGAGAAAGCAACATGCAGGGAAGAGGGAAAAGATATCCAAGGAGCACAAAGATATGATAATTAGAGAATAGGTATATGACTAGCAGTGTATCAGATGATATTTGTGTGGCAAATGTAGCATCTTGGGCATCATATAATGTAGATTTTAAAGTTCTGTATCTCTTCAAGTTTCTTGATTACAGTGTTGTTGACTCCCAGCCATTAGGGGTCTTTTGTAGTGCCGAACAATGGCTTGGCTGCATAAAATTCACATATAAGACCTATTTGTTGGTGTTTTTTCAGATGGAGTAGGGATCAAACATTGGTCTATTATAACGATTGCACAGGTGAGTGCCTTTGGTTGTGTGTCCATCTTCTATGAAGTACTTTGTGGTGTCACAGAGAACTTCATGCGAAAACCTCCTTTCTGGATATTTTAGCCTGTAGTTAGGTAACTGTGCTTTAGATCATAGTAACTAAAGAGCAAACTGAAATGTTAGCAAGAAACAGAAATTGCATTAGCCTTGACACATGCAGTTTCAAAGTATTCCTCCTGGACAACAGCTAAGCCATTTAATCTTCAGAAATAAAGTCCCGTTAGACATGTCAATAAAAATAAACATGAAAAAGTAATGTTTTATTTATATCAATATATCTGGTACTCTATGTTCTCTATGTACTTTGGAATCTACTCAGAGATGGGACCAGATCTGGCTTTCATTGAGACAAATAGCAACAATGTTATGAACGGCAGCAGAAGCAGGAGAAGGCCCAACGAAATGAAATTAAAAAGATTTCATGCCCCAAATATTATCTATCCTAGGGCTGGTAGTAAAATGCAAGTATTATCTCTGTCCCAGTAATAGCTAAAAGAAGAGCTGGAAATTCAATGCCTTTGAAAACCTGACTGTCTTCAGAGAAGGTAAAAATATTCCCCTTGATCCTAGTGCGTATGAAAATCTTGTAAGATAATAAAAAAAAAAAACAAAACCCAAACCCAGGTCGTAAAAGTTAGAAAATCTAATGTGGAGTAACATAGTGGAGCAGCCTATAGCAATATATTTGGACCAGATATGGCCACCTTTACTTTCATGGAATAGCACCTAACTCAGAGACTAATCTCATTAAAATTAATGAGACTGCTCCCACAGTAGCACTCCATTTGATTGTGTGCAAGTTGAATCTGGCCATTTGTATTCAGAGAAAACAGAAAGCTACTTATGGGGACTCTGAAGGTTACCCAGAGAAATCACATGTGTTTTCTCAGCATTTGCAAGGCTACAGTTCAACACCTCCATTTATGTGGGCAACTGCTATGCCTACAAAATGAGTAGTATTTGTGCCTTTTCTGTACCACTCAACTCAGTTGCAAATGCACAAATATATGTGTAGATTGTGCCCCCCAAAATGGAAGACCGTTGTTAGAAATTTGGCTCTTCTGTCTGTGGTCTGACTTGCCATCAGTATAAGAACAATGTACGTAAAAAATTCCAGTCCTGGGACCTTACTTCAGAGTAAAACAGACATCAGTTACTTGTACTAATGAAAAGGTCAGATGATATTAATTCATGTAATAATTTATAATAATTAAATGCATATTCTTAAATAGCTTTTTAATAGAAAGACAACGCTTCATTAATCTTAAATGTACCAACCTGATAACCCTAGGGAGGTCACATGGCAACTAAAATTTGAGAATGCCATGTACAGCACATTGAAATGATTCACCACCATATTTCATATATAAAGACAGTGTAAGACCTTTCTCAACAAAATGGGTGTCTGAGCTTGGGAAAGAGTGATTTTTAATGAGCCATATAATGAGAACCAATCATAATTAGCTGCATTCTGTACTTTCTTCCCCAAATAATAAACCCAAAATAATTTAAAGGTCAAATCCTGCTTGTTTTTCTAAGCCAGTCTTCATATCTTAAATAAGCTGATTTCTGGGTTTAAGACAAGAGAAAATCAGCCCTCATATATGATTGCATACTATATGTGCCCCTACTCATTTACCTTTAAGGGTAGAACACTAGAATGTAAAGAAATAAAATTTCCTGCTGTGACATTAACTTCAACTATTTTGCACATTTTCCACTGTGCAACCTGCATAGTACTGTATTACTCAGTGTAACAGGCAGCAATCCTGAAAGCTGTCTCTGTGAAATTCATGCCAATGCAGATAGAAGGCCTCTGTTCCACTAAGTAAATCCTATTTTCAAGGGTAAACGGAACCTTATTTTTCTGTCCCAGCCATCAAGAATCCTGAAAAGTTTGTTTGCATATTATAACTGTTTTGTAGGGAGGCTTCCTTTGAAATCAAAGGAAGGTTTCCCACTGAATTCAGTGGGCTTTGGTTCAAGGTCTAAATCAGAGAAAGCTTCAGATGTTAAGGGCAGAAGGGACCACAGTGGTCCTACGGTCTGACTTCCATAATGCAAGACATAATTTTACCAAGACAGTTTTACATCAAGACTGTAGCTTCTTAACAAGGCAGTGCACATCTTTGAGAAAGATAGCCATTTTTGTAATAAAGAGTTTGAAATGATACAGAATCCCTAATATTCCCAATCCAATGGCTGGTTAATTAACTTCTAGTAAAAAATAGATACTGTATTTCAAGCCTGATTTTGTCCACAATTAACCAATTTCATAATGTTTCATGACATACATCTTTTTCAAAGGGATAGCCAGGACCATAAGCATACTTTTAGCACACTGAATTCCTACTCAGTGAAGGATCTGGCATTATGCATATCAGGAATAGTTTGAAAAGAGTAAGGTGGAAGTTTTGTTTCACTTCCCAAAAATATTTTATTGATGTACTTAATGTAATGCAGTCAGTTTAGCCATTTGAAGAAGATAACACTTCAAGGGCACAGGTAGGGAGTTCTGTGAATAAAGTGCAAATGAAAAATTGATGCAGAAGACAAGTAATACATAGAAACTCTAGCCTGCATTAATGAGAATGCTGCTAGGTAGCCATAAAGTCACTCCTGTCTAGAAACAAAAGTAAGACCAAAGCAGGGATTATTTTACTGCCTTGCATTTGAGAAGGCTGAAAAGTGGACTCAGCTTAATTTTGCCTCAAATGTTACCTGCCTGCATGCATGAATGACCTGATTTACTTTGGGGATGGGCATAGGCATACAGACTGATACTTATTACTATTTAGTGTGTTCAGGATCTGATTCAACTTCCATTAAAAGTGAAGAGGTTTTCCACTGGGAGTATAACTGGATTGCTAGGACCATTTTCTTAACGGTATTCAGATGCCTTAGGAGGCACCTAGTAGAGTATTGACTAATTGGAAGCTAAATTCTGTGTGAACTTTGATGCAAATTGAGGGTATGGGTTCAGCTCTGCTAACTTGCAGTGTTGCCCCTGTAGGTGTCTGTAGAGCACACACCTACATCTGATCAGAGAAATCACACTGTAATTGTCACTGAGTTTGCTGATTAGATATCTGTTTGCTGTAGTCAGAATCTGCATGCCCAGTTCACCTCTAGGTACCTATATTGGAGATACCTGAAGTTAGATGAGCTGAATCCTACCCTAGATACCTAGTTGCTTTTGAAAATCTTGCTAGACACTGCCTGACCAATGAAGGTGCCTTTGTTAAATTTATTGCAATGGAAGGCAGGTGCTAAAATGCCTGTTAGAATATAGGCTTAAATGATTGAATATCTGTATAAAACTGCCCCACAGAGAAAGTTAGTTACCTGCAGAGGGTGACACAGTCTGCCAAAGATATGAATCTTTCATGAGTTGCTTTGTTTTCTGAATTTAGCATACTGAATAGTAAAGGTAACAGCCTGAACTTGGGAGACATGAATCCTGGCCATAACATTTGATCTTTTGTGTTCATGTATATGTCCTCACAGCAGTGCCTACTTTGAAGTTTAGATAGAACATTCGTATCATTAAATTCTGTGCAATAAGGGTATTAAAGAGGCCATGTAAATTATTTTCCATGGTTGTGAATGAAAAAACAATAGATGTTAAACAATGAAATATACTAAATTCAGCTTAAACTGTTTCTGTTTTTTAATACATAAGACATATGGCTAATTATGGCTAATTCTCCCTTCACTGATATATACACTGAAATACTGTAATAATATTAATTATAATAATTACTATTTCAGGCATTTTGAACAACGTATTCCACAGAGAAGACATTTTTAAATAAAACTGAATAATAGCAAACATATAATACAATGAATAAAAGCTTGTTTTATTACCATCTTGGATTTGCCTAGCCCTAAAAGACAAATATTCATGCCACAGTAGTACTGTATATCATAAAGGGATTGCTAAAAATTAAAAGCTTTCATTCTGCTCAGGAGTAGTGTTGTAGCAAAGAGGTTTCACAGTTTCCTGACTTCCATGGTGCTGATAGGAATACATTTGTAGTCTAAATATGCCAGGAAAATGTTGCAGTAGAGATTATGGGGCAGCTGGAGCCCTACTGTTATTTACTTAATTCAAAGTCATGCTTGAAAGAGACTTTTAATCTTCAGTGGACAGAAGCTGAGATGCTGATACTGAAAATGACACTTAGCAACAATTTCTGATGGCTTTTTCTGAAAGTGGCTTGGGAAGAGGATCTCAGTGATACCACTGGTGGAGTTAAGCTTCTGAATTTTACATATAAAGATGGTAGAGGGAAAGCTATATTTAGATGAAAGAGTTTCACTTGTTTCTAATACCATGCAACTCAGAAATCTGAAGAACACTTTGACTAGGGTAGGTTCTCAGTTTCAGGCCTTACTCAAGTAAGGTTGATGTAAATTTTTTCATTAGCGTCACTGATTTCTGGAGGCCATTATAAAGTCCTCCAAAAGATCAAAGGTCTAGAATTAAAGGGTATTTACATGTCTAACATCCATTGGTTTCATAGAGTGATTTCATTGATTTTGATTGAAAGGTAGGATGCTAAATAATTTCAAGGATCTGAGAACAAACAGTGGCATTGAATTGTTGCGTTGGGGTTGAACCAATGCCTCCACCTCCTGGGCCTTGCTCCTGTTCTTCATCAAAACCAGGTTGTCAGTCACCTTTTAAAAGTCAGCAAAACAAAGCCACTGGTAAACAGTCCCTGTCTTGAAATTCACATGTGTTGTTAACATAAATTCCTTTATGGGTGGTGATAGAAAACAAGGGAATGTTTCCAATAGAAAAGGTAATTGAAAATACATCAGTAGCTTTAGTGTAAATAGATTTTAGATAATTCATACAGATTAAAACAAAACTGAGTTAGTATTGTTAGTTATCGCCTTTGGAGATAGACATGAGATACTAGATCTGGTATACAATTTGCTGAGAGAACCAGTGAACCTTAAAAAAAACAACAACAAAAAAACAGAGCTTGAGGCTTTACAAGAAAATTCTGGTAAGGAGAGAACATTACCTGAGGGGATATAAAGCATTTGAGAAAGAGACTGATTACGATAGGAAGCAATCCAGCAAAAACAGAGGCTAAAAACCTTGTTGTAGACCAAGTATTTTCAAAAGCATGTCCTGGTTTGAGTGCTTCTACTTTGGAGGTTGAAGTCATTAAGGGGATGCATAGAGTATCTTGCTGAATAACCTGAGACTGAAAAGGTGAAAATGATGCACTATCCGCATTTCCCACAAAGGGTGCACAGAATTTCTAGGGCAAAAAGTTACTAAAGTCTGAGGAAAGAGGGGCTCAAAGTCACTGTGACACACAGAGGATGTGCATTTGGTTTGCTTTTCAATGAGGCTTGCTGATAGAAGGGAAAGATTTTTACACATATAGAAGGGAGAAAAGGGGATAAGAATAAATTTGAGTGAGTTAGATTTTCAAGAATCAAAGCAATTTCTGTCCAGGCACAGAGAGACAGGAATGAAGATTGATAATGGAGCAATAGAGGCAGGAGCACAGTGCAGAAAGATAGTTATGGATGGTTAAGTGTTTCTAACTAGTTACAGATGTCTGTTGCCAGAAGAGCCTATTTTAGGGCCTTAAGCATGTACTTGATTTTAATGAGATTTATGCTCAGGGTAAATGCCAGGCAAGGTGTAAGGCCTTTGCTAAATCAGGTTCAAAGAGAGAGAACTGTCATTTGATTAAGTATCGTGATTTTGTCATATTCTTTTGAATTTATGAGAACAAATTCTTCATTTTTGTCAGAGGTAGCAGTTAGATTAGCGGGAAGATGACAACTAGGTAAACTACAGCCTGGCTGGTCTGGGTTTATACATGTGGCCATGAGATCAGAATCAGGGTTTAGTCATTAAAGTTTAGAAATGAAGAAGCAGTAAAGGCAAACACTGTCACAAATTGGATGAGAAGAATGAAGAAATGGGGTTGACATAATGATGGAAGAAAGAGACAGATACAGTATAAGAGGAGATCTATTGTAAAGAGGAACATGAAAAACTAACAAACGCTGAACAGTCCAGATAAAATTTAGTCAAGAGTGAAGTCCAGGGGAGAGTCAAGAAGGGGTATAAGATGGGCCTCACTAACAGTGGAGGGAGGAAAATTTAAGCCAGCAGTGGCTTCAGCTGTGTGCTTCCCTCATCCTCCTCGGATTGCTGTGCCTCACACTCCCCCTCCCAGCCCTCCCCCTCCTGTGTTTCCTCCTTCCTCCCCCTCACATCCCTACTTGCGTGCTCCTAATAGCTCACTCCCATGTTTTTCCACCCCTCATACCATGTTCCACCATAGATAACTTGGCATGAACATTAAAACTAGAAGGCAAATAGCAGTCCAGAAACCAAGACATGTCAACTATACTCTATCCTATGCTGATATGGAGCGCTCTTGATATGAAGCATCTTCACCAAATTAATATGAAACATCTCTGTCCAACCTTTCCTCATCCGTCTTTTCTCTTTAGACTGTAGAGTTCTTCTGGCAGTAGGAAGTATATTTTAACACGTTTATAGAGTAGTTAGGGCTAAAGGGCTTTGATATTAATGTGGAGACTTCAAGTACAGCCAGAATATAGATTTATGATACTGATAAGCAAGAATGTATGCCAATTTTAATTTTATTTATCTAAGTAAAAGATTATTTATCTAAATAAAATAATAAATAAGAAACAAATATGTATGTTAAATTTTATTTTATTTATCTAAATGAAAGAATAAATAAAAGGAAACTCCCTACCTTCAGAAATTCCAGATATGCAGTGTAACAAACACAGTATTTAAATGTACCTTTGCACTACTAGGCAAAACAGTGAGGTCAGCAACTCTCATATATTTTGAAATCCCAAGCAAATGAAAGCAAATAAAAGAATAGTTAGGAACAATCTAAAATTAGTACTGCCTAAAGAATAAACAAACAAGTTTGACCTGGTTCTCTGTGTACATAAACAGATATAACATTAACAGATATAGTAAAGCTACAGGTATTTATACCAGCTACAGTGCAGCTGTATTACTCTTACCAAGAGTAAAGCCAGTTTGTTGCAAAACAACACTTCAACTGTAAACCAAAATGAATTACATATGTAAAACATAAACATAATTATATACATAGTATGTTACAATACCTGTCCTGCAAGCAGTTTAGTTCTTACTACTTCCAACATTACTTGCCCTGTGGAGGTGCCCAAGATTTTCACATGGGCTATGATAAATGTACCGAACTAGACCAGTCAGCTCTCCACTTAACACTTATGCAAGTGGTAACATTTTAGAATTAATAAAACTGATTCCAGCTTTTCTCCTGAAGGTGGAGGAGGAGGAGGAGGAGAGAGCTTGCTGAGATCACCCGAGGTGCCCCCAGAAAGGAGGGTTTGGGAGACCCACCTCAGGCCAGGAATTTGTGAGCTCACTCAGAGCTAACAAAATGAGTGACAGCTCATCTCTTCAGCAGACCAGCTGGAGGCAACTGTGCAAAACACACAGGGCTTGGTTGGGCAGAGTTTGATTTCAAGACAAAATAGATGATTCCACTCTAATTCACTCTTTGAGGTTTCCTGCTCTTTTAATTTATTTCCAGGGGCCGTACACTGAGTTTAGGCACAATAGGCAGGTAATTTAGATAATTAGAGTCATCTTGCTAGGACCAGGTTGGGCATTTCACGTATTGATTGTAACATCTATGTAAGACAAAACCAGAAAGCAGAATCTGGCCATAAATCTTGGGTGAAAGGGAACCATTCTTCTGCCCTTCCTTGAGAATATACAGAGTTTCTTAATATATCACAAGTATCTTACTATGGCATTTTGTTGTCAACAGATAATTAGCTACTAGTATTGCCCATAATTGCAACATGCCTTTAAAGAAAATATTCTACTACTGAAATCAAGATAATAATACCCAGCTTTCCTTGGGTCAGTGCTAAGGTCACTGTATTGTGCTAAGGTCACTGTATTGTAATGAAATATGCATTTCATTACACTTGATGAAATATATGTACTAACTTCTGAGGTAGCAGTGGACAGTTTGTGATGGTATCTATTCATTTCATTGCTTTTAAGTGTTCGTGCTTTGTTATTGGAGAGATGGCTAATTAAATTGGTTTTTGAAATCAGGTTTCAAATATATTGAAAATGCATTCTTTAATACATTCCCACTTGACACTAGAAGGCTGGGGAGACAAAAACACTGTCTAGATTACTGTCTGAGGCACAGTGTCTGCGTGGTCCAAACCCAGACAGAAAGCCCTAGGGTTCAAGATCGTATGGAAAAGTCATGCATATTCTCTTTAGGCAGACTATAAAATGTTAGGTGTATATTTGCTTGAGATGTATGACTATACTAGTCATCTGGGCTCCTGTTATAGGATTTACAAATCTTATAAAGGGAGCCTCCAGGGAATAATGCATCCTGCTTATCTCAGACAACTATTTAGACAGCTAGCTTGGACTAGATTTACTAAGAATAAGTGAGGGCCATCTGAGCCAAAGTGTGCACATTTCCTGTCCCTGGCGTCACACAACAAACAATATTCCCGATAAGCTTTAACTGACTGCATCCTTTATATAAAAAACTGTGCTGCTCTGTATTGACAGGCCAACGGAGCTCTTTTGAGCATAAGTCTACACTCAGTTTGCTTTCTGCTAGGTTCATAACCTTTCTGTGTCTTCATTTCATGAACCCATGAGGTTATGGCTACAATGTAGCCTTAATTAATATGATATATATTTTCACTGTTTACAGGAGCCCTGGTCAAGATCAAGGGCATTACATAAATATACTGGTAGCTAAGAAGGCTTTTCTTGCTTTCATGACCATCAGGCCACGTGGTATATGTGCAGGGTAAATTGACAGGACTGTTGGTGTTAATATGCAGTTCTCTACATTATTATCAGAGGTGCACTAAGTACTGATTTCGGGTGCTTAATTTCTCCTGAGACGCTTAACCTCCCACTGAAATATATGGTGAGTTCATGCCTAAATGCTTTTGTGGATGTGGCACAGAGGAGAAAGAAGTACAGCTTGTCCCTGCTGTCCCCAAGAGGAATTCAGGAAGAGTGGGAGGAAGGAACTTCTTTCAAGGTCATGCAAGAACACTTTTTTGTAGGCAGAAAGAGAAGTTAAACCTGTATTTCTAGTTCAGGGACTGAGTTAGAAGAGTATGAAAGGAGGTGGGCATGTCTGATATAACTGCACACTTGAATCTTTCACCTGCACATACTCCTCTGGTATGTCTAGATAAGATACAGTAGTATTCTGCTCAACCCACAGCTGGAGTTCCAGAGGGAACAAGTGTCCAGTAAGTCCTGTGTTATATTTGCCATTTCTATGCAGAGATACTGGATATCCTCAGGTAACTCAGGTGGCACTGTAGATGGCTGGGCAAGCAACTGAATTAAACCCTACATGTTTAAGAAGCAATCATAAAAACATTTAGATATGGCAAATGGACCACAGAATTAAATATTTGATTGAATTACTTGAAACAAAGTTGAAGATTGGAGTAGACTGAACAAAATCAACAAAACGGACTTGTTCCCAATGTACTTACCTAATGTAAGCTTCTTTCAGAAGAAACTGGAAGAGAGGTTTATATAGAGTAGACAGGCTTGGATAAATAGCACTTTTTAAATGACAAAAGGGAGAAATTACTAATTTATGATACCTAATCTTTAAAACCTTTTAGAATTCTTCAGAATCCTCTAAGGTACATTTAGTGACAGCTTGAAGCTATTTTCTTTAGCATTAATTAGTCTTCTAGAAGCTATGATCTATATCTCTACTATAGATTGTCTTTCCATGATGAAACTGCCTTTTGCTCAATTAGGAAATTTCTCTGAAATCTGTTTGCTTGGCAGTTACTAAACTTGAAAAAAGGAATCGAACTCTGATTGCATTTTGACAGTATAACTTTCTGAGCCATCTTACAAGAAAAAAAAATCCTTCTTAACCAGGATTATAGCAGAATAGATGCTTTGTTATGCAAATGTATATTTCCGTGCAGACTTTATAATCCACATTGGCGGTTTCCTTGAGCTCTAAAGCCACTTTATTTTGGATTCACAGAGATACAGTTGCAAAACAAAATAAGCTATGACATATAATTTTTAAGACTGAATGGAAAGAATTAAGTGGATAGCAAAAGTTAGCAATGCCAATGTTTTCTAGTATGAATTTCTGTTGCCTAAGGATCAATCCTTCTGGAAGGTGCTGGATTTTTCTTTCTCCTGGATGAGAGAAAAAATGAGTGTATCTATACTTTATTCCCATTCTGCATAAAAATCTCTCTTATAATGGAAAGTTTTAAGAATCCTGTTTGCAAAACACCATTGCAAAAATAATCTCAATCTCTTCAGTTTCCAGAATATTATTTTTCTGCTACAGTAATGTTTTTAGTTATGCATCTGAACATGTTACATGACCACACTGTTCTTTATCTGACCCTAAGGGACTGGTGGCTTCTTTGGGAGCTATGACTCACTTTGGACACATGGGTATGAGTTCTCTTCAGTGGTTTATTTCTTTCATAGCGGATTTTAAGGATGGTAATATGTATTTTGTTTGTATTTCCACAGGCTCTTCCCCTGGAGATCTATAGGACTCCATCTGCTCTAACCAATTGCCAAATATTTGTGTGTGTGTATGTGTCCCTCTGTATAAATAAAATATATGCTGGTAAGAAAGCCTGAGCCATTCTGTGGTTGTGATATCACCTGCATAGTTATGATGCACAAGTTTATGTGTTCCTGTCTCTGAAGTAGAGATATGATATTACCCTTTCTTTCTCAGCTGAGATAGTATGCTGAATGTCAGCTAGCTGTCTTTGCCTCCCTGTAAATATGCAGAAATTTTTTTATTATAGGGATTACTTGACTGTACTGGAAGGATGGATGTGGGCTTTGATTGATATTACATTTATTGTAGGGAGATTGTAGGGAGAGGCAATTGCTTTGGGTGTCTTGACAGCTCAGAGTTTTACTGGATCCATCAACTTTGATCTTTGGATAACTGGCGTAAGTTGGTTTGCAGGGTGATGTTTTCCTTTCTAATGCACATTGTTACAGTTATCCATGCGGTTGTTAACTTCAGGTTAATCTACTGTAACATGGTCTGTACAGGTCTTTCCTTAGAGATGGTTCAGAATCTTTTGCTAATGTACAACACTGTTTGGCTTGTTAAACAGATATAAGCAGACGACCTCTGTGCTTCAATTTCTTTAAGAGCTTCCTTTTCTTTAGAGACATCATTCAATGTATAAACGACTTTCTGTAAAGCCCTAAATAGACTGGCACTAGCTTCCTCTTGAGGCACACACTACTCACAAACTATATTCTTGCCTCCAGCATTAGACAGTATATTATAGGAGGTTATTGATGTAAAGTCCTATGAGAAACTAATTATATTAATTTCAAAGATGCTAGAGTGTAAATGGTAATATGGAAGGAAATCTATCCTACAGCGATATGACAGGGTGACATTTTCAGATGTGTTCAATGTTACTCAATAATTTTGCCTCTGTTGAAGTTAGTGGGAGTTCTATAATGGATGGAATTGGAAGATTTTGAATACTGCTGAACACTTTGAAAATTCCACTTCAGAAAAAGAGTTTAGCTAAATATAAAGCTTTCTGACTTAATGCTGAAAATCAGTTTCAGTTTCAGTGGATTTCTCCAAAATGAAACACATCTTCCTGAAGTTAGAAAACAGATCACAAAATGCAGACTGTTGGTGAGCATGTACAATCAGCTTGTCTTGTGAAAGATAATATGTATGGATAAAATAAGTCTAAGATAATTATATTCCATTTAGGGTACTCATTTACTTCTCATAATTTATGCTACTTGTTTTCTTTTTGGACTTCACTCAGTTTCATTGTGAAATTATGTTGTACATGTTTCCCATGCACAATACTTTTCTGCTTATTTGAAGAAGTGGAAGACAATATATACATAGAAACTTTTTTTATTATTAAAAATATTAATACTACTTGGCATTTACATAGCATTTTACATAATCAAAGTACTGTACAATTATTAACTAATGAATCCTCATACTGTCTCCCCTGAGGAAAGTAATTAAATATTACTGTCCTAATTTTACAAATGAAAAGCCGAGCTACAGAGATTAAATTTTTTGTCCAAGGCCATAGAGAGACATTGAATTTCAGTGGCAGAGTTATTTCAGATTCCGGCATCTACTTTCAAACCAGCTATAATAGTTGTCCTTTCTTTACAGAATTAATGCCTTTTAAGAAAAGAGAGTGGGGATTTTTTTCCTCTTAATAAACACTAGCTATTTCACTAAACTAATTTCACAGCAAAGTTTGCAAGCCTTCCAGTAAGCAAGAAGCTATAATAGTTGCAAATATGTGTTTCCACCTTCTTCCTCACTACCTAAAGGGTAGAACCAATCAGGAGTCAGGTTTTGAAAGAGTTACTTTTCCACTTTGAGTATATTTTCTTGAAAGGTGGAGCAAGACTCTTCTCAGTGGTGCCCAGTGATAGGACGAGAGGCAACGGGCACAAACTGAAACACAGACAGTTCCATCTGAACATAAGGAAAAACTTCTTTGCTGTGAGGGTAACAGAGCACTGGAACAGGTTGCCCGGGGAGGTTGTGGAGTCTCCATCCTTGGAGATATTCAGAACATGACTGGACATGGTCATGGGCATCCTGTTGTAGGTGACCCTGCTTGAGCAGGGGGTTGGACCAGAGGTTCTCCAGAGGTCCCTTCCAGCCCTGGCTATTCTGTGATTCTGTGAAATCTGTGCACTCAGTTGTGATGAGCCGAATGAATTGCTGTACACCATTATATAGTGATTAGAGGAGGACAAAGCAGCCATGGAGATCCTGCTGGAGTTGTGATCTTAAAAGGGTCATATAGTGTTGTTTTCTTTCCCTTATCATGTTACTTGGAGTGAGTATCTCATTAGACACTGTCAATAGGAGTTTGAGCACCTCCCTTGTCTCCCTGATAAATCTGTTTTGGTATAACACGATCATACTGATTTGGTATCATTTTGTGACCCTTTTGCACTGCTATAATGAGAACAGTGACGGCAGAACACTGCAAAATGAAGACCTGGGGATTCAATAAGCCTGGGTTCAATTCAAGATTCTTCTTTGGACTCTTAGAGCTCAGGTCAGTTGCCCACACACGGAGCTCCAGTGCCAAGCACATGCTGTCAGGTCTCCAGCTGCCCCTCCAGAAGGATACTGGTCTCCCACATGTTCCTTGTCATATAAGCTAGTCCATTGAGATGTCTCACATACCCCAGGGTGCTTGAGATCGACACTAGATGCCTATATTTAGGCACCTGAGTTTAGCTGTCTCCTTCAGAGCAAACTGGATCACGCTCTGAGCTCCACTTTCAGTGAGTGACTCTGGTCCCACTGACACAGACTGGAGCCTATAGAGTGATTCATCTCACTCTGAAATAGAAACCTGAAGCCAGGCATGTAAACATATGTGTTTAGTGCTATTTCAGATGCCCCAAGATACCTTGTATGGGGCTGCCGGTGCAATGCTCAAACTATAAGAAACCCATGATCCACCAAAAGGTCACACAGGGTCATACACAGGGTATGTTAGGGCATCTCAAACGGTACAAGATGTGACATTTAAGCAAATGAACAGTGCCAAAGATCTGCATTGACAATAAATAACCAGAGCTACCTGCTGCATGTTTAGTTACCTGCATGTAGACCTCTAACTTTGGGTTAAACTGAACCCTACCTCTCCAGTATGATATTTGGTAGGTCTCTCATATATTCTTACTCAGATCCAGGTTCAGAAAATTGAGATAATAATGCTTCCATACTTTTGTAGTTGTAGTTTTTGTATAAAGTCACTAATGTTCATGAAATATCCAAATAATGGGGAACACAAGTAGACAGATATGAATTAAAACTTTTATTGACAGGTTGTCATTATGAAATATCTCTCCTGGTTAGAGCAACACCAGAAGAGAGGAGAAAATCATTGCTGAACAAAGTAGTTAAATAGAATTTTTTTAAATAAAGAAACACAACAGCAGCAAATGTTTTATTAAAATTAGGAATATGCAATTAAGGCTCTGCAAAGAGTCCTAAATAATTTTTCTATAATAATCTAATGTTGCTTAAGGATTACGTTGATGAAGAAATTTCAACTTTTGATGTGAACAGTTCTTTTTAAAACTTTTGGAATTCTTATGATTATAGCATGAAAAGACCAATCTATTTGTGACAGCATCTGTGCTGTGTGTGACTCAGGAAAACTTTGTGTGTTTGATTTCAGAGTTGCTTTCATCAGAAGATGACTAATTGCTGTTTATTAATGGCAAATTCAGAATTCCCGAAGTGTGAATGCGTCCTTATACTTGCCAACCTCAAATTTACTATACAATGACCTATGCTATTTGTATAAGTCCGTAAAATTTATAAATTTGCAATTTGTAAATTTGTAAAATCTGTAAACTACTTAGTTTAATATGCACAAATCTGTGGCATTCTCATCTAGGAGGAATCCTCCATGATTTCACTGGAAATGTTTAGTGACATAATCTCAAAAGTCAAGAACATTGCTTTTTCTAGTAAATTAGAAATATTCTGTAGGCTGGTTTAGAACTCAAATCTAGATATTGCACAAGGACTCCTTTAAATAATGGAAAGTTTAATCATAATTTTCCATTTGCTGATGAGGATTTTTTATTTGGAAGGATCACATCCTCTTTTTTGGTTTCTTGGAAAGAATCTTTCCAAGAAAGCTTCCAAGAAAGAATGTTATTTTCTTGGAAAGTTCTTTCTCAGACTTTCCGAGGTATGTGACCCAGATTTAGTTGGATCACATGTACCTAGGAAACATTATAGCATAAAGTTGAAGTTATATTAATAAATACATTAGTAATTTAATTTGATCTCTTTTACATGGAATCATGATAAGATATCATTGCTTTGCATCAATAGGAGCTGCAGAAGCATTTCTCTACAGAGCTAATTTCCCAGCATAACTAATATTTTATTTATTTTATCAGTCTTAAAAGGAGAAATGCCACCATTACTGTCATTGATTCTCTGATTAAGCTTAAGAATCAGGACTATATGTTGGAATGAATGCTTAGTAAGGCTGTTGTAAAGTTTATCTATATTGTTATTTTCATTTTTTATGGGAAATTCAGAGGTGATAGTTCAGCTAATTTGAATTTATAAAAGTAGAAGACACAATAAGATGAGATTTTTTTCTCTTGAACCTGATAACATTATGTCTAATCCCATATCTATTTACAGAGTTAACAGGAGATGGTTACATCAACTCTGCCTATCAATCTCAGACAGCAACTAAGAAAAAAATCAGCTAATTTTTAAAGTTATTCCTGCCAGTGAATTCTGATAATCTTTCAATCTCAGAGAATTTCATTCTCTGCAGATGAGGACAAGAGCTAAAACAAATCCATCATAACTTTGTGAACTGACGTATGAGCCCTGTGGTAGGTGACCCGTGGATTATACAGATAAGAGGACATAGATTATGTGAAGACAAAATAACTCATCTGAAAAAGATATATTGTTCTGATGTAAGAGTGAAATTCTGAGGCCTGGATTTAGTCCATTTAATATTAGGTATGCAACTGAAATGCTCACACTTGTAGGCTACTTGCCCCAGGCACCCTATATTTACAATGGAGATAGGCACTTCCAGAAAGTGATTCAGATCTTAGGTGGTAAGATAACAGGTACACAACATTAAAGCACTATATCAATAACCCCTTGAGATAATCAATTTTATGTATTCATTTACAATTAAAATCTCTGCTTTGAAGTTACTATCTCTATTTATTGCCCAAGTATTCATACACCAGGGAATTTAGTTGAAAAAATATTTATGAAAAATCAACAATGATGGAGATCCAAGCACAATGTTAAGAAGATGTAAATAAATCCCGAGCCAGACAGCAAATAAAATGAACACTAATGTGCCCAGTAAATAAAAAGTCAGCTCAGGAACATAATGTCACATTAGCTGCAACTGAGCATCCAGATTCACTGGGAAGGAACCCGTGGACTGCCCATGTGCCCTTACTGGCAAGCACCATTGCGCACCCAAAACTATGCAATAGCTGTAAAAGGTAGTGCTTTGAAGGAGAGCCTACAGAAGATGATGCACTGAGAAAGAGGTAGTTTCTGTGCTTTGTTCTTTTGTTTTCTCTCTACTGACTATCACGCCAAGTATTAACTAGAACACCTCTCTTTATTCATGTTCTGTCATTTACAGTTAGCATTTCCTCCAGGAAGAACAATTACAGCACACAGTCACCTTTTTCATCTCCATCTTCATTTATCTCAGCAACTGTTTCTGATAATCCTCCATCAGCAGTTCTAAGAGACAGTTCAATATGCTGAGAAGGTACTTCTGTGGCAGATCATCATTCATTTTCACTGTTTTTCCTGAAAGTTCTGGACCTTCACATTTCCTCCAGCATTCTAGTTGCCTTTTTCACCTTCTCTGCAGAGTATTGTCTGAAAACAGTTGAATGGGAAGTTATTTTTCTACTCAGGAAAAAAAAAAGAAAAAAAAACCTATTAATTTCTGCTTCACAGAAAGCAAGAGGTGCAATCTTGCTTTCTTGCTCCTTGGCTTGTTCTGTACAAGTCATTCAGCATCTGTTCCTAGGATGGTGATCTGCCTTTAGCTTATCTAAAGCTGTATTTAGCTTGTCACAGATGCTACATGTCTCTATGTTCAAATAAGAGATTGAATGTGTAGACAGGAACCATTCCAAAATTAAATACTGCTGTCTTCAACCACTGTGCTAACCTGAATATCAAATAGTTGTCTTCTACAACTTCCCTTTTCCCCATTTAAAACCAAACCCAAACTAAATATAATTAGCATACATTTAAGATTAAGTAATAACTTTAGAATACAAGTTCACTGTCTTGAACATTTATAAAACACAGCTCAATGTTTTAAGCATTTATAAAATACGAAGTACACTAAGATTTCCCCAAGGAAACACTCAGAATCCAGAATCTTCTGTGAAGGGATCTATCTAGGTTCTCAGATGGATGAGTTTTAACTTTTAGTATTCTTAGAATTAAAATATTTGTCAAAATACTTGTTAAGAAAGAAGTCAGAAGGGAGCCATGAGTATCAGAACTTGGAGAGACTTTGCAACATTGGAATGATCCTGCTGCAAGAAAGCAAGGAGTTTGAAATAAACAATTTTCATTCTATTAAGAATGTTTCTCATTTTGATACAAACTCATTTTCATTAGACCTAAAACTTGAGCCTTGCTTCTCCTTAGAGAAGTATTCAGCCGAGTTTCACCTGATTAAATTAACTGCCACACAACCATACATACAACATATTTAACTGTAAACATTTTTAAATTGCATCCTCAAAAAATATTTTGTCTCAAGCAAGGAGCATCATATAAATAGTTAAATATAAACTACTGGAAACTACTTTTCAAGAGTGAAGCAGAGCTTTATTATTTGGCACGACATTGGTTTATTTTGTTGTGCAGATTATTTGTGCTTCTTGAATAAATTTGCTCTTCTTTTAAAGCTGCTATAGTGACTGACTGCTCTTTGAGGGCACTGACACATTATAGCCTGAATGTCTAGGTATATGAGTAGTCAATATTCATATACTCTTGCCTTGTGCCCATTAGTTAGTTTATAGAAGAAGTTTTGAAGGTTAGAAGTTTAGAGTTTTGTAGAGATACCAGAAAAATGGGTGTCACTCCCTTCTTCTCTTAACAAAAAACAAAATAAGAGACTAGTCCCAGCAAAAGCATTAAGTGATTCTAACTATGTGATTGTAAATGCAGAGCTTGCCACAGATGGTTTGAAGGTTCAGCTTGGCTAAGACAAAAAGAATTCATGGAAACAAAATTCTCTAATGTTCATGCCTCCATTGGCAACTTGCTGAGAAGTAGAGTCCATCACTCAATTTTCAGTTACATACAAAAGCAAATTCACATAGTGATAATATTAAATAGACCTTGTAGAAAAAAGTTGACTTCCTGTTTTAGTTCACCTTCAAATCTTCACCTCGATAGTTGTATAAATATTCTGTGTTAGTTTCAATGACTCAGACACAAATATGTCTAGATTTGATCACCTAGTACTGGAAAGATCCAGACTTCCTAAAATAAATGTCAATGGAAAGGCACATAAGAAAACCTCCAGAAGTCAATTTATTACATCCAAACCAGAGGGCCAGCTCCCAATTACCTGTGCAGGAAATGCTAGACACTTGCTTCCTTTCAGGATCCAGTACCTCAGTACTTGCCTAGGAAACAGAAAGTTCTCTACGCTCTCTGTCTTGAGAGGTCATTTTTATGCAGTACTAACACAGCTGTCTTTGACATTTTAGAAGAAATGATGGTACAGAAACAGTCCTGGAAGCAGAGTCCAGAAGTGTAGGACATCACTCTAATCGCTATACTGGAGTCAGGTTGTTTATTGCTACCTCTTTGGTCCCATGAACTTTACTTTCCTGGCAGCAGAGTGGCTCTGCCTCAACAGAAAATGTCAAATGTCATTCTGAATTACGGCATGATGCAGGGCTCTGGACCTGTAATGTGGTTTGAAACTGTCCTAAGCTGGGTGTGTCCAGAATACAAGTCTACCACTTCCTTGGGATGTGCACTAATTACTAGCATATCATGGAAGAGGCAGGCTCCAATGCTACTGAAGTCGATTGTGCTCTGGACCTCTTGTAACTGCAAGGGCTCATACGGAGCCTTGGTAGTTGTCCACCTGCAGTAAAATCACAACAGAGCTCTAAACTGGGATAACGATAGAGCATGTATTATCCTTGAATTGATATTTCTTACTGTATATAGCAGTCCAGAAAATTTTCATGGAAGCTGGAAGTAGGGAGGATGATCTCTGTCAGGAATCAAGGTGGATCTTAGGCTCACCTATTTTAGAGAGGACAATGAAGCACAGGGAGCTGATGTGCAGAGCTAACACTTCTAAAGCTGAATGTGTAAAGCTTCATCTCCACATACTCAATCTTTAGGTGCCAAAAGGGAGTGTCCTGATTTTTCAAAAGTTCTATTTGTCTGCTTCCAACTGTTAGAGCAAATAAGCCCTTAACATCCTACTTGGTCAATTCTCTATCTGATATGGGCTACTTCCAAAAAGCAAAGGAGCCTTACTCAAGCATATAAAACAATTTTCTATATTTTAAGTATTATTCTGTTATTAGTTAGTTGGAATGGAAATACACCATGAGCAAGTTTCAGCCCACTGTTACTGCTGTAACACTGGCAGTCAGCAAGATCTTCACCCTCCATAGCAATATTGCTGAGTGTATCATCACTTTTGGCATATCAGGGGGTGCACTCATGCAACTAAGCACATCAGAGATAAAGAGAAAATAAATTAAGCAGAATAATTGTTTCATCTTTGTCTAGGTTTAAGTGCAGGAAAGATTATATGAGGACAAAATGATTCTTCACATACTTTACTAAATCAGGTCTCACAATACTTTTCATACCTTCATACATTAGCAGAGTCAGTTGAAACCTTGTTTGAACCAGCTTTCTGATTTCTTCCATATAGGCTTCTCTTGACCTCAACCTAAAGCAAAACAGACAGTGCACTGGATCCTTGTGAGAGATAAGGATGTCATGAGAACTGTCACATCTTCATCAGATGGAAATTGGAAATCTCCCTATCTCATAATAAGAAAGTCAGTTGAGATCTGCCACCCAGAGCATTTCCAAATTCTGAAAATGACTCAAAGAAAATGCTACACAATCAAGTAGCTATGTAAAAGCAGAGTTAATCTTTATGGTTGCTTTCACTGATCAGCTGGCAGTGAAGGAAACCCTCTCAAAATATTCCCTAGACGTAGCACAATGCTTTTCAGATAAAGACCATCAAGGTTTAATTCATTTAGATTTATTCCAAGTAAGAAACAAAGTAGATAAAAGAGGACCTGAACACAATAGATTCATTTGCAGACAGAAGTTACACTCTAGAAAGAAATTTCATGACTATTAGATTTAAAAATTGTCGTTCATTTTTTTAGGTTATCTAATCAGCAAGGTAGTTGAACAAATATAAAAGGAATGTTTTAAATATGAGAAATAGCTCACAAAATTACCCACAATTAAGGGATGATGACATATCAATCAAGAGATCAAAAAGATATGAGGACAAAGACTTCCTTAAAACAAATGTTAATTTCAACAGTATTTCTCAACTGAATATTTAATCACAAAATTTTAAAGCAATTAGTGCTTTGTCACAGAACTTGTAGGTCATCACAAATAAAGTAATGTGAATTCATTGCGGTATTGTGTGAATAATGCGAGCAACTATGAAACAGAACAATCCATTGATTCAGACCTCATTCTGTTCTAATGTGGTTTTTATGTTAAAGCCCCAAGCCTTGATGGGTATCCATTAGAACAAGTTTCTTTACCTCTGAAATAGTTGAGCCTCTTAGAATTGTATTTGTCTATCTTGTTTTAAGCACAAGAAGAGAAAAAAAAGAATCCTTTCAACAGATGGTGCCTGACATATGCGTTAAATGTAACAGGTGTATTAAAGCCCTGCTAATCAGAACAAGTTTTTCTCTCCAGTTAAGCATGGGCTGCATATGCATGTGTTTGTTTATCCTCTTATGGAGGACAAGAAAAGCATCAATATGTCGTTTGCCTGTTGTTAGATTCATACAGAGAAGTGTATGTTCTGAACACAGGACATTATCACAGTTGGACACAAAAGCCTATTGTTAATGATGCGAGAAAGGAAACAAAGAGAATATGTTTAGTTCATCAAAAAGACGAAAGTTTCCATGTGGTTAATGTGTTCTGTTTGTAACTGCTAAAACCAAACAAACTCAGAGAACATAACAAAACTGTAATAAAAATGAAACCTTTGGTGGAACCAGGTCAAAGATTAGGATTTTTATTGAATTTTCCTTCTCATTTAAACTCTGTATCAAAAGATCTCTGGAGCAGAGCAATATGAGTCCTTTCCCATTTGCAATTTTTTTTTAAATTAAACACTCAGTCTAGTTGTAATTTATATTACAGGAGACTAATAATTCCTCTTCTGTAAAAGAAAACTGAACTCAGCATGTCTTTATTTTCCATAAATTTTCTGCTGCCCTTTTCTAAAGGAAGAACTTTGAAAGTAGACTGCTATAAAATTATTAAATTAATCAAAAAGTAAAATTTAATATAGGCAGCTGAGGAAATCAGAAGTTTGTGCAATGGATCACTTTTGATTTTTTGCCTAACTTCCAAAAGACATAAAACATATGAATGTGCCATCTGCCTTTATGGCAACTTCCAATCCAAATTATTTTTCAGTATATTGATCAATTTCAAATAAATTTGATAGACAAATAGAGAGAAAATTCCAAGAAGTTTCTGAAAATACATGTCTGAAGAGGGAAGAGTGAGGCTCATATTAGTGACCTCGTTGAGTTTAAGGCTCCAGTGTGAGCTAGCTATATTAATAGTTACCTGCAACAGCTATGGGTCATCAGCATAGTCAGTTCTAACACTTATGGAACTATTTGTTTCTATCAAGTGCTTTTTGCCTTTTGCACTTATCAGGTTCTTTTGTTTCAGAATCTATTAGAGGAAAAGAAAATTACATGACAGATCTCTCACAACTATATCTCATGCTCCCAGAGGAAGTACATTTATTTCTTTGTTTTCAATGAAATTGCATGAATATAAACAAGTATACAATCTAGACTACAATTTTCAGTGGATCTTGATAAGCTTTTTAATGAAGCTTTACTGTTTTTTTAAAGGAGTTTTGCCTTTATGTAGAGACATGTTGCAATAAACTAAGGAGACAACATCCAGATTTCTTTGTTATGTGGGTATTAGGCTTCATGCATCTCTTTAGGACTCAAAGTTCACTTTGGTATGTGACTGCCATGTGAGTGAGAAGAAAATGCATACATATTCTACTCTTTTTTCAGCATCAGAATTTGAGTAATGGTTTGGAAGAAACCAATATGTGAAGATTTAGTATGGAAAAGCTAATCAGATAGGTGCAGATTTCTTTTAGATATATGTATGTGTTTAAAATGTCATCCTTATTTCATCTGCAATAAGTCTTTTCAAATTTCTTGTCTTTATTTCTTATTTCTAAGAAAAATCCAACTCCAGCAACTGAGCCTCACATGCATTTTCTAGGAAAGTAATTATGCGAAGCCCACACTGCAAAAAGTTTACTCTTATGTGTAGCTAGTGCCATTACTATGAGTATTACCTAACTAATCTTAACATGTGTGCCTGTGAAAAATGAGACCCAAATTAGGGAATAGCTAATCAGGCAGTGATGTGCCTGAGAACTGGTACTAGTGTACAGATCACCTTCCTGCTGCTTCCTCAGCTTTCTGGACTTTTGTTGCTACACATATGTAAAATACAGGGGTTGAAGCTGTCGGAAGAAAGTATCTCAGAGACCCACCAATGTCAGTAGGGATGTCTATGGATAGCTGTTAGTGACACCTGGCCATCTTTGTCACAGTGGTTAGCTGAGCGTCATTACAATGTGCAAATAAAGGAAATGTTATGACTTCATGTCTTAAAAAAAAGAATATCTTTATATACATTTTAAAATGTTTAAGGGACAAATCCGAATTATGAAATGCAAATTATAAGTAGATGATATCTGTTAGGATAACCAATACTTTGTTTTATGGGTATTATTATTTCAAAGTGGAAATTCAGAAGTATTGGGAACCAGACTGTTTAAAGTCCTCCCATATCTCAGACAGATATTATATTCAAAAAATGCTAAGCCCTCTAATGCCTGTATTCAATAGATATTTCCTTTCTTCCTCTGAAAATTTCCTTGCAGCTAATATTAGATATCCATTCCTTTCTGAAGTGCCTGTTCCAGGAGAATGGCCAAGAGTGTCCCATTAAAACTCATCTCTGAGGCAAATTTAGACAGACAGCCAACTCCTGTTAGTGCAGTCTCCTAGCATTTACAAACAGCACGAATTTTGTTGGTCCTACCTACCTTTGCACAATGGTCAGGTAGTTCGGATAGTTCTTGAGAAAGAAATAAGCCTACAGCTTAGTGCACCAAGGCAGATGAAGTACCCACTTATCACAACCCAAGAGTGTCAGCAGATCAGCTGAGAGCCCCCCTGCTTGGACCAGAGCCTCTATGCAATAGTGCCCTTGTGACGAGGGAGGCAGTTAGACACCTTCTCTAGCAGTTTTAGAGCTTAACTTGGAAGAGTAGTAATTGAGTTTTCATATATAGCTCCCTGGAATGATAAGACACTTATATTAAATTTCTGTTGGATAAGAAGTCCTGAGAGCAAAGACCAGAACGTTATCATTGCCTCTCATTTTCTGTCCACAAGAAACACCTGTTTGAAATGTAAATGTAGCAGACTTGCTCAAAGCAAACCATTCTGAAGATCAGCAAATTATGACCCTATCGAAGTACTTGGGATGACTCCCTCGATTTCAGTAGAACCACAGCTTGCTTTGTTCTCTAATTGCAGCCAGAAAGATGCAGACAGCAATGGTTGCATGCATGATGCTATATTCACAAACACAACTGCCAGTTTATGCAGTGGTAAATAAAACTGAGATAGGGTACCCGGTCATGTTTTTCCTACCCTTATTCTCACATATTTTATCTTTGACATGTAGTAAAAAAACATAAATATTCTATTTTCATTCGGATCCATTTATTAACATAATTCAATAGTTCACTGATCTTTTTTTTTTTATTTCAGACACACTTATTGTGTGTCAGTTACAATTCTGGATTGAATTAAAAATCTATTCTGCTGTACTGACCATTAATTTACTTTGGATATGTGATTGAATTATTTTGTAAAAGAGTTAAAATATGACAAATACAGCAGATCCATGTGTTATCAACATATGCAGGCAATTTCCTTCACACTGCATTTTCCCAAGTTTTAACTTTGCTATAGTCTTAAATAATATAAGAGGTGCAATGATTTCTATTATCACAAACAACAGAAGGGTACTGATAAGACATCTTGCTGTACAATGACATACTATATTAGAGAGGTGTCATGTTTTTGTATTCAGATGTAATTCAGTCAGTATCTGAGACCACATTTTTTCCCTTTCTTTCCAACTTCCCTTCAAACTAGATACACTGTAATGTAAGATGTGCCTTGTATTTAAATTTCAGCACTTGTACAGTATCTTCTAGCTAATTGTGTGAGCTGCACAGTGTGATAACTTCAAAGACAAGTGTGGAATGAGGTCAGACAATATTAAAATTTGTAAATTGTTTTTCAAGATCATAGGTCCAAAAAGTAAACTGGAAATAGCTGCCTTCAAATATGTTATATATCCCATCTGCTAAATAGAACTGGCAGCAAGAATAGACTGATTCAAGCAAATAAGAATCTTTCTTAAAACTCATGCTAACAGTGTTTTCAGCTTCTACCCAGAAATTCTGGGACTGGGAGGTCCCAGAATAGATATGCTTTTTCTGGGAGGTTCTAATCATTTCCTGTCCTCACTGAAATGTTTGAAACAACTATGATTTCAATACATAAAAACCAAAACACCAGCTAGGGTCACCTTTTCAAAAATATATGCCATTTAAATAATCAGTATTGTCATTCATTTTCCCACACACCTGTGAGGCTGCCCAGTAAGAACATTTCGCTTTAGTCACTCATTCTTTAAATGCTCTATGTGCAGGAAATCTGAACTACAGTCATGAACATTTGCCTATGGAAATCTACAACTGCAAACAGCATTGGAAGATCTTTTACAGTTTCTTTTCTCATCCAATATTGAATGCCCGTGTAAACAATATTAGTAGAGTAGTAGTGTATTGTAGTGGCTGTCCAATGTTTTGATTTGTGTACAAATACAAATTTATGTAGCTCTCATTCCTTTGAGGAAGGCAAGATGGGGTAGAAAGGGATGGGGTAGGATCTGGGAATAAATGACTACCTCTGCAATATCTGTAAAGGAGTGGTCTGAAGACTGTCCTTCAGTCTAGACTTCTGTGCCTTCTATTTTCCAGACTTCTGCATATGGCTCCACCACTGCCGGAGCATCCCTTGCAGAACATATAAGCACAGGTCTTGCAGGCTCAAGACAGCCTCGGCAGGGGAGGGCAATTGGCCAGCGGCAATCTCCAGGCTGTCCACATGGCAGGAGGTGAAGGAAACGCAACGCATGCTCTGCTTGCAGCTGCAGTACAAACATGGTAAGAACAGCTCCAGGACAGACTTTTAAACCCAGGGTCCTAGCTCGTGTAAGACAAGGTTTTCTTTCTCCTGCTGTAGATTGCCTTCTCTCTTCTTAGCCAGCAGGAGGGAACAAGGGACCCCTGAGGGCCTTGCAGGCAGTTCTGGATACCTTTTGAAGCTAGAGCAGATCAAGGATAACCTCGGGGTTGCCCTCACCTCTACAGCTCCTCATGGGCTACAGCAAGGAGGGTGGTCTCCTGCTGCTTACACCCCAGTGGTGGGTTTCCAGGGAAAAGCCTCTCCATCCCTGCCTAAACCTGGAGTCTGTAAATAGGATTCATCCTCTTCTCTCTCTTTTTCAGTTCTGTCTTTTGTCAAGAGATTATGATGACTGTGGATGAAGAGCGAGTTGAGAGCTTATGGGTAAGGATTAAAGGGCAGGCTAGCATGGGGGACACTGTTGTGGGTGTTTACTACAGGCCACCTGATCAGGAAGAGGAAGTCGATGAGGCCTTCTACAGACAGCTGGAAGCAGCCTCACGATCCCAGGCCCTGGTTCTCATGGGAGACTTCAACCACCCCGATATCTGCTGGAAAGACAACACAGCTAGGCACAAACAGTCCTGGAGGTTCCTGCAGAGCATTGGTGACAACTTCTTGACACAGGTGGTGGAGGAGCCAACAAGGAGAGGTGTGCTGCTGGACCTCGTACTAACAAACAAAGAAGGACTGGTGGAAGATGTGAAGGCTGGGAGCTGCCTTGGCTGCAGTGACCATGAGATGGTGGAGTTCAGGATCCTGCGAGGAGGCAGCAGGGCACCAAGTAGGATTGCAACCCTGGACTTCAGGAGAGCAAACTTTGGCCTCTTCAGGGACCTACTTGGAGGAATCCCATGGGTGAGGGCCCTAGAAGGAAGGGGCGTTCAAGAGAGCTGGTTAATATTCAAACATCACTTCCTCCAGGCTCAAGAGCGGTGCATCCCTATGAGTAGGAAGTCAAGCAAAGGAGGCAGGAGACCTGCATGGATGAGCAAGGAGCTCCTGGCAAAACTCAAGCAGAAGAAGGAAGTATACAGAAAGTGGAAAGGGGGACAGGCCACTTGGGAGGAATATAGGAACGTTGTCAGAGTATGCAGGGATGCGACGAGGAAGGCTAAGGCCCGTTTGGAATTAAATCTGGTGAGAGATGTCAAGGACAGCAAGAAGGGCTTCTTCAAATACATCAGCAGCAAGAGGAAGACTAGGGAAAATGTGGGCCCTTTGCTGAATGGGGTGGGTGCCCTGGTGACAAAGGATGCAGAGAAGGCAGAGTTACTGAATGCCTTCTTTGCTTCAGTCTTTACTGCTCAGGCCAGCCCTCAGGAACCCCAGACCCTGGAGGCAAGAGAGAAAGTCTGGAGGAAGGAAGACTTTCCCTTGGTGGAGGAGGAGTGAGTTAGAGATCATTTAAGCAAACTTGACACCCACAAATCCATGGGCCCTGATGGGATGCACCCACGAGTGCTGAGGGAGCTGGCGGATGTCATTGCTAAGCCACTCTCCATCATCTTTGAAAGGTCATGGAGGACAGGAGAGGTGCCTGAAGACTGGAAGAAAGCCAATGTCACCCCAGTCTTCAAAAAGGGCAAGAAGGAGGACCCAGGGAACTACAGGCCAGTCAGCCTCACCTGCATCCCTGGAAAGGTGATGGAGCAGCTCATCCTGGAGGCCATCTCCAAGCATGTGGAGGAAAAGAAGGTGATCAGGAGTAGTCAGCATGGCTTCACCAAGGGGAAATCATGCCTAACCAATCTGATAGCCTTCTATGATGGAATGACTGGCTGGGTAGATGAGGGGAGAGCAGTGGATGTTGTCTACCTAGACTTCAGCAAGGCTTTCGACACTGTCTCCCATAGCATCCTCATAGACAAGCTCAGGAAGTGTGGGTTAGATGAGTGGACAGTGAGGTGGATTGAGAACTGGCTGAATGGCAGAGCTCAGAGAGTTGTGCTCAGTGGCACAGAGTCTAGTTGGAGGCCTGTAGCTAGCGGTGTCCCCCAGGGGTCAGTCCTGGGTCCAGTCTTGTTCAACTTCTTCATCAATGACCTGGATGAAGGCACAGAGTGCACCCTCAGCAAGTTTGCTGACGATACCAAACTGGGAGGAGTGGCTGATACACCAGAGGGCTGTGCTGCCATTCAAAGAGACTTGGACAGGCTGGAGAGGTGGGCAGAGAGGAACCTCATGAAATTCAACAAAGGGAAGTGCAGGGTCCTGCACCTGGGGAGGAATAACCCCATGCAGCAGTACAGGTTGGGGGTTGACCTGCTGGAAAGCAGCTCTGCTGAGAAGGACCTGGGAGTGCTGGTGGACACCAAGTTAAGCATGAGGCAGCAATGTGCCCTTGTGGCCAAGAAGGCCAATGGTATCCTGGGGTGCATCAGGAAGAGTGTTGCCAGCAGGTCGAGGGAGGTGATTCTCCCCCTCTACTCAGCCCTGGTGAGGCCACATCTAGAGTACTGCGTCCAGTTCTGGGCTCCCCAGTACAAGAGGGATGTGGCACTACTGGAGCAAGTCCAGCGAAGGGCCACAAAGATGATTAGGGGACTGGAGCATCTCTCTTATGAGGAAAGGCTGAGAGAGCTGGGCCTGTTTAGCTTGGAGAAGAGAAGGCTGAGAGGAGATCTTATCAATGTGTACAAGTATCTGAAGGGAGGGTGTCGAGAGGATGGAGTCAGACTCTTTTCAGTGGTGCCGAGTCACAGGACACGAGGCAACGGGCACAAACTGAAACACAGACACTTCCATCTGAACATGAGGAAATACTTTTTCACTGTGAGGGTGACAGAGCACTGGAACAGGTTGCCCAGAGAGGTTGCGGAGTCTCCGTCCTTGGAGATATTCAAAAGCTGTCTGCTTGAGCAGGGGGGGTTGGACTAGTTGATCTCCAGAGGTCCCTTCCAACCTCAGCGATTCTGTGATTCTGTGATTTAGGACTGTCTTTTAATTCTAAAGATTGGGATGGATGGTGCTCTGCCTTCTCCTCTTTAAACTACTTCTTTTCTTGCTACAAAAAGGGTAAGGAAGAGGTGATCCACAACTAGCTATGACTGTTATAACAAGATATAGCATTTATTATTTCAAGTAATGCACAGAATATATTAAAAAAATAGAAGTCAGCTCATACATATATGCAGTAAATATTTATGACGATTGCCTTAAAAACTCTTTTCTTGCATATTTTTCTATGAAGCTTGGTCGTACAGGTCTATTGTGTGCTTCTCTCCAGAAGTCATATTGAATCTAATATTTAGAAGTTTTTTCCTTTTATCAGTTGTTCTAGAGGTAGGACACATGCTATTCTAAGTGAAAATAGCACTTATTTTAGCTCTAATTTGTCACAAGTGAGCAAAGGAAGCTTGGAAAATATTGAACACTACATTATTCAGATCAATTCAGTTATGTTCTCATAAAACTAAAGCAAAACACCTGTGGATTTTAGTAAAAAAAAAAAAAATCACACCACAAGTCTGCTTCTTATTCAAATGAAAAATTATTATTTCTAAGCTTTGCTGGATATCTCTTATGCATGGTTTTGTGTATTTCAAAGACTACTTAAAATAAAAAACAGTCTTAGCTGTTTAAGTAGTTCTTGATCATAACTGTGATGAATTTTAAACTAGTTTAGTTTAGATCTAACGCAATACATCAATATTCTTCTATTACAATAGGAAATAAGTGTTATCCAATCATAGTTGTAATTTTTTTTTTATTTGAGCCCACAATTTCAACAAGAACATTACTAATTTATAACAGACCTTCAGAGCTTGTTAGGAAATAGCAGGGCAACAACCTAAACAAGTATGCAATCAAGGGCCATTTTGTACACTTAATAATATCAATAATATGGTGTAATAAATATGGTTCTTTCCTTTAGCATTACCATAGTCAGAGGAAACAGCATGAATGAAATGGCCTTTCTCATTTTACTGTTTGCATTCCTGAGCAGGAGGCCAAGATAAACTAAGCCAGGGAGGTGAAGCTGCCCTAGGTAAGGAGGTTGTCAGTGGTGGACCTCAGTGCTCTCCTGTCACACTCTGAGCAGGGGAGAGCTTGTGACTGTGAGGGTGGCTTCACAGGAGGATGTGGCTCACCTCAGTTTCTGCTGTAAAGACTTGCTGGTACTTCATCACTTTCTTGACATATTTTGACCAATTTGACTTCAAAGTGTAGTTCCAGTCTTGAAAAGCAGCTCTGTAGAAACAGCATCATAATGTTCTGCATTTATTGTCTTTGAATAGGTTCCAAATTGGCTGCTCATTTTAACAGGGAGAAAAACAAGAATTTTCTCAGCTTTTAGTCGTGCAAATTCAATCTGATTTCAAAAGTCAAGCCAGATAACATTACTTTTCCTCAGTAAAAGCCACAAAGAATGATTATATCTTTTTTGTTCCAAACATTTGCCCATCTTGATAAAATTACATTCATATGACTGCTTGGTCACTTAATAAACACTAGGGAAATAATTTTTGATTTCCCAGGTAGTAACAGGTTACACATCAGCTGTTTGAGAGGAGTTAGTTCTACAGGGCTAGCAGGAATAAAAGGTGTTAGACACTTATTTTATTCACTGAACAGAGCAGAAGTGACTTGGTATGAACATGGGGAGAAGACATGTTGTTTTATACTGTTCAGAGTAAAACTGTTCTTTAAAATACACACTGGGCAGAAAACAGCTTGTGAGAAGTCCTGCAGTTATTTTGCACATGGAATAGAATTTTTTTAATAGGAGTTTTGAGTCCTGAGCAGTTGGAACTGGAGTCAGTCAGGGCTGATAATGCTTGCAATTTGATTTTAATGTATACTTTGTGATATTTCTTGAAGTCTTAGCTGCTGAAACAAAACATATGCAAGATAATGTTGGTTGTCTTTAAAAAAAATTGACACTCCTCAACTTGCACAGAAAATCTTGAAAATATAAGTGCACCCCATGGGACTTGAGGCTGGAGCTGGGGAATGAGAAGTGTTTTTCATTTTAAACTGTGTGATTCATGAAGTATTCTATTAATTTGAGGAACTACCTCATGATTTTTAATATTTAAGACTGGTCCTCTTCTTCCTTAGTGCAGGAGAGATGGACAGGTTTTGCTGAGGCAGTGAGGATTCCCAGGAAAGCCAAGCTGTGGCTGAAACAGCTGTTGACACAGATCTTTGAGCTGAAGTCATCCCTGTTTTATTGATGAGAGTTGCCAAAAGGCACCAAAAAGGGTTCTAAAGCTCTGTTTTATTAAAGTACAAATAATAGCCCAGAATAAAATGGTGCTATGAACAGAGAAAAATTAGATCTGTTAGGTGACACGTTAAACAAACACTTAAAAATCTATCTCCCCCAGACAGTATGTTTTCTGTGGGTGAGTCCTTTTCTCTTACTTTCCCATCCAAAAACTTTCAGTAGCTTTCTGGATTGAAGTAACTCTTTGTGTTTTTTTCTGGACTCCAGAAACTTCTCCTCTCCTTTGCCATGGTGTGTGTTTGCTCCTGATGCCAGAGGGCCCCCTTGGCCCCTCCGGCGCCTGTTGTGGGCGCTGTGCTCCCACACTTGCTGGGGCAGTGTGGAAGAATGGTTAAGTGAAAAGGGGCATGATCTCTTAGAAGTGAGCAATCCTGTCTTCACGATGGAGGGAGGATCCCGCGGCTATGTGAACTGTCCTTGAGCATTCCTAGACCATTACAGAAGGGGAAGACAAGTAGTGGTAAACAAGTAAAGGAGGGGGCTGACAAGCCCCTCCACATGAACAGCAACTTTGCACCAATCGTGTATTCGCTTTAGGCGCGTGAACAGAGACTGTAAACCAATCACACAGCTATTGCTAGTGCATGCTTATTGCCTGTCTATATATACTCTGTGTAAGCTCTAATAAAGGGAGAACGATCATACTCATATTGAGACTCATCGTTACTCCGGGTCCGTCTCGCACTCCGACAGGGCAGCTTCTCCATGCTGATGTGCTCTTCTGGGCTTGTGGAGCAAGCTCCCTGCTCTGCTCTAGAGGAGCTATTGTGCAGTATAAGCAGAAATCCTGCTTTCCGACTTTCCTCTTTAATAGTATTTTTCTTGCATGGTAGTCCACCCACAAGTTAAATATATCATAAAATACATTGAACGGAATAAAACCCAAAACAACACCAAGCACTTGAGCATGAGAATCTCTTTATATTTTCCCAGCCTAGGGTGGAGCAGTAGAGGCCCGACCTTGCTTGGCTTATACTATAGATAAGACCAACACTTTTTCTCTTGTCTATGTTACTAGAGCAGAACAAGTACATGTTAGGTACTTGATGGTAAAACCACTTGATTACTGTTACCCAATCCAGAATATTCTTTCTGGCTTTAGTACTATTCCAGAAGATGGGCTCTTCTGGGCAAAAGCCCTCTTGCTGCATTCAAAAAAACATTTTATTGTTTGAGCTGGTCACAGTGTCATGCTTCATTCATTTGGGAACGTTACTACAGCAGGGAGTCTGAGAAAAAAAACATCTTGCTTTGCCTCTTTTTTTAAATCTCCCCCCAAAATCAGTTTTTTCAGGTATAAAGGTGCAACATTTCTGCAAATGGTAAGTCTCAACCAATGGACACAGATAAGCCATTTTTTTCCTCTGATAAAAAGGAAAAATATCACCTAAAGAAACATGTTTTTCCCAAGCTGAATGTTTGGAATACAAAACTATTTCCACAGAAGAGCAGTCCCAACTTAACACTGGCTACATTTGAACACCTCTACAACTGACCTGTCCTTTCCAGACCTCATACCTTAGTGCATTTGATCAAGTATTAAGTAAAAAGAATGCATATTATATGCCCAGTGCTTCAAAGTACCTATCATTACTAAAATAAAAAAACATACCTATCAAAAAAACCTTATTTATACTTTTTGACATTAATTATTCTAATGCAAATTATTATACCAATTATTATGTAAATTATATGCAATTTGCAATGATTGCAATGAAAATGAAAGGTAAGAGCACATTAGCATCCTATTAGTAATACATTAGATGATAATGTGGGTTAATCCTGAGAGTTTTGGACTTCTTTGCATTAAAAAGTGTAAAGAAAGAATTCTGTGCTAGGATTTTTAGAAAAGTATATGAATTAATATGTTATTTGTTTTGATTTTTGTTATCAATTTGATTTATTTTCAAATTAATTCCACAACACATGGGTAACGGTAATCCCTATCATCTAGTGCAGAATTACTTCTATCTTTTATGCAATGGCTGTCAGTATTTGATAAGCCTCAGCTGTGAAGTATAAATCTTCAGCTGCTTCTAAACTTTTTCAAACTTTAAATCTATGTTTCTGGGAAGGAACTTACAATGGTGTTTCAAACTAAGAGACTTTCTTGTAATGCTCAAAGACTGCAGACCTGGTGTTTCAAACTCATTTCCAGTTTGCAAGACAAAATTAAATGTGGTAAATGGCTTGAGAGATTTTATACTTGTGATAAACATATATGATTGAACTATATAAAATGTCTGGGGTTCTCCAATAAAGCTTTTATGCCCAAACTATGAATGCAAAATGTTTCCTAATTTCTAAACTATCATAATAATTAGGCAATGTTGCTCTTTATTAGTATATTTTATCTCATATTAGTTTGCTTGCAAAAATAAGCTTTAAAAATGAAAGAAAATTAACCCTTGTAGGATTCTGCTACAAAACAAGTAAATGAATACATCTTACAGATACGTTTGCTTCAATGCAAAGTGAAGATGACATTGTCTCCCCATTTCAATATAGTTTAGAAACATTTTGTTTGTGGGGAGAATGATATAGCAAAAGTAATGTAGAACCAAATACTTCCTAAGTATCTGTATTTTGAATGCCATAATGTAGGCACAACACAAAATAGTAAACATAGACTCCTAATTACCATTGCACTGCGCCTCCCCACACAAATCCCTATTATTGCCTCTGGCTCTGTTCTCCACTAATAATTTATTCAAGGATAGTAATAAGGCTATAATTGAGTCATTGCTGATATGACATAAACAAAGTTGCTGCTCATATTTGTTTTTTGATCCTTCAGCTGCAGCATCATCAGTACTTGGCTTTGATTTTGCCCTACTTTTGTCAAATATAGGTCTGGTTAACACCTTATCATTTTACTAAGTGAAGTTTAAATGCTTTCTTAAAACTGTTTTGCTGACCTATGGCTTCAGTCTGTGCCTTTTTCATTAATAATATTTATTCAAGGTTTATAGTACTGTAGGAAATAAAGCCAGAATGGAACGTAAGAGATTGCTAGTCATCTTTTTCCAAGGCAAGTCACCCATAGTTGTCATGTCATGCTGGACAGACGCCTGTCTGTCATTAGCTCTTGAAAACTGCCATCTGAAAGTTCACAAACTCCTTGGTGAATCAGTCTTTTGAGTAGAAAATCTTTCTAAAAACTAATCTAAATCTCTCTTGTCACCAATTACTTCCTCTCCTTTTCTCACAGATATAAAGAGCAGACTACTCCCTACTTGTCACAGCTTCTCACATATTTGGGGAAAGTCATTCTATGTCCTCTCAATTTTCTCTTGTAGAAAAAATAATAAAAGTTTCTTCAAACTTTCCTTAGAAGTTGCATTTTTGGACCACTACTCATTCTTCTTGATCTGCCCTGGACCTTCTCTCAAATTAATGCAAGTCTGCCTGGAGGAATGGTGCCCCAAATACGATTTCAGCTACCAGTGCTGACTAATAGAGAAAGTTCACTTTGTATAGAGTATACTCTTGTTTATGTATCACAGACTGACTTTTACCTTTTTTGCAATAACATGATGCTGTTGACTGTAATGTTCACAGAGTAACCCATATCCTTTTCTGCAAAACAGCTACTCAGCAATTTTTCATACTCTTGCATTTGCAAGGTTGATTGTTCTTCCTAAGCATGGACTTTGCACATCTCCTTACGCTTGACTTTCATTTCGTTCCTTCAGGCCATTTATACATCTAATCCTGTTGTCCACCAGTGCTCTGATGAGTTATTAGAAAGCATATGGTAGGTAAGCAAGCTATAGCATAGAAAGCAGAAATGAGAAATGTTGACTTCTTTGCTTCTTGCAAAATGTTGCAATATGGATAAAGTATAGCAACCTGACAGAGTTGCTCAGTGTAGAGTGGAAGAGGAAGGAAGGGTTTGAAGTATGTAGAGATGGTGTAGCCTGCATGCACGTGGCTTGATGGTTAGCCCAAGAGCTGTTTTAAGTACTATGTTTCATATTATTGACAGAATGTTAGGTGTGAAATTAAGGACTCATAATCATACCTTTCAAGTGCAGCTGTTCCTGGTCCAAAGGAACCGGGCTGCGTACACAAAACTCATGAATACAAAATCTCACTTCAGCCAACACAGACTGACTGTGTCTGCTGCCTAAAGCTACACAGAAAAGCCATATTCTGGCCTGGAATGTTCTGTCCTGGAAGAAAGCTGAGGAAATCCCCTCATGCCATCAGTGGAACGGTTCATTCCCCTTCTGCAAGTCCAGCATGTGAACACACAGAAGGCTAATCAAGTCTAGTGCAGATAGAACGTGAAGCAGGGGGAAGTATCTTTTCCATTAAATAAGTTGCCAAGACTATCTAATGTTTGATATAGTAAAATCAGAAGTATCAACAAAAATAGTCTTTCCTAAGCAGGTCCTCTTTATTCCAAAGGAGCACTGTCTTGGAGAGGAGGAAAAGGAGAAACTAATAAATATAGGAAGACCATCTTCATAAGTCCTTTATCCTTCAAATGACATCAAAAAGAGAAGCTAGAAATCATGTGCAAATAATTCCACCTGAGAATGACATGTAGTTCTCAGACACTCTCTCTTAAAATATTGTCCCCTTTAATTCATTTCCAGACTACATCAAGTCAGATGTGCAGAAAGGAGTGGAGGATCCTGTCAGGACATGTTTTTTTCATTCTGTTCCCTTAAACTCATGAGGTGAAATCTTGGGTCTGCTGAAAGCAAAGGAAGATTTGCAGTAGATTTCAGCAGAAGCAGATAGGCTGAGCTGTGCTGTCGGCAGTCCTGTGCCCTGTCCTGGCTTTGCTGACCCCCAAAACTGTCGCCCCCTGTATGGCTTCTGTGTGTTACAGACAACAGACACAATCAGTCCTGTCAAGCAAACTCAACAGGTGTGCCCACTTTTGGGATTTCTAATCTTCAGCAACAGAAGTACATGTCTCTCACAACTTGCTCTAAACTAGTTCTATTTGAAAATGATGTCATATACTATTATTTGTTTACTTATTTTGTTTGGATATGGCAATGCTCAGACTGAAGTGTAAATGAAGCTGCTGCCTCAGACTGTATGAGTTTATGGTTTCAGGCTTGTGGAGATCAAAAACCTATTTTACTTCTGGGAGCAGAAAGCCTCTGCAGTGGCTGAGACTCCTGACAATGTTTAACATTCAACAAGGTTTTGTAAGTTTTTGCAAAACAGAGGTATGAGCTAAAACAAAGGAAAGGAGTACAAGGTACAAGAACAAAGACTGGATGATTAAAGAACTGATAAGATTTTATGGATAACAAATTGGACAGATGTCCTATTCTATAATGATCTCTTTTCAGACCTTAACAACAACAGCTTCCCTTTTGTTTTTGTGGCCTTTCTGTAGTAGTTCAGCAGTACTATTTACTCACTTCCATTCACAGAGATGGTAACTGTGTCCAGCCTGAGGTGTTAGGGCAGGTTCAGGCTTCATTTGCCGCCCTTTGTATCTTCTTTCACAGATTACAAAGAGCTGCCTCAGAGTATGATTTTGGCATTTCTTTACCTATATGACCTACATTTATCTTTTGGTCTTGCAGTGAATATTGAAGACAACATCCGTAATAGTCTTTTTTTGAAATGAGGGATCAAAAAAAGGTGTGACATTCTGAGCTGGAAAACATCCTCTAAGGTGGTTTTCTACAGAGTCAGAGTATAGTTAACATTTTAAAGGTTCTTAGAAAATAAACCTTGAATGATGTCTTGAATGGACAAAATGCTTCAAACACAAGCACAGCTTGCAAACAATTCAAAGCTAAAATATATTCACATAAGGACTGAAATATTCTGAATGGTGAATGAATTCCTACCAGGAGTTTATTGACAGCAGATAAGATAAAAATTATCTAAATAAATTGTAGCACATCATTTATGCTGATTTAGCTTGTCATAGAAATCAAATATTTGAGAGTGCTGGCATTTTTCAGTAGGAATAAGTGCTATATTGAAAAATTATTGGTGTTTCTTTACTTCACATTTAATTGCAAGTTAAATGACAAAGAGAAATAAGGCTTAATGTCGATATTGCGTTTTGTTGTATTAACACATTCATCTGTCATCACAGCCCACCTTTGAAGTTTCAGGAAGCAAATATGTGTGAAAAATTCAGATCTGTTTGGAAGGTAAATGTATTTGAAGTTTGTTTTCTTATAATTTATTTTACACTGTTTGATAGCTTCATGTCAAATTAAGCCTCTGGAAGTCTCTAATGCTGTGTAACATCTCACAAGTAATGAACTGTATCACAATTCCTAATGTGGTCCTGACTGATTCATAATGTTGCTTCCTTTCTAGCAATTTTGAAATGTCTATTTAGTAAAAGATTCATAGGATGGTGATATTTATCCTCAGAGAAACATGATATAGGTTAATAGAATTTATTGTATATAGCTGCTATGGGTTAGACTTCAGGGTATTTGCTTCAGCTTACGTATGATTTAAGATCTGATGTTAGTGGACTTGCTAGTCAGCAGAATAGGGTGGTGGTATTAAAAGAATAATGGATGGCATTTAGTACACATTTTCAGTTTGTTGGTCCTATGTTCTGTCACAGCAAGCACAGAAAACTGCCTTTATGCTAATGTGGCTCTGTATCTTAGATTAAAATCTCAGCTAAACTTTAATAGTTGCATCATTCAAAATAGAATTCTGTCAATTAATTTGACAAAGTAAAGAAAAAATAATTGGTTTAATATTTTTCAACACAGATTTCTTGCTGCTGCTGATAGAATCAAATGACACTTAAGGTATTATTAAAACTGAGTTTAACAAAGATGATGATTTGTTCAGTGCCAGCATGAAAATAAGCAATCTATACTTTTCTTTCCACAAAGAAAACGCTTAGAAATATGTTTGCTTATAGGCCATCTGTTAAATAAAATTGCATTTGGCACTGTATATGCCAAAAATTACATTTACAAGCTGATTGCACCCAAAAATAAAAAAAAGCTCCCCAGCCCCCCCCAATCAATATTTCATATATAGTGTGTTACAAGGGAGACTTCACTGTGATTTCTCTTTATTCTTCACTAGATTTTTCTCCTGTTCTATTTCCTGTTCATTTCCTATTATACCAATTTCTTACGACTTCCTCCTTGATCCTTTTGTAGCTTGGCGAGGATTGCGTTTTACTGGCCCCCCCTTCTATATGCCTGTGGGAGCACGAGTGTGACCCCTTTCTCCCCCTGCCCACGCTGCCCCGCTCGAGACCGCTGTTGTAGCTGGGACCACACGTGATTTGCAATCTGCAGTTCCATGGTTCAGCCCCAGGAGGAGATTCCCCTGGGTAACCCTCATTTCCATTCAGTCAAAGCCTTTTACACAGCTGCTCCTTCTGACTTTCTTCCACTGCCATTTTCAGTCCTTTTCAGTGCCATCCTTTGTGCATGAATGAGGCTTTCTACTGTTTGCTTTTTGAGTCCTTCAAGACTCTCCTAACACATTTTTTTCACTCCCCACTTCCCAGACTGCTGAGAGATTCTTACATTATTTCAATTCAGAACAGTAGCCACTTGCACTGTTCTTAGACTGCATTGTGTGCTTCCTAGAGCATGGACAAATTGCATACTTTCCAGAAGTACTTTGTTTCAGGTTTTATTGCATTTGCAAGCCCATTCAGTAAAGTGCTGGACTTTATCATCATGCTAGACTCTTTTTCCCCTCTTCTCTCAGTGTTTAGAGTTCTGCAGGCTCTCTAGTGGGAGATGCTGGAACAAACTGATAAATTAAGTTGTAAGTTCCCAGGACTGAGTGCTCTGCAGGGTTTTGAAAAAGCTAAGGACTAAATACTGGCCTAATAAGGAAAATGTTCAAAAAGCTAATTAAAGCCAGCTACCATCATGTGGAACTGGAAAGCAGCAAATGTCTCTGTATCTTGAAACCCTGTGGATGCCATCCAGGATAGAGCAGATCACTAAACCATACTTTGGAATCGGTTAAGTTGGTTGAAATAAATAAAAAGACTAATTAACAGCCACCTGCTGGAAAAACATGATACAGGTGGAACAAAAATCAGTCGGTGCTTTTTCCTGCATACTCAAATCGGAGCACTTCCATAAAAAAACTGATGAATCTGAGAATCTGTTTCTTTGAGATTGTCAATACGTTTATCGAAAATGAACCAGGCATTTAAAATCTCTCCACACATTAAGGATATCAAAAAAAGTTAAGGTAATCTACCCTGCAAGTGTCAGACCGATGCACATTGCCACAAAGCTGTTCCAATGTCTTCCCATTGGTTGCTACTGCTAGATTAAATCATGTTCAGGTACGCTTCCATGTGCTGGAGTTATATGTGTGGCTGCTACGAAATGAAGTTGAGATGTTATATAATAAGAGACAAAGTACAGCCCTGAAATAGTTTAAAGAAAGAAGACCATAAGCCAATTTTCAACATTTAAATTTTAAGACACAGTCTGATACCTTCTCAGGTTTTGCTAAGGCCTGAAACTTTTTTTTTCTTTTCTTTTTTTTTTTACAATTGATGTTTCCCAGTTAAACATTGTGCTGCTGACCAGGAGTGTTTCGGATCACATTTTTAAGTAAACTAACTCAGATGGTGTTTTCAGATCTCCTCATTCTACTTTTTCCGACCTCAGCAGAGCCAGGAATGCTCAAGCTTGGACCTGCAGGAGCCCATCTATGCTGAAGCCTGACTGAAATCCAGCAATTAGCATTGCTCCCCCTATTTAGCCTGGGTGGTTTGATGGAATAGGAGTGTTATTAAATCACTAAAACACAAACAGGACCAGGCTCCCACAAAATAAAATTACAGCTGTTCTTTCAAAGAAACAGTGATAATCCCAGGGCCTCAAAAGCTGCAGAAGCTGCCTGCCCCCAGGAAGGAACTCAGCTTCACTTGTCAGCTCAGGTTGAATTGATTCAAACATACAACTCCTGCCTCCCAGGTTAGTCTCTTAAACACCAGCCTACAGATCAGTCAGTGGAGAGGTGGTTTTTTTACCTACCTCATGAAGGTGTGTACTCATTGTGCAGGAACTCGGGATCTTTAGGCCATAAAAAGGAAACTCAGGAGAAGGCAAGGCTGCAAAGGAGAAGTTACAACATGCATTCGAGGGAGCACATTGAAGGTTTTCTGGCTTCTCTGTATGCCTCAGCTTGCTTATTTGTTTTTCATTAAAAAAAGAAAAAGTACCACAAAAGATGGGAGGTGGCCTGGGAGCAGGAATCAAAACCTGGGACTCTGCCATGCCCAAAGAGCACCCCAGTTGTTGACATCCTATCCCTATCAATGTAAAATTATTTTCCATTCTATGACAGATATGGTAGGATAGAAAAGGGACATAAAGATTCACATTTCAGCACGTATCTCAGCTCCTTAAATGAAAAAACTTAGGGAAAAAAGTGTCTGGTAAACTGCTTACAGGATCATAGCGTTCTTATACTTTCTTTGGAAACATCTGTCATTAGCTACTAATAAAGACACGATACTGAGCCAAATAGACCACTGAGCTGATCAAGCATGAAAATTTCTGTATTACTATATTCCCCTGTATTTTTTTGATAATTGCCACATGCTGGTGCTCAAGAAAGAAATACAGTAGAGTGACAGTGATAATTAGAGGTTTCAGTAGTTCTTCTGGTATTTTATGCATATTCTCTCAGCCTAGAAGTAGTATTAGTTTGGTTTTGAAATTTAGGCTAAGTTAGGGCTCTCATTTCCTCATTAGATGCTCAAATCAAGAGAGAACAGTAACTGGGAAAGATGAATGCTTCAGGTAATGCATATGCCAAACATAATAGGAAGAATAAATTATTCTAAACTTCTATTTGCTGGACAGCCCAGGCAGTGTACGACATTCTCTTGATACTGGCACAATTTTTCTTACTTATAGGAAGCCTGAAACAGAGACTGAAGTGAACCTGCATGTCATTTTCATAACACCTCATTCTGTGCTACTGTAATGAGTACTGCTGGAATGGAGAGTAAAAAACTGAATTCAGAAGTCCCTTGTCATTATTTTTCGTTAGCTGTATTCCTGCATAAGATCATTAAAATGGTTCATCGCTGGGAGATGGGCACTCTTTTGTTGAAACAGAACACTGTAATAATAAAAGGAGTATCATTTGTGTTAGAAGTTAACAAGCAATTTGCCAGATGTCTGCCATGATAACACTTCATGAGTGGAGAGTTCATCTCAGTGGTGTGATACCAATATTAGTATTAATATCAGGTTTAGAATGATGAGCAATTTGTATCTATTAGTCAAAAAGAAGCTATATATTTTCTGAATTGTTATTATCAGGCACAACTTTGCTTCTAAATTAATTTTTTTGATTTAAAACTCTTGAAAGTTTTTGAGTAACATAATTGAGTAGGCATTTAGTGTGATTTACAGGAGACTCCTTTACTATTAAAACTTAAAGGATTCACTCCTATGTTATTAATATTTCCACACAAGGTTCCAGAAGCACAAAGAGGAATAATACAAGCAGGTTGCCACAGGTGGATATCAGCAACTTATCCAGCAAGAGCTCTGGGATACGATTTGCAAGATACACAATTGAATCTAAAAAAAAATAATTAAACATGTTTCCCTTAACATTTCCCAAACAGCCCACATCTTAGATTATAAAAAATGTAGTGTAAAAGAGAAAAAGAGAGACATACACAACAGTTATAGTAAAGAGAGTTATTATTCAGTATGACAAATATTGGAAGACTTTTTGAAATACTGCAAGAAATCAGACAAAGCCAGTGAAGAATAAAGCAAATCACAGTAAGATGGCAGAAATAGCTGATACTGCAGGTGAGACCATGGAATAGCTCAGACCAAAGCACTTGGGATGTTTTGCTTTCAAGGAGCCTTAAAATTTGTATCCTAAAACATCATACAGAGTCTCAGAAGAAGAATATTCAGTTCATTAGAAAGCAGAAATAGAGGGAATAGAAACAGAAAAGTCTTGTGTCACTCCAAAGTGATCTCTTTTTGTTAAATGGAAATAGTACGGAGATGCATCACAGGACATTTCATTTTGTCCTCTTCAAAGACTTTGGAAGCTGTAGTCCAGAGTGCATAGAAACAATTAGGAGTCACCTAAATAGAAATGTCACCTGTAACCATGCCCTTCTCATTACAGGCTTCCATATATCAGTCTCTGAGGGAGTGATTTAACTCCAAGCATGCTTTCTATGATTTCTCCTCCTGTCAGAATCAGTTTGTTCAGCATCAAGCTCCCACTGGGTCTCCCACTGTAGCTATGTTCAATCTTTGATGTCAGTATGAGACAGGAAATATCAGTAAAGCAAGGAGAATTCAATAATGCATACAATGCTCTATTTTGTCATGCATATGCAAAATAAAATAAAAAATTCCTGCCCTAGCAGATGGATGAGAGAATATAGAGGAATAGTTCCTTTGCAAAAAGGTGAAAAAATGTGTTGTAGCAGATCACATACCATAGGTGGTGTTCCTCTTCTCACCTTTATTATGAGTTAGAACATATTTCATTGATCCACCCTTGAAGGGTGTAATGCTTAATATCTGGCCTGTGTTACACTGTAAATAAATCCTGTAACTCAGAAATAACTGAAAAACAGTAATTGGGGAATTTCTGCTAGAGGAATCAGTGATTAACGTCTGAAAAGGAAGAGGGCTTGGTTACAGGTATGCTGGTCACAGAACTGCTAGATGTCAGTCCAGATTTCTGCATCAGACAGTAAAGAATAGCAATATTTCATGATCACTAGACATGTAATTGCAATAGAGGACAAATATAAACTAATAGCAGTTCTCCTACTGATTTTTCTTCTTTCCCATGTTTTTCCCTCTGCACTTCTCACAGCATCTCCCTTCCAATATGGTATTTAGCAGAGAGCTACTGAGGCTTGAATTTATCTACCTCTGTACTCTTCTTCCAGGCAGCAGAAGCCTGAAACTTTTCTTCCCCTCATGAGGATCGTAGGGCCTAAAGTGTTTCTGTGGATGTCTGCTTATTGCACAGGCCACTGCCTTTTCCCTGCAGGTAGCCTAGGGGGAACCTGCATGCACCTTGATTTTCTGCAAATAAAGAAGAACTGTTCATGCTCTTCAGCCATTGCTGTTACACAGGAAATCATTTTAGCAAGCACACTGAGGCAAAGAAGCAAAACCACTTGAGGGGGAAAAAAAAAACAGGCAAAAATGGGCCCTGTTCCTAGAGAGAGAGGAAAAAAGCTTTTCTTATGAGACCTTCTGTCTTTAATCCTTAGCTCTTGTTTCTTCCTTTCTTCCTTTCTTTCTTCCTTTCTTCCTTCCTTCCTTTCTTTCTTTCTTTCTTTCTTTCTTTCTTTCTTTCTTTCTTTCTTTCTTTCTTTCTTTCTTTCTTTCTTTCTTTCTTTCTTTCTTTCTCTCCCATGCCAAAAAGATTTAGCCTGTTAGTTGCAGATTAAATTGGCTATATGTTTCTTGCCCTACCGAGCTGCCACTGTTATTATAATGGCCCACAGGTGAACAAGCTTCATTCCAATTTGTTTGCTAGATGCAGCATCCTCTGAGGAAACAATTCTGAGATTGCATGCACTTTGCAAAGCCAGTGGATCGACTTCAAATGACAGGTCCTGGGTGAACTGACAACTGAGATAAGCAAAAGGGTCTAGCTTCCTGCCCCTTGCCTACTTTCTAAATATTTCTCCATTTGCTGATATTACAGAGTTAGAAGCAACCGGTCAGTTAATTGAGAAAGTCTAAATAAAAGCCTGTCACTGGGGGAAAGCACATCCTTTTGATTCACAGTGAGGTCACACTTATAGACCAAATATCCAATAAAGAATACAATTCTGAAGATCAGCAGGGGAAGCAAAGGTAAAGAAAAGTCACTCATTAAAATAAAGAGGTATTGTTTTTGCAGGCTTTACTTTTTTAGGAGACATTCACACAAAAGTGAAGTTGAATTTGCATTTGACACACAAGCTGGTTCATTTCCACTGAATCACAGAATCACTGAGATTGGAAGGGATCTCTGGAGATCATCTAGTCAAACCCTCTACTCAAAGCAAGGTCAGCTAGAGCAGATTGCTCAGGGCCCTGTCCGGTTGAGTACTGAATATCTCCAAGGATGGAGACTCCACAATCTCTCTTTGGGCAACCTGCTCCAGTGTTCAACCACCCTCACAATAAATGAGTGTTTTCTTGTGTTCAGGTGGAATTTCCTGTGTTCAATGTGTGCCCTTTGCCTCTTGTCCTTTCACTGGGCACCATGGGGAAGAGTCTGGCCCCATTCTGTTTACACCCTCCCATTACATATTTATACACATTGGTAAGATCCCCTCTGAACCTTCTCTTCTCCAGGCTGAACAGTCCCAGCTCTTGCTGCCAGTCCTCATATGTCAGATGCTCATCCCTTAATCATCTTTGTGGCCCTTTGCTGGACTCACTCCAGTATGTCCATGTCTCTCTTGTACTGAGGAGCCCAGAACTGGACACAGCCCTCTGATGTGTCCTCACCAGGGCTGAGTAGAGGGGAAGGATCACCTCCCTCCACCTGCTGGCAACATTCATCCTAATGCATCCTAATGCATTCATCCTAATGAAGTTTTGTTGAACTTCATGAGATTCCTGCTTGTCCATTTCTACAACCTCCTGACATCCCTCTGACTGGCAGAACAACCATTTGGTGTGTCTGCCACTCCTCCCAGTTTTGTATTGTCTGCAAACTTGCTGAGGGTTCATCCTGTCCCATCTGTCCCTCAAATCATTAATGAAGATGTTAAACAGTATTGGCCACAGTACCAACACCTGGGATACATTTTGTGGAAAGAAAATCAACTTAAAAACTGGAGAATCTTCAGTTAAATTGGCTTATACACTGGGATTTGTCTCATAAAATACCGTGATATTATACAAAAGAATTACTGTTGCGCTCCACATCAAAAGTTCGGTAATACTCAGCATTTTACCAGAGTTAAACACTTCATCCAAAAATTCTGGCTAGCACTTGAACTTTTTCTGGGGGTTGGCTGTGGGAGTAGAATAGTAATATGCTGTTGTACAGACTCATAGTTATTTTAAGAGGGATTTTATCTGAAGATTTTATGACATTTTTATTTAAGGTAAAGGGCTAGAGAAAAAGAAACAGAGAACCTTCAAGCACTGAGTCAAGATGACAGTGTGAATAACTCCATCTTTCTGATAATGTTTGTAGAATTGATTTTTATTAGAGTCAGGAAGGAAAACAAATGTCAAAACCTCAAAATTTGTTGTGAAATGGAATTTTCATTTTCTAGTCAGTTCTACTATTGAAAAAAGAGTCTGTGAAAAAGCTCCATGAATACAAACCTCCCATAAGCAATTATGGGCATTGCTTTACTCACAAGAGGCCTCTTTATGTAGGCCAGCAATAAACTACTCAGATTTAGACAGAAATGTAGTGATGCAAACTAAAACTATCTTTATTTGAAGAGTCACAGTCTATTGAAAGGGTCACTCTAATTTCAGGTTACTCCTATTTCATGACAATCACCATCTCTTTAATCAAAATTGAACATTGCAGCAAGTCAAGTTGTATTTTTATTGTTCCATGTAAATATATCGAAAAAATGCCAGTATAAACAATTGTAAGACAGAACCACCCATACAAATCCTGTTTTGTTTCTACTCTGCAGACAGGTTATTATTAAGTCAGAATTTCTAGTAATCATCTTTTACGTTTGGTGCCAGTCTTCACAAGATACTTGAAATAACTTGTAGAAGCTAATGCTCATAAGTTTCCACAAGCAAACATTTTAACATAAGTCAGTAGGTTAGAAAAAAGTGTCAGAATCAGGAAGGTGATTAGAGTGGCACTATTTTAATACTGGTGATTGATGAGGATTGTCAAGCCATGTAGATACCTCCAGGTATTTTGAAGATGCCAAACATACCACAGATACTTGACAAGACCAAATTTTGATTACATTCCTGAAGTCTGCTACTTCCGATTGTGGTATTATACAATCAGGCAGGAAGTGATAGCCATAAGTATGATTTCTTTTTGGGACTACTTCTGATTGAAACATTTAAAAACTAAGGACTGAGTTAATTTAGTACCATCAGATTTAATTTCCAGAAAATGCGTTAAACTACTGACTGGATTTTTTCTGCTTAGCCATACAAGTCACAGTACATCCAATAGTAAGGCAGTTTCTTTATCATGGGTTTATCATGAGGCTTTCCTCACTATTTTAGCAAACTACCTATAAATTTGCCTGCTCTTACCCTTATGCACAATGTTATTAGAACATGAATAATGGTAGATATTTAGTGCAATCTTTCCAACCTCATAAGCTTTTAGGCCCAATTTTGCAACCATTTGATAGCGTGTATTACGCTTGTGTGCAATCTCTTTGTCGTAAGAGTAAAACTTCTCCTTTTAGGAAATATTTGCAGCATCGAGATTGTAGCTACTACTTTCTCATTCAGAAACATTAATTTAGGTTATCTGTATGTTTGTCAAAGACAGTATTTTGAAACATTTCTGCAGTGAGAGTCAGTATTTTCTTCCCAGTTGCATCTGATCTGTCCATGTGAAGAAACAGTGTGTAATGTTTTATAGTTGAAAGGGAAGCATGTGGTCATAACAGAAAATAAGCAACTTAATGTGCTGTGCAGTACAATTTTCATTGTTCAGAGTGAAACATCACACTATCTAAGAGAATATGGAGGGGAAAGTGAGTAAAGCCAAAATGAACGGGACCCAAGTCCTTTAAAGACAAATACCTCTAACTGAATGACCTGATTCATAACTAAGTATTCATATCACAGTTACTCCATAGACATCATAAACTTTTATTTTTTTCCTGAGGAAATTTCAAGCATTTTAGTTAACCTTAATTTTTTGAGGAATTCTCAGAATCACTTCTCAACTTGGGTGAAAAAGAAGGCAGAGATTATGAGTAGGCTCTAAAATCCATAATGACTGGAAGCAATTAGATGTCAAACGGTCCACGAAAATGTTTTACTCTTTTCTCTCAGAATGACTGAGAGACATTCAGCACATTTCTTTACCCCTTATTTTGTAGAGGTACCTGAAAGCAATGACCACAACAATACAATGCTGGAAAAGGCAGCTCTTTTTTTCTTTTAAAAGAGGTATATGCATCAGTTCTTAAAGAATATTCAGAAATGATGACTTTTGTTTTGTGAATAGCTGTCCTTTAGGATATGACTCAGAGATATAGAATTGCCTCATAGTAATGTCCAAACAATCTTTGGATGCTAGAAGCTTTGGGATACTGATTACCTAAGGGGAGGTAAAAAATTTGGGGAAGGACATTCCAGGTACATGGTCTTGGCAGAAGAAAATTTGTTGTTCCAAATAGAAAAAAAATTGAAAGCAGAAATAGGAAGAAAGCACCCAGCTCCCCTGAACTTTTTGCAGAAGCTCTCTGTAGCACTGAAAATCACTTTACATGAAGTTAGCTATGGCTAAGGTACCTTAGAGGAGATGTCCATAATTTAAACACCCAAATGTTTATATGTAATTTTTCGCAGCTCAGCATCTCCAGTTGTGCAAACAAGCTGTGCATAAATATATCATCTGCCTATGGCCCTAGGGAAAGGACTGAGGAATGGCAAGTAGGCTTGCACAGCCAGCATTCACCAGTGGCAAAGCTGATCCTCTTTGTTTAAAAACCTCTGCTCTGCTCAAATTCAGTGATGGCAATTACGTAGTTGTTATTTGTCAGTGTGGAGTGAACAGTTATAATTGTGTTATTGCTGTTTCCTCAGTTTCCTTTGTAAGTAATAATTTTGGCAACTGTGCGGGGAAATGTTTTTTGCAGACTTGAAAACACCGTTATAGATGAAAGCATCTTGCATTTATTCCAGTGGTGACAGTAAGAAAAAGATGGCTTGTTTCCAAACAATTTGCCAAACATAACATATTTGATTTGTCCCATCTTCTTTTTTTCCCCCCTCTTCTTTTTGTAATCACAGCACTTCATCCCTGCAGACCCCTCCACCTAATGCTGTTGGATGATCTTTGTCAGCAGTGCTTTGTGAGATAACACTCTCTGAGCCTGCCTTTATGCACAATAGTTAAGGCATGTTTTTTTCTAAAAAGGCCATTCTACTTTTCACATACCTTACATTTGCTTTAGAAATAATTCTTGGACAGATTCTTGGTAATCCTTGGTCTCCCAAATACTGATGAATGCATTTAATTTTTCTCTCAGAAACCCAGTGGCACGGATCAGTTGCATAAATTTAGGCATATGTGAAGTTATGCAAAGTGAGGCCTGGGCATATGTCTGCAGGACCAGGGCTCTGATTTGTACTAGAGGCATGATATGAATAAGATTTGAAATCTGGCCAATTATAATTGCACTCAAATACAAAGCAAGGATTTATTAGGTTTAAGGATATATTTTTCTACTAGCCAAATGTGTGAGGCATTTTTTAAGTCTAGTAAACTAGAACTGGGAAAAGCAATGCTCATTCTTTTTTTGTCCTAGGAACAATACTTTCCTAACTTGAAGTAAATTGCAGGCCATGTTCATTAAGAACAAAAAATTACCATCTATCTGCATACCAGTATAAACCAGACATCTAGACTGAGCATTAGTAAGAAATTTCTTTTTTTTTGCTTGCTAAAGTAAGTTCTGATTCTTTTGTTTTTAATTGCTTCTTGGTAGTTTATAAATATCCTATCAAAATCATATGCAAAAAAATTCTTTCTTAAATGTCTTCGGGTATACTTTTTCCACAAGTGCCAAGGTGACAGATGACAGTACTAGCGAGAGCGCGCAGAATACTTTGTGCTTTTCGGCCACCAGCAAGTCCTGGGAAGGTCAGGTATTGAACATGACTATGATAATTCTAAACCAGCCTTGCGAGCCATCAAATCACATCAAACTCAGCTATATAGAAAAAGCCTAAAGGTGTGTGTGACATTTTCATTCTCTACAGTCTAAATCCTCACACATATCAGCCTGTCAAAGGGAGAACAATTTGGGATTATCTTCTATTAGGTACACCTGCACCCACAGAATGGAGAACAAAGGGAATTGTTTACTTTTTGATTTCAGTTTATTGATTGATTTTTTTTCTTCTATTTTCCTTCCTTCCTTCATTAGACCTGCAGGTTTTGTTCAGGATTAGTTTATTCATTGCTGTTTATTTGAGGCGGCAGGAGGGATAAGAGTATTTTTTCCCCATTGATAACCTGTCCACAGCACAAGGTCGGACAGCAAAGTACAGCCTTGTTAAGGCATGGCTCACAGGACTGTCTCTTGTAGCTGTTTAACCAGGGAATATTCTCTCAGGATCAAGACTTCCATTGATGCTTGGGAAATGTAATCTCTCTAGATTGAGGACCCACCAGTGTCAACAGCATGCTCCCAGAATGCCTTTAGGAGTATATTTCTGTTCTTAACAACAGATTTCTGTTGATGGAAGTAGACAGAGCAGGACTGGACTCAAGATTGGACTATCCTAATGAATTTGTAATTTCAAACCTGCAGTTAGTGTCTAGTAGGTTTAAAGAGTTGAAGAGTTCAGCATGGACTTCTTTTGATTTACAATCTGTTTGGGAGAGCTGCAAGGGTCAGAGAGAAACAATCAGATTAAAACTAAGGTGACAGCAAGCAGAGAAAGAGCAGAAAGAAAAGCACAGGCGCAAGCACTGTTACAAGGCAAAAAAAAAAAAAAGGCAAAGAGAAAAAAAAATCATACAAAGATGTGCATATCACAGCAGCTTTGTTGGCTGTTCCTAGCTCATCTTTTTGAAGATACCTCTTCCCTTTTTATTCCTGCTTTTGTGACCCTCTGTAGTACTCAGCAGAGCCTATTACAAACAGCTCTTGGTGCTAATATGACTTGATTAATAGATAGATTCCAAGCTGCTACCAGAATCCATCAGCATCTTAAAACATCAGGCATAAGCAATTTCATATGGTTTGTGGAGGACTTGATCTCTGTGAGGGGAGACATTTTCCATGCAATGTACCTTCCCAGCAGTGTCACTTTTCACCAGCCAATGCATGATATGGCCATATGTTGTGTCTTATGGAATCAAGGTAAGTTGGAGTGCAACTTACAACTGTCATAATTTTACATTATACAGGTACAATATAGATAAAATTGCTAACATCTTCCACTCAAGCATGAATTATAGATATGCCAAGTTGAGTCTGATTGTAAGAGACAACAGAAGCATTCACCAGTTTCAAATATTTTAATGCCTCATTATTTCCTCTCCTGAGAACAAAAGAAGTTACTAGATCTGATTTTTAAGCTTCTCAAATTTTATGGGATCAAAATATGGTCTGTGTTACTAATTCTTCCAAAAACGTCTTCTAGCTCTGTTTTATCAACTCAGATTTCAAAATCATGGAAGTTTTTAGCTATGCAAAGAAATCATTCAATATTGCATAAATACATGAAGAAATTGAATGTTTTTTACCCACCAGAGTTAATCCTTTGGTTAACCAGTTACCAGTTAACCAGTACTGTTTGACTGAAGTCGATAGAGTGACTCAGATTTCCCTGATATATTTATGCAACATCATTGTTATAATTACTCATGACAATGTAATTTTAGTGATGCCTCCTTATCCTTAGAATAGCTTCCCCATACCAGTTTGATTGACATTGGCTTCTCACTCATTGCAGTTGTTCTTAGAAATCCCTGTATTGCATGGTGCACACAAAAGAGCCCTTACTATGAATTCTTTTTGACTTCTTTATCATCTCCCATTATTTCACAGCAATCTATGCTCTTTAAAGAAAAAAAAGTAACAAAAAAGAAAGCAACATTTAGCTTATTTTAACTGGATCATCATAAAAATCATATGCCACAGCAGAACACCTGAGCTTACAGTCTTGTTGTCTTCATTTATTCTATCTGGGATTTCTGTTACCTGAACCTGCCCATCCATTCTTCTTTAGGTAAAATCACCACCAAAATCAATTAAAAAAAAATCTGTTCTTTGGCTTTAAGAGGTCAGTATTTCACTTTTTCTATTAAATTTAAAATTTAACACTGCAAACACCTTTAATTTATGAGCTAATTTACTCACATGAGTAATCCCATTTAGTTCAATAGAATTGAACTCAATCATCTGAATTTATCCCCATGTATGAGCTTTTGCAGGTAGTATGCCTGAGACTGTATGTTACTTCTGAGCATGGCTCTAATTTCTTTAAAGTGCCTAATGCATTGTAAAAGACTATGCAGTATAATGATCATCATAACACACAGAGATTTAAGGAGTAGAGAGTGGAGAAAAATGGGAAGGATAGTTAATATTCAGTTTTCCTCTCTCTATGCAAATGCAGCTCACCTAAGAGTTTACAATAGTGTGTGTACATCTGTTTACTACTTAAAGTATCTTCTTTTCAGAAACTAAGCTAAACCAAGGAACATCAAAAAATGCCAAAAGCTTATGAAATTCACTGAACCTTCAACTTCATATTTGCACATTTCTTTTTCCCTGTCCCTTGTTAAGCAGCTGAGCCATAAGAAATACTTATTGAAGCTAAAGAAAAAAAAAAAAAAAGGGACCTCATGCTCCAGAGGGCAAAATCCGTATGCAACATTTACTCTGAAATTTGGCAAAGCGAGAGATGCATGGTGAAGGATTGCCATAGGGCAGGCTTACTTACAACCCATTCTGTGACTTCTCTGAAATACTTCTGCTGTGTTGCTGGGTACAAACATGTACAAACTACATCCACACAGCATGCAGCATCTGAACTATTGTGTCTCTGGGTTAGTAGCATACCAATCAACTACCTGATTGCTGTTTTCAATGTTTAAGACAAACCAAAGGAAAATTCTAGCATACTCATCTCAATAATAGGTCAGATCCTCCGTCAGTGAATGAATTTGACAAAATTGTTCTGGCATACATTATCTGAGGTTTTGGTCTATTATTTCTAAAATATTAGAGTAGGGCTTAAGCTAGTGTAAATCAGTACAACTTCATTGACTTCAGTGGAACCACTCCAGTTTTCACTGGCTGAGGATATTGGTCTTTATGTAAATACAGAGAGCTTGATTTATTTCTGCATTGCACTGGTTTTCCATGTGGAATTAAATTGTTTTAAATTAAAGCTGCTCCGGTACAAAGGCAGAGCAGCAGAGTGATGAATCAGGCCCCAACCACCCTAGGGGGTTCTGATCATCTTGTTAGAGAAAGTCTCTCTATATATGAGTGCTTATTATGGCATCTTTCCTTGGTGATGCTGAGAGTGAATTGTTCTGTGACGCCAGCACACTGTGATCATAAAGCAGCTTATTCTGTTGGAGCATCACTCCCATGCAGGTGGGATTGGCTCCATCTACAGCGCTGTGCTATGCCATTCCGCTAGGCTTCCCCTTCGAGTGCCCCACATGTGAGAATTCCCCATGAGCGTCTACTCTGCAGGATACCAGCTTGCTTTTGAGAAGCTTAAGTCATGCTGACTTGCAAGAGTACCCTCAAGGATGTCTCCTATCCACAAGCCTTGCCACAGCATTTATCTTTCACCCTGCTTGTCTGTTCCATATACAGTCCTTGTATATGTCTACCATACAGCTCTGTACAAGGAGTCTGCCATCTGTTTCCATTGCTCCTACTCCAAAGCTCAGGCAAGGTGAAAACACCAGATGGTTTGGCTTCCCTTTGAGGGCTAAACTGGGAAAGATGCACCAGCTGCAGTATGAGATGAGGTTCTCTTTGAAATTCCCAGGGCTTGGCTGAAGGGGAAGGGGCACTGCCCCTGCATCCACACCTCTCTCAGGAGCTGACATTGGGTCTCCCAGGGCAGATTGCATCCTGGTCTGGAGATCAGTAGTCCTCTCTCCCTGGAGCTTGGTAAAAAATGATTAGTGAACGGTTGCATGGCATAGCAGGCTGGCCTCCACTAGTCAACTATTGCCATAAATGCAGCCTTTGTCAGGCTATTTAACGTTTGTATAACCTAATATGTCCTGGGGAATACTGGAGAGATATAGTGTACTCAGTTGGGATAAACCCTAGAAAAGACTTACTTTCTTGTCCACTAGGAACACTCATGATTATTATATGTGTAAGAAATAACACTTCTTCAGGCTCCAAGGGCTTGTTGATCATGGTAATTGATTAATAAAAAATCAAAGTAAATAAGCTGCTCTTTGCAACACTGACATCTTCCTACTTGTAAAATCCAGGCCACACATCACTGATCACATGATAATGCAATCTCCATTCCCATTCAGATGCAATGGCAGTTCCAAGCTGGGTGGAAAATGATTACAAGATGGTCTACACCATATTTTTCAATATGTGCAAGAACAGTGGTAGGCTTTCAAGCTGAGAGACTCCAGAAGGCTGGTCACATCAGAGGACCTTTGATTAGGGTCTATTGAGTTTGGATATGATCCTAATATCCCAAAGGTATCCATGAGCGGGTTGCTGGGGCAGGGCATTCTCCACAGCCTGTGGGTTCTGTATTGGCTGTGCTCAGCTGCCCTGCGCAGGGTTGTTGCTGATGCTGTTCATCCACGTCACTGGAGGTAACCTGTCAGTGAAAGTATTTCTGTTGCATTCCTGTTGGATTGCACTCAGGACACCCAGGAAGGTGCTCTGAAGGAGACACGGTGCTGCTCGGACAGAATTTGGCATTAATGGTATTTGCAGAGGCACTTCAACTACAAGGTGTGGATGAAATCAGTCTTCTCACAGTATAGAGCTTAACTCTCCCCTGTGGATTCATTTCCCTCCTTATCCACTGCACTGCTAAGAGACAGGCTGAGAGAAAAGGTCACTGACCATTGCTTACCCCCAGTCCTGCTGATCTGTAGCTGCCATCTGAAGCTGTGCTGCCACTGGCAACCAGAACCAGAGTAGCTTTCAGGAAGCTTAAACTGATAACTATCGAAACGGACTCATTATAAGGTGAGGTATATGTCACTCCAGCAACCCATCTGTGTTTGTGCGATGTGAGCAGAGCAGCAGTTCAGTTCAGCCAAATGAGAGACACTAGTTAGACTGTAAATCCAGCTGTTGCTTATTTATAGAAGACAGGTTTTGCTTTTAATTGATTTTTTAGGTACATTTAGTGCATGAGAACAAAGCCTGATGTAAAGTAGAATATTTAATGTTGTTCATCTTGTGACCTATGATGTTTGTACCTTTAATCTGTATTCAAAATTTGCCCTCCCTGTTGATTAGGGGTCCCATCTGTCAGTCACTCTGCTCTCAAAATGCCATTGATTTCAAAAGGATTTCACCAAGCAGAACGATAGCTTTAATAAATAATTTTCAATGCTTGGTGAAAGTTAGATAAAGTTGGATGTTGTGTGATTTCCAGTACAAATGATTTGATTCTGTTGGTTCCAACTGTCTAAAATAAAGGGTGAAATTAAACTGACAATGAAATTAGGTGTAAAAATATCTATCTGTGACCTGGTGACTAAACCTAAAAATTCTTTATAGTCACGTGTTATGGTATATATGTTTGGCCTAGGCACATAATTTTTCTATGCCGTAGGAGCGTTAGGCTGAATACCTGATGCCCTAGCTCAGGATGACAGTTCAGGGAACCTGCAAGTGTGCAAAGACCTCAGAGCTGAATGCTTCTGTTCACTCGCTTGGTTCTTCCTCTCCTTTCTCAAATCAAGAGTTTAAAAAACAGAATGTTTTATTATTGCTGCATTATATTGTTTTTAAAGTTAACAGAACAGACTGAGAGATACAGATGTCAGTACAAATCTCATTGAATAATGCCCTCAAAGTTTTATTAACAAAAAGACAAGCACAGAAGAATAATTCACAGGTATGATTTCAATATACATCACTATAGAGAAATTCAGTTTTATTAAGACAGCATCTTTTTATGTCAGAGTGCTTATTTTCTTTCTTTTCAGCAAAATGCTCTTGGCTTAAATGTATGTTCATCCTGAGAATTCACCGCATTCTTACCATTATAGGGCCAAGGGATGAGGAGGTGTCTTATAGAGAAATGCATCTGGCATTGATCTATGTTAAGCTGTTTTTTAGCCAGTGGTAATGCAATGACAAGCCTTTTAGAGAGATGATGAAAGTAATGTAACGTCTTTGAACATGAATTTTTTGTGTGGAACCTAATTAACAAACCTAAACTACTTCTATTCAAATACGCTGGAAAGATAACACCAGTCACAAATGTTAAATATCTGTTTTGCTTTTCTTTGCTTACTCATGCATTTATTCAACACTTGCTATAGCATTTTATCTAAAATTAGGACCAAAGCAATTTAGGCAGCCATACCTTATGTGAGAGATTCTGTAGAAGGCTTTAAATCATACTGACAGCCATTAGAACTTGCTTAAAGGAAAAATATTTCTGAACAATTTTAGGTCTAACAATGGAACTTTTCAAAAGATTAAAAAACCCCACCTTGTATATGTATATTTGAATGGTTCTGACTTTCAGAAAATTATGCTGTATATAAAAGTTGAAGACCCGGTACAGCTATTGAGTTATATATAGTACCCTTGCTAGCACTTTTAGTAAAACTGAGCTTGTCAGCAGGTAATTTAAGTTATTTGGAGTTTCCTAAACCTTGACCTCTTCAACTCTGAGTTCTATACTACTCAGAAATAATTCAGTAGCTAAGGACATGATGCACAGTTTACTCAGTGCTTAGCTTTTAGCTTTAGAAACTTCAATCTTTTCAGCACCCTCTGTATATGCTGGGGAAAGACAGGCTTCTCTGGAGAGTGACTTTAAGTACCCAAGTTAACAAGTATTGGTAGAAGGTCCAAAGTAAGTGCTCAGAGCTAGAAGTGCAGGACTTTGGCCACAGTGACTGAGTAAATAAGAAATTTCACACTTGCTCTTATGGCAGCCTTTTTTCCCATCTTCTCCATTCACTCTTCTGTCTCAGATTCATATCCACTTGTGTGCTAACGCAAGTCATTTTGAACAAAATGGCTGCTAAACTTTTGAGTCTTGCAGCCAAGAAGGAATTGAAGAATGTTTATTTGAATGCTGCCTTTTCTCTGCTCACACCTCCCCCTCATTTGCAGCAGATGGTGTGCTGTGAACATGAAATTCCTGGGAATGTCTGTTGCGTGTCATCATGTGCTGGCATGATTTCATACTCTTAGCGCATCCCTCCAGTTCCATTTTAGTGTAGCCTGACAACTATGTCAGGGATCTTCATTTCTACTTCATGCAATGTTCACATATATTTTGAGTCTCTTCAATCTTTTTACTACACTTACAATAAAATAATTATAATTCATTTTTAAGGACTTTTTTATTTTATATTTATCATTAAAAAATGCCTAAATTGCAGATAGTTCCAAAAAACCCTACCTATTCAATTTCTGTGTTGTTTTATTATTACAAACAAAATTTTCATGTAAACACCTTTTAAGAGACAGGAATTTAAGATGAAAATGAAAAGCAATTCTGCCCTCTGTTCAGAGGCATGAATCTGATCTTCCTGTTTCTGGTATGGTGAACAAAGAAGACATAGATTAGATGCTATGCACAGGGCCAGATCAGCCATCAGGACATCATCAAATTATGCATTACTATAACCAACACTACACAAGAAAATGATGCAGTCAGAGTAAGGTTCTCAGGGGGTGATAACTGAGATCTCTAAGCCCAAGCTTACAGTCTTGATGAATAAATTTACATGTAAGTGAGAGTGGCCTCCGTGAGGTAAGGAGAGATGGCGTTGTCCCAAACTGCCAGGCTGCAGGCACCACCTACACAGACTTGCTGAAATCTAAACGCTCAGAGCTTCTTAAGGGGCACATACTCTTACAGCTCCCCCTTCCAAAGGAAAGAAACACACACACATAATACATATATAATATATACATATATGAGTTGGTATCTTATGTCTTTGAGATCTCTGAGATACTGCATGGACTTAAGCCTCCACAGTGCTGCACTCAGTCCTGCACTGCTCTGCCTAGACCTCTCCCTCAGTAACACCCAGTCCAGTTGCTGCTCTCCCGCCTGAACTTCTTCACATAGGCTCTGTTCTTCCTGTTTTGGTGAAAGATCAGGCACAGGTTACCAGTCATTTAAAAAAAATGGGATGGCTTCATGGGGAAAAAAATCCACATTTTAGCTGTATGTATGCACATTGTCAGATGACTGTGTTCTGACATGTCCAACTTATATGACCTTTCAGCTTGTTGTTTCATTATGCTTGAAAGGAAGTCACAATAGTCCTACTTTTAACAGCACTGATTGTATAACAAGGTAGTCTGGTCTAAATTTTCCCTTTTGTTTTCTGAATAACATGAAGCAAGTGAGAATCTAGACTCAAAAGGTACTGTCCTGTAACTCAACAGGATCAAGTGCAGATCTGAGCTAGTACGGCAAACTGTTAATCCTTTAAATAATTTTGGTAGTTTTTTCCCATTTGACTGTGTCTGTCTTGGACCTGAAGAAATACATCTAAAATAATAAACCTCTGCAAAATATTAAAACTTGTTGTTTATGTTCTTATCACAGCTCATGTGTCATGTCTTACAAATATTGATTTGTACATAAATCAAATTTGTAATGGTTGTGTTTTCTATTCTTGATCCGTCTGCTAAGTGGGAATCATAATCCAAAATCAATATGTATTCTCCAGCACATACAAATACATCTAAGCGAACTATGGACCATTTATAAAGTTTCCTTGTTCATATATACAATATGTATAACATTTTGACTGTCAATCTGATGTGATTGTCTCTTCTTAAATAGTGGAAATACTTTTTATGTTAGCATTTTATTCATATAATTTGTTGACTTGCTAGGAGTTTGGTTTTCCCTTCAAGTCGTGTTTGAAGCCTGCCTGAAAACACGGATCAGATAAGTGAGATCATGACTACATTTCCCAGCTCTAACTCATCAGATGATTATGGTACGTGCTGAGAAAACAAACCAAACGCAGACAAATGTCATGGGGGAGCCTTACCAGAATCTCTGAACTATATATGCCATTCTTTACTGATTTAGATACAGGTGGAAAGAAACAAAGAAACACAGAGGAATTCTTAACAACTTTACATCCTTGTAACACATTTAGGGTGGGATGCCAGAAGGTGACAGTAACCCAGGTAGAAACAGATGGCTGGTTTTAAATATAGAGAAAGTCAAAGATATTTGTCTTGGGGTGACATGACCAGTGAGGGCATTGGCAGCTTATGCCAACCATTTGAGAATGCAATAAATAGTGAAAACAATAGCCCCTTGGTGGGAACACATCCACAGATGTCGAACACATTGCACAAGGCTGAGCCCAAAGTGGAAGTGCTATGTGCAAAAGCTGGGTCACCAGGCAAGTCTTGGGCACCTTGGCCAACTGGAGTGAGCATCCTGCTGCCCCGCGGCCACGGTGCTGGTCACAGCTGGACTAGAGGCCTTGGCTGCTGTGAGTGTATCTGTACAGCATGTGTTCACGCTGTGTGTCTGTGGGTTGTAGAATAGGAATTGCTACCCACCCTCTAAGCCCCTTCCGGTTAGTAAATAAATTTTGACTTTATATCACTGAGCAGTGCGGTTCTGTTCTTGTAACTACCCCACACCTAAATTCCCCTGTGACACCTTTGCTTTTCTGTAGTTTCACTTAGTCCTAGGTTTTCTTTCTCATTTTTACTTTCCATCTTCTCAGCCATCTATCTCTACATTATAACCTCTCTCAATGAGATTTAGGATCTGATACATTCTCAGCCCTGCAATATGTGCTTCCTTTCCTGCAACAATTCAAACTTTATCTTTTCAAGATTTTGTTTTACCTTCATGCTCCCTCAGTAGAAGGATTCCTCTTGTGGATTATCTGAACATTACCTATCCACAGCTATAAATAAGACTCTTTTACCTTTAAACCCCTTTGTGTATTTTTAGATTTCACATGAACTTGTCTGCAAGCAACGGATATATATGAAATGAAAAATTCTTTAATGTTCAAAATAACCAAGGGGAGTTGTTGAATCATGAACTGTTCTCACAAGTGGTTCTTCTGTTTTTAACTTTCTTAGGTAATTTCAATCCTTTTCTGTTAAATTTTGCAGAACAGTTTAGCTTCCCATGAATATGGTGGCTCTGCTGAAAGTCTTAGCACTACTAAAGTCCGTATTTTCTTTTACGATCCTTCTTGCTGTCGTATTCTGATTAGGTTTTGCATTGTCATCTTTTTATTTTTCTGTTTTGCTCTGGCCATTTCTAAGGATCTGAGAAACACCTGCAAGATAATTTTTACCTCCAACATTACAGTCTAGTCTGTTTGTTATGCAACATGGCACCCTCGTATACTTTTTCTAAGTCTAATCCAAGATGTAAATCTAATGCTCTTCTCAGTTGTGGATTTCTTATGGGGTTCTGACAGATTTCTGATACCTGTTATAATCTGATCTCAGGTTAAAGATTTGTGAAAGGTTCCAAAACAGCATGCTTCTCTCTACGCTCAAATATGTACTAAATGAATCCACTTCTTGGACTGCAGTGCTTGTTAAACTTCAATAACACAATCTGTTAACTAACTTGCTTTCTCTCACTTAACTGTAGTTTATTAAATTAATCTCATATTTTGCAGTATTAAAATAAGAAAATCTGCCTTTTTTTCCCCATTTTTCTTTTCAGGATTTGCCCTTGGCTTCACAACAATATAATTATCTTGCTTGAACCTTTTCAGTCATCTGCTGTACTTCTGGAGAGTTCCAGCCTCTTTAGGTTTTTAAATTCATATTCCACATTGTCCAGTTATTCCTCTTCTATTCCACTGTTTCTCAGCTCACTCTTCTTTTTGTACCTTCACTCTTTTTACTGTGCTGTAATTATAGACAGTGGCTGGAGAGGACTCTGTCTCAGAAACTGTACACTGATGAGTTTCTAATGTAATCATACTATTTAATGGATCTGGGTCAAATATCAAGTGTCCCAAAACTACCAGAGATTTCCCCAGGACTGAGACCTGATTTAATAAACCAGAATAAATTTTATAGTTTCCCCGCAACCTCTTAAAATTATTTACACTATTTACTAACCAAATCCAATAAATGTCTAATGCAGTTACAGTAAATTGATAGGAACTGATAACATGGACTCATCATTTTCTTTTAACATCATATCTGCAGGCAGTGGTACAGCTACCCACAGCTATCCCACAGAGGTACAGCTACCTTCCTTTAATCCTACTTCATTTAAGACCACTGGGAAAAGCAGCCACCCAGCTCTACAGAGACTTTGTTTCAATCCCTTCCTCATCTGAGGATTTTCAGATTTTAGTCTTCTGATTCTGAGGAGAATGCTGATCAGCTACATTATCTTGGCCTCAGCATCATGGTAACAGAGCAATTTAGAATACAGTTAGTAAGACTGCAAAAATCATAGTCACCTTTGTTTGCAGACATACACTCTATTGGCTAATATCAAGACATGCTGATGATGTAGGACATATTCAATACACCTAGTAGCATTAGCAGATAAAGATAGTAATAAAAAGGAAAAAGTATGAGGAACTGGATTTTTTCAGCCTCTTCTGATAAGAAGTTCTTACTTATACTGACTGACCAGGCAGCTTGTCTTCAGTTGGACTGGTTGCACAAATATTTGCTATTCTTTGGAATGAATTCAGTCTGATAAAAATGACTCTAAATGAACACTTTTGTCCCCTTACATCCTGTTTTGGAAGCAGGGCTTTTTAACTACATTCTTAAAAATAATCTATTTTTACATTTCAAGTTGGTTGTTAGGAATAATTTTAAAACAAATGACCAGTGTGGGTTAAATGATAGTCATCTTTTTTAATTCAAAACTTCCACACAAAGATAATTCACATATAGCCAGATTCACGTTGCTGAAAATACCAAAAATTTCTTCCAAACATCAGTTTCATGAGAAAAGGTGCAACAATTATACTATAATTGCTAGATAACTAAACATTCGTGTGTATGTAATTATATTGTAATTTTTAGCTACAGATGCCTATACAGAATCTAGAGTGATATTGCATGCAATTAGATAATTTGTTCTACAGTTACCTCACAAATTTGTATAGTTAGTGAACTGCCAGCATATAAATTACCAAATAATATACATATTTTCAAAAAAGTAGAAAATTATATAACAGTCATGAAGGGTAAAAACAGCTTTTGAAAACGTAAGTGGAACTTTTCTTTTACCTTTTAAAACTATTTTTATTAAGAATTTATTTTCTGAAAGTGTTGAAATATAAATGGAAAGAACACTAAAATAACAAGGGAGTCCTGCCATACTAGGAAACAACAAAATATATACATACTGTCTTGTTGATATAGAAGCAAGAATATGAGAACTGAATAGAGTAAGCTCTATTAGGCCGTGCAATTTTTTCTCCAGGGAGCATGTACTACATTTAAAAATTAAATTCTTAAATTAAGTTCCAACTCTTGATTACATTTGCTCAAATTATATCCTCCTGAAAGAATCCAGCCAAGAAAAAGCTTTGTAATGTTACATACATTAGGAGTGCTAGTAGCAATTCTTTCCCTTCTCTTGAATAGAACTGGGAGGAGTTCAGCACACAAACTCTGCAGTGCCATCGTCATCTGCTTCACAAACTAGTTATCCTCTGCAGGGAAATGGAGATTCTCCATTGGAGAAACTGGATTTTATCTGTAGTTGCTTGCATTTCCTCCAGGTGGCTTGGACTATATCCTAGCCTGGCTGTCTATGAATATCAGGGAACTGACCACAGGAAAAGTAATCTTACTGGTTGGGCTTAATTTTCTGTGAAAGGTAGTAAAGCATAAGACTTCGCTATTGTTTGCTTTTGTTTCCTGGAGGAATGATGTAGAAAATTAATACACAGCTTTCCCACCCTGTTCTGACTTTTTTTCTCTCCTGCTGCCTTCATTCTCCTTATTAGGAATTTCAAGGATCTTTGTTTCTTCAGGGAAACAGACAGGAAGAAGGCTCCCTCCTCTTGGTGCAGCGAAAAGAGGGTGCATGGCAAAACTCTCCTTGCAAATTAATCTCCAGAATGGAAACAATTCCTGCCTACTTTACTCTTCAACTCATGTTAATATCAGTGGTTCAGAAGCTTGAAGTATTACATTTAGTGTAAACTGGGACTTTTTCTTCAGGGAAAGTCACAACTGATTGAAAAGACCAGCAAAATTTAAAATGCCAGGGAAAAGGCATTTTGCTTTCATTTTCAAATACACTTTTTAAACTTATTACTGTTTATATATTTGCAGTCAACTAACTTTGCATAGACAGAATGCATTGTAATGTTTTGTTCAGCTTTCCAAATTCAGTTTGAATGTTAAAAAAATAACATTGCTTTAGATTTAAAAATGTCTAATATATAGTGGTTTTGAATAAAAGTAGAAAAACATAGGGATAAACTAGATTTGTTTCTAGGTCTGACAGCTGGAAAATAAAGTAGAAGACAATGTTAAATGCTTTTAAAAAGTAAGTGAAAGAAAGCAGACCTCTGAGCCGGTTAAAACTAGTGAGTTACAATTCACTAGCTCAGCTCTCAATTTCAGACTTTTCTATATATTTTCTTTTCATCAATATCCATGTTCTTCAAGCTCAGTCTGATTTGTGGGAAGTTTCCATTGGTACTATGTGTAATGGATGAAATGGTGAATAGTGTTGTCACTTCAAAAAATGATGGATTAAGGGACAGAGGATAGGATCTGGAAGTTATTAAATGGCTTGGTAGACGGGTTCTCCCTTTAATCAGCAGTATTCACACTGAAAAAAAGGCAGTTTTGTGTCAGTGGGGCTGAGGTTAGATGGTCTGAACAAAGCCATACTCTAAGTGAATCCCCTTGTGTCTTTTTGTTAGTTTGGGGGGGAATTCAGAGCTCTTTCTCTACTGTTTCCTTCTCTCAGCAAAGATGGAACAATAACCGTTGATTTTAATAGACAATAGATTTTGTTTCAAAAAAGCAACAATCAGCTAAAAGGCAAAATTTTGAAGTACAATTAAGCAATACCAGACAAGAGGACTCTCCCCAAGGGCAAAATCTAAGTTAGAAGCAGATGATGGCCTAAGATATTGCAAAGAGCTGGTTGTATTTTTTTTTTCCTAGAAATCAATCTGTGATTAAATTAGTATCACAGTCATGCAGAGAGACAGACTATTATTGTATCATTCTTATTAACACTTAGTATTCTTTATATTTTAATATCTTGCTCTAATTATTTTAAGAGAATTCAGACTATGCCTTGACCAGTCAGATTATTTACATTATCTCCTATCAGTCTCTGCATCTCAGAAGATAAGGACAGAATAATGTGTTACAGTGGTTATTTCTGAGTAGGGGGGAGGCTGTAGTCAGAAAGTAAGCATCTGATCTTCATAGCTAGAAAAGTTAAGCTGGGTAAAATCACTTCTCTTCTTGTTCTTAAGCTCAAAGGCTCAGCCTTGCTTTAAAACTGTTTGTATTAACACTGGAGTAGTTCACTAGTCTATGCCACTCTTCTCTTCAAAAAGTTGCCTGTGGCTGCCTCTGTTGGTTACAATTTACCATTGCACAAAAGCCATATAGGCTGATGAAGTCCACAACCCAAAAACATTCAGGATTAGAACAAAAGGTAAAGGTGTCCTTTCTAAGTGAGCAGACCTGAGATTTAAGGATAGAGAGAAATCCTAGCAATTATGGAAAATCCCTTCTGACAGTTCAGTCCTTGATTTCCAGCAAATCAGGACTCCACTTTAGTCTTAAAAGTGAATGTGTCTTTCACATACGGGACTGCTGATATTTCCTTCTCTCATTCCGCATTAAGATTTGGCTCTGATAAGGGATTCAGTGACGGGGTAGAAGATGGCATTTTGATGCCCTACGAATGTAGGCGGGCCTGGTTGTAGGTGTAAGCAAAACAGGTAACTACCTGCCCAGGTCAGTCAGCCTGCATCCTGCCCAGGAATAGCAGCCTGGTCGTATCTCATTTCTTGGTCACTCCTGCTGGACCCTTGGAAACCATGCATCTTGCAGATATTGTCAGAAATAGCCCTGTGGCTGCAAGGGAATGGATGGCATATCTAAGAAGCAACACTTTTTGCTCCTTTTTCTCCCATTGTTCTCTGTGGCACAAAAGCAGCACACCAGGCTTTGTAGGAGTCTTCCCTCTTCTCTTCCCAGTGTGGACTTAGGCCCAGCCCTTTATCCTTGGGGTAACAAGACTGAGAAGCTCTCAGGAGGCTCCAAGCTCAAATTTGACAATAATATGAATACAAAGAGTAACCCCCTAGGGTTAAAACCTCAGATTTCTTCTTGTCAACAGAGATAGCTCAACATCTTGAAAATGCTATTCAGACACAGCAAGGACAACAGTCATTTTTGAAATACTGTATTCCTATGTTTAAATCAAGATGGCTTTAAGCTGCAGCAAGAGATCTGGGCCTTAATGTGAAATTTGCTGAACTTCTGTGGTGTTTGGTGGCTGAAATTTGATATAGTTCACAATCAGCAGACAGAAACTGTGGTGAACCATGACATTTGGACCTAAAAACATAGACTGGATACAAACAAGTCATATCCAAAAGGCAGAAAATTTATTCCAAAAAGAAATTCCCACAAGATAGTTTAAAATCATGTCTGTTTAAGATTTTGATACTGGCTTGAACTGATTGTGGCTATGTAGCTACCCGGAGGTTTCTGCCAAAATAGTTTAATTTCTGAATAGAAAGGAACATCTATTGGTAAAAAGGAAAAGCAATTTTACTACATACCATTGAATTGTTACAGTCGGATGGAATGTTGATTAATTGTCCAAGACATTTTTTTTGTCCCTCCAATAAAACTATTTTTTCAGCAGATTACAGTTGCCAGAGAGATGGAGGATCAGCCTGCTGGATGGAGTGACCATAGATTTTGACAAGTTCACATTTCTTCACTAGTATGCCAAAATCAATATGCTATTTGCCATTCTTAAATATGACCCAGAAAAGGCAATGTATTATGAAGAAACTTTGGATGCAGAGGAAAATAAATAAAATGATCCTACTGTATTTCACTATCCACAATCTACAGGCATTTAGGGAATGTCCACACAGCACCAGTGCAGTGCTGCAGAGAGACGAAGCTCAGCTACCTCCAAATAACATTGTCAAGTACTGGAAACAGTATAATGTGATACTTCAGCTTGGCTAATTAACTGTGTGAAGAAGCTGGGTATGTTTGCCACAGTATGCTATCACACTGCTGTCTGTCTGCTGTGAAGGATGCCCAAGCTAGCTCACTCAGACATCCTTTAACGCCCATCAAAGATAGTAAATATTATAAAGGCTAATTATTTATGTTTGTGTAAAACTCCCTGTAAAAGTCTGTGAAGCTACATTATTATCCTTTGCCATGATGCCTACAAAAAACTTGTCAACAGTTAATCTGCGGGTGTGCTGAGATAACTGCCTATCATGCTGGCTCAGGTGTTCTCTCCGTCTCTGCATCCCTCTCTTGACTGGTGTTAGGACACAAGGTCTGTGGGACTGAAGACCACCTTGGGTTTGATGACCACTGTCTGATTTACTGAATGAAACCCACACAGGAAAATACTTTTCCGAGATTCCTGAAAAATTGGAGATGTGTAGGAGCATACCAGAAGACTAGCTCACAAATTAGAGATGATGCCTTAGAGAACTCAGTCTGCTTAGTTAACCAAGAAGATGACTGAGAAACAATAAAGCTATGGGTCCCTTCAGGGGAAGAATATACAAAAGGGATCTTCAATGTACTAGAGACAGACAGACACAAGAAATGATGGCCAGTAGTTAAAAGACAAACTCACATTAGAAATAAGCTACACATTTTTAACAGTGAGGCTGTAACAGTCACAGTTACCAGTGTAACAAAGTGGAGGAGAGGTGAAGAGCTGCTGTCTCTTGATATCAAGGCAGGAATGCTACTCAATTATATGTGTTACTATGCCATGCATTACTAGACTCCTCTGGAATATAATGGCTACTGATACGTAGGAAGTCAGTCCAGATTTCCTTTGGTCCCTCCTAGCTTTATGAGTCTTCAGAAATTCAGTACTTGTGTAACAATGTCATGAGGACTTCTAAGATGAAAATGCTAGGTCCATTTAAATGATTTGTCCAATCCATGGTTGGAAAGACAAATGATAGACACTTCAGTTTTGCTTATCTATTTAAAATTGCTGGGTTGCTTTCTTTCTGATTTTCAGATGGAATATTGGCTGCATAATATAACCAACGTATCTGCAATGAGGATAGAGTAAGAAGAGAAAAACAGCTTATTAGCCTCCATGGGGAAAACACACAACAAGCCAATACAGCAAGTGTTGCCCTAAATTATCTATATCATCTATTACTAGAGTGGAGGAAGCTTTGTAAAGTGCAAATGAGCCAACTGATATGATTTTTATATATGAAAGAAAAGACCTAGAAGAGTAATCAAATTCTAAATTGGAATGGTTTACAGTCAGGTTAGTAGGATAGTTTGCATCAGCCTCCCTAAGCAGATTTTTTATCTTTATGTTTAAACAAATTTGGAATCGAAATCTTCCAGGAGACTTCTTGCTGTCCATTGCTTATATAGAGTGCTGGCTTATGGCTTTAAGTAGTCGATACCATGGATGTTTCAAAAGTCCAGTTTATGTGCAGAGGAGATCTCACCACATTCTTCACACAGCTAGCCTTGGATCGTGTGAAAGCCCAAATCGCTTCATTGAACTATTTAATAAAGCACTGACCTTACCAGTGGCATATATTTACACTAAAAGTTCAGAATTAAAGGATGCACAAAGGTAATGAGAAAACGGTTACTCAGAGTTACACACCAAAGTCTCCAGGGACTTCTATGGGCAACAGTGATATTGCAGATGGGTAATTCACACATTTCTTTTTTGGAGTTTCTAATAAAAGCTAAAATTGAAAACTAGTGCTTCAACTGAAGAAAATATTTGCTAAATTTATTTGGTTTTATTGAAGAGTCCAACCCATCCCTTATCCAGATTTGTGAAAGAAGCTTGTTCAGCTACAGGGCAATTGCAGCAACATTACACAGTGTATAATTAAGCCACACACACTCAGTGAAAAAACACTGATGTCACTCCAATGACCCTGAATACCTTTTCTCACACATACCTTGTTGTTAAGGAAGAAAGAAAACATGTCTAGGTCAACAGTTCTCATAAATTTTTGTAGATGAATGATTTTTTTCTCAATGAGTCTCAGACATGAATAAGAATTTAAGAACAAAGCTGTGGAACAGAGACTAACAGGAATAAGACAGTGACAAAATGAAGTCAATCTTGACATAAGTTACTAGACTAAAAACGTCAAGTCCCATTCCTCTGAGTTATATCAGACTTGACTTTCACTTAAGTAGGCAGAACTCTCCTCATTTCTGTTTCCAATCTGACTAATATATAGTAATTCCTACTGTTACTTCACTTATTCACTAAAATATGTATAACTGTAATCAGACACTAGTAGAACTGTAGATAAATGATAAAAATATTGGGCCCATTTAGGCAAATTAATTGTAGAAAAGTAATGGATTATAGATTATGAAATAAAATGGAACTTTCAGCATGTAAAGTTTTTTTTAATGCTTAATTTATTACTTCTTGCTGTTCAGGCTGAAGACACAGTAATTTCCCTATAAACATGCTGATCAATATTTAGATAAAGCACCAAATACAATTTTAACAAACTTTATATGGCTATAAAATGAGTTTGAATAAAAAGTTGGGAAATGAAAATAGTAAACAAGAACTGTCACAATAATTACTTTCTGGCTGAAGACTGCTTCCTTCCATACTCCTCAAACTAATAAAAGACAATTTTTGCACAGAATACAGAGTAGGGTTTGTATTGATTCATCTACTGCTCTCTCCACTTGTCCTTACAATTAAGGCTTTTGAATAAGCCAGCTTTGCTTTAAATAACATGAACTGGTGATAGACCCCAAAAGATTTCTTTCCTGGAAGTGATTTACTTAAGCTTTTCCCTGATCTTGTGGTATTGATCCGCCCACAGATCTGCATGCGGCTCTTCAGCTTGCATCCCTCTCTGCTTCTAGTCCTGCAGAAAGTGCTATCTGGGTTCAGAGATGAATATGTGAGAAGGGCAGGCCAGAAATATAATGAAAAGACCAAACAACCCAGTCCCATACTGGAAATTTACCACTGAATTTTCACTGCAAGAACTACCTTTAATACAGTGCTCTTCTTGTAGCTGGACTGAGAAGTATCTGATAACTGGGTCCATTGAATTCTGCTTATAGTGCTTTCACCAGAAGGGAGGGAGATAGGAAAGAGGCATGGAGATCGGAGTTTATTTTTGTGGATCCTCCCAAACCAATGCAGATTTAAGGCAATCAGTTGCTTTGAAAAGCCAAACCTTCTGGTTCTCTGTGGGGACTAGGAACTGACTATGGAAGACACATCAAGAGGAAAGTCCTACATACTTTTCCTTTTTAGTTTTTTCTGCCATAGGTTTTACCAACTGGTGGACAAAATCTCCCACCTGAAAATAATTTTTGCACCTCCTTACAGCAGTGTCTTAAATATACTCCAAATATTTAACCTGATAGGATATATCACAAATCTTGTCCGATGTTGCCTACCACTTCATGGACTTTACTTGCTTATCTTGCAGATGCACGTATGATTAAATGATCTCCTTTTATGTCAACAGTTTTATTAAAATTCTCTCTGGATCAAGAAAAATGACTCCAAAAGTCTTCTATCAACAATCTTTCCTCCTTCCAAGAGATTGTCCCATAAAAGGAAGGAATAATATTTGGCACAGCTGACTTCAGGGCACATTTTTTGATATTTAGAAGGGACACAAATGATCATTAACCATTGGGAGTTTCAGACCTTTAACATTTAAGAAGCAAACCAAATCTTAAGGACTGATAGGTAATACATGGCTGACTGTATTACACTGACTCACAAGAAAGACTGATAAAGGAGAAAGCATAGGCTTAAAAACAGGTTAGGTGGAGTTGATAAAGCAATTGTTGAATTATCAATTCTACTTCAGGTGTTACTTCAAAATCAAGTATTTTAAGTAAGACAAGTCAAATCCTTCCTCTTCCTCCCTAAAATCTGAGCAATTGCCCTTGAAAGGGAGATCTCCTCTCCCCATATCTTGCAGAATTTGGCACTTTCTTTTAAAGTAAATCTGGGAATCCTTTTTACTGAAACATTCAAAAAACAGGAATCTTCATCTTTTTTTTAACCAATAACCACTACAGAAAGCAATCCCTGAAGTACCAGAGTACAGCATGAAATCCATTGCCTGTGTTAATATCATTGTTCTTAAGCCTACCAGCATTTTGGCAGCAGAATCTAACCCATCCAGATATAGTGGTATTTTTATTACACTTTAATTTTATGCAGAAATATAAACTTTTATGTGTAATCAAGGAATACTGTCCTCTCCTTTTTAATGCTGTATATATGTATATATGTAAAAGGAGCATAAGCTGGCATATAGTCAACTATATCAAGATCAAGACATACAGTCTTTTTTTATTCTAGTTTATTTTTACCTCACAACTTATCTTTCATCATTTAAATCCTTAACCTTAAGTTAGCATTTCTGTTTTTGCTTTTTTGGGTATCTGTTCCATTTATATTCTTCACTTGTTTCTCACCAAATTCATTCTAAATATGTCGTATCAAGGAGAATGTTTTATAGATAAAAACTCAGTATAAATGACTGGCATCTATCATATCCCCACTGCAATGCTTGATCAGCACAGATTGCACCACTGATATCTACACTTAGAATATTAAGCATGAGAAAACAAAGGAAACACCAACTACACTAATCAGAGCAAATATACCTGCAAAAAGACAGAGATGCAATGTGCATTAAAAAGGCATCATAACTTCACAACAAATACAAAACTAATGGGAGCCATTTTAAAATGGGCATAGGAGTGAAAAACAAATAAACAAACAAACATGTCATATTAAGCATTAGCCTGTCTGCACAGGAGATTCAAACAGTGCTGGAAGGTGGAGTATTTTGAAAGGTTGCACTGGGACAAATTATGGAAATGTACTAATGTTTCTTGATTAGAGTTAAAACAAACGATGACTGTTCCTTGGGATTTCGTGATTTAAAACATGCGTATATGTAGTCCTGGGACTGTAGTCAAAACTGTGTTGCAGTGATTTCTGTGGGACTGTATTTGTCATGGGAGTCCTCATCTCATTGTCCTGGGATTCAGGTGAGCGTGGTCTTCAAAGAAGGAAGGGGGGCAGAAATTAAAGCCAAGCGTTCTTGTAAGAGTAATATTGTCTGTATCTTTGCATAGAATGTTTGAAGTTGGAACGGACCTCTGGAGATCATCTAATCCAACCCCCCTGCCCAAGCAGGGTCACCCAGAGCACGTTGACCAGGACCCTGTCCAGACAGCTTTTGAATATCTCCAAGGATGGAGACTCCACAACCTCTCTGGGCAACCTGTGCCAGTGCTCTGTCACCCTCACAGTGAAGAAGTTTTTCCTCATGTTCAGACAGAACTGTCTGTTTTTCAGTCTGTGCCTGTTGCCTCACATCCTATCACTGGGCACCACTGAAAACAGTCTGGTTCCATCCTCTTCACACCCTCCCTGAAGATATTTGTATACATTAATCAGATCCCCTCTCAGCTTTCTCTTCTCCAGCCTAAACAGGCCCAGCTCTCTCAGCCTTTCCTCATAGGAGAGATGTTCCAGTCCCCTAATCATCTTTGTAGCCCTTTGCTGGACTTGCTCCAGTAGTGCCACATCCCTCTTGTACTGGGGAGCCCAGAACTGGACGCAGTACTCCAGATGTGGCCTCACCAGGGCTGAGTAGAGGGGGAGAATCACCTCCCTCGACCTGCTGGCAACACTCCTCCTGATGCATCCCAGCATACCATTGGCCTTCTTGGCCACAAGGGCACATTGCTGCCTCATGCTTAACTTGGTGTCCACCAGCACTCCCAGGTCCTTCTCCGCAGAGCTGCTTTCCAGCAGGTCAACCCCCAGCCTGTAGTGGTGCAGGGGGTTATTCCTCCCCAGGTGCAGGACCCTGCACTTGCCTTTGTTGAACTTCATGAGGTTCCTCTCCGCCCACCTCTCCAGCCTGGCCAGGTCTCTCTGAATGGCAGCACAGACCTTTGGTGTATCAGCCACACCTCCCAGTTTCGTATCATCAGCAAATTTGCTGAGGGTGCACTCTGTCCCTTCATCCAGGTCATTGATGAAGAAGTTGAACAAGACTGGACCCAGGACTGACCCCTGGGGGACACCGCTAGCTACAGGCCTCCAACTAGACTCTGCACCACTGATCACAACTCTCTGAGCTCTGCCATTCAGCCAGTTCTCAATCCACCTCACTGTCCTCTCATCTAACCCACACTTCCTGAGCTTGTCTATGAGGATGTTATGGGAGACAGTGTCAAAAGCCTTGCTGAAGTCTAGGTAGACAACATCCACTGCTCTCCCCTCATCTACCCAGCCAGTCATTCCATCATAGAAGGCTATCAGATTGGTTAAGCATGATTTCCCCTTGGTGAAGCCATGCTGACTACTCCTGATCACCTTGTCCTTCACATGCTTGGAAATGGTATCCAGGATGAGCTGCTCCATCACCTTTCCAGGGATGGAGGTGAGGCTGACTGGCCTGTAGTTCCCTGGGTCCTCCTTCTTGCCCTTTTTGAAGACTGGAGTGACATTTGCTTTCTTCCAGTCTTCAGGCACCTCTCCTGTTCTCCATGACCTTTCAAAGATGATGGAGAGTGGCCTAGCAATAACATCTGCCAGCTCCCTCGGTTCCTAGTTGGAAACTAGTCCTGGTATATCATGGTTCTGCATGGGAGTATTGCTGGATTTCATCGTTGCTCCCTCTCGGATGCTATTCAAATGCTACAGTAAAGAAAAAATTAAGAACAGAAAATGATTTAAGGACGTTAGGTTACAGCATGCTTACCACATAAATGACTTATATGAAGCGGGTAATGCAAAATGTACCAAACATTACAAATGCCTGAGTATTGCCAGTATGAGGCATAACTGAAATCACAAATAGTATTGGCAGAAATGATTACTCATGCTCCTTTGGAGCTACAAAAATAATCTAAAAAAGCCCTCCTCCCACCAAAAAAGGGTTTTGGTAATTTTCTGTTTCTTGTATTTGAGACTCATACAGCACTTACACTACAGATTTTTCCATTTCCAGTATCTGCAGCAAAAGGATAGCTAAATCAACAAACTGATTTTCACAGTTATTGTTCCTTCTTATTTGATTTAGTTGGTAGTTTTCACACTTGTAATTTCAAGAACTACAAGATGAAAGAAATTGCAGTCATACAAGGAATGTTTGAGCTGGACATCAGTAAGTGGTAGTATTAGGTTCATACATCTTTGACATCTCTCAGTGTAACTGCAATCATACAGACAAATGCTGGCTTTTCCTGCGGTAATAAGCCAATCATGGCTCTTTGACTTAATAATGAAAACACCATGCAACAGGAAAATTGCTAACATTTTCCATAAAAATGAATGTAAATGAGAAAACCTAATGCCGTCTATCACTTGCTTTTTAGAATAAATAGCTCTATTCAATGTATTTTTAATGTGGTTCTACTAAACTTAAAACACCCTAACATTTCTTTATTATTCTTATCTTTATATTGCTTGATATATGTTAGGGATGCGGTTTGTGATTTGCTGGAAATTTAGCTTCTGAGAAACAAGACCCTCTGGAGCTCAGCTCACAAGGTTCATTGTAATGGTGTTGATTCATGTTACTCCTCCTGTTAATGACATTGTACATAGCAGGGCTTTGAAATCACCCAATGACATTCCTAGGGGGGAAATCATGCAACCAGTCCAGTGGGGAATTTGCAATACACCATGCTTTGAAGCCAAAGCAATTGCCGAAACCATATGGTAACATTCATAACTAAAGCACAGTTTAGAGTGGAGACACAATGTGGATTTTGGAAAGTGATGGATTTTCTTGTGATTTTTTTTTTTGTATTATTATTTTGGTGTATAGGACCGAACCAGAAATCCTGTTCTTTTTTTGTTTAGTTTGGTTTCAGTGCAGGTGTAACTTTTAAATTAAATTGAATTAAATTCCTTTTTTTTGAGGGAGGATCTAGCAAAACAAAAAAATGGAAAAAAATTGGCAGAGGGGTGGAGGGTAGAATTGAATTAATCTGTGTTTTTTTTGGCAAATACATTAGTTCAAAAAAAATCTAGGCGGCACCACTTAAGAACTGGAAGAAGACCACTGAATGCCCATTTGTCTATGTGACAAACTCTTCAGACAGGAGCTTGGATGTACTTCCAAAAAAGCATTTTTATTTTTGTTCAAACATCATAGCCTTGAAAGAATACTAGGAAAAGGAGGGAAAAACTACAGATGTGTTCCAGATTAATTCTAGGGGTCAGATATTGATACCTGGGCCAGCAGGATAAATCAAAAGCCATTCTTCTGTGGTCAGTAAAATTTATTTAGAGTCAGGGCTCTGGACTGAGAACTTTATTTAACCTCAAAAGCTGCTGTAGTCCTTTGGATATTTTAGTAGGACTCTGCTTGCACTGTTCTAACTCCACTAATTTCACTGAAGTTTCTTGACTACTCCCAATGCAAGGTGGTTGAACTCAGAATCCCCTATGTTCTGGCATTTTCTTTTAGATCTTCAATGAAACTTCAGACTTACCTAGCAAGATGTGAAATATTTTGACAGAAAAATCCTTCTTCAGCTTAAGAGACTGAAGAGGATCAAAGCAATTCTATGTGGGATTCACTATGGACTGTTGTCTTCCTGGAAAGAAAAGAGACAAAGGAAAAACAAAGTAATAGACAATTCATCAAAACATATAAGGGTGCTTTCAGCACCTTCTTATCTTCTGGTCATCTTGAAAGAGGATTGAAACCTCCTTCCCTTTATATCTCTTCATCATCTCTCTATGGCTCTTTTTCTTTCTTTCTCCTTCAAAGCTTCCAAATTTCTGTCTTTCCTAATCTAAGGCTCCCCTTCTTCCTGCCTTCTCCATAGCTTTCTTTTATGTTTGCCCTCTTCTTCCTTCGGTATTGCTACATTTTTGCCCCAAAAGAAGTACAAGATCTACCCTCCCAGCTTTTCAGGCTGTATCTTAGCCTCCAGCTGTTGGCTGCTGCTGGGCAACCCTCCCAACCTGAAACCAAGAGAGATGCAGGGTGTTGCTGCCAACATCGCTGCCTTTGAGGGGAACAGCCAGCATGGGTGCAGCAAGGATCATGACACCGCCAGGAGATAGCTCTCTGCTGCTGTGTTGGTCCTGCGGCAGTGCCTGGGAAGAGGGATGCATTTTTTGCAATTCTGTAAGACTTTCGTAGCCAAACTGCAAGCCTCTTTCCCTGGGAATCAGGGTACAAATTCATCATGCAAATGACATGTTTTTTTCTTTTTTAACTAGTAGGGGTTAAGATGAAATTTCACAATGTGATCTCACAGGGACTGTTGTGAATCAAGAGAGATTCAATTAAAAAGAGCAAAGCTGCATAGTGTGAATGCGATGTCAGCAGGAAGACAGTCTGGCACAGTGGAGACACTGTAATGTGGATCCATCTTCAGCAAGAGGGAAAACAGGCCACTAAATTAGAAGTCCAGTCTCCAGGTGGATCAATACAGAGGTGTCAAGAACACACTTATGTGATTCTGGTCAAATACTCTTGGACACTTCCATTGTATTTATGCCAGTTACCAAGACTGCTGTTAAAGCAATGTATAAATGCATGAAGAGCATCTGCCTTCCTACCTCAACTCATAAAGTTGATGAAATGGACCGATAGCTTTTTAATCTCACTTCTACCTGGATGTAAAAGATCAGGGAACATTGAAAAGGAGGAGCAGCCTTTACCCTTGTTTCCTCATTTCTGAGCTGATAACAGGAAAAGAAAGAACGATCTCTGTGATCCAACTGCAGAAAGTATCATCAAGACTGTAAATTTTAGTGACAGACAAGAGGGTGTTGAAAGGAAAGAAGCTTAACTACCAAGATGACAAATACCTTTTAAAATACACTTTTAAAAATATAAGAAAAAAAGACAGAAGAAGGGTAAAAGAAAAGCTGTGGGTGTGGGAATATTTCTTTTAAAATTCATTTAATAAAAACATTCCCTGTAGCTGCTTGTTACACTTAGTTCCACTTTCCATTCTATTTGCAAAACTCAAACTCGGCAGAAAGCTGAAGGGGAGAGAAGCATTTATAAATTAGTGTATGTCTCCAAATGATTAATGTAGCAGTCATGTTCTTTCTCATCAGTTCAAGACCACTTGCACTTCTATAGAAATTGGGCATGAGGTGTGCTGAAGCATGTTTAAATCACTGCTTCTTCTACTTTTGTATTGAATAATCATTTCTGCTCTTACTTTTGTACCACTTAAATGAGAAAGAAGGCAATTTAGCCACTATCAAATAAACATAGCCTGAGGCAAATGTATCATATAAGCTTCTTCACTCAAAAAGATATTTTAAGATATTTATTTATTTACTTTTAATAAAGCTCAAAGACAGCATTTGCAAATGCAAATGCATTGTTTTCTACATTTTTGCCTGACCAGCCTTGACTAGTTTTGTACAGTCAGTGCATTATCTAACCAAGAATCAAGAAAGCTAGCGATGGAAAAAGTCCTGTCAGATCATATAGCTCACCTCCCTCTAAAAACAGGATTATTCCCTATAGTGTAGTTATAATATGATTTTGGGATGCTGCAGAAAGGTAGAGTCAACTCTCTTGCCTAATGCAGTTCATTCTGCCAGCCTTCTGATTTCCACTCCATTTGACTAAGCACCCCTGAAGTATCCTAGCTCCTCTGAAGCATTTCTTAGTGGAGGAAGATGAGTGACTCTCTAGCAGCTCCAACCAGCTCCTGTTCAAGTAGGTTTTCTTCCCTTTGACATTTAAACTGCTAGCAAGTGTTTATTTTGCAAACACCTGGGCTGGGTTTACTGTCTCTAGCTTTTCGCCATTACCCATGCTGTCAGAGTCCAGGCCTGAACAAAAAAGATATTCAGTAAACATGGGATTGAATGAGCCTAGATGGTTTTGCTAGACACAGATAGTGGAGCACTCTGACAACCTCCGCATTATCTGTGCAGGGGGACAGCAATCCCACAGAACCACACATTGTTCAGGCTGGACATCATCCAGTACAACCCTCCTGCTCAGCACAGGGTCAACTAGAGCATGTTGCTCTGGACCACGGCCAGTTGGGTTTTGAATGTGTCCAAGGATGGAGACTCCACAACCTCTCTGGGCAACCTATTCCAGAGTTTGACCAGCCTCAGAGTGAAAAAGTTCTTTGTTATGTTCAGATGGAATTTCCTGTGTTTCAGTTTGTGCCCATTGCCTCTTGTCCTTTCTCTGGGCACCACTGAAAAGAGTCTGGCCTCATCTTCTTTATTGCCTCCCATTAGGTATTTACACACATTGGTAAGATTCTCCCTGAGCCCTCTCTTCTCCAGGCTAAACAATCCTAGCTCTTGCTGCCTCTCCTCATATGTCAGATATTCCAATCCCTTAATCATCTTTGTGACCCTTCGCTGAACTCTCTCCAATACGTCCATGTCCCTCTTGTATGGGGGAGCCCAGAATTGGACACAGCCCTCTTGAGAGGTAGGATTACCTCCCTTGACTTGCTGACAGTGCTCTTCCTAATGCAGCCCCGGATGCAGCCCAGCGGCCTTCTTTGCCACAAAGGCACATTGCTGGCTCATGGTCAACCAGTTGTCCACCAAGTCTTTTTCTGCAATGCTGCTTTCCAGCTGGTTAACCCCCATGCCTGCTGGTACATGGAGGTTATACTTCCACAGGTGCAGGACTTTGTAATTCCCTTTGTTGACTTCATGAGGTTCCTCTTTCCCCGTTTCTCCAGCCTGTCAAGGTCTCTCTGAATGGCAGTGCAACCACCTGGAGTATCATCCACTCCTCCCAGTTTTGTTTTTTCAGAAAACATGCTGAGGGCACATTCTGTCTCATCATCCAGGTCATTAATGAAGACGTTAAACAGTATCAGACCCAGTATCAATCCCTGGGGTACCCAAATGCCACTAGTGACTGGCCTCCAACTAGACTTTGTGCTGCTGATCACAACCTTCTGATCCCAGCTGTTCAGCCAGTTTTCAGTCCACCTCACTGACCGCTTATCTAGGCTGTACTGCGTTAGCTTGTTTATGAGGTTGAATGGTAGATATGTCAAAAGCCTTACTAAAGTTGAGATAAACAACATCCATTGCTTTCTCCTCATCCACTGAGCCAGTCATCTTATCGTGGAAGGCTATCAGATTGGTTAAGCAGGATTTCCCCTTTGTAATCCATGCTGGCTACACCTGATCACCTTCTTGTCTTTCACATGTCTGGAAATGGTACCCAGGATTAGCTGATCACTGTGCTAGACTTCAGGAGAGTGGGATTTGGCCTGTTTGGGTATCACTTGGTAGAATCCCATGGGATATAGTCCTGGAGGGAAGAGGAGTCCAGGACAGCTGGCTGATTTTCAAGGATCACCTCCTTGAAACTCAAGAACGGTCCATCCCAATGAGCAGGAAATCAAGGCTCAGGGGAGGTGGCCTTAGCATTGTTTATAAATATATGATGGGAGGGTTTCTCAGTGGTGGCCAGTGACAGGACAAGGGGCAATGGGCACAAACTGAAACACAGGAAATTTCATCTGAACATAAGAAAACACTTCTCCACTCTGAGGGCAGTGAGACTGCTCTTTGTATTACAGACCTGTGAAATTCCCAAACACACAAAAGAACTGTGAATAAATATTCAGAAAGCAGCAGGGTTCTCTGAGAATTACTGCTTTATCTTTCTCTGAGTAATAAAATCTCTCTCTCCCCTAATTTTGGTGGCTCAGACCCTAAGATAGGTATTAAGAAGTGCAGGACTAGTAGTCGTCTAATATTTTACAACCTTTCAGGACTAGTAGTTGGCAGCTTAGAAATTTCATGCAGCTTCCAGGAAGTCAATGTGAATCAGGGAGCTGAATCAGGGGAGTTGAATCAAGTCGTAGAGAGGGAAACGCTGGGAATTCTTCCTTCCTTATTTTCAGGCTTTAATCAAAGTTCTGCATCTGGAAAAAAATTCTGAGGTCATTTCTAAAGATTTCTTCTGTGTATTCATTGTAATTTTCTTTAATTCCAAGATCTGTACGGTTAAGTGCCTTTAAAGACAGGATAAATAAACATATCACTGTTATGTGTGTGTGTGTGTGTGTGTGTGTTTGTGTGTGTTTGTATAAGCATATAAATATATGTGTACATGTGTGTGTGTGTGTGTGTGTATAAAATTTGGATTTCTGACAGAAATTTCAATAAAACATCTTCAACATAATTTACCTGGTGGAATAAAAGGCTATGGAGATGCTGGGTAGATGTGAAATGGTTAGTGTCTTTAAAACTCAATATTCCCAAAGAGACATTAAAATCAGCAATGGTTTAAGTATCATGTATTCTCTAGGCAGGAGGCTTAGCTGAACTTTAATTAAAATTGGAAATTTTGTACTCAGTGCTAGCAGAATCAGATCTGATCTATGAGGTTCATCACAGAACTATGTATAAAATAAGATAGACTATAAGATAAAATCGTAGAAGAGACCAATGGGTGAATGTCTTATTGAGGTTTCTTTTTCAGTATTTCTCGGAAGAAAAAAGGCAGAAGAAAAATGCTTTCTGCAGTGAAGCTACTTAAAGACTGTGTTGTTACTTTAAAAGGAGTGCTAGTTACAGATCAACTCCCTCTCTTAAATATAAAGAACGGCAAGTAAGAAATAATTCTCAGTCAAGAATGATACTTTTTATATAAATTTATTTGTGCTACTTATTTTTTAAGTGAATCTTAATTCTCTGTAATTTTCATTCCTAAAATAACTGTTGTTTTTAGTAAAGATATTTTTGGGAAGATTTTTTGCCTTGAGAAAACAAGTTAATTTCAACAAAATAAGGGGAAAATGCAAGTGCAGATAGAAGGTACATTATAGTACCTATATATTCTCTCTCTTTCTGTGTATATAGCACTATATATAGCCTCATTGGATGTCACAGATAAAAATTATAATTTCAATGAAAAGATCAGTTCTGCTTACAGTTTTATATAAAAGCGACTTTTTATTTTTGTGTATTCTGATATTTTGACTGCTGGAGCTGGATAATTTAGTAATTTAGTTTGACAGTAATCATCAAAGTCAAATCAATGATTTCCATCTGATTACACCAGCAGAAAATTTGGCCCTCAAACTGCAAAATCTTTAATCAAGTGGAAAGGAGGACCATCATTAATTCTTAGTTCTGATTATTTTTGTAGTTGTATCTTACTAGTGAGTGACAAAGGGGGGTTTCTGGCAAATCTATGTAGGCAATTTAATATTAGAACTGACTGGTTTTGGATTTGTGTCTTTGGTGTTTGTATGATGATATGGTTGGGTGGGAATCATTTTAAATTAGTTCTTAGAGTAACTAATAAAATTAGTTGAAACATTGAAACAGAAGAATCAAGCACAAAACTCACATTAAAAATGCAGCTACACAGTGATGTTGTGCAAAGCAATTGGTTCTGAACAGAGTTGCTTGAATACTGCAAAGCAGTGTTTGTGAACACCTCAGTCACTTCAACTTTTATGTTTGATTGTTATTCATTTTTTTTGAACATTTAGATGGATAGATTTTTGTTTTTGCTTTAATATTCCTGGGATGTCTGACTTTTGTTTAGGTCCTGCTACAAGCATGCTAACAAGGATGACCATAACATGCAAAGGAGTTTTCATTTTTTGTTATTCATTAGTCTCCTGGTTGAGAAATGTCAGTCATTGCAGCTGTCAGTAACTGAGACCATATCATGTGAATCAGGGGACTAATCAAGCACTGTGAACAAGGAGGAAACGAAATGAACAAGCTATCCACAGATTAAATATTTCTGTCCAACCTTTCTTTTCCCCTGCCTTGTTTTCCTTTTTCTGGGTTTGTTTCTTTGCCTGTCTATAGAATCTCTACAAATCACTGAACATTAGGACTACTTTGCAAATGATTCACAAATGGAGAAGATCTTTTTGCCAAGAAGTGATATTTGCAAAGTAATTTGGCTGTCTTTTCCCTATATACGGGGTTTTAACTTTTTATACACATCATGTACAAACCATAAGAATTAACTTAGGCATGGAGACTCATGCAGAAGCTAGTAAATGGTTATGAGAGAAACAGCCTATGGATAAGGAGCATGAAGAATTGAAAAAGAGATGAGGAATTAAACTCTATTATTTCTCTTATTCCTTGGGAGCATGAGTTGCAGCTATGCTAATGGTTAGATCAGCAGCATTTAGAGGAGCAAAATGATAATGGATCCACATGGCTGCTATGATAACACTCAGCATACCGAATAATTACAGAGACGCTGGTAGCATGTTGAGCTTCTCAGTGAAAGTAATTAATATGGTCAGGGCCTCATTTACTCAGTGAAGCACGCTGAAGCCTAAATCTGGAACAAGGGCTCCTATTTTTGTAAGGTTCTACTGTTAAATTCTTGATGATTGCAAAGCCACTCCAGAACAGATGAGTAAAATGAGAGAAGAAGAAATATGTTGCAAAATCAGTGTTTAGACAAAACATTTTTCAAAACCCTTGTTCTGTGAAAGCATAGGATATAAAGCCTGTAATCAAGGCTCGTGCTTCTTTTTCACCTGTCTAATATCTTAGTAACAGTTTGCTGCAGACCTAGGGGCAACAGCATCATGTGAATCATTTCAAGATTTCGCTTGAGAGGGAATACTCAAAGCAGGTGAGTAAATTCAGTTTCTTTTTTATGCCATGTCAAAGGTATGTTCGCTTCTGTTTGTGGTTTGCATCAGGGTCTGCCTATAATTAGGGCCAATTTCAATCCTGGCAAAGAATTGCACTCGATCACGGCCTGGAAATTTCCTGGTCTGCTTGCTTCTCCGATTCCTCAGGTTTTCCCTTCTCCGCTGTCATTGATCTCAGGCAGCTCCCTGACTGCACAGCTGCAGGAAGGGGCACAAAGCTGCGCCTGGCTGCCGGCTGCCTGGCATCTGCAGCCGGCCTTTGCATGAGCCTGAGGTGCAGTTTTCCTCTCTCAAGCACATTCTGCCAGTGATCATTCTGCCTAATAACAGGCACCAATTACAGTTAGATTAAATAAAACAGAGTTTATTTGACACAAATAATGGAAACTGGAAAGGAAATCAAAGTAACTAAATGTAAGCAAAATAAATCATAACTAACATCTAGGCAGCCTAGATAGTTAGACTAAGCCTTGTAATTGCAAGATATTGATTGAGTAGGACTACAAATCTTATGTCTCTTTGACGTTTATGTGGCTATTTCCAGTAGTCTGTTGAATCTGGCAGCTCAGATGTCTGTTCAACAGAGCTGAATGTGCTCTGCACATGAGGGCAGGACTCCAGCATCTCCATTTTTTTTGCCTAATCCCTAGGATGGTATGGAGGGCTTTCCTGTTGTTATTCTCATCTGAGTTTAGGATCCACATCACGTTGGTTTTAGCTGACCTGAAGCTGAAGATCATGGTTTATAAAGCCAACTGTTAAAGCAGGATATTATCTTATCACTCTATTATCTGTTATTGAGTCTTGGGAATGAGGAAAATGGTGGGAAAAACCTTTCATTCAAAGCTAGATAGCAAAATGGTGGAGGAGTTGATGGAAGTTCATGCTAAATGAGTTTTTATGATATATCTTTAAATACTATCTTCCCATTTTGACTAAATAGCATAAAAGGTTTTGTTCATCAGTTATGCTTTTTGGGGAAGTAATGAGAAGATTTAGATAATAGGCACCATCACCCAATGAGAGAAAATTTGGAAAATGTACACAAAATGAACATATCAAATCTTCATTTATTATCAGCTAACTCAAGAAGAGTAGACTACAATTAAAATTATATTCTTATATGTCACTTACCTTCTGTGTGATTACCTCTTGATTATTTGGATCAGTTAATCCTGTTGTACCATTTGGTGTAATAAGCTTCATAGCACTTTTTCAATTAAGAAAAATAATCACTTCTGGTCATTAATTTAAATGCTATCTCTCAACAAATATCTCATCTCTCTTACTCAGAACTAATATGTCACACAGTTTTAGATTCTTAGAAAGACTGATTCTGAGTGAGCTGCCATTTTGTGTTCGAATACTTCCTTCAAAGAAATCAGAATCAGATGAGTTATCAGCACTTACAGTGAAGTTTCTCTCAAAAATCAGATGAATTATCAGCGCTTACAGTGAAGTTTCTCTCAAAATCCTCCCCAGAGCTTTTTTTTTTTTTTTTTTAAATGTACAACAAGCTGAATACTTCTCATGGCAAACTGAGTTTAGCTTAAGTGAACACACTACAGTTGCATTCCAATTCTTATTCTCATCAGATCATTTTTTTGTTCTTCCTGGTAACAGCTCTAGCATCATTTGCTGATATTCAGTTTGAGATCAAGCAGATAAACTAATCCACAATATATTGACCAGAACATTGGCCGGGTAAAAATAGCAGGTCAGGAGGTAGCTTCTTAATGAACTTAAATTTTATTCCCATAAGTCATTGTTGTTAAAAATTCAGACTGTTTCACCGATGTAGTTTTCAACCTGTTTTTATAAGCAAGGGGCAGTTTTCCTAAGAGAAGAGGCAGACTGGCATGTAGGGTAGGTGATAAAAAATGAGAAAGGAGTTATGGAGTTTATAAGTTTTCCACTCACTATAAGTTATAAGTTTTAGAGCTGAGTATCTAAGCAGTATTTTCAGAAGTCTTAATGTACCTCATTTCCACTGACATCAGCTGCAGATAGCAGATACTTAATAGGAGCCATATGCCAAAACGTAGTGCTTCTCCTAGACCCGCATCTACAAAGGTATGATGATATTTGATGCGTCTTCATACCTAATATTTAGCTGACTGGCTTAGAAGGAGAATTCACACCTCTGAGTCGTCACTTAGATCCCTGGAGTTGACAAAGAGGAAAAGAGGAACACTTTCTCTTGTAAGAAGTCATCCATTTGAGTATGAAGGGAAAGCCTCTCTCCCGCTCAATTAGAGGAGGTGCAACCTGCTGTTTGCCTAACAGCCTAGGAGGACTTCTCATCAAGAGGGAGAAGATGCCCCTGTGTCTCACTGGCTGGTATAGGCTGGAGTGTGGGTCCAGGAGGAATGATGGCTGGGTTACCTTTAAATTGAAGTTGGACCACAGCCCAGCTATAAATGCAAGACTACAGAATTTTTTTTGGCTGATTTAGGATTCTCATCTGGGACAGGAAATGTTTGAAAAATAGAGTCCCGTGAATAAGACCAGAAGCCCAAAGGCTCTTCCATCTTGCCTCCTGCTGTGATAAGAGTAGGTGTTGGAGGCCAGGTATCCTTGCTCAGAGTGGCAGGGCCTTGTCACCAGGCTGAAGATGCCAGCTTTCCTCTGGCTTCTCTGACACATGTCAATGAGGGACATATTGGACAGTTCTGGCTGTCAGGGACAGCTATAGCCTACAATACTTAAAGTGCCTCAGGTGAAAACTACATGTCATTTTCTCATTAGAGGAATATCAGCTTCAAGTGTGGCAACATTTACACTTGTTTAGTATCTGGTTTGTTTAAAATATGTGGATATTCTATTAACATGGTAGTTCTGAATCATTAATGACTCAGTGTACTTAAAGACTGGTGGAAAAGCTGAAGGTGATAATTCAGGGAGTTCATTAACACACTGGAAAAAAAAAACAACACTGTATGAAACCCATTATCCTCCAAATTATTTACATTATAGAGATTATATTTATTAAAAAATGCATCCTTGCAGTATATTTATTCCTCTCTTAATTTTTTTTCTATTTAATTAGTTAATAGTAGAATTCATTGACCAATTGTAAAGCTTTTTTAATAGTTAGTATATTGTATTCAGCTACATTTCTTACATGCAAATATTCTTTACTTGTCTTTTTTTTTTCCCCTAGATGGGAAAGGAGCATTCTCTCACATGTGGGCTTGGATATTATGAAAATTTTTTGTAAATAATAGAGAAAATCCTGGTCTTACATTGCTATAAATAAGAGGCAACTTTACTGAAGTCAGTGGCTACATCGGTGTAATACATCTGAAAAAGTATGATTTCGGGACTCAGTGTTCTGGCCAGAAATCCTGAGCTGCATCACTTTAGCAGTACTGATTTATAGCATTTGAGGATCTCACCCTGTATTTAATCAGGCGCATTACCCCAAGGAATAGGTAAAAGCAAAATGTCAGCCAACAAGTATAAAGGTAACTAACTACCTACAATTCATATAGTTCTCTGAAGAACTCTAAAAAACAGAGAAAGTTTCCATATTACTTACTGCAGCAGTATAGTGTGGAAATATCCCAGCTGCTAAATGAGTTAGCTGGAACAATGCTACAATGGCGTATATTGATTGTACGGTGTGTAGAACAGACAACCCTGACAACTGGTGGGGACATTATTCTCTCAGGTGCCAGCTGCAACAGCCTGACATATAGCAAGGTTCACAAGTACTTGGAGGTGAAGTGATAGAAAGTTGATGCTCATGCTTCTTACCACACTTCACAAAACATTACAAGTAAGGAAGCTGAGAACAAAGTCAGTCAGTTTTAAACAGCTTAGAAGTCAGAAGATATTTGGCTACATTCAGCCTTACATGTTAATATGTCCTGGATGAGTGATGCACTTCACTCATAAGAGAGAAGCAGCAAAATGTTTTATTGATATAAGACAGTGATTTAACAAATTTCAATGGTAAAGAAGACTGGTTTAACAAGATTCGATGGCAAGGTACACTCGGTTATTTACTGCATAGAGGACAGGGTCAGACAAAATTGTCAAGGAGAGCCTCTGGTTGAGTCATGAGGTTCAGAGTGGACCCCCTTGCTTTCCAAACTCCTCCTCAAAGAAGTCTGGGTGTGGCTGGATCCAATCTTAGTCCCAGACTTGGTCAGCGGTTTATGTCTAAAGGATTATGTGCACAATCAGAGATGCAACTTAGTAAAGTTCGCAAAGTTTCAGCATACTATTAGTCTCTTACTGAGGATCTGTTGTGGGTAAGGAATCTCTTGACCTCGAGAAGTAACCTTGAGAGGCATCCCAGCCTGCTGCAGTGCAGGAAAGCTCAACGGGCTCTGGGCTGTCCCCTATTTAAGGGGTAAGATGATTGACTCATAGTCATATTTGCATACCAGTCGTATTTTGGTTGGCGCATGCTCAACTAGCCTTTGGCTACTGTGCTGTTATCTGTCTCCCCAGAGTCCAATTTGAGCCAGATGCAGCTATCACAACTGGACACATCCATCACGACTGCCACTGGTGGTTATCGCTTGAGCAGGGTTGAGGGTGAAAGGTCAGGTTGAGGGTGGGGGGGAAGCACACTGTCACATAATATAAGTGATTTTTAATGAACCATAAGTGCTATTTTTAATTTGCATGTTTTTAATTGCATGCAGTCAAGTTCCTGTGTGGATTCATGACAGGAGGTTTTATCTTTTATTGACTGAAGTGCTATGTTTGCTCTTCATGCTGAGGAGAGGTCCATCAGAAACCCAGACTGGCTAGGGGAGACCACTGTGATCGCTTCTGCTGGCTACTTATATAACACACACTTTCTTTGTCTCATTATGCTGGAAATTAGGATATGCTACAGTTTCAGTCTAATTTAATCTAGTTTTAACATTCATCTAGAGGATTCTGGTATTCCTTTGCTTTATCTAAAGACCTTGACTATCAAATTTCTCATCACTTCATGGGCACTTACTGCTAACTAGACATCCTTCCAAGCAGTTCAACTCAAAGTGATTTTGCCTGGTCACTATTTACCGTGTCCCCCCCAAACCTTAATAACTGGGAACTTCAGCAGGAGGATTTTATATTTGTTTATTTGCTTCATAGGTCACTAGTAAAAATACTATGCCACATAGAGCCAGATTTCCGGAAAGGATAGAGAATAGGGAGTTGTAAGATGTGTGAAAAGCTATAGGGACAGGTGATTTTTTTTTTCTCCTTCCCTCTCAAACCCAGTCTGGAACAGAGGGCAGTTTTAACTTCTGGATGGACAGAGATTCAGAAAGGAAAAAGAAAGAATGGTAAAATGATTGCTGTTGCTTTTTTTCCTGTCAGCATACCTGATAACCTCCTGTCTTCCTGATCTTTGTCTCCATCGTAATCCCAGGCACTGAAAAGTAAAGATGTAATGACAGCAAAGTGACATTGGTTCATCTTTTCTAAGTTCTAATTATTCAGTTCTGGGAAATTGTGTTGCATGAACATTTCTGGAGGGACAGTTTGAGCACTGCAGCTACATTATTCTGGTACTGCTGTTAAGTAGTGGTATTGTCTCAGTTACTAGGCGATCTGTATATAACAAATAATTTCATTTTCCTTTATGGCTTCTGTCACCTTCTCTCCTCATTAGTTCTAGCTATTTTATGCTCTTTTTCCTCCCTGAGGCAATTCTGCCTTGTCTCTGGACAGCATATGGGAATGGGCAGAAAGGATTGACACATGGTACAGGATCAGTCCTCTCCACTTTAAATATGTTTTTTTTTTTTTTTCTGCAGGATGTATTTGGTTGGGATATCAAATTAGGTTCTTCTCTTATTTCTGTGACTGGCTAGGTGCTATGGACCATCACACAATGTCCATTTATAGATACATCGGATCTTTACTTAGAAAATTTCTCTTAGGTTCTAGTACACTATATTCAGTGTATAGTCACTATACTATTCAGTGTAGTCACTATATTTTTTCTTGTATTTAGGATTAAAGTGCAGTATATAAGGTTCAGAAAGGGCACATAAGATCACTTCACTTGACAAGTGAGCTGTTCTCATAGTTTCTTTGACTGTGCAGAATAGAACTCTAAAATGTGCTGCTTAAAATATATAAATCTTGCAATGGTTTCCCTAAAACCTTATTTAATGAAAATTCTCTTAAAACATGGAGACCATTTTTTGCCCCACATAGAACTGCTCTGTATGCCTCTGATGTCAACATGTGCGACCTGTTTTGAATTTACTTTCAAACATATATGTGTATGTTTATCTGTTTATCTCTGTGTGTATGTGTGTGTATGCATATATATGTATATATGTGTGTATATATATATGTGTGTGTGTGTGCGTGTGTGTGTGTACGTGTATATATATATATATATATATATTTGTTTGTAGGTACACAAATATAATCTACCTGGCTTCTCAGACTCCACACTTTGGTATTTAAAGTATTTTTATTGGTGCAGATGACTATGGAATAGGTGCTGGTCATTAACACTGCTAGACTCTGAGAGGCATTGTATCTCCAAGAAGCTCTGGCTTGACCTATTTATGCTTGCTTTTATTTTGTGCAGAGTGCCTTAACTTAAAATTTAGCTAGTGAGTGGAATAAATTTCTATAAACCCTTCTATATTTCTTCACTGTGCTTTACATCACTGCTGACCAAGATCCTGGAACATCACCTGGAAAAAGGCATCTAAAATCCAAGATCAAAGAACCATCCTTTCCTCTGTGTGATGGTCCTATCACTATGCAGCAGTCATGTCCATCTTCCTTTTTCCACCAGCCCAGTGATTTTTGAGTTTCTTGCCACACTTTGACATAATTTCCAGCACAGTGATAAAAGGATCTGCCCCAAATCTGGTCTACAGTTCAGGGACTGGGTACTTTTCAGAAAGATATGCTTCATCCTCTTCTGGCTGAGGTGGAAGAATAGCATATTAAACAGGTTATGACACAAAAGGGACAAGTTTACTACCATGTGCACTTCCAACATTCACATTTTAAAGAAAAAAAGTAAGCTCTGTCCAAAGCATTATGCAGAAGCACAGAGGAGCCTACCTACTAAAGAAGGTTGAAGCCTATGAATCCAAAAAAGGCTCTTCTTTTTAGTTTAGAATAAGGTGAAGTACAGGCAGAATTTCATATGTACTCAAGTGTGTACTCTCTCAAAGCACCAAACTCATAGGTGAATTTTTGAGTCCCGTTCTTGGATACCCAACTCTTTATTGAGAATCTAGATGTCCAACAAATGCCTTAGGTATGTAGGTAAGATTGTGTTTTTAAGATAAATATTCTTATCAAATATTCAGATTTTAGGAAATTTAATCTCAGATGCCTACTGGTCTTAGGAAGAAAAACTTATTTTCTTGGTATAAAAATATTCTATGGGAATAGTTATAATTATGACCAAATATCATCCTACCATGGCTATTTTGAACCTGGTACAACACCTCTGTGTTTGCGAAGAGAATCAGATAATGTTTTGAACAACCTTTTCCAGAAACAAATACATTTAAGTGTTCTGGGTGAAAACGTAGAAATAAAATAAACAAAAATACTGGAGATTCAATTACATGTCAAAATATACTTTTGATTTTTAAATCTGAGAATACAAAGACTACATAAAAACAATACAAGATCATGGAAAGAGCATTGAATCTTCTCAGTTCTTTTGTATACTTGCTTTTATATTTTACTGTTACTGTTTTAATGTTACCTCTCTATATTCAATACATCATTTTACTTGCAATTTTAATAGTTTTGAATCAAATGGACAGTACATTTGAAAGACAAGCAATTCTCCCTCCAATTAATTCATTAGCCACTTTACTCATTATAAGGCAAACTTAGTACATTCAAACAATTTCAGACTCTTCCTCTTAAATAATTTGTCACTGTGACTGTGCTGATTCTAAGCACAGCCCATATATTTTATAGTTACCAGCTCAGCAGCTGGGCAATGCAACTCTTCTAATAACATATCCTTGGAAGTGCTGAGCATGTTGAGTTCCCAAAGTTTCAGGGGGAGGGACAGTTTGCATTGCGCAGGACTGAGCTCTACACAGCCCTAGCAACGGTGGAAATATAACTTGCAGATTTTGAGCCAATGCCATTGAAGTCAATGGGTGAGAGCCTGGCTCCTTGGTGCTATCAGAGGTTGGCTGTGAGCTTCAGAGCCATCGGGGAATCACCTAGGGAAGTTCTGATCCTGATTCAGACAGAATAAAAGCAGGATGCCTCAGTGGGAAATAGTTACTCTTCCTGACTCTGAGGCGAGGTAGATGTGCTTGTTTATGGATTTGTTCTTGACTCAAGAGGTAGGCCAGGTCAGTAAATCGCCTGGTGCCCCTGGACTGAATTTCAGGGAGAAGTGGGCTTTTTGTGATGTGGGTGCTAAGCACTGTGAAATCACCCACCAGTTTGGTCTTGAGCTGAAGTGAGGCTGAGTGGCCCCTTAACAGCTTGTCTGCACCCACGCTCACTGCAGCTACCAGAAGTTTGTCCCATACAAACCCCTGTATGTGGCACTGCCCACGTAATTATTATTCTGTATTCACCATTGAGCAGCGTGATATGCATAAGTTACACAAGGCTGAACCCTGATGATGTGCACAGTGTGTTGCTTTAAAAATATGGTGTGTTGAGTATTTAGCAGTGTAAACATATGGTCCTGGAGTTATTACAAAGCCATATGGGGCCATGTAGGACTCTCTTCTCTACTTAACAGTAGTGCCAGGTACACATCTATATGGTCTCATCTTCATTGGGCAATGTGTGTTCTGTTTCTTTACACCTTTTTGAGCACCACTGGCTTCTGTGCTCATTTTTCAGTTTAGACTGAGTATGGAAGTTCACTGGAAATTTTCCAATTTCTAATTACTTGAGTTAATTGGAAGAATTTTAGATTTGTCTTTGGTGGCATTTTCTTACCATGGATAATAGCTTTGCTTTTTCCATCAAAGTTTAAAAAAATATGTAGCAGAAGAAACAAACAAGTATCTGAGCTGTGACTACCTCCTGTTTATAATTATCAACAAAATAGAGAAAATCACAGTTTCTCTGTTTCCTGCAGTGTTACTAAAGGAACATGACAATCTTTTAAAGAACATAAAGATCACTGAAATTCAGAGAAAAAAAATTATGAAGGCACCAAAAATAGACATCTCCATGACAGCTTTTAACTTCAAAATAAAATTGAAAAATACTCCTTGTTTTGTTGTGGTGAGATTTTTCACAATGAACAATGCTTATAATTTTTACCAAAACTCTTCTAAAGAAGTGGCTTCAGAGATCTTTGGTAACCTCTTGTATTTTCTGAGTCAAGAGAAATAAAGGAAAAAAACCAAACAAACCATCTTCTCTGCTATTATTGATTTGAAAAACTCTTTAAGTTCTTATTTGGTTAGATGACTACTGTATATTAAGCATTCCTGATACATTTGTTGCTTTGAGCATCTTTCCCTCCTCATAATTAAACTAATTAGACAATTAATCAATGTCACCTGTAGCCCTGAATGGCAACTGACGTTAATGAAGGAGTTTGTTCAAAGTCCAGGCTTGGCAGGGTGAGAAGAAAAGTCTATATTCTGCAGGTGGAAAGCCAATTAAAACTGTGGAGTTAGGGTGGCACAGATTGGAATAGAAATGAACCTTGTGAAAAATATCAATTCCTGGTTGTCTTTTGAAATGTAAAATGCCACCTGCAGCCTAGAAATCACAGGAAAAAGGTACCCACTTTGTTGCTTCACGCACCATTGTAATTAGATTGCTGAGTTCATCAACCCTTCTCCAGATTTTAGAGAAATAGTCTCTCTGTCCAAATATTAACAGTAGAGTAAAAGCTTAAGAGATGAAATGATTGTAGATCTGTGTTTCAACTGCTCCACTGCTGTGAGACATTCTGTTTTTGGTAGTGAACATTATCAAGCTGTAATAACTGCTATTCTAGTTAATAAAACCTAAGTAAATCATATATAGCATATAAAGGACATACTGCAGGGACCAATTTACCTCTGTTGGTGAAAATTACATCTCCTACGCCAGTAGGGTGCCATCCCTTAGGAGCAGGGGGTGAAGAATTCATTGTCAGGGAATGGAAAACACCAACTGTTTTCATCTATTGCCTCAGTGAGGATTTACAGGGCTGCAGTAAAATATGAGAGCTGGGACACTCACCCCACTCCTACTCCACTCATTTTTCAATGCACCATTTCTTTACAATCCTCCTTTTGTCTGTCTGTGTTTTTCTTCTACACTGTCTTTAACATACACAGCCTGCCTCAAATGCTTCAGGCATCTGCACTTTGTCCCTGCTATACAAACATCCTTGTTCATTTTGCTCACCTGTCATTCCTGCTATTTGTCCCCAGCCAGTTCATGGTGTGTGCTCTAATAACATTACAAGGACAAAAAGAAGGATTTTGTGTCTATTAAGGGCTTCATCTGAACATCCCTGTGAGTACAAGGAAAGGGTTAATTCACTCTCTCTATAGAGAATTAGTCCATAGTCTTCACCACCCACAGCTGTAGAGTCTCTGTGCATTCTGAAATCCTACTGCATTTGTGATATTTAATTTGCCATCTATATTAAATCATACAGAAAGGGTCTGTGTAATACAGATTTGAACTGAGACCCTCAGTTCTGTGAATTTATTCTAGCTTCTGAAGTGTCCTTTAAGAAAAGTGTTCTTTAAAACGTGTGTGAAAAATGAAATACAAAAAAGAAAAGCAGATGACCATGCAGCTAAAAAAGTAAATTAATAAAATTTCCTTTGTTAGGCTGAACAAAATTTAAATTAAGAAGGATTAGTAAAATACATAAAATTAGGCCAGGGACCAAAAATGAAATGGGCTTTCCCAGTTCAACACTGAGCAGAGCTTCCCAGAGTTATGAAAGATGGATTTTTTTTTCTTCCCAGAAAACCTTGTTATAAATAGCACTGAGCCATTAGGCACAAAATGCATAATTACCATACCCTGTATACTCATGGGCAATGGAGGGACAACAGATCAAAAGTCACTTCCTCTGCAGGTTAAAATTGAATGATTATTCCTGGCTTCAGAGCAGTTTTGCCAGTTTACATTTCCTGACAATCCAGCTACCAAGATTTCCTATCAGCGAGTTAAATAAAATCCAGGCAAAGTCAAGGACGTGTTCTAAGTTGCTGCTAAATTATGGGGAAAAAATATGATGCCACAGAAATGAGCAGCTTAAGTAGAAAGGTGATGGGAGTTGGCAGTGTATGTATGACCAGGCTTAGCATTGCAGAATATGTCTATGCTGTGGGACTCAGGAGCATCTTTTAGCTCCCAGGGCCCAGCTCACACGCTGGCAGCCCCCTGATGGCATCCTGGGATGAACCTGCGGTGTGCACATCCCTCATGGTCTGCTTGGGCTCACAGGCAGGGATGGGCAAGACGGAAAGCAGCCCCAGGCAGTCCCAGCAGACAGCTGGATTTTGCCAGCTGGGAAGGCGGTAGCAAGTATAGCCCTGTGGATTAGGCATAACCACCTCCCCTAAACCTGACTATATCCTGTGAGGGGGTTTTAAGAGACTCCATGGCCTGGAGTTAAGCAACTCCATACCCACCCATTGCATATCAAGAGCTGGGCACCTCACACTGGAGTATCAAATGCAGTGACCTGGGAAATAAATACTGAGGGGTTTCAGGACACACTGTGAGGCTTTAGTTTTCTACCTCCCAGGGCTTTGCTTAAAATTCACAGATGTAAACCATTTACTGATGGTAGGCAGGAAACTCACACAAAGGAGGAATGCATGGAGTTAGAGAAAAGAAGTGGGAGAAGATTCACACTCTCATTTTGAGTAGGAGTTTTAATTCAGACATCTAATCTTCCAGGAGAATACACTAAAAATTCCTTTACAGAGCATTTTGGAGAGGTGGGCAGAGTGCAGTTGACTCTATTTCTCCCTGAATCAGCTACTTAAGGATTAAATGAGACAACAAAAGAGTGGTGATACCAGGCATGGTGATTAGGATGCTGAACACCTCTCCCTGTGGGCAACCCTGCTGCAGTGTAGGTGTAAACATCTGGTATAAGCTGCAATATTCTGGCAATATTTCTATGGTCATGGAAAAGTCAAGCATCAGTTTTGAAGTTATAAATTGGGCTTAGACACCTAAATAGAAGGTAGATGCCCGGGCTGTTTGGTGGATCTAGTATTTGGATACAACCTTTGTTCTATGCTTTGGGTATTTGTTCTTACTTCTATAAGAATATCTTAAGAAATATGAAAATTTACACCCTTTAGTTATGAAAAGTAAGAAAAAAAGTGAGGAAAAGTGAAATGTAAGAAAAAAGTGAGGAAAAATAGAAAAAGGTACATTAAAGGGAAAAAACATAAGAGCCAAAGCATGGTGATACTATCACTGCAAGAGCAACGAAGTTTCATCCCGCTTGCTTTGTCCATCACAAAGAACAGTTAATATCTTTGGCCCAGTTCTTTGCATTAAGGGAGTGCCAGAAAGATATTTATGTTGGTGTAAGAGAATCTAAAAATCTTATTACAAGTAATTCACAGAGTCAGTCCAAACTACAGGCTTCCATTGTACATGGGTTTTGATAAAGTCTGAGCCTGGAGTTTAGAAGCCCACTATTCAACTCCAGGAGCAGAAATGTAAATCCAGTGCTAGCCCTTGAATTTTAGCTCCTCTGTCAAAGGTGCCAAGTACTGTACTTTCAGCTTCACAACAGCATAGTCAAAGGGAAAAAGATATTGCAATGTGAATAGTTATAGAAAGTGACTAGTAGGAGCTTTTTTTTTTTTAGATTACAATTAAAGTATATATTTTCCTTTATGCACGTTGTACATATACTACAATAATTTCTACTGCTCTGGTTACTTTATAAACCTATGATAAGAGACAGACTGCTATGGAGAACTTACAGACTAAACTTTAATACTGACATCAAACTCTCTGCCCAAGCATAGCCACATGGAAAATAGAGTTTCCTGTTGAACACAAATCTGCAGGATCAAATTTAAATCAAGAACAGGCTTAACAAACAGATGTAAATGACAAACATGGAAAGAAGAGAAGGGTGTCAGAGAAGGGAACATGCAGACGTATATACTAACTATAGTTAAAATTTTTAGGTCTGATAAATTTAAACATGGATCAATATTCTTAGAAATGAATTATCATATGCATGAGTTTTCTTGTGGCATCAGAACACTTACCTAGCAATCTGGCAAAAAGGTTTGACTTAGCAAGTTTTTCCCTTCCCTTGTGTGGCGAAACACAACTACCCCCCCCCCCCAATCTCGGGCCCAAAGTGTGGTGGAGCATAACTATCCCTCCCCCCCCCCCCATCTTATCTCAGGCCCCAGTTGACCGCAAAAAACTGACAGCACCCAGGGCTGACCAGGAGGAACTAGGTGATACTGGTTGCAACTGGTGAGGCCAGAAATGGGCAAGAGATCAGCAAAAAGGTATATTTTCCCCAACACAGTATGAGATCAGCAAAAAAGGTGTATCTCCACACCAAATATTGTATGACCATGAGTCAAACTCCATGCCCATAAATAGCGCTGCAGCCTAGAGTCCATTGAGCTCTCCTGCACAGTAGCAGGCTGCACGGCGGTGGATCTCCCCTTGAGCTGAGACACCTCTCAAGGTTACTCTCCGGGAGTTAAGAGAACCTCTGACAAGAAACTGTTGGAGGGGTAAGAAACCGAGACTCTGGCACTAACAAATGTGCAGTAAGATTTGCTTGCTATGACTACACTATATGGCCATCTTCAATACTAACCAATAACCTTCCCCCCCACTTCGCTCCCACGACACCTTGTTCTCCAGGAATTTTGGATTAAACCCTAAGTTTCTTATATGGTATTTTATATATTTGGTTTAGTCTCACTCTGGATTAAATTCTGTCAAGCAATAAAGCAAAATAATGGACATGTATCAGCACATGGCAGGACTCTGGCATGTTCCACCTCGCACCTTGACTAATGCCTGAGAGGAGGTGATTCAAGGAAAGAAAAAGGAAGGAGAAGGAAGTTGAAGAAATATTCTGCTAATTCAAGTAAATCCTGTATAATACTTGAAAACTACATGAATTCCGTTTTAAGCTAAATGAAATATTGCAGATGATGTGCAGTTTAGTCATTTTATTATCCAACCATTTTTCCTGATCTTTATAAGTACAGTGCAAGCCATTCCAGCTGCCTCAGAGACACCAGTATCAATTATCATTTTGAAAATGATCATTTATTTGTAAATGTTTAGTATTGTCTTAGCCAATTTTGATCCTTGACAGTATTTTACAGCTTGATTTCCTTAATAGTATCTTTTGAGAGAATTTGTCAAAAGCTTTTAGAATGTCCTAGTAAACCATATTAATTGTTTCTCCTTCATCATTGAAACTGTTGACAAGCTCAAAAATTCTAATAGATCAGTGAGGCACAAGCATTTTTTCTTCCTCATGGAAGCCACTGTAGTCATCTGTATAATTTTTTACTCCTCTAGGCATTTCTTAAGTGTATATTTTATTGTCATTTCACATAGTTTTCACTCTGGAACTGAAGCTAGGTTGTGGGGATAGCAAATGCCAAATACAACTGTAGTAGCTATATTAAAGCTGGGCAAAATATTTGTTGAATTCCAGACATTACATACAGTAGTTGACTTTGGGAGATTTTATATTCTTGCCAGCAGCTCATTTATTTCATTCTTAAATTTCTTCAGAACACTTAATTTAAGATTTTCCGGTCCTAGTGACTAGTCAGCATTTAATTTTACAATTTGTTCCAGCACCTCCTCTTTTGATCCTCAATTTCAGACAGTTCTTTTTATTTTGTGAAAATACAGGACTGCCTTTACCACACACTTGTATATGCAATGACAAAAGACATAAAGAACTAAAGGGGTGGCAGGAAGGATAGGGGTTTTCTCCTGCTCTTTGGTTTAATTTTATTTTGCACAGTGAGTGTTACACTCTAAGTCTGTGCTTAAAAAACAGTGACTTCTTTTATACTTTTCTTCAGGACTAAATTGGCAATATTTTGCCTCATTGCAAATGATTTTGTATGTCTGGCCAAAAAAAAAAATTTAAATGAGATTTTGTATTGACCTCCGTCATTTGTGAATATAGGGAAAATTGACTACTGCTGCTAATCTGTTCATCAGGAACCTTTTTTAGAGGATTAAATTATGAATAACACTACAGATAGTACCAGAAACAACTTCCTTTAGCTAATTAATCCAAGAGATAGACATACTTTGGCATAAATAATGGAGATACATGCTTTTAGTCAGTGCTATTAACACCTTCAAGAAGTGTTCTCACACTGCTCCAGTTAGTAATGTACACTTAACTCTTTCTTTTGAGGATCTTCATTTATCCTTCATTTAATACAAATTAATTAAATATAAATACTACAAAATTATACTCATCCCAAATGACAAAACATGTAGAAGTATCAATTCTTGTAAACAGACTGTAGAATTTAACTAATACTAATATTATTGCTAGCTATGTCTGCGATTTGTTCAGGTCTTTCTATTGGAATGTATTTTCATTATCATAATTCAATACACAAGAGTTAGAGCCCAGATAATTACAAGTGAGGAGCAGGGGATAAAATATAAAATATGACATTTCATCTGACAAGCAAATATTAGATAAATATAAAGCAGAGATTTTCTTTAGCAATTTAATTTTGCTATAAAGGCCAAAAAAAAAAAAAAAGAAAGAAAAAAGAGAGAAACTAATGAACCAGGCCATCCTCACTATCTATACTTATGGCTCTTTGGATATATAGATTTTATAACTAAGATCAGAAAACATGCCATTTAAATCTACTCTATATTAAACCAGCAGCCTGCTCTGGATTGTCCACAATGAATCGTTTCAAAAGGCTAGTCTAGAATAAAAAGGAAATTTAAAAGGAAGAAAGAGTTACCTTCTTTGCCCCTTTAGGGATACTGTTGAATATATTATTTTTCTTCTCTGTCTCAGGATCTCTAGCCTGGAAATGTCTTCATTTGTCATAGTTCTCAGACCTTTTTTTTGATCAAAAGAGTTACAGAAATCAATCTGCAATGACCCTAGAGGGTCCTATAAGGGCCCCTTTCAAATTCTCTATTGTTCAAAGCTTGACTATAATATTGGTACCACAACAGTTTCCCCTGTTAATGATGTTCTCCAAACATTGGACAATGAGCCAGCAGTACATGGCTATAGCAAACTTTCATACTCCTAATCACTTAATGTTATTATTAAGCCTAATTGTGCTCCTAACAGTAAATGAAACCTTGCTTGACCTCTTCCTTCTTCTCTGAGTGGGTTCCAGTGATCTCAAAGACCCCCTGAGGCAAGGCCATGTTTCACCACTTCTATTCAGTGTGTATACTAGGTGGCTAGAGAATATTATGGGACTATTTAGACTGCAGTTTCATCAGTTTCCTTATCTTCCCCCTCTCTGAACTCACTAAATCTTGCTTTGAAATAGTCTGCTTGATATATAGACATGGTGGGAGTAAAATCCAGACAGAAAAAAGGAGTATAAAGAGAAATTTTTGGAGGATTAATTGTTTTTGCCATAATAAGAACACGTATTCATTCACTGTCAAGAAAATTTGCAATCACATTCTTTTTGCACTTAAAGCTGCTTCTTGATCTCTGTTGAAGACAATATTCAGATGAATGCTTTCCCATTTGTGTCTGGCCAAAAAGGTAACCTGTGGTTTATATTTCTTGCAAAGTGAAAACCTTGTTGTAGCTATTCTTACCTCTTAATCTCTGATGGGACCATTGCAATGAAAGAGTCCAAAATGTCACTTTGGGTTAGAACTTAACTCTGTAAATAATTGCAGAGCACATAACATTGTTGCTTTTCTTGTTTCACCTCTGGCTTTGGGAGCAAATGAATGTAAAAAACTTAAAAACTATTAAAAAAAATTAAACTATTCATTTAAGATAGCAATACACTTCTACACACTAGCTACACATTTGGTCTCTTGGCTAAGACGACTGTCAGGGGATGTCTACATCAGCAAACACAGAGCAATTGTAGAGAATCAGTGTGGTGAAACAGGTATTGCTGAGGACCTGATATTCACATGAAATGTATTTCAGTGGTTTGCTTCAGATAGCTTTAGTCTAACCCCACGGATGGAATGAACATTGGAATTTTGAGTATATTCCATATGCTACAGAGGAGCATCTTTGGGCTTAGTTTCTTTCGAAAAGAATCTGGTCTGTGTACTCTGCCACTGCCTATGATGTTAACCCAAGTGTGGGAAGTGGCACTGACCGAAAGATTCACTCCAATGAGCAATCTTGGTCTGAACTAAAAACCTGATGCAGAACACCCAGGGACAGTGCTGTAACAGTATGTTCTTCTATAAAACAAAAGGAATCGGTATCTTAAGCAGTAGTATAACTCAACGATATGTTTCGAGTTCCATCAGGGTTAGTGTAGAAAGGGATATGGCCTAAAAACTTGCAGGTCTTCCATTGGCACTGCCTGGTGGGTAAGCCTGGTGAAGGGTCTTCCAATGTCATGCCCCATACACACTGAAGTTTGAACAATTGCAAGCCTTTCAGGATTACTCAGTGTGAAGAGAAGTTGTGTTAAAAGCAGAGGTCCTCATCTTTACCCAATGACAAGAAGAAGAAAGCTATAGCTCTGGGAAGTCTGCAGCTTTGGACAAAAAACTCAGCACAGTTCCATATGTCTCTCAGATGTTTATTCATCAGAGAAAATTTTTTTTTGTCTTGTGGTATTGTATAAAATGTGCCATCAGCATAAAATGCACTATTTTTTTTTTTCTGAGACATTCCCATGATTTTCATGCCTCAGCTTAATATCTCAGAGACACCAAGCTATAAAATTAAACAGAAAAAGGATTAGAAAAGATTAATCAGATGTGTATGCAGAACTGGTATCACAGAATGTTTAAGGTTGGCAGGGGCTTCTGGAGATCATCTAGTCCAACCCCCCTGCTCAGTATCAATACTGAGCTTTTCTTTTTATTATGTGCCATGTCTAGGTGATGAAAAACAAAACTTTTTCATGCTGTTGTCCCTGCATGCTGAGGAAAACTGCAATCAATATTTTCCAAAGTCATTATAAGGAAACAAATCATTCAAAGAATGTAATTAACCTGTAATTATCAGATGATAATGAATACCATATCCAATATCTTACCTCCTTTGAAAGTTACAGTTATGATGTGAGAGAAAATGAGACATGCAAGAAACAGGTTTCCATGTTATGCTGTCAAAATAGGTGACTGAGATTTTAAATAGCTTATGAAGCAGTTGTTGACAGCTAAAAATAATCTCCTTGCAAGACAGAATTATCAGTTGATTGAAATGTGTCCAGAAGCAGGAGCCTGCTCCAGTAAGTAATGAAGGAATATTAGCAGTGAATTACTAATCCAATAAGCAGAGGGGACAAAGGGAGCAGTTTGAGAGATTAATAAGGAATGACAATACAGATGTCAGTGATGCTAGTGTTTGTTGAAACCAGGAGACAAGAAAATTCAAGGAAGACTCTATCCTTTTAAAATCGGTCAGAATCTTTTGCATATACAACATGTATTTAAACTGTAGAAATTCTGGCTGAGGAAGTAAATGAGGCCAGGAATTAACAAGATTCCAAAAGGGATTTGGCAGGTTTCTGGATAGGAAGAATATCCCATTATCCTTGCTAATGCTAACTAAAATCAAGTGTAAGTGTTATTAAACTCCATATTTAAGGCTTGAAGCCCACTTGTAATTATTTAAGGTCAGGAGGAGGCTTGTGTGGCAGCAAATTAACCTTAAATATGTTTACTTAGAGGTTTTCACACTTTTCTTTGAAACATCCCACTGGAATAGTGGGACATGAAGTTTGATCCAAGGGGCAATGCTGACCTTCCTGTTTCTCTCTTTTGGTTCCTCTTTATGGGCCTAGAATGAAGCCCTTGAGAAACCGTGTATGTGATGATGGATTTTTAAAATTAGTATTAGATAAAATATTAGTATAGATAAAATGTGAGGGAGCTGGCAGATGTTATTGCTAGGCCACTCTCCATCATCTTTGAAAGGTCATGGAGAACAGGAGAGGTGCCTGAAGACTGGAAGAAAGCAAATGTCACTCCAGTCTTCAAAAAGGGCAAGAAGGAGGACCCAGGGAACTACAGGCCAGTCAGCCTCACCTCCATCCCTGGAAAGGTGATGGAGCAGCTCATCCTGGATACCATTTCCAAGCATGTGAAGGACAAGGTGATCAGGAGTAGTCAGCATGGCTTCACCAAGGGGAAATCATGCTTAACCAATCTGATAGCCTTCTATGATGGAATGACTGGCTGGGTAGATGAGGGGAGAGCAGTGGATGTTGTCTACCTAGACTTCAGCAAGGCTTTTGACACTGTCTCCCATAACATCCTCATAGACAAGCTCAGGAAGTGTGGGTTAGATGAGAGGACAGTGAGGTGGATTGAGAACTGGCTGAATGGCAGAGCTCAGAGAGTTGTGATCAGTGGTGCAGAGTCTAGTTGGAGGCCTGTAGCTAGCGGTGTCCCCCAGGGGTCAGTCCTGGGTCCAGTCTTGTTCAACTTCTTCATCAATGACCTGGATGAAGGGACAGAGTGCACCCTCAGCAAATTTGCTGATGATACAAAACTGGGAGGTGTGGCTGATACACCAAAGGTCTGTGCTGCCATTCAGAGAGACCTGGCCAGGCTGGAGAGGTGGGCGGAGAGGAACCTCATGAAGTTCAACAAAGGCAAGTGCAGGGTCCTGCACCTGGGGAGGAATAACCCCCTGCACCACTACAGGCTGGGGGTTGACCTGCTGGAAAGCAGCTCTGCGGAGAAGGACCTGGGAGTGCTGGTGGACACCAAGTTAAGCATGAGGCAGCAATGTGCCCTTGTGGCCAAGAAGGCCAATGGTATGCTGGGATGCATCAGGAGGAGTGTTGCCAGCAGGTCGAGGGAGGTGATCCTCCCCCTCTACTCAGCCCTGGTGAGGCCACATCTGGAGTACTGCGTCCAGTTCTGGGCTCCCCAGTACAAGAGGGATGTGGCACTACTGGAGCAAGTCCAGCAAAGGGCTACAAAGATGATTAGGGGACTGGAGCATCTCTCTTATGAGGAAAGGCTGAGAGAGCTGGGCCTTTTTAGCCTGGAGAAGAGAAGGCTGAGAGGAGATCTTATCAACGTGTACAAGTATCTGAAGGGAGGGTGTCGAGAGGATGGGGCCAGACTGTTTTCAGTGGTGCCCAGTGACAGGACGCGAGGCAACGGGCACAAACTGAAACACAGACACTTCCATCTGAACATGAGGAAAAACTTTTTCACTGTGAGGGTGACAGAGCACTGGGACAGGTTGCCCAGAGAGGTTGTGGAGTCTCCTTCTCTGGAGATATTCAAAACCTGCCTGGACGCGATCCTGTGCAACGTGCTCTAGGTGACCCTGCTTGAGCAGGGGGGTTGGATTAGATGATCTCCAGAGGTCCCTTCCAACCTCAACCATTCTGTGTTCTGTAATTCTGTGTGTTCTGGAGCTCTCATAAAGACAAAGTGCCTTAATTACTTGGTGTATGAATGGTATGCTTCACAGTTTAGCAGGTGTTGCCTGAGGTCTAAGCTTTTCACCAAAGTACTTAATAAAGAGATAGCAAGTACTGTGCTCTTATTACTCCTGTTACTATAAACGTTATAATTTGGTTCTAACATCATTAATGATATTGTTACTATTGTTACAATTCACACAGCAGCCAAAACAAACTGAGACACATATAAATGGTTTTATAAGCCGGACAAGGGCTTTCCTCCCAGCATCTGTCTTCTTATGTTCATTGTGTTTTAAAAATGCCCCAAATCTCTTTTTGGCTAATATTTTCTATGCATGGCCTCATATTTTTGATGTGAAGACATTGCTAATGAACTTTTAGGCAGAAGCTATTAAGCTGTTTTGGGAGAGTGTAAGTGTGTGCATTGGGAAAACACACTATATAAATTCATTTTAAGATTGGCTATTCCTCACAATTTGCGGTTTTTTAAGCTTTCTGTGGGGAGGGTAACAATTTTTATTTCAATTTTGGGATCAAATTCTTATGCAGTCTTCTTTGCTTACTGGATTTTACATAAAATCTCCTGATTTGTATCATTTCTTAACTTTTTTGAAAACAAGACAATAAAATGCACACATTAGAATAATTTAAAATATCATTTCCACATGCACAGTAGCAACCATTCCTAATATTTTGAGCTAATGTCATGATGCTGATGGTAGCAGCTAATATTTACATAGTAATGTGGAAGATGTTAAACAGAGATAACTTTCTCTGAAGGCAGTAAGTATAGAAACACTGTCTGTATTGCCATACTGTATGTTCACTGTGTCATGTTATTATCCCATTGTTACAAAAAGCAGGTGCAGCTGGCGAGGACTTTTGGATGCCCTGTACTCCCAAAGGAGGAGCAGAAGTAATTAGGCTCTCCTTGCTCCCTGTGAAACCACAGACAGTCTTCAGTGGCTGATGTAGTGTGACTTGACTATCCTCAGTGTATAGGAGGACCTAATAGGTCCAAATGAACTATAAATGATAGTGGTAGATGACAATTGGTACTCCCTTTATCAGTGTAATTACAGCTATTTGCAAAAATCTGACTTAGGAACCAGACCCTGAATGGCAGCTCAGCTGTGCTAGAGCCAGCACAGAAGGAGTAAAAAGTGACTTCAAGTCACTTGAGTTTCCTCCAAATTCGGGGACTATCCATAACCTTGTTAGGCATTGCAATCTGAGTTACATGTTCAATGAAATCTAGAAACAGAGCTTGACTTTTTGACAATGAATCATTTCAGCCAGGTTTTCAGTTATAATCTGTGGACTAAATGTTATTCCTGTGTATATCATGACTTTTCTTATGAATATTCCATTTTTAAAAATAATCATAAGCTTGTCTGTGGACAGAACAAGGATAATAGAATTTATTTGCATCAACTGCTTACTGCGAATGAGTCTGACATCTTAGTGATGTTAGTCATATTTTCTCATAAAACATTATGTATCTGATTCATCCACAGATATAATATGATTTCTGCAAATCATTTGTGGATGCAGTCAGGAAATGGATCCGGTTTAAGCATTCATACTGCAACAAAACGTTTAGGAAGATGTATCAGAAATTTGCCTAGGTTTCCTTTTATAGTGGTCATGTGCCACATCCTAAGACTAAGCTAACAGAAAGCACCAAACCATCCGTTTGTGGTATGTACAAAGGGCTGATAGTTCATAAGTGCTTGTAAATGCTTGAGAGAACAAGAACTTAGAAATTAGTGTCAGAATATAATGCTGTATTCTGACCTTTTTATCTAGAAGAAGATGAAAAAAAAGGAGATTCTTTTTCAAGGCTGGGACTCTCAGGATGGGATTCTTTGCTGCAGAAGAGCAAATAAACTTTCCTCCTAGGAAGGTTAATCTATGCTTTGCTGCATCATTTAGCACCTTTGTTCATCCCCAGACATCATGTTTGTCTTGTCTTCTGTTTAGCTGTCTATTCTATCACCTTCTTACCTATATCTTCCGTTAAACATTGGATGGATTGCTGCCTTACAAAAAAAATTTCCAAAGACATCTAAGAATAAAAGCTGCTTTTCTATTCTGCAAAGCAGTGACCAGTATTATCTCAGTAAAAGTCATCTTTAATTCAGTGTAGTAGTACCTGGATCAAATCCTAAAAATAGTAATACCAGGAAAGTTACCAAACTGATTCTCCCTGTACTCTTTAGGAAAGAACCTTTGATGTCAGTGAACAAATGGTGCGCCTAAACTGTCAAGTAACTTACCTCCCAAAATAACTTTATGCAAGGTCCTGTGTGTTATCCACGTAGTATAGGTGTCGGCTGTCTCTCAAGCTCTGCTGACAGTGACAATTGGATTCTTCTGAGGTAAAACACACATTTGGGTCTGTGCATACTTCGCCCTGGGGAGCTGTTCCTTGTAGGCTTGGACAAGACCACACTGAGTTTGGCTTCGTTCACCCTGAACAGTCCTCTAGAGATGTCTCAGGAGGCCCTTTGCCCTCAAGCATCATCACACAGTTGCATGCCAAGGTGTAGGAAACAAGAAAAGGGAGGATGAATCTTTGGAAGAGCAGTAGAAACTGCAAGAGAGTGGTGGTAATGAAGCAGGTTACCGCGGAAAGGAGGCACCATGAACGACAGGTCTTCTCAGAGTTGCCTTGCCCAGTTTGCTGAGTGACTTTCTCAGCAAGTTGTTGACACTTTGGTCTTCTCTGGGGGATTTATCTCATACAACTTTGGACCTCTTTATTGCAGATGCCGGTATCTGAATTAACTTAGGATCCCTTCAGAGCTCCTGAAGAGAAAAAGGCACCATTCTTATGATGTGACGGAACTATTTCTGATGGTTACTTTGAAAAGAGGTGAATATGCTGACTCCACTGATTATATTGGCTAGATGATCTCCACTGATTATAAAGGAAATGACCAGCTCAGATGGAGACATTTTCACTGAGTCCAATAATCTCACCCAGCAGTCATTCCCAACATAATCTTTATGGGTGCCCACTAGTGTTCACTTTTCATAAGGGAAACTTGCATCACAGCAAATACTATATGTACTGTACAGAACATCAGTGAATACCAGGGGTGAAAGTATTCTTTCAGCAGGAAAATATCCAAAGGATTAAGCATGTCACAGTGCTTGGTCACAATTCACTTCAGAGAATGACAATCTTGTCCAAAAAGAGGTGGTAACAAAACTTCCACCAAGAGACACTTGACTGTAATTGGAAAAGTTTATCAGTCAAGTCCATACGTATCAAAGTTTCTGTGATTTCTGCAGTGTGAATGAGCCTGCATGAGGGCTCATTTGTCCCATTGTGTCTTGTCATTGTTATTAGAATATTATTGATTTTGATCAGCCTTACCCGCACATTTCTCTGAGGCATCCTTAACAGCTTATATATAAGTTTCCTACTACTTACCCATGGGAAAATGTCAGGGCATTTTAAGAAGTTAAGATCAGATTTTAACTTGCAAGTACTGAAATGTTATTTATGAAAGGATAGGTTTTAAAGGGGGCAAAGGAACTCATGTCCTCAGGAAAGCTCTCCAGAGGAAGGAAACATTTTCATAGTGTTCATATAAAAATGAGAAGAAAGACCTGTTCCTTGACCAACATTTTTCTCTTTGAAAGACTGAAAGATGGTTTCTGAATTTGCATCCACAATTTTCTGCCCAGGCAATCATTTGTCAGAGGGAGTCGCAGAACTTTCAACATACTGGAATTTTCTAGTTTTGCATGAGGTGACATTTGTATCCCAGTTAAAAAGAAATCATATTATTTTCATGAACAAAAGTTGTAGGCATTCATTCTGGAGAGCATATTAAATGTGTTGACCTTTCATGTCCAAGAGAGAACATGAGTGCATAACTGCTGTCAAATTTGCTTACACAGTTGCTATATAACCATGGTGTTACTTTATAAACTGTTATATAATACCAATTTCTTTTCTGTTCTTTAAAAATTATGTTTAAGCACTGCCAGTATGTGAATAAAAGAGGCAGATGTAGAATAAGCAGATATTTTATGATAACTCATTTATCCCTTCAGATAAAATGCTCCATTTACAAATACTTTGTAATCCTCTTCCAGTATTACTACAAGCCTTCAAATTTTAACTATGTGACAAAAATACCAGAAAGGGCTGGTTACTGCTACTAACCAGAAAATGATGGATACCCTACATGGAACTCAAACACAACTGTTTGCATAGACTGTTGTCTATGGGCCTATTGTAATGGATACCCCAACGTTACTGTCTTTCCCCTCCAATACATTTCAATTACAGTATTTTTCAATTGTTATTTTGTAAACAGATTGGTTAAATAATAATAATAAAAAAGATAAATACTTCTACATAAAAGCTATTTTAAATTAGTAATTTTAGGAGAAATTGCAATGATTTTCTCTTAAATAGATAATTTATCCCTAAAACCTTGTCCATACATACATTGTTGTAACCCAATATCATAATCAAGAGAGTGGCAGAACATTGACCGTACTTATCTAGCTCACATCCCACGAGACAGTATTTCTTTAGTATTGTACCGCTGGGAAAGCATACTGGAGCGGAAGTAGGGAAGGAATATCTTATTCTGGAAGTGAAGCAGTACCCAAAGCTCTACCTATTAAGCAATTTTAGAAAGAAATGCCAAATGCAAGAATTGATTACATAAGAAAAAATCCATTTATTGCTGTGCATTGCTAGATATTAAACTGTAATTGGTTCACCAATAGGTTTTAGAGGAGTGCATGCTTCAAGATTACAGCACTGCTACACCACTAGTCAGCTTCTTTTATCTCTCTGAATATATTCTGATATATAATACACATATTTGTGTATCTATCTTCTTCATTCTTCCGTATGAGAAATTTCTACTGCACCACCACTCCCTATAGCTGTAATACTGCAGATCCAACATCACCCTTCCTAACACTTTTTTTACTCTGTCTCCAAGCAAAGGATGTGGCCCCTGGATCCCTGACCGTTCCCTGAGTGTCACCCTGTTGCTGGCATGGCTGCTCAGCCTGTGGCCCCAGCTATTCCCCATTCCCGAGGTGCCCAGCATGGCTTTGGTGCCCGGTATGGCTTGTCAGAGTGGAAACTCCTCCCTACGTGCAGTTTAGACCTACATTAACCCCATCTACCAGTACAGCTTGGAGGTTGACCTGCTGGAAAGCAGCTTTGCAGAAAAGGACCTGGGAGTGCTGGTGGACACCAAGTTAAGCATGAGGCAGCAATGTGCCCTTGTGGCCAAGAAGGCCAATGGTCTCCCGGGGTGCATCAGGAAGAGTGTTGCCAGCAGGTCGAGGGAGGTGATTCTCCCCCTCTACTCAGCCCTGGTGAGGCCACATCTGGAGTACTGCGTCCAGTTCTGGGCTCCCCAGTACAAGAGGGATGTGGCACTACTGGAGCAAGTCCAGCAAAGGGCTACAAAGATGATTAGGGGACTGGAGCATCTCTCTTATGAGGAAAGGCTGAGAGAGCTGGGCCTTTTTAGCCTGGAGAAGAGAAGGCTGAGAGGAGATCTTATCAACGTGTACAAGTATCTGAAGGGAGGGTGTCGAGAGGATGGGGCCAGACTGTTTTCAGTGGTGCCCAGTGACAGGACGCGAGGCAACGGGCACAAACTGAAACACAGACACTTCCATCTGAACATGAGGAAAAACTTTTTCACTGTGAGGGTGACAGAGCACTGGGACAGGTTGCCCAGAGAGGTTGTGGAGTCTCCTTCTCTGGAGATATTCAAAACCTGCCTGGACGCGATCCTGTGCAACGTGCTCTAGGTGACCCTGCTTGAGCAGGGGGGTTGGATTAGATGATCTCCAGAGGTCCCTTCCAACCTCAACCATTCTGTGTTCTGTAATTCTGTGTGTTCTGGAGCTCTCATAAAGACAAAGTGCCTTAATTACTTGGTGTATGAATGGTATGCTTCACAGTTTAGCAGGTGTTGCCTGAGGTCTAAGCTTTTCACCAAAGTACTTAATAAAGAGATAGCAAGTACTGTGCTCTTATTACTCCTGTTACTATAAACGTTATAATTTGGTTCTAACATCATTAATGATATTGTTACTATTGTTACAATTCACACAGCAGCCAAAACAAACTGAGACACATATAAATGGTTTTATAAGCCGGACAAGGGCTTTCCTCCCAGCATCTGTCTTCTTATGTTCATTGTGTTTTAAAAATGCCCCAAATCTCTTTTTGGCTAATATTTTCTATGCATGGCCTCATATTTTTGATGTGAAGACATTGCTAATGAACTTTTAGGCAGAAGCTATTAAGCTGTTTTGGGAGAGTGTAAGTGTGTGCATTGGGAAAACACACTATATAAATTCATTTTAAGATTGGCTATTCCTCACAATTTGCGGTTTTTTAAGCTTTCTGTGGGGAGGGTAACAATTTTTATTTCAATTTTGGGATCAAATTCTTATGCAGTCTTCTTTGCTTACTGGATTTTACATAAAATCTCCTGATTTGTATCATTTCTTAACTTTTTTGAAAACAAGACAATAAAATGCACACATTAGAATAATTTAAAATATCATTTCCACATGCACAGTAGCAACCATTCCTAATATTTTGAGCTAATGTCATGATGCTGATGGTAGCAGCTAATATTTACATAGTAATGTGGAAGATGTTAAACAGAGATAACTTTCTCTGAAGGCAGTAAGTATAGAAACACTGTCTGTATTGCCATACTGTATGTTCACTGTGTCATGTTATTATCCCATTGTTACAAAAAGCAGGTGCAGCTGGCGAGGACTTTTGGATGCCCTGTACTCCCAAAGGAGGAGCAGAAGTAATTAGGCTCTCCTTGCTCCCTGTGAAACCACAGACAGTCTTCAGTGGCTGATGTAGTGTGACTTGACTATCCTCAGTGTATAGGAGGACCTAATAGGTCCAAATGAACTATAAATGATAGTGGTAGATGACAATTGGTACTCCCTTTATCAGTGTAATTACAGCTATTTGCAAAAATCTGACTTAGGAACCAGACCCTGAATGGCAGCTCAGCTGTGCTAGAGCCAGCACAGAAGGAGTAAAAAGTGACTTCAAGTCACTTGAGTTTCCTCCAAATTCGGGGACTATCCATAACCTTGTTAGGCATTGCAATCTGAGTTACATGTTCAATGAAATCTAGAAACAGAGCTTGACTTTTTGACAATGAATCATTTCAGCCAGGTTTTCAGTTATAATCTGTGGACTAAATGTTATTCCTGTGTATATCATGACTTTTCTTATGAATATTCCATTTTTAAAAATAATCATAAGCTTGTCTGTGGACAGAACAAGGATAATAGAATTTATTTGCATCAACTGCTTACTGCGAATGAGTCTGACATCTTAGTGATGTTAGTCATATTTTCTCATAAAACATTATGTATCTGATTCATCCACAGATATAATATGATTTCTGCAAATCATTTGTGGATGCAGTCAGGAAATGGATCCGGTTTAAGCATTCATACTGCAACAAAACGTTTAGGAAGATGTATCAGAAATTTGCCTAGGTTTCCTTTTATAGTGGTCATGTGCCACATCCTAAGACTAAGCTAACAGAAAGCACCAAACCATCCGTTTGTGGTATGTACAAAGGGCTGATAGTTCATAAGTGCTTGTAAATGCTTGAGAGAACAAGAACTTAGAAATTAGTGTCAGAATATAATGCTGTATTCTGACCTTTTTATCTAGAAGAAGATGAAAAAAAAGGAGATTCTTTTTCAAGGCTGGGACTCTCAGGATGGGATTCTTTGCTGCAGAAGAGCAAATAAACTTTCCTCCTAGGAAGGTTAATCTATGCTTTGCTGCATCATTTAGCACCTTTGTTCATCCCCAGACATCATGTTTGTCTTGTCTTCTGTTTAGCTGTCTATTCTATCACCTTCTTACCTATATCTTCCGTTAAACATTGGATGGATTGCTGCCTTACAAAAAAAATTTCCAAAGACATCTAAGAATAAAAGCTGCTTTTCTATTCTGCAAAGCAGTGACCAGTATTATCTCAGTAAAAGTCATCTTTAATTCAGTGTAGTAGTACCTGGATCAAATCCTAAAAATAGTAATACCAGGAAAGTTACCAAACTGATTCTCCCTGTACTCTTTAGGAAAGAACCTTTGATGTCAGTGAACAAATGGTGCGCCTAAACTGTCAAGTAACTTACCTCCCAAAATAACTTTATGCAAGGTCCTGTGTGTTATCCACGTAGTATAGGTGTCGGCTGTCTCTCAAGCTCTGCTGACAGTGACAATTGGATTCTTCTGAGGTAAAACACACATTTGGGTCTGTGCATACTTCGCCCTGGGGAGCTGTTCCTTGTAGGCTTGGACAAGACCACACTGAGTTTGGCTTCGTTCACCCTGAACAGTCCTCTAGAGATGTCTCAGGAGGCCCTTTGCCCTCAAGCATCATCACACAGTTGCATGCCAAGGTGTAGGAAACAAGAAAAGGGAGGATGAATCTTTGGAAGAGCAGTAGAAACTGCAAGAGAGTGGTGGTAATGAAGCAGGTTACCGCGGAAAGGAGGCACCATGAACGACAGGTCTTCTCAGAGTTGCCTTGCCCAGTTTGCTGAGTGACTTTCTCAGCAAGTTGTTGACACTTTGGTCTTCTCTGGGGGATTTATCTCATACAACTTTGGACCTCTTTATTGCAGATGCCGGTATCTGAATTAACTTAGGATCCCTTCAGAGCTCCTGAAGAGAAAAAGGCACCATTCTTATGATGTGACGGAACTATTTCTGATGGTTACTTTGAAAAGAGGTGAATATGCTGACTCCACTGATTATATTGGCTAGATGATCTCCACTGATTATAAAGGAAATGACCAGCTCAGATGGAGACATTTTCACTGAGTCCAATAATCTCACCCAGCAGTCATTCCCAACATAATCTTTATGGGTGCCCACTAGTGTTCACTTTTCATAAGGGAAACTTGCATCACAGCAAATACTATATGTACTGTACAGAACATCAGTGAATACCAGGGGTGAAAGTATTCTTTCAGCAGGAAAATATCCAAAGGATTAAGCATGTCACAGTGCTTGGTCACAATTCACTTCAGAGAATGACAATCTTGTCCAAAAAGAGGTGGTAACAAAACTTCCACCAAGAGACACTTGACTGTAATTGGAAAAGTTTATCAGTCAAGTCCATACGTATCAAAGTTTCTGTGATTTCTGCAGTGTGAATGAGCCTGCATGAGGGCTCATTTGTCCCATTGTGTCTTGTCATTGTTATTAGAATATTATTGATTTTGATCAGCCTTACCCGCACATTTCTCTGAGGCATCCTTAACAGCTTATATATAAGTTTCCTACTACTTACCCATGGGAAAATGTCAGGGCATTTTAAGAAGTTAAGATCAGATTTTAACTTGCAAGTACTGAAATGTTATTTATGAAAGGATAGGTTTTAAAGGGGGCAAAGGAACTCATGTCCTCAGGAAAGCTCTCCAGAGGAAGGAAACATTTTCATAGTGTTCATATAAAAATGAGAAGAAAGACCTGTTCCTTGACCAACATTTTTCTCTTTGAAAGACTGAAAGATGGTTTCTGAATTTGCATCCACAATTTTCTGCCCAGGCAATCATTTGTCAGAGGGAGTCGCAGAACTTTCAACATACTGGAATTTTCTAGTTTTGCATGAGGTGACATTTGTATCCCAGTTAAAAAGAAATCATATTATTTTCATGAACAAAAGTTGTAGGCATTCATTCTGGAGAGCATATTAAATGTGTTGACCTTTCATGTCCAAGAGAGAACATGAGTGCATAACTGCTGTCAAATTTGCTTACACAGTTGCTATATAACCATGGTGTTACTTTATAAACTGTTATATAATACCAATTTCTTTTCTGTTCTTTAAAAATTATGTTTAAGCACTGCCAGTATGTGAATAAAAGAGGCAGATGTAGAATAAGCAGATATTTTATGATAACTCATTTATCCCTTCAGATAAAATGCTCCATTTACAAATACTTTGTAATCCTCTTCCAGTATTACTACAAGCCTTCAAATTTTAACTATGTGACAAAAATACCAGAAAGGGCTGGTTACTGCTACTAACCAGAAAATGATGGATACCCTACATGGAACTCAAACACAACTGTTTGCATAGACTGTTGTCTATGGGCCTATTGTAATGGATACCCCAACGTTACTGTCTTTCCCCTCCAATACATTTCAATTACAGTATTTTTCAATTGTTATTTTGTAAACAGATTGGTTAAATAATAATAATAAAAAAGATAAATACTTCTACATAAAAGCTATTTTAAATTAGTAATTTTAGGAGAAATTGCAATGATTTTCTCTTAAATAGATAATTTATCCCTAAAACCTTGTCCATACATACATTGTTGTAACCCAATATCATAATCAAGAGAGTGGCAGAACATTGACCGTACTTATCTAGCTCACATCCCACGAGACAGTATTTCTTTAGTATTGTACCGCTGGGAAAGCATACTGGAGCGGAAGTAGGGAAGGAATATCTTATTCTGGAAGTGAAGCAGTACCCAAAGCTCTACCTATTAAGCAATTTTAGAAAGAAATGCCAAATGCAAGAATTGATTACATAAGAAAAAATCCATTTATTGCTGTGCATTGCTAGATATTAAACTGTAATTGGTTCACCAATAGGTTTTAGAGGAGTGCATGCTTCAAGATTACAGCACTGCTACACCACTAGTCAGCTTCTTTTATCTCTCTGAATATATTCTGATATATAATACACATATTTGTGTATCTATCTTCTTCATTCTTCCGTATGAGAAATTTCTACTGCACCACCACTCCCTATAGCTGTAATACTGCAGATCCAACATCACCCTTCCTAACACTTTTTTTACTCTGTCTCCAAGCAAAGGATGTGGCCCCTGGATCCCTGACCGTTCCCTGAGTGTCACCCTGTTGCTGGCATGGCTGCTCAGCCTGTGGCCCCAGCTATTCCCCATTCCCGAGGTGCCCAGCATGGCTTTGGTGCCCGGTATGGCTTGTCAGAGTGGAAACTCCTCCCTACGTGCAGTTTAGACCTACATTAACCCCATCTACCAGTACAGCTTGGAGGTTGACCTGCTGGAAAGCAGCTTTGCAGAAAAGGACCTGGGAGTGCTGGTGGACACCAAGTTAAGCATGAGGCAGCAATGTGCCCTTGTGGCCAAGAAGGCCAATGGTCTCCCGGGGTGCATCAGGAAGAGTGTTGCCAGCAGGTCGAGGGAGGTGATTCTCCCCCTCTACTCAGCCCTGGTGAGGCCACATCTGGAGTACTGCGTCCAGTTCTGGGCTCCCCAGTACAAGAGGGATGTGGCACTACTGGAGCAAGTCCAGCAAAGGGCTACAAAGATGATTAGGGGACTGGAGCATCTCTCTTATGAGGAAAGGCTGAGAGAGCTGGGCCTTTTTAGCCTGGAGAAGAGAAGGCTGAGAGGAGATCTTATCAACGTGTACAAGTATCTGAAGGGAGGGTGTCGAGAGGATGGGGCCAGACTGTTTTCAGTGGTGCCCAGTGACAGGACGCGAGGCAACGGGCACAAACTGAAACACAGACACTTCCATCTGAACATGAGGAAAAACTTTTTCACTGTGAGGGTGACAGAGCACTGGGACAGGTTGCCCAGAGAGGTTGTGGAGTCTCCTTCTCTGGAGATATTCAAAACCTGCCTGGACGCGATCCTGTGCAACGTGCTCTAGGTGACCCTGCTTGAGCAGGGGGGTTGGACTAGATGATCTCCAGAGGTCCCTTTCAACCTCAACCATTCTGTGATTCTGTGATTCTATGGCTAATGGACTGAAGTTTGTATCTAGTGCCAGAGATATGGTAATGCTCTAGCTTTCTTTAAGACTGTCTTCTATGAGCTTTCTTGCAATGCAGCCTGAATTTTTAAAAAAATAGTGCTAAAAGAAAGTCATTGGTTTCCTTCAGGGTAAGAGAAAATTTAAATGGTCAGCACTGTATGTGAGAATCAGCAGTAAAAGAAATACGACATAAATGATATTTTCACCTCTCTATTCTTCTTCTGATAAATATTAAAAGGAAGATTTTGAACAACATATATACACATATATACATATACTTTTACTTTCAATTTATTCCTGAACTCCAAGGCTAAAATAGCTTTCCAGTTCAGAAGCAACAAGAAGTCAAAAAAGTCAGCAATTTTAAAAAGCATCTAAAGGTGGTGAGAGATAACTAGTTTAACACCAATTTCTAATGTGATGCTACAGATAAGAGGGAGAACAAGCCCTTCATCTCTTTTGTAAAACACTTTGAGAACCTCAGGTGAAAAGCAGCATATAAAAACAATTAAAAATATTTAGATGTAAAAATAAGTGAATATCCAAAAAAGAAAGAGGTTCATTTACTATATTATTGTGTGCCTGATCTTCAAAATGTATGATGGGATAAAGATGACTTTCCAAGAAATTCTGGGAAACATATGATACAATGAACACCTCAAGAAACTCAGTCTATTTTTGTTTATTCCTGAGAAGGTTAATAGGTGACTTGATCATTGTCCACAGATATTTACCTGGAGAACAATATTCTGATAGTTATGTTCTATTCTGTAATGTAGTAACAGGTGTTGCTTAGAGCCTGAATCTAGACTAATTCTGAGCAAAAGTGATGTAATTGATGTATTTATCTTTTTTTTTTAAAGGTAATTGTCACTTGAATATTTTCCTGAAGTTATTGTGGATTTTATTTGTTGAAAGTTCTTGTATGAAAATTTTTATTAGCTTTCCTCTTCAGTAGTTTACACAGGACTTGTGAATAAGGTGCAAATTTTATGTGGTGTTCTTATCTGTGCAATGCAAATAAACAGTTAAGGCCATCATGCCTTTACAAAAGGAGCTAAATATCTTGCTGGTATTTCACTTGAAAGAGTGAAGGGACAAGAGAGGTTTTTTTAGCTACAAACCCATATAGAAATCACCTCGGAAACTCACTTTGTACTATAAGCATATTTACTATATTTTATCACCAGAGCCACCCATAAAAATGTTAAAATATCTTTGGCAAATAAGTTGTTTGTGAAAGCTCTCACTGAGATGGTTTCTCAAATCAGGATGGGATTTCTGACCAAGAAGAGACAGCTGAGAAAAAGGCATCCCTTAGAGTCATTCAGTTTGACATGGACTATATTACAGGTTTCTCATTTCCCAGGTAAATGTCCCTAACTTTATTTGTTGGGTTTCTTTAATTCCCCCCTATAACAGATATTCATTTTTGCACAAGCTATTATTGAGATAGAAATACCAAGACAAAGTTTATTGTATAGTGTAGTGTTTAGCAAATCTCTGCAATACAGCAGAAAGACTGACTGCAGTTTGAGTTTCTACTTTTTATTTTCTTTTTAATGAGTGAGAGAGAGAGAGGAAAAAAAAGAGACTTGTCTCCATTTCATTCAAAGGCAGAACAGGAAAAAAATATCTAAATGCCCAAGGAATGAAAAAGACATTTTCAATTATGTTTTGTTTCCCACCTATGTAATAACTGTGTTGAGGGCCTCCCAAACAGGCAGAAATACTCATAATTTGAGATTCCAGTCAAAGCTTTCTTGTACTCCTCATACTGTTGTGGGTTAAAGCTTAATGAGTTAAAAGGTTTTATCACTATGAATTCCCCATGTCTATCCATTTTCATTACTGGAAGCTGGCAAAAATTCATACAGTGGATCTTTTAACTCTTTTTGAGTGACATCTGGATTGTTGCATCTGGGAATACAAACCCATGCCATAATGCTCACAAAAGAGATAGCAAAACAGAATCTGTTATTAGAAAAGTTGATACAGTACCATTACCTGACAATGAAAATGAAGAGCTATTCTCCTAGAAGTATAGGGCTATGCAGATCGCTGGGAGCTGAATATTTGCTCTATTTTCTTTCTGCCTTTTTTCTTCTTTTTTAAATTATCTTGTATGTTGGAAGGTCACTGAGGCAATATTTGCCTCTTACTGTACAGGTGTGTGCTGCACATCAAGTAATGATGAACAGTCTGGTCCTGAACACCATATTCTGGACCTGGAAAGTTATCCACCAGAATTATTAATTATTGATGACATTATAATTTCTGCTACAGAGAAATTATGCATCTCTGCTTTCATAGCCTATTATAGCCATGGATCTTGCATACAATAATCCCCATGAAGATAGCAAAGACTCATTTCTCTCCCAAAATGTCTCCTGTTCTATACTTCTGTTATAGCTGTATCCAGATCAACCGTCCCTAACAGGTTTAAAAAGCCAAGAGAAGTGTACAGCCACTAGCAAATCTAGTGAAAACTCATTTGCAAGGGAAGGAGCTGTGTTCTGATACAGTTGCACTGAAACAGCAGTTTGTATAGTAGGTCTTGCTGTAAAAATATTTTGCATAAAATCTAGTTATAAAATAAACATACATAATATCATTTTGGACTATCTGAAACTTTGATCATGTATCATAACTATTAAATTAAAATATTCACACAAAGACAACAAAGAAAATGAAGCAGCAGCACATTATAAAAACTCCTTGCTTTGATGTTTGAATTTCTTTTACTGCTTAGTTTAAATGCCCTAAATTTCCTTATACCATCTTATAACTATTTGGATTTTGAGACTTATTTTAATGTGAAGACACTTTGCAAAATCCTTCAATATAGCAAAGTACATATAAATGCATTCCTTTGGAAATATTGAGAATTTCTTCTGCATATTTTTTTTTAGTGTGAGTCAAAGAAGCTCCAAATTTCCTTATGCAAATGTGTGAGAAATCATCCTTACCACTGATTGGAGAAAATAATGTCTTCAATTAATAGAACTCAATAAATTCTGTTAAAGAACACATCAGTGAGGAAACTAGACTTTTATCCTTTCAAGCTGTAATGGCGTGTAAAATTATGCATTTAATCTCTAAGTATTTATTTTTCTTTTCTTTAGATTAATAAAAATTGAGAAGGAAACAGTACTCCTTTAAAAGGGATAGAAACAAACATTTTCATATCATGTTATAACAAGGTTCAAATTCAAATTGTTGCTGAATTTGATGGATGAAAAACTGTCATTATTAAGACTTTTATAAGAAAATAAACACAACATAGAGCAATTCTGAGTATCTAATGTGAAATACCCACCATTAAAAGTCTGGATGGGAAATAGGTCTTTTGTTTTATCTGCAACACCATTTCAAGGAACTTGCTCAAGCCATGGGGCAAAATTTTTATTGTTTTTAATAGGAGTTTTGCCTATATAAGAACTTACTGAAGTTTACAGAAATACTGTTTCGAGTACAATTCCTATTAAGGCAGACAGCATAGTGCACATCTCTAGAAGTAAAATAATTCAGAAATGTGCAAGTCTGAAAGTCCAAAGAAACTGTTGTTACACAAAAAAGGTGTCGTTTCTTCTGTCTGACTGCGGTTACTTCTCTCAATTATCTTTACCTTCCTCCCTGTGAATCATCAGTGCCTTAAATACAACAACAGAAAAGAAGAGGTGGATAAGTGATTATGCAGGATAAGAGAGAATCCCCTCCCCCTTACAGAGCTGATGAATTGTAGCAATGACTATAGTCTGTGGTACTAACAGGTAAAGTTAGGCTGCCAGTGCAGGGAGCATATTTATAACTCCTTTATGAGATATCACATCAGATCTGTAAAGCCAGATTTACCCACATGTAATAAAGCATTTCTAACTACAATTTAACTCTTAGTACCAGAGAATTGGAAAGGAATTCCAAGACAAAGACAACCAGGCAACTGACACCAAAGCCAGGAGGGCCTGATGGTCTGGACTCCTCGTTGCACCTGGCCACCATGTCTGGGCCTGCCTGCCCTACGTTGTGGTGGGATGGCAAGGCCTGGCTCTGCTGCCACTGGCAGCCCCTGCTGCCACCGACCCTTGGCCTTGAGGAGCCACTGGCCCTCACAGCTTCCTGACATTTACATTCTTAGTCCTTAGATTAGCTTTCACACACTTGGCTTCAAAAATAGTGCATTGGCTTCAAAAGCAGCTACAGTCTACCTGTCGGTAGAAGCGAATCTCTTCAAAGCAGAAATCATTGCATTCCTACCTAAAACTAAACTGCTTATGCCAGCTGTGGCTGTGATTTAAGTGTGGCGCAAACTGTGTCCATGACAAAGGAGAACAATTATCAGTAATCTGATCCTGTAGGTAAAACAGAAGTCAAGTGTAATGATGTTGTAGGCCAATTATTGATCTGATTGCTCCAGCTGGGCATTTTGTTCAGAATGGACTAAGACGGGATGGTGAAAAATGTATTTTTCTAACAGCCTTTTGTGTAGAGCCATCGACAAAAGCTGGAGGTGTCCCCTTTCTTAAGAAAAGTTATTATCCTAAGAACCTTTTCTTGATACAGACAGTTTCTCCAGTTATGTTCTTGATTTCAGTATTTGAGAGCCATGGTAAATATCTCATATAGAACCTGGACTCTTCAGTATTCCTCTGGCATTTCGACATTTTGGTTTCAGCCCAGAAATGATAAAAAGATGGTGCTATGAACAATGAATAAAACCAGGGTGGGATGAAATTCTAGACTGAGATATCTAAATTTAAATGTCTAGATGTGGACTAGATGCCTAGGCTTTCCTTAAAGTCACTGAAGAGCTGGGGCTTGATTCAGCTGCTGACACATAGGTATCCAGTGCCATTCGATGCCCTGAGCTATCTGAGCCCTGAGCGATCAGCCCTGCATAGGGCTGACAGATATGACACAGGAACTATGGTACGTGATGGTACACCATGGCTGATGCCCTTGTGGACTTACAGCTGAAGGCCAGGTGAGGTAGCCTAGGGATAGCACTAGGAGCTGCCTGTAGACATCTGAGTGGAGACAATATTTGTCAATACAGTAAAAGGACTCTGTAAAGCTATTCTGCAAACCTTTAAGAAAACCCACATTTGACCAAATTTGACACACCTATATTTGACCCAAATCCATCTACAGGTGTTCACACAGATTCTTTTGAATGGATCCATGCAAATGATGCAGTTCTTGATTACAGGAGTTAGCTGCCTGATTTTCCTACAAAACTGAGGCAAATTCCATGGTTTGATTCATTTCATAAGTGATTTTAGGAGTGACAGATGGAGTAGGATTCACTTTGCCCTAAATTTAGGTGTCTATATGTTCGTTTAGAATGTAAGCTCCATTATACTTAATGAAGATCTAGGGCTTCAGCATAGGAGCCAGTTGCCTCAGCTTAGGATTCTAATGTCATTTGGGACTAACTAAGGTATCTGTGACTTCCACAAGGGCCTGGAAGGGAAAACATATGTTCTTCAAGAAACTCATATCCTTCTGGAATGGCAGCTGGAGTCCAGGTTTAATGTCCTAGGTAAACTAACATAGCACTAAATGCCTATGTGTGGACAACTGAATCATGCTTCTAGTCATAAGAAACGGTGAGATATTCATTTTGCCCTGAGATAGACACTATAAGTGTGACTCAGTTGCATAAACCTAGGAATCTATAGTAATTTTAGGGACTATGAGTTATCCTGCTTGGCCTCCAGCTGCAGCCCTAGAAAGGTATGGTTCTTCTGTAAGTCCTGTGTCACAGCTGCTGGTTGATTGCAGGTGTCTTGGATACTCTATGGTGTCTCAAGTAGCGTGGAATGCCCCTGTTTGGGCAGCTGAATGCAGCCTCAGGTGGCTGGCCAGCTGGCTGGTTCTCCTGAAATCTAGTTAATAAAGTTGATGAAATCTAGAGAGCTGTTCAACTCATGATAAAATAAACTGTAGTTGTCTGCTGAATCACTCTGTAGATTTCCAGTGACTCTTGTGAGAGTTTAGGCATCTTGCTCACATGTAGACACCTACCTGTGGATATTTAAATGCTAATATCTTGATGGATATCTACCCCAGTTTATCATATGGATTATTTTAGGTAGACATGTACTTTCAGTACAATGTAGATTTACAGCTGTTAGTTGCCCGATTTTCCTGCAAAAAGCATGATTGTACATCGAAATACCAGTGTTGAACGTTGTCCCCCTTTGAATTCGTAGCTTTTGATATTTACTTAGCTTGGTGACATTACAGTTCAAACAAAATGAACAGGAAAATCATGAAAGTAAAAGCAGTTCACAAGCTCTGCATGTGCTCTAAAAATAACAACCCATCAGACCTCAGCTTTGACATGCCAAAGCTGTGCAGCACTCACACCTTTGTGAGTGTTATTCATTTCTGATTTTGGTCATTAGCCTTGTTTGAAAGAGTTTTTATTTATATTCTATCAAACACAGTTGGGTCTCCTGCTGTGCTTCTAGGGGCACACAGAGACATTTTCTGCCCTAAGGTGTTTGAAGGTCTAAATACACAGAATAGACAAAAAAGGACAGAGAAGTGCATGCAAGACCGCTCTCCTGCTCCATGGCACAGCTGGAAAAGTCTGTTTCATCTGTGTTCTGCTCCCAAAGCTGAATTTTCAACAAGAGCACATGTTCTTCATCCTACTTGCGGTGCTTTACAAAAGCAGCACCTGAAAACGAGAGACATCTGAGTCCTCCTGTAATGGAGTTTTGCTTGCAGTGATTCTGTGATTTCTTAGGATTACATCTGATAACTAATGCCCAATCCTAGTGGAAAAGCAAGTCCAAAACTGCTAATCCTAAATGAAATCTTTAAATTGTACATTAAAGGAGACAACATGAATTTGAAAGTGTTCTCTGCTCCTAGAAATCAAAGGATAATTGTGTTTATACAGTTGTAACATGAACTCTGCTCAGATGTAAATATTTCAGTGAAATTTTCAGGGCTGCCTGCCCTGAAAAAAAAACCCCACCTAAGCTGTATATAGAATGTTTCTTTAAAAAATTATAGAAAAAAACCTATTAACATTATTGAAGTATCATAAATGAACTTAGTTTTAATCTACATTATTTAAAGCTTGTTTGAAAAAAAAGCTTTGTTCCTGATACTGCTAAATAAATAAATAGAACTTAATGGAAAGAATAATTAACAATTGTTCAAAAATATTTTCAATATGCATCATCAAATCCATCATAAATATTATTAGCTTACAGAAAATAATTAAGAAAAAGCATAGGTAAAAATCATTTGATATAGTTATCATTATATATAGTGCCCCTTTATGTCTGTTGAATGGTGTAGGACAACCTGTCTTGTCTCCAAAAGATTAAAATTCTGGAACATTCTACTGTTTTATGTACCTTACTAATACTGCTACATTTTAAGTTGTGTCAGCATTTCTGTGATAGTCTCCATTTCCAAGGGTTTACAACACAGATGTAAAAATTTATTCCATATTGAAAATGTATTTTATCATTTCATACAGATAGAAATGCTATGTACTTAAAGGTTACTATAAGCTTTATGCTATATATAAAATATATATAAAATAAAATATATACAAAATGAGGTATTTATTCTTAAGTGTAATTTTTTTTAAAGTTCTACTGGCACCAAAGAGTGCACACATATATACAAAAACTTATGACTAATATATTTCTGGCTACTCAAACATGATTCAAGAGCTTCAATTTTAAAACAGAATTTCGGCCTGAAGTTCATGTACTGGAAACCAGGTACTCAAATTAACTGAGCCAAGGTAGCCTAAGAATGGCTTTGTGTGCAGATATGGTGGCATATGCAGATATGAAATCCTGTTGCGAGGTCACATTCTATGCTCATTTGCTCCCACTGCAAGTCACAGGGGTGTAACTGAGAGTAGAATCTAGCCTCCAGGACTTGGCCAAGAACTTATCATGCCAAAAAGAGAAAGAGATATTGGAGCTATGGTTTTTGTATTCTCTGCATGCTCAGAATCCACATTATACTTCTGTTTTGAGTCTGCAATGAATGTAATGTCCTAAAAGTAGAAATTAAATTTTCCTAAGATGTGCTATACACCAGCATTATAGTAAGCAGACAGAGCTTGGCATATTCACCAAGTTGCTATAGTGAGTTAGCAGGAGGGTTCAAAAAGATTTGAATAGCTTGGATGAGAATAGTGACCTATAAGAATTCATTAGATAGTCTATTTTAATTCTTTACATGCAGATAGCATTACCACAAAAACAAGGGTGGGGTGTGTGTGGGAGGAGCAATAGCAGCTTTGACAGCAGGATTCTCTGTGTGTAACTTTGTGTAACAATACATGCTCAGTTTGGTCAGCCAACCATATTATAATATGTGCCAATTCCTTCCATAATACAATTCAATATATGTCTTCTTGACATTGAATGTTATTAGAACAGTGGAAAGGAAGTCATATGAAAGGGAGATCTGCTCTTCAAAGATGACAGTCAAGAGGGAAATCCAAAAATATTTTTCATTTTTATTTATTTTCCTAAGAAAAAAAATATCCCAAATTAAAGGTTCCAAGTGAAATCTCCCATCACTTCTCTGATTTCTTGGCAGCTGCAGATCCCAACTTTACCCAAGATGTCTTGTGTGCTGCATGTCCTGGGAGGTGTTTCTGGGAGAAGTATATTAAAGCAATAATTGTGACTGCCGGAAAATTTTAGAATGACAAAGGCTGAAAGAGGTGAGGTAAGAAAATGACAGGATTGGACCAGAAATGCCAAGTTATTAATCAGGATTATTAGGTTGTCACATGTCATCTCTATAGAAAGTCAGCATAGTGAGATGATACTGTAACTCCATAAGTGTTGCACCAGTAATAGTCTTTATGATATATGTCATGAGTTTTGAAGCCATGGAAAAAAGTTCACAGTGCAGGACACATTGTCTCAGAAAGGGAGGAGTCAGATGAAACTATGGTTTATTTGACTCCCCAAATATGACATGAACCTGGTACAGGAGATCGACATACTAAAGAGTTGTTGCTTTCAAAAGATACAAACCCATACAACCCTGTAGTTCAACCTGATAAAAATATTCAAAACCACAAAATAATAAATTTCAGTAAATTGTCAGGAAGAAAGGAAAAGTGCAGATTCCCCAAGTGCTACTCTTCATATTCATTTTCAGTCACTGGTAACCTGATATGTTACTGTTATGGGGAACATGACCCAGAAGGTAGATCCTGTAATCTAAAATATAAATCTCCAAGTAGAGAGTGCATTGTCAAGTGCATTGCTCACCTTCTTCAACCAAGAGATGCCTAGAAAAAAGACACAGTAGGGCAAAAGACAATGATGTCTATGATGACAAAAGGCTATGATGTATGTTCTGCGTGTGCATTCTTAGAATTGTGTTTCCACATTTGCTGTAAAGATCATGACCATGTAATTAAGCAGAATACTTTTTTTTAACAAGCATGCTGTTATGCTTTTATAATATTTAAAAGGAACTTCAAGGCATTCAGTCAAAAGGTATTTTGTTTGCCTGAGTTGGAAGAATCCAAATAAAGCTGGGTTGCAAATAGCAGTTTAGAGTACTTGCAAAAAAGATAAATTGGGAAATCCTAAACACTAAGGTGTTTTTTTTTCCAGGTAGCTACTAAGGTCACCATGGGGTACTTCTAGCACAAAATTTGTCAGTGGAGAAGCAGCCCACAAAAACATTCAAAGTACTATATTTAAAAGATTTTTATTTTACCCCAATGTCTCTGGAACTGCAGGAGAACACATTGCAGGAGGCTTACATTCAAAAGACACTCTCTAAATAGGAAGAACAAAAAGAAAAACAGTTGCAGCCTACCCTTGATAGACAAACAGCATCCAAAAACTCACCTCAGGTCTTAGCTTCCCAGTGATTAACTTTTCAAACACACAGTCACTGTTCACAGGTTTGCATTTTTCCCCTTTTTATCACCACTGCTTTACTCCCAAGCCTATTAAAATGCCAAAAAAACCAGTTTCATCTGTCTTGTCTAACTGGGATATTCTGAATAGCATGGTATTTGTCAAACCATGTAACTTCCATAAAGCATTCCATGTTTTTTAAACTCACACTCAGGTATGCGCTCATAGTGCAGTGGTCTGCTGGCTGTACAATTGAATCCTTAACCTGAATAAGAGCTCTGGGATAAGGATCTGCTTTCCTACTGGTTTGTTTTGGGGGGGGGTGCTAAATAAATAACAGTAAAAATAGTGGGGTTTAGGAGGCTATTTTATTTAAGATTTCTTTGTACATCACAGCTATATCAGGAGGGTGAACAAAACATAGCGCTGAGTCTATTTCCTAGGAGGAAGGAAGGTGGAGGGAAGTCATTTCATACTAACTGATATAAAAGGCAAAGTGGTTTTGCTGCTTGTATTTGGACAATATGAGTGAAATGTACTCATTTAGCTTTGAGGAAGAGGTAGTGCTGGCGTAATTTTGAATCTGTCACTTATATTCTGTTCTGATTGGCAGTTTTTGAGCTTCTGTCATGTAAGCTTTCCTACTGACAGTTTGTCATAGGAAAAAAGTGGAGAGCGTAGACTACTGCTATGTTTGAAAGTGCCTGGTCTGTAAATTGAATATGTTTGTGCACTATATGAGAAAAAGACAAGGATGGTCCAGGAATATTAGCTCTGAATTTTTAATACATACCCTATTAGAAGCTATGTATTTCCGCTAATGTGAAAATTCAGTGAATTACAGATTTAGTTTGTCTTGATTTTCTTTTTCTTCTTGCAGTTCTTTTTTCTTTAAGAGCAGTAAGCACCGAGTCAGATCCTTAGGTGCTGTAAATTGACAAAGATCTGCTAAAGTCAATGGTGCTATGTGGATTTACCTCATCAGAAGTCCTGGCCAGTTATTCATCTGACCTCTTCCAGAAACTGTATGATGCCAATTTCAAGGCTTTTTACAGGCTCTGTCAGCATCTCTTAACCACTAGAGGTCCCAGGTCTGGGCTTACAGCTGTTGTGGCACACAGATATAAATGCTGTCAGCACAGCTCTGTAAAACCGAGTGATTACAAGCTTCTTTGCTTAATATCCAGGGTTCTCTGGTTAAAGCCTGTGGCTTTTTAGAGTACTGCCAGAGAAAAGAAAGAGTTTGTAACATTCAGTCGAATAATATAGGCATAAAAGTGATTATAAGTACAGCAATCAGCAGAGGTTTTCCAGAGTAGAGATTAAAACTAGTAGGCACCATAAGACATAGAAATGTTGTAATTATCTTTTAAAGATATTGGACCTTACAGCTTGAAAACCTGAATCTCCTCCACCAAGGGTAAGTCTTCCTTGCTCCAGACTTCCTCTCCGATCTCAGGGTCCTGGGATTCCTGAAGGCAAATCTTACCAGTAAAGAGGCGAAGAAAGCATTCAGTACCTCAGCCTTTTCTGTGTCCTTCCTCACAAGGACCCATTTAGTAGCAAGCCTACATTTTTCCTAGCCTTCTTTTTGCTTCTCATGTACTTGTAGAAGCCCTTCTTGTTGCCCTTCTCATCCCTCACCAGATTCAACTCCAGATGGGTTACTAACCCCATCCCTGCACAGTCAGAGAGTGTCTCTGTATTTCTTCTGGATTGCCTGTCCCTGCTTCCACCTCTTGTACACTTCTTTTCATGTTTGAGTTTAGTCCTTGTTCATCCATGCAGTCTTCCTGACACCTGTGTTTGATTTCCTGCCTGCTGAGATGGACCATTCTTGAGCTTGGAGGAGGGATCCTTGAATATCAGCTAGCTCTCTTGGACTCCTCTTCCCTCCAGAACCCTATACCCTGGGATTCTTCCAAGCAGGTCCCTGAACAGGCCAAAGTCTGCTCTCCTGAAGTCCAGGGTTGTGATCCTGCTTGTTGTTTTTTTCCCTCTTCCCCACAGGATCCTGAACTCTAACACCTTGTAGTTACTGCAACCAAGGCTGCCCCCCGACTTTCAAATCTTCCTTGTTTGTAAGCATGAGGTCCAGCAGAGCACCTCTTGTCATTGACTTCTCAGGCACCTTTGTTAGGAAGTTGTCATCGATGCACTCTAGAAACATCCTGGATTGCTTGTGCCCTGTTGCATTGTCCCTCCAGCAGATATTGGGGTGGTTAAAGTCCCCCATGAGGACCAGGCTTCTTAAGGCTTCTTCCAGTTGCCTGAAGAAGGCCTCTTCTATTCCTTTTTCCTGATCAGGTAGTCTGTAGCAGACACCCAGTACAATGTCACCCATGCTGGTCTGCCCACTAATCCTGACCCATAAGCTCTCAGCTAACCCCTCACCCTCCATGCATTCCTGCTGCTCTCTCACATAAAGGTCAACTCCCCCTCCTCGCTGTCATGGCCTGTCCATCGTAGGAGCCTGTATCCGTCCATCACAGCCCTCCAGTCATGTGAGCTATCTCACCACATCTCTGTGATCCCAGTGAGATCATAGCCCAGTAACTGCACGCAGATTCACGTTTGCTCTCCACGCTGTGTGCATTAGTATACAAGCACTTCAAAAAGAGAAACATGTAAGATAAAAAGCCACTTGAAATAGTGTTTATTAACATAAAAATACGTTCTTTTGACATGAGGTGCTTTCAAGCCTATTTAAAATGAAAGAATCCTAAAGCAGCAATAGAACAAATGAAAGAAGTGCGTTACAAAATAAGCCCTCAAACAATAAATCACATGCTGCAACAAATGGACAACAACCACAATTCTAATTCTTCAAAAGAAATACTAAAAGTATGAAATTGCAATTAATTATTTATCTGCCAAAGAAGCTGAAATTTAAAAAATTACGAAACAATGGTTTGTTTTTAAAAATCATATTTGGACTTGCATATTTTGCTATGAATTGAATAGGACTTCAGAAGGGTATTTCTGACCTACGGGCTAGTAAGGTAAGCTTTCAGAATTCAACTAATTTCACTTAATTTTGTCAAATCTAAGTTGATTTTATGAGCTCCCACACTCAGAAATGAAACTAGACAGAGACACAGAGACAGAAAAGCACCTGCTATAGATGCTTCTGATTCTCCAGTAAGGGAGTGGCTAAATCAGGTTAAACAGCAGATGCCTAACATCAGGTGAGGTGAATCCTTATGTATCTGGTTCTTGTATTCTCTTCACTAAGCTTTCTCTTGATTTCTCTTTGGTTGCTTTTTATTTCTTTGATTTGTTGATTGGTCAGTCACTTGGTTGACTAGAAGTCATGCTCCAACACTGATGGTCTCAAATGAGAAAAAAGTTACCCCTTTGAACCTACCTCCAGTTGCTTAATGTGAAAGGTAATCTTCTGCCAGCATGACAGAGGATCTATGTGTCACACAAGTCATTTTGTGAGGATTAAAGTAGACAGATTATAGGATTGACCTAGACCTTTTCAGTGAAGTCAAAGTAATTCTTTATTATCAGTTCAAAATTATATATAAAGGATATCTATACATAATCTAAAGGTGTTGATTGGGTTAGTTTTTGTAACCAAGCTACAGTATAATTCTAGTGACTACATTCTCATCCAAATGATATTTTTATTTATAACTTCTTCCTTCCAACATTTCTTTTTTATTTTATTCTTATGGGGCAAAGTGAACAGCAGCTGCAAATGGTCTACCACTCAGTAAATAGTCCAGTTAGCCACTCCAAGAAAAGATAAACTACATTATGACTTTTTTTAACAGATGTTTGTCTAACCTGTTCTTAAAGGTGCCTAATGACAGATACTCACATCAGGATGATTTTGACCATTCTTCTCCTAAATAGGTGTTGTGAAGTCTGAATTCAGACACCCATCTTCTGATGCTGTTCAGTGTTCCTCTTTATGATCTTTGACACTATTTCATGTTTTTGATTCTTCTGAGGATCTTACCCAAAATTTTATTAATTGAATCAACACAGATTTCTGATCTAATATCTTTTCACTGAAAACTGAAACATGCCCTTTATACTGGTTTCTTTGTTTCATCATTAATGAATAACATCAAATCCAGGGATCATTTATTTAAAATGTGTTCCCACTTCTGTTTGAAAATCTCATTTTTAAAAGCCAAAGGTGGAACATTTCTGCAGTCTTTCAATCCCCTTGAGGTCCTTTGTTCTCCACAGGACATTAAAAAGGGAACTCTATGCCAAGTAAATCTAATTTTCTCTCTTCAAATGTTCCTCTGAATGGTTATAATATTCCTTTCACGTCTTTTTTAATTGATTTAGTTCCAAAAAAAATCAGTGAAGGCTATGTTGAACTCTACTGCATTACTGGTTTCTTCCTTAAGAAAGCAAGAACTGCAACTTATTCATTTTATTAGTACTTTTTCAAGCCTTTTTCTCCCTACCCTTCTTCCAGACTATTTTCATTGCTGACCTGTAGCATCATGTTTGTGGTGATACTATCAACACATCACCATAGAGAAAAAATATTTGAAGGATTCTGAAATATCTTAACAGCAAGAAAGCTACTTACTAATGTAGATTTTCAGTACATAACATCATTCAGAATATTATTCTCATGTCCATTTTTCTCTCTTCCAAAAGAAGGACTAAATCATAAAGAAAGGTAAAAGAACCCCTTCCATCGTGAACAAGGTACATTTTAAGTTCATGGCAAGTCTGCTTCAGAAAGAGATAAAGGGAAAGAAAAAAGATAAATGAAATTGACATTTATATTACATGGTTAGCGTATCCTAGCATTGATAGAGGCAATCTATCAGAGGCAGAGGGGAAAAATAACAGTTGATTTTTGCTTAATATTTGTGGGAATTGTCCTCTTTATTTTTTTAAGTTTTAGAAGTTGTGTTCATCCTTATCTCAAGCCACGGGTTTTGTGATTTTTGGCGGCAGACCCAGGACGTCCTTGATAACATCCCTGCCTTTTTATTACAGTAAATGCCACTATTTCTTATTACTCTAAATGAGAGAAAAACTGTCTGTAACGTGATTTCATCTCCAGCAGCTCCTCTAACTCCAGTAACACGTGACTTTTTCCAGGTGATGCTGCAAGCTCAAAAGACTGTTTTTCATTCTAGAGCTAGCCAGAAATCCAGAAATCCAGGGTTTCCAGGAAAATGTATTCTAAATTTGGCTCCTGGATTAGCTTGAAATATCCAGCGAAGGTAAAGTTCCCCAGGTCCTGAAGCGGCTCAGTGAAACAGATCCACCATTGCTGCTGTTGCCAGCTGTTTCCCTGAGCAGCTGCCTGGGACTTGCAGATTTCCAGCTGTGGGATGGCTCAACCTGGGCCTCTGGCCTCGGGCTGGACTCTCCCAGCGTTCCTTATTCCCAGCCTCCAGGTAGACCTGCCAGAAACCCAAGCTTTAGACCTGCCTAAATTTTATTGAATGAAACATTTCAGGCTCAGCCAGCCAGCAGTTTCCAAATAAGGGCCTGACCAATGATCTCAACAGTCTCTGAGATGAAATATGTGATCTAAAATAAATTTCTTTTTTTGTTATTTTTGAATTCATCAGATTGTTTGTACCCACACAGCAGAACAGACTGTAGTGTTTACCAAGTCTAACATGATACAAAACCAAGAAAAATGCATTTATTATTTCCAGGGATAGAACTACCACTACCCTCAACAATGTCAGGAAAAACCCATGTGGAGATTTTGGTAAGAGACAAGTGAAGCAGCCTGAGGAAGTCACAGACCTGCACATACAGAAAGTAAATGTTTCAGAGAACTTTGAAATTATGAGTTGGTCATGTGTTTGAAAGGTCCCCATTTTTCTGACCTTGTTGTCAGCCAGTTCTCTTGAACACTTTACTTTTTAATTGTAATTGGCTGTACCAGATTTGTGTTTTTTGTTGCAGTTCAGGGAGTGGAGATGGAAGGGTTTTTTTGAGCTTGCTTTCATTAGAAAGGCCAAGTTTAAACAACAAAAAAAAAAACCCTGGAAGATAGTTTTGTTTTATTAATGCTACACAATGAAAAAAGTCAGAATTTAATATATTTAAAACAATCTCTGGCATAAAGAAAGAGGGAAGTGATTTTCACCTCATGTCTTCTTTCACATTGTTTGTGAATACTGTGATAGAATAAGGTGATACTAGACAATTCTTGCCTAATTTTTAACTCTTTATGGCAAATCCACTGAAAGAAGCTTGTAATCCCTAAATTCATTTTAAAAGAAAAAATAATAAAAAAACTAACTGAAAAACTTCTCACAGGATGAAATATCAGCTGACAACAGGATGATCAAGACTTTGGTGGCTGTAGTTATCTGGAGGAAACCATTTCCTCTAATCCATATCCCATACATTTGTTGTGGTGATAGCTGGTATTGATGGAAAACCGTCTCAGTGCAGTATCCACTAATAACCTGTTGAGACCAAAAATGCTGCTGAGCATCATTTTCAGAAATTGTTGGAGTAGATTTCATGATGTTCTTTAGAAAAAAATGTACATGCCCAAGAAGTATTATGAATCCCCACCTGCAAAAGGAGGTTTAACAATGTCTTAATTAAAACAGAAGAAAGAAACAGAGGAACAAAGGGTAGCTCAAATTGATGACACAGGTTTATGAAAAGGAATAAAGACATCAATCTAATTAAAAGAACAGACTTGAAACAATGTTTATTGTGGTCAGACTCTGCCACTGTTACCTACACTGAACAGGTCCCCTTTGAGTCCATGAAGATATGTATCCATACTTAAAAATGTACTCACAGCAAGTAGTTTATCTGAACTGAATAGTACTACCCACTACCCACTACCCACAGAGTACAGAGCTAAGCACACGCTGGAGTCTTGGCAGGTCTGAGGTTTTCTAGTGTAAATAGCTGTTTGGGTTTCAGTAAAGCCAAGCTTTAAAGTTCTATTGAGTAAAAGCAGAAAAATTCATCTCTACATATGGAATTCAGTCCTAAAGGTGCATGTTCTGTTGTAATATGTAAGCACAAGCTTGCAAGATAACGTGTGCAAGCAGATTTCCAGCCCTGGTGCTGCAGACAGAAAATTCTTGGGTTCTTCTAGTGGTTGGACTGAACCCTCAGGCTCTTTGGGTTGTTGCTATTGTAGCAGACTGGGACTTGACATGTTTTCCCCCTGCAAAATGGCTTGGTGTGATGGAAATGGCACAGACGACAGTAAGCCGTATTTCTGAGAAGCAGAAACTCTGTGACATTCTGTTACTCTCCCTATCCCTCGAGGTAAGGGAGATTGTCTTGCTAAGATACTTGCACTGAAATGCAATGTTTTCCTTGGGACCTCCGTGCATAGAGGGGCAAGTGAAGAAGTCGTCTTTGCTGCCTGGCAGTGGCAGTGGCAGACCTGCTTTCTCCTTCTTCAGCTCTTTTCTCTGATAGTGTTGATTTTGCCTGTTGTAGCTCATAGCTAGAAGTCCTGACCTAAAATTTAGCAATGAATAAGCAAGGAACCTAAGAGATGCAGGGAGCTGGGGGTTCCTCCTACACATCCTTTATTTCTGAAAAAAACAGTGATGGCTCTTTCAGGAACTGGGGAGGAACAAATGATTATTTCTTTCTGATAGCCATTGCCAATGGGTGCTCAAGACTCTTTGCTACTCCTTATCCTTTGTACTTTAATGAATCATCCAGTAATGGCTCACACATTTCAAAGAAAACCAAGGTGATGACTTCCTAATTCAGAAGAGTAATTTTAAATCTTTCTAACGGTTTTCCACTGTGTTCATCATTGGTAAAGTGCATAGTGCAAAGTTCAGTGCATATATTCTACTGCCTGCCACAATATTAGAAATGAGTACTTTCTTTAGTTTGTTTCCTAATTGTGGCACAATCAAGGTTTCTGCTACATAACGCATGCTTGGCCTTTTCTCTGACATACTCTGAGTAACTCTTCTTCAATTATACCAGATAATTTCTACTAAATAGCATGAAATGAAGCACAAATAATTGATTTTCAAAAGCATGCACTTAGGTTGGATTTGTTTTTACAAAAGCACCTCATCTCACAGCTCCTGATCCTTTGAAGAAGGCTGAAGGAACATTGTATACCAGTGGTGCTGTGATGAAAATAAATTTCTGTCCAACTTCATTTCTAGTAAAATTAATACTTTAATGCTATTGTGTTTTTGTAGTATTATTAGTGAAGCAGGTTAGAGCATCTAGACCCTCAGAGCTCTAAACAGGAGAAAAGAAGGAAAAGTAGCCCAAGTCCTACAGGTGCTACAGGCAGAAACTTAATATTATGTATGGGTGATTCCACAGGGTTCATTAATTTTGGAGTGCAAATCTAAGACTATTATAAAGAATTTGGAGGACGTCATTTATCATTTGCTGTAGCCAGCTGATACTTTTTATGATCACTTCTACAGCGCTCTTTGTAGGAAAGAAGATACAGCTCATCAGGTTGGGAACTTAGGACAGAACTCAGGAAAAAAAATAAAAAAGAAATAAATCCCTTTTTGGACCTGTTGCTTAATCTTTAACTTGGATATCAGTTAAACAACTCATTTTCTCTTATACTTGTCTAGCTAAAATCCCTTTCCTAGTCTTTTAAAATTCAGAAATATGCATTTTCCTAACTAGCTCGACATTTTCTATGTGTAATTAAACACTCCTTTGATACATGTAGAGAAAATGTCATAACTATACTTAAGATTATAGGTTAACAGCCTGTACAATTTCATTTTAAAAAATGAAGGTGTATTACTTTGTTTAAAAAATTGCTCCCAGGTTGCAAACTTTATATATACCAACTTTCATGACAGAGTGATTTTTTTTTAAAGAGGCAAGTTAAAAGCCCCTTAGAAACATTGTTTAAAAGTGAATTCTTGTCAGAGCTTCTAACTTCTGGCTGACTTGCAAGTACACCTGTACTATTGTGCACTGTGTTAAATGTAACCTTATGTTTGGAGCTGCTTATATATTTAAATGTACACATTTGCAAGTACTTTTGTGTAAAACCTTCCCCCTCACCAAGACATCTTTTGGAAATAAGCTAGCTCTTCTGTAGTGATTTTTTTTTTTTTTTTTTTTGCTTACTAAATTGCAAAAAAGAAGTCTTCCTTCAAACCTTAGATTTGTCTTACATTTCCAAGTGAAATTGTACATTGAACAATTTATTGAACAATTGAACAATTCTGTACAATTCAATTGTACATTGAACAATTCTGGTTCAGTTGTTTAACCCAGATATTCTGTAATCCTCATGAAAAGCTGAAAATTAAGCAACCATGAAATAGAAAATACAGATATAGGTTCATGGAGGGCCAAATCCAGAGCATGCTTCTGTTCTGTCTTTTTGTGCAGCTAAGGATACATAAGGGCATAAGCAAATTCTCAAAGGGCCAGGTGAGTAGCATTCATAGAGCCACCGGAGCATCTGCTTGGTAGATGAAAGTCTAGGTGTCTGAACTGCAGCAACATGGAGTATTTGACTTAAGGACAGAGAGTTCATGAAATACCATGTTGTAAAATAAGGGTTAAAACCCATCTACCTGTGCATATTTTGTGCTTCTCAAAGCTGAGTAAAGTCTTAATCACTTGTCAAGCATCATTGACACGTAGATGGAAAGCAAAAATTAGAGCTTCGTGCTCTGAAAGAGGCTGTCCTCACTGACCACTCATATTGTAGGACAAGGTAATTCACAAGTGAGGATAATGAAACTCACAACCAGGAGAGTTATTTGTCCCAAATATCTGTTTGGAAACCAAGAGCTGTGTCCCTCTATTTTCTCCCAGCACAGCAGCTTCTGGTGGCCTCTAAGTTTTTAGTGTGCAGGAGGAACAGATTTCTAGAGGTCCAGTTTAACAGCTAGTCTCCATGCACCCACCCTTCCAAATAGTAACTCTATGCCAAGCTCCTGTACAGTGAAGGTGGGTTCTTCTGTTACTGAGAACTAAATGTCATCAAAACATCACTTTAAAAAAAAGAGATGTCTTCCCTGCAGGATTTGTGTAGGAGTCTGTGTTTCCTGTGAACACCCCAAATCTCATTGCATGATATATCTTGAACAGGGAGTGCAAGATGCAGGAGGGAATACTCTAGATCTGGAATCGAGGTAGTAGAACACAACTTTTGAACACAGGTTGTTTCTATCACCAGCATATATAGAGTTTCCAGTACTTATTCCAATCCCTCAGTAGCATTATTCATTGAGGAACCTGTCTCTCCTCAGAAGCTGGAATGACCTAAAAAATGTACATGGTACCTCTGAGCCCATTGAGTATTTCGGAGGTGACAGATCAGCTCATCTGAAATTCAGAGGAGAATGTATGTGGCATCCTTATGGATTAACAGAGCAATGAATTTGAGAGCTCACTGGTATGTACAAATGATTTAGAGTGCTGGGAAACAAGAAAACTAAGTGGCTTAAGGAAAATATCTATTTGTATAATACTTTTAATGATTTAGGCAAGGGTCATACTGGAATATATGCAAATAAATAGTTTGTGGATGTGCAGACCAGTTTAGTGTGGAACCATTGGAAAATGATTTATTCTGAAGGGTGGTGACTCCTGTACAACATACACAGTTGTCCTCCCTCCTCCTATCCCTGTTAATATTTGATATTTCAGAAAATGTAGCCAGTTCAAAACTAGATTTGGAAGTCTTTTTCCTAACAGGTAAGCAATTGTTTACAGCGCAGCTGGATCATGTCAAGATGCAACTCATTAACTGACAAGCTCTTTGCTGTGGCAATGCATTTGGTGCTTTGTCATGATTTAACATAATAGAAAATAATTTGATGCATTATGTTTTATTCTATCATGACATAATGATGACATGGCATGACAGTAAGATGAACTCTTATGAGAAAAATTAGATAAAAATACTCATTATCTTCTGGTGTCAATATTTTAGTGTGTGTATGTGTTTGTGTGTGTGTTTTAAACTGTAAAAGATATATTTTTATTCCTAATATGGTATGATTATGTGAAATCAGTTTGGATCAGGTACTAATAAATAATTATGTAGAAGTATAAACTCCTTTCTTCACTGAAAAACAGAGGAAACCACACAATTAAAATCTATCGAGTGAAGATAGGTAAAATTAATACCATTTATCATTTTGCCAATAATCATTACTATGCTATGCCATTTTCAAGGCTCACAACAAATTTTAATGAAAAAATGGGGTGTTGTGGTTTTTGCTCTACTCTTTTTTTAATCCTGGTTATCCTGAAAGACAGCATGTGGTATACATTAGATTTCCTTCACTATTCTTCTGTTATTCAGACACACAGATACATTTAGAAATAATAAATAAAAATTTAACAAAGTAGCACTGCAATGAGAAAGGAAGCAAAGTTATGCTGAGACTGGATGAACTACATAAAATCAATTCAGTAAAATTGTGTAAATGACTTGAAAGACAGAAGACAGGGCTTCTGAAAGACTGATGGTCAGAGTCAGTACTTTCAATTAATATGAAAAAGAATGTGTGAACTGACTATCCACTTCTGCCCTAAAACTGGAAATAAGAGGGAGGTTTCAGAAAATAATGGGATCAAATTAAAGAGCACTATTTATAGCTGGTAAGTATGGGTCTAGCGGATTGGTGCGTGGTGACAGGGCAAACAGAGAAGACAAAGTTTAAATCAAATCTGGAACAGCTAAACAGCAAAAATAAGAGGCACAGATTGGATTCAGGAGTGCGGATCTTGTGTTTTTGGGACTCATTCATCAATTTCCTTGCTGACACAGGAAAAGAATCCATTGCATTTTAGAGGATCACATACATATATTGTATGAAAACAGACAGTGGTTTACATCTGTAGGAAAATGGGAGAAGATTCTGTAGTCAGTTATTGTGGACATACTGAAAATGGAAATTGAGTGTAGTCACTGGCTTCCATGTACAGAAAACAAAAAGAAGAGCTAAGAGAGTATGCAATTAATGTTGATTTCTAAATTAGCTGCTTAGAAAGTGCACACTCTCCAGTGAGCTATGAAAGCTGATGTTTCTGGGAAGGGGAACCTGTATCTCTCTAAAGCAGTTATTGTCCCAACAAACATACTTCTTCACTTCTCTCCACAGACAGCTTCCTACTTCATCCTTCTTCTTCTTAGCAGGACTTCCTACAGATATATGAAGAATTGTATTTTAGTGTTTATTGAAGCTAATGGAATTATGGTGAAAACCTTAACATATTTCAGGAGTTAAGTTATGATAAAAACATGACTTTTGTGTGATAAAGTGAACTTTGGGAGAAGTCAGCAACACTCTAACCTGAGTGAAAAGTCAGTCCAAGAGAAGCTGGGGGTCTGAGCAGAACTGATCAATACTCTTTTTAGTTCACGAGACGGAAGCTGGAGCAAAGCCTGTAGTCCCAACTCTACCATTGGTTTATGTTTGGCCATTACCACCTTTCCCTCTTTTTCTCTCTTTTCCTTTACCTTTTCTTTACCACTGGAGGTTAATGTCCCCACAATCTGCCAGCGTAGTGGTCTATTTAGTTGTTACTGAAGTAGATTTTTTCAATATGATCCAGGTTAGACAATAGCTTATAAACAGTATTTGAGCTTTCTCTGATCTTTGTTGCAGAGAAGGGTCAGGGAGCAGCTGTACAGGCAGTTACAGGCAAATCCTACAGGGGATAATAACAGCCATCTCAAAGGCAGATGGGAGAAAGTAATATGCAGACAGAAGCATTAATCTTTTTATCCAGCTTGGTTGCAGCCACAGCAGGAAGCAAAACTTGATTTCTCAGCTTTCAGGAGCAAGTTGTGAGGTCGGGAAGAATGTCAAAGAAAATCAGAAAGATCAGTGGATATCTGGGACTTGATTCAGTTTCCTACATGTGTTTAATGCTGTTTGAGCTGACCTGGAGTTTCCAACCTCACTTTGAACTGCTACTCCAAGATGACACAGCCTCCTACGGGCCCTGCCTCTTATCTGCCAGCAGTGTGCAAATCCTCTGCTATTCTACAGCATCTGAGATACCATCTTTGTTTAGACAACTTGGCTTAAAACCCAGTCAGCTGACTCCCAGGGGATGTGTACTTTTGATCTTGAATATAATTCAGGATAATTGCTCATTCTATATAATGGCTCCCAAATGTATGTATCTTCATCTGGAACTAAACTTATCCTTAGTGTGTGATTCAGTTGTCTAAGCATAGGTGCCTAATGTCATTAGACCCACTCTAAGACCCCAGTAGGGTGCTGCCAGGACTTTTGGGAGGCCCATGCTCTTCCAGAGCAGCAGTTAGAAGCTAGATGACACCCCATAGCACTAGTCGCCCATCACATATGTTTAGCCAGCTAGATCACATCTTTACTTTCTGGATCACTTGTAGGTGTGAGGAAGGTATTGAGCTGGTCACATTTGTCATGACTGAGGTACAGCTAGGCACGCACAACAGAAGTGCATTTCTTGTCAACTAAGGTGTTTTGAAGGTCAAAAATGAAGGCATTCATGAAGTTTAGGAATCTCTGGGGTTATATGTAGCTGAGTGGATGAAGGAGTCTTTTTGAATCACAAACCTGGAAAACAAACATAAGAAGTCTGATCAAGGCACAAAGTAGTTCAGGTGTATTTACATGTCATAGTTGGCATTCATTGTGTGTAGGGTGCTTATTTTTTTTCTGGTGTTATATTTTGAACTAATAGCCTTTTTGTTATAACATTAAAGGCTTTCATACAGTGAGTTCTTACTCTTAAGACGAACACTATTTTTAGCTAAATATCAAGTGAGTGTTGTCTCTTTTTATTAACTTTGTTTATTGAGGGATGGGTAGAAGGCAATGTACCTTATTTCATAGATAAGGTGTTAAGCACAGTATGTGTGTAAGAACTCATTCCAGAAAAATAATTTGGCATATATGAATACATATGTATCAAGCAATATGTCTGCTAAATGAAAGAGTTACTATGAAGTTTACACAAAGCCACATTCTATTTGACACAGATTATAAAAAAAGCAGAAGAAAATAAGTTAATAGAACTTCACTGTAAACTGCAAGGCCCATCAAACCAAAAAAGATAAGGAAATCTTTTAAGACTATCAGCTATCAGAAAAGTGTGCTGAAAGAAATCTGCTATCAGTCATGGCCAGTGGCACATAATGGATAGGATTGTTCTCTTTATATCACAGAAACTCTCTCAGGAGCGCTATATTGAACTATTTTCTTTCCTTGGACATCTCAATGCTATTTGTGAGCTATTTGCTCAAATCTGGCTACATAACATATCTGTCTGGACATCAACACAAGTTAAATAGACAAATTTACAACTGGTATTTTTCTGTGACTGGTCTGTCTCACATTACTGAATATGATGAATTTTGATTACTGTATCATCAAAAATTCTCTTGACTGTGTAATTTGATGAGTAAATATTGAAACTCAACTGCTTGAGGAAAAAGTTTGTTAGTTTATCTTTGTTAGTGAAGGTACTTGAGGAAAATCAAGGGTATTTTCAAAAGGCTAACTGAATTAAATACTTCAGTTAGGTTACAGTGATTGTGTAAAGTACTGTGATCTGGAAGATGTGGGCACTATATGATTTTTAAGGATTTGTAAGGAAAACTGTGTCTATCTGTTTCTCAGAATTTCAGCCCTGGAACTGCATGGTATGCAGCTGAAATTGCATTTCCTCTCCCTTAAGGATTCCTATATTACTTCTTTTGCAAAAATCTTCTCCGCTCAGAACATTCTGCTATAGCTACCTAAACAACACCACTAACATATGTGGTCATTCCGGATATTCTTATCTCCCCAGCTGTTGCAAAGCAACACATAAGAGGAAAGTTCACAGTGTAGGTCTTTCTTCTGGGCTTGACGGAGCATGGAGTGTGAAAACTTCCCTGCAAAAGAGGAAATGAGAAGTAAGCTTCTTGTAATCTCTCCCGGGTCAGATCAAAGGTCTACCTAACCCCAAAGTCTTTCTCTGAGAATGGTCAATAACAAATGCCTGGGAAGGAATAACAAGACAGGACAGGCATGTAGTGGTAATGACCCAGTATGCTTTCCTACTATCCACAGCTGTAGGACTTCCTGAGTCAGAAATGGTGTCTTTGTATTTAACAGACCTCAAGCATTTTTAATACTAAGTCTATACATCATATTGTCATACTGAGATTGTAAATATTAGTCACATTTATAAAGGATGGCAATGTTGACCACATGACCAATACTGGCTTTCAGGCAAACTCACACAGTGGATTTCATAATCCATTGCTTATTGCTTCTCTAACATGAGTGTCTCAAATACATTTTTAAACTCTTAGTAAGAAAAATAAAAAAAAGTTTTAAATAAATATTAAAAAGGCAGTAATTTTTCTATAATAGTTATCTTTGTGTCTGTTCAAAATACTAAGTACCAATATTTTGTAGGCATGCCCTAGATAGGAAGGTAAATTTTTTTCTGTCCCCATTACTGAAATAAAACTGAGTTCATTGGTTATTATTTTAGACTGTTAAATCTTCTGGATAGGATGTCTTTTTAGTATGTGTCTGAACAGAAGGGTCCAGTATAAATAGTAAAAAATAAAAAAGAAGTCACTCTAAGAACTCAAAGTAGAATTCAGCATAGCCTTGTAAGGGATCACAGCTTTGTCTGTTTCAGCACAAGTGTACCCTGTTCTATGGGAGCATGAAATTGGAAAGATATTTTAGATGCAACAATCTTCTACAGACATGCCTTTGATAAATGGGCAAAACTCCATCCTAAAACCAGCCAGCTTTTATTTTAGCTTTGATTTACTCCTTTTGGAAAAGTGTTCCATATGCTCACCTGTCTGATTTGAGGTATCTTTTATATGAATATTTAGTCTTGTGTTAGCATTTTCCATTAGCAGCAGTTATAATGCCTTTCACACTTCATTTTGCTAGGCTAAAGAAGCCAAGCTTTTTATAGGTATCAGATCTATGACATGCCCAATCACCCAGTCATTTCAGGTACCCTTCACCTTCAGTTAAGATGGGTGATCAGAATTGTACATGATGTTCCAAATGAGTTTATAATAGTACCTTGTGTTAATGACATTAATATTTCCTTAGATTTACCGAAAATACATTGATTTACATCAATGTATTGCATTCATTGTAATTACATGTTCTTCTTATTTTTGTTTTATTTTAAAAAAATTATTATAACATGCCTAATAACTGTCTTGGGCCCAATTGGATCCCTAAGTCTTTGCCCTTTTTTTATCATTTTCAGTGAATGAGCTCTGAATCTGTAGCAGGTATCTTTCTTTGGTCCATAAGAACACAGTCCTGCACTGCTGGATTTCATGCCATTTGCATTAGTGCTGTCCCTAATGTGAGTCATGCCTTACTGCATGATAGCTGGATTCTCCTTTGTCCTGATGATGCCTCTTGACTTTATGCTATCAGTAAATTTCAAGAGCATACTCAGGTTTTGGTGCCAAGATAATTAATGAAGACATTAAAAAGTTCTCTCTTGATACTTGGATAGGACTTTTCTTAGAAAGTTGACAGATTGCAATGTATTCTGCGTACACCATTTACTGTGTCTGAAGGGAGAAAGGAAACAAGTACAATTGGCTTGGGCTGAGACGAAAATGCGTATATTCTTTCTTATTGCATACAGTGCTCATTTGAGAAGCTTCATCTTAAGCATACAGTATGATGCTGGACCATATGATACGTATCCCTTACCTCGACCTACAGAATTTCATACATTACTCTAGGAACTGAGCTCAGTGTGTTGTTGATCATACTAGGCTTGCCCTGCTAAGAAGGGAGCAGTTTTTCAAAAGAGGAGAAACAGTTTTTTGTGAACGGCTGACATAGAAAACATTCAGTTAAGATAGTTCCTGTCAGATGGAATTTGACCAAGTGTCAAGTTTGACTTACCTGGGTTTTTCTTCCTTTTCACATATGCTTATGCCCCTCAGAATAAATGGAAATTGCTCATTAGATCTTTGAAAGGACTGGTTTTGCTGACCCAGCTTTTGAATTTCACAGTACCATGCAATGTGGTTGTTTTTGAGAGGAGGTAAGTGAAGAATTTAGCCTTACAGCCCCCATGAGCACTAGTGACGCATCAAACATTCTGCGCATTAGGGTCCAGTGTGTCTCCATTAAAACAGTATGCATGAAGTCCAAACCAACTGGAATCAGCTCTGTTCTGAGATACTCTGATTTTACTGCCATTATATTTCGAAGAGCTTGTGTCTCAGTTGTGGCCTCCAAGTGTCTATTTTGCTCTAATGCTTTCTCCCTGGGGATCTATTCTGGCTCTCCACCTGACACAGTTACCTATTTTTGATGGAATTATAACTAGTCAGGGGCGAATTAAATCTACACATCAGAAGAGGATTGAAGTTAGTTATCCTGTACTGCATTTAATAAAGAAACAAACCTAGGTATAAATGAGGGAAGCTTTTATGTTCAGAAATAAATAAATCATAATATTTCCATGTAGAATTCCTTTTCATTTCTGACCACTTTTTAATACTGTGATGGTCAATTTTCTGCTCCTCAATGCTACGTTTTCTGCATGCAGAGGAATTTTTTAACTTCTGACATAAATGAGATCTAGTCCCCAGCTGCTTAATTTGTTCCAGGACCAGTGAGCTGCAGCCTCCATCCTGCATTGACCCTGAGCTTTTCTTGGGCATGGGCAGCTGCCAGCAGCATTGCATTGGGCTGCAGCCTGGTACTCAGCATCCAGTGTCAAGAGAAAGAGAAACAGATGATTTCTCATATAAATCTCCTCTTCTCTTTCGACGTGGTTCAGCCATGCACGTCAGTGGGCCTGCTGAATGACTGTCTTTTTCTCCTGGAAACTCTGTGCCTGAAAACATTCTCACTTGCATCCATGGTACAGCACTCTTATTCCACTGAGCACAATCTACTGACCTACACTAGTGAAAACAGAAGAGACTCAGACTCTCAGTGCTGTTCATTTTATGAATAGAATGAATTACATTCATTTGGTATCTCTGTGCAGCCTTGTGTGAGGAATGAGAATTTTGCTTCTTGAAAATAAGTAAAATGGGTTAGGAGAACAACATTTTTAGGTTCAGCTCAAGACAAAATATAGCTTTAATTGTTCCCTGAAAGCCAGATCTAATTCTGTAAGCCCTTTACCCTCCAGACAGTGTGAGTACTAGCAGTTGTTGCCATTGCCTATATTGTCTCAGCTGACAGAACAATAAGCTAGAAAGGGCTAAGTCGTGAATTGTTTTAAGCAATTAAATACATCTTTAAATGACTGCCATTAGTATTAGAAGTGGATTTTCTTACAAAAGAAAACTTATCAATCAAACAAAAAGGCAATTTAAATGACATAATCTTAGTACTGTGTCAAGGAGTCACATGGCTGAAATGTGGGTTAACCAGTACAGGAAAGGCAGCTAAAATGTAAGTTAACCTTTTACATATGTTAAAGACTACTGAAAATCCCCCGTTAGAATTAGAACTATGTTTCTAAAGTGAACGTAAGTATCCTGTTCTAACTGGAAACAGATTCTAATATATCCATTCCAGTTAGTTACACATTGCTTTCCAGATAGTCAAGTCAAATGAATTAGCCTTATGTAGCTTTGAACACCTACACAGTAGACACTAAATCTGAATTAGTCATCAAATTTTCATCTGCAGGCAATGGAAAGAAGTAGGTATATTTAGGACACAGTTCATCTGGCCTATTTTAGGTGTATAGCACAGGATAAAATGAATTGCGTTCCTTAAATATCCCTATATCTCCTCACTGACTTTAAAGTGAGATGAATGTCACTCATCATGCCTGCTTGTTCTAAGTCCTTTACAGCCTTCTGGGTTCGCATGCACTTTAAAACTCCTTTACTCTGCCACTGAATTATAAAAATGATAGCCAGAACCAGCAACTCAATGAAATAACTCATCAATACTGATAAAATAAGGTATCAGTAATGGAGGATAAAGGCAAAGAAATGGGTCCGATATTGTCAAAACTTCCTTTTAACTTCTTCTCTACTTCTTATGGACCTCTTAAATATTCAGTGAATAACTAGCAATTCTGTCACACATAACAGCTTGCCTCTCAAAAAATATTTACACAGGGATAGTGAAGCATTATGCTTACTATCATCTATTATAGTGCAGATTCAAGATACTGAACATAATCAGTATTTTGGGAGGTGAAAATGCAGAGCACGCTGCATTTCAAGCATCTGTTGCCAGTCTCTTGAATGAGCTACAGGAATGCTGTTCTTGGAAAAGACACAATTTCTGTCCTGTTGTCCAGAGTAAATACTATCACTATAATGGTGATTCAGAGATAGAAACAGATTGATTATACTCAGTACAATAGGAGATATGACCCAGAATGATGTTATAGTTTGCCCACAAGTAAGAAGAATATCCAGGCTATGAATAGCCTGCTAGGTTTTACATACACATAAGTGCAGTTTTTCAGGCACTGCACTGATGTAAAAGGTAGAAGATTGGAGGCTGATTTTCTTATACTATGGATTAAGGTCTTTGGAAGTGACTCTGATGACACTAAAAGTCAAAATCAGTTGCCTGGCCTCAGCCCAAAGGCATTCAAATGCTGTTTTTGACAATTTATCTGGACTAAATATTACCTTTGGAAACAGTGTGTGTTTAGTTACAGTTGACGTCTATGTCCAAGGCAGAAGTAGCCAATCTGTAGCCATGGAATTCATATGGCTCTTAAGCAGCTGAAATATGGGTAATATGCTGGAATTGTATCATGCGACTGCAGCAGGCTGTACTGGCATGCAGACTGCTGCATACACTACAGCCCTAACTGCAGGAGGAAGTGAGCCAGCAAAGTAGCTCCAGAAGTCACTGTTAGCTACCAAGTTTCCCTAGGACCATCTGCACACTCAGCCCAGCTCCATGCTACCATGCAGTGGTGGGGAACTACTGTCAGAGTCATCTGCGAGCCTCTGTCAGAGCTCCTCTTCCTCTCAGCATATTAAAAGTAGGAGAAAGCAGGATGTGAAGTGATGTTTTCATTTGATTATAACTAGAACAGCTGCTGTTAATAATTTTAAAATAAATTTAATAAAGAGATGACATGAAAATAATAGAAATTCAACATTGAAAACATTTATTTAAAAACTAGAACATAGTGTTATCATTGTTTTTGTTTTCCAAGTTACACATCGGGAAAACTTCTAAATTTCTTTTTTTTAAAAATTTTAATTCCAAACAACTCTGAAATTTACAATAATATAGATGAGACAAATAAGTAGCTAGGATCGGATCCAAGAAAGTCATGGTATCTCAGTTTGCTACACTTCCTACAGTTTTTAATACTTGATGATAATTAGCATTCCTGTTGATCACCAGCTTAGTGTGTGAAGAAGAGACTTGACTTTGACTCATAAAATCAGAGAACAAAATGTGATGAGAAGAAACTCTTAATGAAGGAAGTGTTTCTCTGCTCCAAACAGAGATAATTTCACCTTTGGGCATTTAACTCAATAGTTTTCTATTCTTAATAATATTTCCATATATTATTTTCTAAGAATACATGAGTGTACCAACTGTCCATTCAAGGTGTTTTCAGAAGGATTGAAAACCCAAGGCAGAATCATAGGCGTCATGAGTTATCCTTCCACTTCTTTACATAGGTGCCTTTTCTTAATCATACAGGTTTGAGAAAGTAAAGGTATATTTTACTCTTCTCTTTCATCTTTAGATACCATTTACATGCATTTGCTGCGCAGTGTTGCTGAGAAGAAGGTTATGAGGAAAAAATACTTTTTGGACCTACACCTTTGCACACAGTTTCCACTCTCAAGAGGTCACTGAAACTTCAGTAAATTCTAGTTCTAGGATTCTAGTTCTCCAATAATCTGAAGATTATTATTGTCCTAAAAGATTCCTTGGACTTCCCTAAAATTTACTGGTACAACTCACACTCTAATTGATATACATCTGTTTCGTTTGTATTCCCCTTATTTATCTATGGGGTGATATTCCAATATATATTTTTAAGTGTTTTTATTCTCTCAGTTCAGGCTTCCCAACAGGGTCAAACAGAGGTAAAAATGACAACAACAACAAAAAAAAGAGTCATGCAGAACCAAAAGACTCATTTATCAGGTCAGAAAATCGAGTGCTCCAGAAACTGGTATTATCCTATTTATGAGCTACTTCACATTCTTAAGTACCAACAGGTCATTTTCTTGGCTACTATCTGAAGTTTCATCTCTTCATCTTGACTGTAAATTTTTATGGGTGTTTAACCTGTGCCAAGACTGCGACATTTAAATCAGTGGAGGTTTCTTATTGTGATCCCCTTCTTGTACTGCTTTTACAAGGAGTACCTTAAAGTGTGTCACACATTCCTTATGTGAAAGGGAGAATGGCAAATTTATGAGGACCTATAGATGCTCAGACAGCAAATTTTTGTGATTAAAATGGTTGAAGTATGTTCACATAGGTGTGGAATTCAGGGTGAGATGACTGTACAGCTTAACTGCTCTAAATGCTCTCATAGTCCATTTTTTTGTTGTTTTTATACATTCTTTCCATGACTGGGAAGTATTCAGTATACAGAAGCAAATTTATTGTTTTTTTTTTATTTTTACATGTGTACTAACTACATGTATTGCTGCCTATAATTTCACATATACTGAAGAAAAAACATTAATATTTCTACAATAACAACTTGTCTGTCTTTTCTGTAATTTTCTCCTTTCCAAATATCTTTAAGTGTTTTGTAAACACAAATTAACCTCAGAAAACTCCTCTGAGGCTGACAGGTTATAACCATTCTACAGACAGAGAAATATGAACACAGGGAATATCTATATTTTTAGTCAGAAGCAGAGAACATACGGCAGCTCATCTTTCCATGCAGGCTAGAGTGGAGAGTGTACCCCAGAGATCCTTCTTGGGCAAGTCTGAGAAGCCTCTGAGAAAGTCGAGAATGCCTCTGCATTTTCACTCCCACAGCTGCTGGTTCAAGCTAGATTAACACCCTTTCGGTTATACCTATATATGTAACAAACATCCCCCCAAACCCATATAAGCAGGCACACAGAAGGATGCATAGGCAAGATATAAGAAAGGTTAGTGTCACAGAGCAGATTCAGTTCCAGGATATGATGAGTTTGTGCCTTTCCTTTTCACACAGATTTCCAGTTTTCAAACTAACAGGTGTCACTGTGATCATCCAGCCTGATTTTTTCATAGACATTTACTCAGGCATTCCAGCCCATCGATAGGCATTTTAGGGCTGGAATGATGATCTAAGCTGGAATAGGAATCTGTCTAAACCATCTGTGTTAGAGACTGCTGGACCAGAACACAACACTCACGAATCTGATGGATGCACAGGGATATAGTCCCACAATATGGTACCCTGTAGTACCATATGGAGTACCTAGTGATTAGGCAGTAGAAGAGATACTGGCCAAAAAGAACCTTTTTTATTCTGATATATTCCCTCAACTCTACCATGTATCAAGACTCTGAGTCCCCTACAAGGAGAAATGCTTGAATCTGAAAGAAGAAATTTCAGGTAAGATTCACTGTACATGTCTTGATCTGAGCCAGTAATCTAAACTCCTTTTATAATTACTGAGGAGACATGGGCACTGACACGGTGTGACTGATCTTGGAATAAAGTTAGTGTCTAAAATATGTCAGATGAGTCACAGCTTTTTTATTTCCACTGATTATGAAAGGAGCAGAAGATGAGTCACCTGTATTAAAAAATCTGCATTGTAGAGACCTAAATTTAGGTGAGTTGAATCACCTGAGTTTCTTCTTAAGCTTTCTGACAAATTTAATACCACAGTGATGAGCAGACCTGCCACCTTCCATATATTTAGAACAATGGAACCTATCCCTGAGCACAGGCAGTAGACATGGACTGTTGTCATTAACACTGAGTGAGGAAAAAGATGATTGACAAGTCAAATTCCAGGATTAAGAAAGTCTCTTCTCCCAGTGTTAGGAAATACTACATATTTATTGCTGTTACCTGTTGGCATATTATTTATTCTTTTGTTTATGCACTTCAGGTGTCAGAGGAAATAATTTAAATACTAAAGAAGTTGCTGCACAGAAGAGCTGTAGCATGGGAGGTAAAAGAATGGGAAACCTCCATTTCCTAAATTCTTTTGGTCAATATCACTTGGAGAACAATGTCCTCTGGAAGTCCTCTTTTCTTTTCTGAACTGTGCAAATACAATACCCTGATACATACTGGCAGCCAAAGGGCTCGGAAGTAGTTGTGGATAAACCTAGAGTTATAGTGTGGTTTTAGCCCCCTTACAGTTCTTTTCTTTTAAATACATCTACCAGGAGCGTGACAGGAGACACTATGTCCTGCATTTTATCCATGAAATTTGCAACATAACTACACTTCTGTATTGCCAGAAATGAGGATCACACAATATCCTATATATGGACCGACAGAAAAACCCTCATTTCCCATGGGAAGAGAATCCTGATCTTCCTAAGATCTAAAGGAATTAGTTTTTAATTTAACTGCTCAAACTGGAACTCCTAGAAATAGAATATTAAGTTGCATTTGCCATAAATTGGTACCTACGTGAATTCAACACATAACCAGGACTTAAGGCTCATGGAGTCCTTAGTGTATTTTCAAAGGGACGGAAATTCTCAATATCTTTCCTCATCAATTCTTTAAGCCTCTAGGAGAAGTGTTTTTTTTTTTTTTTTTTTTTTTAACCTTAAACCAAAACAAAATTAATCATATACATTGCAGTTAAGTCCTTAAGTTCCAGAATTTGAAAGCTATTATATCTATCTATACTTATATAGCTATATCTGTCAACATATTTTTCTCTGCTAGACTTAAATCAGGTTCATATGCTTCTGTACAATTTACCAGAATTTTCCCAGCTATCATAGCAGGCTGGTTAGTGGAAACAGTTTCCAATATTGCATGCATTTGAGCACCAGCTTTGCTGTTTTTCCTCCCATTTGTTTTCCTTCCAGTATTTTGTCACAAATTTATAGCATCTGTATGATAGTAAATTTTGCAGCACTGGGTAATAGGCTATGAGTTTGCTTTTAGCACATCTATTAATTTTCTGCCATCTTCTTCATTTCCTATATTTTATATGACATATTAGATTATTTATGAACTGCTTTTCTATTGATATTTACTTCAATCTTGTTTATTTCTTTGGTTTACTTTAATTTAGGAAAGCTCAGCTGGTCAGGCCTTAAGGGTAGCTATGCCAACACCCTTAAGAGCATACATCAACTCCAAGACAACTGTTTTTCAGGCAGTGCGTAATAGATGTGAATAAATGAATCACAACAAATAATCTAGTCAGTAGGCTCGTTCTCTTTTTCCTCACATTTATTCAACAAATAACACGTCAATCACTATATTCTGTAGATTGATGGTTCTGAAAATTTGAGCAGTGCTGCTTGCCCCAAAGTAGCCACATGAGGTCATTCCATTTCCTTTCCTTAATAAGCAAGCTCACTTTTCCATAAAGCTACATTTCCTCGCTCACACCTGATGTGTGCTGTAATTCAGACAGATGGCTGCGGCACAAGTTGCTGAGGTTCATACCTGTAACTCCAGACGTTCCCATTTGATAACCAAAGTGGTGCACGTTATGTTAGCACAGCATGCTATAGAGACTTCTAAGTGCAAAGCTGAGGCTTGATTTCAGTGATTCCTCAGAGGTGTTATTCTGAAAATTGTTTATCATGTACCTTTCTGTAGATAAAGTGGAGTCTTTGTGGAGCCTCCATGCAAAATGGAAGGAAAATATCTAAAGTAAATTAATTTATTGTTTAAAAAAATCACCACAGTAAATATTTGCACAATTTGAGTCCTTCTACTATGGTCTTATTGTTCCCTGGTGGAATTCACTTCTTCAAAAGACGAACAGCTCTGTTATAAAATGACTCAAACCCTAGATCTCTATATACGGATTGAAGTACAGTCCTCATTCCTATTCACCGCGTTAATTGATTAGGGTGACAGAGGGATCCAGTGGAGCTGCTCTGCAAAGATGTGGTTTTCAATTGAAGCCAGTAGGAAGCAAAGGCAAATAGCACAGCTATTACACCATCAAATCTTTCACTTTGCCACCAGCGCAGGCCTGCAGTCTTTGCGCCTGATCCAAAGGAGTCAGGAACTACCAAAGAGGTTGAAGGCCTAAGAATTTGTCTGGAGAGAAAAATCTCTATTGTAAAGGTCATTAAGGTCCTATTAACATTAATCAGGGCAAATGAGGTAAGGGAAAGGATAACTTAAACTCCTGACATTAACAGGTAAAGTCAGATCCAAAACTGAACTAAAGTTTTTAGATTTTTTTAGGTGTCTGCCCCATATTCTTGAGTAGAATCCCAACCTTGAAAGAGGCACGTAAATAACCTGGCTGTATACATTGCATGTAGGGAGGGATAAATGCCTTGGAATGAAAGTCAGAACTAGTCAAAATGCTGAGTGGCACGTAAAATCACCATGTTCGCAGCCAAGTGGAGGTAGCCAGTAGGAAATACTGAGCAAAAGCAATGAGTTAAAGCTTCCCCACTTTCAGGGATGCAGGGAGGCACCTCAGTCGATTTTGGCTGCCTATGGATACTGTTTACTCCCTGAATTGAGCACAGGATCGCCCTCTTTTTTTTTAACATGGCCAGAAAAAACATTTAAGCAATGGGAGACCTAAGTCTAGTTTCAGTCTATGAATACACTAAGGCTTATGCATTTTCCTGTCTAGTCAGCAAGGGCCCTAGCCACTGGTCGTTATAAGGCAGAGGGTACACCCCACACCTTCCAGTGAAGCTGTTGTGTCATGGTGCAGAAAAATGGTTCAGTCTTTTATAACCAGAGAAAGAAAAAAATAAGGAGGCGTATGACTGTGCAATCTACCAGCAATCTACCAGGTGTTTTAATGGAAGGATGCAGGATTTTGGTTCCCCTAGGACTGTTTATGGATTTTATGCTGAATTATCATATTTAGATGGTAATTTAGAAATACTTTTGGGCAATGAGGCCAAGACACAGGTCTTTCAGCTCCTAATTGAGTGTCTTAATTTCTGAAATAAGTAGAGTTTGAGATTTACATTTATGGTAGGAGCAAAATGTCTAAAGCAGACACTCAAGTCAACTATGAGAAAAACTGAAGGTTCAATGCCTATTTAACCACCTTCAGTACACTCTCATACTCTGTAGGTAGCTCAGTGACTTCTGAAATGTTTGATGAATAGTGAAATAGCTTCAAAAGGAGAGACTTGTAAGTGGGACATTCTCCCAAAAGGGATAAATTTGAGAACTGTTCCTAGGCATGCCAGGGCATATAATTCATTTTCCCATTCCCAGCTCTATGTTCTCACCATCACATCCATAATGTGAAGGTGGGCAACAGTCACCTTCTCTCCAAAAGTGAAGCATTGAAGAAGTGAAAAGTGTTCAGACTTAGATGCAAACTAAGCACCGAGACAGTAATGGATGGCATTGCACAAAGTTTCAGATCCAGACATCTCGAAAGCATTTAACTATAACCACCAAGACACCTATATACAGTTTGCATAACCTTGAGTTTGGCTGCAGTCAAGTGAGTGTTTTCCTGGATCACATTGTCTTTTTACTTTGGCACCTGAATACTTCTTAAAGCAACCCAAGTTTGGCAAACCCTGCTTTAGCCCATTTCTTTCTCTGGTTCTTAAAGATATATCTAGGCACCTACATGTAGGCACCTGATTTTTAGATAACTGAGCAGTCTTTTGTTAGCAGTTGCTAATTAGTTTTCAAACTATCTTGTGTACCTGTGTACGGGGGGAGACTTGAAGTTTATCGTTCTTTAGGTAGAACAATCTGGAAAAGCTGAGATTCTGTGGACAAAACCATCCATTTTAAATGTTTCTTATGCCAGCTTAGTAAATATTCATCCAAATAAATAGCTTGAAAAAATTAATTGGTCCATGAGGGGCTGTCATGTTAAATTTGAATGCTAGATTCAGAGTTAGAAACTGTGAAATAGAGAGTTTTCAGTTTCTTTGTAACAGCAAATCTACTGTAGTTAGGAGTCAGTAAAGCACCAAAATTATAAGCCAGTTGTCAAAGAAGTAATATTACCTGCTTGGACTGGGTATCTGCAGGTTGTTTGTCTTAATCAAAAATTCTTAGCAGCACTTGCCAATTAATTGAACACATAAAAAGTGAAGCAAAACTACTATTTAATAAACATTCACACATACCTATACTACTGTTTAAAATGGAGCTGACTGGATAATTGGGTTTTTTGGTTAGTGAATGAACAGAATAAGTAAATGAGCTTCATTCAAATCAACAGAATATAATTTCCTTCCCCCTTACAATCCCATGCCATTTTTTCTCACTAGAAAGAGAGAGGGAATAAGCGGACTATAACCTTACCTAGGACAACCATTTGGGACACCTAACTTAAATGAAGACAGCTATTTAAAAGAAAATGGAATCATTTCAGCAGCAGATAGCTGAATAACCTGTATATAATAATAATTGAATAATCATTAACTTTGAATAATCGATAGCATGGTGATAGTTGCTTTCCTGAGCAGGGCGAAGCAGTCCCCTTATAAGGAACAAGGAGCCATGATGTATTATATGACTGTCTTAAAAAGGATAAAGGAGCCTATAACAACCTCTATGTTGTAAATCTTGCTGCAAATCTGGTCTTTTTTTTACCTCTTTTTGTCCTCTCCAGTTAAATTTTTATTATTTTTCAGCTTGACCAAAAAAAAGGGCACATCAAAAAGTTTCTTAACACTTCTTGAAAGTTTGTCATGCTTTTCTTTTGATCCCGGAGCAAAACCTTTTTCTTTTTACCATGGTTCATATTTATTGTGTCTTGCCTGTTAGCAACACATTTATAGTTTCCATGCAGTGAACTCACAAAAATTCTCAATGAATATAAATAAACATTCAGCAATATGTGTACAGGAGAAAGAAAGAGTCTTAATTAAGAGATACTTAATAATAGCAAGTAATTTAAACAATGTTTATATATGTACATATATAAACATATGTATAAACATAAACACATATAAGCTCATACATACACATACATAAATTCATATTGTTCTAGATGATGTAATTGAATGTGAAAGATTAAAATAAATATTCAGAACTTAATTTATGTTTAACAGAAAGCCTAGGTGTTGGTTCAGTCTAAATCCTCAAACCTTAAGTAAAGTCACAGCCGTGAGTGATATTCATACTCCATCTGAGGCAAAATCTGATCACAGATTGGACTGGGAATATATTCTTTCATAAAAAAGAAAGCAGATACTAGCTCTGTCAAAACTGTAGGATCTGAGGCATCTTCCATCGGAAGGAAATCTAACAATATGGGAGAGTGAATGTGGCCTGCTCAGACAAGGTCTTTAGCCAGGTGCCAGAGCACATATCAGACTGCACTGGCCCTATAGTCCAGAAGTACTCTTTGGACCAAAGTCTGAGTTCGTTTTATTTTGTGGGGTGTCAAAATGGTCCCTTGGCAAATACAATAGCTAGGACCTATTACCCTTGTATTTTTAAAGAAACAAGATGAGCTAGTTCTCTTCATCTCTTTGACTATATTTTTCTCTTTTTCTGTAATGAAAAGGAAGCAGAGTTTTAGTCTCAAAATCGATGGTGTCAAAGTAATTTAATCTTTGGTATTTTAGTTAATATAAAGAGGAAAAGGTGCAAAGATGAGTGCACCATATCCTTAGGAGATTAAAAGTTTTTGGCAAATTTTGAATATATCTTTTGTCAAACATTACACTAAAAACTCTCACAAACTATGAAATAAATTATACGGACTTATATTACATACTCATAACATATGGTACTCAGTTGGATACCTGTATCTAACTTTAGAAATATTGGAATCAACACAAAAATCCTTTCATAACATTCATTTAAAGATTAATAGATTTTTCATTAAAATAAATCTGTAAATTCCATAGTTTTATAAGAAGCTTAAATCGAGGCCAGTGAAGGAGAGGGGAAGTATGGTATTGCTCTGGTCTATGTGTTACTTGGGGAGGAAAAATGAGATTATTTGTTCTCTAGTGATATCTTTTGCTTGACGTCCTGCACATACACAGACACTACATCCCCTGAGCAATGTGAAAATTACTGATTCACATCCAGTGTGAATGTCCTCTGTAATCTGATATTGGTCACCAACAGTTAGAGAGTCAGGCATTTCAGTGAAGTGTATATGTTGCCATAATGAGTCTATCTAAGTAGTCATTAGAAACTTTTGTGACCACAACTTCTGGTTCACTTACATCTGCAAAATAAAGACTGTTAGTTCCTGTTAGCTTTAAAAGCTAACTCCCTGCCAGGTGCTATCAAAAGGCAAAATGAGCAGATTCAGATGGTAATCTCTTGAAACTGACAGTTGAGATTTTTTAAGTTACTCTTAAAATAAGGAATTAATTTCCTTAATAAATGATATTTACTCCTCATAAGCACCGTCTTTCTGTATTCGCTGAGGAAACCTGGAAGAAAACAGTCCACAGTGCAATTTAGGAAAAAAATACCTGCCACATGTCTATATAGATAAATAAAACATTTCTCTTCTCATGGCAATTTTGGCAGTTCCCCTGTGCCACTGCAGGCATTTAATAAAGTGAAGTTTCTTACTACATCATTTACTCTTCCTATCTACTCTGTCTGCTGTGGCTAGGCTGAGTTGTCACAGTCTTGAGGGACACTTTGGCAGAGATGTTTCCAGTATTGCCAGAAATACCAACAGATTCCAGTTTGACTCTATTCCTTTGCTAAGATGTACTAATTTCATCTTTCATTAGCAGAGGGGTAAAAATAAACTCATTAGAATCTACTCTTGTAAATTCTAGTTTCTACCGATAAGGTGCATTATCTAGTCTGTAATAACATTAGATATTTTGACAAAGAAAAAAAAGCAAAACAAAAAGCAAACAAAAGGTGCTAGGGCTTTAAGGCAAGATACGAAATATATGAATACAGTATTTTATGAATAATTGTATCATCAATTTTCCAATTTTGCTTCACATTTTTTCTTAATATTCTGTAAGAACATCTTCACTTTGTTATCACTGGTCTACACCAGGTCATTATGTTTGTTGAGGTGTTGTTTACTATATTTTTCCAAGATCTTACAACTACTTCAGAAAATGTAGGTAAAAGGATTTTAATTTGTTGCTCTCAATGAATATGCATGGACTTGCTTTTAGCTATGAAGAATTTAATCTGCCATCAAGGTTCTGAATTATGCCAGTCTTCCATAAAGTCTACATGAATCCTCTAGAATTAATTCACCTGTGCCATTCAAATTACAGATTCATGTTTTATCACTGATTAGTGATAATAATTATATTAATGCAAATTTTATTATACCTTAATATAATGCCAACCCCAAGTCATCATTGACCCAGCTATACGTGAAACACAAGACCTAATTTGTAAATGATTGTATTTATGAATGCAAAATCAATTTTTTTTCCATCAGTACATTCCTAATCAGTTCCTAATGCTAACTAGAAAGCCGAAGCCAAATATTAGTACATACAGAGCTCACTGTTAGGATGTTGGAAAAAAACCATTTCTCCCTGCCTACTATTCTCCTTTCTGTGTGTGCATGCTCCACATAAACATTTGGATGTTTCATGACCACACTTTGAACAGGATGACCCTGCTCAGATAGTCGCATCTCAAACCCGCTTCTCACCTGACAAGGGCCACAGCAACTCATGGTATGTAATGGATCCTGGCTTGTCACTGTCTTTATGTTCCAGAGAGCTCCCTTCATTTTTTTGTCTGAAAGCTAAGCCTTCTTCCCCAAATCGGTCTTTGTCTCCATGCTCAGATTTCTATCCTGCCTTGCTGCTTGATCCTAAGAGATAGCTACCATCATGGAACAGATGCTTTTAAAGTGTTTCTTAATACTTGTTTTCACTGGTGAGGAGAAGGGATTAGGTATTTCTTTGCTTCCCTATTGCTTGTCCCTCTGGATTACTCCTTGGGGGTGGGTTGATGCAGTGCTAGTTTTTTTAACAATGCAAGATGCCATTGCATATCAAAGTCATGTCTCAGAGCAGAAAGGGAAAAATTATAAATCTCCACGGTGATTTCTTGTCTCCTTCAGGAAATCATTTCCAGTAAAATAAAATTATTTTTTTAAAGGTAAAGTGATTTTGACTATGATGACATTCTTTAGAGTTTAAAGAGATATAAAGCATATATTATATGACATTTGATGTATGACTTCCTGTTTCACAGTGATAGGTCATGTCACACTTGACCTTGGAATGTGCTGGATATAGCAACCTGGAAGCGTGTGTTGGAATCTAAGGAAATTCACAAACCCCATTCATAACGCAAGGGTATCTGAGCAAAACAGTGCTTATTTCATGAATGTAGTTAGAGCACGAGCTCAAGCGAATTTCAAAGTCCTTTGCGGTTTGGACTGAATAGGTCACATATGTCAATATCTCTTGTGTGAATGCCTTAAATAAATTTAACTCTGGTTCTAATATATATATGTGTGTGTGTGTGTGTGTGTGTGTGTCTGTGTGTCTGTGTGTCTGTGTGTGTGTGCATGTGTATAAAATGTACATAATACTAATCCCAAGGTACTTCCTGCAAACAGTTTTCTTTTCTGAGAATTAGCCATTTATTCCCACTCTACACTTTCTTCTCTCTAAACAATTTTTAATATAAGTCACAATTACTGGATTTCTGTGGAGGGTCATGACAGGGTTAAGTTGGAGGGAAGTTGCAAGTAGCAAGCCATGGGAAAAGGGGAATGGGGGAACTGTTACCAGCTTGGACAAGGAGTCTCAACAGGAGCCTCAGATAAACATACCCAAGGATACCAGTGCAGCTGGGAATGATACATCCTGAGAAAGTACAGATAAACCAGCAGAAGCCAGTGGGAACCAAGGTTAAGAACAAGACAGCTTTTCTCCACCTAGGAAGCAAACAGCAAAGTACAAGGCACGATCGCTGCGTGCGTGATTGGTGTAGTGACTGGCTACCTGTGACATAATCTGCATGATGACTGACTTAGCAAAGTGTATCTGTAAAACCGCTGAGGCAGCTAACTTTTTAGTATAAATATGCTCAGAAACAAACAATAAAGGTCTCAAGATGCATCACTTCTTGAGTCCGTGCCTTCATTCGCTACAGATTTCTTTGAGCAGGAATTTATGAAAAACTTCTTAAAAACCTGATAAAAATTACACATCCCCCCACTTGCTGTTGTGTAGTATTTTGTTAACTCCTTTCAAGGTAGTTTAACAGGAAAGGTATGATTTACTCCATTAAAATACAGACTGATTTTGCAGTACTTAGGGTTTATTAAAGCAAACAGCATTTGGACCCCACTTTCACCTCACTTCAGACCAGCCATAACATCCATCCTCTTTTCCTCCATCTTTTTGGTGCCCTCTGTTCCTTCTTAGAGGAGGTCGCTCAGTATGGGACTGTTACTCAGGTAGTATTGATTCCTGCAAATGTTTGGGATAAGCTGAAATGAGCAGAATGGGAAAAGGTACTGGATAGTCTGCAGGGCCAGGGAGTTGGTGTGGGAAGAAGAACTATCAAATGAAGAGTGTGGTATGGTCTCAAGGAAAGTTATTGTGGTTCCATCACCACTTTTTCTGGTCCTGTTCTAATATCTTTTGTTCAGTTTTACATCTAAGACTTTTTTTTCCTTTAACCTCCATTACTGCACATTACAAAATCAATGACAGCACAATTTCAAAAGATTGTCTGCCTTCTATTTTCCATGTGGCAAGAAGTAAAGAAGAAGTAAAACCTGCTCAGTCTATGCACCCAATGATCTTTAGGGTCAAGAGAATGCTAGTTAATTAGATAAATAAACTATAGAACATGTCCTTCATTAGAAGTTGTTTTTGTGCTAGGATACAGTTCTTAAGTACTTTGACCCCTGCATGTTTGAGTCCAAGCTGCTGTTTCAAACTGGAGTGGATTATATACAGTGAATTGGAATAAATAAAACAAAAGTCTTCTGATATGTTAGGTCCCTTTAATGATTTTTCTCACATACATCAACATTTTATACAAAAAAGCACAATATCATAGCTGCTTATGTCCCTGAATTATTTCTTGTGGTTTAGTTCACAAAATCCTCAAGAAATAGGAGATTCTTTGTGCATTTCTTACTACACTTTTTCTTTTGTTTGCTTATCTTTGGTGATATGGCCATTTTATTCAGGTAATATCATGCCTGCTACTCGGTTTCAAGGATAAAATAAGTTCAGCTTGAAGTTTATGAAAACTTAGACATGTGAACCAGGAGATTATAGTCAAGGTTAAAAATGGAAGTATAGAATTCATATTTTTCTCCAGAGATATAATTATGTAATGAGGAGCAGTGTTCTAATTATCTAAATCTTAAATAAGGATTACATATAACTATTCGATTCAAAGCTGCATGTAGAACAAAGAAATCATACAAACTGAACAGAAAAGCAACCTGGAACAATTTCAAAAATTCTTTTTACATGCATAGCACATGATTTTGTTTCCCTTCCATTGGCTTCAAAGTCATTCATAGAAAATGCCCTGTGCCACCCATTATTTAATTTTCAGAACTGTTAGTTTGTGTATCCACATCAGAATGTAATAATTTGATACCAATATTTTCAATTAGTTGTCTTCAATTTTGTTGCAGCTTACTAGTAAAACGCTCACCCAAATGAAGAGGAAAACTAACAGGTCCTGTAAAATCAGCTAGAAGAATCACCAGTATGTTTAATTTAAACTTTGTTTCATTCTGTCCCAATTTGGTCTGCATGTTTCCCAGATTCAAAGCACACTTATTAAAAAGCTTCTCATATTTATTTCCGTAGATAAACCATTTCATTAATCAGCATAGCAGATTATGTTGAACTGTCAGCTTTACTGATTAATGAAATAGTTTATCTAAGGAAATAAATATGAGAGCTTTCTAGTAATAGTACTTTGATTTTCGTACTAAAACCCCCTAAACTGAGATGGAGTGCAGCAAATGTAATTATTGCCATGAAAATTCCAAACCATGAGACTTCATACTCTTTTTTGTGATTTGGTAGCCATCAATTCCCCCTGACCTGAAATACAAAAAATCATTTAAGTAATTTTTCTCATTAAGGAAAGAAAAATATCCCTATGTTCTTTTATCCTCTTCTTCTCTTGTTACCATTATGAAAACAGACACAGTTTCAAGTTCTGTTTTAAGGAAATTGCTCTTGTTTGAAAAGCTTTATCGTCTTGCCTGTGAAAATATTATGTGTGCAACAACTGGTTGCTTGGGTTGGCTAAAAACCCAAGAGTCTCTCAGTGGATCACCAGAAAAACAGGCAAGCTCTGGGAAGACGGGAGCAGGGTAAAAAGATGGAAAAGGAGTCAGGGGTACGGTTAGGAGGCTCAGGTTTCTTAGAGCGCAGAACTGGGAGGAAGTCTAGGATCACTGAGTCTGGTGGGTTGGTATTACAAGTATCATATAGGCCCCCTCATAAAACAGTCAGTGAAAAATTATTATATTTTCTGTGTTCCCCCCCAACACCCAGCTCTTATTGGAATGTTATATTTGACATTTGCTGTTCTGATAGTTGGAAACCTTTTAGTTACCAGCCTAAGCTATTTATAATAACTTTACACTCATTTTGTTGATTACCACTCCATGTGACTGCAGACTGTAATCATATCCTGGACTTCCCTGCTCACTACAACAGATGAACCCATGTACTTTTACTCTTATGTTTTTCTGCTCTTGATCTGTTTCCCCTTATATTAGAAGCTTCCAACCCCTGTATAAAATCTTTCAAGAGCAACAGCATTCAGTAATATGTTCTCCAACAGGATTAGAGACTTTGTCTTTGGATATGTGCTGTTCCTTCCTCATTCACTTTAACTCCTGTTAGTTTAACCTGTGAGACTTTAATCTATTGTGCTAATCCCTTAGGGCGCAGCATGAGTGATACATCTAGCAAAACACTGATGATATAAATAACTCTTTTTAGGCACATTCAGGGGTTATTCCATAAATGAAAATAGATAGCGTAAGACAGAAATGGCAGGGTTAACTTACAGTACAGATCTCAACAGCTGAGCTAGGTGGTCACCCTACACTATCTTTAAGGGCAGATTTAGGCAATGATTCATCTGACCTATTTTAGATGCCCACTGTAGGTTCAAATGAACAGCTCTCTTGACCTCAGTGATGAGATTTCCATTAACTATAAAAGGAAACTCAGGTGATTTATTCACATGTAAGTATTAATATTATAGGCATGTAGATTTAACCAGATAAATCCCACCCATCAGGTTTTGTGCAAAGACTCTATAGCTTCTTGTACAATGAAAGAATAGAGAATTACTTATGTAAACGTTGAGATAATATTTAAAAGGAAAGATCATTGTGGGGAAAATGGTTGAGTTGACTATTGTTATCATTATCTATGTATTCATTAATAAACCTATTAACTATTCACTAGCTATTCAGTGAAATATGAATATGCATTTGGCATCAATATAATGAACTTGCACATGATATGTTAAAAAGATGACTAAATCTTCCATTATTTTGGTTGTTGACAGACCTTTCTTAGAACAGAATGTGGTGAATAACCATCTGGTTTATAAGCATGGAGATTTTCTTCAAGACACTTTTTCTTATGGAATTCTGCTCTTCGGAAAAAGCAAAAACTAGGAAAATGTTTTCTTTCCCCTTAGGTAAACCTTCCCTTATTCTGTATCTCCTGCTCTAGGAGAGAAAAGCAGCAGCATATTGTGTGAGTCTTGAGCATCTGCTCTTCCTGAAATACTTGTGTGTAGGCTTAGTCCTGATCAAGATGCTGAGATTACTTCACAAACTATGATCAAGAATTAAAGGAGGTTGAGTGATACGCTATTGGGAAGATTTCTGAGCCAGAAAGTCCTGAGATGGAACATCCCCAAAAATCCAGACTAGCACTAAACATTTGCCAAATTTTATATGTTCTTTAAAACTTTGACTGTCTCCTTTTACACACCAAAATATCATTCCCTCAGCTAATGTCTAGACACCTACCAGCATGAGTGAGAGCAACACGTAACCCTTGGGTGGAGGAGGGGAGGGTCAGGTTAACTAATCATACTGTTCAAAACAAGGGCAACTCACTGGAAAGAGCAATCACATACAATGCAGGACTGCCGCTCTTAGCCAGACAGGTTTGTCTGCACATCCACCTGAATGGCGGTTATTGGGTAACTCCAGGCAATAATCTATAGTCATTAATCTTGGATGGTAACATGGATTTTGCGCTTTGAATCTGTCCATCCATAGATTTTTAGGAGTATTTTCTGTGCATATTACAGCTCTATAATCTACTGAATAGGACATTGTTTTATTATCATCATGTGTCAGGCTTGCAAACTGTATAGCTCAATTGGTAACGAAAAGCTGGAGGGGGTAATTTGGGAATAATTTGTTCATCAGTTTCCAGAAGTACATTCTTTCTAATGAATGAGCTGCCTATAACTTTCAAAGCGCTCTGACACATATGTTGATGGGGATATTGTCTTAAACAATTGCTGTACTGTAGCATTGTTAAGACACGAACCTGTTGGGAAATTTTGGGACACATTGTTAAACACTGAGATGATATTCTTGATCTCTCAGAAAGATATTTCTTTTAAAATTTCAAATTACCCTGAAAAAACATGTGCATTGCAAGGGTCTTGAATGCTAGTTCACCACCAGAGTTAAAAGACAAAAGTTCCTGAAGGAATGTGAGACTGGAAGTGCAGATGGAAGTAAGGTCATAAACATGGAAGACAAGCCATGACCTGAAAAGTGGAAATAAGATCATAAAACTGGAAGATGAGGCATGATATAAAAAGTTTCGAAACCATTCTTCTAGGAAAAGACCGAAGGATACAAACTATTCCCCCCCAATAATAACTGGCTTTGCATTCAAAACAGTATAAAATTCAAAGATTGTTTGCCTCAAAAATATATTCATTGCCTTTTTCTTAGATAGGTAAACACAATTAGCAATGGGGCCAAACTGTCCCCTGAATACTGAATCATTTGGCACATAGGGACAAATACCTTTTGTGACACATATCAGAAAAAAGGAAGTAGTCCATCAGCAATTTAGATGGAGGGGTTTTGCTTTTCTCTAAGGATTTTCTGTCCTCTTGCATGTCGGCTAATACTAGTTTGAGAAAGAGCAGGTATGTAGGATTTGTTTCATACCTATACATTCTATGGAGCATTCCTGCAGCACTGAAATTCTCATTTTCATGCACTAAATTAAAATAAGTTTTCAGTTCCAGTCACTGGTCAGTGATCCTGCATACAGCAGAATCAGTGGAGTCTCATTTCATCTGGCATGACTGGATAAATTTTAGAGGATTGTGACCTTCAGTGACACTTTTGTACAGTGTTTGGTAGACTATTTGTTGCACCGATGATTTGGAAAACCAGTTGTTCATCCTACTAATAAGTATTTTCAAGTTTCTGGAGAGCGTTTCACCTGCTGTACTGGATACTTCTAGCTGGGATAAATAACAAACATACCTGAAAAGCTAAATCCTTCTTTAGACTCTGTTGTTGACATCAACCTTTACACTAAAATAATTTTCTGATTCTTTGCTCCTTTTCCAGAGCTACATAATTTTTATATTGTTTATTTCAGCATATAAACATTACTTTGTTCATCCCATTGTTCACATTCAGTCAAGGAAAGAAAACTGTCATTGCCTTTCCTGTAGTTACTCTATTAATATTAAAAAGCTATTTCACATAAGTTTATTATATTGATGTCTGTAAATGCCTTTGAAAAAGACTTGCAACATGGGATATTATCCTTCAACTCTCTATATACAGAGGGTAAAATATATTTTATATTAGAACATTACACTTTACCCTGTGAAGGTCAGCCTGGCTTGCAGATTCTCGGCTCCTGTGCCTACATAGTTCACCCAACTGAAAAGATGATAATATAATAAAAGAAGAGACAAATAATGCTAGTCCACCTTTGAAAGCAATTGTTTTCATTCCATGTTTTGCTGTCATTAACTGAAATTTTATTTGCCTAGCATATGAAAATGCAGACAAAGCAAAAGCACTTTTTTTGGTGTTTAAATATTGTAGCAAGTCAGCATGTCTCGCCTCAGGCTGTGAAAAACACAAAAAATCTAGAACAAACTATATACAGATCACTGAGAATTACCTGGATCTTTTTTTTTTTTTTGAATTTGTTTCTGTGTAAATACCGATTCCCAATTATTTGCTGGTATTTCGATTTGTTTTCCTCATGGTTTTTTTTTGTGAAGTCTGAACCCTGTAGCAGTATTAGAAAATAATACATATTCAATAGTTAGTAATGGCGTGGGTCAGTCATGTGCTAGGCTTAACAGTCTGTAATACTTCATCGTCTCCAAAACATAAACTCACGCCTGTCCCCAGAGCAGACGTTCCTATTCACAATCTATTCTAACACAAAGAAATACAATGGTGAAATAAGTTAACAAAGACATTTGGCTCGGACTGATGCATACCTGCATGTTAACAGACTGAAATCTTATTTGCTGACGGGGAAAAAAACCAATATGCTTTGTTAAAACTAGATTACAGTAACTGACATTCCATTTAAATTAGGTTTTGCACTAACCACTAGGTTGCAAATCTGTTCACCAGATGATGTCCTAAAAAGGCCCTATTCAGAAGGAAAACAGCCAAACTAGCAATCCTGCAGCATATGTTCCCTCTGTTCCTTTTTCTGCCTCTAGCTCAAGGTTGCATTTCTTTCAGCCTCTTGGTTCTCGAACTTTCTCTCCTGTCTTGCAACCGGGAAATTATTTGGGGGTAGGGGCATGGAGAGATCAAAAGAAAAGCCGAGTCATATCCTCCCCCTCTCCACCTTCTCTTCAATAGCCTTTTGTCGTGGTCCCTTCACTTCCCTCACTTTCCATGAAGGATAGTCATTGTCAAGAGACTCATTAACTCAGTTAGGTTTGCCTAATGGAGTCCTGTTGCCTTCTATGCTTTGAAATGCACCAAGAAATATATTTAATGGGACCTGCAGCCCCACCTGAGCACTACTTTGCTCCAAGTCCTCTCTTATTATGCCACAGGGGAGGGGCAGTAGCACCGTGCAAGGTTTTAGCCCAACTCCTTATCACCACCAGAGTATGTCTGGTCCTTAGTACATAAAATACCAATCCCTAACGCTCTGAGACCAGGAAATTCGGAATTAAGCTAGTATCTTCTGCACCATGTTTCCACATTCTATTTTAATGTCTTTTAACATGGAAGAGGTTGCCCTTGGTATTTAAACACTTTTTGGAGAAGCATACAAGGGTTGTTTCTCATAGTCTTTGTTACCTACTGTTCAGCCCATGACATTGAATTTAATTTCCCTATTGCACTCTGCAAGGCCTGTCAAGTAAACTAGGAAACATGTGTTTGTCAGGTGTGACCAAAATATTTCTCTATCTCTTCACTCCTGTGAACAATAGACAGTTACAATATATTGTATGTATGTGAAGGTGTGGGCACAGTGTACGGTTTTCATCTTTTTTTGAATAACTTCTTATTTTTAAGGAAAATATTTGACTTTTGACCCAGTCAAATCTGATACCAAAGAAATCTGCTGTAAAAGGCTGAATTTCTTTTGCTTTTCTTAGAACAAAGTATTCCTGGTTCTTTTAAAGAGTGTGTAAAAAATAATAGGCTTATGGTGTTTGAGTAATTATTACATTTTTTAAAGCTTAACAGCAAAAGAATCTGTTCAAAAACATGGTCTACAGTCATCATCCCTTTAACTGCATGTTAAGGACAAAAGTAATCACATTAAACTGTAGCATAAGCAAGCACAACTCCAGCTGATATCTGAAGTTTTTACACCTATATACATCAGAACTGATTTCTTCCCCAGGCTGTTAAAGTTATAAACCCAAATAGCAAGTGGTTATTAGTTTATAAAGGGAGCTTCACTCACAAGAAAATGTCATGGGTCTATGGATTTCAGTAGTATAGTTATGGTACTATTCCACTGATCCACTGAACTGACTGATTCGCTCTGATTGGTAGAAGTATAGAATGTGCCTACTGAGTGCTGATAAAGTAGGAGACCTCACTTAGCATATATAGGCTTTTTTTTTTTTTTAATATGCTAGTGGCTAAACGTTAGCCACCTTTTACCTAGTAATATTAGAAAAATGAATTGTTTAGGAAGTGGGATACTTGGGTTCAGTGCTCTCTCAAAATTGAAAGATGTAAGCCCACATCTCCCTGGAGAATACCAGATTCCCAAATTAAAGATTAAGTAAAAATGACTGAACGGCAGAAGGGACCACAGCGGTCATCTTCTTCATGCCCTTCCTCCTCTGCCATTAATGTAAGACTTGTGGGCCTAGGAAAAGATAAGTCCAAAGGAAGACATACTCTGTAGCTTGGTGATTAGGTTAGTCTCTTGAAGGGACAGAGACCTGGATTCAAGAGCCTCCCTGTAGATTTATTTTTGCTTTTTGTGAGGTGACTTTTTCATGTAAAATAGTCCATAGAGGAAGTTTAACTATCTGTCCAGGTTTTAGATGTCATTCTGGCTCGGTGTGTTAAGAGCAAAGAGATTCAAAACTGGGTGTGTAGACTTTTAAATCCATCACTGGACCTGTGCCTTTGTTAAATACTTTGTGCACAACTTAAAGAAAAAAAAGAATGGCATATGCATTAGCCAGTAAGTACTTTTGATTAGACTGTCAGTACCTGTAGCATTTCGTACAGAAGGTGTAAATTCTCTTTAGTAAGACTGGTAAGGGATAAGGCTAGTGGAAAGAGCAATATGTAGAAAATACAATACATTTTAAAACCTTTCAAAATGAAGACATCTTAGGAATACTTATTCTTCAATGGGCAAAAGAGAAGATTTCAAATGTTTTTATCACCATTCAAATTAACACGAAGCAAATTTGTAAAGCATACAGAATGACTCTGGAAAAAGGTCTTTTCTACTAAACTACTTTATATTGCAAACCTTACTCCTAACTATTACTACAATTATATGACTGCTTGAACATCCATTTATTTCCCACTTCACGCTACTCTTCATAGATCACCGAGGAGTTTCTTTAACATATATACTGTCAGTGTGTTCAAAAACCTTACTGCTTATTAAATATATTACTTGTTTTAGAATGGCATATAATTATTACGAAATAATAGAGAGTATACCTACCTATGTAATTTTAGCCATTGATGAAGATGGATTAGCATATCCTACTCCTTTTAAGAGCTGAAGTTGGCTTATTCATTAGTAACTGATTTTTCTGTGATTAATGACTGCAGTATGCTTAGCTGTTTGGTGAATACCTGAATTTATTCTGAATCAAGTGCTGAGTTCTACAAGAAAGAAATATTGGTGCTGGTATTAACACTTTTGCACTAATAATATTTGCAGCCCATTTGGCAAAAGTTTTATATCCTAGAGTCATTTTAAAAACTACTCTGGATTAATCAAGTTATCTGTGCTGTACCACTGCAATTAGATCAATTCGGTTTCTTGGCTGTTGAGCTGCATCAATTTGGCTAGTTTTATCTGACCAGAGCAGATCCTGTGCTCGGAAACTTCTGTGAGGATTTCCTTCATGTTAGGTACTGTGTCTCACTGTACCCCCAAAATACAAAAGTCTGGGGAATCAGCTATGTAAAAGGATTTGGGAATCTGATCTCCAAAGCACAATTTGTTTGAGAGATGCCATACAGTCTAAATTCTTTAAAAAGGGCAACAATCAATTTTTTTCCAGAGGAAAGCATGAGATCCTTCATAAGGTAGTAGTATTAGAATATTTTACTCTGACTATATATATATATTTTCTGTTGATATTTCAATCCAGGAGGCTTGATCGCTAGCATAACCTTATGCTACTTAAACTGTAGTTTCACAGCCAGGTTAACTTGGTATCTCTGCCCATGAAAATGGTACTCCTGCCTTGGTTCTCTTATGGGATGCAAAATGATCAGAGATTTGACCCAATAAACTCTTCTCCTCTCCAGGTTAATTTTGGCAGGATTGAGCCCTGACTCAGTTTGCCACATGGCTGTAACCATTGGGGCCAGCCCAGAGCATGAGCCAGCACAGTGGTGGGACATCCTCATTTGATGGTAGTGTCAACGCAGGTCAGCTTCAACTGATGGAGAGCCAGATAGTATTCTTGCCTAATCATAGCTAATCCTTCCTGCATATATTTTTATCTATTAACTGTAAGTAAGAATACAGAAATTGTCATCTAGGACCAGACTGATCATTATTCTTGCTCGACAACTCAGTTATAATTTACAGGGCTGGGGAGTTCTCCATGTCATGGGTATGTAACTTCACTCTTTGCCCTCTACCTTTGGATGAGGACTGGATTTATCTCTGTATCTGAACCCAATACTGGTCAGAAATCCCCTGCTTTTAAGGAAAGTAAACTGCAATAGATTATCATAGGAAAACAAAGAAACAATGGACCCCTCCCTTCAAAAGAAAATAACCTAGCATTTGTTAGTTAAAAGGTAGGTTATGCTTGAAAGTGTCTAATTCTTTCTCTTTCTGTACTCTAGGAGAAGAATTTAGGTCCAGATCAAGACCATAGAGATTTAATCTCAAATTGGGTCTCATCCAGTGTTTTCTTTCCTAGAGAATCTTTTCATTTGAAATTATAAAAACAAGAATATGTTGGCCCCAATACAAAATTTTGGTATATTAACCACTGAACAATAACAAATTACTTTTTCAAGAAAAAAAATTGCCACATGTCATTACCCATTCATTTACCAATAAATATTGATGACAGTGGCATGTTGCAGCAATGAATTCCATTGTTTAGCTGTATATTTATTAGTTTTAAATTTTCCCCTTCAAAATTCCTTTTTATTCTTTTCATAGGGGAAAGGGAGAACAACATTTCTGTTCTATTTCCCTATATCATTATTTAGTAGCTTATCACAGTCCTTACAGTCTCAGTCTTTCAAACCTATTAACATTTTATACAACAATAAAGTATCTGTAGCATGAGTTTCACAGCCAATTTCTACAATGAAAAATCATTTTCTTCACATTTGTTTTACTGCATTGACTTCTAATACTGTTTCTGTGTTTGCTACTCTTTAAGAATGCTTAAAAGTGTTATTGCATGCGCCCACAGTCACCTGTGCTTTATACATGTTGCTGACTAGAAGAGGTCCAGAGACTGCTTTCTGGCCTCAAGGCCAGATGGAGCGCTTTGGCTGGGGTCCACCAGCCTTGCAGGCTTGTCCTGTTGTAGCAGATTCGTCTTGGAGTGAAGTAGGTAGAATGATCTAAAGCACAGTTAGAGTGAGCTAAAAATTAAATAGTGCAGATAATCATGAGTTTCATATGCAAGCTCATGTCCTGGACATATTAATTATCAATGCAGTCATTGCTATATACTTACGTCATGGAAAAAATGCACCGTATATCTGTGAGTTTCGGTGTTGCTTTACTGAGTTGTTCTGACAGGTCAGAGACTGGTCATTTTGACTCTAATTTAGAAACATGAATACTGAATATCAGTCTAAGGTGGAAGGTACTAGAAAGAGAGCCAGGAAGTTAAACAAGATTTGTCTTTATAAAGTCATTTCCAGCAGGGATCTTTATAGCTAATCCACTATTGGCCACAATTAACTGTCAACCAGGAGGATAACTGCAAACTTAAAAGGTGTACTATTACACCACAAGACAGATAATAATTACATTACTAAGTAAAAATTATTAAAAATAATTACACCATTAATTCAAATTAATAATTTGCATGGCTAAAAGTATGTCTTGGCCCTAGGGAAAGGATGAGGCCCAGATCTTTAATAGAGTTTTGCATGGGAGATGAATAGATATGTACTTGGAGACAGTGGGTCTGAATGGTTGAATAATACTCTGCACATTGTGTGTAAATGTGTATGTGATAGGAATATGGCAAGAGCATGAAAAATTTTTGTTTGTACCATACAAGATTTTAAATAAATTGCCACACTGCAAAAGTTCCAAAGCTCATCTGCAAGAAAGACAAGTAATGTACAAAAGTTACCCTTAGGAAATTATTCATTAAAGGGCTTCTCTGTCCTGGGTGCTTATGATAATAAAATCACAACAATGACAACTAATCATGAAAGCTACAAGTGAGATGTTACCAGTGGATATAGAAACACACAAACAAAGGAAAAAGCAAGCTTGAAGTTAATCAAGAGAGGCCAGAAAAATAAATGAACTGTGAGACATATTTAAGTACCATAAACATTTGCCATAGTGTTGATTTGCCAGGAAAACTTAATCATTACAGGGGCTACACCCCAGGCATACACTTGAGACTAAATAATGAGCACATTTAGTCAATGAAACAAGCAAAAGCAAGGTTTCCCAAGAGAAGAGACAGGAAATCTATTTCTTCCCAGCAAAATGATAAATAACCTACCATTAATGCCCCAATGGAAAATGCTGCAGAAAGGTCATAATGTAATAGCTTATTCCTGGCTTTCCAATAAATGGTAAAAAAGAAAAAGAAAAATAACTTTGACCAAAACAAGAATAAAATGTAAAAATAGGAAAAAAAAGCAGAAAATCTGTAGTACAAGATTTTGTAATAGCCCCTTGCCATAAACGTTTACTTTTTTGGTGATATGATTGGCACAGCAATTCTGCTCTCTATGGACTTCCTTTTTTTTTTTTTTTCCCAAGAAGAAATGGTTATTAATTGACCTTGAATAAAAGTAGGAAGCTGGAAACCAGAAGGTTTTCCTATATCTTAACAAGTGAATTAATAAAACAGCCTTCTAATTGAAGCAATGAGAATAATCAGCTTCACTGGTTTCCAGATGTATCTTATCACATTTGCGAACAGGACTGGATTATTTGATGGTAACAGGGTTCCTTGACCCAGGAGATCCTTTCCATTTCTCTTACAAAATTTCTGCCCCAAAGATGGGACCATTTTTATCATTGTCTCTATCCATTGTTTCTACTAACTAAAATGCCTTGTTTTAATGCTTTAAATTTAAAATTTAAAAACTTTTTAAATTCAACACCCCGTATGAAGCGGGAACTGGGATTAGGTAGAAGGTCTTTTGATTTTGCCTTAGACAGAAATGCAAATAGTACATCATATGCACTAGAGAGCTCAAATCTACAGATTTGGAAAAGAAGAAGAAGAAGAGGTCATGAATAGGGTGATAGGAATCAGTACAGAGTTTAATTTTCAGAGAAGTACAGCAGTAACTATTACAGACAAAACACTGTTAAACTGACACCCATAGATGATACCTTTATTAGCACTGCTAATTATATCACCTGCAAAAGCATTAGAAGAAGAACTATGATAATTGGTACGGCATGGTGGATTCAAGAGTTTTTTCTAACTTCGCACCACACCATCTGTAATCTGAAGAAAAGTGACATTTTCAATTTCAGTGACTGCCCAATGAACTCGGCATGTCCAATTTCTCTATGATAACCAACAAATGTTTTTGTTGAGAAATTTTGTTCTTTTATTTTTGGTAGACTCAGGTACATGTGGCTTCTAAAATCATATGTAAGACAGAATTTTCCACCACTATATCCAATAACTTAACACATCTAACAGCATGCTTTCACATGAGATGTCTGTGACTATACTGCTTTGATGCATGAAGGAAAGTTGTCATTTAGCTAAGAACGAGCAAGCAAAAAGCAGGGAACACTTTCTTCACATAAAAAGTTGACACTCCTATTTCATTATCAGTACAAATAGATGGACTGATAACATTTTGTTTTCAAATGCAACGCCAACCACTCAGGTTTGCCAGGGAGGCTCTGAAATATATAGAGACTATTCAGTGATCATTGGTACACTGAAAACTCCATTGCTGTATTAAAGAACTGTATTTCCACTAAATATAAGAAGAACAATACTGACCATCTAGCTATCAAATGATGGTCAGCAATAGCTGCTCATGAAAAGAGTATAGCAGCAAGCTATGTACACAATAATGTTTCCCAAAATATTTGGTTTCAGCTTCCAGCTTTCAAATTACCAATATGAGGCAGAGGTTGCATTTACCTGGCCATGTTTAACAGCTTTTGACAGACATGTCCTCCATGGTAGACATTTTCTAATCATTTATGAAACCATTTATACTTTGCTACACAAAACATTGAATGACAATGAGTTCCCAAATTAAATTTGTTGTGTGTTGACAAAATATTTTATATCAATTGTCTATTTTTATATTGTAAGAAATAGTGACCAATATTCTTTAATACCTTCTCTATACTAGCCTGCAGAAGCCACTCCATCTGAATTTTCTTGTCTCCCTGTTTCATAACTTGTGTAACTGATTGCAGCTGGCTGTAGTGGAGAACACTTCAAGTCCTTGAACCATCTAAGAAAGGCAGAAGAGCAATTTTTGCAATAGGCCAGAAGGCTCACTGCTTTGTCATGGCTTTTGAAGAAGCCCATTAGTTACACATCCACAATATGTCAGCAGAACACATCTACTATGTCATTGACCTATTTGTCTGTGGGGCACACTGTCTGCATCATATCTAGCCAGGTTAAAATGTTTACAAAATTTTCATTCAGGAAGGAATCTGCAACTTTTTGAAATTTTGTTTTGACTGAATTAGAAAGAAAATTAAGAATACATGTTAATATTTTCTGTTCAGCAACATTTCCATGTACATAGTGTCAGAAATCTCAGAAGTTTTATGACAGCATTCACTTTGATAAGAATAAAAAATTTATTTGAAGTAAGGTAGCACTTCATTTTGACTTTAGCACATCAACTTTTATATATCTTCATATTAATTATACATAACAAGATTAAGGTCAAAAACAGAAAGTCAAAGCAAGTACCCTGACCTTGTTAGAATGAAATATTTCAATGATATCTAAAGAAAACATTTCAATAGTCTGTTGAAAATTTTCAGTTAAATTAATATGTTCCCACAAAACATTTGGACTTCCATGAGTCAACGTATTTTGAAAGAAATTCTCACATCAAATGTTTGACCAGGGCTAATTATTATTCTCTCCCTCCTACAACACAGGTGTCATCAAGAAAAAAGCATATTTCCTGTGAAATAAGTTGCAGAGAGACAGAGGGACTCAAGTACTTACATGATCATTGAAGTACCTATGTCCAAAATTTAGATCCTCAAACCTTTGTCTCAGCTTCTATCTAAAGCTTTAAGTACCTGAAGGTTCTGAGAGGTCAGCATTGGAAAAACTTCTTTGTAAGTTTAGGATACTCTATTCTTAGTATTTCATTTCACCCTTCTGCCAGAGACATCAACTCTGCAACAGAACTGGTAGAAGGGAATGTGCATCCAGACCTCGGATGTAGGAAATGAGTGTGCATGAAGAGGAATGTTTGAAATTGCATCCTCTTTGACACAAGACTGGTGTAAGGCACCTTGTCCTTCCTTGATCCTTGCTGCTGGGTCTTGCCCTATTGTGGAAGCTCGCAGGTTGCCCTGAGCTGTGCTGAGCAGCAGTGCTTTGGAACTAGACTGTAAAACAGATCACCAAAACTATCTGCTGGAAGTGAAAAATAGCCAGGCTGGGAAATTCATATAACTGTATCCTATGACACCAGGCTGAACAATTTGGGGTTTTGGGGGGTTATTTTTAACCTGGACCATAATCTGGTATGCACAAAGCTGCGTAGTCTGCTAGTACGAGTACTCTTGATGTGACAACTTAAGAAGGGGGAACAGGTAGGAAAGGCCAGGATGGTGAGGGCTGTCTAATGCAGCAGTGGTCCCGAAGGAAATGTTTGTGAAGCTATGTCTTCAGGCCCTGCCACAGCTAAGTGCTTGGCGCAAGGCTGAACACTGACAGAACTAGGGTCCTGCCTGGGGTTCCCCAGGGCATGCTCCTGGGGCTGCCAGGGCACCGACTGTCACTCCTGTCCCCTCTCTTGTCTGGGCTATAGCCCTGTGCTGAGCTGCTTTAGCACACCAAGCCAGCTGGAAACTAAGATGACAAAAAAGTGGGAGAGAGAGTTTTGTAGCACATTGAAACAGCTCAGGCAAACTCAGTGAAGGGAAGGAGGCAATGAGGCGTGGGCTAGACCACAGCAGCCTGTGGTCCATCCACTCCTTGCCAGCCCACCTGTTGATCTCACAGGTAGGCTGCAAATGACCTGACATGCCGCTGACCGTATAGCTCATCTTTTGAGTTCAGCATAATCTACAAGACATTTCAGAAGGTGCCATGACTTAATCTGTTTGGTTGCTTTAGTTCCTAGCCTCCCATTGCAAAAGTCAGAGCTCTGGTGGAGGTTTAGCCTGTGGATGGTAAGGTGACCACATTGCCTTTTTTATGGCCAAGTGAGACAGTGTCTCTAGCAATCAGAGCAGAACATATTGAAACTTTTTGCCTGATGTTGCATGAGATTACAATATGGAAAAGCTGAACAGCAATGCTTTAGACAATGTTGCTAAAGTTTTTTGGTTTCCTTAATTACTGTTTCCTGCTGCACTACATAGCAAGCAACAACATATGTTCTGTGAACTCCCACTGTTCTCCACCCACCTTTTTTCCCACAATAAAAATAAAGGGTAAAAATATAGAGCTAGTTCACTTGTGCATGACAATTTTGGTGGATACTGACCCAATCTTAGGCAGATAAGTTTCCAAAACAGAACACTGAACTTTTTGTTGATTTTCTGGAACTTTTAGTGAACAACTTATGTTCTTCTATTCCTCCTTCTGAGGATATCTGGTGTTTGTTATATCTTGTCCCCCTTTATTGATGTAAGAGCAGAAGATTCTAAATATAATTGGAGCACCAAAACATTTAGTATTTCTGAGACCACTAAAGCTCTCCAAATGAAACTTAAAAGATGGACAGATATCAGAGACTACTGGAGCTATTCCACTGCTGCCTTCCTAATCACTTTGTCAGGGAAGAAGGTTTCACGGAAGCTGGTGGGCTTTTGTCTATAGTGGAAGAAGACTGAACCTTCTCCTCTAATTTTTGCTAACGCAAAAGAAGAAAAGGGCTAGCTCACTAGGACTTGAGCAGACCACATGTTATTTATGACTTTTGTCTTTGTGGTTGGATAAAATTCTCACATAGAGATTAGACTTGCTTTGTCCTGCTCAGGCATTACTAGAACAGATTAATTAGACTCACTCCTAGTTTTAATCAGTTTTGTCATGTTGAGTCAGTGGAAGCTTCCAGGGCAAGAAGTCTAGCTAGAACAGTTCCTCAAAATTCTTTTCTTAAGAGCTGGGGGGTTGCTTACAGAACAAAAACAAAAATTAGACTAATACAATACTGTAAGTTCACCAAGTTGAGCATTATGTAGCAGGTCTTTTGAAAATCAGGAAGAAAGACTTAGAGAGAATATTTTTTTACATGATGGGAAACTGCTCTTACAGGCATTAAACCTAGCACTTGTGCAGAGAGAAAGAAAAGATTTCATCCTGGTTAGTGACATCCCTGAGAGTCTCCACATTATATTGCAGTTCTCATCTAGCATTGAAACAGTCACTGAAACAAGTTTTCCAAGGAAATTACAAACATCATGAATCTCTTTAGAAGAATAATAGATTTTTTGATATTGTACATGCCCTCTGTGATTCTTTCAGGTTTGTTGTTTGCCTTTGATTTCTAAGGCACATTAAAAGAAAGATACATTTGTCTATTATTCTAGTACCATCTAGCAATTTTTCTGAGCTACTTTAGTCCTACATAGATGTTACACATTAGCTAACTCTGTACATAACTGTATCATTCACTACACCTTTCAGGTCCTTTTTCCACATCTTAGAGTAATGTTCTGAACTATTTTTCTTCATAGTTCTCTAACTTCACTTTGAATGGTAAGGTAAATTTATAGTATTGTTTGATCACGTTGCTTTTGTAATTTTTTCTCCACAGTTTTGAATGCACCTCTTTTTCATGTTGTGTTTTTTATTAGAAAATTTCTATGACAATTATAGTATCAGTAATAATATTCTCAATTTGAAAAAAGCCTTTTATATAAAAGTTGGTAGGTATATTAAAAAAATCCTGTTATCAAAATTACAGTCCTTCTCAAAAGTCATTTCTAAACATTTGGCATATGTTAAGCATATTCAAAAAATGTGAGTTGAGAACTGCAAAATGTGCAAAACTGCAAAAGTTACTTGCTTTGTCTTCCTACTAGTAGAACAAACTTTGGTGCCGCCTACGTACTAGGTAGTAGTTAGTAGGCATTATAGTTTAAAGGCCCAAAGGTACAGCTGAATATATGGTGATCTTTCCTTGGATTTTATCACTATAGCACAAACTTATTTCAGTTGGGGCGGGTGGGAGGGGGTATATGTGTATGTGTAAGCATATGTTTCTGTGTAAGCATATGATACTTTAGTGTTAGAAATTCCTGGTGCAGGATCTTTTGACTTGTCTGTGATGTAGTGAATACATCTTGTCATTATGAAGCATTCAATAAATATCTTTACATACTATAATTATAACTTTATTTTCTCAGACAACTCGTACAGAAATGATTGCTGGATATAAGTGGCTACTGTATTAGAAAAAGGCTTATAGACACACTTCAAAAGTAGCAAGATTTGTACAAGGAGCTGAAAAAAAATTGTAGCTGTAATATTTGCTTTTGACTTCTTGCAGTTCATTTCTTTGGTCACTTTGTGCTTATGATGTTTCTTTATTATCCTTGTTTGCAGTGGCCTATTAGTATTAAGAAGATGTGATGAGGTTTTCTGCTTATTTTAGTAATCCTTTATCTGAGAAATAAATGATAATAGTCAATCATAACAACAGTTTTCTCTGCAGTACTGTATCAAAGTTATTGCTGCCTAATCATCTCTATTCTTGTTCTTCATTGTCGGCTATTGTGAAACATCAGGCCAGTTAGAGTATAAAGAAAAGAGATGGTGTTTTATTGTATATTCTTTGTATTCTTATTCTTAACATTTATTCCCTACCTTTTTTTTAGACTACTATTAGGCAAACAGTACTCACTAAAGACTTCATTCAGAATCAGTTGATGTCAAAAGACAGACTTCAGCAGGCTTTACAAAAAAACCCTTATATCAGATGTCAGTTCTGTAACATTTGTTCAGGTCAGTAATGATTACTGGGATACTTTCATCAGATTTGCTCATTTGAAAAGTTGTAGGGTGGGGCCTCTTACATAGGTAAGGCTGCTTCTTTTATACTCAAATTGCTGATTTCTTGAGGTTAAGGGTGTCTTTTTTGTGACACAATATTACAGGAGCATATTCTCCATTTCTATTTAGGATAGATGTAATTTTTGTACTTGATAAAGAGATTTTCTGTCTGGCAGATATTGCCTGTCCCAATTGCCTCTCACAATTTTTGATTTCCTGAATTGTCTCCAAGGGCTTAAGGGAATGGATCTATATGAGTATCATTCTCTTAGAAACATAGCTAATGTAAATCACTGAGAAGCACCTTTATATCAAATGCAATATTTGCTTTCATTTTCCTTCTTTAATTGATTTTATATCAATAGGTTAGGAGTCTGATACACTACCACTAGCTTATAATACATTTTATTAAAAACATATAGACATTTAGTTTTTACTGAGAACTTTTAGGAGCTTTGGAATTCAGACACACCGCATTTCAAAACAGTTCCTAAAGCCTCTCTTCTGTCTAAAGTATTTCCAAATCCAAAAGTAAATATTTTATTATTCTTCCTATTTACTGATGTTTCCCTGTGCTCCTTCCTGAAAAGTGAGGCTTATTTAATTTGGATTAATCTGTACAGAACCATTCACCAATCTATGATGCTCGATTCAAATATTTTATTATTTTATTATTATTATTGCTATTGTTATTGTTATTACTTAGTCTGTATCCAAATGGTACCATCAGATCCCTTCATCTCTTCTGAAAAAATAAATATGTTCAGTATTCTTAAAGAATGTTGTTTTAGTTTGTTACTAGGAAACTTGTGCTTTCCCTTTGGGACTAAGTCTATACCATAGGATTCATCATTTCAGAGTTTGATTTTTAAGAATGCTGTTCACATGGCTGAAATGGTACCCAGGCTCCCCATCCCATGTATGATGAGAGTTAAGAATCTAAATGTTGAATACATTTGAGAAAAAAAAAATCGCAACAAACTGAGCAAGTATCCCCTTCACTAGCCAACTGAGAGCTGCAGCAGACAGTAGGACATTTTAAGTCGCACACCTTGTCTATGGGTCTTGGTGCTACCAGGTGTGGAGTCACTTCACTTGGGATATACGCCCTGATCCTCTGTCCTGAAAGCAGGTGTCTCTGCACTCTGCTTTTTGTCCTCAAAATAAGCTAGTTGTTTTTCATCCTAAGCACATCTGGAAGAAGAGGGAACTGATCAGCTCTAGCGCAATTGTTTTGTGACAGAACAGGCTCAGTTCCCTTTTCTTTCTGCTCTGTCTTTTGATCCTTGAGGCAAACAGAGGAAAAAACAATTTCTTAAAAAGTGTTTGGAGGCTTCAATGTAATTTTCTTTTGGAGTGGGTGCTAGAGTGTTGGGTGTTTTTTAAATGCTCAGGTTCCTTCTACAGATCTACATCTAAGCTTTCATATCTCATAATTCAACATTAATCTTAGTGACATTTCATCTCCACCCCTTGTTCAATGTTAATACAAAACCACAACAGTCACAATGCAGCAGAATGAATTGCCTCTAATCTATTTTTGTGTCTCTTGCTGACCCATATGCTTAGTAGACAAAAACAATTATAAGCCTGATTTAAGCTTGATCTAACAAAAATAATGATACTTAGTCTGCATCTTATTTTATACCTAAACTACTTTTTCTTGACTACCCTTTAGATTTATACTTGTTCAGTCTCATTTTTTTCTGGATAAAGATGACAGGCTTATCATGCAGCTTACTTCTCTGCTTTTTACTGAATATTACTGTGGCTTATTTTAATGTTAGAAGTATTAAATTTCATAGACATTCTTCAGATCACTTGCCCATTAATTCAAATAGAACAGGAAGAGACTTCTTAAAAGTATTAGGAGTTTTTACCATTGACTGCTACAATTAAGAGACACATTGAAAATTTCTAATTGGTATTAGCGACTCACTTAAATCTTTGAGTGATATCAATTTAGAAACTAGATATGTCTATGATTAGGTCCATGTCCCTTTGAATGGTCCTGTTACCATGATTCAGTTCCTGAAATGGACTATATGATGTTATTTAAGGTCTGGGAAAGCAGATGACTCAAAAAGTAAACTGGAAATTGACTGAGGAGCAGGATTCTCCACTGAAGGACTTAACTAGAAAGGGTAGTAAAATACTTCTTTTCAGGAAGCTGGCTGGAGAAAACAGGTTAGGAACTTTCTCCAAAGAGGAAATGAACATTTGGGTTGCTCGCTTTTGACCACAATAAGGATTACTGAGTATTCTATTATTGTAGATAATTACTTTGTCTTACTATCATAGATATTAAGAAAACCCACTGCTTTGGGATTTCTTGCTCGTTCAAAAGCCCTTCAAGAGACCATCGGACCGTAAAGACGCTGGGTATATACTTACTGAAATCGAAAAATCAAAGACTGTTTCTGGATCCTATGAAAGATACACTTCCAAAAGACACAGCTGTGCTATCAATTTAACCATTCCTTTCATCCTGAGATTATGTCACTGCTTTTAAATTAAAACAAACAAATACATAAAGCCACCTGATTAAGAAGCAAGGAGGTAAGTCATCCTAATACAGCTGAATAGGCACACCAGAAAACAAACAGCAATCCTCTGAAGCGTTTCTGTTCAATGAGAAAATCTGGCACGTCTATTAATAAAAGATGCTGGAATTACAGTAGACAACTCTGATGTCCCCAAAGCCCCACATGGAATAACAACTTTTGAAAAAGAGGCAAAATGCCACGGGATTCCTTAATTCAGTGGAAATAACTGGTCCCTTAGACCTGTGATATTTTAAAATTCTTTTTCATAATGCTATTTTAATCTTGAACCATACAAATTATTATCAAAACCACGTGCAGGTTAACTACTTGAGGCCAATAGGAAGGCTCTTTCAGAAGTACTATGGTAACAATCTCATACATTTGAAATTTACTGATATAGGGTGGTGTTGTAAATGAGATGCTTCTCCAAGAGCTATTTTAAAGCAGTGAGCTCTCCTGACTTAATACAGAAATTGTTTTTCTGCTTGTTTTTTAGATGGCTTAGATACCCACAGTTTTCTCCTGTACTGTTCTCTTCACTGTCCTCACTATATACACTCTTACTTTGTTAGTCTGCTTCCCTCCAGCATTCTTTCTTACTTCATACCAAGAAATTCCAGCAAAAACACACAGTTTACTGTGACTCTTTCTTTTTCATTTCTCAAAACCACCGTTTATAAGAAATCTCTGAAGGAATCATGACCCTTGTATTCCAAGTAACTTCTACTAGGGATTTCCTTTTCTCCTGTTATTACAGGATTCCCAAGTATCTATGTCTCAGTAATCCAACAAGCAGAAGGATTCATTTAAAGAGAATGATTCTTTTAAAATTTTAAAGATTAATTTAACAATAAAAAAATTCTGTGTGGATGGCATTATATTTTCTGACGGGCAATAGATTCATGATTTTTTTTTCTGTTTTTCTAACTGGTGTCATTAACGTGAATATATTTAATAATATTTGACATGCTATTATAAATATATTACTAACCAAGAATTTATTCTTGATTACACTCTACTTTCAGGCAATGGGTCAAGTCCTAACTGAAACATTAAGTTTGTGTATTAATAAGATTATATGCAGAATATCTAATTCCCTGCTATTGGTCTCTTGACAATTTCATAAAAATAAAAAAAAAATACAATTTGAATTTGATAGTCTCTGTAGTTTGTGTATAATATATGTTTTATTGCTTTTTATATCCTTATTTCCTGATAATACCACTTACAATTCAAGTCAAACCAATGGTGGCTTATCAGCTTTAACTCTATTTTTTCCTTTATCAAACTGTTTATCTTGATGTCAGGCCATAAGATTTAGTATAAATTATCACACAATTTTTTAAAAGCAAATTCATCTTTCAAAAATTCTCCTACTTTGATTCTCTAAGTGAAAACAGTTTGTTGCCCCTTCTGTATTCTCAGTAATATAAATAAAAAAATATTATGCAGCAATATGCTTTGATAAGATTTCTTTTTCTTGAATGTCTTTTATGCCTTGAAAGCAATTACATTTGGAAAACAAAGTCAAGACTGCTATTTCACTGGGAATTTTAGCTGGCTACCTTACTGGTGGGACACAATTGGCAGGATTCCTCTCATTTGTCTTTAGAGGTCTACATCTAAAGTAGTCTCATCTTTTTTAGTCAATGGAGAGAACTAGATTCTTCTAAGTAGGAACTCATCTCATCCTAATATAGACAACTATAATAAGAAAGGTAAATCACATCCTTTGGGGTCTATTTCTCTCCACTGAAAGTAAGAAAGCTTATGTTATCCAGCTCAGATAGCAATATAGATATTGCATAGTAGTTAAAACAACTTCCAATTGTTTTGTTACTTTTTCTTTCCATTTTTAGTTGACTTTATATATTGGTGCAACCTAATAAATTGTTTGTTGTCTTGCCACTCATGTTTGCCTCCAAATTCTAAATATCTTCAAACATTTATTTCTATAGGTTTTCTTTTCTTAAAGCTATGATCCATAAAATTTCAGGAATTTTGTCTTTAGTAAAAAGGATTCTTGTCATGAGCAAAATTTATGGGTAATTTTTCATATTCTACTTTGAATGAAGTAATGGTCCCACCTTTCCATTCGTTTGCTACAGTTGTGCATTGTAACATTAGCGTAGTAAGAGTTGTAGATTCTGAGAGTGATAGTTAGTTAAAGTGAAAGATTTATTGTATATTTATTATGTGGTAAGATTCTAACCTAAGTTATAGCAATTCTTTTATCTTTTATAAAAACCTTTCTAAACACAGGTTTACAGTGAATACACTAAAAGACTTACTCTTATTCTGTGTCTCAAATTAGCCCAAAATATACTGAGTACAATTCTGCTCCACCTATACTAAGTAATAGAAAAGAAAATGTAAAATTTATAGAAATGTATTTTCATCAGTTAATCAGGTGGGTCTGTAAGACAATTTAACTTGCTAGCAACTGGACTGTAGCCTTTTCAGAAATGTACATAAGTGTGTTTGGGGGAGACAGGTGGAGGGAAGAGCTCCAAGTCTTCTGTTGAAGGGACAGGGAAGCATTTAACCACCAGATCACTGTGTCACTCTCATTCTCTTTGTCTTCCAGTATGTAATCCTTTGTTATTGCTGTTCTCCAACAACCACAACATAATTTCAATTCCTTTTTGGCAAATTTCCATGTATGATTCATTTCTCTTCAAATTCTGGCTGTAATTCTGTCCTTTAACCTTCAAACATCCCCTTAGGGCAGAAGACTTACTGAGCTCAAGAGAGACTAAAGATGAGAAATCAGGAAGAATTTCTTGAAAGGCTTCATCTCTCATCAAATCTGTTTCTCAACAAAAGGCTTTACGGAATCTCATTTTTCCTTGCATTTACATTTTGCCTTACTCTCATGGTCTCTCTTGCTGATATCACACAAAGTGGGATTTGTTTCATAAAGCAATCTAATATATCTTTAGGCTTAGTCTTCAGGCTAAATATTGTAATTATGTAGGCTGCATCTAATGGAGAGAGTTAAGTATCCATAGGTTGATTCTAGGTGGGTGTCCAAGACTGGCAGAATGAGTGACCCTCAGGAAATAAAAAGTAAAAAACAGTAAAAAAGTTAAAACAGTTAAATAGTACCGACAGCCATCTGTGTGGCAACCTGTTCTCAACTCAGTGCACTTGCACAAAGACCAAGTGGTCTTCTTAATATATGGCAAAAGACAGGAATTCCATGTTTTATTGAAGATTCAGATTAGCTCAAACTGATGCAGTTCTGCCTAACACTATTAACTAATCAAATTATGCCTGTTTATATAACAATGCATGACATATTAATTGAAACTCAGCATTACATGGATGTAAAAAGGCAGATTTTGTTAACTTGGTATTTCCACAACCTTGAGTACAGATCTTCTTTCCAAATAGACTAGAATTAGAAAATAGAAGCCTCTTCAGATTACATAGCTGCAAATAAGTACAATTAAAACTTTAGCACCCATTTATCATATGAGCATGGTTCATTGAAACTCTGATCACCAACAAGTGACAGAAAAGAAAATGAGGACTTGTTTTTAGCTCCTGAAGAGCAGAAATAATTAATGGATTTAATTTAAGACCAGTGAATAATCTGACACCCCCCCCCGCACAAAAAATCTGTAGGAATTTATAGTTTCATATTGACATATGCATTTTAGAGGATTACAATAGATGTTAGCAGAGGAATCACAGCATCAATACCCAGATGGTGGACTTTCTACTCTGAATAAAACTTTTTTTTTGAAAATTTGCGTTCCTAGTAAAATCTATACCATATTGCATGTTTAACCATATAATCAACTGTTTTCTTGCTTAGTATATAATGAACTGTGCCTAGTAACTTCTCACCTCCTACATCAATGACCAAACATAGCTACTGTAAGAGATTTATCATCATCTTGATGACTATGATGCCCATTTATGGACAAGTACTAGAAACTGTAAGGACACAAAACAAAAACACACTCCACCTAAAAAAAGCACATAATTTATCTTAGAGAATGAAAGTAGGATTCACAGAGACAGACGAGAATGTCCAAGGTTCATATAAATCAAAAAGGCCATATAGATCATGATGGAAAGACATGATATAAATTATATAAGTGCTCTAATGCCTGTTGGTGAATTGTTATTTTTAGCAAATATCAACAAAAGAAGCTTCTGAGGTTAGATTTTAAGGAAAATTGAATACAGAAGTAGCTTTACGGATATTTAAATCAGGTTCCTCCAAAGCCTGATCAGCCTGAGAGAAAGTATGGTGTTTGAAAATTCAGCAAATGAACCATAAATTTTGCAATACTGAAAGAGACAGGTAGAGTGAGAAAAAAATAAGACAGCCTTGAAAATGAAGACAAATTACTTGTGTTGGATGCAAAGACCAAGGGAGTCAAATAAATTGGAATTGCTGAAACATTTAGCTACAAGATGGCAGAACTGAATTAGGAGAGAAAAAAATTCAATATTGTAAGGGGATTTCTGCCAGAGATATTCCTGAATGCAAAAAGAGGTGCAAAGAAAGCAAATGCTGAAGAGGAGTCAGGCCTGGGTTATGGCCAAGTAGAGTTTACAAAAGGAAATCACTAACAGCAATGGCTGGTAGATTGGAGTGAATATATCTGGATGTGAGCAGAGACTGAAACTTGACCATGTATTTACAAGCTACCTCTGACTTTGATGCACTTATTTCTCTCCACCATTCATACTGAGCATGTAAAAAACAGTCTACATGAAGATAATCTTGAGCTAGTAAGCAGAAAAGGGTATTGGAGGCAGCATCAGAGTGGAAGGAGAATGACGGGAGATTGCTGGGAAAATCTGCATTCAGAGCTATGGATGAGCTACACTGTTCAACGTTAGTATTTACAAATACTAATGCTAATACAATAAAGAAAAAAAAAACAGAAAGTCACTTTGCTCAGAAAACATGTGTTGCTAAGTGAAATTAAGAAACAAGGCTAATCAGCTACTTATGTGAACCTCCTGAAGTCAAATTTAAACCAGCTCAAGCGACAGGTATGATCAGGAAAATGCTGAATCTTATGATTTTAAGTCGATACCTAGCCTATTTACAAAATAGTCAGTATTAGGGATACTGTCTCTATAAGATTTTTAGAGAAAGTTACTAGATGTCTAGCAGACTCACTGGAAAAGCTGATTAAGACATTAAAAAGCAGACTTATTATTTAATTTTTTTAAATAAACATTTGAGTACTTCTGCTTGTTTAAATGGCAGAATGCAAGGTAGAAGTATCCTTTGCATTGGTGCAGAAGCTGGTGTTTGTAGTAAGCTTTTGGACTTAGTCTGGTTTGAGAAAGTTCCAGAGTGACTGACAACTGGAGTTCTTTATTATGATTTTCTTGCTGGAGAATTAGGTATAATGTTGCAGTTACTGGGGTCAGGCCACTGAACAAAGCAATTAGTGAGATTTTGGGCTCATGTTATGTATTTCATAGAAAGCAGGGGAGCAAGAAGAATGACAGCTCTAACGTATCTGTTGTTTCTAACATTATAGAGAAGACACTTTTTAGAGTTCTGTCCCAATCCAAATTTTGTAAAGGTTCATGCTTCACAGACAAACACATTGAAATGCTATTTTTCCAAGGTGCCTCTGTGTTCTGACTGGATGCATCAATTGGCTTATTTCAGTGCCTTCTGCTATTCTCGTTCAAGCTGCGTATGTACAGCAAATGCAGCATTTCTGGGAACTGTCAGGTCCTCTGTGCATGTATGGCACCTTTGGTCTGCACAGGGACATCAGAGGAGGTGAGGGAGGTCCAGGCTGCTGCCAGTACAAGTGTGATGAGGCTAGATAGTCATCCACCAGACAGAACAGTCTTCTAATCAACTAAAACTTTGTTTGTTGCCAAAGAACATAATTCATGGCCTTCTTTTGCTGTGTTGTATGCAGATGAGTAACACATGAATCATCTTTATTCCTACAAACTATCCAATACCCATCAGTGATGAGACATATACTGGAAAGAAGCCAACAGGAATGTTTGCAAATAGCAGCTCATGGCTGATGAACTGTATTCAGAGAAGTTAGAAAAGATGGATGTGGATTACTGTTTTTAGCTAAATGAGAGTCGCAGTTCCAGAAATATTGTGTTTTCCTAATTGGCTTTAGTGGGGCTTGCTGTGGCTTACTGTTTTTAAAATTGTTAGAATATATTTGTATATGGATGATAATACTACATTTATAGTGGTTAAACTCAGGCAAATAAAAAATAAAACATGTCAAGGTAATCTTGTAGTAGATGAGAATATTATACTATATAATTAACATTTTAATAACTGGCTAAAATAATATTAGTTATTTTAATAGATGTAGATCTGTAGAAGTACGTGGGTGGAATCCAGTCTACCTAGTTTAAGCACATAATTTATTCTGAACTTTTAGGGGCCTCTTGTGTCGATTCTACTGAAAGAAATTATTTCAGTTATCAAGAGGAGTCTGGTGCAGAAATAATTTTAAATAAGCAAGACACTCTCTTGGAGGCCTTCAAGAAATCTTCACCAATTTGGGGGAACATAGAGGCAGGGACTGCTCCGTGAAGGCCCTGAAAGTTCAGAAATAAGTTGGGTAGTTAAGATGAAGGCATGGATCCTATGCTGTTTGTTTATTTACTCCTTTCCAAAAGGGTGACAAGAAGGAAAATGCTGGCTGCCCAGAAAGTTTTTGACAAGCAAGGACAAACGTAGTACATCTTCTTCCCTCTAGGAGTTCAAGGGAGAAATACCATAAAAACTGTGGGTCAACTTCCTCCCTGAGATGTTTCTTCAGTAGTGGTCCTAAAGGTTGTTCATTACTTGGGGCTGTATCGTTGTAATGAAATGTAGTCCCTAGTGATTACATTTGTAGCAACCCAGTACAGAGACATGCAGAATACCCATCTGGGAGAAGTATAAACAGGTGGTTTCCTGTGAAAGTTTCATATACAGTAATTGCAATTGCAAGTTCTATTATGAGTAAAAAATGATACCCAGAATTTAATAACATTTGGAAATGAGAGAAATAAGTGTGAAGAGCATTAAAAAAATCAATATTTTAATTGATTCTGGTTTTGCTTGCTATGGAGAGCTATTCTACACCTTTCATAAAGGAAAGATTTGTTTTTGAGAGTTTGATTTATGGTATTTGATTTATTTGGATACCTAAAAGTTTAACATTTGCCACTGACTGAAACTTGTGACACTTTTTAGAAAATTCTGAAATGATAAAATCTGTCTCTTTGGAAAAAATTGATTATCAGCATAATGAAGGCTTTTGATGTAATGAAGAGTTTTGAGTCATTGGTTATTTTCAAATCTCTTTTTGAAGCATATTATAATTGTAAAGACAGATCAAAAGATAGAGAATATTGTCTCCTTGGAGAGCACTTCTTATTCCTTTAGTGATTATTTCTATTTTTTCATTTAAATAGAACCCCAATTTCAACCATAAATCTAAGAGTTAATCTATAGATCACAGTACAACATTACAAATCTACTAGAGTGCATTTTACAAACAAATCATGAGGTTACATTATAAAAACTAATAAAATGGTAAAACTGTGTAGCACAATAAACTTTTGTATGTTTTATGTCACCTTTTTAAAGCAGTAGGTGGAAAAAATGAAACAGGAATTATGGATCCAGAGAAGTCAAGTAAGAGGAGAGAAAACGTTCATGGTTCATTCTATGAGCTGTGTGTAAGAGGGGCTATTAAAATTTAATGCGTTAGAGATACAATCACAGAAGAACTCCACAGCAGGATGTATTCAGATTTGTGCTCACTTTTCAAATAGCTCTCCATGGGCTTGCCGCAATCAGTCACTTTAACTCTTTCTGCCTTCTACATCAAAGTCATCACTGCATACCCCTTCTGGTTCTTTTCAGAGTTTTGCCACTTCTCGTACAGAAAGCTCTAACAAGCATTGTTTCAAGTGACTGATTCTTTATATATCTGCCCCCTTTTCTATATTACGTCTTTCTCTAATTTCAGTGAAAACATTGCTTGTCTTAACAGCGTTCAGCAATTTCAGTAGGGTTCTTTGCCCAGACTCATTCTTCTTTACTCTGCCTCCAAAGCTGAGCTTTATAAAGCACTTGGGATGCACATTGTAATGCACTGAGTTCAGGGGCAGCTCGTATTGTCATCTGACTTATGGAATCTACATGCCAAGATTGGCCTTTCAATCGTTCATTATTCGCTCATTATATTTAAATCAAGTATGTCACTGGGATATAGTTGGGAGACACTTATGCATAGTAATAAATCCATAAATACGGAGTACATTGCGACTCCATCCAGGCAGGATCTGACATCCGTTTAATTCTCCACCCTTCTGCTCCTTTCCCTGCCCTCCCTCAACATATGCTCTGCTCTGCTCCATCCCAGGTGTATGTCAGGCATAGCACGACATAAAACAACACAACAACTTCACTGTAAGATAGAGACAAGCAACATCTGTCAATAAAGGTGCCGTCCTTCCTTATCTTTGCAATACTCACTGGAACTACCTGTTTTAGTGTTCCCTAAGACACTTCTGCTGTAATAGCATCTTAACTGATCCACAGACAAGGATTGTCTTTAAAAGATATAGCATAGTCTAATTTTACTAGCCTTTTCTTTCACCTACATGTCCCTGTGAAACTGGGTTTCAAAGGTTCAAGCAGCCTTGTGTACTTTTAGTTTACATTTAAACAAAAGTGGTAGTGGTGATTGTTATTTATGGTTTATCTGCTTTTTAATAATATCATGATTACTTAAGCTAAAATATATAAATAATCTGTATTCCAAAGGACCCCAGTTTACCTCTTTCCAAGTAAGTCTTTGATTCACTAAGCCATGGAGTCTTGTTTTCTCAACAGTCATCCTTCTAAATCCATGACTTATGCACCCCTGACTTGTTGTTGGGCAAACTTCAATAGGAAATATGAGAGATATATTTTCTATATTCAGTAATTTGACTGCTAGGCAACTTTGGGGGGTTTTGAATCTGTTAGTTTAAATTTGTTCTAGATGAAGAGAACCAAAGTTCTACAACTCCTTCTGTGAAAGACATGGTCTCACTACTTTGCTGTTATGATAGTAGTATTCTGCAAATTAATTGGGCATTATTCTTCTGCGGGGACAGTGCCATGCAATGTCCTGGCCAGAATTTCAGGTGCTTCAAAAGGGTGTGGATAAATTCTGTATCATGTCTGATGGCTATGTATGAATGTACTGGATACCTTGAGGCATCTCAGATAGATCCAGGTGAAGGCTGAGGAAACAGCCCAGCACAGGAAGGGACCCAGCTGGTCATGGACGGCAGTAAAATACTTGGAGACAAGGATTTTTGGTGTATCTCATGTGCTTTTGACAATTTGGTTAGTTTTTCCTAATGTTAGACTCTTAAATTTCATGTAAATATCTTGTTGGACTCTTTGTGTTTATTATGTGTCTGCCTTAACTTTTAGCGAGATGCCCTTAGTGAAAAAGAGAAGAATTTCTGAAAAATAAAACCATGGGTCTGAAAATGTGGGCCCTAAATTGGCTGTCCCATCATATTTTAGAATGTTCTTTCAGCTTTCAAATCCAGATAATGCTCTTTTCCTCCCCTCCTCACCTGTAAATGTCAAAGAAAAAAACTCTCACTTTCTATTAATAAAGCTAAATTGTATCTATTTTATTATCAGATTTTTGCTTTAAACCGTGGATCTTCCGTAACTGATATGAAACTGCAGGGACATGGATAATTAGGGTGCTGCATTAGTCACTGTTGGCAAGCTGCAGGAATGATTAAGGCAAAAAATGGCTAATTTCACAGCTTATCTGTGACATAAAATTCTCAAAAAGGGTAATTTATATTGCTGTAAATATTCCTAGCTGTTTTTTTTTTTCCAGTGGAACAAAGTAATAAGGAAGATTAATACTAGCTCTAGAATGACCTGTAATTTACTCTTTTAATCAAAAAATAAATACAGAATATTGCATCTCAACTGAATATTACATCCCAGCTCTTGAGAAATCTAACATTTTATTGGATGAAAAGCAGATCTATAAAGTATTGTTCCTGTTCGATACCACTCCTGTATCTGAAAACAAATGCTTAATGTTTAATAGACCCAATGCACAAAATGAAGATTGCGTCTTGGACTTTCCTTTGTTCTTCTCCCCACAGTAGACACAGTTTTTAAATAACCTGTTTCTGCTAAACAGTTCTGAACTCCTGTGGTGGAACTTGCGGAATCCTGTGGGTCTTCCTGTGTTTTTGTCACACATTTTATACATGCTTTATGAAGCCAGCTGCTGAATGCAATCTTAGCTCTATTTGAAGTAAGGATTTCTTCTGCCCCCTGCCATTGCTGCCCAAAAGACCCATTTATTTCTGTGAACATTTATTGCAATTTACTTCTTTATTACAGCACCCTTCAGTAAGGGAAACATTATAACTCACTTCAGCAGAAGATGTTCGGCAATAGCTGTACAAGGGGCTGAAGTGCTGAACATCTTCCTGCCAAGTAAATGTAGTTCTACTGTTAGAGTAGTACCAGTCTGAAGGGCCATTCATGGCAAGACTACAGATTTCAAGCCATGATATCAGCTGCCAATGCCTAAGAGAGGTCTGTGCACTATTCATTGCCACAATTCCCCAAAACAAGAAAGAGGATTGAATCAGACAAGAGAGGACAATGGAAACTCACCTCTGACCAAAACCTCAGAAGTTTTAGGGTTAATGTTATGTTCATGTTTAAGCAAGAGAATAGGAGCATAGGCATGTAGAAAGTGGAAAAAAAGTAAAAAATGTATGTGGGAGAAACATCATCATGAGACGCCAGAATGGAGTGTTATGGAGTGTTTGGAGCATCCCACATATAACCTTCCATTATGTTACAGGAGTAAGGGTACGTCATTATCAAACAAGGTGGAGCTCCAGATTCTAACTCATTACCAAAAACTGGCAACTCTAGTGGCAGATTGAATCTTTATTTTAGGTTCATTATGTGTTAAAAATGAGAAAGTCTAGCCAAGCTATGGAGGAAAAATTAATTATGGCAAAAAACCTTTTACTTGTAATGAAATGCTTTACAGCACTTGTTTAATTTTCTCATGGTTGAGTACAACAGCTATGTTTCAAATTGAGTGAAGATGTATTAATAGTTTTGTTTTGATTTTTATTGATAGAATAAGATGAGTACAAATAGCATTTGGGATTTTATGGAGTACGCATAGAACAGTGCAATTTGTAAAATCATGCATTAACAATTTTATCTTTTCACACCGAAATTTCTCTTCTTCCTTAACATTTAAAAACAAGGTTTTATTTTGTTAATAAATATAAGCAACAAAAGAAGATATACTAACATTTTTCGCAAAGAGCAAGAGAGACAGAAGATGTCGTTACTGGCACCTTTTGTCCCTGTTTTCTGTTCACAGGCTCTTCCAGTAGCTAGCACAGATAGTTGTCTAAATGGTGGTCTTCATGGAAGGACGTACAAAGCCTGAGATTCAGCTCATGTAACTTATCCACCTAAAAATTAAATCCCACTCTACAGGCAGTAGAGAAAGTTAAATAAGAGGAAAGTGCCTGTCTCTGTCTCTGTCTAGCTAGGGAGACCAGATGACTGGCTTGCACTGTTGGACTTTTAGGCAACACTGGGTAAATTAAACCCAAGGCCTATTAAATCCATGTGGAAATTCTGGTTGGCTTCTACTAGCTTTGAGACCACATGTTTTGGCAAAATGCCTCCAACTCATTTACCACAGCAAGAAGTGAAATCAGTAAACCAAGTTTCAGTATTATACCAAGTCTGTATCAAGTAAGAAGTCTGTGGGATATACATGTGGGATATACACCACACTTGGTGTGTGAGAGATACACAGGACACAGGCAGTATTGACGTCCAAATTCCTCTGCAATAAACAGTACCAGCAAAAGAACCTAAACCAAAATAGAACTAAGAAAAACACAACAACACATCAACAAAAAAAAAAAAAAAAAAAAAGGAAAAAGAGCCAGACCCTGATTGATTATATGAAAACTGGTACAAGGTCAGCAATTAAAGTAGCAATGGTAACAGCAACAGCAGGAGCAAAATCTTTTCCTAGTGCTATTTTGGAATATTTAGGAAATATTACTCACTCTTATGTTATATACACTACTCACAGAAAAGATGATCCATAAACAATTGCATATGCTCTTCCCTGGCTGTTTTCAGTTTCAGAGCAGAGTTTGCATGGTTGCTGCTTCCTGGTCTCAAAAAGCTAAAACTTAAAACTTTGTAAATGGTGGTTCTCTGGCTACTGAGAATGATACAAATACTGAAGACTGATTTCTTTCTACTTTTAAAAATTATTAAATCCCACTCTCTTTCTCTTCCCTCCTCCCTCCAAAGAAGAAAGAAAGAAAAAGAAAGCAATGCCTCCTACTTTTTATGCTAACATTTGGTGGTGATTTTTTGTCATAGCAGCTGTTCTAAGGCCAAAGCTGATGGATAGGATACAATATGACATAAATCCCAAATGGCAAACATATAACTGCTGCATTCAGCTGATATTATACAGTCAGTTTCATGTGGATGCTATGAAAGACAAAGGCTAAACCCCTTTTGGCAGATTCGATTTTTTTATTATTATTTCTTTTTTTTACACCTTCTGTCCTGATTTGGGAATCCTTTGAAACCTCTATTACTGTTCACTTGCTTTTGCCTGTCCTGCTGTTTTGCTTCTCATTCCCAGGGCCTTTCCCCTTCTGTCACTGTAACGTTCTCATTTTGTCAGTTTGTTCTCAAAGCTGCCGGTCCTGCAGACATGCCTTCACACCTTTTCTGCAGCTAAATCAGTGTTCATAATAGTTCAGTCTTCATGGTAAAGAAATCATGAAATTTCTGTTGCATTCTCCTATTGTATAGGGTGCTGGGGAAATGACAAGGTAGCAATGAGTGGGTAAATATATACTGAACTCAGGAAAAATTCTCTGATTTAGAAAATATTTCTGATGGCACAAAAAAATAAAGCAAATAACACAAACACACAATCAAGTGAAAAATGAGAAACAAATTCATCATGTTATTCAGGTGAAAGTCACAGATTTTTGTAGATTGAGAGATCAAAGCAACGGAGAAACACATCTCCTGAGGTCAATACCAGCAAATCCCCTTCCTTCAGTTTTGTACTGAAGACAAACCTATTTCTAAAGCTGAGACTGATTATTTGCAGTCTTTATTTTATAACTTCAGAGCTGACAATGTCTTCAGTAAGGAGAACTAACTGCTGTTGAACACTTTTTTTGTTATAGTTAGCCAGGAAAAATCTATTCTAAATCTATCCCCTTGTGTTAAGGTTTTTCTGTAAGTATATCTGAAAGCTAGTGGGGAGGCTCTGAATTTGAGCACAGAGTTTAAAACATAATAAAACAGCTAAAATCAATAAACAGGATGAGATGGTCATTGTTATTCCAAACTTGTTTCTACAAATTGGTAGTTGTTAAGCCTTTTTAAACTAAATTGAGACCCAGAGTGGATGACATACCATTGACTAGAGCTTACCGCATGACAGGGATTTTCTTTTTAGGCTCGCATGAAGTTTGCTGTGATTTTTAAGCAAAACTTAGATAGTACTGCATCAAAAAACATATTCTCTAATGCCAGCAAGAGGAAACAAGGGGCTCAGCTTGCTCTTTTGGTGATTACTGATGCTTTTTAAGTTTGACTTAAATATTTTCAACTAAATATTGGAGAAAAAATTATTTGTCATAACTCAGGATGTTGGTGAGCACTGATTGATACTAATATCCCTGTCCATGATAGCTAGCTTTAAAAAAAGTCCCTAATACTGTTTGTAAACCCATGGTACCTAAGATTTTTCAGACAATGTAAAATTTCCTCCTTCTCAGCCTTTCTTCATTATTAATTCACCCTAAAGAATCAGTTAGCTTTTAGAAAAAGCCTAAATTAGGGTACAGTTCACAGCTAAAAATGTTTCCTGAAAGGAAAGGAAGGATAAACCCCCCAGGGTTGTGTTATGTCTCCCTGTGCATGTGCCTGTGCATCCATGTGAGCATGCATGCAGAGGGGCACAGATGGAAGGACCGCTCTAGGGTGCCAAGGGAGGCAGGTCTGTTCAAGTCCCTTGGTCCCAGGGCTCCAGGTAATGCAATGCTGCTCTCTTTTTAGTCTGCAGGTAGGCGATCACAGCTTTGGGGGAGTTCCAACTTAGGCAGTGGGTTGGAAGGATAAAATGTAGCACCCGGAAGCCTCCAGACTTCTCCTGCACAGAGCTTGGTTACTGACTTCATGCAAGTGAAATGAATTTCACCTGTGGCTTGTACTGCAGCTAATCTTAATGGATGTTTTAGACTGATGGTCTATCTTTTTAACCCTGAGTCGTATTGTTACCTAAAGAATCCATTAAAAGCCTGTCCTATATATTTTAAAAGACAGACTTTCTTACCCTATTTTGACTTTTCTTTGAAGATGGCGCTTAAAGAGAATGACAACAAGCTCAGTTTTGTGAGAATATTTTAGACTTCCCATTAACTGACTTCACTCGGAGTTCAGAAATACACAGCACTTAATAATCGCACATGATTTGTGAAACACTGTAAGTATGTTCACAGCAAGTGAGTGAGAGTTTGGGCTGTGGCATGAAGAAAGCCAGAGAAGAGCATTCTGTGTCAGTCTAGTACATAAAGACTATGACCTTAATGTCAAAGAATCAAGAGCTCCTTAACTACCCAACCAACAGGCTGCATTAGGACCTGCCACAGACGAGGCTATGAGCTCTTGGATTTCCTGATTTCCTGATTCCTATGAGCTCTTGGATTTTGTGCACCTGTAGCCAGGTCTGGCCGGGCAGGATTTCAGCTGGTCTTCCTGTTGGATAACTGGCTTTCCCACTAAGCAGTATGTGGGTAAACTCCCTAAAGGTAACAACAAACAAAGATGAGCTAATCTACATGCAATCCAGGCAGTCAGGTTTAGATAATAGTCACTGCCAGGATAATTTATGGTTTTCAGCTTTTCTCAGCATTACTAACATACTGGATCTCAGAAACTGTATTAAGTCATGGGCTGACATGAGTGCAAAGTAATTTGCACAGAGCATGAAAGGAGAGTTGCAAAGAAATTTAATAATGTTAAGTTTTATTTGAACTTTGTCTTCACACTAGTTTATAGGAGTTAATTCCTATCCTCATTTCTGATAGACAGAGATTAATTGGTCTTCTTTATCAGAACATTTGGTGATTAGGAATGTTCTTCTCTCACACATATCTTCCATCATTGAGTGTAGTCGCTCAATAAAAAGATGTGCTCCAAACCAGAGCACCCATTTTTCAGTACAGCAATATGCAGCAACAGGTTACTGCTTTTGTAAAGCTATTACTTTTACTGTCAACATGACTGCTGCTAGAAGTTGTCCCATTAGACAGGACAAATTGGAACTGCATAAAGAAATCCAACCAGACAAGAAATGAAGCTTTAGTATATGCCTATATGTGCCTAAACACACACACATGCACATGTGTGCACACACATGCAGGAAAGTCTGACTGAGACGCTGTTCCTAAACTGAGTGGTAAGGTACATGGGGTGGATATGATGTGTCTGAAACAGAAAGAATTGTTCTTTGCTTAAGGTAGATAATACATTAATATACATAACTATAACATGGGCCCTATTAGATGCATTCAAATAAATGGTTATAAGGCAGATGGCCCAGGTGGCTATCCTGGGGAATTTGCATAGGGGCAATATTAGAACAGTGTGAACACAGCTTCTAAGAAAATGAAAAATGAAAGTGATGAAATAGTGCTGTAGAAGTGTCATTTCAATACAAAGTCCTGAAGATGGCTCCGGGATGTAAAAATAAACTTAAAAATATGAGAAGTAATTGCTTTCCTTATGAAAGCTAGTTTAACCATGTAATTTCCCCTGTGACAAGCATTAGAATTGTAATCCCTGGGGAAACACAGATGAAGGATTGAAGTGAGCCAGCGCTGAAGTTCTGACTTGGGCTGTCACTCATAATTAAATCTACAAGTGTCTTGTTTGATTGCATATTGAGCAATGGCTCAGTCTGCTTTAAGTGTTCAGCCAACAAAAGAGATTTCTTTGTACAAGATCTTTAGAGGTTGAGAACTGGCAAGGTAAGCTTGTATCTTGCATCTTTTTCTGACGACTGATTCTGCTGGATATACATATAGACAGCTCATGTAATTATTAAGTTAAAGGATGTGCATAACTGAGTAAGTATGTACTGTTTGAATTTTCCCACTCAAAGCAATATTTGTGTAAGAGTGTGCTCATGTATATACATCTGCGGGTCTATATAAACACTTATGTACTTTCCCCCCTAATTATCTCTTATGTCCCCATTAGCTTGCTTTTGTATCTGTCAGTCTCTATACTTTTTCATTCTGTTTCAATCTGTGATGGCCTCTTAAAGTAACTGCTTCTCTAGATATGTGTTGATATTAATACTTTCAATGATCAATTCTTCTTTCATTTTGTAATTACTTATCAGATATCTACATTCCTTGCACGGCATGTCAGCATCAAGTAAGCTCTGCAAGACATGTGCTAGGCAGATGCATTATATCATTCAAACCTACATATTTCAATCTATTGATAGTACAAGATCCTTCTAGTGTATGAAACATCTTTTAAGGAAAGAAATAGAATCATAGGCTAGCTTATAAGATAGTCAAAATAGATAAGAAAGCATATTGTCCCAGCTCTTGAATCAATATATATATTAGTGCAATACCACTCAACCACTGGACTAGCACCGATAGACATCAAAATCAAAAACATTTCTGAGGATAGATGTTTCATATATGAAAGAGAGAGACAGATTTTATCCGCAGGTCTTTTATAAACAATGAGTGGATTTGCATAACTATATCTATCTATCAACCCATTGGTCATAGCCAGGCTAATTTAAAATCATGTACTCAATGTTACAAGCTTAGAAGGTATAAATCAAAAATTTTAGAAGCCACTCAATGATGCAACATTAGGATGCATTCTGCTTGGAAGAGAAATAACCCTTCTGATCATAGCTAAATGTGCAACTGAAATTAATTGCCGTGTTTTACATTAGTGGCATTTCTCCTTCAAAAACATGCCATCTTTTCTGAGGAAGTCATGATACTACATTTCTTGAACCATGTATAAAATGCCTTACCATGCACATGTGTGTGGTAAAGTGATCACATACAAAGATTTATTGCCATTGACATATGCCTTGATGATTCTATCGACTCTCTTCATTTTAGGTAAAGGGACTGAACTGCCATCAAAGACCAAAATTACTTGCATATCGTGTGACTGACCCACTGTTCTTGTACGAGGTACAGTAATGACAGCAAATGGCAAATTCTGCCATTTCCAGGTAAATTTACACTTAAGTAGATACTGAAAACAGCAACAATAAAACCTTCCCTTCCCTCCTCAGCAAATAAAAACTACCCAGGACAGTTTGGGTCACATTTCCCAACACAATTTCATTGCAACAATCCAGAAACTTAGGAAACTGGGCCAAAACAGCTTCATTTCTCCACCATCATGCCAAGGAAAGGCAGCCAGCTGCAAAGAAAAGCAAAATAATGATAGAATCTCTCTAAGCTCCAGAAGGTATTCACAGAAATGGTGATCAGGTGGTGATCAGGGGGCTGATCGACATCCTATGAATTTCACTTTTTATGAAGACTTCATCAGGGTCTCCATGTAGATCAATATGAGATCCTCTGTACTCTTGTTTTTTTGTTTTGTTTTGTTTTGTTTGCTGTGGCAGTTCTATCTGAAACAAGGGAATTGTGTAATATTTGGTTGCTTGAGACTAGTCTGGCATCTTTCTATCAAATGGTTACATTCCTGTTTCAGTTCCACATCGGCAGAGGCTGGGGGAGCGCCGCGGGAGACTGAGCACAGCGTACCACGAGGCATTACAGGCACTTTGTTGTCTAGTCCTGCAGAGGACAAGTCAGTGTCAGGAAGGTGCTTTCACTGATTATGTAAAGCCAAAGTCTCCACTTCTCAATCTTTTCCTAATTCTCTGCCTACAAATTCTGTATTGCAAACCTGTGTTACTCCTGGTTTCATCTGTGCCTCTTACAGTAGTCTTCAGAGCAATTGGGGACCATAATAAGATGAATTAACTTCCACGGAAATGAATCTAGCAGCTTGGTATTTAAAGGTGAGATTTATCCAATGGAAGAATGTGAATTCTTTCCAGATGGTGCTCTGACAGAGCTTAGCTTTTTGTAATGCAAAAAGATCTAAACAATTTTTGCATCCACTGGCAGTTGCTGCAGGAAGCTGTGCAACATGATGTCAGGGAGCAGCAGGAGCTGGGCTGACCTAAAAGGCAGGTCCGGGGTCCGTACTGAGGTCCGTCTGGGATCTGTCCAGGGCCTGTACTGGCGTCTGTGAGGCTCAGCAGGTCCCAGGCTGGGCACAGGGCTGCAGACAACATGTTCCTGGCCTGGTGGGGGGTCCTGTCTGAGCCTACCCCAAGCTCCTGGGCCCACGGGTAGGGCTGTGGGTCCTGGTCCAGCCTGCTCACCAGTGTTGCCCTCTGGCCCTGCCACCAAGTGGCAAAGAATTCTTTTGCCAAAGAATAAGTAAGTACCACTCGTTTAAGAATTTTATTCCAACAGTGAAAGCATTACATGATATATCTATAAGGTGGTTAACACTCTGAAGACACAAGCCCAAGACCAAGGGATTTGTTTGCGTTTACTCTAATAGTTTTGATACATGAAAACTAAAGGGAAGCATTAGATTATATTGGTTCCTAAAACTGCTTACAAGTGGATAGTTTTATTTGCCAAATATATGAGTTCCTTTCATTGCTGCAATTATTTAACATTCACTGGCCTTCTTGCCTAACAATTTTGATAAAGAGCAATGGCATTGCAGTTTTCTTCCTAGAAAATACAGTAGTTGATCAACTTGCAAAATATTGACCGTAATATATCCAAATGAATCAACCTTTCAAAAAATATTTTTCCAAGCTGAAAATGCAAATGCTGATGACATGCTATTAGAAAGATACTTTATGCCTCACATTTACAGCAAGCTACAGTAGGGTATAACTGTTCTAAGGATTAAGATCCCATACAAACACATTAAATTAAAATGTAAAGCAGATTTGTTGCTGTGCTTATGATGGCAATTACTTCTTCCACTTATTTGCTAAAATCCAGTCAACAAATACACCAGTCCCCTTAATCTAATGCTCAATTAGCAAGGCAATGCTTGCATTGTCAGCCCCTCTGTAGGCAGAAGTGAAGAAAAGACGAGAAAGATTCCCTGAGATCCATGCTTAGGACTTGTCAGTGCATTAATATTGTACAGATTTCAAGCTCTTTGCTGAAACAGGACAAGTTCATATAATCATGGACCATGAAATACGTGACTACAGCTAGCAGTCTCTTCAGGGGAGAGAAGTAATTTCCATATGAAGTGACTGTTGTAAATTTAATGAGTTTCCAAATAGTTGCAAGACAAAATAAAGTAATTTTATATTAGAGTTAATCTTTTAAATGAGAGAATCTTCTTGCAGATGTTTGCTTTGCTGTTTGTGTTTTTTTAATCTTCATACCGCATAATGACCAGGGATGGGAGGATATTTATTTTGCTGTCACAAATTACATACCCCGTGAGAAGCAGGTCTTTACATTGTATAAAGAAGTAAAACCATCATGAAAAAATATCTGAAAATTTCCCAGAGACATTTTTTTTATCAAATATTTGATCCATAACATTTCCTGTTTCTTTCACATTGTTTTCACTGCATTATAGATTCTCTCCCCACCTTAGGCATCAAAATTTGATTAATTTTGAATTTCTGCACAAACATAGATATTTATATTTGTCATTGTTCTTATCATGCAGAAATATGGAACTTGTTTCTTTTCATGGTAATAAATGATGATTGAGGGATGACAAGGATATTTTTGCAATTTGCCAGTCAGTAGTTCATCATGTTTTTATATGTAAATCTTCCTCCCTTTATTTTATAATGACAAACATGAAATACTCTTTCACCGACCTTTTTCCACATAGGCTTTTGAAACTGTCTTTTCTGGTCGTGTGTCAAGGAATTCTCCACCTTCTCCATTCAAGTCAGTTCTTCTTGGATGTTTGCAAGATTTGGCTAGGTCTACTGCCTCGCATTTTGTGTTCACATTCTACTTTTCTTCCAGTTCAGAGATTACAAGCACAAGGAACAAAATGCTGCAAAAGAACTTGTTTTCAAGTTTTTCTGGTTAAGAGGGGAAATCCTGCATTTTTCATGAGAAAACATTTCCTGCAGTAAGCTGTACGTGGGCAGACCTTTGAGCCTGAGAGGAACCCTGAGGTTTTTAGGGAGATTCTGTGAATGTTTAAGAGTCTACTTAAGCTGACAGAACCATAGGATTGGGGCTTTATTATCATTGCTCATTATATTTAATTAGATTGACTAAGCTCAGATAAATATCTGAAATTTCAGCTGCTAATCTGAGCTAAATGAAGTTTCAAATCTAGTGGGATTTTTCCATTATTGCTAATTGCTTTTTTTTTATTATTATTATTATTATCATGTTAAAAAGGACATAATGGCACTGTTTTGCCAAACAACTTTTTTATTTCCTCAGGTTACTACGACCCTTTGCAACCTATCTGGGTGATAAAAGTGTTTTATTGTTAGACAGAGTTTTATTAAAGCTTTAGAAATATTATGTGATTGTCCAGATGGAAGAATTCATTTCTGAAATTTAAAGCAACATGATAATAGCAGAATACATAAGTTGTTGCAATATGCATTGTTAGGTCTTATGAAATTAGACAGCAATCAGGATCTGATGTAAAAATATTCCTTAAGATACGATGCAGAATGTCACTGTTATTTACTTTTTATACAGTACAAAAAGATACGTTCTTCTCCCTCTGTTTCCAGATGGCAAAGATAGAAGGCAATTGCAATGGCATGACAGTATATATAAAAGACTGATAGTAAACAAGCTATATTTTGTACGAGCATCACTACAAAAATTTGAAGTTAAAGGAACCTTTGAGAAGCTAATGATCAACAATTTTCATGTATTTTTATTGATTAACTATCTAAAGAACACATTGTAAAGAATCAGAAATATATTGTATGATCTATAACTGCTAGAAAGAATAAGCATTTTCACATATAAAAGAAAAATAAGTTCAGATTTTTATTATTTCATATTTAAAATACATTTTTAATATAACAAAGCCATTTGAAATATATTAAATGGAAGTGATGGAGTACCGAAAAGTAAAACCCAAACACCATAAGATGCTTTTATGTTGTAAGCAAAAATAAGCTTAAATTGTGAGGCAACTTAAGAGCAACACTGACCCAGACAATTAAATTAGCATACGTGGACAGTAAAGCTGAAATGATAGTTAATGAAATACCACAGTATTTCCACAGTAAGTATGGGACAGAATGTTTGCCCAGCTGTGTGGGTTCCTCTTTTTTTTGGATTCTGGTGGACAGTAAAAGGAGACTTGATCTGACATATTCTGACCAGGAAAAACAGTAACTGAATATTGCAGAGTAGGAAAAGCTAGACAGTACAGTGAATCCATTTACGCAATATTTCCCACTGTTGGTTTCTTAGTTTCCTACATTTCTTGTTGTCATGGAATGCCAAAGTGCACTGTTTCTTCTCATTGTATATTTTTATAATACTTCAGTAAAGGGTTTCTGGCTTCTAAACATAAAACATATACTATACTCAGCAGCATATAGCTTAGAAGGCGCTGTTAGAATAGCTTCACTAGCTTTTATAGCAACTGAGGATCTGGCCCAAGTTATTTAGTATCTTCATCAGACAATAAATGACTGGGAATCCATATGTCAGTGGTTTATACTAGTGAAAAGTGGGTTGCATAGATGTAAAAAAGCTCTATCTGCAGCTTCCCTTCCCCCTCTACTCCCACCATGTGATGTCCCAGTTATGGTCTTAATAAGAATATTTGTCTCAGGTCTTCCAGTCCCATGCTGGCTTTTTGATGCTAAGTGAAATAAAGCACAGCGGTGCTTTACAGAGATCACCCTTCTCCCCAGTAATTATAACCTCCGTGCTATGGAGGTTCCCCAGTGTTGCAGTTCCAGAGCACATCGCAGACAAGGAGGGAAAGGACTCACTCTCCATTACTCAGGTCTCCCAAGACAGGGAAGAAGTCCTGAAGATATCATCCCAACCTTGCAATAACGTTTTAATAGTTTTCCTTCATAGAACCTAAACAAGTAATAAAAACTGTTCATTTATTTAACAGGCATAGGTCTTCTCAGACAGCGGGAATCCAGAATCATGAAAATTTGTTTGGAGAACTTGAGGAAGCCTCTAGTAATGAGGGAGGCTGTTTCATGAGAGAAAGATTTTCCCTGAGGAGCAAGAAGAGTATAGAACAAGAGAGAAGCCCTTACAATAACTCAGAGATTAGAGGAAGAAGAGGTTCTGTGACAGTAAAGCAGGCAAGAAAAGGGGTACAAGGCAAGGCCTTTCTATGCAAATGGACAAGCAGATGTAGTAGCTGACAGAAGTAGTGAACAGCCGCACCACAGATGGAAAGCACTTTCAATCAATACCAGCTCCTGCCTTTTAGTTCTTCCTCATTCCTCCCTCACTGCATTATGCACAACAGCCTCCAGGATGGCAAATCCCAATTTACAGATTTCAGGGAATGTGACCAATTGAAAGCTCTTTACCTGAACAGTTCTAGCTCCTTCTCACCTGGTTCTGAAAAAAAACAGGACTGACCTTCATGATACTAACAACCAAACACACAATGATGCCAAAATATTCCATTCACCAGGGTTTGTCAGTAGCCACCTAGAGTAAAGACAGCTTGATGAATTAAAGAAATGAATAAGTTAACAAGGCCAGGGATGGTTCTCTTACCCTGAGGCCAAGTAACACATTGTGCCTGGGTCTCCCTTGTGCCCCGTGCATTGTCCCTGTGGTGATAAAGCATAACTAATTTTGGACTGGCATTTTTCTTTCTATGCAAAATGCATGAGATGATTGTGTAAGAGAACCAGGGAAGATGTAAAAGCGGTCTATAAAATCATAACTGGTATAAAGAGAGTAGGTAGGAATCTCTGCATCATCATTTTCGACTACAAAAAATGATGGCCATCAAATGAAGTGAGAAAGGGTCAGATTCAAAATAGACAAAAAGAAAGTATTAAACCTGTGTAACTTCTTGCAAAAGCTGGGCGTTGGGGTGCCAAAACTTCACACTGTGTCATGAAAAGACTGGCATTAACATGAGGAGTTACTAAATATACAAACCACATTCAGCACAGAAAGTTCTCTGAACTGAAAACAGCCAGGTACGGGGCGAGTGTCAGCCTGTGGGTAGACTACTATACGTGCTTGTCTTGTTCTTCGTTTTCCTTTGCTCATCTTGTGACTCCTCAGGCAGTTGTTCCATCCTATAAATCACTGAAAGACTTCAGCAACCACAGAGGAGGAAGGTTAGCAATTTTTTCTCAGTAAGAGTAGAAAAGTTTTCATCATTAATATCTGTGGTGTTGTCTGTAGTGGCAAATCATTCTTTCTGCAAAAAGGAAGACAGATTAGAGTTCCAAAATAAGTACCGTTGCCTTTGACTCCTCTGGATCACTCTGCATTAGGATGGGTTTTCTTTCAGAAGAACAGTTTCCAGTTATAAACTCAAGCCTTGCACTGGCAAATGCTAGAAATGTGGGTCACGGCTTTTTTGCCAATGCAATTAGGTAGCTCCATGTATATGTGCCAAAACACCAATAGCTTTCTGAGTTTTAGAGTTTTATAGTTTATAACAACAGAACCTTTTTTAATGGATTTATTCATTTCCAGCATAACAACATCAACAGCTGAGTGGCCTCTGCCAAATTGGGTAGCAACTGCCAGTACCAAGCTAGAGTTTGGAGGCTCAGTGTGGCGACAACCGTATTCTGGTGAATGGGCAATGAATTCTCACAGTGGTGATCTGGCTCTGTATGTCAGACAGGAGCCTTGCACAGCTTTGCTGTGCAAAGGTACAAAGGTCATCATCTGGAAGGTCTGTAGCCATTGATGAGTCCTTTTTCGCTGAGCTGCAAACATGAGGTAAGGAAGTCCCAAAGAAAGTCCCTTGAGAAGCAGCACCTCATTATTCTTTGACTCCTCTCTGTTCTTTTCTTTTCATTCTTCTCTTGGTGCAGCTGCAGCTGGAGAAGAAGATGTAAATGTAACTGCTGCTGCTGCAAAAGTTGCAGCCAAAAAATATTCATTAGTGCAGCAATTGCAAAGTTGCAGCTGTCTAGATAAATACATCTAGCTACACTCAAATCTAAGACTACAGCGCTGACAAATGGTTTTTCCCTGTTAGGGCTGCCATATTTTAGTCTAGGATTTTTCAGAAGGAAATATTTAGCTCATATTGAGCTGCTATATGCCCAGAATTCCTGGGCAAATAATAGAAGTGTTCAAAATCCAGCAGGGTAAAATTTCCAGCTGGAAAAGGCAACATGTCCTGGAAAACATAGACATATGGTAGCCTTATCTCAGTTGGTGGCTTAGGAGTTTTAGAATGATTCTGGCTATCCAAAAACAGTTGGATCATGGGCTGGAAGAGAGGAATTATGGGATTTTTAGAATTTGTCCCCAGGTGCAAAACATAATGGTTTCTTGTTGGTTTGCAATAAACATAATGTTATTCATTTAACGGGGCATAAAGCCTAGAAAAAGCACAAATAAGTGTGGGGTACTTCATACAGTATTTAATGCTTGCTATGGAAGAAGTTTCACGGTGGAAGGTGATTAATTATTGGGTAGGATTCATTGCATCTGACGTCAGCCGCCCAAAACTTACCTGGCTAGTCACAGCTGCTCCCTTTCTACTCAACACTGGAGGCAAAGGAATTTCCCTCAAATTTCTCCAGTCTTTCTTTAGGAGTGGTTAATACCTGACAATTCATACAGTGAAAAAATGCTAGTTGTTCTCATTTAAAGGTAATCCGCCTTGTCTAGGCAAACCTTTCTATTTTTGACTGCTATACAGTTCGGCTCAATGATCAAAGTACACAGGGATATGTCAGACAGAGCTTCCAAAATCAATTGGCTTTCCATTTCTGGCTGCAAAGATAAGAATTATCTCACTGATATGATATGTTAACACTGATTATTCTTCCTATGAACAACACATAAAACTCCGAGAGCAGAATAAAAACAAGAAAACTGACCTCTCAGAAGATAACAGTTAACTGTATATGGAAAAATGCTCTCCAGCACTGACATGAGGTCTCAGTTCCTCATCATAGTATCTTTGTGAAATAAGAGGTGACTACACTAACACCATCTGTTGGACTGAGAAGGAGGTTGAGCTATCATTACATATATGGCAATATGCAGGCAATCTATCTTACTTCTTCATGTCATCTAATTTTCTTTCAGGTATCTATTTTTATTTTTAAGTTTTTTTAAGTTTTTTCCTTATAACAGTTAGCCTATCTTATCTATAATATCTTTTAGTCTTTTTTTTTTCTTTTTCTTTTTCTACCTGCCAACAGAGAGTCACAATGTTGTCTTCACAGACTGGCATTAAAGGACATTTTGAAAACCAGTTGCTAATTTAGTTCCTTTTCATGAACATTTTCTTGTGTTAGCAGGGAAAACTCCATCATCCCTCCACTATAGGACCGGATATTATAGCTGAGAATTTCATAATGTACACTTCATATCTTTCATGAAAAGAATGACAAAATTACAAGTCAGAATATTAGATAATTTTCTAGAACATTGAGTTTCATGTTTTTTACTGATGAAATAGTTATCAGAAATGCTTATGAAATATTTTGTAAATGCTATTACTGAAAACTCTCAAGTTCCTGTTTTTCTTAGTTATTGTTTAATTCTTTGCATGTTTATATAAATAGAAACTCTTCAACTTAACTGAATCTTTGTCATGGACTTGTGTAACTCTGAGGTTTTATCAAGGGTCAAATGTAAATATTCACAACTGGCAGAATATACAGCTTCTCCCTTCCCAGGTTAGAATTTGGATCTAAAAAATAGGCTTTTATTTTGTCTGTCTAAATGACCAGTCTTTATAATGTGTTAAGTGCTTCAGTAGCATTGTTTTTCAAGATCTAGAGCTAGCTTGAAATAGTTGTTCTGCAGCAGTCTGAACAGCTGCATTTTCTCTCAATGGTATATTCCCACAAAAACAGAACAACAGTTTAAATTACACCAGCTATTTCACTGCTGAACGATTTTGCTAACAGCCCTGTTTGCTCAAAAAAGAGAAGAGATGCAGCCATTTCATGTTGTAAAAATTTTCAGCTGCCTTAACCTAGCAAAAACTCCCAGACACCTCTCAGGACAGCTTCCATGCGCAGTTATGCATTGCCAATACACAATTTTGCAATGCATTAAAATTTGTGACAAGGTCAATAAATTTGAACAACGTTCTTAAATTGAGAAGTTTTTTGAACTTAATATAATGTGAGAGATACTATAAAATGCGTTATATATGCAGTTTAATGCTAGCCTGCATATACTTGCAGATACCCCAAAATATCAGTGCTGTTTAGAACTTAACATCAAATAATTATTTCTTACTGCAGAACCTGTTCTGTGTCCAAGGGACCTTGTACTTAAATTACTTGGTCCACAGAAAAATAATCATTTTAGTTTTGAAGCAAGTGTTAGGTGTAGTTAATGTACTGAGGCTCCTACCTGTTTTGCATTTTGTGTCTTGCAGATCTTTTCTTTCCTGTTTTAACTGCTTAGTCTGAGCAAAAAATAAAATTTGCAAGAAGTTAAGCTTAATTCTTTAGCTATCATCTCAACATTGGGTTGGAGGGCAGAATTAAGAACTTACCTACTAGCAAGCTGGAGAGCATTTCAGATGTCCAAGATTTCCCATGAATTTGAATGTCATAGTGCTGTTTATCTACATTTAGGAGTCTTATCAGACATCTATATTTGTAGGACACACAATGGAGTTCAGAAATTTAATATAAAATTCAGGAGGTATCGCATAGATGACAAGAGCAATGAATTTTCTAGATGGGAATTTCTCCAAATAGTTTTTCTTCTGAGAGTTTTTATTGCTAATTTGCAGACAATGGGTGTTGAAATTAACTGCTTTGAACTAGTTCCAAGTTTTATTGACCAACATTAATTATATTTCTAATATGACTAGCTTCTTGTGTATGGAAAACCATTCCAGAAAGGTAATGCTCCAAGTTATGCCTAATTTAATACTCACTTTGATCTTGCCAATTATATGAAAAGAGGCTTCAGCAAGCTTTTTCTCAAGTGCAAATTTAGAAACCACGGTCCAGGTGTTTGACACAGAGCTGTGCCATCAAAGCATCTTTATAAACTCATTTCTCATGGGAAAATGTTCTTGTAGTTTAAAAAGTGTCCCATCAGATATAACCTTGCATTTCTAAATTGGTTCACTGTGTAGTTCATTGAACACTTAAGAATAAGAAAATGACAAGCTGGATAAAGAGACTTATGTAACTAGAATATAAATTGTGTTAACGACATGATGCAACAGTACCGACCTCTGCATATTATGTATTTATTTTTTTCTAATTAGCAGTGCAGTATGGAAGAAATGAAGATCCCAAATTGGTCATACTTCACTTCCATCTGTGACTCTACCTACCCCACAAGGAACTGAAAAGATCTATACAACTTTTTCTACAGCACTAGTTAAAAATAACCTTACTGCTTAAGAGACTTTGTTTACTAGTTTATCTTCACTTTCCCTCTGGATTTGTATTTGGTTTGCATTTCGTATCCGTAGCATTCAGTTGCCACTAGGTCCAAACATACATTTTCTAAGTGACCATTCACACAGTTTATTTACAATAGTGCCTAATGCTGAATCAGCACCTCGGATTAACTGTAAGGCAGAAACACACTAAAATGTGTCTCTTCTCCCTTTGAATTCCCATGGATTTTTTTTTCTCTTATTATCACTACATAATGGCTACATATAGGCTACACTGGTTTACCATATGTATCATAGCAAACAACAGAGTGTAAAGTCATTGAAAAGATTACATTCTGTTCATTAAACAGAGATATTGCCCTGCAGACACATTAGAAATTGTTTTTCCTAGCCAGTTTTTGTTCCAAACTAATTTTTAGTGAACATAAAAGCATATGGCAAGGATACAAGTATCTGAAGGGAGGGTGTCGAGAGGATGGGACCAGACTCTTTTCAGTGGTGCCGAGCGACAGGACGTGAGGCAACGGGCACAAACTGAAACACAGACACTTCCATCTTAACATGAGGAAATACTTTTTCACTGTGAGGGTGACAGAGCACTGGAACAGGTTGCCCAGAGAGGTGGTGGAGTCTCCTTCTCTGGAGATATTCAAAACGCGCCTGGATGCAATCCTGTGCAATGTGCTCTAGGTGACCCTGCTTGAGCAGGGGGGTTGGACTAGATGATCTCCAGAGGTCCCTTCCAACCTCAGTGATTCTGTGATTCTGTGATTCTGTGATATGCGCATGCCTTTCCTGCATTTGAGAAAATTCTACAGAAAAAACCCCCAACACACCTTCTTATTTTGAAAACTATAGGGCTGAATATCAGTGAAGGTTTCAAATGGGAATTAGTTTCTCAATTTCACTTTAGTTATGAGTGCAACCATTAGCCCTGACAGTATATACTGTTTAATATACAGTATGTGGAAAGCTTTGATTTATACAACTATAATAAAGGAGTATCAGCAAAGTGGAAATTGTTACGATATGAGCCTAAGAATGGCAGCAAAGGAGGCCAAGAGTCCAGGGTATCAAAGGAGCGGCAACATTAGCTTCAGTGGTGTAGTACAAGCTGCTGCTTGGTCTTACTAAGTCCTTTGTATTTTAGATTTCACGGTTCAAGGTATTTCTCCTCTACATACTTTTGTAGAAAGGGCATGATTTTTCATTGTCCTGCCACACAGTTTTTGCATTTCTAGCAAGCAGGGTCTAAAAACTACTTCCATGATTTGGTATCCACCACTGTTGGACCTATCTTGTTAAATACCATTCAGTTTTCCACAAGTTTTTCCTGCATTCACCTTAAGGTGAAAACCCAGAATTCTGTTCATACCATCTAAAGTCTGGGTCTTCATAGCACTGTTTCCTTCTTTAATAGTTTTTTTTAGAAAACTATCTGCTTTCATTACAGTCTGAAATCTCCCTTCAGAAGCCCTGCTCACTTGGTCCTTGCAGTAGCATAAGTCCTCTTAAATAAGGATTTATTTACCTCTAAGAACATAGAAATTAGACATAAAAAGGCTAAAAGAGATAAAAGGCTTCATGCATCTTAACATTACTTTCCAGAGCAGTCTGGTTTATTCCTGATATTGCAAGTCAGGATGGGAAAACAGTCTGCTCTAGCCAGAGATAGTTTCTTCCCAGTAGTTGTAAGAGCTGAGCTTTTTAAAAGTTATCTTTTCTGGCCTTTTCTACTGGGTTTGAAGTTATACCCAGAGGTAAAATTTACAAGGTCTGAAAGCTGCATAATGAGGACTACCTAAAGCCATCTTCTGACTTTCCGCATAGATGCAGCAGATGATTATAAAATATTGAGTTAACCTGTTATTTTCTCGTAATAAACAACAGAAGAATAATGATAAAGATAGATATAATCGTTATACTGATATCTCCCACATTTTTCACCCAGCTTGCAGGGTGACAATTAAAAACATAGCAAAGGATTTTGTATTGAAGAACATCTTAGCATACATTAAAAAAAAATCAAGCTGATCCAGTGTATCCTTAAATTTCTTCTCAAAACTTAAAAAATATATGTCAATTTATTAAAAATATTATCAGGTATGATGAACTGGCCAGTGATAGTAGAAACTTTACTTTTATATCCCACCTGTAGAAGGCCTTTGCTATTTTAAAAGGAGCAAATGACAATACATTGTTTCTCTTCTTAGAAATAGGTTTTTTTCTGGTCTATAATATGAGTGCAAAGGGTTCCAGAGCTTTGTTGCCTTTCCTTAGACAACAGTAGAAATACTCTAAGACAGTTAATATATGGAAAGAGAAAAGAGTTTTGCTGAGAGTTTAAACATCAAAGTGGTTTTTGAGAACAAATATAGATACTGTGTTTTCTTTCCAGTAGAGAGGACAAAGGAGCAATTACATTACTCGTGAGTTTGGCTAACAGATACAGACAACAGATACATCTCTTATTGTCCTGTATGCAACTCGCAGGTGTTAAGCAAGAGGCCAGACCATGCAGCTAACACTAAATCCTTTCTATCTATAAGCTAATTATTGTGGGTTTTTTTGTTTTTGTGTTATAAGAAGATAAAAATATCCATGCAGATAGTTTTCCACAGCTAATGACTATGGAACTAGCTTTGCAAGTGCTGCAAGATTTTAAGGAAACGCTTTCTGGCTGAAAAAGACTTGAAAAATGCCCAGTATAAATATATTTTTTCATCATCTACCTCTCATTTGATGTAAAAAAAGTATAATGTCAAATGGCAATTTTTTTTTCTTTCAATTCATCTATTCATTTATTATTGCTCTTTTAGTCTGCTCACCATAAGGATCCCTCATTAAGACTATTCACAGAGTACAGTGTTAGCCAGCTGGGCTAATGAAATCCTAATGAAGTAATTGTAAGTTATTTGTTTAGACAGTGTGTGACTAGGATCAGCAAAATTTGTGCCTAAGTTATCTCACAAGACTCATTCAGGAAATCTGTGCCACAGTCCAGGATAGATAGTCAGGACTGCTTGCCTCACAGAGTTGTCCCTTGAGTGTAGTCCTGCCAGGATCCAGAGGGGTCAAACTCTATCATTTTTTCAGTAATTAGCTTTTGTATATAGCTTTGGAAATATGTGCTTCTCAAGTGCTATAATTATCATTTCCCTTTATAACAGTGTAATTGAATTTCAAAGCATGAAGTAAGGAGTTAAGACTGACCAAACTTCTAACACTTGGTTATAGAAATTGTTGTCAGTGAGCATGAAATAAATTGGATTTCATTTGAAGCCTACTGCTGTATTTTTCAGGGTTTGGCTATCTCTTGATTACAGACTGAGAAATCCTCATATCACCTCCAGCAAAGAGACAAAGTATGTTTAACCAAGATCAGTAACTGTTACGAATGAATATGTTGCTCACTAACAAGATATCAAAGACATGAATAGATTTGGGAAGGTAACTTTTGCTTTAAACTTTCTTTTTTATTTTCTAAGTGTTTCTGCTGTGAGTTCCTTCTTCACCTCAGCAATTTAGCCCTTTTTGCACCTGTTAAGTGTCTTCTGCTGTATTACTCATCCCTTCTTGCATGGAAATGATGCAAGATGAATGCCTAAGAAATAGATCTTCACTAAGTTTTCACAATTGTGATATTTTCTAGTCACAATCACTGTTATGGTGATTGGAAGCAAGGAAACCCAATGTCTCTGAAGGGAGCTCTTTGAGGCCAGTGACTTAGGAAGGTTCTCCACAGTTCTCTTTGACAACTTGCCCATGAATGTCCAAATATGTCTGTATGGGATGCTACCAAGGAGATGGAGCCTCAGGCAGCTGAGGTGGCCCATCATCTTCACTGTCTTCTAAGAAGTCTGGATGAGAGAGTTGCTATATAAGAGTTTTGATTTACTCTTCCCTTCCTTCTTCTTCTCCACTGCTTTATGGCATGTGGCTTGCCCTAGGTCACTGCATGGTCTCATTTCCCAGTGGTTGTCACAGATTATATGTATTTTTACATTCTAGTACATTTTTATGACCCAAATAAACAACGTGAATGAACAAAGTGTAACGAAGAGCTTTGCTATAACAAGATACTAATTAACTTATGAGATAAGGGAACTTCTGATGATCTCCATTCTTATGAGATATTGGATCTCCCAGCTTATAAATTGGATCCCCCAATTTATGAGATGTTGGAACTTTTGATGATCCCCAGTCTGTGGATAAACTTTTAAAATAGCACTGGAAGCCACCAAAAGCACCTGTTTGACAGATGATTCCCTATTACCACAGTGCTCATCCACAAATTCACAGTAGTAATGTGAATAAGATGCCCATTGTTGGATAGCAAAAGGTCACTTTTACAGTGGATGAAGAACGTAGCCCTAGGAAACATCATCTCCTTGGAGCTATTCCTGTTTCTTTTTTGTTGTGCTCTGCCTAAAGGCTTCCCAGTCCAACTGGATTTTCTTTGTGGTTTAAGAAAACATACTTCCCCATACATACACCCATCAGATACCTCCAAAACATGGAATCCTATGTGATATCTACTTAAAAGCATACCTGTTCACCATACCACTGACGTAGTGGAGAGAGGAGCAGTGTCACTCTCCTTGTGGTGTCACTTTCCTCATATTCAGATTTTGGCTTGCCTGAGTAAAAGCAGCAAGAGCTTTCTCTTTGGTGCATGCCTTTGGTGTTTCCCTTACTCACCCTTAAGATACTTTTAAGTTTATCGTCCTTCTTGCTTCATATGCCTCTTTATGTCTGGCCATGGCTCTCAGGAATCTTTAACGCCTTACTGTTATATAATGAGTTTCACAGCTTGTTTCAATGAGTCTTTCTAGTTAATGTGTTTGAGAATAATAAAACTGATTGCCTGGGAAAACTCATTCCCTTTTCTATGGTTGTTCATTTTGAAAAGGAAGGAGAGGGAAAACACTCAACAATGCCTTGCTTAATAATAACTAACCCCAGCACAATGACATGTATCAATATGTTCATTTTATGCTGTTTACAACAACCTAAAAGGTTAATGGTAATAGTGTGCTAACAGAAAGATGGAATTGTCAGATGAATAATACACAGGGCTATCCCCATACAGGATATTAACTATCTAAATTCCAGTCTCAGTATTTGGTTATAAAGAGAATACTGACCCTGAAGTCATAAGCAAAGGCAAAAAGAGTGTGGTATTCATTCCACGGCAATAGTGAAGCATAATAATAAAATCATAAAATGCCATTAATTGATTCATTTTATTTTCGTAGTGTACAAAGACTGTACCAAGATGACATTACCTGGTCATAAGTATGATTGCAGAATAAGAGATAATTCCTGCCTAAAAAAGTTTATAATCTGAATATTCAAGATTACAACATATTTTGATATTAGAGGGAAACAGCTCAGAAGAATAAACACAAAGCAAATTTTTTTTATACAGAAGTTCCACTATTTTGGGTTTTGGAGAGAGACAGGGGATGGAAGTGATATTAGAAGGACATATGCTAGGTGGAGTGAAAGGGAGGGAAGAAATTGTTTGGGAGGAGATATGGAAAAAGCTTAAAAAACAAGAGAGTAAGGCAGGTGGGAGTAGAGGGGAAGGGGTTGCTAAGTATTTAATCATAGATCTTCACTTGAATCCTGATTGTTTTGAGCCACATGAAGGGACTAGGAAAGTCAAATTAGTGTTGAAGTATTGTCACTGAGATGACATATCAGCTGATGTACTTCCTATATGTTTCTGATTGTCATTCTTCTCTGAAGATCCATGGTCACATTTCAGGAGTATTTTCAGCTGGTTGGAAAATTTTTCAGAACATTTTTGATGGGTTCTATGATAAGCTTTTCAGTGTAGAAAATCGGTTAAAAAAATTGCCATTAAAAACATGATTAAAATACAATTTGTGCTGATAAAAATATTATGTTCTAAAGATTTAAAATTATCCTGAAACATCAGAGTTAACAAAATGCCATTCTCCAGAGTAAAAATTTAAATGAATTCTAAATTAATTCTCAACTGCCCTGAACTTTTCTTGTTCTTCTCTTTTTTCAGACATCACTATTTTTTTCCTGGAGTTAGATCCCAAGAATGACCATACTGAAAGTAAAGTTGTGTCATCCCTGTTCCAGAAGTAACTAGAATTTCCTGATAATATGAACTCAGGTTAAATAGTTGAATACCTCAAACTATAGGCTATTTCTGAAAACAGTGCTAATCTATACAGAAGGTATAGATATTATTTTGATTCCAGAAGTATGCTGTTAAATTCTGGGAGCCTGATGATTACATCTAACCTGTACATAAATCTGTTTTAAGTAAACACTTTTTTGAAATACTTATTCTAAGTATATTTATAAGTTCTCCTTCCTTAGTTGTTAATCAAAATATGCTGTTGGAGTCTACCAACAAAAAACACACAAAAAAGTCTGCTTGTCAAAAAAAGAAAGGTAAGAAAGGAAGAAATAAAACAGGAGCTCTAGATCCTACAGCTCAAATCTGGAAACAAGCGTTCTCTGACAAAACACGTTACCCGTTTCTCATTTAGTACAGGTCATTATGGTGATAAGACATTATATAGAAAAGGTGTTAACAATTCATTAAAGCAAATTCTGTTTTATTCTTTCCATTTTTATTTTATTAGGCTAGGGAAAAGGTTGTCACTATCAGAGAAAAAAACAAACGCGGTGGTAGGGAGCACTATGGGGTTAACCTAGCAGGGGAACAAGGCTAAGTTCAATGACAGAATAGTCACTCTCAGGCAGCATATCACCATCAACTTGCAATATATTATTGGATTGTTGTCAGCCTTCATAAAAATGTATATGCATATATATATATATATATATACACCTACATACACACACACTTTAATGGAAAGCTCCTGCAGAGACTAAGTTCTTTGTTTTGAAGAACTGCTTTGTAGAGAATGTCACGAGGGTTAGAAATAAATCAAATGGCCCTACAAACTTCTTAATTTATTCATTATTTTACATGTAGAAATCAGAGTGCTTATAAAAAAGAGCTCTGGCAGGGAAACTCTCCCCATCCTTCTCTCCCCATGACCAAAACTTCCCCCTCTCCATTGCAGGTATGTTTCAAATGTAAACAGAAAACTTTGTTCTGAGGAGAGAAGTCACTCAAAACTAGTTGTTATTGCTATGCAAATCATGCTAATATTAATAATAATGTTTTGGCAAATATGCAAAGGAACACCAAAATGGCCATGCTGTGGCTTACATATTTAGCGAACAATGATTTCACGCTATTTTTCTGAACAGCACAACAGGGCTGGGGGTGGAAGCCAGAATCCACTGCTGTCCCAATTTAGATGTCTAAGCTTTTGAGGGTGATAATTTTTTATTAGGAATTCTAAAAATATGCTGAACAGAACTCTCTGTGAGGAGATAGCTTGGAAAAGCATTGCAATTAAATAGCAGTTCACATAAGAGATTGCAATTGTTGAGGCTGAGAGGAGACAAGAAAAGTGTTAGCACAATTCTCCTTGCAGTCATTGCAGACAGCACAAGAGAGGGTAAAGTGGCGAATTGAATAGCAAGCTAACAATATAAGATGAATAGTTAACAAATATATGTCACATTCCACAGCAATAAAGGCTTATGTCCTTGAAGCTTCCCCTTCCTGGGACTTGCAACTATACACATGCACACCTACACATAATTCATAGATCTCATAATTTTGAAATGATTACACCTTACATTATACCTATATGTTGATTTTCACTCCTTTTTCATGGTTCATTGTAGCTGAACTTCAGGGCTTAATAGCATATTTTCAGACACTTTCAAATGCCTGCTTGGGTGATTCCCTCTAAACTTGAAACAGCTGGGTTTTTCTCCCCAGAAAGAATGTAACCTTTACTATTCCTATTTTATTGTGACTATAAAGCTAATTTCATTTAATGAAATTCTATAGCTAGAGTTATTCACCATGATTACTGCCATGTGGCTTTTCTTCCAACATTTTACCCTGTCTTGCTCCTTTCTCTTTAGTATAGAGCCCCTTTTTTGCTAGGCTGCCAATACAGTCTGCTGATGAGAGAGAGACAGACCTTTGGAAAGTTTTCACCATTCATTTACAAAGTGCACTTCTCACAGTGTTTACTGTTTTTACAAGTTTTCTCACATTTGTTGTGTTAATAATGAAGTCTTTATTAACACCCCACCTTTCTTTATGGACTTGATAGAAACAGATACTCCATCTGCTTAGATATTTGAAAAGTTACTCCTAAAGACTGGTTTATAAAAAAGCTTGTGAGTATATCTGAAAGGGCTATTGTGGGCATACCACAGTCACATATTTCTGCAATAAAGGGGCAGAGGTAATCCTTTACGTCTCTTCTGTTCCCTCCCTGACTGAACGCTGGATCCATAAGAAGACAAAGCCTAAATTTGGGTACCTAAGTAAAAATGTGAGGACCCTTAACTTCCCTTACAACAGCCAATTTTATACCACATCCAGGCTCTAATTGATTTCTATTACATTTAAGTGTTTCTCATTGATTATTTGTATGTGTGGGCTAAGCTTTGAGCTAGTAGAGAAGAGGGGTTAATACACTGTGGAGCTTCATCTCCAAGGGAAACAGACTCTATGCCTCACCATTGTTTTATGGGGTGGGGGTGCCAACTAGTCACCTTTAAAAGGAGGGCATAAGCAGCCTGCTCCAAGACAAGGTTAATGATTGCAAAGGAGGAATTACCATACAGCTCTAAGATTTTGTATGAAAGTATCAGTACTTATACAGGCTATCATAAATGAGACCTAGTGGTATACACATTCTTGGCTGTCTGACTTGTCCCATGGATTCAATTAAGCAACAGCAAGCCTAAGAGATATATGTCACACTATTAACCCCAGCAGTTTGTAACGGTCCTTGAGTCTTTGCAAAGCTCTTCTGAGTCTATGATATGCCAGTTAAACCACTTGACTTTCACTTCAAATAGAGCTGAGTGTCTCTCTGAGGAAAGTTCATAGTGCTTTAGGGACTAAATCACTTTCACTACTGCTCTCTGAATGACAAAAAGCCTAAGAAAGAGGGGAAGAAAGACAAGTAGTTATATCTCTTCCTACAACACAGACAAATTTAGGAAGTGGAGGAAGGGATAAAAAATGAAAGTAATAAAAAGAAAGTAATAAAAGAAATAGGAATTATTAGACACTTTACAGTTTGCCCTCATCTCCTGTTTGAATATGCTGTCAATCTGACTTCTTCATGGCTGGTCGGTCACCATGTTATTTCAGTTGCAGAAGCTTGTAGCAGGATGCGAACATATTTGCCTTAGTCCTGATCCTGATTAGAAGGCTACATCTTGAAGCAAGATTTGTGCTCAAAAATAGAAATTAAGCCTTTGTCCACAGAATCACAGAATGGTAGTGTTTGGAAGGGACCTCTGGAGATCATTTAATCCAACTTCCTGCTCAAACCAGTGTCAGTTATAGCAGGTCGCTCAGGGCTGTGTCCAGTCGGGTTTTGAATATCTCCAAAATGGGGATTCCACAGCCTCTCTGGGCAACTTGCTCCAGTGCTTGACCACTCACCATAAAAAAGGGCTTTTTTATGTTCAGATGGAATTTTCTATATTTCAATTTGTGATACCCCTGAGATGAGTCTGATTCCGTCTTCTTTATTCCCCCCATCAGGTATTTATATACCTTGACAAGATCCTCCCTGAGCCTTTCTCTTCTCCAGGCTAAACAGTCTCAACTCTCTCAACCTCTCCTTGTAGGTCAGATGCTCCAGTCCCTTAATTATCTTTGTGGCGCTTTGCTGGAATCACTCCATGTCCATGTCTCTCTTGTACTGGGGAGCCCAGCACTGGACACTGCACTGCAGAGGCCTCATCAGTGCTGAGGAGAGGGGAAGAACCGCCTCCCTCAACCTCAGCTGTTGTCCTTAGGAGCTTTAATACAGATTTCTTAAAGTTTACAACCCTTTCTATTTTAGATTTCAAAATCAATTATTTATTCCAGCCAGACCCACAGTAATTTTCTTCTTTATTAGAAGGCAAAAAGTACAGTAAGGAAATCTACACTGTATAGGCAAAATTTGTGCTATGAATTCATTTCAGTTATTTCTTTATGTTTTTTACTAGTAGTTGTAGAGACATTGAGTTATTTGTTCATTCCACCACATAATATTCCCAAGGATGCATATGTTGGCTTTAGCACCTTTTCTATGGTTCATTGAACCTTAAAGATTCAAGCATTTCAATGCTGCTCTTCACCTAGCTTCTATATACCACTATAAGATTATATTTAAGATGGCTGAAGACCTAGAGCTAACATTTTTCTTTAAGACTTAACCATGAGATGCATGTACAGTTAGAGAAGATCAGTGGCCATCTTTAAAAAGGCTGAAAACCACATAACATATTCAAGTATCTCAGCATTACATTACTTCTTCACTTCTAATGACAATTGAAAATGGAATCTTCCCTCTAGGATTAGTTTCGTCCTGCTTAGCTGATAATTGAGAAATATTAAGACTTGATTTGATTTTCTTGGTTACATGTACTTACTTTCTGACATTGCTTTTCATCATTTCAAAGCAAAAGCACAAATTCTCCTTCAGTGTAAGTACCATGGCTTTTGCAGGCTAGTATGGGCTGCCATTTCTACTTGTGCTTGTCTTAGAAGTGACTATGGGCTCTCAGAGATACACCTTCAATCAGAATTTGGCCTGCTGACTTGAGGAGCAGTTCTGTGCTTAATTACGGAAATAATCTGGCATTTTATCCTGTACTTTAAGTGAAAAATATGCTTCTGGGAAACAGGTTTTAATTTTGAGAAGTTGTAAGAACCTGTAAGCTGAACACTCAATTCAGTACAGCGTTTAAGCACGTGCTTAGGCCGATCCATTCAGTCCATCGTTTGATTCCATGTATTTACTAAAGTGCTGAACTTAATTAGTTTAAAAATTCTAAAAATGAGCCCTGTCTCCACTCAAGTACACACTGTTTCTGTTACTGTGAGTTACCTAAGAAACAACAACATCAAAGTTTTTCCTCATGTTTTTTCTCACACTCACAAAAAGTTCATATGCAAAAATGTCTTCTTTATATACTCACTATGGTCTCACAATACATATATGTATCTTTGGAAAATCTGAATATATATGGAATAAAGTTGCCATTTGCAAACAATTAAAAATCAAGCCTCATTAAATTAAATCTGGTAATAGAATCAGCAACATTCAATGTAAACTTATGGAAAGAGGATCCTGTTTAACTAATCTGATATTTTTTCTGACCAGATTACTGAATTGATTGATAAAAACTGATGGAATTGCTGTAATTTATTTACCCTTCTGTAAGACTACTATTAGTACTAAATAGTACTAACTCACTATAGCATATATCAAAACATTAACAAATTTTGGAGCAAATACTTTTTCAAAGTTGAAGAACTCTCAGAAGTCTGGAAATCCAAGTTTACAAGATTCCAGTTCTTATGTGAAAACATGACAGGGTCATATGTCAAATGCAACAAATTATGTCAGGGCTTTGCACCTACATATATATATATAGGTGAATGGATTGTTTCTCAAGAGAGTGGACTGAGGGTGAAGAGCACACATTCATCCCCTGCCCACTTTCACTGCTTCATCCATCTGATGCACAGAGTCGTAGAAGAAGAGGAAAGTCACTGCTGAGCAAAAGCGTGAGACACAAGTACTGCACTTACTGAATGGAAAATAGGATGAGGATGAAACACTGAAAAATGTATATCATAATGAATACATTAAATTTGGCAGGTCTGTGTTTGTTCTATTGCTTGTCCATTCTCTTGCCACTAAATGTCTTTCAGGAGGCATACCATAATAAACAAGCTGAACAAGGAGAAGTTAGGGAGCAATCAGAGAGGTGTTATCAGTTACAGCTGGACAGGAAAAGCCATTTTTCCTGTGAAAGTTCCAGAACTGAAACATTCTGTGGAAAAAAGTTCACTTCTGAGGAGCTTGTGAAAGAGCCTACACTAAAGTGTGGCTGAACTGGGTTAGCACTGGGGATATGCCTGAAATCCTGCTGTTTCTCTATGTAGCTTGCTCACCTGGACCATATATTCTTGATTCCCACATAAACCGAGTCACCCGGCTCCTTAACTCCTGTTCCCATGTTCCTGTGCCAAGAAAATCTTGACTGTGAATGTGGGTGCGCGTGCCCAGCAACACATTGGGGTGGGCAGTTCAGCATGTCCAGAGCACATTGCTCCTGCTGTGCATCTGCAGCTCAGACAGGGCAGACACACATAGTTGTCCAATGTGTTCTGCATGCACCAGTCTCACTGTCAAATGCAGCTGTCAGCATGTGCCTGGGCAGCGAGTCCAGCACACCCTGACTGCTCATGTCCGGTTGTCATTTCTGTGATATATCCAGGAATCCTGAACAAGTGGTTAAATTATTTTTCTGTCCAGATTCATTCTCCAGGTGGTAGCAGACAATTTGCTTGGCATTGAACGGCCATACCTTGAGCTCATGAGACTTGAACAGGACAGAAAGTTTGGTATGCTGAAGACCAGAAGGAAATCTGCAGCCACTGGCTAACATTTGCACATCTTCCCTTTGCAATGAGGTTGTCCACCAATGCCTGGTGAATTTCAGTGCTGTACCTCAAAGGTTTGGTGTCTTTGAAACAGATAGAGATGAGGCATTGACATTTACGGCTTCTGTCTGAAAACAGGTGGCAGCCAATGGTCCTATTTCCAAACCACTCAGCTAAAAATATTAGCAAAACCAAAAGCCAAACATAATTCTAAACCAAAACTGATTTTCAGTACTGCGAATATGCACTTATTTAGGATGTCTTGATTTGATTAGAGTTGGAAGAAATTCTTTGAATACGAATGATTTTCAGAGGACTGATGTTCAATTTCCTGACCATTTCTATTATATTATACGGCATACATTTCAATTAGGTTTATCTAGTTTTGGTAGTCTCCAGTCCCTGCCCTCTACTACCACTGAACCAATATTTCAAGGCTCTTCTGGATTTTTTACCACTCTATGTAAAAACAGAAAAAAATAGCAATCAGGTGTGTTGCTATTAAGTTGTAACTTTCAAAATTAGGGAGTTGTGCTAATTGTAATCAATGAAGAGAAGTTGTAGCAATTTTAAGCTGATGTGTCATTAAGATGTTCAAGAGACTTATTGTGTGAGAAAATTAAAGAAAATCCTGTTTTTAAATCATCATCAGTTGAGACCTTAATTATTTTCTCTAACTCCTCTATGCACACATTCACACTGATTCACATGAGAATTTTTGAGGCCATACTGCACAACTCCTCTCTCTCATGTTCCAGAAAAATTGCACTGGATTTCTATTGGTGTTTATCATGGCTATGCCCAAAATCATTGAAAGTGGCCAGATTTGGGTGATGTGTTCAGTTGCTATGCCTAAACGTTTGACAGATTCCCTCTGCCATTCCCAATTCTCTAAAATATTCTGTAATTTAAAATACTTGAAGAAGATGCCACAGCTAATGAGAAGAAAGAATAAACTACCTGACGTAAATTCAGCAGGTTGTCAAACAGGATTATCTGCTACACAATAGTTCAATCAGACACTTAGGACTAAAGGTTTTTTCTTGATTATTTGGAAATTTTGCATACCATTGGACCCTAATCTCATGAAAAATTGCCACATGGGTGATAGGTAAGTACCTATCATTGAGGATCTTTTACAAAGGTCTAATCAGTGATTAAAAAATAAAACCTGATTTAATGCAAATTTAGATTATTAGTAGATATGGTAACCACCCTCTAAAGAAAAGCAAAAGTCACAATGGAGAAAAGAATATAGCACTATTTTCTCTGAAACTGTATCCCCAGTCTATTAACCATGTTACTTGCTAAAATGATGCGAGGCTCCACTGATAATGATGGAGACATTCCAGTATGGCTAAATGGAGATATAACTTAGCCCAGATACATCAGCAAAGCAGAAAGGGAAGAATTTTCCTATATAAATAAAATCAGTAGAAATAATTTTTTAAATCATTAAAGTAAATGCATTTTCATTTTTATTTGTATTTTATTAATGGCAGCAGAATGACTGTTCTCATGCAGACATCCCTCAAACAGGTCAAGTGCCAGAGTATTAAGTATGCTACTCTTATTTAACAACATTTAATATATAAGATATAGATAACATTTAATTTATTTAACATTTAACATAATATTTAATAACACTAATAAAATGACATCCTGCTCTCTGTGAAGCAGTTTATTGTAAAAGAGAAATAGGGTTTTTCTCTACATATATAGAGAGACTTATTTGACATATAAGAAACAATGAGATCTATATATATAATCTAAATATAAAGCTCACTCTCAGAAAGTCAGAATTTGCCAATAGGTACTACATAGTTATTCCTGTTCTAATTATATTCTGTGCTATTCAAAGAAGCAACTTGATATTGGTTGATTACGGCTGAGCCAGACTAAAGAGACCTTGATTATTCCTAAAAGTGTTCGTATATTGCATGGTCAAAACCAGTTTTTGAAATTATGGTTTACTCCCTGAGAGGATGAAAGTGGCAAAAGAGAATCTCAGCTTTTCTTGTAAAGGTGCAAGTCTACCATCTTTCTCCTTAAGAAAGAATCAGGGAAAAATATATGAACTAACTGCTGCAGACAGAGTAGTGGGGCTGAAACATTATTTTTTCTAACCATAATCTGATTGTCTTTACAGCTCTCTAAGTGCATCCTTTGGGAATAAAGAAAAATATATCTCCAAGTCTTTACTTTGGGAGAAGACCAAACAGTTTATACCGCTGAAGGACAGTGCAGGAAAGCTAGAGAGGCTTTGGGGGCAATTCTGCCGACTACTGTTATATACATTCATTTATGTATCTAAACTCATATATAAAATGGGTGAAGGACTGTTTTCTGGCTCTGAAACACACTGTTATGTCACAGCTGTATCTCTGCAGTTAAACTCTCCTGTGCCTCAACACAGGGTGGTTATATCTAATTTGTGCAATGGGAAACATTGGCCTACATTAACCTCCAAACCATGCCTGGGTTTTGCTTGGGCAAGTACTATTTAACACAATTCAAAACCATGCCAGGGATTACACTAATAATTTGAACAATTATGGCGCAGTGCTCAGGCCTGATTCATCAGCCCTGTTTAGTTTATTAATAGAGACAAATATAAAATGGATTATTTATAGTGGAGGTTCCTCCTGACCACCATATTGCTAACCTAGAACTGAATCCTAAGGCTGAGTAGTCACAGAGGCTTATTTAGAGCAGGACAAACTGTGAAACAGACACTGTACTTCAGAAAATCTGCTTTTTCTTGCCTTGTTTTCAAACTTTGCTCAAGGAAGATCACAGTTTCCATGAATGTGTTCTTTATTCATCATTAGATATCTTATTCAGGTAAATGCTTGTCTATAAGCTGAGTTGTATTTATTAGTCCGTGGTTTTAGCTGGCCATGTCAAACAGATGTTAAGTGCCTCAGCTGGAGGCTTTGGATAAAATTCTGGAATCTACTCATCCTTCACATGTCCTGGAAAGTGACATAACTGGGGTTCAAGTGCAACAGCCTTGAATCTGAAGCAAAAATGCTTTTTTTTCCTTCCAAAAATATGTTTGCACTTCCAAATTCTTTAGCTATATCTACTGCTGTGATCCCTGTGGGCAGGACTTCACTGTGTCTGAAGGATTAAAATATGTCTGAAGCATATCCAAGACTGTTAAAGGTCTCTTTGTCAGTGTTGCTGCCCTACATCTTTGACTGATCATCTGTTAAAATATAAAGCCAGACATCTGCTATTGCTGAGCAGCATTTTATATGGGGATGGTCTGAAAATGGTATAAAGCAGCATGCCAAATCCCAGCTGAGGTCGCCTCTGCTACAGCCAAAGAGTCACTAGGGAGTAAGGCTATTTAGATCACCAGTATTTCCAGTGGTTAAACATGCACTTCATGAAGATATCACTTTGAAACAACCCTTTGGGCTCTGCTCCAAGGATTCTTTGGAGCAGAAATCTTCAGAAGAGCAGTCCTCCATCTTTCTCCCTGCTGCCTAGACAGGACTCAAGATCTGGACCACAAATTTACAGGCATCAAGAAATTCTTTGGAAAGCTCCAGACACCACAGAGCCATTAAGCAGTGTCTGATAAATGCAACCTCCTTAAAAACTATTAAATAAATCCTGGCTGCAAATATCAGGTTATTTTTTCATCCTCTGAACTGGTGTCCCCCTAGGCCCTAAAAATACTACAGAAAGATTTTACATGATTCATATACCATACTGGTTTTGTGCAGGATTAATTTGTATAAGGAGAAATTGCAAACCTTTTCTGAGCTTGAGGTGATTTCAGATGAAAACTTACAGCACAGTGCTGAGATATAAGGGCTGTACGTTTTTTATTTTTAATAAGAGGACTAGATTCCAAATTCGAGCTCAGCCAGGAAGATTTTGCGCTGATTTCAAAACTGATTACACCTCTGTGTGTTTGCTCAAATAAATAACTATGCTTTTCCCATGGCATGGCACATCTCTGAGTAGTGCATCCTTCCCTATCTGGGCACAGCACTCTGGCACCATCATTTGGTAACATAATGTAGTTCTGAGCTGTGTCAAGCAATTTTCTGGAGCTAATGAATCTTAGGCCAAAATCTAATTCATGCAATGCCTTTCAGCCTCTCCTCTGCAAAGATATTACTTCTGTGGACATGGCTTCTTTCTCATCTCAACCCTCCCTGCAGTACTGGAAAGCATGGGAAGTTCAAAGAGACCCAAGATAACAAGACATAAAGCAGATAAGTCCAGATACAGTTTGGCAGTATAACTTTTATGTCCTGTGTGAGAGAAGAAACCCTGCTGATAGCATGGGTTTCTTCCCTCAGTAATAAGCCTCAAACCCAAACTTACAACTCAGCTCACCTAGTGCTGGGCCGGATGGGCTAACCGACATGGATGTCTGCTCTTTCAGGTGCCTTTGCACCACTTTACAGAATGAGTATGGCCAGCTGTGAAGCCTACATGCTCATGAGCTGGCTGGGTGTGAGGATCAATCCTCACTTCTGAGTCCCTCAGACACATCTCAAGTTTCAGTCCCTGCACCTATTACACTTTCTTGGGAGACAAGTCTCTGTGGTCATCTTACACCTTGGATCAAGGCTTCAGCTCAGCTCCCAATTCCACATACAGCACTTCAGAAGTTTCACTGCAGAGTTTTGAGCTCTTAATTTAGCCCGTCTGGCAACATAATACACTCTTGCTAACAAAAGGCAAGATTTACAAAGGAGCTTTCTGAATTATAGTCATTGGTACTTTTAAAAGCACTGCACAGACGTAAGCCTTTGAAAGGTTGCAGCCCCGACTTCTACCCTGAGGTAGATCTCACCTCCTTTAAAAGTCTAGGGTCTAGGATTTTTTTCTGACAGTGAAAGTTTCCTCCTCATTCCTCCCCTTCAGAGTGTTCTCTTGGAGCCCAGTAGATAGCCTGTCAGGAGTATCTACCTTTATCAGCACCCTCTGACCTATACGAACCCGCGCCTGGATTGAAAGACTCCAGTCTCTTTCTTTAGCTCAGTTTGTGCAGAGACAGTGAAATGATTCTTGCACAGGCACTGGTAGTCAAGAGACAATCATAAGCAATGGTCTCTCTCAGCTCTCTCATTAAAAGTTTTCCTATACTCTCTGCTGAAAGCTATACTGGGAAAAAAACTGGTCTTGTCATAGCCAGGATAGCTCTACAATACAGTGCATCAACAGGGAAACAGCACACAAAATGGGGAAAAAAGCAAAACCAGAAATCAGTTTTATATAGATGCTTGACAAAGCTTTCCTGAAACTTGTATATTTATTTTCTCTCCTCTACCACAGCTAATCTACTCAGTGTCATTTAAAGACACATATTGCCTAGTCTCAGCTGCTCTGAGTTCTTTGTTTTCTCAGAGCATTATATTAGCCAGTAAATTTTACCAGGCAATAATTACCCTGTTAAGAGAGCATTTTAGCATCTGTGTATTCCCCACGGACCAAAGGGAGCTGCAAGAGAGACCTGCATCCAAGTTTAATATGTTGTTAAAGAAATGATATAGATTCAAGAACAGCATTTCACAACAAGTAGAAGTCAGAATGACTAGTAACATAGGGGAAAAGAAAATGTTTTCATGAGTCTTGCTTTAAAGCAGACTTGCCCCAGCAAATTTTTGCTTTGCTTGTCAAAAACAGATTCCATTAAATTCAAAGCAGCTATATATTGTTTCTTTCATAGGATGCACCTGGGAGCCCCCAGGCAGTCCCTGTGATTGGAATGGGACTATAAAAATGAGTACAGGGACTTTGTTTAGTGTATTAAACATGCAAGTAGGGATACTTATAAACTCAGATGAGGAAAATGCTGTTTTAGGTAAGTGCTAGCAAAGGAATGGTTAGACCTGTTAACAGTTTTGCTAAGGATGAAAAAGGTATATAGGACAGCGCTGCTTGTTTTGAAAGCTTCTTTTATATTCTTAGGACCTATGCTGTTTTGTTTTGAAAGGTATTCTCTTAGTCTGCTGAGCTGTTATTGTGTGGCTTGTGATGATCAAGAGTTATTAGGGAAGAAAATGTTTGGAAATTACAGATAATAGAAATGGTGCTAATAGTTTCTCTAGGCATGTTCTTTCTTACCAAATACATGAATACTAGTACTACAGTGGGGAGAAAAGCTACTTAGAGGACTTCCTTGCATAAAAAAGACAAGGCTGAATACCTTCCATAAGCCTTGGAAGGGATATAAAAGGTTAGCAGTTAATTTAAAATAGCAGTAAACCCATTGGCATATATGAGGTTACATCTAAGACAGAACTGCTGTAAAACAGCTGTCCAGGGACAGGTTTTGGGAACTCTATTCCTCCGTTCCCAAAAAGAAATCAAAATCTTGATACTATAACTTGAGAGATGGAAGTAAATGTATTTTGAATCACTTAAAGCAGTATCTTGCTATTCAAAATGCCTTCCTCTGATTTTTAGCCTTATTCATACTTTAAAATTCTAAATTTTTAAGTATGTGTTTTTCTTGAGAGTGATCCCCCCCAAAATAACCCCCCAAAACGTGCAGAGGAATGGATTCTGGTAGTTGACCTTTTCCCATAATGTTTTGGCCTAGACTGATCAGGTTTGGGGTTTTGTTTATGTCACGCTGTCATGCTATGAAGGTTCGATAGCAACGACTGAGACAGTAATATAATAATAATAAAAAAGATGTTTATTTCCTCACACAAGTTCTTGGATTAGTAACATCCATTAAAATAATGCGATTACTAATTTAGGAAGGATGACACAAAACCATCAGTTACTAATTTAGAAAGGATAACCTGAAACCGTCGATTACTGCGTTATTAATGGGAAGGACTGCTTATCCCTGCTTGAAAGCTTTCTTGTTCACTCTCCTAGCGAGAGGGCTCTCAACCTCGAGGAGTTACCTTAACCCAGCGTCCCAGGAAAAGGGGAGGGGGGGGAATACTCACGGTCCAGCCGGAGAGGATGGTCAGGTCACGTTCCCGTCCCTGCTCAAACTCTCCTAGCTGCCAAGTCTCTTTTTATACGGCTGGGGCTCTGGGCAAACACTGCTTTCGCTGACTTTTTGCGAGTTTCGCAATCGCAGGACTGTCTGTTTGTCTGCTCGGGAGGACCCTGCTGGCGAGGCAAGACCACAGCACCTCCGTATTGCTTCTCCCCTCCCCGGGGGTGCGTGCAGGTTGCAGGTGGCAGGCTTCACTTCTCCAGTCTCGTTAATCATTCCGCAGCCTTGCGCGTATCAGTCCTTGCGCATATCAGGTGGTAGACGACTTTAGTCCTGTTAACTCCTCACTCGCCCGTCAGTTTATTTGTTTGTTTCTGGTTTTGGTTTTGTTTGTTTTTACAAAAAAGGCCTTCTGTCAAAGCTATCCCAGCAAGCTTTCCAGCTGACAGACACAATCACAATTAGTTGCATCTTTGTGCAACTTAAGCTGATATTGCTCCCCTGCTCTGGAATGGAGGTAGCAGAGGAGCCTCAACCTTGTTCTCACTTGGATTATTGCCTTGAACTAGATACAAAGTTCACATCAAATTTTGCATTTGCTAGGAAAAAGCTCATTTTACTTTTGCTGTCTGTTACCTGCGTTAAGCATGCACTCTCACTTTCTCCAGAGAAAGCGTTGTATAAATAACTACATGTGTTATCTTAATAACTGATGTGGTTGCCAGGATCTGATCTGTCTCGGAAAAGTAAATCTTCCCTAACGGCATATGCACATTTCCCCAACCTGAGTTCCAAACTGATTTTACTAAACTAGCAATTGTTTTATTTTCAAAGTTTAAAAACTTGCTGGCAATAAAGGAGAAGTGAGTTTGTTGTATGCTATCCACGTTATTCCCTCAGTTCATATTATATTTTAGTCACATTATTCTTATGGTTTCTGCTAATCAGTACCATTGCTCTTCCTTTCTGTCTGCAGTCCTGTGGCCCGAACATTATATTTGCATTATATTCTACTGTCTAATCTTATAACTTGTATGTTGCTGTGGTCTTATAACTAATGCTTAATCATTTTATCTTCTATACTTACAATCAGTGTGACAGTTTGACTTGACACCCTGATTGGTTTACAAACTAGCTAGCTTTTAATTGGAATTGCATAGCAAAACAACTCAAAAACAATTTGCACAGCCGTAATATGTAAAATGAGTATGACCTCTGTGGGTATGTTAGAAAATAATGATGATATTAAATTAATTTTCGTATTGGATAGGTCTTTGTTAAGGTTTAAGGTCTAGCACAATCTCAGTTTTAATCAGTTTCTGTGCAGGATAAACAAGAGATATTCCTGTACTGCCAAAGGAAATAGTAGATAAAATTCATTATTATAGGTTAATTACACTTTTTTTTTTTTAGCTATCTGCAATTACTTTCCCCAGTAAATGAAGTTTCATGTAGTGTGACTCTGCCTGTGTGATCTCTATCGCACTGGAGTGCCAGATTTTTTCATGCAAAGGTTGAAAGGAGCCAACAGGGATAGCATTTGAGGCTATTGATCAGGTGAAAGCAGTATGAAGTAGTGCAGCATGCAATTACCTACAGTTAAATCTGGAATTAAGTTTGCATTTATATATGCTAATGTTAATAAACTTACGTATGTGTTTGGACATACACATATATGTTGGAAATATAACAAAATAAAGATTAGGAAAAGATCTAAGCATTACGTTGAGGATGCAATTAATCTGGAAAAAAAGGCAATAGCTACTAAAGCTCAAGGATAGACTTCTTTATTATCTCACAGTCAGGAATTTAGTTCAGAATCTGAATTTCGTCTTTTTGTCCCTTTATGATCCCCTTATAACATTATTCTTTACTGTTATAATAAAGTTTCCTTTTCTCTCTAAAAATGACTAGATATGTTATTCCTTTCTGCTAATTCATAAGCTGTATATTTAGATCCTTGGTTCTAAATTAAAATCTTGATTTTTAGTTAGAATTATTAAACTCCAGATTACTTTGATTTCTCATTCTGCTGTGAAGTGTTTCTGTACATGAATTCTACCATTGCTATTGTATTTTATGCTGTATTATATTGTCAGGTTGTTGGCAACTGTCTAGCAGCCTTACTGAGAGGTCAGAAGAAAACCAAAAGCCTTGTGGCCTTGATTATGTCTCCCTATATAGCCAGCCTGTGCTTTTCCAGAAAAACATATTTAATTTCTTTTGATCATTCCAAGTTCTTTAGGGTCTCACCAGATTATCCTCTTTCTTGAAACTTTTTATGAATTGTAACATTTTTTTCCTGTACTTTTTTCCTCACTAATAATGGAGTAAAAAAAGAATAGTCATGGTACCAGTGTCTATAAGCCTATTATACTGCTGTTTAGCAGCTGTTCTGTCAAAGCTAAGGCAACTTCAACCTGTGAGGTTTTAAAACTGCATTCTTTGTTTGTTGTTTTTTTTTTAACCAAAAATAATTTTCACCATCCCTTTATTGGATGACTCCATAGTTTTTCTGAAACAAACAATCCAAGACAGAGAAGAGGACCAGCACCTTTTACCTCTCCAAAGCTGCTGCCACAGGGATAAGAAACTTTACGAGTCTTCCCACGGGGACAGGAGGCAGAAATGAGCCGGCAAGAGGAGCCAGCGGCTCCCTCCTGCGTCGGGCAGGAGCAATTGTCCAGCTCCCACTACGCAATTCCTGTTCTTCCTTCCTGCCTGGAGCGCAACAACCGCAGCAAAACCCACGATTCCCCTTCTTCAGGGGTAAAAGAGCATCCACCAAAGAATTGAGAATTAATGCTTTTGGCTCTCTCGCCCCCTCCACTTAGTAGAATATAACTGGAAGGAGTCAGTCCTTTGTAGACTGCTGCTCACACTGACTCACCAAAGCCACTTTCTTAAAAACAAGCAAAACCTCTTGCTCCTGAGTTTACTTAGGGCTCTGTGTACAAAAAAAAATCCCTACTCTTGGAAGGACTATTTTAAAAGTCTAGGGCCTCTATAGCTAAAGTGTGTCCTGAGTCTCCCTCTATATTGCACCTGTTGGTGTGACAGTTATAGCCCACTTGGCCAAGGCACAAAACCCGCAGTTGCTGGATTCTAGACTAGAATTGTGTGCGGATGTTTCAGGCCAGTCACTAGTTTCTGCTGGGCATTAGTCTGATTTCAGCATGTCAAACCCAAAAGCTCATTGCTGAAACATAGTGCAGGAACCCTTCATATTTATCTTTTGGGTAAATTGGATTATGAAGACTAACAAACTGAACTGGCTCCATCACTCCCCTGTCTCAGCCTTGCCATGTGTAAGATTTACAGAGCGCTTTGCAAATTATTCTTAGATACATGGCTCTGAATTAAAACTTTTTTTTTTCATTTGTGTGACTTGACAGGATTTAATCTCTTTTATGTTCTGAAAGGTTGTAGGTAATAAACTCTCTCAAGTTATGACTAGCTAACATGATACACTGATTACTGATTACCAAGTAGCTAGGATACTGCCTCTTTTGAAATGAAAGCACACATTAAACGAGCGAAGTCTTTAAGTTTCTGCCACTTAGAGGTCTCTCATAATATTTTTAATGATTCTAAGTCTGTCTTTCTTGTTTGCTACGTTACCTGTTCACAGGGTGAAGTAGGGCTTCATTTAGCTGGTACAAAATGATCCTCATGCCTGTGAAAAAAGACCCCTTTATGTCTGAGTAAGGGTGGTTTCCGAAGGTGCTAATGAACTTATGGCAGAGCAGAGTCAGCAGCAGTAGAGGTCAAATTGCAACTGTTCTTTTCTCTCATCTTTTGAGAGATGTGCCCTGTTTAGTTCAAAATAATTGTTTCTGTTATTTAACTAACATTTATTTCAGTGACTGTATACCTCTGTGCATAGTTCTTTTTTCCCTTCCTCCCCCAGAATGAATTTCCTTCAGATGATGGTTCTTTAGAATAAACAAGTTACTGTGATAGGTAGGAGCATGGTTTATTTTACACAGAAAACCTTGCTTCTTTTTCATCCCTGTATTTATTTTTCCATTTCTGCTTTTGAGCATCAAAACAATGTTCATTTTTTCCAGACAATTATTCAGCTCAAAAGCATACTTTTACTAAAAAATACTGTCTTTCCAGTGGCAAAAGAACAGTGGAGCAGTAGACTCTGGTAAAGAGAGGTATGTTTTTTGGTGAAAGATAAATCAATGACAGGACACTGAATCATGCCCAGAAGTTCACTGGAAGTTCATTTGCTGGTGGAAATTACAATTGAGAAATGGCACTGGCATTTTATGACATGCAGTCCTGTATAAGTGAAAGATACGTTGAATTGCCACCAGGGTGGTGAGTGAACAACCCCCACATGCTGTGGTCTTTACTCTTCTCTTTTGGAGGTAGTCTTTTGTCTCCAGTAATATGTCAGGTGTTTGAACATATCTTAAAATGGTGACTTTTAAGAAATGGTCAAAGAAGCTATGATTTGTGGTAATCAGTGTGTCTTGTACCCAATCAAAATAATATTTTTGTACTGTTAAGATGAAGACCATCAAAGGAACCAGTGTTGTGACCAGTAGTTGAAAAACCAACCAACCAGCCAACCACCCCCCATTCTTCTTTCAACCAAACATTGTACAACTCATTCTTCATTACACAATCTGAATCAAGGAACCCGCTTCTTGATAACCTTATACAGTATCACTTTATATATACATACACACACACAATATGTATACAACCACTTATATCACGTGGCCTTTGCCATGTCCTGGTCTGGGATAACAGAGGTGGGAGGAAAGTAACTGTACAATATCCTCAGTTTAGGAATGCTGGAAAGACTGTGCTGATACCCTGAACTCTTCTTAAAGTGGCTGTATGTTGAGGGAGGGCATATCAGTGTAGGGTAACAAAACAGTGGATATTTGGACAAAGTATTTAGAGTGGCTTCTAAGCTGTTTTCACTTATTTCAAGGGCTCAGCAGATATCTGAGAGGAATGACAGCATAGAAAGCAAGGGTATGTTAAGCACCCCTTCATCATACCCTTTCCTTTCTGTAGTGAAGATTCTGGGGAATGGTTTTAAAGGCAATATATATTAAATAGTATTTCTATAGCATGATCTACATATCCAGTAGAGAACTACTTGAAAGGGTTTCTGCTGCCTTGCTAACTTTAGAAATCCTCAGACAACAGAAAGTCTAGAATTTGAGGCACACAGATAAATACAGGAGACTTTTTCTTGAATGTATTTAAGATGATTTTCTTCTTTAAGTGTAAAGACTATTTTTTTATCAAAATCCTTATTAAAGTGTCCTAGTTTTGCTGTTTTTATTTTTATTCTCAAAAATGATGATTTTTTAAATATATACTCAAGATGTTTTATGCATAGATATTTTTTTAATCTATGATTAGCCCTCTACTTCTCAATAACTCAATTTATACACATTCCTTTCATTCTATAGTGTTTATATGACTCAGACGTTCTTGGGAAAAAAAATCCCAAACTCATCATTTCTTGAGGTATTGCTATGTCCATTTTACAGATAGGAAAGCTGAAGAGTTAAAAAGTGGCATGATCAGGATCTAAGAAGAATAAAGGGAGCACAAGCTCCTTATTTTCTGCTAAATATCTTTTCCAAAGTGGGAAACATCAGACTTTGTTACCTTTAGTAGTAATTATAACACAGTTGAATAAACGAAGAAGAAGAAATTTATTGATTAACAGGGGAAAAGTTAATTTTTGTTCAGTCATCTTGGTATTCTTCTAGGAAGGGAATTCAAAGCAAAAACGATGAATGGCTGCATAGAAGACACTCAGCCAACTCTGTATGTAACCTCACCTACATGAGGTTTTCAAAGCAATAGCACAATGCGAAGCATTATGGGTAATGCTAGGCAAGTTTCCATATTGGCAGGACAGCCTTTGACCTTCAGGTGTTTTTAATACTGTCTTTGCATGACAAATCCACAAAACCAGATACCAAGATCAGCATGAAAAAAAAATCAGTATAAGAAATCATCTGAACATCTCTAGCACTGTCCTGTTTATAGACAGCAGTTAACTAGAAGTTGGTGTCTTATCCGAAGAGTCTGTAAAGAAAATAATTGATGTCATTCAAATAAGAAACATTTTAACTGCATGTTATAGTTTTATAAGAGCATCTTGGAGTTGCCTCAGTTATTCCAAGTAGTGTCCTGTTCCAACTTCATTAGAAATCTGGTTCCTTAAAGACGCATAAATAGTCAAGGACTTTAGAAGTTGTTTCCAGTAAAAACAGTCTTTATCTATGTAACATTTAGTAAAATATTGATTTTGTGGCAGTTGCTATATGTAAAAATAGTGACCTCTTTAAAGTAAAGTAGTGGACTTGGGTTTGCACAGACGTAAATGAGATAGTTTGATCTTATTATATATACCATTGTAGAATGCAGAATGCTTGGGATTTGAAATAGTCATATACACAGCATAATATATACTTGTATACTGCAGAGAGTGCAGCTGTTGTTAATGTGTTACAAAACTGTCCAGTCTCTAATGAATACTGAACTATTCTCCACCAGTCAGACTGCATGTTTACAATACTCAATACATCTGGCTGACTTTAATTGCATTAGCTTTGCTGCACCAGAGGTGGCATAACTTTCATGCAAGCTAATTAGATTTGCTCAATTTAAACAGACACATTAATGCAGCTCAGCAAGGCTCGATTAAATCTGTTTTCAAAGCAAAGGCACAATGTGAAGCATTATGGGTAATGCTATGCAAATTGCCATATTGGCAGAGAAGTTGAGTGAGTTGTTAGCAATGCCTATTGGCACAAAGTAAGTTTCTCCAGTTCGACTCCAAAGTCTAAAACAGCGAGACATATTCTGCATCCTCTTTCTTGGGGCTCCTCAAAATGGTGCATCTGCCTTCCCAAGCAAAGAAAGTGATTTGTGACTTTGTTTAGAAAACTGATGTCTTAAGATTTCATCCTAACCTTTGCACCCACTGATTTGTACTTTATATGCTTTCCCTTACTGAGGCAACACAACCTAATAATAATACATCTCCATAATGGGATTTCAGAACAATTGTATGTTCCTGGTGTTTCAAGCTTATTAGACTTAATGTCACTGTTACCTTTTGCTAATGCTCAAGCATAACTATCTCTCATTTCAGTTTTTGTTATGTATTGTAACCCATAATGCTTAGCCTTGCAGGTTTACTTCTAAGAAGCACAACTTGCTGAGCAAGAAATACGTTTTCTTGGTTTCATCCAGCGTGCAAAACTTTTTAAATATTTCCATGCACTAGTGATATTACAGCACATCCATTCAAGTCCATCTTCCTTGGTTACAGACCAGCAGAAAACAGCTGTTGTATTTTTCTTCAAAAACAATGTGAGTAGTAGCACTGCAGGCCATGTCCAGTGGGAATCAAAGATAATTGTTCTGCGGCACGACCAGGACACTGTCATCTGATCACTAGCAACACATCTCAATTTGGCATTACAAAGATTGCTTCTTTATGGGAAACCCAAGCAAGTTATAACCCTGCCCTCACTAATACTACTTTTTCTTCTTTAAAGTAAGGTAAGCTTAGAGCAAAGCAAGTAGAAAGTGAGATTAACCATGTACTTCGGGGTTATTTTTTGTACAGAACCGAATGGCTCCAAGCATTTGTATCTCCTCTAGTTAGTTCAGTGCAGCTGCATTTATACTTACATGAATTACATGCACTTGTCAAAACAGGGGAACCAGCTGATTAGGCTGTATTGATGACATTGTTTTCAACATGACATTGTTGGAAGATATTGAGATTAATGGGAGCACAGTAACAGCAAACATTTTATTTTAATGTAGTATCACTGCTGGCTGGATATATTAAACATACACTGTGTGCTTGTTCAGGCATTCTCAAAGTTATATTGTGGACTGCTTTAGTGTTTTGTGTTTGTCGGTTGTGACTTTTATAGGAAGGTCGACCAGCAAAAACAAATAGTTTCTTTTGAATTTCCTAACAAATACAAAAACACTGGATCTATGGTGTCCATGCTGTGTCTGTAAGTGAGCTGTGTATGCTATTCCTCACTACTTTGTTTTGGATTTGTCATCTCCTCCTCCCCCTTTATTTATCACCATATAGAAACCCTGTTGTTACAAAGGAAAAGATGCAGGAATAATTAAGGTTTACCTGCCTCTCATGCAACTCCACAGGGAGTTTAAGAGGAGGGAGCGTATCCTGTACTGATCAGACTATAGAGCTCAGGAGGTTGAAATCAAGCATTTGTGCAAATAAAGGATAAAGCTTAGTATAAAAAATCAGAGCACTATTAGAGGTAGCAGCCAATTATTGCATCCCATAGTCTCATATTTTAGATCCTTATACACAGTCATGTCTCTTTAGAGGAGTGGTAATCACAGTAAATTTAAAATACAGTGACACCAAGACGCCCTTCAATGTGTGAAAACCAGCAACTTTATTAAACAATATGTGGAAGTTGCAGTCATATTGATGTCAGATGAACTTATATGAAGCAGATCTCTCTATGATCAGCCAAATGTACTGGGCAATTAAAGTCAACACGTCAGTTATAAAGAGGGAACAAAAATCATTTGCCTTGTAATTTGACAGATTCTGTGTTCCCACAACACATCCAGCTTGGCTTTGACTTTGGCTGGAAGCACTTATTTTTCATTCATATCCTCAGAGCTCATGTGTTTGGTTCTGAAACTCTAGGTTTTGCAGAAATAAATGATTTAAACAGCAGTATAATGTTTTTCACAGGCTTTCAACCAGAATCTCTAAAACTCATTCCCTCCACTGGATCCGTATTCAGAAAGCTGATGTCTGGCAGAGCCTCAGCCACTGTCTTGCAGCTGTGCCCTCTCTTGCATCTCTCTAACTCTACATCACCAGGCTATAATGCATTTACAGATTTATGTTGTACCCTGTCCATCTTGGGGCTTTTACCTTGGGTAATGATGAATGGCTTGGAAAAAGTAGAACAAACTCTTCATACGACCCTGCCAACACCTTAAAAAACTGTGTTGGACGCTTGTTGCTGTTGGTGTTCTTTAAAATTCCTGTCATAAAACAATTTCAATTTACTGCAATTATCATAATAGTGTGGGGATTTGAATTAGCAGAAAAAGTTGTTTTGGCTTTCCTTTCAGAGTTTTGTGATATATTTAGTGACTTTGTATTTTCCAAACTGCCATTAGAATATGAAGGTAAACCCATTCTGGGCAAACATATCAGTTTAAATGAGACTTTTGGAACTGTAAATTAACTATCACAGCTCTATATTTCCAGCCCTCACATTTAGCTACAATGGCTACCACTGAAGTGTCAGTAAAAAAATATAAAAAATGTAATTAAAATTTACTTAAGATGAGATAGAGCAAGAAGCTCAGAAATCGGCTGTGCTCACATTGTCTGCATTAAATTTCATTCCTGAATTTTGGGTGGTTCAATAAGAAATGTTTAACTTTTGTCTGATAATGTTTCTTTCTGTCTAATAGTCATGAAAGAATAGTCTTTTACAAGACTTCAACATAGAACACACGAAACCTAACTTTTAAAAATGACTTTGCTTATGCTTTTAGCTATAGTCATCTTAAATGTTACTTGGAATTATTTCTTGAAGAACAGTTTGAGATAGAAGGGATGTTTGATCATATTATGTCCTCTTAATGCTAAACTCCACAACATTTAAACTATGTATCTTTTGAACAAAACATGACCTTTAACTAAAGTAGTCCCAGCTGGAATCATCATAACTGTAATGCTTATTTATTAATATGACTGATAATTGATAAAAATACAGTTGCAGAAATATAAAAGTCAATTAGTGCAACACCCTGGAGGGCACACTTTAAATGGATAAAATTCAATAATAATGATAATGACTTTCACTCAGAAGGATTCTAAATTAGATTATGAAGCTAACATGGTGTCTCCATTATTAAGGACTCAATCTAACCCCACTTGAAGCCAGTGATTATGTGGCTGGCACTTCATGTTCTAGGAATACTTCACACTTTAAGCTGAGTTTGTGCCCTCTCTCTTTCAGAGGGAAGAAGAGGATGAAAAGGTGTGAAAGGAAGAACTGTTCAAAACAGATGAGCACTTCTGAGTCAAGGAAACTGTAGAAATTGTGGCTAAATTCTGAAAAATTGTTTTTTACTTTCTTATGTCTTTGAAAAGGCATTATCTAAAAGCTCTGTGGTACCAGAAGCACAACCTCTCTTTCTCCTATGGTTCTATGACATCAAAATATACCTGGGATACTGCTTACTTAACCAAAGATTTAACTTAAGTACACTTTTCTTTCCTATTGCTGAGAGAGAGATTTCTGAGAAAATTCTCTATGTATTTGTTCTGTTGCTTATGACGTTCCCAGAGTCTTCAGGTGTCTGTGGATTTTTTTTTTTTCCTGATTTAAAACCACTGGTGCTGTTTTCAGTTCCTGACAAATATTCCTGCATAGCACACCTTTCATGTGGTGATGCCATTTGTTTTTTGATCGTAGATTGCAATAAATTGGCCTGCTCTTCTGATATCACCTTCTCTATTCATCTTCTCAAAAGAAGGTCAAGAAACTACATGATACTCTGGTACTTACACATGGAAAAAAATGTGTAAGGAGAAGTTTTTCAGTATGTCAGACAAAGGCTTAACAAGATCCAATGACTGGAAGCTGATCTTCAACTTTGAAATAAAATACAATTTCCAAGCAGAAAGTACAATTAAACACTGGAACAGACTTCCCAGGGGAAATCACAGCTCTATTTTCAAAATGAGAAGAAATATGTTTCAAGTTCTGGCATTAATCCTATTTCTGAGAATAAATTTGCCACTTGTGGGTATAGAAGGTCAGGTAGGATGATCACATCAGTCAAGCCTGGTCTTCAAGTCTGTTCATGTATAAATCTCTGAACTTGCCAAGGTCCAAGTGTGGTGCATCACACTTATAAGTATCTCAGAATGAGAGAGAAACCCTTACCCTAGGCAGTTCCTCATTCATCAAATGTGAAACATAGTGGAGTTTCTTTCGTCTTTATCTAGGTCATCCTACATTTCTGAGCAATACTTTGTTCAAATACAAACTCTCAACCTCTATTGTTCAGGGGAACAATACATTAAAGTTAGGATTTGAAGGAATGAAATCCTTCAAAATGAAAATAATTTCCTATAGCTATATCTCTGTGAAGCAGCATAGATTTGTGCATTTTCATGCTATCCCATTACTACTCTTTTTATATTGCTTATATCATTAAAACCAAACTCTTCGATGCAAGTATAGCCTATTTGTGCTCAGCCTCATAATACTGTTATTGTCAAAGTCTTTCTGAAAATCTAAACAAATAAATGACATGGTCTTGTTCTCCTGGACTCCAGCAGAATAGATCCAGGGTTTTTTTTTACTCCTCTAGAAGCCATGGTGTTTTGTTTCTATCATATTTGATTATTACAGTGTTTTAAAATGCTGATCTAGTATATTTTACAGGCATAAGATTATATTTTGATATTAATTTCTTCAACCTAATGCATGAAATTTCACTGACCAGGTATTTCTGGGTTGAATGGTACTGACTATTTTTCAGAAACTTATAAGCCATCCATAACTGGAAAAATAAATAATATCTCCTGTTTGGATGTAGTGTTTTTATAACCATGGTGGTCCAAAGATCAGGTCTAATAGGAAGATATTTGGATTGGAAATCACACAGCATGAGAACAGAAGAAGTCAGATTAAACAGTGACAACTATTAGTTTTGGGTTTTTTTTTCTGATCCGGTAGTGGAACTCTGAGTCTGAAATGGTGTCTGTTTTTCTAACAGTATCAGTCAGTTAACAAGATCATACACCTTTTATGAAACTTTCCTATGAAAAAGAATTAAAAGGATAAGGAAGAACAGCGTGGGATTGTTCTTCATTCAATTTCTCATTCACCTACCTGTGAAGATGACAAAGCTGGCCATCTTTAGAAAGGCAAAGTAAATACATCTTCACATATACTGTGCCTCCCTGTTCAGATTTTGTATTCATTATGAAGTATTTAGCTTCCAAGAGCTCATCTTGAGTTGGTGTGTATTTGCACTGGACTTTTCTGGGTTAAGCATCTGCCTTTAAAATTTGTTGGGATCATTATGACATATGTTATGTATCTCCTCCATGTGTACAAATTCTGTGAATGCTGATTTAAGAAATCACGGATATGGGAAAGTTTATCTACCACACTGTTAAAAAAAGTATAAAAAAAATTGTAGATATAACATTTTTAAAAAGTAAATGCATTTTGGGAACTCGTGTATGTTGTAATCATGTATGCAATTATTGAAAAAATCTGATTTTGTTAACTGAAGTAGTATTCTGGGTGCAGGCACGTTTGAACTGTATGTGTGCAAATGAGTTCTCAGTTTAGAACATTTTAATCCCAGTCACCAAGATTTCACAGAAAAATAAAACATATCATAGTAGAAGTAAGCATTCTCTAAGGATCCAATGTTGTGATGATCCACATTTGATGCTTTTAGAGACAACAGTTGTGCAAATACCAACATACAATGCATCTCAATTGTTAAATATGCACCTGAGAGTTCCTAAAGACAACACTAACAGTTCTAAGATAATTTGCTATGTATATGGTTATATAAGGAATATCTCATCTGCACAGGCTCATTCCCTGACAAATGGATTAAAATAGTTATATTTTATGCTACTGGAGACATTTTTGTTTAATATTAATTGGGATTTTGATAATCGTAACAGCAAATGTCTCCTGGTCTCCATATGACCTAACCGTTTTGTAAAAACTACTTTTTTAAAAAAGAGCATAAATTTTAAAGTAATATAGTTTCAGTAAATTGGATGCTGTGAAATTATTTTAATAAGCTACAGTACAAAATTTTATAATTTTGCAATCAGGTGCATAAAAGTAAGTTTCACCCTAGAAGTTTTATTGTTGTTTTTGCAAGCAGAGCTATTACAAATGTTCAGATGATAAATGGCCACAATTTTAAGGCCAGGTTCTGGAGACTCGACTTTATTCCTTGAGGCAACTTATTCTTTAGAGCTGTTCCACTGAAATTAAAAGGTCCATATGCAGAAGCAACTTCATAAAGATAAGGACCAGAATTAACAATGCCATTGTATGAATAGAGCAATGCTTTGTGTAACCAAGTGCGAGTTAAACTGGACTTCTCATAATGAAATGCTGAAACAAAGAACTGGCCTTGGTTCTGAAGCAGGTCAAAGCTGAGGCCAAGCTGCGTAATGCTGACATTTTGCTGGCAGATTTTGCTGTATTTCATTTGTCCCTCTCCTTTTACAGTTTGCTTTCCCCTTATTTATTTCAATTTGCAAGATGTCAAGCTTCTAAGTTCTCATTAATGCTATGACTTGGCAGCCTGAAAGACATGCCAGATTCTCTACACACTGTGGAATCGGTAACTATCTCATCAAAGCCATTTTGGTAAGGATATAAGTTTAAAGAAGGACTCAGATAATTTCCTAGATACCTTCAGTTGAAGGGTGAGAGATTTAAGGTTTAAAGCTGCATAGACTAGAATAAACTGAACTCAACTTGGCTGTTTCCTAGAATGGAGGTCTGTATACTTGAAGAAAGTCTTTTCAAAGTAAAGCTACTAAAATTGTTCTCTTATATATGCTTCATGTGAAGCATTCAAATATTTTGAGAGAATATATATTTTTACCTATCATGAGTCTGAATAATGCTAAAATCTTCCAGCCCTTAGCTTCATGAGTAATTCTTGCTAGAATAACACCATAGATTAATTGCATCCACTCAAGTAAAAATTGTTCATGTCTGTCTGCAGTGCATGACTGTGCCTGCATGCCTTTGAAATAGTCTTTGTCTACCATTGGGGGTGCCCAGCACTTCCATTTTATAGCCCTGTCTTCAGCTGCTTATAATTTTGACAAACTGTAACCACAGGGATTACATGATTTAACCAAACATACTCAGTATCTTTGTGAAAGTGTATTTATTCTCAAAAGTTCAGCTATTAGGTATTCTTGATATTAAAAACCTACTGTTTAAATCAGCTTAAGGTTGTTTCAGTCCTTAGCTGAGAAGCTGAAGCAGTTGTATGCTTCAGAGCTGAGAGCACAAACTTTGGAAGGTGATTTGCTCCTATCTCAGAAGTTTGTTTTTTTCTCTCACTTTAAAAATGTGTTCACATTTGGTTAAATTATAAGTCCTTAAAATTATTATTGCATAACTTGAGAGGGGAGATGTTGGTCTGCCAGTCAATTCTCTGAAGTTTTCATTACCTGGGAACGTGTTCTATGTCTTTGAACCCTACACAGACAAGGAGGTGCTGCTTCTCCAGGAGCAAACGAACGTGCTCCATCCTAAGGCTGCACAGGCAGAGCAGAGCCTTCTTTAAAGCCTTCACCTACAGTAGTAAGAGTTCACAGTCTCCAACTAATGAGACCTAGTCCCCGGTATTACAAAGACCGGAGACCATCATTTCCCAAGCCTCCAAAGAGTTCTTCGCCTAGCAAATAGCTGTGGGACTCACCATGTGGTAGTGACAGCAGCTTATCCCTACAGCTCCTGATGGCTTTATCGGTGGTGGTAGGAAAGATATCAAGATTTCAGCATTACTGGAGATGCCTGGGGGAGGTCGCTACGGCATCAAAATATGAAACCAATTTTTTTTCCAAATGGTAGTGGAGGCTCTAATGGTTTTTAGTGGGTGAGAATCCCCACTGAGGGCTGCTGCAGAGGCACAGCGTACCACATTCAGATTTTTCTTTAGGAAAGAGAAGCATGCAAACAACAACAACAAAATAATTTGTTTTAGCAATAGCCAATGTGTTTCATTGAAAGACTTTGGCATGTACTGGGTATTGAGATCCCAGGAACAACAGCCTTTAACCCAGCTGTTTCTTTTATGGGAGCCTTAGCAGGGTGTTGGACAGCCAGAGCTGGAACCAGGAGACCAGGACGAGGAACTGAAGCTCTGAGCCTTGCTGCTCCGCAGTAGGGAGCCTTCAAGTGAGTCCGGATATGTTTTTTTTTAAGAGGATCAAAGAGTGTTTCAGTCCTTCTGTTAGAGCTGCACATTGCGTTTCAAGTGTTCACACACTGTGTGACACACCTGCATGTTTGCACAGCTTCTCCCATTCAGACTGTAGGTTTTGAACTCTGTTCCCACAGCTCCCAGACTCCTTTCCACTTGGTTGAGGCTGATTGCCAGTTTCTGTGGCAAGGAGCCTGGAGGCATTGTGATCCAGAGCGCTGGTGGGATGGGGTTGCTTCAGAGCCATAGGTAAGGGAGTTTGAGCTCTCCAACAGTGGGCAGGAAACCAGCAGGTTTCTATCAGAAAGCTGTCCATGTTGTTTCATCAAAAGAAATTAGCATGGTTCTCTGAAAATTTTAGATTTCTATAATTTAGCTTTTTTTTCAAAGAAAACCAGTTTCATTAGAGAGTTCCAGTTGAGTTTAGCCAAGTTTTAAAGTCTAAATCCAAAATAAAGAGTTGCCTGTTATGGAGCTCTGACACCTAACTGAAAGAGGGGAAAAACTAACAGACTAACAAAAACCTACTAACCCTGCTGTTTTTTTCATGAAGCTGTGAGTACCATTGAGACACATCAACACTCCTGGAGATGTATTTCTATGAGTACCTCCTGTTGTGTGTGGTGCACAACTCAGAATTGAAGGCATACACCTTAATGCAACCTCCATTTAAACTGTTACCATCCTGGGCTGAGGTCTCAACTTACATGGTTTTGGCTTTCAGAACTTGTTGCTTTCCCAGGATCAGGATCATGTGAGCCCTCAGGGAACAAACTTTATATCCCGGTCTTTATATCCTTAGAATAGGCTAGCCTGAGACTCATTCTTTCTCATGAAGGCATTTGTAATGAATTTCCTTTGCTTCCCTGCTTCTTATGTATAAGCAACATTTTCTGCCTACCGTTTATAACATTTTGTACTCAGCCTTATCCGTACCTGCCTGTCACTTTACAAGCTGTGAAATGACTAGTCAAGCTCTAGAAAACAGAGCCTGTAGGTAGCCAAAAAATATTTCTAATGAGCCAATATGTGGCTGTACAAAAGATAATGAGAATTAACAAAATAATCAGTTGCTGACTTCAACTACTTTCAACAAAAGCCTGCTGTTAGGTTGTGGCAGAGTAGCTATCTCCTATCACTGGCTGCATAGCTACCAGCCTTTGGACTCAGTAGGAAGTCTGCTTACCTTCAATTAGTTGAAAAGCAGCATTTGGTAACTAGGTTTTGTAGTCATATGCTGACAGCACTTACCAAACATTTCTAACTGGTCAGCAACACTCACAGTCTTTTTGCTTTGAGCCTGTAACCTCCCTGAATATAGGTAATCTGAACTACACACCTGACTTTCCACACAATGCCTATGTCAGCTAATTCGGTGGTAGTATGCGCTTCCTGAGTATATCATGAACATCACTGTGTTGTGTCCTATACAAATATCTCAGACTCTTGATGGGCAAAGTTAGGTACACCAGAATGAGGAAACTTACTGAACTGAGTCCCTTGTAGGAGATAGGTGGAAGAACGCCTCCTTGCTAGATAGATACAGATTTGGTTTACATGTGGACTAAGAATGAAGAATGTCTGTTTTGTCAAGATTGGAGAGCTTTGGGGCATCCACAAAGGAAGGTGAGGTAACTCTGAGGTCCTTGGCCGAAGTCCCCTTTTGAATCAAGTTTCCAGAACATGAGGGAAAAAATGTCAAGGATATTAATTCAGGATTGAGGGAGTCTTAAGCAAACAGTAAGTGCGACAACACTTTCAATAACAAAGGAAAAAACCTTCATATCACCATACTCAAAGAATGCCGCAAAGCAGCTCACAAAATGAGGCAAGGGTCCAACAGAAAACAATTGTGTATTACCATGAAAGTTGCACTGTGTTATCATGTGCACAAAAAAAAAGAAATGAGAGAGTGAATTTGGCTATCTTAATTTGATAGTTTCTAAATTCTGAATGTTTGGATTTATAATCTTAACAGTGATATTTTCATCTAACTTCTTTTTGAAAGTATATAAACAAATCAATTATGCCAGATCTGGGAGAGTACCTACCATCACAGAAGATTTGTATCACTGAGCTCTAAGCCTTTCCAAATCATTTTGTAGCTGTGTGCATTTACACTGAATTTTAGAAAAAGACAAACTGATATTTGCATTTAATCAAAGGTTTGGAAGTTGATCATACAAGCATCTTCCTTTTTTCTTGTTTAGAAAATCTAATATAGCTTTTAAATGTCTTTACCCCCCCCCCCCAAAGTCAAGTATGTTTTTACATGTAAAATGATTGTGAAATAGGTTTAATTTTTAGGTATTTTTTCATGTATTCAGTGTAATATATATCCCAATGGTTATTTTATTATAATTGCATTTAAAGTTATAGGTAAAATACTAATGGACTAAGATTCCGTCAGATGGACTAAATGGACTAAAATGGACTAAAATGGACTAAAATGTATAAGTTAATAGTCCATCAGTAATAATTTTTTTTCTTTCAGTACTATTTTCTTAGAAGTAGAGGAAACCACCATAAGAAAATAAGGTGCCTGAGGCATGACATTCAAATATCGTATATAGCAGAACAGAAATTACCTGGGCTGGAAAAGATGGCAGCATACAGCAGTAAAGATATCTGTGGGTTCCTTGCAACAGAGAAATACTTCAGCTTGAATAAACATCATGTACTGATTCAGATTTCACTGCTACGAATGTTTTATATGGCCCACTATAGTCTATGGAAGTTATTGAGGTTAATGGCCAATGCAATTATTATTCCTATGCGATAAACTACTTTATTTTCATCTGTAAGTTCTCTGAAGAGTAACACAAGCATAAAGGGTGTATTCAGCATATATGAAATATAACCCTATTAGAGGACCCAACTAAATTACAGGAGCTCTGAAGCAGAAAAGCTGCCAGCTTTGTAAAATGATGGCTTTTATATTCTTGAATGAAATGAAATGATAAGGCTGTTGGTTTCACTGAGAGGTTAAACCAAAAATCCAGGGCTGCGCAGAATGGTCTCAACAAAATAGGAAGGTGGCAAATATAGCATATTTAAAGATTTCATATAAGAAAATAGGTAGCTTGCTTAAAGGTGGACATTTCAGAAAAAGCAGCCTCTGAAAGTAAAAAACTCTTTCAGAATACTTCTTAAAATATCTTCACCCTCCCTGCATATTCAGTAGCAAATTCATACATTCAGTAGCAAATGTCATTTCCAGTTTCTCATCTAGATGCTATAACAGCAACCACGCTCCTAATTCAGACACTATGAGATTTTACAGAGTGCTTATTAGCATTGCTTGTGTCTAGCCTGCTGTGATTAAAAGAGCTAGTGGTATCTATACAACAGCAAGTTGTGCTAACTGAATACATTTGCTTGATACCTGTGGATGTCAGGAAGAAGCAGTCAGTATAGTAGCTGTCCCACCTCCAATAAAAAACAAGTTTAATAAGATTTTCTGTATCTGGCTTCTTTAAAGAAAAAGTCCTTCATAGCTTTTTTTGTTGTGTGCCTATTGATGTGTATCTCTTGCTATGCAGAATAAATATCACTGAAACTATTTTCTTCCAGCCAGCCAAGTATGCACATTGTTTTTTGAACTGCACATCTTGTCTTCTAAGATATACTAAAATTTGCACTGTTTGCAGCTTTCTGCTTAGGAAGTAATGTGTCTGGCATAATGAAAGAAACATCTGGAAAGAATGAAAACAATGTACTGATCCGTTTATTAACTTTCCATTATACTGCCATCAAGCCTTCAGAAGAGGCCTTGCTGCCAAAAGAAATAAACAGGAAAAAAACGACATTTATGATAAAATCAAATACTTTAACAGTAGCTTGAAACTGAGTCAATCTACACAAGTTTTTTTTTTTAAGTCATAAAAAGTAGATATGAATTATTTATTCACCACCAATTCCTGCAGTATTATCTAAGTTTTAGAAGTCATTAACCTCCATAACTCTGCAGGGCACTAGCATGGGCGGTGTTAAACTCTCCTGTCAGCAGTCCAGAAGTGATCTCCTTTTATGAGAGATCTCAGGGAGAAACAGTCCTTGCAGCAACAGCAGGATGCAATAAAACCCTCAATATGCAATGTTTTGTATTCTGGTGTTTGGGGAAACAACGGCGAGCTCCCTCAGAGCAATGGCGACATCGAAGGCAAGTCCCGTTGAAGAAACTCCTCCCATGGTGATGAAGAGTTCAGAGTCTGATTGACAAAAAGCAGTGTTACAATTCTGTTGCTACATTTCATGCTACAAGCTAAACACTTTTTATGTCCATAGGAATCGTAGATCTAAAGGAATATTTAGGAAAGAAGATTATGAATGTTTACATTAATTTGCACACTAATAATGGTACTAAATTGACTCTTATCCCTTTAACTAAATAGGTCAGAACTGTCTCATGACTGTATTTAATAGTTCTAAATAGCACAGTTGTGGTTACAGCCCCTGAGAGTTGTACAGACTTTTCCATTATACGTACATAGCAAACATTTTCCTTCCCTATTAAACTGCGTCCATTTTTACTGTTCAGTGGGGAACTGGTTACCTAGGAGCTTCATGAGGCTGTGCTGAATAAATGTTTCAATGAAATGAAATGCAAAAGGTGATATCCAGTTGAAATAGTGAGACAGAAAGTAAATATCCATTTTAAAATTTAATCAAAAGATGATGCACTTACCCCATCCCAAAAAGCAAGCAGGCAAGCAGCCCTGAGGTCTTATTTGTGTCCATGTAGTCACAACATGATCTTTATTCCTTAGATAATTTCTTCACATGCAGAATGCTACGTGGTAGCCTCATTACTGTTTTAGTGGCTAATAAGAAAATGTTGCTTTGTGAATCATCAATATTTCCTCAGTGTCAAACACTTACTCAGTTAAAGCTTGCTACATAAGAAAAGCATATTGAACCTTACAGCTGGAGACAGGAGACCTCTTGATCCTAGGATAATCTTAACTGAATGCATATTAGGAAGTTGAAGGTCTAGATAAACCTTTTTCTGTATTCCTTAATTTTATCTAATTCTAACTTAAAAGTGGAAATCTGTATCTCACAAAGTCTCAAAAGAAATTATGCTGAATGTGTTTACTTTATTATTCCTATAAAGCACTTCTAAAAGGTCCTAAAATATATTTATCTAACACTCTCTTATTTTTGCTATCAATGTGAGTAGAAGCAAAATAGAGCAGGTTTGCTTTCTTTTGCTCTTGACTAGATATTTACATTATCAGACAATTTTAGAGATTTTTCACATTGAGTTGTTAGAGAAAAATAATTAGTTTGTGTTCATATTATTTATTGCACAGGAATGGGAAGAGAGTTTTCAGCAAAATCTATAAACTCTGTGAATGTGATTAATTTCTTGCTATTTTTTCCACATTGCATTTTCATATCCTCTCTTTAAACACTTTGTTATTTATGAGAGCTACTTGCTTGGTAATTTAGGCATTACAAAGGTATGGAAGGAGAGTATTAACACTGTCCAACTGCTGGCCTCCAGTCTAGTCAGGCTATATCAGTACTTAACTTGCTCAGTTATTTGGCTAGCCTTCAGAGCACATAAAATAGGCTCGTGTTCTCAATTGCTCCCTGAAAGTGCCTGTCTATGTGTTGACAACAAAGGGAGCCTTGGGAGACCAGCTGCTAAGTTAGTTGCCTAAATCTACATGATGCAATTGAGTTTCTCTTGAAGTCAAAGGAAAGACTGATTTCAATTTGTCTGACAATATGTTTATCTATAAATGCTAACATGTCCCACAGATGATATAAAAATTATTGATGTAACTACAATAGCCACACAATTCTTCCCAAAGGCAATCAGGAATTCTGGAGATTGCAGGTCTGCGTCTAAAAAAAGCCAGTAGCTAAAATCTTGTTTATTAGCTCTCAGAATAAGCCTAAACTATATAAAATGATAAAAAAAAAGATTTGAAGTACCCTCAAGAGCATCATCTAGATTATCCTTCTGCCCCTAGGCAGAGTCAGATTCTGACAGATGCCATTCCCGTCATGAAAAACTTTTGACAAATGGTTGCCTGACCTGTCCTGAAACCATGCAAAGATGAAGACTCCACAATTTTCCCAGGCAAATTATTCCAGTCTCTCATTATCCTTACTACTCTTTCAGAACATCTTCTTCTGCCTAACCTGAATCATACCTGGTGCAGTTAAAGCCAGCTACTTACTACCTGTCATATCTACCATGAGATGTAGGAAACAGATTATTCCTTTGCTTTTTGCTATGACCTTTTACTTGTTTGATCAACAGCATCTCCTCTCATGTGATGATTTTTCACTGAAGGCTGATGCAAAAAGGTCACTAAACACCATCCGACCTCTTTGTATGACACGTCAGTATCTTTCCAAAGCAGAGTAACAGACTAGCACCTCCATCTTCTTTTTATGACTAATATAGTGGAATGAGTTTTCATAATCTGTGGTGCATCTTACCATTCTCCTCTCTTTTGCCTTTTCACCTGTCTAATTTCTGTCCCTACACACTATTTCTATTCCTGTATACTGATGCGTAATAAACTGACTTGGTTTCCATTTTCTGTATATGTAAACTGTGAAGTATTGAGCCTTCAGGCTGGATAAAAAGCTTTGTTTGTTGCTGTGTATTGTCCCAGTGACAAAACAGAGGAAGGGAAACATCTTACATTTTAAGACTGTAAGTGTACTTGGTCCTGAAGGCTCTGAATCGCTCAATGCTACCTCAATGGTGTTGAGAAGTCATCCTTTCCCATAACTCTAAGATATAGGAAGAATGATAAGCCCTTTCATTGTAACACATATTAGGACTGAAATCTCTATTCATATATTGAATCATAACACCCAGTGAGAAGGAATTTCTGCGCTCTGTTTTAGAGGAGACTTTTCAAAACCGTATTGCTCTTTTCTTAATAGGTATGCTATATTTTCCTTGTAAGCCAGATTTCTTTGCAGAAGGCTTTAGGGAAGAAACCCTGGAATGGGCTAAAGTTGTGCTGGAAATGACATTTCACACCTTGTGGAAGTTTGTGCAAGACAGTTTGTAAGGCCAGGATTTGACTTGCGCCTATTGATTAGCTTATTCAAAACACTTTCTGACATTGCAGTGATTCTTAATTCTTTCTAGGAATTAAGTACAGCATGCTTGCAAATCTCCAGCGAACAATTTGCTCAGCTAATCTGATTGCTGTCCACAGAAAAAGAGGCATCTCAGATTGTGGAGTTCTTGTAGCTTGAAGATTTAGCTATAGTAAACTCATCACAGACGGAAAAGGCAAAAAAGTACAGAAGACAAAAGAGTTGAAGGTGACATGGTTTCTTGTAGGATTTAGAAGAACAAGGAATATTGCATTCATATAAGGTAAAAACATAGCTAGCTAAACAAATCCTGAAGCTGTAGACCCGGCTATGTAGTCTCAAGCCAAAAGATTGCTGCAGTCATGGTTTGTCTTGGATCACCTTTTATTTCTTTTCTGTACTGTGTGTTTTCTGGCCCTCCATAGTGATAGGTTAGATTACTGAAAACATCAGCCTGACTACCACAATCGTCTCTGTAAGCAGCAGCACCAACCAAATGTGTAGAGCAGGGTGTAGCACCTCGCACAATGGGTGCTACAGCCACAATCCTCCTCAGTCTTGATGCAACCAGATGGCAAAAATATGTTTATGAAGGCAATCCTTCCACACAGCCTTCAGTTTATAAATCCCATCATTTTCAATTTATTGGCTTAAAGTCAGCCATAGACATTATCAGGACAGTCCCATGTTTGTATTACATTCAGTGGCTATATGAATTGATATCTGACTCATAGTTTTTATCAATACTGAAAGGTATGTAGATGCTTCATGATTTAAAGAGAAAATCTTGAAAACTATTTTTAATAGAAACCTTAAAGGAGCAATTTTAATTGTAGCACTGCATCTAGATGTTCAAATGGTAGTAAAATTGGAGTGAATCACAGAGGCAAAGACAGAAAAGTCACAACAGAGGGGAAAATGTAGGCCAAGGGACAAAAAAACCCAGGTTACTACCTGGAAGGGAAATAAAACAGCAGAAAGATTTATAGGGCATATTATAATAGGACTTGGTACGTTGCGGTGAAGCATGGATGTTTATGTTTCATACACAAGGTTTTCCTTGCAATTTCATTTGAATACAGTGTTTTCTTATTTAGTCTTTCTAAGTTTGTTATTTAATATTATTAGCTGGCATGCCTGTGCCAGGATTTATCTGAGTACTTGACTATTTGAAAATTGACTGTGCTGAGCACTGACTCTCTCCTTGGACTGGGGCAGTTTCCAAGGTCTTCCAGACTGAGCTTTGTGAGAGTTCTTGTCCTTTTATTCACCACTTTTGTAGGAAAGAGGTAATCTTTAACTGTCACACCTTGAAATATACTGAGCAATCTTGATGATCAGATCTGTGTGACAAGTCCTTCTGGTTAACTGTGAATTTAGGCTGTGTGATGAGACCTTCAGATAAATAGGATTTTACTGTAAATAAATAAAAGGTTGCTGTCATTGAGCAGTCACTGCTACTTACCTTGCTAAAAGCTATCAGTCCCATGTTGAATTCACTTTAAGCAATAAGTTCTTTTCATGTTGGCTTTTATTTTCCCTTTGGGCCACCTTTTATTATAAGTTCTTATTATAAGAATTATAAGCTGGCAACTTGTCATTTGTGAATGAAAATTGATGAGATCAGAATGAGAATGAGTTGGGTGCCTCAATTAAACCTTGATTTTAATAGCAGTCTTCCAGTAACTTTTTCAAAAGCACTGTGTTAGCATTATACAAACTGGTAGAGTCTGTCAAAAAGTGGACTATTCATTTCTTCATGTCCATCACCCACTGGGGCACAATCAATAAATGTAGGATGGTAGAGATGACCAAATTTTTCCGGGAGCCATAAGTGTGCATGTTTCAGGGAGACCATCAAAATTCTGGTTTTGCATAAAATCAAGTCAGCTAATTCAAAAAGGTTCCCAATCACTCTTCTGAGTTGTTAGCGGTAGTGCAGCTAGGGTAGCTGCTAGGCTAGCAGTGAGGTACAAATAATGGACTTACTAGAATCAGCAAAAAGATGCAGATATCTATTGTAAGATATCACAGATTTTATTTCACAAGATAAGACACATACTTTTTTACCATTTCTTTTCCCATAGCTTCTCCAAATTTTAATAAATTTTGATCGTCAACAAAATTGACATTATTTTATGAATATATAGAAACAAAAAATAAAGAGAATTAATTTCTTTTAAGTTCAGTAGCTGAAGAAGATCTGGATTCCTTTTATTTCTTTGGTTCACACTCTCTGTGTAAGTTTATTCTCTGTAAGGCAAAGCATTCATAGGCAGATATTCAAAATGATTTAGGCTGTTCTTTTACAAGTGAAAGCCCAAAATTCTTGGCTGAAATCTCCTAGATATAAATATGTTAGAATTTAAAATATTAATGAATCTTATCCTTGCATTTATATCGTGATATCCAAGTCATAATGACTGGGAAGTGTGCTTATTTTACAATACTAGAAGATATAAAAGTAGATCAGTAGAAGACCGTAACAGGCTTGCTTCTATTTCACTGCAAATTATACTTTCCTTTTAAAAACAAACCATATGACCACAAAAATAGATCTAATCACCACATTTTCATAGTAAAAGTGTGATCAATTCCCCCATAACTAACAGCATCAGCTGCCTAATCATTAATTTTCTCTTACCTTTGGCATTTCTAGCTTTTTTGGTAATATTCATGTAAAATAACAATATTACTGCTTATTTTAAAGTTAGTAATTTGAAATACAAAATAAAACTAGAACTCTGCCTTTAAACTACAGTCTTCAGACATTTCTGCTTCTAAAATGACTGCTATCATGTCAAAATGTTAGCAATGTGTGGGGTCTGAAACATTTAAAGCAAATGAACCTATCTTTTAAAAAATGTATACTTTAACCATCAAGTAAAGTGATGTTTCCTGATAATTCATTTAGAAATGTGTTGTTATCTACCCCACAGCTACTCAGTCACAGAGCTGTGTTTCTGATAATCAGTTCAGTTGGGATTTTTTGTTCTGTTTGTTCTGCATACATTAAAAATCTTTGTTTCTTACTAATTCAGAAAATGATGCTCTCTGCTGGAAATTTTCAAATAAGAGTCCTAGCGGTTTGACTTGAAATAGATTTTCCATATGCAACATCTAACCTAATAATGTTTCTGTTTGTTTTTAATAAAGTAAGCTTAAGCTTTAAATGATTACAATGCAAACAGCAGCATGCATTTCTCATGTCAACCATTTGTCATTTGATAGACAGATCTACCCCCAAAATATCATATTTCTTGATAAGACTTAGTTTAAGAGAACTAATTTTCACACAAAGGTATTCTCTATATTAGCAAATAATTTAAATGCAAATGCACTAACCAATCAGACTGTGTATTCCCATTTTAAAAAAGTGACAGCAAGTTTCTTACTGTAATTATTAAAGCAGTAAAACTATCAAGAGAAAAGGGATTTGATAGTATCTTGATCCCTTTTTTTTTATACATCAAAACACATATTGATTTTTTTCCCTATGGAAGGTATCCCAAAAAAAGAATGTTTAAGGATGAACCCAGTATCATAAGGACGATCAATAGCATGGTCATCTTAAGAAAAGCCAAAAACTGTATTAAGAGTAGGAAAGGATATAAACAGGAGTAAAAAAAATGTTTGCTAACCTGGGTGTAAAAAAGACATCCACAATGAAATGAATACTATTTTCACATTTTGAAAAGTCATATTTTCAATTATGTCTCTTAGATTTGATTAGAAAATCTTTGATGACATTTTTCCAGTGACATGAAAATAAATATGCTTTGCAGAATCATGCCAATTTTGTTAAAGACGTCATTTAGAAGAGAAAAACAGATAGGCATAAAATATTCATCCCATGTTGGCATTTAAGGGAATGAAACGTTTGAATGTTAGTTTTGAAATGATTCAGTGAATGGTTCAATGAATGTTATGTAATCTTTTAACTCTGTTGAAACAAAATGCTTTGATCCAAAAACCAACTTTTAATACTTTTTCCTAAATATACAGGTTTTGGCACTTTTAAAAATATACATAATATCAAAATCTTTCAGAAAAAGAAATGCCTACCAAGCTCTATTTTAGTTAGCTGAAAGTGCTGCTCTTTCTCAAATGCTTAAATATTTTTGCTTTGCATGTCCTTTCCAATAATTTGAAGTCAGATTTTGTTGAACATTTGAGCAGCTGAGAAAAATAGTATGAATCCCTCTGCACCTTATACATTCACACACACACACACACACACACACACACACACACAAACGGTTTGTACAGTTCAAAATAAAGACATGGCTAATTTTACTTGGGACTTTTAACAAAGTGAAGAATGGATGGGGAGGGGGGTGGCTGGGGAATCTTCCTTACCAAGTCATCTGTGTCAAACAGACAATCAAACAGAAACGGAGAGAGAAAAGGAGAAAAGGAAGTTCAGAAAACGGCCAAGATAAAGCCAATACGTTTCTGAGTGGAATTTACCCAGACAGTGGTTAAAAAAAGAAACATTTACGTTGTTTAAATTCTGCTGTGTTCAAGAAAAAACTCTTAGTTCAGTCTTCACAAATACATTACGTGTTAACATTCGACTTAAACACAAACGTCTTTCTCCTAACTGGAAAAACCTGGACATGCCTAAACTTTGAGTAGTTGCTGTTCCTCAAGAGGTAACCTGGTAGATCCTCCTTTCTTCACCAGAAGGAAGAGAAGTTGTGGAACTGTTACCTGCATCTTCCCTGTCCTGCAAACCCCCTTGGAAGTAAAGCACATCTTTGGTGTTGCATAGTGCACAGAGCTTTTTCGTACTAATACTTGTTTATACGTATTTGTCCAGCACTATATCATTAAACACAAACCCCTGTTTGATCTTTACAGGCTGCTATTTTCAGCAGTTCTCAAACACTTTAGGGTGTCATAGCCTAGTTCATTCAGGTTAGTTTGACAGTTAACAGAAAATATATTGTTTTTTTTTTTCCTGTTACAGTATATAGATCAGCTTCAAATAAGCTCATATCTGTTCTTAGTATTACTTGTGAGCTTAGTAGGAGATAATGGTTTTAAAATGTTCGCAGAGACAGTACCAAGATAATGCAATTCATAAAAGCACTGACTTCAGCTTACCAGAGTTAAAGCCACTTTAGCATTTAGGGAAACTGGCATCATTTTTTCCTAACAAAATAACATTTGTAAGGTGTTAAGAGTTCATTTTAAAGTACTGTTGATGTAGTTGACTGGAATTTGCCTTAATAGCTTTTGTAATCCCTGGGTGAAAAAGCAGATCATTTGCTTTAGCAGATTATTTGTTTTTCAAATGGAGAGCTGTGGAAGGGATTTAGTTTACTGACAAAGCAAAAAAGTAAAGTAATTTCATTAACTATGCTAATTTAGATTCCTCTAGAAAAAAAATCCCAAACTATAGTTTATTACGTTTTCAATTACAATTAATCTATTTTTGAAATTCTAATTAAATGCCTGAGTGACAAAAATATTGTCTGTTTTTTTTTAAGAGAGAATGTTTATTTTGTACGCTGCATGAAACATATTTTTGACACTTTCCAAGTTCGAAGTTACTTAAAAGATTCTATCTCAGAATTACATTCATGATACTGGGCTTTAAAAGTGGTTTCTATTACTTTCTCTTAAGAACATAAAGTTTTTAATACAAAGTTTTTTCTATTATGGTCCTTTCTGAAAGAGAGGAAAAGGAGTCAGAAAGATACCCTAATTGGACATTTTAGCTTAATGTACTTCATTTACAGTGCCTCAAAAATATGTAACTTCCTACTGTTCAAATTTGAGTTTGGCCTTTTGAACTTTTAAGGGCTGACTGCAAATTGCTAGCCACGAATGATCCTTTACAAGATATTCTCCCATTCCAGGAAACCTTGCACCAGGATGTGAAGCATGCAAAATACTTGCTCAAAGAAAAGGCACCGGGAAATTGCTTCAGTACAGTGTGGTTCTGTGATGATGCTGTTAATAGTGTCACTTTGGAGGGAATAAAATGTACTTCTTTAACTCCAGTCTGTTGCTAAGGCACATTCTTAACAAAGATGTTAGGTGCACAGGAGATATTTATACACCATAATCAGAACTTCGGTCAATTCTACTGTAAGACAGGAGAGTTGCAAAGATTATTAATACCTACAGTTCTTTTGTATTTAAGTTCTGAAGGGAGATTTCTATAAGAAAAGACAAAAAGCAAAAGCCTGAAATAAGGATGGAGGACAATACCCTCTATTCCAGTTCTTTTCACAGCATAATCAGATAGGCCTGATCCATACTGATGTGAGGCTGAAAGTTCAACTACTTGATCTTGCAAACAAATATCCTTAGGAGTTTTGTCAGATATAGTAATCTCAACTGATGAAGTGGGACACGATACTGATTCATGTTTCTGTAACAAAATGTTATCGAGTCTTGCAGCACTATAGAAAATGTAAAATAAGAACATTCCATAAAAATGTTTTTGCTAACATATCTAGAAAATAAAAAATCTGTAGTATTCACGGCATCTCCATAGGAGAGTCAAAACAGTCGTGCCTTCTTTCCAAAGGTGTAAGTCAGTGATCGTGACGTCATTGTATTGCTATTGATTACAGAAGTTTGAAAATTTCATTGGCATGTTCAAATTAATACAATCTGTTATATTCCTGCCTTTGTCAGCAACCCACTGCTGGGCCCAAACAAAGTCACTTCACCTCCCCGCTTTTCACTGTTTTCTCTGTTTTGACTTAAGACTGTGAGCTTCTGAGGCTAGAAAGGTCAGTATATGCTTTCTTTATACCTAGTATCATGAACCTAGAGTATCTCTCAGATTCTCTGGCACTATTCCAGTACAATGAATAACAGAGATTAATTTATTGTTCTATCTTAGCAATTCCTTGTAACAAAACAGAACAAAACTTTGGTTTTCTCTGATATCAAAATTCAAATTGTTCTTGTTGTGTCAATGACATGATGTATACCCATCTGATGAAAACAGGATCTGTCTATTAGGCTTTTGAAAATTCTCACTGGCAAGGAGAAGAAGATGAGTCTTCCCTTTCCCAATCTGACCACATTTGGCAACCTTCTTTGTACATTCTTTGTGGCTAAACGACTGTGTAAAGAAAAGTCTTATTCAAAAATAGTATAGTGTACACTTTACCTGTGTCAAATTGTTTCCTAGTGCTCTGTGGCTAACTAAAAACACTAGGAGCAAATTAAAATTACTCCAAAATTTATGCAATTCTGCTTATAAATTCCCTGTGGTATTGAGCAGATGGAGCAGCCTAAGCTTTCTTAAAGCATAGGCGTAATGCACGGTTCTCCATCTTCTATCTTGGAAACATGTAATTTTATAGAATTTAGGAAGTTGAAGTAAGCTCTGCACAACTACCTGTTCCTATTCAAGGCAGCATCTAAAGGTGCTTTCCTGCCTCTTCCCCTGGCCTCTGGGGAAATTGAACCTTGTTCTGAACCTCAAACAGGGTAGCAGGGTATGTAGTCATTCTTGAAGCCTAGCTTCTGTTAGGCATGTGGGAGATGACACATTTTGAAAACTTCAGTTTTTCTTTCAAGAGAACTACTGCAGTATTCATGTATTCCTGTAGCTTTCCCTGCTCAGAATACATTCCAATTTCAGTTTACAATCTTTATTTGTATTTTAATTGATTTCATGAATTCTAATTTGTAAAGGGAGGTGTATGAGCTCTATATTTGACAGTATAAAAGCTTTATTTTAGTCCTTAAAGGAATGGCACAAAAATCAATTTTCCAACTGCAAGTTGTAAAACATGTAAATTTGACTCTGTCATTTACTTTATACAAAGTATATTTGCCACCTTTATGCAGTGAATGATGAAGAAACCTGGATCTAAAAGGAAAAGCCCTTACAAAAAATGAAATGGTAGGTAACTTCTGCCACTGGCTGAAGATTGATTCTTGTAATGAGGATAAAGGCCTAATAAGTGATAGTATCACTGGTCCTAGGGCTTTAGGTTTAGATCGGAAATCCTTTTTTTTCCTTCTGAGTTGGTGCATTGATTTTTATACTGATATTTCCATTATCTTCACAGATTTTTTCTTAAGAATGCATTCGTAGATTCAATGACTTGCTCAGGAGGAAGGAAGGAAAGATTAAGAAAGTGAAGTCAAGTTGATAATAACTGCTCCCTGCTCCCTGGGAATACTGAAACTGCCAAACTCCACCTCTTCCCAGTGCTGCAAACTACATTGACAGTCCTTTTTGCTTATGTTGAACACAAGCACCGCTTTGTTGCAGCTCACAGGAACAATCTGCTTCTCCTTGATGAGAGCTAATGTACATATCTTGGGTGCATTTTCTGTAGCTCTTCATCAGCATTTGTTCTTGTCACCCAGTGGAATAATATGACAGACAGAAATGACAATGTGCTTGCTGCTTGCTAAAATAGAAAATGGTCCACACATAGCTAAGAAAACTCTTACCTGTTTTGTTTTTTGAAACAGCTCTCTGGAAAATCAAATACTAGTGACAGACAGCATTCCTTTGACTATTTTCAGACTTAATGTAGACCTGCCAGACCTCCTGGGGAAAGAAGATCAATCTTTCTATTTCTTTTTTAACATATTTATGAATTTTTTAGCCTTTTAATACAATAAAAAGTGACAGATACAAATAGAATTCATATAACATAAAATAGATAATGTCATATCATGCATACATAAAAATGAGGAGCAGTGCCATAAAATAAGTCCTCAGAAATAGAAAAAGGGGAGATTGTAAATTGAAAAAAAGAAGTGTAGCAGTGATTATCATCATAATTGTATTCACCGTGTAGGTTGCATTTTTACCACAAAAAATTGAAAAAGAGCAAGCTAATGTTTGTAATTTACATTTAAATGCTTTATATAAAACAAACAGTCACACAATTAATACCTTAGGGAATATACCATCATAAATACTTTACTAAAATAACAACAGAATATTTATCATACCCAGGCTGCATATTTTTATTTTCTGCTATCAAAAGGATGGCAAAAAAGTAACTTTAATAATAGTTGATCTAGTTGGTTCCTCAAGTTCATAAAGTTTCACCCTTATGGAAAATTCTTCTAGAATTTAATCAGAAATTAAATCAATGGTGTTAAATAGCAATTAAAGATGATTATTGTAGCTTCCCTAGGAGAAGTGGCAAACAGATATGCTTAAAATATTATTTTAAAATTTAGAATATTATTATGCTAAAATGTTATTCTATTTTGATCTATATTCCTTAAAAATTTAATAGAGATATTTATATTTTGAACAGCAATTTGATATTTCCCATGGAAGATATGTTCCTGCTATAGAATTTTATAGATTTTTTTTTCATGCATAGAAAGTTTACATTTCTCTTTGCAAGACTTTGAAAATATATTTAGGAGTAGGGATGATACTGGGTGAAATTTTAACCCCCAAATATTTATCTTTTCCATTGCTGAAGAATAATTCATACCTCCAAAAATGCCACAGAAGTCAAATGGAGACTGTGTAGGTGCTAATCTGTTAATATGGAAAAGTTCAGCCTACTTATTATTTGTCACCTATCCTGAGACAATCATAGTGAGCACTGGAAACTGCACTGTGATGGATAAGGCTAAATCCATATAACTAAAACATTACAAACTTCTTAATTTTGGAAAAAAAGCTTTATTTGGGGCTTGCCATTGTGATGTTATTTGAAAGAGAGCCTCACACAGCTGACAGACTAAAATAAAGTAGTAACTGTGACCACTGCCTTCAGCCAACCTTTTCCTCTGGGAGATGTTTCACAGTAAGGAGAGGCTATCATCTGTCTCCATAACCATTTGCTAGCATTTGGAAGGTAGAAAAGAGGGACATAATGGCTTCCAGATTTTCTTGCTACCAGAAGATTTTATAAAATGTTCTGATTCCCCTAAAGGAGACTAAGAAGCAAAAGTGGCCATTCCCTTTTATTCAAGGTATGGGTTGTCAGGATGACTACGTTATTTCTTGTTTGTATATAGAGCAGTGTATTGTGTTATCAGTTTTGCAATCCTGGAGACCTCAACACCTGTGTATTTTCAGAAGACCCCAGTACTAACCCTGTTTTGTAATACACTGCCACAGGTTTGGTGGAAATGACTTGGCCAGATTTATTCTGTAGCAAGTATCTCCCTATTGTGTTCTTTCCAACAAGGTGTTAATGCATGAATGTCAAGACAAAATTTAATACAAAACCATTTCACCCTGTCAACAAAATGCTCACATAGCTTCTAATTCCCTTTTATACAGCAGGCAAAACAAATCCAGATTAGATTACATTTGCATTTGGATCTGGATGTTCACATTCCCTCACTATTCCCAGGGCACAGGGCCACCCTGCACTTGTTAACTCTGTCTCTTGTTCCCACCCTGCGAGATTGTGCACCAGTGCACGTTATATAGCTTACCTACGAGCTATCAGATCATGCTATTCTTGCTCTGAACTTGGTCAGGAGATGTAGCTAGATCCAAGCGTAGGAGTGCATTTCAGATACTTATCAGAAACAAATAGCCTTTCAATCATGGAAATGTTGAGTCATTCTCAATATTTTGTAAACTCCGGTTTTGTAACTATTCTTTTCACATGATTTTAGCACTACTCTATGCATAACTGACATACTTTCTATAGAAGACTCTCAGTAATTCTGGAGAGAATACAAACTATGTCAATCTCTTCCAGACATATTATCTGGAAATTTATCTGCAAAGCTTTATCAAAATAGGGTCCCCAATGCTCAGGATGTTTCATTCTCCCATTGAAATTGTTCTAACCTGAGCAGTGATCTCTCCCCAAGTTTGACTCTAATGCAGTTGATAATGAGAGACTAGGCATAATTAAACTCTGCATTTTTAACAGTTTTCCCATTCATATCTTAACTTCCAAGCAATTCTCTTTTTATTTGTGGCGATTTTCCATTTCATTGCTCTCTGGCTGCAATTTGAACATTATCTGAGATAAGAGTAAAAGGCTTTTGTTGTGATAGTTCTATGGAGCCAAACACTGACTCATTCTTTCTGTATATCAAAGTCTGAAATAGATCAAAGAAAAACAGCCTGAGAAATATTTCACTCTCTCTTTTCTCCTCTCTTGGAGACACTGACGTACGGCTCTTGGGGAAAAAAATGTCTCACACAGTGAATGATAATAATAATGGTTGAAATCACTTTCAGATATACTCATGACCAAATAAGGTTTTAACTGAACTTGAAACAATGCTCATGCTATAATTGCTAGTGGAAAATTGTCTTCATGGTTTCTGTTATTCCTTATTTTTTAAATGACCCTGTCCAAACTGTGCAATGGAGCGGTGACAAGACTATGCTAGTGACAAACATGTCAGAAAACCAATATCTAGTGCAGATTTTTTTGCCATTTTGAGATACTGAGGTTTATCTATGTATCTATAGATATTTGTATCTACAGATATAGTTATATAGATATAATTCAGGTACTTTCTCTACTCTTTAGAAAATCACCCATGCTTTGAGTCTTCATGAGGTCCCATATTTGTTTTCTGAGTAAGCTCTACCAAGCTCAGACTATACTTTGCCTTTGATAATTGCAGCTTTGCTGGAGTGCTGATTAATATGTATATTCACACAGAGGCTTTGTTAAGCATTAAGGTAGGTCTCTGGAAGCTATAACCAATAGAGTACACATCTACACAAAAACATGCTGGCAAGGTTTGGAAGAAAGTACATGTGCACAGCCTTGCAGACTGTTAGGAATAATGTCTCAGAAAGCTCCTGGCAAACAGATTTTCAGGGTACTATTGACATGAATGGAAACTTTTAGGCAACTCTGGTAGAAGTGCCAAAGCCTGAACAGACATGGAGCTAGAACTGAACATCTCCCCTCAGCTTTAATACCATACCTTGATGTCATATCAAATGGTATGATTGTCAGAGAATCATAGAAACTCCAGGATCGGCTCCTTCCAGGTATGTGCCTCACTTCTGAACATAATATAAGGGTGCTTCCTACCAGTAAAATGAAGGTAAAAATACTTAATTTTTGACTTAAAACTGGAACTGGCTATTAGGAGGACTGGAGAGCTTGTCTTGGAAAAGGTGACTTGAAAACCTTGGTTCATTCAGAGCAGCAAAACAAAGTCTGAGAGGGAATATGACTGCTGTCTCTCAATAGCTTGCTGGGCTAAACAGAGAAAAAAGTGCTATACATGAACATGTTAATACTGTTACAAGAGCATATGGGCATAAAGCAGAGTGAAACAGATTCAGGCTGGAAACCCTCTAGTCATTATAGCAGTGAGGTTCTGGAACAACACTCTTAACAGGAGGAGTGGGTGAAATATCTCATTATCTCTTAGAATTTGATTGATTCATGAAAGGGGGTATAGAACATAATTTTTCACCAGGATGAAGAGTGGGATTTGTAAACATTTCCATTCCTATTCCCATGGTCTGTGCAGAAGGGTGGAGAGAAACACCGCAGAACACTGTAAGGAAGTCTTTTTGTCACCCTCTGTGATATATCTGTTTTGGGGACAAACAAAAAGCTTCTATTTCTAGTGCTGTTAACCTATTTTATGGATACTAACTGTGCTTAAAATAAAAAAGCATATGCAGAGCTGAGATCAGCTGTTATTCCAATTGCATATGAGATGAAGAGGTAACTGTAGTCTTGCAGACACAAATACCCAGGAAGCACAAGAAGCCATGAAGTTAAAATTAAAAATAGCATGCCACTGAACTGTGATGAAGCTGTAACAAGTTTATGGCCATTTCTCCAATAGGCTGCCTTTGCTTTACAAGCCTTGGTGTGCCATTAAAATGACTATGAAAAACAAGTCTAAAAAAACCAAATAGAAATTTCATGTCAGTAAATACATGGGATATTTAAATTGTTCCATGTGTGGGAGCCAAAGGATTTGGTTAATAGCAATATTCATCATTTTCTAATTCTGCTCTCTTCTTTTTCGGGGAGCATATGGATGTGGTCTTATTTTGCTGAAACGTTTGCCATCAGTAGAAAATTTAAAGAAAGCAGGTTAACATTACGTACTAGAAAGGCTATGTTTTTCAGTGCTTTAATACTTTAAAAATATCACTGAGGAAAAAATAAAACAGTCTAAATTCCCAAACAGTATGGCAAGGCCCAAATTCAGCAGAATCTCACAGTCAAAGCTTTTCTACTAACTCAGGCATACAAAATTAAGTTTAGCCCAGACCAAAGCTGCAGTATTTTTGTTATTAAGGCATATCAGTTTGTCTAATATACATACTGATGGACTGAGAAAAACAGGAGGGAGCAGTCCCAGTCCTTCACAAGGTGAATAGTAGGTTGCTTTTGCGTATTGATGAAATCTGAAAGAGAAAAGAAAAAAAACAAAACAGGGGGGCCCAGTTCTATGATTTTGCTCTGTGGTCCCAGTTTGCGACTGTCTAAGCATGGGGGTTTGCCCTGGGACCTTAGAGTGGCTGACAATTTTTCAGCTTGACTTTAATATTAGCTTAAGTCAGTGAAATAATTAATTTTAAGAAATTCTTCATGCTTTGTTTTTGCTGCAAGGCATTTTGCTAGACAGGTTTAGTCAACCTTACCCAGCTTTAGCTTTCAAGAAGAAAATGGCAGTCTGCAAGCAAGGCTTCACAGCATATCGCAGACATTTTTCACTGGCACTTGACAAATGAGAGTGGAACTGAAGGAGGCTTAAGAGAAGGAGATTTCTGAAGACATACTGCTAATTGATAATCCAATTTGCTCATGCTCAAGAGAGATTTTCATCAACTAGTCACTTTTTTGCACAAAGCTTGTCATATTTTAAGCCAAAAGAATCCCAAGAAAGATAACTCATTTATCTTATTTTATATTACTTTATCGATTTTATGTTGTGCCATATCAAATGGTATGATTACAGTTTTGAAAAGTATCATGGCTCTGTGGCTTGAAAAAAACAGATTTCTTGAATGTTCTCCAACAAAAAGACAAAGTATGCTTTTCAAATTATATCTGTTGTAAAAGATTTCTGATGAAAAAAGATTATCAAAGTTAGCAAGCAATTTAGTAAATTAGGACATAATTGCAGCAAACATCTAGATGAAATTGGCATGACATTGTGCATTATAGCTGGATCTTCAAAACTGCTTAATGTCCTCCTAACTTTGACTCTCTGAATGATCACATATTGTCACAAGGAGCACAGTTAAGACAATGTTATGTCTTTGTGGGACACCAAATATTGAAAGGGCAGAACAGCACTTTCTGTTAGCATTATTCACCAATTACTAGTTTCTATGTTTCTCTGAATGAGAAGTTATGGTTAACAGAGGTCCATGAGCTGCTATTCCATGGTGTAAAAATAGGAGGCAGTTAGTATGGGATGCTTTATGACAGGTTTTTGGCAACAGACCTTACTGCCTTTTTCAGAGGTGAACACAGCTGAAGGTGGATGGGGTCATCATGTGAATTAAATTGCCCATGCCACCTGAACAAGGTAGGTTCAGTCCATGAAATCCTGGTGGGATTCATATGTCTTGCTGAACAGCAAGAGAACATGGGAAAGATTTGTATCAAGAAACTTATGGACATAGTCATATCATTCACTTTGGGAAGGATGTTTAACTGTAATGAATTGATTTAGTCCGCTTTTTGATCCTTTGAAATAATGCTCATTTTAGTTTCCTAAAGCAACTAGAGTTCATGGTGGACATATCAATAAATCTGGAGGGGAAGGTGGTGGATATTTATATATAAACAAGATAGATATTTGTAGATAGACCAAAATTAACTGTATATGATGTATTATTTGGATCTATATTGCATTTCATTCCTGATGGTGATGAAAGAACTTTAGAAACCTCTGAAATACAAAATACAAAACTGGCCAGCATATCTTTTATAAGCATATGCCAGAAACAGATTTCAGATAAAAAAACCCAACATTTTGGAGAAAATGGATTGAAATCCTGGTGTTCTCCTTACATAAGTGAATTGGTTCCATCTTGCAGGGTGAAGGAGATGTAAATCTAAAAAACTTTGAAACATAAAATAGATTTGTATCCTTTGTTCACTGTAAGACAAGACCCCAGATCAGGAGACAGCTATGACATAACAGGCTGCCTGGAAAGACATTTTGATCATGCTGATTATGGTTTTGTGCTGTGCCATGACTCCCAGATGGAAAGAAAACTATATACAGTTTTTGCTTATAGCATGCTAGCTATTGGTTGGCATCACATTTAATGAAACATCGTGATCTGCCTGTATATTTGGTATGTGCAATTTGTTCATGACCTGTTCTCAGTCACGGCAGCTTATGAATTTTTAATGTAATATAGATGCTCATTTAAAATAAAGGTAATCCTTTAGCTGATATTAGTTAGCTGTGTATGCCGGCTAAGTGATGATTATCCAGCATACCTGGCATCTTCCTCCACAAGGAGGAATAAAATCCTACCTCTGCATCCTTGCAAGATTCTGTTTTGCTGTAACAGACGCAGAGAGCAGAAGATGAATTTTAACACATCTATCTGAACAGCAACAGTAATTAAATAAATGATTTCTTTGTATTGGGAAGATCAATTCTGTAATGAAGCAAAACCATCTTGCATCAGTTATTGATCTTGACAGGGTTTTTCTGCACTGAAAAAAATGCTTTTGTTGCAAATTCCCTTCAATTGCTTTTACTATGGAAGATTTTTTCCCAAAACCTTTAGCTTTTTTCTTGACTAATCAATGACTAATAAAATTTATAGTGAAAAATGCTGACATGCTGAAAACTTCATTTTTTTGCATTTATTATCTTTTTATAAAAAACAATATTTTCCATAAAAACAAATATTCCTTAAGTACAAATTTTGTTTTGTGGAAAAAATCTAACAACTTGTCTTTTCTGAAATGTTATTTTTTTTTGATGGAAATCTGTTCTAACTCTGGTCATTTAGTCAACAAGAATACTTTCCTTAGCAAAATATTTTATTTCCAGCACAGCAAAATGTGACCTAAATGGAAAAGACTGTAGCTCAACACAAAACTTCTACCAGTGGTACCTTGGCCTTACATCCTCCCAGTGATGATTCTAACTTAATCATAACTAAAATTAACTTGTGGTGTCATGTTTCAAATAGCAGAATACAAAGCATATGTGAGGCAAAGCTTCTTGCATATTGACATACAATTTAGGAGCAACTGCGCTCTGACAGATGTCTAAATATGCCTTTTAGAAGTTAGAAAAATCCAAGCTCAAAAAGTACTTAGCCTTCTATTCTCTATTTTAAACATACAGATTATTCTAGTACATAAAATCACATTTTTGATAATAAGATTTTTCAATGAATCCATATTATTTGGGGCATAGTACCTAATGACTGGAAAATAGAAAATGTAGTACCAAACAAGAAAAAAAAGAGTGATCCAAGCAACAATACGCCTATTAGTTTGACTTCAGTAGTCTGCAAAGTCTTAGAACATGCTTTGAAACAAAGAACAACCAAGGACATGGAAGTAATTGGTAGGTGGTAAAGTGGGATAAATTGCAATATTGATTATCAAAGGTGAATTGTGTCAGACTCATATTATGTATTTTCTGCTAAAATGACTAAGTTCTGAGATGGAATTAATTCAGTGGAATTCATCTGTCTCAATTTAAGTAATTATTTTGCTACAATGCTCCACAGAAAATTATTATATAAGGTGGAAATTGTAAGGATTAATAAAAGAATTGCAAAGGGTAGGAGAAACTGGCTAAGAAAACTATCATAGGTTATGTCAAATAGGGAATAATGTCCCTCAGGAGTTATTTCTGGGATTGTCTCTGTTTCATACATTCATTAGTAACTCCAGGATATCATCTAATACATGTGCCTATGACTTTTTGAATTGAGAGTCTTTGACAGTGCCAAGCAAGACCAGATCTTCATACAAGAAGAATGGAATGACCTTTCCAACCGGAGGGTTAGAAAATTAATGGCACACAGTGCAAAGACTTTATAGTGCAAAATTTTTTTCTCTGAACTGGGAATTAATTAGCTGGAAGTGATGGAAGGGGAAAGAGATCTACCCGTCTCAATGGATTGTAGAACAGCTCTGAACTATTAGTGTGATACAGCTTTGAAAAAGTCTCATGACATTCAGGGATGAAGCAGGTGAAGTATCTTTTAGAATCAAAGATGGGGAACAATCATTGTACATTGTACAAGACATCTTGTACATGTACAAGACATTAGTAAGACCTCATTTTTACTATTGTGCTCCTATGTACAAGAGTAGTTTTAATTGTATCAAATTCTGATAGAGGCTAGTAGAATGATCAGAAAGCTGAAATAACTATATTATGAAGAGATATTCAAAGAGGTTGGTGTATTTAGCCCAGTTCAACTAAAGTTAAGAATATGATGACTCTTCACATTCAAGGTAAATAGCAGGGAAATAAAATAATTATTTAAATTAAAGTTAATATTGTGGAAGATCAAATATTTACATATTAGTCAAGAATTAATTTTCATTGAAAATAACAAAATGACCTCTAAGATTACAATGTGTGAAATTTTGGATAGAGAGTAGGGGTAAGAAGCACCTTTTTTTTAGTTGGGGATTCATAGGTTTATGGAAAAGAACATGTAACTAAATGGTATAACTAAATATACTTCCTGGAAACAGGAAATACAATTTCTGACATGAAACTGTAGGTATCTGATGTACTGATATATCCAAGGGGATCTGAAAGAAGACTAATGCACTGCCCTTTTTGCACTTGTAACAGTTACATGTTTCAGAGATTCTGATGGTAACCCTTCTTCCCCTGGAGCATAACTTTGCCTTTTGGCTTGGTTTGTTGGTCCTTGCTTTCCTGTGAAACACTGGAAATTGGCCACAGTTAAGGAAAGGAGGTAGAAAGAAATTATTAATACTGAGAGAATACTGTGGTGCCTACTGGCACTACATTTTCTCAGCTGTCTGACATTTAATATGTCCTGTCCACACGGTCATAGCTACACCAAAAGAAATTATGTCAAAATGGAAGAGTGGAGGTAATGTTTGCTAAGTTGTTTTCTTCCCTGGTCTTGAACCGTGTGTTTAAGGATCATCTGGGTATTTTATTTCACAAATCCCCCACTATTGCAGGGACCTAAGCCATCAGATGATGGTTGGACATGCCTTCGAACTCAACTGTTCGTTTTCTAAGTTACACAACAGATGTGGCTTTTGGTCTTTTTGCAGGAGCTTTAAGTCAGTGGTTTACTGGTGCAAACATGACTTTGCAACAAAAAATGTTGCAAACATAATCAAATTGAATATCAAAGACAGCATAGCCATTTAGCACAGAGCTAAGTGACAGCATAGCTTATCAACTCTTTAAAAATGAAAACCGCATTAAGTTTAGCAAATTATTAAGAGATTTGATGACAATTTATTTGTAACTGTTTTTGTGTCCCCAGACTGAAAGGTAACAAAGCATTTCTGTTTCCTGTTGATCACAGAAGCTCAGTAGGTGACTCTTGATTTAAATGAGTGGATTTGAGCTTCAGCCTCCTCTTCTCATTCAGCGACAAAATAAAGCTTCTAGATATCACAATGAATTCTGCTTTGCAAACGATCATGTTACACATCATAGCACCTTCCTAAAGATTGTCTATTTCAAATTAATTGTAGCATTTCTGCTTAAAACAAGAGGAAAAGCAAGGAGAAAAAAGCACGTTCAATGTAAAATCTTTTCTAATTTTGAGGATGTAGTTCAAAATTCTTCTTCTGTTATATAACATTATATGGCAATGTGTCAGAGGAATGTCATTCAGTAGTGTAAAATATTTAAAGTATTAAGCTGTTCCTCACCATGTTTATGTGTGATTTTGGATGCCCAGGACAATTTTCACAATATGGCATTACAGAAGACTAAGTATAGTAAAACAATCCCTGCTGCTAACTGTGTCCCCTTGACACTCCCAATCTTCCAGGCTGAGTTCTGTCTTCATTACCTCAGACTTTTGGGGCTTTTACAAATTCTGTTTTGCAAAGAGCTGAAGGATGTACCATCTGTCCAAGATGTCCATTCGGTACGGTGAGGGAATACAGTGTGCGGGCCCATAGAAAGACAAATGGAGTTGTCTCTAGCTGGATTATGATGGACATCTGCAGCTTTGGTTGAAAGTATGTTAAATATGTTCATAAAATTATCAAGAGGGCTGAAGAAGCTAGTGTGGGCTAGTGCTTTCCTCATTTTCTCATTAATTGCCACAGCTGGATGCTTATGATTTTACTTGAGATAAAAAGATGAACATTTGGTTTTAGTTATCCTCGAAAATAAGGTTTTACCTGGGAATATTATCATAAAATAAGTTACTCCATGTCCTTTCCTCAAATATTGGACTAAACCTTTTGCTTCATCTTCTTCTTGCAAAGTCATCACTGACTTTAACTGTAGATCTTTGAGGCCCCTTAGCTGAAAGTTCTTCACACACATATGTCACAAAAAATACCAAAACCAAAACCTCCCAAAACCAGAAATGATGAAACAATTGTAACTTTTATTGCAAACCATAGTGAGAGCATTCTCAGAGCAATGACGGCAGGATCTTGCCCTCTGACAGACTCTGGAGGTAACTGCTATAAAATATTGCTTCAGGGAAAAAAAAAATCCTACTTCCCCTAATGTTGTTATTGCTGATTGCCTGAAGCAGAATTCACAAAGGAATTATTTTTACCCAAAGGCAAATATTTTTTTACTGCTTTTGCCTTAAAAATGATTTAAATACTTTTTATTAAAGCAAGAGATTCCCCTTACTTCCCATTCCCACACACATAAAAATATGTATTCTTCTCAGCTCTCAAAAGCTTACTGATTTTTCTGGTCTTACAGGGTCTTTTCTTCCTAATGCAAATGATCTTTGTCTCCCATTCCACCAGAAGAAAAAATCTTTGGGAAGTTTACAAGTCATTACACTACTCCCTAGCCTACCTAGACTATTCTTAAGGGATAAGGACAGTTTTTGTTGCATTTAGACATTGTTTCTTCATACCATCACTGTATCATAGATTTTAAGCACCTAAAGTAGCTGATTGATAGTAATTACCTATATAATATGCACTGGGGCTTGGGTGCTGTGTCAGATGGGACCTACATCTGAGATATTTCAAATTTGTTGCTTTAATATCCACTTTTGCATATATAACTCTCTCAGGTAACATCGTATAGTTTTGCTTTGAAGAGCACAGCATGTAGCAGTTGGAAGTGGTTGAGAGGAAATTACTGGAAGCAAGAGTTACTGAGCAGTATATGCTGCTTTTGTCTTTCTCTGCATGGCATTTACTTTCTGCCCAAGAGATTTTGCAAATAGCAGACAGAAAAGTTAAATTCTAACTGGAAGTCAGAAGTCACTGCTACTAGTCTGTTATCACCTCTTAGAGATGAAGTAAACGGTAATTGTTGATGTAAAAATAACCATTATCTGTGAACTAATAACAGCTATGGACTTGTTTCAGTTTTATAAATTATAATTCTGTTTTTCCTTTGTTTGAAATGCTTAGACCAGAAATCTTTTATGTTTTTAATCATCCTGGAATTACTAGCACAATTTTCCTCTCTAAATGTACAATTCCATCCAGATAAAACCTTGTTTTATACTGAAATATAAACAGGTTGGGAAGAGAGAGACTGGTAGTTCTGCTGTGTCCTTTTCTCACTTTTATTTCTTGGGAGAATATATTGAACTGAGAAAAGGATTTCTGTTTTTTTGTTTGTTTGTTTCTTTAACTTTGAAAAAAGTTTTTTTTCCATAGTGAGGGTGCTTTTCACTAAAGAAACTGAATGGGGAAAAGAAAATTGCCAGCAGACATTAACTTGTGGCATGATGATAATTATAGTATCTTAAATGTGAGAAATATTTGGATTCTCGGCTAGCAAAAACTGACATCCTTCAAAAGACTTCAGTGGAGCTATGATTTGTAGGAGCAGAACATCAAGTCCTCAGAGTTCAACATCTCTTACCTGTGTTCACTATCCTTATAGAAAAGATATCTTCTGAAATTCAGCATAATCCTCATGAGTAATCTCCTAAGAAAACTTTCATAATGTATTTCTGCCCTGAGGACATCTCTGGATAAATGATACAACCTACATAGCTGACTCTTGATCACCGGATACGTACAGACTGTAATTCACATAACACAGAAGAAAGCATAATGCTTGTTGGAAATAATTCATCTTTTCAAATTAAATTATTGCTGCCTTGGTTCTGCAAGGCCAAGCCAAATTAATGACTGCTTTCTGGAACACTAGGATGTCTTAAAGTTTAGAAATAACTTAAGATCTAGAGCTTTAAATTTGTGTGAAATTATGCATCTGGGAGTGTAACTTGCTCCATAAAAGTTCTAGGTTGAAATGTAACACCTTGAAAACCTTGGAAACAACCTGGACTGTTGCAGTCATTTGGTGAGCGGTTTGAAAAAGGACAAAAATTCTCTGTGACACCCTCAGAGTCACTTTCCTATAATAATTGTTACCACTTATACTAAGGAAACCTTATAAGCTTTAGGTTGGAACTTTTACTGAACGTCTTTAAGAATACTACTGTCCTCTGTTAGTTGTCCATCCTGACACAATTTCTCCCCCAAATGAAACTGATATTTTATCCACCAGGAGTAAAATATCTACTTGTGTAGTTACTGTACCCAGGAAGTACATTTTATTTCTTTACTCTATGGATTCGCCTGAAAACATGTATGTGACACTGCATAGCAAGATAAATGCTCTTCTAAACACTTTCAATAGTATAACAATTATGTGTAGAAAAGCTGAAGTTTGTAAACTTAGCCGAATCCAAGTTTGCATGCATCTAAGACAGAAATGTAGGACATATTTATAGGAATGGTGACTGTTTCCTTGAAAGGTATAACAGTGACAAAATCCATAGTGCTTGCATAAATAACCAATTAACTATATCATGCATTAAAACAAAGAAAAAAACAGACAAAACATTTAGAACTATTGCAGAGAAGAGACTAGCAAGAGGAGGGTCATTTTTACTGTTCTGTGTGGCACTGGTGAAGTCGCTACAGAAATAAAGTGTTTGGGTCTCGAGTCCTCACTTTAAATAATTTTTGAAAAGTTTTTTATATTTATTTGTTTTTGAAAATTGAAAAAGTTCATAAAGTTTCTCCGTCCAAGCACCTTTATTTATGTGTGATATTCTGCCTATGAACAAGCTGGTATTTTTAATAATTTCTACCAAAAATTTTAATATACTTCAGGCAAAGAGAATAAGCACAGATGCTCTTTCTAATATGAAATGTATGGGTTTCTTGTCTCTACTAAATGACTCTCCTTTTGGCTAACAGTCTGTGGGGCTTCTATTTTGGGATATAAAATGGGAATCCTGATGGTTCAAATTTACAGGGTATATAATGAGTGTCACTGAAGTCAGTAGAAAAAGGGTTGGATTTCACCCTTGCTCCTTATAACTGTGTATCTACAGACCAGGGTTCTAAAAATTGTTGCCTTCTATTGGAAATTGCAGAGGAAGTTTTCATTTGTCTCAGTCATGCTTCCTAACATCGAATATTTTGATCTTCATATAGCAGCGCTCCTTTAAAGTGTCTTTTTTTAGAAGAAAAAAAAAAATCATTATCTGAAGCTGGAACTCCAATACCTGCTAACCACAGATAAACCAAAGAAACCTTTAGTAAGTATGCAAATCAACCCATCTGTATCCTGCTGCTCAATCACTGAAATAATCACTGAGACATGACTGGCTAGATCTATAGTAGGTACTGTGTTTTTCTTATCTTTACCTTTGTGGCATACAGGAAAATAAAATCTTAGATTAGAAGATTTAAATGGAGAACATCAATGAAAAAAATTAAACTAGAAAAAGTATGCACCCAACAGGAAACCAAACAGGAAAGTTGTTTATTCTCTGTATAGATGATCGGGAGAAAACATTTTTAGATACACATCTCAAATACATGCCTAAGCTTCTAATGTTCCTGCTAAAAGCAGACTTTCTTCTTCTTCTCTTAAAGGAGAATTGTAAAATTACACAAAGAAGAAATTCACTGGAACTAAACTCCATCTATCATAGATCAAGACTAGGACCAGACTAAATTTTACCCGTTCTCTGATACTGAGTCATGGGCTGATTTTGCTTAGGTACATTGAAGATATTTTCTTTCATATTGAGAGATTAAAGGGTATCATAAAAGTCAATGCTTTCTTATTATAACACCTGCTCCTTTTATTTTTCTGCAATAAAAGTTCAGTTTGAAGGAGGAGAAAGTGACAAACTGATGTCAGTTGACAATATCCTTTATTTTCTTACCAGCTCATCACTCTCCCATTCTGTCCTCTAAGTGATGAAGTCAGACATAGAAATACCTGCAATATGTTCTGAAACACAAGTTTCTCTTTTATTTTAGAGCCTACCAAGAACATATAAGTTGTTATTTTCAGCAATTATAACAAATTTTGCCCTCAGCTTCATACACTCATTTATCTCATTACAGATGATAGCGATAAATGAGCACTAGGCCAGAATTTGCTCTCAGTGACCAAATGTTTTATGTTTCTACTTTCCTTTGTATCCCTTTTTCCATTGCTTTTTATATTCTGTGGTCATTTCACCTTTGCAAACTGAGTACAAATAAAATATAAAACATTGGCATATCTGATTAGTGGTGTTAAATATATATTCATGTGTAAATGACTATACAGGCAGAAATGTAACAGAGAATCAGTTCTCCTGTCTTGGTGAAACTTTGATTCAAGTTAAAAGTTTATTGCAGTGAGCCAGGAAGACGAGAAATCAATGAGAACAGAATGCTAACTCCAGCAAGAAGATCGGGGAAGCCGCAAAGGCATAAGTTTGTGCTGGTTTCCCATGACAGAGTGGCCAACCTCATCACAACATTATCCTCCCTGACTCTTGTACTGTATCAGTTTATTTTTTACTGGAAGGCAGATAATATATCTATGGTGCTGGGGGAGCAAAAGAGCTTTGGAACACTGTGCTGAAATAAACAGAAAGGGTGCAGTGTCAGAAATCTCTCCACTTGCACCATCTGCTCTGCAACAGTGAGATTACTGTTAGTTATAATTTCCTGCAATAGGGTCTATAATCTGTATGCAGAATTCTAATACACCAGTCAACATAGTCCATTTGCAGAGCTTGATTAGAAGCATTGTTCTTTTCTGTCTTGGTCCTTATTCTCTTCTGTTCTGATAATGTTTTACATTTTGTGGGGAGGAAGGGGAAGGGTATTGAAGCATTGAAAGTATTGAAAATAGCGTACTACAAGACACTAAAACCCCTCTTTTTGAGAATCTAAGCTCAAGAGGAATTCTAGTCAAGATACTTTAAAAGCTTGCTAGTTTTCTGGTTGTAGCAAATATACTATATTCTTGCAGTGCTGCTTTGGCCTTCAGTGGGCATTAGTCTGACTTCAGCACAAGTCACCCTTTTATTTAAACATCACAGACAAGAAAACACTTCTTTGCCTCACATCATGCGCCTCCAAGTGACAGAACAGACTTGAAGAAAATCAAAATATCTAATTTCCTTGTTAGGAAGGTTTGTATGGGCACCCCAAAACCTGAGCAAAGAATTAGGGCTAATGGTATAACCTGTACCATTTGCTTATACTTGAGTATTTTATCTCTCTTGCTAACTGAAAAAAATTCCTCCACCAGTTGGAATTTATTTTACAACTTTATATATAGTAAATCACGGACTTAAATAGCCTCTGGACTTAGTTGGATTTTGAAATGTCAACAAGATCTGTTAAAAGAAGACAACTGCAAAAGAAAGAGATTTCATAATAACCAGTAAAATTAGTTAACATTCAGTTTCCTTTGTTTTCCTTTCCTTTCTTCCTTTTTGTCTGCTTGACCCCACTCTATCTGTCTTGGTGCCTCAGGGATGCAATCATTCTTAAGCAAAGTCAATTTAGACACCAGATACGTTGCATCAAGACAATTCTATGCTCAGAACAGAACAAGTTCAGCTAGAGTCACCTAAACGTAGCTTTTTTATGATAACTGCACAGTATGTTAAGTTTTCTACTTTCAGCTCCCTCTTCTGGCCCTCTCTCTCATGAAAACAACTGACATAAAATACTCTGTGCACACCCACTTCTTAGAGTCTCTTGCAGAATTCCTGTCTAAGTTCACTAGACCCTTCTAATGTGACCTTCATTTCACCATGATTTACAAAAAACACAGCTATTCTGTTCTGACCAGTGACAATTCACACAGGCTTCCAGTGCCTATACGGAGTTAAGAAAAAAAGTTTAGGAGGCAGGGCAACCCAGGCAGTTGATACTGTGGAGGAGACATTCATGTAGGCATGCTGAGGATTTATATCCCAATTAGAGCAATGCCAAAGGACACTACTGATTAGAAGTGGAAACAGCAGGAGAACAAGCCTCTATGTTTCTCTCTCTAGACCAGATGTATACTTCTGAGATGCATGCTGACTCGTGTTCCCTATAACCTCTTGGCCAGCCTCCTCAGTGAAAGATCCAAGCCCTTACTTTGAAATCATTCTCCCTACTTTCAGGCTTAGGGTAATTTAATAGGTGACCTGCATATCACATTGCTACATGAATGACTCAAGGAGAGGTGCAGGAACTAGAGGTGGGGCTGGACCTGTTATACTTCAAAGGTCCAATTACTGAGCAATATTGTGGGGTACACAGAATTTTAGGTTGCATACATCTAACTTAGCAAGGCACTATCTGATTTAGAACTTTCTTGCAGGTACTTTAATGACCTACTTGAATGAGAATAACTCACAAAGCATGAAGTTTTAAACTGAACTTTTAAACACTGCAATTCTAAATCCTAAATTTGACTAATCAGGAATTTTGAAACACTTGAATACTTAGAGTAAAATAAGTGTATATGCATACAGATGTTTCTAAAGCACTGTCATAATATTAGTAATGCAAACAATAAAGACATACTTCTTTCTACAAGCTCGTGAAAGTTAAAATAACCATACTGAACCATTAGCAAGGACAAGACATCATTATTGCATACAGAAAGAAAGCTGTGCTACAGGAATATCTCCTTTCAAAGACAAAAACATTAAACAAAGCATTAGTTTTGGGAATAACACATTTTCCACTGTTCATCTCAGTTGTATACTGGAATACTGTCATATCACATCTCTGTCACAGGAGCTGGCTTGAAAAACTAACTTTTGAAAAGAAAGACAAAAAAAAAAAAAAGCCCAAATTCACATTATTCTGGTTCTGTATTTGACTGATAACCAGATATTCACCTGAAAGCAAGGACTTTCTGTTTCATTCTCAAAGTTACTTTTCTATCTTTTAGTGAATCTCACCACTGTTTTTAAGGTTTCTTCTCTCCTGGCTAAAAGGACAAAACATGCAGCTGCTTTCTAGACTGCTGAATTGCATATGCAGCTGCACTGATTGGTGGTAATAGGAGTAAGATGAGTGATGTGCTTTGACATTTTCATGCAAGCATTTATATATGCAAATTTTACATTAAACTTGTTTTCCCATAGCTTTTAAAAGTGATGTTGCCAAAGAGCACTTTTAAAAGTGGATAAAGCATTAAAAGTGATAAAACTGATTGTGAAATTTTTTAACTGATCATCTATAGAGAGGGAAGTGATTTAAAAAAACTGATATAAGAAAGATTAAATCACCAATTCTGATGAATTTCCCATTAAGAATTAAAAAAATCTCAGTTACAGAAGTATCACATTTTCAAATAAAAAAGTTTGCTTTTCTGTTGGAATAGCTTCACCTGAAGAGTTAACTTCTAATATCTGAAGCTCTTAATGAAAGCAGAATGTTTTCAAATTATGAAAACAAGAATGTGCCTATTTTTCTAATCCCTCTTATGAAAATTTTTGTTCATGATAACTTTTTAGATAAAACTTGTAATCTGTACTTGGAGCAATAACATACTTAAAATTTTAAACAAAAACCCCTCTGAGATGTGAAAGTCATTTTCTATCGCCGCCACTCTTGCAAAATATGGCAATAAATTACACTGCTTCCCAAAACCAGACACTGTGGCTCCTTTGAAAGACAGATAATTCAGTGTTGATAGGACAAGGCAGCAGGAACTTTACTAAAATAAAAAAATAACAATAACCAGAAAGTCTTCTGTTCTGCAGCCTTTCACCATAACCCTTTATTCACCTTTCCCCTTCTCTGCAGTAAGTAAATGCTAATGGGAATGCTTATAGCACTTCAGGGCTTACCCATACTTTTTGCACCACCCGTCTGCATTCCAGGACTAAAAAGTCTTTTAAGGTAAGATAGTAACGACACAGTTTTGCTCTGAATAAGGAGCAGAGAGGAGCCATGTTAGCCCTGGAGCATTCCAGGGAATTACCTGTGATTCAGAAAGGCGAAAGTCTGCTTTTCCTTCTTGTGCTCTAGTAGAAAATAATTTTCACCAATTTATTTATCAGGAACATATTTCTTTCTTCTACTACATTTTAGCTGTGTCAGTTGCCACAACGGGGAGAGAGAGTTCTGTTCTTGTCTGCGCTTACTGGACTTTACCAGGTATTTTTTTCTATTATGCTTCTTTTTGGATAACTTCTGAATTGTCCATCTAAAAAGTGGAAGCCCAAGTGAATTAGCATATTGATGAATGTGCAGAGATACCAGGCAGCAGAAACAGCAACCGTTTCTCAAGCCTTATATGGCTTATTTTTTAATTACTCGTTCTTCCATTTTATAGTTCCTCATAAAGCCTGTGAGACCAAAAGCAGAAATACAACATAAAATCAATGTGCTTCTGCCCCTGGTATCTCTGCTCAGCATTACAGAAGTCCTTTTGGCCCTTCTGCAATGTTTCTGTTTATTGCTACTTCTTCAATATAGACATTGGAGGTATCTATGTACAGGCTTGCATGTGAAATCATTTCATTTTAAACCATATCAGAACAAAGCAGCTTCATTCTCTCCTATAACTGATGCAGGCTGATGGTAAGGAACTATTGCTACATCTGGGTCTCCTTTCCCCAAACTGCTTTGCTTTTTCTTCCAGTAATGGTCAGATGGAAAATGCTCACACACGTTTCATGGGCCAAGCTCTGGAGCCCTTTGATCCTTTTCCTGGCAGCCTCCTCCTTGGCCTCAGTGCTTACAGTCCCGGCTGCACTATGTTTTGGTGTATTAACCATGGAGCTGGAAGTCAGTGTGCACACTGAAGGATTCAGATGTCTCAGGCGGAGGTGAGTCCAGAAGCCAGATATTTTGCTGCTTGGGTTAGTGGGCAAGCCCCCATGTTACTAGGCCCAAATTGGGCACCTAAAGATATCAGAGAGAAGTCGGTTCTACGGTTGTGACCAAAGCGGCATCTTGCTAACAAATCAGCCATGCACCTGTAGGCAGAAATGTCTAAAATTCCTTATTTGTTCCCTAGGAGAGGGCACAAGGTTCTAGTTTTGTGTGGATACCTTTGGAGAGAACAAGGGATATAATCCTCCATATTGGTTCCAGAGACAACTCAAGCGCTAGTTTTAAGAGCTTATTTTGTCCCTTGCAGGGTGGGGAACATAAAGTTGGCATGTTTGCACCTAAACTTGCTATCTAAATTCAGTAACTCCATTTATTTACAAACCTTTTCATTGAAATAGGTACATAAAATTACACCAAGAGAATCTTGATTCTGACCATCCTTATCCCCTTAAACCCACTGGTGGTTCACGGCAGGCCTTTACTGCTGGAGTGCAGACTATGCGGGGCAGGGATCATGCAGCAGCTAGCAAAAGGGGTCCCAAATCCCAGCTGAGGGGTTTGGATCTTTTTGCATTTAGTGATATTCTCAGAATATTTTTTTTCAGTAGATTCTTTAAAACCCTTAATTTTGTGATAATAATTAACGAGTTCATATGACTTTGGGACAACTTTGTTCTTACAATAAAATGTTCTCTCTGAAGTTATCTGGCTTAATGTTCTGAGGAATATTCACGTATGTTCTATACACATTTTTGCTGTGATCATTCCTTTTAATAACTTGTTAACAGATATTAGTTATTTGTGATTATTTGGGAATTAACAGTGCTTATAAGGTTTATAAAGATTTTTAGATAATTTGCAGAGTGACTAAATCAAAGATCACTAACACTGGCAGAAAATCTAATTTAGTCAAATCAGCTAATACCAGGATGTTTGTTATAGCAGGGGGTAAAGCTGATAGCCTTCTTCTAATGTCAGAATGGTAATTATTACCTGCTAGTTGTGTCAGCACCTAGTGCTTTTTATTGTTTTTTTCTCCTAAAACTTTCTTTTTTTATCTTACCCATCAGATTTATTTGCAAAGTAACATGGCAGCTAAAGGACCATTTCAACCTTGAGCTGCATAAAGCAGAGATATTTATGCCTCTCATGGAACAGGGAGATAATAGACCCTACCTATATAGTGAGACTGAACCTGGAGTATTGCACTGAGAGCTTTGGGCACCTCATTTTCTGAAAAATGTAGGCAAGTTGGATCGAGTTCAGAGAAGTGCAACAGATAATGATCATGAAGATGGAGGGATTGCTATAAAAGGAAAGATTAAAAGAGACTCAGCACTTATGCTGTAACAAACAGTAAAAAAACTTTGGAAAATAAATGCTCCAAACCTTATGTATGAAATATCAACCCACACATATATAATGACAGTAGCATTCACAGTACCTTCTATTTGGTATACCAAAGGCAAGGTAAAATGTGTTTTGGTGCAGACTAGAATTTAAACAGCAAGTAATTCAGCAACTGTACTGGGCATCAGAGCAAAAACCAATAGGAAAAAAAAGGCTTCTTTCCTCCATCATTCCATGTTACTTAACTTGCAGGGAACCATTACAGTATCTCAGTGACTCATTCCCACAAATAAACTAGAACTTCTTGCAAGTTCCATTTACGCAAGACTTGATATGCATGTAGGTACAGCATTAATATTTCACTTAGTAATTCAGTATCCCAGTGCCCAGTAACCGTTTAGAGCTTGCCTATGGGGAAGAAGGACATCACACTGGCTTCTTGGGTAAACGCTCTGATTCTCCCCTAATATTTTTTTAATCATCTCTGGAAGCTAAATCTTGAGTTAAGCCTAGCAAAGGTCCATGCTTGTGCAGAAGAGCTTGGGGGCAGGGGGAAGGGGCAGGGAATGTATCTTTAAATTTGTTTTCTTACTTCTTTTGAAGGAACTATTCCAATCTATTGACCTTTGCAGCCATTGGGATTGGCTATGAATACATACACATCCAATCTTGCTAGGCATGACAACTACTTGGGAATCCAGCAAGGTGTGAATGTGAAGCAAAATATATCCAGAATGAACTCCACCTGTATACATCTTTATTTCTGAATAGGAGTGTTTTTCCCTAATCTAATTAAACCCATTTCCACCCTTTTCTAATATTTGAGATAAATGGGAAAATACCTTCCTATTTTGCTTTGAGTGTCCACACCTGAGCTCATTTCAATATGGACCTTATGTAAATAAGCCCTTAGTGTACTGGAAATGATTCTCTGTTTAAATGTTTTGAGTCTGAATTTGAATTCATTGTTTGTTTCCAGGTCTTGATCCTAGCATTTGAGAGGATGGAAGGCCATAACCCATTGCAGGTCCCTCATCAGCTCTGTAGCAGTAGCTCATTCAGTTCCATGAAGTGATGCTGATTTTGCATTAGCTGAGGATTTGCTTTCAGCTGAATTTCAGTATTCATAATCATAAATGTGTTGGGGAAGTGACTCAGGAGAATTATCTAGTGGGAAAGAAGCTGGTTGTTGCACCTTTAAAACAGAAATGATGGTTATACATGCAGCAGGTTCTGCAGGTAGGGGGGACTAAAATGAGACAGTAAATCCTTCTCACTGGCATCCTAAACTGGGTGCTGAATACAAGGTTCCAGTGGTGAAAGGGGAATAATGTTTAGGTGACAGTGACCTGTGCTCTGTGCTGTAACTAAACTGTGTTTTTAAATACAGATATCTGATTAAATCTGTGCTGTCAAAACAGTAGCTGAAGGTGGGTAATTGAACTGAAAAATACTGACTGTTGGTTGCAGATTTGTTTGTTTATTAAGGGTTGGATTGGAAAAAAAAAATGGTGTGAAGGAAATAGAGCACAAAAGTTTTAGATGCCCACTGAGGACACTATCACTTGGCACTTGATATGATGCTCATCTCCTAGAAATAATTATGTATTCAGGCCCCCTCAGTTAAATTGGCACATTAAGATTTCTGACTTAGTGTCATAACTGTAAAACAGAAATCCTGCAAACCAGTGACAGATCTGCTTTTGGGGCTCTGCCCAAATCAAAATCTCAGCAAGTACAATCCAGGGACCAGATCCATTTTCAGTGTCATTTAGCAGAGCTCCTCCAAAGGCAGTGGGACTATGCTGGTTTACACCAGTAGAAGGCCTGGCCCCAAAGAGATATGTTATCACCATTTAGGTCAAATGTAATCTTGAAAGTGTTCAAAGGCATGAGGGAGGACACGGGCTGCTGTGCCCCAGCGCAAGCTTCTTGTAGCAGCTCCTGGAAAAGGTCTGGCACGTGTGTACAGAGTAGGACAGCTTAAATAGAGGCCTCTGGGGCAGCTTGAAAAGCTGTCTCACCAATCACGGCATGTGTATCTGGCACTCACTGTTGAAAGCAAAGCTAATCATATCAAACATGCAGCAGAGAGACTATGCAGCAAAAAGGCCCTTTGACTGAGGAAAGGGGAAGCAGTGAAGCTCTGCCATTATCTATTTGTCCCCTAGCTGCTGCAGTAAGAGCAAAAGGCTTACAGATGAATGGCTTCTGGGGGAAGAGCTCTTTCACATCCTGAAACACAAGAAGGTACAGAAAATCTACCCTGTGGAGCAGTAACTGTGTTAATTGTATGGCTTAGGGCCCTCAGGCAAATTCTGGCAAGTCCCAGTATTATTAGTCTACTCCCTTCTCCTTCTCTGGCATCATCACTGCCAAGAAAGGAGAAAATCCCCACCACAGCTGCCACGGGAGGAGAGCATTGGACTCAGAGTTAGGAAAAAGTCTTATATGTATGCACAATGTATTTAGTATGTCAGCCATATTTTTGTGCTGTCAGCCAAAGACGAGAAAAGAAGGAGTTCAGTTTGAGGAAGGGTAGGAGTAGTGAAGAAAGAGGCAGATAAGGGTGGGAGGTAGGAAAGAATTAGTTCCATTGTACATACTGGTAAGGCTCCATCTGGAATATTGCATGCATTTCTAGTCATTCATATCCAGGAAAGACGTTCTTGAGAAGAAAAAGAGTCAAGAAGGTCTGTGATAAGATACAAAAGGAATAAAGAATCTGTCTAATACAGGGCAACTGAAGTACTTAGACTTCTTTAGCCTGAAGGCTGAGAAGGAATATGGTATCTTTTTATAAGTGCATCAGTGGAGAAAACATCAAGGGAGGACAACAGCTAAAACTTTGTAAATTGGCTGGGAATTTAGGCCTAACCAGCAAAACAGTATGGTTCCTACTGTGGGAATAACAGGGGGAAAAAAAACCCAAACCTTTGCCTCATTAGAATTAGAATGAAGGTCAGTTAATATATAGTGTAATGACTGCTTTATTAGAGGCCTGGATTTGAAAAAAACAGGAGTTTCTATAGCTTCCAGCTCATTGCTCTTTCAGAAAGGATCATTGAGAAAAAGTTAGAGGAAACAGAAGCATGTTGTGCAATACCATATAATTTTCTATAAGACATCTACTAACATGAAACTTGTAAAAAGTCACCAGACTGGGCACGACCATAACCCTTCCAGCCTTACATAGGTGACACATACCACTGATAACAACAGAAGTTTTGCCTATATGAAGGGCACAGAATCAGGTCTGTCCTATTCTGTAATGGTTTTTGCATTAAAATTGTTTGATTCTTTCTTTAGTTGTGCAGGTTGTTGCTCATGACAGGGCTGGATACATAAACAGATGAATGTATCAAGCTATCCATGCCACAGTGCAGGCTTCTTTGTTGAAAACCAAGTACACCAGGGCTTAAGAATCATAAAATTACACTTCTCTGGTATCTGCATTTGCAGCAATAATCTGGATTGAGGAATTGTACTGTGGTCTAAAGAAACCACCTTCCTTCCAAGATTTGACCACTTATAAAATACTGCATCATAGTAGATATGAGATATTTGGGTTTTTATTAAATAATATAAGGAGTACAACTGATGAAAGTTACAAAAGACAGCAAGTTGGGCTCAGCCGTTTACCAGTGCTCTCAGAACCTTAAGTTTTAAATGAGTCATTTTGTGTTAACACCTCTTTGAACATTAAGGGTCAGATGCAGCATTGGTGTAATTCAGAGTAATTCTATTGAGCTATGCTAACTTACACTAACCGAGCACATGGCCCACAATATTTTGTCATTCAAGGCAGGTAGCTCAACACACAAGTTAAGGAATTTCTATGTAAAAGTCCCATTAGTGCCTGCTCATCATACAAATCCTACTAATACCTCTCTGTCCACTTGTGTATTTCTGATGAAGGCTGTTCCATGCTGGCAGAATAACATGTAGCTGTTTCATGTGCTCAAAGTGGGTCAAATCCTTTTGTCTTTATTCCTTTCAGTTCAAAAAGGACTGTATCTAAGTTAACTCTGAAGGATTTGAACTCACTTGAATACATTTTTTTCTCTAACTTCCTTCCCTTCGGTCACCCTGATCATTATACTAGGATCTTAGACTAGAGATCATCACACAGCATACACCAACTGTTTCATAGTCCTTTTGCTTTGCTGTGTGTCTTGTAAATTTAAAGATCAGCATTTCCCTTATTTTGATAAAGACATAGTTCTTTGCTTTATTCTTTTTTTCCTTTTATATGCTTTTTCAACATCAATCTTTATGTTTTCTTCATCTTTTCATGGTCTTTTCCTTCCACTGACAAATCTTCACTCAGAATAAGCCTTCATATTCAGGACACAATAATTTCATTTCTTCTCAGGAGATGTGAAATCTCTTTTTCATTCTCTTGGTGACCTAAATGTTACATTCCAATTGTCGCCTTCATTCTGTAAAAGTGTCCTGACTTGCCCCAGTTTTTGTCAGCAATTTACTAACATAAGCTTACATGGTCTTTCTCACTTTGCATGTCAATCTCAGAATTTCTCATGAAATTACACTACCTAGAGAGGGATTTTAAACAGTATAAAGAGAAGAGGGTGCAGCCCTCTTTCTCATGCACACTACAAGTCCTGTAGGGAGACAGTTCTCCATGTGGAGGACAAACAGCAAAGATCCACTTTCCCCTGACAAAAAGGCTAGCTCATGGCCATGCTGCCATTGGGGCCTCTTATCTCAGGTAATACAGTGGTAACGTACAATTATTTCCCTTTCTCTGCTTGCCACAGAAGTACATATGGACATTTACAGAGATGGGACTCAATCTTCAGTGGAGGAATAGAGAGGAAATATCTTCTCACAGTTTTTATCTGGGTTGCCAGAAGTATGGCATAGTAGTCAGAAGTAAAACTGAACTTACCAATACTTTATTAGTGCAGTTCCTACAGTGTCTTGTAGCAGAGGGAATAATATGCTTCATACACTAATAGAGAAGGAGATATTAAGAGCTCAGCATTTTTCATTTAGAGCATCACTTGACATTCAAAATACAGGAGGATATTGCAGTTATTGCAAGTAGTGGGGCAGTGGCTACAGAATTTTACTGGTGTCTATTATACTGGAGAAAAAGCAGTCAGACACATTTTTCACACATAAAACAAGTAGTTTCCACATTAGACTGAGATTTTTTGAAAAAGAGAAATTCTAGTAAAAATGCTTATGCTGAAATACACAGAAGTCCAAAATCTCCTACCTTATATTCAACTGCTATAACTTCTTCTAATGAGAATCTCTGAGGTGTGAGAATATGCTGAGAGATTTCAATCTTGCACTTAAAAAGATAGTTGAAAGTAGCTCCCTCAAAAAATTCTGAAATGAACCTTAACCCTCAAACAAGTCAGTCTTTACATTTTTCAGTACAATGTTTGCAATAAATCAAACATTTTCATTTTAAAACTGTAATCACCTAAATCGTGAAGGGAATTCATTTATAAAAAAGCTAAAGTATAAAAAATTATCTGTCTCCTAGCTCTCCAGTTTAATATCTTCAATAAGTCAAAAGTCCTTGTGCTAATCCAGAAAAACAGAAAAGGATATATTTCTGTTAGCATTTTTCACAGGAGACATTTTTTCATGGGAGTACTTGCAAGGTGACTACATCCTATAGAGCTTCATGTCTCATTTAGCAAGGCCTTGGGAATAAATTAGGAGAAAGATATTTTCCGCCCTCTATTTATGTGTACAATGATTTTTGTGGTCTTATCACAATCTTTATATTTACCCATATGTAAAATGCTTAAAGCACCCTGTCAAGCTATCTGTTTCTGCTAAAGTGAGGTCTGTGAATGGGGCGAGGAACTGAAGGTCGGAACAAGCAAACAGCGTAAATGGGAGGAGGTTCAGTCTCATATCTATTGGGAATCACTGACATTTGTTCCAGGTCCTCAGATGATATAAATGTTTTGTATTTCCATCAGTGGCCTGTTATGGGTTAACAGCAAGTTATATCTTCTGAGACTCTGCTTACTGAGTCACTTACATTTAGGATCCCTTAACTAAAAAGAAAGAGACTTTTAATGGGCATTAGGAATCTTGATACAGCTCTTCAATGAGACTGATCGTACCCTTTTCCACTGATGTTGACAGAGAGTGGTAGTTATTGCAAATGCTATGGGTTACAAATTATGTTGGCCATCTCTATTTTGTTTATTTAGCAGGTAAATCTATGTGATAATCAGACAGGAACACAGCTTTATTTTTTAAAAAAAGGAATTTTATTAGGGGGGGCTGGCTGAACACTGAGGTTTGCAAACATTTCTAATTTAGACTAGAAATAGACTTGAAAACAGATCTCTGAAACTTACTCCCCAGAGTGTTGAAGAAATTTTGATGAGGACCTGACAGTCTCTGCTCCTATCTACTTTAAATGCAACTATCACAGGCACAGGAGAGATTCTGTTTTTACAGCTACATAAAATATGGCAATTACAGAGTCAGTATTAAACCTTCAGCCAATTTGCCTTGTGATATCTCCTCTGAAGTATATATTGAGAGCTGCAGAGTACTTACAGAAATGACAACATTCAAGAAATCTTGAAGAGGATGAGATGCAGAATAATCAAAGTGACTGACCTGACATTAGATCCAAAATCAAGATATCCTAACTTTTCTTAACTGGCTCTATACATCTGATAATAGATGTATTTTAATATTAGATATCTGACTTATAAATTTCATTCATTTTAGTGCTATGCTCCTTATTTAAATAATCTCATCTACTTTAGAAGACTTTTAAAGGTATATGCATGTTTAAGCAAAGTTGTGTTTGAGCTGAACTTCAATTCAAACAAATTTCATAAGTAAAGCAAAAAAAAGCCCCTGACCCCCCCAAAAATGCCAAGTTTTTTTTTAAAGGACCAATAAGGCTCCTGTGTGTCAATATCACTTTTTCCTTTCTCTCTCATACAATCCACTAACTTGAACTACGGAAATGAATACTTAATACTATCAACGTGCCAATATCCAAATACAGGGCTTGGGTGTGAGATCAGTCTGTATAAGCCAGCTGAAGGCAAGAAAATTTATAAACATAATACAAACCCTTGATAATAGGAGTGGAGATCTGCTCAACTCAGCTTTTACTTCCACGACATCTGTAGGGCAAAAGGTAAGGCTAAGAACAGAGAAAATGACTGGGTTTACATTTAAGATATTGCAGCAATTCTAGAATGATTTACGTTATTTATTTGAAAGGTTCCAAAATGAATGAAAGTATAATGATGTTAATTTCATTAAATAAAGAAATTTTATATAGTTATCACACCAAAGAGTGAAAGAATTACTCTGTATAATAAGAATATCTATAGGTATACTATCTAACTTTTAGAAGATTCCAAAATTAAATCCTCACTCTAAGTCAGACAAATAAGGAACCTGAATTGTTGTTTCTGACATCCAATACAGTGTACAGATGGTTTCAGAGGGCAGAAGGCAGAATCTGTCTCAGAATTTTTCACAAAAAAGGATAAACCATTAAGCTCTACACTGGACCTCGGAGTACCTTATTATCCCCATCATCATTTTTCACTAATTGGCACTGCCAATTTTTCAACCAATTCTACCTTTCACAGTAATTGGTAAACAGTCTATTGTAATTGAGCAGCTCTGAATTTTATCCATAACAGTCACCACTTTACTCAAGTTTCCACACATGAACTCCCCCTCTAGCTTACCTCTCCCTCTAGCTTACCTCTTCAGAGTAAGTGAAGAAAACATCAATAACAAATTAATTAGGTTCTTTACTTTTCATATTATTTACATCAGATGTGAAAGGGCTCCAAATTTCATTAAGGACAATATGCAATTTCATGGTATTCTGCTTGGATACCTTCAACAGGCTTAAAGAAATACACAAACAGCTATCAGTTTGATAATTGTAATGATTTCAAGCCTACGAAACAAATACAGATTTTTGATTTTCTAACCAATGTATTTGTTCCATGATGAGCAATCTAATAAGAATGTCTGATTATAGGGCTCTCTTGTTCATTGTCAATGTGCAGTCCTTGAAACAGAACTACTATGATGAAAGAAACTCCTTCCACTGGAGCTAAATGCTACCTTTGTGCATCTTTGATCCCTATTCAAAATGTGACGCTCATAGTATTTATGCTACTGCTGTAGAAGGAGTAGAGCAAATATGGGAGAATATTGCAGAAGAGTATTCACACAAATGCATTCACACCAAAAATTAAAAATTCATTTTGACAGTATTGGGAACTTTTTAATGTGTTCTCTAGAAACAGCTGTTTGCAAAAATGATGAGGAAAGCAAAGCTGTTGTATGTACTCTCTCTGATGGAGGAAAGGTACAGAAATCATTAGCTGACCTAGATTTTCTTAGGCTCCCTCATACAAGCTGGTTAACATGTAACTCGCATCATAACTTTAGAAGATGTTTGCACCCATTTCTTTTCAATTAGTATGTATGACTGTATGTTTTATATTATTTATGTTACATTATTTACATTATATTGTTTATCATTTATATAATTACTTTATAAATAATTCCGACAGGTTTAATTGCAAACTGAAAGTTACACAAGTGCTTTGCTGGATCAGGTCTGAGATGTTCATTTCACACAGGGTTAAGGCAGAGCTGTGGAAGATTCCTCTCCCTAAAAGGATTCTATCACACAAGCCATTAACTAACATTTTGAATCAGTGTTTATTTTCAAATATTGCAGAAGATGACAGGCAGAGCCCTTGTGGCATTAATACATTGTTATGGAGACCTTAAAAATTATTTGAAAAGTCACACAGAACTGAGTGTATAACACATCTCATTCTGACAATGGGGAACTCTCCTTTAGCACAAGGATCATAGCTCTGAATAATACAAAAAAAAAAAATGCAATAAAACATTCAAAGGTAGTAGCAGAAAACACATTTTTCCACAGGATTCTGAAAAAATGATAACCAGCAATCAATGAGTACATACTGTGCATATGGTAAAAAATGTTTCAAATAAAATCATGCCTTTAGTAATCATCTAAATCACTGATGAAAATACAACCCTTTAAATGACAGGAAAGAGATGTCAGCCTTGTATTAGCAAATATATTTGTATGTCTGCCTTTCCATACCTGACCTCTTGTACTGAACAGTTACAGAGCAGCAACATAGACCAAAAATTTGTTTGCAATATTCAGAAGCGTTTCAGTTCCACAGTGCATGGGTAGTGCAAATTGAACAATGTAGATTAATATAATCCAATTTAAGAAGTTACAGACAATGAATATGTGCCAAATGATGTAACAATCTGTTTTCTTTATTGGAAAGAAAAGAAGTAATGAAAAAATATCACTTTCATTATGTCTTTTGAAAATGACTAATGGGCTAGTTCATTCCATGTTACTTTAATAACATACTTTTATTAATTCAAGAAGCTAAAGAATGCCCCAAAAAGTTTGTGTGAGCAAAAAGTCTCATTTCCATTATTTCCAGTGTGGAAATAGATGCAAAATATTGTCTTGCTTAGAGTATCTGACTTACTGTTTGTGCTGGAATATGACTTTTCCATAAAGATGGGTTGAGTGGTAAGGGAAAACTAGAATTAATTCTTCATGACACAAAAATTGGGAAAGTCATGTAGGACTAACTATATGCAAGAACTTTTTTATCCCCTGCCTCAGCCTTGCAATCTGTGCATGCCAGGAGCCTGGATGACCTGCTTGGAAGAGAAGCACATCTCTTAGATCCTCAAGATAAGCAAGAAGAGTCCTGGTGTTAGCTCAGATCAGAGTTATAATCCCAGATTTGAGCACCTTCTTAAGACGTCCCTTTTCTTTTGACAAGTAACAGCCCAGAATTGGAATATGGAGCCAGGATTCAAGAGATCCAAACTCAGTTTGGCTGAACAAAAGGCAACTGCCACATCTTGCATCTCTGCTTTGTTTGTGGTCTATAGATGTTTGTTAAGTGACCAGCAAACTCAATATGGCAAGCAAATGAGGCAGGGAAGGCCTGTTTTATGGATACCAGTGATATTAGTGTGAACTACTTTAGTCCATTTTCCTGCATGTGTTAGAAGCAGTCGAGCACTTGGAGAACTGAGGTAGAATATCTCACACCTATGGCCTTCAGTTCAGAGTTGAATGAAAGCATAGCAAAAGCTGCAAGAATGTATATTTCCAGCCTAGATATCTACAGGGCCAGCTATGCTGCACATGCAGACATGCATAGTCTTTTTTTATCTTTGACCTTTGGTCCACCTCAATTTATTTTTTATGAAACTGGAGGTCTTCCTACCAGTACAACTCTGAGTACTGTGGATTACTCCTGTAGAGGCTGCAATGTGTCTGATATCTCAGGAGTACAGGCTTTTTATCTGTTCTACCCTGAACAGATTCATACATTGAGAGGCTTTTTCACAGAAAGCAGCATTGTCTAACTATGTTGCCATTGGATTTGTAAGAAATGCTGCACATAATAATTACCTAGCCCCAGTATGCTGCCAGGACAACAGTAGCCAAGAGCACAGAGAAGATAGAAGAGCAAGAATTATATTCCCCAAATACACTCCCAGACTCCAGGATTTGCTGCTCAGAGATGGCCTGAGTTAGGGGTGGCATCTCTGGCTGCATCAGTGCTTGTTTTCTGCTCCTGATGCCAGCTGGCAGCACTTGCCCTTAAAGCGGAACTCTCTCCTTCCAGAAGATGAGGGCACTGTGCAAGCTGCCTATTGGCCTCGGTTCTCCTCCCTGTCAGCCCTTGTACTATGCCCATACATTGACTAGGGAAGTGCTGGTTTTCTCACTCCTAAGCTGTTCCAAGGACCAAGCTGACAATTCAACAATGCAGACTATAATATGCTGATACTCAAACTTACACTCTGTCTCTCCTTAGTTTACTACCGCAGACACAGAAGTGCTGTTTAACAGCCCACAAATGGATTTACCTTCCCAGAATTTGTCTAATTGAACTTTGAATCCATGTAAATTTGTAACATCCAGAACTGATGGGAGTTTTACAGCCAATTTCAGTGAGAATAGGGTCAGGCCAATGCTGTGTGTCTTAAAACCCCACCATTCATCTTCCTGAGGAGTTAAAGAACTCAGTTCTATATTGCATATTGTTTAGCAGCCTTTTACTGTAAGTGTGAAAGAAGTAAACAATAGTTTTAATACCTGGTAATACTGTATTAGTTAATAACTTGGCTGAAATTCATATACCACATGATATTTTATAGATAATATATAAACATTAAGCAAATGGGATTAGATTTTAAAACATTTTACTGTATCGTTTACCATATTCTATGCTAAATGAAAGTAATATTTAAAGGATGCCAGCTGCAATCTGAAATCTGTTAAGTAACTACATAAATATTATCTATTAATTATTTCAGTTAAGTAAAATATTCAATACACAATTTTCTGAAATAGTACCATGGATTTATTTATTTATTTTTTATAAGTTTGCCCCCCTAACATTGCGACTAGGTAAATGCGTTAGTGTTTTAAAATGTGGGACTGCCTTTGTTGCAATAGCTGCAACATAGGTAACGTAAAAATACAAGAATGCACATAAGCATGTGTTCAATTATTTGAACAGTCCCAGCAAAGTAAATTGGACTCTCTTGTTCTTGAAGTTAACTTAATGCTCAAGTACTTTCCTTGGTCTCAGCCTACATCTAAAGAGATTAAAAATTAAATTAAAAATATTTACATCAGAAAAATCAAAGGTCCAATGCGTTGATACTAGCTGAGGAAGGGGATGCTTAAGGAAACTTATAACTACAGGTTACTTATCTAGAGTAGCCTCCTAGCTTCCAGCAATCCACAGACAAGAATTATCTTACTGCTCAACAAAAGACAGGTTCCTTGTAATAAATTGCCCTCAATGTGTTTTTCTTGCATTAACTTATCTGGACACTTTTTGAACCCACGTCAACTTTTAGTTTCACTTAATAAAACAGAAAAAGGAGGAAAATTATATCCGTTCTACATTCTAAAAAACATCATAGTCTTGGAGGAATTAATCAGGTTGGAAAAAGTTGGGCATTATATTGTCTTCAAATGATTACATAAAGTCTTCAAAAGATTGTAAGAACAAAAGTAGAAGAAGGAATATTATATCATGAACTTGTGTTCTCCTCATTTTTTCAACAGTACTCTTTTTAGCTCCCTGTTTAATTTTCCTAGTCTTCTTTCCCCTATCAACTTCACTTTTCTTTTCATCTCTCTTTCAACATTCTGTTGTCCTCATCCTCCATTCTCTTGCTGTTGTGGATTATCCAGTCTTCTTCAAACTTTTTTCATGGTTATTGATTTCTGCTTCTCTTGCCTTCCAAATAGTTTTGGTTGTTACACTTACAATATGGATATGGAAACCATGCTTTAGCTATACCTTTAAGGTACAGTTTTTCATACCAAACACCTCAGATAATAGGAACTAATGATCTAAAGTGTTGATTGTTCCCAACATCAGTTAATATCAGCGATGAGTATTTTCATATGTATGAATGAGTTTTGCTCCTCTACATCAGGGGAGCAAACTACCTCATGATTTCCCTTTAAGAGTAAGAGTGGCTTGTAGCAGCCTAGAGCCATCCCTGAAAACACTGAAAAAGAGAAAGGACAGGGACTCACTGAACTACTCTTGAAAACTTGGAAATAATAAAGGGTGCTAAAACTAGATAATAAGCAATCTGGTCATTGGACTTCCATTCTTATTACTGCAGTAATAGGAATGGAAGTCCAATGACCAGAGTGTCCAAGAGTTTTATATGGGCCCTACTAGTGTCACAAGTACTACCTGCTATAGCAGATTTAATAATAAAAAAGAAGAATCAAGTCATACAGAGATGACAAGGTTTACTTTTTGCAATCCAGTCATTGCTAGAATTTTTGAGTGTCCTGAGCACTAACCTGTTGCACTGTTTACTGCAGTACATGGCCACCCATTTAAGCAGGCTTGCACGGAGCTCACTTTCACCCAAAACATTGAGAAGATCTGATATAACTCTAGGTAGTTGCATTTATTCACACTGCTATACAGGCAGGGCAAATATATGATAATTTATCATGAATAAAGAATTTCTTGAAGAAGTTACAAATGCAGAAGTTACAAAAGAGCAGCTGTTGTGTTGCTGAAAGCAATGCATTAGTGCGTGCACATTACTGTAAAGCCTGGTACTGATTAATTGTTCAACTTTTCTACAGTTTTTTTTTTGTTTTTGCTTTATATTAACTGTCATCTATTTCAGTCACAGCTCGTGCGGGATTTCCTTTCAGCCATGAACTTATCACAAATAAACAAGTAATAATTAAATTATTAATGAACATGTTGGTCACTACAGACTGGGAAACCAAATGAAATAGAAGCTCAGAATTGTTGCTTTCCCTCAAGTATTTTGGTAGCCTTTGCCAAGTAAGGGTTCGCAGGAAGATCATTTAGATATAGAGAAACCATAATCTTTTTGATTAACCCTGTCTTGTGGAGCTGTTTAGACCACATTCACACAGCTTTATGTAGGCCTGCAGCTTCCCTCTATTTTGAAAAAAGCTTTCCTTTCTTTCCCTTACAGTACGTGAAGCTTTTGTAAGTAGCACTTCCAGGTAACACAGAAATGGAGTAGTGCTGGATTATTCCTTCAGCAAGCAGTTTGCCTTTTCCTATATAATGAAACACATTTTCCTAGTAAGAACAATACTGTATCAGTACCTGACCAGTGCTAAATTGCTTCTGGTTACTCAGGTACTAAAAAAGAAAGGAAGCTGAGTAAAAAGGTTTTGGCCTGGCATGATTTGCTTCATTTGTGTCTTCCTCCAGACAAAGTACTTCACTTTGAATGTAGCTGGAGAAAATTAAGAGAACACAAGGATAACCGGGAGGCGCAGAAATGCTACATTATACACAGCTACACTGTGTGTGGTACTGGCAGACAGGTACTTTCATAATTTGGAGCAGCCCTGCTTGCTTGGTTGTGTAGATGATACACATTAAGCAAGGAAGCCTCAACTCCCTGATAGCTTCCAGCTTTTTGCTATGTTTTTTGCACTCAGGCAGTCCTTTGTCCATTTACGTTATGAGTAAATTGCTCTGTTGACAACAACTTACACACAGTGTGTCATCTCACTTAATTTTAAACCTCTATATAGGCACCTTTAGATACCTATATAGGTGTCTTAATCAGAGCTTGTGACATACTTTTTTTATAGTCAATAGAGAAAAATCAGCTCTGACAGGTTTGGTTCTTCTGGCCCTGATGAGGTCAGATGAACCCTGGAAGAGGCCATTTCTCTCTGTTGATTATAAAAAACAACCTAGGGTGATTAGCTTAGCTAAATGCTAATTTACAGTGTAGATATCTGAAATAAAGTAGGCGGTATTAAGTTGCAGCAACTGGATTATTCTTAAAACATAACGCAATTTCATTTCTCCAACAAAGATGGGGGAAAATTGCCAGACAAATACAGTATATCTTAGTATTTGGCAAATAGATCAGAGCTCGGAGATGAGAGAAAAGCCAACTGTAAGAAAGATGCCTTTAGGTTTTGTTTTCTATTGTTCTTGCCATGTTTCACATCAGTATTCAGTGTTAAACATCAGTTCAGAACAAATCATGCCTTGAAAGTCTCCACCAGGCTTGAGGAGGGTCTGCAGAGAATTCCGCAAGCTGAGTTCAACCCATCTCAAATGGGCAATACAGCTGTGGAAAGAGCTGTTTGGCAGACTTTCAAATATCTTTGAACAAGCTCCTTTATGCTCATGCACTCATTGTTTCTGTTCAAAGCTCATCATGAAAACTAATCCTGAAAGCAGCCAATATTTGTATTGATTCAGTTGTTTTATTTGAGAATGAGAGCAGTCAAGGAGAAAAAAAGACTTTCTGTGCTTATAACAAAATTAGTATCTTCAGTGTCTGAGAGAAAACTTCAAAGGCACCCCTACTCCACTGCTATCAGAGAATCTCTGACTTATGGGCCTATGGTATTTTTTTAAAGGCTTGATCCAAAACACACTGCAATTGAATGAGTTTTCCCAGTGACTTTCACTGTTTTTGGATCTAGGCCTAAGATCATGTTCCTAATCATATTTTTTTTTGAAAATTTAGCCTATAGTTGTTTTCTAGTCTTGCAGGGTCTCTGCTGGTTTACTACAGAAGTTAACACTAAACTTACTTTTTTAAGGAGATACAGAATGAATCAAGTGTGAGAAATGCTTAAAGAACATTAAAAAAAGTGTGAGTCTGGTATGCTAATGTGGCCAACTCTTCCTTCCTAACTCCATGCTTTTCTGTGCTTTTAGACCCTAGTTCAACAAAGCGTGAACTCATGGCCTGACATCTCTGAGTTGTTTTTGTTAAAGGTAGGGTAACCTGAACTGATTAACAAAAGTGTTTTAAGTAAAAATCACAGAACAGTCAACAGTGATAATCTTCCATAAGCCTCACCAGACTAGAATGATGTCACCCCACTGCTATCCAAAATGCCATGTTCCAAAATGTATGATTAGATTTAACAACCATACCTATTGCATAGTGGCTCTTGGAAAATCAAGTCCAAATTATGCTCATAAGATTTTAAATTCCTTTTCTCTTACTTTCTTTAATCAGTCAAGAATTACTAACTCTGTGACTCCCTGGTAGTGCTGCTGACTAATTTTAAACTGCATATATTATAAAATGCAGATTTAGGCCAGATATTTGGCCTGTTAGTCTTCTGGCTCAGATCTAACCTAATATATGCAAGCCCATGGTGTTTGGAAACCTGGAAAACAGTGATGCTTCATAGAAACATTTAAAAAATTGGCAGCTTCAGAAAAAACAAGCAAGAATTTTTTGTGTATATGTGCAAACTCTGTACTGAAGAATTGGAAAACAATCCTGGATTTAATGGTCCATAACCCTGAGTGGCTCTAAGTTTCATTGTCTGTGAATCTGATCCATGGAGCCATAGAGTGAGCTGGCTGGTAAAAGAGCATAAAAAAAGATGTTTCAATGTTTTGATGGAATATTATCCATATTTTTGGAACTCTACATAGCAAACTCCTAACTATCTAAATATAACTAAGCTGTATTTGGAAAGCGATGAACTGGATGTTTTTTTCAGAAGCTCAGGACAGTAGCTTATACCTAATTTATTATCCTGGAGAATAATCTATGTGATTTGGCAGGCAAATTATTTTCTCCAGATTTAACTTTATGGTAGAAGTTTCTGAGCTTCTCCTCTAATCACTGCAGAAGAAACTCACTTGCAAAACTTTGCAAAGTCATCCAGAGTTAAACTTGAAGCACTCTCCCATGTTTCAACTGAAGGGCAGGTTACTCACTGGTGCTGCTCTGCAGGGGCATGCATAAAGCAGTCAGAAGACAGAGCTGATCTCTTAAAGAATGATGACTCTTCCTGGTTTTTATACCCTAAAGTAAAGGAATCTTCAGTTTCCTCTTAATTAGGATGAATGCCCTGGAGAACTTGAAGTCTTGAAGTCAGATTTACTTCATACATGTAACACAAAATAACTCATTAGAAATACCTGATCACCACATATCATACTCAGATAATCCTCTTGGTTTATATGGGATTTGTACCAGGACTTCGTTTAGAAGGTGCTGCTTCATCTCTCCCTCCCTCTCTCTCTCTCTGTCTCCTTTTTTTTTGGTCTCATTCCACTGACATGTCAAAATTTGTCATTGATTAGATGAAGGGATGCATTTGGCACTAACAGGTCATTCCAGCAGGGTCATGTATTTATTACTCTCTGACCCTGTTCATTAATTCTCTTCTACAGTGGAATACATCAAACACTTCCTATTTCTTGTTATGGTAGAAACTATATGTATTTTCATAAGACCTTCAGGCAGTATCTCCATGAAATATAAAGCGATGGCAATACACTGATTTTATATATATATATATTTATATATATATATATCACATATATATATATATATATATTATTTTTTACAATGATAAAACCTAAAGATTAATTGGCAATGCCATGATATCTTCATGTTAGCCATTTCTCAGAAGATTGGTTAAACAATGGTTACAGCAGAATTAGAATGTGTTCAGAGAAGGATAACAGAAAGGTGAGAAGCACAAAGAAATTTCTTTGTACAGCAGGCATGGAGAGAACAGGCTTATTTAGTATAGAGGTACCATTCTCTGTCCATTCCCAGTAAGTAAAGTCATGAGACTGAATTAAAAAACATAAAATTTACTAAGGTGATCACAGGAGAGAGAGGCATTGGTTTTATTTAGAGTACGCATAAGTCCCATTTACAAACTTTTCCCCACAACCAGAACGTATAAACCTCAAGTTTTTCACATGATCCTATAACCCTTGAAAGTTAAAAATAAGGAAACAAATATTACAACAGTCATTTTTAAAATCACGAGAGATAGAAACACTAGAGTAAGTATATCTTTACAAATAGATAAGGAGAAAAATTGTCCAGTGAGATTCTACTTAACCTTTCTTGTAACACATGAAGCACAGTGAAAAGTGAAAGGTTACATATTCAAAATGCACAAATAAAATTCCTTTCACAAGAGATATCTTTAACTTACAGAACACATGACTACTGCAAATTATTGTATGCAAGGTATTCTATGCACTAGGTTCAAAAAAGAATTAATCATCTATAGAGTGAATAAATACACAGCTACAGTGTATTTTAAAATAAATATAGATTTATCCATTTAGTTAGTTTAAGAGAGAGGTGAATGTCCACATTTCAGGACAGTCACTTGCTATTAAGATTTAAGATGAAACTTGGCCTACACATGCTCATATACGCGGTAAATACTGGATAATTCATCTGGTTTTAATATTTGGGAACGTGGCTTTAGCACACTGATATACTGTGCCTCAATTTATACATTTTGCATGCTATGAGAGAAGTAAATGCCCTGAGTAGTATGATCACAAATGGAAAATAGGAGTAAATTTGGGTCACAACTTGTTGATAAGATTAAGCCCTGGATAAGAAATGCCAGATCCACACAATACAGAGCTACTCATATTGGCTACAAACAGACTATGTAACCATGATGCTTCAGTCAGGCTAATTAGCTGTGCAGAAAAATGTCCAGGCTAATTAACCTTGGCAGAGTGCTGTGTGAGTGCAACTACATTGCTCTGGGACCTTATTTAGTGTCTCTGTATTAAATAAAGGTAAGTTCTACTTAATATTTAGGATTCATCATTAGTCTTTCCTACTACCTAGTTGCCAAGAATTTGTTTTATTTTTATTTTTTCACCGTAAAGTAAGTGCAGGTAGTATGCTATGTAGAAAGCAGTGATTCCCTTTACCGATAACAGGCTGATCTACTCTAAAGAAAAAGCTTTCAAGGGTGGTCTGACCAGCTGGGCCAACTCTAGACCAACTTTAAAAGATCCATGAAAGATGACCAGGAAAATTAATTTAATATGTACTATATATCTACAAAAATCTGGGAAATTTGTAAAGGGGTCTGAATCTTCCTTGCAATTTTTTTAAGGGAACCAATAATTCTGGAAAAGGTTGAAAAAAACTGCCCTGGGTTTCCGACCATCCCGTTTTGAAACTGGACTTCCTTTAGACTTTCAGCACTCCTTCATCCTTGGAATATGTGGCTGTAGTGATGGGCCAGTGGCAGAAGTAATTCTTCAAAACAGCCATTACACTATGTAACGTTGCAGACACTCTGCAATTTAAAATGTGAATATTCTTTTTCTTCCTCTGGTGAATCTGTGGTGTAGATAATGGGTAGTTTTGTCACTGCCAGACAAGTGGTTTCCCCTATAGGAGATCTCTCTCTGCACTCAGAAACTCATTCTTTGAATTACTTTCTCCTTATGGGGTGAACCCTAGTAAAACTGAAATGTCAAACATTAGCAAGGAGAGATGGTATTTTATCAGGCACTTACATCACAGTGACTGAGTAAAACTGATTCAAGTATATATTCACTGAAGTGCAGATTATTGGCAACTTGGTATTAAGAAAGGCTAAAGATGAATCTTAAATGTTAAACAGTTCTTACAGCTACTCAGAAGCTACTTGCAAAGACAGAATCAGACTGGTAGATAAGAGCTGGAAAAGACCTATATGGGCATGCAAGTCAGCTTTCTGCTGGTGGAAAACTGTTCTGTACATTACAAAGGCTAGAGAGGTAAAATTTCAAGGGGAGATAATGTTTTGCCTCCATAATATTCCTGTATAATGTGACAGCAGACAGTACTATTACACACATTTGTTAGGCCTCTGTGTAGGCTAATTGTATGTCTTGGTGCAGAGATTTGGTTTTATTCTAGGTAAGCTGTAATGAGGCTGTCTTCAATAGAGATGGTTAGAAATTTTAAGGCAAAGGACATTACTGCTTGGGAGGGACAAAATCTAAATGTTTTGGGAACTATTGCTTTCAAGTGAACGCAGGAGGGGTGCAGCACTGCCAGCACTTTACCTAAGTTCCTGCCATCTTTCTAATAAGCTGCCTGGTGCAGGCCTCTATGGGCCATGGCTTTGAGGTGTCCCTGCCATGCTGCCTGTTCAGAATGGCCCAGGATTCCAGTAATCCCATTGCTTGATAAACAATCAGGAACTTGTCAGCCTTGGAGATGCCTGGCTATTGGAATCCACAATGTCCCCAGGGGACAAGCCTTATTTCAATAATGTTCCAAATGTTTATCAGTGATCTCTCCTATGAACATACAATAGTTTTAGGTGATGTTTCCAGACAAATCCAGAAGTTGGTGGGGTGGTAACCAGAAATAATATTGCTATTCTTCAGAATGATCTGAATCACAAGTCAAATGTGAATGCATCCAGCCACCTCCAAGTAATGTCCTGGAAAACCAAGAACATGGGTTAAAGCAAAAGGATGAGTCTTTCCTGGAAAACAGGATTTCATGGAAGAGCTTAGACTCAACACGGTCACTCTGTAAACTTCTATGGCAAGAAAGGCTAATGTAACCTTTCAATTTATGTAAAAGGTGAGATGAATTAGAACTGAGAAAGGCAGAAGACACCTAATCAAACCCAAGAAACCCAGAAGATAGGCATCAAGTTTAATCTGGATTCATGGTAAGTGGAGAAAGGTAGGCGCTTCTGGAAGGGCAAACACAGCATGCATAAATAGATAGAATAAACTGACCTACTGGATTAAAGAGGGAACCCAAACAATTACTTTAGACTACAGTTCTAAAGTCAGTTGATTCTGCCTAAAATGCCTGAGTGTGTGGAGTGCATATACGTGTATTTGGAAAGACAAAAACTATAACAGGACCATGAGCTGGATGTTCATACTTCAGGGGGAATGTGGAAATATAGAATGAGCTTCAGATAGTGACAGAAGTTGTGAAGTAACCCCCACATAGAATAGGAAGCATGATGAGTCTGACTCACTTAGCTTGTCAGATAAGAAGGTAAATTTGAACAGGTTTGTGGCTGTATGTGGAGAAGATAATTGAAAATGGGGTGATGTAGAGGTTCCAGCCTCACTGACAAAGACTTAGCAAGATCCTATCACTGGAAATTGAAAAAAAAATTAACATTGGCATTTTTTAGTTTTGAGGCATGTCTCTTAAGCAAGCACAGAGTAATTCATTAGGACAGGCAATAAGACTCATCACTATTTGAAGTCTTAACACAAGAATAATATTCCATTTAAAGATATTCTTTAGTTAACTCTGGGAGAAATTCTGTGACCTATGTCTAACTGTAAGACAGCATAGTTCCTTCTAACCTTGGGGTCAGTGAGGTGAGTCCCCCACACTGGGTTCTTTTACAGGCCTTGGAAGGAACTGCATTCCCTTAGCAAGCTCATACCTCTCTTATAGCCCTTTTTCAGGGTTTCAGAGAGTTATTTCTGTAGGGGAAGGCTCTTTTTAAATACATTCAACAGCATCTTTAAAGGGGAGTGGTCACAGAAGTAGGACTACTGAAGTTTGTAGACTTGTGCAGTAAGAGAGAATATAATGTTTAATATCATCTAGGTCAAATGCTCAGATGGAGATGCAAATTTTGGAATTTTCTTAGGTCAGACTGGCAGGGACCTGGCTCTTGTTTCCATCTTGTTCTACAGCCAGGGATTCATTCATTAGGATCAACTATTCTTTATTACCATTTCTATCCCATTACAGAACTATAATCGTACAGACTGTCTCTAGACAGGATCCAGACTCCTTCAGAAGTATTACACATATGCTTATATGAGCATAAGCCCGTATACATGCACCATAGGTCTGATGTGAGATGCATCAAAATTACTGGTTTTGGAGTTGCCAGAGAAGGCAGGTCCATCACTGTGCTTTTGATTTCTAGTCCAACATAGAAGTAGAGAGAGAATATATGACTAGGGTCACATCCAAAAAGGAGTTTGCAGTCTATCAACAGTATACGGTCCTGCTGCTTCAGTCTTGGGTGAAATATAATGCTCTTGATAAACAGAGCTCAAGCTAGATCCTGACTGTCCTTTCTGCCCTCAAATTCTGGCTAATGATTCAAGGGGAAAAAAGTCTTAGGGCTTCTAGAAACATTTTCTGGAATGAAACCTTGCTCATTCTGCAGACTTGCCATTCTGCCTAGCAGATATATATCCAGCAGGATTATGAAATGATAGATACAGAAGAAGTTAGGCTGCAGTCCTTCAACATTTTTAGCCTTTCTCATAAATTTTTAGAGTAAGCATATCAATAGGGAGGACAGATCTAAGAGAGATTTTATGTGTAGGGAGTAAGTACTGCTGGGTTTGTTTTTCTGAAACATTGGGGAATACAGAGCAAGAAATTCAAAATGAAAGCCAGAACCATTTAGAATGAGATTCATTCCTTTTGGATCAATATGTAACTCCATTTTAAATGCCTTGCTCTCAAAAGAGTGCATTTTGCAATGTATTGCCTCCATAAATATGGCTGGTGATATGACTTTGCAGGTTTTTGAGATCAGTTCTTTTATCTGCGACAACTTGATTTTTTGACTAATGTATTGAATATTTTTATTGATTACACTAGTTACCTTACACATTTCACATTAGAATGAGAGATGAGAATACTGTCTCCATTCAAGACTATGGGAGAAATGGCCAAATATTGTCTCTTATTCAGTGGAAAGAGATCATATAATTAAAGAAAAATGCAGTAATGATATATTTCAAAAGAGGAAGATGATTAATAAGGAGACATAATTAAATGTCTTGTCAGAACAGTGATATAATATCATTTGCTACCACCACCCCAAATTGCAGGGTAAGCTACTGTAATCCATTAACCATTTAAAAAGAAGTGAACAAAAGAAACCAGACAATGAAAAGAAAAGGATCTGGTACAGTTTGTAGTTTAAACATTTATTTGGAGAAGCTTTTAACTCTTTTCTCCCAGGAACCAGGTACACTAGTATGTAAACCTGAGCATAATTTTGAGAATGCCCTTTGGGTTTGTTTTTCTTCAGTCTTGCTGAAAAGTAGGTGAGAATACATAGAGCACTTCAATGACACTGGTTGCATTTACAGATGGAGGAAAAGGATGATAATTAGTGAGCCTGCTGCATTTCAAAACATGAGACAAATAAATTGAATTCCGCCTTTTGGTGGTGTCAGTAATCTGCCAGTAACATGACTATTTCCATAATAACTAAAGAGGAAATAGTCAAAATATGAACAAAAGAAGTGATGCATGTGATGTAATTAAAATGTGTCATGTGGGTGGTGTGCAGAAAGAACACTTGCATCTCATAGGTTCATGAGTAATATGGCATCTTAAAGTACCAGGAAAAAATCCAGCCTACATGATAAGAACAACCTTGTACAAACATTTAAGGATTTGTTAGATGAGAATAGCCAGTAAGCACTTTTGAGTGTACAGGAAGAATATGAGCTTATAATAGGAGTGCTCAAGCACAGATAATGTGCAAGTTATTCATTCAGAAGAAATTGTGTATTATTATTGCTTTCAGAAAGTGAGTGGTACAGAAGCCTGTCAGGCGGTTTTGTGCATCAAAATGCAGCTATACCATTTGAACCTACTCAAAAAGAATTCTGCACCCAAACTAGAATAATTCAATTGTGTTCCTGCTGGAGTTAGTGACAAAGAGATGCACAGTGATGAACTATTCCAGATTGTGCAGTACTGGTAACATATGATGTCAGCTTTGTAGAGCCCAGTTAAAAATAATTCTCCTGGAAATAGCCAAACTGAAGGTAAAAATATATACACATACACATATATATACATACATACATACACATACATATATATATATATATATACACACACACACACACACACTTTGTTTGTTGTTGTATTACAATGGGAAGCCTGGGAAATGCACTCACCTTCCTGCCCTCTAACCTCACAAAGTATAAAAAGTTAAAGATTGCATCTTATAAACCAATAGGTTTGACTCCATTTTCTTAGGTGTAGCTCTTTCCTCACTGCTATATTAACACTTTCTTTTATTCAGTTGGCATTTCTTTACAATGGGAAATAAAATAAACCACCATGGAGAAATAAAGAAATGAACAACCTATAAAGACCAGCTAGCTATCATGGGGAGAACTAGCTTCTTCTTCAATCCTCATTTCCTTTATTTCATCTCCAGAGGTATAAAGAAATGTAATATTCCTGCTAAATGGAAAGAACAAAAGTAAACTAAGGACATGCTTGCTGGAGCAAGACCTGGGAATGGAAGGGGCTACAATTGGTGTATCTTTGTCTAGAAGCTAGGCAACCCCAACATAATTACAAGTAAGGCCAAGGGGCTGGAAGGACGGTGAGAAGTCCAGGAGAACAACAGTCATGTGTTTTTACTGCTTTTAGGTTATTTACTAATTTGGCTAAATATTAATACTTTCAGTGAAGGTATTTTCAACAAGAGAAACCATATTTGTATCATATAAATTAGAGACAGTAAAATGGAGCTTTTTGATTTTTAGGCCAAAGCCTGCTAGGATACCCATATTCCAGACACTGGTTGAAAAATTTTTGTACAGAAAATGACATACCCATGACAGGACAGATGCCAGAATTCATTCTGCACTAACCCCAGAATATCTTACTCTAATGAGAACTAGAAGAGCTTGACTCAAGTTTTCTCTTGATTTGGTAAGTGGCATAGTATAACATTTTCAGAAAGGAATTTTGGATTTTGTATACCATCTTGTGCTCTAACTCTTTTTTATTTAATAGCAAAATACACTTCAAACAAATTGTTTCACTAAACCCAAAGTGAGCTGTTCAAATTGTCCATGATTTTAGAGAAGATCAAAGCAGCTTAAAGAAATTATTTATTCTCTCTAGTTGTTGCACAAAAACATCCAAACAAATGAAGAAACTAATTCAAAATAAATTGAAAAGTTATCATCCTAGCTACAAAAGGGAGGTACTGTGATTTTTGAGGCCCATTTTGCTTTGCTCCAAACCATAGAGAAATCTGCTCTAGTACAAGACTTTTTGCTTGTCCAAACCAAAATGAATCTCCGGACTTTATGAAATCATTCAAGGATGCCACTATTCCAACTGCAAAGTAGAAGAATGCATTCTAACCATTTTTCCAGGAGTTGTGGTGCTGCAGTTCCTGATCATAACAGTTTTACTGCCTGAAATTATAGACAGCAGTGTGCTTATACCCTATAAATCACAAGTTGCAGCCCTGTTCTGCACTGGATGTTGGAGGAAAGGTGACACTGTGTAACACAAAGCACTACATTTTCATGTAGAAGTTTAGGGTGTCTGAAGTACCCAGAGGTCTATGCTGAAGAGTTAAAGGCATTCATTTGGTTTTGTTTCTTTTACATTTATTTTTCTGTAAATACCTGCTTTCTTAAAAGCCAAGTGGTCCCTTTTGTTCTGGTCAGCAATTCCTTAGAGATTCTAATTAAATCTAGTCCATTACAGCCCATTAGGTGGTGTTAAAAAGCAATTTGGTTTCCCTTGCCCAGTCCATTCCAACATGCTTACCCAATTACTTCCACAGTGCTTTAAAGATGAGATTTTCAAAAGCATCAGCACTGGCAAAATGCTGTTTTCACTAAGTCGGTGGTTATTCCATTGACTTCAAATCTACAGGAAACAAAGTAACAAATGCCCAAGTGTCTTTAAAGGCCCCAAACTGTCTAAATTATGGGATAACATTGTAATGCATTACAGCAGTACCACTAAGCTAATTAGCTGGTGCTTTCAATGTCAATACAATTCACTTGCATAAGAGCCTCTTCCCCATTCTGGATTTGGACAGTAATGGGGACATTTTTATTATAGCTGACAATGCCAATTAGATTTCAGAGACTACTTATGAACCTCATTTCTTTTTTTTTTTCTAGAAATTTTACTTTTTAGTCACAGAAAAGCAAATATTGGAGCTTATGAGCCCATCCATGAGGTGGAAGAGAAAGTAGAGGCTGTCAGAGACAACCAGAAATCATTCTACATTTAAGAGTCTAGCAAACACCAGTTTGAAAGGAAAGCAAGCAGCCAAGACTGCAGTGATCTGGATGTAGAATACAAAATTCTGACTCCCAAGCTCTGTTCTGAATATCAGGGATATTGAATGGGATGACCTACCTTATTTTTATTCTTGTTCTGAGCTTAATGTACTACCATTAAATGGTTTTTCTTCCACACGTTGCTTTTCCAAAATGTGAGCATTCCTTTAATGACAGAACTGAAGGAGTCCAAAGTGTTTTTTGTATCATTATTATTGTTATTGTTTTGAGAGCAGAAGACAAACATTTTCAATAACCAGCATTAGAGTCTGGAGATAGGCCTCATGCACCTAGGATCCAGAATTTGAATTAATCTGACTCTCGTGGTTGCATAACACCTCTTAGAAAGGCTTCACAAGTGAGAGAAGATTATTATTCTCCTTTCTGGTAAGAAACTCATATCAGGAGCCCTCAGTCTCTTATTAGCCCTTACAGCTATTAAATTATAGCACTTACAGCTCTTAACAGCCCTTATGGCTATTAAGTGTCTCAGCCTGGTGCCTCCTAGTGGATTTAATAACAACTGGCGAATTAATCAGATTTTAGCCTTTATTCAGAGAAGCAGTGGACAAGTTCTCTGTAAGGCTGAAAAATATGAATCACATATGCTTAAGGATGACCAAAAAGACATGCTGTCTGTTGGATTTAGCTTCATGGGTGGTGATCTCTTCCCCCACCACAGTTAATATCCAAGGGGAAGAAGAAGTCCTCGGTTACCACCCCTCACAGCCTGGCGTGTTAATGCGAAACTGGAAACGATGACAGGCTACGCTGATATGCGAAGCAGTGCGATGCAGCAGAGGAAGAGCCAACACACCAGCTACACCACCACCTCCGCCTTGGCAGGGTCACCCTCCGGCAGCTGCAGGCAGGGCCACGCGCAGCCCTGCGAGGCAACGCTGCGACTCCCTGCTCACAGCCCGCAGGACACAGCTGAGCATTCACCTGAAAGAGACCTCATTGCCCATTTGGTTATACGTGATTTACAAAGCTGGAAAAACAATCTTGTTAAGAGGAAAAGAAGGAAATAAAGACAAAATAGCTTCTCGATTATAGGTACAAGGTGTTAGGCAGCATGCCAGTTGCTCTCCATCTGTATTCTGCATCTGTTGACTTTTACACATTTAGTTGTGTGTTTTCAGCACTTTTCATTGATTATGGATTTAGATCCTGTAATTTCTACCAACTACGATACTGCAAATTGTCATAATATTTGCAGCTAAATGCAAACCCGCTCAAAATTCTACCACTTTTAAACTCCAAAGATTAGAGGCAGTGAAAAATGAAACTTGGTGAAAAATATTGCTCAGATGCGTAATTTCCTTCAGCAAAAATAGCTGCATTTTCCAGCTTGAGGTGATGACTTTTAGATCAAAAATTTTTGACTGATGGATATTGTGATTAAAATTCCACAAAACAATCATTTTGAATTGTACGTATTAAAAAATTAAAAGGTGTTATTTCAGATTTTCCAAAGTCCACCAAAAAAATTATGTCTTTTTTCCTAACTTGTAAGGGATATAAATTGTTCTTTGGCAACAGACAAACGGAATCAGAAAGGAAACCCTGCTTCAAAGGTAAAGACACGCAGAGCAAAAATAACTGACACTGTGCCTGAACTGCTGCGACCATTAGAACACTTGATATAAAACACTTGGTATAAAACAAAGGAAAATGTGAAGGGAAAACAATAACCACTGACTATACTCAATGACCCTTTATTAACACATTAACCAAAGTTCCAGAGAGATGAAGATCACAAAGAAAAGGAATTATGTCTTTTTCCACTAAACTGTTCTCTCTGGTGAATGTTCTGTTGGATGAGATGGGCCCTCAACTTTCATTTTTTGAGCAATTATGTAAATACAGTAAAAGGCAAACAAAATTGAAGCAGATTTGTAGATCATTTAAGTGTGGAGACAGAAATGTGGGACCTAGTCCATTTAATAAGTGAGCTTTTTTGGGAAAATCCAGCATGATTTTTTTCAGGTTTTATTTCTTTCTTCTTAGGCCTTTAATGTTTTGTTGCTATTGTTCCTGTCTGTAAGGCCGAGCAAAGGCCTCAGTGAGACTTGAAGTCTCTGTAGATTTTCCTGCTGGCTTCTAAACTGAATATAAGCACAATATTCCCGGGTTTATCCAGCTCTGCTTCAGAATCCATTTGTAATCCACACAAGAGCAGTAAAGAAGAAACATATACAGTATTATTACTGAGATAATTGCTGGCTGGCTAATCTCACGTTTCATTGCTGCTGGGCCTCTTTTCTTGTTAGCTGTGAATGTTTACAATTTCAAGTGGTTGTGTAAGTCCTTCTTGCCTCATCTAGCCTCTCTGTAGAACTGACAGTTGTCCTTGACTGTAAAGCATGATATATTCTGCTTCATTTACAATACATCCAAATCCACTCTAAACAGATTTTCTGCTTCTTGGTGAGGTGCCAAGGGTTCTGCAGTCAGATCCTGCCAGCTATTGCTATTGTCAATAACTGACTTTCAGGAAGAAAGGCGTGGTATGAGCCTTTGAAGTAGCTGATCAGTTATGCTCAAGTGACCACTGCTAGCAATGGGGCTGTAGCTTGGATTTGTTATATCTGTGTACTTTTCATTTCAGCCAGAGAAAGAGATCTGAAAAGTATCCCTCTTCATCTGCAAAAGCTGAAAACATGAACTACCTTCTGGTTGCTTAGCAAATGAGGCTAACCTCAGAGCAACATGTTATCATCTCACATTCAATGCTCGGCAAAATGGGGTTAAAAGAAAAAGAATAGGAGATGTATTTATCCTGAAAAAAGCACTGGTAGGTTTCACCAATATTGCAATATTTTATTTCTTGCAAAGAGCCACATGCCTTTAGTCTTTTGTTTCTCTTCTTTTTAACACCCCAAGACAGAAATTTAAAGGACTCATTAGTAGAAGTAGTGATTTATTTTTGTGAAAACCGTGTTTGTCCCAGTTTGGCCAGGCCCTTAACCGTTAGTAAATGCAAGTTAAATTTTCTGACTATTTCTGGTTTGGGAAGGGGGCAACAGCTATCATATCTGTGACTATCCTTTCAGCATGCCTGGACCTCATGTTTCTTCTGCTGCCCAAGGAGAGCAGAAACTGTGTTGCTTGTCTCCCTCTCCTTTTAATGACTCCTTTCTGGTAAATCTGCATCTGGCAGTGACTGGGATCCAGGAATCCTGTCTCTCAAGTGAATCCCCTAATCACAAGCCAGGAAGCTTTGTTGTTTCTTCTTTTCTAGATCAATGAATATTTAATTATTTAAAAAATGTGAAAGCTCTGGCTGGAGGGGTGCCTATTGCAAACTACTCCCCAGCAACCGGTTAGAACATGCTCCTCAGAGACAAGACACCGCACGACCTATTTGGATAGCTAAACTCCTGTGTCTGGTGTATTTTAGACACCTACCCAGCCTCCAGCTTCCGCACTAGAAAGCTGCTTGTCTCCCATACTCCTACCTTGCATCTGCCAGTCCCCTCTACAGATACTTTGGGTGCCCCTCAGGCTTCTGGAAAGGCACAAACACCTGTATTTAGGCAGGTGAATCAGACCCTTAAAGGCATAAAGTAATTCTCAGCTGGAAGTAACTCCCAAACATCATAGGAAATGTGTGTTAAAATCTTCTCATGGGAAGGATTGAATTGAATATAGTGATTCAGCATCCTGGATGATTGCTCTAAACACTATGTTGTAAGACCTACTCCTCCTTCTCCAGCAGTCTTTCAAATTGAGCCCTTCCCTTCCTTTGCTTTATCCTACCAGTGCTCAAAAATTAAAGTGTTAACCCAGAATTGTCACATTCTCTTTACAAGGAAGGGATAAGAAAAGACAGTGAAATCAAGCTAATTTTCATTAAGATATCATTGATATTTCTGGCTTGGCAGCCGTTTTTACTTGATGCATGCATGCCTGTATTGCAAGATGCTGCACTAATAATTCTGACACTTCTCCCATCTCCTCAATTGCATCTAAATGTTCACTATGGCACTAATAACATGCTAGTGGGGAATTTAGATATTTTTCACAGACTATGAAAAATATTCCCAAATTTTTGTACCCCAGACTGTCCTGTCTACATCCATATGGATTAGAACAGAAATTTGTTTTTTGTACTGGATACTCTTCAGAGAAGGACTGTCTTTGAATTCATCCATTTGAAAGTGTTTTGCTGATTTACAAACAAATAATAACAAGCAAAGTGAATGTATTCATGAGGAGGCATTCCTGTGAGGACTGTGACACTGAAGATCCAAACTTTGGTTCTGAATGTTTGTCTTTTTAAACATTTCTTATACATATAAAATCCTAAGCTTTAATGGCACTAAGCTGTTTCTCCATTTTTCCCTCTACCTCCTTTGAGTAGCTAAGGGCTTGTCTATTTTTGCCTCTTTCACTCCTGTCTTGTCAATGCTATCCTACCCTAGTGGCAATATTAATTCAAAATCCTTTGACAGGATGTTCTAAATATGCGTGTGTCAGAGAAAGCCGAAGCATCACCATCACATTATGCAAAAATATCTATTGTAATATAAATCCCTATGCCACAGCAATTTTAGCTTCTCATTTAGTCATTTATACAAGATGTGCTATAATCATGGTGAAGACATAACTTATTGTTGCACTGATAGATTCCATACAATCAGTGCATTGTAAAATATGATGAGAAGTTTTATTCTGGCAATTCAGCATTACGTGACAATAGAGCCACTGCTCCCTTAAATCCTCCACAGTTCTCAGTCCTTTCTTTTTCTGCTGGCTAAATTTGCTCTTCCCAGAGGTTCTGAGATGCAGCCAAGTTTCATCCACAGTCCTTCTCAAGAGCTGTTCTCCATTTGACTAACAGAGCATCAGCTGGCTCACTGACCCTTGTGCAAGGAATTCCCCCAATGGATCTGAAAGAACGAGTCACATGGAACCTCCAGCCCACTGTAGAACAATATTCCTTTTTCCCTTTTGAACAGATCTTACAGGCCCCAGCTGCCAAGCCGGGGAAGGTTTTCTCTGGGAAAATACATCTATCTTTCCGGCAAATTCCACACACTGCCAATCTGGCAATGTCACCTCTGGCTCTCTCACATCTGGCTGCGGAGTTGCCTTGCCCTGCAAGCCTCACTCAGCCCTTCACCTAGCAAATTTTGAAGTGTTTGTTCAGGGATTAATCTTTAGGATACCAGACAAAGATATCTTCCGTAACCACTCACCCTGAAACAAGCTTTTTGTTCAAATCAAAAATGATGCTTTTTCATAATATTCCTGGCCTCATATTAGGGAAAGAACAGGCTCTTGTATGATCCTTCCTCTGGTTTCAGGAACACAGGCAGCAGCCTACTTATTGTTTTTCTGTACAATAACTCAGGATGTTTCGTGGAGTTAAATAACCCTTTCATAACGACAAATGGTAACAAGCAAAAATTTCAGAGAGGTACTGCAAAACACTTTCAGTGAACATGCAAATGTAATATGACAAATGGAAAGTACGGAAGATACAGGTGCCTATTTGGAGATGTTATCTTTGTAAAACAAAGCAAACCTTCCCATAACAATTTATACTGCTGGATGGTAGCACACTGCAAAGGCCATATACATCTCTATCTTATCAGAAGAACAATAAATGACATGAGTGTTTTAATACTGCTACTCCTTTTTTGCTCTGTTATAGATACCAGTCCCTTCACAGAGGTGGTTCAGAACAACACGGAAACAACCTGCTTTTTCAAGGATCTCTGTCTATGCATGAATACAGATTTCTTATGAAACAGCTTAGCACCAAGAACAGATGCCAGCTGGAATGATTAAAGCAGTGTGCGGATTCTCTGGGTCTTCTCCACAGCTCCTCCAAAGAACTAAGGAACACTACAGCATTTCTTGAGACCCTACCCTGCTTTTCCATTAAAATATTTGCTGCGTTCAGATTAGTTACATAATTTGGTGACTGCTGTCCAAAATCCAATTTTCTCTTGCTTGAATTCATTTCATATCATATCATATCATATCATATCATATCATATGTATATGGTACTTAACGTATTAAAGTAAATGCTAGAAAATCTCTACAGCTTTTCCTCCATCCTTTATTCTCAGGAAAGTGATTTATAGAATGCATTTTATGACATTATTACTACAAAGATAGGATAAAAAATGGTTTTAACATTCAATACTGATGGTGAATTTTGAGGTCATTCTGACCTCTCTTGGAAGCAAGTTCTAAAATCATAGGTCAGTTGCTGATTTTCTGCACATAAACTTCACTTTTAAGAATATCAAGTCCATTGTTATGGACATGGGATGTCTCAAACACATCATAAGCAAGTGTCTTTGTAAATCCCATTGAAGGATTTGAAGATTAATTGAGGACAGAGAGAACATTGTCTTTGTTTTTTTTTTTTTATATATATATACTGCAACTTGAAATTTTGTGAAATCAATCATCCAGAAGAATCCCACATTGGTGTGTAATTTAAACTGAATAACAAATCCTTCAAAAGTCATGAAGTCTTCTGTCATACCAGTGCTACCTGATGATTTTAATGGGTGCTGTAACAACAAATTTGAGGGCATAATTGAGAATCACTATGTTGTGTCAAAGCAAACCCCCTGTATTTGTATTTAAGCATCACCAAGATATGGCTGCAATATATACCTTCAGTTTGAAAGCTCTGGTCTATTAATCATTTTGAAATAATCTACTCATGGAATTTCACTGTTAGTTCCTGAAGAACATCTGTAGTTGAAAATGACATCCAGTACATCTGTGAGTACACTCTGATCCAGGTCAAATCACAATCCTTTATGTCAGGAAAAAGATAGCTTAGCAAAAGCAGACTTCATTCTCGAGGCAAAGGCAACACTATGTTATAGTCCCCCCATTTGTGAGGAAAAAAAGTATCCAATCCTAAAACACTGATGAGTATATTTGCAAAATTAATTAATTGTAATATACTCTAATAAAGGAAGAGAAAGAGTCAAGTTTGTTTTAAACAAAAAAAAAAAAAGCTGAAAATCTTCAAAGTAGCCCCACCTGACACCATTTTGTTCCAGGTAGTTAAGTGTTTGATAACTTGATGATACTGCTATATCATTCCAGAAAAAAAAAATTACATTTCTTTGGGGCTATTTTTAACTGAGAAAAAGCTTTAATGGCTTAACTTTTATCAAGATCAATTGAAATTACAGAAGGAGACACCATATGTCCAAGAATCTTGAGTGATTGTTGGAAAAAAATGGCATTTCTTTCAAGCTGAGTGACAGGTTGTAGGAGGTCAAATAACATGGTCAAGCTTTTAGAGTTTGCTTGGCTGAATGGGAGAAAGACATTATCAGAGAAAAAAATCTTTCTTTCCCATCACTTTTAATTAACTCAGAACACTTCATCAAATCCTGGGACTTGGCAGCATGACTTGAAATTAGTAGAAATATAGATGATTTAGTCTGGCTGAGTTTTTTGTGGTTCACATTCCACATTACTGGTTTACCACAAAAATGACAATATTTAGCTTTTATTTATAGGCACTTTTCAAATAACAGCCTGAATTCAGGTGTTCTGCAACAGTCCCTCTGATATGAATAAGGACCCAGAACGACTCCCTGAGAAATTCAGCTTATGTATAACAGCACAGGGTCAACACAAGCAGCCCTATTCCGCCTTCCTGCACAGTCCCAGTAGAGCTGAGCTTCAGTGCATCTAAACAGTCTGAGCTACCCTAGATTGCCTAGGGTAGAGGTATTGAGGACTCTCCTCCCCTTTACCTCAGGGCAACTCAGAACTAAGCTGGCAAAAATACAGGTATGAATATATTTCTTTGGCCAACATTTTTGGAGGATGTGAGGTGGATCAGGCTGTAAAATTTGTAAGCATCTCTGAATAGTAGTTGGTACCCACTTAGAACTAAACTATAAGCCCCTCCATATGACTGTAAACAGCTTTTTAATAAAAGAATAGTCTAAGAATATAAATATTATTGTAATGGACAAGAGCAAAGATCCTTGACTGTCTCATTTACAATATAAGCCACTACCAGATTCCTAAAATCTGAAAGAATAGAGCAATCATGTACTGCTACTTCCCTGGGATACACCTCTAGCAATTTGGGGTTCAGGAACTTCCTGATCCAGAAGTGGTGCTTTTTAGCTAATAGCCTTCTATGATTTCTATTTCCATGATTTTTCTGTTGCTTTTTTGAGCCTATATAAGTATTATGCATGGATTTTGAAAAAAATACAGCTGTCAATTCTGTTCTGGAGATGCAGCCTCAGCAGCGGGGGCAAATGTCTCCGAGTAACTCTCTGTCACATGCTAAGAACCATTAAGTTTTCACAAATGTGAGAACACTGAAAGACCAAGAATGCCTAAGAAACTCCAGACTCTTAATTTATGACCTGGACTGCAAATCCACGACCAGGCTGAATAGATTTTTGAATGATATGATCCTAGCTGGCAGACACAATACAGAAATTTGGTCTGACATAATTCTTATGCCAACATTGTGGGTTGAATGTCGATAGTCAAACAAATAGTGGCAAGTAAATCAGAAGGCTGGAGAAAGGACTATTATAGCTTGCCATTCTCGGTAAAGCAGTGCTCAGGTGGCTGAGCAGTATTGACAGTGACCTGGGATCCCATACCAACAAAGGAAAAAAGCTGTTGTTCCCGCTTACACCAAGTGGGAACGTGGCCAAGTATCTTCTTTTTCAATTCCCTATAGAAGACTCTGGCCAAATAACTGTTTAGGGTGTCCTCATGAAACACTGTACTGATGATGAAGTAAAAACTTCTGTGTGTATTCCATGTGCTTTCATTCTATTTTTCCTCTTCCTCCTTTGCCTTCTGCTCTCATTTGCCTTCCTTCTGCCATTTTTTGTTGCCACAATTTATCTATATCTACATAAGAACAAGAATTCTTTTGAAACTTGGCCTCAGTATTGGGTACCGGTGTCTTTTGAAAGTATGCCTTATGGCACAACTGATCCATTGTTAATTAATCCTGCATATAATTTACACATGTAATGAAATACTCTAGAGGATAAAACACTTAAATACACGGTACATTAATTATCAGATCAGAGAGAAAATATACACGATTTCAGGTAATACCAGGAAAATAACAAGTGAGATGATTGTTATTAAATTTATTAGCTATGTAATCAAAACAAAGTTTGACTTATGGAATTAACTACAGATGTCTACAATGACTGGTGTTTAACTTTTCCACCACAGTGTCAGGGAACTCAGTTTTGTTTTCTAATAGGTCAAAGCTTTAATTTGCTGGTTGTATAGCATATGTGAAGGTTTAGTAGTTTCTTTAAGCCCAGGACATGAAGCACTGGGAGCCTATTCTGCCAAATACATCAGTTGTTCAGGTGATACCAGTCGCTCATGAAGTCCAATAAATCTCACACAGAACAGGTGAAGGAGAAAAAGAGAGATTACATTTAAATAAGGAAAGGCTGACTAATTCAGTATCTTCACTTAGCAGGAAGCAAGGGGACATTCTAATTCCCTTGAAACTTTCCTTTAAAAATAACCTGCTATCAAAACCTGATTTAGTGCTAAATATTGTGAAACTGGCTGACATCCTTGGAATAATAAATTAGTTGCATAATCTGGCTCCTGCCCTCACTTCCCTTCTGCCCCACAGATATGCCCTTTGACTACTTGTCATTTTGGATGCTGACAAGAGGCATTAACTGAGGAGTCTGCTGATCACAGACTGTTTGCAGAGTAAAATACATCTTTATTTTGTGCAGAGCTGAATAGTGAAATGGGTGTGCATAGGAGGTCTTCAGGGTCTAAAGAAGATTCTACTCCACATTCCTGATTCTCAGGAAAAAATACCATCATCTAAGATATCATAGTGCTTTCAGCTTTGTCTATAGCTTGCAGTAATTCAGCTTTTTAGTGCCTTTTTTAACCACGGCTCACAGAAAATTTTTATTTCACTAGAATCATTACAGTTATATGTACCAATAGTGCTTTTATCTCATATAAATGTAGCATTTCTAAAATATATATGAAATTCCAAGCAAAAATCTAAAACACCTATTGGTAATTTAACAGTACTGAAGGTACGCATTTCTGAATGGACATTTTTACTAGCAATTTAAGGTTCAATTGTAGCTTTGTCACAAACCTCAAGATGAAAAAACACAGAACTGCAGCTATCACCAGAGCAGAATAGGAACCACATTGCAGGCAATTTGGAGTAATGATCTTGCTTTTAGCCTCCCCTTTGTATTGGAAAAGGCAAAAGATGTAACTAAACAGTTTTACTAGTTTAACTTATTGGTTCAGTCTTGCTTATTGAAACGCTGAAAGCCCAGACTGTACTCACAAAGTTTAAGCCAGAGCTTAAACTGGTCGGGATGAATCCTTGCAAATAGTGATTCACGGGAAGCAGGAGAATGATTTCTAAGGACAGTTTCCTCCATCTTGTGACCTGACAGGAGAACGTAACTTGATACACAGAGAGGTACACCTTTGCCAGTGACACCAAGGTGGCAGTCTCTCCTTCACTTAGTAAATTGGGAGCTAGCAGAAAAAAATATTTATTAACATAGCCAAATGTTGATGCAGCCCATACCTGTGCAGAGAAAAACTGTATTCTGCACCAATGAATACACAGAGAATTTAAATGTCTTCATGGACAAACAATTCAAAAGAAGTGCTAGTGCACTTTTGCAACAAGAAAAAGCTAATGCAATTTTTGGATGTTTAAAAAGTGCATAGATATAAGGTGATTTTACTTATGTACAAATGATAGTGGAATATTGTATACAGTTCTGGTATCCACATTTTAAAGGGGACCTTGCACAAGTTGTAATACGACAGATTTTGGACTGTTCTGAAAAGAGGTATTCAAAAATTCATGATAGGGAGTTACACCATTTGCTTGTCTTCAAAGTTAAAAATGGACAGAAAACAACTATTTTGTATAATCAAACCTGCTGGTGTTAGGGCGTTCATATAGACATCTTGGCAGTAAATGTTGTCCGTTATTATTCTGAAAACTTGACTCAAGCTAGGAAATAAGAACTTAACAATAACAAGAGCTCTAGATCTCAACTGCTTTCACCCTTGTGATGATACAAAGATGTCCAAAGTCTATGGAAAGGATGCCCCTGACTATAACATTACATTATTCTAATACATACCATAAGTCTAAGGTAGTAGGCACTGGAGGAAGCTCAGCAATGCAGGCCATGAGAAAGTGAGTGACTTCCTTAAATTTTTAGAAGCTGTGATGTGCCACTAGAGGGGTGTCCAGGATTCTTTCGATTCTGGGGTTAGTTGCACTGAACTTGAGAGATCACCATTTGTCAAGTATAATAATTTGTTAAAGCTAAGCACTTCTACCCATATGACGGACACTGGACAACACTAAGCAATTAACACCAGACAATCTACAAGTATAACAAAGCTAAAAAGTATAGTAAAGAACTAAAAATAGAACACACATATCAGAGATCTATGGTTAAGCCATGGATGCATGGTACAATGACCGTTCTCACCCTTTCCTTGTCCTTATGGGGTACCCCTCCAGTATAATTTTCCCCAGACTATTCTCACCACGCTCAAGCTGCACTGAGATGATTCAGATTCTCCCTGGCAGTTGGCATCAGGGGCATCCCTGCTGATGGATGGGTTGTCAGGTCTGCAGGCTAGCTGACGGTGTGTCCGAGTCCACACAGAGGTATGTGGCTTACTTTCTTTTATCCTTCCTGGGCTTAGTTCAATATCCAATTGATTAGTGCCAGACCACTGTTTTACAATAGAACAGATGGCCTCAGTCAAAAACAGTATGGATATCAACAGGATGCTCAACACTGTGTTCAACAGATAAGAGCACACATATCAACAGATATCAGCATGGATGTTCAACAGATAACCGTACACATGTCCAACAGATAACCAAGTGCAAAATTTCACAGTACCCAGATGCTTACAGTGTGAGTCTGCGCTGTCACTCCTCCTTTGCTGACTAGGTTCACTCAGCACTCATGGGGTTATTGGAGGGCTACATCACAGTGTGGTGACTCCAGCCGCGGTGCACCCAGGGTTTCTAAACTCTTGGGGAGCACCCCAGAACAAATCCCTTTTATGGTCTGCACCACCCTGAGTACCACGCTTGCCTGTGTGGCACCTATCATTAGCTTAGGAACAGCATGATTTTTGAACACTAAACAAAAATTCCTAGACTGACCATCTAAAAGAATGTGATATGATTTAGTTCATCATAAAGATTTAGAAGTGATATGATTAAAGTGCCTAAACATTCCTATGGACTGAAAATGCTGCAATGGGCAGCAGCATAATAAGCGAGTATGGCTGGCAGCTGAAGCCAGACAAGTTCAAATTCAAAATTAGGTATAAATTTACACACTGAGTGATCAGCCACTGGAAGAGGTCACCAAAAGAAGGTAATAGATACTCTATCCCTTGTAGTCAAATCAAATCAGCATGCCATTCAGAAAGATAGATTTTGACTAAGATATGCTGTTAGCTTAACGCTAACTTCAATGGTGATGGTGGAATGAAGGAGAAAAGGGAGGGCATACAGTGGAGAAGACTGAATTATTCAATCTGTGCTCAAATGCTATGAATTCTAATTAAAGTAGGATAAAAAGGGATAGTCCTCTGTCAAAAAAAGAAAGAAAAGAAAAAGATTTCAGGGGCAAAAAATAAAATACCAGCATAAGAGCTTTTTTCAATTTTTTCTCCAAATAAAGGTAAATTGATGGAAGAGCATAAAGAGAATGTGTCTGCCTTCTTTTTATTTCCTTTGGCTTCTAGATCACCTGGTTTCCTTAAAATATTTAAGCATGGTTGACATATTTCCTCAAAATTTCAGTTCAGCCAAGTCAGCATTTTTGAATGTTCTTTGTCCAACTTTTGCCAGCTCCGATCTTAATAAGCCAGTACACCATCAAAACATAATCAAAGAGGAGAAAAAGGAGTGATTATTGTTAGTAGCAAAAGTCAAAAAGAGCATAGATTTAGTCTGTGTTTAGATGATCTGACATGATTGGAGAGGGTAGGTTTTGATTCTGTTTGCTGAAATGGATTGGTACAGAGAAGAAAAATGTCTGATTTCTTCATAAAATCATTTTTTAAATTCTTAATTAGTATTATAAAGATTTGTGACTTCTGGTCAGTCTTTTCCTCCTAATACGTTAATGCCTCTGACCTTCTGCTTCTGCACATTAATACACTGTTAATTAAGACTGTATTGCACTTTTTGCAGAGATTCTTTTCAACTCCATTCATTTGAATCAAATTGCATTTTAATAGCATTAACTTGAAGGTCAATAATTTTTCTTTGGCATAAACTTTTAAATCCTTGGTAATGGGATGTCAATTTGCACAGCAGGGAGGAGCAGTAAGAAAGCTATTTGCAAATAATGCCATTTCCATTCCAAAATGTGTCAGCTTTATCAGCTGCATAATTTAGCTCCTTTCTTTCCCTTTACAATGCTATTCTGTGGAACTTGCTGAAATCTATTAGGACCATGTGCCAGTGGGTGACCCAGGGCCAGGCTTTGCATGAACGGAGATGTCAAACATCACACCTGCTTTGGAGAAGTTAAATATTATCACAGTTTAAAGAGCACATCCCAGAAGATAATCCTGCTTGCCCTAGCGACCTATTGGCATTCCTTTCTGTGGTCTTCCTTTATCACCTCATAAAGCCTCTGAGCTTTCCCCAGAGCTGCATGTTTTTTTCTTCTTTAATTTTTAAGATGTCTCATAAACAACTAGCCTTCCTATTGTGAATCTATAGTCTGCGGTTACTTAAGGTTATTTATTTAGACAAAAAGGCCAGCCGGTGTTGTTTGAAAGGTACAGCATCTGAGCAACCCTTTGTTTATTATTATTATTCCAAAAAGAGCATACAGGGATCCTATTCAAAGATGCTCTTCTTGTTTTGAGCCCATGCAAGCTATTACCACGGGAACATAAAAGTTCCATTTCACAACACACAAAAATACAGTGGTCACTCCACATATAATATTTCTTTTGATTATAACTATAGAAACAAAACTATGAAAACCTTTAAGTGTGCATATCTGTAGGCACTTGTACGCATGCACTTTTAAAGGCAAAGGACTCCTTGTCATCTTATGTATAGAACGCACAATTCTGAGCTTTCTGTGAAGAATCTCCCAGGAAAGGATGAAAGAGACCCTGCTGAGGAGAAATATGATGAAGAAGGCATGTGCATATTTTGGGATGAAACAAGAATTTCGTACAGCTGTGTAAACTATTTATGGTAAACACTACTTTTGAAAGCATAAGCTTAGATCCAGGCCAGTAAACAACATGGGGCTGACTGTGCAATTGATATTTGGTACTAAGCTGGAGAGGGGAACAAGATTGTCACTGGAAAGGAAGATGAATGTCAGTTTAATAAAAATGATACCAATAATCCTCCTTTTCCCCCATGTGAACACATGATTCTTAACACGAGCACTAGCAGTCATTATTCAGGAAAGGAGCTCACTATGTTGCCCGAATATAACCTTGCCCCCATGTTTTTATCAGCCTGAGGGAAAAACAGACAGAATCTATAGAGTCAAACATATAGACCAATGTTTTCCAAACACATGTTTTTATATCTAGACAGCTTTTCTACATTGCCATGGCAAGACAGGGCTTGTTTACAAGGGGAGTTTGTCTAAGCATAGGACAAGCTGTCAGAGTAAGAAAGTGTCTGTGAAATCTGGCCTGACAAAAGGTTTTATGATCACCTGGAAAGCATCAGTGATTCTAACAAAATTATCTGGAGAGGGAACACCTGAAGATGGAGAGAAAAGAACTGAAGAGGAAACAGCAAGGATAATCCAAGAGGCAGTCCTGACCCTTTCTGGAAAGAATACATGCAGGTACAGAAAGGAATGGCAAAGGTTCATGGAGAAGGGAATGTATAGCTGAAAAAAATACAGATTAGAGAAAAGGAAGAAGACTAGGTGGTAGGAGGGACAATTTTGTTCTGCAGTCAGACCCTAAGGATAAGTCAAGGCTCAAGGACAATCCTGCAAGCCAGGTTCCTGCCAGCAGGAAAAAAACAGTAGATAAACAATGAAATGGAAATTCCAATGGCAGCTTTCAAAAACAATAGAAATAATGAGTTAGTAGTGACTGACTTTGTTGAAATGGTACAATATTGATAGATAATAACTGGTGGACAGAAACATTTTGGAGGTATGCATACATGACAAATATAATAAGAACTATACAGAATAGAGGAATTTGAGGAAAAACTAAAGGCAAGAATTTAGCAGAGAAGTGGATGATAGAGGCACTACATGTACCTGATGAAAATGTCAAGAGATGGGGCGCTTTGTCTTAGGTATATTGACCACAGTTCCTCACTATTACTGTCACTGCCTAACTTCAGGCAGCCAAGTTTGAGTTTTGGTCAAAACTCAAATTTGGTTTCCTTTCTGAAGTCAGTAGTAAAATCCTGAAAGCTTTGAAAGTTACTTCAGTAAGGTCAGTATCTTCCCCAATTAACAAATCTTGTAATTGCTTCTAACACTGAGCAGATGCTGTCAACTGATGTTGCTGTGTCTGTGACCTATGTCTTATGGTCCCGTGCCTGTAACTCTATGCCGCATCCTGTGTCCCCTCTTCTCAAGGCCTCTGTTATTGTACTGAGTCTGTATTTCTGCATGCTACATCATTATGTTAGAATTGTAAAGTCATGGTGGTACCATGAAAAGATAAACAAAAGGCAAACAAATTCACCCTAGAAACCTGGTCAATAAGAAAAATTGCTGTTACAGCTAAGCCAAATAAAACAAAACTTCAAGCCGGTCAAGAAAAGTTCAGTACTGAGGCCTTGCAAACTCAATACAAAACTTATGGCTTGTTACTAGCAATGGCAATAACATGCTACAGGATTACGTGGTTACAAAGGAAGTTAAAAGGAAGACAGGCTGAGTTTATTCCTGTTGAAATTTCTTTAGAATTTCTACTTCTGGAACATAGAGCTTTCTCAGCTATTATACTGAAAAAGTAGAAATAGTCACTAACTGAAAGTATTTCTGTAGTTGATCCAATTTATAAGATTATATTAGAAAGCAACTTCTGAGATCTTTTCCAAGACCAATAAAGGGCTCAAACTCTTCTTATCACCCTTACCTATGGCTCTCCTTAACAGGAATATTTTGTTCTATCTTCAGTCTCCTTTTTGCCTTTTTTTTTTTTTCATACAGGTATATCTCATTTTCACGGAGTGCCCCAGATAAAATAGGGACAGAAAATTTTGTATCAGTTGTACTTCAGCAAAATCTTTTATTGTGAGTGTTCTTCTTTCTGCTGTTTTAGGGGACAGCAAAATATGTGTCTGTCCTTGCATACCCTTACCAAAGATCAGGTATTTCACAGCTCTGATTTATTTTAATTTGAACTGCCACCATTAGGGATGAAGCAGATGAGTATTTGATTTTTGCAGATTCTTTAGACATATGCTGGAATACAGCATTTGGCTAAATGGATTGGAAAAGGAAAAATACAATCTATTCTGTTTTGTACTAATGCACAAAGCTCCTGAAAACAGATGTTGTTCACTATTTTTTCTTTGGAGTCAATGACCTTTCTTCTAATCCTTTCCTACAACTCTGCCTGGATTTTAAAAACCTTTGAAATTTCTGCCTCACCAGCTCAGAGCTTCATGCAGTACAAAATGCTACTGCTGTAATGTAGGATTAATGTTCACAATAGAGATGATGATAAAACAACTTATTTTTCCACTGACAAGAAGTTTCAGCCAGAATACCTGATCACCCATCCAATCCTCCCGTCCTCTCCCCCATCATTTTCAAACTGAAATGGAAGCACAGTGCCATTTTATTTTGTAAATAAGGAATTCTTAACATCAATATTTCCTCTGATTTTAATTAGAAGTGATATTTTCCTGAGGCATACGTTGATTTAAATAAAACCATCTACTTCATTGGAAAATCTTCACACCAAAGTCTCTGCCGCCTCCAGTTTATACATTTTTCCTGCTTGTATTCATGCCAGGGTGTCTAACACATACTATGCCAGATTTGTGATAATCCAAACTGCCATGCATAGGGTTGCTTTTGAGGGTGTTTTTCTCTTTAATTCTTCTCAGAGTCTACTCCTACCTGCAGACTTTATCAGTAGGAGACAAAGAACCATCTAATTTCTACTATCCATAAGAACAACACTGTTTTCTTCCCTGGATGCATGGCCAGAAGTCCAAGGATACTTTCTTTTCCTGAGTAAAATGTATAATGACACACATGAATCATTACTGACCAGGTTATGTTCATCCTGTATTTAAATGAGTTGAAAAAAAAAAAAGAAACAACAAAAAAACACACAAATAGTTTCATTCAGATCCTGCAGAGACATGTAACACATAGTTTCCTTGAATTTGAAGACTCATTACTAAATAAAATGAAGATGAACCCAAATATGTAATTTCATTTATTAGAATTTTGTTGGTTATTTTTAAACTTAGCAAAGCCATAGCTGAGTGCAGTTCAGAAGTAGGCACCATTTAAGAACCTTCAGGACAAAATCTCAGAATTCAGCATAGAAGGATACAGCTTTAAAACCCCATTCCATCTGGTGTGTCTTTAGCCAATGTAAGTTCAACAGTAGTTATACAGTAGTTAACAGTAGTTATAAGTTACTTTGAGGAGAAAGCAAAACTAGAGTGTGTTGTTTTCTGAAAAGTCCAAGAATTCTGCATCTTCTATACTTAGTGGACAAGAACACAAAGTGCTAGGTAAAAATATGACAGCAACATACCAAATTAAAAACATTATTAAAAAATCCATCTTGTCTGAGCAAAAAGTATGCTATACAAACTTGCGTCCTCTCTAAAAAAAATGACATTTGGTGTATTCTTATCACAATAATAATGGAAATAAGCATTTGGATTTGCAAAAGATATATATTAAGTTGCAAATTAAAATATATTGACATATACATTAAGCTATGTTAACATATATTAAGCTATAATTTAAAGTAACTTGGTAAAAACTATATAGCAAGATATTCAAGCTGCAGACATGTATGGGTAAAAAAAGAATAAAAGTTTAAGCTTTAAATTATTTTGTGCTTTGTTAAGAAATTTCTTTTTGAGAACAGTGCTTTTTGTCTGAGTTGTTTTTTTTTCCCCCCAAGAAAAGAGTAACATAGGCCACTCTACCAGGTGGATTTCTTAACACACAGGATAGCCAAAAGGTTTCAAAACCCCTAAATAATTAAGAGGTAGTTACAAGAAGTAGCTCTACAAGGAGTAGACTCACTAAAGCAGGTCTAGTCAGCCTTAATAAAGGCAGGGACCTTAGAGGGTGGTTGTAAGTCAAGTAGAACATTGAAACAAGGACAGAAAGAGAAACAGCAGAAGAGGATTGATTGCCAGCCCCTACTGAACTTTGCCAGAGAGACCCCGCGTGGTCCTGCCGATCCCAGCATCAGTCTTGCAGTAAGTACCTAATCAAAATACTTATAACTGTATTCCTGTGTGGGAAGAAACTGCTTCATTATAACTGATGATAAAGCTCAAAATACTGTGTGAATGTTAATTGGTTTTCGGTTTTAACAACATTTCTTCCCAGATAAATTAGTTTGGTGGTCTATGAGTCTATTCAGTTGCCAAGCTCAAGTTTTAACTTCTGTTTCTCAGTAGTCAGGCTGTGTTGGTTTGGCTGTTCAATATGACTCTTCAAGATTATACTCAGCAAGAGCTGCACATATTGTAAGAGAATCTGTAATGTGTGTCTGTGTCAACTCATTTCTCTCATATAAAAGAAATAACCTGTTCTTTGTGTTCAAAGCATCCTGACTGCTTCAAATTCCTGACAGTGTAATTTACTCTGGTTGATCTTTGTAATGCTTGTTTGGTGCACACCACTTGGTAAAATGTATATGCAAGGCACTGTAGAGAATTGCACCTGCATCAGCAATTTGTGACCACTTTATGAGAAATATGATAGCCCTGAGACTGGGTTCTTATCTACATTCTTTTGTGAAGTAGGCAATAAACTAGGAGCTAAATGAAATCAAACATCTTGTCCATTTTTCTGTCCATTATCTTTTATGGGTTTTAGAAAAGCACAGCAATGAATGATTTACTTGATTAATTTGTCAGATAACTGAAGCAATGGCTAGTTAACTGTACATAATGTGTTGGTAAAGATAGGGTTCCAGGACATCTATTCTGTGGAATAACTATGATTATTTTAGAAACGATTAATTCTGAGATATTTCTAATATCATGCATATACAGAGGTAATAGAGCTATTAAAGAAAATGATGTGAATGAAGAAAAGACCTTGACCCAGAGTCATCCCTGGGATAGTTTTGTCGATTAGAGTCGAGTCACACTAGGAATAAAGTCGACCCCCATGTCAGTATTTTAAATCTCAGGGATCTTTAAAGGTAGTAGAAAAGACTTAGTAAAATTACAGATGTTATTTAAATAACAATGTGATTCAGAGGATGTGAACATATGCTCAGGCATTCAGCTAATGTAAAGGATTTCAAGACCCTGAACAGAATGAGCACTTTAACCAGTAGGACTATTTCAACATTTTAGGGAGGTGGTACCTATTAGACTGTGGTGAATAACAGACAAGGAAATGGTTGTCCAGGCTTCTTTGAGAACAAATTAAAAGTAACATAATTATGGGGGGAAAAAATAGATGAATCCTCAAAAAGATACCATTCAAAATGGTTCAATCAAGTTTAGTGTGTTTTCTCTTTGGTTGATTTTGCATGTAGGCACTGTAAAAGGTCTTCAGAAAACATCAGAAGTGGGATGGTTCTGATAGGGACTGGCATAAGCCATTGTGGAGAGTGAAAAACAGCAAGGGACTACCATAAGACTATCAGAAAGAATGCTGCAAGACATGCCAATTCACAGACAACTTTTGTTTTATTATTTACATGGGGAAAAGTTTAGATCAAGGAAGGGAATGATTCCTAACCACATTCACATGTCACATATATACAACACAGACAGACTCTCAGGCTGTCTGCTCAAGTGAAGATCCCTCACAGATCTTTTAATTGGACAGTGCAAAAACTGGATAGTGCAAAAGTTAGTTACCATCCGAGAAGCACAGCTATTGGCGCACTGTTTGCATGCTATCCATGCATCCTCTGTTGCTGGAAAAGTATTCCACTTTTGCGGCTGAGTTTTGTTTGTAATTTTCCACTGTGTCAGCACACCTTGCTGGTGGGAAAGTCCCAGGTCATGAACTTTATATTTAACATCTTACGTACCCTAGTTCATATCTTAGGCTGGAGAAATCCTCTCAAGGACAGGGATAATGTTGCAGTTGCTAAACATACATCTCAAAGGCATGCAATTAATGGAAGAGATTGCATGTGAGACACAGAGGAGGATACAATTTCCTGAAGAATTTTGCTTTCAGTGCCAAACCGAAGTACTGAAAAAGAAGTTTGGAAGAGCTCAGACCAAGAGGAAGAGAGAAAAACAGTGCTGGAGCAAAATAACAGTATCATGAATTCCAGCACTGACAGGAACAGAAGTTTCAGAAGATGCAAAAAATTTCATACACACACAACTGGGAAATAAGCTGCATATAGAGTACATTTTATTTTAACCTCTGGCAGGTATTGGACAAATTAATCCTTCAATTATCAGTGTTTCTACCCCTTATAGTTACTTCATATACGATGTAACTGTGAATAATCTTATTCATACACATATCTAATATTTTTTCAAAAATCTTCCTAAGCTTTTCTTCACAATGACGTATTGTAACTGTGAGTTACTGTGGAAGGTGAAAAATGCTATTTCTTCTCCAGGAAGTTTATTCTGCAGTCACACTGTCAGGTTAGTCTTCCCAGTTTTTCCACTTCATTCCAATGCATTTGTATGGATTTTCTAAAGATCTTCATGTTAAATATTGCAAAATAACTATTCTGTCCCCCAAAAAAGAAGAATTCACAGGGCTGGCCTAAATTGATGTTTGGAGGAGGACAAGAATGGTGTGGAGAATGGATCCATCCCATAATTCCAGAATACTCCAATTAACGAAGCTATGATCACTTACTGCCTAAGATTCAAAGTTATTAATGGAAACTAGGTAAGAAGGGACTACACTGACACCTGGCAATCAAGAGGAGACATTCAGTCCTGTGTGACAACGCAGACCATGGAACCCAGAGCAAAAGTGTAAGAAGTGCAGATAAAACTTTTGCAGCTGATGAGATCTACTGGTATAAGAAGTATAGTTCTGGAGCAAATTGAACATATCAGGAATCTGACCATGTTTAGGTGAGTTATTTTCAGTATGGTGCTTGGTAGAGATTATTCATTTTAGCAGATCATTCACAAAAATCCACTGATCACCTTGCAATGCCAAAGGTCATACCATAAGCAGGACTTTCTATTTACTCTGTAAGAGAGAAATTCCAAAGAACACAGGAAACCCAGTGAAATTTTTCCTTTTGCTAATCTATTTTACGTAAAAAGTGCTACACTGCAATCTGCCTAAATATCCAGTAATACAGACAGATGAGTTGCACAGAGTTATGTTCAAAAATAGAGTCTCATCTCTTTTAAAATATATATTTTGTTGTTTAGAAATAAGAATAAGAATACCCCCCCCCCCCGAAACCTACAGTCACTACTATAGAGAAAGAGAGAAACACAGAAATTTCTCTCTCTATGATTGTTTTCCAGCTTTAGGTTGAAGATGAGTAAGAAGAAATGCTGCCCAGGCACAGCAGGCATGTCTGAAGTGACCATTAAAAAGATCTGTTAACGAAGTATCCTCTTCCTCTTGACAGAAAGGTCGAATATGGATGAATGAGCTGGCTGATATTACTTGGTTTCAAACAGTTCAGATCTGCTTGCTGAGCTGTTACTTGTTAGTGGATGTCATGCAGAAAAAAATGAATCAAAATACATCAACCTTGTTCCTCATAGGTTTGCACCGAGAGCATTTGAATTATGGTATTTTAACCCCCAAATGCACCAGGTACTTCCCTTTTAATATTTTATGTGATGCTTTTTTGTAAGTAATGAATAACTCATTAACCACACAGTCATCGTATGACATTCCAAAAGTTGTAACATAAATTTAGAGTTACTATTTAACTGAAAAGTGGGATACTGCCTGGCTTCTCTGCACACCAGTGAAAAAAAGCATGTTCATAAGCATTTTGATAAAACTCCAATTCAATATTCTCCTATAAGTCTTTAGCAATGCATTGTACTGAAGAGAAATAAAAACTTAGCAACTCAGGGAATGATATAAAAAAACTCTGGTCAAAGATTTGATGTCAAAAGCGAAGACTTGTGAATTTATGTGTACAATTTTCCATTTGCAATTCTTAGACATCTTTTGTTCATCCTGGAAAGAAGTACATAAAATGTGTTGCCTTAATTTGCCTATCAGGGTCAGTGAAACAATTGAACACTTGCATTCTAGAAAAGGAAAAGGTACAATTTTTTTTCACTTCACAGAGAAAGATAAAGATTTAAATCTATGGCCTGTCTCTTAAAAAGACCCCATGTTTAAATATAGCTTTTACATATTTTGGACAAAATTTATGTGTCAATATACTATTCCCCAAAACAGATAGAAGACCATTCCACAGAAAGAAATAGCTGACGGGAGAAATGTCCAATAAATATCCAGGAACTAAAAATGGCAAGAACATTTTTCATGTATAGTGCAGTACATTTTATGAGGTAAAGTTTTTGTAACATATACAGAATTACACACTATTTGCCCCTTAGTGTTAATGGAAATTTTTCATATCACTCCCTGTGTGCCATGCTGAAAGCAGTTTGCTCCTCTATGTCAAGCAGTTAAAAAGAATTTGGCATTGTAGACTTTTGACTGATTCAGAACAACAGAGAGATAAATGGATGTTTAACATACAGACATTGTAAGTAACATTGGAGGCCTGATCCAAAAATCCACTGAAGTCTGTTGGAAGCTTTCCATTGATTTAAATCAGCTTCAGATCGGGCTCTCAGGCATCTCTTGGCAAGGCCACAGTTAAAACATCTGACAATGTTTGTACTACAAGTCTCCACTTTCACTGGGTTATAATCTGAGTCATAAATATTCACTCTGGACCCATCTCTTGGCACATTTGCTACACCAGTTTTCAAAAGTGGGCTTGATCATTCATAAATTATCATCTATCTGCACAAGTTTCATTCCTTTAATGGGAATACCTACATGGCTCCGTGGAGACTATTTATTTGTGTGTGTTTATATATGTTTGTGTGCATGTGTATGCATACTGAATGCAGAATTTACCCTTATGCTTTTGAAGAAAAACACAGTCATTTCATGGGCTGTATTTGAATGGTCATTTAAATGCAGGTGTCTAGGAAATTAAGGAGATAGACACTGTAACCCAGGACGGGACAACAGAGGCAGGAAGGACAGTGTGATGGGCACAGCGGACAGAGGTGATATCTGTACTGTCCTAGCTGGCACTGCTCAAGCACAAGACAAATTCCTGAAGTAATTGGTCAGACTTACAGAAGAGGCCTGGGAGCTCTCTTCACATGCTCCCGCACTCTCCCCATGACACTCCAGTGGGACTGCGCAGTAACACGCAGGCCATCCCACATGCCTTTGCCTCTTGCTACCATAGTCCCTCTAGAGTCTCTCCCCCTTGCTCTGCCATGTGAATCCTTGACACCCTCTGTATGCTGCTGCCCCTCCACTCCACTGATCTTGAGACACATGGTAATAAATTTCTTCCCTAGAGACACATTTGTATGTGTGCAGGCAGCTACCTGTGAGTGAGGTGCTGAGATTCCTAATACAGGCAAAGGAGATCTAGTCAATACAGTCAATGGCACCTAGAGAGTGACCCATCTCAGTCTGAGACAGATACCTACTGACTGTCAAATTGTTCCCTAGGCTCCGCTGACTGTACTGACTAGATCTCCATTGACTATAATGGGATCTTAGATAACTAGTTCACATGCAACACTTAAATTTTTAAGTGTTTTAATATTGAATTGATTCCCAGCTGTGATGTTTGCATCTGTTGCCCGAAAACTGGTTGAAGCCATTCACACCCATTGTAAAGAGGCAAGACAAACTGGGAACCAGTGTCCTGAGTAACTTTTCACCCTCCACTCCATTCACTGTATTTGTGGGGAGAGGAAGAATTGTTCTGCTTCAGCTGAGCAGGTAACACCATCTACTTATGTCACCCTTTCTGAGTTGCAAGAGGCTTGTAGCTGCCTACTGCTTCATGTGTCCCTGAAAACTGGACTGAGCAGCCAAGGGCAGTGGCTGCCTGCTGTATGGTGAAGAGCTACTAAACATCATGATGTTCTCCAGTCATGTTCAGGAGCAGACTGGGATGATATGCTCTTCAGCTGCCTGCATTGGGCCAGAATTACTTGGCTGATTGGCTGTGTGAGATGTAGTGAGGCATCTGTCTGATAGCTTGAGCAGCTCAGCATCTGGCAGCAAGCTGACTGTTTTAGTAAATGTCCTGGAAAGCCATGCCAGATATAGGTCTCCAGCTGTGGCACACTGATATAGGTCTCCAGCTCTGGCACACTGATGTACCCAGAGCTTGTCCTGTGCGAAGAAGCAAGCAGGTCCTGCTCTACTGACCTTGAAAACGTCCTTCTCCTCTGTTTTGGAGTACCAGGCTGAGCTGCTGGGGAAATGCAGCAGATTAAGCCAAGCTGATAAAGGTCTACATATCTCAGGAGACATGGTCAAAGTTAAAATAGAAGTACCATTGAGCCAAGCTGCTGCCTTAAATGAGCTGCTGCCTCAGTCAGTCAAGAATGGATGGCTTCTCCTGGTATTTCTTTTTTATGCTTTATTATGAGAACAAACCTTCCTCAAATAGAGTTCAGCATCAGCTGTTCTCTTTGGTCCTGTTTCAGTAGCATTTTGTTCTTTTTAATCCTTTATCAAATAACAGTATCGTTATGAAAAATTTCCAGATAAATCCATCAGGCTCCTTTTCTCTTTCATGTCTCGCTGGCTCTGTCCCTGGGATACAACTACCCTGTTCTCTCCTTGATAGGTTCCTAGAACACACATTAGCAAGAATTTGCACTATGATCTGCGTTTTTGTCACCTACTTGGTTACATGAGGTACAGGTTAGTTGAATTATAAATCTTTAAGGGAGCTGCCTTAAAGCACACACTTTGGGATGTGTAGGTTCTCAAGGTTTAATAGTCATTATAGGCATTTGGTAAGGCTTAAAAGGATGACTTTGAAATGACTTACAATAATATAACAAACACTGCAAAACTAAAAGCATTGCAAAAGTATTTTCATGGTTTGCTTTTAAATATCTTCTTGGGGAAAACAGAAATACTTCATGTAAAAATATCTTAATTATCAGATACCTATGACAATAAAATATATAAGTTAATTTTTAAAAGGCCAGATTTCCCTTCTGTAAAAGCAGACTCAAAGTGTTTTTGTTTTTCATTTGTTTGCTTGTTTTTGTGATAGAGCTTTGCTTGTAGGTAATGGATGACTTTTATGATGATTCTATACAAAAAAATCAGTGTGAGAAAGCACTCTTTAAGGGTTTCAGACATCTCATGGTTTAATGCAATAGATGATATTGTACTCTGCATGATTAAGGAAAAACAACTCAAAGAATCTTTATTTCTTATGTAGTCCTATCTATTCTGCATCAGCAAATGATTTAATCAACTGTGACTACAGCCAGACAGTAAACATATGTTACTCCTCCCTCAAGAAGCAGTAGATCTACCCTTGTTTGTTGATTCAAGCATGGTGTACACTTCAACATTATAAGTTAGTCATCCATACTTTTAAATACTGAGAATTAGAAGGTCTTGCTTGCAGAAAGAATCCCAAATACTTACAGGATAGAGAAGAAAAGACCTGAAGAAGCAAGGAGGCAATTATCCTGGAAGAGGTTCCTGAGAACGGGGAATTTGCCAGCCTGTAACTGTACCAATACATTTTAACATCTTACCTGGCAAGAAAGCAGTGCTTTGTTTTGCTCCCCAAAGCATAGGCTGCTGAAAACAACACTGTGGAGCAATAAAGCCATTGATACACTGGTGCTGTAACATCATTTTCAGGGAAGTCGCTTGAGGGCATGTTTCACAGCGCGGCACTATAAAGCAATGGTTACTTTTGGTGATATGAGTGTTATATATAAATACACTCAGCATGTAAGAAACTCACCACAAAGATGATAGTGGTGTTTGCTCTCATTTAATATTTTTCTGCTCTTCTTTCTTAGTGCTTCTCCAGTGCACTGGGGTGTTTGATGCTTCCCTTATTACACTATTTTTATTCCTTTCCCACACTCACCTAAACATACTGCCACTTAATTTTTGGCTCTGCCCTAGATCAGAGACCAACAACAGGATTTTCTGAAATACCTAACTCACATGGATTGTAGGGTAGGTCCCCACAGTGAACTCAGTGCCCCACATTAGATATCTAAACTGCCTGTCAAAGCCACGTTAAAAGTTGTGGAGGCCTTATGTCAAGCCACATACTGTGAGCACCCTATCTGCTCTCTTCTACAATACTTTTAGTAGCAGTGGTTTCACCCTCCTGTTCTTAGAAGCAAAAAGGAAGACTTTCTCACACTTTCCCTGACAAACAGGGACAGAAAGCTGTTAAAACTGAATGCTCAGCACCAAAGAAATATCAGACTCACAAACCCTATTACGTCCCACTTGCTGCATCGTTACAGAGTAGTGTTACCATTTTTTTCTCTCCCCGTCTCAGTGAGCCTGCTGAAACCAGAATCCCCATTTGTCAGAGTGGAAGAGTAGCCACAGACTTGTACCTATGAAATACGGCCCTAAGTAGTCCCTCTCTGAGGGACTCAGTCCTGCACTGTGGTTTTTCTCCTACTGGCTCCGGTGATGTGCCAGGCAGCAGCTCTATTGCATGAGCTGCCCAGGTGCCATCTCAAGGCACGCTCTATATGCCATGTTACAGGAGAATTTCATGGGTTTCTATTTTGGGTTGGCCTTTAAGGTAAGGCTGGTCAGTCTCACCTCAATCCCAGGTAAGGTAACAGAACAAATCCTCCTGGAAGCCATTTCCAAACATATTAAGGACAAGAAGGTGACTGGGATTAGTCAGCATGGATTTACAAAGGGGAAATCACTTTTGACCAATCTGATAGCCTCCTACAATGAAATCTCTAGCTTGGTGGATGAAGGGAGAGCAGTTGTTTATCTTGACTTTAGCAAGGCTTTCAACACCATCTCCCATAACATCCACATCAACAAAATGATGAAGTGTGGACTACATAAGTGGACTGTGAGGTGCACTTAAAACTGGCTGTACTGCAGAGCTCAAAGGGTTGTGCTCAGCACCATGAAGTCCAGCTGGGGGTCAGTAATTAGTGGTGGGTCTCTGGGGGTGGATTTTGGGTCCAACACTGTTTAACATCTTTGTGAATGACTTGGGCTGTAGGACAGAGTGCACCCTCAGCAAATTTGCAGATGATATAAAGTGGGAGGAGTGTCTGATACACCAGACAGTTATGCTGCTATTCAGGGGGACCTCAACAGGCTGGATAAATGGGCCAAATGGAACCTAATGAAGTTCAACAAAGAGAAATGCAAAGTCTTGCACCCATGGAGGAATCAGCCCTTGCACCAGAACAGGCTGGGAGCCAACTGGTTGGAAAGCAGCTTTTGCGGAGAAGGCCCTGAGGGTCCTGGTGAATGACAATTTGTACATGAGCCAGCAATGTTCCTTTGCAGCAAAAAAGGCCAACAGCATCCTGGGCTGCATTAGGAAGGCCTGCAGCTTGATGGAGGTGATCCTTCCCCTCTACTCAGCCCTGGTAAAGTCACATCTGGAGCGCTTGGTCTAGCCATAGGCTTCTCAGTATGAGAGAGACATGGACATACTGGAGCAAGTCTAGCAAAGGGCCACAAAGATGATGAAGGGATTGGAGAATCTGACATAAGGTAGAGACTGATAGAGCTGAGATTGTTCAGTATGGAGAAGAGAAGACTCGGGAGGATCTTGTCAATGTGTATAAATATCTGATGAGAAGGAATAAAGAAGAAGGAACTAGACTCTTCTCAGTGGTGCCCAGTGACAGGATGAGAGGCAATGGACACAAATTGAAATACAGAAAATTCCTTGTAAACGTTAACAACAACCAGCTCACAACAAAATTCACTGTGAGGATGGTCAAACAATGAAATAAGTTGCCCAGAGAAGTTGCGGAGTCACAATACTTAGAGGTACTGAAAACCTGACTGGACATGATCCTGGGCATCCTGCCATGGTTGCCCCTGTTTTGAGGAGGGCTAGATGGTCTCCAGAGGTTCCTTCCAACCTCACCCACTTCGTGATTCTGTTGAAATCTCTGACCCTTTTTGATTCAGGGTTACTAGAATGTTTGTCAGTCTCTGAATAATCCATATCCACTGTTCCAAGCTTAGCTGTTAAAGAAAAATGGGTTTAAGTCCTTTTATTACCAAGAACCTGAATTATTGCATAAAATAAGCAGTAGTTGCCTCTTCTGTGCTTTGTCAAGGTTTCTCCTCCAGCCCACTCTCCCAGAAAAAACCCACAAGATGACAGCCATTTTGGGAGAGTCACTGCTCTTGCAGATGTGCATTCTTAAGCTTTGGGCAAACTAATATATCAAGTCTAAAGACAGCTAGTAACAACTAGTGTTTAGATATCTTTCAGAATTGGCAGGAAATTGGTGCCAGACTGCTCTGTCCTGTGACAACTGGAGTACTTCTTAAAGTGTGCCAGGAAAAGCTGTGAGAGGCTGGGGAACATCTGAGTAAAAACTGAGGAGCCTATAAAGCTTAGGTACTTGCAGGGTTTCACGTAAGTATCTCAGTTGCACTTACAGCTCTCTTTAGGCACCTTTTCTGGCTCTAGATCTTCATTCCTCATCTTCTGGGAAATCCCAGACTTGCCGAAAGACTGACAGCAAGTCCTATATCACAGGCAGTACAGGAGGAGTCTGCCTGGGCATTAGAAGTTAATGTTATGCCAGAATCAGAGCTGGCTGCTGGGCTACAGACAGTTTATGGCAGGAGCAGCAGCTGCTACCCATCCATACTGAGAGCTTAGAGTCCTTGGGTCCCTGGGTCTGTGTAAATATAACTCTGCTGACCCTACTTTTGGCCCTGCTGCTCTCCATATTTGTTACATGTTGGTGTGGAGACTCTTTCAGCAGTTCTTCTGGGAAGCTTGAGTAATCCATATAGTCTCAGTACAAGGGCTTTAATAGTGCAGATTGGTGCTGACTTTTTGCTGTGGTAAGAAGTTTCATCCTGAAGAAATGTTTAGGGTCACCTTAATGACTTTGAATCTTTTGGTTGTTTACTCCTTAGTTCACAAATTAATTTTCTCCAGTGTCTTTCCTACGAGCGTAATAGCAAGTGGTTCTGTTCTTGGAAGCTTAGGATATGGCCAGCTAAAATTTGTTTTTTCAGTGCCTATTAAAAATGATGAAAGATAAATCTTCAGTCATCTGCAATGATTGGACCCTTATATGAAAGCTAAAAATATCATGAAAATGTTAGGTCAGGTTAATCAATACCAAGTAAGAATAAAAGATGCAGTTTGAATGACACTCAGCACTCTCCATGTCTGTCAGGTAAAAGAGGGGGAAATGTGTAATAAACAATTTCCCCCTTAAACTGAAAGATTAATTGTACTGTTAAGCAAACCTCCTTTGTGTGTCAGAATGACTCATTCCTTCCTATTGTTAAGAATACATTAATCACTGCAGATACTGGGTTTTAGTGGAGTTTAATTAGCAATTAGATGATGTTTCTAATGTATTTTCTTCAAAGTCCCATTGCTTTTCTTCCTACCCTCTTCACTGTATACATATATGTTCCAGTGCAATATGGTATATGGTATTAAACCAGACAAAGTGTAGATGACAGTCACAGCTGGTTATTAATATTGATGTTCACCTAATTAAACATCATAACCCTGCAGTGTTAATTTATAGTACCTTCAATAAAAATCTAACAGATTTGAATATATTAGGTATATGGCAGAAATAAATCATCTAGTCAACAGTTCTGTAGCACTTAGTCATTTGAGGAAACTGATTTTTTTTTTAATATATAGTTTTATGCCAATTAACTTTATTACTTTGAATTGAGAAGGAAACCTTCTTTCCTTGCGGCTGTACTTCCTTGCAGAAATCAGATACTTTTGTGGTTGACTGTTAGTAGGAAATTTTGGGAGTTATGAATTACAAATGATATCAGATCCTAGAAATGATTTAGCACTTCTTCATTACAAGCTTGGTATCTGATATTAGATAATGAATATGTTTGTAGGAATGATTATTTTTTCCCCCATCTTTTATTTTCTTCTCTGTAATAAAAGATATCAACTCCTAAGTAAACAGTCTTTCACCAGATCTATTTTGCATAGCCTAAGACTAGGCATAACCTATTATATCTGAAATGGAATGCATTGCAGCTATATAAAATGCTTTTTCATCAGGAATAGTAGATTAAGAATGCTGCATGTCATGATACAACAGTTTTTATTTTTAATCAAAGGCAGTTCAGATTCAGGCTAACCGTATTTCATTTAGCCTCCATTCCCTAGTGTAACACAGCAAAGTAAGTCAGTAGTGATCTTCCAACCCATCCCACTTCTCCTGCTCCTCAGAATCTATTGTTTTTGTTCACTTATCACCTTTTGGATCATATTTCATTTCTATTTGGGGATGTTAAATGTGATACAGAATAGCTACTACCTATTTGTTCTAAATTGCTTCTTGCTGCAGATTCTTATTCCTTTGCTGTGTAATGCATATCAGTTTTACTCTCATGATCTAATAACACATCAGAGCTTTTCAAAAACACTGGACCAAGTGTGCAGTCTGCCTCAGGAGTTTGACTGGGGCCTGATCCTCTTAAGTACCATCTAAATACAGACAGCAGTTTAGACCACCTTCTTTCCAGGATCACCTATCTGATAGAAATTTACATTCATCAGACACATTCCTATTTGACCTGAAAGTTTGGAATGGGTGACACTAACACTCTGTTGTGATCATTTTTAGGTAGGCAGGCACTTGAACTCTTTCTCAGTTCCCTGAGAAGGCAGAAAAATTAGACATGAGCAGGAATATAATTAGCTTTACCTGTCAGTGATAGGAGAGTACAGTTACAGAGACTTGACAGCAAGGACCTCTGGTCCCTGCTACCAAGGCATTTTAATGCATCTGGCCCTGGAACCCTAGGTCTGCCTTCTTCTAGCAAATGCAGCTACTAAGATACAGTTGGACTTCTTTTAGCTTACTTGTTGCCATTATGAACACAGGGAAGAAATAAGGCTGAAGATCGATATGTTTCTTAGAACTCTGGTTAATCTGTTGAACATTTAGTCTACAGCAATCAAATTTTGGATAAAAATAGGTATTGAAGAAGTAGCTGGCAAGAAAAATACCTGTATCACTACCTTTTTCTGTAAACATGCTTTTTTTCTGTAGCAAAACAAAAATAGTTAAACAAAAGAATTTCTCTGTTATGAAGAAACATGTAAATTTATCTTTTTCAGTGAAAACTTTTTTTGGTTTCAAAAGGCTGAAAAAAAGTTTTTAATTAAAAAAATTGCTTATTCTCATACAGTAGTTCCCCCACACATATACTATTCTGAGATTGAATATGTTATCTCAGTAATGCCTTTATCAATCTGAAAATTCAGTACAGAACCAGTTCAACTCATGGACGTATGAGTCAGACCATATGCTAACTGAAATAAAACTAAGTTGAATAATGGATTTAGACACCATTACGCTAAGCATTACAATCCATAACTTTTAAGGGCTTGGCTCCAGAACGGAATGTTTTAAGCATCTTGTTTCCATTATGATACATTCGTACATCCAGGCACCTTGAAACAAGGTCCAAAATAACACACGTTTAGGAGAGAGAAACCTAAATGTGAGGCAATGTTTAAAGCTTTCTAATAAGAAACAGTGGGCATGCAACCTAAACATGGACTTTCACTATAATTTGGAAGCACCTCAGTCTCACTGGTATTTGTGGCTTTGAACCCTCTTCCAAAGGAACAACAACTTTCTTTCACAAATGGAAGAGGAAACCTAGCCTTCCCTTTACAACACAGCAGCAGGAGGAAATACTCTCTCACCTTATACACAAGGATTCAGTATCCTAGTATTTGCTTATTTTATCATGATGTAGTCACCAGAAAAAAAATAAATGCATTCTTTTGCACATGGACTGGAACCCGGTCTGCATCTCCTATAGGAGTTTCCCTATTAGTAAGAGCAAGGCTCTTCCCACGCTTAATCAATCAAAGGCTCTTCCAATACTTAATCATGTGTTACGGCTTATGCTTTGTCTCCCCCTTCATCCCAAAACACACTCACAGATACACATAGGCACAAGCACATACCACAGATTAGCCCGTAGGCTTGTGGCTACAGCAGCTTTGAAAGATCCTGATGAGGTTCTGGGTCTGAATCCCCGCAGCAGGTGGTAGAATTAAACCAAGTAACTTTTGTAACCACTCTGCTGTTGTATTAAGCACTTCCCTAGGCTTTGTTTTCATCTTTTCTTTTGAAGAAGCAGCTCCCATTTCATTTTGTAAAGAGCACGGTTTTGCACTTGCACTGTGGTAATCTCTGTAAGCAGTTCCTCAGCAAACCTACATCCTGCGATGCCTGGCATGGGAACCCTGATTTAATTTAAGTGTGAGATTAGTGTTGCTCTGCTCAACCTGCCAGGCAAAGTTGTACCTTGGAACAACCTTGAGTCATTGGTGTCAGGGAATTTAAATATTGGAAAAAGGTGTGTAGGGCATGTAAATTCCCCCAGGGCTTTGTGGATGCTAAACTCTAATATTCAGGATTACTGTTTGGGATTTAGACAGTTCTCAAGTTAGGCCAATAATCATATTTTGGATGTAGCCCACTGAGTTTCTTCTACATACAATTATCTTGAATTGAAAGGAAGCCTAGCACTATTTAAGGCTTCTGAGAGGATTGGTGTCAAGCCACGGACAACAGATAGCAAAAACATTTTTACTCCTCTAAGAACTTCTTTGCTTTATGAACAACATGACTTTTTCACTAGATGAGTGCTGAAAATGATAGGGACAAGGTATTGATAGCTCAGAAAATGAGTCCAGAGCAATGGCCAGCTAAACAATCAAAAACTGGTTTCAGGAGCCTGGAGTTTATTCTCTCTGTCAAGCTGGCAAGCAGCTCCCTGTACAAAGAATGGAGTTTACAGCATATTCTCTTATCTGTCAATGTATGGGAGGAGGAGGCTGTTTCAAAGTCATTTTTAGTAAGCCCACCAGGACAGAATTACAATTATCCATTGTGGGCAGATCAAATGAGAAAACCTTCACTGATGTAGAGTTTTCACTGTGACAGCACTCAGAATTTGGATGACAATTCCAAAAGCAGAGTGTTAACTTAGTGAGAGCAATTACAACTTCTGCATGTTTTCTTGATTACTTTGGTCATTAAAATGTGCAGAATAACACTTTTATACAGCTCCTAACATAAATGTACTTCAGTCCAGATTCAAGTCTTAGATAGCGAGTAAAACTGAAGTTACTGGTTTTGTTCCCTTGGTGAAACCTTTACCTCTTGTCTGGTTCATCAGTGCTGGAAATTTGTTGAGACAATTCTAATCAAGACCTGCTGCATATTTGAAAAGGATGCAATGCTGATTTACCCTTTATGGTTACTGCAGTCGCACAGAATGTCAGCTACCTCTGCTGACCCTGGTTTTCAGTAAAACAATGAGCATAATGCATTAGCTCATATTCCAAAGCTTTCTACAAAACCCCAGGTCACTTATATAATTCTGTGCCCTAGCTCCACTTGTAATCTCCTGGGCGTTTTCAGGTCAACCTGTTGCCATCTTGAGTAGTGGCTATACCAAACAGGTCAAGTGGTTAATGTTCCAATGAAGCCATTGCAAATAAGTCAGCCCTATAATAAACCTCTGCAAAAGCCCACTTGTCAGTAGAAAATAAAAAGTATTCAGTCTAGGAAAGATTGTTAATTTAATAGATATCAGAAAATCCTTTCTTCTTGGGTTTGCAATAGTACTTTCACCCAAAGATGAGGAGAGAACTTTCTTTTGAAATAGATCGGTGCCAAGCAGAAAATTATATGAAGACATAATTTTTTTTTTTAGAAATATACAGAAATTCAAAGTGTCATTTGTAGGAATGACATAAGCACTTAGGTAACCACCATGGTGTGCACCAGTGCATAGCCTTGTGATATGACATCTGCTCTATGGCATCTGTTCCTGTGTTCCTGTTCTCCTCACCCTACAATAATTGTGAGGGAAGTCAAGGTACTTCAGTTCTTAATGAAAGAGTGAACTGTTTTCTGCTCACCACGATAAGGAGGGGTAAGAGAATGCAATATAAGGTTCTATTTCCCTTTCTAGCTTTAGAATAAGATTTTGTGGCTTAGGCTTGAGGTATGGTTGCAAACTTCTTATCAGTGAGAGCATACAAGCATACTGGTAGCTTTGCCATTACAGGCAGGCAGAGATTTAAGTATCTGTAAGGTTCAACAGTAATAGTTAAATTGAGATGTCACTCTATGATAACTATGACCTAATAGTTTTCTTTACTGCCCAAGTATCTACACTGAGACATCTAGACTAGTTCTGAAAAAGAAACTTTAAACTGAATAAACACTAACACTCAGTGAGCAGTACTCCTAAAGTCTGTGTCTTTTCTTTTTTAGGAGAGGCTCATATGTTCATTCAGTTCTTCTGGTTTATCCCTCAAATGGAATGAAAAATCTTTTCCAAAAGTTGCTGTTGTCTGATGGCACTTAATGCTTTGGGATAGAAGAAGAACTTTCCTTAAAGAACTTTCAGAAGAGGAAACCAGATCTGTGCAGATATAGAAACATATTACCAGAACCCTTTGCTACCAGTAAGAATGCAAAAACTAAGAGTGTAAAAGTTCAGAAGAGGCCTCAGAAGAAGCACTGATGGGTATTTCTTAGCCAGACATGGTTCTTTTCAGGTTCTGAAGTAAAAACACCTTCAAGCAAAGCACTGGGAAGCAGTTGTTGACTCCTGCAAAGACACCCTGTGGGATGGCATCTGAACTCCATCATGTGCACTGACTCCTAATGAGAGCCCCTCCACCTTGCTCTTAATCATGCAGATGCAAGTAACAAAAGGATTGAACTAGTATAAACAGTGAACAATATAATGGGGTGACATGTCGCTACTAAACCTCAAGTCAATTGTGTAGATATAAATAATCAGAATGGAAATCATGGTTAAGCAATGTATGTATAAATATGAAAATTGTCAGAGGATCTTCCAGCCCAGAATATTCTGTTAACCCAATTACCAGAAAGCTGATTGCCAATCTGACTCCAGTACGTCAGGATGGCTGCTTCATTAAATCTAATGGCTCCCTGAGGCAGGGAATGAGGTGGGTTAATACTGTTAAATTTTCATAGTCCAATCAAAAATGTGGTGACATCAGCCTGCCCATATCAGAAACGATTAGAAATATGATTATAAAGAAAATTTGTAATGTACAGCAAGGAAGTTCAGAGAAAAACACCAGGGAATTCAAATGTTGATCTCACTTTGAATGAATTCTTTGTTCCAAAAGATTTCTTGGCACAGCAAGTTAACAGGTGTGCTGTAAATAGTGTAATACAATTTTTTCCATTACAGCTGAGAAAGTACATTTTTTCCCATTATAAGGAATTCAGAAAATCACTTCTGAATGAGTGAAGAGCAAAGGGTATTTTTTTTTCCTGAGATTTTATTTTTAGCACTTACTTTTATTGTGAATGATTCTCACTTCAGTGGAAGTCATAAAAAAATTAGATAAAAGGTGTACTATAATTATAGTTCAGCATGAAAATACCAAAAATAGCACATACAGAAGTTGACATGGTGCAGTGCATATAGTGGATACTTTGTCTGACATCATCAATTGCTGTATTACTCCAGTTTTGTGCCAGTGTAGTTCCACTGAAATCAGTGGAACAGAAAGATACAGGAAGAACTAGAGCCCCACAATGCATGTACAACATAACACAGTCTTTAAAGTCTTCTTGTAAAGACTTGTAAATGGCTGGCCTTAGACAAATCAGACATTAAACAATTGCCCAAATTGAGATAGAGGGCCTTACTCTATGCTAGAAAATAAAATTACCAGTCTCTTCTCTCCCTCCTTTCCTCCCTGGAAAGAGTTCATCTGGTCACCTGAGCAATTTTTATCATTCTTACATGCTTCTAGCTCTCCTGCTCCATGGCTTTTCTCCCCCCCATGTCCCTTATTCCTACCTTACATCACCACCTGGAAGCACAGGTGGCAGAACTGCCTCCAGTGCTGCCAAATGCAGTGTAGTGGATCAGGTATGGAAGTGTCGCTGTCAGTCTTTCACTCTGAGTTCACTTCTGATTTCCATCACTGATTTTAATACAAAACTTTGGGCAAATCATTTCCTTCCTTTGTGTCTCTTTTCTTGACAGATTTGGGGAAGCAGGGTTTTCTGTGCTACAGCAGTGGCAGAAATAATTCTAAAGGACAGGTGACCTGAAACATTAAGTAGTGGGCAGATGCAGGCAAATTGCCTCCGTAAGCACTGCGATTGTGCATGATCCTTTCCACCTGCTAATGAATATGCATGTGGAAAAAAGAAACTCTTTTTTTTCTTACTATGTTGAGCCTGCACTGGTAGTGAATAAATAACGACAATAAAATATGAAGTCACCTATATTAAAAGTTTAACAAAAAAGTACAGTTAAAATCTGCCTAGGAATAAATATAGGTTTGGAATTAGAAGGCTTCTAAATATCAGAGAAATATCTACAATATGCATTCAGCAGACAGGTTTGGGACAAGAGAAAGGGTAGTTTTAAGGTAAATTTAGACTGTGGCTGTAATTTCCAGAATGTCAGTGATCCTGAAGTTTCTTTTCCATCCCACATACCACTTTGGCAGACTGAAAAAGTGTGTGTAATTAGCACTGAAAAGAAATTAATCCAAGAAGACAAAGGCTATCACCAAAGGAAAACATGCTAAGGAAAAAGACAAGACTGTTGATAAAACTGTAATGGGAACTGGCAGAAAAGAACCTCCACAACTGTAAATCTTGGCATAATCTTGAGCATTATCAGAAGAAAAGAGTCAAACTGTGTGATGTAAAGAAACTTCCTTCTCTTCTAAGATTTCCTATCACAAGGAACACAAATAGATTCCTAAGTCAATAAATTAAATACGCACATACATTGTCAGCTACTACATAATCCTGGAGATGACTAAAACACTTTGGTGCTCAAATGTCTATCCTTTCCCAATGGCACCTCTGCTTCTGCCACTCAACATATAATGTACTGCTCAGACCTTGGCAGTGCTCACCCATTTGCAATGTAAGCCTAATCAGAGCTTCAAACTTGATACTCCTTTGAGTGTTGCACTTGTGGAGGCCAATTCAGAGCAGTTTTCAGATCAGCACAACCAGACAAGCCTTTTACTAAATACAGAAGTACTGGTTGCTATGCATGCAGTGTACCCTCCTGCCAGCGGTCCACCCAAAAGTTGGATGTATGGATTTAATCTTTACTGTGGCTATCTTGAAACAAGAGCTGAAATCCAGATATACTGTGCCCTGGATTATTCTGAGTTCAGTAGCTCTTGGTTTTATTTAATTATTTAATATTTGTTACATTTAACTATTATTTTACTTAACAATATGAATATCCCTAAATCTGATGGCTAAGACAGCTATGTAAAACAAGGATGCAACAGTTTCAGGTCCTTCCTTAAGCAAAACAGGGATTTTAAGATGAATCTTGGTATCCAGTTATTTAGTCACAGAATTGGTCTCAGAGAGATAAAGCTTCTTGTTTGAGAGAAGTGAATTTTAAATGGCATGATACACTTGCCTACAGTCTGGAGACAAGCAGACAATTACCTTTAAGACAGTGGACTTAATGCTTCTTTTTTTTTTCCTCACTGTTTTCTGTTAGCTCTCTTGCACTGGCTTAGTGGGGTCCCTTCCCCTTATATGGGTCCTGGTTTAGGATGCTAAATCTACTGCAGAGCAGCAAAGCAATAGGTGGTGCAGCTTTGTGTCTTACTGGGCCTTGTTTTAGGAGTTTTGCCAACAGTTTCACAGGGAAAAAATTCAGTCTTGCCCCAGAAAAAGATATGGGGCCAAATCCTCTATGCACTACATCAGGGCTGGGTCTTGCTGTAGCCAGAACTGGAGCCACACTATTGAATGTTACAGTGGTTTTGCTGTGTAACTTCAGGATTACGAAGCACACATAGCAGCAGTCATAGTTAAAATCAATGATTCACAGTGAAGAACAAAAATGATTTCTACTTTGACTGAGGATCTCAGTGCATCCACACAGCCCAGTGCAACATTATGTAAAGATGCTTTGGCCTTAATCCATCCAACTCAAGTCTAGAACCAAAAGTGATATTGTTGTACAAAAGTGATTCTTCATAGGAAAAATGAACCAAATTAATGTAACCACATTGCTTTTGGAAAAAAATTATTTTCTGTGCCTTGACCTTATCAGTCAAAACCAGCTGTGGGATCCTGTGCTGCATTATTTCGTGTGAGTTGCTTCTAGTATATTTTAGTCATTGGGTTGATATACAGTCTGACTAAAAGTAGGATGTAGGAGCCTAAAAAATGGACAAGACCTTGAGGGTAATCAAGATGCCTGTTGTCCAGCCCTGCAACCTCCACCACCTGCATTCATTGGGCATTTGTCTACTCATCTCAAAGGTCGTTAGGTGAGCCTGAGTCTCAGTAGCTTGGTGTGGTCATGCAGTTGCTTATCTCCCACTAAATACTCTTCTGTGATCCAGGCTTAAGCTGACCTACCATCTCTCTCCATCTTCTCCCTGCCTGAAGTTAAAACTTTCCTGTGTTTAAGACTAGTGGTAATGCAAAGGTCTTGGTGCAGTCAGGAATGCAGAAGACATAGGATTGTCTGGAGAACATGCATGAGGGAACCAAGTTCCAACATTGACCTGGTGGGAAGTAAAAGAACCCTGGCAAGTAAATAAATTTTACGCCAACACACAACTGACTGCAAAACAAAAATAGCAAAATGCTAAGAATAGCTGTCAGGACCCTTGGTTTCCCCTCTTGTCCCAAGCAAGTGGCCTAGCTGTTACATTGGAATGAGATTCACTTTTGCCTGTTCTTTGCCCAGCCTCATAAGTGTTGTGTTATGCCCTATCTGGAGAACTCTGTACATAAGAGAGTGGAAGAGACGAGGAGGATAGCAGGGGACAGAGCTCCCATTCAGGCTGGAGGCTAAAACCTTCTTCTGGGGTAGGGTTTGGTTCATTGCTCTGAGTGGATGCTTGATCCCTGTGACACAGGGATTCCCAGTTCTGGCCAAGTACTCTGATCTGTGAGTCTATTATTGAAAATGTAGCATCACTGTTCTCTCATCATTTAATGACTTTATTCAGAAAAGGCTGAGCAGGCTGGATCCCAACTGTGTGGAATCATCAGCAGTTTTCTATTCATCCTATAAGCTCACAGTGGAAGAGAAACTCCCAATTTAAATGCCCTTGATTGCTCTCTAAAGATGTGTAGTTCCCAAAATAACTAAAGGAGAAAGGGAGGTTCCAAAAGTAGAAATTTCCACATCAGGCCTACAGAGGAGCCCACTATGTACTGGAAATGTATGGTTAAGGAAGCTGATGGAGCTCCCTGTGTTCTCCAAGGACCCAAGTTTTGTTAAGACAGTATTTAAACTAGGCATCTAAATAAAGCAGGTTTGATTTTAAGCTAAGTTTGTATTCTTACAAAATACTAAGGGTAACAAGATGAACATACGGTAGATCTATTTTTAATATTCAAGTCTGCTTGAAGTTTTCTGCTCAAGTGTTCTGCTATTGAGTCATATCTGATTAAAATAGCTTTTCAGTTCACCTTTAAATAACATGATTTATTTATTTATTTATTTAAGCAAGAAAACAAATTACTTAAGCTTTTCAAAAAAATCCCCAAATTTATTTTGAAACATTGGACACAGGGAAATAGATCTCTGCATGTTTGTTTAATGACCTAACCATAGCTCAGAGAAAGTCCTACAATCTGGTGAAGCATTGGTTAATTTTTATTATCTGGTGAGGAGGAAGGAAGAAATTTTAAACATCAATATTTAAAATGAAGCTATTGACCTGAACACCTGTTCCACTTTTTTATTTTTTTATTTTATTCCAGGAGTACTAATTTTATGTGCATGGCAGAACTTGGAACAGATGCAGTGAAGCAGAAGTCAGAAGAATCTGTTTGCTCTGATTGCTGGCCAGAGGGCAATGCAGGACTACATAGGAATGCTGAAGGCAAACGAGCAGTGCATTTCGGACTGATCAAAGTATGTAAAACACACAGGCTTTTCTTTCTGTGTGTTTGTTTGTTTTTTTCCAAAGAGCTAAGTACATCAACATGTTTTCAAACTTTAAGGATTTTACAGTGAGTCAGTGAGAGATCAGGTTTATTTTAAGTACATGCACACTTTATAAAAATAATAAAACTGTGCATGTGTAGATGAAAAAAATGATGTCCTAATAAGCTGCATAAATCAGATGCAGGCATAAAGAATGAAACTCTATTAAGTGTTGTATTAAACAGCTTCATGGAAGTTTGCATGCATAATTTCTTTAATTTACATTTTTATAATCACTAGTTCTTTATAAGAATATGGATCATGCCTTCTATCTCAGCATCCCAAAGTGCTTTGCAAATATTTTGTGAATTAAAACTGGTAACACCACAGTCAGGTAGGAAAGCAGAAATAACACCATTTTTATGGTTGACAGAAACTGAAACACAAAGAACAATTTTGCCAACTCCCATGAATTTTTCATGCATCTCACTTTATTTGGTATTTTTCTTTAAAAAAGCTTGTTAGATTGCCACGACCTTTTTGTTTGGTGATGAACCCGTCACATGAGTTCCTCCCTCTGATCATACCCGTAAGCAGTTCAGTGCCTCAGTTTTGCTTCTGCAGCTGTTAATGGGGATTGCTCTCTAAACCCGGTATTGTGAAATTATCTGGATTCAAAACAGCCCTACTGCCTATCGCCTCCCCAAAGTAACATAACACGGATTATATTCCTAACCCATGTTCTAGCAACATGCCTCACGTAGTTGCATGGGTGCAGACAAAGGATAGTTAACCACAGTGAAAGGTCAGGGATGAGCAGACAAGAGGAAACCTCTCTTGTAGGCTGTGTGGACCTGCATACCAAGACATTAACTAGCTTGCTTTCTTTAAAGGCACAAGTAAGTAGGTAAAACCTGGGTCAGGCCTGGGGTTTGTGGAGAAGGGAGACTTATGTGGTTGTTTATCTTTTATGTATGTAAATATGACTACTTCTAGCAAATAAGGGACAATCTCTTAGCTGAGCTAAGCTAACATACTTCCATCATAAACAGGGAAATGAGCTGGACTGATAGGATGAATACAAAGTTAAGGCTTTGTTCAGATGTTCATAATTCCTAAGAGTGAATTGCTGCGTACCCTTAGGTAATGCACATCATCCCTGCACTTCCATTTCCTCAGTAATACATGCCTTACACACAGCACTGGAACAAATTATTTAATGTTTTCACAGTAGACTGAGTATCTCTGGTATCTCTGTGGCTTTGGAAAGAGCTTTCATCATACAATAAATAGCTAAAGGTAAATAAGTAGGAATGATCACCCCTTTGCTAAGAAGAAGTGAAAGAGAGATAAAGGGTGAACTAGTGGCTATACTGAAACTGAGCACATTTGTGCTATTAAATTCAAAGGACCCAGGATTTCAACCAAGAAATTAGAAAGCCTCTAACCTCTTCCAGAGCTGAGCAAAGCCAACATGAGAACATATGTGAATCATTTAAAAGAACTAGTCAAAAAGGATTCATCAAGGTTGTTAAAAATAAATGATCCAGAGAGTACATTAGGAGCAGAATATTAGATAATAGTAGAACAGGCAGAAAAATATGAAATCAGGTCACATCCGTCCAAGACAGTAATTTGCCTACTTTTAAATATTATTGAGATCTGATTGGAGAATGTAAATTTTGTGAAAACTTTAACAAATTCTGGGAAGGAGGTCATGTGCAAAACCAACCCCACAAAACAATCTCTTAAAAAAAATAACAAAATGGAGTTGTGTGAAATGTCCATCTTCAGACAGTAGAGACGAGGTTTCTGACTCAGGCTTTTACCAGAGACTTCATCCCACACCTCTGAAACTTTGTTATGGAAAAGACCATTGAAAGCAACTGTATAGAACATTTTTTGTTTTGAGCAAAAAGGTTTTCCTGATGTGAAATGATCAGCTGAAAGGGTTTTCAACACCTCTCATCACTATTATTGTTTAGATTTGCTAGCAATGCTGAATGCTTTCCACACAGTGGAACTTCTTGCTTGTGTTCTGGGACCTCACAATCTTAAAAATAAACAAGCAAGCAAGCAAACAACCCCCTGAAAAACTAAGACAGACAAAGGAAGAAAGAGAAACAAAAAATGAAAATAGCTGTGGAACAATGGATTATGTGCCATGGGAATAGTGTGAGAAACTAAGCAAAATGAGCTGATCAACAGTGTGTTAATGTGTCATTAGCAGCCTCTTAGTTGTTTCCTGTTAGTTTGAGAACATTAATATTGCTAGTCCCTCTCACCAATTCTGCTGCTTTTCTCCCCAGCTGTTCTCAGAATGTTTTCAGTGTTTCATCTTACCTTTCTCTCAGATACAGACAGGGAGCCAGTATGTGAAGTAGATGTGAAAAACTGAACTGACTGATTTTTTGCAGACCCAATGGAAAAAGTAGGATCTTTATGAAGAATTAGATGAGAGGGTAAGTATATTTGGAGGTCAGCTCAGGAACAGCTTGCTCTCCGTAAAAATTAAGAAGACACAGATGGCTGTGAGAGAAGTTAGGCTCAGCCTCCCCCCCCCCTCTTTTCTCTGAACCACTGACAAAGGGTAGAGAGCAAACCATAGTGAGGGAGGAGGGGTAAGCAGGAAGAGGAAGGATGCTGAGTAAGACTCTTGCCTTAGGTCTTTGGTTTCCATTATGTGCGTATTGGTAATTAGAGACCTTATGACAGGACAGCTGTTTAATGATCTACAGTCAACTATTCCCATTTGTTCTTAAAGACACTATGATATGCCATAATAGCGAGCCAAAATACATTACGTACTACAATATGGCTTTAACTGTGAAGCATTAAAGGAAGACTTTACTGAATAGGTGCTCTCCTTAGGAAAAAAACACAATCTGATAGGATTTGAGGTAAACACTTACAAAGACTGTTCTTTGTTCTAAACTTTAATGTATGGAAGTGGTCTTTAATGATTGCACTTAAAGCAAAACAAGTTGAAAAAACTTACAGGGTTGCTGCCAGAGCTTATCTTGCATGTATTTTACTGATGGGCAGAGAAATACTTACCACTTTTGTTACCATTTTACCTACCTGGGTAATGGGTCTCAGTTCATACTAGGAAAGATGAAGGGGAGAAGGTGATGAGTAAGAGCAGTAAGAGAATGGCTCTAGATGTTGTTATTTCTGACATTTCAACTGCAGCATCCAAATATAGTAATGATTTCCTTTGGAGCTCTAAATCTATAGTCTTCCGATTCCTTCAGAAGAACAGAGATATTCAGGGATATGTCTCTTAATGTACATGCATAACACATTTAATTACTGTTCTTGTTCTTTTAATACCAATGATGTACTTGGATCTGTTAAAGAAACCAACAGCACCTGTGATAATCTGTGGAAGAAAAATGAGCTTTTGCTTCATTTTGGAGTGGCTTTATTGTTAAAGAGGGATTTTTAAGTTGCTCAAAGTCTGACCAGGTGGCAGACAACTCTAGCTGATGGCAATAACCTGAAGCTGAACCACTTGATGCCCAAAGTCCAGTTGGTGACATTATAGATGGAATGTGCTGTGAAGCTAAGCACTGTGGAATTGCTTGTTAAGGTAATTTGGGATGACAAGAACATGGACTGACCTATAGCCACCTGTTTTGTGTTTCTACAGCCAAATGCTGTGTTTTTCCACTGAACTCGTTCCCATGCTCCGAGTTGGCAGTATAAGGCCTTACTAAAAGTTTTGCACTTTATCTGTGATTTTCTTTCTGGAAAAATGAGGTGGTTAAAAGAAAGCCAAGGTAAAGAAATGTCACTATGAAGCATTATGAAAATTCAACATAATAGAAAATGAAGAAATAACAAACCACATACAAATGTTGGACGAATGCCCTCCACGCTTTAAAAGGTTAAGGCATGGGTAGAAAATAATAGCTGTTTTCCATTCCTGAGGTTTTCTTTCAGCATTAGGTGGGAAGAAGCCTTACATGCTTTAATCTTTTCAGCTTTCCTTCTGAAGTTTGGTCTGATGAGATGAATGCAACTCTTCTTTATACATAAGGGCTGTAAGTACCTCTGTCCTCTTGCCCCCAGCTTCTGTGAAACTCTAATTTGTAACATGCCTAGCCTTAGATAGTCAAGAGGCAGTTATTTGTAAGACAACCTCTGAAAATGATATTTCTCATGTGTACAACACATCAGTGGAGGAGTGTTATTGCAAAGAGACAGTTTTTTTACTTCTTATATATTTGTGTTATTATATAGTAATGACATTTTTGTCTGTCAGCCCAAAAGATATAAAGCTCCATTACTTCCAGCTGTTAGAGGAAGGGAGCCTTAAGTACTCAGGTTGTCAAAAAATGTTAGTAAGGTAAAACTCTTTATCCTTTCAAATGGTTCAATGTAAGATTTATTTCAATGGAAAGAAAAAAACAGACAGAAGAGAAGCAGCTCTACACAAAAAAAATGACTTAATTGTTAATGCCAGAACTGGTCATAAAATCTGGAATTAAAAAAGGAAATTGATGAAAGAGACACATTTTTACAAAAAATATTCATGACAGATGTTCTTATTTTTCATCTTTTCTTATATTTTTCATAAAGGCTGACACTATCATAAACCTCAGCAATTCCAACTGCAAGTGAGCCAACAGAACAGAGATTCCTGTCAGGAGTGGCCATTAGAAGATGTGTGTAGTTGAAGAAATACCAGTCCTGCTGCTTTCACTTGAAGCACAAATATTCCTCCCCAGATTTCTTTTCTTGTTCCCCCAAACTCCTATATTTGCAACCTGAATTCCATGAATTATTATCCAGTGTCATACACTGAGCAGATGTGGCGTCTTGTTATTAAGTGTTTTTCATAGTATTTGGAATTCCTGAGATTTTTTTCCTGAAAGGATAAATTTTCACTTTTCTTTTGAAAAGACCAGCAGTTTAAAAAAGAGTCCCTTTATATACATGCAGAAACTGTGCCAGGAGGAAGGCAACAGGCAATTATAAACCAGATTCTTATATGACTTATGGCCCCTCTTCCTGTCTCACAAGCTGAAGAGGAGATGTGGCTTGCTACAACTAATTTCCTGGGAACTCCCAGCTGAGCCAGCTGCACCTGTTCTGGGACCATCTCTTTACTACCCATATCAGCATAAGATCCATACATGACCTAGCACCAGCTGCCTTAAATATTGCTTGCAGAACTCGGACTTTGGAACCAAACACTAAGTTTTGTTATTCTGGCCTAATTTTGTCATTGCTCAGGCTTAAATTCTGAACCCTTTCCAGTCGTCTGTTCAAGCTCTTTTTCTCAAAATATGGCCATAAAACAGGAAGAAGCCCTGAGCCTAATAACCCAATGATTCTCTCTCTCATACAGAGTGTGACCACAAGGTGCGAAAGGGAGGACTGGACACTAGCACAGAGAGGCACTCAGGGTTCATGAGGGGTTAAACAGCATAGATTTAATAAAGGACTTACACTCCATACTGCACGGGGAGCCCTGGGACCTGCACAGAGGGGTCGCTGACGGGAAACTGCTGGATGCACAGGTCAGACACCCAGGCAGGATTCAACTCATTGTATCCTAAGGACTCCTTAAATCTACTAGAACTATTTCCTTGTCTCAGCTGTGCTAACCTTGAGTAGCTACCAGCTGGGAAGCAGCTAGATATTGTTGACAAAATGGAATATGCATGCCTGGCCCTGAAGGGAATTTGGTCAGTGGGCAGAGAGCACACTCTGGGGCTGCTGCCATGTACTCTGCCAGTCACTGACTCCTTGCCAGATCTTCCGCAGGTGTTCTCACTACACAGGGTTTGGTATATGCAAGTGTGATTTTCTTGTCTGCTTGGAGAAACTTGAACTTTTGTTTCTCACCTGCCTGAGAGTTCTGCTGTAATGTGTAGACATGATATAAATAGCCCATGACAGAACAGGACTAGGGTGATCATCTAGCTAACATGACTAACAGAGAATATTATGATTCTTCATGCTGCATGAAAGCTGCTGTTGAAAGCCAGTTTCCAATACCCTGAAGAGTTTAATTTCAGCACCAAGGAAAATATATCCTAGTTAGTTACTGGCCTGTGGAGACAATATTTCAAATAACAAAGATCAGCACTGTGATCAACCAGTCAGATCAGTTTCTGAATCACAAGTGTTACTGTTGTCATCAGGGTGACCTGTTTCCCACAATTGTGTCCTTTTTTTTCTTGCTGGGGTTCCTTCTCTCCCATTCTCAGCCGGGCAGGCAGCTCTTCCATTACCTCCTTTCCGGTTGAAGACATCTCTGCCCCATCTCCTCCCTCCCGTACATGTGGGGAAGGGCCCTCCCACTCCCCCTGACTCAGTCCTATTCATCCATTTTATGGCTGCTACTCAGTCGTAGATGACTTTGAAAGAGCATCTCAGCCCTGGCAAAAAGGTCATAGATCATGACAAAAGACAAGCATAAAGCTGAAATCCTTAATATTAGAGGGAGTTGTTGCAGACAAGAAGATCTTCCAAAAAAAAAAAAACAAAAAAAAAAACCCTCAGCCTCTCAGGCAGCAGTAAAAATAAGCACTTAGGTGAGATGGTGCTCATGTGATCATACTTCACAGAGAGAATTTTATTCAGATAGGAATCAAGACATCATATTCCAGGTTTCGAAATATTTTTTCAGTCAGACAGTGCTCCAAATGATGAGACCTGGACAAAAATAATTTGCATTCAGGAAGTGATTATCTAAACACTGACCACTTCCCCTTTATGACAGGTATCATATAGGTGTCACAGAGATGTGTGTCACAGAGGTGTCATGTCATAGGAACATACAGCAACAAGGAAAGAGTACTGGGGAAGCACAGCTTGGGAATTGTCAACCAAATTGTGCTTTTTTTTGTTATTGTTCCATCACCAGAAAACATGGATCTCTTCAGATAGCTGAATAAAAAATAAAAAGAGATAAACCACATTTGCATTAACATGAAATTCAGATCATCTGCCTAAGACTCAAGAGCATATAGGGAAGTAAGCAACACCAGCAATCACAGTTCTTCCATGCCAAAATGCATATAAAGTTGGGAGTAAAGAGAAGTTGGAAAAGAAAATGAACAGTACAAATCTGAAACCAAAACTGTACTCTAGGAAATTCTATTTTGAATTGAGGGACAGATTAGGCAGTGATAGAGGCATAGAAATATGAACTAGAGATTGCAAGTGAAGAAAAAATACCAGCATTTGAAGACAGCTTCAAGTTACAACAATCACATTGGGATTCCAGCAGAGGTGGAGCAAGAGCTATGGAACTGCAGAAATGTTGTACCTCAGGGAAATATACAAGACCTCAGAAAAGAAATTTCCTGAATACTAAGCCCAATGAAATGTTGGAAGGAAGAGAAGAAAAGTAGCATCAAACAGAAGAAAAGCACTGCAAGAAAAGATAATTGTAGATGTTTGGAAGGTTCAGTAAGTCACTGCTTTGGCAGGAACAGACTAAAGTTATATAAACTGGGTTTAATCTCACCTAATATCACCTAGCTTCCTCTCTAGGCAATAAAGAGAAACAAGTACTTCTGAAGCGCAGCTCACCTTGTCTTCTGGAAGTTCTCTACAATAAATCAGATTAGTGGTAGCTTAAAAGTTCGTCTTTCTCTTAAGTATTCTAAAAAAAGGAGTCTAAGGTGGCTACCTCAGATGAAGATATCTACATTGTAGACTTCTACAACTGATCATTTGTCCAAACTAGCTAAACTTCCGCATATACATTTCAGATCATGGAAAACTGGTCACAACAGAGACAGAGCAAACTTCCAGACAGAACAGTTCACAGAAGTCCTCACAAGGTCCCACTTCAACATCACATGCTGACACATAAACTCAAACAGCTTCAAAATAATACTGGATAAACTTTGATGTTTGGAGTACTGGGCAGAAATCAGAAGCTGAAAAAAAAAAGCAAATGAGGTGACTAACTTACAGCAGAAATACTAAAAAGTATCTGACATCCCTGTCCTAGTGAGACTGATACAGTTGTCCAATACAGCCTGAAGAAGAGAATATTTCTTCTGTCCCTTAAAAACATGAAACTATCAGAAACCCAGCAGTAACACCATTCTCTGTAAAGGTGAAGGTCCTTTGAAGTATGACTGTGCAGTACAGAAGAAGACAACAATGCAAAACTTTTAGAGAAGAACAGGCTAGATTTAGGACTAAGAAACCTTGCTGTAAACCAGATGACAAAAAAAGGTACCTTTGCGAGTATTCTCCACTACTTTAGTTCACGTTAGACAGTTTTCTTGGCTAATGATAATCATTGTCTCTTCTCCCTTTCAGGCTCTTTTATTACCAGATCTAACACTGGCCCATGTTGTTTGTGCAGAGTTGTACCCTGCTATCTTCAGAAAATTGTGATTTAATATGTTAAGGAGCTGGGCTCTGCAAAGTGCTCTGGAGAGCTGAGGAACCAGAAAACAAAGTAGTTCAATGTGGAACTTCATATGAGGCAAAGTTGGTTAACATTGTCTGTTAGACATATGACACAAGAAACATTGGTGTAGCACATCCCTTTTAGGCAAACTGCAGTTACAAAAACGTGCCAGTCATCAATTACTTTGGAAACTACAAAGACAAATAATCTGGCAAAGAGTAAGCCATAGGTTAATATCAAGTATTCTAAAACAAGCATTCTTGAATTCATTTCAAAAGACACATCAGAATATTTTCTTATTATTATCTTAAAAAGAGAATAATATTAAAGACAGGAGAAATATCTGTATCACAAACTCAGTCTAACACCTGCATAAGAATGAAGGAGTTACAAATCAGACCACAGCTGAAAGTTTTTACACCTAACCTAAATGCTAATACATATCTGAAAGAACTGAAGCTCAACCAAGTGTTGATAAGGAGATGAGTACCAAGTGTTTGTGATATTAGATGGAAAGCCGAATAAGGGAAATGCAGACATCATCAGCTGCAGCTCAACTTCAGCTGAATCGGAAGGAAGCGTTGGATATACCAGAGCATGTGTCCTGGAGAGTGACATGTAGATGACCAGATGAAGCTACCAAGTGAAAATGAACTGCTGTCAGGAAAAAATTATGCAAACTGCTTAGCAGAGCAGTCAGACCACTCACTAAAAATACTGAGGAAGCATCTGGAAAGGACTAAGCGGGAGTCACTGCTTTCACTAGATACACCTGTAATTGTGACAGCAGGGACTTGTAAGCTATGTGTACTTTATCTCCAGTGAGTATCATAACCATAAAACACTATGGTCATGATTTCTGTCTGGCCCAATAAGTATTTTATGAACCCCTACAAAGCAGAATATCTTTAGTTCGAAGAACTCAGAGAAGTTATGTCCAGATCATTTATCTGTGAAGCAGGTGATGCAGGTTAGAATTTTTTTTAGAGTTGAGCCCAAATTACTATGTTCAGAGCAAGTGTCCCTACAACTGGACTCATGGGTCATCTGCATGCTATCAGATCTCAAAAGTATATTCTGGGGCTCCTCAACAGAGCAAGTTCTAGAGCTAAAAATGAACAGGACTTCATCCCAACTTCAAATCTCAGCATAGACCCAGTGCAAGTGGGATAAATAGCTGCTCAAGATTCTGGCTTTTCTAAGCATGCCCAAAATATTTAGGGAGCATTCATAAGGAGACTTTCCTAGGGAAGCAAGGTTTAATGTTTTCTGTTGCCTCCAGACTCAGTCAGCAGGTGAGTAGAAGCTTTGTGAAGCTACACTTTTTTTACGCAGTGACTGCTCTGGTATTTGGCCAGCATTTAGGTATCTGATTTCTGTGAGGAACTGCCATGGGACTGTACACAGAGTGGCTGCCTGGCATACCACAGATAAGTGCAACTTGTCCGCTCTGTTCAAAGCAGAAGGAAGTCCTGCTGAGGGAAAGCAGGGAGGAGAATATAAGGGAAGATGTCACCATGACTTGAGGAAGGAAAACAATGTGATAAATGACAATAGGAAAGGATGTGCTGACCAGGGATGAGAAAAGATGTCTGAGCTGTGTCTATGTGCCTCAAGAGTAGCTCATTTTCAGAGATGTTGCTGGTACCTACACCCTGAGGAAGTCCCCGAACCATGGATTGCTGAAAGCTGGGTGCTGTTCTGGGGACGTAGCGCTCCCTGCATGCTTGCACTGCTTCGTACTGATCCCCAGGCACCTGGCATTGGCCACCACCAAAGACAAGACATTGAACTACGCAGACCTCTTGTGACCTTGAACCGACACTCTAATGATCTTAATTTGCTTCCAATACTACCTCTGTTTTTACATACATTTGTTACTACCCATTGTTGTCCTCAGGAGGAAGGCAGTTACAGTGATTTAGCCTAAGAGGGAAATCTCACAACATTAACTTTCCTTCATTACTTAGTCTATGCGTTTATTTTGTACCCTCCGTTTAGTGCTTTGCACACCGCCTCTCATCCCAGGGCCTTTGCAAGTTGAAAGGAAGGTGTACTTAAGGAGGACATAAGGCAGGAATGCGTACCGAAACTGGAAAAACAATATATAGCCCAAAAGAAACTGCTGCCTTCAGTGGGTGCTCCTTTAAGCTTATGAACACCCTATTAACAGTGTAATATGCACCTATCAGATGGGTTGCTGAATAAGAGGCAATTGGTGAGATGCTGTAGATTCAATGGAATCTTTATTTTAAATATTGCAGTCAAATAAATGCTTTATTTTTACCACTGCCAGAGGTAGTCAGATGAAAGAAGGATCTTTTTGTAAGTGGGAAGATCACTGTAGACTGAATGTCTTTGTACACTAGTGTTGGAAGTTGCCCATAGCTGAATAAATACTAAATACTCTTTTATAATGCAAGGTAGGATGTGTGTTTCATCTTTAATAGCTACTAACTCATTTAGCTGGAGGGTAACACCAGGCTAATTAAAGGTCATCCAAGTCCAGGTTGATGCTGAATGGGAGTTGACAGCTTTCCAGTGTAGCACACACTTCATGGGGATTTTTTTCTGCAGGAGCAGTATCCATCTGGGATTGACATAATGCTGACTTTCAAACTGATTAATTCAAATCCTTAAAGACTGTGCAAAACCAGACAAATTTTCAAGTTTTATTCCAGAGAAGAGTTGTTCATCCCAGGAGAAAATTTTGGACTCAGGCAAACTACTGAAGTCCAAAAGCAATATGTTTCATAACAGCTGCAAGAATCAGGGGCCTGCTCAGACAATACATTTCAGGTTGCACATTTTCAGTTTAAAATGACGCAGGACACAGAGTCAAAGCATGATTCATGGAAAAGAATAGCATATATTTTTGCATTCATGGGGACAAAACAACAGAAGAAAGCTGAAATACCAAGGAAGGTATAGGAATGGTATTTGTAGGATTAAATAGGGTACATTTTAAATGTGCACAGTCCTTTTACAGACACAGAAAAACCTCTAGTGACATGGTAAATGAAAACAGCATGTTCAGACATCACCCTTTATTTTTGAAAGTCACTGCATCTAGCTGCATCATAGTCTTGAATTCATACAGTATATTTTAATATCTTTAAGAGCCAAAGTTCATTTTTCAAATATACATGTGTACACTCTCTCTGGCAGATGCAACTGTTGTGACTGTGCGTGCAAAGTGATCACCCTCCCCTGCAGATATGCTGAGTGCAAGTGAGTGTACATATGAAGACATGAAGCCTATTTTAGGATCTTAAAATGTTACCCAGAACAAAATATGCTTTTTCAATAGCACTTGAAATAGTTATCTGTAATGTAGTGCTACAACCAAGATTACCTCATTGAGAACACTGCAAATATATATAAACACATATATATATGTATTCTAGTATAATGTACCCTAGTAGATACTTTATTATAATGTATGATTGCATAAATAATGATAGTGGATTTAGGATCAGGTCAAGAGGAAATGTGAAACTCATCAGTTAGGAAAAAAAGTGAGAGGAACTATCATGCAATTAGAAAATAATTAAAATTCTAATGAACCTATCTCTGACAGGGATGTTTGACCATGAACCCATGGAGAGAGGGGATGTCCTTTGAAAATGTAATGAAGTAGCAAAAGATGCTTTGCAATATGGCTATAGAGGAAATTAAAAGATAATATATCACTGTATAATAGATGTAATTACATAGGTTATGCAATTGCAGGGTATAATATGCCCATACATTGTAAAGTCTGAGACCTACAGCTGTCTAAACAGCCTGTTAAAATTTTTTAATCCTTACTCTGTCAAGCTGTAAGAACTGTCTTCCGGAACAAGTGCTACAGGACTGTGATTACAATCACTGTGAAGGGCATGGCCAATATGCAGGCCATATATTCAGTGAAGTTTCACTGAATCGGTGACTCCATTTCTAGCACCACTCTGAACTTCTGTAACATTGGGTTTGACAACACTAGTGAGCTGCAAAATGGTATGTAAGCTTCACAGCTGCTGATCTCTTACCTTTAAAAACAAGTATTATGACCCTGTACCATTCCTTTCCATAGTAAAGAATATGGAAAGTCATTACATTGATTGGGTGGGGGTAGGAAGTGATTTTGCTCCTGCTTTTTTTCTAAATAAAACTGTTATTTTACTTAATTGAAATTCTCACTCCCATTTGGAAGTTCTAAATACCCGTAGCAAGGAGAAAAGACGAAACCAGCCAAAATTAGTTCTGGTTCAGAAAGGTAGGAATTTTACTTTATAAAATCAGCAAATCTTTCCCATTCCATTTTAACAGTTGTTTTCTGTTTTTTTAATGAATTATAGATGGTTGAAATCTTTCACCTTTCCCAGCTTAAAATTTTAGCTTTTGAAATGACTAGGGGAAGAGGTTGAGTGGAAAAGGTTGTGAAAGTTTTTTTTCTGTAGAACTGCATTATTTTTTGCTTCCTTCCCTTCCATTTTGTGTCATCTCTGCTTGTTCTTTTTTGTATACAACACTCCTATTTAGTACATACCCTCTTTGATTCTGCAATTATCTCTCTCTGCTTTGCGTGGCACCCATAACATTGGAGTTTGACTGCAATTGGCCTCCCTGGCTATTTCAGTAGCACTACTGCTAACAGAATTAGCCAGACACCTTCGAGCACTAGGAAGCTCAGGGTACCATGAACAACCTCAGAACAGAAGTTCATTCTTTCTTTTCCTTTTTTCTTTCTTCCTCATCCTCGCTTTTCCTTTTCCTCTGACTTCCCATAGCTGATTAAGTAGAAATGTTGTTTCAGAAAAGGGAACATTTTCTCCCTTTTATATTTGTACTTGTAGTTAATGCATATTAAAACCAAATTACCTTCAAATAGTTCTCCTTTGCCTTTCCACTTCCACAATATATTAGAAAGCTGCACTAAAAACAATTTGTAGACTAGTCTGCAAAGGGCAAAGTCTCACTCAGGACTCTTTTATTCCTGATTAGCCTGACCACTCATTCAATAAAGTGCAATTACAGATCTGCTCAACAGTGAGAGAGTGGGGGAACTCAAGGGATGAAGTCAAGACTTGATTTTTTTTTTCTCTCACATATTTTTCCATTGTAATAAGCAACAGTATTCAGGTTATCCTAAGACAAATTTCAGTAGCACACTAGCCTTGATCAAATCTTTGCTTTTCTCTGCTGTTCTTAGTTTGGATTTATTTATTGATGGTTTTGTTTTGGTTTTGCATTTTTTATATTTTTCTTGGGATGTTTTTTGCTATAAAGTTCAAGGCACTAAGTGGAGAGGAGACGTTTTTCTGCACAAATGTGTTCCTGCATTCATCCTTTCTAGTGGTACCTGTTCTGAGTTAAATTGATTAAATTCACAGAGACATAGTCAATTCCACACACAGCAGGCACCAGAATTTCTAGAAAAGAGTATTGTCCTACTTGTCCTCTGCTGTTGTAGTCCAGTAGAGTTGAAATAAGAGGAATGAACAAAAGTTAGTCTACTGTCAGTCGATTTATGTGCTCCTTAAGTAGTAGTAAGCAATTCTCCCTTTTATATAGATCTATTTCATCATTTTGACAGAATAGCAGAGTCCAGTAAAATGGAAAGTGAAAGTTATTAGTCATTTAGTGTATGAGAAGAGAAGCATAGCTTGATTTCCAACAATTTGTGAAGACCCATTACAAGTCACAACTAATGAACTAACATCATTCCCCGAACTACCATCTGCTGAGGGTGGTAATTATATCAGGATAGCATCCACAATATGGTGGAACTGTAACCAGTTAGCATGCAGGTAGTGTGGGAAGCAGCCCTGCACACAGATGTTAAGTAAAAAATAGACTGATTAAAGTTATATGTGATGATTAGGATCACAATAAGATGGCAACCTTATTCAAATAAATAACAGAAGCCTTTTAAGGTTATGGTCCAGGAATAGTTATGCTAAATATGTGCCTGAGCTATTTGAGGTAGAAAGGCAGCATGACACAGTAAGAACAGGACAGCGGATTTGGAGTTCAGGAGGCGATTAAAGTTGTTCTTTCCTTAGCTCAGCAGTCCATCTTCTCAGGTCAGCTGTACCTCAAAGAGTTGCTGAAACAATACGTAACTTTACTACGTTCATATGCTCGCCCAGGGATCTTTGTACTCTTTGAATACCAAATACAATTAATCTAATCTAATCTGATCACTCAAAATAATGCGCTGGGCCTGGGACAGGGTATATATATTCCTTTGCCCTTGAGCAGCACTTGCTACAATGCAACTATGCTGATATCATGTAGCATACAGCTCTAGTGGCAGATACAAAGGAATCCTGCTAGCCTCTTCATTATTACCAGAAGTATACATGCTAGTTAGCTTGAAGGCAAAGCCAGTGCAAGGTATAGTCAGAGTTAGAGGCTGACTAGGGCAGCAGATTGCTGCTGATAGTAATGCTTGGTCCTGCTGCCTATTTTGCCCATAGTAGTCCCCTAGAAAGCTGAGCTGACTGCTGATGAGGCCAGGGGAAAGATGGGTATGTGGGATGCAGCATCTGCTGCTGGAAGGTTTGTCTTGTAACCCTTCCTCCTTGGGTCACTTTGTTTGGGCACCTTGGGCAATGACCAAATAGACCTTGTAAGCAGGATATCAAAAGTATAAAGCATTTATGAGTCAACACATGGTACAGAGCTACTAGGCTTAGCATTTGTATGCTCACTGCTAGGTCTCTGCATGCCGGGCAGACCTCTGTCAGGAGGGGAAGAGTTGGCCTTCATTGCTCCTGAGCCTCAGTATAGCTGAGCTGCCATTTTCTAACCCCTTGTGTTTTCCTGCAGTGTTTTCTACATTTCATGTTTGTGTTTTCCCTTGTGGATCCTTGAGCTGCTACCTATCCCTGTCTCAACAATCCAGCCTCTTTAATTTTACCCTTCTTATCTTGTATGGCTCTGCTCTACAGACCATTTCACATCTCTTTCACCCAACTTCACAACTGTCTCAGAAGTCTCAGCCAGGATTATGCAGTTGGGGCATACCAGAGCTGGATATGGTCCTTGGAAAACAAGGAGCTGAGCCATGGGAAGGAAAGGGGCTACAGGGCAAATGGTTTACAGTTACCCAGTGGGACCACACGAAAACTAGGCCTTTGACCACAAACACTGAACCCTTGCATCTCTTTCCTGAAATAGGAGCCACTGATCTGCTCTCTCCCACCAACATCTTCCCTCCGAGGCCCTCCAACGAGAACAGTAGCAGCAAGCTGGTCCCACATAGCAGGCAGCAAAATTCAGTTTTAGCACTAATGCCAAAAAGCCATTTTGGAGATTATGCAGGCTATATTTTAGAGATTACCCTGGCCGAAATTTTGGAGTTTACCCTGGCTACAACAGCTATAGTCACTATCAAAACAGTATTCTCAGTGTATCCTATGATAGCATACAGGAAGCTTAGGAAGGACTTGGTATTGGAGGTGCAAGATTATGTAGGGATGATATCAAAATAGTCAGTCTCTGTTGTTCTGGTATCTCTGAAACCTACCTCCTGCAATAAGCCCTTTCATCAAAGTTCCTCCAACTAAGCACAATAGTATTCAGACAAAAATTCTTTAAATGCTGTTACCTTTTCTGGGGGAACGGCCTGGCACATGGGTGGGGATGATCTTCTCTCCCAACACCCTGGTTACTTTTCTATAAGCATATTCATCACCTCTTTCCTCCTATTTGAATGAACACGTTCAAAGTTGGGTTTTTTTGTTTTGTTTTTAAGCACTAGTCCTTATCAGTGACTGGAGAGAGCAGAGTTCTCTTAGCAGGAATGAAACATAAACAAGGACAGACTTGAGTCTTCGCCCAAAGTCATTTTCTGAGATTTAGTGTTACAGCAGGCCAGAGTCAAGTTCTCTAGCCTCTAGTTTTAGATATGCTAAATGATTTTATGGATAAACATGATTTTAGTTACATGAGTTAAACTCAAATACAATCATATTTTTTGCTTAAGGGCATAAACTGATTATTGAAAGAACAAAAAAAAAAGTTCTGTGCCTTAGTCCATGCATTGCATAATGCTGTTGGCTAAACTTAATTAATGAAGTTTTTGAAGAACCAGAGGCTAGTTCTTTCAAGAGATAGAGGATAAAACAGTAATCTAGTACCATTTGCCTAAACCTAATTTTTTATGATTGATAGGTTCAGGACAGTTTTCTTAGGAGGTTATTTAGCCAGAGAGGTCAAATATAACAAAATAACTTTATTAATCCAGTCTAATAGAAACATTTGGGCTTCTTCTTACACTCAATGAAGTCAAAGGGAAATTTGCCAATTATTCCAGTGGCAGTAGGATAAAGCTCTTAATTGAAAACATGCAAACCATGATAAGAAAATCATAATGTTTAATGTGCAATTCACTGAAAATTCTCCTAGGTTTCAGAAATAATCTGATCAAGCCTTGGAAAGGAAGAGCTATCCAAAGTCGAAATGTCTATATAATAAGCTCCTTTGGCTTCATTTGTTTACTCAAACAATTAATTCAGTGCAAAAGTATTACTCAGCATAAGTGAATACAAGTATTTATTTTAATATCGTATCTAATCATTAAAAATCCCAGTCAAACATAGAGAATTTTGCTAGTTTAAGGCTGATGTCAACAGCAAGTGCATCTAATGCCTGTATGCACTTTGCCTTGTTTGCAAGTTTTTTTAATTTACTTAGATGGGCTGAAGGTGGGGGAAAGACTTGACAAGGTATAATAGATATAAATGTAATGTTTCTGACAAGAAATTACTATCAGGGATTGTAAAAAATAAAAGTAAGAAAACAACCGACAACAGAACTGCTTTACTGTTGGGAGGATTCGAAGTAGTGTTAATGAGTTTCCAGTCCTTTACACCTCAGCTGACAGAGTTACAGCGCCTCACTTTCTGGGAGGCCTGTTTATACCACACAGTTGGGAATATGACTGGATTTGGTTGGCCTGTCTTTTGTATACTTTGTTGCTTTTGGAATGATCTTGTTTTTAAATCTCTTTCCTCCCTTTTCCCTGAGCTGAAGGTGACAACATCAGAAGGATTTAGATGAGAACATAAGAAGTAGAAATTTTAACTTCAAAATGAGTTTTTGGAGCATTTTCAAAATTCATTTTTGGGCAGCCATAACTGATTTTCAGCACAAACACCTTTAAGCTAAAAATTGCATATGCATACAGTTAGCATTTACCAAATAAAAGATAGCTGAACCAGACTTAAAATATTGTTATGCACTGGCAACTCAAATGTCAGTGGTATAAAAAGCATATTCAGTGCTGTGAAATCTGGTCTTTTCACCTGCAGCACTGACAGACACCTCCATCTCGTTCTACTGTTTTGGAAATGGTGATTGATGCATGTTACACATCTCCCAGAGTCTAACTGGCATCCAGAAATATTTTCAGAAACGTTGCAACTATACGCGCCGGTGTTGAAAGGCATTTTAGTAGGGCAAAAGTAAACTTCAGGAATGACCCCTGGTCTTCCCTCTGTTCAGCCTTGCTGCACGCTAAAGGCCAGGGGCAACACTGACACCTTCTGATAAGAGGTGGGCATATCAATTCCCTTGCTGTTATGTGCACTCGAAGTACTCTTTGCATCTACAAGAATGTCTGGTTCTCACACAGATTTCTGCTATATTTCTACAGTTTAAGCAACTCCCTCATCCTTTCAAGCATTCCACCTTTTCCCATTCAGTTTGATGCAACTGTCAGCTAACAGGAGAAAGCAGACAGTGAAAACAGGGGGTCAAGGGCAAGCGAAGGCCTCCACAGACAGCATCTGTAGGAGAAAGTGACAGTGTGTGATTTATATGGCGAGGTCCTCCTGTTTTGAGAAGTTTGCTTGCAAAACAATGACAGATGAAGATATTTAGACACCATCAGCAATCAGCTATTGCAGATGAAGACCCTACAGAAACAGGCTTAGACTTTTGTTTTTCTGAAAGAATCATTCATAAATGACACAGGTTTAACTGCAGACTTAGGATATAAGATGGCTAAAGAAATAGATAATGTAAGGGTCCGGCAGGGGTGACACCTGGACTCCCGGCAGGAACAGATACACAAACACAAGGCACAGTAAGGTCGATGCTGAGCGTTTATTACCTCTGCGTCTGAGCGGGGGTTCCCCAGCGATTTCCCGATCGAGGCAATAAAGGAGCGGGAGAGTCCCTGGCACCACTGAGCGTCGGTCCATGGCGAGGAACGCTGCGGGGGCACTGTACGTGGTTTTTGTGTACTATACACATGCGCAGTGGGCACATTGAGCTCATCGCTAATCTCAAGTCAAAGCCCAGGTGCACACCGCAGTGGCATAGGCCCAGCTACATGGCTATGGTTCAACATGCCCTGTTGATGCTCCTTTTCCCACGGAACGGTCTGGCTAGCTTCCATCGCCTATCTCCTCGACATTCTTCCGCACTTTCCCATACACTCCACCCCCGCGATGGAAAGCCAGTTACAGGCCATTCCAGTCTTCAGAAGGGCATGGGGTATGAGGGCAAGGGAATTTACAAAGTAATGAAATCAAAACATAACATAATACAATGTGAATGATAAACAAGAGTTCTTGTATGAGGTGGCCCGGCCATCCCCTTAGGGAGCCAAACCAATTAGCCAGCCAGGCATCTCCGCCATTCTGCCAGGTATGTTGGATAATGTCCTGTAACTGCCTGATATCAGTCTCAATAGATGCTGATTCTTCAGTGATGGTAAAGCAGCACATCCCGGCAAAGTCAGGACATCCACGGTTATATCGCAGTAGGAGGGAGTCGATCACTGGATGGTTTTGCAGTGTTTCTTGCCGTACTGCTCCCAGCTCTTTATTTAAAGAGGCAATGGCTCTAGATGTCCAATTTAAGCCTTGAGCTAAAGCACAGACAACATGCTCTAACCGTTTACAATTATGTGCCACCACCCCTGGGATCCCAGCTAGGCTTAACAATAGGCCTAGGGCTTCTGCATGAGGAAATAAACTTACATGGAGGTTACAGGTGGCATCTAGGATATGCCACGGGGTCCTTCGCCGCTCTGTCGTAAAGGGAAGGATGCTTAAAGTAACACAATCTACAGTGCATGGGCCACCTGTGGTGTTGGCTGGCACATATGTGTATGCTGTAGTGACACACAGAAGGAACCACCCTAATGGTAGTATAATGTGAGCAGACACACAAGCAATATTTATAGTGTCATTACAAATTAACTGTGTATTGGTTACATACCACAGAACAGAGGTAGCATCTACAAAGCGAAAGCAAATATATGCTTTAGATGTGTTAGCTATACAAAAAGAGTAAGTCCAAGGTGTCATCTTTTGGGAAACAATACCCAAATTGTATAAATTCATGGGAGTAACAGAAATACTTTTTTTTTTTTTTTTAATTTAACTCTGTAGTACCATGAGTGGAGCTGGTACACCTATGTAACACGTAGTTAAGACATCATCCACTGATCATCCTCCTGCAATACAGAAAGCAGAGATATTAGCTGATCTTTGTGTGAGCCAAATCCATGTATTTACATGGGAAGCTGGATGGTCTTGTAGATTAACGGCATCTGTCATGGTCAACAAGAGGCAACATCTCAACAGCAGCTTACAGATGCCGGTGTGATAATCTGTTGATGGGAAGATAGAAAGGCATAGTATCACCATCAGGAAGAACTAGGGCAGTGGCTCCTGGACCATCTGCTAGAACAGTGCCAGGCCGCTTTTCCTTTTGAGGAGTTAGTATCCACACACTGGCTAAAGAGTGTGTTGAGGGTGTTTGCTGAACTTGAGGCACTCCGGCACTGTGGATCAGAATTCCTCGCAGTATCGGTGCTCCCTGTGAGACATTCACTGGCGTGGATACGGATACCTGGAAAGATAAATCTTGAGAAGAGGTCAATAAGAGTGGGGCTATTTGGACAGGTATCAAAGGTGTAAACAGCCATACACACTGTGAAGGGCAGTCAAGTCTTAAATGTAAGCTTATAACCCTTTGTTCAGTAATCGTGAGTTGCTCCAGTGTACAGAGTTCTACCTCCCTGGAGGCGAGTATGCAGGGGGCAATCCCCCCTTCCATTACAGATATCTGAGCAGGTGTTATTAGAGTCAGTTTGGCTTGCACTCGCTCATAGGGAGCAAGCATTCCAACACGCCTGTTGTTAAGCATAAACAGCGCTTGTGGGAGCATGCTCATCCACCCCCTTAAGGTTTGCGTGGTGGTAAGTTTTCGAATTTGTTCTTTTAGCAGGCCATTCATTCTCACTATTAATCCACTAGCTTGAGGGTGGTATGGTATATGCAAGACCCAGGTGATCCCCAAGTCCTTTGCCCATTCTTGTACTACAAGGCCTGCAAAATGGGTACCTTGGTCACTCTGTATTTCTTTTGGTATACCATAAGTATACATGAGCTGCTCTAAGCCCTGTACAGTAGAGGATTGATTCTCATGGGAGGTAGGATATGCATACATAAGGCCTGTGTAAGTGTCTGCAGCAGTCAATATATACTTTCGCCCCTGTGAGGGGGGTAACGGGCCTACATAATCTACCTGCCAGGTTGCAAAGGGTTGTTCGCCTCACTTGATGCGACCATACGTGCTGGTGAAAGGCGCTTTTGTTATCTTCATACAAATGGGACAGTTAGCATGGGCTGTCTTATACCAATGTAGGGCTAACATGGGATGGTCTTGTGATAGATCCCAAGCCTGAGCTGTGATGGGGCCACGATGCCCTGATCGTTCATGCGCTTGCCAAGCTTGCTTTAACTCTGAGGGAGTTGCCATCTGGTCGACTGCTGTATTATGCTGAGTTTCGAGGGTCTCCTGCTTCTGATGGGCATCAACATGTCGCACAGACACAGCTTTAGTTTGCACAATGTCCCAAATCCTTTCCCACAAGGGGCTCCCCCAGAGTTCCTTATCATGTATCTTCCACTGTGCGGCGGTGCATGTTGGTAACCAGGTTCTGCGCAGACCCTTGTATACTACCCAGCTACCCGTATAGAGGTAGCGTGCATCTCCCTCATCGAGAGCTATAGCTGCAGCCTTTAATTCAGCCCACTGACTTGAGTATCCCGTTCCTGAGGCAAAACAGATAGTATCCATGGCAGGATTATATGCTACAGAGCGCCACACTCGCTCTCCTGCCCAGGAATACACTGCACTGCCATCAGAAAACCAGGCCCACTCTTGCTGCTCAGGAGATAACGTCTCAAAAGGAGGGGCCTCTTGGACAGGCGATGGCTCTGTTGGGGGAGCAAGGGGGGGCAGCCCCTCTGGCTCTGACAATAGAGGCATGTGTTCAAAATGTACTTCCCCTAACAAGGTTGCATGCGGGGTACTCATGTCCTTTCTCCCCGCCTTAAACCGGGCTTGTAAATAGTGTTTCCATTTCCACTGAGTTGCAGCTTGGGCTACCCCCACATGGGCCCTGATGGTATCATCTGTCACCCATGCCTGAATGGGGATGGGGGTGTGTATGGTCACCGGGTCACATCCTGTACCTCGTTCGGTATCCTGCAAAGCCCACATCATGGCCAAGAGCTGTTTTTCCAGAGGTGTATAATTTGCTGTGGCCCCTTGCAGGGAACAGGACCAGAAACCTATAGGTTCCCGCCTTGCGTGGGCACATTGCTGCCACAACCCCCAAGACACCGTATCCCCCATGACCGTTACCTCCAGCTCGAAAGGTCGTCCCTCATACAGAGTGAATAGTTCGCAATGTTGGACCACCGCCTCCTTGCACAGGTCGAAGGCTTGCTGCTGTTCTTTAGTCCATTGCCACTGGCTACTTTTTTTGGTCAAACGCTGTAGCGGCCGCATTAAATATGCTAAGTGGGGTATAAAGGTCCTCCAGAACCCCAAAAGGCCCAAAAAACCTTGTAGTTGTCTCACAGTAGTGGGAACAGGGTACTGTTGAATGCTATTGCGCACTTTCTCAGGGATAGCTTTCGTCTGCCCCCTCCAGACTATCCCTAAGAATTGCACACTGATGTCCTGTACCTTCTTAGGGTTTACAGCCCACCCCCGCTCCTGTAGGGTCTGTACCAGCAATGATAACTGCTCACAGACTTGTTCTTCAGAAGGTTCCATTATCAAAATATCATTGATATAATGATGGATGGTACACTCTGTAAGTGTGGGGGGAAGATCAGCTGAGATCATCTGGTGGCAAATAGTGGGGCTATGTTTATAACCCTGAGGAAGGACTTGAAACGTATATTGCTTATTATTCCATGTAAACGCGAATTGAACTTGCGATTGTGGGGATATAGCGATAGAGAAGAATGCATTTGCCAAATCAATGACAACTTTCCATTCTTGCAGATGCTTCCCTATGCCTTCCAGCAGAGTTACCATGTCAGGTACTACGGCTGCTAATGGTGGGGCGACTTTATTTAGCTCCCTATAATCCAGTCATATGCAGTGAGCCATCAGGCTTCCGAACAGGCCAGATAGGACTATTGAAAGCCGACAGGGCAGGGTGTATTATTTGGGTATGCAATAAAGCATCTATAGTTTCCTGAATCTCCTGTTCCCCACCAGGAATTCTGTATTGCTTCACTTGCACTACAGTGGGGGGAACCGGTAGATCCACTGGGTCCCATTTTGGATACCCTCTAATCAAAGTAATGGATCGCAACTGTGGTAACGCAGAACTTTTTCCAAAGGAGAACAATCCTTGCAGGGTCTGAATATCTCTGCCCAGTAGCACATCAATCCCCAAGATATACTCGTGAATCGGTGCTAATAAAACAGTGGCAGAAAATGGGGGGGTTTTGCCAATTGCTAACGTAACTACAGCCTGCCTCGCCGGGGTGGCTGATCCTCCCAACCCACATATATGGGTAGTGGCCTTCCCCGGAGCTACCGCACTATGTAGTACAGTAGCTTCTGCTCCAGTATCTACTAAAGCAAGCACAGCAATTTCTCCTCCAGAGTGCCAGCGAATTCGCAAGGGTACATAAGGGCGTTAGTCCCCCCCGATGGTAAGCCGCAACTGACGCTCGTATTGCAGGGGACCTGCCTCCCCCTCATTGTCTTTTGGCCGGCAGCTTCCACGCTGTGGCTGGAGCAGGGGGGGTGGTAGGCTGTGCTCGATATTGCTGATTAGCAGGTAGCCGCTGCCACCGCTTGAATAAGTCAGCAGTAGAAAGACCATTTATCTCATCACGTAATACCCCTGCCTGCAGCAAATCAGTCTGCATCTGTCACCTCGTTACCTTTCCACTCAATTTAGTAGTCCCTGCCAATTTTCTTCCTTTAGAATTCCGAACTGCTCTTGCTTGCTTAGTGTCTGGTTCACCAACAAGTGTCAAATCCCTTATATTGGGTATTAAAACCCCCACTGTTCCAGTTGCAGGCATTACTATGCCAAATAGTAAGGGCTTTAAGGCACTTGGAGCCCCCCTTAATAACTGGGTTTTCATCTGCCGCGTTATTTCCACACCGTCCGGTCCTCCTCCATCTGCTAATCCGATTGCTACCCCTAGCTGCCACAACACGTTGATCCCTTCCTCCAAAGTACGCCACGCTCCCACTGTGGAGGCTAACTCATCAGTGGACGGATAAGCACCTACCACAGCAGCACATAACCATTGATATAATGTTGGAGCTATGATAATATTTCCTGCCCCGTCCCATGGAGCAGATAATTGAGTAAGATAATACTGTACTTGAGCATCGGTTGATAAGGGGCTCATTAGATTCAGCTCCTCTCTTACGAGACTAAGCGATCTGGCACCTGCATCCCATGCTCTCACTAACCAGACTAACAAAGACTCCCCATGCTGCTGCTGGAAAGCAGTTAAAAACTCATGCAATTCCTTCGGGGTATACGTCCTAGATTGCTCCACTGTATTTCCGTCTACCTGCCTCTCCCCCTTCAGTTGCACAAGAGGTCGGACCTGGGGAGTAGCCGATTCTCCTTCTAATCCAAATTCAATCTCTGAGTCAGATGAAGTACTTCAGATGTTACCATCCCACTCCTCCGGGTCCCAGGAAGGTCTAGTTATTATTGCTCTCACCTGTGCAACTGTAGCTGGGGCTTTATCATAGCGCACATGGCATTTGTTAGCCATTCGTAAAGCTAATCGCTCTACCCTATGAGTTAATTCCTGACTCTTTTCAGCTTGGCTCGTGATCAACTCCTGTGCTATCGCCCTCGCATCACGCAAATCTCCATTCTCCTTCTCCAGATCTTTTACTCGTTGCTGCAAAGATGATACCTCATTATCTGAGGCTCGATTGCCCGTCAACAGCGCCCACCCTAATTGTCCAGCGAGCTTCCAAGCTGCTTCTGAAGCAGCACAGAAGGGCATAGCCTGTAAAGCGGATTCAACCGCCTTCAGGGTAACATTTTCCCCCTGTGCCAACTCTGGCCAGTCCTGGGGGACTGCCAGAGTGGCAAGCAATGCAGCTACCAGCCCCCACCGCTCAGTCTGGGGTCATCCTGGCAGCCACAGGCGAGCAGTCCCTCCGTGGCTCTCGCCCTCCCCCTTCGCTCTCCTTGGCCACGGCATTGTCGTTTGTGTATCCTGCCGACTACGCCAGTTGTAAGGGTCCAGCAGGGGCGATGCCTGGACTCCCGGCAGGAACAGATACACAAACACAAGGCACACTAAGGTCAATGCTGAGCGTTTATTACCTCTGCGTCTGAGCGGGGGTTCCTTGCCATGGACCGACGCTCAGCGGTGCCAGGGACTCTCCTGCTCCTTTATTGCCTCAATCAGGAAATCGCTGGGGAACCCCCGCTCAGACGCAGAGGTAATAAATGCTCAGCATCGACTTTACTGTGCCTTGTGTTTGTGTATCTGTTCCTGCCGGGAGTCCAGGCATCGCCCCCGCTGGACCCTTACAAATAACATACACACAGGCTTGGGCTAAGCTAAGAAAGTTTTGCTTAATGTAGATGACCTGTATCACATTGCTTAAGGGGAGAAAACCCAAAATAAAAGACCTGCCTGTTCAAGAATCTAAAAAATTATGTTCACTGAGAGAAGTGCAACAGGATTCCCTTTTTTTCAGGAAAGCTGGGTAGAATACAGTACACTGATTTTCCATTCATATTACCTGAGCCACAAAATCCACTTACCGTTAGTGATAACGTTTTAAGTCTCCTGTTTGTGTTTCGTCCAGGCAAAGCATAAGGCTGAGATCAGCGTGTGATAGGAGTAGACCTGATAAATTACAATAAGGGTGAGCACAGTAAGTAAGCAGTAGCGGATAAAAGCTAAATGGGACTTGATATGCTCAGATCAATATCCTGCCCTCATGCTCCCTATGCACACACATATCACAACAAATCAGACTACATGCAACACTCCTGGATTTCCGCCAGGTCGTCTTTCATCAAAAGATCTCGAGGACACTTACTCCAGCTGAGCACATGGGGTTGTATTACCCCAGTCTCTGGATCTGGAAATTGGGGGACCTCGTAAAGGACACTGGTTCCCTTTCAGCCCATACACCAGAGGTGCTTTCCAAAGCAGGGCACAGGACGGGATGGTACATGCCCTGGTCTCATCCCGACAATGACTTTGGGATTAGCTGCAGCATATATATATATGAATCTGGCAGCTGAGAAACACTCCTTTTCATCCCATTCAAGAAATAAACAACTGTAGTTCTAGTATGAGGCACTGCAACTATTTTTCTCCACTGATAATACTGGGCTTAGTAGTCCTAGAGAACAGGGATTCTGGAGAACAGGAGATGCTTATCACTTTCTTGAGCTATACTCCCATAGTAGTCATGAAAACTATTTTACCTAACTGAAGAAGTCTCAGACTTTTAAAGAGTGACTATCTTTACTAACCTAGAGCCAAGCTTTATGAGTGTATTGGCATCTCATAACAAAACCTTGGCAGATCTGCAAATTTCTGGGTCAGTCTTAATCTTTCTGCAAAGATGAAGATGAAACATCATCAATGTTCTTATTCATAAAGAAATTATTATTATTTTTTATTTTCTACTATATAACAATACAGGTCTAAACAGATACCAAACATGAACCTGGCTGATAAGACCTTTTTTTGGGGAAAAAAAAAATCTTGAAAGCTTTTATGTCCTTAAGGATGTTCTATTGAAAAATCACAGAAATAAACCACACAAAATATTTATTCAAATAAGAACATTTCTTAGCTATGGAGATAACAAAATCTTACACTATACTTTGCCATTAATGTTTAAGCAACGTGTCAAAACTTACATACATGCAGAGACTCAGTGTATTTTGAGTTCAAATTTAGATATAAACTAAATGCTTCTTTAAACTATCATTCATTCCCAATTTCTTGGGAACTCTTTGCAAGTGTGAGAAAAGTAGATCTTTTACCTCCTGATGAAAAATCGTGATATTTTTAGAGCATATTTCACACTAGAAACAGGACTCAAAATCAGAAGTGTATTTTGCGTCCACAAGCCCTTCTGCATTCAGCATAGCGCGTTTTACTAGGGCAGGCTCCCAATGAAATGATAGAGCATTCATGTCCAAGCATCTCAATATATGTCAATACCATATGCATTTAAGTGCTGTACCTCTGTGCTGCATCCTTGCAGATCAACATAGGAAAAGAGGAGGTCTCGTACTTGCTGCTTCAGTACTTGCCTTTTGTCACTTCCTGAAAGACTAAAGAAATGTTCCTTTGAGTTCCTTTCTCTGCTTTTCTACCACTTCACCATCATGCCAAACTTCCCCCCTCTTCCACTTCCCCACTTCTCAAGCCTTGTTCAACTGCTTTTTCATGAAACTGCCAAAGATCATTCTTTAGCAAAAAGGGTGAATACATATTCCTTGTAAAAGGCCACTAGGACAGACCAAGGGCCTAGGCCAGAAACTACCTAAGTGCAGAATTGTCAGGCTGTCTTACCTCTCTGCACCCCTGTGGGAGAAGCTATATCAGTTTACACACACAATTTCACTAACAACAGTTGCTTTCTTTGTACAAATAACATCATTACTTTGTTATTCTTTAATGCATACAGTATATATGATCATATATACCAGACACGTGTAGAAACCACCATTAGCTTCTCTGTGTTTTTCCACATAGTCTGTGTAATGTAATTAAGCTGTGAGGAGCCAGTTTCTTCTCTGCTGTAAACTTGTATTTTTTAGGGGGTAAGAAAACATTCACATTCCGTAATTAACTCTGGAAAAAATTTAAAAACCATTCTTAAATGGTCCAAAACATCACAGCAACTCCATCAAAAATTCCTTTGTCTAAGCCCAGTCTGTGCAGTAGACTACATATCATACTAAACTGCATCAAATAAAAAAAGAGAAACAGATCATATGGCACGTGGACAATATTTCACACATTAGCAATTATTTAATTTTGAATTTATACAAAACATTTTGTTGCTATGAATTCATGCAGAGGGAAAAGCAAGTAAGTTTCCAATTGTAGTGGAAATAAATCATCTAGTCAAAGCACCCGATATTACACCCTTTGAAAAATCCAGCAGGTTTTTCTATCCAACAGTAATTATGTCAATGGCTATGCAGACTAACCTGATATGCCAATGCAAGGTGGCAAGCAAAGGTAACAGTTAAGAAAGAAATACAGCAGAAACTAACACTAGGAGAAAGCTCAAAATATTAGCTAGTACAGCACATGATAAAGGTTGCCAAAGTCAGGTGTATGGGAAAGTGCGGAAGAATGTCGAGGAGATAGGCGATGGAAGCTAGCCAGACCGTTCCGTGGGAAAAGGAGCATCAACAGGGCATGTTGAACCATAGCCATGTAGCTGGGCCTATGCCACTGTGATGTGCACCTGGGCTTTGACTCGAGACTAGCGATGAGCTCAATGTGCCCACTGCGCATGTGTATAGTACACAAAAACCACGTACAGTGCCCCCGCAGCGTTCCTCGCCATGGACCGACGCTCAGTGGTGCCAGGGACTCTCCCGCTCCTTTATTGCCTCGATCGGGAAATCGCTGGGGAACCCCCGCTCAGACGCAGAGGTAATAAACGCTCAGCATCGACCTTACTGTGCCTTGTGTTTGTGTATCTGTTCCTGCCGGGAGTCCAGGCGTCGCCCCCGCTGGACCCTTACATCAGGAAAGAACCAGCAAGTTGTACACAGATTTTAGATTGGACAGGATCCCAGTGGCCAAAATTGGAGTGATATCAGTGTCACAAAGACAAGCTAATTTTAGGAAAGAGTCCACTGTATAGGATATAGCAGGGTCGTTCCATTCCATTTCGTACACCATGTGCAGAAATGCAATAACATTTGTATGCGGCATAGAAGAATTCGGTATCCATTAGTCTGCCATCGTAGACTCCCAGACTGGCAAGATAGAGCAATGCCTCTTCTAGGGTCATATATTTTTCATTCCTCTTTTAATTATCATAAATGCTTTCTGATACTGTACATAAATACAGTTCTGATACTGAAAGAGAAAAACCGGAATCTCAATAAAAGTATTGAACCCTGAAAATTAGACTCAAACTTATGTGGCAGTTTAGAAACATGATGCCTCATTCCAACAAATACACATTTTGTAAGCACTGATAAGACATTACCTGATTAGGTTTCTCATGGTTACAACACACTGCTGCACCATCTAGGAGGAGTTCAAAATTATCAGTCTCCTCATTTTGATGATGCATCATAAAATATTGTTTCTTTTGTTGCTGTGCCTCCCATATCCTTACAGCCTAATGTTTCTTAATTTAAACTTATTTTCCAGGTCATCAGTTCAATTGTCCAATGCTATTGTCCTGAGGAGTTACAGCCATATCATTCTTTTTCAAGTACTATTTTTCTCTGTTTCTAGTTTTGCCTCAACCTTCTGCAATCTGAAACCAACACTTCTGTTATGGTCATATAAATTGTATTCTCAGTATAATGCTGTCACCCTGAGCAAGCCCAGTTTTATTTGATAAATGAAATGCATGTCTCCATATGCTCATATATTTTGAGGAGTAGAATGGAATTGAATCGAATCAAATTGAATTGAATAAGAGGACCACCCTCCTCCTCAGAAGAGACTGAATTCTGGAGTACATCTCTGTCCAGAAACTAATCCTCATTGCATTCATTCACATCAGAAATAACAGGAACATTTTCATGTCCAGAACAAGTAAGTAGAAGGCTTTCATTCTCAGCTCTCACCATAACATACTGCACCACTGTTCCAGTGTTACATTCTTCAAATCCTACGCCTGCCTCAAAGTCAGGACAAGGTGCAAAGGAGTCCCTCTGGGGCCTCTGTGCAGGAACTGCTCACAAGACAGAGGAGTTGTTGTGTGGTAGTCGCTCGTGCTCTGAGAAGTGCATAGCTCGGGCATGTTGCCTTCTCAGCAGTAACCAAAGGGCATTTACAGAAGTGCCCAGCTGATTTCAAAGCTAGGTGTACCAGGGACAAAATTAAAAAGGAGTCACAAGGTCTACAGGTTCCCTTACATGCTCTGTGTACAGAGTGTGTAAGTTCCTCAGTTCATCCATGACATGTGTAACTGGAGACAGAGGAGTCCTCTTCTAGATTTTTCTAACTAGATTTTTGGAAAAGAACTTTAGAAACCTTGCTGCTATCAACTAGTATTAGTCTCCAAGTGACTACAAAATATTCCTACATGTATCACTCTTAAGTCTAAAAGCCACCCCTGGTAATATGACAACACTAAATTGTGCAAAAATTCTGCGCTATAGAGAGGTTATGAGTACCAACATACACAGATGCTGCTTTATGATGGCAGCAAAAGCTCTGAAAACAGAACTTTGATTTTTAGACAAAAAAAAAATGTTTAAGTTAAAATATTCTTTTATGGATCTTTGTAAACTGGGCCTTGTTCTATTCCCCACATCCTTACTACCACCTCCTTCAATAGTCGCACCTGTCTTGAGTAGCATCCTGCTCAGTCACCCCTGCCTAAAGTCTTATTTATGCCTTCATGCCCACAATGGCATGGTACCAAACCAACAAATTGTTCCGTTGGAAAAGAAGGGGAATACAGGAGTAGAGATAAGTGGAAGAATTTGGAGCAGGCCCTTCAGGGTTCAAGCCTGAAGGAGCAGAGAGGAGGGAAGGCTGTTTGCCATGCAAAGCACAAGCAGCAAAGCTTCCAGACAACCATGGAGCAGAAATAAGGAAGGGAGCTTGTTCGAGAGGGTTTTTAACAGCTGGTTCTACTGAAGCAGATTGAACTTCACAGCCTTAATATCTCACAGTAATAGACGTAACATGGAAATTAATCCAAGAGCACACAAAACTAATGAAGTTGGAGGAGACATGCTCTTATTTCTATGTAGGGATGAGGTAATGAGATGTCATCTTCTAGGTAGCTGGGATTAGACAGACTGGGAGCCACAGCAATGAAGCTGAAATGTAATTGAATCATGAACAAGGGTTTTGGCAGAGGAATCACTGAGAGAATTCTGGTAGACCTTTGGGCATGATTGCTGGTACATTTACAGACAGAAGTGACATGAAGACTATGAAATCAAGGTTGTGTCACATGTTGACTAGGTGATATTATAGATGAATGTGAGATATGAATTAGGGATAATGGAGCTGTGTCTGTGTCTATGCCCTCACAAAAAATATTGTATCCCCTCTGCAGATATATGGAAATTGAATCATCATGACCTTTCTACTTGACATTATCTCATCTATTGTATTCTCATTTCCAGCAAGTACCAATTTTATTTTCTTTAGTCTTCTGTAATTAGTTACAAAGTGTTGGTCTACAAATGGGGTAGACTGTCACTTGATCAAGATTTCTTTGGCATTTTTTTTCATCACAGTGTGTCTGAGTGCCTTATTAATAGCTTTTAGCTTGTTTACATTTAAATTTAAGTCATATTAGAATTCATGTATTCCATTGATATACTAATCTGTTTCTCAGTTTATGTCAGTTTGGGAACTTGCTACATCCCTGAATACTTTGTGCTCAAATTAAAGCTGTTTAAACGTGACAGTATTTTATGACATGTTTAACAAATTAATTGCAAAAGATTAGTGATTTCATTGTGCACTGCTGGATGCATTTATCAGTATGATTTTGCTAGTAGTGTTATTTATAATCTAAGTTTGTTGTAAATAGATACACAAAAGATAGCGGGAAATGAAAAGCAAAGAGCTGGAGTCAAGCTTTGTTTACTGCAGTACCTTTAGGTGGTCTGTGTTGCACCAGTATGACGTGGATGCAATAAGATTAGTTAGGACAGGCGGGGTTCATACACTACTGCCTGGGTGCTGTTCTGCTGCAAGTAGGATCCCATGTGCTTTTAAACTCCCTGGGTTCAGGAGAGGTTGCTCTCAGTTCCTAGCTCTGGAGTTGAACACAGACATTCACAAGTGATGGAGCTACTACGCTGGCAGATCTCGTGGCAGTATCACCCTGCTGGAATTTGGGGCTTCTAAGCCTGGCCATTTTTGCCTTCCAGTCAATCTGACTACGTATGTTGCAGGAACATGTGAGTGACTTAGGTATGTTGCAGAAAGATGATTTGGCAGCCAAAGGTGTCTTTCTCAATTTACACCTTCAAGGTTAAGGTAGCTAATTAAAGAGCTTTGGCTTAGCAACCCACCCCTGACAAAAACAAACAAACAAATAAAAAAACCCTCTTACTTCTTAAAAAAAGTATAAGGAGAGTTATAGAACTTTGAAAAAAAATGAAACCATCCATCAGGCAGCCCCAAAGCTCTAATCTCACACCTCCGTAAACAAGTGATTTGGACAGGTTGTTCAAATAAGGAAGCCCTTCCTTCTTTCTCTTTTCTCCGCTTTTTTCCAACTCTACAGTGATGGACTGGCCCTTTCTTTGAGGCATTATTTCTTCTTACTAACAGAATACTTGATCTTATTAGCAAGTGACATGCAGAGTGTCATCCTCAATCAATGCCTTCATTTTCACTGTTCACTTTATTCACATTATTCCTACCGGTAAGTTGTTCAGTCTCATTGACCCTTGCTCCTTCTCTTATATTCCAGCTTCTCAGTGAGTCATTCAAACACGTATTAGCCATCCACTACCAAACTGAGACTGTCCTATAATCAAGGCTGTGATACCCCTTAAATACTTCTGAGACAGAGGTTACACAGCAAAGTGGAGCCTTGGCAGATGGGATGGGGAGGGGGGAAAATTGTATTCAGAATTAAAACAAACAAAAAAAAAGCACGTTCAAGCCTAGGTGGATCTGCACCAAATCAGCCTGTCCATTACAGAACAATTAAATGTGTTTAGATATTCATGGGTACAGAAGGAAAAGCTAGTAGAGGCATATAAAAACTACTGTATCATATTGCATAAGTGGTTTATTACCCACAGCTGCATCTGAAGAAAGTGCAGGGGAGCCAACAGTAGCAGCTGCAACCAGAGAGGAGGTTTGCTTTTGGATTTGTTTCTGAACTTGCTTTTTCTTAAGATTGATGGTTTTGTTCACTTTGTTTAAATATCCTGTCCAAGAGGACTGATTTGGTACTGTTGAAAGGGAGGTTTGGGTGCAAAGGCTTCCTCCAGGAAGCCTTCTCAGTGGATGCACTGAAGTCGTGCACCTGAAGAGGTTATCATTACTTCGACCTGTTAGCTTTAAAGCCTGATGTTTTCACAAACAGTGTACAAGAATGACTCAGCATATCCGTAACTTTCTATTTTATTTTTAGTCTTCCTGAATTGAGTGACAGGTGGAGAGTGGGAAAGGAAGTTAGAGTAGAGGAACATTTTAGAAATGTCAATAGGTTGTCAGTAAAGTCCTAGGAACCAAAGCTGTGAGCTGCTTTCATTCCCTACCCTTCCTCTGAACCCTTCTATCTCCCAATAACCATACATAAAACCCTCACCTGTAAGAAGAACTTTGTGGTGAAAATCCTAAGATTGCTTCAGGCAACAGTAAAAATGTGGGTTCCTTGTGGCCAGGAATCAACCTCTGGTAATCAACCCACTCCACTAGTCCAGGAGCTCAATAGGGAGAGTGTTGCCAAAAAAATAGCATAGCACTTCATAGCAACTGCACAGTTATCATGAAGGGTTAATAACTAATTAATAGTTACAGGCATGAAAAATACATGCTGTAGACAGCTACAAGCCCACTACTTAAAGATTATAAACTAGAGTGATAAGTAACCTAACAGCCTGTTGGGATTTTTTAACAACTGATTAAAGATTTATTGAAACAGCTATTCATAATTTATTAATCTTATATAAACTGTTATATGTACTCTTCAATTAGAAGTATGACCAAATAAGCTTATGATAGAAAAACATTTTCAGCGCTTACCCTAGAATAGACTCTATTTAAGTAATACCATTAAAAATTATAGCTTGTTTTGTTCTAAGGAGAAGGAGAAGTTGTTCTGTTTTGCTGAAGTAAAATACAATATGGCAGAGTGGGAGTGCTGGTGGACGTATGGGTGTGCTGGTGGACACCAAGTTAAGCATGAGGCAGCAATGTGCCCTTGTGGCCGAGAAAGCCAATGGTCTCCTGGGGTGCATTAGGAAGTGTTGCCAGAAGGTCAAGGGGGATCCTCCCCCTCTGCTCAGCCCTGGTGAGGCCACATCTGGAGTGCTGTGTCCAGTTCTGGGCTCCCTCAGTACCAGAGAGATGGCACCACTGGAGAGAGTTCAGCAGAGGGCTACGAAGATGATTAGGGGACTGGAGCATCTCTCGTATGAGGAAAGGCTGAGAGAGCTGGGCCTGTTTAGCCTGGAGAAGAGAAGGCTGAGAGGGGATCTTATTAATGCGTACAAATATCTTCAGGGAGGGTGTCAAGAGGATGGGGCCAGACTCTTTTCAGTGGTGCCCAGTGACAGGACGCGAGGCAACGGGCACAAACTGAAACACAGACACTTCCATCTGAACATGAGGAAAAACTTTTTCACTGTGAGGGTGACAGAGCACTGGAACAGGTTGCCCAGAGAGGCTGTGGAGTCTCCTTCTCTGGAGATATTCAAAACCTGCCTGGACACGATCCTGTGCAACGTGCTCTAGGTGACCCTGCTTGAGCAGGGGGGTTGGACTAGATGATCTCCAGAGGTCCCTTCCAACCTCAACCATTCTGTGATTCTGTGATTTACAAAAGCCTCACGCTTTACATGAAAGGATATTTTAAAGCTATTCTTTGAAACATGAAAGATATTGTACTCTAATGAGAGTAAGCTCTTAAGGAGAGTTGGGTGGCTGACAGGCCTACAGGGCCTCTCTAAAAAGGGCAAGATCAAAATGACTTGCTATATGGCACTGAGAGAGAGAACTACTTCATTTCTGCATTTCAGATGAGTCTTCCTCACCTGATGTTTGGAAATCACTCTGAAAAGGGATACTAGCAGCAGTGTCACTCATTGTTTCACACAAAATTACATAAAAATATCTGACTGTAAAGCGTCTTTTCTCCTGTCGGCAGATTCATTTTTTGTAATCATAAATTCTGCTCAGGTGTCCAAGAAAAAATTTAAGTCAATTTAATGGCATCAGTGTGTAGAAACACTTGTTAGTTTTGGTGAGGGAAGTATCATCACATTAAGTAATGACCTTAGCTGAGAGATCCTATAATGATTTATTAATTCATTCATAACAACCTTTTTCTATTTGGAGAATTTTATCGTCTTTTAATTTGAATCTAGTACTATCAGGGCATACTATACTTTGCAAGAGTCTCTTGGGTAGAAATCCATATCCCAAAAGCCCTCTAGGCCAAGATTTTTCTCTTTTACTTATACAAGAGTTGGGAGAGAACACACTGTTTTACTGTTCATCAGTCCCTGACATTTCTTGAAGATGTATATGAAGAGTGACAAAGAATAGAGAGAGAAAAGAGTTTTACATACACAGGCAAGAGGAAGGTCAAATTAATATTATCAGCCACGTGGTTCTAGCCCAGCAAATGGAGGGAAACAACCAAGGGGAAAAGGGACAAATGTGATTTACTGTGTCAGAAACACAAGTCTGAAATAGATTTAGCCGCATATTGAATGCAATCGAATAAAGACTGATTTTACTAGCACATAGACCTGTTGTGACATTGAAAGAGTTACTGTCTGAAGCTAATTTGTTTGGGGGTTTTTTTGATGGAGGTTTTCTTAGAGCCAGGATGTGCCTTGTTGCTGCCCTGTCCTGTCCTAATTACCTAGTGAATTAGATGTTGAATTTCTTTTTTAAAGTATGTTCTTGAAAAAGGAATTTGTTTTGCAATATGACATTGCTGCACACTTTTAGTATTTCACGTAAGCAGACAAAATGTTTTCTAGTGTTTAAAAGAGGCAATTTAGAGCCATTTCTCCGTTCAGTGGCAGTTGCAGGAAGGCCTGAAAACCTCCAAGTTGAACCCTCTCTCAAAGCATGTAAATGTACATATGAGGTCAGCCATGGCTGTGCCTGTGCATCCGTCACGGGCACAGCAATTGCAGCACGAGGCTCTGCTGGAGGCAGATGTGTATATTAGTGGGAACCCTTCCACACGCCAGTCCCTGTCAAAGGTGTAATCCCCAGTGCCATGTAGTTTTGCCCCCTCCTTACTGACCTGCAACCCCTTAGACTGCCTGTCAGGAGTGTGCCAGTTGCTACTGGCACCTCTGGTCACAGAGCAGAAAGGACATCGAAATATTATGCTGTAACTGCATGGGATGCATCCTCCACAGTGAAAGAGCAGAAGGTAGGCTCCAAAATATGTCTTATGCTAAGTCTAAGAGATGAGTTATACCCAACAGGTCTGGCCTGGAGCAGGAGTAGCAGAGGTATTAAGTGTTCATGAGGGCAGGACCGAAGTGAATGGTGGCAGAGAGAGGTGAACAAATCCTTATCTTGGCCTGGAGCGACTGGGGAAAGGGATGAGGGAGGGAGCTAGTTTCCATGCATATGAGCTCAGTATTGGCTCATCTAATTTACTCATCTAAAAATCAGTTTATAGTCAAGGGAGAAAAATATCTCTGGAAGCACCTCTGACCTATCTTATGCATCTTTCTTAGGATTAGATGCTTATCAAAGAGGTAAGCACCTAATGCTTATAAAAGTTCAGGGAGACTAGCTTCAGTGTAGACAACTACCTTCCAGACTATCATGTCTGGGGCATATATTGACCATGCACAGAGCCCTAACTCTAATGTTTTCTCAGTAAATAACATAACTGGCAATCCCAACAGCTCCCTTTGAACACAGGGCCTCAGGAAGTCATCCCAGTCACATCTGTTAAAGCTGGCTCCGGTTTCTGCTTTCAAATTTTCTCTTATACTTTCATTGTTAAATGCAACTTTTCAACACTGCAGTTTTACAACTGCACTAGAATATTCCTTATGCTTCATATCCCTAAAAAGCTGGAAATTAATAAGTTAATAAAAATTGGTCCTGTGATAAACAGGTTAGCTACCTATTACCTGCCTTTTCCTCCAGTCTTCCAGCTTCCTTTTGTTGGTTTATGGACAAAAAGCAGAAATGTGTAATCTTCAGATCTGTTAATGCAATGAAGTGGGAATATGCATGTGTGGTTTCCTTCATATAAATAATCACCACTTTCCTGCATCCTCACAGTGCTACAACAATGTATTTACTTTTTTTCTCTTGTTTATTATTTTACTCTGCTGTGACATATAATAACTCATCTAGTTTCAGGTGACCTCTTCCTATGATACTGTGAATTGGTATACCTTTAAATTTGCTAAAAAAAAGATTATTAATGTATTAGTAGTAAGACATGGATCAAAGTGTAACTCTGGTGTTGTGGAACCGTAGGAGATTTGATCCTGCATCACTGATGTCAATATGACTGCTGCCATGTACTTAAATTAGAACAGGAGTAGGCCTCTGGTCATTTGGGGCTTCAGCAGAAGGAAGGATTAGAATAGGTTAATAAAACACAAGATAAATCATTGAACCAAAATATAAAGGAAGGTAGACAAGAGAGAGCCTGGAGAAATGCAAACTGTGAGAACAGAATTAATGTAAGTAAAAGAAAATCATCTTGGTTTTCTACTATTTTGAACTTTAAATAAAAATTCTGATGTATAAGGCATACATATTTATTACATATCTGTACGACTAACTACTTTCTTCTGAAAATCTTTTGGCAGAAGGAAGTGAAGCAGTAAGCATAAAAATCCCATAATTTACTACTTCGTAGGGTGGGTGGCCTAAGTGAAGACACTGACCAGAGAGATAAAGGGGGAAGTTTTCCTTCTTATTAACCTTAGCTGTTTCTTTTCTTTTCTTGTATTAGGGAGATATCCTAAAATTTTTATGTTTTAGGGGAAAGGAAAGAGATACTAAATGCTATCTAGTCAACCAGGTTCAAGACCCTGCTCTAGTCAATGGTTCAGTGTCTATGCAAAGAGGAAGGTTTTTCCACTGCCCACTGAACAGGACAGGTGAAGAAAGATCTCCATCAGAGTATCTCCTACACCTGAACAAACACACACATGTACCCCCTCCCTCCGACATACACATGTCTTTCCATTAATCTAAAGACAGATATATAGTAGCCTGTATGTCCGCTATCTAGCCATAGGAAAACAATAGTGGTATCTCCTAAAAGGAAAGTTAGGACTCCTAAAAGTATCCGTTTCTTTCCTCCAGGCTTCAAGTCCATCAGCACATTTGTCACACTTTTATGATCAGTTTTCCTCTCTGCACTTTCCCCATCAGCTTTCAGCTACCACTGTGACAGAAGCCAAAACTGTGCTCCTGTCCTACTCTTCTGGACCACAGGAATGTTATCATTTTGTAACCTGAGAAATAACCCAGTCTCTAACAAAAAGTTTTACAACCAACTGTGATACAGGATGTATGATTAGATTCACTGAAGACAGCATAATAGAAAATAGGGTTGGAAAAGAGGTCAAGAGATGATCTAATCCATTCCCTTGCTGAAATACCAGAGCATTCTTCCTCTTACTATTCCTTAGAAGGTCACCCAACTTCTTCTAGTCATCTTTCAATGAAAAAAATTCCCAGACTTCTCCAGACAGTCTTTTCCTACTTAACTATTCTGCCTGTTATAATGCTTTTCCTAATCCCTAATCATTTTGCAGATGAAGCCTGTTGCTTCTTATTCTAGCTAAAGTGAATATGACAAGACAGTTTATCACCATCATCTTTGAAACTAACCTTCCATGTATTTAAAGTCTGCTGTCCTGACTTCTTTACTCTAAACTAGATAACGCAGCTCCTTTAGATTTTATTCAGAGACCATGTTATTTAGATCTCTGATCATACTTGTTCTTGCTGTTTTTCTCCAACTGGATCTCGTGTTGCAGAGCTCTCCCACTGCATTCTCATCAGATCCAAATAACAGGACTACTTCATGTCTTAAAAACAGTGTAGATGTTTGTACATACCAGTGTGATATCTATAGGTTGATTTTATTTTGCTTTGTTTTTTACCAAAGAATGGTGTTTTTAGACATGTTCAGTCTCTGGTTTACTACACCTCCTAGATCCTTGCCAGATATTTGCAGTTCTGTATTTGTGCAGGTGATTATTCCTATCTGGTATAAGATTGCACATTTATCTTTATTGAATTACATCTATTTTCCCAAGCCATTTCTCCAATTTGTCAAAATTGTTTCAAATTCTAATCCTGTCCCTCAACGGGTTTGCAATCCTTCCCAGCATGGAGTGATCTGCAAGTTTAAAAAGCTCTGTTCTCTACTCCACTGTCCAAGGTCATTAATTGAAAAACTGAATAGTTCCAGACCCGGAATAGACAACTTCCTATATCTTTCAGTTTGGGAATGCACCATTGACATGACGTCTTAAATATATTTTTCTAAACAGATATCTGGAGAGTTTAATTTCCCTGTTCACCAATTGTCTGCTGTATATCAGACGCTTGTGCTAGTTGTTCATGAGAGGCTTTGTTTTCCTGAACTTAACCTTGACCAGACAATATTCCTTTTCTTTTCTCATTCATCATGGCTGTAAAATCACTGAATTTTGCTATCTGTGTAATTTTTCTAATTAATAAAGTTTGGTTTGTAGAAGAGATTAGGGCAGGAACTGACAGATGATAGTTGATTACAGCAGCAAGTTACTTTCAAATAAGAAAGGGATTTAAAAACAAGGGAAAGCGAAAAAGCACCTAAGATATCAGATGATCCCTTCTAAACATCATGCTCAATATCCTGCCAGAGTATCACACTTTTTTGTCCCATTTTTTATCTGTCACTTCCCATGACAAGGACATATGTCCCTATATGCTTGGGAAGTACCAATCACCCCGTGGGCGCTAGTATAATGTAAACATTAGTAATAATATTGAAGTAAGATTATATGATAAATGCATTAGTTTTTTTCCATATGACACTTCAATAGATTTTAATATTTGGTAAATACAGTCAGCCAGATTCTTCATTTAGACAGTATCTTTTCTTCATATTTGAATTCACAGCATGTTATTTATACGGAGAAAGGAAGACAGAGAGATCTGTCATCTGGAAAACTAAAAAATTTAAAGATAGCTAACCCTGGAACTAAATTTGCTTGCTTGTCTTGTTTATGATCAATTGTATCATGAGCATGTCAGATAAAAATAACAGAATATTTCATTTTTTTGTCAGGAGTCATTCCTTTAAAGTATTATTGTTTTGAGTTTGTTTTCATTCCACATATATATTCCAAACATAAAACCATCAATAACACTTCACATCATAAAAACACTATTATGTACAAAAGGAGAAATCAGAATGAAACAAATGGAGATATCCGGCATGAAATTCTGATCAGTATTTGGTTCTTACTATATATTCCCTACAGAAGATCAATCACCTCTGATAATGTAGTAGTTAGAAGGCCACTGAAAATGGTGAACATATATTTGTATTTTAAAAAACACATGCAGATTATGCAGAAGCATCAAGCAGCACAGGCTGGTGACCTGTAGAAATGCAGGCTTTTATTATTGCTTCCTCCCATCTCCCATCCCCTTCACCCTCTGTTGTTTGCAACAGTTGCTGTATTGTATCTTGTTCTAAATTTAGTTGAATGCACTTCTCTGCAGAGAAGCCTTTTTTCTATGTGTTTACACAGCACTTAACATGATGTAGTCCAGACCTAAAATGCAGCTGGCTGGGAACTGCAACTATGAAATAACCATATCAGTAGCAATAATATTTTTAATTATTATTATCATTAGAACTTGGATATATTACATACTCAGGATTTAGGACTGAAGGAATTCTGTCTCAAAGAAGACTGCATATAAAGAATGACCCAAATTCAGTGATGAGTCAGACATGGTTATAGAGAATCTAGAAAGTCTAAGGAGCTTTGGGTTTGACAGATGGCTCCGTTTACACCAATTAATCTCACCTCAATTTAAATATCCCTCTATTTCTTATACACTTATGGTACTAAGTGCTAATTATGACTTCTCTTTCACAGGCCTGTATGTTTTGCAAAAGAACTTAGACTTCAAATTGCAATATTTTTTTCCTATCTCCTGACTGCATCTCATATTATTTCTCTGGACATAAGAATAAGCTTGCTAAAAATGTTAGATGAGTGGAAAATTAAAATATGTCTCACTCTGTAATACTTCCTTCTTCAAAAGCCAGCTGGATTGATGGAAAAATTCTCTCTTACACTTTAAATGAGATCACTAACAGTTATCATTGCTGTTAACAGGATAACTAATTCCAGCTTTTGCACAGAAATAACTAGTAGAGTCTTCCCACAGGAGTTTCTTCATCACAGCAGTAAAAGGAGTAAACTCTGTTCTTTTGAAGGTCTCTGTTCACAAACCCAAGGAACTGCTACCTTTCTACCTACCCCTCTGATATTGAGACCAGTTTTCATGGTGATGTGTTTCCAAACATTTTAAATATGGTCATTAAGCAGGATTCTTGTTTAATCAGTAAATGGCATAAGATTCCATATATCTGCCCATACATTTTTAGTGGCAGTCCAGTTCACTCCTGCCTTTCTTGTCACTCTTCATACGGTATCACCTAAAAATTACCACAGTAGCTGTGATTATCTTTATGAGGAGACTGTCTAGCTAGGTGCTTCTTAGCCCTCATTTTGGAAAGTCTGTAGCGTTTTGTTTTGATAGGTGCTCCATGTGACAGCTCTTTGTTTGCAGTATGTGTCCTCCTCTGTGAAGTGTCGCTTCTGAAGAGCCACTGTGTGGCATGCCTTTCCATTCAGAGGGAGGGATGGTGCATGCCACAGGGAGCTGCAACCCGCTCTTGTATTTTGTAGAAGCAATTTCATTATTGTTATGCTCTTTCCTACATGGTGTTCAAATTCTGAAACAATCCAAAAGAAATCTGTCCCCATTTTGCTCAAAGTAGCAACCTGAAATTTCAAAAGGCAGGAAAAACTTCCTCACGTTGAATATATTGTGAAATTTTCATTTTCCCATTTTGTTTGTGAAAGTGAAAATAAAAGGTTTTTAATAATTCCTAAGAAAGGCTGCTTATTTTTGCCAAGTTTCAATCTCTTTGATGGATCACTGTTGGTACTGTTTTCCCTTATATAAAATGAGAAATATTATTGGCACTAGTTTATATCTGTCAGGGTTAAAAATACTATATTTATGTCTCATTATAACCCATTCACCAGTTTTGAGACCCTTGGTGCCCTGGGAATGTCAAAACTCCACATGATACCCTGCATGCTACATTTTACATTTGGATATCTGGAGTAGCTGAAAATGTGTTAAAACACACATGCTGTAACAAGAAAACTCCCTGTTGACTGCATAGCTGTAGGGGTTAGCTGAGAAGCACACATTTTCCCCAAATGCGTGGCATAAACAACACTCAATGATTTATTTTTGTATCTGCTTTTCTTCTTTTTAAAATTTTTTTCTTTTCCCAAGGAGAAGAAGTGAAATGTCTAAAATACCAAGTTTTGGGTTCAGCTCCATCATAGACGATGAGGCACTGCAAATGTAAGGTCTTGCAGATCTTAGGATCTAAACTGCATGTGGGAGGAAAGATTACAAGAAATGTTTATGCTGGAGATTAATGTCAATGCCTCAGTTACAATACAGAGTGTATTCACAGATTTTACAAATTTCAGTGACCAATAAAGATGAGAGTTTAGACTTTAGAATTCAAAAAGACTTTTCTTCTTGGAATCCAGGATTTTGTTTTGGGTGTATCTGGCTTGTATTCGTATGCTTGAGTTGGCACACTGGTTTAATACTATATTAATTTGGATAAAGAGAAGTAAAATAATGGTAAACATCTTTGTCAATAGTTAGGAAGATAATTTTCTAGAACACTTCTTCTTACTAATACGTGCATTGACTGCGACCATGACCTAAATTTAGGTTCATAAATCCTATTGACTTAAGAAAGATCAGAATTTAACAACCTGTGTAAGTTATTAAAAGTTGTCAGATTTTCTATAAGTATGCTACAAGAAAATAGAAATAATTACATTTGTGTTGGAAAACAAGGGAGCAATACATTTCTAAGTCAGAAATGCATATACTTTTAGCAGTGAAGATGATGAACCACTGGATCAAACTACCCATCAGAAAGGACGGCTTCTCTATGCATTGATGTCCGACTGGATCAAGAATGGATGCCTTTGTAGAAATTATTTTCACTGTTCTCATAAATCCAAGTTACTGAGCTCAGCACTGGGCTAACAGGATGAAATTCCATGGCCAGTGACAGACAGGAGGTCTGACTTGATGATGAATTGGCACTTTCCGGGCTGAGAATCTACAAATTTAAGAAATCTATATAAACCACATACACTCATAGGAAATTGAATGCCATTTACTCAGCAAGCAGCATATGTATCTAGAAGTTATCCCCACATGAGTAATGGATAAAGGTTCCTATTTCATTTTGTTTGCAGCCAAATGTGAGTCAAAAATATAGTCAGAAGAAAGATATTTCATACCCAAATAAGTTGTGCTATCTCTTTGTCAGATGAACATTTTACTTGCTTGCAGACAGTCTAAAGAACAAATTGTAATCCATAATTTGTTCTACTGAGGATAAAAGAAAGCAGCATTAGATTATCTACTGCCATTTGATAGTGCTAAAGACCACTGCAACTGTAGCTCTTCTTTTGAACAGAAAGATATTTTTTGTTGTATATGTTTTGCACATCTTGCATAGGAGCACAGTACTGTGTAAATGTGACAGGGATGATAGCATATTATGGGGGGTAGATAGTGGCATACATTAATGTATTACATATCACATGGTGATAGCTCAAAAAAGCAAGATTTCCTGTTAAGAGTAAGGAAGCAAGGAAAAAAAAATGTGGATTTTTTTTTATACAACAGTCAGTGTTTTAAGATACCTAATAAAAATGCACAACAGTGTATTGTGAAGTGACTCAGACATCTTCTCTTCAAAACTTACAGCACTGCCAGCTTTCTTCAGAACACTATGAATGTACATAGTGTTTGTAAAATGTAAAATGCTTTTTTATAAATAACCCCAAATCTGAAAACTTATCCATTTTCATTTCAGAAAACTATTTTTCCAGACTGAAAGATTAGTCCCAAATGGAGAAGAGAAGTCTTCAATTCCTCTCACGGAACATATTTCACATCACTCACCCATACACATTTCTGAAGAGAATCTAGGTGACAAACTCTTACCCTGCGAGACTGTCAATTCTAATCTATCACCTAAATATATATATATGCTTTATACAGAGAGATTCAGAAACCTTTTTAAAAATTTTTTTAAGCCCTAGAGTTACCCTGGAGTTTGGTGAGACTTAAACCTGTTAGGTTTTCTCAATGTTAACCTGTTTCTTGGGGCCAAGATGAGAGAAACAGCTTTATCCCTCCGTAATCCCACATGCCAATTCATTAAAGAGAGAGACTACAGAGTTTTCAAAGTGAGGAATGGAAATGACAATGTCCTTTTTATACCATACGACAGGTATTTGTGCTATATTAAATTTCAGTCAATCAAATTTTAAAAAACAAACTGACCTTTATGTCTCCTGACTGAAAACCCAGCTCTACAGAAGTCATTGGAAAAAAGTTCAGCTAAGTCTCCAGGGGCCTCTTTACCCTTATGTCACTTGCACAGCACCTGTGGTAATTATGCATAAATAATGGCATTCAAGGTTTTCCAGAAGGTGGGGACCAGTTCTGTGTCATGCTAAAATCACACTTGAACCTTCATTTGAAGATTTGATAAAACTGGGTGAGCATTTCAGATTCTGTGAACATTTTCATAGTCTCATTCTTAAGCGGGGATTTGCTGTAAGTCTGAGGTGCACAACACATCCCATTTTTTTGTGTTGACATTCAGTGCCTGTTATTGTATAGCAAGCAAGTGAATCGTGTGAACCAATGCAGACTATTTTCAAAAAGCAAATATCCTTAATCATACTGATGGCTATTTTCATGAAGAATGAGCTTCAAGCAAATACAGGCATTCTTTCATCAGCTTCAGAACCAACCAGTGCCCAGACTTGCTGTGAGGAGGTAGCCAGAAAAGAAAAAGAAGATAGATCTCTGAATAATCCCACCTCAATTGTTGCAGAAGTTGAAAAGCAGTAGAAGAGGCAAATGCCTTTAGAAAGAGAAAGGTTGGTCTTTAGTAGGCAAAAGCATTCTTGGAGAACTTCATTCAGTCTTTGGTTCTGTGAAGAACCTTTTATGTCCTCATGGGTGGGCCCGATACACTGAGTTTTTCACAGGCAGCTACTGCTTATATGAGTCTCATGTGCCATGCCATCCCTCCTGGCACCTGTGGGTCCCAAGCACAGAAGCAGAAGTAGATACCTGCCTAGGACAGAATGATGGGGACAGTAAAATGACAGCAGAAGAAGGGTCTGCCTCCTTTGCCCACTGCAGCACTCCAAGCTCAAGAGAGGCAGAGACAATTCCCACACCTGGCCTGCTGAACCTCTGCAGCCCATCAGCCAGTCAGTCTGGGGGCAGAGGTGGGGGTCCAGCACAGAGATCCCCCATCTGAGCCAGGGTCTTCTGAGGTTCCCTGTTTCCCAGCAAGTCCTCTTCAAGGACAGGACAGAAATGATGTCAAGGGATATTCAATGGTGCATGTGTAGCAGTCAGCAGATGACCCCCTCTATGAGTTCACACATTCTGTCCTGCCTGTTCCCCACCCTTGCATTTTGAACTCTCTGCGCCCATTTTTTATGAGCTGCTTCTCTAGCTACAAAGGGTGTAACACTTGCAACCAACTCTGCTGTTCTGAGCAGAGAAGACCCAGAGGAATGGGCAGAGCAAGCCAGTGACCTCAAGCAGAGGAGGAGGGATATGCTCTTTTGAGAAAGTGGGAGAATGAGGCAGCAGCAGTGTTTAGCCAGGGAAAGGCAACAGTCAGCGCTGCTGTTCTGCGAGCTGGTGGCACATGCTCCACTTCTCCTTGCAATGTTAGAGCTGGCTTTTCTCATCTCATTGAGGGAGGCAAGATATCTACTGACCTGAGATATACAGGGAGGCAGAAAAAGAGAGGCGATGCCACTGGTGACAGGATGCCAGAGTGCCCGGCATTGCCTCTTAGGAATTGCCACCGATCCCTAGGGTTGTGTGACAGCACTGTGAGCCAGATAATTGGGTCTACACTGCAGAGGGAGTCTGAGACAGATCTGATTACTCACATCAGTGGCTGATGTTGGTGCAAAGTGCCACTAAGTGAACGTGGTTTCATTGACTGCAGATATCACAATAGTGAGTAACATAAAACAGCCAAGAGGAAATTAAGAATTCTGAATCCAGAAAGGGCTTGAATCACGCACTGTAAAAAATCCTGGGTGCTAACACAGAACAAAAGAAAACACTGAGTTAAGAGCCAAGTATTTAGTATTCTGTGCACTGAATAAGGCAGAGTTCTTGTAGAAACCAAAATATGATCAGGATCATGCAGCTGAGCAGAAGCAGTGAAGATAAGGTTATACTAAGGCTGCACAAGCAGCTTTTCTTCTGGCATTTTCCATCTTTGAGGAGATTGATTTTGCAGGCTTAATGATGTTCTTTGAATGTAGTTGTTCATACTAGTGTTGTACAATAATAAAACATGGGATAGTATGAAGTACTACCTTGTTAATGAATATCTGCTTATAACAAGTACTTAGCTCAGTGACCCATTTTCTCATTAATTTCCCAGCAGGCTCAGCAACTACACCCATCCTAGTGCGTTTTATTGTAGAGAGAAGTCTTATTGTGCAGGACCTTTTTCCAGGGCAATTTTGATAAGTGATTTTATTTTATACCATTAAATTGCTTTAACCCCAAAATAGAAGGAACTCTTCATGCTCTATAGAACTGGTAATGCATTTAGGTGGTTTTTGCCTTCTGAAAAAAATCCATGCCAGATTGCTAATATTTCATCTGTGTTTCAGACTGTGGATAGTGTGACCATGCCCAAAGTTGTGCTGTGTGCTGCAGTGGGCATACATAGTAATAAGATGTTATAAAGACACAGCCATCATGGCTCAGTACTCTGGTCTTGTTTTAGTGACAGTTTAACCAGGACAGGCTGGCCCATACATTTCTAGTGCTGATTTATTGCATTCCAGAAAAAGTCATTCAAAGCAGTTGTACTTGATTAATCTTGTATTTCCAAAACATTACAGAGTTTTCATTTTGCCTATCTTTTGCTGCTGTACCAGAATGTTGCTGTTCTATAGTTTGCTTATTCAAAACCTCAGGATGGGAAACTGTGTGTGTTTGACTAATTTCCCACAGTCTCTTATTTTCTGCTTTGTGTTTTCCCCTGTTTTTCTCATCATGCTGGTCCCAATGGTGAAACTGCTTGTAGTCAAAGCACTGAACTTAGTGCTACAAGGATCATGAATTCCTCAGTGGATAAATACAAACTGTTGTTCTCACTTTTGTCTCTATTTCTCTGTTTCATTATGAAAACACATTTTCATGTAAAAGTTCAGCTCAGGCATGTATGCAGAGATTAGATTGAATCCAATTTGTTTTTGTAACATTCTGCATACAGCATTTGAATATCAAGGATTTGTTTGAATGTTAGCTGTTTAAATATAGTCAATATCTGTGCAGCATTTCAGAAAACTCCTGATCTATCTAAGGGCATGTTTAAATCTATTACTGAGTTATTTCAGCTGCTGACTTTCATGTAGGATCCAATTAACTCTTAACAGGAAAACTATATAAGAGAACAAAAAAAAGAGCATTAAAAATAATAGAAATACTTTTTTCTTTTCACTAATATCTTGTGACACTTCCTAGTAGGAATTGTCAAAAAGTGGTCACGAAATTGTCTGGTTAGTGTAAAAATATAATTACTTTGGAATTTTTGGATCTCAACAACTGAAATTAACTTTCAAACATTTTAGTGAAATTCCTGAAAATGGGATTTTTTTTCTGTTATTAGAAACAACTTGTCATTCTTTAGTTCTGTGATATGTGGGGAGCTCAATAGTGCTCTTAACTGTAGCACAGGATTACCAAGCCTTTCCAGGGGAAAAAATGAAGGCTAGAAGGGAAAAGTTCAGAAACTTCTTTGAAAAGACAACAGATTGAGATATTTAGTATCAGAAAACCATCAATTAATAGAGCCCAGTGGTAAATATTTCAAAATTTCCACTCAGACTCCAACAAAATGATTATATGTCAAATTTATCAGTGATGTGACAATCTCATATATATATATATATATATATATATATATATATATATATATTAGATTATAGAGACCACCTTAATAGGATGACACAGAATCACAGAATGGTTGAGGTTGGAAGGGACTTCTGGAGATCATCTAGTCCAAACCCCCTGCTCAAGCAGCGTCACCTAGGGTACGTTGCCCAGGATTGTGTCCAGATGGCTTTAGAATATCTCCAAGGATGGAGACTCCACAACCTCTCTGGGCAACCTGTTTCAGTGGTCAGTCTCCTCACAGTAAAGAAGGTTTTCCTCATGTTCACATGGAACTGCCTGTGCTTCAGCTTGTGCCCGTTGCCTCTCGTCCTGTCTCTGGGCACCACTGAGAAGAGTCTGGCCCCATCCTCTTGACACCCTCCCTTCAGATACTTGTACACATTGATAAGATCTCCTCTCAGCCTTCTCTTCTCCAGGCTGAACAGTCCCAGCTGTCTCAGCCTTTCCTCATATGAAAGATGGTCCAGGCCCTTAATCATCCTAGTAGTCCATGTGTACATCCAGTCATACATTTTTTGTGAGGCATCTGATATCACCATTATTGTCCCTTGTACTTATTTGTCTGAAAAATAACATGAAGGCACCATCTTGAGGTTAGGAAGATAGCCTTGAAATAGCCAATACAAGTCCGATGTTAGGAAAGCTGGGATCTAGTCTTGGCTTTATTATTAACTCAGTCTATGTACCTTGAAATCTTTGTTTCCTAATCTATAATAAAGGAAAATCAATACTTCCCCACCTCACAGGGGTGTTGCAAGCCTAAATTCATTCATTTGTGGCATCTGGTGCAACACGATGGAAACTCAATATAAATTGTTACATATATTCTGTTACCCCCAGTGGAAGGCTTTGGTCCATGAAATTAGTGCCATACAAGCAGAGCGGAAGAAATTGCAATGGGAAAAAGAAAGAAGAAAAGAAAAGAAAAGAAAAGAAAAGAAAAGAAAAAAAGAAAAGAAAAGAAAAGAAAAGAAAAGAAAAGAAAAGAAAAGAGAAAAGAGAAAGAAAGAAAGAAACAAAGAAACAAAGAAACAAAGAAAGAAAAAGAAGCTTAAAATAGACAAGTTTAGCCCTGAAAAGTGAGGTCAAATCATAAATGTTGAGAAGACTATGATTAGAATTAAAAAAATAACCACAAAGGAGGTAAGATAGAGGCATGTAGACAACTGAAATGTAAGTAGGAAAGCAAGGTAGTAGGTAGAAAATGTAAGTAGGAAAAGTATGAAAAAACAGACACACAGTAGTCACTTCTGTGTAGTTTACTCAGACTAATTTCATTTATATTAGTTGTTAGGAAAACGTGAATGATTAATTATTATAGTCAGCTAGCATGAGTAAGTTATGTCTATGAAAGGAATCCATTTTACAAATTTCATGTTTATAGAGTGCTCTTCCCAAGAGCTGCGAAAGCTGGGCCCTTCATCTGGGGAGTACTCCAGTAGCTTCCATCACCACATATGGGAAATTTTTTTTGGCCTGCTTCCATAGACACTTCTTCTTGGTTGCATCCGCCAGGATTTCCATGGTTGTGTCCTAGCTGCGATGCAGCTCCTTCTCCTTGAAACTGTCAATGCTTCTTATCCACGCTTTTGGGGGGATATTTTTGTCCAAACATTTTGTGTGTTTATTGGGGTGTGCTTTGAAATTCATTGAAAGTAGGGTTTGGAGGCTGGTTGGGGTGGGAGGGTTCCACCAGCATCATATCATCTTCTTGCATAGTTTTGAAAGTGTTACAAACACGCCTGCATTTTTGCAAACTAAATAATATCAATATTATTATGAATAATGAAACAAACATGGGCTACACACTTGAGGTATGTTAGGTATATTAGAGAACATGGAATATTCTGTGTTCCTGCGTGGCTGCCCTGAAAGCTGGAAAATAAGGCCAGGTACTTCTCATCACATTGCCAGCTGTTACTTTGGCTGTAGGTCAGCCTAAACAGTGATACCACAGTTGACAGAGGTAACCTTTGGATATCTGCTCATGAGCTAGCCTCAGATATATTCAGCCTCATCTCTGCCTAATTCAGCTGGATCTTATGAACAAGAAAGTAAAGAGCCTGCATGGGCTCTCTTCCACAACATCTCACAGATACCCCATGACCAAGCATGTTTTTGTAAATAATAATATGAGTGGTAGAGAAGTCCAGACTTGAGCATGAGCTCAGACCCATGTTTATCTAGCAGTCTATACAGAGAAAGATATTTTGAGACTTCACCAAAGTCCATTAACATGAATGGGAAAATTTCTGCTGATTTAAGTTGGCTATACAGTGGCTTCACTGCATCAGGCAACTCTTAATTATCTCTGCAGTTGATGGGGAGGAGAGTGCGCAGTGCATCTTGTTACGAAAACCCTCCAAAAATATTCTTGCTTCTCCAAGTGCATATGAGCAAGACTTGGTCCCCCCATACCTCACGTGGTCCTCTTTGGCTGGAGCAGTTACCACTGCAGACAGCAGTACTTTTCCACATCAGGATTTTTCTTAGCTTCCATAGCATACTTTTATCTGCCTCCCAACAAATTCAGCATTCAAGAGAAAAGTTTTTGTTCAAATGCTGAACAAAAAGAATCACAGTATTTGATTTTATTTTTAATATATGGTCTCCATACGAATTAAATCCTATTCACACTCTGTTTTCAAATCTACATGTCCCTGAGCATTTGACACCCCATCTTACATTAATAAAGCAAGTTAGATACCATTTTAGTAATGGTGCTTAGAAAGTGTCCAAGGGAATTAAGTGCCTAACTCAACTCACTGATTCCTGAAGTAGAGTCAAACAGGTTTTGAAAGAAGGACCTCCTGGTTTCTCTGGTTTACCCCTAAAGATTTGAAAGACTGGAAACAATATAATATTTTAAAGTAAGAATCAATACCAGAAACAGTCTCTTTCACAAGATGTCAAAATCTACCATTTCAAAGAACTTCATCTGGAGGTAACGTTTCAGTAGAGGCATGTAAGTATTAACTGGGTGATGGTTATCTCAAATTAGACTGGTTAGTACCTGCTCTAACATTTTGTCACACACTTCTACTTTTTATGCAGAATATATATATATTAGGCAATTATTAGTTGGTTTCAAATCATGTAGTGGGAATTGCTTATATATATAAGCAGGAATCATCCAAAACTGAAAGCTAGCTGTTATCATAAATGTTAGAATTTGTTTTAAGATGTAATTAACCCTTAAAATAATGTGACAGAATTTATGTGTTTAAAGTCTGAGCAAAGAACTCATCCACTATGCTGCATAAAACAACCAGGTTACATTAAGCATGCAAAGAAATTTCTTACATTTCAAGGGACAAGTGACAACTCTGTCTGGCAGGAGTATCAGTACTTATTACAATAGTAAACACAATGGAAATAGAAAGAAATTATCCATATGTTGCACAGCAGAAATTAACAAGAGTGTTGCATCCAAAATGGCAATTGGCAATCAGGGAAAGGCTGAAAAACTGATGTATATTATCCTGCCTAAGGTGTATTTTTTAGTGTTATGAGCAAATTCTATGTCAAGTAAACAACACAGAGGAAGAAAAAACAACCAAAGAGTAACAGGCAATGAAAAGGTGTTACAATTGCTGTAATTGAAACATCTGAAGATGACATCACAACTTTGAGATATTCCAGAGTTAGTTTTAAACTAGCAAAAACCTGAAGAAAGAAATAAATATGTACTATTTGGAATATTGTACAGATCATTTTGAAAAGGAAAAAAAACCCCTCAGACATAAGTATAGATTTGAGCTATTATTTTGGAAAGGTTTTAAAAAGCATCGCTCTACAGTACTTTAATATTCTCACTTCTTAATAGTACTTGTGGAGGTTAGTTCTTAAAAAAAAAAAAACAAAAAAACCCCCACAGCTGGAAACCTAAAGGACTGATTCTCCTGTCACATCCCGCTACTCTGCGCTTCTGCTGCTCTGTGAAATAAAGAAAGAGAGCAACATTTCCCCCATTTGTATTATCCTGCCAGGTGAAAAAGCCTCCCTTGGTTATGATTTGCAGTACCAGAAAGGGGAAACGCACATCTAACAAGGGCAGCACGGAGTCCAGGTGCACACGAAACAGCCATGCCCCGACTCAGAGAGCCAGCAGGAGAGGACCCCATGTGCACTGACGTAAATCAGTGCAGCTCTGCTGAAAAGGATGTTTTTTTCCAGAGCAAAAGACCCTCCTATCCCCACACCATGAGGCCCCACGCCATGCTGGATGGCTCTGACGTGTTGGCCTGCACATCTCCCATCACTATTTTCTGCAGTATGCTTTTTTTTTCCCTCCCTGGAAAGGAACGGGCAAATAATTACTTGTTCTTCATTTTGAGCAACTATAGCCATTATCTAGATGCAGGTTTCAGTTGGGGGTTGTTTGCCTGGATTTGAATACAGCGAGGATGTTGTTGACAGAAGACGGTTTCTTTTGCTGTCATTTTCTTGTTCATTCCAAAGTCGTCTCTAACAAAGACGTGTTTGTCATTTCTAGATTTTTAGAAAGTAAAAGCTATTTCAGTGCCACCAAATTGTTCTATATTAAACACAGGGCTCAAAGTTTTTTCCCTTATTTCTCTAGTGTGTCATTTCAAAGGTTGGCACAGTAAATATCTTTGTTTTTTCTATAAAATTCCTTAGAATTGTTAATATCCCACATAGATTTAGGGAAAATTAATTGAAAAGATTTAATCATCTGTTTATCTATATTATGTACTTGATGTTAAAAAGTGTAAGCCCAGAATAAATGTATTTGCCCATTTGTGCCTACACAAAAGCTCATCAAATATTTTATAATAAATTTTCCTCACTTATTCCTTTATTTTGGGAAAACTTTTGCCAGTTTAGATTTATTTTATCCAAGGGACTGAATTTGCTCATCATTTTTAATTTCTCTCTGCTAATCTTAAAGAAAAAGTTGATCTTTTAAGGATTCCAGCATTTGGAGGGCTATTTAGGATTTCCTTATCTGATTTTCTTTCCTAACTTAGTCATTCATTGTTTTCATGCTTTGATTTTATTTTTAAGCCCTTCCCATCCCTAGATTTTTTGCCTATAAGTCAGACGTGATGCTGTCAGAACCATCAATATTCATCACAATACGCAAACGCTAATTGGTTTCAGAACAGATGACTCACACAAGAATGTTATTTTTCCACTGTTCAGACACAGATTATGAGGCTATTTGTTTGGATTCTCATTACAGGCCCCTCTTCTTCAGTTAGCTGAAAGGCAAGCAGTGATTTCCGCTTTTCCTCTGAACCATGTTGTTTTTCTTACCACAGCAGTTTGCTGCTCATTCACCTCGTGTCCTTTGTTTGTGATCCCTTTTTGATGCATAGATGCATCTGTTCCACTACTGTACAGTAACTTGCACAATTAGTCTTTCACAGTCCTTAGGATATCCTGCATCAATAAATAAGTACAAAATAAATGGCCAAACACAGCAAGTTTCTGTGGCTCTTTCTGAGATGTCGTCTACACAATCTGAAAGCTCTGTCTGGTTTGTGTAATAGGAAAAGTATAATAAATGATTTTCAGCATCCATACTGACATTTGTATGGAAAATTGCAAGGATGCTAGAACCAGGTGAATTTTTTTCATCAAAACTGTGTTTTGACAGGGAATTAAGTTTTGGAATAAAAGTTACTTTGAAAGTTTTGACTTTTTTTTCTAAAAATTGAAAACTTAGAAGCAAAAAAATATGTAGTGGTTTCTGGTTTTTTTTTTAATTTTATTTTTATTTCCTGAGCAAGAAAATGCAGCAAGGGCAACAGTTTTCTATAAAAATTCAGTATTTTATTAGTGGAAGAAAATCCACAACATCTTCTATTCATTGCTGAAAATAGTCTCTTGGGAGAGTTTAGTCAAGGTTATGGATGCCTATTGTGTCAACCCTTTCCTTGCTATTTCTTTTGTCCACAGCTCTTTCTTAACCACAGTCTGGCAGTTTTTAACACACTCATATAAACACAGTCTGACTTTGAATGGTAAGCCGAGGAAGTCATAGAAATCTTACATAAGATATTCAGTTAGAGTGTCACATGGGTTCAGGAACAGTCATTGTGAAAAAGAAAATATGCAGAGAGGAATGGAAACAGGCTTACAGGTGAAAGGACTTAGCTCAACTCGAGTCCAGGATAAACTACTTCCTCCTTCTTTCACAGGAGTCATGGTGACATTTCCTGCCTTCACAGCCCGGCTCCTCGGGATGCACAATTTGTTCATAGGTAACAGTCAGGAATTCTGTAACCTGCACTTACCTGGGTCATTTCACTCCCTTCACCTGCAAATAAATATATGGTTTTAAAATAAAAGGAAGTCACAGTATGAGAGTAAAAACAGAAGGAGCAATAAAATGTGCTTCTGAACTATTTTATCATCTGAAAGATTTTATGTCTAACTTTTCAGATTCACAGGAGGTGAATTTAAAAAATTCTAGATATTATCTATGGATATTTTAAACCCAGGTCCCAGAAACACTTATTTTGTGTTTATATTAGTATATATGCAATAAACTATTATGACACCACGTTAATATAAAGTATAATCTGCATTTTGCAAAGTAGCGCCCTTAGTGAGATGAATGAAGAAGAAACAGAATAATCGTAGTAAAAACAAGTTTGTGTTTTGTCTCCTATGCATAACAGGGGTATGTTTTCAGCCCTTTCTCCAACACAGAATAAAAAATAGAAATAAATGAGTCTAAAAAAAAAAAAAAAGCAATAAATATAGAGTGAGTATGCCTATGTGTGTGAGTATGTGAAGATATATACATATACATATATTGGTTTATAAATGTGTGTCTGCAAGTGAATGGCAAACTAAGGCACCAATATTGCATGTCTCCAGCATAGCTGTATACATCTGAGCTGATCTTTACAGCTCCTGGAGAACTTGCACTTTTAGGGCAAGATCTATCATATCTTGAAAAAAGCATTGGTCAGATGAACTACGCTTTAACAAAATCTACTTTCCTCCCTATGACTATAAAAAGAATACAGTTTTTTTTCTATGTGTAGCTCTTGTTTTCTAATAACACAGTGATTTGCGTAAAAACTGCACTGTCACTTGCATACAAACAGCAGAGACAGTGTTACATGTCCAACCACAACTTTGGCAATTTCTTACTATCATGTACCTAACTGCTAGCATCTGCAACATATTTAAGATGTTTTAAAACTCAACAGTAAAATAACCACTGTTAATTAAAGCACATCGTTGTTCATTTCATGACTCTGTTGCTGCAGCCATATTTCAGTTTGTGAAGTGAGGCTTGTAAATCTGAGATAAACTACTCTACTTGTGGAAAGTGCGCAATCTTTCAGACACAGAAGCCTCTTCTGAGTTCTACTTACAAATCTTCATTTACTTGTGCTCTAAGTCTATAATGCATGTCCTTCTGAGTATGAAATACGTCCTTTATTATTCATTCCCCCAGCCTCCTCCCCAGCCCTTTTCTCCAGATATGTGGTGTTCTCTTCAAGCTTTAAAAAACATTTCCCTTTTAAATCAACATCTGTCAGTGGTTTGGAACCCATATCTGCTGTGAGATTTTGTCCTTTCCTTTTGGTTAGTGTTATATACAGACAAAGAACAGAGCAAGGACACCATGTTAGATTTATAAGGAAATAATGTCAAAATGGTTAATGCAATTCACCAGTTCAGTAAACTGGATTACATTTTAGTAGGACAAAAGATCAACGAAAGCCTATTTATATTCATTGGGTGAAGGTAGTAACAGCAATCACATAATGCATTCCCCGTCTTTGGGCTCATTAGCTGTGCCTATTAGATTTGTTAGGTATCATAACATCCAGATGTTTCGGGACAGCTCAACTAACATTTTATCCATGTGCAGATTAAATATTAATGGATAGCAGGTGAAGAAGTGCAATAACCAGTCTTTGGTTTGGAGCATTTTCAACAGTGTCAGGTGTTTTTTTCCCTTCTTCACATGCTTTTCAGAATGCCTGAAAAGATAGCAAATCACATTTAGGAAAAGATATTCTAGTGGAAGTCAGCAGCAGAGAGCAGTTTGCTTTCTCTGTATATACAGTATCTTCATATCCTGAGAAGAATTCAGGCACAGCATCCAACTGATCCGACAAAGAAGCTGCCAATTCTTGTCTGGAAACCTCACTAAGCTCAGGCTGAACTTTCATCTATGCGATTTAACTTTTGCTGGCCCCTTCAGGTTTGTTTTTTAAGTTAATTTAATGATGGATGTGTGCCTATAGTAAGGTGATTTTGAATAATGCCATATTCTTGCCATTCTTCCTTGGAAGGTATTTGTAAAGAGTTTGGGAATCCTCCCACCATTCCTTTTCTTCTGAGTACCAGACACTCAGTTATGATAATTCTGCTATTTCTTTCTCTTCCAAAGGACCTGGCTTAGTGAAAGCTAAGGGAAGTGTTAGATTCACTGGTCTGTACTTGTGTTCTTATTAGTGTAGAATAAATGCTATACATAAGACATATTTTAAACCCTGCTCACTCCCTTTCCTGTTTGCTTGAAATGTTTCTGTCAGAAAAACTCTGATCAGGATTTGCTAACATAGGAAGAGATTTTGCCTCCTCTCCTATCTTCTGCGGTATTTTACTCTTTAAGTTTCTTCTCTGGGACATATCTGCAACTGTTATACATTTGTGCTTTTTCACTGAAACCACTGGAACTATTCCAGTTTACGCGTTATAGGGCTGACCCACCCATTCACTCTGAGAGGGAAGAATTAACCAAGGCAAACACTGGTGGCAGAATCTGTCAATTAGTATTTTGTGGATCTTCTCCTCTGCAGTAAAAATTTCCTTCTGAATAGTCCAATGGAAAATATTAGGAAGATGGCAGAATCTGTCCCATTAGTTATTTCAGCACTTTCCAAAGAAGAAATGATCCTGCCTGTTCTTTAGTGGAAAATATTTTCCTGTCAGAAATGCCCCAGGGCATTTTGTGAAATGGACAAAGACAAAGGACAATGTCCTTTAGATGAAAAAAAGTCAGGAAAATTGTAAGAGAATTCAAATGAATTTCTTTGAATTCCTAAGCCTTAATTAGTGCATTTGCATAGGTTTGGTGTCTGTCGTGTGGGTCCTGTGTAGGCTTTCTTTTTGTCATCTGTGAGAGCCAGGGGAGTGAGCTTTGTTGTACTGATGAATGCTGCTGCTCTCCAACACTCAAAATTGATGAGAATGTATGAGTTACAGAAGAGATTTGGTGCATAATGGTTCTGCATTTTATCTGATGTCCATGGTCAATATTCACAGTAAATATCACCCAGGTTTCTGTTTTGAATGACAGTGTAAATCCATAATTGGACCAAAAACAACCGTTCAAAATGAAGAATGTCATTTTGTAGGCAAGGCTGAAGCAATATGAAGTCACTGCATTTCCACAGAAGAGTCTGCCTTATGAACGTGGCGAAGAGTGATGTGTACTGCTAGTCATCCATCTCCTATCTAGTTCAATAAATGATTTTTGAACTCAGCAGCCAATCAGAACTCAAATATAAGAACAGCCAAAGTAACTTTTGTCTAATTTTGAAACCTACTCAGATATCATAGTTCTGACATTTTGTCTTTAATACTAACATTTTGGCTCTTCAATCCACTGAGGATTGTTTTGTTTTGTTTGCTTTGTTGGTTTTTTTTTCCCCTGCTAGACAAGCAGAGAATAAAGAGAAATAATCCCATGAGGGTGAAAACGAGAACAGAATAAAAGCAGAATGGAAAAGCCTACAGAAAAGGGATCAGTCAAATGGAGAAAAAATTTGAATATAAAAAGGGACTTTTTTATCTCTTCTGTTTTTTTTTTCCAAATCAAAACTGAATATGCTTCTATAATATAAATTGCAGCTCCAGCAGAAGTTATAAATATTATACAGAAATTAATAAGCATTATTCTTTGTGCCTTATGTTATGTAATGAGACCCAAACTTCATGACCATAAAGATGCTTTTATCTAGGACTCCAAAGAAAGTACATAAAAGATAACACTTGCACCAACTTAACTCTTGGGATACTCCTACCCTAAATCCATAACAAAGACTTTCCTTTATCACAGAATCACAGAATCACAGAATCGCTGAGGTTGGAAGGGACCTCTGGAGATCATCTAGTCCAACCCCCCTGCTCAAGCAGGGTCACCTAGAGCACGTTGCACAGGATCGCATCCAGGCGTGCTTTGAATATCTCCAAAGAAGGAGACTCCACCACCTCTCTGGGCAACCTGTGCCAGTGCTCTGTCACCCTCACAGTGAGAAAGTTTTTCCTCATGTTCAGATGGAAGTGTCTGTGTTTCAGTTTGTGCCCGTTGCCTCGCGTCCTGTCGCTCGGCACCACTGAAAAGAGTCTGGTCCCATCCTCTTGACACCCTCCCTTCAGATACTTGTACACGTTGATAAGATCTCCTCTCAGCCTTCTCTTCTCCAGCCTAAACAGGCCCAGCTCTCTCAGCCTTTCCTCATAGGAGAGATGCTCCAGTCCCCTAATCATCTTTGTAGCCCTTTGCTGGACTTGCTTCAGTAGTGCCACATCCCTCTTGTACTGGGGAGCCCAGAACTGGACGCAGTACTCCAGATGTGGCCTCACCAGGGCTGAGTAGAGGGGGAGAATCACCTCCCTCGACCTGCTGGCAACACTCTTCCTGATGCACCCCAGGAGACCATTGGCCTTCTTGGCCACAAGGGCACATTGCTGCCTCATGCTTAACTTGGTGTCCACCAGCACTCCCAGGTCCTTCTCCGCAGAGCTGCTTTCCAGCAGGTCAACCCCCAGCCTGTACTGGTGCATGGGGTTAGTCCTCCCCAGGTGCACGACCCTGCACTTGCCTTTGTTGAATTTCATGAGGTTCCTCTCTGCCCACCTCTCCAGCCTGTCCAGGTCTCTCTGAATGGCAGCACAGCCCTCTGGCGTATCAGCCACTCCTCCCAGTTTTGTATCGTCAGCAAACTTGCTGAGGGTGCACTCTGTCCCTTCATCCAGGTCACTGATGAAGAAGTTGAACAAGACTGGACCCAGGACTGACCCCTGGGGGACACCGCTAGCTACAGACCTCCAACTAGACTCTGCACCGCTGATCACAACTCTCTGAGCTCTGCCATTCAGCCAGTTCTCAATCCACCTCACTGTCCACTCATCCAGCCCACACTTCCTGAGCTTGTCTATGAGGATGTTATGGGAGACAGTGTCGAAAGCCTTGCTGAAGTCTAGGTAGACAACATCCACTGCTCTCCCCTCATCTACCCAGCCAGTCATTCCATCATAGAAGGCTATCAGATTGGTTAGGCATGATTTCCCCTTGGGGAAGCCATGCTGACTACTCCTGATCACCTTCTTTTCCTCCACATGCTTGGAAATGGCCTCCAGGATGAGCTGCTCCATCACCTTTCCAGGGATGGAGGTGAGGCTGACTGGCCTGTAGTTCCCTGGGTCCTCCTTCTTGCCCTTTTTGAAGACTGGGGTGACATTGGCTTTCTTCCAGTCCTCAGGCACCTCTCCTGTCCTCCATGACCTTTCAAAGATGATGGAGAGTGGCTTAGCAATGACATCCGCCAGCTCCCTCAGCACTCGTGGGTGCATCCCATCAGGGCCCATGGATTTGTGGGTGTCAAGTTTGCTTAAATGATCTCTAACCCGATCCTCCTCCACCAAGGGAAAGTCTTCCTTCCTCCAGACTTTCTCTCTTGCCTCCAGGATCTGGGGTTCCTGAGGGCTGGCCTGAGCAGTAAAGACTGAAGCAAAGGAGGCATTCAGTAACTCTGCCTTCTCTGTATCCTTCGTCACCAAGGCACCCACTCCATTCAGCAAAGGGCCCACATTTTCCCTAGTCTTCCTCTTGCTGCTGATGTATTTGAAGAAGCCCTTCTTGCTGTCCTTGACATCCCTTGCCAGATTTAATTCCAAACGGGCCTTAGCCTTCCTCGTCACATCCCTGCATACTCTGACAACGTTCCTATATTCCTCCCAAGTGGCCTGTCCCCCTTTCCACTTTCTGTAGACTTCCTTCTTCTGGTTGAGTTTTGCCAGGAGCTCCTTGCTCATCCATGCAGGTCTCCTGCCTCCTTTGCTTGATTTCCTACTCATAGGGATGCACTGCTCTTGAGCCTGGAGGAAGTGATGTTTGAATATTAACCAGCTCTCTTGAACACCCCTTCCTTCTAGGGCCCTCACCCATGGGATTCCTCCAAGTAGGTCCCTGAAGAGGCCAAAGTTTGCTCTCCTGAAGTCCAGGGTTGTGATCCTACTTGGTGCCCTGCTGCCTCCTCGCAGGATCCTGAACTCCACCATCTCATGATCACTGCAGCCAAGGCTGCCCCCGACCTTCACATCTTCCACCAGTCCTTCTTTGTTTGTGAGTACAAGGTCCAGCAGCACACCTCTCCTTGTTGGCTCCTCCACCACCTGTGTCAAGAAGTTGTCACCAATGCTCTGCAGGAACCTCCAGGACTGTTTGTGCCTAGCTGTGTTGTCTTTCCAGCAGATATCGGGGTGGTTGAAGTCCCCCATGAGAACCAGGGCCTGGGATCGTGAGGCTACTTCCAGCTGTCTGTAGAAGGCCTCATCGACTTCCTCATCCTGATCAGGTGGCCTGTAGTAAACTTCTTTGAAACAGAATTGCCTTAAGGACAGACCAACAGTCTTCAGTCAAATAAACAAGATTGCTTCATTTTTCTTTGAATTATTTTTGACACTGTAAACAAGAGCTTAAAAAATTGGAAACTTAGAACCTGATGAAGTTTGTTAATCTATTCCTTTATTTGTTCCCTGAAACAGAATACAGGAACCAGCTGCCAAAACGTTTTCCCCTCAGAGAGGTAACTTTTCTTTACTTTTTACCCTGTTCTTGCCTAAACCACAATGTGGAAATGCATTGAAGTTTGTTTAATTTTAAGTTTTCAACAGGACAGCAATTCCTTTCCCAATATAAATTCTTCCAAATTTCCTTTTTTTTCCCCATTCAGGAAAAAAAAGAGAAAAAAAGAAAAAGAAATAAGTAACATGTGGGTTATAAAAAGTCAGTGAATGTTATTTCCAAACGTACTTCAAATCTGGATCTGATGCTAGTACTACAGATAGCAACATGCAGTGGATTTTATTTTTAGCTATTCTATTCTGACCCCATTTAAGATCAGTCTGTCCTTTGCTGCTCTAAAATCTTCTTCATGTTTTTTGACACATCTTAAATCTTAAACCTTTGGAGGAAAAATGATAAAAACTGACAAAATTAATTATTACTCATCTAAAGTGTTTAATTAGTCACATTGTACCTGATTAGATGCAAAATCTTTAGCATCAAGATAACTGATAAAAACTGTAGTGCAAAGTGACTTTTAAGACCAGCAGACAATTCCAGTTGCAGTGTTTTTATGCTCCTTTTATAGAAATAAGCTGTCTCCATAAATGCTACCTCCCAGTAACCATAGGAACAGTGTCCACTCTAATTTCTTAAAGTGGAAGCACAGACAAAGTCATTTCATCTTTAGGAAAATATATGAACATAGTTATATCCTAATTATTACATATGATATCTCACATTGCATCCTACATTCCTACACTCTCTGTGCCTGAATGAAGAATTAGACTGGTGACCTTTTCTTCCAATGATGATTGTGATACATGAGACTGCAAGTAGGTTCAAGACATATTCTTTTTTCTTTTTTTTAACAGAAACTGATGATGGCCATGAAATCTTTGAATCCCTACCACATTGGAGATTGCACATTTCAACACCTCCTCCAGTCGTGTTGTTCTGTAGATCTCTTTACCTTTGCAAAGGCTCTGTCAGTTGGCCTCATGATAAAGGAAGAGCTTGCACTGGTGACAAGAAATTCAGTGGCAATCAGGAGACAGAGCTTGACTCTGCAACTGATGGGGAGGTGGTCAGCTATGACACTTTGCCTCTTCCACCAGCTCTTTTTTCACCATCCTTTTGTGCTACTGTCTAGAAAGACCCAGACTCACCCCTCTCATAGTAAGTCCAGTAGATGCAGTTTGATTTACTTTTCATTAAGACAATTGGAAATCAACATTCAATAAATAAAATGACACAAAGATGTAGCCTGAAGATTCACCTAAATTGGTTCTCAATGGACAAAAGTCATACAGCTTGCTTATCACAAGCTTCCTCTCAGGTCTCCTTTGGTTTCATTATTTTTCTCATAATTTAGTAACATCTGGTGGGTGAAGAAAAGAAGTTATGTCGCTGCTGGACTGCTGAGCATCTTCTTTGGTCCCTTTTTCCCATTCCCCTATTTAAATTCTCAATAATTCCACTGAGCCTCAAAGTACAGATTTTAGTATCTAAGCCGAGGAGATCTTGATGAGAATTGATTTTTAGCTAGCAAATGTCACTCTTTAAATGCCCAAAGGCTGTTTAAACTCAGACTTAGACAGACTGCTAGTAATGGCAGAAAAATCTGACCCAGCTTACCTTGCAGTACTGTATCTAATTTCTGCTCCAGAGGTTAGTGCAGATAAATGTATGGCAGGTTTTGACTAAATCAAAAAAGGCTTCAAAGAACTTTTCAGTTGTCTCCTCATAATGTATAGGTGCTTGTGGCCCTCCCACAATGCTCTAACAATTTTTTATTTTGCAGGATATTGGCACTGTATTCTTTGTCTGTAGCCTAATCATAAACTGGTAGGGTGTTTTTTTTTCTCTCTCTTTTCTTCTTTCCCGAATTATTAGAGTCCATTTTACTTCCTCCTGTTACCAGTCAGACATATACTGTTTGGTTTGAACCTCCCTCCTGCAAAAAACTAAAATATTCTCATTAATATAAACTATTTTAATATATTTGCAATGACATCCTACAATGGATATAAATGAACCGTTTCCATCTTTAAAAATACAGAATATTTCAGCATGCTGGATTTACAGCATCAGAAAGATATGCCTGTTCTCCCTGTGCTCGCATTCAGAGCATGAAATCAAGAGAAGATGTAAAGAACTTGAGAAAGACTGGTTGGGCACCTATAAATGCGAAAGAGGAGTACTTCAGCTTAGAGAATATTTTTAAAGAAGGAGGGAGGATATATGAAACACTGCAAAACAGTAAGGTAGAGCTAAGGAGAGAAGCAGTTTTATCCTGTGGTTAGGCAGTCACCAATTCCCTCAGCACTCAGGGAAAGTGAAGATCTTTCTTGCTTTTCCCCAGGGACTGCAATATATTCCCTTAGAGGCTGGCCTACACCACTGCAAACCAGCACATTCGTATCTCCAAACACCCCAAAAAACCCAGAGCAGTGTGTTAGAGTGCTGCGCTCTTCGGCTATCCTAATATTGCAGCTGTAAGGACTGTCACTACCAGGAATATCCACTATGGCTACATGAGATTTAAGGGTAAAAGAATAAATAACTCAAAATCATAGATCTAACATATCGGAACAACCTTTGAAAAAGAATACAAATTGTTAACATGAGGATTTACGCTAAAAATATGCACTGGCTGTCAGCGTCCTGATGCATTTCCACTTCATTGTCTCTCAGATGAAGCTGGAATCTCCCTCTCTTACTCTCTTTGGCCCTGTTTGTCTGAGATGGCTTTTGGCCCAACTTGTTCTTCCCACAGGGCCTGAAAAGCCATGGGGATAAAACTAAGGATCTTTTAATACTCTGTGCTTCTCCTTAAGAAAGTACTTCCTTCTTTCTTGTGACCAGCCATTGGAACACCTCCAGGGAAGCACATCTTTTTCTTCTACACATTTCTTTAACAGTGAATTAATATTTCTACTAAATACTTTCATTGGAACATTCATGACTTCAGGCTGATTTTTTTTGTTACAGTCTTCTGTTAATATGTTTGTGAAATCTCATACTTCCTATTATGAGGACTATAAAATATGCAGTCATCACTCAATTTCTAACTGTTTTCTCTTTGTGAGTTTTACATAAAAATTAAACATAATGCTATCTCTAAAAAAATGGGAATGAGATGCTTAGCCTGAGTACTTTCCTCCCCCTCCCCACATTTATGGGGAGCCCCATGATGAGGGGAACTGAAGCCCCAGGCTGCAGGTCTCCACAATTTTCACAGCATGGTATATGAGTCAGCATTATGTTTTGCAAAAGGCAAATGCCTTTTATGAAAACTTTTGTTTAGCCAAAACCCCTGTGTCTTTCAAAATTCATCCTCAGTGGGAAAAATAATTCACAGGGGTTATAAACTCAAAAGAATAAAATGTTTAGCTTTCCCCTTTCTTCTTCTTACTTTTCTGTCTTTTCTGTCACTTCACAGATTTCTCTGCTGATAGGTGACACCATCTCATCTGCATGTTTTCTTCCTTCAGCTTTGCTTTGTTAGCATTTCAGTTTAGAAAGTGCAAGAAAGAGCAAAAGGCTGCATCAGTACCTCTTAGTGACAGCCTCAATAACCATGTTTGCCTGACAGCTAACCTTTAGCTTTATACCCAGCTTCCTGGGCTGGTCCTTCTCCTTCCTCCTCCCAGCATCTCCCACTCCCATTTTATTAGAAGCTAATGAAACAGTCACAAGAGAAATGTTATTTGCAGCTGTTAGACTTTAAGGCGAGCAGAGCAGAAATGATGAGCTCTAAGACAACTACACGTGTTACAGCACCAGTATCTTTGCAAGCTCCTTAAAGAGTACATGTGACATTTGATCCTCTTGTTTTCCACATGTGGGAGTTTTCATCACTAAAGCCACCTGCCTTTTATGTTTGAGCATGTGCTCTACAACACGCTTATCCCCTAAACAAAACAACCCTGTGGTATTTCCTCTCCAGAGGAAGGAATTCTGTTTGCAAGTTGTCCTTATTCTTTGTGCTGTTTCTTCATTTACTAGTTTAATAACCTTTTCCCACTGCTGGCTGTACTATTCACTCAGTTTTTTAACCACAGAGGAGTAGGACTCTGCAAAGCAAGTCTGTAGAGTACAGGAGACTACAGGAATTAAGAAAAAAAATGAAAGTCTTTCTTTTCCTCACTACCTTTTTAATTAGTTATGCAAATACATTTAATCATTTTACTCATTTGTCTGCATGTAGACAAACATGAAAAGAGGAAAAAAAGTCTAATCCTCTGGATACCCGTGACATAAATTATGGAAGAAAAAAAAAGATAAATGTCAGATTTTTTCCATCAGCCAACTAACAGGTACTTCTGTTCTCTATGTATTTGTCAAATTAGAAAACCGGATTATTCTTTCCTTCACAGAGCTCTTACTTTCCATCTTCTTGATTTAGGTCATGCTAGCAAGAGCCATTTGTTGCATTAACCTTTTTCTTGACTTCATGACAATTTTAATTTGGGGATGGATTTTTTTCCTTCCATTGAAATAAAAGTTTATAATCAATCCTTTGTTTTGCCAGTAGAAACATAATTAAACATGATTTTTATTATTTCTGCTATCTGTGACTGTATAAATAATTCTTAATGATTATCTTCTGCTCTATTTTTTAGAGTTTTGGCTGTATTGTTACAAAATATCAGAACCCTAAAAACTATCTGTTATTGGTAATAAAGGAAAACATCAGGATTGACCCAATGAAATATTTTATGTAGCTCATTTCAATATTTTTACTTTTCTTTTTTTCAGTCTTTAAAGATAAATTCATTAGACTTTCAAAATGAAAGCCGCTTGACAGAAAAACAGATCTTTATGTTTTCTATATGTTAAAATAGATTTTTTTAAATTTTGAAATCTTTATGCAAAAGCATTAAAAAAAATAAAATTGACACTTACCTTTGAATTGTTCTGCGCATACATCCATGCACAGAAACACACTGAACATTGTTATTGTTCTGCTGTAGGACCATTACGGCCCTCTGTGAGATGTCAGAAGTCCCCACCACATTTGGGGAGCAGTGGGAACTGAGCTTGTTTATAGTACTGAAATTCCATTTATGCTTGATTTTCATATTCTGAAGGTGTCCTTGAGTGTTTTTTCAGCTTATAACTCTCAAATAATTTTACTCAGTTAAACCGTGGTCTATGAACACAGCTTAAAACCTTGGCTTTCTCACTATTTCTTTGCACTAGTGTTTTCAGGACCACTTCCCAAAAGTGAAGAAAGAAAGTGCTCCATTGCACACAGCAGCTCTTTGGTGAGGGCATTCACCTGAAATGGGCTAACAGGGAGGTTTTGAACCCATGGGCCCTACAAAAGTACTTCCATCAAGAGCTGTGGGGCTACATTTATTGGCTGATTCAGGCATTTTGACATTCCTTCCCCCCTATCTTTATATAAAAGGTCTGGAGAATGCCTTGCTTCTTTTCACTAGCCTGAGCATTACAATGTTGATGTCTTCTCTGTGCATCCAGAGCTCTGTCTCCATTGCTATTACTGTATGAGGCACCAGTGTGCCCTCTTTAGATGTCCTCAGACATCCTGCTGCACTTGTTTCCAGGGCGCAGATGAGAATTTCGAGCAGCAGCAAGCCTGGTACTGAGCCCTCTGAAACCACCTACAAACACTGGATATCATTTCAGTTCCACCATCAGCAAAAACAATGCTTCCTTCAGAAATTATTAGTGGCAACTATTTAAGGTGGTTGTATAGCTGTATTTCTTTGTTATGACCACTGAATTGATATATTAAAGGCTAAAAAACATGCCTAAAGGAAGCAAGTGATGTACATTTCCTCTGTCAATGGGCAGTGGGTATCCAGCTGGTCTCTGTGGTAACCTGAATGGACTACTACCCAGGAGAGTAATTTTCATTAACTCATCCTGACAAACAATATTAACCCATAGACCAGTTTCCAAACTTGGACATTATAAATCAAGATCTCCAGTTTGTTTCCAGGCATCAACAGTATCGCTTGGATGCCAAACTACCAGCTTTAGACTCTGAAGTGCTTCAGTTTTTGTGCTCATGTGCATCATGATTTAAGTGTTCGTGATGTTTGAAAATTATATCGGATTTTTTCCCAAATTGCTATCACCCCTTGGAGCTGTGAGGGTCAAAACTCATCTCAAAAGCAACCTCATTAAATTATCTCATTTAACAGGGATAAGTCAGGTCTGATACTGGTTACCTTTAGACTTTTGGCCTGTCAAACTGTGTTTATTATTTTTTCTTCCAGTTCCAAACTATGGTTGCTGCTGCTGTCACTCCCCTTAACTAATGATGGCACAGTGTGGGACACGAGAGAAGCATAAAGGATGAACTAATAGCATGCTGTTTGGTATTCCCTTCCATTCCACTTTAGCAAGTACTAAAGTTTGTGCCTAGCTTTTAGTATTGTATGTATTCAGCAAAGGACATAAGTACGTGCTTATTCCTAAAACCCTATTGAAACTGGTAAGACTTTAATATACACCCAAGTGTTTTGTTCAGCTAAAGCAACACCCTTCATTACCAGTGACTTTTCTGGAGCCAAACACACCTACAGGTACATGTGAACACATATAAATACAGATACTTTAGAAATGCCATTATCAGATTGCCCCACGTTTCCAAAACCATGGCAAAACAATATGCACCTTGGAGGAGAGGAGGAGAGCAGAAAGGTAATATGAGCCTCAAAAGCTAGAAGACAGGATGTGTACTGGCCAGCTACATCAGTGATATGGTCCTTGAAAAAGTAAACACAAAATACGTTCCTGTAATAGGACAAAAATGAATGAAGGCGAGAGAGTAGATAGGCTTCCAGGGACACTCTAGAAGGGGATGCTTATGGGTTTGTCTGTAGCTGCTGTATCAGAGTATACCTGCCTGCCCACACAGGCAGCCTCCTGATATCTCCTTTACTCTGTTACGAAATGTTCCAATTTAAGCAAACTGTACTGGAAGGTACTTTATGAGGTCTCTAGCCCAACCTCCAGCTCAAAATAGGGTCAGCTGTGAGGTCAGGCCAGTTTGCTCAGGACTGTATCCACAGTGTGGTCTTCAAAATCTCCAAAGTTAGAGAATGCACAACTGCTCTGGACAACCTGCCTGGCTGTCCTCAGGGGAAACAAGTTTCTTCTTATATCCAGGCTGAACCTCTCCTGTTTTAACTTAAGCCCGCTGCCTCTCAGCCTCTTGCCATGCACCACTGCGAAGAGCCTGGCTCCATCTCCCTGATGATCTCCTTGCAGGTACCAGGGAGTTGCTGTCAGATTCCCCCAAAGTCATTGCTTCTCCAGGCTGAACAAGCCCAGCTCCCTCAGCCTCTCCTCACAGGGCAAGTGCTCCAGCACCGACCATCATGGTGGCCATTTGCTCTGGTTTATTGATGCCTTTCCTCTACTGGGGGACCCAAAACTGGATGCAGTACTCTAGATGTGGTCTAGAGCACTGAGAAAATGGAATAATCTCTTTGCTTGATCTACTGGTTTTGCTTCTTTTCATATAGCTGATGATGGTGTTGGCCTTCGCCACTGCTAGGGCGCACTGCCGGCTCATGCTGCACTTGCTGTCTACCATGCCTTGCAGCTGCTTTTCTACAGATCTGGTCCCCAGCCATAACATAAGGAGTATACAGTCAAAACACATGCAAGCTTCTCTGACCCCGAGCTGGACAAAGGACTAAAGAGGTACCGTGTGCAGTACTCTAGGAACTGACACTGTGATATGTGAGCAAAAGACAAATATCAGAGACATTGATTTGTTTTGCATGCTTACATGTTAAGGACTAAATAACAATACTGTCAATCTCCAGCATGTAACAGAGTCTAGATCAGTGATTTTTAGATCTTTTTCAGTTTTATCAGTTTCCATTTAAATCTTTTTCGATTTTTCCTAGGTATGTAGGAAATTTTGGACAGGGATTTAAAGTAACTGACAATGGGTTTGCTTTTCCTAGCTATCTCTCACAGACTGAGGGATCCAAAGAGCACTGTTTGAAAGTCGGTGATAGATAGCTCAGCAAGAAAATACCCACATGAAGCCAGTAAGTCTGGAAGCAGCTGGTGGTAAAGATAGAGGTAACAGATTATATAGGCTCATGTATTTTTTTCTGTATTTCCTGACCAACAAAGTCATACCTGAGCAGTTAAACTTATATCTCCAGTCTTATTTATAAAACTTAACCACACTCTGTAGAGAATAAAATATGCTTCAGTATTGGATGCAAGTGCCAAATGAATATGGAGATGGAAATGGGGTGTGCAGATGCATCTATGGCACATTATCTAGCCACACAGGCCACTCAGAGTATTAATGCAGGGAGAGGGAGGCTACAGCTCCCTGTTGCCTCCTTTTGCTTTTGAAAACTATGCCCAGCCAGCTTTTTCTCTGTTGTGGAAGATAAATACATGCTGAAAGGTAAAACCTGAAAGAAATGATTTCCCAAAACTAGAGAGAGAGAAAAAAAAACAGATTTCAGAACAATGATGAAACATTTGATGAAACACTGACATCTGAAAAGCATGAAAAAATATTCAGCTTGGATCATTGAAAATATTATATTTTGGCATTTTTTCAACTTTTTTTTCTTTAAGGTGCTTTTGCTTGATTGCTCTAGTGAGCAATACAAAGAAAATATCATTTATTTCTGTAAGCCAAAATAGAATGCTTTGTTTTACAAATGCAGAAAAGGAACATTTCAACAACTGTAAACTTCTTGCTGCTGCAGTGCCGCAGGCTTTGGCATTCACGCTATTTTGAAATCTTTACTCTGCTTGGTATATCAGTCAGAAACATCACTTAAAAATAGCATGTAAGATGATAAATTAATACTTTGTATGTGACATTATCTGCCATGTTCTAACCTGTGAACAATAGAGATTTTATCAAAGAATATAACCTTACATATGACCACATAGGCCAGAACCTCTTGAAAAGCACAGGCCCAGAAGAATGATTCATCAAAAAACCCCAATGTTTTATTAACAACTAAATTTATTGTAAGCTCAAAATGTCTTTTCTTGTCAGGGCTGAGTAATCAGATTGCTCTCTTCTCTTTCTCTTGTCACTCAAGCCTCTCCTGAATCCATCCTTTCACTCCACTAGTATCCTTAAGAGGAGGAGAATCCTGTTGATGCTTGCAGTCAGATGATCCAGTCTTGAGTCCATGAACCATAAGCTCCTCTGCCTAGGACTTATTCACTGGAAGACAGACTAACAGATAGGGAGAAAGTTCTTCAAACTTTCCTCAAGCAAAAAAAACCCAAACCCCAAGCCCCCAAACAAATAAAAACAACCCTTTCCCCCAAGAATATTTGCAGCAATTCTCATAATTACTGGAGCTTGTCACACTATTTTCCTAGTCCAACCATACATTCACCCAGCCTCCATCACTGTGTCATCTTCAGACTGGACACACAAAAAGATAAAGACTTGCATCTAAGATGTTCTTCCTCAAAATACATGTTCTGCTGCTGCCCAAACCTAAGAAGTGTGGAGCCTAAAAGGCAGTGAGGTGGGACTTATCTCCCCCAGCTTAAGCCCTCTGCTTTTGATCTAACCACTACAGGCTCCTTTAATAGTTAAGGAGAAAATCAGGTCTTTTAGGGCATCTAGATATCTAAAATAGGCCAGCTGAAGCCTATTCTAAGAGTGCTTTTTCTCTTTGCTTATCTTGAGCAGCTACACACAGAGAACCATAGGCAGCAGAGACAGGTATATCACAGCTTTTACCAAACTACCTTTGAAGTACATCAGCCAGCAGAGCAGACTGTTTATCACAATTTTTTCAATGCTTTTGAAGTTCATAGGAAAAGAGAAGATATTCTGTTGGGATAAGGACAAAATAAGGTGGGTAAATAATTGTGGTAGGATTGACCTGATCAAAAGGGTAACACCTTCCTTTGTGCTGGTCACCCTCGTCTCCCTTTATAGATACTTCATAGAGAAACAGGAACTCTAGGGAATTCACCCGTATTAAAACTGATGTCTGAAAGAGATTAGATGAATCACACCCTAAAACTGCCCGTTTCTCTCAGTGACTATAAAGAGAGATGAAGATGGAGAGCTCAGATACAGATCTCTACAGCACAGAGGTCTGAGTAAAGGGAAATGAATCCCCTTCCTCCCCTCAAAGGGACAGGTTGGAAACACCTCACTAGTAACAGCAAGGAATCTGAGCATCCATCTAAGAGCAGTAAGAGCAGTATGGGATCCAAATTTGCAAGGGGCTGTTCTGTGTGAAATGTGCTCACTCGAACATCCACATAACACAGGCCCCAGAAACCAAACTCAGAGGACTCCAAATGCATAAGGTATTTAAAAGGCATAAGCTGGCTTATATTTGAACTTCACGATGTGCTCCACAGAAAATCTTCAGACATACGGTGAAAATTATGCAAGATTTGTAATGACCTACAAGGAAACATCATGGGACTCTGATTGCTTAGCTAAAGAGCTTATGCTTAGAGAGAGCATGTTAGCATGATAACTAGTGTAGGAATGGCACAGAGAAAAAAATATAGAGAGAAAGTTGGAAATATTTTGGGAAAAAGAATAAGTGAGTGCATAAAGCTGGTACGAACTTCCCGTCTGGAATTTTTTCACAACTTCCATTTCATTAGAGTGATGAAACTTTCTACAAGGAAGTGTTGAAATAATTATTTCAGCTTTCCAATTTCCTTTCAGTAAAGTTGGAATAATTTTGCTTTCATCAAATAATAGTGTTTCATAATTATTTCCTTATTTGAATTTTGTTTCAATTTTAACAATATAAATTTTAGTGTAAGCATCATTTATATGTCAGTACCTCTATGTATCTAACATATATTGAAATATTTCATATTACTAAAATTTGTTTTTTTTCTGACTGAAACAAAGTTATACAATATTTCTGTATGAATTATTTTAAAATTTTCTTTCCTCATTCATTTTTATTGATATCTTTGTTCCAGTTGAGAATGAAAACAAGTACAGAAATTGTCAGAATTTCCTATCTGAGACAAAGCCTATTTTTCAACCAGCTCCTCATTTGCCAGTGGTCTAGAAACTACCAGTAGTTTCTCAAGCCAAGAAACACTGTCAGAAACCCTATTTAAATAAATGGATGGATAGTTATACAATAAATGGTTAAATTCAGGTTGCAATGAACATTGTGCTTCCATGAAGTCTTTTTGCATTCAGTACAGTTGAACAATTAAGTAATGTAATTGTAAAAAAGACATTAAATCATAAATTAAACAGGCAGGATTCAATTTTTCTCCAAGATATTGAATGACTCCTATTGCTTTCAACAGGAATTGCATCTAAACAAGGACAGACTTTGACTATTAAGAATCACCATAAACAAAAAAATAACAGATTGTAAATGGGTACTTGTATTAATTTTGTTAATTGTTTGCAAACAGCTCAAGCATTATTTAACATGGTAAATATTGTACTGTTCTATATGTGTAGATAACTTGGAGCCAACAACATTATTTGATAATTGTATTAGGATAGTGACAAGAAAGCCTCAGAAAAGTCTGGACATTCAGTTTAGATGATGATTCAGAGCAGGTTCCATCTTCTCTCAGAGTATGTGTGTATACATATATACGCATGTATGAATATATATACATGTGTATGTATACATAAATTAAGCTTGAAATCACATAGCTCTTCCTCTTCCTTCTGAGAAACAGGAAAACAGGTCAGAAGTGTCCTGAAAACTGCCTCTCGTGTTTCATTTCTTCATATTTTGTCTTCACTGCATCAAAAATAAAGGTCTCATTGCCCTTGGCTCAAAAACAGGAGGAATACAATAGAACTTAAATTTGAATAGGAATATGTTACTGTTCAACCCAAAGGTTCATGATCATCTGGTATAATATACCAGCACTGGTAACCTATCTTAAGTAAGAGATATCAGAGGAAAATGAGGTACAGAGAAAGATTACAATGACTCAGGCAAAAAAAGAGAGAATAGAAACTTAGGGTTTGTTTTTCTCTGAAAATCAAATAAATAAAAACACCTAATGAATGATATACAAAGATAAAAAAGGATAGAACTGATCCAATAAAAAGAGACTACTGGACCATACGGCTTTGGGGGCTTAATTCAGTTGTCCATACATAAGGACCCAGGACTACCTGAGCTGCCCTGGGTTATCTGAGACAAGCACAGAAGGCTGGCAGATAAGACCAGGAACTTGTGGGTGACCCATGCCCTTCTGGAGAAGCAGCTGGAGGCCAGACAGAACACCTAAGGGTATCTCGGATGAATTAGGGACTCAGGGACTGAGTTTAGGTAACTCAGTCCAGCCCTGGCTCTGATTTAGGACAACATGGATAGAGAACAGTTTTTCCATATCTTCCATCTGTAAGCGTTAATTTGCTAGCCAGATATTATGACTTAATGTAGTTACCCCCAAATCCTCTAAGCCTTACTATTCTAAAAGGTACTTATGTTCTTTTCAGGTGAATGCAATGTTCTTTTCAGGTGAATGCAGATATTTTAGATGCTCTCATCTCTTGATTCATGTTTCTGTCCCTGAACACTATCATAAGCAACTCAATTAGTCCTACAGCAAAGTTGTAAGTTGGATATTTTTTTCTTAATTAAACCATTTTTGTGGGTTGATATCTACTATCATTCTTCCTGTAATGCTATCTTTACCTTACCTGCATTATTCCTCAATGGTATCAATAAATTAGAAATGCTTGAAAGTTCTTTGAATGATATATGTTTCAATAAGACAAAACAAAATGAGGGAGTTATGATTAGATTATTTTCCTAGTTTCATTGTTTGATCTTCTTGATAAAGGTTCAATACTGATCTGATATAATGATGACAATTAATATTATACTAAGAATATTGAATTCATGGATGACAAAATAAGGTTCATTCTCAGTTACTAGCAGTGGTGACAAACCAGCCTGACTGAGCATTTCTCAGAGTGTTTCGACAAAACGTTCAACAAATATACCATTCTTCACATAAAACTCCAGACATTTTGAAAGATAATGTTTAGCCACCAGCACATGTCCTTCAAAAAAATAAGATCAACAAAACTCTAGTAAAATATATGAGTCATTTTAATAGGATCAGAGTAGGTCTGTTCTGTCCTACTGTTGCAATCTGAGGTTGAACATGCTTTTGCTCAATTTTCTCTGGCATGATTTAATCCAAATCATCAGAAGTGACTTTGGTCGATTTTCCCACATGCTTCACATGGGTATATCAAAAATGAAAATGATTCAACAACTGAAGGCAGAAAACTATGGAACTCTTAAATCTTCCTTGTATTTCCTAATGTAACCTTAGGTCAGAACACTGAACTGAATTAATAGTCTTGCTCAAAAATTGTCAGACGTACAGAATATTCCAGTTGTTAAAATCTCTATAGAACACTAAACCAAAAAGGGTTTGTCATTCTGTGTTTCTCTTCCTCTGCAAGTGTAACATAGGTTCTTCCTAGACAATATATTAATGAATTAGAAATCTCAAGAAACAAGGGTAGTTGTAATTAAATATTATTAAATACTTTAATTAAATTAAGCACCTAAATCAGAACACCCATGCTTGAAATATGAGTCTTTTATGCTTGAAATATGAATCTTTAGCACTATTAATGTTTGAAAAAGGTGTTGATATACTCTTGAGATTGAGACATATTGTTATGGACTGCACACGTAAACCAAATTGATTGCTTAACACTTTGGTGCTGGTGAAAAATATATGCTTTAGATAAAACAGATAAATCTGCATGTTAAACAAAAACTTAGTCTTATTGAGCTTATCTTTCTACTTCAAGCCTCAGTGTGGTCTCTTTCTTAAAAAAAAAGACTGTGTTAAATGTCTTGCAAGGCTGACTTCCATCACGATCCTTTAGCTAAGTATCAGCCAATTCTATACAAGCTCCAGAAACAATGTTTCACAACAGAACATTTATGTGCCAACACAGATTAACCACTAAAAGAGAGATTACTTTACATGAACATCAAATTGTACTGTCTTCCTACATGTGGTAGTTATTACAGCACACTATTCAGTAAGTTGGTGTACTTGAATTAGAATTTCCCTTGTCTAAATTTGGACAATGGAGATCAAGTAAATATTATTATGAATGCACCAGAATGGCTTCACTAGCTGGATTCCTAAGTGTTTGGGACAAAATGAAAGGACAGGCCACTCAAAGGAAGAGCCTCAGAGACATTTCATCTTTGACAGCTGAAGGATCACCAGACCAGTTTTGAAAAGAGGTGGCCTTGACCTCCGCTGAGTCTCCTGTCAAAATAACTGATTGGTTTTCATACAGGCTGTCCATCACATTTAACCCAGCAGTATAACCCAGAGTCCAAGGTAGGGAGCCAGTTGGAACAAATACACAGTACAGAAAAAGAGAGCATGAAATTGAGGGGTTTAGGGCAGCAATCTAACACTCGGCAGTTCCCAGGAACCTCTTATCTCGGCAGGCTGTGAAGAATTTAGTTTCTCATTTGTTTCAGCCTTCCAGAGACATCTTGTTGGCAGAAAGAGTTTCAGTATGAGGCTGCCAGGTCCATATCAGTACTGGATGGTTTTCAACTGTGAACAGTAAAGTACAGTATAATACAGCAACAGCTTGTGACCACACAGACTCTCTTTCACTGAAGGTTTTTACTGAACCTGAAGATTTTCTGTTAGATTAATTTGGATTTGCTTTGCCCTCTTGTCCCAGAAGCAAGTGGAACAGCTGCAGTAAAGGCAGAGTTTTGCTCGCTCAGCTTGTTGTGAACACTTTTTTGGCATACTTCATCGTTTTGTCTGTCCTTACCTGCCAAACACAAAGTGTTTTGAAACAGTTTTACTCCTTATGTTGTTCTGCAACTTGGTCCGTTTAGTTTTTGTTATTCTCTCCAAAAAGAAGATGACTGCAGACAAGAACAGCTTATAGCATAACTTTCAGAGTCCCTATAGCATTGCTTTGGTCTGGTCTAATATAAACAACTATCATGTTATCATAAGGTAATTTTAAAGCACTAATATTATAGTTGATGCAGACCTCACATCGAAATCAGTGATTAACACAATAAAAAAGAACTGTTTTCTTGAAAGATAAGAGTTCATATTGAAGAAGCATTAAGAGGCAGCTGTAAGTATGCAGGGTTTTTTTCATATATTCCTTTGTTACCTTCAAATAAAAGCATGTTGCAGTCTGTACTATGTGTTTTATTGTATATATAGCATAACAAGGGAATTACTATGAAGATCCATTTTCATGTTTCCCACAGACCATTCCTTACATGTACACTAATGTTTTCTGCATAGGTAAAGATCCATTATGCATTTATGAAATGAGTGCTGAAATTCTGAAACGCAAAATGCCATGTCAGACAGAGGAGAGGCGGGTTGCCTGGAAGTGTGAAAATAGCATGCATTCATACGATACTTGTTTGGCCAATCCTTTTGCCTTCAATTGTTCAAAAAGTGTTAATAACATAAGCACGCACTCTTTCTGATCTTAGAAAGCATCCTTTTTTGGAATATGGCAGGGGCATCTACAAATATGGCTCATTTGTGGAACTTTCCCTTTCTGATAGTTCTCTACCAAATGAGAGGGGAAAAAAAACGTTTCAAAGTTTGTGATAACTCATCGGGTCACCTAGAAACATAAAGCTGTAGAATGAAGCCAAATGGATTTGGATGTTTGGTGCCTCTCTAATCACTGTTCTGGCTATTCCCAAATATTTTAATCCTCAACACAGCTTTTGAGAGATGGGGTAGAGTTGTCAGTTGGGTTGTTGAATAGGTAATCTGTATTCTTCCCTGTTGTGTATCCATTAGAAAAGGTTAAGATCCAACAATCCACTCTAGAAAATTCCCAGTGCTCTACAGTTCCCATAATTTTGCAACTGTTCAGATGTCTTAATAAAATCCTGCAATATGCATGGCTGCTACAGCTGCCTTTGGAACTGTGTGATGTGAGACAGTGTTTCAACACTCAGGTTCTCACTATCAGGAAGTACAAAGCTTAATTCCTAGAGCAAAGTGCTTATGGTCACTAAATTTCCTGAAAAGGTACCTGAGGGCCATTAGAAGCTTATTAGCTCAGTTTAGCAAGATGATTACCCCAGATCACTACAGCCTTTTTCTAACGTAAAAACAGTTGCATTTTAGGAAACTACTGTTGCATAAAGAATATATGTAGAAGAATTCCATGGTAAATGTTTAATGCCTCTGTATTGGTGAGGAGCTCTGAAGACAGTATCATTCATACAGAGTTGATACGGATCATTAAAGACAAAGAGCTTTCAGATTACGGAGTAAACAGCTGATATTGAAACTGGGACAGAGGAATTCTGTTTCAGATTAAAGGCCCTTTTGGCTAAAATATTCAAACACAAATAGGTTAACTGCTATCTTGATATGTTTGAGATGCACAGACACAGGGAAAAACAAAAAATGGATTGTACATTACTTTACACACATAATGTAGAAAATCTTGTTATCAGATATCCCTTCTTATTTTTTTCTCCAGTAACTGTGACCTTTCCACATAACTCCAAGCAGTATCTGCACTAAAAATATGACTCAGAGATGCTATAAGGGGGGATGGATATGGAACCCAGCTTGGAACCTAATATCAAGAAATTATCAATTCCTGAAGTTCATTAAAAGAGCAAAGAGTGACTATGAAGGTAGAAGGCAGTTTATATTAAAAAGGAAGAGAAATTCTTCAGCCCTTTGTAAAGTACATAAAATGCTCTTCTGAAATGCATCACAGAAGACATCTTTAGTATTTGAAATGAAAAATTTATGGAATGGGTGGGTGAATGAATGCTGCAGCTCACTGCCAGCCACTCAGATACGATGGTGATAAAGGTCCTGTAAATGCTAAGACAGATACTTAGCACTTAACTGTGGGGATAATTCAAATTTGGGGAAGAGTCTGGGATCAGTTCGTTTATTCCAAAGTGAATGGCTTACTTCTAATTGCAAGCAGCTGTAATTAAGATAAATTAGCACTCAGTATTAGCATTATGAGCCACACCAGCAGTATGCTTTACCTCTGATGGGAGATAGTTATTTATGGTGTCTGTAGTGCAGCAGAGCTCTCCCTTGCATACATATAAGACATCATGCTCCAATGTACACACTTTCACTGAGGGAATTAAAAAAGAATCAGCTGGGGAGCGGTTTACATACAGTGGAAGCAAACTGATTAGAAAGCATCTGTGGCAGTTTATCTGCAATACACGAAGCTGAACACTTCTTTCCTCACGTCTCCAAATTTTCACAGATATGTAGATTATGTCTAAACACAGAGGAATGCACCTAACGGCACCACTCCAAGGCAAGATCCATGTGTGCATCAGCCTCCCCTCATGTTTGCACAGAGAAAACCCAGGTACATGAGCCGGGCAGCCACAGCCTGCTTTCAGTCAGAGCCTGGTATGGGCAAGCTGGGGTGAGGAGGCCAGGGAGTGCTGCAGCAGTCACCTGCAGGTCAACTGGGACAACCTCCAAGTGTATCTGGCCTATTGCGCAATTGAAACTTAGGAGTGGAAACGTCTCAAGTCTCCAGAGGTCAGCCAGATTCTATTTTGAAGTATAAAGGCTGACAGATTTTATTAAGACCAATAGGCTTTTCAGGTCTTGCTAGTACAGCTCAGCTTTTTCATATATTGGGCTGGTCAAGTGAGGTATAGCGCAGTGCAATCAATATAATACTCTTACAAAACACAAGAAGTCCAATGCTTTTAAACTCTGTTAACAAAGATCTTACCACTTGCTTACCCAGGTACAACAGCAACCATAGTATAGCATTTCCACAGATGAAAAATACTTTTGTTCAGCATATTTTTTAAGTTAAAATATTTTAACTTGACAGCGTATCTTTTTGTTGTAGTGGGGAATCCTGCTGGTGTCTCAGATCGCATCCCAAATGCTATTTCTATTTCCCTGTTTCAATTTAAAATATATTTCACTCATCTGCACTTGAAAGCTACTCTTCCTTCCCATATGTTCCCATCTGCTTCTGTGGCTGTATGTTTTATTCAAGGATGGTGAACAAACTTGAGATTTGTTCTCAGGTAAGAGATCTATTCTTGGAAGATAATAGAACAAATAAGAAAATATGCATAATGATAAAGTTGCATTAACACTAACTTGGAGCATGGTCATCTCAACACAGATGACTTCTAAAATCCCAGGAGTACCAGGGAGCTAACCCAGATGACCATTTTTATGGGGATATCTGTTGTTCTTAAGGCACTGATCTCAGATGGGTTTTCACAACATTTAGGCAAGATATGTGAACTTGCTTCTTCAGTTCTTTCACTGTAAACCGAGAACAGCTGAATCTTTTGTGATTCCTTCAACTGGGCTTGCTTCTTAAAGAAGCATGTGAGGAGAGCCTCTGTGTCCTTTATACTACTTGCAGTTACATTCCCTGGCATAACAGAGACGGGTGCAATCTGTCTGGAGCTGGAGCCATTTGATGTCATGATAACAATAGAAATAATAAAGTAATAACAGTATTTTGTATAGGTTCTCTGGTAGAGATATTAGGAAAATGCAGCCAAAACATTTTCCATCATTACTAATGCTTCCAGCTGTCTAACAGCAACTTTTCTGTACATTAATATATATGATTTAAGTTATTGGTATTAACATCCATATCTGCTTAGGTCTGAAGTAATGAAGATGTTCTGGGAATGCTTTTTGAAGTAAAAAAAATCTAACCAGTTCCCAGAAAATCCTGACACTTCAGTGCTGTCACATATGGCTGTGCTTTGCAGTGTCATTTGATGTTTGTGACAATGACCAACCTTCATGTCCATATTTTCTAGTCACATAAAGTCGAATAGACCATCTGAAGAACCAGTGTAAAAAGTTCAGTTCAGAGGTACAAACAGTCAGAGAACAATATACAATTTTCTAAAAGGAGTTTTCTACCTCTACCCGAGCCAGTAGTCTTAATGCAGGACTCACTGGGGGATTTTTACAGCCTGTGTTATACAGGGAGTGGGTAGTTCCCTACTATTGTCCCTTCTGACCCTGAACATCTATGTGCATATAATAAAGCTTCTAATATAGAAGTACTCACAGAAAGACCTCTATACTGCTCAGACCTCAAAACATACACTGAAAAAATTTAAAGAAATTGATAAGGCTTTTTTCAAGCATCTTTCTCCTCACGACAGTTTTTCTGCTCTGTAACACAGTTCCAACGGAAAGATGGAGGTTTCCATACCAGCCTACCATATAACCTAGTGTATAAGAGTCATCTTTGGAAAACTGAAATTGTCGATTTAAATCCTCTCCAGCACAGGAAAGAGCTGAACTTTGGTATTCTGTGTCTTAGATGAATGCTTTAGCTCTCCTAGGGCATTATACAAATAACAGGAAAGATTACGCATGACCGAGGACTAGAAGCAACTGAACAAGCCCTGGCTGTTTCACTAAAAAAAGTTTGCCAGGAGAGTTTGGGTGCTTCCTTGATATCATTAGAAAAAGAGTCCAGGAAAGGGAAGAAACTGGGAGCTAGCTTTAACATACACCACTGCAGACCACACCTGATCCTCAGCTGGTTCTCAACAAGAGGTGTGGGCATGGTGCTCCTGGATGTTGAATGCTGCACAGTGCTTAACTCCTGGCTGCCCCAAATTCCCCTTGCAATACAGTCCGTAGATACAGTGGGTCTGCGTAGACTGGCAATAGCTCCTGCTGACTGTTTGCTGACCGTCTTTCTTCCTGGTGGGGAAAAGCAAGGTTATTTGGTGCTGTCTGCCCTGGCTGTAAGTTGCAGCCAGGCTTGTGAGACAGAGTGGGTCTCCTCCCCATGGCAATGGGTCCTGGATCTCTCTCACAGCACTCTCACAGTTATATCTCAGCTCCAGAAACTGCTTCTATCCTCTTGCAAAATTACACTGCTATTACCTTCAAAGCTAATCTGTGTTTTTATAATGCATGTTTTATAGAAGATTAAGTAGTTAATGTTTCAAAACACATGGAAATAAGGTAAGCATAGTGCTAATCACAACTAGTATGTTTTATTGTCACGATTCCATTTACATCTACTTTTCCTAACATCCATGTCTGATCACTGACCACCTAGATGGAAAAATGGCCTTTTGCTCTTCTGAGAGAGCCACTGACATAGTCATTCATTTCTGAATAATGTCATCAGAGACTATTTCAGAGGAGGGAGAGATAATATCACCAAATCTAAATAAGTAGCTTCAAAGATTAATGAGAACAACTGAAATATTTTGTCTTGCCTAACAAATTGCTGGATAAGAAAGAAAATGTACAAAATAACCTACAAGATGTACATGAGATTTAGAGTGAATGGAAACTCTTCCACTGCCTTGAACAGAATTTGTACTGGGCCAGTAGTCTACTTTAGTAAAATACTATAACATGGCAGTGATTCCTACAAGATTTTCCTTTTTCATATCTTCTTCCACAAATATCCTGACAAATAGCTCTGCAAAGCTGTTCCATGATGATATTATGCCTGTCCAATCTCTATTGTCTGTCCTGGATTAGATGACCTTACCATCTCTATTTCTCATTCATTAAAGTGTTCTCAGACAGCTCAGTATGTAATACTATTGTGAGCTGAATACATTCAGAAGAATACTTTTTATCTCTTGTAGAATGAATTCTAATTGGTGAGGAAAATTTAAATTTCAGGACTTCAATATTTTGCCAATCAAGAAGAGAGCTAATTTCTTCTATCAATTGTATCTAATTGTGTCTCTCAGCTGAAACGAGGAAAGAAGTCATTCTGAACATTTTGATAATAAGTAATATCAATCAGGGAGGAATAATTACAAAGAAATAGAAGTAAATTAGCATTGCCTCCTGACAGCACTGAAGTGAGAAATGAGTACATAGGAAAGGGTTTGCAAAAGGTATGAAGAGTGTATTTGAGTGGAACGCTAATGTACTTGGAATGTAAAAGGGAAACAAGAGTTCAAGGGAAAGTTTTAAGAAATAAAGGTTTTTGTGTTTTTTTTTTCCAGTTTAAATCAGTTTTGCTGCTGGACAAGCATGAATGATAACCAAGAAGATGCGGGGGTGGGGGGGTATATCATATGATATTGGAAGAAATTGCATTTATTTCTGTTATTTTTGTTTAGTAAAGCTTTATTGGCTTTAGTGTTTGCCCTCTGTTCTTCAGGATGGCTTGTCTGATGTTTAAAAAACTGGGCCCTATTTCAAAGTTTGTTAGGCAATTTAAGGATTTTAAAGTCAGATGAAATGCTATTGTACTTCCAGTTAATAATAATAAATAACTTTCAAAACTCTACCTATGACAAGACTTTCTATTCAAATCCTCCACCTAATTTTAGCAGGTTATTGATGCATTGATATAAAAGATGCTAGAGGATTAATCCTGAGCCCACTGAAGTCAATGCATATTTTAGCACTGATGTCAGTGGGGTAATTTCTGAAGAATGAGACTAGATCCTGGAGACTTTGGTCTGACTTATCTCTTAAAATCAGAGATGGCTCTAAGGTACTAGTATTGTTTCTCCAAAAATGTCTTGGGGTATTGTGCAGAATGTTGTATTTTGCAGATTAATGAATTTCAGCAACAATTGCAAAGACATTTTGACCTGAGCTAAATTCCAGTTCTTTGAGAAAACAAACACTTCTTTCATTCTAGATGCATGTCACAGATTCCATAATAAATTCTTAGTGATGATTTGTCTTTGGAGACCAAATAGATGGAAATGGGAGGAAAATAGCTGTCTCCCAGGAAAAATTTTGACAGAAAATCTGCATAAATGGGTGAAATGAATAGGGAAAACATCCTTACTTGATGTAAGTAACTACTTTGATTTACACCTGCAGAAGCATATAACCTCAAACTTGAATCAAGAGGATCTGAGATAGTGAATTCTCACAGAAAATATTAAACAGCTCTTTAAACTTTTATAAGTCCATTCTTAAAATACTAAATTACATATTAAAAATACAAAAAAGTAGATAAATAACACCATCACTGTCAGAGAGAAACTCAGACAAGTACAGAAGGTAAAAACCATAGCCAAATTCCAATGATCAGATCCATTTTATGCATACAAAAATTTTTTCAAAACTATGATCAGTTCAGAGCCAAAAGCTCTCTCTACTGCAAGAGTTAGTAAATAAGTAAATAAGATTTTTCGGATTTCCCTGAAAGACTGTTGTTGTTAAAAATGTCAAAACACTGACCAATTGTTTTATGGAGTTTTAAAAATAATTACTAATACAATTTGTACTGTGAAATTACGGAAGGGGAGCTTCTTGGGTTAATGCTTTTTGAAGTTTTCAGAAGACTTCAGAACCTTAGAGATGAATTTACAAAGCATTTAAAAATAGGATTTACAAAAACGCTGAATAGATCAGACAACCACACTTCCATCAACGTCTGGTGAAATAAGGTTCCATTAACTTTAGAATAAAGCTTCTAGATCAATTAGGTATTTTTTTGAAAATAGTACATTTAGCTTGATCAGCAGTTCAAAGCTTGTCAGGATAAAATATTGCCATGTGCATCTTCCCTTATCTTATGAGACTCTTCTTCCAAAAACTATGACCTTCAGGCCCATAATGTCATCTATTCAGATGGCCCCAGGCCACATTTACAGCCTACACTGCAAGTTGTAGGTCCAGGGTAATGATACTTCATTTTCCCTGATGGTTCAGTTTTCTTCAATAAAAAGAAAAAATAATTAAATAAAATCAAAATCTCATCTTTTCATACTACATTTAAAAGTTACTAATAGGATTTTGAATATCCAGTCATAAAATATATTAATAAAATTATTATTTGCAAAGTTGTTTATATTAGAAACAACTTAGATTTTTCAGTAAATTCAGCAGAGACAGGAAAGCATCAGCATAATTTCCTTCTCTCCTTCTTATAGTTAGAAAATGATTAAAGAAATAAGTGAAGCAATGTTATTAGCAAATATAACTTGTTTGGCGCAACCATAATTCTCAGTATTCATTCAAATATAACTAGAAGATGTGAGACACATTAAAGAAGTTAGACAAGTTAGAAGTCGGATTTTTTAGGTAGTGGTAAATATTCTAGTTTCACTGAAACATACAAATTGTTTGCTGCAAAGCCTATACTGTTTAGCAAGTAAGACAACCTTTTAAAAAAAATCAGTACACAGGATTATGATTTGGAATTTTTAGTCTCCTGTTTTCAAACAATCAGAAAATCACCAAATGTGTACAAAGAGATATAAATCCGAGATGCTGAATTTGATATTATGCAGCTCACTATTTAAAGATATTTGAATCCAGGTGAAAAGTCAGTAACATGCTAACACAGATTACTCTGTGTATCTAATCTATCATCATTGCCCATTCGCTTTTCACTTTTTAAAGCATTAGCCCACTTTACCTTGACAGCTCTATTTCTTTACCATGTGATCAATAGAGCTTTAACTTGAGATAATTGGGTTCTGTAATTAAGATTCCAGTCTTCTGTGCTAACATGAACTTGGAATTTTGGAGAAAATAATTTTTTTATCTCTAGTAATTGCTTCTTCTACCAAATGATAGTTCAGAGGTGAAAAAAAAAAAAACAAAAAAGGAAAGGGTGAAAGAGTGAAAAGGAGATATTTTGGAATTCCCAGCTCTCACCCTGCGTAGACTTGTTTTATTTTTATTAAAAGCAATGTTGTTCCAGAAGTCCATCCTACTTATTTTACATTACCTTTGTCTCCACAGAGATAAAATTCATTTTGGTTTAATGATATGGAAGTCTTCCTAAATTTAAGAAGATATCTTTATTTGTCTTCTATTACAATTTTTGTCATAGAAGTAGGAAAGTGTTATAACAGACAATACCATTTACTATCTAAGTCTTAAAGACACTAAACATAATATTCAGTTTTGCATTAACTTTTAAAATATTGAGGCATAGATAAGAACAATATTAGTAAAAAGAAGATCTTTAGATAAAAGGATTGCCTTTTTTGTGTTTTCTTACAATGGTAAAAATGCTAGACATTTTAGGAGGCTATATTTTTGTCAATCTAAAATTCATCCCCAAAAATTCATTAGTTCTTTTTTTTCAGCCACAGTAACTTATATAAAACGGAATTCATTATCTTGCAAGGTAATCTACTTTTGTTTGTGGTTTTTTTTTAGGACTTTATTCTTACTTTACTAAAACTGTTTAAAATCATTTATTACTGCCATGAAAATATATGTGCAAACATTTGAATTGCCTTACGGCTACATCTTGAACTTAGATATTTGTGCAGCCCACAGAATGATAATGTGCAACCCCTCGACAGTGGGTACAAGATTCAGATGTAATCATGTATTCATTTGTGCAGTTACTATCTGATTTCTCAGCCCAGTGACTCATGCAAAGGAAAGAGCTGCCTGCAGCTCAGATATTCACACGTCAGCATCTTAGCAGACCTGAGGTCCCTCCCATACCCGCGCTCAGGTCTCCTACTGCAATCTGCAGTATTGTGCTCCTGTGGCACATGTAGGTAGTTGATGAGCTTCAGCCAGCAACGGAAACGAAAGCAAGTCCTCAGCCCACAGAAGTTGCGTCTCTCAAACCTCCTCTTCATTTGCAGTTTGGATACACCCAAGACATCAGCTCCTCTGGTTCTTAACAGTGCCTAGTCCTGTGATCCCTTAATGTGATTACTCCATTCAAATAGAGGTGGCACAACTTTTGGACCCTGTAACAGCATTGCTGCTTATTCTGTATTGGAGGAAAGATTGATTTCTGACTTGGGAGCTCCTGCCCCACAGTTTCTGGACCCCTTGGTGTCTGTAGAAATGCAGGCTACCTGTTCAGCAGCCAGAGTATATTTTCTGGTCCCAAGACCTTTTCCTGGTGATCCTTTGTCAAGATGGTGTAAAACCATAAACCAAAACTTCTGGAAAAGACCCTAAAAGGCTTCTCAATCACAGAAGGAAAGGAAATGGCAGGGGGGCTGTCCATAACACTTCAACACTTCCCTGTAGAGACTGAAGTCACACTCAGTTCTGCAACCTGTGAGTTTCTGCAGGATGTGAGTTTTACCCTCTCTTGCAGATCTCACAGTTCATTTCCTTCCTATCTGTGACTACTGACTGACTGGAAAGACCAAACAGGGTGTTCCACTGACCAAACAGAAAAGAGTTGTTGACACAGTAGCCAACTTGTCTATCCCTTCAAAACCCTTAAATGAGAACCTGCCGTAACCTAGGCTCCTTGGCTTGTAATTATTGAAAAACTTCATCTCTGAAAATACTAGAATGATGGACAAAAGAATAGATTTCCTTTCTTCTCTATTTATAACTAACATTCCTTTCCAAGTATAAGTAAACAACCTGAGTGTTAGTCTATAAAAAACAGATGTACAGAGCAGAAAAATATTACTCATGCTATTATATTAAACTGTCATTTACCCATGCATTATTGTGATTCTGTGGATAGTATTCTCACTTCAGGATTGAAAGAATGTGAATTCAGTCCCATAGTGCTATTCAGTTAAAATACAGAACTCTAGCCAATATTTACATCTCTAAATTAACACACATCACAGACTAACCAGCAATAATGCAAACCCAAACACCTATGGAAGACATCATTGAGCACATAATGACTGGGACACTACATTGCATAAATTGCTACAGCACAAATGAGCAATTCACTGCAGTATAAAGACCTCTGAGATTTAGAGGAAGGAAATTGCTACTTCACAAATTACCATCACTCTGTTAAAGTTAGAGAGCTAAAATTGTTCTCATCTACTGCAATTACAAGTAAAGTTAGCAATGTAGCTCATTAAAAAATAATAAACAAAAACACTAAGAGCTAACAAAATTGTGACCAATAAGTTCTGCATTGCTTCAGAAGAAATTGTGACTGGGGCTAACTCAGGCTGAGTAAGCAGACCTGCTACTGGGCAGACGCACAGAAGGGAGCAATTGTTTCCCTTCACTTCAGTCTCCACAGAGGCTACTCTAGCCCAATGATTAGAAAAACCCTGAAGCCCCTTAGGAGGCACTTAGATATGCATGCAAATATGCATGCATAAACTATGTTTGAGAAGAGCCATGGGGTTCCTCCCAACCCACAGACTTTCTTCTCCATAAAGCATCCCGGCAGGATTTCTTAACATATCAACAGGGCCCATTTCTGTACAGTGCTGTAGCACTGTATCAGCTAATGTCTGCATTTCTACAGGAGGGGTGATATCTCTGAATCTTCACTCCAGTCATATAAACTAGATTTGTACAACCCCCCAACTTTTCACTCCCTGAAGATGTTTTAAAAAATACCTCTGAAGAATTCAGGGGACACACCTCTGTGTGTATATATAGATATACACACATGCTGAAACAGGAAGACATTATTTGCAGCTATTTTTTATCCCTCTTTATTTACAAAAGTAACTAACTTTCTTAAGCTTTTAGCTTTGTGTTGTAGAACATGACTCTTGCTGAGCTTTTTCTAGCTCTATAGAAAGAAAGCAGTCCGTCTTTTGGATTCTATAGACCAGGGCCCTATTTAGTCTACTAGTACATGGACTCTCACAGTGACCAAAGAGGTGTTTGGCTAGAGTCCTTGAAGGACATCAAAAGAAATGTACAGGAGGTACAAGGGCAGGAGGTAATGGACAGAGTACTTTCATTCACTTGCCAGCACAGTTCCTGAGAAGCTGGTGCCATATAGGGTCTTCCAGAATGAGATAGGAGCAATTCTTCTGTATCATGTGTTCAGCATGAGGACAAACCAAAGATTTTCTGTTTTAGTTTTTAACAAAAATTGTTCCAGAATATCCAATTGCTTGATAAATACAGCATTTACCCTAAACTCTACTACATTTCCTGCAGATATCTGATCCATGTCTGCTTGATCTCTGATGCCTTGTTGAAGGATGCTTGTCCTCCCCTTCTTCCTTCTCTCTTTTTACTCTCAGCTCTGGTGAGCGATTTCCTCCTCAGTCTACTGACTACCAATATCTTTCTGCTAACAGCTAGAAATTTGATGACAAGTTATTTTTGCATTGTAAAATAAACAATGGTCTAAAATACTCTTGATTACTTTTGGTATGGCCCACAGCTGCGATGATCATCCAGAAAGCCCCAGCCCCAGAATGCTGACCCTGGAGGAACAAGGAGTCCTAACTCCTTCCATGACACCCTGTCACCTCTGTACCATAAAGCACCTGTGTCTCTGAAGTTACAGCACTGTCTTTTCTATTCACCCACAGGACATTTTGGGACAAGGACTGTCCAACAGCGTGCCTAGCAGAGCGGTGATCTTCCCTGTGGGCTCTGTAATCATCTTGTATAAGAATAGCAACAATGACAGCTCCCTTGATGGTGTTAGCAGGAGGTGGAAAAGAGGGTTGTGGCAAGCAAAAGAAGGAAAAAACAAATCAAGGATGACTAAGAGGAGCTGAGAGGTGAAAGGAGGTGCAGCGAAAGGTTATGGACTGATGACTCATTCCTGTTTGTGGCAGAGAACGTGCCATGGGCAAGGTAAAATGTCTAACTACAAACAACATCACCAGCAAGTTATAATTACACACTGGAGCAATGGTGACATCATAAACCAGTCAAAGCCTGCTGCTAATTACAGTGTCACTGGAACCCCTCTCGGGGTATTTACAGCCTGCTGCTTCACAGTCACCCTACTATTGAATTATTCATTATACATCCACCTCTTTTTGATTAATCAAAATGTTCTAAAAAAGTACAAAACCTGAGCTCAGAAGTGGATTTTGCTAGACCTCATTTAAGCTGTCATATAAATCTACCTTTTTACTTTATGAATAAGCAACTCATCAGTTTATCTTTTCTTTTCATGATGTATGAACTAAAGAAATTGGCTTAGGAAAGCTTTTCTTTCCTGATACTTTTCTGTCTTCGCAAGCTAGTCTCTAAAAAAGTAAAAACTCTCAAAATGGATGCATCTTTTATGCTTTTCAAATATTATCTGCCTGCTGAATAAAGATTTTCTGATTTATTATAGAAACATATTGACACAAGGTAAGAGAAAAGAAAATAATGGGAGACATTTGTATGCTTTGGTAAAGTCAATTTAATTAGCATGTGAACCACCAGATAAGTATCATCACTTCCTAATGTACTCAGTCTGGACACAAATCAAACCAAACAAGGCAAGCTTTTCAAGCAAAACCATTTATCACAAAGTGGATTAAAAAAAGCCAAACCACCACCAACTACAGCAAACTCAGCCCACTCTATTATTGTTCATTACAGCCATTGCTTAGGGCAAATGAAACCATTCAGTTTAATCGGCCTCTTTCAAAAAATACTAATTCTTCTACCCACACTGAAAAAATCATGCAATTTACATTGCTGTCTTGAATACAAAACAAGTAACAACTTTACAATTTCTAAGCCATAAATCCAACTTTCTTCTTTTTACTTATTCTATCCCTGCATACAAAAAAGACGCAAACTTTTTCATTAATATAGAAAGCTACCTCATAATTTCTTCTTATCAGACCTCTCCTCACATATCTGTCTACTTTTAATCTGTGAGATCCTCAGGGAAGAGACAATCCTTTGTTACACATCCAGAAACTGCCCAGGATGTCATTGAACAATAATAGAGCTTACTGAAAACCAAAAATTCCCTCTCAAGAGAATTTCTGACATCAAGACATCTATTTTTTTGGCCTGAAACAGGGTGAAAAGTCAAAACATTGCAAAGAAATCTAGATTAAAAAAAAAATCCTATTGATATTTACATTATTCTAGCTAACCATTTAATTTCAACATTTTAAAAAAGAGATTTTAATTGCCAACATTTACTGTACCCTTTTAGGGGAGGGCACTCTGCTTGTTCACTGAGCTTCAAGCACTTCACATAGAAGATACTGTTTTGGTTAAAACATGTCTCCACTCCATCATTCAGCCATTTTAGTTAGCCATAATGCAACCTGATTACTTCCTACAGTATTCAGGAAGACACAGATACTGACATTGATCTAAAACCAAACATTAATTTGACATGGGGAAAGGTAAATGACATGTTTAACTCTGAGTAGAAGAATTATTCCAAAATCCATTGTTTCCCACAGACATTTCAAGCTCAGTGCTCTATGGGAAAAATGTTTCATTAGTAATTTTCAGTCAGCCCTTAATAACAATAATAACAATAACAACAAAAATAATAAAAGAAATGCATTTAAAATAGTGTCACAAAGCTACCCCAATACTTTTATTTTAGATCAAGAAACAATATTAAACAAAAAAAAAAATCAGTATACTAAACTTTGAAAGACTGTACACTTGATCTGTATAATTTTTTACCAACAGAGTGAAAAAAAACTTATCTTCTCTCATGGAATAAAAAATAAAAAGGCTACAAGCAGATATATAACTACTGGGCTGGTCACATAATAGGTACAAAATGAATAGTTTCTTGAATGAAGCATTTACAAGAAGTAAGTAAAACAGTGTGAGATGCCTCACAGGGCTGTTCTTCCTACTAAGAGTCACAGTGGAGCCACTTGTGACCTTAGCAAGGAAGAAACTGCAGATTTACAGAAGTGAAGTGAAAGGGAAAGGATATTCCATATTCCTAATCAAATGTCTCGATTCTTCTTTCGCAACATTCTTGAAATTTACTTCTGCTGTAAAGATCTCCTACCCCAAGTGCTTAACTGTGATCTGTGAGAAAGCTTAGAAATAGAAATAAGTGTTAACAGTCCTTTACACTTTATACTCTCTGGTCATCCACCCTTAGGAATACACATTACTTTTGATACCAGCAATTGTTATTGGTCTAGTTCTGTCCTCTCTCTAAATAAATCAATATAATCCCTTGTGAAATGAAGCAATGTTTTATTAAATCAGGTCTGACCTTTCAACCTTTTAGAAAGTGTTACAGTTGCCTACATTTCTACATTTTGGCAGTAATTCAATAATACCCTAAGTTTGTTTTTTTTTGTTGTTGCTTTTATTTATTTATTTATTTTGTTAAGAAACTGTCTGGGGCAATTATCAGTGTACTGGGAAAAAGAGATGACCTACAGCGATATGAAATATTTTAATTGCCTCATAGAAAAGGGAGTGTTATGATTAAATTGGCATCACTATAAATAACCATTCCCCTGTAGCTAAGATTTTACACAATTATCATTAACTAAAGTCAATAATCATGTTTTCCAGTTTTTGGAGAAAGGCATTTGCCTCAGTAGAGCATCTAATTGAAGTCCTAAGCCAAAGAGTTCCCTTTTTAAAATACCTCTTATGGTCATGTCTTAACCTGCCGAACCTCCCATTAAGAACAGTTCAAAGATCACCTAGGAAAATTGAATTAGGTGCATCGATTCCTGCAATCAGGATCTAGAGTTTATAAATGCATTAAGGATGCTTCTTTATAAAGAGAGAGGTTAAAAATAAACAAATAGGAATGAGTTGGTCAGAGGAAGGGAACAGCACAGGACTTCTGTATCAAACTATGAATCTTTTGACCTTCAGCATGAAGACACCTAAATAAAAATCATTTATTAGGATACCTTCCAATTCTCTGCTGCAAAAACCTCTGTGTATCCGGAGGGATCTTTATCTTTCAATTTTTTATTTCCACTGGGAAGCTACAGTTATTCTCTGTGAGTAAAGTAGGGTACAGTGTGATCCCTGACCTGTGCCTTGCCTGTACACATTGCTTGCTCTAGTCAGTCAGGTCAAGGTTGCTGTAGTCTGTGCCACACTGCAATATGCAGCCATGCAGGCATATGAGGACAGCCTGCTCTCAAACTGCCTCTGGATCCCACTTGCTCTTCTGGTAAGGACCTGGTGCCCAGCTTGTCCATCTAACATTTTTATGTTAGATTTAACGTCCATCTAACGTCTTTAAGGTAGACGAGACGTGCAGGGGTAGATTCAAGGCATGTAGATAACTACAAGGGAACATGTAACCAAACTTTTCCCTCTTGATGCATACCATAAAGTGGTGTAAAGCCTCCAGAGAACAGTCTTGTGTCTGTTGATGAGGGGTAGTTCTGGAGCCAAGCGCAGTTGTGGCCCATATTTGAGACACTGTGAGAGCTGCCCTCGCCTTCCAGCTGGGATGGCGGTCACTCTGGAAAAATGCACGAGGCAGGTACCAAGTCTGGCTTGCCGTAACTGGCAAAAGAAGTTTCTCATTCACCATCTTTCCGAAGATATCTGTGGGCTAATCTTTGAAGCTGTCGGTACTTTTGCAGGAAGTAAACCTCTCCCCAAGAATAAATATTCTGTCCCCCTTCTCCAGATTCAACTGTTCTCTGAAGTAGAAAGGGGATGTAAGATTTTTTTTCTTTTTTCTGAGAGTTCATTCCCACAGAGTAGGGTGATCCACACCTCTGTTTTCTGTCCAGTGCACGTCTAGCCAATAGCACCCCTGGGCTGCAAAGGGGGTGCTCTGCCTGGACTGGTTTATAGGAGAACAAACCTCCATTTACATTCTTTTTGGAGCTGTGCCAGCCTTAATGGCCTGAATGTGCAAAGCAACTACAATGGCCTATATACAATTGCTGCAATGTTCTTTGCCATGTAACCAAGAAAAGATACATGCCTTTAAATTCCAAGTACATAAACATCTTTTTTTCTACTAAAGTATAAAAAGGTTGGATAAAAATGTAACAGAGGTACCATTACATTTGTTTTAATGGCATGTTCTTCTGTCATACCTCCTTCATTCATTATTATTTTGCTGGTGTTATTTTCAGATTCTCATATACTTCAGGTTGTCTTGCTCCTATGTGTTTATTGCTTTGCAGAGCTGCACCTGAAATATTTAATCAAAACAAAAAGTATAAACACAGAGCAGAAACTGTGTGTTCCTCCAGTGCTACCTGATCTCCAGATTTACTTTTCTTCTTTTCATTAATGGCTAAGAGAATAATCAGGATAGCAGAAGAGCATTTGCACCATGAACAGGGCATTCCATTATTTTTAATTTTGAAGGCAAGCAGAAGGTAGGCCCAGTGTTAGGAATACTCTCATGGAAATTCTTTCCACAGGAGCCAAGATGCATTTTCCCCTATGATTTAAATTTGCAGAGAAGAACACGCATAGGGAGGACAATGATCTGATACATATCTGAGCTCAACAGGATTGCAAATATATGCCTCTGCTATCTATAGTCTGTGTTGTATAAGACTTAATGAGCTCATCTCAAAGCCCTTGAGAGAAAGGATATGTCTGCTCATGGCCCCAGGCACTACTTCTGTAGCTCTCATCAGAATTCAAACAGCACCTTTCTCAATATGCCGTGACCCAAATATAGACCCAAATATGTGACAAGGACTTGAGATCAATATAAAAAAGTTGCAGGGCAGGCAACATCCAATGAATGGGATTATAACGTTTTGCTTAGACTTTGCCTCTTTAGTCTTAGATTCTGTTTCTCATTCTTTTCAACAGCAACAACAATACTGAGTGGAGTGGGAATCATATATGTGTGGGTCACTGAGAACCCCAGGCCTGAATAATGAATAATGTTCTTCAGAATAAGGGACATTGGAAATGCAGAAGAGAAAGAAAAGTTTCTAATAGGTGAGCAGCTGTGTGATTCTCCCACTTGTATTTATGGAATGATGGAAATTAAAGCTTATTTTTAACAAAGAAAAAGAACATAATGCAAGAAAAAATAAGTAAAGGTCAGAATAGGTCTGTCTCTTACCAGGATTTCTGGGTGAGTCCATCTTGTTCTAGGGTCTGAGAAATAGCATTTAGAGGCAGTTATAAGCAACTTCTCTGTATCCCAAAGGAGATAATTTTGTTATTCCAGAAGTTTTTGATCCATCTTTCCCGGATTTGAAACTTCTGTATAAAACAACTTTGGTAACTCCTACAGGAGTTAGAAAAAACTTCATGTTTAATAGCTATCTTCCCAAGAGCTTGCCAAAAAGTACATATCTACTTCTACCTTCCTGAATATTTTCAACCATGCAGTTATTGAACTAACAAACACACACATACATTTTTGACACTAAAACAACAGATCTGATTTATGACACATAACTGCAAATCCTTGCAGTAGACATATCTGCATGCCAGTTAATTGGCTTTGATTCCCTTTATGGTCAAAGAAGAAAAATAGGCATCTATAGCATGCCTATTATTGACCTATTTTATATTTACTCTAGGATGAGATGAGTAAAAATCTAGAAATGGATATTTCTCACCACTGACTACCAAAGGAGCACAACGTGACCAGATGTATATATCTCCCTTGTAGCATCCTACCCATACTATTGGCATATTATCCTTGCATTATGTTTTCATGCAATCTTCTTTCAAAGGCTGCAGAATACCATGTTCCATGGATCTGTCTTCTTTATTATTTATCACTCCTCCAGGTGTTTCGTCATCCACTTCCTGAAATTAAAAATTTAAATGTTTTCCTTCCCAGATATAGATGAAAAAAATGTTAAACAGCACAGGACAAGAACTGACTTCCACAGAGCTCCACTAGAAACCCACCCACATGATGATGACTCCTCATTGACATTGGCATTTGGAGACCTATCTGTCAGCCAGCTGTAAGTACAAGTCTGCCATGTTTATTGTATGTCACTCTTTTCTAATTAAATGTTAGGCAACACTAAGTGCTGCCTAAGTCAAAACCAATAAAGGATTCTATTACATTGACACTAATACTTTCATCAGTAGATATCAAATTAGTTTGAAAAAAGCTATTTTCCATAAACTGTTTAGATAGAAATTGATTATATTACAGTCCTATTGTAGCTTCAGGAGTTGAATCCTCTATCAGTCATTTAATTTTTTTTTCCTGGTATTTTATCAGGTGAACTGTTATTCTGCATAAAAGCTTGGGACATTGTCACGAGCAAGGTAGAATAAATGACAGCTCACAGTGGATCTGGCTACTGGGGTTCTTTATTTAAGAGTCAGTGAGATTAGAGCTTTTACCCTACTTGATTATCTCACACACACACTCACTTGCTCCTGCACCAGTGCTATGTTCACTAAGTCTTGACCTTCCTTCCCATCGGGGTGATCGCTGTTGCTCTGGGAAGGTTGGGCAGAGAGTCATGTCTGTTCATGCTGTGCTGCTCCTTGCAGTTACCTGTCTCTGGTGTTACTGGCCAAAGTCCCTGGGTGTCCCCCAACACTCGTCTCCACACATCTCTCCCATCTCCAGGACATTCCCCCACTCCTAGGATCTTTCCTCCAGCCAGGTCTTCACCTTCTTCTCTCCTGGCTCTCTTCTTTCCAAGACCACCACCATCTTTCTGGGAACCTTTCTGTCTGGTACCACCTCTTCTTTTAGTTTTCCCAGTCTAAATAGTCTATATGTGCAGAAGCACAACATGTGATCAGCCTCCTAATTGGTTGTTCTGCCTCGTGGCTCTTTCTTAATCAGAGGACTTGAGACATGCCACTTTTGTTTAGTTCAGGTGTTATCAAAATTTACAGCCTGTACCAATTGCAACTGGCAAGTAGCAGACTTCTGGCTGACAGTTCAAAAGTTCAGTTTTGGAAGTACGGACACGTATATCGAATTATCTGCTATCTGTTAATGTTCACAATTTAAGCCATATTTTTCCTTATGACAGGCATCCTTTTTTTTTTAAATAAAGATTGGTTCAAAATTATCTTTGGTCAGGCCTCTAAAACTTACCTACTGTTCCATTACGTTCATAAATTAACATTAGTGACCCAGAGAGAATTTGAGCCAGTTTTTTAAGAATACTATATAGAGTACTATATGTACTAAATACATATTTGCATATACCAAAGTATCCAAATGTTCTCTGTTCAATACTCGCCTTAATCATTGCTGGAGTGGAAAACACTGCATCAGTGTGAAGTAATGTTATTAAATTATCTTTCTCCTCCTTCACACCTAAAAAATGGAGCAGAAGTATTAAGTAACTAATTCTCTTTTTTTTTTGTCTATTATTTTGAAAATTTCAAATTCTAACATTCTGCCATTGTTAAGTTTCTAGAATATTTATGAATCCCGTTCATTACTAGGCAGCCTTTCTAGGCGTGTTTTTGTTCTTCAGTTTCCTGTGTGAATAGTTTACAATTCTTAGCTTCTAACTGTACGTGCTGCTTTAACTTTTGTTTGTTTTATCTGTTCTTCCAGCACAGCTGAAAATGATGCCTGCAAACAGAGGTTATCCCTTCTGCCACTGCTGCCTCATTTGCTCATCACTATAACTGGCTGTGATGGCACTGAATAGATGTAGAATCTGTATTTTTTCTTTCTAGAAAACATCTTTACCTGCCAGAACAGTTTACCTTACTTGTAGACTTCTGTGCTAATTTTCAATATTCAACTTCCATTTCCCTTATTTCCAATCTCCTCTCCTCTCACCTAAATAAAGATGATTTAATGCTCAGATTTATAATACTGCGTAGGACAGAGCCCAGGAGCGCAGCCACACAATCTTTGCAGAGAAACAGACAGACATATCTCCTGTCAGGCCTATTTAAAGCCCAAACCCCATCCCCACAACCCTGCTGGAGAGCAAATAGTCTCAGCACTCAGCTCCCCCAGGCCCACTACTGCCAAACACAAAATTTGACCCTACGCTTTAGCAAAACTCTCTGGTTGCTACTTCTTATTCACGTCATACCTTTGATTGTGAGTTGAAGTCTGACCTAAATATTTTTCATGGTAAGCAGAAGCCATTCCTACCATCAGTAGATCCGTTTTTCTGTCACACCTTCTCAAAAAACCCCACTATGAAGTGGTGGGTAGTTGCCAGTGCTGGAACTGGCACTGACATGGTGACACCAGGATGCTCCATCTGTATGTCCGTTTTTTTCTCTGGTTAGCTAGGAAACCTAACCCCATCCTCCCCACTATGGAAGCAGGTTTGGCTCACGTGGCAAGATGTGAACAACAGGTTTGGTTTTTTTCCTCCTGCAGCTGTGGTGGTCAAGCCCCAGACAGAACCAGGTACATGATTTGCATATCGTATTATCCCTTTTCTTGATTATCTTTTTCATCCTTTTACCTCCTCTTTTCTGCCCCAGTCTGCTCCAAAATAAACAACCTGCCCCAGTTATGTTTTCCCCATTGGTCCCAGTTTTGCTACCTCTTTACCCAACTTAGGTATTTCTGATATTACTGATAGGTAGCTAATCTCAGCCCTGTGTGGTCTCAGTGACACAGTTATACAGGCCTGCTGGCCTTGCACAGTTCTGCTCTTCTAAAGGTCCCCAGTGGTCCCCTCTGGTTATCTGTGAAGTCTGGCCATTTCTCATGTCACTCCTCCTCAACTATCTGTCAAGTCCCACCATTGCTCATAGCACTACCTGTAACTTTTGTCAGCTTCTCATACTGGCATCTGGCATATCCAACAATTTCTTATGTCATGTCCAGTAGTTTTCCACTGAACATCTTGTTCACTTAGCTGAACCTCAGGCCAGGACCTGGTCAGAAGCCTAGACATTTGCCTTTGCTTTAAGAAAAGACAAAGAAAATAATAGCTTAAGCTGGATTTCTACCCCTTGAAACAGAACAAGAACCAGGGACATTACTTGTTAAATTAATTGGCAGTGAAGATGCTTCCCCAGGATGGGGATGGTCTATGGATGTAGATTTCAGCTACCACTGTGGCATCACACTACACCATATAAACCTCTTACTTGTTAGGAAAATAAGGCCTAAACAAAATGGGACTCCAAAGACAGAAGGACTAGCTTGGGAAGATGTTATGAGACACAGAGTGACAATAAAGGAAAGAGTATTTAGTAGCAAGGTGCAATTCAAAATAAGTTTGCATATGGAATGATTATGTAAAGAGCAGCAAATTATAGTCTTCTTACTAATAACAACAACAACAACAACAACAACAACAACAACAAAGATTATGGGAAGATTGAAAGTTTTAAACTAAATTACACAGTTTCTCTACCTGATCATTATGGGATTGGAAATCTCAGAGGATTTTCAGACTAGACCCAAAGGATAATTTATTTTCAAATAGATAAAGTAGGTATTAAATACTTATGAATAAGCGCTACAGTGTCTCTACAGTCTTTGCTGTGAACCAGCTGAAAACCTGGGCTCATAAAACAAAATTTTGCTTTGAAAGAACAAAAAAAAGCCTCTTCTATTTTAAGCAGGGAAACATTCTACAATTCAAGTGATTTCATTCCTAAGAGGATATTTATTTCATGTATGACCACTAGCACTACACCAATCAAACTCAGCAAAGTTAAGCAGAACAGATAAAGCCAGACATGTGCAGAGCACAGAAGGGAAGCTTTGTGAAATCTGAAAGGCTGGAAAAATATTTATACATATTTACAATCATTAAGTGATGTGTTGATAACTGATGTTGCTAATTTCACATCATTCAGAGGATCTTACATAAGTTCCTTACTCACAGACCTAGTTCATTGGTCATGTAAAGAGAGTCTTAGACTTCTTTTTTTCTTAAAGTGGAACCTTTTGTCTTAAAAGTATAACCCAATGGAAGCTGTTCACTAAACTAAGAAACTAACCACATTTATGTGCAGGAATTGATCCTCAAGGTGTGGTTTTGAATCCACTGAACCCAGTGCAGGCAGTGGTTTGCCCATACACGCCCCTGAATTGGAAGAGCAGAGACTGATAGAGACTGAAATGAATCAAAATCTGGGCCTAACCTTGCTGCTGTGACGCTGATGACAAATACGCTGTAAGGCCTCTACCTTGTTTCAAGAAAAATAAAAAATGAAGGTACCACAAGCATGTATTCACCTTATGTGAAATAAAGGATACAGGTAGAATGTTCAATAAATGAAATTATGATAATGCAATATGCTGCTCTGGCTGGGTTATATCCACATATCTGTGAATTAAAAAAATTGAGCAGCTGGATTCTGTTAAAAAAAAAGGTTGTTTGAGAAACAAATTCATAAAATAAATTGATTTTGCTATGGATATCTGTTTTGGGGGTGGTGTGGAAGTATTTTACTTGAGTTAATAGCATCCTTGAGCCTGAATGTCAGGAAGCCAACACAGACTGCATATAACAGCCACTTCTCGGAAAGGAATCTTGTTTTATTAGCTATATTATTCAAAATTTGGGGTGGGACTCTGCTCCAGTTTGGGATACCTATATTTAAATGTTTATTGGGGGAGAGGGAGGCCTACATGAGAGTCAGCTGCCAAGTTCCCACTGTAGTTAGTGGAGGACCAGCACCACGATTCTCGTGCCGCCAGACATGCTCTGGAGCATCTCACCTGCAGTGGATGCTCAAATTTAGTAGCTGAATTCTAATTCTAGGCAGCAAAGCCTGGAGAGATACACAGGTCATCCTGAGCTGGACATGCAGCAGCTGCTCAGCCCTTGGGGCTCCCGTGACTGTACTGATGGTTGCAAGAGATGTTTGCTCACATGCAGACACCCACACGTGATTACTGACCATTTAGGTGTGTTAGGAGAGGATTTTCAGTTGCCTGCATACAACCATCCAGTGGAATTTGATATGCACTGGGTTATTGCAGAGAGGCAGATCGATACAGGACCTGTAGGACATCTTGACATTTCTGGACTGACAGCTGAAACCACATAGGATACTTAAAGACAACTCAGACTGCACAAGATACCTCATGCTAGCAGAACCAAATCTTACCTGTTATCCCAAACTGTCTAGTCAACACTTTGTAATAGACAAGATAATATTTCATTATCTGGAAGTAAAATCTATGTTGTCTTTGGTCTTAACCGCATAAGAACCTAGGGACACCATTTCTAATTTTGTCTTCCTTCAAATTAAATTTTAAATTTTAAGTGAAGCTCCTCACATTTCTATAGGAGAGGAAAAAATCTGGAGGAAATGAGTCCTGTGAGTCAAAAAAGACCAGCTATACACACAGCTAGCATGCAACAGTGTAGGCTGTGCAATTTGATAAAGCAGGACTTCATTATCAGTGACAATCTATTAGTGAAACAGACGGGAAGATCATGAATAGAAAGCTGTAACAGAGATATTATTCTAAGCAGAATCCTGAATGTGCCTTTCACTAAAGAAAGGTTATAGTTAATCAGTAGATAACAACTTGTAATATCAGAGAGGATAGATGTTTTCTAAAATGTAAATAAAATGCATCTGAGAAGCCATCAAGAGGAATTTGTCTTTCCTGAATTAAGCACATTACTGATTTTGCTCCCTGTAATCAGACTAACACTCTATTTGCTATTAACTATCTCAACATTAAGTAGACTTCACCTTGTGAATGTCAGTTTCTTATGAAACACCATAAAAGACTTTTTTTTAAAATAATTAATTTCATTTTACAGTTTGGTGCATAATAGTACATATAAATATGTTAACTTCGAGTTTTAATTCTTTGGATTAGTTTTCCTCCCACTTCTCTCTCCATGGCAATAACTGATGCTCAATGGAAAAAAAGTTGCATTTAAATAAATTTTCCAGCAGAGTCTATTTTGTCATTTGTAGTAAATTTAATCAATTTTCCCTCAAGGGGATCATTCTATGAGTTAATCTCACTTTTTTATTTATTTATTTATTTTCTTGTTCTTTATTTGGTCCCAAAAGTACAATTTGTTAGCGAGTTTTTTTGATGTTTTTTGAAAATACTTCACAGTTGGCCCTCTCACTGCTGCTTTCACAGAATTGGGTTAGAAACTTTGTACTGATCTTTTTGCGCAATTCCAACTTGTTCTTTTCTAATAACAACAGAAAAGATCATTCAATGAAGACAGCTTGAAATCTCTGGTTGCTTTATCTATTAGTCTCAGAAAAAAAATATCACTGATAAAAAAAAAATCTTACTGATATCAAATGAGGATCATCACAACCATGGATCATCTCTATTGAGATCAAGACATATTACTCAAGACATTACTCAGGCTTCATGCTTAGGCACAAAAAGCAAAGGACTTAATTTGACTGGATCCCCTTTCAGGCAGGTCCTTAGGTGGCTCAGAAAAAGTGCAAACCATCCTACTAGTTTGCCGGAGTAGCTCTGAGACTGAGCTTGAGGCCAGATCTGTCTCCCACTTGTGTGTAACAGCCAAATCACTGTGACCTCCAACAGCTACTGGGGAAGGGAGAAGCCTTGAGTCTACCTTGCCCTGCATAAACAGAATACGCTGACCTGCCAAGTCAACAGTCCCATAACTGTGGCCTTGTCCAGCAGCCTCCAGCTATGCCATCTGAAAGCATTTGTGCCACTAGCTGCAAGGATACTTCTGTAAGTATATAGCCTGAACTCCATCTGATGTCAACCGACAACAGTTTTATAGCTGTCCTATGCTGATCTCCCTTTCCTGGGAGATGCTGGAAGGCAAACAATTAGCAGCTTCTAGCTACAGATATCTATTGTAGCAGAAGTTGATACCTCTTGAAGGAATGGGATTTTGAAGGAAGTTCTTTCTCCCAATCTTTATTTCTGCTGCTGTTTCTCTACTGATGTTCTCATGAAGTCACAGTGATCCCAGCCTTACTTTAGGCAAGCTGGGACTGTGTAGGATTCTGCAGACTGCATTCCAGAGACCTCCAAAATCCCTCAATGGCTTCTGTCAATAAGCTTTGGAGTTGTTTTGAGGTGTGACCTGTTCCTGAGAATCTAGCAAAGAATTTCCCTACCTTGTTTTCCTTGTTCCTGCTCAATGTGGTAGTAAGAGTCTGGGTTCAGCCTAGTCAGGGTGAAAATGTTATGGGGAAAGAGGTCACAGCTGTGAGTGCTGTGCTAACTGCTTGTAGAAGCTCTCTCCCTGACGGTGCGTATTCCCTGTTGCCCAATGTGGGCACTGTCTTGGGAATTCTCTCACTTATCTTCCAAAACTTCCCTTATAGTCGCAGAAGAGACAAAGATATTTAGCGCACGATCACCTGACCTATGCAGGAGCATGCCCTGAAAGGGCTTAAAATAATCCAGGTGACTAGCTGTGCTGCTTGCAAGCCCTCCTTCCAAGACACCTGCTGCACAAGGAGGAAGTCACAGGCAAATGCAGATTGTCAAGGTGACTGAGCACAGCTGACTTCCTTAAGCCTTTTCTAGGAAAAATGTGGCTTTTTCTCCTCGGCACAGCCAGTGACATTTCACTGGTTGGGTGTTTGCAGAGTGCAGGGCTGAGGGAGGATACTGCAGAGGATGCAGGTTCAGGGTTCAAAGAGAAAAACATTCTGAGAGGATCTTTCTGGAGAGCTGAGTTATTAGTGTCTCTTCTCATGAAGCTACTCCTCACCAAATTTTGTATTTCCTTACTAGCTGAACTGTTTACTTCCCTCCCCCAAAGCACATCTTCCTTTATTTTAAGACTGTGTAGAACTATCTGTCTGGAGCACAGCTGAGAAATTATACTGCGGATCTTTGGGCTACTGCCTTTGATCCATATTTCTTTTCATGTCCCTGTCAGTCATTTCCTCTCAATGTACTTTTCTGTCTCGTTGGCCTTCAAGTATTCAAACGTTTTTCATGAGAATATGACCCTTTTTTTCCAGTTATTGGTTAACTATTAAGCTTGAGGTACTCTTATCTTTGCATAAATAATTATTTCAGGAGTGATTAATCCTTTGGGAATGGAAAAATCTATGGAATTTTGGTAGCAGCATAAGAACATAATTGGAATTTCACTTCCCTCTTCATAACTCCTAATAAACTCTGTTGCTTATTTATGTGTTTGAAAGATGGATGATTTCAGAGGGCTTGTTCCCATCATATATAGGCTTAAAACATCAGAACGTGTCTTCAGGATCTACTGCCGCTTTCATCCAGGCTCTGGCAGGAAAACAATTGACTTTACGTTGCTGCTATTGCTGCTGCTGTTAAAGCAAATTAAAACCTTCCAAATCCCTGGGCCTAGCTTAGTCTAACATTAACATTAACTTATTGTGCTTTGGTGTTAGCCTTTTTCATTATTACTTCTGGGGATTTTATGTTATTATGAAACTCATTCAGCTTCCAAATATGAATAAATTGTTCATGTCAGACCTCTCAACACAAATCTCATAGCCAGCTGCAAGCCCTTTAGAGACAAAACGTGTGGTCACCTTTCTCAGAACTGCCTGGCTCATCCCTTTTCCAGAAAAGGAGCAAGAGGGTTAGGAAGAATTTAAAGTCTCAGTCCTATTGACTCGTCATTGAACACTTGAGCCAGAAGAGTGCACGTGCTCTAACCTCTCTCTGTGCTAGGTTAAAGGCCTGTGGTATACCTAGAGAAATTGGATGGATACATTCCAGAAAGACGTTATTAGGAAGCTAATTCTCTGTGATTATCATCAAATATAGGGCTATCCTCGCCCAGTGGACTGAAGCAGTGATCACCAGCACAGTAATCTGCAGCCATTCTTCCAGAGGCAGCACAGGCTTTTAGAGGAAGGCAAAGGAAGTGGGTCTGCTAGCTCTACGCCTTCTGTAGACTTTCTCACACCATGGATGATCCCAGGTTAGAGTTTGAGATATACCACTCTTCTCTTTGTGCTCTCTGAGCAACACAAATGAATCAGATCCTAGAAGAAATGCTGGCGCAATGTATATGTTCACTGGATTTATAACACACTACATCTCTGTTCTCAGACAGACAACACTGAGATCGTACATAGCACATACAGAAACCTAAAGTTTCATTATATTTTTTTTAGCACAATGAGAATGTGACTTCAAATGAATTACTATCCTCTCTCTTTTGCTTGGGATAATTGATATCCCACCAGGAACAAACTGACACATTTTTCTACTGAAACTATTTTAAGATACATCTTATTTTTTGGCACACTTAATTTGCAAAATGCTCTTATTTTTTATTATAAAAAAGTAAGTTGTTATTCATTTGGTTGAAAATGTTAGATGCTCATCTTTTAGTTGCACTGCATTGTGGCAATGGATAAGGTGTATTGTTTTATTTTTTCACGGTTAGATAGCACTTTGCTTTATGAGCTGAATGGAAGTGTATTATTTGCCAAATTTGTGAAATACAATGCAGGCTGCTAACTGTGTGCTATTTGCTATATATAATAATAAAGAGCTCAATCTACTTTCTGCTGAAGTGTTGGTACATAGCAACCTGCTTTCAGGTTACCAATGGATTATAATGACAAACACATACCCAAGAGAGATCTTCAGCACAGTAGTGAAGTCGACACCTCACTGGAAGAGAGGTCTCAGGAGCACAGTTTGTTCCCAGTTTACTTCTTCCTGTCCAAATGAAGGACTTGCAGGATGTTACACTGTGCTATTGAATAACTACATAGACTTTCCTGGCAGCATGTTAGGTTACCTATGCCTTGGGTACCTTATACCATGCCTTCCTAGTAAGATGTTAATGTGCCATGTGATCTGGATGTTGCCCTTGAGGCATGTCCAGACCTGTGCTTCTGTTTCACTGTCTGGATGGCAATCTAGCCCTGATGATTGATTTTGGGATAGACTCAGAAGACAATTCACACATATCTCACTTTTGATGGATAGCTGCCAAAATATTTTTTTCGTAGCTTGCCACATCAAGCAAGTCTCACTGAAATTAAATGATTTGAAAACACTGACATTGCTTTCAGTGAGGGCTGAATATAGCTGCAAACAAAGGATCTAGGAGAGCTATAACCGAAACAAGGAACTGAACAGAAGAGGGTAAAAAGGGTGATCTAACCTACAGAATGGCTTCCATCTGAGAGGAGTCTGAATAGCTTAATAAGAGAGGATAAAAAGAGAGGAGAGAAAGAGAAAAATGAGAGGATAAAAGAGAATAGGTAAAGATACATGATAAAAGGTGATCAAATCATGAATGAGGTGGAGATGGTTTAGAGGCTCCCTGTTTCTCATAACACTGAGTAGCACCCAGTCAAATGAAGAAACAGCAGATTTAGAGCAACAAAGGTGAATAATTTTTCACACAACACATGACTAAATGTTGGAATTTGTTGCCAGAGAGTATTGCAGAGGCCATTTAAAAAATAAATAAATGTGTTCAGAAGAATCTATTGATGTTTATTAAATACAATTATCTGGATCCAACCTCTGGCACAGGACATCCCTCATCCATGGACTGCTGGAATCTGAGAAGGTATGTATATGCATTTCTCACATGCTGTCCCCATTCTTGGACTCTTTCCTAAGCATCCGTCTGTAAATACTGTTGAAGAGAGGATACTGGGTGAGATGGACCTAAGTTCTGATCCAGTATAAAGTTTCTTTGTCATTCATTGTCTATATAAATCAATAATTGTAGTTAGATCATCTCAGTGAAAATGGCAGTCATGATATTGTTCCTCTACTCAATGTAGTAACATACTGACGTAATATTCAATTTTGGGCCATGTGTATCTGAAGAAGAGACAGAAAATAATGTTGGGCTTGGCAGCCATCTGACCTGCTACTCTATCAGATGAGTCAACCATATCCTCTGCTAGTCTTCTACAGTCTCCTCACACTTTTAAGCTTTCTTGAGCATGAAAATTACCTTACATATATATCTCCCACAAATTAATACATTTCTGATTTTCCAGTTGAATCAGTGCCAAAAACAGATGTTGACAAACTGGAGCGAGTTCAGTGGAGGGTCACTGAGATGGTGCAGGGGGTAGAACACTTGTCCTGTGAGGAGAAGCTGAGGGAGCTGGGCTTGTCCAACCTGGAGGAGGCTTCAGGACAATCTAACAGCAGCCCCCTGGTACCTATGGGAAGGTTATCAGGAGACAGAGACAGGCTCTTCGCAGGAAGATCAGGAAGAAAAATCACCATGAGGACAATCGGACAGTGGAACAGGTTGCCCAGAGAGACTGTGGCATCTTCATTCTTGAAGGCTTTCAAGACCCAACTGGACACATCCTGAGCAACCTAGTCTGAATTCAGTGCTGACCCTGCTTGGAACAGGAAGTTGGACTAGATGACCTCCCTTCTGACCTGAATAATTCTATGATTTGAAAATTACATTGTAATTTCAATTATTGTAAAATGGAATAATATAATTCCTGTCCATATCAATTAGTTTACACCAGTGGAAGTTCTTTAGCCATTAAACTTTATGAACTAAAATAAAAGTAATATTTTTTTATTTAACAGGCAGTACTACTTAAAGACCGTCAGCAGGAATGAAACATCCTTGTACAAACTCCTATTTCCTACCCCCAAAAAGTGTTCACCCAATTCTGGTCAAGTGTTTTTCCATTCCAGGAGAACAAATGTCAGAAATACTGTAACTTGTATTACTACAAAGTCATGTTTAGCTTAAATAAAATCACCTTTATACAATGTATATTTAAATGATAGGAATGTAGAAGTTGAAAGAAAAAGTTTGTAGGAAGCTTTAATATAGTTTAAGAGGTTCAGAAACCTCAAGTTCCACAATTTTCACATCCTCTGTCCCCATCTGCAACACTTCCATCTGATTAGGCTCAAATCTCATCACCACTGATTTCCAGAGATGACATTTCAAATGCAAGATCATATTGTAGATGTACTTGGCCTGCTGACTTTAGAGGTTTGCAACTGAGTCTCTCAAAGTATAAATAGATTTATTCTGAAGTGATGCAGTAAATTAATACCCTACACTGATCTCACTCTGAAATCCCTAATTTACAGTCTTCTGGAGAGAGCAAACTCCCTAACTTAACTGATAAAAATATGTAACTACAAATAAATTACAGTACAGAATTAATCACATGTTACTTTGGGTTAGAGTAGAACACTTCAGTGCTCTCATTTATTAATGATTATAGGATTACAACTTTGCTCAGAGGGACGGATCCTGACCCAAATCCAAACACCAAATAAACATGCTGTGATCCTCTGAGTCTGTATCTGAACCAATCTGCAGGGGATCACTAGGTCCTAGATTCCCAGTCAGACAGACACACTGGGAACCCAGACAGAGTGCACCATGGCTCTAACCCAGATTATACTCATGAATTTCTTTTCATGAAAACCAGAATATGGAAGTAACACTTGAAGGTAAAAGGTACACATGGACTCTGGTGTCAGGCAAGTATGGAGTCAGGACTGAGCAGGTCACATGCCTGAATGTGTGAGCCTGGAAGTGCATTGGGTTCCCCCAGTTCAGACATCATCAAGAGAAATACAGAAGATAGGTAATAAAGCTTTAACTCCACAGACCTCTATAGTAGTTCTAATTCTCTGGTAATGCCTAAACCAGTGCATTCAAGAACAACAATTACAATTCCACATAATGGAGATTTCTCTAATCGTATATTTGTTGTACATTTGGAGTACTTGAAATATACTGCTCCCTGGTTCACTTCTTTTGACAGGGTGAATATATGAAGGTGGTTTATGTACCCCCTAAAACAAACATAGTACAAAATCCAAGTCCTCCCACTCTCCAGTCCATTTACTGACCTATTTATAAATCACATTTGTTCTCTGTGAACTCAGTGGCTGATTATTGTGGTATTAATGAGGTGTTTAGATATTACTTGTGTTGTGAAATGTAATTACTGAAATTCTGTAACAAGCTAGAGGAGTTGTCTGAGCTGAAAAGAATAGGCTAGTTTAGCCAACATGATGGATGCACAGAGTCTAATGAATGAAACACCCTCTATGCATTAGCATTAGAGGCTATGCATCAGTCAGAACCAGGCTGCCTGAACATGAAAACAAACTTGACAGTTTTCTTAGCATTGTTACTGACACATGTAACCAACAGAATAACTTTTCTGAATGAGATACCAGGGGATGAAAGAAATCACTTGCTACTGGGATGCAATGCTCTCTCCAAATTGAGTATGAGGAAAAGAGAGCACTGGTGTGCCAGCAGCTATCCATTTGTACCCCCAGTTATTGATTGAGGAGGAGTATAAGTAAGAATTTTAATCAAAAGAAATGATCAGTTTTCAACAGTAACACTCTGACAGAGAAATTCTTGCTGGAAGCTCTCCTCAACCAAATATCTGAGTGATGCCTTGGAAAAAGGTCCTGAAAAGAAGCTGGAGAACAGAGCTATCATCTCAGATAGGAACTGATAGGCACTTCATTATTTTTTTTCTTTTCTTCTTTTCTTTAATTTCCTATTTATTTTATTTTTTCTCTTCTTTTTTCTTTTTTTTTTTCCTTTTTCTTCATATTCTTTCTTTTCAATGTTTTCAATTCTACGATCAAATACCTAGCCTGTGTTTTGCCAGGATAAACGTCATATGTCTTTTTCCCTAAAGCTTGTCTAATAATAAGCCTGGTTTCAAAGTGATCTATCCAGCAAAAAACATACTGACAGAAATGGAGAATCTGATGCTAGGGTGAACTGGTATGTGTTCAGGCCGTGTCTACATGAGCAGTTTGTAGCAGAACTGTAGTAAACTTCAGTATTGATCCCCGATCATTTCCATCTGCTTTTGCTCCTTGGTGGCTTCTGAAATCTGGTTTGATTCCAGTCAAAACCTGTGACGGAAAATGTACACCCCACTCCATGCTCTGTTCTTGCGACTGGCATTGCATGATGCTACCCCTTCTGTGCTGCTAAATGCAGCACACAGGGAGAAGTCCTGGGAAGACCCCACACCTCAGCAGACCAGCTCAGCCCCATGAACCCCATGGTCCTGGGCTAAAGTACCCACATCCATGCTGGTTTTGATATTCTCAGTCACTGGAGGTTCAGTTTTTCATGAAGCTGCCTGAATCAGAAGGTCCTGCAGACAGAGAGACCAAGAGAGTGGCAGGACTGCATACTAACATACATGAAGGAAGATACTTGAAGGACGTGTGTCTGAAAGAGACTATGAAAGGGTGACAGTTGTAGCTACTCCTGACCCATGACACTTGCCAGTTTAATCTGTGGTGGTCTGGAGCTGTGGCAGTGGAAAACATCATTAATATCTCTCAATCACATCTACTTTTGGCCTTCACAAGTTTCTCACAGTATTATGGGGAGACAAATCTCGGCCTAGTAGAAGTTTCACACCTTCATCCGGAAGAATTTAATAAACATTACCAGAGGAGAGGAAGCATTTTGAAACACCTGGAAATATAAATAAATATGAATAATAAAAGCTTTCATCATTATTAAAATTATGCATTTGAGAAAACCATTTACACTTAAAGGTTCATATCCTTTCACAAAATATACAGAAATTGCCAAAATCTTCATTTATCCTTAAATCCATCCTCCATCTAAAATTCTCTTCTCAGTGCAAGGTATTATACACTGAGGGAAAAAAAGGCCAATTATTGTAGGGTTAAGCCACATTTTCTGTCTGTTGTAACACATATTATATTCCTAAATGCCTGGTGACTTAACGCACATAAATACTTTTTAATTTTTTTCAGGCACCTCTCATTTGGGAGTATCGCATAGCCTAAAACACATCCTTACACAAATATTATATGGAAGAGCTCCTGACTGTTACAGTGAAAAGCTACTTATTTCAGCACACCCCACTGAAAGGAAAAGTTGTCATTTTTATGATAGAATCCAAATCCTGTTTATTTGTTTCAGCTGGTGTCCTCATGAATCAAAGGCTTCAGTAGTAATCTGGGATCCATGGGGTTGCATTGGAAGTATTTGACAAAATCTGCTATTATGATTGCATATGAAAGTGTAGTAGTAGATTTTCCAGGACACTGTATGTGGTACAGCTCACCTGCAGATTGTATTTTAGCAGCGCGTGGATCCGTATTGTCACAGATGAGCATTCTGCACACATGTAAATGAAAGTCACCAACCTGTGTCCCTCCTATCTGAATGCAAAGGCTGGAAGGAGAGAGAGTCAAAGGCCAATGTAAAAGTCAGATCAACCCCCACCAGTAAAAATTACTACAAGTGGAAGGTTTCCAAAATAGGTTATCTCACAGAGGGTTTAAGGTCTCAAATCTGTAACTCAGCACAAGAAGACAAAGTTTATTTGCAGGCAGGGCAAGCACTTTTGCAATCAATCTGCCTTTAGACTTCCCCAGCAGTCCTGTTGCAGACTACCGGGTTGTGGTAAAGCCTCACAAGCCAGAAGGATGGTACCAGATGTATCACCATTTTTTTGCCCCTTCCTTGCTCTCCTTTCCTCTGCCTCAGCTCTGCTTTCCTCTGCCTTAGCCTGCCCCCGGAGGAGCTCCCTGCAAGAACAGTATCAGGGAGCCAAATGGCAGTGTTTAGAGGGTTACTGTGCTTCTCTGCCCTTTCAAAAACCATTCCTGGAGCTCCTCAGTTCACAGAACACAACAGTTAGCAGTCCAACACCAGCATGCAATTTTTAGGAAATAAACCCTGGGGCTTTTTTCTTTCCTTGTTGTTTGATACACAAACCTGAGAGGAAAGCAGCTTCAGGACATGCAAATTCTAGTCTCTAGCTGTCTATGATTCAAACCTAGAGGAAAATACATCTGTTTAAGACCTTGTAGTTTCAGGAATTCTCTTTGAAAAATTTTCAAATGCAATTCCTTGGAGCATATTCATTCTTCCTTTCTCAGTACCCTCCCCCACAGATGTAAAACTTATACAAAAAAAAAAAACTACCACTTTTCCATACCATTTTCATTTATCTTCAGAGCAAGGCAGAAGCCAAATGCACTGTAGAATTATACACCTTTTGAACAGCTTTTCTCATGTTCAAGTTTATTTATTTTGTTTTGCTCTGCCACAGGCCATTCTGTCATCCTTAATTTGGGAAAATGACTCTCATATTCCTCTAGATCAAAGCAGAGACACTCCTCAGAAATGTTGGTGTGCTGTATCACTCTGTGATTTGTCCTTGTGGTCTAGAGCTGGCAGCATCTGCAGTGACTGTGCCTCCAGCTTTCAAGTCTATCAGGACAGCATCTTCCCTAAGGGCCTGATGACAATCTCCACACTCTGTAGGAGGTCCAAACGGTTTGCTCCATCGAAAGTCTTAGCAAGGCTGCAATGTTTGGACAAACTTTACCAGAGACTTTACTAGAGACTAGATGAAACAGCTGTATGAGTCCTTGCAACGAGCAGTAGCTCATTAGCAATGGCCTCGTCAGGAGAGCAGCCAAGTACCTGATTCTCATTTTGTAGCCTGTCAGTCGCATGTCAGTAGGATTAGGAGAATGGCTCTTCACTCAAAGCTGTCTTCACTTCTCAGGCCTGATCTACATGCCAGGGAAGGGAGCATGAATCTCCATGTTGCTGCCAGCAGGACTGGGATCAGACCCATGTTCTGCCTGCTAAACATTCTGGGAAATACAGTGTTTCTTATAGCTCTCTATAAATAATAAAATTTACAATAGATGGTGATTTCAACTGAAGATAAGTTTTAGTGCTGCTGTACACATCAAGATTTTTTAAATGTAGACTAGTTTATCTGATGCACATAAAGATGTGAATGTGAAGCTACTTCTCGATAAGCTATGGTATTCTCAGGATACACACACCATTCTGTAGTTGTACAATGTAGAAATGTCAAAAACAAAAACAGGTAATATTCAGGAAATGATACAGCCTAAATCATAAAAAATATACTATAACCAATGTATGAGAAACTGATGTTGTCTTCTTTTGACATAAGACTGACAAATCCCTACTTATGCATACTGCCAAGGACATTTTTGCTTGGAAGTCTAACTCTTTCCCTGACTCTGCCCTTACGAGGTGTTAGCTACACTTCGAGACTATGATTTGGAAAAGTCAAATCCCTTCCCACTTTACATCTGGCTACTAGAGGTCAATAGCCATAGGAAAAATAAAATGATGGATGAGTTGACATATGTGTGTGCAACAAAGAAGGTACAAGAAGAAATTCTGGATGATCTCAGCAAAAAATTTCTCTGCATTGTGACCCTCTGCATGTCCTCCTGCTTGAGCAATCATTTATATCCAATATCAATTTAGGAGCTAATTCTTCTTATATCAGCTTCATTAAATTAATCTCAGCTGCCTCCAACAGAAGCAAGATTCGCAGCATTCACTCTTATTTCTTAAGGGACAGATTCTACCACTTCCTGGCACTGTGGAAGATCTTGCTTGGCAAGTAGTTCTGCTATATTTGGTAGAAGCAAGCAGATTCATCATAATCCAGTCTTATTTTCATTTTATTGTACCATAGGGTAAATTAAAGGGGGATAATGTTACCATTCCGCTTTCTCATTTCAAGAGCTGTGATTTCCAGGAGGAAGCAAAATAATATATTATTCTAAATGCTTAAAGAATTCTCTATTTTGAACATATTTGCATATATTGCAAATTTAAATTCATAATTCCTGATTTAAGATGATTTGTTTGAATAATTTTAGTGTCATTTCACACAAATGTTAGAACTTGACCATATGTGCCAATTTTATAGCAGGTGAGAAAGGTCTGATATTTGCATAAGTTCAACATTGGGACTATAGGTGTATTTACTGTTTATATAACTGAGTGTCAAAATTGTTGCAAAAAGTAATTTTTTACTGCCACCTTGTGGTGCTGCAGGTTTTTAGTGACAAAAATGACATATTATAAGAGAATCAAGGCCTTATATAGATTCTTGCCCAATAAAATCAAATAGACTATACATTTATACTGATAGTTTTGCTTTACTTTTTTTTTTCTGTGTCATCTGTGGTTATGCTTGGTTAAGTTTTAGTCCTGACTTATGATTTTCATAATACATCTCTTTGTTGTCATTTGTAGATAGGATCACCAAAAGCTGTACACTAAGAACAACCTTTCCTGCACCCACAGGCATTATTGGGAGAATCTTTTTTAAAAATACAAAGCTGTGATTGAAAAAGATCTGTCTATATAGTAGGCTTTGGTTTTTATTAATTTTTAAACTTGTTTACCTGTCCCAGTTCCTCAGTGTTTCTAGAAACTGTAATTTGTCTTTTCAATTCCTTTGCGTATTTTGTACAAGTCTTTTTCTAGATTTACATTAGTCATAGATACTTTTCATTGTCAGTCTAGCAATCCTAAGCACCTGAGTAATGTGAGACTCACAGAAGCAACTTCCAGTGGGCTTACTGTCCACTTAAAGGTAAGCCTAGAATGTACTTTTCTGGCATATGATGGACTTAGAAAAACTCCCCAGATGTGTCAAGTGATGTCACAAGACAGTTCTTCTTATCTCCTGGCATTCGTTGCTTTTGTTTTACTATCCTGCATTGTTCATGGAGAGAATCACCTCTTACTTCTACTGTGATCCCTGTTTTGAGGCTGGCATAACAGAATTTCTCAGTTTTATTGTTCTTGTGTGATGCTGAGTGACAGACTAGTGCATGTATCTGATGTGCAGGGCTGGTTGCATTCCTGTTTACAAGAAGATTTCACACTGAAGGGGTGGTTCAAGGCTAAGACTACAGTGTGTGCATTCAAGTGGGGCTCTTTTGAGAATCATGGCCATCAGGTAGACCAGCTACGTCATGTTCCAGGGTAGGAATACAAGCTCCAAGTAAGCTAACTGGTCACTTTGCTCTTTTCTCATGCCATCATTTGGTTTTAAAATCACTTCAAACCCATGGTGGTTTTGCAACTTGCAATGTGTGGTGAGCTTCAAGCAAACATTAGATCAAATCTTCTGGGTTAAATCTACTTGAAATTACTCAACTGTAATTGTGGAGGACTAGATGTGAGAAGCCAGCTCTTGATTTACTTCAGCAAACTAAATCACTCAAGGAAAGGAAAAGGAGGGCCTGACCCATATAAGCTGATTAAAATGAGAGTCCTGTGATTAGGTGGGATCCGTATGAGGCCCAAATCTATTCCCCTTACTCTGAGAACAGTCTAGATTATTATAGGAGAAGGTAGTGTCTGAGCTGTGGCAGCAAGAAGAGCTGGTGATGATCCAGTGTAACATGATTTTCTTCCCTCTGCACACGAACATACCTTCAGTGAGCCTGCTTTCCTTCAGGTATTGCTCAAGCCCCTGAGTGCACAGAGAATGATTTTACCGTGTCATTTAGACTGGCTTCCTGCTTGGGTACTACATAATTGTGATCGTGCCCTTTAACTTTATACTCTTCATTTACTTCTTCATAATCTATCAGTTCCTCAGAATGAAGGCTGCCGCAGAGATAAAAATCCAGTCTCTCTATCAGGGAACTCAGGCACAACTGCCCAGCTCTCCTGGAAGATTTGTGTATGGCTGTTACAACACCCACTTGCTGTCTCCTCCTTTCCCATGAGTTAGCAAGGGTCACATCTCCTGGAGAGATGCCTGCTACATGAAGGGACAAAGTGGCTGCCTTTTTTATATTCTCATGCTTTTATAACCTGCATGCATTGTGCTGCAGAACTTGATCTGATCATAGAGAAAGGTGGAGAAACCCTGGAGAGGACATACAGGATATGTTGGAATATTTCGCGCAATCACTAATAGCAAGGCAAGGTAACTGTCAGAAAAAGGGCATTACTTCCACTGAACATGCTCACTATTTGTTTCTGAAGTTAATTAGCCAGCTTCCTTCATGGAAAATTGATCTGTTGGGTCATGCCTCTGAAAGGTGAAGCAATTTGAAAGAGGGACTGGACACATCCCTCCGATTGTCCTGGGGAAGACACACTTATAAACACAAGAGAGAAAAGCATCTAGTAGGTGTTAAAGACAAGCTGACATGTTTCCTTTTAGTTTATAGGTGAACACTACACCCACTTTATTTACTCCCTGATGTGTACATTTTTGCACCACCAGAAGTCATGCAGTCTTTTGAAACTGTAGCTGGCCACCACTTGCTACTCCTACAAGATCAATGTGGAGACTGAAGAGGTGCAAGCATGAGGTCCCAAGTGCGCACTGTGCTAAAGAGTTGGGGTAGACCAAGGACAGAGTAAGTCTTGCCATGAAAGTAAGAGGACTTGTGGGACAGGTCTTATGCCCATGCATACACTCCAGTGAAATGTAAGACAGTCTCAATTAGGACAGTGCTTTTTGTCTTCCATGGGACATCTCTTAACCTAGAATAAGAACTAATACTAGAGAGCCCTTTCTGACCACAAACTGCAAGCAGCTACACAATCTAGGAAGCTTAAGACATGTATACCCTGCAGTTTCATCTGTAATAGCAGTGTAGTGAGGAAGTAACAAAACTGAATGAACCTGTCATTTTATCAGAAATCGTGGAGGACAACTTGATCCCTTCATTCTGGTGGGTTATCGTCACCCTGTAGAATTCAGGCATTATTACAAGGCATTATTCAATAGGTAAAGAGGTAAATCCCTACTTCTGGACATGTGGAGACTTTTAGTTTCTTTCTGATGTAAATCTAATCTCACAGCTTAACATTTGACTTGGATGTAAAGAATTGACTGTGATATTTAATTAAACATAGTGAAATAAATAAAAGAAATTTAATTTAATTTATTAATATTTACTCTGAAAATCAATAATGGGAAGGCTGTATTGAACAAGAGGACTTCATCTGCTAGGGGATAAAGCAGTGCTCAGAATTGCAATGAAGAACTCAAAAAAAAAATCTACAAATTTTTAACTGTTAGGAAAATTCTGTCAGAGTTATTGCCTGGCTACATGACAGACTTACATTTTATATTTCCCTGTTTCTCCTGTACTCAGGGTGTTAACTTTCCATTCATCTATAACTTCCCTAAATTCTACCCTTTCCTGACAATTTCCATTGCTAAAACTCACTTCAGTTATGGTCTCTGAAATTTCTTTATGTCATTCTCTGTCCACACCTTCTCTTCATCCACTATATCCATTAAACAGTTGCTAAAATGCTTTTCCTGCTCCAGTCTTCCAGCCATATTGCCTCCTTGCTCACACTGTACTCTCATCTAGTTACCTGTCTTTCTCAGTTTACATTAATTAAACCTGAACTGCTTTGTCCCATTCCTTCAAGCATCTGCACAAATCTGATTTTATTTTCTTTCCCTTTTTCTGTTGTTTCTTCGGCTTCTCTTTCTTCTTCTCATGGTACCTTCCAAATGCCAACACTTCACCAGCTACCTATATTTGGGAGTTAAGGGACAAAAAGGAGAGAACAGAGGAGAGAGTGCTGAGGTGTCAAAGGTTAGTGACTGGTCAGGAAGGACTTGATCTGTGATTCTGAGATACATCTAGAAAGAAGTTGTTAGAAACTTTTGAACAAAAGTTTTCAGATAGCATGGGGGAAAGCTATAGGATTATGGAGGATCAAGGATGGAAGAGGAGGACATGTGCTGCAGATAACATCTCGTGAATTTGGAGAAGGAGGGAAGAATGGAGATGAAGCAATGGAAAAAAATGAGAAAAGAGTGAGGTATTTTTACTTGATTAATCTTTTTAATCTCTCTTCTCATTCTGATTACCCCTTTTAAAAAGAACCATCATCTGTGAGGCCACTATATAAAGAACAAAGACAAAAATACATCTCAGTGCTTGCTGTGCAGAAGAAGAGTTGCAAAAGTGGCACAGAATACTAATTTTGGAGTTGGGTTTTTTTGGAGGAGTGCCCTCACCTTGAGTACTGTGCCATGCAGAATCTGGATGTAACAATAAGATAGACCTAATATCAGGAACCAGTCTAACAGAACAAGATCCCCCTTCCCCTCTTTATTTTTACTCTTGTATGGAAGTGAAGCAAAATATAAATATGCCAGCAACAAACTCTAGCTTTTCCCCCTAAAAAACAGATGATCTCAAAGGTTTATGAAACAATCTCATGTCTGAGTACAGATCTATGCTAGCATAATTTAAAGTAACCTAAACCACTGGTTATCATGGCTGATGGTATCTCCAGAGACATGGTATCAGTTAAAAAGGCAGACATAGTGAAAGGTCTCAGAGAATGAATGTGATTGCAAATGTAGAGGAAAATTAAAGACGATAAGAGAAAAGCTCAGCAAAAACATTTTAATCAGATACAGGGGAGCTGAAAATAATATGAAAGGAACAGAGAAAAGAATTACAATTAAAAGATAAAAGAAAGCAAATATAACATCTCTAGAAGTTCAACTGTGTTTGTGCTGCCAAAAAGCGCTGTTACAATCTCACTCTATTGCCTCAGCTATTGGCAAATGTAGCATTACAAGTAACAACCAAGTGAAAGCAATGTGAAAAATCTAACTGTGGCACTATCTTCAATACAAGGAAAAGCATGTCAGTGACCACCCACATCTGTTTCTTTAGTTAATGGGAAAAGCAGTGGTCTGTGAAGCAACACAGAAGACCATTGCAGTGACTGTCAGAGTGTTTGTTAAAGAGAGATTTACAAAAGTGGTAGAAGTGAGTTCACTTCAATTCAAGTCAGCTTTCACTCATGTGCAAGCAGGTTGCTGGAATTTCAAAATGACTGTTTTCTTTGTAATTTCTAAGTAGAAAAGTTGGTGGTTTAGGTGAAACCATTCATCAGTTCTGCTTCTTCAGAACACAAGACACCAGTAGGGAGCTGGTGACTTTTACACTGGCTTTCCCTGGGCTGCTGGGCACTCAGGAGCTCATTCCTAACACCTCAGGCATGCCAGACTAAAGGAGCTCCTGATGTAAGACCATTCTCTCTCTGTAACAGGGATTCTCCTCTCCTTTATAGGCCACATGAGCCACATCAGCTCAGGCTGTTGCCAGCTGCAGAGCATCAGGCAGGACTGAGCCTTAGCCATCCACACAGCTGAATGGGATCTCCATGTCACATTTCTTTTAGAGGCGACACTCATGTAACTTCTAACATGGGGCCCAGATTGCTGTCTTGCCTGCCTGATTTTCTGTGCTCTATGACACTAGCAGTCTTCATCAAGAAACAGTCAATGATAAAATTCAGGTTCCTTTGTATGGTTTACATAAACCTAGCAGTTTACTACTGCTCAGGTACTGTTCTTTTTCTGCCAGACAATCTTTACCCACAGACTGAAACACCTCTCCCTGCCCCTGCTGATTTATTGGACCCAAGTCATGTCCTATAGGTGATGCAATAGTTTAATTTAGCAATACAAATCAGGTGGAATAGAATGGAACTGTACTAAAAACATTTACATGACAGTCAAATGGTGTCAGAGAGGAAAAAATTATGGAAAGTAGCAATATAAAGGGTATGAAAGTATTCTGTAATCTACAGAGACCATTGTTTGCCACCTCAGCAACATCTGACACTCAGTGGGGAAAATAACAGCACTGATGGAGCCCACCTGAAATATTAACATATTTGTATTAATTACTGTACAGTTATGTCACAAGCTTCTCTAGAGAACTTGCAGCCTAACCAGACAAAAGAAATGATGGATGGGAAGAACTTTCATTTTCTTATGTCATCAGTCAGAAACCCAAGCTATTCTAGACAAATACAGCAGTTCTAGATGATTTTTGCACATACCAAACCTTCCAGAAAAGTTCACGGAGAAACATCCCAAGGGTCAATTGGAGCTGTATTCAGGCCAGGCTACAGAACTGAAACTGCTGTAGTAGCATCAGCAGATAGCTTGTCCCTCAACCAAACATCAACTCTCCATTACATTTGATATGGTCAAGCATTGTGTCAGAGGGTGATGACAACCATTCCAAGCATGGTGCTTAATATGACCTCAGTCCCTCCTAGAGGGGAGCATAAAATTCTCCCTGTTTTAGCCATCTTCAGTCAAATTTGTATCATTAGCATCTCCCATTGCCCATATGAGATCTATCCACAAATTAAGAAGTTGAAGATAAAATCATGGAAATCACAAGCTAAACTGTGGGAAGGAAAAAGTATCCTGCAGAACTTTTAGCCATAATGCAAGTTCCTTTGGCTGTGAAAATACCTTAGCCATATCTATATCTTAGCCCATTGTATAAGTCCTTCCCTCGGTACCCCTAATCTATCTCCAAGTGGCACAAACAAGTATATTCTTTTTATCATCTCCAGTTGTCTTCCTAGATTGTCCCAGTCTCGTAAGAGATAAACTGACCTCAGTTATTCATATTGTCATTTCCCACTGGGACTATAACAATATAATATACTTCAGAATGAACCCTTCAGAGGTTAGAAAATTCTAAGTGGTTCAGAATGATTCGTCCCTTTTCTGCCGGTCGAGGGGTGCTTCTTTGTGCACCTTGGGTTCCCTGTCAATGCAGTGCTTCCCAGCGTGCACACTTGGAGTTCTCCTCAGTGCCCTGATGCATATCACTGGTCAGCATCAGATGGTTTCTCTCCTGGTGAAACCAACTTGGAAGCTGTGCACCAGAGTGCCATGCACAGCATCCTGTTGTTAGTGGGGAAATTAGATAACACAACATGATGGGAGCACCCTGTATACTGAAGTCCTTAAGCACTGTCTCAGAAAATCCAGTAGAAGAATGTAATTTTGGAAACAGCTACATGTTTTTCCATCCCTTTGACGTCAAGAGAGTTTAAATGGGCCAGGATAGTGAGAAGAGTTCTGGTCCTGGATTTCAATTTTTACTTGAGACAAAAGTTATTTGCAACAGAGCTGCATCATGAGCAAATCTACCTACTCTGGAGTGATGCACATTTTTATAAAACCTAGTTTCAACAGAAATTTCTAGCAAAAAATTCTTCAAATTTCAGCCTCCAGCAACTATTAAGTAAGAATCAAATGGCTTCAAATGATGGAGAAAAACCTCCAGAATCATGGATGCAACCTGGATTCCCTCTGATACAAAATATTCAGTTACTTTGTGTAACAAAAGAGTAGTGAACTGTTTTAGGAGGCATACAGCCCACAGGCAGTGAGCTGGCAGTGTCTGGCAAAGATAGTCAGACAGCTGATCTCTGTGGTTTAGTCATACACTGGAGACCAAAGACATTTTTTAAAAAAGAATTATTATCTTTTTTAATTCAGGGATATGAATTGGATTTCCAGTATAGTCCAGCAAGCCCATACAGTGGTGACCTGAAGCAGATCTAAACCAATCATGAACACACCAGAGTTCTTCTTCCCTTCTCACACAGTTTACCATTTAATTTTGAATCAAATGCAAGCTCCTAATCCTTATCTTTACAACATTAAATATCCTTGACCTATATTATTATCTCAGGTTCTGAAGTAGACTATGGTCAACAATGGCACTCCTTAGTACCACTGAACTTCCTACAATAATGGTGACAATCTCATGAGCAAGTTAGACAATTTTTCTTGGGAATAGTCTAGGATTAGGAAATGAACTCTCAGCAGCAAACCTCACAACCTTTATTTAAGCACAAGGCACTCCTCTTTGACTTTATCCCTTCTAACATAAACCTATGGCAATATGCATATAAGAAATGCAAAGCAAACAATCCACTAACATACTTCTGACTTCTCAAAGGAAGAGAAACAGATGTATAATTACTTTTTTAGTATCTTACTGGCAGCTGTTCTAAAACTATGGTGATAAGAATGGTATACAAAGCACTAACGTAGAAAGATGTGAAGCACTTTCTTCAAAGTCAGACAAGGGCTGAATAGTTTAGCTGAGAAAAAAGCATGGATTTTCTCTACCCACTGGACCATACCACTCTCTTGTACTATGGATTCTTAATAATACAAGATTTTCTTCTGCTACCAGAAGATCTGAGACTCTCCTATAATCTAAAATATATCGTCATTTAAGAAACCTTTATAATATGAGGTAGATGCTTTCTTCAATAGATTCGGGGCCAAAGGTGACCTGATATAACACAGAGGAAATATGCTAGTGAAAATAGGACTGCAAAAATTTTCATCAATGAGGGGTCAAGAACATGTCAAAAGAAGCCAAAAATCATTACTGCATTTAGAAAGTTAGATTACTTCATGGAAACAACTATACAAAACATGAGACTCATGTTGCTTGATACTGTGTTTTAAGATTGCCATGGTGCAAAACATTTAAATTTAATTTTTTAGAGAACTCTGATACAAATGAAGAGACAACTATATATCTTGATATATTGACACAGGCCAATAATCAGTTGGGAATTTCACTGAGATCTTTCTGTATAAGTTTATGCACTGTTTATTTTCAGAAACATTGTAAAATGAATGTGAGTGATATTATCCAATTAAATGATCATGATAAACAAGGCGTGATTAAGAGTAAGCTGATCTGTCTTCTCAAATACAATGCAAATATACACTCAGATACATGAAAAATTGTGAAGTAGAAAGAATTTGTTTATATACTAATTTATTTTTACATTAGAAATGAAATAAAATTAATTAATCTCTAATTGCATCCATGGCACCAAACATGCTTTTTCAAGGGAATTTATACCTCTGCTTTGTAGCACTATTGTCTTATCTGTTTTTTCAGTACAAGTTTTGTGAGTTGTGCTGCATTATAGGTAACATATCTCAAATTCTTTCTGTTCCCAAAGTTAGCATTCTGAATGGACAATAGATTCTAATATTAAAATGCTTTTTTGCATCCAGGGCGCAGTTCAGAAAACCAGTTGAGTATGTTCTTCAGTATATTCCCATCTGCAAAGTGCTTAAACTAAAGATGCATAAAGGAACTACATTCCAGACCTCTGCCAGCTAGGTTATTAAACACCTAAATGATGTCTAGTTACCCTCGACTCCCTTTCTAGTCAAAGGAGAGAGTGGCTTTTCTAGAAGAACAATTGCAGTTTCTGAGATTAAATTGCTGTCTGGAGGAACTTATTTTCTTTGTTGACTACATACGGAAACGCTAATGGTTATGCTCCTTGCTAAAGCATATCAAGCTAGGTCAGATATCTGGACCAAGTTGGTGCACCAAGTGTGACAGTACCCTATATACCTTTTTTACCTGGGCAATACAGATCGAAGCTGCAGAAGTTTGCTATGCCTCCTTTATACTTCTGGAAGCCTATTAAATCCTGTGCAGACACCTCTCTTCCAGAAGAACATAAGGTGACTGACTTAATCTACACCAACATATCAAAGAACCAGCATAAAGGTACTGCCCAGAGAACCTGAAATATTTAATACTCGAACATGTATTATCTGGTGTGCTTTTGGTGTGCATTTCAGTAGGCATTGCTCCTAGGATCAACTCAGGAAGACCTACCAAAGAAAAAACAAACCTGAGGATGAAAACATAATGATGTGCAACTAAAAAAAGTAGTGTCTTTGCTAGGTCTGTGAGCAAAAATGTTCTCATAAAGCTGAAAGTTACAGCCTTGCAGAGTGAGCACTTGGTATCTTTAAAATGCTTCATCACCAGTCAAGACTGAAGGGGAAAAGGAAGCACAAAGACAAAACCGCAGGACTTTATTGTCCTTGAGAGGTATATTGCAGGAAGGGAGGATGATTATGAATCTAAGATGATTAAATACTAATGTCACAAACTTCACAAGTGATGAAACAGCCAAATAAATTACCACTGCTTAAAACCAGACACATTTAGATTAACAGTACTTCTGTGAGACAGTTTGATAAATGCCTCGGATTTAGCAGTGCTGTGTTGTCCCCATTTCAGGGACCTTTGACTTTGGTCACCTGCTTATTAATTGGACTGCTTTGTGTGTACACACTCTGAGATGTCAACCCTCTGCTCAGGATAACATTCTCTATAAAAATACAAGGGCTTATTTATGATGGCATAACATAGGGTTTCCCAGAAAGTAAAAGAAAGTTGCTGTTTCAACATGTCAGTACCAATAATATTCAAACTAATCAAAGACAGATTTACTTTGATAATATCCAGGTCAAATGCAAATGTTTAGTTTTTCTAGACTTTAGGCAAGCATTTTGAATTCCTGTTATTATTTATCAAAACTTGATGGTTCTATCATGACAAAACTGAAATTCTTATCTACCCTGAGTAGTGACTTAATGCATAGAGAGTAACACTGACTTCCACAGGATTATTTACAATGCAAGGCACTATGTATTTTAGCTATCCTAATCTCATGTACAAAAATAACTGTCATTTGGCACTAAATTATGGTTGTCCTTACAAAACAGAATTGCATCAGTGCAAGAGGCACTGAGCCATGAAGCAGGTCTCCAAGGACATCCATGCAACCCCAAAACACCACTGACTGGACAGATCACCCCAGACTGCGTGGCCCTATGTTGGGCAGAACAGGCATTGCCCATAGTACTGGACAATTTACCAACAACCATTTTTATAATTTTTAAAAATATATATAATTTATTCAATAATTTGCCAGCACTTGCTCCTTTGCCCTCTCTCCCCAACCCAGTCTGTATTTTGACAAGCTTTAGAATTGTCTGAAATATTTTAGTAGAATTTCACTATAAGGTTTGGAAAGACTGTTCAACTAATTTTGCAGGAAAATGTTTTTTATGATTCCTGTTTCTCCATCAAGAAGCTCTATTTTTAGATCTTATTAGATGCTTGTCTCAGAACTCCCATGTTTATTAGAATTCCATTAGAAGTTCCAGCTCTGCCCCCAACCCATCCCATCCCACAGGCTGTCAGACCAGAGTTGCTTTTGATATTTTTCAGCAAACGTAAGTACTCTAATTTTTCTAACAATGAAACAATTACTTCTTTGCCTTTTATTAAGTTCACACAATTGTCTTATTAGCACAAATAATGTTTAATGAACGCCTTCTTTGTAAAGAAAATTATCTGACAGTTCTGTAGGAAATATTGTTGTTTTTTGCTTAGCACAACTAAAAGCAAAATTGCTAAGGTTTTTGTTAAGAACCTTTGCAACAATACATCTAAAAAGAACTAAGAAATTGCTTATCTTGTTTTCTTCTTGTTTTATATATGTAGATAATATTTCAGAGACTGACAGCATTACAGTCCAAACCACTGCATGCCATGTTAGATACTGAAGTAGTGAATTAGATATTTTCAGAGGTATTAGATAACTTGTTGTTTACTGTGAAAAAATAATTAGCTTGGGTCCCATATAAAAATTGAGCTTTGCTTACCATAGCCCTAATGTGAAGAAATTTAATACATACCTTAGAATAAGTCTGCATATGATAGGCTTCTGAATCCAATGTTGTAGTACATGAAGAAAACTGGAACACATGCCTATACCAGTGATCCCACCATTTAGTCAACTTTTCTTTCTTCCTTCCAACCCTGTTGAAACCTTAGTCCATATTCTGAATCAATGGTCAGGTTGGTAACCAGCTGATGCAAGTGGATTGCTTTGATCTGTTTTCTTTGCTTTTTGACAGTTTCTTTAATTGATGGTAAATAGAACATTACGCAGGTTTGCAGAAATGTATAACATGCTTCTAATTCTCAAATTTTTCTCACCTGATTGATGATTTCAAATGCAGTCCTGACCATAACCTTGAATTTGTCTTTAGACAATTGTACTGCATGTCAACGTTTATGAATCCTGACATATCATTCCTATCTCCATCAATTATGGGATATTGCAGTGTGTAGTCTAACTAATATGTTACTTCCATGAAAAAACGTAGTGAAATGGTGAATCTATGTTCCTGTCAGAAGGAAACAGATGGCCATTTGTGCTCTTAAAACTGGAAATGGGGCAGCTAATTGTATACACTGGCTGTCTTAGCTAAAGGCAACCTAAAGCCTCAGTCCTATGAAGAACAATGGAATAGCATGGCCATTTTGAGAGGATTGACTGTTATTTGACATCTTTGGCTTTTCTGCAGTTCTTTAGGGTTGCCCTGCTATAGAACCACCCAGATTTTATATAGCCAAAGGGGTAATTATGAATATTTACACAGCAACAGCTGTACACCTCCATCAGCTGATTCTTAAGCTCTGTATCTTGAAATAAGCATCTTTATCAGACATAAATGTTGATTCTGAATTTCAAAATTTTTAGATTTCACCACATCTCAATAGTACATTTTTCATCCAGTCTGAGTCTATAAAAAGTTAACATGTAAACTTTTGATTCCATTGTCTCTCCTTACTGTTAGCTATTGGAAATCTCTTCCCTGTTTAAGTATGTTATCATCTCTTAGCTTTTCTTGGATAAACAAATATACTGAATTTTGTTTCACAAAATACAACATTCTTGTATTTCTTTTCTTCTCTCATAAATTTTTCAGCAGCTTTTTTTAAGAATGAAAACAAAGACTCAAACATAGCATTCTGATAATGGTGTTTCTATGCTATTTTCAGATTTTACTTGATATTTTTCTCATTACTCCTTAACAATTATTTTAGCCTTCTGAGTGTCACTTTGGGTTCAACTATTTTCCTACCATAATGTCTAGATTCTGTTGAGACTCACAGCTTTCCTCATCTGGTTGCCATAAGCACCATATTTGCTCCTAACTGAATGACATTGCATTTGGAAGAATTAAAATATGGATCGGGATACTCCAAGTGGCAATTCAAAGGCTATATTTTGTTTCAGATTGACAGCAAGATGTCTGCTGGAGCTAGTGAGCCTGAGCAGATTGCTGTGGGATAGCTTAGCTATTGCTAAGCTCCAATGTGCAGCCTGGAGTCTGAGCAACCCACTCCAGCCTGTGGAATATGGGATATTGTTAGCAGGCAGCTGAAAATTAGCCTGCACATAGCTATGCAAAGTATAATGGGGTCAAACATTTTGCTAACTGCTGAAAAGTCTGGCAACACTAAGTGGGGAGTTCCCAGGAATCACTGAGACAAAGCAAAAGAATGCAATATAATACATCCCCTGAATCTCCTCCTGGCTGTATCCTCGGTTTGATCACAGTGACAATGTTTTTTGGCACCTCATTTTCTTCCACCAGCAGACTGGTCTTTTGAGATCAGTCAGCAAACTGTTAGTTGAAACAGCAGCAGCAATGTGTGTACAGAGCACTAACACAGTTAACCAGGGACCATACAGTCATGTTGCAAATACCCACCAAGGTCTGCCACCAACCATCCCGGGGTATTAAGCACATCTGTGTGCAGCGGCACTCTGTAACACTGTGGCAGACCAGAGCCCTGTGCTCTGACTCAGTTCATTTATCATGTAAACATACACTGGAGAATTAGTGAAAAAATGACGTGTTTTAGAGCTAATTGAAGAGCAACATTCTTCCTCAGATACCTGCAGAATTCCGTGGAGGCTGCCATATGGAAAAGCAGGGAAGAAACCAAAGGACACTCCTGAAAGCCCACTGGGCACATGTGTTCCGGACAGGGCCAAAAGCAGATGCTGACAAGAAGAAAAGCTCTTCCTTAATGTCTGCCTAAAGTGGATGTTCATGTGAGTATTCACACTATGAAGAGAAGGGGCACTAATTTCACTAGAACTGCAAGTTTATCAAAATCATCCCAAAATATGTGTGAATATATTTCATTCGCTACTAACACTAACTAAGCTAGTGATATCCTGTACCTCTAATGAGAAAGTCTTAGACAGGACAAGAAAAATATGGACAAGATAGACCCTTAAAAGTCCCTAGCCCTTAATATTTGATTAGCCAATGTAGATGGTTATGGATTGTACTATACCTGCAATCTCTCTCCTCCGCTGGCAGATGAATTTACTGAACACATGATGTATGACTAAATAAATGAAAAACTGTTACTTCCAAAATATAGCCTGAGTGGTGTGGTTATCAATCTTTTTAAAAAGTGCATGCTTCATTTACATTACAGTTGATAATTAGACTTTTATTACAATATGATATGCAGAATCCTGATTAAGCAGATAGGTGTGTAGCACTCTCCTGACCTAATCATAACTGGTCTGAGATCATACTTGAATTTCCTATTTTCTAAGGAACATTCACATCACTTAACTTGTACTACAGCACCACACTACAAAAGGACGTTTCCTCCATTCAGACTTTCAAGTAGATTAACAATAAAGTAATAGTTTTTTCTAAAAAGTGGAGTCTTAAAATGTTTTTTATGTGCTTTTCACATCACCTTATATTTTAGTAATGTGGATAACAAATTTAAATAATCTACTGTATTGTAAGTGCCCATTAAGCTGCAAATCAGTGTGATGTGATGTTTCTGGCACTTTAATGCTTAGACATGTTGTATTGTTACATTATATTTGGTTGGTAATGGAAGCTTTCACACAGTTACCAACTTTACTAAATAGATTTTTCTCTCTGTTGTCAAAGAAGACATGAATCTGAAAGAGTCAGCTGTGATAAAAGGAAGATAACAAAGAGATGAACTATTTGGTTTGACCTCTCCAGATCAATAGAACTGTAGCTACATTACCATTTTATGAAGAGATGCTGGAGTTGTTGCCATATAAATAATGTTTAGCTACTTTTTGTTTCATATATTGTTTAAATTTTTTCCCAATTTCTCTACAGTATAATCTACAACTGTTTGATAAACAGTCTGGGTGAATAGTTTTCAAGCAATCTCTCTATTTCTTTTGCTTATTTTCTATCCATTATTTATATGGAAGAAATGATCCTTTTAGTCATACTGTATTTATTCTGTCCTCTGAATGAAAAGGTTGAGATTTTAAGCAGGATATGAGCTGCATTTAATGAACATATCTAGCTCATAGGTTACAGTCAGGTCATGCTGTCATTTTTGCAAGCACAAAAAACATTCAGAGTTACAAAATATCTAAAATGTCTTTCAGACAAGTTATAATTATTAGGATTCAAGATGAGGACAAATGTGGTTTTAAAGGACTTTTCTCCTGCACAGTGCAAGTGACATCCTATGCCTTCTTCTGTAATATGCAGTGTTGTTTTTCTTGGAAACTAGACTAAATGGTAATGGTTCCTGTGGTTTGGCATTGTTGTCCTCTGTCATATTTTTATAGTGGGTGTGAGTGCATTGCCCTTTAACATGATCTATAGAGTAAGCTAGAGCAACTCTTTCTTTTAGCTTTGAAAGTCTTTAATTAAATCATTGGAACCTGCTTACCTGGGGATACCACACATGCAGCTGATTTGGAAGTTAAAGAAACTCACAGACATTTCTGTGAATAGCTGATAGTTATCAAAATCCACGTGAAAGAGTTGGTTGACCTGCGAATCATAGGAAATTGATGTGTCACTTTTATTTATGGAATACACCTTATTTTTACTTAGTTCAGGAGCCATACCTGAAACAGCCACAACTCTATTTCTCTGTGGGTCAATATTTTTATAAAGAAAGTATAAATGTAGCAAAATTTGTTTACAGAGACCAAATGTTAGCAAAAGTGAGCATGTCTGTCATTGACATTTTTAGCAGGGATATTTCCATTCAGTTCCCCAGATGTAGCTAAATTCTCACTGATCTGTGTACAATACTGTTTCACCAGACTTCAAATGGGAATGGCAAGCATTTTGAGTAAAGAATAAAAAGCCTGTTCACCTTCTTTATAGCTTTTATAACCATTTAGTTGTGTGACCTAGAAAGCATTCAAGCACAGATAATGTGGGGTAAGGCAGGAGAGAGAGAGGTAAAGCATCTCAGTAGTCGCGGAGTTACATGACGCAGAGTCCAAACATTACTGTGGCTGGATCCGGCTCTGAATATAATTAAACCTTCAGTAAACAAGGAAACAAACAAAAACAATTTTCATTTAATTAGAAGTTATACTCCCATGCAATAGGTCCTACAAAAATATGGAGAGACTTGAATTACTTCTCTCCACAGACTTACAAATTACTCCTGCTACATCAAGTTCTTGGTCCACTCCTGTAAAATTTTTCACTTAACAGCTGCTAACACTTCAGGCAAACTGAAAGCCATTTGACTCAGAAGGAACTGTGCAACACATGTGATATGACTCAGATTTCTCTTTTACTAGTTTCTATTCCTGGCAACATTTGCATGAAAACAGATTTGTTTGTTTGTTTGTTTGTTTTGTGAACATCACACCACTAATTATTGTTGAAAGGCTGGAGTTTCTCATAATTAGATGAGGTCCAAACCATGCTCCAGCTTGTGGCTGGAGAGAGGTTGGAGAGACTGCTGGAGTCTGAACTTAGGGCTGGAGATGAAATGTCTATCTTTGCCCCATCTCCAGTTATAATCTCACCATCAGAGCACTATGAATAATGGATTGTCATCCCCAAATTTAACAAACTGGCATACACGTTCCTTCTGAAATAGTAAAGTTCTAACTGGAGGTTTTTAATGCCTGCCTGCCAGAAAAGCAGACCCTCTCTGTGCTTTTTCTGGCCATTTCTCTCTAGTCTAACCTTCTGCTGGGTAGGTATTACTTTGACAGATCCAACATACAAAATATGGCTGACACAATGCAACAAAAGTATGTTTGGTTACTGCCATACTTGGATGTAAAATAAATATTTGCTTCTATTCATCTTTCCAAAGATTTATTTTTTCCTTGAACTGCATTCATTCATCCCTGCTGGGAAGCAGAGACTGGTATGAATGAAAATCACAAGCTCACTTAGGAAAATGCCATCTGGGAAATCAAATTTTTTAGGATTACAAAGCTGAATACTTGTGTTTGTCTCGTCCAGAACATTTTTAAATACATATAGATTGCTTATACTAGCATCTTGCAGCCAGAAGCTGACAGTTTTTAATTAAGCAGGGTATCCCACTGCCTTCAGAAGGGGATTTGCCCAAAAGGAGACTGTGATAGATTGTCCAAGGGAAGAGTTCTTATACTCACTTTCCAGGAAGTGAAACAGAGGAATAAAGAGACTTCATTTGTTAAGACTTCTGAAATTGTGTAAGTTAATAGTGTATTTAGGAAGACTCAAATATCCTGACATCTAATCCCCTGCTAAAACATATGTGCAGTATAAAACACTTGTTTTGTTCCAAAAAATGAGAAGCAAAGTGTCACTAAATAATAACACTGAATTGTCAAATCTCAGAAGCTCTGGGGAGAAGATAAAGGTTTTTAGACTCCTTTCCTCTAGATCACTTCCATGTGAGTATTTATTCCTTGCACAAGCCACTGTTTATCCACGTCTCCTGGGCAAGCAGTACCCCCTACAAACACAGCTTATTTTGCCTCCTCATCTCTTCAGCCCTGCTCAGTAATTTCACACAAGCAATAAGCAAGTTTCCCCATCCAGCAGCAGCCATCACTGTCCACCTCCTTCTCCTGTACTTGCTCCTGTGTGAGTTGGGAGAGTGGCCAGGGCTCATATACTAGCAGAGAGGGGGCAGGAAAGGGAGAATAAAGCTGAGCCACTAAGGGACAGGACTGCTCTACTGCTGGAAGAAGAAGGAAATGGAAAGGGTAAAATTAGACTGCCCAAAGTCCCAGTCCAACCCCAACAGGAGCAGCGGACACAGCACACCCAGCCCTGGGCAGGCAGGAGGCTGCGTCCTGCCCTTTTGGCAGTATGCGTGATTGAGAGCCAATTTTGTTTCCTCCAGCAAAAGGGGATACAAACTAGATGAAAGCATCCTGCAGGCTAGATCTGGCCTCCTGTTTACAGTCACATTGCAGCAATGCTTTAAACACATAATTTAGATCGGAAGGAATCTTAATGGCATAATAATGTGTGTGTGTGTGTGTGCGCGTGTATGCAAACACATAGCCACCTATGGCAAACATTCTATTATATTATGAACTGGATTCTCCTCATAGTTTTTTTTTAGTTTCCTGCACATACACTATCTCCTGATTTCCTTGGCCTTTCTGATGGTATACATTGTACAAAGATGAGAAAACTCAAGCCTTCTGCAAACCCTGAGGCAAAAGCTTTCCTTGCAGAACAGGGCGATGATGAGTTGTTCAGTTTTGTTTTTTCCTTCCCAGATGGCATTTTATCAATGGTTGTCTAGCAGTCCTGCATCTCTAGATGTAAAAAGGAAGTGGAAAGCACTGAAAGGAATGTGTGACAGACACTTTGCTGCACTGATTAATGTGCTCATCCAAGCTGGTGGCTCACCACCCATTCAATTAATCACTGTACAGCATTTTGAAAGCTGTTAAATTCTATACCACTTTTTAATGTATTTTTACCATAAGGCAGGCTTGCCTTTGAAGTGTGATGTCACCAATTTTCAGTTTCCTTCCTGCCTTATTTTATTTCTTCAGTGTCTGATAAAACATATTTCATTATGATTACTGCTGTGCTAGGCGGGTAATTTCATTTTCTCATTAGGAGTTCTCCAAGGATGCACTCTGGCAAACACTAAATACATGGAGAACATTTTCTCTGTTATTTCAGTTGTAGTTCCTGGGACTGATTCACTCCTGTGCCAGAGGTCCAGCTCCGACATGCCAAAGGCTGTCGCCATCCAGATGTTGCTGGGTAACAAAGAATTGATGTAGCATCCTGCTATCCTGCTAGACCAAAGCTAAGGTGTAAGTTATTTTCCTTATGCTTGAGAGAAAACAGAGGTACATGGTCTGATCCCAAAAGAGCTCCAACAACAGAGACTTCGTGTCCTTTTCTCTGTATGACTGAGTGTGAAGGAGATCATATGAAAGAGCCTGATTGATAGACCCCTTAAAACACACTGTGCAGAGGAATTTTAACAAAACTTGATAATCTGACCAATTCATTTGCAGCTTTCCAGAGGACTTTAAACAGCTATTCTCTGACCTCGCTTTTCCTTCTCTAGTTTCTGCGTTTGGCAAACTTCCTGCAAAAAAATAAATCTTCAGCTTGGTTACTCTTATTAATGATGTCAGGCAGGGCATTTTGCAATCTGAGACTCTTTGTGCTAGAAAAGGGTTTCAACAGAGTTGATAAGAAACACCAGGCAACAAGCTCTATTTTGAGAAGGAAAATGATCAATCATTACCTCTGCACAAAGAGAAACAGAAGGTTACTTATTTAAGTGCAGGCTATGAATAAAATAAGTACAGCACTTTAGCCCAACAACCTTCTAGAAATGGGAGAAAACAAAATACAGTACAGGGTCATAATAGCTGTTTTTAGCAGGAAGCAACCAGAGCAAATATCACTTAGTAGGGGTGACAAGGTTCATTAGACAAGTCTTCAGTGTACTTCATCTGCAGGTGAGATGGGGGAGAATCCTACCTTAGCCTCTGACCAGAATCCTACCAGTCTCATTTAAACTTTAAATTCATATACATATATGTATACACACAGATGCACAAACACACGTAAATGTGTATGGTGAGCATGTCTACCATACTATCCCATTATGTACTGGTAAATTGAATGCAAAGCAGAATTCAAAGCATACTACCACTGTTGTTTATTCATGTTTTGCTCTCATCTGTCATTAATGTAAATGACTGAAGAAGTGGGACAACGAAGCTTAGACCTGTGGTCTTAATCTCATCCTGTTCTGAATAGGAAAATTCTCAATGACTTTAACATCAGAGAGCTAGGCCTTTCAAACACAAAGAAGTAAATTCAAACAATTTGGGCAGCATAATGGTTCATATGACTAAATTATGAAGATTAAGTTGATGCTTTATGAAGGTATGCTGTGGCTGAGAGTCAAAATGATAAGCAAAATTATTGCTTATGTTTTAAAGTTAGTCTTTTTTCCCTTGTGTTCCCTAGTTTATCTTTTGTGTTGAGGAGTTAGGCTATATACCAGACTATCTTCCACATAGGTAGCCAGAACTTACCCCAAAATTTTGAGCAATTCATTAGCTAATACTTAACAAAACTCACCAAGGTTGCATCAGGCACCGTGGTTCCAGAGTGTCTGTAACAACTGGTTAATCCATAAAATAGTAAACAATAGATAAGGATAAAACATACATTGTTTTGATCATTAGAGGGCTAGCAGTCCTCAATGTTAAGTACCACGGGAAAGGTAACTCTCAGACGAATCATTAGAGAATTCTGGTAACAGTAAAAAAAAACCCATTAACATGGGAGTAGGGAGACCTGACCCAAAATCCCATAGCAAGCTGGAACACAAATGTTCAAAGAAGAGGAATTCAAAGTGAATCTTGTTAATAAAAAGATGAGCAGGGGAGCAGAGAGTTTGCCATACAAGAGCACACAGTAAAAGCTTTGTCTTGTACCCAAATCTAGCAATGCAAAGGCTGAGACATAGATAGATAGTCTGATTGATAGTCTGATAGATTAGATAATCTGATTGATTTCTGCATCTAGTCCAGGGGACTAAAGGTGGAAGAGGGAGAGGGTCTGTTAAGAACAAATACAAATACATTGATTATTAATACATTTCAGGAGAAAATTAGAAAGTTTATAAATATCAAAGTAGTGAGGTTCTAAACAGCCCTCCAATAGGTACAGTGGAAGAAAAAAAATCCCTTACTAGTTTGAACATAAAACTTAATGAACTAATTAATGGGATTAATGATGTGATTCTTCATTTTTCTCATAGTCTGGGCTAGTTGGTGAAGGCAGAACCTTCCAGGTTCCTAAAACAACATAACCTCTCCTTTCTCTGCACAGCTTCTCACACTTTTGGTGTATAAAGGCACAATGCAAACCTTTAATTCCTGAGGCAATATTTGTAACACTTTATCCTATTTATCTAACAAAATGCAGTTTCCTTACTCAGAGCCTGGTTGTCAGAGAAACTGATTATATCAAGTTTCATCTGAAGGCAGCTCAGGGCAGTTGCATGGTGGCTGGGATGCAGGCTGGAGTCCAAGGCTTGCCTTTCATTAGCCCCTAGTTAGATAGCAACCAGCCATCAGATTTGGAAGAGGTGACCTATGCCATACCTATGCTGTGGATACTGCAGCCAGCTATTTAGAATATGCAGGTGTGTTATGTAAAAATGTCTCTTTTTTCCAGGTCAGAGAGGTTTTTAGCGAAAGTAGTGTGCTCCGTCTTCAAAGAATAGGAACTTAATTGCTGTGAAATGATATGCAATCCACACAAATGTAGTGTCTGGACTGGCTTACATACAAATGCAAAGTAATGGATAATAACAGCAGGAAAGAAAGAAGCAGGCAGTCAGTAAAACTGAAATCAAAAGAAATACAGCTATGTATTCCATTCAAATGAAACTGCTTCAATTGGTCCTATTATTTGCATTATTTCACGCATACCGGTACTTAGAACTAATGACCCACAGTTTCTTCCAGGTCTGAACAGCAGCTACCACGAGAGGAGGACTGTCGTAATCAGCCAGTGTCCAAGCATAAAACTGTATAGACTCATTCAAGGCAGCTCTGGATAGAAGAAGCCCACACAAAGAAATGGATTTCTGTTGCCATCCTTATCCTAATTTCTGTGTATTTTTAGCAATTCTGTGTCTAAATCCATCACAGCTTTCTATGATAGGAAAGGGTACAATATTACCTTTCCTAACATCTTCACCTTTAGACCCCTTGGACATCAGCTGGGGTATTCAAGAGCAGATGGTCGTCACAAGAATACTTCTTGATGAGAATTCGGCAGGAATTTTCTTATGATTGTATTGTTCATGTACTGGAAAATAGTTGGTTCCTCTCTAAGATGCCCTGCAAAATCTCTTATTGCAAAAGAAGCATCTGAAAGAATTGCATGAAAAAATAAGTACATCCTTAAGAGTACAGAGAGTGCCCTAAGGCGTCCCTTGAGTAGTCACATGTAGTACAATTACGGTTGTAGGCCTGGCCAGAAAACATTATTTGGAACTCAGGGTATCTTGGGTAACCTGAACCTGTTGACTTCACACTACTTTAGTACAATGCCTCTGAAGCTGCTGGAAGTGGGCAGGACAGGAGTATGTAGTTCCTACAATCACTTTACAAGAGAGATCGAGTTAAATGTAACCAGCATCTCTCAATGTACTTCTTGCATCACTTTACTGTCTTTCTTTGGTCTTCTTTTCTTGTCTGTGTATTCATATGATGTTACAGACATGTTTGCATTAAAAATCAAGTGTTGTGCTAATCAGCTAATCATCTGAAGAAAAATCACTTTAAAAAAATCACTTAAAAGAATTAGAATAACGTATTTCAGTTTAAAGGGAACTTCCAGTTTGAAAGGGTCGTACTTTCATGGCTAGGATAAAGCTGAAACACTTCCATATTTTACCCATGGTTCACAGTGTTGGTCAGGTAGTCACTTGCAGGTAAAAATGAGGGTGACATTAACTTGTTTTAAAAGTACACTGACAAGATTTGCATGGAAAAGCCAGCCTCTGGCTAGCTCAAGCTGATGCCTATGCCAATTCATTTTGAAATCATTGAAAATCTTTCTGTTGATTTGAATAGGAGATGAATCAGTCTCTTCAGCACTGAAGTGAATCAGAGATTAAAATAAAAAATACTTGCATAACAACCTTATATTAAAATGAGTCCCTTCTGGGTAGCAGGTTGCAGCATGCTGAGGCAGTGCCATTTCTGTCAGAGAAATGGGTGGACTAGCTTTGTGTATTTCCTAAGTTTTTTCACTTAGAATCACTCCATCAGTGGTTACTTATAGGTTCATCAGAAACACAAATTGAAGCATTATTATTTACATAGCTAACTCATGACCTAACTTGGATTTTGAGCTGAAGGTCCTTGGAAGGATCAAAAATCTGTATCAGTTCCTGAAACCCTGAAGGAAAGAAGCAAAAATTACACTCTCAGACTTAGCCGAACACATTAAACAAAGTATGTGTTACTTGCTGAAAAAGTGCAAACTGGCTTGGAAATACAGACAGGGACTTGGGTTTTTCTTCCCCACAGTACTCTGACATGGCAGAAGGAACAAAGGTGACTTCATTTTCTGATGGCACCTCTGGGTTGCCCCACCTCCCGCTGTTGGAGTCTGTTCATAGCCACTCCAGGAGGAAGGGTCTTGTAGCACCTCAGCAGCTCTTGAACTCTATTTTTTCAGAATGCTCAGTACTTTTTTTATTGCTCAAAGCCTAGCTTCTGTGACTGCTATACCAGCTACATGCACTCAGCTCTTCCCCTATCCGGCCACAGCCTTGAGAGGACAGACAAACAGAAACAAGGAACACACAGGTAACAAGCATCTGCAAAAAAAGGGCTATATCCAATATGAGGGTGATTCACGTAGGATAGAATCTAATTTCCCAGGAAGTCATGTAACATATCTTCTCTGAAGAAATGCTTTGAGAAAGACTGCAAATTTTGCTGAAACATTCTGACATGCTGAATCAACAGATATTACAGAATCACTGAGCTAGAAGGGATTTAAGAAATCATATACTTTGTCCCCAAAGCCCTCAGGATCAACGATACCTAGGTCTGTAGCTAGATCTACCACCAACAGCTCCAAAGCTCATCAGGTTTTAGGGAATTAAAGAGTCCTAGGAGAAAGATCATTAGATTCAGTTTGTCTGAAAATATCTAACTTATCAAGGACATAAAATCACAGAATCATAGAAAAAAATTTAGGTTGGGAGGGACCTCCAGAGATCACCTATGTACAACCTCCTGCTCAAAGCAGGACTCAAAGTTAGATCAGGCTGTTCATGGCCTGTCCTTTCAGATATTTAAAATTTGTAAGGACAGCAATCCCCCAACTATTCTGGGCATCCTCTCATAATTATTTTTTCCTTATGCCCAATTAGAATTGCTTGTGTTGCAACTTTCGACCCCTCCACCTTGTCCTCTCACTGTGCCCCTGTGAGAAGAATCTCGCTCCATCTTCTCTGTGAGACTGCAATTAGATCCTCCACTTATCCTTTCCTTCTCTAGGTTAAACAAACCCAGTTCCCATAGCCTCCCCTCATATGTCATTTAGTCCAACTCCCTAAATCTCTTCACGGCCCTCCACTGGGTCAATCTCTCTCCCACGTTCATATGCTGAGATCTTGCCCTTTGTCAATGGATCAGTATGATAACCACTTCATTGCATGCTAAAGACATTGAACTATTCAGCCTTCTCAACATCATCTATTTACACTATCCTCCTTTAGTAAGTAGTAGAGCAATTTTTTGTTTTGTTTTTCCTCTTGATACCAATACCCTTCTGGACCATTTCTTGTTACAGTTGGTGTCCCTTCTAGATGAATCATTTTGTTAACTGCTCTTTATGATATTGTCTCTGTATGTTTTTGCACTCTTCCTTAATGTCCAACCAAGTTTCCACTTCCTGGATGTTGTTTTTAAATCATAGACTTCACTTAGATTAGTGTCTTATTACACTACCTATCTTTCCTGCACAATCAGATAGACTTTGTGACTTTGTCATTATGACTTTTAAGAGCTGCCAGGTTGTTTTAACTACTTTCTCCCCTTCAGTCAGCCTCCCAAAAGATCCTACATAACAAAACACTGAGTTTATTGAAGTTCATCTACTTGAAATCCACATTTTTATTAGCTGCTATTCTTCATTCACAGAATCACAGAATCACAGAATCGCTGAGGTTGGAAGGGACCTCTGGAGATCATCTAGTCCAACCCCCCTGCTCAAGCAGGGTCACCTAGAGCACATTGCACAGGATAGCATCCAGGTGTGCTTTGAATATCTCCAGAGAAGGAGACTCCACCACCTCTCTGGGCAACCTGTCCCAGTGCTCTGTCACCCTCACAGCGAAAAAGTTTTTCCTCATATTCAGATGGAAGTGTCTGTGTTTCGGTTTGCATCTGTTGCCTCGTGTCCTGTCGCTCAGCACCACTGAAAAGAGTCTGGCCCCATCCTCTTGACACCCTCCTTTCAGATACTTGTACACATTGATAAGATCTCCTCTCAGTCTTCTCTTCTCCAAGCTAAACAGGTCCAGCTCTCTCAGCCTTTCCTCATAAGAGAGATGCTCCAGTCCCCTAAGCATCTTAGTAGCCCTTTGCTGGACTTGCTCCAGTAGTGCCACATCCCTCTTGTACTGGGGAGCCCAGAACTGGACGCAGTACTCCAGATGTGGCCTCACCAGGGCTGAGTAGAGGGGGAGAATCACCTCCCTCGACCTGCTGGCAACACTCTTCCTGATGCACCCCAGCATACCATTGGCCTTCTTGGCCACAAGGGCACATTGCTGCCTCATGCTTAACTTGGTGTCCACCAGCACTCCCAGGTCCTTCTCCGCAGAGCTGCTTTCCAGCAGGTCAACCCCCAACCTGTACTGGTGCATGGGGTTAGTCCTCCCTAGGTGCACGACCCTGCACTTGCCTTTGTTGAACTTCATGAGGTTCCTCCCCGCCCACCTCTCCAGCCTGTCCAGGTCTCTCTGAATGGCAGCACAGCCCTCTGGCGTATCAGCCACTCCTCCCAGTTTTGTATCGTCGGCAAACTTGCTGAGGGTGCACTCTGTCCCTTCATCCAGGTCATTGATGAAGAAGTTGAACAAGACTGGACCCAGGACTGACCCCTGGGGGACACCGCTAGCTACAGGCCTCCAACTAGACTCTGCACCGCTGATCACAACCCTCTGAGCTCTGCCATTCAGCCAGTTCTCAATCCACCTCACTGTCCACTCATCCAGCCCACACTTCCTGAGCTTGTCTATGAGGATGTTATGGGAGACAGTGTCAAAAGCCTTGCTGAAGTCTAGGTAGACAACATCCACTGCTCTCCCCTCATCTACCCAGCCAGTCATTCCATCATAGAAGACTATCAGATTGGTTAAGCACGATTTCCCCTTGGTGAAGCCATGCTGACTACTCCTGATCACCTTCTTTTCCTCCACATGCTTGGAGACGGCCTCCAGGCTGAGCTGTTCCATCACCTTTCCAGGGATGCAGGTGAGGCTGACTGGCCTGTAGTTCCCTGGGTCCTCCTTCTTGCCCTTTTTGAAGACTGGGGTGACATTGGCTTTCTTCCAGTCCTCAGGCACCTCTCCTGTTCTCCATGACCTTTCAAAGATGATGGAGAGTGGCTTAGCAATGACATCCGCCAGCTCCCTCCTACTATAAGGAGTATGAATACATACACATATACATGCTCAGCCTGGAAAGTTTAAAACCAGAAAGTGTTCATTCATTACAAAGAAATGAAAGCACAGCCTTAATAATAATTCTGTAACCAAGTCAAAGCTGGGAGTAATTCCCACCTATCATAGTTACCATCATCTCCAGCCTTTACTTCTACAGATGCGGTTAGAGAGAGGCTGCAACCACTCTCTTTCAGACTGCCTAAAAAGAGAGGTAAAAGGCAGGCAGTGAAGATTTACTGTTCTTGACAGAGATTGGAAACTGAGGCACAGATCTATTAAAGCAACCTGCACAAATCATGCAGACTATTTTTTTTCAATAAATTCAGTACAGAACTGACAAGACTGACAACCAGGAATTCCCTAAACTGTGTTCTCAGGTGCTTGTTTGATATGTTGTATTGTTTGGGGAAATCATTTTTGTTGATTTTAACGGGAATTTGGCATTAAAATATCTTCAGTTAGACATCCATTTGGGAAAGCACTGAGAGGACTGGGAAGGGCAGAAGAAGACAACTGTGAGATAATGTAAATGAGCAAATACCAGTAATTAACTGTGTGTGTGTGTTTGTGTGTGTGTGTGTGTGTGTGTGTGTGTGTGTGTTAAAAATATTTCAGTACTACTTATTGAAATAGTCACTATTACTATCTGTGCTGGATTCTTTGTAAAATGCTTTTCTTAGCCTATCAAAAATGTTGCTATTGACATAAGAAAAACAAGAAAGTTAATAGGAAATAATGTCATTAAAAAAAGAATTCTAATACTTTAGAACAAAACTAAAATATTTTAATAAAAATATATTTAAACCATAAAAGATTCAGGGCTCAAATTTACTAAATAGTCTTACTGTAAGAACAGGCTTCAGGTTTGGAATAGGAATGATCTGAAAACACTGAAGACATTAAACGTGACCTTTAAGCTTCAATTTTGTGTGTGGGAGTGTGAGGTTAATGAAATAGCTGAAAGATTGTATTTGTAAGAAATCTGCCTGCTGGTAGAAGTAGTGTTAGTCTAGCCAATGTTGTTAACATTCTCCACAAACAGTCAGTGGACACTAAGGTCTGACATGTTATTTATTTGATAAAGTGTTTTATTCCTGAGACCCATTTTTTGTATTTCCTTTGTTTTCTTCATGCTTTTCATGACTTCAAGTGTAAAAATAAAAAAAAGTGACCTTTTGGCTAGGCCAAAACCATACATCCACAATCTGGAGAGAGTTTGGACTGCAAGAAGAATTTGGTGCCTAAGGCCCTACATTTGGGGGTTTGTTTTTACCTGAACTGCAAGACCAGCATTAAAGCTGCTATATTTGTGTACATGAAAAAAATGGTCTGTCCTTTCTTTCTTCACTCAGTGTGTTATATACACAATCTTTTCACTATAGTCTTCAGATTTTTTTCTTCCTCGTAAATAAGCTGCTTACTACCAAGTCCAATAAGTAATTGCCTTCACTAGTGATGGTGTATGCTAAATAACACCCAAACTAAAGAAAGACAAGAGGGAGAAAATACCAAGACCAAATAAACAATTCTTCTTACGAGGATAAATATTGAAGTTGCTGATTTGGACAGGATTTCATAATATTCCATCAATAGCATTCACTTGTTTATTGTTGCCTCTGACAGGAGGACAAGTTGGCCAGAGACTTGAAGAGGAACCACTTAGGTCTTTTCCTTCCAGCAAACACTCCCAAAATGCTGAAAGGGAGTTGAAGACCAGCAAATAGGTCCTTTTCGGCAATGATCCATTCTGCACTGTCCGGTCTGGGCCCTGGCAAGGTCCTCCAGTGCCAGCTGAGGCCTGGGAGCATGTTATCTCTCTCGTCCTCCCAGCAGACCATGGGCTCTGCAGTGCTTCATTCTCCAAGCTTTCTGGCTTCTTGTCTTGCTTGTTCTCCATAATCTGTTTTCCATCTCATTCATTCTTCTCCCCACTGTACTCAGCCTCTTACCATGCTTAGACGATCCCAGCGAAGAGCTTGTCTTTCCCTTTCCACCCTGACTCAGAGAGTGACAAGCGCACACAAACAGCTGCCTCCTTCTCCATCACCCAGAAGCACTCTGCTGAGGGAATGTACTCTGCAATGCACAACGCACAGCAAGTAAAACCAGCACACCAGACGTCCCTGCACACCCCATCATAAAAGAGAGGAATTCAATAAAAAAGCAAACAAGGCATACCATACATTTTTGGCTCATGTGAATGCTTCAGCTCCTTTTGAGTTTAATGGAGTGTCACACTTTCTAGCAGAATGAAGTCTAGCTTTATCTTTCTTATTCAAAGATGTTTGGCAGTGGAAGGTGAGAAAGGCAGGCTATATACAGGGTACCTTCTTGTTATTTAACAATTAAACAATGTAAAGTTCTTTTTCTTCCCTTTTTCTGTCTTGTATCTTAATGTTGTCTTGTATATTATCATATCTTTTAAGCAGGAACTTTTCAATGTGCCACTCACCCCCATGGAGCTTTTTTGCACATGAAAAAATACATTAAAAGAACATTAAAGATGTGCTTAAGTCCTAAGATTTCCAGCTTTAACATTGTTTGTGTAGTTTTAATTTGGTCTCTTGTGCATATGCATTATGATGCAGCTGTTTATATTTTCCACAGAACCTCTGCCTCACTCAATTCTCAGGAAGGACAGAGCTTATCAAAAAAGTAGCTATACAATATCTCATTTGTCCTCATTTATGGCATATAATTAAACTTCAGTTTTTATGCAAAAATATCCACTTTCTCATGGGCATTTCTATAATACTCGTCATTACAGGGATTCTGTTGCACAGACACTCACAGACCTAGCGTTTGTAAGAAAAATAAGACTGAATTATTGGGATCTTTTGCATAGGGTAATGCTGGCATGGGGAATCAAATCTCTCAAACAGCAGGATCAGTTGCTTCCTGGATGATGTCAGGAGCCTCCATTGCTAGGGTCCTTGCAATGCATCTTCAGCTGGATTGGGTGAGACACTGCAAACTGCCATTCTGATGAATTCTTATACTCTACCTGATGACTCCAGCACATGCATGACCATTGCTATTGATTATCTTGAACTGCAAAAATATACTACCCTACTTATGTACAAAGGACTTTCCTATGTGACCATCTGTATACCTACAGGAACAGTTTCTGCTGACTATCAGTAAGTATCCTACCTATGCGTGAGTTTCACTGTGGTAAGTTCTGCAGCAGACACTGTCTAGGGAGTCTCTCGGATGGCCAAACTCTCCACCCAGGATCAGCACCACCACAGTTATGCAAATAGGACAAACATGGTTTTCATCCCTATATCTCAATTTTAACTTAAATCTCATAGCTCTGGCTACAATTCACAAACTTTAATTGCTTCCTTTTCCATATTGGAAACCAGGTATGTTTTAGTGGGAGAAGCCCCTCCGCATTCCTGTCGCCCCATCTCCTGCCCAAGCCTGTCTTTGAATCAATTCTTTCACTTCTTTCTTCTTATATAGTCCCTCCCCCTGACCCCTTTCGCTTTGGGTCATCCCAGTCTGGGTGTCAAAGCTTTTCATACCAATCCACATCTATCTGTGTTACCACTCCAAGTCTGTTTTTCAGGAATCCTCGCTGGAGCCCCCAACTTTCTTTTATTCAAGCTGTTCATTCTAGTCTCTCCCCAGGCTCACCACCCAAGCACCCCATGTTTTCATCATTCATCTGATACTAAGGAAGGGATTTTTTTCCTCCTTCCTATGCCTTTAGCTAGTCTCTTTGTCTATCAATACCCAGACTCCTACTTTTTTCTTAGCTCCTGATTTTTTGGTCTCCTATCTCCCTGTTTCATTTTGTTCCTCCCTCACTCCTAGTCTGTTCGTCCTTTAATCTCTTGCACCCTCTCAAGCTCTCCACACCATTCCCCAGCTCCTTATCCTATTCTATTCCCTCTGTCATCCCAGACATACCCAGCCTTTTTCTGTGTTTTAGTCAAATACCTTTCTCCTTCACACTGAGTAGGGCACAGAGAAGAACAGAGAATGCACAGAGGAGATGGCCCCTGCCTCTCCTCCCAGGAGACCCAAGCTGCAGAGATAGAAACATCTTGCTCAGCCCACACAGCTGTGATGGACATGTGCCCTGATGGGAGCTTCAGTGTCTGTATCCACCAGAGTCTCTTCTGAGTACGTGCAAGGGGGAATTCTCCGCCAAATTTAGGCAGTTTCTCACAGAAATGGTAAAAAGCTCATCCTTGACAGAACTACACCTAACCAGCTTTTCAACTCATGTGCCAAAACTCAGATATCTCATTAATAAGGTACACAAGTTTGTTACCACTACAGAAAAAGCTCCCCCTCTCCCACTTCATTTCATTCTCAGAAGCTGCTGAATTATTTTCTTTTCTAAAGTGTTACAAAAAATGAAAATTTTAAAAATTTATAAACAAAGACAAACATGCTGGAGCCAGTACCCAGTAAGAAAAGTTCATCCTTCACAGTTTAAGTCTGGCAGAGTTAAAAGATAATGAATACAGAGCCTTGCAACAGGAAATGTCATGCAATGTGAGTTACAGGCAGTCCTACTGATGCTCCCTATAAGAAAGAAACTACAATAAGTTGGCCCATATTTCTCATCATTTTAGGCTTTTTTTATATACTTTTTAGCACTTTACCTTATGCCCAAAACTCATAGATGCAGCAGGGCAAAACTCATTTTGTATAACTGCCCATATGCTCCTCTGGAGTAAGAAGGACTGTGTATGGGGAAGGAGGGGGCACCTGGGTAGGAGCTGATGCCATAAAATAACACTAACTGTTGAATACAGTAGAAATTCAGAAAAACAGTTATATAGAAAGTGCACAGAGGCCTAAGAGAAGATAAGTAAAATACTGCCTCACCCTTCTATTCTTTTTCTCTGCATGCTGTGCTGTTGCCTTAAGACTGAGTCACTCCCTGTTCCACATAGGCCTGTTGCTTCTTAGTATAATTCATTGTCTACGAAATGTGGGTGCTATTTCTAGAACAGTAGGAACTTTAATTCTACCATGGGCCTCATAACAGCGTGTAACAGGGACAAATTCAAATGATGTCCTGTTGCTTTGTCATCTACTCCTCTCCATCTTTTTGTTTCCAATTGCAGTGGGAGTTTTCCACCTTTAGGACAGGACTTGCTGATAACATAGGCTTTGAGCTCAATTCTCTAAGTCGACTGTCCAGGCATAAACAAAAATCCTCCCTTGTTTTTATTTCTCAGATACATCTTTTCTTCTCTAATCCTCCCACACTGGGTTTTTTCTTTCTTCCCTTCCTGAAGCACCCCCAGATGCCCCAAAATTGTCACCTTCTTAGAATATCTTTGAAATCTCTGCAGTCATTTCCATCACAGTCCCACTGGTGCCCATTCTCTCTACTCAGATGATACTTTCAATCAGTGAACAATTTCTCCAGCTGTGCTGTTTAGCATGATGTGAAACAAGCTGATTAGTAGCAGCAGCAACAGGATTAATTTAAAAAGAAACAAAACAGGATAAAAAAAAAAAAAATCCTTCAACACAGAGTTCTTCCTTAACACTTACCCCTTCTCCTTGTTAGGAAAAAAAATCAACATTTTTAAACCAAATGTTTGCCTAGAGACTTCCAGCAAATCCAAAATTCAGCTTCTCCACAAAAGGCAACAGAAAAGACTAGCAGTTACCAGATCAACCACACCAGAGCAGCTGCCAGATAGGTAATACTGTCATTAATGTATAAATATATATTTTTTCAATATTTCTGCAGCCTTTTATGAGGACCCTGGTTTACTGCATGAATGATATTGAGTAATAAATCTTTATTTGTAACACTGTTTTCATGCATATCACATTTTAAAGGACTGAAGAATAAAACATAGAAAAATAGATAAACAGATAAAACAGAACTAACTATGTTAAACAAATGATTCCAGAAGAGTGTAACATGTATAAATTATGAAAACAACATTTGATCAAACAGAAAGAGATATTAAACTTTAATTTAAATGCATGAGCAGATGTGGCTGACCTAAAGTCATTCGAAACAACAACAGCCAAAAAAGCCCGGTCCCTCAAACACAGAGTATGAGAGTAGAAATTTTTGCCATTTTCAGTGAGCCTGATTGAATTCTCCTGACTTGAAAACAAAGTCAAGGGAAGTCAATGAATAAGTTTCTATGAAAAACAGTGAAATTTGGACTAGATCCTAAAAGAAGAAACTGTTAGGAGATTTGCAAAATCTTTTCCAGAATATTTAAGACCTTGTAAAAAGGTCCCATATACTAAAGCAGTTTGAAATTTGCCTTTCAATAATTTTAATTCCATTCACATCTGGATTCTTTATGCTCACATATTTATTTCTGAAGATGCTCTATACCATATTAACTTTTGACTCTTGCTATCCTTTCTGAAAGGAAGCATAAAAAGAGTGACAGAATGCAGTGAGACATAAAATACAATACTCCCTTCAGGGTCAGGGTCCTCTTATCAGAAAATAAATGTAGATGTGCAAGAATGAACTTAAATTTGTCTGGAGCAATGAGGAAATCTGAGGTCCTGGTTCCTGAAACCCTCATTCTTTCAATGTTTTTGACCAGGAACTGTCTAAATTAAAAATACATTAGGAGTTCTGACAGAAAGGAAGCTACCTTCTAGCTGAATGCGCTAGTCAGAGGTTTTGACCCTTCTTCTTCAAGCTCTCCTTTTTTCTTCATGTGCTTTGCACTTCTGTGTATGCAGCATCCAGCATCAAACACAAGAAAGCCTGACTGCCTTTTAGCTATCACCCTCTTGTTGATTTTTGAAAAGATCTCAAATCCCTTACAGTTTTTTTCCCCCCAAACCAGATCGCCTGCTCTCTAGTCAAGTCTTTCAGAATGTATCTGCACTAATAAATTAAACAGGGCTGGGACAGAGACTCAAGCACCAGGCCATAATTATCCATACTGTTTAATTATGAGCATGTTCTCTGGCACCTTCTGATCAAGCAGTGATTTCTCAGATAATGTCTGGACATGATTCAGGGGTAAGATGGTCCAGATATAGTTTCCAGTAGTCAAAATGAATGAGACCACCCTTGTTTCCTGCAAGAAAAAAAGAGGTTAGGCATACGAATGTATGCTGTGACATGCCATATGCTCTTGTATGCAAACTGTGAGCCCTGGCCCATTTTACTTAGTAGTACAGACATAAACAAAACCCCACCATTATCACAATCAATGTAACAGAAAAAGGCCTTGGTTTCCTAAGTCTATGTCTGAATTCCAGCTCCACAGACATACAGACTGGGTTTTACAGAGATATCTTAGTCCACACCAAGACAGGATTTTACGTACACCTCTCCCTCTGGGGCTACCTATTGGGAATTCCAATCTAGGCACTTAATTTTTCTCATTTCCTATTTCCCATTTGGGCACATACCTCACCATTTTGAACCCCATTCCTTAAAGAGATGGGTGCTGAAACTTTAGGTTTTACCTTGCCAAACTGCCTAAAATGCACGTTCCTTTTTAATTTTCAGCCAAAGTTATCTGCTAGCTAAGCCTGAGTACTTGTAATTTTGCTTCACTGTTGTCATTCCTCCTATTCTAGGTTAATTCCTTCCACCTCTCATTTCACATGCTAGCAGAAGCAGAATATCATCAGGCAGACGTCACCGAGTATTTGTTTTTATCTCTTCACTTTGGTTGGTTGCTGTTAGCAAAATCCTCTAAGGGTAATTTGAGCAGTGTCCTTTTACATCACCTTTATGCTATCATACTCTGGAAATGAACTGTAAGAGAGTAATAAATAAATTCAGACATGTTTTTTTCCCTCAACAGATTGTGCAACTGCTTGTTTGGCTTGGGGTATTATATACAAAATACCCCAAGAAATACTTATATAACGGAAAAAGAAGGACATATTCTAAAATCATCTGTTAAGAATGGAAAAATGTGGAGCTGTCTTGGCCTGCTTAGTGAGGTGTGTGCTCCTACATGTGTGAGCTGAGAAATGATGGGAGCAGGAGGTTACATATTACAACCTTAGCCCTATCCTGAGCTGACTACCCGGTAGGATGAGTTGCAGTTTCCAGTTTAGGAACAGAGCCCCCCCTACCCTTTAAGACTGCCCTACCCACTATGTTTTGATGGGTATGACTTGGTAATTGGCCACATTAAATAGTACTTTCTTTCCCCACACCATGCTTTCTTGCTCTACAGATCACCTTGCAACAGCCACCTGCCATTTTCATAACTTGACTATCCTCTTAATATTTGTACTGACTGCTAATTTTGTCTGTGAAGACATCACATTTCCTTCCAGCTCCCTCAGGACCCCACCTAGGTCACTGATGATTCCCCATTTGAAACTGTAGTTGCAAAAACTGTGGTCTCATTTACCAAATTTTTAACCTTTCAAATCTGTTCCAGTAGCAGCCATATGTGGAACTTTTCATTGATCTCAAAATACTACATAAAGAAGGTCAGCTAATACTCATTCCATTCTACTCTATTCTATTCTTTTTTTTTTTCCTCAGAAACTTGCCCAAGGTCACCAAGAAGGCCAGCAGCAGAAATGAGGAAAAATACAGATCTCCAGAGTTCTGTGTATTCTAGGCCCTCCTTTGGAAGGGAAGAAATTAAGAAATGCTAAGAGATCTTTAATCTCTACCTAAAAAGTCACTCAGGCATGTGCAAAAGGAAGTTTTATTTTTAATAGTGTCAGAGAAGGATAAAGGATCTAATTATAAATGATGCTTCTGTCAGAACCACAGTGCTCTGACTAAGGCCTGATTCTATAAAACCATTGAAAATATTTCAGATTTATGAACTAGAGCTGAGACTACTTGGTGTTCAAAATAACATTTATTTTTCATCTAAAATATTTTGCACCTACATAGGTAAAAACGTATGCAGAAACTTTCTCTCTTCAAACTTTGATAATGTGTAAAGGACATTTGAGATACTTTATGTCTTCTGTTCAATGCAGTCCAGAATGGCAGTAGGTCCCTTAAGCATATGACATTAATGCAAACTGTGCAGTCCTTTCTAGAAATGCATCCTGTGAACTATTGCCAGATAACTGAAAACTCATCATACTAGCTATAGTAGCATTCCAGTCAAAGGACTGGGGACCCAGCTGCTCTCTTTCTCCATCATACTATCCCCCTCAGCCAGGAATGTCTTGTTATCTCCAGCCTTTGGGTGCCTATCAGTCAGAGGTAAATCACCAGAAACAGAGTTCCTGGTTTGAGGAAACGGAACTGTACTGGGGGGACCAAAGAAGCACATGAGTAAGAAAGGGAGACTCCAGACCATATGTTGCTAAAAGGGAGGACAGATAAACTGAAGTTTTTCAGGATAATTTTAAGCCCCATCTTTAAATTGTGCTTGATGTTCCACGTTGTTAAGGGAAGGCTGATCCTGCCGCATGCAGTAAACATCCTTATTTTATTTTAGGCATTACAGTGTTTCAAAATTGCTAAGCAACTCAGAGTCAGCATATCATGGAATTGCAGCAGTGCACGTTGCTTGCAGAAGAGTGAAGTCACCACTCTATTTTCTAACGCCATTATAAAGTACCTGAATAGTAATTAGGACTTGGACTTGAGGAGCTCTCAAATTACTGGAAAAAGTTAGATTCCATGATTTTTTATGTAAGTTTGGGCCTCATTCTATCACTTTTATTATTCACACACACTGGTATATCTCAGCCTATCTCCACTGAAGCCCCCAAAATCTAAGAACACATAAATACATGAATACTAAATTAATCTAGTCTATTCTTGGTTTTCTTTCCAAATAAAAGGGTTACTTACAACTGCATTTTATTAACTGATGGATTTTTTCATCACTTCAAAATGTTAAAGTAATCTCTTTCTCCATTTGTGATTTTCAGAGCATGTGGAGAAAAGAGGGAATAATGGTAGCCTCTGTCACTTTCCTGTACTACTTACTGTGTATCCTGGGAGCATCTAGGGACTAGTACAGGCACACAGAATTTCAAAATATCTCAGGGATGCTCTCAATGCACCTAATATGGTCCTTACTATTGCTCAGGAATTTCCTCCAGTAGAGTAGCCAGAATAACATAGATCAGAAACAGCAGTTCCAAATAGTTCAACAAAGATGTTCCCCTTTGCTAAAGGAAACCATTGCCAATTTCTGAAGATATCAAATCCACTTTGTGCCATGAGAAGGATGAAAAAGGAACTTTTTGAAAAGGAAGGTAGACTCCTATACTGACTTACTAACAGAATGTATTAATGTGCAAGTTGCTTTCCAAGGCAGGAAAGGTTTCTGTTCTGATTTCATTATCCTACAGATCCAATGGCAATATATATGCATCAAAATTCCTACTGAAAATTAGTTTTTCTGAAATGAGGATTTTATGAATGATACTCAGGTTAGGCACTTGCATGTAAATATATGTGTATAAAGTATGTACATATGCATATATGCATGCATGCATGTATGTATGCAATGATTACCAGAGTTGCAAATTGCCAAGCAAATTCTATTCACTAAACTAGAATTGACCAACTGCATAAAACATTTCTGAGTGCCAAGTAAGACTAATTATAATACTCAGCTGGTCTCCAACAAATGAATGATCTTAACTGTTTGTTTTTCAGCTGCCAGATGGAGTGAAGCAGAATAGTCTGTGCCATGTATCTAGGGATGAGAAAAATCTCTAAAAATTCAGATTAATATTTGACTGCTTCAGACAAGAACATTTTGTACCTCCGAAACACGTACGTTTGTAGTTCCATCTTTCATCTAAGGGACTCAAAGTGGTTCAGAAACAATTTTCTGTTTGCTCAGCACCCTCCTAAGGTAAGCATGCATTATATCCATTTTCCAAAAGGACACACTGGACCACAGATTTTAATTGATTTAATTCTAGGTCGCACTACCTTGTGTTCAACCATGGCAGTATCTAAGCTTTATCTCTGAGCTTTATCTTAACTCCACAGATATCGCTGTTGATTTTCACTGATTCTGAATGAAAATGTGAAATGGTGTGAATAAGGTACTCACAGCTATATGTTGGAAGGAATCCCACAGCAAGGCAGTGGAGGGGACACTGCTGGCAGAGCTCTTCAGGCCTGACCCCCAAGGTGCTATTTAAATTGCCAGCTGGTTGGGGATGGCTTGCCTTTTCACCTACCATGCTTTGATCAAAAAATAGCAGGACCCAAACCCGTTCATAAAAGGCTGCTTTGAAACTGGTGTTGTTACATTTCAAAAGGAGCACAGGGTTTGAATAGGCCGAGGTGGCAGCACTGTTAAAACGCCTTTTATATCTGGCTGGCTCTGAGGACCCAGATCGCAATCCCCTGGCACAGCTGGACACCAGCTCTGTGAGCAACGGCTTGATGTGGGGACTAAAGTGCAATTAAAGTTACTGCAGCCTGACCCTTTTCCTTGTATAATTAGGGTGATCAGAGGGGAACAATACATTTGAAGCTGCAACTGCTGCTGCAGCCACATCCAGCTGATAGTAGGATACATCCTAGAAAACAGCATGTAACATGACATTTGATGACTAATAAGCAATCTCAGGAAACTCTTCAGAACAAGCTGTGTGTATCTGTGTGTGTTTGTGTCCTCTTTTAATTTATATTTAAATAATTCTGTTTGTTATTTATGGATGTTTCCAATCCCTTTTCCCTCCTTCCTAGTACCAGCAGGAGCTTCTTATGTAAGAATAGTCAAAAGGTCTGTTTTTCACTGCCTGAGGCTAAGACTGCACACCAAATTCTTCTGTTTATGTCCTTATCTAGGCATCTGTGAAATATGCGCGTCCTACAAACATGAAGAAGTTGATCTACAAAGTGTTTTACTGTGGTAGGGAACCATAAACCCAACTTAAAATGAATGAGTGAATCAAAAAAATTATTTTGATGTTATTAGGGCCAGAGATCACCTGTCCTAATTTTGGCACAACGGGGCCACCTGGCACAACAGGGACAGATAATATTTCCCAGCAATTCACAGAGGGAGAAATAAAACCCAGGATGCTGAGGCTCCATGGGAAGTTGTGGGGTCTCTAGGTTTGAAGAGCTTCAAGCACAGGTTAAAGGGGAAAGGTTAACTGGCTTTATACTTGACTTCAAGTAGAGGAAAAGACCAGAAGACCTGCTGGAAGAGTTCTCATATGTATTTTACACTGTTTCTCTGACATTCAGAGTTAATATTTTGGGTCCCAACTAACTGATTTCAGTTGTCCTACTGAAATATAAGCTTTTTTTTCAAAGCCCATGATGGTATATGCATTTACCAAATACAGACTACCTAAAACCCTCCCTCAAGACCACCCCTAAATGAGCACGTTTTTGAGGATTTTCTTCTCTCTTCACTTGTGAGTAAAGGGTTTACAACATCAGTCTTTAGGAATTTTATGAGACGAGAGTAATTTTCTATACCTATGAACTCTGAGCATACTGTATCTAAAGTTTTCTTTTGTTTCTCCCCCAACCGCCATGTGCTAAAATCACAAAACGGTTTACTCGAAGCTATACTGTAATTTGTTTCCTTGCGCCATCTGGTGGATATTATTTGTAAATGTGCAAAAATATGTGCTTGAAGAGTTTCATCTACTCTGTTGCATCTTGTCAGGATTTTTTGCAAGACACTAACGCCTCTAGAAGAACTTTAGCTAATGTAAACATTTATGTATGGTTCACTTTAATAACATGCTACATTTTATTTCCTGAGAGAACAGAGGAACACAAAAGTTAATTCTCCACCTTGAGCAACCAATTTTAAAACAGGATGTAAAACTGTTCTCTTCTTTGCAGACAATTCAGTATTTTGAGAGCTGTTACATTTATCTCACAGCCTTGTATTTTGTAATAATATTCCAGTAAAACAACCTTATAATAAATCAAAAATAAGTGATGATTTCTGGAAAACATTGCAAAAGTCATCAAAATGGTAGTGTTGTTCCCTTGGTAAAAACAAACTTTATTTGCTTTTCTTAGTTGCTTCAGAAACTTCTCTATAGTAAAATGATAGACAACTTCTAAAGTAATATAAAGAAACAAATATTTTATATAAAGTATTTCTAAAAAATCAATCTAATATTTTATTTAAAGCAGTCACTAATACAGAAATAATTATTACTTGCTTTGCTATTTTTTCATTTATTGCCATCCTTATGGTTATATGTGCGTAATGTGACCTCCTCCACTTTAAATAATATGATCTGCTCCATATTTAAAAGTCTCATATTTTGTCAGATATTATTTGTTCATCTCTAGTGCTCCTCACCAAGCTGCCATTCCATTGTCCTGAAAGTTATTTATACTGGTCATAAAGTCCATGAATCTTATATTCTAATAAGAGAAGGGAGAGGGTCACAAAGACTTACTTATGCTACAAGAAAAACAAACAACAAAAAAAAAACAACAAAAAAGTAACACAAATAAGGATTTTAGTTTTCCCTGATGGATTTTCCCCTCTTTGGGCTGGTTGGTCATTTGGGTGATGTCCCTGAGTGATGCTGATACAGATCACGAAACTTATCCTCTGTGGAACAAGTGATACCAAATACATTTATATTGTGGTACTTACCATTTCAAAATGAAATGAAAGGAGAGATCTTAGAATGAACTTAATTATTTTCCAATAAAGTAAATTTTATGATTTTCAACCAAAGTTAGATGCAAACATCTCTGTTCAGAATAGAAGCCCTCTGTGAATCAAAACCCAGCTTCTTTCTACATATTGTGACTCCATTGTCATAAAAAGTTACATTTAGTCAGGATTTAACTTTGGTTTTCAAAGCTTAGATAACTGTTATGCTGGAAATCTCTCATTTCTGTGCATTCATGTCTGCTTAACAATTAACCAAGAATTACTTTACCAACTGTGTCTAATTTAGCTTTTGTGCTCAATTTCTAGGATTAAATTAAAAACAGATGGCCCCTGAGTGGTAAAATGATCATAAATTAGTCTTATATATTGAAATTAACATGGCAAAATATTAAAATGAAACTGTTTTTTTTTTGCTGTACCTTGCTTTTTATAAAAGTTAGCATCATGGTGCGTGTAATTGAGCGATCTTGTGCTATAGATCCAGAGCCTTAAAACTCCATCTGTCCAGAGTCACTTCCTACTGCATAGGGTCCTTTTTCACAGAATTACACAGAAGAATTTTCTTTTCCTTAATTGCATATTCCATTAAATAAGACAGGATGACTATTAAGATTTAGAGATCTACTCAAGATTACAAAGCAGTTTAGGGTCATAGGTCCTATGAATTCAATGGGATTTAGGCACCCATTGCACTTCTGGGCTCTATATCCTAACACTTTGTGATCTCTCTCAGCTCCACACACAGTAACAGCTGCTTTTCTCAGCATACAAGAAAAAATCATACCCCAAGAATTAAATTTAAGGAAAAGCTGTTTTAATTCTCATTCTTTTTCTTAGAAAGTCTCTTCAAAGATTAGGTGCCCCTCTGGGACTTCCTTCCTCAGATTTCAGCAGGTCCCCTAAAAACACCCAAAGCAGAAGCTGTTGAAGATCCCCAGAGAGATTTTGATAACATTTCCATTGACAAAGAATTCACAACAGCTTGTGTGGAACTGAGCTGTGAGTAGGAAATAACTGAATTCTAGGGGAAACAGAGAACGAAGAGCAGGACAAATGCTATGTCCCAGAGGATGGCGGGTAGAAAGAGAAGATGTGCTTCTGCCAGGAAGCTGGTGGTATCTCTTCTGTTCTTCCACCTTAGACCACTGGTGGAATTGAAAAGTCACCACCTCAAATGGGGAGACAGCAGAGATGGCACAGGCAGCTGCTCTGCACTGTATGTTCTTCCAGCATTAATGCCACTAAGGTGGGGGGGTAGGTTTGTATCGGATCATTCTGTGCTGAAGACTGGATTAGGAACATCTCTTAGGTTACTTTCCCATACGCTGATAAAAACATGTTGAAGGATTTTCACCCTGCAGTGCCAGGAAATGGTGTCTCAGTGTTGATGAAGATGATGATGAAGAAGAAGAAAAAGAAGACAAAGATTTGCAAGAACATCAGTTAGCGTCATCAATGCTCTTCTTCCTCATAGTTCACAGCTGCTGCTCACCCTGGTTCAACACACCTATTTCTTTTGCCGGCACCATTATGCTGACAGTAGATATGCCCACTCTATCACTGTGAGGCCACTGTGAATTCCCCCCAGCTGGCCCTCTGAGCAGCCCAGGCCTCACTCCAGCTCTCGGCCTCTGGTATCTGGTCTGTACACTGGCCTCTATGTTCTCTGGCTTTTTCTTTAAAAGTCAGGGTTTCCACCTGTTCCAGAGAGCTTCAGTAGAGGATTCCTCAAATTAGCTTCAGAAAACTATGTAGGGAGCTGACATAAAACTGCCTTTTGATTGGCCTTCAGTTAAACAGTATTTTCCTGGTAGCTTTTGGTAGAAGCCTGACAGCAGGCATATCTGGTTCTCAGCAAGTATCTTTATAACTGGGAGTGCAGTAAGAAGCATTTCATTCATAAGAAGATACATTTTAATTTTCATCCTCGCAAGCATTGCTGCTTCTATTGGTTTCTTTTAACAACCTAGTCCTTGTAGATAGTGTATCATGATGCTACCCAAATTACCATCATCAAGAGAGTCTGTGATGCCATTAAAAGGTATCAAGTCTGTTTTTCTGAATGCACACAAGGCTGTACGTGCTTTTTCACAGGCTTTTATATAGATAATCTAAGTGCTGCCAGCCACTGGAAACATATAGAACATATAGATGACTTGCTGTCATCTCTTGGGCCCCTGCTACATCTTGCTTAGGGAGAAAACTTGGAAGAAGATTTACCACTTTGTAATTCATTTCCCATAACTTCAGTCAGCTGATTTTTAGGTGTCTAGTCATCTAAACTTCCTGGGTAGTCAAAGCAGAGAGAAACTCCACCAAAGGGCAATTCATTCTGCCAAACTTCAGCCTCCCTCAGGGAATGGTGATTCGTTCTGTCATACCACAATCCCACTGACTGCGATGGCAGCTTAGACTCCCCTACTGCAAGGGAGATGGCTAGCTTACTTGAGACACCTCCCACAGCTTCCTCTACCGCCTGTTCTTGATCAGCCAAGTCTGCTAAAATGGTGCAGAGACCATTTCTCTATAAGTACTTCTTACAAACAAGAGTTGGAACTTGCACAAACAAGAACAAGAGTTGTTCCTATGAAGGATTTTCATAAATCTGGAGGCATGGATATGACGTAGACATAAACTTTTCTGCTTTTTTAAATCACATGTTAAAGGAATAATCCAGCCCAAGTGGTCTGAAGAAAGGTGAGACACATTAACTAATTAATTAATTAAGTGGGCAGACAAGATGGCTTCAAGGATTAGGCCAGCAGAATGAATCTACTAGAATAATTTTAGAGTAGGTAGACAGCCCATTGCTATTTCTTTCTTACTTACCAATATGAAGAAATACAGAGCACCTCCAAGAGTTTCTCTCTGTTAGCTCTCCACTTTGGGAGGGCCAAGAAGTGATTTCCATCTCCTTCATCTGATCTGTCCTCCTTCTCCTCCACTGATAAACACCAAAGCCATTCTTCAAAAAAGCTGTGCCTGCAAGCACAAAGCAAAGTATCCATATAAATGAATACAATACAGTCAGAGCTGATTTATTGATGTCCTTAAGGTTTTTGTTCAAACGACTTCTGCTGACTGTGGGGAAAATAAAACGAAACTAGGCCTCTAGAATCCTGACAGAATTAACCCTCCGACCTCAAGTTCTGTTTGTTCTCCTGCCTGACCCACAAAATAATAACGTTCTCCTGACAAAAAATTATTCTCTTTGTATGTGTAAATATCAAATGAAATTGCTGAGCATTACAGTTGTATCTCAGCTGCGCAGCAAGAGAAAACATTTGTCACAGCACACAAAATCAGGAGGCACTGATTGATGTTACCTTTGATTATCCTAGACTTTTATGTGAATCTACATGTACCTCTCCAGCCTCAGTGTGACTCAACTCTCTACCACCTTGCCCAGCTGTTTCCGTGTTCTCCCTCACCTGCTCCTTTGCTGCAGCTGGAATGGTGCTACTTGCCCAGGCTCTTCTTTGCATAAGAATGATTTCTTCTTCCCCTTGCTCTCCTCAGAAAAATGCCAGATAAAGTAGAGCATAACACACTTTTTGCATACAAAATGCGCTGTTTTTATAGGGTCATTGGAGACTGAGTGAGGAAAGAAGTTCTGGGAAGGGTCCCATGAGCTGGGCAGGTGGGAGGCACCAGTGCCCCACTATGCTGCAGCCTGAACCTGAAGTCCTCAGGGTCCCTCTACTAAAATCAGACAGTCTTGAGAGTAGGAAGCTGGCAAGGGAGATAAGGGAGGAACGAGTCTCCTGCCCCAAACTGCAGCTTATAGTACTTCAACATCTTCTTGTCTGAGAGTACAGCATACTACATGTACTAACATAAGCACATCACAGCAGACTGCTTTAGCTTTGCTCAAGGCATCCTGTGTGCCGTACCACAGGAATGGTTTTCTAAGTCAGAAGCCCAAGAAGAAGAAACTGGAGTTTACAGAAGACTGGGAAACTTACAAAAACTCCACAAATGCTGATTTTTCTCCAAAACCAGCACACTGGAGATTTGCCTGTCCTGGAAATAATACTTTTAAAGCAGAGCATGGACCATGGATGGTCCCTGAGTACACTCTGCATTCTTGGTATACATCTGAATTCCTTTTTATATTTAACAAAACAGGATGCAGCAGTGCATATAAGACTCTATATGATCATGCATATACTATGATAACTATAGCTAAAGCTTAAAACTGAAACTATATCTTTTGACATCTTTCAGTTATCATAAGCTACCAATGTACTTGAATCATACACTGCTAAGCCTGAAGGGATCTTTATGAATAACCAGTGTGATGAAGATGAACAACAAATTTAAAAAAGACCTGCCATAAACATTTTCCCACTATGTAATTGCAAAAACTATTCCAAATTAAACTCACAGATACAGATAAAAAGAAACAAGTCCCACATCTTTCCTGTGAACCTCACTTGCATATGTACATGGTTCTTTTCTATGATTTGATATATATTTTTCTGAGAACTTTTTGCCTGTATTTTTTTTTAATTTCTGTGCAAATATGTACTCCCTACATCCACCAGATAATATGTTAAGATCCAAAGGTCGTAGGTTTGAGGCAGGTACTTTTCACAAGCTTGTTCAGAAGCTCCTTTGAGATGTGCTGTAGCTGTCAGAAGAGATCTCTTGTAAAAGCAGCATCCACTGTAATATTAGCAGAACCTCTTCAGACACATTGACAAATATTTAGAGCCATCTAAGCAAGTGAGACTATGTGATTGCAGAGGACAAAAAAAAAGCGGATACCCCGATGCCACAACAACACAGATATAGATGTGTTTATTTTGACTTGAAAATCACACAGTTTTCCTAGACAATTACCATTTTTATTTTGTTCTGCTAACATATTACTACTAACAAGTAATTATGAAAACAAAGTTTTGTTTGCTGTAATGTCACTGACATGGTAGAACCTTCCACTGGGCAGATGAAAATACGAAGCTTGTGATGAAATAGCATTTTAATCATGCAGGAAATTATTCACACCACCTAATTTTAGCCAAATAGTTCAGGTAGCTGGGTGGCATAAGGCAAGAAATTTGAGCCCTCTGGTGACATAATCTCCAAATCTTTGTGTCTTGCTTTTCAGGAACTGAGCCAGCCACCGTGCTCAAGCAGGAAGTAGCTAGATTGGGCTGAAATAGCTGAGCCCCATGACAGGGCACTATGGGTATGCCTGGACCCATTGCCCCCTGACAGCAGGAGTGCCTGGGTCTCAGAGAGAGCACCCTTCTCAGGAAAAGTGCAGGAGGCTACATGAGTGGGGATGCAGTCCTGTATATATCCTTGTTGATTGGCTATGTTTGAGTGGGTTGGGAAGAGAGGGGTACCACACTTTTCAGAGGCTTCGGCTTGAGTCCAGTGCAACGTGTTATGTATATTGTATATAAGCCTCCCCTTGCACAATGCTGCTCAGGGATGAGCATGAGCAGAAGGATGCAGACCCCCAACAAACTCCTTAGCTCTGAGTAATTTCTGACTCATATCCTTCACAGGGCACTTTTGCTTCCTTACCTGCCATTTGTTTGTTTGTTTGTTTGTTTGTTTTTTTAGAATAGTACATGCTTTAAAGGATGCTGCTCCCAAATCTCTCCAAAAGAGATAGGAAAAAAGAGAAGGAAACCAGGCCATGGGTCTTCTGCATGACTGAAGAACTGGGCTGCAGGCTGTCAACATCCCTTCTGGCACCAGAAAGCTTTCATTTCCTTCTGAACTATCTCACCACCACAGCAGGAGCGGTGAGTCCTCCCAGCTTCCTTCCAGGTCAGCCCACACAAAGACAACTTGGTCTTTAGCCTTTCTCAGCTACCTGCAAAAGAAAAGTGACAGATTTGAACTCCATCTGTGAGAGAAGGACTCAGACATCAAGCCTTAGGCTGTTGGTATAAAAGACAGGCCTCGCTGCTACAGCATGTAAGAGAAACCCTGCTGGGTTCTTTCAGGAAAGAAGGTGCACAACCTATTCTGAGGTGGGACTCTGGGTTCAGGTCCCCAGGCGGTAACCCTGGCTCAAGTACCCATGCTCTGGAAATGGAGAGAATTGCACATAAGCCCCTGTGCTTAGTGCTTAGTTCTGCATGAGTCCCTTCTCAGCGTGCAGTTTTAGCTTAATAGCCTGAAGAGTGTGGCTTGTGAGACCATTCATGCATGTGTATTTTATGTAAAATACATGCATACATCAATGCATACATATATCTACATATATATATATATATAAAAGACATATGTATATGTATAAGTCAGCACCCAGCTACCATCCCCATAACCCCCAACCAAAAAAAAACCCCACACAAAATAAAATCAGCCCCTCCTCAATCCTTCTGCACGCTTCCTAGCAAATTTATACATCTGATAGCAAACCAGATGGCTAAGAAATAACAACCCCACAAGTTTCCTGAAAACAGGATGCTGCTATACATGACAAGCTAAGGGAAAGCTATTGACTGAGTTCTAATAGAGAATCTACTAAGGAGAGCACTGATATAAGTCTCAAACAGTGAGAAAATCTGTAATTGGATTTTGCATCTTATCAGACAACAGAGAACTCATCTAGAAGGTAGGAAGACATTGGGACATAGGTGCTGCTAGTTCCTCTGTGTAAGGAAGGTCCTGTTTGAGGTTGTTGCGTTGAGGTGCTTGGCAAGCCCTATTCACTCTGCAGGAAACTGTGGCCTACCATCATATTGGATTATGGGCCTGAGCATTTTAACCTCAGTTAACAGATCTTGCGCTGGAGAACTATTTCTACCACAGGACTATTGATGATTCCAGATGTGAAAACATAATTATATTCACTCTGCTGAAGGAAGAAGAATTAGAAAATGCCTTTATCTATAACAGAATTGGTATGGATTATTTCAAAAAAATTCTATGTTTGAAAGCCTGAATCATGTAAGGACAATGTTAATGAAAACACTGTGTATCAATATTTTACACTTGAAATGTGTGAACACTGAATGACTCTTAATTAATTATTCTTCATAAATATTTCATTATTCTAAATGTATTCATCATGTAGTGCATCTATCATTTGGGCACAGCTTAAAGGTGAAGTGTTTCTCAAGATCCTCTTCATTTGCCAAAATTAGACTTTGATCTTGTTCTAGCTTCTCTGACTCACACATCCTTCCTTCTCCTGCAGCCCTCACACACACACAAAAAAAACAACCCTTGTGAAACCTCGCCACTAATTCACACAATGCAGACAGCAACTACTGCAGAATAATGAATTTTGCAAATTCACCCTTTGACAAACAATCAGAAAAGTGAAGCAAGGATCACACATTGTTGAAGTGTACAGGTATACAGACAAGAGTACTTTTTCATTTTCATCTTTCTTTATGAAACTATAAGTTTAACTGTAAATTTAGTATTTTCTGTAATTTGTCATGAAATCTGCCTAATGCATATTTTCTTCACACTCTTTCATGGGAATACCCAAATAACACATCTTCGCTAAAAATGCCAGGTTAGATTTGTATTTTTTCTACAAGTTACACGGAAAAATCTTTACCTGTTCTCCTGAAATCAAATGTTTTTGACTGAGTAAAGCACAAAGCTTAAATGCTTTTCTATCTAAAAATAAGAATTATCTTTTCACAGAAAAAATTCAGATCACAGCCCAAAGAGAAGTCTATGCTTGCTAAAGAGGTTTGAGTGAGTTTCCTTTGACCCCTGGATATCAGAGAATTTATGAGAAAGTAACTACATCAGAGTTATTTCAACTCCCATTAAAGTCTGTGGAAAGAAATAGGCATTTCTGGGACTCCATTAATCTCAACTCTGAAATATCACTTCTTAAAAGCACCTGTTTGTTTCTATTGACGTTAAAGGTAGGCTAGAGTGATAGGCTCTGGTATAAATCCCTTCACTGGAGGCATTGAAAAAATATATAAAACTTTATAAACTCTGGCTCCAGCTTTCCCAGCTCCTGCTTAACTTTGGATCCTGTTGTCCGAGTGGTCTGTATCGGTCTTATCATCTCTTTCCCTACAGATGTGCACCTGTGCACCTATCTGTATCCAGTGTACGGTTTAGCAATTCCATCACAGACATCTCTAATAGATGTAATTCTCAGAACATGGAAAATTTGGTTGACTTCTTTACATCACCTTCTCCAGCTGTTCTGCTTCTTTTCTAATCCTCTAGCATCCTCTCATATGTTGCTATTTTTCCCCCTTCTCTCTCAAGATCCCAGCCTCTTTTCCACCTTCCTTCCGCCCTCCTTACTCTCTTTAAACTTCTATCATCTAAATATTCTGCATCTCTCTTTGCAGAATTGAAATGGTTGTTTGTGTAGGGATGTTGTGTAAGACCATAAGAAATGTCCTCCTGGGTCATTGGCCCACCTAGCCCAGTACTCTGTCCTCAGTGACAGCAACAGGCTAGACTGCTTAGGAAGAGCACACGAGCTGGTCACCAGCTGCGGTTCCTCCTCCTCATATTCCCCAGCATCCAGAACTATTGATATTGGGAAGTTAGAGCATGTAGTCCAGCCTAGACATTTTACAGTGCTTTTACAGACCATTTCTCTAACCTCTTTCTGGACCCTTTTTAAAGAATATCCGTATGCTAAGGATGTCCTGGACATAGCAAGTTAGAAGTGCTCTGCACTGTTATTTCAGAGATGGGGACACTGGCCATGGGGAAGGCTGTTTATCTGGGCACCACTGCCTAGGAAAAGAAGCAGGGCAGGAGTTGTGGAAACCACAAAATTGCTGGGGGGGAGAGTACTCCTGAGCTTGCAAAAACAGTGTGGGAACGTGGAGCATTAATGTCCAGCACAAGGCGCCTGAGAAAGACTGTTGTCTTGAGAAACTCCAGTGGTGGGGAAGCAGGCAGCAAGCCCTGCTGTGGTGCCGTCGAGGAAGGCTGCACTGAGAGAGGATGCTGAGAGTTCAGCAAGGAGTGAGGGTTTTCTGTCTGCAGCATGGATGTGGTAATGTGAGGTATGCTGTGTGACTGAGGGATTTGGGAGGAGGAGATTGGGCCATGTGTCTTGTGCTTGTAGCTCATGGAAAAGCATTGTGCTGTGAAGAGCGCTGTACAAATAATGGGGGTTGAGGAGTACTGCTGTAAATGAACTTTCACATGTGTCTGGAAGGCTTTTGGGACCATCAGCAAAGAAAATTTTCCCTACCTATGACCTGCTGGAAGAGTGTAGGAGCTATGCCATATGCACCTTGGGTGAGGATCTACCCTGTGGGCTCAGACTGTGTATTTAAGTTGAATTGTCTAATGACATCTTTGGATGATTGAAAAGGAAGGGGAAAAGAACTTCGTTCCAAAGATAAGCATGCTCCAGATGGAGAGGAGGACAGGGCAGGAGCTGCAGCTGGCCTAACATCTGCTGCTGCACCTGGGTCTCTGTCCGAGATCTTATTTTCATCATTTTCTCCTCTTTGAAAATCCTTGGAAGTGGACTCCATGGGATGAGGCCATGCTGGAGAGAAGACAGGTGTCTGTGAAGAGGCATTGCATGACATGCATGAACAAACCAGCAGCTGCACTCATGAGATTTAGGCAAGGACTGCCTGGACCAGTGGATTGAACCCTGTGACCTGTAAAGCACAGCTGGCTTTATAGAGGTCTTTATTCATCGCATAGTGGGACAAGCTGGGTCAGAGGAATGGGACCAGAACCAAGAAGCTATACTATTTTTTCCTTTTAAATCTGGACTTGTACATAGAACAATTGCTCTTTCCCTACTTACTTGTCCTTTCTTCTTTCCTCTATCATGCTGCACTCTTTAGGGGGAGGGGGAGAGAAAGAGATTATTATTGCTTCTGAGTCCCAATTCACTGAGTACAAATGAATCGTGTGAGAATTGTGTGAGATGCCTTATAAATAGAAAAGAGCAGTCTGAAATAGCTCATCTGACAAAGTACACAGAGATACCATCAAAATACACATGGGTGAATGAATAATACAATCTGCCTGACATCTGCAAAATAGTATGCTGGGTGTACGGTATTTAATGCTTGCAAAAAGCCATCCTGTGGGGCTATCGATGGAAAAAAAGAGAGCAAGAAAGTGGAAGTGAGCTTGTATATGAGGAAGTCTTTCTAACTTCTGAGGAAGGCTTTCAGTACCTACACGTAAATACTACACTGCTCAAGACTTTCACCTGTATTGAGAGAAAAGTTGCCAAGCTGCAGTCTGATGTTAAATGGGTTGCACACAATAGATGTAAGAAGCAAATAATTCGATGGAGCACTTGTGGGTTACCCAGAAATTTCCTTTCAATGTCATCTTCTCTAATAAAAATGCAAATATAAAACTAATCCAGTTACATGAGCACTCAATAAACCTTAGTAAGAGCAAAATAAAAATGCTGGATTGTTCTTCTAGTACATTATAGCCACATCTGATTCCTTCAGTAATGTTCCTTTAGGAGTCACTTGCTTCCCTCATTTGAAAAGGTTGCAATTCACATGCCAAATGGTTCTGTACTGTTCCAAGTCCAGTTTCAAATCAGATGAATAGCTTAGCAACCTCCAGGAGCTGTTGTCTTTAAAATACCTGTCTTTAGTTTGAACATTTTCTATGTGAGATACAATTAAATAAATAGCAAAGTCAGTAACCTCTTGAGAGAGGGCAGTTCATCTCACCTAACTTTAGCTACCTAAGTTAGTCATCTGGGCTCCCTGTGTAGTTGATGGAGCTCTCATGGATAGCTCCTGAGGGTGATTCATTTCATCCTGAAATAAGTGCCAGACAGGTGAGATGAATTGTCCTTTGGAGGTACTCATCTCTCTCCATCAGCTACAGAGAGAACTGACATAACTGTCTTAGGATATCTTGGATGATTAGCTTTAAGATCTCTAGTCATTTTTAGCTGTCCATCTGATCAAAGAGATACCATGATTTGTATGCACAACACCTTTTAGAGAACGTGTTTCTTGCCTTTATTTCATAAGTACCAAATTCTCTAATACAAGGCAAGACCATATATGTATGCATATGTATACATATTCATATTCATTCATATGAATTTATACATATTCAAAGGATAGGTCAAGATGTACTGCTTTACCAAGCTTTGGGCATTCTTCTATTCTCTGCTTTCATTTTTTGAGACTGAGCAATGATCTCCTTCAATTGGTTTTAATTATATCAGCTGTCAGTTATCTTACTGACAACCTGAAGAGAAGATCATTCTGCTCTTACATTTTAGAAATTTATGGGGAGAATGAACAGGATTAACATTCCTACTAGTTCCTAATTCCTAGAGAGCACCTTAATATTTCAACTGAATTAAAAGGCATGACATTAGGCTGAATATCAGAGATGAAGAGAGAGAACTGAAGCATTTGATTATCAAAACTGACACTTCACAGTGACTTATCTTTAAATCTTCTTTGTCTAGCTCTTAATTAATGGTGTCAGTCTGCATACAGGAAAAGCTTAGTGATAACATTCATAGATAATAACTGAAAAAGTTGGGGCTAGCTAAGCCATAGCAAACAAAGAAAAGCAATTACTACAGCAAATGTTAGCTATATAGCAATGTTATTAATGACATAACACCACCTTCTTCACTGATAGCACTCCACTCATTTCATACTCACTGGGCTGCTAATGCTGCAAATTTTGCTGCAGCAACCATAGACTCACCATCATTTCTTTTTTAATTTGTATTGCCAGAAGTTGTAACCATGAACCAGGGCCTACCTTAAGTATGAAGTATAAGGAACAAAAGCAATCCCTGTCTAGTAAATGCACAGAGATGGAGACCTTTAAAGGCCTCTGTACAAACGCTGTATGTGTGTCTACTGAAGATTGAGGTACCCAGGGCTGGAAGGACTAATTAAAACAAGCCTAATCCTTAAAGCTTTTTTTTTTTTTTTTTTTTAGCATATGGGAGACACTTCTGCCAAGAATAGAGAAGTTGTAATGTTGGGGCACGGAGTGGGGGATTTGTTAATTATCAGGATGCTAGAGAAAGTCATGGGAAATTCTCCTGTGCCCAGTGTGTGGAAGCTACTGCACTCAAATTCTACATTGCAGTAGAGGAGTACAAGGCAAAGACATATGTGAGGGGATTTAGTTTTAAAAAAAAGAAAAAAAAAGACTAGGTGCAGGAAGCCTCTTTTTGGAAATAAGGACTCTGCAGCTTTCTTATTTTACTGAATGCTTTTTTAAATTCACTGCTGTAAGAATCTAGCTGTGAGTGCTGAGTTGCATAAACCATACAGCGGGAGCCCTGAACTGTGAGCAAAGCCAGCAGAAATAAATGGCAGTGACAACATTCAGTAAGAGTAACTAACATCAGTGCCTAGCAAAAAGATTTAAATAGTAAAAATGATTGTTGTTTTAAGTAGATATACTTGGCCTGCCAAAAATAGTAGATCAAATCATCACATTGGACTGAAAATTGTAATTTTTACATTCATTATATTAAACAACTTTACATGCACCAAAAGAAGCAGTTCTAAATAATGTATACAGACAATAAAAAGTTTTCCAGTAGTGCAATTACGATTTTACCTCTGGAGTACTTTTGCAAGTTCTGAGCATATGGGATCTAACACCATGAAAAGTGCTGACTTCAGTGACATTATGCTTGGTCCAATTCCACATGAACTGTTTCTTGCAAGTTGACTGCTCAGTGTCAGAATTGTCATTCTGAGGCTGCACTGGAGAACTGGCATCTAGCTGCAGTTGCATCTTTCCCTGTAATCAGTTCCTTTGCATATATCGAGTTCCTCTGGGAAAACTGTGTTTGGGACAGGGAATTCTGAAAGAACAGGGTCGACTTCTCCACAGCCCCCATGGTTTTTTATAACTGACAGAAGTTGTATACACTGATCAGAATGTTTTTCACAACAGATAAGGCTAAAAGTGCAAATAAATATGCAGAATTAAAACAATTTATTATAGTAATTTGACTTTGTCTTCATTGAATTTAGTGTGTTATTTCCAATTACTTTGGTGCTTGGAGGATAGTAAATCATAGGCCTACATTTTTTTTTTACTGATTTTATAGAATGAACAATCAGGTCAATTAAATATAGTCTTAGGAAATCTCCATTTCTCCCCATAAACACCAAGCATGATAAACATTCTTCGGCCATAAACTTCTCCCTTGGGAATGTAGCTCTAAGATTTTCTATTTATCTTTACCATTATATCTGAGTTGCTTTTATATTTTCTTATGTAAGGATATTTAAATGTTAGCAGTTGGGGATTTTACTTTGCACCAAGTCTTTAGTAAGAAGTTGTTTTTGTGAATCATGGATGAAGTCATGGTGCTTTGTATCTTCAAAACAGTGTGGCTAAAAGGCAAGTTACAAAGCAGTGTCTCTTCTTCCTGGTTGAGGTATGTAAAGATAATCTTTTTTCTAAAAGCTCAGAAATTCTGTGTAACACGCAATTGTTAAGACTGTTTAAGACTGTTTTACTTTTTCCTCCTCCTTCCTGTTAACACAACAGAAAGTTTTATATACACATGCATGCATGGACACAAAATTCTAAATATATTCATATGAAGAGATTCATTCTATAAGCACAATAAACACCTTACTGAACTTTAAGGCACAACCAAGTGAAATGGGATGTATTTTGGTTATGGCTCATTTCACAACTCCTCCCAGAGATGGATTGGAGAACTCATGCACGGTTCACTGGTTCAGCAAAAATTAAACATTTTGTGGAGCAAATTGAAATTCACACAATTCTGTGACGAGTTAGCCAGCCTTTGCACAACTCGCCACCTGAGTCCCCAGCACTTGGTTAACCAGGGTGGGAAGGGAAAGCACATCACAGGTCAGTGCCCCTGGGCAGCCAGTCAGGCAGATTGCCCCAGGCTTGGGACACTCAAGGGACTAAAAGGACAGGAACTGCATTGCAAGCTCTTGAAATTCTCAGTAAAATCAAAAAGCTTATTTCTCTCCAGAGCTCTGGCTCCAATTCTTCCTTTAATGCTTAAAATGAAAAAAACACTTCTGTGATGTTCCTGTGTAAATATTTTACATCAAAATATGAAGAATTAGCATAATGATTTCCTGACCACTGCTATTATTTGTTGCTCCTGTTATTGGTATCTGACAAATGATAGCTGTACGTCAAAATGGAATCAAATGGCCTTACTATAATTGCTTACTAATACAGGAGAAATCATGTTAAATGAAAAGTATTTCTATTAATTGAGGAATTATTAGAATTTTTAACAATGTTTGAGCAACTTTTTTATTAAAACAGAGAAGGCAGAATCACTGCTCCAAAGATTTTTAAAGATTTTTAAGAAATAATACTTTATATTAAAATTTCCTTTAATAAGCATATAATTTCAAAAATACTGAATTACTGAAATACTTTTTAAAGGACTGAGAAAATTTTGGTTCATTTGAAATTCAGCTTCTATTAAATTCTGATACAATTAACGAGATAGCCTGGAAAATTAAATAAATGGAAAAATGTTGATATTTTTTAAAAAAAACATTCTCTGTGAATATGATAATAAAACTGATGAACTTGCTGCACATATATCATCAGATCATATATTTGTGAGCTGAAGATGTTGCTGAAATCATCCTATCAGATACTAAGCAAATTAAAAGATATTCAGCATTTGAATCTGGACAGGTCTGTCAGCAAACAGGATGTGCTCATTTCTTCAGCAGATCATGTAGGAGGTTCTTAGTCAATGACTCCAAAGCTGTTCAGTCTTGCCATGTTGTGTTTAGGCAGGGTTTTTTAGTAAGTCACATTTATCTTCTTTAAATCAAAATGTTTTAATAGCCATTTTATTGATCTACTCCAGGATGCCAAAAGCTGGATGAAAACATATTTTTGTCAGTTTCAGTGTGGATGAGATAATGGCAATGCAACAGGAAGGAAGAGCATTTCTGAGAAACCAACAAAACCTTTGACTTGTATACAAATGTAGTCACTTTTTGTTTATTCTTATACTTGTTCCAGTAGTCCTCGGGTTTGCTTTTTTTTTTTTTTTTTTCCCTGACACACTGTTGTTTCTTCTTTCTAAGGTAGCAATGATATACTGAACCATCCTTTTTTCAGTATTCAGAAATGCCTTCTTTTGGCCAAAAGTTTGCATCCCCAGGTAAGAAACCTGGCAGGTAATAATTCTTTTGTACTAACTTCAGCCTACAACACAGATACTAAAAATAACCCATGGGTCATTTAAGGGCTCAGTCAGTATATCATGCATACACCCATATTCAAAATGGGTGTCAGTGAAGGATATACCACACCTCTGTCTTCCATTAGCAGTGGCACCACTCACTGTTCAGTAGGTTTGCATGTACTTATTGCAGCCTACGAGCTCAACAGAAAGCATTCAACAGACAATTTAGGCATGTACAGTGCTTTTCAGGAGAATAATTTCAATAATTTTAAGAAGGGAATTCAAGGGAATACTACCCAAGTAGTATTCATATGATGCATTGGGGATGCATTGCAAAACAGAGTGTGTGACATGAAGCCTTACCAGCAACAAACAGCTGCTGATACACCGCTATGAGGAGGCATGAAGAATTTTTACCCAGTCAGGGGCTAAACAAGGCAGAGAAGCAAGGCTCTGAGAACCCAAGGTCTTAGGCAGCAACTTTTTAGAATACTTAAAACTGTGCCTTTGGACACTCTTTCCTTTCATGATTAATTCATGCTGCGATTCATCTCATCTAACTCTATTCACCTAAGTGATGGGCACCTAGTTTTTCAGAAAAGACTATGAATCTCTGGACAGTAATTCACCACACTTGTCTTAGGTGCTTAGGTACCTGGATACGCCTCTCTCCTTCTCTCTAACAGAGGAAATATCCAACATGACTAGCTTACATTAGATGACTAAAGCCAGGTAAAATGAATCTCCCTCCATGTTTGTCTCTTTCCTAAAGGTCACAGGCATCATCCCTAGAGGAGGCAGCTGGTAGGCGTCCACAAATCACTCCTACCTAATTCAGATGTTATTTAGTTTGGCAAAAGTGGTGACATTCCCTACTCTATTTTTGTTTAATACTATAGCATTAAAGGTTTTTTGAAGGAATTAGCAAACCCACCTTCTAGACCCCCCTCAGCCTACATCTCCCAGCATCAAAGAGAGTTTCCAAATCATAAGGTAATGTGGGTTATCAGGTGGGGCACTTCCCTTTTAAACCATACAGCTTGGATGGCAACATGCATGAGTTAAGACCAGTCCTGAACCCATGTGCTGAGGCACTCAATTAGGAGGGAATAGGACATGCAACTCAACTGCAGGAGTACTTCTGCTCCCTAAGGCAAGTTACACAAACAGTCCAGGAAAAAAATGGATACCTCAATGCAGGAAATGTCTTCATGCTTTGAATTTGTAAGCTTTTACAAGGTGATTAACCACAGGTCAGCAATGGAAACCCAAACTCATGAAGACTTTTCCAACACACCCTTATTTCTGACATTTCTTATGGGTGAACTGAAGGATCTCAGGAATCAGTGCATTAGATACTATGAATGCCTCTCCTAGCAACCAAGCTCTACCCTATGCAAAGCACTAAGAACATAAGGGACAACTCCACTGGCAAATCCACTTGCCGAGCTGGGATTAATCATACCAATATCCCTTCATGAATATCAGCCTAAACACTCAAATTTCCATATACTTAAGTAACTCTCACTCCCTCTTATCCCACTGTGCCATCTGCATTTAACCAGACCTTCTTCTTGGTGATACCACTATGAAGTAATTGATATTCCAATTAGCAGGTCTTTACTTTCTTAATTTTCTCCCTGAGGAAATTTATCTAGGAATAAGCCTGTTTACATTTTCAATATATCTCTGTCCAGGCTTTCCATTACTGCAGACTTGGGAATTCTTGGCAAACAACTTTGAAAGGTTATTTGCAATTAGCTTTCATAATATAGCTAATTCTAACAATGAAGTCAAATTCACCTTCCTGGTCCTCAAGTGACTTTGAAGAAAAATTCCTAATAAAATTCATATTAAATTTTTTAATGCTTGTTCTACTCTATTGCTCCCAGTGCGATCAGTGAGGCACTTCTCCAAACCAACTTTTTCCTTTTTTATTATTATTCACTTCTATGTATAATTTCTGGAGAAGAAATAATGAAACATTGATCATCAAAAACATGCTGAAATAAAAGTAGTTATGCAAAACCTAACAGGGTCTTCAGGAATTTGCGTCACCTGCTGGAGCTGAAATCTATTAGGGCTATGTCTGATCTTGAGCCTTGCCCCTCTTGCTGTTGATCATGAGTTTGTTCATTTACTTTTTCAAGTAAACTCTTACAAGCTTACCACACTGGGCAGTGCTCTTTTCTCGGGAAGGTTGCACATCAGGACTTGCTTCTTAGAAGTCCTATTCACACCCTTGTGTTCACAATAATTAGTTTTTTTCCTGTCTCTCGTATCTGTGACCAGGAAGAGGCACCTGAGTTCTTGAGAAATAGATACAGAAGCTTGAATGACCATGGGCAAGAGAGGAAACCTAGAATTTTTGAGGAAATAAAAATGAATGGAAAAAGAAAAGAGGGAGAGAAAGAGAGGGGGAAGAACAATGGACACATTTCTTGGAATATAATTGCAGATGGAGTGCAGAGTTCTGGATCTCAAGCCAGGGCAACCCCCCAAAAGCAGCCAGATAATTCAGGTGATATTGAGGGTTTTTCGCAATTTAGGTAGATAACCTGGTGTACATGCTGAGATTGCTATAAATTATGACCCAGAATACCGAGGTGATTGCAAAGATCATTGCAGTATATTGATTTCATGGCCTTTGCCCTGTTTCTCAGTTATGTACACTGTGCTAGTGAGAAGGAGAGGGTACCGTACAGCCCTTACACCAGCATTTCTGTGGCCTTTAGGAAAGTTTGTCAGCACAGCAGGCATATGCCAGTGTAGACACAGATGGGAGTGAGTCCAGGAGTTTCGATATATCACGTTGCCTTAGTATGATCCACTAAGCTCCAATACCCTTCTGAAATACAAAGTCAGGTTCTCCCTCTGGAAAATAAAGGCATTGACATTTCAAACTCTCTAGTCTTTTCCAGCCTTTCATCTGGCACCAGTAAATCCAAAGATAAGACTGACAGATACTGAACTGCTTCTTTATTAACAGCAGTGAGTGTTTCTTGATTGGAGATATGAATCAAATCCATAGAAAATGCTAGATAGATAGTTCTTCATTATCCTGCTTACCCAGGCACAAGTTTGTTTTGAGTGCTTCTCACAACAGCACAAGAGATACAATACCTGATGCAAGGATAGTCTTGGTGCTTAAAAGAGTGAAACAGCTGCCATCTATCAGAATAAATCCTGACAGTTTTCAATGTTTCTGTGAAGGAAGTATATGGTGCTAATAAAAGTATGTGGACAGAGCAGCCAGCAAACCTCTAACTTGAACGTGTAACATACTTCCCTTACTTTGCCTGACTATTGCCCTGATCAATCTCTTTTAAAATATCTGGATAAATATTAAGGCACCAGTTAGCTCAAGTAAATAGAGTACGAAATATACTGATGTTAAAAAACACATAATAATCTATCCACGCATCACATTTTAAAATGTTTACAGAGAATAAATATTTTATTCATGTTCAGTTATTTATCGACATCTCTCAGTCACTTCATATGACTTATTTTCAATCAAATAAAGAGATGTTAGAAGTCAGCAGTTCCAGATGGCCTTAATCATATATATATATATTTTTGCCTCAAGCTCAGCAAAGACCTTTAATTTGCTTTCAGTACCCATGATAGAAAACTTAAAATACTAACATTTATCCACTATATATGATTGCCCCCATAAGTATTAAGGCTACATCTATACTAGCAAGTAGTGCAGCCCAGTGGGAGCAGATTTGTACAGCAGAACAGTTGGTGCTGAGAGCTGATATCCATACCATATGCATTTCAAGGGGGTTACTGCAGACCACCTCTAGCCTTGACCCACAGGCTGAAGGCTCGTTAGCAGCTGGAGCTCATTAGGGGAACTCCTGGGATGCATTTTCCAATTCAGTTTCATCCAAAAGGAATCCAGTTAGTGTGCTTCAGGACAGCTTTGCGATGTGAATTAAAGCATGGCATGGGGCCCATCACAGGATAGCTTTCAAAAGTGCACTCCTGATCCAAGACACTAATGTAAAGACATTCATAGAACATAGCTGAAGTACTGATCTAGCAATGATTAATATGGAAAATATAGTTTTCTGGGGCAATCTGTCACACAAAGAGAAGGGGTATAATGCCTTTTTTTTTTGCAAACTGACAAATATTAAAATGACAAAGCTAAATGCTTGTTTTGTGAAAAAGAAGAGCATTTTTTAGCTATTTTAATCACTGTCAGTAGCCTCCAGGTTTCCTTTGTGTTTCCTGACTCCCTCTGGATCCCGGGTGGCCTGCTAATTTAATTAAGTGACCTTTTGCCTGCTACTTTGTCAGTAAATATTATCCCTGTGAGTTTTGTAAATCATATTACTTTGACCTCCAGTGCATGCCAGCTATCCTAGTGAGTCTTTTCTTAATGTCTTTTGTTAAAGGACTTCCTTTTCTTGCCTCATCTCCTCAGGAGAGGGACAAATTTGCAGGGGACTTCTTTTTCACAAAGTAATTTTGCCATTCATCACAGCTTTCATTGTACTTTGAGATCTCCTTGTGAATTGTTTTATCTGATTTCTATTTCCATTGTCAGCCATCTGCTTTTTTATTTTCTTTGTCTCCCTCCCTGTTAATCAGTCATGCTTCTCTGTTGTAACATCTTTCTTCCCAGATGTGACTGCCTGAGTACGTCTGGTTTTACCTTACTCAGGTTCTGCCTTTCCACATTTCACCTCATTATAAGTATTAAGAGAAAGGCAGTGTTAGACCTCAGCTTGCAGAGACTGTAAGTCATGAATTATCTTCTCTGTTAGCTTATGCTCATATCACATTCTTCACTCTATTATTAGGGTTCCCCTTTCATCTGTATCTCAGGTCCATGGAATACAAATCACCTTCTCCTTAGAAAGACGATACAACCAACATCTTGAAATCCTGTTTTTGGAAATGTGATTACATGAATTGCTAATGTTATTTCATACTTTCCATTTGTAATTGCTTTTGACTTTTAATCTGGTCAGAAGTTAAGTCTTTTTTGTCCTGTTGCAAATAATCAAAGTGGAAATTGTATCCAGACGAATATGAACTTTTTAAGTTGTTAACATTCAGTGTATATTTTTTCTCTGAAAAAAATCTGGTTCCAGGAAGCACCTGGCATCATTCTCATCACACTTTCTTACATGCAATGTCCGCTGCTGGTTGTAAATCTCTTTTTGACCATCTTAATTTCTGAAAGCAGTTCTCAAAACAAGCCCATGTGTTTTGTAAGGAGTTTATAAGGAGTTTGTTAGCTCCCATCTTGAAGATTACTTTGTTCCTCATGGTTGCTAAACATAAATGTAACAACTGTCTTATTTGGCTTTGGGAAACTGGAAAATATATTACAGTATGCAGAATTATTGACAGAAGCACAATGGAAAAAACTTCCAGTTGAAGGTTTTTTTAAGTTAATATCAGAATCTTTTGTGGTATTTCAGCTGTGTGAACTTAATCAGATATGTGATAAAGCTGTATTACGAAGTCACCTTATGACAAAAGAAAGAAAAGTTCTACCTTCTTAAGTAAAGCAAAATAGATTTGTGATAGTATCAATCCTAATGGTTTTTCACCTTAACATATAAAAGGGTTTGGAAAAAAATGAACATACCTGAAAATGACTAAGGAAAGTGATAAATTGGTTAGTGATCATCAGGGTTCATATTCAACCTTGAACACAGAACTTAAGGTCTATTTTGTTTGAATGACACATAATTTCTTAACTTGAATGTTCTTCTGTTTCTACTTTTTACCTTATGTTATGTAATATGTTTACAAAACCATCAAGCTTTGTAGATTTGTGTGCATGTGTCATAAAATGTCTTAATTTTGAATATATATCTGGATTTTAAAACCTATCAAGATCATCACTTTCCAGAATAGCTGGTACTTCTGTGTCCCTGATACAGCATGTGTAAACGTAACTGCACTGTTACTAAGTATTCCTCCAAAATGCTAAATCAAATAGATAAAAAAATAAAAATAAAGAATGAGTCTTCCACATGTATGGATGCTGTGTGTAAGCCTGACAGGTTGACACAATTGGAGAGGAACGGGATGGTTGTTTAGAAATTAATAGATGAACCCAAATAGAACCTAGATAAACAGTTTATGTGCTCCACTGTTACCTCAATACAGAGAGTACAAGCAGAGATGCCATCAAATGTGTAATGTGTATAATGTGTGTATCTAATAACTGTCCAAAAAACCCCTCCCTTTAGATATATAACACTTTAAATTATAGGCACTTTTCTATAGAAATGACAGCAGCAATGAATAATGAACAATAAACACTTTCTGAATTTTATATCTGAATTTTACTGGGCTGCCTCTCATAGAAAAATAGTTAATAGGTTTTTTTTTTTCTTTCCACATCAGTGGCAGCTAACTTTGGCTTCATAATTCTCAAAATGTCAGTGCTATGTATGCTCATTCTAAACTTTTATTTTGGTTAGAGAAAATTGATACAGTTCAGATTATACAATACATAAAGGGTTTTTTTTGTGAAGTACAGCATGGAATTTGAATAGCTACACTCCTCTATAAGTAAAGCTACACAGCTACATAGCTACACTACACTATCAAGTCCATGAAATGATTGTTGATAGCACATGTAGTACATAGTACTACTTAAGGTTCAGGAAAGACCATGAGGAAAGCTTCAGCAGGAATGTAATAGGAAGAAGTCAGAGCATGTCTTCTACATTCCTATCTAAAGCTTTCCCTAAATTTTTCCCTAACAGTGCCCAGATTCAGAAACCCATTTATGAGGGTAGACAAATAACATAAAATTATAAGACAGAGTCTGCTCTTCATTTTTTTCCATAATACATACATGTCTCAATCTGGAATTCAATATCTGGTGCCTCATTATGCTGTTCCTGGCAACCTGTAACTCTTTTCTGCCTGTAATAGCCACAGCAATTCACTGACCCATGATGCATATTCTGTCTGATGTTCACTTGCATTTTCCTGCTCTACAGTAAGTATCTTTGGATCAGATTCACTCTCTCTGGAGGAAAGAAGTGCAACTGGCAACTTTCTGTGTCAGCAAAAAGGTTGCTTATTGAAGAATCCTCCTTAGAAAATCTATACCATATCCAGATAGCAGGTAACTTTTCAGAGGACCTAATGTTCTAAGGATATATTATTTTCTGAAAATGCTACTGTATACTTTTATAGCTGCCCAGTAATTTCAGCACTGACATTCTGGCTGCTTACAAATCCGAAGTACTATTATGATAGTACGCCTGAGGTTGCCTCTCTTATAAAGCAAGCAGCAGATTTAAGAATTAAGCATACATACATCACACTTGTACTGCTAAAGTTCAAACAGGATTATTGGACGTTTTGAGACTTTTCAGTCTTGAGAATATAAGGCTAGGGGGAGATGTTATTGCTGTCTTCAGATACCTGATGAAGGGTATAGAGAAGACAGAGACAGACTCTTCTTGGAGGTATGCAGTGGTAGGACAAGAGGAAAGACACAAGCTGCCACAAGGGAAATTTCAGATAGATATTAAAAAAAAAAAATCACTATGAGGGTGGTAAAACTCCGGAACAGGTTGCCCACAGAGGCTGGGGAGTCTCCATGCTTGCAGGTTTTCAAGACTCAACTGAAGAAGGTCCTGAGCAGCTGACCTACTTGGAGCTGCTTTGAGAGGGGGGCTGGACCAAAATACCTTGAGAGATCACTTCCAACCTATATTATTCTAGGACTCTATGAATCAGAGCTCCTATAACTGCTTTTGCTAAACCATACAATTGCTTCAGTGAAAGCAGTGGTGTCTGTGAGGATTAAAATGATGTTTGGCAAAGATGGTAGAAGAAAATACATAGCCCCACTCATTAATCACTAGTTGTGATTCTTTCATGCTTCTCAAAGAATCATCTACCATGCTGCTTTTTTGTTATAGAGGCAGGTGCAGGTGCAGACTTCACCCTAAGCAACCTCATTCCTGAACTGTGCATAAACAAAACAGATACTACATTTTTTAACTTTTTTTATATATTCACAACCACTGCAACCAAAAGAATGACAACTTATTATGCAGTATTCCTCAGTACAGATAATATCTGCCACATGCTTTATAAAATGGCTTGTATGAACAAATTCTATTCACTACGAGTAATTATGCATCCAGGGTTTAACTGAAGATTGTTTGTAAAATATTTTTCCTTTCAGCTCCTTGCCATCATGCTTTTGATGCTCACACAGACTAGTTATTAAAAATTCCACATAAGACACTTTCATCTACTGCAAAAATAGTACAGAAGAATAATACAGAAGTTTAAGACAGCTGAGAGGCTTACTGTTTTTCATTGTGACATGCTATGACGTGGTGGGCATCATGGCTCCTCATAGCTACACTATATCAGCAGCAAAATGGTACCCTTAGTCTGTCTGGACAAATACTTTGTAGCAGCTTTGTAGTAGCTTTTAAGGACTCTTTCTCCCACTTGCCATTAGTTCCTAGCTTTAGGTTAAAAGTCTGGAAGAGTGTAGAGCTACTGTGGAGTATTCATAAACACCTCCTGAAGATGTGGACCACAATTTTACTTTAAATGCTAGGTTGTGTGATTAAAGGCCCATCTCCATGAACACAGAAGAGCAGAGGAACAGTGTCAATCATCTGATCAGAGAAAGCGACACCCTGCCCCGGCCTCTCCTAGGGCTGTCACAGGGGAGGGCTCAGCCCTGTAGGCCAGGGTGAAACCCATCAGGATGAGACAGACAAGACAACAGGAGAGGCTCTCCAAATTGACGGGGGTTACTGCCAACAGTGAGATGCATTATGGGATGCAAGGAAAGAGCATTTTGGGGTTGCACAAGATTTATGATGGGATGTTTAGGGGAAGAATAAAAGGTGGGAAAAGGAGGAATTGAGGTGATCTGGGAAGAAATAAGTGTGGAGAAATAGAGGGATAAATGTCTAAAAGGGGCCAGTCAGGTGCAGACAGGCAGCTGGTACGCTTGTCTGGCCATGCCCTGTGTCTGATCAGCACAGCCTGTCTTCCTATTCAGCTCCATTTCTAACTATTTTCCTGGGTGAAAGAACTCTGTTCTGTGTGCATGTGTGTGTGTGTGGACATTTAAGCGCCAGCAACTGGAGCAACCGGAGAAACCTGAGCGCATGCATATTGAGTGCATGTGCATGTCAGCCCGTAAACTCTAGAAAGCATCAAGTCTGGCTAGCCAGTGAGTAGGAGATGTGGCTGAGGAGCCAGGGACTGGAGTAGCCATAAGTCTGGGTTGGATCCTGGAGAGACCAGAGGAGTCTGTGGGTTGGCTCCTGGAGGGACCAGCAGGTCTAAGTCAACAACTCAAGAGACTGTGGGGCCTGCGGTTTGGCTATTCTAAGTCTGGACTTGGCTATCATACGTCTGGATCAGCCACCAGAGAGACCCATTTGACCCATTTCCATGTGTGTGTGTCTGTGCATGAGGCAACTGGCCGACCAGAAGATCCAGGGCCAGCTACTGGGTAGACTGGGTGTCTAAGGCCAGCTACTGGAGGGATTCACAGTGTGTGTATCTGTGTGTGTGTGTCTGCCTGTGTGTGCATGCGTACTAGCAACTGGAGTGGGGCTGTGGGCCTCAGGGGCCAGTGATTGGGGAGACCTGGTGATACAGGGCCAGCTAAAGGATAGACTGAGTGTCCAGCCAGTTACTGGAAGGATCCATATGTAAATATATGCACATATGTTTTCCACTCACAGGTTTTCATCCTGATCAGCCAGAAAGGGGAACAAGATGAAGCTGCTGGTGCTGCTTATGTTTGCATGAGTGCTTTATGTCATGTCAGAGTTGATCTGTGTGGTCAGCTGTGTGCATATGTATAGACATATGCGTGCATGTTCGCCTACTGGGAATACATGCTCAGCGTTGCTACTGACCGAACCTGGGGACATGGAGCTGCAGCAGCCTCGCCTCCATTGGGCTAGAGGATTCAGCAGCTCGTAACATTAATGATGTCCTTCTCAGAGTCCAAAATGTTTTTTGCTTCTTCAAATAGTGTTTCCTAACTAGGTTACTAACCTGTAACTAGAGCTACCTAAAAGAGTTGCCTGTACTGATGAATGTTGTCATCCTTATTAGTATGTCCAGATTTCGTACACAACCTGGAGCCTAGAGCTCAGACTTGTATGCACCATTGGCACAGCATTTTCTGCCAATATGGCAATGTAAGCTCACATCTTCCATATTCTGAGAAATTGGAAATGCACTGTAAGTGTCTCTAATGATGTTTAAGTACCTGATAAAAGCTGTTAGTGTCTACCGTAGGGCAGACATGCTATTTCATGCTGCTTCAGCTTCAGCTAATCGCAGTAATAACAGACTTCTGATTGCATTCAAAAGAGAAGAGAAAGGAGGTGAGTAAAGGGAGGTAGAAGGGAAGATGAACAATTGGCTAACTCTGTAGTAGTCATGAGCAGGAAATAAATTTGGGGATTACACTGCATGACATCACATCACATTGCTCTTTAATGATTACTGACAAATCCCTGATTAGTGTTGTCAGCTTTCTTAGCAATCAGGAGAGTGTCAATTCCCACTTCCTGTTGCATAACCAGTGAAAGATGTACTACTGTTAATTTTCACTTAGTAAGTGATGCAAAACTCCAGAGATTTTGTGATTTTATTTTTATTGCTTAGGTAGTCTTTTGATAATTTGTAACATCTTAGTATTGGTGAGATTAGAAATTGTATTGGCCAAAGGTTAATGAAAAGTTTATAATGGGAAAGAATAGAAAACTCCCAAGGGAAGTAAAATGACCCAAGGAGGAGAATATCCCAAATACTCTATACAACAAAGAATTGTTCCAAAATGTTGACTGCATAGGAAGATAGTTGTGTTTTGAAACCTGGGATTAGCAGAACAAGGTCTCAGCTTTAACGGTGTAAAGCAAGGCAAATTAGAGGATATATCTCAGTTTTTGTCCCAGTTATAACACATAGCATGTGTTATAGATTAAAGGAAGTGGCTTTGATTTCTATTTATTGGTTGTTGAGGTGACTGGATGCTAAGTCCAGTAGAATTAGGTTTTGTTTCCTATATATGCTCAAAAATGAATGTTTTTGAACTTGAAGAAGCAGAGGTTCAGAGCCAATGACCAGTAGTTCTACCAAGAGCACTTCAGTGAAGCTGTGGAGTTTTCTTTCACACAAAAGTTGGCGTCTGTGCCCAGAACCTTTGGTCAAGAGTTCTAGTCATAAGTAAATAACCCAAAGTTCCTGAAAAATATATTTGTGCCTTGACAGCCATAGAGCTTTTATGTGGACATCAGAATATAGATTTAAGTGACTGCCTGTTGGTATTGAAGTTTGAAAACAGTAGCTTACCCTGAATAACCTCCAAATCTACAGGAGATACTTGGAGAATGAAAACCAGAAGAGTCACTTGATTTACAACCTCCTTTCTATTTGCAATTTTTCCATGCTTGATACTTTGAACAATACAGCTAGCAAAGTCAATTGATTGAACTCTCTACTATCAGTGTTAAAGCGGGTTTGCATCCTATATTGTAGTATGATGGCATCTAAATTTGAGATGTTTGCCAGGTATCAGAGAGGTACAGAGGTTTATTATACAGCATTTCAAATTGATAATAGTCCATAATCAAGAGTTTAAACTTCTGCTTAAGTTTTCTTTGGATGTATGTGAACATGTTGATGTGCTGACTAAAATGCTGTCTGCAGTCACAGTCTTAAAGAGTATTCCTGACCAGGAAGTTTAGAGCAAGAAACAAACACACTGGAAGAGAGCTTGAACCAGGCTTATTAAAGTCAAGGGAAAGATCCACAGCAACTTCTAGGGAGCTTTGGGTAAGTGCCAAGGGTTTTTACAGTTTCTACAGTTACATATGACTCAAACCATTTATGCTTCTTTTTCTTCTTCTTCTTTTTTTTTGTGTGTGAAGCCACTGCCATCATGCCCACTGAATGAAAGAGTATGAATGCTCTGTCTGTTTGTCATGCATGAAAGGCTCCTTTAACATCTGAACATTATGTTTTGATATTTCATACAGTGTAGTTCCTACATTCACAGGCAGAGCAACGAGTGAACTTTTCTGACATAAAGAGATGTTTTACCAGAGTCAATTAGTGACACGCTGCTGGAAATACCCTAATCTTTGCTGAAAGCAGTTTTGTTATCTGGAGCAATGGTTCTTCCAGACAGGAGATATCGACTTCTTTTCATTTAAGAACGCTCTGACCCCACTCTGCCTTTCCCATTTGTCCTCTGCTTTGCAACTGTGTGAAAGACATGTCCACAGTAGAAATGCAAAAGGCATACTTAGCTATTAAGAATTCAGCCTTCCCACATATTCCCCAGCTACACTATGGGTCACAGTATCACTATTTTTGACTTTGCGCATTGTTCACTGTGAGCAGAGGATGTTGAAACATTTCTCAGTAGTTACACAATCAGTTCCCATTAGTAACAACAGCAGAAGAAATGCTGGCGATTCAGTCCATCTTGGTTAGCAGAGGGTTTCGTTAGTTAACCAATGTAGCCATTGTCTATCAAGCCTAAAGTGATGTGATTTATTTTTGATTTGTACTGATGTATTTACAACTTGGCATTCATTCTTTTAAGCACTGCTGATTACCCAGGAGCTGCTACTTCTGGAAAAAAAAAAGTGTGTGAGCTTCTTGTTTTATTTTTATTGCTTCCTTTATCACAGGCAAATTTACTCTAAGTGTAGTAGTCTAATCTTGACATTGCTACCAGTTTTATAAGCAAAAGTCCCTTTCATTTCCTCAAGTCACATTAGAAAATCTGAGCACCTGAAACCTGAACTGTGTTTAAACAAATCAGTAAATGTAATGTCATCATATAAACAGTTCAAGCGAAGATATATTCCCTGATCTGTTACTCCATTAGAAATCTAACTGTCCATGCCCACTTCAAAAGCAAGAGGCGTCTTCCATTTCTGATTTTGCTTCTAGCAGCCAGGAACTTTTCCCAGAGCAATTATCCTGCCACTTGTACTAACTGTCTAGTGTGCTTCATTATTCATAAAAGCTAGCCTGTCCCAGATATCACTTAGCACAGCTCCCCTGTGTTAGGATTCCTGCCAAGGACAAAGTTAAAACTCAAAGTAAGGAAACCTGAGCAGAAACTTGATGCACACACTTTAATGATCATTGCAGCCAGAGATCAATCTTGGGCTTCATGTTAGACAAAACAGAGCAACCACTAATGTTTCTCGTGTGTCCTTAAAATGAAAAAAGGTCACAGATGTTCCCAGTGTTATCAAAAAGCAGACTGCAGGATTTAAGCTATTTATTTTATAGGCTCCATCCCCACCTGTTATTTTGAGAGGAACTGCTCCAAAGAGTATTAGCAAAGGTCCCAGGGAAAGTATATTTCACATTAATGCCTGTGAAAGATAGTAGGTTCTTCAGAGTAATGTATGTGTCCTTCCTGAAAAGTCAAGTCCCATAACATATGCACACATAAATATGAATACATTAAATTCTATTAATGGTTTTTAACAATATTCATCATCAAGCATAGCATCTTACTACCACTTTCTAAATCCTTCAAAGTTGATATGCACAGTATTGACAAGTCCTAAAGAAAACAGTAGAGATTTGAATGTGTCAGGATACTTAACGGCTGAAAAACTCTATTCCTTCAAAATAGATTCTTAAAGGGTCTAATTGACACCTTAGGTTATGCTAGAGAAAGGTAGACTCTACCAGGGACGAGCAGTCAGGCTGCAGCACAAATGTACAACCTGCTTGAGAAGGGGACCTTGCAGAGTTAAGAATTTTTGCTAGGGATGCATGAGACCACAACACATTATTTTGTGAATAGCCTTTGCTGAAGTCAGTAGGAATAGCAGTTTAGCAATACTGGTGATATAGAATCCTTCAGAATAAATATTTGCAAGAGTGTAAAGTGAAGGACTTCTTGCTTCTTTGTGAATTCCATCTGAAAAGTGCCAACCTTTCTTGCACGTATTCCTTGCACTGGAGTTATAAAAACACATACTTCTTTGAAAAAAAAAAAGAGCTCTTCATTTCCATCAAACATTTTTAAGTGCTTGAATCTGCCAGCGGAATCTGTGCCTCCGTGTTTGGACCTATACGCACAAGTGCCTCCTGCAAATGAGTTATCTTTACTGCCAAAATGTGCTCAACTGACTTTCTGCTACTGGTAGTTCTGGCAACCAGAGTAATTTAGGGAGCAGCGTAGTCCAGAGTTTTCTACATACAGTAAACCACTTGGCAACCTTAGCTAGGTTTTTCAAGTCATTATCAAAAAACCTCTGAAAGATACTGTTCTATCCTCATAACCAGGCGCTGTGTGAATAATGAAATGGCTAGACAGCAGCAAAAGCATATCTGACTTTTGAGCTGCCTACACTCTGAAATAATTTAGAAATACTAAGAGAGAGGACAGAATCATTTCACCCACTCTGCAGCTCTCTCATGCAGAAAGACCCCTTGAGCACCCAAGCATTGCCCTTGTCTTAAATGGGAAGACTGTTCAGCTGAGTAAGGATTAGAGATGTCAATAGGAGGTACAAGATGGGCCCCATTATTTCTGTGCAGCCTGGAGCTGTTCTGGCTGGTAATCAGCACAGAAAGTCAGGTGAATGGAAAGTACCAGCTCTAAAGCAAGGACTGGTTTATGGCTTGCACTGTTTGCTCACTCTAGCTCCAGCAATAAAAGGAAGATATAGCTTTGGTGCTCATTAATTATTTATTATCAGCTATCCGCACCTCTGAACTATTTCTGCTGCAGGAGCCACTGTGCATTTATGATAATTTATCAGGCACAGATGCTTTCAAATTCCCTCTAAAGCCATAAACAGGGATACCAGCTGTCCAGCTAAGTTAGAGAAGCCTTGATTTATTAGAACAGATTTTTCTATTAAAAAGGCCTAATGTACAAACTCTGGGTAAGATAGGCAAACACACCCTGAAATATTAAACAGAAGAAAAGAACAACAAAGAGTCAGAAGTTTGTTTGATGCCCAGCCATGTGGTCAGTGAAATAAAGACATATGGAAAAGCATAAACACCAACTTTTTTATAGCAATTCTGCTACTGCAGATTCTCACTAGAGCTCCTCCAGCTTAACTTTCTTTTGCAGTTTGCAGTCATATACTTGCATCCTAAAGAGTCAAGCAGCTGTCACTACCCTTTATGTGGAACTGGTACTGCAAAATGGCATTTGCCTCATCTTTTTTCCTTTCCATTATTTGTTTTCTGCGGGACTTGATAAATTCAGAAAATTATGCATACTTACTCATCCCACTGCAATCACAGGGGCCTTTCATAGGAGCAAAAATACCTGAAGTCCAGAAGAGAAGGATATCACACAAGCATCCCCACAGATGTAAGGATGGTTGTTGCAGTATTTCTCCATTCTTATGCCTACTCTCACTTTTTTTCAAAGTACATTTCTATTTCCAGGTCATGACACTGATGTTATTAAAAGTGCTTCAAGCTTGAAATGTTCAGACTCCCTAGAAATACAGGTTTGGGTCAAAAGGCCTACCCTGAGACCTGCTGATATAAATGAAAATATGTCTACTGATCTTTGAATTAGGGTATATATGTTGTGTGAGTGCTTCAGTTGTCACCTGAAAACCCTTGGGCTTGGGTGGGAGAAGATGTTCCTACAGTGGTTTTCCTAAGAGCCAAATTCTTTCTCTTTTGTTGAGACTATAAGCATGATTTTAAGTAAGTAATAAATTTGTAACATGAGGGGCTTTTTCTTTTCCTACTGTATAGATTTCCTTTGGGGAACAAGTGAAAGAAATGAAGTGGAAATCACAGAGCATCCTAATTTTAAAAACTGATCAGTCTCTTTTAGACATTTGCTAGATGTCCATATGCATGACATGGCAAAATGCAGACAGTGAAGCAGCAAAACAGTGCTCCACACTAGCTAACTAGTCCTCTTGAAAGGTATACACTTACCAGGCAGTGTCCCAGGCTGACAAAGCTGATAGCTCATTCAGTGCAAGCTCAGGTGAATGTGCACAGTGTACCATTGCAGCATGCAGATACATTACAAATGAAGTAACAAACTTGTGACCCTCATGTAGAAAGGACAAATCCAGAAAAACAAATACAAAGGGAAAGAAGGAATGTATTCACTGTGTTGTGTTGTCAGTGAAACATTTGCATTTCCCATCTCTTCTTTCCCTTGTTTTCTGAGACATTCTGATAGGCTGGAAAAGTCCTATTGACCCTCTTCATACCATCTCCTACCAATACCCATTTTAGGCCACTGTGATTGTTAGTTTCAGTGTATTTTAGTATTTTAAAGTACAGAAGGGACACCACAGTAGAGCAATGTGATGAAAAGATTGGCTTCCTTATTAAAAAAAATAAATAATAATAATAATAAAAAGGAATTGCCAGCAATTCCAGAAAAAGGGAAGAAACCCAGACTTCAAAATAAGGAAGAAAAAATCAGAAATAAGTTTTGATCCAATGCCTTGCAGAATACGCGTGTTCTAAAACAAAGTGCATCAGTCTGAGGAAAAATGACTCCTTCTAGATATCCCTGAGTCACAGATAGCTGAATTTTGGGAAGGTGCTCAAAAGAAGTATCATATTTTCTTACCTCAGTCTTGTACCCTTGCTTATGTACCCACTTTTGGCAACTGTCAGTGACTGGATGCTGAACTAGATGGATCTATAGTCTAACTCTGTGTAACTTCACCCATGTTTTCATAATGTCTTGCTTACGCATGCATGATGCAAGAGTGGCAGGACATGTATCTATAACTTCTGATAACATAGGCCATGGGATTTATATCAAAAAATCATTCCCTGAACTAGAATAAGTATGTTGGGAAGTTTTAAGTTTGAAATATCATCTCAGAATGTATAGCTTTCACTAGCAACTTTTTTCATTACACAGCCAGTTTTACAACAAAGTTCTACACTTACAGTGACACAAATAAATCATGCTTCAGTAGTGTCTTAGCTAATTTTAATCAAAGTCTACTTTAATCAGTAAACTTCTCACATATTCATTTTCAGGTGCTATTCTGAGCCAAACAAGCTTCGATTTCAGCTGCCTTCCAGATAATTAGTTCACCTAGTTATATGCGCCCAAGCAACTAGAGCTATGCTTTCAATATATATAATTCAAAGACTGCATTATGTCTGAACCTGCTACAAACTGAGCCTGGAGTAACACTGTCCACAGGCAAAAAAAAAAGCTAGGACTGCCCTAAGATGTGATATGAAACTAGGTATTATAACAATAAAATACTACTCAGGCTTGTCACATTAGAGAAAATGTATTTTATCTGAAAGGATGAATTTAGAAAGCTAGATTTTGCACTATTAGCCATAATACTGTAGTTCAATATACTGCTTTTTTGCTATTGGAACACATAGTTAGAAATATCAAGAAAAACATTTCTTTCCATGATTGTATTTCTCCAAAATTTTAAAAGTCTAGTCTAGGTGATCAAAGTAAAGAGGCACTATGCATATGAGAAATAATGAGCTGAATGTGAATAAAAATATATTCAAGATTAATTATGAGTGCACAAAACACACTCCCAAAAAATTTTTGACTGAATCCTGAATTCTGAACACTAGTTTTTAAGTCCCCTCTGAAAACACATAGCTTTTATTTTTAAATTGTCCCAGACATACAATGAAATGTCCTGAAATAAAATGCATAATGCTGTGCTGCTTCCAAATTCCAGAGTGTTCTATTCTGTGTTGAACATTGATGCAAACTTATTTCAATAAATCCAAATTTCTGTTGTGTTTTTTTTTAATCTAAATCTAACCCCACAGAAACCATAAGTGTTCAGTTAGTTTTTGTGAAGCTATTAAAAGCCTGCAAAGAACCTACGTGCTGTTTTTATTAACTCCAAATGTTTTTCTTGAGTCCATGTTATTCAAACATCTCTCTGAAATTTTTAAATGATTGAAATGTTTGATTTTTCCTGGGCTTGCCTTAGAGAAACAGCCTGCTGTCTGTGGTTAACATGGACCAATATGAGCAGGATCCAAACTCCAGAGATGTCCACCAGTCTTCTCTTTGAACTTGGGAAAGCTGGATCAGTCCTTGTATGCCTGTCTATTTCAAAAAGGTTTGTCTATAGAGCAATGGCTTCATAGCCCCCACCTCCTTGATCAGAGTGTTCACAATGCATCTAAAATCTCTTGACACCATCCCCTACCAGATGCTCAAGACCTACACCTTCCTCTTCCATGAGGACCCCAGAACCCCCGACACCCTTTTTCCCTTTTGTGTGTCCTCTTCCTGTGATGAGTGATCTTCAGCTCTTGCACGTTCCCTTTTTTCTGTAAAACTGAACAGAGATTTACCCCCAAAAATCTCCTCTCACCCTTGAAAACTCCCCCCTGCCACAAAGGACCCAGGACAATCCTTCCTCTGCTGTTTCTTCACCTGCTTCCCAGAAACCCCCTCCTTACGAGGGATTCTTTCCTTTTTAGAAAATCCTACCTACATGAAATCCTACCTAACTGTGAACTCTAAATGTTACAGTGCTCATAACTGCAAGGGTACAGATAAGGATATGGTAAGTGGTTGAACATAACTATGCTTAGCCCAAAACTACTTCTCAGAAGCCACCCTCACTGATCTAAAACTGAAGCTGAGCACAACTGAGATTCAGTGCTGAAAATACAACTCTGATGCTCGGGAAAAAAAATCAGACAACACTGAGGGGCAGATATACTGCCACTGTGCTGGAGTTGTGACTAGGCTTTGGGCTGGGTAAGGTGGCTCTCCCAGGCAGGGTGCTTCCTGCAGAGTTTCCTTCATGGCAGCTGGTCATGGCATGTTGAGGGAAGCAAAAAGAGAAGGAAGAGGAGAAAGATAAACCTTGTACCTTGGCAGGTGCAGAAACATATTCAACATAAAGGTTTGCTGTGCACTTTTTGGTCTCTCTAGGCAGCCTTTGAGCAGCAGGACATCCCAAAAGAGGTGAGAAAGGACACTGTTCTCCTGGCTACAGTCACCTTTCCAGGCAAGTGCTGCCCATCAGGGAGCACAACATGCAGGAGCGTTCCCTCCATGCTCCCTGTGAGGATTCAGCTCCATGTTATTCTGGTACAGAGCAGCTCCTTAGAAGTGCAGATCTTGGAAATAATATTGTTTTTTATACTACAGATAGCTCTCAGGCTTGTGCATGTCTGTGATACAGCATTAGCTCTGTGTACATAAGAGGAGTATATGTCCCCGAGGTCACTGTGAACCTTTCATACTTTTACACTTTCACAAAAGGAAGACAAAGGTGATTATTCCCAAATGTATAAAAATTCTTGACCAGATTCTTTCCCAGTGCTGTGTAGACTGGGTGCAAGCCCACTGACTTGATAAAGTCACACTAGTCTAAGGAAGAGGATTCCTGGCAATATGTCATTATTCTTTTATGAAATCAGAATGTCCCACGCTTTAATTTAAAAGGTAGGCTATTTTTATTGTAGGTAGTACTATGAAAATTGTAGTGCTATCCTTTGAGTCTCAAGAGTCATGAAATCATAAGTTATCCATATGAGTGTTCATCATTCATCAAACACTAATAGCTAGTCTTTGATGTTTGAAAGAAATATAAAAATATTGCATATTACCTTTTTAAGTTCTGAGTATTTCTCTTTTTCATTGACGCTTCACAAGCTATGGAGTTTTCATTGCATATCAGAATTGCTGTGTGAAAGATTTACAAGAATTCAATACTAGATAGAAAACTGTATATAAAATGGCAGTGAGTTAATCTCCTATTTAAGAATGGGTATGCTATCATATGTCAAAGCGGGGCAAAAAAAAAAAACGATTTTTAGTCCATAGCAGCCTATTCTTTGTTTAAAAATGGGCCTTGATTAATAATGAGGGAACTCACAACTTGGCTTAACAGAAAACTTGACTTCTGTGACTTCTTAAGTCCTTTGCTGTACTGCCATCAGGAGTCTGTGACATTGATTTAGAAATGCTATCAAAGCATTGACCCATCCTCAACAGATCCTACTGTTCTCTCATTTTCTCTGGGCTATTTTAAGCATCAGCTGACACTGTTCCTCCTGCCTTTCATCTGCTTATCAGTCACGTTCAGGCATCAGTCAGAATTTCCCACATCAGCTTTCTATTTGGGTATTGCTTATGCTTCCTCTTCAAGCTGTCTTGTCAGGACTTCTCAAAGGCTGCATCTGCTTTCCAACACTGGGCTACAGTCCATGTTAATGCAGCTTCAGCAAAGAAATAACATACCTCAAAAAATGGTGGAAAGAGGCTGATATTTGTAATTGCTGTATTTTTTTCTGTTGTTGATAAAAACCAAATTTCTACACTTTGAATTTAAAAGTGTGGGGTATCATCTGCCTGATAGTGTGCTCTCAGTTTGAGAAGGGCATAGGGAGGACTGAGAAGCAGAACTGCAGGTCATTGTGATATAATTAATTACAATTATGTAACTTAGAGTTCAGGCTAGTGATCATTCAATTACATTTGCAGGAGATCGAGCACAAATTGATTTTGTCCCAAATAGTTAGGCAGAAAGGTCATCGTGTCTTTCTTTCTATTATGAAAAGAAACAGCTGAGGAACTGCCTTTAAAAGAGATTTGGGAAAACTGAGTTTGAATATGTTTTTAAAGTTGATAAAATTTTCCTTTCGTAAAGTAAAAGCCGTAATGTCCACAGTTTGTCTTGTGCAAAATCAGAGGGCAACCGGGTTTACCAGTCTTTCAGTTGTCGGCTCTGGAAAAACACAAAATCAGGATAAGTAGCCTGAAATATGATAAACTACAGAACTTCTGAGAAATAATGTGAAATTTGTGATGCTGACTATTCACCAAAGAAAGGCTTGCTATTCTGCACAGCTAATTACTTACTAACTTCTGAAAATGATTTCTCTGTAATTCGAAGCAAACACTTTTCTGAATTCATCCAAGTGTCCTTACATCACCTTGCTTATTGGTGCAATCATTTGAATTTGGAAAAATACAGAATCACACAAAGGCAGGAGACCTAAAGATAGCTTTCTTTTTTATAGCTCTCAAAATCCCACACATTAGCTTTAGATTGTAATTTGCAACATGACAATTTCCTATTTTAATACGTCACCTTCTCATTGTATCAGTTGATTTCTCAGACAGACAGCTCATATTTGTCAGTCATCACGAAAAAGATTGTAACAAATGTTGCTAGTGGTGCTGGTTGCTCAAAATCTTCAACTCTCCGTCCAATGGATTTTTTAAGTAGACAATATGTAAATTGGCAAAGCAGATATTGCAGTTAAAACTCATCACCTCTTTCTCCTGTCATACAGTTGCTACGAGAACAGAAGGTTATTGAGGTTGAATAGAATAAACTGTGTATGCTAACTAAAGGTAAGCCTTGAAGGGAACACAATGACGAGACTAATTTCATATATCTTTGTTTCTCCTCAAGTTCAGCATTTAGTCTAAGATGGTCAGCTTGGCTCCCTCAGCAAAGCAAGAGAAAGCAGCAGATCAGCAGAGAGTTCATCTCACCTACCTTAGACACATGTCTCAGAATGGAAGTGTCATGCTTTGAGTTTTTACTCCATTAATTGCAGAAGGCTTCTGGATGATTGGTTCAGATCAAAAAGTATCTTTAGATGGCTACAGTTAGGGAAGGTGAATCCATCCTTTGTGACTCCAGGAATATCACAGCAACTGGTGCTGAACAACTTCACATTCTGGGGAAACATCTAGCATCAACAGCAAGAATTTGGAGCATGAAAAATTTCTTGTGCGGACTTCAGAAGAACTTTTTAAGACATTGTAATGTACTTCTGAGGTATCACAAGCCTTATCCATTACACTGTCATTAAATGAAATAAAAATTAGCCCTTGCGATGTCTCTCTGAAATTTATCCTGCACATGTTTTCAGTCCTATTTACCAGCAATTAATGAAGCTCCTATGGAGGTTGCCCATTATTTCTGTGAAGCGTATAGAGCATAATACTATTTCTATTGATGATATTCACAGGATGCTTAAATGGCATAGTGAAATTACAAATTATGTAAATTATTTAAAGTTATAGAACATTATCTTTTCCGTGTGATAGCACACTGTAAACACATCAATTATTGTGCTTGTTTACACAGAATAGTCTGAGTTACATGGCAATTATGAACACCTATTGAATATAAATATATATTTAAATAAAAATTGAACTGTGAAGGTCAAGTTATCTGAATCTGTAGATGACAGTCTTATATAAAAGTTAAATTTATAACAGATATATTTGCAACTACAGGAATTATAGACCAATGGAATGGAAAAAACACAAATTCCCACAAGGAGGAGATAAATACTTGCTGATGATCAGACATTGAATGTCATTAAATTGCCAGTGGAAATATACAATTCAGTCTCTGGACAAGGAAATATGAGCTCTGTTCTTTGAATCTAGATCTCCTGATCACATTCACTGGGTTTAGTTCAGCTGGATAATTTGTGTTGCTTTGTTCTTGACCAGTATGCTTTTTTTTCCAGATAACAGGTATCAGGTTCATGGGAGTTTGCAAAACCTGAAACTTTCTTAGGTCCAGCAAGATATAAATACCAAAAAAATCACACTGAGGAAATAAAGCAGATTATGACAGTCACCAAGACAAAAACAATGAAGCAGCTTGCAAGATTTGAGTTCTGGGGTGCAGACTCTGTCTGTGACCAGTCTACTTCCTCAAGGAAAAAAACAACTTGCTACCCAGACCATTTCAAGGGCTAAATTTATAAAAAAGGAAGCCCCTAGCGTACCTTGCTTTTTCCATATATAAGAAAGGCAGATCTATTGGAAACACAGCCATGTGACTTCTGATTTGCACCAATGTTCCTTGTGTCCTTTTTTCTCTGATCCTCACTACGATTTGCTAGAATAAGCTAGCTGTGTGTATTTTTATGAATTTAATTAGAACACTCAAATACACATTCACATAGGCATACTATAAAATGAAAAATGAAAAAATGTAAAGATTATGCTGAGATATAAGACCGACTAGACATGCATAGGCTTAAATTATTAATTTCCTTGTGGAGGTGACACTAGATGGAATATTCTTGCCAATAAAATATGTCAATCAACATGGATAAAAACATCTCAGTTTAAAACAAATCCTATGTACACTTCAGCTATGTTCTGAAGCTTTCTAATATAAGTATCAAACATCAAATGACAAAGGTGCTGGCTTTGGTTTAAAGAAGTACTGCTTCAGAAGTGTCATTTCAGTGTACTTGCTCCTTAAACCTCACAGATTTATTGTATCTGTTCTTAGTGCTGTTATAGGTAAACGTGACAAATCGTAACGACCACTCTAACTGGGTTGCATTAATTCCAATTTAATAAAATAATTGAGCAAGTCACAAGTAAGCAAAACAGTGCTGGGCGGCCGGGGAGTCTCTGCTCCACCAACGGCGCGCAAAATTCCCCCGCTCACAGTCTCCTTATATGCGTCTCTAGTTCCGGGTATACGTGGCACCTCCTGTAACTTCTGCGGTTGCGCCGACTGTTGCTAGGGGGTCTTCTTCAGCCCTCTGGTGGTCGTGGGGATGAAGGCTGGAGTCTTCCTCGGCGTTGTGAGTGATGACCTTCAGGCTGTGTGCACACATTTCACAATACAGTTGGGCAATACCGCCATATTAGGTAATCTAAACTAACATTGTAGTTTCGCTAGCTCAGTGGAATCATCTCGGGTGGGGGACATGTTCTCGTTACAGGATGTTGTAGTTTAGCCTGTACTTAGCGCCTAGTTTCATCGTAAAATCACTTCCCGAGTTGATGTAACAAATTAGCACATATCACAGTGCTGCTCATCATCACCATCAACAGAACAGATTCCTTCAAGAAATGCATAAAACATGTAAATCAGAAGATTTGAGACAAATACTGTTTTTTTAACATAAAAGATCAAATGAGTAATTAAACTATAGAATACTATACTTCTCAAAAACTTTGGAAACTTCAGAAAACTATAAAAGACATTTTCTCTCTCTGTCTTTCACACACACAAATGCGTACACCTGCACTCTTCTTAAAATTGAAAATGTTGCTTAAAAGCAAAAGGTAGAAGATTGCACTCTTTTTTTCCAGGACAATTACCACATGAGGGGCTTTCTAGAAACAGGTGGCAGAGTTTCAGCTTGAATTCTTAATGAATGTGGGATCACAGGCAGTCACCAGCTGATTGAGATGGCCTTTGATCCCAAGCAGAAATGTCTATGGATATTTCACCCAGGGCAAACTCATGCATTATTCCAAATTTCTCAGGTGCAAATAGTTCCTATTTTCTAGTAATCAATCTTAATAGCAAACTTTTTTCATCAAAACTACCTTTAAGAGTGAAAACACTTTGACAAACAGAAATATATTTTTTTTTCAAATCAGACAAAACCAAACAGAACCAAAACATCTTAGCAGCAGCAGGAGAAATGTGAGACCTGGCAGAAACTGCAAGAACCTATCTCCCAACCTCCCCCCGCTATGTTCACATCCAATTTCTTTATTTGTATCAGAAAATTGCTTACGGGTCTCACATGGGATTCGCTCTGTATCATGTGAGGAGCACACTAAGAAACACACGCAACAGGAAATACATCCTATCCTGAATCCAGTTCAAATAAATTTGAAATGAAAAGATTTTATGTTCTTTAGGGCTTCTCTAGCTTGGCCTTACCTCATTTGTCAAACAGAAAAGCATCTTCAGGACCAAAAATCTGAGACTGGAAATATTTTGCTACTATAAAACTAATGTAGCCTGGGCTACTGTACAAACAAGGAACTTTTATATTTATTTCTAGCAGATTTATTTTCAAAGAACGCCATATTGGAACACACACTGTCGAAAAAACAATGAATACAATTTTAAATATTGTTGATCTCCATCTCACTGTGCTTTCAAGCTCTGAAGTAAAGCTCAGCTAAAGAAGGAAAGGAAGAAGAACAGGAGCAAAGTCTGTGTCAAAGGAATCTATGTTTTTTGTCTTGTGAAAGCTGCAGTGTTTGGGAAATCTCTGTTCTACATTACCAAGAAGAATAAATGGACTCCAAACAAAGACTAACTTATAGAAGATTAATTTTCTTGTTCATTCACTCGTAAGTAAGAGTTTCTAGATAGATAATACCCTTTTCCTCCACTTAACATCTTACCTTACCTAACATACTTCACATGTACTTCTATTAATGACACTAAAAAATTCATTAGCTGTGCTTGCAACAGAAGATTAGGGAAGCTTTGAGAAAGTCTTGAAATATTTCTATGGTTACCATATAACAATACACACTATGCAATAAATTTGTAATAGCATAGTTTATGTGAATATCATTTATATACCTTATTTACTATTGTAATGACTATATTTAAAATTGCAGGTTACGTGCAATATTGTTGTAAGATTGTTTGCTATAATCTCATCAATTTTGTAATTTTTCTTTACACAGTTTTTCCTGCATATAAAGATGTGCTCTCATATGTATTTTGCTGAAAGTTTTCAAACATACTCAGGCATATAAAGGTCTACAAAACAAATATTCAAGTGAAGACACAAAAACCATCACTACTGATTAAGATAATGCAGTCATAGCCTTTATTTTGGCTTATTTCAGTTACTCAGGAACCTAATACTTAGGGTAAGTGTGGGACAGCAGAGCCCCAAATGCTCTGCTCTAATCATATCCACCGAATTGGACTTTTTTCAGTCATAAGAAAAGCTTTAATTGTCCAGTCAAGTCTTGGGATCAGTGCAAGACTGTATTATTTCTCTGTCTCTGCCCCTATGCCAAAACTCACTTGCGTTATGACCCTGATGCTAGGGCATGGTACAACCATCTTACCACAGCACTGTGAGGACAGTGGAACCAGTCACCACCCAAGACCACTGGAAAATTCAATCAGCTGCTAAGGGCCCCTCCAGGGACTTTCACAGTTCACAGTGTAAAATTCAAAGGCAGGCTGATGTGCAGTCCATGATTTGGAAATTGATGTGTTCAACAAGCGTCTGTGCTTCTCTGACCTTTGATGGCTTTATCTTCTGTTTGGGATCATATGCAGCCGACAGCAGGCAGATGTGCGGCTGCTCTGGGCTGCAGTGTGAAGCTGGACCTGCGTGCAGGAGGCGAGGGGAACAAGAGCACAGCGCACACGTCTGTCCTGCTCCAGGGCCTGCACTGCCCAGACGAGGAGCTAAGTTTGCACATCTATATCTATGAATTCCGAAGTGTTTAAATAAAAAACGCAAATCAAAAGTGCTCTATTTTGTCCTTTCCCTGATGGCCAAAGGGAGCTAGACTGATTGCAGTGCCAGGAGGCATTTATCCTGAGCAATTTCTATAGCAACAGGGTGACACAGGCTGACTCATCAGGTGCATTGTTATTCCATGAAAGCATATATTTGAATAATTAACCAGTAAGAGAAAAAAAATGTACATTCTATATTTATGCACTGTCCTTATTAATAAAAGATGTAGAGACACCTTTGACTAGGGATGATTTGTTGCCTTCTAATACTGGTAAAATCTGTAAAAACAAACAGTTAATGGCAATTAAGTTCCCAAGGGTCACTCACTCCAACCATGCTCTCCACATGAGATGCGACTGTTTTTTGTGCCACAGGGCTGCACTTACACCTGCTTATACAAGTTGAGCTGTATTTTCAAAGGGAGGGAGTAGCCAATTAAATCTCTGTCTGTGATAGGGCAGCAGGGGACAACAATCGTTATTCTGCCTGAAGCACCAAACAGGAATGTGAAGTTGGTTTTCTGCCCGTTACACCAACGAGGATCCATATTTTCAGCTTTCCGATTTCCACCAGAATCAGTGGTCTGTACCCATGGATGCCTTGGTCGATCAGTAACATGCAGTACCACTGGCAGATTGACAGACAAAGAGGAGAATGCTGCCAAACCGAAGTAAAGGCTTGGTCTACTTGAGAAAGTAAAGGATAAATAAAATCCCTCTCTGTTGTTTTTATTTTCCTATCCTGACACCTGTCTGGTTAGTTGGCTGTGCTTTAGCTGATAACACGTCAGGGCAATGCTGTCGCACTGTCACGCTATGAAGGTTCAATAGCAACGACTGAGACAGTAATATAATAATAATAAAAAAGATGTTTATTTCCTCACACAAGTTCTTGGATTAGTAACATCCATTGAAATAATGCGATTACTAATTTAGGAAGGATGACACAAAACCATCAGTTACTAATTTAGAAAGGATAACCTGAAACCGTCAATTACTGCGTTATTAATTGGAAGGACTGCTTATCCCTGCTTGAAAGCTTTCTTGTTCACTCTCCTAGTGAGAGGGCTCTCAACCTCGAGGAGTTACCTTAACCCAGCATCCCAGGAAAAGGGGAGGGGGGGGAATACTCACGGTCCAGCCGGAGAGGATGGTCAGGTCACGTTCCCGTCCCTGCTCAAACTCTCCTAGCTGCCAAGTCTCTTTTTATACGGCTGGGGCTCTGGGCAAACACTGCTTTCGCTGACTTTTAGCAAGTTTCGCAATCACAGGACTGTCTGTTTGTCTGCTCGGGGGGACCCTGCTGGCGAGGCAAGACCACAGCACCTCCGTATTGCTTCTCCCCTCCCCGGGGGTGCGTGCAGGTTGCAGGTGGCAGGCTTCACTTCTCCAGTCTTGTTAATCATTCCGCAGCCTTGCGCGTATCAGTCCTTGCGCATATCGGGTGGTAGACGACTTTAGTCCTGTTAAGTCCTCTGTTCAACAGCTTTGCGCAGGTCAGCTCTGGTGCTATCAGTTCTTCTGCATATCAACTGACAAACTTCAGTCCTGTTAACTCTTCACTCGCCCGTCAAATGCCCAGTCCCTCTGGAAATGACCTACCACAGCACATTGTGTCCACATGGACATGTCTTCATATTTTTCAATAAGAAAAGAATTTGAGCTTTGAGATCAAGTGACACAAACTGGTGCACAGATCTTAATGTGTATTATGCCTACCTGTATAGCAGGTTTTATTCTAGTTGCAAACAGAACACCACTGCTCCACCTTTTATTATCAGGTCCAACTGATGGTCATTCTAAAGAAGAAATTTAAAGCATTAAAAATACATGATTGATAGATAGACAGAAAGACAAGTAGACTTTTTTTGTGTGTGCATGTATTTATTTTAAAATAACAAACCTTCAGAAAGGAAAAAAATATATTGTTGGAGGGCATGGATTCACTTGGTGTGAAATTATGTTATTTACAAGCCATCACACGCTCATTGCTTGAGAGAATCCCAGCTTTAGGGAGCAAAAGGGAAGCAAGGATGGAGCGCTAAATGACAGCAGTTTTCTGCTCTGACTGATCTGGGCTCTGGGCAGTGGGAAATGCCAACTGCATGTAGTTTAATTCAGCGCCTGTGAACAGCAGAGTGAACAAAGTTTGCCTGACTGATTTTGTGTGGACAAACATGACATTGCAGCTGCTTTCTACATTGACAGAGCAATGAGGAGCATCAGGACTCCAGCCCACAGAGCTGGCTCAGTGCTGCCAGAATGCAGGAGTCACGCATAGACCCATGTTTTAGGGCCAGAGGGCTTTGGCTGTGAGTACAGCCTTTCAGTACATGCTGCCGAATGCTGAAATTGGAGAGCAAATTTAGGCTGTGCATGTGAGTATCACAACATATGGGGATGTTGTGGACTTTACAACAGAGCATTAAATAACAGCAGCAACAAGGAATTATACATGAGGTTCGGAGATAACTACAATAAATTGAAGCAGCTGTTCAGCTCACTTTTTCTCACATTTTTAGTACTAAGCTTTTTAAAATAAAGACATCCCAATGCATGTATATATGTAAAAATTGTATGGTAATCTGATATCCCAAATATAAAACATGGCACCTCAAATGGGAAGGCTTTGTAACAGCCAATGTTAAATCACTTAAATCTAAGCAACTGCTTAGATTTATCTTTTTCTTCTCAATAGCCCATTCTTCAAACAAGTACTCTTACTTCTCCATACATGCACATGTTCTGTGTGAGAGAACATGGGAAGATTGTAAAAACTGGCCACTGAAAAGTTAGGATATACATCTAAATTGAGATTGTTGGAACAACCTTCACTTAACACCCTGCATTGATGCATTGTGATACAGTCTTTAATGAACAGAATGACCAAGTATTTTTCCACAGATCCCTCTATGCAGTTCGTGAAGAGGCAGTATTTTTCCTACAAGGCCTCCAGCAAGTTCAATGGTTTGTTTCCTTCTCATTCTTTGACCCCATTACTTATTTACTGCATGGTACTCAAACATTATTTCTGAAGACAGAAGTACTAACTTCCTCATGAGCTTTTCTATTGCACTTGTTATTATGCTGACTAAATGCTCGAATAAGCATTACTGTAATTAATTTATCTTCATAAAATGCCAGAGAGGTAAGAACTGATATTAGTGCCACTCAGCAGGTTGCTTCAGTGTTGTCTCTTCTCAGTTTGGGTCAGAAAGATATGCCTACAAAAACAAAACAAAACAAACAAACTCCTTTGCAGTTTCCAGACAAGCACAATCCAGGACAGAAGGTATAGGAAATGTCTGCCTTTAATCACGGCATATGTTCAGCATATGTTCAGTCACTGTGTGTGGAGAGCACAGGTGAAGTTTGCTCACCATAAGTAGTTTGTGAAGTTCAAGCCCATACGACCAGGAGAAAATCTTCAGGGATTTGAGCCAAGCTTTGTTAAACCTCTGCTTTGAGCACACAGTGTGATTCTGTAAAGATTATGTCTTGCCCGGATGATTACTGTAATGGTCAAAGATATATCAGTGCAGCTGGATATTCATGCCAAATTGCAAGCCCCTGCTCCAAAGTCAAGACGCAACTACTGAAGAAAAGGATTCATGGGATTTGAAGTTTTTGGTTTCTTAGTTTAGTATGGGCAATACAAACACCTTTCTCTAATCCACCCTCACAAAACATCTGCTATGTTTTGTTTGCAGTGAAAGAAACAAACCACCACATGGTTAAAGTTTGGATGACTTAGGAGTTACTGAAAATAAGATCCTAGCAAATATTCCACAAGCTTGATAATAATACCAGCTCCGGTGATTTTTGTATGAATTTTAAAAGACTGTAAACTTTCCACAGATGTGCAGAACATTTGCACACACAATATGGTGCTAAAACATGGGGGGATAGGTATTTGGGGAGAGGTTTTTGATGACATTAGTTCACTGATCTAAATCATCCAGGAGTCAAAGGGCATTATCATCTATTAATAGTTATGGCAAACTGTCTGAAAAACTTATAAGATTTAGTGTAAAAAAATAAAAACTTTGAGACTTCACAAAATGACGTTGTCCCACAGCAGAAAGAGATATACTTGGACAAAAATGCAGGTATAAAAAAATAGCCTTTACAGTGAATCTACCATTCACAGCAGAAGAAAGAATGGATAGGTTATATTCGCACACTGTCTGGCCAGATTCTTATTGTTTTGTAGAGAAGAACAAGAAAGAAATACTAAAACAGAACATTGCTTTGTAAAGCATGAACTGTTCTTAAACGCTGAGGCAATGAAATAACCAACAATACTAGTAATTTGCTTTATAAGCCCACACAGATAATATAGGATAGTATCTGTCATCCAGGATAGCAGATAATTCTATATAACTGATGTATGGGAAAAATATGCTCAGTATGGAAATAGAAGAACAAATAACATAATTAAAATGTGAAAAGTTCACTTCCACTAAAGATGACGAGGACTTTATTATTGACTGTTGCAGTCAGGCTGGAGCTCACAGTATGTCTCTGCATCTCCAGAACTGACTAACTTTGAAGCATCTTGGTTAATGACTGGGTCAATGATGCAGACTGTGTTATTGCCATTCCCTGATTAGCTGAGCAAACAAACTCTGTTAGCAGATGTATATATGTATATTAGCAAGAGGGAGTTCAAAAATACTCATTGAAAGTCCTAATCTGAAAACATTCAAGCAGATTCAGTTGTTTGCTCAGTGTTTATTGAAAATGAACATAAAAAGCAAGTAAATAAAACCAGATGGAATTCATTTTTGATGACATTCAAAAGAATAAAATTCAATAGTATAAAATGCATAGTCATGCTTTTGAGAACCAACAACATAAATGTCTGCTATAAACTCAACTGGGGATCCATCAGCTAGGAGACTGAGGAAGAGAAGAACCTGCGTGTCCTAGTTAATCACAGGGAAGGACTGTAAGTCACCAAGGTACTGCAGTCGTAAAAAAGGCAAATGTGATCCCAAGGCTGCTTCTGATGAGGTATTTCCAGGAGACTCAGAGATTGTTATTACCACTTTATTGGGCACTGATGAGCCTTCATCTGAAATATCCAAAGCTGTGTACAATTCTGGGCATACAAATTTATGAAAGATTAAGTGAAGTTGGAATCTATAGAATATAATAGTGCCAAGAAGTGCTAACAGGCTGATCTGTAGATGGAGAGCCTGTCTTACAGGAATGGACTAAAAGACTAAAGACTTTGGCTAGTTTAACTTAACAAAGCTAAAGCTGAGATGGAACATGGCGGTAGTCCATAAAACTACTAGGAACTTCATCAAATGAAGTTAAAAGCAATATTAATGGTAAGGAAACAAATCAGTATTACAGAGACATGAATGTGGGTTGGCTTGAAATCTGAATTAAAAAAAAAAAAAACACCACCACTGCCATTTGAGCAGCAAGACTCTCGGAGAGTGTTCCCAGCAGGATAATGGTTACAGAAAACCTAACTGCTTCTAAAACAGATCAAGATAAGTTTTATACGGGAACTATAAAATGATGCGTCTATGATAACTTTGTTTAGGACTCACTGACTTATCCCATGCTGCAGATTAATTCACTTTAAAAACATGTCTGAATATTGGCAGTAATCCTTCCTCATTGTTTCTCTTGTCTAGCTGCAATATATTTAGACCCCCATGCTACACTTAACTACCTTGACAGATCCTTATTATACATTTGGAGCTTTCAGTAAGCTTTTCTTGGTTACAGTACTTACAGTAATTTTTTGGTTACAGTAAGGTTTTCTTGGTTAGAACAGTTGCAGGAGGTTCCTGATCTCCCTCAGTAATGTGGAAAATACCAATCATTTGTTTGCAGATCAAAATATCAGTTGAAAGAGGTTCAGCAGTTTCTTTCACTGAAGGAGCCATTGATAATTCTGCCTTATAGCAAGCAGTACAGCATTAGGGAACAGCAAAGCTAAATGAATTCTGAGACACAGACATATAAACATCTGTATTTCTAATGGCCATAATAAATCTTAACTGTTAAAAAAAAAGCAAAACCACCATTTTGGCTAGGTTGATAATTGGATCAATTTTTCACTTATGGGTTGTCAATTGCTTGACATTTTAATGCATGAACAACAGATCTCAAAAGTATTTTAATTAGCACAGTAGGACTCAAACCTAACCCTAGCCTTCTAATTACAGTGCTAAACCATGCCTGAATATCTGTTTACTAAACAGAAGTTAATTAAAAGCATGGATCCATACTATACACACAGCATTAAACTGAATGCTGAAAGGGTACACCATCTGCAGAAAAATGGAACTAAAGTGACAGTTAAGGATCTTTATAGATCCATGAACTCCTTTCTCTCCCAGTACCACTCTACCTGGTTTCATTGTAATCAAAATACAGACAAAAGGAGATGCCTATTTTTTTGCCTCTTTAATTCTGCTCGAATTTTTAAAGAAAGGAGCTACTGAACAAAAAACAAGATGGAAAAGGGTGCAGTTTAAATTACATTTCCTCCAGTTATTCCTACCAGTCATTTATTGCTCCCTAAGTTATATCAATGCTACAATTTGTAAAACTCTGCTCTAAACCAGAGCAGTGAAGCGATCCATGTTTAGAAAACCAAGGAACAACTCTTCCAAGTGACCAGAGTACAGACTTGCAGCGGTTTTACTGGCACAGCCAAGGAAGGCAGTAGATTGCAAGACAGGTTGGCAACAACAGCCAGCTATGAGAAGAGGTGTGACCTCTGTAAGCCAGGGTTGCCACCCGAATTATAACATTGAAATGATTCCTAGATTTCCTAGAAAAACAAAGACTTGTTTGTTACTTGTGGGGGGGGGGGGAGGGTTGTCTGTTGGTGTGTAATGCTCCCATCACTGATTATTTTTATACATGTTGATCAGTCCCAGCCAAGAGCTAGACATCTCAAATGGTTTGTTCACACAGAATGTTTAACTCTGGAGAGCTAGAAAAGTTTGGACAAACATGTCCAAAATTGCACTAGTACCTTAGGGTATCTTTATTTAAACAGAAATATTCAAGCATTAACAAAACCATTCTTAGGGGAAGAGCAGGAATACAGGAGGTAGTAATGGGGAGGATCTTGTTATGGTGGTCATTAGGTCAGCTCAGCTGCTCTTATAATCACTGCCTCTTCAGTCAAACTATTAATTCTTGTTCTAGCCACAGGTAGTAGCCCTGCTGCTAATCTTCAATTCCCTGCCAAAAGCTGCATTAACACTCTACAGACATTTGGTTTCTGTAGTGCTCAGTCATTTGACAACTTGTGAAGCATCAAGAATGAGAATTAGGTGTGGTTCAAGGGTGAACGTGCTTGGCCTGGAAGCTGAAAGAATTCAGAGCAAAAGCAGCCTCTAATGAGCTAAGAATGAGGGTGCTTGAAATGTGTTAGAAATGAGTTAACCCATTCAAATGGATTCACTAGTCCCTTTAAATTACCTAAAAGGCAAACACATGGCCCACATGAGAAGTGACGGATTCCTAGGAGGCAAAAGATTTCAAAATTCACAACCAAGAAAGCTGGGAGTCATTTTCAGATCCTTGTGAGTTTTAACACAAGCTGGATTAGTGGTTAAACCTTGAATTTTGACTCTAGCATAACATATACTGGCAACATATTTAAGGAAAAGAAAAGCTTTGTGATGTAGAAAGAGGTATATGAAGAAGAGAGAGACCCTGTTAATTTTGTCATGAGTTCACATATTACTAAATATCAAGGAACCCATATAAACCAGGCATCACTGACTTTGCTGCCTATAGACTGGTATTTAATACTTCTTAGTAGTTTGGGCTCCAGGATGGAGTGGCCTGATGAAAACCTTCTACTAGAAAGCTGCATAAGAACCTGTTAAGTTCTAAAGGAAATTGTTCAAAACACCATTGAACAGCATCAGAAATGTGCCAGAAGTGGAAAAGACGCAGGAGCTGGCCAGAGGTAAGTTCACTGCAGTTTCTAGAATAAGTCGCTTGAAGCAACATATTCTGACAACTAGCTGATGTTGGATGTAGTGACTGGAAAGATGTTTCTGTCACAACATCTCTTACATTCTTCTGCACAGAATTTTGATTTGGTTCACCTAAAGACATATGCCTTCTGATACCAAAATATGTAGTCTGATTTATCACACAAGTAAAATAAAGAGCTGAAACAGTCACACATATTAATAACTGCAAACATATATTTACTTGAGACTTCATTTCCAGCAAAAATTACTTTGAAAGTCAGATTTGTTCCATTTCAAATGCATACATTAAGAATCAGCTTTTTGACATACTACCCCCTTTTCAGGAAAAAGTCAAAGTGCATCAGTTTGAAGGCAGTACAGTAGATAAATACACCAGTAAATCATATGACAACATTTGAGGCACAGATTCTGAGCTACTGTAGTATAATTAAAGACCTGTTACAGTCTATTTAGTAAAAAGAATTACCAATGGCTTCATGAGTAAAATGCAAAAGTATGTTAATGTACTAGCGAGGTAGCAAAACAGAATGTGAAATTTTTCTACACTGAATCTTATTTCAGTAAATAGTTACTATTTCTCCTTTTTACTGCAAACTTAGTAAAGTGCTTATTGCTCAGGAAAAAAACACACATATATGTCACTGAAATTGGGAGAAAAACTCCTTAACACCAAATGTAGCATTAAGAAGCAGGCATTCTCTTTATTATGGCACCGGGTACACGGGGAATAGCTCCACCCAACGTGCACACCGTGTGCCGCATCATCTAAAGTTTATATTGCTCTATCATATACATATGCATTAAATTTCCAGGAATTATTATACATATTCATTCTATTTCTTAGAACTAATTATTACATTTACATAATCATTACGCATGCGGTTTGAGTCGCTGGGGGTCTTCTGTGGGGGTCTCTGGTGGTCCCTAATGGTGTCAGAAGAGGTGTCACTCAGTGTCTTGCCATGAACTTTGCTCTACTTTTCCATACATGGTCTCAACTTGGCTCGCTTCCTTGTTTGAGAAAAGCTGTCTTGGTCCTAATCTTGGCTCCAACTGGCTTCTGCTGGTTTATCTGTACTTTCTCAGGATGTATCAGTCCCAGCTGCACCTGTGTCCTTGGGTATGTTTGTCTGAGGCTCCTGTTGAGACTCCTTCTTGTCTGAGCTGGTAACAGTTCCCTCATTCCCCCCCGCTTTGAGACTCTTTCTTGTCTGGGGCCTTTTGGTAACATATAGAGACATTAATGTTTTACATGCATTAATGGAAAGAGAATTTTTCACAGAGAAACAACCAACTTTGACTTACCACAGCTCTGCTCTATGATAAAATTCTGCAACCAGGCAGCTGCCGTGAAGCAATGGTGGACAGCAATTTGTTTCCACGTCAAGTAGCATCTTTAATTGCCAACATAGCTAGAATAACCCCCAGTTCAGACCTCATATTCCAAAGAAGGGATGAGGAGACTTGTTCTTTTTGTAGAATTATTTTGGTGTGTATCTCTAAATCTTACTTAGCCTTATAAGACCCATTAGCTATAACCCCCTTCCCTCCACTGCAGCTCAGGTCCCTGTTCTCCAAAGAAGCAAGTCCCAGCTCTGATATGCCCCAGCTGTCTAACCTTAGCTGAGATTACTAAGGAAATTGCTAAGTTGTGAGAAAGAGCTGTGAAAGGGTCTGCAGAATAGAGTCATGCAAGATTAAAAAAAGGTAAAATTACAGAGGCTGGATTGCTGAGATGGTGATTATTAGTAGTTCAAATATTCAAGGTGAAAAACATCAAAAAGGGAAAGTATACAACCCTAAAGGAAAACACAGAGACTTGGGAGATGATAGCAACTTAGGAACATTAAGGACTGGCTTCAGAGGGCAGGGAGGGCTAAACCTTCCTCTCCTGACTGATAACTGCCTGGCCAGCAGGATTCTTCAGTAAGTATAATAATGCTTAATGTAGTTGTTTGCTAATCGTAGTTGTCTATTGCATGTTTTAGCCAGGAAGTAATTGCTTTATACTTTTAAGTGGTATCTATCCTGCTTCCAAAGTCTCTTTACACATGGATAAAGGTTCCTGAAAAAACTAACACAGAGAGGGATGGTTATGGCCATTGTATTACCTAAAGTCAACTCTGTGTGCAAAAAAGGACTCTTCAGACTCTGCCTATGATCGTTTAGGTGTTCTAATCATTTAGAACAACTGAACACACGTGCAACACCAGCAAAACTCCCCCGATTTATGCTGGTGTTCACATCATCAATGTTATTCTAAGGATACGTGCCCAAAGTGACCATGGCTTAACCAGGTAATAGTTATGTCAGAGGAGTTGTCTACATGCAACTGCTTAGCTCTTGGAATATGTGAAGTTATTTCACCTAGTTCAGTGCAAAAGCACAACTGTATCAGCTCATGTTTGCCTGGGGTTAAGAACTCCTAAGTTAATATTTGCCAAGGCTCAGCTATCACACTTCATATACTAAACAGCCATTGAATCATGTGTTTCATTTCTAAGCTAGTGTAATATAGAGGGAACCTGGATTGTGGACCAGAAGAAGCACATTTATAAAGGCTATGGGCACATTACTGAGTCTTTCAACTAATTTCAACTAGCAGGCAGAAGCCTAAGGCAGCATTATGTATTCTGGTGTACTTCATTTAATCCTTATTTGACTTTTTCAGTCAGCTGTAAATCTGCTTTGTCCTCAGTGAAGTAGTATGAAGCAAACTTTTGCTTTGGCCCAAGTCTTAAAACATGAGTTTGTACAAAGATTTATATTGAAATGATTTTCCCAAACATTGGTGTCATCAGTGATCACTACTCTACTCTGATGATATTGCTAACCATAAAATAGATCACCGCTAAGAGAAACAGGAGAAAAAGAATATTTATTTGGGTAATAGTTTTTGGCTGTTTTTTTCTGCCTTTCCTTTTCCAGTGTTTGTCTCAGGTATGTTCTGTTAAGAAACAATTAAGGTGTCAGAACAACGTGAAGAGAAGACTACAAGAGCTAAAATATTTCATAGTTACTGGAGGTTGTATTAAAACAGAAGTATTAAACAGAAAGTGGTGATTAACTTCCAGTTCCCCAGGAACCATCTTATTCTTTTAAAAACACAGTTCTGAGGGCTAGTGAAGGTTTTGCTCTGGTTGTATAAGGAGAGTAACAGAAATCAAAGTCACTGAAACTCTAGTATCAAATCTCCCACTGTTGTAGGGATGCATTGCCAACTCTGACATTGACAGTGACCTTCATCTTTCCTGCTCTCCTTCTGTGGTGCATTATAGTCAAGCTTTTAGTCTTCCATTGCAAACCAGACACTTGTTAGAGGCTTTTGGGAGGTGCTTTGTGCTCCTGATGTGTTCTGGAGTAGATGGTCTATCAATCTTCAGTTTATTCCCTGCAATTATGGGGGACTCCATGACTGAGATCATCCCACCAGGTTTTATGTTCTTCTGTGTCACCAGTGTCCCCACAGCTTTTATGGGGAAGCTGTGGTGTTTAATGCATGCAGCTTTCTAAGCTAGTTAGAAGCAGTATATCATTATTATTATTATGTTAACTCAAAGCAACTTTTCCTGCTTGGATTTGCATTGCTATATTATGACTGACATATGGCACACTCAAACAGACCAATGTGGCAGCAGGCAGAAGAGCCATAATTAAGATAACAAAGTATCAAGAGGCTGAAAATGACTTGCTTTCTCCTTTGGAGTGAAGGCATGTGGTGAACTAAAAGATATGATTTACCTACCAGACAGATAGTCATGTTTGTACCGTGAGATCCAAATAACCTGGCAGCTCTGAAAAAAGAAAGAAACCACAGTATCTCCTGAGCCAACTGCCCTCCTCACCCTTGTATGAAAAGTTCCCAGTAAATCTTCTGTCCCTAGTTTGAATGAAATACATTATTTCAACCTGTTTAAAATGGACACCTTGAACTCCCTGCTGCCTTACAAGGATCATCTATGGGTTCTTGAAATCATAAAGAGGAAGTTCTGGATATGTTTTTTCGTGTACCAGTGAGAGGACTGTCTGAGAGTGAGGGGGAGTCCCACTTCCCATGGACAGAATATACATCTTCTCCACCCAGATAATTCTAATGACTTTATTTTGACCAGTCACAAGCATTATTCATATACTCCAGTAGCAGAACTATATTTACCTCTGTCTCCTGGATTAGAAGAAAGGTAAACTAGGGATTCCCAAACTTGTTTATAGCGAGCCAATTTATGGATAGGACATAAGGGCGGAGACTATGTAGTTATGAAGATTGCTAGCCCCGCACCCAACTCCCTTTTGCACTACCCAGGAAGATCTCTAGCTACTTAATCTCCTTACAGATCCCACAGACTCCAGGTGCTTGTGTCAGCTTGGGCATCTCTTCTCCCCACCCCTCTCAAAAAGCTGGGATTCAGCCTACTTCTAGCAGTGCAAGGTCCCTAAAACTGGCCTGCCGTGATGCCCCACTGCCGTGTGGACCCGGCATGTTGAAGACGCTGATCTACACATCAGGTCCTCCCCCAAACAGGGTAGTCACATCCAAACTGTGTCCTACTCTCTGACTGTTGTTACCCCCTGACTTGTGCCCATGGATTGTTTGCAAACTGTGTCAGGGACCATGCTGGAAACATAACCATGTGGAAGATCGTATGCTGCAACCCAGCCCTGTGTTCTGGTACTGGAAGGTTACTAACATAGATATAAGCTAAGGTAACATTTTCAGAATTAATTAAACACAAACAAATTTAGAAGCCAGTTTCACCAAAAAAGCAATGGGACTTACTCTCCTACATTCCTAAGTCATTTTTTAAAATCTGGGCTTACATTTCTTAGTTACTTGAAATATTTTTGAAGACTGTACTTCAGTGCCTCAAATCCTGTGCGTGCTGAATGTCCCAATGCCACCTATGACATAATCAATCAAATTTTTTTTTGTTTTTTTTTATTAATATGTCTTCTTTTAATGCAGAACTTCTATTTCAATGGCTCATCCAAGATACTAGCTTAATTACAAATAATAAAAATGCAAAATTATGCACAGACAGAATACTTGATGGGATCAATTAGAATAATTCACGTTTTCCTATTTAAGTGAGGTCTCATAACTGTACAAAAATTTCACACTTGAAAACTTAATGATTTTGAAATAACAGTTAGACAAGGTACTCCCATTATGTATGAAGGCACTTTGATCTACTACAGACTGTTAACACTTGGCAAAACCTTTTATCACATCAGGAAAAAAACAGAGAGGTTATCACTATAGGAAGCTTAACAATAAAGTGAAGCACAGTATCAAAAGAAAGCAATTAATGAAATCTTTTGTGTTCTGTGTTGAATTATACCGCAATTAAAAATGTCCTTACATAATATACAGGGATGGAACAGTTTGCCATGACAATACAAAATGAATACCAGCATAATCACTAAGAATATTTGCTCCTACTAATACTAGTTGTTTGTTTGGCTGTTTTTTTAAGTGAAATAATTCTGTGATGGGGCCAAAATCTAAAGAATAAATATTCAAAGAAAAAAATTGATTAAGACTGTGGCAAATGAATGGCACGGACTCAGGAGGGTTTGCATCCTGAGACATTTATTGTTTGTTTCTGAGCATATTTAAAAAGTTAGCTGCTTCAGTGGTTTCACAGACACACTTTGCTAGGCCAATCATCATGCAGATTATGTCACAGGTAGCCAATCATTACACCGATCACGCACGCAGCGGTCATGCCTTGTACCTTGCTACTTGTTTAGAAAAGCTGTCTTGCTCTTAACCTTGGTTCCCACTGACTTCTGCTAGTTTATCTGTACTTTCTCAGGATGTATCATTCCCAGCTGCACCCATGTCCTTGGGTATGTTTGTCTGAGGCTCCTGTTGCTTGCTACTTGCAACTTCCACCAGTTTAACCCTGTCATGACCCTCCACATAAGACAATCAAGTGAATCAAAGCTCACCTCTGCTATCAGATAATTCAGGCACAACATGGAAAGCAACACAGAAAAATTATTCTTTCTCTCCAGTTCTCCCTTCATTGTAGAGAGTACATCCACCTCCTGTACTTTTTTACACAAGAAAGTGTTTGAATGTCAGCTTCATAATTATTTGCCTCAAGACTTTTTTAAGTTCATCTGATTAGAAATGACAGTGTCAGTATCTGTTTTGCAAAGCGTCGTGAAAACAGATACATAATATGGTCTCTGTCCCAAAAAGTTTACAGTCTATTTTAAGGTTAGAGAATAGATGATCATGGAGAAGAGGAGGGAAGGTTAATTAAATTAGGGATGAATAGCATATCAGAAGTGGGTTAACTGTGATGGCCACCAAAGAATTCCTGATAATCATAACTCCCTTGAATAATAAAATTAGATGTATAAAACCATAATTCATTACCAGGAGGTGAGATTTCTTGAAAGTCTTGTGGCTGAATTGGATTTCCAAGATGATTCAACAGAATATATTCCTGATTAATTTAACAAGGATGCTATAGGCTGTAAATATGCCACATACTGAAGTCTTTGCTGTGGAAGTAGAAAAAGGAATGCTTAAGATTTGCAAGGTTGGCAGAGCTTCTCAGCAAGATATTGTTAGTTCCATGGGCTGAAAGGCTCATATAGGCCACAATGTACAGTACTCTTAAAGGTATTAGTTAGACCTAGCAGTGGTACTTTTTCATCTCAAGAAGCTGTCTGTTTTTCTTGTGGCAAAAAGATGCAGTTTTCTGTGGGTTTAAAATTAATAAACAGATTGTGGTCTTTACTGATTTCTCCTTGATTTCTTTTCCTTGAACTTCTCTTGTGATCAGTTCTCCTTTTCTCAAGGAAAAAGATGCTAACAGAAAGAGAAATTCCAAAAAAATTGAAATACGAAGTCCTGGCATGACTTCTCTGTAGTCTCTCTCCCTTTTCTCCCTGGCTTTCTTGACAACTCTTTCCCTCTTTTGCAGTCCTGGGAAGAATGAATATAGCACAGAGAGTCTGCAAAAGCTTCCACATCACAGAGTGCTGACATGGTGTGTTTTATCTACAGCAAACTTCATGTGACCTGCTGGCAGATGAAATTTTCTCTGAACTCCCCTTAGCTCCTGTGGAGTACCAGCAGGAACTGCCTGCGCTGGTCTGACCACTGCGCCCTTGTTTCTGAGAGACCCAAGTGAGCTGCTAATAGCTGTATTTGGGAGTACCACAGGGTATTTCCTGTAGCAGCATCTATCTTTGACTTTTGAGGTTCAGGTAATCCTTTAGAAAAGGTCATCACTGATCCACGAATGTGTTGTCACAGGGCTCGGCTTCCCTGGGTTACATCACCGCAACTTTCTCCTCCAGTTTGCAGGGATTCCTAAAATCACATCCTTTAACTCTACCATCCCACTGCATCCAGGTACACTGGCTGGAAGAAGTGCCTATACCACAAACCAGTAAAGCCCAGCTCATCAGCAGATATAACCACACATATGTGAAATGGGAGGTCATCCCACTACCTACTACAATCTTTTAGTGGTCTTCTCTTGTTCCCAGCCTCTTCCCCTGCCCTGACAACATGCTTAAGGTCCACTGACATAAGTAATTAAGATATTCTTCCCAGCTGTAACCTGCCTATGATTCAGAGGCCTCACGTCAGAATGTGAATAAGAAAACTGAGCAATTCTAGATTTATTTTATGAAGTATTATCTCTTCCCTTTCTGTGCTTTCTTTTTATTGCACTGTATATTCTTTGCTGGCTGTAGCTTCTTCAGGTCCTCTGAGGACTGGTATGTCATATAGTAAAAGGGACTTTCACCACCGAGTACATTAAATTCTCAATACATAAAGAAATATTGTCATAAACCAGTTCATATTCTCGTAATAGAAGTCTGAGGCTAAGAAATCTTGATTACTTCCTCTTTTTAGATGAAGGGCAGAACAATGATGAGCCCAGCATACTTTCTATGAAGGAAGAGATTACACAGCTTTGCAATTTAAAGCAGATAAAATGATGAACTTTGTTATGAAATTTTGGTTATGAACTGCTGCTCAGTTCATTGCAACTATTTACACTATAATATTATGGTGCATGCACATGCACACACACCATTATTGAGAATACAACATCAAGAACTCAAAAGCTATTAAACTGAAGAATTTAAATTATCTGTGCAAATGTAATTCAGTCCCCTTATGTATGTAACAAAGAATACTGTAGAGGAAAGAGAAAGATTTAGAGCTGTATCTATCTCTATAGACCTTTTTCCTTGTCTTGCTGGCTTTCCTGCCAATTCATTTTCTGTTTTACTGTGCTAAGAACAAGAATAGATTCAAGTGCCTCCTGGAGGTCTTTTATATATATATGTTTTCCTGGGAACTCTGCTTCATTCAGGGCATACAATGAATGGTGCTTGATTAATGAGCATCCATTCAACATTTTGTTTTACATTCAGTTTTCAGTGTGCATTCCCATGCTTTATTTTAATTCACCCCATTCATGTTATTCTCTGAAGACACAAATATTGATTTCCTCATTTTTTTCCCTGTGGTACTTTTCATTATATCATGCAAATGCTATGCAAACAATAATTATTTTCAGATCATGCAAAATGACAGTTTGGTGTTCTTTGCCCATATTACAAATGTCTTGAAGAGGCAGAAATATTAAATTTTTAAAATATTCCTGAGTTTTGGATGTCCGTTTTGAGATATTTCTCATCAGATTTTTTTCACAGCAATTTTGCATTACAGAAAGACTCCACCTATTCCTGATACCAAAAAGAAACTGTGGTACTTTCAGGGTTTTTTTCTCTGAGAAGGCATTCTATGGGCTTAACCCTAGCAATGTCCATCTTTTTTCTGCAGTTCTAAGTTTATACAGTTCACATCTACCATGTGTTGTAACATATAAAGAAGGTTTTTACAGCTATTTATGTATTCCCTGTATTGTTAAATGACCACCTTCATTTCTATGGTACACAGAAGGAATGATACACAGGGCTTGCACAGGGCTTGGGGAAAAATAGGGTACATTAAGTCATCAAAGACAATCTGAATAAAATCATGTTTCAGTCAGAATTTCTACCAAAATATTTAGTCATTGAAAGAATGGCAGGTCTGAAATAGTGTGAATAGGCCAATCTGCAGGGTTTTCAGCAAAGATCTTCTCTTTCCAATGTCATAAATATAGTGGGAATAAAGTATAAGGCTAGGTCTTTTCTTTGTAATTTTAGGTGGGTTTTGTTTTCTTGTACAAACTGTGGTCAGAATTTCCTACTATGTGTGTCCAACGGCAATTCCAATAGCAGAATGATTTACTGAAATCAAATTATTATTCAAATTGATTAGAACTTCCATCATGTGAGATGTTAAATTGGCTTTTACATCTTTCCAGAACTGTGATTTAAAGGGTATGAGGTAAGATTTTAAGACATGAATCTCTAACACTGATTTGTCAAAATGAATACTGAGGCACAAAAAAAGAAATCCATGATCAGTGTTGATTAGAAATCGATGAGAACTGATGGCACTACCACCAAAATTCAGACCATCAGGCACTGGAAACTGAATTCTTCTGCTCTTTAAATTCTTTGGAGCAAATAAGTTCTCATATAGCAAACAAACTTATATTGCAATTCTAAATCTTAAATATTTCCATAAATAAAAGAAAGAGTTCAAAGACGTATGTATGTAACTCTTACACTAGACATAAATTCCTTTCATCATTAGTGTTCTCTCCACAATTTGACACATGATACTGAAACAATAAGGCAAACAATTGATTATAACTCAATAATCATGCACCTGGGAGACTTCAAGCTACAGGATGTAGCTGAACAGTCAGGACCACAGGGATATGATAATTTTTCAATCATAAGTAATCATGTAATTTCCTTAAATTTTACTACATTGAAAATCACTGCAATAAATAACTTTCAGTGTGAATAGAGCTGCCAGTAAATGTCACAATATTTCACCTGCAAGACTTACAGAGATTAATGCACTCCTATGAAAATTTTAACAGCTATTATAATTAGAAGGCTGTTTCGGTCTAACATTCATAACCTGCATCTGACAGTCTACATGAAGCCATAGCATTTGCTGTCCCTCCCCAGTGGCAGCAGAATTGGAGCAGTCGGTATCAAGTTGCCAAGATTTACATATTTACTTTGTTGTAAAAGAGTGGGAGGGAAAAGTGGGGATTTAATTTGCGTCCGCAACCAAGTTTTACTATACTCTTCCAGTACCATTAACGGAAATTTTTCTGTCATTAAAAATTAATGTTGAATGTTAAATCAGGTCATAAAATAGACCTTGACTAGCATAGAAGGAAAAAATGTTGCAATACTATTATATTTTAAATTTTTAATAATTATTTATGCTTTATGCACTGTACACTGAAACATCACTTTTGATTTTAGTTGATAATAGTTTATATTGCTATTTGCCGAAGAGAACATAGTGATGAAGAACACAGAAGGTAAGGTGCCACACAGAGCACAGCAGAGGCTACTGGGGGAACGAAAAGTGATTGACATGGTTCCAGCTAAGCTAGCAAATAATGGTGAGGACAAGCTAATCAAGAGGACATTGGACCCAAGTCAAGAAACAGGTGAAGCTGTACATCTCAGAACAGGGGATGGGGTTCACATGTTTTAGATTCTGGACTGTACTCTAGAATGATGAAGAGTAAATGAGACTCTGGGCTTGTGATAAATAATGAATCTTACACTCTCAGTTTAATGCTGCAAGCAAAGGTTTTGGATGCAGAAATGTGGGAAATGTCAAATAGGTTTGGATGATTTACTTTATCTCTGTGAATGACATTAATGAGTTCATTACTAAAATTGTCTATATATTCTAGCACCCACATTTAGAAAAAGGCTTGGAAGAAGGATTTGAGGTCTGGAAAACATACCTTACTCTAGCTGAGAACATAAAAAAGTAGACCCAAGAGACTTTTGAGAAGCGCCCTTTGTATCTACAGCTGTAGGAAGACGTTTCTGACAGTCCTCAAGATGGCAGGAAAAGTTGTTGGAAGCTGGAGCTAGACAAATTTAAGTAGAAATAAAAGCTGTTTTTACAAAGGGAGGATACTAAATCAATGAAAGAGCTTGACTCAGGGATATTTGGGCTCTCCATCTTTTGACATCTGCAGTCGAGATGCAGATATTTTCAACATTTAGTATGGCTACAAAGACATTCTGAGTTCATATGGGAGGTTCAACAACCTGTGTTTTGCATGAGCAAACATGAGAGTAAATAGACAATATGGTTAGAGAAGCTGAAAAAGTAATAGAGTCCATTTCTTCGTCTTCAGCTAATCTGAAGAGATTAATTGCAAGAGTCTTATCTAAAGAAGAAACTGACTGTTAATGCACAAGGCTTAATCTTCTTGGGTAAGCTTTTGGAATGCAAATCAGCAATTTATTTTCCTTTACTCAGACTGACAAGTCAGGAAATATTTGAATTTGAATTTTGTACCCCTGAATATACCAGCCTGAAGCTCTGTAGTCAGTGGAAGAGCATGTGAACATTTTTCAACATTACATCTCTGTGAACAAAACATTTTCCTGACTGTACAGAAGATGTGCTCCATGGGCTGGCAGCCTCACAGAGCCCTACAGAGAGCAGCCTTGTGCTGCTCAACTCCAGGATTAAGGAGAGAGTACATTGTACAGTTCTGTACAGCCCCTGCTCCTGGACTTGTAGGGACAGTAAAAGACAGAATGGGAACTTTTCCAGTACATTTATTTCTCAGGGCCTTGTCAAACACAAAACAGATGTCAATTTGGTTCCATTTTTCTAACATGATAATTACAATAGAAAGTACAAATTACAAATTTCTATATAATTTTATTAGACAGACGAGATTCCAAGAAGTGTAATAGAAAGTCTATCTTCTGTATGAAAATAGCAATAACTTGAGCAATATTTCAGGAAAAGCAAATTTCCATACAATAGACAGAAATTGTCAAAATCCTATTGGAAAATTAAGATTGTGCATAACTCCATAAAAGGGGCCACCTTTACCTTTTTCATATTGATTCGCCTAGAGAACAAAGAACAAGCATTTCTCCTATTACTCTGTGAAGTGCTGAATACTGATGGCTGTACTACATTACTGAAGCAGTGATCCACAACTAAAGTGTTTGAGAAGCTCTATATACAAAGAGAAGTTGCAAAAAAAAAAAAAAAAAAAAAAAGACCAAGAAAGGGGAGACCAAAGGCATGTCATTGTAAAAAGATGTAAAATGAATTAAAGAGGGAAAAACGGAGAGGCTGGGAAGACTAGTGAATTAAGAAAAAAATGGGGGGGAGGGGCAGAAACCTTCTTATCTGTACGTAAGATAAAAAGAGCACCTGCTTAGTTTCTTCTTGGTCTTCCCACTGGCATAAACCACTGTCTTTCTTCTATAACACTTTCAAATGTAGAGCTTGCATTTTGAAAATACTGTTTTCATGTTTAAGAAATAAGTCCCTGGTGACTTAATGAGAAATACTGGTTAAAATTACTGGAAGAAAAAGACTGAGTGAAGTTTAAAGGCATTTCATAAATTCATAGAAATATTAAAACAGAAGCCATTCTGTAAATTAAGTCCTGCCACATGGGCTTATATGAGGAATTACTGTAAATTAATTTACTGAAACAGTTTCTGGAAGGCAAGTACCTCACTTGCAGAAGTCAGCTAGGATTTGGAAAGCAAAGTATTAGAGTTGTGTGGATAGCTGGGTTTTTTTGATTGGTTCTTTGGGGTTTTTTTGGGGGGGAAAGCTCACAGAATTCATCTCTGGTAATAAAGTTTGCACACATATAACTTCAAAGACATCTAGATAAGACAATAAAAGGTACTTTACTATATAACAGGGGTGTCTGTCTGGGCCTGAAGGCACGGGCACCGACCGCCCTGCCTGTCCTCATGTTTGGCTCAAGCTAAGAGCAGGCACACAGTCAGATGTTGTGGCTCAGGAGGGGCCTGGTTGTGTAGCAAGACAGTAAGTTACCCATGTGCCTCAGATATCCAGCTTTTGAAATGCTAAGTTATTTTTCTCGGTCCATGACCATGCAGTATCCCAGGACTCTCCTAGGGAATCTCACAGAATGGCTGGCCATTTGCAGGAGATACGCTACAATACTGAGGACATATCCACATATGCTAGCTAAGGACACTTGACTGATTTCACTCTTGATCACATTAGGAAGATAAAAATATTAGGCTATGCTAGGTCACTGTATCCCTACTATTGCAAACCAGCACGACATATAATCCTTTTTTCTACCTATTTGTTCTTCAAGCTATGCTTGGGAAGTTTGCATCTCAAAATAGCGCAAATCCTAGTAATATTTTTAATAGCTGTGCAGGGATGTCTATCTAAATCCAGTCCCAGGGTTGCACAGTAGCTATACACCAGCAAAATCTCTCATTATCCTTCCCCAGAATTGATCCAAACAGTCGTTTTTTCCACACTATCAATCATTTTCTAACTTTATAGCTGTCATCTTATTAACACCCACTGCCTTCTGGCTTCTGAGAAGTGCTGCTGTAGCCAGCGCAGCAGCAGGGTATTGCTGCCCTTGCTGTAGGCCCTCGCCTGGCTCAAGGAGAGCGAGGGCATGGGAGTGGGGGCAGCGTGAGATGCCTACGCAGGCTGCAGGGCCACGGTCGCTCCTTAGCAGAGCCTTTCTGGTGCTCCTAGCTATCCTCTGGCCTAGGCAACAGCTTACAGGTCCTTTACTAAAGCAAATGAAAGAGGAGAATAATCAGGTCCCCAAACCTCTGGAGTATAGAGACAGACAGTCTTAAAGCTTTTTAAAATATATATTTATTTTTTGTTTTCTCTGACTTTATTGCAATCCAAAAAAGAGGAAGAGTGCAAAATTACTGACGTGGGTAAGGCAGATGACTAGTTTAGTACAAATACAGCAAATTAGGCTGTGTTATCATGTCTTTAATGGGACAGAACATTTCCGTTCCATTGATTTTTGTCCTTCATTCTGCCCAGTTGTCATTACAGCATTTCAAAAGGCCCACATGATTTGCATGTTTCACTCAAAGGATGTATGGGATTTGATTAAAATCCATACCAAAACTGTTGCAAGAATAGAGCTTCTGTGAGGTTGCAACCTAAATGAGACAAATAGAGAGAAAGAGACGGATTTTCAATACAAGATTCCTACTTTTGGGGGTACTTTTTTGTAAATAAGCATAGAGAGGGGCTGGGATCATGCATGCACTGAAAGGCAAATTTTTATTATTTGTTCTGCTCTGGTAGCAAGACAAATATAAATCCATGAAGTTAGCTAAGAAAGGGTTTTTGAATTAAGATATACATCACTACAGTTTTAGAAGTGGCTCTGCATACTTGGAGAAGGACATTCAGAAATACACCAGTGGTTAAATGGTGCTGAAATGCATGGGTGGAACTGCAAGGGTCTTATTAAATCATCCCACAAAGCCCCAAGAACCCTAGGAAAGGGTTGCTTATCTGAGGTAAGGTAAGAACAGCATCTATCCCCTACTCTGCATTCATTTTAACACATACATACTACAGTACACATTTAATAAATACTGTAAAAGTTAAGCTTAGTCTGTCGGTTCTGGTTAAGAGAATCCAATTAGCAAGGTCAGGAGGACTTGTGGTATAATAAAGTCGGATAGTAAAGTCAATCATTAGAGTCTAGATTCTGGGCCTTTTTTGAGTACCAATCCTGAGAGAAAGCATCCAAGATGGAAAGTTTTCCAGAGAGAAAGCTGCAAGAGTAGGAAGCAGTTCAGATCTTCCTGATGCTAGAAGCTAAAAAAAGCCAATAACCGTGCATGAGGTTAGCTCAGACGAGCAGCCCTCAGGAAGTAGTTTTCCAAACAGAGGCAGTCAAAGGTGCATCACATTAAACAGAGCACATTAACTCATTCAATGAATGAACAGAGCACAAATTCATTTAATGAATCTGATTTAGGCTCTACTTGACTGCAAATTGTATCTTTCTGGAAAAATAACCCAGACTACTTGTGTTTAGCCTCCATATTTTCAAATCACATGGAGGCTGACTTTATATTACTGCAAAAAAGACCTTGAAATTATAAGGATTTCACATCTATGCTATTTACGCTGTACAAAAAGATATTTCGCAGCAGCTGAACACTGGGAAATAGGAAATGGAAATCAGACTCTTAAGAAGGATGATGTTTATAGTTAATTGAATATTTTCATTGTTTACAGACTGCTTTAAAGTTATTTGCTAAGGAAAGAGCGTGTTTTCTCTGTATTCTAGTCAGTAGAATTGTTTTGCTTCTGTCGCCCCAAACAGACACTTTTCTCCTGTTCTGTTCTCCTTCTGCAGCTGAACAGTGAATCCAGTTGCTTGCCCCTCCTAAGTGGACATAAGGACCTTCTCAGGTTTTTAATGAAACTTGTGTTTCACTTTTTGTGTGTGCAAAAATAACTGGACAAAATATGTTTGCTTTGATGCTAACAGAAGCAAGAGAGATGTGACATTTCTTTTCAATAATTAATCTGTCATCCAGATATTATATCCATCCAAAGAGAAAGAACGGGGAGAGAACAGAAGGCACTCAGGAAAATGTGCATTTCTGTGTCTGAGGTAGCTTGCAGCAATAGCAACGGGATGAGAGGAGATGCTCAGGAAGAACTGTGCCTCAGAGGGGAACACAGGTTCCTGCAGAGTGTTTGAAAGTGAGTGAAGAAGATGTAAAAAACAAAATTATGTTGATGAGAGAGCATATAGTGCAGGAACTCACACATGAAAGGTCATAATGAGAGTGGCACGTGCATTTGAAATGTAGGGTGCCTTCCTCTGTGCGTGAAAACCACACTAATCAACCCTGTAATCTTACAAATGTCTGTCCTGACAAAGGATTGGCCTGTTCCCAGAGCTAACATTCGGTGCTATTTAGTCAGTACGACTCATTAGTCTTGGCTGTTTTAAGGGAATGCAGTGCAGACTTTTGCAGCTGAAAGGGTGTATTTGACATTGTACCTGAAATTGCAGATGGGAGGATTTCAGGACCCAGGAATCCCGTTCCACTCCTGTATTTTTACAAAGAGCAGAGATACTACTATACAGAGCAGTAGAATGGCTAGAGCTTGCTGAAAAATAAGGACATGTCTCACCCCAGATATTCTTTGATATTTTAAACCCATTTGTTTTCTGACTTATGTAGAAACTTTCCACAATAGATTTATCAGAATGATTAGCTCAGTTTAGTTCAATTACTGCCTGTAGCTCTTCAGTAAAACAAAACACATGGTTTTGAGAAATGAAAACTGCCAGAGACGATTCTAAGAATAATTTTCAGGAAGAAAATTCTGAAAAGGATCACAGTTTAAAATTTCAGCTGTGTTTTCATCACAACTTTCATTTGGGAAAGGAAAAGGCAAAATAATTGGAATCAGTGCCTTTTCATGCCAAGGCTTTCCACCTGCTCCGCAAGCGGTGCCTGTGCTGCCACCTGCAGCCCGCTGCTAGGTTAGACGTGAAGCAGCGAGGCTGCAAAGAAATCGGCGGCTGCTCTTTTTCCTGTCAGCGCTGGGATAGCAAGCAAAAACAGTCATAGGATTAGTACAAGTTTTTAATCTCATAAACGTGGTGCCCTTGCATCCCATAGCAAATTCAGTGAAAATATGTAGCCTAGGGCTGAGAAAATATTTTCTTGGGGCTAATTCAGATAGCAGATTCAGCAAAGAATTGTAGCATCACTGTTTAACCAAGGTTGCTTTTGCCTCTCTTGAGCCAGTGAGTGAAGTGGGTATTGGTTTCATCTGCAGAAATGTGTCGCAGCAATGCTGTTAAGTAAGCCCCAGGCAAGGATAGTGATTTCAGGTAAGCCCTCATGTCTGCCAGCAACAGGGATAGCACCTTTATAGAAGTTACTACACTCGACCTGGACATTACTCTGAACTACGCACCTTAATTTTACCTGGCTTGTGTTACCAAACATCACTGTGGGCATGACAAGACTGCCAGTCTTCAGCAGTGGACCAAGGCTGATGCTATGGTGATACAAAGAAAAAAGGGACCTTCCGGCATTCAGAAGGCCTGGGTGGAGCCTGTGTTAGCCTCGCCATGGGATTTCAACATTTTCTGCAACTTTTATGGTTTGTGGAGCACCTATTGTGTGCACTGTCATTAAGCCATTAAGATAATGCCTTTACAAAAGAATGCGGATTCATGGTGAAATCTTAAAAATATAATGATACCTTTCATAACATGGTGATTTAATGATCTTTCTTCAGAGGTGCCTGTGGTCTGCTGCACTGCTAACAGTGTGTCAGGGTGCTGAGTGATTTAGAGCAGAGACTAATTATTCACTTTCTAACTTTGTCAGTATGAAACAGCACAAGCTTCTACTTAATAAAACATTAAATAGCAATTCTCCAATTCTAATTAAAATGATGTACATATTATTTGAGGGGGTTAGACTTAGGAAGCTGTTGAAAAAATGTAGCATTTCATTTGAAAAAAGTTACCTATTTTTTCCCCCATTTAAAATTTCAGTGTTTTAATGGAATTTGTCACTATAAACAAATTCAGTTTTCTCAAGTATTTGTCAAATTAAACTCTTGGCTTTGTCCTGCTCTATTTGTGAAAATTTCGAGGAACCTTCACATACATGTGTATGTCATTCAAAGAAGCTTTTGAATAAATGAAAAATTTATGGAAATGGTCCATTGCTTTTCCAAATACTCTTTCAATCCTTTTCCAAAGGATTTTTTTGTATTGGTCAGATAGAGTCATCATGTGACCTAACTAAGTGTACAACATATAGCCAGAAAAGGTCAATTTCTTTTAAAAGCATTTATTAGCAATACATACTAAGAAAGTACTTAACCAAGACTCCTGGTTTGACTTCTACTTTCCCAGACTTTATCACGGAGATACGAAGCCCACCTTTCCCAAAAGCCTGACAAACACGTGAGTTTTTAGGTTCAATTCAAAGGTTATTAAATGACAGTCTTTGCACCAAATGCAGGATGTAAGATCTGAAAATAAGCACCCTGTCTTGGTAACTTACTTAGCGGCTTTCCTGACTCCTCAGCCAGGAGGGCTACTGCTAATGATATGTATGTTATAGTCTCCTGCAAATGTACTAGTCTAAAGAGGGGAGGAAGTGTTCTGATACTAAGTAGATCCCCAGGAAATGTAATAATTCATTAACCACTTTCATACAGAGTGGCTTTCACACTTTTCTCTTTGCTTTGTTGTTAGCTGTAATCCCAAGTAAATGACATATATTAGCTGTAAACTGTTAGCTATTACTTTGCATGAACACATGAAGAAGTCTTGAAGGAGAAGGCATGAAGAAGAAGACTTTACATGAAAAATATTCTTCACTGCTTTGGCTTCTTTAAAAATCCCCTTAAAAAGACAGGAGCAGAAACTAACTACTGAGATTAATTCAATTGTAACAAAGAACAGAGTAGATCCAAGGTTACTCAGAAAGTTTAATATTTCCTTGATATTTAACCGGAACTTGCAAGGGAATTCATCAGGCAAACTTGAATGTCTAAAAGACATGTGAAAAAGAAGTGGAGGAACTAATAGTGATACATGGGCAATGTCAAAAATAATTGATGTCCAAGGCAGACTCCAAATGTCAATATTTATTGATGCTGTTTAACTCTCTTTAATGTGCTCTATTCAAGCTCCTCCACATCTGGAACTGTGCAATTTGCAGAGTTAGCTCAAATAATAGAATGTTATTTCTGGAGTCTATGACTTTTTTTCCCCAGCTTCAGAGTAGCATGACCATAAACTGTTTTTCCATTCTGAAACAAATGAAAATATCAGAACCTTCCATGTTTTCATGAGTAAAGTCCACCTGTTTCTTTCAATTGATTTAACTGTGTTTCAAAGACTGGTGCCCTCTTATAGGCGTAACTGAGCTCCAGCAATTTGTACATTAAAAAAAGCAGGCCCTAATCATTTGGACTCATCTCTTATAAAAGCAGAGTGGTAGAGTGATGGTAGAGGTTTTTTTTTTTTTTCCAGAAGCAGAGTGGTTCTTGCAAGCTGCAATGCCATTTCTTTATATATTTGAATGCAATAGCCTATCTGAATAAATGATAAAGTAGATCCAATTCACTGAATGTTTCCTTCATATCTCTTAAGTTGATTTTATCCACCCCATTGACGTGGGCAGGCTACAAAGGCTGAGTGATCAAGATGACAAGCTATGGAAAATAGGATTTACAGTATACGTTTTGAAATGCAAGAAATTCTCTCATTGATGCTATTGAATCAAGAACTAGACTCACTATCAAGAAAGGCTTTTCTAAGAAAGTTTTTCCCTTTGTATTGGCTGAAAAGTTTCAGTTTTTACTGAAAGCCTTAATTATCACATGCTCTGGTGTGGTGTACAGTAATTCCCAAAAGCTCCTCTCCATCCTTAGGTCACTCCAGCTTCCTCAGAAAGCAAGACTAAATGGGATTCAGAACTGCATATATTTCTTTATACTACTCCAGCTCCACTGCCTTTGTATAGGTGTAACTAAGAGTGAATTTGCCTGCAAATATGGAATGATAGGAAGACTTTAACTCCTGATGGGACTACTGTTAGGGAATACTGACAGGGGAGTATGCATAATTCCTTGCCTTTAGAAACAGTATGTTCACACATGATTGTTTTAACTGGAAGAACTTGGTTTATTTGATAACTCCATTTGTAAATCTGATTGTGTTTCCAAGTTTAACAGAAAAGGGACAAAATGTAACTGATGGTTGGAAGATAATTGATTTAATGAAAGAACAGCAATTCCAGTGATAGATGTCTTTGGGATGAATATAGATCCAAAGGACACACTACTTTCCATTGTGAGCGAGGTATGTGTTTAAAGGACAACAGCAGGACAGTTCCATATTTTTTTTAAATATGTCAGACAATGCCTGTAGCCAACGGACAGAGTGTGTCCATTTGCCAATGCTTTGGGGCTTCTTAAAGAGCAGTCCATTTATAGACCAAACAACAATGCAGAGAACTATAAATGGAGAGGGTATTTGTGAGTCTGCATTTGGCTGGCATGCGCACAAGGAGTCTAAAGGTTAAACTGAAAAATATAGAAATGTCACTTTGGATGAACAGTAGCCCATGGCACTGCACTTTATAGAAGAGCCTATCAGTTCAGATAAAGAGTTAGTGAAATGTACATATACACCATAAGCTATAACCTTGGGAAAAAAATCTGAGCTGTTCTATATTTGATTTTGCACATATTCAGGAATGGCAAATTAAGGAAGAGGGCATTATCAGCGCTCACCAGCCCTCATGACCCTATGAACCACACACCAAAATTTTCACATGACCAAGAACAACAAACCATAAACCAGGTACTTTGGAGAGTCAAGAGGAGGAGAGGCTCTGGGAATGGCAAGAAACGACAGTAGTTTTCTTGCTGAAAGCAGGAAGAGGTTGAAAAAGGGCCTGCAGCCTGGTCTGACAACGCTGAGCTCCACAGCTTTCATTTCAGAGTGAAGAAGCTGGCTCATCCCAAAGCCCCTATAGACACACAGCTTGCCTCTTGCCCTAGTCCCATATGTGAGCAGTCCTCAGGAGGTATACGTAATTACAACGTTTTTTCTTAGTAGGAGGAGAAAGAGGAAAGAAAACTAATTTCTTTTAAAGATTATTTTAAAAGACAGCCTTTGAAAGCAATGAAGCATGACTACTGCACTCTCACAAACAAACTTGAAACACTAGCTGTATTTTGGAAAGTTTGGGTGATGTTTGTTTGCAGCTGATTGTTATTTTTTCAGCATAATGCCTATACCTGGCATCACATTTGGCTTGTATTATTGACACTTATGGGTAAGCACTATGCACTATTGCATCTACCAATTTCTAGCGTGTATCAGCAGATGAGAAACACCATATAATTGGCTCCAAGTGAGCCTTAGGCATGGCTTGTTTTAAAGACCTACATAGGCCTACGGAATCTGAGACAAAAGCTTCTCGAAAATATTAATTCGCCTATGAAAGGCTTGATGTAGAAGCTGGTTTCATATTGAACATCCTTACCCACAGGAATGACAGAATGTAATACCTTCATCTACTTGAGAAATAGAGATGATCTCCAGTAAGAACCCTTCCTCATGACCATCTAACAGACTGAATCTTGACGTCTTTGATACGGGACACTCCTACAGATTCATTGTTCAGTCTATATTGTCTCTTGACATCAGAATGAAAAAAAGAGGTCAGAAAGTAAACATACATTGAAAATATTCAACCATCACAAATTTAGGATAAGTCAGCAAAAAAAATCACAAAATTATAAATTCATACAGGATTTTGGAAATATCCCTGAAACTTAAAGGCTCCTGAAAGTATACTTACTATAACTCAAAATTATTCTGGTTCTTATTTCTTTTCTTATTTAGGTACACAACTGTGTATCTAAAGAAAGAATCTATTCAAATCCAGATGCTCCAGTCACTGAAAGTCCTGTGAATTTTCTGGACTCAAAATTTCTCTGGACAAGTAAACAAGAGCATTTAGCCGGTGTTTTGTCTATTCAGGGGACTGTAAAAACTAACAGTGTTGGATGCAAATCTCTAAGCAATCAGAAGGTGGCACCTTATTAACACTACTGCGGCAGTGCTATGCTTGGTTTGTGGTTTGATTGTGCAGAACAGGTTGCTGCTAGTTACTGGCCAAGTTCAAAAAGAGCAATGAGACCTGAACTTCTGTAAGCAATAAAAAAGGGAAAAAGAGGAATCCTCTGAAATGTGAGATAAAGGCTTCTGGTGATATGACAGGCCTACCAGTATGTAGCAGAGTCAGTGTTTGGAGGCATATAAAACACATGACACAGTTACCTATAATTTGAAGACAGAGAAACACACCAGATATTATTATTGTTGTTATTATTACTATTATTATTATTATTCATTTGCAATACTGTTCTTATGTTTACTGGCAACACTTTTGAGAACTTAAACTCCCCTCAAGTGCTGAATACATGCAAATTTGCCTTAAAGGTGTTGGGTTAATTCCAGTCCTTCCCAGATATGCAGGGATTAGACTTTGAAATATGGAGTATATAGTACAACCATAATCCCTTGAGTTTTGAAAAATGCTGAGGACAGTTTTGTGACTTTGCAGACTTATGATGATGGCCAGAACTTTTATGTGACCCCCTCCATCCCCAGATCTGGAAAACTAGGTCTTTATCCCTGTTAAACAACCACTCTGACATCAAGGCACCACGGAAAGAATAGTGGGGTAGAAGAAGAGAACTGAATAACATGTCTGACCAGGTGGCCTAAGGAAGGGACTATGCAAAGCAGGGTGTAGACCCAGCCTCACTCCAGTGCAGTCACATAACTGTTGATCTAGACCAAACTCTTGTCTAATAGGCCTAAAACAAGAACAAGGAAAACTCTGTTTTATCTATAAAAGACAATGCAGACACTCCATAATACATCTAAGCTGGACTCCCCTCTTGTTTTAGGAGCAGAAGGACCTACTCTACAGTTTGCCTTAACTGAACACAGCTGGATTAGTTGAAAAAGTTGTAAATATCTGAAATTTCGCATTGTGTTAATGAGCAGTGATTACTGTTAGTGTCTGATTGAAAAGAAAAGAAGTGGGAATATTACCTTTTAAGAGCTTCTAGCATGAGACAGATTGAAAATTGTACTGCTAGACAGAGGTTCTGTTTATTCTGAGTTGTAAAAATTCAGACACTGAATGGAGCAGAATTTCCACAGGCTCCTCAGCTCAGTACAGCACATTGCACAAGTGGTTAAACGCACCTAACGAGCTAGAAGCTTACTTCGAGGTGCTTTCAAGACATAATGGTAGAATGCAAAATGGGAAAAAAGATGGAGAAATATCACTTTCACCACAATAACTGGACCCTTCCCTGTCTGAACTGCTAGCTGCATACTCAGGGACACAGAGCTACATTCAAATTCAAACAGCATGTACGCTGAACATCAAGCCCTGTTTACACTATAAATATCCATGTTTTTCATAAATTCCTAACCAAGATATAATACATTACCTTACTTCTTTTGCGAAGAAGGAGATATAAATAAATTCAGCGTGGAAATCTGCATATCATGAAAAAACTGACAAAATGCTAGGACTGCTAATGTTTTTTGTTCGGATTTAGCTCCCTGGCAGCAACTCCTTCGCACAGCTGGCAGAGGGAATCTACCCTTCTCCTATGATCTTCATGGTTTAAACATTAATATTTCTAACCACACGGAGGGACAGATTCTGATTCTGTCTATTTTTCTGCCAAAAGTGGATTTGCTAGTAAAATTTGGAAGGGGAAGTTAGAATAAGGAACATAAAATTAGCCATACTGGGATTTAATAAACTCTTTTTAACTGCAAACAGAAGTAATCCCTAAAGGCACTAACTCACTGCCAGTTTTCCCTGATTCCTCATCACTCCTATACTGTCAGTGATCCCTGTTCAACTCCTCCTTGCTGCTCGTGCCTTCACAGGACTCTCATGTCCTCTCCCTTAGTCTCCCATTTTCCATACTCGAGAGCCCTAGCTTGTATGGAGGCTCTTCTATGCTTCATGATCACCAAAAGTTGGTCATTCCTGGCTCCGCACCTCCTGCCCTGCTAGAGCCAGTCTTGCTAGAGTGTGTCCCAAAGAGTCTTGCATGCCAAAATGAGCAATCACGACCTGCTGTCTCTGGGCACAAGTTAAAGCTTTCACTGGCAGCCAAGCCAGTCTTTCTTCGGTCCTGTGCCAGGTGGCACTCTGCCAGACAACACATATCTTTGGATTTGTTCTTCTAATAAAAAAGGGGGATAAGGGATGCCTGGGTGGTTGACCAGATTCTGATTTTACATAGAATAAATTTTAAATTGACATAACCTCACAGACTCCCACAAGAATGATGCTGGTATAAACCAGTTGATGCATAAGCCCATTTAATGATGATTGTTTAAAACCACACACCACAAATACTGATGGCCACTTTTAATTATTGCTTTTTTTAAATAACAGTGCTGAAGAATCACTTTTCCAGTATAGTCACTGTAGATGATGAGCAGTTGCTGGGCAAGACAAATTATTCCTAACGAATATATGTAAATTATAATTGGAGGGAAAAACTGAGATAGAAAGTGTCCATTTGCTAGAGTTCAACACAGTTGTTTTGATATTAGTACTTTAAAAACATGTTATTAACTAATGCAGCCAAAGTTCCAACATAGGTCAACTCCTATGGTTATATAGACTGGCCTAAATAATCTTAAATATGCACTTAAAATGTGGGGGTTATTTGTAGTGTATGGTAAAAATTAACATAATGACTCCATCTGGCACTTTTTAATATAGCTGTTGCACTGCACATGCTGCTTCTGTAGGAGCTGAAATACAACAAATCTTGCTGAGTTATTATTTCATTATCTGAAATTCTGGCAATGCTTTAAATCAAAAGGCACAAATATCATGCTGATAATCATTACTTACAAATATATGGTCTTTGTTGCTGAATTATAATAATATTAACAAAATAAACCAATTCAAATCCCAGCCAGGGAGTGGTAAGTTTGAAATAGCACTCTCAGACTGACTGGTGCAATCCTGGTTTCACAGCTGTGCAATTAGGCATCTAAGTGAAGTAGATAGCCTGTCTTTATCATTTAGATTCCATATGTAGTCAAGGAGAAAAAGAAGTACTTCCAGGGGCAATTCAGGGAAGGTGCCTCTCTCTTTCCACTCACAGTCTGTTGGAAATTTAAGCTTTAAATTACTAAAATTGACAGAATTTCTAGACAAACATGAATGTGTCTTTGGAGGCCCTACCCACAGCTGGAATAAATTGGCTTATCTATCTCCCTTGACACAGCAGAAGACCTGATATGACCCCTCTGGAGACTATCATTGATGCACATAATAGACTAAAAAATGATCAGTTCCTATTTAGAAGTTGTGAATCTTTAATCTTTACTGCATGTCTTTTTGACCACATAGTTAACTGACCACCTCACCTGGAAGTAAAGGGTATAGTTGTATGTGGTACCATATATGGTATATGGTACCACATATATATGGTATGTATAAGAATATATACCATACAGTATATATTCCTGAGATGTAAAGTCTTCAATCTTGCTCAATTAATATTTGTTGAAAATTCACTACTAGTTGTGTAGTATTTCCTTTAGAAACACTGAAGTCAAGTCTGAAGAAAATCATTGCCCTAGTCTGATCTGACTAACATAAAATAAGGTAAAATATTCTCTTCTGACTGTGAAGCACACATAAATAAAAGCCACTTACAGTAAAAAATACTTTTATCTGTCTTTCTCTGCTAATTTGCTGGTATTGCTCCCAAGATTATGCACATTTCAGAGACTCACAGGGCAGTGGTTAGTTAGGTGGATACCACAGACACCATAAGTAGCAGCACCGGCAGAAAACCAAGGCTAGGACCTGGCATGTCAGTGTCCATCCTTTACTCCTGAGACCACAGTCCTCTGTAACTCCTTTTCACTTAAATGCAATCTCTAAATCTGTCAGGACTCTGCCATGGTGAATAAGTTTTACATTAGGAAGGCAAGGTGGCCTGGCATGAGAGTAAAGCACAGGGAGTCAGGAGAGTCTGAGCTCATCTCTATAGTCTTCCAAAATCTACAGGACAGGATAGGACCAAGACTGTGCACAATATTCAGCCCCCCTCCTCTTGTCAGAGCAGGGTTACCCCAAGACTTCAGATCTTTTATATCACTGACATGCTTTCTTTCACTGTAAGACATTCATTTATGTATTTTTCTTTCCAATAATTTGGGAGTTTTTTATATATAATAACATCCTTTGAATTAAAGCAACCATAAAGAGAAAGACCTTTGCATATTACATTAAGGTCCTTGAAAACCACATTTATGTGGACATTTGATAGCACTAATTAATTAACCAATTATTTTGATTAAGTCAGTTGCCTGCAAGATTTTATTTTGGTTAATGGACACTCACTCTTATTCATGTCCACTGAGACTTTTATTAGGAATATTTTTTTAGGTTTTATTTGTTAGTGTGGAGTGAAGCAATTCAAAATTCAGTGGGTATTCAAAATGCATGAGTTAAACTTGCCTGTTATTTTGGTTTGAAATGCTTCAACTATAGGTTTAAAAATGAATTGCTCTTCACTTCACCTGGCTGAAATATCTCCTCAGAAAACAAATTTTCTGAGAACCAATTCAAAAAACTATCTAAGCATTTGACTGGCTAACTTTAAGACATATTAATCACTCTGTGTGATTACTACCAAATCATGTTGTAAAGTACTCTGCTGGATTAGGGCCTTACGGTAATCTTATCTTGTCAGTTTTTAAAACATACTTACATTTCCGTAGTAATTTGTGAAAATTCATCTTCTGCTATGTATGTAAGTGAATAGACTGTTTCAGTGACTGAATGAAGTGAGATGTCTGACAGATCCCTATTGCACACCAACAAAAAAAACAAAACATTTCAATACACAGGACAACTGTTAAAGAGCTATCCTTGATTCTGTGACTCATTGAGAAGTGCGGGTTTGATCATTATGGACAATTTCTAGGAACACAGCTCATTTCTTGGGCAAACCTACTAGAAAAATACTGTGCTCCAAATATGGGATAGAGCCTCAAGTGGAACCTGAAAAGACTAATGCCATTCCTCAAAAAAACCAGGCAAGACAGAGGAGCAACAGTTATGCCGTTTATAATAGTAAAGGAAAACATGGAATCACAGCTTCTTAACCAGAACAGATGCCTAGCCTCTTTGTCAAGCATCATTTCTCCTACCAGTGTCAAGCACAATTGAAAGATGGAGAGAATTTTCTTAGGCTACTTTTCACGACTCATTCACAAACCAGTCCTTACTTTAATGCTCTTTTTCCTCATGAATGTTCTCCCTTCTCATTTATCCAATGATTGGACAAAAATAATTCAGCTCCTGAGCCTAGAGATTATCTACATAATATTAATTGCAGATTCTGCTGTTAATTATTCCTAATATATGGCTGATCATCTTACCCACGTTACGGTCTTCTGCTCTCTAGTGGACAGCACAGGATTCTTTAACAATGGAATAGTGAATAATAATGCATTACCTGAGTCCACATTACCACTGTTGGAGCCTTACTGCCATGTTCTCTAAATATCTAGGCCCTACTCAAAGCTAAAGAAACCAGTGGAAAGATATTCAGGACCCTCTCACTATCTTCTCATGATCATTGCAACATCATCTGTTAATTTGTTCTGTTATTAGGGAATACCATCTCTGGAATGAAACTGAGGGGTTATTCTTCATCCTTTTGAATGCCAAACTCCATGAAGGTTTGTTTAATTTTTCATGACTTTTCCAGGTCTCTGTGACTTTTAAAAATAATGTTAATTTATTTATATATACAGATGCACACACACACACACACACACACACACACACACACAATTTCTTTCACTAGGGTATATACCTTATATGCTGTATTTCTTCTGTCATGTCACAGTGGTGCATCAGCATCTATAATAAGTTATCTCCTTTTTAGACAGTCCATTAGCAAAAACATATTGACAAAGGGGAAGGATGTCAGGAAAGGATAAGTGATTGAGGGCTGATGGAATTAGCTCCTGAAATATGATTGAAAGAGAAATATGTATATAGGTTGGCTAAATAATAAGAAGTAATGCGGTAAGGACAAAGTGTCTATGCATATGGAAGGAGGAAGGAGGAGAACATGATATCCATGTACAAATAAATAACTGAATAGGTAAGTATCAAGCAAAGAGAAGAGTTTGCTAGGGGTAGAAGGGAATTTTATAATAGGGAATTATGATATGAAACTACAGCATAGATGAATGACTATTCCAGTACTACCCCTTGTAATAGCAGGTCACAGCAAAATCAAGACTTCTTGGCAAGTTAGGAAAAACTGAATTTTGTCACCCCAAGGAGAATGGGACAAGGTGACCCGAGGCCAGTCCTGCCCCAAGAGGAGAGAGAAGGGAAGGGCAAGACCTGGGATGAGGAGCAAGGTGGGGAGGGAGGACCAGGGATGTTGCTAGGTGGGTAGGTAGATGAATTTGGGAACAATTACTGCTACTGCTCAGCATGACGATTTCCCAGCCAGCAGTGACCATGTCCAATACTCTCAGGTTCTTCCCCAAAGACAGCCGGCCGGGTCACCAGGACACAAGCTGCACGCAAGTTAAGCAGCAACGCTTTGCACATGTTGCCACCCCCAGCTGTCTGTCTCCTGCCTGCTTTACTCTTGCTTAGAGTCTGTCCTGTTGCTGATTTTCTTTGTGACTCCTGCTGTTTCCTTGCCCCAGGAGTGATACGTTCTCAACTAATTTTTCGAGGAACTGAAGGACCATAGTACCTAATCACAGCAGAGCTGTGCCACCCAGTTTTCTCATCACCTTGCAAAATTAGATTGTGAAGCTCTGGATCTGTTCTTTCTCACTGCCCTTTGACTTTTGATACTAGGGAATCATAGGGAGCCAGTTTTTCAGCTGACAGGTGAGTGGTCTTATTTTGCTAATGTTAGCAAGATCATCATTCTCTGTCTGTGCTGCATTATCAGACTGCTGCAGGATAACGCAGACAGCAGGGCCTGCCTCGCTGACTCCTGGAAGTCATCTCCTCTGCATATAAAGCAAGGAAGAAATTTGTCAACGGCATCTGAGATTCAGCGATGTTAAACAGAAAGGCAGGTGACAAGCCCTATTACTAGTCTGTGCATATCAATAGCTAGTTGAGTCATGCACGGCACTGGCCATTGGCATCAGAGAAAGGGGAGCTGTTTCTCATGCTGGTGGTGGCCTTGGCTGCCTTGTGCTTTGAGGAGGGGGCTCCAGCTGCACTCCAGTGTTGATCTTGTCATTAAATAATTTTCATCATCCCCATGTCTGCTAGTTGAGTAGGACTGGATACTCCCCAGCCAAGTCCGGTAGCTAACTCTTGGCACACAGTTGGGCAATGTTTTGTTATCAGAGAAAGAACACAACTGTATGTCTAAAGAACACAGCTGCATGTCACTTCTTGAACTTCTGTTGACGTGCCGTTTCTGGCTTACACTGCCACTGTCTGCTGACTGCCAGGAAACATCCGTGCTATCACATGCACCGCAGAGCACTGAAAGGGGAAACTCTCTGCCACAGCTGATTTGTCTGGCTGTATCTGGATAGAATCCACGTAACAGAATCAAGTAAGACAACTAATATCAAATGGCATAATGAGCATGAAAAACAAAATCTGTGTTAACAAAAGTATCTGTCTCTGATACTTACTGATGTACATATTCACCTTCAATTTTAGTTTTTCACCAACAGTTCGCATTTTCCTATGCCATAGTGACTCATCATTTAGTCTTATAGCTTCTCTGATAATGTGAGCAGTTTGTACTAATGTTGATAGTAATAATAAAACAAATACAAAGCTATTTGCATAAGTGTAAATAAATAAAACATCAAGGGAGGCTTTTTTTTATAGTAGTGGAAAACTGAAAAAGAAAAATCTGAAGCAGGAAAAGAGCAGAAGTGACACATTTAGCAAGAATCTTTTTATAGTACCAGGTTGCCATGGAAATATTGCAACAAACCATGGAGGCAAGCTTTAATACTTTCAGCTCCAAACAGTCTCCACTTCAGGCTATGCTCTGTTCACACTGCTTATATGTGAGGCACACAGCGCTTGCACTGCAGCGAAGCTCCCAAAGGCCCAGTCAGGATTCTGGTCTTGTCAAAACTGTAAAAAACAGTCCTTCACCTGAACGAGGGTCCCACATCTCTCCTGAAAACAAACGAAGAAAAAAAGGACTCATAACAAGCAATGCTCTGTCAAACTTTTCTCTTGTCCTTTACGTATTTTTTTATAGGGGGACAGAAATAGATGACAGAAGCCCCTTCACACTGACAGAATCTGAAAAGCCCATACTATAAACATGACAACTCTTTCTTTGGGGATAGTGGGGTCCATCCCCACTGGAAATTTATAAACCTCACTGAAATCTCTGTCATTCTGCCTTGATAGTTGCATACAATAAGGCATACTGCAACAGAAGCTCTGCTGTGCAGCAGAGCTAACGTCAAACTGTGAAAATGTCTTAGGACAGGTAACAAGCTACAACACGTAACAACTCCTACAAAATGTTCAGGTTTCCATGTATATATATACACACATATGTATTTTTATATTTAACAAATAAATACGGTCTTTTAACATTATCTTGATAATGAATAACCTATCCTGTTCTTGTTTTGTATAATACTGTTCTCTTTAGCTTTATGTGTACACACATAAGGTCTAATTTTCTCTTGAGATTCCCAGCAGCCAAACACCATGAGAGCTGCTGCTGGTGTGGAAACAGTTCCCAAGAGTTAAAAGAGTCTCTGGCCTGCAATATCACTAGTGCTGGAGCCAATGCTCAGCTGCTCTCACTGCATCATATTGTGAGTTATGGATGGCCCAAGTAAAAGTTCCCCTCATAGTTCATCTGTGCTTCCCTACCTAACAGGGTTTCCCACCTTGAACTCCCGTTATTTTTGAAAATTCATTTTAAGATTACGACTTTTTTTGTTTTGTTCATTTCAGAGTGTAATCCAGTCAGAAAGCCAACACTCAATGCCAAATCACCCTGCATGTTTTCTAAAATTCACCTTCTCCTCAGATAAAATAAGAGTGTAGAAGTACTGGGAGCTTAATCTCTCTGGCAGATTTAGAGTTCATTAATTTGCTATTTCCTTTGGAAACGATACACCCAGATGATCCTGTGATGTGCACATTAATAAAATAAACTCCCAGTGGTGCCTATATACCTATATTCTATATACCACAGTATAAGATATGTCTTAGTTCAGAATTTGATCACATTCAGAAATAACTGATGCTAGCAACATTGGCAAAATGATGGTCCAATATTAGTATAACCCTTCATGTCAGCTTCTGCTTTGAGGAAGCACACAGTTCATCCAAATTTGTCTGAGCTAGCAATTTATTCAAGCAATTATCCTCCTATTTTACTTTTTGCTCAGAAAAATGTGGACTTTCAAAAGAGCCACCTAAACCCTTTACCTCTTTGACATGGCAATACAGCCATTCAAGCAATACAGTTGCATTCATAGTTCACCTCTTGAGCTTCTTGATGTTTTAAATGACATTTTTCTTATAGGCAGCTGTAGGCTATGACTCACAGCAAAATACTGCAGACCAAAAGTCACTTATCAAGCTATTTCTTTCATACCACTTCTGAATGTGGCATTTCTTCCTTTTATCTCCCTCATTATAGAAATAAGCTGTAGCTTCTCTCCTAAGGGACAGCAGCCTGCCAGGCACGCCAAAGCTGTGATTTTTTTTTTCCTAAGTATTGCAATATGTGCTACTTTTTTCAATGTGACATTTAAAATGTTCTGTCACTAAACCAAACAACTTTGATTTGACATTCCTTTCAAAAAAAACCAAAGCTGTATGATTTTGCTACTAATACAAAAATAGTGCTTCCCTTCTAAGAAAGCAACAATATTACAGAAGGTATATTCTCAGCTTTATCAGAGAAAGCAGTCATAGAAAAATGTGCTAGAATTTTTTTTTTTTCTGTGTTTGTCCTCATGGTTGCCTTTACAGTGACTTTCAGCCCAGCCTTCAGGGCCAATCCTTCATGAGGATACAATATTTCACCTCAGGTTCATTCCTGGACAATAGTCCCTTCAGGAAAGGTCTGGAGCATCTATCCATCTAAATTATTTCAGTTAAGCCACCGAATTAGGTTTGAATCAAATCATTAGGATTGTTCACTGCTGAATGTGCAAAGTCAGCAAGATCCAAGACATTCCTCATTATGTAAAGAAAACCTAGGATAAGTAATTCATTTATAACAGTGAAATCTCAACTCATTCCTTTAAAATGGTTTAAATTCCTATTTCAACATGACATTTTAACTTGGTCTTCTTGGAGTAATTCTGAGTGATATGATTCTACTCTGAAATGCATTATTTTATTCTGGGGCTTTCTGGTCTTTATACATAAGACAGGAAATTATAAATAGAAGACTGCAAAAACATAAGGTAAACTCAATACCATTTCACATATGCTTGTTGCCTTCTGCTTATTGATCCACTCACCTAGAACTTATTGAAATTCCAAAGTTTTGAGCAATTTGTTATCATATTAAAATCCAAATCTGCTTCCCATTTTTCTCATGAAAACTGCTGAGATTTCCCTGAAATATTACAGTGAGTCCAGACTCAAGAGAACAAGTTTCCAATTTGAACCAATTATTACTTTTTTTTGTTTGTTTTAAGCATGTGAATTTAAAACCTGGTATCGTATGGAACTGCAAGGCCTCAAATGGCACTTTTAAACTATTGGGGAAGTCATTTTCTTAGCTTCCCAATGAGACCCATCAATCACTCATTTCCCAGCAAAGTACCAAGATGAAAGAGACTGAACACTTTGCTTATTTTAGCATGGAGCAAGCTCCTTCAGGTTATTTTAAGAAATTTTTTATGGCCCTCTCTGCAGAATTGGCCAGGTGGTAGTGAAGGCACTCAGTTTTACAGCTAAGGAAAAATAAAAAAATATTTCAAATAATTTTAAAAGCACACTTTCAAACTGTGTTCCTATGGCATATGTCATGCTGTGAATATAAGAGGGTGAAAGCTGCTTCTAAAGTTTTTTGAAAATCACCTGCAGGAGACCTTCAGGACTTAAATGCTGCTGATGAAAGCAGGCAACCGAATGTTCAGCTGATAAGAAAAAGACTACTTTGTATGTGCTTCTGTTACTCTAGTACAGAGTGCATATGGTTATATACAGAGATATAGGCCAGAACTGATATGCATGATAGCAAGCCTCTGAACACAGGCAGCCTTTACCCAGAAATTATCAAAATGTTCTAATGTAAATCATTATAAATATGTGTAACACACAAGACATTTTATAACCTGAAATAGTTTCCTTTGAATTAAACGTGAGTAAATGTCAAATGAAAGCGTCTTTTTTAGAGAAACACCAGTCATTTATTATTCACATAAAACAAGAGAGTTTATCACTTCTATATAAAATCCTGAGAGAATTAATGATTCTGAAAACCAGAAATGTGCAGATACTTGTCCATATCCCTGTCAGTTTCATTAAAATAAAAACAAGATACTGCAGTGCCGTGTTTTTCATTACCTCTCTCCCAGGCTTCAGGTACTTGAAGCAGCCAGCTCAAAAACAACCTGGTGAAAATTATTTTGCTCCGTTGTCATTTTACCTGCAGCAAACTGCCTGGAGGGAGGAGGATGGAAAAGTATGGCGGGAGCAGAAACCGGTCTGTGTAATGCAAACTGTATTTTCAGCTTTTCTGTAATTAACTCTCCAAGTAAAACAGATTAATTTCAAACACAGGGAAAGCTTTCTAGTGATAACAGTAGATGATGCAGGGCAGCAACTGTCAGTGCAATGCGACCTACAGCACGGACGAGAGCAAGGCACAGGCACACAAAGCAGCATCTAGAAACTTTGCAAACCAGCAGCAGAACACGACTGATGCCCCTGGGAACGGCTGACTCCCAGGGAGGCAGGAGAGAAAAGCAGGAGGAGGAAGCAGAGCATAGAGAGAGGCAAGAGCCTCTTGTTTTAAGAAAATACAGCATTACTCTTCTGAATAAAGTCAGGATACATAAGTACCAGTGAGGTAGATATGTTGGTTTACCAGGTCCAGGGTCAGTACAGCAGAGCAATATGGGTTTGAACTCGGAGTTACTGGAATAACAGCTCTTGGAAGCATTAATGGGACACATTGCTCAGGAAACTCTGAAAACAGAAAATCTGTTCAAGGAAACTGGAAACAGGAGTCCTTCTTGTTTATACAAAGCAACACGTGTTCTTGATCTGAGGAGCAATCTTACAGATTTTAGTAGAAATTGCACTGTTGGAAATTTATCACGAAGTGAAGCCTTCAAATGCACTAAAGAAAGCTGAAATCTAAAGAGACCCACTAGATTTTATAAAGGCCCAACAATATTTACCACTAAAAGGAAAAGTTGTGGGGTTTTATTCTTGAGTATCAAGCAACAATTCCCATGTGTTACTGTCTTTGTCCTAAGCAGGGCATCAAGTGCCAAGAGTTCCCTTAGTTTCAGACCCTGCTTGATTAAGGTCCTTAGTTTCTTACTGCATTTTCCCACATACTTTTGCCTGGAAAGAAAACATGGGGCAAAACATCTCCAGTATGCACCAATTGCAGCAGCTACTGAAAATCACTAAGAATAATTTTATTTAGCACTGCTTCCTGAGCAGATAAAATGGAATATGTATGCTTTTTAGAGAATCTTCACTCAATATTAATTTCTTACGTATAAATCTGTAAACTGTACAATGCACTTCTCATTTCCTGAGATCTGGAACTTAACCTCAACCTTTTGCTTTGCCTTTTTACAAGAAAATAGTTCCACTGAAATTGATTTCTTTCTGGTCTAGGTAATTAAGCTCAAAAGATGTGCATATACATATTTCTAGAAAAGAAACCAATTTCATACAAATAAGGATTTCCTCATTTAGCATTGTGCTGGCTGTAATTTTTGCATTGGATATCATCTCATTTTCATGAAGGTGTCAAAAGGAAAGCAGAAAAATTTTGTGAACAGATTTCCCTATTATTCACACTGCCTCAGTTTCCATTGCGAATGGAGATAAATCTTGCCTAGTTGTTATGTGGATTATCTTGTTGAAACCCCAGCAGTGCATTCATGTGATTGTCTGTAAATACATGGCAACAGCTCATAACATGGGACAATGACTCAGTACCCAGGAGAAGCAGGGAGGGAGAGGTAATATCTTTTATGTGATTCAGTCTATAGGGCTAGGAAAACAGATGAGCTTCCACCACAACAGTCTGTTGGATAGGTGACCACAGCCTTGCTCAGCCTTAGCAGTCAGGGTGCAATGTAAAAGTCCAACAGATTTTTTTTTTTTTATCCTCAGAGGAATCCAACATGGGCTAAACGTATCTTACACAAACTGATGATCTGACTGATAGGACTTTTCATACAGGGTGTCTAAGATTTTTGTGCAGGATCCTGTCTCCATTAGCAGAAAGTTCCAGATGCTTCAGAAACAGGGATGAAAACTCCTAGAGTAGAAAGTTATGCATTAAGCTCCTCTTTTCTCTGGCATAACCATTCTTTCCTCTTTCTGTGCAGTCTATAGTTGACATATGAAACTATCTTACACCTATGCATTGGTTAATGGCATTGGAGAAGTCTAAGGGAAGCGGTGTGACTTTTACAGCTGTATACCTCACCTACATATTTCACAGATGCCTTCTCCATTCCCGGTGGCATCTCTTTTCAGTCTCAATGCATTTGATGCATTGCAGGTTATACATAATCTAGTGCTTTGGCCACTGAGAAAAACTAACTTCCTCAATACAGACACATTGGTGTCCTTTGCTGATCCTGAAATCAGTAGGAGGCTTATCCACATGAGGATTTTGGGATGTACCTCTCCATCCTGAGCACATTCACTCTGCAGACTGGGAGGGAAGATTCATCTCACCTGCTCTGAGATGTCCTCAGGGAAGATGCATGCGCCAAGGCTACATTAAAGGACAGACTGAAAGAGGCATTCGCAGCATGTGATTCATCTCACCTATCTCCAAAAGCCTACTTTAGGATAAGACAAATTGTGCCCTAAAAGAGGCCATTTTTCTCCACTGACTATAATGGAGACTAATAACCTCCTGTGCGCCAAGTGATTAGCTCAGATGCAGGTTTCAATGTTTGGTCAAGGATGAACTCCAGTCACTGTGACCATGGTTTAATGAAGACATATCCAAGTTAGCTTTAAACTGGCAGTTGCTTAGCCCCATACCAGCATGGTACTCTGCACAGGTAGCAAAATGAATCTAAGAAGGTGGCCCAAACCTGCGGCAACTGGCCCACACTGAGCTCCGTGCACTGCAGTGCATTGATCTCCTTGCCTGGGCTAATTGGTTTAGCCCAAATTTGGATCTGTGCAGCAGGGTCCAGCTGCAGGGCACAACTGTCTCATACACTGAAAGGCAATGCTTGTCAGTCCTTCCTGTGCCCTGGTCCAGCCAAAAGTAATGTGGCAGTCATCATGAAGTGCTGAGACAGAGCTAATCTGCCCTGCTTTGCAGCATAGGCAGATTTTATGCATTTGTTTTTCAAAAGACTATAAGGACACCCCGAGTCTGCCACAAAGTGGATTCTTCACACTGACATCAGAGGGGCTGTTTATTCCTCTTTGGAGACAAGATTTTCTGATGGTGGCATCCAGAGCTTTTCAAAATCTGCAGAGGGATTATCTCAGCATCTTCTAGTACACATTTTAAAAAAAGTTTTAGTAAAATTCTCCCTTCTCTATTTTACCATTTGAACTGATTGAAATCAGATCTCTATATTTCTTTTAATTGCCCTCCTATTGCGACAACTTTCTTTACGTAGTGACTGACTCCTTGCCATGTCAGCCAAATTTGATTTAAAATTACAGTTGCCAAACTGGCATATTTGATGTATCCTGTATTTAGTTACAGCACTTTGCTATAAACACAGATGCGGATGAATCTGTTCACAATGTTTCCATTCTATAAGTATATTCTCAAACTATTTGCATGCTGCAGTGAATTTCTGTCCGTATATCTTTACTGTGATTGCCTTTTGGAGGGGAGAGTTGTATATTATATAATGGTAGAAAAATGCCTAAGAATTTATGACTTTTCATGTGTCAATGTTATGTTTTACTAATATGAAATTACAGATCAGAGATCAAGCCATAATTTCCCTGGGTGGAATTAATTATTCACTCCTCAGTGAAATATGTTTGCAATAAACACCAGAGAGGCTGTCTGTCAAAACAGAAACTAATGGTTGTACTGCTCAGAGAGCATAAGTTCTGCCTGCTTTGCAGGAAGTACAGAGTAGTGGGGAATAAAGTGTTTGATAATGATACAGAGACAGACCTGATGTCAAATTACAATTACTATTCAGATTTCTTGATGTCTAAATGAATTTTTAAAGACTAGGTATTATTCAGTTACACATACTGAAATTCAGCTAGCTGTCCTAGGTAGTGCATTCTTATCCATAAAAGGTTTAAAGATCCAAAAAATATCCTGTAGCTTCTTAAATATATCATTATACTTCAAATAGCCCTAAACCTATAGCCTAAGAAGCCCTACAAAATCTTATGTTTACACTTACTGGCAAAAACACAAATAGGGTTTACTCACATTTAAAATTAAACAGATGCACAATGCTTTGCCAGATAGGAAACTTATGGAATAAAAACTAGCATGGAACAATATTTTAAAGCTACTTTATGAAAAGTACAGGCGGAACACTTTGTCATTTCCTCTCTCTGCCTTCCTTCCTCTAGAATATTTCTGTTTGAGACTTAGGCTGAAATGTATCACTTCCCATAATTTTTTGACCGTCAGTTCTGCTCACTAGGTAGCTTTTATATTGAACTAAGAAGTGCTGTGTTTTCAATGGTGTGGTTGCCTTTTAGGAAAGGAATTATATTTCAACATTAATTAAAACTCAAGTTTATTTCTATATGGGAAAACAAATCAAAATATATGCTGGAAAGTGATGGAGCTGAGGGTTCCAGTAAACTTGGGCTCTAAGAAAGCCTAGCAGACAGGAAGCTAAGGCAAGTGGACAGATATGAGAAAAGCCAAACGGAGCTACTCCACCAGAATCCGGTCAAAAAACAATCATTCTTTGTTACACTTTAACTATGAATTTTGACAAATAATTCATCCTTGCAGCTATAAATGGTACACCCTTACCATACTGTATGAATAAAAAGTGTATTTATGTTCCTGTCAGCTGAGATGTGGTAACTGATCCCAATTGCAAAATAAACCAATAATGAACTGGGTAAACAAGTACGTGGATACTGTTAATTAGCACACAGGCATGAGCTCCTTCAGATCTACTGATTCACTCACCCATACATTCAGAGAGAGAAAACACATCCAAGCTCCACAGTATTCAGTGAAAGCTCTACTCCAAATAACCTTTTTTATCTGCACAGACCAAATGTACTGGAACAAGACTGTGTGACAGCCTTGATCAAAATATCTCCTTGTTATACAGCAGTCATTAGCATTCTACATTGGTCTTACTGCAGCATAACAGAGCTCTTTGAATAAGAGCAATAGCAATGAAATGGCATGACCATTTGTTGGGGACTAATTTGGCTGTCATCTCAGCGGCTATCAACTAGCTAGGAGGTAAAGTATTCTCTCTCCACTGCAACTGGCGGTAATCCAGTGGTACTTTGTTTTGTTTTAGAGACTGCAATGATCCTGTGCACTTGCTGGGGCTTACAGCAGTGAATTCTGGATCCACATGCATGTTACCCCTACGGATTTATGAACTGAACTTAGAGCCACAGCACACTGCCCTGCATTTCAGAGTGAGCTTGTGCTGGAGGAGGTTACGTTAAGTAGATGAAAGTCACATCTTCTAGAGTTATTTGATGAAAAACAAAATCTAGGAGTCGTCACTCCCTGCCTCAGTTCTTACTTCTCCCAGAAGTCATGGTGTTCATATTTAGCTTGTGAGTTTCTCCTGCTCTCCTCATCCACCCTTTTTTGACTAAGAAAACCTTATTTTCCCATGTATATGTATGCAGAGAAGGCAATTTCTGCTATTGCCCATCTGGTCAATATGGATTCATTTTCCCTGGGCAGAACATTGTCCAGTTCAATAGAGCAGAACAAGAGGTGTCTCTCTAGGACTGTAACCAAATCAAATAGCTGGTACCAGATTTGCTTCTTTCCTGCCTATTTACAGGCAGATGAACTGCAGCCTTTAACCCCTGAACACAAGAACAGGGAGAATGACAGCCATGTTTTTAAGTCATAAAGGACAGCATTTTGTGTTTGATGGCAAATAAACACAGCATTTTTGCACCCATGGCCCTATTCCTCAAGTACTTCTCACATTTCCTGTTCTGCTCTGGTAGGATTGCCACATTGGCTCCTAGGCCTCATTTCTGTTTCTTTGCAAGGAAAAGAAAGGACAGATTTTGTAGAAGAAGAGCAAGGAGAGTCACACCACCCTGACAGCTGGAAACCTCTGGCCCATCAAATTGTGACTCACCAATGGTCTACAATGACAGTCTAGGTAAGATGGAAAAGGGGAAAATGTGTTCCTGCTTGAAGAGAGAAGCAGCTAGAAAAGCAGTAATCAAACCAGGACTACATGCTTGTTTGAACAGATGAAGGATGAAACACTTCTCTTTTTCTGTGTTTTTTTTCCTCTCCAGCTATATTTTCTTTCATTTCATCAATACAAATTAAAATACAAGAAAAATCTATTGTATATGGTTCAATTTTAAATGATTTTGTTTGGAAGGCTGCAGTTCATTGAAGTGGAAATACTTCCCTACACATTTAAAAAGGAGGCAAATAAAAAAACCCTGTGCATTCTGACAGGCTCCAAGAGCAGAAGGCAATTACATTTTATACACACTTGCATTTTCATATGCACAAAAGTTCTCTCATACTAATAAAAATAATTTGCACAGGATTAAGTAATATTCCATAGCAAAAATGTTTATTTAATAGAACCTGTCTATACTAAAGTGCTTTTTTTTCTCACCACTTTTGCCATGACTGTCTGGATCATTTAGTGGATTCCAAATTATAAACATTTTAAAAGGCCTTCAGAGCTTCTTTGCGAAATATCAGCTATACTGCTAAGGCAGCCAGATCACTGTTTCTCATTTTCAGAATGAAACTCCACACTAGAAAGATTCAACAGAAGATCCTTGCATTGGTGAATTTTCCTCAGGGATTACAGGATGCATAGACCTGTGCATAGACAGGACTCCTCTGTACATGCATTTTTTTCCCTTCGCATCACAGGGTATGGAATGCTTCAAAATATCTAAAAAAAATCTCTTGTGCTCATGAAGCTTATTTTTTGGTTTTGAAAGCTAATCCACTACAGAATTGCAAAGATCAGTTCTGAAGAAACTTATGTATAGGTGTCATCCCTCTAACGGATCTGGTATTGTTCAAATGCAGAAGAATTTGTATTTTCACAACTTAATGAAGTTACAATGACAACAGAAAGTTTATGTCCAAGAAACTTTAACTCTTCCTACATCATATAATTCATATTCTCTAAATATAACTCCTACTTATTGTTCATCTCCTTTTATTCAACAGTTATCATGCCTTGGGTGCAAGCTGACTGCTCTTATTGCCCTTTACCATTGGTGTAATTGCAAAAGCAATATATAATACTTGGAAAAATTCTTTTGGTATATTATCAAAAGGAATAATTAGCTTGATTTTTGGTTCTAGCATACACACCATTTTTTTCCCATTTATCTTTAAAGCAGCACCGTCATCCTGATCCCCCCCAAAAGGGACAAAAAAGTCTTTGGACCTCTACTGCAAAATTCCAGCTTCAGTGATTTACATGTGGCCAAAGTACCACCCTGCACTATAATGAAAATTATGACAGATTTCTTAAGGAAATTTCAGTTGTATAGGTATTCTTCTGCCTCTATATGTACAGCTTTTAAGACCTACCATATTTCACTTAGTATTTCTATGAAAATGTAATATTATTAAAGAATAGAAGCCAATAGTACTCTTTAACTAGGTCAGACTTTGAAGTGAGAAGAATCTGCATAAAACTTTTTTTTTTCCAAAGAATAACAGAGAAAAATAGTCATTCATTGTCCTAAAAGCACACTCTGATTGAACTTCTCTGTTTCAGATACATAACATATAAAAAAAGTAGTACATTATTTAATCCAAAACCTGCTGGTACATAAAGTCGATCAGGCCTGAGGTTTAATTTAGTTCTCAGTTCCACTGTGTCTTGTCACCAGAAATGATATCATACATTAGCTGAGTAATGTCTTAGATCTCGCCCTTGCCTGAAGAGATACAGCTCATTCAGAATTATTGGTAATTACACTGTAGTTTTTCTTGCTGAAGTAGAAATAAAGTTCAGTTAAATACAACACACACTACTTATGTATCCACAGGCAGAACGAGTTCTAACAATGTTTCCTGACACACTTGAGGTATCTATAGATACCCCTCCAGCACTTCCTGTATCACCTCTATGTCACTTTTTTATAGGTGGCTTTTTAAAAATTCATGCTTTGACTAGCAGCAGTTTTGCTTCGTCAGCCATGCATAAAAATGAGACTCCAGTGCCCTGACCCATTGTCAAGACAGCGTTTCTTAATGCAACATAAATCGGAGGTGGCCTGATTAGCTAGTTTGCTTTGTCTTCCATTGTCCTAGCTATTATTTCCTGAAATCCAAAATGCTGCTGTTATTCTTCAGGATGGAAGGCAGTAAATTATTTATGTTTCTGTGACGTCATTCTTTCTGTGAGCAGCTAAGCAGATTTGTATTGATGTGATGTTTTGCAGTACCCTAGAGAGTCAACCAGTAAAGCTAAATGCCACTAATCATTCCCAGTGGAGATGTCTAAGTCAATGACCTGTATCGTTGAGCTGTATTACTTTTTGATGCTATCATTTATTCTGTAATAAGCAGTTCAATGGAGCTACCCTCTACAGCATCTGCCTATTCAGACACTCTTCTGGGGAGTGTAATTTATATTAATTTTGTGCTATATGCTGCTTTAAACATTTTTCAGCCATCTCATCAGATTTTCTGTTTGCATTGGGGAATTTAAAAGTCCACAGTTCACCCTACCAGTTGCTGAATTCTAGAATACATAATACCATATAATCATCTGTCCATCTTTGTAAGAGTCAGTTGTATATTTTGGGCTAAATATGAGAAGTAGAAGTTGAAAAGGTTCCTACAAAATCTGAAGTTCACTGGAAACACTGAGAATATGTCCAGTGACTTCAGCTAATTGCTAAAGACTGTTGCAGGCATAGTTAGATAAGAAACGGTTGCACTTATCACAGATAGGGAATTAGCAACAGAAAGATTAGAGACCGTGCTGTTCTAGTTGTGACAGTCTGAAGAGAGAAGTAAGATTACATTTGTAGGGCAGTAACATCTGTTACTAGACCATTAAAATAGTCATAGGGAATGAAAAATTTGGAGCACCTTGTGCTTGTCTTTAGGTCTCAGACAGAAATATCAACTTGAAAAGCTAACATAGATAGGAAATAATGAATTTGAGTTTAACTTGTTGAAATGTACAGAGATAGGTTCTCCTGCCAGAGTCAGTCTCAGATTCCCTGCAAGTCAGTGACAGTTTCATATGCAGATAGGCTGCTTGGGAGACCTTCTCTTGTAACATACCTGTCAAAATTATGGTAAGGTATTTATTATTCTGGCTTCTGACCCCAGTATTCAAGAACATAAATCTATTTTGTCTGCTCCTTAAAACTTACATGTGAGGACATATTTAAAAGTATCTGTGAAGAGGACCGAAATTAAAGCTGTGATATTTCCAAGTAGTCTGCAGGGGAACATTATTTTTATATTGAATGTTAGTTTTTAAAACAAATATAAATAATTTTATAACTTTAAAGGTATGACTGTACTCAGAAAAAGGAGAGTGAACATTATATAATCCTTATACAAATTTGTTTGGTTTGCAAACAATACATGATTCTTTTACCATTTTAAAAAAATGCCCAATCTGAGATTTGAAAATTTATCCTTTTTTTATGCCTTGACTACCAGTCCTAGCAATAGAAATGCTGTCGTAGCCATTTAGATAGCAATTTGCTTAGTAGAATATGAACTATAATAAATCCAACTCACTTACAAAGTATTGCAAGGGCAAGAGTAATTTAACTGTGGGGAACAACTGCAGGCGTGCAGCCACCAAGTACAGCCTGGTGATGACAGCGACGACCAGCCTACACCAGCGATCAACAGAGAGGATGAGGGAGGGAGGCAGGTCCAGGTCTGGCTAAGGAGCCCTGTGAGGCCCAGCAAACTCTTATCCTGCATCCAGGATGCAGTGGGCTATTTCAGTCTTCGTCTTCCTGCATGGTCCTGGACAGTAGTCTACCAAATCTCTCCCAGCGAGACAAAAAAGGGGGGCTGATTTGTAGATATTCAAATTCAAATTGCAAAGGACATTCTACATTCAAATGCAAATGAGCCGCTTGTGGGCAGATCCGCTACTATTTTTCTGATTGTCGCAACAACAAATATATAGGCTATTTTCATATTTGAATGACTGTTCCATATCAAAGCATGTAGAATATTGTAAAGTAATAGGAACCCATAAATGTAAAATATTAAGGAGCCCTGACAACCAGAAAAATATTTGGCCTTCCAAAGTGGAACGGTAGAAGGAAAGAGCAATGGCCACCTCTTTTAGATTCTTCTTTCAATTGTGAATTCTGCTTTAGTGACTAAGTTTATCTGTGACAGAAAATGTTCATCACAGTGCTCATAAGAAAGCAATAAACATAAAAATACCCAACATTTCTTATTAATTACTACATGTAACCATGCTATACCAATTAGAATCAACTCAGATACACTTTCCCATAGAACATCTTTGGATCCAACATGCTTTCATTCCAGTGTTATTATTTGTCCTAATGGAGTGTAAAATGCCACAGCACCTCATATATGTATGTGTAGTGACTGCTATAGCGGGTCACTTTTCTGTAACAATCATTTTGGGTTTTGCATTTAATCTCTGAGTGCAAAGGACTTTCAGTGCAACCAACTCAGTGCAGCTCTGCCTGGGGCTGGGTACTGAATTCCAGATCCTACCTGCTGCCCTGCAGGACAGGTTTCAAAGCTGGCTCCCTGAGTGCTGGTGAGCAGGGATATTTTAGGAGGACTGCTAGCTGATTCAATTAAGTGAGCACAAAGTGACTCAATTTAACGGTCCAGTTGATTTCTCTCATCTCCTTTTCCTTTAATTCAGATCCATCTCACTGCTCAGAGATAAGGACATGTTCTTTCACACATACCTCTAAAGAACTAACTAATTGCTCAGCTTTGGATGAGTTGTGCCCTAGCAAATTTTTAATAAAACATATATTCTTGAGAAGAGGACAGTATAATTCCTATCCAGGTGTTTAGTGCTAATAAATTGAAAGGTATGAACTCAAACAGAAATTCGCTGCTTGTGTAATATTCAATCCCAATTTATGCTAATTTGTTCTTTCATACATGTCTTCTGTCACCGTACTCTGTCACTCAACCAAGGAGCAATCTAATATTTGTAACTACAGAGTTTTCTTAGAATTGTTCATTCCTTCTATGCCTAGTGGAAAGCCTCTTTATTAACTCTCCCATGTCTTGATTTAGTTTCCTTGATCTTCGATAACCATGTTTTACAAAACCACTGAATATATCACAAAAACAAGAACAAAATGGGCTGGGATGGCTGCTGTCCTTCCTTCCATCATTTACACTATGAGAAGAAACAAACAGAATAGATGTGATGTACATAGCAAGATTGGTTTTGTTTAGTCATTAATATCAATAGACAGCAAAAAGTCGATCTTTTGTTGTATGGTCAAAACAGTAAATTATCTTTCACTGTTTTTCATATTCCGTACTGTTTTCCTTGGGAGTCAATAAGACTGCACAAAAGTACTTCATATTCAGAAGATGTCTTCTGAATCCTAAAAGCTAAATTAAAAATAATAGTAATGAAATATTAAATTTGGCAGAATCTTTATCTGCCAAGACAGATTAATAGGTCAAGTAGGTCCAGTCTGACTCTTAAACCAGGAATTTGCATATCTTCTGTAGTTTCAGACTGCTCCCTCATTGACTTTCTTATCCTGTTCAGCTATCAGATTATATTATTCAATTAATTTAACCTCTCCCTTTTTTATATCCCCCAGCTATAATTGTAAGTATATCAAACAAAGTGCAAATTTACTAAATCAATTTTAGAGTCCATTCTACCCTACTTTCAAGGTACGGTTTGTTCACAGTATTTCCCTGCCAGGTCCACCTTACTTCCTCCTTCTCAAACTCGGGTAGAGTCTGATTTCTAATGAGGTAGAGCCATCTGGTGTCCATCACTTATGTCACACATTCCTTCAACCTGCTTACAAAAGGCAAGCTAGTTTAATACTACAACCATCAAATTCAAGGATCATTGGATTATCTGGTTTTCTCCCCCTGCCCCGCCTCATCCAGTTATTAAAATATTTTTAAATATTGTTTGCACTTTTGTCTAATATTTTTAACAGATGTAATTCATCGTAGCACTTGAGGAGCCTAAAGTACTAGGTTAAGTGATATTTGGACATGGAAGGGTAAGTTCAGAAGGGCAAAAAGGAAGCTATGAATATACTGAAAAAAGCTGTTTTCAGGGAGGAGGAATAGAGTGAGCAATTCAACAGTACACATGAAAAGCTTGCCTATTTAAATGTATAAGGCATTCTAACTTAGAATTTTCTTCAAGACCCCTAAAATGGTACTTCTTTAGTGCTAAAGCACTCTTTTCTGGGTAGAGCAGATTGTCTGAATACATTGCACCTTCTCATAACCACCTGGGTTTTAAAAAACAGGGACAGGTTTGGCCCAGTCCTACTCGCAGTGTGAGAAGGACCCAGCTGGGAGCATGATGGGCAATGGGCAAGTCACCCGACTGCCCTGCAGCACTGCGCCACCTCCTCTGCGTTGGCAGGATCCCTGTCTATGTGTTCATCACATCGACTTTGAAATGTGATGTCTGTGTCTTCACAGAGGATGAAGGTGTTGACAATACCCACTGAATCAAAGGGAAATCCGGCTGCGGTGATGATGCATGGGCCCAGGCTTGGCCAAAGGTGTATAGGACATGCTGTGGCAAAGGGCAGCTTCTTGTCTGCCTGCTGAGTGTGAAGTTACACGTGTTAGTGTGGCGCTGAATCTGTTAATAAGACCAAGTCCTCATTGTCTAAGCAGGAGTTAGGAACCTAAATTCTTGCTGATCTGGTCCTTAATAGTTCTAGGAATGAACGCCATTATAAATCTGGCCTAATTGGCATCCAAAAGCCTTCATGGGAATCAGAGACTCATTATGTTAAGCGTTATTCAACTCTGCTCCACAAAAGGATAAAAGAACCTTTTCTGTGGGCTGAAAAAGACTGCCCTAACATTTTAGATGCTCAAAATAGTGAAAGAAATTGTCTTCATGGCAGAGCACTGAGTGTATAAACACTGGTATTCTTCTTAGTCTGGTGGCTAGGGTAAAGGTAGATGACATAGGCTTGAATGTCCAAACAGATGATGCCTGTGGAGGATACATGCAATGGAAAAACTAGGGCATGGGAAGCACTATGCCTCAGGCTTGAGATAGCGATTGACTTTGTCAACCCTGATAAGATGAGAGTCCTGGGTGCATGCAGGAGCAGAATTTAAGCAACCAGGAAAATGCATTAGAAAAGCTTAGGTGACTACAGGGCAAGTTAAAAATGCCCTGTGAGTCATTACACCTACGTTTTATGGGACGATGTTTCATCATCCCAACATTTTTTCTAAATCTTGAGACACTTTCTCTGAACTACATACATAAAATCAGAATACCAGTTAAATTCTTTTACTTCCATATTAGGATAAGAATCACAAGCCATCTGCAGTGTCTGAAATAAAAATATCAAAACTAAATAGAATTCATTGCATCAAAAAGAAGCAATTCAAACTTTCAAATTTTTATGCTTTAAATAAAAACAAAAAACAATTTTATTAGAGTTAAAATGGCAAAATAAAAAGAAAGATCTTCTCAGAGGAGAAGGCAACTAGTGATCTTGTATTTTTGTATTCCTATAGTAGATTTTTAAGTTTTTTTGGCAGGTAACTAATTTTAAATTGTTTGGGGGCATTTTTATCCTTAAGTCTGATCTTAAAGTGTAATCTCAGTGGATCATCAACTTTATTTAAAGTTCCTTTCTGCTGTGGCTTAATGCAAAGTCTAGTGACTAAATTTATAGTTTTTGCAAGGTCCACAGTATGCTATAGGGTATCAAATAAATTAAGAGATATATAAGAAGAGGAAGTCTAATCCTTTTTCATCACTCATCTTATCTACATCCTACACCAACAGTCTTGTTGCTTTCTGTTTATTGTTTTTTCTCAGCCAAATAGAAGGGAAAATGGTATGTAAGAAAACACCTGAAAACTTGCTGAAAAAAAATGAAATGATTTTACCCTTTTTATGAAAGTATGTTAAATAAATCAGAATGTCCCTTAATGTGTGCTCTTTCATCCAACCATAAGATAGTTTTTTGCATTTTACTGGGAGAATACTAGTTCAGCTATACATTTAGGCTGCATATACTGCTCGGCTTTATAAATCAATACAGCAATCTGAAAAACAATTTGATTTTTTTGGCAGCAAGTCAACAAACCGCTCTCCACACTGACCTGGTGCAGTAAATTAACTCAGTGTGAATTCAGTGTCTGGCTACTGGCCTTTACAGAAGCAGTCTGTAAAAAGCTTCCTTTCCATTTGCGTTCCTCACGGCTCTCTCAGGTGAGCCGTCACCGGCAGGTCCCCAGCTGCCAGCTTAGAGGTGACGGAGCCTCGGACGTGGGCGCGCAAGGTAGGTGCAAGGCTCGTGTCAGAGCCAGCTGCAGCCGAGAGCCCTGCACAGCCCAGACTGGCGCAGCCTTGGCTCACGGGGTCTCCTCTCCTCACTGGAGGTGGCAGAAACATCCTGGCATCGGCTCCTAGAGATCTCTGCAAACTCAGTGATTTTCACCTTTCTGCAACGCTCATGCATAAGCCCATGAGTAAATTCCAATTACACTTTTCTTAGCAAGGGAGAAATAGAGAGCATAAATTATTTAGCACCTCTGTTAGATGCTTTAATCAATACTTTATCAATTATTATTACCAGTATGAATAACATCTGTGCTCCTTCATAAGCAAAGTGCTTAACTGCATGCCTAAACTCAAGGCTTTCTATTTAATTTAACCTCTGCCACGGGCAATTTCCTATAAGCATCAAGCAAACTGGGGCCCTAGGGCCCGTACTGTGAGATAATACATCCTACAGTCCAAGGCTGGGCAAAATGATTGCTAATGAAATGTCAGTTGTTCTCCAAGTAGTTTCTGCCTTACCAGAACTTGATGAGTAATTGTTTATTTTATCTTCATCAATAATGTAGAAAAATTAAATGATCTTTTTTCCCCAAAATCCTTCTAAAATGTTAGTTTCCCTAATAGCTTAAGACAGTAAGCTTTTCAAATATGCTAGAAATATTTTCTTAAGAAAATGCGTATTCAGATCCTGTTATTACTTTTTAAAATACAAACTTTGTAACTGATATTTTCACAAAGCTGTATTTGTTACTCTTCAGCTGATCACAAGGATGAATCATACTCAAAACTTTCCTGAAACATACCTCTCAATGAAAGCAAAATCAGCTTCTGAAACTTATGGGGTCCCTTTTTTGTCATTCATAAGAAAATCTGAAATTCCTCTAGTAGGTAATTGTTCATTTAAAACCAGATTGTAATGTATTTTACATTAAACTTGATCATTTTTGAGCTTCATGTGACTCAACTTCATTTGACAGGTGATTGCTAACATGCCTGTTTTGATTGTTTCATTCTCTAATGAAAAGATACCTACAAAACTAATTTTAAATGATACTATTTGACAAATAACCCTTCCACTCCCAACCTGCCCCCATGAAAGACAGCAAACGCACTTAAAAAGTCAATCTTGATGAATAATAAGTACTCCTTCAGCTGTCAGATTGATATGTCACACTGTATGATACTTGGGTACTAGAAGAGTCCCAGCTATGAATACTAATTCCCATGAAGAACCCTCACTTCTTTGCGGAAAGACAGGTCTGATTATCATATCAAAGTCTTGAAACAAAGGCTGGATATTTGAAAACTATAGAGATTTTCCAGTCACTGCTGCCACGTTTTAGCATATCATTCCATACAGGTGTGCATAGGAACCTCCTCCCCCCCCTTTTTTTTAATAATTTACCAAATAAATATTTTGCAGTATCAAGTATCTGAAGCTTCTCTTTTCCTCTGTGAATGCTCTGTAGCTTTCTTGTCCTACAATAGCCTAGAGATGGGTTATGTGCTGGCTGTTTTTGTCACAGCTCCTTTTAGAATGTCCTCACTGAAGTTAGCTGCTCCCAAAAGCAAAGGTCTGCAGGTGACTGAAAAAGAAACACTGAGGAAAAAAGACAGGCAGGAAAGGCAAGGACCACATGTGCATTTTCTTTGCAAAAGAAATTGCTTGGCCCCACTTTATGCTGGCTGGCTATGGAGAGGGTCGGAGAGGGTAGAGCATGCTGTAAAGGACTACAAAACATCCAAGTGTAGGTGCAATTTGGACACATAATGTCTGCTGACTTTCCTAGCAGAAGCCGGTGATTCTGTGGGCACTTAAGCATTTTTCACTGCTGCTGTAGATGTTTTTAGAAATGTCATATCTGTAACTCCCTATATATCATATATCTGAGCTGGGATTTTTTAGTCAGCACTTGTGTAGTCTTTATTTCAGCTGCCTCCAAGACTCACAGAGTACCCACTGAAAACCCCTCAAAGTTTCATAAGAAAGAAATATGTAGTCTCTTACTGTCACGTGGTGAAGCCCACCTGAAAGCACAGCTTGGGTAACTGAGACCTCAGCTACACCTGCCCAGCTCTAATTCTGTTATGTGCTGGGAAAACAAACCAGAAATAATTGTTATGGGAGAGGCTTAACCAAAAGCTTTGGGCTGTATCGGCCATGCTCTAATGGTTTAGATACATGCAGGAAAGGAACAAAGAAGCATGGAAGAACTGTTAAGAGTTTTGTGTCCTCATAACACAATTGGGGTAGGAGGCAAGAAGATGGTAATAACCCATATAACAACTGCTGGCTGCATTTAGGTATGGAGAGAGTCTAAGATATTGACCAACAAGGACATTGGCAGCTCATACTGACCATCTAAGTTAGAAAGGAATAAAAAGTGAAAACAATGGCCCCTCGATAGGAACACATCCGCAGATGTCAAACAGGTTGCAGAAGGCTAAGCCCAAGATGGAAGCGCTATGTGCAAAAACCAGGCCACCAGTCAGGACTCTGGCACCTTGGCCAGCTGGAGTGAGCGTCCTGTTGCCCCAAGGCCATGGTGCTGGTCACAACTGGACTGGAGGGGTAAGGGCCTTGGCTGGTGGGAGTGTGTATTCTGTACAGAAAAAGTGACTGCGTCATAAAATAAAAGCCATACAATAGAAATTGCTATACCCACCTCACTTAGTAAATAAAATCTAAAACGTATGTCACTGAGCGGTGTGGTTCTGTTCTTGCAGCTACCCCAACCCTAAGATCCCTGTGACACTTTTCTAGATCCTACATGGCAGAACAAAACCATTCCCAGATCTGTTAAGAGGGAGATGAGGCATCCAGCAGGCAGCCTTGCAGAGGAGCCTGTGCTGCAAACTCAATTAAAGCATTTGTTTGATGCAGCCCTGCACTGTCTCTGACTTCTCTAGCATCAAACTGAAATTTGATATCAGACTGAAACCTTGCCCTTTCTTCCTCCAGCTCCAAATCATGCACCTTTTGGAGCTAACTCTATGAACCACATGGTGTTAGCCTTTGGGAATATAAATAACTCTACATCCATGAAATCATGGTCCTGTTGTAGTCAATAACCATATGGCTTGAAAAGGCAGAAACATTAATGGGGGAAAGGTATCTGTATTGCTGTTCTGAGGACATGTCATATTAATATTCTTCCTCTTAGTCCATATGGAACAACACAAAGGATCTGCCACATTCATATTTTATTATATATTTTTAGGGGAAAATTTTATTTATTGAACCTCGTCACTTGATTCCTCCTGAAAGATTCATTCTAGATGAAAATGTTCTGTGAGGAGCATACTTTCGTGAATTTTTTACATAGGTGATTAATTAAAGGCCTCAATTTACAAAGATGATCCTGCTGTATTTTACCTCTCATCAAGGTCCCGACTCTAGCAGATTGATGGAGAGGTGCAACAGATGCTAGTAAAGGTAAATATTAAATGAAGCACTCCCAAAAGCTGGCTGGTCTTTCTCTCCCTCTCTTGCTGCACAGTATTTCCAACCTTATGTTGCCAATGATTTTAAAGACCATAAAATATTAATAATAAAAATCAGATTTTGTTGGCAGCAAAGGAAGGATACATCCTGGTTGGGAATTGAGCATTTTTAATATTGTTTAACGAAATTATTGAAAACCTTTTTTGCAAATAATTTTTAAAGGCGTTTAGAGAGTTACTTTTACCTAGTAGGCATTTTAGCAAGAAAATTGCTGTCTGAAAAGCTCATCGTTTGGAAAATCTAATTGAAAATACAAAAATATTATCTATCCCTACTTATTTATTATGGGCATTATAGAGGGATTTTATGCAGGGTGACGATAGGGACTGCTTTTTATTATAACCTGAAATTATCCAGCATGTAATATTTATTTGAAATGTTAAATACAAATAAAGTTAACACACCTGCCAATTTCTCTATAAAGGAAGAACATTTATCAGAGACTGCAGTAAGGGAGTGAGAATCCTTGCTATCTTTACAACTCTACCTAGACTTCCCTTGTTCAGAGCCAAGTTTGACTTCGCATAGAGCAGCTCCATACCGCTTCATTAAATGATTTAATTTCATATCATTAAAACACAGATTTTTAAACTTGAACTATAACAGAATCTTTTCCACTAACTATGTATCTTCTTTGGAACTTCCTCTTATTTAATTGGTTCTCTAATAGGCTATTTGACTGATAATGAAAGACTTAGCCTTCTCTGTCTTTGACCTTCAAGGAACCAATCAATAGGGACTGCTGTTATTCAACAAAAAAACAGTGGGAAAATCTATGACTTTCGAGTTTAGAATCAGGAACAACAGCCCATGGGAGGGAACGGCCTCAGCAGAAAACAAGGAACCTATCCAAGTCACAGCAGACTGGTAGAGGTTGCAATCTGTTGTTGAAGAAGATTGCACACCATGACAGATAGAAAGTACCAACTCATGGCCCACGCTGAAGCAATGCGCAAGAGCAACATGAGGTAGCGGCTATCTATGAACTGAGAGCAGCTTCCCTCCACAAGCATTCCCCAAACATCCAGCTCCCCAGTTGTCCAGACAGGAAACATGCTGTGGTTCCTTTCTGACCCGCGTGCCTATTCTCTCTGCCGTGAGAGGAAAGGAAGAAAACTTTGCAGTTTTGGGTCTTCTCCAGCCACAGCCAGAACTTGGCTGAGGAAAACACAAAAGCTCAGGAGATGGCAAGTGCTCACTGGTTCAAACATCAGGCAACAGACAACATCCCTAGGATCCCCCAGCCCTGTATCCAGACTGTATTCATCCCACAGGCAGAGTCGGTACAGTTACCCTATAAGCTATTTTAAAAGCAGGTTACAGTGGCTGCACCTCTGAAATTTTTTTCTCCTTGATCTAAGTAACAAGACTCCACACCACATGGTAGAGTACATATGTGGGAAACCAGAGCACAGGTGCTTGATCATGAGTGCTGAAGCACAGTTATTTTAGCAGTTTTTGCCTCTGAATACACACTTCGTGCAACATGTTACCTGATATTTTAAAGGAACAAGTATATCACAGCACAAGGCACAGCAGCTACAAGAGGGATTGCAAACACTTCTAAGTGTGCTATTCTCTTCATAGCATTCTTCATTCCTTCTGCCCTTCCTCCCAGTTACCCCAGGTTTACAGTGCTTCAATTTATCTAGAAAGCTGAGAGCACAAGAAAAGGTCAGACCACAACAGTTCTGGTTATATAGATGGACACTGAGCCAATGACTTAAGATTGGCTCTTGCAACTACTATGTTTTCACACCACTTTCTCTCAGTTGAATTTACATGATTCATTCAGGTGTTGAATGAAACCCCTGTTTCTTTTCTGCTAACACTCTTTATCCAGTCCCCTTTCTAGAACTGAATTTTATGCCTCCAGTTAGTCAACTATTTTTTACTCCAGCTGTATTACTGTACCCAACTGAGCTTTTATCCCAACAGAATGGCCAGTCTTATTGCACAGGAGAGGTACAGTCTGGTATAATATACCCAGTTCAGCAGTACAGACATATTCTGTAAGCGAGACTATCCTAAAATAACCACCACAGGAATGATTCTCAAGGAGCAGCTGGCTGTGTTGTTCATTGCTTTCTCTTCAGCTATTCTAACAATAATGTTTGACAGACTTTTTATCTGAAGTCACAGGAATGCAGGACAACTTCACAAAAGACCTTTCAAGGGATCAAAACATGCTTAATTGATCTTGAATGGAAGATGAATAGAAGAAGCTCCTTCCTTCTCTTGTTTCAGCTATAAATGAGGCTCCTGCTGTTCTCTCCATTCTCTCCTTCCTAATCACAAAAGAGCCCAATTATATGACAGGCTATTGTATTCTTTGTTCTTTTGACTGGCCAAATTGCAGCTGTACGGTAAATGACAAGGGGTTTCTCTGTTTCTTCCACATTTTTTGTAGCTAATACTGACCAAATAAAGAGCTGGTGTGCTTGACCAGCTAGTACTTTCACAAGCCCTCTTCCCTGATGCTGAAGCTGATCTGTGAGTTAGCCGTCCTAGGTAGCAAGCAGCGACATCACACATCTGAACAGCATTTCATCCCTTCTTCAGCATTCAGAATCCGGGACTGTGGCAGAGCTGCAAAATGACTACAATTCACTTTTCCACTTGACTTTTATGACTTTGTATAATCTAGACTTTCACAGAGGACAAGTTGTAGAGAATGTTTTGTAAAATCTCATTACCACACTTCCAAGTTTCCCGCAGTCTGAAACGCTATTAGTGGAAGTTATTGTTTTGAAAGCTAATGGAAATGCATGAACTTTTGTGTGTGACTTGTGAAAGTCATTTTCTTCTTTCAAAAGCCAATGCATAGGAAAGAAAGATGAAAGGAAATTTTATCTTAGGAACTTTATTTATACACCTCTCTAATCTATGCAAGAAGAATATAAACCTTTCTTCCATCTGGATTTTTTTAGAGTGCCTTTCTTGGTAGCAATTTTTATTTTAAGTCAGAAAGTTGAGTAAAACCACCCATCTAAATATCAATATTGCATTGCAGCTCAGAACTGGTCAGTGCATCAATTAAAAGATGCAAAGCATTTTGTTGAAAGCATAGGTTGTAACCTTGACCTGATTTCTTAGTAAGACAGCTTTTGCACCTTTTTGGACTCCTAGATTAGTAAAACTCAGTTTGATTTTTTTTTCTTTTGTCCCCACAGATCTCCTAAAGAAGGACTGATGTCCTATCTCAGTTAAGAAGAAATGTTTAAAAGAAGCATACTGTCTTAAAAGCAAATAATGATTTCCTACATACTTATAAACTGTGTTTTCTAACCAGTAAAAAGTTCTTCAAAACTCTCTGTAAAATCTTTCAAACACAGAGGAGACAAACTGTCATTTATTGGTTAATGATTGTTAAGATGGTGGGAGTCAATATTTATAAACATCATCAGAATAAGATGGGGGAAGCCTCATTGGAGTGTACTCAGCTAGATGATCTTTTGCTTCTAGGTTAAATAATTTACTATATAGAGAAAAAATTAAATGCTATGGAGACTGACCAGTTGTCTCTATCCTCTTAATGGCTCCCCATTACTGTCTTCTTGATACATGTGCTGTTCTGAAGACCAGTGGCCTAAGGTATACTTCTGTTGCCAATAGCTTCTGTTAGTACTGCTTTTGTTCTCGTCTCAGCATGGAAGCTGCTTCTCATCTGTGGTGCTGGCGTAACACCAGCGATTCTTGGGCTCACCATCATTTAGTTTAACTGCTATTCATGGTTGAGATCTGCTAGAATTCTTTTTCTTTAGATCCTGCTGGCAGATCTCTGTTATTATCACCTTGCACTGAAGTAGTTACAAGTTGCATATGCCCCACAAAAGGTCTATTATAGTGAATGGTGGCTGGCAAAACTGAAAGATATGTTTCAACCCTACCCAATTAGACTCAGACTGGAATGGCATAGTAACAAAGAGTGTTATGTTTGAGTCTTTCTATATGCACTGTTGTCTAGCAAGCAATGCAGGTCAAAGAGAAGAGCCAGGTTACTCACTCTTAGTACAGCCACAGGATTGTTCCATCATGGTGGAGACAAGTCTATAAGGGCAAGAGGAAAGAGACCTGGATCTTATTCCTTACTCCATTGCTCACTTGATGCAGTGACCTGAGGCATATTATGCTTATGCCTTAACTTTTACATGCCAGCAACAAAAGGCAGACCCATATGTTCCATTTCTGCTTGAAAGCAGATGGGAACATATAAATCTAATTCCACCACCAACACTGCTTCAGTAGAGCTACAGACTCTGAGAATTCATCTTCTCCATTTTGAGGGACATGTCCTCACATACAGCATGAAGTGTAAGGGATCCAAAGGGCACTTCTTTTTACAAGCCTCCCCAAAAACACTCCTGCAACTCCAGACTTTGCCACTAGTCAGGTGTGTAAAAAAATCAAGATTTTCCCCCTCTAAAGGGAATATGTCTTACAAAATCTAAGGTTGAGTTTTTAGAATTCTGCTATCTTCTCCTCCACTTCTTATTTCCGCTTCAGTCTTCTCATATATACATATTTATGTACCTTTATATTTTTTTTATCCCCATCAATGTCTTCTTAACAAGGGTGTGTAAATACTGTTTAATCTTCATAAGTAAGAGAATGACTGGCATGGTAACAGCCAGAGACTATAAGGAATACTGACAGGTATGCTTGATCAGAAAGATTTGCCTATATGAAAGGAAAGATTAAGAGGGAGAACACAGTTTCAGTCGTATTTGTAAAACACAGCCTCCCTAAACAAAGATATTTAAGCGTAGCTGATTATATAGAGTACAAGAATACTACTCCAATTTGTAAGTGAAGTTTGCCAACAACAGACAAAAGCAGAAAAGAACTCAGAGTAACCTAGCCCAAGAGGTCACAGCAATGCTGACAGGCTTTCTTCAGATCTCCCCAATGGATTGATAGCAGAACCTGTCTTATTGTACCTACGGGATATGAGTGTTGTGCATTGTCATAATGTGTACCTCTAATGGCGATGTCTTCCCTACTGTCATGAAGAGTTCATTTGTCTGATGCCCCCACTCATTTCTGTTTGGAGGATTCAGGTTTGTAAAAAAAGATAGAGCCTGAAAACTCTATCTTATGTATTCTTCATCTGCTCTAGCACATGCTCCATCTTTATATTCTCATCCCCCCTTCCCTGCTCATCCTACAGTTGTTCTCTCATTCCATCAGATGTTTCATTTTGGACTAAAAGCACAGGCAATGCAAACATGTGGAGGAGGGATCATCTCTATTACCCAGTTTCATTCTTCCAGCAGCTCCAAAGAGGCAACAAGGGAAATCTAAAAGTCAGAACCTGCATCTTATACTAGTGTTGTTAAAATTGCTGGGCTGATGCTTGCAAAATGTTTTGAGAACCCCAAATTTAGATGCTTTGCTCTCAGGAGAGTACAAAGGAAAACAATAAATACAATTGTATTATTCTTTTCATCAAATCATGCAAGCCTTCCACAAATTAACACAATTCCCACAAGAGTTCTTATTTTGTACTAGGAAGCTTCAGAAAAGGATTTCTGTCAAGTGCAGAAATTAATATTCATTTTACAATAAGCAGCTATATATTTTTTTTAAGTAACAGAGTTAGAGGCTATGTAGCGCTATCATCTGATAAAACCTGCAAATGAGGCAGTAAGAAACTGTTCTAGTATTATCAGATAATGGAAATGCCCAAAATGAAGAATGCTATACAATTATCACCAAAAATTAAATTAGGAGAACACTTTAAACCATATGCCTTTATTGGTACAATGGACACTCAAAGATCAAACATTTTTTCTATATCATTTCCACGAAGAGATAAATCTAGATCTTGTATCTGTGTCTGGCTTTAACATCTCCTGGGCCTTTTGAAGAAATATTTGTTTCTGTAGCTGTAGCAGACTGTAATATCTCCAGTTCTGTCACATTGACTTGTTTCTTGTGTCTGAATGAGATGTTTCAGGTATTTCACCAGGTTAGACCTTGGATTTCTTTGTTGGTAGTACACTAGCAACAGAAATAGAAGTTTTAAAAAAAAGTGACTGCCTTCCCCAAGAATGGTTTCATATTTAGCATGCAGCCTGTTAGTGTTGCATATCGAGCAGGGCAAAGCATGGCTAGTATAACTCTCTAACAGTCTGCTGTCCTCCCTCTGTCACCTTTCCTTTCTTCTGTGAATTGCTCTTCCTCCTTTGCTACCAGGACCTTCAGGGCAGGTGCAGTCTCCCGGGAACCTACCTGGAACATTAATGGCTGGCAGGAAAATATAGGTCACTTGATATCACCAATAACCAGCAGTTTCAGGAGATGGCAAGTAACACAGCAGAGTTACAGTGGCAAAGATTGACCAAATAAGAGACCCTGGTTGTTGTCTGTAATGCAACGCAAAGCCATCTGCACCTTTGAGAGCAGGATTAACTGGTAGTATAAAAGACTGATGTTCTCTGCTACAAGGTAGATTTGTGATCTTGATAAATTACCTGAGATTATCAAAATTGCTGTTAAGCAACTCATTAGCTGATTTATTTTGTTCTTGGCAAAACCTAGAACAGAATCCATTCCACTAGTTAAGCAAAAAGGGGTCTATACAGAGTACCTATACAATAGGTACTTCAGAGCAGGTTGCAGAATTGTCCAAACACCGATTAGGCAACTGCCTAAACCAGATAAAAGGTGAAATGAAGACCTAAGTCCCATATTTTTGCTGTATTTGGAGATCTAACTCCAGGCAGGAGGGAATCAGCTATTTACAGCTAGGACTCAGAGTCTGAAATGCTCTCCTGGAACTGCATACCTGTGAAGACAATAAACCATCATTAGCTTTACTGGTCCAGAAAAGGTGACTGAAACACAGAATCTCAGCCAGAATCATTTTGCAGGAAACATCTAAGTGGGTCATTATATTTATTCAAAGATAGATGCCTAATGTGAAAAGTATATATTATGAGAAACCATACATTAAAAAAAAAAAACACAGCATTGAAAAGAATTTTACTTGTTTAGAGACATTCTCAAATGTGACCAGAAGGCAAATAGGAGTGTTTTCAGAGATACTTCTGTCTACTTCTATTTAAGCATGTAAAATTGAATAGCACAGCCAGATGTGGCCAATCAACACAAATTTTTAGGCCTGGAAAAACAGTATTTTTTCCTGTATTTTAATTTTTTGAACCTAACATTTCTTATATAAGAAGTCTTTAAAAGATCTTAAGTCTTTGTGATTTGATAAGATAGATAGAGAACGAAAATCCAGAACACAGACCTCTATTCACTGCCACTGCTTAGTACTCTATGCTTCTAGCAGGACATTCACAAATATGACTGTAAAATTCCTAGTCAGCATTCCTCATTACCTCTAGTCAGAGCAAACCGTGACGATGAGATTTTGTTTTGTTCCTATATCTGACCAGTTGCTGAAGCAGGTTGATCCTTCTATTTAATGTGCTCAATTAGGAAAACACTCCTGGCAGAGAAGAAGAGGAAAACAGAAAGAAAGATGCTTCAGAAATTTTTCTTTCTTTCTGGTCCTCCCATTGAGCAAATTTTTTTTCCATAAATTATTCTGTACACTAAATTTACAAGTAAGACCTCTTCAGTCATGATTCACAGTAATAGGGTCATTCTCTTGCATATCTGTTGTTTTAGGTCAGAAACAGTACCTGATTCTTTTAATCAAAGATTATTGTATAGTAGTGCATTAAGCACAAGTAATTAGACTTTTACTCTTCTGCCTGGCAAAGGTTAATAATCACACCAAAGAGAAAGATACAACAAATCTCAATAGTAGACCATTCTGGTACAGTTTGCTGATAAAGTTTCTTCATAACCTCTAACAATACGAAGCTAAGATACCCTGTAGCAAACAAGGGCAGAATTAAGGTTGCTTATGACACCTCAACATTGGCCTTTAACAACTTTTTAAATGTTTGTGTCATTTACATGCTCTCACTGAAATTTTCTATGATGAGATATTTCCCCTTTAACTGGGGAATAAACCCTGCCGTGACATGCAAACTACTTATGCTCTTCCTTATTAAATTTTTACCTATCAGTCTTTTGGCACACTGGGGGGACTGCATCTAGTGGGTGGTGGTTGCTAAAGGATGTTGTGATCAAAGAACTCAGAAGTCCCTCAAATCCACATGTTACACAGGTCTTATGAGGAACTGAGGAGGAAAGTCTTAACACAGAAAAGCTACTGTGCCCCAGCCTCATGGGCCTTCTGCAGTTTGGCAGGGCTGGTTTCTAAATAGCTTTTTCTTTCCTCTTGTCCTTCAGGTGCCTGCAAGCACTTCCTGCACCTGAATCTTACAGTAAAGTATTTTTTCCCCACTTTGCTCCCCCTGACAAAGCTCTCTTTGGAGCCTCCACTTCTCCATGGTGTATTTTTCCCAGGCTTCTTTCCAGCAGCTCAAAGCCCCTGAAGGTCTGCTCTTCTGCAGGGAAGGAGCAGCATCCAATAGCATTAGACTGCAGACACCATGCAAGAACACACAAAACTGGACCATGGCCAGATCTCAGTATTTCTAATCTGGGACCAGAGTAGCAGCAAGACACTGCCTAAATCAGCAGGCAGCCTGGCTCTCTATATATAGCTTCCATATTTTTGTTAGTAGCTTTAAAGATAGCCAGAGCTGCATTGATTTGTTGAGCATGCCCTCAAAAAGAGAGAAAATAGGCAGCTTACCTAACTGCCTCAAATCAATTCCTGACATCCTGTCGGTCTGCATTTAAATATGTTTACTGAGATTTCAAATCAAAAAAGACCCACAATGTTACAGCTAATGAAGGGCATCACTGAAACCAGTTAGGTCCTTAGCCTGGGTCTCTTAAGACATGGTATCCAGGCTGGGTTGATTCTGATCTCAAGCTCTGAAGAGCAACCTGGGCTCTGCTCAATACTTACGGGTGGTCCTGCCTGATTATCAGTGCAGGGAGCTCATCCAGCTCTTACCTCTTCTGGTGCTTGTAGTCCCCAAATGCTCCCTGACCATCTTTTCTGACTCCTTTAGGAAGAGCAACCATTTAAGCTCATTCAAATATACCTAGCAGAAAGTTTAAGAGCCCCTTGGTCCTCTTTGCAGAGTTAGAAGGTTTAAAATATTGGAATTATGTCCTAATAAAGTTGATGGAGAATTAATCTATGGGTTCAAAAATATGGACAAAAATACGGACCTATGGACAAAAATAACTCTATGGAGTACTAGGATGATTTTGGAGCACTTTCTTTTGTGGAGAATTGATACCACTAAAAGAATTAATTCTACTACCCTCATTCATAACTAATGGTATATACTAAGGAGAAAAGGGAAGAGGGGTGGCAACCTTTAAAGTACTTGTTTACAGATGAATTTAGACTGCAGAGAATTTGGAGATTTTGTTCTATTTTTAGAATATCAAAGATTTCTGTGGAAGCTTGATCCATAACTAATTCTTCTTTCCTCAGGCACCTACTTCTCTGCTTTTCAGAATTTGAAGTAGCTTGTCACAAATAAATAAATAAATAAATAAAAATAAGATTTCCTTTATTTGTCTGATCTTCAGTTTCAGTCAAACTTTCCATTCATTATGATTTAACTTTATCTAAATCCTTGATCTTACTCTACTTCATATGAAGTACAGTTACCTGCTGGTTAGGGAAAAAAAAAAAAAAAAACAGCTGTGCTTTTATTTGTGTGGAAGTTGTACAAAACTCTTCACAACAGCACAGAAGACGCACATTCATATAAAATCAAAGATATTGTCAAGGAAAGGAGAAGAGCACAGATGACTTTGGTAACTAGTAAGTGTCAATAGTTCTGAGATCTATGAGAATAATGAGATCATTAAAAGCATTCTGTAGTTTCTTTTCCCTCTTACTTTTAAAAAGTTTTATTATGAGAAGAGAAGAAAAAAGCTCATATTCATGAATATGGAAGGCTGATGGAAACAAAGAGCTGAGCTTAGCATAATTCAGGAAAATAGCTCACAATTGCACCAACCAGTCTCAGTCTCTGACCTGTAATTCCTCCACACTTTCAATTGCCTGTGCAGAACCAGAAATTGATAAGGTATTGAATCACTTACTTGACTTTTGCTCACATCAAAAAACAACTTTGAGAGTGAAATTACTGAGTTCATTTTATTTTGTTGGTTTTGAACTACTCCTTCAAGACTGAAAAGCTCATTAGGTTTCCACTGAGTATGGAATTATTCATTTTCTGCTAGACATATTCCAAAACAAACCAAAAAAAACCCCAAACCAAACCAGAAAAAACCCTCTGGCATATAGGAAAAAAATCATGTGAAATAAGGGAGAAGCTTTATTTTCTTCTGTGTTAATAATTTCTTAGAACTTTCAGGAAATATGATTTCATTCATATTATTTTTGTCCTCTGACATTTAAAAGCAGGTGACTTTCTTTTCACTGCTTCCTTGCTTTCTTTTTACATCTTGCTATTATGAATATAATCATGACTTTGTGTATGCTGAAAATCTGCTCCAAAACTGCAGAAAATGTGCAAAGAACAAGGAAAAAAAAAAATCAAGCCAACAAATGGCAGGGTAAATACTTTTCTAAAATAAACATAAAAGGATAATTTAGTGACCTGTGTTATCTCAAGGTCCAAAGCTCATGAGACACTAAGCATACCAAGAAAGGTGGCAAAAAATAGGATGGGCTGGGAATGGCAGTTTGCACATGGAAATCTAAGGAAGATGGTAGAAACAGCAAATATAAGGCTTCCCTTGTGAAATATCCTTTGGTTGGTTCTGCAGTCAAAAGGAGGAAGGGAAATAGGTTGCTTAGCCCATAAAATTAAGAAAGCTGAAGTCCACCAGCTGATTATTTCTGGCTTCTGCAGTCAGAGAGATGGATTTTTCACTTTTGAATCAGGTTATCCTTGACCCTTTATCTAAATCTGGACACCTTTGACTCTGTTTCCAAAACCTTCACCTTACCATGTTCATGGGCTGATGTTTGGTGCTACAGATAAGGCAAAAGTCTTCTCAGCCTGACGAAAGTAGAGTTCCTCATCAGTCTTTCTACAGGTTTTCAAACAGACCACAAACCACCATCTTCCAAAAGCCTCAGAGGTTTCTTTTTGATAACTTCTCCGCTACCTCCCACTGATCACAGAAACATTGTCAGTTCCTAGGGCCCTTTTCCCAGACATTACACACTTCCCCAGCTCCCTGCAGTGAAAGGGCTGCCTCTGGCAGTTCAGGGCCAGACTCAGTCATGGGGGCATTGGTGGTCTCCAGCTGCAAACCTAACTCATGACCTTTGGATAGGCACTTGCAAAATAGGTGGATCAATCCAGGCCTGGGTCTTCACTGTTTCCCTGAAGTCATCACCTCTAAAATGTTTCACTGTTGCTGAGTTTTTTCATTATCACCAAGCTTTTTTTCCCACTTCTTAATTTCATCCAGTCACGCTTTTTCATACTTTGTTTTCTCCGTTACTATGAGGTCCTTGATGGAGATCTTATAGCTAACCCACCGAGCCAGAAGCTGTAAAGACTGAAGACAAGTTTATAATAGGAAGGAAGAAAATGCGAGCAATAAAGTACTGAGTCTGGTTTTGCTTGTTATAACTTTTGTTACTATGAACAAATTGAGCCAGGCTCCATAAACAGCTTAAACAAAATGTTATCATATGACTTTGTTGTTAAATCATACACTGAACTCAAAGGGTACCCAAAATAAAAGTAATAATGAAGGATGTAACAAGCATAGTATATAGGAAGTGAACACAACCATTCTAGAGAAAGGTTAATTGACTACTTTAAAGTGTCACTGAGGAGCTCTAATACCCACAGCCCACAAGTTTTACAGGGATGTGATCACATGAGGTCTGGACAAGCATTGTGAATAATTAAGCGGTGCAATGTTTTATATTGCCAGGAAACAAGTCTTGATTCACTGGACTAAAGGTTCCTCACTCTCCTAAGGAAAACAGAATAATGACATAAACTGTGCAGTGTTTCGGAGTTGCAAGGACAGAAGACAGGTGGGGGATACAAAGCTTAGTTTCTGGAACACTATTCAGGACTTTCTCCAAAATATGTTTATACTTAAATGAAGCTCAACTGCAATCTGCAATTTCTGCTCTATGCCAACCTATTGCCAAATCCCAAGTACAGGCTGTATCTCTAATTTCATTTTCCACTTTGTGATTTTACTTGAAAGTAGCAACTAACACGCTGATAAAAAGAAGGAAAAGGTGAAAATGAGGTTGTTACTTCACAAGCAGAGATGTTGTCCCTGTTGTTTTCACCATTCCTTATTTGTACCATAGTAGCACTCATAGGTTCTGAGGCAGCTCCCATATGTCCTTGCTGCGAGACAGCTAAAGCTCTTCCAACAAGGCAAATATACCAAATGGGAAGAAGAAAGAAGGATAGAAGTTATGCTTCCAGGATGACACAAGGAGTTGTTAGGATTAGAACATAATTCTGTGCAGATATGTACAAACATGCAAGGACCAGCAGGTTCAATGAGACTTGGAACAATTATGTTCACTGTATTTACTAAGGCTGATAAACTATTTCAGGCTTCTGTTCAGTTCTGGTGGAAAAGCAGTTTTAATTTTTCCAGCCAGAGGCAGCAGAAGACAGAATGTATCCTCCTTCCCATCATTTCAGAAATATGTTAAACATAAAAGTAGCTAGTTAAAAATTGTTGGCATTTCACTGCATTTCAAAATTAGGCACTTAGAGTTCTAAGCTTGGCCTTGCACATACGCAAATAACCATGCTACATGTGAAATAAGCAGTAAGGTTCATTTCATGAAGGCCTCTGTCAATTCACTGTGGAGGAAGTTAGATGAGGAGTGAAAAGTAGTTTTTTGAGTGAGAGATGAAATACCATCTAAAAAAAACCCCAAATACAAAAAGTCCCTCTAGGGAAATAAGCAGAGAAGAAATAAACAGCACTTGATGCACTTTGTGAAAAGATCTGGATTTTCTCATGAGTCACTCTAAGAAGGCATGCAAGTGTCCTATAGCTTTCCTAGGAAAACTCCTATAGCTCAAAAGTTGCTGTTGAGGGGAGAGAAGAAGGGAGTGGGTGCTTCTCTCATGACTGGGAGCTTTGCTGGAACCAGAGTGTTGCAACCTGATTTGAAGAATTAATGGCTGGTAACGTCAGAGCAAAAGAGACAGTTTGCAAACGGGCTTTTAACACAACACTTGAACAAGAGCAAGGAGTACAGAAATGCCTTCAGTACCTCACAGCAGACCAGCTACAATAGCACAAGACTTTGGACACGAGCGTCTGTGCCTACACAGCTTTAAGAATTGGGTTAAAGGTGATTAAACTTGTTCTGGAATTTATAGTCTATCAAATTAGAAGTTACCCAGAGTCTTAAAGGAAGCTTTAGAGCTTATATGTGATATCATTTTATGTTCTTTTGGTCTCCAAAAAAAGAAAAAAAAAAGATGATGGCACACAGCTGTTTTACCACTCTGGGGGAGAGGGCCAGCAGCAGTGGGGGCTGCCAGCAGGTCAGGGTGGTCATTGGGGGCCGATGGACAGGAAGGGGCAGGGCCATGACAGGGCTGGAGCTGGAACCACTGCAGTGTCACAGGTCAGTGACTGAAGTCCCTGGACTGGGCTGAGATGGGGGTCTGGGCTGCAGGGGTGGGGGGCAGTGCAGGAACAGTGAGGCCAAGCAGGACCAAACCTTACCTTCTCCATCCTGTCCATCCTTCTCCATCCCTACCCATATAATCGCCCTTCTTGTTTTTTCCTCTTCTATTTTGGTGTTTTAGCATTTTAGATAGGTCTTTCATTCGCATAAGTATTGTTAAAGGTATATTTTGCCTTACAAGGAATATATTCTGTCTTATTTAAAATCACTTTAATAGCTATTTGAGAGCACATGCAACTTGGATTTGGAAATGATACTTAACATAGCTAACACTTGATGAAGATTGTTTGGATTGAAGCTATAAGGCAAATCTTGCAGTCATGAAGGAGAACAGTAAGTTCAATATTGTAACTATTCCAAGAAAAGGACTTTAATTGTTTTCAGATTAAAAATAAAAGCCTCCTTTTGAGAGAGATCACTGAAGTAAAAAGGAAACAGAGGACCTGAAGAATTATCTTGCTTTAGATGTGATTACTCCAAAATTGAGTATCTGCAGATTGGCTATGGGATGGATCTTCCAGGGAAAGAGATTTTTGAAGGGTCATTTATATTTAAATGAATAAAAAGATGAAGAGGAACTGGATATTCTGAGTGAACTTTACATTACAGGTGCATGATATTTAATCACTTACTGGAAAAACTGAAATGAAAAACTGATCATTCTCAGCTCACTTGGTCAAAGTGATGTTGAAGATGATTCTCTTTTAGAGATAGCATATAGAAATGAAGCTAATGAGATAAAAAAAATTTATGTCTCTTGGCTAAGTATTCCCTTTTGTTCCTTACCACAGGACTCAAAAGTGAGTTAAAACACCAAACCATGAATGAAGTAAGCATGAACTGGGAAACTTACATCTGAGCAAAGTGATCTCTAATGAGACACAGAAACAGATCCACAAAGGGATGTAGGCACCTATATCCATCTATCTGCTATTTAGATGATGCATTTCAAAACAGTGATACTCAGCACAGCACCGTGCCTTCAAATAACATTTGCAGAAGCTTGTCAGTATTTAATGAAACAAGAACTAATATTTTCACCTCCCAAACAAGTGTTCTACCTTTCTGGCTAGCGAGTCATGCTAATTCTTTCCTTGCATCCTAATAAAACTATTTCCTAATACAAAGTAAACCTTTCTCAACAAGAAAAAACAAGGCAGAAATACCTCCATCTAGTCATGTGTTTGGGATACTCTCCTGAGAAGCAGATAACACTGAGCTAAACCTCTTTACACAGGGAGGGGATAGGGTCTGCAGGGAAGGAATAGAGTCCACAGATGCTCTTTGAATGCCCTAGCTTTGTGTTTGAAAATTTAGAAGCTAATGGGTGCAAAATCTTTCTCTGTGGAAAGAGGGAAGGAGGAATGAATTATTTAGAAATTTGTCACAGAGTTAACCTCTCCAAACATTAGATAGCTACAAGGCTAGTACATACATCTGAGGCATCCACCCAGTTTCATTGGGGGGGGGGGGGGGAAGGGGGAAATCATATTCTAGAAAGGTGTCTCCTAAAGGAGCTCCAGACAACTTTCTTGAATGTAATCTTCTGTGTGGCAGATGTCAATATTTAGTCAGATGAACTCCACCTCTATTTGCAGAGAATTATAATGGACTGTGATTCCAAATGGTGGAAGATTCCTTTCTTTAGCCCAAGCTAATCCACTGCAATTGCTATGGGATTTAAGACACCTCTCACTGTAAATTTTTCTATGCTTAGTTTCAGTGATTCTTTGCTTACCAGGCTGATTTTGATAGATCTCACACCAAGGCACATCCATCTTCCTATGCAGTCTCTGCACTGTGTCCAACACAGATGTTTTAACTGAGAACTGGAGTACACTTCTGAAGTAACTCTGCCAGTCACCCCACTGTGCTTTGTTTCTCATCACGGAGAAGTATTTAGAGGGCATGAATGGATAATTTTGGATGGAGCTAAACAGGAAGATAGCCTCCAGGACCTCACACGGTACATTCCAGCTGCAAATGGGCATTAGACCTCAGGACGAGACTAAAACTAGTCCAAAGTAAAATAAATAAAAATATATGGAATGGCTATAGACACCAGGTCCTCAGCACCAGCTGTTTTTCCTCTATAAATCTATTCTTACTGGCTAATATAGATATGTCTCCCTGATACCTAATTCCAGATGGTGGACTTCTCCCTGTGAGTCTTTTTTAAGGATTTGGCTTTTGGATTGGCTCTGAAGGCAGTTTCTGATAGGCAGAAAGCTTTGTTGACTAAGCACCACTTTTTTTCCAAGAAAACTCTAGAAGCTACTGGCTCCCTTTGCAGGATGATTTATAATATGCTGTCCTTTCTACTGGAAGTGACATTGCACAGCACCATAAAAGGAGAATCAGGGACAATGTGAGACAAAGGCAGATGCCTCATATGACCCTTACAAAATCTGCAACATTTAGAATGGGTTTTTCCTTCCCTGATTTCATTCTGCACAGCTGATATGTATTTCTTTCACAAAGATAACCTTCCCTCTCTATGGAAGACTTCATGTTTTCCACAGACACCGTCTAAGTGACAGATAATTTGGCTCAGTGCATTCCCTCATTCTGTTTCCTACAGGAGCAGAACATTTGCAATTAAGATGATCTAACAGAGAGAATCACAAGACCTTAATTTGACTGTGCTACTACAGTCAAAGTGAATGTTTTTCCAAGTATCACATTTTTCACTGTTTCTTTATTCACAAAAAGATGAGGAGAAGGAGAGAAGCCAGTTTTCTCAGTCCAGATGGCCCCTCAGGCAACTTAGGTTAAGGCACACCAGCACCTAGGCCAGAGATGCCAACAAAGATGTTTATAGCCAGCATCCTTGCTGCCTTTAAACAATCAGGCTCTCACTCACAGCTGGACTGACCTCACTCACCTCTACCTGTTGTAAGCTGCATGCACCCCACATTCATCCTTCCAAGCACATGTTCAAAATGAACACATGGAAGAGATGCACTCTCTTAGTTTATGTACAGGCAGCTCCAAAAATACACTTCTGAATGAATAAGAACTGGTGCTTTTGATCTCCAGAGGAGAACAAGCTCTACAAGCTACTGTGGTTGCTCAGTCTAAGGACACATCTCTGGCATAGCACCATTCTAAACAAACTGGCAGTGGTAGGAAATGCTGCCCAGTTGCATTAGCATGCAGGTCTGCCGAGGTCAGCGCAACCCTTCTTCGTTCACTGTGTGACACGATGTCCCGTAGAGTCGCAGGATACCGTGATGAGAGAGAATTCAGGAGAAACCATGCTGAACACCAGAGCTGGCTCCCCAGGAGGAACAAATACAAAGTGCAGAAAGAGAAGAATTTGGCAACAGGGGTTTGGGCCTCAGGATTTAATGACCTTACATCTGTGTGATTTTCTTTTTCTAAAACCCAGAAATAAATGGCTTAAAAATATTCAGAAAAATGGTACAAAGTGAAAATTTTGGCTGACATTCAGAGGAAGGGAACAAAAAGGCTGTAGCATTTTAACAGGGTTCCTTAGAGGCAGAGGTTAGCAGATAACCATTGTAGTCAGTGAGTTGATATGCACCGATTTTAGCTGAGTTTTTCTTATTTGTGATTCTGTCTAGTGGTTTTCAGCTTCTTGCAGCTTAATCACAACTGGACTGTGAGGAACAAGTGAGTCCACTGCAAAGATGAGTCAACTAAATGATTGTAAAATACTGAAGCTCTGTATTATCTAGTACTTATAAAGGACAAATAAAGTTGGGTTTAGTTATTGATTCCATGTTTATGCAAGTATAAGGGCATCTGTCAGAAAAGTAGATTTCAGAAAACAAGTCCTCCCTTTCTCATCTTCTTTTATTTCCTTTTATTCTTTTCTTCCATTTTCCCTAAAATTATGAAGTGTTGCATCCGTTATGTAGTCAAAATAACTGGTCATTCATCTTGCTATATTCCTTCTGATTATCTTCTGAGAGGATGCTTTTGGTGAAGCTCTTATTTCTGACTCAGACCTGATTTCTTAACATTACCTGAAATGAACCATATTACATAGCAACCTAATTTAGACTTTCAGGGTAGCCACACTTTATCCCATATTTACTTCTAATGGTCACAAACTTATAAAAATTACTCCGTCACTGACTTTGCAATGTTTTCAGGAACACAGTGCAACTTCCTTTAGCCTTTTAAGATGGTTTTAGAACTGACCATTCTCCCAGTACTAGCTTTTAAAAGTTTATGATGGGCTTTGTGTGGTTACTTCATTGGTTTCAGCTTCAATTTTATTAGACTCATTCACTGCAATGAAAACAACCATACAGTGCTCAAGTATCGGCTAGCTGTATTTGGATGTAGGGAAGTTAATGTTTGTGTTGTTTGAATCACGCTTTTGTAGTTTTTCTTTCAAATAATTCAGAGTTGGAATGCTCATCTGTACTTTGCTTTATGGCTGTATGGCAGTGGGCCAACATCTGCTGCTCCATATTTCTTAGCTGTGGCCACTTAAGAACAAATCCCAGTTTGTCACAGGTCCAAGATAGGAAGGAAAATGGTTCTCACCACACTGTAGCAATGCTTATCAAGTGGCCGTGCAACAGCCGCGGTGGCAAGTGAACCCTTCTCCTTTATAGGTCATTCATTTCTGTTATAGGAAATGGCAAATCACTTGTGAACAGGTGCTCTGTGGAAACACCTGGGGCAGATACAGTCTCCTTACAGCACTGTAGGTAGAAGCTCCCAAGCAAGAAAGCTCAGCTTCACAAAATCACTGCAACATCTTTGTTGCTCTGCTAGGAAGAGTCATTGTTCCTTTAGGATGCAATGGGAGCACAGCACAGAGACATCATCTTCTAGACTGGGTGGCCCCAGCTGGTAATTAACCTATGTTAATTACCAACCCTATGGCACACTTCACAACTATAAGAACAAGTTCATTTAGTAACTCCAGTCCCTCCTGCAGTTTCAGATGCTGACTGGATCACTCTGCTCTTGCTTGCTAACACACTGTGGCCATAAAAGATGGGTAAAGTGACTAATGCACACGTAATCTGAAAGGTGGCTTTGTAATCCATCAGCGTGAAAGCTGCTACAAATCTGTGACGTAGTCTGATTAGTTCCTTCCTAAACTGGCTAGTTTTAAAGGTCAGCCTGGTTTTGACTTGTCCATAAACATGCCAAGTGAATCAGGTAGCTGAGGTATAAATCACCCAGGCACTTCTGAAGTAATGCAGGGCAGAAGTGACATTTTACCCCTCTATTGCCAATATCAACACAACTTCTAATGATCATTTCTGCCCTGTACCTGTGAGACTTCTGCAGCATGAAAGTTTCTTTCTATTAGATGTATCTATAATATTTCATTTTTCATGCCTTTTATTCAGATTTCAGAAGTTATGTTAAAAATTTAAAATAAAAAGTCAAAGTTTAATTTTTAATCAGCTTTTGACTACAAGCCTCAAATATAAATTTGTGCTGCTGTGCTAATGTCACTCCTCTATCTGCTGTCATATATAGATAACATTACTCAAGATTCAGCAGGAAGGTGATTTTACAGAACCTAAGCTCTGGTCAAAGTGTTTTTGACTTAGCCAAGACTTTTCAAGGCAGCTCCTGAATTTTGATACTTTCATTTTGAAATACACCACATGGCATGCCTTAGAGGTGCCAATTTTTGAGATGTGGACACTTTGCCCTTTCCAAAAATCAGGCTCTTTCCTTTTAGGAAAACTTTCTTTTTTGAAAGTCTCATTTATGCAGTCCTCTGGATTTGGCAGTCACTTATGAATGAAGAGCTCTTGTACACAGACAAACATGGGATCTCTACACTACCTGCTGGCTGGCATTTTTCATTTATTATTAAAAATATTAAACAGCAGTGGTAGGGGAAGAGCCAGGTGACAATTTTTGGTAGAAAAAGAGCATTCTGCACAGAGATTCAATGCTGTAGAGTGAGCTCAGTGCTCACTGTGATTGCTTAGTTATTAGGGTCTTTATTTTGACTGTAAAAAGGCCCAAGTCATAATCTCTACTCTACTGGTATGGGTCTCTGCTAAGGATCAAGGATTTTTCATACCCCACAATGAATGATATCACAAAGTGGGTTTTGCTTCCTGAACCAGAAATTCCACTCTGGAGAACATTGTCAGGACCAAACCAACCCTTTCTCACAAAATGTCATTTTTTCTCCCCCCACAAAATGCCAGCATTCCCAAACAAAAATAATTTCCTCAAAAAAACCCCCAAAAAACTATCTAGTCATAGGAAAACTTATCTTTTCTTTTAGAACTAGCCTGGTACTATATGCATTCCAAACTGAGATAACACACCAGACTTGCAGGAAATTTCATGTCATGTCATGTCCTCCCTGAGAAATATCATGAGCTAGTGTTCCCCCACAGACTGGGGAAGGGATGATGAGGTATTTAGGAAGCTATTAAAAAAAAAAAAAAAAGGATGCTTTTTTTCCTGGTATTTTCTACTGGTGTTATACTTCACCAAAAGGAAAATAAATGCAATAATGTGTGAAGTATTGAATATGTATACCTCTTGCCTCTAGTAATTTTAAGGCGAGTTAAATTTTAGTCCTCAACTGCTTGATGGTGTTGATTTCATTCTCTAATAATTAATTTAGAGAAAAGGAAATAGATCATGTTGAGTGGATATATCAAATTCATTTTAACATCCGAGTTTGTCTCCTTTGTGTTTATGTCTCTACATTAGTAATGATTAGTCGCTTTTGTAAAGTCTTGCCAGCACTCTAAATGCATCATACACACTAGGGAGAACAATTCCAATGATTAGGAAAACTGAAGCATCAAAAAAAAAAAAAAAAAAAAAAAAAAAAAAAAAAAAAGCCCCATGCAGTGCAGCTGCAAAGACAAGGTCATGGAGACAGAGGGATGTTTTCCTTTCATCTAAGAAAACCAATAGTGAAATTGTTTCATCTCTTCTGCATCTTTTCTGGGGGTTTTGCATTTGCAAAGTTTTCTAAAGAGAAGTGCCTGCTGCATCCCAAACATTATGCAGCACATCTACACCTTGATTTAAATGTTTTTAAAGTATTAGTACGAGACATCTGTAATATAATCTTTAGGCATATGCAAAGACATAATAATAAAAAATGAGGGCTTCAGAATTCAGTATTATTAACTCCCCAGCATAAGTCAACTTCAATAAGACTGCGCCTACACATATTGCATGCAAGTATGGAAACACTGACAGTAAGTAAAAGATATATATTCAAAGAAAGAAAGAGAGGGCAATGCAATCTGAGTTAAAGCACTGTATAAAATGTTCAAGTACCAATCTAAAAAGTAGGAAATAGGTGTGGATATATGAACAATGAGAATTCTTAATGCATGAAACCACTCAAGTTCAGAGGCTGAAAGAGTGTGATGAAGAAAAAATACCTGAGTTATCTATCCTTGTGTAGTCCTTGACACAATAAAACAAAGTTCAGGATTACAGCTGAAGCGAAGGCACTTTTTAAATGGATTTGCATTCTTCTGTATTAGTTTATTACATTTTATGTCTCTACACTGTCTTTTGCACTGAGGCCTTCTCTCCAAGCTGCTTCTGCTCCAAGTGGCTGAGCACTAGCCAGCTCAGCCCTGATGGAGCTGTGGGCTCTCGGGGGTTTGCAGTCCCATAGCAGCAGCTGCCGGTCAGACCTCACTCATTGCCACACAGCTGGAAGCAGCATTAGAGTGACCACATGGCAGGGCAAAACTCTCAAATATTTTGTAATACTGAAGCTGGCAGCACCACCAGTATTTCATTCAGCACATCCATTATACACACAAATATTTATATCAACTGCTTAGTATAACCATCATACACCATGAGTAGACTACAGTACACAGAAGTGATACCCCTGTGTTGCTAAAAAGCATATGTATACGCATGCACACACACAGAGGTATACATATATATTATGCTTTGTTCCTATGGTTAGTTAAGCAATACTTTTCCCTTTCAAAAGGCTGTTTGAGGCACAGTATTTGTCTATCTGTATTTAGAAATGGAAGAGTCTTTGTTCTGGTGAACCTTGCAGAGAGCAAAGTGACAACCAGTCTGAAGCCATGAGCGCCTCAGGACATTATCTTTGCTGCCATTGGCATGTCCTGCTGAGCATATTTCATGGCAGGGTGTTGCCGGATAGATTCATACAAGGAGCAGCACTGCTTTCGTTTCCACTCAGGGCCGAGTGATGGTTCACTTGGGATCTAACAGAGTTTCACTCATGTGTACAAACTCTCTGTGTGAGGGAGCAAAGTCTGAGCAAACATACAAGAAGTGTGTTCCCTTACCAGCTGCCTCCTTTAAATGCCTCTGATGACCTCCTGTGTTTTTTAAGCTTATTGCTCTCCCTGTTCAACTGTTATGTTCTGTCCTCTTTTGATTCAGACAGCACTTCCTTCAGTCCAACTTCACTGGCTTATTTGTAGCACAGCTCCAGTGCATTTAGTAACAAACCAGACCAAACAGTATTTATACAACTCATAATACTGAGGTTCACCAGTTTTCCTTAATTACTAAGGTTAGTTTTAGAAAAATGAGGAAAATGCATTTTTTAGAAGAAGGAATTATCACAAAAATTGCCACACACACAAAATAAAAAGGATACTAATGAGGGAGAGGAGACAAAAAGGAGAAAGGGAGGAGATGGCAACATTCCTCAAGTCAGAAGTATTGTAGCTATATAAAAGAAAAATGACTTAATCAAAGATGCTACAACTTAATGAAAAAATAGAAAGAAAAATAGTACTAATAGAAGTCACTACAGCTATAATGTTCAAAGAGGAATCAATATTTTACCTGAGAGCTTTCTGTGGAGATAGGGATCCTAAACAGCTTCCAGCTCTCAGCAGTTCTATTAAAAACTATTCATTAAGTGGCGTATAACATGACACACCTGGTGTGCTTGTTGTCAGCAAGGAGCCTAGCCAGGGCGCGCTGCCCTGTTGCTCCCACACTGAGGGACCCTGGGCTCGTGTGCTTGCAGCTGCAAAGCAAACCCTTACAAGTGTGCACACTTCTCTAGGGAAAGGCAGGAGGGCCTGCTGTGCAGGAAGCAATTCCCAACATAAAGAATGTTCCCCATTAATAGTTTTCTTTTCATCTGCATTAAACCCATTTGTTTTTCCCTGCCCAAGGCTTTCAGATGTCAAGATTTACAACCTCTCAGTGAAACATGAAATTTTCCAGACTTCATGATAAAGTGTTCAGGGATTTTTCATTTGAGTGTACTGTGCTGTTGCTAGAAATCACTTTGTAAGTCCCTTCACTGTTTCCGTCAAGGACCAGGATGGTGGGGTACAGCTGACCAGCCAGAACTGAGCAACACAGCTGAATGGCTCAAATAGCCTCAATGGATCATTAAAGAAAGGAGTTCCTGCAGCTGATTCCCTCTTTCCTGACACTATCTTATCTTGATGTAGGGGCTGTAAGCATATGTGTTAGATATAAAAAACCCTAGAAATTAGTAAAAGTGTTAAACCAAATGAGAGTGCACAGAGAAACAGAATTTACCAAAATATTTATAGATGCCATGTGTTAAATGAATGACCTGGTTGCCTATTTCTGTCCTGTTCCTCTGGAATGAGAACAGCCCTCTGATACTTGAAAAAAATGTATAGAGCTGGAGTCCTATGCAGCAAGCAGAAAATGAAATAACAACTAGCAATTTTTTTACTTTTTATAGCAAGTATGATAAACTAGTTGTTCAGTCCAACACCAGATGCATTTTGGCTCCCCGTGTACACCTGTAGTCTATCTCCTTACCTCATCCCACATTCTATTTCTTTCACATTGTTCATATTTTAGAAGCCACAGCCACACCCTTCTGACCTGCCTATAACAGGAAATTGGAGTATTTTTTATTCTTTTGTGCTCTTTGACTTCCTGTCCATAGCTCAGGGTTCCCTTTCGACATAAGAAAAAGGGATTATGGAATGAATCATTTATTACTTGCATTAGGTAAACCCAGATAATATGAAGAGTTAGGCACTGTTTTCTTTGTGTTCTGCCTGGCTTATCTCATATTTCTGGCTGCAGCATTGCAGCCATGATATACAGGCAACTGTCAGCCTGAGGAATGTCTTGAGTGTCTAACCAAAAGCCTGGGGCAAAGATCTTCACCTCACACCCAGTGAGGGATAAATAGTCCTTCTGTGCATAGGCTCATGGACATCTACTGGCATATTTATGGGGATAAGTAAATCCTTTTTAGTGTGAGACTGACTGCCGGCTACCTTCCACCCTCTGAGCAAAGGGGCCAGAGTCAGATGTCTCAGAGATGTTAACCCTCGTACTATTTGTGCAGTTTCAGAGTCCTTCCTCTTTTTACTAAATGCAAAGCTTAGACTCTCTATATTGAAATTGTCTAGACAGAGGAAAAAAATATGAAACCTTAAGGGCCCTAAAATCAAGAGAAGAAGAAAAGGCCTTTCCCCACCCCCAAAATGTTCATTTCTAGCTGTCACAGTTTTTCAGCCAGTCTCACGATCTGGGGTGCTTGAATAATGATATCTGAAAAGGTGTGAAGATGGCACAGCAAACATCCACCCCAACCCTATTTGTGAGTGGCTATGTTAGCAATCTCATACCCAATCACTTCAGAAATCAGGGCTTACAGAAACCAGTAATGGTGATAAGGCCTACAGTGAAATGGGAATGATTCCTGAAAAGCAAAGGGAAGGAAGAGCATGTTAGAGATGAGTGCCAGCGCTCAAGAGTTCATTGCACACCCCAAAGTGCTAGTATAATAGGGAAAGTCCAGCTTTCAGTGCTTTTCAGCCCAAGCTAGGGGCCAAATGGGCATGTGGAAGGCAACTTATTGGTTGCTCTTCCCAGAAATCACATGGAGGAAGCAGTCAAATGCAGTGCTGTGGGCACCTGACACAGCTCTCTTCTACCGCAAAAGCCCTCTGAGTAGCTGAGGGAAAGGAGGGCTCATGGGAGGAGGTAACTCATACCCTTCTTAGGAGAAAAGAGGAACAAAGAGACTAAAAATTCAAGGCAGCTTTGCTTTCTCCTCCTGCTTCTCTCTGGTGGAAAGGACTGCACTCCTTTCTCCTTGCTATCGTCTCTGTTCCTGTAATACCAAGCCTGGCAAAAGAAGACTGAAGATGCCAGAGGAGCAGTCCTGTTGGTCCCAGCCATGACCAACAGCCTGGCGCTGTTCATGTTGCACTCCCTTGCTCTCTCACAGATATCTACACTCCAGTACTCTTATTCACACACACAAATATACTCTCAGTGTCCAGAGAAGATTATTTGGACTGGACACCATCATCTGCAATTTGCTTACAGCCTAGCAGAATTAATTCTGCCAAACAGGAGAGAAATAACTAACATAATCATGGGTTGGCTGGGTAGATGAGGGGAGAGCAGTGGATGTTGTCTACCTAGACTTCAGCAAGGCTTTCGACACTGTCTCCCATAGCATCCTCATAGGCAAGCTCAGGAAGTGTGGGCTGGATGAGTGGACAGTGAGGTGGATTGAGAACTGGCTGAATGGCAGAGCTCAGAGGGTTGTGATCAGTGGCACAGAGTCTAGTTGGAGGCCTGTAGCTAGCGGTGTCCCCCAGGGGTCAGTCCTGGGTCCGGTCTTGTTCAACTTCTTCATCAATGACCTGGATGAAGGGACAGAGTGCACCCTCAGCAAGTTTGCTGACGATACAAAACTGGGAGGAGTGGCTGATACGCCAGAGGGCTGTGCTGCCATTCAAAGAGACCTGGACAGGCTGGAGAGGTGGGCAGAGAGGAACCTCATGAAGTTCAACAAAGGCAAGTGCAGGGTCCTGCACCTGGGGAGGAATAACTCCATGCACCACTACAGGCTGGGGGTTGACCTGCTGGAAAGCAGCTCTGCGGAGAAGGACCTGGGAGTGCTGGTGGACACCAAGTTAAGCATGAGGCAGCAATGTGCCCTTGTGGCCAAGAAGGCCAATGGTATCCTGGGGTGCATCAGGAAGAGTGTTGCCAGCAGGTCGAGGGAGGTGATTCTCCCCCTCTGCTCAGCCCTGGTGAGGCCACATCTGGAGTACTGCATCCAGTTCTGGGCTCCCCAGTACAAGAGGGATGTGGCACTACTGGAGCAAGTCCAGTGAAGGGCTACAAAGATGCTTAGGGGACTGGAGCATCTCTCTTATGAGGAAAGGCTGAGAGAGCTGGGCCTGTTTAGCTTGGAGAAGAGAAGGCTGAGAGGAGATCTTATCAACGTGTACAAGTATCTGAAGGGAGGGTGTCGAGAGGATGGGACCAGACTCTTTTCAGTGGTGCCGAGCGACAGGACGCGAGGCAACGGGCACAAACTGAAACACAGGAAGTTCCATCTGAACATGAGGAAATACTTTTTCACTGTGAGGGTGACAGAGCACTGGAACAGGTTGCCCAGAGAGGTTGTGGAGTCTCCTTCTCTGGAGATATTCAAAACACGCCTGGACGCAATCCTGTGCAACGTGCTCTAGGTGACCCTGCTTGAGCAGGGGTGTTGCACTAGATGATCTCCAGAGGTCCCTTCCAACCTCAGCGATTCTGTGATTCTGTGATAATCATCCTACCTAATGTTAGCAAAGCTGTCTGGGAATGATTTATGTTTTGGATGATTAGCACTCTATGAAACAGGACAAGAAATATTCATGTTGGGAGCTGACGTTTACTCAAACCAGGAGATAACTGTGTGCTTGCATGTGTGTGTGCTTTGCTCAGTTAATGAAACCTCTGTTGAGCAAGAAATAAGGGGAAAAAATATTACTTTTAGGGATGATTCCCACTGAAGTATTTTGTGCAAAGATATTACTATGTTTCACCTGGAAAAATGATGTTAACACCTGCTTTGTTTTCCTTACTAACTTTCCTGCAGTCTGACTTGGAGGTACTCAGCTCTCACTTGCAATTGCCATCAGCTTCATGGGAGGTGCTCAGCACCTAGATAAATTAGCCATTATCTGTTATTCAGACACAGAGAGAAAGGCCCCCAGAGTAGAGAGCTGTGAAATCAACAGTCTTTCAACCAAACACTGAGCTTTGAGTTCCCATACAGTGTTAGCGCCTAGAGATGGCAGCTGGAGCAGTGACTGCAATTTTTTTTTTCCAAATCTCATAAACCAGTAAACCACAACCCCGACAACACATTTTCTTCTTGGGTCAAAGGAAATAAACTCTTTAACTTTTAGGCTAGTGGTATGATGAAATAACTTTAGCTCATCATAGCATACTACTTCCCATTTCACATGCATAATTTTCAAATGCTAATTTGTGTCTAATATGCAGTTCAAATGCTAGAAAACCTCTCTAGGTTCTTCTCTGTTTTCAGTTTATTTAAGAAGAGTGTCAAAGTGAAAGTTACACAGGGGAAGAAACTTAGCAACTGGTACTGACTAACCATTAATCATTAGAGAGGATGCTGGGATGGGTTAGGTTATGGGCTCTATATAAAAAAAATGCAGCTCATAATAAGGGAAAAACCCTATTTAGGGAGAGGGTGTTGTCAGAGTGGGAGGGGGGGAAATGACTTTGAAGAGACATGGGAAAAGAGGAGACAGCTATATTAGGGAAGGATGTTCGCACTGAAGAGTAAGAAAGGCTAATTTGTTCTTACCCTGGGAAGCTTTGCACTCCCCTCTGGAAACTTAGGCATTTATTTAAGAGTTACTTTCTGGTCCAGTTCACAAAATCATGAGCAGTGAGTTAGGCTACATGTGTGAGCTATTCCGCATCCTAGAAGGCTCATGCCAATATCAGGAGAGATGATTTGCTTAGTACTTGTGGTATTAATGTCGCAAGATGCTGAGTTGAAGGAATGAATTGTGTTTCTCGGATTTCATCAGAAGAAGTTGCCTGGTTCATAGGGTTTCTTTCTTTCCATCTGCCTGTGAGCTCAGCCTGAGGTCTGAAATTCTGGGAGGTTTCTGTCTTTTTTTCTTCGGATAAGGAAGCTGTGTGGTCCGAGGCCTGTGACTGGCTGAAGAACAGCAACCAAGAGAGGAAAGGATGCAACCCACCCACAGCAGGTCTGCATCTGAGCAAAAATACTACCACTTCTGTCGCTCAGCAAGCAAACAGGTGCTCCTCTGATTTATATAGGAAGCAAATGCCACTTCTACATAGACCTGTGCCAGAGCAGAACCTCTCATCCAGATAGGAAAGCAGGATGCAAAAGCTTCGGAAACCCGTGGTTTATTGCCAAATCAGCACAAGGTGGCAGCATTTTAGCACACTTCTACTAAACCTGGACAGGCGACGACTTGGTAGCTCCAAACTCTCCTGGGGACCTTGGCGGGGGGGGGGGGGGCGGGGGGGGCGGAATGTCTAAAGGAGACATGATCTGAGGGGAACAGGGAGGAGCTATAAAACACTGACTCTAACTGAATAGACTTTATACACTGTGGAGAACAAGTGGAGAAATGACTAAGTATGTTGAACTCTTCCACAAAACTAGGCCAAGTAAATCCTTATTTGTCTTAGTTTGCCAACATTATGGACTCTATGAAGAAAATTGCTCTTTGCAATATATGCTTACCACAAGGGCTTCCCGCAAGTTTTCTACTGGCAAACTGATGCTTCTCTGTGAAAGTAGGTTGAAGCTGTGATTACATCAGTTCTGGGACGCTGCATCCCTGTGCGGCGTGACTGGCAAGGATCTGTGATACATTGGTTATCTTTCTGCTTTGTGCAGCCTGGTCCCAAGTGGATGGGGATTCCCTGTTGTGCAGTGCAAGTGCTTAGAGTCTGAGCCAAACACAGTAATAGACTGTTGGTGAATAGCCTAGGCTGCCTTTGTGCTGAGTCCAAAACGTACGTAAGGGTACGTTTCCAGTACGTATGTATCCAGTATTGGTTGGAAAATAGTAAAAATGGTAAATCCAGCAGCTTTGCTGATAACCTGTGCCAGTTACTAAAATCTTGTCATTGTTAAAGTTATGCATTGTTTCCTGTATGAACTTTTCTAATTCCAGATAGTTCTAGACACTGATTCTTACTACACATTTCACTACGAGATTGAAAAGCTCTTTATGACGATCTGTAAGTATTTCCATGGGGGTGAAATCATTAATTCATTTTTTCTAATTAAATTAAGCAGGCTGAACACTTTAAATCTGTTAGATAACAACATTTTGTTTATGCTTTGAGTTATTTTGCAGCTGTTCTCCATTTGTTTTCCAGTTTCTCAACATCTTGTTAGATAGGTGGCCACCCAGAGTGAATGTGTTGTTCTGTTATTGATCTCAGCAGCACCACACAGAGGTAAAATGTCACTTCCCTGCTGCTCTTCATTACTCCCAGCTTTGTACACTCAAGCAACTCTGCCCCTATAGCTCTTGCTACAGACATCTGACACCTCAACAGACCTTAACCATGCCAAGTGCAGTGTCTGTGCTGTATTCATTCAGGAGACAAGTAACATTTCTCTTCCTCGGCTGCCTTTTCTGTTCATTATTCTGGGAGCATAGAAAAGCTATGTCTGCTGAGGGGAGCTCTCCGGAGAGCTTTGCATGGGGAGACTTCTGATAATCCTGAGGGATTTGAAAGGAAAACAATACAAGAAGGAAAACTAATTCTACAACTCTTAATATTTTTTGTTTATAAGTTACGCTTCCATAGTAACAATATTGGCTTTCTTCACTTTGACTTTAGCAGCAGAGAGTTAGAGAAGTGTCCCTTACTTCTGAGTCTTTTACGTCATATTAGAATAACAATAACTTTCTTAATATAAAGAGAACTCATAGTAGTCCCAGCTGCTTTTGCTATAGCCCAATTCTTTTCCCTTGGGTGCAATAAGCAAACCCACAAGGGAATGACAGAGCAGCAGACAGAGTAAGAAAAATGTCAGTTCTGTTTCTGATCTGCTTTTGCAATTGCTCTACTGGAGAATCACTTGGCCATGTGCTCTATCACCCACTCTGAGACCCGCCAAAACTATGCTAGCCCCAGGCTGAGCAGGGCACTTCTCATTTGCCTCACTTACAGGCTCATAGCAATGTTATAAAGGGGGCAGGTATGTGGAATCTCTCCTTAAACAGAAAGCAAAAGGAAAAAAAGAATAAACAGTGAGATGAGATGCACAAGTCAGACACAGGAGGAAGGAGAGGGGGAGCAAAGGCCTCCTATCCCGGATTTTCAGGATTTAGCTAGAAAGCAGTGGATGGTAGTGTGACCTATGGCCTCTCCCTGGACCGGCCTCGTTTGCTCTGTTTGGATCAGGATAGGGATGGTCTGTGTGTGTCCTGGTGGATATAGGATTCAAGCAGGTGCTGAGGAAATGATCCATGGTTATAATCTCATGCCAGTTCTCATGAATGACTTTTGGTGGGAGATTGTCAAACTAGTGGTGGCAGCCTTGTTCTGTTAATATTAACCAGCTGAAATGCAATAATAAACATAGTAATAACTCTTAAATATTGCTTCCCATATCTACTTCATTGCAGCTGATCTGAACCATGAGCTCTGTATCATGATTTTGTTAGTTTAACACCCCATTCAGAGTAATATATCACCTTCAGTTCTGGCTGAGGTTTTTTGAATCTTATATAACAAGCTGAATTGGCCTCTCTTTCTTCTGGAGATCTTGAAGTACAAGTTTATGAAAAATAGAAAGGCCCAATTTCTCGAGATCAGATCAGAAGTTTCCTGAGAAAGTAATAAATTGCTTTGCAAGCTATTCATTGGTTAGTATCCCAATGCTGATTTATACTGTCATTCCAGGTAGTCAATGGAAAAGCTAAAATATTTCTAAAGGTATTTTCCCCCTGAGGAAGGCATCTATAATCAAAATTTGTATTATAGCTGATTAGATGCCTTATCTAATAGTAAGCACCATACAGCACCCAGTAAGAGATTATCTCTGTTTAGAAGTTTTTACATCCTAAAGGACAAGAAAGACCTGAAGAAAGAGAAGCAAAGCAACTTGTCCAAGATCATACAGAAAGTCAATGGTAGAGCTAGGACTATGCTGCACATCTCCAGTGCTCTGCCTTTTTACCACACTTGGAGAGCTGTTTGACCTTGAGAAACTATTTGTCTTGTTCTTGTACCCCTCTTATTCTCTTAAATCTGTAAGTGATAGTGATGGACCTAGAAATGCAGAGCTCTGTGATGTCCCAGTGACAATGGCAGCAGGAAAACAATGACCAGAAGAAGTTACAGCTGCTACACACAAGTTTTGCTTCATCTCGGCCCTAGAAATTGCTCTTATTTCACTTAAAGATCTCTGGTATCAATTGCATCTATTGATTTTCACTAGGTTTTTTTAGACATACATGGGCTCTATAGGCATATGGATGTTAGTCATTCACTTTACCTGCTTTAATTGTGTTATAGCCTTTACTTTCTTTTACTTTTTGCCGTTGTCTGTGACCGTTGTTACAATCACATTTACATATGATGATCAACCAAGTCCCGCATTTCTCCCACTGCTTCCCCTTTCCTTTGTGAATTGCTTGTCTCAGCTGAAATGGCACTTCCTATTCACATGCCATTTTCCATTCATATCAAAAAGTTTTCTCCTGACTCTAATCAGCTCAGAATTCAGGCACTATTGTTAAATTTAAATATCTTTCCAGGAAAACTCTGTTCTTTCTCCTATGATCATCCTCAATATTTGTGAAAAGATCTGCTATACCTGTGTGATGCTACATGCTTACTTTTAAGTTCTTCTTTAAAGCTCTCTTATGTGCTCTTTTATCTATAAAAAAGAAGGATCTTGCTGTTCTGAGATAATCAGATAACATTTATACTACTGGTTAACTGTCATCTTGGCCTGTATCTATCGGTCCTGTAGATCTGATTATGAGATGTATGTGTGCATCCGGGACGGTCTCATTCCATGAATGTACAGCACCTTTCACAGCGGAGCCTTAGCGTATAGCTAGACTTCTTGCATGATAATGGCATGCAAGAAAAAAAATATAGCTGTCTGGAAATTCCTTGCTGTATCTTCCTTTGCAACTTTAGGCAGTCATGAAATGACTTCAGGGTCTACATCTTGGGAGGATCAAATGTCATTCCCTCAAAATTTTCATCTTTAGCAGAAATAATTTAGAACACCCTGCCCCCATGTGACCTGTAATTTCATGGTAAGAGCTTTCATAAATAGGTGCTTTCATAAGCAATCTCCAACATGCTGGGTAAATAATCTAAATTTCTCTATCCAAAGCAATCACTGTGTGGATGAAAATGCCCCAGCATCAGTGGCATCTCACATTAGTATGTGAGTCAAGCAGTCAGCTCTCAAACATAGTTGACTCTTATGATGAATTCTAGCCAGAAGGAGGCATTCCTCCTGTAGTCACAGTAATTGCCTATATCTCTGAGAAGGTGGGGGTTTAAGACACAATCCTTTCTTCGGAATAGCTTGTGGTGTGATATTCCCAAATAAAATTGTTAATAATCCCAAGCTGTCTTGTCATATACCCTGAAGCTCAGCATGAGCTTTAAAACCTGACTGTGTAAACATTTGGGCAGTTTGCAATGGAGCTCTTACAGTAGACCCTGAATACCTAGCCTGAGGCTATGGACTCTGAAAGGTGACACGTCGCTTAACAGTTGAGCTGAAACAAAGTATTTTTGAGGATATTACCTGTAAGGTACATAACTGGTCAAGTCAGAGCAGCAGTATAGATCTAGGCAAAATACAGAAACATTTCAGCTTCTCAGGAGGGCTAGGTTAGCAGTGTGTTTATGCAGTTCTGCTAGATCTGCTGCACCGCTTAACTCATTCAGAATTAGCTGTGCATGACATAGCGTTGCACAATGCAGGAATAACTTTAATGTATGTATGTTTACTTCCATTCTACATCTGTAAAATGGGCTGCCTGTCCTTCCCAGCCTTTTGCAGATAGTGAGGACTGATGATAGTGGAGGAGATATTTTGAAGAGAAGAATGCTTTCTTTCCTGATGACAGTAGAGGCCCTACAAGTACACTGGCAGGAAACCAAATTGGTGCACAGTAAAATTCAGCCTTCCTCTGGAGAGGTAACATATTTGGAAATGGCATTTGTGTTCACTGCTCTCCTTAGAAGGACTTGAAAAGTTGACTCCTTTCCAGGTTCTGGAAACTAGTTGCACCATTAATTCTTCACATGCTGCATAGATCAAACCTGATTAAGTCAGCCTGGGAGTCTGTTGAGTCCTTGTGAGTTTTTATGAATATCAGTCACAACAGCAGTTTGGGTTTCAAAGCATGTTTGAACACTGACACCTGCATTCCTATAGTGATACAGTCATTAAAGTGGGCCTGAAACAAGAGACAAAGTCTTCAGCGAAGACCTCTCCCTTATTCACATGAGCGCAGATGGAGGAGATGTGGGAGGGAGATGAATATCAGTGAAAGGAAGTTTAAAAGGCAATGGCAGATGTCTTTGCATGTCAAAGCAATAGTGAGCACCTTCGTTTTCAAAGGCAGTTTTGGCCCTCTCCAGCTCTGAAACAGAAAATAGAAGGAAGAAGAAGGCAATGAAAAGAAAAAATTCCACAGCTTTCCCACTCTTCATTCTCAGGAGAAATACCATGAGCTGAATTTTTGAAGATGATCCTCAGGTGTGCCAGTGAGTTTTGCCTTCTCTTTTTGGGGGACTTTTTAGAAAAACTTTCGCTTTTCATCTAAGGGTAGGAAGATATTATGCACTGAGCCTTCCTGATACCTGGCCATCCCCTGATTCGCTGCTGATATTATGTCCATTTGTTCAGCTCCCAATGGTAGATGAATTTGTCCCATTGTTGGGCTGCTCCATGTGGCATGCACATTAATCTAACACTGATAGTGAATTTGTTCCCCTTACCAAATGTACAAAATCATCTACGTCAAAGGAAACAGTTGGGCACTTTTGCTTCCAGTGAATGTTCTGATAAAGGAAATCCCAGATACTAGTGATGGGCAGAGACACATTTTCCCTAAAGGTCTCTTCTACCTCCCTAGGTATACCAACCTTTCTGGCATATATTTTACCTTTCTACCTAACTCTCCAGCTCATGCAAATGGAGACGTCAGTCCTGCTTTGTGATAATTGATTTGGCCCTAATGGGATAGTAAGAGAAAGTCTGCACCAAGGAGATCTTTAAAGTAACTTCAGTGCCTGAGTCTAAGACATGCTCTAGGAGAAAAAGGAGGAGAGAACAATACATAATCACTGGTTTACCAATTCAAATGGTGTCACAGCACGCTCAAAATCACTAACTCTCCCATGCCAGCTTCTTCCATACAGAGAGCAATTTCACTTATAAGATAAAACAGAAAAACAAAGAGAACAACTCTTTCTCCTCTCATTTTTCTAATGCATTCTGTTTTTATGGCAAGAATGGTACAAGTGACAGTTCCTGTTACTTGTCTGCATTAAAGCAAAACTAAACTACCTGATTTATTTCTACAGTTTACTAACATTCCTGTGACTAATAGCTTTGCTTTCTCAAAGATCATTTAGGGAGTGATAATTGAAAAGCAGTAACTTTTTATGGATCCTTGCCAGAAGGAACATATACAATAATAGCAGAGGAATTTTTTTTTTCTTAGGTTACTGCTCCTTCGTACTGCAATTTTCCTAATCAAAGCACAGTGTACATTAAACACTGTGGAATTTGCTTAGTGAAAAAGATACAGCATTTTGTAGAGCTCCATCACAGAAACATTTTTGATCTTCCCTTTCATCATAAACAGCTTGAATGCAGCAGGAAACCTGCGCCACTCTGTTTCTTGTTTAAAAATGTATGAAGAGTTTGATTAACAGTTTCATCTATCAGAGAAGCTAAAAAGAGGATTTTCCTGGGATTGTACCAAGCACAGAAGATCACTGGAATTCTTCAGGAGAGGTCTGAGTTGCTCCACATGTATTTTCTTAGTTAAAAGATCACTGCAATTACTGATATTAAAGAAAATTATGTTGCAGCCCTGTTTTGTTTTAGAGGACAGAGAGATGAATTTTACTCTTGCTGTCTCACAGTTTCAGATTATCAAGGGGCTTTCTAATGGCTCCAATGGGCATTCCTAGATTGTCCCTTCAAGACATTTTTCAAGATCAGCTTTTTTTTTTTTTTTTTTAGAACAGACAGTGAATCTGGAAGCAAGTCCCAGTTGGGGGACTCCAGGGCATTATCTGGATGGGAAAGGTCCCTGAGTGCCTGAGCATTGAATGCAGGGTTGATATCTAGTGGTGACGCCACTAGACACATGTGGACCGGCCTTGGGCTGCCTGCAGCAGCTCTGTGAGTCCCCTGCCTGCATAAAGGGGTGGTGGATGCAGGAGCAAGCTATGCTCCCGGCTCTTCCTGACACCATTTCGTGATGGCAGTGTCAACAGACCCTTTCATTTTATACATCCCCAAGAGGTAAGACTTCCCCACCTGTTCCAGCTTATGACTGGGTGAGGGTTGCCTCAGTTTGGGCTGGATTCATAACTTCCCTAATGTCTGAGCAGAGACTGCAGTCCTGGCTGTGACCGCTGCCCATGCATATACTGGCCAGCACGAAGGGTGCTAGCTTACTGCTGGCATGAACCAGCAAGAAATCACCACGTACTTGGAGAAAAGCTCTAGTTTTGGTTTGTCTAAGGGCACATGAAGGTGCTGTAACCGGCACACCATGGACTGCTGAAAAGCCTGACGCTCTCCCTCGGGGGGAATATGCAACACTGACTGACTGAAAAACTATCACAAGTCAAAAAGGTGCTCTCCTTAAATTGTGCCAGGTTGAAAGACACCCAAGCTTAGAGTCAACAAAGAAACAGCAAGACCTGGGCAGGTCTCACTTTTTTAGGAGGAAAACTAGTCACTCAGATTTAATAAATACAACGATGAAGGCCAGATTGATATCTGCACCAGCTTCTTCTGTAATTAATTAATTGCTTTTCATCTTAATCAAGCGAGTGATGGATACATTGCACTGTAAATGCATTTCATATCATTCCTGTCCTAAGTAGATCATCCAAGTGTATCAATATGTCTTATCTGAATAAAATGGTGTTTGTCCAGATTTTACTCATATCCCTACTTCTACCTTATTACTGGTGAAAGAAATGCAAATACTGGAGTTATGTCTCTACAAAAATAGCTGAGAATTCTCAGAGATATAAGAAAATACAAGAGCTAAAATTGCTAACTCAAATATTCTGAGTACAAATATTAGCTATAATTCTCCAGTGAATCCTCTCATTTTGTTAGCTCAAGAAAACAAATGTATGAACAGATACAGTATGCAGATAATCCTTTTATTAGGGAGTAGAAAATATTTTACTTTTTATTTCAGATTTTTTCTGTCTCATTATTATTATTGTGCCCTCTAAGAACCCTATTTGACATCCCCAAATCCAGTCCCACAATATGTATTTTGCATAGAATTTAACAAATTTGCTAACAATTAATCAACTTGACTTAAAATCAGAAACGCTTGGCATGTCTGGCTGTTGTATATTTGTTTGGAATCCTTTCAAATATGTAAGTAACTGAACTTTAAAAAGAGGCTTGGAGAATTAAATGTTTGTCAAGCTTTTTCATTCTCTGTGTTTCACATACACACACACACACACACACACTCGCATAATGCACATTCTTATTGCTTCTCTTTACTTCTTTTTATATATTCTATTCTTTTCTTCTTTTATGATTACTAGTGGTCTCATTGAAGATCTGTAACTGTAGTATGTAAAACTGGCAGAATCGTCAACACATTACCTGGCATCATTTATTTCCACAACCCTCTGTTGGAGAGCGGAAGCCTTTACATCAGTACGCTAAACCAAAAATTGTGGCATCTTCATGAATTACGCTTATGAAGAAATATACAGCTGAAAGGCCCCATCAGCAAATTGGGAAGCCATAAGCACAGCCTGCCTCCAGGTTTCTCTTACATTCAGCGCCTGTGGATGCAGCACGTATTCCCCAGGTATCAGCCAACACTTTGTAGGAAAAAGGATGTGTGGGATGAACTTACTACAGCAGTACCAGACTCACTGCAGGTGGGACACACTATCTGTATAACGTGTTGCTCATGAGGTGCTAAGGTACTAGTGCCCTTCATAGGCACTCAGAATCTACCTCTCAGATTTCTCATAATAAAAACAAAGGGTTTGTTTTGCTGTCTTTAGCAAATATATCCTCCTGTACACTAAGCTATATAGCAGGGGCTGCTGTTCTGGAAGAGACAGAACTTTAGATATATAATTTATGAAGCACTTTTGGCACAGGGGTTATAAATATTTAGTGCTTTAGGAGCATACTGTGTGTTATGTGACTTGCATTCACATCAGGCAGAGCAGTCCAGCCTTTTGACTTCAGGAGCTGCAAGACTCAGACTTTTCTGGGCTGAGCTACTGTCAGAAAGTTTTTATGCAAGATACCTCACTTTCTTGGCTTGACTCCCTAACCTTTGAGGCATTTAATCTATCATCTTTTTATTAAGCACTTTGACCCATGAATAAGAAGTACTAACGAGTAAATAGTATCATCCCTATGGGATAAATAATCAAGGACTGCAAAGTACTCTTGTGCGTAATTTTATTTTTCTGCCATACTCTGTACAGGCGAATCTGCCCAACAGAGTTAATTACTGCACCCTCCCCCAAGACAGTTTCCTCATCTATATCTTGCTGGCCTGATGTGGGTGAGCTAAGAAGTTCAAGCGCTGACCAAAAAAAACCTTGACCAACAAGCACTTAAGGCTATTGCAACGAACATGACAATGGCCACTGCTGCAGGACAGAGAACTGGAAACTGTTTTTCTAAAGATACAATGCTTTCAAATCACTCCTTTATACTGAAGGTTTGAATAGCTTGAGCAACATCATAGTCTGCAGCAGGTGTGAGAGCACTGATGGATATCAAGATACCTTGCTACAAAAACACCCTGCGTCTTCCTTCCCCGCATCAGCGTGTGGCATTGCAGAAAGAGCTCAGCTGGTGTCTTTCTAACAGTGATGTTTAAGATGACCAGCTGCTCTAAAAGACAAGAAAGCACAGCACAGGGGATCCGATGGAAGAGTAAGCAAAGCTTTCCAGAGCCTTCCTGCCACTGGCCTTCTGTGTATCAATTTGAACCTTTCACACTTCTACCAGCCCAAAGGCCCAGCAAATGCATTAGCTACAATTTTATGCAACTTGCACGAGGATCATCCAAGTCCTATACATGCATGAATTGTATATGCACTGATATCTCTGTAAATAACTTATCACTTCCAGTGGAAAAGAGTGACATCTGGTAGCATTGTTAAGTAAAAAATAAACATTTTGTTGACAAAATATGAACACACACTATGCAGTATCTCATGCTCTTAAGGGAATTCAGTCTTCAGGAGGAAGTCACTGATGGCTTTCAAGCTGAGGATGCCAAGGCTGTGCTGTTGTTTTTTAGACATAAAGCAGGTGTAACATTGTATTCATAATTCATGCTACCAGAACAACAGCATTCTTCCTTCACTGTCGGCGCATGTAAAGAAAGATGTTTGACAACTTGTTTTGCAATCATTTGGACAATAGGGCTGCTCAAAACTTACACTAGTGAGAGGCCTGAGTGATTTATTTCTGCAGTTTTCTAATTTGCTTCTTTTTAAAGAGACAACAAAAGCAATAAAAGCACAAAATGATTTTCTGTAAATAAACAGTCCTTTGTGGTGCTTTGTTGAAATTTTCTTTTCAAAAAGTTTGTCACTCCCAGGAAATATTGTACTGGTTCTCCTGTGCCTAGCAAAGCAAATGTCTCACAAAGGGTGTCAGGACTGAAATTTCAGTGCAGCAGTTCATTTAAGTCACCCTCTGAAATATTAACATGGGAGCTTTTCAGCTGAATCATTCCCCAACAGTATTATGAAAGCTCATTCATTAAGACCATCTTCATTGTTTGTCACAGTAAAGTGGTGTAGTCGCAGTGGTTTTCAAGCATATAGTCACTTATTTCCCTCTTAAATGTGATCAGTACTGATCAGCCGTAGTATAAGGTGAGAATGGAAATACTTCTGATTTCCTGCATGAGTTTTGTGTCTAAGATATCAGCTGTAGGTATCGTCTCACATCTTGGAATACAATTCACTTCTAATGAACCTAAGGGAAGACTGAAGTCAAAGGCTCAAACCTTGAGGAGGATCCTCGTGATAGAAAATAACAGTGATCTGTTCAGGGCTTCTTCTCAGATAATTTTGGCACCTATTTTTCCTACAAGTAATCTGTGCACTTTTCCAGGGAATTTAGTTTTGAAAGCCATGTTCAACTGTTTTTTTAGATTCTGATCCAACTCCTATACAAGTTGAATGAAAGTCTTGCTATCAGAGTACTGTTTTAGGGTTCATTAAATATTGAATCTGGAATGCATAATCTTCATTGTAGAGACTTAATATTAGTTTGTTGAAAATGCTAATATCCTTTAGCTTGGTACTTACATTTTCTTTAACATTTACAATTTCTTTGAAATAATGTCTAAAAATTCTACTTATCTGTATAACTGTTTTGCATAAATGCCATTTTTAATAACTGAAATGTGAAATATTCATATACTTTATAATAATTCTTTATAGATTAGTTTGATAAATTGTATTATCAAAATATGATAAATTGGAGTGATGATATTCCCATCATACAAGAACAATATACAAGTGTTTCATTCATGTGATTATTCTAATAATAACATACAATGGAGGGGGGATATATAGTGGAGGACAGAGAAGTATTAATATACATTTTGTTTGTAAATGCGTTTAAAAAAAAAATAGAAAGTTAAATACTGAAATGACCAAAATAAGACAGTATATAAAATGCTCCATATGAATTTGATAAGGCCTAGGGCCTATACAGCTAATTCTTACCCATTTGGGGTAGTTTCAGTAACCTAAAGGAAAACACCTTAAATGTTTGCAGGAATCTGTTCTTGGAGTGAGCCTTACAGTAGCTTTTTCTTTCCATGTCCTCTTGTTCTTAAAATGGCTTTCCTTCAATATGTGAATTTGAACCAACCTGTCCCCACAATGATTCTAAATTAGCTATATGTCCATGGACATTTATCCGTTGTTCCTCCATACTTTCCCTTCTTGTTGTTGCCTCTGACTGTACTGGGGGATATTTAGAAGACTTAGTGCTTCTTTGCTGACAGCAACAGTGTGGCACTAGCAAAAGGAACAGCAAAGGAGTATATTAAATATCAGGAGCAGAATCATAGAAAAGAAACAAGGAGGACACTTGCCTCAACCTTCCCCAAATATCCCTCTTCACTTGGAAAGTATAATAATTGTCAACTTCCCAGGACCCAATGAGAAGCTTTTCCAAACCTTTTGTTGTGGCTGTTTAAATTCAAGATATCTGTTGGACAGATGATGTCATTGACACTTGTCATCTTATGAGACTACAATGAATATGGAATTTTTATGCTTAAAAGTGACTGACAGCATATGACCTTGGTGTGGAGCTAGGTTTATGTTGCTAATTTACTGTAACACGTTCCTTCTGGGTTTCTAAGAGAGATGTTTGGTAATTAATATCTCCTAAGTTCAGTGCCTCCATTAATAAATCTTATGCTGAGCAGGAAGAGGTTGAATTTTCTGAGGTGAGCATGCTACTGAATTTATATGTCCAAAAAGCAATATTCCTCTACTCCATTTCAGGGAATTAGATCATTCAGTGACATATTCTGTCTTTGCTAAGGTTTCTGTGACAGCTCTCTTTGGATTGTCAAGTTTGGGTTAAATTCCATTGGGCCAAAACCTATATGTTATCATGAAAATATATTATTCTCTGTCACTTAAATCCAAATGTGAAGCACTTTTGAGACATTGCAAGCATTTAGACTCTTAGTAACATTTTTATTTGAAATCTAGTCTATTTTCAGTCATCGCCTGACAATTAATTACCTGAGAACACACACAGACAGCTGCTGCTTCTGGTAAACGTAAGCACTAGATATAGCAAGCAATTTCTAAAGTGAAACTGTTAATTCTGCCCTCTCACTCCAGGTAACCTCTATGGCTCTACAATTATATTGTTACTATTGATTATGGCATCAACAACTTGGCAATTTGCAGGAGATCAAATGGCTGCCAAAAATAGCTTCCTTCTGCTCCCTGTGGAGGAGTACCTGGAATTCCTGCGGCGGCGATTGCTTCCTCTCCTGCAGCACGAGGACGGCTGCCTTCCCTGCTCGCCTGCTTCCTGTACGTGGTTTCCCCACTTTCCTCCCTTAGATCACTAAATTTTTCAGTGATGTAGCTATACGTAACACCACTTGTTTGCATTGCTCTGAAAAAGCACACTTGGCTGGAGAGTAACCTAAGCCTTCTGTGGGAAGTGGGAACTTTACAGGGATCTTTTTGGCTTAGGATCAGAACATTTTTCATCCTTTCTTCTTTTTTCCTGCATGCTGTTCATCAGTCTTTTTTTGAAAAATGTATCTCTTCATTTATTTTTTTACTTACAGAGAATTTGTAGTTTTTAATCTATGTGCTGTTTTTTGATATTGTACCTTTTGACTATTTAGAAGGTTGTCACATAAATATCCCTTTATTTATGCATACCAAAGTAGCCATATAAAAATAGGGAGAATCAGGGTAAATGTAAGCATGATCTGCATGGGGGCAAGGGGTTTGCAGGACCTGGTGGGACTACAGCTGCTGTATATGAAGTAGGATATATGCGACACCAGGTAGCGTTTGCTCAGTCACCTTAACTCCATTCCTTACTCCTCATCCATGGCCCCTCTTCAACATATTTGTTCTGTGCAAGGACAAAAAAAACTGAGATAAATTAAACCATCTCAATACAAAGGAAAGGTTCTTCATTTCTTCCAATCTGTGTACTCCAGCTTTATCCACCTAGCACAACACAGTGTCATGTGGAAGTAAAATTCATGTATGGGGGGCTTCAGGAGGATTTGAAAGGTGTGTTTGGTCTGTTTTGGTCTCTTAGACACAAGGGTGCTTAGTTTTTTGTTTCAGGAGCCGTAAGTGTACAGTATTTATATTAAATGTTTTTATTTAATATCCTCCAGTTTAAAAGTCAAAATATTTTCCTTTTGCACAGGTGTCAAAAAGCTAGAAGCCAAACAGGGGAAAAGGAGATGTTTTAATCTTAACAAAACAACTTTTAAATCTTTTTCATCAACCTCCTTTAAAAAACTATTTCAGTCGATCAAAATTTGCCAACAAAGCTTTTCCATTCAAAAACATTTGACCAGTGCTACCTACTATAAAATGTTGAAAAGCAACTGTATAAACAAGTGGAATTTCGGTTAAAACCAGGAGAGGCTGAAAGTCTTTTTCTGCCAGTGCTAAAATGCCCTTGATATGTCTAAAAATCTTTTTGACAATTTTCTGATTAACCTGAGGGAGTCCTATGTTAGATCTTATCTCACTGGCTAAAGTGGACTTGATAACAGAACGAAGCTATCCTTTCCTGAGATAAGTGATCATGATTTGATTATACTTGTCATTTTCAAGCAGAATGAACCCCCAGCAAGGAATGATTGTACTTTAAAAGACTCAGCTTCATCAGACTGAAAATAACTATAAGCTAAGTCAGTTGTGAGAGAGAATTTTAACAGGAAAACAAAAAGAGTGATAACAGGAGTCACGTTAAAAATGCTTTAATAAATGTCTAAAATCTCACACTGAGAAAAGACTACAGCATTAATAATTCAGCCTCATCTAGGTGGAGAGTAGAAATAGTAAAGTCTAAAAAGCACATTGGATGTTGAGAATAATCAATAGAAGTTATATGGAATTTATATGGAAATTGGAGGAAACATACAGAATGAAAAAAGTGCAGGGGGTCAACTACAGAATATATATATATATATATAAAAGAAGATCTATATGAGCTAGAAACAGAAGGAAACCTAGTTCAGGTCAGTTATTAGATGGAAATGGTAGAAGATCAATAATGTAGAAAAGGTTGTGTTCGATTAGGTGATACAACTCACTCCATAAATGACTAAGGGTGTAAAACAGAAGGCAATAGTGTTAAACATTTTAACTTGCCTGAATAACATGTATTTATGAGTCTTCAAAGAATAAGCTGAGGAGATGTGTGAACATTAATACTGAGTTTTAATAATCTTGGTTAACAGGAAATTTCAGTGATATGGGAAAAAAAAAACAGATGTTGTTAACATTTTTAAAGTATTTGTTGGTTTAGCACATTGATACAATCCCAGACAAATAATGAACAGTTGATATATCATTCTGTTAATGCAGAATTAAGGAGGGGAACAAATCAAATTAGCTTTGATTTAAGGGGAAAATTTGTCAAACTGGATTGCTGTTTTTTTTCTGAGATCATAAACCTTAGCTGAGAATGGCACTGTTGTTAATTTAATCCACTGTCTTCTTACTGCCTTTGGAAAAGGTTTTGGCTTTGTTCTGTATGGTGTTTTCACTGAAATGAAAAAATACAAAATCAACATTGCATACATTAGAAGAATTCAAAACTAGTTAACTGAATAGGTGTCAGAGTAATTGTAAACAGTTAATTGCCATCATTGAACAGATGTGTTTCTAATAAGGACCCTCAGGGATCATTTGTATTGAACAATTTGCCAGTGACCTTGAAGGAAGTGTAAAATATAAAAAAGAAATAGCTAGAAGTTGAAGTCAGAGAATTCATACTGATTCTACTGGCCTTAAGATATGAACTCGCATCCAAGCTTTAAGGAGCCAAACTAGAATTATACATTAATTTAGTAAACCATCGAAGACCTACATAATAAGCAGTGTGTGCTAATTGTAATCAATTTATCTTGACTTAAATCATACAAAGAAGCAAGATTACATGACATTTTTAGTTTGATTAAATTGATTAAAACTATTTTTGTTATTCTGGTTCAAATTCAGTGTTAGACCAGCTTTTGTTTAGCTCTGCTGCTTGTGTGTTCTCATCACAGTGTCTAAATAACAGCTACTATTATGTTGAACTTATCATTTATGTATATCAGAAATGAGCATGAATTGGCATAGATGTTTGCACTTTATAATGATGGTTCTCCTTTCTGAGAAACATTTAATGCTGGTTGCATTTTAGAGAACTGGATAAAGTTGACCATGTGCCTCCATCCCAACAGTAGTTCAAGCTGATTGAAAGTCGAAGAGTCTCAGACTTCAAGTTCACTCTCCTGAATCTAATCAAATACTTAGTTAAAGGCAAAGGAAATTAAAAAAAAAAAAAAAAAAAACTGACCTGTGTCATGCCAGATTTCTGATAGCCACGCTAAAAATATACTGAATAGGATGTGAATGAAGATTGTCGCACTTTGCTTTGTTTGCACTGGGCAAGATACTTCTTTTATTTAATTAGAGAGACCTAATAATGTCATTATGGTTCATGGAAAATAACAAAAACAAAAAAACTAATCAAAATAGCATGGAGATGTTAATTCCTGTTTTGTCATGAAAAGCAAACAGTCAGCAGTGAACCTACCAGGAAAAATCTAGGTGACTTTATATTATCTCTTAAATCTATCTGCTTCCTTCTTGTTGTCATCTCTTTTTATGTTCTAGCCTTTGGTCTACAGCCATCCGCGGGGTGTACAGTGATGCTATAAGACAGCTCAGCAGGAACTGGTCACACCTTCTGTGGGGGCATTTTCTGTGAAGTATCAATTTGTTCCACCAATAAAATGGTTCATTTGTTGCTGTGCCCTATTTTACCTTGTTTTGTCTTTCTCCGTTGTCATTTCTTTCCTGATGAGTTTAGTCACTGAAGTTTTTTAGAAAGCCTCTGACTCTCAGTAAAGGGTGATACTTAGCACTGGTAAACATGCACATACTAGGGATGTTCGCATCAAGACAGTATATCTTCAGAAGTAATTTGATGTATTTACTCCTTCCATTTGAGGATGACAGCTTGATTAGTCATTGTTATGCCTTTGGGAAGTGCAGTGTGTCTTCTTCTAATGACAATAGTTTATTCAGGTGTAATGCGGACATATTACTTATTTAGCAGGCATCTATAATTCCATGTGAGGCAGGTCAGCTTTTGGATAAATAGGCCAGTCATAAAAGTAAATAGCTGAGATTTTCTTTTCTCACATTTATTGTCAGCAGTAACAAATTTGCAACAACAGTATTCGTGCTGTGCCATGCAAGGTATTCATCTGAAACATTTTAACATTGAGTGCTGTTATCATCCCCTGTCTTCCTATGCCTCATTAAAAAATACACAATAAAAGCCCTGGCCCAGATCCAGGGCAACTCAAACCTAGCTTTGAAAGTTCCTCATGTGGAGCTTCTAGTATTAGGAGGAGAAGAGGACTGAATGAGTCCTTCTAAACTCAGTTCCCCATTGTCCTTTAAAGTGGAAAGAGGTTGGTACTTCTAAAGGACTCAGGAAGTGCAGTCTACTGAAAGGGTTTGTTCTTGCTCTAGTGTGTTGTAAACTATTCCATCAATGTGGGAAAACATAACCAAGAGAAGTAATGGTGTGTTCATAGCACACCAAGAGTCTGATCACTGGCATTTTGAAGATAGTTCTCTTTGGTTTTATAAGATGTTAAAAAAAGAAAACAACAACAACAACAACAAAACAGAAAATATGGTCACTACAGGTTTGCAGTCTAACTATTTCTGTCAACATTGCATGGGGGTGGTGTGAAAGTGAAAGCAGAGAGAGCTCCTGCCATGACCAGAGTGCAGACCTAACAGTTATTCTATCAACTGAAATTTAGCCCTTCCAGAAAGCACCTTTTCTAAGAGGTCTGACACTGAACCAGAGATCTGAGAGACAGGAGACAAATCAAAAATTACATTTTCTTTAATAGACCTGGGATAAGGTGCCTTTGTGACTGGCGTGATGTTTTGGCTGGCACACTGACGTTTTGCTTACTTTACATGAAAATGTACCAGCATCTTCAAAATGATATAAATTTGACCTCTTCAGATTCTACATTGTGTATCAAAATCTTCCTTATTTTACAGGGCACAAATCATAAGTTCCTGGCCTGCCATGCACATGCACTTATAAAATAATTCATCCAAAGTTCCAGACATGCCCACAGGTGAAATATAAAATATAAAAAAAGAAAAAGTAAAATTGGGAAAAGAGGAAGAGGTTAAAGATGAAGTTACAAACATAAGATGTTCTTACTGTAAGCCATTCATTGTCTCTGAAAAATGCAACCATATCCTCAGGTTATTTGTAAATCATACCAGCCCAGAGGGCTCTGTCTAATGCAGATCAAATCATTCTGTCTTTTCTTTAGCCCTTAGGATAATCATTTCTAGATTAGTTAAAACCAATGTTGCTGGATATTTTTATGACTGTTAGTGATTAGTCAGTAAAATCAACAATCTCAGGGAGGTCTGTGATTTATAGAAGACTGGCCACACTGAGTCAGGCAATATGCTTCTCCAAGAGTAGCCATAAATACATGCTTACAGAAGAGTAAAAGAGCAGGGCAAGCTTATTTTCTGCTTCTCCCTAGCACTCTTCCAGCCTCCAATCATTTTCAGTCCATTTGTTTTCTGTATTTAGTAGTTCTGAATGGATTTCTCTTCTAGAAACTCCTCTGTTCTCACACTCACATCACCTTTTAGAAACTACAATGTCCTTCCCTGGGGCTCCACTGGTTGCAAGGACCGTTCTTCTGAGGGCCATGACACTAAAATCATACCTCTCCCTATCCTCCTTCAAGCTGGTAATTATTTTCTCCAAACACACACATCCATGTATGGCAACACAGTCTTTAAACAAACAGTGACTCATTTGTGTTCATTCTGCTTTTATTTATGATTTTTTAATATATATCTGTATTACCTGCCTTACATTTTTTTAAGTCAAGGTGTTATTTGACAGTCAACAGTGTGAACTCAGTAAAGAGGCTTTTAGCATCTGGTTGTGTTTGAGGGTGACTACTCTCACCTGGAGGCACTCTACTCTGCAACAGTAAGTGCACATTTTCCACAAAGGAAATTTTTAAAGCTGTCTCCAATCATTTAAGAAAAGAAAAGCAACACCACTACCTGTGAAACCAGTGAAGAATCCAACACTAGGCAAATCTGTAGAAAAGAGAAGAAATTAAAATGATACAGAGGCCAGGAGCCCTAACAGCTTGTCTATGATACATTTATATCACACAATTTAAAGAAGGCCAATCCTAAATATAATAGTCAAAGGGGAGACCTTGAAGAGAAAGCCAAAAGATACTTTTTTTCTATTTTTTTTTCCAGATCCAGTAGCTTGTATCCCTATCTCTCAATAAATCCTGCCATGAATGCTGCTGGGCATTGACCAGGTCCTTAATGCCAATCAGGACATTGTGGGACAAAGTATTTAGATATCTAAAAGCTGGGTAGGCAGTGTGATGCAGAAGAATACCCAAGCAGGTTAAGACACTGAGATCCAAAGAGGAGCTATACAGGAGCTAAATCCAAAACAAATGTACTTAGTTCTGGATAAGTCTCACTTTAACTGTTTATGTCCAAAATTAGGCTCCTGAAATCTTCAGCTGCCACCTGTTTCAGGTGGTCCCTATACGCATGAAAGGGAAAAAGAAAGGGAAAAGGAAAGGGAAAAGGAAAGGGAAAAGGAAAGGGAAAGGGAAACAGAAACAGAAACCAAGACAGAAATGGAAAAGGAGCTATCCAAGCTACAAGGTGGATTCTGTAGATGTCCAACTCTGCTTAAGCACCTGGATCTCACAATATCCCAGCAAGGACTGTCTAATTCCTGAAGTTAATTCTTGAAATATTCTCAGAGCATGGTCAGTGCTTCCTGAGTGCGTTATGCATCTCAGCAAAAGTCACTGCCAGCACTGTTGCTTATAGTCTGGGATAGTAATATCTAACTCATTCAAGATTTGAGAGAGCTGAGTTAATTTTCCTCCTTTGCCTGAGAATTTTTGAACTGACATCCCTTACAACCCAGGATAGTATCCCACACTGCATGTGCTACTACTGTTCAGAGTACTTAACAAAATGTGCCTCATGTGCCCATTTTTCAGAGTATTCCTCTGGGAGAAGAGAGGACTGAGGTATGATCTCTGCTCCAAGGGCCATTTGTGCAATTCATCCTGTGACCGTTTCATGTGAAATACATAAACAGACCATGGAAGAAAGTAAGGAGTCTGGGTCTTTGCTTGTCCCCAGGGAGTACTCTAACCACACAATCATGTTCTCAGGTTAACTCTTCCAGGGTTTTCATGCTTTTGAGCATAAAACAGCAGTGACAATGAAGAATGCCCCTGCCTTTGGGCCGTGATCCCTGAGGAAGCAGGTGTCTTATCAGAGCAGGCAAAAATCTCTGACAGATTAAGATGACCCTTATTCCCTTACACCATAAGAGTTAGCCTATTGCAGATGGTACTAACATTATTCTGGGTATGTTAATAATAATAATAATAAATAATAATAATAATAATAAAAAGTATGACACATTTTTGAAAGAGTTCAGTGGGCACTTACCCAAGGGGAGAGGAGAAGTCTGGACTGTTGTGGTGATGTCCCTCTGCCACTGCAGTCCTGAGGACAAAGTCAGACTGCAGACACCCCTGTTCTCACTTTTTTTCCCTGGCTCTAAAGAGTTTTCCTCAAACCCTGCTGTCCCTGGGCAGCTTCCCCTATACCGGGGAAGTACCTTGAGGAAACACCCTGCACTGTACCCAGAAGCCTTCTTCCAGGCAAAACACTGCAGACAGCTGAGACACCACTTGCAGTGTTTCAGGAAGCAGGAGCCCTCCTTCTGGACCCCAAGGGATCCCAGGTGCCTGGATACTCCTCTCGGCCGGTTAGGCTCCCAGATGTCCCCGAGGCAGTCACAGGTACAGCTTTCACATAGCGGGCTGACTTACACCACATTCACAACTGAACAGCATTTCTCCAAAGTGGTACAAACACCAAATTTAGTGGGATTCTTCCCCACACAGGTCAGTGCCCTTAATACAGGTAATTTCTGATGTTATGGCTGGATCTCCTGTGAGAGATGTATTACCAAATGTTACTTGCCATTTGTTCTTTTTTTCTTTCTAAGAAATAAAAGTAATTCTAACTGCAAAGGGAAAGTATGTAGCTGCTCTTGAAAAAAAGATATTAGACTTCTGGGATTTGCATTCATGGTGGTAGGATCTGCAATTTACAAAGGCAAGTATGAAGTGAAAGTATCCCCATACACAACTAATATGTTGCTGATGCTCTTAAACCTTTGATCTGGGGAAGAGGACTATTAAATAGTATATAATACACATCAGTTACAAAAGTGTTGCATGACGCAAGTTGACTACTACTTTGTCATTATTTAAGATCCAGAATTTAAAATTTCTTCCAGTGTCTTGAATTGTACACTCTTTGATTAAACCCACAAAAGAAATATTACTAGTAATGATCACAGAAGCAAAATCTTTTAAAGAAAAAGTTAGTTATTTTATTCCCAGTAGGACTCAAAGGTATCATATTTGTAAAATAAACAAGGATAAAATTACAGAAATTGCCTGTAGTATTATTAAGCCGATATTGTATTTCTCCAAAACGCTGTACAGATTTTAGTAAGTAGCATCTGTGGACTTCATGTATATATGGTAGGCAGATGGAAATGATCAACTGTAACATCTCCAAAGGGGCTTTTGTGGTGCATCAGACCAGTGAATCATAAAACAAGATATGTTTATGCAGCAGACCCCAGAAGCTCCATGCTAAATGAACAAAAACACCATCAAGTGAGTATTCTCAAGAATAAAACAAGGTGTAAGAAATACACTGTAGTCACTTGATTGACATTTAAAAAAAATAGCTCCAAAATGTGTGATAGTTTATTCATCCCCAGTTCACAATTTTCAGTGAAAAGCTGTGCAGTTATTACAGGGGCAATATTAGATATAAATGAAAAGACTGAAATGCTGTAGCTGTTATTATATTTAATACAAACAAAGTCAGGCAAGTTTTTTGCCATTTGGCTTTAAGTTGCAAAAAGATTCTATATATAAGAACAGACTTATAGTGAATTGTAAACTGAAAACCATCATGTTGCTATTTTATGAACCAAAAAAGGCCTACAAAGTTACATCTTGTTTCAGTCTAAAAAGTTAGTCATTTCTGCTCATTTATTTTATATTTAAAATATTACTGATGTTGTGTCTTGTATCTAGACATCTCTCCATAGAGACATTTAATGTCTTCCAATGTCTCCAGCTTCCTCTTTTACTTAGAAAACCCTTTGGATAGGTGTACTGATATTACAACAATCATTGAAAACCTACCTGCTATTTTAGCAGCTCACCAAGAGGAGAATAAATGTGAGGTCTCAGAATTACTTTCCCTTTCTGTCACTTAGTGGCCACAGACACTTCAGTCTGAGTGCATTTGTTGGAATGTTATAATGCTATTTCCTTTCTCAAGGCAAGGGTGACCAATTTCATGGTGGCCATGAGTCACTTTGAAATATCAAGTTAAGCTGTCCATAACCAGGTCAGTATCTTTTGGGCACGTAACACACATCATCAGCCATAGCTAGGCTGACACTTGTGTCAGATACATTTTTGACTGTCTGCAGGAAGCTCTTATGAACCACATTGAGCTGATCAGGCTTATCCACAGCAGACCGTTCTTGTGACATTGAGTCGAAATGGGTAGAAACTAGCAAGAGGTTGGGATACAAGCGCTCTCTGCATGGCTGGCTTTGATATCTGTAGTCTCCTGAGATAGCACTGATTGGGGTAGTGAAGCCACGCAGGTCTAGTAGTCAAACTTTGTGCTTGACTGGGACATACTCCATTCTCAGCAGGACTGTCCTGAAGAAATCTGTAGAGCAGCTGGTTCCCAGTGCTGGGTTTCCTGCTGAAGGAAACTTGCAGCTCAGCAGTCATGAATGTGCCCTCTCAGCTAAGTTGGCATTTGTAAGGGGATCTTAAAAGGCAAGCAGATTCACTCAGCATACTTCGGTGATGGCCATTTAGCAGCAAAAATATATGAAAAAATCACCTGGATATTTTTAGGCAAGATCAAATGAAAAATTTGGTTGTCTTGCTTTCTACACATCTGGACACTGTGGGTACATAACCACTGGAGATTACAGTGTGATAGACAGAGAGCCAAAGTGAATTTTAAACAGTCTAATTAGAAAGGAGGGAATAGTCCAGCCATGGCAGCAAGGAGTTCATTATGGTTAATTTAACCTGTTGAGCAAGAAGTTTGTAATGTAGATAAAGAATTTAAATAGCTTAAAGGCCATCCTGAAAACTAGAAACTCATGAAGTGAGTGTTAATTTGAAAGGAGGAGAAAAAAATCACTTCCCAAGTTTGATGAGGGGATTTTTCTATTCTGAGTTCCTATTTCCATGTTTTTCCTATACAGAGGCAGTGTTTCTGATCAAAATCACAATTCTTGGGAACACTTAGATGAGAAAGAATGTGAATGAATGTTTGTTTTCCTCTATCTAAGCCATAAAAGTAAGGAATCCATGCATACATTTTACATCTAGTGTAATTTTAATTGTTAATATGTTGTAGTTACTCCCAAGTAAATATCAAAGTGGTATGTTACCTTGTTATGGGCAAAAGGAACATACCTTATATGCAAAGCCAAGAATTTAGTGTTAATGTTGTTCAAATCTCGACTCATCAAATATCAAATTACTACCAAAGAAAAAAAAAGAAAAAGAATACCATTACAGAAAAAGTCTCAATAATAATACAGTGGAAATCATTATACACACTTCCCAGTATCTACACCTTTCTCTGCTTTTACACCCACCCCCCACAGCCTCTCTGGGTCCTAAGGTTGTTGGCTTGGGGTGGGGTGATGACAGCGAGCCATCGGCATCCAAAGTCTTTTGCCAGGAGGAGTACGATATTGGCATTGGTGGTTTCTTCCTCATCATTCTTGAGCCCATTTGGTGCTATTGTATAAGCTTGCTAACACAATCTGCTACTTGTTCTTTCTTCATTGGTCTGCAGTTCCACATTATATCTGCACTTACTATACACAGTGTGTTTTACATATGCTAGATAGCTTATTCTCTTTGTTACCCCAAATCTGCATTTCATTAGCTATCAGGAATTGGTGAGCTGCTTAGAGCCCTAGGGTCTCCAGCGTCATCCTGTGCCTCTTGAGTCCTCTACACAGTATCCTGTGTCCCCACTTTCAAGGCCTCTGCTACCACCCCATGGCTGTGCTCCTCCACACTGCGTCATTATGCTGGGGTTCTAAATATTTCATTCTGCACAGAATAATTACTTGTTACCAAAATCTATATAAGGATTATGGTTATACCACACAATTGTGCAAAGCTACATAAAACAAGTTAGAAATAGCTACCTGATAATGAGGAAATTGCTTGCTTAGCTAAACCAAAGCTTGAAGGAAGTGAAGAAAAGTTCAAAAAAAGTAAACCTGACAAAGGAAACCTCAGTCCTGAGGACTTGTAAGCTTTCTACAAAGTCTGTGGTTGTTACTAGCAAAAACAATACTATTTATCCTGCACTACCCATCTACAGTTGACTGAACAGAATAGAAAACCCTGAACAGGATGTGATGAAAGGTATGTACCAAATATTGAAGAGGGCTTAGGAAGCTATTTCACATTTCTGTAACAACCTTATGGAAAAGTACTGATATATGAAAGTTATGCGATGCTATATGCCAAAACCTGTAAGAAATTGTCTTACATGTCTTTTTGTATACTTCCACAACATCAGAAGCAGATACACTGAGGCCTGAGGCTGTCCATCACCCCGCGTGTGAGACTGAGTGTGTCAGGTCTCCATCCACAGTGGTATTTAAGAGGTCAAAAAATACAAATTTGGCTGGCTGCACATTCCTACACCCTCAGAGAGAACTAAGTCTACAAGGCTCACTATGAATTTGCAGAAGGGTTTTCCGCTTTATACCACTCTTATTTTATTTTTGCTAACACTTTAGGTCAAAGTTTTTTAAAACATTTTGTGAATGTCACAGACCTTAATTTTTACACTACCCTTCACACAATGCCCTCAGCTTCCAACTCAACATAATGCATATTCAAGCAGATTGTAATAATTTGGTCATTTCAATACTTTTTAACATTTTTTTCACTCTTTGGGATTTTTTTTGTTTAATTTCCATTTCCAAAGAAAAGAAACAATCAAATTCCTTACAAAATTGAAATGATAAGTTTCAATCATAACTAACAGCACAGAAGGAGTAAGACAAGGGCTCACCAGCTGCTTATGGCGATTGACGATGTTCAATTGCACTGTTGGGAAAAAGACACATACATCCCAGAAAGGAAAATTAAAACCTTGATATGAGAGATTTTCCTCTTGTCAATACCAATCTTTGTATTTTACCTTAATGTTTTCAGCACTGCATAAAGAAGCTTTCTTTCTTGTCCAGCAGTGACTTGTATGTGCTCTATAGATAAAAGACATCCACATCATACTCAAATACCCTCCCACAGCTTGAGTATCATGAAGAGAGAAATATGTCAGATTTTGATAACACTGGAAGAAACTGCTAACAAAATTTTGTCTAAAAAAACCCCCAAAATTTTGTACAAAAACAAATGAAATTGGCAAGATCTAGCTGTTTAGTTATGGAAGCAATTTTCTTCTGTGACCAAGTACTTTCTGCGTCTCAACAAGCTTTAATTCTCCTCTCGCTTTTTTCTTCATTTTGGGGGGAATAGTCAGGAGTAATCAGTTTCCCTTTTTCCTCTGGATGTTTCCAGTAGATAGTTAATGATCATTCCAGCTAATCCACAATTTTAAAATTTAAAGAATGTTCTCCCAGCAGCCAAGAAAAATAGTCCTCCCATCTGCAGCAATGCAACTGGGAGAGGCTCTACTGAAGTCATTATATTTTTACAGCTGAGCACTTTCAGCCTCTAAATTATCCTGAGTTTCCTGAGCGTCAAAAAGTTCAGGTTTTACAACGGATCTTGATATCGATCAGCTTCATTGAATTTGGGAGATGCATGGGAATAGGGGAGTTGATTGTTTAACTTATGAAACTGCCATTGTGTAGGTGTTTTAAAAGAGTCTGAAACATTTCCTGCTTCTGGTTTTTAGCCTTAGTATTTTGGAAGCATAATTTAGGAAGCCACTGTTCAAGGGGGGGGAACAGATTCAAATTAGCCAGTGCAAATAGCATATCAGCACCATCTGCAGTAGATCCTGTCTGTTTATTCAGCAATATGGCTCCTGCAGTAAGACTGAATGCCCTTGCGTGAGCCCTCCAGAAGATGTAACTCACTCTCTTGCTTATTTGGAACCTAATTAATCATTATAGTCTTGGGGCACTTGCCAATCAGTTGATGACTGTGTGAGATTTCTTTCACTGTGAATTTACAAAAGCAATAAGCTCAGAACTCTGACGCTTCAGTGCCTCAAGAAGCAATCCACAGACCCAGTAAAATCCATTTTCTCTAATCCAGCTGGTTATTTCATTTCGCTTAGAGAAAGGCCTTTTGTGAGCACTCACCATTTTCCTTCAGTATAATGCCCATTTTTATTGTTTCACTATCACTGGAAGTGAGATACCACAAGTTTCTGGGCTGTGTGTTTTTAAGGATGACCCGTTTCATCTCCAAAGACATGTAGGGTCATTTCTCTACTTGATATAAGCACATAACTCCTATTATACTAAAGGTAACTCTAAGTATGCATATTATTAACCCCTTCATTTTGGGTGTCAGCTAATATTCTTTAAGTGCGAAGGGTTCCATTTCCTAAAATCCCCAAACTGTTCTTGATCCATTCTCATATTTTCAAATTCCATTTGGCTTCTTCACACAGTAGCATATTCAGTCTTCACACAGAATCATATTCAATTTGTTCCTACATTGCTGTTAACAAGAAAAATAAAGCCTAAGTTATTTAAGTTGAAACAATAAAAGGTTTTGCTAAGGCCAACTGTTTCATGAACAAATCCCTTTGTAGCAAAAGAAAGTCAACAGCTTACATCAAGTTTCTTGGATTATCGTATTTGGAAATCGTCAACCTACATTTTTGTAAAAACATCTTTGAAAATTTTCTCCTTCTGTCATGGTGTTCTAAAGATAGATGCATTAGTAATAAAATACTTCTTAATACTTCTTAATTAAACAATTAAGTTCTTGTCAACCATAATTAAACACTAGCTCTTAACAGAACTCTAATTATTTCTGCTTAGATTGCTCAGGTTACACAAACTATTCTTTCTGTAAAGTACAGAGACTATTAATCTGATTTAGTCTTGTGTTTTGTTTACTTTGTTTCTTATAAACTGAGTCTTCAGAGTCACTGGAGCTGAGAATCACGAGTGCCAAGGCCCCATTTGATACCTACCTTCATAATATTTTTTCTTGTGTAAGTTTTACAGTGAATTCCCATGAGATTCTAGCTCAATTAAAGGTGAAAAGTTAGAGCAATATTTTGTTTATGCTAATAAAAAAAACAGTTCAATCTATGGATCTCATATAAAAGAGCAGGAAAATGTTGAGATCTGTATTTAAGTTCAGCTAAATAGAAGAGGACATTTAAAACAAAATTTAATTTAAAACAAGGCCTGACTTTAAAATCAGAGAGTGGCTAATAATTTATCTTTACAGTTCCAGATTTTCTGTACCTACTAACATTTGTAATGTTCAGCGACAAACCGGAGTCGTAGACATAACCTCACAAACACAGAGGTAGGAGCCATTCAATGTTGCAGTCCAGGCTTAGGCAAACAGGCACCCAAAGTCTGCCTATGCCCCACTAAAGAGGCTTGAAAAGTTGGAATTAGTCAGGGCTGTCAGAGTTGCATTAAGGAGAGCACATGCTTTTAGTGCAGTACTTTCAGATACTGCTGCTAACGAGCTCTCTTGGTTGCCCCGGCCAGAGGGAGTTGGGGCCTTTGATCCCAGTGGCCCTTGATTAGGGCGGTCAAGCACCCTCTTAGGCAGTGCTAGGGAGAGGCCTATATAAGAGCCAGGCCTAGAGCGCAGCTAACAGAGCGCAGCTCCCAGAGGCAGCGAACAGACGCAGCAGTTTGTGCAGCAGTTTGCGCAGAAGGGCGCGCGAAGGAAAGCGCGAAGGGACCTTCGTTTCTGTTCCCTGTGGTGTACGCTTCCTCAAGTATGGTCGTGACACGCTGCACAGCGCATTCTCCAGCGGCTGTTGGAGTTGCTGTGTCAGAGGCTGCGACCCAGACCAACCCTCTGACAGTAGATGCGGCTCTACAGGTCTCAGGCTGCAGGGAGTGCTTGGGGCCTCTCCGGGAGGCCTGGGCTGGCAGCCAGCAATCCTGCAGGAGGTGTGCTGCTGTTGGCGAGTTGTGTCGTCAGGTAAGGGAGTTGCGGGAGGAGGTCAGTAGGCTGCGCAGCATCCGAGAAGCAGAGCAAGAGATAGACAGGGTATTCTCGGAGACTGTGCAGCTTTGGGAGTCCCAACCCCCCGCAACAGTGGAGTTGCCAGAGGGCTCTGTGCCGTGTGAAACGGTACCTCATAACACCGTAGAAGAAGGCTGGAAACTGGTCACTGCTCGTGGGAGGAGAAAGGCTCCTACTCCTCCTGAAGACCTGAAGCTGAAGAACAGGTTTAGTGCCCTCCAGGATGAGGAGGAGATGGGCATGGCTGCAAGGGAAGTACCTGGGACAACAGACCCTGTGCCCTGCCGGAACACCCGGAAGAAGCGGCGGGTGATTGTTGTGGGGGACTCCCTGCTGCAGGGGACGGAGGCATCTATCTGCCGACCTGACCTCATGTCTAGAGAGGTTTGTGGCCTGCCGGGGGCTCGTGTGAGAGATGTCATGCAAAGACTGCCAAGGCTTGTCCACGCTTCGGACTATTACCCACTGCTGCTCTTCCATGTGGGCACCAATGACACCAAGGGCAAACTGGAGACCATCAAGCAGGATTTCAGAGCTCTGGGGATGGTGGTCAAGGGTCTGGGAGCCCAGGTCATCTTCTCCTCAATCCTGCCAGTGAGGGGGATGGATGAGAGGAGGAGGAGACGGACTTTCCAGGTTAACGACTGGCTGCGCCGCTGGTGTTGGCAACAGGGTTTTGGTTTCTACGACCATGGGACCCTGTTTGAAGATCGACAACTGATGGCAAGAGATGGGATCCACCTCACGAGGCGGGGCACACGGGTCTTTGCCAACAGGTTGGCCAACCTGGTAAGGAGGGCTTTAAACTAGGAAGGACGGGGGAAGGGGAGAGTTATAGTGCCAGGGTAGTTGGCAAAAGACTGCTCATGTCAGGATGCCTCCAGCAGGTGAATGCAGCCAGGGAAGTGCGCATGGGATGCGGCTATGGAGGACCCTCTTTTACCCCTCCTGGGAAACCTGCATGCTCGATCACCTCCCTGAAATGCCTGTACACCAATGCACGCAGCTTGGGGAACAAACAGGAAGAACTAGAGATCTGTGTGCGGTCGCAGGGCCATGATCTCATTGCCATTACAGAGACATGGTGGGATAGCTCGCATGACTGGAGTGCTGCCATGGATGGCTACGTGCTTTTTAGGAAAGACAGGCCAGGAAAGCGAGGTGGTGGAGTTGCTCTTTATGTGAGAGAGCAACTGGAATGTATTGAGCTGTGCCTAGGGGTGGATGAAGAGCGAGTCGAGAGCTTATGGGTAAGGATTAAAGGGCAGGCTAGCATGGGTGACACTGTTGTGGGTGTTTACTACAGGCCACCTGATCAGGAAGAGGAAGTCGATGAGGCCTTCTACAGACAGCTGGAAGTAGCCTCACGATCCCAGGCCCTGGTTCTCATGGGGGACTTCAACCACCCCGATATCTGCTGGAAAGACAACACAGCTAGGCACAAACAGTCCTGGAGGTTCCTGCAGAGCATTGGTGACAACTTCTTGACACAGGTGGTGGAGGAGCCAACAAGGAGAGGTGTGCTGCTGGACCTCGTACTAACAAACAAAGAAGGACTGGTGGAAGATGTGAAGGTCGGGGGCTGCCTTGGCTGCAGTGACCATGAGATGGTGGAGTTCAGGATCCTGCGAGGAGGCAGCAGGGCACCAAGTAGGATTGCAACCCTGGACTTCAGGAGAGCAAACTTTGGCCTCTTCAGGGACCTACTTGGAGGAATCCCATGGGTGAGGGCCCTAGAAGGAAGGAGTGTTCAAGAGAGCTGGTTAATATTCAAACATCACTTCCTCCAGGCTCAAGAGCGATGCATCCCTATGAGTAGGAAGTCAAGCAAAGGAGGCAGGAGACCTGCATGGATGAGCAAGGAGCTCCTGGCAAAACTCAGCCAGAAGAAGGAAGTATACAGAAAGTGGAAAGGGGGACAGGCCACTTGGGAGGAATATAGGAACGTTGTCAGAGTATGCAGGGATGCGACGAGGAAGGCTAAGGCCCGTTTGGAATTAAATCTGGCAAGGCATGTCAAGGACAGCAAGAAGGGCTTCTTCAAATACATCAGCAGCAAGAGGAAGACTAGGGAAAATGTGGGCCCTTTGCTGAATGGGGTGGGTGCCCTGGTGACGAAGGATACAGAGAAGGCAGAGTTACTGAATGCCGCCTTTGCTTCAGTCTTTACTGCTCAGGCCAGCCCTCAGGAACCCCAGATCCTGGAGGCAAGAGAGAAAGTCTGGAGAGAGGAAGACTTTCCCTTGGTGGAGGAGGAGTGGGTTAGAGATCATTTAAGCAAACTTGACACCCACAAATCCATGGGCCCTGATGGGATGCACCCACGAGTGCTGAGGGAGCTGGCGGACATTATTGCTAAGCCACTCTCCATCATCTTTGAAAGGTCATGGAGGACAGGAGAGGTGCCTGAGGACTGGAAGAAAGCCAATGTCACCCCAGTCTTCAAAAAGGGCAAGAAGGAGGACCCAGGGAACTACAGGCCAGTCAGCCTCACCTGCATCCCTGGAAAGGTGATGGAGCAGCTCATCCTGGAGGCCATTTCCAAGCATGTGGAGGACAAGAAGGTGATCAGGAGTAGTCAGCATGGCTTCACCAAGGGGAAATCATGCCTAACCAATCTGATAGCCTTCTATGATGGAATGACTGGCTGGGTAGATGAGGGGAGAGCAGTGGATGTTGTCTACCTAGACTTCAGCCAGGCTTTCGACACTGTCTCCCATAGCATCCTCATAGGCAAGCTCAGGAAGTGTGGGTTAGATGAGTGGACAGTGAGGTGGATTGAGAACTGGCTGAATGGCAGAGCTCAGAGGGTTGTGATCAGTGGCGCAGAGTCTAGTTGGAGGCCTGTAGCTAGCGGTGTCCCCCAGGGGTCAGTCCTGGGTCCAGTCTTGTTCAACTTCTTCATCAGTGACCTGGATGAAGGGACAGAGTGCACCCTCAGCAAGTTTGCTGACGATACAAAACTGGGAGGAGTGGCTGATACGCCAGAGGGCTGTGCTGCCATTCAAAGAGACTTGGACAGGCTGGAGAGGTGGGCAGAGAGGAACCTCATGAAGTTCAGCAAAGGCAAGTGCAGGGTCCTGCACCTGGGGAGGACTAACCCCCTGCACCAGTACAGGTTGGGGGTTGACCTGCTGGAAAGCAGCTCTGCGGAGAAGGACCTGGGAGTGCTGGTGGACACCAAGTTAAGCATGAGGCAGCAATGTGCCCTTGTGGCCAAGAAGGCCAATGGTATCCTGGGCTGCATCAGGAAGAGTGTTGCCAGCAGGTCGAGGGAGGTGATTCTCCCCCTCTGCTCAGCCCTGGTGAGGCCACATCTGGAGTACTGCATCCAGTTCTGGGCTCCCCAGTACAAGAGGGATGTGGCACTACTGGAGCAAGTCCAGTGAAGGGCTACAAAGATGCTTAGGGGACTGGAGCATCTCTCTTATGAGGAAAGGCTGAGAGAGCTGGGCCTGTTTAGCTTGGAGAAGAGAAGGCTGAGAGGAGATCTTATCAACGTGTACAAGTATCTGAAGGGAGGGTGTCGAGAGGATGGGACCAGACTCTCTTCAGTGGTGCCGAGCGACAGGACGCGAGGCAACGGGCACAAACTGAAACACAGGAAGTTCCATCTGAACATGAGGAAATACTTTTTCACTGTGAGGGTGACAGAGCACTGGAACAGGTTGCCCAGAGAGGTTGTGGAGTCTCCTTCTCTGGAGATATTCAAAACACGCCTGGATGCGATCCTGTGCAACGTGCTCTAGGTGACCCATCTTGAGTAGGGGGGTTGGACTAGATGATCTCCAGAGGTCCCTTCCAACCTCAACCATTCTGTGATTCTGTGATAAAGCCTTTATCCAGGGATCAGGAAGCGAGCTAAGATTTTCCATAGGAGTTTTGCTACTTGCAAAGGGATATCGTGGATGAGGACACCTCTCAAGGGAAGCCCAGCAGCTGCAGAGCTGACTGAGCAAGGGACATGGGACCAGCTGAGAAGAGGGAGCCCGGTTCTTGCCACGGGGATTTAACATTTGGCTGAACCAGGGCAGAACAAAATTTCCATACTCAGCCATGTGGATTGTGTAGGTACCAGACTATTAGTGGGGAAGGACAGAAACCAGAACTTTAGGCCTTCTGTCCTCACGCTCTGAGTCTTTCAGGCTGTATGAAATGCTTAAATTAGATGTTTTCCTAAAATAGACTCTTTTCAGCTTTAATCAAACTTTCAAGTAAGCCTGCTTTCAGACTATATCTGATAGTGTCAGGCATCACAGATGTAAATCTGGAAAAGCATAAGGAAAACTCTAGTGCTGCATTTACCATTTGAAAAAGGCCAATTTTTTTCCCCACTCTAATACATAATAATACAATATAAGACTATAATAGCTTGGAGTATAATCTCTGATGAAACTGAAGACCACCTCCAAAATGAAAACAAAGCTCTGTTTCATCTTACTTTGGAAATGATGTTGCTCCAAAATGATGCTATTACCAGTCATTGGCCATGGAGAGAAAATATGGCTACGAGCAAAAATGATCTTTTAATTGATGAAGATTGCACAGCCTGTACAATCTGTCCTACATCCTGCAAGGTGAACATAATGTGTTCACTGGACCTCTGCTTCCCACTCATATATCCCAACAAAAAGGACCATCACATGATAAAAAGCATGGTTATGTTGTTTATTTGGACAGACTTCATGTCTCAAAGGAGGACTTGGAAGACCATACAACTTCAAAGTGATATGATGTTACTCATGTGATTGCATGGTCTTTTATTAAAAAAAATGGCACAGTAATGGGTTACTTTATCAGATTTCTTCTGCTCAGCCTTCTATATAAAAGAACAAGTGAATGTAAGAAAGTTGAAAGGAAACGTTATTATGCAAGCTGTTTATTTCTGCACAGCATTGGCGTGATAAGCTATTTTGAGAACCTCTTTCAATCAGTTATGGAAAAAGCCAAATGGGATAAAGTGAATAGCTTCATGGATTTTACCCAAGATAAAAAGAAGCACATAGAGGCTAACACCTCTATCTGATTGTATTTTATCAGCTTGAACAGCAAGGAGATTTTGGATGTAAAGGGACCTTGACTGGTGATAAGGTGACTGACCAATTCAGAATTTAAAAACAGGATTGTTTATTTCAGACATGATTCTTTCAGTACAAAAACTACAACTAATGCTGCAACAAACTGTTGTTATGGTACATCTTGTTTGAAAAAACAAGATTCCTTCTTATTCTCAATGTCACAGAAAATACTTGCTCATCCCTTAGTGCGACCATAGATGGAATATAAAGTAGGCAAGCAGACGTAAGCAGAATTCTGTAGTTAAGGCACAGATAATGATGCATGGGAAGAGATGCCAAAATGCTGTTACTTCAACTATGAAACCTCTGTTTTGTTGGTTGAGTGCTAAAATTATGATGAATCATGACTTAGTCCCAGGATGTTGAGCAGGCATGGGTTCAAAGTGAGATTTCAAACTTTCCTGTAGCTAAAAAGGTGCACATTGCAAAGCTGCACACTCCTTTTACTGCATTTTACTCTGATAGGCTTGTGAGTCCTTGGCCTGGAGCCAAGAGCTGTCCTATGGCCAGGATCTGCCCTATGACATGTTTGTCCATGTTCAGGAGCAACCAGGTGTTGTTCTTCAGAGAGGTGCTGTTGTGAACTAAACAGCAAGTAAAACAAATGATCATGCTAAAAAGACCAGATGAATTCCACATGTTATTTCTTCTGCTTCTCTCATAAGCTTAATAAATTGTGGTGTTTTTTTACTTAGCTTCCATGAGCATTATACTAGAAATACTGTTCAGGCTGCTGAACTTTCATCTTCAGTGTGTAGCAGAGGAGTTTAAAGCCTTGCATGCTTAGGCTTTCAGTCAGGCACAGGTTAAATCACCTGCTCCTATATTATGTATTAATCACAGGACAATAGTATGAAGAGTGTATGGTGAATGTCTAGTCTCTAGGGGTAAGAAATGGTCATCAAAGAGACCAGGAAGAAGTGAGAACAAATTTCCATGAGCTAAAGTGATGAGCTGTAAGTTAATCAGACTCATTTTTTTTTATAGTTTGACTTCCAAGAGAATTTTATCCTGAACAGTAAGCTTTTACAGTAGTCATTCCTCCAATTTGAACATGAACACTCATCCAGCCATTCAGAAAGAAAGGTAGAAACAATTATTTAAATCACTGAATATTTGACTCTAATCATGCACAGGTGGCAAGGATAAGAGCTTCACTGAGCTGCTCTTGCAGACTCTAATGCTGCACAAAAGTATTCACCTTTATGAAAGAAAACTATCACTTTAATTTCTGTTTGCTGGCTTGGAAGGACTTTTGTTTATATTGATTGAATTGGATCAGCAAGACAAGATTTAGTCAAGAACCACTGCAGAGTATTTATATATTTTGGAGATGATCATCCACTAACTTCATTTCCCTTTGTTCCCCCTTTCCTCTCCCATTCCTTATAAATGTTGAGCAATTTTCCATCCATTTTGCTAAGATGAAATGGTGTCTGGATTAGGTTGTCAGGTTGTACATTACTCTCCTCTGTTTTCATTTTATCTGAATATATCTACACATGCCACTTAACTGCAGGATGAATTGCCATTTGGGGAGAGAAATCTCTCATAGAGTGTGGAAGAAAATACATGGTGTTCTCTCTTATGTTGTCCTTTCCCTCCATTTTCATCTGTTTTGTCTTCTTTTTCTGTGGGGCTATGCACAAAACTTCCATGAGAAGTTCCAGGGTGCATGTCCAGCACAACCAGTGCTCAGGAGCCAGAGAAAGGCCATGAGGACGCGGGGGCAGAGCCAAGGCAGGAGTCTCTCAGGAAACCAAAGGTCTTTGTTCAAGTCACAACCATAGTCCAGGATCATGGATCGGTCTTGCTGGACAAACACCCAGCTGGCTTACGTATTCTTCACGGAAGGGTGTGCTGAGGTCAGACTTTGCAATGAACTGGGCATGGATGGAGCCTTTTCACTGAGCTGACAAGGGCCAAAACCTCCATTAGGTGATCAAGACAACAGCCTTCGCATCTCCCCCCCTTGCTTCTTAGTTCAGTCATTCACTTTTGCAACAGCTACATCATGTAGAAAATAAATGCTGTTTCCTGACCAGAGGGGTCCATGGGAGCTCTGCCAATGCTATATACTATTCTGTAATAGAATTTGAGACAGATAAAGCTGACTGAGAAGAATTTCCCATTAATTCATAGCATCTTGCAAATAAATTGGTGAAATCTACTGAGTTTTTGCTAACAATAGTAATTCCTGTATGTGTGATTTTCTTTTTAATAAGCAGTATGGTCTGATCCCTGTGATTTCAAATGTTTAGGTATTGAGGGGAAACAGAAATAATTACTTCAAAAATGAAATATATATATATATATATATATGCAGCTACAGCTTCTTAAATAATACTATTGTGAGTGCTTTTAATCGGAAAACTCTCATTTGGGTTGGCTTCCCACAAGACAGTAGCAAAAGATTTCAGCTTTCATTGCTTAATAAAAATCAAAATATGCAAGTCAATGCCAGTAGCTAAAATGTTACTGAAAATAATAAGGGCAGGAGGACACAAATAGACTGGTTATATAAAACCAAGGCAGTGAAACCAAGAAAATAGTTTGAAGACTGCAGAGAAATTCATGCACTTGTATCTTCCTTACTGAAAGGAGTCCTGTTGAAATCCACAGAGACCAGGTCACCACTGAGATAAGACAGGCAGCTCAGTACCATGGAGGGTCAGGTCAACAATTTTTGTACTTCTAGAGTAGCTAGTCCTCTGACAAAAGGACTCATTTGGAGAACCGGGGCTTAAAATACTGCTAGCTTCTTATTTTACATCCAAGATTATAAAGTTGATAAATATTAAAGATCTTCTTAACAGTATTTTCTTCCAGCCCTAATTTTCTCCACCCCTTTTTTCCTGTCAGCATATATCACACACAGCAGTATGTGAGCAAGTCCTGGGTTCAGTGAAAGGGAAGGGTTAATTCTGTAAAGCGCTAACAAAAATTTTTTTTTTAATTGACATTTCTGGGAATGGTCATTAGGCCATATTTACGGTAAATGCAAACACCATTTGTGTCTTCAAGCACAAACTCAACTCCTTTCTGTACTGTATGGGCACAAGTCCCTCTCACAGGCAGGATTTTGATGAAGGAAAGACTTGAGCCCATGCTATCCCTCAGTGCAGTCCAACGCTGTGCTTGTACTTGCAGCAGGGATAAAATTTCCTGTAACTCCTGTACCCATTCCTCAAATAATAAAATTTAATTGTGGAGTTACTTTTATATATACATTTCTTTCTCCCGCACTAACTCCTGCACAGTCCCAAGTCTAATTAATAGACTGTGCAGTCTGCTCAGCAGCTCAGTTTTTCCTTTGCTGTAAAGATACAGTACGGTTTGTATCATTTGAAGGAACTGACCAACAGCAGTACCCTAAGCACTCTGGGATCTCCAGATTCACAGTGTTTATTGCTGCCTTGAATCACAGAGTTTTCTGCAAATATAAAGCTTGAAATTCTCTCTTGGACCTTAGACATACATCTTTTCTTTTTTCAGTCTTTTTGCCTCTTTGAAAAGAAGGCCAGGATGCTGAAGGTAAGGTTTTCATTGCCATAGGCCTCCTCTGAAGGTAATGTGGAGACATAAGCTTTCCTAGAGGACCCATCAGTGGGCTAAATTGCCTAATTGCTCCACTGTCTATCAAGGGTGCAGCACCATTGAGGTGCCAATGATGAATCCATTTCTAAAGGACTTTACGCAGTGTGACTGAACACTGTGTCATGTTTGGCTGGAATTTTTGAGGGAGGGAACTCATAACTTGTAGTTCATTTTGGTTAGTTATATAGGCAAGATAACACTTCCATGCCAGCAGGCACCGTTTCAGACAACTTCTTGCACATGCACTGTGAAGACATGCCCCCCCCAAGGGCAGCACAGAAGCATATTGCTTTCAGCTCTCAGAGGCACTGACTTCACACTTGTACATCCACCACAGGATGTGGGTTGTCCTTGTTCCCTTCAGCATTTGCCCAGTTCAAAATGGATATGTCATAACAGGAATTGCTTGTTTTAAACTTATTCACTTCTTCCTCCTAATCAGTAGCAATTTAGATCAATAAATGTATCAATGAATGTATCTATGATTTTTTAGGCATACCTTTGCGGCCAATGTTTGATACTTGCCAAACTCTCTTTAGACACCCTTGCATGTCTTCTTGCAGGCATTTTTCGTCATAAAATGGTGTAAATGTTACACATTAAAGGAGAAAAGTAAAGGAAAGCAATTCAAAGCCCTTGTCTTTGGAGAAGAATTGGAGAAGCAAGTAGTACTATTCATTGAAACAACAGTTTAGGGGAGGTTAGTCTCAACAGTGCAGCACTCCAGAGAAGTTGACAATGAATAAGAAGTCATCAGCCTCAAGGTTGTTTGAAAATGAATCTCATGATACCTTTCCTCCAGCAGAGGAGCAGGCTTGCTAAAGCTAAGGAAACATTATTTACTCAAGGGAAAGAAACAACTTTGTCGGAAAACCTTCCTAGAAATGTGGTTAATGAGCCTATCTGTCAGTTTTGTGGACAAGAAATATACCCTAGCCATTTGCAACAGTTGAGCTGTGATGAATCACTCAGCTTATGGAACTGTTTACCACCCAACCAAAGAGGCCTGGAAAAGAACGGGGTGAAATTTGTGCTTTAAAGGACCAAAATACCTGCTTGCAGTCGATCGCTTTTCCAGATGCTTAAAAGACTAGCGCATGAATCTAGCCTTATTGGATGGTGTGACAGATACAGCCTTAGGAGTGTTTGCACACTATCTTTGAAAAGTTCATCTGTACTTCCCCAGTGCCCTGTAGTTTGTCAGGAGATACTTCACTTATGGATAAATATAGCTTAGCTGCTACATTACAGTCATCCATAGTCTCAAACTAATGGCAAGGCTGAGAGGCAACCCTCCAGATATCAAAGTACATTTTAGAATAAGGGAATCCACTTCTAATCTTGCTCAGTAACAGAGCAATGCCAGTAAATGCCACCCATAAGAGCTGACACGTGTCAACAGCTTAGGAAATACCCTTTTGGTATTTCTAGGGATATAAGGTCCTTTTGAGCAATGAGATGCTACAAGGACGATAAGGATGCAGTAATCTAGGATTATGTTAGAGCAACTAGATTGCAAAAAAGGGTGTGCAGCACCTAGGACTGTGCAAGACGAATGTCATGATCCTAGTCTACTCCCTGTCCAGGCCAACAGAGACTCATCTGACAGACAACTGCCCTTCAACATGGGGACAGTGCTGAGCAATTCACTGCAGCAGTGCCAGAAGAGTTGAGAGCCCATCTTCTCGGAGGAACTCCAGGAATAACTGGCCAGGTGGATAAATTTCCTAGTTGTTGGGATCATCAGGAATCAAGAAGGCTATCAAATTCCAATAAACCCTCCTCCCATTCCTATTCTACAGGCTGTTCGGTCAGAGGTTAGAGGGAGGAGACACCTTGCTCCTTCTCTCCATGCAAACCATGCTACAAGCGCCCCAGTGCCCAACAGGGGAGCACCAGGGACCTGAGCCCTGGGGCTCTGCCTTCACAGGAGCTGCCCTCCCTGATGCACACAGCTCCTGGCAATGGCACAGTGTGCATGAATTCCCTTTCCTGATTGATTAAGCCACCCTTTTGGCACAAATCTATTCCATACATTTTAATTTACTGGTATGTCAAATGATTAATTTTGCCCTGCAGTTTTTTGAACAAGAGTAGCTTAGAATATAATAAACTCATTTTCTTGTAAGCAGTACAGCAAATAAAGTCATTTGCAAGTTATAATACATAAATCCCAAGCAACATAACTCCTCAGACCTTCCTCAGACATTTACTTGGTATTCTTGTAAGTCTTATATCACCAAAATACGAGGAATAAAATACATTGGTATCATGTACATAGAAGCCACATTCTATTTTTGGTGTTATATTAAGGCAAATCAGGAGTCAACCCAGTGAAGAAAACTGAGTGCTCTCAGATAAACTGGTATTAACCTGAAAGTAGAGCATAGTCCTTGAAATGCAGTTATGTAACATCTGAAAAGGAGATGCTGATGGAACAGATGATCTCTAAAATGCTACCACTTAATTAAGCAGAAGTTAAAGCCCAAGTCTAGATCTAATTCGTGAATATTAATTTAATAAAACACATTATTTGTACTTCAGATGTTACCTTTTCATTTGGGAAAAGCAGGTATGTCCTTAAGGAAATGTTGACTTGATTTCACTTGCTTATTTTAAATTTAAAATCCTTAAGAGCAGCAAAGAGAACTGTGTAGCTGATAAACATTTGAGACCAAAGGGAAAACATCACACCATATCACCAATATTTTTAGTTCCCCATGAATGATTTACATTCCCCTGCACTATTAGATATCTTCAAAAGAACATGCCAAAAGAAGAGAGTAGTGCACTAAAGTTAAATTTGTTGTGAAACATCCTACTGAAATCAAAGGTCTGAGACCCAGTTCTCAGTTCAGATGTTGAGTGGACAATTACAGTCAGCCTTTGAAAAGTCTGTGAGAGTTTGCTGGGGGAGGTGGGTGTTCAGGCCCTACAATGACGAGGCTATTGGGAAGTACTTGTTCACAGGTACTCATGGTGCTTGAGGGATCCAGTCCCAGCTGAGACCCTACGGTCCTGGTCCTGGACGCTGCACAAATGCTCAGGGCACTTCTAGTGCAGAAGAGCTAGTTTGCAGAGGATTAAGACAAAGCCCAGATTTCTGAGGGAGGCTGGCACAAAAGGTTGTTGTCATCCTTTGAATTACAGAAACTAGTAGGAGGTAGTTCTCAAATCTCTGTCAGCCTTAGCTCAGGGCGACTCAGCCTTTGCCATCCAAGTCCTGGCACACAACCCAAACCAAAACATAGTTAGCATCCAACTCTCCGAAAGAAAACTGGGACTACAGTTTTCCAGGTCAGTCTGGACAATCTGTATTGGTGAGTTTTATAAGCACGTGTATAGTAACAGTTTTTCCACTCACCCAGCAATACCTTTTTGCCAGTGTATCTTTCCATACTGGAGCAAACTATGAGTATTGAGTGGCAGGTCCTTTCTTTTTATAGCCAAGTCTATTCTTGGCTGTTCGGTAAGAGGACAACTGAGATTCAATAATATGCCTGAAATCACTGGGTGCATCACAGAGATTCACTCTGAAGAAGATCTCAGTAAACAGCATACTCACGCCTTGCCCTTGACATGTCCTTCCCTACTGCAGTGCAGCCTGAGAGGAGGCTATTTTCACCAGTGGATTATCATTCCCTGTTACAGTTACCACAGAGTGTGGATCCCACCATGGAATATCTGAATACACCAGGAATAGGTAGTGAAAAAGAAATGGGCATGCTACTTTTTACAGGATTCATACAGCAAGAGCACTTGATTACCACAGTGTTTTGATGTTTACTCAGTATTTAACCGATTATCTCTGCTTTTCTTTTACGCAGTCTTGATTCAGTCATTGGAGAGCTGTAGATAACCACCAATCATTGCGCATGTTTAAAAAAAAAAAAGCAGACAGGAGGCATCATCACCTTTTCTGCCCCGGTCCTTTGCTTCCACAGATGGCCTGCCAGGGATAAGTGAGCTCTCTCAGCCCAGGTTTGGAAATAGAGTTTTCTTTCTGCTACATACAGGGGCTCTATGGAACATTCTATATATATATATATATATTTATATGTCTATACATACGTGTTTGTGTATATATAATGTATATCTGTATATAATCCAGTGTAATAGTCAGCCCTCATTCATTGTTGCAGGGCTACAGCATATGACTGCTGAAACTGGAAGGAGAATGTGACAATCTGAGAACAAATAAACCATTTATTATTAATAAATGTACTGAAAAAATAGCTTTAATATTTAGCATAGCTTAATGAATTGAAAACACTCTTCTTCTCAGTTCTTACCAACATGGAATGCTTTTTCTTTGCAGTTAAATGAAACTCCCTCAACTCTTTTGGGGAGGATGTCGCATAAAATAGCAAGATAACATCAATATGAGTTATGCTGTTTTTTGTCATAGTCTGACTCTCATACCAGAAGACTTTAGTTACAGTAACATTTGACATATCAAATTCAGTGTCTATAGAAAGCATTTTGGGTAGAAAGTATTCAGCAAGGAAGAAGCTGAAAAGCAACCTACAGCTGATGCCTCTTTTAATTAAAAGATAAAATATTGCTAGAGGTGACTGATCTTATGTTGCTGTCACTAGTAAGATAAAATCAGCGTGGCTGTTTTTAAAATGACTCATGAAAATGTTTTCTTCCTATTTACTTGTGTTTCAGGATATTATTAAAAAAGAAAATATTTTTTCAGAAAATTTAGTGTATTTGGTTAATAGACCTAGGGATTTTGTTCTGCAGTTTGTCTCCTGCACAGCTGTGACCACAGAGCAGCAGCACACTGTTCTGCATCACACTCCACCATTTGGTTTAACCCTACATTGGAGTTACCAGTGAAAGTGGCATTGGGACTAGCACTGCAGAGCTGGATCACTATCCAAAGATTCAATCTTTAGCCTCTTTATGGTGGCTACCAATGAAAAGTAGTAGCTAACACAGTCATGATTTAGGTGATATAAATCCCTGGACGGGGACATATGTTCTGAACACACCAGCATGTGGTATCGTGCTGTGGTAACAACTAAATGAGGACATTTAGAATAGTGCCATCCATGATTTTGTTAATAATTGGTGAGTATAACTTTTTTTATTTCAGTATTTGGCCAGTTACTCATGGAACTATTTAAGTACTGGTGCACCTTCTAAATTGATGACTATGCATTATGACCCCTTTATAAAAAGGGGGGTTTTGTGAGAGAGAAGAGAGTAGTTTGTCTCTGATATTCCAGACCTACAGTCAGCCAGCAAACTCTGAATCTTGCTGTAAGTTCAAGAACTGCCTCTGCATCTTTTTGAATACTCTTGAGCAAATCTATAATACCCTTTTATTAAACTGCAATCTCTTCCAGAATTTGGCACCACCTGCAGCTAGGATTTTTCACCCTGTTCCACCAGGTGCTTTCTGTTCCTGTAAAAAAATGAGTTCAGAAATGTTTGCTCATTTTCAGTTGCAATAAATTGACAGAAATGTTTGCTCATTTTCAGTTGCAATAAATTGATTGTATACGTAATTGATTTTACAAACTAAGATCTCTTTCTGAAAAATGAAGCACCCAGAAGGACTATGTCAACTATACTGCCAGGGAATTTCCAAGCTACATCCTTCATCTGTTTTATTAGGGGCATAAATTTGTAGCACTGGAAGAGAGGATGTGGAGCAAATTTAAAACAATAAAGAAGAAGCAGGGATTTTCAGTATGACTTTTCTCCATTCAACTCTAAAATAGTCTTGTTTGAATGTGAATGATAAACCATGACTTTTGATCATAGTATTGTGATTCTGAATGAGAAAATCAAGTATAGATATAAAATAGGGTTTACTTCTATTAACATTGTTTGAAAAGCAAACAAAATCTTTACATTAGTAAGTCAGGGTTGGGACTTTCTAGCAAAATAAGTTCAGTGCAGTGTTTCTTGATGGTGTTTGTGGAATTTTGTTTCAGAAACTGCACTGAAACATGATGTTTCTCTAAGCCGCTTATTTTGCCAGATTCTGACTGGGCAAAAAATGCCTGTCAGCTGCAAAGTAAGAAAGTAATGTTGCATTTCCAGTTGAATGATTCAGTACCGTGCAGAGAGCTGAGACCACAGTAATGGCACACATTAACACCTACAGGGAACTTGACTACAGTAATTTGTTTCATTTTTTTATCGAGGACAGTTTGGGACAGTTAGATTTATGAAGCCATAATAAAATATTGGCCATGCCAGTAGTAGAATTCATTTCATTTTCTCGCTCTTTCTCCCTTACTTGTTTTTAGTACTGTTCAAAATGCCTTCCTATCTATATGCACATAACTGTAAAAGAAGCATATTGACTTAAATTAATGTTTTATAATGTAACTTATAATATTCTTATAAGTTCAAATTATAATAATATGTTTCCTCAGAGACTTTACTCAAGTCTCTGGACAAATAAAGGCTACCTTATATTTTTCCGTCTCCTTCCAGAAAATTTTAAGTAGTTTACTTCTAAAAGCCCAGTTGTGGTATTCTATGAAATGTTCATACTGTAGTGGCCCAGTCCCTCACTGGATTCCCTTCCCTTCTGTTTTGCTTCTCTTTTTTCAATACACATCCTCAGAGGGTAGGAACTTACTATCTGTTAGCTACTGAATACTGACACACAGACATGTTGTGAAATGGCCTTCTGCAGGAAGGCTTTCTCCTTACCAGTCACCCACAGAACTAGCTATCATGGCTTCTGTATTAAAGAGAAGCATTTACTTTCAGTTTTCTTCCATGAGGCAAGGAAGGGGAAAGACTGGATGTGCTTCATATTCCATTCTACAGCAAGGAATGAAGTGTGTATCATGACACGGAATAGCTCTTCGCTGATTATGTCTACCTTCTGTGCTATAAAAACCACAATGGCAGATCTGCTTCACATTGACATGAACCTCAGAGGTAATAAGTGTTTTGCCTGGCATGCTGACTCTGGTGTCTGGCCATGAGCTCTCATCCAGACAGAGATACAGCCATCACTTACGGCCTGGTCAAGGTGGCAGGGACCCCTTTCAGCCCACTGCTGCACTGTTGCCTATCCCACCTCCTCCTGAGGAAGGTGAAGAAATTGTCTCTGCTTGTCACTGAGTGCTGAGTCTTGCATGGGTCCTTCTTTGGGCTCTTTGCCTCTTCCAGGCTGAGGACCTCAGCCAGCTGCCCAGCCCATCTCTCCCCACAGGTACCACTGCCTTCCCATCTGGGCTGCAGGCAAAGCTGGAGATGACAGAGTGGGTTTCCAACCCCTGGGTACACGTCACTGGAAGAAAGTTTAGATGGGCAAGCATGAAAACCTGAGCAAGGGGTCTGGTAAACCAGACCTTTACAGACACAAGAGGAGGTAATTTCTACATGATTGGAACTGATGACACTTCTGTGGCATGTGAGTGAAGTTTGCCACTCTGGGGGACTTCCCTGGTGTTGTCCTGTTCTTCCTCCTAACACTAAACCAACCTAGCAGCAAGCCATATTTTTAGGCATGTTCAGGATTGGAATGGATATTCAAGGACCAAATACAAGTTTTTATTAGGCATAATTATCTTTGCTGAGGAGGTTCATCATGGAAGAGAAAGGCCTGACTTGTTTCTGGGGAGAGGGAAGATGTTCTTAGTGCAAAGAAAAACTAAATGGATTTGGCTGCATTCAGAATGAATTGGAACAGAGATGCAAACATGCAGAGATATTTTCAGATCTCTACGTTATTATAGGAGGAGACAGATGCACAGGTCTTGCCCATTCTGTCTCAGCCTATCAGTCCAGCCCAGGTGGCATACCGTGGTTAGAGAAATATATGTGCATTACTTTACAAAGTGCAAATATCAAGAAAACTGGGCTGTCTGCTTCCTATTGGTGCTGTGAGAAAGAGTTACAGATCATGACAATAGCAGTTCTTTGTAGCTCTACAATAATATGCAGAATAGTCTCATTCAGCTGTCAGATGTATGGGGCAACTTTATTTTGTTTGTCAGAAGCTGCCTGAATGGCAGCTTCTCAATGCCCTGAGTGTCTTGCTTTTGAGGAGAGAAAGACTTCTGTTTGCTCCATGCAAACCCTTCAGTTTGAAGCAGAGCAGTATCAGCCTTCATCACTTTGTGTTTGACCTATCTGTGAGCCAGTCACAATGCATCCTAATTTTGTTCATGTTTTTGAAGTGTTCTGTGAATATTTCCTGTTACTGTACCTGCACCTTTTGTCATGTTGCTTCTCAACATGTGTTTCAAGCTTAAACCTTTGGAGCAGGCCTTGGGGCAAACTTGCCCCTGATACATGCTCCTGACTGAATTAATTTCCCCAGCTGAAGGAAGCTTCAGTTCTGCTCAGCAGAAGCCATTTTCACTTTATTACAGTGTCTAACGGGACAGAGTTCAGGAGCAAATAGTGTCAAGGCTTTATATAATTCTGGGTGAGAAACAGCCCTCTTTAACATCAACTGGGAACACAGCCTCAGACCTCGGTCATGTCCCATCCCTGCTCTCCACAACCCCTTGTCCTCAGCTGTGACAGAGCGGAAGTGACCTGCCGGGGACTCCCCCATCACGGCGAGGTCTCCGTGCAGACCGAGCAAAGAGAACGGCACAGCTAAGGACCTGCACCTTTCCTCACAGCCGGTCCACACCACAAAACTACCCAGCCTCGTGTGTTACCCCTTGAAATACTGCATGTATGAATAGGCATATTGCTGTAAAAATACAGAGAGGAATGCTGGCAGTGAGAGGAAGATTTGATTAAGTATGAATGGATTGCTTTTGCTTCATCTAACTGCAGGAATTAAACAAATTTAAAATGCGAGGTGCAGAGATTCAATTTGTCGCAGAAACAAGGAAAATCAGGAAAGAATGGCAAATGTCATGAGCTACGACCTCACACACAGAATGACGTTCATCTTCCTTCAAAATGAAGTGTCTTGCCTGGAAAATTTTACCCAGACAGCATGCGTGTTTAGACCTGAAACTACTTTATTTTATACTATTTCTGGGCATAATTTTTTTTACATATAGGTCAACTGATTTTTCACTAGTTTTGTCTCTGACCAGCTTTGAGAAATTTGTATTGTGGTGTCATGGTCTGAAGGCTTGAAAAGGACTCTTCAAATTATACCTGACAGGTTTTAGGCATCCAAGTAAGAGTGCTCCAATCTTGTGGAGTCAAAGCGCTGCAAAGCTCCATCCCTCCAGGCAGGTGTTTCTGCTCTTTCCAGCTGAAATGCAGACAGATGGAATTTGACAGTGTTTCCCCTTCAGTTGCGTCCTAAGGAAAATTGGCTAGCCTTGACTTTTAGTTGATGCAGGCACAAATGACAAACAGTTGCCAGCCAGGGGTATTTTCCCATGCTAAATCCACAGATCTGACAGCAAACACTTTTGAAACAAAAGCAACAATAAGGAAGGAAATTCTCACGGGCCTGTAAATTGGAATGTTCTGTAAGAATGTCTGCATTTTTTATCTTCCTTATTAATGGCAGATGCAAAGTTAATCGTGCTGTTGGTACAAAAGATGAAGTTAATAACAGGGAGCCCATAGGGCCTTTTTCCTAACATCGCTATGCCTCAGCTATGTTTGAGCTAGACAATAAAAGAGCTTAATTGCAACTATGTAAATGGTGAGTTCACAAAACTGTAGCATGTGGATTAAATGAATGAGTTACTCAAACATCTTCCTAAAGCAAGTCCAGATTTCTTAAGGATTCCATGAGTTTATAGTAAGAAGGCCACAGGGGACAATGTTGCAGAAGTGAATCTACAAACTATACATATAAACTATCTATACTATATTAACTATCTATACTATACTAACTATCTATATTAAGTAGTCTTAGCATATTGTAGAGTAATGTGATGGAAAATGAATATTCAGACTGGCCTAAGAGACTGCTAATATAACCTTCATGCCAACCCTACCTATGCTATGATACCAATTAATATTTCTGCTATATGCAGCTACAGGCTAACACAATCCCTGCAAAGTTTATCTCCTGACCTCCAGTAGTCGAAAAAGGAAAGTTTACATTCCTTTCCATACTTGTGAGTTTGGGAGCATCTTCAGAACTTTTACTTACCTTAACTATTGTCCCAATCCATTTCTCCTGCTTGCACCAATTTCTTTAGCCCACATCAAAGGAAAACAGCAGGTCAGCCCTATTATCACAAAGGTCTACTGATGTAAGGTCCCTACGGATGAACCTTGCAAGCACAATCATGCTGTCTCCTTATAGTTTTGCTTTCTGAGGTCAGAGGGTAGATCTCAGATTTATGGCAGAAGGCAGCTTTACAAAAGTATTTCAGTGTGATACTGCATTACCATATGACTATGAAGAGGAAAACAATCTAAAACTGACCCCCACGAAAACAAAACCCCTTAAGGCTAACTTTTTTCTTTAGTGCAACTTGCCACATATTTTTCTTTAAAGGCTTTTAATTTCAAAACAAGACAAAAGAAAAAAAAAAAGATGTCCATACAGATATGTATCTGAAATGTAGTTGATGGTGTGCTCATCAGTATCTCTGGGGGTAGCCTCTCTCAATGCATAAAAATAACTCCATCCAGAACAAGACTGATAGTTTACTGTTTGTATCACTGCATGTGTTTCCAAAATCTCCCTGACTCTCCTGAAGTCACAGCAGCTTTTCCAGGCCCTCCATGAAGAAAACTGAACCATCATCTACAGCTGTACCAATCTTTCTCTTCATTAGAAGTTGAGGCATTAATAAGTTGCAAAAGGCTGTGCTGTCAGCTTTCTGCAGATCTAAATATCATTATAAATCCATTGGATGGATGGTTTCTCATTGCACCACATAAAAATCACTGCTTTAAGAGGAAAACTTTCTCCTTGCTCACGCCTTCCACATACATTTAGTGCAATACATACTGGAACCATTGCTTACAGAGTAAGACCATTACAAAGGTAATTTCTTTCTGCAGCATGACTCAAAGCTATAATAAAACTTTTATTGGATCAATAGCTGCTCAAGTGTTGAAAGTAGTCATAAATTTCCATGGCATTAACAGAATTCTGTAATTTGTCACTCAAAATAGGTCCAGGCAAACAGGGCCCATGCAAGTCTACTTGACAGCTATTAAAGCTATTGAAATAACTTAGGTAAGTTGGAAAAAAATGGTTGGGTAGTTATGTCTCAAACTACAATTTGTACATCAATGAGATCAGAGAATAACTTTCTGCAAAAGATTGACAAGACTGTTTCCTGTCTGCCACATTGCCCTGTAAGCTATATTCCTGTGAGTTGAATTCTAGTAATTTCTTTGTGTAAATACCCTCTGCTGCCCAACAAAATACAATATTCTCTGCTTCCTTTGAAACATTGATGCTCCTTACTCTTGGAAACTGGAAGTACTGACCATCACAGAATCACAGAATCACTGAGGTTGGAAGGGACCTCTGGAGATCATCTAGTCCAACCCCCCTGCTCAGCAGGGTCACCTAGAGCACGTTGCACAGGATTGCATCCAGGCGGGTTTTGAATATCTCCAGAGAAGGAGACTCCACCACCTCTCTGGGCAACCTGTTCCAGTGCTCTGTCACCCTCACAGTGAAAAAGTATTTCCTCATGTTAAGATGGAAGTGTCTGTGTTTCAGTTTGTGCCCGTTGCCTCACGTCCTGTCGCTCGGCACCACTGAAAAGAGTCTGGTCCCATCCTCTCGACACCCTCCCTTCACATACTTGTACACAAGTACATCAAGTAGGTTGTACTTGTACATCAAGTAGGTTGCCTCTCTTTCTCAGGTAAACGTTAAGGGAGAGAAAATATCAACCAGTTCTTCCCTCACCTTCCTTTGTGAGGGTTATCATGTGCTACCCTTGAACTTCTTAGCTGCTTTTGTCTTAGGCCTTTAAATGAAGCTGTGATAATATGTTTCATTTATTTGAAATTGCTTACTTTTAGCTCCACAACATTTTCCTTTAGGAATCTTTGTCCTGTTTTTATTTGTAATAAGAAAAACTGATGACATGGAAGAAAAACTAATCAAACAAAACTGCATCAGCACCTAATTAGCTTATTCTAGTAAGCTGGTTTTTGATCTACCTTAGTAAGTCTATTTCTTTGAGAGAAGGCAATCATAACATTAATTTGCTCATCTTTAAAAAAAGTGGAGTGATTTCTGGATTATTTGGTATCATTTTTGCTGTGATACTGAAAACAGTGCTTTTTTTTTTTTTTTTTTTTAATAATTACACCCCCTCAGACCTCTTCCTCACTTTAAACCCTTTCTTTCTCTGACAAAGTAGACATAGGAGGGAAAACATGACTGAACACATAATCCGTTGCCAGGAGGTTTTGTGATATTATCATTTGTCTTCATGCTGCAGCAGGGAGACCAGCCCCAGAGTCCTTTTTGGAGCATAGCTTCTATTAGCATCATTGGTGCGAGGACGATCAAGAATTGAATTCATCCCTGAGTGCATGCACACACACACACACACACACAAAGATGATATGACCTTGGTTCTCAAATTCAGCAAGGTTGATCTGCATCAGCCCTCCAGAGTATTGCATTGAAATCAGCATCATGCGGGCTCCTTTGTGAGGTTATGCTTCCCTTGATGTGGGTCTGTCATCAATTTTCCATGCCCTTGAAATCCACAAAGCAGGGGGCAAATCAAGGCATTGCTGTCCTGGCAACCCCACCTGCCAGAAAGGCCTTGGACACCAAAGATCCATCATTCTTCTTTCAACCAATGACCATTCTGCCACAGTACTGTGGCACAATAGAGAGTTTAGGCCACGGTTACGTGCTACTTATGCTTCAGGCATGTGTATGAAGGCCAGGCTCTAGTACTATCTTATGGAAAGCAAAAAGGCTTTCAATCCTTATGATAAAAGTAAAAAGTACCACCTCCATTCAGGCTGCATTGTTAATTATTTTCCACTGTAAAATATATGCATATGAAAATTAAGTAGGAGTGTGTATTCAGAATAACATGCTTGAAAATGGCAGGGAGACAGTGACATTAGCAGCATAAGCTTTGTCCCAATACTTATGCACTGGCTGCAGAACTACAAAGCAAAAGAGTTCTCTAATTTTGTATCTAGTTATCTAAGCCCAGAGCCTCCTGGGTTGATCTCAAAGGTCTATCTTTACAGGCTAGATTGAAATGATAAGCTAAATCTTACACATGATATCAGATGAATGTGAAATTAACTGTGAAAGGCAAATAATTTATTTTAGTATCTCTTGCTATTTATAGAAACAAAAAGTCATAGAAGAATCAGTTTGCCTGATTTATTAAGCAACTCTGCATGAATTAAAACTACTCTGAGTAATATTAAGTAAACAAATTTAGCTACAGAGAATGATGACCTTTCTTCTCTGGAATGAGAAATAATCTCCAGAAAAATAAGGGACAGGATTTTGTTTTAAATATCTTCTCAGAATACCATTTTACTTTGACAGATCTTTTTTTCCCCTCTGTTCTAGAAAGGTATATTTCTACTGTTCTTGAGTATGTAATTTGATTATCATGAATCAATTTATTTGTTAAAATTATATTAGTATCAGGTTTTATATATTTCATTACACCTAGCAGTTTTGAACACCAATTTATTAAACCCTTTACATGTACAAATAATGTTAATTTGAAAGCCTGAAAAAATCAATATTTTACAAGTTCCTAAAATCTATTCTAATCTGTATACAGAAGGAAAACAGTCTTCTCATAGCTGTATCTGAGATGGGAATCTTTAAATCTTTACAATATATTCCATGATTTTTAATTAATTGGGAAGGCAGCCATTTAAAGATGGAACATTAGACTAATTGCTAATACAAGACATTGAAGCATATAAATATAAATATGTTCTACCGAATCTTGCATTACATAACATGCCTCATATGAAAATTCATGTCTAGACTTTTATGAACTTCAGTAATATTCATTATTTCCTAAAAAGTCAGAGAAATGGCTGGATCAAGTTTAAATAATTCAGTTTGCTGAAACCAAAATATAAAGCCAGATTTTGGGGACTTAAATATCCAGTAATGAATGAAAACGCTTCCTACTTTTTCTGCTTTGTTATGATGTGTTTTTTTAGACAACAGATAAATTTATGAAAAATTTGTCTTGTTATATGTTTATCATTTAATTAATGCATTGTCAGAACCTTCAGCACAGATTGTTCTACTCTAAAGAACACTATATGAAGAAACGACCCTTAGCACATTTCAAAAGAACTATGTGATGTTCAGTCACTGGAAGTCTCTCTCCTTTATCCGTATCTCTATCATCCTTAAAAGAGCAAACAAAAAAATTACTTGTGGAGCACAGAGTGTTTAACTGGGGCTGAGAAACTCTTTTCTGCCATAAAACCTATATCTCTATCCAGCCCATTATTCCTTGTATCTAAGAGGGTTATTAATTTTATTTCCCAATCACATCTTTAGAAGGTATTTTCTGTCTCCTGAGTGTTAGGAGTTAGGGGACAATGATTTTTTTTAATGGAAATTATTTCCTACATTTGGCTGGATATTTCTGTTCTATGTGAGCACAGCTGGTTTTGTGCTGGTAGTTTGCTCTCATTCACATAATCTCCAAGGTGGTCCCATAATGTGCAAACTCTTCCTGAGCCAGCCACAGAAGGATATATTCTAAATAATACACACTACCAAGTCTGCGGTAGACAGCTCGTACAGACCTGACACCTCCATCATCCACAGGAATATTTCTGTGCTTTTCACCACAGATGTGGTAACCGCCACCTCTCCAGCAGACCATCTCTGCTACTCCAGCATCAATCACCCACTCACCATGAGTAGCATAAAAGTACGGCACCTTCAAACAGATGAGCCCCACAGATAAACACATCTCCACAAAACTAGAGTAGAACCAAGACCTGCTTACCATGTTGTTTGCTGTGAGGAGAAGCAGCCCAATGCCAGTACAGTATCTCCAAGCTGCCAAAGCACTTCTCTAGAAAAAAAAGATCACATTCCAAATTTACTCTCTACATTCCTGATGTTCAAAGGAGACCCACAAAATGTCTTTCAAAGATAAGTCTAGGAGTCAAGATTCTTAGTCATTGTACACTGCAAATCAATGACAGAAAAATATTTCTGGTGTATTACCATTCTTTTTCCTCTCTCCCTATTCCTACCTTTGAAACACAGAAGATGTGGCATGCCTATGAGATCACCCAAACATGTAAGGAATTGTACTTTAAAATACAGAATGAGTGGTTCCCCTGATCAAGGTTAACACTAGCTCTTAAGCAGAAGACAGTGCACCAGTAAAGGATGCTGGGGCATTTCTGTGCTTAACGCACAACTTGTAATATGTCCTGAATGATTTTATTACTGCTTCAGTTCCAAAGCAAGCGTTCGAGGAAAAGTAGCTGTTTGTGGGTGTGTCTGTTTTCCTTTTCATAGATGATTATGCTCAGTGTGACCAGCTTTTTCTAATACAAAGTCTTTGAATAATAGTTTCTAATTCTAAACCTCCACTGAAAGATATGTAAATGCTGTACAAGAGGACCCTGCAGCTTTTGGTTTGGAGAAGGTTTATGTGTACTTTTTCTTTTCCTGCAGTGAAAAAAGTAGACCCAAGGGACTGTGGCTACCATGGAACTGCCTAGCAGAGTATCCAGCATTAGTCCACAACTCTTCCCCATGCCCATATTCTTCTCCCAGACAGGATAGCCACAGCCCGGTTGCCTGTTGCGCTATCTTTCAGGCTGTGTGGGGCACTAGCTAGCAGAGTGCTCTTTGGCACAGTCCAAAACCATTTTGGGGGGTGTGCTAGCTATTAAACATTATAGCGAGCCACAGGCCGCTGATTGGGTCCATGCTGTGGCCTGGTTTCATCTCTCTAGACACAGCCTACAGGCCATCCATGTCTATATGACATAATATTTGGCTTTCTGTATGGGTTAATAGTCTTCCCTTTCCACCTCACACTGATGTGCTGAGCTGTTGTAGCTCCTTTGGACCAGTACAGGAATGTCTTCTCATTGCAGGATGCTTGGAGGACTGCATGACCGGATGCAAGGCTGTGGTGAAGCACAGGGACTTGGTTCTCGGTGAGGAGATTATGACCGACAAGCAAAGGAAGGAAGAAAATGGGACAGTGCCTGAGAGGAAGGGTTGAGAGGACTGTGAAAAACAAAAGGTCAAAACAAGGAAAATAACAGAGAAAAGGAAAGCAAAGCAAAGCAAAGCAAAGAATAAAAAACACAGGGGAGAAGAAGGCTCAAGGGAAATGAGTGGTAAGTAAGACAAGGACTGGAGCAGGACAGGATAAAAATAATATGTTTGAAAGAGCTGGACCTGCAGAACTTCAGTTAGATGAGTTTAACATTGCCAGTCTCTGAAGTATGAATAGCCTAGGTTAAGAGTGGATGGGAGCCACTGTGAGTTTGTCCGATTTCTATACTGCTATTCAGACAGGTGCTGCTGGTAATATCATTCTACCCTCCATTTTCGGATTATTGCTGCACCCTCCATTCAGGACAAATCCTGTCCTTCTCATCCATACCTTTAAATGGCCAACAGTGGTGTAACCAGTATGCTTTACTGCATTCAGACACTATACAGAAACTGGAGTATTCAGTGGTCCCATGCTCAATGGAGAGACATTACAGTGTGGCAGCATGAAACGACCTAGGAGTACTGCTCCCCTAGCCAACCTCATCGCTCCAGAATGGTGTCCCTGGCGCACAAGCTACAAGGAGTGCATCCACCAGTTCTCATAGCATGATAATTTCTCCACAAAATTATGTATCATTTATTGTTTCCTGAACTGCAAGAAGTGGACAGCGAAACAAAGTGAGGCCTTCTTTTACTTCACAGTACACAGAGTTTCAGTATATTCAAGTTCACAGGTAAATCTTATTTTTTAGGACTAAGTAGAAGATTCATTGCTATTATGCCCTCATCCGGTCCTTTCACTTCCTGCATTTCTCACTTGAGTTTCTGACTAATTATCAAAATTGACTGCAGGCATGAGTCATGTGCTTTAACACAGCCTGATTAACCAGTCAAAAAGGATATAGTCATTTTTCACTAAAGTGAACTTTTTTAATTGGGTTCCTGGGCTCTTCTCTCTACATAACGTGTCATGAAAAAGTGTCTAATCAGTTTAAAACCCTTCATTCTTGAAAAGTGCCCTACTTTCTATGCTGAATTTGCATACAAGTTAATTGTAACTTGTATGTTGTAACAGAATTGTAACAGAAAAATCAAATCACAGTGATAGGGAGATTTTTGGATATGTTCTTCTTGAACGTGGATGTGCTCTTTGGCGCTCTTTCATGTTGCATCACCTTTGAGCCTTAGGCGGACCCTTGCCATTGCATCACATGCTCTGTAGTTGTGATCTCTTCTAAAGAGCAGCTTCTCTTAATTCTTTGCTTTTTGAATAATATACATGCATATGCATGTGAAGATTTTGCTGCAGTTAGGGGACTAATGAAAATCAGAAGCTATAAGTCAGCAGACATAACAAGGTACAGAGTTCAAAGTCAAATCTGAAGCTTTTTGCAAAAGTGAATGTCATCACTGGATTAAAAGAAAGGGCCCTACTAACTAGAAACATGCGTACCCTCCCATCTCTTAAGGATAGGTCAATATTATAAAACGAAGCATTCCTTCGCCATAGGGTGAACTTGAGATGATTCCAAATGGGCCAAAATATCTATACAGCACAGTGCCATGCAATGCAGATACTAGCTAGGGTCCCAAAAGCAGGTCCTTGGTGATGTGGCTAGCTAGCTTGTGGGCCCTCTGCTGAAGGTGCTACACTGCTCCCAACTCCAGCACCAAGGCATTTGGAGACAGGTTGGGTGTCTTTGCAGGAGTGGGTGCAGTCATAATATCAGTTAGAGCTCTTGCAGTATAGTGTGACATGAAACATCCATAGGATGCAGCACCTAACCCACCCCTGTAAGGGAGGTTCAGCATATGACTACACTGGTCAGTATAAATGTACCAAAAGGATCGCCTCTTGTGAAAGCAAAGAGTAACCACAGGATTTCAGATAAGAGACAGAAAGATCTTCATCTCATCGCAATGAGATCATTAAAGACAACCCTGGGAAACAGGAACAGGGTGCCTCTAAGGCATGAAAGACAGAGGATTCAGTCCTGTCCTGCCAGGACTTGACAGATAGGAAATTTGGAGAGTTTCACATGTGCTAGGTCCTGGTTGCTTATTAACTGGGGCAATGACTTCCTGTTTGATCACTAGTTGCTTACTGCATATGTATGCATCATAACTGGATTATGTTAATGAAGTATTTAATGAAGCTTTAGTATTTCTGGTGGAATGAGCCAGATTAGATATTTACTTGTTGTATACCTTGGTTTCTGGGAGATTTTTGCCCTTTCCTGAAGCACTGAAGATTGGCCACAGAGAAAAGATGCAGAAAAAGACATGCATAACTTCTCCTAACAATATTTAAATCTTGGAAATAGTTGGCTGGTGTATCTTGTTTATATTACTGGAGTTATTACAATTGTCAGATTTGGGTTAAGAAGGCTTTCCCTCAGATCAGAATTGTCAGGGACTATTTTTTTAAAGACATGGGCAAGGTCCTTTTCTGAGGATTACTGATTTCACCCCATGAATGCCACATAGAAAAGCCCTTGCTTTTTTTTCCCTGTAACACACAACAATTATGGCTTTTAACCTTATACTTCAGGCCTAAGTCAGACAGAAGCTGTTGGGAGTGTTTTGTGACCTCTGCTGAGCAAGGGTATGTGGAAGAGATGTTCTGCAGCCCTTTTGGTCTAAACATCCACTGTGTGGTTGCCCGTGATGAGAGGGGAAATTTGAGACTTGTGTATGACAGTTTGTGGTAAATTCTCTTCCTCCAAGGAGCCTTGCATGATGCATTTCCACTGCACAGTAAAGCGGAGACATGGGTCAGTACCTGAAACTTTTGACTGAGGACAACTATTTTAACGAAAAAGCTGTGTAGGGTCCAGCACCTGAGAAATCACACCTTTGGGATGTATTTGAGGCAGTTTTGACATAAAAGAGCAAAATCCAACTCAGATATCTGGCAGAGCTGAAGATACCTGACCTAGTTGAAAGATGTGACTTGCAAATCTTTTGTTTTCCTGTCCTGGTGTCTGTGTTCCTTGGGCAGGCCTAAAACTGAGCTCTTCAAATACCTGAAATACACTCTCCTCCATTCTGCCTTCTCATCTGCTCAGTAAGAGCTGGCTGCTGCGGGAAGAGCTGCAGGCAGCTGCCTGAAATCTGCAGATAAGGCAGTTGTGGAAGAGCTGGGGGAGCCCTCGTCATGCTCGGAGAGCAGCAGCATTACAGTAATGGGGCTGTTGCCATGGAGTATCATTTTATCATTTTCCTTCTCTTTCGTCCCATTATTTCAGTGCCACTTATTTCTGCCTGTTTCAGAAAGGGCCCATCTCCCCGCTCACCTGAAGAAAAGGTTTTCTTCAGAGAAAGAGGATAAGAGCAGATAGGAGGAGAGGCAGATGAAGGTAGAGAGAAAATGGCAGAGACTTGTGAGAGGGCTGGGAGAAGTCCAAGTCCCACTCCCATCCCATACCCTGTATTTGTATGAAGGCAACAGTCCATCAGGCCCGCATTTTTTTTTTTTTTCTGGACATTATGTGATTGTTTAAGATTGAAATTTGAATCTGAAATTATCACAAGCAAGTTGGTCAGGAAAGGCTTCATAACCACATCAAAAATATAACAGTGGAGAAGAGTAAAACAGAACATCTTCTATTAAATGATAACCTGAGGCTACTGTCTTTCTATAAGGCAGCATCTGTACCAGTGGAATAAGCCTCAGTGAACACAACAGAGATTCATTAGCCAGGGATATAATCATTACCAAGTTACTGGAAAGTTGTCCTTCCACTGTATTTTGTAATGAAATGTTCAAACTTTTCAATTAATTGAAAAGAAAAAAGTAATGAAGAGAGTAAGCTGTTTGCCAGATTCCTGAAAGGCAAATTGTTGAACGTGTACATGTGAACATAAAATACAATATTTCTCCAACTTTTATCCTCCTTTGTCTCTTCATTTTCTTTCTGCCTTCTTTGTGATCTCCTTCCCCCAACATCACAAAAAAGTGTCATGATTTTGCAAAGTCTCTCACTTTGAATGGCCGTTAGTGGGTGTCAGGTAATCAAGGTCCAGGACTCACATACCCTGTGGTCCTTCAGGAATAGCCGTGCAGTGATTGCACTGACGGGGCTGCCGTGCAGCCAGGGCTGTGTGGGACAACAGTACAGAGATATACTTGTCAGGGGAAACTGCTGCACCATGTAACAGTGCCTATCTTCTACTCCAACTGAAACCCTCCCATTCTGGAGTAACATGTTCTAATAGTGCGAATATAAGAATAATTTAATCCTTTCCTCAGGAGAATTATGTAAGTATGTGCAGTAGTTTACCCTTAGGCAAAAAGATGATAGCACTGTACAGAAAGTTAAAATCAATGTGAACATATCTGAGTAACATTAGTAACTTATGAGAACATTAACACAAACAACAGCAAAAACCCTACAAAGAGTTCCAATTATAATTAAGGCCATTATGAAAATATGCACTGTACTAAAGCATATCGTTATGCTTATATCAAATTCATCCCTTCTTACCCACATGCTGTTGGTTTTCTTACTTCTGTAGGGAATATTACCTTTATCTACCCCTTGCATAACACCTGCTGCAGAACATATACAAGGATAGCCAAAAGCCCAGGCATACTTCTGATGATCGTCTCTTCTCTCCCTAATGGAGAAGAGGGAAGTACACCATTCAAACAGGCTGCTAGCAGCAAAGAGGGCATACCTAGGTTTAAATACAAGTCTTCCTATCAGCAGAAGACAGGCTCCCTTCTTACAGAAGGAACACATTCTTTCCTAACCAGGTACTATTTAATTTTCTATCAGTCCACAGTATTATGGAAAATGTGACAGACTGTGAATTGTCACCGTCTCTGTTAGTATATGTGTCAACGTGAAAAGGAGAGCTATGCAGTCTGATACCCCAGAGTCCAGATGTGAGCTAAACATGGATAACGCTAATATTACAGACAAGCTTGAATAATTTGAGAAGGGAATTTAAAACACAAGCATGGTTGCCAACTTGGCTACCAGACACATGTGCCTGGAGCAATAACAGTACAATGATTATTGCGTGCAAGTGCAGGGCACAAACAAGCTGTGCAACCACTCAGCAAATGCAAGATATGATGTATGGGAAGCAGGCTGTATACAAAGGGGGCCAGGATGTCTTGGGGCTCAGGACACAAAACAGATAATGGGAATGTGCCTGATCATCAATACGCTGACAGTCTGTTCCTTGCTGTACGGCTTGAGCAAAGCCAGACCAAGAACTAATCTTAGTATCAGTTCAAGTTTGTGACTTATCAATCATGATCCGTGGACCGTAGAAGAGGCAAACACTGAAAAAAAAAGAGTGAACAGGTATTCTGAAAACCGAATAAATCACAGGAGCAAGTAATGGGTAATGCATTAGTATCAGCACAAACGTACTGATTCGAATGTCTTCATTGTAATGTGTATCCCTCCCACCACTGCAGGAAGGCTTGGAATCTGCTGTTGTACCAAACAAGTATGAAACTTGGCTCCTGAGACAATTATGCTTCAAACACTGTGTGCATTTAGTTTATCGACAATGGGCAATAGCATTCACAAGGAAGTTAAGGGCCTTTTCCAGCTGAGAATTTAGATGAGCTGCATCGTCCAAGGCACTCTGTTTTAAATAGTCTTTAATGTGTCAAAAAAGTGTTCTTAACCCATCCTTCATTAGAATGGGGTAAAACTCACCATTTTCTCAATAAGAAAAGCTCCCTCAGACTGTGGCAACAGAGAAGTTCCCTTGGACAGTCTTGGAGCTGCTTTGGACAGTTATGGAGCAAGTCCAGTGAAAGGCTACTAAGATGATTAAGGGATTGGAGCATCTCTCATATGAAGAAGGGCTGAGAGCTGGGACTGTTCAGCCTGGAGAAGAAAAGACCAAGGGAGGATCTTACCAATATGTATAAGTATCTGAAGGGAGGGTGTAAAGAGGTTGGGGACAGACTCTTCTCGGTGGTGTCCAGTGATAGGATGAGATGCAATGGGCACAAACTGAAACACAGTAAGTTCCATGTGAACATGAGGAAAAACTTCTTTACTGTGAGGGTGACTGAGCACTGAAACAGGTTGCTCAAATTGGTTGTGGAGTCTCTATCCTTGGAGATATTCAAAAGCCGTCTGAACACAATCCTGGGCAATGTGTTCTAGGTGACCCTGCTTGAGCAGGGAGTTTGGACTAGATAATCTCCAGAGGTCCCTTCCAACCTCAACTATTCTGTGATTCTGTGATTCTGTGGATTACTATGTTTTAGGCAGATTACACCTTCATAAAAGCTTTATAAGAAGTTAGTCTGTGGCAATGTGTAAAAAACTGTAAAACACAGTGGATCAGGTTATCCTCTGGAGATTTTCCTACCAACCTGGACTGCTTTAGAGACGGGAAGGCAGCCACCTCGGCCCAGCTGGAGCAGGCTCCACTGCCTGTAGGGGCACTCCAGTGTCTCAAGGGAAGGCTGCTCCCATCTCTGTGTTACCCCAGCGGTCACAGCCATCAGCAGGTGAATTAAAAAGTTTCCCGAGTAGCAAGCCATGGGAAACACAATACCCTGCCCTCTCATGCACAAATTCTGTTCAGTGCGGTCCCTTGTGTTATGAACAGCTGCCCTGGACCCAGAGTTGTCCTGAAGTATCAGGCATGAAGACTTGAAGAGGAACAAAACAAAACACAGGAATACTTTGATATGAGCTTGCTTTTCTGTTATTTGTTTCTCTTGCTTCTGTCTCTGTGCAGCTCAATCAGCTACATAGGAGAGTTATCTCTGAGTGCTAATATGTTGTCGTTTAAACCATAAAAATAGAAGTTAACCAAAAGCTCAGCTCTTAATTTAGCATTAGTTTCCAAGCCACAGAAAATAACTGCTTAGGGATTTAATCTGTTCTTTTCATCCACTAACAGGATCTTTCCAGGACAAATGCCAGCTCTTCTTTTCTTCATTTCTTTTATCTGTGAGAGCCTTGTGCCCTTGGATGCTATGAATTTGAGAGCACTTTTGTGAAAACTTTACCTTTTTCAAGTACTTTGCCAACTCTGGATATCAAATTACATAACAATGCACCAAAAATAGCAATTCTCCCAAATCAGAGACAGCATTTGTTAAGGGCTGAACACAGCTTAGCATTTGGGTGACCTCTTTTGATATCTGATCACTTTCTTTTGATTCAGTACCTAGATAATGCAATGAATGGCACCATATATGAGTGTGCCCAGAAACGCCTCAGTGATGAATGGTTCTGTCTTCACATGCCACAGAAAAAAAAAATATATATATATATATATATTCAGTGATCACTAAATATAAAGCTCATAAACATTAATAGGAGCAGGCACTGAAGTCCAGGTCTCCTCACTTGCAAATGAGTACCCAGACCACCAGGATAAAGAACAACATCTCGTGTTTTTCATCTCTCATGCACGTGTACATGTGATGCACTTCTGACCTGCTCTGGAGAGGGGTATGGAGCTGCCAAGCACTTGCACGTGTATCCTCCCCACATGCCTAGCAGAAAAAAGGACTGACCCTGTAATTTAAACAAGCACACAAACACAGCAAAGATTTCATGCCGGCAGCAAGACCATCTTTGCTCAGTCTACAGCAAGAGGAACGTTTCGGGGAGAGCTGCTATCCCAGCCTCAACTGGGTGAACCGTGGCACCAGCTCTTCACCTCACATGGGTTCTTGCAAGGCAGAAGGAAAGAAGGAAATTAATCTTTTCCTTTTTTTCCTCTCAGATCTGTTTTTCATTTCTCATTCTCTTCTTTTTATTTCCCAAATTAAATCTCTCTGAAGTGCAGGGTGGGCAGTTTTCAATGCTACATCACTGAAAGGTTTCCAGTTCAGGTTTCTGAACTAAGTTTATTTATCTTTCTGAGAACTGTATTACTAAGTCTTGTGACAAATTGTGGGGTTTAAAAATATTTCCATTAAAGTGTATTTTTTTTGCCTCAAAAATTAATGAAACCAAGGACTTCTAATAAAAAGGAAGTCTTTTGCACTCAGCATTCATAGTTATACAGATTGAGATGAATTAATACTTCCTTTAGTGTTTCGCTTCCATCTTTACATCTATTTTCATTCTTTCTGCAGACACTTATTAGAATCTAAATTATTAAGCTTCATTTTACTTTGTTTCCCCTCCTATTCTTTATCATCTGGAACAAGTCAGCCTATGAACCATCAGAACAGAATAACCAAGGAGGTTTATCTTTATCAGATAATCCTCTCCTAGAGTAAATCAGTGCAGCTCTATGGAATTCTACTGAGCCTTGCTGAATTTCTGAGTGGAAAATTCAGCCTTGACTTGGCCCTAAATTCACAAAATATTCTGTCTTGTTCTTTGTTGTGATTGCTGTGCCTTGTATCACAGCACCATGGGATCTCACCTCATCCACTCATACCCTGTAAGTCATTGGATTTTAGTTAACCAGCATGCACTAAATAACAAAGAGTTCAAATATATTCAATATATTCACACTCTCAAAATCAGGTGAACCTAGTGTTATTATAATGGCATTTTTAAGACATGATTAATGTTTTACGTTCTTCTGTTATATTAGTAAACTACGTTGTTCTACAGCTGATATGACACACAGACAGTAAGTGATCTAGCTAAATGACTCATATTATGCTTTCCAAATTATTAAAAGGAAAATGTAGCTATTGACACCACTTAAAATGTTGTCTGTTACTAAGTTGTTTCACTTCTATGAAAGGAAGATATTGTTATGCTCCACTGAAGCAAGATACAATATCCTACCACTAACACAAACGTGAAAATGCTCCAAAATGTGACATTCAACCATCACATTCTGATAAGTAGTAAGGCAATGAGTCTTGAGTTCTCCATGAGCATGTACTTGCACAAGATGTTGTTTCCTACCAACTGTGAAATCAGAGATAAAACACCCAAAATAAGCTTATAGTGATGAGTTCACCTTAGAGGTAGGATGCTGTAAAGGTACATCAGGTGTGGGACACCTGCTGATTCACTGCTAGCCTCTGTGCACAGCATTGCAAAGAAAAAGCATCGGAAGACAGCTATTGGGGTGTTCTAGCTTCTGAAACCACGGTGAGAAAATCAGGCCCCTACCGCATGTACTACTCTACTGAGAGCAATAATTTATCATTCCATAATTTTGTTCCATTTCAGGTGTCCTTCCAAAATTTGTTACAGGGCATTTACCATTCATATGCAGAGCTAAGAAACATAAAATACTGTCAAACACAACTAAGAAGATAATACCCATGAGCTGAATCCAAACCAGGGACTTGGACTGACTAACCTCAGCCATCTACATGCAGAAGTCAGGCCCTTACTGCACCTCTACTGGTTTCTGACAAGCCAAAAGCATATGTGTTCATCAGCAAGTTGTTAGGGAGAGCACCAGATACTTAATATTACTAGTGTCTTAATGATCCTTCCAGCCAACTTCAGGAAGAAAAACTAATCCTTGGTCAATATTTTTGAAAGAGAGGCCTTTAAATTATCTTTTTTTTTAACTCCAGAAAACAGTTCAGCATCATTAATCCCAAAGAGATGGAGGAGAGGAGCTACCTTTCTGCAGGTGCTTGTAACTGCAAAGGTTAAAGAGCAGAGAAAGTGTTCAAATACCCTAACATCCCCTGAGCGTTTCTTGTTTGCTGCCTTCAGCAGCTTGATTTTGTGGATCTCAGTTCATGGACCCTTACAGCTGGGTTTCTAAGCACTGTGTTGTGAGTTCTGTAAGGAGGCTGCACAGCCAAAAGATGCTGTGATGTTACATATTACAACACCCAGCTCTGTGGATCTTCTGAAACTGCCTTCAAGTGGTTCAATGGCTCTACCTGTGTGACACCAGCACACCAATTTAAGAACGTTTTTCTCTCTCTACATTTTCTGTCAGAAATCTTTCCATTAGCCTCTGTTTTCTGCATCAAGCTGCTACTGGTTCCTCTGTGATCTGTGCATTCCCTTTGCATAGTTAGGCTTATTAGCTACCTTATGATACACTTAGTGTGGAGCAGTCCTGTTTATCATTGTCATACTAGTTCAGCTTAGGAGTCTATCTGACTGGAAAATCACATCAGGCTTGAGAAGTTCATAATACGTCCTGTTAAAATATGGGAAAATTTCTTGTTTAATGGAGAGACAATACAATGAACATGAATATTGCTCTGAACCTCTCCTTTCATTTTTGTGAACCATCTTGTGCTGACTGGTCTAATACGGACTTAGTAAGAAGTTTCCTCTCAGCTCCTGCTTGGAATTAGCCACCACTAGGGGAATGACGCTGAGGCTGTAGGAACACAAGTATAACCCGCTTAGCGGCTACAATGTCACTTCCATAAATACACACACACACACAGAGGGAGAGAGAGAGAGAGAGAGAGAGGTTCTTTCTCAAAAAGGAATGCATCTTACACAAAAGAGTAGGGAAGGTACAGGAGAAATTAAAAAGGCCCTTTGTGAAAACTAGAGGAAAAAAACTAAGGCAGGACTGTATTCAGAATACTTTTAGGCATTCAAGGATAAGTCAAGAGCCTAAATAGATCTTTGGATCTGGGTCCTAGTGTACTGAAAAAGGAGGTGAGGAAGGAGATAGGATAGTAAGTAGGCAGGTTGAATAAAGGAGCCTTATTTTGATGTAGAATATGCAAGAGCATGTTTGCAGGCAGTGGGACAGGAGCCAGGAGAGATGAAGGTGAAGCAGAGATAATAAGAACAGAAATAAAGGAGGAAAGGGAACTTGAGGTAGCAGGGAAAACTGAAGGGGTTAGAAGCAGATAGTAGGAGTCAGACCTCAGAACTGGAGACAGGCTATGAAAGTGAAGTTGAAATTAGTGGTGGGTAGGAAAAGGATTCGGGGAGGTAGAAAGTTCAGTCTTGCCAGATATTGTCAGACTTGTTTTTGTAAGAGCTGACAAAGAAGTATAAGGAGGAAGCAATACAGTCTAGCAACAATGATGGGAATACTGTCAAGGAAAAAAAGATGGAGTGAATCTTGTCAGGCATGATATTTTCTCATACCTTATAGTAGGAAAATACAATCTCTATCATCATTAGATATAACAGTGGAGAACAATTCACCTCTGGCTATCTGACAGTCACGTCAAGTCATCAGGAATATGTGTCCAAAGACATTTTTCTGCACAGTAAATTGCAAAATTTGTTTGCCATTTGGAAAAAATGAAATTATCTGAAATATGGGAACTACTGTCTGGCTGTCAATACTTGCAGCTTTTTTTATAGCAAATTTTACATTTCCAAATATTGTGCATTTTAATGTCATTTCAACATTATGTTTTTGTTCCATGAAGGGGCAGGGGCAGCTGCAATCAAAAAAGGGAGCAAACAGTCAGTATGGGTCATTATGGCCAGTGCTTCAGACTGGACTATGCTAGAAGGTGAAGTAGAGGAAAACTAAGTTTTTCTCCCTCAGTAAGTAAACCTATGCCTTAGTCCACTGAAAATCCATGAAACTACTTTTGAAAAGCCTTGCAGAATAGTAGGTTAAAGTTTGTCATAGCCAAATTCCAAAACCAAATTTTTCAAAATAACTGCTGATTTATTTGGGAAAAGGATTCATTTTTTCTTGAAGAAAGAGGCAGAATTTCAGGGAGCAATATGCAATCACCTCTGGGGAGGAAAGGAGGAAAAGCCAGATGCCTTTCTGGACTTATCACATCCAAAATCAATGATTCCCATCAAAAACTTTGCCCTATGGTCCCAAGTCAAGGCTATGGCCTCAAAGGAGGATGTGCTGTGAAGGATCTCATGGGCTTCACTCAGTCACCATGCGTGAGTTTCCGCCCAGCACAGTACAGAGGAGCAGCCTGTTGCTACCAGGATGACAGTGCTGTTCAAGCAACAACCTTTTCACTCCGGATGGAGCCTGGGGTCCATTGCTCCCTCCTCCTCACTGCTGGAACTTCTTCCCCAGGGAAGCAAATACAGGCAATACCGACACCTCTTTGAAATTACAGTCGTCTTCCCAACGCTCTGCAGTGTATCAGTTTCCTAGACATGGAGTGCATATGTCCTTCAGCCTAAATTATCACTCATAAAGCTGCATTGCTTTCTGAGTAAACCTCCTCTGCTTTTAAGCACCTCTAGAGTGGAGGAACTTCTCCGAATATGGTGAAACACCAGCAAGCAGCACTAACTTCAGAGTAGATATTTTACTGGTGGGGACAACAAGCAATACAAATCCCATTCATTCCCCATACACAGGTCCCAGCGGTTCACAGGGATTTCAGAAATAAGGAGATGCAGTTGTACAGGCAGCTTACTGTAAGTACTCCTTTCCTACATTTTATGGCTGAGCCTGTCTCAGATTTCAGGACAATAATGAAGCCATTGCTTTTCATTTTCATGAATGAAGTAAGGCCTACACAGACCTGCAAGATTTACTTGATATTTCTACATAGAAGTTTCAGGAAACAGCCTCCCTTATCACATTTCAAGGTTTATTTCTCTTTCAGAAATTGATACAGGCAGCTTTCTACAATTATATGACACCATTATAGAAAGATTATGTTTAAGTATTGTTGGAACAAGAAACTCTTTTAAATTGTGTTCTGTGATCAGAGATGATCTGTAGGCATGTGTTGCCACCCACTGAAAGTAGGAAACCCAAAGTCTTTCTTATGTTTTTAGAATTACATGCTTCATGAAAGCACTCTTCCTACAAAATGAGACATCATTTGCTATCCCAGTAACTTTTCTCAGGCTCAGGCATTTCTCACCAAAATTTATTCAAATTTTTAATTTTTTACTATTGCTATGGCTTTTCTATCTGCTCCTCTTGTATCAAAGTGATTTGATAAATCTATTCATAACAAGGCAGCTACTTTCAGGAAGACTACCTGAGGCCCGGGAAATGATATAAACCTATGAGTGTGGCACTGTACCCCGGCACCGGGGCAGCCCGGTGCTGAAGTGACTATATAGGTAGCTCCCACCCTGAGACATCCCATCTGAGGCTTGCTCCAAGATCACTGCCCAGTGCTGCCTGACACAGGACAGACTTTTCCAAGTCATCATTGAAACTCAGCGGGACTCAGGCTCATAATTCAGACCCTTCAGAAAACCTAATGTCTTCTTCTCCGCCCATCAATATTCACACGGTGTTGCTTGTACATGCCTTTGAAAACCTTCAGTTCTCCTTTTTTCTTATGTGACACCTTTAAGTACAGCAATTGTTCCACTGAGTTTAGGTGCAAACTTCACTTCCTTTAAACATAACTGAAAATTACACCAGTACAGAAAAGAAAGGTGTTTAGGTTCTCTTTCCCCTGCTCAGGAATTCTCTGTTCCTTGGCATGGAAGCATTTAAGCTTCTCAGTTAAATGGGTGCCAAGTTTTTCTTCTTAATGTAATCAAAACAAACATTTTTCATTTCTTCCCTCATGAAATATTGATACTGCTTCTCTGGCCTTTTTCCAAAAAGAATAAATAATACAAAAAACTGCAGACACTTTACATGGAAGATTTGAACACAAATGGCTAAAGCCTGGTGAAATTATAAACCATGAAAAAGAACATTCAGTAATGAATACACTCCACAACTTAAAATATAAATTAGATTTTCCCAGACCTAGAGTCATGGCCCCCGAATGAGACCATGACAGTTAAATAAGCTTTCAGAAGCTAAACAGAAATATAACTCTTGGAGATCGCAAGCCTGACAAAGACATGTCAGAAGATGCATTTTACTCTCAGGAAAGACTGGGAACAGTGATAAAAAGCAAAGAGAGCTCCATTGCCTCTAAAAATAATGTGGAATGAGAGAAAAAAGTGTCAGGAACTTTGCAATTCTAGCATAGCCAGGGAGGAAAACACTGCAGGTGAAATCCTGGCTCCTGTCAGTTTGGGTATTGACTTCAGTGACTTGAGGTTTCGCTCTACATCTGTACCACAAGGTAGGAAAAGAAAGCATCTGCTTGATTCCTTGAACTGTTCTCTTTCAAGTCCTATTTTGTTAGCCTCTACTTTAATCTTTGCATCAATTTCATGTTCAATGGAAGCTGTTTCTCTTTTTTTTTTTATTTCATAACCAGTGGTATCCAGTCACTGCAGGACTCGGAGGGAGAGGAGAGGAGAAAGCAGGCAGCTCAGTTCCTGCTTGTTCTGAGCCTGTGGAAAGCCCAGAAAAGCTTTTGAGGCTGCCATAGCTGTGTGGAATAAAGATAAACATAAGGCAACTCTTATCATAGTGAAAGAAGCTTGAGGATATTATGGAGAACAAACACCATAGCGCAGTACTACTTCAAAAAATACAAGCAGAAAATGCTGTTTCTCGTGCAGTGCCCATCCAAGAAAGCCTGCTTTGTTCTGGGGGACACTGTCAGAGTAGGAGGTGTATTATCACTTTGAACCACCTTGCACAGAAGAAATACATGACTGTGAGTCACAGTTACACTAACATACAGCCGCAGAGTACCTGAAGGATCCCTTGGAGGGAGGATGCTACACCTAGAAGGTGCAGAAAGATGCACTCAGGCTCTTCCCAGGCCTTAATGTGTGCACATATGTGAGCAACAGACATGTGCAGGGAGGGCTACACTCCCCCTGCACCTGGTTTCCCTGCAGGAGCTTGAGCTGAGGTTCAGTTGCCCACTTGTAGGTGTCTGATGCCACCTGAGATGCCCTCAGGCATCAGTCCAGCTGCCTCTCCAGAAAGGCATGAGTCCACACACAGTCCATTTCTGAGTCCTCAGCCAGCCCCACGGGGAGGTTCTGGGTGCCCTGGGACACCTGAAACAGTTTAGACAGCCCACAGGTGGGCATCCAAGTCCCACCCCAGCTGCTCCTGCTTATGCTGGTGGCAAATGGGTGAACACACTTTTTCTCCTGTTCTGTCTCCATTCAGAATTTAAGAGTGAGCTCATTCAGAAATGGGTTTGGACGTCCTTCTCATCTGCGTTCATCATTTGAAACTATAACAGAAAGTCCAACAGGGCCTAACAGCTACCCATGTCCCAAGGTGGGGCTTCTGAAGAGAAACAGAAGAGCATTGTCTTATTCTAAGAAAACCTGGCATTTGATTGAGGATACTACACAGAGCAACATGACAGGCATGAGGTGTGGGATAAGAAATAAAGCATTCAGCTTGCATTTGAAAGAACAGCAATGAGCAGAAGCTGAAAAGGTTAAATTAAGCTTAGATATTAGGAAAAGCTTTTAGACAATAATGATAGTTGGTGTAATGGTTTTTCCAGGAAAGTAATTATGGTCCAATTGCTAAAGATCATTAAAAAGTGACATGGGGGCCATTTTTGTGCAATTTAAGTTAATGTGCAAGATGACTCAGGAAGTGCCTACACTAGCAGGAGCCTAGGTGAACTCTGGCCTCCGTGAAAGTTGGTGGGAGTTTGTTATATACTTCTATGGATCCCAGTTCTACCACAATAACCCTTATTAATAATACTGGCTGAAATGTTCTAATCTCTGTTTAGTCTTTACATGATAATGAGCCTAAACAGGCAATCTGTTATTTATCCAAAGCTCCCACTGATTTCAGTGGCAGCTGGGATTGCTCAGCAGCTCTGAAAATCAGGCTACTTATATTTAGATACGTAAATATGAAGTCAGGAGCCTAATTTTAGACACTCAGATTTGGAAAAATTTGGCTTAAATATTCTATATCAATTCTTTTTCCACTGCATTTGTCTAGATTTGGGGGAAAATCATTATAAATCTTCATATTCATATAAGAGAGTCATGAATAAATGGTGAGACTCTATTTTTATTCTCAATATATATTTTTTCAAATATCTTTGAATGAGTTTATAAAATATATGTAACATTCAAAGCAGCACATTGGAATTAACTTTAACCATATACAAGCAGTCATATTAAGAAAAAAATCCAGCATGCAAAAGTTTTATTTAACAAGGTTTAATTTCAAAAAGTTTTTTTTTAATTTTATGAAGGAAATAAAAGCTTGACGGGGGCTCAAAGAAATGTAAGCAAATCCTATAGCTTTCAGAAAGGAAATGTATCACTACGATTTTTTCCCCAAAGATACGATACCAGTCACACTGTGATGCGTGTGCTTTGTCTAATTCTCCTTTATCTCTGATAACTTCTCTGCATTATGTTTTGGAGAATATTTTAATAAAACAGCCCAGCTGAAATGTTGAAGACCACATATTCATCCCTGCAGCTTCAGAGAGAGTTCATGAAAAGACAGAAGACATGAAACAGAGATGCCATTCATTAAATGAATGAGTTCTGCTGCAATACAATTTTCACTTGATTCTCCTGTGCTTTACAATCAGAGGATAAAAGTCCATGTACTTTCTTGTTTGTTTGTTTTTTTTTCTTAAGCAATGAATACTAGGTATATTAACTTCCTAAAACTTTGTCCCAGTGGCAAAATGCCTTATTTATTTGGCTGGACACCTCATCTGGCCAAGCAGACATGTGACTCCCTCAGAAACTGTTGGGTTGCAGTGGCTTTTGGAAGGGCGCTCTGACACTGCAGAAGCAGTTTGGGAAGTTACCAGCTCTCACTGCCTGTCCCAGTGCTCTGCTGGAGGTTGCCGCAGTGCCAGCGGCAGGAACTGTGTGCATGGAGCCCATCTGCGTTAGTGACTATATGTATGGACCCCATCTGCTTTAGTGACAGGTCAGGCAGCTCAGCTTAGGCTTATCACTGTAGGCATTCAGAAGCAGACCACCTGCCTGCCAAAGCAGTGAGAAGCACTCACACTCGCATCTCCGTCCATGGGCTGAGGGAGGCAGCGCTGGGCTGGGATGAATGAGGAAAAGAAACATTCAGCTATGTATCCAAATACATATGGATCCTTACCTAAACTGCAGGGAGGCCCAGGATCTTTTACAGCTCTCCCATCACTCCAATTACCAAGTTCACATTTCCCAGGTCATATTTTAAAGAAAAAGTTAGTATATGTTCTGTGTTGGGGCTGTTAGAGAGAAGTTCATATTTTAACTTAAAACAAAGGTAATTCTTCTGCATGCAATGTTTGGAGGAGACAGAGCTTTTTATTATTAACTTAAATTTTTTTGTCATACAAAATGTATTTTATTGGGGTTTTCCAGTTGCCTCTCTCCCTCACTGCCTTTCTCAAGCTTTCCACCTTAGAATTCTTCAGATCTCTGACGCTAATTCGTCTAACAAACATGGAAAGCTCTGACCTCTCCGCTTAGCATATTTAAGAGGTAATCTGCATAGAAATGAGGCACAGGAAGTAAAGTTCAGCAAAAGCTATTTAAGCTGAAATCAAACTAGAAGAAGTATAGACATCATGCTGACACGTTTCATTGGAACCTGAAAAACAATTAGGAAGGGGCACACCACTGTTTTTTTTTCCTATGTTTCCTTTTTTGTGGAAAGAAATTTGTGAGTCTGGAGGACTGTTTGCTTTGTTCTTTGAATATGTATTTACTGGATGCTTATGGTCATGTGGTTTTTAAAGAAGACACAGAATTCACTGCAAAGCTGCTCTACTTTGATGTGTGTAAATGTTATTAGTTATGGGACCTGAACAAAGAATTTATGCAGCATGAGGAGGACTGTACTGTAGGTCCATATGATCACAATAATGTTGAAGAGGTGATATAAAGGGACAAAGCTTCTGGTTGCCGTTAGGAATGAAAATGACAGCAGACCTGCAGATTCCTCATACTGGAGCTCCAGGACTATTTAAAGACCTTAATTTTTCCTTTTCTATTTGCAGAGAGTCAAAAGTCACCCACTTAGCTACTCCCCACAGTATTTTCTGCCTTCTCCAAGCTGCCAGATGGCTGTAAGCTGCTGGTAGGGTAAGTGACAAAAGGTTCATTTCTTCAACCTCAGGCTGAGATTGCAAGCTCAGACTATGAGTCCCTTAGACATGCTGATTACAGTCATCAAGCTTCAGCTGGTGCCTACTCACTCACACAGCTGTGCAAATACCATAGGCTCTGCTGTGCCTTGTAGCACACCTCTGACTGCATCTCCACCAGATGTGGAGGTGTAATTGAGATGAAAGTTTTATTCATACCCATCATCCACATTTAGCTGAATGAAGGTAAGACAACAAAACAATTCCATTTTGTGTTGTTACACCAGGAATGCAAGCAAAAGTGTAGTCCCATTTATCTGCCACGGCTGTAGAGGCACCAGTCTGATGAGTAGGGGATGCCAGACTCTATGAGCTGCTCATTATGCCAGGCACAGCCTGTAGTCTCTCTAGATTCAAGTCTGATCAGACGCAGAGCAAACATGCAAGGGAAAATACAAGGGAACAAGCAAACATGCATCAGATCAGAGCAAACATGCAAGGGAAATAATGACCTGATGTGGAACCTGAAAGCATAGAAGCAATCTGCTGCTAAAAAATAGCCCTGCAGCATGGTGGGTTTAACAGGGTTCTGTCTTACTAGTGAAAGAAAAAAAAAATTACTAGGTATTTAGACAGATATATATGCGTGTGCAGAGAGAGAGGACCAACATTCAGCTGGAGGCAGGACCACCAGAAAAGTTTAGGTTAAGCTTTGCTTCATAAACACCCTATAAGCCTATTTGCAGAGAAGGCTCTGAAAACAAGAGTAGAGAGTGGAAAAGTTAACTGCAATCACAAAACCTCTGAAAATAGTTTTTTCAGTGACAAAGTACTTTAGGTCATTGCTCATTGCTCATTAGATCATTTAGATCATTGATCACTTTTATCACCCAGCGAGCAATATACAAAGCAACTCAAATCTTATGTCTTGGTGTCAGGGCAGCAGAAGGGCTGGGTATGTGTCCTGCCTTCCTTTGCAGTGGATCCAGCCGAGCTTCTCACAACTGCCTTAAAATGTTTCAGAGTCTTTTTGGCACAGGCAGTGTTTTTGTGGGAGAAGATGAAAGCAGAGGTGGGGCAGTATACTCCTTTCAAAGATTTCTAGCCAGCCACAAAGTTTCATCCCATCAGCTGTTCCTCTTTGGAAAGAAAAGGGGATGGTTTGCTGACAAGCCAAATTATGGCTGCAGTGGCTGCTGCCTGGAGTCCTTACAATGGGACTGATTGTGTGTGGTGAAAAGGATTTGAATGCAAGCAGATAGGAATGAAGATACATAAGAATGCTCGTATTAGGCTTTCTGCTATTGAAATAGCAGTTAGTGAGGAGCAGCTGTGGTTATCTAAAAACACTCATACATGGAAGAACAAATTTTCTTCCAAAATCTGAAAGAAACTCTAATGATGAGTCATAGACCGGGCTATAAATAAAACATGACTATGGATCTGCAGACACAGAAACATTCTCATTAGGGACTGTTGTTTTTTAGCGCCAAATTGCCTCATTTTTTATTTTTTTAATCTATCAGAATCACTTTGAAATAATTACTTCCATGATGTCATATATACATTGTAATGCACAGTGGAGTTTGTTGCGTGACGTGTAATGAGCATTAAGGTTAGGCAAATGATCCTGGCTAAATAACTGCTAATAAGTGTGACTCACCAGCATGATATACATTCACAAGTTTACATCGTCTTTCTATAGATGTTAAATGACGTAAGGAAAGAACTGCCAGCCCTCATCTCCCTTGCACTGAAGAACTGAATGGTTGCTTGGACCTTATCTCCACCCTGAAAGGTCAAAGATGCCTTCTGTGTCTGGTGAACAAGGAGGATCAGGGAAAAGGTTCAGTGACGAGTATTAAGAATAGCACAGTGATAAGTATTAGTAATAGTTATTGGTAGTTATAGCTTTTGATAGCACCCATACTTGTTACAGAACAAAATTATCCCAAAACGGAACTGATATATTTGTGAAGGATTATAAAAATTGGGATAGATGGAGATGGAAATTCATCAGACTTTGTGGGATGTGATACCCATGTTGTAAACTACTGAAATCTCATCCACTGCATATGTGCTAGTTTGTATCAGACTCAGAAATAATCGAATAATTTTTTGAAGACAGGTCTTGATTCTTTTTCTGCACCATAGTCTGCATGGATAAATCTCATTGCGCTGAAAGTCCCAATGAATTCTGAAAAACAGCATATAGATAAGTCTATCTGTGTATTCAGGTCTTATTTCAGGACAGGATGGTTTGAAGTGATGAGAAATGTGTTCAGGCATCACCTTCCATTTGAAAGTACAAATTTATGCCTGAAAATAAATTCTGGTTGGTTCTCAGTTTATTTTAGATACTAGTATTATTTTAACTGGTTCTACCGGTAATGATATATAGCAGTAAAAGTGCACTCGTTTATCAAAATCATCAGACTTTTCTATGTTTTTGTGGGTGAGTACTGACGCTTCTTTTCCTGAGAAGTTCTTTAAAGTTGTGCTCAACTTTCTATGTTGCACTGGTTCAAAAGACAGCACAGTCTGCATGGGAAGAATCAAGAATTGTTAAACTGAATTGAAAATGTGAATATTCACAGAAGTATTACTATATAAACTATTTATATTTAGTTGGGCATTCCACCAAATGTACAGATACACGTTTATTTAGGTAAGAGATATTTAAATTGCGTTCCTTCTACTATTAGATTTTCTTTGCTTTTGTTGTATTTAAAAATGTGAATGTGCAGGGTCCTGCACCTAGGGAGGACTAACCCACTGCACCAGTACAGGTTGGGGGTTGACCTGCTGGAAAGCAGCTCTGCGGAGAAGGACCTGGGAGTGCTGGTGGACACCAAGTTAAGCATGAGGCAGCAATGTGCCCTTGTGGCCAAGAAGGCCAATGGTATGCTGGGGTGCATCAGGAAGAGTGTTGCCAGCAGGTCGAGGGAGGTGATCCTCCCCCTCTACTCAGCCCTGGTGAGGCCACATCTGGAGTACTGCATCCAGTTCTGGGCTCCCCAGTACAAGAGGGATGTGGCACTACTGGAGCAAGTCCAGTGAAGGGCTACAAAGATGATTAGGGGACCGGAGCACCTCTCCTATGAGGAAAGGCTGAGAGAGCTGGGCCTGTTGAGGCTGGAGAAGAGAAAGCTGAGAGGAGATCTTATCAACGTGTACAAGTATCTGAAGGGAGGGTGTCAAGAGGATGGGACCAGACTCTTTTCAGTGGTGCCGAGCGACAGGACGCGAGGCAACGGGCACAAACTGAAACACAGGAAGTTCCATCTGAACATGAGGAAAAACTTTTTCACTGTGAGGGTGACAGAGCACTGGAACAGGTTGCCCAGAGAGGTGGTGGAGTCTCCTTCTCTGGAGATATTCAAAACACGCCTGGATGCGATCCTGTGCAACGTGCTCTAGGTGACCCATCTTGAGCAGGGGGGTTGGACTAGATGATCTCCAGAGGTCCCTTCCAACCTCAACCATTCTGTGATTCTGTGATTCTGTGAAATATTTTTTCAACACTTGTCATGTCAACAAGTAAAAAAGGTTAATGGAAACTAGTCAGCAGTCTCCTGCAAATAAACTTTCAATAAAAATGAAGACATTTAATTGCCGATGTATTTGATTTTTTGGTTTTCAAAGGTCAAACCATCTTTTAGCTGAAAGGGTATGGAGATTTCTGGTTTGAAAAGGATGGTCCAATATCTTCTGAGTTTTCTTCATACATAAAATTGGCTTCCTCCCAGTTCTCCAGTACCATAAAGCTGTAAGGTAGATCGTCTTGCACCTGCTCAAGGAGTGTAACCCCAGTGCCATTACAGATAATGCATTCTCAACTACAATGTTTCCTTTATGCCTGGAATATCTCAGTTTAGAGATTCAGGAACAATATCCCAAGCATGCGCTGAATGCTTAAACTCCTCTGAGGGATGAACAGACGAGGGATGTACTTATTCTGATTTAAAAAGCTTCTGTACCTGGGCAGCGTTCATACCACGTTAGAGAAACTGTGTGTCCTCAGAAGCCTTCCCGGAGCAGTATGTACTTTTTGGTAATGCAGGATTCTGTTGTCTGTCAATGCTAAAAGAGAGCAGCAGTGGAAAGGAACATGCCTGTTTTGTTAAAGAGTTATACTGGGTAGCTGGACAGATGCAGAGAGTCACTTCAGGGAGAGGAACCACCATTTGCACTTGTCTCAGTAACTGCAAATTTCTCTCAGTCAACTATTAAATTTCTCTGTTTGAAAAAGCTGCAACTGTTAAGATTTTTTTTTTTCCTACTGTTCATTTCTATTTATTCAAGCCACTGCTTAGAGAGTTTCATACCTCCCTGGTAAGTTCATATTTCTTCATCTCTCTCCGTCTCTCTCTCATCCTCTGTACCTACCACCAGAAACCAATGGCATGATATTGCTTATGTTGTCATCTAAAGCAAAGAAAGATATATAGCATACACTCTCTGAGTCCAAAAATCCAGGTTTTGTTCTACTGGGATCTTATACAGCATTCAGATTCAATATACTAGCTTGCCATATGGATAATCCCTGCTTAAAGAGATGACATCTGTCTAGCTATTTGCAGACATGTGCTCATACGTTCTATTTTAAGCTTTTTCTCCCAATTTTTAATTTTGTTTCTGTTTAGACATTTGGTTGGTCACCTGATCTGTTATAGTAGGTTTTGTGAGTTAGTCACACACTGTGTGCATGTCTTGCCAACAGTCCTGCTTTGCACTGGCAGCAGAAATCCTTCTCTGGAGGTGCAATCTGCTGCAAGCCCTCCGTCTTGAAGCAGCCTCACGGCGGCCACCAGCCCTGGGGCATCAGAGAGGTGCTGCTGCCCTGCCTTCGGTGGCAAGCCATCCCAGAAGAGCACCAGCTCGGAGCTGGGCCTTTGGGGGCATCCCAGGGGGGTGAGAGAACTCCCTCACTTGTAATTCAGCCTCCGTTACCATTCGTACACATCAGACATCTGGTCTTTGCATGAGCAAAACCGCCACCAAAGTCTCCTGACTTAGATATGTGAGAAGACCTGATTAGTGCAGGATTCAGAATTCATGTTGCATGAGTCAAAATTAATATCTTAGAAGTAGATAGGAGACATCTTCTTTCTCTCATAATCGTGAGAAGGAACTGGTCCATTAGTTTAAGAAATTTATGAGAGGATTTTTTTTAAGTAGTAAATTATTTTAAATCACACCTTTTAAATCCATAGAGTGGATCACCTGAGAGTCCTGAAGACAGAAGGCATATCTCCCACTGTTAAGTCTTCCCATGAATGAAATCCAGGCTTATTGACATTTATTGTGAAACTCCCAATGATTTCAGATGGAGGCAGCCTTTTACCTACTCTTTCATCAAAACTTACCAGATAAAATAGTGGGCTTTTTACTGTTATGAAAGAATCATTTAACTCAGTTTCCAGATGTCTCCTTGACAAATCTTCTATTAAACTGCAGGAGCAGCAGGACTATTTAACAGGTTTTAGGACAAGCCAGTCATGCTTTTCATGCTGTTATTTTTAGAGAATAGAGTGTGAACCAGGACATTTCATTTTCTCAGTGAGTCTTGGAGCAGGCAGTAAGTGAAAGAACTGATGATTATGACATAAACTCAAAGATAATTAAATGGTAAAGGAAAGCGTTTTGCTTGATAAACATGTTTTGTTGTCATCAGCAGAAAATGTAAAGAAAGGATATCTTCTGTAAATATCAAAAGCTAGGTCAGAGGGACACTAACATCTGCAGTACAAAGATCTACCTGAACTAATACATACACTGGGCAAAAACAGCAACTCACTCAAAAAATACCTGTCAGATTTCTTTAGCAAGAAAAAAAATAAAGATAAAAAGACATGCATATTTGTCTCTCAACAGATGTATAGCCAAACCTCAAACTTTGGAAATTATCTGAAAACATCCAGATTGCACTGAATTTTAAGTCACTGGGTTCTGAGTACTTTACAAGGCAGAAACTCTGGAGGACAGCAGAGCTGCTGGAACAATTGTGGGTAAGTGGTAGGATATCAGTACCCTTTTAGGAAGAACATGTGTTTGGTGATGGAGAAGCCAAGATTTTTAGGAATGTGCATGGAATGGAAACAAAATATCCACATAAAAGTTTAAATTTCAAAATGCACCTAAGCTCTTTTGAGTAAAATAAATGATGCTGACTCTCCTAAATGGAGTGAAGTCTTTAGCTGATCTATCAGCTTGAACATTATTATAAAAAGAAAGCCAGAAAAATGTTATTTATTTCATATTTCAGCTGTATTCCTGCCCAGAATGTTTGTATTAAAAAAAAATTGCCCAAAATGTTTGTATTTTTCAGTTGTTTGGGATTTCAAAATACTTTAAGGAATCAAAAAATTTCTTAAAAATTATAGCTTTCAGCTGTGCCTGAATTAGTGGGATTTTTTTTTTTTTAATCAACTCCTGTGCAATTGCACTCACTGGCTTTGTTTCCCTCTCTGTTTGAACTATTGCATTTGCAGAGTTGGATTAAATCTTTCAGAAGTAGATATAGCACCTTGATGTTCAGATGTTTTGAGAAACATCTGTCATCATCTCTATGCAAAAAAATTCTAAGAGAAGGCATTGGTGTTTAGAAAAAGCTTAGGGACCCTGTGACTAAGTGATATGCAATACAAGATCAAAATATTGCTACCAAATGCGACTGATATTGCTGAGAGTACAAAGTAGCAAGACTCTGAAAAACGTCATGCACAGCTCCATAAATTAAAACATGGTAATTTTGCCTTGCTATAATAATGATGATGATCAGTGGAATTAAGTGCATGATTAAGAATTAATTTCCTTAAACTTGAAAATTCTCAGGCAGGCACTTAAGTTTCCATCCAATGGTGACTGCTTTTGGCATCCGTTTATGGTGCAGAGAAACAAGTGGGTGCAGAAATCTGGCCCCAATGTGCTCCATCTCACTGCAGCCAGGCAAAGACCTACGGCTGGGTCCCCTCACCCATCAGGAGACAGCATTGCCAGATCCCAGAGGAAATCCTTACCACAGTCAGGCAACGATAAAGTTACCAATTCTGGCAAGGGATAGTCAAGCCTTGAATGAAAGTGTAATATTGTTAATAGCATGGACCTGTTCTTTATAAAACAAGAGGTAACTTAGGTAAATGTAGCTGGAGGGAAATTCAGATTCACTAAACCTTTGGGGATTTTTCTGCACAGTGTAATGCACTGAGTCCGTCCACTCCTCCCTGAGTTATTCTCCTAACATACTCTTTAGTTTTAGCAGGTCCCTCTTGTTCAGCCTTGTCAGCACAGTGCTGCCATTTGCTCACATCTTCCTTAAATTCTGACTTCAGGGACAGATTTAGCATTCTTATGATTTACTAGGCATGAATTTTGTACCATACATTTGGGGCACAGTAGTCCTGTCTGTGCATCTTCACCTCAAGGCAGTTATTCCATGTAAATACTTGGCTCATAATTATGTACCTAAAATATTTCAGAGAAATGAACACATTCCTAAAATATTATTTAGTATGAAATCTTGCAAGCTGCAAAAAGACAATTCCCCAAACCACAGGGGGTTCATAAAGAAGAGATTCATATATTTCAGTCTTAACCCCTGATCCTGGATTTTCTGCTCTTTTGATATGCACCCACCTGTTGCCATGGTTTCCAGTGCCAGTTGTATCTTTGTCTCGTATTTGTCTTTTTCAGATATATCCTTTATGTAACGTGGTTCTTGTTTCTTGTCCTGTGCAGAACAATGTGGTCCAAACACTGTCCTGGTCTCCACCCCAACCACGCTGACCTGCCTTGGCCAACTAAACTTGGCCCTAACAAGCCTTCTGCACATAACTGTGGCAATATTTTTAGCACTTGTTTCAACACTGAAATACATTGCTGATAAGGCAAATTTCCCACCAGGACAGATCTATTGGAAGCAGAACATAAAATGCATTGGCCCTTGCCAAGAACACACCTTGTCCAGACCCACAATATTCCTTGATTCTTTTATCACAGAGTCCAGGACAAAACTGAAGCAGTACAGTTTCTTTCTCCTTCTGAATTACTGCATCCTATATCACTTATTAAAAAACTTACAGTGAGTTGAACCATTTTTTTTGTCTTAAGAATTCCGTGCATTAACTTCACAGAGCATTACGTAAATTGAATATCAAAATTTATTGGCAGAGAGATCTCAGCCTATGAATTCTCACTGAAGACATAATAAATCTTCTTACCCACCAAAAAGATCTCAGATTCCCTATAGTTTCAAACACTCATTGTAAGCAAGGTCAAAATCTAGCTGACTGCTTATATGATTCTTTCTTTAGAAACATCATTATAAACTAGAAATTAGATTATAAATCTCATAAATATGTTATTTACCTGCTGACAGGTAGCCTACTCAGGATTTGCTGTATTGCATTAGGATATTGCTAATTCAGGAATTAGTGCCACAGACACCTCATGGGTTAGAAAGTCACAATATCATCTGGTAGTCTCCAGGCAGAATTTTTCTCTTATTTTAAAAATATGAGAGGGAAGGGTTAAAAATGAACTGTATACTAGGGGAAAAAAAAGTCCTGTAAAAAACTAAACTGCTATTGGTCCTGGTAATGTCCATATTTCCACATCAGTTTCCTGTTGTTCTTGGTGTTTCAGGACATGGAAGTCTAATGCCCATCCTGAGACAGACTCATTCACAGCTTTGGATGGGCTGCTTTACAAAATCTAGGGGTGAAATAGCTACAAATAGACCAGGACTGTTAAAAAGAAAGTGGGAGAAGGAAAGTAGTAAAAAAAGTCTAGAAACATCATAATTTGCCATGAAGAAAACCTCTTGTCATGTTTCATTTTAAAAAAAAAAGGTTTAATAAAACAAGAGTTTGACGCCAAACTTTCAGAAATGGCAATGTCAAGCAAACCTAAGTCTGTCAATGGAATATGCAAGTGAAAACAAAGCTGAGGGACAGGTAGAGGTAATTATCCAAGAGATATCAGTGATCCCATCTTCAAAGAAATCTCACTTGTAAAGGAAGAGACAAATTTCTAAAAGACAATGCAACAGCTGTACCTGTCTGATCCATTCACACTCAGAAACAAAATTTATTGCATATATACATTGTGATCTGCTCTACAGATGAAATTGCTCATTTACTTGCAAAACTTGCGAAGTTTTAAAGAGGTACTCACAGCTTTCTCTAAATTCTTCATGGGAGTCAATGAGGAGTGCTGTAGTCATCTGAACAAATAGATGTGCGAACAGGCTAAAGGAAAAAAGAATAAAACAGAAAAAAAGTCACACCATGTTCTGAATGTCAAAAACAGGCATTCTTCCAGGGCATGTTAACTTATTTGGTGGAGTGGATATTTTTGATTGACAGGACCAAAATAAAAAGGCTGATGTGTTGTTGATACTTTTTGCAGTAAAACAGCTGTATTAAATTACGTGTTTCCCTCTTTTCGTCAACAAGTTGGCAGGGTGTACACAACATGTCAGCTCTGTAATGACAGGCACCACTTTAAACAGCAGTTGGAAGAGCCTTGTATGAATGCTTGTTTTTGTGAATAGGTATCTCTAACAAGGGAAAATATAATTAGTCGTGAAGAGACTCATTGGTTAATATGTGTCAAAATTATATTACCGCCTTGTAATATTGAATTTCTGGCTCTGTCCAGATATTAATTGGCGTGGAGGCATACCCCCAGACTGACTCACAAACTCCTGCACTTCAAGTGACAGAAATCTTCTTCCTGCAATGTTTTCAGCTGGGCGCTCTGCTCCCTGCATCCTGTGTGGTTAATGATGGAAATAGCACAAGAACCATATGCTTGCTGAGGCATTTCACCACAACTCTGTTGGTCCTGGCCCAAAACAAGAAATGAGAAGAGAAATGTAAAAGAGCCACAAAAAAAAAGTGTTTTGAAAGAGGCCTGACTTTGGTTTGATAAGCCTTTTAAACATGTTATCAAGTTGGTTCTTATATAATAGTATTATGTATTCTATTCAGATGGTTTTGTTCAATTTTTTCTACCCTAATGCCCACAGAACTGCTTTCTTCTCGCTGGAGTATACAGCTACAGCTATAACTAATTTAACAAATCCAAGGCTTTGAAAACTGTGTTCTTAGATACCATTTGCAAGAGTGCCTTTACTAAGATGGGATCCCTCACACTAAGTCCATCCTTTGCATCTGCCTGCCCTCAGTGAAGAGCCTCTGCTGGGCATCTCTCTTTGGAGACCCATGTATGGGGCTCAGGGAATTAACACAGAAAGAGAGGAAGGTAGGGAGAGGGTTTTCTTTCACACACAGTGAGAAGCTCACAAGATAAGCAGCCCTGCCAGTACAGTATGGTCCTGGTGGAAAGTGGAAAAGGGCCAGCTGAATAACGAGAGCACGAAGGATGAGCACTGGTTTTGCCATGTAACCATAGTGACCACGTAGGTGACGGCTGTGACACCAACCCAGCAGGTTACTGCATCCGTCTCTGAACAGAAAACCTGCTCTTCTACCAAAAGCAAGCAAGTTAGAGAAAAGGATGGACTGTGGTAATAGGTGTGCCAGTCAGAATATTTTAGTCAGAATTTTTTTCCTGGGTAAATAGTATTTACATCCACAATGAAATGATTTTCGTATGTGTCAGTATTGACAGCCTTTCATTTGGGAAAAAAATGCTGTGATATAGAAAAACCTGGTTTTAACATTTTGAAAAAGCAACACTGAAAAGCTGTTTTAAAATAAAAATTAATATGATCATAGCTTCATAAAAAGATGACATTTAAGATGAACTGTTTTGTCTCCCCAAAGCAAAACCAGACAATGCAGCTAGCTAATCTAATATGATTTTTTGGAATAGTTGTTGTTATTCTCCTATTTCAGGCCAAGTGAAACATTCAGAAAACTAGAATCATGAATAGAAAATGCATTCCTAATTCAATTATTCAGCTTACAGGTTCTATGCAAATCTGACAGCCACTTGGTTTTGTGCATACATTAGCATAAGTTTTCACATATTCCCCACATATATCTGGAAATATTTTGCTATTGCAAATGACATTTCACTTTCTGATAGACTATTCTAATCTTCCCTCCTGAATTATCTGGGAAAGGTTCTCAAAAGAAAAGAAAAGAAATACTGAGTCATTATCTGAATCTTCTCATTAACTGTATCTCCCATGCATTAGATACTACACTTGGAATTATGCTGTACTTTCCAAAGAAACTGTGTACACTGTGGGTCTCATTTTTCCTAGAAAAGGAATATGAAGTTGATATTTTATAATAATAGAGGGCAAATATGCCTTATTTCAACAAACGAATAATCTGAGCTATCACATCTTTGAGGTTCAGCTCACTTAAATGTAACCATTTAGAAGTTTCCCTGGTGAAGATGTTTTTCTCTATGATCAGGATAACATCTCCAGATGGCAATCCACCCCATCTATCTGAAGTGTTTTAGGCTGATATAGCTCACCCTCTAGAGCTCCATCTTTCTTGACATGGGGAAAAGACAGAGGTCACGCATCCTCCTGATATACTGAGTGAGAAGAGTCTCCTTCCTCATCACTAAGGCTGCCAGACTCTTCTCCTTGCCAGGATAGAACATATAAACAGCAGTTCTGGCTGCCAAACGTGGGAATTATCTCATCTCAAATGGGGAATTATCTTATTTTCAGCCATCTAAAACTCAGATATGTAATGGAAGGGAGTTGTCTGGTTTCCTCTACAGTCGACAGAGGAGAGTCAGACACCTTAGAGGGCAATTCAACCTACCAACTTTAAACCCTCGTCTGTAGGCGAAAGGCATCACTCTCCAGAATTGCTAACTCCTTCCCTTGTCTGTAGAGGGAACCCAGGTGATTAATGTGACTAAACACGTCTCCTTTAGGCAGCTCATCTTTAGATCAACCTTCAAGACCGCATATTGAAATTAATACACAGTTTTCCCTGTAAATCAGTCTATGTCGTTGTTCTTGAATGCTGATTTTCTTCACCGAAAAGTCCAACAGGCAAAGAAGATGGAAAAGTATTTAACGGAAAAATGTTAGAAAAGGAAAGCCAGCTAAATAGCCTGCAAGCTGCAGACTCACAGCAAGCCACCCTGCCCTCCTGTAAGTCCCTGCCACCAGGCAGGAAATATAGATGAGAACAGCCACCCTTCTCCTTCAACACTGAGGTTTTGTGCTGAACACAAATACCTCAGGCTGGAGAACCTGAATAACTTAAAAATTGCAACTATGTGTTTCCTTAATCACTAGTCTTTACATTTAACAGTTAAATTTCTTTGGCAGCCTAGAATTTATCATTTTCTTGTAGTCAGTTGAATATGTCTGATTGGTGTTGGAGTGATACACAATCCCCAAATAAAATTACCGATGTGTATCAGTGACAAGAAGAGCACCTGGAAGACCTTTGCAAGAGCTGCACTGTTTAAAAAGATGTAAAATCTATTGCTGAGGCTTTTTCTCCCCTTATATACACATTCTACTGTCATATGTAATAACCTAGAATTTTGATGAGGGAGGACATTAAATACTCCAAAGCTTTCTTGTCAGTGAACATTAAGGTCCTCTGTTGTGTTAGCCCAATACCTGATGACACAACTTTCACGGTTTCGGAGCAAAGTGTTGAGATGCCCCAATTTCAATTACAGCTGATAATGATAAATGGCAACGTACTTCTTTCCAAATGCTCCATTCTTCCTGAAGAGAGAAATTCACACAGCCTGTCATCCCAACTGCTACTCAGTTAACTTCCATTCTTTTCTGTATTTCAAGGCAAGTTCACATGAATAGGCTTTCAAGTTATTTGCTTAAAACATATCTTGATAGGGTTTTTTCAATAAAGTTAGTTATTCCCATCAAGTTTAATTTTATATTTTGTAACTTCAGTCTCTTATAATTATTTAGAGCTATAATTTTAAGAAGTCAAATTGTACTGAATTTCTGTGTGCCTCAATATCCTCCCAGCCATAAGATACCATCAGTGTTTTCTCTATTGTTCTATAAATGGGTCTCCCACTATACATCTGAGGTAATCAAACACATTTAAGCTATAATAAGATTTCACCACCTAGTGGCCCCAAATTAATGAAGTTTTGATATTTCTACTGTGCAGTTTTCCAAATCAAACCCAAACAAGAATATTGATCAGTCTATTTTAAAAAGTAAAAGATGAAAAACACTTTAGCAGGTGTATTTGTTCTAATGGCTTGTGCAATTTCTCTCCTGCAATTTATTCTCTGCACTCTTGTGTTTGTCACAGCTGCCCAGCCTGGTGAATTTAGTGTTGCATCGTAAACACTTGCATTTGAAAGAAAAACACAGCTCTTACCCCCTTTAAAAGTATCTTATATTTAGCAGCCAAAGGATTTATCACTTCTAAAAATCTTGGCTGATGCATTTGTTTTTTCAGGTTATGTAATAAGGTTCCCTTTAGAGATTGCCCAGCATGACTCTTATGCATTATTGCTCTGTGCCTACTGGTCACCAGTAGGACTGTACAAATCAGGGGTGAAAATTTAGTGACTGAATTTGTTGTTGTTTTTGTTTTCTGGCTTTTTTGCCTAATGGCGTCCCTACCTAACTCATTTCATGATTTTAGTGAGATGCACAGTCTCTTTTTATTTCTTATTATGCAGCATTTCTGTAGGCTGATAAACAGCTGCTGGATATTTTCTATGCCAAAGAAGATCTTAGCAGTGGTGGGGAGAGTGTAATTCTTACAAAATAAATGAGGCATTATGTAAATAAAACACTTTTAAAACCTTCAGGCTGCAAGGTGCTATCCAGATAAGATAGTGTCGCCCACAGCCACATGTGTGGCTTAAAAAAATCAGGGTTAAGTGTCAGTTTAGATGTGCATTTCAATTAGGGTTAGTAGTTCCACACTTTATGACTCATGCAAAAGCATTTGTTTGGGGGTGAGGCAAGACACACATGAATTTTGCCTCTGAGAGAGATGTTGGGGGGGAACATTTTGCACATGAGCCTGCTGTTTGAACAAAAGGACTTACAACTTCTGTGTATGTTTGTATAACTCGCCCAAGCAACTAAAAGCTATTTTTCAAAGAGTTCTTCCAAAACACAATTAAAATAAGCTGGTGAAAACTATAGCTCCTCTTAGAAAATGAGGCACAGCATCCAATATTTTTCCTCTGGAATTGCATGCCTTTTTGTGTCTTCCTTCTTAAATTCTTCAGGTTTCCTTGGTTTTCTTCTCACTGTGCGTTTTTTCATTCTCATGTAAGAATTTTGCTTTGATGTGTGTAAACCCTCTGATAATTAAAGTTTAATACTAAGTCATCATGGAGGCAGAACTGCCCAAAAAATAGGGTGCCGGAGTGGGTAACAGTGCCTGCCTGCCTATGATAAGAGTTTTGTAGTACAGGGATTAAAGGTGCCATATAAGGATCTATAGGCAGATCCTGGAAACCTAGGCCTAGGTGTTTACATATATTTAAATATGTGGGCCTTGGTACTGTTTGTTAGGTGCCAAGAACACGCATTGATCTGTATTAAAACAATGTATGGAGGAAATCCCTTACTCTGAAGGGACTGGTAAGGTGAAATACAGTTAGGAAGAAGTTCCAACTGGTACCAGTTGCAGCAAAAGCCCTTATGTCCTTTCCATTTCTGACTAACACAAGAGCAGGCTGCCATGCTGATGAAAAACTTAAACATATCTGATATTTTACAAATAAATGTCCTTTGTATGGCACTTGGCACTTGTAGCCTTCAAAGCACTTGTAGCCTTCAAAGGCATTTGATATTTCTATCATCTTTAAGGGAATATAAGGCAAAATAGCCATTTGTTTCTATGAGTTACATGGAGTGTAACCATAAGGTATCGTGAAAAGAAAAGTACATGTGTATCTGAAAGAGCACAGAGGTTGTATGAAGGAGGGGGGTTACCATTAATGCAGTCATGAGCTAGAAGCAAAAGAAAAATCTGAGCTCATTGCTGCTTCCTGACAAAGAACAGGCCAGGATGAAACCTTGCTCATTAGAAAAAGGCTCTGGCAGCTAATCTGCAGGGAAATCTTTTGTTATCAATGTTGTTTTGGTGGAAGATTACTGGACAGAGAACTGAGACAGCTCTCCTGCGCTGCTGTCTCAGGCAGCCGCGCGGCTTTGCTTCCAGGAGGGCACGCTCGTTCAGAGCAGGCAGCAGCCTGGTTATTGGCATTTTCTCCTGTAAGAAGAGTCAGCCAAAGTTTTTTTCTCAGGAAGTATTTGGATTTGTGCAAAATGTAAGGTTAAAAAGAATTCAAAACTTTAATATCTTACAAAACAGGATGGTTGCTTTCCATCCCACATGGGTCCTGAACATCTTGATTTTTACCTTCTGAACATAATCTCTGCACAACTTCAGCACAATGTGCCTCCTCCCTCTGCACACATCTTCTACTGCAAAAACATAATGCAACACTTAAACAACCATTGAATGACAAACAACTGACAATTAAATAGCTTTACCCAAAACCCATCTGCTCCATAACACCACCACTGCAATTTTCAAGAGAATTGAAAATACCCTTGACACTTGTTATCGAGAATAGACTTATCTGACTGAAAAGCCTCCAGATGTGCCTGGAAGGACAGAGGGAGCTGGGGAAGACAGGAGTGACCATCTGAAGGAGTTGGTCATTTTGCCTAGACTATAAAAGATTCTTGAATAGTTTTGATAGAAAGAAGAAGCAGGACCCAGGCCACAGTGCTCTAGAGAAGCTCCTCCAGGCTCTGGTATGCTGGTTTCCTGGTGCTGCTACCTCAGCTCAAGAAAGAAGAAAAGCATACATAGTTTTCCAGGTTGCTTGTAGAAGCACAGACGCATCAAAAGAAACTTTTAATTTGTTCTGATGTTCACTACTCCTGGGAGAAGAAAGCACTTCATTCAGAGTTAGAAAATAAGGCTCAAACCAAGCAGCTTCACTCTGCAGTTCTTCAGAACAATTACTAGGGCTGCTTGTTAGATGTGACCTTAATTTCCAGGAGAAGGAACAACAGTGTAGAAGATTCATGCCGTGCAGTATGGAAGTGTCTTGCAAATTCTAATTTTCCTTCTCACCACTTCATTTGCATTGCCCATGTCTGCTGGTGCCTTCATTCATTAATGCTCCATTACAGTCCCATCCGTCCTGAAGGAAAACTGACCCTACAGAGTGGTTTGAATTCACTCAGTGAGGACAGAAAAAAAATCATAAATGCTTCATAACAGGTTTCTTCCTACACTTATAAATCTATTACAGCACTGCAAATAATTAATGCATGTATCAGCTGAGGGATTTTTTTAAATCAGATCTTAATAAGAAACTTGCAATTCAAATAGATTCATGAGCATTTAGAAATGTACACAAATCGCATAAACTAATTTAACTACCTCTCCCTTGGTATTCCAGCTTGGGTTTGTAAACTGGCACCAACAATTTGCTTCAAACACTTCAGCAATACTGGATTACATCCCTCCTTTCTGTCAAAGAACAAACCTAAAAACTTTAATATCATTAGCCTCACATACATATCATTTTTTTTACATTACTTTTTTTCTACTTTAAACCACTTAAAATTAACCAGTCCAGGAATTTTGGCAATGAATTTTTAATTAGCAATACAGACTCCTTCCATATCTAGTATTCTTAAATTTATGGATTATTTTATTTCATTGTAAAAACTTGGTAAACTTACAAAGTTCATTCAACATCATTTCAAATCAAAGCTCTTATTTTAGTTAGAATTAATTGCATTGAAGATAGTATATATAACAATGTAGAGGGAAAACCCCAGATGCAGCAATTAAATGCCATCTCTCCATTAAATCAAAATAATTTCAGTCCATTCTCAGCTGAAAGGAAGATTTCCCCTCTTTTTCCAAGGTGCTTTCATCTGGTCTAACTAAAGAAGCAGAGTGGGTTGCAGTCTTGCTAAGTTACTACCTGAAGCAATGTAATGCTTAATAGGCCTGCCCATAAAGAAGCAGTGTAATCTTGTGCAAGGTCCTTTTTTTGGAAAGGAAAAATATTTCTGATAAGAGACACAAAATTCCAAAATGTACATGCCCAATCTGATTTAATATGATTTCGTATTGCCACTGGCTGGGCTGTTGAACAGTAATTCAAACTATGTCGATGTTCTCATAGCGTTGCCTTATTTTGCCATGAGAAAGATTTTTTTTTTTCAAGCATTTATCCTCAGCATAGTTAGTGTTTGTCTTAGCAATCTTGCACCACTCATGTTTAGAGTAAGTACAACCTTCTACTGATGAGAGCACCTATTGTGTCTCTGAATCAAGAGCATGGAATTTGGGAGACTTTGGGGGGGGGGTTGCCTGCATAAGCTGATGGTTGCAACCTTTCAGCCAAAACAGTCATATAGACCATTACAGAGCTTTTCTGGCCAATACCATGGTCCATTTCCCAGCACTGGACACACATTTGACAGGTGGCTGAACACGGGTATCCCCTGTTTCATAAGCTAAGTATTCTTGCTTTGAACAGGGCAAAACAAACACAAGTCAGAAAGGAAAATTCTCAAAATTTCCCATTCATTTTTTATTGTGTATTTAAATGATCATGCCTCCTGGGGGTCTATTTTCCTGCCCTGTGCATAGATTGGGAAGCTTCAAGAATTTATGTAGCCACCTTCAGAACTCAGATAAGGTACAAGGGTCTGTCAGCATTGTCCAGCATAAAGGACTTGAGGCTTTATAGGATTCAGGCTTCAAAAACTGTTGAACAGTGAAGGTTCTCAAGCAGCTGGATGGCATTTCAAGCCTGCTTACTGCCTTTTCGTACCTGTTCAGCTGTACTGAATAATCTGTCTATTCTCTGCCATCAGGACTTTTTTTCCTCACAGTTCCAACCATATCTGCAGGTAGCAGAAACCAGTTGCCTCCTGGAAGAAAGCTAGCTAGTGGGGAGGTCTGATAAAAAACTAACTATCCAGTTAATTAAGTGAATGAGGAAAAATCACTATAGATGATCAAACTCCACAGATTTTGGTGCAGAGATTAGTCATAGAAAAAATAAAATACATTTTCACACTTTATTTAAAAATTCCTTCTGACTTGGACATTGCCATTTTACCTACATTAAAATCCACTCTGCACAAACCTTATTCATGGAGGTCACATTTTAATTACAGCAACATATTTGATACCCATAGAGGAAAGTATACGATCATTGTGTTTTATTAGCTGACGTGCAACATTAAATACCACAGAAGAATCAATACTGTAAAGGAACAGGGCATGGTGACAAAATGCCAAAGATCTGACACGTCCTCATGCATACAGTAGTGTGGCTGTTATGCTGAACTTCAGTAAGTGATTTATTAGTTAACGTGCAGAAATGTTACCTTCTGCAGCAAGTCATTTTTATTAGTCATCAGTTTCTATAAATGATGTACCACAGAGACTGCAAAATCAACTTCTCCCATATCAATATTATTAATGATAATAACTATTATTAATATTGATGTTCTCTTGACAAAGAATTCTACATACTTTTCAGGTCACTTTGTTCCTCATTTATAGAGGAACAGAAATTTCTCAAAAGCTGACAGTTGTGAGAATCAATAAAACAAAACAGTATCTTCTCAATATATTCCCTTCAATTTTGCTGCTAAAAGAAAAATCTGAAATTGAGAACTCTTGAGCCATCAGGCATAGTGATGCCACTTGTTTGGTAATATTCAGAAGAAGTCTTCCTGTCTGTTTTGAAAACTTAGGCTCTGACATATTACTGATAGATTTAAGTAGAAAGCTGATCCTCTCCTTACACTGTTTTGCTTTTTTTTTGACTATTTAGACTTTGTTTCTCTTAATTATCTCAGTCTTTTTGATTTTATTTATTTTGAAGCAATTGCCCTTTCATCTCCAAGACTGCTATCCTCCACATGTGTCTCTGGGAAAACCCATCTGCTCTCATTAAAATCGAGGAACTCGACCATACTTGAATGTCATCTTGAGCTTTTCTTTTTGCTTTATTCTCCTTTTTGTGTCTTACATCATTTCTTTTTCTCTCCCCACAATTACTTTACTCTGCAGTTAAGTCTTCCCAACAGCTTGTCATTGCTTAGTGAATGCTATAGTCGGGCACTTTATTTTTGGCATTACCGATTCTCTAGGTTTTGTTTCTCCACTGCGGTTGTGTGTACTTGTGCATCCTTAAGGACAGTCCACTGTTGTCCACATATTGAGTTGAGAATAATCCCTCCCTTGTACTGCCTGGGGTTCGCTCTTCAGAAAGAGACCAGAAAATACAGTGTGCTCAGGAGAAAAAAAGTGGGTGATCTGATTAGGTTGCTTGTTCCTCAATCAGACTGATCTTCCTGGATCAAAAATAAGCATTTACATTTAGAAGCCCTATAGCCTCAGGCTTTATTTTAACAAGCTAAGGGCTGTTTCTGCCACTTGTCTCCACACTGGAAAGTGTTTAGCTCCTCAAAAAATGCAGGAAAAGCATTAATCTGAGCTGCTCTGCAAGGGTGGCCTGCAGTCAGTTTCCATTCATTGGTTAACCCAAGTTCTGTGAGTCACCAGGGAATGCACATTTTCATCTTTTCATATAAGTGAGCCAAGGATGAAAAGAAAATAGTGACAAAATTACAGTACCATAGCAGAAAATGATGATGTATGACCTCAGGAGATCAAAAAATATAAACTAAAGTTGAAAAAATCTTTTCAAAGTAGTTGCAATTAACTGAACTTAATTGCTGCATGTGTACACCAGGCATCAGCCTTGTGTTAATAACATTGGCTTTCAGTCATCATCCGGAAGGGCATTTTAGCTTATTATTTTCATCAAATGGATGAACGGTGCAGATTAACCCTTTACATTCTGTTTTATATATTAATATTAGTATTAGTAGTAAAATAATTTCTGCATTAGCCTATTATATACCACTTGTTCCTCTGCTTTAATACTGATAAACTTGAAGCACTATATGAATTTAAGGTGTTCCAGAGTGAAGAAAAAATTCACTTGTTCTCCATTTCACCAGTCAGTATGTCATCCAGAGAAAATCATGCTTAAATACTTTGGCTTTGCCCTCCATATAAAAACCATGTGCATTAAGTTTGTAACTCCTGCTCCTGAAATCATGTGAACAACTGCAAATCTCCATTTTATCTTCTAGCGTTCCTAGCTGCAAAGAAAACCTGGAAAACCCCAGAGTACTTAAATAGTTAGGGCAAAAATATGAATTAACACCTTTATTATTTTTAAATACTATTTTTTAAGACATCCTTAAAATTATTAGGATTCTGATCAATGGTTTGTGAATATCTGGCTGGGTTAACCCCAGGGATTAGACATACATTCACTTAACAATAGACTAGGATGATTTCACAGAATCACAGAATCACAGAATGGTTGAGGTTGGAACGGACCTCTGGAGATCATCTAGTCCAACCCCCCTGCTCAAGATGGGTCACCTAGAGCACGTTGCACAGGATTGCATCCAGGTGCGTTTTGAATATCTCCAGAGAAGGAGACTCCACCACCTCTCTGGGCAACCTGTTCCAGTGCTCTGTCACCCTCACAGTGAAAAAGTTTTTCCTCATGTTCAGATGGAACTTCCTGTGTTTCAGTTTGTGCCCGTTGCCTCGCGTCCTGTCACTGGGCACCACTGAAAAGAGTCTGGTCCCATCCTCTCGACACCCTCCCTTCAGATACTTGTACACGTTGATAAGATCTCCTCTCAGCTTTCTCTTCTCCAGGCTAAACAGGCCCAGCTCTCTCAGCCTTTCCTCATAAGAGAGATGCTCCAGTCCCCTAATCATCTTTGTAGCCCTTCACTGGACTTGCTCCAGTAGTGCCACATCCCTCTTGTACTGGGGAGCCCAGAACTGGACGCAGTACTCCAGATGTGGCCTCACCAGGGCTGAGTAGAGGGGGAGGATCACCTCCCTCGACCTGCTGGCAACACTCTTCCTGATGCACCCCAGCATACCATTGGCCTTCTTGGCCACAAGGGCACATTGCTGCCTCATGCTTAACTTGGTGTCCACCAGCACTCCCAGGTCCTTCTCCGCAGAGCTGCTTTCCAGCAGGTCAACCCCCAACCTGTACTGGTGCAGGGGGTTAGTCCTCCCTAGGTGCAGGACCCTGCACTTGCCTTTGCTGAACTTCATGAGGTTCCTCTCTGCCCACCTCTCCAGCCTGTCCAAGTCTCTTTGAATGGCAGCACAGCCCTCTGGCGTATCAGCCACTCCTCCCAGTTTTGTATCATCAGCAAACTTGCTGAGGGTGCACTCTGTGCCTTCATCCAGGTCATTGATGAAGAAGTTGAACAAGACTGGACCCAGGACTGACCCCTGGGGGACACCGCTAGCTACAGGCCTCCAACTAGACTCTGCACCGCTGATCACAACCCTCTGAGCTCTGCCATTCAGCCAGTTCTCAATCCACCTCACTGTCCACTCATCTAACCCACACTTCCTGAGCTTGCCTATGAGGATGCTATGGGAGACAGTGTCGAAAGCCTTGCTGAAGTCTAGGTAGACAACATCCACTGCTCTCCCCTCATCTACCCAGCCAGTCATTCCATCATAGAAGGCTATCAGATTGGTTAAGCATGACTTCCCCTTGGTGAAGCCATGCTGGCTACTCCTGATCACCTTCTTTTCCTCCACATGCTTGGAGATGGCCTCCAGGATGAGCTGCTCCATCACCTTTCCAGGGATGCAGGTGAGGCTGACTGGCCTGTAGTTCCCTGGGTCCTCCTTCGTGCCCTTTTTGAAGACTGGGGTGACATTGGCTTTCTTCCAGTCCTCAGGCACCTCTCCTGTTCTCCATGACCTTTCAAAGATGATGGAGAGTGGCTTAGCAATGACATCCGCCAGCTCCCTCAGCACTCGTGGGTGCATCCCATCAGGGCCCATGGATTTGTGGGTGTCAAGTTTGCTTAAATGATCTCTAACCCACTCCTCCTCCACCAAGGGAAAGTCTTCCTCTCTCCAGACTTTCTCTCTTGCCTCCAGGATCTGGGGTTCCTGAAGGCTGGCCTGAGCAGTAAAGACTGAAGCAAAGGCGGCATTCAGTAACTCTGCCTTCTCTGCATTCTTCGTCACCAGGGCACCCACCCCATTCAGCAAAAGGCCCACATTTTCCCTAGTCTTCCTCTTGCTGCTGATGTATCTGAAGAAGCCCTTCTTGTTGTCCTTGACATGCCTTGCCAGATTTAATTCCAAATGGGCCTTAGCCTTCCTCGTCGCATCCCTGCATACTCTGACAACGTTCCTATATTCCTCCCAAGTGGCCTGTCCCCCTTTCCACTTTCTGTATACTTCCTTCTTCTGCTTGAGTTTTGCCAGGAGCTCCTTGCTCATCCATGCAGGTCTCCTGCCTCCTTTGCTTGACTTCCTACTCATAGGGATGCACCGCTCTTGAGCCTGGAGGAAGTGAAGTTTGAATATTAACCAGCTCTCTTGAACGCCCCTTCCTTCTAGGGCCCTAACCCATGGGATTCCTCTAAGTAGGTCCCTGAAGAGGCCAAAGTTTGCTCTCCTGAAGTCCAGGGTTGTGATCTTACTTATTGCCCTGCTGCCTCCTCACAGGATCCTGAACTCCACATCTCATGGTCACTGCAGCCAAGGCTCCTTGGTGTTATTGCTCCTCTCTGCCATCTGTTCTGTTCCAGCAGGACAGTAGGCAGTAGAAAAGAAAGATGAACACTCCTGAGTAAAGTAAAATGCCTCAGAGGACAGTTCAGGCCACCAGACTGCCCAGAAATGATTGACATGTGCATGCATGGCCCCAGACTGTGCTGCAGGCACAGTAAACTCAACCAGAGGGACAGCAGCACACAGCTGCAGGGGGCTAATGTCAGAAAACAGCTCTTCTCTTTTCTGTGTTGATGTGGTCATAAGCCCAGACAGAGGCATAAAGGCATGCACAAAAATTTAAGCATGGTATCAGAATCTGCAAGAGGTTTGTTCATCCTGCTGCTGACCTGCTCGTCATTAGCTGCTTAAGGGTGTAGAAAACAATATTCAGAAGGTGGCTCACATCTGAGCATAATGTGGCTCCTCCAGTCAGTGAGTTTCCTCTTTAATACTATATACTGTACCATCATAACTACATGACAGTCTCTGCCACAAGCATGCATCTCTGAACGCTGATAAGGGAAGCAGTGGAAATTTTGGCACCTGAGTCTGCACTGAGCAGTTTCACTGCCCCAAGCTGCACTTCAGTGCTGGACAGCAGTGCTGCTTCTGCTACCACGAAAGCAAATTTTTCTTCCTGATCCAAACAATCATTGACTGAGAACTTTGGAAAAGCTTATTAGAAAGCATCTAATACCTTGTTAGTTTTTTTTTTTTTTTTATTGCTGTTTGCAGTAAGCCTAGTAAATCTGGTTTCCCTCCGTGGTGGCACAAGAGACAGTGTTTGGTCCAAGAAGATATCTGTTGGAGCTGAAAACAAGGCATCAAAAGGTGTGAAGATCTCATAGATACAGGTAGACTGACACCCATGACAGGAGTAGACAGTTGCATATAGTGGGCACTGGAAACACTTTGCTAATATTTGCATGTCTCCTGTGTCATTGCCATAAGTTTTCAGTGGCTACCTCTGTTTCGAAGTGTTTCCCATAGATGTTTTCAATGTTTTAAGTGGTGTCCAAACTGTAATTATGGCTGGTAAAGTTTTGGCACCTGTCACCGCCTAAAAGTCAGGCATCTGATCTAAGGTGGACATCTCTGCCCTCTCCATTCAATAAAAAGATCTCTCAAAACAGACTTACACCCTTATCTTAGGGATGGCATGAATTCCCAAAGGAGGTGCACATCACTCTCCATTGCCTATAGGAAAAGTCTTGATAAGTGGGCTAGACATTTGCCTAGACATTATACTTTCTTCCTCATTCTTCTAGTATTATTTAATTCATGAGTATGGATTGGTTTATTTGCTTGTTTTTGAGGTCAAGCTTAGTGACTTGCTTTGGTTTGTTCTGAAAGGAAGATATTTATGGTGGCTTTTTCTTCATAAATTCACAGTTAAACTTGCTGAAATTGAATATAATGATGTTCTTCAATAATGGGAAACACTTTCTCTAATAGATAGCTATGAAGCATAACTTAGCATGATATTAAGTAGCTGCTGAAAACATAGAGACTGAAAAATGGCTGTAATTAGCTGAACAATTTCATTGCTGTGTGAACACTACTATTACCTGTGTATTAAATATTAGTATTTTGATTTTAAATAGAGGCTAAATAAAACTAAATAAAAGGGAATGAGGAGCCAGGAACCATCAACATAACAGGGGGGCTGAAAAGTAATACGAAAATTAGAGTTGGAAAGTTCATAATGAGAATTCCAAACTCTCTCACAGTCTGTCATAAATAAGAGCAGTTCTGTAACACTGTCATGTTCAAGAACAATAACTCAGCCACAAGAAATCTACCCAGGTCTAGCATAAAGTTTTAAAATGCAGAGGCATCATTTCACAGCGTGCTTTGAAATTTGGTGAACTACAGAAGCAATCTGTCATATTCCATCTAGTCATAGACATTTTGCCAGGACTTCAGTTCATAAGCATGATGAATGTTTGAACAGTAATGAAGGGAAAGATTTACTTTGTAGACACTCCGGCTTAGACTTGATTTAGTACATTCTCAGACTCAGTATATTTTCCATAGGTTACAAGTATGAGCTATACCATGTATAGAGACACTCACAACTCCATCCCTACTGTCTCTTCAGCCTTCATAACTGCCTCCTCACCAACATCTTACCCCAGCAAACCTGGAAATTTCCTCTCCCTGATATATTGCAACAGCTTATGATGAATGTGTGTTTAGCAAAGCTAGCAAAAATTGTCAGCACCTCGATAGCAGAAGGGGACCAATGCCTGCATTGGGTAGTGCAATAGGGGGGTATAAGTAAATAAGTACAAGCGAAGATCTTTAACAGGGCCTTATCTGCAATAAAAAGCAACCTGCGAGAAGGGATCCTTGTAGTCCCCAAGCAGTAGCCCTCTGATCGGGGCAGCTTGGCAGCACAGTGATCACCTGTGTGATTTTGGTTCTGGTTGCCCGGATCTCACGCATGCTCCATCAGATAAACCTTAGCCTAGACAGGCTGCAGTCTGGCTTCTCTTCGTGCTGAAAGAGCTCCCAGTTGGGGTTAATAGTACACAGCTGAAAACTGGGAACACAAATGAAGAAAAGAAAGAGGAAAAAATAGACAATGAAGAAAAGCTGTAAGAATGAGTAAGTGATCATGAACAAGAAGTACTCTGGATAACACTACAGACAGCGTGTTAAGAGAAACTAGGCTAGAGAAAGCACCGATATCATCTCTTGGTGAACAGAGGACATTCGGACAAAAGGTGCAGAGAAGAAAAGGTTCTGTGTCACCATCACTTGAGAAAAATAAGGAAGTTCATCTTCAGAGACAGCTACAATTGCACTTCTGTTCATCCCGAACTCCTCCAGTAACATCAGAAATTATTCAGAGAGCTACATGCACTCTCTAGATTGCGGGGCTGACCAGAGGAGGAAAAGAAGGAAGAAGAAGGAACCTCATTTTTGGAGGACAGGAAGGAACATGTCCCTAAAGGGTATCTAACAGAAAATAACAGAAGATAATTTATCCAGATTTTTACTGGCTTGAGGGAAGTTTTTAAAATAATTCTTGTATGATGGAGACTGCATCTCTGGCCTCCGGTGATGTCTCCAGGGTGTCTCCAGGTGAGTTCTTTAAAGCATATCCATTCTTATAAAGGGAAAAGAGAAGTGCTGTCTCCACTGACAGTCTCCTAATGATGTCTTTGAGCTTTGAATGGGTGGGCCAGGGAGGTAAAGGGTGGGCCACTGTGTGTTAAAAACATCTTTTAAAGCCTGACTGAAGAACTCTAGAACAAATGTCTCATGTATAGACAATTATTTATTTAATTTCAAAAGTCCAAGGCTTTAAATAGTGGTGCTGATCTTTCAGTCCAATCTGACATTTGCAAGGTGGTGTTAAAATTATCAAGAGCATTTCTGAGTTTGGTGCAAGAGAACAAACTCTCTGGATTGGTGTTTTGCTGGTCAGATAAGCTTGATGGAATCTGGAGATGGAAAAATGCCTTCCTGAAATATTGATATATCCATTACATCTCCTTTGTCCCTAAATTATGTAACCAAAATGTATAAGAATCAACTATGACTCTTAAAAAAGGTTTGTGACCTCTCTGACAATATTGTCATGATGTGTGTTTGGAAACCAATAGTTATTGTCAGCTATAAAATAAAACTTGTGAGTTTTCCAAAAGTTAGGAATCACTCCTTTTACTAAGTATATTTTTGCCTTCTTGTGTTTTATAGCTATAATTTCATCTTGAAAGACATAAGCTCCAAAAAGTTCAGCTAATTTGCTTCCAACCAGATATCATATTTTTTCTTTTTAAACCTGCAGGCTTGTTATGACTTGCCAATGAAATAATGTGTGACGATATTCTTTCTTCATAACATAAAATTTTAACAAGGGCTGTTTATCATTACAGTCTGTCTTCTGCTTAATAGCACCCAGATGAGTGAGGACTCCCCATCTAGATGTGAAAAAAAATGAAGTTTTTCTGTGACGTTGCTTCTTTATGTGGTCCCAATAGCCTTGCTGTGAAATTAGAAACTGTAGATCTAGTAAGAAACACAATTTTAAGTCCAACTTCTTCCACTTGTAAAGAAAACCAAATAACATTTGGTTTATGGTTTCCTAAATCAAATGGCTACAGAAATTAGCTGTTATCTCAGGCATCCCCATACTGACATCTGGAAGATAATGAATCTGAAAACTTCTGGCAGTGCTCTCACAAGGTGATCGCTCTCTGCTCACCAATTTCTTGCATTTTTTTGTAAGTTTACATTTGACCAAGTACTAACTGGCATCCAGTCCTTGTTTTTCACCTGACTTTTATATAAAAGTTTTCCTCATGACACCTTAAAACAATTTTCACAGGAGACCAGGGTCATTATTATTTTATGGATACAGAAAACTGAGACACAAGTTACCTGGGCTGTGTAACTGGGCAGCCTAGGGCTGAGCCAGGTTTCCTGAGCATTTGAGGTCTGGTTAGACAAACTTGAAGAAGAGAGTTAGCAATGTTAGGAAATTACTGACCCTTTAACTACTTGAGCTCAGCTTTCTGGTGCCATCAGAGATGCAGTTGTGTGTCCACCTCACCTTCAGCAGCCACCGCAGAAGCCCCAAGGTCTTCTGTAGAACCTGGACATATCTGGCAGCCCTGTGGGGAAGTCTAGGCTTCTCAAAGGCATTATAAATGTCATCCTAATCGTGTCCTCAGTGTCCTTTGAAATGAACTGAATCTCTCTCTGGTCTCTAACTAGATCTCAGTCAAGTAGCACATGAGCCCCAACATGTCACTCATATGCAAATGCCATGTGAAACCCACCTTTCTTCTGCCTTGTTTGACTCTCACTGCACTGTTACCTTTGCTGAGCCACGTTCTTGGACATTGTTTAATTTATTCTCTCGCTCTGCTAGTAATAGTCAAAATATTTTCATTATTTCATCCACTTTGAAGATGGGTGCTTTATTTTAAAAGAAATTTCCAGCACCTTGCAAATGTTTCCTCTGAAAGGTAATAGGCGCTTTTAGAAGCGGTGAAGATAGCTGGCTGGGAATTCACTTGTAAAATTTCTACATTTTCTTGTCAGGTAAATACTATCTGTTAGAGACTCTCCAGGTCTCTTTGTACAGGCGGTCTACATCCTTTGCTGAGCTATAAAACAGTCTGCTTTCCAAGCCTTTTAGCTCCCACCTTTTCTTTTCCAGATGAAAAAACAAAAGTCTTGGTAGTGTCTGTGAGAGGCTGTTTTTTATTTCACATTCACTAAGATGACGTGACTCCTTCCTGTCCCCAGTTCTGGGACCAGGACACTATTGCCTACACCTGTGCCTCACTCTTTCTTTGCAGCACTGAAGGAAATACAGAGTGGGGCCGATATCACCATTTTCACCCATCCCAACATAAAGGTTTAGCTCCATGGAGGAGTGCTGAACACAGAAACCAGGACCATTTCACCACAGTTAGATAACCAGGGCTGAGGCAAGCAAGGAGATGTCAATGTTAACAGTCCCCTCCCATCTCCAAGCTGAGTACTTTTCTCTCAACAAACTCTGTAAGGGCTTAGTACATTATTTGTTTTGTTTTTCAGCCAGGTCATTTACTTTCCTTAGTTTGAAAAGTGTTTTCTCCCCTGGTTATCCTTGCTGCGTGCTAGCAGTAGAAAAACTGGAAATAGGTGACCAGGAAAGCAGTGCCTGTTGTTGGTACAGATGCCAAATCCCAGACCTGCCAAGTATTATCTACACACTGAAGCACATCTGAGAATCCAGGACTAATGCTCAGCCCTAGGTCTCTGACACTGAGTCCTAAAATTACATCAGGGTCATATATTTCATTTTAAAAAATGAGAAAATATGAAAAAGCACCTTAATCATCACAGGTTTGTGGGAATGAGCTTGAAAACACATAATGCTCATGTAATCAGTGCAGGAATCCAAAGTAGGGCAAAGGTAGGTCAAGCCCACAGCTAAAGAGAGCACCAAAAGGAGCAGAGGAGGAATAATCCCATCCCTCTTCCTGCATCCAGCCCCTGTGCATGGGTAACATTTCTAGAAACAAAATTGTCTCTGACAACAGGGAAGGCATCCTCCTTGCTCAACATCTTCGGCTCCAAAGCAAGACTGAGAGTGGAGACAGCCGAAAGCACAAAGGCAGGGCTGAGGTGGCCGAGAAAGGGAGGAACATTTCCAGTATTGCTAGCGTAAGCTTGTAGCAACAACAGCAGCTGAGGTAGAGAGACCAGGAGCTGGATGAAGATGTCTTGTGTGAGGCTGTTGATGCTCCTTAAGCTTAATACCTCGAGGGTCTCTCAGGGTGACGGGGGAACTGCCCTCCCCTTGGCCTCCATTCCTCTCTGGTGCACAATTAGGGAAGGAGAGAGGCCTGAAAAGGTGAGCAGAGATCCCACTCAGCAATGAGTGCCCAAATCTACCATCATGGTCCAGGCAGTACCCACCAAAAGGGACATCCTGGCAGTGTGAAGTATCCGCACCTGGCAGCAGGGATTTTCGATGCCAAACCCCACCCTTGGGGCGTCTCCAAGTACCATCCCAAAAGAAGAGTCTGTGTGAAGAAAGAAAAGGACCAGAAGATGGGTTCAGTAGTAAAAGGCACTACAAAGCTGTTCTTGTCTCTCTGTAGGGATAGAGGACTCTGACTGCACCTTTCATGGAGGAAATAACCGCTTTTGCTCCTGGAAGAGCCAGTGCTCCAGGGGCTCCAGGGCCACTTGTCTTGCTGGGACAAAAAGCTGAATTGCAAGGTCTGGGGAAGAGCAAAGAAATTTTAAACTTAGAAGAAGGTTTTAAAGTTAACTGCCTTTCCCCTCCAGCATAAACAAATCTCCCCTTTCCCTCTAGAGTACCTGGTGTTCCCAGCTACCATTTCTTCTATTTCCAGGGGACAAGGAGGGCAGATTAAAACCACCTCTGACATTCTGCAATAGGAAAGGGTTTGTATGGAGTGTTTTGGACAGAGGGAGATGTGAAGGAGCAGAGGGAATGGGAGCATATCCTGTTGTGACTGCCCTCCAGGTCTATCTCTCTCTGCCTCCTCATGAAAGGATTGATCAGGCGGGATGTGAAAAATCCTTCCGGGTATGACTTGCAACCCATCGTCCTTGAACTCATACATGAGTGTTCAGAAAGCCATTTCATGTGTTATTTATGAGATAAGTAGGTTGGGTTTCTGGGAGCAATGTGACTTTAGTTAGAGCTAACTCTAGCATCAATAAATCATTTAAAATCATTAACTGCATTCCTTGTGATTTTTGGACTGTAACTTGCAGCATATTTTTCATTTTTTCCCCTGCCAAAGGGATTAGTAAGATCTGACTCTCTGGCTAGAGATGGGAATGCACATTTTAACAGTAGGTTGACATTCCTGTAATATATCCTGTATGAGCCCTGCCATTGTTCAAAATTATTGCTCAACACAATTTACAAGAGAAATGATAGTAATCTGCATTTCCTTTAGAACTATTATCATTTTGCTAAGGCACTAAAATACAGCTGCCCTCAAGAACTGTTTCAATGGGAACCTCCATATATAATACATGTGTTCAATTTATTATTAATGCACTTCAATCTGAATCACAAATTCAACACGATGTCTGAAATTTTTTCAGACCCATTCTATTCTGTGTCAGCTCTTATAACATGTTCATCATCATAATATCTGAGCAACAGACTCATAGTGCATTAAGCAACGGACTTAAAAAACAATCACACCCTGCTTAGTTTCTCAGCTTTGCCCCAGAGGTAGAAGCCTGGACTATGTGGAACGTTCAGTTTTAATAGGGCTTTTATTTAGTTTGGTTTGATTTTTTCTTTTTTTTTAACGTGTTTGTATTTGTTACAGAAAGCCAGTCAAAGTAATAGCCCTTACTGTCAGAGCACATGATGGCCAGGTTAGTGGTGGGCCTCAGCTCCCACACCATTAATTTCACAGTCTCGGACCAACCACCAGGAAAGCTCTCTCCCCACAGCAGATGAGCCTCACTTCTGTGACAGAGGATGTGCCAGTTGAACACAATTGTCAACTTTGGTCTTGATTCCAGAATGTCCAGACATTTTGTGGATATTCTGGGCTTGATTTCAAAGATTAAAGTCAAGCAATTAGCTACAAATCCTATGACATAATTGTACCTACACGCTGAGCAACCACAGTGGCATCCAGTGTCTGTCTGCAGGAGAGGGCTGTCAGGTCTGTGTGTCACCTGCGTGCTGTGCACATCAGCTAAACAGTTTACCTAACAGCTGTGAGTTTCTTAGGGAAATTTACAGGTGATGGATCCAGCAGTGATGATACAGTTTCTGAAATACAATCACTGTAAATACAACTTCGGCAGAGACTCAGGAGCATCTCACCTGGATCCCTCTTTCAGACAGCAGAGCACTGTCTTGCAGGGGCACAGCAATTTCCAGCATCAGACTAATACCTGTCTCCACATGTCTTTTGTCTGAGAAGCCAGCACTAGACAGTTTTGGCTTGAAAGCTAAGCTTTCTCACCAGGCACAACTGTTTCTAAAGCTCCTTGGGTCCTTTCCCAGTATTACGCTTTTGTCCCCTGTGGAGAGAAGTTTTAATAACCCTGCTGCTGCCCGGTGGGGACAACAGTTGTGTCACTGGGTGCACGGAGCCAGCAGGATCCCTGAGCTCCAAGCATGGATCCAAGTGCTGATCACCAGGAGCCATGGGGATTTCACCAAGCCTCTTCAGGAATCTGAGAGATGGGGAACAGGAAGTCTGAAGTAACTAGGACGCTACACAGTGCCATTTCTCTTTGTAGAAATCTAAGGAGGAGCAATATGGAAGTGTAGATTTTGTATGCTGGCTGGCTCTTTCCAGGAGCACACAGTATTTTGCTGTCAGTGTGCCTATTCCATTCATGACTGTCATCTTGTTATCCAGCTCCTGCATGTTGTTCAAAAGGTGCACCTCAGTAAATTTCTTCAGGCAGTTGATAAAACACTAAAAATCTCAGAGCATTTGCTACAAAAACACAGGCATTGTGTGGTATATGCCGGTTGGAAGGAGTCCATAAGTACATTAAAGTGTCCCTTTTGATGTTCTTTGAGAACATGAATGGCAAGCTTGTAATGCAATGATATTACTGAACAACTTTGTATCCAACCATGGTAAATGTGAGATTGCCTTACTTGAAAAGAATAATCTAGCTAAATTATCTTTCAAGCATCTGAAAAGAAAAGAATCTTTCATGTGAGTAAGCATTTCAGAAGAATACAACTAAGCCAAATAGTCATCATTTTGACATTTATAAAACTCATTTTGATAAAGAGCTCAGTGTATATGACAATATTAATACAGTTATAACAACTGGGGAAAAGGCTAAACCTAACATCTCACAGAAAGTCAGAAACAAATCAGGGAAGACAATTCAAGTACTCTGACTTGCCAGCTTCCTTTGTACCATCACATCCTCCCCTCCTAAAGATCTTTGTCACTTTCTCCATATTATTACCTGGGGTGTCTCAAAGTGTGCTACAAACCCCACAAACCAGAGAGAATGGATTGCAGCTTCTTAGGCTTGCAAACAAGATGCGTGTATTTCTCTCTGAGTGGGTGAATAGCTGATGTAATGATTCCCAGCCCAAAGAGCCACAGCCCTGTTGTACCCGCTTACAGGACAGAAACCTTGGATGATCGAGGCCTCACCTGCATACTTAGACCATGCGTCTGCAGAGAACAGTTCCCTGAGCCAAGATCTAGCCTTACGCAAGTTGTCATGAGCTCCAAGGGAGTCAAACTGAAAGGGAAGCAAAGTCTCAATAAGATGATGGTATATTCTTTAGCACAATGAGGTTGAGGTGGGGGATAGAGGAAATAAGGTCACAGTCAACAGATATCTGATAAATACTGGAGAAAGAGTAAATTTCAAGAGGATCTATTCTATGAACAGGACTTACTTCAGAAGGGTGAACTGTACAAGGTGCAGAAAGCACAGCAGCAACTCTTAGCTGCTATAAAAAGGGAGTTTGGCAGGAAAAAGATGGATCAAGACAGCAACTCTAAGGGCAGATGAGTTTTCCTCATGCCTCTCTGCAAGTGACATGTTTTCCATGCCTGTGAATCCCTTCTGCTAGAGAGACAGCCATTCCCCAAATAGGCCAGCCTGATGATCACTTCTTTTCCTTCTGAGAGCTGAAATTCTCTTCATGAAAACCAACTGCCACACAGGCATTCTTATTAAAATTGTAGTCTGGAGTGGCCTGAGTGTTTTAAAAATTTACTAGTGCTCCACTTGCATGAAATAGCTCTATGATATTCTAAGAAATTATATTGTAGTTTATAAATATTTGATTAATGTGGTTAAAATAATACATTATCAGCTCTTCTCTATGTTACGCCCATACCAAGGGTTTAAGAACAAAGTATATGGAGGTTGCCAGGCCCTGTTTTGCAAATTTGGGGACATCTTGCCATTTAGTGAAGCAGAGAAGCAGGTCGATCTGGGCAGCAGCAGAGGCGAGTTAGCGCTCTCGGCCAGGAACTGTCATACCCAGGCAGTCAGGAAGGCCGAAGAGACGGGGGACCAAGGATGTGGGTGACCAACTTCCAGGTGCAAAGAGACATCTCACTCTGCTCCAGATTTGACACCCATACATCTTTTCCAAGGCTGAGCTGAAACAAAGCTGTTTTATTAGGAGCTTCAGAAAGGCCCTGTGAGAAGCAGAGTTACTTCTTATGTGCTGCCCTGGACAAAAAAAAAAAAAATTCAAGTCTTTGTATGTCATTTTGGACTGATTTTGCCATTTAGAAGTATAAAGTTATGAGATTTCCAAAAGGAAAATCTTGTTGGACAGACAGTATGTATAATTATGTAACTGAATAACCCAAAGATGTGCAGTCTCCAGAGCCATTAAACATTTAATGCTGCTATTTCCAGGTTAATTTATGGCTGACATTTTTTTCTCTGATATCTAATTATTAGTAAGCAGAGGCTGCAGTCACCCTTGAAAGAGAGATTCGGTCTGAAGCTGCCAGAATTTTGCTGACCTCATTAAACATTTCCAGAAGACTGTTGTAAATGATTAAAAGGAGCTGAGACACCTGACTGAAGAATTAGAAAAGGAAGGAATCATTAAACAATAACATAGAGAAATACACCACAAGATTTTTATCCATCCAAAGGGCATTATTTTGCAGTCTAGATCATAACCATAGTTGTGACTCATCAAGGTACCTCTTAAAGACTTATTTTAAGTGCATTTAAAGTCAGTGGGTCTTGCATAAGTCCACACATTTGAGTGTACTTAACTATTCTGCTGGAAAAGGATCATTTCTTAGAACCAAGATGTTGGATATTAGCCCTGACATTCATCTGCTGTGTCTGCAATCATGACCAAGTGGTTTTGGCAGCAACATGCACTATGTAAAGGATCGACACATTCAACTTCTGAAACAGTCTGCCTCAAGCCAAAGCTTGTTGAAAAAAAGCAGTTAGAAAAATTTTAGGATAAGGGATGAAGCAGACCACAGCCAGGCACTTTAGCTGCACGTAGCTGATGAAAAGCACAGGGTCAGGAGGGCCATGAACAAAGTCAAGTGCCCATGTTTAATGGAGACTTCAGAATTGCCCTAAAAGATGAAAATTTCTGGGAACACACACTGGTGGCCTTACTAGGGTGAGTGTTCCCTGAGTGAGGAAGGACTCCAAAGACTCTTGGAAACAGAGAACTAGGTGCGACATTTGTGACTAAGAGCAATTACCATGTAAAGACATTCAGTAGACCTGGGATGAAAATCCAAGTGAGAGGTCAAAAAGCTGAAGGAGTCGTGAAGTTTTGTGACAGCAAAAGACAATGATGACAGCTACACTGCCCAAGAAAAGATACAAGGAGGCTGTAAAAGTTATCTCAGGTGCTGGAGGAAATGTAGCTTCATTACACCAGTCCCCTGCACAGGGGACAGCCCGTACCAACTGATTTTATTAAATCTTGTGAGTGCCAGCTAGACCATTTAATACTATCATGTGCTTTGTAAACACACTCTAGCTCTCCGTGGAAAACTGGGCAACTTTTACAACACTGTGAGTAAAACTGGAGATCAGCATCTTCCTGGCTACTTAAAATACAGATAACGAGGGCCTTGGCCCATCATATGAAAAATTCCATGGCACTTTCTAGCAGACCAGCATTAACTGGAAATGAGCTAATTAACTGAGAGGGGTTCGGTGATTACAGACACCCATTCTGCAAGCAGTCCCCTGGATTAAGGCACAGCAAATAGGGGCCAGTACAAGACTGTGTATGTACTAATCCGATGATAGCAATGTGCCAGCACTCAGACAAAAGTGAGCTGGGATTTCCATAGTGCAGCTAAGGATGAGGCCTGGCAGAAGGTAATTAAAGCAATTAACACCCTGGTGAAATGCTCAGTTGGGCATCTTCTCAGCCCTGGTACCAGCGAAAGGGAGAGCTCTCAGTAGTAGATGGAATTTTTTTTGTAGACACAGAATGGTTCCTCATTCCTAAACACTTAAAGAAAAAAGTATTTAAAAGGCTGTGTGAGGGTCATTTAGGGATCGAAAAATTTCGGAGGAGGACCAGAGGCATTTTAGATTGACCTTAGATGATGTCTGGCATTATCGAAACTCTTACAGTTTGTCACATATGCCAAAATACACAACAAGTCAAGTGAAAAAGCCCATGTTGGTGGCACAGGAAAACTAGCTGCCTGGAGCAAAGTAGGCATAAGTTTGTTTAAGCTGGCAACAAAAATTCTTCTTGATTATATATATTTAAAAAAAAAAAAACTAGCATACTCTGCTTTCTAGATTTGGGTGTAAGCTGTCAAACATTTTACATGAAGAGTCAGTTATTTTTTAATTCAAGACATATCCATAAGCCTTTTTTGGTTTTGCTCTAAGCAAGTGCTTCTGTGATTGCATCTTACTGGCACATCAGTTTAATTTGGGAGAAATACAACCTTGTGCAGCCTATGACATGAAGTCAATGCACTACTTCAATCACAATAAGAACAAGCAACATTTAGGATAGTGAATACTTACTGCGTGGCCTTTGAAGAAAATGCAAAGTTGTGGACACACATAACTGTAGAAAAATGAACTTTTAAATGACATAAATGATAATACTTATTCCTGAAGTGTTGGTCCACTGAGGATCTGGTCCAGTGAAAGGAATATAATAATATAATAAATCCCAAATAACCACAGATAGATGAAACATGGATATTTCACTCCCAGAACCCCATGGACTCCACAATCAAAATAAACCAATTTTAGATCCATTTTCTTATGTTAGTAGTATTCCCAGCTGCTATCAATATGAATATTTATGGAACAGGCAGCAACCTTGCAAGAATAGGAGAATAATAATTTGGTCCAGAATGTGTGCATAAGATGTCATCCATAAACTTTAAACACACATAAAAAAAAATATCGTTTTTTTCCCCCCAGATCCATTCCAGGAAATCATTTTGTGTATCTGTCTATACCCCCAAAAAAGTAATAAGAAAGGCAAAACTTACAAGCGGAATTACTAGTGCTGAATTATTAGCTTTTTGTTTACTCCTTAACTTTTTTCACTTTCAGAGCTGGACAGGCAATCTAGATTTCTTTTTAGAGTTGCATCTCTAGAACATTAATCTTTTCAGAGGCAGACTTTGGATTAGTGGGTTACAGTAAAACTTTGAGACTCAGCATGTTTTTTTTTTTTCTCTTGCACCTTTGCTGTTCTTTTTCCTGCTCTGCACAAAGATACATCTATAGTTCAACGATGCCTGCTCTTGGTACATTGTATTTTAACTGGTGGCTTCAGATGCTCTGAACATGACAGTATTCTCTAATGTTTTTTTTCCTGCAAGTCTGTTTTTCCTAATCTTCAGCTCCCATCCTCTATTATAAGTAATAGATATTTATTTCATCTTGCACTAGTGCTCTTCATGTCTTTGCAATTTCCAAAGAAAATATCACCATGCCATTTTGGTTTGAAAATGAGGAGGCAGCTGCCATTTTGATACTGTTTTGAAGAGAAGAACAAAAAGGTGCTTGAGGCCAACCTGCAAGCTGGTGTGTACTTTTATGTGAGTTTTTTGAAAGAGTCACATTTCTAAACTTACCTTGCTGCTACTGAGGAATACATGAAATGTGGGCTGAAACTCAGAGGCTGTGTATAAAGCAATAGGCATCGTTCGCAGTCCCTCAGTCTGACTGAGTCTGTCAAACCCATTTACACCTTTCTTCTGGTGGCCAAGAGAGCTACAGTTATACAAGAACTCCATATTGAGAGACAGAAGAAAGCACAGAAAACCATAAATTGAGGCAAGGATTATTGTCCTTGTATTTTTCCTCCTAATTTTTTAGTTGTTCTTCCTGCAATTCAACTTTGGCCTGACCATAAGCATGATGCCGATAGTTTGGACCTTCTCACATCCACAGTTAGAGGGCAAAGAGGCATCTGATAATGACCACTGTTAAAGGCACAGATACTGTTCAGGTGGACCTTGCTCTGGCATATGCTATACTGCACCCCACACTTTTCAGTCGATAGATCATTGTCAGTTCTCAAAACTGGCCATGAGCCACCATGTTTTCCTTTCATCAAACTGTAAGTGAAATTTTTATATAGCTACTATGCATAAGGAATTGTTTTTAAAGTTCTGAGAAGAAGCTGCACTGTGATTTGGGCATGGTTTTCAGGAAAAGCAAACCCTTCTCATATATTTCATAAGTGGAGGGCTTTTTTTCCCCCCAGAATGCACAGCCAGGTTTGTTGACACTGCACCACAACGTCCCGGCTGTGCAACATCCCAGCATATGGCTGATCTGGGCTGCCCGGCTGAACACCCCACTCTCTATTCACAGCTGACACCCTTGTTGCCTCCTGCCAGTGTGTAGGTGGCCAAACACCGTGCACTCTCATAGCATGCGTACTGCTTTCATCAATACATTTTGATTTCTCATTTTGAAATTGTGCTCCTAATCCTACATGGCAGGATCATGTCTTCCCTGAAAAAAGGCTGGCCGTGCTGTGAATAGAGGAACATGAGACATTCATAATTTGTGTCAGTTAGGAGTGTTTGAATAGTGTTTATACCGATTAGGGTTGTTTGAATATTTTAATGACTACTGTTTTTTTTGTGAAAATGTTTGCATGTCATACATTTGCAGCAGAGAGCTATTCTCTCTTCGGCGTTCACTGTATACTCACATTCAGACTGTGAACAACAGTCAGCACAATAACCAGGTAGCAGTTTATCCCCTGCACAGGTAAAATACGACTCATACATGGGGTCCTGAACTATTCTTCTTCAAAAGGACGAATATCTCCCTCCTGGTGAGTCAAAGCTGCCATGTCAGGAACAGCTTATCTAGAAACTAAAAGAGATTCAGCAAAAGTTTAGCAGTATTAATGAAAACTGAATGTAATATCAATGGAAAGGTCTAACATATACAGCATCTGAAAAAAACTTTGTTGAAATGGAAAGTACTGCTTTCAGCTTGCCAACTGCAGCTTGATATAAATAGCTCAAAGAACTATCATCCCATAATGGCTTTCAGTAAGCTTTTGTCACATGAAGGAGGAAAGCACAAAGGTTGAGAACCCTTAACACGGGACACTGTCCACATACTATGGTTGCTACCATGGAGAGCTTCGTTATTGCCCAGTAACACATTATGGTATCGCTTCTTTACATGATAAATGTTAAAATTTAATATTGGTGAAATCCTCTTCAGTGTATAGCAGTCTCTGTATTCTACAAGAGAAAGAAGTATGCTTCAATATTGTCAATATTCAATATTCTCTAATTTACATTTAGATGGAAAGTTTAAAATAAAATATTTAACTCAGTTTGATCAAGATGACAAAAACAGCAGATTGGTCATTTGGGATTATTATTGAAAAATGGTTACCTCTGTGATTATTGTAGTTTGATGGTTTATAAACAATTAAGGGCAGGCCTTCTGATGAAAGACTCAGAAGACAAAAACTAAGGAAGACTACTAATGGGCACCTATTAGGTTACATGAATTTTGCTTCTTTAAATAATTTTTTTCTGGGATTTCTTATCAACATTGTTTTTAGACAACCATTACATAAAACTGTGTCTCAAAGCCACAGAGTGCTGCCTTGCAAGCATAGCTTTGTTTGTCCGTGCTCCTTTTTTTGGGGGCAAAAAAAGAAAGCGCTTGTTAGTTGATTTGTGATCTGGGTACACAGAGGAGCGCTTCCAAAGGAGGAACAAGTCTGTCTGAAAAAAGGCTTGCCACGGGGAGTGAAGGGCCCGTATGCCAAAGGAATAGCCCCCGGGATACATGCGTCCCCTGGAGCCTAGCTTCTGTGTCTCGATGCATTGGTTGACCACCGAGGAGAAGCTGCCCAAGAAAGAGCGCCCACGCATCTGGGGCCATGTCCTCAACTGCAAACTCATTTTCCCAGGAGGAGGGGATGGCACCTGCCATGGCATCGCTGGCCTGCGGCACCGAGCAACTGGATTTGATGGTGCCGGCTGCCAAGCAGGTGTTGTGGCACTCCTGTCCTTCCTGGGCAGCTGTGTCTAATGTGATGGAAACCTCTGGCATGCCACACAATCCCAGACCGCTCTAAAAATTAACCCATGTGATTCAGTTCTAAGGTCTGAAATGTACAGTTAATTTGCATATGCATTGCTCTCTTCAACCATACTTGCAAGTGCTGTTTGCTGCAAAGTGAGCATATGCTTCTCTGATGCAAAGGATAAAATTCCCTTTCCATGTCGGCAGCAAAGTTTTATTTCATTCCACACTGATGCAATATGGATGTGGATTTAGCATTGCCCTGAGGCTCCCAAGCCCTGTGAGGGTTTTGGTGATGGTAAGACCCGTGATGGTCCAACTGCGACCTTCTCATTTGTAACTCGGTGTGTGAAAAAGTCAGAGAGGGAATAAGCCACCTTCCCAAGTAATCTGTGACCCGAGAGGCTACCACCTTCTTCTCAGTAATCGTGTTTGACACACATACGGGGAAGGGGTCTTTCCAACTCCGTTTTGTCCCCTTTTACTCCCAGGACTGGTGTGAGGACACAAGAGCCATTCACCTGAGTCCAAGCTTTCCACTGAAGAGTACATTACAAACAACACACCTTTTGGAATTGGATGAGCATTATCCCTCTTTTAAAAATGAAGGAAATAGAGGCACAGTCACTTGACATTTAAGCCAAGACCACAGAAATTTAAGGATAAAATAACAGGGCTCTGGTTTCTAAGTCTGGAGCAGATCCATTTAATCTACCATCTGATCCAGAAGCATTCAGGAGCCCAAGACCCATTGATTTCAGTGAATCCCAGGATCCTAAATGCTAGGGTCTCAGCTTTTATTCTTTGGTCTCTGCTGCTTTGGGTTTTTTTTCCCCCTGGCTAAAGAGTAGACTAGCCTGATGTTTTCACCTGAGTGAGCTTCTATATAGGCCAGCACCAAGGCAGCAGCTCATAGCACGAAGTGCCTAATGTTAGAAACCCCCTGTTGTATCCAGACTGTGTCTTTCTCTGGGGAGCCATTACTTCTGAAGCAGAAGAAATGTGAATTCAGCTTCAAACACTGGTAGGAGGTCAGTTCTTGGGATTCTTACTTGTACATTTGACAAAAAGTATGTTGTCTTTAAAACCTATTACCTGAGATCCACAGTTCAAATTAAATGACAGAATTTCTCCCTTGATTATTTATGGTTTGAATTGTTCAAGGAGGGAGAACGCCATTTATATTATCTTGAACTGTACTTTTTTAACAGAAACCCATATTCATCTGAAGTTATGTAAAATTAATTTGGAAACACTGGTGGCCTTGTAATCCTGATGAGGCTAAAGACCACATGCAGCTACTACACTGTGAGCCAGCACTCACATTTCGACTTCAACTGCTGTGCTTTTGATGTCTCCTTGAAACTGCCTCAAGTTGATCTTGAAAGAGAAAACAGGGTTTCAAAAAGGAAAAAAAGGATTTCCTATGTAGAAGCTGAATTAGACGTTTGAGCTTGACTGATTGGAAGAAGAAAAATCCAACCAAACAAACAAGCCCTGCTCTCATCTCAAACACAATCAAAAGCAGATCCTAGGAGAATATTTTCATCCCAGCATGAAGCTGAAGCTCTGTGCAAAATGCACACTAGCAACTGCACCTCTAGAGGTCTGAAGTCCACATCCAGCCCACAGAGTCATTTAAAGAACCTCTCCTCACGCTAGATCATGTTGATTTGGGCTGGTCATGGCGACAAAAATGCACTGGGTGAGGTGAGGTCACCTTCCTGGTGACACTGCACTACATACCCTGTCAGGGAGGGAAGAAGAAATGTCACCAGGGTCAGAAATGCGCAGCAGCTTCTCATTTTTCATGCCCTGGGGATGCATGGGGGCAAGAAGGGGTGGGAAGAAGAGGAGCCAGAGCTGCCCACTGCATGGGGTGCAGGAGAGGAGAATCCTCCACAGCCAGGACACTTGAGGAGTAAAATGTTTCTGTGTGCTCTCATTCTGGAGGACGCTCTGTGCTTTCCCTGGGTCTCTAGGAGCCTGATCAAGCTCTGAAAGTGAAGAATGCAGGCAGTCAGTGAAGGCAAAAGATAGGACACGGTGAACAACAGGCACAATTCCCCTGCTTGTGAGAGCAATGGGAACTGAGGCAGGAGGGGATGGCGTAAACACGTCACAGGGGAGCTGGTCTGACCCTGTACCCGGGCCCTCGTGGGCCTGCACTGTTATGCACATCCTCTGTAGCTGGCAGTGTCCTTCGCAGCACACTTCCCTTCTGCCCATACCCAGCATGCAGGGAGGTGGGGACCAGCAGCATTTCCAGCACCAAGCCTGACTTGGGGTATGCTGTCACTGCTCCTCACAGGGCCATCACATCTGATGGCTCCCTCAGGCTTTGGTGCAGGCAGGTCAGCACGTGGACACAGGTCCCACTAAGTGTGTCCTCTTCCACCCCTCAGGTCATCTGGTCAGGCACGAGCTTCCAAATGCACTGCTTTTCCACAACAGAGAAAAAGGTGAAAGCCTTTTCCATTGCTGAAAAAAGTATCAGTGGTCTTATCACTCCTACTCCTGAGCTTCCAAGGGCGTACTCATGAAATGAGATTTAATGAAGATCCTGTGCCTCCCACTATCTTGTTGTACCTGCCATACAATTTACAATTTACAACAACCAGCGTACATGATTTTGTAAAACAGAGGAAAGTGGCATTATTCAAAGAAGAATATTTTTACGATGATGCAACTTTTATGCAAAACAACTGAGGGAGAAGGGAATTGGGGAGAGGACTCTGACACATTTCAGTGCTTGCAGCAAAGAGCTCAGGTTGCTTAAAAGTGACTCTGTGAGTGAAGCTCACTGCACAGAAGAAAACTTGCTCATTAAATTCTCAGGATAAGAGGAAACAGATCTGGTCTATAGCAGCTTTGTGGCTGTCATAAAACTCTGTTTCTTGTACAAACAGCACAGTTTAGCTGACTTGTTAGAACTGTTTGGAATTGCACAGATGATTAACACTGAAGTTTGAACGCTGTTACATTTACTGTACACACCGCCATTGGGTCCCAAACAAGATGTCCAGCTGCAGGTCTATTATCAGATCCAGGCCCCAAAAAGATGCCCAAACACAGATGTAACACCAGAGTCTTACCCTGCAGAGGCTGTCCACACTGCACAGCAGTCTGGTCTGTCTTTTTAGCGATGGAGGAAATTAAATCTTGGTGCTGGCCGAACATCTGTTGGCAGTTTCCAGCTCTACAAGCTGAGACCTTTACAACAAGATGGACATCTGCAGTCCCAGGCTCTTCTTTTCCCCTAGACATGGTAGCAACAGCTCCACTGAGGCAAAGCCAGTGTGACAAGGCATCCCTAGGACCAATTGCGAACTGCAGACCATTAACTTGGCTCTCTCACGCTGCAGCATAAGTCCCTGTGCTGCCTGCCCCAAAATACCTCTGTGAGTGGATGGCTCTTGTGCTCACCTGAAAACTTGGAGAAAGCACATAACATAAGGATGGGAAGCAAGTCCCAGGTGCCAAAGGATGCATGAGCAGAAGTCATGCATGTACCTGAACATTGTCCAGTATTTCCAGTGGACACAGGCAATCCAAGAATGACTGAATCAAAAACTTACCAGCTACTGCCTAACGATTCAAATTCAAGTAAGTGAAACAGGCTTTCCGGTAGTAGAAGTTCGGAAATTATACCCTTATAATATCAGAGGACTATGAATAAAATTTAATGAATGGCTTTTGTCTAAGACTAGTACATAAGAACATTTCTTAATTTAAATTATTATAGTCCTTGGGGGATAGTTATCCCCAGACATTCATTTAGCTGATGCACATATTTTCACTGTTGTATTTATTTTCTGGTCTGAAGAGAATTCAGTATTACAACCAGCCTTTAAAAAAAAAGCAGAAAGGATCATGTTAGTATTTGGCATTATTTTTGATAAATTCAAATATATTCAGCACTCCAATCAGTCTGCTCAGTACTATTATATTGATTGGTAAATCAATACCTCTGTGAATATGTGGTTGGAAAAATCTAACTTCTGAATTCAGTTTCCAAGTGATCTTTTCTATCAGTTTTTGGCATGTCTTTCTGCAGTGTCCCTGGCACTGGCCATATTCCACTTGCAAACTGTTCTTTACTCACAGTGGTGCTACATTAACACAATGCTTTGTTATTACAAAATTCAGCGATCAAGTTTTAATGTTCCCAGCTGTAGTGACCATAAGAAAGGAGCCGCTGAGTTTCAAGTTCATTCTGAGCTGGGTTGGACCAAACTATGCAAGGGGGACATCTCCAACAAGTTTTAGTCAGCTTTACTAGGAGACTGAGTGCTGTACTCCTCTACTTTTATGAGTAAGGTTGAAATTCACCTTACCTTTTCACTCACAGTCCCTTCCCAGTAGCTCTTGTGCTTGACCATAGCTGCACTCTAACCAAGAGAAAGGAAAAGGAGGCCTGTGGGTAAATCCTGGTTACAGGATGGGCAGAGTTGAAGCTAAGGAAGGGGTGGAAGGTGGAGAGCAGTGAAGACACTTGCAAAAAACAGGTGGAGTAATCTGTGTAGTAGGATCGGGAGACCAGAGAAGGAAAAAAGCAAGCAATCAAGCAAGAAATGTAAACTCTGCTTAAGGCTTCTCATTTAGCCAAATGCTTTTCCAGGAAGCGTTTTGGAAGTAGTCATCAGTTAAAGAGCTCCCATGATAGGATTCCTCTAGGGGATTTATTTCTTGCATCAAGAAAAGAGAAGAAAGCTTGGAAGCTGGCAGGGTCATGACAGTCCTGTGCGCATCTGATATGGACTGGCTCCAGGGCAGGCTCTGACAACAATCCCCCTTCCTCTTCTAATAGGAATATAAGGGATGAAAAAGAGAATATTTCTGGGGACAGTGGAGGGGAAACTGCACTGCATTTCTATGAGAGCACGTAAAGCAACGGGAGAGTCACAAGGTAAATATAAAAGAGATGCAAAGGTGACAATAAAGATAACGTTATGGCCATAGCATTAACAGTGATTAATTCCCCAAAGAGTTTAACACCAAAATATTTAGGAAACATCTTTACTCACATTTACATGAATTCATTTTATAGCATCTGATGTAAAGGTTTGGGGGTATAATGTTATTATTTGGGAATTCCTTAATTTCTTAGATGCTATGACATGAGTGAAAGTCTACTTTGGGGCATCTAAAGAGGTTTAATTTAGGCATGCTGAATGCATATTTTTATTTGATGCAATTTCAATTTCTTTGGTGTCCCCCTTTAGACAAATTCTTGAGGTGTGACTCATCTTATCAAGATTTGCCATCTTTGAGTTAACCTTCCAGTTCCAGTTACATTTTTTGTCAATAAGCACTCACAGCGATCAGTTTGTGCCATCCAGAAACAGATGTCTCCGATCTGGGTAAATTCAATTTCTGGAGGTGACCGATCATTCTTGTTTAGCCTTGGAGAAAACCAAGTGGTTTGGCTAGAGGAGGCAACAGGCATGCTAGAGACAGTGGTGTTGCCATCCACCCTGAGGTAACTTGGTTGAGGAGGTTATAGTCCCTTTTCCTCCTCCTCCCTGCACCAGGCGCCGTTTTGATCCTCCAGCTGCAGTGCAATGCCCTGCACATGGGATCCTCTGCAGTAGCTGCAGCCTCCGCTGGGGGATGCAGGAAAGTGGAAGAGGATATGGATAAAAGCTGCAGGCAGCAAATTCGTAAGACTACTGGCACCCAGAACAGGATGGTGACCACCACAACAAATCTGTGATACAGACCAGATGCTTCCCCAAACCTGCTTTCTCTTAAGTAAGTCAAAGACAGTTTTTGCCATTCATTTCAGTGAGGCCATTTCAAACCAGGAACTTGTCCAGGCATTGCCCTGTGCTAAGAAAACTCTTCAAAAACTACAGTTGGACTTAGCATTAAGCTTGTCTGTAAGCTTTACTCTGAGCTCAGACTTAGTGTGGTTAAGCTCTACATTGGTTGTTCACTCTCAAATTTAAAGCTAAACTATCAAGGGTTGAGGAAGGGTTATAAACAGCAGTAACAATTAATTTTGTGGCTGTGATTTCTAATCAACACTAAGTTTGGCAGTTTCAGAGCAGAAAAGCTACAGTCAATGTCAAGACACTGACACAGGAAAAGCTGCGTGTCTTTATTACTGTGTAGCTGCAGGTACATACAGCAGGTTCTTTATGAGTTCAAGAAAACTACATCATTCAGTGCTCCATTTTCCTGTCTTTCCAATGTTCCAGTTGAGAAGAAGCCTGATTTTTACTCCAGCAAAATACGAAAAAGTACTAGTCAACAATGTTATAGTCTTAAGACTTTCAAAATGCTGCATTATACAAACAACATTTATAGCTATGAATAAAATAAGATTTCCATAAATCCCCAGTTCAGCATTTAGTCACAAAGCAAGGAAATCCCTGTAAAAGCCTAAAAATCTATTTTTAGAGTCAGCCTAATAGGATAATGTGGCTACGGTTTACTGCTCTTCGGATTGATGGAGCTTTGTATTGTTTCACTGCAAAGGCCAAGCTTCTTAAATAAGTCTGATCTTGCAATAAGCAGTTTTAAGGGCAAGGGAAACAATTTCCACTTTCTTGTTTCAGTTTTTCAGTATCTCAGGCAGATCTTATGTTGCTCTGAAAAGGCTGACAGGAAATCATCTGCTTTCAGTGCTTTAAAGAAAGGGTGCCTGTACCATTCTGTAAGACAATGATGGATTATAGCCATCTCCAGTCTTAATATTTCCCAAACAATATTTTTTTCTTCATTTTACAATTCATGTTTACAGTCCAGTAGGAGTTACAATCATGCTATAGAGAAGAAATGGAATAAATACAGGGCGCTCTGACGTGCCCTAGCAGCTTATCCCCAAATCCTGTCTGGGGAGAAAATTCAGAGCTTCATATGACAGTAAAATGCAGCTATGTTATAAGCAGCTGCAGAGTGTAAAGTGAACACACCCTGTAAGTTTCAGTATAGCCTAGCTATGGCCATGGTTTTAAACTGATCTCCAGTCTTCCACCAGCAAGTAAAACAGCAGATATTAAAATGAAATGTATTGCATTTAAGTGCCAATTTTTCCAAAAGTGCCCACCTCCCTTTCTTTTAAATATGCTAGAATATTGCCATATGCGAATATGAAACTGTGAAAGTATGACTCTGAAATCTGTCAGCTGTTCATCAACATGCTCAGGAGAAAAAAAATACAAGCAGCAGAAGGCTGGGTTTTGGGGAGGAGGTTGCAGAGGGTAGGGGGAAGCACGTATGTTTTGCTAAAAGGTAATGAGAAGCTGCTCGGAGACCGTGGCACAGGGTGTTTCCATTGACAGTGCCACTGTCTGGGGCTCCGCATCACCCACACTGGCTGGAGCGCACCAGGGCTCCCAGCCAGCCTCCGTGCACAGATTTCCCTCCCACAGAGCTGGAGCGTGACAGAGTCGTGTCTCTGGATGCAAGAATTAGAAAGCTCTGCAATTTCAACACATCCCAGAGGTAGCTACTCAGGAGATTCAGCTAAGTAGAAGGAAAATGCTGGTAATGGGCACAAGGGTTAGGTATCCAGCACAAGGGCACATGCACCAAGAGCTCAGCATTTGCTCATGAGCCAGCTCTTCACTTTAAAAAAATCGTTGTTTTTAAAATGACTTGTCTCTTTATAAATTAAATAAATAATAAGCATTTCCAACTGGAAAATAATGAATTATATTAATATTTCTGATAACTTCAACTCGCCTGAAACCTTTGCTTTTTTTTTCTAATTTCTTCTCACTCAGTTAGTGCTCAAAGTATCTATTATGGAATTGTACAAGCCACTGCTTGTAATACAGCATATTAATATATTCATTTTCTCTTTCTAGTAGCAGTTTTCCATTCCAATTTCCTTTATCTGACTTCTGCATGATTTATTCTGATGATAAAATGCCCTCCTATTTCATATAGTTTAATTCATTCATGACTTCTTAATTCATATCTTCACATTAAAATATGCTGGCAGGTTTGCTCTTGTTAGATTGCTCCCTTCCCCCTCCGGTTTTCAGTAACCATTCTCAACAGAGGCTTCCTTAAAATTCCTTCTAACAGTTTTAATTTCATCCAAACCTTTTGAAATAGGACATTTAGGAGCAATTATTTTTTCACACATGAAAAAGCCCCCTGACACACAGCTTGATCTCAATTTGTTTAGCTGCATGTTTTTTTAGCAATTCTGGCTCCAGCTTGCAGAGCACACCTATAACATTACTAATACTGTGTCTTGAAATTAGCTGGAACAGCAAAATTTTCTCAGTGCTGAATGAGGTCTCATAAGAATAATAAATGTGTTCAAAGTCCCATAATCTACTCATCTCCTCCATATATGTCAAAGATTTTGTTCTGGTCATCTCTGCATCAAGTCTGCTGTGGCACTAGTTTATCTTTCAAAAAGATGCTCATTTTGATGTTACAGCTTTATAGCTTTTAAAGGTGAACAAGCAACAGCCTTTGGCAAATTGTCTTAATGGATACATAGGCTCTAACCTTATTTCTAGTCTGAATTTATCTAGTTTTGACTTCCAACCATCAAGTCTTATTTATACAATACTTAACTAAGTGTTTATAAACATCAAGCAGGCCTAGAAGTTCCCACAACCACTCTTCAATGACTATGTGATCCTCAGGGTAGCCACATTTCCAGGGCTGAAATGCCTTGGAGGCCTGGTAGATATGTTCTGTCTAAGTCCGAAAACTGGCAGGGTGACATCCCCCCTTTACAAAATATCAATGTACCTACATATTTTTAAAAGATGGCCAAGAAAGAAAGTGGATGCAAATGTGCTGCCTGTCATTTATACAATAACTGCATTATAAGAACCGCATTATCCCAAAAATGGAAGTCTAGGTTCAAAGCCTTCCTCAGTCTGAGAAAGCTAAATCTTGCCGTTCCACCTCTCATGAAAATGCCCATCGCTCCCAGACACAGACCAGCTACCTCTGTCGGCCTTCGCGGGCCCAGGAGCAAGGAAAGCACAGGAGGAAGCTGGTCTTTGAAGGCTGGTGGTTAAGCAAACTCTTCCTCTCAGAGGAGTCAGACTTGGGTTTGACACATGAATAGTTAATGGGCTCGTCTTGTCCTCCATATGGTTTTTAAAAGTAAACAGTTCAACATGCTTGGTTCTCTTGGGGAAAAGCAAGCAGCTGCAATCAGGAGAGTCTGGACTCCAGATCCTGTGTCTGTGGAGGTCCTGATTCAACCTCCTTACCTCCAGAGGCAGAAGAAGACTTCAGCCACACCATGGCCATTACTGTTTCCTGCTTTCTTGCCCAGCACAATGCACTGCCTGATCCGGATCCCATTTTGGACACCTAACTGTCCCTAGGTAGCATTGAGGAAAGCCACTTCTCTCTGGGTGCTGAGTCCCCTTTGGGGGCCAGACATGAGACCTGCATGACTGGAACTAGCTGTAAGCCTGTCTGGGACAGAAGAGAGGCTGACCATTATATCTCTTCTTCATTCAAGTACTACTCACAGGAGACACCTTTTGAATTTGGGTAAACTAAGCAGATTAAGTTTTTGTAGCATGTCACTGTAACGTTTTCCAAAATTTGAACACTTTTGAGCATGCTTTCTGGAATCATTCTTCTATTCCAACACCTCTTCTGAATTATCTTTCAGAACTGAACATGCTCCAGTAACAGTCTCTCAGATCATCACTCTCTGATATTCTGCTTGGGTATTCAGGGATTTCAGTCATTGCCCCAAATACAATATTGGATTAGGAGTTTTAATTAATCATTTATCATCTCTAAGTTCCATTTTAGGTTCACTTAATACCAGGATATGCTAAAACCGTTTTGAGTCGATTATATCTGTCCCAATTACTACTTCCACACAAGGTGTGACATCATTAACAAGAAGGGAGATTTCAAATTGGCTTAAAAGCCAGCTCATGCTAGTCTTTGAATTAGCTCCTCATGTACCCCAGGAAACTGGTGTGAGAATCAGAAGATGGCCAATGGCAGAGAAAGGACTGATACAGCTAAAGAAAGCGCATGAGCCACTTCAGAAGATATGTTCCAAGTTCCTCCCCAGATCTTTCGCCTTTTATTCTCCAATTCAGGTATTACATTTCCACTGGTTTCCACCAGGATTGTGCATGCACCTTGACATGTTCACAGAAGTTCCACAATACAGAGTTTCACAACTGGGATATGTCCCTACAATCGGGACACCAGGGTGACAAACAGATTCTGGAGAATTTCTCATTGAATAGGATGGAGAGAACATAATTATCACATCGTACCACTACAATGCTTCATAAACATAGAATAGACTGGATCCATTTACCACAAAAATCACAAAAAGTAACTGATCAAAGAATATCTCTTTTATGTAAAATATACATTTTTAGGATATTATTTTAATACATCTTACATACTTATTGATGTTGGGTTTGCAACACTTTAAATAAAAAAAAAAATCTTGCCGCCAGAATTTTATTTCTCGTAATACTTACAGTCTGAGGTAACAATGAAAAAAGACTGTGTGCTGTGAACAAAGTCAGTGATATTTGTCTGAAGTCACATTTCTCTTATCAAAGTGAAAAGTAAACTTAAGATTTGGCATGTACACTAGAATTCGTATAAATATAGATCATGGCAAACCGAGAAAGCAAAGACTTATGCAAACCTACTCTGTCCATATTTGTGACCTTTGCAAAATATACCATTATTATGATGTAAGTCAAGACAGATGTAGTTTACATCACTATCATTAAAAGTGTGTGTCTTTGTATGATCCACAGCACAACTTACTGCAGGAACCAGGAAGAATACACACAGGGGTGTGGGTCTTTGCATGGAGACTTAGCAATGATGACTTGAATTCAGCTTTCCTTGATAATAGATAAGAACTGATATTCCATGCACACACATTTTATTTACAGCTGACTCATCAACAGTGACTAGTCACCCCTTCCTCTGGCAGCAGTAATTATGAGCAGTCTTTAATCTTCTTTCACAGACTCTACTTCCCATGTAAAGTCTCAGTGACCTCTTCAAGGCGTGAGTTGTTTATCAGGGCCCATTCAGCAGCAGCAGTCTCTTTCCAGTACAGTCCTTGGTATGGCTAAATTCCATTGTCCCTTTTTCAGCAGTCAAAAATCCATGATAAATTCTGTACAACACTGTAGTTAATATAACAGCAGCACCAGATATTATATTAATTCCTTTGCTAAAAGCTGTTTGCAATTATCTCTCTATTGACAATATTTTACCAAAACTAAACAAATGTACATCTCTAAATATCAGAAATGTATACTTTGATAAATACATTATTATACAAGAATTCTGACATGCAGGTCATGCTGTTGGGCTAGGCTATATACAGGAGAACATGTTACATGGTCAACAATAAGTTATATTTCTTTTCCTAACAAAAATTAAAACATGACAATCAGGGATTATTCAACAATCTCAAGGATATCTTAAGATCTGGGGAGTCATGGTCTTCCCCATGTAGTTCTAAAACTCTGTGTTTTATGGTAATTTTTCCTCACCAGCCCAGAATATCAAATCCACTATTGGGTTTGTCCTATTGAATAAACATAGGTTTAGACTGAAAGAAAAAGCCACTAGAGGAGATAGAGTTTCAAAATGTAATGAATGTTGGTTGCTAGGAAGCAGGATTGATGATCATGCAATAGGCAACCGGTCAGAACTATAAAATCATTACTGAATTCCACTCAAAAAATCTTCATAGTGCCCACATGAGTTAGTCTAAATGATACTAACTTGCACTTGAAATATATATATATAATACGTATCTATACATATATGTATAGTTCATGAAAAAAGAGAAAAGGAGAAAAATGTCCTTAGCAAATCTTAAAAGAGGGGGGCATTTTAACAGTATCTCAGTGCTTTATGGAGACAGATGGAGAATACAGTAGACAGGCTGCAAAACAGACAGACAAACAACATACAGGACGAAGCACCTCAAAAAACAGTGACTGAAGAAATTTTTGAAGCTCATGAGCCAGAGGTATAAGGCTGGTCAAAAACCCCACTTGAGAACTACTACCCTCCTACAGTTGTACAAAAATAACCCAATAATCTTGATTTACTTGGTACTCAGCCTCTGAAAATGTTGAAGAACCCTGGAGTAGAGAAATGACTACAGTACCAAGCAGCACTTGCTAGCTTAAAATTGCAAGCCTGGATGGCGTTTACCTTTCTTGTATGTTTTGTGCCTTCCCCAAGCCATTAAGAAAGAGATCTGGCTTCTGCTTGCGTGTAACCAGTAATGACAACCTCTTTGCAGTTATCTGTGTGCAAACAACCGGAGACATTCAGAACTCTGATACAGCAGTCTAGTACCAAAGTAAGTTAATCAAGAAATAAAGCCATTTATAAACAAGTAGTTTGTTAAAAAATAAAGGAAAAGGTTAAACAAAGAAAAACAATCCCACATGCAGACCAGTTTATCAGTGCTTTCATTTCAGCAGGATGGTACAATGCAAGAACACACATCCAGAGCCATCTGTGGTCTCCGTAACCGGCAACATGGCTTGTCAGGTGATGGAGACAGGATGGTCCATGCAAATGAGCAGACCCGAGTCACATTGTGTGCAACCAAGACACGATTCCAGACATCTTCAGAATGGAGTAGAGTCACAAGAAATGAAGGTTCAATGGAGTGATTGATAATTAGTTGGAAGCACATTATTTAAAATATATCTCCCTGAAAATATGCTTATTTATTGAATATACTGGCCAATGGCATCCACTAACTGTCCTTTTATTGCCACAGGAAAGTAGGACAATATAGTAGATAAAAGAAGCACTACCTTAGGTAATTTTTAAAAGCCAAGATAAAAATCTTCAGCTACCCAAGTGGCATTTCTTACCACTGACAGTTATATCATGCAGGAGTTATACCGTATTTGTGGAGCCTATATTTAATGCTACATTTATTTCTATTATGCATAAACAGTATTTGAATTAATACTATGTAGCTGATTGACGCCATCTGGTTTACAAGATAGAAGGGATAGGAGACCGAGAGCGCCTTAGAGGACAAGGTGAGCTGTAGGGTGATGTTACTGGAGACAGTCGCAGAGCATTGCCTGCCAAGCCAGCTATGTTGTTTAAGCTTCGAGATTTTTCGTAGCCTTGTATGAGAAAATGCACAGACATCAGTTGAATTCAGCCAAAAAATAGACAAAGACAAACAATACAATGTAATGTAATCCAAGGAGCTATCTGGGACTCAAAGGGAATCTGCCTGCAAGAAAATTCAATCCTGATACAAGTTACTACCAAAAGATATAAATAAAAAAAATAATTCACAAATTAATGCAGCTATTCTTTTCCAGGAAATGAAACAGAGCACCACACAAGAGGTCTGACCTGTTCTTCCACATCCCAACTTGCACTCAGTACCACTCTGCTGGCTTCAGCAGGGTTGCACAGAGTGTAAGATAAAGGATGCCAAGAGGGTTGTTGGGTAACCTATCTGCCTAAGCATATTCAAAACCCCATTGAAAGAAAGGCAGACTATAAAAACTGTTATAATAATACAATCGCTATCGAACCAAATTCCTAATAAAGGAACGTTTTTCTTTAAAAATAAATAAAACAAAAACCAGACGAAATTGCATAAAGTATTTGTAAGTCATTTCTGCAGAGGATTTAATGACATTATAGTAAAAAAAGCTCCATCTTCAGATTTATTAACCCTAAGACTTTCTGTCTAATATTAAAGTATAATAAGATAGCAGAGTTTGACATATTTGCAACTGCCTCCTCACTGGCAAATTTAAATCACCATATTTGTGCTCCTTATCCAGATGACTCAAATGAAATACAGTTTTATTCTACATAAGCAAGTAGTAAAGAACTAATCACTAAATGAGGCAATCACATAATAATGCTTCACAATTTGGAGGGAACATTGCACTTGCAGACATTTCTGTTCACATACACCGTCAGCTCCAGCTGTCTATTTTGTGTGTCATATAGATTGTTTTCACCTTGTAAAGGCTACGGTATAAAACATCAGAATAGCATTGCTACTCACTCCCTATCTTCATATCTAAGTATTTTCTGTAACGCCTGAATTATTCCACCTATGAAGAAAAGGATCAGCCCATTGGTCTGGAGAGAGCTATCAGCAAGGAGAATACAATGAAGATCAAGCCTTTTTGGATTACTCTTCCCTCATCCTTTGTCACTTTTTTCCTGATATTGCTGGACAGGACCTCACTCCTGAAAGGACTGAGATACATGCTTCACTGTAAGCATGCGAAGTCCCTTTGATTTCAATGGCACTACTGACTTGCTTAAAGGCAAGTATGTGTCTAAGCATTTGCAATGTTAAGGCATTCAGGTGTAAACTGCTTACAGTGAAATACTGAGATTTTTCCTGCAGCAAGTATAAAATGACAATACACCTAAACATTACATGGGATGTCACCAAGCATTTTCTTTTTCTTATTAAAACAGTTACTGGTTCAAACTCCAGGTCTCAGATAACAGATCACAGGTGATTAGCATCTTTAGGAAAAATCAGGTCTTATGTTCTCTCCAAAATAAATACATATTCTTTTAGACAATCACTGCATCCCTGTTTGTGTTTGTACAAGTCTTACGCTATTGAGCACCATGGTGAAAACATACGCAGTAATAGTAATAAAGACAATTAATATGTTTCTTACTTACTAAAAATTGCGTGTTGTAAAACTGTACTTAAAACAAACGTGTAACCTCATGTCTGCTTAAACATTGTGCAGTATTATCTCCAGATTGCAAGGGCAGGTTGGACTGTGATGCTTCACAGACTTCTGACACATTTCAAATCCAAACTCCAGTTTCTGAGTTTCTATCAGTATTTACACAGATTAGAAAGAATCATGTTTGAAAGGGGAACAGAAGGGAAGCACAATCCTAATGTATGTATTTAAATTCTCTTGTAAACTTAATGCTGACAAAAAGATCTAAAAGATCAGGTAGCTTCTTTTGCTACACAGAAACTAGGAAACTAATATTTTTAGTATTCTTCCTGTTGCTTTTTTAAGCAACAGTTTTCTTTGCTTTTCTAAAAGCAAAGACGAACTGATAGAGGAAGGAAGGCAAGATGGTAAAAACAGTAAAGAAAACAGGAACTCCCAAAAAATGAAAACCAGATACACAAGATGAATAAGATAGAGGCATAATCCAAACTTGATAATTTCCAGGCATTTCAGTGGGGTTTGGATCAGCTCTAAAGCAGTATCACCTTAGAGATGGAGATAAGATGCTAATGCAAAAAAGTTCAGAATAAACGATCATTGAACACAACCAAGAATCAGTCAAGGAATCAACCAAACAAGAAGGATATACCAAAAGAAAAAAAAGGGGAAAAAACAAAATGAAAAACTAGTAAACTTGATGTGTGAATTAAATTCAAGTATTCAAAACCATTTGGATGTCGCTTGAAGATGTTTTCTGCTTATGAGCTAGCTTCCCTACTCTGTCTAAAACAAACTTCAAAGCCAGTGACTAAAACATTTCTGCCTGGGTTAAGGTTATCATTAGAGCCAGTCAAAGACCACATTGAGAAAATGTCAGTTCTGAACTCAAACTCCATTTTTCCAGGACAAACTACAAAACAATGAATTTCCTCTTGAATCTAGATTTTGAAAAGAAGATGTTCATGTAGTCCCAGTGTAAAATATATTTCATTTTTATATGAATATGTATCTCTAGAAATTAATGGGTGACTTCTTTAATTATTTCTGAACTGTTCTAATTACAGTTATTGCTAAGTGAACAGTACTGAAAGTTTTATATTAACATTTCTAAAAGAAGCAAAGAGCCTGATCTTGCAAGATGCCATGATAATCTGCATTATTCAGGTGTTTCTGACCTCCTCAAAAGACTGAACCCTTACCTTTAGAGATATTGTGAATAATTCAAAGTGTCCAGAAGTCAATACAAGACATTCTCATTAGACAAGAGTCCTAAAATCTGTGTGCAAAAATGTGCTCGCAACCAAGTACCATTTAATCTAAATATTATATATAGGAATATGTAAAATGTAGGAGAATAGAGACAATCATATTCTTTACAAATACCATATACATTGCACTGTGGCTGCACATCTGCCTTCACAGGTTTAACCTACTGAGCTCATGCTTTTGAAATGTGAAAAGAATGTCCTCTTGCATTTTGCTGAATAACCAACAGACTTTCTTTTAGAGTCTGTGGCTGGCTGGGACAGCTACACTTGCTGCAGACAAAGCTAGTAAAAAAAAAAAAAAGAAAAGAAAAATCTCAGCCAAAGTTGTTTGTCCAGTGCCACATGGTTACTGCAGATGGTGAATTCTGAGAAAAATAGCACATCAGTGACCAGGAATGTGATAACTGTTAGAATGCTATAATTTGCCAAGAAACCAAAGCTATTCTTATCTAAGAAAATGGCAAGATTACCCTGGGCACTGCCGATTTTTGTGCTGTGCCTTAAGGTTAGCTATCCAGACACCGCCAGCTGTGGCCCAATCAGATAGTCACATAATCAATTCTGCGAGTGATACATAATGTCAGAAGGTTTTGCAAATGCCATCCAGAGAACCCAGCCTACTGAACAGTGAGTAATCAGACTTGAACAGGATGAATAACTATATAGGACATTTTCAGCACCTTGCAAGATCAAGCCTTTTTTTAATGTAACTGAATTCTGATTGGGGTAGACTGTGCTAATGCAGTCACCTTTCAGCATTAGTGGTGTTTTACAAAGATGAAACATTTTTTGTGGCATTTTGAGGCAGAAATCTCAATAGAATCTCATGTGATATAGTTTGTTCTGTTCAGAACAGAAATACTGTTTACTTCTGATATTTCAACGTTTTAAATGTATTTTATTCAGCTATAATTTTTAATAAAAAAGTTATTACATGTAGAACAAAGTTATTAATTAATTAATTTGTCTTTTACAATGACAAATGGTATTGAGTGATGAGTGATTGAATGAGAAAGGTCTGAATTACAGGCTTTTCCATAAAAGGTAACAGACAAATGAAGACAAAAGTAGAATGAGGGTCCAACATCAAGCACTTTTTTTGAAGACTGAGAGATAAGGTGTGTTCTAAAAGGAAAGCAAGAAAAGAATGACTAGGAAGAAATAAAAAAATACATTGTGAGTACAATTTTTCCTATAAGAGCATTGTGCACATGATTTTACTCTAAGCTTGCTTTTCACAAGCACATTGCTGAGCGACCTTTTATGATCTAATGAAAGAAGTCCATACCTTTCCTGATCCCTCCATCAGTAGCACACGTGTAATCACCTGTTGTCAGTAGGAAACATGTTCCCCTTCTTCTGTTTTTGTCTCTGGTACTAGAGCGTCTGATGGGAGGGAGCCTTTCACCAGGTGAGAGTGGCTGCTCACTTCCTGCACTGTCTTCACCTGATAACACTGGTTAAAGCACCATGCCCATTTACAGACAATAATGAATGAGGAAATGAGACATCACAAAGAGCTTACGTTGAATGCCAGATATTCCCATCACTCAAAAAATAGTAATAAGGTAAATCATTGGAAGCAAACAAGATTGCAATTCATCATTCATCAGTACAAAATGGCAAATATATATATATTTTTTAAGCACAAATGATCTTTTGACTTTCCTGTTCTTCTTTTTAAATCTCACTTAATATTCCACCAACTTAACATGAAATAAAAAATAATCAAATCAAGTTAGTTGCCTTTTATGGATTGTAACCTTTCTGAGTACAGTCAATCTCAGATATTTCAAAAATGAATTTATTACTTTGGCTATCCTTTTTATTAAACAAGCAGCCATGCTAGTCACTTTTGCTTAGAATATGTTCCTTAGCATACTTTAAAGAACCCCCCCAGAAGGGTTAAATTATGAAATATTTGGCACTAAAACCTCCTTCAAAATACACACTTAGCATTCATTTCTATGCTCGTTATCATACTGGTATTGCTTGTCATCATAATTACCCAATACTAAATGCTTTCTTTGATCTGTGTAGCTAATTTAGTCAAACGGCAAAACTCTTACCTCTACTGATCCCAAAGGACTCTTTTTAAAATTATCTACTATTTCAGACTTGGGTCACACTTCCAGAAAAAATCTCTGCTCAGTAAGGCATGTAACAGGCAATGGCACATTATTGACTTCAACTTTACCTTTTCATTTAAAGCTGAGCAGGTGCTTTTCTGAAATGGTAATGCAAAGGGCTATATATGAATATAGATTCAGCCTTGAAGTTTTGAATAAAATTCCTAATTAGTCTAACAGAATTCTCTAACAGAAATGAAGTTAGAACATACAATGTAAGTGGTGGCACTACCAAAGAGAAGGCTAACACTTAAAAATTGCTCCTTTTTGTATATCTGCTTTCTCTCTAACCTCAAGGTTATAACACCTCATAAATAAAGCTGCAGAGACACTAGAAGTGTCTCTTTGCTCTGATCACACTGAGCCTCCTCCATTCTGGTATACCTTTAGCAGGACCTGATGACATGAAAAAGTTGTTTTCATTAACACTTTAAAGATGTTATCTGAAAGTGTGTATCAGTCAAAGCACTGTAAAACTAACTATATTCCACCCACAGCACAAGACCTTTCAAGGGTTTCCATCCTCTTAAATATCTTTAAGATGTTCAAAAGGCTGTGTTAACTTTGTCTGTGAACACTCACTCGGAGACTGAAACCGAGCTTCTTTGAACATAAATGCTATTCAGTAACAGAGCAACAGAACAAAGAAGGATATTGATCAGAGACAGATTTTCCAGATTCTTCTTTCTAAAAAATAAATTTAAATTACTGAATTACACCAGTCATTGTTTTTTGGAGGTCTTATTATCATTTAACAACTTTCCATTAGGAGCCTAATGACTGGTCCGTGAGCTTTGTAATCATACTGTGTTTGGCTTAAGAATAAATACATTCAATAAACAAACAAACAAAAATCCTTGCTGCTACAAATTTGTTTCAATTCTACTGTAAGATAAACTTCTCTCTTTAATTTCAAGAGATATGGAATTTGGGGCAGTGGTTTGGAGGGGCAGAGGCTGTCATTTGATAAGTTTTTTCACAGAAATTAGTGTAGAACAGTCCAGGTCCATGATTTGGGGCTCTAAGAGTTAAGGTAATACAAATCATAAAAATCAACACTGATAGTAATGATGATGTTGCTGGGGATTGCCATTTTCATTTTCCTTGACAAACTTTACATCAGCTTTACTATTATCATCAAATTAATAGTAAATACCATGCAATGTCTCATCTAACACAGATGAAGGAGGTTCTTCTTGCCAGGGAAACAGAACCAAATGGAAAGAAAGCCGGAAAGAGAATTTCTTCTTATTTCCTTTGAGTGCTGGGCTTTTTATGTAAAGCACCTGTTCCTTGTAAGTGGCTGCTTCTTTTTAGGATCTTGTTTAACAGCCCACTATGTGGCATAGGCAAAGCTGATACAAGAGACAAACACTGAGGCAAAACACCGTGGAATTCAACAGGGTGGGACACGGTGGCTGTTCAAATTGTCACAGTCATGCAGAAAAACAAGAAACATCCATACAACACAACAAACAACAGGCAAAAAAAAAGGTTGATATCATCAGCAGGAAAGCATTCACAACAGAGCAAGCAAAACTGTATAGACCAGCTACATATAGAATTGGGAACATCACTGTAACTATTTTGTCCTCTACAAGAACACGAAAACACTGGAGGGGAGAAGGGTGGGAGCTATATCTGCTCACTGCAGAAAGACTGACTGCTTTCTGACACCTACCAAACATACTGGTCTATAAAGCGTTTTGAGAGGACGTGCATTTCCAGTGGGGTCCTACCTGATGATCTGTTGTGTTCCATCAGCTGGTTATCCTTGCCCAGGCAGATGTCCCCCTGCGTGCTATTGCAGGCCATGTTCAAGTCCGTCTTGCAGAACGTAGGGGAGCTGGCTTGAGGGGCAGGAGGGATGTGCTTCTTCCGCTTCCTCGGCAGTTTCTGCTTTGCCATTGCCAGGGAGTAGTACATTCCAAAATTGTTAACAATAACAGGCACGGGCATGGCTATGGTCAGCACCCCGGCCAAAGCACACAAGGCCCCCACCAGCATGCCTGACCAAGTCCGCGGATACATGTCCCCATACCCGAGGGTTGTCATGGTGACAACAGCCCACCAGAAGCCGATAGGGATATTTTTGAACTGTGTGTGCTCACTCGCTGATGGGTCGTTGGGCTGGGCTCCCACTCGTTCTGCGTAGTAGATCATGGTAGCAAATATCAAAACACCTAGTGCCAGGAATATTATCAGCAGCAAAAACTCATTGGTGCTGGCTCGCAGAGTGTGGCCCAGCACCCTGAGGCCCACAAAGTGCCGGGTGAGCTTGAAGATTCGCAGGATTCTCACAAACCTTACCACCCTGAGGAAACCAAGCACATCCTTAGCAGCTTTGGAGGAGAGTCCACTCAGGCCCACTTCCAGGTAAAAGGGCAGGATGGCCACAAAGTCAATGATATTCAACAGGTTTTTGATGAATTCAAGTTTGTTTGGGGAAAAAACAACACGGACTAAAAATTCAAATGTAAACCACACCACGCAGACTCCTTCCACATATGTCAGAGCAGGATCTGTCTCAATTTCATACTGTAGAACAGCTTCTGTCCCATTGACAACCTGCTCAGTTTTGTTTATAATAGTATTGAAAGCTTCATGCGTTTCCAGGCAAAAGGTTGTGATCGAAACTAGGATGAAGAATAAAGAAGCAAAAGCAATAAACTGCAAAAAAAGAGGAAAAAAAAGACATCAGAACCACACAGATCTTCAACAATAACAATAAATCATCGATTATCATAACTTTTATGCTGATTCATCCCAAAAGCTCCCCAATTTATTCACAGATTTCTACGCATGAAACTTTGCATTCAGGCCAGAGGAGAACAGCAGACAGCTCCCACACAGTATGAGGCCAAGAGTCTGTGAACAGGGAAGATTTTGGTGATGGACACCATGACAGACTGCAACTCATTCAGAAAGTGGCAACAAATTCTTCAATCCATGCTAAGTCAGCTGAATTCCATTCAGATTTAAGGTACCTTATGAACAACCCTCATTTATACCCATCACAGCAAAATTTAAGGCTGTCAGCTGCTCAAACAGAGAAGAGTGGGAAACTGGGCTGATCCTAATGGTCTTGAGATTATGGTTCAGGAATTTACACCTGGTCTGAAGGGTACCTCAAAGTGTCCTAGGAACAGATCCAAATAGAAGGTTTCCTTTGGATTTTCAATAATTCACAGACACAGAATACTCACTGACAGAAAATGTCTTTGGCATTATAGCTAGAGTTGGTTGCACAGCCTGTCTAGTTCAGAGTCATCCACAGTTTTGCTGAAAATCTTCACTCGTACTCCTAGGCAGGACTAAAAGTTAACCTAATGTACTTGTCCTCACTTCTAGGGCCTTTCTTAGCAAAACAGCACTTTATCTACTTTTACCCAGGACTGAGAAATCAAGTACCATTTCCCAAAAAGCTAATATATCAACATCCTTCACCCATTGTCTTGTTTTTCAAAAAGCACCGTCATGCTTCTCCAGTGCCTTCGCTCAGAAGCAAAGCTCTAGAAAACACAGGGGCTGAAGCAGTCTCCCAGTATTAGACACAACTTCAAATGTTTTCTAATCACGTCAGATTTTAACCACTCAGGTTAAGCTTGGTTATACCACTTCTCTGTCTTAGGTACCTCAGGGTGCTCTGTGCTGGGTTTTTCCCTCTACTTGTTTGTTTATGTTCCAGCAAAAAATGGGTCCAGTCATTTCTGACAACAAGATTAGAAAAAGACATTTTCCTTTCTCCCATTTTCAGAAAGGCACACAACTATTTCATGGAAAACATCTAGGACATACAGGATCTGGAACAAGGCGGCAGAGCTTTACCAGTGCTTTAGGAGTGCTCTACCACAGCCCTACTTTTGAAATTACAAAGCCAGGACATTTTGAACAAACCAGGAAATCAAAATATGGGTGTTCTAGTAAGAATACTTGAACCTATAAAATACTGTTAATCTGGAGACACCACAGCACTTACCTAGGATTGTTAAGGATTTAAAAAACAGGTACTACTTGATCTTTAAGTCAAGTTGTTACAGTTAAGCACCGAAGAAAAACAAAATTTCCAAGACAGGATCTCACAAAAATTAACACTGAGCCAAACAGCTGGAGGGTGAGATAAAAATCCTCACACCCAGTAGAACGCATAGAACGAAAAGGTGTTTTGAGGGCAGTTGCTCCTCTGCTAAATGATTATCTTCTTTTAAATGACAACATTTTACCAGCATATTATCATTCCAACAGTGATTGCACGGTACATGAATAGGCAATGTGTTTAAATGCCTCTCTGAGCTAGGACTTATAACGTATTCTCAGATGTGCTTGTTATTCTGGATTTCCCACTTAACAGACATTTCATAGCCACTATCACCTCTGAACAGACTTTCTAAAGACTTGAAGATTTTCAAAGGTATTAGGGCCCAAAGAGGCAAAATGATGCCTAAGCAGGTTTTGAAAATATCATAGTGCCTATATGCTTCCTTACCCATCTAGCAGCTTGAAATTGGACCATTGTGTGATATCAAGACAGAAATACAACAAAATGGCAGCAGGTGACTAACTCTCTTGGCCTTTGATTTTTATAATCTTAAACGTTCATTTGTTAGTAAAATAAAAACATATAATAAAAATCTCAGAGCTTAATTTATACTCATGAAGCAGGCTCTTCATCCTTTTTTAATATTATTTATTTTAGTAAATAGACTTAATGTGCTTTATGTTTGTCTTAATACTACTTACAAATCACTCAGGGTCTCATTTTCTTAATCTCCTAATCCCCTACCTGAAAATGAGCACCTTAACAATGTCCAGCAAGTAGAAAAAAATATCATGTTCTCCACTCCCATCTAATGGAAAGGGCATCTTAGGTTCTGGGTCCCAGTGCTACAGACAGGAGAAACTGTGGCAGCAGCAGGATGCTGGCATGTTACCACATCAACATCTTGAATCTCATTGAAAAAAATCTAGTTACAGTGGAGACAGAGTGGCAGCCATAAGCAAGAATGTCTCCATTCCGTCACTTTAATCCAGGCTGCAACTTTATTGTAAAGCCAATTTTGTATATTTTGGTAATCAATCACTGAATCAAGATTTAGAATTGTGTGCTACAATAGTTCGTTTGGGCTGGCATGGCTGTGTTTTCCTAACACAGAACATTAGTTAGGTGACAAAATGTTGTCTATACAACCTATAGAGAGAATTGCTTTCATTCTGTGCAACAAGTTCAAATTTGCAATGAGGGCCTGGTAGATATATTATATTCAGAGTGACAAGCTGTATCTATCCATCTAAAAAACATATATCTTAACATATATCTAATATGTCTATATCAGACATTTGTGGCTTGTTTATGGCTTCCTTTTCCCAATCAATGGAACTAAGTTATTACACCAAGCCCTTCAATTACAAATGCTCTAAATGTGATACCTTTCAGAAAGGACTGACGCAGGGACTGAACTGAACAACTCTTATCATCCACTCTGAATTTTTTGCCGCAAGCTAAGCAAACAATCCATCTAGCTGATTTTTACCAAGTAGGCTTTCTGCCTTTGCCTTAACTACAAAACTGCTGCACGTTCATAGCTAATTTCTTCCTGGCACCTGACACCAGTATAAACACACAAGCCCTAGTCCTGTGTGAGACAGCTACAGTCAGCAAACACAAACAGATTTATATAACCTAAGTGAATTAATCTCAGCAGACCTTTGCAAATACTCTGCATGACTTGGACAGACAATCTATTAGACTCTAAGTCAACAGTGGACTAAGAATGACCCTTGGGATGCTATGACAGCACCTTCCAGCATCTTTTTATATGGTGCAAGAGGGTATAAGGCAAACGAATGTGTGGAGATTAAGGATCACTGAAGCTAAATCATGCTATATTTTGCAATTTGGGTGAGGATTTTTAATAGATAAAATACTTTTCTAGAAGTAACACGTCTGTTTATTTCAGGTCACTATGAATGTTTTTCATCTGAGAAAAACAAAAAATTACATTCAACCTAGCCAAAAACCAAATTTACCAAAAACTTTGAAATAATAAAGATTATATGAGCATTCAACAATACAATGAATCTAGTAGTAGGTAAATAATTAGTACAGCACCTATTTTGGGGCTGTTTTTCAGCAAAAGTGTCCTCTCTGGTTCAGATTCTTTCCATAATCACCAAACAGCATGGGACTAGTTACAGGTAGAACTGCCTGACAAGCTTTTTATTACTATTATGTATAATATTGACACTGTGAAAGGCCGCAGTCTGCTTGATGCTCAACAAAGAAGCTAAGAGTTTTTAACTGTGAACCTACATTCAAGGACACTTTATTATTCCTACAGGAGAAAAACATTCAGTCATTTTCAAGATCAGCTGAGTATCCTGTTATAACATCCTGATGGCAAGCATCTTTCAGAGGTTATAAAAAGAAATAGATGAAAAAAGAAAGACGAGAAAAAACAGTTATGTCTAAATCTGGTGATAGATTTCTGATAATCCTATGACTTCCATTCATAGCAGTATAAAACAATGAGATGTACACATTTACCTCTGAACACAACTACATATATGTCACAGATTTTGAGCAAAGGCACTCATTCTTTTTTGTTACTCCTTGTATCTCCTGTTCTATCTTGTTTTAGGCTGTAAATTCCTGGCATCAGGACATTACAGACAGAGTTTGTACAGCACCTATCACAATGAAACCGCATACACATGAAAGACCTACAATGTTATTGCAATAATCAGAAGGTTCAGAAAAAAATGAAAATGGTGGCCAATGTAAGAAAGAGCATTTTCTCAATAAAAAGAAAGAGCTTAAGGTTTTATTTTATATTAATAAAGTCATTTCCTTAATATTGTACTACACAAGATCAGACAACAGGTTGAAAAGAATCTATCAACCTTTTCACAAACAGTTGTAATGATAGAAACTGAGTTAAAACTCACACGCTAGCCTTGCTTTCTGCTATTTTCCTGCTTCATCCTAATTCCATCTTCTCATTTTGAAGGCAATGAGACTCAAAAAAACCACACCCAGTTTTGTTCATGTGAGTAACCACCACATTTCAGACAAAGCTGGTATAGATTCAAACTCCCAGCTTCTCTTGTGGATGGGGTCACCAGCAGAGTTCTGTTCCTGAGTCTTACTAATGTTCACTATAATTGAGGCACCATCCACAACCCTTATTTTCCATGAAGCATACAAATCTAAAAGGAGACTGACGGATCATCATTTGAGAAAGGCTACAGAAAGAGACAATTTTTTGTTTGAATCATTAGCAACCCTTCATTGCAGGAAGGTCTGAAAACTTAGGTTTTGACCAGTTGTAAGACAAATTCAGCCTTGGTGTACAACAAAACAATTACCTTGATCTCCTCTTTTATACCAAAGAATTTGACCCAAGCACATGGCTTAAATCACTGAAAAAAAAATTGAAGAAAAAGTCTCAAATAAGATCTTAATAATTATGATTATTTTCTCATTTCTTAACAGCTTTCCAAAAATAGCTTTCTTGTTTGTTCCAATGGGCAAGATAAAATTGTCTTTCTTCTCTTAGGTTTTCTTCTTTTCTCTGGGGGCAAAATGTTCTTAAGTGAGAGAATGGTTGTATAGACAGTCCAGTGGCACCAAAACCAGCCATTTCCAGAAATTATTTGAATTAAGAAAATTTTTAATGCATTTGGACTGGAGAGAGCACAGTTAAACGGAAAATGAAAATGTTGAGTATGTAATACAAAGCATGCAGAAAGTTCTTCATTAAGTAGTTAAAGCTCTCAGTAGGCTGACAATTCCCTCTGCTCACATTTTGAATGCAAAAAAACCTTTTGTTCATGTGTGTAAGCATCACATTTCAGACAAAGCTGGTACAAATTCCAGCTCCCAGTTTCTGTTGTTGATGAGCTCATCAGTCAAGTTCTGTTGCTGAATCCTACTAAGGTTCATGGTAACTGGTTTAATCATCCACAACCTTGTTTTTTAGTGAAGTGCACAAACCTAAAACAAGTGGTAGATGCTTGCAGATAACTGCTAGGAAGTAGATAACTTTACGATATCTATTTTGATGTGTGTCCCATGTGGAAGAGCTGCTCAGAGTTTAAAGCAATTTCAAATAACAGCCAGTTTCAGGAATACAAGTTGAACAATTTGTGGATTATCAGAACTTTCATCCATCCAATGACATGCTTTATCTGCACATAGCTCCTAAAGTGCCTCAGAGAAATTAGAGTCACTTTAAAAACCTTGGCTGCAAATGACCTGACAATGGTCTCTTAGGCGATCTCTCGATTTCACAGGAGAAGAAGGTACCCGGTCAGAGGATGCTGTGACTCACATCTAGCCCACCTGTCCAAGTTTCCTTTCCAGTGCAAACCAAGACATAGTAATGGTGCACACCTTGCTTTTGTCCTGTAATGGAATCAGGGCATGGCCTCAATTATTTTAAGGTTTACCAGCTTAGACATAGCCCACATAAATCAGCAACAGATCAAGAAATTGATCCTCATACTCAGTTGTGCGATTCATAATCATAAAATCAGATTCATATTCACTATTCCATATTCAAGACATGCTTTGTCCCTTCCTCTTCCTTAAAACATGCTGTTTCTACATAGTATTTGTATTCCAAGATGGACAGGACACAGTCAGGTAAGTGGTTAATGCACTGTCAGTTGTTGTTAATATCCTTACGTTTTGTTTGATAGTTAACTTTTGAATAAAATCTATCACAGCATTTTAGTATTCTCTCAGAAAGATCCTGTATCCTGTCTGGATACAATTTATTCTAGGTTGGATCTCAATAACCTCCTCCTTCAACTCCCCTCACTGTGTAAGGTATATTTTCTAACATGAGTATACAGTAGCAGCTTTTAAGGTTCAGTTGCTCATTTGAATTTCATTGGAGGACTTACAAGGCTTGCCCTTGATACACTCGACTACAGAAAAAGAAAACTACTTAATATTTAATAAGCCCTTGGAAATACAACATTTTATATTCTCTAATGCAGGTACAGTGCTGACTTTAAGAAAAAGTCTCTTTAAATAAATATCTTCACAAACACATTATGAGACTTGATACATAAATCTAGCAGTAATCACCTGTACATGTTGCTCGAATTTAAAACAATTTAAAAAAGAATAATACCCTCATCAGGCCTATTAGACTAATAAAACTATCATAGGGAGACAGACAAAAAAGAAATTGCTTATTATTTCTTAAAGAAACCAAATTTGAAGGTTTGCTTGCTATTGAAGCCAAAATTCTGCTTTCATTGCAAAATATAAGAGTTTACTGAATGACTCTTAACTTTTCCTGAACAAAACAAGCATTGGGGGGTCTCCACTCTCATGAGTTCTTCATTTTCCCACCAGAGCATTCATGCTCAAAAGAATGCTCAAACACAGAGTAACTTTTCTGCTGAATAATGAAAGCAAAATGCTTAAAAGGAAAGCAATATTTTTTCCTAATACCATGGTCATTTTGAAAAATCAAAAATAAATTTCCATACTTTGGAGATTTAAGAATCATTTCCAGTGATGTCTGTTTACATTTGTTACTTTAACTTTCATCTTTTCATAGTTCTGAATATGATACCAATTATTTGAAAAAATAACTGATTCCGTTTGCTCATCCCACTTAACCCCCAGACTACAGAAGTAGAAGTGGAAATAATCTATGCACTAAACACATCCAATCTCACTAACTGTGACAATTTGATCAGATATATTAATTACGAAATTGTATTTTATAACAAGATTTTTCTTCATATGTATTCTAAAACTGATTGATCCACATTATGTCTTGATTAAAAATAACCTTAGAATAAGACAGAGGTTATATCAAAATTAATTTTAATCATTCCCATCATAAACATTATAATCTAATATCTACTTTTTCCTCTCTCAAGATTCAGGGCAGAAAAGTCTCTGTTCATGTAGATTTTCCTTATATTTGTCATGTAACAGTTTCTATCAGTCGTTTTTATTCTTCCAGGAATTCAAACCTCCAATTACTTTTTGAATCCCCCCAATTCTCTAGGAGAGAGACCCAATCAAACAGGCAACAAAGCCAATGTCATGTACTATTTCTGATCTATCACAATTAACTGGCAATGCTGATTTTTTTTAATCAAGTTTTGTAGCTGTTTAGCTATATAAAGCCAAAGTCTAAAAAAAAAAAGGCAAAAGAATTTCAGTAAACTCCAGTACTATGGGAATTCAAGAAACTGTAAGTATGGATATTATGCAAGCAGAAAAAGAAACTGTATTCGTAAGGTACGTGACATGCTCCATTCTAATGAGCAGCAGCTAGCTGTGGAACAAAATCATAGAATTAGGTATCACCTCCAGCTTCAGAGAAAGTTGTCTCTGGGTTTAGATTTGATGGATTGTTCTCATTTCTGCTTTTAACAAAAAGGGTTTTTTCCCCCTCCGTTTAAATTCATCTGGGTATCAGGAGACTGCTAAAATTATAATGTGAATTCAGAATGAGCTCTTCTGATGATCTTGCTTCCTTGTATTGCTTAATGTTCTGCTCAAGTGAAATTTAAATATTAAAGTTCATTCTACACAAACCCCACCAAAGATAGAAGCTATTCCAACATCTCACCAAACAGATCAGTCTCTTCAAGACTCAAAGTTCAAATTTCTCAAAGTTGCTATTCTTCCCAAAGTACAAGCTCATCTTAGTAGATTACTATTCCAGTCAGAAAAAAAAGGAAAAGTCATGGACGTTTTTATGCTGTGATATGTTTGGTGCATTACATCTGGGTATATTGAGTAGGAAACCAAAGACCATCAGTAGTCACTTACCAAACTATTGGAATTTGAAATATAAACTCAAGCCAAATAGGCCAGCACTACCATTTTGCATTATCACTCATAAATCATAATCTCTCATATTATCACTCTCCAAAGATTAAAGAATAGATATAGATATAGCATTTTAATGAAATCTTCAAGGGAAAAACAAGAAAATGCTAGAAAAATAGAAAACACTGTTGGTGGAGCTCTTGCTAATATTTTAGTTTTCATCTGGATAGCCTCCTGTTTTTAAATCCCCAGCACAGTTCTTTCTCTTTTGTACTCTCTCCAGTTAACATTATTTGGCATTCAATATAATGGTTAACATTCTGCTGTTACAATTCTACACACAGTCATATTTAAATGAAAAATTCCATATATTAATACACTGTTATTGATATACTGTTTAAGAACTGCATATAGGATAGACAGTAATACGCTATGCAAAGATTTATATTGTGAGAGTATTTACAAGTTCAGACTGGCTACCATCTGTATGTAGTAGTGGGAACACAAATGTTCTCTTGCTTGCTCATTCTCTTCCCATTTGTTATAGTCTCACAAAGCAGTTTTCTTTCATTACCAGCTGGAGCACAAATAAAAGGTTATGAATGCCCCTGCTCATATTCAGAAATCCAGTTCCACAATTAAGTTGCTCTAACTCAGCTGTCAGGTAAATCAGCAGCCTGACACTAGTCTACACCAGATAAACATCTGACTCACCAAATCTACATTTTAAAGCACATCATAAAGAAATAGAGTGTTATAAATTTTGCTTTATTTTAATTGCATTTAAATGACATACATCTTCCCAAAGGATCAAAAACCAATTTACAAACTTATCCTAATATATACATATATTCTGCCGCTCAACACGGATAATTTTGCTACTGCTGTGCAGCTGGAAAGAAGATGTAACAGTGCATGTCAGTGGTGGGTCAAAAGTTTGTGTGATGGGAGTCCCAGGGACAACACGGATCTGCTGTCTACGACATTCCTGCACATCCCCTGGACACCATCCCTAATTGGCTTATTTCCATGAGAGTTATTAATTTCCCAAATGACCAGAGCCATTTCACCTTGGACAAACCAAAATTATTTGACTTTGTTGTTGCTTTGAGAGGCTAAGTCAAACATGTAACAACCAACACACAGCATACAGCCCACTGCCTATGTTTTTTACTCCTGAAGATGCAACAGACCTTCTGGTTAAAAAGTAATTGCACTGCTCCAGAAGCTTTCTTTTCTCATCCACTTGAATCTATCAAGCTTATTTTACTTACGGTCTTTCTGAGCTGTGACTATCCCAGAAATATACTAGGTTTTACAGCCAGTTGTTTTTAGCTAGACTTGGCATTTCCATTCCAGCAATTATTTTTTTAAAAGGCATCAGCAAGGCTCATTTTGACCTCACTTTATTGAAAATGTCTGCATGGTTACATGGACTGATAAGCAAACCACTATCACTCATTCATTAAACATTGTTATAGATCTATGCACTAAAACAGGCAAAAAATTTCCAACAGTTCCAAAAACACAATGCATGCTCCTCTTAGAGTTAAGAGAAAGGTAAGAAATAGAAGAATTCTCTCAGTCAGTGTTCTGGGTTCTGGTATCAGACATTCAGAGGTTTCTTATTACTAAAGGAGCATCTTCCAAAAACAAGCTAAAACTCATTGAATGGCTGAAAAAGGCAGATTTTGAAGGACCCATTTCAGACAATCCCAAATTTACATGCTGTGTTAAGTTAGACTCTCTGCATGCTTTATTTTCCTGCCCTAGAATACCCGCTCTTCGCACCATTACAGCAGAGATTAGGCTCTGGGACCTGGCAACTTGAAACAGGACAGACACAGTATCTTTCCTCACTTGACTGGTTTTATTTGGCTCAGTGGGTCAAAACTGGGAAAAGTATTCAGTATAATACTATTTATTATTCATAGACTTTCACAACTATGCAGACAAATGAAGAAAAGAGAGAAGTCCTTAAGCAGAAGACAAATTCATGAAAAATCTATTATGCTGTAGTTTGTCTAGTCCATAAATCTTATGTCCATTAAAGTTACAGAAACATTTTGTGCCCTATCATCTTTCTCATTGAAGCACTCACAGTCATTTATGTCTAATTTTTCTCTCACTTAGAGCAAGTCTGATGACATAATTCAAAATTATACTTTGACAAATTTAGAAAATGTTACGAGTATGAGGTTCGACATCCATTAAGATTTTTAATAGACACAATCTTAGCTTTCACCAGAGAAGCCTTATAATCAAACCATATAACCTTTTTTTGCTAACCACAACCTAATCAAAACATACTGGAACTATTTACAAGTTTTCTGAGCTTGCATCTTTCCTGTACAACATAATAAAACTTGTACTGCAAGCACTGGAATGGAAATTGCCAAACTACATCTTAAAAATTGAAGAGAGAGAGCCATCTCCAAGATGTTCAAAAGCATTTACAGCCTTCAAACACCTGATTACTAGGTCTCATTTGACTAGAAGTTTTTTCTTCCTTGTACTGCAGCATTGGTTTAATTCTTCATAGCCACGGCACTGAAATACAATATAGATGATATTAACTGGTACCCTTATTGGCAGTTAGAAGAGAATAAAGTACGGAATGGAAATGGAGATTAAAATTCATCTCTCTGTGCTGCTGAAGGCCAGTCTGGAATAAGAAAACAGATTCTTAACAGCTTCAGGCTAAAATATTGAGAGATGAAATAGTCTTCTTTCGGTGCAGATTAATGTAATCTATATTTAGTTAAACACATAGAGAAAGGCTTCATTAAAAGAACATTATAAAAAATGCAAAGTCAAGCACTTAAAAGTTAGGAAGTGCCTACAATGAGATTATATGAAGCAACCTCTACTCTGCCCTGGTGGGGGTGCATGGGTTAGGATACAGTCCTTATTACACAATTGAAAATTAATTACATGAACCCTGATTATGACATTGCCTAAATCTTTATTACTTGGCATGGCAGTCTTAATGACAAGCTTTCAATGCAGCAGGTTGTGTGTAGTGATCTAGGTTTAATAAAAGCAAATAAGGAACCCAGAAACTCCATCATATGGCTTCTTACAGGAGTTGTCACAGATGCAGAACCTTGCAACCCAGCACACACGACCAACCCCTCTGTCATGTGCACTAACACAGCAGCCAGTAATGGAAGTAGTCTGAACTGACTCATGGTGCAGCACACAGTGCTGAGACTCTCAAGTTCCCCGGCTTTGACATGAAAAACCTCTACGGACCACAGATTTTTTTTTTTCCATTTGTTAACAGTTTGAGCTTTTCTGCTGTTTAGTTTGCAGACTGCCCCTGCCCTGATACTGCCTCTTCTCTGTCCTTCATTTCTTTTCTCAATCCCAGCTGTATTCCTCAGGATTAGAGTTCCAGCCACCTTTCCCCTTTCTTCTTCTGAGCTCCCCACCCTTGCCTTATTTCTGTATCCGTATCCTGCATCTCCAGCCACTCCGTATTTCCATGTGCAGCCACTAGTGCACCTCCCCTCAACCCTCCAGGCCCTCACCGTTCCAGCCCCTTCTTCCAGGATCTGTCTCCAGGCTCAGCCTTTACTTCACATGCTGCCCTAGTTATTTGTCCCAGTTTATTTGCTCAGCCAACTCTGTCCCCTGGTCTCAGTCTCTTTATCCTTCTGCCTCCCTCCACATTTGTGGAGGCTCTTCAAGTCCTTCTCTTCTCCCCTTCCTTGATCTCCAAATGCAACTTCCTCTTCCACAGTCTTCAGGCTCTACCTACCACAGGCTCCTGGTCCAGCCGCTCTGAGCTTCCAGTCACAACCTCATCAAGATTCTTATGCCACTACACTCTTACTGTACCTGTGAGGTTTCTGTGACTTTTATATTTGAAGGGCACACGTGCCTGCAAACTCATCTGCTTTTTCCAACTGTATTAGTTAGTCTAATGAAAGGCATTACTTCTTTCTCCAGACCTTGTCTCACTCTGCATCTGAAGCCTTCCACCCTCGCATTAGCTAGATGCCAGGAAGGAGAAAGGAAGCACAGGACAAATGCTGACCTTAATTAAACAAATCTACCATCTAATAAAATTAAAACAGTTTCTCTTCAGATGAAGATTTATGCCTTTCTGTCATCAAAACACTGGACTTCCTATAAAATAAAAACAATATCTCAGCTCTAACCTTTCCCTAGATCAGACAACATAGTGCCTTTGGAATTCCTCCATGATCTCACAGAAGCCACTGAAAAGTCTCTCAAGGTAAAAAAAATCTTTGAGATACCTAAACTGATGAATTGTGCACCCTAACATTCTGGTACAACTTAAATAGTGATGCACTTGGAGAACAGTTTGAGGTCAGAAGGGTCTTTTATGAGAGGGGGAAAGGGAGAGAAGTTTAAGCTCCTCTGCATGGTGTATGTGAACGTGTTCCCAACTCACAACACAGTCACATGGATGAAAGCTAAATTTAGAGGCACTGAATTATTCATTGCAACAATAGTCAGCTAAGTTTATCTGGACTCTCAGGAACCAAGCACATCATCCAAGATAAGTTTATTTCATACATATGCCTTATTTTTTCAGATCTCACTTCTGACTTTATGGTCCAACTAGTTGCCCAGAATCCTGTTGAAGGTTCTCCTAAAGAAAGGCCAAAATTAATATGTAGTTTACATGCAGTTTTTAATACATTAAAATTCAATTTACCTCTGTAAACAGGGGTGCAGAAGTGACAGTTCAAGTGAACTAAGAAAGGGCAACATAAGAAAGAGAAAAGCCTCTAGTAGCATAGTTGTTATGATGATCAGAAGACTGTGACGTTCAGATTGCATTGCTGTCCTGTTCAATGCAAACACTTGACTTCAGACAAAAGATAGTTCAAGTCCCTCCTCTAGATCCTGGGAGAAGCATGTTTAAGTTTATGAAAAAGATTACACAGATTTATGAGAGGCATTATATGACACTGGGCCTGTGATAACAGAGAACTGGACTGAATGATACAAGAGGCTCCTCCAGCCCTCTGTCCCTATGAGTATTTCAAAATCCAGTTCACACATTGTATTCAGTACACAGATTATGTTCTAAGCTATTGCAAGTATTAGCAGTGAAGCTGCATACAGCACCATTCAAATGTATTCCCATTAAAGGCATCTGCATTGCCAGTATTATTTAGCTTAAACATTCTCTTACAGCTTTATCGCCAGTTTGCCCAAAGGGCTGACACTTATCCTTATACTCAGGATTGGACTAATTAGCGTAACAACAAATACCAGTGATATTGTGCACAGGCCATCATTCTGCTGAAAATTTCTTTATTCAAGAGTTTGTTACTGATGAGTGAGAGTTTGCTAGCAGCAAAGGGGAACCATATGGAATTTGCCTTGTTAATCTCAGGAGAATCAAGGAATGAATTCATTTATTAAACCTGACAATCCACCACAGTATTTATTCCTTCAGAACCATAAGGTGCTGAGATTGACAAGAGTGTTTGTCCCAACCTGGCAGGCTTCAGAATAATAAAATTGCTTGGGAAAGGTACTGTCTATCTGCCATACTTCTACTTAGTACAATGACTCCATCTCTTTCAGAGGTATAACAGTAATTCAAAAAATAAACATCTTTATCCTTTTTCCAGTGATTCTAAATCTCATTTATTTATTTTTTAACTTACATTAATAGCTTACTTATGGGAATTCATTAGTAGAATATGTACAGTGCATCTATTCAATAATCTTTTTGATTAGATTCTCCACACGGATGTAGGAAGTAATTTAAACTTAGTATAAACATTTGAATTTCTTGGAGGACTAAAATTCATCTGTAGTAAAGCAGTCAGCACTATCTATATTATCACTTATGTTTCAAAGTCAATATGCTATTGAGATGTCTGGGACCATTCTTGCTCCATGCAACTAGCATTTCGGGCTGGTTTGGGTTAGTTTGAGCTGCTATCTTTAAAATGATCCTCACACAGCAATGAAAGACAAAGTTTGTAGCTCGTAGTGTAAGTTTTGCATTAAGTGAGCACAGTTCTCCAGGGATAGTTTCTGTGGTGAAGACCACAGCCAGAAAATGTTTCTTGACATGACTTGAGACTTTGCTGTTGATTATTCACAGACTGGGAACTCTGAGAGAAGGAATTGCAACTGCTGCCAGCACTAGACAGACTTCGCTCATTAGTCTGTTTGTAAACTTAATCTGCAAAAGGAGCGGCATGCAATGTTGCACAGAGGCACAGTTTTCAGTTTCCATTTCCCATTTCAGGTCTACGTGGGATATTTACTGCTAGCACATTTCCTTCAAGACTGGTTATGTCTATCCGTATACTTCCCCTAGATAAGGAGCAGGTCGCTTGTACATGGATTTACAAGTATTGTCACTGCTGAAATATGCAGGGGACATACCAGCAGAGGCCAGTCACTGATGGTGTTTATAGAGTAGCAAGCTGGGCTTTAGGGAACTCTGTGATTTTATTTAGGGCTTTGCAGTTCCGATTTGAAGGATAATAAATTCTCTTTGTTTACATATCACTGACAGTCATACAACATCTTGACAAAGTGATACATGCCAAGAAATACAACTTTATTTAACAACATACAAGCAGAGAAGTCTAGTGGCAGGCTCAGCTTTAATTTTCACTTTATTTCTTCAGCTCTTTTTCATCAGTTCACCTACTCTAACCCTTCTGCTGTTCAAGATGTAGAAAATGCAGATATGCCATTTCATTCAAATTTTCCAGATGGTTTTCTTCTTCTGGAGTTGAATGAAAACCCATTTCCCTGGTGTCTAATGAGATTTGCCCTGGTAATTCTTGGGGAAACAGAAAACAAAAACAAAAGATTAGCAGGATGTTGATGGTGACTGCATTCTCTACAGCCACCTAATTCCTAACAAAAATATTGTCTGCTACTCACAAAGGATTCTTAACTGTTAGACTCTCTGTCCCTTAAGGTATTCAGTATGATAATACCAGCATTAAAATGCCACCCTTTATTTAACTAGTCACTAATTTTTTTGGACTAAAACAAGCAGGAGAGATGATGTTCACTAAAACAGTCTAACATAAAGTTATATCTTGCAGGATTAATTTGCTAAGCTAGAGCAGAGACACATTAAGAGACTGATGATCTGATGACCCCGAAAGACTGGGAGAAAACAGAAATAACTTGAATGCACCGGAGAGTTTTTTCTGGTTTGCAGCACACAGCAGGGAGAGGTCATCTTCTTTCATCTCCATTTTAGAAATAAAAGGCTGTTTTCCTCTACTAAAGAACATGCTATAAGGTAAATATTATCCCAGCCAATCAGGTAGTTTGCCTGGTCTCAATACATGAACAGCTCAAAAAATATCGTGAACCTTTGTAGCGTGACAAATATGTATGCAATGTTTACCATATGTTATATGTTTATAGCTTATGTTATGTCTTATTTAGTTTTGCCATTTTCTGTTCAAATACAGATTCCTATAATTGTGTTTGACCTCCATGTTTAGAACAGGCAACCTCTGTGCATGCCTCTCAAAGCAATTATAACTTTGATCACTAGGGAGAGACAGTGAGTGACCACTGATGAGTATGCTACAGGACTCCCAAAGGTACTGAAAGTGGCAGTAGCATGTACACTGAGTAAGTGGAAGAATGTTGCTACAAAAGGGATTTTTACAACTGCAAGAAACTACAGTCATCTTATTTCACAACAGTAGCAACTGTGCAAATCCACTCCCCCTGTTCTCCAGAGGAATACAACGAAGAGAGGCACTACTTGATAAAGAAAAATTCACAGCAAAGAAACCCTCCTGCACAGACTATTTCTCATTGACCCAGTTCAAGTCCTCCAGAATGATCCATGATATCATCTGTATCGTGCGGGCAGGGATTTTGGATTCCAGTTCCCTCCACTGCTTCTTGATCTTGAGCTTTCCATCTTGCCACAACAAGGGCAGGCAGCTCTGAGGCCACAACACTGTTCCAGATGTCTCAGTGTCAAAAAAAAAACCTATTTCTAGATCCCTCATATACAAAGGAGATGAAAATGGTTGAAATCTGGATAGAAATAACCTGTTTCCCACATGTCTCAGGGAGTTCCTAGACCTTCAGGCCTCTGATTTCTCTGTCATAGCTAGATGCAATGAAAAATTCCTGTAAAGTTAATGACATCCAGTTATAACTTAGGGTGTTTTGGTAGACCCATTTGACTTAGGTTTGTTTTTTCTTATGATCTAAATATGCCCAGTTGTATCTGCTTCATTCATGTGATGGCATAATTGTAAGTTGCTTTCCAAGACAGAACCACACTGGAAAAGAGTCTTTAACATTGTGGATAAAAATGCAACAATTTATAGAACTGGAAGCTAATGAAAATTTTCTGTCAACAAGAATAGAAGTTTATGAGGCCATTTTGCACAGGTGAAACCAGTTGAACCCTCAGTGCTAGAGCATACTTTCTGCATTGGTATTAAATATAGCAGTAAACAAAAGGAGTGACTGATACAGTACTTAGCAACTCCAATGCATTTGCACATTACTTTTGCACATTACTGAGAGCATTTGGAAGGGCTGCACAGTGTATGGCATACAGGGTCTTTCACTGGCAAAATTCTTGTGTGTAGACAAAGCTTCTGTCTCAGGCCATATGACACATACTCTCCAAACCCACACACTTGCATATGAATAACACACTTCTAATAATATCTTCATTTATGCACAATGTGGACATTGATATGTTTCCCTGTTTATACAAGACAGTCTTAACATATGAATATGGGACTTCTGTTTTTAAAAATTTTCTGTTGGAATGGATCTTCCAAGCATACTGAAAACTGTCAAACTTCTTCATCCCATAAGTGTCAACATATTTTTGGGTGGGAAGACATAGGGAGGTGTTATACAACCTCTGGAAATGTTCCAGTTTGAAAAATCCTAATGTGCGGTCAAGTCTCTTAGTTCTAGCTCATCATCATGCTGCTATTTTAATTTCCAACATAACGCAGTCCAAGAGATGAAAGGCCATCATTATTCACAGAGAAACTGTTCACAAAATTTTCAGCATGAATCCCAGTTTCTCTTGTTCAGGACTGAATTTCTATTCCACTCCCTTCCTCCCCCCCCTCCCCCCACACAAAAGGTTTCCCAGCAATATAGTCAGTAGCTGGGGGTTAGTGTGATCGCATGGGAAGTGAAAAACTACATTCGAGTCTCCACTGAGTACATGCCTGTCCCAGACTAGAGTGTTGGACTGAGGTGGATTACATCTTCCCTCTCCTTCCAAAGGGTTACACAGAAAGACAACAGGCTTCAAAACCCTAAATGTTTCATGAAAGAAAATTTTTGTTTTCCAGTCAGCCATAATCATGATCCCATTTCAGTTCCTAGTGAGCACCAAAAAAAGACTATAAAATCATCATGGAATGACTCTTGAGATGCTAAGACCAGAAAGACTAATGCTTAACTGAAGTCAAAACTACTGCTGTTCCAGTATGATAGGCAAAATAATTTGCACTGCCATAACTCACAAGACATCTATTCATTATATTCATAAATATTCATTAAATACTTCATGTGCAACACTGTTGATCAAACATCTTTCATAATCATTCTCTATATTAAAACAGGGAATGGTATAGTATTATGGGATGGGAATATATTCTCTTGTATTTCTTCACCATCCTTTCTCTCCCAGAAGACAGGAACTGTTCCTACTTCTAAATTGTATTTGTGAAGCACCAAAACAATCAACAACAATAACAATAATTTATGGTCTCACTTCCAAATCCCCCTTTTACTACCATGTGAGTCACAGATGTCATACAACCTTGTGCAAAAGACTTGGTAAAATAAATTCCCATTCATCTCTCCCCCCCCCCCTTTTTGGTACATACTGCCCCGTCGAAATTGTTTTGAAAGCAGACTCTTCCGATCCAACAACATACTTTGAAAACCAGCCGACTTACCACCTCGCCCCTTGACAGCCTTCTTGGCAGTCCAATGAGAAGCCAAGCTTGTATCTGTATGTCCAGCAAACTATGAAAGAAACTGTCCTAAATTTTCATTCCATTTTATGAGAAACTTTGAAAACGTGGGAAATTGTTTTATACTGGAGTGAATCCCGTATTCTGAAATATATTCACCCACCGTGAAACAGAATACCTTTCTTGGCCGATTTCCACCTAACACAGTAACAATGCTCAAGCATTAAAAATGTACATGGTAGACTGGGACATTACTTTTTACGAATATCTAACAAGAAAAGTTTTCTATTTGGCTAGCATTAATGATTCGCTTCCTTATACTTTAAAGTTTCAAACAGATGTTTCTTCAGTTTGTACCATGCAGGATTATGTTCAGTGTTTCCTGGTTTAGATTTTCCAGCTGTAATACCCTATGCATACTCTGTCTCTCTCTCACTTTTCCTCTCCCTCTCTTCTTTATGTATTAAGCACCATCTAAATCGACAGACAGGCAGAAAATGCATCAGCCTTTTCAAACTCTACTGGGAAACACACTTGAAATAAAAGTATTAAAACCATCCAAAAGCACACACAAAATATAATGGAATGCAATTAATTAACCTGTCAAGAGAGAAGCAGACATTATTGTTCGAATGAGCTTTTTAGACTGTGGGTTGTTTCTTCTTGCCAGGTGCAGCTGCAGTGATTGGGGCGGGGGGGGGGGGGGGGGGGAAGCCTACAAAAATGCTGGGTTCTGCCAGCCCAGAACAAAAACTGGCCTTCAGACAAATGGCCTGGTCATGCACTCACTGAATACAAGAGCTTCTCTCCAGAAGAAACCAGATGCAGGATGAGACAAAGCAAGGGTTTTTATTGTCCCCCCCCAACCCCCATTTTACACAGCTGGTACCAGTACTATTTCTATTGAAAAATTTTTAATAAGAAGAGTAGTTGGGGCTCAACCAGAGCTAAATATATGATGCTTTTAATGCTCAACCCTGTGAAATACTGAGCGCCTCCTGCAGTGGAAACTGAGGATACTTGATACATTACAGGAAGAGATAAGTAGAACACAGAAACAGTCTGGTGAGGGCTGTTTACCCAGGCTCCCTATAGGAAACATAAGAATGTAGGAATCTGACAAAGCCATTTAGCTTTATGGCAAATAAAAACAGCAGAAATCCCAGTTTGTACACACTGTTTCATCTGGCACTGTTAGGTTTTTATCTCAATTTCCGTATGGGATTTATAATAAACTTTATTTTAGTGCTACCACAGTTCATGCATACCACCATATCTTTCTGGAAATTTCTTCACTTTGTTAATGTTTCATTTACTGTTTCTTTGATTATGTAATCTCTTAGTGCAGTTCTTACGTTACCCACACTGCCAGTTATAGCTTTCTTTTCTTGGTCTAATCTTTAAAAATTATCTGGGATTCAGAAAATTCTCTGTTACAAGGGGTTAAATCACTACCAAGATTCAGAGGGCTTGTTGAACAGCTACCATTATATATGTCTCCTTACCCTGGGGCATTTCTTGTTCATAAGTTTGTTGTAGGTTATTCATAAGGTAAATGAATAGGAAATAGATTTAGGTTCATATAATTGCAGTACTGGGACGGAAGGTTCTTTAAATATAAAGCAGTTATGTTTTATTCACCTTTTTCAGGTATTAGCCATAAAACTTCAAATGAAGCTCAACAGGTATCCTGGACTACAGATAGAATATATTCCCAAACTATAATGTGTAAGAACTAGGTTCTGAAAATACTGACAGCAAGAAGTTGTTTTGTACAGCTATAGATTGTTTCTCTTTTAGAAGACAACCTATATGCAATGGATTTTGAGAGTGCTTCTGTAAAAAACAGGGTTATGGCATATACATGCCCAACTGAAATATGTGTCAGGCCAGCTCAGACAGAGTTTTGTTCACTGGATAAAAGCCTGTATTTAAAAGATGCAGAAAGTTTTATTCCCCATGTCACTTGTAGGGATTTCATTAAAGATAAACATTATGATCATTAGCAGGCTATCAAGTGATATAATGCTTCAGATATGAAGTGATGAGCCACAGTATAAAAATCTAAGTTTTATAGCTTCATATTCATTAACAGTGTTCTTCAAATGCATGAAAAATGATGCTGGATATGACCAGAAAAAGCACTCCAAGACTATTATTAAATCCCTTTTTATCTGCCAATAGCTAATGATCCATACACTCAGATGTTAGAAACTGGGGATGGTTGGAGAAGGGTTTGGTACATCTGTAGATAGACCTGTGCCCACCCTAGACCTGTGCCCACCCTAGAAGGACAGATTGCTGGTATATTACATTACTCCTTGTCACAAATCCATGACTGCATCAGATAACCAGAAGAGGAAAACAGAAAGTCATTGACCTGCACTACTTGAGTTAAAGTATTTTCTTTATTTTACTTATCTGATAATAGTACTATGTGCAAAATTGATTACATTTGTTTTCTGGAATTGTATGTTACTGAAATAGCCACAAGAGACTCACAAGGTCAAAATGTGACATTGCCCTATCCGCACATGAGATTCTTGCACTTTTCAGGGAAAGAATATAGGGCAGGTGAAAAACTTCCCATATGAAGGCAAAAGAAGCCTAAGTTATGTGTAAATGGGGCCACAAAGTAATTTTTTTTTGGCTGCAGAAATGACAGTGCATAAAATTGCCTCATGCAAGATATGGTCATATAAGATTTACATATATGAACAGACACACATGGAGGTCCGAAGTACCCCATTTGAAAATGTGGCCCATGAAAGATAATAGAAAACAATAAGGTAAGCAACATTCAAGAGCAAAAGAAGCTGGAAACAAAAATATATTAGCCAGGTGTGCATTTACAAGGTTCACTAGGGAGGCAGTAAGCCATTAGACAAGGCTTAGTGATGTACACACAAACCCATCTATGTGCGAGCAGCAACAGTCTGTATGGGCAAAGGACCTCTTTCCCTCACTGCAATCAGAACCAGGCTGTCTGCAACACTAGCTGGTATCAAAGACACTCTTCCAAAAATATAAGTTGATTGAGGCTTGAATTCCTTCAGTGGCTGATCATTACCATACAAGTTCTGATTACGAATGCAGCTGCACAGATAAAATTGCAAAATAACTTAATGCAACTCTGTGGAGTTTCACACTGTTATAATCAGGATCAGAAATAAACCCAGTGTCACAGAACTCGAGAAATGGGAGAGTAAGCCAAAAAAAGTAACCTAGACAATGCATGGCAATGTCAGTAAGTCTAAGACAGCAACTTAGTGGTTCTTCTGAAGTCAATGCAACGACACAGAGGTTTGAATAGGGCATGTATTTATGAATCTTGCTGACCCAGGGATAAACACATCGATTTTGGTAATGTGATGCTGACTTTGCATACCCTATGTGTGAGTAAGCTCACCAAATGGGCACAGACTGGTGCTGGTATTGTTCTACAGCTACTAGCTGTAGTAATTTTATAGAAAAACAATGAAACAAAGTTTCAGATTCATCATTACATGATCCAAGACTCAGCTTGTGACAGACACCTTGAGAACTTTCTTATATTCAAAGTAAATCTGTAAAGGTTTATGTAATTTAGAACTGCCTGCAAAAGTCTTCAGTGCAGGCTTGTAAGATAGGCAGACACATAGGGTGATGCTGGTTCTGAATCATCAATTAAAATTCTCTTACCTCAAAAGAAAGCTTGAAATGAAGTTCAAAATGGTGACAGTGCAAGTGAAAAAGTTTCATTTCTCCCAGGTTCCTGGTAAATTTCTCCATGAAGCTATTAGCATGATAGAAAGTGTTTATTAAACTAAATCTGGCTGGTATATATACATTAAGTTATTGGAAACTCTTCATATACCTAACCAGCCAAACTGACCTACTCAGTCATCACTGTGAAACAGTTACACATGGATAGCTTGGGAACCCCCCTGGATAATGGAGAAGGTTAGCAAAATGAAACTTACCCAGCTCTCCACCGGGGCATTTCTAAGAAAACTGTGACACTGCCATTTTTAAGATCACCAGCTAAAAAGACTTACTGGAGACTGTAAACAGTTGTTTCCATTTCCAAAATCTGGTTTTGTAAAGAGACTCCTAATTTCTAAAAATAATACTAATAATTATATCAAATAATGTAGCTGAGAGCAAGAGAAAAAGTAAACATGTCCATATTCAACCTCTTGGTGCTATTCTTATCCTAGATCTAACCCAAATGGATTAAATGTCAGCACAGATGTTTTGAATTAATGGCATTCATCTGATTAGAAGTTTCATTTTGATTTTAAGCATGAATTTACTCTAAGCCTCAGGCTAGATTTGAGAGATACTTATAGTATGTGTGCTAAGTAGCTCAAGGAGGCGATAGGAGGAATCCCCAGGTTAGCAAGGGGGGAGGGGAAGGCTTACATTCTTAATCTAAGCCACAGATAAACAAAGTATTTTTCAACTCAGTGTCCTATTATTTTTTTAATACACTACTTACAAACAGGGCAGTTTGGCTTAGTTCAGTGACTGATGCCTCCATGCAGCACTGCAAGAATGAAGCTATTCCTCCTGTCGCACTTCTTCAGCACTTCCTCTTTCTCTGATACAAGTAATTTAGACAGCTAGTTTAATCCACAGATGAAAATACTGTGAGGCACAGGTTAAAATTTTCTAAACTTCTTCCAGTCTTTGGGGGTGTAATTGTGCCTGCATGTGTGTGTTTTTGTACATTCTTACAATTCTTTATATTTTCAGCCCACATTATTATTAAGGAGAAATCTGTCAGGAAAAATGTAATAATCTATTCCATTTTCTGACTACTGTAACAGAGATTTACTCACAACTGCTGAAAGAGAAGATAAATCCCAGGCTTTAAAGGTTTATTTATTTTTTCGACTGTGTAGAGAAAGGTAGAGAAAGAAGAAAGATCCCATCAGGACCTCCAAAAGCTATGCTAGATATTGGAATGAAACAGAAGAATAGGTTTCAGCCTACGTGAGAGAATAGTGAGAGCTGCAGTCCATCATTAAACGGGCTATCACGAGCAGCCCGTGAGCTGCAGCCCTCAAGTCAAACTGAGATTTTTTAACACTGTAGTGTAGAAGTGCACCAAAAGTAACTCTAGTTTATTTTCTTAGAGCTGACCTTCATCCAGAAGTCATTTATGGTGTTTCCCCTGAGAGCAGCATCCTAATTCCCCAGGTGGGCAGCCTGCTTGGGGAAAAAGAGGTTTGGGCAGAACATTTGCTCTGCTGATCGGCACTGATTTAATAAAGCAGCCATAAACATGTGTCTTGGCACCCACTACTGCCACAGCCAAAAACAAGCTTTCCATAAACATCTACCACCTTTCACAGAAAGACCAGCAGGGGATGTCTAGTTTAGACTCACACCACTAACTGTACATACATCAGAGCAGAGGCTTCTCTCATAGTACTGCCATGTCCGTGGGAGAATAGTGAATGTTGAAAAATTGTGAGGAAGGAGATTATCACAGTTACACAGCTTCACATCACTGAAAATATGAAATGAAACAATTGTTTCCTTCCGTCACTGCAACAGCTTTGGGAATTGCTCTTGCAAACTCAGCTACAAAGGACAGGAGAAAGAACTGCTGTTTAGAAGACAGGATCCCTCTCTGCTAAATGTTTGTAGCTGAAAATATGCCATTGCTGCTGGCTCCTCTGCAACTTTTGCAGCATGATAGTTCCTCTATTTAGGAGTTTTTCTTTTAAGAGTACATCTGAAGAGAGGCCCATATTTTCAGTAGGAACAATAAAAATTACAGCATCTTTTCTTTAACCCAACCATGCCCTAAGTAATTAATTTGTTTGCCTTCCTAATGAAAAGGTAAATAAACTTGATATAAATATTTAATCTGCAATATTCTCTCTTGCCAGTATGTGGTTGGTTTCTCATAGCAACATAGTCGTGCCATTGTCAACAACAGGCCACTTGAGTTAGCGTGAGTCTGGAGTAATTCCACTGAACGTAACAGACCAACATCTGTCCTTCACCGCGGTTGTTCCCACGGTGCCAGCTGGAAAGGCTCGCTAATGGCTGTTCTGCTAGCCAAGGGTCAGCACGCAGGCCTGGTCGCAATCCCTCCCACCTCCTCTGGCACCTCTCCCTTGGATGCTTCTCCTACCGGGATCCAGGAACAAGTGGTATTAAGCACACAGATAGCTATGTGCCTTCCAGAGAGCACTGTACAGAAATAGCTCTGCAACAGTGAAAACCAGAGGGAGCAAAAACCCAGGGTGGCTCAGTGATTTCAGAAAGTTACTCCAGATTCAAAGTGGTGTAACAGGAGCAGCATCTGATCCAATGTCATTTCACTAGGCTGCTATTAAATATTTTATCTTACAGACTCTATTGCATTCTCCATTTTGGCAATTAGTCATTCAAAATCCCTGATTTCATTCTGTAGATGATCATGCCACTTATCAGCAAATCAATTTTCTGCACATGACTTTCTTCTGAATACCTAGTTGACCTTGGTCAAACTCCCCACTAAACATTCTCCCCTCATCAGTAAACTGTTTATATACCACTTTTTTATCATAGCAGCACATCAGTCAAGATGACAACAGGCCAGCCACTTAAGCAAGTTTCTCTTTTCATACAAAGTAGCAGTTAGTTGCTCAAGCTGCCTGTAAATTTCATATCTCAACTAATAATGAAGTGAGAGCACCTAAATGTAAAGAAAATTTTAACAGACTGAACTATAATAGCTTTTTATTGCAGTTTATATTGCCAGTACCTAGAATCCTGGAAACACTACTGATCATATCACTATTATTGCAAATAATTGTATGCAACATGGTGAATTATTCATTTCTCATATTTGACCGTAAAAGAAACTGTCTTGATAATTCAGCTGGAGCATTCCGGAAGACAAGGATTTAATCAGAAATCAATCAGCATATATATACATTTTAAGTTTAATAATAAGGAACTGTCAGCACAGCTAGAAAATTTCCTAATTTAGACTTCACCATAGTTACTAGCCTGTTAGAAGAATACAAAATACGATCTTAAAAAAACCCTGTAACCAATTGACTACATCCGTCAACTTGCCTTGAAAGATTAACTTAATTATGTTGAAAGGGGGAAACAGAGCTAGTAAGATCGGCAGGATTTAAAACACTTTGATGTACGTTTTTTAAGTGTTGAAACCTCTTATAATACTATGAAAATGTACCGTTTAATGTAAATGTCATGCACACTTATTTTTTGAACATAAAGTGTTATGGAATCCTTGACCAGGCTGCAAGTTATCTCAAAGAGGTCTTATTAAAGGATGTTTTCTTAAACCTTGTAAGTACCTGTTATTGTAGATTTAATAAATATCATCAAAGTTAGAGGGAAGTAAGCTTGTGCTGAAAATCTAGCACCTGTTCATTTTCCTGAATCAGAACTATGTGTTTTCTATTTCTCCTTAGCTAATAAATTCCACTTTTCTTGAGTTTCCAGGTTCATACGGCCAGAGGTCATGGACACCACATGTGACTTAAGGTTCCACAAAACACCAAAACAAGGATCTAGAAAAGCCTGCTCACCAGTCACCAGTTTGGAGGTGCCCAAAATTACCAGGTGACTCCCTCTGTCATAATTTTATGGGCATCAGGGGTTCTGCACATCCTCCTTTCCCAGAACAGTCCCATTTGGGGTATTTCAAGGGTTCTGTTCTGTTTAAGCTGACTGACGCTCCAGAAAATAGGCATTCTCTCATATCTACAGGGTGTCCTCACAGAAATCCTGTCTTCTAGCCACCCTTTACAGTCAATGGAGAGTCAGCCATTTTTAGGTTACAATTCATCTGAACCATAAAGATCTTTGCTTTAGGAGGAACTGAAGCACAGCATGTGTCTGTTTACCTCCACTGATTATGAAAGAAGCCCAGCATGACTGAAATACAGTGTTTCTTGTTTCTTATTTGTCAACTTATCCATCAGTAGATACTTCATACACACAGAAAGTAGATTTGATAGTGGGATCATGTCTAGTTAGATCTGTTAGGCTTAAGTTAACCTAATTTTGAGGGGAGGAAGAGGGGAAGTACAGATATGAAATTCATATTATATGAGGAAAGTCTTAAATGTTGACTATAAAATTGTATATTCAAGAGAAAATTCCAAATTTTGGAATGTTTATGGTTAGGATTTCTATAATTTCACTCAATAAAAATCAAAGTGATTTTTTTTTTCCTGAAATATTTCATATGGTAAGACTGCATCACACTATTTAGATATCCTCGAATGTCCTTTAAAAATTTTTACTTTCAAATCAAAATGTTTGTCTTGGCCCCTGCAGCACAATAGAACAGTTTCTGCTTGTTGCGTCTCAGGCCATTTGTAGCTGTAAAGTTATGTCAAAAGAAAGAATTCCACTAAGTCAGGCAGTAAAGAGAATCGTAATATAAGGGCAGGTTTCAAAAGAATTTTTTCCGATGTATTGTTAAAGTCAGATCAGAAGAATTTCTTATCAAAAGAATAACTTTGCATTTTATCAGGTCATGAAACAAATGTGCAGTGTTAATCTGACCTTCAAACACAGTCTGTTTGGTTGAATGACTGGCCATTTACTCCTTTCTATTTAAAACACAGATGTACAACCTGAGGCAGAAAAATTATCAGTTAAAGCAAATAGCATGCCTACAAATTAACTTTTATATCAGAGTGACAATTTAAGTATTGTAATGAACAAAACCTCTTATTTTAAAAACAAATTAAGAAATATTTTGCTCTAGAAAAAAGTGCACAGAAAAGTTTCACAAAAAAACTTCTTTTATATAAATTGATTTAAAGGGTGTTTATAACTCCAAGGACAAGTGATATTTCCTGTTACACTACCACATTTTTATTTAATTAATATTTTATTTAACCTTTGCTCTCTACTTCTACTGTTCAAGCTAGCTACATATGCATATAAGCAGAAATATGTATATGTAGAAAGCAGACATATTAGAAAAGAGTTATAGTCTACATTTTCAAAAGTAAATCATGTTTTAGAGAACATCAGTTTTGAATGTCTCCCCAGAGACTTATTAACAAGACTGGATTTTCAGGGAATAATCCCTTCCTTTGAAACTTGAAAGGTGTCTTAATGTGGACACTCAAATGTGGATCCTTTCAGAAGACCTCAGACCTAAGAATGGGATCTTCATGGGGACAACATGCTGCTGAGCGTAAAGGTGATTCTAACATAACATTCTTGGGTTTTGGTGCATTTCTTACAAACATTAGCAGATCATCACAGCACTTCTCTTTCCATCTCTTACACATGTTTTAAAGAAGAAAAAACTGAGACATAATGTTGTCAAACGACATTACTTACAGGAAGCTACAGTAATACTTTTAGTAATACTTGTGCTTCTTCATCTTTTCTCCATCATATCAATGTTTTGAAAATATAGTGTTACATAGTTGCTATTATAATTACTGTATCTTAAAACAAGTTATTCAGGCTTTCATAGAAAACCTCATTCAGAAAAAAACTAAAGCACAATATTCAAGTCCTCCAGAAAACATACTCTTAAATGTTTTTATGAACTGGGTGGAGAAAATATATATATATAACTGCCATACACAGAGGCCAACTAAGGCAGCACATTAATACTCCTCTTCACAGTATTTGATAAATAAGCCAGTAATAATATCTGTAATCACCCCCTATTTCCTAGATGTGCTACCATTGCTATATTTTCCTAAGCTAGATATCTTTGGCTGTGAAATATTTTGTATTTCTTATTTCAGTTAAGTAGGTCTCTATATAGATCTCACAACAGCAAAAAATATATTAATGGAAAAGCATTGCCTATTTAATAGACCCAGAACAGATAGATGATTACTGTGTTGCTTGGTAAACCCTTCCTATGTAAAAAACAGCAGAACAGTATAAACTAACGAGCAGATTTATAACTAGTAGGTGTAGGCATTATGTGAAATATCGTCTCTATGGAAGAAAAGATTAACTTTGCAAATTGCTGACCTTTAGAATTACTGATGACTGCATCTATTTACACCTGTAGGTTTACAGCATATGAAAGAGTACTTCAATTTCTGTCTGGCACATGCACCTTTAGACTCTATATTCTCTTGTTTGTTCTGGAATAAATGAAAGAAAATAAGAACAATGAAAATTCAAAAGAAGCCAACATTGCATTTTAGATAGCATTTTAGATCTTCAAAACTAAGTAATTATTAGCAATTAGGAATCCACATAGTACCATTTAAATAACAAAATTAATCTAAACAGCATATATTTTAGCTAGTCTTTCAAGGCATTAGCCAACTTTTCTAAGAACTAAATAAATCCTTGTATACAATTAAAAGGATCTGAGACACCTTGACTTTTAATTTTATATCTTCACTGCACACACACACAGCCTTCATCTTCCCATTGATTTATCAATGCAAGACAAAGCAAAACAAAACAAAATAAAAAACACAGTAAAAAAATGCTCGATTTGAAAGAGCAAAATCAAAGCAAAATTCAGTACAGGATGAACTCCTTTCCCTCTTGTTTCAAAAGAGCATACCATTGAAAAAAGCACTTTTTTTCTCATTTAATCCAGTTGGTATGTCTCCCAAGGGGAAACAATGACTGAATTATGAACTACTGCCTCAGGAATTCTCAAAATTCTTAAAGTACTTAGTTGCTTTACTTCCCTTGTCCTTCATTCCTCAGCTTCATGTAATAAGGTTCAAAACCAGCCTGAGTTTCTTGACAGGCAGGATTTTGCATGAATTAAACCTGCTGAGGGTTCAAGTGACTTTCATTTCTTGCTTTTCACATGGTGAATGGGGATTAATTGTCTATATCTTTAATGGTGCTAAACTGTGCTTAGAATCAGTATCTGAAGAATCAGGCATAAAATCACAGCAAGAATGTTGCTGTTCAGTGCTTTTTCCTTTGCACATAAAAATGCCTACTGTAGTGACCTAAAAGGGTCCTTAGCCTGGGGATGGATTTTTGTGGTGCAGCAGTACAATATTGTTTGGTTTGATTTTTAAATTTGCTTTCAAATACTGGAATGATTTTAAGTTCAGAAGTACTAATTTTCATTACAGTAGCTTTTTACCTGTTAAAATTCCCATATTCTTATTGTAATTCCATGAATTTTCTTTCTGTTTCTAGGGAGGTTTTCCTTTCCTTCCCTTCCATAGATTGTCGCTGCATGCTTACTAATATTTAACATCAATCAATAGACGGCAGAAGACCAGGTGCCTTCTTTCCTGCAGAACAGAAAAGATGCAATATACATTCTTGCCCTCTGATACACTGCACACCAAGAAGGTTCTTTGATCACATTAAAGAACACAGGACTGTTCAGCTCTGAACTTGTTCAGCCATGAACAGCTATTACACTTGCAACTATTATCCTATTCACACTTTTCCCAGGGTTTGTGGAATTGAGAGTGGTATTTTTTGACTGTCCTCTGAAACCAACAGGAAGCCAATGGAAAGAAAGGAATCCATTAAGCAAATACCTTGTATATGTGCCATGCAATGCTGAAACAGCATTTCTCCCATTGTTTCATCTGCCACCAGGCAACAGGAGGGCTGAGGAGTCTCTATACTTCACCATTCAGAGCTAAGAACATAATCAATAGAAAGACCTTTCTGAACCTTCTCAGTCCTTTTCACCTCTGCAAGGTAAAAAGGCAAATGTGCTTTTTGTCAGATCTGCTATTTCTCCTCAGCTTCAGGCACCTCCTTCCAAGTTCTTGCTCTTTATCTAGTCCTCTCCAGAATCACAGTCTCCTTGCAGACCTTTTCCATGAAGGCTGCTTCATTGTGGTTGGTAGGCCAAGGGTTTGCATGGAGTAAAAAAAGGCTGGAAAAGTCAGGAACAAATAAAACTGCAGAAAAAAGTGCGCTGCCATAGAGCAGCAGGGTATCAATAACAGTACAAGCCATCTGTGAGTGACTATCTCGACACTGCAAGAGATGAGTGGTGTGGAAGGCAGGGAGAGTGAAAAGTAGGTTCCATGAAGCAAGTATACGGGATATGGGTCACATTTCATGCCATGAAATGTCTGACCATGACATGCTACCATCTGGCTCTCACAGAAATGAAATAATACATTATTACAGGTGAATAAAATAATTCAGCAGGTAGATCCATATTCCACATTAGGTGTTTTACAGCATAGAGATTACACAGACAGAAAGATACCAACTGTAATTCCTTGCACAAGAGGTATGGAGGCCTCCATTCTGAGAACATACACTTCAGGATGGGGCTGAAACTGAAAAAGGTGGATGGACAACATAAATGAAAGAAACAACATAAATGAAAGAAAAATTATAATGAACAGTAACAACATTGTGCTGTTTTGTGGCACTGCCCTCATTTCAGATTGTTGTGAATTTTGTTTCTAATTTGCTGAACTATTTTATACCCGTTTTATCTCCTAAGCGATAAGGCTGAAAAACATATCATTGTATGATTCAAGAATCATCATGATCAATCATATTCTCATTTAGTGTTGCGCACTTGCAGAAAGCTTTTCAGGCAATAGTATTCACTCTAACACTGCAAACATCATTCTAGGGGATCCCCTTTGAGTTGATCACCACACCGAGCTGGCCAAGAGCAGGCTACCCTACCTTGTTTTAAAAGGAGACACGGAAACGTTTCTGCCACTGACTGTGAAGGTTACATACAAAATTCCATTTACAGAGAGCTTCAAATGGCAACAGATGGTGTTTACATGATTTCAATCCTACTTGACTCTTTTATGGATATATCATTTATCTATTGCTCCATTTGCCATATAAACAAAGAATAACGGAAGAAGCTTGAATACTTCTTTTGATTGTGTATTTTGTGTTTGGTTCTGTGCATGCTTCTGTTTAGAAGACTTCGGCAGAATTAAAGTTGAATGAATTTCTTCTAAAAGCGTGAATAATGGTATTGCTTGTTAAAGCACAGATATACACAAAAACACAGGGGTTAAAATGGGAATACAGTACGCCAGTGTGAACATTTAGAAGTATTGGTATGTTTATTCTTTCCCCATTTTCTCTCTGCAGAAAGTTCTTAAAAACATATTTGAAGAGACAGTATGTATACCATGATATACTAAATCATTTCAACCTACTATATGAATATATACATGCAATATACATGTATGTTTCATACTTCAAAAAATATTCTATACAAGTGCTATGCTTCTAAATTTTCTAAATTTCTAAAAATGTTTTATACAAGTGCTGGTATAATAATATTTGTGAGCCTAAAAAAGTTTCCTTTTCTACACCAGTTTTCTCTTTCTGTCTTTATTGTCTCAGGACAGATTCCACGCTTAAAAGAGGAGAAAGCAAAGCAAAGCAGAAGAAATCCTGCTGGCTGAATTGAAGTAACTAAAGAGCATTGACTAGAATGGACCCGTAATTTCACCTACTAGAGAATTCTTATGTACTCCATGCAACTCATAGAGTCGACAGCAGTCTTGCTTCCTAGTAACTGGAGTTACAATATAGTAAATGAAGTCCAATAATTGATTATGGGAAGGAAAAGAGATACATAAGACGACAATTTTCTTCAGCTCCTTCTAACAACCTAAGAGCTGAATACCTTGGCTCTCCATTGTGCTTCTAGTAGGGAAGGGCATATTCAAAATCCTCTAACCTTGGACTGTGGCTCAAAGCCACAGTTTATTTTCAAACACTTTAACAACAGAAGTCTGAAATAACCTTCTGAGGCTTGTTTGGGACATACCAGCATGCACATTTGACAGACTGATAGCTAACTATGCCTGCACAGTCAGTAACAGTCAGTGACATTGTAAATGAACCTGATTGAAACACAATAGTCAACACTAGCTGCATTTTGAAGGCAACGCCCTCAAGCTGTGGCTTCTCAGAAGTCCTCTGCCCAGACCACCAGAACAGTGAGAAGACTCTGAAGGGGCTCTAACTCTTTACAGTCGCCACACAGCAACTCTTAGTTGTGAACAGAACAAGCCATTAGAACTGCCAGAGCCAGTGGAAAACCTCTGAATTCTTAGGCAGAGGTGCTGCTAAAGGAGAAACACAAAATAGCTTAAGCCCCAGTGTTTCCTCTCATACAGCACCAACAGAGCAGGCAGGTGCTGTACTTGCATTGGTAAACGTAAAATGGATAACTGCAAGTGAAAATTCCAGTTTGTGTACATGCCATTGGCAATAACCTGGTTTGCACAAAATATATGACCCTACACATTTTGTGAGCATAAGAGGGCTTATTAAAATAAAATACTTATTTAAATCCACAAAGAAGGACAACTCAGAGCTAGGGCTCCCCCCAAAATGTCATTCTATAAGGCACCTTCACACTAGTTAGCTTTCACTAGCTTAACTTAGCGACTTAACTTAGCCAGCTAGTTCCCTCAGTAGTGAGTGGGGAGCCCTTCCAAGGAATAACGCTTTCTCTTCATTTACTACACAAGGTTCCTCAGAATACTATCCTCTGAATTTGGCTGTGGTTTCATGAGAATACTGTAATGCTGGCTTGAATTTTCCAAGCTCATAGGCTTTTAAATTTTTTTTCCAAGTCATCAATTTCCAAATTCAATTCACAGCACAGCTGCACAAAGAGTGTTGGCAAAACAGCAAAGGGAGCAACGCACTGTGTTGCAGGAGAGGAAATGACTAGTTGAGCACAAAGCAAGAGTACCACAGACCAATACCGCACTATGAATTTGTCTTATACAATCACAGAATCACAGAATCGCTGAGGTTGGAAGGGACCTCTGGAGATCATCTAGTCCAACCCCCCTGCTCAAGCAGGGTCACCTAGAGCACATTGCACAGGATTGCATCTAGGCGCGTTTTGAATATCTCCAGAGAAGGAGACTCCACAACCTCTCTGGGCAACCTGTTCCAGTGCTCTGTCACCCTCACAGTGAAAAAGTTTTTCCTCATGTTAAGATGGAAGTGTCTGTGTTTCAGTTTGTGCCCATTGCCTCGCGTCCTGTCGCTCGGCACCACTGAAAAGAGTCTGGTCCCATCCTCTTGACACCCTCCCTTCAGATACTTGTACACGTTGATAAGATCTCCTCTCAGCTTTCTCTTCTCCAGGCTAAACAGGCCCAGCTCTCTCAGCCTTTCCTCATAAGAGAGATGCTCCAGTCCCCTAATCATCTTTGTAGCCCTTCGCTGGACTTGCTCCAGTAGTGCCACATCCCTCTTGTACTGGGGAGCCCAGAACTGGACGCAGTACTCCAGATGTGGCCTCACCAGGGCTGAGTAGAGGGGGAGGATCACCTCCCTCGACCTGCTGGCAACACTCTTCCTGATGCACCCCAGCATACCATTGGCCTTCTTGGCCACAAGGGCACATTGCTGCCTCATGCTTAACTTGGTGTCCACCAGCACTCCCAGGTCCTTCTCCGCAGAGCTGCTTTCCAGCAGGTCAACCCCCAACCTGTACTGGTGCAGGGGGTTATTCCTCCCCAGGTGCAGGACCCTGCACTTGCCTTTGCTGAACTTCATGAGGTTCCTCTCCGCCCACCTCTCCAGCCTGTCCAAGTCTCTTTGAATGGCAGCACAGCCCTCTGGCGTATCAGCCACTCCTCCCAGTTCTGTATCATCAGCAAACTTGCTGAGGGTGCACTCTGTGCCTTCATCCAGGTCACTGATGAAGAAGTTGAACAAGACTGGACCCAGGACTGACCCCTGGGGGACACCACTAGCTACAGGCCTCCAACTAGACTCTGTGCCACTGATCACAACCCTCTGAGCTCTGCCATTCAGCCAGTTCTCAATCCACCTCACTGTCCACTCATCTAACCCACACTTCCTGAGCTTGCCTATGAGGATGCTATGGGAGACAGTGTCGAAAGCCTGGCTGAAGTCTAGGTAGACAACATCCACTGCTCTCCCCTCATCTACCCAGCCAGTCATTCCATCATAGAAGGCTATCAGATTGGTTAGGCATGATTTCCCCTTGGTGAAGCCATGCTGACTACTCCTGATCACCTTCTTGTCCTCCACATGCTTGGAAATGGCCTCCAGGATGAGCTGTTCCATCACCTTTCCAGGGATGCAGGTGAGGCTGACTGGCCTGTAGTTCCCTGGGTCCTCCTTCTTGCCCTTTTTGAAGATTGGGGTGACATTGGCTTTCTTCCAGTCCTCGGGCACCTCTCCTGTTCTCCATGACCTTTCAAAGATGATGGAGAGTGGCTTAGCAATGACATCCGCCAGCTCCCTCAGCACTCGTGGGTGCATCCCATCAGGGCCCATGGATTTGTGGGTGTCAAGTTTGCTTAAATGATCTCTAACCCACTCCTCCTCCACCAAGGGAAAGTCTTCCTCTCTCCAGACTTTCTCTCTTGCCTCCAGGATCTGGGGTTCCTGAGGGCTGGCCTGAGCAGTAAAGACTGAAGCAAAGGCGGCATTCAGTAACTCTGCCTTCTCTGCATTCTTCGTCACCAGGGCACCCACCCCATTCAGCAAAGGGCCCACATTTTCCCTAGTCTTCCTCTTACTGCTGATGTATTTGAAGAAGCCCTTCTTGCTGTCCTTGACATCTCTTGCCAGATTTAATTCCAAATGGGCCTTAGCCTTCCTCGTCGCATCCCTGCATACTCTGACAACGTTCCTATATTCCTCCCAAGTGGCCTGTCCCCCTTTCCACTTTCTGTATACTTCCTTCTTCTGCTTGAGTTTTGCCAGGAGCTCCTTGCTCATCCATGCAGGTCTCCTGCCTCCTTTGCTTGACTTCCTACTCATAGGGATGCACCGCTCTTGAGCCTGGAGGAAGTGAAGTTTGAATATTAACCAGCTCTCTTGAACACTCCTTCCTTCTAGGGCCCTCACCCATGGGATTCCTCCAAGTAGGTCCCTGAAGAGGCCAAAGTTTGCTCTCCTGAAGTCCAGGGTTGCTATCTTACTTGGTGCCCTGCTGCCTCCTCGCAGGATCCTGAACTCCACCATCTCATGGTCACTGCAGCCAAGGCAGACCCCAACCGTCACATCTTCCACCAGTCCTTCTTTGTTTGTTAGTACGAGGTCCAGCAGCACACCTCTCCTTGTTGGCTCCTCCACCACCTGTGTCAAGAAGTTGTCACCAATGCTCTGCAGGAACCTCCAGGACTGTTTGTGCCTAGCTGTGTTGTCTTTCCAGCAGATATCGGGGTGGTTGAAGTCCCCCATGAGAACCAGGGCCTGGGATCGTGAGGCTACTTCCAGCTGTCTGTAGAAGGCCTCATCGACTTCCTCTTCCTGATCAGGTGGCCTGTAGTAAACACCCACAACAGTGTCACCCATGCTAGCCTGCCCTTTAATCCTTACCCATAAGCTCTCGACTCGCTCTTCATCCACCCCTAGGCACAGCTCCATACATTCCAGTTGCTCTCTCACATAAAGAGCAACTCCACCACCTCGCTTTCCTGGCCTGTCTTTCCTAAAAAGCACGTAGCCATCCATGGCAGCACTCCAGTCATGCGAGCTATCCCACCATGTCTCTGTAATGGCAATGAGATCACGGCCCTGCGACCGCACACAGATCTCTAGTTCTTCCTGTTTAAAAAATTTATAAATCTTGGCTTTATTTGGCTAATGAGATGCCTGAATTTGGGTGATGAAATCTCCTCTCTTCTCTCAGCCACGTTAGTAGCTAGGGGTGGCAAATAACATAGTAAGCCTAAGGACTAACAGGAGTTTCTGTATTTGGAACCTACCCCCTCTCTCACTGCTGCCTAACTGTATAATACCTATGACTTTCCACAGCAATGTAGGTCCTGAAACACCCAGTGAACAACAAAAAACTGAACAGTCATATTTTAGTAATATTTACTGGAATAATCAATCTGCCCCAGAATAATTAGTATTTCTACTCTTTGTACTAAATATTGAGCATGTTACATTCTCTATGCTGACAAGGATGCTAAACACTGTGTTTGTCCCTCTAACAAGCATCCACAGCCAGTGAGAAATAATAATTGTCAAATGAAGTATGATAGAGGAGGGGGCATTAACAGATGAACATAACAAGACTCTTCTTCCCTCCAGGACAAATCAGATGAGATTGTGATCAGGAGTCACAGAGGTCTTAGTCCCAATTTAATACGGTGAAAGCAGCAGCATCTTGTCACGCTGTAAAAGCAAGAGGAAAGGAAGGATGTAAGGCCACAAATGGAATCACCTTGAAAACCACACAAGGAATTACACAGCTACTTACAAAGGACAACGTTATCTTTGCAACTGCTTCATGCAAGACATCTTTCTCTAAATCTGATCTGAGGAGATAATGAACACTCACACAGCTCCTTTCGACGTCCATATTAGCTGCCAACATTTAATACATTCAAGAGCAGGCCTTAAAATTGGAAATGGACAAGTAAAGTTGCACCTTGTTCACTTTACTTCACAACACTTCTAGCATCTAAGTCACCAACCACAGTCATTGATTCTTCTTAACTCTAGAACTTAACTCTACAAGGAAAGGAGGAATATGTTTTCCTTTGCTGACCAAATCCAGTAAGCCCTGAATTTGCATCAAAAACAACTTTTCATTAAGGAATAAAAGAGAAAATATATGAACACAGAAACAATCCAGCTCAAACAGCTTATTCCAGCAACGGAAAGTGACAGCATATGCACTCATATAATCACATGGAAAATAATAATAGTACATCCCAGTGCACTGCATAGCATGAGAAAGCCAACTGCCCAAGGGATATGTCAAGAACTATTTATTTGTATACAGTGCTCTCTTTCCATGTGTCACTGCCTGATTTCTTCAATGCAACCACCCAAATCTCAGAAGAAAAAACATCTATAGCTTCTTTCTTTCACCCATCTCTTTTCATTTAAAAATGAATTAAATAGTCCTTCTAAAAGAAACATAAAATCTTTCTCAATGGTTGAAAAATTGGAGAAGCCATTTAAAAGCACTTAGCTTCCAAATCACATTAACACACACATACACAGGTAAAACTTTACTGAAAATATGATCGGTATTTTTAGACGGAATGACAGCTTTTCTTGCCACTTTCTTTAGGGATTTTCTCACAATCCTTTGACTCAATACTGTCCAGCTTTAGCAAGGTAACTGTTTTGCTTCTATATATCCATTATATTTCAAACTAATCAGATGTATAGGTGATCTATTCATTTCTATAAATCACAAAGCTACTATATTCTTCTCCTCACAACATTACTCTCTTCTTACTACTTACTATCTTCTTTTACTTCTTTTTTTCTCACATCCTCCCATGCAACTTCACTGGAAAGTTTAAGGGAAACAGTATCTACAATGTCAATATAACCTGGGGAAAAAATATGCCAATTTGCCATTATGGTTTATTCTCTCAAGTCTTTTAATATTAGTCAATATTGAGACTGTTTTTAACCTGTCATCTAACTTTTATTAAACTTTTTAAATATTATTTTTAATTTTTACTCAAAAATTCCATTCAAATTCTGAGATAAATACAGTGATCAGTAATTTCTGCAGTGGACTTGCCATAAATCTGAGGCTTCTGATTACCTCAGATATCTTTGTTTTTTGTGGTTATCCAATGCATAAGCTTCATTTTGGCATTTCCTCAACCACAAAGCAAAATTATGGCTTCCTTTACTCAAGTGCTATGAATACCATATCTTCTATCAAGTTTTGATCAAATAAGAATAAAAAGGATCAACTACCTCATACAAATGAATACTTCGAACATCCAGAAAGTATAGTATTTACCTCTTATGGGCAAAAATCAGAATATTGCTGCAAAGTTTTCTTTTTCCTCTTTAGGTACTAACATGGTTTCCATCAGAACAGTATTGGAATACCTCCCAAAGAGCAGAGTTTATTCTTACATCACCCTTATGAATTCCCATTGCTCAGATAAGAAACTGGAGAAAAGACAAAATAGAAGACTAGTCTAAGACATGCAGTCACCCTGTGTCAGGTGTGAGGAGTTTCCAAAATCCTCAGAAATCCAGTACAGTACTTCACCTATTAAGCCCAACACTTGTAGCAATGTACTACACTTTTTAAAAGACTGACAAAATTCAACACAGAATTATATGCATACACTGTGAATAAGCCACAGAGGCTACAAGAAATAAAGTACTATTAAAAGATATGGCCCGTCTTTTCAAAAACATCCACTATCCTGTACTGAGACACCTAGCACCTGTTTTGCAAGGATGCATGTCCACAGTGCAGCTGAAACAAAAGGAACTCCAAGATGATCAGCATGGCCACTAGTCACCTACAAGATACCTCAAGTTGAATAAACACTTGAAAACTTTGGCCCATGTGACTTTAGATTATATTTTACAAGATTCTGTCAAATTTATATCTTTTCCATAATGAATATCAATCAGTCAACCAATCACTCTTAGACAGTTTATAAAGAAGGCTTTATACCTAAGTGGAACCACGTGGGAGGAACAAGGTCCACCTCTGTCTAAGCAATATGCATATTGCAGTCATTGCAGCAAGAAGAGAAGTGTGCAAACAGCCTTTCTTATTCCAACTAAAAGTACAGAAAATGTTTTGACATCAGTGATTAGGAATTCATTGTTATTGTTTGAAGTACAAGTGAGAAGACATCTGGGCAGGAAAATGAAATTCAAGAAACAGATCAAGCCCACATCATTGACAACATCATGCTCAGAATGGAATCAGCAGTGATATTATCTGGCTTCTTCCATAAGAATCACATGTGGAAGAGGGTTGCTAATCAGAACCTTTCCAAGGATTTAACAACACTTTCTGCAGTATGAGCTTTATCCAGTGCGCAGAAGCAAGCTGAGTATGAAACAGTGCTGCCTCATCCAGTGGTCTGACAGATGAAAGGATTTTCTGTTTTGAAATCTTCAATAGCATTAACACTTACCAAATCAGAATTCCCATGAAGACAAAAGTAATATTCCTTTTCAGGAACCTAACTGTTCCAACTAATGTTGAACTTGAACAGTTAGTCTGTCTTCCTCTTCACGTGTGCTATCTGCTACCAAAGCCCTTAATAATACAATATTATTTCCCATTGTATTTCTAGATATATTAAAAATTTGAAATAGTGCAAGTTTTACAAGATTTCCAGGTGACTTTTGAAGATCAGAAAGCTTCAACAGGTAAGGTTTTGAAAAAAATAATGAAAACATTATGAAGCAAGGCCACCTATCACATGAAGATGATGAGATGAAAATGGACACCAACACGGCAACCAGATGCAGACAACAGTCTGCAAGAAGATGAAGTAGGTCCTAATACACTCAATTAAGGTGGATCAGTATGAAACACCTATCAATAGCATAGAATGGCATACATGAAAAACACCAACGAACAGGTTTGCTGTCACTGATTTTCTTGTTGCTGCCAAGGGAAAGGAGAACAAGGATGATACAATGACCAATAAAATTACATAATATTGAACACATTTGGACCTAGTCATTAACCTAAATGAATAGAAATGCTCAATACCTGATACAATTCAGCATTATTAAACGGGATGAATTCTGGATCCCTGCTGTTGACCAGTCTATATTGCGCCAGAGATACCAGCAAAGCATCGCTATCATTTGCTTGATAGTGTCAAAGATTGTCATCAAAGGAATCCTTGATTAACAGACAACAGCAAATCCTGTGAACAAAGCTGCATGTGTTAATCATGTGGCTGAGTTAAAGGAAAGGAGCAATTGTGCCCCTTTATGAAGTGAGACAGGCAGGCACACTAAAAGCCACAGTGCAAGTGCCACGAAGTGCACAGGGTATACATCACAGTGCATAGCAAAGCTATGCCATGCGGGAACTAGAGAATTTCCTGAGTCCCAGCACAGAAGTTAAAGGATTATTCAGCAAGGAAGGAAGACAGCATGTACTAGAGGAAAAAAAAAAAAAAAAAAAAGACAGAAACCCAGCAAACAGAGGAAGACTGTCATGGCATTCATCAGAGAGGGAGCACAGAGACAGAACTCTTTGGATGTGGAACATAATGAAAGGTAAAGCTGGGCATTTCTACATAAGCACCCACATCCAAAGTACTTCCAATATACCATCCGTGGTATGATTAGGTAGTGACAGATTTATTTCGGCAGTCATAATTATTGCCCTTCTCCATGCCAATCCACAGAAAATGAAACCAAAGACATAAACATTCAGTTAGCTTTACTGATGAGCTTGAGTTTTGCAGGGTAGAGGATTTCATGTCTTATACGTTTTCAGTTTGCATACAGAAAAAACACTGCATTCATTTATCATCAGCCAATTTGCATATGGGAGAACAACAACATAAACAATCATCAAGATTTTTATTTTCAAAATGTTGTAGCCACAAGTTTCTCTTGCAAATTTCATAGCCTGCATTATTTTCCACCCATATTAGATAAGCAAGACAGGGATGATTATGCATTATACAAAGTACATTGGACAAATCTCTAGAACAAACTATACATTCTGAGCTAATGCCTTTTAATCAGAGGCCTGCATCAGCAACTATGAAAAGTCACCCAACTGGAGAGAACTGGGGAACGTGTCAGGAGACTCAGTCCCCGGAAGTCACCTTGCCTCTCAGACCACAGAGGCTAATCTGAGAGGGTGGGAAGACCTTCCCTGAGTCCCTTATGAATATTTAGAGCTGCTGAGAACAGCAACAATTCATTTCTGCAAGATTCCTGATCCTCTGCAGCACCATAATGCTCAGTTCGGAGTAGGTTTTGCCTCCCCTCTTCAAATACCCAAATAGCCTAAAAAGGTTATCTGAGAGTCTGAAAATAGAACTCATGCATGCAGCCCGCTGGAACATGCCTATGCCACAGAGATCAGGCCAAGGGCTAGTGCTATAAATGCACCTCAGTCAGGATGTAATCAGGAACAGGCTTTGTCTATTCATAACATGAACCACTTTGCCTCCCCATGCAGATATGAATCTCTGATGAAGAGAGAAGATGTTCCCTAGCATCAGTTATGTTTAATAAGTCATTTCCCTCTCTTCTTGAGCTCTTTTTAAGGAACTTGGGAGAGACATCTGTTCATTTTGTTATTTGACTGCTGCTAAGGAAACAATAAGAGGATTTGTAAATACTCATAAATGCTGCAATCCTTATTTCCTTAAAATACAGTTATGAATTGCCATCAATTAAATATGAAAGACTTCAGAACCCACTGTTCAACTACCTAAACATCAAGTTCTTTCTCTCTGTAACTACAAGTACTCATTCAAATACAAAGACATGTAAAACTAGATTGTTACTTAAACATTTCTAGGTTTCAATGCTTTTCACTTTTTATATATTGCCCCTTGCATTTAAAAGGGCTTTTTATATCCCAGAAGAATATGAAATATTTTATGTAAGGAAGAAAAACAAGCCTGTATGAAAGTGACAGTTATTCAGAAATGAGCCAATTTATGAATCTTGCAGTTCTGCAATCTCTTATGTTACACAGGATGATGCACATTAACACGGCATGTTAGTGAAGTACAGTGGAGGTAAAAAAGAGGAAATGTCCAGTTTTTAAGGAATCACTGATAACATCTGTCAGATTCAGAAAAAGTGAAGTAGAAACCTCCATAAAATATTTAATGCATGTCCCAAGTATATGAAATTAAAAGATTCCTATCTTCTGCTATTATTATTAATTCAGTTGTGGTTACACCAAAATTTCAATTGCAATCAAAGTATAATTTTGCAAACACTGAAGTGACAAGTCCCTGCCCCACAGAGTTTCTAATGTAACTTGAATTCATAAAATTAGTAATGGCTTAATTTGATTCAAAATTTTAGAGGACAAATATAACTAATTATCTGATGAAAGCAAGAATGACATTTCTGAGTAAGTTTAGTACAAATACCATTTGATTATTTCCTTAAAAATATAGCATTGTATATATAGTTATTTCTACTTGTATCAACTTGGATAGCCATTGAACCTTAATTAGTTGCAATTTTTACACAGCATGATCTTCAGGGACTGTGGAGTTATTTTTCATCATAATAATTAAGTTGTTAAGCCCTGTATTTATATGCTTAAAAGGTACATAACATTTATTACTCATGCAGAATGGAAGTAGATTGCATGGATTATGGCAAAATAAACCAGCTACTCTGTAGTTCACTCTCTCTATAGAAATAAATAGACATATAAAACACATATATTTATATGTATGTTTGTACATATGTATACACACAATTATGAGAACAATGTTCATTGTGGTTTAAATCAGCTAACAGAAAATAAAAATTGGGGTTCTCATTATGCTTATTCTGAAAATATATTCCTGTCAACTCCATCAGCTGTCTAGAATTTGATTACATTATTGTTGACACTATGGACACTTGACTTCCTTCCAGCTACACAAGTCAGCTTTTTCTGCAGTCAAATAAAGCAAGACTTTGCACAGTGCTCTAACATAGTGTTTAACCAACAGGTCCTGTCAAACAGTTGCTTCCTTGTCATCCTTGGACTACACTGATCAAATGATACTAGAATAGTAAATCTGGAAAAATTACTCTCTTATTCTTAAGGCAATTTCTTCAGATCATTGGGTTATTTTATATGGAATCCAGAAAGAAGACAAAGTGCATGTGTAGCATTATGCAGGCATTAATGAACAAACATAGATGTCTATGCTGTATACATCTAAATCTAGGTTCCCTTCATAGTCAGTGGAGACAAATAAGTATTTTTAAGGTGCGCTTCATCTCAGCCCAAAGTAAAGATTTTATCTTCCCATTGCAGTCCAGATGGAGATGAGATAACAGTCCTGGAACAAGTAAACAGTTGAAAATTAAAACATTTGCTTGACATACTGATATTCAATTCAATAAAGAAAAAGGCAGGAGAAGTGAGAAGTTTTGCTGGAGACATCCTGTGCATGAAGGGTACATAAAGACAAGCACAAAAAGGATCAGACAGAAGGGAGCAAACCGAAATGCCCCCAATGGATAAACTCACAAAGGTATGAGCTACAACATGAACACTGGAAAGGGCAAAGCACAATCTAGGTCTGGGGTGGTTTAGCTCCATCAGCTGCAGAGGCTGTTCTCTGTCTCATCAAAGGAAAATGCCATGCATATACCCACAATCACCAGTCAGCTTAGCTGGTGGAAGGAACTGAGGAACACATGGATGATAAGGAAAACAGATGCATTAGTGTGCTTCCTTTCATTTTCCAGTAGTTGTTAGACTTTTGGGGGCTTTCCACATTCCAGATAGGATCAGACAAACACAACAAGAAGGGTAATTCCAGAACTCTCCTGTCACCAAGGAATAAAGACAGCAACTATTTTGCCTTTTAATTCACCCTCGGGCTAATCTATACAGGCATGACATCTGAGTGACAGGCATTTGGGGTGCTGATATTAACATTAGCTTCTTCGCTTTTATGGACTGTGTTGCTAAGAGATGCTCATGTGCAACTTTTACTCTAAGTTTATAACTTTTTTCCCCCACTATGTGAATTTTCTGTGTATTCTCACTTGCTGTAGGGCCCCATGTCCCAAAGTTCAGTGCTGACCCTGAACTTCTCCAAAGCCCATACAGTAACTAGATTTTGTCTGGAAGCTTCTCTGTTCCATGTAATTTAAAGAAAAATTCAATATGCATTTTATAAAACATCAGTTTTAAGAATAAATTTACTGAAAACTTTATTTATTTAGTGTGACGAATGAAGACATGATATATGCAGAAATCTTGCATTATGATTCAGAGTAAATAGCTCAAAATCAATAGGTAAGCATGGTATGGTTTCCATGTTCATCTTATTCTGCAAATAAGTGACTGAAGACCAGTTATTCTTTTCTTATGCCACTGAAGAGAGGAAACAGAGAAGTACATGTGGGAGCTCAGAGACCCAACTTGATTTCTTGTTGGATACACAGCATGGCTTTTTCAAAAAAAAACAGAAAATACTTGTTAACACATGGAACTGCTCACAGCCCTGTCTTTTTCCTGAGTGTATGTTCTAGACTGGGGCAAGGGAAAGCTAATTCTTTGCTGATTCCTGCAGGATAGAGGAAGAAAACATTCTCACTAAATTTAACTACCATTACTCAGATCCTATGTATTCTCTTCAATATTTTTGCTCCTGGCCTACACATAGTTGGACCCATGAAAAGCTCATGTTATTAATGCTTCCTGCCAGGAACATTGATATAACCTAAACAGACATTTGCCTAGACTGTGGGTCAAACTACCATTCAAGTGTTTTCCCAAACTGATTGTATATATTTGTGCTATATCGATTCCTGCATCTTTTCAACCTGTCTGATTGGTATTTGGTTTTTCTTTAGCACTCCACTCCAAAACACCTATTATTTTTCAAAAGGCATGAGACTGGATAAGCCTGTAGAGAAAAGGACATAGATTCTAATATATACTCAGTAAAATAATTCCTAGAACTACATCTCCAGCCTTAAAGGGTTTTCTTGGGAACAAAAGCAGCTGAATTACAAATTATAAAGCTTGGAACTCATATATTTTTAACAGGTTTTCTAAATTCAGTGGCAATGCTTCAAAGCGGTAAATCTGTGTCCTGGAACTTATGGAGTCTATAGGATTATCTGAGAGTGAACGAAACATTTGGCAAGGCAGGCAGCTTCAGAAACCTTAAATTGGTTATTCACACTCAACATTTGTAGTTCAATAAAATAAAACCTAGAGAAGAGAGTGAGAGTCACAGCTTCCATCTTTAGCCCAAGTCTGCACCTTGGAGCATAATTCCTGCTAAAAGTAGCACCATCCTGCCCGTTCTTGTTTTCTTATTAGAAAGATTTTATAGCTAGCAGAAATCCCCAACCATGTGTTTTTGCTTTAAGCTTAGATTTTCACAGGCAATGTGAGTCTAACTTTAGCCAAGGGTTACCTTCTTTGTGTTCTAGTGAGTCTTAGGTTTGTTACAAGGGTTGCAGGCACCATCTCCCCTCCAGCGCCTACTGTCCTTACCAAATTTAGACAATTAACATTAGCTTAAGGGACTTCAAGAGAGCACTCAATTGTCCCATCTCTCAGCAGACAGCAGTTCTGCTAAATATCAGCACTCAGAAAAATTTTATAAAAATAAATCCTAATTAAAACTTTGTCAAAAGAAAAAATTAATCCAGTTTGTTTTATAAGCTTAACAGTGTACTAGAAAAGAATTCTTGCATTCTAGTTGAAAGGCTAAAGCTGTGGCTAAACTTGTGGAGCTGGGGCCAAATGTTTGGTTTGGCTTGTCCTGATCCTTATCCTGTGGTTAAGACCCAGACAGGCAACAGTTCCCTCTCTTCCCTCCTGCACAAGGTTTCCCCAGGAAAGAAAGCTAGGCATGCAATGCTGGGAATCCTGGGAGGATCCAACAGGATCTGTTCAGGCAGAAATTTTTCAGCATCAATGTAGCCTGAGGCACCCACCTAGGTCTTCAGGAAGAATGATATATTTAAAATGAGTTACTTGTTCTCAAAGACAGAAAGAAAAAAAAGTGAACTTGGTGAAGGGCTCGTGCTCTAAAAAGGGCCGTTTTGTGTCACTGGGTCTCAAAAACAAAAAGAAAATCAAGGATTGTGGTAGCTTTTTGAAGTATCCAAACATAGTAGAAGTGCAACAATGTTACAGTTACTTTAGGAGCACCCTGTAAAATGTTTGTAATGTTGTACTATATGAATAATGTGGTGACAAAGACGAGAAGAGACAACAAACAAATCATGTTAAACAAACATGAGCAGAAGTGCCTGAAGAAGGGGTTAGCAGAAGCTGAACTGACTAGCAGATAACTGAGGATCAGCTAGTGTTGAGAACAGGCAGTTGAGAAGCAACTGGAAAAAGAAATTGATGGGGAATATTAGCACAGATGAAAATGAGAGGTGTAACTGGCTATACGTACGCTCAGGTTCACCTCAATGGCACTGAACATTTTCATTTAAGTGCCTAGTTAAGGCAGATAGCATCCTCAATTCTCTATATAGACAATGGAAAAGGAGAGATAGCCCCAAAGGGTGATCTTCCCTGCCTAAGATGTAAGTACCACCCCCGAAAGTGCTGTATCTCTTCACTGCCCAAGAAAAGCCAGCTTTGAACATTTGGCCCACAGACTCCAGGGATCTGTAAAATCCTTCTAAGAGGTCTGCAAATGATAAGTAAAAAAAAAATCAAACCCACTGTAAGTAGTCTTCATTTTGAAGGAATAGGGTCCCATCTCAGGTGGAAATCATGTAGGGTTCTGCCAATTAAAGTCATGGAAACACTAAGTGACTAAGCTTCTAACTTGGGTAGGCCCACAGCTAGTAATATCCTGTTGAGTGGGATGAATTTGAGTTGAAAAGACTAATGCATCAGTCCAGCTGAGCTCAGCTCAGAATAATGTAGGAAAGCAAATACACCAGGTTTACATTTTCCATAGTATAAAGCCAGGTGGGGCTAATATATCCCCTTGGATATTTGAATACAGATCTGGTTGCACATAATATAGGAAACAATCCAAGAAATTGGGACCAACACAAATACTTTTGCCAATCATCATTCTTAAGCAGGAATGCCTCCAGAAAAGCACAGTATATAGCACAATATGCTAGACTAGGGACCTAGAACAGAATTAATTTCCTCTAATGTTAGCCATATAATGTTATCTATCTAAAGTTAATTGTGTAGGCTCCCTCTATAGTCAATGGAGACAGATGGGTCTCTCAGGAGAGTGATTTGTCTTACCCTTTGGCAACTCTTTTCATTGATTACAATGGCAGTCCAGACCACTAGCTAAATCTAGACAAAAAATGTTTAGATGGATTAGGCTAGGTGAAAAGAATCCTACATTCCTTGACTCTAGTGAGTCTGAATCTCTACTGTCCCCTGTGTCTCATATATTGTATGCTGGAATCAGCATCTCGCCAGGCTGAATATAACTATTATAAACAGTTACATATATCAGCGACCTCTATGCAGAATGTTAGATAATTTATATCACTTTTGAGAGCAGTGATGCATGGTACTCAACCACAAGCCATGTAAAACAAGAAATTAGGAGCTAAAAATCTACTAGAGAAATTTCATCTTGTCTTTATTGTTTCTAATCCTTTTTTTTTTGTGGATTGCCTTGGAATCATACAAATTGAATGTAACCCAACTAACTAGGATTAGAAACTAGCAGCGTCTCTACAAGATACTTGTGGTTTGTGCATCTTACAGTCACCTAGGGATAGGCTTTAGGAAAACATAGTCTAAGTATTTTTCCCTTAGAAAAAGTTGTAACATGGCTCAGTGAGCAAAATGCAATGTACTAAAAAAAAAATAAAACTAGAACTAGGGAACAGCATGGTATGATCTTTGAGTACATGCCAGAGAAACACTCGACTATACCAACACCCTCTGATGGGGCCTGTGCTTAATGGAATAGCAGGAAGACAGTAGGAGAAGGGATCAAGAAGAATGTTTCAAGGCCAAAAATACTGAGTTGATTCACAGAGTTTCTTAGGGAGCTGCTCACTAATACAAACCAATAATCTTCCAGGGGAAGAGATGATTATTAACCTTAACTTTTCTCCATTAAGTATATAGGGAAGTTGGAAAGTCCTATTGTAGGTTTTGTAAATAAGCAGTTTGATGAATAGAAGGTAACAAAGAAACATCATACTTCTGCATAAAACATTTCGACGAGCACTGTCATCATCATTAGAACACACTGCCATTATCATAAAGAGATTACATGAGGTTTATGCATACTATATTTCTATAAACATACCTGGCTCTGCAAAATAAACATCTTTAAAACTTCAGGGATAATTCCTGAAAACTGTAATGAAGGCAGAACATGACTTGTCAAAAGGTCTTAAGTACAGTAGTCAGCTTATTTCATTTTCTGGCAGAGATAATTAAAATCAGTATGGTTCTTCAGACTTTCATTCACCTGCGTTTGAACTCCTGAAAACTGTTCCTACATTCAATAGTCTGTGATGGCACACATATACAAAGAAAAGCTAGCTGAAACTGAAATCGATAGGGTAATCTTTTTCTTAGATGAAACCATTATTTTCCATGAAGAACTGTAATTCAACACATATTTGCCCTGGCAGTGAAAAATATCTGAAATACAGACCCTAATACTAAGCCTATTTATTCTTGGCCTATTAGTTAAGCCCAGCTAATCCCCTGCAGGCCCTTTATCAGACTTCACCAGGACCCCACTCAATGCAAGCTGCATGCCTTCTCTGGGAAAAGGGTTTCTCATGGAAGGGTTTCATGAAGGCCTGTTTCTTGACACACCTGTTACATGTTTCATAAACAACTCAGTATATATTTCAGTTCATTTCCTAAGCTGAATCTCTCCTCACCCTGGAGAATCCAGGGCAAATGGTAAGTCCTGCCTAGAGACCAGGGTGATGGAACTTTAAAAAGCAGGATGTATTGCTTTTTCCCACGAACCTAATAGGAACATAGCTAAATCAGTGGGTGCTGCAGCACACTCTCTTGACTGAGTTAGGGAGATGGTGTTGTTCAATCCATTAGCAACAGAACAGAACAAAGATCCTTGAAAGTCCAGTTGTCATTTGGGCTCAATGTGAATCTATTACAATAGTTTTGGATGAATAGCAGAAAGATGTTTTATAAGCCTGAGAGAATTTCTAAGAATAATTCCACTTCTATTTATAAAAATTTCTTGCATTCTAATTCCGACAGCTGTTACCCAGATTTCTGCCTCCTTTAATTTTTAACTTCATGCTTAAATAGTAAAACAAACAAACAAACAAAAAAAACTTACTTTATGACATCCCCAATGGATTTTTTCTAAAATTCTCTAGAGATACTGCAAAAAATGTGGCTATAAGCAACTGCCTATGAGTTCAGATTATCATTCAGTTAATTTTCAGTGCATATGGTATTTCAAAACCTTTCTTTCTGAAGACTCTACAACTGCTTTATGCAGCAGAATATAACCTAGTGTGGTTTCCACACTTCAGAACTAGCATGTTTAAGGACAGGGCTTCTACAAAGCACTTAAATGTCATGATTTTTCCCCTTAAGTCATCACTGTTTTCAGGAGAAAGTCAGTATAAGAAATCATTTATTCATAGCTAATAGAAAATGTCCCAGTCAGACAAAGACCTTAATGTACAAATAAAACTTGTCTTTCATTCAGGATCTCCAGCTTTTCAAATTCCCATTTTGCAAAGCCAACTTGATTTTCAGTTGTTTTGATTCTGCTCCAAATTAAATTCCCCTGATTTTCAAGTTGCTACTAAACAGGGCAGAAATAAGTACTTTTAAAGCCAGGGTTTAGGTAATTAATATTCTTCAAGTATAAACTTTTAAGACATGTCCCTCTTTTGCACACTTAGCTTTAAAAATGTAAGAAGAAAGTAGATCATTTAGCCCAACTACTACACACATCTTTACATAAATGAAATAAATGGCCACAGTTCTACGAGTTGAAGGATGCAGGATGATGAAATGTTGCACATTTATTAAGCCAGAGAGCTACATAAACAACCATCTTTAGCCTATTACTTACACTATGAATCTTTGTTTGATTCTGCTTTAGTTGCAGTCCTACTTAGCTTTGATAGGACAGCCTTTTGCATCTATTGTATAACTCCTTTATCTGCCCAGTATACTAAAATAGCTTTTGAAGCTGTAATGCAAAAGCTATAACAAAAATCAACAAGCAAAACACATAAGATGTTAATAAAATATATGGTTAGGAAAAAGCCTCAAATACATTTGATCATTTTTTCCTTTAAGAGCTGACAATTTTGAGACATAGTAGAATATACACATTTACACATGCAGGGGGCCTGATATTATTGGCTCAAAACCCTAAGTGTGACATTCAAAATCACATCTTCATTTGTTATCTAAAGAGGAAAAAGACTGGCACAGTTTGCCCTGCTCATCACTAAAATGCTGAGGCAGTTAACTACGCTGATTCGTTCCACACTGCTTACAACATATAGAACAGGATCATATGAACTAAAACTCATTCAAATTTAGTGCCTAGGACGGGGCAGTCTTCCTTTTTCATACAAAGGCATATTATCAAAAGATGCAACCACTTTGGTTACTAGCTCTTCTTGAAATCTATACATGGATTTTGCATTCAGAGGCCTGTATTTTGAAAAGTTGCTCATTCCTCTCTTTTATTTGTTTTATTACCTTGCAATTCAAGTGCCTCAGGCTCTTGCAGACTTGAAAGAAAACGCTGAAAGTTTTCTTCTGGATCTAGAGTAAGTTCCTCCTTTCACCTGCTTTACATATCCATATTTCTTAGAATAATAAAATTAATATCTGAAATAAACCATATGATAGGGATAAAATTTTCAAATATACAGTATTTGCCTAACCCCCTAAAAGCTTATCATTTAATTACAAGGGAGTTAATATAATACTTTCAATAATTTTTCCTAAATGAAGAACAGATTAACTTCATATTTTTCTCCTTTATATTTCCTCCCTGCAAGGTTAGCTATGACAAAACAGTATCTTCCTACCGGCTGATTTGCCGCATCGTCACCAGGATAACATACACAGCATTTCATTTTCTTTTCACTAAGGCAATAAGCCCTTAAAGACACTTTAGCAAGTAATATGAGTCTCATTAATTCATTATCCACTTATTTTTAGTTGTTTCATTTGCACAGACTGGCTATTAAGTATTTCAGCATGGGACAATAAATCAAAAAACAATAGTAGGTTCAATCTTAATAGAAGCGAAAAATTACTTACTTGAGAACAGTTCTGTTGAAGAACATTTACTTTTCCACCCCACACACTGATATGAAATTAAAATTGATTCAAATTTCAAAAAACACTGTTTCAAATATCTCATTCGAAGTGCCTGCATAGAATTTCAGTTCTTTATTCCCCCCAAACAGCAGTACCTCTGAGGAACTCTAAAAGCATTTGTAAAATGAAATAGGTAAGATGGCCATGAAGAAACAGATCTTCCATCAAAATCCTATGCAAATTAGCTGAACTCATAGGTTTCCAAATAAACTTTTTGAGTTCAAGTAATCAGAATTTCCAAACAGATTTTGCTTTGCCTGAAAATCTATGATCATTTCTTTTCTTCAGATCATGTCTGCGAATTATTGCTGGTGGAGATTCCTAGCAAAATTCAAAATTATTTCAGAGTTGGAATAAACTGAACAGAGACTATAAAACTGGTCCCTGTTGTATGATGCGGATGTGAAATTCATTTCTAGCTCTTCCACAATTTTCTGTAAGTTATTACTCTGATACACGTGAGCTATTCAATAGTACACGTTACGCTCTAGATAAAAAAAATTAATTAGCATGGTAATCAAGCTAAGTTAAATAAGGTAAATTTTCATCCTGAAATAAGTTGCAGTTATTCCCATCTAATGCACTCACAGGTCTCGAAATACTTTGCAGCTTTGAATTAGTTTAGCCTTCCCATACACCTTTATAGTGTCATTTTACAGCTCTGGAAATGAAGACCTGTAAAAAGGTTACATGGTTTCCTAAAGCTTATGCCAGAGTTAGAAACAGAAACCAAGCCTGACTCCTATTTCCTTGCTTTAATTATTAACCATTTCCTTTCTCCTCTAAAATAGTTTTTCATAAATAACATTTCTAACATTTTCAAAACGTTCTGCCTTATTTCTCATTCACTGTTAACATTCCAGTTCACCACTAGCTTTATAATCTCTTGGATTTGTCAGAAGGAAAAAACAGACTGAACTATTTGATGAAAACAATCAGCCTGAAAGTGCAGCTGTCCCACCAAAACATGACAATTCAGCAATAAGAAGAATGAAAGTAAATGGGCTCAGTGTGAAGGGGAAAAGAACAGTTCATGAACATAAATTCAAGTATTTTAATATAGTTTGTATCCACAGATTTGACATTACTGTATATGTCTCTACTAATTGGTTAGTCAGCAATAGCTCATACTGGAGGCACTTAGTACACGTCAAATCTGTTAAATTTCAACTGCCACTTCTGCCTAAAATCCACTCAGACACTACCAACTTGTTTAGACTACTTTGACTCATCATAAAAAACCTTTACAAGAATACTTTTTTTTCCCACTTTTTTGCCTATCGCTTTACACAAAGTACTCTGCAAGAAATTTAAATGTCCAGTAATCAAAAGCACCTATTTGAAGCCATAAATTTGAAACTATTTGACTCCATACAGACCAAGTCAGTACAATACATTCCCTCTTTTGGGGGTCCCATTTAATACTGAATGGACTTTATCTGGTTAGAGAAAGAGACCTGAATATAAAAATGAATCTGTTTTTACAGATATGCAGAATCTGTTTTTAATTTTGCCAGGACACACATACTTTATGATATAGTCTGTAACTAACAGATCACACAGTATTTTTTTTCCAGAACTCCTTCTATTCAATGCAGAGGTTGAATTATTCACAATAAAACAAACAGTACCACATAATGTGTGAGATAGGAAGCCAAATGTTCCTGTTTCTAGATAAAACTCTCTTCACAAGTGCTACCCTGCAAATCCAGAACACTTCCGAAGGTACCACCATTGTATACCATTGTAACTAAAGGCAAAGGTCAGTCTGCACATTAAATTAGGTTGGGATGTTTTCACTGAAAGCAGAGAAAACTAATTAATAATAATAGCAGCTTAATTACAGCCTTGCTAGAGCCTAACATACACAAGATAAATGGCATATTACATGAGCCATTGCAAGACATAGCTGCTGTAGCTGCTCTGGATACCTCAGCCTCCATAGCTCCATGAAAAAGCTGCTGATGCTCATGAACTGCAAGCTAGAACAGCCCTAATAACTACATTGTCGCTTCTCCTCCTGTGCCCTACAGAGGGTTTAAAATGTTCATACTTATCTCCACCAGAGTCATTTTGCTGGACTGGAACACCATAATGTGTGGAGTCAAGATTCCATCCCCGCAGCTTACCCTATGTTTATAAAGACATACATATTTCTTTTTCTGTATGGAAATCAAATATATTTAATTGATTATATTTAAATATTCACAGACAGGGTACTGATCATGTGTAATTTCTCTTTCAGCTACAGCAGCATATAAAAACTCTAACCATGGACCAAAATATCAGTAAATGATGTACCATACAGACATTTGATAAAGGAGACTGGCTTTGATAGACAAGAGAGATCTTTAATAGACAAGGTCATGGTAAAAGAGACATGGATTGTTAAGGCAATGGAGCAGCATGAAGACAAAAAAACTTGCATTCTATTTAGTTACAAAACTCAATACCAATAAAATGTTATTTAAGAACTTCATTCATAGTTACATCATCAACTCTCTCAACTGCTAAAGGAAAAGCCCTGAAGAAATGAAAATGATTGAGCAATTCTATTCGCTATAATGCACTAGCAGAGAAGGGGGGAGGTGAAGTTGCATAGCCGCTTGAACTTTTGCATGTCCTGACTTTTGAAGTGCACAAGCCTCACAACTTCTGGAATCACACACAGCAGTAAGTCTGAGCGTTCCCTAGGCTTTGTGCATCCCTTTGAAGCACTGCAGACCTTCCTGGTGCCTGGCACTACTGATAGTTATCTCAGAATGATCTCAGAAATCTCAGTGTTTCTCTAACATAGAGGATTAAAAATAAGGTATCTGCTGCTATGCACAGACTTTTGAGCTTTTTGACCTGTTGAACTCCAATGAATTTCATCATACAGATGCTTCAATAGATCAATATGACAGTAAGAGTTCACCCTCCTACCAGTCTGAGCTTGTTAAGAGTTACCAATCAGGTATGTCATCAGACATCACCTCCAACTCAGCATCCGTACTGGGAAAGTTCTCTTTTAAAAGTATCTGTGAAAAGGTGTGTAAAGCTGAAGTGGAGAACAAATATGTTGGAAAAATGTTCCTAACAGCTGATAGATTTAGCTATGTAGTATTCTGTAGCAGTCATTTTGCCCTTTTTCCTGCAGATTTCAACGACAATATATTAAAAAAGTCAAAAATTGCCACAGAAATAAGTCACTTTAAAAACATTTGGGAATTGAAAAATACGGGCAAAATACATCATACTTACAGCCTTACCTCAAAAATTGACCAAAAAGCCTTCATGAAGGCTACTGTTTACATCTCTAGCCTGTTCTTCACCCAAGCTACAAATTTCACACCACCACATTAATGAGGTATTTTTCTCTTCTACAGACAAGGTTTTTTTCCAGTCTCCCTTATTATTTCTGCTACTTGGTTACTTCTTTTTACTTTTGAAACGAAAACCTTTTCCCTCTTTTAACTATTTTCCTTATGCTACTTGACAATATACTATGAATTTTCAGTCAAAAGCTCATGATTAAACTTGTATGGCTTCAGAAGACAGGGCAGAAAGTCAATCTTCTCCTCACCTCAGTGGATTTTAGCTCCACCTACACGGCTTGTATCAAAGGTTTTCAAACTTAGTATGAGATATCATTAGCTGCTCAGGCAGCTTTTGCATGAAACTTTGAAGTGGCTTTCATACCACTAGTTCTATGCTTGCCATAGTTGGGAATCCCTGCCGTACACCAACAGAGGACATAGGAAAAGTAACAAATACTATTTTCAATCTAAAAATAATAACCTGTTACAATCACAACATTCAGGGTTCTTAATAAAGGTTAGATTCTTCAAATATTTATATTTGCATTTATATTGCATATTTTTTGTAAGTATATATGAAATATATTTCACGCATGTAATTTGCTTCTCATTTAAACATAAACCTTTTTAAAATATAGTTCCTTGAGAACAGGTGCTCAATAACCTTTCATAAGCTGTGGGCGCGGAAGGTGTGCTATCACTTCCAGGGCTGTACAGCAGGATGGGAGAAAGTGCTCCCTCCTCAGAGGGGGGCAGGGATGCCACTTTGCGTGGTAGCAGGAAGGGAAGGAAAACAGAAACTTCCCATTTCTCTGCCAAGGAAAGGGATCTGCTCGATCAACCTTCTCTTCTGTGTGCCATATACACATTCAATACATACTGGTATTGAGTTAATTTGACAAAAATATAAAGAACTGAAGATAGGGATTTATAATGAAAACAAATGGGTGATATAACCATGGGTTACAGCTATGGGTTGCTTTGATTTTTGCTGTGTTCAGAGAAACAGCACTCTATTTTCTTTGTTGATAAACAAAAAGAAAGCATAAGAGACAAAGGCTCTGCAATCAATTTCTTTTCTCACCAGAAACAAATGAAAACACTTTAAATTTGACTAACTGCTCAAGTCAAAAACCAAGAAAACAAACCACTTTTTCTTTTTGCCTATAAGATTTTTAAACAGAATCTCTGCCTCATTCACTCTGCACCTTCCAACATCAACAAATGATGCAACGACACTGACTCCGGTTGCCTTTACAATACAAATTTTAATCATTTGATGGATATCCACCTGTGAATGAGGCTATCCTGTGAAAAAGTGCTAAACTAAAGTGCTATAATAAAAGCTGCTTCACAGTGAATGAGCACAATCTAGCATTTCTGAACTTCTGTATAACTGACTGTACCTTTTTTATTCCTATGCTGTGTTTTTCTGTCATTCTCATAGAATTTCCTAAACAAAACCAACAATGCAAAGAAGTTTATCATGTAGAGCCAAAATGGCCCAAAGCTGGTGTAATCAGGAACATACACACATACATGCATGTATGTATGCATATATAAAAGACAGAATGCAGTGAGAGAAGGCTAAAAAAAATATTTGAAAAAAGGCAGCACAGGAGACATTGTTGACTATAACGAGGGGAAAATCTAGGTATGGAACATGTCTGGATGAATCTTCACTTTCTATTACATATTTTTTCAATGGAAAAATTGCTATTTCTAAGAGAGGGATAGAGAAGCAGGGAGAATGAGAATTCACTTGCAGCTGACTTACTGGAACTGACTTGCAAAAGAAAAAAAGAAGACAGCAACTTCTACTTTCCAAGTATTCCCAGGCTGGCAAACTCACCAAAAATGCCTGATCCCATGATTTTCCTAGCTCAATAGTTGGGCTAGGAGAGGAGAGAAAATCTTGCTCATATTCTAATACTCTCAATTTCCCTTTTGTTTTTTAATTCCCAAATCTAGAAGGTCTCTAGATAGCAGTCACAGGTGCAATGCAAGACCTTAAAACCTAGTCAGTCCAATCAGTATCTTGTTTGGTTTTTTTCCTTTCTTCTTGCTTCCTTTCCACATCTCCTCTTGCAAAGAAAAATCATTAAGGAGCACGACATGTATTAATGTCAAAATCCAAACCACAATTTTGTGGCACTTGAGAGGAAAAGACCAAAGTCCATTGCATGGCAACATCCATGGGAATAGTATACATGGAGTTTGACAAAGAAGTTTAAAGACAGTTTCTAAGACACTGTATGCAAAACTTCTAAGTCTGAATATATGAAGGAGAAATATTCACGTTTCTCTCTCAGAATTAAGTAAAAATTTTATCCAGAAACTGCCCATTAAGGAGTTTAAATATGATAAATTATCACAACATTATTTTCAATATGCTATGAACAGCTGAAGAGAAGGGATTTGAATGAAATGTCTGTCTCAGCTTTAATTAGTGTCATTTCCTGAAAGCTGTAATAAGGTTCATTTCCGCAAAGCAGTTTTCAGTTTTTCCCCTTGCTTATTTTATCTTAGCAGCAAATGCAAAATTAAACAATTCTTAGAATTAGACCAACTGTGACATGCTACATAAAGATTTAATAAATCCTCCGAATCAGTTCTCAGGTGAAAATTAAGAAGGAAAGGAATAAATACAAAATGCATAAAATCACCACAAAAGAAGTTGTTGCTCTGCTGTGAGTGTTGTAAAAGAATGAAGACTATTGGTCCATTTTAAACACTGGAAAAGTACTGTAAATATCATCTCTTTCTAACTAGAAATGTAATAGAATCACTAGGAGCGAAGAAACTTGCATACTTGGCAAAGAAGGACAGTTAACTATATTAGCAGTTCACAAACGGCTCACACGTCTATTTCAGCTGTTTCCTCCACCTTTTTATCCTAAATCCTTGCGCGCGCTAAGTGTTTGAACAGGCCAGAAATACTCTGGATACTTTATGAATAGCTTATAACATCTGAATCATCTTGCTCATATTTTGGTTTGAAGGTTCGCCATGATGCAGGCAAACACTGAGCCCGGCAATTCTGGCAGCAGTACTGTGGAGGGTAAATCACTAGCTTTCTAAGCAGTTTGGATCTTTTCTCCTGTCAGGATAACAGGACACATCCACTGAAACAATAAGCAAAGACAATACAGAATTTCAGCCTGAGTGTGAACTTAAGCTCCAAGCTAGCATGACAAGAGAGACCACCTAACGTAGGCATTACATTATAGACACAATAGCTATAGACTGCTTTAAGATGCATCACGCCCAATTCACTGGTGCATATTAGGCAGCTTCAGAGTTAAAATCACCAATAGACAAAAACAGAGGCAGCCTTTATACCTGAAGCTAACTTCTTAAGTTTGGAAACAAGTAAAAGAGGTTGGCAGAAAAACAGAGCAAAAGAAAACATAGCTGCCTTTTAGCCTTCTGCCTTCTAGTGAAGGCAAAAAAACGGAGTAAATAGTTTGATTATGTAATTTATGAAAAATCAAGGGAAAGAGTTGGCAGCAAACCAAAAATATGCAGGAGTGAAGAGGAAAGACTTCACGTCCCTTTTTGACAAGAAAGTTAAGGTTAAGGCCAGCAGGCAGTGGGAAAACTTTATGCTGTTTGTTGGTATGTAATACAAAACTTGATCAAGATTTGCAAATTGGAAGTGCTGTGTGTTCACACCGGGAATTAGATGATTGGGTACACCATAATGAAAAATTTGTACAGTTCTGCTACAGAGGGCCAATCCTATAGATTCTGCACTACTGTCTTCTTATTTCCAAACTACTTAATTCAAAATCTGCAGTTTCAGGTAACTGAGACAGTGTAAGCTTTAATAAAAAATATTGTTCATTTTGATACGTTGAGTATTTGATGAAGTAACACAAAAAAACACATTAAAACTAGGACTACTGATTCCTGGACATGTCATCTGGGGCACTTGGATACAAACTGTTCAAACAAATATTCTTCTACTGCTTCACAAATTCCAGAGAGTCAATTTGTTCTAAAGTTCTAGGTGTGACACAGTAGCTAATATACATCAGAAAACTGCATGAAATCTCTTACTGGCTAATTTATTATTTCAGGGGAAAAAACACACACAAGTATTTTTATAAGGATGGTTATTTTCTGTTTATATTTAGGTGTTGACTAAATGCACTAATTACATTTTAAATGGCCTGAGATCAAGTAGGATGTATCAAATTGAATCACTGCCAACATGGAAAGGTAAACCTTTACAGTACACAAAATTTAGTCTCTGCTTGATCACTGGACTGTCTAGGCACTGCACTGTATCACTGTTCAGGCATGCATCCTCACTCTGCAATCATTCTATGATCTGCTGGACATGAGGATTAACTGGATATCAGGAACTGTAACCCCCATTAACCTCCACAAGAAGCAGCTTTAAGCTCCATAGTCCAGAAGTCACCATGCAGTTCAGCAGCCTTCCTCTTCCTTCCTCCTGCTTTTCCCCCTTTTTCTCTGGGTCCCTCACCATCAGAGCAGAGCCCAGCCATGGCATTAATGATCTCACAGAGGCCTAGAAACATGGCACCTAAGACAAAGATCCTTCCTACAGGACTGCTTAGCTACATTAAACCTTAAGAAAGGTTTTCAGCAATAGAGTATTTATTTCATGTTTTATGGGCTTGTAGCACTACATTCATTTAGAAGTGTGTGTGTGTGTGTGTTTATATAAACACACACACACACACATATATATCTATACATACACATACACTCTCCCCTCCTGAGAATTAAAATTTGGAATTTCAAGTATTTTGTTATCAAGAGTCATAGTCTATCAATAATTCTGACTGAAAATTTTGAACACTACAGCAACATAATGTCTGTGAACAAAACAAATGCCTTCTGTTGTAGCATCTGTCTCAGCTGGAGGTCACTACCATATTAGTGCTTACTGGCCAATGCAGAATCTTATCCTGGAGAGCTTAATCTAGTGCTCTCTGATCTGTAGCATAAGAATAAGGATATAAGCTTGCACAAGAGCACCTGAATGCTAAAGAAGCTGTATGGCAATATGTAAGCATCATTACTTTTCTTCATATTTTAACTGGAATTTTCCCAAACTTCGTCTCTCACAAATTGCACAAAAATATCATACCTTCAGAGAAATATTTCTAAACTATGTAGCTATTGTAAAATAGAAAACAGTTCTATCGCCCTGTTTTATATTTGTCATTACTCCTTTACTTCTACTCTGCCCACAGTAGTCTTACTTATTTCCAAGACTGTCAGTTGCAGCGTTTCAGAGTTACATTCTCAGGAAATCAATGACTAGGTAGCTCGACTAGGTAGCTCGACTTCTTCCCAAGTATAGCACCGCGGTGCACACAGAACATGATATAAAAGCTACCAAAGTCAATGGCAATATTTCCAACAATTAGCATCATTAGCTTAGTTCTTTACTGATGAATATTTGGGAGCCCAGTTACCAGAAACAAGGAATGCACGCTTACTGAATTAAGGCATAGTAATTTCATTTGAAAGCCAACCACTGTAACAAACACAATAGGATGAGGTTGATTCTATGACCAGGTAACTTTTTCAGCCCCCTTATAGTTCAGTACAGTAGCAGAACTCTTCTGCTTTTCATTCGGACAGTGCTCATTTTTGACAGACAGTAGTTTACATAATGATGACAAATGTGAATGAGCAGCTGTCAGGAGTGTTCATCGTTTGTGCATCATTCAGTATCAGCAGTCAAACACTCCCTTTTTGAAGGGGAAAAAATGTTTTCAAAACACCAAAACAACACCTAAAATCAATCTCCCTGGCATAAAAATAGCAATAGGAAACAGTAATCACCACGAAGTACTGACTGGAGAGTCAGGGAAGAGATATTCTTGACCATTTTGGAAGCTGCTAGAGTGGCTCAGTGTTACCATCCTTTTCCCAAGCTGCTTGTTATTTGTCCTCTCCTAGAGCTTACCAGTCTCATAGGAAAAGAAGGTGCAAGCATCCTTATTTCCTTTCAAAGCAAAGCTTTTCATCTTAGCTCAAAATACCTTCCAAAAGCATTTAGGAAGACCTGAATGACAAAAGGAAGAGTTATTTACTCTTCCTCATAGCTGGGATGCTTTGGCCATAATAACCTCCATCTTGGTGATAACATGCAGGCAGCTGTAACAACATCTTTGATATCTGCAGGAAAGAGGATCTGTCTTTGCCCTTAGCAGACAAGGAAACTGTTTGTCATTCAGGCTTCCTTTTAATGGCCACATTTAAGCATTTCTCACAGCTGTGCAATCACACTGAGGTTAATGCACTGGCACCAGTGTATATGAAAGCATACTTTGGCTCACGTTTTTAGCATTAGCTTCTCCCTCACTAAAAAGAAGAGCTTAAACTAATTAACTGCTAAACATTAATTTGCTAATACTGACTATTCCTATTTCTCTTTACATATTGATTCTTTTTAATAAATCATCTTTGTAGTCATGAACTCTTCATGCTTATAAGAAAATACAAACTAATTTATAAGATTAATTTTCCCATCTTAAATATATTGCCTTTTTCTATACTACCAGATACTGTGCAATTAGTTTCTCGTGCTAGTTAGCCTGTGGGCTTGTAGTGCAGAACTGGGTTGGAGCAGTGTCTTTCAAAACCAGAACAGGAGGAACTTCTTTTAAAAAAGCCTCCATCAAACCTTGTCTAGTTATAAAATAATGTGAGTAAGTAAATAAAATTAAGCAATGGCCAAATAACATACCTGTCATCTGCTGCTTCATAGTTTTTTTCATTCATTCCCTCTACATCAAAAAAGTCAGTGGAGCTTTATATTCTGTTCCTCAGAATACAAAAAAAGGAAATCTCAATAAATGGCTGTTTCAAGCCAAATCAGGTTCTGATCAAATGCAAGCTACAAAATTTAAAGTGGCATCGATACACTTTACATATTTCCCTCATTTTCAGCTTTTATCGTTCATTAGCATGCAATATGAAATTCTTTACTTTCTAATTATCCTTATATTTCTCAGCAAATAGTTGTTTCTATAAACAGGTTCCACAAAAAGTGTATCCTTTTAGCTGAAAAAATTGTTTTGACCTGAATTTATACGCATTCATTTTTTGTTCAAAAACTCATCTGAATCCAGATGGCAGATCTTCCAGCTTAAAATTGCAATAGAGAACAGGTGTACTTGAAAGCATTGCCTGCGAATCAAAACAATTGTAGTCCATCAGTACGCAGCTACACACTGAGTAGTACCAGCCCACCCACATAGCCATTAGCTCATTTGTCCATCAAAATGCAGGAACTTAAACTATAATTTTGCATAATTCATAAGCAAATAAATTCCATCTGTTTTACCTTCAGACTCAGCGTTGATTAGGGGTCATGACTGCAATGAAGTAGTGAATACTCAGAGGTACTCTACCAATGCTGAGAAAAAAGCCTAAAGGCTTCAGAACATTTGTAGTATTTTCAAGCTTATGTACAGGAAAAAGGATTGGGACTTGAAAACCTGAAGAAGGATGAAGGGATTTCCAACACATCTTTCAATTCTATGCCACAATGTTTAATTTTCACATCCACCCTTTCAAAAAAACAAAGAAAAAAAAAGGAAGGGTGCAAATGGGAATACGTATTAACTTTACATCTTTGTAAGTGTAGTCTTCATTTTTATTGATATGTCTGCCCAGCAAAAGTCCCTTAAAGGGAGGCAAGCCCAGATCCATTTATAGTCTTCTTTTTAGACCATGTGATTTAGAAGATAGGCTGTTCCTGCTCCCCATATAGTTCAATAACATATAACAAAAATCTTACCCTTCTCTCCTCCAACTGCTGTATGTGTAGACATATACAATTTATTAATAATATAATTCACAAACTCTCCTGATTTTTTTTAAGAATACAATATATTAGTGTTTTAAATCCTTCATTTCAAATGAGGCATGATGGATATCGTGCAAAGTATTTTGGCTCATCTGGTGTTCTCATTTCCAGGGAAAACACTCTTAGAACACTAGTGTGCATTTAAGATTTACAGAAATAAAACACAAACTTGCAACAAATCTTCAGCCAGTATAAACTGTCACTTTTTCATTGATTTCTGCCCCTCCCACCTGCCATGAATTCTTCAGGTGCTCTTGGCTCTCCTAGTCCGTCTGTGTTTTGCTTAAAGGGACCATTTTGGAATTTCGTTACTAGTTACTAGTATTTACTTTAAAAAAAAAAAAAAAAAAAAAGACAGCTAGCTATTAAGCTGCTGGCCCTTCTACAGAAGATCTCCTGGCCACCTCAGAGCTACAGCTGCAGAATGATTGCCTGGTTTCAGCATTTGTAATAAATAAATGTTGGCAGCTGCTGAAGGCTTTCCTTGCCACTGCCTCCAACTACAATAAATAAAGATCATTTCTTTACTCCTGTTCTAGATATCATGCATGTGATAGGACATCCAGAGAACCTGTATTGGCATGTTCAGTTAACTTTCCTGACATCTTGCCAGAGAAGAGAGAACTCTCTGATTAACATGAAAAACGAGAGTGAGCTGTAAGCTAAGTAGATTTATGATATGAAGGGAAAAGAAAAAAACTATTAAAAAAAAGAGAAGTAGAGCAGAGAGCAATGAAAGCTCTCAGGAGTCCTCAGGAAAAAAAGTGACATAAAACAATATTTTAAAATTGCATTAGAATAATTTCAACAGATGTCTGTCAACAAGTGGTAAAAGAAATTCCAGTGTGACAACAAAATAATTGCCCAGACAAAAATGATTAAAAGGATGCATTCCTCCTACTATACCTGTAGATTTGAAGTAAAAGCTGTATGTCAGAGAGTTTTACCAGCCTAAGATTTGCCTCATCCAGATAATTCATTTAAATTCACAGCAACTGTTTGCAACCTGTACTAACTCTGTTTTTGTTTCTCACCTGAACAAGGGCTTATTCACCCAAAGCCTTGCCTATTTCTTCCATCTATGTCTTCTGATCTAGGAGGAGATACTATCTCTCCCTGTAAATCTTTTTTCTCTTCCTTCTTTAGTCCATCAGAGCTCCAACAACTTGACTACCAGAACTAGAAGGAACATCTCACAGAGGACGGTCGGTTTCCCTTTAGCTCACTGATCTGTCAAAAAGTCAAGTTTACCAACTGTCCTCAACTGAGAAGGTTGCATTACAGTCTACAAGAGCAGAAAGGGTTCAAACTGCATTTTGACGTTCAGCATGATCATTTCAAAATTCCCATTTCTTGGTTTTTTTTCCTTAAACCCACCAAAACTAAAGAAACAGAACTATTTGGTGTGGAAAGTCATGATCTGCATCTTAAGTCAGTTCTTCTCTACAGAAACCTCCAGCTGATGAGGTCCGCCCTCAGCAAGGGTTACTAAGTGAATGGGAATAATTTTAGAAGATTTGTGGGAGATGAAAGGCTGATTCATCCATATGAAAACAAAAAAGGAATAAACAAAATAAAAAATGCAGCAGGTCCTGTATGTTTGCTACATGGCTAATCTTCATCTCACAGAATAAAATATTCATGAACTTTCCAACACCAGCTGTCTACTGCTCAAGAGAAACTGTTAAATATGTAGTAGGATGATATGCTGTGTGAGTTTTATACATTTAGATATTCAATTTTTTATATGATGCTTTTCGGATTTTCATGTATTTCACAGTTTTATGCATCTAAGTTCTCTGCCAATGCCTCTCACAAACATTATATCACATGGAAAATGGGCAAAGAAGGTTGGTGAACTTTTTCTTTCTTTCAATTCAAGCAGAAACACTGCTAAAAAGACAGTAATCATCTTAGACAGCAGAGCAAAATTCAACTAAAGAAAATATCTCTTTTAAATAAACATTGTAAAGTCAAAAAAGCCACAGAGGGAAATTTAAGCTGACAAGAAAAGTTTACCAACTTTTGGATGGCAAAACTTACAGAATTACAAACCTAGATCTTATTGCTGATGAGAATTTTGATCGTATAAGCAGTATAGAAAACTGTACTTCTCACTTCAACATCTATATCTATAGATATAAGGTACCTAGATACATATTTTCAATAACCTAGTCCTCCTAGCACTGTCCAGACTAATCTCTGCTCCAAGCAAGGAACAGCCTAAAGACCCTTCTCAGGACATTCCCATGTACAACCCATCCGAATTCAGAAAAGGAAGAGGCACACTTCTTTTCCAGCCCACCAAGAACTACCGTGATGCTGCCTCCTAGACTTCTGACAGCTTGAAAGTTCTCAGTTTCCAGTTTTGTTCCTGGAAATTAGACAGTATGCTAGGTAAGTAACTAATATTCCAAACTTTTTCTGTCATAGGAAAGAAAGCACCAGCTTTCTTTCCTATGACAAACGCTGCCTGGACCAATGCTTCATTCAGAAGATTTTGTAGCAGTTTTTCATGTCTTTTCAAAAGAGGAAATGTGTTATATGATAAACACTTCCATAGCTCACAGACAATTGATAAATATCAGTTGCCTAAACAGTTCCTTCACTGATGTACATGAAAGCGCAGTCATTAGTCAACTCTTCGTAACAGCTGCAGGCTATCCAGTGACAACAGAAGTTCAAAATTTCTCTCATTAAACACAGAATTCTGTTAATATGTTTGAATAAAAGACCTATTGAGTGAGAAGGTGAAATATTTATATGCTACCTTGGCACAAAGTAAATTTGCAAATGTTTAAAAAGGACTGAATATTAAATCAGTTTATTTTATAATGTTTTATGCTTTTTTTCAGAGATTCATCCAGCTCAGGACTAAAAAATATTTTCTGAGGGATAAATTTCATGAGTGACTGGAATATAACTAGCGGAATAATTGTTGAAGCGGATGTCTGTTGCTTTTATATTTTGTTTTGTTCATATGTAAGAACTAATGCAAATACTTCATCTTTCAAAATAATTACTGCCTGATAAAAATATTGCTAAAAAAAGATAAAACTACAAGAGGAAAAATACAAATATTCTACCCCAACTGGAAAAATTATCTACTGCATTATCTTTGCAGATATTTCCCACATGTGAAAGTTTTTTTCATAACTGAAAAAATCTGAGATATTTTCATTTTCTATTCATTATTTTTCAAAAAACAATTTGCATAAAGTAATATTCTGTATTATATACTCCACTCATAACAAAGTACATTAAAAATGTTAATTAGATCATAAAATCAAACACTCAGAAGCTAGAAAATGCCAGGTTTACTTGTTCAGCCTCCATTCGTAGAAGTACAGAAACAGAACGTTACCTGCATCATCAAGCCTAATCCCTCATAACTGCAGGCAACTACGCAGTAGATATATATATATGTTTTTCAAAGTGACCCCACATTTGCTGGTAACAAGCACTTTATAACAGCCTATAAAAAGCCCTTACAGTTCTATAATATAAAAGACCAAAAGGTCCAAGGAAGTGGCCCAGACTCCATTCTACAATGGAAGTAAAAAAATAAAAAATAAAATAAAAAAATCAACCAACCAATGAACCCTGACTTTCAAAGCTGGGTGAAATTCTTCCCCCAGCCCCAGATCTGGTGATAGATCTGATCATGCAAGCATGGCAGGCCACCCTGGGATCCAAGACACTCTGGTACTTCTCATAGCATCAGCAGATCCCACCAGTTCTTTATATCTACCTGCAACCATTCTTGTATGCTTAAAATAAAAATGAAAAACTCTGAAAAACTAAAAAACAAGATATGCAAGGATATGCAGGTCAGGGGATAATCCCAGTAAGCAATTAACAGAAGACTTGAGGACTTGGATTAATAGAAAAAGGGTACGAATGGACTCACTGTCAACACTGAGAACATCTCCTTGGGGATACCAGCAAGCTGGATATCCATCAACTCATACTGCTTAGTTTAATTTCTAACAATAGCAACATCCTTTCCTTGTCACCCTCTCCCATTCACAAACTTACCAAGCTCTACCTTAAAAGAATTTTTCATCTTTGTTGTTTTTCTATAGCATGAGTTTTCCTAATTCCAGCAAAGGCTAAGCTAGGCAACATCAACATCAATTTGCCATTGGAGCCAATAAAAAAGCTGAAAGGCATAAAAACGTTGGTCAAATGAAGGATATATTTTCTCCTGACTTCCACACTTCCTGAACATTACTCTCTTGAGCAGCCCTACTGATGGCTGTCCTGTTAATGAAAGATTCCCAACTAGTAGCAGATGCTCAATGAGCATTTAGTTTTGTTTACACTTTGTAAACCGAAGATTTTCATTCTTCCCTCACCACAAACACACAGGTATACAGTCCTTACAGACCACAAGGGAGCATTTTTTTTAAAAGTCTAATGGCAGCCTTTAATCTGCTTCTGATACCTCTGCTCTTAGTAGCCATTTGCTATAATATGAGTCCTGACAGAGAGCCCTAATTAAACAACAAGCCTTTTAAAGGACCAGATTGTCAAACTTCGCAATTAGACTGGTTAGAATCCAAGGCAGTGCTCCGTGATACCTAATCACATATTCTGCAGCTGTTGAAGAAAGAGGATTTTTACTTCCCGAAAGAACTTAATTATTCTCCAGAGGCAAAGTCTACAGACTTCTTGCAAGACAACAACCACTGAAGCTAATTTCATATTGCCTTAATTATTTGACAGCCTGACTGTATGTGTTCTTCTCAAGGAGTAATCATCTCAAGACATATATGTCCCTTTATGGCAGCAAAAATTATTTATACAAAATCACATGCCCCTAACACAAATCTGCAGGCTTACAATGAACAAACTGTGATGCTGGAAACTAATCTCTCTTAACCTCCTTTTTCCTCGCTTAGTCAAGTCATGATTTCTACTTATTAAAAAAAAAAAAAAACAGGAATTTTATTCATAATGTTGTTTGAGCTACAGAAGGGCCATTTTCTGAATAAATATTTTTATTTTAACCGAGTGCACAAAGTGGTCAACTTGGCAAACCCTGTGTTTAAATGTCTTGATGACAGAATTGTTTATTTTCTGCAAAACTGGATTTGAATTTGACATTTCGTATGGATGAAACTAAGGCTGTTGCTCTTAACCTAAACAGCAGAGACATGCCCTCCTATCAACCTTTCAACCTTTTGCCATAACACAGGCTGTTCCACAGGAGGGATGCACAGTGGGACAGCTGGGGTAGGTGACTGGGCGTGAAGTCACATGGCAATGGATGGGAAGCATGCAGGCTTTTTATCTGTGCCAAAGCTGATTTCTTCCACTCTCCTGAGCTTTCCATTAAAATGAATTAATTAAATCAAATCATTTTGCTAACATACCAAGACCTTGTCTATCATATTTCAACTAGAAAGTACTTATTTAGCGTAGTTAAATCCTGAAAATCAGGACTTATAATGGAAGTGCTGACACATCCTAAATTGTTCGAGGCCACAAATAGTACTGTGATAATTAAGAAGTCTGCTTCCAAGCACTGTTTTGGTAGTTTAGGAATAATCATGGAAAGTGGTGGTTATGAATTAACAATGACATACAGAAAAACCTGTTCAGCCAATATGATTTTCCAAAGATCACAGACTACATCAAGCAAAAGGCATCAAGAAACATGAGCTTTGGCAGCAGCAATTTGCAGTCTCTGAATTCAATACACTTTAGAATACTGTTAAAATTTTCTGCATATTGGGAAAATGTCTCAACACTGAAGAAATCATAAACACAAACATTTCTTATTAATCCAAGACGGGTTTCTATCACTAGTGTGTTGTGACCAAGGTTCATGAAAATCTATTGAAACGTTTGCTGCTGCAAAGAATTTCCACATACATTTCTCAGAGATTAGGTAATTATGAACCCATGATTGGCTACACAAGTTTCAATTGAGAAAAATTGTATCTTACACTTTGGCGCTGCAGGTTAGGTTAATAAGACTCTTTCTCATGTTGTGAAGAAAACATCTGGATGTTTTCCATGCTGTATTTCTTCCTTTCTGAAAAGTGAAAAAACCCACTCACCGAAACAAAAACACCCCACTGACCAAAAGCTAAAACCAGCTGTTTGTCTTGGAAAATTTAAATAGTAACTTCACCTGCAAATGGCAGTGCAATTATTTAGACCCTCATTACTAAGGGGCCCATCTGTGCTATCAATTTTTCTGCTAATGAAAGTGACACTGTAAAAGCATATTGTTTTATAAATGCATATTAATTTTACTCACTGAGCTAAGGACATGTTCTGATGGACAGCAGAAGGGAATCTGCGCAATAAGAAGGTGTCATACTTTCAGAAACAGTAAGTTAAGCAGATTTACCCTTTTTGAGTATAATCAGTGTTTTTTTGACCAAATGAGTGATAACTGATTTTGAATACTGAAGACTCATCAAAATGCAACTTTAATTAACCACAGCAAATGGAATACTAAGAATAGATCACTGTTATCCCATATGGTCTTACAAAAATCTAAAAGGAACTGCATCTTAATGCTTTGTGCCTCTCCATACAAACAACTTGATGCAGGTACATCACGATGGTTCAAGCCAAGTTCAGGCCTGATCTGGCTCACTTATGAAAATGAAAGAACATCCTAACAAGATTATTCCTGAGGAAGATTATTTATTTTCTGTGTATATGTCATCAGCTCAGCTCTTATTCTAGCCTAAATAACTAAGCCAGTCCCTTTTGGCTACAATCTGACTTAGAAGTACCTTCAAGCTTTTACTAGATCAGAACTATAAATAGGGCTGTGTCACATGAAGGAAAAGAAATGAAACATGGCTTGGACTTCTAATGACAACTTAGGAGGAAAAATAAATAAATAAATAAATAGTATGACAAAAGATTTATTGTATCATCAAATTATAAAAGGAATTTTCAAACTAAGAAGAAAGAGCAAGAAATCAATATCCTAATCAGGTCTAGGAAATATTTCCATCACTTGTGACAATGACATTTAATAGAAAGTTGATAGTAAACCTAGAATTGTTCACAGTCCTATAAATAGGATTATATTTTGGCTTCCATCCCATATTAAATTAATTTCTAGAGCTTTGAAGATATGCCCATCAGCACCTCATGCCAAACTCTCAAGCAATTGCCTCTCATGCACCTTATTTTGGTGTAACATAAGTTTCCTTTTCACTCTCAAAATTAAAATGTTCTCCCAAGCCAAATAAGATAAAGTAAGAATAAAATTTTCCACTGAATAGCAGAAGGAAGCAACTACTTTTCAATGTCTGATCCACAATTAGGAAACTGAGGATGTGGATATTTATTAAAAGCAAAGCCATAGAATTCTCACATATAAAACTGAAACTTTCTCCTACTTAACAAAGGTCAGTGATTCTGAGGAAAATCATTAAATAAAACAAGAAAAATTGATAGTTTTCTGGTGCATCCATTAAAGAAAAAAAGAGAGATTCTACTCTTGTATAAATCAGGGCAAGCTCCACTGAACTACACCAGGATTTACAGGATGGGTGATACATCTGACTACTGACATGTCAGCTGAGATTTGCAAAGGAGTTTAATGGAGTTAGATATTGAAACACTACTGGCATGCAAAAGAAATTGCCACTTAATTTTTCTCCTCTGAAAAACCCAGCTATGAACCATGGAGAATTTCAGCAATAGGGAGCCAAAGTATCATTTAATTCTTCTTTTGGAAAAAATAAGTCTCACATGGTATCAGTTTTATTCGTTACAGGTAGGATAAAACAATCAGTCAATACTCCTGTTAACTTCAGAGCTGTGAAGCACAGTTAGATCTACAATTTCACTCCACAAATGTTTCCTCCTCAAACATTTTAATGCTTCCTCAGTATATACTTCCGATTCAGAGCTAAAAAGTTAAAACAACACAAGAAAATACCACAAATCAGAAACTCATGCTGCATTCAAAACACAAAGAAATAAAACTTACAAGCCATAATGCAAGCCTCTCTGCAATTTCATTCAGGGGGGCATTCTTTTGGCACATTTCAAAGGCCTGAGACAGTAATTTTGAAATGCATATCAGGAGGATCAGACCATTCACCTTTACATCAACAGGAGGCATTCAGTTCTCTTACCTTTTGTATCTAATCTCACTGATTGCTCCTAATGGAAATTTACAGGCTCTGATCTGAAAGAGAGTAATTACTATTAAAAAATCCCAAGAGTTTCTTCTACTCTTACAGATTTCAATACTCCCATCAGCTTCAACATGTCAGATGTTCTTACTTTGCCTCATAAAGTTCTGTGACATCCCATTTGACCAGCGACACATTCAAATGTCATAGTTTTAATTTTCAGTTGTGTCCTGGACACTTGGAACTCTGCATTTCCACAAGGAAGAAGGGCTCAGTGTGATTAAATATATCATGTCACAACAACTTGCTTTCCTATATCTCTCTGCTCCAGTGGCATTTCAGCTGCTTTTTAAAAAAAAGAACATTTGGAAATCCCTAAACGCCTGATCTGTTATGGTGGAAGTTTAATTAGACTAAAACTAATTTGAAAGCGTCAGCAATATCTTTTCTGAAGTGCATTTAGGTATACTCCATTTAATAATAACATGACATGAAGTAAGTAATGAAATTATTACTGTAGGAGTGAAAATTGTTTTTAAAGAAAGACTATTATTCATACTGAATACCACATGTTTAAATGACTGGCATTGCATTAATAATTATAGTAGTTATCACTCTCCATTGAATAGAAAATATATTCAGATTACTAGATCTATTATATTATAGCAAAAGGAAAAAAAATGACAGATTTAACAAATGTTATTGCCTAGTTGGTGTAGTCATTTGCCAAATTCTATTCCCGTTATCAGTAGCCAACTTGTTTTGAAGTCAGTGAAAATCTGGGTAAGAAAACTGTTATTCACAGAGACTTATTTTATTGATAGAAATCAAATAGATATAAGCACACAGAGAAAATTCAAAAAGTACATTTCTGCATCTCTTTTAGTTTTCTTTACCATACTCTAGTTGGCCCAACCACGGTATTAGTTCAAGAAAAATTAAAACTTTATTCTATTTCTAATTGTTCCACTGCTCTCATGAGTAGGAGATCATATGTAGGGACAGATGGACATAAAAAGTGCAATTTCAACTTCTGGTTTCTATCACAAAGAGTTATATAAGCTAAAAGTGCCTTTACCTTGACAGGCTTCTTCAAATAACGATTTCGCATGATGATCATCCCGGTTTTCCCTGGGATTTGAAGATTTCTGTAGCACTTCTCCCACTTGCCCATTAGACTGCCTGCTATTCTTTAAAAAAATGTAATGCCATAACTCCACAATCAAAAGAATGACCTTGCTGGCTACATGTTGAAATTATGTATATAGCAAAATACCATCTCTACCACAAAAACTTTGTCTAAAGGATAATGGTTGCATCCATGCTAGTTATTCACTGATGCAAAATCACATTCTTCCAAAAAGAGATCTAGTTCATTGTCCTAGAAATGCTATGAAGTAGAGATAGTCTATCACATTGAATAGAACGGGTAAGCTTCCCATAGGGAGCTGCGAGACCATTCATCTGTTATAAAAGGTTTCTCATATAAAGAAACAGGAGGATCTGTAAGCTTCTAAAGAATCTGTTTGGAACTATTTGTTATTCCTGAGACAGACAGAAGATTAGTGGTGCCTCATCTTGTCCTTTCAACTACACATACCCATTTTCTAACTACCCATTTTTCTTCCATCACCCAGACCCTCATGCCTCCCTCCTCCCCACATGCCCTATAGCCTTTCCTCTACTGAAAAAATAAGTTTCCTTAACATAAAGTACAACTGTGAGGTTCATTTTACCCTACAAAGCACCTAATGCTGTTCAAAAGCACTGACAGTCCCTGTGTGGAGCATTCCTCACATCTGTCCCAACTGTACATTCGAATGTATTCCATATCCAGATCTACAGACCATATATTAATCTTTAAGGTAGAGGAATCAGTGAAGAAAAGAGGACATAAATACCATGTTGCAAAGCGCCAGGCAGAAGACCACCAGCTGGATGATCACACTGAAGCCAAGACACCCATTTCTGCACATCCGTCAGAACTGGCACTTCTCAAGCCCTGGACTGACTTGAGAAATCAAAATATCCAGTCATACTGTACGGTACAATTCTGTCTTCCACCTGAACACAGTTATCAGGTTGTGTTTGGGGGGTTGTTTTTTTCTTTTTTATTTTTTGATTGAAGTATTTGCTGCTTCAAACATTCATGGAACCATGGAAGTTTTTAACTTCGGACATTTAAGATAAATGTTTTCATTATTTCTTTCAGCAAGACTTCTTTGCTCTAAAAGGAGAAAATTCTGTAACATTTTGAGTGCCAGAAAAACACACTGCTGCATCTCTCAGATGAAAACCTTCCAGCATCAGGAACTTAGCACTCCTGCTAGAACATCTGCTGGAGACAGTTAACCTTGACAGTCCTGTGAGCAAAAATATTAGTAACAAAACAAGTCTACGCTGTGAGCATATGTGTCTGCTGATGTTCCTGTCCAAAAGGCTGTCACCTCAGACTTTTTCCATCTTCATTACAGTATCAAACAAATAGTTGAACTGGGTTAACTCATATTTCAATTTGTGCTACAGGGATTGGGAAATACCTTTGGGCATAGTGCTCATAAGAACTGCAGAAAAACTCAATTTTAGAACAAAATTTTAATACCCCAATTAAGGATTGTTTGGTGGCTATTTTTTTTACACAGCACACAAAAGGACTTCTCACAAGTTTGCAGAGAACTAATACAGCAGCAGTAACATTCCTCTAGGAAAGCTGTGCAAGAGACAGCCAGCATTTCTTCAAACTGTTTTTCCCCCCTTCAAGATTTTTTAAACTTTCCTGCAACCAATAACCAGTAAGTAATCTTCAAAGAAGATTTCTGGTCTAAATTTCTGACTAGTTTATAACTATTTAATCTTGGCTATTATTACCATCAAATTGAAATAACATTTCTCCTGCCTTGAGCTTTCAAAGCAAAACAGTCATTCAAATCTTGAAAACAGGATTGATGCTGATTAACTTCACTGACTGAGCCAAGTCAAAACTGAGTGCTGTGCAAAAGGCTTTCTATTTTGTGCAGAAAGAGAGCATGTAGGATTAGTTCCCAATTCTCCCATGTATTTGAAAAGGAAGTTACTCTCTCTTCACAAGCAGGTCTGCTCTATTCTATAAGAGGAAAAATATTCATATGTGAGTCTACAAGTTGACATCACACCAGCCAGGTGGGACACAACACAGGGGTCTTAATACTAATGACACTAGATAACCTGGCTTCCACTGGACTGCTAACATTCACACAGTAGATGACGAGCTCAAGCACTTGGAGAACAGTTCAGTGATACCTGTACAAAAAAAACTCCCATACACATCTTACTAGCACTGCAAAGAGGAGGCAACCTAACACAAATTACAATAGCATACAAGAATTTTTGAGTGGTTATTCTAAATAGCTGAGCAAAAGCAACTTATTTCCCCTGCAGAGATCACTTAAACTGTTCTTTTCTTTTCTGTGGTGTGTTGAATGATAATGATATTTTTTTCTTCCTTTAAGAGAGAAGTCCCCCTGCCAGCCTGTGTGCAGTTGTACTCCATTAATTCAGAACAGCTGCTGTTAGAGAAGTTAACTACTGCTATTTCTCATATTCAAACTTTTATTATTTTGTACTTGCTTTTTTAAATAATATTTAGAAGTAATCTAAATTGATAATATTTATTTATACTTTGCTGTCTACAAAGAAATTCCACTCCATTTCTTCTAGCAAATGGACCATTTCTGTTACAATTCACTTATTAATTCAGCAGAACAAAGCTCACCTTAGTAAGTTATGCACATTAATAACAGCCTATTACCCATCTTGTCTTCTTACGAATACCCATCTTGTCTTCTTACGAATCTATCAAGTCTGATGTCCAAACCTCAAAATGAGCAGAAGAAATATATTTCTGCCTAACAACTTTTGTTAAAAAGCCAAGAAATGAAAAAACTCACTACTTGTATCTACACAGGCTCTTAATAAAAGATATTCATGCTATTCACGATATTCAAGATATTCATATGAAACCTCTACGTTTTTCTACTCTACTACGTTTTTCTAATATTTCCCTACACTTGAGCCTGAGATTTAAGGAACTCATCAGGATTATCAAGTGTACCAGTTTTTTTACTTCTTGTGCACCACTTATTTCTGTTGAAATGTTAGCTTTGGCTTTCATTTTTCTTCTCATAGGACAAACATTACTCTGAAATTAATGAACCTTCTACAGACAACCACTGTCAGCATGCACATGGCTGTAATGTACTGATACACATTTCAGGCAGTCTGAGCACACGACACCATCTTCTCAGACCTGAACAGTCTGTCAGTTTTGCTTTGGGTGTTTGACATCCAGGTTGTTTTGCCACTGTTCCACTTAATGCTGCTTTTGTGAGACTCCTCCAGAGAGCTCTAAGTTCTGCCTCTTTTATTTCAGCTTCCCCAGAACCTCAACTGCCCAACCAGGGACAATCGCTTGAGCTGTAAAAATAATGGACCTTTCAGTTTTGGGGGCGCTCTAAAATAGTAAAAGTCAACATAGATCAGGCCATAATGGACCTTTTTCTTTCCTTTTTTTCTTTTTTTAACAGGGGAAAAAAAGAAAAAAAAAATCAACATTGAAATATTTAATTCTATTTTTCCTTTTCTAATGAAATCTTTAATTAAAATGATGCTTCAGAATTAAAAATTGATAACAATCAATATTTCACCATTATAAAAATGTTGTCCCTTCCCACTATTTCTCCTTTCCCATATCTAAAATATTCATCAAAAAAACTTTATGAATGGTTTCTGTCTCCTTTAAGCTACTATTTGGACATACTTCTTATTGACTTAAAAATACATATTGCCCAGCATTTCAGCTGATTTTCATACATTTTCATACTTCCATGTATGAAATATGCACACTACAGGAAAAAATTATTGCCCTGACTCAGAAAAGCATATATGCACATTAAACAGGCGTTTATCCGCATAAGCACAAACCTGAAAAGGCACAACATCAAAAGGCATGACAAAATTGGAAGGAGAGACAGCTGAGTGAACGTAAAATATGTGCAAGGTAAAATCTGGTGGAATTCAAGGCTTTGGAGGGTACTTCAGAAGTTTTTTTTATTATTATTTTCAAGGTTTTCTAAACTTATTTTAAAATCTTGTCCCAGGTAACTTGTTGCTGCTGCTTGCTTGAGAAAAAGTTAGGTCCCTTAATAAAGATGAAGTATTTTCTGCACAAGCGCTCACCATAAATGTTTCTATTTTCCCTGCATTGAGTTAGATACATTACCGGATTATTTATAAACCAGTATAAGCCATTCCCATGGACGTTACAGAGGTACAAATTGGCCAGCATCTTCTCCTGTGCACGAGAAACTTGTAAATCTTAATTTCTGTCACAGAAAATGGTAAATGATATCTCTGGATTTGATGTGGCCAAAACATTGGATCTGGCGCCCCCTTGACCACCTTTCAGAGTCTCCTTGTTAAAAAAACTAAAGCTTGTTTCATGAGTCCAACTAGAGGGTGTAGAACAAAAATGTTCCAACTTCCCAAAAGGGCATGTAATTTTCATTACAGCAACCCTTCTTGGTTGACTTCTGGGCCTCCTTATCACCTGAAATGAATCTGTCCCACTGTTGTTATGCAGCAATTTCAATATAAACACAAAATAGCCTCAGTCTACATTGCCTCACTTCACAATTCTCTTAGCTGAGAACAATCCTGTAGTAGTTACTTAGTATTACTTAGTGTTTTTAGTAGCTAGGCACAATGACAGTATGGAATAAGAATTTTCACAAAAAAATATTCAGGAATACACAAAATCTTAATCTATAATCTGAGACCATCATCTTATTCTACAAATTTATGTTCACAAAATACATAGTTCCCAAATTTCTGTGACTAGAAATACCTTATCTACCATATATTAACAATTTCTACCACTTTATTAAAATCTTACAAATTAGTATTGCAAATAAGAACAAAAAAAGAAAACAAGCATGTATGATCTCATCCAAGATAATCACTTGTTATTCTATAACTCTCCAGCTACAAAAGTACAATTTGAACCTTAAATCCTAAAGACTGTTAATCTTTTTCAACCCCACAGAGTTTGGAAAAATGCAAGGAGATAGGAGCAAATTAAGGCTTGATGTTTTGTGCTTAAGGCCTCGGCTCAATCTGATTTCATCAGAATCTGTTCTGGCCAAACCAATGCACTTAAGTATCGCGGGACTGACTTTGAAACATTGAGACTGCACAGATTCATAAACTGGGAGGTCCTTATATTTTCAATCCTGCCTCTTTACAGAGTATTGGATAGGGCATAAAGAAGTCATCTCACCCATGCACTGGCTGTTTAATTGTAGATATCTAACTGTATTCAGTATAGCAAAGGGATATCTAAACTGATCTTAAAGGCTTCAAAGGATGACAATTCTACAACCTCCCCAAGCCATCTTTTCTAGTACCTTCTTAGCCCTATTGTTCTGAACTATATCTATACTAAAACAAAACTAAATTAAAATGAAACTAAATCTATATTAACTCTTCCCACCTCCAACTTAATCCCATTACATCTTGGCGTTTTTGATATGGACACCAAAAAAAGCTTATTCTTTTCTTTGCAGCAGCCTATTTGAACAGCCACAGTATTCTGTTCCCTCATCTAAACACCCTTAAGTCCTTCACTCTTTGCCATGATTTCTAAATCTCTGGTTACTTTGGTGATCAGGACTCTCTCCTATCAGTCCACATCTTTCTATCTTTGCTCCATAATCATTTAAATAAATAAAAACAGAAACTAATGCTTAGAGGAAAAGGAGTTATGAGGAAAAAGCAATACCTTCATGGTTTGATAAGGCTTGATAAGAGTAAGTCCTGTTTCCTTCCTTCTTTCCTTCTTTTCCTTCCTCCCTGTTTTTCCTTTTTTTCCAAAACATGTCATTATCAGTAAGTTTGAAGCAGTGTAGAGACACTTGAGGGTTTGACCCAAATATAATCAATAAAGATATACTACTTCATAGAAGCCCAGGTGGCAAATGGAAGATGCCCTGAGCCCGGTCTGCCCATTCAAGCAAACGACCTGGGAAGAAAAGAATTTTATCCCCTATTACTGTTCCTGGATGACAGCCACTTACTTGTCCATAGGAAGTCTCTCAGAAGTGAAAATATTTATACAGCTGTTCAACTGCAGCTGAACATACAGCCTTTGTACCTGTCTACGTATAAGACTATGTTTCACAAAAAATCCACAAAACCTTAAAAGCCACAACAGGTCAGGTCAGATTAACAGTCATACAGGATTCAGCTGCACAGCATAAGCTCTGCAGTGTTATCTTCTAAATGTTATCAAATATTTTGCAATTTGAATTCATGAAAATAATAGCTATTATAATATCAGTCTCTTTGCACATTTAATTTTAGTCTTATTTCTTAAGCTACAATCTTTTCAAGTTAATGGACTTCAAATTTCTTGACAGGATTACATAAGTAACCAGAAAAATAAGATTCTTTTTTTTGTGTATGTTCATCAGTTAAAGGGTTAATCACGGTTGGCACTTATATGGTCACAACCTGGCTTCAGCATCCACGTTCAAGAAAGTTCACGCCTCTTAACATTATTGTTCACTTTACCTAGCTTCAGACTAAACAAAGTATCATTCTGGATCCAGAATCAAACCTACACTCTGCAGCAGCCAAACTGTGGAAAGTCTGTATGTCCTCAGAGACCAAAACCATGGAACATTAATTTCTCTGCTAAGTAGGATCCTACAAAGGCTACTAATACTTGAAAATGTAATAAATGCTACTACATTTAGGAACAAACTTAATTAAAGAAACCTATCAGCATGAGGTAACACCTCCCATCAGCATCCACCAGCCAATAAAGCAAGAAAACTATGGTTCGTACGACCTTTCTCATTTGAAGGAAACTACAATGCAAGTATGAAATAAAATACATTGAAATGATACCAAGCAGTCACATATTGCATGACCTGGGTTAGAATCCCACCAGCAAGACCTGCAGCTTTGAAATTTAAAGCAAATTATTTTCATGTTTATGACATTTCTAGTGACATTTAGTCAAAAAATAAAAATAAAAATCAATCTCTGATGCACTACTGACAGTGTCCTCTGAAATGGGTGTAGCCATTAACTTCAGTCAAGCAAATGCAGTTGGCTTCCAGCCTCAAAGAAAATCTTTTGGAAAAACAAAACAACAATGGGCAGCCATCCTTCAGAAGTAGTTTTTCTTACTGCTTTATTTCTAGCAATATTTGGAGAAGGAGAGTTTTTAGTCTTTGACAGAAATTCTGTATTTGTTCACTAGCCTCTTTGCCAATGCTGAACACGAAACTGAAGCAAATTGTCCATTCAAACCACTGCATATTTTAGTCATCCTGAACCAAATGGCAGCTTGAACGGATACAAATCACAGAGAAGCCCACAGCAGTGTTGAGAAGGAAGCTTAATGCGCAATGGTGAAACTAGAAGGTCTTCGCAGCATCACCATATTATCATTCGTTTATTTAATCTCTGAATGTTTCTTTAAAACTCACCCTATAAAAATAACATTTTTCTCAATAACTCTCAAAATTATGAGAATATTGTTACTCCCACAGAGGTGGAATAGGCATAATTCAAAGAAAGGGAAACCCTTTTAGCACAAGAGAAAACACAGTGGTCCCAAATGAAAGCAATTTACAGTCCAGACTGGGATCCTATGCTTTTTATTACACCAGATTGCCTATTCTATAGATACTGAATTCATTACAACACTTTCAAGGAAGTATAAAGACATGACAAGCTAATAGCTATCTATACCGTACATGCAGTGGAGTTTGATGAACAAACTGTGAAGGCAGTAACAAACCACATTGACTGGGTAAACAGTGTCATAGGGCACTAGGATTTGTATCTTAAACATGCACACACACACAGAGGATGAAGTTACTGCACAGGAACACAGTACCTTCTACTTGAACATCCCTTCAACACTGCTGAGCAGGTACGTGCCTACTGCAGGCTAGCGTAATGTTTCCTGCTGAGTCCCTCCTTCACTTTCCCTTTGAACAGTGACTATTTACATACCTTTTAATATAAAAACGTGCCTGGGCTGAGGCTGGCTTCTCTTTTGATTGTGATTGCTGTTACTGTTTTATGAAGAAACAGCTTTTGAGGTTGCTGATGTTCTGGTGTGTCTCTTATCCTATCTCCAAGAAAGGCCTGAAAGATAAAAACAAGACTGCACCTGCATGGACCTCCCCAGTTACATCCAAGCAGTTGTCTCTGCCTGCTCCTTCTGTACCATTCTCATTCTCTTACATGGCAGAGGACAACAGTCCTCACTCTTTCATCCTTCTGCATGTGACCCACCATGAAAACACAGGCCTGCAATTTCCTACAAGAAGTTCTCTGCTGATTTTGAACACAGCCCACCCTCATTATCAATCCTGCTGTGAGGTGCAAGCATCCTAGCCTCTTCTCACTGGCTTGGAAGGACAGAGGTTTGCAGGGAAGAAGGACAGAAATCACTATTTTAGAAGCAATAGAGTTGGAGTTGTACCTCAACAGGGTTCATGCAGTCACAGCATGTCTGAAGAGCATGCAATAACTCTGTTGTGAATTTGAGGGGCATAGCAAACAAGGAGGGAATCCAGCACGAATGCAAAGAACGAAAAAACATCACTTGGCAGTCATGTGAGGTTATAATTTGCAATAAAGTATGCTAGCAGCTGTCACAGTTATTCCCTATTAACATTAATAAGACCTGCTAGAGTGGAATTGAGATGATTTTACTGACTTCCTAAAAGAATATTCAATGCTCCCTACAACTGCACTTGACTTTGATGAGGTCACAGACTTGACAGCAAATTGTGTTTGGAACTCATCATTATTATTATCTGTATTGCAAGACCAACTAGAGAACCCTCTGATTGATACTAGCACTTCCACTGCAAAATCCAAAATGTGCACAAGTCACATATATACATACATATATATGGAAACAACAGTCTGTGCTTATAAGGAGCTTACAGCTGAAATAGATCAAGGCAAAGAATGGGAGCAGAAAAATAATAAACAAGGTCAGACAGTGACATAGAAGCAGGTATCTGAGTCTCAGTTCAATTTGATTTTACTCAAATACTTTAATTTCAATAACATATTGAAAGCAAGCATACTTCAGACATGTTAAGCATTAGGGAGCAAAACTGATAGCTCTAGCTGTAGAATAATGGTTTCCTAGGAATACTCCATTAAGGTCTGAAGACCTTAATACTAGAACTGGTCTACACAGAAATTACACAGAAATTGCATCAATTTAGCTAAACTGGTTTGGAAACTGACTTACTTAGATCAGAGCAACCCTCTGGTGTATTCTGTTAAGCATTGGAAAACTGGTTTGGTATCCAAACTAAACTAAATAGGTACTGGACACTCTTAATTTCATTGAGCCATGGTCATACAAGCTTGCTACACTGATTTAGCTAAACCAGCTTTAGCAAGAAATTTTGTTAAATCAATGCCAATTCTGTATTTACACCATAAATATAATTATCTGCTCTTTTTCCACTATTCACCTGCCTATTTCTCAACAGTACTGTTTATGTAAAAACAAATGTATCAGTGAAATACACTCAGTATAAAGGCCTATTTTGGTCACATATAATAGAATTATATTTAAAAAATTCAAAAGGGGATTCATTCTTTCCAAATTTATGCATCTCTCTCAGCTATTTTTATCATCCAACCTCTATTTCTAATCATTAAGAAGATAGAGAACTTGACTCCTAATTTTAGATGCTCTGAATTGCACCTGCTGGCCACCTAGCCGATAAATTAGATACTACAACATCTGAGAACTTTCAGGCAGAAATTGTGTGGAGAATTCTATAATAGGGATATAAAAAAGATGCAGATAGGATAAAACATAAGAGGCGGTTTTCCCTGCAGTTTTAAGTTTGTAAGTCCGTTTAAAAAAACAGAAGAATATTGTTCATTGTATTTAATAAACTGTGAATCTAAAGAATTTTTACATCACACATTAAAAGGGGGAAAAAAAGACTTGGACTCTGCTCGTGTGTTCTATCTTGCAGGATCAGAGATCTAAGCTAATGAGGTGCCCCTCTAGCTCTACGAAGCTCTTTAGAGGTGAAGACCTGCCCTTACGGTTCTCTTAAGGAATGGAGCCTTCCTGATAAATCTTTCTGCAAAGGAGCCAAGGGTTACTTAAATTTAGAAAGTCCTCAAATTATAAGGAAAATAGATAAAAAGGATAGGAAAAACAGATGAATTAGAAAAATAGAAAAGAGACTTTCAGGAATAGGAAAGAGAAAATTAATTTGTTCCAAAAATGAACAGACTTATGAAATGAGAATGATATAACATGCCACATATTTGAACAAAAAAGCTAAAGAAAAATATGGGTTTAGTGCTGGACTAGAATTGCCTCTAACTTCAGTCAGTTCTATAACTGATCTTGCATATCTAGACAGACTTTTGCTTATAAACAATTATCAATAAGGCACTCCAAAGCAAAGCTCTGGAGAAAGGTCTCATAAAATCATCATTCACACATACCGATTTTCATATATTGGGTTGTTCCATTTCTTCCTATTTGTTCCAAAATACCTCCAGTTTTCATAAAATGGTCTGATTATGGTCATAGACAAGGCAGTCTATCAAGACTGTCTGACACTTTAATTTACATCATCAATAATTCATGAAAAGAGGTGCTGCAAATCTTCAAGCTTCATTACTACTCTCCCTCTCCTTTTCTAAGCATTCAAATTAATTGAAGGGTGCGTAAGTTTCCTAGACCTAATAATAAAAATGTATCCTAGAGGTCAAACGGCATGGCATTTTTATGCTATTTTAAACCACTCAATCTTCTGCTGTTTGTTGTCTCTCATTCTTCATATCAAACTAATATTAGCTATTAGCATTAACAGTGCTATCTTAAAGGCAGAAAATTGATGACACAGTCAAGGACAAGTCCACTTTCTTATGTTCGTAAGCCACAGCAGAAACAGTTTCACTGTGAAATGCCCCTTGAATAAGGTAAGACTCCCACAGCTAAGCAACGGATTTCCAGTTCTGGATTACATAAAAGCATGACTAACTACTATCAGAATTACAGAGAAGCACATTAAATGAATGATGAAGCAAACCACCTATTCTTCACTACTGTGAGCATAAAAATAAAATTAATGACAAATTACAAACAAAAATTTTATTGCTGTAATATAAAATTATGAAAAAAATCTAAAGAAAAGGACTCCATTACATAGCTTCTGATGCTGTTTTAAGATCCTAAAAATCAGTAAATTGTTTAGTAAATTAGCTCAAGCCTGGGATTCCAGGGACCATCACGTTCCTCTATTCCAGATAACAATTGAGAGAAAATTTAGTCCTTTTTTCATTCTACAAATAAAATTAAAAAATGGTGTTTAGCAGTTTCTTCTAGACTTTGACTACAAAAAGGCATAAGGTAAGATCAAAGAAGGAATAAGGACTTAGGAAACATGTTTATTATGCTTCTAATTCATTCTTATTTTTCTTTTTTAATAGAGTGGGAATCCCTGCACTGGGAAATGTGGGAAAAAAGGTCATCCTCTTTTAAAAAGTTTTGCCCCATCATTTATAGTTGTCTTTAGCTTTTCTCTGCAGAGTAAGATTTTAGCCATTCTTGGCAGTATATTCTGTGATTCTCTCCCAAAAGAATAAAAAACACCGTTAGCTGATACTACATAAAGAAAGTTTTGTGGAAGAGCAGCCCAAGATGGACTACAGGTCATGTATCTTTCTTTAGTCTTCAGTAACTTCAAAGTGATTCTCTTTGTTTAAAAAAGTAGAGGAATACCTGGTATTTGAGTTTCTTCAAAGCCTTAGTAGGATCCTTTCTTATTGCTTTAGCACCCATGTTATTTCAACTACAGCCCTAAAAAAAGGTTTTGAGATTGAGGAAAAGCATTAATTTGAGTAGGTCAATTCAGAATGTTACAGCATAGCCTGCCTTAGGATAATTTTATTAAAGGCTGTTTTGTTTCTAGCTCAATTTTTCTAGGAAAAAAAAAATCTTTATGCTACCTAGCTGTTTTTCCAAATTTTATATATTAAACATTTATCTTATTAGCATCTTCTGTCCCTTTAACATGACTTTTTTTTTCACTTTCCTATGAACTGAAAAAAACAGTGTTGAGTTTTCTTGAAAATCACCATAATATAATACTCATACCATTAGGACGTTTAATGACTCAAAGACAGTGTTTTGTCCAGTTACATCTCAGTGCCATACATGGTACATATTTCAAGACATTTAATATTAAAATCTTGTATCTAAAAAGCTACAAATATTATAGAATAATCACCAGTTTTGATAAAAAGTTTATCCAGAAGCATAATCTCAAGATTCTGAGCTACTGATTCTTACCAGAAAAATAAAAAGCAAACACACACAGGACCATATTCTGAAGCTTACTGAGGTAAACAGAATTTTTCCCATTCAGACATGGCTTCAGTAAGATTCACTGTAAACTGAAAGATTTTAAATAGTTTTTCAAAATTCAAGAACCTTCAAGTGATAATTATGCCCAAGAAGTCTATGTTAATGGGCACTGAGGTTTCTCCCTCTCCTTTCCCCTCCCCCTCCAAATACTTAATTCTAATCAGCTGAAGAATTCCCAAGGACTGTGACAAATGCAAATATTTTTACCCTACAAAACTGTTAACATGTATTTTTTCCTTCCCTAGGCAGCAGAATAAAACAAATCTAGAAGCAACTATAACCAACACAACCTACATTTCAAGGCAATGCCACTCCCTAATCTTCTGAGCCTCACTCACTTTGTGATCTTAAAAAAAATAAATAAATAAATAAATAAAAAATTCTCTCCAACAGTCATTTTCATTTCTCTCCCATGGCCTTTTTTAATTAATTGCTATTTCAAAGATACCCTTTTTCTTCAGCATCTCCTGACTGGATTTTCCCTTTAAGAATCTCTTTTCTCAAGGTCTTAATATTTTTTTTTTTCAGATTCATTTTCTATTTATAGGAAATTTATAGGAAATGTATAGGAAATTAATATAGGAGCACTCAAAACCTCTCAAACACCTTAGCTTATCAATTCAATAATGCTCAGTTTGTCAGGATCCCTACCTAAGTTTAGGAAATCCTTTCCTGATTCAGAGGTTGCCAGACTAATGCAGGAAGGGCCAGTGTCATTCTTGCAAACACAAACATTCTGAATTTGAAAGAACAGTAAAATAACACCAATCGTTATAAAGTTTTTAACATGGTAACTTTTGAAAACATTTTAAGTTTTCAGGGTTTTCACTCTAAGATACCTTACAGCAGTGCAGGAGGATCTTCCTAACATCTAGTGCCATATTCAGTTTAAAAAGCATTGCAGCTCATTAGCGTGGCTACCACTCCCTCCCTTCATCACTGGCAAACTAGCCACCCATGCCAACAATTTGCCATTACCCCTAGGAATATGCCTAACTTTTTTTATGCTAAATTCCTGCAATGGAAGATTTGTTTTTTCAGGTTATATGGTGAATGCGAAACAAGATATGTCCCATACTCTACTCCTGGTCCAGAACCAACTTTGGCAAATGTAGAACCTTGGACAAAATCAGCACAGTGTATGCACAGAAGAAAAACCATATGTGGCAGAATTATAAAGCTATAATTCTATGTATTTTCTGTTGCTAAACACTTTACAACTGATTTTTGGCTTGGACATGTGCATTCAGTTCTAAATAAAATCTTGTATATGCAAAATACTGTTTCAAGATCACAGATTATTCTGTGTAAGGAATCATGCTGAAACCTAGCCCTGCTCTCTGCAACTACTGAAAACATGCTAGAGAAGAATTTTTCAAACTTCAAAAGCCTCAGAAGACATTCCAAAAATGCAGCTTCCCTTGTCAAGACTGCAGGAAGTGATCCTTTCAGATGAATAAAGAAACTGAGCTCATGTGTTTATCCCCCATCTTATTCCGAAAGAATTAACTGAATGAAGAAACTGTTTGCCTGTCCATGATCAGAGCAGATTTAACACTTGTCAGCTGCCCTCTTTTTGGAATTGATTCAGCCAATGTTGTCACGTGCTTTAAACACATCCCCAAATCTTGGCCAAATATAGTTACACATTTTTCCAGCACAGAAACACATCAGTTAAACTATTAATGAATTTCCTGTAATAATTCATCACAACTTCCTGGTATGCAAAAGAACTGTAAAAGCCTGAGTTGAACTGGGAATGGGTTTTGGGGTGGAGGGGGAAATCAAACTAACAATGCTAATGCTCTCAGGCATCTATACAGGCAGATCTTCAGAATACTTCAAAAAAATTTTACGGCAGTTCTATTGCTCTCACTGACTTCGACCACATTTTGAATAACTCAGAAGTTAGCAACATTTCTGGCATTGATTCACAATAAACTACTGGATGACACCTTACTCATGAAAATGCACTCATCTACATGGAAAGAATTCACTCATCTATATGGGAAGATTTCCCTACTAGAATTCTTCTATACATTAGTCTTGTAGATGAGGTACGACAGAAAGATGAATGTTATTTCAGAAATAAAGAATAGGTATTACCTATTCCTTTGGAAAAATTTTTTACCAAAATTTACAGCAACTCAATACAATACTGCAGTTTACTTAGGCAACTGATTGTTTATATAGTTGAACACACTAATTAACATATTAAAAAGCAGCAAACAATAGTAACAAGCTTTCACTAACCAATCAGAAGGCTCTTGAAATTCATAATTAAATGCTGCTGTAATTATTCCTCACACTGGGCACAGCTTTGGAACCTTCCTTCTTTTTTAGAAGTCTGATAAAGCGTATCCACTAGAATTACAGCATGCAAGCTCAAACGCCCTCTCCAGCGTGGCTGCTGACTAAGGATCACAACGAATCTATACTCCAAAAGTGACTACTGAAACTAACCAAGAATCAACATGAAAATATTGAACAATCATTCTGATATACTGCAGATGGAATTGATAGATAAGCCTACTGTAAAGATTGCCCAATTTTTTTCATTTTAAGACTCTACTCTGTTCTGCTAGAATTTAACTGCACAAGCCAAATGCCAAATCTTTTTGCAAACATTAAGCAATCCATGAGAATGTGGGTGAATTAAATTGTTTTCACTAATATAAAATTCTGGAAACCTCTTATTTTAGTAATTTTAAGTTTTAAGACAAACACCATACCTTTGCCAACCCCTACCTGAATTTGATCTCTTATATTTATATGCTACAAAGCAATCTTTATTAACATTACTGAAGAGTCTTTTCCCATGTAGACCCTGCCTCAACTCGGTTCACAGAACAGACAATGTTTACCTACTGAACTCAAAGTTTTCTTTATTCCTTATTGTTCAGGTATGGGATATATGCCTTTATATCTGAATACACTCCTCCAACTCTGCTCTGCAAACAAGATTATCAGTATATTTAGGGGGGTTCCTTTCACAGTCATCATTGCATATATCCAAGTGAGTATACAAACCTGGTTTGTTCTCAGCACAGATCTATGCTGTAAACTGAGTGAGGCAAGGGTCCTGAAAAAGACCATGAGATGATTATACATGCTTACCTTTGGGCATAGATGAGCAGACTATCCCCAACCTTCCTTTAAAACCATCAAAGCCCTCTTTGTATTACATTTGACAGTCACCAACTAAAAAACCATGCCCGTTTATTGCATTATTTGAGCACTGCATAATCCTTATCTCTATCTGTAGACAAAGAAGTGACTCACAGAAAATGTTACGGCCTAGCAAAGAAATAAATTTGGAGCTCCAGAATTCCCTCTTAGTGCTTTAGTCATTGAGCCCTCTTCACTTTCTGTGGCCCTCCTAGCCTGAAACAAACAATTTCACCATGTGGAAAGGGAGAGCGAAAGTAAGGAAAGGAATATGTCTGGGGAAGCAGAACTAAAAATAATTTTAGTAAGGTCAAGTCTCTTCAGACTAGCCATTGGGATTATTCCTCAAAATAAAACAGGAAAAAAGTCACTACCCTAATATACTGCACATTAAACACCTCTCCTAGAAGCAATGGCAACTACATCATTTCAAACTCTCCTGCTGCCTGAAAAATAACATTATCCCACATGGACACAGCCTTCAGCCATCTTGCCTTGCTCACTTGTAACACAACCCCTATACTACTCACGGCATTCACTGTACTGTGATTTTTTGCATCTTGTATTTAAATGTTGGCTCTTATGTTTTTGTGTTTCTCTTCATTCAGTATTTCTCACAAGAAACAGATGCACGAACCTGGTTTGAACAGTTCCTCTCTTCCTTCTACATTAAACAATAAATAAATAAATTATATATAAATTAATAATAAAACAGGTTGCAACACTTCCAAGATAAAAAAAATTATAGTATGCATTTATCACCATGATCTGATGAAAATGATTGCCAAATCTGATTTTGGTTTATATTTGCCCCTTACCAACAGCTGCAGAAAGGGAAGCTGCATCCTCTGGAGAAATGTTTTTCTTAAAATTTTCTCATAAAAATATAAACAATATACAGAATTTAATAATAATAAAAAACAGTAGGATTCCAGTGAAAGACTATAAAATTTACCAGAAGAACTTGATCTTTTTATAGGTTTTTGAACCACTCCATATAACTCTATAGAAGTAATATAATTCTCTTTTAAATCTTATAGGATGTTTGAAAATAAACCTGTGGAAAGAGTATTCTTCTTGTTTACATTTTTCTAGAGTCTGTCCATAAAAATGGACACCATAAAACATCGGTTTGCTTTGGAACAATTAACTATTTTTTAAAAAACATTATGTGTGTCATAATGCAGTAGTGACTGCACAAAAAATAGTAAAATAATTTCCACCCTGTTTTAGTATTTCCTGACCAAAAGGCATAGTTCTCAAATGTGGAAGGATTTCCTTATGTCAGCCAAATCCATACCTAGTCAGAACAGCACTTAAGCCTCTGCTTGTTCTTTTAACCTGTTCTGGAGTTCCAGTTACCTTGGCAGAGTTAATATTCCCGATGTAGCAGGTATAAACGTAATTTTTTTCTGTCAAAAAGATGTTTTACTTAATCAGGACTTTAAATTAAATGCCACTTTACTATCTTTGTTTTCTAAAGAAAAAGACTCACCTGTCCCCCACCTAACAACTTCGAACCAGTTGGCCATTTATAAGTAAGTCATACCAGAGGATAGAGATTTTGAAAACAGTTACATCTCTACCCAATTGTGAAAATAAGGGGCCAGACAGAGAAGAAAGTTGTAATGGAAACTAAAGACTTTCTGACAGCAACAAATCTGCTCTCAGAAGAGGCTTTATAATATGTCAACAGCAGGAAAAAGGTGAATTGGAACTGGAAGTCAACCATAAGACATTCATTCACAGAAAGTGAGATTTCTTTAGTTCCAATACTCACTGAACTGCTTCAGTTTTTTTCTGATTTTTACTGAGGTACAATTCATAAAGGATGGAACATTGTATCTACTAATAAATGTAATTAACAAAATACTACATGCCTATATAGCCAAGATATAAGTATGGCCAATAAGATAGATCTATCATAACCTTATAAAGCAGAATATTCAGAGAATCCACAAAGCTCTACTTGAACTACTAGGTGGGATCTGAATTAAACAAGTAAAAGCAATAACACTGTGAATTAAATAATGAGATCTGGACTGTAGCCCTCTTTAATAAAGTCTTGAAGAACAAGCAGACAAAAAAAAGAAAAAAAAAAGCAGAGAAAATCTTCTTGACTTTCCTAACTACAGGTTAGGAACACTAATACATGCACGTATATATGTATATATGTGTGTCTGTATGTTCATATAGATAAAAACTCCACCTGAAGTTTGAAAGCACTAGGACCACGAATGTTCTCATCCTCTTATCTCAGACTGACAATTCACATCTGTTTTTGTAATGCACATAATTGGCACACTGGCATTGTACTTGTCTGAACAGCAGAACTGCAAAGAAGAATTTCTATCCCGCATTTTCCTTTAGCCTCCACTATTGCCAAGACTTTTACTTTCAGAGACAAGGTTTTGGTTTCTGGAGGCAGAACTTTGCTCACAGTATGATTAGAAACTGTAACAATTACCTTATTTTAGAATAGCATTGCTGGTAAACATAAAAAAATAAAATCTGCAATGTTTGTTCACTATAATTACTAATGCACACATCCTGATCTATATATTCAAGGAATGCGCAAACAGTAGCAGCATGAGACGGGAGTGTAATAATTTTCCTCACACTATTTTATAACGTTGACTATTGCTAGTTTAACAAAAGCAGAAATTATTTCAAAGACCATTGCATTTAACTTATATGAATTTGTCAGGATTCCAGCGCAAGATAAGTTGCTATAATGAAATTCAAACCCAAGATGAACTAAATCTGTACTTCTCTAGAGACTAATGGGTACATTTCTTCCACCAAATGCCCCAGACTCTTTAAATTGTTGAGAATACAAAATCATTGAAATTTTGCTGGCTTTTCATTTCAGTAAGTGATGTATGCCATCAAGCTTTCAAAGAAAAGTTGCTAATGTGGCTACTAGAGGTGGCATTAGCAGTAGAGAGGTATTTATAACAGTCATCGTACTTGAAACTGTAGCAGAATGGCTCATTTTATTACAAAAGCATTGGAAAGCCATTGATTCACAAGTACTACAATAGCCAGTCATTGGCTCAGTGATAGGCAAGATACTGACATGCAAAGAGATGGGACTAAAGACTGAGGAAACAGAAAATTAAGAACTCTGGGACTCTCCAGAAGTTAGTTTTGGGAGATACTTTCAGCTGTCAAAAAACCTGGGTTAAGGTGGAGGCCTACTGCAAAAGTGAGTCGTACCAGCTATGTTAGCTGTTTCCAAAATACAATAAATGTAGTCATTAGAGAAGTCATTTTAAAAAGATCAACACTCCCTTCTCACTTAAAAATTAAGGAAGTGGCAATTACAACAAGTATAAATATGGGTAGACAAGCCTGCAGTTTAAAACCAACCAACACCTTCCATCCTTAAAACAATGAATACCACTGATAGAAAACACAAGTAATACAAAATGTCTTTGCCAGTACTAAGGCTTGGTTGGTTATGTTGTGATAAACTAAAATTATGAAACTATATTCTTTGCTTCATTCTATAATGGTACTTGTTCATTTTCCACCAAGATGCAATTTTCCCTTTTATCAAATGCTTTCTTCTTTTTAACTCCCCCACTTAATCTGTTCTGCTGTTGAGGCACCAACTTAAATACACAATGACTAACCAAGGAGACCCTGTAGCTGCAATGCACCAAACCAATTTTGCTGAACATTCATGGGTCACAGACACCAGCCTCACGTGCCTTTTTTTGGAGACAAATGACAAACACGTCCATTTCTTTCTCCAGACAGCACAGGCATCCTATCACCTCATCGAGCAGAACAACTTTGTTCTGCTGCCAAAAGGTTCAATCCAAGCCTAGAATATAACCATTACAAACTTTCATGGTCAAAAGATAAAGATGCCTGAGGTGTGTAAATACATTTGTTTAATATCAAATAATACCATATAATGAACTAAAGCATTTGATGCTGAATAGCAAAGTTGATGTTCAATACTTGGGCTGAAATCCTACCCTACTTGATTTCAATACAAAAAAGTTGTTGATGCCATTTATTATATGCCATTTACTATGTACATTTGATTTTTAAAACTATAAAAATATGAATCACAGAATAGTTATTAAACAAAAGGACTTCCACTTCCCATTGTAAGGGAAAAGAAGTTTGGAAGATGAGAACTTGATCCTGCAAAGTGGTCAAAACTTAGTTGCCAGTCCAACAGAACATTTCAACGTGTTTAATTTTAAGCACACACAAAATCAAAAGAGTAAATCGCCTGTTTAAGTAATTTCCCAGATTAATGCCATGATGTTCAAGATGAAACACAGACGTGCTTGCACATCAATTATGTCCTAAAATTCAAACAGAAATTTGAAGATAGACACTAAACCTAGAATTTAAAGTGCAAGAAGTGCAAGTTTTCCCAAGTGCAATCAAAAACCAAGGAGACAAAAAAAGGTTCTTCTCAAAACAAATCTGGATTAAATTCAGGATACTGCAAAACTGCTGTCAGGAAAAATAGCATGTCAGTTGGGATAACAACAAAATAATCTCAAATAACTTTTCCACCTCTTAACCACCATAATTCTCCAAAAATTAAAATACTCCTGTGACCAATTATTTCAAATAAATGCCATTCAAAGGGGTAGAGGATTGCCAACTGCCAGTGACAAAAAGATAAAAAATACAGCTTTCTTGAAAAGTATAGAGAATTTTTGAATACCTCTAAGGATAATGACTAAGGATTAAGTCTCCTTGTTGTATTAGGCATCCAAAAAATAAAGAAATTTTATACCCACACGTTTGTATACTTTAAAAACTTCTTTTACCTTAAGGACTTTTACCACTACTTAGAAGGAAAATCTGTGATTGCAAAGGATTTTACTAAACACTAATTACTACATGCTTAATTTCCCTTGATCTTACAGTAGACAGCATATAAAAGATTAATATATCTTGTGGATATTTGCGTTCCGAAAAATTAAGCAGGCCAATAAAAATATGCTTAGAAGAAATTATTCTTCCTTCTCTTTAAGACCACCATGATCAGTCTGACACTATTTGAGATCCTTAAACACTCTGTCTCAGTGCTATGACCAGGCACTGATGAAGCCTCTGATACAAAATCATTAGGAACTCAGTCAGTGTTCCTTATTACTGCAGCTTTTTACAGTACTCTTCTGTAGCCTTCCTTTTCTCTATATGAAACTTCACGTTCTCAAAAGCAATTCCCTGAAAGAGAATTCTTAGCCATTCATCAAATTTCAACTTTTCATTTCTGTTGCTTTAAAATCCCACACACTATGCAGACCCCTAGTATTAGAGTATCCCTGTGCTTTTATCAAAGAAAGCATTTTAGTGTGGTGGAAGTCACTCCTGAAGAAGAATTATTTCTCTTAGGATAAGGATTAAACAGTCAAAAGAGGATTACTGCTATACAACTAGTACTCTATACATTATCAGAACCAGAAACACAAACTTCAAGAGATACTTCAGCAACTTGTTCAAAGAGTAGATACACTAAAAGATACAACTTAGTATGCAACATACTGATGAAAATATACACCTATTTGTACTTATACAATACCTATACAAAGGCTACAGCTATTTGTACCTATGCAAACCTATACAATAAACTATACTCGTATTTATTTCAGAAATAAGGCTACATGATATTGTGCAGTATACTTTACACAAGATATTAGCAAAGTTTACATACTGTTCAGCACTAGGCTAAGAGATTGTTCTCCTTTATTTACAACATTTTTCAGGAGCATGATACGTACTCAAGATTCACCTGGAAACACTAAGAAACTTACATTAATGCACTTATGTTTAAAAATTACTCCAGTTTGTTCTACTATATACAATAGGGAGAAAACAAAACAGTGGTCTTAAACTTAATGACTAACCACTGGGTTTGGAGATTACTTCCTATAAATTAAGCAACAAATCTGTTTGTAAATGGGCAATAGGAATAGCACTCTGGACACTAAACAAGTACAATTTTGCCATGCAACAAGTGTATACGTATAAATATGTGTAAGAACATGCAACAAAGTACACACTTCTAAAACAAAGAATTTATACATGCCAAAAGGAAGATTTCTTTCTGAAAAAAATTAAAAACCTCTTAGTGTTAATTTTAAGAAGCAAAGTAGTATGTATACATAGATGTATGTCTATATACACAATTAAAATAGGATCTCTGCTGACTACAAAATGCTGAGCCTTTTGTAGACAAGAGACTGAACATACCTACTGGCATGGAGACTAAAAGCACAGAGAAATCTCAGAATTTTCAAACAACAGCAGGAAACAATATACATTTATAATATATAATTGGATAATTTTCAAGCTTCATGCCATCACTTCAGTCAAAAATTCTGTAAAGAAAATCGCAAATCACAAAAATTTGTTTTGTCTGATTAGAAAGCATTCTGTTTCTAACACTACTGATTTAACAGATGGAAATAGTTTTTAAGAAGTGCTTTAGTCATCATAAAGTACTAACAATCATATCAATTAAACACATTTGTAGAACTAAAAAACTTGTGGCTTCATTATCTTTCTACACAGCTATTTCTACAGGTATTTCTCACAAAATACCATTTAATTATAGCAACTTATGCAATACAGCATGATGGGGAAGTAAATAAACCACTACAACTTGAATCCATTTTGTCATGTTGATAAATACTGCCAATAATAAGTTCATATTAGAATGCCTGTACATATTTCCACAACCGTATGTTGCGTTCACCATTTTATACTATTTCTGATGCATGAAAGGTCCTCATGTTTCAGTCCCTGCATCAGGTTAAAAGCCCTTTGGAAACAATGGTTACTGTAAGAATGAGTATAGGTTCAACATGCTCTCTACATAAAATTCTTGAATAGCCTTGCTTAGCACTGATTTAAAAACAAGTTTTTGTTCCTGTGCAATCACTAGTTTATACTGGAAATGGCATGTGAGTGAAAGAATGACTAAGTGAGTATAAAGGAATTACATTACTACAAGAAATACCCATTAGTAGAACTACAACCAACAGTTTGATATTCCAAATACTACCCTAACTATATATTTATTTGCCTATTTGCTCATGATAAAAAGTAAACTGCAAAAATCTCCACAAGTTTCTGCACTGAATCAATACGTTTATATAAATCATACTGGCAGAAATAAGGTCTAAAGAAGAGTTCAGTGAAGAGAATTAAAAGGAAACATACTATCCCATCAGGTCCTAAATACAGAGAGCATAAACCCTTTCTTTGCAGTTATGGCTGAAAGAAACCATGTTTCCCCAAGACAAATCAGAATCTGAAGTGCAAGCATCAGGAAAAAAAGTATCTGTAGAAATCAACAGCACTGAAACAGCATTTGATAACGAGAAGAACTTGTCTCTATCATCATAAAACAACTGGACAACACTTCATAAGAGATTATAAAAATACTAAGAATTTGTATAGGAATGCCCTTCCTCTTCTCTGATCCTTCCACTCTGATTGAAAGGTAACTGTTCATAGGAAGAAGAAAGCAGGAATTCAGACACCTTCCGTGCACTATCATTGAGGGAGAAAAAGACAAGTAAGTTTTACAGAAAGTTCCTTTTGAAGTATCTTAAAGTTCCTATAGTGAAGGAAACCAATCAAGGATTTCAGATTAGTCTGACTTCTGACTTTTCCTCGATTATGATTCAATACAAAATCACCAAAACAACAAATTATTCACAGAATATTTACAAATATCTCTTGGGCTAGGTACCAGACACCTTACGAATATAAGGACCTCAAAAATACCATTTTTCTTATGTCACTTTTTTCTTATCCTGACTGTTTCCTGTGACCACATGATAATGTGATACCTTGGCTAAATATAACGTTGAAACCTACACAATATTCACAAAAAGTTGTGAGCTTGTCCTCCAACAAACCTCCACCTTAATCAATATGAAGTTCTCATCCCCAGAGCAAATCGTTTAAGATTTTTAACACTGTAAACAAAATGTGACAGATAGCACTTTATGTATTAATTAAATAGAAGAACGGAATGCTGTCCACCGGTTTTCTCAAACAAAAATAATTCTCCCACTGTTATTATCATGGACTATGTGTGGTAGGCTAATTTCCACTTCCAGCTACACCAAAGTAAATTCAGAGTAAATCCATTAACCAAATTTTTCTAGAGTCATTGGGAAATGAATCTGGCTATGTGCATATGCACAAATGTAATAGCATCTATTTCTGAAATCATAGGACAGATCATCTCTGTGGCATTTATGTCAGAGCCATGACAAAATGCTTTTCTGAGATTAATAAGTGACAGAAAGAAGGCTGTTTTCAATGGAAAAGGGAAGCCAAGAGCTGGCTTGTTTCCATGGAAACAGTAGCAGCAGCAGGCAGAACAGCTGTAGAGAAAAAGGCAGAAATCTTTCTTATTTTACCTCACTGATATGCCAGTACCATCAGACCATCTAAATTTAAGGTAGATCAAGTCAGTTTATGTTGAACAGGTAATTTATTAAGCAACAACTTACAATTAAGCCTTCTAAGAGCCAGCATTACAGACATAAATTAATAGAAATCATTTATAATGTGATTTAGTCAGCCCATGTACACATGAAGCTATGGATTCAGTGAACATCTGTAATAGTGATGCATTATCATTTCTGTCATTTTGTTAGATACAAATCTTACTTTAAAAGGAACTGCAGCTCCCACAGACTAAATGCTTCAAGCAGAATGACTGGTTTTAGCCAGTTTAAACTAATGGTCTCTTTTCCCACCTAAAAATAAATTCAACTCTTTGATGGCAAAAGGAATTTCCTCCCTTTCAGTTTCTTTATCATCCTTTACTATTTTCTTTATACAGTTTTATAATCATTTCCAGACAGAAAAACTCTGCATAACTCAGAAATTATTAGAAGGTAACTCCTAACATGTACTTGCTTTCCTTGTTGAAGATGAAATGAAGAGTAAAAGACTTGCACTTATGAATTGAAGGGCTTTTCTATTATTTTTTAAGAAAGCAGATAAACTCTGATCTTTTACTATTAATCTACATATGTGTATTCTGAGCTGAAAATATTTTCACTTCATTCACTGTGTCTCAATCAGACTATCCCAGCAGTGCTGCTTACACCAAAAATAAAAACTGTCTTGCATCACAAACAGCCAAAGCCCTAAATACACTCCACCTAAATCATTCACCCAGTATACAACAGGTATCTAGGTACCTGGAAAAAATGCAACCAAATCACCAAATAGAGAGGTGAGATGCCTTTACTAAGAACTTTCTCTAACAATGAGGTCCATGACTTCAGCATTTTGAGTGGATCTACAAAATCATATTTTCTCCCTCTCCCACCTTGCTCATTTCAGATGATTCTACCTATCACCAGCATCACAGATGTTCAAAGCTGGCTTAGACATTACGGGACACTTACATGCGTCTCTGTCAATGTAACTTCACATAAAGCAGTACATATGGACTTCATATTTCCATCCAACATCAAATACTGCCTACTGCTCAAGTCCAGCCCCTCATGTAAAGATGAAGTGGGATAAGATCAGTATTTTTAAAAACACTTACAAGATCTAAGTATCTTAAGTCCCAGACTGGAAGGCTCTTGGAGGTTTTACTTGCATTTCAGTGAATACTTACAAATACGCACAGAGAACTTTACAAATACTTGTCAATTAATTTTTATCCTTCCCTTGTAAATCAAGTAATTATGATGTTACTTATGCATAAAGAATGCATAGCAAAGGGGTTATGTAACTTGCCTTCAGTTGCTGGAAATGAAAAGGGAATTAGAGGCAGTACCTGCTGGAGTACCCTAGGCCACATTGACTCTTCTGTTGCTTAGCTACCCAACTTTGTAGTCACTGTCCCCTTATCTGTGAACGGATTTACAGTCTTCTCAAAAAGTGAAGGGCATATGGATACGAAGTTCATGAATCCCAGGCCCACTCTTGAGTACCTGTAGTAAGTACATGAGCAATCCATAAACCTTAGGAAACATCAATGACAAATACTAATTATTTCTTTATACGGAATCATATTTCAACTATCATTCAAATGTAAAAGGCCTAAAAAGCTTAATTAATTTGAAACACTGACATTGTAGCTCCTGCTGGTCATCTGCAGACACTCTTTCAAACTCAGTGCTTAATTATGCCTCTTGCACTTTCTCACAAACTATTTAGACATAGCTTTGGACTTTACTATTCCAAAGTATAATGAATACTTCGCACTTATGAACCAATTGCCATCAAAGGATATCAGTGTCATTTACGGATATTGACTAATCGAACTCACAATACACACGTATGATTCAGATAAGAATGATAGTATCTGTTTCATAGATGCTTAAACCAACGCACAGAAAGATTTAGTTGGTTGTCCAATACTTCTCCTATGACAATATCTTATGTCAGGATCTTTCTATATCCACATAATAGTATTCTGTCAAATAGCAGTGTGTGAATGATTGCTCTGTTACTTAAGCCTGCAGTAAAAGGAGTACCACTGTACCATTTAATTTCAATTCAGTCTTTGAAATCCAAAATGATAAAATGAAAACAGAAATAATATTAAGACATAATTCCTGAACTTGAGGTACAAAGTGTTGCAGGTTTCAAAGCAACTGTATATAGGTGTATTACAGTATACATCTACAAAAAGCAAGATTAGTAGATGTCACTATCTGAATATAAAACTGCATACAATAAAAGTTGAAAATCTTTCAGAATCTCAGATGAAGTATACCTTTTTGTTAACAAACTAGTTTCACTATTTATATAACATCATTGGATGGTCTTGCTAGAACAATCTTGCGCGTGCACTATCCCCCAATAGGTTACCATGGCAACTTATATTTGAATTTCTGTAAATTTCTATTTTTAGAGATCACAATTCAGGATAAAGAAAGTCACAAATATTAAGGGCCAATTCATTAATAAAAAATATCCAATTGTTATCATTATCACACTTCCCAGAACAGACATCACTGAAGTTAAATCAGGCAGGAATCCTAAAAAAAAAAAAACTACTGCAATTATTAAGAAAGTTTACCACTAAGCAGCCTCACCATAATTTAAGTGGTATATGAGTCTCTAACACTGTGAGGCAAAGACTGATGTCCTTAGAGTTTTGTCTTGATTTCAGTAAGGCCAGGATTTCACCCGAAATGGTTTTAGAGCTACACATCATTTCAGCTGACACAAAACAAAACTGTAGTTGCCAGAATACTCAGAAAGTAATATCTCTGTTTCAGGTGTGAGGAAATGCTGAATTGAAAGGAACATCTCAGTTCCAAACTAAGGTTACCACGACCTTAAATTGTTTATTATGTGTTCAAGTGTGCTTATTAAGCGTATGCTAGTCCTTAAATACAAATTTATTTACTGCTTTAAAAGTTGTCAGCAATTCTCAAAACTGCCTCACTACCTGAAAGATCAACATACAGGGTAGCAGTCTTGAGGAGAACTAAAACACTAACTTAGACACAGTTATTATAGCTCTGACACTCTCCTACTCATCTGAAATCTGAATATAACATTTAAAACCAGTTCTCAACACTATAAAAAGCTAAATGCATTATCTTCTAAAAGATTAATATTGCCACTTTACAAGTTTATATTATTCATTTTGCAGATTCAAAATGTTTTTACTCAAACCACTGATGCTAATGTTCAGGATATTCTAGTAAGGACGGACAATTTGGAAGACTATCAAGGAATTCAAGCGGATTGAAAACACAAGTGGCAGCTATAACCTCATGGTGTAATTGCAATCAGCATGCCTATCTCCACATTTCACCTGGTATCTTCCATTTAACTTTTACTTCATATTCATCAAATCTCTAGCAAAATAGAGGGGAAAGATTCTGTACTGTACAAGCCACAGATCCAGTGTGGCCAGCACACCTTTAAAGAAATAGTAGGTGATGGAACTGCAATGGAACCACCATGCACACTACTATTTTGTCAGATAACTGACAGCAACATTTACTTTAAAATTCAGACAGCAAAGATGTGAGCAACGTGTATGTCATTGATGAGCAAAAATAGACACTTCTGGTAGTTTTTCTTCAGAACTAATCCTGCACTAAAAATGTATTTCAGTATCATTCGGAGTCAGCTGTCAAGGCAAAACAAACTGGTACACAATTTTTGAAAATGTAACCAGTGCTGGCACTCAGCAAAGGACAGTAATTCCTATGAGGCCTTTCGTGTGGTTTTTTTTTTTTTTTTTTAATTTATCCCACTAAGTTCATAGGAGTTGCTAACTTTTTCATAGAAACTGGATCAGGCCATAAGGTACTATTCGGGGAATCACTTAACATATGCTTATGTTTGCATCCACAAGACTTCCAGAGAAATTCGTATGAGTGACCTGGAGATGACTCTGACAGTAACTGTACTTTTTGCAGGATGAGGCTTAGGTCTGAATGCTTCACACACAATCCTGATACATATGCTGCAAAACAGTTATTACCATTTTAAAAAACAAACACATTTCCCACTACAATTTCTTCTTTTTTTGTGCATCGCAGAGAGGATTTGTTGCTGGTTGCCTTTTTCATTGTTAAACTTGAGAAAACCACTGTATTTTTTCCCCTTCAAAGGAATTAAAAGGTTTACTTGCTCCAAAACCACAGTTTAGAAAGTGAATCCCCATCCCCACTGATAACAACAACTAACATGCAGGAGTAGAATCAGAATCGCCCTCAAAAGCGGAAAACATTCAATGGCAAAATCTAAAATCCCTACCTAAATAAGGGTAACCTAGCAAAGCCTTTCATGCCCTTACGCTCCAATCCACAACCAGAGAGTCAGCGACGGTCACTCTGAGAAGTCAGCGGCAGGAGCGCCAGGGTCACCCTCTCTCTGCCGCACTCGCTTTGCTGAACTCGGATCACCTTCCCGGGTGCAGCGCAAAGCTGGCGAAGGGCCGAGGTCACCCCGCCACCGCCTCGCCCCACACGGGAAACCCAGCGGCGGGGCGACGGCGGTCCGGCGGGCCAGCCACCCCGACCCGCGCACGCAGGCCTTCGGCAAGGACGAGATGGCGTCCGGGGCGTCCCTACCCGCGCGAGCGGCCCGCGGGGAGGCAGCACCTCTGCACCCAGTGGGGCGCGTGGGGCTCCCGGGGGCGAGACTCTCAACACGGTGCCCCCAGAAGCGCCCGCCCGCGCAGCGGGGACGGGGGCCGCCACCGTCGCCCACCCCGGCAGGCCAAACACGCGGCGAGGCGGCGCCACCGCTCGCCCTCCCGCCCGGAGTAGAGCAGAGCGGGCCGCGCCTCGCCTCGCCCCGGCGCACGCACCCCCCAACGGTCACCAACGGCTGCCGCGGGCGGCCGCTGCCGCGGGCGGCCCCATCGCGGCGCCCCCTGCCGGGCGGGCGGCGGCACTTACCCTGGCGGCCCGCGAGGAGTAGGGGTCCTCGAAGAGCGCCCAGACGCGGGGCTGCAGCCGCCGCCAGCGCCCGCCCTTGCCGTCGGCGGCGCCGGCGGCCGCCCCCACGTCCTCGATACCCAGCCTCTTGGCGGCCAGGTCGTCGTCGTCGCCGCCGCCGTCGGGGGGCGGCTCGCCCGTGAGCAGGTCGGGCGCCTCGAAGATGTCGAGCGCCTCCTCGGCGTCGCGGTGCTGGCGGTAGGTCATCCAGCAGCAGGGCTCCACGTCGGTCTCGTCGATGCCCCAGAAGGCCAGCTCCTCCTCGAAGAGCGGCCCGCAGACGTCGGCGGGGCAGTGCAGCTTGCCGGTGCGGTAGTAGTTGAGCACATAGGCGAAGACCCCCGGGTGCCGGTCGAAGAAGAACTCGCTGGCGCCGCCGCTGCTCCGGGGGCTGCAGCTGCTGCCGCCGGACTCGGGGCAGCCGCCCGCCAGCGGCACCGGCGGGTTGGGGGGCGCCGGCGCCGGCGGCTCCTCGCCGCCCGGGGACTCGCCCTGGGGCTCGCAGGCGAGCAGGGCCAGGCGGGTGCCCGGCAGGGTCTTCAGGGTGCTGCGGTAGGTCTCGTGCCGCGTGCCCCCCACGTTGAGGATCACCCTCTCGTTGTCCTCGAGCTTCCCCATCGCTCCGGGTCGGACATGACTGGGGAGGGCGCGGGAGATGGCGGCGGGGGAGGGAGGCAGCGACGGAGGAGGCCGGGCGGCGGGAGGCGGGCGCCGGCCCCGCCGGGGCGCTGGGCAGGCGGGCGAGGACGGCGGGCAGGTTCGCGGGAGACTAGTTTCCGCCTTAAAAACAGCGACAACAACAAAAATCAAGAAGGAGACACCCAAGCAGCACAGCTCTCTCTTCCCCCTCCGCGGCTTCGCCTTCGCCACCGAGCCCAGCCCCCGCCGGGCGCCCCCCGCACCTCGGGGGCTCGTCCCGCCGCGGAGCCGCTCCGCGGGCGGCCCCGGCCGCGGGAGGCGCGCAGGGCTCCGGACACCCCCCCGCCCCCGGGGCTGCCCCCCAAAGCAGCCTACCGAAACGGCACTGCTGCACCTCCGCCCCCGTCCGGGTCAGCCGCCGTCCCCAGCCCCGTCTCCCTCTCGGGGCTACTTGAACGGAGCGGATGGAAGAGAAAGTGAGCAGTTAATTATTTAATGGACATCTATCTTTTATTATGCTAACAGCGTAATAAGGAGAAAAAAAGAAAAGAGGGAGTGGAGGTTTCTTTCCCTTTTTTTTTTTTTTCTCTCCTCTCCTTTTTGGGAGGGAGGAATTGCTCCCTGGGAGGAAATACCGAGCCCTCTAAGCAGCTCAGGCAGCAGGCACACCCTTGTAAAAGCTGAATGTGTGGAGCTTGGGTTGCTACTTTCTCAGCTAAATCATGAGGATGAGCACGCATCTCGAGGAAGAGCCGCTGGAAGCAGAGCAAGGCTGCCGCGGATTTTTCCACGGTCTCTCCCTGACCCCTGCCAGCCCCTCTTCCTTCCTGCCACCCCTCAGATACCTCAGCAAGGGGCGAGAAAGTGGCTCCTCTTCCTACACCAGGCTCCGTTTGCTTCGCAGCGGATGCCGGAATCTCAGCCGATCTGCGCTTCTCTCTGTCAGGCGAGAACTACTTGTTGTTTTTTTCCATGTTCAGGTAGCTATTTTACCTCCCTCCATGCTCAACTCCGAAAGGAATAAAAGCTGCTCCCGCTGCCTGCTCGGAGATCCTGCTTCCTTCATTTTACAAGAGAGATGCAGTCTGTCTGCATCGGGACTGCGAGTAAGCATCACCGACGGAAAGCAAAACCATAGGGCAGGGCAGGGCACCCAGGGCACCAGTGCTGCCGTAATCCCAGCGGCTCGTCGGGAAGAGGAATCTAAAGGTGAAAACACACCTCTCGTTGGGGTTGTAGCCCCTCCCCGGGGCGGGGGCAGGGTAGCCGTCCCTCCATACCCCTCCAGCCCCCCACTCCCAGCGCTGTGGGGTGGAGGGAGGCGACAGCTAAAACAAATACCACATCTATCTGAAAAAGGCAACACCACCTCCACTCTGCTACATGTAAATTTGGTTCACTTAAGGAAAACACCAGAAAGGGATGGGGACTGAGAAAAGCTATTTATCGGATGGGTGCAGGGAGAGCAGCGCCTGGCTACACGTGACAGTAAAGAGGTGCTGGTCACCTCTCCAGGACAGGGTCTTTACACCTAGCAGACCTGTGCTTACAGCTCCTGACTCACATAGTGTCCGCAGACTCGGCGGGGCTAGCAGGGGTGCTGGCTGGCTGCAGCAGGGAGAAGCACCCTGGCTTCCGAGCAACCCTCGGAGCCAGCCCAAGTGTTCGCCAGCAGCTGGAGGAGACCCTGCCTACAGGTCTCTTCAGGCAAGCCGGAGGGAGGGGTCAAGGAGAGGGGATCCAACTTTTATGTCAGCCAGAGAAAAACAGATATAGTGCCCTGGGTACATTTCACACTCAGTACACTTTGTCCTCAGTACGGGCGGGGGTGGGGGGGAAGCTGAGAGCCCCCAATAAAGTGTAAGCCCACAAGCCCTCTCTAAATGCGTCTGCCAGTGACTGCCACCAACCCAGCTGAGTTATTTTATACAGCCCAGTTTACTGATGCCTGGTTTCAGCCAAGTTGGGAGCTGGTCAAAGGGAAAAGAAGCTTCCAAACCCAGAAAGAAGATATGCAAAGTGAGAGGTGATTCCTCCTGCTGCTTCCTCAAAAGAAAGTTCTTCCTCCATGCCAAGGGCAGTCCCTGGCACCAAGGAGGGTAATGAGTGAGATGAGGGTAGCTGAGATGCCCCCCTTCCACATCAGAGCCTTTGGTGGGACATCTGCTGGAAGCAATGATCAGAGGACACTGTGCTTCAAACAGATTGCTTTAACCCAGATTTGTCTGTATGTGGCACTCATGATGTAAATACAGAATCCCAAAGCAACAGCAGAATTGTTTCAAAGAAATGTTTCAAAAGCTTACTCCAGATGTACATTTTGAAGTTCCTAAAAAAAGCCAGGGCAGAATATATCCTGCCAAAGCAAATCTAATCAGTTAGTGAAAACTCCTGGGAGCCAAAATTAATATTCAATTACATAGTTGTAAATCCAGTGGAAGAGACTCACCCATCCTAAACTGAAGCAATACAACTCATGCCATACTTTCCTTTGCAAAGGGGATTTTTGTGGAAAGGGGATATATGGAAGGAGGGAGTAGACCAAAATGAATATTCATTGTCTTCTCTGTGACCTATGAGAGGTTTCTGGAGAAATGCATTACATTACATTCTGGAGAAATATATTACAGCTCTGCAGCATTCATCCCTTATGGAAAACCATGGGGTTGCAGTAGCTGCCAAAATGCCAGGCAAACTATCATCACAGAATACTAGGATTTGCCTCTGAATTACCAGTGTCTGCTGAAGTCCCACATGCATGATGAAGTTACAAACCAGCTTATCACTCACCTCCACCAAAAAAAACAACCAAAGACTAACCAGGACAGCTGCTCATAAACAAAATTTTAGAGACATACCTAGTAATGCAAATGCCATGAGAAAGGCCTGTATTATGAGAAATTAGTTTACACTTCAGGCTTCTTAAACACACAGTTTTTTACTGCCCGATTGGTCTGATGGTCTCCTTTATAATATAATAGTCCTTCAGTCCAGTCAAGATGTCCATATTCTACAACATGTCTGTTGCTAAATATAATGCTATTTATTTTTCTGTGTGTCACTCTTCCTTGTATTTTCAGCATGTGGCAGATTTCTCAGTGAAGGATGAAATTATATTAGAATTGACTTTCCAGAGCCAACATTGTCTTGAATATCATGGAATAAGCAGACAATATTCTACAGAGGCAACTGTTGTTACATTCATGAATTCTTTTTCCCCCATAATACACTGACCTGAATTTTTGCACCCCTCAATTTCCAATAAAAGTGAGAGCATGTGAGACGTGTAAGAGTTAGAAATGAGTCTCCTGAATGAGTCTTACCATGAAATAGATCTGCAAATGAAAACAAAACAAAACAAAAACTATTCACACAAACTCTCCAAAACATTTGTGTTAAAGTTTAGTGGAAACCTTTCTGTACCTGAGAATTTAGAGCTGTCTTTACAGAACTGTGTGAAACTAAGCAAAACACAATCAATTTTCCTTGATGGACTGGTGTTATGAAATGAAAAGGTCCCATGTTATTTTTTTAAAACTGACAAAGCAATAAAGCTGGATGTGAAGACTGCTATTAGAAAATCAAGCCAAACAAGCATTTTACTTGCTAGCAGTGATCATTCTTTTCCCAAGCTCAAGTACTACAATGCAAAGTCATTAGAATTACCAGCTGTCCAACAATAAAAGAGTAAGTGGAAGAAAGGAAAGGCCTTATCTGAAATTATGACTTGTGGCAAAGAGAAACAGACTTGAGGACAACTGCAGTGCATCGAAGTTACAGTCATGCTCTGAATCACCTTCTGGAGGAGCTCTGTCTCTGTTGATGGGAGGATGCTTGGGAAGATCAGCTTGCCCAGCTAAAGATAGCCTTTTGGAGGGGGAGGTGGTACATGGGAGGCACAAAACCTTCTATCTGCTAAATTTTTCTAATGCAGGCCAGCATTTCATATTTTTCATATGATGTTGTGTTTGGGAAAGGCAACAAGGAAATCAATTTTGTAATTGAAAATTATAATTGAAGACAGAGTGACACAGCCAAATATGATCAGTTTATATCAGTTTAGTTGATGATGAAATAAATGAATTATTTTAAATATCCACTGCCATTAACATTTTAAGCTTCTACTTGTTTCTCCTACTTTTCTGTTCTCCCTTATTTCTAATCATCTCTACTATTTACAATTACACGTAATAATTCATTACAGTTCTTGCAGAACATGACAGCCACATTATACTAAAGTACACTGATATTAAGTCAGATTCACTCTTCAGAATTTCCTGCAAAAAAATAAGAGGAAAAAAAAAAGATGAAAATTTGTATTAAGTAAATGACCATGAAATACAACTGGTAGGAGCCATGGGGTAGTTAAACTGCACAAGACTAAAAACAAAACCAGCAGGCAGTTGTTACTATTTTTGAAGTCTAAAGCACAACTGCATTTTTATTAAATAAGCCTGAAATGTAAAATTGGTTTATCAGTAACAGAACTGGTGAAAATAGGGCTTAATGTAGAAAAATATAAACAAAACTAAGATTGAACAAGACAGGTGGACAAAGTGTGACAGCCGTTATGAAATCAGTCTGTTTGTCCCAAAGTAGCAGATAGAAGTCCATCCAACTAGGCACTGCATAAACACAGATGTACTTCATCTGACTTCCCCCACCCCAGATATCCAATTCCTTGTGAAATTCTGGGGAATTTGGTATCCCTCACTTGAAAAATAATGTAAATGGAACCCTTCCAGTTTTACATATATTTTTCCTAGAGCATGCAAACCCAAATGTTCTCCTTCTGATCTCTTCTTTGTTCTGCAGTCCTCCTACAGATGCTCAGAAGCACAGATGCTTTAAGATTTCAAAGTTACATCCCTCTTCATGAGTATCCAGTATCATAAACTGTACCTTTTTTTGAGCTTTCAAGGGTCAGGCAATTCCAGAATCTACCAATTATCTTTTGGGGGGGTTGATATCAATCTGACCACCTTCCAAGGGGCTATCTCTTTAGAATCCCCTGAGCATAGGAACTCATACTAATTCTATTCCACAGCCCAGCCTTCTCCAGAGACATCCTCCTCCTACCTTCTCTACTCCTGCCCCAAATTCCCTCCATTCCTCTGTGGTCTCCAAAGCTCTCCTTAGAACTGATACAGGCAAGTTCAGCAACCCTGGCTTAGCTTTGGCTCTGCGGCAAATGGAAATCCTTCCAATATGATCATGTTGACTAAGAGTATTGGACATCAGTGGCTGGTGTCAGTGTGGAGAGCTGTGGAGCACCCTGTGCAGAGGAGGCTGTGAGTCGAGCTGGGCTGGTCCCAGCCAGCTCTGACCCCGGTGCAAGCACCTGCTGTCCGCCAAACCGCCAGCAGTGCCAGCAGCACCATGGCTCAGATGTGGCCCAGGGTGAGCAACAGCCATGAGGGGCAGGAGATGCATGAGGACACCTGTGAGGAGAAATGGAGGAATAAGAAGATGTGCAAAGGAAACATGGAGGAGACATGTTAAGAGATGTGTTTGCAGAAATGGAGGAGATGTAATGAGAAAGAAAGGAGACGTGGAAGGGGACACTGTTGGGGACACGGCTGGAGGCATGCTCTTGGAAGGAGGCACTCCATGTAGAGGAGGTACGCCACTGAAGGAATGTGACCCATGGATAAGCCATGCTGGGGCAGGGCCACCCCCGAAGGGACTGTGGCCTATGGGTGACCCACGGCAGAGCAGGGACACCCTGAACAGGGACTGTGGTGGTAAAGGAATCATGCTAGAGCAGTGACACTGAGCAGCCCAGAGAGGTGGAGAGACCCCCCACTAAGAAGCAAAGAGAGGCAGCGAGAAACCATTATGCACCAACCCTCACCTCCACCAACCCCCATCTCCTCTGTCATCTCACAGGAGGAGCTGGGAGGGACTGAGTGCAACAGGCAGCGAAATGAAGGCAAGCAGAGACTAGGCGGGGGAAGAGAGGTGTTCAGCTTAAGCTGAGCCTGGGGAAGGGGGAGGAAAAGTGTTTGCTTAAGTGTGTGGTTATACTTGTATTTTTTTTTCCTCAATACCCATTCTCAATTCTTAGTGTTTAGAAGTTTGTGTTAATTGGCAATAAATTAAGTAAAAAATTCCTCAAGTCAAGACTGCTTCACCCACCACATTACAAGAACGCGTGTATAATTCTAATAAAGTCATACCATTCAATCAATTCCTCCAACCATTCTCATAAATTTCCAGACCCCAAATACCTACTGTTACAGGGACCAGTTCCTTAGAAACTGTCACCTTTCACATTTGATTCCAGAATGGGCAGTACTCCTCAAAAGCAGCAGTGTATCACACTCATCCTTTGACCAAATGTCAGTCATCACAGAATGTTCTTATAGCCACTGCCTTTTTCATTCATGACAGTGTGCCCTTTGGCTTTCCCTAGTTACTAATGCCAGGGGTATTAGTAATGAAAGATGGTGGAACAAAAGATTACTCACCTGTTTCTGCAGTAGTTCAAGTAGCTTTGTCAGTGCTGATTCACATTTGTGGGATGCACATTTTCTCAAGAGATATAGGATATTACATTTTGCTTATAAAAGGAGGCATTGCCCCAGGCTCTGTCCATACTTACTTTTTTTTTTCCCCCCAGTACTGATTCTGAAATAGTGGGAAGGAATTTTTGATCTATCCAGACAATTTGCTTCAACTCCAGTTAAAGGTCAGTGATTTTTCTCACTCATAACTTGCCAGCACACAATGCCACTTCTGAGGGACTGTCACCTGCCAACAAAACAGTGGTTTTGTAAAGAAGACTAATTAAACAGTGAGAATAGTACTGAGCTCCTCCATAGGCATTTTCTCTTTAGTTCAGGTAGAATATAAATATAAAGACTGAGCTTCTGCCAGGGCTTCTATATATTTACAAAGAATGAAAAACTTATTAGAATGATCTAGTCAAACATACAGAGTCCTGAGGGACAGGGAAATGAATACATCATCTCCAAACTAGTTTCAGCTCTTGGGTACAAGCTTCTATCATTCAAAAGGGGTTGGTCTTCTTTCCATATGCAATGAGAATGCACAGAGACATGAAAAAATTGAGAAAATGCCCAAGGCTCATATCTTCTCTTACAACAGGACTATCTGAGCCAAAAGAGACAAGCTGGCCTCCACTAGGCCTTGGGGTCCTGCCTCCCAGCACATGAACACAAATTTCATAAAGATTTTGGGAAATGCCATTCCCAAAATTTCTGCAATTTTCTATTCTTCATCCATCTCATTCATTGCTACTGAAGCTTTTTGACAATATATCAATGGCACAACTTTGTTACTATGTGTGTATTCAGAATAACAAGGACCTCATCATGGTGTAATTCTTAAGCACTCCAGTAATAAAAATAATAAAATCAACAGTTACCTAAAAGATACTGGCCAAATGGTATTCTTCAGCTACAGAAGAGCATGCCCTGAATGTACAAAATCTGTCTAAACAGAAGAGGTGCCTTATTACCTATGTTAGCAGCCTTTTCAGAAAAGAAAAAATAGATCTGTAACATAGCTTGCCCTGAAACATCTGTCATTTTCAGTTCATTGCAAAGACTGTATTAAGAAACAGCCAATTTACAGGACCACTGTACAAGTGCCACCTTATAAAAAAACTTAAAGCAATCGTTAATTTTGAAGCCTGTGAAATGATTGAATTGAGTTGGATATAATTCAACTCACAGAGCAAAAGATACCTTTACATTTTGATTTTGTTAATTATATTATCTATCGTCCAGCAGACCACTCACTACTACCAATCGATATTCAAATGGTGATTAAACAGCTGGTCTATGTTTTTAAGAGTAGGACCACTGACTAAAATTCTTTAGGAGTGGTTTTATGTTTCACTTAATGCTAGTTTTGAGGGATCTTTTCCTAAAATCAGTTCAAATCTGATATACAACATAATGGTGATTTAATCAGAGGAAGTCAGCAAACCCTCCCTCATATGCCATTGAAATCAATGAAAACACACTAAAAGGACTACAACAGTTTTCAAAGCACTCTGGCACTGCTCCAGATAGTTTCTGAATTCCAACGAAGCTTAACCAAAAGCCTACCTCTTCTATCACTCCTTTTTGTGACTAACAAACTCCATTATTTTCATTAATTTTTAGTCTGAGACCACAGTATATTTATCCCAACAGGGCAAAAGATCTGCTTTAACAGTTTATCTTCTGATGATTACATAGATGATCTTTCACATACCCCTAAAGAAACAGCCATTTTATTGATCATTCCATCGGTGAATAGAGAAGATTTTTATAATAATATTTAATTCTCTAATATTGTTTCAAAATCTAATAGTTATGTTTTATAATGACTTTGTCTTATCATTATTAGTAGCTATAGTTCACATGGCAGAAGGGAAACTCTCAGAGTGCAAATGGTTGAAGTCTCATGCAGAGTTTCAGTGATTGAGGCAGGCAGATTTTAAATCAGATGGCTTAGCTATGCAGGAAGCAAAGAGCTTCCTTCATAGCATTTGCAGTTTCATATAGCAGACCCAGTCTCAGTGTATGCAAGCTTGATTAATTTTGACTGTCTGCATTCAGCTACAGTCAAGTTTTTCTCTGTGAATTTTTTTCATATTACTTCGCAGACAAGATTGCCCAAATCTGGTCTGAGCTGTCTACTGCCATGGAAACAGCACAGTATTCTCAAGAGATAAACACTGCATCTCCTCTGCTTGTGCTTCAGTGTTTCTCGCAAAAGTTAGAGGTGCTGGCATAGATTTCTGCCGTAATCCGTAAACTGGATCACTGTCCTACCTGGCAGGGGAAAGCCAGATGAGAAATACCACATTCATCCCAGGTAGAATTGTCAGCATTTTCTCCTCCAAGGCAAGGTGGCAGTGATCCTTAAAGAGCTGTGCAAGGTCATGTTCAAGAAATGAAGTCTTGACAAAAACAGCCTAGCTAACTCTCAGTTAGTAGCCCATCTCTTAGTTTGGGGAAAAGAAAATAAGAGGTTGTAAAACTGCAAGTTCATTTCTTGAATCTTTGGATGCCTTTAAACAAGTCAGCTTATGTACTTAAGTACAGAGTGAAATTGCATTGGTCACATTGGACAAGTGTTTTACTTAGTTGTCAAAGAGCATGGCCTGTTTGTACTAACCCTGTAAGCATTTCAGCAACATTTGATACCTTTGAGAGTTTTTTCCCCCAGTTTGTTTTAAGCTGCAGTGGTCTAGTTGCTCTATATTCTCCTCAAAAGAACAAAGGGATAGTTTGGAGCAACTGGGGAAAATGTGGGCCCAGCAGTTGTTTTTACTGCAGATATTACTAAGACGTTACTCTCACTGAGCTCAACACCTGCTCAGGATACCTGGTGCACTGATTAGGGGAGAATGGTTATGACACAGCCAATAAAACACCAACCCCATACCTCTGTCTTTTGCACATGTGACATAAACAGAGCAGTGGAGTGACTTCTATGAACTGGAAGAAACAGAGCAGTTGATACATTAGCATTCTTGTCCAAGGCCTTGAATATCTTTTGCAATAGAAGCTCAGCATGGAGATATGTTGCTAGACCCTGGACTGGTCTGCCCTGCCAAAGCAGAAACTAGAGCAGAGACTCCTTTGAACATCTGCATCTCATAGGGGGAATGAATACCCTCCTAATTTTAGCCAATTAGTTTAACTGATAATTTCCCTAAGCTCCTATATATTCCAAAAGAGAGAGATACATGCCTCCAAGTCTGGAAGACCCTGCTCCTTCTACAGAATAAGTAGAGAGCCTAAAGACTTTAGCACCATAACACAAACACCTAAAGTAGCTGCCTAAAGTTAAACAACACGCTATTGCCAGTGAGAGCCCACTGCTGCCAGTGACTAACCTTGCCACAGCAATTTGTGGCTCTGTTTCTTGAGATTAGGTTGCTGTAACCCCTTCTTAACAAGTAGAATTTCACCTCAAGAACACAATGCACATTGAGGCATCAGTACTAGCTTCCTGGGAGTCCCCAGCTGGAATTCAAGGTGTCAGTTTTATAACCTATAACATTCTACTTAGCTTGCAATTTGAAAATTAGCAAGACTGGCAAAGAGACAGAAGTCAATCTACCATTGCTGTAGTGAGGAAAGCTGTTTAAGTATGCAAGACAGCTATTGGCAAGGCATGCATGAGAAAGTCACTTATTGCCACTTTGTTCTACTCAGGTCTCATCTGTTTTTTCCGCAAGATGGAGGCTAACAAAAACAATACAAAAAAGTCAACATCCTTCCTGTTATAGTTGCTAGTCAATGTTGACAGACAAAATGGAAGAAGCACTTCCATTTTATGTAATTATTGTTATTTTTTAAAACTTTGGGCAGTGAAGGTCAAAAATATCACATGGTAGATTCTCAGGACCTTGCCACAAAAGGATGAATTCTAAAGATCATCTATTTGGGAGCTGCCTAAACAACAACAACAAAAAAATTCATAATATTTAAAAACCCTTCCTATCTAGAGCTCTAGTTTAGTGTTTCTGTTAACCTATACAGAGATGAAGATTTGCTCTGAGTTTCGATAATCTTTTCATTCTACAAATTGATATTGTTGGTACTTGTTAAGCAAGAGGTAAGCTGAGATGTTTGTGGTTGTTAAACATAGCTGCTGGTATCATTAACATATCTTCCCTGTCTCCTATCCTCTTTTCTTTTTTCTCTCGTGCCTCTTCTAACACTTAGGTTTTATGCTTTCTGAGGCAAGCATTGGACCCTGCAATAATTGTTTGCACTGCTCAACCCATGACTGACTTTGTTTTTAGGTGCTACAACACTAGGAAACACATTACTGAAATAACTTATATGTGACCCAGCTCAAAGTTTCTGCATCAAAAGGAGAAGTACTATGGAAGTCAGAATATCAAAAGAGATACTTTCAGAACAAAGTTGTCATCTTAAGTGTATGTTTATACTTCTCCTAATGCTATGACTTAAACATTCCTACCTCTCCTGCAGAAAAGGGAGTTCTAGTTTAAAATCTAGTAGTATCATAATTAATGTGAATATTTTACTAACCTTGCAAGAAATTACCACTATTTATCAGACTCATTTATATCTTTTTAATATCTCCTTGACTTAAGCTTTTAACATTAATTTTTAAGATTGCTTAGGAGGTTTCATGCATCAACTCACGTTCTAACCACCTTGTCCTTTCCTTAAGCAAAATATGTTCTGGAATACAAACGGGCAAAAAGATCTATCATCTCTCCTAAAGGGGAAGCATCACTGTGTCCTGTTTTGTCAGCCATCCATTCAGCTTCACAGTACAGAACTGACATAATGCAGTTCCAGATACGTATCACCAGCCTCCAATAACATTTTATTTAGAATACTAAATTGACATCTACCATGCCAGTTTTTGTTCAATACTTCTCAACATTTTGTATCAGCAGAGATATTACAAATGGGCAATTAAAACAATCCAAACTGAGCATTTCCATGCTGTTGTTATTCTGTGTTATTTTTCAAAATGTCAGAACCATTTCCTTCCACCCTTCAACTGCTCATAGATACAAGTTATGAATACACAGTCTACATTAACTACTGCAATCAAATATTCTGTACAGCCTAAGAGCACAAGTCAATCTAACAAGTTATCAAAAAGATTGCCCTTGAAGTAAAATGGCAAAGGAACAGTTTCATGTCCATGATTACTAGGAACTAGTAACACTACTGCTTTTACTATTCCTTTTATTTTACTGAGAGAAAAATGCAAGTAAGCCAAAAAGAATACTCACAAGTTAATAATCCTGTCATAATCCTGACTAATGTCTAAAACACCCCGTGGTCCGCTCCTTCTGGCTGAAAGGCACTTCATAATTTCATGTATTATTAGAGGAAATTAATTCAGTGGGGAGGAGGGGAAAGGCACTGTAGAAATAAATACACTAGTAAGTTAATAAGGGTGTTGAAGAAAAATCTCACCTGGTAACAGGGCTCTTTCACTGTGTTTAACTGAACAAAACCTTTTAGTTCTCCAGGCAAGGGAAAGCCTAATTTAAGCAAATGGTGAAAAAACAGAGCAGCAGGAAATAATAAGAGTCCTACTTATTGCACACAGTTCAGGGTAAACCCAATTTGGCTTGGGAATTACAGTAAAATATCTGTAGACTGAAGGTGGCCTACCTGCATTTATAATATGTGAGATAGGTATACATATCAAAACCTAATAAAAGTATGTTTCATTTAAGAGAAAAAATTTTTCCATATGACATCAGAAATAAACAGTGATAAAATCTGATCTAATATCTCCATAAATTATTATATTACATCTCATATTTACTAATTGCATAAGAAGAGACCTATTTACATACAGTGTCTGAAAAAGCTGCCCTGTAAACAAATTACATTCTGGTCCAGCCTTTTTTCCTCCCACTTTCTTCCTGTCGCCCTCCCTCCCTCCCTCTCTGTATAGTATCTGTCTGTCTCCCTCCCTGTATTTTATAGAGCAAAATTTAGAGCAAGAAAGAATGCTTCTAGTCTCAGGTAAGGTTGAGGACAGCATGTTAGCCATTTGAAAAGAAGCATAAGCACAAAGCTCCCACCTGGCTGAGACACTAAAGACTTTCTAGTTGGAACACCTCCCAACAGAAGAAACTGGGCAAAGCAGAGTAGTACTGAAGAAGAAAACCTGCACGTTAAACCTCATCACAACCTCAAAATTACTTAACAACATCAGGTTGTCCCCTTTCCCCCCAAAACAAACTAACTAACTAACCAACCCACCCCACAGTATACTGAGAAGTAAAATCTGCAGGACAAGTATCTCATTGGCAAGACTTTCATCAGAGCCTTGTGTCTAGTTTAGGGTGTCACATTCAGGACAAGAGAGGCACCAACTGGCATTAAAGGAGAATAATGAAAATGGGCTAAATATATCCAGTTAATGTAATTTTCCTAAGTCATATTTACCACACTTCAGGTCAAACGGGTCTTCAAAGCTAAAGTGTAAGGAAAGGATGGGATAGCAGAAGCAGCAATCAGCTTAAACTGTAGCAAGAGAAAGGTTCAGGTTAATCAGTAGGGAACTTTTTCTAACATTAAGTGCAGTAAAGCAATTGAACAGATTACCTGGGGATATTGTGGAATCTCCATCACACACAAGAAGAGACTAGACACTCTATTTGTCCAGATGATATAGGGTAATGGAGTAGACAACCTTGTAAAAGCTCTTTTAGATTGATTTCTTCTGACTGTAGGTGAAGGGAGAATATTTATACTGACCTATGCTAGGGGGCAGGCTTTTCTTCATGGATGGCATTCCAGTGGGAAGAATGAAAAATTTACATTTCTTTTAAGGATCTCACCTGTAATACAGAAAGATGTAGAACTAAGCAGATTTACTCTTCCTGGAACACAGGGGTTGAAAATTGTCTACAGCTTTTATGAAGCATGCACAAGGGGAGGAGCTATCTCCCTCCATCATGCAGTCACATCTGTACAGAGGCAGTCTAGCCTATAGCATAGTAACAAAGCCTTTCTCTAGTCATTCATTGCTGAACAATATTTAAACTTCCAAGGGTATTTGACAAGGGTCGAGAGATATGAATGAACACAAATGGATGAGTAGCAATGCCTTCAGAGCTACTGTTTGTTTTTTGTTATCTGTCCAGTCTCCTATCCTGTCCCCCAGGGATTTTTGCTGTTGGGTGTTACTTTATATTTTGATTTCAGAAAAGTCTTTAGGGTTGCAGATTTTACTGAGCATCCAAGGAAGATGCTCCTGAAAGAACAGAGTTTGGAAAGAGATCTTAAAAATCACAGAGTTTGGAAGAAGGAGTAAGTATCAGGAAAGACCACAAACGGTGTGGAAAGTTAGTTTTCTGACACTGATAACCTATTCCCTTCTCTTGTTTTGATTTTCATTTTAAAAATCAAAGTTTTTCTGAGTGCTTATTTCCCTATGGTTACTTGAAACTATGCAACAATAACATCTAAAACAGGTGTTTCTCAAACGTCTATCAAACCCATGACAAGAAGAGTATTATCGTTTAAATTGTGTTGTTTATCAGGCCCTTCCAAAAAGCTGTTTAAAAGAAAGAGTGAAATTGGAGCATTGGACTGACAGTTAAGTGCATTAAATCCTTTTTCTCAGAACTCTAGATGAGGTCCTGGACTGCTAGAACATCATCATCTAAAGCTTTGAGCTTCCAAACCTCAGCTGCTCTTCCACTTGGTCCTGCAATACTGAGAAAGGGGAAGAATTCAAGTCTAGTGCATGAAAGCAACTGCAATAATTACAAATGAAACCTGCAGTTAATCACTAACATCTGCAAGACAAATACTATTGTCAAAGGGAATGTCTTCAGGGGAATAATTTCACCAGCGTGACTGCAGGATTTAATTCATGCTAAGACAAATCATAGGATCCCAGAATTAGTCATAGGAGACATTAAATGTTCACTTACCACAAGCTGTAAGACAAGAGAATATTGCTTTAAGATACATCACTCAAGCTGCTGTTTTAGCTTCCAGTGATTTTTACATGTGCTTTCCTGTAACAGTCTGGGGTTTCCCCATATAAAACAAAGCAGTGTAAAGCAGATATCATCCATGGCTCATCCCAAAATGAATTTTGTGAGGGCCTTGGCAAAACTGTTGAAAGAAGAACATCTGCAGAATTACAAACAATAACCCCAGAAATGAGATAGATAAAAAAGGAGGATACCAAGAGATATCTTTTGAATAGAGTCATTCTGAACCTAAATTAAGCACTTCCTGCTGAGTTTCACCCCCAACTTACAACCAAACAGGAGATGTGGCATAAAAGCATGTGGAAAAGATGTGGAAGAAACCTCATTAATCCCTGTTGCCTTATTGCAAGGAGGTCATTGTCATTCCCAAGGTTTCTTGCCTTGGCAATAGGCAGTTGGTTTGGTTAAAGATACTCAGCTACAAAGGCAGGAAGACATTTGTGTTCACCAGTGAAGCACCAACAGGTGATATAGTTCCTAACAGTTACATTTGCTTTTTCATCTACCCCATTGGCCCCTAAGTGCTACCATTTTATCTCTTTTGCTTAACCTTTATTCATGCCTTCTCTTTGGTTCCTCTCTATCCAGCCTCTGCCCTCACCATTACTTGCATGCAGCTAGACTTTACTAAGAGGTTGATTTTTTGAAAAGCTACTACAATTGAGCAGCTTTGCCATGAGAAGGACAGTCCTTTTGTTCTAGCTTAGCAAAGGTAGACTGGCAGGGATTTAAATTTCTGCAACAAGTTTCCTTCTCATAAGCTATTATAGGGGGTATGGAAGGAGTTCAGCATCACAGCAGTTGTCCGAGAGCCCAGCAGCAAGGTAAGCAGATAGCCACACTGGGACTGAAGTAGGTCCTTTTGCCTCTCCCAGTCACAAAGTCGGCTCTTCTCACCAGCACTTGTAAGGTTCTGCCTTCTGATCTGAGCTGTCTGAGAAGAGAACCTTTCAGATCTTTATGATTATTTACAGCACCTAGAGGAGATTGCCAGTGTCATGTTTTTACAGAATCCTCATTAGCAAGATACCTAGTCAGTACAGCTTCTGCCTTTTTTCCAAGCTTTTCCAGAGTCTCCAGGTTCCTCTCTTCCTCTCTTCTCCTCCCAAAACTGAGGGGTGGGCATGGGAGGGGGCATGAATTCAAAATACACCACCAAGAAGAAGATTCTAAAATTGTAAACCTCTTTCATGAGAATGCAGCCTTGAAAAATCAAACCAAAAACAAATGATGATTACTTTCTTATTATTTTCAAAGTGCTGCTCTGGGATGCCAGACACATGAAATTCTCTGCTGCAGGTAGCAGACATAAAAGTTTCCGCACACAAATCCAACAAATTCCATCCAAACTACAACAGAGTGAGGAGTAAGTCAGAAAACAAGAATTCAGATTCTGTAAATTCTAAGCGAATAAAACAGATACTATAATAAACATTAACCATCCTGTAATAAAACAGATGACATTTCTTTCTCTCTAACCTCTTTCTTTAAGCCTCTTTCTCCTCAATCACAGAAGAGAGTGCAATAAAAGCACAGAAGCCACAAAACAAAATAAAAAAAACCTCATAGGATTATCACATAGGTGCCTTCTTGCCACATTTTTTTCCTAAGTACTTTCCAGTTCAGGTAATATTTTGAAAAGTTTTCTGTGGAAAAAATAGCCTAAATAGGTCTGGAAGGAAGTAATACTTCCTTTTTCATCACTAGAGATGCCTTGCAAAAGAGTCCTCCTGACTCAGCTTCTCAAAGACCAGAAGGTTAACAACATGTAAAGCAAGTACAGAATTGTCTCAGTCTCTAAATTCATGAATAAAAGGGAGATTAGGAATAAATTATTGTTTGAATAATTTTCAGAAAAGATTATGTGATTTTCTACCTTCCCTCTTTTTGCTACAGAAACTTACCTTATTTCGTCTTTGTATGGACTTGACCAACACATACAAAATCAGTTCTAGACTTCCCCTCTTACACTAGAGGTAGCCTGCTCAAAAGTAAAGAAAAACTAAGTAGCACCTCAATACACACAGATTTGGTAGCTGTATTTTTAACTTTTTTTTTTCTGGCCCCAAAAGACCCACAAAATTTCATCAGTTGGCAGTGACCTACAAAAGAAAAATAGGTTTGTGTGTGCTGTGTGAATCAGTAAGAGTGCCTACTCTTAGCAATAAAGCTATCCCAAACTGGTTTACCCTTAAGTTTTATCAAAGTTCTGCCATCCAGGTCAGGATGCCATCTTTCCATCAGCTGACAAAGCGGAGCTTCTGCATGTTTGTACATGTGCTTGTGTTTTGCTTTTAAAAATATTCTTAAACATTCTAGCTAACATGGATGCCCTACAGAAGAGAAGATACACTAGTCAATGCATATTCATTTCATGAAGGAAGCGGTCATAGCCCTCAAGAATGAGGAGTTGCATCACTTCATTGTTTTCTACTTGTCTTCTGGGTGTATGTGAATACAATAGGGCAAAATATGTTTGTAGTGTACTGCACTTCTTACAGTCTCAATTATAGCAGGTTACTAAGACTTTTTAGTGGAAGTATAAATTAGGGTGGTATGAAAACACAAACTTGTCTTATTAAGCACTAAGCTTCAGGGAAGAAGCCAGACAGCTTCTCTGACAGAGAACACTACTTCTAACCAAGAACATGTTCTAATTCCAAAAACTTGGGCAATACGGAGGAAAGTAGCAAATATAAAAGATTACATTTGTCTGAAACATATTTAAAGGCAGTAAATCCCAGCAGACACCTCCAGAAAGCTTTAAAGCTACAAAGTATTGATCAACAGAAAAGGATTCAGGTTCATCAAATGACTTACAATTAAATAAGAGCAAATCAGAACAGAAATATAGCACTGAGACCACTGATGCTGAAAACAAAAAGTCTTGACAGCTGCAGTTCTTATAGCTGGATGGCAAAAGTGAACAGAACTCTCAGGTACAAAACTGGAAACAGAAAGAATGGAGCATGACATCTGGTTATTCTCATCTCAGAATGATTCAGCCATACAAGTAAATTTCAAATATCTTCAAACAACAGTTATAAATGCCTTACTCAATGAAAAAAAAGACAAAATATTAGGATTTACAGAATTGCATAGGCACCACATTCAGAGTACCTGCTGCAGTATTTGATTTCCAAAGAGGGATAATCCAGACTACAATCTCCAGCACTGCCAAATGATAGATTTCAATATAGTTAATGAAAAACAAAACTAAACAACCAAACAAAAAAACAGACATCAGAGAGACTGGTTTGAATAGTTTCTGCATTTTTCTACTAACTAGGTAAGCATGGTGTACTCGTCTTGGGTAGATTTTGGTCTACCATTCTTTGTCCTCTCCTGAGTTTAGACAATGGACAACAGCAAGCAGATGGAAAATGACTCTTAGGCACTTGTGCAAACTCTATTAAAAATTCACCACAGACATTGTAGCTGATGGTTTGAGGCAACCTTGATGCGTAAATGACCTTATAGTTAACAGAAGTTATATGCCCATTAAGTTTCACAGAAGTACCAGAGCAGGAAGTATCTACCTGCATTTTTAGGCACTTTTTAAGTCTAACCTTTAGAATTTATCCTAGATTACCCTGCTAGAGATCCATCTTCAGATGAAGAAGAAAAAAAAAAAAAAGCATGACTATCGAAGCTACGGAAGTAACATTCACTTAAAAGCACCTCATTTTAGTGATAAGAACAAAATTGAAAGCACATTAATTTCCAACAGATGTTGTCTCTGCTGGTAAGTAGACCTGTTAAGGATACACCCCGTTGTTATCATTTTTTCCATTCCATAGGATAATGTGGTATAATCTTCCTAAGAGCATCACCAGGGAGATCTTCTTGCAAAAGAGTCCTCCTTAACACTGAAGAGAAATTTAAATGTATTTCAAATTTGAAAGCTACACTGAAATGGAAAAGCTGTACTGGCATAGCTTAATTATGATGTGAAGACATAGAGGTAGGAGTGAACCACTGCCTGAGCAAACAAGTAAAACCTCACATTTATTTCCAATTTGACTTTTTAAAATTTCAGTTTTTCCAGCAAAATATTTTTGAACTCACTATTGTAAGACTAAATACCAATATGTCATTCCCAAATCACTGTCACATTCATTAAATTGAGTTACAACTTTATACACTGGCACAACACATAGACTTGTGCAACCCCATAAGAAATGAAAAAGTCCCTCATTTGAGGATTTAGAGAGGAAAGTGCAATGCTAGTTGCAAGTGAGGACAGGGTACAAACAAACTGATAATCAAAAGACAACAAGGCACAAGTTATTAAAACAAGGTAAGAAAATACTATTAACTAAAATAAGCCAGCCACTCACAGAAGGACCAAAGTCCCATTAGAGCACTGACCTTAAATTCCCATAAAATAGAAATTCTGTCTCAGAGGAAGGTTCTGTTAGCCATAGGCTATATATTCAAAATGTAGTCAGACAAGCATGGAGAAAACTATTACATTTTAATTGCATGGGCTCAAGAAATGCATTTCAATATACAGTTAATTTTGGTGACAGGCATACGGAAACCAAAGGCTATCAAAAATACATAGAAAATTAATAATGCATTTTTTTTAATTCCTTAACACAATGAACCTTACAGAATTAACAAGATTTATTACATTGAAAGGCATATCTGGCTGAATATTTGAAGTAGCAAGAAATATTTTACTTCATGGTTTAATTTTTGTTGTGACAGAGGTGGCTTTTTTGGACTTTTCTGTTTTATACTTTCAGAGTAGAGATGAAATTCTGTACCTCAGTTTGGTAAAGGATATCATTGCTTAGTTTTAGTTAAAAAAAAAAAATAGCAGTACAAAGTACAAAAGCCAGATGTTTAAATTTTGTTTTGAAAAAAAAACTTAGCAAAATATAGAAAAGGAAGAAGTGCATCACAAAAATCTATTTGTGCAATGAAAGGCTGCACAGTATACCCAGATTGTAGTCACAAGATTCTTATTAAAACCTTTGGGATTCAGTGCTTAGCTTTGGTTGCCTGACCAAGATGAATAAATACAATCAGCAGAGGTGGTCTGCATACTAGTTTAAAAGCTAATTAGTGTGAATTTCTCCACATTTTCAGTGGACAGCAGACATCCTCAAAATCGGAGAAGGATGACCTGCTCTCTTTCAGGCTAAGCACCAGCATAAGAAACAAGAAACTAAAAGTATGTTATCAGAACAAATATATTATTTTTATAAGCAGAAAATGCTGAAGAAAAGCTCCTATGGATATTTATACAGTCAAATTTAAAGTTTTCCACAATGCATCATAAAACTAAATTTTCTCTTACATGTACTCTTTCATGCATTTTAGTATTCTAATTTCCTGTTATTTTAAAATAAGCCACTTTCTTCTAATATCAAATAAATGATGCCTTCTGGTATGGGGAACAGCCTCTACTATTTTCAGTAAAAAGGAGTGAACAGTATTTACATTTAGGAAGTATTTAGTATAGCTCAAAGGACACTAAGCAACTCATTATTTGTTATTCTGAAAGCATGTAAAATTTTCAGCCCTTGAAATCAATGTAAGACACTAATTGTGAAGTAATGCATGTCAACACTAAACCCTCACTTATTTAGTTTGCTCCTTGTTTATAAGGGCTCTCTCTTCCTTTTTTTGACTTCTTCCACTCTAAACTCCCCAAAAGTTCCTTAAGATATTAACAAAATCATCATCCTCCATGATTCCAACACTTAATCCTTCATAGTAATCTTCAAACTCAGAGTAGAATACTTCATTGGGATTGCTGCAGGAATCTCCTAATGTTTCTAGAAATGATGATTTAATTTCTTCTTCTGTAGCTTTGCCTGTGAAAGTATATATTTTTTTTCCATTAAATATATTTTCAAGAACAATGAATATACAGCATTCAATATATTTCAAGAAACCTTTTCAATTTCAGCTTACAAACAATTTTTTCTTGAACAAGTTAAAATATTCTGAATCCCCTGAAGATGACAAAGTCATTGGCTCACTTAGTATCAACAGCAGAAATGATATTACTTTAATAGCACATGATAGCATTAAATATCAACAAAAAACATGAGGCCAAAGTCCGTTTAAACAGATTACAAGATCAGGAAGATTTTTCTTCAAATGACAAAGAACTGAATGATGCATTCCTAAATTAAAATTTTGGTAATTCAGAAATAATCTTTGTAACAAAGCACATGCTTAATGCAATACAAGTTCAAAGCTCTAGAAAAATCTTAAGATTGGAGTTTGCATTTGAAAAGTGTTCTGGAAGTGAAACTTGTGTGTTCTAGTGACTTCATAAAGATTATATTTGAGATGATTTATATGGCATTGAGAAGGAGTTTTATATTTGCAGTTCTTATCCTTTGGAAAATATCAATTTCAATGAATTACTGTCCTCGCTGTTACAACATGACTCTGTTGATTTCAAGTACAGTATATTCACCATTGCAGTACATGCTTCTAACAGGAGCATGTTTTTAAGGTCTACCGTTCTTGCTTATAAGCAATTGTGACATTTCTGAGACCATCTCTATTTACTGTCTATGCAATCACTGGGTTTTCTCTGGCTAGCTTCTTTCAGAAACAGGACAGAAAAAAATATTCTGACAAACCAGATGAAAATTTGAATTTACTGAACTCTCAGTTCTGAAGGCAGAGGGAAAAAAATGGATGGTGGTCCAAAGAGGTGAATTATGGAAAACTAGGATCACAAAGATTTTCCTCTGTCCAACATCTCCATGCCACCATGTGTCTCCATGTGTTACCATTAAAATCACTGGCAATACAGAAAACATTCTCCCTTCTGCAGGTAAAATAGGAAGGAGCAGGGCACCAGGGAGACTTTCACAAATACTAATTTGATACATGAAGATGTTATTTTAGAAACTAACCTACCAAGATTTAAACTCCTATTTTTTCAATAGCCGAAATTGAACCTTTTGGAGAGTCCTGAAAAAATAATGAAGATACCAACATTTCTTCTGTAAAGGATGACAACCCATGTCCCAGAAATAAATGAATAATTTATTCAGAAACTCAAGTGCCAAGTACATTTAGTGACACTTGGAAACTGTATTTTTCATCAAAACATGCAGTAATATGAGAAAAAGTTTCTCCTCCAAAGTGAAAATTAATAACATCATATGTGTCACTGATTACTTGCATGCAAAAGTTGAGATGTAACTACTTAAAAATGTAGTCCTAAACAGGTAAGGAAGGGAATCTAATCTGCATACATGAAGTATTTGTAGCTTGAGAAAAAGCAAGTATTAAAGTTGTGTATATGAACTACATTACAATTTATAGTCATGTACAAGACAGACACGTTATAGGTAATAAGAGGAAAAAATAGTTCTTGTTAACATCTCCAGTCTAAGCCAATATGAAAACAGGTTATATTTACACCAAATAGGTTCTGGATTCGATACCTCTGTTAACAAGTTGACTTCATCAAATACTTTTATTTTTTTTAATGTGAATTACCTGCCAATACTAGAGGGTGTTTCTTTGCACAGTAACATTTTCTGATATCTGCCATAGGCACACTCCCAGTTTTGTTGAAATCTAGTTTCATATAGGCCTAAACAAGGGGAAAAAAAGCAGGCAAAAAATTTAATATAAATCTTGAATATACTTAACTATGTAACACATATGTTTAGATTCATGCATTGAATTATGTCAACTTACCTACTTTATGTAAGCAAGTTTAATCTGCCATCATAGTGAGCGGATACCAAAAAGTGATTCTAGAATATGGAATCTCACAACTATCTTATCTCAACGAATTTTACATCAAATATCACCTAACAAACTCAAAAAAAGTTGTCTTCTCTCTCCAAAATTTCTAGCTTATCCTTAGAATCTCAAGTCAGGTTGCTTCCTTTCTGCCTCCTCTAATTACAAAGTCTCCCAGGTCATTCTGATAAATAGGGAAGCCTCAACACTGCTAACAGCAGTCTCATTTTTATTTCAACAGTTTTGCTCAAATGCACACTCAATATATAAGGCCAAGAGAGTCAGATCCTCAGTGATTAGAAATATGAAAATATATAGCTTTTTTCCTGATCTTCATGATATCCAGTCACCAAGATATTGACTAGTTTGTAATCAATGTTTCATACTGCAGCATACGGCTCCACATTACATTACCAGTCCCTTTGTCGATCCAGTTTCTAGATACACATATAACAAATGGTATTTCAACTATAAAATGTCTCACTAATACAGTTCCTCTAAGTGTAGGTAGGTCTCAAAGAAGGCAAGTATTATTTCCTCGTTTCACGCATTGAGGAAATAATACACACACAGATAGTGATCTGTCCGAAACTGAGCAATCAGACTTCTGGAAGAGAGAGTTTCACACAGCCAAATGCTTTACACTAGACTGAACAGTAAGACTAGCACACATACTCATAAACTCAAAATAATTAAAGATTTAATTCTAAATTGCAGAGTTCAAAATTAACTAATTCAACAATGGAACAATGTGTAGTCTTCTAATCTACATTTATTTTAATAAATTTATCTCACAGCTTAAGGAGCTGATTATTAGACGCACAATTTAAGGGGAAAAAAAAAAATCAAAACACGATGAATAACCAACTCCAAAGTTAGACTGGAAAATATCTACACTCAAAGTATCTGCCATGAAACTTACTTTTCTTACAAATGCTTTCCGATACTCGTTCATTTCTCCAACTATGGCACGAATAAATTCCCCATAGTCAACTTTATCAGTCTTGCTATGATCAAGAATAAGCCATAAGGATTCGAACTCCTGTAAATTAAAAGTAACTTCCCAATGTTAATTCTTATAAAATACATGTGAACATAACTATTGGGGTATTATTACACTGTGAAGAAAATGCAGAACACTTAATTTTTATCTTTAGGTAAGATAAAATTCAATGCATTTAAAATACAAGACATACTACAGTGATGGAGACAAAACTTTACTAATGAAATATAAACAATTTCTTAACAAGCAGACCGCTTGCAGTTATTGTAGGCAGAAAAAATTTCAAGCATGGTTCAAAGGACAAGCCCCTTTCCACTCCAAGATGGTGCAACAACCCCTGTTAAATTCGAAAGTTATGCCACTACCACTTAAGAGACAAAGAAATCCTAGTTCTTCTGATATTAATGCAAGGCAGCAAAGTTCTATAAAATTTTTCTAACCAATGAAACCAAATAAATCTTGATGTCTTTACTGTGTCCAAGAACAAAGCAATTGCTATGTAGAAAATTACAGTATCTTCACAAACAACTTCCAAATCCAAACTGACTCCAAGATTCGCCAAACTAATGCAAGCTATTAAGGGTCAATGATGACCATAAAAAAGTTATGTGCAATTTTGCTATATGTGAGTAGTTTTTACAACACAGTGTATACAGTGTTAACAAAATTACTGTCATGTAAGTTAAAAGCAACTTAAAGAAGAAAGATAAGAAAATAGCATCATATTAATTATTTTAAAAGGGCCAAAAAAGACAAAAATGGATCGCAATCCCACTTGCTTCTTTGTAACACAAAAGATAGTGCAAAAGTAACTTCTCTCTCTCTCTTTTTTTTTTTTTTTTAATTTCACATGGGACTGAATGCAGAAATGCCAACATATCACAAAGTTAAAAAATAAAACAAAACAAACAAACTTGCAAATAGTTATTAAGCAGTTTCAGCTAGACTTACCCCTTCAGGGACTTCCAAATGGAATAATTTTAGAGCTTCCTTAAAGTCTGCCTGAGAGAGAAACCCATTTCTGCTCTTGTCTATTTGTCGGAAATACTTGCCTAAGCCTGTTATAACACGAACTCCTCTTTTCCTTAGTGTCTCTCTGAGCATACCTGAGGATCCAGAGAACAAAATATTTACATGAAGTTGGCCACATGTTTTGGAGATGATTTAAAATAAAACAAAACCACAAGTACTTATGATACTGGTTAAAATGATACATCCAGGCTCTCTCACCTTCGAGAAAATGTTAGTTCAAAATGAAACTATCAGTTACTCAACATTTGAGTAGAAGTCATATAAAGAACAGCAACATCTAATAAACCATTAAAAAGGCCACAAAAGGAAAGGAAGAATGGTTTTCACTCTACATGTGCTCAAATTAAAAAACTGCTTACTTCCACTAGAAATGATTACGTATCATTATTCAACATAAAAAGCAATATACCAACATCATACTTTGTTAATACAAACTTTTGATTATGGGGCATAGAACTGCTCCTTCACTGTACAGAAATATTAAATAAATGTGGAAACAAGAACAAATACAAGTGATTCAACAAAATTGTTCCACAGTAATATCCACAGAACTATTTATATGGTAAAAATGATGGCCGTATCAAAATCTCTAGGTAGCAGGCTTACTTTATGGGTGTCCTAATTTCTCAGTATATTCTGTTAACAGAAGTCACCTGCTGTTATCCTATTATTTTTTCAAATTACTAATATTTACAATTATAAATCAAAATGGGGGAGGGGAGTTGTTTCCAGTAAAAGATGACACCCAGCATGTTAAAATAGGTCTTAAAATACATAAATGTAACCTTCTTCCAGGCCACACCAGCAAATGTTAGATACAATCAGATAATCGCAAAATCAATTTGTGTGTATTATGCCAGGAAAAAAAAAAAAAGGAGAATTAGAAGATAAAAAATTTTCCTAATTTATTAGTCAATGATTTTTCTAAAAGTAAATGTCCAAGCAGATTTTAGTGACTGAAGAATACATAAAAAAAAGGTTTAGCTACTGACAGTAAATACTTGAGCAAATCAGGAGCTGGTCAAATTCAACAGTTTTTGTTGATCACAGATTACAAAGATAATATGCAACAGTGTACAAATATCTTTCTATAATTTTAAACACAAAGATATTCCTTTGTCCAAAAGACCGTAGGGAGGAACCTGGTAAAATTCAGTTATGTATTCCAGAATATACTAATCAATATGTACTCACATATTAGTTAACACAATACTAAAGACTATGAAAAATAACAACTTTTCAGTATACAGAAATAATGGTCAAAAGAACTATCTAAAATTAACATAATATTACAAAATTAACTGAAGAAATGGGATTGTGTTTTGTATATTTTGCCAGTAATTTTTAAAACAATGCCAGTTTAACACAGGATCAGTGCTACACTTTAGCATATTTTCATAGATGTCATTACAGATAACATTTTATTGATTAGTCATAATTATTCTGTACAGTTTCCATGACCTTTAGCCAGACCTCTTATTTAAAGAAAGAAAATTAAAAGGTATATCTATGAGAGGATACAGTATTCTTCTGATTGCTTTATTCTAATATTGGATTCCAGTAATATTCATTGTATTAATTAAAATAACTTTTGTTTAATTTCATTTATACAAATAAAATCCTTAAAATTTCACTACTGTTCTTTGTATTTAGCTGTAAACAGAAAGAAATTAAAATTAAGTGGGTTCTAGTAGACACAAACCTTGGATCTTCCTGAAAACTTTGCTGTCATCAGTCTCTTGCTTGTCAAATTCTTGCTCGAGTTCCATTGAAGCAGCTCTAAAATAGACAAAATTCATATTGATTGGTGGATTTACATGTAATGTTACTGAATTAAAAAAAGCTGTAGTAAAAAACTTTTTAACTTTACATTTAATTCTTATGCTACCGTTATAAGCATAGTATACAACTGCTTTAGTTTGAGATGGCACACATGGAAGTCATTGCTCAGTAGTTGCAGGTATGCAGAAATTCTTGTCTGACAATATTCTATTAGCAGCTCCTCTACTAATTCATTAATCATGGATAATTCCTCCTGTGTGTAAAATCTCCAGAAAAAAATTTCAAGACTAAGTCCCACTCTTCAGCTCAGGCCACTTGAAGAATTTATTAATTAGTAATATTTTTTTTAAGAACAGGAAAAGAAACTTCTCTTTAGAAAAGAAATTTCAAAACTATACAATTTGTATCTTGAATCTCTACTCTCCTAGCAATGTAGTTAAATGCTAAGGGAAACTGCTAACTGAAAGAAAACAATTAGGTAACATTTTTTTTCCATCTGTTCCATGTCTTAGCTCCTCATCCATCACTAACGGGACACAAGGACAAAAAGACTATCATTGTTATTACCCAGACAGAAAAAGAGCAGAAAAAGTTGTCTTCCATGATGCAGACCAAGAACAGTATCACTTAAGGGACACTGGGGACCAATCCAGCAACATACCCCTACCAAAGAATACCTCTGCAGAAGAATAGAATTATTTAAAAATTTCCCTTAATCAGTGTTCAGATATTTCACACAGTGTCACCAATTCCTTACAGGAAGAATGGGTTCCATACTACTATTCTGATTCAACTTACTGAGGTATGCCCCGAACCAAGGAGGAAATGTTCTGGACATGATCCATCAGTGACAAGCAAGAGCAGTAAGAGAGATTTCCAGACCTTTTGACTGCAGTGACTGCACCTTCTCCAGGCAGCCTACAAACAGCTCCAATGAGAAACTGCCAGAAATCTGCTAAACAAAAAGTATGAAAAATCTGCCAGCTGAAGGAGGAACTCTGTTCAGAAAGGGAATGGACATTATACTGATGGAAGTCTGGCCAATTATTGTCTAAAAATCCCTTTCTCTGCTTTGTTCCTGCAACACAATACAATGGAATACTTTTAAGACGACTGTAATGAACAAATTATGGATTTCTAAAAGAAAAGAGAAAAACGCTTGAAAAAAGTTGATGAATGAGATAAAGTGAATGGGAGTCTCACACAAAAAAATATCTTGTGAGACAGCACAGAGAAACTTCAAGAGAACAGAGGTGCTACAAGTTCTTGTGTGGGGCACCTATTGCATATATTTCAAACACATCTTGAGAAACATGCATTTCCTCCACAGCCTTTGAACTAAATATCAATGACTAGAACAAAATAGCGACAAGACGATCAGACAAGAAATATGAAATGAATTAACTTTAAACTAAAAGGCTTCTGAGCACTCGTGTGACTTTGTTGTTAGCAATCTTGGGAAGCAATGAAAACAAAAATGTCTAAACACAGAATTGTTCTTTTAATACCCTGTTAAACAATAGGCTGTCCAGATTCTGACTGATTTTAACATCTGATGACACCCAGAAAATGAGAGTAACAGGGTGTCAAAAGAATGACAGTAGGCCTGTCACCCAGTTTTCTATTTGTTACAGGATTTTACCCACCCACTTTAAAGAAATGTTAACACAGGTGAAATCTTCAAGAAAAGATGTATTTAGAGACTGATGTCCTTTTAATTGGACATTGCACAGAAAGATAAGGCCTCCACAAAAAAAAAGTGTCTCAAATCAATAAATCAATTTCTTCAAGAATGTGCAGGTAATCAAAAAGCAGTGATGATGTTAATGTTAAAACCATATTCAAAAGTGTCCATGCTGCTAACTGTAGGTTATACAGACCCAGAAGAAAACTCTTCTTAGTTCAGGTGTCTGAGTAATAGATTTGGAGGGGAGGAGACACCTTCTGAAGCAATCACAGAGAAGTCTTAACTACTGAGTTTAAGGTGCTAGTAAAGCACACAAGTCTTTTCTTGCACTGGAGACTAAACAGAAGACTTTTAGCTTCGATTAAAGCCCGATTTGGAAAATACATAAGCCTTCTCATTTCAAATACAAGCTAATAAAAAGAAGACAGACAGGCATCTTTCCATGATATGGTGTTTTGCATCTTCTTCTGAAGAAAGCAGTATTAGCTACAGTTACAGACATGGAATCTGACTCCATAAAGACTGTTCTGATCTTCTGAGGCCATTTCCTTTTGCTTTCATTCATATAGGCTAACTGTAGGTCTGTCAAAATAAATGAAAATAATACTCAGAACTGTCAAAAAAAAGGTTTGTTTTCTAAGTACAGCTGTTCTGGCAACAAACAACAGCAACACTATAGACCTAAAACTGGATCAGCACATCTTATATGTGGTCTAGGAATTATACTTAAAAATTTGTGTTTTGTCTGGCAAGTTATTCACTCCTCAGAAGGACTTTCCGGGGCACATTTCTAGAAAAACAATTCACAGAAATTGTTATAAAGCATGTTAAAAAAAAAAATACTATGGAAGAACCTACTGGAAGAAAAAAAGTTCACTAATTACTTTAACCAGAGCAGGAAGGCAGAGGCAAAAGCACTACTGCCAACTTTATGCTGCTTGCTCATTAGTGCCTCGCCATGGAGTACTTCTGTCTTCTGAGGCCAAAGACTTGCCTCTCTGCTATCTATGAAGGATTTTCACCTCCTATTTGGGTAACTCGCATTATGCAGTTTGATCCCCAAAAGCTTGTCTAACCCAAATCCCGTAAATCCATGGGAAGATAAAGTCAACAACCAACTACAGAGGACAGCTCATCCTCTCTAAAACACATCTAAAATACAAAGGATTCATGATCTGTGATGGCAGGGCATAGGACCTCCTGAAAGCCTGCAACAGACTATCTGAGCAGGATTCTCTGTGGTTTTAGTAATGGGGGACAAGGACTCACTTCAAGAGTTTTGTACCAGAGAAAGCAGATGGTTAGATTTCAATAATCCCCCATCTCAGAAAAGAGAGACAGACTTCAAAATCTAAAATCTAAAAGAACGCACTTTAATTTGAGAGAGGATAAAAAAGAAGCAATTTGTTCTACCATGGGTAGCAGAAAATCCAGACCTGAATTATGACCTGAAGAGCAGGTCTTGATTACAGAGCCTTTAGAGGTAACACTCGATCAACTCCAAACTCTACAGGTACCAGATTAGCAAAGAATGAAGGAAGCTATGTAACAGAATGATATGCTTCAGAGATGCACAGTCTTATATAAAACTATCCAAAATTAAGTTGTATTGTTTTCCATTTCATGGAAACCTTGCATGGAGGAAACAATTAACAGTAAGCATCATACAACTGTATATTTCTATAACCCATTCGATTGAAATTTACTGCTTTATGGACTGTTAACTCACTATGGCTCCTCTGCAGAGCTTTCAGTGTAAAGCAATCTTAAAGTGAATATTACTGTAAGCACAAGCTTCATTTATCTAAGCACTTGCAAAAAGAAAATAATAGTTACATTATTCTAACTAAAGCAGTCTTTAGATAGTGAATGTATTTAACTGTGCCTCTGTTATTGCTGTTCCTACTCTAGAAGGGATTGGAACATCTGGCATATGAAGAGAGGCTCAGAGAGCTGGGACTGTTTAGCCTCCAGAAGAGAAGCCTTCGGGGAGGATCTTATTATTCTGTATAAATACCTGCTTGGAGGGAGTAAAGATGACAGAGCCAGACTGTTCTCAGTAGCATCCCGTGGAAGGACAAGAGGCAATGGGCACAAATTGACAAACAGGAAATTCCGTTTAAACTTAAGAAGAAACTTTTTCACTCTGAGTGTGGTTGAACACTGGAACAGGTTGCCCAGACAGATTGTGGAGCCTCCATCCTCAGAGATACTCAAAACCCAACTGAACACAGGACTGGTCTACCTGCTCTTGTTGACCTAGCTCTGAGCAAGGGGGGTTGGACTACAGAATCTCTAGGGGTCCCTTCCAAACTCAATCATTCTGTGATTCTATGAAAATTTATATCTTGTAACATCTACTATAGGCTGACTCATCACCAAAATTTGATTCACCAAGCTCCAACTGTATTTCCAATTCTGTTAAATAACTTCCATGTTCAGGCAACCCAGTAATATAATACATTTTCATACCAAAATATTACTTGTGTTAAGAACCAGCATACTGACAATAAAACCCAGACACCCCAGAGGAAGACACTGCATTCCCTAGACAGTTTACTTCTATGTAGATATTAAGATGAGAATACTATCTACAAAAATAGTGCATACTCAAAGATTACCCCTTCACCTAACCATTTGAAAAAGTTCTAAGAAAATCCCATCTTTCAGACTGTGAAACAATCTAATTTACCAAAACCATTTTGACAGAAAAAGTACAGAAATACTGCTCCAAAAGAGCTTTTCCGCTACATAAATGTATTATCTCTGAACTGTATCAGCGTCATACCTGCATTCCACCGATCATAAAAGAGAGGAAATGCACAAGGAGAAAATAATTTTCTCCCTATGACAACAGCCCATCCTCTTGGGAAGAGCTATTTACAGACGTGAACCAGTCCTCTTTCAGTAGGAAAGGGGGAAAAAAAAACCCAAAAAACACAAGTACAGATAATCTCAGGGAACAACTAGGTCATATATCCCAGTGAAACACACTGGGATCACTCACATCTCGTTATTAAAAAGTTAACATGTAATTTGAGTAAATGTCCAAATCAGAAGCTTCACTAACTGATGGCTTACTGTACACACTGAAATTACAGTGATTTAGCAGCCAGAGATACACTTGAAACTACGTTCTTCATAGTTCTTTGCTACAGTAAACCATACTGGTGAAAACAGGGACACACTCAGCCACGACAGTCAAACGTTTTGTCAGTCATGTTAAATTAATGCAAACAGGGGTTGAGGAGATACTAAATGGTAATGATCTGTGACCTTCAGATTTCTCATGTAGGTATTGTTAATTATAGCATATAATAGAAAGATAATTCTATTTCTTCCTCCTCTTTGTTTCCCCTCACTTGAAATAAGGGGAAGGAGAAAACCAGCAATATTAACACCTTAATTCTAAAGATATCTAATACCAAACAATATCAAATTATTAGGTGTCAATACTAGCCCTGTGCATTCTCTACTCCAACTCTCCCAACATTGATGGGCTGGATGATATACAGGAGCAGAGATAATGCTCTCAGGACTCATTTTCTTCTTCATTAGAAATGCAGAATTGGTGCTAGAGGCAAGCATCATCCTCTGTTGCAGTAAGGAGCACACCTCTCTTTCCACCGAAATACTAAAGCAAAGAAGAATTACAATGTACAGAGAATTTCAGAGCCTTAGGAGAAGAGCGGGTGAGAAAAGGTTCTGTTGGAACATAGGGTTCAGTACCTCAAAGGAATGAGAAAGCAAATGAGATGATAAAATAAGATGACCCAGTGTTTGTAGTCTTCATGTGGCAATATCTGGAGAATGAAAGTAAATGAAAAATGAAGGGAAGGGGAAGATTAAAAAAGAGAGAGCGAGCATGCATGAGAGAGTGCACGCACGCTACAGTCTTTCCCCCGCCTCTGTTCAAACACTAGCATTATCATGGCTGACTGTATCATGTTAGTTTGTTTGAAACATAAGTGCCATAAAAGATTCAGTGATACTGTTGATTGCTTAAAAAATTATTTTTTTCCCAAATGTAGCACTTTAGTTCATCATGTAAAAGTTTCAGTACATGACTTGTATACAAAAAAATCTGACTTCAAATTCTAACACAGCAAACAGGATAGTTTCATAATTTAATTAATTCTTATTTTAAAATTACCCCTTATCATTCTAACAAAATACTGAATTACAGAACATCCACTCGCATCCATTATTTTTTCCTCAAAAACAGCCTAAATGTAGAATTTTTAACAGTATAAATAATATAATGTTAGAAGATCCAATAAAAAAACAACTAAATAAACTTTTTTGTACGGCAGGAAGAGTAATTTGAAAAACAGTTAGCTGCACTTACTTTAGAAAATCCATAGCTGCTTTATCAATACTTGTCACACGAAGGGTGAGAATGGGGTTCTGCTTAACACTTTCTGGAAGGTTATGATCAGCACTTTGGAAAGTGAGGTTAGCTCCCTGAGGACAGAGAATATAATGAATCTCAAGCCCATCATACGTTTTGTAGAACATGTTCTGCAGATCTTTCAGGAAGTATAATTCTTGGTATGAAATGACAGAAAAGTGTAGCTAAGGTCAGCTAACCTTCTTAACAGAGCCTTTCTAGCACTAAAAAAACAAACAAACAAGCAAAAAACAAAAACAAAAACCCAGCTGCAGGATCCAAGATGATACTCATTACCTTCCACAGAGGTTTGTCTAGTAAAGAGCCTACTGTGGCCTAATTCACAGCTCAGGAATGCGAGACTGTAGAGCATCGTTCCTTCAAAGCCAGGCTCTACTTTTCTGTTTCTCTTCTCCTTTCATTGTTATGGGATCCAGAAATCACTGGGCCACAAAAAAGAGGTTCAGGTAGAAGGTGCTACGTTGATTCTATGACAACAAACTCCTTTCAGACTAGAAGAAACCCTCCATGGCTATTTTAAACAACCTAAAATCAGATTTGAGAGCTACAAACAACTAAAAGGTAGCCATCCCAAAGTTCAAGTCATACATGCAATGTTTAAATATACAGTAATTCTTTAAAATTACTGGATTTCACTAATAAATTCTGAGTAAAAACACACTAAAAGTAATATACAGTCCTCAATATAGCCCCTTCTAAGTATTAGAGATTCTCCCCTTCTCTCCAGGTTGAGAGCAGGGGACACCTTACATTTACTCCAAAGTTCAAGAAGCTATTTGGGTTGGGAGAAGAGGGAAGGAAGGGAAGTGGAGGGAGAGAAAAGCAGCAGACTAAGAGCAAAGAACCCTGAGAAGAATCACAAAAGCAGTAGCTCTAACTGTAATACCATGCAGGCTTCGGCTGTAAAGTCTCCAAAAACCATAAAGTAGTAAGTGCAAGTCTGCCAGCCACCTGAACTTTGAGAGACAGTTGTACATCTTAATGTCAGCCCAGAAAAACAGTTTGCAGATATGGGGATTTACAAATAAACCACCATTCCAAGGCTATCAAACTCAGTAACAGCACATCTTCTGGATGCTTTAAAGAAGCATCTCTATCCAGAACACATTTTAATCATTCCATCTGCAGGTTGCAAACATATCAATAGCAACCATAAAAATTGTCTAAATAGCTGCAACCACCATACAATAAAGTCATCTATTTCATCTTGCAAACTCTTACATGGTAGCCACATATAAACAGTTAAGAGAAGGTAGGTGATTAGACAAAATAGAACACAACATTAGTTTTTAGAGTTTTATTTTCATATTCAAATACCTCATTTACACTAAACTTAAGATTAGTGGGGGAGTGAAAGGCTGAAAACTCAATGGAAACATCCTGTACCTGAAAAATTGCTTAAGTATTTATAAACCAGGAACACCTAACCCACAAATCCAGCAGTACAGAAGATGCAATATCATTTACAGTCACTGATGAGATCAGCTGGTGGATGAAGTCTAGCCTAGTTTAAAATGCTCCATTAGACAAAGCCTTGACTTTAGATATTATATATTCAAACGATGTTTCAAACTAACACCTTTTTGCAAAAGTTTCTTTTCAAAGCTATTTCTAAACAGCTGGTGGTAAATCTCCTCAAAGTTTAGGTTAAAACCAATTACCCTACAAATTTTCTCAGGTTTAAAAAAATATCTATTCAATCATTCCTTAGTGTCAAAAGTGCCAGCAGACCTTGCAAAGATTCTTAATTTTGAACAAGTACTTTAGTCTATTTCAACTTCAAGACCCTCCTGTCTGAGTTGCTCATTCTGTCACTCTTTAACGCCTACAAATCCTTCACTGTCTGCAGTCTTATGCCCTCTAGTGGTCAAAGTACAAACTACAGTTTAATCTGAAGACAAAAGTGGAATCTCTAAACGTTCTGACAGCAAAATAATCCAGATTCCTGGAAATCTTAAATGGGAAAAGCCTACTGAAATTAGCTGAAAGTCTTCCCCTCAAGGCTAGATCACAATGTGCAACTCTAATATCTAGATATTATTTCTAAATCATCAACAAAATTGGTGTATGTGCAACAGAACAATACTTACAATATAGAAGTCACTAAGATTATAAGCTTTTCCCTTCTTTTGTCCTTGCTGGTGTTGATAAACTCCCTTCTGAATGAAAGGCAAGGCATTTGTTCTGTGAAATAATTCAAAACTGATCTTAAAACAACCGAATATAGTTAAGCCTCTTAGATTCGTTGTAAAAGATAACACATCTAAGTAAGATAACACAGTCCAAATAACTTTTTAAAAGTGACTTATTCTACCTGTTTTTTCCAAATTGCCGAAATTCATACACGGTAATGGATCTGTCATATGCAAAAAAAAATCCAATCAACTCTCTGCAAGCATCACGACCATTTCTAGAAGGAAAATTGAAAACCACCTTTAGATTTTTGCATTTATACAAATCAAGTTCAACTCAAACAGAAATAGCACTTCTATTTTGAAACACATATTTTATGTCCAGTGTTGCTTATTGCATAATCCTTTTCTTTGAAAGAGATACCTGACTCTTTTTATTGAAATACTGTGCAATTCAATCTGTAGATTTGGACACAAGTCTTAATTCAATATTCTTTCTTTATAATATTAAGAACATCTATCAAAACTGCATCTCTAGTATACCAATGTAATTTTCATTCATTAACTAAAGGATTACCTAAATCAGGACTCCTACATTCATTGTGGTATACGAAGCGATGTGGCTGAATCCTGAGCTGTGTCTAACAAGTAGGGTATACGGCTCAGTGCTTCAGAAAAGAGTCACTTACAGAGCTGAAGAATATGTTTGTATCATCCCCTACACAGTTGAGACCAGTTACAAAGATATGCTAAATCTGCAAGTTTTAATATGTAAGGAGTTACAAACAAGATACAAAGTCATGCTTTTCATCCACAGTGGTTGCCACATATTAAGATAAGGCAAAAAAAAATTTAATTAACTAACTGAGGTGCAATGGTTAAGAGCACTATTCTACACAATCCCTGTGTCCTGCACAGAGCTAAGATGGATATAATGGTAACATCACATTACTTAAGCATCTTAATGCTGTGCAATGGGACTGTACAACCACTAACAGTCAGCCACATCAAAAGCTGTATTTATACATGTGTGAATATACACCCACACAGCACATACTTTTTTTCCTAAACACAGGGCTCAGAATGAAAGGTTCAGTGCAATTAATTATTTCAAGAAGGTAAAGATCATCATTCATAAATTCATAGAACTGAAAATCTTTATAAAATTTGTGATTACCTTGATACAATCCTACTGTCAAAGCGTAGCTTGTTAGAAAGCATGTTTTCAGTTAATCCTGATTTGGTCTTTATTCTGTGAAAAGAATTCAACGTGTCAACACCTATATGTTCACAAAGCAATATCACATGAAAATCAACTGTTTCAAAACAGCAAAAAATGTGAAATATGGTATCCTTGGCAACCTGGCTGAAGAGATGATCCCCTGTAGCTGAATTAGAAAGTAACTCAGTTGTAATGTGAAAGGCATTCTGCAATTATAGCATACAACTGTTCACCACAGAAAAGCAGAGTACATCCACAGAAGGTATGGGTATGAATGGGATATTTTGTTTAGATACGCTGATGTCTAGAATTAAACCTCCACCATGCACCATGCTCCTACCACATAATACATTTTCTTGCAGAATATCCATGTGGGGTCTTCTTTACCCACCTAGATACTTTATATCAGCCATATCAGTATAGATCACTATTTCCAGAAATGAAGATATGTCCATGTGATGGATGTAAGAGACTGAGATTGGGGGATTGCTCTTGAAACCAGTTTTTGTTGCCCCCCTCCCTTTTTTTTTTTTTTTTTTTAAAAGAACACAAATAAAACAGAAACTTGTTGAGAAAGCCTTCAGAACATGGTATTAAAATAAGCAAACTAGAGATGTTTGCCTGCATGTTGAGACAGAACAAAACAAAAATAGGAGATACACATCCATTTCATTATATAGATCAAAATGTTTTCTTGTTTTTTCTCAAGCCCTTGGAGTAACCATTTCAATGCTCACAGGCAAGGAATGACATTTAAATGCCCATACAGTTACCTATTTCAGCAGAAATCAAAACATGAAAGAAAGTATGATTATGTTGTGAAGATCTACATCAGCATTTGCTAATATATATTTATGCAATTTTATGCACCTTAGGATGGGAATCTAAAAAAAAAAAAAAAAGTTGCAAGCACACAGCCAACTCAAAGGCAGCTGGCAAAACCCTGTAATGGAGAACAGCATCAGTGTGAGCTTAAGATAGTACTCCCAAGTTCTACAAATACTCTGAATCAATCATTATATACTGAGAATCCACAAAAACGGTCTCAACAGGCAACTACAAGCACAGGGAGCCTACAAAAAAGGATTCGCATGAAGCTACTGGGTCCAAGTCAGGAACGAAACACCAAAAAAGGCATCAGGGATATTAGGAAAAGATACCAAATCACTATTGGCTCTCCTGGGACAGCCCTGGGAGGAGCCAGGAGAAGATGTCCACTTCTGTGAGTAGACAGTTTGGGTTCCCCTGCCTGCCTCTGTGCTTGTGGAGATGAGCACTTGATGGTCTGACCACTCTCCTGTGAAAGGCCTGGAAGTAGCCAGGGCAGGGTATTATTCAAGTTCCCTCACCTGTCATTGTCTCTCTGCGCTCCTTTGTGCTGGTAGAGACAAGCTTTTATCACATAACCTAGCAGGGAAGACTTAACAGAGCCCAAAATAATCAAAAAACAGAGCACAAGAATGTATTTCTAAAGAATGACCACTAGAGAAAACTTACTTTGTTTCATGTAGTGTTCTTTTTCTAAAACGCAATGGTGCTGTCCCAAGTCCTGGAAGTCCATGAGATGCCTGATCAACATCAGCACGTGCGGATTGCTCTGGGTCACTTATAACAGCTCTAAACAAGAGCAGGGAGAAGCCCTCTGCATATTAGTAAGTAATAGTAAGTATACATTTCAGATCTCACATATTCTTACTTAAAAAAAAAAAAAAAAAAAAAAAAAAAAAAAGGAGAGAATAATGCAACAGTAAGAACACAAAGAGAGCCATTAACCATGCTTAATTTTGTGTATTTTTAACAAAGTCTGAACCTATTACTCAAAGTCAAATATCTGCAATAATAGTCTGGTAATGCAACACTTGTAGTAACTTAATGTGTATAATTCAGAGGATTATGAAGGTTTTTGGTTTTTTTTCCTCATTCCCACTAATCGTCTCTACCAGTGGCTCCTTCCAAAAATCAGTCACTGCAGTTTCTAGTGCTGGCTAATGATATCATTCAACAAAACCATCCATAGGCACTTCCTCTCCCAAGGCACTGACTGCACAGTCTACAGGATCCCAAAGTCCCATCAAGCAGATGGGAGAGAAATGAACTGAAATCTGAACATTATGATATTCTCTTTATCAGTTTAATAATCAAACAAAAGAGGGCACTTTAAAAATATATTAGATTGCATCTATCCTTACGTTATTGAAATGGTTCATAACCAAAAAGAGAAAATAGTTTTGTATGGCTAATAATTTAAGTTTATAAAATTGCTCTCTGATCTATGCAGATCCATCTTTACACACAGATTAGTTGCATTGATTTAACTGCAAATTTAGCTCCATTAAAACAAAATCAAAAAACCTTTTGTGTTTCCTTTAATAGATTTTTCATGTGACAGTTTTGAACTAATCTTCCTCGATTACCATCCTGCTCTCTGATACCAATTCCCTTGACAGTACTGGCACAGTTATATTTGGAACATAAACAGAGAGATTTTTTAAATTAAAAGTTCACCCTGCTGCAGCTGCAGCACTACTGAACATTGTTTTGACAGTGTCAATAGAAGGGTTCAGAGCAGGAGAAGAAATACAAGAATAATAAAAAGAGAAGCAGCTGAAGGAGTTTAAGCATAGAACGAACATTAGTGATCCAAGATGCACAACGCTGCACGTTTAGTCCTGCATCAGTAGGATTAAAACCACTTCAACACAACCAGCATATTGTTAAAATAATCCCTGTAATCATCTGCTTTGCCTATTTATTTGTAAAGATATGACCAGGGACAAGCATTAGTTTTGAAAATTGGGTTTTCTGCGTTGAACACTGTTTCTAGATTTCATATTCTTAATCCTGTTACAATGACATTTGGAATGTAAACATGATGTTTGATGAACATCTTGGCTCCTTCATGCAACTTTGCTGACCGTGTTCTTGATATCTCAGCTTTTAAGAGCATAAAAGTATTAGCAGACTTTTATGCAATACAGGTTGCTAAACTGCAGTTGGAACTGAAACAAGCAATACAATGGTGAAGTGTAACAACATTTCAACCTCAAAAACCTCAAGATTTGATAGGCTATAGTATCAGAATAAACAATTACAGAGACAGTAACTAAGCACAGATGCACCATACTGTAGAAATTACCTTACTTGTTTAAAACTAGCCGTGTATGAGAAACAATACTGAACTAGCCTGCACCAAACTATATTGCCATGACCAGACAGCTTTAGTATGTCCCAGAATTATTAAAGCATGCTTAAAAAATGAGAAAAAGGTTTTGGGAAAAAATAATAAGAAAAGACAGTTTTACTATACTTATCTTTACCTATACATTACTTTTTTTTCTTAACATAGTATGGTATCTTACAACACAAAAGCAATGCTCTATAGGAGCTAAAGGGACAGCAGTGAAGTTAGGAGAGCTTTCCTGTGCAACTTTTATCAACTTGATTTATCTGTGCCTTTTTTTCCTACCTGCTTAGCACTGGTATAATACTTTTCTACTTCAAAGGGATGGTATGTTAGTATTAATAAAAGAATATTAATAAAGCTGAGATTCTTAGAAAAGAAAATAATACTAAAGAAGTGTAATTTATAACAGGCATCCATGTATTTTGCAGAGATAAAAGCAGGTTATTTTCAAAAAGTAATGTTATTGTAAAACCTTTAAATTAGGTTCCAGTATAAAATTAAAAATTCTCAGAGAAAACTGACCTTATGCATAGCACTTAAACTAGAGTGTGTTAAAAAAAAAAAAAAAAAAAAAACAGCAACACTACATAAGACTCGCAATGATGTGGTCAAAACATCTCCTTTGCAATAAAAGCCAAACATTCATAGATCTAAATTCTTCTCCACAGAAAACTGAAATTTTATTTAATAAATTCCCTTACCTAGATAATTGATCCACCATCACCTGTTCTATTACAGTTTGTTTTCTCCTCTCTGCAGCTACATCTTCCTGCAAGGAAAAATTGTCTGAGAGTAAACGAAATAAAACACCAGACACTTCAACAGCTTTGTAATGTTGCAACTAATTTCGGATTTTCAAGGGTTTTTCCACCTTTCTTGAATAGAGAGAGTCCTATTCGTGTGAAGAATAGGCAAATAATACTCTCTGCTACACACTCAAATTTTCTGTGAATTTTAGTTGTCAATAAACATGAGAATTCTAATATTTCTACTGACAGACAGCTTTCCTTATCTCTGCATTATTTCCAATAAATTTATTCTGCAAGTAGAAGTAAGTTTATTCTGTAAGTTCCTCAGAGCCTGAGGTAACTTGCACTATTTGAGGTAACATGGTTCATACAGATTCCAATCCAGAGAATGCAAAAAAAATTTACCTCCAGTAATATTTAATCAAAAAAATTTTTGATTAGTAAAATTTGAGTTAATTAATATTTGAATTAGTATGTAGTTTCAACTCAGAAATTTTATTTATGCCAGAATAATATTCTGCTGAGACGGACCAATCTGAAAGATTTTATAAAGGAGAGAGTGTCCTGAGGGGAAGGGGAATTTAAGAGGAGCTTCTTACTACTTTTACTAGAGAGTAACACCTAACTATAACCCCGTGTCATTCACTGTAAAGTGGTCAGTAGTCGATCATTATTTGTTTCATTAACAGAGCAACAAAGGCACAAGAAGATGCCCCAGGTTAGCATGCCGGCCAATGGCAACAACTAGGCCACACCATCTCCCTTCATTTCATCTTCCAGAATTCTGAACTCTTCCACTGCAACTTAGATTTGCCCTTTTTATCCAAGTTACTTTTATGTATGAGGAAACAGAGGTTATAATTTCTGAGGGGTTCTATGCAACCTCCTAACCCAACCTACACCTTTGACAACTGTTTAGGTATTTTGAAACCAAAGAATTAAGATATTTCTATGATTAGTGATTTATTCCATGCAGATTCTTGTGTTCAAACCAAATTCTAAATAGATCAAGCCTCTCTAGACTGAAGAAGAATTGAAAGTTGGTTCCCAGACGCCAGGTAACTGTAAGGGATAATCACTAATTCCATAGATTTATTAATTCACAAATCTTCAGGTAAATATTGATTAGCACTAGCCAAAATAACTAATGCAACACCAGACCAAGCTGTTTATTCTGAACTGATGTTATGCCTTAAAAGATTTCTGAATTACAGGAGATGGTGGGTTTTTGGTTTGAGTTTGTATTTCATTTTTGTATCTATCACAACTACTGGTGCTTTATTCTAAGTTACTGAATCTTTGCCCACTGTCACAATACATGCATTAAAAAGAATTATGTAAAGGAGAACACAGTGGTAATACAGAGCAGTGTTCTTGAAACACAGTATATTCCACAAATCACAGCTTACAGAGCCAAAACAGCCAGGATGCTGAAAAGAACCTGATTTTTAAAAAGAAAGTTTACACTTTGAATTTCAGTTGAATACTAGAAGGTCACTAAATGTATTTTTCTGTGGAACATCTTCCATTCAGCTTTTACACAAAAGCTCTATTATGAATTTACAAAACTACTGAGGCAAATATTGAATTTACAGTGCTTATCACTGGTTGAAAGTAACTAACTCTTTTGTCCACAAAACACATGATTATTCAGAGAAAACAGAGCTTCTTTCACAAAAACTAGTTATATTACATGTAGCCCCCACAGGAAATCACACATCTACTACAGAAATCACACATGTACTACAACCTCTCTTTAATACATGAATTCTCATCCTAAACTATGGAAAATTTAAGAGAAATTCTGCTTTAACTGAATTTTAGTAATGATTACAATAAAAGGAAATTTTAACACTGTATATTCTCAACCAAGTTTTTAAGGCACCTTAAAGTTAAATGCCTACAACTGATGCAGCATATATCCAACTGAATGAACATGTATGCAATAGCTACTTTGATTTTTTCTGTTCTTCCTACAACTATCAAAATTTTGAACCTGAGTGAACCTAAGAGATTGCCCTAGAAAGAGAAAGATAGACTGTGCACCCATGACTGCCAATCAATAACAGAATTGATTTTAACATTCCTTGTGATACCCTTCTCAGTTGCCTATTAACTTCTTTAAAGTATGCCAGCTGCAGTATACCTGTCAGTCCGCAGTCCTGCATTGCTCCATTTCTCCACCTTTTCAGCTTGATTCATCATTAAACAGTTACTCTAAGGATACTTAGAAATTTTTTGTCATTACCCTCTCCCTATAGTACAGATGTTTAAATGTGTAAAATAATGCATAAAACGTGTAAAATAAAGAACAGATAAAATGTTTCTCATAAGAGTACTTTCTGAAAGGTTTTTTTTTTTTTTATAGAAATGAACAGTGACCTCAGTAGTGCAACATCCACATTCACTTTAGCAAGACTAGAAATCAAATAAATGTTTGCAAGGATGCAAATTTCTGTGCATATAGATGAGAAAACAGAATAAGTGAAAAACATTATTTACCTTTACAGTCTTATAAGATTTCTTACGGTTTAACATTCCATGAGAATGGTAGAATGCTAACTCTGTTCAACATGTACCTTAATGTACCTGCAATATCAAATCTTAAGTTCTCCTCCACTGTGAATAACGCTAAATTCAAGGCTTAACTTTAAATTGGCAACACTGCTACTGCTGCACAATCCTAAAAAGAGTAAAAATCATGTCTACATAACAAATTAAAGAAACATATTGGATACATCCATTTAAGGAAAGTTGTTATTTCTCTCTACTCATGCTAGAGAGGCTGCACCTGGTTCTGGTTTGTGGTCTCTCCCCTCTCCCTAAGGTCAAGACAAGAGGATCCAGCAGTGGGTCGGGGCCAAAGTGCACAAACTGCAAGGAGAGGCTAAGGGAGATGGGTTTGTTTATTCTGCAGAAGAGGAAGCTATGGGGCACTGTAAAAGCAGCCTACAATCAAAGGGCAGTTACAAAGATGACAGAGCCAAACTTTTTTTTGACAGTGGCCGACTGCATAACAGGAGGCCAAAGTCACAAATGGAGCCTTGGGAGACTCAGGATGGATAGTAGGAAGAACTACTTCACAAGGAGAGTAGTGTAGCACAGGAATATGGTGCCTAGAGATGCTGCAGAAGCTCCATACTTGGAGGTTTTGAAGACTCGGGCAAAACCATGGATGACCTGATCTAATAGTAAAAATAGAGCCCATACTTCTTACAAAGACAGTTCTCATCACATACTCCATCTCAAGAGTTAACTAGGGAAACCAGCCAGTTTGCTCTAGAAACAAGGCAGAGCGAGAGCTGATATGTACATACTGTGGATGATCATGGAATACAGGCTCAAAGACAAGCTAAAGACCAGAGCAAATGCAACAGTATAGTCAGGTTCACACAAGTCACTCAGTTAATCCTCTTATTTCTATGTATTTATTTCTATTTATTATTTATAAATTGTATTTTCATTTATATACATACTACACAAAATACAAGTATTACAGAAAAGATTAAAAAAATGCTCACTGGAATGCTCAGTTCCATTCCCATTGAAACAAATGTTTAAATCCCCATGATTTCAATGGGTGTAATTACATACTAGGACCAAATTGTCAAAGGCCCAACTTCTGTTGAACATCTAGGAAGTCATTCTGTAAGTCTAGACAGTTAACAGTCTAATTTCAGCCAAAAAAACCCCCAAACTTACAGCTTCTGATTTCCTTATGCTGTGTTGCATATTGTAGGGCTTGCTTGTATAGCATGGCTGAAGGAGAGCTTTCTCATCAAGAGCTGTAAGATCATCATTCTGCCTGTCTTCAAGGTGTGTACCCTATACAAAAATACAATACATTCTTTTCATAACATCAAAGTTAAATAACTAAAAAAAAAATCCACAACTATTTATTAAAAATTCCTTTTTCTCTCCCCCTCCCCCAGTCTATATTTCTTCCACTTTGTGCTAATTTCTGTGAAGAAATTTTTTTTAGCCTGGCTTTCTAAGAAACTGGACTTACAGAATCTTGCTCTGTGTTCTATCAGTATAGCTTTTGAATCCTTACCAACCATATTGAAACAGAAAAAAGTCTCAAAAACATTGTGTTCCTACAAGCTTTGTGGAAAAAATAGCAGCAGAGAAGACAGACTGTTAGTATCTCTCTGAAGAAGAATTCATCCCTTCTCTATTCTGTTCGGCAACGGCCAACAAAAACCAACAGATTTGACATCATACACATAGCTCAAAGTCCACCTCAACTGAAGTGCTGCTTCTTGCCCAGCAAAGAAGTTAAATACAGGGTGGCTAGGAGGAGGGAAAGCATGGAACTGGGTCCGAGACTTGTAAATCAGCTTGGAGGTATTATCGGAATATCTCCCATATGGAGGACATGAAGAAAACTGACAAAGGCGGCTGTGTTTACAGAAGTTTGAGAGGAAGCAACAGAGGAGATAAATCAAAAGGACAGGTTTCGTTACTCACGTTGCTCTAGGAGCAACTACTTTTCAAAGAAAAAAAGTTACTACAAGTTCCACAAATCAGATAAAGTAATAAATATCTTGAAATCTAAAGAGGCTTTGCTTTATTTATTTAATTAGGTAGTGATAATATTTAACAAAGAAAATTGTTGTGCTATACATCATATTAAAATTTTTCATAAGAATTGACATCCTCAGCTTCTAGTGGTGATTCTGAAACCCAAAAGCACCAGACTCTTTCTGAACCACCCCTGTTATTTCTCTCTCAGCATATGCTTGCCATCTATTTCTTCAGTTTCAGTTTCACATTAACCTGTGCTGCTCCTGTAAATGCCCTTTTGAAAGGCCTGCAGTATAGCATATAAAGATGATAGAAGACATGATGGTGTCAGACTGGTACATAAGAGTTGGGGGAGGAGGGGAACAGTGGAAGTAATACTGCAACAAAACACCAGAACTGACAATCAAAGTAAACTTACCAAAACAACAGAATAGTTTTCTTCCCTCAACTCTTTTACTTACAGATTCTCTGAGTCTTATCTGAATACTAGAAATGTGACTGTAAGAGAATATTCTTTTAAAAACTATCAGCAATATATGCAAAAGGTATCTTAGTCCAAGCAACCATAATCCTTATCTTCTGTAAAAACTTTCCTCTTCATTCTGCTGAACATTAAGCAAGTAAAATCAGTAATCTCACTGTCATTAGTGACATGCAACAAATATGCAACCTTTTCTTTGAAAAGTAATAACCACAATATGTTCCCTCAACATCTGCATACTTCATCTTTCATTAATACTCATCATCCCCGCTCATCAACTCCCCTCACCAAAGGCTAGCATTTGACCAGTCCTCACAGATGTTCCTCAAGATGTTCCTTGCCAGACATCTTTTTTCAACCATCTCTGCACACCTACAGTGATGCAACTCTGCGCAGCCATCCTTCTCCACTCTCTCTTCCAAATCAAAAGGAAAGCTTTTTTTCCCCCCCACTTTGTTTTCCCATTTTTCCCCCATTGCTCTTCCCTTGTTTGCACCTTAGCTTTAATTAAAAAACACAAAGAAACCTGGCAGAACTAATACGGTTTGCAGTCTAACTTTGCAGTCCAGCTGTACTGGATCTCATACATGCTCAAAGCAAAAAGGACAGGTATTATCTTCCATTATTTTAACCCCATATTCCTTCCTCTCATTTTCTTTCATTTTTAGTTTTTATATAGTTTTCTACAGTATAGATCACATCTTTCCCCCTTTCTTTACTAAGTTCTATGTATGATCATAATTGAATATAATAATAATTAGAATACTTCTATACTTAAAGATTTTAATGTATTTATATATTCTGAAATAAGATTTTTACCAATATCTTTCCACTGCCTCACATCTGCTCAGGGTTCAAATTCTTATCATTCATGCTAATCCTGATGCTCAAGCTAAAAATGCACTATGAGGGCAAATATTACATTCCTTACCAGAGAGTACAAGCCTGTAGCATACTTGTGATTACCAGTGCTCACAAAACAAGAAACTCCAGCAAACTTCCTGTAGTTTTATACCCTACTCAACATTAACTTCTGAAACCACAAACGGAAATATCTATGTAAATAAAAGCATGGAAGAAGCTATAAATAAAGAGCATTATTTACACACACATGCAAACCTCTCTACACACTGTAATGAAATACCAACATACATTTGCCATTTAAAAATGTAATTATTTCTTTGTTAGTTACCTTTTTCGAAGCTTCTGGACACTGGATGTAGTCTTTTTTCTTTTCTGCAATTCTCTGAGAGTACTGCTTATATCTTTCCTTCATCTCTGTCTCATACTGCTGATACTTTACTTTATATTTGTCTGTTGGGGAGGGCAGATTTTCTGGTATCGTCTTTTGCTCCAAAGGAGAATGCTAAAGCAAAAAAAAAAAAAATCTATATAAAAGCCTGTGGTTGAAATATTAAATGATAACAGTACAATTATAATGGCCATCCAGTCTAACTTTTAAAAACTTACTTGGCACTACGCTTCACATTAAGAAACAACGTAAACATGACTGCATATTCAGGTTTGATTTTCATGGAGTTCTTCATATTCTGCCATTTTTTAATCAAAAAAAAATACGTAGTTAATGAAATAGTTTAAAGAGAAAAGCTGAAACTCAGTGGTACTGTCCTGTAAGACCATGTTCTGAGAACTGTGTGAGCCTGGAGCTCTGACATTTGATTTAAAAGGCCGATAAATTTTTTGAATCAGAATTTCTAATAACAAGTGACAGAAGACTATTAGCCTTGGGACTCCCTTCCCTAGAGCAACATCAGTTGAAAAGGCTGTGAAGCCAACTACATAACTTCCTAAGTTTGCCTTCTTCATTTCAGTGCTCTAAACAAGGGAGACCAGATCAACAGAAACAGCAGAAATGAGAGAAGCACAACACTTCATCCTTCCTTCTCTCCTTGAATAACTAACACCTTCAATGTTTATGAGAGATCTGTTCAACATTCACAAAAAATAAGATGGCCTCACCTAGCATATCTGCTTGGCACGTTTTCTGATCCTGCAATGGGAGGGAACAATCCTGTTCTAGAAAATCATTTTTCAAAAAAACAAAATACTGACATTCTTGAAAGGGCAACATTCTCTTTCAAGAGAGGAATCACATCCCTCTCACTGGTTAATTTCCTGAATGTTAAGACCATATTTAAATTATTCTTCTGAAAGTGACCTATTTTGGGAAGATTTACTTACACAGTCTGTTATGCTCAGTCAGGACCCAAGAAGCAAGCAATGCAGAAATAAAAGCTGCTCAGAGGAATACATTAAAGTATTTTGGGACTGCTTGAAAATCTTCTCAAAGAAAAAAAGGAAAGAAAAACAAAAGAACAAAGAATGAAAAAAGAGACCAAAGAAAGGAAAAAAGAGAGAGAGAGATGGTAAAAGAGTGTAAGTGAACAGAAGATGCATTCCCACACATTCAGCACTACAGTATTTTAGACATAATGAAGGCAGGAAGGAAGGAGACAGAAGACAAAGGAAAGCAATGAAGAAAGAGAGACCTTAGGAAATGGTCAAAGCCATATTAACCTTTTGTTAGCACTTCTGCAGCTAGACAGATTTATACGTATGAACTTTATATTTTAAAAATATGGTAAAGCGAGAGGTGAAATTTTAGGCACCCATAGCTAAAAGGAGTATAGCAACTCAAGCATGTTTGTACTGCATGCTTGCGATGCAGTAGAGAGGAACATAACCTATCTGTAGCTAAACGTTTACACTTCTACTTTAAGAAGTGCATAAATATCTACGTCAGGTACATGGATACTCTTGAGAAGTAATGTACTCTTAGTCCAGTAATCTCAGTAATCTCAGAATCAGTCAATTCACACAATGCATACATACAGTCTAAATTAAACTCTAATTAAAGTCTAAAGTCTTAATTAACATGAGTTGCTACGTTTTCATTAGCTATAAATTCTCAGAAACAACAGAAGTGTTAAGCTTTGATTGAGTAGCATGCAAGAGTTTAAACAGTTTGAAAGAAAAGGTGTGTAGCTGCTGTAAAGGAATGTTACTTATGTTCAAAACACTTTTTCAGACCAATACTTCCATTTGCTCTTGTGATGGACAGACACATTTTCTGCTCTTCTACTTTTATTCACAATTCTCCTAGCTTCCTTCAATAAGACTGGGTGAAGTGGAGCCCCTTGAAGGGAAAAGAAGAGACTGTGCCTTCTCTGAAGGAGCTACCAAGTCTGATCAGGAGAGAGAATCTTCTACAGAGCAGAAGGTGTGGAGGACAGGGAGCGACAGCCTGGAGCAGTGAGCTTGCAGCCCCGAGACTGTAGCTGATGCAGAGAAACCGCAAGGAGCCAACAGCCTGGCTCAGCAGGGGTAGGCAAAACCCTCCTAGAGTCTGCTGCAACTCAGGCATCAACTTAACAGCAACCCCGTGTAGACGCAAGAGACACAATGAACAGTGGCAAAGCTGCACTTATATATAATGCACATATATATAATACAAATAATAATATTTGTAACATTTTGCCATGATTATGTAGGTGGCATTGTTCCTGAACTAATTTAAAGCTTTTGATATCTAGTTGCTTGAAGATATAGGGATATCAGAAGACTACTGCTTGCAGCACTTCAGCCTTTTTCCTCTAATTACCACATTTGAAACACTTTCAAAATACTAACCGATGTACAACGACAGCAGATTAAAAATAGTCTCTCAAATAAGCTCCTTCCTGTCACACAAAAGAAGTTAAAACATATTACATTTTCAGACTATACACTATAGTACTCTACCATTCAATTGCTAATGTTATTTTGTCAGTATGTATTTTTTCAGCTACTTTACCTCCATTTTCTTCTGACAAGACTTTCTAGACATCTGTTTAAACTAAAGCAAAAGAGAAATCAAATAGTAATTACCATAACCTCTCTTGTATGAATGATCAAATAAAAAATTGCCACATTCATTTTTTTCAAATTTAATGCAGGTGTAAGAGTCCAAAGGAAAGCTCTTCCTGCATTCAAGGAACAACTTTAGTAACGGGGTAATTAAAGAATCACAGAATAGCTGGGGTTGGCAGGAACCTCTGAAGATCACCCAGTCCAACCTCCCTGCTCAAGCAGGGTCAGCTAGAGCAGGTCACCCAGGACCGTCTCCAGTCAGGTTTTTAATATCTCCAAGGATGGAGACTCCACAACCTCTCTGGCGTTACATTTATTATGTGTATTATATATTATACTATATGTCAATTTATTATACCAGATATTGATCTTGAAGCGTGTTGTAACTTTATAAAACAGCTTGTTAACAGCTGGACCACTGATATTCCTTGTAAAGCACCTAAGATTAGTGGCAGGTAAGTTTCTTAGCCACATGAAAAAAAGATAGTAATACTGACCAAGAAATTCTAACAATAAAAGCATTCTGACAAACTGAATATAGTATAATTCCAAAGCTGACATCACAACTCTGTTTAAAGACAAAAGATTGAGAAAAACTCTATGAAATGAGTGCACTTAACTCCATATATGCTAAGTGACCACTAATTATCTTATCTTTATTATTTTCGTAAGTTCCACTTTGTTTAAAAAGATAAACCACAGTTACATGCTACCTCAAAGGTATTAAACTTTCCAATTGCTCTGGCAAATTCTTAATAAAGCTAGCTGCTAATATGCATCTTAAAAATGAGGAAAAGGAAAAGGGTGAATGAATGATGAAAACAGTATTTCTGAAATACTCTAGATGCTTCTCAGTAAAAAGTACTCGACCAAAAATAATTTGGACCAGTAGCACTTGGAGATACGAGTTTAATCAAATGAAAAAAAGATAAGTTGTATAATAAAGCTAAGTATTTTTGTCTACATTATCCCTAAAGGGGCATACTTTACAGAGATTTATAATGACAAACTGACTTGTTGAGCCTGTTGATTCTGTGCATATGGTGTTTGTAATGATGTTCTCCAACTTGAAGATGAATCTAGAGGGCAGGTATGAGGATAATTTCTGCTGTATGGTATGCAAGAGTCCCCATCCTAAAATGAAAAGGACAAGCGATGGTAACTGTTATAGAGTCAAAACAAAATTGTATTTTATAAACTCCTGCAACACATGAATTCTAATAACTGCTCAAGACAAAATTAATTTATAATTACCTCTTCATCAGAATCTCCCAGCTTCCCTAGATCTAGGCATGGCACCCTGCAGGAGGTTAAAATGATTTTAATAGCAGTATGTTCTCTTCTTTTTCTATTACAGCAAAAGCAAAACATCTATTAATAATTATTATTAGCTCCTTCACAAAAATTTCTCTACTATAAAGTTTCACTACAATTGAAGAGGACCTACTTGGCAAAATCCCTATTAACCCCTCTAGCCATTTCAGGAGCTGGCTGCAGAGCTTTCCCTCATCCCCAGTTGTAGAGTACACTGGCAGCTGCAAAGGGCTCGTGGAAGGCCTAACGTCGCTCCCAGACTCTGACAGCCCTAGCAAGGCCATCCTGGCTACTCTTCACTCTCCACCAGAGCTGCTGCAGCAAGGGCAGAAGTCAGGGATCCCTTATGCCCTTCTTCCACAACAGATTTGTGGCAACTTCTCTCTATAATCAGTCACGAGACAGACAACAGGGAAGTAATAGCTCTTCGAGGTGCAAGCCTTCAAAACTATTGGAAGAGATTAATACAGTGAAAGCCAGCTATACTTCAGTATTTCATTCTGCTTAAAGAAATTAAAACAGCTCCAATTCATCAACACATTTCTGAACTTTGTTTGTACTTTTTGTCTATTGCAACCTCCCAAAGGATGACAGTTCAAAAGGGTTCAGCCCAGCTTCTACTGATTTTCAGTGAGAGATGGCTCGCATCCCAAGAGGCAAGTTATACTATTAGCATTGCAGCAGAAAAAAAAAGACTGTAGAAAATGTAACCAAGTTTTTATTACAAACACATTAGACAACTGCAAGTCACACTAAAATTTGCAAAATGTACCTTAAAATAGTCTCATCAAGACAGGAGATTTCAATCTCAAGCATGATAAAACTTCTTCCAAACATTCAGATATACTCTGGAGCAGTACCAAAATGCGTATTTTTACTATTTTACTACCAATATTTCCAAACAATCCTATTATAACAAGATTACTTTTTGGAACGAGTGCCTTAATCTCAAGTCTTTTTCATTAAAGAATGACTGAGAGCACACAGAAATTGTTTTGCTCAGATATGAAAAATCTTACATCATGGTCATGTATACTTGCAAAATAGTACAGGAAGATACACAGTCTGTAAAAATTAAGTAAACAAAAAAAAATCTAAAATATCAAATATGATGCTTGGACTACCTGATGTTCCTTATCTGCAGACAAAATTAAAAGGTTTTAAATTCTATAAGCACTGCACAAAATTTCCCCCTGCTTGTAAAAACCCTTCACAACAGTTTCTCTATAACTTTTACTCTAATACCTGCAAAGATGACCAACACTTAAAAGAAAAAATGCTTTTCTCTTTTTGCAGACTATTACATTAAAAATATTCAAGAAAGGCTAGGTATAAATAAAAGCTGCAAGTATAACTCTCCCTGAGTACTACTCTGCAGTTAAGCTCAACCAAAAACAAATGAAGTTAATTCCAATATAAATAATGCTTCAGAAATTCTACTTTAAGTATAAAGCATAGAAAACAAACCTTTGATGATAAATTTAACAGAGCACTGATATACTTATCAATATCAATCCTATCAATATCAACACGAATGCATTTTGTTAATAATGCACAATTAAACAGACTGATAAAAAATAGGAGCAGACTTACTCTGGTGGACGAGGACCACGAGTAGCCAGCGTATTTGGTCTCCACCCCTAAAAGAATGATACATTATTACACACCTACAAGGATCAGGTCTAAAACACAGTTTTCCTTTTAGTCTCCTCTAGAATATTTAGAATGGATGCTTCAAAATATGTGAGACATATTTGACTGTGATACTATTAGTAAGAGGACAAAACAAAGAAACTTCTCATTGAAAGTTGATTCTTACAGATCATAAGTGAGACTAAAAGACTCAATATTCATCAGGAGAGAAAGATTTTTAGTCATTAAGGAATAGTGTCCATGCCAGCTATTAATAAGACATTAAAAAAATACTCCATGCTCCTGGGGCTTTGATTGTACAATCACTACTAACAAGGTCTTAGGTCATATGCTCCTTGTGGGTTGGGGAGTCTCTGAATCAACCCCTCATCCAACCCTTAAACCAAAAACCCAATGTAGCCAGTCATCTGGCTCACATGGAGCTAGCTCAGACCCCAGAGAAGCATAGTTATTTGCTGTAGTGCACAATCTTAGCTTTAACATAGTACCACATGATGATGACTACACAGCTTCTGTACTCATACAGTTCATTTTGCATGGTACTATGCCACACACACCTTGTCATTGTAGCAAAATGATAACACACACAAAAAGGAGAAAAAAAAAAAAAAGCCAAAGCTCCATCTATCCCATTATCACATTTCTGAAAACAGCCAATGGAAAATCCCTAGGGAGGACTGTGCGAGTGGGGCAAGCATATAGTAACAATTCCCCCAACTAGCCTCCCAGTGTGAAAAAACTTGTGGTTCAGGGATGTTGTGAGCCGGGGCCAGCATCTTGGTTATTAACAGTCTTCAGCTCAGCTCAGAGGTCTCAGCATCACAATCCAAACTGAGCAGACATCCTACTTCCAGCTGTGGCCCAGTATCTTTCATGATTTGAGAACAATAGCCTACTCATGGGGAGAAAAAAAAAAAAAAGTTCACAGTTGAGCAATACTACCCTCCAGTGCCTTTAAAAAAGGCTTTTCGTTACTTTTTTTTTTTCTTCCCCCTCCAGGAAGGTCGCGCATATAAAACACCACCACCCCGTGGTCAAATACGTAAAAAAGCTGTTTCAAGATCTGACACAATTTAGTCTTACTTTTAAGGACATGCTTACAGATGAATACACAGTGCACTAAGTCACATATATTTTTGCAGTGCTTTAAATCACAATTTTATATTTTTTCTGTATCGTTTCAACTGCCTTAAAATAAAGAGCACACCACGTTCTAGATTTTAAAGTCTTAAAATAACTCCTTTTCCTGATGGCATCTAACCATGAGGAAAAACAAACAATCACATCTGCAGAATCACCTTGAAGACAGTCCAAATTTACTAGTTGAAGAACATAGATTAAAATTAAGTTAAAACTATGATTTAACAAGCCACCAAGAAGCAGAATTTCCAAATGTGAACTTCCTGGTGTCTGACTGGCATGAGGAAGAGAAGGAAAAAGGGGTAAGAGATTAGAGAAAAACAGGCACATTTCTTTTACAACTTACAGTAAATGCCCCAAATGCTGTTGATGTATACAAGTCTTTCATTCTCAAAAAAAAAAAAAAGGTTAAAGGATACCATTATAAAATTTCTTAATATGGGTTACAAATAGTGTTTTTACATTCCAAATCAAACAAAAAAGGAAAACAGCAGTTTGGCAGTCGAACTCCAGGAATTCCTAATACGATCATCCACCAGCAATATGGAAGTTAAATGGGTGTTTGGGAGCTAAGTGAAGATTACAGATTAACTTTTACTTCATGGGCATAAAGTACACATTATCTCTGAGAAAAATCAACTGTTATTAAAAATATTAGTATTTACATTGATTATAATGAAAGCAATGGCTCTCATAATCTGATATCATATTTATACTAATCGAGCATGTAATTTACTGGTTTTCAAAAGTTAGCCTGAAAGTTTCTGCTACAGTTACCTTGTGAGGGTTGCACACCTACCTTATCTCCTCATTAGGATGCCTGAAAAAAAACAAAATTCCCTTCATAATGAATGCTGAGTATTGAGATTTATTTTACACCACGTCAGTCTGTAATTAGGCCGTCTGAAATTACATTTTGGGAGTTGCTTTACTTTATTGCTCTCTTACAAAACAAAAAAAATACAACTACACCAAAATCTGATATCAGATCCACCAATAGTCTGAAACAGTGCAGAGCCAAGGTTCAAATCTCTGCGCACTTAACTGCAAGTACTGACTTGTACCTGAGTTCCCCACATCCCAGGTTAAGTACCTTGAGTATTGGTTATTTTAGGATGGCTGTTTCTCTTTGAAATTCTCTTCTTCATTTGAGAAACTGTTATATTCAACTATAACTTTCTGACAAAAATAATTTCTTAAAATGTTTCCTTCTCTACAGTGTATGTTATAAGCTTGAACTAAACACCTTCTAAAGCGTGATTAAGAGAGTTGTAAAAATTTCAAAGTAGGGAAGGAAAACAGCCACAAGCCTCCCATTAACATACTTGACTATGTTTCTTCCCCCTCGAGGACAGCAGAGTCTGCCTTCGAGGGGATGCAGCAACTCCTTTAACCTCCAAATCCATGCAAATTTGATGATGCCCTTCAGAATAAACTGAAAAACAGAAAAGAATATTAGAAAATCATGTATTTTCTATGCAAGTACTTTTGTAAATAAACATTACTACATTAGAAAAAATATGTCTGCCATTGATAAACTTGGGTGTTTTCTTCAGTAAGCTATGAAAACATTGCTAGCTTCCCTTTTTCACCTCCTCTTAATTTTAATCTTTCCTTACTAATGTGCTACCAGGTCTCTGTTCAAATTTCTCTCTTCGCTTCAAGTTTCAACTCCTCATTCCCTTAGCTTTACACATCTTTACATATCCTCTCACGTCAGCATTACCAGTTTGTTACCTCTTGCCAGGGTCAACCCTTTTTTATTCCTGATTTACAGCCACTCCCTTGCCCCCAACTGCACTATGCCTTGGGAGCAGGTATTTTCTGCAAGGCACAAGGATCCTGCCACTTCTCAGCAAGCCTCCGAGACCCTCATTTTATCGGAGCCTATCTCCTGCTCTGCTAATTTCTCCTTCCAGCTAGCCCGCTTGAACCAAGAGCCTGTTGGTTAATGCCCAGAAAACAGATATTCTGATTTTAAATCGCCACACGCGAAGGCCGACCCTATTCTGATTTACTGAACAGATTTTAACCCCCAGGCAGCCTTTGCTTTACCAAGCAGGAAGCAGAACGGTATGGTCCCTCAGAGAGATGGCAAGAGCTGTTTGCGCAACATAAGTTAACCGGGGGAAAAGAAAAGAAAAAAAAAACAAGTAGGCTCCCAGGCACAGGCCCTTCTTCAAGGCATTTAAAGTGAAAACGCCTCCATGTTCACATAGCCCCAAGCCCTGTTACTGAAATGTCCTTTCCCAGACGAAGGCGGGGGGGCACACGACGACACACGACACTGTTGCATTTCTGCCGTTAGCACGCTACTAAAACAACTTTCTCTCGGAAGGACGCTGTGAAAGGAGCCAGGGAAGGGAAAAGGGGCGCCACGCCGGAGGGCGGCGGCCGAGCGCCGCTACCCGCCGCGTCGCCGCGGCAACCGCCCCGCCGCGCCCCCCCCCGTTGCCATGGCAACGGCGGCGCGGCCGTTGGGTGAGGGCCGCGCCGCGCCCCGCCGCGCCGCGCCGCGCCCGGTACCTGCCCGCCGCCCCTCGGCGCCCCGCAGCGCGGCCCAGGGCGCCGCCCGCTGCCCGCCGCCCTGCGGCCCCGCCCCGCCGCCCCGCCGCCCCGCCGCCCCGCCGCGCAGGTCACCGCCGCCCCGCGGGCGGGCGGGGTCGCTCTGCGGGGCCGCAAAGCAGCTTGAAGCTCTACGGCCAAAGGGTTCAAGGATCAGCAGCATCCACAGAGGGCAAAGTGGGAACGCCAAGGCCTAGGGGGCTCGGAGACCACCCAGGGCAGCCAAATCCGGCAGCGGAGCGTGTCATCAGCAATACTGGTTGCAACAACACTGGTACCATTGGGAGCACGGCCTTACTGACCAGCATCTACACCTGCTGAGAGGAGATCTTATTAACATGTACAAGTATCTGAAGGGAGGGTGTCGAGAGGATGGAGCCAGACTCTTTTCAGTGGTGCCGAGCGACAGGACGCGAGACAACGGGCACAAACTGAAACACAGACACTTCCATCTGAACACGAGGAAAAACTTTTTCACTGTGAGGGTGACAGAGCACTGGGACAGGTTGCCCAGAGAGGTAGTGGAGTCTCCTTCTCTGGAGATATTCAAAACACGCCTGGATGCAATCCTGTGCAACGTGCTCTAGGTGACCCTGCTTGAGCAGGGGGGTTGGACTAGATGATCTCCAGAGGTCCCTTCCAACCTCAGCGATTCTGTGATTCTGCTCTCACAGCAACAACTGATGGAGATTATACATATATATATATATATATAAAAAACACTTTGGCAGCACAGTTCGATTCCAAGTCCTTGATTCCCTCTGATCAAAGACTTTGAAAAAAAACACATCAATTAGCCTTAATAGCCACCTAGCAGAGGGTTAGCCACGAAGCAATTCAGATTTTTGAGCACTTCCAGTTGTCTTGAATGACCAGACCTAAGCCCATTACTTTTAATCAAACTGTATCTAAGAACCAGGTTCTGATTCATCCATTCTGTCCTGGGAAAAAATCACTCAGCTCCAGAGAAAGCCTGGGTTGTTGGTCTAGCAGTTTGCTACTGTCAAAGCTACCTGGTAAGCAATTTTTGCCATCAGTGTGCCAGTTTCATAGGCATGTACACCCAGTGAACAGAAAATTAATAGAAAATAAAGGTCTGGACAAAATCATTGACAAAGGAAAAAAGTGCTTTTCTGAGCATTGATCTAAAACATGTGAAGAAGCCACTGTCAAGGTGGTATAATCCAGTTTAAAAAAAAGCCTCCAGTTTTTGAATGATATATAGTAATATGTCTGTTAATACTGATATTAGTAAGAAAAAAAGTGGTACAATGAACTAAAAGGCCAGATTCTATAATTTTATTATACATATGAAACAGATAATATTACTAATAGGTATCAGTCAGTTATTAGGCAGCTGCTGAGTTTAACTGGTGACAGGGAAGAAATGGAAGTGAGCCAATGTACTGTATTAAGGTTCAAACTGGCATACAAAAATATACATCAATCCTCAGGCAACAGCAGAAGTCAAATTATAGGACTTGTTTTGAAACAAATAAACCTGGCTTAGCAAACAGACATTATTATTTTGAAGTAGTGTCTGTGGCTAAATTTCTCTCTCCAAATAAAGAAGTCTGTCTATGAAAGCATCTCTGAGATTTAACTCCATACTGCTTTTCATTCCATGAAGAGGTAAACTCATCAGTGCAAGCACTCTCATGAATTCAAGAAACTCACAGTTAAAGGCTGCAGTAAGCTTACTAGCTACAAAACATCTTTGAAACATCTATTCATTATAGTTTTAATTATAAGAGATCCCAATATTTTACTGAAGCTCCAGATATAATTACAATGCATTATATACAGAGAGTACAGAAATATTTTCTATAGGAAAAAATAAATAGAAAAAGTATGTAAACATCCCAAGTGAAATTCTGCTGCCATTGAAGTCAGTTACAAAACTGCCACAGATATTAGCACAGACAATATCTCACCCTCTTTTTAAAGCATATAGCAGTGCATGTAACTTGGTTCAAAACAGTTTAAAGTGCATACAATATTGTGAAGAAAAACACAAGCTTTTGAATGTTTTACATATTTCATTCATATCTATTACGTCTCCTCAGTCCTATCTCTTCTGGTTCAAGGACATCTTTGTTTATCATTTCTTGGTCTTCCACCACATCTGGCTCAAACACCTGATTTACATCACATTCTTCATATAATTGATCCTCTCCTATTTTGTAATCATTATCAACATCCTCAAGCAAATCTTCATTACTGTCATCTTCTTGGTCATCTATTTCTTTCTCTGGAGAATGTTCAGCAAATGACTGAATGAGATCTTCAAGTTTCTCATTACAAATGTGGCTGACATCTTACAATTTACCAAAAAAAAAAAAAAAAAAGTTTAGTGTAACAGTTCCAATTTTCAGAGTCAGTTTAAAATTACTCATTTGTTTTCTCTCTTTTAAAGAACCTTAAGTACAGCAAAAATTTCCCAGTGAACCACTCTTAACATTTTAAGTTCCTCTTGGACAAATATGTACCTCTTGGAAGGCTCCAGCTGAAACTAATATACATTTTGCTGTTGAATATAATAATGCAAGCATTACCCAAAGCCTAACAGTTTACTGTCTGGGAACCCTCAGTCTAAAGTTAGTTTAAAGTTAGTCTGCTCTAACAAAGTACAACGTGACTACGTAGTCTATCCTACTTCAATGTATTTTAGCATTTATTCTCAAAGAATGATGATGCATCACAAATTTGTAATTAGATACAGTGCAGGCAAGAAGAATGGTACTCCTCCAGATTAAAATTAATTCCCAACATATTTCACCAAAGATGCAGGAACTGAAAATTATTATAGTAAGATCTGTTTAATCTTTTAAAACACAAACTACTACAATATCTATCCTGCTGGAAATTAAAGTACCTTTCATCTTGTTTTCTGATTTATCCAACCCACTTTCTTTCATCAGTCGTCTAATTGATTGGAGCTGTGTCATTATTTCATCTTTCTGCTCGCAAGCTAAAGCATTGACACTGGAAAAAAGATAGATGTCAACAGCTGAAAGACTACTTCGGAAGTGAGTGCTTGATAACATTTCACTGAAAATGCATAAGATCAGAATATATCTTTCAGTGGATAAATACCACAGTCAAATTAGTGACACATTTAGGTCAAGCTTTTCTTTGAAACTGTACTCTTGGGAAGCGGGAAGTCCAGCACATACAGCTACTGGCTAATTTAGTCACTGAATTCTAAGACTGGAGCTCAAATGGCCAAAGCTGAGCAGTGACTACTGAAAGAAACAACTAACAATCCAAAATATTTTATTTTCAGGACAACATTGCCTAATGTAGAACTTTAAAGTTTAGAAGTTCTTTTCATTTATTTCAGGCTTTGTCTACTCTCTCCCCTCTCCATCACTACTAGAAATTTGTAAAGCAGCCAAATTGGTCAGTGGATTTACTATTTAACAGTTTTAACATGTTAAATTCAGGAGTACACTAAAAGAACAATTATGAAATTCTGCATGTTTTAAGCTGGATTTCATGAAAGATGTCAGTCTACACAACATGTGCAGCAGGGATACTTGTATTTCTGGAAAATGGGTAAGGCCCTAGCTCCTTGAGGAAAGCACATCTCTATGAGTACAAGAAGGTTATATTACTTATTCCCTTATTTTGCAGTATGACAGAAAGTTAAATTTCCCTGAAACACACACCTTCACTTAGTAAGTTCCTTTCAAAACAAAAATAAGCAGCTATACCTTGGTAGCTATTTTTGTCTTCTTCTAATGGTATCAAAAGAGAAAAACTCAGTCTGCTACCAAAAAATTAATTTCCATAAAAGCTTTTGAATGCTACGAAGCTTAAGTATTTTTTTTTTTTTAATATTACTCTCCTCAGTCCACATTAGTTTTCAACTGAGTACACAAACTGGTTGAACCATGGTAACTTGATCATAAGTCTGAGCTTTTTGCATTTACGTTTGGTGAACAAGAGGTAGCAGGTGTTTGTGGAGATGGCGGCAAATGCCAGAACTGGTATTATCTACAAAAGGCTAAATAACCATTGAGTAATTAAAAAAGGTTGCTAAACACTGTTCCCTATCTATGTATAAGGAACTCTAAGAACTCTACTTTTTTAATTCTTTGGAGAATCTCAATTGACAAAAAATGATGCTAACTGAACTATTTCAGAATCACTCACCAGTTTGACAGTGGATCCAACTGAGTCAATAAAGAGTTTAACATTTTCTCTGTCTGTGCTAGGTGCTGCTCCAGTTCTAAAAGCTGATGTTCTAAAACAAACAAACTCTACGTAAGAAATGCACTACCGAAAGGACATTAAGTTATATTTTTAGCTGGGCATATGTAAAAACAGGAATATAGTAGTTTTTTCTCTCTAAAGTTCTAGAACACGAAAAGGGAGCAGTGGGGTAAGAACATAACAGAACCTTTACTACATGTGACCAAAAGTCCATCTCATCCAATAACCTGTCTTCAATAATGTCCAAATAGAGAATACCTTGGCAAAAACTGAGCAAGCATACAGGAACTCTTTCCTCTCCCAGCCTCCAAAATTATGCAGTTCCAGGACTTCCTGAGCCAGAGGTAGTGTCTTTATACTTACTACACTACCATGAATTTGTCCAGTCACACTTGCAACTATATTAAACTCTTATGACAGTACCAGAAAAGGCAAAGGCACTAGAGTTGGGAAGAGTATGCCTCCTCCTAAATTACAAATCAGTTTTGAGGAAGGAAGAATACAAAACCCAAAGATGGTGAGTAGGCAGTCTAACAAATCACTGCTGAAACTGATTATGCATATAGTGTACAGGGACAACAGTAGAGGCTTCTAGTTGTTTAGTAATATAAAAATGTGTCTAGATAAGGAAGGGGGGGGGGAAAAAAAAAAAAAAGTAGGACAACAGTGGAACTTGGATATGCCATACATTTTTCTCCAGGTAAAGCCCTGATTCTTTGTATATGGGGACTAGACAGAATCAGACATTCAAGAGTACTCTGTACCAAGAAGAAAAAGAGAGTATCACTTGTTTCTTCTGCCTCTTCTATAAAGGTCTTATGTTTTTGACAGGTCTTATTATTTGGCCCAGAAATACAACAGCCTATATAACTGTTTATCCATACTGTTCCACCATTAATACAGTCCAATTCAACAGCAGATTGTTATATTCTATTTAAACACTCTATTCTATTGAAGAACAACAAACAGGTCTTGAGTGACAAAAACATTACGTATCAACAGGCAGAGAGCCATAATGTATTACTATAGAATATTGTTTTGAAGAATACATCTGGGGTTTTCAACCAAATCTCTATCTAGTACCTGAAGTTTATAGAATAACATACTTTTAAAATATTTTTTGTAGGTTACTAGTGACGTTTAAATAATTTAAGATTGTTCTTGTTGAGCTAGATTGCTTACATTCATCAAAAGTGCTGATTTCTAACTAAAACAAAGGTGCATATTTTCACTGATGCATTCTGAATGGGTATCTTACCTGTTTCTTTTGCCTTGTCTTCTGTATTTTTTTCCTTCTTGGAGAGACTTTCTTCCTGAGACTTCATCTTTAATAAATACCATTGTGTTACAAGAGTGCATAATATTTTTTTTTCATACATGAAATAATATTTAGAAATTTTATTGAAAGCAAATAGTGACCATAATCATTTGTGCTCCATTAATGTGACCTTTGTATCTGCCTTGCGTTTTTCCTGTCTTAAAATACTCTCATAATTTAAACAATGACAACATGACTGTTCTGAATTTCTATGACCTAAATTTCTACGATATCTATGACTTAAAACTTTTCATATTGCTTACCTTAAGAAATTTGTATGCTGCAAACACTCCCACACCAAGAGCATACAATGGCATCAGGGTAAGGGCTAAGTCTCTACCATTTCCTCTTGTTCTTTCACTCTTTAGCTCTTTTTCCATTGCATTTCTCATCTGCTGAATACTCTGGTAAGTTTTACCTTCAGAATTTCCTGGATTCAGGTGAGCTTGATGAATTGTCTGAGGACTACCTTAAAGATTAAATTGTTTGAGAGGAAAAAGACAAGGTAAGAAAGGAAATTAAAGGTACGATTAGTTTCGCAAGTAGAACTAAGTCCTTTTCTTTTATTATGGCCCTCTTTGTTCATCACTCCTCTAAATGGCGTGGTCAGCCCTGAATTCAAATTAAAGTTACAACAGACCACTCTTCCATAAGTAGAATACAAAGTTAAATCTAGATAGTAAAGACTTTCAAACTAAGCTTCTGTGTTTCTTCAAGATACAAGTTTTATATTTCTTCGTTAGCAAAATTAGCAAATTCAGGGCAAACTACAGAAAGGTTAGACACAACAAGAAACACTCTGATCTTGAAATTAAAATATACTCAGAGAAACTATTGATAATGTTGCAAACAGTTACAGATTAATATTTTTCTATGCAACAAAGAAAGGAGTTAAGTAGAAACTGAATTGTCCACTCCAAAGGAAAAAAAGTTTTGCTGAAATATGTATGCGGTGTTACTGCTCTGGTTATTTTAAAAACAAAATCAGTACTATGTGAACACTACCACAGGCTTAGAAGTGCTGTACCTCTGCAATTCAAGTAGTTAGCTGGAAGTAGCTAGCTCTAGTTCTTCACTAGAGAGTAGTCTAGAGATGCAACCTGCAAGCCTTAAAATTGTTCTTAAAGATTATATTTTTGCATGTAATTTGCCTGCCAGAACAGGCACCAGATGAAGGAACAGCTAGTTTCATGGCTTGAATTATGTTATTTTTTATAGTTAAATCTATGGTCCATAGGACATGCACATAAGAAACTACTACAGCTAAAGAACGCAGAAGGCTCCAGAAACAAGCAGCAGATCATTAGGAGGCTGAGGAGGCCTCCTGAAAGTTTTATACTGATGTCTCAACTGGTTGCCTGGACTTATGAACTAAATGTTTAAAGGGACTTGAAAGTCATCTTAATTTTTCAGAACCAAACATGCGTAAAACAAGACTCACATTCTATAAAAATTCCCAAACAGAAGACATTTATGCAAAAAAACCTTATTGTCAATTAACACGAAAGTATTAATTAAGCATAAGTAAAATTAGACTCAATTTTAAGCTGGAACAGGAGAATCTTGATAGATGAGAACAGCAGATGTGCCTGAAATTTATTTTATACAGTGCTGGACCAAAACATTAATAGAACTGCAAGCATATTAAGTATCATTTTTTTAAAGGTTTGGTTTGAGAAGAATTTGATCTACGGCCTGTAACAAATAGTAATCACTATGTAAATTGAAAGAAATCTGGCAATACAGCCAGGCTAGAGCCTATGAAACACACCGCGTTTGAGACCCACTGGGAAGAACATGCCAGCTGCTCAAGACTCGCCTCTCCTGCCTCTGGAAGGTACTGCCAAGGAAGAGCACAGCTACACGCTTTGGAGGGTTTCAGCAGCACTGCTCGATTTACAGTGCCTCTGAAGGCCTTATCAGCCAGTCAGAGTTGCCTCAAAGAAATAACCTGTTTGTTATTTGCCAAAATTAAAATGGACCTTTGGACCTCGAGAGTCAGGAGTCAAGTCCTTAGCTAATGTACGCTGACACAGCTTCATATACATTTATACTTCTTAAGTTTTAATAAACCGTAAGCTGTCTAAACCAAACAACGATATCTTTTCTAGAAAAGCGTCTTTAACTCTAATACAGTTTCTGACAAATTTTGTAAAGTTCTCTGCTAGTATTTACTAACAGTAATACTTGATTTTCCTATTAAAGTTCCAACATACCCAATTCTCTTCCTCCCCTCTACACCTCAGAATCATTAATCTGCCAGAATAATAAATAATGCCAATGCAGGCAATACCACCTACTCGTTCATTAAACACACCTGGGAAGATACGAGCTTCTGATAGCAAGGACTTACCTCAATTTAGGGAGCAACTTTCTTAACACAATAAAGCAAGCAACCAACACAGTAATAAACTAGAAAAACAAGCAGAATACGAAAGAGAGAGGGGTTTACGGTGAAGAAGTTAAAGCACCCACGCTAGCCCGAAGCTGGTTCACAACGCCTCCCCTGCTCACAAGGCCGCATAAAATGCCTGGATCCCGCTCAGGGCTAGGGCGATCCGTAACACAGCCCTCCCCATTTGCACCGGGCTCCTCCCGAGCACCAGCGACGGCGTTAACCAGCTGCGGCGAGGAGACCGGCCCGCAGCGCGGCGCCGCCGCCGCGGCTCGTACCTCCGCGGTGCGGGCGGGCATCGGCCCGGCCGCCGCGCACAGCCCTGCCGGCCCGGCCGCCGCCTCCCCCAAGCATCCTGGGCACCACCACGAGCACGCAGAGCACCAGCACCGCCGACACCAGCACCTGCTGCGCCACCGACAGCGCCATGGCCGCCGCCCCGGCCCCGCCGCCGCCGCCTTCCGCACAACGCCGGGCGGCGGCCGAGAGCAAAGGAGAGGGGAGGAGAGAGGGGAGGAGAGAGGGGAGGAGAGGGGAGGGGAAGAGGGAGGGGAGGGTAGGGGAGGAGAGAGGGGAGGGGAAGAGGGAGGGGAGGGTAGGGGAGGAGAGAGGGGAGGGGAAGAGGGAGGGGAGGAGAGGAGAGGGGGGAGGGGAAGAGGGAGGGGAGGGGAGGGGAGGGGAGGGGAGGGGAGGGGAGGGGAGGAGAGGAGAGGAGAGGAGAGGAGAGGAGAGGAGAGGAGAGGAGAGGAGAGGAGAGGAGAGGAGAGGAGAGGAGAGGAGAGGAGAGGAGAGGCGCCCGCGCCGCCGCCTGCCGGCGCCACGGCGCCCCCTGCGGGGGCTGCGCGGGCAGCACCTGGGCCTCTCAGCGCGGCGTGCGCGTAACGGGACGGGCGGTTGCGCCGGGGCTGGACCCGGCCGCCAGGCAGTCCTGGAAAGAAAGAGGGCCAGTGCCACGCTTGAGAAGATGTTTTACATTAAACATGTAAACCTTTAAACCTTTTCCACGCAAAATCGATAGAGACGAGGTTCCCAGTAACGTTAACTCATCTTGCCGCCCCTGCGTTGAGAGGCGCGTGTGAGCCCACAAGGCAGGTAACGTCTGCCGGCCTGGGGCTCGCTGGCGGGGCCGGAGGGGGGATGCCTGGAGAAACCCGCCGGTTTTACTGCCACTCCAGACAGCCGCTCCCAGACCTGCCTGGGGCGAGGGCTTCCCTGGGCCAGGCACTGCCACCTGCGCGGAAGGTTCTGGAAACAGCCCGGGGGGGAGGAGGGAGGGGCTGCCGTGCCTCCTGCGACCGTTGGAGCCATTGGGAGCCATGAGGCGGTGGCTGGCGGTGCTGGCGCTGTGGCCGGTGCTGGGCAGCGTGGGCGGGAAGCTGCCCGCCTTCCCCAGCATCACGGACAAGACCTTCATCGAGGAGTGCGTGCGCGGCCATAACAACTGCCGTGCCAAAGTCAGGCCTGCCGCCAGCAACATGCGGTACATGGTAGGGACCGGGCTGTGGGGGTGGGGGACGAGGGGATGCTCTTGTGGGACGTGCGGTCTCTCGGAGATCTCTGCGCAAGGGGACTGACACACGATCACTGCTTTATCATCAAATATCTGTAAGTTCACTTGATAAAAGAGAAAGTTAAGTCGGTTGTAGACAGATGAGTTAGAAGCAACATACAATAGGACGTGACTGAACAGGCAAGCTGAAGAGGTTCACATTAGCCCCAGACTGCATGAGCTGGCCCTGCATACCCAAGGGATTTCTGTTTAAGAAGAAGCAACAGGCCTGGCACCAAAACAGATCCAGGCAGGAGAGAGTTCGGCTCTCTGCCAAGAGCAAGGATATGAAATGCAGTGCCAGGGCTGAAGAGGCTTTTTGTGCCTCTTTGCTGAAACAAATTGCACTTGAAAAGTTTGGCTGGAAAGGGTTAAACTAAACTAAAGAAGATGCTAAAAAAAAGTGGATGTTTAATGATTAGTGTGGTTCCATACAACAGAAGGAAGGTGTGATGAGCAAAGACAGCTAAAGGGGTAGTATTCTGAGGAAGGCTTGGGAGTACTTGTGTGCTCAGATATTAATGGAAAAGAATGGCTTTTGTATGAATGGGATTGAAGCTGGAATGGCAGATAGGGGGTATAACCTTGGAAATGAACAAGCTTGTGAAAGATGCTGCACCTAGTTTTGATATTCAGGAATAGGAAAAACAGGAAAAATAATGAATATCATTAGCATGCCTGTAGAAAGAACTACGGGTCTTGAGGAGAAAACAGTATCAGCAGCTAGTAGAGTTTTTGAAAGATTTGCATAGAGGGTAAGACTGTACTGAAATCTATGTATGCTGATAAGCCTAGGCAATGAAATATGAAACTTTTACATAAACATAAAACTAGGTACCTTAAAGGTAGTAGAAAGCTACTGAAAACAATCATGAGTAGAGTACAAATACTGAAGGTCATGCATGTTCAAGAATAAAAAGTTGTGTGACGGTGACACACTGCAAAGAAATAAGAGGCAGCAGAATGAGTTATTGGCCAAACATTGACATATTTACCTTATGAAGCAGTCTTTGTAAAATGCTCTGTTATGTATTTAAAGCATTACTATGGAAGGAGTATGTATTTGTTGCCAGAGGCTCTTCTTCCAATAAAAATATTTAAAGTATATGTACATCTGAATCTACAGTAACTGTGCATTTTTACTTTTGCTTGATTTTTATGTAGGTAATAGAAATCCTTAATGATCTATTTAAAAGAAAAAATACAACAGTTATAATTAGTGCTAATAATTAATAATATAATCAACAAAGTCTACTTAATGTAAATGAAAGTAACTTCTTATCTGAAGATAAAAGTGTTTTCCAAACATTTTTTCAGTTGCTAGCAAGTACTTTTACAAAGTTTATTTTTGACAGTAAAGGAGGAAAAAAATTATTTTCTAATGAAATCAGTTTATATTTCTGTACTGCAACAGGAAAAGTCAATGAAAATAAAACACGGGTACTTGCCTAAATAACAGAAGGCCTGTTTTTATGTAATTGCAATATATAATGTCTTATTTCCACTTTATTCTATCTGACTGTTTTTACCTGATTGTTAAAAGTTCTGTTGTAACTTTACATTGCACAACTATTTCAACTTTCATGTTTTTCAGACTTGGGATGCAGCCTTGGCAAGGACTGCCAGGGCATGGGCAAATAAATGCCTTTTTAAACATAATGTACACTTAGAGAAGAAATACCAGTGCCATCCTAATTTTACATCTGTTGGAGAGAATATTTGGCTCGGAAGTTATCAAATGTTCACTCCCATTGGTGCCATTGAATCGTGGTATAATGAGGTCAGATTCTATACTTTTGAGACACACGGATGTACAGCAGTTTGCGGTCATTACACTCAGGTAAGAGCTATCTGTGGTAGAATGGTCTGTATAGTTCATAGTACTGTGCCTACCAGATAAGTCATCAGGGGCTGTAAATAATAGAGTTGTATATATGGTTTGTAGCAACTGCCAGTTTAGGGTCTTCTTTTGGAATCTCAGGCTATGGCTATACTGCAAGTTACCCCTGCACTGGTTAATTTTCTTGCCTTTACTACAATATTATCCTCACTGAAAATGTCCCTATACATTTCATAGTATCAGTACTAGATGAACACTATAAAATCATTTCAAGTTCCTCTGCCGGCTACCCACACAGTTTTGAATTCTGTAAGTTCAGAGATACTGTTTGAAATAATCACATTAGCTACAGAACGTCTATGAGAACTCAGTAGAAATATTAACAGAAAGAGAAAATGGAAATTCAGCCAAAGTAAACTGTATTCTTTTTATAAATCTTATAAGAGAAAGGTAGGGGGAAAAAAAGAGCATCAACAACAAAAGAGGCCATTTGTGATATATTTCTGATTTCTCAGTGGTAATTCTGACAAACATAATTCTGTGTTGAGAAAGTAAAGTTTTTATTTAAACACTTACTGTTTAAAATGTGTGTATTCATTCTCATATTTAAAAAATAAGCTTTGCAGTAGGATTAGTTTCAGCTATTACGAAACATGTAATGTTTCACTGATCTCAAAGAGTAGATATTTTTAAGACTTGAATCTTAGCTGGTAAAAATGACTATATAAGTTCTTATCCCAGTATCAAAAGCTACTTTGCAGCTACTTAGACTGCTCAGTTCTTTCTGAGTGGACTTTGGATTAGGAAATGATAATAGTGAACTTAAAGCTACCAGAATCATTTACAAAGCATTTTCTGTTTGGGACTTCTTGCACCTCTTCTCATGTCTTTTCTCACTTATTTCTCCTCAAGTGTTAATTTCTGTTTTCTGCACCTGGTTCTGCCTGTAACAAATTTGAAAGCAAAGTTGGAGGATTTATATTTTGCTGTTTATTGAGCAGTAAGTCCTTAGAAGGTTGGAACCGGACAGTATCTCAGGACAGAATTTTTCATTTTTTCACTGGCATGATAAATTTTATAAACTTAGGTAGCAAGGTAGCGCCTACCTTTTTAAAATTTTTTGTTCTACCTAGTCTACATAGAATTTTGGAGTTTTTTTCACTTTTCTCTTGGAGTGATGTTTACTTCTAAGATTTCTTTCCCCCAATTCAAATTACTTATTTCTTAATTGTTACAGTTTGCTTGCCCTTAATATAAAATATTAAGTCATAACAAAACCTTCACAGAATCACAGAATGGCTGAGGTTGGAAGGGATCTCTGGAGATCATCTAGTCCAACCCACCTGCTCAAGCAGGGTCACCTAGAGCACGTTGCACAGGATCGCGTCCAGGCGGCTTTTGAATATCTCCAGAGAAGGAGACTCCACAACCTCTCTGGGCAACCTGTTCCAGTGCTCTGTCACCCTCACAGTGAAAAAGTATTTCCTCATGTTCAGATGGAACTTCCTGTGTTTCAGTTTGTGCCCGTTGCCTCGCATCCTGTCGCTCAGCACCACTGAAAAGAGTCTGGTCCCATCCTCTTGACACCCTCCCTTCAGATACTTGTACACGTTGATAAGATCTCCTCTCAGCCTTCTCTTCTCCAGGCTAAAAAGGCCCAGCTCTCTCAGCCTTTCCTCATAAGAGAGATGCTCCAGTCCCCTAATCATCTTTGTAGCCCTTCGCTGAACTTGCTCCAGTAGTGCCAGCCTCTTGTACTGGGGAGCCCAGAACTGGACGCAGTACTCCAGATGTGGCCTCACCAGGGCTGAGTAGAGGGGGAGGATCATGTGTTTCAGGCAGGAATAGAAAGGGAACTAACCACTAGAAAGAAACAAGCAGAGTACGTGGGATAAGCACTAATGAAAATGTAAAAGTACATATTGCCTCAAAATTGATAGGCAAAGACTCTGCATGATCCAGGAGCCATCATAGACTTGTAGGCTCAGACACAAAACTGAAAATGAGTAATATTTACTAATCATAAATAGATAGGTCATGTAGAGCTGCCAATAGAATAGCGACACAGAAATCTCAAAACAACAGAAATGTGCAAAAAAACATGTGAAAGTGTTACACAGAGGCCTATGAAATGCTCGGTCCTTACTCCAGGATCCAGGTAATGTCATTAAACATTAAGATCCTTTTCTACAGAAAGATTGTATCTGCTGAACATAACTGCTTCTAGTCGAAGAGATAGAAATTTTCGGAATATTCAAATCAGTTTGATAGGCCTGTACTCTTTGTGGTGGGGAGATCCTGAGAGTAATCCATTACATCTTTCAGTTTCCCAAAAGTGGACTGTATGATCATCCAGATCTTCTAGGTATATAGTCAAACAGTTTTTAAATGGCTTCAGTACAATTTAGTTAGTCATGTGCAGAAGGTGTAGGAAGAATCTCCAACAATAAGCAGAGGATGTTCAAACTGTAAGAGATAGTAAGCCATCTTTTCTTTGTTATGGAAGATAACTCTGAAAGCTTTAGCACTGCATAGCTTTCAGACTAACCTGTATTAAGTTTGCTGTAGTAGTCAACCAGACCACCTTTCTCCCACAGGAGAAGCCCTTCTTGGAGTCCTGAGTTAGCAATGTTGAAACTAGTTAAAGAAATTGTTTGGAAGTTGCCACTAATTCCCTTTTTGTCTCTTGGAATACACCCGTGGATCATAAAGTCAGTGACTCTTACTGAAATTGTTCTGTAGGTGATTCTGGAAATTTGCAGAATTTTGCTCACTTAATCTTGAGGTTTGAATAGATCGCTTAATCTTGAGGTGTGAATATTTAGAAGTTCATCTTAAAAAGCTTGCTTACCAGCAAAATTTTTTGTGAGTAAACAGATCAGGGTTTGCAAAAGGAAAATAATATGTAGGATCTCTGAAAATAATTGAAATTATCTAGTTATTCCAACAGGTTACCATTGAGTACAGTTTTCACTTTATTTTAAAAACCTTTTTTTAGGTTGTTTGGGACCATTCCTATAAAGTAGGCTGTGCTGTTGCTCTTTGTAAGAGAGTTGGAGGAGTGAAAAATGCAGCAATTTTTGTATGTAACTATGCACCAGGGTAAGTTGTTATTTTAAATATTAACAAGATGAAAACAACTGTAATAACATTTAGTTGAAAATAAATTGGGATCTTCATTTATTGCTAGCATTGTAAATGCAATCAGAGAAAATGCTGATCAACTACTTCAGCTATCCAAAGAGTCATAAGCATTAGATAATGTACTTACTTTGTTTTTAATCTGTTAACTTTTCTGATAACTCTCATTCCCTGCCTAAGCCTCACAAACCCCAGACTCTATCTTAGGCCCCACTTTATTGATTTTTTTTTTAATATGAACCATAAGAAATGAGGAAGTTGCTGCAGGCTACAGTTGTCACAGGTGGAATTACCTTTTGCAGGGTTTTTTAATGCAGTTCAGCTTTTTATGTTGCATTTCAGGGTTTTTTTATCTTTAAAAATCACTTGGTAGCACGGTTGTTGCTTTTTATTTCTGTATAACTGAGTAAAATAAAATTATATTTATCATTTCTTGACCATTTAATAGCTGTGATTGTATCAAATATTTAAGCATTAGAAAATAGTAAATGATCTGTGCAAGATAAAGCTAACTGTAACATGTGACTTTATATTTAAATTGATATTCTGAAATATCAAAACAGCTGGTACTGTTCCTAAAGAAGTAGAATTTTGAAAATACAAAGGCAGACAGTTCAGAAATAAAACATTTTGTTTCATAATAATGCACATTTCATAAAGTGTCATGTACATATGCAGTCTACATGTCATTTTAAAAAAATACATAGCTTGTTAACTTACATGATACCTAATTTTTCTTATTCCTTCTGCAGACTTGGATTACTATTGGGGAGTTCAATTAGGCTGACCTGTAAACTTCTTTGAATCCTTGCTGTCTCTTTCCCCACACCCCAAGACTGGAGTTGCACTTGAATTGTTATTTTGAAACTCGTTGGGGTATGGAATAATCTGAACTAAAATATTTTGAGTTATCAATTCAGAATAATGAGTAATTCACATCAGTGACGGTCCATAAAGCATGGTCACTTGAACCTTTTCTAATCTGTCACCACATGCCTTGTTGGTGTGCTGTGCTATTCTACAGATCCTAAAGAACTGATCAGCTAAGCTGAATAGTCCTCTAAGATGAGGTCTAATATGCTGTTGTTCTGCTGCCTACTGTCTTGACAAGAAGAACCCTCTACTTCATGGAAATAAGTGGAGTTAGAACAGACAGACCATCTTCTAATGGCAACTTTTCCCTTTCTAAACTGTCTGGAAATATATGTAGAATATTGCTCCCAATCATCACCACACTCCAGGTACTGAAACAGATAGCCTTTTCCAACTTGGCTTTAGGGTCTCCTTCCTGAGATTTGGGCCCTTAGCGCTGACTTATCCTGTGAGAGAGCAGTTTCTTCTTGGACTTGAAGATAACACCAATTTAAGGACAGCCTGGCCAAGAGAGGTACTGTGAAGAGTGCAAGCTGCCTCATTCAGTGGAGCAATTTAACTCCTTTTGTAGACCTTTTACTGAAGAAGAGAGACATCATGCTGCTAGGACCACCAATATTTGAATTGCCCAGAGTGTCCATCACTCTGTTTAAAGAGAAGCATACACTACCTTGGCGCATGCCCTGCGCTGGCAGCCTTCTCAGGCCTGAAGTTAGTTGCCACATCTATGCTACCAGGCCCAATTCATTAAGTTGTTCTTCTAGTCTCTTCCCTTCCACCTACCTTCCTCTTGGCAGGTGAATCCTTATCTATTCTGCCTGAGGAGCCTTTGGCTCTAACAGGGACCTTATGATGGTCTTTGTTATTCTGCTTCAAAGGGTAGCAAAACCTTACAAATGCCCTTGGATCTAGCAGGATATCACATAGCTCATTGGACTTTCTTCTCCACCATCCCAGTAAGCTTTCCCAGCTAGTTGTTTTCTTTTACGTGGTTGGCCGGCCCTTTTGTATTTTAGCTCTTCAGTTTCTGCACCATAGGCAAAAAGTCCAAACTAGAAAAAATGAACACTGCCTCACATCTAACTCTCATTGCTGATAATCATGGTTGAAGGCAAGAAGTGTAAACACGCTGCAGAATCCTGAAGGGAAGACTAGATAGAAACTATGGTGATTTATCAGATATTGTATCAGTTGCAGCTACCAAATTACCAAGGGTTGTATGCCTTATGTGAGTGTAGGGTGCTGCAACATTTACAGGATGTCAGAAAACTCCTTTTTTTCTGGAGACTTAATAGCATTGCTGGGTGAAGCCAAACTGTCTGTCTAAACTGGACTCAGTGGACCCAGCAAACTGTTAGTGTCTCAGGTTGGGTGTTAGCATTGTTATTTTAGTTACCAGTTAGAGTTTGCAGTCCCTGGCCCTGCTGTGACATATCAGAGGCCTTCTCCTTTGACAGTTCCAACTTGTTCCAAAACAAATCAAGTCCTTTACACATTTATGATGCTCAAGTCATTTTGAAATCATATAGTTTCCATTCTATAATGTGAAGGAAATATCTACTGAGACCTTTAACAGTGCCTTCTGAGACACTAGCATGTGGCAGCTCTGCTTCCTTTTCCAAACCTCTTTTAATTATTTTCTTTTCATTTTTAAAGTTTCTTCATTTCATCTGTTTTATCACAGGAAGAGATGATGATTAATCATGCATTGACTTCTAGGGAAACTAGTTAAATGCATGCAAGTCAGATATCCCTGATGCAAGTCATCTTCACTCTCAGTTTCCTCTCCCCCATTTGGAAATTGCATATCAAAATTATGAGAGTGACTATATTACTAGGTGGTTAAGAATATCAAATATCATCAGAGACAACTGGATTTTAGATGTCATTGAGAGGGTTTATTCAGCATTTTGCTGTATCAACAATGCTTCTGTTTTACTTCTCTGTAGGAACCTTTATCTTAAGTATACTTCAGCAGAAGAGGAAATCTCTCCTGTTTCTGGAGCTGTAGGTTTCCACTTATTTTAGAGTAAAGGACTTTATAATTGCTTTCTGGTGTGAGAGGATGGTGACATATTTCCATATTCCAGAATTTACCAAATTACTAGGTGTATTGTCATTTAAGGTTCTAGAGCAATTAGTAACAGAAGATCCCTAATTAGCATGATTCTATATGTAAGTGCCCCTCACGGTTTTGGTAGCTGTGTACAGATTCACTAAAGGGTGAGTTTGTAGGCAGATGGAAAAGACTATTTTAATTCTGTCTCCAGCTAAACAACAGCAACTGAAGAAGTAGCTTGATCCATATTTAACTTTAATCAAAGACCTTTTAAGTGGAAATGGGTGCATGTCAACCACTATTCCTGCCTTTGCAGTCTCCCCAAGAGGGAAGAAAGTGCTCCACTTTTTGACACTATTTTTTGTCTCTGACAGTGCTATTCTATTTCCTTATTCTGTTTTTTTTGTTATATTTCCCCTACTCTGTTTTCCTGTTTGAAGAAGACAGTATGTACCTAGACCTCCTGCCAGATGAGGAAAGCCATGAAGCACAACGGTCCCATGTGTTACAGTTCAGAACTTTGTTACAGATATATCACCAGACCCATTCTAACCAATATCTCAGTAAACCAGGGGAAAATTTTAGTTGATTAAGCAATCATCTCACCTACTTGTTCCCAAAGATGGATTGTTGAAAGGTCCTATTAAATTGGAAGCTTGGAGTCTTCTTAGAGATTTCACATATGGATTCTGCAACATTTTGTAGTACAAATTAAATCATCTTAAAATAAAGGAGTAGTAAATTAGCATGTTTCATTTTTAATTGAAAAGTTATGTGGCATACCAAAAACTCAGATTTCCATTAGAGTTGAATTTCCAGTGTGTTAACTGCCACTAAGAAAGTATGTGGCTCTCCAAGACTATTTTTATGTGTACAAACTATCTTTTAGTTTCTCAAATAGGATTCTGTCTTCTGAATTGTCTGTTTCTTCACTCATTTACTGACTTCATTTTACATGAAATCAATTTTTACTTTAGTTAGACTTAAATACATCTTCTTGAAAATTATCAATCTCAGCAGTTATTTGTATAAGTAGCCTTTCTGAGAACGTCATCAGGGTGACTACTGCAGGCTGGTCTTTATACTTAAACGCTCAGTCTCCAGTTTGATGAAGTACTTAAGCATGCAAGGATCCCACTGTCTTCACTAAGACTACATACTTAATGCTAGGCATTTGCAGGCATTTTGCTGAATCAAGGACTTGTTTCTCAAGATTATAGTTCACTAGTAAATAGCTCACAAGATTTTTGGGGGGGGTAAATAAGTTGTTTTAAGCTATTTTGGGAGTGTCATCTTTAAAATTTTCTGCTTTCAAATCCTTTTCATTTTACCTCCACTATTTAAAACCAAGCTCTATCCAGAACATTCTTTTTTTTTTTTAGAAGTAGTTTATTTACCAATGTAAAGTTTGAATAAAAACCTGAGGATTTTCCCTTAAGAAAAACAATAGCTTTTTGAGACTGTTTTCTGTATCAGGGACAGAGCAATGAAAATGAGAGGTTTCAAAGCTATTCTGAGGTTTTCTAATGAATTGTCAGCAATTCATTGTATTTTCAATTATTTTTTTCAACAAATGATTTATTTAAAATTATGTATAAGGCAACCCATCTCATAGAAGCTTTTCTTTTTCCTTTGTAGTGGTAATTCTCCAAGAAAACCTTATGCAAAAGGAGCATCATGCAGTAATTGTGCAAAAGAGGACACCTGTGAAAATAAATTGTGTAGTAAGTACAAGCAAATGTAAAATGCAATATGTAAGTCAGCCACTACTTGATAAAGAATGTTGTAATGTGTGTAATGTATGGTTTTACTCAGTGCTGGTGCTTTCTGAGGTCCAATTCACAAAAAATTTAAAGATATTCTTAAGGCCATTTATATTCAAAAAATGAATAATTAAATAGTTCATATTTTACTGAATCTGGGCCTCAGTGATCATTATAAAGTCCCCCTTTGATTCCAAGTATATATAATTAATGATTGTAGTTAAATGTGTTATTATTGTTCCTGTTGCACTCTGATATTTTACTGACTTCACCATGTCAAAGAAATCAGCATCCAGCTACATACTTTTTAAAGTAGCACGTAGCAGCAAATCTTTAGTGGTCAAGTGAGCCTTCAGAAACTGCATGCTTGTGTATTATTCATAAGCTATTAATCAGTTTTATTTAGATATAAATATTAAAATTTGAAGCCACTGAGTCTGTTGTGACTCTTTCGTGGAGCCACGGCAAAATTTCATTTGAGAATGAATATAGTTGATGCTTACAGTCTCCATAAGCAGTTACAGTCACTGTGGGAAAGTCACTCTGGTTCTGCAATTCATGTTAGAGTTGTAAAAGAAATCTTTCTCAGAGGCACATTGTCTCTCTCACCTATTCCATCTGTGGGAAAAAGGGCTGCATCCTAATTTAATTCTTTAGCTATAAAGTTTTTTTGCCATGACAAATAGGATTTAGTCCTTAAACTGTTGGGGTTTTTTTCAACTCTATTCTTGACGGAAAAAGGAATTACTGTCATGAAATGCTAAACATGCGTGATGTTTTGATGGAATGAAACATCAAGGAACAGTACGTGGTCTCTGTTCAGAAAGTTCTAGACCTGACAAATTCTACCTATTGGGAAGTCACAAGCTGGGAGTTTCCTGTGACTAAAGTTAGGACGTGTTTTTAAGTTCCATTTAAAAAACTGGGAGTAAGGCTCATGGCTTTCATCTAACAGTTATTAACTTTACTCATTATATATGTTAGTATAGCTTTAGAAACAATCAGCAATCCTCTGGGTCTTAATTTTTAGGTAGCAGACACCTCTGAAATAGAAGGGCTACTGGGTTATACTTGATCCCAGGGTTAGGTACCACTTGATAAGCAGTTTGTCTTCCTTTCTCATCCATAAAATTGTATTTGATAGTATTTACTAGCTTATATGTGTGTTCTGAATATTAAATAGTATTTCTTATTTTGAGAAAGACAAGAGAGGATTCTAACTAAAAATAAAAAAGCCCTGTAGTATGTCACTCTTCTCCATTATCATTATTGTTATAAGCAGTAATCCCTTTATGGAGACATGAATGTATTATAAAGTGCTGTTGTTTAGCTTTTAAGAAAGCATTTTAGCTTTTGTTTTATTTTTAAGGTTTGTCAGTGAAAATTCTGAGAGTTTGTCAGATTCTCCTGATTGTAAATCTGAATAATTTGCTTTAGCTAACTAATAAAGATAAGGAGAGAGAAATTACAGCTGGCTGGTAGAACTGTTTCTTTTTTTCCTTTTTCCAGGAAATCCACAACGTGATAAAATTATCTGTACGTATTATAATTTTACACTGTTATTTAAATTGCCTAGTTACTATAAATATATTTATTCCCAATAGGACTTGTATTTATATGCTTATTTATAGATTATTCAAGATGGAATCCCCCGTGGGAATTCAGAATTGTATGTGATGAGGCTTGTATTGCTCTTGCAGTTTTGAGACCATCAGTGATGTTTCTTGCTTTTATAGCTGCTTGTTTTATAAAAAAGCGTTTTATAAACATGCATATGTCCACATAACTCGATTTGAAATACATACCATCTCCTCAAGATACTTTCTAGTGAATTAAGCAAAAAAGTCATACTGACATGACTTTAAAGACAACTTTCTTTGACAATAATTTGGTTATTATTTTATGCTTCTTAGAGCATGCTAACATGCTAGGAAAATATTTGTGGGAAAAACCTCTCTGGGAAAATGTTAAGCTAAAGATGGCATCTGGTAAGATTTGGAACATTAATTATCAAATTTACCAAAAATGTGTCATATTTTACTCCTAGAATTCAAAGAGAAAAATATATGTCAATTAAACAGCTGTTACACTTCACGCTAAGCTAATATTTAAAGTGACAATTGCTTAATTTAGATGCAAGAGAAAGCTAGCATCATATTATGTACTCAGTCCTGTTCTCCTAGAATAAAAGAATGCCCTGAATAAAAGTAAAAAGAAGATTCTATAGAAAGACAGTTCTTTAGAGATCTTAATGTTTGTGAAGTTAGTACAACTTGATATTTATAAAGTAATGCATTTATTGTCCCTTATTCAAAATGAGAAGTTTCAGATTTACTATTAAGTATTTTGTTCCTAACTCCCTCTAAACAGAAAAAGTTAATCAAAAAGTTGAAAAGGTAATAAGCTTCATTTTAAACTTTGCAGATTCCTTGTTTTAATGTATACTGTTATTTAAGCATATTCTGGCTTTAGCATAGCATATTTCTGGCTTTGTAAGTGTTCTAAAGTTTTAATAATAAATTTTCTTTATTTTATCTGTAAACTTATTCAGGTCTCTTTAATCAATACAGATTTTGCTCTTCTATATCCAAAACAGCAAGTCTTTCATTAATGTGCTTTAATTTCAGTTTCACCAAAAGACAGATAATGTTTATACAAGAATTTTAAGTTATTTTCCTGTCAATATAATAAACTATATTTTTTCCTGGTTATAGGTGAAGCAGAGTGATAAGACTATCCCAACACATTAAAATACCAAAAAAAGCTTAAGACTATTTTAGTCTTATCTAGTAAATGCCTATAGTACTGTATTACTGCTAAAGTTCATTATTATTGGGTAATGTTTCACCATTACTGTAAAAGAAACAAATACCCCCTCCCCCCATGTCAAATTCTGTCATTTACTTAATGTTCAGAACTGAAATTGAATTTACAGAAAGTTTCCAGGAGTTCAACTTTCAGAAATAATTTGTCTCGTACTTCCTTTTCCTAGATATGTGCTTGAAAATTTAGGTCTAAAACATGGCAATTTATTATGCAAATCTATACTGATAATTACAGTGATTGTGTTAAAAGAATATTTGTTCTTATTGTAGGAGATTCTCAAAGAAAATAAGCTAGATTTTTTTATTGTAGATTAAGTTGAAAACAACCATTAGGCATAAGTGCTAGCTATTTCTTCTAAGTTGCCTATTCTAAAATTACTAAATTATAGACAAAACTTTTCAAATACAAGCTTTATTTTTTAAAACTTGGATTACATTCTCAAATCCAGAAGCCTAATATTATACACCTAAAACCGTAAATGGGCAGCTCCTAAATACCAAATTGCCCAGTATGAAAGTTCCTGAGCACCAGCTATTCCCATTGATTTACCTGAAAGTTGCAGATGTTCACCATCTCTGAAGGTAAAGTCATCATTTAGATGCCATAATGTGGCTGAAAAGCTTAATTCAGAGCTTAATTTCTGACTTCTGTAAGGAAAATAAAATCCTTAGTTCCTGCAATATAAAATTTTATACTACAGTAAGGCTCTTTCAAGTTTTGAAGTGTTACTATTGCATAGATTTAAGATACTGCCTTTTTACAAACAAAAACCCCATTTACGTTCAAGCATTATTTAATGTTAAATATTAATTTAAAAGTTTTTCTAGTTTGAGCTGTATAATTGTCTGGAAAAAATTCATATCTAATGCAGTAATTCATATCCTTGAGAGGAACTCTCCTTTTCACAATTTAGTAACTGCATTAAAGTTAGGACTCTTCTAACCACTGTATGGCTTGGAGAGAAGGCTAAGTTGAAAAAGAAAGAGCTCTGCAGTCTCCCAAACCATTAGGACAACCTTAGTTCCTACTGGCCAGATTTATACCAGGATGACAGTGTTTTGTAGGCCTTTAATCGAGGACACAGTTTATTGCTTTTCCTGAGCTAAGTAGTGTGGAATTTGCTACACTGAATGATCAGCAGATAGTTATGCCCACTACTTACCATCAGGTCCTGTTTCAATAAATGAAGTAGTTTTGTTTTTTTGAATAACATTTTTCATTCTGCTCTCTTGAACTTGTGATATAAGTCTTTTCTGGCAGTTTTTTAATGAAGGTGTTTTAAAGTTGTTAGAAAACATTAGAAAATTGCCACAGCTTTTTGCAAATGGAGATTAGGTTAAGGTTAACAAGCATTTCAGCTTATGATTGGTAGTTCTCGATGGGGTTTTTGTTGTGGATATTTTGAGGTTGAGAGAAGGTTTTTGTCACATTTATCATATTAAAATGTCTTTTTAATTAGTCTTGCATAGTATCTAAATGTACCTAGTTACAGGGCCTATAGATGAGCATAATCATCTTAAAGCATCAACAATGCAGTTAGCCTTTTTAAACAGTTTACCTCTAGAAATATTGATACTACTTCCTATATAATCACAGATAGCAGTTTTACACTAACCTATTAACTTATGTATATTGGTTGTATTCTGTTAGAAATACACAGAAAGAAATGAAATTATGCATCACACATTTGGATGACTGTGGTTTTCTGTTATTGTTGATGACAGCAAATATTTTATTGTCCATTTTAAATGAGAAACTATGAAGATGAAAATTGTGTCATTGAATTACTTAGGTTTTAATGAAGAGGATTTCAATGAAAATAATCTGTTCATGGTCAGTCTTGCTTCCTTGACTTCATTCATCTGAACTCAATGTCAGGATAAGATGAAAAATGAGGTCAGCTGCTGCAGAGGTTAGCACTGCCTGATGTACTGATGACCTTGGTTTTCAGTGTGTTAGCTAGCTTTGCTACTCAGAAGAGTTAGTTTAACTGTAGGTTCTGTGTTGTGAGGCACTGCAAGGATGTATCTAAAAACTGAGAAACTGTCAGTTTGTCTTCTTCACTGTTTCCCTCTTGGGTGCTGGTTCTTCTGGTGTCCACACAGAATACGTTTCCAATTTCCTCTTGAAGAAAATGTAGGTATGGTTAAGAAGATAGTTTATTCCAAGATCCACTGTCTAAAAATAGTATGGGTGTAGCCTATAGTGACTTTTTCTCTCAGGAAAGTCCTGAATATTATTCAGTAATATTCCAGTAGTATTGTTAGCGGTTCTTAAACTTTCATGCTATTGCTATGCACCAACCATTTCAGGTCTTATACTATAAAAACGGACCTCTGAAGGACAGCAGAACAACCTCATTTTTCAAATGCCTTAAAGTTAAAAAGAAAAAACAAATGCAACAAATCATGATAATTTAAGTTCAAGAAATTTAAATTACCATGTATGAGGGCCAAGGAAGATAACCAGAGATCTGATGCAGCTAGGCGTACATATGTACTCTATAACAAGTTTCCTGTATCTGTGTTGTCAAGACCAGGCTAAATCCTTCATCCTGCACAACCTGCAGACCACCGTCTTCCACAGTTATGTCATTGCCTACCCAGCTTCCCTTCACAATCTTTAGCAGTGCTATCAGCAAAGATTAGGAGACAACCTTTGGTAAGTGTATCACACTTCTCTTATTCTTTGGTTGAGGGGAGGGAGTGAAGCAAGCTGTGCTTGAGCAGCAAAGGAGGTGTGATAAAGTGCTATCTTGACTGGCAGGAGGTAGGCATCACGGGGGAAAGAACAGCCAGCAACATCTTGTGCTTTGGTCCATCTGAAATCCCAATATTGTCCCAAGAGCACAGCAAGTAATGCATTACAATTTTGCTCACTTAGGCTAAGGGGCATAGTTGCAGTAAACACTATTATGCAAATTCCCCTAGCCCCCCTAAAACAATAGTAAACTGCCTGCAGTCCAGCCACATACTAATGGCCTCCCATGCTTGTAGCCAGGCCATTTACAGCTCAGCAGAATCACTGAACAACTGATATCCTCTGAGACATAGAAGAGAGGTGAGTAGTTAGACAGTAGTGAGCAGATAGGCCCAGTAGTACACCAACTTCATCAGTCCTCAGATCTTACTGGGCAGCAGCGTGGCAGAAAGCAGCTGTACAACAAGCAGGGACAGCACTCTGCCATCCCTTTCAAAGACCTCATCCATTTTCTAGTTGGAATGTTCTGCAGGACACTGAATTTCCATCCCTTGCAACTCAGAGCAGGTTGGAAAGATGCATCAAGGAAGTATCACTCACATAGCTCTACAAACCAGCTTCTCCCTTCTCTTTTCCATGCCCTTGCCTTTTAGATGCTTATCCTGCAGTCTTAAAGACTGCTCTGAAGATGATGACCAGCTGCTATGACTCTCATCAGGTTTAGCCACACCCCCTAGTGACTGATGAGAGTTGGTGGGCCATACTGTCTGGAATGCTTCTCCAAACAGTTCTCTAGGATGTAGTTTGCAGAGAGATACATCTGCTCTATACCTCCTAACATAAAAGTTGCAAAGTCTGGCCTTGGAATGTAAGTATGCAATTCACCTGTGGATTAAGACACTTACACTTGTCTACATGTGAGCTATGGGCCTAAGCTTTTATTATAAGTAGATAGAATCTAGCCCATGCTTCTTCAGTTCCACTGATAGTAACTAATTCAGTTTACCCTAAAGCAGACTCACAGTGCTTGGTCAACTGAACTGCCCTCTAGGGTCCATTGACTGTACTAACTAGGTACAGCTATTAATGAAGTATAACATGAGTTTAGACACTTGGATCACATGTAGCACCTAAATTTAGAGTTCTTAGTCACAAGCTGAATTCCACCCCGGATGTCTGCAAGTAGTAAGGATACTGCAGTGGTGCTTTTTTTGGTTCCAGATGCTCTTCCCCCTCCCTCCTTAAAAAATCAACAGATACATGTGATGGTGAGGCTTTGGCCACAGCAGTACCCAGACTGGAATCAACCTCAGACTCTGGGCCCTCAGGCAGAGGGAGACCAGAAAGCAGATTCTGTTAGACAACGTGAAGCTCATATGCTGTGACCAGGAGAAGGCCCTGAAGAGTACACAGGTAAAGGCCTGCCTCTAGGAAAACAACTGGACAGAGGAACAATGATTCTTAGAGGCCCTCCACAGACTATTCTAAGAGCCTTTTCCTGCCAACAAAAGAGAAGCTATAGGGTCCTGTCGAGTCAGGGAATCCTTCTATAGGAGATTTTCCTACTATGAGATTCAAAGTGCTGCCAGTCTGCCCAGTAACAGCACCAATCCATTTGATGATAGACACTTTGCTTTCACAGGCTGTAGATCCTGTCCTATGCAAGTAGCCAAGAACAAGAAGTTTGTCCCTCTTCTGTGGTGCACTATTTGCTGAGGTTGGGGACATGGTCTCTTAAGATTTTTTGGTTCTCATGGTTCAGTAAGCATTTTTAATGGTCAGTAACACCCAAGAAAATGTTTAACATTGAATTTTAACACTGCATATAGTGAGTTGTTTTCTTTCTTCTCATATACTCTGTAGAGTTAAGAACTTGACCCAGACTCTGCCATCTTTACCCATGACATGCCTGTCCCTTCATTCAGCTGTAGCCTGTACCTGAGAAAGGGTGAAGGTATGAAATGAGCTCCATAAGTCCACATAGTAATAAGTGAATATTACAGTGTCTGTTACAGGAGGTATAAGATTATGATCAGTATTAAAATTCCACAACATCTGATAACCTTCAGGGGTCTTAGTCTCTCTTCTGCACCTGCACGGCTACCAAGGGCAGGAATGATATTTCTGAAGGATTGTCAGATGTAGCCCTTTACATATGCAAGCCCTGGCCCACTGTTGATTGTCCCAAATGTTTTGCATAATGTGGTTTTGCCAGAAGGCAGTAGTCTCCCAGGTCCATTGCATCTCTTAATGAATGGGAGATGACCTGGGGCTATGTTGCAGTCTGGCAGCAGAGACTGGACATATTGGTTCAGGTACCTGAAAGAGATTTCTTCCTTATCCCAGAGGTAGAGAAATATTAACTCCTTCAGCCCAACATATTTGTAACCTCACCTGACCCTATGTCAGAGGATGAAGCTGGCCCAGTGGTGGTCCTCAGGTAATCAATGTCTCTTAGTCATAAGCACAAGGAATTAAAGTAAAAATGGGAACTGCAGTGGAAGCATCATGCTGTTAAAAGTGATAAGTAGAACTTGCCACCATCTTTTGGGCATGTCATTCCTTTTATATTATGATCTAAAAAGGTCATACAATGTGTGAAGCTGATGAGTGGTGAATGTGGTGAGGATGGCATGCTGGAGTAGCCTATGAGTGACTAAATGCCAGAGACTAGTTGTCCAATAACTACTTTGAAACATAGACATCTCCTCTCTGTCCAGAAGGTAGTACTAAAGAGACAGATAAAATTCGTCTGATGACTAGATTCACTCCTTGGCATAATTTGTAAAGACATAGTTATGCTCTTTCTCCACTATAACAGAAGATGGGTATTTCATCACTACTTATAGACATATGTCTAAGAACTGTTTCATCTAAACTGCCTGCAGTTGCCTTGGCTTTGCATAGAAAAACCTCAAAAGATCTTGCAGTCTTTGGCCTGCATAGGAGAGAGATAAGAGCTTAAGATCATTTACTTGTACAACTAAAGTCCAGAGATAGGAATTCATCCTCAAATGACAGCTGACCATAAACTGAGATTCATATAAATTTTCGTCACTTTCAGGTAAGAATACTTACTATTTAATTTTTTTCTGGATTTTTTCATTGTTTCTTTATCACTATGGACTTTTTGTTTCAGCGCACTTTATCTTTCAGTACAAGAGTGTGGGGAATCAAATGAAGATTCTAAATAAAATACTGCATTAAAAAAAGCTGTTTCTTTACACAGTAGTTGAACTGTAGAATTCTTTGCCGAAGGATTTTTTTGCATATGCTAAAAGACATCTGAAAAGACAGAAATTGCACCTGGCTCTTTTTCCTTACTTTCATATCATCTTGTTGGCAAACTTGAGCAGCCAAAAACAAAGTAATTTGAAACATCTTTTTTTTTTAATGATAAAGTCCAAATAATTACCAATTCTTACAGGTATTTTTAAAGCTTAAAATTTATACTTGGGGAGCGGCAAGCCTCTGAACAGTCTGAATACTCTGAACAGAGTATTATTTAAATTATCAATACTATCTTTTAATTCCCTAAAATGTCTCCTTGTTACTGAACCATACATTAGGGGAAATTAAGAAATAGAAGTCTTCTGTTCTCAGCTATTCTAAATTCAAAGCAATGTCAAAAGGGAAATCCTATAAATGACTTTTGTCTGGATGCTTCCATTTCAACATGGCAAGCCTCTTTTCATATACCCAACTTCAACCAATTGTTTTAAGGTACCTTACGTTCCTCACCATGAAATTTCAAATGATTACTCAAAATCTTGGGCTCTATGAAAACATTTGCTTTATTACAATTAAACTAAAGATACTTATTTTTTATGATTTTCTTAAAATTTGAAAATCGAATGCATTTCTTTTAAAGTAATTTGCATATTATAATGTTACTAATCTAAGCCTATGAAAGAGACACATACCATAACAGGCAAGTTAATGTACTTAGTGAAATGTTGGTTAGGTGCCATCTAGTGGTAAAGACAGGTATGCAAATCAGGGTTTTACATCTCTTCCGGCAAGATTTGAAATTTCTGAATGTCATCATAATTCCAAGGTATTTCAAATGTTTTTCAGTTCATACAGGAAAATAACACTATTAGATGACTGGCTAATCTTATGAAAATCACTTCTGTTAACAGTTATTCAGAAATTTAAGCAGGTGGTAGAAAGCATTCACTATGCCAATTCACATTCATTTAGGCATACAAACAATAGAAGTAGATTTTAATCTTTAATGAATTAAAATACATCTGCCCTAAAAAAATGATTGCATTTAAAACTGTTGCTAGTATTTTTAATCATAGGAGGAAATAATACTGGTTCATGCAAGTTGGTCTCTTCTGTGTGTGCTTGATGAAGAAATTGACGTTTTGGAGCACTTTTCAAAAATTACATACTATTTTCTAATCTTTATTAAATTATATTATTTCCATTTCTGTTTCATTGCTAGGAACATTTAAATACAAATCATACCAAATTTAAAGAGGAAATATGGTCCACTGGTTCCATATTAAGGTACAAGCCTAGCATTTTCAAGGTCAGTGCTTAGTGTCTGCTCTGCTACGAATGTGTGATATTGAACATATCATCCATATGGGAATAACCATAGTTAAATCAGTTACTACATGCCATTGTAGCCACAATATCCAAGTATGCCTGTACTATTACATATGTAAGAGGCGCATATGTGTGTATGGGACAAAATATATGTTTCCCCTCAAATATTGCTGAGAAGTGCTTGAAAATGGAACTGCTTCAAGGTTGTATTTAAAGAGACCCAAAATATGGATTCCTATGGCATAAATTACTCTGTCACATTTACAAATACAAATATTTTAAAATCAAACAGTTTTCTGTGTCTAGCTGTGTCATTTCAGATTGTTCTGCAAGCTGCATGACAATGCTTGAGAAGAATTCAAGTAATTGAGGGCTATCTGCTAGCAAATGGTTCCCTTTAATGTTTTAGATAAAACAGGCTTCTCAGGAAGAAAAATGGCCTCTTCATCAATATGATCAATGATTTTAGTCCTGGATTCTTGGAACACCTACAGAATTGTTGACTTTGAGTTGGGACATTTACTCTTCTAGGATGAAACAGGCAGTATCTCTTGGTTTGGACAATGTTCAGTGTGTCTGAAGCATTCTGAGATCACGCATTTCCAATATTAGTACCTTCTGTGCCTTTAGTTCATCTTTTCAACCACAGCTGTCATTGGTGCATGTTCAAGAGATGCAGATTCTTACTTCATGAGTTATAACAGAAATTTCCTGAACACAAGTAAAGAGACACTACCTCCAGAACCTCCTCGTATGCAAAGAGAAGGAAGAATCTATAGTCTCTTTTAGACCCACATTACTTAAAGTAATTCCTTCATGAAAATGAAGTGCTGCATTCATTCTTGGTGATGAAAATTATGTCCACTTCACTTTCATGTATCCAAGAAACTCAAAGCCTGCCTTTGATTTCCAAGAGAAATATTTTAACGTATTTATCAATTATGTTCTACATATTAAATAATTCTATAATCATATTTAACTTCTAGAAATATTGCAAGTTGTTTGATGGTTGCAGAAATAATTCAGTACCAGCAGTGTCCTTCCATTTGATCTGAAGTGAAATTGTATTCTAGAAGTAGCAACTCATGTCAGAATATTAGTTTATTCACTGCAGCTCCTTTATCCTATGGACAAAACAAGAAAATCCCTCAGATCCAGCCTTGGTTGTTCAGCTGAATCCAATAAGTCAAGAGCAAACAGATTCTCTCCCTGATATAAATAACAATATTCAGTGAGGAAGTTGTTGATTTAAGGACAAAGTTAAATATAATTTTACAGATTCCCAGGCATCTTGGATTTCTGTAATAGTTGCAATCCACCAGCCCTTATTCTTGTGACTGTATCATACATTAGGGAAAAATGAAGAAACAGAGGCTTTATGTTTCCAGCCACTCTAAACTGAAAGCAGGAGGTAAGAAGTGAGAAAGGTGGATGTAAACACGGGAATTTTCTCAAAATCTTACACAGCTTCCTGCCCATTAGCTAATTGTACTAGATTTCACTTGAGACTCATGCAGGGACAGGCAAGGTTTGTATTGTCCTGTCAAATGCTATGTGGATAGCCAAATCTTAAGGCTTCGTTTTGATCTGGTTTACAGGAAAGTCTGATTAAGGCTGGCAGAGGATTATCACTCTCTTTTTGTGAAAATCTTCGTTATGGATGCTTGAGGGCATATTGCACTTCTTTCAATGCAGAAATCAATCACTAGGTGGAGCTAGAGTCTATCTCTGCAAAAAAGTATCATAACTTGGACTGGGTACGTAGAGCTTTCTGCTTCACAAAGGTCTCAAGTTTCCAAACGCAGAATTTCGCCTGTACTGATACAAAAGTGCCAGACTGCTGGATTGTTAAATTAATGGGGCAGTTTTAGCATGCTGCTAATACTAATCTTTGTACTAATTATATGTACCTGTAGCATGGTTTTAATTAAGTCTAGCTGACTGAAGATTTTAGATTCTCATAGATTGCATGGACAGTGTTAGAAAAAGAAAACAGAGAAAGACAAAATGGGTTTTTTTGCAGTCTCAAGGTAATGTTCATCTGGAGAAAGATAACAACTGGCAGTAAACAATGAACTCAGATAGCTACTGTTTAGAAAACAGGCAAGCTGATCTTCAAAGAAACAAAGCAGTTGACAAGCCTTTTTTCTACCTTCAGTTTAGAAGCAGGAGAGGGAGCCATTCACTGTAATGATCTAAATCAACATAATTAGGACTGCTACATTCCCCTCCCACGCACACACACACCATCCTGGTGGTGCCACCTGCATGGTACCTTGCAGGCTTCTGGAGAGCACATGGTGGAGATGAGGGTCTTTGCAGCCCAGAAGGAGGCAGCTGATAGGAAAAACCCACATCCTTGGGTGGAACAGAAGGTTTCATCACCCATAGGAAGAAAACCCCCTCCAAAACACCAGCAGGTGCCCCTCCACTTTGTTTCCTCCTACAGTTGCCCCTACCTTCCTGATATCAGCAAATCATGGCAGAGCTAAGAGGAAAGTGGGGAGAGTTAGTAATTCACAGACATCCATACACACATGCACAAAGAAATATTTGATTAGATGCCTCCTATCTATAGCTCAGATATAGTTGTGATGCTATTGAAGGGCCACAGCTCTTTCTTAGATGTCACAGATCTTCATAAATTCGCCAATGCAAATCAAATGTACCATTTGGGAGGGAAAAAAAAGTCATCAAACAACCAGGAAAAGGTGTAGTGAGAACATCTGCAGAAGACCTGGCAAGGAGTCACTGACTGGCAGAGTACATGGTAGCAGCCCCAGCATGTGAAACTCCACACTGACCAAATTTCCGTTAGGGCCAGGCAGGCATATTCTGTTTTGTCAACAACATCTAACTGCTTCCCGGGCAGTAGTTTCTCAAGGTTAACACAGCTGAGATAAGGAAATAGTTCTAGTAGATTCAAGGAGCCCTTACGAACAACGAAGTTGAGTCCTGCCCATGTGTCCGACCCGTGCATCCTGTCTGTGCGTCCGACCCGTACCTCAGCAGCCCCCCATCGGCGACCCCTCTGCGCGGTTCCTGGGGCTCCCTGTGCCGTCTGTAGTATACATCCTTTATTAAATCTATCCTGTTTAACCCCTCATGAACCTTGAGTGTCTCTCTCCGCCGGTATCTGACCCTCTCTTGCCTGCCTTGCGGTCACAAAAGGCAACACCAGAACAATCATTTCCACAAGTGTTTAGCATGATGAGGCCTGCCCTGAAAAACCTATCAGGGGGTCAGATCCATGAATGCTATTTGCAGTCTTCCACAGATTTTCTCTTTAAACCTATCTAAATCTGAATTACAGACCTTAGTTCTCCAACTGTGTGGCTGTTCTGATGCTTTTGTATGTTTCTACAATTTGTTTTGGGTTTGAAAAATAAACAAAATTTTATCTAACTTGTAGAATGGTCAATGAGAGAGTACAAATCCCAACACAGTCCATCCCTACTGTCTCAGGAAGTGATCAGATTTGGAATTTTCCACTTGGAATGCTCTTGCTGATAGCTTCTCTCTTTCTGGGAGCACAGAAAGCTCTTGCAATAATTTCAGGCTACCAGACAATTACAAATGGTTCATAAAGAATAAAATCAACACATACTCAAGCTTGGGATTTCTAAATCATGCTTTTGCTACACAACAAACCAGTAGGCCATAAGGTCTGTTCCACAGTAAGTTGCTGTCCAGGAATGTGCTTTCTGCTAGTGAAGTCAAATTTCAGTATATGCAGTTTCCCTAATTCTGTTTGTTCTTAGAGTACTTCTGAAATGAAGGAAAGGTCCTGTAAAATAATTCTAACTGACCCGGTATGACTAAGTTATACTGCACAAAAATCAACTAACAGCAGATTTGTATTTTGTCAAAACTATTATTTTCATGATTGACACAGATTTTAGGAAAGCTGTTCTACAGTACCTCTTAAGAGAAGACCTACAGTCCCAGAATTGCTTGGCAATTAACCAGAATGGAACAGACTTAAAGAAAAGGCAGAAATTTACCTCTGTATAACTCCTTGGTGATATGCATGACAGATGCCTGTTTCAGTCTACCCTCTGACAGTGACCTGCGATGTCAAAGAGAACTTCACCTTATGAAGCAATTTCACTTCCTGTTGCTTTCAAATTTTCAAGTGTTTCCGCATCTAGAGGACAATCACACTGAAGAACTGCTTGCCAGTATTATCACCAGCTAAGAGATTTTTTCTTTCAAAAACTTAAAAAAAACCCTGAAAGCATTGAAGAATTATGAAAATCACATTTTTCTGTGCTGTGTTGTTCTTCCTGGATCTCTTCATTTACTGTAATGCTTATGCACAAAATCCCTTGCCTGACATAGCAGATGCTAAGTTTATTAAGGACTGTGTGACAGCTCACAACAACTTTCGATCCAAAGTGAATCCACCAGCCAGCAATATGCTTCACATGGTAAGGAGGTGTTTGTGATCAGTTTGAAAATTAATATAGATTGTGCTGCTAAACTAATCCATCTTCTTCTCAATTTGCTTTGTACTTTTTTTTCCCCTGTGTCAATGATTTCCTTACTATATATGATAGTTCTTTGAAGGAAATAAAATAGAAAAGGAATTCATTTCCACAACATTGTTCAGTCTTACTAATTTGAAGGGAAATCTTTGTTTAGGGATGGGTTGCTATGCTAACCTTTAGCCAGCCTTGCTGCATTGTAGAAATATATAGATTGTTTGGCTCTCAGTATTTCATTTATCCCTTTTTAAAAATGGTAGTAACCTTTCTTACATTGGTTCATGTTTCATGATACAGGGAGGCTGTTTGGTATTAAAAAGCCCCAGAATAGTCAATCTGCATGACAGGATTCCCCAGTGCTGAAAATCTAGCATCTCCCCTTGTTTCTTCCAGTCCAAAACATGTGCTGTAGAAAGGGTTTGCCAGGGTGTGCGTACAGACATCTGACTTCACTTGATATAACACGGTTTGGAGAGTAGGGGTACTAATATTTGGGCTGGAAAACAGAGCTTCCTATAAATATAATGGCTATCGGAACAGGCCATGGATAGATCTCAGCTTATTCAGCAGAATATGTAAGGAAAAGGTAGATCAGATAAGGAGGTAAACCCCTGTCAGTGTATGTCATTACTTTGAGCCCTGCAGCATTGCTGTTTAGCTGAAAAGGAAGTTAAATGCATAACTGCAGGAACAATATGGGTCACCTCTGTGAAAGGAAATTCATAGAAAAGATCTAAAACTCAGATTATATGTGATTTTAATTTCTTGCCATTTTTTAAAAAAACAGTGTTTAATTAAGAATGATAGAGCACAAGAACAAACTTAGCTGGTCAGACCAAAGATCCACCAAGTCCAGAATACAAGCAAGACAAACATACAAGAACCTCTTGAATCAAAGTTGTTGCATTATATTTAAAAGCTTTTGATGAGTTTTTTCCTGTATGATTTTTTTCAGCCTTGAGCTGAAAAATGTAAATTTTTACCATCCCCACATCTTGTAGCAAATATCTGCACAACCTAACCACAAGTTGTGTGAAGTGATATCTCCTTGTGTTTGTTTTGGACCCACTAATTCCTAGCTTCATTTGATACTCTTTGATCTTTGTATTGGAAGAAGCAAGTAATCATTCCCTAGTTACATATTTCAATCCACACAAGACGTCCAGTTGTCTCTGTTCAAAGCTGCAGAGCACTCTTTGTTGCTTTATGAAAGCTGTCCACTAAGATGATCATCCTCATCTATAGTGTTTGTGCCTTTTCCAGTTCTGTGCCCTTTTTAAGATGAGATACTGCACACAGTATTTAGCAGGTATAATGGACTTCCACAGTGGTGTAATTATGTATTTGGGTTTATTCTCCATTCCTCTTCAAGGAATTTTTAACACTTGATTTGCTTTTTAAGCTAGTACTAAACATTGATTTCCAAGTGGTAACAGTCAACTCCAAACTTGTCATTACAAACAAAAAGTCAAGGTTGGGTTTTTTCGCACATCCCTCAATTTACATTTTTCTACACTGAATTTCATCTGCCATTTTATTGCCTGGTCATTCAGTGGCACAAACATTTTCAGCAAGTCCCACAGACCAATTTCTCAAATTATCATTTGTGTCACTCGGGATGTGAATGGTTCTTCCTCATCTCAGTAGAAATGAGTGAGCTTTCATTTGCTTTCAACATGCAGAAGGCCCTTAAGAGTAGCTCTTTCACCTGCTGAGGAAGTAGAAGATCAAAGTGGTAGAAAGGGGTAGGGAAGGGAGCAACTGTGACTGCTCCTTTCCATCCTGGCCAGCAGAACAGGACTCCTATCCAGTCTAGTGATAGCTGCAAAGTGCAAATCTCTGGACAGCCAACAACTCCTAGGCAAAATGTTCCTCAAGCCAATCTACAGCTAGTGGTTTCACCCACTTATTTGCTCTCAGGCCTAGCAGCTTAAACACTGCAATCCAGCTCTAAATACTTAACAAGTCAAATACCACAGGACAGTGGATAGATACTACTGGTCCTGCAATACCTAAGGGAGAAAGAACTTTTTTTTTTGCTATGGGTGTAGAAATGACAGGACAGAGAAAGAAACTTCTCACAAGAATGGGAAGCAGAAAGGGAAAAAAAGAATTCTTGAGAGAAAAGTTTCTGCTTAAAGGTGTTTGAATTCAACTAAATCACTGCAGTGCAGGTTATATTATGCTTTCTTCCCATTCCACAGTCCTGGGACCCTGCTTTAGCTAAGACTGCCAAAGCATGGGCAAAGAAGTGCAAGTTTAAGCACAATATCTACCTTAAAAAGCCAGGGAAGGTGCACCCCACCTTTACACCTGTTGGAGAAAACATCTGGACTGGCACAGCCACCATCTTTTCTGTGGATACAGCTCTCAGTGACTGGTTTAACGAAGTCGGAAGCTACAATTTCAATACCAATATCTGTACTGACAAGTGTGGTCACTATACCCAGGTGAGTCTTACTTGTCCAGTGGTTTATAACCTAGCGGTTTCACAGGATCAAAGTATAGGCTTGGAACAGACTGCTTTGGAACAGAAATTATGGCAGGGATTTCTTTTACCCATTTTAGTGCTGGATGAGATTGGAAATAGAATATCTGAGCAGCAGGGCCGTCTGGGCCCAGTTCTCATGATGGAAAGGAATTGTCCCCCTGACAATTTCATAGTGATGTCATCTTTGAACTTTACAATTTAACAAAAATCTTGACACAATTATTAGCACCTTACTCCTTACCACAAGACATATCTGTGCCACCCAGACACCTGAAGAGAGTGGCATTTTCTGGTGTAGCTGTATTTCAGGCCAGTTGCCCTTGACACATATCCCCCAAAGTTCTCATCCCCTGGTGTATAGCACAGAGGAGCCATTAGAAAATGCTACGGCAACCTCTTTGGTATACATGAGCGGCGAAGGAGAGGTACATATCAGGGCCTTGCCCCTGGGTGAAGCTGAGATGTGGCCAAGGGTGCGTGCCAAGCTGGGACATGCTCTTAGGTCCTGCCACATACACAAAAGCTTCTGTGACTCCGTGCTTATATAGGCATCAAGACTAGGTACCTTTCAGAGGAAAAGTGCCTTCTAGAGAAAACAGGAGGCAGACTTGAAGCTCACCACTAGAGACTGTTAACTTATGTTTTCTCTTTTTAATTAAACAGAATGTTTATTTGAAATATTTTTAAACTGTCAAAGAGATCCCCAGGAGACACATGCGTCCTGATGGTATCACCTGCTCAGTGGCATGCAGCACTGCTGGACAGTGCTTACCCTGGAGGCAGGATGCTCATTACCAAGCATGCTCAACATTACATGGTTTTGGCTGTTAAAAAAAATATATATATATATAGCCAGATATTAAAAGTTGCAAAAGCAAAATAATGCATCTTTTCTTTTAATAAGGCTGTCAAAACAGCATCTATTTTCATGTTTCCAGGGAAAACAGACAGTAAATGCAAAAAAATCAATCAATCAATCATTTGTCTCAGCTTCCCTTCAGGCTGCTGCTGTTTCTCTCTTGGCTGTTTTAAACTCCCACAAGAGCCCTTCACCTCAGTCACTGGTTCCTCCCTTAATCCTGTGAATTCTAGTAGCTTTTTCAGTCTTTCAACAGCCACATAACTTATCTCACTTTGCCTTTCAGGTCGTTTGGGCCACAAGTTACAAAGTTGGCTGTGCAGTTCACTTCTGCAATACAATTGAATATTTTCCAGGACTTTTCAGAGCAGCACATTTTGTTTGTAACTATGGACCAGCGTAAGTCAATTATGACCTTTGGGTTTTTCTATTATTTTTAAAATATCCTCTAACTGATCTGGTATCAGATGTTACCAAGAGTGGGAGCAGTCTTAACAAATTCCAGAAAAAGCAACACCCAGATGTCACTCGTTGAGAAAAAGTTCCCCCAGCCATTTAAAACAGAGGCTGCTGCCCATGGCCTGAGCTGCAGAAAATCCCTTTCTGAAAAAAGCAGGTGAGCAGATCCTCACTCAGAGCACTAACCATAAGCAAGAGTGGTGGAATCATATCTGTTTTGACTTCAGCCTCTGCAGGAAAAGAAGGAAAAGTGCAGACTTTCCATTTGACAAATACTCCACCTCGCTACAGCCCCCCCTAGACTTCAAAACAAGGTATTTTAAATGAAGAAATAAACGAAGACAGTCCTCTAGTTTATCCCATGCCTTGCAATTTCTGGACATACATTTTACAGATTTTTTTTTTTTAATACAGGCGGGTAATGAGGGACTAGAGGAAGATTCCTGTACCCTTATGCAGAATCGTACAGTGTTCCCCATAAAGTCTGATTAATATCAATGGCAAGAGTCACCAGGTAGCTGCTTCCTATGTGAATGAGAGCTTCAGTCTGATCCAAAAGCAATTTCAAACTATTGTAATGATCAGTTTTTGAATAAAGGTATTTTTCCTCCATGATAGCTTCACATGATGAGTTATTCTAACAGCTTGAATAGCATATTTAAATTGCTCTTCAAAAGACTGAGCTAACCAAATATGGTTCTTCTGCTTTTCAGGGGGAATTACCCAACAAAACCTTATAAAGCAGGACAGCCATGCAGTGGATGCAGTAATGACAAGTGTGTAGACAATCTCTGTGGTAAGACTAAAGCAATCAACTAAGAAAATTATATATAAATAAAAGTGCCATAATTATCAATGGAATTACAGTTGTGAGTTAATTTGCACTAAGTACATAGCAGATCTGTAGCCCACCAAAAAAGCAACAGTACCAAACACTGGCAAGAATAGTGTAAGAAAAAGTAATTGGAGTACTTTGTTATTTAAGGCCCTTGGTTATAGAAACTAGAGTTTCCAATGAAGAGATATATCAGTTCAACCACTTTCCTCCTCTTTATCTGATCAAAAAGTCAAATCTAAAACATTATCCCCAACAAATATTCCTCTCTGGTTCTCTTCTCCCAGGAGAAACAGTATAATTAACTTTTTTTTTCTACCTTTGTTTAATATGTCCTATCAATTGCATTCCCAGAAAACTATAGAGTTCTGAGAGAGCAATAGACTATACTGAAAAACATGCCTATTTCTAAATTCTGCGATTTTCTGAAATACAGCAATAAGAGCCTGTTCTTGCATGACATTTTGCAGTCATGGACCTTTGTCATTACACCTAGTTCCAAATTAGAGTCAGAAGTAGTGTTTTAAATAAATGGAGATTAAATGACATGCAACAATGTCTTAAATTAAATAGGAATATCACACAGATTTTTAGAGATGGTGCCTACTAGGCATGCTCCAGATAGATTCAGCTGTAGAAACAAGTGAATATTTGGTATTCTTATTTCCTTCTGTGATATCCTGGCTGAATCAGCAGACTGATGCATCATAGGATAACCAGAAACATCTCACACTGTGGAGGAGGAAGAGAACTTTTAAAAGTTACATGCTAGATCCTGAAAGCAGTTCTACCATAAGGTCCCATAGGGCAAGTCAGTAATTCCAGCAGGGTGCACCCAGGAAGTCCTGCAAATGTATCATAGCTCTTAACAAAGGTGTATTTCTGTGATAAATTTTGTACTTAGTGAGATTTGTCTGTCTGTAACTGCTTTATTTAAATTAGTTTTGTGTATCAATCTTCAAAAAATCCTAGGTTTCATTTTTATTTGCTATTCCTTCCTCCTCATGATACAAATTCTTCCTAATGCAGCTGCTTCTTTTCTACTTCTCTTCCAATTCAATAAAATGATATTAGACCCACCTAAGCTAGGAACCTGCTCTTGTTGACCTCCATGTGGGATGTTTTCAACACTGACTGGCATCGAAGGTGCAATCAGCCAAGCAGCAGCAATGGCTAACCTATTTTCATTAATAAGCATTACTGAATGATACTCACAATTACTTTCTTTTCTGATCTCTCAACAGAAAACACAGAACGTGAGAAACTGATAAGTATGTATCAAGTTGTTCGTAATCACCTTCCTATAAGTCCGGGTAGATTTGATGGGTTTTAACAGCTATTTCTTTGCTGTTTTTTAGGTTATACCAACTGGTACCCAGACTGGGATACACAGCCCCAGCCACCGCGGCCACATACCCCCAGGCCTCCTACCCCTCGCCCTCCAGTCCACCCACCCACCATGCCTCCGCGCATCCCACCTGCGGGGCATCCACATCCCTCTTGTGACAACTACTGCCTTAGTGTTTCAATTTTAAGGCCGTTATTTTTGGTACTGAGTGCTGGTGGTGTTCTTCTAGTACAACAGTGGTATCCCCATATGTTTATATATGAGTAATGACCATTTAATATACTGATAGTTATCCTACAGCCATATCACAGTAAGAGAATTACACACATTTAAAAGCCACTCATGGTCATCTCTCTCTGCTATTCTTGTGATGTTTATCCAGCATAGAGAAGGCTGCTTCTCTGTTCAAGGCAAGATTCAAGCAGCTGTACAAGTGGCTAAAGCTAATATAACTTATTAGCATGGCAGTAGCTCTAGCCTGCTTCAATGTCTATAAGAGCCTCTTAGCTCTGGACCAGTGCTGGATTCCTAGAGAGACCACATAGACTATATATTACTATATGTACTAACAAGCCTCCTGGAAGCCTGGACGAAACCTGGAAAGCAGACAAAGATATGTCTGCAGTGGCATACTGGATCCAAAAGCAGCAATGACTGGTCTTCATTACCTTCAATTATTCCAGACCTCATTTTTCCCAGATAATGAAGATTTAACTGTATTTACTGCTTTTTAAGTACAGAAAGACTAAAGCTCATCTTCTGCTAAATTTAGCCTTTGTATATCAATCTCCATTAAAGTTACTCTGTTATTGGCAGTCTTATTATTCTGTTCTTCTCCCCTTGGAGTTAAGCTTTGTCTTCCATAGCTAGAAGGATATCAGGGAAAGTTAACAGAGCAAAGATTAAGACAGGGTGTCTATGGGGACAGCTGATTTTTAGGATGCGAGATGGTGACAAACATCTGAAAATGCAGAGCTAAAGAAGAAAAGAAGACAGTCAACCTGAGACTGCAGGCAGAGTGGGAGAAAATGAAGATGACTATGAAGACGAAAGGGGCCCAGGACACCCATTTAGCCCCCATCCACCTATTATCTGTATATAGTTTATAGTTTATTTGTTAATAAAGGTAAACAAACCCATATTTCAAGCTAAGAGATACTGGCTGAAATCAGAAATGCTTAGCTGTGCTATCAATATTTAAAGCTGTTTCTCCTCCTTTATCTTAGTCCTTTATTTTGAGAACACAGTGATTCAAATCCTGAACCTCTCTGCAGCTCAAAATGAACATAGCATCCAACATAATAAATATGAGCCCCAAGTGTTCAGACTCTTGTTATATGCTACAAAATGTCACCATGCAAGAAGATAAATATTTTTACCATTGTCAGTTCTTGTCTGCCGCAATCTTTTATACCTATAGATAAAGATTTAAAGATTTTAGATTTAAAAAATATGCATACGTTTACTAAGGGGCAAGCAGTTTGTTTAAGGAAATAAAGTTCTGAAAAGCATGTATCAAGACCTTAAAAAAATTATTGTGTCAGCATCTAGCATGAAAAATAGCGACTCTAAAATCCACTACTTTGGGGACACTGCAAATGGCGGAATTATCTATCTAAAAAAAGGGTGAAAAAAAGGGATTTAAAGTGACTGATTTACAGAAGCATCCTAGATTGCACTGTGTAGCTTTACTGCCTGATTCAGAGTCCATGTTTATTTTGATTCTACTCTAAAAAGTGATCTCTAGGGGAGTTGTACGGACAGTATTTCTCATCCTCATGATTCCCTCTAAGGGCCTTTTTGCCTGTGACCAGTCTACCTAGGGATACCTGGAGGTGTGTGACCCACAGGAACTACAGTCTTGGTGGAGCTGCTTTTGCAGGTTCACTGTACAACCTGTGACCACCAACCCAAAAGTGGCCTCACCACCCGCCCCAACCTACGTGGAAGTGGTAACCGTGACCAGCATCCAGGTGTTCAAAGGATGCAGATTCCTAAAATGAAGCCTGGAGCAGAGAGAGAGACAACCTCCTTCTCACAGAGATGCCCAGCTCTGGATCACAGGAAAGTGCCTGAGCTTCAGCAAGAGGCAGAAGTTAAGGAACTGTGACAAGGAGGATGATGGAGGTGGTGAGTCTGGGCAGGAGGGGCTGGGTACCTGAGACAACGCACATGGGAGGTCAGCTCTCGACTCACAGCTGTGAAGCCCAGTGGGGGAGCTGGGCACCCCAACACCAGGCAGCACCGAGCCTCATGGTGCCCAGCTCTCTTGGGGGTTTGAGTTGGTGGGAATGATTTACAAATTGCTAACGCTTGGGAGGAGAAACTGATACTAACACATAACACAGGGGTGTGATCACAGGAAAAAAATACCGGTAACTGTGGCATATTTGAATCATAGTTCTCAGCCAATCTTCTCCCTCCAATAATGCAACATACAATGAAAATGACTGTTCATACTATGGTAAAATCACAGTTCAGTTAAACAGATTTGTCGCAGCATTTTGGCTCAGAGTAACAGCCTTAACAGTAACATTATTTTCACAAAAAGCAGGAAATCTACCCAAAACTTTATTGCAACCCATAGTGATTGCAATAAGAAAAGAGATATAGGAGCAAAAAAAAAAGAGAGAGAAAAAAGAAAACCCAGGTGTCAAAGTATAGGAGAGAGGAAGTTTGCCCACCATAAAAAGCTTCCAAAATTAAAAAAAAAAGGAAGAAAAAAAGGGGGGAGAGAAAGCTTCTATAGCTCTGATGTGAACTTGAAGCTTAATTTCCCTATTCTCATAGAAACGCAGCTGAAAAATGACTCATTTCCTGCTACAAATACCATATTCAATTACCATGGCTCAAGATAAAGTCCAGCCCACAAGCCTTTCAAGCAAACGCTGCCTGCAGAGCTAAAAGTACCTTATACAGCTAAACTATTCTGCTTTTAAAGCAGAAGATCAGAGACTGAGAATCATGGCAAGCAGACTTTTTACTCATGTGCTGGCTTTGCTGCATTTCTGTCTTTCTTCTGACTCCTATGAACCACACACGTTGCCTGATATTGGAGATCCACAGTTTATTGATGAATGTGTGAGAACCCATAACAGATTCCGGTCTGGAGTGAATCCACCAGCTAGCAACATGCTTTACATGGTAAGGAGACCTTCACAGCTTACGTGCAAGTGTGTAACATAGTGATGGTGCTTACAAGTCTCAAAAATTATTTTTGTAATCAACTGTAAAAGAAAAAGGGGGGAGTCATAACAGCATTTTTTTTTTTAAGGCAGACAATAAGACTGCAATTATCAGACAGGTTTATACAATCAGGTGCATGTATTGTTTTGCCCTGTTTAATTACCTAATTTCAAACTCAAGATTTCAACCCACAATCTTATGCTGTAGTTTTCTGCTGTGAAAAGCCTCCTCGTTCCAAGCCAGTATAGTTCAGCTGCCCAGGGTGTAATTTATGTGCAGACTGAAGCACAACCTTTCATCCTCGAAGTGGCGAGGGCAGAGAAGACTGCCAAATGCCTTGAAAAGCTTTCCTTTAAGTTTTCTTTGCAAGGCTCTCACGGCCAGGGAGCCAACAGAGAATTATTAACAGCTGCTCCTAAGCGCTGGGTCTGCAGAGGGGGCCAAAAGGAAAGCAGAACAAGTGCAGCAGAAACGAGCACTGAGACCTCAGGTCCCACACCATTTTGCCCTTCTGCTTTCTCACCTCTCACTAGTGTGGTATCTACAGATGCCTTGCAAAAGAAAAAAAAAACAAATCTGTCATGGCTGAAAATATACCTAATCCCCTGAAAGTGGCCACCTCGCACTGAAGATGACCAGCACCACTTTTCTCCTTGCTGTGTGGCTCGCAGCAACCACGGCAGGGAGGAAGCTGTAAACACATAAACAAAGCTGTTACATCTGGGATCAAGCCCATCTTTCATCTGCAAGGAGTTGTTCTGTTCCAGAAGCTTTGGGAGCTCTTGTTTTCTTGCTCTGTTGGGTAATACTTGAGCCATAATATTATTTGATGTTTCTTCTTGGGATCAGCTCCAGAAATCTTTCAGATGGATCATAGCTATTGTCCAAATACTGATCTGCCTTTTTTCATTCCCCTCTCTTAACATCCCACATGGTCACACCAGAAGAGGACATAACCATATCCACAATTAGCGAGACACCAAAGTTCCCAAAAAAGCCCATTTTCTATTTCTGGTGGTCAAACTCTAACAAAGAAGTAGCCATTCAGGAGGGGTAAGTGAGCAAGTAGCAAGCTCAAGTAACACTGACAGGAAAAAATTTAGCTGCTCTTCTACTGCTGCATTTCTAGCTTCATTTGTTTTTTACTTCAGATTTCTTCAACTGGACATTAGGAAGTATATCCAGCGTTGATTCTGAACTTCCAGTGCATATTGTTGCAGGCTCTATGGAGATTATTTTATTGGCCTTACACTAGGAAGATCTTGGTATGCTTTATTAAGAGGGCAGCATTCATCTTTTAAAATTACAGTAATTTTGTGCCTGATTTTTCCTTTTAAAAAGTTAAAGAGCTGAAATCCCTCCCCCAAAAGGGCTTAAAAAAAAGGAAAAGATTATTACAACTAATAAAAGAATTAAAATCATGATAACTTTCATTTTAAACATTGCACAAATCCTAGTCTTAAGTATGAGCTCTCCCAGGAAAAAGTTAATGTGAAGAAAGCAGTACAATGCATGATAAAATCTATTAGGAAAGTAAAAGTATTGGAATTGAAAACAGCATATTTATTAAGTTTTGAATGGCTTTTAGCACTTCAAAAATGAGGAAAACAGGATGATTTCTTTATTCCATAGGGAACTTCATTTTGCTGTAGATAATTGTCTGTCTAGATACCTAAAAATGAAGATTATGAACTCAAGGCATTTCTACCTTTGGAAAAGTACTTTTTTAAAAGAAAATATAAGACAAACTTGTTTAACTGCAAGTAACAACACACAACCGGTGACATTTGTAACACTTTTGTTATAAATTAAGAATGTTGATCTACAAATTTTTTACCTGACCAATGTGACCCCTCTTTCCTGTTCACTATTTCACATTCTCCTAAAGTGTTTTTAGGTCTGTTTCAAAGCTCTTCAAAATCAGCAGAAAGATTCACACCAGTTTCACTAGGGATTCACAACAAGGCTTTCATACTCCTCCTGTTTCTGCATATTCTACTTTGTTGCTGCCTTGCATCACTATTCAGAAGTCAAATGATCAATTTTCCTTCCCTAAATCAGAGAACAGCTCATCCTAGCTGCAGAATCAACATTGAGAAATACATGGTGGAAAAAAAAAGCAATAATTTTTTTCCCAAACAGCTATAATATTTGTACGAAAACCTCCACGTCCTGTGCATTTTTTCCCCCATGCAGTTTAATCCAATCTTTTTGTATAAGTGAAGTTTCATAAGCAAATTAGGATTATGAGTACAGTTAAACTAAAGATCAGTCTGAACTATAAATATTGGCACACTGCTCTTTCAGTAAGTGGCTTGTTCAAGCACTCACACAAAAAAGGAAAGTATTTTGAAACTGAATTACAATTAATACTGTTATATCAGCATCATTATTACTATTACAGAATCACAGACTCACAGATTGGTTGAGGTTGGAAGGGACCTCTGGAGATCCTCTAGTCCAACCCCCCTGCTCAGGCAGGTTCACCTAGAGCACGTTTCCCAGGATTGTGTCCAGAAGGTTTCTGAATATCTCCAAGGAAGGAGAGACAACACCTACAGTGCAAACAAAGACATTCCTATAACCCAATTGCTTAAATGACAACTTTCTGTAAGAGTTGAATAGGCAAGTGAATGAGTGATTGCACAAATATGAATTCAGCTCTAACATTTGGAGTCACAAAACACAAAGATGCAAATCAACAGGTTGAGCTTAAATTGTTTCAAAAATCCCAACATGCTTGTGAACACTCCATTTGACTGACTTACAAATCTCGGTATTCAACAGACCAACCAACCAAGATCACCCACTACCCCAAAAACTCCCTCATGTTTAATGAGCGACTAAACTTAAATCAGGAATGAATCCACAAGACAATTTACCATGCAGTTCTGTAAGTCTCAGCAGAAGTAAAAACAAAGTAAACCTGCAACATGTATGATACTGATACCCAGTTTCATCCAGAAAGTTGCTCTGAATTACTGCCTTGCTAAGATACTTCTGCGATTTTCAGTTGTCTTTATTTTGCAGAGCTGGGATCCAGATTTGGCAAAGACCGCGAAAGCTTGGGCAAAGAAATGCCAATTTAAACATAATATCTACCTCAAAGAGCCAGGGAGAGCTCACCCCAAATTCACTCCCGTTGGAGAAAACCTGTGGACGGGCTCACTTTCAGGTTTTACTGTGAAAGGAGCCATCACTGCTTGGTACGAGGAGGTCAGCGCCTACAGTTACGCCACCAATACCTGTAATGGAGAGTGTCTTCATTACACGCAGGTAGGTATTGCGTTTCACCATCTAAGCCATGAACTGGTGTTGCCAGTCTGCCACAGAAATACTAGATTTTTATTCTAAAATCAGTGAACTGCTTTCCAAGAACTGTAGTTTTGTTTTGTGTCTGTGTGCACAGGATGTTCTTACTTCACCATTTTAGGGATGAAAAGAATCGCTGCATTTTGTTAAACATGCCAATTTTATTTTGTTCCCAAGAAGAAAACCCTCTCCTGAAAAGGAGCCCAATACCAACCTTCTCCCTTGTAGAACCAGCATTTCTTGACATTTGCTCAGAAGCAGGACGAGATTAGAAAACAGCAACCAATTGCAGAATCTCTCACTTTGGGGACAGCCCTCAAACAGTCAGATTTAGCCAAATAGCAGCCAAAAAAACCAGTAAGGGCGAAGAGCATGGGCTGTAGCCTGGGGTGGGACAAGGTCCCAGCTCTGTCAGACAGTCCCTGCGCAGCACTACAGGATGCTTGCACTGTGGCAGGACCATGCCATCCGGTAGAGAGGCATCCACAGCTCCTATGAGTATCACATATTCATGTTTCCCAACCACTATTCACACTAAGGGCAAAGAAATGGTGGTAAGTGCCACTACCACGCAACCCTGTAATTGCTAACTAAGGACATCAGAAAGCAGGACTGCTCGCAGCAGTACTTCTAGGGATTAGTTTAAATCTGGGGCTCTTAAACATTTTTTGCAGAGATAAAAATATCCATGTAGAACTGTGCCCCATGGGGGTGTCCACACCCCGGTGAGGTGGGGAAATGCCAGCAGGAGCTCAAAGGCGAGTCCATGGCCAGGAGACCAGCTTTGCAATGCTATTCCCTGAAGGACTGAGCACCTTCAGTCACCCAGTAGAGAAACTGTGGGTGGAGAGGTGACCTGAATGGCACATGCAGGGGCTTCCTTGCAGAGGAGATATTTGGAGGTAGGAGTTGCCAGAGGTGACCATGTGTTGCTTTTTGACCTTGCTCGTGAGGACGCAGCAAGACTCAGTGTTGGACCGTTGCAGTGAAACACATCTCACCTGGTACTGGCACTGCTGTGCTGCTCCCTGTGGGGTTTGTGAACCAGTAGCGGGGAGGGAAGGAGAGCATGAGATGCCGTCAGCAGCACAGGAGGTGGCTGTGGATACCCAGGAGCTGCGCGCTGCCCCAGCTCTGGGAGCCAGCCCCTTGTGCCTTCCCTTCCCTTGCAGCCACCGGGGGAGAAGGACTGTCCCTCAGCACAGTTGCTGCAATGACCATGACTGAACCCCCAGCTGGAGCACCCCAGCAGGGCGCTGGCTGGGACAGGGAGGTCATGTGATCCTGCTCCCTGTGTTTCCCCTTCGACTTCATCGGGGATGTAGCTGGCCACAGCTGGCATCGGCAGCCCTTTGCTCTGGCACTGCCTTGAAAATGCTCTCCAGGGCCTGATGAGCATGTCCCGCTCACAAAACTTGCACCAAAAGGGTTAAAAATAGAAAACCACAGTTTTCTTCTTTGAGCTGGCAGAGACACATGTGTTTTCCTTCATCTTGTGTGCTGCTGGGACTGCTATGCATCTCTCACGTAACCAGTCATCTCTGCTATTGCACAGGGCCCAGGTCCTGCCAGGCTGAGGTCTCCCCTCTGCCTCTGGTTTATTTTTTTAGGACTGAAGCATTTGGTTGGATTGTAATCTTTGAGCTGGATATAGGATGTTGAGTTGAACTTAATGGCTTATAATATTCTGCCTATTGGCAGAAGTTTACATTAGATGAGCTAATGTCCCTGCCTCTAAATTGTGTTAGTCCTGTCCCGTGATGATAAAAGGCAGGAGTGCAGCCAGGACACTTTCCTTGTCATTACTTCTCCTGAAGCATCAGTGTCTTTGGGCAATTTGCCTACACAGCCCTATTGGATTTAGTGTAGGGGGCAATCAACCCTTGCAGGAGCTGTAAGGGATCAGGTAGCCTTTTCTGCACATATTTGGTCTATTAACACCCACTTGTCCAGCCAGGGAAGACAGAAGGCTGGTGGGTTACCATAAACAAACTTAACCTTCTCCTTTGCAAGAAAGAAAAACCACCTGTTACAGTCAGTTCTTCTTTCTGAGTCATTTTAACAGATAACTAGTCAATCAGGCAAAACAATTAGGCATTTTTCAGATCAAAATAGGATTTAGATATCCATCACTACTGCTTTCCACTGTAAAGCATTTCCAGGGAGCACTCCTCAGTCAGTTTGCTAATGAGACGGAGGAGGGTACGACTTCCTCTGTACTGCTCGGATGATAAAACAAGGATTTTGTCACTGGTGTACATGCCTGTCTTTTCAGATTGTTTGGGCTACCAGTTACAAAGTTGGCTGTGCTGTTCACTTTTGTCCAAGAGTGACGGACTTCTCTGGAACTAACGCGGCACATTTTATTTGCAACTATGGACCAGCGTAAGTTTTTTCATTACAAACATTTTACAGGGTTTGTGTCTGGCCGCTTCCATCCCACAACTTGCAACCTTACGTCATCAGTCCATCTCGCTAATATTCATGTGTTTTGTGGCAGCAAATGGTTTCCAAAACAGAGAAAGATGTACACCTCTGTCCACCCAGCTTTTTTTGGCTTAATGAGGACTATAAATCATAGCCAAAAACCAGTGGCACTGGCAGAAAGGGTAAAATACAAGATGCTGAAATTAACATACTAAAGCAATCATTTGAAAACTAATTTATTGCTCCCAAATGCCAAGAGGGCCCCAGATGGTTGCCAAGATGCAGGCCCAAAGTCTGCAAATATTTACACATCTGCCTCATAATTAAGTCCGTGGCCCAATGATTTGGATAAATATTGAAACAGCAGTGTGCAGTGCTTGAATCCACAGTCTTAGCTTTAGTACGAGAATTTGGACTCATGAGGCTAGGGCTCCTCAGGGCAAAAGTTTATCCAGAGATCCTTCTGAAAGGGCAAAGATGCAGTGCCACTTGTTATTACATTAAATATGCATCATCGGTAGAACATTTGCTGAATCTAGGATGGATTTTTTTAACCTTCTTCAGCTAATTAATGCCACTGTATTCTAAACATAAGTTTAAAAACTTTATGTACATAGTGTTGGGTCAAGTCCATGCCAACTCATGAACTTGAGGAAGTTTGCCATTGCTATTGCCCGTTCTTTTTCCTTGAAGAACTGAATGTCCACAACAAGATACCTTGAAATGGCACAGGTGTTGCTGTGCCAAAACATAAAAACACTCCCCCCAAAGCCCCACACCCAGACTGGGTAAGGGGAAAAACAGACAGCCAGTTCTCACTTTGACATTTAGTTTCAGAAGGTCAGTCTTGAAGGTTAGTCAAACTCAGGAATAGCTTTAGGCAGCTAAATCCTATTTAGACACCCAATTCCTTTTAATGTTACCAGTAACTTGACTGCTGACTATGTCGGTTCCCTAGCTAAAAGCCACTGGTTGCCTATGTTGTCCTCTCCCTCCCCTTCCTGGTACTTGCTGTGCAGCCCCTGAACATTGGACAGTGTGGGAACGCCTGGACCGAGGCTCCCCCAGTGCTGCCAGGAGGTGCTGCCAGGCCCTCGAGTCACACACCCGGCTCTCCGAAAGACAAGCAGCTTGTCAGGAGGTGAGGGACAGGGCCGCGTCCGATGCCCTGGTCCCTCAAAGGTGATATCCATAGGGTGCAGATGATTGACACCGTGCTGGATTTGTTTCCATGCAGTGGCACGGATCGGCAGGGAAGTGGAGGAGCACCCTTGCCCACCACAGCGGGCAGTAGAGTAGACAGGGTGCTCCTTGGGGATGGCGAGAGCTCTGCCATTAGAGAGGGCTTTAAAGCTGGGTCTCTCACTGCTTGGTAGAGTACTCTGTGAACAGACTATTGCTTACTAAAAATTGGGGTAATGTCACATCCTGCTTGTTTTTAAGACGCACGGGGTTTTCACTGTATTGTGCAGATCCTGTTCTGGATACCAAGTGCCAAGGAGGCTCTGAAATACCTACCAAACCTCAGTTCCCACTATATTAAGGCAGGATAATTTCTAGATCCTGCTCAGCCCTGCTCAGTCAGAGATAGCTCTGCCTGGGTATTCACTAACTCTACGGATCAAACAGGGAGAAACCTGTGAGTTTGGGCATCTCCAGAGCTCTGCAGGAGCTGAGTGGGGATTTTCAGGGTTGCAGTTAATGGCTTTGGCACCTATATCTTTGCCAAGGATTGTTTTGGGTGCAACTTAAATTCTTTACTTATCTCATCCTTAACTACATTCAACTCTGCCAAGGGCCAAAGCAAGATGCACGCACTATTTCAATTCCTAAGGTGAATATACTCCACAGGATTTACTTCAGCTTAGACCAAACAGTAATAATGCAATGAAATCCTGGTCTTGTCGAATGTAATGAGGTTTTACCACGATGTTTACCAGAGCCAGGACTCTATGCACATAAAATCCACGTCAGCGTGTTTACGGGCAGTCAGAGCTGCACTGTAAATCTTGCTTTGGCCATGCTCCAAGCAAAGCAGAAGCACTGAGTTGCAGCTGGTGCGGTATTGCACACGAGCTGCTAATACCAAACTCCTTCAGAGGAGTTCAGCTCAAGGCCAGCACTGCACTGACCACGTCGAGCACGCCAATGTGCGCCCCAGGAGCTGAGAGCACGGGCAGAGCTGGCTGCTGCCTGATCCCCCACTGCTACACACCACCCCACTGGCCGAGGAAGATGAGAAACAAGAGAGGAAGCAAAGGAGAGAAATGCACTACTCTTAAAATATTTACCAATGGGTAGATGAAATCACTACCTATCTGAGAGATTCTCTAGCACCAGGGATTCTCCTTTGTTTCAAGGCTCAAATACATATACATACACAGTAACAGCATCTGCTTTTGCTTGCATAGCTAGAGCCAGCTTCAAGAGTCCATAGTCTCTGCACACTGGAAATTTTACAGCTCTAGAACTATTTTAGTTCCTGAGTTTGAAATAACACTGTGTCCATGTTCCTAAACAAGAGGCTGCTCAAGTTAAAAACAAATTAGCAGTAGATATTAACATTCTTCTCACAAGGGCAGTTTCAGAAGCATGTTACTTTCCTTTTCAGTGGGAATTACCCAGGGCACCCATACGAGATGGGAGCAGCATGCAGCAAGTGCAAGGGAGAGCAGTGTGCAGACAACCTGTGTAGTAAGTACAAGACAACCAACCTTCCTCCATAGAGAATTCCTCCACGTAGAAAAGCAAAGACCACAAAAAACATACTGGCAGGAGACAGAACTCAGCAGTCTCCAGTTCATGAAAGATGCAGTCAAAAGTCAAGTGAGCTGTGATGCTTAAAGAGGAGGGAGGAAGGCTGAAAGAGCCTGCTTTCTACCCCAAGGGGTGATGGGATGGGGTCTGTTCTGGGTGCTGCTGGGCACAATCTGGGACATATCGTGGCTACAGTTTAAGATGTTGTTGCCCTCATTTGTTCCCCCTGCCAGAAGTCCTGAACTACAAGGAAAGAGTCAGGCTAACCTGCATACACACACCCATGTGACAAGCCTTCAAGGGGACACAGGTGGTCAGCCAACCCCCTCAGCCCCCTCTACACATCTGTACTCAGCTTTCCAACAGCACGCCAGGGCCAGGAGGGCCAGCTGCCTTTCACTAATTATGCAAAAACAATATCACAGCAGTCAACCCTGGGTGAACTAATGGAGAGGGAACATGGTATTAAAACACCAGCATCGCAAACAAGAGTGGCACTTATTCCTTGTTTCATGGGCTTGATTAATGTCAGCTACAAACTGAAAATCTTTAACTGAAGGAGTTTGGTAAAAACAGTAATATTGAGACATGCACTTGGAGGAGTGGGCTCTTTCTACACCAGCTACTAGCAGGGGGGAGAAGCCGGCAAGGTATGAACCAGCTCTCCTCAGCGTGTGTTGCTGTAAGGCTCTCCCGAAGCCAACAGGTCTTCATTTCTCCCAGGAAAGAAACATAGCTCCCATATAAAGTTTCCCAGCCCATTGCAAGGCTCACAGTATTCTCTTTTGTTTAGACTCAAATTATTGCTAATGTGTCAGTCTGCTCATGATCATTTCTTTTCTGTCTCCAGAAAATGCAGAGCGTGACAAAGTCATTAGTAAGTATCACCGATATTACTACTTTAGTTTCTTGCCCTTGATGCAGATATACTTGAAAACAAGTAATTTGTTTTGTTTATAGGTGATTCCAGATGGTATCCAGACTGGGACAGACCTGCATGTGATGAGTACTGTATCACCGTTATTGTTTTAAGGCTGTTAGTACTTACACTGGCAATTCCAGCCACCTGGATCTTCCAGAAATACTGGTCTGTAGCACCTGCCAGCGAATAACACACGCAGAAGATTGCAAGAGCAGTTAGATCAATTCATCCCTATCCTATGCATAAGTTACTGGCAGTGGAAAGATCTGTAGAGACATTGATTGCATCCACAGATGATGTAGAAATACAAAGATATCACCTTCATTTCCAGCAGCAGCTAGGAAAGCTGGTAGCAGCTTTCTCATTGTTCAGAACCAATCATTGGTTTTAAATCACCCACTTATTTTTCTGAAGTGGAGCAGTCTGAGAAGGGGATTCAGTGGTAACGAAGCATGCTGCAGAGGCCGTGCACTGAGCCATGGACAGTTGCCCACAACACTAAGACCAGCTGCAAGCTGACTGCAGCCCAGGAGCCTGTTCCTCGCCCCGGCCAAGGCCCAGGGCTGCACACACAGCTCTCCCCCTCTGGCAACAGTAAATCCTACGATGCTCTTCCAGCAAGCTGCAGCAGTGGTAGCATGGTGTTGAATAGCTGACAATTTTATCTAACATTTATCAAACCGTTTTTGGACCCCTGTGAGCTTTTGCATCTGCATCCTGCAGCAGGCAGTACGTTTCCCAGTCTCGCTGTGCACTGAGCTTGCTGGCACTTCTCTGTTTCTGCTTTTAGACATTCACTTCGTCTATGCCAGGAAGCAGAGCTTCACCTGCGTTTACGTGTGGTTATGTACAACCTCAGTCTTTCACCTCTCTTTTTTTTTTTTTTTAAAAACACAGGGATTTTGACTGCTGTTTTGAAAAATAAACCATTGTTTCCTCTTTCCCCTGCATGGCAACTCTGTATTTGCAACCTTAACTTGGTTCACAAGAAGTCCACATTCAACTCCAGCCTGCTCAGTGGTGAGAAATGTGGTGCTGGTAAAGATGGTAAACATCCCCAAATAAAATCACGCTGTGCTCTTAGTTATTTATGCCCTTCGTTCAAGAGCTACCAAAGGACGATTCCCCTGGAGGTCACGCATTTGGTGTGGGCAGAAAGCAGAGGGGACTGCTTCTCTGTTCAACCTGGCACCTCCTGCAGCTGACCACAATCCCTCAGCTGGGTCTGAGGCTGGAAGGAGTAGAGCTGCACAAGCTCAGAGCTGAACCTTATCGAACCCATATCTATTCAGAGGGCGGGATTTTAGGCAGTACAACACAGATGCCTCTGCACCACACAGACAGATGCTTCTGTACAGGAAGCTGGCAAGTTCCCCTTGCTGCTTTGTTTCTGCAGGACTGCACCTGCAGTTTCAGTCAGCGTTCCTGCATACCCACTCCCATCTCCACTGCTGGAGTGGATCTTAACTAAAACTCCTGGAACTGTTATTGTTTTATTCTTCCAGGTAGTTAATTGGATAATGCACTTGAATCATTTTAGGATCACTGTGCTTCTTAAACAAATGTTTTTTCAAAATGCAAATATAGCCGGGCTCAAAATCCAAATTCTCTTCCTTGCCCTTCACATGCTTTTAAATGTTAGCTGGGTGCCAGAGTCTGTCTAGCCAAGTGATAACAGCTGCAGATAAAGCATGAGCAGTTACTTTTCTGTACTCCAACGACCAGGATTTCAGTATCCACACTGGCCTCTCTGTGAAAGAGCCAAACTCAATTCCCTCCTCCAAACTAGGCTGGAGTGCTAAAAAACAAACAAACAAAAAATACTTCACTGCAAAAGCAAAGCCATGGGTCTATCTGAAAAAGGGCACTTACTGTCCTCCCCACTTGGCTTTTTGCCACTGGCTTTTGTGCAAGACCTCAAGCTTCATATATGGAATAGATATAGCAAAGTCTCATTTGAAATTGCCATGAGAACTACAAGCAGCGCAGTGGCAGCAGGACTTATTTTGTGCATGCTCTTGCACAGAAGGGCTCCCTCACCAGTACAGAGCCTGCTACAGTGTCCACCCACTGAAGCAGCTAGATCCTACTGCTGCAAAGAGAAATGCAGGAGAGGGAAGAACATGTGCTATTGTGTCCAGGGAGTGACAAAGAGCTCAGCAGGACTCTCTCCTGCTAGGTTTAATCTCCACTTGTTCTCCAGGATTGTAAACAGAATGAACATAGAGCCCTTAAAGTTCAAAACATTCACAGCACAGTCTCTTTAACCACATACTTCAGAAGCTCTAAGGAAATTCCAACTAAAAAGCTTCATTAAAAAAAAGCTGTAAGTCAGTGGGGCTCAGGAAAAATAAAAAACAACCACCACCACCACCACTCAACAAACCTTACAACATGGTATCTTTCAGACAAAAAAGCCTGACAAGCCAAATGAATACTGGATCTCATTTTTAAGGACATCCAAAAATCCAGATATTTTACTCCTGATGATCAAACCACTTCATGAGGTGTCCATGCCTGTTTTAAGACATATGCCCTCGACTTCCATATAATAAATGCAAAATGTGGATAAGCTGTCACTCTAAAAACAGCTTTCAGCTACTTTTTCACTAGTCCATGAACCCCAAAGTTAATTCGAGGAAATGATTTGCAGAAGTTCAAACTGTTCCTGAGAATACCAAACATACTTTTTCACTCTTCCAAACTCACATTATTTTCCATTCTTTAGTTTTTATACAAATAAATGTTAGAATTGTATAGCCACATTGTCTCTGAAAACAGAGGCAAAAAGCACTAACAGTAACAGCAAGCACTAAGGGTATGCAGCCGGTTACCCCTTGGATATAGAGGCTAAGCCATCAATTCCTTTCAACTTGTCTACAGGAATAGAAGTGGGTTTTCTTGATTTTCCAGTTTAATTAAATAAATGTCTAACCAACAATCCTTGAAACCTGTCAACCATAACAAGTGAAAAAGATTAAACACACTGTGAAGCTTTTTCACCCCATGACAAGAGAAGGAAAAGATTCCCTGAAGTCTGTAAGGGATTTCACTACAGAAAGGGATTTGATGCAAAATCTACATAGATGCTACAGTTGTGGGTAACAAGTTCAAAATTCAAAAGGCGTGGTTCCATGGAAGTATAGTTGATTTAGCAGCTTGGCTTGGTGGCAGCCTGGCGTTATTTCCTGTGCTGCAACTCTGGCAACCATGCTGCAAGCTGATCTAGCTGGAAAACAATCCCTGTTTTGTAGAGTGTTTTTAGCCAGATCAGGTTCCTGAACTGAAATGCTGACCAGCAAGGCCAGTGAACCTAGCACTGCACTAGCACTCAAGCAGCCATTGGTAGTCATGGAGCCAGCCCTAACCTTGTTCTTAATTTTAGCCTTTTAAACAGCAAACAGAACATTTGTGCAGGTCCTTTGCAGTTAAAGGGGCCTAATCTGTTCCAGACTAGAACTAAGGATTCTCCCTCCCCAAATACACTCACACTCCCTCCTTGAGCCAAGCTTCACAAAAAAAAAAAAAGGTTACAGTCAGATTCTCCTTACTGGCTTCTGGCTCTGCAGATTATTCTTCCTTTTGAAGCACTCATTTATGGGAAAGAAGCCACAGGATCACACTGTGACAACAGCCATTTAAACTGAGGAACTGCAGTACCTCCTTTGGTAGCCCACAACCTGCTGAAATTAGTCCTTTCGGAACATAAGAGGACAGAAGCCCAGCAGTGCGAAAGTGGATTATCTGCATAGGTGAAAAAAAAGAAAATCTAAGAAGAAAAAGGGGAAGAGCAACAGGTTAAATGTCAAAATTGTAAAACGCTTGGTTAGGGATGGAGGACAGCAATCTGCTGTTCCCCATGGTTAGCTCTTTCTCTTGAGAAGTAGGAGAAACAGGTTTGAACTACCAGGCTGGTACTGAACTCAGATCTCCCCCTTTCGCTATCAAATGCGAAACAGCACAGCATCTCTGTAAAAATGTTTATAGTGCTGGAATCAGTAAACTCACATCAGCTCACTCCAATTTCTTAGATGGGTGTTATGTGAATCATTATGTTCTCAGTGAAGTACCTGTTGAAGTAATATTTTCAAAATTAGATTGACACTGCAAGTAATTAAGCTGCCATTTACAAACTATGAAGTAACTAAGAGGATTGAGAACATTCTTTTCCCCTCAGAAATAGGTTCCAAGAAGTGATCACAAAACTAAAAGACACACCAAGGCAAACGTTGCTCCTCACCCTAAAGAAAAAGTATTCTAGCTACTTCTCAACGCACATGTACTGGCTATTCAGCAATATTTATTTTAAAACCTTATTTACAGCTGCAGAAGAGGAAGTGGCTGTGTTTTCACTTTTTAATTTCAAACAAAATGTCACCAACCTAAAATCAGAGAGGTGCAGTGTTCTAGCAGAATCACTTTCACTGCACATGCAGGCAATCAAAATTCCAAAACCTGGCAAAAACATTCAGACACAGTCATGAATTTGGTGTTGCTCTGTGACACTTGCTTCTTTAATCCGAGACATTAAGCAACATCTGCTGTTCTTGTGAACTTCTTTGTACCACATTCCAGGAAACTAAAAACCTCAACTTCCTTTAAAGAAGGGCCTAAGTAAAATACAGCAAGCCAATTTCTTATAACCCAATCTATTAAAAAATAAATTAAAATTAGCTCTATAGAAAGGTAACAATTTATGTTTATCCTGCAGCACATTCTACACGGAAAGACATCTGTTTTGTACCACATTCTGTCTAATAGCCTCCAGGCTAATGCTAACAAAAGGCAGCTGATTAACGGTTTAAGATTATAGTTCTCACCTGAAGCTGTGAGATTGTTTCCTGGAAACCAAGATACAAGTTTTGCAGTAGATGACTACTTAAAGAATTTAAAACAAATGTATTAAAAATAGTTTATTAACACCAAGACAAGATACATAAAAATAATTAGCTTTTACAGGGAAAAAAGCATAATATAGTAATAAATCTTGCTTTTTTTTTTTTTTTTTTTTTTTTTGCAAAAGTTATCACCATAACTGAGGCTGCTTATAGTCTGGCAGTCTTTCACAAAAAAGATTACCTTGGGCTCCCACTGAGTTCTCAGAACCTGATGTTTAACCATTTGTGCCAAACTCCTAAAATGGTTGTATTACGAAACTCTCCCTTTAGAAAAGACGGTATTATCAAAATACATTCTCTTACTTTCTCAAGCAGAGCAGGTTTTCTTCACCAGCCTTGACTATTTTACAGAACTGCTTTACGTCCATTATTTAAGCATGCTTATGAGAAGAGAACGGTCACTTTACCTTGTCTTTTCCTGTGTACATTATACTGATATCAATAAGTGGTTAAACTTTAAGTCTCAAATCTCCCAAGCATGAAAAAGTTTGTTAATGTAGGAGAAGAGTGAGCATCTTGGGTGGTGAATTATTTCTTTTTCTTTTTTTTCTTTTCATCTGCTGCAATCTTTAGTTTGACTTCTTCCACTGGAAGTGCTCCTAATTTCTTCTTCTTTGCATTCTTTACTTTTTCCTTGATGGCTTCAATATCAATTTTTTTCTCAGTAGAGGCTATACAGTAAAAAACAAAAATAGCAGACATGAATTTTACTTTTTCTAGATTATAGCAATCTGCAAGATGATTCCATATCTATAGACAGCAAACCGTGTCCTGTAACATTAGTTAAGGCTCTTCTTTAGAATAGCTTATAACATCTTTAGTGAATATAATAACTTTTAGTGAAACTAGTATTCTTCACAAGCGTTTTTCAGCAGAATTTAGAGAAGTCATGTTAAAAAAAATCTTGTGTTCAAATGCATTTGAACACGACTGCCGTACACTGCACATCACCCTCCCCTTAGACATTCCACCAAACTTGCACATAGTTGTTGTCTTGGAGATATGCCTGCTGTCTTGGTGGGTCTCACATGAGAAGAAATTTATTAGCGAGTTCTTACACTTGGAGAAGCATTCATGCCATTCTATCTTTCTGCATTCAACTCAGGCGATGAGCTCCCAAACACATCAGTCCCATACTTATACTCTTTCCCTGGCCATCCATTACTGGCCACTGTTGAAAACAGAATCAGTGGGGCACAGGGGAGACGCTTTTGATCCAAACCTGCGTGATCATTTTTTATACGAAATTTCTGCAGGGAGTGTCAAAGTACTTCAGTTAGATGCTTAATGCTGTGCACTGTGAATAACCTATTCCTGCTAGCCTAGTTGTGGTATTTTCCCTTTCAAGCAAGAGTCATGGATTTGGATCCAACTCTCTTCTCTCGCACAATTAATTCCTACATCCAACAGTGGGTACCAGCTGTCCCTTTTGGATCTCAGTTCTCCTCTAAATTCAAAGTATTGTTGTAATTTATTCTTGGAAGACTAAAGGATTTAAGTTCAAAATACAGCAGCTGGGAGAGCACAGTATTTGAGTATATTAAATAGCACGATTTTGAAAATTTACTGCCATCACAGAAAATGTTTTGTATAATAAATCAGTGCCTCAGAACACAGATGCTTTTCAAAAAAAAAGTTTATAAGAAACTTGTGTAATATTACAATATAATAACAGGTGTGTAGTATACCTAATGCAATAAATATGTAGTATAATCAATGAATCCAGAAAACTTTTCTTGGATTTTATGCACTAAATAAATATCTGAGGAGGAATACAAGTTCTTACTCCGCATACAGTGTGAATTTTTCTTCTAACTTTAAGAAAAGCTACTATTCTGTCTTATACCGATACTTACTTGTGGCACAACTTTTCAAGGAAGTATTGCTTTTGGGTTTCTTTAAATGAAAAGCATGCATTTGAGTTCAAAAGCTATGCAGCTTCACTACAATCCTCAAAAGCTCAGCACTGATGTAGTCAAAAGAACTAATTCAGGCCTTCTCTGTACTTCCATCATGAAGCTGCTCCACAGCAAATTGTTGTTTTATAGAATCAGAGTTATGAGCTGTTTGATCTTTCTATTCTCCCTGGAAGTTCCAGGGATGAATTTAACTGCTAGGATTGCTTGGCATGACCTTTCTTACTTCTTGCAGCTACATCACTGCATAACCACTTAGCTTAGGAATCAACTGCAGAAAGTTCTAGAAAAGAAAAAAAATAAAAGGTTACCTTTCTTTGCTTTCACAACTGGCTTTTCCTTAGGTGGGATAAAAGCTTTATTTCTTTCTTCTTGTCTTTTCTTGATTGCGTCTGCTTGTTTTGCCTAAAGTTACCAATAAAAAGACCAAGTGTCAGCAGTGCAAGGCAAAAGGGACAAAAATGAAAGTCAGAGCAGTCAAACACTTTTTAAATGAACAGTGAGAACAACTTTACCTTTATCTCTTCTACCTGCTTTCGTTTCTTCTGGCTTTCTTTCAAGAAGTATTCACCACTTGCCAATTCCTTATCAATCTGCACAAGACAAGTAACAAGAAGCTTGAGATAATTATGTACTATCAGCCACATGTGTAGCGTCAGGAAATCAGAACTTGACAGAAGAGGGCTTCCAACTTGTTGTTAGCAAGAACAAGATTTCAAATCATGTTATATTCCTGTATAATCAAACCTTCAACTGACCTGACTTTCTGGCTGTGGAGGCGGGAATGGTGTGTACTCCTTCTTAACATTTTTCTTCTTTGGCTCCTTGCGTTTTTTCAAGTTCTTCCGCTTGAACTTAGGCAAAAATCTTTCCCAACTTTGTGATCTCAGTTCAGGATCTTTTGATAATTCCCTTTTGATCATCAAAGTCTTCAGTAGTTTTAGAATGTCACAGAGAAGTTATTAAAAAAAATAAATAGTATTACAGTAGTACCTAAGAACTCCAATTTGTAAGTTTTACTAAACTCTCTAACATTGTCTGCATCACCCAAACCCTCCATCTCTCACTATAGTAAGAGATTAATGGGAGGTTAATCATGAACAGCTGAACCAGAAAGACAAACATGTCTCAAGACAGGTGAGGAGCTGCCTCAGTTTACAAGAGCATATATCAGGCAATCAGTCATGAAGGGAGGAAAGTTAATACACACTTTTCCTTTGGTGTTTTCTCAGATATTGTTAATGACACAATGGCAATATGTCCTAGTGAAAAGGAGGATATCAAAGTGAGATTTTTTTTTTTAAAGCACAGTCTAGAAGCTCAAAAAAATAGATTACCACAAAGGAACATGTAATTATTAATATACAGCTCTACAATAAGAAACAGTACTTTACGGGAAACAAAGATGCACACTGGGCCATACTCACCTTGATGTTATATATGGGATGTATATTCTTCATTGTGTCCAGAACAACTTTTCTAACCTGTATTTAATAAAAATAAAAAGGAAAAAAGAAAAAAAAGAATAAAAACCCTAGCAATTATATCAATTTCTAATCAATTAAAACACTAGATATACTACGTTTTCAAATTCCTCAGAGTGAAACTTGGAAAAAAATTAGAAAGCGTTCTCCTTCACCCCAAAATTGTAGATAACTTGAAAAAGCTAACCTGCACAGCCAACTTGAAGACACACTGGTTCAGAAATATCACTATGTTGTCATGTTTCTAATACACTCCAGCACAGCCACAAATAATGCTTTCCTGTTACCACAGATTTTACAGCATCAAGAGAAATTTTTGCTTTTGACAAGCATTCTGTACCTATGTCCTTACTAAAAAATATTAGATGTTCCTTTGGGTTACATATCATTAACACTGCAGTATTTTCACTCCTACAGCTTATTTGAAAACGCACACAAATTCTGCATTGTAGGCAACAGAAACAAAAGCAGAAGAAATAGAGGAAGACAGATATTTAGAAACATCTGAAGACATCCCCCCACTTTTCTTCTTTCTTTCCCAAGAAAGAAAAAAAAAGGGGGGGGGGTATTCTACAAATAATCCTCTTACTTCCAAGGCAGAAGGAAGTCAGAGACTAAATGAAAGTCAGCAGCTAAGAGTATGGACACTCATGTAAATGTAGCTTACTAACACACAGCTGAAAGTCAGTGAGATCCTCCTGAGGTTGCCAGATTCTTCCTCTAAAGTCTGCCCTAGAGCTGGGCACAGAAGTATGCTGCACAAACTGCTCATGCCTCCCCTTACCTCCTTTAGCCCACTGAAAGGTCCAAGGGCTGAAACAGTGTTGCCTTGCACCATAATATAACAGTTTGTTAACAGTTCCAGGGCCTAAACACACAAGCAGAAAAAAAGTAAGCCAAAGATCTGACACAGATTCAGGTCTAAGAATTTCATGATCACTACACCTATAGGAAATACCTTCAGAGTAGATCCTTTTGGCCCAAGAAGTCGCCCTCTTCTTTTTATAAAACTTTCCCTGTTTCTCACTAGAGATCCTATTTTAATGATATCACATGCAACATCATCCTGTAGGATACGAACTGCCTAAAAATACAAGAAGTAGATAATATCATCTGAATACAGATGTATTATTTAGAACAGTCAAGGAAATACTACAGATGATTCTTCTCACTTCAGTTGACTCTACCTGAAAGTCTCACATTTTGAAAATGTAGTATTTTATAACTATTATGATATAATTTGATACAAACTTCCAGGATTTAGTACAAACCTGTTCAAATGGAACACTTCTTGCCAGAAGTTTTATTAAATCTCTAGCCCTGATGATTGCATATGGATCAAAAGTCTTCTTAGTGGTAGTGACAGTCATGCTACCTTCAATTAGATCCAGTGTTGCATTCACATACTGCAATATTTGAAAAGAAATAGTGAATTAATCTCTAAATAAAAATCTCAGAATACACCTTCAGTATTAAGAAGTTAAGAAACAGAACACTATATACTGAATACAGATCCATTTTCAAGAACTCCTAAAATAACTTCCAGTTTAAGAAAATTCAAGAAAAACTGATTGAACATACACATCACAAAGCCTGAAACATTACTTCTCTCACCTCCTTCTATTTGGGTACAATAAAGTTATCAGTTTCTAGATGACTAGATTCTTGCTGCTGCAATGAGCTTCAATCATAAGGAACTGCAGGTCTGGCTGCACAGACCTCCACTGATATCAGTGGGAATGAAAAATAACATTATAAATTCCAAATGCAAGCATATTATAAATATAAATACATGCAACACTGGAAAAGTGACCTGTGCTATTTTTACTAGTTTATATAATACCTGTATGTTCCAAACAATAAAATATAACATTATAATTAGCAACTATTCATACATGTTCACTCAAGGCTTTCTGGACTAGTGGCCAGCACTCTTTCAAGTATGCTTCTCTATACTTTGGGAATAATGTTGCAAAACTGCTCTCCTCCAGAAGCCCTTTAGGATTATCTTCTCTTGTAAAGGCTGGCTCTTTCCATCCGTCTGGGACGGTGAGAAGTTCAGATTCATCAACTGTTAAAAAAACAACAGCATATACTTAATTGCTTTTTGTCTTTCATCAGTGACTACTCTCCCTCCTCCCTGTTTAACTACAGAAGAAAGACTAACAGAAAACAGGTACTCAGTGGGGTTCATCTGACACCCGGTTATGCATCTTTCCTGCTCTTGAAGAAATTATTGCTCTAAAGAGAATTATTCAAAAGAGTTCCACAACTGATATATGCTTCACAGACATGATATTACACGAGAACCAAGTATAACATTTTTAGACGAGCAATTAAAGTGTTTTGAGAAGGGACACAACAATAAAGCCACCGCTGCCCATTTCCCGCACTGAATAACTGTATCTACTCCACCTCAAGCGGTGCAGGCCCCGGAAAGCCGCCCGGCTTTCACGCGCTGCCCTTAATCCCTACAAAGCGGCTGCCGAGCTCCTCACTGCGCCGTGGCGGCTCTTGGTGACAACCGCAGGGACCCGCCGCACGGGCGGCGCGGAGGGCCCCGCGCAGGCCTGCCGCGCCGCGCCGGGCCGGGTCCTCCGGCCAGGCCGCTGCCACCACCGCCACCACCGCCCCGCCGCGCCGCACACACCCGCCCCCACCTTTCGCCGCTTTCTTTTTGTGAGAACGCTTCGGCGGCGCCGGCTGCTCCGCCACCGCCTCTGCCTCCCTGGGAGCCGCCATGCCAGTTCAGATCTTTTACCTTTCACCCGCCGCCGGAAGAGGTGGGGGATGCATTGCATGCCGGGAACTGTAGTCCCCGGTGCGTGACCGCTCTGCATGCCGGGAGCTGTAGTTCCCGCTGGGAAGACGCTGCATTGCATGCCGGGAACTGTAGTCCCCGCCGTGGGGACGCGCTGCATGCCGGGATCTGTAGTCTCGCTCCCTCGCCCGCTCTGGGCCGCGGTGGCGGCGGCCCGGGTGGCGGCCCGCGGCCTGGCGCCCCCCGCCCGCCGCAGCCGGGGGGCAGATCTGTCCCGCACCACCGCTCGTGGCCCCTCGCTGTAAAACTGAGGGGGGCCCCCATGGCGGAGTGGATAAAAGGGTGCTTTGGTGTGGTTATTTCAGCCCGGGGACAGGGGGCCGAGGCGTTGTCCTGGTCCCTGGCCAGGAAGGGCCGGGGGGGAAGCAAAGTGGAGCGGCCAGACGTGTGCGACATGGAGGTTTCGTGTTTGCGGGCAGCAGATACACAGCAAACCGATGAAAAAGCTGTACTTTTTTTCTAAAAAAATAGATAACTGGAAGTAAAATGGAAATCTGTGTCACCCCCACCTTCCAAATATCTTAACCATATATTAATACCAACCTTCATTTTGGAGACCATTAGTTGAAAAATGCCACTAAAAATGAATGAGAAAAATGACCGTGAAATCCATGTGTTTTAGAAGGTCAAAACAGTAGGCAAACATTTTCCATTAACAAAAAAAAAAAGAAAGCCCACAACCCTCCAAGACGTAATTAAGAAAAGCCACGTCAGAGCAGCGGAAAGGTGCTGGGCTGGGATGCTGCCAAGCGCGATTAAGTTAATTAGCGCTCTGGTCGGTCCCTGACATCTAATTATAACGGCTGAGCTTTATCCCCCAGCAAAACATGAGCGGGTGCGGGGATGCCTGAGGGCTGCGGGGCCGCGCTTGGCATGAAGCCCTCCGCCGCTGCACGTGCCGGCACAGGGCAGCGGCCTCGGCCTGGGGTCTGCATCCCGGCAGGCAGTGTCCATGTCAGTGCTGCCTGCCAGCCTTTGAGGAGCCCTGCTGCGCGTATTTAATTGCAACTGCAGGGGCGAATAACCAGGCGGGCGCGGGGTGCGCAGCCATATGTGCTGGACCTCGACTTACGGGCACGCGTGCTGTCCGCTCTGGCTGGGAAAGGTGGCTGTGTCTTGTTAAAATGGCACCTTTATTTGGTTTAAATACATACCCTCGTGCGTACAGCACTCTCCTCTGAACAGTTAAACCTTGGGGGATATGGGTAAGGCTACAGGGGCTGTGTTTAGGAGGTGCAGACTCGCTGAAGCAGCTGAACGGTGGCTCCCAAGCCTTCAAAAGCCTTAGTGCTGACATTTGCAGGCAGAACAATACACGTTTCCCTATCAGGTTGTCCTTCCCCAAGAGCAGAAAGGTGAAAATAAAGCCAATGCAAATTGGCACAGGTATTCTACTCTGTTTCCCAGGGATAAGCAATGCTGATTTCCACTATCGAGACCATGGTAAACAGTCAGGTGCCAGGTATTTCAGGCCACACGTCAGATTTACTTGCTACTTGTGAACACAAAAAAATCCCATAGTTTTCCATCATAATTACTTCATTTTAACGTGTGCCTACACCTTGGTGACAGTGTTTCCTATTTCTAACAGCAAAATTAACTTTAAACTGGCTAGATTGGGTGAATAGTCACGCTACCAGAGCACTCACCCAATTTCCCAGAATAGTTTTGTAGCCCCTTCTAAATTTTATATCTACTCAAATTACAGTCACCGGCTTTAATAAATTTAACACTGCCATTAAGATGAGAGGCATATATCAAGTGTCTTCTTTTCCTCCTCATCTTTAATGTGAAACATATTTTTATCCAGGTTTTACATCTTTGGTTTTTCTATTGCTATTATGCAGCACAAAGGAAAACCCCAGCATCATCAAAATGTGAACTGCAGTACTTTGATAAATGCTCAAAGTACTTTAGTGCTCATAACTAAAGAAAATGTGTGTTCCTGATGAGATCCAATTATTCAATGAATAATGTAATTTAAGATGCTCTGGCTGATTCTCTGCATCCTCGTAAGTCCCCGTTCCTGTACCTGGAACTGGACATTTTCTTCACTAAAAAAGCAAGAAAAGAAAAAAAAAAAAAAAGCAAGTACTTCACCCTCTTTTATGGAGACCATTTAAAGTCAATGAAGTGAAGAACTGGACGAGAACATTAAGAGAACACCTGCTTCTCTGAGGAAGGACGAAGCCTGCCTAAGTCGTCCTCATCAGAGCTGTTCATAAAAGCCTGCACCATGGGGTGTTTCCTAACTTGCCGGTGTGGTCTGTTCCAGTGTTTAACTATCACCATGATGAGAAAGATTTTCCTACTATCTGACCTGCACATAAATAAAATAGTTATTCAAAAATCAGTTTTAACCACAAAGAGCTTTTCTTCTAACCTGACTGTTGAATGAAACTAGGAGGTCAGTTTACTATATTGTGCCTCAGTTTTTCTGCAAAATTCTGCTCCCTAGACCTGAGTGAGGTTACTCTGCCCAGAGCACCTCAGTTATATGAGCAGTGTCTGCTTTCTGCACTATTAAGGCTTTTTTTAGTCAATTTAGCCAACTAGCAGAATAAGAGCAATTTTGCTTTCAAAACAAAACTATCGGAACTCTTCCTGTATTAAAAAACACAAGTCCACTGCATCAAGTCTCTTATTGTATTGTGTCCCCCTTGAACTGTATAAAAAACACTAAAAATACGTGCATGAATACTCAGTCAGATCTGGAATAAAATATGCTAATAGCAACTTGCTTTATGCAGACAGAAGATGTGTGAGGAAGCGATGGCTGTGAGGAGGTTACTCACTGGTAGCAGGCATCTCACCGGTTTTTGGTCAGGCCCTGGGGCGAGCTCAGGGACCCCAGCAGCTCTGGGTCGCCCTGTTCTTATTCCCTGCACTGGCGCTACTCCCTTCCCTGCCCTCCAATCTTTCCTGGCTTGCTCTCCCCTTCCCTCTAGCTTGCTCCATTCCCCAGCTCTGCTCCAGTCTCATCTCCCAGAGCAAACAGGACCCCGGAATAACTTCCACTTGCAAGTTTGCTGTTGACTTGATGTGTGTTTTTAGGCAATTTATTTTAATGTCTGTCTGTCCACATCCTTAAAGCAGGGATGCTGGAGTACGAGTGCTTGCAGGCCTGCTAAGGGCAAACTGTGGGTGCCTCCAGGACTGCACGGGGCAGTCTCTGCCCTGAAACACGGGGCTCTGCTGCGTCCCAGGCTGGCATGGAGCTGCCTTGAAGGAGAAGATACATCAGGTTATCGCGTTCTCCCCTGAGAGTAAAAGGGGGAAAAAAGAGGAAAAAGGAATCCCCGAGGGCCCCCAGAAGAGGGCTGCTATTGGGTCCCTTCTGCAGTTTCAGGCGATTTGTCCCGTGGATGGTTAGTTATCCTTCCTCGATCCCACTAGATGGCAGTGATCGCTGCTCCTAAACAGAGTATTCCAAGCGGAATTGCCGAATACCTCGCGGTTTCCTGTGGAGGGAGGCCATGTGGAGGGATGGAGGCCATGAGGAGGGATGGAGGCCACGGGGAACGTATTTGCACTGCCAGGGCAATTCCTTGCATATCCACTCCCACGGAGCAGCTGGGACCCCTGCACCTCCCTCGTTTAGGACCAGACCAGGGATGCTGTACGTGATTTACTGAAAGATGCAGTGCCCCTGAGCGAGCACAGGGAGGCAAATTTACTTTGCCCAGCTCTCGGGCGCAGAAGTCACCCTGTCTCCTGCGACTGCTTATTGGCTGCACTATCGCAGAGCCCAGGCGCCAGCCGGGACGGGTGTCCCCTTGCTGAGCAGCTGCAAACGCGGCACGGGAAGGGCTGCAGTCCCCGTGCAGGCACAGATGAATGCACAGACATGGCTGGACGGCGCCAGGGGAAGGATTTCTCCTCGGAGAAGAAGTAGTGCATAAAGTGCACGGTGCGCCTCTGGCCTAACAACCGGCCGGGTACCATGGAAGCACAGCAACACAGAATTTCGGAAGGGTTTGAAGGAGGGTAATTAGTTAAGTTCGGCACTTATTCATACCCCCACTCCTCCTACACGCGCACTCCTCCTACACAATGCAACACACCAAAAATTCACAGGCGTGGGCTGCAGCCAGTGCATCCTGGCAGTGCTCGGCAGCGGGGATCAACCCCCGATGGGGAACGACAGAGAGGCAGAAGAAAGGCAGCAGGCCGTGACACTGCGGGAAGGCAAAGGCGAATTACGTGTTCGCTGTAAGAGAGACCCGGGACTCCAACGGAGGGATCCAGGGAGGGAGGCGCCATGGCCAAAGCGGCGGAGAGGCAAAGGCTCATTGCAGCAGGCGCTGACCGGCGGTGAATAGGGAAAGGCTGCAGTTTCCAAGGTCCAAGCCCTCCCTGGTGCAGTGTGCACTGACACGCAGTTTTGCCCCAGTTAGACAGGTCTGCTAAAAGTAATAGCAAACACAGGCAATTGTGCTAACAGACTTGGAGGATAGTGTTCAGGGAAGTCCCTCACATCCCCTCCGGTCTGACTCTTGGAAAGAGATGGTAATTTCTCAGCTTTTCTCTTCTCACAGACTCTGTGGCCTGATCAATTATGAGGAAGCCGCTTCTCTAATTTTTCACATGCGCAGGATGTCCACACAGACCCCTGCTCTATTCCTCAGTGCAGTCTTCTGAGACCGTAAATGACGGCATATTTAAATCATTGCTGCTGGTCACTGCTCAGCTGCAATAACCAGGCATGCCTCTCCCGCTGCGGTTAGGAGTGGGGACACACTGGCTGCAGACGGGACGGGGCGCGGGAGGCTGGGCCCAGGGTGATCCTGCCGCCGCGCGTGGTGATGGGGCACTGCAGCCCCCAGGAGCGCCCAGGTGTCCCCAGGCCCTGGGTGAGTTTGGCGGCAGAGGGTGTAGCACCGAGCGCCCAGCACCATGGCCAGGCACAGCTCTCGGCACGGCCCAGGGGCCGCAGCGCAGGCTGCAGCATCCTGCCAGAGCCGCGGCTCTCTGCTCCCATCCAACTGTGCCAGCACCGAGGAACAACATGTTTTCTGAAAGCCACTTTCTTTGGCAGCGCTGAGCACGTACCCTATTCACTGCTGTAACAGCCCAGCATACGATAGAGACACCTAGGTGCAAAACGCCCCTTCGAAGACTTTGGTGTGAATAATTCAGATTCCAGCCTAGCAAGGCCCCTGTGCCCGCTGAACCAGTTGCTGGGCTTCAGTGAAAACCTGGGGCCTTATTCAGCTCTATATGTGCGCATATATGCAATAATTTTTTTCCTGTTAAAAACAAACCAACAAATGAAACAGCACAGCCAAGCAACCTCCCTTAAGTGCATTTTGGGATATATGATAAAAAGGGCAGATCATAACTATTAGAACAAAGTTGCCTCTACATTATGCAGCACAGGAATTATTTCCCAGTCACTAGATAGGACTCCAGCCACTTGGCACTTTTCTTACATGACATTTTCAAATCCAAAAGAGCAACTTGGGATTTTGAGATAATTCAGGCAATCAGATGAGCTCATGTACATGGCATTCATTCACTAGAAACTCCACACAGATCCCATTCAGCCTCACCACTCGTAAATCCATGTGACACTTTTATCTATTTATAAACTTTTAACAGCAGGTTATGATTGTTATGCAAGCCATTTTCCAGGGATTAATAAGCAGCTTGTGTTGATGGCAGAGAGAAGGGCCATTAACTGCTCTGGGACAGTCATTAATCTGTAGTAAATGCTCAGCATCTGGATCACTTCTACGTAATTAAATAATCAATACTGCCTTTGGATTCAAATAACTGGAGAACTGTATTTCAAATTTATCTTGGCTAAGGGTGTACTTAATTCTTTCAGTTTACAACAGAGCAGGAAACAACCACACGGGCAAGTGAAAACTGCTCTCAATGTGGCTGGCTGTTAAAATATCATCTCTTTCATACAAAATATCACAGGTAATCAAGGCTAGATGAAGAAAAAAAAAATCAACATTTTGTTATCTTTTTTCTGTTAATATAGAGATCTTTCTTTAACTGAATAAAATTGAGGCTCAGAGTGACCCAACACTGAAAAACAGCCTGGCAGAATTAAAACAATGAAAGAGAAACTCCCAGCCACCTACAGAAAAGTCCCTTTGATTCATTCATCATTCTGTTAATATGACCTTTGTACCCGCGAGCAGACATGGATTTGGTCATATGCTAATTCCCATTCTTTGGAGCTATCTTTTCACCAGATAACAAGTCTGCACTTTACTGCAAGTACACAATGGACAAATAACAGCTCACCTTCCCCATTAGTGGGGTTAAGCCTAGAAACAAGCAAACACTTGCACAATCATATATCTGTTAATATTTTGAGGCCAGAAAAGCAGGAGGAAGGAAGATTTTGCAAGAAATAAAGGGGAATATTACTGAGCTAATAGCAAAACTTTCAGATGTAGCTATCCTGAAGACACTTGTGAAGTTAGGCATGACGAGATAAAGAAAAGGGGACATTGGCCATCATAAGTTCAGCTGAGCTAGGGGAGAGCTGAATTTGTGAGAGTGGACAGGGCTTCCCTTTGAAAGAGAGCAGAGAGGAGACCACATGCTAAACCCTGAGGAGGAATATCGAGGTGGAAAATGAGAGGACTACAAACTGTAAAAGCAGCTGAAAGGGTTAGATGGAGAAGCCAGGCAATGATAATTTTTGGAAGAAGGATGATGTCCAGGAAGAAACAACAGAAAGAAAGGTGATAGCCCTATCTGGGGAAAGACTTGCTGCGTTAAAACTGTTGTCACTAAGAAAGGGATGAGAGCCAAACTGTGAAAGGAATTTGATATTATGAAATCAAAGCAGCAGGTTTAGATCAAAAGGTCTTTAGAGCAGGGGATGTGTCCTATCGTGTATTCATACAGTGATGGATAGAGTGAGGCTTTTGTCTTGACTTGTGCCTCCAGGGGTTGTCAGAAAATGAACAACCACACCGTGGCGAACTGCGCCAAGGCCTGGGGTATACACTAGAAAACAAAAATGGGAGGGTGAAGTTCAGTACTGATCAGGGATAGATGTACCGGAAGCCACAGAGGAGGAGGGCAGGGATCTGAGAAAGCGAGGAAGGAGATAGAAGAAAACCCCTAAGTCAGGATATTGATCTAAAGCCACGGAAGGGAACAGAAACAAATGAAGATTAGAAAGCGATCTCTCCTTTCTGCTTTAGAAATTCTCCCGCCTAATGCAGAGAGCAAACACACGTTCCCCATGGCCCAACAGAGACTGTTAGCAAAGTTTTCTCCGGCTGGTTTATAGTGCATCCTATTTATTTAAAGCAGTATCTTCGTTTTGCCATGGATTTTATGGAGCTGGGCTAAGGGCTCCCAGCTCCTGAGAGGAGGAGACGTCGCTCACCACCTCTCCCCAAGGCCGGCCCTGGGGGACCCCCATGGCCGACTGCTGCGCTCGGGGAGGAGGGAGGCAGGAACTGCACCGCACCGCGGCGGTTGCCTCCCACGTGCACCTCTCCCAGCTCCTCTGCAGCGGGTGTTTCGGGAGGAAGCACCCTCCGGAGACGTGGGGAAGGGAGCGCTTGGGGCTGTTTCTCTCAACGCAGGAGCAGGGACGGTGCCTACAAGTCTCTGTTACTCACTGAGCCCAGCCTGGTGCCAAGGCGCTGGGGAAACAGGAGGGGGTGAGTTGCTGCCCTGTTCTTTATAAAAGTGCAAAGCACTAATCCATAATCACACCAAACAGATCCCTTTTCAAATGTGTACAGTGCCTCATGGGCTTTGGACTGAAGCTGGAATTTCCAAAACAAGGTTGTTGAAATCACTTTAGAGTCACACCTAAGCAACCAGCCTTTGAGCAGCATGGCTTTTTAAGAATTCACAGCAGTGCTTGTATGTGTTATTCTGAAACGCACAGATAAAATACTCCATCTATTTTTCTCTTATACTAGAATCTGGGCATTATTATGCAGATTTCCACTATAGCAAAATTACAGCAGAATAAATAGCTCTGCGATACACGAAGGGGAATCCTATTACATCTTCAGCAACTCTCAGTAAGCATCATCGCTATTATACCAACTGAAGAGACAGAAAACAATTTTTAATTAAAAATATTTATAGCAGGCATAATACCAACTGCCAGTTTCACTATCCAGTGAATGCATTTTGCAGCTGGTACTAATTCTCTCTTGTTTCCATGAGGTTAGCCAGTATCAGCTGTTCATTAAACAGAGGACATTTCAGGAGTATCCATATTATATGCTGTAACTAACTGAGAAGTCCTTCCTTTGACAGATTGTAGGAAATCAAGGTTGCTTTGCTACATTATTCTAGGATTTTATAATGAAGAGGTCATTTCCCAGTCATCTGAGTTGGCTGCATCATTGGTTTTATTCAAATCAATCCTACAAACTGCTTAAGCTTTCCAGTAGATAAGAAAATTTTAATTAGTGATATATATTTTCTCTCTTATCTGCCATGGAGTAGGGGGTGGGAAATTGATTTTAGTACACCCTTTATTTTACTGGGACAGCAGCATAATCAGAAGGTGTCAGCAGATCACAGACAAATTAATTTTGAAATATATAGCTTCATAGAGGCCAAATGCACTGCTCCTTCTTGCACTGAGATCCGCCTTGCTTTGTAGGCAAGCTCACTGCTGTCTACAGGGCCAGGCAGTTTAAGCAGCAAAGTCTGATACAATTTTGGGGGGCTGAGGGTATAACAGCAATCAGCTGTCTCACTCTGGGACACTCTCACACTTTTTTTGCCAAAAGACACATAAGACCTCCTTTCTTGTCCTGGTTAAATGTACGTATCAGTAAATGTGCTCATATGTAGTTATAGATGACAGGCAATGGGTCCTAGCAGCTGTAGGAACAGCTCTAAGCCTTTAACTTCTGCTGCAGGCATAACTCAAACTCCGAGGAGATAAACAGGCAGTGGGTCAGACACAGAGGAGCCCTATTCTTGCATGTCTCCATTCCTCCTTGTTCTTTATGCCAAAGGACACGTGTACGAAATCCAGAGCTGGCCCAGTATCTCCACCAGCTTTATGTCCATGGAGAACTCTCTCCCCATAAAAACAGTGACTCAGTGGAGGCAGTTTATCCTTGGTTCACATTCATGTGGCTCACAGGGAACTCCGCAGATTGAAGACTCCAGCCCATAAAATCTAACATGAAACTTTTTGTTCTCCATATCCACTCCTGGAATAGCCAGCAGCCCAGCAAGTGAGAAAATTCCCCTGTGATTTATCAAAGTAGCAGCTGGGAACTGACAAACAAAGCAGCTTATCACAACCTGGCTTGTGACTTGTTAAATCCCATATGGCCATTCTTTTTTCATTTTAAAATATTAGGAGTGAGTTTCAAAACCCAGTATTTAGCAAACTGTATTTTCTGCATGGAAAAATGTAAACCCATTTGAATCTATGAAGTCATTTAGAAAATGCTTATCCTTTTCACCTTCAATAGATTTTACAGACGTTTCTTCTGGCCGAGATCCACGGTGACAACAGAGGAGTCCAGGGGACACAGCTGGGAAGAGGAGTGGTGCGCAACGGTGGAGAGGGGCGTTCGCACGGGGAGCAGAGGCTCTCCCAGGAGGTGATTCAGAGCAGGAGCTTAATGTAGGTGCTCTGAGTCACTCCTGGAGGAGCTTCTCTCCCTTCACTGCCTGCAGACAGACCTGTGAAGAGCAGCTGCTCTTGCTTAATTAGCCTTTGTGAATACTCTACTTAAATCCATCTTAAAGCTTACAAAAGCCTGGCATGTCCATGTGCTGATCTAGCTCTAGGCCAGCATTGCACCATTTGTCAACAGCCTCAAGAAGCCGAGCAATGCCAGCTCCATATAGGGATGTCTGAGCTGTTATGTCGATTTTCTTCTAGCTACAGGGAAAGAAGTCTTTCCTGCAACCAAGGAACCAACCCTTTTCTTATTTCAAAGATGGCAATAAAGACTTTCAGAGCACTCTGGGCTGAACGTATGGAATACAGTCATCATAACAGCCCCAGATCTGACTTTCTCAATAGTCACGATGACCCAGGCAAACTCTGATTTTAGCTGTTACCCTTGATGCTATGTATAGGTGAACAGTGTGCATTTGGGAGTTGTGTTGTTTGCTTCCCAATGGTAGCAAGTGAGATTTCACTGAGAATTTATACCAGTCAACCCTCTAGAAAGTCAGTCTCTCAACAAGTACAGCAGTGGGGCATGTAGCATTCTTTCTCTTGCTATTCATCTTTTGGTCAATTGTTCATGAAATAGCATAAGAGTTCTCCCAGATGTTGTGTCTGGGTTTAAATACAGTTCATAGGCTGCATATTACTCAGTTTACACCAGCCCTGATGAAGGGGAGTTAGTGTAGCGAACTGTGCAGTGAGCAAGGAGGCCTGGAAATCCATTATCAGATCCGCTACTGAGCTTGGACAAACCGCATTCCTTGCCTAAGCTGTAAACATTCAAGGGCTAAAACTTTCTCTAAGTAAGTGTTTGTACACTAGGACAATTGGAGATAATCTGGTAGAAGGTACAGCAGTAATGCAAACCACTGGCTGCTGCACATTAAGTTTGTCATAAAGTCATATCTGATGTGGAAGGAAATACAGTGGAGCTGGTGGGTGGCAAAGTAGCTGTTAAAACAACCATTTCAGATAAAGTATCACAGACTGAAGTTTGATTGATAAAATTTCATTTCTGCATGCCACTGAGAGGGAGAAAAGAGACCATCTGTTCTTCAAGCATTCCACATTGTTAAGCAAACCACTTGCAGCTTGGCAGATCAGAACATTAGAAGAAAAAAAAAGCCAACCATAGATGAGCATGAATACAAGATGAGTCATTGAAGTTTACCCAAAAGCAACATAAAAATTATGGTTCTTGCCAGGAAGTTATGCCAGGGTATTCTCTTCGGTTTGGCTCAGCCATGCTGCCAGGCAGAGAGACAGAAAGCGCCCCCGAATAGTAGCACATTCTTCCACTGCCGAGCCTGGCGAGGGCTTGTTTGGCTTGCTGGCCGCTGGAAGAATGCATGTGTTTGTCTTAGCAGACAAGGGACACCATTATCACATACCTCAGCAGGGTTGTAGATGTCAACCAAATAATTGGTTTTATTTAGAATATGACGACCAAATGGTGAATGAGGCATTTCTGGTGTCCTGGAAAGATTTTATATACAAACCAGCTGGAATCCCATTGACAGTAACAGCCTCTTCCTTTCCCTCTCCCCCCTCCCCACTACTCTCAGCCAGACAGAGCTTGAAATGACTGAGAGGAGCTTTAAGAAGTCTGCGCCTTTCAGCAGTAAAGTCTACTGGTGCTAAACATCTGACAGTTGTTCATTAAGAGAGACCCAGGCAGGCATTTCATCATTGAGATGAATATTTAATACATGAATGGGTAGTGAGAAAACATATTTGTGGACATTTCAAAAGGCTGTCATATGAGGAGACTCCAAGTCTGAGCAGGTTGGAAGAGCTTCAGAGCGCTTTGGAAATCTCTCAATTGAACTTGCACTTTTAAAGCAAAAAGTTGCTCTTGCAGCTTCCAAAGAAAAGCAAAAGTAGACTTAGAGGGCAGGAGTGGGGCAGGCAGAGGGTGCTGAGCTCCAGCCTTCCTTTAACACAACTCCTAGGTTAAATGGAGGGCTCAAACTACTGCAGTTTCCTATCAACAGCATGACAGCTGCCCCCAGAGCCCCCAAAATATTACAACTTTAGTATCACCAGTTCACAGTTGCACATGTGATGTCCTGGGGCTTTCCAGACACTCAGGAAAGGACAGCCAGTCCTGGTAATGCTAATACCTCCCCCGGCCAATGCAGGAATGGTACATTTTCTAACTGTTGGAATTACTATTTATTCAAGGACAATTATCAAATGTAAATACATTCAAAACAAAACCTGAAAGTGAGTGAGGACCTCCAATAGCTGATGATAGAAAAATGTTTAAAATGATACAAAAAAGGCAGAAACATTCATTCATTAAGAGCTGTTTCTCTGCTTTTGGAAGGTGCAGGATGCTGTGCTCCTGTAACAGGAGGAGCAGAGTGCATCTTGTGCACCCCAGGAGTCCCCAAAGGGTTGGCAGAGATGATAACGATTTTTCAGTAGCTTCTGGAATACCAGGGGAACTCCAGAAGATTTAAAGCAAGATGGTGATGTGCTAATTGAAAAGGACAAGTAGGATGTCACTGGCTGACAGGTATAGGCTAGCTGTCTGACTTCCATCCTAGGTGAAATTGTAGATAAGCTTGATTTGAGATTCAGTTGTTAAAAAGATGTACATTTAATTACTGGCTCCAGCATTTTATAAGAACAAACCTGCATTATTTAACGCACCTTGCACTTTTCAGGTTTACAAGTTGGGTTGATAAAAGGCAATTGTGAACACATGACAGACTTCTAAACTACGCACTTTACAACAGGCTACCTGTGTGATATCTCGAAAAAAAGAAAACCTCCTCCCCACAACTACATAGTGTAGGACACAGCCAGTGGATTAAGACCTAGATGATTAACAACAAGGAACAGTCATAAAATGAAGGATTTGCAAGATTTCTGATTCAGTCAGGACAGGACCAAGGCAACGTTTCTGTCAAGCACCTGAAATCTTGACAAAAGAGGTACACTGCAAAGCCAATGTGTGGAAGATGCCCAGGTTGCCAAGGGGATAGACAGCGATACGGCAGTCATGCAGAGTGATCTAGGTCGCTTGCTATGCTGGAGCTACCCCTAAAAGAAGTATTTTAACACAACACAATGCAAAAGCACACCTGTAAAGAGAAGAAATGCTGCCTGCACCTGCACAGGGGGAAATAAGATCCTGGAAAGGACTGGCTCTGTGTTGGATTTAGGAATTAAAGAGGACAAGCCAGGCAGCTGAAGTGCTCGAAACAATGCTGTGACAAAAAAAAGATATATACATATATGGACAAGAAAATAGTGATCAATGCTGTGAGGTGATTTTGGTGTACAGCATTGGCATGGTGATCCTGGAATACAGTGTCAAGTTAGTGACCACATTTCTCACAGAATTAAAATTAACTTGCAGAATAACTTCCAAAATAATTGCAAGACAGGAAAATTGCCAAAAGCTCCAGAAAAAATGTCATTTGCTTATCAAAATTGCCAGTGATTGCTTCTACAGGGTAGCTAAATACCTGCTATTAAAAAGATATTAATTCAGATAAAAGACTCAGTGATAATTTGAATCAATAGCAATAATAAGAAATACAATTTTTACACAAACACATTTTCCTAAAGAAGAATGAGTATCAAATGCTTAGGATAGAAATGGATTCTCTGCTCCTTGATGGCTTCTGCTGAAGACCCAGTGCCTTTCTGGATGATGTACTTTAATCTTAAACAAGTTATTTAGTTCATTATATGGACGCTCAAACAAAATGTAATGATCTGTTCCCTGCAGGCAATTATGCTTCATCTAATGGTCCTTTCTCGCCTTCAGATCTGTGACCCTCTCAGTTCTTTCCCCACACTGCTCTGCACATTAAGGTTTGCACTGGGGAAACCACAAATAGAGTAGAAAATATCCTCCTAAATCACCCCGGTTAAGCAACACTTCTTATTAGCATTTGGGACCTTCTCTAGATCAGGAGCGAGGAAATAAAGGGAGGCAGCAACAAAGACAAGATACGCCAATAGCAATAGTAAGCCCTGGGATTATTAGGGGCACAGGCACCCAGCAAGGTCACCCCAGCTGACCAGGACCGAGTGACACTGCCAATCACACATGTCAGATGACCCCATTTCAGCAGGTGCCAGATCGAGACATTCTGCCTAAGAGCTCTCACAGCCTTTTGCTGTGGAGCTGGGCTGCGTGCTGATCCCTTTATCATGTTCAAGAACAGGAACTGCGGTCCTGCCAAAATTAGATAAGGGTTAAAAAAAAAGCCCAAAACTGAGTACCAGCAGATACTGCTATCAAACAGAGTTCTCACTTGGGCTCTTACACAGTTGGAAATGATCAGCAAATCAGGTATAAAGGGAACAGGCATCATGTTCCCAACTGAACTGCTATAAAGGTCACAGCACTTATATTGACACCACAGACTTCAGGGGAAGGGGAAGTGGGAGGACAATGCTGCAAACATTGTTGTTCAAATGAGAAAAGTCAAATGTACTTAGCAAAATCTACCCTGCAGGAATCTAATAATCAGACTATAATTGGGTCACGGTCAAAAGCTGATTGGAGCAGAATGATGAAATGGTAACTCTGCTACATCGCTGACAAAAAATACTTAAAACATGTAAAATATTTTCTACCAGAAAGTAAATGGGAAATGGGATAAAGATGTGAAAGTGTTTGAACTGTTTATTTAGGCCATTGCTTACTTACAACACCTGGAACCTAGGCTGTGCAAAGAAATTTTGCAATGAGGGGGAAGGTACTGAATTGCTGTAGGGTTAACACTCTTGCGTTATCTTGAGAGTCTCCTTATTCACTGTTAGGAAACACACAACTGTTCCTTACATCCAAAAACCCAGCAGTTTCTTGCTGCTTCCTCAGTATCCAAAGGAGCAGTTAAGCAGCAACTGTAAGTGGCGGCTATTTCAGCTGGTTACTTTTAAAGGGAACATCAAATTTTGAAAGTTCCTTTTCAGTAGCTTGGCTGGCACCTGGCTTTCTACAGACAGACTTATCCAAAATGTTCACAAGTCCCCCCTGCTTCCCAAATGAAGGTAAAATGCTCCTGGTTTCCATGCGTTATTAATTCAAAAGCTGGGGCAGGTTTGCAAAGCTGTCCGTGCCCCAGGCAGAACACCAGGCGAGCACCATGTTTCAGGGCAGGCACTGGGTGATGCTCTGAGACGCAGGAGTCATTCCAACTGCAAAATCAAAGGGATAAGCACCGTGGGAAATACAGGTAGGTCAGGTGAAACAGTTTGCTTGAAAACCAGCAGTATCCTGCAGTCTCTCAAAAGACTCCAGGATATTTTGGCATCTCTTGCTCTTTTGGTGAACAAAAAAGCAGGATGAGGCTGGTTTATGTGTATATATAGCAATGCAAGTCAAAAAAGGAATCCCAAGGTACTAAAGGGTTTTTATGAAATCTCTAGGAGGCAACATCTGCCCATTCCACAGAGCTCTACACGGAAGTGGTAGAGAGATTCCTACAATGTTTTGAATACCATAATACCTCATTTATTCCTTTTCTTCTTCCGTCTCTCAGTCAGGAAAAAATATCTCTCATTATCATTTATGAGATTGGGTTTGGTAGCAAACAGGCTGTGACCTCTCTACTGGGAATGAGGAATCTTAGAGCAAATAACACATCATGATTTATTCCCCTAGCACATGAAAAAGAGCGGCAAGGATGTTTTACACAACCCTTCAACCTTCCCTTCCAAAGGGACCACAGCTCTCATCTCTGCCTCCGAGAAGTAAAGCCAGAACATGCATTGCAATAGGACTACAGCTTGACACAGGAGTATCTTGATACCAGACCCATAAACTGGGAGACAAGCGTCCGGCTATGCCCACTCACTCCTACAGCAAGAGGATGTTTTCTTCCCATGATGTCCAGTTTTGTTTCCCTGCCTAGCCAGTGGGTCATACTACATTTGGTCTTCAAATTCATTCCACTTTCATCAGTGCTCATGTACAATCACGTTTTCCTCAAAGTTTCTTTCCACCCAGATGTGTGACAACTAGCTGTGGGAGACAATGACATGCATCTTCAATGTGCAGGGCATATGAATGGATTTATTTCAGCCAGAGTGGTTATAATAAGTGGTTTTAATTGCAATATAAACCAGCCAGCAAGACACCTTCATTTAAATAATTGATTTGAGTCTTGTTCTGCATTTCTACTCTTCAGTTCTTTCGCAAGGAAAAGGTAGATCTCACTGATAAATACTATGAAGATGGGTTGATTTGAAACTGTATATTGTCTTTGCACAGAATTCTGTGTTTGTTTTTGCTAACGAGGAAGATATATGATGAACATATTTAAGCCATTACTCAATTTAACATACACTGTTTGGATTCTTCATTATGTATGATAGAGAACAGTAAATGAAAACTAAAGAAAAAAATCTTGGGTTTTGTGCCTTCTTGTTTCTGGATAGAAAGTGGAAATCAGCAAAAATGCAGAAATTGTAAATCTATGGTAAATTTATTTTGAATGTATCATTATTCTTCTCAAAATATATGTTCCACTGGAAATTAGCTGCTTTGTTGCCCAAAGAAAGAACGAATTTAAACAGTTGCTTTTAGTCACCTTCAAAATTTAAGAGCTGAATCTCTCGCACATTGTTTTTATAACTACACTGGAAAAGAAAAGACAGGTTTCCCTGCACTTTTAAAATCACAATTCAGTTTCCCAAATTTGAGTGAGCTCATTATTGACCTGAAATTAAATAAAGCAAAACAAAGGAGATAATATTCTTTTTGTACTTGGGGAGGAAGCTGCTGCTGTCAAAAGCTGATAAATTTCCTTGGTAAAGCCTTGGTTCAAGGTGTTTAGCTATGACTTCCCGGGTTTTAGAGCTCCAGCTGTCTTCAAGACTTTGACAGCAAACAAGTATTGCTCGAATATTATCTATCAAAGTTTGTTGAATTCTTGCTATTTTAATGTCTTACGGTAAATTCAAAACAGGTCATCATAATTTTGAATTGACTTTCAAATCTACCTATTTTAAGGAAAAATAGTTGTTAAAAATCATACATATTTTTTCAATATTTAAATCATAAATCTTATTTATTTCATAAGTAGTAGATAGTAAGTAACATATTATATTTAAACAAAAGTCATATTTAATTTTTGTTATCCCTCCATGGTAGCTGTTACATTGCTGTGTATCTCCACTGCATCTGCCTGGCATCCCGTAATAAAATCCGTGACCCGGTATGATCTAAATAATGGAGGTTGCCAAAGCTGGGCTAGCAGAGCATTAGATCAGTAGTTACAGTGACGATGCTGACTATGTGCATGATCCCAAGTGAGAATTTAGGTATTATGGTACAGGTGGGCATGTTACTGTGGGCATCACCTTACCAGCAGCTTTCCCCAGCTGTCTCATCTCTTGCGTTGGGCACCTCTGAAGGGGGAGGAAGGTACCTCTGTCTCTTGCCCAGCTGCGGCAGCAGGCCCTCTGCTCTGGGAGGGCTGAAGGTGGTTCATGGGGTATCAGAGGCATCCAAGGCTACTACTACCCATTGAGAAGCCTGATGGCCTAGGATTTTTCTGAATTACCATGCAAGAACATACCAATCCACATGCTTAAGAAATCCAGAGCAGATTTGCTGCTTTAGTACTGAGAAATCCAATTATGTTACCTGAATAGAGCCTTTTAGTCTTGAAATTTACAGTCCCATTTCACCAGGACTTTAGGTTACAACTGTGCTGTAGCTGCAGAAGGGATTGTGTAATCACTGTGCCATAACAGCATTTTATTCTAACAGTCATTTACTGGCTGTAGCCACTTCCACAGCTCACAGGCAAGAGTTAGACTAATGCACTGCAGAAACGGATGTTTTTCTTTCAAGCAGTCCCTCAGAAATCACTTGAAATGAGCCTCCACACATTTTACACATGGTTAATATAATCTCTAATTTCTGCTTAAAAAGCAATGGCAGAAGAAGTTATTTTATTCCTTGTAAGCTCCCCATCCAAACACATGAGTAAAATAATATCTCATTATGACACAAACCTCATCAGTAGAGATGAAGCATCAAATAGAGCCTGAGGAGATCAAAGTCCCATCCGAGACAGTTCATATGCATTGCTGTTCCATTTGAGAAGATTTTTTATGTTCCCCTACTTCTAAGGCTGTCAGTTAGCTTTACTGCAGCATGCACTTAACCTTCCCCTGAACACCAACTTCAAAGCATCAGTGCTTTGTGGGCTCCAACAGTCTTTCAGATAAAAAAAAAAATATTGCTTTTTGCTAAGAGATGTGCTTTGTTCCTTTTGTTGGATAAGCAGAATGGCCCGGCAGTCTTAGCACTTCATCATTAACCATAATGCAGCTCAAACACAGCTTAGGAAAGAACTGGAGCAAAAAGAAAAATGCTTTCGCCTCCCTGCCCCTGACCCTGTGCCACCTGTTATTTTTCACAAAAACTCTAAAACATTTTTGAGCATAAATCAGTATCATTCAAAAAAAAAAAAAGAAAAAAAAAGAGGATCTTCAGGCAGCAAAGGAAACAATACGAATGCAACGGTTTTATGAATGAGGGGGATTGTTCTGTCCTGCTGGGCTCAGATCAATGCAAAGCTGGCAATGCAAGCCACAGCAATGAAATAAATGTTGCCATCTGCTACTCTTAAGCTCACAGAACATTTGAAAGACACCAGTGAAAATCAGCGGCTCCCGATGCGAGGGGCTCCCACGGCTCGCTCCCAAACACCAGCAAGGCGCAGGGCGAAGCGCGAGGCTCGCATGGCACCGCTGGTTCCTGCGCTGCCCCGGGGACCCCTGGCCGAGCTGCTTCGCCCCAGCAGAGCCGTGAGGGGAAACGTGCTGGGATGCCGGGGCTGGCCTGCCGTGGGAGACCAGGGGAGCCCTGTGCCATGGGCATGGCGGAGAGCTGCGCCGAGCTCACCACGGGCCAGCCTGCGGTCCACCTCTGCCATTGTGCTGTGTCTAAGGTCCCCCCGCCTGAAGTCCCTTAAAGATCAGCTCCTCCGGCGCTGCTGGACCTTCCTTCTCCCCCCGCAGAGGACCCATACCCAGCAGCCTGGGAAGCACTGAGTGCATTTTTGGCCGCTGTATAAACAGAGGAAGCAGCTCCTCTGTGGTGGCTTGCCACAGATTTGAAGCTTGCTCAGGAAAGCGTGCTGTGCAAGGGGGCTGCTTCCCATCCCCGCTTCCGCCCTGGGCTCGCTCCTCCCCAGGGAATACCTATAAAACCCCAAACAGATAGCACGTGTTTCAGGGGGTGTTTGGGAAGCCTGCTGTGCAAGGTCCTGCTATCCCTCAGCGAGCATTGCTCTTCATTCCTGCCCTGCTGTGAAGGGGGGGGGTGAGAGCTTCCTTTTGCCTGCTGGTGATTGCATCTTCAATGGTTAGCACCTGTAGCTGGAGGGGAGCAAACTGTTTCCCATGTCCCCCCAGCTTTCTGGATGCCTGGCTTAGCCTGTTCCAACGGGTGGGGAGCACTCACACTGCGTGATAGCTTCTGCAGGCATGGGCACAGAGCACTTGGGAAAATGTATACCCAAGACATCTGAAGCTGAGCTCCTGAGCCTGGAGGCAGGCCTCGGGGAACAACGGCTTTTTATCTTTTCATGTGGAAAGCTGCGTGGCAGAAGCAAAAAGGAAGGGAGGACACAAACGTACAAAAACAGTCTACTCCAAAACCACTCTGTTATTTTTAGTGTATAGTACTACTCATGTTTGCAGCAGGGTTTTTTATTTTCTTACACCCTGAGTCAATGCAGAGGATGGGATAAATCTCTTTCTGTACATTTGAAGTATGCGTTTTCAGGTTGAAAGACTCAATGGACAATATTGGCTACACGTGCAACACTGTTGGAAATGGGACTTGTATGAGTAGCTTTGAAAATCTGGCCTTTGGGGGATGTCATAATTTCCCTCATTAGTCTAGCTGTTCCTCTCAAATGCCCTTCCCCTTCCAAGCACACAACTTCTTAAAGCTGTAACCAAATCCCCCGTGAATGCATAGGGAACTACAAATTTATTATGGAGTTTCAGGAATGACCAACTGTGCCTAACTATGGACTGTAAAACACCAGGCCCAAAGCAGGGACAAGCATACAGATGAACCTCTCAAAAGATTTAATTCTGTAGAAGTCCACATGGGATTTCTGTTTTGAAAACTAACTACCAGAAAAACGTTTTTCCTGCCTATTTGTGTCAAAACATTTGTGTCCCTCCTACCCTCTCTCCTGGCTTGCTTTATATTTATGGAAAACAGTGCATACATCATGACATTGTAAGTATTCTGAGCAGCCTTTTTCCTCAAAATAGATTCAATGATCACGATTAAACTGAAATGTGCCTGAGTTTTCCACTGAATGTGAGTAAAATGCAGCTAGGTTACTTACCTTTGAGCTCATCAAACAGGAGAGATTAACAATTTGGAGAGATGCAGCCAGCTAGAAATTTATAAGACTAAATAGAACAGTCTCATAAGCTGATTTTTAACTTAACTGGTTTTCAACTAGCAAGAACTTCACCAGGAGGTAAATAAGACTAATCAGAGAAACAAAAGAAAAAGTTCACATTGAAAAACAACCCATTAGCCAACTGGATTTCGAAACACTATTAGAAATATCTGGCAGGTGCCTACAAGACAGCTACATTTGATAAATGATTAGTTATACAGTTCTGTGGTCTGGCACTTATTTTTTGAATGGTTTACTACATTAGCAAATAAATATGTTTGTTCAGAGCTATTTACTGATTTAGATAATATCCAACTAAACATTACACTATAGTAAGGAGCAAACAGATTTACACTGCATTTGTTTGATTAGGGACACTGAAGTTAAAAATCACGGTGTGATAGCTGAAATATACTATTATTTTAAATGTTGTAGACTACTGGCCATACCACGTGGATTTCACAGGCAAAATTTTGAAATGCTGGTTTTTCCCCTTATAATTGAAAGACAGATGAAAAGACTTCCTATACTGAAAATTAAGAGACCTCAATTAACAGTAAAAATGGGTAATTGTGTTTTGGGGGGATGGAATGGGGAAGAGCAAAAAAGAGGCTTTTTTAAAGGGGATTTACGATCTGAAAAGGATCGACTCTACTTCAAGCTGGAGAGCAGGGGAATTAATTTCCCTTCTTATGTTTATAGGTACATGCCAAAACAGTTCTTCCTCCATCAAACACTGTTTTTCCAGTCCTGGCTGCCATGAAATTCTCGTATTTTATTGGAAAACAGCTGTATGCGACTTGGGACTGAACAATCATTCTGTATTGGATTTTTAGGATTTTTTTCTGTGACAGGCACAAGTCGTTAGCGTATCTTCATCTACATACTTTGAAGGGAGCAGCGTATCCTCCTCAGGGAGGGTTTCTCACCGCGCCAAAGCACAACAGCTCTTGCAAATCGCGTGCCGCCTTGGAAAGCATTGGGATGCGTTTTTGCGTCCCACAGCAGTCGGGTCTAGCGTGGAGCCCAGCAAGGAGCAGCGTCCTCAGGCTGGAGGGGTCTCCGCAGCCGGCGCCCTGCCAGGGCACGCGAGCCCATGGCTGGAGGAGGAACTGTGGCACCCGTGCTCCTCACGCAACATGCGGGACCGTCGGGGCAGCAGTGTCTGTCCTGCTCCTCCTGGGAGAGGAGCAGTGACACAATGCTGCTGCTGCTGGGATGGAGCCGTGCGTCTGCACATACAGCTCCTGCCCTAACACCCACCCCGCTTTGGCCCGTTGTATCGGTGTGGTGGATCAATGATCAGTCCCAGTCGCATTTGAGGTGAGAGAGCTGCAGGTGGACAGCTGGGCAACTCCAGCCTTGGCCCCTGAGAAGGAAGAGGCTGACCACCCTCGGTTTCCTTTGCTTTTTACAGGTGCTGAGATCCTTCAACGCCTTGCATGTGCGATCTGTTTAGCTTTACCTGGCTGCTTTCATGTGAGACTGTTAACACGTAGAGAAGAATAAAGAAAAGTGAAATGACCATGCGGGGCAGAAGGCAAGAACTTGGATCAGGCGGATGCACCATTTCTACCTTTCAGCTTTCCAAAGTGCCAAAACAGGCAACGTGGGTTCACCCCGACTGCCGAGAAAAGGATGTGATACAGTGGGACCACAGGCTGGCCTGCAGATCTGTTATGACCCTGAAGACATCTGTGCCTAACTTCTCTGAGAGGTAATACCACAGGGTTATTCTAGTCAAGGGAGAGCTTAACCACAATGCTTTGTGCCTCAGAAAGCAAAGTGTGTTATGTAACAACATCAAGAATAAATATTACAGATTTTCTCCACACAGCAGCTACCTATCTCAGGTTCCTTGAATGACTCTTGTACTGATTTCTAATGTTTCTTGGGACAATCCTGTCTCTCACTTTTGACAGCAGATAGCAAGTCTAGATCTCAAGCTGTAGAAATCCATCAGAAAACACAGGCCTGGATAACCTGGATAATTTCCCTGAACTAAAATGTTCTCTTTTTCCTTTTGTGCACATCCAGAAGAGGTACGGGAGAGGGCCAGATTTTTAAGTCACAAAATGACTATGTAGAGGCAAACTCGTGGCCAAAGGCACAAGCTGGGAACCGGCCAGAGAGCCGGATAGGCTCAGTCAGGCCAGTGGGAGCAAGGACTTGTGTTCCTGGCCAGTCCTGTTTTGGATTATAGGATCATGGGATAATGCAGGTTGGAAGGGACCTCAGGAGGTCACCTAGCCCAACCTCGGCTCACAGCAGGATTGACGAATCTGCCCTCTGTCTTTGCCTTTGACCAGTTCTGCTGGTTCACAACTAACCCTGAAAAGTATATACACTCACAACAGACATAGTGAGGTGCCTGCAAAGGTATATCACAGTCGGTGAAACTGCTTTCTTCTCTGGACTCCCGCTCATACCTCTGGACAGTGAGAGCCAGCGCGAGGCTGCTGGGGGGCCACGTTGTTCAGGGGGTGATGGCTGCTCTCAGCAGCTGCCCCGGGGACTTTGCTGCAAGCATGACCTGAGCTGCTTTGCCAAACCCTTGCACTTTTCAGCTCAGAGGATCAAACAGTTTTAAAAAGGAAGAATGCCATTTTATTAAATATTCTGAATTAGGCACAATCTAGTATCCTTACTGATTCAATCTGAATATAGATATAAATATATTTATATTCAACATGCTGCAGAATTTTGTAAAAATATTATTGTCATAAGTCTGCACACAGAGGTGGGTAGGGGGACCAAGGAGGATCAAACAGGCAAAGGGGAAGCAACTGCAGTGCTTGGCTTGGGTGAGGGAATCATCCAAAACCAACAAAGGTCAAAGGGTTTGGCTCTGCCTTAGTAACACTGAGCGGCAGCTACAGGAACCTGTTTTGTTACTAAGACACGTTACAAGTCAGCAGACAGCCATGTTTTTCTGACTCATCAGCTGATATTAATTAATGACTTGGGAACACAACAAAAATTCCCATTGGACTTCCTTCCTTGAAAGGTTGTGGTGTTTTTTTTTCTTCCCTTCCTGGCTTTAGAAAAATTACATTGACAAAGCTATAAATTTTAAATATGGGAAATGACAAAATAGCTTCCTTCTAGAGCAGCATCCTGCCTCCAACAGGGCCCATTTCCAGCTCCTTCAGAAGAAGGTGCAAGAACGCCAGAAGGCAGGCGCAAGCCTAATAAGGAACATAAAAGGTAATACCTAGCATTTGTTTCCTTTCTTTCATTCTTACGAAAATCGGCTTCGCGTATTACCAAAGCTGCCTGTAACAAAGCAAATGCCCATCTCTGTGGGCTGCTAAAGCTCCCTGCCAGCCAGAACAGTAACTCTGTGTGGCAGCATTTCAGGTATATACATTCACAGTGTCTTAGTTTCTGTCCAACAATGGAATGAGGCAACTCCACCTAACTAGCAACCGCAAAAGGAAACGGCATTGGCCTCTCTCAAAGAGGGCCGCCACGTCCTTTTGTCTCTCTCAGAGGTCCAGCCTCCTTTCAGCATTCCTAAAACCTCACTGGGGCCAGAATTGGTTAAAATCCAACCTCTGAGAACCAGGTTTCCAGGCTGAATCCCATCGTCTGCATTTATTTGTCCTAGCAAACAGGACCACTTATCTTACAGTGCTTGGGATCCTGTATCCCTTCCTGTAATCTCCAGTTTCTCAGTTAAATAGCTGCACTTATATGAAACAAATTTTTCCCAAATCATCTGTAAATATTAATCTTTGGAGGAGCATATTTATACAAAATGTAAATAGTTTTCTTTATATAATTTTCTTTGGACAGAACAACTGCCACCAAGATATCATGCAATCTCTAGGGCATCATGAATCATGTTTTCATGCTTTTCTCTCACTGGGATATAATTAAAAGAATCTTTTCTGTCTTGAGTCATTACTGGAAAAATAAAGCCTCCTTGTGAATTATCTCAGCCTCCTTCAACATAAATGCTAAAACAGAGCAAAGCTGTATTTCTGAATTCTGTCTGTTCTTAACGGATATAACCATGTCAGTAACAGCTTAACCAAACCTTTACAGACACAGATGGTCAACCATGTTGTTACCTCAGTTCTAATGCTTGTATGCTGATTTTTCAAGCACCAAGGAGTATTAAATGCATTTTCCAAGATACACAGAGGCTGTGTGTAAGTGAGTGTAGTCATTCTGATGAAATTATCCAAACTTCATCATGGATATATCTAACATCAAACAAAATATTAACATGTCTTAGGAAGTAACAGCTGAAAAGAGGCTGAAATACTTATTGCCTACTGATACCCTCACAGTAAATGACAGCATCTCCGATGGAAAGTTAGATAAGGACAAGTTGAGTCAACTGCATATATGCAAAACAAAGTCATGTGCAAATCATACTTCCAAAACACATTAAATATTACTCCTATTTTTTATGTTTAGGAGTTTCTCAAAGGAGAATTTCTTTGTATGGCATTTTTGTTTGATCCTGCTATTCTTCCTGTTTTTGCATTTCTGTTTTGATCATACAAAAAACACTCCACACTTTCAGAATAGCTGAGTGCCAAGAAGCCAAGCCCAAATCTCAGAGTGAACACAACAGAAACATACAAATAGGGCTGCTTTACTGATTTAGTAGTCCCCATATAAGCTTACATATACAGCAGTATTAATAGCATGGTTTGAGAAACTATTTTGGCCGCATCTGGGAATGTTGGTCTTTCCTAGAATTTCTTCAGCGGATGCATAGCTTAGTGATACAGTATTTGATTAACTGGAAATTTGTGGCAACAGGGCAAAACAGAGAGAGACCAGGCCTAGGAAAGATGTACGGGCAGCCCAGGGGCGATTCCAGGCTGATCCCTGCCTCGGCCGTTGCTGCCTTCCTGAGCAGCTCACACACCTCCCTGTGTGGGCAGTCTGGCCGGGAGGCACATTATCGCACTGACGGTAGCGTGACCTCCGCCTGGCAAAGTCAGTCATATTATATAAATCAGCAGATCCCCAGAATCATCTCAAGGACACTGCACTGACACCAAAACCTTGCAGCCTCACATGCAGAATTAAAGCCTGAGGCAGCTGTACATTGCACCTATTGTAGCTGTTCAGACAACAGATTATATCAAACATGATATGTGAGCCCAGCAGCACCCTTGTTTGGAAAATTATATTTGGTGGCCTACAGAATTGCTGAAGAGTGACCAAGTCAAGTAAACCAGCAAAAATTCATCCCTTCTCTTCTGGAATCCCCGGATAATGTCTGCTTTCACATGCAATAGGGATGATCAAATATCACTTCTACTTTTTCTCCTGAGCACCAGTTGGGACATCACTAGACTTGGGTATCTCTACTTTCACATCTGCATCTGCCTCTCCTGTGGCTACTTTTGAACTGGCCAGGGAAACTTGTTTTGACTTCTACATAATACCGTACACACATGCCCTTTCACTGAAATACCTGGGACCCACAGAAAAAAAAGCTCACAGCTGCTGCCCATTAATGGAGGGGCCATCGGGGCATTTATTTCTTCCCCCTAACACAAGGGGCAAATGCATGCATGTACGATGTGGGATCTTGGAGAATGACTCACACACATTCAAATTCTAAGCAGGGCTTATCGTTGCATTATGAAGATTAGAAAAGCAGTTGACATAAAACAGTGCCATCATAGGGAAATTTAAAAGAACTACTAAGTGCCCAGTGTCAGAAATAGGGAAATTAGCTGGAAGGAAGGCCAACTGCTTAAGCTATTCAGTACACAGTAACTTTAGAAATTTGAATGCAGCTTCCAACTAAATTGCACCTCCTGAAGTTTAATATTCGTGATATTAACAGCTTCTCATGTGGAGCTCAGAATTTAAGTCTTGACAAATTAGCAAATGAACACAGCCAGGTATTGGCTTTATCCCTCAACATTGTTAATTCTGCAGTGTATTCGTTCCCTTGCTCATTCATTCAAACTCTACCCTTAATTTAGTCTTTGCATTCTTCAACCTGGCTCAAAAAAGTTTAAAAGTAATTAACTCTAGTAAAAAGTTTGCTAGTAAGTAGTCTTGCTTATGAGTTTGCAAGAACGCATATGATTGTTTTAATTATTTTATTTTACGTTCACAATGGGTGAGTCACCTCAGGGGAAATAAAATTCAGTTAAAAATTCCAAATCATTGTCCGTATGCACCACAGGACGGTCACAGCTAGTCTTCTTTCTCAGGGATGACCTGTAGTGGGGAGTGTTGCTTTGAAATACAGCCATAGACATGAGTCACCTTTTATAAAAAGGAAAAAAATGAAATGAAAATAACAAAATGGAAGCAACAACAAAACCACATATGCCTTTATATGACAGGATTGAAAAATTTGTTACTGATCTAACAAAACCAAACTGATTTGTCTTTTTCTGGCAGAAGGATCAAGGTCAGCCCCAAAATGTCAGGAGACCAAAGAAAAAATTTGCCTCAAATTCAGATTTTAGGGTGTACATTTTTGAACACTGTTAAGACTCTAGACTTCTTAAAAGATAAGAAATGTAAATCTGAGACAAGACTTTGGGGAAATCTCTAAGGCAAATATGAAAAAGAAGTATCTAAAGGCTTTCCGGTAGAATTTGTCTGTTGCTGATTGGTGCCTAAAACTATTGTTATTTAAACACAGAGGATTTGTATTAAGTGTGTTTGTTCATGGAAAATCAGAAAATAATGGCTGATTTTAATAACAGAGCTGATAGGACTGAAACATTGAATCTAAAACCTCCAAAATACTCAATCCTTTTGTGTATGCACTGAAAGTCCAGACTGTAATCCATGCTGTTTGTATTAGATTTTCCCCTCTACTTCCTCCACTTTGATTAAAAAAATTACATAGTTAGCTGGTCAAACAAGATGCCCGTGCACCAGTGTGGATGAGTTTCTTGGGGAAAATGTGTTCACCTGAGTTTAGTTCCCCAATTCATTAACCTGGTCTTGGTTATGAATGTGTGTGATCTGCACATACCACGCTATTTAAAAATGGAAACTAAAAGAGCTTCTGACGGCTCCACATTAGGAGTAGAAAAGAGAGCTGTACAAGTCATTCAGACAGCTATCTTAAACTAACCTAGCACCTTGGAATAAAAATGTTCTTTCCCCAAATTTTACATGCAGCATTTGGCAACATTTTCTCCTTAAACACAGTTTCAGGTTTCTGCTTTTTTCTGATTGCCTTAGTATATCCATATGGTCAATTTATAAATTAATGGTGATGAAAATGCTATTTATTGTGGACACATCTGCCGTGGCACTGTAAACTCTTTGGTTATCTTTTGATAATAAACTCTTATTATCAACAATAATATTTTGTAAAAAGTCATTGTAATAAAACAATGACAATGATATACTAAAATTACTGAATGTTCTAACCCAGAAATTCCTCAAAAAAGGAAATATTTTTGCTCTCTTAAACACACGGCATAGACTAGGTATGGCAAATAGTAAAATAACTGAATCACTGTACCTGGAGAGTCCTGATTCAACCAAGAGTACCCTTCAACCCAGATACTGGCCCCGCTCTCCCTTCCCCAGAAAATGAGTGTAAAATATCCCTCCTCTGGCTTAGTAGCATTTAACCTCTGCCTGGCATGGACTTTACAGGGTACAAGGCTTGGCAAAATCAGATTAGAAATATGTATTTCAGCAAGCGCCACATTTAAACAAGGTGTCATGTCACGTCAAAAAATACCTCCAGTCCTTGATGCCATCTGCAGTCGCCCTGCTTCGCTGAGCCCAGGTCCTGACACGTTTCCTCACACGCCTCCCCGCAGCTGCTGAGTGCCTGCAACTCTCCATGAGCCGTAGGTACCGCTGCAGCACACGGCTTCAAGTGGTCGCAGCACTGGTGCTCGAGAGAGCAAACCAGTATCTAAAACAGCTGGTGCTATCACCACACTTACCCTTTTTAGCGCCTCTCTATCCTGATGCCACCCCACCGCTCACTTTTGCCTCGGCTCTTTGCAGTACCCCATGCTGCCCCGGTCCTGCACCTTTGGAAAACAGCCTTGGGAAACTTCCAGCCTTGTAGTGACATGGTTATTGAAAGAAAGAGAGCTAAACGTCTTGAAAAACTAAAATCTCACCCACAAACTAGTAATGAAAGAATTTTTTTTTTAATTATGTCCTCCTAAATATACACCTACAATAAACACAACTACAAGAAAAACACTGATTGCTTGTCATAGGAGATACACTCAACCAGCTGGTTTTCTAATCGCCAGTTCACAAGTTCTTGGTAAAAGGCCCATCCATTCTTCTTAAAGAGGGTGGGATTTTAGCTGACATTCCCTCAAGACACAAAAACAGATCTCTAATCTAATCATTTATTGTCATAGTTGCCTGCTATGTTATGGAATGCTTCTATGAAGCTGTGCATATTGCAGCCCAATTGGGAAACAACTCATTACACATTATCTGCCGTGGTGGCAATGTTTATGCAGAATGAGCTAAAGATCAGCCGAAATTTCATTACAGGAAATTGAAAACACTGGAAGATGAATGCAAAAAGCATTTGGCAGAAATTAAAGGTACTGAAGTAAAACCTTCCTTTTTTTCATATTGAACTAGGAACAAAATATGTTACAAGATTCAAAGATAAAGCTAGAAAAGATCACCAAGATCATTTGCTCTGATGTTTTCTAGAACATGGGGTTCAAACTTCCATGTTAACCTGCTGGAGCCAGAGCATCTCTTTCAAGAGAAAAAAAATCCAATCCAACAGGGTTATTAATGAGGTTCATTATTAATTGCTCTTATTGTTGGGCATTTGCACTTTATTTTTAATCTAAGGTGTTCCTATCTTCAGCTCTTCCTGATGGATCATGCTATAACTTTATCTGTTAGGCTGAAGAATTATCTGCTAATAAATTTATAATTCCTCTGTAGATACTAACAGGCTGCATTAGCCTTCTTTGTGATAAGATAAACAGGTTGCTCTCCTTGAGTCTTCCTCATTTTTTCCATATTTTTATCATCCTGCTAGTCCTTTGTTGAATCCCCTCCAATTTTTCAATATCCTTTTTGAATTGCTGATGCTGGCAATGGACTCATTTGGCCCGTACACTGCTGCCGAACATGGAGGTAATATATCCTACTTACTCCTACTCAATATTCCCCTGCCTTTAATCACTTGGCAGAAGGGCAGGGTTAGCGGCGAATGTTCAGCGCAACCTCCAGCTCTTTTCCAGGTGGTTGGTGTTTCCTCTGAGCAAGCACCGGACGCCCCGAGCCCTGTTTCCTCCGGTGCCTGGGTTTGTGTTGGGCTGTGTTAAGCACGTGTTGTCTGGCTGCAACCAGGCCGCGAGGTGATGCGGGCTGCTGCGTGCCACTGCCCTGGCTGTTGCCTCATTTGCCATTCCTCCTATTTGTATGGCGCCGGCAACCTTCAGGGCAATAGCAGTTTTAAGACTTATTTCATGATCCTTCAAAGCCAAGACTCTTATTTCGGTTGCAGGCCCAAGTACAGGTTCTTTGTTCAGGGATCTTTTCTCTCCTAATTTCTCTTCTGTCTAACAGCAGGTATATTGCCACTGAACTGTATAATGTCACCAAATGGTAATAAGCAAACCCACCAGGTTATGTACAAATTAGGTTTATTTCTGCAAAGAATCCATTCTGATTAATGAGAATGCTTAATCACAAAGAAGTATCTAGCAATCACTGGCCGGGAAGTTAAAGAATAAAAACACTGCATTACTTTACTCCTCAAGAGATGCTGACCCCTCTTTTACATCTCACAGAAAAGCACTGCCAGCGCGATGTCACCAGCGCTGCAATGGGGAAGACGAGGTGCAGGGCGATTGCGGGCTGGTGGGGGATCCTGCGTGGGACTCGGAGGCGCTGTGCAGGTCTGCAGGGAACTGAACACGCTCAGGTGCATGCAAGTGCTCTTACAGTATCTGGAGGCAAATGGCAAGTTTAAAACTGCTCGCTGCAGTTTGGAAAGCCAAAACGCTAATGCCCACAAAAGAGTGCCAGAGGGATAAGAAGTAACTGGAAGAATGTAATTATTAATAAGCACATACATTCTCGTTTGCCACCTTCACATTGAGGGGATTGCAGGTGCCACCACACTGCCTGCCCCTACGCCGGGCTCCCAGGGCTGCAGTGCTGGAGATGGGCGTTGGAGCGGGTGCTCCGCCGGCAAGGGTAAATCTCATTGAGAGGGATGAACCTCAGGCGTGGTAGCTGCTGGGACAGCTGTTCAGCATTAGTGGCAATTTGCACGACATGTTTAGGCAGGAGGTGCTGGGGTGCCTTTGCTCTGCGCCTTCCTGTGACCAGGGCGCATGTGTTCACAGCACCGGTGCTCGCTTGCACCGGCCGCTCTGCGCCGAGACTTCTCCAGCTGGTGCTGTTTGAAAAGCTTTAGCCAATCCCCCTAGCTGGCTGTTTGGAAACCCACCTTGCAATTCGGATGAGATCACAACATCCTCGACTCCTCCGGGGACCAGACATTTCAGTACGGGATGACTGATGGAGCGAAAGGCTTGTCTTCTTTGCACATACAGACAAAACTCATGTCCCCAGAGACTACCCTTCCTGCCCCAACCCCCACACATCATTTTATACTGCATTTCAAACTACCGATTCTTATGGAAAAAACATGTCTGGCTGCAAGCTTCAGTGGGAAACAGCAAAGCATAGCTCCCTGAGGCCGTAGGAAGCACCAGCACACGGGAGCGCCGGCACCAAAGGGACAGTGATGCAGAAACGGCTTCCAAAGGTGGACCCAAAAACGAGACAGCCGCAAAAGCAAAGCACACGTGCAGTCTGGGGAGGTGACACTATAGCAGGGGGCAGGCCCCGGGCTATTGCTCCAGGAGAAAAGGAAACGGCACAGATTTAGTCTTACTCATGTGATGGTGATACCATATTACGAGCCCCCTTTGCAATAGGCGTGGAGATCAGTGCATGAGGAGCACTGGGCATGCAGCGCGGCCCTGCTTACTGACAGCGTGGAAGGATGCCTGGGATCCGCCGGGCAGTTTATGCCCTCACCCTATGAACACGCTGCCCTAAGGATATGGTAGTTTTTACCATTACCCTGCATATACTACACAGAGACACTCCTCATAAGCCTCTGGTCAAAACCTGAAAATTTCAAGAAGTTTTTTCAAGATAATTATTCCCAGCATTGAAAAAAACAAACAAACAAACAAAAAAGAAGAAATCAGGCTCCCCCTGTCCCCTGCCCCCCAAAAAACAAGCTGCTTCCTTCCACTCTCTACTTCTCTCCTGCACTCATTTCCTTCCTTGGATGCAGAGAGATTTAATACCTCCTTGTCTTAATTCGGAGAGAAAGCTGCAGGTTGAACCAGATGAAAGTGACTGAAATATTACTAGAGCTACAGCAATTATCCTTTTTTCTTTTTTAAGCTTTCTTTCTCCTTTGCCACTGTCCTTTATTAAAAGCCTATATTGATTTTTATTGTCTGTCCCTCTGCGTGCTCTCCCCCTGGTTGCTCAGATGCTTACAGGAATTTAAATAGACTTTCAGAAATGGCGCTCTCAGTTCTGAAGGTTGTTTAAAAGGACACTGTCAAGACATCTCAGCTTTTATTTAAAAAATTGCTCTTTTAAAATTTACAGATATTTTATTTTGACTGGTTTGATGTTTAGCCAAGCATAAGTCAGATTCATATTTCACTTATTACCTGGGCTATAACTGAACTAATATTTTCCTTCATCAGAGAACTGCTACCAATATAAATATTCCTCACACTGTAGCATAATAAATCAGGTCTTCTAAAGAAAAAAAAAGGTGACATTAACTCACTGTTTTATATAGTTACAGGAATTGGTGCTAGAGTGTTGTATAATATATTTTTCTTTTTATTCCCTTGATACCAAAATGCATGATGAGAAAGGAAAAAAAAATCAGCAGCAAGAATCAAGCTTTTGTTCCCTGCGCCTAAAGAAACCACCTTTTCCTGACTATATTCAGATTAGAAAATTGTGCTCTAACAAATCACAACTGCAGGCTATCTTCTCATTCTCTACTACAGGGTATGAAAATTGTTTTACAGGAAAAAAAAAAAAAAGCATTATCTTTGATACAGCCATGCTGAATGATGCATCTTTCTCCTTTTTCATTTGTTTTTGTTTTGTTACCAGGGTAATACTGCCCACAAAGAATAACTCCTGAACAATTACAGAAGCATATGGTAATTAGATAAGAGCCATCAATGGATGCAACAGAATAGAAGGAAATTTAGAAGGAGGTAACTAGATGAATAGGTTTTGCATGACTGACTGATGTGTGAAGGAAATGAAATTGGACTACAGAGCTTGCAGTATGTGACCCCATTATTCAAGTCTATCTACAACATACAAGACCAATTCCCCTTTTCTCTGTACTCATCATAAACTTCTGCAGCATTCTACTTATTTCCTCAGTGAGCCATTTGCTACTGCACATCTCAGTCATTTCAGCTTTCTGGTGGGTCCAAAAAAAAAGTAGCATTGTTTCTTCTTCCCTCTACCCCCGCTGTATCCCCCTTTTCCTTTTGGTAACTTCTCTCCTCTGTCATTTCTGCAGCACGTTCAGCAGCCTGGTCTGACAGCAGAGATTTTAAGACGCTGGTCACAGATGCCTCTTCTCTGTCACACTGTGCTCCAAGAGCACTGTGCTGCTGTGGGTTGGGAAGGAAGGTCAAACGCTGCTGACACAATCTGGAAGTATTTAATACCTTTTCTATTGTCATCTGTACAATGACTTAATCCCCACAGAGGAAGAAAAAAGCTTGCAAGTTTTTCATGGCAGGGAAGGTGGCCATCGAGGGGATGTGCCCTCAGGGCACGCAGAATTGACCCTGAGGGACAAGCCAACAGCAGCATGGCAGCACCACTCCGAGATGCTCCAGGCTGCATGGAGTAGGCAGGCGCCTCTGCCGGGTTCAGCGTAGAGGCACCACGAGTAACACTGCCTCATAGGGAGGGACTGTCCTGGGCCCCAGGCATTCCTGTTTTCTCCAATACACTTCCCTTTCCCACCTAGAAGTTCTGTCCTTGCAGAAAAAAGAGGAATTTGGCCACCTCTCTGGGATTTCCAGTAAGTTTCCAGCCTGCTTAGAACAGTATTTCCAACTAGCTGTCAGAAACCTGCAAGCCTGGACAAAACGTCTGGGCAAGCAAACTAGCAATGGGTTTGAACTCCAGTCCTATCCTCATTTCCACAGAGAGAAGAAAGAGATAGGAAGAGTAACACAATGGGTTTTATAAAATAGCTAATGGCTTTTAGAGTTAGCATGTACTTTTCTCTATGTGATCCAAAAGAGCTAAATGGCAAACAAATTACAAACATCCAGAGCCCAGTTATAGTGTCAGGTTTTGCAGTGCCTCTTTGATGAAATACTCGGTGCAGCGTGATCAGTCAGCTTTGCCCTTGTTCATCTCATGCTTTATCAGGGATCACATTTCCTATTTCAAAGGCCACTTAGCAGTGACAGGTCTATGACTGCACAATGCTGATTTTAAACTGTGGCTCCCCTCCAAGGAGGGACTGTAAAAATGACAACGTTGGAGTCAATGCTCGTCTCGGTGACCTTTGATCAAAATTTATTCAGTATGCAAATTAAAAAAAGCATGCATTTTTCCGGTCTTTCAATTCCGCTTCTAATGGTAAGCTTGGGCTGCCTTCTGCATATATATCACTAGTTATAGTAAAGTGTTTTGACAGCCAAGTCCTCCATTTACTTAAGTGTTCAGAGGTAATTTGATGGTCAGATTTTTACAACCTCTTCCCTATTCTCTCCCCATCCCTAACTATATCCCTCAGTTGTAAACAACTATACTCCATGAATTTAGCGAGGAGCTGGAACATAAAGAATTATCATGAATCAGGCTCAATAAAATTAAGGGCTCTCCCTGCAGATTGCTGACTTGGAATAGTTACCAGAGAAAAATTGGTACCAAATAGGGCTTGGCATATTTATGCTCTGGTCATCAGGTCTATTGATTAAGAAGCTGTTATTAGTTACACACAGTCACCCCTCTGAAAAGACAATATCCTTCAAAAGTGGCAGCTCTACTGAAACAGTGAAATGCCATGTGCATGTACCTCTAAGAGTAGCTTCTACAGACAGAAATGTGCAGTGGGCAGAGATTCCCCACATCTGCTGTGAACATGCAACTCTGCCTTTGAACCAGCAACAATGCCCTCCATCCTCCCACAGTCCCCAAAGGGAAGTGAACTTATGGTGCTATCTGCTCAAATTCATGCAGGAATTGTCCACAAGAACTTTAGGTTGAATCATAATTTTCACGCAGGAAATGCTTTCCTCAGACAGCCACAGAAAATAAAAGAGAAGCCAGTAAGGATCTAACTGAATTAGGCTGTAAAGAAAGCAGGGGTGTTTTGGATTAAACCAGGATTTTGGTCTTGGCCAGGAATTACAAACATAAATTATATGGCAAGGGCTTGTGGATCCACTCAGTTGTCTGTCCTAGCAAATGCAATAATTAACAGAGAGAGAATAGAAGAAACTGGGAGAAAGGAAGGAGAGCCAAAACAAGATGGTAGAGAGTGCTTTCTGCTTTTGACTCGCCTGGGTCAGAAGGTTACTTGCTTGCTCCTGGCATGCTTCAATGAGTCACAGATGTTTGCCTCTGCATTTCTCCACTGATGGACTTCTTGGAGGGTTTGTTGCTTTTATGTCTGCCCCTAAGTCACAAGGCACAAAGAGCAACATGAGGATGCTAACATTTGAGCACCATGGTCAAATAAGGGTATTTTTTTAGGACTTCTCTTAGACATTGAGTGGGGGCTGCTTTGATACAAGCACCATGCCTGCATGCAGTGACCTTGCTGATTATCTCTTCGCTGCTGTAGTTTGGCACAGAAGCACTGTCTCTGCAGAGCACATCTTTGAAGTTATCCTTTTAAAGGGAACTGACTGGAAAGAGTTGATAAAATCTGTTCTGCAGAGAAATCAACAAGACTGTTGCAGCTCTTGCTTTTATAGAGCCCAATTATTTTCCTTTTGACCTGAGTCCTTTTGAACCTTCCTTCAGTAATAGTCCTTCTTGCCTCACAGTTTGAAGCAACCACACGGACAATCTTTAAAATCACTCCTTTCCAGCTGAGAAATACTAAATTCTTTCTACTGGCTAGAATAAGCTGATTCTAAATGCTATGAAAGTAAAGTTGCTCCAATGTCTCAACAATGGTATTTTACTACCAGCATAGTCTCTTCTCAGGCACCCAAGAACAAAATAAAAAAAAATCAGGACAAAAAGCATTGTTAAGGCAAAATAAAAATAATTTTATAGAGTTTCACATATACATTCATTTCCATGTATTAGCAATGTAAAGTTTAGCAGACAAGTAGAGATGAGAGATGTTTAAGACAATAATATTCAAGCAAATTGGGTTGTCTCCAGCTCTGCCACAGGCTTTCTGTTTAAAATGGTCTCATACCCTTAAATCTCATTTTCCCATCTGTGAAAAGAAGACAATACTAATTCTTTTATTTGTCCCAGCCCCAGAGAGTTTATAATCTGTAGTGAGAAGGCGGTCTCTTGCACTATATGCAATGCCAAGTACCGGGGGGGTCTTCCAGGATTGGGAACCCGCAGACACTAAGCTGACACAAATAAGAGATTATCGTTGCAATGCCTAAGTTTTTATTAATTCAGCTGAAAGATTACTCAGTGTAGCACAAAGCAACTATTCTGTCAGCTGTTCCAAGGTATTACATGTTTTTTAGATTTTAACAGTAAAAATTGCCATAGTCTACAGTACGCTTGAACGACACAAATGTTATTCAGTACAATTGTTATTAAGCAGTTGAAAGTCAACTGAGCAAGCCTTGTCATTTTCTCACTTGCTTTTAAGAGGAGTTTGCCTACAGTGAACTCTGAATTAAGCCAACAAGGGGTTTCCAAATGAAAAGATACCACCAAGTGTTGATAGTTTCTGATACACAATGTCTTCCAGTAATAGCTTTGAGCTTCATTTCCACCTCAGAGAGATGAATGGGCCAGCAGGGATTTTAGCCAATACCAGGGTGGGTCAAACAGACAGATGGAAAATTACAGATTACTTAAAAGAAAACAAAGGCAACATGCAGAATCTTGAGATGCTGTAGAAACACAAATACTTGCTCACGTAACCACTGCAGAACTGGCACTGCAAAGCAGTTTCCTTGAGCAACAATTAAAAAAGCCCGTTTACTCTTGTAAAGAAATATATTCAAAGATATTTTCCTCACTTTCCTTCTGTGGGACATTATCTTTTATGAAGTTTTGAATTAAAACAATACAGAAAGTAAAACCAAGGAAATAATATGCAACTTCTAGCAATACTGAGACTAAAAACTGTTTAGGGCTCTTTTAATAGAAATGACTTCTGTGTGGTTTCAATCAGTTCCAGTAAAGAAGCAGCAAAAGGAATTTTCTGAGCTGCTTCTTTGTTCTCAAGCACAATGCAGCACAGGAGGATGATGTACCCCGAAATGTGCACATTTATAATTTTGCATCCATTTCTGTCATCCTTCCTGATAGGCAATTTACTCTGTGACTGTGCCCATTGCAGTAAATGGAGCTATGTGTGACAGCTGAGTGCTATAAGAGCAGCAGAGAGGCATAAAGGCCAGATACAGACTTTGGGTAGAGCCCCAGCAGGTAGCTTTTAAGAGGATTCTGACTACTTCTATGCTGCTAAAGGATAAAGGGCTACAACACCAGTTTGAGTATTATCCTATGGTTGCCCATACTCTCTGTCTGCCTGTCTCTGAGGTAAAATGGAGAGACTGTCCTCATTACAAAAAACACAAATGCTTCTCCATGTTGCTCACCTGCTTTGAAGAGAGGAGACCCCCCCTCCTGGGCAGCTTGGCCCTTGTGGGTATGGGTGGCCACGGAGGTGACACTCAACCCTCCTGCCATGGAGGTGGCCAAGATGCCCTGGGCCAGGTGTGCGGGGTGGAAAAAGCTTCCTAGGAGTCTTCTGTCTCATTCTAACGTCTCTGAATGGCTTCAGAAATGTAGGGTTTTTAGCCCTGGTAAGCAGATATTGTTTTGGCTAGCTCAGGAGACTGTGTTCTGTAATTTCATCTCCTCCACTGAACTAGATGTACCCTGTGTGGGAGGAACTGATATCTGAATTTCAAAGCAGTTAATAGTCTTACTTCCACTTTTGCAATATTTGGAAAATTGTAATTAACTAGCTTAGCTAATTTACGTTTTTAATATTTAAATGTTGCTTGTTACACAGAAGCTGATTGCTATAGTAGCTTCATTCTGAAAGCTCATTAGAACTGCTAAAAGGTCTAAATACACACAGCTGAAGAAATACACGCATTTTTATAAGGCAGGTATTATGGCAATACTTTGAATTTCATTGGCCTGGACAATATGCCAGCCTTCTGCAGGAGTTTTTAATCAAGCTCATTTGCATTCGTTCTGAAAGTTACATTGTTATTTTTCTGTGCTAAATACTGTGCTAAATACTTAAATGACACTAGCTAGCAGGATTTTTAGTTTTCTGTTTTTTGCTGTCATCAACCATCTATTATGACAGAGCCAAAGAAGATCTGAGGGGTCCCTTTTGTGCTGTTCGTGATGCGCACGTGATGTAAATGGTATGCTGAAAGGAGGAATGAGACTGCAATCTGGAATTTTCTTTTAAGCCTTATCATATTATTTAAATATGGTATTTCTTTACTTAAAGATGTATATTATTATTCCTAAACCGAGAACAGATGAATTCCTGTGGAATGAAGAGACCGAGTGTTACCTGCCCATTGGAGAAGGTAATGCAGATGAAAGGATAAAAAAAGGTGACTAGGGGCAGGAATTACCTGGCAGAGGACATGCTGCTTGTGTTGCATGATGTGACATGGCCTGACACAGGGTGTGGGAACAAGATAGATGTCCGGGACAAAATAGCTTCCTGCTGTTTTCACAGCCTTGTGGTCCAGGCCCATCTCAGCCAACCCAGGCTCCTGGGTCGCCCTGGGGTGGGGGGCAGCATTGCTTACAAACTCTTCCACCAGCACATGTTGTAGAGCTGTTAGCTAGTGCAGGCTGTAGCTTTCTCTTATCTGTGAGATTTTCAATGCAGTTAGCGTTTTCTTTTTATTTTTTCCCCTCTGTCATATTTTCCCCTTTCATGGTTCTTCCTCCTCCTGTAGCTCCCTTTTCCTAAAATGTAACTGAATCCTGTCCATAAATATCACACAAATGTGCACAGTGCCAGACTAACGATTAGGAAACCATCAGTGGGCACATCTGAATGTGTAAATGCCCCTTTGTTGTTGGGGCTTTTCTGTCTGCTCAGCTATTTGGGAAAAACACCCCAGAAGCCAAAAGCTATATATACATACAGAATTCTCCGATCAGCAAATCTTATAAATGAACTGGCATTACCCTGCCAGCATAAACCGCAGCGCGCTCAGCGCAGTACGTCAGAGCAGGGCGAGCCTTGCTGCTGTGGGGTCCTCACGCCCTGCTCCACTCTCTGGCACTGCTGCACTCCCACTGCTGCCCCTCATGGCTTGCCCAGCTCTCCCCAAACCTGGCTCTGCCCCTTGCCCTTTTCCCTCACATCTCTAATTTCCCTGCAAGCCCTGGTACAGAGCCCGAGCTAACGAGTCCCGAAGCACTGACAAGACTGGGATTTGCTATGTGCTTTGCTAATAGCTGCACATCCGCGGGCTGGAGCTGCTGGTCTCAGACTCCGGCAAGTGACGCAACAGAGTTTAAACATGGAGTTCGGCTATTTATTGCAGCCTTCAGTCCCCCATCAAGCTGAAAAAGAGGGAGTGCAGATGCCCTGCAGGGTCTACATCGATCTGCCTCTTTCTTGCCCTTTTGTTGGGCATATGGAGATCCCAAAACTACTGAGTTGCAGCGCCTCTTTCCAGTTTTCAAGAGGAAGAGATAGCTGTGTTGGGATGCTGTCAAACAGCATCTTTAAGAGAAGCAAAAGCTGTTATTTTTCCTTTCTACTAATTTTCCACGAGAACCAAATGCTTTCTAAGAGCTTGAAGAACTTTGGGGGGAAACACCACAAAATCAGATGCTTTGGTCAGGGAAGACGAATGCTGCTGCCTGAGGCAATTTCATAGGGCTCAGGGACTTCTCAGATGCTGGCCCACAAACAAGAGGTGGGAAATAGCAAATAGGCCCAGGCCATAAGGTAGTCCATCTGCAAAGAGCTGTACTGAAAAGCAAGCAGGTTTTCAGGTCAAATTCTGCAGTACTGCCTTCAGTTGTGAAAGCATCTAATTTTTTTTTTTTTTTTTTAAGAGCTAATTATTTGAGCAAGATCAGAAAGGAACAAGCTGTGTCTACCCTAGGCAGGGGGTCCTGGCCACTACTGATGAGACTTATTGGAAGATGGCTTGAACATACATTGTTGGAAGGCTGGGGATAAGAGGAAGGGAGGTCAAAGAAACCTCTCTAAGACACACGTTTTTGTAGGAAGGTGCTCTTTTCTGGGCAGTTTAGTCTGGAGCAAGGCTTCTTCAGCTAAATGCAGAGGGGAGAGTCCACTGCCAGACCCCCAGTTCACAATACCCCGGAGGAACCAAAACTAAAGCTAGAAAGGAATCAATGACTCTTACTTTCCAATCCTCTGAGAAGAAGGGTGGACTTTATCTGGTGCCACCCCCTTGCTGCTTTGCTTCCACATCTGGGAGTCTCCAGTTTCACTTCTCTCTTGGATTAGAAGGAGAAGAAAGCCTACAGTCCCCACAGTGCAGCTAAAGGGCCCATTTCTCAGGATCTTCATGCCTTCTAGCTTCCTCTCCCCAGATGGGAAGAAATGGCAAAAAGGCCCCTTGCTTTTCGTCAAAAAGCACTGCAGCGGCTCCTCTGCCCCGTGTCCTGTCCCTTCTTCTGTCTGAAGCCAATGAGCCCCTGGGCACACACAGATGGGGCACTTGGCGCTGCCCCGCTGTTGCACCTGAGTTAGCTAGGTGAAGCCTGTGGGCGATATGCACAAATGCTCCATCCCAGCCCCTGCCAGCCAGCATGCTTGTGGCAGGTACAGCGGAGGTGTCTCCCGCATCATCCAAAGAGAAAGCAAGCTACCGTTCATTTTTTATACTGCCTATCACAGCTGCTGCAATGCTGTTGCTGAACTTGAGAAAGCCATTTGTCGCCTGCACTGATCATAAAGCTAAAATGAGGTCAGGAGAAAGTAGTTCAAACAAGTTTTCTTTTTTTCCGGCACACTCTCAGGAGTGCTGTTTTGCACGGGAATTGAATATACAGCTCCTGCTTGCCAACAGTGGTATTGGGTAAGCAAAATCATGACTGCGTGGGAATCCTCCCAAGCAATTCTGCATGTGCACACAGAGAGCAGAAACACTTTCTTTCTCACAGTGCTCAAGTAGCAGGTGATAACTGCTTAAACCAATGACACTTAGTCCTGATATTCCCCTTCCTGGTCTCCTGCTTTGGTGCAAAGAAGATCGAATTGCTCATCAGGGGTTCTCAGTACTTCCCATACCGACATCTTCTTTCCCACTGAAAAGGTCTCCTCTCATCTAGTCAGCAACTTGCTGGTACCTTCCTCACATTTAGTTACAGGGAAATCAGACAGGGGATGAAGCCTCTTGATGGGCTCTTTGGCTGAGAGATGTTCTGCTGTAATAGAAATAGACACCTTGGAATCAGAGAGAAGCAAATTTTAAAAGAATACACAGTAAGAAATATTGCCGAGAAACCTGGAGTTCCCAACACACAATTTCATACTTTTCAGCAGCCAAAAAAATCTAAGGATAAAGCCTTGGCCCTGCTGAAACAGGAGATTTCCATTGATCTCAAAGATATCAAGGTTTCAAGCAAAGTTTTTTTGGTGCTTACTTACCTAAAATCAGCTTCTGAATTTCTGAGGACACTCACAAAAGTACAAGCAAGACATAAGGAAATCCATCTCTGCCCCCAGTTTGTGACAAAGCATTACAGCAAAAGAGGACCTCATATTAAATAATTAGAAAAACCTAATAAATAGGGGGATTTTCACCAAAAGCTGCACTGTAGCATGACTACAGCCTAAAGTATGTGAAAATACCAGAGTTTAGTAATCAAACCCATGGTGGTCTGGAGCGAAATCTCTTTCAGATTCTCAATCTCAATAACTGGATCGAGAACAGAATTTAAAAAACCGTATTCACTACATCTGTTCACTGTCATATACCATCTACAAACAGCCTTTTACTAAATTACAGGCATAGTTAATCTGTTAAGCATATCAAGAAAGAAACAGTAACAGCATCATATTTTCCCCTCTAGGATACTAATTGCCTGCCATTTTTTTCTCATTATAAAGGTCATTTTATTGTTTGTCCTGATTCTATCTGGAAAAAAAAAAATCTCCAAAACCAGAGGCAAGCAAAACGTTCCGGTTTGAGTTTTGTGGCAAGGTATTAACATCTTTTCTAGGAAGGAGAGTGTGTGTGTGTGTGTGTGTGTGTGTGTGTCTGGAGAGTGTCACTGCTCATGTGCAATCTGACACAGCTTGGCAAACTGCAAACACTGTGCCCACGCTTATTATATGCAAATAGCATTAATTCCTGTGGACATCCCTCACAATTAAAATTGCAGCAGCTGGTAAGCACTGAAGTTTACATGAGGTAGATAACCTACAACAGTGCTTTCAAAATACACTGTAGAAACCTGGACCTGCACCAAGAGCACAGTGATTCTGGTAGGTACATGGAGGTAGATGGGAACAGGTCTAATGCGATGGAAGTAATTACTCACATGGCTGATGGATCACAGTATTCATTGTTTTTATTGCTGCTGTGTTTCCTCTTATAAATAGCCTATAGGTTATGCATCTGAAAATATAGTCCTGCCAAAAGAAGCAGGGGGAATAACAGGAGATCCTGCATGGCTCTTTCAGCAGGGCTAGTGAAATCCGTTACTGCTGTTTTAATTTTTGTTATCACCATCCCTGTCAGGGCAAGTTTGGTTAGGAGAGCCTAGTACATCAGGGGAAAAAAAAAAGAGAGAGAGAGAGAAGGTGAGAGGCAGTAGAAATGAGAGAAAGAAAGGGCAGGAGAGGAGCGACACCGAGGTGAACAGAGCAGGAGGGGGAGGCTGGCAGCCAAAAGCCATTCAGTCCTAAGGATGCTTCCTACCTCCGTAACGACACCGGGGCCAGCTTGTTTGCTAGGATGTCACCGAGAGGAGGGATTTGGGAACGTAATTTATGAGTCCTGCTGCTAAAGATTCCTCTTTGTCGCTTGCTCCTCAGTGCGTTGTGCATACCAAAGGCCTCCCCTGCAAAAGCAGGTAAAGGGCTTTAATGCTACAGAAATCAAGATGCTGCACCTCCGGGTTCACCCCTGCTGCTTCAAAAAGTAAACTGGAAAATGCCTAGGCAGCATTTTAATTTGTCATCTATATTTTAAAATACTATTTAAACAAGCAATCATGTTTCAAAAGGGAGGACAAAATCACGGGGTTTAAAAAAAGGTATGACTGTTTCTTCTGAACATACCATATAAATTACAGTTTAATCAGCTGTAACTACACAAGCATCTAAGATATAATTTCACATCTCTTTAAACAATTTTTCATATAACATGGTAGTTATAGCCAATTAATAAGTTATTCAATAAATATTTTAATTGATGCCTAATTAACCTGCTGTGGAATGAAAGTACTTTTATAGCTGCTGCTAAGGGGATATTTCTAAATAGTAAAATAACGATATCTTACAGAAATAGGGTGCATAATAGTAGTGCAATTATGCTCCTAGTTGCAACGTGCATAATTTGTAATCTTGTAGGTTAATTCTGCCTGGGCTGCACTCCAGTATTTGGCAGTAGCAATTAGCAGCAATATCTCCCTGAGACAGTAGTTCACTCTTGTCTTTGTGCATACTCCTTTAGTCAAGGACAGATATAACACGGTGCAGATGTGCTTGAAAGGATGAGCCCTAGTACCTGTCACAGGGCACAACTCAGAGGGTGCAACTGAGTCAGAGCAACTTAAAAACCCAGTCGTGGCACCCACGTAAGGGCTGTAAGGAAACTGCAGGCACAAAAATCCAAAAATGCAATACCAGACTGCAGCTGCTGCCTAGCACTGGCAGTGCCAGCGTCCTGCTAGCACTCTGCTTTTTTTTGCTTTAAAAAGGAAAGGCTCAGGACCAGCTCCTCTGCTGGGAACCACCCGGCAGCAGGCTGGCTCCAGGGTCTCCCAAAGTGCTTGGGTTCAACGCCCTCCTCTCCCCCCCGAGGGTCAAACCCTCCTCCCTGATTTCCCCTGGGATGGCAGACTGCAGCCCCGCACCCCAGAGTCAGGGGTACCGTCACCCCACGGCGTGTTTTTCGTCTCCCTCCCCTGCTTCAGCAGGAAGGCGAGAGCTGGAGCGCGCCTTTGCATCCAGTGCCATGACTTCGGGGGGAACTGGGGCGGCCGAGGCCAGAACTGTGCTCGCAGGTTTTGCGCTTTCCTCACCACCTGCCTTGTTTGCTTTTGAGGACCCCATGATGTACTAAGACTGAAAGTCATTGAGCAAACGCTGTGCCCGTTGCAGGCAAGGGCATCTTTATCCAGGAGCAGGATCCAACCCTCTGCAACTTAATACACTGCATGCTGACTCCACCACTGGGACTTGCACAGCTACCCCTCCCTCGTCCCTTGCTGCGCACTGCCAGGCATTTTCTGAATCATCATAAGCCTGGGCAAGGCGCAGAATAAAGGAAGGAGAAAAAGGTTTTTCTTTGCTGGGTTGAGGAAGCCCGTTGAATAAAAAAGAGAGGTGACAGAAAGTAACAGTACAGAGGACTGGAGGGAAGCTGTTGCTCCTCCGAGGTGCTCACAGATTTGTGGTTCAGGTGTATTCAGCACTCAGACATTGCACAGAATTATCAGTCCATAATATCAAGAAATATTCACCCTCCACAGTTACCTTTCAAACACTGATTACAGTGCACAGCTTAAAGAGGGAGAGGAGGGGAAGCTGTTCTCTTTGAAGAGCCAGAGGATGAGAGAAGGACCGTGTCTTGTCGAGAGGAGACAGTCTTCAGGCAAAAAAAGCTCTCAGAAAACTTGACAGTCATTCTCCAGCATCAATATTTATTATGTAGAAGCATGTCTTGCCCTAACTCGTATTATCTGGGGATGGCCAATTAAATACTGTAATAAAGACAATTCCCATTTGTTCCATATAATGAGACTGCCCATCTGTGTTGTGAACTCAGCAATAACCCCACCAAAGCTGCATGCCTGAGCGACAAAGATAATTTCACAACGATTGTCCTGAGCAAAATCATGTGGGATTCTGATTTTCAAAGGCAAGATTTTTCAAGTATTTTATCACACTTCAGGTAAACATAAACTGTGGGACAAAGCAGATGCACAACTGTACACAATCACTGCCTAATATTTTTTCTCTTGTTCTTGCTCTGGTGATATTCATATACATTGCTGGACTTTAAAAGCTGGTTCCTGTCACATTAAAATACTGCTGTCTCAGTAGTCATTTGTAATGTGATTGTCTGCAGTTCCCCACTCTCCCAAGCTACTGCCAGCTATGAAATACAAAATGCTCTGTCCATGAACCGTAAAACCCAGAGTTATGGCCTTTTGTGATTGTGTGGCCATGAAAGTGGATATTGCAAACCCTGACATCTATTGCATTTTGTAGCAGGGAAAGAAATGGAAAAAAAAAAATCTTGTTGGCTCCATTAATGTTGAGATTAGTGTTTGAAACAGGAAATAATAAAATCTGATTGAACTTGTTGATTTGCATCAGATGGCTCCTATACTTGAGGCTGCATTCAAGTAAGTGGGCAGGTAACAAAGGAGGCTGGATGGGTCCGTGTGATGCAAAATAGGATGGGGCTAAATTGCACAGGGTGACAGAGCAGTGAGGCAGTGACAATATCAGTGCCTTGTAGACTTGGTATCATCCAGCACTGCATCTGTTTAGAGGGATGGTGCTACCTCTGCCGTGACAGGGGACCCTCTATAACATGGGGTAACTGGCCTCAGCCCATGCAAGTAGACCCTCAGAGCCTTACAATATTATTTTGTTTGATGTGCCCACGTCTGGCTATGCCTGTGAACTGAGGCTGGATATTCCTCTGCTGGATACCGGGTGATTTGTAGCTCCGGGAAAGTCCCGCTCCTTGATGAAGCAGCTGGAGTGGAGGAGGGGTCCCTGAGCCCCTTCCCACAGGGGACAGCAGTGCGGGGGCTATGGGGCTGCCTCTGGGCGCTTGTTCCCATGAGCTGCTGACCCTGCCAGGCTCCATGGCACCGCCACTGCTTGGGTCCAAATTAGGGACATTTTTCCCCCCTCTGTTCCTTTTGCAGAATAAACACAGCCCAGCTCTAACCATATAAACCCTGTAAAGGCACTGAGCAGTTACAAAAAAACAGGACTTCCCTTCCAAGTGCATGAACATCCAGGTAATGTTGAATGTATCCAGGGTCAGCCTGTCCTCAGATGCCCATGAGCAACTCTACCAAGCCCGCGGGGCGGCAGGCACCATGAGGCAATGCACTCGCTGGCTGGCTTGGACGCTGGGAAGGTGCTTCCTTGCCCCAGCAGGGTGCTGCCCGCAGTGTCCTGGCCAGCGCGCCCGCAGTCCCGGCTCACCTGCCTCGCACGGGTGTGGTGGGGAGCCAATGGCATGCCCATCTTGGGCAGCTCTGCAGGACCAATCTGGAGGTAAAGACAACTGGCCTGAAATAATAGCCTGAAGTCACATCGCTGAAGAAACTCCACTGACTGCAATGCGTTTAATGCAAGGCTGAATTTGACTTGTTGTCAACCACCCATGCGATGCAAACAGGCTTTTCTTGGATCTACACGCTTTCTTACCCACTGTCTTACAAATATGTTTATTGTGGGCAATGGAAAGGAGACAATTCTCCATTTATAACCGCATTTCCTCATATCCCACTTACTGTAACAACCTAAGGTATTCATGGGCTGGAGGACGTACAGTGCATGCTTACATCTTTGTTCTAGTGAGGCACCAGAGCTGTACCACAGCTGGCAGGGCTCGTGCTAAGTTGTGCCAGTAATTGTGCCTCCCAAGAAAAGCATCTCCCACTGTCCACCAGCAACTGAAAGGACCAAGTACAACAGTTACTTGTCATTTACTTATCTGTTAAAAAGTATTTTAAACAAAAAGCGCTCTCCTATATTTAAAGGGGATAGAGAGCCAGGATATACGTTCACAGAGGAGTTATACATACATGTGGTCAACATGGAGAAATCGAAAGATGGGGAAAGCATAAATGCATTCAGGGCTGAAGGAAAAAGAAAAGATAATTGAGGGACGAGGAAGTCTGAATACAGGAATGAAAAAACTTCAGTTGATAGAAAGATGTGGAGATCTTCAAGAGAAAAGAAAAATCAAATTTAATCATTTGTCCTTGCAGACAACAAAAGGGGGCCTACCTTGCATGCAGCTTTTTAGCTCTGGACTTATTAGTTTATTTCATAATTGCATTCTTTAACCTAACGACAGAATATCAAATCTGAAATTTCAAGCAAATTACCCAATTCTTTCCAAGAAGCAGCAGGCTATACTTTAACCTTATCTTTGTCAATTTTCTGCTGTATTGTTAATTAGATTCACAGCTCACATTAATATTGTGGCACCAACTGCTCAGCAGCCACATCAATATTTTGCAAACTTTCCAGCTGAAAACTATTCATAATTCAGTGTTACATATTGATTTTTAAGAATGATGATATTGGAGCTGCTGCGAAAATGAATGGGGTTCCTTCAGGGTCATGTCCTTAATCACTGCATGTAATTGATATCAGGCTTCTGTAGTTCCTTCCATCAAATGACAGATACGTAATGTAACTTAGTATTGCCTAATTACTGTTGCAGCCGGGGAGCCGGATAGATAGCCCTTACATCTCCTTTACTAGGCCACTTTTGTAGTTCATATGGATGCATGTTCTCTAATGGCTCGACCTGCATATGTTGCACTGGGGAAAGAGCAGGGGAGGGGGGAAAGTTTCTAGAGGCATCATGTCTTGCCACTGGATCTCAAATGCTTGCTTGCTATGCTCCCTTATTGCACACTGGGCACAGCCAAGAAATATAAAGGCACATCTATGGACTAGTTTGGTTTCCCCTTGTTTCCTGGTGCACTCCATTCCTTTCAGCCACCTACGGCTGCCTTATATGAAGAAATACGGGGAGGAGAGGGGTTTCTTGTTGCTCTCAGGCACTATATGCATCATGCAAAGGGAAGCCAGTTGGATTTGGACCTGCTACATGGTCACATTTCAGACTTTCTGTCCAATGAAGATGGCTTTCAATTTAATAAAAAGGTTAAAAAAAAACCCAAAAGCAAAAGTACTAACAAACAAAAAATGCCACACTTCTGGTTATAAGAGACTTTCATTTGTTGGGTTCCTGGAAACAGCCCCATGAACCACAGTTAAGGAACAGTAGAGAACATTTCTAAGACATGGAGCCTCCTTTAGGTTCCTTAAACCATATTTATGTGCCCAAATTTGATTTTCAGCTATGGTGAGGACAGTCTAGTACTACTAAATTGAATATTAGTGACAGGTAACCAGCAGCCTTGAAGACCACACACTTATTTAGATGTCATTTTCCTCGGGCAATCTAAAAGTACTCCACTGAACCTCATCTTAAATTGCAACTGCACACAGAGATTCAAAACTGGTAGTCTTGATCTAGTTCTTCTCAGAGAATTACTGCTTCTCCAAAATCATTAGAAATTACTTCCTCAGCAGAAGATTAACAGGAAAAGCAGACTGAATGCTGTATTTCTGCCCTGAAAGGTTTTTCAGAGTTCAGACCAGCTAGGGAAAGCTAAATCCTTCTACTTCTTGCTGTATTTATCTTTGTGTGGCGAGGTGGCGGGATGTCATTTCCTGGCTCTCTTAGTGCTTGCTTTTTTAAATATTTGTACTATAATAGTTCTAAAGACCTGAACTATGGCAGGAATACTGTGATAGGGGCAGTAGATGTTAAAAATAAGTCACCTGCCCACAAGATTAAAATTTTAGATTAAGATGAGAAATAATAGATGGGAAAACATAACCAACATAAAGAAAGAAGGGAGTGAGGCTGTCATGATTTTCATAGACTAGCTGTATACCCAGTTTTAGGTATGTTTCTAAGTATCTAAACAAATATTTCATAGCACATTTCCTCAATTCAGCAAGAAGGGTGAGAAATCCAATTTAACTGTGGAAATACTCAGATACTGTGTCTAGAGGAGCAAGTGATTTCTGATGCAAGAATTCATGTATTATTTTTGAGTAACGAGTGATTTTCATGTTCTGCAAATCTGATCCTCTTCATATTACTCTCTGGATAAGGTGTGTGATGTCAAAACTTAAATGTATTCTCAAAGCTTCTGATAGCTGATTACACAATGATTTATTATGCTTATGAAGGCATGACTACTATTGTTCTGCTGGTTGCTTTGAATGCTCTGGCTGTGGAGAAAATGCATATTTCTGCATTGCTAAAAAGTTTTGTAATCCATACTTCCAGGGAGTAGCAAACAAGTAAAATCAAAAAGAATAGATATGGTAGACGTGCTAATAAAGAACAATACAGTTTTAATTTCTTGAATTTTGCTCTGCAATATTTATAAGTTGTTCAAAATGAAACTGCCTGAGATCCTTGTGTCCTTCTCACTAAGGTAGAGAAGACCTCTGCAATTTGGACAAATAAGCCATCTCCTTTTGGGAGGTCTGTGTTGAGCCCTGTAAAGTCGGTAATTCTGACACCCACACAGAAACAGTGAGCTGATTTTACCAAACCATGTTCCTGATCTTGAAAACTGTGCGTATATGAAAGAGATGAACAAATATGTAATTTTTAGCAAAACCGGTGACTCTGGAAAATCAAAAGGTTAGAAGGGTAGAGCTGACAAACTTGTGTATTAGCAATAGACACTGAGCTTCCAAAGCATTCATTTTGGTGAAGAGTCTATAACAGGTTTCCAAAATAGCAGAAGACATGAAATATCATAAAAGGCAAAACTATGACAGACAGCACATATATTAGGAAGTGATCAAAAAACTTTGTAATCAACGGAAAAGCTCCCTTTGGATGATGGATTATGTCCTTATTTCTCCTCTAATCATGACAGTCCTTGACATATCTGGTGCAGATATCTAAGAATAGGAAGACAGAGGAGGTACATTTCAATCTTACAGCTTAATGTAATTTATTTAAACTAGGAAGACTTCTAGGTTTGAAAACAAGCAAAAATGAAAGTGGTCCTGGACATTTTCAGCAGGGAGGGTGCAATTTCAACCCTATCAAACATGGCATACATTTAAGTGGTCAATATGTTCTTTCAGTGCAGCTTTCTGAAGAACCAGTGGCTTCTGCAAAAGCGAGGAGCCATTTCTGCATCCAGCTGCTGCTCCTGATACAGTTGGAGGCACACAGATCCCTCTCACCAGCACAGGAGCGCAGCATAAACCCTGTGCACCTGAAAAGTTTTAAGCTGAAAGTGCTGGATACAGAGAGATGCTTTGAATTCTACAAGTTTTGAACTTCCTAAGCATTTGAACAAATGAAATGTTCCTTTAATATCAAATAAAAGTAAAGTTAGCTGATGCTTTTCTTTTCTAATACCAGAAATGAAGTTCATGGTGATTCTGGGCTCTATGCTAATACACATTATTAAGGTGTATACCCTCAGTCACTTTTCATGTTTGAATTATTCATGAGAATATACCTTCTGCATCTGTGGATGTGGAACATGACGAGTTTTCAAAAGAAAAGTCTGCTTTGTAATGCAAACAGAGTTTATGGCAGAGAGAATTCATAAGCAGTTGGGCCGCAGGTTGGAAAAGGTAACAAACTCAGTTCCAGAAACCAGGACAGGAACCATAGAGACATTTTGCATTTTGGGCTAGACGATTATCAGCAGAGTTGTGAAAAAAGGAAAATGTTTTGCAGAGTTGGCCTAGACTGACTGGCTCAACACGCAAGGTAATTCATTTAATACATGAGCTGTAAAATATGAAGCATTAGCTGCAGGTGTAGATCTGTTCTAGTAAAGCTTCTATTTAGCTTTTCAAGTAGGTTATATCTGAGATCAAGAATGTGCTGTAAAAACATGGATGCTGTGAAGGAAGTTGTAAATAGAGATCGTTGGAGTCTCCATCCTGTGGTCTGCTTTCCATCCCTAATCTCTAGTTCTCAACCACTCATCCAGGAGCTAGGAAAAGCCACAGCTGTCCAGATGTTGGGTTGTGGGAACTCTCACTTCAGATCCTCACTGGGCTGAGGGTCTCTGGCCTCGGAGGTGTTTGGTCACTAGCCTATTATGCAGTGTATTAGCACCGCAGTTGTGCCTGATTAGATATGCTTAGGGTCAGGTCTAACATTTTGGGCTTCTCCAGGAGCTCAGAGACTGGGCTGCAACATTGGTAAGGCAGGAGATACAACCTTCCTTTCCAAAAAAAGGTGACTCATCTTTATTTGCAACAATCCTCCCTCCTAAAATGGGATGATACCATTTGATTTAGATTCATTGCCTCCATAAAGCAATATGTCTGATGCCTATTAGATTTGACTGAGTCCACTTCAAACACCCAGCAAGCTTAAAATGGAAAGATCTATTTCAGCAGGGCAAAAAGTTAAATTTGTAAAGAAAAGAGTGAAGCACAGATGTCTGCTTGCTAGTGCCTCTGTGAATTATGATGGTCTTCCCAGAAGCACCCCATGGGCACTGTCCCACAGGAGCAGATGGGGCCAAAGCTGCCGTGGAGAGACGGACAAAAGACAGGCCATCTCTCTCTGAGGGTGCTCAAAGTGCTAGTTTCACCTAGATCTCCTCACCATCCTCAAGATGTTCCTGACAGCAAGTAATGTGGGCTGTCCCAGTCACTCTGCACAACAGGCTAGGTGGAACCATTTGGTTTTGGGAAGGAGAGCTAGAAGCAGAGATGGGACATTTCAAGCAGATCCTCTCAGCAAAGGTGAGCTGTGGTACTATAAGCCACTGAGGTTAAAAGGGGGTACTTATCCTTACAGTGACACTGACTGCTTGTAATACTGGGCTGATGTGCATTCCTCTGAAAACGACGACTTCTATTCCTCCTTCCCTCTGTTCCCTCTGTGCCCCAGTCTCTGCCTTTCCCTTACTACAATTATTTTAAACAATTTGAGGCAAAAGATGCATAAATTGCCACCGACCGGATGCATCTTTCAGAACCTATCAGTTTGAAACATCCCTCATTCTCTTTCAGACACCTTCCAATATCTCATTAAACACAGTGAAGGGGGTTGTGCTCCCACTCAGGAGCCTGACAGAGCAGGGGCAATGAACTGTACCCTACCGCTTTACGAAGTCAGGATCCCCGCAGTGAACGACTTCATCAAATGGTCACCAATCTGACTCTGAAAGCACAGAGCCCTCCCATGTCTGGCCTCCCTAGTAGGCTCTCGCACCTGTTTTTTGCATATTCTTTACTCTCCCTATCTCTCCCTTTCTCTCTCCCTCTCTTTCTCTCTCCCACACATGCCCACTGAAAAAATATGTTGGAGGAAACAAAGTAAAGGCAATACGGACGATTTATGTGAGGCAGGGGGCATCAGAGGAACTCACTGGAGCAAAAAGACTCTCTAGATCTGGAAGAGGTCAGCTCACTATTTCAAGTGCTGTCATTGTTCCCAGAGACACAATATTGCTGGCAGTACGAATGCAGGGCACTCGTGCATGCACCACTTTAGGCAATGAAGAGTGCAAGGCTTCTAACTCCATTTAAGCTGTAATCGGATTTGGGCACCTAACTCCCTTAAATCCTTTTGTGAATCCCAACTTAAATGTTTTTTGATGAAAAGTAAGAAAAATCTTTCATGTCAATAAAGCACATCTGTATTGGTTCTTAGAATATGCCAATACTGTAAATCGTAACACATCCAGTTAGCACCAAGTGCCAGGAGATATGATGCCTTTTCCCCCTCCTGCACAGACCCAGGGGTGCTGAATGCCTGTGTCTCTATGTGACAGAAGGAAGGCTGAGTGAAAGCAAGCTTTGAATTTTGTCCTACAAGTGCAAAGAAGAGAAGAGACATTTGCCCTCTTCAAAGTCCTTTGAGACCTTGGATCCTCTAGAAAGTGCACAGCACAGGCTGCACAAATCCACCCAGTATACTTTGCAGCAAAAGGCATCAGCAGCACCACGAGCAGCAGGTGATCCTGGGAGACTGGGGGTCCCGGCCAGGCTTCCTGCTGAGCAAACGCAACATTCACTCACACCCGCAATTGCAAGTAACAGGTAAGAGCTTCTACGGCATCAGCTGAACTCACAGACTAGCTGAAATCAAACCGATGTTTGCTGCCTGAAACCTGAGCAAGGTAAACAACCCCGTGGTTGAGGCACCTGAAGCGACTCAGAAGTCCCAAGTGCAACTTTTTAGTTTGCTCCTGCCTCTTCATGACTGGAAAATTCACTGCATAAAGTTGGTCAGCACCTACTTATGGCCCCCACAGGCCTCGGTAGGATATAATCTGAGCACTGGTAATGTCAGTACTCCTAATTCCCCTGTGTTTCTGCTTCATGTCTTTACACTGGAATTACTCTTCCTTGCTCCCTAGAAGGCTCCTTATCTACTTACTGGGGGCACTTCAGATTTTTTTTTTTTTTTTTTGATGACTAGCACTTAGAAACCCACTATAAAAAATACGAAAACACAACTGAGGGTATACTGAAATACAATACAGTAAGGTATTTTATGCTACCGGATGCATCATCCACCTTCTTCTTTTCTTATGTTTTTCTTTATGTATAACACAGAGGCAATATTACTTTATACTTCTCAAATACACTTGAAGACCTGAGGCAACTTCGCAAATATTAGCTACTCTGATAGCAGCTCTGGATATAAGGCAATGATCACACAGGGAATTGGTGACAGGGCTGAGAAAAGAATCCCATTTCTCCAGGAAGCAGGACTGTCCTGTAACACCCCTATCAACTTTCTCCCAGATTTCAGAAATGGGGTTTTTGCATGTTACTTTGAGCTCATATCCATTATTAAAGCACTGTGGAAGAAAGCAGAGAAGAATGCAAAAAGCTTTGCAGTCATGAGTTTATTTTGTTCTGCTCCATGATAAGACACAATGATCATCTGGAGGAGCCAAAAAATTGTCTTGATGGAACAAAGGAAGAAAAGCAAATATTTCTCTCTGTGACCTCCAAGCCAGCAGCTACTGAACTGTGAGCCACGAAGCAGAAAAACGAGTACAGCAGCAACAGCACTCCTATAGGGGCCTGGGTCTGCTTAAGCTATAGCAGTCACCATTGGCAACTGCTGCAATGAAGGTTGGATATCACCAGTGATGGAGGAAAGATGGGGGAATTTTCTGCTTTTTTAAACTAGCTAAACATAGTGGAATACAGAGCCTTATATAGAGTCTATTGTTTTTATTCCTCCACTTTTTTTGATTTAGGTACCCTGATTCATACTTATAACTGCTGAAAAAGAGGAACAAATGCTTTATGCACGTCAAAAAAAAAGAGGGATTTCCGTTCTTCCCCAGTAGCATACTGACTCTGTTTCTAACCCTAATGGCTCACAATGTAGCTGACCTTGAACTTGTCACTTGACTAGGCCCACACTCCTGGGAAAAAAAAAAATCTTCATTTTGGAGAGAAAACATTGCAAGTGGTTTAACATAAACGGCAGGGTTTCCAGGCGCTCTGAAGCCTGGAACATAAATCCCGCTCGTGGAGGAGAGGGATTGCTGAGCAGGGTGCAGCTGACTCATTTGAGAGTTTGTGATTAATGCAATTGTAACATAGATCCACATTTTATCGCAGGCTATTACCACCCCACATGCTTCCCAGCACATGAACACGCACAACCTTTTTAAATGTAAAGAAGCTGCCTATAGGTAAGTACCCCAATACACTGAAGCCTTTGTTACTTTTTGTCCTTGATTTAGCCCAACGCCACTCCTCCAGCTTTACCATATTTTATAAATGGTGCATTTTTGTCTCTGGTAACAAGCCTTGTACTAGAGAAGCGATGAACTTCCTTGTATACAGTTGCAAGTAGCAGCCACAGTTCTGGCAAGAGAATTGGTTTAATTATGGAGTCTGGAAAATATTTCTTCTGGAGATTCTCATTCTTTTTCCCAGATCAATGAGAGTATAATAAATATTCAGACTGCTGGATGCTTGTAGTGACTAACAGAAGCCATTGGCTAACTTTATGCACACACTTCTATTTTTAATTTTTCTTTTGTTTTGAAGTACATAATGAGGGTGTCAGAGAATAGACTATTCCTCTGAAAGGTTACATGGAATACAATGAAATTAGTGTCAAGTGTAAAAACATTCCTCCCCAAGTGCTCTATCAGAGATAGAGCACCATTTTTGCCCAATCTCAGACACACTAGATACACATTCTTTAACGCATAGAGAACGCTGTTTAGCTTTGAGAGGAAAGCGAGATGTTGATTTTTTTCTTTTTAAATGCAGAAGATTTACTAATTGTATAAGCTGGTTACTGTGACACGTTGGGAAGTAAACTCAGGACAACCCCTAGCAGGAGCCTGAGATTCTTCTAGTCACTCACATTTTTTTCATTGTAGTACCAGATTTATTGGAACTATGGATCTGTTGTAGCTTATCCTGTTAGTCATTTAAGACTTTTTCTATCCTCCTATTCTTCTGAGGTGCAAGAGATCCTTCTGTTTCGAGGATTGCCAATTTTAATTCATACAAATACCCTCGCCATTGGTAGCAACAGCAGATTCTGTGCTGCTCCATGATTGTATGGAGGAGACATTGAGCTGTTTAGATGGCATCACTGGTGGTACATGACCACACCTTGAAAACTCTGTTCTATTTAGGGGAAATGACATTACCTGCATAATTATATTCTTAGGTTAGAATGTCAAAGCCCCCATTTTGTTGCTTTAAAAAATACCAGGCTAGATGGGCTTTTTTGTTTTGAAAAAGTTGAGCTGTGCCTGTTGTTAAGAACTTGATTTTCACACTTACTTAAGGGCAATTTCTTCTGCAGATCAAATGACCAAGTTGTGTTAGAGGGTGAAGGAAACCACTGCACATAAGTGAAAAGCTAAACAAGGTGTCCGCTACTGCTACTTGCTGTGGTTAAGTTAGGTAAGGAGGAATGACGTTTTCAGCTTAGATCCTATCACTGCCCATTCTCTAATAGACAGTGAAAGTGGAGTAAACAGCAGTGCCAATGTTATTCCAGGTTGAAAAAGAAGTCAAAGCCACTGAAGAAACTGGCAACCTTGTTTTCAAGTTATTGATATTAACAAGATTTGATAACATGAAAACCACTTCTTCTTTGGTTCAAAATATCTATGATACAGCGGTCCAGATTGGCTTCATGAACAAGACGTAATGTCAGACTACAACTGAAAAATAGCTGCAAGGACCTGCTCCAATCGACCTTATTCCAGCAAAACGCCACTGATTTTGGCATGGTTCTCATCTGCATAAGAAAGATGGAAGCATCTATCTGCAAGATAGATGTGTTCACTGTCAGTGAGCTATATCTGATCTGTGCAATTTTTGCAATAGTGGTTTCTGCCCCCCACATTTTATAAGTGTTCCCTCACAGCCTGGCATTATTGGTTAACTTGTGGGAGGAACAAGACATTCAGAGATGCGCACTTTTCTCCTCTTTGTCTATGCAAACTCTTTTCAAAGCACCTTGCTCCCAGCTTAGCTGACTGCAAAATTAGAGAAACCATAAAATGGAATGAGAAGAAAGAACAGAACAAAAACAAAAAAAAAGAAAAGGAATTAGAAGGTATATTTTTCTATAAAAGTGAAACCTCTCTCTAGGGTCTGCACCACAAGAAGCTTGTGGCAAGCAGGTAGAAGTAACTTTTGCATGCACTCCCACAGAAGTTTACCATTATAAATGAGGCAAAGGCTTTAGTTAGATTTCTAGAGTATTTTTCATGTGTCATTGTCATCAGCATATTTGGCAATAACCTGAATCATGTGTTGGCCTGGAATCATTTTTGCCTCTCCTATGCCTGCATTGGGCTGCATAGTTCCTCCTCATTATGCATGCAAGCAACACATCATACTGCACTGGCAGTAGCTGCCTTGTTGATAGGGTGGTAAATGCACATCACTCTACCCCCCAAAACAAAACAGAGAGATTAGAAGACAGCTGTTGGGGGAGTGGTGATGTTGGGGTGGAAAGAGGACACTCCCAAGGCAAATATCCTTCTGCATCATGGTTCAAACCAAAATAAACCAAACTAAAAATAAAGAGAACTGAAGGGATAGTCACTGCAACTAAAATGTGAGTCAGAGCATGGTAAAGAACAGGACAGATGGTGCGGCACATGGACAAAAGGTTGTTTACCTTGCACTGAGAGATGCTGTCCCAAGGCATTGCTCCCCCAAATTCTCGCCTCCATCCCTGGGGTGCAGACCTGGCCAGGAGGGGCTGAGCTTTCCAGCCCCTCTCACATCTTCTGTCACTCTCTCTGGACCGTAGGAAAGCTCCAGCAGTCACAGTCAATGTTAAACCTCCTGTGCTCCCTCCTTTTCATTTGCTCCGTTGACACAACCCCTGCCCGATACCGCACTGCCCAGCAAGGCCACAGCCTTGCTCTCCTTGGGTTTTCCATTTTAACAGGCTGTTGCTGTGCAGTTCCCAGGAACTGCGCGTTGGGTCATGGGGTAGCTGGCGTAGCCAAATTTGCTGGGGAGGCGACCAAGGAAATCAGGGAGTCACAGTGGCTGGGGTCTACCCGCATACATAGCTTGCATGTATAATCTCAAGAGAAAAGGGAGATGATATAATTCAATTCTGTGTTATAGCATCACATGTAGTATATTTCAGATAACGATTTTTTTTGCAGCCTTGACAATAAAAAAGGCAGTTTCTTGGTCATCTGTTACAATCTTGAGTGCTGACTTGCCTCAAACTATGCAGCAGAGTATACAGCTCCAGAGGCCAAAGCATGGTCTAGCAATACCTAGAAGGACAGCGTGAGGTCTGCTGCTGCTGCTCTTAGCTGAGCTGTCACAACAACAGCTGATAACGTTGGTTAGTAGTGAGACAGCTGGGAAAAACATCAGAATGCAAAACAAATGAGAGGGATGTGAAAGTTCGGCCTGGACTATATGGGCCTTCGTACTATGTTCAGCCTGGTTTGGTCACTTGGTTCTGCATGCCAAGAAATCTGTGCTCTTGGCTATAGCTAAGGTGAGGAGAGAGACTGAGTACTAGGAAGTGCTGAAACCTAAGAAGAACCTGGGACCAGGCATGACTTGCTCGTAGAGAAAAGTGCTGAAAATAAGAAACTTCTCTGAAAATGGGCCCCTATGAACAGAATTTGTTCTGAAATCACCAGTATGGGCCCCAAGGATGTTTAGACTGGAACCAATCTCTATAAAAGCGAAGGCCATGCAGAAGATGATAGACAGTTGTCGCAATTGCTCATACCATCAGTCAACAACATCTACAGCTGAGCACCCCATCCCTTTCCTGGGCAGAAGAAATGAATGACTTTACTCTCTGGTGAAGTAAACTCAATGAGGTATAAACACTAACAGAGCTGCTGCTGTCTCCCTGTTCCAGATAACAACAAACAACTCCTGCGTGAGAGCTTGCAGGCTCTGTGCAGAAAGAGTGCAGACTCATCACTTCATCTTGAATTTAACGAAGAGACACCTCCCTTTCCTCTTCTTTAATACTGTGTACGTGTGAATGTGGGTATGCATTGCATGAGTATAGGTTCCTAGAATTAAACGTCAAGATGCCATCAAAACAGCCGTTAGCTTCTGGATTAAAAAGCAGCATTATTCAAAAGCTGCTACAAACATTGATTGATTCACTGTTCAGTTAAGCTTGTGCTATGGTGCAAAAAGACAAAACAGAGCAGAACGAGAAAAATATGTGATGGAGAACATTAAAGTGGAATTGTTGACTACTTTCATAGCTCTCATATCGCAAAGTAAATTGAGGTCTTCATGGACCAGGCAAACACCTTCCAAAGAAACCTGACTGGTGCCAATGCCCTGTCGGCGCTCACATTAACGGAGTGTCTCAGTGAGCCAGTGAAGAACACTGCATGGGACAGGGCACTGGTGGGCTCAAACCCAAAGGAAGCTCGCTCCACCTTAAATTCTCTGAAGACAAACTAATACAATGTAATTGCTTCTAGTGTTAACCTCATGATTTGATTTCATTACATGCTTGATGAATTTACTGGCTGGATAATTTGAACCCATTGATTTATTGATTCTGGCTTAATTATAACCTTAATGTTATCATTGCATTGTTCCATTTTTAATTAGCTCAGTAACACTGCAGTAAGGGAGCTCAACAGCCATGCCTATGTGTTTATCTGCCTGCTTATACTTAGTAATAAAATGCAGGAAAAATATGTGATAATAGATATTTAGAATCCCAAACACTGGTAAGGAAAACCATAACAGATGTTAGTTTTGTTTGGCTTTTTTCCCCTAAGTAACTCACAAGACACAAAATACTGCCTCTCCCACACAGATGATGAGCTCCACTGACCAAAAGAGCAAACGACAAATTATTTGACAAGCCACTACAACTTTATGCTATTATCAAGGAAGCACTGATTTTCCTGAGTTAAAAAAAAAAGAACAAAAACAAAAAAGAAGAAGAAAACTCAACAGGAGAAAATATTCTCAGGCAAATACTGCACAAAACATGTCACTTTCACAGAAGTGCTATTAAAAAAAGAAAGGGAGAACAGCTATTGAGGATCCAGGAATTTTCATTGCTTCGTGTCTTGACAAAGGAGGAGAGGGTCTGGACACAGACAGGGAGAAAAGCACAAGGCAAATGACTGTACCAAAGCCAATTCAGCTGTACTGCTGGGCTTTAAGGGGTGTCTGCACGATGCTCGGCACTCTCCCACATCAGTGGGAGCGCTTCCATTTTTCCTGACAGCACACAGGCCATATCCTCTGACCTGATGCCTCTGTGCCATTTATTGCTGGCCACCTCTGTTTACTACAATGCCAGTGCCAACCACTTCAGCTCACTCCCCGGCCGTGTGCACTGGTCTCTGTGAAGAGAGGAGACTGCTGCTCTCCTCCGATTGTTGTCACAGGGATGAAATATCAGCCACTGAATGCCTCATATACTCCACGAATTGGGGAAGTTCATCGTACTGCTCTGATCTTTTCATTATTCCACAGAGTCGTTGCCTGACTATTCAACCCCTGCCTGACAGCTTGGATCATTAGAAAGAGGGATATTAATGCATTTAATGCATATACATGATCAGAATGCTGACTGTTGACAAGGTCAAAGAAAAATAATGAAATGCCATAATTAACAAAATATATTGGCCATTAAAATATGATGCCTCATTCTCTTGACAGAGACACTAACAAGGAAAAATGACCTTACTAAAAGTCTTCATGTTCCTGTAACGGAGAGGCAGAGCTTTTACGGTGCCACCGGATGCAGGTTCCAACTTGCAGACTCTCCCCAGGAGATGCTCTCTCTCAAGCACCACAGCCCGATGAAGTCCACGTGGGCAGCATGATGCTGAACTGGAGAGCTGGAGGACATTGCCAAAAGGTCTATTCCATTAGGGATCCTTGCTTTAAAGTAAAAATAATCCCCCCCCTCTGAGCTCTGTATGAGCACTGCAACAGTGAATGATGGTAGAAACTGATGCAAAAGATGCATCAGCTAGAAGTAGGCCGTTGTAAGTAGCATTATCTAGTAGATCACAGAGCAAAAGGTTTGTGTTTCTTTTTCTTAATTTACTGCAGCCTGTTTCCAGTCTTAATCTTTCCATAATTCATTCTTCCTAAGTGTGGAAGAAGGAATTCACTATTCATTTCTAGCACACTTTGAATTCTAGAGAGGAAAGATGCTTTGCAAGCTGTTCTTCTTACTGGCAGTCAGTGGCTTCTGCTATTTAGGCCTAAAAAACTGAAAGTCCTTTAGAGGGTGTATCAACACCATGGCTACAAATAAATCTTTAAGGTTTGAAAAATATTTCTTCAGTTGCAGCAAAAAGCAGGCTGCTGTAACATTAGGAGGAGGTTCTAACTAATTGGAACTGCTTAATGCATGCTCAGCAACAGCTGGAATAAGAGAGCTGTGCCTGACTAGGAACAGCAGACGTTATGAATTTCATCTGGTCAGATCTGATGGCTGATGGGGAGGTCCTGCTCCACATCTGTGAAATAGTCACCAGATTCCACATATCAAATTTCCAAAACAGACATAACAGCGGATTTAGAAATAGAGGAGCACATTTGCTCCCGAACTGTTGACAATGAAATATGCAGCTCTCGGGCAGCCTTCAGAGTGGAACAAAAAGCCAGTGAGTGTAGAGAAACACTTTATAAATTCAATGGCCAGCACCACTATGTTTAAAGACTGTGATCTGTCCTCCAAAAATCATAAGATACAATTTTAAAATCAGAGATCAGACAATATTAGAATTAGAAACAAGTATGGGATTTTTATTACAGTAATTATGCCACCGCACTTTCTGGCATGGATGACATTAATTATACTCCACAAAAGTGTCTTCTATATCTTACTTACACGCTCATAAAAGATTAAGCTAGGTGGGCATAAGCACCAATGTTACCAAAGCCATGTGCATAATAAGGACAGGATCCAAAGAGCAGGAAAAAATGAAAGACTGGTAGGACCTGAGAGAGAGAGTGGAAGACGGAAAAGGGGAGTCTTGCCCCCACAGCTACGCGTGACAGGGAGGAGTGGGGGAGGCCTAGCTCCAAGGGCTTTTCATGCATTTTGTGTGTAGGAGGAAAGCTTTATTCTTTATTTCTCTCCGTGAATTCAAACTGATTAAATTACTTTCCCTGCATTTTCATTGACTGTGACCAACAATATCCAGCTGACATTTATCCATGACAGCTTGGGTGAGGTTTCTGACAAAGCCAGCCCCAACATGCTGTCCTCCCCAGCTTCAGAAACGCTTTTGTTGCTTCAGGAGGAGGGGGAGGAGGTGAGCAAGATGTAGTAGGGAGAGCTGACGTAAGCCTGACTTCTGTGCTCTGGTTTAAGCAATAAAAAGAGCTCTGTTCGCCCATTGTTTGCCAGTTTGTTGCAATCATGTCCATTCATTCCTGCCTTAATCTTTATTTCTGTGAGTACCGTTGACTCCAGTTTTAGAAACAGTGGCACAAGTCTGCATGTCAATCCTGTACCCTTTTGACACAAGGAAACTGTGAGGAAAGCTTCTTTAAAACAGATTTACACAATCAACAAATTTTAGCAAGCCAGGCCCTGTGCACTATTTTATTGTGCAAGAGATATGTAAAAAAAGCAATTTTCTCATTCCCAAGTTGTTCAGAATCAGGTACTGATTTTGAACAAACTACCTGTCTTGTTCTCCAGACAGTCTTGTTCTGTCCCCACTTTCCCATTCCTTCTGGCCACACATGAGAAGAGAAACTGCACCTGCCACAACCACAAAACCATCTTCTTTCAGCACCAATGCCATCTCATGCCAGGTTAAAGTGCTCAGTGAATTTCAGCCACAGTTACCCCAAGCATTAAACTACTGAGAAGCACCGTGTGAATGTTTAAGGTGTGAGCTGGAGTTGCTGTTACCTATAGTCATGTTCTGATTTTGCAGCATTTTATGTCTCTTCCTTTGTTTTGCCTCAATGACTAGCTCTCTGCCATTAGCTTGCTGGGTCCCCTGCCCTGTTTCTCCTTCATGATAGCAGCAAACCTTATGTCTGGTTGCCAGAAGAACAAACAAACAAAAAAGTCCCTCTTGCCTTACTGTCTAGTTGCTTTGCAGAAGTCTGTACATTCAGAGGCTTGAGGCTATTTAATCCTGCAGGCCCCACATCCCTCTTCTTGCTCTGGCTGCCTCATGCTTTAATATCCCTCTGCCCTTCCAGGCTGAAAAACTAGTGAAGTAGTTAATCAGCTTGCTTAAATAAAGATGCTGACATATAAAGAATACTGGTAAGCAAGTCTCACACATGTGGCTTTGTGTTTCTCATTAATTAGTCTTAATTTCAAAATTTTTTTTCCCTGGCCATTTAATCAAGCTTACCCTTCAAATCAAGAATAATTCCCTCTACACATTAGAAGATTTATTACTGCAATCACTTTTCCTTCATGTATTTCTCATCCTGATTCTTCACTGTCTCTTTTCTCCCTGACCTGTCTCCACCGGGTCTGGCTGGTGGGCCAGTTTCTTTGCTCATTTGTAGTCTGCCTGCTCGCAGGAACTTAATCCTGTTCAAGTAAAATCTTCAACTCTGTGAAGTTTAAGTGGATTTACTAATGACTTGAAGAAAAAAAAAGAAAAAACTCCACTTGGGGCACAAGTGAAAAACAGAAAAAAGAAAGGGTTTGTGAGGTGCCTGGCTGTCAAATTCAGCCCTGCACAACATCATTCAAAGTACCATGGCAAATAAATAGAAGCACGTGGGAATTGTCTACAGATATTAAAACAGCACATAGAGCCATCTCCTTGTTAAAGAAGCATACTGCATACCACAAGTGGCTGGCATGCTTGCACCTGCTAAATATTTTTTGGCACTGATGCTGCCTGCCAGCTTGAGGTCAGTTTGACAAATGTATTTATGGAGCCACATCTCTGCCTTTGACTCTGTGGCTCATTCCTCATGCCCACGCTGTAATTACAGGGAAGCGGTGGAATTTGACAGGTTCATGGTTTGTTGACATAATGTGAAAAGGGCAGAAACCTTCCTTAAGAGAATGTAAGTTGAGCACTGATCCTCTGCACTAATTAAATGAGTTCAACCCCAACACTCAAGTGATCCTATGCAATAAGTTGTTGCTTTAGTTAAAAATGTCTAAAACATCAGCCTAAGGCTTTGCAGGCGGTCACGTCCACTACATTTCCAGTTCTCAAGAAATTCTGGATCTGTTGAAAGGAAATGCTTTATCTATCTGAATTCAGGTCTCTTAATGAAAGAGGAGGCAGATGACAGCAGCACTTGAGACAGAAGAGACAGAGGACATGGAGGACGCAGGGAGGCTCTGACCTGAGGCAATCTGTAAGTTGTTGTTATGGAGTAGCCCCATTTCTGGGAGGACCTATTAAACAGCTTCAGCCAGCTCCAGCTGGAGATCTGGGTACTAAACACCTCCAAAAATTGTCTCTGGGTCCCAAATCAGCAAAATTCGTGGAATTACCAGCCTAAATGGCAAATACAAGGAAGAACGTACAATAATGAAAAAGCATAGGTTGAAACAGCTCAGCATCAAGAGGCTTTAATAAAAATCCCCAAAGCAAACCACCCATGCTTGGCAAAATCAGAATCTAGACTCAAATCTAATTAAGTGTCTTGTCTTTGGAAGTAGGATTCCTAAATCACCATAGCACTGTGCAGAGTGAGCCGTGCTACTGCATGTGAACTGAGGATGGTTGTCTGGAGACCAGCAAGGGCAGACCAGGTATGTATTTACTGAAGCAGCAGAGCACCAAGGTGGCTGGAGTGTCCCCTTCTTGCGTTACCATCCCTCCTGCAGCCTGCACGATCCCCCTGGGCTGCACGGTGTAGCTGCGGTCATTCACTTGCACAGCTCACCCTTTTTATCCCTTCCCCTTTCTTCCATTCACTGACACAGCTGAAATTGTCCCCACTGAGGAGAATTGGATCCATCCAGTCTGATATGGATGTTTAATGTAGAACAACAAGATATATTTTGTTACTCAGATAAAATAAAGACTGATAACCAAAAATCTCCCTGTTGCTGTTGGTGCACTTGAAAATGTCTGCACTGCAATGGGAGCATGCACTTTATTTAGACTGAATTCACAGCCTAAAAGGAAACAGTAAGCTTTTCAAATTAGTGTTGTTCTTTACAAGCTTCTCTTCAGTACTGTTGGAAAAAGACTTCTTCCATAAAAGGAAATTTTCTAAATTAATTCTCCAGCTGGTAGTACTTCTTTGTCCTCATAAAGATGCTGCTTACATTGAGGAAAGAAAGATTAGGACACTCCACCCCCCCCCCCCACCTCCACTAGACCTGCTTTTATTTTGTTTAAAGAGATGAAATTACACTGGTGAAGTTCAGCTCAGTGATAGCGAGCTGCACTTGTTGCTGAACGCTTTGCCAACAAGACTTCATTCCAAGACCAGCATATGTATATGGACGGCACAAGCAGCTGTTTAAGCACTTTAAGCTAAAATGCAGGCTGCAAACTGGGGCAAATCATTCTTTCCAGCATCCATGGAAGAAGGTGGGAGCAGGGGAGATGGGGACATACGTTCTGGGAAAAGGCTGGAGCAACAAGCAACACAGGAAGAGTTGCTATTGCTAATAAGTTGATGTTTCTTCACAATTATTCCAGGCACTTGGCCATAAGTGTTAATGTACCAGAAAGTGGGCAAGATGACGGACTCATAGAAAATAGGGTTGAAAAGGCATTGTTCTTAAAAACTTCTAGTGATTGGGGTTCCTCGGTTTCTTGAGGTTCTCTATTGCTTTTCTGCCCTTGCATCCCACACATCCAAGCTAAATTTCCTTCACTGTAATTTAATCTCCTTGCTCCTTGTTCACTTCTGGCAGAATGTGGGGGGGACCAACAACCACCCTACATATTTGAAGACTGTAGCCTACATTTCCTTCAGATTTTCCTCCTCTGGACTATGAACACGCATTTCTTTCAAATTTTTGTTCCAGGCTATATTATCTAGAAGTCTGAGTATCTTCATTGCTCTCCTCTATGTTCTCTCCATCTTTCTTGAAGAGTGGTACCCAACATGGTACTCCAGCTGAGAAGCTGCCAGTGAAGTGGAACATCTTAGCTGGTTTACATATAAAACTCCTATTTAAGCATCCTCATCTGATGTTAGCTTTTTTGCACATCTGTATAGCACTCATTTCAGTTTGCAATGCATTATCAACCCTCTCATGTGCTTTTCAGCAGAACTGATGCTTACATATTAATTTCCCATCTTGAAGCAGATTGCTCCTAAGCCTATGTCCCCATTGAACTGCATACTGGTTATCTAAAGCTATTCCTCCAATTTGGCATGACCCCTTAAAATTGCACTTGTCTTGCCAGCATCCTTATAGCCTCTCCCAGGCTCTCATCACCTGAAGACTGAATAAATATACAGTCTATTCCATCACCCAGATCACTAGGGAAAATACTGAAGGCTATTAGAGCCAGGACAGATCCTTGCCAAACCTCACACAATGTAGTCTTCAGTTAGACAGTAAACCATAGATGACTACCATTTGACTCCCCTTTTCCAAAGTATTCTGGAGCTCATCTTACCATAGCTTCATCTGGACAATATTCCACTAGTGTGTGATGTGAGTTCATGTCAAAAGCTTTACTAACACCAAGATACTTTACATCTGCTTCCTTTATTCACTACAAGATGCGTTACCATGTCATAGAAAGAAATGAAGTTGGTTTGAAAGGAATTGTCTTTCCTAAAGCATTGATTGTCGTTTATCTTCACTGGTATCCTCTAGAATTTAGACAGATTGTTTCAAAATTTTGTGGGGGGACCAAAATTGAGCTGACTTGTCTGTAATTCACCATTTCCTCCTTTCTCCCTTAAAAACAGGCAAACATAGTGCTTATCTTTCAAATTTCATATCAATAAGAGAGAAAGAGAGAGAGAGATTAATTGCACTTGGGTTTGATGGAATATCCATATGGTGTGGCTGCCTGTACTTCCTTACTCAAAGCTTTGTTTGATGTACAGAACAGTTTTTCCTCAAAGTTGAATGTTTTACTTTGACAAGTATATGAGGTCCTTCCTGCACCCTGAACACACACTGAAATTTGCACGCAAAGCAAAAACTACCCACAATAGGAAACCTAACCATATGTTACAAAAGCTGCCACAGACCACACCGGGACTGATCTAGTCCAGCCCTCTCTTCTTCTCTAGTAGATAAAACCAGGCTCCTGAAGAACTCACTCTCAGGAGGTGCCTAATTCTTCCCATTGATCACAGAGAGAGACTAGATTTAGCTTCAGTAGATTAATCCCACCCTTCATGTTGAAGTGCTTTGGGAGCATTCAGATAGCATGGGACATTGGACCTGTTACTGAACATAAAGAGTATGTATGTGACAAAATATTCACCCTATCTCCTGATGCAGAACAAAAAGTCATGTGAAATCCAGTATTAGACTTTTCAAGTGTTCCTTTGCGCTCCTTGATATAAATTTACACTGGAAAAGTGAAATAACCTTTCAATTAATATCAAGTTTTTCTACATTTTTCATAAACAGTTTATTCCTTGGATGGCTGTGAAAGTGCAATGTTCTGTTTTTCCTTAATCAGCAGTGCTTAAACACTTCTGGTGCTGCTTTTGATGTACAAGACAAAAGTCTTATACTGGAAGCCCTGAACACTACAGAAAGGCTGCTAAAGGAACCAAGTACTAATGCAGCGACAAAGAAACACAAGAGCATGCTATGTGAATTGAGAACATCACAGTTACAGCTTTTAACTCTAATGCAATGAAAATGGAGACAAGAATGGGGTTCATCTCACCTAAATTTAGCCACCTAAAAATTAGGCATCTGGTCTATGCCAGTCAAGCAGACTCCTCCTCTCTACTGTCAATGGAAAGACACAACCACCAGTGTTCAACATGAGTCTAAAATTCAGAAAAATCACCATCAAAAAATGCCAATTTCTTTGCTAGAAATGGAGATCACGCTAGATGCCAGACTTGACAGCTTAAATGAAGTAAGATGATTCAGTTCCTCCCCTCTGCAGAATTTCAATATCATTCCCTCTAACTGTCAACTTGAAGCTCTTTGCAAGAGGGACTGGTTTCCACTATGCATTTGTGTGGTGGTGCTTGTCAGCTGAGGTCTTTGAATACCACTGTAATAATAAAAATAGAAAAAAAATGGTTGGTTTGATTCTCCCGCTTACACCATAATTACCTGAAATTTATTGTGTTTGAAGAGAATTAGGCCAACAATTTCTTTTTTTTTAAGCCCATCAAGGCTCAGAGAAAGGCTCACCAAAACTAAAAGTCTTGGATTCTAATTTCAAAGAATGGACTTGGTCATTTGCTACATTTCTATTTAATAGAAAGACTCTTTTTAAAGCACAGAGAACTTTGACAAAGCTCATCTGCCAGGCCCAGATTTTAGGTCACGAGTGAGGAGTTAGATGGATAGTCATACGGGCTATTAGACTGAGGGAAAGAAATACCTTCATTCAAGTGGGGGAACTGGAGCACCCTCTTCTGCTTCTGCAGGTGAGCTTCATTCCTAGTTTCATACTGACCCACAAGTAAGGCAGATGAAGCAAGGACACCAAGTAGCCCTGGAGGTTTCAGCAGAAAGGGATGAAATGGATGTGAATCAACACCTAAATAGCTGCAGTTTACAATGCGGCTTGACAGCATGACCCCAAATCAATGGCAGCTTACCATAATATGCTGGGCTGCAAGCTCTGGTAGTTTTGGAGCTGACTCACGAGTCCTCGGTCACCCCTGCTCTAAGGACATGACTCCCTCAAGAAAGACAGGGTGAACGGCTACAGCAATCATCAACCTCAACCTGCCGCCACAGTGTGTCAACGCCATTGAATCACACAGGGAGCTGTGCTTGCACTCCCTGAACACTTTGGCATTGAGAGGATGACTTTATCCGCATACCTGCCAAGCACAGAGCACTCTGCACCCTTCAGGAGCCCCCCACTCACAGAGGAGGGAATGCACCCAAACCCCTGTGGTGCATTTCTTGTTGGAGGACTGAGGGGGACACAGCGGGATTTGCCTTATGGAGGCAGCTGAGTTGTAGTTTTGCAGCTCTGGTGAAAACCTGTGTAGGCTCTGTCCTGAATTAGACAAAACACTCCAGGAGTTTATATAATTATGATCACACTGCCCAGCCATGTGCATGATGGCATGAAGTATAAATATTCATGTTCAAGACTTTACTCTTTATTAAACAAGCAATGTTTGCCTGTCCTGGATCACTGCTGCAGGATTTACACCTGCCAAATCTCCAGTGGGATGCTATGACTGTAAAAGCACAATCTGTCATTCAATTTTTAAAAAAGCAATGTGCTTGGCCTCACTAGTTGTGACTCTGAAACCAACAAAGCTTCCTATCAACTCCCACAAAAGCACAGATAACCCAGAGGGATCATCCAACATTCTGGCACCCACTGTTGTCTTTCCCATTCCCCATCCCTTTCCTCATATTTATTTGTTGCCTCTGTCCCTTTTTGCGTGGTGGAAAGACAAGACTACAAGGACCATCTTGAGCTACTGAGTCCAATCTCCCCCAGCCATTGTCCTAAAAAGTCCACACTACACGTACTACTGCAGAAACACACTGCAGAGCACAAAACGAATTCAGAAGTCCCAAGGTCACAAACAGAGTTTCACAGGAAGAGCAGGGGAGAGGAAGGTCCCAGGTGCTGTGGGAATCACCCAACAGTAACTCCCCGTGTTGCTAGCTGAATGAGAAGCTCTAGGCAAAAACTGTTTAGGAAACCAGTGCCTTCAGAGCCAGTCACTTGTTATCTGAGCTCCTGCAGCATATGATTACTCCAGCCAGAGGGATGAATGCCAAGCTATTGCCCACTTCCCAGTCTCAGACCTTTTATCTGAGGAATAGCTTGCGTTAAGCCAGCACTACTAAGGCTGCCTCATACAGGGAAGATGATGATGGGGAAAAGAGGAGGAAAGGAGGAAGCTGAGGATGAGGAAAGATTTACAGTGTCATCCTGGTTCCAGGTTGTGGCAAAAGGCTGCCCTGAATCCAGGAGGGTGCTAGGGTGAAGAAAAGAATTCTCATTTTACCCAATTGATTTTTGATCATTACCTGATTCCCCCCCCCCCCTTTTTTTAACCCCTCTAATAGAAGCAGGAATTTGTCTACTTTTACTACTGCCATTGTTATTATTAAGCAAGTTAATGGATTTTCAGAGAGTGCCAGGAAGATCTGGCCATGGTGAAGGCCATGACTGCTCCAATGTTTGAGACAATGATTTGTGAGCAAGTTTAGGGAATAACAATGCTTTTGGAGAATCATTTGCCTTGCTTCTCACTCAGGATTATATTAATCAGAATAATTACATGCATTGACAAGTAGAGCTTTGCTCTGAACAAAAAGGATGCTGTATACCTTGGGAACAGCTTTTACACAACTCTCATGCATGGAGAGGTAATGCATGCCATATCCAGCTCAATCCCAACAGTTAGTGAAGCTCTGATTACACCCCTTCTGCATTATCATCTTACATTTGTAGGCTTCTGTGACATGAAATAATGAAGGAAAATCTGTCAAAAACTGAATAGCTACCATCCTCTTTGCATAAAACCGAGTGGGAAAATGTAAATCTCTTCTCTCACATAGTATAACTTAGCCAAGATTACAAACAAATGAAAAGCAATGTATCCAGTGTCCAGAATGAGCCTTTTCAGTAGGACACCTTTCATTAGTAATCCTTCTCCCCATACAAACTGCCCTTCTTCTCCCTTACATGCCTTCTGTCTCCTCACACCTGTTATTTTCAAGGTTAGGATAATAGAGTGTACATCCCCAAGGAACCAGCAAAATGGGTACAAAGCATTTTTCTTGCCAGGAAGAATGAGCTCAGCTCAGACAGAGCTGTTTAGGCAGACAGACCTCCCAAAACACTTGCAGTCTGCATCACATTTTTTGAATATGAAATCTCACCATTTTACCTACAGGTTTATCAGATCATACAAGTGATTTCATGTTATTGCAATACATCGGCTTAACAGAATACCTCCTTTGCATGTCCCTTCGGAGCGTTTGCACCCGTAATGATGTCAGTGAGGGTCAGCAAGACAAGCTTTTGCATTCTGCCCCAGTTTTGAGTAACAGAGGCCTATTTTCAAGATGAGTCAACTCATTTTATGCCAAGAACAGTTGGCAGCAGTGCTACTAAAGCATGTATGTTGCCACATTGTGTTCAGTCATTTTAGTTTTGCAATCATAGAGCCAAACAACAGGATGTGAGTTAATTCACCTTTCATTAAAACTGAAGCTAGTTTTAGCTATTAAGCATCAAAGCTTATTGGTTATGCGAGTGTGGTGACTTTGGAACAGAGTTCAGATTTCTTGTTATCAACAAACATCCAACAACAATAATCAGTCCTTCTAGAGAATTTCTACAGAATCCAGCAACAGTGGTGTGGCTAAAGGCATCAGAATGCACTTGGTAACCTAATCACTTCCTGGAAACAATCCCATACTTTAATTTACCAGAGCAGAGATGAATTATCTAAGCTGAGGACAATGATAAAACAGCAATAAGACATGGCACACTTCATCTCCAAAGGTCCAAAGGCATACTGGGCGCTATACTGCCTCCTCACTGAAGCTGGGGTATCGCTGGTATAAGCAGTAAGGAAAGGAGCATGAACTAGTTGATTTTTACAGTGAAGTTGCTGCTGAGAGCAAATGTGTCTGTTAGAAAATGATGGTCCAAATGGCTTACACTGCTTATTGTCAAAAGCTGGATTGGTGTCACAGGGAAAAGCTCATTTATCCAGTTGCTTATGCTTTTTTTCTAAACAGCCAGATGTGGCCAGTGTTGAAGGCAGAGTACTGAGCTGGATGGACCCTTGGTCAGAGCCCATACGGCCGTTCTCAGGGTAGCACTTGCTCCAGAGCACACTCCCTCCCATGTCTCGCTGCTAAATCACCGTGCTATACAGAATACCTGACTGTTATTGACTGAGGACAGGTTTGCTCTGAATAACAATGGTACTTTTCCTGGGCAGGCACAATACTATTTGCTCACATTTATCTAGACATAAACCTATGCTTCTCTCCTGCAGGAGCAGTTCACTTTCTAGTCTGCACACAGAATTATTTCACCTGGCTGAAACCTAGCATCCAAACAGCTGGAACCAAGGCTGATTAGTTTCAGTAGGAAAAATATTTCACTTCCAGTAAGGACAGCCAATACTTTGACATAGTTTTTATTGCTTTCATTTAATGGAGCTAAAGAAAAGTTTCTTGGATTTTATCGTATTTTGCTTTTATAATTCCAGGAGAAACAGTTTTGCTTTCCTGTCCTAAAATTGCCTGAGTCGTAGTCTTAACCTTGCCTCTTAACCTCATCACTTCTATCCATGTGCTCATCTCAGTGTAGGCAGAGTGGGCAGAGGCTGCTGTGATTCAGCTTTGGATATTCCTTACTGTGAAAGAGGTGCTCAAGGCTTTGCTGAACATGTAGGGAAGGAAAGGGTCTGCTGGCCACTTTTTTTTTTTCTTTCTTTCTTTTAATTCTTTTTACATTTTCTTCTCCCCCATTCTACCCAGAATGTTGCTCCAGGGAAATGTGAGAATCAGTCACCAGTTTGCTATTCTGTCAGCCAAATAGGAAGCAGAGGAGAATCACCTCTTGTACAGGTACTCTTTGCTCCAGGGGAACTCAAATGCTTCCTCTGCAACTGTCCATGCCAGTGCCAACCTGACAGCAATAAATTGAACTTAGAGCACCCACAGTGCCACGCATCACATTGGTGCAGGAGTGCTATAAAGCAGCCTGGTGTGAGTTACATTTCACCAATAATGAAAGCAACCTGCTAAATTTCCTCTGAGAATGAAGCAGCAATAAGCAGAAGTGCCCCCCCCCATCACCAAATTCACTGAAATCATGCAAAGAACTCATCACTTTGAAATATGGAAGAAACTCCATGTCCTTTCAGCAGGACAAACTCAATTAGACAGAAAAAATGGAACAGCTGCTTTTTCAAAGAGACAGACGACCTTATGGTGTAATTTTCACGCTCAGTCGATCAAAGCTCTCGGTGTGATTCATTGACCATGAGAATGAAGCTAGACGAAAGACATTGTTAAAAGGTCATTCCCTCCTATTGATACAAGAGGCTCAAGTAAAATATTACAAGAGCACATGCCCCTCCTTCAAGAGAGCCTGGCCGCACCTCTGCCCGCAGTAGAACAAGAGAAGTTAAAAGAGCAAATATTGTGCAATAAGGTCCAACACCATGCACAAACATTAATGTTTTGCCCATTCCCCTATGGCCAGTGCAGCGAGAGAGCCAGGTTTCCTATTCCTGTGCTTTTGTTAGAAAATTTGAGACTAGCCAGCAAAACCAATGAGAATTTTTGTGTTGATTTCAACAAACTTTGAGTGAGACCCATTATGGAGGAGAACAGAGAGCAGCTGAATAGGGATGTCAGTTATAGCTTACAAGAGCAGGAGGAGGATTTTTCTTCAGCCATTACCATTAGCATCATTTAAGGCAATATTCCCAAGCACAGGGACCAATAAATACAATAAAGGAATGAAAGTCCCTGTCAATGAATATGTGAATACAAGTCAGAGGGCTTATTCAGTGCACAATGATGTCTCTTTTTTCTTCATTGCAGGCAGCATGGGTAGGACCAGAGCAGCCTCTTCCCTTACAGCCTTGGCTTTGGGTCCAGGAGAGGGATTTCATTCCTCTGGAGTAGAAAGCTCAAAGAAGCAGTGTTTTTAGGAGCCACCCCCCAAAATAAAAGTGATCCCACTCATACCTTCTCCCCAGTTAAGACTGTGCAGTGACCTGCAGGCCGCCATGTGCCAGCAGGAGAAATAACTTGAGAAAGAGGAGCTCCTAGAAACCGAGTTGGGGAAAGAGGGTTGGTCTGAGGCAACAAGCTGAAGAGCAGAAGGAACCGTGCACATACACGGAACGTGGCCTGGGGCTGAGTTTTTATGAGGAGGCACAAAAGAATATTTTATGTGGAAAGGTGGCACACCACTGATGGCGGTGGCTGTCTTTTGAGAGGAGTCCCACACTGCACCCTGGCAGCGTGACATTAGCAGTCAGCGAGGTTTTGGCCACGTTCCCGGCTATCTAATCTATGCTGAAAAACTGGCTGCCCCGTGCAAGGTTGAGTAACCCAGTGGCTAACTCTGAGCAGGACTACTCACCTCTTGCATTCACATACAGGAAATGGATGGGCCAACAGATCCTAGTCCTCGGCTCTATTGTTGCAGTTTGTTTGCATCCTTCTCCAGCCCGTGTTGGGTCACTGCTCTCAAGGGGCTGTTGAGAAACCTCCCTCAGCAGTCTCCATCCTGCACCCTAATAAGTCCCTTTCATAAATTCCAGCCAGGCATGCAAATGCCCCGGCTATTAATAAACCATCTGCTGGGCTGGACAGAAGTCTTGACTGAAACTTTTTCTCTGCACAAAACCCACCAGTCTGGGTAGGCACAAACAATGATTTTGATTTTATCAAATTGTTTGGGGTTGGAAAAATAAAACCATAATACAATTGCTTCTCTAAACTCTCCTCAAATTCTTTCATTTCACTTTTTTTTTGAAACAGATTGTTTTCATGTTTGAACTCAAAATGACATTTCATTTAAAAAAAGAATAGTTTAGAAAGTACAAAAAAGATAACTCAAAATAAAAATTAACTTTTTTCAGATTTCTGAAACTGTTTACCAGCTGCATTGGTTATTCATGCAGTTCTCCTCCCTTTATTCTAATTGCCTCTGCAAACCTACTGCACAATACATACAACCAGGAAGGAAGACAGACTGTTTCCCCATCCAGGATACTCAAACCCTTGTTTGATTCATCTGGTATTACCCTTGTTTAACTCTCCTACAAGTCTGTTGACTTTGACTGAATAGGGATTTACACAATTTCCTCATGGGAATTGTGAAAGCTGATAATGTATTGCCCTGAAAGTGTCATTTCCCTCTTCTATTTTCACAGCAAAATAAATCTGGATATGCTACTGTATATTACAGCACCTGATGCTTTTATAATCATTTTTGAATAGAGAAAATCACAAAATAAGTGATAAAACTATAAATGTTACTTGGCTATGGTAAAAAAGACAGAATACCAGTATCCGCATCTCCTTATTTTATCTCCACCAAAGTCAAAAAAAATGTTAATCAAACCGTATGACAAGATCTGGTGCCAGGAAAATTGCATATAAGTTCACATGTGGCTAGACACAGCGGCGCAGGTATCAGAGGCCGCAATATTCACCCCAGCCCCAGAGTGTTACTCTCCTCCCTGCTCCTGCCTGACCTAATGTGCTGCATTTTACATAGAACGAGTTACAGCTGCCAGCATGAGGGATCAGCAACCCCATCGTACGCATGAGAGGACAAAGATACAGGTAGATTAAATGATTTCTTGTTCGGCGAAGCCAGACAGCAGAACAGCCACGGATCCAAGGTCTGATCTCCGTTCAGGACTTACATGGCCTTGCGCAAAGAAAGGGAAGTTTCTGTTTTGAAAAATTTTGTTTAAAGCCCTACTGAAGTGTCACCATTTAAGTAAATAAAAGCACGGGTAGGAAGCACTTCTGTAGGTGCACAAACATGAGGGCAGGAGCTTACCATTAGGCATCTGTGTTTTTCAGCTCTTGGCCCGAGCTCTGTTTTTCCCATCTGTACATCAGGAATGGGGCTTTCAACTCACTGCCAGGGTGCCGCAATGTCTCGCTACAAGAATTAACCAGATCTAGTGCACTAGGTTTTGTGGTGGTTATACACCCCAAGGTGCATGTAAAATTTGGGCCAGTAAGTGACAGAGTAAACTCCTTTTCTGCATCTCTCGTCTGTCTGTCCTCTCTCAATGCGCTGTCACCATAAGACAAGACAGTTTCATATATCTGCAGTTTTCCTGTTTCTGAGCAATCTTGCCCAATATTTGACATTTCACACCATGGGCTCAAGTTTTTTGCTCAAGCCTTTAGGAAATGAACTGGTAGGAGTTTGGCATACATTTTCATGGGGAAAAAGGTTACCAGATTCATGAAGTACTGTTTTACACAGCTACTGTGGGAGACAAGCCCTGGTGACCAAGGCACAGCATTTTTATAACACAGTGGACATCGTTAAGACCCACAGAACATGCAATTGTACCTTTTTCTACCCTTTTCCACAAAGAGCTCGGTGGATTGTTGTAGTGCCAATATCGTGGTCCATTTATCTTCCAATGCACCCTGCTTTTGGTGCAACATAAGATATGTAAAGTGCCGTACAAGCAATTTCAGTATTTTCTTAATTGATACATTCCCTTAGAGTCATTCTGCACCACTGGAGCAGATCAAAGACAATTGCTGTTCACTGCCCGCTCTGCAGCAGAACCAGCAGCATCCTCATTCCAAGCAGCACAGTAAGATTTCTTAAGCACCATCATTTGCATTTGCCTGAGTGCTCAGCTATCAATACGCACTGTTCCCTTCACTCTTGCTTTCCTCCTTCCCCTCATGAACTGTTTTGCTGTCCTCTTGCTTCATCTGCTATAATTCACTTGGATTAATTGTGGTCTTTGTATTTCTTTATATTCTTTTTTTTCCCATTGTGCTGCTGCTTCATTTTCTCTCCTTCCTGAATTTAAAACCCTTCTTTTTCTATCTGCTGTTTTTGTCTCCCGTCACTCTTTTGTAACCTCTCCCTTCTTTCAGCATACCTCTCCCTTTTTTACCCCGCTACTCTTCCCATTTTCATGGTCACTCCTTGTTGCTCTTTCCAGTCAAGCACAGGAAAGAAGGGTTTTCATGATGATGCTGTAGCCTTGCGCTAACACCCGAAGGCCCCAGGAAGGCCCCTCTGTACTGCAGCCTTGCAACCACACTGGCTTGTGGTCCCTGCCCAGAGCATTTGCAGTCCTTTCCCCAGGAAAGGATTTACACCCGCCTGATGCCCACTGTTCTCTTGAAAAAATCTCATTTGAAGCACACAAAGGGTTGGAGAGGTGAAGTGACTTGCTCAGCGGCACAGACCGTGGTCCGGGAATGAGGGACAGGAATTAATTGCTCATCTCCCAGCCTTGTATGTTAGTGATATGGTAGAAAAGAGGCCACAGCTGCGTCAGTTTTAGTGAAAAATGAAGGAAGAAAATAACGCAGCTTTTTCAATTAGCCTCACAATATGTGCAACAGTCTGGATTTTTAAATAATAAAACAGGCCACATTTGCCCCCTTCAGCTGGGGGTTTAACTTCAGGCAATCCTCAAATTAAATCCCTCTGAGGCTGATGAGAGACTTTGAAAGGGCCTGCGTTACCTTATCCATCTCCCCCTTATAGGACAATGCTTTATTCTAACTGTCTGTCATGCTGGAGACTTTAGTCTTTATAATTAATAATACCCCAAAGCAATCATATCTCTAAGCCCTCAGCTGTAGCATATGGAGTCTTAAATCCCTGTTTCCCAGAAGCCGCCAGGGCCGAGGGTATGGCTATATCACTCTCCATGCATCTGGGTCTGGGGCGTGAGCATCTTGTTGCAGGTGCAGAAGCGGTGCAAAACACAGCACAGTCGATTAACAGCCGTTTCTGCAAACACCTGTATTGGCGTCATTCCTCACTGGGCCCAGAGTTGCTCAGACAGCAGCCCTTGAGAAAGCTTAGTTTTGCTCTTTGCAGCATGAACAACTGAGCTGCGATTAGCACTTCTGTTCTGCTGCATTTTTATTGTTAATGAACCACTTTAATTTCTGGTGTAACTCCCTAAAAAATGATTTGGACTGATTGTTTGGGACTTTTAGCTGTGTCCAGCCAAAAGGCTGTGACTCTCGGTCACCCTTGGGGTGTCTTAAGCACAGCGAGACTGCCTTTGAATTCCCTTTTGGCTTTCTCTTCTGGCAACAGAGGTTCAGAGGAAGCAGACCTTCATGGCTGAATATTTGTGTATTTTCCCCGTCAGCTACTGAATCCTGGAACCTGTTCAGAACAAAAATGTCAGGCGCAGCAGGACTCAGTCTGGCATGTGGGTGGGTTTACTCAGGCATGGAAATCAAATATGGGCACAGGAAGCAACACTTTATGGTAATAGGATGGGGCTCAGTCTGCAGCTGGAATTGTAGTTTCTTGTTCACTTAGCTGCAACCTGTCACAGCGGCACAGAATTGAAGATAAGGTATGATACTCACTTTCCTGATTTTTTTTTTTTTTAACTCTATTCCACTGGCTGTTCTGCCGTGTTCAGTTTAAAGGTTTACTAAAGCAAAAGAGGCAGGAAATAACATCTGAATTCAGGACTCAAATATTTTTAAAACATGTGAAATAACTGAATTTTTCATAACTTCTTTCTACTCCCTTCAAAGTGAAAAGAAATCACTTTTGTGTATTTGAATTTTGGAGTGTAAACAGGCACTCTGGCCCTTGGTGCTTTGCTGCTATTTAGTTTTAATAATGAAAGCAAACAAGAAAAGGAAAGCATCTGTCAAGCCTGCAAGCACCTTTTAAACATGCTCAACACACTTGCAAGGGAAAGACCAGCAGCTTCTCCCTGCCCTCAAGCCCAGAAACAAAATAACCACCAGAGAAAGCTAAATCTGAACAAACCGGACTTTATGCCTCTCCTCACCCTTGTTTCTCTGCCTAGAGAGGGAAGAAGGCAGTATGTGGGTTTTAGCGTTCAACGAGCAGAAGTTGCTATTGGATGAACGCTGCTTCCCCGGATATATAGATAAAGAATCATCAGGATGCATTGCCAAGGAGAGAGAAAGCTCAGGGCATCAGCATGAGCCCCTTCCCACTGTGCCTCCAGCGAGGGTACTTCTGCCAAAACGTCTTAAAACACATGGTTATTTCAAAAGGAAACGATGTGCACTTTCTAAAAACAAGCCGAAAACTTAGTTTCGTACAAAGACCTACCTCCTCTTCTTCTTTGGCAGCACCTCTCTCTGCATTATTTAATGTCAAATCTAATCTAATGAAACTCTTTGGGACTGATGCTCCTTCCAAAGGCCCATAACTAGCTATGGCTCTTACATGCAAGAGTTTCAATGATGATGATTACCATGGAAATGAGATATCGTGTAAAGATATAAAACTTACTGATTAGGGTTTCATATGGCTTCACACATCAGGACGAGCCCACCTGTAAAGGCAAACATTAGAAGTATGAATCAGAAACAGCCATTTTACATATAGCATGGGTAGATAAGATCATTCCTAGACTAGTATGACCTCCCAGCCGAATGAATTACTTCATACACTGGAAAAATTGTCTTGGCGCACATCAAAGGCAAAATTGACTTTATACCATCAGCTCATAAGCACAGCAACAGGAACAAAAGTCTCATAAGCCAAAAATTAAAGGTCATTTGGTTCTCTGCCTCCTTTCCCCCTTGCCCCAAAAGACTCTGTTATTTGGTTTGGAAGAGTTCCCTTCTTCCCAGGTCCTTCGCTTCGCAGCATCACGGTATGGCAGGGGAACCGTTGCCAGCTTCCCACTGCTGTCCCAGGTCTGCTGCTGGGTTCCTTGCTCCGGGTGTCCGATCCCGCTGTCCACGTGAACCACCAGCATGCAGGGTGAGCAATGCTGTGTCAGCCCGTTGGATTTCAGCAGTGTCACTCCTGCATGTGATTCAGAACCACAGTCTACCCACATACACCGGCTGTAAAACCACACAATCCTGTTTTTGTTATCCTTGCCATTCCTCCCACCTTCCTTCCTATTCCTTGTGTCATGAGCTTATTGCACCTCAGCCACAAGTAGACCATAAATTCGTCAGGGTTTCTTATGCTTCAATATCTTCTTGTCCAATGGGCACTACCAGAACACGAATAATCATTACAAAACCAACAAACATGGATCTAAACAGCAGGGACAAGTAAGATGCATACACGCAATTTCAGCCCCTAAGGTCTGTTTGACCTAGAAACCCATATTCACTTCAAGCAATTCTTGTGCTTTCTGCTTTAGGTCAGGAATGAAGTTAAATCAAACCGTAAGGAAATACAATAAATAAACAGTATAATTTCATGATCTGAAAAGTCTGGTATGGTTATTTTCAGTTTCCTGGTTAACTGACAGGTGGATAAAATCCAAGAACTGAGGAAAAAAAATCTGTTTATTCCTCTACTACTGGAGCTCCCTGAGAGGAAAAACACTCATATATCACTGCTGCCTTGTAACATAGCCTTCCACAGACTGCAAAAACTACTAGCTGCAACTTACTTTATATTTTCAGGTTTAAATGAGGTATCAACAGAAAAGAATAAGAGGTGACACCCCAAGAAAGCACAGTGTCCTCCCACTTTGGCTTTGCAACCCAAAAAATGGGTGCCCAGTCAGAGGGGCACTATGAGACCAAGGACTTCGACCAGACACACGTGCCCACATCAGCAACCCTATCTACCTACACAGTACACAGGGAGGCACTTGGCTGACATTAAATAGCAGAACAATTTAAGTTTGCTGAAATGCCATCCTGACCCAGCCTAAGGGTCCCTAATCACTGTGTGGACACTTCCACGTCTGAAAAGCCACCTGCAAAAATCCCTCTGATGCAAGGGTTAGTGAACTAGCACAGTGCTCTGCCTGAATGTCCTGCACTGCCTGGACACCTCAGGGCACCCAAGACCCAAGCTGAGGACCAGCCTCTGGACAGGAGCTGCTTTCCCAAATGGGACAACAGCTGTGCTTGCAGCAATGTCACAGTCAGAGAGCCCTAGGGCCATGTCAGCCGACAGGTGTGAGTCTCACCCTTCTTCCTTCCCAAGAAGGAACCACAGTCATCAGGTTACCAGTGGGTTTTGGTGAGGTCTCACATGAATATCAAAATAAACCTGTGCTCAAGGGTCAACAGGATCAGGAATCTCATTATCAAGAGAGAAGATGCTGGCATTTATAATGCTATTTGCTATGGTTTACATTGACATATGCTTAAGAACAGCATCAATGACCTCATCATACTGTCAAAATAGCACTTTTTTTCCCCGATGTGCTTGTTCAATGTACAAGCATATTGGAGCTTGCTGCAATCTGCAGATCTAATTGACTGTGGTCTGAAACAGGCTCTAGACATTAAGACAAAACAACTCCATAGCAGACCGTGGTCTAGATTTCAGCATCAGAAAGAGGTATCAAATCCAATATGCCTTTGACATTGATTTCTTTTCTTCTCTGCTTCATGGTTTCTTCTTTGCTCAACGAACTTACCCAATCAGCCACAAACCTCCCCAGAGCAGCAGTATATACTATTGAGTCAGTCTAATGCAGTTGCCAACTCTTTACCTGGAAATCTGGCAGGCTCGCTGCTGGTACTGCATCGAATCTGTTTATGTCTTCCTTTGGCCTCCTTCTGCCTGTGCTGCCAGGGCCTGAATTTGCTCTGATCTACACTGAGGAATTATTGCTCAAAAGCAATTTGCATCAGCTAAAGGACAGAAAAGTTGCATCTTTGGTTTTCTAGTAGGAGAGCCACCAGCGAAACAAATGGGAAGGTGTGAACGCGTCGAGCGCTGACGGGTCAACCTCAACACCTGCAGGAGGGGTGCGAGGGCTGTGACCCCAGAGCAGCTGCCACTGCTGGGGGGATGGTGCTGGCTGCTGCCCCAGCCCGGGCACGGCGGCGCCGCTGCTCGCCACACAGCTGCTGAACTGCCACGGCTTCCTAAGCGGCACTTCAAAGCAAGCAATATCTCCACAGCTTGTGCCAGGACCTAAAGCACCGTGCACACGTTCAGCTGTCAGGAGAGGTGTGGACAGCTGGGGCTGCAGCACTGTGGCCACCCCGAGCGCTCACAGTCCCCATTGCACCCCAGAGCCCCTGTGACGGGCTATTGGGAGCAACCTCTGGCTTAGCTCCTCTGGCCGGCAGGGAGGAGAGCAAACAGAAAGGCCCATTTTGCCCTGAAAACTGGGATTGCAGGAAGGGCAGGATCTGCACCGGGAGCTTCTCTGCACCTTTTTCCAGAGCAGCGCTGGCAATGCTCTGTACCGAAGCAGGAGACCGGGACCCTGCATGGGGGTCCTGGGTGCCAGAGCAGGAGCTGGGCAGCCTGCTCGCCTGTGGGGAGGCTCCCACAGGAGCAGGAAAGCTGCTCCTGTCCCCTATGGTCACTCACCCCAGGCCTGATCGCTCCTCACTGCCCACAACATCACGGCACCACCCATGCCCACCCAGCGGGGCTGCTGCTGACATGCTGTATGTTAAACCATGCGTTTAACATTTATAGGTCATTTTGTCCTCATCTGCATTATAATTTTGTTGAGCATCATAAACGCAGAATGAGTTTCACTTCCTCTCCCCATGCCTTTGGTTTATTGCATTTACATAAAGCTGTCGAACTTTTATGAGGCTTTTATAACTTTCTTAAATGAATTTCTTCAACCACCTAGAAGATGACATTTCCAGAGTAACACCGTTATTTCCCAGACTCTATTTTCTGGTACCTTTGGCCTCACTGAGGTGGCACATTCTTCATTAAACTTAGCAGTACATAGAGTCATTAAGGTGATAGTAGTGTGCCATTATAGCTCTTGTAGCAATGTTGATGGTGACTTCACCCTTGGGCCATTTGAAGCAATTATTAAGTGTCAAGAGATACTGAAGGGCTTAGAAAATTTTGAATTGCCTTGTTGTAGTACATCTTCTATGCAGATAACATAGAAAGATTAACTCAGTAGCTCAACTCATCTTCTGGAAAAACAGAGCTATCAAACACTGCAGCCAACACAGCTAATAATATTAAGATATCTTTTCCTTTCCTTCCTCCTTAGTATTCTTTGCAAAGTGAATCTTTTTCACTCCTAGCAACATGTTTTCATTCTATCTTTTTCTGCTCTGGTGATTAAACTCACCTCCAAGCCATGAGGGCTCTGCTGACCTTCCTGAATGTCACAGCCTATGTCATCAGAGCCACCACTGCTCGAGTCTGGCAGGAAAAAACTGGATGCAGAAGCAACAAATAACCTTAAGAAGTGGGAAGCAGCCCGCTAACAAAACAAAGACTGCCTATGTCATTCACAGTACAGCATTTTAAACTTCCTGGATGATTCAAAGCTTTTTAAAGCAATATGAGCTTTACCCTTGAGGTGTTTTTCAGTCAAATGTCTATAACCACTTTCCAGGTAAGGAGGAAGTCATTTTGCATTCACTTCCCAAAGTTTTTCATCAAGCCTGTAGCAGTACAGAGCAACTGATGTCTCTCACTATACTCTTAATTCTGCCTGAACTGGTCACACAAACTGCGTTAATGAAGAGCAGACTAAACTTTCTAGCAACATCTCTCAAGGTGGACATTTCACCTCAGCATGAAAGGATGCTAATTTTTACTACATCTGAAAACTTGCATTTTGCAGCCCCTCTGCACAAGTGGCACAAGCACAACAAATGCATGTCAACCTGGCACCATCAATTCTGTAAAAATTTGAACTACATAAGTATATAGTTCTGATGAACATGAACTTTTAAAAATTGTTCCAGTCAGCATAGCTTAGCACTTTCAGGGCCCAGTCTTTAAAATAATAAGGGTTCATTACAGAGATTTTTTGCATAGTGGTATTCCTGAATTATTTATTACTTCTTACATTTTGAGATTGCTAATGAACTCTGTTTTAAGATAAACACTTACATGCTGAGAAGTCCTGAGCACTTCATCGTGACACATATAAATTGAGATTGTAAACTTTATAGGGCAGGAATTGTATGTGCTATAAAATAAGTAGCTGAGTTCAGGCAGGATCTTATAATTCATAATTTTAGGTAGGGCTGATTGCAGGCCTTTTCCTCCTACTGTATAGACTTAAAAAAAAAAAAAAAATCTTTACCAGTCTGTAATTCCAAGGGTGGAAATCTTTTATTCTGGAGAAGAAGGGGAAGGTCCTGCTTCTAGCTGAATTTATATGAAAACTTTCAGCCAAATGGTTCAGCCATTTACGAAGAACAGTGTTAGGATCAGCATCCACTTCTCTTGCCTGTTCATGTAAGTATTTCCGGAAACGGTTTATTTGAACAGCTGCACTATCTCCCTGCTGTGGAGCAGGAACTTGAAATATGGCTGGGGATGGAGGGGGAATGTGATAGCCTTGGTTTTAGGCTTATAGTTGTGAAAACTTGCTCAAGTTTGGCCACATTATGAACCATGCAGCTGATTTAAGTGGCAGCGTGGGGCGGATAGGAAAAATATGCTTCACCTGTGCTTAGCACCACTACATTTGTGCCAGCTCAGCTCCCCATTTCCACCTTCCCACTTGCCCTGGACATATTCTGGCTCTGACCTAAGCAGGGCAATTGCCTGTCTTACGTCTGTGGGACACTACCGACCTTACTGAAGCCCGATTAGAGTAGCTGCGTGTAGGTCTGTACTCAGATTTGGGAGATGAGGGGCTGCTGAGAGAAACAGCCATCAGCGCACAAAGAATCCAGAAAAAAAAGAGTTATATTGTGCCTATTGCCTTGCATTTGCTTGGCCAGAGATATGGATGGCAAGGAAACGACCCACCTTGCCACATGATCCACTGTTGGCTGCAGTAAAACATCCACGGATACCTGCAACGACTGGCAAAACAGGGAAACAGCAGGTGTCCTGAAGAGAGCTACACCTTGCCAAGGAGGGAGCTACAGACAGGAACCTGCTCAAGAGCCCCCGCAAAGTTGAAGAATGTTGAATTCTGCAAGAAAAGTCAAATATAACTTCCTGTGTGTCCACCTGTGTGTCCATTGCCCAGAGGGGAGCAGACTGGGAACCTCCCGAGCTGTGCAGGTGTCATCTTCCTTGCAGACCACGCACTTGGCCAACACACCCTTTCCACCTCTGCAGGCATTACCCACCGCTGGACGCCATCCCCATGAAGCAGGAAGCCCTGCTGCTCCCTCAGGGAGCCTCAGTGCCTCGACTTTAATGACAGTGGTGAGTCACGGAGCCGTGCTGCTGCTGCTTGTCACAGTCAGAGACTTGGGTTTCACATTTACAGCTCTGGATGGAGAGCTGGTATGATGGTCACCACTCAGGAATGGCCGTGCTCCAGGGGACCGACTCCACAACACTGTCCTTGAAGCATCCCGTGGCATATCCGCCATGGCAAAAATAAAAGCAGGCTCTTTCTGGGAGAGGAAAGAAGGGGTTGAAGGGGCACTGTGTCCCACCATGGCCCCACATCTTGGGCACACCATGCCTGTGAAATGGCTGAGGGCAAGCTGCGGGGACACAGATCTCCTCACAGGTCATGGGCTCCACAGTCGTAACAGCCACAGGAGACATGCCAATGCTATCCAAACGTGCTCCAGGTCTTCAAGGAATCTAGCACGGGAACAAGGTTTACAAACAAAGGTGCTCTGGCTCCAGAGCTGTTTCCAGCCAAAAGCCACAAACACAGCCTTAAAACATCTGTAAATCAATGACCAGCACTTGATCATTTCACCTCCACACACATGGGAACATACAACAAACAGCAGGCTGACTGAGCCAAAGAAGTAGACACATTTCCACCTGTGCTCATCATAAAACTGAGTCATCTTAAAAAGAAACTGCTTTTTTTTTTAACTATAATTCTGAAGCCAATAAAAATTTTACTCAAAGAACAGGAGAACATTCAAAATTTTGTGAAAATGACGGATGTTAACATAGGTTTCAGTACAATCTTAAAACAGGTCTTTCAGCTCCGTAATTAATGAACGGGTGATTTCCTTTCCCTCCTGTGAGCTGTAATCTCAGTTGCTTCTCCCCACTGTCAAAGTCCTTGACACATCACCCAGGTCCCTCTGCAGGTCCCAGCAGTGTGGGGAGCAACCCTCACTACATCTGCCATGGGTTCATTAACCCATTCGGTACCCAGGAGGACAACACATGTAACTATGTTTTTCTTGGGACTATTTTACCTAATGTGAATGCAGATGAATGTTTAGGATAGAGGAGGCAAGGATGCAGATCTTTGCTTTACACAGAGCTGGTGATGTTTATGATAATTCCTCTGCTGTCTATCTGCTTGGACATCTTATATTTCCTTCATGGATGCTGGCTTGCCATCGTAATTGCTCCCACCAGTTGGCTCAAGCACTGGACATGTAGCTAGCGCTTGTGGTTTTTAATGAGAAGCCTCACCATATTTGATGACTTTCCTGAAGGCTCAGCTCCAGAGTCCAGGGCTTACAGGGGGAACGATGCTTTCTCCTTTTTTCTTTTTCTTTTTTCTTTCTCTATGTCCTTTCTGTCCTAAAGTAAGTTTCTAGTCCTTTGGCTTCAAAAATACAGACTATACAAAAAAACTCCAGTTCCAGAAAGCAATTAAAGTTCTTATTATCTTTGTAAGTTCTCATGGGTTTGAGTCACCCAGTTCATCATTTTTCACTGCTTCAGATGAGCAAAAATAGAAGTCTGTTATTTTTTGGCAGTTCCCTGTTTAGGGAACCTTGTTTACTAATTACCAATTACTTGGTGATTTCTTCTGCATTCTTCATTACTGATAATAAAGATCCATTATGCTGCCTGTTTGGCTAGGCTTGTTTTATACCATTTCTTTGGGCCATTACATTTACTGCTAACAACACGTCTGGCTTTGTATATTTTTTTTAATTCAAGCTTTTTATTTGGTATATCATTATTGATGTGTTCAGAAATGAGTAGTTTTTAAAGGTATTCATTAATCTAAGAGCCTCCCTTTCACCATTTACTTCACTGCAGACTTTTGCCTTGCACATTTCCTGCCTTTACCAGCTTTCTGTGCAGATTTTAAGAGGCAGTACATAACGTCTTCCACATGCATTAGGCTGTTCTTTTTTTGTGAAGTGTCCATTTTTTCAAAGACCAATCTCATATAAAAGCAAGACTTTTCTGATATAGCATAATCTATCTCATATTGCTGAGATCAGTCCAGCTAATTTATTGCTTTTTGTTTACAGTCTGAAAGAGACACGATCCTTTCCCAGCAGTCTTCCCAGAAGCCTCTAAAATGTACTATTTATTGCACTTAAAGTTCTGGTTAAATAATATTCAATAATCTCTGAAGCAATTTCAAATGGAGAATGTTTCTGAGGACAGTTAAGAGCCTGCAATGCCTTTTCATTGTATGGGGTGACATAAATGACAAACAATGAACGAAGACACCATTAAAGCTTTATCATTTCTTTAGAGGAGTTTGCCTGACACCCGTTTAAATTAAATGCCAGTATTTGCAGAGTGAATACCAATTCTGCCTGTAAGCCTTCATATGGATTTTAAAGGGAGAAGAGTACATTGATTGCACAATTAAAAGATTCCAGAAGAAAAAGAGAGTTAGCATTATGCATAAACTGTGAGCAGTCATTGCATGAAACCAGCTTTAAATGCTTGGGAAATATGTAGAGTGACCAAGGCAGAGTCAAAGCAGCTATGGGAGATTTCAGGGTACCCTGAACACAACCTGCAGCTCTTGGTGCATCACATGGAGAACGGCAGGATATTTCAGATCAGAGCTGCACTGACCTCTGTTTAGAAACATGCTGGCTACCCTCCCAGATTCAGAGGTCTTTACTGACAGTGCCCTCATTACCGCTACCTCATTAGTGTCAAGCAGAAGTGCTAGGTGGATTAGTGGACAGACGTCCTCTCCCGGGTCCAGCTGTGTCAGTGGAAGAGTTTACCCTTCCCAGCCTGTCCCAGATGGCCAGTGCTGCTTTCTTGCCCAAGGTTGCCCTTCCCTCCACATTATCAGTGCAAGGGCTCCTAACTCAACTTGGTCAAAACAAGCTAGGTTCACAGGAACCAGCAGTTTCAACTGCGCACTTCAAGACTATTTGAAATAGGGAAGAGAAGCAAGAAAACATAATTTCAAGTACACTTTGACAGCCACAAACTTGCCCATGATTTTTTGCATTCCAAACTTAATACAAGGCAACCACACAGCCAACTCAGGCCTCCGCCTGAGGGGCAGGGTCGTTTGACAGATTGCTATCACAACTTGGTTGGGTCTGATGTCTCAAATATTTATGTTAATTTTAGAGACCCTTCACATTGCTCAGATAGGCATGTGCTTTACAAGAGCCCTCTGATTCAACAGCCCTTCTCACATATGTTTCAGTCGCAGGGACGTACATGCAAACATAATTTGGCTTCCAAAATTCTTATCGATAAAAACAAGCAAGAAAAGGAAAAGACAGACACAACTAGAGGCTGCATTTGCAGAGCTGACTTCAAAGGAAACCTGAATTTTACAACTTCATCATGAGTTAGCAGAACATAATAGGTAACAAAGTCCACAAGCACTGCCCCGCGCCATCCCTTGGGATCAATGCAGTTAATTCAAACACATTGTAAAGCAGATGTGCAGCTGGGTGAGTGCATACAGGTTGCCTGTACAGTGCACATAACAACATGGAGCCAAATCTAACACGCCTACCATATGCACAACTCCCTGCCTTTGGTAGGAGCTCCCTACCCACGGACCCCAGTCCAGAACAGCAGGCTTCAACATGCAGAATAAAAATCTCAGATCCAGTGGTGCTAGGCACACCTGGAAAGTGCCATCCGTAGGAGTCCTACTGAATCTTGGCCTTCTCTTAATGCTTATTTAAAATATCCAAGTGACTCACCTTTTCAACATAAGCTGATTGAAAGGGGTCCATTTATTTAATGTATTTTCTATTTTGAAAAGTTCTAGAAGGTGAAATGTCGCTGCCAAGACAACTCCTTTTCCACTCATTTATCTGTGGCTCTGTTTAAACTCATTTACATTTTCATGCAAAGGGGTCTCTCTGAACAAGAATCTGATCTCACTTTTTTCTAGTGAATTCAGCAAAGTTCTGCTGAATTTCCCCAGCATGAATGGGTTCCAGATCTGTCTCTCAGGATCCAAGATTAAACAAAAATGAACAGCCAGTTACATGAAAGCTTTAAATATGTAGCAAGAAGAGTAATGGAATGAGGAGAACACAGTTTATTTGTAGAATTAGAAGCAAGAAGTCTAAATAAATGGAAGCAACTGATAATTGTTTAGACATTCTGAGATTTTTGTAAACATGTGTCATTAAATTGATGGGATCTAATGAACCCTTCCAACTTTTTATAACATAAAAATTTCATGTGGATAGACCCTTCAGCACATCTCTCTTCAGCAGCTTTGTTTACAGGCTAGTTAGGGCATGGCGACATCTAGGTCTCAATTAGCCAACAGGTCCATGACCTTTACGAACATCAGTTTTGAAATTCCTAAAAGGGGATTCCAGCTATGCCTAGGCAGCTTAACGTGTTTATAAAACTGCTGCTGCACAGAACTGCAGTTGTCTATTTTTCTTCGGTGGGGAGCCTAATCTAGAAGAAACCCGCCAGGACCACAAGTTATTGCCAAATAATATTGCCATGCTATTCATTTTTACGAGAAAAAAAAACCCCTCAATACTGCAAGCTACTACTTACTTAGAAATAAGAAGAGTATCTAAATCCAAAGGAAACCAAATTTAAGGGCTGGAGACGCACTGCCTTCAACTGCTTTTACATCATACTCCCTAGTGATCTCAAACATAACATGTATCACCACCACTCAGGGGAAGATCAGATCAGATGAAGTCAGACCATCTAAGGATACGCAGAACCCACATACGTTCAGACCTTCCCTTTCCCGCTCCACTTTTTTCTGATGATACCTTTTGGGGTGACTTCTTAAGATGTCTGCCCACCACACTGGCAGAAATTCCATGACTGTGTCAGTGGCACTGAATAGCCAGTGGAAAACATCAAATAATTCTCTTTCTTTAGCAAAGAAAATTGATCCTGAGCAGAGCTATTTGGTTCATCCAGAAACTGGGAAAAAAGGGGAAAATGCATGAGTTTATTTGAAAACAAAGCCAGTCCTCAGGAAGAGGTATCCTACCATTAGACAAGGACAACTTTAAGTTCATACTCATCAAGTGTGTTCTGTACACGATCACTCAATGAACCAGAGCACAGGGGTATTTTGTGAATGGTGAACAGTAGGAGGCCATAATGTAAGAGAAAAAGGCTTTAGAAGATAGATGCATTGGACGTCTTCTAGTTATATCCTTATGTTTCTGAAGCAAGCCATATGCTTATCTGTATGTTCTTCTGCCTCTGCCTTGGTTAGGTTCACAGCCAGTCTACATGTTGCTTGTGCTCACTTTAGAAATATGCGCAGTTCAGAAGTGAAACAAGTGCTGTCTGGGTGTGTCCCAATAACTAATATTGTGTTCCAGTATCTAATAGTGCTGAGTGGATCCTTGCTTCCCTTTTGTTTTGTTTTCAGCTGAGGAACCAAACCAACCACAGGGCTAAAGGGATACAAGTTCCTTTGCTCTAAACTCATGGAGAGAGGAGATAGAGGAGTTAGACCTCACTATCCACACTATAGTTAGCCACAGAGCATTCAAAAAATCATCTGAGATCTGAACCAGTTTCATTATTTTTTTTCTGTTTGATATATTAGAAAACCATGGGAATGATCAAGGATCCCTTATAAATGCTGTACTTGAGACTTTCTGTCAAAATGTGAAGTTACCTGTAAGAGAAGACAAGAAGACTTCTCCACGTCTTATTTTCACATTTTTCAGATAGTGTAAAAAAATAAGTTGGGTAATGGGAAAAATCATGAAACTAATCTAGAAGGGTACCCTTCTCCCTGCCTGTTCTATTTCATTGCCTCATTTTTAGATCAGTGGACTCAGAGCAACATTTTTCCAGAAAGACCGGACAGTCTGCAAATACTGATCAGCTAACACCCCAGACGCTTCCTCTTTTGATCACATGGCAAAACAAATGCCATCATTATATCAAAGCTTCCCTAGAAGTTAAGAATGTATAAAACTACACTAATTACATACTGCTATGGATTCACAACAAAAGCAGTAATAGTAGTGACGCATGCATTACTACCAAATGCTGAAGACAAGGCGGAAAAGAATTATCGGGGTGTGTTTGTTGTGTTTCTCTGAAGAGGTGTAATGAAGATAACACAGGATAAAAGGTGATTCTCTGACTGTAGGAGTCATACTTTTGTTAAGCAACACTATTAAGTGTCTAATTATTGAAATATGTGAGGAGCAAAGTGCAGTATCAAAAAGGCCATTACCAGCCTGCTGTATCAGCAGGCTCCATAAATCTAAAAAGCAAGCAAGGAAGCTATTGCAATAAGCTGAGGTCAACATCTCAGTCCCATCATTTATTTAAAGATGCACTTACAAAGTAGCATAAGGAAATAATTAACATTAGTTGGATCCATCCACTAATAAAAGACAGTGGTATTGGAAGGGAGTGAGGCTCGCACAGGGGACTGAAGTTTTAGCACTTCCTGGTATGGGCTATACCTTAACGACATATGATGTGGTGGTAGCAGCTGAGCTGCCCGTCTCTCCACTAGATTATAGGGCTATACCTGCTTCTCCACTGCACAGCTAGAAAATTGTATTCTAAATCCGTGCTAAGATATATATTATTAACTGTTTTATGGCCAGGGCCAACAAATTCTCAACAATGGTACAATACATCAGAAGCCTCCAAAGTAATATTTCTGTAGTACTGTTAGTTCTGTAGTACACACAGCACAAAACACATGAGATTAGACACTTAACATACAATTTCTAATAACTGACAAATAATAATCTTCGGGTTTCAAAGCTTTGGCAGAGAGCCATTTAAGAATTACAGGCCGAGCAGTGAAAGCAAAATGTGTTTTGAAATCCCATCTTTATTAGTTAAGCTATCATTAATACTATTCAATTATAGTACAAATGTGCAGCTTTCATAATGAAAAATACCATTTCAAAGTCTTTCAACAGCATTAAATGTAATACGCCTCTATTCAGGCGCAGTTCTTCAAGATATCAAAAATGGCCCAAATCCCCCCCGAAACCTACTGCCAAGGCAAAACAGAGGGGATGAGAGATTTAAGAGCAGCACAAAGTATCAGACCCACCCTGAGTGCCCTGCAGCCCTAAAGAATTCCCCAGCCAGTGGCCAAAAATGCAATGGGAGTTGAGGGCGTTCAGCAATTCACAGCATCTCTAGTGTATAAAATATCCAGCCCAAGTGGTTTCTTTCCAGTGCATGGGACACTAAAATTTTCTCAGTGTTCTTTTTAAAGGAGAACCTATATAAGCATGTTGCTGTACGGTTTGTAGATTTGCTTTCTGCAATCACTTTTCATGGGCCTTTTAGAAGCAGTCTGCAGCTCCCCATGAATCTGGGAGCACAGGTTAAACACCAGCTCTCTAGATGATACCAACAGCTGTTCACCATAAAAAGCTGTGCAGAGAATTAATGCCCTCAGATGTGGTATAGCCAAGTTCCTCTGCAGCTCCTGAATGCTTTGGTACTGCATATTTAAGAAAAGAGGGGGCTTTTCAGTAAGAGTATAAGGAAATGTGAAGGAAGCTCTAAACAGCTGAACAAACTTGGTGAAGCTACAGCTCACAATGAGGGTCTGTCATGTCCAAAGAGTTCTTCAAGGTCCTGAACACTAACCTCAACACAGGTCTTCCTTTTAAGTAATAATAGTAATAATTAATGGTAGTAACAGATATTATCTCTGCTGGGTTGTCATTTAGAGAAAGACAAGCTAACAGGATAGACTCACCCTTTTACAGGAATAGGAAAGAGAAGAACAATTATTAGAAAGGAGTAATCACTAATCAAAAATGCTGAGGAGGACAAGTGGGATGAGAAATAAGGAGTCCTCTGTTTCAGTAATACTGTCTTGTTGATCTTCCCTCCCTCCACCATGTGGTTTCTATTTTCTTGTATTAATCTGTGCTTCCCCTCCCAACATTTTTTCATGTGGTTGCCAGTTTGAGGTCAACAAGTACTAAGAATGGACTGAAAAGAATTTCCAGGATGTTTTTTAAGACTATTAATAACTTTAGCGGCTATTCAAGCAAACAGTGCTTCATGTTCATCATACTTCAGGGCATAAGCTCATTGCTGGAGGAAGCCGATTCAGTGTTCCCTCACCTTATGGATTTTACATATGGTCAGATACGCTGGGGGGGTTTTGGAGACAAGCTGCCACTTTCAGTGAGACACTGAAAAAGAAGGAGCCAATACTGTATTGGTCAATGGTAACATTTTTCAAAGGCAATGAAAGTCCAGAAGGCAGGACTCCTAGGGGTATTTCAGTGTTGCAACTTTCAGCACTGCACTTCCTAATTTCAAGGCATCCCATTATGCAATAGGCATCCTCAAACCTGTAAACTGTGAGATATTCCCAGACAATGTGTGGGAAGATTGAACTGCCTAAAGCTGAGATTTACAGAAGCTAGCCAAGCCAGGCAGGCTGCGAGGAGAGACGACACTTCTGGAAATACATGATTAAACCAAATCAGTTCTCTGTAATGAAAACCCAGAGGAGCATCCCTCACCTCAGTGACTTGGGGGACTCAACCGAGAGTTGAAAGTCAGAGACAAGCCCACGATTCAGTGAATCATTCATAGTATAAGAGATGAAATAAACCATGTTCAGGACAATTCACCTCAGAATTACACTAAAGTATATGTTTAGGGCAGACTCCTAGCAGGGGTGCTTCAAACAGGGCAGAATACCCTGGCTTCGTATATCCCAGTACAGTGCTTTAACTGATTATACAGGGCAAAATGGGAAGACGCAGTCAGTCTCATCCCTAGCTGTCTCCTGCGTGAGGCCTGACCTGATAGGTATGCTCAAGAATGCCAAAAAAAATAAGGAAAAAAAGGACCTGGAACATGAGACAGGCCAGGGAAAAGCTGATCTGATGATCCCACTGAGTCTTGGGCATGAGGCAGCTTGAAGATGCCAGGTGTGGCTGGTTACACATGAACAGATGTCTAGCTTCCAAGGGGATTAAAAGTCTGACCTTGGAATGCCCAAAAACCAGGGCCCAAAGTCTATGTTAAAGCCAGTTTTTATAAAGCAAAAGCTTCTATTTATAAGAGTAGAGATTAAAATTTGCACAGGAGGAAAAGAAGTTGCAGTTACAACTTTAAAACACTTTGCCACATTTCAGAGAGTGATATACAACAGTGTAAGCCTCATATTAGAAGGGGAGTATAAGGGAGATGAGTAATGAATTCACATCCAGAAGAATATGTGCTTGATAAAATACACCATCTTGGACTTCTACAGGGTGCAGCTTTTGGGCATCCAGAGCTTTCCAGACTTCTTAGAAATGGTGCAACGTATTTCATTTATTTTCCCAATACTTTGTCTTGTGTTTTTCTTATTGATTTTGTGTTTTTGAGGGAAAAATGTGAAAAAGGAGGACAAGAAAGAAAAATGTCTAATAGGACACTTAGAAGGAATACTTAGTTCCTTTCTTGCCCCCCACCCCCAAAATGAGCCAGATTAACAGACCCAAAATGACAGACATTTATAGATTTATTTTTGAGATCTAAAGGTAGGTCTGATATTTATATAAGCATGAACACATCTGATCTGAGTTTCAGAAATTTTCAACACTCATTCACAAAAGTAACCAAAGTCAAGGAGTGACCCAAACCTGCAGCGGATGTGGCTAGAGCTAAGGGCAGTGAAGCGTGATTCCCACAGAGACGAGAACAATGTCCTAATAAATTATGCATCTGAAGATACAGCTGAATGGTTTCTCCACTATAGGAAACACAGCTTTTCTGTTTTCCAGTTTTCTTGCCAGTTGTGGCTCTGAAGAAGCATCTCAGACCTGTATAAATTACACCAACTTACCCCAGCTAAGAGCCTGGCCCAAGCAAAAGAGAAGCAAAGAAGGAATTTGTTTGGATATTGGCTGGCATGGTAGAAGATAGCCATGCAACGATAAACTGCAACACAGTGGAGAGGCTGCTTATTGGTTTGTTATTGAGCATTGCAGCTGTTTACTGCCCATTTCCTCAACAACTTGTATTTACTGAAGACAGTTAATCTCAAGAGTAATTTCCTAGTTAAATGAGTGTTAAATACAAAAAATAAACAAACTTCATTCACTCCCTTTACCGAATGTCTCACCAGTATAAGAATTTCATGTGTTTATTGACCTTTCATGGAGGACTGCACACTGCCCAGATGTTTGCAATGGCTGCAGGGACCCTGATCTGACAGTGGTGCAAGTGCACACATCCTAGCAGAGAGGAAAGAGTTAAGGCACAGAGACAGGCTGTAGATTTTGGTTGCTGCACTTTGCTCCAGACGACTTTGTCACCTTGGGTGAGTTATTTAACCTGTGTCCCAGTGGCCCTACCTGAAAGCAGAGTGAACGTAATCCATAGCAACGATATTTTTTTCTGGCTTTTCTATTTTCACTGCAACCTCCTCAGGCCAGGGACTTTTTCTTACTAAAGCTTGTCCCAGCCATGATCCAAGCAGAGATCTGAACATGTGTGTGGCTCTCCTCCATCATGCAGGGTAGTGCACTCCCACGCAGATGCACAGAGGGAGTAGTGCCCGTTCCCTCTTCCCGGTTAATTCTCCCCTATTTCACTGTGCATCCATGCAATGAATGCTTCAGTGGATTCTCATTTCAGCTACACCGGCACTCCTAACTTTATTTACTTGTGTCACTAGAAATCTAATGGCATTTTTTAGTTCACAGATGTTTTCATTAACTGTGGTTAAGTTCTGGCTAATGCTGTTACATGATCACTACCTTCTTTAATAATTGCAAGGGTGTTAATATAGCATTTTCACTTCCTGTCCTTAAAAAGAATACAACTGTATTGTTTCAAATTGCTCTGCACATAGCACATTCCCTTCATAGTTTTGCAAAACCCAGGAAAGCTTGTGAGATATGCTAAAGGTCAACAGAAATATACTCCCCATGGGATGTCCCTAGAACAGCATCTCCATTGAAATGTTTGCTATAAAGCTTTGGGCTCTGGAGCGTATGGGAGCACAAATGTTCAGAAATAACCATCGTGTTTTGGAAGGAGGAAAGGGACAAAGCAGGACTGGAGCTGTTGGAAGTGAATCTGGGATAGGTACAGAAGAACAGATTTTATATCCTTCAAGTCAAAACAATAAAAGGGGAAGGGGGGAACCTCTACACACAAATTTGGCGCATTTTTAAAAAAGCCAAATATATTATTGCAGAGGTGGATGTAGCCATAGCCTGGATAGGGGCATGGCATGCCATTCTGATAGCTGTGGAGAGACAGCAGCTTCTCTGCCAAACCCTTAACACAGAGGCACCTTGGACCCCATGGAGGCACCCTCTGCCCACCGCCTTGCTCCAGGCTGGACATCCCCGAAAGCTCGGCCCCTGCCGGCCTTCAGGAGACAGAGAGTGCTGAGGAAGGTCCTCCTTCCAGAGTCTCAGGGAGCAAGAAAGTCCTGGGTGCAATTTCCCACTAGCAACTCGTTATGCAGCCAGTGTCTCCAGTAAATCCACTGCTGGTCATCAGCAGCACATTTTTGGGGGGAAGCTCATGCAGAATAAAACAAACACTGGTCCAGTGCATCACACTTTCAGATCAAAAGCATGCACATTAGTCCTACTCTAATCTATTTAGGATATAAATGAGCATTTTGGATCTGGAGGTCAGGACCCCTTTTGCCATTGATTTTTCCCAACAGCTTCCAAGATTGGATTCATGTAGTAGATGTCAGTGGATTTCTTGAAGGCACACTATAATCTTTCCCACATAAATGACACAGTGAAGAAGACTAACATTAGGGCCAGAATGGTGCTTTATTTCTGTCATCTGTGATAGCTAATCAATTCTGAGTCTTGTGGACTGAGCTTGGTATCATTCACTGAGCTGTTCTGATTTATAGCTACAGTTCATTTTATTTTAGGCAGGTGATTTCTCATTCTGTTCCAGTGACTTCCCATTCCTTGATTTTTGGAAGACTGCAATGGCTTTTTATGCTAATTGGACTCTACTTCCTTAGATTCTCACACAAACATTTAGCACAAAGAACAGACTGCTCTTTCCTCAGCCATCTGGCAGACGAGCTGAAACCAACAATTTTCCAAGTCAAAAATCAGACATCTGAAAATGATGTTACTGTATTCTAACCCCTTTATATATACACTGAACCAGTCAACAGGCAAGTCTGAATACGAAGAAACTGCTGTAGGAAGAGCACACTGTTCATCCTGCCCTTCAGCACTCCCAAACAGTCAAAGTAAGGCTCCAAGATTAGGAACTCAAATCCACTCTCCCCTGGAAAGACAACACTGCCTTTTGCAGCCCAGCTTCTGCTACAGCAAAGGTCAGGCTAGGGAACTGTTTTTTTAAAATGGATTTATGTTGACAAGTAGAAATGAAAGTAGAAATGAATCTGTACATATATATATATATATATATATATACACACACAGACACATACACACATTTATGCCTGGGATGTAGATTATTGTTTGCTGTCATCATATCACAGTCTATTTGCTTTTGCTAAAAAGAAAAAAAAAAAAAACACCCCACACCACACCAGTTAAAACAATTTTTAAGAGGTTATATAGCTTACACCTTTATCTTTCAGGGTGGAAGAGCCTGCCTTGCTAGTGTAACAGAAATCAATTTCCTAGAAGATAGAAGTCTTAGATAAAACTCCCAGGAAAAAGAATGATAAGACAAATTACTGACTTGTATCATATGGAAGGAGGAATCATTTCACAACTAACAGAGGAAATAGAGAACCTGATTTTATTGAATCATTTACTGAGAAGTAAACAGAACTGTACTTTGCATTCAAGGCACACAGTTTGAAAGGATATACAATATGCACGTGATAAGCCTGCATTGTATATGTATTCATGTTTTTCACATTTCCCTGATCAGGGCAATACAGTCCCCATATAGTCCATGGACATCAACTGTGTGTGTGTCCATCAGGAATTCTGCTTTTGCAGGACTTTTCTAAAGAGGAATACCCATGTAAAATAGTTAATGGGATAATCAATGTAATACTGGAATGCTGAGGGCTAAGAAATTGCCCAAGAGCAAAAAAATGTAAACATTTGGCAGAACCTCTTCATCCCAAACCAGTCACTAAATGAAAGATCATCTTCACAGGGGAAGGTCACTGGAATGGAAGAGTATGTAAACTCTACCTGATCATCTCTGCAGTAAGGAGGTTTTTTTTTTTTTTTAATAATTTTTGAAGAAACACTTTCCAAAAAAATTATCCTAGTTCAACTTTTCTAAAATATCTGCTACAAGATCAGAGTTTGATACTGTCATTTGCAATATGTGGCACTTTTTCAGATGGTTCCCACTGGCTAACAGAACTATTCAGAGAAGCAAGTACTTTATGATGCAAAGAAACACAGTTTGTCCCCAAAATATCTATGTGTCCATCCCACAATGTGTGCATGGTCATCCAAAAGACTCACAAACAAATGATTACACACAGTAGCGTCTCCGTCTCCAACTTCCATTCCCTGTACTTTATGAATGTACCAAACCAGCACCATGGTATGCTGGAATGCATCAAACTAGCACTAGCAAGAATATACAGTCTCCCAAGTAAATCTGAAGGGTTAAATTCCCACCGAAGATAGTGGGTGTTTCAATGTGCTGGGGACCTACTGGTCCATTATCGTTATACCCCTTCTTTAGTGACAATAAGACAGCTATTGAAAGGAAACAACCCCCTCTTTGTCAACATGACTTTGCTGTTAGAATGGTTTTCATAGATTAAAAAGTGCTGGGCAAAACTGATCTCAGAGGATATCATCCCTATCCAACCGGCTAGGATAGATTACCATCAGCTTTCAAAAGCGGCAGTGTATCTTTTCCAGCCCTGCGAGCCAAGCAGATGGATGCCTGGATGGACGGTGTGGGGGTAGCCATAGTAACCATCATCCCGTGGAGCACCCGCTCACATTTCTTTTTCTATCAATCACAGCTGGGGAGAAAAGGGAACAGCCCGCCAGGGTGCAGATATCCTATCAGACCTTCAGCGCTGAGCCCCAGCTGGGCTTTTCATTCCTCTTTAGTAATTTTCTAATCTCACCTTTCTTGTCCACACTTTAGAGATCATGAGTTAAATTCAGTCCTGGGGGAAGACCCCCTTGAAGGGGCAGCTTCCCCTGCTGCTGCTGTGGCTCACGTCACACATGGATGTGCGCTGTCTGCTTCCACCCCCTGCCAGGGGCAGGAGCCCCGTAGCACCACCAAAGCCCAACACAAACATCTCCCTCTCATTGCACCTCAGCTGTGTATTTCTCTCACCATCAGTATGGCATGGCTTGTGGAGAGAGGGCAGGGACAACCTGGTTCCCACCCTGCCTGCAGCCCAGCAGCCAGCTCTGATCTGAAAGCACAGGGCTAAGAGCTGCTTAGGCTGCTCTGCTAATGACTGATGGTGTGATCCAGCCTCAACTTTCACCTAAGGTTTTATCATTATTTCCATCAAGGGCAAAAGTTTCATTTCAAAGCAAAATTTAGTGACAGCTGAGGCAACTCCTCTAACTACCCTGGATGCACTCAGAACGGCAAGAACACATTATATAAGATGCCTATTGAATGGGAAATATAACCATTCATATTAAGTTAAGCCACCAAAACTCACACTTGTTACAGAGTCACAGACTGGTTGAGGTTGGCAGGCACCTCTGGTGATCGTCTAGTCCAACCCCCTGCCCAGAGCAGGGTCAGCTATTGCAGGTCACTCAGGGCCATCCATGTCAGTCGGGTTTTGAATATCTCCAGGGTTGGAAACTCCACAACGTCTCCGGGTAACCTGTTCCAGCACTTGACAGCCCTCACAGGGAAAAAGATTTTTCTTATGTTTAAAAGGAATTTCCTGTATTTCAGCCTCTGCCCATTGCCTCTTGTCCTGTCACTGGATACCACTGAGAAGAGTCTGCCTCTGTCTTCTTTACTCCCTCCTATCAGGTATATACACACATTGATACTGAGCCTTCCTCTTCTCTGGGCTGAAGAGTCACAGGTCTCTCAGACGCTCCTCCTATGTCAGGTGCTCCAGTCCCCCTTCATCATCTTTGTGGCTCTCTGCTGGACTCACTCCAGTATGTCCATGTCTGTCTTGTACTGGGGAGCCCAGCACTGGACACAGCACTCCAGACGTGGCCTCACCAGGGCTGAGCAGAGGGGAAGGATCACCTCCCTCCGCCTGCTGGCAACACTCTGCCTAATGCAGCTCAGGGCACATTTGCCTTGAACACAAGGGCACGTTGCTGGCTCATGGTCAACTTATTGTCCACTAGGACACCCAGGGCCTTCTCTGCAAAGCTGCCTTCCATCTGGTCAAGCCCCCAGCCTCTTCTGGTGCAAGGGGCTATTTCTCTCCAGGTGCAGGATTTGGCACCTCCCTTTGCTGAACTTCATGAGGTTCCTGTTGACCCATTTGTCCAGCCTGTTGAGGTCCCTCTGAATGGCAGCACAACCATCTGGTCTATCAACCACTCCTCCCAGTTTTGTATCATCTGCAAACTTGCTGAGGGTGCACTCAGTGACCATTGTCCAGGTCATTAACGAACAGGTTAAACAATATTGACCCCGGTATTGACCCCCGGGGGACACCATTAGTGACTGGCCTCTAGCTGGACTTTGTGCTGCTCATCACAACCCTCTGAGCTCTGCAGTTCGGCCAGCTTTCAGTCCATCTCACTATCCACTTCTATAGTTCGTACTTCATCAATTTGTCTATGAGGAAGTTAGGGGAGACAGTGTCAAAAGCCTCGCTAAAGTTAAGATAAACAACATCCACTGCTCTCCCATCATCGAACAAGCCAGTCGTTACATCGTAGAAGGCTATCAGGTTGGTCAGGCATTATTTCCCCTTCGTAAATCCATGCTGCCTACTCCCAGTCACCTTCTTGTCCTTAATAGGTTGGGAAATGGCTACCAGCAAGATTTGCTCCATCACCTTTCCAAGGGCTGAGGTGAGGCTGACCTGCCTGCAGTTCCCCAGATCCTCCTTCTTGCCCTTCTTGAAGATAGGAGTGACATTTGCTCTCTTCCAGTCCTCACAAACCTCCCCAAGTTGCCATGACCTTTCAAAGATGACCGAGAGTAACCTCACAGTAACATCGGCCAGCTCTCCAGCACACGTGGGTGCATCCCATCAGGTCCCACGGACTTGAGTGTGTCCAGTTTGTTTAAAGGTTCACTAACCTGATCCTCCTCCAGTAAGGGTAAGTCCTCCTTGCTCCAGACTTCCCCTCTGGTCTCAGGAGCCTGGGGTTCCTGGAGGCAAACCTTACCAGTAGATACTGAGTTGAAGAAGCATTGACCACCTCAGCCTTTTGCATGTGCTTTGCCACCAGGTCCCTTATTTCTTTAAGCAGTGGGACGACATTTTCCCTCATCTTCCTTTTGCTGCTGGTAGACCTGTAGAAGCCCTTCTCATGTTCCTTTACGTTCCTCACCAGATTCAGCTCCTAAGGGGCTTTGGCTTTCCTGATCCTGTCTGTACATGCTTGGACAGTGTTTCTATATTCTTCCTGGATCACCTGTCCCTGCTTCCACCTCTTGTACACTTCCTTTTTATGTTTGAGTTTAGTCTGGAGCTCCTTGTCCATCCATTCAGGCCTCCTGCTACCATTTGCTTCACTTCCTGCACATTGAGTGGACCGTTCTTGAGCTTGAGGAAAGCGATCCTTGAAAACTTACCAGCTCTTTTGTACCTCCTTCCCTCTAGGACCTTATCCCATGGAATTCTTCCAAGCAGGTCCCTGAACAGGCTAAAATCTGCTCTCCTGAAGTCCAGGGTTGGGATCCTGCTTTTTGCTTTTTTCCCCCTCCTCCTCCTCACAGGATCCTGAGCTCCACCATCCCATGGTGACTGCAGTCAAGACTGTCCCCGACCTTCCCCTTCCCCCATCCAGTTCCTTTGCATTTGTAAGTAGGAGATCCAGCAGAACACCTTGCCTCACCAGCTCCTCCATCTCCCGTGCTAGGAAGTTACCATCAGTGCACTCCAGAAACCTCCTGGATTGCTTGTGCCCTGCTGTGTTGCTCCTCCAGCAGACCCTGGGGTGGGTAAACTTCCCCATGAGGCCCAGGGCCTCCTTCCAGTTGTCTGAGAAAGGCCTCTCATCTACTTCTTCTCCTGATCAGCTGGTCCAAAGCAGACACCCACCATAGCATCACCCTCTAATCCAAAACAACGATGACCATTACATCCTCTCAACAAAAACTTTCCTTGTTCCCTTGAATGTCTCCAAGCCTCATATTGCAAACTTGCTTGAACTGAAGGAACTCTGAATACTAGACCTAAATAATAATTATATTAAGCAACTGCCAGCTACTATTGGTGATCTGATCTGCCTTCAGGAGCTTAATTTGCACAACAATCACCTGGAGTCAATCAGTGTTGCTTTGTGTAACTCCACCCTTCAAACAGCTCTTCAATTCTTGGACTTCAGCCAAAACAAAATTAAAGTACTTCCAATTCAGTTTTACCAACTGTGAGAACTTGTTAATTTGAAGCTCAATGACAATGTGTAGATTAGGTTGCCATTCAAGATGGGCCAGTTAGGTCACCTAGGCTTCATGTCAACAGCTCGAAACAACTGATTTTGTCCAGAGATTTTAGGAAACTCTCTCTTGAGAGCTTGGATCTTTTGGGGAATCCTTTTGAACAGCCTAATCCACTTGTTCCCATCACACAACTGAAAAATACTGTTGACTTTATTAGAATGCGCTGCAAGAAGAACCATAAATTACAGAATCACTTATGGTTGTCATCTCCTTCCTTCTTGAGCCTTTGTGAAGATCTGGAAGTGGCTAAAACATGCCAGCTGCAGCAGTTTTACCAGTGGGGAGAGGGCAGGTAAAGGGAGTTGGAAATCTTCCATTTCTGCCTCGCAGAGAGGTGGGCGCCCCATCTGATGCCAAGGGCAGGGGCTGCACAGCCCCCACTCACCCATCTACACTGCAGTTGCTCAGAGTCCTACTGCCAGCACATGCACACTGATGCTGAAATTAGGAGCCCTCACACATTAGTGGAATGGGGATTATTATTATTATTATTTTTTTTTTGCTTTCCTCTTTGCTTCTCTTCTCCCCACTTCACCTGAGTCTTGCAAAATTACATTTGTGAAACACAGCGGTATTAAGCCAGGAGTGCTGCAAAAAATGCTCACAAAGAAATTAATAATTCTGTATTCATCACAGGACTTGAATAATGTCCCTAGAACCACATGCTGAGAAAGGAGGAGAAAACCAAATATTGAACAGCTGCTCATTAGAAAAGCACCAGCCATCCTAAGCCGTGAAAGATGCAAGAGTCCTGTGGGGGGAAAATACTGTGTGACCGTGTAATTAAAGGCTCTATCAGAGTGTGCAGGGGGAAGCAATAAGGCTACACAGGCTTTGCAAACCTGGCATTCTTTTAAGGGAATTGCATGTAATTTTCTGGGGTCAAAAACCAGGAACCCAACCCCCCGGTCACAAATTGCAGTGCGTTTCGTTCCAGTGACACCTTCCAGGGGGGAGTCGAGGGATCAAGTGAACAGACCTCTGTCGCTTCAGCTGCGGGAGGACTGGCAGTGGCATCTGTTTGACATCCTCCACCTCATACCTAAATCAGGGGCGAGATGCTTTGCATGGGCAAATTTCTGGGTTGCACCAACATTTACTAACAGTAAAAGTACCCTGAAACTCCAGACTCGCCTGTGGCTCCCTGGGCACGTCGGCGAGGCCGCTGGTGGGTTTCCATGTGCCTTGCCCGCACAAGCATACGATTCTGCCAGGATGTTTTAACACAGGCAAAACAATATATTCTTCCCTGGCCTCATTCTTGAGAGCAGTGGAACTATTTTGGCAGCAATTTGAAAATGAAAAATCAGCTCCAAACAGACACTCAACATGAAAAATTTCATGTCTGATGGGTATTTGGCACAGCTGTCAGCAATTTACAACAGAGGTTCATAACAGCAGCATTGAGTAAATAGGTTACCTGCCTTTTTAGGGCCATGCCCTAAAATACTAATGTTCAAATTGGCAAGCAGTGGTACGGTTTTTTGGAATACAGGTGCGCAGATGGCATGACTGATCTCTGGATGTTCTAGAGAAGGAAGAGCAATTGCTGATGGATTGTTATCACTCCCAAAGCTTTCCAGAGAAACACCAGAAAAGGAGGCATTTTTGTAGTCTATCGAGATGTAAGAATAACACAAAAAACGTGGGCCAGCAGAACTGACTTTTGGAGCCTGCAGTTATCCTGCAAGACTCTTGTTTCAGGTTAATGGAGCATTAGCTTTGAAACCTGATGAGGTCAAAATGCAAGATGATCCACTAAAAAATTGCTCAGAATTAGAAGAAACATGAAGCTCCTGCTGCCATATCCTGTGGTGAGGTTTATCTGACATGGCTCAGCGTTGCACTTTTTAATCAGGAAACCCGCCTGCTCTGGGGTGCCTCAGTGGTGGGGCCCGGCCCCACACGTCTCTGCTGACCGGGTCCCAGCCCACCTTGTCCCAGCAGGGCATCCACGTGCAGCAGCCCTCGAGGGCAGCCACCCCGGTGCCTCCACATCGGTCAGCCCCAGGCCACCAGGTTTTAGACACCGACGCTCCATCCCTGGCCAACAAGGACGCAGTGCACGCAGGGGACGTGCCACCGACGGGATGGCAGCCATGCTGCGAATTGGACGAGCTTGGAGGAGTTTGGTGCCGTACATCCATGCAGTCCTAATTATTCTTGTCTGCAGCACTGTGCTCATCTCGCCTCTGGACATTTCCAGCCAGCTCCAGCCTGTCTTGGCTCGGTTATCTATTCTGAGCCAAAGCCCCGTCTGCGACGGGCTTGCAGCCGAGTAACCCTTATGGCTCTGGTGCCTTTCGTTGAAGGCAGCAGATTTCGGATTTTCTGTCTTCCTTTTGCCTTCTGCCCTCCCTGTCGTTTCCTTTATCTTCATGAGTTACGAACCTGCAGAGCTGTTCTGTGCCTACAGCTTTCCTGTGTGGCCAGCTTTAATGCAAGGGAATAAATAACACAAGACTGTCTTTATACCGATCTCTCTCTCAATATACTCTCAATATAAGTATATATAATTACAAGTATGTAAATGTAATGGAACAGCATGGATCTAATAGAAAGTTTTCTTTTTTTAACATTAAACTTGCAGATTTCATTAAAACATTGAGCTTCTGGAAAAACACCAAAATGCTCATTTTAATACCCAAGTTAAAACCACAGACTTCCTGTTTGGCTCAAATAACTGTGCAAAAGAGTTGCCCCAAGATAACATTATTTGCTTTTGGAAACAAGGGCATTTGTTCGCCCGAAGTGCTCGGAGGCCAGGCAGCAATGCTGCGGGGCCAGCGGGAGCAGCTGGCGCTCCGGGCTCAGTCCGATGCACACTGACGATCCCGCTCCCTTGCTGAGGTTGCTCTGCAGCCGAGGCCTTTGCTTTTACATGAGTGAAAATACCCTCAGACCCCACTGGAGATCTGGGTGCGTTCACAGCCCCCACCTGTACCCCCGAAATCTGGTGCCTGCCTGCAGCAGGGGGCAGGGGGCAGCGTGGGGTGGCAGAGGGGGGTTCAAGTCTGCCAGAGAGGGGTTATTTCAGAGACACCATTCAGGCAAATTCGGGGTGCTGCCATGCATTTGATCGTCTGTATCAACACATCATTTACTTCAGCCACACAACATGCATGGCAGATCCGCCCCCCCACACAGCTAAATAACGACTGCAGCACAAAGCGTGCTAAAGACACTGTGTTTCACAAACTGGCTCCAATGGGCCCCGTTGCCCACTAGTTTAAATCAGTTTAGCTCTAGGAGTCCTGGAGCTGCTGTAATTTACACCAGGTGAGAATGCAATCATTAGCAGTAAGTCTTTAATGTACTATGCAAAAAAAAAAAAAAGTCCTAAAAGAGCTCCAGACATGCAAAAGGCTTGGAACAAATAAATTATACAATGAATTTTATCTGTGTTCAGGTCCTGAACAAATTACTTCTCAGTATATACGTCTGTGGGAAATAAACATGCTTTGGAGTTTTTTCTGAAGCGCTTGGGAAAAAGAAAATACTTGCTATGATAAAGATAAAAAAAGAAAAAGAAAAACATACACACACACACACACACAGAGTCAAATCCTAATCTTTCAGAACCAAAATCTAAGCTGTGTATCTCTTTCGAAAGTGCAAGAAAAGCCCACCATCTCATAGGCGTTTACCCCCAGAATTTAATTTTCTGGTCTTTCTTCCCCTTAATACAAAGAAAAAGAGGACATGCCCCCTTCAAGTTGCACTCTAGACTCAAAGCTGCAGGTTGTGCTGGCCTCATTTTGTTGTTATTGCTCCTGTGCATCACCAAGGCAGCTGGATGCTTTGGCGTAAGGCTGTTCACATTCGATTGGGACGTCTTGCCCCAGGTTTTGGGCCCCTTTCAGGTGTAAACTGGCTTCCAGGGAGTTACATCTACTTGTAGCAGGGCTCTGCTTTGTCCCTTGCCTTCAAAGGGCCACCGGGGGCAGTTATTAGCTGTATGTATTCAGAGCAGAGAAAAGGCTCTAGGCTCACCCCGAGACAGGGTAAGGAAGAAGACTCCAACTGACTGGCAGTTATTGATGTGGCTTTCCCTTAAATCGGGTACACATACTGACTTTTTGTGAACACAGTTAAGATGATATTTGAAAGATTATTAGCATCTCACCTCCACTGCACCACACCTGCACACCACTCAGACACTCTGAATAAAATGGCAAGGTCCAGGAGGGGAGGAATCTATGGTCACCTACGTCACCTTCTTCACATTTTAGGAGAAAGAGAGGTTTTCTGTGAATTACAGCCATATTTTATTGTTTGTAACTTTTAACAAAAATAATAGCATCCTTCAACTTTTTCGCCTTTGCAAAAAATGAGCCATTTTCAATCTAACTGCAAACATGACTGTAGCCTATTTGCATCACCTGTTTCTCAGGTGAGAAAGCAAATTGGGACTATCTGCCCAGTCCCATACTCGCTGAAGTTAAGTGTGGTGTTGGCCAGCCTGGCGCCGGGCCCTGCCGCACTCCCTGGCGTGCTTCCTACTGATCAGACGGGTCCCAGGTTTGGCACACTGGCTTCTGCGGACTTGGCACTGGGCTTTAAATGACTACGCAAAGTCACCGGATAAGCTGTCGGCAGTCAGAAATGAGTCATTAGTATGCTGCCAACACAGTATTCAGTGACAAAACCCAGCTGCCACTGTAGTCAAGAATGCAGTTTCTTTAGCACTACTGTAAGTCTTATTAGCATAGAAATCAAGTGTATGTATGTAATTGAATTTCTTTGTCGCATCCTAGTATGAGATTTTCCATCAATCCTGATTGTTACTAAATTTGAACTAACAGCCCATATTTGCACTTAAGCAACATCTGAAAGAGGGCTACACAAAGAAAGACTTTCCTAAGTCAACGCATCCTAGAAAACAGCAGCTGCGCAAAGGCACAGGCAAGCAATATTTAATTTTCCTTCCCATAACACTCTATCTTTTGGAAGCTCTGCTTTAAAACTGTGCTCTCTTGGCAGCTTCTCGTTTTCTCTCTCCAGAAGAGAGCTGCGATTGAGCCTGTGTGAGAGCAGGGGCTGTTCCCAGCAGGAAAGGCTGCCTGTCAGGATGTTGTGATGTAGATTACTGTTGATTAGGAAGTGAGATAATACCGTAGGCACAGGTCACTTCAGGCCACCGATTGAACTGAGCCCCATGCCTAGAACAGAAGCAAGCAATAAAGCACAGAGCAGGGGGAATACCAAAAATATTTTGGAATTAGCATTTTAACTTTACTGAGGTGGGAACGACTGTTCAGAAGCAAAATGAGTCTTAGAAACAGAAATTTAGGGGCTGCCCCCTGGCGGGTTGAGGATATGCAGGTGGTGGGTGAGGGCTAGCTCACCTAGACCAGACTGAGAAGGCAGCCCCTATGAGGAGTGGTGATTTCTCATGGGAATATGCTATCCTAGATTAGCCACACAGCTGTATTTTCCTACATTTTCCAGGCATACTTGTGGTTAAAATCACAGCCACTTGGTGAGGTGGAAAAAGATGGTGAGCAAGGAAACTAAATATCCTCTCCCTGTAGAGAGGGTCATTCCAGACCTTGCCTGGGTTGCGTTGCTAATGACTGTAAACAGGTCACTTCGGCTCCATTTCACCAAGGTCCCTGTGTTACCAAAGGCCCCAGACAAGAAAGTCTCAAAGCGGGGGGGAATGGGGGAACTGTTACCAGCTCGGACAAGAAGGAGTCTCAACAGGAGCCCAGACAAACATACCCAAGGACACAGGTGCAGCTGGGACTGATACATCCGTTTTTCCTTCCCCAAGCGCTAAGCCCCGATATCAGGACTCCTCCGAATCAGTGGGAAGGAAGCAGCAAGCTCCCGATGCCCCTGCTGCGACACAGTGCTATCGCATGAAGCAAGAGGCATTGGGGAAGGGTGCTAATTCGCACTACAAGCCGCAGCCCCCAGTCCTGCCGTCCACTGTGCCAGCCCGGGACCAGGCTGGTCTGGACTTTCCCCTCGGGGGATCATCAGGGAGGCAGGGAGGGACCAGGGCTGAGCGGTATTTGCTTTTCAGGGGAGTTTCCGTCTGCACTGTGACTAATTGCACCACCTCAGTCAAGTCATGTAACTTTTTGTCTCCCTTTGGACCTCTATAAAACTGGCTTTTGTCCCAGGCTTGATTTACCATTATTTTATGTTTTGTTTCTCCTGGGCTTTTCTTCTATTGCTCTGATTTCACTGCATGTTATAGTCAGTTCCTTTCTAGTTTTATATAAAACATCCTTCTGCGATTTTGAAGATTTTATCAATGCTCAGGGAAAGCTGTCTTGTCAAAGAAAAAAAAAAGGTGATGGTTCATTTTAAACAACATAAGAGAACAGATAAGATAAGATAATAAAACTTAAGAGTTTTGGAGAAAGGAAACTCTAATCTGATGGCTATTGCCCCACCCTGCTCCCACCCTGCCTGGTGACTCCCTGCGCCGTCGGGACTCAGCAGCACTGGGCAGCCGCCAGCCCGCCCTCTGCAAAGCGGGATGGGTCGAGCATCGAGCAGGGCTTCTCCAAGGCGAGGACCTTGCTGTTTAGCATCAGTGGCACGCTCCCATACCGACCGCTACTCTGCGGCAAGGCCATTTCTGCAGGAAAGCTGCAGCCCCGGCTCTCTCCCCGAATCCGTTGGTGTTTTTGGCAGCGAGTGCTACAAATTGGGGTACCTCTGATGTCAGTGTTGCATTTGTCAGATCCTGTTGCAGATACTAATTATCCCCAAGGGCATAAAAATGCTTTTGCTCCAACAAAACACTTAACACGAACTGATATCACTGCCAGTCTGTCTCTCTTGGGGATTTTTTTCTTTTGGCTAATTTGCTAATTTAGTAAATATTTGGAAATCCATGTTTCTGTAATAACTAGAACACTGGACAGCATTCCCTTTTGTTCAAAATTGTTTGCAGAAATAGACAAAGTTATATTAAGAATCCTAGTTAATACTCGCCGGGTTAAAGACAAGAGATCCTAAGTAAAAAAGGGGTGTGGGGGGGGGCGGGGAGCAGGAATTTGTTAGAGCAAAGTTCAACACTGCCTTGAAGAAAACCCACACTGAACGCAGAAGCTCAAAAATACAGCAAAGGAAATGAATGCCAAAGATGGGATAATAAGTATTAATCCTCAAAAGACTCATAGATGGCAAGAGGTTCCCTCTAGCCTATGTCCCAGAGGGCCAGACCATGCACGGAAAGGCATGACTTGTCCCCAAGCGAGGGACGCGGCAAGCGCAGCCACCCCCGAGGCAAGCGTGCCCGAGCCGAGGCTCCCCCAAGGCTGCCCGCCCACGGCGATGCCCTGGCTCCTTCCTGCCGTGCCCCTGCCATGCTCACAGGCCCCTCAAAGGGGCCCAAATATACATGTCCAAGGGGTTAGTGAGCAGTGAGAGACGTTACCCTGTAGGGCAGTTCTCAAAAAACAGAGCAAACGTGGCAGCAAGCGCCTGACAGCCCAGTTAAGAAGCCCAGACCTTCTCAGGAGAAAACCTCCTGTTCACACAAATCGTTATCAGACCTAAGGACTAAAGAGAGGCCAGAATACAAACCCAAATATCAGCAAAGGACAGCAAAGCTCTCAAGAAAATAAAAAAGGCAGTTTTTGAAAATGGACACACGGGGCTTAGATTCAAGTGACCTATCTCAGATACCTCCTGCAGGCTGTGGTTGCATGAGTTTTCCTCCCGTCTCCCAGGAAGGCCTCCCAGTCCTCGCTGCTGTGGCCGTGCTGCTACAGGCACCACGTACACCCCAAAATTACTTTAATTATGGGACAAGCACTTTCCAGGGTATTGAATAACAAGCTATTTTAGACAGGGCAAACCCCAGGGGACTAAGTTCTCCTTTAAACTGAAAGCGAATCAGCATGGTTTACAAAGCACACACGTGACTCCTTTGAGGCAGCTTATCAAGAGGGCTCTTTGTGGGAAGGTAACCTGCCTTTTCATAACTGGGTCAAAGTGTGAGGCTCTCTATGGAGAGACTTTCTCCCCGATGACAGGCCAGGCAGGTAATGCTATTGCTGACTTCAATAAGGATGCAAAACAAAGAGTTAGGAATTTGCATTACAATACATTAAGCACCCCTTTCACCTGCCACTGGAGTCAGCCAGCGCAGAGCCAACAGGCTTTTCCAGAGGGTTGGGAGGCACTAAAACAGACTGCAACACTGCGTCCCCGTTACAAGTATTTCCACAGTATAAATCCACTAAAGCTCTTTGACGGAAGAAGAAATAATTATCCTCTCTCTTCTCTCAAGAGATGTGAGGAATAAAAGTAATAAAAAAAAAATCAATGGGATCTGGCACTCTGTGGATGCATTTGGACATGCTGAAGTCAGACCTGAGCACTGCAGAGCAGCCTGCTCCTTTTTCATGGTGCAAAAATCCTATTCTCCAAACCAGAGGGGAGCCCTCTCAGCTATCATTGCCATCCTCACATGCCCCTGCCCCTTAACACTTCCCATCTGGGTTCAAACCCTTGCATTCCTCCCGTCTTGGAAAATGTGATTTAGTGCGATCCAGCCTGTTCCATCCCGGCAGGCTGGGTATCTCCTTCGCAGGGGGCGGGGGGCAGACAGGGGGCAGTCTGGGATGTAAAGAACGTCGTTAGCTTTGCTGACATTAAAGTGAAAAATGAGCAGGACAGACCCCCGGCACACCACACCGGACGACCAGCCCCGCAATGAACATCGGAAAGTAGCACCAGGTACCTTGTGATCAACAATGTAATTTAATTACGTGAACCCTGCTATACTGTCTCAACATACATTACTACATGTGCATCAAAATACCAGAGTTAAGTACGTTAGGACTGTGTCTGTACCTGAATCTGCTGATTCATCTCTCAAAGCTGCATTAAGCAGCTGTACTTTCTAGCCTTGCAGATGTCTATTTTAATCATCTGTCTTAAAATATCAGCTGTTTTTATGCCCTATTCTGAAGCTTAACATCCCTCACAGAGACTGAGCTGTTTCCCCCAAGTGCTGCTGTCCAATGAAACTGGAAGAAGGCAGGAAACAAAAAACATAAGAATGAGTTACTTTTGTTCCTATTGATTCTCACACATCTTGCACCGCTTGCAACTGCAGCACCTTGGGAGAGCATAGCTGCAGAGCCTGAGCCTGCTGTCCAGATGAGACCGGGGGGATGCTTGCATTGGAGATCTGAGATGTGACCAGTTAAGGTATGAACCACATGAAAAGCAGAGATTCAACTTGGCAGAGATCTTTCTCCCAGCCTTCCTCACTCTCTTCTGACTTGCTGGCTAATAAAACTGCCTCTGTACGTCAGAGAAGCTGTTGCTTTCCATAGTAAAATATCCTGTCACAAAGCAAGGTCAAGGGCCCTTCCTAAGCCACACTTACAGCATCAGCTCACTGACTTCTCCACTCCCCTTTCAGTTTATTTTAATTCAGCAAAAACTAACCAAAAATGTTTTTCTTTCCGAGAATATTGCTCCTTTCTGAACACTATCCTCCCTCCCCCTGCTGCGCTCTGGCTTTCCAAGGCACGCTGTGCGTACGCGATCCAAGTATCTCAGCTATTCCCAAGGTACCCGCCCTGCGTGTAGACACGGGGCCTAAGATCATCTGTAATCCTGCTAATTATGATAATTGTGCCCATTAAGGATTCATTACAGAGTTCACTTTTAGCAGGCACTTCCACAGATGCTCGCAGCCAAAACCCCCCCAGCCAGCTCTGCATGCACAACCCCTCACAGGTCCCCAAGGTGCAGCCGCATGGAGTGTGCCATGTCACGTCCCCACCACACACTCTAACTGGGCAGCTTTGCTTACCCACAGCTGGTGGATATTGCTCATCATAACCAAGCGAAGGCCTTCAGCAGGTCTCCCTTCCGTGGGTACGATAAGAAGGTAACACCCAGCAGAGAAAACTGGAGAAAAAATACTTTTAACTCTTTTTGCCCTTTGCCAGAAAATGTGCTCTTGGATCTCCCTCACAAGTTAGGTAAACCAATTAAGCCAAAATATTTAAGCGCCTCACGCTTCCATTACAGAGCTTTTCTGCTTCGAACAAATGGGAGAACAATGGAGCAGTAAAGCTTGCATTTTATCGCTCATAATAACTGCTCGTAGTCCCTAGTTTCCAAGAACCTGGCACATCTGGCTCAGGCGTGTAGCAACACACTCTTTTTTTCCCCCTTCTGGTGACTCATTTATAGCTCCTCAAGGAAAAATTACTGCTACTGGCACAGCAAAACCAGCCTCCCAGGCAGCGATACGATCAGATGTGCGAAGAGGAGCGAGGTGAGGAGGCTCCCTGGGCGGGGGGCCCGAAGCCCCGCAGCCGGAGGGGCGCGAACGGCCCCTGGCATGGGGCCGCATCTGGCTCACAGCGATCCTCCTTGCTACCCTTGGTCTGGGGCTCAGGCTCTGCCTGGGGCCGGCCGGCATTGCAGAGGGCGATCCACCCCTTTCCCAGACCCACGTCCCTAGGTGGGCCAATGGCGGCTTGCAGCAGCCTCTCTGAGCTGGTGGGTGGCTAAAGCCGGTTACGATTCCTCACCCAAAGCAATGCAAAATTGCCAGGCCCTTGGCATGTGAGCCACTGTCCATGTAACTCGAAGAAACAGCTTACAAACCAATTCTGAGAGCTTTCGTGCTAACAAAGCTCTGCTTTTGCTCAGTAACAAATAGTTGCTGCTAGTTAAGATATCTTTATTTTTAACTCTCATTTTCAGTTTCTCAAGCCTGTTTGGTAGGTGAAAATGCACGTGCTCCTAACGGTGGCAGGGCAAACGCTGCTGATGATTATTTCACGGCTACAACACATCACATTAGGTGGTCCTATCTTAATGCAGTAGACAGCTGAGGGGTGGGGAGGGGAAACTGATATATGCTAACCATGAGGTCTCGCTGCCTGCCTGGGAAATAAAGGACACCAAAATATAACTGCGTGGGAAGGACTTCCAAGAAGAATTTGTCCCAAACCATTTCTGGAAACTGATGATAACATTATTTACCCAAATACAGGAAGCTCAAGATTGCAGTGAATGACGAAAGGCAAGAACTAAGAATGAGGAGGAGAAATATGTTCTCCTTCCCCCACCCCAACCAAAAGAAGAAAGAAAGAAAAACCCGCTACCAAAACCCCAATATTTAGGTTGTGCACTCACAGGCTGACGTATCCCTCTGTGTCCATGTCTGTGCATTTTGCACCTACACACGCCTGCCTGGCCCCCTTTGGGTTCGAGTGCCAGGGGCTCTTTCCAAAGCAACGTACAGCATCCTGCGGAGAAGAGCCCAGCTGTTGGGATCCTTCCCAGAAATCAAACACTGCAACATCCAAGCCTTTCTGGCTTTTCATTAGTTAATCTAGGGTTACCCAGAAACCTGAGAGCAACAAAATCCCCTCCAAGTAGCAGGGGCCCAAAACACAGGGGTGAGCACTGCACCACCCGTGGGCTTATTTATTTATTTGTTTGTTTGTGCCCGTGCGTTTATGTACATTTCACATACATCTGGTTTGAACTCTGGGAGCCTGAGCACTCGATTTGGGATCCAGCTGTTTGAAATCACCAGGAATGTACATTCCCACCAGCAGCGTAAATCCAAAATAAAAAAGGCACAGAGCCCAGCCGGCCGAGGGAGGGGCCGAGGGGGGATTAGCTCTCGCAGAATGGCGTCCTAGCTGCTGGTGTATTTATTTTTTAAGTGGCTGCCTGCTTTGTAATAAAAAAAGACTTTGGTTATTTTGGAATCGGTCGCAGTGCAAAGCTTCCCTCAGCATTTGCTCATTGTCGTTCCCAGCCATTTCCTGTGCTGCAGTTTGATCGAATGAAAGCAGCACAGGTTCAAGGTGTTTTGTTACAGGGACAGCCTGACTGACCTGCATTTGGAAGTATGTTATTTATTGCAGCAATGTGAAATAGCCTAGCCACTGTATATTTGCCGAAAGACAGAGGGATCCCTACTTGTCACTGGCCATGGCTTAACTTCTCCAAGGCCAACTCAGCTCTTTTGGGGCTTCAGAAAACTGCGGACCGCAGTCACTCCGGTCTTGCTTTCGTGGCATACTAATAGCATTCCTGATCTGGTCACGGGATGCCAAGTACCAATGCCATACAAACTGACTTTTCCGAGTTGTCTGTGCTCAAAAAAAAAAAAAAAAAAAAAAAAATCAGCAGGTTGACCTTGCATTAGTCAGCTTTGTGCTAGCTCAGGTATAACCTGTCCTCCTGCAGCCAGAGTCAAGCCACATCCTCAGCATATGCTCCATATCGTGAACTTTGTAAAATTTAACACACGCGCACACATCTCTGGGACACAGCTGTACCTCTGGGCAAGCCAGCACAGAGCAGCCGCAGCATTAGCGGCTGCTACGGCACGGGCTGCCACCCACCGACCTTAGGGGCAGTTAGATGTGGCCCTTAGGCACAGAGATGCATCAAGGATCTCAGCAGAAAACATAGAAGGGCCTGCTACAGAGATCACCCCTCCCCTCCTAGCTCTTATTTAATACAAAAGGGAGAAGTTAGCTTTCTCAGGCCTTCTTTAAGCCCCCAAATAAATTATTAGATTTTTCAGAAGTGTTCTTTTAGTGAGATCTGTGAACATGATAATTTCTTAAGATTTTGACAGTATCTGCTTTGGCACCTGAGTGTGGAATTGAAGTTATAATGCAAATATCTCAGCCCAAGTGGGGAAAAGAAAAGTTAATGCATCCTACAGCACCAGCATATTCCTGGCCTTACACCCTAAATGAGCTATGCAGCAAGTGCAAACACATGGATTAGCAGGTCACTGTTTCCTGCAAAGATGGGTATTTTTATATACACAGAAAAAATGCATTCATGGAAAGGAAAAGCAAGAGCAAAGTTGGCAATTGAAAGGTTAATTACTATCATTAAGAAAAAAAATCCCACTTCAGGCACATCAGCTTTAAAGCTGGCTGGAAGTGGCCCTCTTAGAGCTGGAAACAAGGTACAGCCATAAATAGAAGCCCTTTAGTCTATGATAAAATAAGTGTGATGTGATACAAGGTCCGTGATAAAACATCACTTTAAAAGCACCTTAACAAAACAAGGGAAGGGGCAAATCAGTTCAGTGAACTCTGAGAGCCCCTGAAGCCAACGGGGTCTCTCGCTGATGTCCGAGGTGTTTTCTGCCCACCTTCCCCAGGCTGGCTCAGGCTTGGGGCTGTGACCACTAAGCAGGGTTGATTTACACCAGGACTCATTAGTATTAGTAGGTGAGCCCTGGGCCCTGCAATATTAGGCCCTGCCTTTACTGCTGCAGAAACCCCCCTGGAGCATGTTCATGCCTTTGCAGCCACACACCCGTCCAACCCTGGTTCTTCTCCAGCTTCCCGGCACATAGCTAGGAGGGATCGATGCTCCTCCATGGTTCCTCTGGTGGCTTTTCACCCTTTCAGCATTTAGCACCACCGTTCCTAGTCTTCAGGCTGCTCTTTGCAAGTCCTCGCCAGGTGAATAGCTGCAGCTGAGCACAGCTCTCAGTAGTGTTTGCTGGTGGATACCTTGCACTGGGGACAAAATCAAGACAAATGTGCATGGTAAAACCTACCAAAGTAATGAGAAACAAAAAAAGTCAGCAGCCTCCTCGTGACTCAGATGCATTTCAGTGTCAGACATGGCATATTAGTGTTCAGGTGACAACCTTTTTTACAGTAGCAATGCATGTTTTGCAATCACATCCCTTCTGAGCCCACCAGTGATTGAGTGCTGATAATTAAAATGATTCTGATCTTCCTCAGGAAGATTGTTTATGCATTTATTCTGCTAGCTCTTTTTTCCAGTGAAAGTGCCTTGATGACACTTTCTTTAAATGCTCCTGCAACACCTGCCACTGCAGAGACTTGCTGAGGAATAACTTACAACCATGATTAAATATGAGCTAAGTGGAAGAGAGAATACTTGAACTAAAACCCTTTGCCTGTGTTGATTCAAATTAAAAACATAGTTTTTTTTCTCCGGTGAGGTAAAGCCCAAAACATTGCAGCACACTGTATTCATGCTGATGTTATTCAATCACTGCTCTCACTGATGATTTTAGCTTTATCTGCTGTTAATTCTTCCTCAGCTGCACAACAGTTAGTAGAAGTCATGTGAAAGCAGTTGACTTGACGTTATCTAATGTCATTAACATTATGGTTCCAAAGGAAAGTGTGATTTCTTTTATATTCTTTCATGGCTGCGGCTGATAATTGCTTCCTGTCTCACACCTACACAAAATCCATGAATATAAGTACAGGGTTGCAGCGCAGAGTTCAGTCAGAAGGGAGTATTGATTTGTGTATAAATCAGAAGCTGTCTTCCTCTGGTGGTATTTACATGAAAAAACAATAGCACTTTTCTGAAAAACCTGCATAATCAAGAAAGAGTCTTGTATTTAAGAAAACCTCACTCATAGATTATGGGGCCAGAAGGAAACAATATGATAATCTAATTTCATCTGCATAATGCTAGCTTTAGGATTTCCCAAATTAATTTAGCTTTGATCTACAGCATAGATGTTAGGAAAAAAAAAAAAGAGCATCCACTCATTTGGGTAGATTTTTAAGTTCATCTTTTCATTTATATGCACACAAATTATTGCAGTGTTTGCCCGTGCTACAGCTCTGATACTGGCAGAGCCGGATGCTGGGAAGCATCTGTGGCCCTACTGTAGGGAGAGGGGTTGGGGGTACACAGCTGGGTGACTACTGGCATCCGCATTGCTAATGCAGGTGGGGAGGAGTGGTGGTAACTTCTTCAGCTCCCTCACTTGGAAAATCCTCACCTGGACTGGGATAGGCATTGCAAATGGCTGCACTTGTCAGCATTATGGACAGCAGCCGAACGAGGAGATGCTACCCTTCTCAACAGGTAATAATGTACTTTTGGGGACACATGTAATCCTGTCCACGGGGCAATGAAGTCAAAAATGCAAAGGTGGAGCAGATCTGCACGTGGCACCGTGCTGCCGGACCTGACGCCTGGGAAGCAGGCAGGAAGGCACAGCCTTGCACAAGCTGGGGTCTGGCCGGGAGGGCCCCCGCGCTGGCGGTGCCTCCACGGCAACAGCAGGCTGCCTTTCCACGACCACAGACAGCTGCAGAGGGCCCAGCGCTGCTCTGGGGCCTGTTCGGGGGTAAATGGCATCCTCCAGTGTACATGCCAGGCTGGCCCTGGAGAAAAGGGTGGCCTGCTCCTCCATCCCCATCACCTGGGCTTGGAAACACTCATAAAGACAACTTGCTCCCCTGGCAACTGAAAGTGTGTCTGCAGGGAGCCTTTAGGACGGGAAGTCTGAACCGAGATACTTCTATTGTTTCAGCATTATTTGACCTGCCAGCACCACCTCGGGTCTCAGCTCCGCACGGGCATTGCACTGGTTAATAGTGGGGAACTAGTAAGCAGCAGAGACGCGTCACAATAGCATTTGCTTTGCTCGGGTTTTGTGAGGGAAATGGGAGAGGGTAAGTAAAAGATCACTTTAACCTAATAAGGCTGTTTCTGCTCTAGGAGGTATAACAATATCCACAAAAACCTTCCTTTTCACCCTCCCTGAAATAGCTGCACCAGCACAAAATAAGACCATGTTGGTACCTTTACCAAACATCCATCACTGAGTAGTCATCTTAAATTTACTGTTTTGGGAACACTTGCAGCATCTTGACTTTGCCTCAGGCTACTAGCAATTAAAGCTCATTTTTGTCAGCTGAGAAGGAATCAATCAGAAGTGATGACTACATTAATATTATTCATCATCCTCTGAAGATTTACTTCTAGAGAGTTACCTAAAGAATTAATATTAAATTTGATTTTGTGAAGCATTCTCAGATGTTATAATAAATGCATACTAACAGTCTATTTATGAGGCCACACTGCAGAGAGATTAAAAGCTGATCAATTATGACATGCTTTCATTCTTGAACAGGAGCCTGCTTGAAAAAACATGATCCATGCAGAGGATAATCATGTGTATTAAGTCACATCACAATCTGTTCTGCTACTGACCAACTAGTGTTCGTTAGATTAAAACCACTGCTAGGAAATAGCTAACCAATTAATCAAACTGGCTCATTTCCAACAGCTTTCGTTTGGTCAATTGTGCCTCCAATCTATTTTTACAGAGACAGTCAACTGAACAGGAAAAGTTACTGCAATGGAAAGACAAGAGCAATGTTTCAAGAAAACACTGTAAAGATTGCATATATTTTTTGATGTTTATAACTAAGTCAGAAAAAAAAAGTGTAAATATCTTATTTCCACATATTAAGGAAAGATGATGTAGAAGTAGGACTGTCAAAGCACATGCATACATGCGCTAGTTATCCTGTTCACCAAGTAGCATTCTCCATAGATGAAAGAGCAGCGTGAAACATTTTAGGTCTCATTAAGACATAAGAAGCAGCATCATATTAAGCACTTGTACCACTGAGCTCAAAGAAATTATACAGGTTAGTAAGTTATTCTTGAACCTGAGACCTAGCTATAGCTCAGTTATTAATGATTTAAAGCAATAGCAAAGCCTAGTGGGATTTTCTCATGAAATTGTTTTTCTGTTAGTAAGACCCCTGCCAGATCCAGAGAGAGAGACCTCAGTGTTGTGTTGCTCTGCCTAACAACAAAACGCCCAGCTCTAGGGCGAGAGCCCACAAACTCAGTTTTATCTGTTAATAAAAGAATATCTGTTGAAAGAAATACATAATAAAATACCTAATAAAAATGTTGCCTCGTCAAGTATCTTCAAAAGATGTGGTAAAGTCTAGTGTTTGGCCTTGGTGCTACCATGGAAGTGAGATCTCTGAGTTCAACTCCCTCCTCAGCTTGGAGACCTTCAAACCCATAGTAACCATAAAAGATCCTAAATGCAAACCTAGAGGCTATGCTGTAACTGTGGAGAGTCACTGGGGAAAACACTCCCTCCCATCCCCTCTTGTGAAGCAGGACTGCTGGGCAGACTGGGCTTGGAAGGCCATGAGGCAAGACAGAAATAAAGCAAGAAAATAACCTGATTACGTAAAGTGAAAACCACTATATGTAGACCAGAAGGAAGATATTCGCCTTGTCAGGACAGTCACAGATGCCCAAGCCCCTTTAAGAATATATGATTTTTCTCCTACTGAACCCAGGACGATTTAGAGACTGAACCTACCCAGGTGCTGTGGAAACTCGCACTGTAGCTTACGTGCATATTGACTTATCTACCAGCTTGAGAAATCAGATCCTAACTGTTCACAGCACGATAGCCTAAATTGCAAGAAGGTGATATTGTCTTCTGCATGCAGAATTAGTTAATTCCCATCTGCTGATGTGCATCCTCAAAAGAGAGATTAAAAGCCAGGCAGATAATTAAAACAGAAATGTTTAAGAATATTCACTCAGGCTAGCAGCTGAATTCACTTTTGCTCTTATCATGTCTTCTTAGCGTTCTCTCCCCCAAGCATTTGGTAAATTTGCTTTCTGACAGAGATGCTCACTAGACATTCATATTTTATGAAATGCTTAAAAGAATATCTGTAAAAAGCAAATTTCAAATATGTCACCACAAATATTTGCACTAGGCAGCCTGAATGTTAACCCTTGCCAGCCATGAGTCATGTCATTTGTTCTCCCTGATGGAGCAGAGCACAGGTGAGAAGTCCAGGGAGAAAGGGAAACGTTAATGATTAAACATGCACAGACACTCTTACAGATGGAGCCATACCTTCCAAAGCTGTAAGATATCCAACTGACCAGGAGACATCATAAGCCTGGTCAGCACTCAAGATCCTTTATGAATGCATAGGTGGAGAAGTAGCTGGAGAAGTAGCTCGGTTGAGCACCCATAAGGCCGTCCAAGAGTGGTCCTGGCTAGACCAGCCAGCAGGGGCCAAGGACTCCCGCCAGCTATTGGGACATGGAACAGTGAGAAGATCAATGGCTCTGGCACGGCATCGTGCCAGCTTGGCTGGGAGCTTGCGGGGCAGAGCTGGCTTGGTCCAGCTGGCCACCAGCGTACAGAGGCCAGCATACATCCACGTGGGCACTCCTTCAGGGCCTTGCAATTTTAAGGCCCCCCGCTAAGACCAATCAGCATTTTCGCAAGAGCTTTGAAGACTGTAATTTTCAACTGGTGATCCTACAATGATACTTGCGTGGTTCCCGTTCATTTGTTTGCCTAAACCCTAATTATTTGAGAAAATGTTCCTGGCAGAATTGCAAGAAGTGAGCTTTATTCTTAGTGCACTTAACATGCAGATAAATGCTGCTACAACTATGTCCAAATTCCATAGTCCTTAAAAAGCATGGAATTTGAACCATCAAGTTAACTAATTCGTTAATATCTCTGGCCCAATTTGAAGTAATTATGATAGTTTCACCTTCATTTACTTGAATTAGAGTTTATCCGGAGTACAGATCACGCAAAAAATGAAAGACTTCCAAAGATTAATGGGATTATAAATGACTCTTGCATAATTAATTTTTTTTCAAATGCTTACTGAATTGGACATGTGTGCCTCATAATAACTTCAATGCTTTCAGAAATTTCATGTCAGTAGTAAAAGTGCCCTAAGATGAGGATAGTCCCCAAATGCATCCATTTGTTCACAGAAGAGATTTCTGGTTTCAACTTCCCTCTAAGAAGCTCCTTCAGCACAGGATGGTTAAAATCTGTTTGTTAATGAGTAAGAAAGTTTTATGACAAGGAAATCCAGAAAAAAGGAGTAAGCTCTTTTATTTTTTTCTTATAAAAATTAAATATTTAAAATAGCTATACAATAATTGTTGTTTCAGCATCAAGGAATGGAAATGGTGTTCCTTTGTCCCTCTTTTTTACGTGGCTATTTTTCCATATGGAATTGATGTTTACTGTTACATGCGTCTATACAGACAACTGTTAGTGTCTGCAGGAAATTCGGTAGGCGATGAGGACATCAGAGTGAATGAGATAAGTCACATGTGACACGACAATCAAGCTTTAAACAAAACATCCGAAAACCGCTGCCTAAGTTTGATTTCAGTTATGTATTATATACATAATACATATTGGTTTTACAAGTGCTGAGCACTCAGCACTTTCTACGAAAGTTATGCATTCATCTCTTCTCTAATTCAGGGCGGTACCAAGATGTGATGATAAAGAAAGGCTTAGTTTTACCCTTTTGTTTAAATCTTGGCTGTGGGAATAGGAGACTCCTATTTTGCAGCATCTTGGCCAACCTGTCCTAGCAGTGATGCACTCGGTCAAGGAAAACCGGGCTGGGGGCACAGGTGCGTGGCGCCCACCCGGGGGCATCCTGCTGACCAAACTAACTCACTCCTAGCAGGAGCAGGAAGAAGCTCTTTCTTCGTATGCTTTTTAAGTCTCTAGCTATTCCATGATGAGATATCTTAAGTGCAACGTCATGGAGGGTTCATCTTAAAATTTGGGTGCGCTTTATCCAGAGGAGCCCTCACTGGGTCACTCTCCTTCATGAGCAAGATGCCGGCTCCTTACTCAGCTTCATGGGACACAGGGTCTTGGTGGCAGCATCGCCTGGCGGCCCACCACCACGGCAGCATCTCCAGCCATGGAGACCAGGGCAGGCCAGTCAATCAGCTTTTGCAGGTACTGGGCCAGTTGGTGTTACTGGTGCAAACTGCAGAAAGTGTAGCAAACCCTAGGAAAAAGGAAGGGCAGGAAGGGGAAAGCTCTTGGTCTACAAAACAGGCAACTCCCACTCCGTGGGAACGCAGGGAGACCCACACAAGGGAACATGGCGAGGGGGTATAGATGGGGCTTGCGAAACCATTTGTATACCAATTGTTATCCAAAACCTCCCAATTTTGCAGGGACGTTCCTCTATTTAAACACCATCAATACATAGTCTGTGTTTTAAATATCCTTAAACAGTAAACTATGCCTGCTGAACGTTGCCTAAAGGTGTCTCACTGTTTCCTTTGTAACAACAATCTGCTATCAAGGCAAGGAAAAGATACGAAACAAACCTTACAATTAAGCAGATAACAGCTCTTCTAGTCTGTTGTTCAAGTGGGAAAACCAGATAAGAGATGCATCAGCTGGCCCAGGCAGATGCTCGAGGCTAAAGTGGGTTTTCTTTTCCGTGCGATGGGGTAGGGCTTGCGTCCCAACAGTGGTGTGGGCCACAGGAGAAGGGCACATCCCGGTCTCTGACCCGCGAGGGGGCGAGCCTCCAGGGCAGGCAGGTTTCAGCCTTGCCACATGTGACAAGGAGCACAAAGAAGCCCTTTATGCCACTGCAATTGCAACATTAGATTTCAGTTTTATTCCCAAACACGAGCTGAGCTCTCGGCCATAGGCAGGCTTTTTAGTCAGCCCTGGCAAAGAGGAAAAGCCTGAGAAAGAGAGGCAGTGTCTGTGCAGGAAGGACTCATTTACATTAAATAATTATCCCTAAGGAGAGAAACAGCAATGAACTGATTTCTTAATTGCAAAGAAATAATTGCAGTTGGGAGGAATATACAGAGTTCCATCTTTGTTTCCTGCAAGTAACTTATTTGCAGTAAAACCCAAACATCAGGTTTGAGGTAAGAAGTATCTGTTTGTTGTTATCATTTAAAGAGGAATTTAATATAGGCAGGAAGACAGGAAAATGCTTATGTGCTCCCAAAAGGTTGCCGCTTTTATATTGTCTCCTCTGCTCAGTGGGACATAAAATCAGTATCACAAACATAAATGCTAAAATACAAGAGCTGACATACAAACTCATTCTGTAATAAGTTGAAAATGGTTCTGTATATGAGTATGTTTGGGTATGTGTGAGGGAGAGAGACTGTTTTCATACAAGCCTATCTGTTTGCTATACAGCCTGTTTTTGCAGTCTGGAACATGCTTTCTCTTCTTTGATATTGCTTATCTATTAAAAAATAGAAATGATTTGACTCAAATGTTTCCCCCAAAAATTTTGAACTGAGCCAAAGAATAATAGTATCAATTCCCAAAATTAGGATTTCTTTTTTTTAAGGAATTCTGAGGAATTTATGATGGCAACTGCAATCTTCACTCTGCTTTTGGAATTAATTCCCTAGATGAAACCTAAGTCCTGATCCTCCTGGTACCTGGTACAAGAGCAAAATTTTCGGGAATGCCAGCACTGCACTGCAGGCTCTGTCTCTTTTGCCGAGAAAACACCCAGTTCTGGGAAACCTTGCATGTTCACGCAGCAGAGGAACTCGACCACGGACCTGCCTGGGAAGTGGTCAGCACCATGTATGACATGAAGGCAAGGACAGCCCAAGGACAAGAGGGGGGCCCCGCATGCCCCGTCTCCCTGAGGAAGCACCCCCAAGTGCCTCCTGAGACCTGCACATGTCCCCAGGGTCACCCCAAGGGACCTGCAGGCAGGGCAACCTCCCACACCCCAGCGCACCGTGCTCTCCCAGGCACACTCCTGTCCCTGGGGTGCAAAATCCAACATGTGTGCCATGTTTCTGGTTTGACTTGGTGTACCTTCAGCTTTTATCCGCTGCATTTTATTGTGCTCTTTCTTGCTAGATTAAAGCGCTGCTTGACAGTCACCTCCAGCAATGCTGGCAACTCGTCATTTCTGAAAAACATTGTTTCTCTCTCCAAAGGGAGATGAGAAGCAGGGATAGGAGACTCCAGCAGCAGAGAAGACATGAGAGCGGTCACCAGTGCAGGGACCAACAGCAAACAAATCCCAGACTCAAGAAAACCAGCAAAGAGACAAGGCTGCATTTCCCCGTGAGAGCCCCGTCACTGCTTTGCACCTCAACTTTGTGCTGTCACCAAGATCAAGTGATGTCATAGCTTATAGTCTTTTAATTCATTTAAGTCTGACCTAATTTTTTTACTGGTAAAAATTCTGAAATACCTGTTTGTCCCTGTTTACTAAAGCAGGCTGCAAGCTAAGAGTTAGATATCACCTTCAGGTGCTGATCAAAATGGCTGCTGCTGATTCACAGCAAATGTAATTACTATGTAGATTTTGCATTGCATATAATAGCAGAAAAATATATAGGCACAGCTCTAAAAATATATTGTCTTGCAGAAAAAAATGAACTACATTAACTTCTGCATAAGCCCATTCTAAGGTGTTGCTTTCCTAAATTCCTAGTAAACCTCATTTATCAGGCCCTGTAAGCTGCTGAGTTGGAAGATACAGAGACTTAAAACAGTGTATTTGTAAATCAGACTGTACCGTTCATCTGTACAAATATTACTGGAATAGGGCAAGCAGGAACATGGATTTACATTACACTTCTAGAAGTAGAATTTGGTGTCATGAATTATATCAAGTACTCAGGATACCATAGAAAAAGTTAATGTGCATAACACATTAAGTTAATGGAATTCAATCAAGGATGAACGTGTGTCTCTTTGGGCTGAGAAAATACCAAGTCTGTCTACATTTTCTGTATAATCTGTAGCCTGCTGAGTACTTCTGCTACGTGTACAAGTACGAACCCAGAGCAGAAGAGGGGAAGCAGCAGGGTGCATCTGAGCACACAGGGGTGAAAAAACATCAGGGGAGTCTAAAAATGACTAATTCTATTCAGCTGAGAAGAATAAAAATAAAAGGTTTCTCTGCCTTTGGGTATTCTCTGTAACCTTTAAGTTAAGGTGTAAAGCTTCTCTTGGATCTATCCTTCTATAAACAGATCTTAGTTTCCTTCCTATGTCTATTTTGAACTAGATCTAGACTTGAGAGGCTCATTCCTCCATCTAGGAACAACACAGTTAGAATGGCATTTTTTAAAGAGATACTTTCCTCAATTCCTGTATACAAACACGTCCCTATAAGTTAATATGAAAAAAGTTCAAAGAAAAAACTGAAAATGACCATCTGAAGAGTGCAGATAAATACTGGTGGTTTCATTAACTGCATTTCAGCCTGAGTTCATAGCATTTCCACAATTAATAGAAACAGATGGCCAACCTGAGCCTGGGTTCCTGGCAAGCCCTGTTTATTGGCGTTTCCTGTAAGGAAGCAAGACAAGGGGGGAATTACTGTCACTTAAAGGCAGCAGATGAGGCAGGTTCCCCAACATGCAGAGCAGGCCAGCATACAGCCGGGGTTTTCTCCTGCAAACTCGCTGCTTCCAGAGACAAATATGCACTCATACTAAAATATTCACAAACAATTTTTGACATCGCTTTTGACACTTTTTGAGCCTTCTAGATGCTGATACAGCTCTGCGTTGCCCGCATGGCTTGGTGTTGTCACACAGTGTCCCCACAAAGACCTGTAGGTACACAGGGCAGGGGGGGCCATGCTGGCACCTCTGCTAAGAGGTGGCCCTGGCTTGAGATTTCTCTTCAGGCATCCCCTGAAGATTGTATTTTGTCCTCCCCTGATTACAGGTTTGCCTCACCATATTGCAGAAGCAAGGCCAGTTTAAGTATATACGTGGCTGAAGAGAACAAGGATGACAAACCCAATATATTAAAATAGCTGATGTTGAAATATGGTGTTACATCTGCGTTTGCCCCTGTGCAGGACAAATACAGGAGCAGGCTCTACCCTCGTTGAAAGCTGGAGGGGCTGGCGGACCTGGGCTCCCATGTGCAATGGAAAGAATAGATATAGCATTTCCCAGTGGGTAAAGATGGTTAAAGATGTGTTTTCCTGGTTGCAGAAAGGCCAACGTAAATTCAAGTGTCTCCATAGCTCTACACTAAGCACTAACTGGTCATCAGACTATAGTGTGGATGTAGGTACACGCTTCAATATTGGTCTAAAATGGAGGAAGTCAGTTGTCTCTGGAAGACACATCATACACAATTAATGAACTCTTCAAGGACTTGTGAGAAAGTTTAAAGAATATTAAATTCAGTTTTGGAATCTAACAGCCAAATTCTATCTGCCCTTTAAAGGCAGATGAAGTGATCGGGACAGCAACATGCTATGAAATATCCAGAATACTTGGCATGCTGGAGCAGGAAAGCTTTCTGGTCACCCAAAGATATGCAGTTACAATAGCCCAGGTTATGTTGCACTGTGTCTTGCCTGTGTCTGTGGAAGCAGTCCCACAGAAATGCATGAAATGAAAGTAACAGGATTATTCAGAGATTTTGTTATTGTTCATCACAAGGATGTCAAAATCTAGTCTCAAATAAAGTAGGTTCTGTTCCTTCTCCTTATTCATCTTTTGACATTTTTTCCAAAGTTATGGTCAGTCACACCGGCCAGTTTTTAATTAAAACCCAAGTATTGCGCTAATATGAACACTGGTCATGATATAAATGGCAAGAAGAACTGAAATAAGAGAAGAAACTAATTGTGGCTTGCTAAACCATCTTCTGAATAAAATTTAGGCAGAAATTTTTAACTCATGCAAATGTCAGTCACAGAAGAGAGTATGTAGAAGTGGTACAAGGGCAGCATAAACTGACTGTTGGATGCACATGACCAGCTATGTGGCTGGATAACCAAACAGCTCTGCGTTCAGAGATGTGCTGCCCCGTGGCTTCACTAAATCCATATTTTGTAGCCGCTTGTGGGTGTGTTGTTCATAAGTAAAACATGACTGAATGACAGTAAATAGCAGAAGAGCTTTCCTAGAAACAAGTAATGTACTCTCTTAACAGATTATTGTTGAGACTAATGTATGATGTACAAGGAAACGAGCGTGAGATAACATTTTCAAAATAGACCATGACGGTTTCACCACATCAGGCCCATGGTTTTCTGGTGAGTAATGTCCGTCCTTATCAATGCACTATGTGATTCATGCCCAGGAGCGATGGGGCCGTGAAGAGTGTCAAAATGCCGGCAAACGCCGCTGCCAGCCCCATTATGCGGTGAAGGCAGCTCAAGCGGGTGAAAAAAACAACTTTGCTCACTTGCAACAACAACAACAACAACAAAAAGGTATATTTACCTCGAGTTTTCCCAGCTGTGTCTGGATGAGGCGTTTGGGGTGAGGGAGGGACGGCATAGCATCCTGCCCGGGGCACCGCTGGCCCCAGCAGAGCATGTCCCACCACCAGCCCTCACAGCCCAGCCCAACACCAGCTCACTGCCCTATGGCCACAGGACTGCATTAGTAGCACAAGCAGAGCATCCAGGAAACCTTTTTTTTTTTCCTAGGTGAAACCTCTTTTTTAACCCCAAAGCAATTTCAGCTCTTCCATGTTGCCAGGATGGCCAAACGCATGGCACAAATTATCGCAGGGAAAGATGCCAGAGAGGGGGTATGTGGAGAAGGGGATGGTGCATAGCTGGGAGGGTGAGAGCCACACCCACCGGGGTTTCCTTGTCCTCCTCATCCTGCTAAGCTGCACAAATGCCCTGACACGATATCCAGCTGGCACTGGGTGAAATGCATGTGCGCAGAAGGTGGAGTGATGCTTAAAGACCTCACACTCTCAGCAGCCCACATCTCTAGGTATGGAAAGAAAATTATTCAAGGCACGAAAAAAATCACTGCGTCTTCTGATTAAAAGAGACACAGCCCATGTTTTCAGTATGATGGCACACTTGTTTTTACAGTCAATATTTACAGTAGCAACAGTAATATTTTTGTCACACATAAAAATAATAACTTATATCCAAAAGGTTATTTCTTTCCTTATTTATTTAGCAGGGAATTACTCCAGATAGATAGTATGTTTCCTGAAATTAGGCAAACCCTCAAAATCATGCATTTTTTTTTCCACCCAGAAAATACGTTTCCTTCACCCCCATCCTAGCCTCCTCTTCTCTCATTTTCCCTCATTCCACTACCCACATAAAAAAATATGTGCTGTAGAAATACAGAAAATTAGATTATGTATCTAACTAGATGGCAGACTCCTAAAACTCCTTCACGGCACAGCTAGGATTAGGGAGTAGGGCAATGGGGGAGGGAAGAAGCAGAGCCCAGGTTGCCTGTGCTGCATTATACTCGGGAATTATTTTTTCTTACTTGAAAGAAGTTCCTAGGGAAAAGGAAGTTCAGGGTATACTGACAGTCTTTCAAATCAGATACTCTCCTTCATGAATCATTTCCTCAGAAGTTAAGGAGATGAGGTTCACAATCATATCATTACACATGCTTGTATAAAAGGTACAAAAGGCCTTTTCTTTTTAAGTTAATAGCAGGAGAATGAAATAATCTCATCCTTTTTACAACAGAATAGTTTCATTGTTCTGCCCACGTACTTTATTTGTTGAACTGACATCTGTACTAGTGAAATGGAAGAGGAAAGGGAAGCGGATGAGAGAAATAAATGAATTAAATATTTGGGATACGCTTGTGGAGAACACTATCTGACTATGTTTGGGTAAACTTGACATGATCTAAGCAATAGCACAAATAATCAAAAACTGCAGGAAAAGCCCACAATAATCTGGTTGCAAACACTGACCTCTCTCATACATCACCCTTCTGACAGTGTTATTTTACTTTGCTTGTCAGGCTGTTCCCTGAAGGCCCAATTTTGCTCTGTATGCAGACAAAATTTCCATCGCAGGCTCAGAGTGTTGTTTTTCGCTAGGACACATTTGTTTCTGACAGCAGCTTATTGCGCTGGGTGAACTCTTCAAATTTAAATTCACTGCTGCAGTTCATAATCTGTAGGTGCCCTGGGGGGGGAAGGCTGCGTCCCCTCCACGGGGCGCGCGCCGGGGAGAGCGCGCCTTCAGCCCTTGCCCCTGCAGCCCGCCAAGCGCCCTCCCAGCGAAGGCAGGGCTGATTCCCACCCTCCCCATCTGCTGCTGGACATGCCAAAAATGTGTCTTCCTCAGCAGGGCCGAGCAGGCCAGTCCCTAACTCCTGCATGGGCCCCAAGGGGTTTGAACACCGCGCTCCCTCCATCTCACCCCAGAAATGACGTTTTGGGACACCCGTGTTGGAGCAGCAGTGCTGACTTTCCGCCCTTGCGAGCATCCTTCCCCTGCTGTTGCCGGTGGAAGGGCTCATCCAAAACGGGGCTGCCTGGGGGCGAGCAAATCTTTGCCGTAGTCAGTCTGTCATGGCTCCTGGCCATGGAAATCTGTGGTGAAGAGGAGGACGAGGCTGAAGTGCAACAGGAGAAGAAAACCCTGCATTTTGCAAAGTTCTCCTAATTCAGGGAACAGGCCTGCTCTCCTCGCCCGCGCAAAGGGTCTTGCTGAAGCCAACGAGACTGAGGAATCTAGGGGAATTTGGCTCTACGCAAGGAATTCCTGCAAGTTTTGCCAGTATTCCTCAGCAATGTCCCTGCTTGTTAAATATTCTCTGGGTGTAAAGCGATGGATAGGTTAATCAGCACGTGCATTTCTATGTGGACCAGCTGTCCATTCTGTCCGTTGTCAGAAATGCAAAATCCTCTGGGAATCCCTATAAGAAAACACACTTTGTCTTCGAGGAACAGAATGGTTTTCTTTTATTATCCACTTTAACTGTAACTCATTTAGCTTATAAATCTTGACAACAGATTCTGGTCATTGATGTATTTTTTTCTTATGCTAAGCCTTTTTTTCTCCTTCCTCCTCTGATACCTTATACTTTCTGTTTAAATATGAGATACAGCTGTCTCTGCCAGCAGGAGTTCACATTATAAAAATCACAAAGATTTACTCAACAGGTGTTCTGCCAACCCACTATACTAACAGCTCCATGCAATGAAACAATATACGGGGCTGGGATAAAAAATAAATCAAATTAAAAGAAGAAGAAAACATTTGCTGGCCGGAGATTAGACTTGGCACAACTTCAGCTTGAAAGAAGAGTCTTTCTTTTTCTCTTACAGAAAGCCTAAATAGTTTCCAAAGTGGTGGATGGGTGAAGTTAGTCAAGTAGACTCTACATAAAGCAGTCCTAACCTTATGACAAGGCTTAGTAAACAGAGGCTAAATGGGGAGAGTCTTGTTTTAAAAAAATACATGCGTGTCAGTTGTCCAGCCACCACTTGATTTAATAATCCAGGGACAGATACAAAGCAAAAGAAACAAAGCCACAGACTAACAAGTTTCAACCTTTTGCACCTTCAGACCTGTAAAATTTTTCCAGTACATGATATGGAGACCCCTGGGTAGAGATTTTTAAGCCTATTGGCTTAAAAATGTATGTGTGTGTATATATATATATATGTATACAGAGAGAGAGAGTCTATATATAATATAGAATGTTATTATATTTAGATACATGATACATAATATTGTAGCAAAAATGCCCCTGTTCCCAGGCAGTTGCAGACAGAGGAACAATCTTTAAGTGTTTTGTACAGTTCAGTAAAGAAACTGTATAGGGTGTGTGTACAAGAGACACACTGAGACTTGGTACTAAGGCTTTCGACTGGATCAGATTAACCGTCCCTCAGGAGACAGGGTTATGAGCTCAGGAAATGCTTGAGCACTTATCTGCATGCTTTATTCTGACAATGTGTTGGAAGGCAGGGAATGGGGACAGCAAGAAAAGCAGTCGCTTCGCAGGGGAAATTCACCGTATAGAAAACGGCTCAAGAATGCTGGGGCCAGGATCCTGGTCTTCCCACTTAAAGCCAGATTTGAAGCCTCAAAGTCTTTTGCAAACAAAAATTTCCATCCTGTGCACATCGCCCTGTCTCTGCGCTCCCCGCATAGCCAATGCCAAGGGTTAACTTAAAGAAGAACTGAAGGACAGCTAGCTGCCACGGAAGTATTCCCTTACTTAATTCAAACACACAGATAGGGCAATGCTCTCCTGAGCGTTGTGCAGTTTTAAAGACAAGTGAAGCCTTTCATTCTGCCTTCTCCAAAGAGATTTATGACAAAAGATTTCAAGTAAAGAAATAAAAGCCAAAAAGAAAAGCTGAAAAATTTGTCATTGGCTTATACACAAGATCACAAGATGGTTGATCCAATGAGTGATCATACATAAAAAATGACCCAGTGTTGACTATGGCTACATATATGTGCATACCTAATGCTATTAGCGCATTTAAAGTACAAAGCACTGAAGATTATATCAAAACAAGAGGATTCACTATCAAACTATGTAAACAAAAGTATGCCAAATTACTATGACAAGGGGAAAAAATGAAAAACACAAAGCAATTTTTGAGGTACAGTCACTTCCTGTTATTGATTTATGGGTACCCAGCAGAAAATAGAAGCATTGTTAAGAAAACAGGCAAATCAAGAGCTGAAAGAGCAGTGTGCAAATTCAGAATGATCTTATATCCCTTCCTCAATGATTACTGATCGGTCCAATAAAGTAAATAGATATGGTACCTTCCAACACAGAGATGAAAGAGTTACTCTGCTTTTGAACACCAGTACTGAAAAACCCCAGAGGGAAGAAAGGCAGGTCTCATGCCAAATATTGACCATGAAGGTTTGAAATTCTGTTGAAACATGTGTTTCACATCCAGGCTTTTCCTGTGAATTACGGTTAGCAGTTTTGAAGATACTGAAGATATGTGAAAAAGTCTTAAAGTCCTAAATTGAATGGGGGGATTATATTAATTAATATTATGCCATAGAGCTCTAAATCCCTGAGGATGAAGAATACCTTCACGCATATGTGACAATTACTGTTGTGACTTGAAGTTATTCCTTGCTAATCACGATGAGGTCATCAGTATTGAAACCATTCAACGCAGGACATTATATTAGTAAGATAACCATTGTCTAGCCCTGGTAATTGGATATGGCTATGGATTACTTTCAGATGAAACAATCTGGCCTTCAAATGTGTGAAATGCTGAGACTTCACGCTGCTGGTTATTTTAAAAATAAGGAAGCGTCAATCACTGCGAGCAGGGCGGTATGAAAACCGCTCTGCTGCTGGAGCTGCTTTGGCTAAAGACTGGTTATCCGTAAAGGATGCAGCATGCCTCGGGTCCTCAAGGCCAGCCAGGAGGCGCCTTTTCCTGCCCGCAGAGCACAGCTCGGCCCATTACTGCCTCTCCTGTGGATAAAGCACTGCCAGTTTCCACAGCATTCACTGCAAAAAAACCCACACAGGCAGCCTGAAAGCAGCCTTGGCAGCAGGGGTGAGACGTCCCGGATGAAGGAGCTGCTCAGCTCTCGCGCGCCACAGAGCTAGCACCGTGACCAGTTCCTCCTTGTGGCCGCCTTTTCTGCCTCCCGAAAGCAAGCGCACCATATGTTATTCCCTTGTAGCTCATCTCCCTGCTAATTAGATTTCCTGTGTTACGCTTGCAGTTACTGCTGTAGGCCGGGGGCCTCGTGGCAATGGTGTGAAAGGCCAAACAGAAAGCCCAGGGTGGCTCTGGAACGATTTTTTAGGTGGATGCCCCAGGGAAACAGCTGGGAATATCATTTGGACACAACTTGCCCAGGAGCTGCAGCTAGTCAACATGCTTGCCTTCTACTTTTAGCACCGCAAACCTCTGCCCTCAGCTTTGACTGGTGTGGAGAGAGACGACAGCGTCAGCAGGAGACCGCACAGAGAGGCACGTGGAGCAGGGATGCGAGCGTTTCCCTTGCAGACCCTCTGTAGCATATAGGCGATAGGCACCCGGATCACGTGGCAATGCTGGAGCCGGCGGGGATTGGCGCAGCCTGGTGTCCCTGGACACGGCCAAGCGCCCCAGGACGTTCGACTCTGGCTGCCTCCTGCCGTCCCCACCTGTCTGGCCGCCTCCAGCAACCCAAGTGCCGGGACAAAAGGGGCTCCAGGAACCCCGGGATGGATCTGCCAGACAAAGAGTCCCATTCACGGGCACGGCTACCAACAGGCCGAATAGCAGCAATAAAAAGCACAGAGGAAAACAGAGCAGCAAAAATAAATAGCTCTATTCCAGAGGAAGTTTTGAACATTTTAGAGCCTGCAGCTGGGCAACTCTTCTGAAAAACATTTTAATACAGGGAATTAAATGTTTTCCCTGAAAGCTTGAACTAAAACTGGATCTCTTGAGTGAGAGGATGTATCCTTTAGGTAGTAATTTGCTGATGTTACGATACATGAACAATTACAAGTGTCATATGCAACCTCTGTCAATCTCAGTCTTTTCAGGTTTTATGCTCTGTAGGGCGGGAATGGGCTTACTCCATGTTTGTGGAGCTCGTAACACAACAGAACCCGGTGCTCAGCTGGCTCCTAGACACTAATGTATACACATAAAAACTACAGTAGTGCTCCATCTGCACTCTCATAGCAATTTCCTTCCGAGGAACTCTTGGTAAGGGATGGAGTATTGCAACAGACCATTCGTGGAGATAGGTGCCAGGGCAGTAAAGGTCTTAAAGATGTGTTGTCAGCCAGCAGAAGAGGCAGGGACAGCCCCCCGAGTGCTGGGATCCTATTTCTCACAGGGTTTGAGGAGCTAATGACGCTGATGGATCTTTCCCTCTTTGGCTCTGGCAGATGTGATCAGAAGACACAGCAGTTTCCCCTTTTCCCTGGAGCTGTGTTGCTGGTGGGTTTAAGCTTCTCAGAGCGCTGAAGTAAACACAGCTTTAAGTGGTTTTACTGAATAAAACTCCCGAGTGTGGAGAAAACATCACTGGGGTAATCAGTCCAATGTCAACTACTTTCTTGTATTGGATTATTCCCTTCAGTAAAATCTTTCCCCTTCCATAAAAAAATGGTCATTTTCAAACAGAATATAAGTGTTCTTCCTAACAGAAGAAGGGCTGCTAGGTTCCTCTGCTTCTTTTTGCTGTGCAATCCTTGATTTACCATCCAGGCATTCATATATGCAAGTCTTTGCAATACTTCCAGGAGAGCAGGGTATCTGGCACATATGTTAAACAGGATCTACAGCACCTACAGAATCACAGTGCTAAATAAATAGAGGTTTTTGTGACTAGGGATGTTAAATGATGCTAACTTGGCCGCAGTGTCCAAGGGTCACTTACAACCTGAAGATCTTTGGCTGTGAGATTGTCACCACTCTGGGCTGCTCCTCCATGACTCACTCTGCAAACCAACCTCATTGCCACAGCCAGGAGGAAATGATTCATAAATACTGACCTTCACCCTTGCCACCCCTGCAAAATGAGGTCTATGTATAAGCACTCCCAGAACTGGAGCCATGGGAATTATAACTAGATAAACCATCCACTGACAACAACATCACGCAACCATTTCCCCGCTCATGCTAATGATGGAGATGTTTGCTATGAGCCAGGCACATTCAGAGCAGCACAGATTTGGGACAAAACAGAATAATTAAGTGAGGAGAAGGTGAGTCAGAACGGAGGAGACAGAAAGGGAAGTGTCAGAGCTGGATGAAATTCACTGGTCTCCTTTTTGCATAATGCTATGAAGTCAATGTCTCTCCTCAGGAAAAGAGAGACTTACATTTAGTGATAAGAAAAACAACATTCTTCATGCCGCACTCAGCCTGCACAACTTGCACTGGCAGATAAGCAGTCTTCAAAGACAACTAATGCTCCGTTATTACTTGTAACATCGTCACAGCAGAGGATGCCCGGTCCTGCACAACCATCCCGCTGTCAACGTGCTGTACCAATGCAACCAGAAGATGGACTCTGCCCTAAAGTGCTTCCAACCCGCGCGTCTGTCTCCAGCAGCTGATGCAGCAGACAGGAGGCAAAGCCACGGGGGAAGGTCTCCCTTGTGAACCATCCTCACCACTGAACAACAGCTTTAATCACCACTTCAGGCAGCGTGCTCAAAGATGAGAAAATCCCAGTTTAAAGGTGCGAGAATTAATTTCAGACTGAATACAAAGGAAACCAAAATACTAAAAAGAACCAAGATTTCCATTCCTCTCTCCTGCACTGGCAGGCGTGACCCCCGCCGCAGCTGAGATGAATTTCCAGGGCTTGCAGCATGGTTAATGAAGCTATAATCAGAAGCAAGTAATTAAACTGGCAAGGATGTCACAGAGCTAGCAAACAAGACTTACCCCTTACTTTTCAGTTCGTATTTCTCTGATGAGCTGCCACAGAAGATGGTAAAGGCAAACCATTCCTTTAGGAAGATTTGCTGCTAATGATTAGATGCCCAGTTATATATTGCTTTCCACTTACCAGATATGAGGGACCATCCACCTTTGGTCACAACAATTGCAGGCAGAGGGTATTATAGACGATGTGCTTTCATGCAGGAAGCATCAGCACAGAGAGGCTTATGACCCTCTAGGGTTCATGGGGAGAAAGCTATGTTTTTGGCCCTTCTCAAGCCTGTTGGGTTTTAAATTTCTGAGCAGGATTAATAAATGGGTTCAAGCTCCCCTCCCTCGGGAGGCCAGGGGGACATCCACACTGTAGGTCCCAGGACAGTTTTCAGCCTCCCTTCACCATCTTCACAAGGCAGTCCAAGATGACTTTCCCATTGGGTGCAAAGGCAGCGGCCCCCGCAGCGAAGCGGCCGTCCACCTGGAGCAGCAGTGAAACCTCACCCCAAGCAGCGGTGGGCAAACGGCCAGCTCCTGCTCCTGGTGCCCCAAGGTGGATGTGGAGTAATGATGGACTTTACTGGCCTACCAGTAAAACTTTCACCGGCCTGCAGTCACCCTGCTTGCAGCTACACTTGCGGGCATGCTGCGTGAGACAGGCACGTCTGATCTTGAGGGCAGTCACAGGGATATACAGCGCAGACATAACCAGTGACCCAGGACCTAGCTCAAACAGAGGGAGAGCAGTAGAGGAGAAGACAGCTTGGTAATTATATATACTACACAAAGAAAAGACAGACGAGGCATTTGCTGGCAAGCAAACAGCTGCCGCGACGAGCCAGTTGCAGCTCTGGGTAAGGGGTGTCCAAGAACAGCCACTTTACGCCGCTCAACGCCATGCCGCCCGGGCTCGAGGGGCCGCGGCATCAGCCCATTGGGGATTTATGTTCCTCGACGCTGCCCTCAAGAAATGCACTCCTGTCCGCAGGCCCACCGCAGGCGCTTGGGTCCGGGGCTGCTGCTGCAGCCTGCCCCTTCCCTTCGGTACATGTCCTCTCCTCCAGCGCTTATCTAACCCTGCCACTTTTGTTTGCCTCCTATCTGTATTATCAGGAATGTAAGTGACTCATAAAACTGTGTTAATAGCAATTTCTACACCACTGTTTAGAGGAGGCTAATGCCTGTTCCTACTGCCGAGCACGAGTAAGGGGAAAGATGGCAGAATTCAATCATTAACGACCAACACATATTTTGTTACTGTTGGCTGGTTTTGAATCCACGCAGACAAGCACAAAAATAGACTTACACGTTGAAACTGCTGCTACAGCCTTGCTCAGACTAGAGTTCAGGCCAATGTTCATTCAAGGGGCCGGCGTACTCAAGTGGGGACCGCTTGTTGAACAAGCTCTTTTCGCAACATCAAAACAAGCGTCAGACTTTCCAAAGTGATCTCTACGCTCCCTCCTGGGAGCCTGGATGACTAGATTGTCTGAAGAAAACACCATATTAGAGAAAGATTTCTTGAAAATCTGACACTGCTCTTTTTTGGTGTCTACTTCTCTCCTTGGCCAAGTGGCTTAAACAAATTATGACCCACACAGTAGAAAAAAAAAATCTTTCCTTTATGTATTTTTTTATACTGACTAGTGAATAGGTAGAAAGCCTCATGAACTTCCAAAAGAAATCAACAGTAAGGGCAAAGTCCTTCACTGAAGTCAATGAAATTTTGTCATGGACTTCAGTGGTGCTGCAATTTCACCATCAGAGCTTTATTCTTTATTTTTCCTGAACACCTCATGAGTTTGCATTATCTATTCTTTCTAATTATGTGGAAAGGTTTAATCAGCTAATGACATTTTCTGATGAAGATATGAAAACATCCCTCTTAGAGCCATTTAGAGCTTCTTTGAGACTTTGTTCTTTAGAGGCAATCAGTCCTGCGTTTTTGGGTTTCAGTGCTGCTAGGCGGCAGCGACTGCAACAAATGCATGGAAGGGCCTCCGCAAGGGCAAACAGCGCCCAGCCAAGCAAAGCCGGCCCCATCATGCTGATGGCTCCACTAGGGTGTTTCCAAGTCATTTGGAAAGTCTCCTTCAAGATATCAGCACAGTGTCTAATATAAGCCCAGGGAGTGGCAGGGAGAGGCCGTGGTGTCCTGTAGCCTCCAGATCTTTACGTGAAGCAGCAGCATTTGAGGTGACCCTGCTCCTTGAGCCATTTCACCAATGCATCACTCCCACCAAAGGACTGAGGCTTTCCCTATGCTGCTGGGTAATTCTCGAGCTGAAGGGCAAATGTTAATGTACAGCACGTCGTTCCCGCTTGGGCCGCCTGCGTGATTAGGAGATCATATTGCCAAGGAGGCCACACAGTTAATTAGAGAAATGGGTGTGAATTATGTGGCCTCCTCAACTGTTAGCTTTACATTGAGGGACGTAATGACTGTGAGCAGCAATAGCCATACTCTGCGGGAAAAGTCTTTGCAGGGCACCAGGGGACTGCAGAGGAAGAACCTAGGCTGTTTCTTAATTGCCCATCACAGGACTCAGCTCCTTCCGTGGGCATCTGGGCTCCCTGTACCTGCCAGGAACCCCGAATTCCCTACCACTCCCATAGCCTGCCCCAGGTGTTCATATATTTCTGTTTCTATGCACGCAAACATACAGGCTTAAACTTCAGCACAGACAGCAAGCTGAACCGACCCCAGAGCTTTGCAGTCCTCAAATATAAAAAATTCTGATGACAAACACTCCCCACGTCCTGAGCTGCAACAAGATTTAGGGGTACAACAGCCTGTCAAGGGCAGGCAGTTATTGAATACTACTGGCTGCCCAATAGATTCATTTTTTCCCCTCAGTCCTGGCACTTTGCTTGCACGCAAGTCTCGGGACTTGAACGATTTGAATGCTGTGAGTAGCTAGCATGCAAACCTGGGGGCTGGAGACTTCTTTGGGGCTGCCAACAAAGCAAAGAGTAAGGTTTCTTGGGGGAGGGAGGGGAAGGATACAAAACTGAGCTTGAGGAAGTGCAGGGGGAACAGTGATGAGGTTAGTAATAGCCGAGACGTTTTAAGGGCCGCAAGCGGGCACAATTACAATAGCCGACTGCAGTTTTGAGCTGTTTAGCCCACTAACCTTGCAGCCGTCTATAGCAATGCTGTTAAATAGACCAGCAGCAATGAACTGCAAATGCAGCTTTCTGCTGTTACACAGTAAACACCTGGGTGCTGAAAACAGCTGTGTCCTGATGCCTTAGTGCACATGCACAAGATCTGACTCAGTAGGGCCCAAAAGTCTGGGCTAATCCTGTCAGCTTCAGAGAAAGTGGCTACATGCATAGGATTAGGCAGTTGCATAAGTATTGTGCTGAACGAGGTCCTGGCCCTGACATGCGTTTCTTGATGACCTGGGGATTCTTTAGCTTAGAAAAGCATTTTTCTTCTCAAAATGGTAAATACCAAACCTTACCCCCTTCAGCCTGCCTCTCCCAGGCTGCGGATCAGGGAGATACTGGATTTTACAGCTGCTGCATGAAGTCAAGGTTAAAGAAAGGCCATAAGGTGTAGGATTAGAAGAACTATTAGGAGTACCACACAAATAAAGAGTGCTTTTAGACCTTTCCTTGCTCTCAGGGCACCTTAACTCACTGCTGCCTGCAGCAGAAAGCCAGAACTGACAGCTGCAAAGGCAAACCAGATTTCACCTTCATCAATCACTTTGCAGGAAGCAATGTTTGCAGCTGCGAGAGGGGAAGCACAATCCCACCTCTTTAATATTTGCAAAAGCTTCTCAGTGACTGCACCATAAAGATGCAATAATAAAGACACCCCTGAAAGACATTATCATAGAATAGTCATTGCAGGGCTTTTCGGGCTTTTGTCTCAGTGCTGCTTGACGTAAGGTTTTGATTTTCTGTCAAAAGGCTGCCTAGTTTTACAGGCTCAGAAACACCTTCCCACAGAGAGGAGTCTTTTGGCATCTCCATTTAAGGCAGCGCTTCCCAGTGGGGAACAAGGTGACATTTCCGCCCTGTACCCCTGGGCCGCTTCGGGGGAGGCTTGTGGCAGCTGCATAAAGACCAAGCCACAGCTATGCTGAAGTTTTCCTTTGCAAGGGCAAACCTACTAGGTGATGGCTGTGCACAAACCTGACAGACAGGGTACCTGCGGCTGATCAAAAGATACGATTTCTTTACAACACAGTACCCTCATCCATCAGGCACACAAAATGGTGCTGTGAAACAGCTGCTAGCACCATGTTCTACAGACTTTTCCCACCGAACGTGTGTGTTTAACTCAGAGATGAGGGAGTGAAAAGAGGGCTGGAGAAAAACTTGGCATATCCAGAGCTCAGCAAGAATAAATTACTTCTCCCGAATTCAGCTTGATTTAAGGTTTTGACTTCGTTTGAGCAAATGCAATGAAAAATCCTTAGTTGAATGCTTTGAAAATTAACCCCGAAGATTCAGCTAAATTAAAACATTACAAAGTTACAGCCAGCAAAGCGATCTTTGTAGCCATGCCACCTTCGCAGATATATAGTCTTTCCTTTTATGCAAGCTTTGCATTGTGTTAGAATCATGTCGTTGCTCTGAACAGTTAGATGCTACATTAAGGCTACCTGCGTGAGCACTTACCGTTGTTCAGTGAGCTTCAGTAATGAAGGAGAGTCTTGCAGATGTTTCTTGCAGAAAAATGTCCAGATTGCTTAAAATTACCTTTCAGAAGGTAGCTTTATGGCTGAAAAAGCAGAATTAAGGACAACATGGGGGGGAAAAAAAGTACTTTCTGGCAGTGATAGTTCAGCTTTAACTGTGGTGTTACTTGCTGGTAGAAAGCAAGCTTTCCCTATTACTCATGGCTGGTCCACGTGCCCAGGCAAAGACTGCCATAAAATGCTGCTTTCACTCAGATTTCCCAAACCCTGGGAATAAAGGTGGCAAGCATGAGTATTACACTTTCCCATCCTGGCCAGCTAAGACTCTGTTCATGGAGAAGGGAATCTCTCTTCCTGAGATAGGACCTAAACATTTTTCTTACATTGCCACCTTAGAGAGCCTTCCCCCCAACACCACTTCAGGACAGGTCAGCTGAGCTGTCTTGAGATCATGAACATAGCAAAACAGCAGGGTTGAAGATCTTTGGGAAAATGCTATTGAGCTTTACGGAAAAGCTCTTCTGAGTTGAGCGTCCCCTGGATTAGCACTTGTACAATTTTGCAGCAAGAAAAGGTGTCACTGGTAAAGCTGCTGCCAAAGCAACACCTTGGCACATCCCCAAAAGACCAGTGAGATCCTTGAAGATGATTTAAGACAAGGACTGTTCCTTTTCCATGTACACAGACATCTTCAGAGCAGGAGTCACCCAGGAAGGTTTCTCCAGACATATTTGAAAAGCAACATCAAAACCAGACCAAGCCCTCCGCTGCCCTGGCTCCCAGCTGCCTTCCCTGAGTCATCTGCCCCCTGGTCTTCTGCTGGGAGCCGGCACCAGCAGCTCAGCCACTGGGGCTCTCGATGAGTAAGGGCAGCAGGTGGATGGCAGGGGTTTGATCACTGTGTTGCTGCAGCTTCACAACTGGAGACATTTGTGGCCTATGACTCTTTAAGCCCTCGGGAAAACACAGAGGAACAATTTCTAAATTGTTTGGGAGTGATTCTAGCACTTTCCTGGGGCAGCAGCTAAGCGTTCCCTAGCAGCGGTGCGGCTGCTGCTCTCCACTGTCTCCAGCCCAACCAAAAACAGGAGCAGGCCCAAGCATTAGGTGCTGCAGTGCCTTCCTTCACTCACCCTTCTTGCCTGAAGGATCTCAGCCTCATTCCAGGCGCATCCATCCCCTGGTCCATTCTCCTCTGCTTTGCACAAGTTACCGTCTGCTCTCTAAGACTGAGAATTGAAAACAAGTGACTTGTAATTACCATTACTTTGTAACACCTTATGACACTCAGCCGTTAGGTAGCCCTATCTTTATGACCAACCATTCAGCTTGTGCCTGCAAAATCATAACGTCCACTCTGCAGCACCAAGAAGAGACACTTCATGCTTCTGACGCCACCTGCACCATGAAAGCCCAGCCAGCCATCCCTCTCCATCTTCCCCACTCCGAAGGGACGGTTGGCTGTTTTTAGAGAGCGCCCATAGAATACCAGGCTTTTCCCAGGCTCTCTCGGTGCCCTGGGCAGGAATGCCTACAATCTGCTGTCGGAGAGCGGAGCTGTCAGCATTACTTCCCTCTTGCTGATCCGTCAGTCAGCACTTGCACGAAGGATAAGCACGCAGCCCGCTGCCTTGTGACAGGAGCTGTGACTTTGCGTAGCAGCCAAGCGCTAGGAACGAGTACCGGGGAAATGTGGCTTAGTGGAACAGGAAATATTAACGATCCATGATAAAATGAAAAAAGAGGCCAGTACACATGCCTGTAATTCAGCTCAAGGCATCAGTCCACAACCGGTTAAGAGTAATAACAGCCCTAAAAAAAGCAAACAAGGAAATAACTTTTCCACTTAAAAGCTGACTTTTAGAAGAATGCAGTAATTTTTCTCATGTTCATCTTTCTTTGTATACAAAAATGCTCTTAGCAAGGTCATCTGCATATTGCAGTAACTGCTGGCACAGAAAAGATTATGGAATATTTTTCAACTCTGCAAACAGTTTAAGGGGCTGTTTGCAAAAGGCACACAAAGATAGCCTTGCAGAGCCTCATTATTCTTTGGCAGTAGATTAGGATAAGCCAGTTGTCTATGAGCTACTACAACCTTGTGCACTGATAATTTTTTTCTGGTGGAAAAATTTTTGACTGGGATAAATGTTTCTGGCAAAAAAAAAAAAAAAGCATGTCAAAATTCTGGCTTTTCTGAACAAAATGGTGAAGTGATAAAAGAATAAATCAGAAGAAGAAAGTTATTCCCTCTCTTGTTTTGGTTTTCATGTTTTAGTTGAGGCAGTTCCATGGCTGGAAAAGCTACATTAACATTGGATTCATATCTATACTGTACAGTCCTTTCAAATTATTATGGGGCTGATAACCTCTCTCCATCCTTGTAATCTGAGGTAAATAAAGGGAACTTAATAGCTCAGGAAATTGGCAATAACCCACAGCTCCCTTCACTTTTAGTACATTGTTTGCACAGTGACTAGTGCTGGTAATAACCAGAAGCTCATTTAATAATCTAAAGTCATCTGAAGACTGCGCTAAATCCTTTGTGAAATGTAGCTGTGTTTCGTCTTGCTCTCATTTCTAATAGGTGAGTAACTGCACCACAAGAGCTTTTAAAAACTGGGGCTTGCCTAGCAGGGGAGGCATTAAGTTCGGTCTCTCTTCAGGGACCTGCCATATCGGTGGGCATCTTTGAAACCGCCTTCAAAAGCTGCCCCAGAAAAGGTCCTCATCGAGTATAGAAAATGAAATGGTCTCTCCTCACGTAGAGATGGAGGCATCAGCTACAGGCGCTTTCCCCTGGGGGGCGGGGGGCAGCGGAGCCCATTCTCCCAGCCTGGCAGAGGAGGAAGAGGAAGAGCAGGAGGAGGAGGAGGGTCTGCCTTGCACCAGAGGACCTCGGAGGTTGGGACTCCCTTCCTGGCCCTGCAGCTGGCAGCCCGCTCCTGCACGACCTTCAGCAGGTGACACAAAATTTCTGTTCCCGTGTTTCCTCACCTCTGCAACGGAGACAGGCTACACAAGCGCGCGGAGAGCCTTGCAGAGCAGTGCTATCATAAGCACGGGGAATTATTGTACGCAGGCCCGGGTCCAAAGCACATTGAAACAAAGGGGAGGCATTCCCTCAGAGGACCCTGGTGTGGCAGCAAAGCCAAGAACAAGCTGTATTTGTTCTTTGACAGAGTTTTAGCTTTGCCGTTACTGTATGCTGTATTTTTTTGCTTTATAAATTGCAGTAGGTGTAAAAAACCTGGAATGTTGAGAAAGAACAAAAGTTACAGTTAATGAAATAATCTCCTCCTAAACAGCCTATGACCCAATACTTGAGTCTCCTGCAAGTTATAATCAAAACCGTATGTACAGTCATAAATATCTGAAATATTTACAAAACACTGACAAGATCTTAAAAACAAAAGCAACTATTTCCTCATCTTGCTGGAAACCTTACAAAACATGTGGTAAATTGTCTCCTTTGAAATATTCTCCTAACCAGAGTGCTGTATGTTTCATTGTAATGGTTAGTCATTCTATATGTATTTACTGGTATGTAATCAGCAGTTGTAGATTAAACTAACTATTGCAAGATAAAGATTATGAAATACAGTCAATAAAAATGTTGTTTATGTGAAATCCAGTGTTGTCATAGCATCATTTTACAGAAAAGGTAAATCAAAGCATCATCCAAACAACCATTTCTCAGACAGCATTGGCTGTCATTGACAGATACATATATCAAAGCCACTTGGAAGGACTATAAAATTGGTTAGAATGCCTGTGATTAGTCTATATTGGGATAAATGTTTCTGCTTTGATTTTCTAAAAAAACAAATCAAAAAGTCCCAAATACTTCAGCGCAGAAACATTACCTCTGGCTTTCTCTGCAAAGTCTCCTAGGGAAAACATGAAAGTGCAGCAATCAGACCAGCCCTCAAGTCGCAGAGCAAGAACTTTAAGTGGGCAACGGCTCCCAAAGAAACTTCACTTCGCAGCGCCTCATCTGGAAAGCGATGCCACCATCCTCGTAAATTCAGGATGCAGAGTTAGGCCCAGAGCCAACAGGTAACCAAGCCCTTGGTGAGGTCCGAGGCACCAGCTGGGGCTGCTGGGAGACCCTGAGGGTGTTCAGGTCTTCAGAGGAGCCAAGTCCCTGCCCTTTGCTCTCCACCGAGAAGCACGCAGCAGCGCTGCAAACGGCAGGGAGCAGCTGCTACAGTGCTCTCACCGCCCTTAACTCACAAGTCAAAAATCTCTTGATGGAAAGAAAAAGAAAAAAAACAAACACACACACACCCCAAGAATACCAGAGCCCCCACGCTACTCCCTATAACTCTGTAATTAAACTGCCTAAAAGACTCAAGTTGTCAGCTGACTTAGAAACAGGTAGTTGAAGAAAGCCATTTAGGTACATTTCTAAAAAGGGCTGAGATGTTCCTGCTTGGAAAGAGGCAATCAAGCAAGCACACTGGTTTATTTCTGATTTGGGTTTGTTTATGAAGAAAATTGAATTCAGACTGGAGTTAACAAAACTGCAAGAAATAGTTCTGGTTCGGGTCTAGTTTAAGGAGAAAGGAGCAGTTCAGATAGGAAGATGCATGCATTTTTGAAGGAAAATCAAATATGAACAGAAAACCTATTACTCTCCCCCTTGTTTCATTGGAAAAAAGGAAAGCCAAGACCAGAATATGAATATTATACTAATCACTACATCTATTGGCACAAACTATGGGCAGAGGTCTTGCTTCAGTATTTTTTTTTTTTTTTAAACAAAAAGAGAAGCAGCCACCATTTTTATAAAAGGCCAAAAAATCTGTTTTAGTCTGTAAAATTCCTGTTAATTTAAATGGATTTTGGTTCAGGCCTGCAGATATTACCTTTGTACCTTACATTGATTCCTGTGTTTCAGAGAGTGTTCTTCCAATTCTATTTCGGATAACATTAAACTCTTGAGAAATCTATATTAAAACAATATTCCCCACTAGGAAAATAACAGTCCATTTTCTAGGAACATTTCATATGTACAGTGAACATGTGAGCAGTCTTATTTTACATGTGCTTAGTCAAAACAAAGCAGAGAAACATGTTATCTACAGACCTTTGTAAAGTTATCACTGCTGATGCAGGGACAGAAAGTGGCAGATAACAAAACTCTTGTTCTATGTATATTTATGCCCCTTTTCTGTGTATGTGCTCAGAGATACTAATTTATCACTGTCATTAAGAGCTCATAAGGGACATTCTCTAAAAGCTGTAAGCAAAGGTGGGAAGTTGAATACAGACAATAAATCCACAGATGTCTAATCAGAAGTGCCTCACTTTTCAAAACTGCTGGGCACACAAGAGAGGTAGGCTCTCTAATTCATTGTTTATGGATCAAGTATTAAGTTCAAATGCCTACTTGTTAGACAGTTACTATTGAAAATAGTCTTATACTTCTGTTACAACAATAACCTTCTCACAGAAGAGGTTATTGATGTCCTTTCAGTGAAGGAAAACAGCACTAGTATATATATACACACACGTATATATATATATGTATATATAGAATGGAGCTAAGGAGTAGACCGTGCAGTTAGAGTTAGTATACTTCTAGAAGGTGCTTAAAAACCAGCCGCTACTGCAATACCAATCGACTTCCTGGGAGGCCGAGACATGAAAACAGCTATTCTTCTGCAGAGACTGCAAAGCAACAGCTATCATCACACATTTTTCTTTTTACACCTCATTTCTTTTCACATGAGGCAGTAATAAAAATGGGTGTCTGGTAGGAGGATACGCCTCATGTTCGAAGTGCCCTTTCAGACTACTTACAGGATACTTGAAATTCAATCACAGCACTTTAGAAGTCTAAAATACAGAATTAAATGTGCCTTCTTGCTCTTCCATAAGCACCTAATGTCATACAGAGCCAGGCACTCATTGGTCAAGATCATGAGTCTGAAATCTGTGTCCTGAAGATCTGCTCTATGTGGACTGTGTTGGATTCCCAGTGGAGTATCACTGGATTCGTAGGACTCTGTGGGTCCCTCATGTCCTACAGAGCAAGGGGCAAGACCGAGGACTGAGCATCATAACTAGATTATGCATAAAGATTAACTGGGCAACTAAATAGGTCTTTCATTTGGAAGAGATCTGCACAGGTTAAAAGAAGTTTCTTTTAGGTCCTTAGATTGAACTTAAGACATTGGAAAAGCTTAGGTCAAGCCTTAACCATTTTTAAGCTAGAAGAGACCCGAAATGAACCATTCCTTCAGCATACTGAGATTTCTTTCAATAGATACCTCTTTATTTGAAATGGAATGCATTTTGAAAAATATGAAAAATAAATCACATCTCTCAGAAATCATTTATGAGTCATATTTACACACAATTTTTTTTGACAACACCGATATTTCTGCTCACAATAGGATATGCTAGAAAACATTTGGTACATCACTGCAGCTATATTTCAGAAGCTGGCATTTGCATATCATGAACCTTAAAAAAAAAAGAGGAAATACTTCAGGATGTCATAAAGATAACATCCACTTGATCTTCCTTCCCCTCCCCCCCCCCAATTCTAAATTATCATGGTATAAAATGGGTCACCACAGCTTGAACTTTCTCACTGAATCCTGCCCCTCAATCACCCTTTCACTGTTCACACTTTTGCTAACTTTACCTAGCTTTTGCCTGTGTTTGTTTTACTGACACTTTTGTTTATTCTGTTGCATTAATCTCAGCCACATACTTTTTCCCCCCCACTCTGTAAAGGGGAGGATAACATGTTTCCTTTTCTCGCAGAGCTCCAGTAAGATGGATGAAGACCTGCTGGACCTACTTCCATAGCCGTTGCTTACAAGGCAGTGACAGCATTTAACCAAGTAGCTCCAACAAAGGCTACACAGTAAGAGAGGGACAAGATAAAAACCAGAAATAATTCAGTATATAACATCAAACAGCAATTTCTTAGTCTAAAGTTGCTACCAGTCAGGAAAACCAGTGAATTTAGAGCGTGAGAAAGTTACCGGATTGACCATTTCAGACAGTTCAGCCTTATTTATACCAACATGGCACAAGCCCACAGTCTGGCCGTCCCTGGGGGCCGTAGCCCGTTCGCTCCCGTTCCACTCGGGAAGAGAGTCCCGAGGGGCAAGAGGGAGTTTGGGCCTTACACCCACCCCACCCTGGGCCCAGCAGCTTGCAAACAGCCCAAGGTGGGTTTTGCAACACGGCCCTCTCTCCCACCTGAGAGTTTGACTGACCAAAACCAGCATTTTTAAAAAGGTAACACAGGGGGCAATGACAACAGGCAAAAGTTTGTGAATGAGATCACTCCGAGTGGTTTTGAGAGAGCATCCTTCAGACCACCTTAAAACAAGAAACGTAACATGAAAGTGGGACACTGACCTCGAACTGGTGAACTAGAATACACATCAACATTCATTCCAAAATTCCTTTTTCAAACCTTAATTTCAGCTGTATCATTCTAAAACTGTCATCTTTTGTTTTCAAAGTACAAATACTTCCAGAAAAAATGATAACATTTCAGCTTTAGACCAGATCCATAGACTTTGGTGGCATTCAGTAGGTTTGGGATCGAGTCCACGCAGGACAGGAATAATTGCCTCTCCCAGAGGCATATGTATGTCTCAAATCACACAGGAAATTTCTATCAGTTACATCTATTCTTCAGTAGGCTAAAACATATTTTAGTAGGTGAGCTATCAGTCCGTATATCTGAAAAAGGTGGATTAGTTGCTCAGTAAACTGTAATTAATGACTCTAAAGAGAGGAGCCAAATTACAAATTACAATCTATTTTGTAAGTCTGACTAGCTCATTAGAGAATCCCCTTACAGCTCTAACATCCAAGCATTAGCAGAATGATAATGGCAGATGTACAGAGACATGGAAATTGGCTGCTACGATTGCCAAGACAGCGCATCTAGTCCTAGAAGATGCTGGGCACCTTTTATTTCAATTAGCCTCAAAGTAATGGCTTTATTAGGACAGCTATAATCTACCACCCCGAGTTTGTCACACACAACCTTCTCCAGGGCCAGATCCACAAGGAGCACTTGGGAGCATCCGCAGAGTGCTGCGGAGGTCTGGGCTTTCATTCTGCAGCACGACGCGTTTTGTCCTCTCTGGGCACGTAACCCAGACATCTGTGGGGCAAGTAACAAGAGATAAGGACTAGGAGAGACCTCCGCTTACTCCTCGGAGGACCGAGCTTCGGTTCAGGGTACAGAGGAAATCAGAATGGGACCATGAAGTGCAGTAGCTGATCTGGAGATCTTCCTTCAAGTGTCACTTCAGTGCTTTCCTTTAAACACTTAAAGGGTTTGAACCAAGCACATGCTTTTTACAGTCAAACTACGTCTTGGTTACACAAACCAGAAAAAAGTCCTGGATGCGCAGCTTTAAAAGATTTTGTTTACATTCATGCAACTTGTAAAGGGGCCAAAAACAGTTTTCCTTCACCACACAAGTTAAAATAAATAGCTCCACGGCTGGAACTTTTTACCTTGAACCAGCGATAACAGGCCATGCTGTTCTGTCCCGCTCACCAGCTCCGCACTTAATATAAAACAGAGAACACGAGCTATAGCAGCACACAGCGGGAAATAACTGATTGCATTAAGGGCCTGTCCTAGAAAGCACGGCAGCGTGTGCCTAGCTTGCTCCTCCACCCCGGGTGAACAGCTCCAAACTGCTCTCACTAAAATCACAGCAAAACCCCCACTGACTTTTAAGAGGCACAGGAAGACACACCAGCTGTGCAATTAGCCCTTTGTTTTCCAACTTCATGGCTTCATCAACATTTTTAGAGGCAAGATCACACGCATCTCTCAACATCTGACAGTGCTAAACACCAAAATTAATCTAGTTTATCTCAGCTACAGAGCAACTTTCAGCTTATGAAAACTGTGACCAAAATAATCCATTTGCATGCTAAGATGTATATAACTTTAAACTAGGGGCTACTTCAATGCAAGACATTTAAAAACTGCCATGAAAATTTGGCCAAGGTCAAGAACCTAGACCTTTCACAAACTGACCACGCAGATGAAGCCCTGGACTCGGACGCTTAGAGATGTCCATAAATACTTCTCAGCTCCTGCCCTCTAGCCTAGAAGGAGCAAACACATAATATAGATTATTTGAATCCAACTGTGATTCATGTATGGCAAAAGAAATTGGTCAGATTTCCCTCAACTCATGCATTGGACAGGTTTTTTTTTAATCTTGGAATAACAATCATTATTTTTGAATAACCAAATGTGTGTAAAATTTTATCATCTTCCACCATGCGCATATTTTAAAAGAAAGCCATTTTAGACCCAGATTCTAACAGCTATTTTCATTAAAGAGAAGAGCTTTTGTATGCAGTAAGGGTTTTGGCCGAACTCCAAACCACACCTTTTCCACGTAATACAGTATGTTGGGGTAAAAGTGAAAAAACTCTTGTCAAATTGCACGTGGCCAAATTACCCAGAACTTCTTAGTTTCTTTAGGGAGCTAACGTACACGTTGTCCCCCCCCCCCTTTGTTTTTCAGATATGGCCTACATTCAGAAATGTCTTGCAAACAAGCTTTTTTAAAACAAACAAACAAAAAATAACCGCACAACAGCTAATAAATAAAATACATTAAAATAAAGTTACAGCACATCACGTCTCCTAGAAGGAGTCCCGCCACACCGAAGGCTCCTTGCCCCGGTGCGCAAGTAACGCGAGCTGCAGCGCTGCCGGGCGCGGGCGGCGGGGGCGGCGGCGGGGTCCGGGGGCTCCCGCGAAGCCGGGCGCCCGGCGGCGGGGCCGGGGTGCCGGGGCCGGGGTGCCGGGGCCGGGGTGCCGGGCCGCCGCCTAGGCGGAGCTGGAGGCGCTGCGGCGGCGCGGGGCCGGCGGCGGCGCCAGGAGCTGCTGCTGCTTGTGGCGGGTGGAGCGGACGGCGAGCACGGCCTGGCGGTTCTTGTACTGCACCATCTGCAGCGTGATCGCCGCGTTCCAGCCCTGCTCCTGCGCGCACCGAAAGTCGATCTCCTTGCCCTCGGCCATCACCACCGTGAAGTACACGTACTTGCCCTTGCGCTCCACGCAGTCCACCGTCTTCATGTTGGAGAAGTGCAGCTCCTTGATCTTGGCCGCCGGCTCGGCCGGTGGCGCCGGCGGCTGCTGCTGCTGCTGCTGCGGCGGCGGCGGCTGCTGCTGCTTGGGCGGGATGAGGAGCAGCCCCTCCTCGGTGAGGATGCAGCGCTTCTTCTTCCAGAGCTGCAGGAGCCCGTCGCTCCTCTTCTCCAGCATGCCCTCCTTCACCGCCTTGCAGCCGCTCTCCAGCATCCTGCCGGCATGGGCCGGGCGCCTCGGCCCGCCGGGGCTGGGGCTGGGGTCGGGCGGCAGCCGACACCAGCCGAGCACCCGCCGCCCCGCGCCGGCGCCGAGGCGGAGGGCGGGCAGCGCCCCGGCCCGCAGCGAGCGGAGCGGCTGCCGGCCGTGCGGCGGCGTGGCGGGGCTGCGCCAGGCACTGGCCGCCGCTTTTCCCTCCCCTCGGCTTTTGAGCGCGCCTCTCCCGCCCCCGAGTGACACCCAGCGGAAAAGGCGGCTCCGCCGGCCGCGGGGAAGCCCGGCGCCGCCGCGCCCGCCCGGCCCCTGCCCCGGCCCCGGCCCCGCTCCCCCTCCGCGCCCGGCGCGGGAGGCTGCGCGCCGCCCGCCGCCCGCCGCCGCCGCGGGGGTGAAGGTAAATCAAGAGGCGCTGCGGGGCCCCGCCGTGCGCCCGCGCTTGCTCCCACGCCTGCTCCCACGCCCGGGGTACCAGAGCAGCGCCGGGCAGCAGCGAGCTCCCTCGGCCCTTGATCTGCAGGGGTGAAGGGCCCTTGCTGCGCGCTTCTGCTGCCCTAAGTCCGTAACCCTGGACCCCGATGTTGAAGCGATCATCGCTCCGTTAGACACAGGAAACGGAGCCTGACAGCGAGCCTGGTATGCCACAGCTTCACCCCTTCTCCTTGGCATCGCTCTGGACTTCGCTGGGGAAAATTACCTATATACATAAATATATTTTTTCACTCTTCCCAGCAGAATGAGTAAGGTCCAAAGAAAGCAAGCATGTAGCTCACTTCCCAAAGGAAACCCTCAGAGCTCGTTACTTGGAGATTTTAGAACTAGACTAGAAAAATCCCTAGGAAAAATCCAAACAGACAGACAGCTAGAACCATTTCTCTAATTATTCTGCCTTGTTGCCACACATTAGCTTATGGTTTGGATTTTCCCCCCAGGCTAGTTAGCTTTTGGTTTACATTCTTTGAATTAGAGTAGAAAAGTAGCCTAAGGTTAATATTAAACTATTTGTTTTAAAATCCTTTGATATATTAGATCTAAACCAAAAGCTCACATAGCTAAATTTGGCTGACGATGCCAATGTAAACCAAGTGCTGGAATTTTCACATTATGTTTGAGTACTACCTTAAACATGTATTTAAGGTGGCCATTAAAAAAAAAAAAAAACCACAAAACACAAAACACCCCCTCACAATAATCTTGGCAGCTAGGAAGCAGGCCATGCTATAGTACAGGTCAGCAGGAACAAACTAGGAAAAAAAAAATCCTCCAACATTGATGACTGCTTTAATGGAGCCCATCTCTGATAACACTAAAACATGTTTCCTCTTACATATCTTAAAAATTATAGTTTTTTCCTCTTAAAACTCAAAAAAAATTGATAAATTGTTGAGGTAAACAATCAAGGTAATAAAGGTAATTCATTTTTCATTAACTGTTTTACCTTTAACATAACTGGAAGACACTCAAATCAGTCACAAGGGCAACTTAGTAGCCACAAACTGAACTAAGAAGAGTATTAGTATCTTAAAAGTCCATCTGTCTAAAGATTAGTCCCTTCTCCTTAGAACTTAGTATGTAAGATACAGTTCATTCTTACAATAATCTTATGCTTATCGTAACAGAGTATTAGTGTTAGAAAGATCTGAATACCATTCAGGATCATTTCAACCGCAGTTCATTCCAATTTGAATCTAGGTCCCTATTGCAAATATCTGCATCTTCAACTCCCGAAGCATATTCAAGCAGCCTCACACATGGCTTGAATGGAATAAGAGAATCTCCTAACTTCTCACATGACACATTTCGAATGTATTTCTTGACTCCTGATTAAGTAAATGGGTCACATGAACACAGACTTAATTTTGGAATTGTCAAACCACAACAATCATATAACTAGTTAAAATATATTTTATATTTATATATTAATCTACACCAAGTTATTATAACTTATTTAAAATACCAGATTTACATAAGGTGCAGAACATTGAACTAAACCCACAGATCAACTGCCTAACAATTCATTTGTACAATTTTGGCTGCTGCTCCATTGCTGTAAGTGAATAACCATTTCCTTCAAAATAAATACACTAACCCATAGTACGTAAACTGGTGTTAGACTTAAAGAGTCATCTTACACATTCTGTAGCAAGCATTCAAAAATTGCTTTGCACAACACTGCACTGACATTTAGGGACATTAACACATAATCTATTTTTTAATGTGTGCTTTTTTTGCTTATTCTCAGTGCTGACAATTTGTAATTAATCAACAGAAAAACAAGAACAGTGTGGAAGGCCAAAGACTTTCATCAGATACGTAGAGGAACTGGAGTAAGTTCATTCTGCTTAGGCCTTGCCAGGTATAAAGTTCTTAGCTGTATTATAGTAAGTGTTGAGTATCAGCTTTTTAACCCAACTCTAAACACTGATGGACATACTCTGCTAAAGTACAGACTCAACTGTTTATTCCTAGTGAAATTCACCTAAGCACATGATCAGAAATAAACATGCAAAACATCCATTTAAATTTGTGTTCTGTAAGCAAGCATTAACAACCATTTAAAGTCACTACATTTGAACAAAAACATCAGATCAGTCAAAACCTCTGAGACCAGGGTAACATGAAATACTGACAGAAGTGCATGGTAAAAGAACAAGATACTTGCATTCCACTTCTATTATACTGAATTTACCTCCAAAGGGTGACAAACTTCATTTTCCTAGACAGAAGTTAAAAATAAATTTCCTAAAGTGTTATTGTTCCTTAAATTAGTATTTTGAAAAAAAACATTTAACACATTAAGCATGCTATATGTTCTAGTGGGACTTGACTTAGATTTTTTTTCAAGTATTTTTAAACCACTGCATTTATATTAAAAGTTCTATATCTGCTACCTTTACCCAAGTTTCACTAAACACTATGCAGGTCTTGTATCTGTTCTTTGCTAAAACTCTTCTGCAATAGCTGATATGCAGATGCCACCTACTGTCAAACATGAACACTACAATTTGAAAGAACACTGAATCTGATCCTTGACAATATATCCAATAGACACATTTATTCCTTACTGAATTTTTCCTTTTGTTTACATGCTCAGAGTTGATACTGGTAACAGGAATGTTTGGTTGTTGGGTATACCAGTTTGCTATATTCTAAGCTCGCTAACATAAAGGCTCAAGTAGTTGAAATTTTGTATGTGTAACCTTGATTAAAGAGTAATTAAAGTGTACTTTTGGGGGCCTTGGGGCAAGTTAAACAGTTTTGGGAAGCCACCATTAAAGACAAAAAAGAACATAAAGACAATTTAACTCATGTTCTCCTGCTGTTTTTGGTAATAGGTAATAAACCTGCACACAGCTTGAGGCAGACCATCAGCTCTTAGTTTCAAAGGGATGCTAGTTCTACGGAGTGATAACCCTCAAATATCAATGTGATCTCTTCTATTACTGAGGAATAAGTGGCTAAAACAGAAAACGGTTAAGAGGGAAACCTAAAAGAAGTATGAGCTGATCATTGCTTGAGAGAAGGCAGAGCCATGCCAAGAGACAAGAAAAAAACAGTCAAGGGTTGAGAAATACATGACAAGAGTGTTGCATATGCAATTAAAGCAATTAAACAATAAGCGGTTACTTCTTAAGAAAGTATTTGCTTGACCTTTACCACCTCCCAGTAATTTCACTGGAACTCGCTGATCAAAGACTGAAGCACTGAACATATAATTTGGGGGAGAGACTTTTCCTCTAAATGAATTCTCTCTCACTGATACCTGTACATACCCCACAGTAAATCATTCATGAATAGCAAAAAGACTTTCCATAACTATCAACCATACTGCCCCAAGCCCTAGGATTCCCTGCGACTCACACCAGTACCAAATTAAGAAACTGTGTGCCATGCATACAATATTGGCATTGTAGCTGCTCCAGGCTTCTTCCTCCCACTGCAAGAGAGTCCCTTATATTTTGAAAGACAGCAATCTACAAAGTATTAAGAAGTACTTGGGAGCCCACTGTAGAGCAAAGTCAGCCTGTAAAAGGGTTTGAAGGATCTGAAGTTTCTCAGATTTGATCAGGTAGTGCTCAGTAAAGCAGGTGTGAATTTAGAACACACTAACTCCTCTTCATCACTTCCAGGATGAATATTAAAGCTGGAAGGATACCTGCAACATTTACTTGAGTGCATAAAAGCACAGCTCACAGTAGTTACATTCAGGAGCTAAGCCACCTCTGCAGCTACAGAAGCAACTACTCATGCTAACTCAGCGCACTTTAGACACTCACAAAGCCAATGCAACTCACTTCTGCCACACACGATCCTCATGCACCTACTTTTAGCATACACCAAGCAGATCCAAATTTTGGATAGCTTATCTTTTGCTTGGTGTGCTCTGTCTGCTTTACTTGTTCTGATTTTCCCACAAAAGCTGAGAGGTGCCAGCCACCTGTGGAAGATTACCTCTGAGCAGAGATCCACAAGAGGATTTGAAAGTGATGAGAGAAGCCTTGTCCAACATGCCACGTGGACAAACTGCCAACTCCTCTGTATTTGAGGGAGCATACAAAAATGAAACTTACCATTTCCAGTAGATGGATTTACCTTCACTTTATGTAGTGTTAGAATTAAGAAGTTACCTTGACATCTGCTTGAAAGCTTGCAGGGAATCAGCGCATCTCAAATAGAGCTGGGCAGCTATTAGGAAGTGAAACTGAAGATGGGATAAGCAAGGACTTCTCCAACCTACATAAAAGATCTTGGACAGGGCTGCTCTCTGATTAGGAAAGGCTAGGTTAACACAGAACGAAAGGGGAAGTGCTGGAGAGCTGAGTCCACCCATACAAATTTCCTGCACAGCTCCAGCACCGCAGGCCAACAAGAGCCATTACATACAGGAATGCCCTCATTATCACTATGTCCCTTTTCCTGAGGAGTTCAGCATTTTGTTTAAGCCAGCAAGAATGCCACAGCATATCGCCTCCTCCCCAACACAAGGCAAAGAACATCGCTGCACAGACACCTTTGGGAACTGGAGATCTCTGGTAGATACAAACTGATTAACTGAAATTTTCTATCAATTTCTGAATCCAATCTACAACAGTGGGCCTTAAAACAGGGAGGTGTAAGTAGCAGCTTGAAGGCAAAGATGAGCACATTCAATTCCTGAACAGTTTCTACATTCTGCTCTACATTTCTACATTCAAACAAAAACTTATAAGAGTTATAACTGCTATCTAGCTCTGGAAACACAGGTTCTAAAAATCCAGCTAAGAATCTATGCTTATGAAGCTAGTTAGTTATAGAAGACATCAGTAACAAGTGTTGATATGTGAAGCATTTAAGTAACTAACCCGAGATAACACTTCTAATTGCACCTGACATCCCCTTTCTCCAGAAACTAAGACTTAAGAATGCTAAGCTTAAATCTGGCCCATTTTATTTCAGGATAGTGTTTTAAAATAATGTTTTACATTACTAAAGCTATACCAGACAAGGAAACCATTTAGTGCTAATGTAGTCTATTGTAATCTATCTACAGTTGCTGAAAGTTTAGAAGTACCAAGCCGCATCCCTCTCCATCAAGCATAACATGTCTGCCCTTCCCCCTCATTCTAAGTCTCAGGTAATTTTCCTAGCTCCTCCATCAGCAACCACCATTTTTTCCCCCTAAGGCCATTCCCTTCAATTCAGCAACCAAAACTGGACAGAAACACATTTGCTCAGTTCTATAACTTCAATGTGGTATTGCAGTAACTGACAAGAAGTCCTATTTTCTTTTCAGTGACATTTTCATAGCCTGAAGTTAACAAGGTGACTTCTCCTCAAATACTAAATGAACAACGTATCTATAGTTGGTATAAATTCAAGAAAAGTGGAAAGAATGAGTCACAATACTCCAATCAATGTTGAAAGTTTAATGTTCCTGCTACATACTGCCTTTCAGAATTGCTGAACAAGAGTGTTTGAATCACAGAACTATGCTAAGCACCAAAACAGTTTTTATTTAACCAATGCCATAAGAATTGGCACCTCAATTTGTATGATTATACCCTTCCTTTTGCTGCAGTCTGGAGGGCACAAGAACAGCTGATTTAGTACTGGCAATTTGATCCAGATAGATGTATACCAAAGTCTGTAGGCAGATACAGGTTCATGGCTCTGGATCTTGCAGGCTGCAGGTGAGCTTTGAGATCTATCAACTCCCCTCTTCAAATACTGTATTACATTGAATGGTAGGAAGTTATTAGATGAGAAAGCAATTTAAGCACAAGCTAGATTTTATATGACAAGAACAATGACTTCTGAAATTCCCTGGACAACTTTTGACAGTGCTTCTCTTTTGTTAGTAAGAGCAGGCCAGATCTAAGTAAGGACTTTGGATACTTCTCATGTCCAAAGGTATGACCCCCAAAACCCCATGTTAGTGACTACTCACGCCCGTAACATTATGAGCTTGGTCTCCATATGCCCTGAAATTCAAGTTTAAACAATCAGTGCTTGCTTCAAACCTAATCCTGGGAAACATTCAGAGAAAAGACCAAGTGATACACAAACACCTGACTGGGACAGCATCTCAAAGGCTAAGCATATTCCGTCAGGATTAATGCTATATAATTTACTCTTCAGCAGAGCTATGAAGCAACAGTGATGTTAATCTTTTTTGGCATATTTTTCTATGCTGTGATCTACAGGTTACCTAAAAAAACAGAGTACAGCTTCCACAGTACTGTTATATATACAGCTATGGATAACAAGAGCTTCTTCTCCAAAATCCATAACTGTCTAGAGAGAAGACAGATGAAGTTTGACAAGGATTCTGAAATTAAGCAGTGGGGCATTCAAGCCTCTGAGGAATACAAAAAGAAGTCAGTTTAGTCAGAGCAGAGTAGACCTTCCTCTCAGAAGGACTGAGGATTCAGGAAGGGGATTTAAGATAAGCTTCATTCTGTATTACCTGCCCTCCAAGCAAGAGACATGTTGGAGAGATACTTCCCCAGCCCCATCCTCACATGGCCCTTGCCTCCCCCTTGCCCTGCTCTTTTTAATACTTTAACCCATTATGGCTATACTTGACAGTACATCAGTCACAAGGAAAAGAGTAGCTACTGCAGAAACAGGTCCATGGCTAGCTGGATGTTTCTTTACTGCCCCATGAGGGTCTTCCCATCCCTCCAAAAATTAACTGAGTACTTGTTTAAAATAAACACTTCTATAGCTATGCAAAGGACAAGGCTGCACATAGTACAGTAGTAGCTGACTGACTATGGAAGACTTGAACAGAAGACATCAGTTCAGTCTCCTCAAGCTGAGTACATTCATATCCACATCTCACAAAAGAGCGACTTCACTACTAGGCTAGAGGCAAAGTTAATATGAGAAAGACCTTCTAGCCCTCATGTTTAAGCTGACAATGAACACCCAAAACAAAGCATGAACCACACTATGTGAGCTTAGCTTAGCAAACAGAACATTTGGGGAGGAGGAAGGAATTCCTTGGGTTTTGGTTCCTCTTCTTTAGATCCTTGATACAGTGAGAAAACAAACTAGAACGCAGCTAAGTGTCCTAGCCCTCCCTTAGGCTACAGGGCAGGTCTTGTACTGGACATCCTAGCCCTGACCACACAGACTGGAAATCCAAGGCACCTCTCTTGGCTCCAGATTCCATACAAATAACCAGATGCCTTTGAGTCAGGCATGGCAATACCAAAGTCCTTTATCAGATCTAGGCCCACTTCTAAAAATTTGTCTTCTCAAAATGGCAGTGTTGATTAATCACTAAAACACATAGCTTAGGCTCACAACTATCACATTGCAAAAGGAAAGCACGGATCAACTTTCCAGACAATTAAATTGTGTTTGTTTTTAAAATGCTATATAATTTACTCTTCAGCAACTCTTGATGATTTTTGTTTCTAGTAAAAAGTGAACTGCAGCATGAAAGAGATGCCTTAATAGTTTACACATGCAGATACACACATCATAATAAAACAAGACTAGCTTCTGAAAATACTAGGTTTTATTCACACCCCAGTGGTAAACAATAACCTTAATATGATGACTAGGTTTCCTTTGTAGATCACTGTCACATAAAATACAAAACCCATAGCATAAACAAGCTGACAGTTATGAATGTTTAATGTGGTCTCATTGGAAGTTAAACAAGTTATACTAGTCTTCTCAAGTAGTCAAATTCAAAATGCATCATCATCTCCTAGTTAGTACAAGTCACTGCCATTTCTATAACAAAGTAATGAAGGCACAGCTAGTGCAAGCAGACTTAAACCCGTTCAGACTACTGGGCTGAAAATACTTTGGTTGGTTCTTCAGGAGAGGATTTTCTCTAAAATATTGGTCTCAGTTAACAGTTTTGATAATCTTCACAGCTGCAGTCTAATAGCTACATGACAAAGACTTCACAAGAACCAAACTATGTAGCAATGAATTAACATTCATGCTTTAGGGGATTTACTGCATTCTACATATTGGCTGAAAATTATACTGTTAAAATGCTAGGTAGATTGAACCTACATTTTAAACTGGTTCTTATGTGTTTGATTTCTTTTTTAACAAATTGGTTACTTAATTCTACCAAGATACAAAACATAAGGCTGTAAGTAACTAATAGTTGTGTTTAGGCTATTACAGTGCAGGTAATCCTCAAGGCCACATACACACTGCTTCACTGCTGCTTGCATTCTGCTGGGTTTTGATCCTTCTGTTAAGAAAAAAGAAATATCAGTGTACAGATAGCAGTGTTTTAAAACAGCTATTAAAATTGCTAAACATACTTTCTCAAGTTCCAGTACTCAAGTTCTTTTTGAATCTCCTCCTTTAAACTAATCACGCTGTCTCTGAAGAAGCATCCAGGCCTTCTGCACAATTTGAACCAAAAGAAACTTCCCTAGGTTGGTAACAATGGCATGGCCTTACTCCAGAACCCACTGTATAGCTGTACAATGAAACACCAAATCCTGGTACTTTGTTATCACTCTGGATACATCTTTGAGAAATTCCAGCTGCTAGAAAATTCCCAAGTGGAAGATTTCTTCTCTGCTATATTGAGACAGACAACCAGCAGTATCTCACAGTAATGTGGAAAATTAAGGAAAATGCTTTCCAGGGTTAAAGTTCAGTTGCAAGTTTTCATTCCCAAGCTTGATCTCCAGCTAGTTTTACTCCACTACCTTGTCTGGATAGCTATTCTAGGACCTCAGTGCTTTAACAAACCTACTCCTAGCTTTCAGCCTATGACCAGCTTACAACCTTTTATTCTATGTCAATACCCTATAGTACCATTAATATCTCTCCCTAGTCCTTCAGCAGCTCTGATACTGCGAGAACTACCTTGCCATTTTTACAGTTCTGTTAAGCTGGGGAGTGTGTGTGTGGGGGGGGGGGGGGGGAAGACTTATCACCTTTTGTAAGATGAACTGCTGAAATGACAGAAATAAGCCCACCTAGCAGCTGTTTCATTTTGATTCTAAAAGACTTTCTTGAACAATAGGAACCAATTTGGACACTATACCAGATGAAATGTCACCAATAGGTTGTACATTTCAGTTAACACTTTCACATCCTACATCTTTCCAGGTACAATCCTAGGATTATGCAACTCTTTCAGTACTACTTTGAATGCAGCTCAGATCATTTCTCCTGACAAATATACTGCATCCTCATTTGAGCTAACAAGCACATTTCCTAGCAGAAATTTTTAGTTCACACTTAGTCCAAGACAACCTATCTTCATTTTCATGGCTACAGCTTTCACTCAGCAGCATCAGATGCTTCCAAGTGGTCAGGCATGCCTTTCCCTCCAGAAAAAGCTATTAATTTAGTGGCTCAATCACTTTTCCAACAAACTGAGCCTGATTAGCCATTTGCCCAGCCCATGAAATACAAAGTTAGACTGCCAGATGCTCTCAGCTGCTCAAGTATTAGTTGGCTATAGCTACATTCCTGAACCTTGACTTCTGCTACCTCAAGAAATAACAGGCTTGCCATTATCTCCCCTGAAAAAAGCATCAGTTCAGCACAGATTTCCCCAGTGTAGTAGAAGAGTTAGTATTTAGCTTGTGACAAGTTCTCAAACTGAATATGGATTACTCAAAGTTCTCTGCATGTTCTTCAAACACTACAGAACACTCACGTCAAACTAAAAGCAGCAGCCTGCTGCAAGACAAATTTATAGAAAACCAAGGTTGACTAATTCCAGTGCTTAAAGCCACAAATTACTTTTATAAAATGTTTCTTACTGTAAGAGCTTCAAAGTTGCCTTGCTAATCTTAGACTGTCAGAAGCAGGACTGAAATAACCTTTGCCAAAGCATACTCACCCCACAGACACTGTTTTAAATATTTAAACTAAAAATCAAGATTTAGCATATATGAATATTTTAAGAGTGTATATACACAAACACACTTCTTAAATTCTTTGTAATTGCTTACTTTTGGGTCATAATCCGGATCATTTTCTTCATCTGCTTCTTCTTCCCCCTCCTGAAAGAAAACGCTTATTTACACTTTAGCTTATCCGTATTCTGCTTCCAGAGCCATTTTCAAGAACATCTTTAGTATTAAATTCTACTCTTAAATACATTAATTTTCACTTCAAGTTATGCATATTGTATTAGTTTGCCCTCCTACAAAACACATCCGTCATCAACTACAACTTAAAATAAAAAAACAAGGTATCTTACAAATTATTTTTTGAAATATTCACTGGTCTTACAGTTAATAAGTAAACTTAACCTAAGTGCCCAGAGGATTCAAGAATTGAAGGAATTCTTGGTCTGGACAGCATACTACAGAAGGGAAACTACTTAATCAAGCCCATTTTTCAGCTCACCTCATCATCTGCCTCCTCTCCTTCTTCATCATACTAGGAAAGAAAAAAAATGATTTTGACAGTGTTATAAATGCACTCATTTTAGACATCAATTTATTTTGGATGACTGAAGTTGACACCAGGGACCATCCATGTTGTACTGTACTTTAAAAGTACATAAATCTGACATTTAAAAATGCTTTGTGCATTAGCATGAAGAATGTTCAGTCCCTTATGTATAACACTTTGGCAGAGAAAGCTGCCTACCTTAAAGTTCCTTACATACAACACTGAAAGAGTTTATTAGGTGGTGACGACACTTCTGTCCAGTAGGGTGTCTCAAAGTGCAAGGCAGCCTTTCAGTCACTTGCTATCCTTCCCCCTCTCCCAAAGTTGGGGACTGAACTTTACCATTCTACATCCTAAAAATTCAGCTCAAGGCTGGACTTATCCTAGCCAAATCAACACAACTGTTGCCTGTTCTTGTTCATGTCTTACACACAAACTTCTACTCAGACATACTCTAAAAACATTTAGCTAAGCGTTCATCTTTTATCACAACTTTTGCCATAAAGCTCTGAACTCACTACTTCAAACAAGGGTTAACTGTGTGATGCTTCTTATTTAACCCTCTAGGAAGCTCAGCTGAAACTACTAATGTTGATATGTTCCATTCTAAGGATACTAACATTATAAGAATCAGAAGTTGCACACAATTCTTTAAGCAGCATTATTCAAAAGTTTTTTACACTTTGAAAGAACATTACTTACATCATCATCATCATCTTCAATAGCTTCTCCTGTGAAGTACAATACTGATCGGGGGACTATACGTTCACGTAAGAAGTGACCTATTTCAAAGTCTGCAGCAAGGATTGCCTCAGCATCATCATCCTGCATAAAACAACATTACTTCCTAAACCATAAGTGAATAACTTTTTGACACAAACAAGTAATTCAAACTTTGATGTGGTCAGATATATGCAAATCCAGTGCACTGACTTTTTCATTCAGGGCTTGCTTTATAGAATTAAAGCTGTGGGATCAAGTTTTACAATTCCAAACAGTTTATTCTTGCAGTGTTCAGGGTTTGTTTCTTTGGTAAGCTTAATTGGACAAAGTTCTGGAGTCTAAGGTTTATTCTTCCACTGTTCCTCAACCTACTTTTGTTTTAAGTAGAAAAACAGTTCAATATAAATACCTCCCCGATCTCCCACAGATTTTCAGTTCACATATAGGATTTATTATATTGTTAAGAACCAAACACTTCACAGGTGAACCTTTTTAATTAAAAATTTTACTAACTACTTTTGACTCCTATAGTGCATCTCCTCCCCAATTCCCTTAATCAACTGTGAAGTACTTTCACATCTGCTCTCTGTTCTAATCCCAGGTTTTCACTTCTTTTGTTTATATAGTAAGTGTTCTGCTGGCTCCCACCTCAGAAGTGATCTTCAAGTCAAGAGGCTTGAAATTTTTAACATTAAGAACATACAACTTTCGGTGTCTTTCATGAATATCAGAGTTCATGCCAACTGGAGTTCTAACAGCATGGTTCTAGAGGCTCTAGTCAGTCTCCTTACACAAAAGGAATAACTTATTTGGCAGTGTTAAATGTTTCCTGCAGTTTTTCTCCTTACCAGAATAAATAAATAATCACAGCTTATTGCCACAGGGTTTTCTACCAGTGGGACTGAGCACATTGAAGACAAGAGCAGGCTCTTAGACTTCTGTGCCCGTTCTACCACTTTCTCCCAGAGTTTTAAGGGCTGGGAAAATATTTAACAGCACAAAATACAGCTCACATACATGTAGCAATTAAAGACCATCTAACCACCATTCAAAGGGAAAGACTTTAAGAATCAAAGCAAAGCGTAATAACAAAGATCACTACATTTGTTCAAAACAATTCACAAGCTAACTTTCAGGAAGGATAAGCTGTTAAGTTTATTAGTCTAAACTCCACTACGCAACTCAATAAGTATTCCTTCTAATAAGGAAAAAAGTCAAATACATACTATTTACCACATAAATATTGACAGTTAAATACAGAAACAGTTAAAGCTGAAACTGTCTAACAAATTCCTAAATAATGTCAATATAAACACTTTGAATATAAAGGCATGCATTCTGCTACAGGTCATCCCCTCTTTAAGTCAACTTACCAAGTCTCCACTTTCAGGAACTGCAAGAAAGAAAAAACAAGTCAGTAAAGTACATACCACACTTAAAGTCAGTTTACATGAACTAATGTATACTCAGTTTACCTTCAGGGGGACTAAAGAAGTTGAAGAAAGAGTCATTGGAAACAGTTTTTGTCACTGTTCTAACTGTGCCACGACCCTTGTGTTTCTGCTTCTTCTTAATGGTTTTTAAAGTAACATTCTTTCCTTTTTTCCAGTCTATTTGGCAACTGGAGAAGGAGAAAAAAGACAGCCATAAGTTAATACAATTCCACCTGCTACAACTTACTGAGACTATCACAACTGTAAGGGATACAGTGAATATAAAATATTACAGTATAATATCTAATCACTGGTATGTTGTCATTAGTTTATATTTTGAAAATGAAAGTAGCAGGTTAATTTCGGAAATGAAATCTTTTCATGCAGAAGTTTCTCCTTTCCCACTCTCCCTCTGAAATACCAGTTTTCATCTGCTATCAAATTCTACTTAGTTTCATATCAAAGAATGGTGTTACACCATTTTTAGTATTACCTACACATTAGATTTCACTTTAAAACTGTAGTAAGTTCAAAGATAACTACAGCCCCATTTTATTACGGTTTTGCTTTATAAAATATTGTCACATTTGGTCATGCTAGTAATATGCTACAGTTGACAACACCCATCATTGTATAGCAATAAACCCTTCAAATAGTGTATAAAACAGGTGTGTAGTTTTTTGTCCCTATACTGTGGAGGAAAATCATGCCCCAGACTTGTCTGATATTCAAAAAATTCTAGGAGCATATAAACAAAGAAGTCACATCAGTAGGATTGCCTGTATTTGCAGAAGTGTCTCACTCGTGTTCCTAAAGACCCAGAGGAACTAGGTACATTGTTTTGGGTAAGAAAAGGCTGTCTTAGTTAAAATACAAATGAAAGTCAGTATCAGTAAGTGCATAGTCATACATGGGATAGAACCACCCCGATTACACAGTGATAGGCTCCAAATTAGTTATTACCACTCAAAATAGATATTGGCATCATTTTGGTTGATTTCACAGAAACCATCTGCTCAGCAGTAGCCAGAAAGTTAAAAAAGACCACATCAACATAAAAGGAACATAACAGATCACGACATGTAAAGCCCTGGTGTACCCACATGCTGATTATGTTGAACTGTTTTCTCTCCTCTTTCTCTTCACAAGAGGAAGGGCATGAATAGAAAACAATTATATAAGCTGTGGAATAACAGCTAATTCGGAATGGAAGACATCACTGAAAAGGGAATGTGACAGATCTTTAAAATCATGAGAAACCTGGAGTAGATAGGAGACAGCTATTCACTATTTCTCAGATTAATTGAAAGGCAATGAGTTAACATTCAACTGTTATGAAACAACTGGACAACTGTGATACAAAAGTAAAACTGGAATCGACTGCCCAAAGCGTTGTATATGTCAGAAATACAAAAGGATTCAAGAAGCGATCAAAAACTCAGAAAAAAGCCATCAAGACCTACAGCCAGGCTATACAGCTTCCAGTTTGGTTTCAGTGATCGCAGAAGTGTTTCCTGCCCAATCTAAAGGTAATTCTGAACATAATACTACATGGAGACAAGGGAGAAAAGCATCTCAAATGTTTCAAACTAATATGAAGTTACGAGATTGAAGCTTTTAAAAAAGTTACTGAAAATGGCAACTTAACCAACCTGTTTACACATTACTAGATAACAGTATCTTTTCCAGCACCTTCGCAAGATGATAGAAATGCCTGTACTCTGATAATGCTAGTGTTCAGGAAGTACTGAAATAAAACATTACTTTTTTTTTTTAAACCAACACTTACCCTGTACAGCCCATGATTTCTGGTCCATCAAAAGAGAAGGGATCAGAATCATCTGGCTCTGATCTCATTCTATATGTCTTTGTCAAAACTTCATTTGTGAAGTAGTCATTTGGTTCGAAGTGAAATTCTAATGTGAAACTCTTAAAGACAATTGCAAAGAGAATCTTTAGCAATTTAGCAACACACACTTTTAACTTAAAAGACCCAAATACTTAAAAGACCCAAATGCAAAAAGCAGATGCAACAGAACATATTCATCTCTATCAGTACTGAAAAGGTGCACGTACATGACTTATTTTAGAATTTGCTGCCCGATTTGTACAATAAAATGCTTTCGTTTACTATGTTGATCTTAAGCTCTTACTTCAGTACACTGCTTGCAATAATGACACAAGATCTCCTGATGAACAGCTTTCCTGGTGCTACAGTACAGAGAACTTATAAATCTAAAATACTAGAACTTAGCAAGCTATTTAGTTTCTGGCAAGGAATGTATCCCAATTATAATAATTGTACCAAAGTGCCTGAAAGTATCAAAATTTAAAGGTGAAAGAGTCAGCACACATTAACGCCAAATTCCTCATTCATCAGAATTTGAAGGTTAAATTAAACAAATCCATTCATAGAGGACTAAGACAAGTACTAGTCCTGTACTATTTTTCAGAAGACAAGAAGCTGCATATTTCTCAAGCAGACACATGCTTATCACAGACCCAACTAGATACCTAAATAAAAGTCTTAGGATCATATAGCACCAAGCTTGTTTAATAGGTTAAACTAACCATAGGCTGTCCAACTTCTGAAAACTTCACTTTTATATCTTTTAAGTGTTTCAGGATAGGCTCATCATGTTCCTGTAAATAAAAAAGTTTATTCAATTTTCATGAAATTTAATTTTACACAGGTTTAAGCTCTTGCAGAGATAAAAAGACATATCTAGAATGAGCTTTGTATTTGACAAGACCTTGTTACAGCACTGAAACAGTTTCATGAACATGACCAGCAGATAGCAATAATAGGAACTGTACAGAATTTCCACTGTAGTAAAGCTTAAATCTTATGCAAACATGAAATAATTTTTAGCTATATCTGATATACTCTCATACACAGATTCTTACATACACAAAGTACATTAATAAGGTAAAATAACAAGTTCAACAAATAACTTGGTAGGAAAGTATTCCAGTGTGCTCTCAGTTGAATACAGTATCAGAGATGACATCTGAGTACTCATTTCATTTTCACTCTCCAACAGACATGTCATGTAATGTACTGTTCCTACTCTTTCCTTGGAAAGCATGCTTGGATTAGGTACTAAAGCTATCTCACACAAGCCTAGGTTACCACCTACCTGAACCATATCACTGAGCAAGTCAACGTTCTTAAATACTGTCAGCCAAAATTCAGGAATTCCTTTAGGGTCTTCTTTTTCTTCATCTTTTTTTTCCTCTTCAAGTTTGGCTTTCTCTTTCATTTCCTCCTTGATAGAATAAAAATGTTAGTTTTCCTAGATTTTAAAAGAGTGCCCCACAAAGTTTGGTTAACAGTTTTTTATCAATACTAATATGGGCTAAGTTTCATGTGCATGCTTTAAGGCATCAATAAAAAATTATGAAGCCTCCATTTTTATGTTTTACTTTACTGACTGTATTGAATCTTGGTCCATGCTAAAGACTGAGATATTGATGTGAACTGATTATGATACTCACTGAAATCTCTTCTTCAACATCTGCTTTCCATTCACATTCTTCCTCTGTAGGTTCATAAATTGCATTGATGATTTCACTTCGCTGGAAGGTTAAATCGGAAATTCTTTCACATTTCCTAGTCACTGCAATCACCAATGCCCTATCCAGTAATTCTTAATCCTAAATTCACACAATTATTGTACTAAGAACTTATCAAAACTTTTTATTACAGCCTTGGAGACTCAGCAGTTACCATTTTTCCACACTCTAAAGCAAGCACCAAAATTCCAAAAAGCTTACTGCAGCTTCAGACATGTTTAATTGACAGGATGAAGCCTAGTATACTGAAGCGATTTCAGTAACCATGGAACAGGCTGAACCTCTCCCCCTTAATCTTATTTGATATTTACACAGATGGTGAATTGATGTCAGTTCAGCTGAACATGTGGGCACATACGAAACCAAAGTAATTCAGAACATGCATAAGCTTTCAATTCATATTCCCTTGTGTTTTAGAATTTCATCTAAGCTAAAGCTTTTACGTACAAATCAGATTAGCATTAAAATACCTTGTCAAATAAGGGCTGATAGAGAGCAGCATACTTTCTTTCCAGCTCGTGAACTTCCTCATAGAACTTTGCTTCTATCTGTGCACATTGAACCTGAAGATTCTTGAGAGCATTCACACGTCTTTTAACAACTTTAGGCAAGCTGAAAAATTCAGTGACAGAACTGTTACAAACACTGTACTCTAAGTACATGCCGACCTTTCCTTCCTTAATCATCACCCTTAATAACAAACTTGCATCAAAACAGATTTTACACTCTATTTTAAGCTTTAAAAAGCTGAACAATTCAGAACTATAAACCACTACACCACACTGATTCAAACTGTTAGCTTAAAACCTCAGTTTAAGGGCCTGCGCTAAGTTAGAGCCATAGTATTCCAAATACCTGGTCAAGCTTCAGACAAACTTATGCAATAAAACTTCACATTAAAAACAAATTTTACATTATCACTGAATAGCATAGCAAATTCATATGGTTGAGAATAATTAAGGACTACTCATTAATTGCTTGGTTTTATGGAAGCAAGTTCAAGACAATTGAGTTATTACTCCATTAAGGAAGCTGTCAATCTTAAAAAAAAATTTTTTTTTGAAGTCAGGAAAGAAGCTATTACTACCATCTTTAACATATTATTTATCATTCCCAAAGTGAACAAGAGCTGCTTTGCTAAATGAGACACTATTATACATATGTACTAGGAAAGTATTAAAGCAATCTTCATTATAAATACTTACCAGCTGTAACACTAAGTTTCACTTGTAGCAAACTACGCTAATGTAAAATTAGTGTCTGGACAGAAAGCACCTACATCAAAGCTTTTAGTGAGATTTATAGAGTATATTGTGGACAGTCTCCATTTCCCATTAGGTGAGTCAATCCTCAGCACATGGCTACAGAAGATTATGGTGTCAATGTCCCATATTTGTTTTATTTAAGCAGTTGGGCTATGTTATTAGAACACAGTACTAAACTATTGCCTTTTATTGTTAGGGCCAGCTTCAGGTTAGTAGAAGTAACCAACAAGAATGTGTTAACTTAGTTAAACACTGAAAGTTACTATTCATTACTAATGCTATCATACCTCTATTAGGTAGGATATGCACATGTTCCAACATCTTTGTTTACTTTAAAATGCAAAATCATTTTCCCTAGCAGGTTTATGCTCAACATTAATATCCTCTCTCTGATTACCAAGACATTACACAGATCAACAATAGATCAACATCTACCTCGTACTTCTGCCTAAATCAGAAAGGTATGTGCTGCAGGTACTACCAAAAGAGCTCAAGTTTAGTCATGAACGTTCATAAAAAGTTTGTAACATTCTCATTACTCTCACATTCTCCCAGCCACTAGTCACATTAACCCTTTGCCACAATTGTAGCTTCAAGAACAAGCCCAGAACAAATAGCAACTTAAGTATCATGTTCAGTTGGTTCAGGAAAAAGTGTTACGAAAAAAATAAGACAACATAGGTAAGTAATACAATAATCACCCAATTGATGCCACAGGCATATATTGAGACTAAGAGTACTGGTTCTAGCAATTGCATACAAAAACAATCATGAAGTTAAGATGGTAGTGCCATACATGCAGTGTGTCCAGTTCCAGAGTAACAGAAGTTAATCCCTTTATTACAGAATATATGACATGCAACAGATTCTAGAGAGATACATTTCATAAGAGTCTACACAAACTAGTTCAAATTTCAGGATTTGTACATCCACTACCATTATAAACTCCGTACTATAAAAGGAAAAGTAGTTTCATGAAAGATACAGCTACTACTAAGTACATCTAAAAGGGGAAAGCAGACCTAAAAGTCTAAATAGGAATGCGCAAGTGCAAAATGGCAAGTATAACTTGTTGCTATGAAAACAAGCCAATAATGACTGTTAAGATCACACAAGAGTACAACCTCCACCAAGCAGCTGAGGAAGTTTCAGCCAGGCTTAGGTGAAGAGGTATGTTATTAGATAGTTGCCAAACAACTAGCAGATTTTAAGCATGAGCAGATGTTTTCCTAGAACCTGTTTAGTTTCCAACCAGCTTATGCATCTAGTTCCTTAACAGCCCGCATAACAGGCTTTTAAGACTTCAGATTCCTGCCGATTTCTGTGCCATCTTCCTGTCTAGACTCTAGATAAATAAGCTTAAAATAATACTTGGGAAGACATTGAAGAGATACCTGTAGAGCGTGGTTAAACCAGCATGCATGTGTTGACAAAGCACAGATTCAACAAGCTGCACACATTTTTCCAGCTTTTTCCAATGCAAGTTAGGTAAGTATTTGGTACAGTGACAAAGTTGCTATGTTTTTGTAATAGAGGATGTGCTACTGTACTTGAACAGATGAGGAAATGGTATAATATCTTAGAGGGAGCAGCTGAATAGAAGAATGCCAGGTAAATCAATAATACATGTTTTATTCACTTCTTAGATCAAGGACCTGAAAGATTAGTAAAGGTTAATTAATATCTGTTGAAAAACAGAAGAGAAATATTGGATATAGAAAACCCATAGCGTACAGTATCTTGAACAACAGAAAGAACCCTGTACACAGATCTCAAATGCAGTGGGTGATACTGATTAGCATGCATTTAGAGGTTTGTTGCCAATTCCACCTTCCCCTGCAACTGAAGACAAAATTCCACTCTGTAGCAGTTTTATCCACATCAGTGGTAGCACATACCACACTTCAAAGTCATTTCATACTAGACAGAGCTAAAGACATTTCTGCTTCATCTCACTCAAAGAACTTAATTATAATTGATATAGATGTTTATCTATATCAGAGAGAAAGTGGAAACAGGGAATCCCTTTGACTCCATGCCCTTTCTTGTGCCAATATTTATTAGGCAAGTCTATTAGTTAAACAAGCTTTTCTTCCATGCTGCTACCTATAGTAAGAGGGAAAAGTTATAGCAGTAGTAATAGCAGCAGTAGTAGATAAACCTATTACTCAGTAGCTGCCCTAGTTCAAGTCAACAGGGGCTTAAAAGTACTACAGGAAGACAGTCATATGCTCTACAACTCTTGTGGTTTTGATGAAAAGCTTACACAAGAAATTACATAAGAGGCAGAAATGCTATTGTTAATGCAGATAGAGTAAAATAGCAAACAAGAGATTGTTTCAAATCTTGATACAAAAGGAGTCCAAATGAAGCACCAATAAAACATTCCTAATGTTAATAACTTTTCTGGTTACACCATAACCACAAGATGATGCAATTAGAAACATTAGGTCTCTAAGTATTTGCCCACACTTAAACTGATGTTTTATGATTAAGGCAAAGCTATGAAAGACACTTCAAACAGCAGGAAAACCTCTTAAAGAAGGATGCCATTTTGTAATAGTAGGGAACAGCACTGGCCACTGTAAATATTTTAGCACTCTTCTTCAAAAAAAAACAAATAAAAAAGCAAAAAATTTAAGTTTGGTCTCTTTAATTCCAAGATTCACTACAGACTGACTACATGAGTTTTTCTGCCATCTGGGAAGCACAGTAGTTTATGATTATTAGTACTAGAGACAATATTTTTCAGGAAAGCAAAAGCACTATTTATGCCACTCTGTTCATACTAAATTAGAACACATTGTACCTTTCTATATATCCTGTAGATGTTCCTACCAGACCATCAAGCCTTTCCTGAAGGGCTGCAAGAATCTGAGGATTTTGCATCATCTGCACAGTCAACTGCCGAGCTAAAAAACAAACAAAAAACCACACACACACTGTAAATGCTTTAGACTACCCAAGTTATTTTAGTAATAGGAAAAGGCTGCAGGTTTGCTATACATGTGTAAGGAGAAACACAGGCCAGACAGAAGTATATCAAATCCCTCTCCATTTTGTAAGCATGGATCAAGTCTATCCTATCCTGATCATCCAGGGGAGAAGGGCAGCATCTGAATTAAAGGGACAAGCATTCAGAAAGTTGAGCTTTTGTTAAAAGGGTAGGCTTATTATGATGCCCCTAAAAGCATCAGTTTTGCCTTGAGTTCTTTTAATTTGAACTCATACAGAAATCCAAGGTAACAGAACTACTTTAGGAAGAATCAGGAATGAAGTTGGGGTTTTCCTTCCATTTCAGACAAGCGCAAAGAAACAAAACTGTTTCAGACCTGGATTTAGTAACTGCTTTACAAATCTGTTTACCTCATTTTTACCGGAAAAAAAAAATCTAGGAAAAAAGGAATAAAAAAATCATAATCATCACTTTAAAAAAAAAAAAAGAATAGCACATCAGATAGTCAAATCAGTCTGACACATTACTGATTACAGAGTTTCAGTACTAATTTGCCTAAAGGAGAAACCCATTTCAAACTACAAGGTAAGCTAGAAATTTGCGTATATTTTTTAAAATGTATTCCTAACTGTTCTTATCACCCATATTAACACCAACCCTTTTACTTCTGCTCAAAGTCTGTGCCTCAATAACCTGCAGAAATGAATTTTACAAGTTCTCATTTTAGAATAAGCACTTATGACCAGTTTTTATCATGCTATTTTGCCTCCTTGCCCTTATACTCAGCTTTTACAGGTGTGCAAACAAGTATTTTACATTCCTTATAAAATACTATGTTTATATTGCATTCTGACACTTTCAAATTAAATTAGAATGAAGTTTTTCAATCCTTCCCAACACACACAACTTTTGATCATAAGGTTTCTTTAAAGTGCGAGTACTGTATTTCATCAGTGTCTGCAGAAGGACCTTTGAAAATGGAATTGCCGAGATGAAAAAAGGACCATATCAGTAGAACTTAGAGGAAGAATTCTGAATGGAAAAAAATATTAGAAAACCAGACAAGCAAGAATTACAAACTCAAAAGAATTGCTTGACATTGTTTCAGAAGACTGTCAAGTCCTTTAGTACTGAAACATGCTTCTGTGAACTATAATCACCCAATTTGCCTTTAGAGATTCACATAGTACAATTTGCCCTCAAGTTCTCAGCTACAATAGATTGGATTAATTCCCAAAAATGCACTACATTATTTCATCCCTAGGTTTCTTTGGAATACTCAAGTATTTACCATTTAAATACTGTAAACTGTTCTTCATCTGACCAGTGTGTTCCATTCAATTTTGCTATCCAGTATTAGTAATACCTCTTTCTCCAGTAGATAGATTGAAGCCTCCTCTAATATCTTGAACAAAGTTATCCAGCTTCTCTTTAGTGTCATTGTTCTGTTCAAGCAGTCACTTAAGGTGGAACTATCAGTAATCCCAACCTCTTCACTGTGGAGATTATTAGTTCGCACATAAAATTATTTTTCTTTTGGCTACTTGCTCTTCACAGAATCACAGAATCGCTGAGGTTGGAAGGGACCTCTGGAGATCATCTAGTCCAACCCCCCTGCTCAAGCAGGGTCACCTAGAGCACATTGCACAGGATCGCATCCAAATTCTACCTGTGCTCCCAACTTTCAACTACAACATATGAGAAGGACTTTTTAGCACAGAGATATAAAACAAGTGCTCTGATACACATTCAGGCTTTTTGGCAAAGGGAGGGAGGAAGGATACATTGACTTCTACTAGTTGTAACACTAAGCATGATTTTTGCTCTGTTCAGGATCAGACTACTCAGCAGCAAGTTACACAGCAGCTGATCAATAAAGTGATATATATGTGTGTGTATACATATATTTTTAATTTTGTGTGTGTATACACACATGTATATATACATATCTATATATCACACACAAAATATTTTCCTATCCAAGGCATCACATTTTAAAAGCTTTTGACCGCTGTTACTTTTGAAAGAATCTAACACATTCACGATAAATATTTCTTTTCAATTGTACATCCTTTCAGGCAGCCAGCACTGCCTGAATAGGTATTGACCTTGACTAAAATGAGTGGCTGTAAACAAATAATAACAATTAAAAAAAGTCACCCAACTGAGGAAAAAACCCTTCCTTGTTTCAGAATTTAAACATATCAGTACGGGCATCAGCAGTGCTTAGTAGCACATCAATATTTATGCTTTATCACTTCCATGTAGTTTAAGTAGTAAAACTCTTTTAGCATTAATTTGAAAGCAAGTATGCAGCAGCTCAAAAAGCCTTATTTTCAAGGTTACCTTTGCTGTTGGCATCTTCACCAGTTTCTTCTTCTTCTACTTCTTCAACATCTTCCATATCCTGTTGATCAAGTTCAGCCTGTTCTTTGCTATTAGGAATATTCAATAACAGGATCAAGAAGTTAATTTTAAAATAGCTTAAAGAGCTCACATTAGAGATCAAGCTAACTGATGCATCAGCTCTGATCTACAACAAACGAGAAGTCTCAACAGTCAAACAATGCAAAAAGTTTGTCTCTACAGATTGTTTCACTTTCAACAGGCTCAGAACAGTCTGAAGAGCTAATAGCTTTCCAGAATTTTGAAGATTCCTTTTTTACAAAAAGACTTTTGCCCCTTCTGCTCTACGAATTCTCCCTGATAAAATGGGCAGGCTTAGAGAACTGAGGATAGGTTCACCTAAACAATGCTTTGAATGCCATGAAACATGAGCATGAGTAGGGAAAAACTACATATAGTGAAACTACAGTAACAGGTAGCACTACTTTCCCCCTTCCTCCCCCAAGAATTCCAACTAACATAGTACCTAATGGTTAACTAGTACCTTGTCCCAGTTTTAGATTTACTTACATTGAGGATCCCAAACCCATTTGGCATGAGCAATTCAAGCTCTTCTCCCATGTGCAAATGCTATAAACCTCACATTTTGCCACAGTGCTAAGACCACTAACTTGTAGCAGATCCTTTCTCTCAAGCATCTAGAGAACAGTCACTTGAAGTAAGAAACAGGACACTGTGATAGTTACAGCCTCCCTAACCTACAGATTTTACTTACTTGTCAATGTCTGCCATTCTCTTAGATTTCAAACCCTAGAGAGAGAGGAAAAAAAAAAAAACACTGTAAGAACAGCAGCATTAGACTTCATTTACAAGATCTACAGCCAAGTGCCATCAATGCCAAAAAAAAGACATGAACTGCAAAACCTTGGAGAAATATGATAGAATATATATTGTAATATGAAGAGCAGTATTTTTCCCATATAATATTTTGGGATCTTCACTCTGAAGTAGTGCACAGAAATACAGAAGAGTTTGATTCTGGCTTAGAATTAGTAGATCTACTTACGCAAGCTGAAGTACCAGCAAAATAGTGGGCTGCATTTTGTTTCATAGGACTGTGGTAATACTACAGAATGAAAACCAGTAGTTTCTAATTAAAAGTAATGTATAAAACAAAAAAAATCTGAAAACAAACTGCAGTAAGAAGGGTCCTAGAACCCTTTTGGTAACTGTTTACTCACTTCTAGTAGGTAGCTGCAAATATAGGATACTTACAGCTAACTTAGTTTCTTTTAATACTAAATGCAACTTAACTTTTCTGTGGATCCATGGATTCACTAGCCCTATAAAAAACAATCCAAGTAGTTCCTTAAAATACACAGAGAATTACCACATTTCACAAAAAATTTGATGCCACTGTGCCAAGCTATTTAACATCGCTAATTTCCATGTCCTCAATGACCAGAATTTAAGTGCCCCTGTAAGTATCACACCACAGGCATTCAAGACACTATAAGCATAAAACTTAAATGTTGAGACTATTTCAAATCTTACATACCATGAGGCACCTACTATGCATAACAACATTTTCAAACAGCAAAATTATAGCTAGAGGATTCTAGTCTCCAAAGTAAAAGATGTTTCTGGTAACTTGAATTCAGAGACAGTATTACTCACTAGACAATACTGTATCACTACTGTCATTTTAGTTTCTCCTGAACCACTGGGCCTAATTACCAATCCATCCTCTGGTCCAAGAAGTATGGCAACCACTGCTTTAGAGTTCTCATTTTAGCTGCTGTTCACTAAGCTGAACACACTGGACTTTGTTGCTAGAAGTTCAATTTCTTATAATGTGTCCTAATGAGAATTTTAGTCACTAAAGTTTTTTTCCCCCCCCCAAAAAAGTGGAAAATGTGTTTAATTCGTAAAAAATGTGTTAACACAAGAACATAAACCCAGTAAGATCAGAACAATATCCGTGAATATAAAGAGATATGTTAGAATCTAAGCTCTTCAGAATTTAATGCTTACATTCTAGGTAGATACTCAAAATACATTTGCCTAGTGTCATAAATACTTCCCAATAATTATATGGAAAGGAAGTATTCCCTATCTTCATTTATGGCCACAGCTTTCAAATGCTAATGAAGTATTTCAGAGAATGTGTAGCCAAAAAGATTCAATTCCCAGGCATCTAGAAAAGTTAAAGAAATTCCTATTTGTCAATCTGTTTAAGAAAATTAATACAGTATTTGCTATCTGATAAAATAACAGCACTAACGTAAACCAAAGCTCATCTAAAAATTCAGTAAGAAATCGGGAAGTTCCAGCAATGTTTTGGGATTCAATTCAAGTTTCTTGCATTTCAGATCTCATTTGCCTGTCTTATGACCTCAGGTTCATACATGGAAGCAAGCTGAGGGAACACAATTACACATTCACATTGATGTCTCCACATTCCTACAGCCACATCACAACCAGCATCACTTTTCATTTGCTAAAGATTTTATCCCTGCAGAATATAAAACTTTTTTCCTTACCCCCGCTTACTCTTAGCTTGCACTCTATGCAAGACCTTTTCAAGAATACTGGTCATCTCACTGTTTAAAAAAGCATGTGAGAAGCATTGTTCACCCTTTTCTCATATATTTCTGTGCAAACATGACAGATAATCACATTCACTAAGCAATTTTGTTCCTAGTGGAGATCAGTGTTTTCTCTCTCCCTTCTCCCTCCCCACATACAGCTTCCCCCCTCCCCCCCATGAAACTAGAAGTAGTTCTTTGAACAAAGGTGTGTTTGTTCACACAGTGACAATATGACCCATGTGGTCTCGTAGAGCCAGTGGGCTCAACAAAACAGAAACTGAAACCTCTTAGATATAGGTTTGCTGAAACAAACTGACTTTTACAGTTCAATGAACCATTTTTCCTAAATAAGAACATGAGATTAGCTGCGACCAAGTCATGCCAAAAGCTATTTAACAGTACCAACAGTGATCCCATATAGGCCATTAGCCCATATAGGCCATTAGATGCTTAGGGAAAAGTCAGGACATGGCAAGAATTCCCCCAGCAACTCTGCTGGCTTTCAACAATTTTCACAAAAAATATACTGGCTCAGGAAACATAGGTATCTAAAACCCCTCCGCCCCAGTAAATTTCTCTTTCATGAACTAGTCCCATCTTTCCCTGACACCATGCAAAACATCCGGAGACAGAGCTCCAAAGTTTAACCACACCTTGTTTTCAGTAATACTTCCTTTCATTTTGATCCCACTACGTGGTTACTTCATTTGTCTTCATCCACTCCATTGGAAGAAAGCAAACAATGAATCCCCTCTTCCCAGTGTAAACCCTGCCCTCCTCCCTCTCCAGTCGAAAGAGTCTCAGCTTTCTCAGCCATTCTTTACACAGGATCCACGCCATCCCTTTGATCATCCTTATTGCCATTCTCTGTACATTTCAGTTTTACTTATTCTTTCACATGGAGACAGGGGTGAGATCAGGGCAACACAAAAATGCAGGCAAGCCATGAATTTATGCAATAGCATAAGGACATTGCTCTGTTTTCTATTCCTTTCCAAATTACTCTAACATTTTTTAATGACTGCTACTCAACAGCAAGCTGATGTTATCACTCAAGCATCAAACCGCTAAGATCCTGTTTGAGTTGTGACACTCAGCTCAGAGGCCATAGCTAAGTTAGTTTTTTCTACACTGGGCAGAGAAGCAGATAAAATTTCACTAGCAGCCTGTGTTATTCTTGAAGTCTACAGTTGGCTCTTGTTTTTACCATCCAGAATAACTATCATCAGCAACCTTCATCCTCTCACTGTTCATCCCCTTTTCCAAGATCATTTATGACCATGCTGAAGGCATGCATCTGAGTACAGAACTCTATGGAAGCCCACTCACTCACTAGCTCCCCCCATTGTGAGGGCTAGTTACACTTAATCTATGCAAGGCCTGTGTCTTTTTCTGTAACTGCCTAGTTTACTGAAAGCCTTTGGATAAGGTTCCTCAAAGATTTTTGAAAATTCAAATAGACCATATCAAACAACTGTCAACTTCAAATCCTCCCTTCAATGTGTTCACATCAGCCTCATCCTATTCTTCCCCTCTATTCTCTTTGCATCAATCTTTTCATGCATCATCCTTTAATTTTCTCTCCACTTTTTACACAACTCTATCAAAATAAATTACAGTTGGAAGAATTGCTCCCCAAGCTTGGAAGATATTACTGTTTGCCATTACACTGTCATCTAGCAGCTCTAGACAACAGTTCTCATGTGATAAGGCTACAAGGCATTATGCCAACAGAACTCTACATTGGCAGATATTTAGAGTAATCTGTGCAACCCACTACCATGCATATATAGCTGCATCACATTTACTTTATTGTCATCAAGTTAAACAACCCCAAGCTTCTCTACAAATGCAGTTCTACTGGTAAAAAAACTGTACAGGCAGACAGGTATTGAGAAAATACCTTCCTTGAGAGGTAATAACCCTCACTGCCTTTGCACAATCCCTAATACAAGGTCTTATGTATTGTATTTAAAGCTCATACACAAGACTATCACAATCAGTAATATTAAAATACATACTGCTAAATAAACATTGTGATTATCTCCCTAAATCTTGGTATACAGTACTCCTCCTCATTACTATCACCCAGCTTCCCACAGAAAGAGTGACACAGCCCTCCTTCCTTCCTTGTTTCATAGATAGCATCTAAGATTGTGAACAGCAGCACCTTGACACCTGAGCAGCAGGAGGCATTCGCTCCTATCACTGCTCGAAGCAATCCTTGGGAGATATTAGTTCATCAGTTGCCAGTGCAGGATTCCAACAAACCTGGCTATGGTTGGTGTTTTACTTCAAGTCTCAGCTTTGGACTGAGACACTACTCAGAATCTAGGCCTCACGGCTGCAGCAAAAGGCGTATGAGTACCAATAAAGGGGATCCCTCCACTGGTCAAAGGCCAGGAGGTAAATAATCTACTAATTCTTAAAATATATATTTCCCTGTTGTTTGAACAGCTAGGGCCAGTAGCACTGAATTATGGGCAAATGCAGCACTGTTCAGAGACTTCAATTACAATGAAAGATATTTTGCTGCTTATTTTAGAAATACACAGAGGAAAAGAAATGCATCTCTTATCTTTACAGGGCTTTAAAGACAGAACATCGGAAGTTCATGCTACAAAAAGGAAGCAAAAGAACACCAAAGGAAACTACAGTAAAGCCTTCTCAAAGCTAACACTTAAGCCTTCTTTCACACAGGTAGCTTAAGCTTGATCAGAAGACTGCACACCATCACAAGGAAATGCATATGTTCTTTCAAAACAAAAATGTGAGATTACTTGTTAATCACAAGCTTAGCCACAGTTTTGAATGCATCCTGCAGAATTACAAAAATTTACAGAACTAGTTTAAAAACTTAAATCTTACCAAAACAGTATCAAAGTTTGCTATTTGCCATGATGTTTAAATTACACTTCACCTCTAATCTCTGCTTTAACATTTTTTAAATTTTGTCCTACACATGCAGAAAATGACATCACCATGTGTTTATCCTCAAATTATTCATGAGTAAATTTTCAATTTTCAGGGAATACTACTGAATTACTATTTCTTCACTAACTAATTTCACATAAGCAAAGTCTTTAGTTTTAAATATTCAGTCCTTCTCACAGTCAAATGATTTGGACTTTCCTCTTTCACAGTCTGCCTTTATCCATGTACAAACCAGCCTGAGTTTACACAATAGCTATGGTGAGAAACCTTTTTTCTTGAAGGTCAGCTTTAACCATCCTAAGCAAGCACGCCACTATTAGATTACCCTGACATCCACTGAGCCTCAGGAGGACAGGTCACAGCGAGGTGAATCAGGAGTCAGCTGATGGAGCAAGACATTCCTGAGACACAGTTCCTCCAACAAAACAACAGCTTTTTACACAAACACAGAGCACAAGCCCTAACTTTGGCAGCCAGCCAATTGTTCTCAGCTGTTCAGCATCTCTGTGGATACCATACCACACACCATATCCATTCTGTCTCTTTCAGGAAACATCATTTCCCCTCTCTAGAGGAATTGCTCACTCAGTTTGCAATGGCATGTAGAAGAAATTTCTCAAGTAGTTCAAGGGATGCAAATGAGCTTTTGGGGGAATACTGGACTCAAGCTACAGCCAGGCATCACATACTCAAGTCTTAAAAACAACCCTATGCTGCTGCCCAAATGAATTCCCTCAGTAGTCAACAATTCTAAGTACAGCAAATGAGCCAGCCTGCCCACAGAGCTGCACCTCAGCCTCCTTCTGCCTTCTTTCTCAAGGCAGGCCTTGGATAACGGAAAGCCATGCATTTAACAGAAAACAGCTGAAGCAAACGGGTCATACGTGGGGTTAAGTAACTGCAAGAAAAGAAAGTAACCTAAGTGGACAAGGTCAGATGTCAGTGAAGAGGAATCCAGCTGGAGAATAGCTAGACACAAAAAACTAAACAAAACAAACTGTAGACTATTTACAACACATGCAGAAGCCAGAAGTGCCAGACAAGCTACTTCATACTAGCCAAGTTCAACACTTATTACAGACTGAGAAACACAAGGTGAATATTTTCACTGAAAACTACTTGAAATTGATGCTCTTGCCTAACATTTCAGGAAGTGAACTTGCAACTTTTTTATGCTGCCAGTAAAATGAAAAAATTACAAACCTTTTCAGTGGCTTGAGCAAACTATCTGAAACAATTACTTTAAACATCTACAGTCAAAGGGTCCTTCCCTAAGAGCTCAGCTTAGGGTTGTTTCATCCACATGAATGTCAGAACTGGGTGAACAGTTTAAAAGTACACGGTACACGATACAGAATTACACACTCCAAATCCTTTAGATATTAAGGCCTTGTAAGACAAATCAACCATTTCACAACTGCCAGATAGGAAAACTGTTACACAGGAAAGGATCCCACAGCTCAGTAATGGGGAGAGCATTTTAGCCATTCTTGAAACAGAACCAATTGAGTAATGTATTAGACAAAAAAGGCCATTTCAAAAGGGAATCAAACAGAAGAACTGCTTTTTTATCTTTGCATTCAAATTCATGGAACAGCAATTATCAGTAGCATGGGAGACCCACATGGAGACATGGACATCCAAAAGAGTTATTGTGCATATCATTAACATGACATTTAAACATATTACAATCAAAGATTAAATCATTCATATTATAAAAATATATGCATTTTCAGGAAAGCTGAAGGTGAAAAATTAATTTCAGATATGTTGGTATAGGACTACCGTGGTCACATATCAACTGTTTGGTGAAAGATATTATTAGCTATTTAAGTTCTCCAGAGAATTTCCTTTTATTAGTGCCTCAGAATTCTTCTGTTAACAAAGATTTCCTACTGGTAATGTAGGAGAGGCAAAAATTGACAAAATTAAATTAAGTTCTCAAACCTAGAGTAGATAATTAAGATTGCCTGCCCAAACACAAGAGCAATACAAGAGCAGAAGATAAATGCACAAGAAAGTACTGGTCTAACATAAAGGCTTGAATTATATTACTCAGGCCTGATAAAGAGACTAAGGAGCTAGTAATGCAAGGAAGGAATCTAGCTCTCTCAATACAGAAACTAGGAAAAGGTGCCACTGGTCCCTTATAAAATGCTCAAACAAAACTATTGTTTTGTTAGAATTTATTGTGTAAGCACCAGCTCAGTCACTGTGTCCAAAAGACAGTCACAGATCAAAAACAGCATAAATGCTAACTGGCTCTGGATATATGGGAATTTTTAGCAGAAGCTTGAGTAAGATTTTTCTAAATCAGGCAGAGAACTTAAATGAGTAGCTGTGTTTCACAAAACATACTCAGAACATTGAAATCTGGTTTTGCTTGAAAGTATGGTAGAATTTCTTTAGTGGCATAGCCCATTAAAACTCTGCAGCTGGTGAAAGACACAGCTGGAGCAGAGGCAGGGTAGGACTGCCCATGGCTGCTGCCTCTTCTGCCGACTGCCACTAGCCAACCAGTGACTGCAGCTGGCAGACAGCTCGCCCTGTAACCACAACTATGTGTGGCTGCTCAGGCTAACTAGGATGGGGAGCCCTCATGTCACCACGAGGAAAAGGTGGAGATAAGCCCCCTTGATAAGGCAGAATCAAAGTTTCCTTGTTGACCTTACAATTTTCCAGTCAGCTAAAGCCAAGACAACTGGCAGATGCTGCTGGAAAAGCTGATCCTGGCTCTCTCTTAGCTGATACGAAGAGGGGGGTACTCAGAGCCAAGTGCTTGAATGGCTGTAAGGTTAAAAAAGTGCTAGGTTTTTCTTTTGTACAGTTACATGAGTAAGAGTAGTGTTAAGAAAAGAAGGACACTGCAGGCAAGTACCTTTTAGAGATGGATAGGGTTAAACAAGTTTGAAGTTATTGGGAAACTGTGTGCTACGACATCTAAGATGGCCTTGTGATAACAGCAAAATTTGGAATTTTGGAATTTGGTATTTTTTCCCCCTCTGAAAGAATAGCATTAGCTACTGCTAGAGACAAAACACTAAATCATGATACCACAGAACCAAGTAATACAATTAATTGAAACCATCTTCTCTCCCCCCTTTAGGTTGCCATTTTCACTTGTTCCTAGTAACTCCTGGGGAAAAGGTACCAACTGCAGCCATTTGTAAATGTAACTATTTCACTGATGCTTGCAAGCACAATAGAAATGTTATGGCATAAGAGCAGAGGCTTACTTCAACTCTAAGGTTCTCTGCAAGTTGCATGAAGTTTCTAATTATGTGATGGGAAAACTCAAATTCTTCAAAATAAAGCAGACTAATCACACACAGCTAATTAGTTACTAGTAACTGCAGGGTTTGCTTTCATTCACATGGAAACCACTTTTTAGAGTTTTCTCCTTACCTAATTTTTACATCAGGAAATGAAGACTCTGAAATACTCAAGTCTACTATTGTAGCATATTGTACTTATTTTAGGTAGTGCCTGTTTATTTTTGAAGGGAAAAAAAAAGGAGTCTCCACAAGAAGGAAATGGACTACAAAATTACAATTAGGACTGAATTATTTCTGCATGTTTTTCTCTGCTACTGATCTGGGCTCCCTACTGATCATGTTCTAAAAATAGGGTAATTAACACACAATGTGGCCTTTGTTCTGGCTGCCAACATTCTGTAGCAGAAAACCCACCAATTTCTATTTAGGACAATCTTTCATTCTTATAAAAGTAATCCAGAAGTTTAAATCCAAATAAAAAAACTTAAAGTTTTTTTTTAAACAAACTAAATAGCATAGCTTGTTATAGCTTCTCCCTTCCATCACTTATAATGTGAAAACATGCTCATCATTAATAGCTGAAATTAGAGTTTTCATATATGAAGAGATCTTCAAAACTTCCAGATTATTTTCTATACAGTTCATTCTGGTAGAAGAATTCAGTTTGTTGACAAGTGTCAAAGTAGTAATAAACAAATAGTGTTTTAGAAAAGCACTTGAGGGAGCAAGTTGCATTTTAATAGTTTAACAAGATTAACTGATGTTGTAACATACACAAGTTGAAGGAAAGGAGAGCATCATTTGACAGATTGCCAGTTATAAACAAACACGACAATGCTGGCAGTTACGCTGCTATCTGCAAGAAAGAAACACTGCAGCATTAATGCTTTTTAACCAGTTTAACTGAGAAAACATTTTAACAGCCTTATCCAAAAAAGTTAAAAAACACTGAAAAATGTTTCCAAGCTTCAAAAGGGTGTTTTGCCTGAAACATCTTATTAATACAGAATAGTAAATCCATTCAGTCCCTCAGAAGCTCCTGAAATTTATAGAATATATTTAATAGCGTTTTCCATTAGCTTCAGTTCAGTTTCATTTCCATGAAAATGAAGCCATTACTGAGCTGCACACCTTATTTTAAAGACTCCAGTTTTCAAATAACAAGCCAGCATTCACTAAAGAAAGAAGACAACATTAATCCAACTGATATTTGGTGGCTGTTATGTGAGATGTTACAATGGGTGATAAGACTCAACACATGTAGAAACATGGTTATGGTTTCAGTAAGTCACTTTCAAATGAATATAAGTGCAGCATTTAAAAAGTTTTTGCAAGTGTATAATATACCTGTAGAAAGCTGACATACTTAAGCCTTAGCTACAAAATAACCCTCGCAAGCATTTTTGTAAATTCCATTCAATCATGCTATCAACACCAGCAGAAGTACTTGATAAGTCCACAATACTGAAGTTGGTAAAAGAATCAAGAGTCCATGTCAAGAAGATGCCACCAGTTCAACAATGGTAAGCATGTTTCTGGTGATGCAACCTCATATGCATAGCAAACAGTAAGGTGTTTAGACCAACTCGTACTTAACCATCCAAAATCAAGATTCATTACTTCCCAAAATGGAGTATCACAGAATTAAGAACTGCTTAAAAAGGTGATCAAAGCTCCGTGGAAAAATAGTACTAAAACCTAAAGTAACGTATATTAGAAGAAGCAATTCAATCAATTTTAGAGTTCAAAAGGTTGAAAAATTGCTGTACAAAGACACAGGCATAATTGCATGCAACGCACTGAAGACCTATTCAACATGCATAAGTAGTCAAGAAGATCTGAAATAGATGTATAATGACTACAACAAACAATGAAAAACATGCTCATTATACACTTCAGTGACATATCCTTAAAATATTACATTCACTGCTAATACTTCAGCAGACAAGAAACAGACTCAGGGCCCAGCAACATGAATACCTATGAAATAGAAACAGTTTAAATCTGAGATTAATAGCATTTGAGAGGTGAGCAATGAGAAGCAACACAAAAATACTTAAATGGAAGTGGAACAAAAACAGATTAAAAATTGTTTGAGGGGTAAACAATTTTTTCCCCTATAACTTAGTCTTTCAACGCTTAAGCCAGCCTCTTAAGCCAGAATTAAAAGGAAATTTTCTTTGAAGAAAAAGTCATCTCAACAGAACTGCGGAAGAGCCGTCTCTTCTTTGAAGCATTTAAGTATTTTTGTGTTGCTTTTTATTACTCACCTCTCAAATGGTATTAACCAACATCTAGACAAAGTAGTGGATTGAACCAATCTTACTGCAGATTGTCAGAAAAGACAACAAGCATTTATGATTCTAACCTAGGTCTTGGAAGCCTGAGGTTTTGTTCCACGCCAGATTTCATGCATCTCTTCAGTCAAGCCTCTTAACCAGAATTTCTAATGTTAAGATACAGAATCACAGAATCACTGAGGTTGGAAGGGACCTCTGGAGATCATCTAGTCCAACCCCCCTGCTCAAGCAGGGTCACCTAGAGCACATTGCACAGGATTGCATCCAGGCGGCTTTTGAATATCTCCCGAGAAGGAGACTCCACCACCTCTCGGGGCAACCTGTTCCAGTGCTCTGTCACCCTCACAGTGAAAAAGTTTTTCCTCATGTTAAGATGGAAGTGTCTGTGTTTCAGTTTGTGCCCATTGCCTCGCGTCCTGTCGCTCGGCACCACTGAAAAGAGTGATTAGAAAGGCATAGTAGATCTCAGCTGTTTTTTTTTTTTTTAAAAGGATGAACATAAAGATCATCATTGGCTGAACACTTCACAGCTACAGAAACATTTAGAAATTGATATTTTTGTATCTAAAAATGTTACTTTCACATTTTGATCAGAAAAAGAAAGTGGGTAAACTGGTAATGTTTTGTTCTACAGTCTACAAAGAGCATGTGAAACAGCTGATGCGCAACTGCCTCCTCATGACCACAAGTTAAGCTTTAAACTAAGATATCAACATTGTAAGTTATTTCTCTCAAGGTTGCACAGCCTTAGCGCACATTAAGACCCACAATGCACCCTGTATTTCCTGCTACTAAAATCTAAACAGCTTCCATCTTTCCCTCTAAAGAAAGTCTCCAGTCTAACCTTTGACAGCGATTAAGATGCAGCTGATGTACTGTCAATATGTAAATGCATTAAAAAGCTTAAGCTTGAGAGACTATAAAATACTTCAAATCTCAAAACAAACTATATATTTTAAAAGTAACTATAAAGTAACAAAAGTAAATAGAGTCATCTTTTTCAGCTGTATGCAGCTGAAGTTTTCATCTGCAACATTTGCAGTCTTCCTGAAAACTTCAGGTCAAAGTTAACACTAAATACATGGGCCATATTTGTAATTATATTTTCCCTCTGTATTATTTTTACTGTGTGTAGGAAACCCTTAAAAGCCACATGTATTGCTTTCAAATAACTTAGTTTTCAGATGGTCATCAAATGAATCCCCACGCAAATTCTGCGACACCTTCCAGGCATGTCTGGTTTTCTAGACAAATATATTAAGACACCAGATCTCCTCCCCAGATTAACAAAGTTAGGTGATAAGGAACTCCACTAACCTCATGCTTGAGCAGAGTGAGGATCAGCTAAATTGAATTAGCTTTAATTGTAACTATTTTTGAACCCCAGGTAATTTACAAGAGAAAACTGACCCAGAAGTGTTAGACCCATCATCACAACCATTTCCCAGATGAAACACTGTTTGTATAATACAGCTCTGCTCTGTTATTTACTAACTTGTTTCCTAAACAAAAGTTGATGGAACTCAGTCACCCAAACCAGAAGCTAACTCAGAACACCCCACAGCTCTAGTAACTTACAACCAGCATTAAGCAGTCACATTTTGTCTGCGTAGTATCTTCAGTACAAGTGTCTACAGCACCAAACACCAATGCAGTACCAATTCATGAAAAAAAAATTTGAAACACTGTAGAATATATATGCAAATGCAGAAAAAAAGAAAAAAGTCAGCCATTTAAGTAACACCTGCATGTCCATTTTCTGCAATCTTTCCAATTCTTGAAGTTTCCCAAGGAAATAAGACCTTTGACAGTTTAGTTTGAGATACAGCATGTTTGCAGCCATGTCACAAGAACATTAAAATGAATTAGGCTATAAACATACTAACACAAACACATAGCTATTGTAGACACATCCATTACACCCATTGGTGTACTGGAACAAACTGGTTTTCACCAAAGGATTCGATCAAGAATTCAAAATAGAAGATGCTTGTCTTAGTTCCCTTCAGATTTTTCACTACTTAACTCAAATCCTCAAGATGTTTTATTGCCCTGACAGGATATAATCTCTGTCATAATGAATTAAGTTACAATTACTTCAACTTTTGAGAGCTAAGTTAATGAACAGTCTTATACCACTGTGACTGACAATACAGTAAACCAAAGTTTACCGAAGAACTTAAGTTCTGTAGTTATACTGAAGAATATGGTGCCAGCCTGGAAAAGTCAGGTCTCGCTCGGTGTTGTGAAAACTCCATAAAAAAATCTTCATAACATACATACACACAATGCCTTGCTTTCAGTTTCACTTGTGCACACATTTATTCTCAGTTAGGCAAGAGGCTAAGAAAAAACAGACCACCTATTTCCAGGGTGCTCAGTAAGCAACTCACCATACCAATTCCCTTGCCTGGTCACAGCCAGGAACAGTTCTGGAGTAAGCTATTGGCTAGATGAAGCATAAGGACGGCAGCAGCACTACTGTGCTGTGTACACACAACACTACAGTAAACCCAGCACCTCTGAGGGGTGCTTCCCAAAACACTGGACTGATTGCATAGATGCAGCACATCATTTCTGTGCACATGCAATAGCCTCAACACTTCTTAGTTCTGCAAACATCAAAAAGGACCAGTGGCTCTGAAAAGCATCACATTTACTGCCTGTGCATAAGGCCCTCCTTCTACATATGCACAGATAACCCACTGTCCCCAGAAAGCAGAACACATGATATGCAAGACCTGTCACAAAATAGACACAACATGGGGGGAAGGAGGGAGTGCTAACATATACCTCACGCAGGCATAAGCGGGCTACACAACCAGAAGTTCAGGCACCAATGGCCTATTCTAAGCACTTATATCAGTGTTCCAGGTACCTGAAGCACTGAGAGGCCTAAGTTTTTGTCTGGTACAGAGACATCTAAAAGTCACTCAAATTCCAATGTGTAGAACTCAGTTGTCTTAATTTTGTCCTAAAAGGAAAAATAACTCCTGGATTTACAAGAGAAGGGAAGCCATACAGCTCATTTCAGTCCAAGTTCTGTGTCATTCTCATGCTTTAATAAGTTAACCATTGAAAAAGGGGCACAGCATCAAGTTCAGTTAAAAGCTACTAACAAGCTACTAACAAGCTACTAACAAGCTACTAACAAGCTACTAACAAGCTACTAACAAGCTACTAACAAGCTAGCTACTTTGTCAGAAAGTACAACTTTGCACACTATCTTAAGCCTCTTAGCTCTTCTCTTAGGTTTTATTGTGATTAAGAGGAAAATAATAAGATACCTCCATTATCATCAGACATTCAAACTCATTTTGGGGGAGAGAAGGGGTTATTTGTCATACTTTGCAGGTCTAGTGCCCACTTCTACTGTTACTCTTAATCACTCTCAAAGAACTACAACATGAAATATAAGCATCTTTCCATAGGGTTTCAAAACACCAAAAGGAACACATCATACTCATCCACCAACTATACAGGGTGCTTGGAGAGAAACTGGGGAAGATGCTGTCATATCATCACTCTATCACAATCACTTTCAGAGAGTTTATGGGGTTTTTTTGCAACAAATTGGGAAGGTTTTGTACTAAACACCAAAAGCCTCACAAATGTTGACAGTGCAGGTCCCTTAAATATGTAAGGGATGGATGTTTTGTATTTTTTCCATGTACATAGCAATGATAAACACACTCCAGTACTTCCAATTGTAGTTACTAGTTCCCCCGGGCGCTTTCTTAGTCTTTCTGGATGACAGACTACCATTCATCTCATGTAACTGCTGCTGCCAGTCCCTTATGCTGTGTTACAATCTACAATCAGGAAGAAAGCAAAGGCCTCATTCCGGGTGATCCCAGCCAGCAAGCATCCAGCGAAGCGACATGTTGAACTCCAGGGGGAAAAAAAAAAAAAAAAAAAACACGGAAAAAAAAAAAGGTCTTCCCACAGGCAGGAAGCACGGGCTGCCCCCCCCCCCCCCCCCCGCTCTGCATCTCTGGGTCCCCCTGCCAGCCGCGGGCTGCACAGCACGCGCGAGCCTCGTTGCCCCCACGCGAGCGCCAGAGAACAAGGAGCGGGAGCCCGCGCAGGGCCACGGCGCGCGGCCGCCCCGGGGCCGCCCCCCCCCGCCATGTGCGCAGCCGCCCCGCGCCGCCCCCCACCCCCCGCGGGCACGGGCACACGGACACGCTCCCGCCCCGCGCGGCTCCCCGGCCGCGCCCCGCCGCCGTCCCCACGTGTTGCCGGGACGGGCCCGCCTCTCCCTCAGCGCCGGGCCCCGGCGGCGCGGGCGGCCTAGCGCGGCCCTGCCCCTTCCGCGGGGCGCGGAGGGCGGCGGAGGCACCGGGGGGACGTGGGGGGGCGCCGCTCCCCGCCGCGGCGCCGCCAGGGCGGCGGCGGCGCCGACATCCCGCGGGCCGCGAGGCAGCGGCGCGGCCCCCGGGCGCCGCCGGCCGCCCCGGCGCGGCGCGGCCCGCCCGCGCCCCGGCGGCCCCGCTCCGCCGGGCCGGCACCCGGGGCCCCTCTGCCGGCCCCGCGCCCCCCGCTCCCCCCCCGGCGGCGGCAGGCCGGCGCCCCGCCCGGTACCTGCGCGGGGCCGGGGCTCGCAGTGACTCAGGAGCGAGAAGGAGGCGCCGCGCGGCTGGCGGTAAAAAGACCCGAGCTCCCGCCGCTCGCGCTCATATAGAATTAACGTCACCACGTAGCCCCCCCTCCCCCCTCCTCCGCGCGCCCCGGTCTCCTGGCAACGCGCGCGCGCGCGCGCGCCGTCCGTCCGGCTGGCGGCAGGGCGGGCTGGGTGGCGCGCGCCGGCCGTTGGCGGCGGCGGTTGGGGCCTGCCCGGCAGGCGCCCCTCCCTCCCCGCCCCCGGCGCCCGCGGCCCGCGCGGGGGGCCCGTGGGAGGGGAGGGGCCGGGCCGGGCAGGCGCGCAGGGAAGGCCCGTGACAGGCGCTGCCTTGCACAGCGGCGGTGCTGCTGGTTGCGTCCTCCGCCAGCCCTCCGCGGGGACCCGTTTCCTCTCGCGTACCTCCCGCCGATTCCCCTTCCCTGCCGGGGGGGCCCCCAAAGTGAAAGGCACCCCCAGCCCCCGTGCGTGGACGGCGCCCTGCCGGCAAACCCCTTGGATGCGCAGGCAGCCCGGCCTCAGCCAAACTGTGGCACGCGTTGCCCACCCTCAGCATGGGCCGCAGCATGGCGCAGGAGCCACCTCCTCCCAGGCAGGAGCGTGGCCAGGATGAGACATGATGGGGGGCCAAAGTGTAACGCTACTCCTAACCCTGCTAGTGCCAGAAAATACAGCGCTCGTCCCGCTCCCCTCAGAGCAGGCATTGTTCTTCCTGCTGCTTTAACTCCGAGCTAGGAGGGTTTCTGAAGGCACCAGAGCAAAAATAAGTTTATCAAATATGTACAGATTTACCCAAACAGTTAAACCCTATCCACAAAAGCTACAGGCACCACAAAACCACGGTATCAGTTTAGCTTAAAAGAGCAGGCTGAAAACTATGGTTGTTCAAAAGCTATTTCACCAGAGGTTCAGTCATTCCTGCTTTGGGCAGGATGGACAGCCAGAGGAAGCAACGGCTTCAGGCCTCTGATTTTAATTTCCCATGCTTGTTTGTCAAGAGCCCTAAGGAAGCCTAGTAGTCTTTAGAGACTCCTGAGTAATAGTATCTCCTAGCACACTTGGAGAAGACATTTATAATCTACGCTAGACTTACAGAAACTTAATTGTCTTTGAGACTTGATCTCCTCTTGGTTGGAATGGAGCCAAAGTCTTCAAACACTGTTGGAGACATGTTGGAATAGACGACACAGCACAATGGCATAAGAGCTGTTTTCTAAGGCTAAGGATTTATATCACTTATGAGCTATTAATGCATAGTCTCTACATTTTGCTTATTTCTTATATCTATTTGTCTAAGGCAGTTTGCAGTCTAAATTTAGTTATTTAATAATGGAAATGACAGCAGAAAGTGAAAAAAGAAGAAAAAGTGATGGATCTACCTAATATCTGCTATGCAATCTATGTTAAAAGCAAGCAATAGATAAAGGATCCTATTTTTCACTGTACTGCACCACACCATTTTTATTCCAGTATATTCCAGTAAAATCTTAGGCCCCAAAAGGAGATGTCTCTGTGGTAAAGAAATACCATCTACAAAACACATGTTTAAGCACAGAAATTAGGGATGTCCTGTTCCCCAAAATATGGAAGTTGGAGAGGTGTGTGGGGGGGTTATAACATGGAATTTAACATAACTGGAATCTGCAAATTTGACAGGAGACAAAAGAAGAAGCGAGACAAAAAATTGCAAAGGATTGTCCAAGTGATAAGAATTTGGGAGAAACAGGGATGGAAATCTTATATGATTCTAAAATAAAAGTACTCATAGTCCCCCTCAGACTCTCAGATTTTAAAATTGTACTAGTTGCTAATTTTATTCATCTAAAGTGTCTCATGCTTGGGAATATGAAGAGACCAGACATGTACAGAAGACATTTAATAAAAATGAGCAATTGATTGGTATTTATTGCAACATCAATTGTATTTTATTGCAGACATTCACTTTATTCAATCAGAAGTAAACAAGTGACATGGGAAAGGTTAGACTCACAAGAATACTAGCATTGCTTATCTTTATGTGGCCAGCCGCCTAGTGAAATGCTGAGAGCCCGTGACCCCTATACAGGAGTGATGTATGTAAGAAATGAGATGGACAGAAGTGTTGAGTAGAGAGTTAAGCTAGACAACAGCAAAGGCCAAGGAGTGGGGATAGGTCTAAACCCTCAAAAGTGCTGGCCACCTATCTCTAGGTTAGAGATAAATGCCTTTTCACTCAAAATTCACAGCCATCTTCTTAGGGGGGTTGCATTCATCAAGTATGTCAACCCCTTCTTAGGGAACAAAATAAAAGCAGAGTCCTCATACTAGGGCTTTTCATGAATTTTTGAAGAACACCAAATATGGAAACATTTTTCAAGAAGAAGCAGTTTGTGTGAACAGTTAAGTAGGAAGGGATGAGGGGGAGGACATATACCCACCACTCCTCCTTCCACGTGGCTCCTGCCATCGCACATGTATGGAAGAAGGAAAAGACAAGAATATTGCTTACAATACCTGACTTATGTGCACATGCAGGCTTTCTAGTTTGGGTTGTTCAGCTGTCAAAACCAACGGTTCAACTCATCCTGACAGTTATGCAGTCCTGACAATGAGACTAAAGAAAGTTCAAAGTTAGACTTGAGTTGAAATTAATCCTGTGCTTGAACTTTAGTGATCCATATATTCTTCTTTGCTTTGAACTTTTTATCTTCTTGCATGTTTCCCATGTTTTAGGGCATGCACTGCAACTTTTAGTTTGAATCTGGCTGGATAGTTGGAGTATTGTCTTGATATTGCACTGAAAGTCAAACTAATTTCATTTTCTAAATGATGGGAATCAAATCACCTGAGAATGCATTTGGTATGTTCACAGGTTTTCCTCATAAGTGTGTATTACTTTTCAAAATATTACATCTTTAAAGGAAACTTTTTTGAAAGCTTTAAAACATGTGTAAGAAAATGTCCAGGTGTGGCTATTGTATGCACACAAATACAGTGTTTCCTACGAATTGGAAGAGCTTCATCAAGATCCACTAGGAAAACCACCCTAAGGCATAGTAGCTATGGCAAGTCTCTTGGACAGAGTCTCAAGGTCAAATCACAGCTCCAAATCAGGCAGAGGAAGGAGGATTTGGACTGGGTCCCCCAAATGCTAGTTGTTTACTCTTCCCATGGAGCTATTAAATATCAAGGAGTCTGAACTTTCATCTCTCCCTTGAATACATGGACATTATGCGCACTTTCAAGCTAAGTCTTCCTCCTGCATCACCACCTTGCAAATTTGCTAAGGCTCAGAGCAGGGGCTAGCTCCAGTCAGAGACATGAGGACACTCAAGGACTGAGCACAGGCCTAAGCTTGTATGTGGAGGGGGCCTGAAGAAAGTCAAGCTCTGAAACTGTTATAGAAGGCTGAGCCACTATTTCTGTAACAGCCTGTTGCAAAAAATGGGTTTGGGATGGCACTTACATACAAGCTCAGTCTTCCTGAGCACAGCATATATGCTGTGTACTTGAGTTATATTCAGACTACAACCAAGCTAAAGCTACAGTGCTTTAGCTTAGGAAAATGTGTAAGTCATGGAACTCAGTATGCTTTGTGGCAGGGAATTCTTTGATTGGTTAAGCTGCTTTGATTCCCTTTTATACCAGCAGAAAAATGCAAAAGGCCCTTACGATGGACCTGCTTTTGATTACATGAAAACCTAAGTGCCCCTTGCAAAGCAGCAGGCACACTTAGCACCTACTGAAGGCTCGGTTTTGCAGGACTCAGGTCCTGGTCAGCACTGCAAAGCAGTGATGTAGGTAAGGCGATGATCACACATCCTCCTCTGATCATAGCTGATTTCAGGTCAGCTCACCCCCAGCAGTTTGCCACAGTCCTGATTGCCCAAGGTTACCCTCTCCTGAAATCTGTTGGCAGTGCTCCTCTGAACACTGAGTTACAATGAGGGATGATATGAGTGCTCCTTTTCTGCTTCTGTCTGTAGTAGCTGGCTTAGTTACAATCACCATGGAAGTTATCATCGGTCACTGAAAATGAGAACACCCTTGCTGAACTATTTACAAAATAAATAGCCCAAGGTTCCCCAAGTGCCACAAAGAGATGCTTTCTCCTCAGTTCAGTTTCAGGCTATGAAGAAATGCTGTGCAGAAGTACTAGGTTTACCTGTACACAATGAAAACAATGAATCCAGAATATTCCCTTTTAAAGACTGCATTGCTACTTTTTTTCTACTTTTACAGAATGATTATTCTAAGTTACACAGCTAGCCAACAAATGATACAGTACAAAGTAGTTGTTATTTCTTCCGCATATTGTTTACTTTTTGAAGGACTACTTGTTTTTTTAAAGGAAAGCACATCATCCCAGAAAGCAAGTCATAGTTTATAAACAGTTCCACAGACAGCAGAGAAAGTTCTGCTGAACTATCACGTGGCAAATCATGCAAATCCCCGTGTAGAACTGAATGAACGGCTCTCACAGATTTCTGTTTTGCACTTGCTTCTGCTTTTGTGAAATGAGAGCAAAATTTCCCTCAGGGAACACATTTTCAGACAGGGATAACAGCAAAATAAGAAATACAGTGTATGTAACCTTTGAAATACTGAAATAAAAGACAAAGAAAAATGACATGGTTTGGAAAAAATGAAATGCTGAAAAATGATTATACACTTTTTTTGACATAATAAACCTTCAACATCTTTCATTTCTAGATATTTTTAACTCTCCAGGGATAAATCGTGACTCTTGTCTTACATTATAGTGATTGCTCATAGATATAGAAGGTATAAACCAAAAGTAACAGGAAAAAAAAACCTAGAGGGTTTTTTCCCTAGAGGGAAAATAGGGATACAATGTGAAGTGTTAAACTCAGGGAAAAGTAAACAGTATGGATATATTGAGATCAGTAAGAAATGGAAAGTACAATTACTACAGAGGCAGTACAGGAGTTAAAATGTCAAGTACAATGCACTTGGCGTTTTTTAGGGTCATTGCCAGGGGCTGGAACTTACTGCAATTTCTTTTTATAAAGTATTGCATCTGCTGTGAAATAATTCTATCAGAAAAAAACTAACCATGCTAATTTAAATATCACTCTAGAATGAACTTTTTTAAGAAGATATACATTACATTTGAAAAAATATTAAATTATTAGATTAGAAAAAATCTTTTAATAATGTATCTAAAATAGTTAAGTCAGAAGGAAAAAAGACGTTAAATAGAAATAGTTGTATGTCTTGTAGTGCCTGTCATTATCCTTAATGTATCCAATTTAACAATGACAGCAAAAGTATATATCAAGAGGTCATTCTTTCTAGTGTAATTGGTTACTTCACATTATACAATAAAATGCCATGAAATCTGATAGATATAGTCAAGGGTATGGCTGTGGTCTCATAAAGATGTGGGTAATCTATTGTCGGAAGGAGTGAAGAATACCCACCTTTCTCATTGTTACCTTATGTGTGAATGGAACAATCTCACTCCTTTATACTGCTGTGGTTTTTTGGCTTTCACAGAATTTATGCTTTGGAGTTTGGTTTGATTTGGTTTGTTTTTTGCTCTGTAGCAGAGTGTACTAGTCACTGCCAGAACTCTCTGTTACTGCCAAAAATGCCCACAGTTCCACCTCTGCCAGAGACAAGATACATATTCAGCCCCAGAACTGAGTAGGAAATGGTTTTCCTGTGCCACAAGCAGTTGTGAGATATATGAAAAAATTGCATCCCGAATAGGGAGAAGAAGTCAATATCCCATTCTTGTGAACTGAAAACCCTCCCTTCCCTTTTCCCAAAAAAGAATCATAGTAAATCCAACTGAGTAAATCCAAGCATTCCATTTAGATCATTTATAATCAATTTGTTTTGGGTTTTACCACTTCAGTATGTCTTTACTAGCATTAATTCTAATTTTGCAATGAAAAATCATGATAAATCTCAAATCTTTTATTAGTAAAAAATGTCAATCTGAAACACTGACAATTTTAGAACTTTTTGTCCCACACTCTTTTTGAGTTGAAACATTTGCTAAGACTAACCCTTTTGGATGAGGAATTTCATTTTCAATGAATTGGCAATTACCAATTTAATCTCCAGCCCCACCCTTTAAAAAAATGCAGCTTTAGTCAGCGTTATGAACTGTCCTGGGAGACCTAGTTCCTTCTGCTCCTCTGCACTTCCTTGCAACCTGATTTCTCAGAAGATGGTGAATCTTTAGTAAGCACGGACATGAATACATACTATTTGCTTTTCTCAATACATTTTTCTAAAGCTTTGTTTTTTTCAGCAACGGACTTGCTTGAAGACAAAGCATCTTGACATCGCATAACATTGCAGAATGCAGGTGGAACAAATTTCAGTTACCCAAGTTCAGTTGGTGAAGAACTTAAGGCTTTATATAACTTAGTGTCTCAAAATTATAGCTTGACAAATAGCACCTTAGGTGGCTGACATTCAAAGACTGATCAGTTGCATACTTGAAGTTGACTGAGAGATGTCAAAATAGGGATATGAACAAGCTCTATTACGTTTAAATAAATTTGTAAGAAAAGATCCAAATTTAAATCTTTTTTGTAACAAGCAGTTATTTTTCTCTCATTCGCTCTTTATTTCTGTACTTTGACTTGGGGGGGGAGAGCTGGGAGGGACAAAGAGGAAAGGAAAGGATATTCAGCTAAAGATCTTTCAGTTTAGGTAGATGATTGCAGTGTCTTACATTATCCTTGCTTTTCCCGGTAATTCACATTTACAGTTTTGCAGGACAATCCATCAGGCACTGACATCTTTTCCATCACAAAGGGGCTCTAGAAGAGTTTATATTGGTAGGATTATCAGGAGCTCAAATCCTGTTTACTGCAACAGAGAAAGCAAACTTTTGATCATAAGATCATGCTGGATATTAATGTTGCTGCAATCCTTCCTGTCAATCTGACAGGGAAGCCTGCTGCCCTGCTTATGAAACCTTTCAGTGATAACATCTTTAACTATATCCTGAGTAGCTACAGAAAACCAGTGGAGTGTATGTTTGCGAGACGTGACGAGAGGACTAGGTGTTTGCATGAATTATGGAAAATGTTTGCCTTGGGTGGTAGATATCTACTGTGTTTTAAAGACGTTTGTGAGACCAGGACAACTAAACTCTGAGAAGGGGAGGGGAAGAAACTTTTTGAAAATTACAAATTGCAAATAAGGTATTGTCTACAAGATGCTTCATCTGGTCAAGAAAGTGGTAAAAGGTGAGTTGATCTCTAACTGAGGTCCAAGGGTGAGAGACAAAAATAAATATGCACAGCTAACAGGCAGCCAACAGACACAACAGTTTGCACAGCAGTTCATGTGGAAGGGCACACAGAAGGGGGCCAGCAACTCTGCTGAGGACAGTGTCCTGATCAATGGTAGAGGAATGCCACAGGGCACTCTCCCCAGCAGCCGCTGGAGCAATTTCCCCTTGCCCATCAGAGGCCTTGACCCAGACTGAGCTCTGGAGGGAGACTGCAGCTCTCCAGGTCTGGGGCTGCAGGGAGTTCCCGGGGCCTCTTGCTGAAGCTGGGGCAGCAGGAGATGGACTCCTCCCCTGCAGGACATGTGCTGTGGTGGAGGAACCGTGTCACCACAAAGGAGCTGTGGGAGGAGGTCCACAGACTGCACAGCAGCAGAGGTGATCAGAAGGAGACTGAGCAGATCATCTCTGAGCCCCTGAAAAGACAAGAGTCCAAACTCCAAACAGGACCAATGGAGGGGCAGGCAGAGTCTGTCCTTATCAGGTTGGAAAATGGAGAGTCCCATGATGGTGCAGATTGGAAGCTGATGACTTCTGGTGCCAGGAGGATGGCTCCTGCCCCATCTGCACATCTGCAGCTATGGAATAGGTCAGTGCCCTGGTTGCAGACAATGGGCAGGGAGCTGTGTCCAGAAAAGCATCTGAGCCAGCTGAGCCTGAGCCCCACAGCAGCACCAGGAGGAAGTAGTGAGTGACAGCAGTAGGAGACTCCCTCCTGCAGGGGACAAAGGACCATCTGACTTACTGTCTAGGGAGGTTTGCTGCTTGCCAGGGGCTTGGACCCAGGACCTTGCAGAGAGGCTGCCACAGCTTGTCCAGCCCTCAGACCCCCTGCTGCTGCTTTTCCACGTGGGCACCAGCAATACTGTCAGGGGAAGCCTGGAGTATATCAAGCATAAATACCTGGCTCTGGGCAAGGGCCACGGGCATGGGGGCCCAGATGTGGTTTTCTCCTTGATTCTGCTGATGAGGGGAAAGGGCTTGAGGAGGCATGGATGGATCCTGCAGGTCACCAGCTGTTTGCACAACTGGTGTTGACAGCAGGGATTCAGTTTTTATGACCACAGGACCCCCTCTGAGGATTGAAGACTACTGGGAAGAGATGGGATCCCACCTGAATAAGTGGGGCAAAAGCATCTTTGCCAACAGGCTGCCCAGCCTGGTAAGGCAAGTTTCAAACTAGGAATGACAGGGGAGGGAGAGGACAACCCACAATCAAGCAAGGAAGTTGTGGACAGGACTGGCGAGCAAAGGGTGCAGGGTGACCCGGTGATCAGCAACACAGGGCTGAAGTGGGCCCCCCTCAGGCGTATGCACACAAATAGAGAAGTGCCAAGAGGACAACACTATGGGGGAAGCTCTCACGCTCTTTCCTGGGAAAGACTTGGTGCCTCTCTCAAGTGCCTGTACAGGAATGCGCACAGCACAGGGAACAAACAGGAGGAACTAGAGGTCTACACACAATTGCAGGGCTAGGATCTCATCAGGATCATGGACACATGGACCTCGTGGAGGTTCTGGCTCTCTGGCACAAGGATGAGTATGGGGAGAGCAATGATGAGACAAGCTCCAGTTCTGCCTGGAGGAAGGATTACTACATTGTGGATGACTGTGCCTTTAAAGACCCCACTGCAAACTGAACCTTGGGAAATGTGGGGAGGTGGTGCCCAGCGACAGGACACAAGGCAACGGGCACAAACTGAAACACAGACACTTCCATCTGAACATGAGGAAAAACTTCTTCACTGTGAGGGTGACAGAGCACTGGAAGAGGTAGCCCAGAGAGGTTGTGGAGTCTCCTTCTCGGGAGATATTCAAAACCCGCCTGGACGGGATCCTGTGCAACGTGCTCTAGGTGACCCTGCTTGAGCAGGGGGGTTGAACTAGATGATCTCCAGAGGTCCCTTCCAACCTCAACCATTCTGTGATTCTGTGATTCTGTGGGATAGCTCACACAACTGGAGTGCTGCCATGGATGAATAAAAGCTGTTTGGGAAGGACAGTCTGGGATGGCAAGGAAGGGCAGTTGCCCTGTATGTGAGAGCACAACTCCATGCACAGAGCTCTGCCTAGGCAGCTCAGAGCCAGCTGAGAGCTTATGGGTTAGGATTCAAGAGAATGCGAGCAATGTTGTGGTGGGTGTCTGCTACAGACCACCTGAACAGGGAGAAGATCAGGCCTTCTTCAGACACCTGGAAGAAGCCTCACATTTGCACGCCCTGGGCCTCCTGGGGGACTTTACCCACCCCAGGGTCTGCCGGAGGAGCAACACAGCAGGGCACAAGCAATCCAGGAGGTTTCTGGAGTGCACTGATGGTAACTTCCTAGCACGGGAGATGGAGGAGCTGGTGAGGCAAGGTGTTCTGCTGGATCTCCTACTTACAAATGCAAAGGAACTGGATGGGGGAAGGGGAAGGTCGGGGACAGTCTTGACTGCAGTCACCATGGGATGGTGGAGCTCAGGATCCTGTGAGGAGGAGGAGGGGGAAAAAAGCAAAAAGCAGGATCCCAACCCTGGACTTCAGGAGAGCAGATTTTAGCCTGTTCAGGGACCTGCTTGGAAGAATTCCATGGGATAAGGTCCTAGAGGGAAGGAGGTACAAAAGAGCTGGTAAGTTTTCAAGGATCGCTTTCCTCAAGCTCAAGAACGGTCCACTCAATGTGCAGGAAGTGAAGCAAATGGTAGCAGGAGGCCTGAATGGATGGACAAGGAGCTCCAGACTAAACTCAAACATAAAAAGGAAGTGTACAAGAGGTGGAAGCAGGGACAGGTGATCCAGGAAGAATATAGAAACACTGTCCAAGCATGTACAGACAGGATCAGGAAAGCCAAAGCCCCTTAGGAGCTGAATCTGGTGAGGAACGTAAAGGAACATGAGAAGGGCTTCTACAGGTCTACCAGCAGCAAAAGGAAGATGAGGGAAAATGTCGTCCCACTGCTTAAAGAAATAAGGGACCTGGTGGCAAAGCACATGCAAAAGGCTGAGGTGGTCAATGCTTCTTCAACTCAGTATCTACTGGTAAGGTTTGCCTCCAGGAACCCCAGGCCCCTGAGACCAGAGGGGAAGTCTGGAGCAAGGAGGACTTACCCTTACTGGAGGAGGATCAGGTTAGTGAACCTTTAAACAAACTGGACACACTCAAGTCCGTGGGACCTGATGGGATGCACCCACGTGTGCTGGAGAGCTGGCCGATGTTACTGTGAGGTTACTCTCGGTCATCTTTGAAAGGTCATGGCAACTTGGGGAGGTTTGTGAGGACTGGAAGAGAGCAAATGTCACTCCTATCTTCAAGAAGGGCAAGAAGGAGGATCTGGGGAACTGCAGGCAGGTCAGCCTCACCTCAGCCCTTGGAAAGGTGATGGAGCAGATCTTGCTGGAAGCCATTTCCCAACCTATTAAGGACAAGAAGGTGACTGGGAGTAGGCAGCATGGATTTACGAAGGGGAAATAATGCCTGACCAACCTGATAGCCTTCTACGATGTAACGACTGGCTTGTTCGATGATGGGAGAGCAGTGGATGTTGTTTATCTTAACTTTAGCGAGGCTTTTGACACTGTCTCCCCTAACTTCCTCATAGACAAATTGATGAAGTACGAACTATAGAAGTGGATAGTGAGATGGACTGAAAGCTGGCCGAACTGCAGAGCTCAGAGGGTTGTGATGAGCAGCACAAAGTCCAGCTAGAGGCCAGTCACTAATGGTGTCCCCCGGGGGTCAATACCGGGGTCAATATTGTTTAACCTGTTCGTTAATGACCTGGACAATGGTCACTGAGTGCACCCTCAGCAAGTTTGCAGATGATACAAAACTGGGAGGAGTGGTTGATAGACCAGATGGTTGTGCTGCCATTCAGAGGGACCTCAACAGGCTGGACAAATGGGTCAACAGGAACCTCATGAAGTTCAGCAAAGGGAGGTGCCAAATCCTGCACCTGGAGAGAAATAGCCCCTTGCACCAGAAGAGGCTGGGGGCTTGACCAGATGGAAGGCAGCTTTGCAGAGAAGGCCCTGGGTGTCCTAGTGGACAATAAGTTGACCATGAGCCAGCAACGTGCCCTTGTGTTCAAGGCAAATGTGCCCTGAGCTGCATTAGGCAGAGTGTTGCCAGCAGGCGGAGGGAGGTGATCCTTCCCCTCTGCTCAGCCCTGGTGAGGCCACGTCTGGAGTGCTGTGTCCAGTGCTGGGCTCCCCAGTACAAGACAGACATGGACATACTGGAGTGAGTCCAGCAGAGAGCCACAAAGATGATGAAGGGGGACTGGAGCACCTGACATAGGAGGAGCGTCTGAGAGACCTGTGACTCTTCAGCCCAGAGAAGAGGAAGGCTCAGTATCAATGTGTGTATATACCTGATAGGAGGGAGTAAAGAAGACAGAGGCAGACTCTTCTCAGTGGTATCCAGTGACAGGACAAGAGGCAATGGGCAGAGGCTGAAATACAGGAAATTCCTTTTAAACATAAGAAAAATCTTTTTCCCTGTGAGGGCTGTCAAGTGCTGGAACAGGTTACCCGGAGACGTTGTGGAGTTTCCAACCCTGGAGATATTCAAAACCCGACTGACATGGATGGCCCTGAGTGACCTGCAATAGCTGACCCTGCTCTGGGCAGGGGGTTGGACTAGACAATCACCAGAGGTGCCTGCCAACCTCAACCAGTCTGTGACTCTGTGATAGTTGCATAAAAGCTGTGTGGAGGGTTGATGTTTGAGTGGGAAAGATTGAAACATTATGAAAAAAAAATCTCAGCTAAATTTTTCACAATGAAAAATGCAATGTAATACTATTAATTTAAAACTGCTAGAACAGTAGCACAGCATGTCTAACATACACAGTGCTCACATGTCTGGCTGATTAATTCAGAAATATTCATGTAGAAGGCAGATCAAAATTGTTCTCCATGATTTGCCTGGCAGATTTGCATGGGAAAAAAAGCCTTGACACTTGGGGAACTGAAAGTTGGCTAGGTTCCTTCCTGTTTACTCGGTCTTTTTCTATAAAGCCATACTGGTTCCTGGTTATAAATATAGCATTCTTATGTTCTGCAGAAGAACAGATTGCTTCTGCATCATTTAGTCTTGTCATTTCTATGCATTATATTATATCTGTAGCCTAATTTAGGCTGTTTTTTTTGTGAAATATAACTATCTAAAAGCTGGGGATAAAACTGCTTCAGAATTTTTTTGGCTATTTGTTTTGTTGTTCTTTTTACTTTTCACCTTCCTGTCTTCCACTACAAGAAACACACCTGCCATTCCAAGATCCCTGTGGCATTGCTGCATTAGCTGAGAGAGGATGAAGGGCAGAAGCTGGACAGAAAAGTAAAAGGAAATCACACAGGATGGGAAGGGAGTAGAGGAAAGAAAGTTTGATAAGAGTTAGGATTTGCCTCCTGAAGTAACTAAACCTTTTAAAAATAAAGTGTGGGATTAATTCCACTTAACTACAGATGTGCTCAGCTTCTATTGCATAATATTTACTAGCCCTGTTTTTCCTTTCTGCTCTCCATGCTGGCCTCCCTGTCTGAAATGCAGAGAGTATATGCAGCACCTGGTCATTTGGCTTGAGGCTGGAGCTGTACGGGTGATGTCTTGCCCCGAGGTCACCCAGCTGCCCTCCATGGCTGCTGGGTCCTTCCTCCGCAGGGGACCTGGAGTCACTTGCCAGGGCTGGGTGCTGGCTGCAAAACTCCAGGCACGGACAGAGTGCAAGTCTCATTAGAGGTGCTGGTCCTTCCCTTTGGGTTACTGCAGCTGTGTCAGCATTGCTGTTTTGGGGCAGATAGGTTCTTGTCCTAGCAATACTTTTTCTCCTGAATTTGTGCCAGAAAAAACTTAGTGTTCTGGCAAATGCCTGAAGGGCAAGAAAGATGGTCAAGATTCCTGAAAGGTCTAGATGATACCAGAGAGCTGCTATAGTGGGTATGTATCCCTTGAGTGAGCAAATCTGCAGTGACCTGGAGATACCTGGTTACATAGCAGATATTTAAGTAATTTGTAGCAATATTTAAGTATGGAGGAGTCATCCAAGCAAGATGCCAGGAAAGTGAACAGGTAATCTGATCCAACAGTGACACTATGCAGAGAGGAAGAATAGCAAGTAGACTTGTTAATCTGCATGTGCATGTGTTACATAAATGTCTTCCTGAGAAAATCATTTTAAATAGTTTTTTGCAACTCCTGAGGAATAGTTAATAATGGATAAAATAACAAGGAAGTCAGAAGAAGTGGAAAGCATCTCTTTCTGCAAATCCCTAAAGAGATTCCGAAAGAAACCTTCCCCTTGTGTCAAAGGCCAAACTACCAATTCTCTGATTACTTCCTAAAAGCTGATCAGCCAGTCATGAATTCACTGCTAATGCACAATGAAAAATAATCTGATTTCAACATAAATAATTTATAAGCACCAGCAATCACTGGCAATACAGATGTAGTTAGAAATGATTCCTACCTTCAGTTTAGAAAGGGACAGGCATTATGAAATTAGTTCTGCCAAAAATGAGATGGCTTGATTTCCACCAAATTTCCTCTGTAAATTCCAAATTATATAAATGAATTGTATAAGAAAGAAGTCTTCAGGAAGCTCCAGAACTCATTAAGTTTTAGAGAAGTTTTGTTAACTTCAAGTCCAAGTAGTGACATTTCATATATCAACATATTAGGTACTATATAATACTAACACAAACATTTACTATTATAAAATGCTACATTGTATCATGCTACATAACAGTACAACTTTTTTATGTTGCTCATTATTAGCTTTTTAGCCATTAATGTCTGTATTAGAATACTGTGGTATTTTAAAGACCTTATACATTAAAGAATAGATTATAATATTAAAGTGGAATTATATGCATTAGTGTGATAGTGATACAATTAGTAATATAATTAAGTCATTTCAAAATGGGATATAAATTCACAGGCAAGTATTGTTCCAAATATTTATGAATATAATCTGTTTATCTAGAATGCTCAAAGCTCTAGTTCATTCTAAATGATAAAATATTAGTTGAAGAAACATTGCTTTGCAAATGTATATTCTTGGCGTTCGATGAACTGGAGGAGCTCTGCTTCATTAAATTGAGTCTGCTATTGCTTACTCCAAAAATATCTCAATCTACAGCTATTCCTCCCAAGTCCCAACAGGCAGGCAGGCTGCAGCCAGCCACCTGATCATTTTTCAGTCTCTTAGGATCTCATTAGCTACTCAGCGTACCAGTTGGCTGAAGCAACCTTTCTGTTTCTGTGGCTGATGCCCAGGTTCCTGCTCCTGAGGAACTGGTCTGACCTCCGCCCTCCGGCTCTTTGCGCAGGACTGTGCTGTGCAGTATTGACTTGTTGCCCCTCCAGACTTCGACTCAGCATCTGACCGTATTCCTGCCATGCCTCTCCGTCCCCGGTCTCCCTGACTGCGAGACATTCTCGGCCTAAAGGCCCCTTTCTGATCAAGTCTCTCTCCCACATGGTTTGCCTTGGTTCTGTATTGCAGCTCTTTTCAGCTTTGATACTTGGCTCTAAACCCAGTTTTAGCCTTCAGCTCATGTAATCAATATCTGATCAATCACTGTTACTTAAGATCAGACTATCTCACTAGCATTACCAATATTTGAGTTTATATTCCCACCAACGAACTGAAAACATCTGCTAGATCAAGGTTGGGGAAGCAGATACAATGAAGCACAGCTTCGAGGACTTCAGGGTTCTATGGGTAAAGACATAAAGTTTTGCAGATTATTGAAAAAATAGCTACTTTCTGTTGAATCTCTTTTCTAGTGCTATTGTTTAATTGTGTCATATTTTTAGGAAAGGCAAGGGAGCTTCTCCAAGAAGTGGTTACTCTTTCATAGGACATCACTGAGAGTCTCTCAAGAGTTTTGGTATCCATACAATAGAGAAAACACCTCAGCTGCCATGCACTGACATGGTCAGGTAGTATGGTCAACCCTTCACAGCATTCATTGTTGGTGGAATGCAGAGCCTATGTCATTTAAAAGAAATTATACCAGAAGGAAATTGCAGTCCTTCTGAAGCTTTCAAAAGATGTTGATACAATGGCACAAGTCATGAATATTGGAGTCTGCTGTTTGGTACCATAATAAAAGATGCCTTAGACAAAACTAAGATGGAAGATCAGCTTCTCAGGAAATAAAAATGTGTGTGGCCTCAGGAACTTTAATTCACTGGCTGCACCTAATGTTATACTTGTATTGTCTGTGTGTATCAATACATTCTTTACTCTTAATAGCTTACCTATCACTGTGTATCTTTTTTTTTCCCCCCAGAATGGTCTGGAAAATTTTTTGCAGCACAGGCAGTGATAGGTGATTGTGGGTCTGTGTTCTTCTTCATATATTATTCAGCAAGAAAAACAACGAAGCTAGCTCCTAGACTGTAAAGTGTTGCTAATTTGTTGCTTTGGGCTTGGCTGGATACTGTCAAGACTGGTTGAAGTGTTGGGATAGGTGTCTGTACACTTCAGTGAATCTGTGAAAAAAAAAATGCATTGAAAGTTCCTCATAGCCATTGGAAGAGGACTAAAAATTCTCCAGGGTTAAGGTTTCTCCAGGAGTTTGGGAACTCAGGGTAGCACACTCCCACTTAGGCAATGGGTGCTCACAGACACAGGTACACACGCTTGACACAGATGGTAGGAGACCAATAATTTAAAAAGGAAGCTTTAAATTTTCTTTACCAGAGGCCTAGGGCAAGCAGGATGCAGAACATGCATCAGCAAAGGAAAGAGTTGCAGATCTTTGCTCTGATCCTTAGAAATGCTTCTGCATAGACCTTGAACTGAACAGCTTGTCATTTCTCCCTAGAATTGCTCCCCGCTGTGATTTTTTCATCCTGTAACTATGCAGCTTATCCATCAGTGGCACATGTATGCACAGCCTTTGTTTAATGGGATTATTGCCCTGGAACAGTATAATTTAAGCTCTTCTTTAGTACGAGTACGTGAGTGTTTTATCTGCCTCATCTGCATTAGTCGTATTTGCTGGGGATATGCAACCATTAAGTGGGTCACCTGGAGCAGAAATGCACTGTGCTTTGCTAGGTAAAGGCATGCCATCAGCCACACACTTAATGGTCCTTCCAGTTCCCTCCCACTTCGGCTGACCGTATGCTTTTGCCTTCATAAGTGGGACATAGCAACAGCTACTGTGCTCCAATGTTTCTGTCTCCCAGGAAGTATATTACTCTGCATTATGGTTTACCTTGACAAACTGGTTTCTTCCTGATGAAGGCAGAAATTTCTGCTTGCAGCCTTGTGAACTGCAGCTTTACATTGTTTCTGTTACTGTTTCCTTCTCCCCTCTGTGGGAGCCGGTTGGGCTTCAGGAGTTCCTCAAGTGAGCCTCAGGTAGCCTACCAATGACTGCTGTGTAATTTTGGGGGCCGGTGGGGTGAATTTTAGGTTTGCAGGGAATGTACCCCTTTCTTAATTTCATGATTATGACATGCTTTTAGAGCACTTTTCAGGGCTCCAGACCTTGCACTGAACCAGTACTTTGCATTCAGAATAATCCCTGTCAAGCATAGGTGGCATTTTGGGTGCCATAAATGAAATGTGACGTGGTGAAAAATACACAGCAAGGCAAATGCTAATTTATGGTCTCTCCAGTAAAACCCCAAAAACATTTGGGGTAGGAAGAATGCAATATTGTCAAGGTTTTCCAACGGGAAAGGATGAGGCAGCTGGGGGAAATGAGATTACCTACTCGGTCTTGGTTTTCCTTTGCGCTGGCATTCCTTATTCTGCACTTAGCCAACAACAGACCACTTTTGGTGCAGGTTTTCCTCTACCCTTGCAGCATGTACTCCAGAAGTAAGAGTCCTCCTAGTCATGTCATAAGGACGGCATTCAGCCCAGAGCCCTCAGCAGGGAAAGACCGCAGAGATCATCAGGCTGAACCTCTCGCAAGGATTTTCTGGATACAGCTCAAGCTGACTTTACATCAAAGATAAAGCTAGCAGACGAACCTCGAGAGTGAAATTTTTGTCTGCTCATGGTGGGGCTTACTGGTGGTCACGCATGCACTGTAAAGGGGCTAACCAGGTAGTATTGCTCAGTCTGAAGGAAGAAGGAAGTCACTATACAGGGAAAGTGCAGTCACTCCTCTTTGATGACTTGCATAGTTCACAGACAAAGTGATGTACAGAACAGAGCTGGTCTCGGGTCCCTAAGGGTAATGAACCTCATGGAAATTCAAAGGAGAAGCACAAGCTGCAGGAGAACTCAGGAAACTCAGGCAGAATTTAATGGGCAGGTACCTACTTACAGTCACAGTACCACCAAACATAATTCTGTTAATTAAAGGATGGTCAAGCTTTACAAGCAAAAAACCTCATGTTATTGCTGCACACTTGTTGTAAAAAGGATCAAAAAGAGAAAAATGTTACAGCTAAGAAATTTCTGACTCTGCTGACTTCATCAATGGTCTCATTAGCACCTTTTCAATTATTAATTGTTCTGGCTGCTGCAGTTATTACTGATCCATATTAATCCGCCTGAAGAGCAAGAGATGACAACACCAGGTCGCATGACCTTGCCTTTCCATACCCTACAGCTGATCAGGAATTTTCCAGTGGAACAGCTGTTCACTGGAAAATTTGAATTCTCCAAAACCTCTGCTTTTAGTGGAAATGTACACATTTCATTAATTTCTATTAAGAAAGTCTTTTCAGATTGAACATGGCCTTCCTATAGCTAACATCCATGAGGAGGGTTCTCCCTGAGAACATGAGATAAACAGGTCTTTTTTCTTCCTGGTAATTCATACAAAGTGAAAGAGAGGAGACTAAGGAACACCTAGCATAGAGCACCTTCTAGTCTGATGGGTTATAATATGCACCTGGGATACAAGAGACCCAGCTTCAAGACCAGTTTTGCCTACTTCACCCAATGAAAATAGAAAGATCCCATCTTCATGGAAATGTAAAAATACATGGGATAAGAGTGGCATTTCTTGTTCTTCTGCAATGAGACCTAAAAAAGAATAGCAGATTAAGACAACAAACCCAAATTTTTACAAAACAATAGGGAAATAATATCTGCTTTTGTTATGTATTTCTCATTAATGTTTCACACATTTTGTAGGAGTCACAGCTAGATGAGGAGACTTCAGTGATCAACCTTAAGACATTATCAATACAATCAAATATTGAATTAAGTCTATTTTATTCTGAATGCAAGAGATTCTTCTTTTCAAAATACTTAAAAATATAGCTATGCCATCTGGTTCAACATCTTCTTCCTAAAATCCCATTGAGTTGTAGTAAATATAGGAACAATACATAGATCTCCTGGGTCCCACTAAGATGCTTTCTCATTAAAGAATGTTTGTTTTTTTCTTTTTTTTTTCCCATGCCCCTGCCTAAGTCAGTGTTCTTTCTGCATACTGAAAGGGGCAGTGATTCTGTATAACAAAGAATTATAATCATGTGATGAATGGTTGTATTTAAATGTACATATTATGCAGCTTAGAAAGTCTGCTGGAAGGTAAGGAACCCTCTAAGCCATGAGATACAAGAAGTTATTAACTCAGGCTTTGCTATCATCCAGATTACTCATCTTCTTTGCATTTAAGGTGAACATTGGTCTTTGACAGGGCCCAGAGGAACAAAGTTGTTCCTTGTGTTGTGTGAGGAACCAAAGACAAAGAACAACAAGCAAATGGCCAGCATGTGAGTAACAACAAGAATGAAGCGGAATGAGATATGAAAGTGCTAGGAAATAAAGCTGAATGAGACAGCAGATTGATGAATGAGGAAAAAATAGAAAAAGAAAAATTGTAATAGAAAATGAAGGAAAATAAAAACAGAAAACTGAAATCTGGTCTTCTAAACTGACATATGTCAGAGTATAATAATAATAATTATTATTATTATTATATTTATATTATTATTATTATTATTATTATTATGCTTTCTTCTTTTTCCTTAGCAATAATAGTACTACTAATAGTGTGAGGAGCTAGTACAAAAATCCCCCAAAAACTTGGAAAAGACTAAAGGAGAGACAGAAGTCTGTCCAACAGTTATCCATCCTAATTGTTGGATAAGATGTGGCACTCTTCCTGTCCAAAGATTAGGGGAGAATTAATATATATGCAGTAACTTGGAGGTAGGTGTTAGTAGATGGAACAGAACTAGAACTGATCAAATAAATGTGAGAATTTAAAAAAATACCTGCTTTTTGCACCTCACCCAAAATTATCAAAATTAGTATTTTCCACAGATTCCAGATAAAGAGAAGGAGGGAGCACTCCCTTTTGTCTAATTAACCTCTGCATGCACTTATAATCCCTCCAAAACAACCCCAAGGTTTATAGTTTTAGCGGTCCAGTCAACATGAACTACAACTAGGCTGAGCAATGTGATAAGCAAAAGAACAATCCCACCTTTAGTAGCTTAAATTTGGTCTGCTTAGCAAGTGCAACTTGCTAATGATTAGAGACACTAAAAAAACTCACCATTACTCTGCTGATGAGCAAAAATAAATTAGGTCCAATGTTGCTAGTATGGAAACACATTGTAAATGACGTTCCCTGAACCACTAGCCTTTGCCGCCACAGGTACCCTCAAAGAGGGAGCCAGTCAAGGTATTTTTTCATTTCCTGGTGCAGGAGTGATCCTCAGGGTGGAAATCTTTCACCTTCATTCCCAACTCAACAGCAGAGATCTTCAGGGAGGGTGCTCACATCCCAAAACTCTCCCTCTTCTCCCCAGAGCAACATGGCCCTTTGGGATAGGGTGTCCATGCCCTGAAAACCTCTCACCCCAATGCCACAAAGAAGTTTGAAGGTCAGTCTGGAGTGAATTCACTCCCAGGCACTTCAGGGAGACAGTGAAAGGACTGAGCTCAAGGCAAAAACATAACTTGCTTTTTAGGAGCAGGAGAAGATTAGTTGCCCTCCTTTTGAATTTAGTTACTGTTCAGAATGTACTTTTAATTTGATTTGATTTGATTTAAGCAGAGTTCAGAAAGCCAAGCTCCTAAATCTCCTAAATAATTCAGATTTGAACTCAGTAGTTTATGACAGGAAGAGGGGTGGTACCATAGCACGGTGCCTACTTTTGCTCAGATGGGCGTCCTTTCAGGCAAAGGACAAGGGAGTCAGAATCTCTCTAAGAATATTATTGAACTCATGGCAGCATAGGAGAGCTAAAAAAAAATAAGAATAAGGATTTGCAATAGTGCTATGTAAGAAAAAAACCTGGAGCAGCTGAAATAAAATGGCTGCTTAGTCTCTAAAGTCAATAGAATAGGGATATCATCACACTGAAAAGATCATTCCTCTTAACTCTCATAGGACACTGCTTCTGCCTGCACCTGCCTGTGGGAACTCCCAGATTTACCTTTGAGACATGGACATTCACCTATGCTTTCTCAGTTCTCTTTTATTCCCTGTCAGTGGAACTGAATAAAGCTCTGTTGTATCATCGGCCACAATTATATGTTTTCTGAACATTAAGTTCAGGGAGATTTCCTAGACTTCCAGGTTTTGTTTGTGTTCCTTTTTCTACAGCTGCATATCCCCATGGGAAAGCACTTCCACTGCTGGGATTCATGCTGCAAGAGCCTTGCACAAGTGACCCTTTCTTATAAGAGGGAATTTTAGCAAGGTGAATTGGATTAATAATAATTCCCTGCAGAAGTTACCAATAGCCCTAAGCAGTAAAGATTTTTGCCTTTCATTCCACTCGACTGCAGAGTTTCTAAAGCTGTATTAGTCTTTAAAGCTAAGTAATGTACAGATCAGCATTTATTTGCATGGGAAAAGAACACCACTATCTGTTCTTTTTGCAAAATATAGGCAGTCATTTTCTGTGGGTTTTTTTTTTTTCTGTAATGGAAAAGTGTGTTTTCTCAGATTCATTTGAGTTTCAGATCATGCTGAATTCTGCTCAGAGATAACGTGCAGGTAGAATGCAATTTTAGCAGTCAAGCAACTTGTTTGGCTAAGGTTTTTCCAGCTTAGCACCACTTAGCACCAATATTTTCAGGTGAGAGACACAGAGGAGAGAAAAAATGAGCTATATGAAAATATGCTATGTCATGGCTTAGCTGCAATATTCATGTGAATTATTTTAAATCTTCATTTGCAGGATCCCAAACATTATGGAAATAGTCCAGCCTATTTTAGCTAGCTTTTCCAAGGAAATCAGAGTTATGAGCTCATGCTCTTTGCCTGCCTGCCTCTCCGTCTGTCTTCTGCATGTGCCATTCCTCCCGCTCTGCACATCCAGTGGTGGATTGCAGCTGAAGCTGAGAGAAAAGTAGAGAGCTTACTAGTAACACAGTTACTACCAGCTTTATAAATTGGGCACATGGGGAGACAAGCAAAACCATAGGAATTGCCCCATATGTACACTCAGAGAAACTGCAAGGCTGCAGATCCACCTCCCTCATATCACCTAGCAAAACACTCCAGGTGGAAGAACTTAGCAATGACCTAGTTTTGAAACAACTTTTAGTGAGACCTCACAGTTACAGTGAGTCCATAGGAAACCAAGCTTCCTGAGCTCAGTGCCAACAGTACTTGTTTATGTATCCTCCTTCAAATTGCCACATCATAAGAAAAGATGTAGTGGATAGAGCTGATAGTGTAACTCTGTCCTATTGATGACAACCATAGGTATCAGTATTTTTTTCCAAATTTCTCCAGTCTCCTACTCTCTTCTTTTTCTCCTTTCCTCTTCTCTCTGCTCAGCATGCACATACATGTTCACACACTCAACCACTCGAGAAAGGTTTTGGCAAGATTTAGTCATGGGGTCTAAGGCTGAGAGGTAACAGTCAGAGCCTTTGCAGGGAGAAGGACTGAGTGGGCATTTCAGCAGTGGGCTGGGACTCAAATAAACTAGATTTAGTTCTGAATTCTGTGCGCTCCACATCCTTCTCCACTTCTGTTCTTTGTCTCCATAATGGGGATAATTAAGTTTCCTTTCTTCCACCTTCTCTTCATGTAGACTGTAAAGGCTGAGGTGTCTCAATATGCCTAGTAGAGGTCTGATCTCACACGAACATCAGCAAAAATCCTCTCTGGCTGAGAAGAGGAAGGTGGATCACTTCATCTCAGCTGAGGACTCCCAATGTGGAAGCCACCTGGGTCTGCAGTCCTTCTCCAGTCCAGACTCAGACTCAGGGGAAGCACCAGAAGAACAAGGACTCCCAGATAAGAGCCCACCTCTTTTCCCCATGTGCAGGCATCATACGCCTCTTCTTTCCTGTGCTAGTACAAGAGCTGCAACACTGTGACACATTGCATGCTGTTGCTATAAATTGTTAATTATTATAAGCAAGCAAACTACCTTAAAAATGATGATTAATTGTCTTGCCTGTTGGCTTCGTTTCATTCATGACAAATGACTAAGGTCAAATGATACATAAAAATCCCATAATTTCAACTTCAAACACCCAGCCCTTACAGCAATTGCAGAGATCATTCTGCCCCCTACTCTTTCTATATACACTCTCAGACAGGAGAAAAAATGTTTGCAGTGCCTTGATCTGTTTATTTATAACTTGCAGAACCTTTGGACAGCAGCATCCCAGTCACATCTCACAAGAAAAAAAAAGAAGCTTATATGGAATGCTATATTTGAATTAAACAGATACGTATTATGCTAGAATTTCTTTGCCAGTTTACTTTCTCTCCTGATAAAAAAACTGACAAATTATTCAGTTAGTAACAATGTACTTGTCTCTCATATTTAAAATTACTCTTGAATGGAAGTTCTTACTAAAAAGGATTTAATTTTAGCATGCTGATGGGAAGCAAAGATACCGGTTTTACATTTAGCTCTCCTCCTCGCCACCCCCATTCATGTTTTCAGGGGAATTTAGAGTGCAGCAAAGGTGCCAGACTGACAGCCTTGGAAACTCGGAGTCTCCATTTATCTGCAGGCTGCAGCATTCTGCTCCACAACTGTGTGTCGACTTGCCTGGAAAGTTCAGGGGTGAGAGGCCACCTCATGCTTTAGAGCATTAATTTCTTGGTCTACCAAGACTGCCAACAACAGCAAGTTGCTGGGCTTAAGTTATTCCCTTGAGCGGTAGGGAAGAAGAATGCCTTCCACACAGGCACTGCTGGGTAATTTGACATTTCTGTAGTACATCTCAGATTAAATAAGGACCAGTTCCTCTTGCAAAATCTAGGACCAATAGCACCAAAGAGGCACAGTGGGGAGGAGGGCAAGAAAGGAATAATCCTTCCCGAAGCTCCACGCGGAGACTGGATTTTGCTACCTGAGGTGTGACAGCAAGTTTCCAAAGTGAGAAAGCATTCAGAGCCGGTCATTTTCGCTGCGTCTTGGTGTTATATATAATGTATGCTTCTCAGCAGGGCAGATTAGTCGGTGCCAAGCTCCATGTTGCAGTGGCTAGACTGCTTCCTGTGAGCTTGTGCGGCAGCAGCTCCACGAGCCCCACTGTGCTGCCCCAGGTCTGCGGTGCTGGCACCTGATGTCATTTTTTTGATGAACAAAATAAAAAAAAAAAGGGAATTTTATTTTCTTTCCAGCAGTTTGTTTTCAGAAGGAACTGGCAAAAGCAATGCTGTTGTTTCTTATTCCACATGTGCACGAGAATCAAGTGTGGGGCAGCTGCAGATGGAAACGAAACGAATGCAGCGTGCGATGTGCAACTGTTGGAGAAACACATGCTGAGGGAAGAAAGATTTAGAGGGACCCAGGAATATCAGCCTGCAAATATCTGGCTGGAATATTTGTCACTGTTCCAACATTTCTGCAAATAAAGAGCCAGTTCATTTTAGAAGTAGTCTTTTTTTTTTTTTCTTTCTTCTTTTTTACACAGCACACTGTAAATGGAATCTGTGCTGGGGCTTACTCTAATCCTTGCTGCATTCAAAATGTATCTTGTTCCGTTATACTGCTGCAGTTTTTGGTGTGAAACACAATAACACAGCTGGCAGGATGTTACTAAAGTAATCCATGCGATGTGTCACAGACGCTTGTCCTGATAGCAACTTCTGATATACATCTATGGCACTGGCTGTAAACAAAATAAATTCAAGACAGACAGGATGGTAAACACCATGGTTCAGCAGCTTATCAAATAATTTGCAGTTATTTTGTAAGTTTTTTTTAGTGAAATTTTGTCCAATCTCTCAAACTGTTTCAGTGAAGAACAGATTCATAGATTTGGGGGTGTTCTTTTCTTTCTTTTTGCTTCTGTTTTTGTTTTCTGAAGGTTTATTTTGTAATTTATAGAGGCCATTCAATTTCTTAACAGTTGTCTGGAAAAAATGTCTTTTAAAAATTGGATGGACTTTGAAAGCTGGCTGGACAAAACACTAGAACATAAGTAGGAATGATCCTTCAGAAGATGACCCAAAAGATTCTTCCACTAACAATGAATTTCCATAAAAACCAAATGTAAACTGCTATTAAGAGAAATTAATGTTCACAATGCTGTCTTTAACTACAAATTTGACTATCATTTTGATATTTTGGGACTATGCCTATGGATGCTACATACAAAAATGCAATATACAAAATGAAGATGAAAGGAATAGAAGATCACAGTCTGATTTCACTGGTAAATATGATTAAAGTGATCATTTTAGCTTAGAATTCAAGTGTTTTTATTTTCCAGAAATTACTTCTATCCCATGAGGAAAAAATATATTTTGACATATCAGGAACAGGCAAGAGTATTGCCATTTTGGGCAGCAGCACAGTGGGCACAGAAAACCTTAGGGGAAGGGTTGTTTTAACAACTAATATAACCCAGCAAGCAAGCAAATATGAAAGGGAAAGTGTAATAAGCTCAGAAATTAATACAATTTATGAACTAAAAGCCTTTTTATGAAAATGTTTGTACATGGAACCAGTTACCCAAAAATCTCCTTTTCCCTGTAACTGTAACCTTCTGGCAGACTAACTCTTACCTTCCCATTCAGTATTACAGCCTTCAGCTCACACAGGGGAAGAGTCTGAGCCCGTTTAGACCCCAAAAATCTGCAGATGACTCCAATGTTACCAAGAGAATTACTCTGCATTTGCCCAGGGCAAAAAAAGAGAGTTTGTCCTTCTAGCTAAATGTTTTGTTTTTGACTCGTTCGATGTACAGACGAGGCAGTCAGATGTCACAGCACTCTCCCAGGCTCCTTGCCTTTATTCCCAAGAGCTGGGCCTGACCTGCGAAACCAGGATCCTGACCCATGAATCCTCCCTTGCTCCTTACCCCAGCAAACCACCAGCCTCACCCCGGACTTGGTCTTGCCCCCTTTTCTCTGAGCTGTCTTGAAGAGCAGATTTCTAACAGGGCTTTCATTGTATGAAGCATCCCAAGCTCATTATACATTTCTCTGTGTCATTTTATGGTCAAGAACTAGACCTACATTGAGCAAACTAAGCCTTAGTTCATGTGGTGCTCTCTTTCTTTCCAGAATTTGGTCTTGCCTCTGTGTCTCTGTGCCTGGCAGTTTATGAAAACACAAGATAGACCAGGTCTTCCTACAAACGTCTCAGAGGACACTGCAGTGGCTCAGGTGGTAAACACGGACTCTGTCTTCATATTGACAAAACAAAATGGGCCAATGCTCCCTCGGTAGCAGCATAAGTTGCAAAAGCTGCAAAAGTTGCTGACTCTTGGTAACAGATGCTTGTGATTATCCTGGATACAAAGGAAAGAGTACCTATGAGAGCTGGCCAGAAGTAGAGAGGCACCTCAGGAACGAGATATGCTAGCAATAATTTGAGATGACAATACTTGGCTAATGCAGACACATAGCTGTCCAGTATCAGTAGCGACTGAAGAATCTGGTGAGGGGGTTTGTAACACCAGCCCCATGTTTACCAACAGGAAAGAAACTCAGCAAAGTAAAGTGATAGGTCCAGAGTTACTCAGTAAGATATTGGTAGTGCTGGGAAAAGTACCCAGGTGTCTGCATCTCCCTCTCGTGCTCCCTTCAGTTCTTCCGTAGCGCTGCAGTGGTTGGTGCCCTGGAGCCCTGTTGGGACACCCTGCAGGAGAGGAAGGAGCTTCACCCCTGATGGGATCTGTGTGCTCTGCTGAGGATGGGGTGAGGGCTTTTCCTGGATGCATATTGTGTCTTGTTTTTACAAGCGCATTCTGAAAAACTAGTGCTTTGCCTGCTAAAGTGCTTTTCCTTTGATTCTGACCCAGATCTTTCCAAACCATCTCAGCTGCAAAGCTAAGTGGAACATAGCAAAATCCAGCCAGCTTGCCCTGGCGTCGAGTGTGCTCTTCCTTCTGCACAGCTGCTGAGGGGGAGCTGAGGTGGGCAGCCTCCTGTGCAGGGGCTAGAGATTCCTCTTGTTCTGCTGCTGGCAACGTGTTTCTGTGCATTTACAGTAGCAGATCATGACAGAGATCCTCAAAAAAATGCTACATTTTTTAATATATGAACTTGCACTTGTGTGTTACTTTACTGTGAGATTCCCCTGTGCAGGGCATCCTCACTAAAATCCAGTGAAACATTCTGGGCCAAAGATTCACAGTGAGATACTGGTTGAAGACAAAAGTTCATATTCATAGTATTGTGCATTGTAAGAATATGACTTCAGAAGCTCGACAAAATAAGTAGAGCGGAGGATGCAGTGGCCTTACCCAAGGACTGATCTCCCCAGCAGTGTGTAAGGCAAGGACTTGCACAAGGAAAAGACTGCAAAGAGACACCAGGTGAAATCCTAGCCTGGCTGAAGTAGATGGGAATTTGATCAGCAATTTTCCACTTCAGTTTGTGTAATTTCAGTGTTGAGGTGGAAGCAGCATTTCATTCCCATTTCAAACATTGTACCCAAACAGTTAGCAATGTCCAGTAATAAAAGCAGGGCCTTGAGGACAGGACAAAAAGGTGCTGTTTCCAGTTCTGCTCCAGACTGGTTGCACAACCCTGACAAAAACTTGGCATCGAGACTTTCAGAGGCTGAACCAGAGAGAAAGAAATGCAGAGATGGAGCTCCAGAGAGGCAGCTGCGAAGAGCAAGACTGAGGCAAGGGGTTGGTCTGAGAAGAGGCGAAGGGCAGTGACGTGAGGTGTTTCTGCCAAGGTGAATCAGGTTACAGCTGGTCCAGGCAGATAGAAATATGGAAGGAGAGGAGGAGAGGCATAATTTCCTCCCCCAACCCAGCAAAAGCTGTGCCTACTTTTAGCTGCAAAGCCCTGCCAAGTATGGAGAGCCCCTCCATGGCTGGTGACAGATATTTGGGCACATGAAAAGGATTATCCTGCTATAATTTTGCAACATTCCCAAGGGTAATATCAAAGGAAGGACCCTGTGTTCCGCTGCAGATACAAGGTCATTTTGGTTCTTGAATAAACAGCATGATTTTTTTTCTCTCTCTCAGTTACAAAAAAATGTACAGTAAAAATCATTCCCATGTAAGTGTCTGCTCCTAAGGTAAGACTAGAAGTGCTGAAGCAAACCCCCGATTTCTACAAAACCATGGTAAAATTATATTCCTCATCTGGTCGGAAGAGGTTGAAGGGAAAGGAATAGCACAGTTCTGGCCCAGCTGAACACTGGAGAATCAGGAGACGCTTGTTGAAACAGCTTTTCCTAGTGGTTATTATGCTCTCAGAAAGGGGGGGGGGGGTGAAACAAAGAAAAATATTAAGAGAGGCTGAATAGAAATGTAGCTATTTCCATTTCACTAACCATGATGAATTTTGAAAAGATGTTTCATCTTCATAGCAAGACGAAATTACAGACAGAATGACAGATGGATTCTGGGCTGAGTACAAGGCTGCAAATCATTTAAGTGGCTCCGCTAACATCAGACTGCAGGGATGGTACCAGTTTAGAAATTTAGAAACATTTCCATCCAAACACCATTTATTGATTAGTTTGCATAAAGGCATAGTTTGATGAAATGCCTTTTCTCCATCATGTGATTTCTTCATCAATGCTGAAATTTGCTTAAGCAAATAAAATCCTCCAGAGTTCTCTCTAGTCATGTGGCTGCTCTGCTTCCCTCTTCTGTGGTCTGTCCAGCTGTGATTAGCACTTCGCAGGCTCCCTGACCTGATCTCCTGCCTGGACCATGCAAGTAGCTTCTTTTCCACCTTGGGAGACAAAGTTGTGCTGGGCCAGGTGATGAACACACAGGCCCATCTTAACACATTAGTCATAACACATAACATGTTTACTTACATGACAGAGGCCGTCGTATGAGGCTGTGGCTAGAGAAGGAGCCTTCTTGCGCAGCTCGTTTACATGTGAGGCCCCGCTGCACCATCATGGGCCCACAACTGGCTGGGTCCAGTGTGTGAGGCAGTGGCTTGGGAGAAGAAACCCAAAGATAGCACATATTTTTGACTGCACAGGACTGGGAGCCAAGAGACAATTATTAGTGTCCAAAACTAGAGAGAGACTGGGGTCTTCCTCACCCCAGCCCTAACCCTTCCTTTGGGAAAGGCCCTGTGGTCATGGCTTTCTATCAGTCCCACCAGCAGCTTGCTTCTCTGTGCCCCTCTTCCTGCTGTTTTTTTCTTATCCATATCAAGGCCTGGAAATTAGCTCATTTTGCTATTTATTCTAAAGCTCCCACAGCTGTAGCACCTGAACAATTCCTGGTCTCCACAAAGACCTACCCACACAGCATTTCTAGGAGGTCAGAAACATCACGTTACCAGCAAAGCAAGGCACAACAAGAGGCATGTCCCCGGCATGTGGCACAGCGTAGCGCAGAAAGCACTGAGCTGCCGTTGACCCTGCTCCAGAGCTGGACACTTTACAGCCGTGGCTGGCACGACGCTAAGTGAGCTGCAGACGACTCCCTAGCACGGTCACTGCCCCGTACTTGCACAGCCAGGAGGCTCCCAGGCCTGAGAAATGCCCTGGCACTGCACGTGGTGATTCACAGCCCGGACTGGCACTAGCTCGCCCTGTCTGCACTGTTCCCTACTGCTTGCCATGGACATGCCCCGTAATGCTCCAGATCCCTTTGGGGATGCAGGGGGATGAATCCCAGGGAAGTGCCAAAGTAACACTGTAGGAAACCAGCCAGACTTTCTTCTGCAGGTCCCCATCCCTCCCACTGAAATATGAGGCAATCTGAATTCCTTCTCTGTACCAAGATGACATGGTGATATTCCCCCAGAGATCATAGCTGGAAGGAAGGTGCCTGCCTCCCATCTCCAAAAATGGAGCTAGAAAGAGGCCTGTTTTTCCTCCCTGCCTCCATAGCAGGGAGTCTTCCTCACTGTGCATGGGCAAAGGGAGCTGCAGGGGGTAGTGGGCTGTTTCTCAAAAGGCAGTGAAATCACAGCCCCTACTTTTAGTTGGGTAAGCACCTACTTTCTTCATGTTTATCAAAAAGCTGAAGTAATTTGCCTCATCATCCATCAGTCAGCTGTTATATTCATAATAGAAATTGCAATACAGCACGGCGACATGCAGCAAGTATCTGAGAGCCTATTTTAATCGTATCAGACAGAAGCTGATCAGTGGGCCCCAGACCTCCAGCTCTGCCGTCGTTCACCTTCAGGGTTTTTTTTTTCAAAGGTTGGCAATTCCAGAAGAGTTCACAGGGACAAATAAAGAAGTTGAGGTAGCATAAAAATACCCTGGTTTCGAAGTATCAGTTCAAGCAACACAGCTGGGTGATGAAGATGCTATTTTAGGAAATCAGTTCAGCACCATTTTCAGGTTCATAGATATTCGACATGAAAAAGACCTATTAGGTCATTTGTTCATCCTTCCTGCCAAGAGGAGATTACTGTAGCCATTGATATCTGAATTTGTGTCTGTTTTTCTAGATGCCTTCTATGCAGCAGCATGAAGATATCATCTGCAGATTTCTCCTTATTTGCCGCTTCTGAAACACGCCATTGCTAACAGCGTCTGGGGCGGTCGGGGAACCAGGGAGCAGCCTGCACACAACTTTGGAAATGAACAGGGCAAGTCTGTGAGCAATAATTTTCAGTGCACCTAATCAGGCTTATACGTTCACAGAGAGAAAGAGAAACGAGAAGGGGCCAATGGGCGACGGCTTCATGCCTCACTACCTTCCTAGTGCCTTCAAAATGAATCCATTTTCTGATGGCAGAACTGAATATGTTAGGCTTAATTCTTGATTTTGTTAGTCAAGCTAAATATCCAGAACTTTTAATTTCATCCCTGAAATTTGATGAGGAAGCAACTTGCTGGCCCTTATGTGCCTAAATATCATTGCCTCCTGGGTATTAGTAGTGCCCGGTTGATGAGTCTTAAGTTGCTTTTAGGAAGCACTCAGGTACAGCTCAGATTGCAGAACTGAGCACTTAGTTGTCGTGCAAATACTCAGGCTGGAGCAGCCAGAAACAAAAACCTTCTTGCAAGCTCATTTATACCATTATACCCCAGGAGTGACTCATTTGAGACCACAAGGGTTAACATGGCACAGCACTGTTGGAGAGGAGAAGAGAAATGGGCCCCAGTAGCACATGTTTCTTCTCTTTTGTTGCTAAGTCTCATTTTCTTATGCCAATTTTTTCTTGCTAGCAGCATATTTCTCTTGTGGATTCCTCTAATGTTTCCATAGTACAAGAAACTACCAGCTCCTGACAGAGGTCACAGGAAAACTCATTAAATGTGCGGCCTCCTGTCACCTCCACCGAGGAACCAAATTAAATGCAGATTCACTCACTTTACATAATACTTATGGGTTGTAAAGTTTTAAAAAAGATCCTCCCATGATGCTGCTGTTAGTTAAACATCATGGCTAGAATGCCGTAAAATAGCAAACTAGGAAACTATGAGCGTATTTCTCCTTGCTGGACTTGCAGTATTGCAGACACGTATTTGTTTACACTGTTCTCGGCGCTTCCCAACTACTGTGCTAATTCAGCGTTTCTGCGGCGCTGCCTCTGCTGCCTGTGCCCGGCTCAGAGCCCGGGCGGCCAGCGACCAGACGCAGGGGCCAGGTGTCATTGCAGGGGACACCCCAGGCAGAAAGCCTACACCACCCAATGGATATCAGCAACCAATACTCTCGAACAAAGCAGCAATTACAGCAAAAACGCGGAGATCAGTGGAAGTATCTTGCCCATCAGCAACTCCGATTGGATTGGAAGAGTGCAAGAACTTGACCAATAATTTGGATCTTTTTTCAAAAGACAAAACTTCTTTTCTCTAATGAAATATTCATTTAAATTGTCACTAGATTTATTCAGCAAACTGAGCAAACACTAAAGCGGAAAAAGCCCCTGTTTCTTCCCCAAATGTTCACAGCTGGAATATGCAAAGCATTAATCTCCATTTATAAGAATATTAATAAATATATTTACATTCAGTGTTGCTATGGAGTCTGAATTGTACATAATGATGATCTCATATTAAGATGGTTGATACAGTATTAGTAATCTGGGCTACAACACATTTCCATCCTCTCCATAATACTAGAAGATTTCTTTAGGAAAACACCTGTTTGAGGCATTAATATATATAACAGAAGATTGAATTTCACCAGTATAATCTTGAGTTCATTTATATGGACTTACTTTTTAAAAGGAATGTTCATAAGGTGATGCTTTTAGTATGACCGAGCATAATTGGCCAGTGACCATTTAAGGACTAGGATAGTTTTAAATTACAATTTGGTGAGGAAAAAAAATACACTCAACTTGGATCCCCTTTTCATTATATTTGATTTAAAGAAAGCATCTGTTCTTGGATCAGTCCTTCACTAATGACCCTGGAACAGTATGTGAGAGGGCCAACTAAATCTGGTGCCTAGGCAAGCTTGTGAGGCTTTGCTGGTGCAGAGGGCAACGGAGCGGAGGAATCGGATGACCTGGGGGGCTGAAGCAGCAGAAATGGAGTTGCAGGGCCTGGTACCGAATGACTAATGAAAGGATAAACTGGGAGCTCATCAGTGGAAACTGCAGAGGAGGAGAAACACTTGATACAGCAGCCAAACTCAGGGTGACTATGTGCTGGTGCTATGATGATTGCAGATGATCGCAGGAGAGAGATTTCCAGAGGAGTCAGGGACATATCAGACAATGATGATCATGAGGTAATATAATAGCTTGATACTATAATTATTAATATTTTAAATATTGCAGATTATCAATACATCTGGACTGAAAATAAAAGGGATGTCCCTAACCCTTGGTGCACTGAAGTGCTGGTGCATCCCTCCAAAGATGTAGCAGAGCAAACTTGCCACCTGCCTTTGGCGTGGAGTTTGCACGGCTCCTGGCACAGCTACTCGCCACAGCAATGGCCTTGGGCCCATGAGCCTAGCTGCTCCTTCCAGCCTTGCACACGGGCTCCCTGCCCAGGATCTGTCCCACCTGGCTTTGAAGACCCCCACAAGGAGACCCCCGCGTCACAGCCTGTCATCGAGGCTTGCTCTAGAGCAGGAAAGAAGCAGGCATTTTAGGAGCTGGCATCCATCCGATCTATTTTAAACAGCTGCTTCGGGATAAGATGTATCATGTCCTGAAAGTGCCTATTTCATTCCACCGCTAGACATCTACATTTGCTCAGATGACTGCCACTTCGTGGTCAGCAGGCTTAGCTGGGTAAATGCAGCCCAGCTGATTAAAGGAATGTTTTGCTTGACAAACGCATTCCTCTGCAAGTATTACAACTGACGTTTAATTTACAAAAGTATTTTAAAAAATTCCATTTACCTTTATGGAGGTATTATTTATTGAGTTATATTTTTGTTTAGAATTCCTTAGTGGATTTGGAGGTCAAGTTTACAATGTTTGAGCTTTCTGACTGCAAATGTCTATTGAAGCGCTTATGTGTTTAAGTATTTTTGCTGGAAACTGTTGAGGAACTGGGTTTCTTAAAAGTATAGCAGAGGTTTAATTATTGCGGGAGTTTGTACATTTGTTTTTTAGAAAAATGGGGATTTTCAAAAATGAAATAATAATTAAGGGACTTTAACCCTGCCCTAAATTTAGTAAGCTGGCTCTGACTGTTCATGAGAACCCCAGTCTTAGATTTTGGGGCAAATTTTGATTGACATGTTCTTCACTTCAGTATGGCAACAACTGAGCAAAAGCAAGATTTTTGCATGGGTTATCTTGGTTTTACATCGGCTACAGGAAGTTCAGCTGCTCTTTCAGTCTCTCCTATAGTGACCTCATGGTTTCAGGAGAAGTTGCGCACCTGTGTACACTGCTTTCATGACATTACCTGTTAGTGCGTGGGAATTCACGTTTCTGTGTGAGGGAACAAGCACATTCAGGAGCACCAAGCCTGGCTGGGGCCAGGGGCTGAAGATGTATCAGCACTGCCAATACAAAGCCACAGACGGTTTTGCTTGGAAAAAAAAAAAAAGAGAGAAGCCAGTGCCTGTGACAGCCTTCTCATTTCTGACCAAGATCGTGACTTTTCATTTCTCAGGGCTGAAAAGCCAGTTTTGTCCCTACAAGATTAGCAAGGGAATGATTATTTATCACAGGCTGGACATCAGCTTCGAACACTTTGACACTCAGCCTTGTTTGTCCCTGTGCCTTGCCATTGTCCTGAGGTTTCAACATTAATTTTGTTGGACTCCGCTATGCGGCTTGAGGCGCGTGGCGTTTCAGGAACACATGGCAGCCTCTGGGCAGCACGGACCTCTCGGTCGGGTCCCTCCACGTCCGGGTCACAGTGTGGGTTGTCTGGCATGCAGAGTGCCTTCCCTCCCTTTCCTCATCCGGGGAGGCAATGCTCCAACCCCGCATTCACACAAGTAACTCCCAACCACTGAAGAAGTCCTGCCACAGTAAATGGCAATATCAGCAGGAGGACAGATTTGTATAATCAGGCTGATCTCTCCAGAAAATCTTACCATCAGAATAAAGACAGCTATCTGGATTTCTGCTTTTCATATTCATGAAAGATGGCAGAACTGCAGAAGACGGAAAGTAAACACCATGCATAATTTAACAAACATTCACTGCAGAAACATTTTTAAGACTACCTGCAGGAGTCCCAGAAAAAGTGTAAATAATTAATGTGATGTGGTGCGGAAAAACAGCCGAGCCCTCCTACTGTTCTCCATGGTGCTTGCCTGGCGCGGCTGCTCTGATGCGGCTGCGATGGTCATGGGCAGTGGTTTTATTCCTACAACGCCTCAGCGCGTTTTTGGTCCGAGTGCCACGGCGAGGTTTGCCAGCCCCCTTGCAGCACCCTTTGCACTGGCAGGCAGCGTACCCGCTTTCGTCCTGCTCTGAAAGCCCAGCCACGTGTTTAGCGCAAGGCAGATTTAGATTCAGGTTTCCAAGAGTCTGCCTCAGGGTTGTTTCCAATCAGACTTTACTTCCTGTGGGACACAGAGCAAGTGTCACTAAAAGGACCTTTACTAAGGTCTGAGATGTGGGAGAGGACGATGGATGGGAGAGAGAGGGAGTGAAAGTCCTGGTGAGGCACCACATCTACCCATATAGCCCTGCTTCGAAATGAAAAGCAAAAACATGGGCAGCACATATAGAGGCTAAAACACCTGATATTAGCCAGGCACAGAGGATTTACAGCCCTGGTTGAGACAGGTGTTTTCTCAAGATGAGCATCCTCTGGGTAAGAACAGGCTAGACCAGCTGCTTCAAAGAAAGCACGAGAAACCTGGAAGCTGCTTTACCAGGTAGTTTCCTCCAGGTAAAATTTCTTCTATACCTATATTAAATGAAGGGAATATCATGCCCTGAAAATAGAGTGCTCATACTCATCTCAAAACTCATGTCTTTTAATCCTTAGGGAATAATCACTTCCAACCACTTCAACTTCTCCAAAGGGTGCAGGGATTCCTGGATTCCAGTCTGCGTATGCGGTTCGTCTGGTGCTCCTGGAGTTTCAAGGCAGTGAAAATAAAGAAAGACCCACATAATGAAATAAATGCAAAGAAAAGCAAGCAAAACTAACCAAAACTAAGCCACAAATCGTCTTCAAGCATTTCGTTACAGAGACAAAAGAGGGAAGGCAGGGTTACGTGCTGCAGAAGGCAGGAAAGAGGAAGTTGTTCCAGGCTGCATTAGCACAGAGCCAGGGAGCCCTGGGAAGGCTGCTTGTTTCGTTACCTATCTCTGTACCAGACAGATACGGCCTTTGACTAACCTGGGCATATAGCAGAAGAAATGTCAAGAGATCAAACAGAGTGTGTTTTTCTGGGAGTACCCATCAAGCTGCAATGTACAAAAGGTCACTGTCTTTTTGACAGAGTTTTAAAATGTCCCCCAGGTGTTACGTCCAGTGTAAACGCAAAGCTCATGTCATTCTGGGAAAGCTGCAGCAGTCCCAACGGTGCATCTCTCCTGGCTCTCTGAAGGGAAAAGCAAAGCTGAAACATGAGCTGCGCTTTTAAATCCTAACTGAAATGAGTGCAGGCTTTTCTGTTTGCTTTATTGTATCACAGGCACTCCAGTTGCTACAAGAATGTGGAAATCACTGTGGGATTTGTAGGAAATTTGATCTTACAAGGCACCTCTTTCAGTAGTGGCTGCAGGTAAATCCTCCAGAGCACCATTTAATCAAATGATTGTAGCCATTAATTATATTTTACTAGAAGCCAGTTATATTTAAAAGAGAGAGATGCTGAATCCTGAACACTCCAAGAAAAGGTGAATAAAAAACTCCCCAGTTACTTGAAAATTGCCTTGAGTTACACAGATGTAATTAAAATTTCATTTTAGTTTAAAAGAAAAGCAAATCGTTATTCATTTACAAAGAGCTATCTTTTAATTAGAGAAGCTGGTTTTGGCTTAGCACATTTAAGATTTCAGCTGCGCTGACTGAAGTATTATGGATTCCAAATAGAACATCTCTCTCTCCTCAATATTTCGGCACTGTACAGGCACGGGGTGCAAAAGCCAAGAGTAGAGCTGTATCACCTCTTCCAGGCAGGAATTTCTGAGCCTTTTGCAAACATGAGTCAATATTTGTAGGTGAGATCACTAAGTATTATTAGCGCTGTTGGTTTGTAGGTGGCACAGAGAGACTGGGGAATTAAGGAGCATGTCTCAGCCCTCCTCCGTGCTGTGCATCAGGGTGCGGCAGCGTACGAGCAATGTATCTTCACAGGTTTGCACGGCACCCGGCTCCAGCTGCTGTGCCCACTCCTGCTCCAGCCTGGGCATTGCTTTCTGCAGCGGTAGAGGCGGCAGAGCCGTACCCTTCCCTCCAGCGAAGCGTCACGGAGGAACGTGGGCGTGAGAGGGGACGCGGGTGCAGGGACCCTCAGCTCCTCCCTGGGCTGATGAACATCGGGCCGAGACCAAACCTGGCATGTGAGGAGCTGCCCGAAAGCTGAGTCAGAGCCTGGGCTGCAATGAATCACCCCAGCTGGGTGATTCGCAGTCCTCTGCCTTCATGAGCAATACAACTGGTCCAAAAAATTTCCATTCACATATTGCATGGCAAAAAGGGTCTGTTTTTCAAAATATGTTCAGTTTCTCCAGGTTTTGTCCATAAGCTCAGAACAGCCTGGTGGTTTAGGCCCCCGTATGTGCACTGATCTCCTCTGAGTCCTTGAGCAATGTTTCAGGTCCACCTTTCCCACTGCTCCTGCCCTGTAACAAGTTCCCTTATGTCCCAGGTGTATTGTCAGGCTATGGGCACAGAAACCCAGGCTGCCGGCGAAAATACAGGCAATTATCCACTCTCAAATCCAAATGGCAAAGAAGGGCTCTTTCTATTGAAAAGGTGCTACTGTGGAGAAACCAGTCTTGCTGCAAGTGTCTGACTAGGACATGCAAGTGAACTGCGGAGTGTAAGGAGCAGAGCTCCCCTGGGAAAACACTTTTGCTATAATTCCCATGTCATCCACATTTTCTTTCAGCATCTATTCACTGTTAATTATTGTTTCAAACTCCACTCATTTCTCCTGCCTTTTCCCCAGACAATTGCTGCGAGGCACTTGAAGGTTAATGGGCCACATATTTATTTTTAGCTCTGCATCTCCTTAATGTAGGAGAGCCTGGCTGATGGCATAATAACCTCCTCTAGCCAACATGAACAATTTCTGCTTCCAGTGCCCTTCCGAATACTATTTCTTTCTTTTTTTTTTTTCTTCAACAAAGTGGTTGAAAATAACCTGGCAACCTGCTGCATGAGGCACAACACACGGGCTCTTGCCCTGCTCCGACAGGCGCCTTCAAGTAGAGACCACCCGGAGGGGCAAAAATGCTTCCAGCAAGTTGTGGTGCACCAGATTTACCGCTACTGTGGGTGCAGATAAGCAGCTGAAAAAGCTGTTTCTCAAAAAGAAGGAAATTCCAAAAAAGAAGCCATTCCCCTGTACGAATTGTCTTGTTTTTTACTTAATATATTACATTCCTGCCCAATGCAGGCTCTCCCATGTTAAGAGAATAGAGGTAGTCAAGCTACCAGGAAAAATGTGGGCAGCTGAGGGAGACTTTGGGGGCTTACAAAGATTTCACGTGGAGGGAGTTGTGATTTGTTGGGCCTGGTAAGAGCCTGTCTCGTGCTGCACAAGGGAAATTCAGACGCTGATCAAAAAGTGCGTTTTGCAAATTCTGTGAGTCGGTTTTAAATGGCATATGGTACTGAGAGAAAAGCAGACACCCCTCCTTTGCCCCAGCTGGAAGGATGGGACATTGAAAGCCTCCCTGGGGCTGAAGCACCCCAGAAATGTGAAATTGTACTAAAGCTTGAAGCAGTGCTTTGCTCCACGGCCACAAATGAGGGTGGCGGAACAGCCAGGCGGGAGCTTTTCTGGAGCAACTTTTGTGTTAATCAGTTCTGAGATGACTGAGGATGACCCTGTAGCGCAGAAATTTGTGCAGTACTGTGTTTTACGTTAGGATGAAATATATGAGGAATATATGTTTAAATAAAGACTGTAGGAAAGAAGGTGAAAACACGAAGCAGACTGGAGGCCAACCCTAGAGCTGTAGCTGTTCCCTGAGAGCCCAGCAAGATCCCAGACCGTGACGGGGCACTGGGATGAAATACTCGGAGAGACGCAGGGGACAGCCAGAATAAGCCCTTGGCCCTGCAAGTAGTATTTGCCAAACCAAAAAAGCCTTCATGGCCCAGGCTGTCGTTTCTGAAGCAGAGCTCGTACTCAGGCACTGCAGACAGGATACAGAAACCACAAAACTACACAGGGACTCGAAAGGGCACACTGAGTTCAAAGGCAAAGACCTCAGAGAAAAGCAACTGAGCTGCACATGCTCTGGCATAAGCCACAGACATGTCCCCAAAAAGGAGGCACTAACCCGAAAGAAAAATAATTTTAAGTCACATTTGGGGATGTTGAGTGCGAGAAGCAGTGGTATTGGCACAGAAAGAAAAGCCAGAAGCAATAGCAGGTAAATGGGTAAAACTCGTTTTGCATTACACTGATTACATAGGCGAGTGTAGGAACTAGGGGTGGAAATCATCTGATGCGCGGCAGATGTTTCTAGGGCATGATTCATCCCACCCCAAAGGAGATGTCAACATTTAGTCAGAGGAATTGTGCCTTAGAAGTGCCTCTTTCTAAAGTCGAAAAAAAGGGAGTCTTGGGTGTCTAGTTCTGCCTTTATCCTTGCCAGACAAGTATGCATTGGAAAGGCCAAGAGACTGAAAGCAATAGAGAAAGTCTGAGGATCACTTCCAGGGGGTGAGGGCAGGATACCCCCGAGGCGCTCCCCCTTCCTCCACACCGCAGAGGCTGCAAGGATGTCTTGCCCTGGGGACACGGGGGAGAGCCGGCTACCAGGGTGGTTCAGTCAGCAATCCATGTGGGGAAAAAAAGATACGCCCAGAGAAGGTATGTTGTTGAAGGGAGCTTTTTCATTTGCACAAGAAAAGGAGTCTTTGAGGGATGGCTCATTCCTGGCACCAACCTTTCCCCTGGGCTGTTTGCACCCATGAGCTCCTGGATTGCCCTGGGAGAACACCGCAGACATCTGCACACAGACAGCATTGCCACAGGAGACCACATTTCTCCAGGCTGATTTTTGGGTTGTGTTCAGCAGCTGAGGCCTTCTCCAAGAAGCTATTCTTACGCTTTGATTTTTATACTTTCTACGGTATGGTGGAGGGCAGCAATGGCAGCACAGACGACACTTTGAAGAGGAGAGCACAATGAGAGACTCTCTGCGGATAGAGACAGATCTGGCGGGCTGCAATCATACAAGGAATACAATTCTGCCTGAAAGGACTCAGCCCTGCAGAAAATTATCATACGGGTTAGCACTGAGCGGCCAAACTGGCATATTCCCAGCTCCTATTATGATGATATGGGAACATTCTCAATGCTAAGTTGGGACTTTTTTCAAAGGCAACTGGATGTTGAGTCAAAGGAGCTACACAGGAAAATATGTTATAAAGGCTGAATCAGGGCCTTTCAATTTAATTGAGAGGCCTTCAATTTCCTTAAGGAATTGAAAAGTCTAGAAAGAGAACCAGATACATTTCATAGCGGTCTGAGATAAATGACATTACTGATAGACTGCTAAGGCTTATGGCATACAACAAAAATTTAGGCCTGTACAAGAGCCCAGAGGGGTAGAATAGGCCCTTCTGGACAGTGGCTGGGCAAAATTACACATAAATTGCATTTTTTTATTTTCCTGAAGCAAGCCCTCTCGCATGGCCATTCCTGCTGTTACCGGTGCCGGCACGGCCAGCCGAGCAGCTGTGGCTGCGAGGGCCTGGAGGAGACAGCAAGGAGATGATGTGCGCGGGGAGGTAAACAAGAAGGATGGTGCGGGTGCAAGTAGGGCGTCCATGCCCTGATGAAGGATCCCTAGTGTAATTAGCCAGTATGTTGTTTGCATTTAAAGCTCTTTATTAGGTGCACATCGTTGAGATGCTCTTGCAAGAACAGCTTGAGGATCAGCTACGTCCAGCCTTGGTCTGGTGGGCGCTGCTCAGGCAGGGCTGGATGACAGCCTCTGACTGGGGGACAGTGGCTTTGCAGTGCGAGCTGCAAGCTGACCTGGGTGAGGGGGGACACAGACCCGCAGAAAGTGCTCTGAGTCCCTGGGCTTCAGCCAGCTTCTGTTTGGTCTTTATATTTTTAATTCATTTGATTCTTTTGAGGGTCATTTCAGAGGCGTATTGGGTACAGCGAATGGCAGGTCTGATTCAGCATTATCGCTTGCCTCAGTCCTTAAGTCACCAAAAAAGGGCGAGGCACCTTCAGCACAAGCACAGCGTCACAGGGGACCTCAACTGTCGTTGCCTGCTCCACCATGGTGCGGATTAGACTGGTGTGTTGCTAAATGGCCCGCTTACAGCCTAGGAAAGTGTTGTGCAATGTGCTTACAAGATTGCTCACCCATCCAGTTGTCAGAATTATAAAGCTCCCCAAAGTCAATACACATTAATGCTAATTTTATCTCCTTGAAAATGCATTAAGTGTGAAAGGCTATGCCAGCTGCACGGTTTCCCTTACAACTGTTTAAAGTAAGATATTTTGATAGGTGTGGTAATGATCATAACACAGCCAGCAGCACTTTTTAGTGGCCATATCCACCCATGTTTCTGAATGTGAATTATCTGGTTTAGAAAGTTCCCTGGTCAAGTCTGTCTTGGCGCAAGCTGGCCTCATGTCATCGGTTTCCATGGAGCTACACCAACTTACCCCAGAAGAAAGAATGACCCATATAGCTTAATAAAGTGCAACTGCGTTTATTCCTTCATTCTCAAGGTTGCTATTCTGTTGGTAGAGCACAAAACTTGGCCAACAGGACACTTGGTATTTTCTTGGGCCTACATTCATCTCATATGCTGCTTTGTGTGTGTGGTGATTTTAAGACTCAAGACTTCTCCTGATGATTTCCTAAATTAGTTTTCATGCTTAACTGAGGTGTCAAAGAATGACACCTTGACAGCCTTCATTAAAGGCCAATTCAACTTCAGAGATAGTTCATATCCAATACACGCTTCCCTGCCAGTGAGCTACTCAGCAGCTGGGGCAGTGACACAGCTTTCCTAGGCTGTAATTCAGCAGCCTGGTAATGGGAAACGAGCAGTTGCTGAGGCTGATTTTCCAGCCCTGGCACTGAGTGCACAAGCAAAATCTGTAAATAAAGAGCATATGCAACAGTGCCTTTCTGCAGGGCTGTGATACGCCGCCTGCCTCCCTTTTCCTCTCTGGCTTTCAGAGCTGACCGAGAAGCGCCCATGGCTCTCCGCAGCAGGAAAAGCGGAAGCAGGGGCTGCTTTTAAAGGCCAGGTTCAGCGTGTGTTTTGTGAAGCTATCCTTGGACCAAGCCCTGGCTACAGCGAGCAACACATTCTGGCAGGGCACAAACCACCTGCTTCGACAGGCGGCTCTGTGCGGTTATCTTCGGTTTTGAAGGACCTTGTGCGAAGCGGTCAGCAGGAAAAACACCACCTGTGGCTCGGATACTCCCGGCCTCCTTGGAGCCTCCTATCAGCCTCTCTCCAGAAATGAAATCGGGGGAGGGAAAGGATTGCCTTTCTGCTTCAACGCCCATAACAAAGGGCAAAAGGACTAGGAAGCGGAGAAAAAAACACAGTTGCAGCCTTGCTAGCAATAGTTTCACCCCCACCACCAGGAGCTGCATGGGCTTCCCCGAGGGCTGAGTAGGGCTCGCCGCCTTGTTCCCCTCCCGTTCTCAGGAAATGCAGCGGGCAGCTTGCGAATGTGCAACGCACCGCTCGTGCCCTGACCTGGCCCCGCCAGAGCGCCCAGGGCTGGCTTGAGCAGTTCGGGTTGTCGGCTTCAGCTCAGCTGGCATGCTGGGCGCTTTGGTGCTCCTGTCGCTGGAGCTGGAGGAGGAGGCATCATCAAGCCTGGTCCAGTTTCGGTCCTCTGGTGGTGGGGGTGTAATAAGGCGCGAGTCAGGAGAGGGCCGCGTACAGCTGCTGCGCAAAAAGGCTGTCCAACTCACGTGTGAACGAAGACATAAATATTGAGTTCACCCTTATCCCTTAATAAAGAACCAGTTAAGTCCCATTTGGATCACTGATTTCAAGTGAGAGTTCAATACTGAAGTGCTTTTGACATATTTGCCGGCTCTGTAGTTTGTAGACATTATCTGCTGCCGCTGCTTTTTCAATTTGTCTTCTGACTCTGAGAGCAGAGTTGGCAGGTGCGAGCGCAGGGAGGGGGGTGTTTTCAGTGAACCAATGGCTGGAGCTGGCCCCAGGGAGACAAGAAGCTGAATTTGCTCACAGTGGAAATCTGGAGCCTGAACCTATGGCTTGCTTCTCTGGGACAAGCACAGGGACCGGCGGGAGAGGGACATGGATCCATCCACTCCGGCAACTCCACCACATTTCACATCTCAGGGTTTAGCATCTATGCTTTGAGGACCTGTGTGCAAGTTCATGATGATGCTTACAGGACTTGAGGAGGAACATAAAACCTTTCTTTGTCTGGGGAAAAAAAATGTCACTGAATTGGATGGCTTTTGATCACACTTTGGGTCCATACAACTCCATTAACTTGGGAGTCTTGAAACCTTGCTAAGCTGGAAGTTCTTTCCTGGTGGAGATTGCTTCCTCCTGTGAGAGTGGTTTTGCAAAGATTTACAATATATTTTATACCATTTTGTATTCTGGAGCAAGAGACCTCCACCACAGATGCTCCTCCATCTTCTTGCTTTCCTTCCCTGCTAATGAAAGTGATTCAGATCCACTGAGGGCAGAAAAGCCACCTAAGTACTTAGATTTCCAAACATAATGCCTAGTAATTAAATAAAAACTTGCACAGAGATTAGCCAATTTCCTGTGATTAATACTAACCTATAAGTTTTATTAATGAGGATTACGACCAAGGAATGCATTTTCTAAGTCTATAAAGTATCCGCAAAATTTTCCTGAGTTCCTTCATTGCCTTATAATTATAAAAGCCTGATGCATTTTTATCTCCCTAATCTGATTGCCAGCTGGGATCAGGAAGAAATTTCTCTTTATGATATATAGATATGCACCACTGTCCCAAGTGCATTACAGCGTGTGGGTTTTTTCCATCTTCTGTAGCTTCAGATATAGGCCACTGATGAAGAAATATGAGACCACTGGCAAACTCTGATATACCAGTTTATGCATTCCTGTATGATCTGGTGATTTGATATGCTTGGGGGGGGGGGAGGGCCTGGCCTCTGAGTCATCGAAGTCTTGGTCCTTATTCCCAAATCTGATGCATTTTGCTGAGGAGATAATTTTACTGATGTTTTCATTTTATGCACAGGCACAAATGAAAAATGAGGAGCAAATGTCTGATTAGAATAATATCCTGGAATTTTTTTTGCTGGGCTAAGTTTGCATAAACAAGCTATTTCTTTGGGTTACTGTAAAAGGTAGACAGGCCAGGCTGCCTCCCAAGCTGTGGGCTTTGATTGACGGTGACCAAGCATGAGGAGGTTTCAGAAACAGGGAAAGTGAAGGAAGAAATTCACGGTGAGGCAATGGCCCTTCCACAGCAGTTTTGCCATGAACATCAGTAAGGCCAGGACTTGCCCCAGAGAGGGGGAGAAGGTGGGTAGCTCCTTGGAGACCCTGCAAGGGTGAATGGGACATCTGAGGCCAGTGAGAGCACTGCAATGGGGAAAAGCCACGTGATGGTAAGACTGGGAGAAGGAGGTGGCATGTGGCTCTGCAGAGACCAGCACCACCAGGCAGGGGGGGACCGAACCCAGGAAGGCAAAAGGACCTGCGATCCCTGCTGCTCCGAGAGGAGCTACCGGTGCCTGGCCAGGCTGAAGGAACTGCTCAGTCTTGGTGCAGTTATGACTCAGTAAGTCAAACCCAAGGAGGGGGGCACATTGCTTGAAAGATCTCCTCACGTGTGAGCTTGTCTGAAGAGAGAAATGAAGATCTGCATGGCAAGGTGCCAGGAGCCGGTATCTTCTGTACCATCACAGCCTTCTCAGATTTAGCAGTTATGCCCACTGGTGGGCTACTCTATTGCTTTCCTGTGCAGCTAGGTGCCACAAAGAGGTGTTAGAGTTAGGAGGAGCATTTCTGGATGTATCTTAGGAATGTGGATGGAGATGGTGCTCTGAAAGACTAGCACAGTGAGACGTAAGGGCAGAGCGTGTCCTCCTCAAGCATGTCCTCCCGGAGCATGTCCCTCCCCTCAGCAGGTCGCTGCACTTTGAACAAGTGCACACGGTACTGCATCTGCTTCTAATTCCTTGTAGTCTTTCAAATGGAAATGAGCATTACTTAAATTTTTTGAAGATGCCATAAAACAATTCCCCCAAACCTAAAACACAGATGCTCAGAGCACTTTGTGATGAATAAATGATGTGACAAAAAGAACAGGAGTAAGCATGCAGACACTTCCCTCCCTTTCTCACACGTACACAGGCAAACTCATTCACACAGCACAGCTTTCCTTTGCCAGCTCCTTGCAACCTTTTATTTCCTCCCCTTTTCTAGTTTACATTCACATAAGATCCTCTCAGTTCTCGCTTCTACTTTCCTATCCTTTACGAAAACACATCGCACAGGCTGACACATCTTTGAGATAATTTATTTGCACTCTTTCTTTGCAGTGCTTAATCCTAGCAAATCACGTTTGGCCAATTGCTAAATACCTTTTTTTCCATCTGCACAGCAACAAAAGGGTGGCAGAGCACTCGCTGGACCCATTTTCACAGCCCTCCGACACATGACTAATCCTATTGCCTTCACACAAATGAAAACTGCAGGATCAGACCCTTCAGGGGCAGAAAATAATTCTGCTGGTGCTAATATTCATTCATTCTCGTTTGGCAACTCAGCTTGCACTGGGATAAATAAGTGCTGAGAAACAGGTACGGCATGGGAGCGCTTGGGAGTGAGGGGGAAGGGGAGGACGGGGCTTGCTGTGGGCAGCCTGTCCCTGCTCATGTCCAAGGCAGTGCACAAGCAGAATAAGTCAAAGACAGTGTGGACATCTCCCCCCTGCCCCTAAATATCTTATTGAGATTGCAAACTCTTTGGGGTAGGAGTTGCCACTTGAACACAACCCCTGTTTTGGTTAGTAACAAAGGGAGATATTCATTATACTGAAAATTAATTGCTGGAAGCTCATCACCCTGGGAGATTCATTATTAATGGCCTTTACATGATTTTTTTTCAGCAGTCCCGTTTAAGTTCAGTTAAGCTCTTTTTCATTTGCAGAGGAAGAGGAGCTGAATGAACATGTCATCCACTTGTTACTTTTGCATTCCTCTCTCTGTTTTCACCCTTTCTTTAATAATCCAAACCGATTTTAGATAAGCCTCTGGTGGCACTGATGATACATTGCCTCCAGGAACTAGATAATAGTCAATGTGGGCACGTTGCTTGCTGCACAGATCACTACCAGCAGAAGAACATTACTAGCATGGACAGCACTGATGGAAAGCTGAATATGTGTATGTAAGTTGCCTCAAACTTCCATTTTTAGTCCTTTTATTTTTAACCAGATTAAACTGTTGTGCTGCTGATATATCCCACACCTTTTAGGCAGCACTGAATGCAGCTATCACATATAAAGGCACTGAACACTCGTTGAGGGAAACAGGATACACTTTTAAAAATACTAGTGCCTTACGAAGAGAGCTCTTCCTACGTGCTCCAGTGTCGCTTCACTCATTCAGCCCAGTGCTATGTTCTGCATAAGAACTGTGTAAGCAGCTTATTTTCAAGACGTACACTGAGAGAGGTTGCTCGAGCCTCATAATTGCAAACTGTTATTAGGCTGGAGCAGGAAGATCATCCATATGTAAATGTTACAATAATTTTGCTTATTGCAAAATTGCAGGTAGTTAGCAACAGCCTGAAGTAAAATATCTTGTGTGCTTTTTTTTTCTTTTTTTTTTTGGTTCTGTTTACTACAAAAAGCCTGCTTACACTCAGGCATCCCAGAAAGGCTGTTGGCAAGGCTGTAGCCCCCAAATCCAGCAAAGCAAAGTCCCCCAGAGACCACACATGTCCCTGGGAGAACCATCATCCTGCAGGACCAACCCAGGCCCAGTACAGTGACTGTGCTCAGCCAGCCCTGGAAACACCAGAGGAGAAGCAGCTACTAAACCTTAATGGATGGAGGCTCTGGGCTCCTCTTGTGCATGTATGAGCTAGGTGAGTCAAGCTGCCCCTGCCCACAAGGGGTTTCCTCCTCTAGTGAAGGACTGCAGAGGTAACGCTGACGAAGCAGTGATCAATGTTGCCGAAAACAGCAGTCAAGGAGCTCCTGCCCCATCCGTGGCAACCAATGGGGCAAAAGCAAACACCCGGCAAAGTCTCTTCCAGAAATGAAGTCCTACAGTCATGCAAAATGCTGTCTTCCCATTCATACCTGGGTTTCTTCTGTTAAAGGCTCACTCTGGACTCACCTTTGGGGATGCCATGTGTGTAGCCAGGGTTAGGGTTAGAGTGCTGGCAGCTCCTCGCGGTGGGCCACACGCAGGCTGGTTCCTCGGGGAAAGCTGTGCCCTCATGCGCTGTGCGGCAAAGCAAAGCGAGGATGAAACAGAAATAAAAATTACCTCTTTTCACAAGGTGCTCCTGTACATATATGTAATACAGCAAAAGTGTGTGGTACCCGCACCAGCTAGCTTCCAGCTTGCCACCCTGCTGCTGGCATGGCTATCCTTGCCCAACGAAAAGGTGAGGGGATGGTGCATGTGGCACTCTTCAGTGATTTTAATTATTTTTCCTGAACCAACACTGAAAATCTAGTCCAAGGCTGTCCTTGATTCATGCAGGGATGGTAAATACTGGGCTCGGCTGGAGCTGCTCCCGTTTCACCTGCCACTGGCGCATGCAGGCAGAAGATGTGAGCCACTGGGCTCGTGCAAAGCAAGACCCCATGCCAGGTGCTCTGACTTGCAGGCACATCCGTCGTAAATAAAAGCTCTTTATTTTATGGCTGGCCCTCCTTGTTTTATGGCTGCGAATTGTAATTTATGTCTCGCACGATTTTATTGCTTTCCCATCCCTGACGTTTTGCAGGCTGCCATGTGCTCGCTCTCTCGCTGCTGTTGCACTTGGAGCCCAATCTTGAAGCGAGCGGATGGCGCATGAGCCACACGCTTTTGCCCAAGTGCATGGGAACGCCACATGAAAACAGGTCATTTTTATTTCCGTTTCATTATCCCTTCATATCTGTAGATGCCCCTTGTGCCAAAATTAGGGCAGAGCTCAAGCGCCATGGATTCACATCCCAGCTTTGCCAAATGTTTCCCATATTCACTGCAGGAAGGTATTTAAACTCCTAATCTGCAAAGTGGAGGGGGGGAAAAAAAAAAAAAAAAGGCAGACTTTGCTGTCCCTTACGGTTTGTCTGACTGGTCTCAGGCTGACTTGTCCCTTTGGGCCAAGAGCTGCTGCTTGGGAAGGGTTTGTGCAGCAGTTCCCTGAACTTGGTGGGGTCCTTCTCTCCACATGGGACCACGTGAAACAAACCAGCAAATAGCTAGCTGACACCTCCTGGGCTCGGTATGTGGATGACGCTGCAGAAATCACAGAATCACAGAATCGCTGAGGTTGGAAGGGACCTCTGGAGATCATCTAGTCCAACCCCCCTGCTCAAGCAGGGTCACCTAGAGCACGTTGCACAGGATTGCGTCCAGGCGTGTTTTGAATATCTCCCGAGAAGGAGACTCCACCACCTCTCGGGGCAACCTGTTCCAGTGCTCTGTCACCCTCACAGTGAAAAAGTTTTTCCTCATGTTCAGATGGAAGCGTCTGTGTTTCAGTTTGTGCCCGTTGCCTCGCATCCTGTCGCTCGGCACCACTGAAAAGAGTCTGGTCCCATCCTCTTGACACCCTCCCTGAAGATACTTGTACACATTAATAAGATCTCCTCTCAGCTTTCTCTTCTCCAGGCTAAACAGGCCAAGCTCTCTCAGCCTTTCCTCATAAGAGAGATGTTCCAGTCCCCTAATCATCTTTGTGGCCCTTCGCTGGACTTGCTCCAGTAGTGCCACATCCCTCTTGTACTGGGGAGCCCAGAACTGGACGCAGTACTCCAGATGTGGCCTCACCAGGGCTGAGTAGAGGGGCAGAATCACCTCCCTCGACCTGCTGGCAACACTCTTCCTGATGCAGCCCAGGATACCATTGGCCTTCTTGGCCACAAGGGCACATTGCTGCCTCATGCTTAACTTGGTGTCCACCAGCACTCCCAGGTCCTTCTCCGCAGAGCTGCTTTCCAGCAGGTCAACCCCCAACCTGTACTGGTGCAGGGGGTTAGTCCTCCCTAGGCGCAGGAGCCTGCACTTGCCTTTGTTGAACTTCATGAGGTTCCTCTCCGCCCACCTCTCCAGCCTGTCCAGGTCTCTCTGAATGGCAGCACAGCCCTCTGGCGTATCAGCCACTCCTCCCAGTTTTGTATCCTCGGCAAACTTGCTGAGGGTGCACTCTGTCCCTTCATCCAGGTCATTGATGAAGAAGTTGAACAAGACTGGACCCAGGACTGACCCCTGGGGGACACCGCTAGCTACAGGCCTCCAACTAGACTCTGTGCCACTGATCACAACTCTCTGAGCTCTGCCATTCAGCCAGTTCTCAATCCACCTCACTGTCCACTCATCTAGCCCACACTTCCTGAGCTTACCTATGAGGATGTTACAGGAGACAGTGTTGAAAGCCTTGCTGAAGTCAAGGCAGACAACATCCACTGCTCTCCCCTCATCTACCCAGCCAGTCATTCCATCATAGAAGGCTATCAGATTGGTTAAGCACGATTTCCCCTTGGTGAAGCCATGCTGACTACTCCTGATCACTTTCTTGTCCTCCACATGCTTGGAGATGGCCTCCAGGATGAGCTGCTCCATCACCTTTCCAGGGATGCAGGCGAGGCTGACTGGCCTGTAGTTTCCTGGGTCCTCCTTCTTGCCCTTTTTGAAGACTGTGGTGACATTGGCTTTCTTCCGGTCTTCAGGCACCTCTCCTGTTCTCCAGGACCTTTCAAAGATGATGGAGAGTGACCTAGCAATAACGTCCGCCAGCTCCCTCAGCACTCGTGGGTGCATCCCATCAGGGCCCATGGATTTGTGGGTGTCAAGTTTGCTTAAATGATCTCTAACCCACTCCTCCTCCACCAAGGGAAAGTCTTCCTCTCTCCAGACTTTCTCTCTTGCCTCCAGGGTCTGGGGTTCCTGAGGGCTGGCCTGAGCAGTAAAGACTGAAGCAAAGGAGGCATTCAGTAACTCTGCCTTCTCTGTATCCTTTGTCACCAGGGCACCCACCCCATTCAGCAAAGGGCCCACATTTTCCCTAGTCTTCCTCTTGCTACTGATGTATTTGAAGAAGCCTGGCCCACAGCAGCCTTTCTGCCAGACAGCGTGCCCAGCAGTCAGGGACCACAGGCAGGCGGGTACGGCAGGTAGAATAGATGGGCCAGCCAGTATACCACTTTACTACTGATTGATAAAAACTTTGCTTTTATGCAGCCAGTCATCAAACTGATTGATGATGGTGAGAGGCAACAGTGATGAGACAGAACGATGCTGCCAGGGACTTGCCCCTCTTTATACTGTCACGCAGTCTGTGTTTCCAGCCCTTGCACCGTGCAAAAATAGCACCTGTGTGGAGTCACAGCTTGTGTAAGCTGTCAGCAATTCATTGACAGAGTCTGAGCCTAAATTAGGATAACTTACACCAGCAAAAACTTTGTCCTACTGTGGCAAATCGTGCAATAGCCGCCACCCACCCAAAGCACGGAGGAAGCTGCACTACCTGCCACGGTGACTGACAGCAGATGACAGCTCTGCTTTTTTCTTCTAATTTGTGCTATTCCAATACAGACCGCTGCAGCAGTTGTCACGTAGTCTTTACTCAGAATATCTTTTCTGAATGTCACATTAGCTGTCGGTCCTGCTTTTGTGTCAGGTTGCTGATCCTCCGCATGAATTTTCTGATTAGTGGTTGTTTGCTCTTTCATGACAAAACACTTTGCAAAATAAGCATTTATTCTTCTTGAGGTTCAGATGATCCAAACACGATCTAGGCCATTTTATATATGTATTTTCAGAGAATATCCACAATCTTCTGCAAGGCTGATGCAAAGAGAGTTCTGGCAGTCATCAAGCTACACAAAACAAAACTTTAATTATTCTGTTTTGGGTATTTCTTTGGAAAGATGACATAGACTGGTGTACTTCATTGGAGTGTCCTTGAAAACACCTTTTTGCATCACTTTCATGTCAGGAAAGTGCTGCTGGAAAAATTCCAGTATTCAACCTGTTTTGTCTGAGAACAGTAGTTTTCCAGCAAATGCATGAGAATGCAGCAAAAACCTCTATTTTTAATTTAATGTTTGCATATAAATCCTTGCCAGAAAGCAAACACGCACATAAGCACTCAGGCACACTAGCGAGCTCCCTTAGGGCTTTGGCCAGCTAGCAGACATGAAACTATTTCCAGACGCAAAAAGGCTGAATATTTTTGAATGAATATTGGAATTTAGCTACTCGTTGTTCTTAAATATTATTTAATTATTTGAAGTTAAAATGAATATTTTTGCCAAGCTTCCAAAAATTAAAAAAAAAAGAAGAGAAAGCGTAGCCCCTTCAAAGGATGGTCAAACACCAGAAACAAAATCAGGGAAATTAATTCTCCCAATCTTCCTCCTGGAAAGCCCACCAATTCCTGGCTCTGCCAGGGCACCGGGACAGGCAGCAGGGTGACAGCACGGCCCAGGTGAGCGCCTGATGGTCAAAGCCTGTGCGAGGGCCAGAGCAAGGTGTGGGAAAAGCTTTCGATTCAGGTCACGGAGGGTTTTTTTCCATGTAACTCTGCAGCGACTCGCAAACCTGCCCTTTGTGTTTCAGGGTTTCGCTGCTTCAGCCTCTTCGTTGTCTCCCTCTGGCTGGCTTCTCCCCACACGCCTTGCTCCCCCTCCTCTGCTGTTTCAGATTTCTCTTTTTTGTCTTTTCTGAACCTTGCCCAAGCCAGAGAAACGTAACAAACTTCTTTGTCTAGAAAATTATTTTAATTAACAGTCATTTATTTAATAGTCCTCATTTGAACAATGAGAAAGATGAATGTCACATATTGAAAATACATTCAAGTGACAAATACTTTTCTTTTATGAGACAACATTTGACTCAGTTTCAATCTCAATGGGTGCTGGAAGATTATTCTTCAGTAAATACTGTCCTGACCCAAAGCTGTTTATCTGTTTGCGATGGGGAAACGTCTATTCAGGCGAGTGAAGTGTTAACTTCACCGACACATGCCTAGCTGGTGCGAAGGGGTGAGCGATGTCCCCGGCCCGGCCCCCGGGCCCAGGAGCGCCTCCGGAGCGGAGCTGTGCTGCGGGAGGTCCCAGGCACTGGTGCACCGAGTGGGGCAGTGAGCGGGGCTCAGCCCCGGCGAGCGGGGCCCGGGCGGCTGGCGCGCGGCATGGGGGGTACCCAGGGCCCGTTTAACTGCGTGGCAGCTTGTGGCAACGGGAAGAAGGGCAAATGCAGGTTATTGGGGTGCCCATTAAACAGGGGTTGTTTTTCTTAGAATGATCCTTTCCTTGCACAATTCACCAGGGGGAGAAGAAACCCCCTATGTTAAACCTGCGTGGAGCCTTGCAAGGGACCATTGCCTTCCCATTTAAAAAAATTCAGGCTGTCAAAGACTGGTGGAAAGAGCAATATTTTTCCGTCCCTTTGAAGTGCTTTTTGCTGCGTTTTGCCGCGTTTGCAGCAGCCCTGGTCCCGAAGGAGGGGGCGTTTCGCTGTCATGTTGAGCTGCTGCAGGACCTGGCCAGAGTCCCGGAGATTTTGCCGTAGACGCGGCTCATATCAGAAGGGAAAAAAATTGCTGCGGGATGGCTGACAGAGGGTGAGTCTGAACTTGCGCTGGTCAATGAGGACAAAAAAGAGGCAGTTTTCACCCAGAACGTCCCCGTTGTTCAGGCCTAGCGCAGAGCAGGAACAGATTCCTTATTACGGACAAAAATAAGTGGCAGTTGTCATCCGATGCCCTCGAAACAAGAGCAAACCCAGCACAGCGAGCGCCCTTCCCCTCCTGCTGCCATCGCTCCTAGGAAGCAGTGGGGCAGTGAGGGGGGCACAGACGAATGGGGCTTTATTCATTTTTAATTTCTTATAGGGGTGTTTCCCCCCTCTCTCAGCCCGTCCTCTCTGGGGCAGCGAGTGGGTGCGTTCACCCATTTTTTTTGTTTACCACTACCGTTCTGCAAATAAACCTATAATGACAAGTATATTATCACCGCTGCAATGGTCTAAGGGCAGAGGAGAGGCAAGATTTGTAGGGAGAGGTCGTATCTTTTACTCAATATCTTTCAAAACTGAGACATCAGTCAGCTCCAGTTTCCACCCTCTCGCCCTGGGATCGCGTTGGCTGCGTGACGCACGGCCAGCACGACGGCGTTGAGGGCACCGGGGCCTAGGGAGCGCTGAAGGAGGAGCTCGCCAGGCGGCCGGGGCAGTGGCGTGCCTGCAGCGCGCGCGAGACGCGCAAACCCAGGGCGCCCCGTGCAGAACGATGTGCCCCGCGTCACCCCTCGGGTGCGGGATCCAAGCGAGCAGCGGGGACGCCATCCCTCCTGCAAGGGCGGTCGGTCCCCGAAACCCCTGCCCCGGCCGACCCGGGTGCTCCCCGCGTACCCGTGCGGGTGCAATGGTGTCCCAGGCCTTTCCCCCGACAGCGACCGCGGCGCTCCTTCACGGCCCTGTGAATGCCGTCTCCAGTCGCACCTTGCGTGCTTTACAATAAGAGCAAACGGGTTTTCCCAATATTTGGCTGGAGCCTGCTTCTCAGGCCGTGTAGGTCCACTGCCCTGGGGGCGCCGGCACGTTAAAGGGGAGATTTAAAGGAACTGCAGTCTCGGGCTTCAAACCTGATTTCTCTGCAGGATTAGCCAGGAGCAAAGACCGGCTGAGAGTGGAAACTGGTGCTTAACTAAGAGAAAATCCTTACAAATTGGGAAGCTGCTTTCTCAGCCAAACCCAGGGAGCCGGGGAACAGGACCGCAGTTTGGCAAACCTGAAAGTCTTTCCCCAAATCAATGTCCCACGTGGTCCTGCATCCCACAAACTCCAAACAGCAGCAGAAGTGCAAATTCAGATGCAGCTCGTTGCTCAGACGTGGGACAGACCTGAAAACCCAGACCAGACAGCCCACGGTTTTGTTGCAAGACCGATTTTCTTCTGATGAATTTTTATTGCCGTCTTTTTCACAGAACATCTGGGCAGAAGATGGGATTGAAGAAAAAATAAAATAGTGGGAAGGGAGCAACCGTGGCCGCGGGACAGGCAAGAAGGGAGGGTGACAGCCTCCGCCAGCGCTGCCGGGGCAGGAGGTGGACCCCCGAAAGCGTGCCTGCCTCGTCCGAATTACAAAGCTTTCTAACTCGTGGAAAAGGCTCCTAAAACCCTCGCGTCTCATATGAAAATAGCAACTCCAGCTTTTAAAGACTAGCACCCTTCGCACAGGTCTCAGAGCACACCTCGCGCTTTCCAGGCTACAGGGAGAATCGGCGCGTTGGTCATTGCGTGAACGCCAAGACAAGAATCATTCTTCCTCCTCCTCCTCCTCCTCCTCCTCCTCCTCTTTCTCCTCCTCCTCCAGAGGCAAGCGGCTAAGTCACATCAGGGCTGAGCAGCGGGTATCACGCCCCGCCGGACAGCTCATGCTGAAAGTGCCCTTTTTCTTCACACAAAATTAAATAGCTACTCAGAATAATTCTGCTGCAGTTTCCGAATGGTTTTCATTTCGCGGAAACCCCAGAAGACAGGAAACCTGGGAAAAGGGTTGTGGCGCTCCTTGCTCTGTGTTGTGTTCCTCACGGCAGCGACTGTGTCCGCTAAGGGCTCTTCTCTGAGCTCCCTTGCCTCGCACGTACCTGTCCAGGGTTATCGTACAGCTGCCGGAGGGCACCGACTTCAACACAGCTACTTCTGTGAGTCGGATTTTCACATCTGCGTATGAGCCATTTCCATTCACCACTGTTACTTGTAGCTGCTTTCAGTCTCAGGGCTCTAATTTAGTATTTCATTGAAGTTATGTAAATGGCAGCTCCCTGAGCAGTCCGAGCTGTGGAAACCCATTTCCATATGTTTTTTAATACATTATATCTGCCTCACTCTCACATATGCCAAATCCCAGGGAATGTGAAGAAATTGCAGGGTTCTGCTAGGCAAAACGAGGCAGAGATTGCTGGTCTGGTTTGGGTTTTTGTTGCTGCTGCTGTTTTTGTACCCTGAAAGCGAAAAGCCAGCATAAGCAATCCTGGAAGAAATGTGCGCTGAGGACAAGGACAAGCTCTGCCAGGGACTGCGAGCGGCCTTGGCAAGCTCATCCTGCAATAAAGCCCCGGGGCCTGGAAGCTGCCGTGCCTTTGCCTTGGGGTTGCTTGCGCTTGTGGGCTGCCTTGGGAGAAGCCTCCTGGGCGAAGCGAGAGTCCCCAGTTCTCAGCCCAGAGACCCGCCAGAGACACCAGGAGCTTCTCAACCTCGACTTTCCCAGCTGCCGTTCATTTGGGTCGGGGTGACGTTACTGCCAGCCCTTCTCCACGGCCGAGCTGAATCTTTACTCATTTTCTCATGGCCCTCAGTTAGCACCAGGCGAGAAGAGCTCTGGGAGACTGCAGGTTTAAGGTGCATTAACCTCCATGAGAAGACAGGGAATTACTTAAATAAATAAAAACCCTTAAGGGTTTTTTCTTTTTTTTGCCTTTTTCAGGCCAGCAAACACTGCTGTGGAAAGCAGTCTGGGCGAAGCCTGTTTGAGCTCGCCAGACTTCCGCTTGTTAATGGTGGTGGCACACTCATCCTACAGCTGGAGGCCCCTAATGACAGCTCCTGGTAATTAATCACCAGGGTACGCACAGCAATTTGCTGGGAATGCGTGAGGTGGGCTTAGGCCATGTTTGCAATTGGAAACCCCCAACTGCAGGCTGATTTTTCTGAAGACGGCCAGCCCAACTTCTTTAGCCTGAGCCTTTAAATTGCCAGGTGAATTACCCCCAAGATGGTTTCAGAACTGTGCATTTTGCATTTCACCTAGTTTTCAGAGGGGACACTCACTCTTGAGTCTTGCCTCTCAGCTGAGCCCACGGCACTCGGAGGCCGTCTGCTGCTCCGTCCTCTTCCTCGGCAGTCTAGCTGCATAAGGAGGATTTTCTGCATTGGAGGAAGGAGGGGAAGGTGTGAGCCCTGGGGCGATGCAGCGGCTGTAGCATGTGTCTCTGCGAGCCCCGGCTGATCCATGGGCTCTTATTCCGCAGCTCCGATGGCTGCAAAGCCCTGGCTAAACACAGTCACGTCTTCCTCCATTTGAAAGCAGGCAAACAGCCTCTGGGCGAGTATGTTCACTATGGACTTCATCTTGTACCCAGTTAAACCACGGAAAGGACTTTCACTTCTGCAGGAGCTGAACTAGGGCCAAAGAAAGTCCCTGTCTCTGGCAGTGAATCTCAACTCTGCTGCCATGGCCCCAGGGAGCCCCCCAGGGCACAGCATGGGGCAGTGAAAGGAGGGGAGAGGAGGAAGAGTCAATGTTTGGCTGAAATCTCAGCCACCACATCCGCACTTGTGCTTTTTTTTTCATGTTCTACAGTGAAACAAGCAGCTGACAAAACCTTGAGCCTGTCCTGATGTTGCCTGGGGATGTTTCTGGACTAGCATTAGGGTCTAAGGGGTTTTGCTGTTGTTGTTTGGTTGCTTTTGCTTGTGTCACATTGGACCTACAGACAAACCAAATATCACTGATTCATCTTCTTGGGAGCAGAAGGTCTGGCAGGGATCACTATGCGTTGGGAGAAATGGCTTAGCCTGATCTCCTCTCCCTGAAGCAAGCAGTGGCTTTGATTAATGGAGGCAATATCTGCATAGTTGGCATATGCGAGGAAATCTATACTGCAAGAGCTAGAATGACTCTTCTCCCAAGATCGTGAGAACAGCATTAAACCACAGGCACTCAGGCAGCCAGTCAGGAGATCTGGCTGCCTCGGTGACGCTCAGCACATGCTGCACCTCAGATCCGGCCAGAAGATGTTCTGCAAGAGCCAGCCCTCTGGATACGTGTGATTTTAGGAGCCAAAGTCTGGGCTCAGCTTCAGTATGGCACAGCAAGAATTACTGCAGGTGGCTCACAGACAGGTGAATCCCCCTTAGAGAGCCTAACAGTCAATTTCTGCACCCATTGCCACTGCCCCTGTTGCTGGTAGTGTTATACGGTGCCAATGGCCAGGTCTCCAGCCCCGCAAAGCAGGCTGAGAGCCACCCTGATGACACCACTGGGACTCCTTTGAAGATGGGCTGATACAAAAGATCCTTGCTCCTACTGAAAGACTGAAAGACATAACCAGCCTGGCACGACATTACCCTTTTCAAGCTCTGGAGCTAATTCACTCCTGGTGTTTGTTTTCTGTCTGAAACAAGTCATAAGCCTGGCATAGGTCTCCACGATGCTTGTGTGACCCATGCTGAAGTGCTTTCTGTGGTGATCATCCATGTTTGCATCCCCACCTCTGCCCCCAGGTACTAGTCTTCCCCCAGATCCTGTCCCAGTGCAGAAGGGATAGTTGTTCATCAGGACTGAGGATATCAAGCTACATGGCCAGATCAGCCTGCTGTTATAAATATAGAAATATACATACACATACATATACCTGCATATGGATATGTACACACCCCAAACCCTTCCTGTGTGTGGACCACAGCAAGTGGGGAAACCTGAGCCCAGACCAAGGAGGCTCTATGCACACAGCTTGCTTGCACAGATCCCATCAGACCCAGATCTGGGCTGTCTCTCCTTAGGGGGAGCGGTGCACACAGCACCATGCTCTGGTGCTGCTGAGATGCAAAGAGCCACGGGGCCGGGGAGCAGTGCCATGAGACAAAACCATTCCCAGGGGCAGCAGTTAACTCAGAAACAGTAACAGGGCTCCCACTGGGGAGCCTCGTACAAACAAGCTCATAACACTGCAAGGCCTCTCTGCAAAAGTGCATGCTGCTAGGTGCAGTATCCCCATGGACAAGAAATGACGCGTCCATTGTGTCCAGTGGCAAAAGTATACAAGTATTTTGGCTGATTTAGCAGTGTCCAGTCAAACTGTGATTGCATACCCACATCTGAACTGCCTCAAACCTGCTGAGGTGTCCCTGGATGACAGCATTGCTCATGAACTGGCAGCCGCAGCCAGCTGTCTGCCCACCAGAGCGCAGCGTGTCCTCCTCCACTGCCAGGTCCTCTGCACCGTCAGGCCGTTGATTCTCCAGCAAGCTGAGATGACACATCAGTAAAAGCAGTTGCCCCATCACAGATCTCCTTCACCTTCTGGAAGGCACCTGTGAGCTGAAGAAAGCGCTGGGTTGCTGCCTGCGTTCAGCCGTGCAAGGTGGACACCCCTAGAGTCCTGATCCAGGCACCCGCCCAGGCATAACCAGTCATGCCTGGACACAAAACACACCCCAGACAAAACAACAGCTAAGTGCTGGGGGAAGCAAATGAAACAGGAACACGGATGAGTCAGGCACCCTGGAGCTGTGCAACAATTTCTGCCTAAGCATCAATGGTTGTGCCATCATTGTGGCCCTAACGAGCAAAAAGGAAAGTAAATTTGCATAATACATTGAAGCTAATCCCCAAATCCACGTTTTGATGAATTCACATGTCTGTAGTTTCTTTAGGAGTTGTCTTAGAGAATGGATGCTTTCATTACTTGCAAAAGGGCACACACATTACAACTGTGATGTAGGAACAACTTATTACAGGTTTATAACCATGAGCAAAGTATAGAGGAACAAAAGGATTTGCTGTAAGAGGCTGCAATATGAGGCGTTCCCTTTGCAGTCGTCCTTTTGTGGTTCAAAGCACAATATTTATTCAAATCCTGCTGGAGCAGGTTTCCCAACATGTGAAGCTAGCCCTTCTCTGGAGGCCCAGACCCGAGAGGTGCAGAGAAGCTGAAGGAGGCCACCATCAACAACTGTTTCTTTTCTTCATTCACTTTTCCCAAGACACTAGGGCACATCTGTTGTTTTGTATATTGGCTATGCCGATAATGGAAATGACCCAGGAAAAGAAACTAGTTAGCAGACTGACTGGCCACAGAAACCTCCCTTAGCTCCCCTTGTCTGGAGAGCAGGGAGTAGACAGTGTGTGGAGGGGGAGCAGAAAGGGGACAAGAGGCCTTGCCATTCAAAACCTACTTTGAATAAAACCCCAGTGTGTTGTGATCCCTTAAGGGAGAAACATTAAGAGGACATACAAGAGGGCTTCCTAAATAACATTACTTCATTCAAGCTCTTTGGCTCACTACAGGTTCAACAGTGCCTTCAGAAATGGGTAGGCTGGCAGAGGAGGCGAGCCCTGGGGAGCACCACTTACCACTGTCGCAGGGCTGAGGCAGGCTCTCCCGCAGGGTTTCACGCTGGGTAGAAAAGCTGTGCCATCCAGCGTTTTCCTGCTGCTCTATAATCACTCACAGCTGAGACCGCTTCAAGGTGCAGATCCGCATGCTTTCAGCCTGCTTGCTATCTACAGCACACCTTCACCATATGAAAATAGGCTGTGGGAACCAGCAGGTGCACTGGTATATCTTCTTGTACGTACCCCGGGCTAGACAGTGACTTGGACTATGGAGCTGTACAGGGAGAGAATGGCAGTCGCCACGTGTTTCTGAGCCTTCAGGTGGCTCCTAGGTGGTGGAAACATGTACCTTCCTCCTCAGCCCTGAGACAGGAGAAACTTACGGGGAAAGGCTCAGCCCAAAGCTGAACTTTTTAGGCAGCTGAAGGTGAACTTTTTAGGCAGCATCTAATGCAGCTAAGCTGGGCACAGGGGTGTTGTGCCCCTTCTCATGAAGGCAGAAGACAAATTGTCACTGCTATGTAGTATGAGGGGAAACTATGAATCAGGGGTTGCATTCTGAGGCAAAATTCTCCCCCGTCCCAGGTGTTAATCGCGGATCCAAGGAGGTCACACACAAACCTGCACTCGGGGCTGGGTCTTGAGGCACAATCTAGCCCAAGTGCTTTACTGGCAAGACAGCACCTGGCAAACGCTAAAGAAAGTATTACCTGAGGAGTTTTGTTATGTTCTGCTGTAATATTTTTTTGTTTCTTAGAGAAACTGCATTTGTTCCTCAATAAACATGCTTTGAGTACCTCACGAGTGGCTCTTGCAAGCCATACTTCATTCCTCTCTTGGTTTTGTTCTCCTGTTGTGAGCCCACTTACCAGCACACGCTCCTGGCTCTCTCCTTGCCCACATCTGCAAAGTTCATCGCGTGCTTCCCATTAGGGCTGACAAACCCAAGAGGAAACAGCATTACATAACGCATATTCATACCGACTGGATGCTAAGGGCACACAGGGACATACTAAAGAGCTGCCACTGAAGAGGTATATAGGTGCAGGAAACAGGCATCAGCCAGACCTTTATGGATAGAAGAAACCATTTAAGTTAAGGAAGACTATTTGTCTTCCCTTCCCCTCCTCTCTCCGAAGACACGCCTCTACTTTTTCTTAAACCATATCCCCCTGCACTGGAAAATCATATAGTTAGTTGGAGCACTACCAGGCTTTCAAGGCCAGTCAGACACAAACATCAGGCTTTTTTCTGTCAGCCACAGGGCTGCGTGGCTTTGCTGGAATGCACGGCTGAGAGGCAGCGAGATGTTTAGGCTGTACTCGTCCCTCCCAAACTCAGGAAAGGCGGCAAGTGGTCCTGTTTGCTCGCACTTGCCCTGCCGCCCCGGGGAACTGCAGCAGCGATTCCGGTAATGCAGCACTGACATCACCTTCCTGGCAGGCTCGCAAAATCGATGGCTGCGTTATCTGTCACGCTCCGACCCAGGGGACCAAACCACGTCCTCGCGTTAACTCCTCTAGTCTCGGTGAAGCTGAACCAGGGGTGCACTCGTCCCATTAGCTCTGCATTTCTTTCCTCCCATAAACTTCAGTGGAAATGAGAGACTGCAGAGGGAAGCAAGCGGTATTTCAGACAAAGGAATTTTTCACAGAAAGACGTAACCGAGTCTTAACGAAAGGCTCTCTCTGAGGTGAATTATGGTAGGGCAGCTGTGACAGCACGAGGCTCAGCATTAATCACCTTAGCTGTCGCAGTGGAGGTACCTGCGCCCTGTAGCACAAGGCTAGCTCAGAGATATATGCCACTCACTGCCACTGCACTGCCACCCTCGCTTGCAGAGCACACCAAGGAATGCCGTAACGGGAAACCTCAGTTCAGCTGAGTCATCGGGATTCAGGGAAAGTGAAAAGTTATTAGCCGGGGGACATACTTCAGAGAGGGAGATGCTGGATGCTTATTTAACCAGTTGATGTTGGCAGAGAATTGGGCACTGGGTTTAAGTTGCACGTTTGGATTTATATTTTCTGTAGCTTGGTAGCCATGGACCAGGCAGCTCAGACTACTTGAGATGTGGAAGCTTTTCTGATTTGCAGCAAGCTGCAGCTTACCCCCCTGCTCAGACAGGCTGGGTACCCCGAAGCAGGGCAGGAGCCTCAAGAGACTCCAGAAGGGAGCTGTACTAACCGCACATCGTGTTTTTGAGGAGAAAACTCCAAGCCCCACTGTTCCACAGCTGTGATACACCTTAATACTAGTGCTAGAGTTTTATTACAACCAAAATTGAGGAACAAAACTTGTTGGCAGGTTGACTGTGGTTGAATAGTTTTACCACATCTAAGGGCTATGTGGTAGAAGCAGAAGAGATGCAGGAAAGGATTTGGGAAGAGCTGGGTCCTGTGCCCTCATAGCTAGAGCTGCTCTCCCCAGTGACGCCATTTCTGGGTTGCTTCTGAAAATGTATTCCTTCTGGTTCAGCTATCCTACAGCTTTCTACCGGATTCAGTTTCACGGGATGAAAAAATCATTACAGTGGATGAGTTCACAGAGCATAACATCTGCTTGTCATCCCAGGGACAGGTGAGGTAAGGAAAGAGAGACAAAAAAAAGAGGCATAGGTGCAGAAGCAGGGAAAAAAAAAAAAAAGCCCAGATGAAAAAAAGAAGGAAGCTGCTCTGTCTAGCATTCCTCATCAAAACCTCTTTCACGGCTGACCTATTGCCAACCTGATGCCAATTACTCATGCAGGAGTTAGCTAAGTAATGTAAAGTCAGCTTCCTGAAGACAGTTTTTCCAGAGTTTGCCTTACTGCTCAGATTTCCACGATTCTTCTATATTTTCCTCTCTTACTTCATTTGAGAAATTATAAGATCTCAATCTTTGTAACTGCTGAGTCTGCTCTCTGCACACAAATAATCTACCCAAAGTTTGCAGAAAAGAAATGACCACTTTTCAGGGAAATTTTTGGTTATAAGCCACAGTTATCTCAGCTGAAAATAGCTAGCACTTATAGCTTATTTCACTTTATATTTTTCATTGCTTTCTAGTTACTCAATATGCACATCTTTGGTCATCCTATAACATTTCTTAAAGGAAAAGGAGAAAAATGTGACAATGATTCATTCATGCAGAGCAAATTTTATTTGGAACCTTCAGTTATCTATTGAGAAAAGAATTAAATTAAAGCCAAAAAGGGAAAGAATCAAAATTAGGAAAAAAAATTCTCCAAAGCCTTTCTCCTCCCTCAGAATAAGGTGGCTGACTTTCCTTTCATTTTACTACTCTGCTCTAATGACTTCAGCAGATTTATGCTAGTGTAAGAAAGATATTAATTAACCTCAAAGATTTATTTTTCTCTGGAAGAATTCAAAGTTTGGCCTTATTCCAAAAATGATAGAACACTTCTGTGTAGTAATCGAAAAGAGGCTGCACTCATCCCATTTACAGGCACTTAACAGAGAGCTAAGAAGAATTTATAAGCTGCCCATGTTGTCAGTGGTAAGAGAGAGACCCTTCAGGGGGTGACTCAGCTCACAGGAGAACAAAGTCACCCTTCAGAAGCATTTCTCTTCCCAGTAGCTGCTGCGGGGGACATGGGCAGCTGAGACCTTTGCACCAGAGCCTTCGTGAAATGCTTGAAGTCGCAGCACTTAGCAGAAGTCAAGGTGTCCCCAAAACAATGGTCAGAGAAGGCTTGTGTAAAGGCGCATCGTGGGTGGGGGGAATACAATCCTTTTAAATAAGAGCTTGTGGAAAGGAGGCAGCAGACCAATCAGTTCAGAGGCACAGAGGCTGGGAGGACAGGTACAATATTGGTTGAGCACTCATATTTGCTTAACAAACACAAAGCAGATATTACTGTGGAACAACCTGCACATCAAAGGAGTGCCTGCTACAGGCAAGCCTGATGTTATAGTGACAGAATTGTCACTGAATTGCTTGGTCTTGGTTTATAGTATCTGTGGCCCACAGCAGCAGGATTAGGTGGGAATGGCCCAGGCTGTAAACACAAATGCAGCTTTACTCATGCATATAGTCACTGACTGCAGCTCCAGGACCTGGAGGATCAGTGCTCACACCTACACACCCAGACTGAATCAGAACGAGCTCCAATGATAACAGGACAACCTCATAAAGTATTGTGGCAGCATTTCTAATTAGCAAAAACCATATCAGTTTTTCCTCAGCATCATAATCATTTCAAGATACAAGCAAAGAGCTGGGCTGAGCAGCACTAATTGGTGCTTGCCCACAGTGCACATCTCCCTTTCCCAAATTGCCTAGAGGGACTTCATTTTCATGTCACAAACTCATTTGGATTGTATTCCTCCCAAACACCACAAGGACACAGCAGCATGTGCGGTATTTTTGTTCATTCCCCTCTCCCCCAACTAAAAGGTGGTAAAACACCCAAGTGCCATGAGTGCCTATCCCTGCAGCTGGATAATGGCAGGTGCTACCTGCCATACATTCATGCCTACCATTAGCAGCTAGTGTCCAGGCTTTGAGGGCACAATATACAGTAACCCCTGACAAGGGATCCTTCAGGCTGAGTGGTCCACCTCCGGGGAGGAAGCTGCCCACAAAGAACTGCAGATCACAGCTCCAGGGTGTCGAATGACAGGGTAGTAAGGGGACAGATGAAATTCGACACTGTAAGCACAGTGTTATTACACACACACACACACACACACACACACGTGCATAGCTATCCATCCACAGCACTGACAGTAAATCACCTGCTAGCACTAAGGACAGAGATTTCCAAGTCGGCTCAGCGTTAAATGACAGTCAAAAGGAAAACAATGTTAGCTACAAAGAAGATAGAAAATACAATTTTGTGACCATACAAAGCCCAGGCATGCTCATGCCTTGGATACCATGCACTCTTCTGATTAATTCTTTTTAAAATACATATATAGAGAGCAGTAATGGAAAAGAAAAAGAAAAAAGTGAAAATGATGAACAGAGGCATGGAAAGGTTTTTGTATGAGAAAGACTAGCCTTTTCTGCTTGGAATGAGAAGTTGAAATGAGGAGAGAGTATGAGGTCTATAAAATCCCTAGTGCCATGGAGAAGGTGAATAAAGTGCACATTTCATTATTTCTCACCCTAGAAGAACCAAGGGACAGACAGAAAATAGCCTGCCAACAGGGTTAACATAAAACAAAGGAAATGGTTCTTCCCTCAACTCACAGCTGAACTACAGAACATGTTGCCTCAGGGGGTTCTGGAGATGCAGAAGAAAAATGGTTCAAAAAGCAACTAGACACTTTTACCCAGGAGAAGGCCACTGTGGTGATTAAAAAAAAATTAAAACAGGACAAACTCTTCTTTAGACATGTGAGAAAGTGGCTTCACATAAATCTTGAATTAAAAGTAGGGGAGGAGAATAGGTGGCTGAAAATACCTGTTCAAGACAATTAGTACGAATAGACAAAAAAACTAGAATAAATAAGTACTTGTGATAAAAAAGAGCTCAGTTACTATCCAAAGTCCAGCTGCTGTGTGCTGGGTGACAGACCAGTGCTAGAGAGATGATGATGTTCAGGATCAACAGGGACTCCAGTGTGAGAAGTGAATGAAAAAGGGCACTGACCCTCAACTCAATAAATTAGGAGGCTGCAATATATGGCAAGTATATAGAAAACTCAGTGTATCTGCATCAGAAGTTCCTCTGGATCTGAATCTAGGTTACATCCCCTGCTGTGAATCATTTCCCCAGCAAATCCCCAATTAGCTGAATGCCTGATATCCCTGGTGGACCTGTGCTTCTGCACGTAATGAAGTAGAGAACAGTGCACAAGAACCACACCAGCGAGCATTGCGGGCTTGTCAAAGGCTAACGAACTTAGGAGTCTCTTGTTCAAATGGGTAATTTCAAGTTTCCCCTTCTGACGTCCCCTGCTCCCTCTTGAGTATTTAGGTTTGTCTGGCATTTTCTAACCAAATGACAATGCTGGACAAGCAGCCTCCTTCTGTCTGCAGGGGTATGAGTTCAAAACAGTTGGGGTTGTTGGGACTTGTTTATTTGATTATGGGTCCCTGAATTCAGGTGAGACACTCTCTGCACCTTCATTCCTCCCCTCATGAGATGAATATAGTACCAAGCAATACCACAAGGTCACTAAACATGATAAGAAATAACCTTGGAAAGAAAAATGTTTGAAATGCGGTTGTTACTGCCATTATTATAACAAAAGCAAAAAGACACAATTACATTAAATAAAACAACTAGAAGCTGTCCTCTTATTGCCATTACTGTAGCCCTTCTGTCTCCAAAGAAAAACAGGAGGCAAACCTCAGGAGGAGCTGAAAGTTGGAAGAATGTTTTTTCATGACGTGGCAGAAGCTGGCCTCCCGATTGCAAAGCTTTGGTTAGTGACAAGAATAAGAAAGACCAGTCATGTTTTGCTCTAGGGTCTCTGAGAGGAGGCTACAATGGCTCAAGTGCCAGGTAGTAGGGTCAGCCAGGGATGGGATCCAGTGGTATGCTGGACAGGAGGAGACAAAAATGTAAGGAGGCAGAGAACCAGGTGAAAAGGTGAGGCACAGTGAGGCTTCTGCTATAAGAAATGGAAAATGCTACTGAAGCCCACTTTCCATTTATTATGTGATGCACATGCACCTGAGGAGATTCCTATTGTTGAATCCAAGGCTTAAACAAAGGAAAGGCTAAAGATTTGAGCAGCAAATCTGTATCTGCGCTTTTCAAATATCAAGGGTTACTTCAGTACAGCGATAAATCAAACCACCGTCATCCCAGTGAAGATCAGGCGGCTGCTCTCTTACCAGCCCACACAGGGCGAAACAAGAGTAACACTGGAGTCAGCTACTGGGCTGGAGCCAGCTGAAAACGCCACAGACCCGCGGTTGGGTTGTTAGCTGAATTTGGCCAGCTTTAGCACCCAGGCCTGAAGGAGGGATTAGTCTGCAGTTTTCACCCTGCATCCATTTTCTTTGGTGGGACGTATGGATGCAGGTTATTAGCAGATTCCAGGGCAAGAAGCTTGGGAGAGTTTACCTAACAGGTTTAAACAAACAAACAAAAATAGGCAAAAATATGGATCTGGGATTTTCCAAACATAAAGCTGATGGGCTTGGAACACAAAGAACAAAACCACACTAGGAAAAAATGTGGCTTTTAAAATTTGTATTTTAACAGATTAAAATGCTACAATAAAAAAGGCAAATTATATTTTTAGTATGCTTGTGGTTTGGATATCTAACAGCTATTAAGAATGCACCTTTTTTTGCAGTGATGAAAAGGCCAGAGAGATAAATATTTCCAGCAATAAGTTGCTTTATGTGATTCTGTTGAGTAAAGAAAGGCCTAGTTTATATCCTGCTGTTTAGTAACAATTCATTTATACAGCTCTGAGTCATTCTCAGCACAGCAGCAGCGTAAGCTGTTTACTGAACTGCTGCAAATTTCTGTGCAGCACTTACGGATAATATCTAATGCTTCATAGTATACCAAGCATTAAATGCCTGCTGAGATCAATTCATACCTGAAGCAAAGCAGAGGTACACAATGAATCTCAAAGCCACTGTTGCGAATATACTCCAAAAAATGAGTGGGGTTATTTCAATCAGAGAACAGAAAGGCGCAAACAAATATCTTTTCTTACTCACAGGTACTGAAGGTGTGGCTGGACCAACTTCATATTTTCCAGAACCATCACATTAGAAGAAGAGTAAGTTGAACTGATGCATGGAGGCAGGCTTAAATATCAGGTTGTGCTCTAAGAAACTGGCTGGGGAGAACAAAAAGAGGCTGTAATTAGAGAAAGGGCCAGTTTCTGTCTTACATTCTGAGGATATAATATGCAATATTTTAGGACCATGAGTAGGAGTTCTTTTGTTGTTTAATTCACGGGAACTATTCATCGCCTCTGTTGGGAAAGACAGTAATCCTTAGTAGAGCTATTGAATTACTTTATGACAACACAGCAAAAAACATGCTTGCAGTATACATCTCAAGAACTGGACATATACCAGTCATTCAAAGGCTGTTTGGTTCAGCAGCTTACTAGATAATTTCAGGACATTTGAAGCTTACTGTTCCTTTGCTGGCATTGGAGGACCATATAAATAGCAAGGCATGGAGATGTTGCAGCACTTGAGCGACATGTGACACGGTGGTGGCTGCCCAGCACCATGTCCTTCTGTGGGAGTGTAGAGTACACTCTGCCATCCTCGCCCAGAGCCAACAGCCATCACTGTGTGGCCTGGGGCACCTCCTGGCAGCTGCTGGAGAAGTCCACCTTCCTCCACCGAAAATACACAGACCACAGACGCCTTATTTAGAAGCACCAGTCTACTCTCTTTTGCCTCCCCACCAAGAGTGTCAAGCTTAAATGTAAGAGCAGCCATTTCTAAATGAGTCTTGTGGGATCAGAGACCCTGTGCTTAGCACTGAGATTTATTTTAAAAGAAAACCATATGTGAAAATGATCAACTGCTAAGAAATACTGCAGACTCACAGCGACAATGTACTACCTCTTGAAAAAGACTGAGACATTTAAAGCAATGACAAACAAATACAAACCATGTGTTTGGGAAGGTCATTCTAAAATAGTTCTTTTGGCTAATGACAGCTTTATTGCGCAATACGACTTTATTTTCAACTATAACATTTTAATAAATTTGTGCTTTTATTCATTATTTTTCAGCTTTTTAAAATTTAGTTTTCAACTTATTTCTTAGCTAATATTAAAAATGTTCATCAGTGTTAACTGAACCTAGGGAGCATTTGTGTTTCTAGCCTGGATTAAGCCTTTATTCCTCATTATTTTAAATGCATTAAAGTCAACTGCATTTTCTGTTCTCTATGCCACAGTGAATTCTATGTTGTTTAGACTGTAAATGGGCCACATCATTTATGAATTACTAATCCCTATCACTGCATTTTCTGTAGAATATATACTATATATAGGCTTTAGATTTGGAGAAACAAAACTGGAGAACTCTGAGGCTATTTTTCTCATTAGGAATCTTTAGAATATACCCTAAAAAATAGCAGTATAGTTTAGTCACCATGTATAAGCGCAATTCGTTAACTGCAATGGAAATCAGACCCTTGAATTGAGAGGCTAATTAAGATAATTAGATATAAAGCCTGAAAGGAATCTACACAGACTTTACTTAAAATCTCATTTATACTTATGTAAATCTGAAGCAACTCCACTGTCATTTTCTGGATTTATACCCAAGTAATTGAAATCACTAGTTAGTTCCTTTAAGCTCTCAATATCAGCAAAAGATATCAAAGTAAAACAATTAACAGGCAGGCTGCATGTTTCACTGTTATTCTAGATGAACTTAATGTCACAATGCTGTTATTTCCAAAGGTACTTTGGCATTCTGACAGATTATTTATTAAAAAAATAAAAGCTTGATTAATTTGAAGTGCCATCATCATTTTAAAAAGCTGCCAACTTTTACAATGTTAGCAAAAAAAGAGCTGAAAAGTTTCAGCTTTTCCTACTGCTTCTTGCAGGATAGTCATTATTTTTGATCAGTTGCCTTCCTTCAGAAGAAACTTTCTTCCCTGCTATATTTCTTTCTATCACCAACTGTACTGAGACCACAATTTGGAACAAATCAAAAACATTAAATAAAAGCTGTACACAAGCCAAGTAGAAAAGTGGAAAAATTCAGCAGAGGGAACAACCTAACTGATTATACACAGATAGGAATTTTAACTGTGTGCCTTTTCTGTGCAGTTGACTTCTATGCAATCATGAGAAAGCATATGCCTTTCTTGGCTTGTATTTACTAGAGAGCACTGGGAAGATTTCTAACTGTGTGACCTGCTCTTCACGCCTCCACATCCCATTGCTGATATTTAGTTGTCACTAGAGCTGTGCCAGTCTGTCTTACACAGAGCTAATGTGAGCTGAAAGGCAGCCTGCCCAGACAGCAGTGAAAACCCGAGCCCTGCAGTCTGCCTCTCTCTTACATCCAAAATCTGGATTACCGCATAACTAATCTGGGTTAATGCATAACTGCTACGATAAATACGGAGAGCTCCCTCAGACCCAGCTGGCCTATGACAATTACACTCTCATACTTAAAATCTGACCAGAAGCAAGGATTAAAAACCTGTAAAACCAATGCCTGCCCATCACAAGAAAATGTTGTTCCATCCTTTGCAACTGGTTTTCCTCTAAATAAAAAGTAACCTCAGCCTTGAAGAACTGAAGGAACAAGTAGCAGTCTGGAGAAGACCAGATGCCTCAGCGAGAGCTGCTAGCAAACAAATTACAAAACAATATTAACAATAAGGGAGGGAAGCAGGAATGAAGAAGGATGCTAGAAGCTAGTGATAGCAGTAGCGGCTCAGCCCAAAGGGCTCCCCGGATCTGTATCTCTGGGTTTACATCTCCCAAGTAAGTGCCTACAAACTTTCTTGGGAGTCCTGGTTCCTCCATGAGCATTTGGTGACATTTCAAGCAGGCCGACAACATGGGAAAGAGTGTACAGCCTTAATGCAATATCTCGTGTTGTGATGCAACACCTAGGATAGGAAAGAGGGACTCCAAAGAAAGAAAGAAAAGAGGCCTCCCTTCATTTGGGGTAAAAAGGGGATAGAGTGGAGCTAGGCTCTTTAAGCACCTGCTACTCAAAAGCATCCGGGACACTTGAAGCAGACATGGCATTGGGGGGTCAACATCTTCTTACTTTGAAGTGTTGTTGTTTCTTTTTATTATTTTTAATATTTATTCTGTAGAAGGCTTTCTAGAGTAGCTCCTAGCAATCAAAGAGAGACTGCCAACCTCAGCGTGGGGGGCCACCCCATCATGGGGAGCACTGGTAGCTTTTCTCTGAAAGACAGCCTGTTCTGGCTCCCACAGCTTTTGCAGCTCAGTGGGAGCTGGGAGTCATTGCCCTGCAGTGAGCAGATATCCCTGGCTTGTTACAAACACGGCACTCTTAATGAAACCAGAGCCAAATGCAAATAAGCTCCCTCCGTCCAGTCCCCAACTCCTAGTCCCATTTCACATCATTTAATGGTCTGAATTCAAATCTGTTGAGTCAATGGGAGCATTTCATCAGCTTTACTGAGTTTAGGACCAGCCCTTGTCGACTGTCCTTTGACTGATAAACCTGAACCTTTGAAATCTCTGTCCCATGGGAACATACGTTTTATGGACTATCTTGACTTTATCAAATAAATAAGTAAAACATAAAACCTAAAAGAGGTTGCCTTTTCACCAAACACACAGGAGAGTTTAGACTCCAGGAGTATGCTTGTATCTTTCCCATTTGTGCTCTGGAATTTGATTTTTATTTATCAGAACAAATCACTGTAAGTGACTTTTTTCAGCATGCAGTAAGGCAAGGCAGCTTTCCAGCTATGTGTAACCCAGGGCATGAGACCCATCTCTCTCTCCTGGGCATGGCAGAGCCAAAAAAAAGCTCCCCCTCCTTCCCAATTCCATCACTGCTCTGACATTTAATGTCACCTGCACACTGGTGTGGTTGTGGCTCTCCAGTAAATTTCCTTTTAGCAGCAGTTGGATTTTAACTGAAATCTGCCGATTGCTTTATGAGCAACAATATGTATCAACCTTTCTTAAAAGAAAATTGGGGTTTCAGTTGCTAACTGCACATGATTCAGTTCTCTGATTTTCCCACATAACCTTCAGGATAATTAGTCAGCTTTTTCACACAGTAATAAATCTCTGTCCTTTTCCCTGCTGCTAGGATGCTCTGTCAAAGTAACTGTGGAAATTAAAGTTCAAAGTCAGAACTTCATGACAACCTGAGCACATCTCAGGTTACACTGTTTATTAGAATCCATGAATAAATATACAATACTCTACACATTGCAGAGCACAAGAATTGCTATAGAAATGGCATTCTGTGCAATAGAAAGTATATTAGATAGTACACAGCTCACAAGCCAAGCAACTCAAATCACCTCTGGTACCAAAAAATAGTGGCTTTTGGCCACAAAAATCAGAGTAAAATTACTTCTTTCTCCTGTGTAAATTAGAGCTAATGCATTGAAATTCAAAAAGTGTGTATTAGGATACCCAAATAAGTAAGTGGTATTAATTTGACCTAGAGGTTTGAGTTGGACCCATTGTGTAAACACAAATTTTCTGGTCTTTTCAAGAAATGCATCCTCCAAAATCTATGGAGAAAGAAATAAAGCTCCAGAGAGAAATGAAAAATATTTAGATAAAAGACTCATTATTTTAATGGAAATAATAAGTCTTCCAAAGTGTAGACTATTTCATGAGGATTATTAAAGTTGAGCAGTCAAAGCAGAATCACAAGACATTTTTACTGGCAGTTTATTATATCACACTTTTCTCCTGTGCTGAAGATTAACACAAAGGTATCTTGGAATAATTTGACACCTATAGTGCACTGAATGGTCTTCATCTCTATACAGTTTATTCTAATAACCATACAGTGTTACACAGAGAGTCAGTGGAACATTTAGTGTTCTCTCCTAGTAAACCAAATGACACACTGTAGATAACAAGTCAGCATCTGTTGTTCGCTCAAAAATTAGACCTGGACTTGGATTAAGGAATTAATTAATTAAAATAAATGGCTGCATAGAAGGAAAAGGCAGAGCTTCCCATGCAGTGACCTTCTATATAGCTTTCCTCTGCTGTTTTTAGGAGGCAGATCCAGTGACAGGCAGGCTGTATGACAACACTCCTAGAGAGTCTGCTATGGAGAAGATCATATAATTGAACTGGACACAATTACACCAAACACAAACGCTGCATTGGAGCTCTGGACAGCTCTGCAAGCTGAGAAATGCTGTTGCATGACCACAGACATGCTGAGTATAGCGCTGCTAAAAAACAGAAAACAGTTTCCCACCGATTAGCTCTCCAAAAGTAGTATGATGATCTTTACCCGACTGTGAGCAAACACTAGCAGCTTTAGATGGTGGGCCTGAAGGTTTAGATAAAAAAACAACTGAACCTATTCTTGACCATGTTTCTGTAGGCTGTGATGGAGCCCAGTGAGGCTCAGGCTATAGGCAAATTGCTGTGCTATGTCAACAGTTGTCAGGTTGGACTCCTGGACCTCCTTAACCATCACAAAGGACTTTGTGCTGAATCAAATTCTGTAGGAGTATATTAAGAATAGGCTGAACAGCCCAGGCCCTCCCAGGAATCTGGCTGCAGATTTGGGTGCGTTTGTTTGTGAATCCGGGTGACCATGAGCAGAAGACAGATGACTAAATGTTCCATTCAGTTGAGATGGGAACCCACAGAGTATGTCCAGTGTCATAAACTTCAGCTTCTAAATATGTTTTGTGACAAAATCCCAAGCTTCAGCAGCCAGCTGTGCATGCCGAAGCAGAAACCTCTGAGTTTGCTGACCTTTCCAGAGCCTAGAACCAATTCAGTGATATCAGCGCAGACCTTAGTACAGCTGCATGCACATGGTGCCACATGCATAGGAAAGGCCACGCCACTTCCAGGACTATGCTTACATCTCTGCCCAGAGCTGTGTCCTGCCAAGTAGACCAAACAAGGGAGGTCAGGGCTGGCTTGTGCATTTCTGCACTGCGCTGCACTGCAAGTTTGCACATGCCCTGTGGCGTAGGTAAACAGGATTCAACTGCTCTCAAAGGCAGGCAATGTGTATTGCCTACATCGCATTTTAGGAGCTTGAGTGCTTTTTTGGACCTTTGTGCCTGGAGTACTTTAAAAATCACAGAGGGAAGTGTCTAGGGTGTTCAGCCCACTCCAGGGTTGTGCAACAGCAGTGTTTGTGGCAACGTAGGAAAGTCACAGTATCGGATCAGGCATCCAAAGTTCACCTAGAGCCTGTTTTAGGCACCTATTGTTTTGTTGGATCAAGCCCTAAATCTATTGCTGTTGACCTTATTGAATAATTAAAAAAATGGGTCCATGTCCTCTTTCCAAAACTTATTATCACATCTATGTTTTTCACTTACTTATTTTTTCTTGAGTCATGGTTTAAAGCTTTCTCTCAAGACTTCTTAAAAGAAAATCTGCTTTGGACCTCCCTACCCAGCTCCTTAGATCTTCCTTCCTGCTTATATATGTCTACATTCAAACCACTGGGTTATCCAGTGGCTTCTGAGTCACAGAAACGAATCAGTGTTGTATAATCTCCTGCACCAGGCAGGATCTGTTTCAGAAGTAATTCATGCAACCTGGAGCTCCATACACTACCGTGCTCTTTCCTAAAGGCAGACAGTGAATTGGATTAATGGTCCTAAGGAGCCCCTTCCTTCTCCACTGTGCGAGCAGACACGCATCTGCCAGTCAAACGGAGGCTGCCTCCCAGCACATGACAGGTATACTTCAGACCACACAACGGGAAGCACGTGTGCTTGCTTGGTATGTGAACTGGGTGTGTGTTTTCCTTCTCTCATATGACCAGAAGAGTGCCCACCACCTGATAAGCAATGGCCATATTTTGTAGCAGGAGAGGCATATGGAAAAAGACTACACATACCCCTCTTTCAGCCAGCTCGGGACGCACGGCTAGGCAGCTCGTCCTTGCTGGAAGGCTGGCTCGGATGGGAAATGGGGCTCCTCTTGCACCTTTCAGAAATCATCAATACATGTACCAGCTTTGTGTCTCTTATGAACTTGAGGACAAGGAAATGAGATTTAAGTGTCACACTGTTTGTATTTCCTTACCACTGTGAATACAGAATATAACAGATGGGAATGTTCCTACTAAAGGCTTGTTATTTATGCCAGATATTCTGATTACAATTTGTTCCAAGTTGCTTGGAGTTCAAGACATATTTAGTGCCTCAGTAAACTGAAGAACAAATATATGGCTGCATCAAGGGAAAGGGAAGTGCTTCTTAAAACCACTGCATTTAAAACATTTCACCATACTGCATGTAGAAATCACAAAGATGTGTGGGATTTTTTTCTGTAGTAAAAGAGAAAGGAACTTAAGAAGCTGTTTCCACTTATTTATTAAAATCTCAGTTTTCCTACAGTAGTAGAAGGCAAAAATCAGAGTAAAATATACAGCATCTGTGATTCTGGCAAAAACAGTTTTCTATACTTCATAAAAAGATAATCAATAGACTGAGAGGAGGTCCAGTACATTTTATTTATTTTCTAATATGAAGTGATAGCACATGCATCCATTTTTGGATTCCCAGAGATTTAAAGCATGGCCTGAAACCTTTATAAATATAAAGCCCTCTACTATCTCGTGATGAAAAATTAATCATAGAGGCATTAAGTGACTTACCTCAGGCTTTGCAGTAAATTAGTGGCAGCTATGCTAAAACCCTGGGGTCTTAATTTCTGTCTCCTGCTCTAGCCAATGCCCAGTATCCCACTATATTTGACAATTGTTCCCATAAAAGGCCAACTATTGGTTAGTTATTTTTACTAGAAATGTATGTTGCTATCTCACCATTGCACTGATTATATCAATAACAGCAAACTATGTATATGATGATATTGACCAACTATAAAGGCATCCTGGAAATTTCTGGTAAGTAAATACCATTTTAGGAGGATCCAGTTATCATCAACTTTAAGATTTTAATTCTCTGCTGTTTATTATGTTGAAAAGTTTTAAAAGTCCTCATCATTTGCCTTCTTTAAATTGAATATTCATATCTGCTACTCTCTACTGAATTGTTCCATGACTGTGTTGCATTACAACTATTTTTGAACAGGGCAGTTAAAATATAGGTGAACAGATAAGTAATAAGTCAAGAGAGATTCTGGCACCCAAGAAGTTAACAGAGCACAACAAATCTCAACCACTGAGGAAAATATATGCATAAATAATGGTCAGTGCCACATGGCACTTCAAAACAGTGCAAGGAGGGCAAATTAGTGAGAGAAAATATGACATGTCACAACTATAGAAACTAAAGAAAGGTACACACATACACATTTCTTCCAACAGATGCGGGTGCTTTTATAAGTGGAACAGATTTATTATAAGCTCGAAACTGGAGCATTTAGTAAACTCACAATGACAAGTGCAATAACATTAGGAGCTGTAGAGGCAGCATTTCAAAGCAGTAGCATTTACTCTAACTTCTGATGTTAACACCCTCTCATTCCAACATCAGAAAGCCAGAGGGAATAAGGATGAGAAATTTATTTTTCTTAAGTACAATTGCATTTCAATGCAGATTCAGACTTTGCTATAAACCTGAACAGTGCCAAAATGTAAATGCAAAATTGTTAAAAAGTTACTAAACACAGTTTGCAGATACTGCTGATTTGGGACCCAATTCTAACCTCAGGCATACATTGTTATAAAACTCTAGAAGACAAAATTCACTGTATTTCCTCTATGGTTCACCATAATAGATTTCCAAGATGTTTAGAGATGTTTGTCACATGTCTGTTATAATTTGATCTTTGCAGCTAAAATGTCACAACCAAAGTCAGGCAGTTACGAATCAATAAACACTTTTTAAAACTTTGATATTAGTCATATTTATAAAACCCTATAAACACCACAGAATGAATGGTTAAAACTCAAGCATGTTTAATATAATAGCAAGATGTTGCTAACTGCAAAAGCAAGATCTATGCTCTTGTTCATGCATTTTATTTCAATCATCTTTTTTTCAGGAGGAAAAACAATGAGAACTATTAACTAGAAAAAAACTGGTATAGATCATCTTCTGTTCCAAAGTATATGTAATCACTTACACTGGTCTGATATCTGTAAATTTAATATCTTCTGTTTAAAATTAGAGGATTAGAGGTTTGGGGTCTGAATATGCAGAAGTAAAATTCCTGCTTTCAGTGGAGGATGAACCATCAGTCTTTTCTTTGTGGTCATGAGTGGCAGCTATTAAACAAATAAGATGCTATCAAAAAGAGATGGGTATATGAGGTGCTGGAAAACTAAGATTTTTAGAGTAATTTTCTCCCTTGAAATTTTTCAGTCATATAAGAAGCCAGAACTATGATGAAAAATCAGGTATTTTTTCCCTATAATTCAATAAGGAGGCTAAAGCACTGAACTCTTGTAATATTTTGCTATGTAAAATAAGTATACAGGTCCTAGACAGGCTTTCTGCACTTCAACACAAGTAAATTTAGATTAATTATCTAAAGCCTAGCAAAGGGCAAATATATCAGATGCTGATTTATGACTCCAATAAGAGTTGGTATAATTATTTTCAAAGTAATAAATCTAGTAGCTTCTAGGTTCCAAACCTTCCCATTACAATCCTGTGCTATTTACTGCATGACCTGCAACATTCACTTGCCCAGTATTTTCCAGACACAAGTAACTGTACAAGCTCAAACCTAGAACCCCTTGCCACTGAGTCTGGGGAGCAAAATGGAGTACTGTTGATGATTTTAGTGAGTATCTTTTAAGTATCTGAGGATCAAAAGATATTCCAGAGTCTAAGACCAGTTAGGACAAGCTATTCTATCTAAATAAATCAAATCCACACCCAGCAATTTCCGTCTCCATCCCTAGGTTCTTTGAGCTTCAGTAACAGGCTTAGAAATCTGAATTGTTATCTCAGGCTGTTGCAAGTTTACAGCCGACTGCTGTGACAGATACAGACAGAGTGTCTCCAGGGCTCCTAATGCTTTCCTCTTCTCCGCCACAGTTCAGGAGGTGGCTAATCTCATACTCTGGTAGAGGAGAAAGTTAGTTTCACGTATTTCTTTTTTTCCATTTGGCAACCATCTTCTGCTGCTCTTCCAAGGGAAAAGCAGAGCGTAATTTCTTCCTTTTGTTACTGCATCTCCAGGGAAGGCAGCGTGGAAGTTGTGGCTGCTTCTCCCCATTTATGCAGCTGAGTCTCTTAATTCTTCCTTCTATATGGCAGTCCTTCTCTTTGCTCTATTTCTGATTCAACCTTCGTCCTTCCCCTTTGTATCTGTAATCCCTCTCTTCCTTTTGAACTGGGACCTATTACCTACTGTCTTCTCTTATTCTTGCCCCTCCTTTGCTACATGCACACATCCATCTTTCCCTGGAGTTACTACTTGATTATACTATCTCATGACATCTGCAGTCGAGCAGAGAGTAGAAGCAATGACTAAATGATACACGAAGGGAAAATTTCCTGCTTCCTGCTTGTTTGCAGATCAGCTCCTTTTCACACATCCAGGCTGTATCTTCTACAACACTTAGGATTATGGCCAAGGTGGCAAACTTCAAAAGTATAGGAAGGTCCTAAAACAAAATCGGACTGATACCACTTCCTAATATCCATCAAGATGTAGAAAAACTTGCAAGGTGATAATAATGTCTCAGATTACAGGGAATTTACTATAAATTTTGATTTCTAATACTTGCTGTATTATAAGCACCAGTTGTTTGAAAATTTGACAAAATCCCTCCACTAACCCAAATCACGGCTTGCAAAGTTTACCAATTTAGCCAAACTCATCCCTAGGGATTAACACTTAAGTAAACTGAACTGTATCACATGTAAGGCACACTAGGACCTCTCTTACATGTGACTGAGCAGGTTTTGAATCTTTCAGCGCATAAATATCACCAAAATAAATCTAGTAAGGAGACAGTGCAGCAGCACATTATTTCAGAGGCACAGAACAGCAAGCGAAAGATTTTGGTTCAGATCTTTTCGCTCCCAGGTTCAGATTTCTTTCCAGCTCTCTTGATGGAGAAGCTAGAGAATTGTCCTCCCAGGAATGACACAAGGGATTGTAGAGAAGTTCGAACAAAAGATCAAAGACACAAAATTCAAGCAAAACAAAGTATTTTTTCTAATTCCTTTTTTGGAAACAATTGAATCGTTTGGCCAAAATTTTCCAAGTAAGTCAGCAGGAAGCAGTCACTCCTTTACAGTGTGGGGAAATTTCTGCCAAAGCAAGCATACAGGCTGAATCACAAATGTTAAAAACTGACTTTCATAATGGAAAGTACTGGGTACTTAGTACTAAGAATTTTCCTTAACGTACCAAAATCCTAAACTGTTCATACATGTCCAGTTACCAAAAAAGGTTTCACACATACAAATTAATCAATCAAGAAATTAAATAAGCAGTCCTTTACTTTGTTGTATGAATTAAAAACACACAAGTCACACAGAAACAACAGATTGTTTGAAGGTACATATACTAAAAATGTTCAAAAGTGAGGCAACAAATATCTGCTAAAATGCCCTTAATGCAGAGCTATCACTAGTGCCAAGACGAAATCCAGAATCGGTCCTGCAGCTGGGGGATCAGGCCCTCAAGATTCTATTGCCACAGCTGCCCCCTTGATTACAAAAGCTAATCCACAATCCCACACTTGCCAATAAACATCTCTAATACAGTCAACACTAACAATAGTTACAATTTTTGTAGCACTATAAAGTTATGTTGCACTGCTTTCGATACTGCATTGGTGTTCAGGAGCCTCAGATTATTTCTGGCTTTAGGAAATGGACCCTACACAGTTTGTTTTCCTTGTGAATACAATTCACCCGCTTCTACAATGGCTTTCATTGCACCAAAGCGTAAATATAACCCTCCTACATGATACCAGACACGTATCAAGTCTAACATTAAAATCTCAACAGATGTAACTCTCATCTGGAGCTGCCTTTTTCTGCATACAAAGAGAAATCCCTGCCACGTTTTCACTCTGTGCATTTACATTTTAAGGTAATATTTAATCAGATGCTTAGTCTGGAAAATGAAGACACCGACTGAAAGTAGGTCATGATTATTATGAAAAGAAAGATCACCGTGCTGGATTGTTTTATTGGAATTTGCAAAATATGAACAGGTTACAGCTTCTTTTCTGTAAAACAATACATTCTTTAAACACCTTAAATGGAAATTTACATTTTATAGTGAGCTCTGCTGTAGGTGGTTTAGGATGCAGTGACACAGGAAGCAATATTGCGGGCGTGCCCTTAATCCTGCACTGAATAACAGCTTCAGTGGAGCAGTTCTTTTTTCTGCTGGTGATTTCATGAGAAATAAACTGTCTGCTGAACCAGCACTTCCTATAGCACAACTATTTTGTATTCTTTTTGCCAAGACTGTTTTAAAACGAAGAGTGCATTGCTCAGCTCTTGTCTTCCCATCTATCACAGACATAAGTATTACTTCCTGAGTCTGGTCTTTTATTGAATCATATCATAAATAAGGAGATACTATATCTTAAATCTCTTTCATTTTTGCTGTCATTATTTTTAGTTTTGGAATGCTAAAATTAAAATTCTTATTCCTGAATGTAATTATTGGTTTAATAGTCTCACAGGGAAGTAACTTGTATAATTCTAGATCCAAATATCTATTTCTAGTTTCATTAACAAAATACAAACGATGCCTTACACAAAATGCTACTCCAAAATTATTATCATGTTAATTACAGCCAACACATTTCCAAAGCTAGTTTATAAATTCAAACAGTATTCTCTTCATTTTTTCAGTCTTATTAGTGATAATGTGATAAATAGCACAGCAAATAAAGCTCATATTCAATCTTTGTTCTTAACAAAGACAAAAAATGTTAACATATTTCTTAGATTTCATGAGAATTCAATTGCAAAAATCTCTTTAGTTTAATATTAAAATAGATTCTCTCTTAACAAGAGATTTAAAAGAACCTTGCCAAAAAAGACACAAGGGGACTAATTAACCAAAACATTTATAGATATAAAATTAGTAATCAAAAATGGAAGTCTCTACTTCTAATAGCAAACTTGCTACATAACAAAAATTTAGTACAGGCTCAGGTGAATACAATTTCAGTGAAGTCAAGGAGATATGTGTAAGTTAAGAATTTAATCTTCCTTCATCTTCTCACATGGTATGCTTAATCACTCACCTGTGGACTCTGGAAGACTCTTATGAAGATTGTAACAGAAACAACGTACAATTACCATAACTATGTTGCTATACAACAAAAGGCATATTCGCATTTAGTCCTGCCTTAGGATAACCTCTGACAACTTTGGGGTTAAATGCAACAAAAAACACACCTTTTCAGCTAGCTAGACATAAATGTATTAAAAAGGGAATGCAGCTGACCCAAATCCACAACAGCATTACGGCACCTATGTCCTTTTGAAATTAATGGGGAAAAAAGTACCTAATTGATTTTATTGGCCTGGGCCCTTCTGTTGACCATAAGGCAGGTAACATTTCTTCATAGCAATGGTAGCTGGCTTTTCGGCCACTTACGCTTCCCAGCATGGGAAACATCTTTTATCATTTGCTCCTAAACAAAAAATTGTATCCCCCAACTCCCTCTTGCAAATGTCACTCAATAGTGCGTGAGTTATTACACAATGGAATAATATTCTTTGTTGCAGCTGGTTCCTATTAGCAATATTCTCTATTGCCAGAAGTACCAAAAAATGCTTAAAGGTCAGTAATCAACTGAGCATGAAAGAAAATATAAGACCACACGTACCATACTTAGGTTGTCTAACTTCTGGCAAAGAAGTTGGTTTTACCCACTTGGTAAATGGGGAGGTGGTGTCCTTGGAGATCAGTTGGAAGGGCCTACAGAAGGTGCTAAGTAGTGAGCTGCTTGGGGCTAGTCAATGGAAAAAGATGGCTGCGGGAACACTGGTAGAATTTAGGCTGTCTCAGCGTGGTCCCTCATGCTTGCGCGTGCTAAAAACATAGGAAGCACCACCCATAAAAGTGTATTGAGACTCGGCCACCACCCAAATCAATAAATAAAAAACAGTGTCCTTGTCAAGTAAACAGCTTATTCTCATTCTATGTAGCTGCTGCTGGGTGCAAGATGTGGTTGCAATTTCTAGTCTTACTGTATGGACCATACACTATTAAACATAGTTTTTAAAGTCAAATCTTTTCTTTGCTGTATTTTTTTTGTTACCTGCCTGTATAAATGAATCTGCCATTTGACAAATGGGATTGTCTTGCTTAAGATACACCTACGCTGTTTGTGACTGGGATGAAGGCTTTAAAATATTCTGATGCATTTCAAGCATGGTAGAACATACAGAATTGACAGGAGCTTCAGAAAGGAGAGTTAAACATAAAGATTTGCTAAAACCATTCTCCTAATTTAAGACTATCACCACCAGTGCCCCTGCACATTACATTGTATTTTAAGTTTGTACCGGAGTCTGCACATGTGTTCAGATGCACCTTACTTTCATTTTGCCTGGAGATCAACCCATACTCCAGTAAAAAGTTGAAAAAACCTCTGGGAACCACTGCAAGAAAAAAATCTAGGCTTGTGCAACCTCAGTGCAAGCCCAAACATACTGCTCATTGTAGTTTTGACTGACTAAACACGTCTGCTGAGTCCAGCATGTCCCTGCCACAATGTCATGAGATCACTCTCAGAATTGTCTCCATGTTACCTGTCAAAAGGCAAATTAGATTTATTAGACAGCTTTAAAATTTGGGATATCTACAAAAAGCCTTGAATAGCTTCAGCCAGGCTTAGGAATCTGACAAGTGATAATGCAGTCGTGAGGAAGCTGGTGAGGGCATGTGCCAGCCTGAGTATGGTCCCCGACTGGGCAACACAGCCTTTACAATTGGGGTCAGCTCTGCGGCTGATGGTGGTAGGTCAGACATGTCAACAGAGGAGAAAACTCACCAACAGTGTTTGAACCACAGTCTGGAATACAACACAAATTAATGGAAAGAAAATCTAATTTTCAGCTGTAATCCTCTCAGGTACAGTAGATAAAAAATGTGATTTTTGCCTATGATTTTAAATGTCCTCAATTTTATTTAATGGCAGATTTAAAAATCCCAGTTGTTGTTTTATGCAATACTTGCAATTGCACATAGAGAACGAATATGACACCTTTATCAGCTATAGCTGCTCACTGACTCAAAAACCTTCCCAATTCAACCAAAAGTTTTCAAGACACAGCTGAAAAAGGGGTGTATTGACATCCAGGTGATACTGAGTGAAAGCAAATTTTATTAGGATGAAAATCCTGGAGGGAGACGCAGGAGGGGAAACAGAGTAAAATCCCTGATGACAAAGTCTGAACTAGAATGCTGTCTCAAAAGCTTTTTCACATAAAACCATATTATTGCCTGTATATTTTTTCCCATGAGCACACAGCCTGCTTTTATAGTAGCAACACAACTCAACCCAGAATCTCTAAAAATGACTAGCTGTACTAAATAATGTCACATAACTTAATTTGCCAGAGTGAATGCTGGTTAGTCATAATATGAATAATTTTTAACATTGCTAGTTTGACAGAAGCAAACTCAATGGAGGACAAAAACGCTGGATTTCATATCAGACCAGAAACTTCTTCATTGGGATATCTGCAGCGGCTGCCTTGCTGTCTTAACACTGAACAGACTAGCATCGCAGTTATTTTTTTCCCCACTGTATTCAAAAACACAATATATACAAAACCACATTTTTATCTAAAATCACACTCAATTCAAGTTATTATGAAGACTAGCAATATTAAAAAGAAAAATTTGAACTTGCTTTGAACATGCAAGTTCAAGTAGCTGTCTTACAGGTAACTTGTCAGGAAAACTAATTGCGTCTAAGCTGCTTAAATACTCAAACCTCAAAAAGAGGCAAAGTTCACCCTTGGAGAGAAGCGTACACAGGATCCTCTGCGCAGTGATGGAGAAGGCAGTGCACATGTTCTGCAGTGGGAATCAGCTACACTCAGAATTACATTTTCTCATGTTTGAAACTTCAAGTCGTGCTGTTCACAGCAGTGTTCTCCCCAAACCTCAGCTGATCTGCCTCCTTCCTCTTCCTTTAATTCTAAGAGGAAAAAAAGCCCATAAGGTCTTTGGAGGCTACATTTAGTCTCTTATACTGAATGTTGGGGCATGTCCATTCGACCAGAGCACACACAAAAAGACAAAACCAAAAAAGTTCTTTATTGTTTTCAGAAATCATCTTCCGAGTCATTATCCTCAATTTTTTGCAGTGGCCGCTTAACACCAATTATTAAGTCAATACTGAGAAGCTCGGTAATACAATTAACAACTGAAATTACTAACTGGTATTTACAATACACTGATTCCAAGCCTTTCTGATTCATAGGCAGTGGCTCATTTTTCCTGAGTGCATCTATGGCTTTGAGATAGAATTTGTTAAAGCTGTTTCCTTCTGCTGTCCTGTACAGAGTCTTAGGAATGCTTAGCAAGGCATCTGCAATTACATTAGATATGTCAGCTACTATTGACTCTTGACACTGTTTTGCATAGTGTCGAATATAATAATGTAACAGAATTTCGAAGTTACCTCCTACCGGCAAAACTGATCCTGCTTCTATAATCAAGTTGGAATAATTCTGTTCGCTATTTGTATAACTCTTTCCATGTTTAAATAGAACAATATTACGATTAATTTTCTCTGTATCTTTATCAACATCTAAGTGTTCAGACACAACTGTATTAGCATTATCTGCAGCTAATACAGCAGTACTACTATTCTTTTGATTGTCCACAACTAAATCACTTCTACAACTCTTGTGAACTTCATCTGGATGCTTCCATTTTGGATGTAGTTTGTGTACATCTCTTGAAGAGCTATCTCTGACAGGGAGAGCACTTAATTCTTTGATGGGTGACACAGGACTTGAAGACATTTGCAAGTCAGTTTGCACACATGCTGGATTTTCACTTCTCTGTAAATCAGACTCTACAACCTGTGTCTCTGCTTCACCCCTAACTGTTTTCAGTTGATGTTCAGAACCCTGATTACCATTACAGGAGATATTTTCTATTGGGAGTTGCTTCTGAGCAGTGGATGAATGCCAACCACAAATATCTGAGGTTTCATTCTGGCTTTCACCTTCTGCTTCACATTCCTCTGTCTGTTCAACAGTTTTAAATAGCTGCTCTAGCATTTTAAATGCCCCCTGAAAAGCAGCAGCGTGTTGCTCATTAACGCTATGGGCTGGCCCACAGAGAATCAGGCAATGAGGCTGAAAGGCACACGTGCTGGTGAAGCCAAGGTGAACGTATCTCTGTGAGCCGAGCAGCAAGGGCTGACAAAATGTTGCCACTGTGATTTCAGCGATTTCTCTACGAACGTCATCACAAGAAGGCGTAAAAGGTGAGATGCCCGTGATCTTGCGGAGAAGGGCGATCTCTTCCGACGATAAACACTCGACAACAGATATGCCGTACAGTTTCGCAAAATAGATAACGACTTCGTGTTGCTTCACGCTTGACAGCAGCAGCCTCACGTTGTTGCTCTGCAAGCGCCTCACCACGTTCTCCGTCCTCCTGGCGACCCAGCGCCGGCAGGCCTGAAACTGCCCCTCCGACTCGACGCGCAGCTCGACGCCGGGCGCGGCCAGGCCGGCGTGGAGGAGCTGGGTGACCAGGACGGCCGCCACCTCCCCGCGCGCCGGGCAGTAGGCCGCGAAGTCCCTGCGCAGCAGCAGCCCGGCGAGGACGCGCGAGGCGGCCAGGGGCGGGCCGGCCACGGCGGCGTGCAGCTCCGCGAAGTGCTCGCCCGCCAGGCGCAGCGCGGCGGCGCGGGCGGCGGCGCACGGCGCGCACCGCTCGCAGTACTCGCGGCACAGCCGCGCCAGCGGCCGCCGCTCCGCCGGCCCCGCGCGGCCGCCCAGGTAGGCCTCGAGCAGCGCCTCCAGCGCCGCGCCGCCGCCCGCCGCCGCCGCGTGCCGCCGCAGCGCCGCCGCCGCCCGCGCCAGCACCGGCGCCTCCAGCGCCCGCAGCGCCCGCGCCGCCCGCCGCCGCCGCCCCGCGCCCGCCAGCGCGGCGCGCAGCCCGCGCAGCACGGCGGCCAGCAGCACCACGAACGTCTTGGCGCCGTCCCCCGTCGCGCCGCGGTGCCGGCAGGCGCTCGCCACCATCATCCTGCGGGGCGAGACACGCCGTTACGCGGGGCCGCGCCGCAACCGCCCCCTCTGCCCCCGCCCCGCCGCGGAGGGCGGCCGCGGCGCTACCTGGCCGTCGGCGGCTCCAGGCTCAGCGCCTCCAGCAGGCGCCGCCCGTCCCGCGTGAGCAGCGCCGCGCCGGTGGGCAGCGCCAGCAGCGCCCGCCCGCCCCGCGGGCCCAGGCAGCCGCGCACGGCGCCCGCCAGCGCCGCCGCCTCCTGCGCCAGCCGCCCCAGCTCCAGCGGCGCCGCCGCCATGGCGCCGCCGGCCCCCGCCCCCACCCCGAGCACGTCACACGCCGCCCGGCCCGGCCCAACGGCTCGGGGAAGGGGGGGGAAAGCGGTGAACGGCCCCGCGCAGGCGCGGTGCGTCGGCGCACGGAGGCGAGGCAAGCGGTGGTGCGACACGTCTTTATTGGGGCGGCTGCCGCGGGCAGCGGGCCGCGCGCGCCGGGGCGGGCCGGGGCGGTGGGCGGGGCGCCGCTTAGGTGCCCGCACGGGCAACGGTCCCCGCGGCGTCGCCGTTACACACAGTGAAGAGAAGCGGCCGAGCCGGAGCTACGAAGAGCGCGGGGACTAAGGAAGCGGAGCAGAAACAAATAACGACAGGCTCCGTCCTTTAAAAACTGCTTTTCCCACTTAGTCAAACACAGGCGTTTCATACTGTGGTCATAGTTCCCACATAACTGAAAGATCTGAGTACCTGAAAATTTACACAATATGTACAGGTATCTGTGCACTACCCCCTCTAAGAAATATCCACTTCTTCCAGTTTTTCTTTTCTTTAGAAAGTAGGTGAAGGACAAAAAACCTCCCAAATTTGTCGGTGATGTTATTGTGTTACAGCTATTTCTGCAACACCACAAACAAACTATTGCAGCTTAATTGTATCAAACACCACAAGATGCAAAAAAGCTCTCCCCTCATGGCTCACCAGCCAACTTTTTGTTGTAAGAGTTTGTTTGCTGGTTTTTTGAGAGCAAGAGAGAATCTGACCAAGCAGGAAAGTTAGTTTTCAAAAACAAAAGCCTTCCCAAAAGATGGGATGTTACATATGGCACAAGCTTGACAATCATCCTTACGCACCTCAGAACAGCAAGAAACCATCAAGAAGGCACTGTTTACAGTATCTGGTAAATTTTCAGTGATTTGGGGATACCCTCGCAATACAATAATTAAAACTTAGAGATTGTACAGCATCCTTGTTACATGTTATTTACACAAACAGTGGTGGAGTAATACCCTTCAAGTAACGACACCAAACATTGAATCTAAATTCTGTTTCATAAACACCAGTCTGGCAAAGTTTCCCAAAGGCACAGGAGGGCAGCAAACAAAGAAAAAAAAAAGAAAAAGAAAATACCATCACAACATTTTATAGGACAACCTTTCAAATTATTTCTTTAACAGTTTTAATGGGGAGGAAGACATGCTATACCCTTATAAGTAACATCTACTATTTTAAAGTAATCAACATGTGAAATGCAAGAAATACCATCTACTGCCAGAAGTGATACTTGCTACATTTCACATGACATATTTACTGTTTTTATCTTTAGGTCATCTGTACCTAAATAGCAAATTAAAGGCTTAAGAGTGCTTTTGAAGAAAACAAACAAACAAACAAACAAAACCCTACCATGGCAACAAACTCTGAAAATATCTTATTTTCTTTACAAGAAAAAAAAGTAAAATCAAGTGCGAAAGTAAGTGCTGTTTTGAACATTAAAAACTAGTAAGAGGCCACTGCCCTCAAACATCTGCAAACTGTACAATCAGTTTTTTATGACTATGAGTGGAGTTCAGTCTTAGGTATGCAATATTCAAGATCAGCTACACAACATGGTAAAATAGGACAATGGGGATGTGCTAGAGAAAAGGCTTCATAAACAAGACCTGCAACCAGCTGTACTACAAAAAAAAAAAAACAGGCAAAAAATTCCTTTGTTCCATTCACATGAGGGAGCATTATACAAAACCCAGCAAAATAGGAATTTACCAGCCTTCAGATGTGCTTTTTAGTATTTCAGTAATGATTCAGTCAAAGCAGAAGTCTGCAGCTTTTACTTTGAAAAGTTTCACTGTGTAAAACACAAATAATCTTTAAAAATTAAGTGGAAAAGGAAAATACCATGTAGTTCATGTAAAAATTATATCTAGACTGGCTTATTAACTGATCTTGAATAGAAGTGATTAAAACCAACATGAAAGGACAGAAGGACATTTCTATTTACAAGGGAGACAAAAAAATTTTTTTTAACTATCAGTCAGTTCAGCACCAAAAATTTAGCAAAGTACTCTTTTAGGGTATTTAAGCTATTGCCCAAATTCTTAATTTATTTTTACCTCCCTCTCACTTCCTCACGTATCCCTCTCATGTATAAAGTACACTTAAGGACTTGTAACAGATCCTAAAACAGGTAAAACTGACATTTGAATGATATAATGAATGATCTAATTAAGTGCTGAGAGCTTTAAATTAATATTAGAATACTTTGCTTTCCTTTTTATTATGCCATCTTTCATACTGCTAATAACTTCAGGTTCTGCTGTTAGGGACTTAACTTAGGGATATCTCTCTTTTTTTTTTTTCCTCTCTTAATACAGTGAGGGCCCTTCTACATTCACAAATTTTGCTTCATCAGCTATAGACACGATAGAAGACCAATCAAGTTTGATCATGCCCACTTATACAAGACCACTCTGTTTGGTTAAGCTACCATGTTCCAGAAAATGAAACAAGACCAAATTATAGCAACATGAAGCTGTAAGAAGTAATAAAATAAGCTACAGTTGACTACTTCAGCAATAAACTCTTATATAGCTGAGGCCCAAAGAAAAAATGGAAGTGGAGGTGCAGTGAAGATGTCAGCCACAGGAACATATGAGCTGGGCTGACAGTAAGTAAAAAGTATTTTCACTAAATACTAGGCGAGACTGATGCAGAACTGGACTTACAAGGGTGACAGTGGCTACCCTCAAGCCAATTTTGCAGTCTCCTCATGTTAGCTTAGTTTAAGAGATAGGGAGGCTGCCCAGGTGTAAACTCAGGTGTCACAGAGGAATAGCCAACCCATGGCAAAAAGCCAAAAGTGACATCTGAACTGTTTCATTGCCCAGCGTACATTTGATTTCTGAGAGGATCCTCTGAAAACAAACTTGGCTGCCATTTATATCCTGCCTCTCATCATCCCACTGTCTCATCTGGGCTACTGAAGGTATCTTTACATTACTCCAGCCCCTTTTCAACTTGATACAAAGCAGGAAAGGCTTAACTGGCATTAGGACTCACCAGACAAATACTAGTACTAAATTATTTTGCTGAAGTTTTGCAAGTTGTATACATGCATTTATTTCTTCAAATCAAAACATGTTCAAAACCCTAGTTTTAAATCAAAATTTAAGCTTTATAATTAATTTGTAGAATAAAGAATAGGTGCATCAGGGTAGTAAGTTACATAGTATATATTGCAGTAAGGAGGAATTTAAAAGAGACTTAGGGTTTCATTCTCATTTGTTTTGGTATGTATGCATGTTGTTAGTCATCCCAATATTTCTGAAGCCTTTCCCCTTGGAAACACACGTTTTCATTTGCAAGTGAACTGTTGACTGTTTGGCTGAATTCTGTTCTGCATAGTCTCTCTTTTGGGAGATTCAACTCAAGCTACATACTAAACGTAACTTTGTGTGTTAACATTTTGTCTCAGAAATAAGAAAGAGTCCCTGATATCAGCAGTCTGTCTTCTGACTGTGAAGTGGCCATACACAAAAGTAAATTCAAAGCTGCCAGTTTATCAAAACTTACAAACATACTATAAATCCTTGACATTTGCAACTCATAAGCATGCGTGGACCAAGACAGTACCTTCTTGGCTGCTGCAGAACAAAAACGCGTTCTGTATACTAGATGGAGGAATGCTTTTATGAAGAAACTTAAGTTTTAAAAATTGTAAAAATAAAACCACTGGCTTATAAGCCCTTATCATAATTCAGAATAAAAACTGTCATACTTCCACAAACAAATCAAGGACATTAAATTGCAAAGGTCTCAAAGACTTCAGCTCTTTACTTGCCAGTTTCTAACACTGGTGAGCTTTGTATAATAATGTATTTGTTTGACCTTAAACAGTTTACCTCCAACCACCCAATGTTACCTCAGCGCCCATTACAAATAATGTCAGTAAGGGTGCTACCTCAAAAGTTACTTTGTTCCAAAAACAGTAAGTTTAAATGTAACAAACTGCTTGTTGATTATTCTACCAAAATAGGAAACATGCCCTACTAATAGGGGCTGACCTCTGAATTTTGAATTTGAGCTATTCCATAGTGAAGATGTATCAGTACAGTGTATGACCTACAATAAAACACAAGGCTGATGTTGCATGTCTGTGAGACGGAGAAAGAGGCACACACCAGGAACAAGAGCGTACTGGCACTTGCACAATTCTTACTTCAACTGGGTAGACAGGAGTACGACTCTGAACCATGCACTCGGACGCAAAGTTCTGTAAGTTGTTGCTACAGGGCTCTTTGAGATAATATTGCATCATTTAAAGTCCAACTTAAAATATGGTCCCCAGTAAGAGTTTGATCATTCCAGTTCAGAAAGGCCCTTGTTCACACTTCCTATTTCAACAAGATATTAATGACAAGCTGTAGCAGAATCATGAGTAAAATGAGGACAAAGTGCTTAAGCTGCAAAAAATGGCTGTCCACAGGTGCTGAATTAGAAGTGACTCGATTTCGTAGAGCCATAATGTCCCTGCAAGATATAAAATAAAATCCTTTAAGTAACAATCTAGACAATTCGGCATTTCCTAACATGTTAGGGCTCCTTGCAAAAAACAGCTTTTGAGGAAAATTATGAAATATTAAGTCAACATTTGGGAGAAGGGTAGTTGATTTAATTTTCTTGGTCCTTTAAATACATCAAGACTCCAAAACAAAAAGATATATACCACTCTCCAAGGAAAAAAAATGCCAGGAAACTAGCATGTTATTTCAAACATTTCATAGATTGCATTTCAAACAAAAACGGTGTCAAGGACACCGAAAAAGAGAAAATACTCTGATGGTCCTACTTTCACTTCTCGTATTCAATAAATAATAGCCAGTATCTCCTCTTTAGTTATAATATAGTCAGTTTGAGAGCTGCTGCTCGAAATTTGTGAAAAAACAAAATTAAACTTCACGCTAGCTTATGAACAAGCTATATATAAAAAACATACATTTTTACACTTCGAACTGAAGTGTTTAAGTCCAAGATTAACAAACTAGCTCATACAATCTATGCATATATTTTCTGTATTTAAATACCATTTCACATCTACATATCTAAGTTAAAAAAAATAAAAAACTAGTTAAAAAAGGTACTCCAGTTACTAATATGCAGTTAGTGTAGAGCCTGAGACAACCAGTGTTTCCCCATCATTTGGCTGTCTATTTTAGACTGTAAAAATTACAAATGTGACAAACTATTAAAACATAACCAACTATATAAAAACAAACAAACAAACAAGAAGGAATCTAATATTTTTCCCACTGGGGGCATGACGTGTTGTATGCATACATGAGGTTTGGGTGTATGAATTCATGAAGGCTTTGGCAGCCATTACCCTCTGGTTGTTTTGGAGAGGGAATTACAATTCTAAGTTTCACCTTAAAAAATGAATATGGTGGTTTGCTGGGCTGAAGGGTTTTTTTTTTTTTTGATGTTCAGAAGCTTTTAAATAAAACAGGTTTTGTTTCAGTCTCTGCTTGTTTTGTGCTTTTAAAATGCTCTACTCTCTGAGCTTCTTCATTTCTACTTTAATGAAACTATCCCTTCCCACATCTTAGTCTACATCTACATTAGTGAACTTCAGCACAAAGCAGGACAAATTCCAAAGAGATTTAAAATCAAAATTTGGCCCCAATCCTACAATAAGACATGAACATGGAAACTCTCAGGTGATTTCCCTAAGGCAAGTATTTCATTGCCATGAGTCCTGAAAGAAGTTTTACAGTAATACTTTTTTTTTTTAGACATGTCAGTCCATCTCCGTCAGCTAAGTTGTCTAAACAAAGTTTTAAAATGTTTCCATGTTATACTTTTGTCTAGTCATTCTGTCTTGATTACTGGACTACATAAACATTTGGTCTGAAATCATTATGACTGCCTTTTTTTTTTTTTTTTTAATCATCATCTTTCAGTTTCCCATTTAATACTACTGCTGAGATGCATGGCTCAAAATCCTTCCACAACATTCTGAAAAAAGTACTGCCATCATTCAAATATACAAGGAATGAGAACTGATTAAAAATTTTCCAGGAATGAAAGAAATACTAAAAAAAAAAAAAACAAAAAACCTCCACACATTCAGTGAGCTAACGTCAGAAATCCCCATGCCATTTATAACCCTACTAGATAACCCTACTTCATAACTTGACAACTCTCCCAGGAAAACAATCTGCACTTATCATAGAAGCAATCAGGCTTGTTAGTGCAGCAGTGTCTTTCTCTGAACTATTGCAGTGCACATCATACACCAAAGCAAAAAAGATCCCAGCATTCTTAAACAGAAGTCTCTGAAGTGGTTTACTTGGTTTTCACTTAACCAGCTTAAAATCCTCATTAAAAGCTAGAAAATGAATATTCTCGAAACTATAAAGCATGTTATTCAGTCTACCTCTTAATATCTTCTTGTGTTTCCTTTATAGATTCAATTGCACTTTGCAGTTCACCAAGGTCTGCCCCTTTTTTCCTTATTCTTGTATTATGCTTCAGAAGTTGTGCTAGAAAGATTCAAAAGCCAGATGTAACTGACAGAAATAATCACTTAGTTCAAAACTGAACAAAGTTCTAAGAAACTAAAACATTTGCAAAAATAAGGAGAAAGCTTTCTAATTGATTTTTTACTGAAAGCTAAAGCTTTATTCTGGAGTCAGCTATAGCACAGGACAGCAAGATAAGCATCTGAAATATTTTAAAACACATACTGTATTAACTACTAAAAGCACCATCAACAATAAAAATCTGTCTTCTATCAACATCCTGCTCTACAAATTAAAACAATTAAAACCACCCAGCTTTTTTTTTTTTAAATAAAGAGTTTGCAAACACTTATTTTTTTCCCACAGATATTTAATATGTGCAGCATTTAGGCCTATCTACATTATATATGGATGCTTAAAAGGACAGGGAAGTTTCCAATCAAAATCATGAGCCATCTGCTTCTTTCGTTTTTCTAGGACACACTTAATAATTGTGATCTAAAGAATACAATAGTTTATAATACAAGCATCCTGAGATAGAAGAGTATGTGTGACTACAGATTTCCATCAAATTGTGAAATAAATTTACCATTTCTATATGCAAATGTATCTTTTCCTACCTTCACTTCCAGAGGAATCCTGATTATCAGGCTCAGGGGACGAGAAACCACACTCCCCCTTCTTCTGCTGACCAGTTGGTTTTCGTTTGATTTTTGGAACACTAACCTACAATTGAAAGACTTATGAATTATTTCCCAAGAATGAAGAATGTGCTGCTTTGCCTCAATTTAACAGTAACAGTTACAAGCACAGTATCCAACATAAGAAGCTCAAGTTAAGATTTTTAATGTAAAAGCAGCCTAAAGTTTGTGCATCTTCTCTTTTAAGGGAAAGGTCATACAAAACTGTTGAGATCAAGTTTGAATGCTTTATATCCCTATCCAATTAGTAATCTCCCATAATAAATAAACCATGCAACAGAGAAGTGAGAGACTATGGACTGGGTAAACTACATTTTTGTAGGATAACAACAGTATCTTCCATCCCTCCGAGTGCTTTGATGAACTTCATACACATAATAAAATACGCACGAGTTCCTGGATCTTGTTGCAGCAGCTAAAAAATAAAAAATAAAAAAAAAACCAGAGCATACCATTGGTGTCCGATGTCGAACTTTTGTTTGGATGGCACCATCTTTTTCAAACTGGATCATATCATTCAAAGGGTCCCATGGTCTGGTACTAGACAGAGAGTGAATGTAATTCATTAATACCATAGCAATATAAATAAGAAATATTTTCTTATTCAAAGGACAATACTCAGGATATACAAGTCAAAGATCTCTCTCCCTACAGAAGGCAGACATTGAGTAAGTGATGCTATCTTTCACATATAGCCCAGTCTTAACCTGAAGGGACAAGAAAGCCAAGGATAAAATTCACGTCCAGGTCAACCCCTCACCAGGCTGGTAAGAGTGCAAGCCATTGTATTAAACCAACAATACCATTACGAAAATATCTGGCCAGAGATATATATTTTCCAAACATGGAGAGGCTTTCTACATAATGTAAAGTCATTCTGGAACCACAGGAAAACTAGGATCAAAATCTTTCTTTTTTCTTTTTCTTTTCTTTTTTTCTTTTAAAAGAGCAAGGCAAGGCAGTGGATACTGTAAATCACTTACTTCGATAACAATTTAGACATTTCTACCTATGTTTCAGTATGCCTAGAAGGAAGAGTTTGGGAAACCGTCACCTCAAATGCTTTCATCCGCAAGCAACTAACAGTCATAAAGACTAGTTTCAAGAGACAATAATGAGCTACATACAGTTTGCTTCTTCAGATGTTTAAGTGGGCTTTTGCAAGTATTGGTTGATACAGAATGAAAAGTCCAGCAAAAGATTCATAGCTCACCGGAGAATGACAAATAGCCAAAGGGAAGAGGAACGCTCTGTACCTCATTGAAGTAAAGCACTGGTTAGTAACCAGTTCAGCTGCAGAAAATGATTCTAATATAACAAATTTTGTACTTACAGAAGGGAAACAATCTTTATTCTAACCAAAATAATGATCAAACTGTCTTTCACTTAAAGTGAGAACATATAGTCTCAGGAAGAAAGATAAAACTTGTCTATAGACTCTCTCTACTTCTGGGAAGAGATGAACTTTATGCCAAAATACAACATCAAGAAGATGAGACAGGCATGCAAAGCCCAACATCCCAATTATCATCTTTTCAAGATAGAAATTGCAAGTCAGCCGTACGAAGATTGTCCTGATGCAGCTTTCTTGCGAGTAGACTGAATATGGGTTTTCTCTCATTTCTCTTACGTCTTTTAGAATGCTTGCAGTTGTTTCAGATGTGAATATACATCTGCATTTACATCTTAGCTTAACCTGACTTGAGTTAAATGTCATCTAAGGTAACTAGGTAAGAACAAGGCATTCCTGTCCCGAAAGTCTTTCCTATATATATATATATATATATATATATATATATATATATATATATATATATCTCCAGAGCTCTATAATCCAGAGCATTCAGATAACTTAACAAATGCCACAGCTCACCAAACATTTCAGAGAAAGTTTAAGAGAGTGTGCTCGCTACATGGATCAGATTGCAAGCTGGCATTACGTGCGTCAAAGGACACAGAGGTTACCTCCAGTGACTGCTGACATTCTAGACTGCTTTCTCCCACGTAGTAAGATTTCTGTGGCACATGCTTGATCTACAAGGCCTCAAGGAGGCAAGAAAGATTCACATTAACAAAATGGGTCTTAAAGCTGCAGGGGATATGGTAACTGATTTAAAGTGCAGTACTTTTCCTGATGATTTTACACAGAATTCAAAAGCACGGGAAGTCGAGTGGACTGTTCACAACTCTTCCAAAAGAAAGAAGCATCAATTACACTAGAAGGTTCAAACCAAGAGAGGGATCTTCACAGAACATATCACATGTAGCTGGGGAGCTCCCTGCTGCAGGATGTTTTTGGCCTTCATGGCCTTTAGATGAAACCAGAAAATTTCAAGAAAAAGGAATCTACTGAGAGTTAAATACACAGAATCTCTGTCTGGTTCCAAGAAGCCTCCAAGTTGCAAATTTGCTGGCGATTTGTGGAGTACCTAGGGAAAATATATTCAATTTTTGTACTCTTCCTATACATGCACTTTGGCCATCCTCCCAGCATTGCTGTTCTTGCGCACAAGTATGAAGGGTTCACACATTTAGCCATGGAAATATACTTTCAGCATCAACGGCTTCAAAGTTACTGAGCTCTTAGAGGGGTATATCATCTTTGGATATTTTACTTTACGATTCCTGAAGTACAGAAGAGTGCTTGATATTGAAAAAGAATCAGTAGAATCTGTGCATTTTGTGATCACAATCACTAGTAAAGGGCTCAGTTCCAAGCTGACCCTTGCAAGAGTTGGTGAGAGCACAGAATGTAGCCCAGACAGACAGTTACTAATTTTACTTTTTTATTTATTTGTTTTTTAAACAGGAACTCATGTGCCCAGGGTATGTTTGACCACTGAGCTGAGCCATCTGGCCCCAAAATTAACTGATGTTGTAAACCTACTACTCTCACAGAGTTACCCTAACAAATAATAAATTGCATAACTCAGTTCAACTGAGCATTGGCTTTTCTGATTTCTGGACACTAGAATTTCTGATTTCTGGTTAGCATGCCCATACGCACCATATTTTCCAGCCTGGAAAAATCTTTGTAGCTGCTGTAGTCTGTTTGGTTGGGGGGGGGGGGGGGAATGCATCCTGAAGTGTCATACCCAATAAACCCTAGAACACAGCATGAATTCAGAGAGGCCCATAACCATAAAGACAAAGAGGAAAACACCCATTGCAATGGTTACATGAAACATGATTCCCTGCAGAAGCAATCACTGTCTTTTCAACACCACATATTAACACCCTCTCTTTGGCCAATCAAGTTCAGCTAACAAATTATGAATTTTAATTAAAACATGTAACATGAATAGAAATATCAAGTAGTGTTGCACCGTTTTGCAAGTCTGAGCTCAGCCATATATCCAAGTACTTTTACTCCTGAAACCACAGCAAGAGGCTCAGCAACAGTCACTTTCAAATATATAACAAGCAGCTGTTACAGATGTTCCAGCACTCACTCTGCATATTTGTAGTGCCATTCTCCTGTGACTGAATCCTGATCAAACAGTTTGCACGTCCACTCTTCACCTTTAAGTTTCCTCTCTTTGGCACCCTTTCTCTGAGCTTCTTCCAGAACATATTTCTCTTGAGTAGCTTCTGTTTGGTCTTTGTTATTTATTGCTCGAGTCACTTGTTGCCAAAGCCTGACAAGCAAGCAATATAAAGAGTTACAACCTGGTTGACAGAAAAAATTGTAAACATTTCTCTAATTAGAGGCTAAGTAAAGGGACCAGCCTCTAAGAAGAATATCACCACAGTGTAATGCATCTTCAATCTACATTTTCATTAAGACTTTCCATGATTATAAGGTTTGTAAATAATGAGCTTGTATTTAACAGTGTTACTTTCTTGTTTCATAGGTCATGATCAGAAAATATAGTAAAACAGGAAACATCAGCTACTAGCTAATGTTACAATTTGGAGAAGATAATATGAGTTTTATTTTGTAAAAACAGTTACACATGCTTCTAAAGTGAACTTACTTCTCTGACTCAAAGTCACCTTGCTCTTCAAACTTCACTGTGTATCTAAGTAATCTACGCTGCTTGATATCAGATGTCGGGTTCCAGAAGGTCTCTGAAACATCTGTTCTTTTGTCACTAATGGTAACTTCACTGTCCTGTAACATATATAATTTAGTTAGCTGAACTGTAATAGTCTCAAATAGTGCCAAGATAACACAAAAGGGAGGAATAAGCAATTTTTGTAACATGAAATTCTTTTCTTTTGGATACATATAGCTAATAATAATTACATATGCTAATTTCAAAGTTCAATTTCTGCACCCTGTACTAGTTATAACTTGGAACAGAGAAGCAATGGAACCATCACAATGCCTCCCCAAAACAGTGGTGATGCTATCATCTCACCAGAACTGAATCAAGTTTGAACATTTCATGATGGTGCCGTAACAATTCCTCATAGTGCTAACACGTATACTGAAGACGTTTTGCAAGCTGAAAAATATTTTTTCATGAACTACTCAAACACACTCAACTTTTCCACCACTGAGAGTTGCAAGCAACATTATGTTCATTCTATAGTCATTCCTGAGACTGACTATAACATTATAAGATTCTTGAGCTGACTGTAGCAAGATCCTTTTTTATGAAAGTGGGACTTACCAGTTCTCAAAACTTAGGAATTTGTTTTGTAACTGAGTACTGTTTTCACTTGTCTTAACTGTCAGCTAGAATTTATAAAGTACTATCACTCACTACTTACCCAGTGACCCTCCAAAATAGCCAGAACTTCTTTGCCAAGCTTAATTTTCCCTGATATTTGATTAACACTGTCATTGTTACCCAAAAATGGCTGTAAAACAAAGAGAAATGCTTTCATTTTTATTTTAATAGCAAATAGTATTTTCATATATGTCAAGTGTTAAGGAAAGAAGTACAGTTATGAAATCTGATGCAAACAGCCCTAACTGCTTTCAATATAATAGCTTCTGCCTATTTAATCCCAGAAATCAGTATAAAACCACAGAAAGTTGTTCTCTCCCTCTGTATTTTCTCAAAAGCTTTGCTGGACAGAAGTATAAGAATTGGCTAAGGAATCTAGAAAGAAAATGGTAAATAATGCAGGAAACTATTAGTGACGATATCATCCTGGAGGAAGTTGTCATTTACTATACTAGTTTCACCACTTTGTCAAGGGTCCTTTGTTACTAGGGATGAACTCTTGCAGAAGCACCAACAAATACGATTGCCAGGGATTTCTTTCAGCCCTTTTGATAATCTGCACATGTATCCTGTGGGCTGACAAGGCAAAACTTCAATCAATACAGCCTAACTTATAATTTTCACCTATAATTTCACCTGAACACAGTTTCCCCCTCCACATGCTTCTCCTTTACAACTGTTTGTTCAGCTTCAAATCAAATTTTGCCTCAAAGATACCAGAAGTATATTTTCAGAAGTGCAAGCCATCTGTATGTAGTAGAGAAACCTCCGTTTAGCCTTTGTGAGTGGGAAGGTGGCAGTACTGCAAATATTAACATTAATTTCACTGTACCTACTTATTAGGTTTTGAACAATGTTTCTACAGCACATACAGCTCTCAAAAACAGCCCATGTAACTTAGCCTTGGGCATCAGAGTGATCAAAATGCTAGTCAAAACCTTTGCATCATCTTTTCTCAAGGAGTCACAAGTAACTTAAGTTTTATGCAGGATGGAAGAGAGAAACTTGGGTTTGAGTTCTCCTTCAGTGGTTCTCCAGGTGGTTTAAAAAGACCCTGAACATTTTCAGCTTAAAAAAAAAAAAAATCATCATGGGGTATTAACAACAAGATATCATTAGCACCTTACAAAATGCCTGAGACACATATCAGATTGCTAAACACTTTTCATGTTCTTACAAACCATCCTAGACGCACGCTGTTGCCCCTGCAGGAGATAAGACAGACCCTTGCTTTTACCTGCTGTAGCTGTTCTTAAGATTCACGCATTTAACAATGTTAGTAGTGTAATGGAAGTGTCATTATAATCAGAGATTAAAGACAGAGCTGTAAATTTCAGTCCAGACCTTTGGATCCAGACGAGTATATTAAACAAACAATACACAACAATATAAGTCCTATTGTTCTAAATTGCTGCTTGCTAGATACACATAGATGGATATGCGGCAATCAACATGAAAATTCCTCAGTTTCCCAAAAAAGACAAAGAGCCAATGCCATATTAAAGAAAAGGAAATTAGATCATATCTACAGTGTGACCTGATCATTTATTATGCTCATTCTCTTACGGTGCCCACCCACAGCATTTCCTAACCTTGAGCTTGAATTCAATGGTTGCACTGTAGCCAGTTTTTTCACAGGTGATGTTGACAGTTCCCCCAAGCTCTAAAGTCATTGTGCCATAAAGAATTCCTGGAGAGGAAAAAAAAAAAAAAAAAAAAGAGCCAAAATGAACATTTATAACTAAACAAGATATAAAACTTAAGTTCTTTGGGCACAATTCCTACAGTAAACACTGCTGTGTCAGAAGGAAAATAGAGAACAGTTCCATTTATTGTCTCTTCAGATGACCTTTCCTAATTATGAGCATTATCTTTCTGTCAAATAACATAACCCAAACACACACAAAAATCCAAGTGAATTACATGCATGGTGGAAGAACATGCATGTTGAAAAAAAGTATCTGCACATGCATCCATTGTAAGTGCTAATTTTTGTCACCAAAGCCGTTACCAAAAAGATACAGAATATCAAAAACATCCATGAAAAATTGAAAGAAAAGGGCCTACCAATCTAATGTCAAATTATTTAATTCTGCTAACTCATTTCCATACATCTCAAATGAAGAAAGCGTTATAGTTGCTGATTGGCCAAATTCTGGCAGAAAGTATACAGCTGGATATACTTGGACAAGTAGTAGTTTAAAAATCAGCAATACTGCAATGTATTTTGTACAACTACCAGACTTCCAGAAAGCTTTACAAACTACTAATGGGTTTCCTATGCTGAAACTAGAGATAAATGGGCATGATTTACACTCAAATAATGTATTCAGGGGTAGATACTAGCCTGACATTCACATTTACAAGAGAAAAAATACTGGAGAAGCTCAACAAAACTGTTCTTTAGAAAGAAAGCAATTCAAACTCAGTTAATTACTGTCATATAACAACAGATAGCTATATATATGCTTTTCCCATTTATGTTGAGAAAAAAAATCCTTCTGTCTGAGCCAAAACCAGATCATTGCTCAAAAAACAACTGTATTTTTGTCTTGTTAAAATAGGTGAAAGTCTAGACAAAGAGAACCAAAGTTGTCTATGTTCAGAAAACTCTTCTCAGTTGACGAGCTCAAATCCAAGACAACGTACTATTTAGAATAACGAATCTCTGTTCTCATAACTTTGCCATCTAGCAAGTGAAAAAAACCACACTACCTTTACAATGAGCGTATGGCATAGTCATTACATAATCTTCTCCCCTATTTAGGAACATTAGCCGTCCTTCTCCATCTAGTATGGCAGATAGCGAATTCCCTAAAATTTGAAGAGATAATATTTGATCATGTAGTTTTCCCCCTGCAAGACAACAGTCAACATTTCCTAATAATTGAGCAACAAAATTAAGAACACTGGTATATTCAGTGCTGCAATCCATCCTTTCTAGTGAAGACACTAGAAAAAGCAGCATCTCCAATTATAAATCAAAATACTGATTACTCCCATGATCAGCAGTAAAAACTTTTTAAGGAAAGGTGAATACAATGATCAAAAACCCAATTCCTTTAACAGCCTTCTTCTATCCACAAAACTTAGCTTGTGGCATATGCGCACATTTTACACTTCTTCAATATCCAGAAAACATATCCAGAAAACATTATATTATTTACCATAGAATTTGGATTTGGCCAGAATGCTACCACTAAGGCAAAACCCATCCTTGCGGTTGCTAACATAGAAGGCAGATATTGGAGGATGATGAGATACCTGTTGAAAATACACATATTTGAACAAAAACATTCAACATAGTATAAACCTTGAGCTAACAACAGAATACAAAATTCAAGTTTTAGACATCTTTTAGACAAAGATCAAGCAAACAGTCTTACTGGATTTCAAGAGTTAATCAGAAAACTAATGGTTGACTTTTACTGGAGGAAGAGGGAAAAGACATGCTGGAAACACCTCTCTGTCTCTCTCGCTTGCTATGTCTCTGTCTCAGAAGACAGACTAAAAGAGTCATTTGTAAAAGAGCAATGCTCATCAGGAAAACCTTTTGAATATTTTTCGTGTATTTAAATACTTTTTTTGAAACTGCCACATCATTTGTCTAGCACAAAAATGCTATAAATGTATTTTTCCCAAAAACATTTTTTCCAGGTATTGCAACTACCTGTTCTGCAATGTAAAAAGTCTTGCTATTTGTCCTTGGATGAATCCACATGCAGCGGAAAGTCTCACCAAGTATAGGATTGTAGGGTTTTTTAAGTCCCTGAAGAAAAACAGAACAGTCATACATTGCAGGTAGAGAACTTACAAAATACTTTACCAGTCTGACACTGAAGATAAGACTGAGGAAAAAAAAAAAAAAGCATAATATATAATTTAGAACATGTTGTACTTGAGTTCATCATTTGAATATCATGCACATTTATTCTACTCTTCATTCTATGGGAACCAGCACAGACTTGGTACATGCACTAAATTTTCCCAGCCTACATATAAGGACAAAAAGAAATTGAAAATTATAGTAGGAGAATTATTACAGACCTATTGTATGAAGTTAGCTAAAAAGTACTTTCATCTGTCAATACTGTTTCCCACTAACATGACTACAAAAAGAATATATAGTACAAAGCTAACTGAAGAAGTGGAAATATTACTATTCCCCCTCACCAGAAATACGCCAAAGAGTGGTAAACAAAGAAATGTCTCAATTTTATCTCAAAAAATTTAGTTCAATTTCTACATCAAGGGAAAAAAAAAAAACAGTTGAATATAGTCTATTTTAAGTATGGTTAGCGACCAAAAATGTCCGATTTTCCATCGTATAAATAACGAAAACTTAACCTTGCTTTTAAAAAAAATGCATAACAACATAATTAAATAACAAAACATACTCCAACACATCCCAAAGCTCTGAAACTAGACAGAGCCTCTAGCATAATGACAAAATATGTGAAGAGACACCTTTGGCTTTTTGTAGAATCCCGACAAATACCACTTCACTACTTTCTTCATACGGTTGTAAGCATTCTCTTCAAGAGCAGCTCTATGAAACAAATGGAAGGGACAGATCAAATACAGAAATGAATTACATTATGTACTGTTTCAGTTATAACATCCTGTAAATCCTTGTGATATATCTTATAACTAGGAGCCGACCAAAATGATGTATTGTGATTTGCAGTACTGTAAAACTTCCAGCATGATGCATCAAAATAAAAATTTTCAAACAGTTGTCTCAAAATGGAAATCAAACAGAAAATCAGAAACAGCTCTTCCAAAACGGAGTCTTTTCCAAGAAGGGAAACTCTAACTGTACAAACAATGAAACATAGATTGCCAGAAACCTACCAAAATAACAGCAAGAATTTGTGTAAATCCAAAATAAATTCAAGGAAAACATTTCAAGTACAGTAAGTTAGTGTTTGTTTCAGCCAGTCTGTTCCACAAGTTTCCTCTCACCTACAACATACTCTACAGAGCATGAGGAAGCCTGCGTAGAATGTATTTGACCATACTATTTTGTATGCAGGCACACCTTGGAGATATCGTGGGTTCGGTTCCAGACCACCGCCATAAAGCGAGTCTCGTCATAAAGCGAGTCACACAAATTTTTTGTTTTCCCAGTGCATATAAAAGTTATGTTTACACTATACTGTAGTCTATTAAGTGTGCAATAGCATTATGTCTAAAAAAGCAATGTACAAAATGTGACACAGAGACACAAAGTGAGCACATGCTGTTGGAAAAATGGCACCAATAGACTTGCTCAATGCAGAGTTGCCACAAACCTTCAATTTCTAATAAAGCAAAACAAAACAAAAACCCCCCAGTATCTGCAAAGTGCAGTAAAATGAGGTATGCCTGTATAAGATTTCAATGTGTAAATGACTGAGCAGACATAGCAGGATAAAAATTGTTTGAATGATAAAAGAGGAACATACAAAAACCCCTCCAAAACCCAGAAAGCATTATGTTCCAAGTATGGGCAAAATCCTCCTTGGAGGACTACTCTGGAGTACCTTCCATGGAAATTTTCCCCAAGGTCAGGTCTGGGAGACAGTGCTACAAAACATATTGCACGTGGTACACAAAGGACAAAATTACTAAAGTAAACCTGAGGTCTCTTAACATTTAGAAAACCTACTTGTCCAGTGAGTAATAAAAATAATGTTTTTGAAATTATACTAAATATTTTGTTTTCTATCTTTGACTCCTGCTTCTTTCTACTGCTAACAGACCCTGCACCTGTGGTGTAATCCACCTCAGAAGACTGTGTTTTGAAAGCATATTTACTTTCATGTTTAGTTTGACAAACTGAATCCTTCTCTCTTTCAAAAAGAGAACTGTATCTTTCCAGACCACATTGTGAAACTTTAGGCCCAAACAAGCTCTCTCTCCTTCCTATATAACAGGGAAAGACATAAAAAAAATGTTTATTTTACAAAGCCAATCAAGCTTAATCACAAGAAAGAAAAGTAGTGCAGGATGTACAGTATTTAGGCCTTTGTATCACTAAATCCTGTTCCAGTTCTTCCATCCACTCCAGTTCCTCCATTTATAAAAGATACTGCTTTAGAAAACTGATATACTCATGTACAGAACTGAGAGTTGAATAATATTTCAATTTGTTTCCTTTAAAATACTTGCTTTATTTGAGCATGCAAATACATTCTAAACTTGTAGGTAACCAAATACTTTTTTAAAAATGCTAACTGGTACTGTTTTACCATCTTAAATATGCATCCTAGAGAAAAAAACTAATTTTGAGAAGGCTTTTAACCACTCTCTAAAAGCTGTAACAGAAGTGTCTGCAACAGAATTGTTATTAAATTACTAATAGGGGACAGCCTTCAAGATGTACCATATGAGCTCTTAAGCATTTAGTTTTCAAAAAACCAAGGATATTTGATGATTGATATATTGCCAGACAAGCATTCAAACACTAAGCAGTCTATGACTTAAATTAAGAAGAGCACACAAGGAACAAACGTTTTAGTATCTCACCTGCTAATCAGTTTTAGTTTAAAAATGAAAATAAAGAAAACCAGAGATAGGATTGACTCACTCAGACAAAAAGTCTGCGTGGTAGTAGTAATCAGACAGCTTGTCCAGGAAGGAACGAGGTTCCAAGATAAACGTAGGCAATACAACCTTGGACAAGTCCATTCCTGGACGGACTTGCTTCAGCAGTGTCCAGATCAGACTTTTGTTTTCTTCTGACACTACTTCCGTCTGAGCAGCCTCCCCGGCCTAGGATGAATAAAAAACTGCTTACAGAAAGGTGAAACAAAATAATTTTTAAAAGAGAGATCAACACATTCTAAGGATGGAATGAGAACAGAAAACTGGATACTCAGAAGAGGTGAAGTAACTATGGGAGAAAGATCAAGTTCCTCTAAACAGACATATGATACATCTTTAACGCAGGATGCCAGATTTACTATCCAGCATTAAAAACCAGATTTGTTTCATCAGCCCTAAAACATCATAGAAAAATTGGAGATAGAATATTGTTCAGAAGTCCTCCCTTAGCTTTTTTTCTAGGTATCAAGTACCTTTTCCTGTGTTCTCATGTGCGGAATTTATAAAGCAAAGGGCTGTTTATTCTATCAACTTTTCCCCACCATGAAAGCTGCCACATTTATGCCTTTCACCTGCCTCAACCAGTCAACGGTATCAGTTGTTTTCCCTCAAAGAGCTACTTAGGGTTTAGTGAGCAAAACCAGCAGCCCCACCCCAACATGCCTCCCTTCTGTCCAAGATGATGTGAGATATTTCTCCTTACAGCTTCTGAAACCAAAAGCGAAGCTGTAGGAAAAGCAGCCTTCTTTCCAAAACAGTTCTAAAATGCACAGTCAAGAATTAACTATCAACCTAAACTTTACTTAAAGGCCATGCAGAAACAATACTAGAAAGTAACAAAACACCAAGCAGTTTTGTCCAGTAAGTATTAAAAAATGGAAAATTTCTCACAGCACATGAGAGAGAGGAGATTTCTGAAAAAGTTAATTTTGGTTTTTGGTTACAAAGCTTTTGGTATCTTAATAGCAAATTAAACGAACAAATCCCCCTCATATTTGCCTCACGTAGATGCACAGGACAACCCGCACAAGTGGAATGGTAACTTTGCGCAATGTGGTAGAATCTAAGGTGACCACAGAAAGGACAGCAAGCCTTCTACTGAAATCCACAAACCCCATGGCTCTTCAACTCCTCTCTTAAAAAGAAAAGTAGAAAAAGAGAGGCAACAGCTTGCGTTAAAATATTTACAGCTCCTACTTCTTTATTTGAAGAAAAAAACCCTACAAATAAGTTAATGAAAAGCAATTAGAAATAACAACAAAAGGACAGAGACACAGTCAGCTTCTCTTGCAGGTGGTCCTTTCAAAAAAATCAATGCCTTCAGTTATTCAGAGCAATATTCCAAATAATCTTCTCATTATCTTTCCTCAAAATTTCAGACAAAAGCACAACAGTGGTATGGTATAGCAGAACATGGGTGGAAAAAAATTTTCCCCAGTATTGCTAAAAATACAAAAGCCAATCCTGCAAGTCAGTTTTCCAAATATGATTTGACCCCTAAAATATCAGCTTGCTCTTTGGAAAGGAGGTCTGCCCACTACATAAACAGCACTTTACCTCCCCAAGTTCTTCATGACTCTGTTCCAAATAAGTAGTTTCCTTAATATCGATTGGTTCAGGATCAACATAAGAATCGTCCTGTCGCTCTGATGTGTCACTGTCACTTTCTTCACTTTTCCCCAATCCATCATTATCAGATTCATCATGATCATTTTCCTTATCAGATTTGTCAGAGTACATATCCGGATCTTTAAACTGATGCCTTTCAAGTTCACTGTCATTTAACCTACAAAAAATAAAGACAAAATGAATATCAACTCCACGCACTAATTTTTTGTTTCTAAACCAGGATCTTGACAAAATACAAAACATTAGTGCCAGTGAATATCAACCCTGATCTGGCAGCAATGTCAAACTAGCTTTGCTGGAGTAATGCAGGATGCACTCTTTTCACTGAAATGTTATATGCACTAAGTTTAGTTTCCTTATATTTTTACCTATTAAATTCTCAGATTAGTCTTCCCTGTATAGTTTCACTATATACTGGCATGCATGTAGACCAAAAAAGCCTGAAAGTATATGTAAAGTTCACTGTTTATTAGAGAAGAAGTTATGTTTGGTAACACTTCAAATAACTTTTATTCATAATATTTGTTTGTGCAAATGCATGAGTAGACAACCTAAATAACATGACTGAACCAACTGTTATATAGTGCAATAGCACTATAGCATAATTGGAAAGAAGGAGAAAGACTTCTGCAGAGTTTGGATAAATGGGATCACACTAACAGGGTGGGGAAGTGGCTCTCTATCTAGGAGAAAAAGATAAAATGAAAACAGGAGATTCTTTATTTGAAGTTGTACTTCATACAAGGCACTAATTGGCAGGTGGAGAACATTGCCTCTTCTCTCAGATTAAGGCAGTATAAGTAAATATTGATTTTTTTCAAAGATATAGGAGTTAACTTCAGCTGAGAGCTGGCCTTTTTAAAATTTTTGACCAAGCCCCAGCAGAGCATGCCTCAGTCTTTCTGGGAGGCTGTGCAACTGCGTAACCTGCAGTAGGAAGTGTGTAGGGCAGTGTTAATATGGAGCTAAAACCACCTTCACCTTTTTTCACCCTCTCCTGCCAACCTCATTAAAACTGAGACTGAAAATTTTTTGTTGCTTAGATAGTTAAACACTGAACACTCTTAGAATAGGCTACATCCAAAGAACTACTTAATTAAAACATCAGTCTTAATTAAGCTTAACAGTTGTAACTAATTGCTGTGATTGTAATTCAGGCCAGCTGAAGAGTTCTTATCTATCAGACCAGAACACAATGACATTAAATTACTATTCATGACTACAGATCTTCAGCTGAACTGTACAAAGCAATTTTACTTTTTCATGAGAGAATGGAAGGAGCAAGAACTTCCACAAAGAGACTGTTTGGTCATGTGGATAGAGCCATGAATTGGATCTGAGGCAACAATCTGCCTTTTCTCAGACTGTTTATGCCAGAAAGAATTGTGTTTCTCCCAGTGCAAAGCTTTACTTCCACCTCAAACACAGAAACATACTTTAACAGCAATACAAACTTCCTGCCCACCCAGAAAAGACAGACAGGCAACTGACTCTCCATACACGTGAGTGATTACTCAAAATATTTTTTTAATGTCAATCAAAAGTATATTGAATTTGTGGAAGATTACTCAGAAAAATCATGAACAGCTCATGTTTCAGACCTAATTATTTTAGATAAAGGAGTAAATCTTTTGTATTTTCTAATGCACTTTGCTGCCACAATCAAAGTGTTTGAAAACACAATTATCATGCTTGTTTACTAATATTTTTATGAGAAAGTTCATTATGCTCCCAAAAATCTAGCTGAAAGCATTTATTAAATTGAACAGGCAGTTACTCAAGTGTACTCAGTCACTGGATACCACATGATAACTTTTATCCACTTTCTGATACCAAAAAGGCTGAAGAGATCCAAGTGTGAGAATTCAGCTTTTGTGCTGCTTTTGACTTGAGTGACTTAACTTTAAATAGAGTGACTGAAGTATTATTAATTCATCTCATGAATCAAAGCTAAAACATGCTGAAACTGTTTAAATAACTATATTATTCATACTTTAACCAAAGAACAACATATATTCAGATCTACCAACTTTTATCACACAAATTGAACTTCATATTTTCAGGTGAAGCATACAAGAGAGACCAACTTGAGGATACCAAAAATTAAACTTTAACAATTGAGCTGAATATTTAAAAATTACAGATGTGATAGCCCACTTTGAGTTCCTTGGGCCAAACCTCCCTCTGTACCTAATTTTACTCTTACAAACCTTTACAAACACAGAGCAAATAAGGCATCTAAAGAGAATTCAGGAGCAAAAGAAACTGCAAGCTTAGAAAGAGATTCTCCCTCTGGAAAACTGAAGTTACTGCTATGAGGTTTTGCCAAAAGGACAATCAGATTTAGTAATTAATTTACTTACGGGAAGTTTTCTCCACTGTGTAAGTTGTTAGCACGAAGCAGACCGTAGAAAGACACATGTGTGCTGTCTGCTGAAGAGTTCAAATCATGTTCTTTACCTTCCCTAATCATTGTACGTTTAAGTAGACTTGAACATTTCAAAGCCAATTCCAAAGCATCCATCCAACACCTGCCTAAAGACAGATTTGTTACTAGAGTAAAAATTAAGTATTTAACCAAACTGTACAACTTCAATTTCCTAATTTCACAGTCCTTTCTCAATCTGTTCATTGAAGACGCACTTCAGTGAAAAAGAGAGGAGTTGTTCTATGTTACATGCATTGGATTTCATAATCTGGTGACAAAATCTGGTGGTGACAAAAATAACTCATGGCTACCCAGCTCCGGTACAAAAGATGTTTCAGGGTAGAACAAGCAAGGTAAGTTATGCTTCTATTACAGTATATTCTAGTATTTCTTCCTTAATGTAAGTATTGCGGTTCCATCTAGGCCCTAACTGTTGAATTCCTCCAAAGCTGCCTGCACCATGCTCTAGTTTTGAAGACTAAGTAACTGCATCACTTGGCAAAATTTGCCAATGTAATACAATAACAATGTGAAAAAGGAGCTATAATGGTAACATATAAATATCACTTCAATATAAAGCATTGGATATTTTAATTTTTCACAAAAAGTCATGTAACTAACAGAAAATAATTTGTTCATTCTTTCCATTCCTTATTTCTTCATTCCCCTGTATATAATCAGTTTCCAACTTGCAAGTCATTAATAAATAAAGTGTTTGAATATAATAATGAAGGTAGCATAAACTTACGCTTTTGGGATGAATTAGAATAACCCCAAAATGCTACTTCTTCTATTCCCCTTCAAATATACTATGTTTTAAAAAATCATCTCTTGATTTGAAGGCAAATAAAGTCCTACTTCTAAAGCCTGCACCGGTAAGCTTAATTAACCAACAGAAGGAAAGCAGCTGCTAAAGTAGTTACACAACAGTCTTAAATTTTGTTTCCCTTTTATAACTTTACAAGATGGTTGCACTAATATTGAGCACCACCTCCCCTGTGATGAAGGGTTGTTAGAAAACTATATTTTGAGGGAATTGTTACTGCTAGAGCTCTGCAATGTTACTGCATTTTATAATACATAAATAGTTGCATTAGAATCAAAGTATGTCCACATTAGCACTTTAAAAAGGAGCTAGGCTGAATATTAGACAAAAATTAACATAATGAAATCTGAAATAGCCCCTTTCCTCCTCTACCCAACCATAGCAAGGGAACTGTACAGAACCCAATGAGTTTCTTCAGGTCAATATTCTGCTTCAATAACCATGAAAAACTTCTAGTACCAACATAACTGAATGCACTAGGCTAATGGAGAGCTTTAACAACTGTGGAACTGCAAACACAATGCTGTAATAGATATAGTAAAAGAACTAAAGCCATCTCTCTTCTAATAAGTTCTCAAATCATGGAAAAATACTAAAATATCTATTTACCATCTGATTCTGAAGCAGCTCGGATGATCAAATAACTGCTGGGTAATGGCTGAGTTATAGAACCAACTGCTTCACCTTTTGGACCCTTGAAATACAAAACAGAAGCAACAGCATTAGATATTTTAATTCAGTTTTAGAGTTTATCATTCAAACTGACACAGTGCAGGGCTATTTGCTGTCACTCAGCACCATCTAATGATGACATGAATGGAAAGATGGACAGCCCTCTTTTACTGGATTTCTTCTTCAGGGTCCTCACTCTTAAGTACAGCTCCCAGTTCAACCCCACTTTAAAGAGAAAGGTCTTTGGCATTCAGATAGTTTTGGTGGTTTTTTTGGTAAATCATACTTGGCATAGTAACTTGCAAATGCTCTGCTGATGCCACTTACAGCAGGAAGACAAAAACATCAAAAGGGACCCTACTGGGGGTGTCACCCTCACTTTTAAGGGATTACAGCACATAGAGAGATTGCAAGGGACAAGCTATTCCTCTTCAGCTCTGTATTTGAGCTGAAGGGATGAGATTAAAAGCAAGCAAAACAAAAGGCGCTTCTGTGGGGAGGCTTAAGAGAGCTGATTTACAACAAATGCTGTCAAGCAGAAGAGCCCACATTTTTTTACAGCAGCCAGCTCTTCCCCTCTCTGGTCTCTGTTCTTTTTTGATGAGAGCAAAGATTCTTCTCGGTTCCTAACAGGACGCTATGGTTCATAAGCATAGCAAGACACAAGGGCAAGACAAACCACAGCAGAGAACAGGAGGCCCTTTTCAGTGATCCACTTCATGCTGATCTTACATGACAATGTGCTTGGCTTCTCAGCACTGCACTATGCTCCAGGAATGCAAGCTTTCTGCCTGTCCTCAGAAGACAGACAAGTCACTCTACATTTACAGAAAATGGAAGATAACCCCTCCCACCCAAACACTTGGCATCTCTATAGGTTCCCCCTTCTTCCTTTCTCCTTCCCTCCTTTCTCTTCAACTTCTCCACTATCCAATAGTCAATTCACAAAATATTTAGGTGCCTAACCTTAGACTTCGATGGAGTTGGTGCCCCCCAAAAAGGGCCATGCCCAGGTCTATAAAAGGCATTTAGATGCTTAAGTCCCTCTATAAGGAGTATCAGCAGGACACCATGACATTGTGTTCAACCAAAAGACACAGAGAGGATTTAAAATGCCAAATTTTAATTTTTGCTATGAAGTTTTGTGCATTTGGAATTTAAAAATTATTCCCAAAGACCCTTCTATTTTTGCCAAGCATTGTTTTGGGAATAGAATACCAAGCAACCATGCTCCTTTGAAAAGTTCACCCATGGAAACTTTAAGACAACTGATAGGCAAAGAGGGCTGTATTAAAAAATAATAATAATAATACTTGAAACTATCATTGAAAGCTGGGTTAAGCCTGCCTAACTGATGAGTTAACACATTTTGGTCTTGGTTGATTTCCCCAGAGAAGCCTAATGAAAAGTTAGTACACGGCTTAGAAGAGGGAATTTGAAAGCAAGCAGAAGTTTAGAGCAAAAGCAGATAAAGGCAGATATTTTAGAAGCAAGCATATGAAACAGCCAAAACATTTCCAGAAGTGGGAGGGGGATAGCAAGGAGTGTTGGTGGCACTTAGATACCAACACACACAAGCCAGCGCTGGTGTAAATGATGTTCAGCAACTTCTGAATAATAAATACAGAGTAACAGCAACCTGGGTGTTAAAAGATTATATATTGCAGCCCTCCTTCAGAATGAGTTGAAAGGTGCACCTATGAAAAGTGTTGGGTGAAGTGGAAATATGAGGACTGGGAGTTAACTATACAAAAGCCACAAGAGACAACACCATGCAGGAGCACTCCTCGTTTCCAGGGCAGATCACTGGGTGGGCATGTGGGGAAATGGTCTAGACTGGTGCCCCAGGGAGGGAAGGGCACTGTGGCACAGCGTGGCACATCGCAGTGCGGCAGGAGAGCTGCTGCAGCGCTGCGCAAAGGGGAGGGCAAAGTGCTACAGCACAGTGGGTGCTGCAGTGCTGCGCAAAGGCCTCAGCCATCACAAGTCCTCCAATTCTCAGGTTACAGAACACAGACTAAGGGCAGAGCTCTGCCCATGAGACCTGGGTGTACAGGATATAGTATTTACTGTGCACCAAATAACTGTAATTTGGGAATGATAAGATTGCTGCTGTGAGAAAGGTATACTCTTTGACTGCTTTGACAACGCAGTCATTAGAACTGAGCAAATAATTTTGCAGTGAACATTTAAGTAGGCTGACTTCTTTTGGAATAACTGCTTGTGGATCTTGATTTTCTGTAACTGATTAATGTTCCAAAAGCACCGGACATTTTTTATTTTGATGTCACCAGTTACGAATTCAAAACCAATTATCTGTATATTAATACTCTTTATGAGACATTGGTTAGTTTCCATTGGTTAGGTGACTTTATTTGAACTGTTTCTGTTCCTGACTAAATGACTATATAAGTACTCAAATGCAAGGCAATGGCTAAGTTTAAAATTCCACTTCCACAGATTAAAAAAACTTTTAAATTTACTTCCTACAGAATATTCATGCCAATAAAACTCAAATGTCATGAACATACATAGAAAGTAACAAAAATAGATAAGCAGTCACACTTTTAACTAAATTTACTAGTGAAAAATTATTTTCAATAATTTTTCTAGGTAGCAATCTCAGAAAATTAAAATGGCATCAGGACTGGGCACGTGAAGGAGAATGAACAAAATACAGTGCATCAGCAACCTCAGAGTGCATGAGGAACATCAAAGACCACAGCAATAGGCTTAAGGGAGCATGTTAAGTGACTGGCCTCAAACTACTGCAGAAGAGAATTTGCAATCTGCCAAAAGTGGAAAGTGTGTTCAAGCAAGAAAATCTCCTGCAGTACTTACACCTGTGTAAATATTTTCTTGCAATGTCATCTTCCTAGGCTGATGGCAAACAAGGTTCATTTTATCTGAGACTTCAGGCTTGTTCTGGTAAATCTACTCTGTAAATCAGTCAATTGCTATTATGCTTATGAACGTTTGCCTCACAGTAATAAATCTGTAACTAGGAAGTTAGAGTTGACTAGGAAAACAAGGCAGAAAGTTTCAAACTTCAAGGCCTTTCATCTAATTAAAACTAGTAATTCTCAACTGCAAATAGCCATACCAAAATGAATAAATGCCACTCCAGCTCTCAGCACATTTAGAATGGACAATATCAATTTGTTCAGGTTCAAAATTTGACCTACCTTAAAAAAGTAAAAAGCTGGTGGGCCATGTCCTCTAAATTCTAAATATCTAGTTAAAAAAAAACAAACAAATCCATTTCTCATTGCCAAGCAATAAAGAAATATAAGATTGATTTGTGATCTTCTGCAGACAGGCCACCACTTTGCAATGTAGGTATAAATGATCATAAATCATTAAGTCACATTAACACCACACATGCTGTAGCTTTGTAAAAGAGTATGAAGTTTGTGTTCTGCAAATGTGACATCACAACTAATCAGTGAAAAATCCTCCTAAACAATACTGAAATAAAATTATTCTAAAAAGTAACTACAAAAGATTCGATCTACATGTCATAAATTTAGATAATACTGATAATACTTCAGGAAGAAGACCTCAAACAAACATCAGGAATTACACTTGCTGACTAACTTCCTGGTCTGAGATAAAGAAGAAGCAAAAACAGTGTAGCGCATTCCACAGATATCACAGCACCACATCTATATCAATAAAAGATTCACAAGATACAGTCCCACAATTAGTATCTGTATTAAGATGTATGTCGCAGAGGGAATACTTCTTTCTGACAAGGGTTTTAATATTGTACAATAATTTCAACTAAAACAAGATGTAATTTCAGGAGGTAAATACATTCACTTGTGCTATGCTTCCACACTCCTGCTCCATATGTACACATAAAACAAGGACTCTAATAGTTTTTTTTATTCAAGTATAAAACGTAAATAATAGCAAATTTTGAAATAAAGATTCTCATGAGAAACTGAAATAATCCTTTACTGTGCAGAACACACTATGCTTTTCAACAATTATGGGCTAAGAACTACTAATAGTATTATGTCATGTATGACAAAGCAAACACCAAAAGTGAAGGAAAATATTTATCTTTCTAAAATTTCAGCAAAAAAAAGGAACATAAGTAGGTAACGAGTTGTAATATATACTATTGTACAATATACTATTGAATGTTTTATTACATCCTTAATAATAGAACCGGAAGCCAAGAAATGCTTATAACCCATCTCAGCTCTTTCATTCTGGCAAATCACTTCCTTCCTTAAATGTCCCACCACAGGTAATGATCGTAAGATCAGATTGGATTGAAATAAAACACAACATTATGTACTATACTCTTTTCTTCCGCTTACACCACTGCCAGGGACTGAACTGATTTCTTTAATGGCATCTTTCCACACACCATATGAAGCTATTTAAGCATATAGAGCAGTGTAAGCTATACAGCATAAATCAAATACCTTTTGTAATGAGGAAGAATAGATGTTGAAGTTTTACATTCAGAATAGGCAAACCAGTTAAGCTTTAACAGAATATCTAGTCCAACTTTTCATTAAGGTTGTTTTCACTCATAGTTGGTAATGCTAATAACACATACAGTTCTTAATGGATGACCACTAACCTTTACAGCCCATATGGACTGCTCCAAAGGATGAAAAAGTTTGAAACAAAAGCCATCTTTTTTAGAAGGCCTCTCAATGAGTTCACAAGCATTCAGGAGCACTGTTCCTACCCACTGGCCATTTTTGGGAGTTTTGTAAATAAGCAAGACTCCTGGTTTTAGTACACACCACAGCTTGGTCCAGCTTTTCAAGGTACCACGAATCTAGAAGATAAATAGTTAAAGTTAAATCTGAGTGAAGTCAGTACCAAAATCATTCCCTTTAACAAAAGGGCAACTAAAATTGAATTTATTTAGTAGCTTTACTCCAAGCAAAGTTTATCGAGTGTATAAAGTTTTACCAAATGTTTATTCAATTTCATCAAAAGAACAGTAAAAGTGTAATCTTAATGCCCATTCTTCTACTCTTTCTTGATGAAAACTTATTCTACAAATGGGTGTGTGTGTATGTGTGTGTGTGTGTGTGTGTGTGTGTGTGTGTGTATATATATATATATATTTTTTAAACACACACACATACACACACACACACACACACACACACAGATCTGGATGTACTTGGAGATTTCATCTGAAACCTCCATGAATTTTTCTATTTGGAAAATATTTTACCACTAGTATGAAATTAATATATAGATACAGATATATATAAAGGTATAAATATCTTTGAAAGCAGAGCTCCTCTGAAAATAGATCAGAAGCCTGGTGAGAAAAACAGAATAGTCACGAAATAACAACTTTCATATATACGTGTATTTCTTGGATAAAATCTCTTATAAATAGCTATTAACTTCATTCCATAGATGACAGGAGAACCTTTCAAGTCCCCGAATTTGCATATCTGACTAGGCTGCTTACAGCAATTGTCATCTCTGGAATTTAATTCCTTCTGCATCTTCAGGACTGAACGCCAATCTGACGTCTGAGCAGTATTCTAGCCTATTCACCTTGATTTTGCAAAAAGCTGGAGAAACTTTTCTCAGATAAACTATCATTCAAAGCTAATAAAATGAGTAACAGGCTTTTCTGTACAATTTGCAAGAAATAAGTTTACAAATTTAGGAAATTAAACAAATAGACTGCAGTACTTTTGATGACACTGACTACTATCCGTAAGAAATTAATTTCTCATCTTTTATACAAGTATTAGAGGACAGTTAGCTCTTACGAGAGGAAAGAAAAATAACCAGAAAGAGATACATAAAGAAGCCTGTATTCAAATATCTAACACATCTGAATGACTTTCGCTACTGGTAACAGAGCTTAATTCAAAGCGTAAAACAAAAGGACAAAATAAGAGTCTGAAAGCCAGCTCATCTGAAGTTAATTGCGATGCATATGAGATGTGACTACGGTGACTGCAGTAAGTAAGAGCTAGGTTTACTCCATTATTCCTCCAGGATTTGAGCAGAAAGACTCTGGGATGCAATTAATAGCTCCTGTGCTTGTAGAAAAACATTAATCAGCAACTAAGAGATAGAAATTTTTCTATTCTGGTGAGAAAGCAGCAGGCAGCTGCTAGATCTTCAGCTCAGGTTTCACAGTTAAATTCTGACCTTCAACCAGTCTGCCATAACAATAACTGATGGGTCTGTGATAGTGCTAAGTAATTCTTTCGTAGCTCTCTTCTTCTCTTCTCTGTAATTTTTCTTTTGAACCTGTAATTAATAATAAAAATATTTATAATGCCACAGACACAAACAAGTAATCACAGCACAAAAAGTCATCTATAAATACAAGTTAAGGAAAAAAACTTCTAAGTTCCATTTGCAATACAGATACAGAGAAGTAGCTTTAAAACACAATAGAGTATTTGACTTCAAGATATAAAAGACTCTTCAATGTTCTGTTTCAAGACCGACTACTTCAGATACTTCTGCAGTTTGTTTTTCAGACTGAGGATCATGAAAACTGCCAGATTCATATTTACAGGTACATTATCTGGTCAGTCACCTTCATTCACCAATTACTTTTCCTTGCCAGTAGAAATTCACAGTGGTATAATCTCCCCTCCTTTAGTGGCAAAAAATTTTACATTTCTCCTGCCATGTTATCTGCCAAACAGTGGCATTTGGTCTTGTTACAACACAGGCACAAAGCCAGTAGGAAAACTACAGGGACTGCAAGTTGTAACCTTGATAATTCTTTTCACCATCTCATTGCATGGAGTAGATTACATCCCAAGGTCCTTTCTAACCTAAATTATCCTATAATCTTCTGTCACCTTAAAGACTATATTACAGAAGCCCATACTCAAGTAACAACACAGTAAGATTGGAAAACTGAAGAGAATCAACAACACTACTTCTCACAATACTTAGATATTCCATAGAGGTCTCATCACTACTTGGCATTTGTTTTCTCACTGGAGAATATGGTAAAACTATATGAGTGTGTTTACAGTTCATGAGGAGATACTTTGAAATTGATTCACCTTGAGAGATTCCTTTTTTGTAAGCTTGCTTGAAGACAAAGAGATGTCCTTCTCCGAGCCATTGAAAAGTTTAGATTCAGACTGAAATTCACAAAATGCAGAATAAATAAGAGACGATAATAGATACCAGGATATACTATTGCTTCAGGCACTTTCACAAAAGCATTTGAAATGCACAGGTAGGTTACAAATATCCATTCACATTCACTTTTCTTCTGTTTCTTCCACATAAAAAGTAATATGAGCTGTTTACCATCTATTTATGGAGTCTTACTTCATAAGGATTATAAGGGCAAAAAGAGTCTGATTTCTCCAGAAGCTGAACTATATACAGTAAATATTTAGCACATGTACTCTGTTTCTCATATGTCATATTCTTGACTAGCTAGGTATTATTTTAGCAGACAGGTTTTCAGGGTTTTAGGAAAATCCTAGTATTTAAACCCTGGGGGAGTCCACACGTCTGACATATGCCTTCATTCCCAATCCCAGTCCCAATGCCTTCATAACTTGACAATTCCTCCAGACTGATTGCTATAGAGGCACTTACCCCAAGACCCATGAAGGAAAATACAGTCTCTTCAGTCTAGAATTTAATCTGTTCTATAAATTATCAGAGCACAGTTGACCACTACAGGTACTCGTTCTGCTCCTTCCTTCCCAGCCCCACGGTCTGACTATTTTTCAAGTCATCTTAGAGAAGCTCACAGTGCCACTAGATGGGGGAACAAGAAACTCAAGGTTGTTTATAAAACCTAAGTCCTCATTCATGAAAGGACAATATGCTGCCTCAGCACCACATGATTTCTTCCACCCTCTTCCCATGTCTTATAAGGTTCAAAGTTTATTCCTTTGCATCTGTTGCCTACTAGCTAAAAGGCAACTGGAGCCAGCCAAAGATTTCCTCTGGGATCCAGAGGAAAAGAAAAGGAAAAAGAAGAGAAAAGAAGTCTACTGCAGAGTTATCACTTGTCATTCTTATTGCACCTCAGGGAACATTGAGCAGGGATCCAGTATATATATGATAAATTACAAAGAGTTATATTTCTTTGTGCACTGAAATGTAAATCTGATTCCCTCAAAGTTCCTTGCTGGGGGGGGGGGGGGGCAGAAATCGATATAACCTTCTAAGCTTTGTAAATTCAAGGACATGGAAAACAGCTTCTTAGTCTGTTCAACATTTCTGAATGGTAATTTCAAATCTCAGACTACAATGCAACGTTTATTCACTGAATTTCTATTTTGAAGTACTATAAAGTGATAGTCAAAAACATACAAGTATTGAGAAAACCAATGATTTAATGCAATAATAAAAGTAGTGCCTTTAAACTTTTTTTTTTTTCCCTAGCACACAGGTCACTCAAACCAAAGAGATAAAAATTAAAGAATTACAAACAGAACAAACAACAGTTTAACCTTGGTCCTGCTTTGTCACCTCAGAATTAACACTTTACAGGAGTCTATTTAGATAAGGCTATTAATTTGTTATACTTGCCAAAAAGTCAAAATAGTCAAACACGCTTTTATTTGTTAAGTGCCAAAATTAAGCTAGTTTTATTTCAAGGTAAAGCACTGTTATTTTGTGCCAATGCTAAATTAGCATTTCCTGATTTGCTTCCATTCTCATGCATGAAGCATATAGCCAAAAAAAGCACCAAAAAGATAAGTACAATTAATGGCAAGAAGTGATCTTGCTATCTCAAAATCATTTGGGCAATCGGTGCTTCCTACTTCCACATACATCTTGAAAGAAGGAAGGAATCCTTATCGTTATGTATTAAAGATATGCTCTTAACACTCAAAATACAGCTTTAAGACAGACATACAACTTGAAATTTAGTAATGTAATTCCTCTGTCTAGAAGTTAAAGAAATACTGTACTTCAAATGTAGGAACAGAGGATGGAAAAATGCTCATCATTATTGCATAAGAAGAAATAATGAAGTTGTTACGCAAGGTATAACAGAACAACTTAAGTAAAACATTCATAAATAATCTAGTTGCTCACTAACAGAAAGCTAATACAATCTAAAGTCCATAAATATTTAAGCCCCCAAACACTAAGGATCCCAGGTTACAAAAATTCATTTTCTCAGTATCAGTCTTAAAGCTCACTAGTATGACACTATATTCACCTGTACAAGATTCTGGAATAGATTGGAGATTCAGATATTTTTAAACTAATAACTGTCTCAGTGCTACATCCACACAAAATAAGCTGCAGGGATCCAAATTTAAAGAGGAGAACATTTTAACAGAACCAATTGCAATTCCCAGTGAGGTATGTTCAGTACCTTTATACTAGATTCTGGGCAAGTCTCGTTACTGCTTTACTGATCCATGTTTAGAAAGAAGGGATGTTACTTAATCTCCACAGCTAGGACAGCCAACTGCCATCTTCTGTTAGCTTTAATATTATTTGTGGGGTATAAAGGAACCACTAGTCTTATTAAGCCACACACAGTTATTGCAAAAACAAGGATGAAGAAAAACCTATGTTAGGATAAGTAGAAATACCTGTCTCCTCTTGGATAACAGAAAAATGCAAGTAAACAAAGTAACAGCAAAGTATACAGAGATTTAAGATTCTGGACAGAAAAGGATCAAGAAAAATAGGCATAGGGAAGAAAAAAACACACTGGGTAGTAAAAGGTGAGTAATTAGAGTTTGAAATAAATCCAAGTTAAAACAAACACTTTTAACTTGACTTCCAAATCAAGGATGATTTAGAGGTTTCTGGACCAATATAAACATTTTGATCAGAAGCAAGCTGAATGGCAAAAGTACCCTTCCTTGATCTCCCTGACCGGTGAGGCTCTAGGATGGGGTAAAGGTGACACACGTGGAGGTTTGTGGTTCCAGTCAGACCCACAACACCAGCTCCAGGCCCGACTTCTCAGCTATGATGTCACAGAAACCCATCGACCTCAGGGCGACGCTGCCTTCCCCGAGGACAATTCTGATGACATCATTTAAGTAGGGAACTGTTACCAAAAGTGCTTAAGTCGCTCTGATTTTTTTCAGCATCTATTAAACATTTGTTTTAACTGGAGGAAACAGCGACTCCTCTTTAAGATTCTGACACAGGAAATATTTTTTTAAAATTTGTGTTGAGACCTGAGTGCATCCCCTCTCCCTTCGAGGGGTTTCCTGGCCTGTGCCTACGGCCAGCTCTGACATGGTGCAGCTGTGTAATGTTAGATGAGACAGCTATGAAAAGAGCTCTGTGAGAAAGCAGTGAGAAGCATGCATCTCCCCCACTTCCCCGGGAGCTGTATTTCAGCTCAGGTACTAGCCCTTTGCCCTAGCCTGAGCTAACGTTACAGATACGCCTGTGCCTGACCACATACCTCACTGATCCAGCACCCATGGATTTTGGTTTCTGGCTTGACCTCAGACCTGCCTCATCACTACGGACTTGCCTGGCAATCTGGGCTCTTGGCTGAGCCTGGTTACCACTCGCCTTGCCCGGCTGCTGCGGGCCTGCGCTCCTCCTCGTTGGTATAGTCACTCCCCACCCCGGGCTCACCTTCCCCTAGGGAGCAGCCTGCTCTTGCTGCACCCTGACAAACGGTTTTAAGTGTCTATTATCATGTTCTTCCTTTGTAAAAGCCAAAAAAACCAGCGGATGCACTAGCAGAAAATACAAGCACATATACTTAGATAACTTAAAGCATCTTTAAACTCTATCCTGTAGTGATGCTTAAGGAAGAAAAACAGACAAACTCCTCAGTTCAGTGATCAAATCATACAGAATTTCCCCCTTTGCAAAACACGGTCTCTTCCTCTCTCTTTTTCTTTTAAAGACATTAAAGACATCTGTTTTATGAAATATCTGATAAAAACATTTTTACAGAACTCCACATTCTAAATACATAAGAAACACTAGATAAAAATTCAGTGCATTGACACGACAGACACTTTTTGCTGATCAGAACATTCAGGTTCTGGAAGAGGAGACTGGGGATCACTATATAACAAGAGTAAAGGTCTTTTGGTTGCTCCGTGGTAGTCCATGTTTTCTTCCTTTTTAAAGTTTAACCATCCCAAGATGTTAGTGCTATGTTTCTGGTGACTGCAGTGTCTATCTCTCAGCTCCAGTATGTACGGTCTCAATTTTCACTGCATCTCAATAAACTTTTTTTTTTTGGGGGGGGGGGGGAGGGGGGGGACGACTATAACATGATGATTATGAATTTGCCGGGCTCCTGTCTTTTCCATTTCTATAAGACTGCCAGAGAGTATAAAGATGCATAGCAATTATATCTAGTTTACTGTACTACTGAGCACACTTTCCTTTGTGCTCTCATTGCCTCACAGAAATGGACCTTTATACATGACTTCTGAGGTACAAAAGCCCTTTCAATAAACAGAACAAAAGAATACATGCAACTATGTTTTAGACTGCAACTTTGTAAGCGATTAAACTAAAGCTTTTCCAGTTACAGTTTCTTTAGCATTCTTAAAAGAAGATTTGCTACAGCTCGGTGAACAGCATCCTCACCTACATCTTAAAGGACTGTAAATGCTGTTCCATACAAAGAGTTGGCTTAAATCCATTGTTACGTTTGGCTAGGCAAAACTGGACACCAAGATGACAGCAAGAAGACTCCACGTTTCCTTTTCACTAATCTGAACTGTAGATTTCCATGTGAGGTCATCTTGAGAATTGTATTAATAAACTTGCTTTAATCTTTATCTACTGCTAAATTTGAAGAGAAATCATCAAGATTATCTACAATGAAAGTTAAACACATTTGTATTTAATAAAAAAGGTACTCAGCTCTTTTGCATGCTGACATTTTTAAGCCAGTTTGAGGCTGCTTTCCTTACCTTGCTTTTTGATATAGAATGTGCTGTATCCTCTTTACTTTGTGACACATCGTCCTTCCCTTTGTCAAAACCTTAAAGAAAAGACGCATTGTTACAAATGATTTGAATACATTACATTTTACTTGAGCTAGCCTGTTAAATAAATTTAGCAACTTGTGTTTAACAAACAAGTGCAAGCAAGTCAGACGTTTCTTAGTAATGTTCTATATCATTTCAGCATATAACTTACCACAAAGATTCTATTGAGATTTTTTTTTAATTAAAACTAATTGAAAAATTAGTTTTCAAACAACACATACATATTAGTCCACCACATCAGCTGAAAACTTACTAGCTACCACAACATAGGCAAATTTAACACCCACTCTAGGCCAGAACATCCATCGTATTTGGATCATATTTGGATGGTGCTGCAACTGATCCAATAATCTGGCTGAAAAGCCTTGCATCACTCGAGACCAAAAAGAGTAAGCCTGAGCCCACCAGAGGGCACTACATCAACACATAACTTGTAAATAGACACCAGTGCTCTCCTGAGCTTCCCTTCTGTAGGCTGAAGAGCAACTTCAGAACTTTGAAACAGAAATTGGTACTTCAGACAGACCTCCAAAAGGAGAAGAGGAACCGTTTGATTTCACCTTCTTTGGGGAAGCTGGGGGGCTTCTGACTTCTCCAGACTTTTAGAAAAGCTTTATAAACTCTCTGTAGCAGTGTTGGGTAGCTTGTGTTTCTGATGTGGGATGTTTTTGAGAACTGGTATCTTTACTCTTCCACAACTTAGATGTTCAGAAACTTTCAGATATCACAGACTCATCTATCACAAACACACACCTTTGGAAGTTACACTGAGTTACAGAGGCATTAGGTTGGTCTTCAGATTACCCAAGAAATCCTGGATTCCCCTTAGTTTTGGTAATCAGGATTTTTTTAATTTAATACCTTTTGCAGAGACTGTCTTTCAGTATATAATTTTTAATCTGATTTTTAAAAATGAATGATACTTCATTTAAATTTTATACAAAGAAAACTTTACATGGTTTTACACAAGCCCTTCTGTACACAGTTTATTAAACTCTTCCTTTACAAAATTCTTCTATCCAACTAATGATGGGTTTGTTCAGGCACTAGAACCTATAATGTGGAAGTCTGCTTCGCCACAGGGAAGGAGTACCTAGACAGAGAGAAGATTTGTAGAAGTAGCACTGAATCCTGAAAACAAAAATGCATGTCAAGGTCCAGAGGCTCAAAGTCATGGTTAATACAACACCAAATACAAAAGCACATTTTCTACAGCAAAGGTAATCAGGTGATGAACAAACAAACAAAGTTGCTTCAAGCCTTAAAGGTCAGAACTGCCTTAGTTCACTGAGAAACTATTAAATTTGATGCCAGTTTTAGGGAATCAAGCATACACTATAACCATAGTAATGATTTACTTTTTTCTTTACTCCCACACCCAAAAGAAAGCCCCAACTAGGAACCAGGTTCAACTGAAAATGTAACATAGACATTTTCTAACGACTTTCCAGTTTTTACATATATAGAGTGAGTGAGTGAGTGAGTGAGTGAGTGTGTGTGTGTGTGTGTGTGTGTGTGTAAACGCCTTAGCAACTAGAATCAACAAGCAAGTGCTACATCGGGATTGTACTCCTTAAAGAAAAGCAGCTATAATTTACAGCTTGCTTTCCAAAGAAGAGCAGCTTTAATGACTTTACACATTTTTACCTAACGAGCCTTAAATCAGTCTCACCAAGCAGACATGAAAACAGAACGAGCTGCTCTGTACCCAAAGCATCAGACACAAAGAGCAAAGTTCAGCCATGTTTCCCTCAACCTCACTTTCTTGCTTCCAGTGTCTCCAGTCTGAAAGAGGCACATAGTCACTGATTTATAAACGTGTCACCACACTTACTGTGCCCTTCCTTAGTCACAGAGTCTGGAACACTTTGCAACACACCAGTTTATGACAAAAAACTACCAGTTGTAACTCCCTACCCTGCACTACCCTACTTGTAACTACTCTCACTGGAAGGAATAAGCTAACTTCAGCATACAGACGGCAGGCTTTTCTCCTTGTGATAAAAAGTAGGTTTAAAAAAAAAAAAAAAAAAAAAATCAGAATTCAGTTGCTGACCTAGGCACAACCTTACTCAGTGCAACAGTGCTTCTGCCAGCAAGTGTCTGTTAAGATGGAGGTATCCAGTACAGGAAATAGTCCTGTCTCTTAACAACAGTAGTTTGAGACCAATGCTTGCGGGGAAGTTTGTAGAAACATCACAAAAACCTGCATATGGGCCAAAAGTGAGGACAATATACAATTTGCCTTGGAAATACTTGGTCAAGGAAACAGCAAAATCAGAACAATTATATTCACAGGATCAACAATAAGAAATACTGTTTTTTCCCCTCCTGCCATCAGCAGTGAACCGCAAATTTCTCTATGGACTCCTGACAAAGACAACAGCATACCTGATAAAAACATGCCTCAACCCAGTGCTTCGTGCTATTGCTCTTTTGGTAGTTTTGTTAGCCCCAAAGATACTGAAAGACGTACTTCCTGATATGAAATGCTAACACAAAAAGTAGCTGAAGTCACTGTCTGGAGCACAGACAGCGTCAGGGTATGAGAGGCTAGAGGCAGTGTCTAATAAAAACAATGTTTTTCAAGATTCTCAATGTTTTGTGATTCTCATCAGTGTTTTCAGCTCAGTATTTTAATTTTCTTACCATTTTCAATCCTATAATTCAATTGGGAACTCCTTAATAGGATAATCTTGGCTTGCATTTCAATGAAAAAATTCAAGTGCTGAAGGTGAAATCCTTTTCTGTGACTTCTTGTCTATTACCACGCTTGGATTTGTGGATCATATTCTACCTAAATTCATGAGATCAATCTTCAGCCCTAACAGAGTGAGGGGATGCAAGCAAGTGCAGTTTAACCCAATCTTCAGAGCTGCAGATCAAGCTCCCAGTTTTGTTTCAGGCATTTACAGAGTTTTTTTTAACGTAAGCTTCACTGCTGTAGCTGCGAAAGGAGTTCTGGATGTCAGCGACCACGTGTGGGGCACTGCTGTGTCCCAGCACACTTTCCCCAGCACGCTCCTCCTTATCTTACCCTCCCAAGTACCATTCTTGCACGCTCAGGACACTTCAGTTGACTAACAAGGCTACTCTCAAGTCTGCTTTTGGCCATCAGAGAGCTGACCGAAGGCCTCTCAGGCCTTACGTGCTCTGAAATCTGCTCCAAAACCCAGTGGAGTTTATAATACAATCTTAGAATCCATTGGAAACGTTCCCTCACCGTGTTCCTAGTGGGAGCACTAAGCAAATCATCTTAAAACTTTCAGACTTAAATTTAAATGGAGACTTGTGATGAACTTTCAGACAGATAGGAAAGTTTGATAACCACATATAACTTGCACAACCAGAACTTTGTACATGCAGGATGTCGTTGGAACAAGACTGAACACTGCTTCTTTTGAGACCGAGCTGGAGCGTCCTGCCAATACTGAAAAAGGAAATCCTTCAAAACATTGCCTTCAGAAAAGGATGAATAGAGGTCCATGAGATTAGCGTTCAAGCAGCAGAGTCCTTAGTATGAAGTATGTGGTACAGCAACATTTTAGAACAAAACTGTTAAGAAGTTAAGAAGGTTCAGTTGGGAAGGATAACTTAGTTACTGTTCTTTAAGTTTCACCTGCAATCTGTCCCTTCAACTAATCTTGAGAGAAGAGAAAAAACCAACCCACCAACCAGGCAACATCTACATCTCAAAGGCTGAGTTTGTAGCTCTCAGCAAATATCATCTGTAGTTAGGATATCTTAGTGAGAAAAATGCATCAGAAAAAACATATCACTTCTTAGTACCAACAAACCTGTTTCATCTAGAAGGTAAGAAAAAACTACCATCTACTGGAGGCTTTTTTTTTTTTTTTTTTAAACAACAAACATAGGAACCAGTAACAAGCAACCAATGCTGAACCTATGCTGAAATGAAAAGATGACAAATACCAAGCCAAGCCACAACATTACTGACTTTGAAATGAAAGGCAAGGAACAGACTGATTTGATTAGTGGTGTGAATGCACAGTTCTGAAGACCAAATAATTGGGCTAAAAAACTGTATGCTTCTGCAAAAATTGCAACCAGCTATACTTAGTAGAAGATAGAAATACCAGTGTTATAAAATAACCATGGCAGGGTAAAAAAAAAATCTTTAAGATCTGAACGCAGGAGAGAATAGCACTTTCAAATAATTGATTTTCAAAAGTTTGTTGACAACCAATTTTAACAATATAATTGTATACGAACTATTTTGGTTCTTCCATCATTTCAAAACTGAGGTCGACAGAAAAGCAGACAAAGGCCTTTTATGTATTTTCTCACAGTAATGTTTTCTTTGCAAACACTATATAAAATAAATTAATAGTAACCACAGAATTTCCTCACCATAACTATACAGAAGCATATTTTAGACAAGCAAAAAGACTTCCTTGCTCAGCACAAACTGAAAGGCCATACCATATCGTCTAAATTATTCAGACAAATGAAAGATTCCAAGGGATCAAACTTTTAGTTATAGGGTTTAACTTCTTTTTTTCCATTTTTTTTTTCCATTTGTTCATTTCAAACAAATCATTCATTGTCAACTTACAGACAGTGATCAGCTTTAATGTACAATCCCATGTAAGAAGAAACCAAATAGGAAAAACTAATCCATTTTTGTTTCAGTAATTACCGCATCACATGTATTTATTTTAAAGGCAAGGAGGTTTTGTCTAGCTGCCAGCTCCATACTTTCAAGCTTCACTTGAAATCCTTATTTCTTGAATAGCTTTAATAAAACACAGTGTAAGATTCTTGGTAGAAGACTAATCAGTTCCAGAAGCACAGTGAAGGGAAACGTTATATGGTAAAATATGAGGTTTAACAGAGCCTGGTGTCCCAAGCAACTGCCCCCTCTGCCTGTAGTTGCAATTGCTGCTCCAGTGATCCTGCAAGCCAGCACACGCCAGTGATGCAGAGAGCTCCTGAAGCACAACCTGCAGCTCCCATACACTGTGCACTCCAGCTCTTTTCCATGGTCTAGGACTTACAAATTCAGTGACCTATGCTGCGGACAGCATACAATAAAAATTGAAAACTTGTTTCTTTTTTCTGCATTCTGGTTCCATGGAATGATGCAGCAAACCACGCATGCGTGCAGGCACAAGGCAAACCACACATGCAGAATAATTCTGGTAAGAATACACAGTTTTTATAATGTTCCTTTTCAGAAAGAGGTGACCTTGAAACACATTTTCAAGGACCCAAGTTTCCTGAAATAAACTACTGAAATTCAAGTCTGTGCATGAGAATTGTATATTATGGAGAACGACATTCACTTCACTATCTCAGTACTGATTTTCAGGAAACAATAAATCTGACCAAAAGGAGATTCAAGCCCTTTCCTGGTGTTAAATTCCTTATACTACAGAGCTACACTGGGAGTTTAGCAAGGTTATGCTTTTAGCCTTAACTCATTCTATTTCATCATTTTATGTCAAACCGCTGATGACATGCATGCAGATTCTTCAGTAGTCATGGCCATATTAAAACCTTATGCAGTATCTTACTATTTTAAAGCAAGGTCTTTGGGGCATGGAGGAGTGGGGCATTTTATAAACCACATCGTAGAACTTCAGTCACAAAAGCTCAAAACAGAACAACCAAAACTACTCAGTCAGCACCAGATACACAAATCCCTTTTAAACGGATATTTGCTGTGGTGTAAGCTAAGTTATTCACCTGCCTATCTACAATGACTCTTGGCACTACAAACAGCTGATATCTAAATGCAAGCAAGTAATATTCTTCCTGATTTCCTGTAAACACTTTCTACCATCTCAGTAGAGATGCGAACATCTCAGTGGACTATTTTTATTCAAGTTGAAGAGTCTGAGGTGGAAATTTTATGGTAATTCTGTACATTAAGAAAAGCAAGACCAAAACAAACCTGGTAAAGCAGGAGAAAGTTCATTATATCCTCCAAATGAAGCATTCCGGACAAGTTTTCGGCCATCAGGTCTTGAGGAAAACACAGATGAAATCCCAGCACATGAGGAAAACCTACGTCGCAGTGGCCCCTCTTCCTTCATGAGTTAAGATGTTTGTGTAAGGATTATGTTCACTCTGAAAGCTGGTTAGCATTAGTTGGCTGGAACAAGCGTGTTGCAGTAACAGCCTTTTACCTCACTTTCTGATGAGTAAGATACAAAAGGAAAAAAACAAACGAAGGGCACACGTGAAAAATGCAGTGAAGAGACAGAGGCTGTCAAATCAGCAACAAACCAAGCAACACTAGACTGTTTTCAGCAAATCCATTAGAATCCTTAAAGTGGAATGCTTTTGTTCCGGCTTCTCTTTCCCGCAGACACGCCAGGTCCCATTTCTCAGTACAGCTCCACTTGGGGTTCTGTTCACCTCTGCTTTCTAAGCACACAGCTTCTTATTTAGGATTTCAGGATTCCTTAAATAAACTTCTCTTTCTGCTAGCCTTTCAACTCCCAAACATATATTGCACAAAGAATAACACAAGAGCTAGTGAGCCTTCCCTGTTTGATACCTTGCTTACTTAAGAATACAGTATAAGAACCTGAGAATGGAGCCAATATTCTGCTTTTTGTAGCAGTATTAAACTTTCCTGTTTAGGCACTTACATAGCTAGTTTTCATTAACTGATGGCTGAGGCTTCTATATCTTCATTTCTTATTTTTTATTAGAAAGATAAGGTGATAGCTCTTTCTTCTCTAAGACTCTGCCAAATTAATATACACAAACCAGCGTAACCTCTGGAAGAGTTGCACATAATAAGCTCCACAAAAGAGTTGTTTTTTCTGTGTTTTTTTTTTATTAATGCCTTAAATACTTTATGCAATGAACAAAGCACATAAATGAATCAACTGTTCAGTCTAGAACTTTTTAAAAATCCCAGTAAATTGTGCTTCAAATCTAGGAATCAGATAATCCAAATTGTTCTTGCTGATAAGTACAAGAATAAAGTCATATAGGCTTCCCCCTATCCTCCCTCCTGCATTACTCCTGTAAGATGGGCCGTTTCTTTGCCCTAACAGCTAGCATGCAAGGCCACCTGCTTCTATATGCGGCATTTCCTTCCTGCCTGGGGCTTCTCTGCTGATTCCATTTTCCCATCACACAATACTTCTAACAAAATACGTTTCAAAAGTTACCCCGTTTGCTGGAAAGCACAAAGACAAGGCACTAAGGATTGCCTTGAAAATACAAACTTACTAGTGTGCTCCCTCACCCCATGCAAGATGTCTTGTCTTCTTACAAAGTGAAATACATCCCTCAAATCAATTTAACAGTGTCATGAATTTGATTAATCCTCAAATAACACTGTTTACTCCAGCTGCGTATGTAAACAACCATACTATGTGTGGTGAAGTAATTTCAGTTCACATTGCCTCAAAGGACAATACAACAGACCAAAGCGTTCTATAACCTCTGTGAAAGTTTATAACTGTGCAGCGCGTGTGTGTATATATATATACACACACACGACATACAAAATACTGATTTTTTTTCTGATTACGAAGTATTGTAGCTCTTTTCTATGATGCTATGAATCATTAAAATGTCTTCCCACCTCTTTTAACAGAATAATGTCCCAATATATGCAAAAAAAAAAGGAGGGGGGGCAGGAAAAAGGCAAGGTGACTGAAATACCCAAATATGAGCCATCAATAGAAATCATTACATGCAGTACCTGATCTTGTTTCTTTTGTACAAGAATTGAAATATCACTGAGAAGAAATGTTGAGGGGTGGCACAGATAACTGGATGAGCATACAATATATACAGGCCTGTCTCCATTTATCCGTTACTTTGTGTCACTTGTCTCAGCTAAGGCCATTCTTGTTTGCATGTCCCAGAAGGAACAGAAATAACAGCTGAAAAAATTATGGACTAGGGTGGGGGGGACAGGGAGAAGGAGATGCAAGGATGGAGAATAAGACTTTTTTCTTTTTTTAAATATAAATTCAGTACCATGCACTTCTCCAGTATAACTTCTTGACTATAAAACAGCAAAAACTACAGTGGTCCAAATCTCTTCAGCATGTGCATTTTACTTTTTCTAAATAAAATCAGAAAAAAGCTCCAGTGGAAAAACTCCCCTATATACACAAAAATAACTGTATCCCCTCATTACAAAGCTATTTAGTCCAATGAATGGCTCTGTTATCTACTACTTCAGAGTTAAGTTTATGAAGTGGCCAAGGAATGCTCTCCTGATACAGCTATCACAGGACATTTCCTGCATCTTGTACTTGCACCAGATCCTCAGGGTTAAACGATCCAAAGAGAGACTCCGGCAGCAACCACGCAGACACCTTCTTCGAGGATCGCCTCAAGCCACCACACCATCCAGGTCTGCAGCCACTGCTAAGAGTTATTCTACCAGGCTACTAGGTTCTTTTACAATATACTCTTCTATCATGTTATGCTCATTTTACCGAAAAGTGGCTGCACATACAGGGGTTTGAAGAAACAATATAATTTTGAAGGTTTCTCATGCTCACTCAGTTCCCCTGACATTGTTCATGTAGCCAAGCTGGAAGGGAATACAGATTAAAAACCTGCTGTTCCTTCTCTATTTAGAAGCAAAACTAAAATCTTCAGTTATATAAAATTAAGAATTCCAATAATAACAATGTTAGTCACGCTTCCATTTGCTGAAGCTGTCTCCCAATCAAGGAAGCTGTTATCTAGGTATTTTGACTAAGTGCCTTTTGCTTTAACTCAGCAGCAAGATAGGAGAGTCAGACTTGCTGGCACATTAAATGTCTCTTTTGCGAAAAGATATCTCTGTCACCAGAACAGAGGAGGAAAAAAAAGATTCTGATTTAAACTTAATTCTTCATCTCCTTCCCCCCCACCAAGGCCTCTTCATATTTCACTTAAACCTGCAGTGCTAAAACAGTTAATGACATGCTTTAGCTGCAAAATTCATTAGTTCTCCACCTTTTCAACAGCTTGTGATTTATTAATGCCTGCTCACACTTGTATACATACGTTCATTTGCTTCATTACTTCAAAATAGTATATGTTGTTGGAGAGAGAACCAGCACATAACTAAAAGTCTGTTATGGTGAAAGAAATTTGTAGCAGTTAATAAAAATAAGCACTCTCTTCTGTGCTGTGATTTTAGGCTGAAGTTTCTTACAGCTCTTGAGAATCAGTACACACACTCAGCACCCAAAGCTTTTAGAAATCCTTTTCATCCTTGCAACAAGCTTGATTCCTAAAAAGATACACAGGTACTTCAGGTAGAGTGGGCAGATTCTGCCCATCACAACAGGAAGGTGCACCTCAGTAGCCACCAAATACTGGATATAAATCCTTTTTTCTCCCTGCCCCCCAATAAATTCAGACGTAATGGGCCAATCTTCTGATAAAAGAAAATTAGTAACACTAATTAAATAATTTTAGACTAAAGTCCCAGGAAGCCTTCTATTCTTACGATATCAGTTCAGAATGCCTTAACAGTTGATATACTTAAGAAATGAACTAACATATATGGCTTGGATGTTTACGCAGTTGCAAAGTATGCACAAATAGCACTACAGTCAAGTTCAACTGCTGAAGTTGTGCAGACGTTGAACAGTCTATGCACAATGGAAAATATCCGCACTCACAAATGTGTCTCAGCTGCATGTCACAGCGTGCCTGTACGTGGAAAAATAGGATTCTTCATACCAGATGTTAACTACCTAACGAAAGCAGCCATTTGACTAATTACACCACTTAAGGGAGAAAAAAGTTTTCTGGTTTCTTTGTTTTATATAAAACCTAAGTCAGTAGGAGGAAGAAAAAAGAATGACTCTGAATATTTAGTTCAAATATCTCAAAAAAAAAAAACCCAAAAAACAAAACACACACACATAATCCATTCTCAGTCATAATTTGCTGAACCTCTCTTTAAAATAGGAAAATGTATCCATTGTGTACATTTTCTAAAGGACAGACTGTATGTCCCACATTAGCTACTCAATCAGGGCTTCTTTAGTAGTAAATACTAGCTGAGAAACAAATCATAATCCAGTGCTTAAGACATTCTTTCAGGATATTGCCTGGGGCAAAACTTAAATCTCAGCACACAAAACAATGGCAAACAGAAGACACATGCAATTCCAACAGTGCATGAACGCTTTTGACAAAGCCTGGTTTTAACTTGAAAACATTTTCCAACTGAAAAATACTCACAAATGAAAAAAGCACAGGCTTATCAAAAAAGACCTCTCTGAATTGTACAGGTATTCATTCTGAGCATGGAAATTGAACTCAAATCAAATCACACTCTGAACTACCCTACTGAGGAATTAAAAAAAAAAAAAACACTTCCAAAATCTACAAACAAAGAATTCTTAAAGATGATGAACACAACACTGTACAAACTGATATTGATGCGATAACGAATACAACTCACAGTACATCTACCTATGCGGAGAAAAAAAAAAACAACTATTCCTCTCCCCTGCCCCCATAGGTGCACAAGCGAAACCAAAAACCTTGTTAAATCAAACTCCCTACAAGCTGGTGTAGTTGAGGAAATAGAAGCTTTTTAGACTCACCCTTCAAGTCTCTGACAATAATTTGCCCTGACATCTCAAAAATGCTATGTTTCCTAACATAATTCTCCCCCAGTCCAACAAATGAAAAGGTCATAAATAATTTCACATTACCTATATGCAGTATACACACATTCTTCCTGGTATGCAGAAAACAGATAAAAGCAAACTGCTAGACTATCTTACCTATAAATGGGTTTTATCCAGCATCTACATTTTGCACCTGGACCTACCCTGAAAGCCTTTTTATCCCATTCATCAAAAAGTGCTATTAAAGATATACTTGCCTTTAGACACTAATATTTGATTCACAAAAAAGACATCTGAAAAAGGGGCTACATGTTGTGTCGTAGTTTACAGTGACAAGTTTCTTTCATCAATATTCTCCTGTTCTCTAGTACTTGCAAGACAAGCAGACTTTGGCTGAGGAGTAATTCCATATGCATATCTGAGGATGGCTTATGAATTAATACCAAGGCTCTCAGTGCCTTGCTGGTGACTGTATTTGGCTACACCTCATAGCTCACTAACACGGCTGCTCAACTCCTCCCACCCAAAGTAAATAGGCTTGGTCACTACTCGGGTTTCAACAGTTTTGATCTCAACACCATTTGTAAAATTCCCAAGGTCACAGTTCACATTCGAGCAGGACAGCTTTGCAGAGGTTTACAAGGAGAAAGAACTTGCTTGAGAAGTTTCACAGTAATCAGCCGTACCATGTCTTTTAAACCCAGTACCATACTTTCACAAAGCTATAACTGAAACAGAAAGTAGTACATGTAATTTAATCAAGCCATAAATGCTGGGTGGAGTAGCATTTCAGAAATGGCTAGTTTTAATAAACATGCATAGAAGACTTGTATTAGAATGTGCAAGAGTACACATTAGAAGAAGAAAGCAGTACATCAAGATATAATTTCAGAAGATCAACCATGCACAAAAGGACCTAAAAACATTCACTAGAAATTCAGTTTGGCAACACAAGCTCAAAAAATAAATTATTTAGGGATCAAACTCCTTCCTTGCTTACTGTGAAAAGAACCTTACATTCTATTTCAGAAAAACGTCAGGAAAGCTATTACCCCAATGTTGCATCATTTTACAGAACCAGGGCTTTGCCTCCATGAAACACACTCCATCACAAAACTGAGAGACCACCCGTGTCACTGAGGTCAGTTCCCTGGATCCACATACAACAACACAACAGCTATTTAGTCCAGAGTTACCTGAAAAACAACTAGTCCACGTGGTTTCTATATACTGCAGATCACATAATACTTCCTCAGCATCCTATAACAAAATGAATATCCATAATAAAAGACAAATTAAGACAAATTAAGACAAATTAAAACACATCCCAAGAATATAGCCTGAAACACCAAGACCCTCAAATATTAGGGCTTGTGAGGAGATTTTTTTTAGACAGAATTCCCATGTGGCAGTAGAAAACCAAAGTGCTAACATTTTTCTACAACATTAGCCGTACTAATACACTAATATACTTCTATATGAAGAAGGCTGACTTCAGAAGTAATATTTACTGTTAATGTGGAATTGTCTAAAAACTGAGCTTGTCAAAGAGCCTCAACAAGCCCCTCCAGCAGTTTCCTCTGTAGCGCTGAGGCCGTGTGACAGTTTATGGAAGGATGCACTGAAGTCAACAAGAATGACACACTCGGTAAAAAGTTGCTTTTACTGTGTCAGGACAGTCAGTTATTTAGTCATTCTTCAGTTTCTCTACTCGAAGAATAGATACAGTGGAGGGAAACAGGAGAGTGCACAAAGAGCTTTTATAAAGATGACCTTCATATTACTTGCACAATTAAGCCTGTCTGGATACACAGAGTGAAGTCAGAGGAAACACGAGGAGAAAACCAAAATCAATAGAAGAAATTAGATATAACCCAAATTCCCAGGAAACAGCTTGAATTGGAACCAGTTCAGTTGGCAAGATTTTACCATCCCCAAGCCAAAACACCATTATCCAAAAGAAGTATCAACACTTTCAAAATGGTAGTCAAAAGAAAAGTGGAAGTTCAGGTTTAAAATGAATATTCTGACAGTACAGTTGTAATCTCTTCTATAAGCAAAGAAATGCATCGTTTATAACTACAGGCACGGAGGATGCCTTTCTCTAGCTCCAACACAGGATCCCTCCAGTCCAGCTTCTGTCCTGTGCAGACCCATGAGTGGACTCTCAACCTCTTTGACGGAAACCTGGCCAAAAGCACCAAACTAAAGTGCCCATCTCAGAACAAGCAGCTAATACTTTAAGGCGGCTTCAGGTTCACTGACATGGGGCCACAAGTTTCCTTTCTCTGTGCCACAATAACCCCTCTTTCCCCAGTGTCCTCAAATTCCTTTTACTTGGCCCAAGGGCTGGGTGAAAGGTGATATATGCTACGCGTCCAGAGTTTCCTGTGTCAGGAATTCCACGCGCTTCCTGCTGCCTACTCAAACAAGAAGTGCTGCCTCCGCTAACAACTGTGACAAATGGTTTCAAAGGCTGCAAGTTGTACACATCTACAATAATCCCCTGTCTGTTGCCAGAGGCAGTCAACAAGGTCAAGTTTTGTGTTTTCTTGGTCATTATGGCTCCAAAGGCAGCTCATCCCTCCAGGAACTAGCAAATGTTCTTCAGGACTTAATGCTTGAAAACACCCTTTTTTCTCTCTCCACCTTCTCTCATACATAAAAACAATTAAATTTGTATTTTCTCTCTAAATTCAGCATCCTAACCACTATAATCCTAGCGCATCTTTTAGATGTTTACTCCAGAGCAACAGCCTTCAGTGTAAGCTCAACACAGTCAAAAATGTGTTTCCTCCCAAAGCCTCCTTTCAGTTCATCATGGATATTATCATTGTTGGCAGATCTATAATTCTGCTCCACTGTCAGCCCGTCTCCCTTCTTAATTCCCTGCATCTAAGCCACTTCTTATAAATAATCTTTAAGATCTATCTGGTTCTCAGTCAGGTAACAAATACAGAGAGGAGGGGCAAATCCTGTTTCTCATATCAAGCTCCTTTGGGGCACGCATTTCTACTGCTTACCCTCATTTGACTGAATTCACCTATTCACACAGCAAGCCAGTTTAACATACTAAAACAGCCAAAACCCTAAAACACAGCAGAGTTATCTCCTTCTCCCTCCTACTTGGCAAACGGAACCAATTTATTTGCAAACATGCCCCACGGCAAATGTAAGAGGGAGCCGACTGCGTGATAGCAATGAAGGGTAGGAAAAGGGGAAAAAAAAAAAAAAAAAAAAACCACACCCAAAAGCACAAAGTTGTTAATTCAGCTCAAAGATAGCGTTACACTCTGGTCAAATATCTCCACCTTAACCTCTATCATCCTAATAAGCTTTCCCCAGATTCTATGTACTTTTTCAACGCATCTACATCTCTACGTTCAGAGGGGTGATGGGATCAAGCTGACGAGCCAGGAAGCTCGCCTGCACAGATAATGAAATGCAGAAACTAGAGCTCCAAAAGCTTAATGCATCATCTGCTGAGTTGCCAGCTTTAATATGTCCGTTATAATATTTTCAGCACAAGCACCACTGCTATTTGTTCCTGTTTAAGTCTAGACGATATTCTCATGAATCTTATCTGTAAATCAAGTCCCCATTCAAATCCACAGAAACCTAAAATGGCAAAATCTTCCCATAATGAATATGTTGGGAATTTTGCATTCTTCTTCAAATGGAATTTCATCTTCTCACACTTTAAAAATAAGCTCAGAGATCATCTCCTGAGCAAATAACAATATATAAAAGTTACTAGAAAATTATAAACTAGAAAAACATTTCATCACATATACTTTATAACAAAACAAAACAGCCCAGACCTTTTCAAATAACCTATTACAGAATTTTCAGTGTTATTATTATTATTTCTCTCTTTACTGCAAGCACACTTTATTATTTAAGCATCAACGGTGTTTTAGTAAAAATTTTGAAATATTTTTAAACAGCATAGAAATTCATAAATTGGGAAATATTAAAACACTTTTTGAAGAGACTTCTGAATTTTTTTGAAGTCTTATATTTTAAGTAACTGCTATTTCTATATTAATCCATGTTATTAAACAGAAATAAAGTGGTATGCTGATGCAAGTCTGAGTTAACAAGATTTACAAGAATCCAATTTACCAAGGATAATTTGTATAACAACATAAACAGCTTACATTAACACAGAGAGGTCTGCACAAACCTTTTAAAATGCAGTCTTAGACTCAGTATTTTCCATGTTTATTTTTAACTACAATAAAATAGTTTTGTCACTGGTTCCTTTTTGTTGCACTTATGGTAGGTTAAAAAAGTAAAAAAAACACAAATTAGCTTGATCAAAAGTTTAGTAGTTTGCCTACCAAAATTTAGTAACATTTTCAATTAAACACACACACAAAAAATGAGCCAGACTGACAAATAAATTGAACAATGTTAAATTAAGCACTGCTAGAACTGAAGGTTGTTTTAGCAGTCCTAAAATCTAGATACACTACAATTTTACAAAAAATTTTGTCTTGGCAAGTCAGGAAGACCATGCTAGCTCGCACAGAACCTAAAACCAAGCCATCCCACAAAAGTAAACAAAGCTCTACAGCAAAAGCTAGCTCCTAAATCCTATTAAAATCTCTATCAAAAAGACCATTTAATTTTTTAGATCCAATATCAAATCTATCAATTCTAAACAAAATATTTAGTAAAAGAGCAGCATGAGCATTTAGTATGTTCAAGGCACACAGAATTAAGGACATTTCATTGCCTAGCAGGAAACTGAAGAAAAACAAGAATGATTTGAACACAAAGCATATTGGAGGCAATGTTCATATTTAATATACAGCACCGACAAGTTAGAGACAGGACTCTGATTTGACATGTTATGAAAGGACAATTAAAAACAAAGAACTCAAGAGCTACAATAATGACTGTATGTGAAAAGAAAAATTTCCTTGAGAAAGTTTGACCATCTTGAACGTTCCCGTCAAATCTTTCTCACTGTCCAAGTGTGCTGTTGAATGAAAGAGTCTAGAAACTGCATTCTTAAACATATACAATGAAAAGTGAGGAAAACTGGTAAATGTTCTCAAGATCAACTCAGCGCGAAGCTACTCTGGGCCCCTTTTACAGAGTTATGATGCTGAGAAGCGCCATAACCAGAATGCTTTGCTTTGTGAAGCTGAGCTTAGAGCCTCCATGAAAATTTGTATTGCTGGCTGTCTGGAAATGGTGGTACCATACAGAATGTAAAAGACTGTGTAGTTAAATCAACTTTGCGCCTGTAAATCCTTTCTTGCATCCTGTGGATGCAAAAGGCTAGGTTTCTTGTTTGTTTTGATGTCTCTCAAACCTTATCACATCTGAGTGTCTCAGTGTTTGCACTGGATGGCACTTGGATTTTCTCCAGCTTAAAGCCACTGACACCTGCAGCCTCAATACACTTGTTTTATGGAACACATTGTATAACACGTTATGGTCAGGACTGGCTTATTCTGACACAGCAGTTAACTACTAGATGGGAAAGTCAGAAATGCATTAAATCCACAATAATTAAGATTATAAATCCATCTCAGAACCAAAGTTTTATATTGCTGAGTTAACCTTTTAACGCTAACTCTGAAGTTTCTATGTAAACTGGTGAGATCATGCAAGCATAGCAATCCCCACCACCAGTTTTTCTAACGCATTTCTGTCAAATAACCTAGCTGAAGGTTTCCATGGAAGTGAGTCTCAAAATGTACTCTGTACCTTTAAAGGCCAGTACTGCAGCACGGAAGATAAGCTAGTCTTCAGCCTCAGAATAAAGCAGAGCATACCCTCAAGAACCTTAAAAGTACTATCTAAACTGAGATGGTGCAATTTCTTCATGCAAAGCTTGTACAAAACAATGCTAGAAATACACTTTTGCCGAATAATCAACACACTTTTGCTGAACAATCACTATATAATGCTGTCAAATTAAGCTGTATTCTGCGTTAGTAAAACAGTTATGTATGGGATTCCAAAAAGAAGACAGCTATCTTTAGCCTAGATAACATATTAAATTCCATTCTAAAGTAATGCATGCAAAAGTCATAGCTAAAGCAAGGAATCTTTACAGAGAAAGTTACATATTTTCTCCTTCGCTCCTTCCAAAGGGACGAATACTTAAATCTTCTGAACATGGCTAAGTCAAAACTGACAGTTTGTAATGTTTTCTTAATTTAAGAGAAAACCCTTGGAGGCATTTAGAGCACTGCATTTATCCACACTTTTACAGGTACAAATTTTTAAAGAGGAACTGCTTCAGTTTCCTACTACATGTATCATAAACCAGATCATGCACACAAATTTTCATTATCTAGCACACCAGCTTAACTATACTTCAAATATAAACCTTTCAAAAATAAAACAAAACAAAAAAAAACACCCAGGTTCCTAGGTTAAGCTGATTGCTCACTATGAACATGAATGAAAGAAATGAGGAAGGAAGAAGTCATCTGTTTTAAACTAAGAAACCAAGCACAGGAAAATAGAAGCTTTTTGAAATCCAGAGCCATGTTTCACAAAAACTAAAACCCAATAGTACACAGAAAGGCTTAAAATCATTAAGCACATCTCACTTACAACTTCACAGTCACACTTGTCACACAGTTTACCCTTCCTTCCAAACAGGAAGCCAAGAGCATAAAGCGATTCTTAAATGTTTACCTCCACTCCCACACATTAAGACTCAAGTTCTCATTTACTCTTAATCGTATTTGTCATATTAGCCATTAGAGTTTTTCTTAAAACACAAGCAGAGGGCACGAACCAAGCTTGCCCCAGTAAAAGCTCTAAGTGACACTGGCGCTTGCCTCTCCCACTGACTGTAGCTGGCCATCCAATGACCCCAGCAGATGTGGTGTTCACCCACTTGTGCCAGGGTTGAGCATTACCCACTAACATGAGGATTAACACTGGTTGCTCCAGAGACTGGCTCTTCACAGGAACCATTTCATTCCAACTCATCTATTTTTAACAAATAAACAATAAAACACAAGTTCTATACTGTGTTTGCCATGCAAGCTCTTTTATTCAGGCAATAACAGGAAGTTGGAAGTATAACTTAGTGGTGACCAAATAACATGCAACAGGATTCGACTGCCCAGTGACAAAAGCCAAAGCACCCAAGTCACAGTTCCCCTTTATATACAATTAATCAGTTCCTTGCAGACTGTATGATACATTTCTCCGTTCTGTTCTCTTTTATCCTGTGCCTAACATGCTTTTTAGTTGTTTACTTATGCTACCATCTCCAAAGGGTGCACTCAGGTGCCAGTAACTGAAACCATCTCTGTTTAGTTCATAGTAAATACCTTTAAATGCTATATCTTAACATTTCATACATTTCTGCTTGTCCTCTTCATACAACACTGCAGGCATCTTGTAAATACCTTTGCCAGTTCTTTCATGAGAAGGATGTTTGTAGTTACAACAGTCACACTCAGGTACTCCATCGCTTCAAACTGTGCAGCTACATTTGTTCTACTTCCTATTTCTCAGGCTTGCACAGCATATTTTTCCTACATAATTTGCTCACATTTTCATCAGTACTGTAATTCCCCTGCATGAATAACCATTGCAGAATAACCACCACAGAATAACCACGTAACTTCTAAATGTGGGTCAATCATCTCCATAAAAGTCAAACCTACGCCTTCCAAGCTGTAGATGGCTAGAAGTCAGTAATGAAAGGCTGCTGAGGCCTAGCCCATTTTTTACCTTTTCACTAATGAAATTGTCTGCAAGCCAAATTCCCTGTATCATGCAACTACAGCCTCATTCCTAGTAGCCCTGCTGGAAGACAAAGACATAGTAATGACTGATGCTAAACAGGGCACAGATACATTTAATCAGCTTCCAATCATTTATAAAAGCCCTGAAATAATCAGAGGAAAAAACTGGGAGAGAAGACTTAGTAGCTGCAAGGAGATCGACATAGCACAATCAAGACTATTAATGCTTTTCAAGCCTGTTTTACTGTTTTTCATATGAGTTAAAGCCCTTAAAAAAGCACCACAGTTCAATTGTATCTATAAATTAGTGAGAATAGCAACACTGAAAGGAAGCATTTATTAAAATATTTGAACACTTATAATACATTATTTATTAAGCAAGGGATACAATGCAGTATGCAGAGAGAATAACCAAAAATTCTTTGAATGATGTAATAAGAATTACACACAAGTTAAATATGTAAATTCTACAGAAATTATTTCCACACTAAGCACAACACAAGCCAGAGAACTTCATGCTGCTGTTCTAGTGAGATAACAGCAGCTTTTAGAAAGTATCTTAGAACTAGCTGTGGGTAGCACAGAAAATATTACCGTAATAATCCTTAAAACATGCTAAAAGACTACCAAATTCAACATACGTAACAACAGTCTCCAGCGCCAGATTTTTTTTTATTTGACCTGCAGTGAATGGGAAAACAGCAAAATAATTCAGTTGACACCTGTGAGACTGCCATTATTACTATGACAGACTGCCATCATTGCTTTGACAAAGCATGCTGTAGTTTAGGGAGGCTTGTACGAAAAAAATCTCAGGAACACTACTCATCTCGAGAACCAAAGGAAGTGCAGATGACTAGCATGGCTGCCAATAGTAAAAGGAGAGAGAATATTAATAAAGACCCCAAAAGTTTTCATTAAGGACTGCATATGCCGTGACAGAAACATTTATAATGATACCCTAGCCTATAAGACACTACAAGCAGTCGCAATGGCAAGTACAGAATTTCAGGGAAAGAAACTCTGGCTTGCCTTTCTCTCTTTTTTTTGTCTTTTAAAAGCTATTGACATGTCAGGTTTACTAACAAGTTTCATTTCTGTTGCTCAAGTTCATTTTGGATCCAATCAGTTCACATTAATCCGCTGAGAGTTTGTTTCTGGTGAGTTTAACAAGGCAGAGGACTGTTTGAAGGCTGGCACAGAGCAGGGCTGAGACTTTTGTTTTTCTTTCCAAAAGAGAAGTGTCTTTCAATAGAAGCGATTGTTAAATAATCTTTACTTCCAGGCTTAGGAGGTGTGTCATAACACTTTTGCATAAAGACACAATTCAAAATACCTGAGACACTAATGTGATCATCAATTACAGGATTACACATGCATAATGTTATTCACCATCACGTGGACTGTTTTTCCACAAGTCATACCATAGTTTATTAAACTAGTGTACCTTGTATCACAATTTTTCTGTTTCTGATTAGAGCATAAGAATACAAAGAATTACACGCAATATTTCAATGCACTTTCTTCCTTACATCTCTATTGTGAAACACTGCTTCTGAACCAACATTTGCAATAGGTAATTAACATCAGCATTGAAGTTCCTCAAATCCTCTGTAAAAAATAACAATTTCTTACCATGGCTGTGAACTGTTCCGGGGCTGAGAGACGGCTGGAGTTGCTCTTTGGTTGGAGTAAAATAGGCTTCTTTCCCCTGGCGCTGGCTCATCTTTCCTGGGGTTAAAAGGTGTGATTCATCACTGTTTGTTACCACTGCTGAAATACAAAATGGATGCTCACTCAATAATACTATTTGCTTGTGTATGTATTTCTATTAATAATTTCACTGCTATTTATGAAACTGGTATTCAAATGCTGTCTTGTGAAACCCTTCTTTTTAGAAAATAAAGATTTCTAACCAGAGATTTGCTTGGGAAGAGAAGGGAGAAAGGAGTCTGCAAGACTGTTCTAAGACTCGAGGCAGAAAATGGAGACAAGGACTAGTGGAGGTAGGAAAGCTACAGGCTGCTACTGAATGCAGAGAAAGCACTCAGTTGCCGTGTAACTTCAGAAATCCTGCCTTCTTCATTGTGTGACAGTTCTTGGTTTCACTAGCCACAAGACCAGCCTTCCCAGGAGACAGCTTGCCAGATGCAGCCGTGCCACTCCCCTACCCCAGAAAGCTATGATGAATGTGTTTCTCGGGACATACGTGGATATATTTGTCCTACTAATAAGGAGCACGGAGAGACTCTGTCAAGGGAAAAGTTTAAAGCAGAAGAGTTACCATTCATGAACCTTACTAGTCTGAAGAAGAATTGTTTGACCTCCTACAGCTATTTGTAAGACTATCCAAGCAGCCATCCTGCCTATGGTGCCTGTATGTTTCCTTAGGCTGCACACAACAAAACTAAGCAATTTTTGAATAACAGAACAATGACTGACTCACCAACATTTGTCCTGTGGAAACAGACACATTGACAAAAAGCCATCAGAGGGGTAAACATGAGATGACTATTAATAACTTGCCTAAAAGATTGTAACTTATGACATTATGGCTCTTGCTGTAAGATATCCCAAGCTTTTCTCAATTAGTTTTAATAATTCCACAAAGAACTAGTCAAAAAAAAATTTGATTTTCTAGACAAAATCTTTCAAAATACAGATACCTACTTCTTCATTTTATTACTGGTATTTTTATAGTAACTGAAACAGATTTTTTCCAGCAAAGCCTGGAATAAACATGACGCAGTATGAGGAATGCAAGGATGATGGGATACCCACCTGTACCATTTTTCCCCATCAGATAAATCATCTAAAGCTCTGCTCCAGACAAACTACACCCTATGCAGAGTGCTGCTCAGGAAAGCTAAGTGAGGAGATAGAGAAGCAGGGCAAAGAGCTCATTTTACTAGTCAGGACAAGACGAGAATTCAAATAAGGTATTTTTCAGACTTCAAAAACTGTCAGTGCCAGAGGCCAATATTTCCAAGTAGTGACTGTCTTTGCTCTTTTTGTGGTACCAAACTAACTGTTAAGTTTCCTTCAGCTACAAGCAAGGGGACCAGAGGGTCATGTCACTTAAGTCTGGGGATGGCCTGCCCTAGAAAGGGTCAGGTGTCAGAAACCAAAGCTAAACAGCCACTGGAGACAGCTGCTTCACAGACTGGCACAAAGCGGACCCCAGCAAAGGCAGTGAGCTCTACTCACTTCTTCCTGAAAAGTAGGATGCACCGAAACAGCACCCACTTTCAGTCAGCTTGCTGAAAACGGCTTTGGGAAGGCTGCGCAGGAGGAGGATCCTGCCTGCTCCCACCACACTGCCTCCCCACTCCGACACCCACTTGCGGCAAGGTATAATCATCAATCATTAAGGTCATTAACCACACATTTTCAAGTGATCTTTGCAGAAGGCTCATTTATGAGCATGCAGAGTTGCTAACATTTTTTCTACATTTATACTTTGGAAGTTACGGGGGGAGGGGAGGTTCAGCTTTAGAGATCAATTCTCAGTACTCACAGTTTAGGGTGTAAACAAGCTCTTCACACATAGGTTGTACAAAACCACGAACTAAACTCGGTGACTGGTAACTCACCAACACCCATATGGTTGCAGTCTTCAAGGTCACTATTAAATTTGTGCTCTGTTAGTCTAAAAAGACTCCTTTCCTACAAAACACAGTTTACATATCCCCTAATATAGAATATTTTGTGGCAAGCACTTTGCATGCTTGGGGGTTTAAGATGAACTTCTTAAATCAAGTGGGCTTTTCAAAGAAATCAACCTGTAAAGCTGAAGGAAGATTAACAGGGAAGTTTTAGAATTTTCTTTTAAGACAGCATTATAGAAGTGCTAAACAAATTGAAATAAATCCGTTAAGAACATACATGTCCATATATACTGCAGCAGCTACCAGGAAGGAATCGTCCCCCTACTTCAGAATGCCTCATCCTGATGCTCAGAGACAGTTGCTTTGGGATGAGGGGGAAGACAAGGAAAGACACATCATACCTCTGTTAGTTTGAGCAGGGGGCAGTGAACAACATTACTAATGAACTTTCATCTTCTTTCTGCAAAAATCTAATGACCTGATTTTTATATGTGCTTGTGTAATCACAACTGTAAATCAGCAGGACCTTCAGTGGTTGGACCTCTCTGTACAGATATGCCTTAAGCATCTGATGGCAGGAGCTCTGGAACCTCAAAAGTCTGATGGCCAGAAACATGAAAGCAATTTCAATGCAAAAGGAACAAGTGTTTGGAAGGGGGGAATTATACTACTAATAAACCTGAGTTAATAAACTTGAGTTTTCAAGATGCCATTAAATTAAATACCCACCACTTGGAAGAGGATCTTTTTCAGACAGTGGGTTTAATTATTATGTATTAATAGATAATACAACAATTTGGAGAAGCTCCTTGGCTGCTGATTTTAAGAACTCTCTCTGAATTTATAATACATACTCAGATCATCCATTCACTGACAATGTTTGATGGTCTCATAGCTACTTTCAAATTCATTAACAAGGAATGATTTTACCCTTTGAATTTCAGTATATTCAACAGAAAAAAGCCAGCAGTGATACTGAAAGTGAGCAATGGTCATTTACTCTTCTGGCCTTGCTTACTTGTAAAATAAAAGTCAGCATCAATGACTAAATGAGGATCCTAGTCAGACACATTTTACTTCTCATTTGCCCAAAACACCAAACTGAAGTTTAGTTTTGGACTCAGGTGTCCACAGGTACTTGTAGTGAGATTTTGCCACACAAAACAAAAGCTGTAAGCTTCAAAAACATTACTCAGTTTCTGACTTATCTTCAAAGCATTCACACTTCATAACGAGTTAGTTCTCAGCTGCTTGATCAGATCAGTAGATCTGTGTGACATACATATCCAAAAGAGGACTTTTAGGTTCCTGGGAAACTTCTCACACCTAATTCTTCCCAGGCTTCACATGCCATCCTTTCAGCCTAAGACTGATTTGGTAGACATATACTCAATGTATCCAAAAAACAAGAACTACAATAGCATTGTCAACCATTCCTTTCTTTCAAACCTCTCACACAAAATGATGCTCTGTTTTAAGCCTTTGGCTCAGGCTTTGGAGCACTCATCCAAAATGCAGAAGACCTCAGTTCATCCCTTCCTTTACCTGAATGGGTTTAAAGCCATATCATCCATCTCCTTGAAAATGAGCAGTAGGTTATTTTGGAAAGGGAACATGAAGTATTATAAGATCAAAGCCTCTCTCTGAATCTTTGTAGGGCATATTTCAATACCAACAGAACTATTAGAGTTGGTAATACATACTTGGTTCAATTCCCTCATTTTGGCCATCAAATTACTAATTTATAGTTTGTCAGTAAGATTCATGCATCAGAAGGAACACAAATTGGAGTCTCCACAGCCAATTTATTATGTCATCAGAGGAAGCTATGGAAAAAAATCTGAAATGGCAAATTTCCAATTCTTTTATATCCATAATGAGGAAGTCAAAGTGCCTATGCTCTTGAAAATAGTACAAGGACATCAGAATTAAAAATAGGTTTATTATAATTCAATTTTTTATTATTTTTGAATGTCTATAATTAGCAGTATCAGCTCTACTTGATAAAAACCAGAAAAACTAGAAGTTGGAAAATTAAAGTATTATTTGCCTTTTTTTTTCTTCCAGGTAGCTTTTAAAAGCTCTGTTTTCAAACACCTCCCAGGAGCCTGTATAGTACTTTTTAAGCTTTAGCTTTCATCAAAAAACTTGAAAAACAACTTCAGGACTTGAGAAAAAAAGAGGTTTCAGGAACTGTGTGTGTGTTTGTGGGCACATATGGGTGCACTCTAGTAAATACCAGTTTTTCAGATTAAGTATTTGTATTGCATAGTTATCTACCGTAAAAGATCGTGAACTTTTTTGCAGTCAAAGCCTGTGCAGATTTCTTGTACCTCCTATCTATGGCTCACAAGCAGAAAGTGAATCTGGAGATGCCATTAACCGTACCACCAACTCACAGAAGAGGCCAACAGCAGCCTGGAGATATATTTGCAAAACAGCATTAAAAATAGCTGAAATAAGTTTGTCCTCTATAGCTATTGTAACAGAAAGGAGATGCCTGTATTAATCTGAAAAAAGATAACGTTAGTATGACGATGGAAAGAATTGCAGTTAGAAAACCAGAAGTGTAGTTAATAATGTGTTAACTAACTTTTTCTTTATGATTTTTAACATTAAGAGTATGCCTCACTGAAAGGTGCCCTTTAGAAAATTAAATCTCCAACCAGTGCATGTAGGCTGAGCAGACAGCCCACAAGGACCGTTAAGACCACAGCTTCTGCACAGCCCAGGAACGAATTTGTGCCTGCCCCTTCCCCTTTCCCACATATACAAACTCTTCTCAACTGGAGGCTAAGCTATTCTGCCAGTCTCATCACCACACTATAGGACAAGAACCAATAGCACTAAGGGATCTTTGACTTCATGCACATACATATAAAGAAGTTTTCCCCATCATCGCACCAGAGACTATCCTTATTTGGGTATTACAGTATATGCACCTGTACAGTTCTGATTATGTAAATTTATCGAAATTAAATGAACCATACAGCACTATAAACAGACTAGCTCAAAAATAAAATTGCTTCTGAACCATTATTTCCCAGGTCTTTATTATTTATACTACAGTAACATTTGAATGTTCCAACTCAGATTGGAGACTCATCATGCTAGGCACTCAAAAAAACATAGTAAAAGGCAAAACATTCCATTTCAGACTGATAAATAGATTCATATCATATTATATTGCAAAGGAGTAATTTAAAATATTTATGACCATGACTGGAAGAGGCAAGAAATAAACATTTCCCACTAAAAAAAAAAAAAAAAAAAAAAAAGTAAGCCTGAAAGAAATATTTAGATGCTACTGAATAGTTTGCCAGGTAAAATACTTTTCCAACAATTAATTTCCATTATACTTCAGCTTCCCAATCAGAACACAGAAGAAACCCTAATACTTAGCCCAGTGGCCTACCTGAAAAGATACGTTAGCTATTGCGAACATATGTCCAAACATACTGTAGGAAAGGGGAGTCACTTACTTGATGGTCCATGAGAGTCTCTGATATCACCATGATGCTGTGCACACATACAATTGAAGAACGAAGAACAGCAAACAAAAAAATCCAGGCCAGGAAGAAGCAAGTGCACAAAAGCAGCAGCAGCGGGAAGGAAGAAGGACAATGAAAACAGTGTTAGTTCATAACTAAAACACAACATGCACCTCAACACCAAAGGCAAGACCTCAGAGACTTAGCATTTGAGAAACCAAAGTTGAAGCAACAAAACTGACGAATATGCTTATAAAGAAGCCATTATTAGAAGCCATCATCATATATGGTTAGTAAACAGCATCTGCCCCAACTGCTACTCCTGAGTGGAACTTCTCAGTCACCAATTTAATGCCAATACAACTTAATACAGAGCATACTTTAAGAAATTTTTACCTGGAACATTTTCAGAAGACTAAAGCTCCACAGAAAGAATAATAGAAAATTTATTTCTGAAACTGCTCCACTTTTAAACAAGTGTTTTGGAAACACAAAAATTCTTAAGTGATCATTAACGTGCAAACACCAGCTAATGCCATAGCCAAGCGTAACTGCTTTTGCACACAAACATGAACTTAGAAGCCACAGATTTAGTTCAATTACAACCACAGGTAGCATTTTAAATTGCTTAGGAAGCAAGACAAGCAGTGCAGTTTTAAAATTAAAAAGACATTTTGTATCCAAATGTCTCCAAAGAATTGAGTTGTATAAAAAAAGTTTCTCCCCCACTGAAATACATCAATTGTAAGCACTATAGGAGAATAATTACATAGTAATAGCCTGCAATCCCTTTTGACATTTGAGTTGAATCTTTTATGAATCATTAGTACTCAAAGTCACAACCAGGATTCAAGACTGTTCTCAGTGTGCAGATGTAAGGTAAGCTCCACCTATCCGTCTCAAAGGGCTTCCTACCTTAGAGACACATGAATAACAAAGAGAGGAGAAAGCAAGCATACTGATCAGCATGAACATACACTTCCTCCTTAAAAAGAAAAAAACCCAAACATGTTCTTTCTTCCATATCCTAAACAAAAAGCTTCTGTTCCATTTCCATAAAGGAGAGAAATCCTTGCTCTACTTTAAAGAGGACCTCATTTTGCCCCTATGTTATCAGGCCTAAACAACATGGAAACTGGAAAAATCTTAGCAAGCAGGAGTCTCCTGAATAGTCAAATCACACTCCTGCTCTCAAAATGTGGATTTTTACCCCCACAACTGCTGGGAGGGGGCGTTGGTGTTAAACTGACATTGCAATGTGCAAATACAAAGTATTGTAATAAAAATTCTAGTATTACAGTACAAAATATTGGAAAGATAAGGGAACCTTTTTTTTTTCCAGGATTTTGTACTTTGTTGAAAAGGACTTTAGTAAACAGGAGAAACTGGAATAAATTATAAAATACGTTCAAGCACTTTTGGTAAACAGTCCTCTACCCCTGCCAGAGACCTTAGGTGAAAGAAGGAAATATTACTGAAGCAACCCATGAACTTAGCAGACAGGTTTAGACACTAGGACATGGGATGCATTCAAGAATTCAACAGTTTAAGGTAAAGTCTCTTTGAATATACAGCGCTAACATACCGCAGACAAGGAAGCCACATATATTTGAATTGGACCTGTATTACCCTACGCTGCTTTTAAGATTCAAGAGTATCCTGACAAATGAGAGCAAGGAGAAAGAGTCTGCAGGAACAGCACAGAGATCCAACAACTGGCCAGAGCACTGAGCACCAGGACTCACTGGTCTGCTTAATTCCACACGAGAAGTTGGAAAGCCAGAGCAAAGAACCGGGAAACAAAATTGTAAGCAGATATACAGGGAAAGAAGCTTCTGATACTCAGGCAGCATGTTCACTACCAGCTCATACTCACACACTTCAGACACAGACAGAAAAGCCCAGCAGCAGGTCGTGTCTCACTGCCTGCCTCTGGAGCTGTCCTGTCCGAGTTACAACATGACACCCCAGCACGGGGCAACTGGTCACCCGAGACCATGCAGCGACTTCTGTGTAAATATTTTAGCACTGCATAGTTAATCCTGTGAACTGGTACAAACGGCTCCTGTACCAGAAGCTGAAACACAAGCCTGCCCAGCTCTGTCCCCATCATCTCCAGCAAACCCTCCATTTACACGGCAAACTGCAGTCCTGGCGGATCAGCCCTCACTCTTCAGTGTTATTACCTGATCCTGTGCATCTAGCTAAAACCAGCAGAGTACATATTTCTAAATATGATGTGAGACATTAACATACTGAAATTAGATTATTTCAGCCAGAGACCTCTTTACTTTCCAGTATCCTTTCACACCCTGTACCATCTGCAATTTATATCACTGCAAATTAGGGATTCAGATCCTTAAGGGAACAAAAAATGATAGCTTTTACTACTTTAATGTTTTCTAAGAAAATAATGTCCTCAGGGCATTACTGTTTATCATCTCCAAAATTAAGAGAAATACATATTTCGTTTATTATCAGAGCCACAACCTACACTTATTTTCACATTTATTTAATTTAAGACAAACTTTCATTACAGAATGAGAAGTTCAGCATAAATTTACAGATACAGTATAAATCAACCTGAATTACTAAATCAGTTCAGTGTTTCATACAAAACTTTTCTCTCTAGACTAGACTCTGGAAAGAGAAGTCCAAAAAACTATGTTCTGTGACCTCCTCCTCTATTTTTCTTTTACACAGAAGACAAAAAACACATTAGAGAAGCGACGTCCTCAAGAACAGCTTTTTCAAGTACCTCCTAGAAATCCTCAAAAGCGCTTAAACTTTCTAGAAAAATGTTGATCAGTGCTTTTCATTATGTTCACAATTCATATTTTATGAATTTTAATCAGGATGCTAAAAATAACTTAAAAAAAAAATCAAATGATTGCAGCTAAAAATCGGAAATACTTAACTATTTGACCTAAGGATAAATTTGATCTGAGATTAATTTAAAAATTCTAACTTAGTAACCAAATACTTCATAAAAGTATATATTTCACATTTCAGATATAGTGCATTAGGTAGTCTGAAATGCAGCAAATTGTTTTGTTTCAAATCAAGGTCTTCCCGCACAAAGGCTTCAAGATAAGAATTTACTGCTGACTTAATTCGCTTATTGATAAATTCAAGTGTAACGTGTACAGAAAGCACAATGTAAGACGCTCACTTTCATCTGAGTTTGTGCTGGCTCTACTCAATCTTTCAGTTTTCTACATAGTCCACGGGGAGGATCAGGGGAAAGCAAAGAGAGCTTCTATTCATTTACTGATGTGCTACAAATCCGTAGAAATTTGTATATACAATACTTTCTTATTGGACTTCTAGTAGCAGTTTTGAAACAACTAAGAATTATATCTACATGCACACTTCACTGCACTTTATTATTAATGTAGAAAACTCACCTTTGTCGTTTTCCCACATAAAATGCATACCCTGAATTAGTTTGGTTCATTTTTCAAAAACAGCTGTTCATTATTCCAACATTTAAGGCAGAAAGTTGACTGTCTGAGAACATGAACAATCTGTTTCATCTTAAATCTCTGTCGTACATAAGCTATGTATTTATATATTAAAAGATGAAAACTCTGTCAATACCCAAAGGAAAGTATGTATAGCCTACATGTACTAGCCTGTGCTTTAACTTTGTCAGTGTTTTCAATTATACAGTTATATTTAAACTTATGTTATTTTTCTAAGCCTCTCGTATTTTATCTTTCTCCACTTTGTTTACATTCAACTTTTTAGACTATTCCTCAAGCTTTTTACTTCTCCTGAAATACCTAAACTAAAACCAACCTGTCTCCGTTCTGCTATGTCTTCTATGTCTTCTGCTGTCTGCTATGTTTCTGTTCACATCTAGCCTTTAACTAATGGTCCTGTCTCCTGCTTCTGAAGCTATTACCACCTGCTTCTTGCATCTTCAGGCCTCTAACCCTTCTCATTTAATATCTTTACTTGAAATACCATGATCTTTCTTGAACTACAGTAGGTCCGAATCTGCTAACAAAGCTTAATTTTACTCCAACTCCACCTCAAACATTGCTTTTCCAATTACCTTTCTAATATCACTATCTACTCCCACCTGCCTGATTTTTCCACATAAAAGTAATTTATCTTCTAATCCTCATTCTTTCATTCACTCAATCTATACCATTCATCAACCTACAAAGTATGCATTTTGAGTCAAGGATCACATTGAACAATGAAGAATTAAAACTCATCAGAAGACATGCAATCTTACCACAAGGTGAAAAAATATCACTCTATTGTGACAAGACTGTTGGGAGAAAACAAAAAACAAACAAACAAACAAAACCCTAAAAAACAAAAAAGGAACTCCCAAACACCAAAGCCAGGGACAGAGGTTTGTCCGGTCGTTCCAACTAGTTCCTTTCCTGTCTAATCAAAGACATTTAGGAAAAGAGTTTTAAGATGCATGTGTAAATAAAAATGATTTCTTTGCCCAAAGCAACAACAGAGGAGCAGAGACAGCAATATCCATCTACCAAGGGAAAAAGGCACACTGGAGGAAAAAAAAGCCACAGGAACTGAAGCCTGGTTTATATTATGAACTGCAAGTTTAACTTCCTTAACAATCAGCTTTGCACAGGCCTGGCTTATATTTCTTTCATTATTTGCTCATTCAGAACACATCCTAACTCCTTCCTTCCCCTACCAATCTTACTAATATTTAACTCTCCTGTGTTTCCTATCTGCCCTGTGCTCCACCCATCTTCACAGCACTTCTGTAAAGCACCATGGAAAAGATGTCACCAGCTCGCTTGCATTCTCACGGGTCTGATCACCATCAAGAAAGCTGAAGCAATAGAAAGTTGCTGTAAATCAAAAAATGTAAGTCAGGCCAGGCTGTTTGATTCTTCATTTCAGAATTACTGTCATTAAGTAAAATTATGTGCACATTAAGATATATCCAACTTCACCCTTTATATGCTTTGAAAGTAATAGCACAGAACTAACCAGAAAAGCAGCTCAGAACACTTGATTTTTTTGATGCCATGGTAAAGGTGTTGTAAATGATATAAAATTCAAGTGCTCAAAATATGCTTTTAAAAATGAAGGTATGCCACAAAGTATCAGAATATGATTTATCCAGTCAGATTGCAAAGTAATTGCAATAGCGATGCAAAGCTTTAGTAGAATAAAACAAAACAGTAAAAGGAGGAAGGACAATTTTGATTACAAGGTGCTGGACTGAACTCCGGAAGTCTGTAATTAATCATTTGTTTTGCAGTAGACCCCCTGTGTAACCTAAACTGTAGATCACCTACAGATATTGAAGTGAAGAAAACAAGAATCTACTTAAGCTTCAGGAAAAACAAACAAACAAACTGGCACTAAATCAAATACTGAATATAACTATTTAGGGTATTGAGATAATCCACATTTGCTTTGAAGAAGAAAGCTGTTTCCACTTTGAGGAAACGCAGGTGTTGTGATTGTGAATAAGAGTGAGGGTTTCTTTGCAACAGTTCAAGAACATAAATCACAGTATACAGAATTACAGCAAAAGAAACAAAATTAAGGAAAAAAACATTTAAAAACACAGATTGCTGTATTAAAGGTTCAAGCACTGACATCCAGCAGTGATCCTTTATGTTCCAAATCTTCAACTCTAAGGTGTAAGCAGCAAATCTTCGAATAAAAAAAAAGGTGTGGGTTAAATCCATGCTGGTCTCCATTTGAACACAAACACAATCCTTCAAAAAATTATTTAGAACTCCAGAAAGTGCCAGGATTTGCATGCGCTCAGGATTTTCAAAATTATTAGGCCCAATCTCTCTTCAAATTAGATATACTTATTTTTTGAATATTTCAGTTTCAATATTATCTATTGTGTACAGCAGACCAAGTAAAATAGATATTCCAGATAAACATTCAAAAATATTTTAACAGTTGTGGTGTAACACATCTCTACATTATATCTGCAATTAAGATACGCAGTTACCCAAACTAAATGATATACTGATAAGAAGTGCTCAGAGTAGCCAGTCACACTAGACCAACATTTAAAAAAATTAATTCTGAGAAGATACCCCAAGTGCCTATGCATGTACAGTAAAAGGCAAATCTATCCTTATGCTTTGCATTCTTCTCAGACTTAATAATGTACAGACCCTCATTTAAAGATATCTTCTTAAAATCATGTTATTGTGAAGACATGTCAAAAGACAACAAAAATAGCAAATTTCAAGTTACATTTAAGTTTCCTGTAAACAGGTAATTTTTTTTATTTATAGAATAATGAGCACAGCAACTGAATTTTTAAAATAAAGTATATTTTTTACACAGTAGACTCCTAGTATTTTGCACATGGCATATAGATACATCTGTGCTGTAACAAATCAATGAACTTTATTATAAAAAAGGCCAAGAATTTTAGCACACTGCAATGCAGCTTGTCTCCAAATTCATCACTACAAGTGCTAATTACTGTTTTTATCTTATCAAACCTATAGCTTCATGTAGTAGTTAAACTATCACAAATAGTTTGTCACTAATGAAGCATTAAACCTGACCTTCACTTCAATTACAGAAAAAAAAAATTTTTGCATTTTTGAGGCAGTGCTTGTATAAGAAAGCAGCTTTGGAAAGAAAAAAAATCATTTCCCACTTCAGTTATGAGAGTGCTTCCACATAACACAGCTTACATAAAAATTAAGTTCTTAACTTCAACGTTAAAACAATGACAAAGTGTCACAGTACCCATTGGCTCTTTTTTAAAGTGCAATTGGGGGGGGGGAGTGGCATTTTCACTACTTTAGACAGTTTATAATCTGCACAGATTATTAATTGTTACACTTGAAATGATCCTGAAAGTAAGTAATTTTCACTCCTCCTGCCTTTTCTTATTTTTCCATAGCTAGTAATTAGTAAAGTGCTAATTAAAACTGACAGGAATACCTTCTTCATTTGGGACTCAGAGACACCAAGTATAAAATCCAAGAAACAAATGTTTTCTGACATCCAGCCCTCTTACCATCAGAATCCAGCAAATTATGCTACATAATGCTCCAAATGCATTTACCAGAAAAAAGTCAATTCAAAGAAAACCAGAACCAATTCAAGGTGTTTAACCCTTCCCCCGCACAGGTATCTTTACTTTCACTTGAATATGTAAAGCCATATTTAAATTACTCACTGAATTTCTATCAAGTTCCCCATCAACCAAAGCAGTCTCCATGCTGAAAGAGCTTGTCTCCGTCTCCTCTTCAATTAGAGTTCTTCCATCCTGCTACCCAAAATATCCTGGGGCGGGGGAAGAGAGAGAGAAAGAAAGAAAAGAGAAAAGTCACTTTCAGTGGCTGGAATCAGTTAGGGAGGCCTCTCCCTACTTCTTAAGAGGGTAAACAGTTGTCTGTCCTACACTGTCTATATCATGGTTCCTTGCAAAACACACATTACCCATGAAAGTCAACCTATTAGGAATGGAAAGGTGAGTTTCAAATAAAACGACCAAAACAAAAGTTATTCCACACACAGTTCCCACTAGGAAGCTTCTACTTTTAACTACGTTTGCCTCAAATGAGGAATGGTTATGCTGAAAAAACAGAACAAAAAAATGCCCCCAACCTTCCCCCTTTATTTCCTCTTGGTTGCAGACCTCAGCAGCAGCACATCACTCCCACCCAACAGACACGCACACGCAGGTTCTCTATATAAAAGATATTCTAGAACGCTCCAAATCTGTTAATTTAGAACTTCTCACTATAATTTCAGAAATGGTTTCGTGAGGCAAAATGTGACCATATCACAGAAATTAAGTCATTTGTGTTAAACAGCACCACCTGTGGGAGACTTGGGCATTCACCTCACTGTCACAGCACCAGCAGCTAGAAAAACACCACCTCAATCTCAGGACATTTCCTACCTATGTTTTTGATAGAGAACAAAAGCTGCAATAATCTTTAGTATTCACACCATGCTTAAAGGCACTGGAGAGACAAGAAACTGCTCTGGAATCAAATAAAACTCCGCAGGGTGGCTGAGGGGAGGGAACATGTTCCCTAACCATTCAGTCCGTGCGTTCGGCAGCCGGAAGCCCGTTACAGCGGGATGACTGCAGAGATGCTCAGCTATGGCCCTCTGCTCTACCCCTCTCTCCCAGGCTCCAGCCAGCGGAAGATGCAAGCGAGAGCTAGGGCTATAAGTAGGCCTACCCAAAACAGGAAAAGCCAGTATCCTGCAGGGAAAAACACCCTGTGCCTCACCCTCCCCTAGCCACGCTCACCCTTCTGTCTTGCCAAAAGGGCAGAGAATCGGCCCAAGGCGTCTTGGGATTTTTTTTTTTTCTTTTTGGAGGCGGGGGGAACGGGGGAGCTGCATTAGCTTTTGCTACGGTGTCAGCTTATTTCTGCTTAAAGCATGCACGAAAGGTAGGGCTTCAGCTCCAGGTAAGGGTACACCCAGAGGAAGCCGCATTGCTGCTGGGTGCGGGCAGCAGGAAGAAGCCCAGGGAGACAGCAGGAGGCAGCCGAGCCCTCCCAGAGGAGTTGCCTGCAGAAGGATGAGGGGAAGGAGAGAGGAAAGGAGAGGAGGAGAACGCACCCCAGCAAGGTCATGCAATTCAAAGCCTGCCTGAGGAAACCTGCACGTGTGAAAACATATCTCACTATAAAGAGCCACCATTTGTTCAACTGTTTTATATTTTTAATTATCATGTTTTCTGTTCTCATATTATGTGAAACCCATTAGAATTAAAATTCCCATGGGAAGAGCAAACAGAATTATAGCAAATTACCATAATACACACCACTAAAACACAAAAAGAAAAAATATTAATGAAAAAACATTAAGAACAAAAAGACACTGTATGATGCAATGCTTAAGGAATTGCAAATTTTATTGTTCCCTATGGCTCAGTTCAAAGAAGCAAAGAGGATCTTACTCAAGTACCTGAGTAAGTACTGAGATGGTACATAACTGGGAAATACGTGCCTAAAAGTTTTCATTTAAATTACAAACAGTACATGTTCTGAGGGAGATTATTAGAAGTTATTAATTCAAATTACTACGAAGACAGACAACACTACCACAGAAAAAGGAATTCTTTACAGATTTCCAGAAGTGGCCCGTTGTGCCTTCCACATGGTACACAGGGAATTCAGAGCAGCATGACAGAACTTCATTAAATGTTTGTTTGTTTTTTTTAATGTCTCTTGGAGGTTGTTTTATCCCCCTCCCTGCCGTTTCATGTCCTATTATTAGCAGGCTATTCAGCAACACCAGGCTGGCTACATGCATGTTTGATTTACAGAAACATAAAGAGCTGTTAAATGGGATAAAAAAACGAGCAACATTGCAAACAGATGTATACACTGATATTTAAAGCAGCTAGTCAGCCTTTCTAGTGACAAGAACCTGACACCATACTCTGTTATCCAAATAAACAGATCTTTCCTGCCACAGGAACATTCACCCTAAAAAAACAAGAAAGCTGTAAACACATTTCTATTTTTAACAGACATTTTAAACTCAGCTTTTATTGTCAACACTCCTGGTGTATTTCAGCCCTCCTTTTGTTTATATAACCACAGCAGCTATGTCCCCTCATTTTCAGGAGTCAGATGCCTTGGCAGTGTCACAGAATCACAGAATGGTTGAGGTTGGAAGGGACCCCTGGAAATCTTCCAGTCCAACCCCCCTGCTCAAGATGGGTCACCTAGAGCACATTGCACAGGATTGCATCCAGGCGCGTTTTGAATATCTCCAGAGAAGGAGACTCCACCACCTCTCTGGGCAACCTGTGCCAGTGCTCTGTCACCCTCACAGTGAAAAAGTATTTCCTCATGTTCAGATGGAAGTGTCTGTGTTTCAGTTTGTGCCCATTGCCTCGCGTCCTGACGCTCGGCACCACTGAAAAGAGTCTGGTCCCATCCTCTTGACACCCTCCCTGAAGATACTTGTACACGTTGATAAGATCTCCTCTCAGCCTTCTCTTCTCCAGGCTAAACAGGCCCAGCTCTCTCAGCCTTTCCTCATAAGAGAGATGCTCCAGTCCCCTAATCATCTTTGTGGCCCTTCGCTGGACTTGCTCCAGTAGTGCCACATCCCTCTTGTACTGGGGAGCCCAGAACTGGACGCAGTACTCTAGATGTGGCCTCACCAGGGCTGAGTAGAGGGGCAGAATCACCTCCCTCGACCTGCTGGCAACACTCTTCCTGATGCACCCCAGCATACCATTGGCCTTCTTGGCCACAAGGGCACATTGCTGCCTCATGCTTAACTTGGTGTCCACCAGCACTCCCAGGTCCTTCTCAGCAGAGCTGCTTTCCAGCAGGTCAAATGTATCCATAAGAGCAAGAGTCAGTCCCAAATCTCTTGGGCTCTAAAGGCAAGCCTTTGCACCTTTAGAGATGCATGAAACGGATTTGGTGCTGTTCTGTACTGACTTATGAATTCTGTTAATTAGATTATCAGAATATTTATTATAGGGACATGTTCATTCAACTGAATAAAGGGGATATTAGGAACAAGAAGTCCTTTTTTTCCTCCAGCAAAAGAAAGACTCCTCACCAAACACATTTTTAAAGTTGTTCCAGGTCTATTAATGGTTTAAATATTAAATCAGTAGTTCAGTTCACAGAAGGACTCTTCCTTCTTCCCCTTCTTCCAAAAAGATTAGCTTCGGTTCAAACACTTCACTAAATTTAGGGAAATTTATCAAAAGTCTTTGCTTAATCACATGACTGAGACTCGCTACACTACCTGTGATCTCCTTGTTCCCTCCCCCCTCCTCACAAGAATTCCCAAACTTCAGCCAAGGTATAACTGCAAAGTGAAAGTGCTAGAGGTGACCCCTGTATCTGGCAGGTGCAGGTGTGTTTTCTTTTTAATCAATGGATTCAGGTTTCTCGAATGCCTCCATACTGTATTATGTAGGTAGGTTTTAGCTTTGTTCAGAAGTCACTACCACTCAGCCATTAGACATCCCATTTGCACTATGCCGCTCTTCCATGATCTGTTATAGTATCACAGAGAACTTTTGCACTCAAAACTCATGTTTCAGAGGCAAGTGCACGGCCTCATCTGCAACCTGCTAATGTGCTGCACCGAGTGCACAGAAACAGAGAGGCCAGAGCAGTGTGCAGTAGCCAACAGGCACCCATCCTCTGGGACTCTGAACTCAGAGCAGTCTTGATGCCTCTCCTCCTTTCTTTAAAGCCTAGAATAAGTTAATGCACTTAAATCGCCCAGCAAGGGTATCAGTTAACAGTGTACTCCAAGTTTCTTTAAGATGACACAGGGATAATACACTTGACTTCAAAGATCAATATGGCAAGAGAAGCAGACAACGCACAGTAAGAGAAACAAAACCTGGCTGTTTACAATGGTATCAGGAAGGGTAAAAATTCATGTAGGTCCTTGCTTGAAAGCAAAGAATCACAACACCAGAAAAATGCTACCCCACAGGAAGTAGCTCTCAGGTGTGGTTATCAATGCATTCGGTTCAGAAAGCCCCGTAAAGAAGTTTAAGCTAATACCTTTGAGAAGGGTATTATGAGTGTCAAAAAAAGAGGAACCAGTTTCTTAAAAATTATTTCAGAGCTAATGGGGGGTAGGATCAGTTTTAAGAGATTAAAGAAAATTTAAATCTTGAATCTAACCAGGGTGATCAAACCAAAGCTCGCAAATAGTTTGTCATTCGGCAGCCACATGCAAGTCTCTGATATGAGAGTGTGAAGGCACTTTCACCTTGGTCAGTACATCACAGACTCGGTCACTGCTGAGTCCGTACACAAAGCGTGCTTCATTAACAAGTTGCAAATCAGGCCAGCCACTTGCTCCTGGCATGTCGTCACTGCATGCTAAGGACTGCACGTTTGTTGAGACAAGTCCTGAAAGAGCAGGAATGGGAGCTGAGTCACTGGTAAACATGGAGTGTGGCCAACAGGGTCAGAAGATTCAGTAAAAGATTCAAGTCACCAGCTTTCCCCACCTCCCAAACTAAGCATCTTATGCATGCTGACAAGAACTTGGAAGTACTAGGAAGAGGTTTTACTCCACAGTTTTAGAAAGAAAATTGACAACTGAGTAAATTCTAGTTCAATTCCTTTTACCAGGAAGTCAAGCAAAATAGGAACGCCTGACAAAACAGTGACGTACAGGGAAGGTCATACATGAATAACCACATGGTATGTTAACTCTGAATTGCTCGAGAATCTGCTTATAGGTATAACCATACTAGATTCAACAGCTCCCTCAGTTAGGTACCCCAAACTTTCTGTGCTCATTTAATGCTATAAGCCACCAAATACACTCTTGTAAAATACTTCTACCCTGAGTTTCATCACCTGCCTCCTCATTTCCTGAATAAACAGTTCATGGGCGAAGAAAGCTTTGTTTCCTCTCTTTCTGTATTGTTGTTTTCAGAAGGAGCAAAACAGGAAGGGTGAAGTGCTTGTGAAAGAGTTGAAAAAAATCTCTAGTCTAGAAAAAAACTTGCAAACTAGCAGCACAATTTAGATCACTCAGTTGATCCCTTGAGAGTGGTAGATGGCAACAAATGCCAAGAAAAGCATAATAGACTTCTGAACAGCCACTGCAACTTTATTAAGTTATCTTAAACAGTTGTCCTGCAGGCAAACTTGTCCTGGTAAAAATGAAAGGGTACAGAACAGGCAGCAAGAGCTATCTCCAGGTATGAAAAGTGACGCCCTCTCAATGCTCAAGTCCCAGATGTTCCAGAGCCCTTTCATTAAAATGCACTTCAAAGCTCCCCAACCTGCTCCAGTCTTCACAATGCATATTTTGCAAGACTGCTTCCAAGATTCAAAGTTGTCTGTCTTCATGTTAAAGATAGCCATTTCTTCAGGTAAGGGTGTCTCATTACCTGGACCACTAGCCACTTTGTCTCCACAAGCCAGTTTTACCTAGGGCTCAGTCTAACTTTTGCGCTTAAGAATGTCAGGGGCAAAGGATCACTAAGGCTTTTGCATTTATTAAGCTTGAATCAGAAAATACCCACGATGCTTCCTAAAGTATCCTAAAATTCAAAAAAATTTGTTCTGCTTTGTTGTGATGATGTGGGGAAAGAATATTTAATCAAGCCTCACATAACCAAATACAGTATTTTTTTTTAACATTTTGAGATGCTGGGGCAGGGGTTGCTGTCTTCTCACATTTTGTAGATTTTATTTCTGTCTTCCATTGCTGCTACTTTAAATATAGTCTTCTAAAGTTTATTGGCTTCAGTCAGTTTTAGTAACACATGAACTTGTTTTTATCATAGTAGTTGGTGGCAGCTTGTGGTTGCCAGGCACTTCACTGGTGTTGAGGGTAGATGCATGCATAAAAAAGAAAATTTAGGACCACATCTATAACTAGCATTTGAAGAACAATACGGCTTTTCTAAAATACAGACAGATGTTTACCTGCACATTTTAACAAGCACAGACACACCCCTACTTTTAAGTTAGCAGTTTGAACAATGTTTTGTAACTGTTTTATTTTTATAATCCATCCTGCAGAACAGAGCAGAAAGTCACAAACAACATTGAACAGAATTACCACACAGGGGACTTGCAAGTGATCGCGATGCCAATTCCTTCCTCAAACCATTTGTCTCTTAAAGAGTGACATGATAAATTTGATCACTTTAATTTAGAAAATCCTTCCTTTCTTCTAATGGTGTCAGAAATTTTCTTTCACAACTGTAAACATATTACTAATAGTCAGAAACACCTAGCTAGCCAACTGATGCTCATCTACTTAGTGATTTGCGTTAAAAGCAAAGATGTTCCTGTTAATACCTCAGAGCAAAAAAAAAAAAAAAAAGTTGTTCTCTACTGTGATGCTAGCTGGTATTCCCCATGGTTTCTTCTCATCTCTAGCTTTGAAAGCAACCTCAGACTGCACACTCTCCCAGTCACAGATGAAGAAGATGCTGAGGTTACCAGTGCCCAGCGCTGGTCATGGCCTCCTCTCTCCCCCTCGGAGGCCGCTTTCAGCCCTGTCTGGGTGGCTGCCTGTGCAGGCACTCCCAAACCCACTTCTGTCACAGGCAGCCACATTATTCTCAGGGTATTTAAACAGACACTTCTCAAAGCACAAATCATTTTAACTGAGCTAGGCCACGGAGATACTTTGCACCTGCCTTTCTGCTTGCAGATCTGACATAGCAACGGTAAAAAGAAACACACCACACCCACCACCCAAAAACAAAAAACATACCACCCAAACAGCTGAGAGGCACCCTCACAACCTACCTCAGTTTCTGCCACAACAGTCGGTGCAACTGCGGACTACGGGCTCACCCAGCAGCGACCAGAAACCAATGCAGGAAATGAAAGGAGTCAAGCCAAGGGAAAAGGAAAAGCAATGCTTTTGTTTAAGGAATTTCTGAAGTGAAAAAGTAAGGTAAGTCAGCAGAGATGTTTCCATAGACAAGATGGATAGGAGGAAGAACAACTCCTTCCGTTTCAGATACCAAAGTGGAATCAGTTGCAGTTCTGAGATACTGAGACAGATTTGAATTTCCTTTACATGGAACTTTCCAAAACAAAATCCAACCTTGTTTTTCTTAAAAGGAACATTTTTCTCTTTTCCCCTTGACAGACTTTACTGTCATACAAGAATATAGATTCAAAGCATTAAAAGGAAAAAAAGGAACACTTACTATTTCAAACTTATGAAAAATACTTTAACCATATTAGTATCAGAAGTAATTCATCACGCTGAAAAAACTTCAACATAGAGACACTAAAGAAATCTACTTTAATACTTTAAATAAAGCAGAAAAATATCTTCAGTGATGAAACAGTCCAAACATCTCAAATAGAATACAACTACAGATAGAGATGCTTATATTCTTGACCTTCACTTGAAACTTCAATCAACTTCATAAGGAATAAAGTTTCAAAGACAGCTATTCTAAGACTACATTGTAAGATTACTTGCAGTCATTCATATCACAAATCAGTGAATTGTCAACTATCAGATAAACTATATGAACTGACTAGATGAGTACTTTTTACCTGATACAAAGGAAGTAAAAGAAGTTAGCTTAAACCACTATGAAGTTTCTGTATCTCATCTCGGAAATTGCAATGACTTTACTTGAACACATAGGGCAATCATTTGACCTCATGATGATGCCTATCAAAGCTATTCCAATTGGTTTGCAATATCATTTTTCTCTGCCTTAAGCAAACACAAGATTCCAGCTTGCAACAATTTCAGACTATGTACTTGGTCAGACATTCTCATACATTTTGCTTACTGAGAGTTTATAAACAAGTTATAGTTTCAATATGAACACCAAACAATCATTTCAGACATTACAGCATGTATCACTTATGTTGTAATATCATTCATGCTTTAAAAAAAAAAAAAAAAAAAAAAAAGTCTGCATTGCTGGGGGAAGGACAAGAATATTTTTCCAAGCCCCAGTCCAAGAGATTACAGTGTTTTCTGCTTAAGGAGAATTATCCTCTTTTCTCACCGAGTCTCTCTCCCATCTCTCTGGGAGCTATGGACTCCTAGAAAAATGGGAATGGCAGTCCCTCTCAGTACAAAACAACATTTCTTAATGGATCCCTCCAATCAACTAATAAATGACAGTGTGAAGTGAAATAAACCTTAACAGCTCTTTTATGTTTTCATTTCTACCTGTACAAAAGAAACCTTTAGTCTCATAAAGGGCGCAGGGGAATGGAATTGGTTCTGGGTAGTGAAAAAATCCCAAAACTTTGCTTAGCCAATTTACTAAGACCTACCCCCCAAAAATATAACAATTCAAATTCTGAAGATGCTGCCTTAAACTGTATTTATTTAGAACTAACACTGGACTACAGGCTTCCAAAACTCTAACTGTGGCAGAGCATTTTTTTGTTAACAGGCATTGCTGAGGAAATGCATCAGTCTAAAGAACTTACCCATCTTTTCTCATCCAGAGCTTCCCAGAATCTACCAGTACAGAACCTCCCTTCTATTGCCAGACAGCTTAATTTCATCAAAATAAGAACTGAGATTACTTCTCTGGTTCCTGCTAATAAGAACCATGAACTGGGGTTCAGTTAGAGAGCAACTGTGTTCCTAATTTCTGCTCCAAAGTGAGAAATACAAAATAGAAAAATCAATGCAAGCTCTAAACATTCTTTCATGCTTTTAAACTCAGACAAATTTCAGCTGACCTGTGCTTAGTTGCAATATAGTTATATCATGATTGGGAACTTTCTATGAAATTTATGTTCTGCAGGACTAAACGTCCACATTTCAGACAGCAATCTAATGTTTATTCTCAAGTACAATTTAGTTTCCCATATCTTGGCAGCAGTGTCTTTTCTTGATATATTAATATAGAGTTGATGGCATAAGAGATAGCCTTCATTTGAATTTCCTTCAGCTAATGCTAGAAGGTAGTTTCCACAATTTCAAGACACAGTATATCTGTATTAGAATTAAAGAACAAAAGGTCAGAAAATTATACTGTAATAGGAAAAACCCTAGAAATTCTAATTTAAAGGAGCAGCCGGTTCAAACCAGCAGTGATAGTATCTGGATTACACATCATGGATTATTAAAAAGATTTAGAAAGTCTAATTTAGATTTCCATTGTTTATGCCAGGTTTAGTTTTTCACTTCACTGTTTGCCTAATTAAAATGAGCTAGTGAACCTAACTTCTGACTTTTATGCATCAATGCAAGCCTATATGTTTGCTATTCAAGATCTTCTATAGCTTTTTTTTTTTTTTTTTTTTTTAACTTTAGGAACAAATATTTGAAGTAGTCATTATATAGGCTTAACAAGGATTAATGCCTTTAGCACCGAACATCCAAGCATGCCTTTTTCAAGCTCCGGAGTCACTACTGATCAACTTTGACTTGAAAGTGCTTCAGGAATGACATACAGCTTTTAACTGAAAAGGATGAATCAATAGCATTTAAACCACATAATCAGGCCCACTGCAGCTGTAAAATATTATGGTATCCCAGACCTGTCAAGTGACATCACACTCCCTTTTTGGACAGCCCCCTTGTTTCCCCACCCATCTTTAAACAAATGTCCCCCATGAAGTTTCTTTGGGTGAGGAGAAGTGCCTAACCTACCACAACAAGCAGCTATGGAAGAGATACAAACATAGACAAATGTCTTAAAGTAACTGCTGTTCACAGCCCTCAGAAATCAACTTGATATTCCTGCCTAATGTTAAGTTAAGCAACAGTCCACACTATTTACACTAACAAACAATGTACATCATTTTTGCTAGAGCTGAAAACAGAATCCAGCCCTCTCCCAGCTCAACGCCAATCCGCAAGCACAGAAGTTAGACTTATGTGCTGTGCTACCCATTTCTGACAAGCAGGGTGCTTTCTGCTCCCAGTACCAAGAGGAGATATCAGGATCCTCAGTAGCAAGAAATCCACACCATTAGAGTACATTTAGTGTTCTCCTTCAGGGACTGACACAAATTACCAACTCATTCAAGCAGAAAAGAAAATGTGATGATGTGGGTAATAGAGTTTTGTTCCTGCCACACCACAGAAAGTTTGTGAGCTCACTTACTCTGTACCATGCAACCAAGAGAACAAGCCTTGGAAGTCCTTTGAAATGTTCCAGAGAAGAACAACTCCTACAGAGGGAAGGCTGGTGGCCAGGGCAGAGGAAGCATTGCTCTGTTGAGGGCCCAGGAGCATTTGATCGACAAGGCAACTCTTCCCTTTTCTGCCCAGTCTAGTCAAATATTGGGAATTCTGTTTCCCATAAAATGGGTTAATGGAGTAGTCTGATAGCATTCCCCTGCTCAAACTATTTGCTGAACCATGCAGTAGGACTGCATAATGTGAAGTTTTGAATGCTGCTTCCCCACCATCCTCTATCCCCTCCATAATTAGCTAGCTCAGGGAAGTAAGAATAGCAGGAGGCAGGGGGCAAAAGACATCCCTCAGTGAGGGTGGCCAGGGATATACTGACGAGTCACAAACTTCCTGGAAGGAAGGCATGAGCTTGAGCAAAATCAGTTGTTAATAATACAGTAAGGGCAGGAATACATCCAAAAAGGAGCATCTTTCACCTCACAAACTCAATAGATTATAAACTTCCAAGACATAAAGAATGTATTTATTTTTAAGAAGAGAAAAACTATACCTTTCTCTTCAAACCATTGCCCTCATTCCATTACTGCTACCAACACTGACCAAAGTAATCCTTAGTTTTTAATACCTTTTTATAGCTTACACTCATATTTAAAATTGCATACAATACCAAGACAATACCAGCTTAAATACCAAGACAATACCCTGTCTCTCTGCTATAGCAGTTAACTATACCAATATCATATTACACATTTTATTCTCTTAAAGGCAACTTACACATGTATTACAAAGTCTAGAATTTTGCAAAAAAATAACATATAGTTCCATCTATATAATAAAGAATGGAAGTTAGGTAGCTAGAGCTCAGGTCTCAGCACAACTCAACAGTAATGTACATCCAGACTTATTCATAGCCAGGCTTTCATTTCCTTAGGCACATATGATCTCATACGACATTTATTTTCACACACAGCATTGAGAGGTCAGAAAAAGGAAAACTGAATTTATCAGTAGCCAGAAGAACAACTGGACCTGCATCTTTCCAACTATGCCCTTTTTACGCTAAAAGGGGCAACTGGAAAAATCTAGTGTACTGTATTATTATTCCACTACTAACTGAGTGCCCAGACTGATATCCAAAATCAGTGGTCAGAGATGCAAGTCAGTGAAGTTCAGCAGGTACACTGCACCTGTAATTAAAGGTTTCAATTAAAAAAAAAAAAAATCAAATTTCTTCACGTAGTCTCATAATGATCATGCAGGAGAATAAAGTTTTTCAAAACTGTCATGCAAAAGTACGTGTAATACTGATTTCAATGAAAGCAACAAGTGTGCAAAAATCCTCATTCTCAAAACACTTAGGTGTGCTTAACTTCTACTGTGAGAAAGGATTTTGTTCCTTCATTTCGCAGCCCTCAACAAAATTCAGAATATGAGCTGCCTTCTCCTCCTAATGATCACAACCAGGAAAAGATATGATAAACAAGTAGTTCTTAATGCAGTGCAAGCTTTTCTTTCTAAAAGCAATCACAGGAAAGTAAGTCTGTGACATTCTTAAACTTAGTTTTTGTTTTTTAAAAGGAGACAGTCGACAACATACTGTAATCTTTAATAATAGCTATACAGATTCTCTGTAACACATCTAGAATAGGAAATTAGTGCCTGGTAACCCCAGGAGTACTATTAATTTCATAAAGTTCAAATCTTTAATGAATATCCATTTGGATCTTTCAATGCCCTTTATAAACAACAAATTGCAAAATAATTGAGAAAATTAGCCATCCAAACAACCTAACCAAGAAAAACATACAACCATTCTAGTTAGATCATGAAGTAATCAGCCACTTGGGTCCTCCTCAAAATGGAGGAGAGAACCATGCCAACACTTCACATACAAGAAGAACAACTGTTTCCAAATGTTGATAAGTATAATTAACCTACATAACCCTGCCTTTGGCCTTGAACATTAAAGATGAATTCAACTTGAAAACCAATTAAAATGCAAAGCAGTCTATACACTTTGGGACTAGAGAACTGCATACGCATTTAATTAAAAAAAAAAAAAAAAAGGCAAATGAAAAGTACAATTATTTCTTCAGAGGCTATAAAGGATTTGTTGGTTGTCTCTCTAAAAATCCTAATTCACCACCAGATAAATAAATCACATTTCAAAAAGAACTGAAGAATTTAATTCTTCAATTCCCCATGAAGACACTAAAGCATTTAAGGTTTATGAAGGGAAATGTCTCCGATACTAACAAAACTGAAGTTTTAACTGGAAAAAAAAAAATCATAGAAACAAAGAATGAAGAAGGACTACCTGGATTGTGAAGTATGACTCCCCTTTTTCATGCTTAGCTATGATGCTAGAAATCAGTTCTATCAATATTAGCAACTAAAATGAGCCAGGACCCATTCTCAGCTTGCACAGCAAAATTCATATTTACAAAGCTTAACTTTCTTTTCCCCAAATAAGGTGCCCTTATTCATTCTGCCTTTTGAGAATGGTTGCTGGCTTGTGCTTTCCCCCAAGTGATGCCCATGCACTGCTTGAAGAATGCCAATAGGTGGAAATCAAAACCATGCCATGCAAGTAGGGATGAGTATAGCACATTAGGACATCTTAACCTTCTGTTCTGATCCTGTTTACTTCGGTAGAAATAACATAGGGATAACAACACTCCAATGCACAATATGTCACTGATACACAAAACAAGGTTTCCACTGAAATAGTTTTGTAAAAATACGTATTTGATGCAACACAGTTATGCTGGTTTGTAAAGCCATTTTGTTTGTCTGTGTCTGAGGAAGAACTTGCAGAAACTCTTTCTATTCCCCCCCCCCCGACTATTAAAAAGGATAGGTATTTAAGACTTTTGCTGCTGAAACCGCCTTCTATAGGGCTGCCATTCCTACAGTAGAAGAAAAACTACTGGACAGGCAGGTGGAACTGGAATTTTCAGTTTTATCATTGACTGCTTCTAATCTACCTGTGAAGAGCATGGAAAATGCTGGGCTACAATAGTTAATTGCAAGGTTTCAGAAAAACCTCAGACTCTGATAACAGCCTACAAAGTGAAAGCTTTATTAAAAAATAAAAGCAGATTTAACAGTGGAACAGCCTGACCTTTAAGAATTGACCTTTAAGCTCAACTGGCTTTGAAATTATAAGAATCATCACAAAACCACAAGCAACTGTCTGTTTTCAGGAATGTTTCTAAGAGTGGCAACATTCCAGTTTAGACAGATGAAGAATGCCTCAAGCTGATCAAAAGTGGTTCTGAACTTTTAAAACACTCTGTTGAATATTAGGTTCTCTCTTGTTTAGACAAAAACATTTTTAGCAGTTTTACAATGGGTATCATACTGGCTCTTAAAAAATATGAAGACAAGTTGGCTTGTTGTGAAGTTCTGCATGCATGTGGATCTCCAGCAGGTGATCAGGTTTTTTTGACCTCTTGGTTTTGTTGCAGCTGGGCAGTCAGTATGTTATTCTATTATCAGACCCCTGAGTAATGATGGATATAGAAGATGGACCAATGTCCAGCCACTAAAAGAGCATTCTGCAGTATACAGAATCCCAAGAGCTGCTTTGCATGTCAGATACAAATACTGTGACAGCTGGGGACCAAGAGCACTCTTCAGTTTTGCTGAAAAACAGATCTATGGCTATTTCCCTTTTTCCACCCTTCCCTACCCGAGCTAGAAATTCATATTATAATATCTGATTTTGAGCCAAGTATAAAACTTTGCTCATTTAACAACATTATAATTTTTCTATGCTATTCTATACAGGACACCATCACATTTTAATGACAGAAAAAAAAAATAATGTCTTTATAGTTTCTTGTTGCCATCTATTCCTTCACATTAATCACCATAATTATTTCCTCTGACACTAAACCATAAATTCATGCTGTTTTCACTTACAACACTAGGTAGAAACATAACATACCTTTTTCATGGAAGGAACTGCAGAGTAAGTGGTTTCTACTTGTGTAATGAACCCAAGCTGCTTATCACCATTTTAAAGTTACTGATCATTTTAACATCAGAATTTTGTTTCCAGTGATCTGTGTGTTATATTGCAGTATAACCTTGCTCATTTCCTAGTAGAGTTGACGGGGGGTGTTGACTCCCCCCACACACCCACCCACTAATCTGATTAACAAGCATTTCTTCAAGTATTCTGACAACCTTGAATTGGCTATTTACTTTGAAAATGGCTCCTTTATAAGATGGCTAAAAGCCTGCTTAGAATGGTCTTACAAAACTTCAATGCCAAATTAAGACATTAAGACCTATTTCAAATATTTAACTCCCATCAGGAGTTATCCTGATTGTTAAGTTATCCTTGACAACTACTGTATTTCAGCTGTTCTGTAGATGGCATAGTATTTTGTACAACTCACATATCTACCTTAATCTGGGGTTAAATAGGGCAATATACACAACTGCAAGATTTGTTACAAGAATTTTCAGTCCAAGTATTTGCAGAACCTACCTCAGCAAGATACATCAGCTTGAAAAGCAAAATCTCAGTCCTTTCTCAGCCATCTAAGGACATGTACCATAATGTCTAATATATCATAAAAATTGTAAATTACTACAGCTGAGATAACATCCTTCAAAATGGTGACCCACAATAAACTGTTCCTGCGTATGGGAATTGACCATATTCAGACATTTTACTTCAGCTGACCACAATCAGAACAACATAAGCCTTTCTGCCTAGAAAGCACCGTTATGATGTAGCAGAGTATGTCTGGATCCCCTAAGCTTTCAAATATCCTGGAATCAGGGTACAGACTTGCTAGAAAATATTGGCCTGCACAGCAAACACTTGAGTTTCAGACTAACCTCTAATTCTTTTCTTTCAGATGAGTCTAGTCTGACAGCTAGAAGCTTTCCTCTGTGCTGAACCCCCCCAGAAGGAGTCACTCCTGTCTGAAGGGTCCCACACATCATGACACATATGGCATGAGCTTCACAAAAGTTCTTAACAAGCAGTTCACTCTTGGAAAGCATGTGACAGGCATTCAGGTGGATTCCTTGTCCTGTAATTTCCTTTCTTGCTAAGACTTCAACCGGCATTCTTGGAGAAAAGCAAAATATGCTATATCCCATTCATACAGCTCTAGCAACGCAACTCTTGGAGGTTGCGCTGCATAAGTTTAGAAGCAGTTTTAATTAAGACCATCAATATGAAAACCCCATGCCACCATCAAGAAAAACAAACCAATCACTAGTAAGTCAACAGTTTTAGAAGCCACATCTTCAGCAATTCCCATGCTTGCACTCCCCCAGCTGAAAATTTTCTCTGAGTTGTCAGCTTCGTTATATACATCTCAAGCGAGGTGATATATTGGCTCAAAGAGATTCTCACAGGACTCAGTATACAAGCTTATCATAATGCTCACAAGTCAGAATTCATAAGTTACAAGCATTTCCATTTCCTACAGAAAAGGACGGCCTGATTCTCTTAAGATCAAAATTACTGTCATCTCTACTAAGCAAAATGATTGCAGGGAACCACAAGAGGCATGAAATGGCAGAGATGCTGATGAAGGAGGAGCAAAAGCCAAGTCACAACAGCATCTTCCTTAAGTCAGCAAGCATAACAGCATCAAAGTCCATAGCTGCAATGGAGAACAGATCTATATCATTGCATTCTGCCAGACTATCAATAGTAAGGCTTATAGAAGTGTTCTGCTCCTAGCAAATAAATGTATGCTGATAACAACCCCCCTGGATGCTATATATACACTGGGAGAAGCAGAGCATTACTAGTTTTGCTTGTACAGCTCATGTTTGTAGTAATTTGGCTGGGGAGAGGAAAGACTCTTGCTGACATAAGCACCCCACTGCAGTTTCTTGCACAGTGTTACAATAGCATGGTCTTTGCAATGCAAGGTAAGCAGCAAAGATTGCTAAGCACAGGCTTCAAGCAGAGACACTTAAAATTTAGCAACAGCAAAAGAAGCATCTAGGTTGATGAGAACAAATCAAACAAATCAATGAACACATGCGCTTTCCTCCAGACAGAGGACAAAGAAAAGTAGAAGCACATAAAGAATACCACTGAGTTGTGAGTTGCTAAGACAGGCAGAACAGCAGCCAAGAAGAAGAACAAATAGGCTACTACACACTTAAGTGAAAGAAGAGAAAGGGAGGTGAGTGGTGCTGAAGACTGATGATCTAGAGAAAAAAATGGGAAGGCAAGGAAGCTGTGTGTCATGCTGAGTATCGTAATGTTTTTATCAAAGAAGGAACCCAAGAGTAAAGCTGGGAGGGAGAAAACACATTTAATAAAGTGCCTGACTAGTATAATTGAAACAGTGAGTTAATGAAACACAACAATAGTCTAAAAGATGGTTACAACAGGACAACTGAGGTGGAAGTGAAGTTTTTGGGGGTTTTTGTTTTTTTTGTTGGTTTTTTTTTTTAGAAAAAGAAAATAAAACAAATGCAGACTGAAGTTGGGACATTTCTATTTACTACACCCTTAAGTGATTGTATTAAAGACCTCAGATCTCTTCTCTCCAAGACTCAAGTCCTTCCTTGATTTTGGCGGGGGGGGGGGGGGGGGCACACGTGAACCCAAAGAACAAAAGATTCAATGAGGACTTTAGGACTGCAAGTTAAAACCCTTTCCTTCTCTCAAGACTTTTTCCAAGTTTTCACTGATATGAAACTTGCTCTTTTTAGAAATTACTTTCCATTTCTGCTATCTGGACTGCCCTGCCCTGGAATACACAATGCAGGCTGCAGAAGATTAGTTTATAGCAAGTTAAAGTAACGAAAACTCCAGCTGCTCTCTGACAAAACAAATTCTCTTCCTTCCCTCCCTCCCAGCATTCACAGACAGATGGTTAGACAAATCCAAACATCACCTCTATCAAGGCACTAAACTATATTCTAATGATTCTAAGAGTCAAGAGCTTACTTCCAATAAACTCAAAATAGGCCACTGTATTTACTTCCTTCAACACGCTTAAGAATTATGAGTCACAACAAATGGAACCCATGTTGCGAAAAGAAACAACCTAAGTTTCGAGTCTAAATTTTTAAGACAGAAACACCTGACAAAAAAAAGCAGTCGATGTATTAATCACCTACAAGGAACTAATAGCAAAAATCAATCAAGCAAACAAACAAAAAAAACCCACTCAAAAACTAAAATCAGTTGTTAATAGTGGAAGTGTAAGCATTCCTTTTCAACCTCCCCATCCCCAAATATCTACAATGAATAATAGTGCAAGTCTGTCACATCTCAAATTTCAACTCTCACTTCTGGACGCTATACACTGATAGTAATGGCAGGTCTCCATGACTCCAGCTTCCCCCTCCTTTGCTGTGACTGCCAGTAAGAACGTTTTTATACGTACCAATTTCACAAAAGGTCAGCTGCCAGACAATATTCCATATTCAGAATAAAAAAAAACAAAAAACATTTTCTCTATAGTTCATGATAACAAAACACAATCAAGTTACCCTTTACATTATTTACTTAAGACGCAGCAAGTCATAGCTTCCTGAAATTTAAAATAAAAGCAAAGAAGAAAAGAGCCAGAGATTCAAGACGTCTAAGCCTTCCACTCCTACTCCGCTATACCAAGTGACCATGGTGTTACAGAAAAGTTACCAGCCTGTTTTTGCAGAAGCAGACTAACCCATACAGTAGAATAGCTTTTCTGCTGAATCTTTGATAACCTGACGCCCAGCAGTCAGTTCTGCTGAATAGTTCAGACCCAGAAAAAGAAATGTATTAGACAAAAAAAACATGATTTTTAACTGCTAACAGCACAAGAACTGACAAGATGTTAAGAATTACAAAAGCATAAAGAACTCTTGCATATGCAATAAGAGGAAGGAGGACTTTATTATATTCTGTATAAGATACTGTGAAAGTTCAGAAATACATCCATGGAAAGGAACTAAGAAGAATTACAATGAAGGAAGATAAATTAGCAACACTTGTAATATATTTTTCCTGAGCTTTCTGTTGGCAGACATCTAATTTATTTAGGACATAAAGATAAGTATTAATTTGTTTCTTCTCTTTTCAAATGAAAGACTCCACAGGTGAAACCTGGAAGCATTCACAGAACACAGCAACTGAATGTTAACATTTGCCTTATTCTGCTCACCTATCAATTCCTTCTGTGCTGCTTATATGACAATTAATACAAAGAATGTAATTTCAGTATATTTACAGTGCAAGATAACACAAGGCCTTTTCATAAATGTGTGGTATCTACAAAAAGAAAAATCTGTCAACCAAAAGGGAAAGTGGCTTAAGATAAGCAAAAAGCAATCAGTTTTCTTATTTTGTAGTTATACTTCATTTCATAAACAGGAATCAATTATCATTTGATAATTAACAAAATATTCACAATTTTTGAATAAAAATTATGTTTTGGTCTTTATTTACAAAAAGTAACTATTTATATTCAATATATGCAACAATATACATTTACTAATTTATTATGCTTGAAAATAGTGACAAAGTACCAAATCTTGAATCTTTCTTGTGATGTAAGTCAAAGCTCTGCTAGGGAAGAAAGCAGAAATCAACAACAAGACATACAAGGACAGCTTTTTAAAGCTGACTAAACACAAATACTACATATATAGCAAAACACAGGAAAGAAAGAGCTAAAACTTGTTTTAATTCAATACGAACTTATCTATTAAGACATCAAGCATTATTTATAACCTATGATCTGAAGGGACAGTGACCAGAACAGATGCCTTTTAGAATTAAAAAAATAAAAATAAATAAAAACAACACACACACGCACTCACTTTCTGACACTAGCTCTTAGTTTACATAAAAAGAAAGAATGTTTTTCTATTCCAAGATAGAACCAAATGGAGTTGGTGACACTGAAAGGAACCAATTAAGCTTAAAAGGAAATAGTCTGTTATGCTTGGAGGAGAATATCAAGCACCTTTCCATAATGAACTCTGGTATTCAGCAAGCATCTTCCCTGCTTATACAGTCTGACTTCTTTAAAGCATTGACAGTAAATATACATTAGTTAATATTTAATTCAAGTAGCTGGCATGGTACAGACCTGGTACCAGATTCCTATTTTGGAAGTTCTTCTCTAATGTTATATGACAGCTTATTGTTCTCCATTCTGTTTTCTACCTTGATTAGCTGCTATTGAGCTTTCTAATCAGTGCTTCTTGCCTCAGTGTGCCATCGTCAAGCAAAAGAAATCTTTTTCGTAATAGGAGTACGTTCTTTCTAGTGGGCGATTTCTAAAAATCTGGTTTAAAACCTCCCCTTATATTCATTAGTCTTGTGTGTTATTCAAATAGGTGTATCCAACTCTAGAACAGGATAGAACCTGCATTTGTTCAGGGGAGGTTGCTTTTACTTGTAAATATGACAGCCTCTAAACCCGTTTTTTCCCCATTAAAATACTACTGATTTTTCCATTGCTGATATTTAAAAATAGCTGTTGCATTAAAATTTATCCACTCCCTTCTGCAAGGCAGAATAAGCCAGTGACAGCTAACTATAATCACAATTTTATCTGAAAGCTAGAATCAGAGTACTGATGTTTTTGCTAGGGTTTTTTTGTTAATAAATCTTTATAGGTAGATAACATTTGGGGCCCCTAATTTGGCTTATGTAACAAAACTGAAACAAGTATCAGCTCTCTGAATATATCATTAAGACTACATTTTAATTAACACTGAGATTCTCATTTGATCACAAAAGAAACATTACAAATCATTACTCTCAGTACAGGAAATATGTATTGTTACATGAATCCTTCAGGCTCCCATAGATCATAAAGAACAATACAGAAAAATCTTTAGTGTAAATTCTGAAGCCAGAATTACTGTCTTAGAATTGCAAATTCTTCTAATGTATTGTACAGACTTAATTTAGAAATTAGAAAAAAAAAAAAGACAGACTAATCAAAGCAAAGAGTCATCTTCAAAGTCTACAATTTGCATCATAAAGATCACATGAAGTTGCTCTGCTTATCCATACAATAGCCTCTCTTTCTAAAAGAGGCTGCAAACAATACAAGGACTTCAGGTTACATTTACCCCCTACTGAGATGTTAAACTGAAAACCTAGCTGAGAAAGTTTTATATTGAGGACTCTCAGGTAGCAGTTTAGAGGAAGTTATGTGCTTGTAGTATATTACTATCTCAAATTTTTTTTTATACACTCAAATAGATGCACCCACACCCACCCACACACTATGCTCTACAGGTATAGCAAGTCCTTGCAGTACAGCAGATACTATGCAGGTGATGTGTCCGTGTCCTAAGGTATGCATACAGACCACAGTCTACTCCACCTGCAAGCATATCGCTTTCAAAAAAAATTAGTCATCCTCCACAGTGTCTGAGCTATCTGGAGGGTTATAATCATGCCCTCTTCTAAAATCATAATCTTCTGAAAATAGCTAAAGCCACGATTAGTCATATGGTGCCTCAAGTGACAAAAAAATGAGACAGGAAATTCCCTGCAGCAAGTTAGCCATGATCTGTGTAAGAGAACAAGGGAGGAGAAAGATGACAAATAACCAGGGAAATGAGAACAGGCAGATTAGCTGGAAATGCAGGCAAATGTAGACAGGTCATAAATCACAAGAAAAAGAAAACCATAATCCCAAATGTTTTTCCTCAATAAAACTAACATGCAAAAGGCCCTCAACATCCCATTTACGTAGAAGAAAGGAAGAAGCAAAAAAGCTACCTCAGCATTGAGGGAGAAGATTCCATTAAATGTACATGCATCTACTGCTCAGAAAAATTACATGTGTCTTCTTCACTTAAAAAAACGACCTTCCACTAGCACCATATACACTACTTCCACCTTAAGTATGTTAAACGCCAGCTACAGATTCACACTATCAAGCAGCACAGTCAGATGTTCAATCACAGTAAGTTAAACAAACCCACTACTTCAGGTAAGGGTTTTATAGCCTTCCCCAATCCTCTTTCTTCCCCCTTCTTCCGCATTACCATAGCTTCCATAAATTGTAAAGGAATCTGATCAGAAAGGAGGTAATCCCACGGAGAGAAATACGCAGCATTGTATGCTCTCCTCATTAGAAATAATAAAGAATGCACATCTTGAGAATTACTGATATGTTTGGTGTCTGGAAAGCTGGAAAACACATAGGTCTAAACACTGCTATTGCTCCTGATGTTTCTCCTTATTGACCTTAAGTCTCGGCTAAAGGAAGATGAAAATGACTTTTCTTTCTGATGCACAGACCTCTTTTCCCTTTCCAAAGGTTATTCCTACATTAACTTCCACTGGAGCATAATCAGTTATTCAATTGTATAGTTCACACTAGCAAAATTTAACATATATTATCAAAACTTAGATAAAACACAGTTCATTATGCTGAGAATAAATGTATGGTGGCTGTATAGCGGATGTGACTAGCCCACAGAGGCTAGTTGAACCCAATGGTTTATAGCACAAAGAAAGTTACCAGAGCTCAGCTGACATACAATACCTCAATGTGTCACTGTCAGATGAAAAGAGACCAAGCTATTAAACGATGAATTCACATCAAGTCCATGCCTGTTTCTGACCCACCAAGTCTATAGAATTTTTCCCCTGCACGTCTCCCAATCATACTACCTGTTGAGTCATCAACAGATCACTGTTTCAAGCATTTTATTTATTTTTAACTCTGCTTCAACTACTACAGAAGTGTTATTTCCCCTAGACTTGATTAAACATAGTGGTAATTAAAGATTAGTGATAATATGTTTGTTAAATGGAACAACAGCTGTGCCACTCTTAGTCTTCAATTCTTATCATTTTTGTCATGTTAATATTTTGACTCAATACCACTTAAGTTTCTTACATTCACTACTATACTAGAAAAGTTCAAACTTCCCTTTGTTACCATTCCACACATCATTCTAATGCCTTTGGATATTGTATTTTATATTTACACATGAACTATGTACTAATAAAATCAGTGTGTTTCAACTGTTTGAAGTGAACACTTTTGAAGTTACTCAGTCCACCAAGAACAGTAGAACAGCAACTTCAAACACTTGTGGAAAAACAGGGTAACATTGGCGTTAGTCTTTTTTCCCCAAACAACTCAAAAACTACCAGATTTTGAGAAGGTTTTGTGGAAGATGAAAGATAGCGTCCCTACCTTTCTCATTAAAGAGCATTTATAAGGTAATTTATTTTTAAGTCTTTTGTGAAAAAATTAAGCCAGAGTAACCTTACTTTCTGTACAAGCCAAAAGCTTACACAGAACAAAAGATGATTAGTTACCAAATTATTTCATTATAAGCCAGTACATGAAACAAAGCCTCTTCCTTCTTGAATAGAATCTAGACTGTGTATGCGCCCACTAATCAACACAGACAGTCTAGACCTAATAGAGTTTTTGCTGCAATAAAGTATGGCATATACTGAAACCAGTAACTTTAACAGGCCTCTACTATAGAAATTTATTATCTTTTAGTGTTCTACCCTAATATTGATCTGACATCATATTTTTGATATTCCTTTTTTTTTTTTTTTTTTTAAAAAGGAACAAAGCCACCTTCACACTTTGGGAATTTTATTTATCGGAAAAATTCTTCTGACAGATCAGTTTCCATCACACAAACTAAATTAAATGGATCATAACCCTTATATGGTCAGATATCTGCAATAAACTTAGCTATGTTGCTTTTATTACACAGGCTATAATCAACTGCAGTAAACAGAACAAAGCCTTTTGTGAGATGTCAGAACCTGCAAAAACATCTGTAAAGAAGATCGGCATCTACTTTAGATAATAAACTAAGCTAAAATTATTTGAATACACATTTCTAGTTCATTCACTATACTAGATATTTTTATTAATATAAAGCACTGTTATAAAGCATACTATGGGGTTGAAAGAAATCATACAGACAGGTTTTTCAAAAGATGTAGATACTGCCTCTGAACTACAACAGTAACAAAATTGGCACTTGAGACAAAAACAGACTGTGTTACGTTAAAATCCTCCTAGCAGCAGCACTACCAAACAGGTACAAAACAGGCTAATGTAGATATATACTGAGTGCTGTTTTATAAGCTAAATTTTTTCCTCCGTCACAATTTTTAATCGATGGAAACACCAGAAGATAACTCTTCTAAAGACTACAGGGTAAACATACACCTACTTTTTAAATCAGGTGTGAATAGTGAAAGATCAGCCTTGGAAATACTGTCAGAATAGAACTAGAATGTGGTCTATATGTAACCTGTGTCAATAAATTTGTCCAACATATGAAATATATGGTACAAAGACAACAACAACAAAAAAAATCCATGAAGTTCTTAGCAATATCCCAAAAGCAAGGTCCATCAACCTTCAGCTTCATATAGAAGAGGTTCATATTTCTTTTTCATCTTTCCCTATATTTACAGAAGGCCTGCAATGTCTTCAAAATATGCAATACCTACAAAAACTTCCATTTAATGTGGCAAGTTAGATGGTGAGAGACAAGGCTAAATCATCTTACCTCAGAAAGATTGTAGATTCTTTTACAATATGTGATCATACAGCACTTTTAAAAATACTACATCGGCTTGACAGTGCTAGACAGAAAAGGTACTAACATGCATTACAGCAAAGCAAAATCCTAAAGCTGTGAAGAACCCAAAGAAAGCTTAAGTCATGCACAAGGAATTAAAAAACAAAACAAAAACCACACATACACACACCTTCCTACACTTCAGACCGCAGGTAAATTCAAGACAATGCTTCATCCCCAAAATATTAAATGAGAGATTTCAAAATATTTGACTAGATTCTCAACCTTCAAGCCTGGAACCTTTCTTAAGAACAATATAAAGATACCATATTCAGTATCAATTATTTTTGCACTTCCCACAGGTCTGAAAATTCCTGCAGCTAGTGAGGAGCACGATTTAGCAACCTAAGGGCAGAAAGGAAAAAAAAAAGAAAAAAAAAACCCACCACACAGCAGCAGCTGAATTTTCTGTAATTACAAGAGGCTTTTATTTTCTAGTACCATCTTATATCAGAAGAGGAGATAACATATTCAGGCGATTTTGAAATGTTTAGTATTGTTCAAATGCCTTCAAAGGATGCTAGTGCACATATCAGAACTGGCTACTGTATACTCCGATTTATAAACTCTCCCATAGACACTTTTTGCCAAAGTTTAGTGTTTATCATCTTCTAACAACAGATAATCATCTGAATGATAATGATGATACCTGAATCCAAATGCAGATTCAGTACTCAGTTGAAAAATGTTATACCATTACAAGAAATGACTTCATATTTCCAACTGTGTTGGGCTGGGCTGCAAAATCTTCTTTTAAGAGACCATATTGATTTAAAGTTATTAAAGGCTTGCTACTCAACAAAAAATTTTTGAGGTGATATCAATTCAAGCTCTTAAGTTTTCAAAGACCAGTTTTAAACATTTAATCATTCTGCTACCCAAGGATTGTATCTGCTTTGTACTTCATTAAGTCTGCTGAAAAACACAGACTAAAAGCATACATGTTCTGACCTTATCCAATAAAGTGATATCAAAAGGAACCTATTTCATGAGAAGAGACAAATAGGCCTACAATGGATAATTTGAAATACCCTGCAGAAATAGCGAAAAGTGAAACTTGCCCCACTAGTCTTAACAATTAAACCTGGTGCAATGATAAGTGATTGAGAGTCATTTTGAAGACACCTGACACTGCATTCAGGAATACCCCTTTCTAGGCAAAGTTATGCATTTTAAGTGTGATTTACAGTCTTGATCACAAGAAATGATACTTTCTTGGAAAACAAACACTGTAACAGACCTACAATTCATGATAAGAAAACCAACATGGATATTATAAATTGTTGCTGAGAGGCAAGCCTGATCTCTATGTATTAACAAAGAGAGCATTAATCATGGAAAAGGATTAGTATCACTTGATTCTAGAGCTTTAGTGAAGCCATTTGCAAAAAACATGGCTTCCACTTAAAACAAAAAACAAGAAGAGTACACAAATTAGTAAGCCAGACTAGGTCAAGAAGCGACAAGAACAAATCAAAGATTTATAAAATATCTTTTCTAGTGAAAAGATGCTTGACTCACTACACCAAGGAGATGACAACCTCAGTCTTCCAGGAGCTGTCCAGGAATAGGTCTCAGAGGAGAGGGTATTTCGGATTTAACAGGAAAAAACAAAAAGGTAGAGATACAGCAGTTGGAGGCTGAAGCAAACAACAAACAAACAAAACACACAGATTTTGACTAAACTGAGCTCTAACAATGCACAAAAACAGCAGAATAACCTGCCATGACAAAATACAAAACTCTTAGCTTAAAGCTAGATAGTGTGTCTTTTTAAATTGTGGCTTTAAAAAAGTATTTCTTTTAGCATCAAAACTGGCTTAGAAGTTCCTATCAAGCTCTGCCAAGCTCTTGCTTCCACTCTCCTTGCCACATTTCACCACCCCTTCCATTGTGGCAACATCTAGCTTGCGGTGCTGTTCAACAGGCTCATACTTAAATGATCCTGTCTGGGATTTTTTTTTTTGGTTTAAATCCCCTTCAAGGAAAAAGGAAAGAGAATGGAGCAAACAGCAGTATAGGAACTTCTTAAGACATTTAGCCAAAGGAAGTATATCAAGTAGTTACATCTTGCGCAGCTAATTCTCCTGCAGAAATTATAATCTTCAGCAAGTCTGTGCTACACTGGAGGCCAAATTGATATAGCCTTTCTTTGCACAAAAATTCTGTGGCTCTGTAAGAACATTACTGGATGTAAGCAAGTTTTAAATGCATTAATTAAGCAAAGGACAGATGAATTCTTAAAAAAAAGGGGAAAAGAAGTCCACTTTCTAAAATGTTTGGTTGACTTTATATGCTCCCTTCACTAGAAGGTAACCAAAGTCTGAAACAGTTTCCCAGGCCTCTACTGGTATTCTTAACACAAAAATCACACTACAACTTGCCTAACAACTATGCTTAGTTTAGCTTCCATTTGTAAGCTACAGAATCAACATTTAATAAAGCATACATACAAAAGCAGCTTCACTTTCAATTGTCTGAGTGTGGGTGTTAATACAGACAAGGAACAGGCACAACTGCTGTCTCCCTATACAAGAAGCACTGTGCTCTGTCTACATGTCTAGAGCTATGTCAAAGGTAAACTATTTAAGAAGAGAGAGATACGCAATGAATTCACCAGACAAAGGAGTTATTTCATTTTGATGCTACACATGTGAGGGTGAGGGGCAGAAAGCTACATGGTTCAAATTCAGAGAGTCGTGTCCAAGTAATATACATCACATTATATACATTACATATGTTTCAACCAAAACATTTTGTACATTTGTATTAGATATTGGATTACACTGCTCTAACTGGATATTTAAACTGGCTCAGTTCTCAGCAAGCCACATATAAACTTATGCTTGTGATTGCTTTCCACTGGGAAAAAAATACTGGAAGTCATCACAAGAGTTCTCAATTATGCAAGACAGACTTCTTACACCAAAAACCTCATAACAGAGCCCTTTTCAGAAAAAGGTAACATCATGCAAGTAAGGAAACTAGAGATCTTCTAGAGCCATGTTAAATATTTGTTTTAAGGCTGTAGTCATTCTTTTGGAAAAGTTCTCCAGTTACAAACAATGGTAAACCCATTCTCCTGGTACAGTATGGCGCAACAGTTTTTTACTCCCAGAGTTGCAAAACAAAGAACTATAGTTTATGCAGACTCACTGCTTTAATGCCTAAATAATATCCTAGCTATTCCTTCCATGTTTAAGAACAGTTATTTGTTTTATGAAGAGTAAAGGTCAACAGGTCATAGCCAAATCTCTACTCTGGACAAACTGCCTCATTCTACTCCTTTCTAGGGCATCAGCAGCCACCACGCAAAGAACAAGGCTCCTACTATACTCTTCCCCCCCTCCCTTTCTGCACACATCCCCGTTCAAAAAGGCACAGGCTAGCATATTCCAGCATGTACCTAAGGCAGCCTTATACTAGAAAATTATGGAAGGAACAGGTTGTGTAGGGGTTGATAAACTTCAGGAGATTTATTCCAAAACCTTCACATGGCTAAAAGTATTTTTTCCCCTGACTTCTCACATGTATTCTACAGTATTTAGACCATTTGCAACACTGCATAACATGCCCTCTCATGCTATGGCCTGTGTGCAAAAAAAAAACCAGTAACCCATAAGCAGGTTATTTACATCAGTCAGAATTTAACATCCAGCAGTCAGGGTGGGGGGCAGGGGGGAAAAGGAAGGGTATTTAGTACAGAAAAGGGCTTTTATCTGTCACTACGTATCCTCAAACTGACTGATCTTAGCCTTTATCTCACAACTAGACAAGGAAAGGTAGGCTTTCCAGTAAACATGTTTCTTTCTTTAGTACCATTTGAGGAGTATTTAACCACAGCTTTACAGCATTATCATACATTTCTTAAACAGGCAAAGAATGCAAGAACATACCATCCAAATTTGTTAACCAAGAATATACAAGATCAGTCAATGCAACACTTAAGCAAGCATTACCCATCTTTTACCTAATAAAGTACTTTTGTCTGTAAATGTATCCTTTTCACTACATCTCTTGACAATAGTAAGAAAAAAATGCCTGGAAATAAAAATTTCAAGCAAAAAAACCCTGCATCTCAGCAAAATAAGCTTGCTGTATACTTTGCAGATGTGTTTCATGATTCTTGAAATCAGTCACACTTCTCCTTTAGAATACAGCCAAAAATCTTCAATAATTCACAAATTAGAGAGAGAGCAACTGAACTTATCACACAACTCTCATACCAGCAATATACTGTTCTTTCTACTTAATATTATCTGGTTATAAGCAATAAACTGTTCATCTTAACTCTCAAAATTGTCTGTAAAAAAATACATCTAAAGAATATGTTTTTGAGGAACAAGCAGAACATGCCAACCACTGAGCTAAGACCCTCTGTGGGTACTTAGAAAAAGTGCACAAGACAAACCTAGTTTGGCAATGTCATCTCTGTCCTTTGGAAATCAAGTCAGTCATTCACAGGTGTTAATTTATTACTTTTTGAGGCAGGGAGAGGGAAGAAGAGGTGAGGAATCTTCTTAAATTTATCAAAGCTATTCCTGAGAAAGAGTGTTGGACTTGCAATAAATTTCAGACCACAGTCACGTGTCGTCCTCAGTTTACTGGACCACCAGCTTACTGTGGGCTTTAATTAGATCAATATTAAAACCAACCTATATTCTTCTGATGCATAATACCTTAAAGAGCAAAAAACTTTCAATAATCAAAAAATTCACCTGCAATATAATGTTTCCATAAGTTGTGTTGCAATACTTAATTTGATTGAAATATTTTTTTCAGACATTTAAAAGACCAAAAATAGAACTGTACTCTCAAGTACAAGCCTTTTAAAAAGCAATTTGCTGGTCCTTAAAAAAAACCTTCAAAATACCATGGCTTCTTGTCAGCGGGCAAGCAAAAGATAACTCTAAAAGAAGCAAGTTGTCTTCCCTTATCTCAACAGGGTAGTCATATTAACATCTTGTGCAGTACTTTAATACAAACACTGGGTGACAGGATTACTGCACTAGAACACATACAAACATACAGATAGCCTATAAAAGCTTATGAACTAGTCCAAGCTTAGATGCAACAAGAACAATTTAAAGTGGAACATGAAGAACGGAAATGGCCGAGAGTAGAAAGAGGAAGATCAGATGTGCACTCTCCGGTATGGCTTCAACGTCATTGAATCCTTTAGCACTTTCAGAGAGACAGCTCTAATGTTTTCATCAGATAAAGGGTCAACACTGCAGACTGCAGTGAGGGAAAAAACTAACTGAAACTCACATTTCCACTTAAGAATGAGAAGAAAATAAGGTTTATCTATTCATCTCGTAACACCAGAAGTCCAAACTACTTCCTCGCAACCAAGATCTCACTTCCCAAATGCCTCTTACCATCTGTCAAACACTTTCAGCTCCTCTCAGGAAGCTTTTTATGCTACTATACACGTTACATCTGCAACAGATTTTCCTGTTGTAGAGTACAGATGGAATAAAATGTTTTGTTTTATAACAAACATAGCAAAACACTGCACTGAACTTAAACTGTGTACAATCCAAAACCAGTTACTCTGAACACACTTCTAATGTATTTGCTGCTAATCAGTGCCCCGTTATGAGCACTGTTTCCCAAACATAACTCACACATTTTACCAGGTTCAACACTGCATATACACCTTCCTTTTAAAGGTCAATGTCAATCCTCAAAACATTAAGCTCTACCAAGTCTCTCTAATATAGTATGAAATTACAAAAATGAGGCAACTAAGACCAAACTACTGGAAAAGCATACAACTTGCTGTTACCATAAGCTGGACAAGTGTTGGTTTTAGATAAGGCTACAAAGAGCTGCTTCTACTGCCTTTTAACTGATGTAATTTTTCAAGTGGAGAAACTATTTCCCTGACCAGAAGTTAATTTATAAAACCATCTCCCAGATGATAATGATTCTTCAGGTCCAGGTGGAAGTGAGTCCGAAAAGCAGCGACAATACATTTTCTCTACTAATTCCCAAGATCACAAAAGCCAATGTTTATTTTTCAAAGTAAGTAACTTCTTTTTTGGACCTTCTGGTTTCCAATAAGATCCTCTGCCATCTGGGAAACTTGGTAAAGCCACACTAGTCTCTATAATTGCTCATACCCTTTAAACAGAAGGAGGATGGTTACAGATGCTTTATATTGCTGCTGCTGTGAACTCTGAGCAGGATTCTTTTCTCTGTTTTGGTGGAAGAGCTGCAAGCAGCAGAGGTAAGGAAGGAAATTATTGGTAGGCTGAAGTTAAACAGAGAGCATATCAACCAAAATACAAGGCAACAACAAAAGAAATCACTTGAGCAAAATCCAGAAAAAGCCCTCTAATACGAATCAAAGTCTTTTGGAAAAAATTGTTTTTACACTAAGACCGTGCCCATTGCCTCTTATATCTCAAAATACACATATTTCTGAGCTATTTTACATTCAATTACATATATCTTGTAACAAAAAAGTTAACTGAAAAGGCTGTCTAACAAAATAAAAAAGCTTTATTAATTCAGTAACACCAGTACAAACACAAAATGGGAGAGGGGGAAAACGACAGTTCACTCAGTAAAGAATCTTTTGACATTTAGAAGTAGTACTCTTTACTTCCTCACTAACTCACCAAAACAGCCTAGGTGAAGAACTAGAAGCTTAAAACTATGCTGTTTCATTTCCTGTAAACACAGGGACTGCATAAACACACATCTCAAACAGGTTTCAGCTACTGCTCCCCTCCTCCTCAACTGTCCATCTGCCATAGAAGCAAGATCTTCATTAACTGCACATTACATTAGAAACCACAACATACCTGACCAAGATTGCTATATTAAGCTTTTGGGGACAACATCATCAACCTTTGCGCTTGTCCTGCTTCTATTACGTTGCAAGCAACTGAAGAAAAACCCACACATTTTGCCAGTAAGAATATTCTGTTTCCCAAAAACAGCTCACACTATTTCATTACAGAAGACCTTTTTCTGTCTTCTTTCATGATTCTATGATTTAACACTAAAAGCTGTTGTTCTGCTTTTATCACAAACCTGACAACATCAGAGTTTGGTTCTCACCAAGAAAAAAAAAAATTGCTTTGTCACATTGGGAAGTTTTAACTACATGATGGCATGTATTTTCTACATCAAATTTATTTTCTCTTTGGAAACAGAAGTTGAAGAGTCTAATATGAGATAACATTTTTGACAGGCAGAATGAAAGAAATCCATGGCATGGGGAGGGAGTGGAGAGAATAAATCCTTAGAAGACCCCTTGAAGCTTCACAAAACAAAAGTCAGGTGGAGGTGGGAGGGGTAGGTGGTGTAACAGTCATCACCGTAGAGATAAAAGCCAAATAACTGATCTGGCAGTTTATTGAACCTTGTCTGAAGTGCTCTGCACAAAAATTTATTGTAATGAGAGAGATGGAATACCACTTCACAGAATATAAAATATGCATAGTTTCTTATAGAAGAAGTTGCACAAGCATTTCTTTGCGAACATATGATCAGACAAAAAATAAACAGTATGTTTACAAGTACTGAATCCCCTAAGAGCCTTCTTGATGATTTCACCAGAGCATTTATAGCCACCAAAAGGTTTATTGCAAGTAATTTGATATAGAGCAATTATCAGGAAACTTTATTTCCCAAAAAACTTTTTCTATTGATTTTAGCATTTTCATTTCCTTGAGAGTAAAGCCCTGCCAGAATACTATATGAAGAAAAAACAGGAGCACATCAGTCTGACTTTTTTTCCTGATTCAATTCCCAATAAAGTAAACAGGAGTTAGATTATACCCTTGAAATACATCTACTGACACAAAAGCTAAGCAGAATTTATGACACAGAACTTTTCAAATCCTTTCCTCTGTTGGTCAGCCTGATGTCAGATAGAAGAAACATCATCATCTCAAGGAAGTCAAAACCTGATTTTGTCATGTCAAAACAAAGACAAAAAAAGCGCCAGTAATTCTTTATGTAATAATGAATAAGAAGTGCAAAAGTTCAACATTTTTTCCTGCAACGTCATAAAATTCAACTTTATGTTGTAAAGGCTAACAAGCTTACACGTTTATGACACTTAAAGCACTGGGTTTCAAATACCCCAGAAGTCTGTGGGTCCTTTAACAGTTGCGGGAAGAAACATGACTTGGAGAGACATTTTCTGAAATATCAGTTTTTAATTTGACAGGAATGCATGTTTAGAAGGAGCTCCTTCCCTGACCCACGATCAAAATAGGGGAAAAAAAAGAGATCAATTCACTGCTAGATCTAAGTTATATCAGTCTCAACAATTCACTTTATTACAGCAGCTTCACAACTCTGCAACAACAGAAAAATTGAGGCAAAGAAGCCACAAACGACCACAACCACATATCTCTGTCTTCTTAGCTAGTTTCAGTTTTTGAAACAAATGGCATTAAATTAGCATGTGGAAAGCTGGGCTATATAGTAAGCAGTATGTTCACAGAACAGATTATTTCAAAGGTTAAGAGTTTTGATAAAAGTTAGTGCATGGATGAAACAACAAACATCCTTAGAAGCTTGTAGGGAATTCTAAAGAGTCCCTTTCCAAAGATATTAGGCATCAGTGAACTGAAATCATACTATTTTCCATTCCTTCCTCTCCACATAAGACCAGTACTTAGGGATGTCAACATTAAACTCCTACTAACTGAAGAACAGACCTGACAGAGACAACAGCAGAAGAGAACCATATGCATTTCTGCTACTGCCCATAATGCTACAGAAGAACAACTTTTGAACAACTGCTGTCTTTTCAAAATTGTGAAAATTAGGTAGACATTAAACAAGCATCAGCAGGGATTCAACTGCATAATATTTAATGCATCAAGCACTGATTTCTATTTTATTTGCTGTGATTAAATTGAAATAACTAATGCTAAGAAAACTTCCAGAGGAAAAATAGCAGTTTTAAAAGGCTTCCTGTCCTCAGATCCAAAACAGACAAGCAGCAAAATCTCACATTAGAAACATCTTCAATCACACACATGCATTAATGACTTTCCTCCTCCTTTTAGGAAATGAGTTCTATACAGCAGCCCTATAAAATATGATTTATGAAGACTGTATTTCAAGCAAACGTTGAGGCACATATGAATTGAGTATGTTAAACAAAATGTTGCTAGACAACTTGTGAGTGCACTCTTTCTGGAAGTGAGCCATTTATAAGGCCTGCTTATAAAGATACAGAAGAACAGCTAGCAGCAATAAGGGACCAGTTACAATAACAGGGATTCAGGCTTCATTCCCCAGGGCACTGCCCAGTGAGATTACTTTCCCAGTGTGAGGGGAAGAAGATTACTGACAACCAAACGAGTGAAATTTTAACTGCATTTGTTACTTAATGCAATCGCTTTCAAGTTGTGGTTTGTGAATCCTTGGGGGTTGAAGGTGCAAGGATGGTAATTAAGAGCAAGTCTGTCATGAACTAGGCTTAAATGTCCTATTAATGTGCTACGATGCATGGCTTCACTACAAAGTGTTACTGGCCTGAAATAAAAGAAAGTTTTAAAACGCCACTACACCTTGACAGCGTGATTACAGCGGGCACGCTAATCCACCGCTTTTCGGGGGCGGCCTGCTACCGGTGCTGAATTCAAGCAGGACAAACGACCCCGTGCGGACGCGGAGCTCCCCGCTAGGCACCGAGCGGCTCCGAGGCACGGCCAGCGCGCACCGCAACGGGGGCGCCGCCGCCACGGGGGCGCCACGCACCGCCGCGCCGCCGGCGGCAGGGGCGAGAGCAGCGCAGCCCCGCCCCGCCCCGCCCCGCGGGGCTCCGGGAGCCGCCGCTGCCCTCCCGCCGCCGCGCCGCTGTCCCCGGCGGGAGGCGAGGCGCCCCCGGAGGGACGGGGACGCAGCCCCGCGGCCGGGCTCTCACCTCGGTGCCGGCGGGAAGCGAGGCGCAGACCGCCGCCGCCGCCCGGGAGCGCTCCCTTCGCCGCCGCGCTCCGCCCGTGGCGCGCGGCCCCGCTCGCTCGCTCGCTCGCTGGCGCACGCGCGCGCCCCCCGCTCAACTCCCACCGCGGCGCAGAGTCGCCGCTTGATTCTCTCATCGGCCGCCGCGCCGCGCCGCGCCCCCTCCGCGAGCCCGGCGGGCGCACGCGCGCACCGCCCCGTCACGTGCCTCATTAGCATCGGGGCCGCCCCCGCCGCCAAGGGGTCGCGTGCGCCCCGCGCGCCGCGGCTTCGCCTCTCCGCGGCGCGTGCCCGCTCCCGCAGCCCCTCCCCCCTAGCGCCGGCCGTTAGCTCGCCCCCTCCCGCAGCCCCGCCCCCTCGCGCCGGCCGTTAGCTCGCCCTCTCCCGCAGCCCCGCCCCCTCGCGCCGGCCGTTAGTTCGCACTCTCCCGCAGCCCTGTCCTTTCGCGCTGGCCGTTAGTTCGCCCCTGGGTGCACGCAGCTGCTTCGGGCCGGTCTCTGCCCAAGCGGGGAGGGCGGGGAAGGGCAGGGTGGTGGAGGTTTCCTGCACCTCTCCCGGCTAGTGCGCAGTTTTTTCATTGCTTTCGCCCTGGGAGAACAAAGGAGACTTCGTAAGACTGCAGGGTGGCTTTGCTGCTGGTCGTGCGCTGTCCTCGGCTAAGCTCCGGGCCTTGAGTATTTGTATCTGTGAGACAGCCGGAGGTGCTGGCAGACCTACCTGCTGTAATCGGTAAAATCCAAGTGAGAGGTTGGACGATTATCAGTATTTTTTCCACAAAATAACTTTTGTCTGTTCACATACAGTCGTCTAGACGCTAGAACTCTGAGCCTTAGCCCCTTTCTGGTTCTGTTTCCTTCCAGCACAAAGAAAATCCTTTAAAGCAGTTTTGAAGGAGAGAAGTCCTGTATATCAGGCTGACTTTGGTGTCTCCGTGCCTCCTGCAATATGAGGTCAGTTTCTCATCCACCTTCATGCATAGGGGCAGGACCTAAAGGAGGAGATAGGAGACTCTGAACTTGCCCCTCTTACCTGCAGGAGATCCTACCACGACTCAGGATGATGGCTTTCAAGAATACCTGGAAATGTAAGACTGAAATAATCTTAGGCTGATGACATGTTTTATGGTAAGACTGGGGTACCAGTGTGGGGCTAAAAGAAGAAAGCTGCTGTAAGGGAAACTGTGGGAAGCATAATTGTTTTAAAGTTGGGAAACACTGATGGGCTGAGGTAGGAAAGAGAATTCAAAGATCATTCCAAAACAAACAAAAAAAGTACAATATAATCTGAAAGGCAAAACCAAGACATTTTGGGGGATAGTTGGAGGGAGGCCTAGCTGGGAGGGAGCTAATGAAGTTCATGATGTTGGATTTTAATTTTTTTTATAAGCAGCTTTCCTTCAAGGAGCACTATTCCTTCAAGTAGAAACTATAAATTGTACTGAATGTTGGAAACAGTTCAGTGATGAATAGCATAAAAGCACTGTAACAATCATTAAGTGTGTCTTTAAATAATTTAGTCAGTGAAAAAAAATAATAACAATGGAAGTAGAATGTTCTCTGAATAAAACCCATTATTCTACAAGTGAGATGGTCTCCAATTATTATGCCAGGAAGAACATTATTTTGGATTTTTTTTTTCAAAATGTTCCCCCTCAGTGCAGTGTTAAGCATGTCATTGGTAGTATAAAACCACAATGAGCAGCTTTCCTACCATGTTATCATATTTAAAATAAAATAAATACATACCTTACGTTTCTATTATCTGCCAGGTGGCACAACTGAAAACAGTTGTAAAATGCTGAATAACTTTTGGAGATGCTAAGCATCTTCTCTTTCCACTTATTCTGAGGGGAACTGCTGTCAGTGCATTCAGAAAATATTTGGTACCTTGAGCGTTGACCTGCTAAGTAATGACACAGTATAGCAGTCAAAGGATTAATGTATCCAACTCTGAAAATAAACCCTCTAGCTCAATCTATTTTTCATAGTATTATCTGCTCTACCTCAATTATGTAGCAGTGTCACTAGGAGTCCATTATCTTGGGCTAATATTCCACTCACAATCTTTTCATTCTGTTCCTTGAATAATGTGAGTTAATCAAAAGACTGAGTATTATTTCCTCAGTACTTTTTAATACTTCTGTAGAAATATATATGTATGTATTTCTGGGCACAGAAGATTCATTTTTCTTCTCAGCAATTAGGTATAAAATGTTGCAGAGAACAGAGAACAATTTTGTTTTCATTATTTGAAAGAAAGGATTTAAAATTTCTTTTTATAAAACCTTCTATAATTAAGCAATAGTTGTCCCCAAAGAAGGGTCCTGGAATGAGATAATTCACTCTGACAAGAGTTTGACACTAGGGCTTTGTAACTGTAGAGCTGTAATTCATAAGGTCATTTGCGATCTATCTAATGGATTGAGTCTAGCTTTGGGAAGCAGCAGTTCTGTTCACGTGTTTGGATCATGTTTAGCCTTGTGACAGATAGCAGTTCTTTTAAAGCTGTTTTCAAAGACTATATTTTGCACTTTAATATTTTGAGAGCTCCAAAAAAACCCATGAAAGTTCTTAAAGTTGTGCTAAACACTCATGGATGGGTCACAATTTTAGATATACAAGGAATATGATACCAGGCAGTTGCTGGCAGCCAGGAATTGGATCACTTAATGGGCATTCTGTGAATCCATACTGTGCTTGATCCCTTTTCCATATTATGCTTTTTTCCTTTTCATGCAGGGCACTAGTAAACTTCTATTCCTTATTCCTTAGAGTGCTTTCTTAGCATTACAGTATTTTTGTATTTGGATTTGTGCTAGAAGGGGGAGGCTCATAGTGCACACCAAGACAGCAATAACAATTTATGGAGAGTCATAGGCCTCTGTTAATGTGGCTTATATTGAGTCAAATAAAAGTTAATAAAATTTTCATAGGTGGTGCAAACCTGGAATATGTAACAGAAATTTTGTAAAGGATTCCTCTTATAGCAGGGGGAAAAGTGATTTGAGGACCCAGAATGCTGTTGAATAGTAGATATATGAGTATGTAGTAGGTATGTATGGGTATAGGTGTATATATATGTATAGGTATGTATATATGAATAGTAGGTGTGAGTTTATACCTCACTCATTAGGATTGTCAGGCAGAAGAAACACCTAACAGGCACCACAGATATCACTAGGGAAAGTGTTTGCTTGTGTTGTATGTGTCTGTGTAACAGATCTGTTGGTAAGCATGCATGTGACTAGGTATAAAACAAAGGGAGGCCCTCAGCAGGGAAAGAACTCCTCTTCCTGTAGGAAAGCCTCAGTTATCAATCCCTCTTAATATATATGCAGTGGTAGAGGTGAAAACTGCTCTATAAAAGAGTAGGAGGTCTGTTCTGTCTTTGAAATATGTCTTTCAGTAGGTCATATGTTTTTCTTTAAAATAGCAGAGATGCAGGCAATTTATAGGTGGACATGACCTTTGAGGTCATTTAATCTGTATCTTCTGTGCAGGATAAAATTTGTAATAATATATTGAAATAAGCCCTTCATCTCAGTTACCTACAGCTGTTTTTTCCTGGCTCAGCTCTTGCAAAAGGAACAGTGAAAGGGTGAGCAAGATTGTTGATAAAGTGGGAGTGCTAGGCATGAACATCCTCCAGCTGGAGTGTTGGAGCTCGTGGCAGGCCTGCATCTCACAGTTGCTTCCTAAATTCATGTGTTCTCTGCTGTGTGTTCAGAAAACATGATAAGGTAGTTTAGAGTTTAAGATGAACAACAGAAGGGCACAGCTTTTTGTTTTGTGGTTGCGCTTAGCTTTAGCAACTGCTGAGGTATGATTGGGGCCCACAGATGCTATAGGAATACAAACAAGTAATGATAAGAAAATTTGCATTACTCTGAGATAACAGATAATACTTGCAGAGTCACTAGAAGATTATTCACTGTAATCCTGGTAGGTATTATCTTATTATCTAGTGGTAACACATACCACATGACACTCCACTGGTAAGGTAAAACAGAGCCAAAGACTAAAAGGAACAGCAGATTCTGAAGTAAAGTGAGAGTTCTGCAGCCCTGTCAAGGGAGCCTTCTGCCCTCCCCCTTTTTTCCTGTTTATCTGGAGCATATAGCGTAACTTTTTGCAACAGCTGTAGGAACAGAGAGCTAATTAGTCTCAGAAAATCAGAAAAAAGATCAGAAATGTACTAGAAATCTTGTACTGAAAACATTAATATGAAATATATCAACAACTTCCTATCCTGAGTAAAGCTGTTCCTTGCTTACTCTTCCGAGATGTTTCGGCTTCACACATCTCTCAAAGAAAATTGCAGTTTTTGTTCTCACCTTAAAAAGATTTTATTTTAAAAAGTTGAAATGCAGTTGTTGGTTATAATTACAAAAGCAGCTGGGATTGGGCGGGAAGAGAATGGCAAATGTTTTCTTTAGCTATATGTTTACCTAAAATGCTTTTTTATACTTTTCTTACTACGAAAAAATCCAAACCATTTACGGAGGTCCTCTGTTGCCCTCTACAGGGGAGTGTTGGCATTGCTTCTAGAGTAACCAGCTCTACAGCCACTGAACACTTTTTGCCAAGAAGCGAAACAGTAAATGCCTCATTGAGTTACTCTGTTCTGTTTTGGAGAAATTATCTGCATTGTCACATTATTCATTAATTAAAAAGGACTTATTACGTGGTTCTGAGCATATTGTTCATGACAGAAGACAACGTTTAGTAGTACTCTCTTTATCATGGACTTTGGTAATGTATTGTCATTTTAGAATAAATGTTTTGAAGCTTTAAGACTATTTATACGTCTAATATGATTGGAGTTTCTGATCTGAAGTCAGCACGGTTGTAGTAACTGAAATTAGAAGCAAGAGGACAATATTTTAAGTTTGATTCTAAAAGCTATGTTGTAGGTGTCTGACATCTTTCTAATTTACTTTCCATTAATTCCCATTGTCTTTTGTTCACAAAGACTGCTATCCTTACGAAATGGCTTTTTTCCACTGTAATCCATAATTTTCTTCACTCACTCACGGGACTTACTTAAAAATCTGAACATATCTTTCCACCATTAGATCACATTTTTATTTCACAAGCATCTGAATTGTGGAACTACTCGTTCTGTCACAAGTGTTGGCACTCCAGAGTGCCATTACATATGTTCCTCCTTGCTTTAGATCTAAACTTGTTTCTATGAAATATGTCAGTCCTGCTCTTCTGCATTATATTTAGTTATTTAGGACGTGATGTTATAGGATTTTAAATTCAACAAAAGCACTTTGTCAAGTACCAGTATATTTTTATTCTTTTGCATCCCCAGTGCTCAAGTATTCTTAGCCCTGATCTGGTTTGTCATTTTTGCAATTTTTAGTATGCTCTTGTCTGACAAGTCCTCTTAAAGTATCTGCTGTATCAGCTCCTACACTGTCTTGAAAATTTTCTTTCTTTCCACATGACTCTGTGGCTTCTGTTTTCTTGCTGAGTGCAGTTATCTTTTTTTAGCCTCCACTTTCCTGTAGAGAAACTCAGATTTCTCAGGGACAGTGGATTGAGCTTGATAAAATTATATTTAGCTGTATCAGTAGGATTTTAATCCAGTAATCCTTCTGAGAGGAAATCCATGGCAGCAAGGAGATCTAATGCACCTATTTCACCTGCCACTTAGTTTGTGTATTCTTATAGTCAGTTTTCTCAGAACTCTTTGTGTGAGTGTTTGGTATTGTAAAGAAATAGATAACATATATGCATCCACTCTCGTAGTGCTGCATATATACAGGATGTAAACACTCATGTTTTATACAGTAAGTCAGCTCTTACCTGGGTTTGCAATAACCCTTTCCAGTAATCAATTTAATAACTCTTCATTATAAGGCCCTCTGCAAATTCCAGGTGCATCAGACTTAAGTGGCACTGTCAGAGATGGGGTGTTAAGACAGCTTTTTCACAGATTTGAAACATTTCTTTTTGTTTTGGCAAGTTTAGATTAGCCAGGGTCTTGAAGGGGACAAGGGGAACAAAGAGGGAGAAGGTGAAAAGCCCTGATGCATTTCATAGCATACAGTTATATCTGGTTGACAGTAATATCAACCAGAACCCATTCAAGCTGAGGCTACACAGTCATTAATGAATCCAGATCTGAACTTTGCAGCTGAAGAATGCAGGGTTGGTATTGCAAAAGGAGTGATGCACTTCACTTGTAAGAGGGAAGCAGCACTACATTTATTGCCTAAGTAAGATAGCGACTTAACAAAGTTCAATTGTAAATAAGAACGATTTAACGAGGTTCGATTGGCAAGGTTCACTCAGTTATTTACTGCATGAAGGACAGGGTCAGATGCACGCACAAGGGAGACCCTCCCATTGAGTCACGAGGTTCAGACTGGACCCTCTTGCTTTCTAAACTCCTTCAGAGAGGAGCCTAGGTACGGCTGGATCCAGTCCTAGTCCCAGACTTGGTCAACAGTTTATGTCTAAAGGAGTGTGTGCAAAGGAGACCCTCCTGTTGAGTCATGAGGTTCCGACTGGACCCCCTGGCTTTCTAAACTCCTTCGGAGAGAAGCCTAGATGCGGCTGGATCCAGTCCTAGTCTCAGACTTGGTCAACGGTTTATGTCTAAGGGATTATGTGCGCAATTAGTCAGAGATATAACTCAGCAAAGTTTCGCCAAGTTTGCAAAAGTTCAGCATGCTATTAATCACTTACCGAGTATCTGTCACGGTAAGGAATCTCTCAACCTCGAGGAGTAACCTTGAGAGGCGTCCCTGCTCAAGGGGAGGTTCTGCAGTGCAGCCCGCTGCCATGCAGGAGAGCTCAATGGGCTCTGGGCTGCCCCCTCTTTATGGGGGGGGAGATGATTGACTCATAGTCATATTTGCATACTAGACAGGCCCTAGTTGGTGCATGCTCAACTAGCCCGTGCATACATGCTGTTTACAGGGAGGTCAGGTTGAGGAGGAGAGAGCACATCAGTGGGGGGGAAAAGGAGCGCACTGTCACAGTTGGTTCTGCACCATCATTGGCAGTTATTCCTCTGTGGAAATGTAGAAAAATAGTTAAATGATAAAATCAACCCCCCTCTCCCAACTAAAAAGTAATCTGAAATAGTTTTGCCATGAGAAATCAAAGAGATCCTTGCTGATAAAATAATCCAAGTTCCTAAAATATGAGATACTGACTGCAGAGGGGTAAACTTCTAGTCTATATAATGGTATCACAGAAAACTAAAAAGAGTGTCTGGACTAGACCACTTTAAGATTGAGGTAGGTCTAAGTTCATAACTGGTTAGCTGATGCTGACAGGATGGGATTCTTGCGGGTACTGCATATGCCTCTGGAATATCTGGTCACGTCAACTCCACTGCTTCTGAGGGTATTTTTCTGTCAAGACTTCTCTGTGGTGACAGTCTTCTCCATGTCAAGGATATAGATACATCACAGTGTTCAGGACACCACAACTGGATTTCTTCACAGAGCGTTTACTACAGAAGCACCACTTCATTGTGAAGGTGATGAGCCATGACTAAAGTCAACAAAATTGGTGGCCTGTACCAGTAAACCTGTAGGGACTACATGGTGCTAGTCTTCTGCACAGGGTATCACACCTACTGTCTACTGTCATCCATGTTTCATTTTCAGGTGAGTACTGTGGGGTCTCCCATCTGATCCTGATATTTGTCCTTGCAAAACTTGCTATTAGGCTCATCACTCATCTGCCACACACTGACTGAAAGTGATGAGATGTTAGACTGGGAGGAATATAAGAGGTCCAGCATTTACTCCATCTTTGCATGGTTTGACAACAGTGTCAGGCAGCAGCTTCTACAGAGATTTGTAGGCTTCCTAGAGTGCTGATGACACAATTTCTCCAACTCATACCAATTTTGCAGGGAGGAAGAAACACATGTACACATTTAGTTCAAGATGCTCCAGGTTGAACCTTCTTTTCCAGAACTTCTTGCTATGTTCTCTGTATTTTCCTCCTCATTGTGTACAGAATGTGTGAAAACATATGCATAGTCATAAATCTGTCTTCAAAAGGGAGATTACCTACTTGTGGGGGAAGGAAGGGGCCTCAGAAGCTGTGAGGCTTCTTTCTTGTCCCATTTCAAGTCTGTGGGCAATATCTGCTTGTCCCCTGATTCCTATTAAAGCTCTTCTCAGTGCCCTTTTGTGGTTCTTGTTTTGTTCTCTGCGTTAAGTCTTTCCTCCTATTTTTTCAATAGCTGTCTACTATATTTGATGCAATACCATTCTGTGGTCCAGCTTAGGACAAAAGGGAGTGCTTTTAACCCAGGATGAGTTTAGGCCCTCCCTTCTCCGAGACCTATTAGCAATTGTTGCATAAGCAAGCCCATTCAGCTAGATGCTGAGATCAATGCTTTGTTTGAAACAGCATCTGCAATTGATCCTTAGCTGGTGTAAAAGAAAACTTGTGTCTTGCTGTAAGCCCCTCTTCTGACCCTTGACTGCTAGCTTGATTAATGTCCTTAATGCGTATACTTTTATGTCTTTATATCATGTTCTTAAATGCATAATCCTCAAAGCATGTTCTAGTTCCAGGTCTCATCCTAACTTTAAGCAGGGCTAACCATGTCCCAGTCCCTTCATTTTCTTGGTAGATAAAGTTCACTTAGCTTGTAAATGCTTGGCCTCTAGCTATCATTACTGTAAAATATATATATAAAATATTATTATATATTTTATTCTATATATTTATATAAATTTATATTTATATATAATATATATTTGTATATATGAAATATATGTGTATATATGTTTTTTTTTTTCCCCTGTTCAGGGTGGTTATCTAGTCAGTGCTTGGGGGGTTTTGTTAAAAGAAGTCTACTGTCACATTTGATTTTTCTCTCACAGATAAACATTCATTAGTTCAGAGCAGAGCACAGGCATCTCTCAGTCTTGTTAAGATTTCTATTTTGCGGTAACGCAATTGGATCAGGGCTCCATCCACCTCTGCAAATGTGCATTGTGATTATGTGGTCTCTAGCCTCTTGTGTTATGAAACATTTTCTAAACAGGGAAAGGCAACTTAGGCACTATTCCTCTATTTTAGCTTTCATACCGTATAGCTCCTGTGTTATCTAACACTTCATTTCTGTCATAAGAAAGGCTGATAGATAGAAAACTATGTGAAAGCAATTCATCACGTGTTTTTAGGTCCTTTCCATGTTATGCCATGCTATTTTTCACTCTTCCCCATGTTTTTGTTATCTTTTTAATATATACCTTTAATATATTAAAGGCCAGTGTCTCACATCTGGGCCTTGAGAGGCTAATGTTGACAGGCTGGGAGTTATGCCCTTTGTTTTGGCACGCATTTAGTAGCTATAAACATCACAAATGAAATATGATGTGTATACCTGTTATTGCCCCAGCCACAGGGAATTTCTTGTCATTCCTGTGTGTTGCAACCTTGTGGTCTACAAATCTAGTTGGAAGTTGTCTAGGTCGTTCTGCATTTTTATCTCATGAAATATCTGAAGTGTCATTTACTTTTTTTTCCCCTGTGTGAACACAGTTGTCATGAAACTTGCCCATGAACCACAGTCTAGGAGACTTGACCCCTTTATTTATTTGCAAAAGAGAATAGCTACAGAGTAAGTAACAATAATTCAGATCTCCTCAGATATCCCAATACTGTATGTCATATCTCATCTGCACGGATCTCTATGGGGGGAGAGGATAAACTGGCCTTCATTATCAACAACTGGGTGTGCATAGCTGTAAAAGTATTGCTGAAACTAATGTATTACTTCGTCAAGTATGAGGGAGAATCTAGCGGCCTGCAAAATAGAAATCAGAGTGTCTGTCTACGAAAGGATGGAAGGGTAGAAGAAGACAACCGAGGGATTTGTACTTAGCCCAATTTCCATTCCTAGAAATATATAGGAATAAATTATCTATTTGTAAGCACTAGATGATAATAAAGTAATAAGCAACAGCTGGCATTAATAAATCAGAACGAATTATGTCAAATTATTCTGATTTCCTTTATGACTGTGTAAGGAGCTTTCTGAAGAGGAAGAGGTTGATGTGATATTTCTTAAATTCAGTAATAATATTTTTAATTTTTAATAACTATTAAAATACAATCTGGATAAAACTTCTGTAAGGTAGGTGTATAATCTACCTTTATACCTCTGGTTTTAAACCAGAAAACTTATCAGTGATTCTTGTGGGTTCATAGAGTTCTGTGGGTTCCATAACAGTTTTTACTGATAACGAGGATGAGGGACCCAAATCAAATTTTGAGATAAAGGAAGTTGTAAGCAGGAAGGATAGAAAAAGCAGAGTGAAAATGACAAATTGGAAAAAAGTGATCTGAAAGGTATATAATGCATTTCAGTGTAAGATATGTTCGTGAAAGCTGTAGCAATTAAACACAGGATGGAGAATGGCTGTAGCAAAAGAGTGGTCAACCTTTTGTACCCTGCATACAAAATCTTTGTCTAAGAGTTGTGAGATACATGACTTCTGCCTTGGTGTCATCTCCCCCAAAGGTGGGAGATAACCACCACTCTCTTGGGATCTTTGTACTCCATTCATTCAAGGCTGAGTTGGACTGGACATGAAGCCAGATTCCCCAGCTGGTCCAGAAGTGTCTGCTTTAGCAGCATCCCTGACTCACTTCCTCCTGAACTTGTGGTTTCACAAACCCATCAGTCCTTGCTGGTCATTGTGTGAGAGAGTCTGGCATGGAAGCTATAGTCAAGTTGCTCACAAATCAAAAGTTAATTGTGTTTGTTACAGTGGATCATAAAGTGATCACAAGTCAACAGTGCCATGCAGGTACATAAATAGAAATGCTATTGCACAAATGTAATGCACAAAGTAGTTTCCCTCTCTAGCCTATGCTGGCAAGACCACCCTTAGAGGAAGTGACCAGTGTGGGACTTAGTGCTCCAGGAAAGGTGTGTCCTATTGGAGAAAGTCTACTGAAGAGCACAAGATCAAAGATTACATACATAATCTTAGAGAATACATACTCTCAGAGAGAGCAGTGAAAAATGTATTTTATTTAGTCTAGAAAAGGGCTAAAGGAGACATGATAATACCCTTCATTCCTTGTTTTTTGTCAAAACTAATGTGAAAGTTCTCAGGTAGTTACAGTCATCCTGGCTTTAGTTTTCCTCTGTTGTTAGATTTAAAGGAAGGAAAGCAACAACCCAAATTAAAATGAAATTAGTTTTGTGCAGCTAGTGCACCTGGCAGATATTTCTGTGAAAAACAGACTTTTAAACAAATGAGAGTCCAGGAAGAGGCCATAAATTAAAATTATTGTTTGTCTTGAATAGAGAATCTTCCCAAAAAGTGTGATGCAGTGGGATTCATGATTAAATCATTTAACTAGCAGATAAAAAAAAAAAAAAAGACATTTTGGATTTTTCCAATGGTATACAAAAATCTAGTGAAGCTGATAAATGTTCTTGCTACTAAAGTGGTTCATGAAACTCATTAACAGGACAAAAAGTGCTGTTCTCTTCTGAAAGGAACTCCTCATCTACTTTAAAAATGATATTTCAGTATCCATACAGGTGAAGACAAATAGATAATCTCTGGGAATCAGGCATTGCAGAATGTGACAGTGTTTAATCCCTCATTGATGGTTTCAAACTGTCCTTTCTTACCTGAGTTATTTTTACTGCTTGTTGTAGTAGTAGGTCTACTGGGCAATATTTATATGACATTAATCAGCAGTATCAGTCTCGGGGTGCTTTTTGGTATCTGCCTTGCCTATATGGGTAACTCTTATTTTGAGAAAACAGGGAAGCTAGAATCTAGTAATTTTTATACTACCTTTGAATGCGTTTGATATTAAGGGTGTTAATCTGCTCAAAGAAAGATTATCAGTGACTTCTAGCCAGGACTTCCTGTCCTGATTCATTTTCAGAACTGGGTCCAGAAATTACTTTTCAAGTGACCACTGGTCAAAGTTCAGTTGGTTAGTACATGTTTTTGAGCATCTAAAGAAGAAATCATTGCATACTTATACTCCATTCAAAATTCTGTACATAGGAATACTATCTAGTCCCTTGTGACATTCATAGCAATTATTTTTAGTCAGGTTTAGGAAAGTTGTAGGGAAGCCAAGTTTATTGCATCCCTGAAGCAGCCTTTATTTGGCAAGGGATAGCACTGGCGTAAGATTTTAGGGGAACTAAAAATGATGTTAATCATCTAATTCCCTGGAGGTTTTTACTCTAGTTGGAATTAAACAGTAAGATTTTTTTCTTAATTTTCTTTAGTGTCATGTGGTACAAATGATCTAATAAATGCTTTATATAAAAGCAGAGAGAGAATTACATGCCCCTGATGCAAACAAATGCAAATTATTAAATCTTCATAACAGTTTAGAGTGTTTAATAATTTCTCCGCAACAAAGTCCAATGGGAAACACATAGGAATCTGCTAATCTTAATTTAGCTCTATGAAACCAAGATGCTAGAGGGCAGAAACCTGCTTAAATATTTTTTTGAATTAAGGTCTTTTGCTAATATAACTGAAGCCAAATTGTGGTAATAAAAGATTCCCAAGAGAAGGAGAATAAAAAGAATACAGAGGAAGTCTGGGAATCTGCCTGGCAGGTGGAGCTATGAAATCCCACAGAGAATGTAGGCACAGTATTCCTAGTTTTGAACAAATTGACTAACCATTTCTTGCTTTTGTAAAGGTAACTTCATGAAGCCTAACCTGTGCGCAGTGATTATTGTTAAAGGGAAGCATTTGCAAAGTTTCAATTGTCTTCGATAGCATATGCTAAAAAACCAACTGCTCTGCAGTTGGACACATTACTTTTCTCTAGTGTGTATACCTGACCCAGTTCTGCTCTGTGATACTTCTGTACCACAGAAATGAACCCACCTCTACCAGTTGAGTTCCGCCAGTGAAAGTGGGTCCAGATTCAAGCTTACTGCATTCAGAAAGCTGGAAAACAGAATTATGTATTCAGGGTCTGATTTTTTTTTATGTAGGGTTTAATGGAGCTATTTGATAAGAAAAGTAATGCTTTTCATCAGTAAAAGCAGCTGAATCTGAACCCAGGTGATTGCTTCTGGTACATTGCAAGGGTCCCTGAATATGATCCTGCCTTCATGGGAAAGACAAGGGAGTTATACTCGAAGGAAGATGGAGATGGGTATTTAGAGGAGGAAACATGTAATTACACCTGGATGTGGGGTGGATGTAATTATTAGCATCTCAGAATTTTTAATTTAAAAATTTTTTAAAAGCAGTGTTTTCTTTTTTGAAATTTGTGCGTATATATGACTAGTGGTATCATCAATTCTACAGTCTGCCTAGCCATTTTCACAGTACCATAGGGAAATAGATACTACTATGGACCTATTTCCATTGTCTTCCACTGGCTTGACTTCCGTTAAATAGACAGAGTGATCATTGCAGTATAAAAATTAGGCAGAATTTAAAAAATTGCCCCTTCCCATCCACCTCCTCATACTCCTAGGAAGAACTCTGCCTGTTAGGACAATGCATTTTGTCCTGACAGTTCATGTAATACTTCATACAAATGATACAGCTATGAAGTACAGAATAAAAATCAACAGCAGAGGGAGGCATATGAATAGGCACAGGAGAAAAAATGTGGAGTTTAGACATGAAAGCAAGTGAGAGGAAAAGAAAAACTTCATACTAGAGGGAGGGAGTCATTGCAGATAAGACTTTTAAGTATCAGCGGAACAAGTCAGTTGCTAGTATTAAAAAAAAGGGGGGGGGCAGTTTTGAATTTCCAGGAATAGCAGTTCCTGGACGGTTAGTTTTGAGGGGGGGTTCTTGTGGTCCTGCTGCAGGCTCCCTCAGCCACTGGCAGTTTGGCAGGCTTTGGTTCTTTGCACTGGGGTCGGAGCCAGCTGGGACCAGACCAGGGCAGCTCCCAGTGTCCTCCACACAGGGTGCCCGCAGTTCCCCACACCAACACTGGCCACTTATGGCCAGTGATCCTCTTGATAATCATCTAGGAATTGGCTGATACAATAATGCCAAAATTTGGCCGTGAATGAATGAGCTTCCTCAGGCCTCCATTCACGTGAAGAACTTATTGTTGCCTGTGTGTACATGTGTGTATGTGTGCTCACGGATCTTTCATGTAACTATTTAGCTGTGAGAGCCAAATTTAATTTTTGTGTATTTTCTTCTTTCACAATCTGTGACTTTCCAATTTAAATACACAGAAATAGTTTAAAAAATTGATGGTGGTGCTACTTCTCTCACATTCTTTGAACAGCCTCCCCAAACTAATCACTGAAGCTCCTACTTCATCCTTTCTTTGAAACTGTACTTGATGAAGGATTTATCACGGCAGACACAGCCTCAAACTATCCAAAGAGGAAGGGAAGTTACACTCTTGCACCATAGGAACTGGTCATAGCCACATAGTTGCATATTTGAAATCTGCTTATTGAAACAGAGGGAGTTAAACACAACAATTGTTGATATCACTACTCATATATGTGCACAAATTTTAAAAAAGAATTTTAAAATTTAAAAAATTAAAAATTCTGAGATGCTAATAATTACGTCCACACCACATCCGAGTGTAATTACATGTTTCCTCCTCTGAATACCCATCTCCATCTTCCTTCGAGTATAACTCCCTTTTCTGTTTGTTAAAATTAGATATCAATCTGTTGGGGTAGAGACTACCTCTTGCTAAGTGTTTGTACAACATACGGATCAATGAGGAGTGAGTCAAATCAAGGCAAAATACTTAGAGGTGCTCTGCCCCTATTAGTGCACTCAGTTGTCATCTAAATACAGCTTTGTAAAAATAATGTAATCAAGTGGTAACTCAGTTTATTTTTGCTGCCAGAAATATAAGGCTTTACTTGAAAAGAGAAAGAGTTCTTTTTGTTTGACCTGCTTTCTTCTCTCTCTACAAATTGTGTACTACAGAAAACATGAGTTGCAGTATCTCCATATGAGGGTGGTGACTGGTTGCAAAAATACTGTGCCTTTTTAATTGATCTTAATCTAATATGCCAGAGTCACAGAGTTTTTTCCTTCTGTTGCTTTATTTGCTTGGAGCTCAGGTGAAGGACAATCTCAAAAATCAATTTACCCATTAGTGCTAAAGCATATGCTTTTTTTTTTTTCCCCCTAAGTTGGCATCTCAATACCATAGGGTCTAGATTTAAACAAAATTTCCTTAAACTCATTTAGGATTTTTCAAGGCTTCACTGAAAAATTGTCTCCCTAAGTGAGGAGGTGCTTTAGCTCTGAGCACTCCCTTTGTACACTGGATGCAAAATACATCTCTGGTAAATTTCCCTTTTATCATTTGTTTCGGTGCTTATGAACCTTTAGTTTTAGAGAGCCACAGGGATAAACCACAGCAGTCCATTTTCTGTTTCAAGTCTGGAACAAAATATTGCTTACCCAGGTCCATGGATCAAGGTCTGAGGGATAAGATAGTGTCAAAACTTTCCATCCCAAAGTGCTGAAATAGTAGCCCTGTCAAACCTCTGACTTATTTCAGTGGGGCCAGGATTTTACTGTTCTTGCCTGGATGCTATGTGATTTCTCCTTTTTACCCATTTCTGCTTTTCTGATGTAAAAAAAGGGAGATATTAGGATACTAGTGTTTGGGAAGAATGTCATGACACATTTTACTCTGCAAATTCATCATGGGTTTTGTCATGCAGCAGAAAGGAGGACAGGAGGTAGTCTGTCCATGTTTGGCTCCTTAACTGCTGAAGACAGTTACAATTTTCCTCGACAAAAAGAATCTTAGAAGACTTGTGAGCACACAGACTATCTCATTTAACTGATTATTTTCCAGTTCTAATGCATTGGCACACTGTTGTTGTATTTAAACTGTCTACATCTTTCTAAAATTAATTTTTCATTGAAGATTTTCCAAAGCACATACTGTGTCTATTCATAGGAGACAGACCTAATCCTGTACTCCAAATCTATATAACCCAGTGTTGTAGAACAGTGTGAGCCTTGTCTGAATTATTACAATTTGGACACATCCCTACTGTGCATAACAAAAGCAGTAGTATGAAGTAAAATGCATTGTATTCTGCTGTAGAGTGCATTTGCATGTTAAAAGCAATATAAAAACATGAAAATATTCTTACAGTATATGAGGTAAATCAAGTATCCTCTTTTATCATGGAAGGAAATACTGAAGTAGAAAGTTGGAGGACTTGATCAAAGTTAGAGCGGATAAGCATGCCAGGATTTATGACTTTATTTCTCAAGCATAGGAAAACTCTACCCTGATAAGACTAGTATGTCAGTGGATAATACATTGAGATATCTTTTGCAGGAGCTTCCTTTTTCAGTAAAGATTGAGGTAAGCTACTCTACCCAGGGAGCTTAAAATCTTCATTACAACTGATCTTATTACAATTTCACTATAGGTCACTGCTGCTTGCATACTGAAGAATCCTCTTCAGAGGATTCTCTTGCTGGTGTAAAGTCCAAATGTAATGAATAGACTGTAAAATCAGTGCAGAAAGGTTGCGGATGGCTCCTATAAACACTCTCACTTACCTTCTATTCCTGGCTATGCATGAATCACGAGCTCCATCTGTCTGCCATTTCTTTCAGCGTCTTGGGCATTATAACTCATTAGGAAGTGTCAGGGAAACTCATCCCAAACTGCAAGAGTTTTGCCAAAATTTGCACAAGATACTGCACTTAACCCTCATGGAAACACCTGCATCAGCATTTTCCTGATGGTTCCTTGCAGAAAGAAATGCCTACTGTATTTTATGTTCTTGTCAAGGTGGAGAAAAGGCTATTTGAAAGCAGGGGGTATCAGACAAGAAATCCTTATTCCCTATTTTTCTGTGCTTTACAGTCAAAGGGAGTGATGACAAGCACATATCCTGACAGATTTCGCCATTGTTCTGTTTGACCTGGAGTTGCTTACAGTCACCCTGTGCTTGCCTGCTTACCATAAATATTACATATTGTCAGAAAAAAATAGTTCACAGCTATTTATTCTGGTCTTGGCAATAGGAAGCTATTTTCATCTTGCTTGTTAAGTATTTTGGGCTTTGGCTTGGATTTTTATAATCACATCGGTAGTAAATGAAGATTAGTTGTGCTACATGTTGAGTTTTATTCAAGAAAATTTTTACTGTGGGAGGGTTTATAAGCCACACCTGCTGAGGAAGTGGCTAAAATAGACTCAGCTGCAGGGGGGGAGAGCAATACAGAATGATGTAGTCTGAGAGAGAAAAGGCAATAAGAAAAAGAAGAAAAAAAAGAAAGGATTAACCAGAGACCTGCACGATTTGGGAGGAAAATAGCTTGTGAGGGGGAGGGATCTACAGATGGAGCTAAACATACTGATTATGACAGATAGAAACTCTAACTTACTGATCTGGTAAGGGTACTCTCAGGTGAGAAATCTCATTTCTTTCTTTCTTTCTTTCTTTTTTTTTTTAACGAAATAAAAAGCCTTACAAGTTTTTAATGATGGTGACCTTTTGAGCATATTTTAGAAACTGAATGAATGTTTCCAATGTCTGAATGTTACATAGTGTATATTACTTATTAAAATAACTCTACTTTGATCTCTGATGGCATATATTACTTGTTTGTTTATCCCCAGAACATGCAGATCCTTTTTGCTGTGTCAGGCAGGAGTCCTGATCAGAAAGAATAATCATACTATGTGAAGATTGCATCTTGCAACATGCTCATGAGACTAATCAGCACAGGCAACTTTCTTTTGATCATTTCCTGGCTCTTACTGTATTTCTGGATCGCTGGTTTTCTTCTAATGCAAGTCTTCTGCAATGTGTGGCCCTACATGCATATATGTGAGTGTGTTAAATTTTGTGGGTCTCTCAAGAAGCAGACTGGTGCGGGGGGGAGAAAATTCAATTATTTGGCCCTTATTTTGGCTAGCTGCCACATTGGAAATTTTAGGACCAGTCTTGTCTTCTCTGTGGCAATGGAGTAGCTCATGGCAGTAGTAGGGGGAAAATTCTTTCTGAAAGGGGGTAAGATCTAGTTTGCTCTTGAGTTTCACAGTTGTTTGCTGATGTCTTGCAATTAGTTACAGTCTTCCATATGAGGCTGCTCCCTTGCTGACCAGGTGGATGGGCTTAACAGGCTAAGAAGAAAGACATGGTGCACACTTTTTTTGTTAGCCCAGCACAGAGTTCTTGATGACCTGCTTGTTGCTTCTCATCTAATACTAGTCTTTCTGGCTTTTATTTATCCCTTTGACAAAGTGGCTCTTTAGACCATGGGAGCAAGCACATAAAAATCCAGGATAGCTCACGGTGCTGATATCTGAAATTACAGTGCTCCAGGTATAAAGGTGGAAAACCATATTCAGCCTCTGCAGCCTTGGGATATATGCCTAGTGCACATGGGATCTGTGGAATTAGGCCTGTCTTAATGTGCCTGTATATTTGCAAACTGACTCTAAGCTTGACAATGGGTGGACAGATTTTCACGAGGATGATACAAGGAACCTCTCTGGAACTCATACAGTCTGTCCCCTCTCTGCACTGCCTTATGAGAGATCCAGTATGACTTATAAAACATGGATATGTTTACAGTCATTTCACTAAGAGGCATAAGAGTTACGGCTTTTGGTTTCCAGAACAATAGGACTGATTTAGGTGAATTCATCAAAAGTATTTTTGCCATTTTGGTCAAAGTATTATCCAGTGAGATGTTTTAAGTCTTATCGATACACAGAGCTCAATAATATATTTGGAAATGGTTTAATTATGCCAATGCAGGCCATTATGTAGGTATCCTTAAGTTGTTTTACGTTGACTTTTCTCAAGCTGCTGATCAAAATGAATGACTGATAGAAGGGGTGTGATAAATGTGTGGGACTGATAAAATGACTGATAAAATGTGGGTGTCTGTATATGAGCGTTGCTGTAGATAAATCAGTTTGAATAATGATTTAGCTGAAGTAATACAGTTGTGTCTGCAGGCAAGAGTCTAGTGTGAATTCTCTATCCTTACTCTTTGTTACCTGAACATCATAAGAATTAACTGTTCTAATTCTTCCAGGTCTACATCTTTCATGCATCTCTGTGCATATAGTAGCATCTAATAACTGGATATATGCAATTTAAATTATTTACAATACTGATGCTTTCTGACACTCCCTGAGAAAAATCTATGATGTTCTTGTTTAGTCTACCTAATGCACACCAAGGGACCAATTTCCCTTCCCTCCCCCTTCCCTCCCCCTTCCCTCCCCCTTCCCTCCCCCTTCCCTCCCCCTTCCCTCCCCCTTCCCTCCCCCTTCCCTCCCCCTTCCCTCCCCCTTCCCTCCCCCTTCCCTCCCCCTTCCCTCCCCCGCATTTTTTTTCCCATCACTTTATGTGGCTTTAAATCAAAAGAACTCATATCCATTGGAACCTAAAGAATCAAAATATTCTAGCATTATATTCCTTTCTGGTTGTATGATGCAAGCAGATTATAATCTGAAGCTTATAGCAAGAAAAATGTCTTGCCTAATTCCCAAGAGGTTTTAGTTAGGCTGAAGTCTATGGTAACTGCTGGGTTTCTGCAACTGCATGAAACAGAAATCAGCGGAGGTGTATCTCGCAACTACTACTACAGGCTATAGCTTAGTAATAAAGTCTCCAAGAGCCCTCATACTTTTTCAGCTCATACTTGACTTCCTTTATTTAGAAAATTCCGTGGGAACTTGATGAACCACCAGAGCTGAATTATTCAGTCTTTGGATACACTGTAGAACCTGCCTTTTCTTTCCTTTTCCGTGACCAGGAAGGAACAGGCTGTGGGCTGGACTGGTTGTCACCTGTTCATAAGAAAGGATTCTGAGACATGGGTCCTTTCTCACATGATTTTGTATTTTTGTTCTAGGCATAAGAAGCACAGAATCCAGAGCAAAAGCTACTGTTTTATGTTATGTACTTGAAGAGACAAATAATAAATGAGATCAAAGCTACTTTCACTACCTTTCCTGGATTTTATTTGTGCTCCTCTTTGTTTTACTGCTTCATAAAGCAGACAGCTGTATACTAGGCTGAAAACCATTCTGTTTCTTTTGATGGTTTTGCTGCATATGCCAAAAGCAGAAATCAGTGTTTAAATTGTAGGTCACTTTGCTTTTGATTTTCTTGATTCACACATGCTAGAATTAAATAATATATATTTTTAAATATATGACTTAGTTATGGAAGAGTTGGACTCTTAGATAGTATGTTGTTATAAATAAAGTATTCAAAAACTCGGCATCTAAATAGATACATGTCGGATTTGGGGTTTATATTTTGGACCTACGTAGTGAAACTGAGGGAGAAGGGCGGGAAAACTTCTCTGTATGCTTGGCTCAAGCACTGGTTTCATTATCATAGCACAAAGGTTAAGATTGGTAAATGGAAAAATTACCAACAGGATTTACATGGGTAAAAAGGCAGCTACATTTGTAATAAATGTTTGTGATACAGGGAAGCTCTGTGAGACTCCAGCAGTCCCATCAAAGAGAGCATTCTTGTCTTTTTTCTTGGGCTTGGTATAGAAATCAGGATGATGGTACTGGAGAAATATAAAAGGATAATAACTATTGGTCTGGCTTCTAACAATACATCCATCATCCCTGTTAGTTGGAAACAGGAGGCATGAACAAGGTTGTAGGCATGTATGTGTGCTTGCATGTGAGAACACATGCCCAATGTTTGAAGTAGGGTGTGAACACAATGTGTTAAATCAGGCAAAGATGCTAGCCTTCCATTTGCTTTATTACAGTTGTGGAATTTCATCTGTTAAGGTAGACAGGGGGATTGCCATAATGAGCTCTCTCTTCAGATACTCTGAACTATGTTTAAACAGATACCAAGCTGGCATGGTAGACAGAGAGAAGCTGTTACCATGCTTTAAACATGTATTGGGCATATGCTCTATGCTAAGTTGGAGTCCTGAAGAAAGCTGGATGTTGAAAGGATCCCAAAGAACTGGATTCCAGATGTAAAATCCTGTTCCCTAAAAGCGATCAGATAATATCAGTCCTCTACAGCATTCCTTTTATTGCAAATGACAAGTAGTGCATGCTAGCATAGGTCAGTGCTGCTTTTGCTGCATTTTAAAAGAAATGGTGGACAAACCTCAGAGTAGGTATTGAAGTGCTGAGATTTCTCTTTATTTTCATGCTTAAATCATCTCTAAAGTATGAAAAAGTATTTGCTGTGACAGGTGCATCTGTTTGTTCAAGCAGCTCAGTCCACCTGCAATACATTCCAGGACTCTGAGGCCTGACTCAGTCATTTTGGTTACAGTACAAAGGCATGGATAGGATTTCTGTTCTCACTTCGTAGGAATAACCTAGTGGAAAACTGCACACAAAGTGATAAATAAAGAGTCATAATAGTTTGGAAAACTACTATTAGGTTTATTTATTTATATTCTGTTCCCGTCAGTTTGAAAAGCCTGCTTTGCAGAAACATACTAGATCAAGTCACCTTATACCCCAAGGAGTGGTGAAAATATGATGAAATAAGATTCTCATATTAAGCATCTAGTTACTATGAACAAAGTGAGGCTGTGTCTGCCTCGCTATGAAATAGCAGTGGGAGTTGGAGAATGGAGTGAACATCTGAGATATCGGTATATGTATGCATGCAAAATGACTTAGCCAAATTGTTGTGCACACAAGATAGTTAAACCAGCTGCATTAAAACCAGCAACAGCTTACTTAAACAAAAAGTGCTAAAGCAAAACTGAGAGAAGAGCACATGAGGTGGAGGAAGATGAAGAATAGTTACGATTACAGAAACTAGAGCAATTTTCTTCTCTCCAGCAGGTGGTAGGATTTTCTCAGCTATATGCAGGCAACAATAAGCAGAATCATCCAAATCCTAATCTCTAAAGCAGCAATCTCCAGCCTTTTTTGACTCACAGATTCCTAACATTTCTGGTGGGAATACAGGTTCAATAGGTAGCAAATTTAAGCTGCTGGAGGAAGATTTGCAAGTTACCTGGCAAAATTGCTAGCAGTAGTCCATGTACCTCACTTTTAAACTACAGTTTAAATATCACAGCTTCTCCATAATATGTATGAAGGCCCACAGACAATATTTTCCACATAGCTTGGACATACTGTTTACGGAGATCAGATAGGAAAATGTGCCCAGTAGAAGGATATTTCAACTTTTCCAATGATCTGAACCTTTCCAGGTGACACTTCTCATAACTTATTTTCAGCCAATGCTGAACATAGGAGACTACACTAAATAGACCTTTGATCTGATCCCATATAGTTACTCTCATGTTACACTCTAGTAAGTTATTTAAACAGTGTGAGGAAACAAAATGTTGCTACAGATGTTATTTAAGTTCTGATTCATCACTATGTGGTGGAGGAGCTGGTAGGTAAGATAGCAAGGTTTAAACTCCAGGTGTTGATACAGGTACTCTCTGTATGTCCTTAGGCAAATCATTGATAAGTGAATTTTTCAGCTTTCTACTTGCCGTTTTGGGCACACTACCCTCAACAGATAAGGTTATATTGTTTGGATGGCTTTGTCTTTATTAGGTGCTCAGATAAAATAGGGAAGAGTTAAAATGATGATAATAAAGATGGGCTACAATCATGAACTTTCTATTTGAATATTTGCTTTTAGCTGAATTTTTAAATATCTTCCTAGATCTCATCTTCTGCCAAACTCTGCACTTCTGGTTTGCCAACAGTAATCACTCTTTCCAGTTAAAATGGTAGATTAACTAGGGTTTTTGTGTGTGTGTTTTAACCATTCAGCTGATATAATTCCACTGGCACAAAACTGATGTTGCAATACACTTGGCCTACCATGTTCCTTGTAAACCACTGTCTGCAGGAGTAATCTGTAGAAGCAGCATAGGTTCTTTTTTTTTTTTTTAATATTCATAATATATTGGCTAGATTTGCTTGTTTAAATTTTTCTTATTTTATTCTGTCTTAACTACTAAAACTATTACGCTCATTCTCTAAGTTGAGTTCTTCTGTCTCAGCTCATAACATCATGAGTCATAAGGCAACATAACACATCTCTGTTTGGGAAAGGTGGCATTCTACAAAGTAAGAACAACTCTCTTTCATGATGTAAGGTTTTTGTCTTGAATTTCCATTTTGTTGTTGATATTGTTGTTTGAGGTTTTAGAAACTTAGCTTCCTGAGCCACCGTGAAAAGCAACCAGTTATTGGGTACTCTTGTAACTTGTGCCAAAGCAGGCTTTTTCTGTGTTGCTTGGTTTTATGATAAATGAATAAAATGTTTTTTCAGCTAAAGAAATACGTGGCCAAATACTTTTTTTCCCCCCCTTAGGGTCTAATTCTTGCACCTTTCTTGTGTCCTGTTTTGCAGGTCAACCCGTTTGAATCAATGAGATAACTCAGTAAGTAAGGTGCTGTTGCCTGCTCTCCTAACAGTTTCTATGTCTTTCTGCCGTGAATTCACGTACCTGTAGCTCATCTGTGACACCCTGCAATGAAAGGCAGTGCTTCTGTCTGTGTTCTCTTAGTACAAACAGAACTTTTCAAGAATTCCACCCCCCCCCCCAGCTTAATAAAGAAAATGTGAGACAACTGAATAGGTCAGTATGTATTCTTTTTAAAACCAAGGTCTGTAGAACAAAGAGAAGTCACTTAAAAATCAGCTCTAAAATGTTTCTTGTTCTTCTAATGAGCCAGACCAGATAAGGGCAAGAGAGTACAAATTCTTCTCTACAGATGTCTAGGTTTTATTCATGCTCTTTGGTTTATGGGTAAGCCTCACTCCATATCTTTTGTGCAGGTTTAGGATCTGCAGATTAGCAGAATTCAGGGTTTGTCCTAATATTTCAGAGTATTAGCAACTTCTGAATAAGTAGCCAACCATTTGTCCTGGGCATTGTTTAAAAGGGTGGCCAAGTCACCTTCGACTCCAGGAAGGTAAAAGGCCCTAAATAATTTTACTGCCGCTTTTACTGTGCTTATTTCCTGCTATCTGCAATCCCTGGAGCATCACTGATGTCCCCAGAGCTTCTAAACCTATTTTCCATCTGTTGCATTCTCACCTACAGTAGGACTAATATGCCACAAAAGATTTTGCTGCTTTCACTGACAGCAAGAGCAACACTTGAAGCCTTTTGTTGTGTGCTGGTTCCGCTGGGAGCTCACAGACAGGCAGCAGGAAATAACAGTTTTGTAGCCCTGGTTAGACTCAGAATTAGACTGTGATAAAGCCATGTACTCATGCTGGGGAATGAAAAGCTCACTTATGCTCTTAAGAGTGCTACTGGGACCTGACACCTGCATGTTCAGAGCTGTTAATAAGGTTCCCCCCACCATGCATAGCTAGGCAAAGGGCAGAGCCTTGTTTCTGTTTTGATCTGCTTGCTGGTCAGAGCAACTGACACAGCAAATGAAAAGCAATTTACTGCTATGGACCTGGGAATAAGGAGGAAGAAGACCAAAAATGCATTTGCTGTGCTATCCACAGGATGGTTAACTACCCCTCTTGCTCAAAACTGAAACTGCAATCACAGTCAAACTCTCTCCAAGGTGCAGGAAGGAGCAGAAAATCGAGGAGTGTAGTTCTCTGCTTTCTTTTGTGGAGGGGGATGAGATAAGATTGAAGACAGGAAAAAGCTCTCAGAGCTAGCAGAGGGAGTGACTCAAGAAAAATACCCAAAGAAGATTTGATGTGGTTGATGTTGATTCAGTGGTCATGGCTCTGCCCTGGGACACAGAATTTATTCATTTTTCAGATGTGGGTGCACTCTGGTAGTTTCCTCAGTGCATTCACTTTTTGAAATCTATACCAGCCATGTGGTCGGACACTGAAGAATGTTGCTGTACTTTTTGTCAGACTTGCTTCTTTGTTACAGCTGGATTCACATCGCCAAGTTTCATAGAGAAATTTTTGGTGATGCACAGAGAACAGTATTAGTGTTCATGCTTTCATTTTTTTTCCCCAGTGGCAAGGTGTGTCAATAAATAGCCAAACAGTTATTTGCTAGTGTTATTTTTCTCTGTAAATTACTGCAGGAGTTTGGCTGTTCTGTGATTGTGATGAGGGAGTGGGAAGGCATCAGGAACCATTTCTCTGCAAAGGAGTGGCGTACTGTATGAGTGAGTCTGAGAGCTTGATAAAGTCTACTGATTGAAAGGAAAGAAGAATAAATGGAGGGCAGACATCCATCTCCAGTTCCAGAAGCTAAAAAGATGAAAGAGTAAGGGTAGCTATTTAACAGAGAAGAGCTGAAATTGGTGTGGCAGGGATATGTTATGAAACTTGTGCTGTAGCAAGGCAGCAGTGAATATTGCCACCACAACTTCATACAGAATCATTTTGAGTAATAGTCCAGCCCTTCGTATTGGATCTCAAGAGCCTCTGTTGGCTAATGCTAACAAACATCCAGGCTGGCACGTACTTCCCTGAAATGACCCTTCCATTCACCTGAGCTTAGGAAGAGCAGCTGTCTAAGGCATGGACTTCTCCTGCTGCCAACCTGCTGTTCATGCAGAAGTTCCCTATCCTGACAGCCTTGCTTGGCTCCGTGGCACAAATACTGCTCCGTGGCACAAGTAGTGCTCCATATTTAGCATGGTTCTGCCTCTTGTGGTTAATGTGGTGGAGTATGTGGTATGTATCTTCTCCCTTCTCTGAGGGAGAAGATACTGTGGAGAAGATCCCATCTAGGTTCTGGTGTGGGAAAGCTTCCTATCTTCCTGCAAAAAAGATAGTTCCCTGTTTCTGCATGATTCATCTGTAGCCATAATCTCTGGCTTCTGCATGCATGATACAAGTGTGTTTGCTTTGCATAGTGTGAAATCCACAAAAGTGTCTTTGCAAGGACAATGATTTCCTCAAACAGTCCTCTTGACCTTTAGTTTCTCCTGGGGTCTAATGTCTGTAGTTGCCAGTATGTGTGTTGACATTCATAGAAACAGAGCTTACTGTGTATACAAAGATATTTCATTGTGGGAGTCTATGTGCTGGTTTAGGCCTTAGTGACAGAAGAGCTTCAGTGCCATTGCTGTTATTGGCAATGAGCTAGACTGCAAACACAGACTCTGCCAACACCTTGATGTGGCCTAGTGAATACAAAATGAAGTAGAATCTGTCTATATCTGTACACAGTAAGCCCTGGACATGATAGGAGCTCTAAAGAAGCTATTTCCAGCTCCCTGATCATGAGTTCAGTTTCCAGGTGCAGTTTATAGCAGCTTACATTAGGTGGGCTGGCAACAGCTTCAAGAAACTAATATACGCCACTCAGAGACCAACAATGCAGGAGGAAGATTTGATGTGACTGGCTTGGGGCATAGAGACCAGGTTTATGTAGTCTGAAGAGCCAGGAACGTCTTTAGTGGCGAATTATATTCCTTTGTTGTTAAAGCAGCGCAAACAAGTTGTAGCAAGGTTTGTGCCAAAACGTATTTCATGTTTAAAAAAAAAAAATCTGTCTCTCCTGTTACTTGTAGAATGTCAAAACTGAGCCACAAAGAATGTAGTCCTGGTGCTGCAGTTTGCCTGTCTTTGTTTTTGCTTAGTTTAACCATGCTTGCACTCAAGGCCAATTTGCATTAGACTTTGCATCAGTACAGGAGTGCCTTGCAGCTATCAATTCCAGATGCATGACCAGGACATTGGAACAAATATTGAATGTCCACAGAGAAGCCATCCCAGTTTCTATACAAAGCTTGGTGACATCTAGGGCAAGTTGTTGGTGAGTGCTCATTGCAAGTATAGGCTGAGGTTTTCAAATGAGCCTAAGAGTTGGGTGGCTGACTGTCATTCAGTCACTTTGACTTTAAAGGTCTTTTCAGGACAGCTCAATTAACATATGCTCCATAAAGACTTGTCAGAGCTTGATACCCAACTTCCCAGGGAATTTTGTCTGTAGTGAGCACATATGTTGTCCAAGCCATGGTGTAGGGACACAGGAGGAGAGATTGCTCTTCTCAGGTAGCCAACACAGGAAAGTAAAAACATTTGAATGGACATTTGATGTACTGTCTGCTGATTTCTTCTAGAGAATGTGAGGCAGAGGTGCAGGGAAAATTAGCCAAGCTGCCATTTTGCAAAATTGTTTGAGTTGTACCACTAGATTTTGAAACAGGCCACTCAGTCTGATTTCTGCCTGTAGAGTGCCATGATACATTCACACAGGCAAGCACTACACAGTTCAGTTCTACACAACTGAGTGCATAATTTCACTTACAAAGAATAAGATTAATTTCCATTTCTAGTGGTTTATCATTTTGACAAACTTTTAATGTTCAGTCTGAAATTTTTCAAGCTGGGTATGTCTCAGACTGAATTATTGATTAATATTGAAATTTCAACAATACTTTAAAATCAGCAAAATAAATTTCTGAGAAAAAGAATAATGAAAAATATATTTTTTGGTCCATATTAAAAAGAGTTCTCCACTGCTTTCCTGCTTCAGAGCTGGAAGTTACTTTTCGGCAGGGGAATGCCCTCATGTCAGTAATTTCTTATTTTTTTGTCTCCTGAGAACAGACCATTTTGGCAAGGTTATAAGTCTCTGTGATAGCTCAGTTAATATGTGCTTGTCAGAGTTTGGTACCCAACTTCCCAGGGAATCTTGTCTGTAGTGAGCAGGTATGTTGCCCAAGCTGAGGTGCAGGGATTAAACAGAGGCCTGCAGCAGCTTCTTCTGGCTGCTGCAGACCTTGTGGTACTTGACACAAGAGCTGAGAGCAACAAGCCTGTCTCTTGGGGATTTTCAGTGCTCCTTTTACTGTAGCAATCCTGGCAGCAAAGGGGACAGGAACTTGATTAGGGCCAGGAGTGATGGGGAGGTGGCAGGGAGTGGTAAAAAGGGACAAGGAACCTAGTGGGAAGACTGGAGCAGGAAGTTGCTAGAAGAGGGCAGAAACTGGGACCTGGTACCATGCTGGAATCAGATAAAAGGATTTGAATGTTTTGGGTGCTTTGAGAAGAAAGGCCTGGGACATGAGAAAAATGAGGTTCTGCTAAGGAAAGAAAGGCACAATGTGACACTGAAAACACCAGAAATCACTTTTCAAATAGAATGGATGCAAAATTCACAGTAATTCACTAGTCACAGAAATTAGAAAGTAGAGGAGATGAGAAACAAAAGAGGGGATAGGAAGAAACTAGAGCTGCAAAGATGTTGCTCTTAAACAACTGGATACTGAGGGAACAGAAAAGGAATAGAAAAACTGTTTAAATTATGAGACTGATGATGGATAAATAAAACATGAAGATGACAAAAGCTCTCATGAGGCTTTACAGACCAGCTTTAAAACAAGAAACAACAATTTCCTACACATATACAAGACCATACCAAATAAATACCTTCTCTTATACAACTGTTCCTTCTAGAAGAATTTGCCCTCTAGCTTACTACACTAATCGTTGTTGTAGGACAGTTATCCCTATGATTTCTTTTATAGTGTGATGTAGAGAAACTAGTAATGTTCAGTCATGAAAATACTCCCTTCACTTCAGAGTGCTCCAGGCACAATACAGAAAGGAATGGAGTTCAATTAACAGGATACTGGTACCTTCATTACTCTTTCTCTGTAGAGCTTTTCCAGAAAGACTAAACAAAATTAACTGCATGAAATAGAAAGGAAAGAGAAGAATAAAAAGGGAAGAACAAAGAGAGAAGTGAAAATGGACTCTTCATCATGTAACTATCTGGTTGGGCACTCTCTTGGTACTGTATGTTAGACCAAAAGCAAGTTCATCCTTTCTGTAGTCCCTTGACTTTACTGGAGACAGAGCCGTGCTGAATATATCCCTGGTATTCTCAGCTACATTTTCTCTTTATATTGAGCATCTGGGCTAATTCTGCCTACATGGAAGAAAAGTGGAAGAAGACTGTTCTAAGTTCTGCCACTGACTTGCCAAAACTACACTGTTTATATGGTTAACTTTTTTATATGGTTTGCCTTTCTCCCCCCTTCTGCCCAGAAGCCAGGTACGGGCTTTGTTCTTTGTGCTGGGCTCAACCCTTTGGCCAAAGAACTGTGATTTAGGACTCAGTGCAGGGCAATATTGGACCCCCCTGAGGAGAGCAGAGAAGGACAGAGTTCTCCACAGATCCCAAGAGCGAGGTTTCAAAAGTAGTTATGTTCATCTTGTGCAAGGATATCAGAGTACGGCACCTGTCCTTGCAGCCATTGTGTTTTGTTTGCTGCTGATAAAATGCCTTTGTGAGAAGCTGCAGATAGACACACAGCTCCACCACACCTTTCCATGCAAGCAGGAACTCAGAGCAGTTCCTTTCTGCAGTTTCTTCTATGCTTCATCTTTAAGATACTTGTTTCAAAGGAATACTGTATGGTCTCCTTTATTAATGACTGTGAAGTTCTTTGTGATCTTTGGAAGAAAGGCTTTACAATGGTAACTATAGGCCTGTAATCCTAGATTAATCTCTGAATGTCAGGTACAGATGGGACTAGAGCTTGCATGTATTATCCAATTTAATAGAGAGCAGCATAGTTTTTTCAGCAAAAGTTGGAAAAAACATCCTTGAGTGACCTTCCAAGGCTTTAAATGATGATATATCCAGATCTGTTACGCTTAAGCATCATAACCTTCTACTAATGTTTTCTCCTTGACTGGAAATGAAGGACCAAGTTATCTAGACAGAGGATGTTTAATATTGCCAATCCTCTCCCCGCCCCCTTAATCAAAATCTCATTTCAGATTATAAAATGGTGAATTGTAAATTGGTGCTTTTTTTTTTTTAACTTGATTTGTGTGGGTATTATGACCATATATTTTCACTTGGCACTAAACATTCTGCATCAATGCAAAGTATCTATCATGTACACCAACACAAACCATGTATTACCACAAAAAAACAGCTTAAATTATCAGAATTCACTTGATGTCTTTGCTTATGCCACTTTCTTAATAGATCCAATGTCTTTAATTTCTTCAAATCTACATATGAAAAATCATTTCTGTGTATACATAGACTTCCAAGGAATAGGAAAAAGATGTGTGAAAGACATTGGAACAGTAAGCAAGAGGCATACATGCCTGAAAAGAACAATTATTTCTAAATGAGCTATAATAGTCTGCCAAGGAGTAGTTAGTAAAGAAAGGACAAATCTCCCAATAGAACACATCCATAGAGCACAAGTTTGACTGGGAAATATCCTGACCACTAAGCAAATGTGACACTGATGGATAGCTCAATTACCCTGCTGGAGGGTATCATGTATGTTTGTTCACTTATAGATATAGGACTAAAACTGAGATGCACAGGAGAGTGTAATGTAAGTACAGAAAATCAATGGAAGGCTTAATATAGTCTGCAAATATGTCACACAGTAACTTTTAACCCTTTCTGAACATTGAATGTTTCTATAGAGACACCAAGGATTTAAAAATGGAATCTCAAATTAGAAGACACTTCAAGTTGTAGTCTAACAAAAGGACACATACTTCTTTGTCTACTTTTTTTTTGCCTTACATTTGGGATTCCTTATATCTCTTGGTTATCTCCTCTCATTCTTCCACTGTAATAGGGAGTCAGTTTCTGCACCCTGGGATAAAGCTCTTTTTTTTCCCCCTGCAGTCAGTAGGCATGTCTGAATTGTGCCATGCAAACCTGCACTCCTCTAAAGCAGAACAAGGGAAATAAGAAACTCAGCTCTCTCGTGTGTGTGACAGGGAAGGAGACTGACTGTATTATACGATGAAGGAAGCCAGAGAATGATTAGAATGATGTAATAAAGGTGTTTGAATCCTCCTAAAGAGGAGGGCACAATTGGGCCAGAACTGCTGGGGAGAGACATTTGTGGGAACTTTGCATGAAGGCATCAGGCAGTAGGCTACTGACTGTGGCAAGGAAGAGCAAATCAGAAGAATGTCTGTAATTGGCCTCAGTAGAGTTGCTAAAATTATGGATAGTCACACCAGCTATTGGAGAAAGTTCATGCTAATAATTTGACCCTCTCAGGTCATTAAGAAGCAAAATGCAAGGCAGAGAACAACCAAGATGTTGACTAAGACTGCTCATTACTCAGGTCTGTTTAAGATGGGTGAAGAGCTGGAATATATTCCAGAAAGGGGACAAAGAGAAAGGAATAAGCATGAAGGCAGGAGTGCTAGGCACTTGCCTCTGTCATATTTGTAGTAAGGGGAAAATTCTTATCCAGAAAAAGACATGCAGGAAATAGAACAGACCGGAATGGTCTGAGAAGAACCCCTGTTCTCAGGTGGGGAAGAATTGTTTTCAATAATTGTTACATGTTAAGAGAGCCTTGATGCAGTATTACATAGGGCAGTATGGCTAAAAGGCATGAAAATTGCTTCTTATGTGGCTCCTGATGGTACCACAAGTACTATGTCATCTTTAATGTATTTCTTGTCACTGCAAAGACCCCAAATCCACAAAATTTAATTGCTGGAGATTCTGAAATTCATACTCTGAAGTTAGGAACCCCTGCTGTCTGCATGGGGAACAAGAAATCCAAAACTGGGATGAAGACAAGTCTGTGTGCTGATATGGTTGTCTGAGGGAAAACATAGCCCCCAGCAAAGCATACTGCAGAGGGGTGTTCCTGAAATCCCAGCTCTCTCCTAATGCCAAGATGGATCCTCTTTTCTCTTAGGCACCTCACCTGACTTTTGGGTACCCTCCTGCCCCCCCCCCCTTTAAGAGGGGCACAGCACAGAAAGAAATTCAACATTTTGGGGGCAAGAAAGAGCTTGGCCATAGCCTAATGAGGAGAACACTCCCTGGAGAAGGGCAGGGTAAGAAATGGATTCTCATCCTTTGTTCCCAATCAAATCAAGTCATCTCTTCACTGGGCAGCAGATTCAGGCTGTCTCTTGGTCTCTGGTTTCCGTGCCCTGGGAATCTTCATTTTCAAAGCTGCACTTTGGTCCAGCTTTAACAAGCAATTTGAAGCATCCTATTTCTTTCTGACAGAGCTGTCTTTAGCAGTGTTCACACATCTGTTTATCAGGATAGAGAAGAGGTATTTAATCTTAGAAATTTGTCCAAAACAGAAATTTGAGTCAAAGTTGCCTAAGCCTTAGTCTGCTACCCCAGTAGCTGAATTGCAGAAATGACTTCTCTAGAAATGTCCTAACCATTTGAGAAGCTGACTTGTGAGAAGCTGGTAAAAATTCTGCTGACCTTAGTGTTACACCTTGTATATAGATACAGCTTATATTTAAATAAGTTTTCCTTGAAGAATACATCTTTAGAATTCTAATACGAAATGCTTTTTGTCTGTTTTTTTTTTTTAACTTGGTAGTTGGAGCAGTTGAAATACAGCTATGAAAAAAAACATGCTAAGTTTTAAAAAATGTCCTTGAAATGGCAACTACCAAAGGGTTGAATCTGTCTGTATTAATGCACATTGTTGTTCCAATAACTAGCTCGTGACATATCCTTTACCCTCTGCTTAGAAGGAAACACTCCTTCTTCTCTAGTTATTTTTGCAGGACTCCTACAATAAAATCAGCTGGGCAGTGTTTCATGAAGAAATATCTGCTACTCTAATCAGAGCTTTCTGTCTTGGTTTTAGGAACTGAATTTGTGAAATAATGGCTTAGAAAAGTGATAGTAGAAAAAAGGAAGGCACCCAATATGCAGACATGACAAAAAGGAGCTAATATATTTTTTTCTTTGTGAGTCAAGTCAGTCAAATTATACGGATTCCATGTCCTATTTTTTCTTTGTCCTGACTGTTTCCAGCATTTTTCAACGTGGCAAACAGTGGCAGACTTGGGCTTTTAATAATGTGTACAGGAAACTAGAAGAGATCTACTTGGACTATTCCTTGGGAAAACTTTCTCAAATAACAAACACTCTGGGGAAGAGCAGTAGATGTTTTTATTACAATTATGCAGCTCTTCAGGACACATAAGAACAGCACAGTCTTTCTGTAAAGAGTTTATTTATCATGAATGGTAAATGAATCCCCTTCCTGCAGCCCCATCTATAATAATGTCACTTTAGAAGGATTACACTAGTATCCTGTCTCTTTTAGCCAGCGTCTTTTTTTTTTTCTTAGCCACAGAAAGCTGTACAAGACACACTGACATGCAGAGTCTAAAGAAAAGGAGTTCCTGAAGGCCCTTGAGTTTAATGTGTTTCAGATTCGCTTGGCAGGTTTGACTGGTAGCATTCTTTCAATTTCTTTGTGGCACAAAGCACTGTGTCTTGGCTTTGTAACTCACAGTTCACACAGATATCACCTGCTGCAAACAGTGTTCTGTTAATGTGCTGGGACATCTTAATCATCTAGCGGGCAGGAAGTTTCTTCATGCTTTGGCTGCAGGTGCCTTGGTGGCCTTTGGATTTAAGAGACCAGATCAGCAAGGTATAAGTGACAGGAGAACTTCAGAGAGACTCAGAGCACTCAGCCCTGCACACAGAAGAGTGAAGTTAACTCACTGTTAAGAAAAAACTGCTTGTTACTTCCATAGCAAGCCACTTCTCCCAGCACTACCTCATAAGAAAAGCAGGCATACTTCTGAGGTCTTCCACTATTCTTCCCTGCCAATAATATCCAATAATATTGGGTTCTCTAATAAAGTTGATTATCAGATTACTAAATCCCAGTATCACCTCTTACAGAGCAAGGATATTTTTGATGCAGTCTAAGTTGAAAAGTCTGTCTTCTGCAATAATAATGGCAATAACTATTATACAATTTTGTTATAGATTGTTCTCAGTTATATTTGCACTAGCACTTCTTTTTTGTATCCTTTTCTGCAACCAGCAGGTATACAAAAAAACCAAGAGATGGTTATATGAAGTTTCCACAACATTGCAGGCCATTGTGCTAATTCATGTACAATTTAAAAACATTGGCCAATGACCCAAATTATTTTGAATGTAGAGTACTTTCCCCACTGATCAAAGAAATATACAAATTATTTTTTGTTTTTCCTCTGTAGTTAATGTAACTAATTATTCCTTCCTAGCAGGTGAAAAGTAGTTCTGGTCTTGCAGAAGTAGTTTATCAGTGTTCACGTCTCGAGCAATAACACATGAAAGCAACACGGAGGAGACAGATTTTCAGAAAGTCTCTTTTTAACACACAGGAAAAGAAAGATTATTCTGTGCAAATGGCAGGCAGGTTTTTGTGCCACCAAGCCACCACCATAGTGTAGATGAATTGGCAGCTTCTTTACACAGGGGTGGTGAAACTTGTGCAAAAATATCTAGTAATGTTAATTGAAGTGCACCATGTAAAAAAATCCATGCAAAAATGGAGAGCAATCCTTTGAGGCTTTACTACTGCCATAACTTTTATACGCATCTATAATGCAGAAGTGTTATAAAAGATTTTTAGTGGAAGCTGGGGGGGGTTGTTTTTTTCTTTTGAGGCCAGTCATTTTGTATCTGTTACTCTAATTACCCTAAGATGTAGTTCCCCATCATAAGATGAGACTTTTTCTTGCATTTCTTGACTGCCTTTAATACTCAAAACATTTACTGTATATTTATCTTTTTGATAATTCTAATCAGAAATAGATGAGTTACTTAAAATCAGTATTTTAAAAATCAGCTCATTCTTTCTAACCCCTCCCAATCGCTTTTGGTCCAACAGAGCAAAGGGTTAGGTCTTAGCCTAACCCTGCCGCTTATGCGAGATTCATTTCAATGGGTGTCTGTTTCTAAAAGAAGAAACAGTCTTGAAATGACAGGAAGAGACACACAGATGATAGCAACATGCAAAATACTCAGGAATATCCAGACACATTTGACACTGGCATCCACTGATGAGACTGTCAAGTGCCTGTTGAATTTCAGATGTTTTTGTTGTGAGATTTGGTAATACCCATAAGCATTGCCAACAGATTGTTAAAAATAACCCCCAGAAACATACCCTTTCTAGGTCAGAACCAACTGTGAAGCTGAGTGCACTGTAATTATAGTGCACTAAATGAGTTACAGCTTGAGCTAATCACACCCCACTGAACTAAAAAGCTGTAATTACACAGGGAGATAATGTGAGCTTGGCAGGATTTCCTGTGGTAATCTATGGCTTTGAGTGAAATTTAAAGTCCAGTTTGCTGGTCATTACAAGCTGAAACTCCATCAGGCCAATTTACAATTTGACACTAAAATAAACTGAGATTTGTGCTCAATAAAGAGCAAAACTCAGTGGTGTTTTCCTAGTGATGACATGATGTAAAGAAAAGATGAATTGCGAATTTACTTGAAAATTTACAGTTAATGGAAGATATTTATCAAACCAACCAACATTAAGTTGGTTTTATGACAGTGTGATGCTGTTGTTTGAAGGGAGTTAGTACAATTTATGGATGTAATTATATAAAGAATTGAGGCTTTCTATTTTTCTAGTATCCCATATTCTCCTCTTACGCTGAAGTAGGAGACTGGATGAGTTATCAGATTTAGGGCTTCACATTTAATTCTTGATTTCTTGATTTTTCTAAAATTTTGAGCTTTGACTTTCTTGAATTTCTGGAATGGTACAGTATACTATTTAGGCAATTTTGACTTTGTGCTTTCAAAGCTTTTCATCACTGATTAAGTCTTTAGTAGATGGATTGGTTGGGCTTATTCATAATACGTTTTGGCCTGTTTTGCAGGTACAGCATGTGGCAGATGATAGAACATGCTTATCACCATAGAAATCTCACAAGGAACGGCTCGCAGAGGTAACTTTATTAATGATCATCATATGCCAGATCATCATATTTGTTAAAAACCTTATGGCCACTCCTTCTTCCTAAAGGAGTAAGGCTGTGATAAAGGTTAGTAAAAGTAGAGAACTGGAAGTAATATTAAACAAAAAAAGAGAAGGCAGACTGGAGAAGTAAAAGTCATTAATAAAACGTAAGGTGGCTAACCTGGCAAAGAAGTTCCATTACATGAAGTGATTCCTGAGCCTCTTACAGGAATATTTCTAAAGACAGCCTGCAAGACTGTTTTTGTAGTAGTCAGTGCTTTTAGTCTTGATGCACTGTCTTAGCTAGTGAAGAAATGAATTTAGACTTTGTATTCATTCACACAGTATCATACGCAAATTACTCTGTTATAGCAGTGGCTACTCAAAAACCTACTATCTACCACAAATATCACTGTTGCTGTTAAACATAATCTAATAACTCAGTAAACTAAAAGCCAGCCTTAAATATAGTGCTTGCAAGCACTTGTTTTCACTGGGGGATGTGTCAGTGTCACATTTCAGCTGCATCCTCCAGCCCTTTGGCCACTAGAACAGTGCAAGAAAGGTTGCTCTAATTTTCTGGAAAACATCACTTTCAGAAAAGGACCAGATGTTCACTTGTGCCAAAGAGCAGAGGATAATGCAGGAACATTATCCAGCAGGAACAGCAGGATAAAAAGGGCTCATTGTACTTGTTATGTGAGGCTGGTTTGACCTGCTCCTTAGCATATGCTACATGAGCCTCCTGAGGCAGGAAAGAGAAGCTACCTAAGGGAGCAGCTTTGGTGGGAGACCGCAGGGAAGATGTCCCTCAAACAAGAAAGGGGCTGCATGGGGTACACACTGGGGAGAGCAGTCTGCCTGAGGCCCGGGGAACCAGGGCAACAGGTGAGAAATCCTTTCTCATGGTGGATTTGTGCCAGGATAGACTCTGGTGAGCTCAGGAATAAAACAAGTGACCAATAAGAAAATGGCTTGCCAAACCCTTTTAAATCTCACAATGTGTGTAATGCAGGACAGGTGGGTTGGGCTGTCAAGTTTATTTTTGCCAATAATTTGCAGAATGTCATTGTTCCTTCCAGAAGTGACATAGTATCAACTGGAGAACTTTCTCAGGTGGATAAAAGCCAAGAAAAGCTTGCTGTGGCTGAGAATGCCAGCAGGCTGGAAAAGCCATCTCCAGCTATCTGCTGAGCTCAGTGCATGACTACTGGTGAGATAACAGAAAGGAAAAGGCAATGGTGGAGGGTGAATAGGGAAGAAAAGCTCAAGAGAGACATGTCAGCAGGAGACTGAGTGCTGTGCACTTCAGGAAAACCAATCTGTAAGCCCAGTCAGGTTCCTTAAATAAACAGGCATGCAGTCAAAGGTATCACTGCAACCAAAAGCACTAGACATTAAAACATGTCAGAAAGCTGGTAGAAGTAAAATAGCTCTCTCCAAGTCACAGACAGCATTTTCCTTCCTTAAAATGTTAATTAGATGTTTTTAAACCACTGGGTATTTTGTCCTCCTTCTGCTCCCCTGTCTCATTAGCTTCTTTGCACTGTTCCCTCCTGCTGTCTTTCCTGACTCAGCACCTAGGAAAGCAGCTCTCATGGGGTGAATGACACAAAGCTGTTAGTGGTGCTGATTTAGCACAGTAGTCTAACAGGGCAGAGGGACGGAATAATAAAGCACTGCAGGATAACAGAAGGAGAGAAAGAACCTGGGCTACTAGCCTTTTACCAAGATTGTCTTTGTTATCCACACCAGGGAGCAAGCCTTAATTCTGGAGCCAGGTGGTGTGGACTGGCTTGTGTCCATACGCTTCAAACATAGGGTTTGAAAATAGGACTGGGACAGGCCACTCATTTGTGCTAGTTGGAATTGCCCACCACCACCAGTACCATCCTGAGGTAATAGTTCACTGTACCCCTAGGCACTTACTTTGTCTTGGCGTCTTTAATGTGCACTGCATTTGTGCTTTGCCTGCCTTGCACACATCACGCAATCAGACCAGCACATTCAAGGGAACAAGCTGAATGCCCAGATCAGTGACTGTTCAGCACCTGTGAAATATGCTGCTTGCCACTACAGTTCATGCTGTTGCTCAGTAGTGATGATATTGAGACCTGTCACAGGGCATCCTCATCCCCTGAGGTGGAGCCAGATAGATCTGTGCTGAGTGTAAAGCATCCTGAGGGATAGATGGAGTTGTTTAACATGATTAACAGGGAATACATGAGATGTATGTACCACTCCCATCCTTTAGATTTAAGCCAGAACTCAGGCTCCCGTGTCAAGAGAAGGTTTTGGGACTAGGACACTAGTATCAGCTGGTGAGACTACATTGTTTAGCAGCGTAAGATAACCAGTAGAGAGTACAGAGAACCATGTTCAAGTCATTGTGCCAGGAGCTAGAGCTACTCTCCAGAATCAGTGTATTATCTCATCAGCACCCAGGCCCAACAGGAAGAGTGTTCCTGTGTGGAGCCATGCAAATATCAACCCTTATCAGCTGGTGAATAGCAATTTTGGAGTCAACAGGTTTGAGGAGGCCCTCAAGCAGTGAAGCCTCTGGAAGCCCTCCTACAGATCCTTTACCCCTGCATAATCAAGGCCAGACACGTTCCTGCTGAAATGGATAGCAGAATGGAAAGGGTTCCTCAGCTGTAAAGGGATAATCAGTGGGATTCCCATCTCCACATTGTCCCCATGTGGCTCTTAGATTATATTAAGCAGAAGAGATTTCATTCTAGTATTTTCCAGACTCTTGTGAATGACTATGGAAAAATTCTGGGCAATAATGGCTGGCTACACCTGCTGTGGTCATGACACCCACACCTTCCGCATCCTGGGGGTCTCCTGATAGGGGTATGTTGGCCCCCTTTTCCTGCGAGGGTACATATGCCTCCTTGAGATAGTCCTAGCCTGCACTGGAGGTAATACCCTCTTCTACTTTCAGTCATGCAGCTGTGTCTGAATCTGTGGTCCTGATCTTCTGTGGGGCTGAAGAGTGTTTGTCTAGACAGCTGCTCACTTGCTGAGGGACCCTCCAGGACACTTTGGGCACCAGCATCCCAGCACTGCAGGGCTCACCATGGCCCTGTGCACTTCGTGCAGCCTCTGTGAAGTAGTCTGGCGAGCCATTCTGTACGGGGTGGGCCTGATAGGCCCCAGGCCCTCAGCTGGTCAGCAGACAGCCTGCTACTGCTGGGAGAAGTGGTGGTCCTCATCCACCTGTCTTGGCAGGGACTCTATCTTGTTGTGGCTATACTGTGGCTTCACACCTGAAAAAAAGTTTGACATGGCAGCAAAATATAATGCAAACTGCAGCAGAGCAACAGTTCATGTTGCAGATGTTCATAAAGGCTACTTTATTCTCTTCCTTCTTTTATGCTTTGTCTTTTGCTGTCTGCTCCATTTATTCTTCCCTGTGTTCTCTCCTCTCCATCCCCTTTCTTTATTTTACTTTTTTAGTCATTCTAATCTTGACAGTTAATTTGATGTAAAATATCATGAATAAAACAAATCCCAACAAGATACCAAATGTCTGTGTTTCACAGTTTCTATACCACCTCTTGACTATTCATTCTCAGAAGGCTGTCTTAAAAATGATAGCCAAATCCTGCTCTCTGACCCTCATGTCAAACATCAGTGTAAAGGAGAGTGAAAATCTCTTTTTTTCCCCAGACTCCTTTGATCCAGATTTTGGAATCTCAAGTCTTGGTCTTGAGGATTGTACCACCTGGACTGTAAGATCAGCTGTGAAGTCCCTCTGATTGATCTCTATGGTCTGTGCTTTCCAGAGAGACTTTGGTTGTGGCTGCTGCTTCAGAAACCATTTGTGGACTTGCCCATATACAGTGCATGAGAGCAGACTTTTTTTTTTTTTTTTAGTCATAAACTAAGTTATTCAGCTTTCATTTCTGGGTGCTTTTAAAAACTTTTCTGTAATCAAACATTTTTTAGTGAATTTAATATTTGAATGTCTTTGATATCTCTGAATTATTCTTTCACTTTTTTGCACCTCTTGCAGTCTCAGGGATATTAGATTTTACCCTGGAACAGATCAGTGCAATGTGCCAGCTGTGCCGTGACTCGGGCAAGCTCTGTATGCAATGCATGGTGGATTCACACAATTATTAGAACCTCACATATCTAAATTTGTTCCCTAAATTATGGGGCATTTAAACAGTTATGCTTTCTGTAATAGGATGTAAGAAGAGTTAGTTCAATGGAGGAGCATGATCTTCTGCTTACCTACTACCCTTTTTTTGCAGCTCAGAGCAGTACCTTTCCCCCTTGTGGGCAGCAACAGTTGCGGTCCAGCTGGCCATATTCCATTGAGAAAATAACTGAGTGCCTTAATGTGTCATATGTGCAATGCAGGCATACCCACAGCTGTTAACTCTCCAATATCTGTTCCTCGACAGCTTTTGCTGGAGGTATGAAATAACTTAAGCTTCTCAATATTTCCAGATAGAACCTATTTATTTCTGATGCTAGTAAGCTTCCATGGTGAGCTGTCACTTTACAAACTGGTTTTGAATGAGAAGACTTCATTTTTGATCTCTTGCTTGACTCCATGTACTGATGCTGCAACTATTTGCTCCTTTCCTACCTTTCCTTGATGAAAGTGACCCTGCTTCGTACTGGTTTTCCCAAGGTCTTTGTGATCAACTATGTGGTGCCTCTGAAACTGTACAGATACTCTAGCATTTGAGTTAATCTTGTTCCATTTAGCTAACATGCTAAGATCCTGTAATCTGTAGGTTCTAAGAAAAATCTATAGGCGCCTTGCTTTCACTCTTTCCAAGTACATTCCAGAGCTGTATGACAACTACGGAGACTTTCATGATGTCTTGAAATGAGTGCTCATGTACATTATCATACCTTAGCAAAAATGATTGGTTAGGAATTTCATCCATTTTATTAATGTTCTCCTTGTCTATATGTAGTAAAAGTCAAACTGAAAGTCTTGAAAATGAAAAGCACTGTATAAATATTAAATCCAGTTATTTCCAAAGCTAACAGACCCATTCTTACAAAACAGATGTTCTTTTTGTGGTAATAAGAAGGTTGCAAAGTGATGGCTTTCTATATGAAATATTTTGAGATTTTTTTTTAAATCTGCCCATAGTTTCCCTTTTTTTTTTAGTCTCCATTAAAAAAGTCTGACTTGAATTTTATATTCTTAAGTTTGTTATAAAAGTCTTCAATGAGTGAACAAAGTAGTTTTGCATTGTATCTGCATCTGCCTTTCTCAGGAGTAGTCTCCACTGTTAACCTAAAATATACACTGCTACCTAGATCCTCAAAGGCCTGCGCCAGTGGCTGAAACGCTGCTTAGAAAGAAGGTGTGGGGTCATCAGACTAGCTCCACTCACTGCATCATTGTAGACTTGTCTGGTATTGGATAGACGTTTGGCTGAAGTGCACAAGATGACATTCAAGTTCTTCATGCCACCGCAGTAACGTAGGCTATAGTCAACCAGAGGCTTTGAAAAGTTTGACCCTGAGGCTGACTTTTCAGGTACTCAGGCACTGAGACAGGTTTCCCAGAGAGACTGTGGACTCTCTGTCCTTGGAAATGTTCAAAACTTTATTGGACAAGACCCTGAGCAACCTGTTCTAACTGTACTTTCTTTGAACAGGCAACTGGGCAAGATGACCTCCAAAGGTCCCTTCCATCTTGAATTATTCTGTGGTTTTATGATCTTGGCAGAAAGTCCCTCTCTGCCGGATCATCTTGAACAGATATATAGATTTAGATTATTTGTAGATATTTAATAAAAGTGTTTGGAAATACAGCTGGATTCCTAGAAGCATAATTCTCAAGAACCTATGTATTCTGTCTGGCACCACTGAGGAACTTGTATAGGTGTTTGAGAAACAGCCATCAGTTGCTTAATTTAATCTCTACACTGCAGATCCTCTGCAGGGTGGTACTAACTATTCCAATTTTCTCCTTTATCAGGGCATGTGAGTTTTTATATCCTAGTCTGTCTAATACAGTGAACAAAACAGCAAATGAGTTTTTGAAGAAATTCTTGGCATTTTAACAGTAGCAGTCAGACTGGAAATGCTCCACAGCATATAGTGAAAATTATTTGGAGTCCAAGACCATTATGAGGCTCAATGACATAGCCTTGAAGCATGTCTTTTTTTTGGCTTGCATACTCCTTACATCAGTTTCAGTAAACAATTTTCAATTCCTTTAAATATGTGAAAGAGAGTCAGATATTCATAGTGTATTACTTCGGTGGGGTTACATCTAGGATAATGTTGGCTTTGTTTACAGAATTGCATTTCATTAATAAACAGGATTTTGTATTGCATGGTTAATGACAATCAACATAATTACCATAACCTGGGTAGATGATTACTTCTGAATTATAATGTCAATTTTACAAAATTTTTACTCTAAGATTTGAGATAATGGCTTTAATGGAGCATGACCCTTTTTTTTCCAATCTCCAGTAAGTACATTTAAAGCACTTCACCTCAAATGTGCAATCTAGAATGTCATAAGTAGCACAGTGGAGGACTGGAAGGCTGGAATTGATTCAGATGCTGCCTTTATTAGGCCCAGGTGCAACTGTCTCATCCCTACTACCAAACGCCAAAGCATTGTTGAAATATAGAGAAACTACATTTTTGTGTGTGTGTGTGTGTATCCAAACATATATGTACATCTGTACACAATCACACAAGGCTTATCTGTGCAACAGCATGACCAAATCCCTATGCTGTATCTCCTTTTCAAAAAAAAAAAAAAAAAGAAATTACTTGTGTAAAGTTATTATCAAAGGTGCCTCAATATCACCCTAAGGCATATCTAAGGCAGCCTGGGTTTTGACAACAAACCTCAGGGGAAATTACTGGCTGTTGCATGCAGATACACACTCATGATAAGATTTAGATAGCATGAAATGATATAGCCCCATTGACATGAAGGGCACTTCCTTTCTTTCGTCACGTTTTTGTACCCATCATGGAAAGAATAACAGAGAAACGCTGCAGTGGAATCACCCAACCAACAATTTGCCCACGTGTGGAGAACTCGCCCCTCGGCAGCTCGGCAGTGTGCTGCAGCCTTGTCATGCCCAGCAGCCCCAAGCAGGCCTGCAGCGCTGGGGCTGCCTTGTGCTTACTTCAGTTCTTATGTCTCTGCTTCAGCATCTCACAGATCTATATTCGTTTATTTTGTCAGAACCGTTGCTGTGATTTAACTTTAATTGTTAGATTATTTCCCAAACTGCATACAAATGGTCACATTTAATTTTAGATATTGAGATCCAAAGTTCATTCAACCTTTTCATTGCTTGTTAAACTTTACAAAACAAATGATCTATCCTGAGACCCATTTCCCTTCCTTTCAGAAAAAAAAATCTTCATGTTCCTCTAATTATTCCATGTTGCAAGGAAGCGATCCTTAATCTTTGAGACCTTTGGAACTAGTATTAAGCACTAAACCAGTGCCAAGGATAAAAATTCTGTGCATGTTTTTTATTGTTTCATGAAAATTCAGGCTAGATTTCCCTTTTTGCTTTAGTCAGCATAGGACTTACTTGTTGTGAATGATTCATGGTATGTTTTCAGAATGTATCATGAATGACAAGCTAAAATCTTTCATCTCTTGTTTGTACACAGTTACTACAGCTTGTCAATAGGCAATTTGGATTTTTCCCAACTTTTACAATGAAATGCTGAAACTTCTTGTTTAAATGAAAAATATTTGCCATATATGACTATGGGTATGTTACTTACATATGGATTGAGAAATATGCTCATTTTGATGCTCTTCTACTGCTTAAGGATTTTTTTTTACTATCCACCTATCACATATCTGATATATTTTCTTCTTTACAGGGCTACCACCAAACAAAACCTTATCTTCTGTGTTCAGTAATACTATGTAAACATTTTCATTTCCCCTTTGCTTGAATACATGTAGTGGAAACAAAGTTAATTGTATTTTTTAATTTTCTTGACAGACAAAATATTACAATTATGATTTCTCATAATTGCACATGAATACTAAAAATACTTCCCCTTCAAGCATTGAATATGTCTACCTTAAGATTAATGAATTTGATAGGTCTATCTGTCTTAAATTTACTATTTTTCTAGTTAGTTTCACCCAAGTCCTTATTTACTTTTCATTCAAGCCTTTGTGGCAAGCTGAACTCAGATCATCACACACTAAGACCACTTCAGAGGTAGGATTTGACTCTCTTGATTGCTAGCCATGTGATTAATGGTGATGGATTGATTTCTAAGCATCAGAATGTGCATTGTATGATACTCCAGGAAAGACACAGGGCAGTTACAAACTCACTAAATAGACATACCACATCAACCTCATAGATCCATAACCTCTTGGGGACTCTTCTCCTGTTGACATTATCCGCAGAGCAGAGACTCATATAAGCCCTCCCTAGTTAGTTTTAAATTAAATAGCACAGCTTACATCCTAGCAGTGAAGACAGGGACAGGAGGCTCAGCACCTGCTAGCACCAGCCTACAAGTTATCTGATGATCCTTAGCTCATTCTTTGACTTCTGGCCTATACAGGCATTCATACTTATGTATGTTCCCTGTTTTTGTTACCCATTCTGTCTTAATTAAAGCCAAAATGGATAATCATCTGCCTGCACAACTCATGCTGTCAGTTTACTGTGAAGACCTTTACAGAAGTTAATAAAATTCATTTTACTTTTATACTCTTAAAAAATGGTCTTGAGAAGCTTTGCATTGAAAAAGGCTAATGTATTTTGGCTTGAGCCTGCAAAATCCTTATTAGGAGATGGAGCAAGAAGAAGCACATCTCTCTATGCTTCTCAAAACTTATGAATGCTCACCAATGATTATCTTGAAATTTTTGTATTGGAGAGTGTGCCAACAATAGCCCTAACAGTGATAAAGGATGATGCTTCTTTAATCTTCTAAGGTATATAAAGATGCCTAGAGAAGTCTGGCCATGAGAAAGGACTGGACCCTCTTACTCTATGTATTGCAATAAAATCTAGAAGAATCAAAGGACTTATCTGGTTCCTCACATCCCCTCCTTTAGACTTCTCATCTTAAGTTTCAGAGCTCCCCATGCTTTAGCCCAGTCCAGCAGGGCAGGATGATTCCTTACACTGCCTTTGATGCTTTCTTCCCTCTCCCTTTATTAACAAGCACTTTTGGATGTTTTTCTATGGTACCCCAAGCAAGTGGCATAAGCTTCCCTGGACAAGTTCACAGAGGCCTTCGCCTTAATGTTCTGCAAGTCCCTCCTCAAAATCTCTTCCTTCTACTATACCTACTGTGAAGTACAACTTGCCTATAATTAATTAATATGCCTAGACTTTTTCTTCCCGTAGGAGATTATAACAGCAGCATTTTTAATTCCCTTGATGGAGGAAACAATGTAGGCATAAGACTCAACACAACAAGATTACAATGAGCCAATGTTTTAGGTAGTCAGTGTTTGAACAGAGATTTTGGCAGTATGGATGGGGAGGAAAGTTTAACTCTTGAAAAAGCTGAGTTGGAAGAAACATTAGCATTTAAGTACCATTTGGCTGTGTGGAAAAAATGGAGGATCAGTTAAAAGACACATCCAAGATCACAGACCTAAGTGACCAGGATAGCATCAGTTTGGATGTTCATAATGAGGACACTGCAAGAAAGGACAAGTATATTCTATTTTGGTCAAATTTTTACTGCTGAAAGTCCATGAGCAGATGTGAAAAAGAAAGAGAAAGAGAAAAAGAAAAAAATGTAAGATTTCAGTTTAGAGGAAGAAAATTCTGGAGTAGAGGGATAGGATTGTGAATAATTAGCATAGAAATAATATTCAAAACATGTTTTCTTATGTGATTGCTCAAACTTGATGTGCAAGCAGAAAATTGGGTAGGAGCCAAGGAAACAATGCACAAGTTAGGTTAGGTTTTGGAAACAATATAGCTGCATCATTTGGGCCATTTGCCTGGGACTAATATAACTGACTTCTCAGCAGAGCTAATTAGCCTAGTGAGAACACTGTACTGGGTATAGCTGATTCCAAGTTAGCACTGGTCCATCAAGCTCCATTGTGCTTTATTGACACAAGGGAGATGTCTGAAGAAATGTCTCAGGGGACTCCCTTAGGGAATGTCTGGCTGAAAGCAAATGATAGAAAAAATGCATAAATAAGAACAGAAATTTGGATACTGCTTTCTTAGTTGCTTGCTGCATTTAATGTCTTTAACTAAATAGCTAGGCTTAGCATTTCTGTGACTGTTACATAATTTTGCAATTTTTATTACCAACTCAGATAAACCACAATCACAAATAAAGAATAAAAACAGAACCTTTTTGTCACTTATTGCATGTTGAATAGAGCAAGTACTTGCCCAAGACAAGCTTACAGTTCACTCAGTAGAATGATGTATTCACCATGTGTGTAGAAAGAACTTTAACTGAACCATAAAGGTTAGAGAGGTTAAACCTCTGAAACATGGTTGCTGGCAGGTTTGGATGCTTCTTTCAGGAGACCCTTTAATAAAAAGCCTCGTATATTGGTCTACTCATGCAGCAACAGTCATAAATATGCCAAGTGAAATGCAAGCTAATTAGAAAGCACTTATTCAAGTCCTCCAGAGTGTATTAAAATAGAGAGTTTCACTTTCATGCTATAACTTACTCCTTTCAAATTCAGCCCCATTCTTTTCTTGTAGTATTCCTAAGATCTTTTTCATTCAGTTACAGGGCTGTGCATGTAGCAGACTTTTCAATGTGAAATCCTTTCTGTGCTGAGTAGAAGGGGTCATTGTCTGAGGACAGTCAGTCACAAAAGACCTTCAGGAAGTGGAGCATCAGCTTCTCTGCCCATCCCGTCAATTATACCTTGCTCCCCTTCCTCTAAGCAAACATAGACATCTCTTCAAAATTCAGAACTGGTAAAACTGGACTACTTCCAGCTAGGGGTATGGCATTTATTGGAAACAAAACTGGTATTAACTGTCTATTCCTCACCAGGATAGCACAGCACTGACTCTTCTATCGCTGTATTAATACTACTCAGTAAATTTGTTTGGTGAAGAATGCTGAAGCAAATAATCTTGAGAGACCAAGTAAATTTATTTAATGACAAGCAAATTATTTGGAAAAAGGATAGAGAAATTGTTCAAAACAGAGAAAACAGAGAAAGCAACATGAAATTACAATATATATTGACCTTCTTGGACATTCTTGAGATAAAAAATTAAGTTTCTCACTCAATTTCTGGTAATAAAACTAAACTCTTCTACAGAAGTATCCTAGTCTGTGGTTCAGTTACTGGAGTGATACTTCACAGTGATTTGTGACCCCAATTTAAGTCTCAAATAGACTTGCTTGAGCTATTCATTATGGGTGAAGACTTGGCTCTGTTGAAGCAGGTTGGAATTTTACTACGGATGCAGATGAGAGGTGAGTTGTTTATGTGCTAATCTTATTTCTCTTTATCTATAGTTGTAACCAATGACCTTATCTTCCTTGGCCTTATTTGAATACTGCCACTTAGGGAAGCAGAAAATAGCCAAGCATCAGGGTGTTCTGCTTGAACTTAAACTTTTGTACTTTCACATCTGGGGAACTGGAAAGGGACTCTGACCTTTGTAGCTACTGTTGAAGGTTATCTGGCTAGAATTTGGAGCCAGGAGAGAGGTTGTTGCCAGTAAGAGAGGGGAGTAGCCTTTGAGCTAGATGGTCTTTGGACTAGGTTTTGGGTGGGCACTGAAATGGGCTTCTTGAATGAATTTGAGTCACAGACTGATAGGGCATGATGGTGTGACAGACCAACAAACACCCACAATGGAAGAAGGCTCAGAGGAGATGGGCAAGGGCAATGCGCCCATGAAGCTCAGGGAAGAATATAGGCAGTGACTGACCACAGCTGTTGCAAAGAAGGCTGAATTTGTCTCAACACAAAAGGGACCAGATGGTGGCCTTGTTTTGGATAAACAGCTATGTCATTTGAGTGGATCAGCTAGTTGTATAAATGTTTCTCCCTGACTCCATCGGAAGAGTGTGAATGTCTCCCTGAGTTAGCCAAAACAGCAGTGGGGGGAGTATATATGTGTCTCAGCCCAACATAGAGTATAAAAATTAAACAACTAACAAAAGAATTTTGAAGGGAGCAACGAGGTTGAGCTGGTCCCTGGCAACTGGGGATGCCCAGCTTCATGACTGAGAATATTATAGAGACAGATAATGGAGATCACATTTGTATTGTAGTTGAACTGTGTATTGCAATTGCTATATTTTGTTAAGTGTAACTTACACTTCCATTGTGATTTCAGTATATTGCTGTATCACTCTGGTAAATCAGGAACCTGCGTAACATTAAATATCTTCAAATAAGTAAATTTTATATTAAACATTATACCCTCCACCTTTGGAATATCTAAAAGAACTTGGTCAGAGAGTATTGGACTCCAACATGATGGCCTAAGGTGAAGATAGAGGTTAAAGTCATGATTCAGTTTTACAAGCCAAAGACCAAAGGCTGTGGCTGTACACAAAAGGAGTAGGTAGACTGGGGTTGAGCAGATCCCATTTTATTGGGTTTATGTACAGCACTGCCTAGGGTGGCTGCATTTGGTTCGCCAGGCAAGTTTTGGTACCTGACTTTAAAAAACTTCTGGGTAGGGTTGCCAAACTTTAATGTTAAAATACAGCTTGCAGAGGACTCTGGATAGGATGTTGCCCTGCCCCAAACTGACAAGTTAGGTGATGGACGAAGAGATATGCTTCCTCTATCAGGTGTATTTATGGTGCAGTAATCCCTGCATTGGTCATGTGACTGGACCAAGATTTTGGGACGAAGACACAAATCTCCCACTCTCCTGCCAGGGAACGTTACAGCTCTTGGGTCTGGCCTTGAGCATGAAGGAAGGGAATAAATGGGGGAAAGCAGTAGCTCATACATATCACAGAATTTGAGCTCCTTATTCGTGATATCCAGTATTATGGGAGATACTTGGCAATTGTACTGCCAGGGGTGGGCAGAGAGAAAAGTCTGTTGATCAGTTTTCTCTGGCATATTATACATTGGTCACAATTAGGACCAGATCAGGGCAACACCCTGACAAACTTCTCTTGTTGCTGGCTGCCATTTCTTGCTTACATTCCCAAGGCTAAACTAATTGCCAGACTTGAGGTTAATTTAAGGATTAATTTTCTACTTTGTGTCAGATGAACAGAGACTGAGCAGCTCTTTGGTTTCCTGTAAGGCATAGTGCAGGGTCCATCTGCTCAAAATTCTCCAGGGATGTTTCAGCTAATGGCAATGCTGTGAATCTCCTCTGTTCTCTTTCCTTGCCGTGGTGTAATTTTTCAGGCTTTTTGCCTTTTGTACTAGTGTTCTTACAATTGTTACATGGCATGAGAGACTGCTTTATGATGTTTGCTACAAGTGGGGGAGCAGATACTCTGAGCATCCATCTGAGCCTAATGTCCATGCCATCATACTGCAATTGCAGTGAGCTGAATTCAGTGACCCAGAGATTCCCTTCCAGTTTTACATTCTGCCTCAAACTGTGTGAGCTCATTCAGATCATATGTCACCCTTTCTATTTCATTTTCCTCACCTGTTTCTCTGCTGCTCTTTAATTTTCTCTTCTTTTTTTTCTTAACCTGAGATATATGTTTTGCTGTTTGTTTATGAGAATACCTAACAGTGTAAATGGAATATTTCCAAAATAATATGGTTAATGAGACCATCCCTTGAAGTTACACTATTCTGAGTACTACCTAAATTCTAACCTATATCTTTCAATTCCTGCATTAGTTTTGGAGTCAATGTTTCCACAAACTGCTAGAGCTGGAAATGAATGCTTCATACAGCTTGGAAATTACAATTATATATTTTCATATGAAACACAGCATTGTTTCAATCAAAAATCGTTTTGAACACAACAGCCATTATAATTGGGTTATAACTGAACTGAATCAATTTGAGCAGAGAGGATGTTAATGAAAGTAGTGTGATTTTTATCTTCAAAATCTCATGAACCACTAGGCCTAGAAAACAAACTGCTGTACATATTTGGAAGGCTGGGATGGATGATCAGCCTTCTAGTGGCATGTAGCATTGATTTCTGTTCATAGTGATCCTGAGTCAGCAATAGTCAATGGGTTTTCAAACCAGGCAAATATGCAGATCTTTCTCTGGACAGGAAAAAAAAAACAGATTGCTTACTTGACATCATCCAGCCCTGGTGAAATAAGGACTAGCCAGCAGAAGTAAATAGCACTTTAAATAAATATTTTTTGTTCTCCTAGGCTGAGAGAGTAAGAAATGCAGATAGAGATATGTAAGAGGAATTGTGTGTATGATGATTTCTTTTCAAAGGCTTACATGGTGAGTGTAAGGCTCTTATACATGCACTTGTCTGGGAATGGTACTGCTCACACATTGTGCACACAGTTTTCAGATTTAATAGCAGCTGCTTGGGTGAAAAGGAGGTTCTGCTGCTGGATTTTCTAGTTCTGTCTGCGTTTCTCTTGGAAACATCCTTTCTGTACAAAGCCCTTGGGAAGAAAAGCAACCTGTTCCCATTTTTAGGTGTCTGGGATTTGTGAACACTAGAAACACACCACAGCTTAGATGCAATTCTTAACATTTCAGAGTCAGATAAGCTAAAAGTCAAATACTGCTTGATCATAGAGAAAGAAAAGATTATGGCTGATATTCCACCCCAGATGTATGAGACCCCATTGCTTCCTTGTTCCCTTCTCCCATCCCGAAATTGTATGCATTCTGTGGGAGAAGATAGAGTACAACTCAAAGAATAGTGACTTTATGAGGTATAAGCTCTCAGTGAAAAAGAATCTTTTTCAAGAGATAGCTAGTAAGAAATGCCTCTAGTCCTCCCCCACCCACCTTTCTTTTCCTTCTTTAATATCCTCCTCTCTCTGTCTTTTACTGCCTGTTTTAATTGTTTCTTTGTCTCTCATTTTCTCTCTGTTCTCTAAATCTTTACTGACTCATATTATTCCCTTTCTACTAAAGGCTGTTTTTCTGGTTTCTCATGTGCTCACTGTAGTCTACCCCTTCATCTCACACCTTGTCTTACTCTGTTCCTTTTTTTACTTCTCAATCTATTTATTGAGACTGCTGCCAACTTAAGACAAAGCTACTGGCAGAGGCCAGGACCTGGCTTCATTCCACAGATGAGCTCTTCAAAGAACAAGCAATTTAGGAAGTTGCTAGACTTCAGTAATCTGTATTATGCCCTTGGAGACAGTGTTGGGGTTCATTATTGTCTAGTGCAGTAAGCACAAATACGGTGATATTATGTCACTGGACATAAGTGATGTAAGGGGAGAGCAGGTTCTGATCTCAATGCATTGATTGGTGTAAGTCTTCAGTAATTCCACTGATGTTCAGGGAATCATACCATATACATCAGTGGTTGAAAAGATATCTTCTGCTCCTTTCTCTTAAGAGATCACTTCTGCAGACACTGGGACTGATTCACAGCTATTTTAGTGATGTTTTGCACCAACACAACTCTACTGATTTCAGTGGACGTAGGCCAAGTTTAGTGATATAAATGAGACTGGGAGCAGTGAACGTGACCCACATATTTTTTCTGAGTGCTTTCCAAAGTCTTCAGTTATATTTTGAGAATCTCTGCATTTCACTTCAAATTCAGTTATTCATATTTGACAGAACCTGCTCCAGCATTATTGTGCTTTAAAAACTGGAAACTTCTCCAAGGTATACTACAAAAAAGTAATAACCCCTATTGTCCTTGAAGGGAGCACTGCAAGATTGCTGATTCTGTTCTTTCAAGTAGACTTACAGATTTTTTTGTCCTATTGTGTCAGTTCATGGTTGCTGAATGTATTCTAAAACATCTCAATTACTTTCTATTTAACAGACGTTTTTATTAGATCTATAATCTCATGCCTCATATCCTTACAGCGTCCTCATGTTCTGCCATTGCTAAACAATTATCAAGAGGATGTATTTTCTCCCTGATGGATTCTAAGCTTTTCTTCCAGAGGCTAGATTTTATTGCAGATTTTATGTCAGGACAACAGAGGCTCGTTGTTTCTTCTTAATTGTTCTCCCTAGAAGTCAAAACCATAAATTCAGAAAGAAGAGCCCTAGCGATAATCCAAGCAAGAGAGAGAACAGTTTATGATGTCCAACATTCTCATAAAAATTCATTTCATATTCCTGCTGACCTCCTTCTTGTTGATTCATGACAGATATATGGAACACATATTTCTTTTTTCCTCTCTGTTATGTTGCATCAGAGAGTCCAGGCTCATCCCTTATCCAGACTTTTTACTACAGAATACAGGCTGCAGGAATGCAGATAGTTTTGTGTGTTCTTATTCTGGCTATTCTTTTTGCTCATGTCTATTAACTTGGCCCCTTCACGCACTGAAAAACTTCATCGACCTTGCACTTCAGTGGTCTAAAGCCACAAAAAAAAACTCAAAGGAAAAAGCACGTTGATGCTGTCCCCAGAAATACGGTCCCTCAAACCCATCTTTTGTGCTCTCCGTTTTCCACACCAAAAGAACACGAGAACAGATTCCCAACTTTCAAATAAAAGTGCCAAATGCATTAATTAGCTTCCTAATTAATGTTAAGTCTAATCTTCCATTCCAGCATTTACTTTCTATTCTTCTTAAGACTTTATTTGAAACCAGGGATACTAAAAATATGGCAAGAAAAGATCTTTACACTGAAGTATTTGGAAAGGTATTTGAAGATGTTTGTGTTTTATTTTGTCCAAATGTTTTGCTTTAATTTTTTTCACAATATCACTCTTACTAATCTGTATGGATCATGGAGTTATAAGATAATTCAGGCAGGAGGTCTCTAGTTGAACCTCCTGCTCAAAGCAAGGTCAGCTATGACTCGGAGGGGTCAGACCAGGTTGCTGAGGACTTTATCCAGTTGGGTCAAGAATGGAAACTGCACAGTCTCTTTGGGCCCCTCTTCCATTGCCGGGCTAACTTCATGGTGAAGAAGTTTCTCCTTATATCCAGCTGGACCTTCTCTTGTTTCAGTTTATGCCCACTGTCTTTCATCCTCCTGCTATGCACTGCTGCAAAGAGCCTGGCTCCACCTTCTTGATGATCTCCCCATAGGTACCAGGGGGCTGCTGTCAGATCCCCCTGAAGCCATCCCCTCTCCAGGGGGAACAAGCCCAGCTCCCTCAGTTTCTTCTTACAGGGCAAGTGACCGTCTCAATGGCCCTCCATTGAACTTACTCCAATGTAATGATGCCTTTCTTGTAAAGGGACCCAAAACTGGACACAGTACTTTAGATGTGGTCTAAGAAGTGCTGATTAAAGTGCTGAGACAATCTCTTCCTCAACCTACTGGCTTTATCCCTGTTAATACACCCCCGGATACTTTTGGCCTTCTTCGCTGCTAGGGTACGCTGTTGGCTCACATTCACCTTGCTGTTTGTCAAAACACCCAGGTCCTTTTTTGCAGAGCTGCTCTGCAGGCAGTCTGTCCCCAGCCCATACTCTTGTCAAGGGTTCTTCCTTCTCAGGCACAGGACTTGGCATTTGTCGTTGCTGAATTTCATAAGGTTCCTGTCAGTCAATTCCTCCAGCCTCTCTAGGTCCCTCTGGATGGCAGCCTTGCCCTTGAGTGTATCAACTTCCCTCTCCAGTTAGGTGTCATCTACAAACTTGATGAGAGTCTACTCCATTGTCTCCTCCAGGTTATTGATAAAAATGTTAAAACAGTACAGGTTCCAGTGCAGACCCCCATGGTACTCCAGTTGTTACTGGCCTCCAGGTAGAATACAGCCCATTAACCACTACCCTCTGAGCCTGATCATCCAACTAGTTTTTAACTCATCTAGTTGTCCAGCCATCCAGACCATAACATCCTAAGTTGGATACAAGAATATTGTGGGATACAGTGTCAAAAGCCTTGCTGAAGTTGAAGTAAATGACATCCACTGGTCTCCCCTCATCCAAAAATCCAGTTATTTTATTCTAGAAAGTAACCAGGTTGATCAGGTATGATTCAAACTTGATAAATCCATGCTGACTGTTCTCAATAACCACCTTCTCTTTCAGGTGCCTAGAGATGTGTGCCAAGATGTCTCACTCCGTGATTTTCCCAGGGACCAAAGTGAGGCTGATCAGCCTGTAGTTCCCTCAGTTGAACTTTTGGTCTGTTGTGAAGATGGGTGCAACATCTGCTTTCTTCCAGTTATCTCAATAGCAGATTTTCAAAACTCCCAGTATCTCAGATATATATGGCTTCTCAGGAGCTTTGCACATGACATCCACACAACGTATGAAGGAATCAGGCTAGACATGTCAATTTCACTGTTTTAGGAAATGTCTTACCAGTTGGCTACTATGTGGTGTGGTAACTCTGAAACTGCAGAAGACTACTGACATGCTTTGGGTTCAAAGGAGAAAGTGGAGATCTTGGAAGATGAGGATGGTTTAGGAAATTAAACTGCAAATCTAACCACAATAGACTTTCTCACCATAATTTCAGTGGTTCCTGAGTTTGGTAAACTCAAACATATGTGAAAGTAGCATGAGGTTATTCACTAAAAGACAAATCACTACAATGATCTTGGCCAAAAATATTATTTTGATGTATACAAAATTCCCACCATTTGAGGCTATTCCCACAAAGTTTCTTTTATTTATTGATTCAGTCATTCTGAACTCCTTCCTCCCTGTGCACTTAAACTACCACTACAAAATAATTGCACCTGAATTCAAGCAAGCAGCCTTTTGCATAAAGGTAATATTTCAGAAGAACTTACATTATTTTGGAGCCAAGGCAATTTTAAAAAATGAGACTCAGATTCCCCAGTAATTCAGATGCCTTTTAAAGGTATGTTCTCAGCTAGACCAAGGCTTGTGCCCCCAGAAATTGCTTTTAGGCATACAACCCACAGAGTTAGGGATCTAGTCTACATATAGAGCACCAAAAAAATTTGAGCATTTCAGCAGAACCATTTCAGCACACTGATCAGTGACCCTGGCTATGGTTAACCAGTAGAGCTAAAACACACAGCACTGGGGATGCTCCTTTCCATTGCTTAGGCAACTGAAATAGGGTTGTAAGTAGAAGGCATCAGCTGTTAGAGGTCTAAGGACTAAATTCCTTCCCTGAGAGGAGGCAGCCACCACTGGCCTCACAGATAACTCAGCAGGCCTCAGTGTTCTCTTCTAAAGCACAGAAAGATGGCAGCATTACTGCCTCCACTGAAAAAGGAGCCTAGAAAGCACACACTCAAGGAAGCAGGAGATTCAGGTTCGGTAGCTTTCTCAGGCTGTAGCACCACAGCAGCCTAAGCCAGGCTGACTGCCTGCTGCCCTGGTCCTGCCCCTGCCTCTGCTCCTGGCTGTGCGTTACTGCCACCACCTGTGCTAATCTGGTTCACCAGAATCTCTGCTGCTCCATTTCAGAAGAATAGTTTGACAAAGAAGGACATGGTTTTCTGCCAAGCTGGTTTGCTCAAACAAGCCAGCAAATGGCCTGGAGCCAGCACAAGACAGGGCAGCTGCTCCTTATGCCACTACCAAGCCACAGTGTCAACTTGAAAGGGTACAGTTGTATATTTTGTGAGCTCCTGAAGAGTGCTGTGACCTCCAGGCTGTGTGAAGGTAGAGAGAACAGTGCATGCTACTCTGCAGAGAGTGAGTCAGGATTCATGAAAGAGAAGGTGATTCTGAAGCCTAGTGGTTGTGTCACTCACATGAAAGAGGAGGGATCTGGATTCAGTTCTCCATGCCTATCAACACTGAGGATAAATAACAGTGGCCAAAAGATCAGGAAGAGGAGTGAGAGAGTGGAATGATGTCCTCTCCAGAGGAGCACCACAGATGGTAGCCTCTGTTGAGTTTACTCACGTGCTCTCCCTTCCTAACACAGTGCACGCTGAATTGATTTCTGCATAGTGCAACACCTTTCACAGGTAGGATGTCGTATTCTTCCCACCATTCAGAGAAAATGGCTTTTGTCTATTTACAGTCAGTGGGAGAAATTGGGCCAGCTCCTCTATTAACCACCTATCTCTCCAATAAAACAGAGAGCCTGTCATTCTTGGTCTTAACCAGTTTGAAAAGGAGACAACCATTGGTGGTCAATAGTAAAATATTTCATATTTCAAATACACTTTTTTGGAGGTTCACCTAAGTTCTTGCAAGGGTTGGCACTGCCTTCTTCCCAATCCCGGCTGCTGCCTATGCTCAGGGAAACCCATATCCTCATGAATGAGAACTATCAACTTGAACAACTCAAGTCTGATGAGAGAAATGGACTTACTAGGCCAAGCCTTTGCTTTACATTATTACATATTAGGCAAGCTGTGGGTCCTCAAGTACTGCTTTTTGTGAAGAACAAAGCAGTTGCAGCAGGATCCATTCACTGACTGCAGTTGCATTTCTCCTCTGCCTTCTGTCTGGATCTGTCCAGACAGAAACTCAGGGTTGGAACTGAACATTTGCAAAGGGCACTGTGAGCACGGAGTGAGTTTCTAGATCAAATAGCAAAGTGCTTGTAGAATGTAACTTGCTATTAGTTATATTTCTCAATGGCAACTTTGTGTTTAAGTGCCTCAAGTCTATCTATTTTCTCTGTTACATTGAAGACCTTTTAGGATTTGTTGTCTGTATCTTAACTAATCTTGTAAAGCAGTATGTTAAAATCCTTGAAGCTTGGTTCTAATATACGTCTCTCAGGGCTTGTCTACAAACCACGCACAGCTGGCTCTCCATGTCCCTGTCCCAGAGCTGTGAGGAGGCTGGAGCACACAGTTCACAGAAACTGCCCCACTAATCCCAGAGCTGTGAGCGTTGGGGTATTATCCAACATGGATCTGTGTAAGTGCCATGCAGAACTCCTGCTCAGTTACTACTCCTGCCAGTCAAATAAAATTGCGGCTCTGTGCTGCACCAAATGGGTTTAGTAGTGGAGGTCAGCCTGTGTCAGGCAGGACTCTGCACTGTGTTTCATTACGCAGAGCTGAGTGCTCTCATTCTTGCAAGAGGAAAAAAAAACAGAGAAGCTTTTCAGAAGGTTTTGTGGATTTTGGTTTTCTTTTTTTATAATATTGTTTGAGAGGCAGAATCCAACTTTGTGATAATTGTTTCATTCATAACACACAAATTATAACTTAGATTGTATGCATTTGTATTTTGGTGTGTTTCAGTAGGCTAACCTGGGCATAAATAACTAAGTATTTGCCATGAAATTTTGAGAGAAAAGGAACCACGAAGGGAGAAGAGAGCTTTCAGTGGATAATTATCAGGGCTCTGAGGGCACCAGTAGGCCTTAAACCAGCCTCCCCAGGGCCTCCCCCACAGCGACACATGGCTGCGGTGCCCGGCTCTGGTCCTGCCCCTGCTGCTGCTGCTGCCCCTGCCCCTGCCCCTGCCCTGCCCAGCCACAGGCCTCCCAACCCCCACCATGGCCCCAGCCCTGACCCATGGGCACCCACCAGGCCCAGCCTCAGCCCAGCCCAGCCTCATGAGGTGAGGGGGGGAGATCAGGGCTGCCCCAGCTGCCCCCAGTGCCCTGCGTCCTCGGGGCGGTGGGATGGGTCCTGGCCTCCAGGCCTGGCCCTGCCCTGCTGGCAGCCCCCCGACACTGGCCCCCGCGGCCCCTGGCAGCAGTAACCTGCCCAGTTCCTCAGCGGCAGCTCTGCTCTGCTGCCTCGAGATGTGAAAGCTGTGCGGCATGGTATGAAGCAGAATGACTAGGTTAACAGCTGAGAACTCCAAACAAGGGCTGTCAAGAAAAATGAAGACATTCGTAAGAAGCTAAGCATATGCATAACTTGGTCTGTATTATGTCTCATTATGTCTTCATGCAATTAAACGCTGTCTCTTTCTGAGACTGGTATTGGACTGTGATAGTGTTATATGGGGGAGCTTGCATCCACACAACAAGCAGAGTGCTGTCAGTCACAATATGCTGATCTGCAGTGCTGTAGATGAAATTGATTATTTTTGCTGTCAGCCTTCCTCTCTCTATTAAAATTCAATTTTATGGTGCAGCATTCCTTATGGACATTTGTTTTTATGGAAGCATATGTATGTGCTTCCAAAAAAAGCTGAAACCTAAGATAAATAGCTTATAAATTAGCAGCAGCAGGTTACAGTGTAATAAACTGCTGAAGTTTTTGTTACCATATAGTACATGACCATTTGTAGCAGTTTTAAAACCCAGTTATATACTCATCTATTAAATACCATTCTTCATGCCAAACCTTCTAGTTCCACTGCATTGAAGTGTGAGGTATCCTTTTTCATTATTTTAAAGACTGTGCTAAAAGATTCAGCAGTAAATGCAGTCCAAGGTGACCAAGGTCCTGATCCTGCAAGTTCCTGAGTATTGACATGCCCCATTAACATCAAGACCTGCAGTTAGAGCACTGTGAAATATTTCAAGTAGTGGCACTGTTGAGAATGGACCCTGAAAGAGTGTTAAACTTCACAGTGATGCAAACAAAGTCTGTCTCATTAAGTTGTAGGAATCATCCATGTTATTTTGACTGTGTTACATCAGCATGTAAAGGGAGATAAACACAGTCATTTAATTTAAAGCATCTTAACATCTTGAGCCTCTTTGGACAGAAAAGAATTGTTAAAGAGGGTTAAATCATCTGGTTTTTGCTGGCATCTTCTATATCCCGATGTTTTGTAATGTTTCTGCTCATGCATGATTTTTGATTTTCATTTGCAAGCTCAGAAAGGCAGTCTTAGAGTAGTGCATCTATAGATTTTCATCCTCTCCTAACCCAGATCTCTGCACAGCAGATTAGAGCTGCATATGAGTGCTGTCAGCTTTAATGTGACAGCTCAGTTCTCATGTGTTTATTCTAAAAATGGTGACACCATTTCATTTCCTACAGTTCCTACACCTGCTTTTGCTGGCTATATACCTCCTACGCATTTTGATGTCTTTAGTGATTCCCAAGCACCTAAACACGTGACTTCCCTTCCCCCAGTTTATTTATTTTCTTAAAAAATAAAATGTCATTATGCAGTAAACATTTTGTTTTCCAGTTCAGATTGGCCATTTTAGTCCAAGACTCCTAAATGTTTGTTGTATACTTACTTGGGGTTGTGGGGTTTTTTGTTTGTTTGTTTGTTTGTTTTTTTACTTTAAAGCCTATTTGTGGGGATTATTTGTTCATTTAGTAGCATCAGTATTCTGGCAGTCATTAAATGGTATATGAATCTGATAAAGGAAATCCAACCCTAAAAGCTTGCCCATTTCTTCTCCAACTGTATCAATGAGTCAAAAAAAGAGATTGCTGCTTCCTACATATCCCTGCTTAGTCACGGGCAGAAAAATATTGGTGCTACCACTCTTTCTAGTTGAAGCACAGCCTAGTTTATGTCAGCACCTATCCATACACTACTTGTCTGTGTATAATGATTATTAATTCATCGTAAATTAAGAAAATACCTAAATAAGGTGGAAATTCATGCTACATTTTGCTTCACGGTTTTGAAAACTTTTCATGAATGGTGTTGGCTTATTTTCTCCGTCCATAGTTCCAATGATATAAAGAAACTAACAGAGCTACATAGCATGCTTTAAATACTTCAAACAGGCAATTAATTGTTTCCTCCAAAATTTAAACATGGAGAAGCAAAATATCTGCCTTGAAAAGCAAATAGACAATAGAAGTATCAGAAGCTTTCAGGTTTTAATCCATCATTCATTCTCTGTATCCTTTTTCTTTCTTTCAACTTTTGATAACAGTTTCCTTGTTTTATATTTTGTTCTTTGTGTTATCATTTTTTTCTCCTCTTTCATGAATGCAAACAAGCTGTCATGCCCAGTCAGCTGACTGGGCCATCTCTGGCTTTGTGCTGCCACTCACAATGGTCTGTAGATACCACTATCAATCAGGATGATAATGACTGCAGTACCTGAACAGGATTATAACATGAAGTATTCTGTGATCATGCTATTTATTACAGAGTATCTTATTACTGTGTGTTTGGGCATCAGCTTAATCACTGAAAATTATTTGAATCCAGCTAACAAATTTTAGTTTATAAAGGGGAACAGGGTTAATTTGGCATGCCCCTCTGAGTTTGATTTTGAACTGATAGTAGGGAAAATATTTACTACAGTTGATAGAAATTACCAAAAATAAATCATTTACTGTCTTTCACCAAATATGGTAGTTTAAAATCCAAACTGGACTTTTTTTCCTTATTCTATTATTCCATCTGCTTCACCCTCAGTTCCTGAGGAGCTTATATTTCCATGAAAGGACACCATAGTTGAGTATTTATTGCTTCATTCTCATTAGTACCTTTTTTACTGATCAGTGAAATGGCTATTTTATTTTATTGGTTGGTTATTGCTTTCAGTTTGGCACTGAGCTCTTACTTTATAATATCCCTCAGCAGCCACTGGTGTTTCAAAAATACATTGTTTGGCCATGTTCAACTTTTCCACCATTTGCTGTCACTGTTCTGTTCTAGGAATGTCAATGTTACTCTATGGCCAACTCTTCAAAGACAGTTGGAATAATCAGCCCAAGCCTAGGCAAAAAGAGGTCTGAGAGAACAAATGGACAGGGACAGCAAAAATAGCAGAACAAAGCTTATAAAGTGTCAATTCAGTGTTCAGTTTCAAGTCTGTTCACTTACAAAAATTAAGCGTAATCCAGTATCAGCTGCTGTATAGGGCTACATCACAAACAGTGTGTAAAGGTTCTAGGTTTGCCCCAAAGAATGAACACAGGCAGACACGTTAGCAGAACAAACCAGTATATTTGTCATGCTCCTGGATATGTTAATGAAGAGCTATAGGGGAAACCTCAAAGGAGACTAAAAGAGTCATGTAAATTAAAAAAATATTTTACTAGACCTATTAGACATATTTAAGCATTAGGCAGTCTAAACATTGGGAACACTAAGTAATAACAACTTTGGCTCTAATGCACAAAGATGAAATTATGCTTTGACATTAAAGATAGTAACACATCCATCCAGGAGTATGATATGATATCAAGATCAGGAGATATTCTAAACAAGATGACTTGGAAATGGATGTACATCATCTTAAATGAAAAAAGTGGGCATAAATAAAAATATCGGACAAAAAAAGTCCAGTTAGATAAAATCACTCATTTTCTATACTTTTAATTACATATGGATCAGTACAGAAATTGTAAGCATGTAGACTTGTATCAGCAAAGACAATCATGGCAAAGACAAGAATGAGATTGTTTGATGTCCTTCAAGGGCAATACATATTTGCTGATAAGAAGATTATTCTGGCAGAAAAGGAATACACAGTAAAATGATAAAAACACCAAATATCTAAAAGCAAGGGTGCTATGTTTAATAGCAACCTACATTTAATGATCACCTCTCTCACAATATTCAAATATTAAATAATGATTCCATTTAAAACCTATGCTAAAAGAACTGGAAAGGGGCAGAAAGAAGCTATCCAGAAGGAGATGTTGCATTGACAGGCTGAAATCCTTACTGTTTTGAACTCACATCATTAGTAATAATTAACTAAACCAATTAGGATTCCACAAGTACAATTTTCTTTCTTTTTTTTTTTGATGTGTGTTCGGCATCTTGCAGTTTGTCACCCTTTACTGTATGTGCTTATTTCGCCAGCATTATGTTTTTGATAACTTTACAGGAAATGCTCCCTGCATTTAATTCAATGTAGAGATTTGGGATCCAATTATACTGTGTGAAGCTACATGTAAAAAGGGCTCTTTTTAAATGACATGGGTAACATCTTTCACCACTGCAGTAGGATTTCTTGCTTCTAATGGCCAAATGGAGAGTTTTCTTGGAAAAAAGAGGGTCTGGGAAAGCCGAGAATGTGCATGGTTCTGTGCTTGGCTCCAGGAAAATGAGGGTGAAATAGCAAGAATATATTATTTTTGTGATGCCTCCTCTCAAACACTATCACTGAGCATCTTTTAAGACTAACATTCTCCTGGAGTGTTCTCAAGGGAGCAGGATGCTGTGTATGAAAATGGCAGAGTCAACCAGATTCAAACCCCTTAACATCTGCAGAGCCACTGGACAAAATTACAGCTTGCTCTCCCATCAAGAGAAACTTGTCTCCCAACAGATTTACTCAGGAGTAGTGGGGAAGGAGGATTTCCCCATAGTGTACCACCTTTTGTGCTGTGTACACTCCAAGTTACAACGATTAAGGGAGCACCCAGCCAACAGGTAATAGTTCAGCCAGTTTTCCACCATTTGCGGTCACCTGTTCTGTTCTAGGGATGTCAACGATACTCTGTGGTACCTAAAACTGCCTGGCATGATACATGGTAGTGTTTGAGAAATACTAAAGAATAGCATAAATAAAGAGTGTGTCTGCCTCTCCTCTCTTCACAACGATCTAAATCAAGACAAGCACCACTGAAATTCAGAGACACATCACTATAAAAATGGTGTAAGAGCACTGTCAGGCTCTTTGATGTGATCCACAGAAATGAGCTACCTACCGCAAGTGCCTAAAGTAGCCACTGTGACTATTCCTCTGTTCTGGTTGCACAAGGAGCCTGACAGTGCTCGATAGTAAGGCAGACTACATTACTCACTGCTCTCTTAAACTAAGAGCTCTGACTGACATGCGGCAGGGCATTACAGTCAAGCAGTTGAGTTGCTACTGTCCCCAGCCATCCTTACTGACAGATGCTGCCACCTCGAAGTAAGGATATCTGATTCCCTCATGAATCCGCTTCTGAACCACCATGGTTTTCGGCCCAGCGCACTGAAGACTTGAATCTCATTTTACCTTAGTACACAGGGCTGAAATCTACAGTGGTTTAGGACCTGACTCACAGATAGATCTGCTCTCTTGGCTTTCCAGGGCTAACAACCTCTTTCAAGAGGATGAGGCAAATGGTTGGGAGCAAAAACAGACTTAGTCACTCAGATTTTATTCATATCCACATGTTTGTCAGAGCCCTAAAATATCGTCATAGAAGTGATAACTATGCAGCTACAGTAGGTATTCTAAATATTTGGGTAGATTTGGGTAGACTTGGGTAGAATAAAGCAAAATAAACTATCCCAATCTTCCCATTAATTGTGTCTTTCACTAAAGAGAAATTACTTGGATTGCTCTCATGAAAAATAGTTCTAGTCTGAATTTTGATATCATTCCCTGTCCAACATAGAGGAGGAGCTGTCAATCATGATTTTAAATTAATTTCCTTACGTTGTTAAACTATATATATTTTGGGGCATCACAACTCAAATGTTAACTGCAAGGAGGTATAAAAGGAAATCCTGTAATAGTGCTATGATCTTGTCTCAGTTATATACAAATGGTTTCCACTGAACACTAAAGACACCTCTCTTTAAAAAGAAAAATGGTCATACAAGACATTTTTTTCTCCCAGTTCTGTCTACACTGGATGGACGTAGGTCATTTGCGGATGAAGCTTTTCTTCACCCTCCCTGTTGTCAAAAGTGGTTTACCAATTTCATCTGAAATTTTCCTCCATTTATTCTCTCTTGTGCTAAGATGAGGCCTAGAAAATAAGAGTTTCTAAAAGTTTTAAGTGTCTACAGCACATAATTAGAATGAAATTGATGAAGCAAGTTTCACTGTAGGTGCTGGGCATGCCTTCCGATAACAAAAACAAATTGGAGACATTCGTGGAAGTGCAGTATAAAAGACATGTTGTCATGGCTGAGGGAGTGAGCTTCAACCAGGCTGATGTTAGGACAATTAAAAGATGCTGATCCCACTGAGAAGAAAGAGCTACACGGCCTGTGAAGAACTGCATGTTACTGCACTCAGTGCATACTTAAACACTCAACAATATGGTAATGCCGCAGTAGTTTGGCCTGCAGAAACACATTATGTAAGTGCTTCAAAGACCCAGAACCAGGAACACACTAAGAGAGTGGCCACCTGGGGGTGGATGTACCCACAGGCATTCAGTGACCCAAACAGATCAAAACTGGGTGTGAACTGGGTGCTCTCCATCTAGAAGTGAATGCAGTGAGTAAGCACGGGCTTGGATAATTGTAAGCAGAACTACACATTTTATATATTCATTTCGATATGTACGCTTAGATGGATAGATGTAATTCCCAATATAGAAACACAAAGCTCAGACAGTAATATGATTAGAAAATGCAGCGTAGATGGTTAACAGCAAAGCTGTAAAGACTAGGACCCTGGGAGTTCTGAGGATTCCACACCAGTAGTATTTCATTTTTCCTGTGTTCAGTTACATTAGTCATTCTGATCATAACCCCTCTGCAAACACGTCCACAGAATAGGAACGCGATATGGCTTCCCCAGATATTTTAGCCACTGTCAGAGAAGCTAGTTTTATAGATGACTGTGCAAAGGAAAAATTCAGAGAGACCTCAGTATGCTGGAAAATCTGTCCCATGCTTTTTCAATTAGAATAGGATTAATGAAAGTTAGGTACAAAAAATGAAGAATAAACACCTTTCCCTTAAATATGTTCATTCTTGTAGACATTTCAATATTGTCATTTTAAGTTTCTGCCTGCCAAGAGTGTAAACACTTAGCTTTAATTACAGTATTTAGTTGCAAAGGTAAACATTGTTTAATTGCAGTTGTTTAAAAGGTAACACACTAATACAAAAACACTGCTAAGACATTATGTATGTTAAATATAGTGGGAGCAGAGCACAGATGTTTTTTATTTCACTGTCACATTTCACAGTTTAGTGGAAGATAAGAGCTGAAATAGCTGCACAAACATCCTTAGTACTGAACTGTTGTGTCTGGATGTGTATTCTATAAATATATTATGTCTTGTTGCCTCTGCCAAAGTTACTTTTTTCTAATAGTTCATTCAGAAAAGGTGAAATTCATGCTGCAGAAAGGGGAAGCATAAGGCTTTGTGCTACTATTTCCCAGTTAGTCTGTGTTTTGGCTTACTTGAGAATTAAAAGGTGTCCTTTCTCACAGTGATTAACGTAAAGCAAAACAAAGGGAAGAAATGCTGTGAGTTCATGGTATTGGTGAACTGTGTTTTCCTTTTATCAGACCAGAATCTAAAATCATTTTGCAGTGCATGCCATGATTTGCCAATATTATAGATTTGTCCTCATTGCATGCCTATTAAGTAGTACTGGATAAAACCTCTTTGGTCAATATGGAAAACATTTCACACATCAGCTATTGATCATTCAATTCTGCCACACAGAACAGCATTTTCTGGTATTGATCGATAATAATTTCTGGCATTTACAAGGCAACTTTAATCTGAGAGCCTTAAATTGCTCTGCAATGATGATAAATTCTCAGAATACCCTTCTGAACTAGGCGTCATAATACTTGGTTTGCAGATGAGCAAACTAAAACACAGAACAGTAGAATACTTGCTCAAGGTCAGACAATGAGAATATCTAACCTTTTAGCCTTTGTATAATCTTTCAGATTTGTACAAAATAGGTGTAAACTTTGTTGCCAGAGCAGATTATTAGTCTTGTATGTGCTGTTCACTTACTCTGCACAGATGTAAAGCCTGTGTGTAATGACAACGTAAGACAGTAAAGACTCATGTTTCCAAGCAATTGTATTACAGATAAGGAAAGGATGGGCAATGCTTGTAGTGTATGGAAACCGTTTTTTAACTTCTGAATTATTATAAGTTTTTAAATAAAGAACTCTTATGCGGAGGGACCTTAGCATGTTCCCATATTCTATTTCTGCTGTTGATGGTAAAAGGGAGACTCAGTTCTGAAGAAGGATATAATGGACAGCACATGGAACCATAAACATAGATGAGGCCTCAAGTTTAATGGCAAAAATTCCCTGTACAGATGTCTCTGAGGACAGAATTAATTTCAAAATGCACAGAAGACCTGTGAAGAACAAAATATAAATACCTAGATTGATGTGAGGGTATGCATTTATGATCCAGTTAAGAGCAGAAGTTGAATGCGCCATGTGATGAAGCAAAGCTTCTCTAGACTTGCCAGAAAAAATAATTTGCATAGTAAAAATACTATAAGGGTTTTGGGTTATTTTATAACCCTTACTTTTATTATAAATATGAGTGAAGAACTGTGGTGACTTACAGGATTTCTATTTCTGAGTTATGCAGGGGGGTGAAAAACCCCCTTCTTCAGATTGCAAATTTTATCTAAGTCCTGCTGCATCTAATCATATGTGCAGTTAAAAATAGATCCTCTCCTGCATACTCTGTCTTGTTCTGCTCTTCTAGCAATTCAGTATCTTATGGTTTCAAGTCCGTGCTGTCTGACCTATTGCACACCCAGTTTCTAAATCCTGTGTCATCCTTCTTCTTGAAAATTTTAAACTTGAATATATTTTTACAGCAAAAATATTTATGGTTTAACATTTTAATAATGCTGTAGTCGAATTTTATTAGTGCTTTTCTATTACATTTTATATGAGATCAGGAATGAGTAATGAAGAGTGTATCATCACGAGTTTTTAGGCTTATGAGCTTAATGTATTATGATACAATAAAATGTATTATATAAAGATCCCTTTCTCACAAAGGCAAATGAGAGCACCATAGATATGACAAGATAAGGTAACAATCAAACCAGCAATAACATTCTGTAATTGGAAAAACATTTTTTATAAAAAGGTAATTTAAAAAGGTGGGTACATACATGAGTTTGAAATAAAGAGCTTTAGGATTTCTAATCTTGGCTGGATGCATATTACACAGCTTGTATGAACAGAAAATACAAACAAAACAAAATAAAACCTATTTTCCCACAAGATCTGATCTGACCCCAGAAATCTGCAGTGGATAGCTTGGCCATCTGGATAGTGTATGTGACAGGATGCAAGAAATCATCACATCAGTTGGGTATAATGGATTGGAAAGAATCCCCTGTAGACTTTCTTAGAACTGCTAAGGTTTTTCAAATATTTTTCTTGCAGCCGACAATGAAAACCTAAAAAAACTTGCTTCTATGCTCCCTGTGCTACCTAGTAGGCATGAAGATAACTTCCAAAGAACACTGGACAGACATTACTTAGAGTTAAATCAATATTAAATACACAGAGGAGTTCTCAGTTTGCTTTCATTCCACGTTATAATGAAACTAATTAAGCTGAAACATAAGTTGCACCAAATATTCATTTCAGAAGCGCTAATACCGCTGTCTCAAAAGCTAACATGCTTCTCCAGACCTCCAAGCCGCCAAGAAGGAATACGCTCTCCCTCAGGTTTCTGCTGCCTCCCACATAGCAGCCGCTCTGTGAGTGCGCTGCAAGGCTGCCTGCGCTGGGCGCAAGGGGCCTCTGGGGCCCCAGCCCTAGGCGGGCCCGAGAGGGGGCTGCCCAGGAGGCAGGGGCAGGATGTGAGAAGGCAATGGGGCAAACCTGCAGAAAAGCAGAAAGCTCTCTGCTGGAAACCCGGCAAGCCAGCTTTGAGCCTCTCGGAAGATTTGTTGAGAAATGTTCGAAGAAGCGCTTTAAAGGGCTGAATTGGGCTGTCTCGTTTCATACCCAGTGGGCATCTGTGCACATCACAAACCAACGCGCAACGTGACAGCCTAGAGTGCAACTACTGTCACATCCAGGAGATGCTGAGAATCACACTGGCATCGTTAGGGGAGCGAGATGTGTGTGTAGCTCTAAAAAGCATTACAGTGACTGACTTTCAAGGACAGCAAACGTTCCTAGTGAAATCATCAAAATAACAGGGGAATACCTATTTAAAAATATGATAAATTGCTTCTAGAATGAGCAAGTTTTCACCCTAAAATGACAAGCGCTGGCACGTGGACAAATCCAACAGCTGCCCGGAGAGGCACGGTTCAGACGGGTGTTAGCACCCTGCCAGCAGGGAGAGGCCGTTCCCCTCCGCCCGCGGACATTCACGGGCTGGGTTATCAACCACGCGCTCTCAGCACCCCTTTCCCAGCCCTTCGCTATTTCCAGGCGCTGAAAGCCTTTGGACTTGACAGTCAGGGAGCAGCAGCCTCAGGCGCAGCCGGAATAAACGAGGAACGCCGCCGCTCCGCCCCTCGGCGCAGTCAAGTTCACTGGACGGCCGACCCTGAGGTCGCCGCCGCGGGGGTCGCGGGTCCCCTTCGGGCGGCCCCGCTGCCTGGGGGAGCGCTGCCGCCGGGGGAGGGCGCAGCCGCGCCAACGGCCGCGCCAACGGCCGCGCGCCCTCTCCGCCTCGGGGCGGGAGGGGGCGGGCGCGGCGGGGAGGGGAGAGGAGAGCAGAGCAGAGCAGAGGAGGGGGCGGGGGGGAGCCGCGGGGGCGCGCGCGCGCACTACCCGGCATGCAGCGGGCGGCGGGTTCGCACCAAGATGGCGGCGCCTCTGGATGAGTACGAGAAAGAAGCGGGCTGCGTCCCCATCCTGCACCCGGAGGTGAGGCCGGCCGCGGCGGGTGGCGGGCCCGGCGGGGCGGCGGCGGCGGCCGGGGCGGTGGCGGGAGCGGGAGGCGCCGCCGCCGCCGCTCCCGGCCTGGGCGTGCGCCGCGGCGGCGGCCCGGCGTGGGCAGGGCCGCGGGGAGGCGGCGGCCGCCGCCGGCGGGAGGTCTCGCCCGCCCCGGGGCCGGGGAAGGGGGGACGCCGGGCCCCGCCTGCCCCCGGGCTCGGGCTCGGGCAGAGGCGGCCGCGGGGCCGCGGGCGGCGGCGCCGTCGCCGTGCAGCATTTTTTGGTGCCTGGCCGCGCTCGGCGCCCGCCCCCGCTGCCCCGCGGGGGGGACGCGGGCGGCCTGCTGCGGTCTCCCGCCTCTGGTCGGCGGCTGGGCCTGCTCCCGTGCCGCCCCGGGCGGCGTGCACTGTGTTTTGGAAACAAGCGGTCTGTCTTTTCCGGTGTATTGGCCAGGCGATGGGAGGAATGTTTGCAGATAACATGTAGAGGTCATTTTATGTCCTATTTTTACTCTTCTTGTCTGCTTTTTGCCTTCCCTCTGTGACAACAGCCTGTGAACATGCTTTGGGAATAACGTGATTGTTTGGAAGGGTATTATAAACAGCTCAGAAAACCTTTTATGTGTGGACTTCTCACCCACCTCATACATTAAGGATTGTAAGAATTGATTTTTTTGTTTTGTTTTTTTTCAGCCTACAAAAAAGATTAATGCATATGCCAGGCTCCAGGTTTTTTACTAAACAGATGGCACTCCTTTTCCTTAAACAACATCTTAAAGACACTTTTAGTTTTCTTGATGACTGAAGAGGCTGTATAGGCTATATGTGATTGTGTATCCTACCCACTCTTTACCTCTCCCAACTGTGCTCAGTTGAGACTTTAAAATAGAACCATCTGTTCTGAAGGTTAAGCAGCAAAGTATGCACCCCAAACAACAATTTTTTAAGTGATGTGCAAAGAATGATGCTATGTGCTTCTTTAAAGTAACTGAAAAAGTGCCCTCATTTGCACTGTCTGATGTTTTTTAGCTCTGTGTTCTACAGAAGTTTTCAATAGAAGTCCAATCTATGTCTGATATCATTATTATACTTTGAAAGAAAATGTTCTTAACTTGTTGGAATTTTAGATAAACAATCTAGAACAATAAAATAGAATTAAAAAAACTGTGCAGACTGTTGGGAAACCACTATCATTTCAAGATTGAAGATGAGTACTTTTGAGTAATTACTATATAGCAAACAAATGTAATCTCAAATTCATTTTTCGCTAGTTAGGTAGGTGGTCTGGCAGAATTTGATGCTTTTCTCTTTGTATATAAAGCTGAGTGTTTATAAAAAGATGGAGAAGAAAGTGACTATGTTATATACCAATCTCAATCTCTTAATATGCAATAAATATCAGTAGTCCATTACTGTCTTCTTTAAAATCTGATTCAACTGAAAATGCTGTGTATCTGCCTATCCCTTGTTAACTCTGGTTATGTGGATTTCAGTGGGTGTTACCCCAGTCCTTAGAATCCCTTTATGCAGATAAGCTTTGAAAGAGAAGGATGTTCTTAATGTTTGTAGTGTGACTAGCTGTTAAAAGAGGGGTTTCTGGAAATTGTGTGGGTTTTTTGTTTGTTTGTTTTAAAGCTTGAGGATCCTGTGCCATAGCAAAACTGTTCACAGCTCTATCATCACAGGACCTGCCCACTGAACAATGTAGTGTATCTGAGTTCAGTGATTTTTGGAGGTCAGGGGCCTTAATTTTCATTGATCTCCATTTTTCAAGAAAGTAACACCATATTCTTGTGTAAGTACTGAAGTTGCAGCATATAATCAGTTCTTACCCTTGTATACATATAAAACTGATTTTTTTCTTTTTTCTTTTTTTTTAATAGAATTGGACTGCCATAATCTTTCCTGGTTTATCACATTTCCTTTTGCCATTATCTCAATGTCATAAGGCTTTTTCAGATATTTTTTGTGTCTTTTTAATTCTTAGTTTCTTTACTGTCTTTTTCTTTTGACTTATTTGTGTTACTTTCAAAGTTTGTTTGGGGGAGGGGCTTTTTGAGGAAGCAGGCTTTTGTTTTTATATGGGCTCTTTGGCTTTGCATTTTGCCATGCATTTTACCTCATTGTGAGATACCATAAGCTATTGAACCCTATCAGTGTTAATGTTGTAGGAAGGATGGTTTGAGAAATTACTTGAATAGTCAAGTGATGAAAGATTTTTGTTTTCTTGTGCTTAGCTGAAACAATTGATTCAAATAAATTTGATACGGAGAGAAGTAAAAAGCAATGATGGACATGTGGACACTTCAGGATATGGATGATGGAACTGCTTTTGGTGGTGCTTGAGTGGTATCTTGCTGACTGAGTTCTTGGACCTCCCTCCCTCCCACTATAAAAACAAGCCTAATTTATAAAATAGAATTTTAATTTATTCTTTCCTGGTATCACAAGTTCAGCTAAGTATGACTGTGTAGATCCCACTGTATTTTTCTGTTTCTACTTCAGCAATGACAGAATGCTTAGTCTTGTACAAGTTTAGAAACAGAGTATGTGCCTGAAGAGTATACATTGTTTACTTATTTAGAGGTTTATTATTATACTCAGTTTATTTAGAGGGCACAAGCAGGATGTGCTTTTTGTCTAAGTGTTAAGTATTGCTACAAGACTGATGCAACAGCAAAGTGCATAAACAGTGAAGTCCAATAAATAATGTCCGTTTCTCGTTACATGAGCGTTATATGATCTTCTAGCATATGATAAATGGATTAAGAACTGCTGGGTAACTGATGCATCTCAGAAACAATTGCTAGAGGGAATTATTGCTGAAAGTTTACAGGAGTGAATCTACTAGAGCCAAGGCTGCTAGACTCTTTCATGAATGGTTTGGAAGTAATTACAAAATTGTCACTAATAAAACTTGCAAATGGAGAAGATGGGTAGATATTAAACAGTGAGGCAGAACAGCTATACAAAACTGCCTAGATCTCATTACGTTATGCTAGTAAAACAAAAGTTCACCTTAGTGTAGCCATATTCAAAGTAATGCATTGAAGATAAGAGGCATGGCATGGGATTGTGTCCTGAAATTTATTGACTGGCAGGATATTGATAAGAATGAGCAGTTCAGCAGAAGTTCCCAGTATAATGCTTTGATTAAAAAAAGGTAATATATTCTTTGAAAAAATTTTTTTAAGCGAGTTAGTGTATCGAAGCAAGGAGATGATTTTTTTGCTCAAGTATGTGGCAATACTGACAATGAAGTCTTGCATTCAGGTTGAGTCTTTAAAAGTCATGTTAAAGACTAGAGAGTGTGGAAAAGAGTTAAAAAATGATTGTAATAAAGCCTTATGGCAAAAAGTGTTAAAGAGCTCAGTCTGCTCACATTATTAAAAATAGCGGGAAGTGACTTTTTTGCAGCATGTAAATACTTCGTCACCGAGAAGGGGTGCTTTAATCAGTACGTGTTTAACAAGTTCCAGTTGCTGGAAAGTGAAGCCAGATGGGATCAAATTGAAAGGCACAAGCTGTAAACAGTGAGGGTTTGTAATCACTGTAACAAAATAAGAAGGGAAACAGTGGATTATCCATCTCTTGATGTTTTCAGCTTGAGCTTGCATGTCTTTTTGGAGGCTAAACCCAAGCTTTTGAATCCTAAACAGTGATAACTGGGTGATGATTAAAATCCATGAATATAGAACTGCTTAGACTGCACTGGAATGGCTGACTCTGATTTTTGTGAGTGACATACCACTGCTTTTACATACATGAAATCTTCAGCATGTTTATGATGTGTGTGGAGGCCCAAAGAGAGGGGTCCTCTGGGTGTAGATCCCAGGGTGAAGATGGCCTCAGCTGCCCTGCAGTCTGATAGCTCCACTGAAGGAGACAGGATGTGTACACAGGACACTCTGAGATGGTGGGGGAACGCTGGTCTGAGCAGTCTCTGCTGGTTTCCTTCCTTCTCTCTGCATTTAGTTTACCTAGTGGCACAACTCTGCTTCCATTTATACAGTGTAGTCCTAGTATGGGAATGCCACTCATAGCGTTTGTGCTTGCCATCCTTGGACTAGATGATTTTAGTAGTCCTTCTGACCTTAAACTCCTTAGATTTTCTAGGCAGATGTTTCTGATAAAAATTTCTGACTATTTTGTAGTAGGTGGTGATAGGTTTGGATATTTTGTCTTGAAATTCAAGAGTTATGGGGGAGTCTTTAGGAAATGGATTTTGTTTCTAGTATTCCTCTTTTTTGTTGTTTGAAAATATTCCTGGCATGTGACACTGCCTGAACTGCTGAAGGTGTTTCAACACAAATGCAGGGCTGCATTTGTTCTTAAGTTTGTTCCTAAAGAACTATTATTGGGAAGAAAACTGTTTTATACTGCTATGAAATGTATTCTCCAGTGTTGTTAGGTTGTGTTGGTTATGTTTGAGAGATGGAAGTATTGATTATTACAAATATTTTATGGCATTAGAAAAGTCTTAGTATGGAAGTTGATTTGGCTTACTCCGAAGTCAGAAAAAAAGTCTTCCAGTGAAGGTGGAAGAAAAAGTTAAGAGTTATGGGCTGTGACAGGAATAATGCCAGCTGGGAGCCTTTGTTTTATCTATGGTTTCCTCTCCCTGTGGTTCAATATGTAACTACCTACGAAGTTAGAAACATGATATCTCCTTGTATACTTTCGGTGGTGGTGTGAAGAAAACAGTAAACTTACTGTGTAGATAGCTTTGGGTCGAACTCATTATGTTTAAAATGTCAGTGAAAAAGTGAGTAGCCTGATCTTGGTCTGGCTTTATTTTTCATGGAGTTCTGTTGACATCATCAAGGCTGCATAGGGATGCAGATTGTTCTCCTTCTTCCTGTAAAGGTACGGAATTTATTGTGTAGTTTATTCAGGGTCACTCCAGCAGCTAAGCTTACATTCATGATCTTATTCTAAGACTGATTTTTTTTTTTTTAATCCTGTTACTTAAAAAGGAGGATGGAACTATGATGTCTCAGAGAAATTCTCATCCTTGTGAATTAGAGTTAATATTGAGAATTGAGTCCTGTTTCAAATAGTGGTTAGCTTCATGGGTTATGAGGCCAGAGGGGACTGCAGATCTAATTTGACCTTCCGTATATAACACAGGCATGAAGTATTTTCATGAACTAATTCTTTTTATAGCAGGACACTACTTCTAGAGATACATCCAATAAAAAAGAAAATAAGCTAAATCCCACAGTAATGGATAATACTGTATAGCTGGGCAAGCTACCCCAAAAGCTACTGTGTTTAAGACTTGTACCTATTTCTAGTCTGAATTTAGTTTCAGTTTCCAGTTATTGTATCTTGAGAGAGATATACACACACAAGTTAAATATGTATATACATTTAGTATGTTGACTAATGTCAGTTCCCTATGTTGGTGTTATGGTCTGTAGTCATATTTTAATAGACTAAATAGATTGAACCTTTCGTGTGTCTCGTAAAGACATGTTTTTCTTGTTCTTTGTGTTTTCATGGTTTTGCTTTGAATACAATGTCTATCATAATTGTGAACTCAAGAACAGAACATTATTCCAGTAGCAGTCATACCAGTGCCAGTTGCAGTAGTAAAATAAATTCCACATTGTTACTCAGTATTCCCTGTATGCATATACCAAGAATTGTACTGGTTGTCTTGGGAACTATATCACTTTGGAAGCTTGTGCTGAGATGCTATCCGTATCCAAGTCCCTTCAGTGCTTTCTGGGTATTTTCCTCTATAGGTCTTCATTTTAGATATGACTTTGCCTTTCATGTTTAAGAATCATTATGCTGGCTTGTCCAAAGATTTGGAAGTGATAACAAGCTACGCTGTATCAGAAATAGATTACTGTTTATGACTTTTTTCCTGACTATAAGACTAATCTATAATTATTGTTTCCTCCTAGGTTGTAGACAACTATGAAGTAGCATGGGGTCAAATACAAGCTTTGTAGGATTCCGAGTGCCCTCTCAATAGTATTCTCATATTGACAGTCCACTGAGAATTTAGAAAATGTGAACTACTGAAAAGACAAGCAAAAGGAGATATTTCAGCTAGCATAGTTAAAGACAGTATGTGTAATAGTCACAGAATCAATCATAAGAATAAAATTTGTTCATCACTAACTTTCTTATTAGTGTACCTCCATGTATTAAAAATTAATGTGATCTGGCTTCTTAATCAAAATACCAAACAATACTAACACTTTGAATGTTAACTCTGTTTGACTAGCACTACTCCTTTACTAACCAAAAGTGCTGGGTTTATTTTTCTATGAAGTCATGCTACTTAGCATTACTAGTCTTTACTTTTTTTTAATTAATTCTATATCAAACCTAGACAGGCCAATAATAATTTAAAATAGTAACCCATGTTCGCTTTTATCCAGACCTTTCTCCAGGCTTAATGAAAATCGGTATTTAAATCTATTGCATGACATGGTTGACTTAAACTTTTAAAAACTACAGGTTATTGAATAGGAGTTATTAGGCTAGAAAGCATTTAATCATGGCAACAGGATGTAATTTAAATTATCTGGCTTTTTCTCAGCTGTTTTTGTTCTGTACTTACTGAATGCTTTCAGATTTTGTGTTTTATTGACAGTTCTATCATTCTCATGTCATAATAGACAAAAGCTATTAGGATTTCTTTTGTTCTTAGTACACTTTGCCCTTCTAGGATGTGTCTTGTGTCCTTTTGCTTGCCTTCGAATTTTCCCTATTTCTCTAATTTGTCACATTCATTGCCTTTCTCTTGCAATTTTTTTTTTTTTTTTAAGCAGTTGCTTTCAATTCTCTCAAACCAGACTGTTTCGCCACCCTGGGCTTTTTCTCAATAGTAACCCTGTGACTTCTTGGGCATCTGTTAAAACACTTTGAAATATTTACAGTTTTCCTCCTTCTACATATTTTCCTCTGATTTGGGTAGTAATTGTTTTTTTAACTTTGAAGCACACCCTCTTAAAGCATCGGTGATAAATGTCTGGTTTGACCTCCGTTTTGTGTTTACTCAAATTGACTTGCTAAGCACAGACTTTCTCTCAGATTTCACAATATTTTAGTCTTTCAACGTTATTTGTTTCATTGTGTTTGTTTGCTTAGGAAGATTATGCGACAAAAAATATGAAACAGTTATGTTTTAACTTTGCAGAAATTAGTTTAAAGGTATGAAGAGAAAAATTACTTTGTAATACTTTGTAAGTTTGCTGTAAATGTTTGAAAACTGGATAATTGTCATTGATACTGATATGTTTAGTGGGACCAGCCTCAGTAATTGGTATTTCAGCATTCATACTGTCCTCTGCTGCTTTTCAAAGACAGGAGGTAAGGGTTTGACTTTCATAATGTATCTTCAGTTGAGAGAGAAATGCACGAGTCTTTTGCAAATGAGACTGTAGAATGGAAAGTCAAAAGCTTATCTAAACTCAGAGGGGGTCTGTGACTGAATTGAACCCAGGTGTGTCATGCCCAGTACTCAACTTAACATTAGATTACAATTCATCTTTTGTAGTTCTGAAATCTAGCAATTCCTTCCTGCGCTTCCTAGGATGCATGCCCTGAGGTCTTTAAACATGTATCCTTGATCCTCTGTGCAAGAGGAGAGGTATCAAAACTGGAGGGTAGTGGGATAAAGGTGACCCAACAAGGAGGAACTGGAGTAGAAAGGGAGGGAGGACATCAGAGAGTGATGTGAAAGTACTTGTATTGCCAGCTTTTAAAGGATGTGGTTTCATGACCAAGCTTCAGCTGATCTAAAGCTGCAGTGAGACCCAAACACAGTCCTTTACTCTTGCTTGGGTCAGCTCTTGCAGTTGTGTGCCCAGTGGGTAAACTGGGATTCTTCCTTCCTGCCGTGTTAGTCGGTGAGCTGATCTGACTGAAGCCACTGCTGTGCTCTTGTGAGAACTGATGAGAGGCAGTGGGGAACGTGCAGCCAGGATTGAGAGTGAGACAACCCCTTCTGAGGGCAGGGCAGTTTTAGCTTGACTTAAGCTGATCGTGAGACCTGTCTTTGAATACTTCTGGCTGCACCGATACTCGTTTGATCCCAGGATAAGCCAGTTCAAGGAAGTAAACCAGGAAAACACTAATCCTCTACAGAGGAAGGTGAATAACTTTCTGCCTGTTCAGTTCCCTAGACTTAATCGTTGTAGGATCAAATGAGTTACAGAACTGATGCAAGATAGGGGCTGAGGTTGTGTGACCAATGCAGGATGTGAGGAGTGGAATAGAGTGGGACTGCTTCTCTTAAATGGCAGACCACAGATTTACTAAGTTGTCTAGTATACTCCAGAAAATTAACTATCACCAGAACTAGAAGTGACTTTCATGTGCTTACCAGCTGGAGTAGGTGAACCAGCCTGTCTTTTTAAGTGGGAATGAGTTTGCTTAGCTGAATACTGATCTGAAGCTCCATTTGCTGCTTGGAGGTTGTTGGGGGTGCTGAATTGAAATTTTTCCATGAGGACTTGCTACAATTCATACTTTTTTGTGTGTGTGTATGCTAAGGATCAACGGGTCCATGATTAGACTCTGATACTTGTTCTATACTGTGTACTTGACTGTGCTGTAATCCTTGATTTATTTTTTTCACTGTTTCCCTGAGACAAGTTAGCTATAAATTCACTGAACAGCATAATTCATGTTTGATATGTGTGCCTTGGCAAGTACTTGTTGATTGAGGCAGAACCTTCAGCATGCTGTGTTTGTTTTTTAGAAGTATGTGGTGTTATCATATTATAAAGTTGAACTAAGAACATTCATCTCTGAAAATGAATTTTCAGAATTTCCTTGTTTGGGAATTTTAAAAAGTTTGTTTCAACAAGAAGTTGAGCATCAAGATTCAGCTGTATACATACTTAATTGCATTTATGAAATTTAGCACTTTGAAAGTAGTAAAATGAATAATTGGTTTTAAGTTACCCTCATGATGACTGACTACTAGTGCTGGGTCTCTCAAGAATTTTTTTGATGTTAAATGAAAGCTCTGCGAGCTCTGTTTTATCACTTGGAAAAAAAAAACAGCTTTTTTCGAAATACTGAGATTATGGATGAAAACACAATGCAAAACTTCTTGAAAAGAAAGTTGAAAAGGATGTATGTAGATGTTAATATAAGTTATTAACTAAAACAAAACTTGTAGATATTTACCTATGCTGGAGGGAGGGGGGGAATTATCCCTCATGTTTTCAAGAAACAGCAATAAGAATTTTAACCAGAAAAATTGCCCATTTAATAACTACAAATAATTACCACTTTAGAAGCACAATCTCAAAGACAGTTACGTGACTGATATGTGAGTACAACTAGTAGGAAAATAGGTGTATAATCCAGAGTAGTTTTTTGTTTTCTAAAAGTTGTCATATTGGCATGCACTTACAAGAAGTTTTAGGTTACTTAAAAGAAGTTCTATAAGTGCATAAATATAATAAAGAGCTAGAAAACAGTTTCAAAGAATTAAGTCTGAGAAGAGGATTTCAGCATGCTTATGTGGTGCATGGCTGAACTTGACAAACCTTCTTTGGTATCAGCACTTCTGATCATCTTTACTGAAAAGTTTTGTTACTGCTGTCACTAAGAAAAATGATCATTTAGAATGGAATGGGTGGTCCATTTAATATTTTCTAGTACTCAGCAGGTCTATCTTGCTGGTTTTACTCTTTATTCACGCTCCCAGGAGACAAAATGAAAATTTTACTATATTTAACAGCTTTCTGTCCAGCATATTTTCACCACTGGCTTTTATTGTTGACTAGTACAATTTTCATACTCTGAGAACTTTTATTGTAGAAGCTTCTGCTGGTAAATGACAAAGACTAGTTTTATTTTAATAACTTTAACAGAGGATACTTTTATATGAAATATGCTCATCTGAAAAGGGACTGAGGAAGTAAATAAGGGCACAATTAGAAAACACCACAGAACATAGGGGATTTGTGTGCTATTTAAATAACTTATCAGTAAATAGCATGATAAAGTACTTGAACTCACATTTTTCTTAATTTGCCTACATTTCTAGAATAGAAATTATTGACATATATTTACATAGCATAAATTTGTATTTACTGTTTCTAAATACTTAATCTTTCACCTTTATGTACAGAAACTAGGGTGAGAAGTGAACTTTAAACCATAGTATTTTAAGCTTTACTTTTCTTAAGCTTTACAAATGCTAGTGAATACATCTGCCTTTAATATTTGCTGGTGACACTACATGTGCAAATACAAGGCAATCTGGAAAGCCTACTTATGAAGCTATTATTTACTAAAATGTAATATTATCCTTCAATTTAGAGCCATCTAAGTGAGTGACTAGAAAGCAGTCAATTGGTTATGGACACTTGCTTTGAACAAACAAAACTTACTCTTTACCAGCTGTGCCTTAAATGACATGATCTCTCTGAACTCCATGTACAGTGGTGGGATTAAAGGTGCTCTCTGTCTGGGAATCTCTTTCCCATTGTTACATAAAATTATAACTGCACTGGAGAATATTCAGGTTTATTCACTTTGCATGATGGCTGACCTTTTTGTGGCTGAAGCTTTGTATCAGTGAAAGAATTACTTTATCATGCTTGAAATAGGGTTTCAGATGCTTTTTTCTATTCTGCTTTTTTTTTTTTTCCTTGAAGAATGCATTGTCAACTTAAACTGTAACCTGCTTTGAAAAAGAATCAGAATATTATTTCAGGTACTGAATTTCTCCAATAGTGTTTTAATTCTGTAGTTAACTTCTTAGAGGATTTTCATAAATGTATCTTCCTTTCTGTTAGTACATCAAGGATCCATGCAAATAGGACCCCAAAAAGGGGGGGAAGGTGGAACAGACTATTCACAAAATACTGTCAAATGTGAAAAATGGAAAACAACGACAGTTAACAACGGAGGGAAGAGGTTTTTGTCACGCCGTGTTCATTTTGTGTAATTTAATGCTGTACTAGGGGGCAGGGAGAATCCCCAAATGAATTTTGTGTCCAAGTAAAATAACAATCTGATAGTATGTGTTTGCAAGCCAAACGCTGAACTGGTGGTGGTTGTTGTTGTTGTTTTGGGGGGGGGTGTTTTTTGATATATAAAATGACCAGTTAAAATTCAAGTGAAGGTGGTGTGACATGGGAAATGTAATCTGGTTTAGATGGAAGTTTTCTAGCATATATTAGCTAAACAGAAAATGTATATGCATGGTCCCGTTAAGCCAATCTAACTGCTCATAGTTGCCAAAGGCTCTGACTCCTGGAGGTGATAGATCTGTGCTGCCCTGCAGAATTTTTCTTTTGTCCAGCTAGGATTTCTTTGTGCGAGTATGGGGCAGATCAGGACTGCTCCCGCTTGATGACAGTGAGCTGTTGGTCGAATTAGCTGTTATTGGCTGTACCCTATGGCTTTCCTGTTCTTTCTATACAGGAAAAAGCTACTCTTCCCATGCCTATAAAGAAATAAATGTGGTATTGTTTAAATGATGACATGATCACTTTAGTCTCTGTTCCTGTGACTTCCTCTGTTGCAGAGGCAGGTGGCAATAGTAACAAGGGGGTAGGGACAAGAAAGGAAGTTCTTGTAGATTTTTGAAGAGGAACTTCCTTTAAAAAAGTTAAATACCTGCAATAACTTTTTTTTAGCAGTGTAGTTAATTGATTTGTTTTGTACTCATTAATAGAAAAACTCTCATGGAATGCTAGTCCATGACTGGCTTGTGTATGATGTGTATATGGCATATATGTAATATGCAAATGAATATAAATAAATTTGTAGATTCTTGCACTTTTGTTTTTAAAAGAGGGAGGAAAACCAAGAAAGCTTATTAAAAAGCATTGTATTCTAACAAACAAAGAACAGAGCAAATGAATGTACAGGTGTGAGGAGAAGAAATTCTTATGTATAAATGTTAGATGTAAAAAAATTCTTATATAAAAATGTGTTAGACTACAGGGGTTAATATTAAAGAGGGTTGTTTTATTATTTAGTTCTGTGAAACAGCATGCTTAAAGATTGGTATAAAGCATGCTGCAGCATGTTCCAGTCATACCCAATTTTATCATGATTCTTATTGCAATATCTGGTTGCAATCATAATATAAAGAAGTTAAATAAAATAACTGCCTGAACATTGATTTCCCCTGTTTTCATTAAAAACACAGGAAATAGTATGGAATATTTTATTGAAGATAATGCATTTATTTTTTTTATTTTTTATTTTTTTTAGACCTTATTAGTATTTTCATTTTAAGTGTCTGTTAATTAACTTGGTCAACATTCAGAATTTGGATCTCTGACTTTGATCATGGTATCACCTCCTTGCAGCAATGTTGTATAATGTTAAAGGAAAAGCAATTCTAGCCATCTGTTACTGTCCACCAGAGCCATGTGTAGCAGCTGTAAGCTGCAGTATTTTCTTCCCTTCCTTATGTCCAGGCAGGCATATTGACCTATTCATATCCTCTTGCTGTCCATAATTGAGAATTATGAAATTGCTATCACAGAATAATTCAGTCTTGGTCATCTTATTCTTTTGTGCATAATTTCTCACATTTTTTCCCCTATAAATACTGTTCTCAGAATTCTCTTTGAAATTAATTCATTTTGGCTTTTGTTTATTGGAAAAGATTTAAAGACTTGAATGTTGAAGGGGAAATAAGCATAGTTTTACTTGTGTGTTTAGTTATGAGGAGAATTGATTGGGAACAGCTGTATTATCAGTGCTCTTTCTTGGAAGTTATACTTTTTCTCCACTGCCCTTCTTTCCTTTATTTTTCATATTTTTCTTCATTTCCATTTATCCCATCTTATTAGTCCTGTTTTCCAAAGGTGGTTCCCTTTTCTCTTGTATCTAGTTGTCTCTTCTTTCCAAAACACCCTTTTTTAAGTCTTATTCTCCTTCCCCCTAGTTTTTTTTCTATGCTGCATTATTTATGCATCTGTGCAAAGAACTTGTACCATTTGTTAGTAATGAGTAATGACAAACTAGTCACAGATGCCTGTGAGTGATTAGGGCACTGTCAAAGGATAGTTATGGAGGTGAGAAGCCAACCTAGCACCTTGCTTTCTTTCCTAGCTGCTCAGAGTTGCCATGTGAAGGCACCTTTGGAAATCAAGTTTGATATGTAGATGGAATTTCTTTTCCTCTTGCCACCTTCCAAACCAACCAGCTCTACCAGTTTCTAGAAAAAGCATCATTTTCTCCACCCTGTCAGCCTACTGCCCTTGGAGTGTACAATTCCGTAAGGACTTGGTCATATTAACAGGTGGCAGCTGCCACAATGTTCTTGCTGCCTTCTCTTTCCTTGCTTTCCTTCTGCCAGTGGCTCTGGAACTTGTCTTCTCACGGGAGAAATGGATTCAACTTGCTGTCCTGATAAAAGAATCAATTTTTCTGTTCCTTGGGTTTGGGGTTTATATTTATTTATTTTCTCCCAACCCTCTCTCTGGTGAGTTGAGCTGGCTCCCTGTAATCACAGAACTGGCTTGAGGTGAGCAGTGGGAACGTATTGCCGAGAGCAGCAGGAGAGGGTGGCTAGAGAAATGACCTTTCTTTTTTTAGCAATGGTAAACTCTTAAATCAGCTCAGGTCACCCTTGGAAATGGCTCCATAAAATAAGATGAAGTGAGTGAGAGATTTAGTATTTGCAACCTGTTTATTGTAAGTCAGTAATATCAGGCGTTGTCCCTGCTACCTTCTCTGTAGTTTTCCTCACTTTCACTGGGACAGGAGGGGGAGAAAAGCGATTGTCAATAGAGATGTAAATATCAAAAAAAAAAAAAAAAAAAAAAAAAGAGGCTTGGATTTCAGTGAGTTTTTTTCTCTTATAATTAAGAATAGCTGTTAAGGTTGTTTTTAATGATGGATCATCATTTTAAAACAAAATTTCCTCAGAATAAATCATTTTCAGCATTAAAGGAGACTTATTTTAGCACTTTGGAAAATTCTTGAACCCATTTGTGAAGATGATAAATATTCTAGGCTCAAAATGTTATATCATTACTTTACCACCAGTCTATAATCTGTTTTTTAAAAAGCTTCATAGTAGTTTCAGGAACTTTAACTATTTTCATGAAAACTTGTAGGAAGGCAGGTGGTTTTAGAGGATGTTCAACTGTATTTTTTTGACTGGAAAAAAATTTCTTTTGTATTTATGTGAGAATGTAAAAGACAAATGGTGACAATACAAAGTTTTTTTGAAAGGCATGGAAATCTTTAGTGATCACTATTTTTCACTTTTTTGTAGTTTTTCTTGTTTCTTTAATAATGATGGTAAGTGTTCTAGGTCAGAATAGGATTTTTAAGCAGTGCTTTCTGTTCTATCTGATAAGTTGGGAGGAAATAATCTGGTTTTTTGTGCTTTTTAATCTTCTGTTACGCTCCAAAAATAGATGCTATCTGAATGTCATGACTTATGATTTCTTTTATCTTAGCTGCTGATGCAGAATCACTAACATGCTGGGCAAACTCATGCCTGGTATAACACCACTGTAACTGGTTGTAGCAGGGGTCAACTGGACTTGCTATTCCTGGATGTAGGCTGCTCTGTCCAGGGAGCATAAAGTCGACTTAGAGCTGTGCCTGCGCGTAGATTACGGCTGTGCTGGAGCCATTATCTTTGGTAATAATGCATGGAGAAAGATGGAGTTTAATATCCATTGTTTTTTAAATAGTCATCTTTTACATTACCGTACTGAGCTTTTCTGCCACCTTTTTTGGCCAGTTTTATATTTTAAAGTTTTCTTTTCTAGTCTTAAAATTCTGTCATGGTATTGTTTTAAGGAGTAGTATCTCTTGCACATAGTTCTGAGCCTTGCTATAACTGCTCTTGTCTTTCTCAACTGCTTTGTCTTTGAACAGCTTCTTGTGAAAATATGATTATATTTGTGTTTACAGTAAAAAAGTTCTGTTTCTCTCAAGTGTTATTGAGATCGGTGACCTCTCTTTTTGCATGTGTTTTTGTACAGTTATGCTAGAAAGCAGATCAGCTGTTGAATTATCACTGCTAGATAGGAAAACCCTCAGATTTTGATACAAGGAGGATTCATAACTGCGTAGATAGCATCAGAATCACTGGATTAACCTTTTGTATGCAAAAAAGGTTACTTATATGTCTTACAAATGGAATAGTATAAATACCATGATTTCTCACATTGTCTTTTTTTTGTCCTGTACTTTTCCCTTTGTTGTATTCGGACTAGGCCTCTTGAGTCATAATAATACAAAAATCCCAGTATGGATAGAGTGATTGTCTAGTGGCATCAGATCTAAAAATGTACTGTAAATGAAACATCCCATCTGTTATAGAATTACAAAGCAGTGGACTTGTGTGGATAAGTCTGTCTTTTTGTTAGGCTTATTTATTTGGAAAACAGTGTAAATGCCTGTGGCAAGTCCTTTTAGTATATCCTTTGGATGGAATTATGTCACTTTAATGCATAGACTGTATCTGAAAGATTTAGTTACCATGCACATTGTAAAACTAAGATGTTGAATGGTATCAAATTCTTACTGTTTTATAGAGCAGGACAAAGGTTTTCTTGTATTTTAGGTGTAGTTTTGTACATAGCTTGTAACAGATGAATATGTACAGGAATGTTTAGGCTTATGAGGAATTTTGGTGTCTGAACAGGTCTTATTTACAAGATAGAATTGAAATCCTTATATTTATTCTTTGCTTTGGCCATTTTTCAAATTTACTGCTGAGTTTTTGTTACAAACTCTATTTATAGTATTGCAGTACTTGAGACAGTGCTTGCTTATGCTAATTGCATTTGCAGATCTTGTCTACTTTCAGGTTATATTTGCAATAAAGTAGTGTAGTCAAATTAAACAATTACCCGTACAGTTTTTCTGATTCTTACTTTTTAAATAACTACAGAAATAACCAGTAGAATTTGACTTCTGGCTAAGTATTTACAAAAGAAGATGTAGTTACTCTTTTTTCATTTGTGCAACAGATCCTTCAGAAAACAGTTGTTTTTTTTTTAAAAAAAGTCTATATTGTAATATTGCAAATTATGATTTTAAATTACAGACCCTTAGAAAAGGACATGATTTGAATTTCCTAAAGAGTCTTAAACTTTTGGGGTTGTGCCGTGCATGGAGTGGAGTGAACTGTACTGATGGGACCAAATACAGATCAGGCATTGATGCAGGAACCTAAAAGTTATTTTGCAGATCACAGTCATGAATTTGGCACTTATAATGCCAAGTAAGTTATACCACAAGTGAGTTATATCCCATAGCATGGCATTCCTAGCAGCCAACATGCAACCATAAAGTTGCATAGGTAGTCCTGAATGTTAAATTTTGACTTTGGTGAGCTTAGGAATTTGTGTCCAGGCTGCAAAGAATCGACCACATCAGATGAGAATTCAAAGCCTCGATATGCTTTTCTGGAACATGTCTTAAATGACTTATTTCTGAAGTGAGCAGGAGTTGGATCTTATTTCCAAACAAATCTGAGGAGATCCTTTTTTCACAATAACCTAGTGGTTAGAAAACTACATCCAATGATATTGGAGACTGTGGTGTTCGTGCGTCTTCCAGGATTTTAGGGATTGCTTTAACTGTTTTTTAATGTAAAATACAAAATAAATGTGGTTCCTGTTTTTACTAGTCATGAAACATAGGGTTCATTCTTGGTTTATATTTTTCTTGAGTCTTTGTCCTTTGAGACATTTATTAAATATAATGTAGGTACGGGGGGGGGGATTGTTCCTCACTTATTTCATGTCGAGCAGTCATATTTGTCATCACCTCAAATGTAATTTTTAAATCTCTTTGGCTATGTTGCATTAAGATAGCCAAAGTTGAAAGTTTCAGGATAACAAAGTAGTTCTAAAAACTAACAATACAAAATGAAATTGAAAGCTAAAGTTAAGGGTACTATATAGTTACCCTGAAGTGCTTAGTAAAAGTAGTAGATAAGATGTAGGTGAGGCTGATAAATTCAAAACAAATAAGATGAAATACTTATGTAGTTAATAATTAATATGTTGCTGTATTCCTATAAACCTTTTTGAGAAAGCATTAGCAACATAAGGCTGTGGTTTCCTGGTTACTTTAGACTGACATAAATATACACTGTTTCTAAAAGGGCTGCTCTCGATTTGCTAGTGTGGGCTCAAGGGAGCGTAAATTGGTTTATGTCTGCTTAAAACCGTCATGAAAACAGCCTCAGAGTAGTGTTTCCTGGTAAATTAATATCTGCCTGAGAATAACTCAGGTTTTTCGGTTTGCTCTTATGAGTCTTAGATAACAAGAAGATGGAACTTTTTCCCCTTCCAACAGCTGACGAAGGCTGAGAAATACTGAACTAAGTATCTCCTCATCAGGGCATTCCAGGAAAGCAAATCTCCTTTGTCCTGGCCTCTGGCTGCTTGGTTTATCCTCTGACTCTCTGCTCGGCTTCTCAGGGCCTGAGCACTGCAGTTTAATATGCAAAATCCTTGTGCAGTTGTATAGTATAATATGAGGTGAACAGAGTCAGTATAAATCCCTGTTTGTTTTGGAATTTGAGGAAAAAGAATATTACATGGCACAGAATACTGAATTTAGCATGCTGTGATATTTTAAACTTTGTTTTTCATCCTCTGTTTGGTACCCTTTTCAGCATCTTTACTCCAGATAACATCCTTGGCTTATCCTGTAGCTGGAAAAAAAGCTTTTGTTAAGCTATTGCCTTCTTCAAATACAAAAAGAAGCTGTTTTTCCAGATAGTAAGTGTATCGCTTATAACTTGATTTGGATCACAGCAGATGCCCTGGTACATCTTTAGCTGGCTATCCTGTATAGATGGCAACAGAGCAGCCCTACTGCTGGGCTGGCCAAGTTTAATTGATTAATCTAGTTAACTCTTCAGGCTTACAAAACAGTGAAAATACTGAGCATCACAAAAAGCATTGTAGTCGTGAAAAGAGGGACCCCATTTGTTGATCATTTAAGTACTAAGTAATTTGAAATATTCATTTTTCTGAAAAGTATATGTAAAAGCCTCATTCTGAAAAAGGCCTGGAGGAAATAAAGATGTTAAATTATGTTTTTCCTTCTGATTTGTTGAGGCTTCACAGGTGTCAGAGGATGATGGCTCTTAAGTGTTATGAGGCACTTTCTCTTTTTATGGTTTTGTGAGGTGTTTAATTTTGTAGAATAAAGAAACTCTGAACAAAATTGAACGTTCAGTGACAAGGTTTTTCTCCAGTCTCTTTGTGTATACATATTCCTATTGAATGAGACTTTTCTTCCTTTCTTTCTAGATGAGTATTCCTAAAAGAAGATTTATTTATATATATATATATACATAAACAGTAAAAATTTAATATATTTTTTTATATGTGTGTAAGTGCAATACAGTAAATGGGTTGAAAATGAAAATAGTCTTCTTTGAGTTAGGTAGCTAAACTTCTTTTGGTAGCTAAATTTCAGTATTCAACAATCTGTTTTCTGATAATCTTATGTGATAGTTCTGTCCATCAAGGGTATGATGAGTACTGACTAGGTCTTTTTGAAAGACTTATGAAAATGGGAATGATTGAGAAGAAAGGAAAGAGGTTTTTCCTTATCTCTTTTGGAAATAGATTCCTGTTTTGCTGCTGTGAACTGTTTCTGATCTGTTAGCTTTATCCTCATTATAGATGGAGGATGCAAGCAGTGTGGAGACGCCTTGTTTGGATCATCTTCAGGAGCTGCAGCTCCCTCCTGTGATCTAAAGGCATAAGCTCCTGCAGGTTGAAATAAAGAACTAGGCATAGTGATTAGGTCCCAGACAGGGATAATGCTTTAAACTTTTATTGTTGGGGGGGGGGGGTTATATATATAGTGTATATATAACATATACAACATACATACACACATATAAAAAGCGCGCACGCCATATATATATATAAAAAGCGCGCATGCCATATGTGTATAACGCGTATATATGTGCGACGCGCATGGCGCGCGTGTGTGATATATGTATAACAAATAACACACAAATAACACACAAATAACACACACAACTATTTTAGGCTAGAAATACCTGTAAAAACTTTAATGAGAAAAATGTTTAATGACTGATTCGATTAACTGTATACAGACATTGGGAAGGCATTCTGTTTACGCATCTATGATGAATAAATTCTGACTGAGAAAAGAAGACACCTGAGTTTACTTGTTTGCATGTGAGCTAGGTTGATAGATACCTGGTTAGTTTTGTCCCTGGAAGTCAGAAATTGCTTTGGCTGGCTAACCAAAATTGGATGAAGTAACAAGTTACTAATATTTCTCCTTGTGACTGACAGCTTCTTTTCCAGAAATAATTGCACAGATGAGAGAGTGTGAGAAATGGGAGGCCTGCTCATCTTAGCAGTAAATTCTTCTCCCTGGTGATAACATAATATAGGTCTTAGTCACTTTAAGGTAGGAGTGGGGGGGGAGTTTGCCTTTTAGGAAAGAAAATTGTGGGGACTTGTGACTGATAGTCCTTATGTTTAAAATTAGGTGTATTGTTACATGGTTGTCTTGGCTCAGATTATTTTTTTCCCAATTAAAAAATACCTACCTAGTAAAATGGCAAAAAAGTCAATCACTGACTTTAAGTGGAAGTTGGTACGTTTCATAAGGTGTTTAAAAATGTTTTCAGGTGTAAACTAAAGAAATAAAATTTCTGTCCATTTAAACATACTTTGGGGGAAATCGAGTGAATGAACTGCTGTCTAAAAAGAAGTTTCATATTTCACTAAAATCAATTGAAATGCATGTTTCAGAACTTTAACTGGAGAGAGTTTCTTCTGTTCTTTGCTCTAGTGTTCTAGTTCTCACGTTTTTGATACACAAAGGTAGTAACTGTAATATTTGTAATTTATGAATAATTCTATAGAAACTAAACTCATTTCAGTTTGCTGAGCTGATTTCTTTGAACTCCCTCATGCATGTGGTTTGTAAAGCAAAATGGTATGTTGCTGCCCTAGTGATCTATGAATACAAATGTTTTAATGTAAAAATCAACAAGGGAAACAATGTTTCACCCTTCATCAAAAGAATTAAGTATGTAGAGAACAATATCTGTGAACAAGTCATGGTGATGCCATTTATTTCTGTGATGAGGAGCTCTGGCAAAGTGTCACAATCTGCTTCTTAAATCTCGTGTCAAGAGACTGGTTAAATGTATAGATAGTCTCTGAAGCTGGTATTGGAGTTGAAGAACCAATAAAACATAAAAAGTAGGTTCTAGTAATTGGTTTTAGCTGTTCCCAAGTACTTCTGGTTTTACAGACAATATTCAACTACGCAACCTGATGAAGTTTGACGTTTGTGGTAACAGAGTAAGATGAGACTTTGTCAATGTACAGCCAGTGGCTTTTCTTAGCTATGTTATTTTGTGTTGCATTTATAAAATACTGCTGTTAGCTTTTGTTAGCATTCAAAAATAGCACAGCATAGGATTTGGCAGAACTCTGCTACTACAAATGGTATCTTCTGGAAGATGTTTGAGGTGCAACACAGGCTACTGTATTCTCTAGTATACAAAATGTAAAAACCTGTAGCTGACCACCCTCAGATTTAGGTAGTACGTTGAACTGGGTGCTGCTTTTATTTTTACTTACTAATAAGGATTTTAATTTTTTTCTGAGAAACTTCAGTATTGTTGAATCTGATGTTCTAATAGTAAACTTTTCTTTTTTAGGAACTCAAACCTCAGAGCCATTACAACCATGGATATAGTGAATCTCTTGGGCGGAAAAGCCACATTGATGATTATAGCACTTGGGACATTGTCAAAGCCACACAGTAAGTTTATTCTTGTTGAGTGTTAGGTTTGTCTGTGTCTGTAGTAGTTGAAAGACAGTAAAATTTTTTATCTATGTAAATTTGAAGGATAAGTTTACATTTGTAGAAATAGTAATGCAAGATCAAAACTGAACTTTACAACATTACTGTTATGAGCATTGTATAAAATTATGCAGGAGTAATTGTTATAAAATGTAAATATAGGTGGTTGCTGGGCAGATGGTTGGAAGAGACACTAATTTTATTTTTTTTCCACCAGTTTGGACTGGTGTTAATACTCTGTAGGTGATAATTAAGAGGTAAATGGGCAAAACAGGTATGCAGACGTGTGGGTTTGCTTGAATTGTTGGCATCATTTGTAGCTTAGAAAGAATGCATCTGTATGTAATTTCCTTCATCACCTTTAATTCTGCTGTTTCAGGGTTGCTGGGAAACTGAATTTATTGTGGAGAAAGGACTGTAGGAATTAATTGAAATCATACTAATGAATAATTGCATTTTTCATGCCAATTAGTTATACAGGTTTATATCCTATACAGTCATGTAGTATATACTAACTCAAAAGATTTTACTAAGGGTTATCATCACACCACTTTTCAGTTTGCCATTGACAAACCACCACAGTGACTTTTCTTCAGCAAGTTGAGATGATAGGCTGTTTTGTAAGGTACTTTTTTCTTTTACTGGTAATTTGAATGCCTATGTTTCTTATCTTGCTGAAGTATTTACCTTATTCAAAAGAATTTTTCTTTCCTTTCTAAAAGCACCTTTCCTCCAACTAAAAGCACCTTTGCAGCTGTGTTACGCACAGGCCCTGTTTAGGTGTAGGAAGTATGTACTTTCTGTCACTTCCATTCTTTCTAATTTTGAATTGTGAGATTGCACTCCATGGAGCAGATATTGACTGATTCTGCAGTTGTTGCTGTAAAGACTTTAATAGTAATACTGCAAACTGTAACTTATTAGGGGAATTCCAGACATGAAAATATTGGCATACTGTCAAATTAGCTACTTTTAAAAAGACATGCAAATATCATGATGGCACAAGTAACTTTTAGTTACCTGCTTCCGTTTTCTGTGATCGTAGCATATTCTAAATTCAACCCTAAAACACAATTGTCTCTGTTATCCTTCAAAGTTATGCTGATCTGTGCTTTGAGTTGAGTTGTTAGAATTTTTTTCTGGTGTCCTCTAGTAAGGATTAACAGGACTGGGAGTCGCTTATGCTCCCCTGCAATCTTCTAAGGATGGTGGACTGGTGATTTACACTCTCCTCTGTAAGAGAGGGCTATAGTTTCATATCACAGGGAAAGGTAGCTGATAGCATGGAATATGATGAATTTAAGTTAGTAATATCCCTTGGAACCTCCTTGACTAGAGGGAAATCTCACCTTTTATTTTAAATATTTACAAGGATTTTATGGCCATGTTATACAAAACAGGATGACCTTCACAAGCTGTCTTTGATGAGGGAAAAATCTCTGAGATTTAAGACAGGAAACAAACCCCCCTAAATATCATAAGGCCTGCAATAAAATAAAGAATACTGCTAATATGGTAATTCAAACAAAAAAAACTCATCTTGTCTCCACATTCCTATCAGAGGTAAAAGTTTCATTTGATAAACAGCAATGGTAAAAAGGTGCTCCACTAATATGCAATTCTTATTAAAAATGAATGACATGGTTACTGATTTTTGTAGAAATATAACTTTGTTTTCATATGAATGAAAAATAGGGGATCTCATTCTCTGCTGTTTGCCCTCAGAAATCACTGTTCACTTAGATTAAAATATATGTTGACTTAGTTTGCTTTTCAGGTCAGTGCTAATGCAAAATAACACAAAAAGGGTTTGTAAAAAAGGGACATTCATCTGTCTCCCAGAATCCTCCATCTCAGACAGTTCAGCAAGTTCAAATGTAGCAAAATAGATTAAGAATTGTTTTCAGTCTCTTAGCTTTGATGTCTATCTTGCCCCCTGCCTTCTCCTTCCCCCCGTCCCCAAGTCCAGACACTCCCTATTTGCATGGGATTGGCAGCACAATTAGATATTTTTCAGCACCTAAGCACTCTTCAAAAGCTCCCCAAAAGAACATTACAGGTTTTTTTAAAGTGAGATACCATCAAATGCCAAGTTGAGTGCTTACCATTAGCAAAATGAAATCCTATTGGATTTAAGAGTGATTTGATAAAGCTAATTATAATAATAATAATAAAAAAAAAGTTGTGCATCTTATCCCTCCTTGCTCCTGGACCAACAAACTGGTCTGTGTCATCCAAAATCTATTCCCTTCTCACTCGGGACTGTTCATCTGCAGGTTATTAATGGCCTTTAGTGGAATTTAAAACTTTGCTGTAACTTTGATTATTTTCATTCCTTCTGTGGAAACAGAAGGAAGAACTAAGAGCTAATGTTGTCTCCCATCTGAGATTTAAAAAAAATAAAAATCAAGAACTGGTAAGCATAATCAAGGTTGTGTAGTTGCTAAAATTTGTTCTGCCTACTGTCATTGTGCAAAGTTTTTTATTGCTACCATGTTGTCCATATGTTCGTTAGAATTTTTAAATGACATTTCATGTAAGAACACTTAAGTTGTAGGCTTCTTGACAGGTAGAAAGTGCATTTTACCGCAGTATAAAATTGTTGGCCATCAAATTTTTGATAATCCAAGTATTTAGTCATATAGGATGAATAGCTAGTCAGTTATTTCAGGTGTTGTTTCCTGATTATTGTTGGTCATGCTGCTTATGCTTCATTGTTAGAGGTTTCTTGTGTAAAACTAAGGCATATTGCAACAATAACATAGCTCATTAAAATGGGCACCATGATTCCTTAAACTTTTGAAGTTTAAAGAAAAATGGGATGAAAAGATTAAATTCATCTGTATTACACACATGCTGTTTGACTGTAGAATTTCACTTGAAATGTTGAGTTTATTGGCACTTGATTACAGAGAAATAAAACTATGTTAGTAAAATACTGTATTTGCTTTCGATGTTCTTTAGTGGGGGGGAGGATAGGAGTTTGCAAGCTCTGCATATGTTTCCAGTAAAATTTGTTCATTCTTTGTTTTCATACCTTGTTCAACTGTTCATGTGCTTTATCTTCATAGTGTGTGGATTAGATGCTTATTAAATTAACATGCTCATACACTGAGCTGCAAATCTAATAACTACTTTTACAATCAAATTAAGACTTTGTTTGGAAATGAGCAGGTCAGTTGATATTCTTGTTGCAAAGAATTTAGCTGTATTTCTCTATTCCCTGCTCTGTACATGCTCTTATGTTGCAGAGTAAGTTCTTGCAAATCTCCCACGGAAGTGGGACTGGGTACGTTTTAACTGATACCAAGAGTATCCTCTGTCTTTTTATTTTGGAGAAACTTGTGCTGGAGTGAAAATGATAGTGTATGATTTATTTAATTTGTATTGATATAGCTAATCCAGTGAAAAGTATCCTTTATAATGTATTCAAAGGCACAGAGTTAAAAGTACTAGTACTAACACTAGGGCTTCAACTTGCAGATGTTGTTAAAAAGTATGTGTAATCTCTTGGCATCCTGTATTCAGTTGTTTTAACAAAACTCTGTTCGGCTCAGAGTTTCCTGTGCGTTTCTGAGAGCAGAACTGGGCCATTTGCTTTACATGTATTTGAAAATTATTTTCAGAGCAATAGTCTAAAATGAGCCATGTTTGCCTTTGCTATGGTGGTGGAGGAACATTAGATATTTACTAATACTTCGTAAGTACTTCGCTTCTAGCTGCGTAGAAAGTCTTCCGTTTCTTCTCTATCTTCATGACTGTTCAGTCATGTGAGCAGGCATCTCCTGCTTGTAGTGAACTTGAGCAAATTCTTACTAATTTGAAAATGTCTTAAATCATTATGAACATTAGTATTAAACATTAAAATTAGTGAATGCTTTCATGCGTTCTTTAAGACTGATTTCTTGTGCTTGAGTACTAGGGCATTGGGATTTTATTATTGCAAAGTTACCTTTTCTCTTACTGTTCTTATTCACTGAGATCCTTGAAAATGAGATTTGTGAAACAGTGCAACACAAAATGAATATGCTGTATCTTACTCAGAAAAAAACATGTCTTGAATATGTTTGAGAGCATGTTTTCTTTTTCCTCTTCCATTTCTCATCATTCAGAGGGTAACTGATAAGAAGTAAAACAGGATACATATTGAATAATTCAAATTGTTGAGGGCTGGCCAAAGCGACAGTTACTCCCAGCTTCTTGCAGTTACCAAGGGAGTCTGTCACGCTCTGATCCAAGCGAATGGACAGACCACCGCCCAGATGTGCATTCTTTGTGCCTGGCTGTTCGGGCCAGTGGATGCTGATGATCTCTTTGCTAAAAGTGACAGATGTCCAAAGTTCCCATGGAAGAGTGGTGATTTTAACAAGAGTAGTGACATCACCACCACTGTCTAGCCAGTTTGAGGTACTTGGAAATATATGCAGCTGCTGAACTTCTTGTGTCTCCTGTTGTCATTGTTTAAGGTTCATTAAGCAGCTCTACTGAGTTACTGCTTTGCTGTTGGAAACAAAGCTGTCTTATGTTTTGCATGTTAAACGGTAATGATGTGTGAAAGACGTATGTTGGTATTTAACCACCATCATTCACTGGGACGAGGCTTTAAAAGATGAAAAAGAGCATCTTTCTACTAATTGCATTTCCAGTTAAAACAGCTTTGAGTGGAGTTAAGATAGCAAGAGGAGGGAATAAGCTCCTGGCTTACCTCCTGATTGTCGGCATGGTGATATACTCACTGAAGAGAGATTCCTTCCTAGTATTGTGGCCAAATTTGATGTTAATCGTACAGCAAAGCTGGATGTGTCTATTTCCAAAGCCCTGTGTGCTTTTGGACAAAAGAAAAGTACCCCAGAATCCTTTTGCATTTTAAGTATGCAATCCTGTTTTGAAAGTACTAAATTCAGAACATGTTTTAACTTAGGCTGACGAATACAAGGTTATAACTTAGCTACTGAAACGTCTTACACTCTGATTATAAAACAAGCCTACACAATGGTATTTGTGCCTTGAAAGACCTAGTCCCGTTTCTTTAAGAACAAGGCTCAGTAGTATTCTTAAATTATGTTCCATACTGATGTTTACAGATATCTTCTAGAATTCACCCAGATGCTGAATTTATTAGTTTAATACAACCTATCGTCTTATAAGAATTTGAACCTTCCTCCTTCCTCTTTCTTGAAGGGTGTGTACCCCTTGATAGCAACATCATGAGTGTAGTTATGCTGAGTTTCTGAAATAAGTGAATGACCTTAACATCCTGTAATCTAACAGTATCTCATGAACTTTTGGAGAAGACAAGATGAAGACAGATAGAAGAAGAGTATAGGTGGTATTTGAGAAGAATGCTGATACTCCTAGGACAAGAACCTGTGACTACATCAAATTCAGAATGTTGGTGTGGGCGGTGGAAGGGGGGAGGGAATGGATGTGAGTTGTTTTTTTTGGGGGGGGGGGGTTGTTGATGGTTGTTTTTTTTAATTGTCGACAGCATACTGTTTCCAGGAACAGGAGCAACTCACTAAATTTCTAACCTTTTTGAAGCAGTTCTCATCTGTCTCAATCCTTAAGCCCTCTTCTGACAGATTAGTAAATTGGAGCATTATTAAATTATATCTGGTGTGTTGTATCTTCTGTAATCAGTTGTGACTAAGTTCTAGGCAACAAAAATAAGCTGCTAGCAACAGAAGCTGATGGTGACTTAAAATCCACTGTATACCCCATTCTCAGTGTAACTGGCTGAATTGGAATGCATTTGGCTCTTGGAAAGGCTTTCCTGATGTCTTGGAGAACTGCATGGTTTGTTTTTGTGGCTAAGCAGTAGGAAATATTTGCGATTTGCAGTTTGTCTTTGTGGGCAGGAGAAATCTGTGCAGCTAAGCCTAGGGAGGGAATCTGGTAGGACTGCAGCTTGTTGTATCCGAACCCATGCAGTAGGCTTTGCCCAGGTGCTTGGAACAATATATTAACCTGATAAATCCAGCATAGGAGTGAATTCTGGAGAGTGATATTTGTAAACATGAATACAGAGCACAATTAGAGCATACTACTGGAGCTCCTGCAGGGCTATCTGCCACAGCACTCGATGCCTCACAGACTGCAGAGTTTATTCGCTTGCCGCTTGCCACAGTTCTCCTTCCTTTCCATGTCTCTTCAGCAAAGTTCATGAGAAGGCAGTCTCACACTTGCTGTAAGGCTAGGTATGCCTTAAAAACAAACAAACAAGCCCTGAAGGTTTTGTGGCGGTGCCATTTGGTTACACCTATCTCAGCAGTATATTCTAACAAAGATTTAACTAAGCATGAGAGGTTACTTTTGAGGATATTCATTTTGTGTTGCATAGTTATCATCTAAATCATTTGTACTGTTTACTGTAGCTGACCAATAGGATCTGATTTTTTTGAAAATTTTTTTTACTGTACTAATCTGTCACATGAAAGATTTACATGATCACTTCTTACACTTAATTCTTGCCTGCTGTGTAGTCCTGCTTATTTAAGCAAGATGAGATTCAGCTAAGCTCAGCCTTAGGCAGTACAATTTTTTTAGCTGGTGACCATTAAACTTAATAGCAGGGCTGTAGGACAATTATTTCTTACGTTGTTTATTCAGTTACTTGTTAAACGAAGGCAGAGGGCTTGTGGTTATAACAGCAGACTAGAGTAGAAAAGTTCGTCAAGAAACAGGCTTTCTTGCTATTGTCTGAACCACCTGCCAGCATAACTCCAGATGTTGTAATACGCTAGTGTGGTGCCACATGGTAAGGTCAGAATTTTGTCTCGCGCTCAGAAGTCCTGCCTTCCCCTCTCTTTCCCTCTCTCTCCTCCCTCCTCATCCTTGACTGACCTGTCTGTGGCTGGGCGCAGCGAGGGCTGGCTCTTCCCTTGGGGCCGGGGAGCCGCAGCCCTGTGGTGGCAGGGCATGGCCTCCCCAGCCAAGGCATGTCCTACTGCCCCATGAGGGAGCAGGGCAGGCTCAGAGATTGTGGCCAGGTTCAACAACAAGTTCAGATCATCAGGCAAGTTCATGGTGATGAGGCAGGTCCAAGTTCAAGTTGGGAAGTCAGTCTACAGGTCAGGTTTAGGATCAGGTCCAGTGACTGCCAGGATGGTCCATAGGGACAAGGCAGGTCAGAAGCCAGGCAGTCAGCCTGTGGGTCTGGGTCAGGCCCAGTGAGGGCAACTGGAGTCAGACCCAACCTTGTGATGGCAAGGCAGGGCAGTGGTGACAGGGCTGGACTGAGGCAGGGGGATTGACCTGAGAGTCGGGGTTGGTGGGGCTGAAGACTGGCACCACTACAATGTCACTGGGGCATGGGCTGATGGCCCCAGGCTGGGCTGAAGTGGGGGCCTGGGCAGGGTGGGGAGGCCCGAGGAGGTGGGCAGGTAGTGCCTTCAGGCCCTGACACTAGTTGTCCTAACCTGTTTCAGTGGCCCTTACAGCAAGGGGGACAGTTGAGGATGGCAGAGTGTTAAGCTGTTTGAACAAGCACTCATCTGACCACACTTTTGGTCTAGACTGGGGCTTCAGAGATAGTACACCCAGTGAATTGGATAGACTTAGTATCTTATCAGATTTCCTGGCAGAGTTACCGATATCTGAGTATGTGTGTTTTGTCTGGTGGGTTGCATATTTTTGTGAGTCTTTTTAAACCAAATTCCCCCTCTCCTCCCCACTGATGCAGAGCTTTGCTATGAAAATTGCTCATGACTTGAGCTCTTTTATTCAGTCTCAGGATTGTACAGACATGTTTTTAATGACATTCCAGTTAGTATGTGCTGAATGTAGTAGTTTGCGGGGGTTGGGTTTTTTGTTTAATGCTTTGAAAGACTGTAAGTATATAACAGCAATTTGTAGCATTTTCGTAATTTCAGGCGTGACTTTGGTAAGAAATTGAAACTGTCATGATCTAAGTGAGTTATGTCTAACTTAAATACTGTCTGACAAATTTGGTGCTTCAAAACTGTGGTAAGCTTGGAAAGCTTTTGGGAGGTTAGTTGACTTCAGTCAGTTAAGGCTTTGCTCTGAGCGCTGCCCAGGTTGAAGCTCCGTTTGAATAAATGAAAGAAAAAGCAAGACTGTTAACTACCAAGGAAAAAGGCCTCTGCATCAGTTACACAAACCAATCAAATGGAGCAAAGGGTACTCAACTTATCTAAGGATGTTTCTTTTGCGGAGAGCAAAATGTTGAAACAGCCTAAGGAAAACATACCTAAACTCTAACTTTGAGAGGTTACGGTACTGCTCTAGCAGAAGGCGGATGTTACAGGGAGGGCAAGCACTGATGTTATTCCAAGTTTTGCATGCACATCAGTCTCCTCCTTAACACTTGATATCCTGTGGATGGTACAGACATTCAAATGTAATCTTTACATGCCTTTCCAGGTTGCTTTTATTGCTGCTAAAAATAGGGGATAAAACAGTGTGAACATCAAGACAAGTGTTATTAAATGCTGGAGTTAGTGCTACATTAGATGCTTAAGTGATGTTTATGCTTCCTGAATTGTTTCAGCTTTCAAAATTATAGGCAGACTTTTTTTTTTTTTGAAGTAAGGATAGTTCTCACTTAATAGTCCTTTTGAATGAAAAAGTTAAGACTTGTTCTTAAAGCATATAATTTTGAAGTGGTATTATAAAAAAAGAAAATAGTACTCACTTAAATCAAGCAAACTGCCATTGGTTTGTTTTCAGGAAAAACAAGAAGTGCCTGAGATCTGTTACTGTTTGTAACTGATGTGGTAATCTTGTGAATTGCTTAGGGAGTTACTGTTAAGTCAGCTGGCTAAGCGGTTCTGGCCTTCAAGAGAAAGAAGGGAGGAACAGAGGTGCAAGAAACAAATATAACCTAGTCCCTGGGAAGAGAGAATTTTTTTTCCACTAGACATACTACTGATCTATATTTTGTCTTGTTCTGCTGTGTGGTTTGCTGTGGAGACAAATTTTCTATAAAATCTTGAATTGGTTAATAGAACTTTTGGTGGTGGAAACTTCCTTCACAGGTGTGAAATTTCTGTCGTCTTTCTCTTCTGTTGAAGCTTTTGCATCTTGCTCATAGTGATGTTTGCCTATTTTTGTTATCCAAGGTAACATCTTTGAAAAATCTTATTTTCTTCTTCAAGGTATGGAATATATGAGCGATGTAGAGAGTTGGTAGAAGCAGGTTATGATGTACGGCAACCAGACAAAGAAAATGTAACGCTTCTCCATTGGGCTGCAATCAACAACAGGATAGATTTGGTGAAGTATGTATTACATTTTTACTTAAACATCAACTAATTGTGTCCTTAATGTTGGTATTTCTTTATGATGTTAGTCTTAATTACCTTAAAACCTCAATTTTTGGCCTTGAAGTTCAGGGAGGGGGAAAATAGAAGACCTAATCTGCATTTAATGATGTGATGCCATAGTGAAAAGAATTAAAACCTGGTAAATGTCTAGTAGTCAAATTCAAGCATTTTTCAGATGAGATAAACCTGTAGAACAGCGATGTGCAATTTATTTATCTATACTATGGAAGACTCATTGTAATATCAAATTTCCCTTTGAGAAAGGGAAATCTGATGCACAATGGTAGTGAATTTTTTTTAAGAAGTAAGATGAATATGATAAAAAGATGCATTCTATTTAATTCATCTTTTTGTCCCTATCATTTCAAGAAGTCCTGATTTAACTTCCTTGCATTTTAAAAACAGGCTTTGCTACCATAGGCAATGTTGTAGCACCTCTCCTTTCAAGTAATAAAAAAAATCTTTAATTGTGGGAGTTGTGGAATTTTTTTTCTTCCTCAATTTATAAAATTCAGACCATTATACTTATGAGTTTTTAAAGTGTATTATTATCTTTCAGAATCCTGAGAGCTTAAATCCTGAAGGGATAATTCTTAGTATTTGCTATTTTACAAATCATGAAAATGAATTGAATGTGATCCTTTTTTTGTAACACTAACAAAATGACAAGCTAAGTACATGCAATTAAACCTAAAAGCGTAAAATATTATTGAATCAGCAGGATTCTAGAGATTTGGCATAAAGTGCACACTTTGGATCAGTCTAGTTTTCAAAATAGTTCCCATTAATGGTGTGTATATTTACACCTAAAAAATGCAGAACATCTTCATTTAAACTCAGTCTCCCTACATATGTTTATCACCAGAGCCTTTATCAGACCAGTTCTTGAGTATCTTGAAGTTTCCTGAAGTTCTCAAGTTCAGCTTTCTTTTACCTTGTTTTTAAGAGGACTGTTTTTGTCCTAATGCAGTTCTCTTAAAGAAGGTTAAATTGCCAAAGATTTAGAAATAACTCAGTGTTCCTGGAAGATTTTATTGTCCTCAGTGGATGGTATGAGGATTTTATATCTTTATTGTGAATGGCAGGTTATAAGGGAACCTGTAATTGTGCATTTGGATAGCTTTTCTTTAAAAGGCAAGTAACAATCTGCAGCCTCCTGGCACATTGGAAGAGAGTCATCTGCAAAAAGTGACAACAGAATGCAAGACCCTGGTTTAGCTCATCAACCTTTTTAGTAAGAAAATATTTTTAGACTCTACTTTCTTTCTTTTTCATTATATTTTCCTTGGGGCTTGTCTTGGGTCTTTCATGGTTAGCATCTTACAACTTGATTTGAAATAATTGTAATACCTATAATTTTTCAGATCACTAGCTTTCTTCAGTAGAAGTACAGCATCTGAAAGCAGTTGTTACATCTTGAGCTCACTTCTCTGTCCAAGTTGAATGTGTAATAAATTATGTGCAATGAATTCATCATCTTATTTGAGCTGTTTGAAGACATATTTGCATTACAGATGTTCCATCTCACTTGATGTGTCTTCATAAAGTCTGAAAACTGAATGGCATGAGACAACTATCATTTCACTCATAAAAAGTTGTTATGACTTGAGCATTTGAAGAAAATAGACCTATATTGTGGATAAAGATTGAAGCCCCTGCATTAACTTCACAATGAACCTACCTATATGATACCTGATTGCAGCTTAATGCTCTAGTTCACTAGTATTGTATTTAATCTACAGCTTTTTTTTATTAACCCTTGTTTGGAGATCTTTAGCTGTTCAGAGTAAAATCAAAGCAAGCTTGAAATTCCCTATTAGTCTTCTGTTGTAGCTTAACTTCTGGTAGAAGTAATTTAGCGTGTGAATATTTTCTGTCCTGTTGTACAGTTTTGTTTCCTCCAAGCCTGTTACTAGTAGAACTGTCTGTTACAGCTAGTATATTGTAAATAGAGGTGGTCAGAAATCACCTTTGGATTTGGGTAGATGGAACTCTGTTTTCAAATCTGTCTGAATTTCCAGTTTGTTCCTTATTATATAATAGATGTCTCCACCTGCATTTGGGTGTTGAAAACTTTTGTTCCGAGACTTTTATATTCAGCTTAACTGTAATGGTGCCAGCTGTGTCTTTTTCAAGCTTTTTCAATATGTACCGTTGGCAACTGAATGTTCATAAACCTAATGTGCTTAACTTTTCCTTTTTCTTCAACAATGTGGCAGTGGTCTTGTCCCTTTTTAATATATTTCTGCCAGTGTGGCATACTGCAGTGCATTTTCTTACTGTTTACCAGAATGCATGCTTTTCTTCTCCCCAGGAGAGGAAGAGTTAAACACTAATGTGTTTAACTGCATCTAAAATTCTTTCTTCCTGATAGGGCTGTTACTCTCTTCAAGTTTTTCTGTCCTTAGGGGTCTCAATTTATTTTAGTTTTTGTCGCATATTGTCTTTTTTTCTGAGACACTGGATTATTCTGTTTCCTCAGAAAGAAATGATTCTTCTTTTTCTTGTTTGATCTTATTGTAACATCTCTCCCCAAGTTTGCAGTGTGTCCGTTGTGGACACAGTGGGTAGTTCCATTAAGTATGCTGGCTGGTGAGCTTGATATCAGAGACAGAGTCTAGGTGCAAGTAGTCTGCCCTCATGGTTCCAGATCAGAGTCCTGCTTACTGGGTGCTGATTGTACAACGTCATCCCAGTGAAGTAGCCTTGCAGCTCATCTGTGGAGGGTTCAGACCTAGGAATAAACTTCTCCTTGTTTATTTTTACTAATCCTGTCTGTTGTGAGACTTTGTGATTCAGTCCAGATACCAGTGAAGCCCTTTGGCAGAACCCTTTCTCATTTCTGTAGGATCGAAGATAAGTGTCAGACCTCTGTAACATACCATATTTTCATCATGAAACTGATCCATTATTTTGCTTTTGACACAGTTCTGTGAAGATGCACAAATTGGCCTCATTCTCTCTACAGTTAACCAGTGGCTGCATTTCACCCTGCCACTTGTTGAAGGTTTCTCCAGACAAGAGTCTCTTCTCCTTTTCCTCCTCTTAGCAACACTGAATGCATGTACTTTAATCCCCAAACTACTGAATCCAAGCAGGGGCAGTTTTCTGATGCTTGGCAAAGATGATTCTAATGTGGTGATCACATATAGAAAGTATTTGCTTCCTAAGGCAGCATCTTACCAGATCCGTTTGTTTTGAATGCAAGTAGGTTACTTAAATTGGATTTGCCTGCCTGGCATCTTTTAGCATGGACACCTATATGACTCACTGAGTGTAGAATCAGCCAGCTGATCCTTATCAGGGACATTCTCCTCCAGCACAGAAGTGATTCTCTGGGATAGATCTATCTAGACCAGATTAAGTTCTCAAACTGCTTTTGAAGAAAAATCTCAGCATTTATGTGTACTGAAGCTGAAATAGTGATAAATCTCAGCTTATTTTGTGTTCCCATGAGTGTTCTAGACTGTTATCTCAATGCGTTATCTGGCAGGGGATGGTCTCCTTTTCTTTCCCCAGTTGTCAAACTGCAAGCTTTTATTTTAAATAAAAAGTACTAGCCCCTAAGCAATGTTGCTGCTCCATAGAATCTGAATATAAACTCTGCCTTTCTGCGGGGACCAGTGTTTGAATGAAGATAAATATGCTTAATGGTCACCTCCCTATAAATGATTGTCACGTCAGTGAGATGGATCGAAGCTTTGACTGTGAATTTTTCCATGCTTTCTATTCTCAAGGGAACCTTGTCTAGAGAAATCCTTCCCAAGATTGACTTAATCATCTTCAGTGTCTCTTCCACATTTGTTCTTTGGTAGCTGAGACTTGGCTTTATAATAAATGAAATAGTCTTGTCCCCCTGCCTGCAAAGAATAAATCTTATCTCTTCACCTACACAGGACCAAGCCTTTCAGAAAATCTTTGGTGGCTCTTTGAAAAATCCAAAAGTTTAATAATTTCAGCAAAGATATTGCAGTTTTTTCTGTTGGTATCTGAGTCCACTTGAGTGGACTGTCCTGCCACAGCAGCAGGACAGCAGGATTAGCAATAAGACCTAATTATACCAGAGTTGTATGACACTGGTGCTTCTGCTGAAGAACATCTCCATATCTGGCAGTTCTAAAGCAACCATATGAAAAGATTTTCTTGTAGGGTTTTTTTAGTGTGAATGTTGTTAGCTAGTGCATTGTTCAGATGTTGTTCCTATAAGTAACGTGTAGGCTGTTTTGAAGTTGCACTTGGTGTGAATGCATAAACACTCAAAAAAAAAAAAGGTAGTTACCTAGCGGTAATGTATTTTTCAGATTTTGTTTGTTGCCCTTCTTGCTATCAGTCTTGAAATACTGAGGGAAAATTGAGGTGCCGCAAGCTCTATGCTGAGGATTTGAAGGGCAGTTTCTGTGGGCGAGAGAGTGGATTTCATACATACCTTGCAGGTATTATGACAGTAAAAGTCTACAGGCACAGGTACTTGAAATGTGCAAGCATTTATGAATCTATAGCTAGATTGTACTTTTCAAAGATCTGTTAGTAGTAACTTCTTTTTTCACTGACTTGCACAGCACTGAATGAATGAAGAATCAATGTTCTAAGTTTTTGGGAAGGTCTGGTTTTTAAAAACATGAATTTTTGTTAGGCATGATATACATTTTCTTTCTCAATGGAAGAGTGATATTGCCGATTTAGTGTCCCAGATAAAGTAGTACAGAAAAGAGCTTACAAAAACAATACAAATGGACATGAATATGAATTACTGTGGGTTAAATATGGGCAACTTACTTTGTTCCTACAGATGACTTCTCTGCTTAAAATGTTCTTGAGGAGCAAATAGCTTCTAGCCCATCACTTTAAAGTATTTTTAAAGTAACCACTGTTTTTGTCCTTTGTTTAACTGTAGCTGAGAAGCATCTAAAATCCTTATACTCAGCTGAAAGCATAACAAGTATTAATACTTGGAACAGTGACTTCAGCTGACACATTCCACTGCTGACACATGCTGCAAGTTGAATTATATAAAATTTTGTTTTGTCTTAGCCAGAATTCTCTAAATATGCCAGCCTTCTAGCAGCATTTTCTTCTATCATTACATTTAGAATTCTTTTTAACCTAGCAAAATCACATAAATCTTAAAAACAAAACAAAATCTGTTATTAAATACTTATGTGGTAGCACAATTTGTCTTAATAAATATATCATTTCTATTTTACATTGGAACTGAACTAGGAAACGATGGTGTGTGTAAAACATTAAGAAGCATCCCTGCTCTCCCAACCCACATCAGAAAAGGCAAAAAATCCAACATATCTACATGACCTTTTAAAAAGAAAGCTTATGTGAAGGCAAGCAAAGGTTTTGATTTGTAGTTGTCTGTTTTGCATAACTTCAAACATATGCTTACTGTGTGTACTTTATTTTTAACCAAGACAATCAAGAAAAATATTAACTTTCCTTGTTTTTCTAGATACTATATATCAAAAGGTGCTATTGTTGATCAGCTGGGAGGGGATTTAAATTCTACCCCACTTCACTGGGCGACAAGGTAGGAAAAAGTCTTCTGGGATTTCCTTTCCTGTGTTGTTTTTCTTTAACTGGAATCTGCTACTGATGGTTTTATGAAATTCCTTTATTTTATGGAGATAATTCACACAAGAATGAATTTTGTCATTGTTAACTGGACCCACTGTGAATGTAGTATGTTTGAGCTACGAGAGCTTTCAGCATATGGTTTAACTTTTGTCTTATCTCTTTCTGGTGTAGAGGAAGATGATCACAGAGATAGGAAAAAGTAAAGAAAAATTAGAGTTAATAGTCACCTTGGATTACTCTTAGATCTTATTTTTGTCTCTTTTCTGGAGTTGAGCAACACTTGTGCAGATGTGGCTTGGGATGAGTTTTGTGTGATATTTTCCTCACAGTGGTCTATTGTATGTGGACTTTTAAAGATGAACTTAAAGGAAAAAATCAGGTTTATGATATAGAAGATGGTCCGAGAATGATGAGTGACTGGGAAAAATAGATGGCCTTCTATTAGTGGCTACTTCTGCAGACTACTGCATAGAAATAGGCAGGAAAGGAACTGTATACTTATTAATATCCTTAACTGTGGACTGCAAAAGGAGAGTTGGCACACTAGTTTTTAGAACATTTAATGTATCAGAATAATTTCTTTACTTAAGATGAGAACTTGCTCATTAGACTCAATCTTTAAAGGTTTTAGCATGTGTATTTCTTGGTATTAAAGATCACACTTGACTTTCAATGTATTAATAGTAGGAATGCTTGATTAAATTCCTTGGTATTCATAGCTGTAATCTGTTGTTCTGTGAAGCATTGTCCAGAGGTGGTTCTGATAGACTCAAGGTCTTTTTGCTCATGTCAGAAACTGTGCTGACAATTGTGCACCTTATTAATAGGAAGAATATTCCTATTTTCATTATGCCAAAAATGTATTTGAACTTCTAATGTAGTGTAGAGAAGATGTAGGTCCATGGTTTTCCTCTCCCTCTCCCCCCTCCCCCCATTTTTATGCCAGTACTGCTCTTAATAGTAGGAAGATAATGTGCCCCACAAAAATCAAGAGTATATAAACTAGTTTGACATCTCTTAAAATAGCTGGTTTCATATGTAGATTGGAAGAAGTCACAGTAGATCGGATATATGAGCTAATGACTTGGTTTGGGTTTTGTTGTTGTTGTTGTTGACTGGCCTTTTGCTTCACAACACACCTGAGCCAGCTGCATGTGGTGCATGCATTGGCTGCATAGAGTTGCTCGTGTGAATGAGTTTGCTTACTCAGTTGCAGAATCAGATCATGACAATCACTGTTTTCAAAGAACGAGTCAAAGTTCAGAAGCTCCAGTAGTATAATTAAATATGTTAAATGTATTTGTCCTATTCAAATATTAAAATCTTAATAGTTTTTCTGTGTATAGTTATTCAGTTGTTTGTTTTTGTGTTTTGTTACATTTAGACAGGGTCACTTATCCATGGTTGTACAGCTGATGAAATATGGGGCAGATCCGTCGCTAATTGATGGAGAAGGATGTAGCTGTATTCATTTGGCTGCCCAGTTTGGACATACTTCGATTGTTGCTTACCTGATAGCAAAGGGACAGGTAAATTTTAAGTAATATCATATTTAAATAGATTCTACTCAGAATAGGAAAACGATTGAAAACTCTATCTGTGATTCAAGTAATACAAAAAATTTACCTGACTAAACGTAGAAATAATTCAATGTATTTAACTACAGATTAGTTTTTGACGCGTGTACCATCTGTTTTACCTTAATCTCCTTGAACAGTGGTCTGAGTGCTTTGACTTTAATTTATATATGTTTAGCATAGTATGTGGAAATTCTAGATGATATTTTTTTACTGCTCTTTATTCCTAATGAAGTTAACTTTTAAATGTTCAGGGTGACAATGATAGCAAATATTTTAGTAGTCTTCATAGAAGCATCAGGCTAGACATGGATAAAGAAGCTAATGACAAAGGGTTGTCATAGGTCATCACTTTTTACACCTCAGTCCACAACTTTTTATTGCTATAGTTGCATGTGTGTGTAGATTTAAAAAAAAAAAAAAAACTCTCTCTTGCATCTTGTATCACTGCTGTATCTATTAAATGTGTAGTGTGTGTACTTGGTACTGTTCTCATTGTCTCCCATCCTTCATTTTGTATGCTGAAAACTGTTTACCTTTTTGCTCTTGCCCTTCATTATAAGCAAGTTGTAGATACCCACAGATACGTGCCTGAAACACAGAATTTGACACAAGTTTGCAGACCACATAAAAAAATCAGAACCCTCCCCTCTTTTACAATTTAGTTATTGCTGTTCCCAATTCTGTGTTCTGATATTTCTTTTCAAATAGGATAGTGGGATATGATCCTGTGAGTCTTGTAGAATTTCACTGTGGAATCAGTGCTTTTGGTCAGTGTTAGCTAGAAAGTATTGCTATATTACGTAACAAATACTAAACTCGCTGCAGAAAATCTGTGCCGACAATCTCTTTAAAAAATAAACTACTGCTGTATGCATTAATTGGCTTGTATCTCAGAATTGTTTGTCAAACAGTATTTAGTATATGGTAGAGATCAAGCTAGACACAAGAAGATGCTGATCATATATAATAGCTAGCTATTTTATAAGAGCATAGTGGGTGGTGAGAAATCCTTTTTCATCAGGAACAAGTGTTACATACTTTGTTCATAAATTATGTATAATTTTATAGATTTTTTGTGTTACCAGAAGAATCTTGCAGATGTTATACATGTTGAAACTTGTTGAAAGTACAGCATTAAATTTAAGAATAAATGGCCTTTAAAATACTCTCTCTTGATTATGAAATCTCCCTGTAAATGTTTGCATACCCTGATGTCTATAAACAGAATCTCCTGTTTATCTATCTGAGCATATAATGCTTCAGTCCAAGAGAAGCTGTGTGTACATATATATGTACATAAATAGACACACAGAGCTTGTTTTAAAATCTAAAATCTATTATCTTGGAAACAGCTCTCCTTATCATAAGCTTTTAAAAAGATGATTCTTATACTTGATAACATTTTGGGTTTAATGACTTCAGTATCCTTTCCATGCCATAAGTTTGAATTGATTTTTACCAGTTATCTTCAGAAGCACTTCAGAAAGCAAAACTCTAGAATTATATATTGATTAGAATGTTAAAATATAGTAATAACGCTGTAATAAAAATTACTGAACTCAGTTCTATACTATAGCTATACTACATACAGCTACAGAAACTGCATAATTTCTATGAACCTGTGGGAACTGAATGATTCTACTTTGTATTCTCCTTTAAAAACTATATGTGAGATTATTAATTGCTCACTTTATTTACACTGGTCTTTACCTCCTTCTTTATACCATGATTTGGGTTTGGAAACTTAATTACCTTTGCTTATGTTGGCTTTTCCTATTGCTGCTTGTAAGCTTTGCCTTTACCTATATAGAGACCAGGTTCTCTTAAATCCAAAAACTATATTTGCTGAACATAATTTTCTGTCATCATGTAGTACCTGCATGATAAATGTCGAATAAATAAATGTCAAAATAAATCCATGTAGGCTGCTATGCCTTGTTAGTGCTGGTCCTGACATCCTTTGGGGACCTGTATGGTCAGAGGAGAGCCAACTTTCATGCCTTCAGTCAGCTGTGGAGAGAACTGAGTTACAGCTGAGAGGTGGATTTAGTTTTGCTCCTAATTGAAGTTGCTCCTAATTGTTTCTTGTCCCTTTTCCAGGCAGGACTGGAACCCAGCTTCAGTATTGCTGCTCCGTTCTCTTTCTGGGCTGCAGCACCCAAGAGTAAAACTTCCCATCTGAGGCTAGAGTCCGGTCCTTTAGCGTCTGGAGTGTATTGTAGGGGAAGAGCTCTCGATCAAGTTCCCTCTGGTCTCAGTTGGAAAGTAAACCCACCTTCATGCCAGCAAGCACTACTCTGCCAAGAGGCAGCGGTTGCTGATAGCTGTTGCTTTTTATTTCATCTCGCCTCATACTGAATATTGAGAGACTGATTACTTGGCCCTATCATAATTTGGTCGTGTTGTGTCAGTAAGTTGCCTGGGGCAAAATCAGCCTGGGACAAGCATACAATATGGATACAATCAACATGGCAAATATCTAAACCTAGACAGTGCTACAGATTCTGATTTTAAAAAAAGATATTAAAAAAAGGGAGTAAGAAAGATTTTGAAATAGCATGAAGGTGCTTGAAAACTGCTTAAAATTGTCACTACTTGACACTGTACTTAATTATTTAAATTCCAAAGGCAAATCAGGATGTAGGATACACAAACACATCACCCCAGGATAAGTTAGGATACGAATATGGTGTATCAGATATTTGAATAACTGGCAATGTGTGTGTTCTCAATTCAGTGGCATATCTTACCTCAGTTGCTTAGGTCATAAGCTACTGTAAAGTTACTACTGGGGTAAAGTCATGTTCTGAGACTTATCCCCGGAGTATCTATGATTCCTTAAGATCATAGCTTAACTATCCCTTACTCTGTTGGGTACAGGATTCTTTTATTTTTTTATTCTCAGAGTTGCAACTTTATGCTTTAACTACTGTGCAGAGCTACTTAGGGCTTGATTCTGAGCTGTGGCTTAGGAATAGCTGGCATATGGGTTTGGAAGATGTTGGTGTGATGAAAGCAGCCTTGCTCTTAAGTATTGTTAGCTCTCTCTCAGTATTGAGGTTTGTTCTTCCAGCAGGGTTCGGGCCAGTGTACGACACTGAGCCAAGTGTTATTTACTCCCTAGATCTGCTGTACAGAGATTAGTTACAGAAGTGTAAGGCAAATCATGTTTCTTCTTCGTGACTCTCAACACAGTCTCTATTTCTGATGAAGCACTAGGTTCTTCAGAGTTTTTCTTGCTCAAAAGAGCAAGGTTGCTTCTGTGTGTGGTTTTGTGTGTGTGTGTGTTACCTTGCTTGATAAAAGCTGTCAACCTGCGCTCAGCTTTTACCACTCATGACTCCTAGACTGATCTCAGAAATTTCAAATCTTTGCTTTCAGTGAATAACTAGCTCAAGTCTTTCTCAACTGAGGAAATGTTTTCAGTCTTAACTCTTCCTGATAAATTTTCCTTACTCTTTGCCTCTAAATATGTTCTCTCTTTGAGAGTCCAAGTTCTGCTTTTGCTGGATAACAGTCTGTGTAAAAGAGATCTTTCCCTGTAGAGAACAGGGTTCTGCACAAGGGCATGATCTATCTCTGTACAGAGGCTTCCATTCTATAAAAGAACTGATAATGGTTCCAGAGATGCTCCTTTTGTGCAACTTAATGCATTTCTAAGCGTAATCTTGTGATGCTTTTAGTGCTTTTGAGAAGGCCCTATTGTAACACCTTAGTGTTTGACCGTTATTTGTTAATTGTCCTGATAAGACTAAATGCTGCTGTGAGCTCTATTTGCTATTCAGAATTCTAACTCACCAACCATATTGTTTTTAGAAAGCAGTGGTTTTTTTCAGAAACTGGGTTTAAGCAGCGGGATGGTTGCCACAGCTCCCTTCCATGCAGGAAGTAAGAATTTCTCCCCTGGGTTTTGCCTCTTCAAAAGCTTTTGTGGGAAATCCTGTATTCATGTCCTAGGATGAAAATCTGGTTTGTCTTTGGATATGCAAAGTTGTTCTGTTTTAGAACCAGAATTGTCCTATTTCAGAGCCAACTAATAAATGTACCAGTTTTGGTACGGGGTATTCTTGTGTTTGAAATATGTATGCAGCGTAGCAGCTTGTGCGATTTTTGATCATTGCATGGCTTTACTTGTTACTGAGATCTTTGCTTTTTGCAGTGCTCAGACTGTTGTCCTAACAGCATAGAGACCTGTCCCTGAGAAGTATCGGATTGACTTGTCATTGAGAATCAGACAAGAAGTTAATACCAAAACACCTGTTGGTACAAGCCAGAGCACATGAAAAGTTTCCAGATGCATATATGCTGTTGGAGGAGGCTTTTTTTTTTTCTGGAATGTATGCTCATGTTGCTTTGGGTGATGAGGTTATTATGATCTGGCAGAATAACAAAGCTTTTGAGAGAAGTTTTGTTAGACCATTTGTCTGCTATCCACAGGTTATGTCTATAAAATTGTATGCAAGTGAACCTCAGTTTCTTTGGGACTTGTAGTTCCCTTGAAGAAGGATCTGCCTTAGCCCACACTGGAGCTTATTTTGAGTAATAGTTGTAGGCTCTTTCAGTAATCTGTTAAGATTTGCAGGGAGTAACCTGTTTTTACTTAGTGTCACCTAGTGCAAAGTGTAACTTTGATTTGTCAGCATGGAATCGCTAAAGGAGTCTCTACCTACTTGCAGGCAGTCAGGTACCTGCTGTTGGTCACGAAAGGTTAACATTTCCATATGAAATCTAAAGATGAAAGAGTGATTATTCATATTATAGTAATCTTTACATTCTTCAAAATGTGTTGTTCACACAGTATGAACTGTGAATCAGTTACATTTCTGAAGCACAAATGAACTTGAGGTTAGGCCATGCCTCTAATTTCCTTCTTGGCAAGAGGAGGTGAAAGGGAGTCTCAACTGCTGTGCAGCCCTAGTAGGCTCAAAAAGATTAAGTGTAGGCATGTTCCTGGGACAAACAGACATGGATTCTGGTCTTAGTGCATGTAACACACTTCTGGAAAAAACAGTGCAATAAAATAATGGGTGTCCTTCCACCCAGGCAATCAGTTTTTATTTCCCTTGGTTTGGTTTTGGTTTTGTTTGGCTTTTGGGGTTTTTTTTGTTTTGTTTTTTTTATTTAGCGACAGAATAAAAACTCAGAAATGTAAAAGCTTCTGCAAGCTAGGGAGCTTCTTAAAGTAATTATTTGGAAGACTAAATTGCATTTTCTGGAAAATTTCTGCCTGGGTCAGGCTAACAGCACAGTTGGTGAGGATCCCAGGGTGCTGGGCATCTGGCAGACAACAGAAAGGAGCAGAAGGTTCTGGGGGAGATGGAAAGCAACGTTATCTGCTTTCTTGGTTTCCATCAAGGGTTTCGATAGCAAATGGTTCTAATGAAAAGCTTCGAACGTAATTTTTCTAGTAAGAACTGAGGGGAGTAGTGTAGGAGATGTTGACAGAGCTCTGCTGTCTCTAAGGAAAATTGTGCAGGTCTTTATTTTAGAGTAATTTTGTATTTGCAGTCGGTGAAAGTTGCCCAAATATACTTGAGAATCTCATCTGCCTGATGTGTTTAGGAATTCCCAGCTTCCATGTTACTGAGGCAAGGATCTATAACAGGAAAAAAAATACTATAGGTAATAGATGCTTTCCATTCTGATGGTCTTGGAGGATTGTCTTAATCAGTTGCCCTGGATGATGATGATTTGTCATTCAGTGGTAATGTTCAGTTAAGCATAATAATGGAATAAATCCTTTTGTTTATTTAGCCATCTGTTTAGTCACCACTTGATTATAAGTTAGTTTTATTTCTGAGTAGATTAATTGTTTTTATTAATGGCTTTTGCTTACACTTAACTCTTTTGTGGTTTCCATTAAGCTGATATCCAGACGTGTAAATACCCTTGGAAATGTGTAAAGTAAAACTGCTTTGCAAGTAGAAAACTACAGATACAGCTAGCCTGTGACCATGTAGGATGCTAAGTCATGTTTTTTATGTTAATTTATGAAGTAGTTTATTGAACTTTAGTGCATTTTATTTAAATGTTTCTCCTGCTTTTGAGTGCAATATTACACCATTTATGTATGTTTTTTTATGTTGAAGGTAAATTTAAGATTGAAATGACCAGTCTTATGCCCTGTGGCTGCTCCTTAGTTTCCAAAATAGATTGAAATGGTCATATTTTTGCACTGGTGGTGTTAATAAAATTATATTTAAAAATTAAAACAGACATTACATACTAAAAGCTTGCTAGGTTTTCTCTAATTCAGTTGGCTAGTCTTGTAATAAGCAGTATTTTGTAAATCTTATAGCTACTGAAACTTGAGCATGCACATCTCACCAGCATTTTTTTTCTTTTTAGGATGTAGATATGATGGATCAAAATGGAATGACACCTCTAATGTGGGCAGCTTACAGAACACATAGGTAATATACCCACCACATTTCTGACTTTTTGGCATTAACTAAATGGCATGGAATGATGATTTCTTTTGATTTGGAGAGTGTTTTGGTTTAATTAGCCAATGTACTTCTCACAATTACCACTCTACTTTCTTCATTTCTGACCTATTCAAGAGAGAGGATATTATGCAGATGTATTCACCAATATGAACTTTCAGTCTACAAAGTAAATCATCTTGTAGAGGTTAGCAAAAAAAGACGCTTCTCCAAAGAACAAGTTTGTCTGAATTGATTTGTGGCTCAGAGGGACCTATCTCCATTGATTTTTGAGAGGAGCCTAAGTTAGCTTTTGCAAATAGCTACTATTACCAACATTGTCATTGCCTCTTTTGTTTTCATCTTTTGGCATGTGGGATGGAGGTATAACATATTCAGTACTTTCATTGTCATCTGTCAAACATATAATCATGTACATGCTTTTACAAATTTGTTAGTACTGTTACATTTTTGAGATGTGAAAATAAAAATGCATACAAAATGCGGTTCAAGACATCCCAGAATGAGCTTTAATAGATTTGGGCAATGTATGTCTTACTAAGCTCCCTTTAAATTTAGTAAGATCTTTGTGGATTGTCTTTGGAAACTTGAGCCGTTAATATTTATCAGCAAAAAAATCATTTTGCTATTAAATAGTGTACCTAATCAATGTCCGTTATAGAAGCTGAACTCATTAACCAAGTTGGAATGTATTTTAGTTAATCTTCTGTAGATCTAACATGACTTTTCTTTTCTAGTGTGGATCCGACACGATTACTACTTACATTTAATGTTTCTGTTAATCTTGGAGACAAATATCATAAAAACACAGCATTGCACTGGGCTGTGCTGGCAGGAAATACTACAGTCATTAGTCTTCTGTTAGAAGCTGGAGCTAATGTAGATGCTCAGAACATCAAGGTAAACACTCAATCTGTTTTTATCCTAAGCGATTTAATGCAGAAATCTGTAATAAATCTGAAGAATAGATGATTGTTGAGGGTGTGGTGGGGCCATGAAGATGCAGCAAAAGCCATGCCACTAATGTTTAATCTAGAAATCAGTTTTTACTAACAATGATGTAGAATCACTAAATCTGCACCTTCCGAAGTACATGTGTAAATACATTTACCAATGGGTATGTGCAAACAGATGGTTTGTGTGTGTGTATTTAGACTGCATGCATGAAGATCATGCATTTGGATGCAAAATCAGAAAATTGACCGAATGTCATCTAGTTATGATTTGGAGCGACTTTGTGTTTTGATGGAGTGAGATGTGAGACATCCATGTCTTCTCCCAGAGAGAAGACGGATGCTCTAGTAGGTCTCCTTCACCCAGTGGCAGTAAGGAAGTTTGACTAAAAGTATCAGTAAGAATAAAATCAGAAAATTGGTTCTCTTTTGGGGCAGATCTTAAGTTGTCCAACTACTCTACCTGAACCTCTTGACAAAGCTAGATTTGGCACAAACAGAGCCCATCCCACCCACAGAACAGCCAAGGAGCTGTTCCAATTTATGCTATAGACACAGAGTCCGTAAGAGCTTGGCCAGCAGTGGGAAATGGGCATATTAAAGCTTTGCTCTGCAGTGGTTTTTGTCCATTGCTCCCAGACCATCCTGTATATCCCATTAGATGCATTTTATCACATATCTGTCTGTGGTGTCAGGGAGGAGCTCACTTTTAGAAAAAATAACTCTCTACTACTCAGTTTCTCTTTGAATATTTGTATTTTGCACTTAATGAATGGTACAAATGGGATGGATAGATTGGAAAGTACAGCTCTATATGTACACTTATAAAATACTTAATATTTAGTTAATCTGACCTTTCACCGTTTTTTCCTACTGATTAAGATGACCAGGGTCTATTGTACTAGTTTATCAACCAAAAAAATTGTGTTGTGATCCACAAGTGATAGCAATATGCTAACAAAATATATACATCCATTTTCTTGAACAGCATGGGTCAGATTTTTTGAGTGCAGTCAAATTTTGCTACTGTCTTTCTACATCCTACATCACTTCTAGATCACCAGAAATACTGATGATCACGAGCTGAAAACTCATCAGAAAAACCACATGGCTTTTTATATGTGTTTAAAACAAATCAGCTAGTCTCTTGCGTTCATTGGTGTGGATATATAAGAAGTGGTCTGTAAGGTCAGCTGTGTGGATGAAATACACTTCTAGTCTCACTTCCTGCAAACTGTTATGAAGCTCTTTTCTGTTCCACCTAATGGTAAAAATTAGGGGGTTTTGTGAAACAATCGGTGTGTTGTAACTTGCCTCCCTGGAGAGACTGATTTGTGTTAACTAGAGTTTTAAAGTGACCCATACCTAAGTTTCCTGACTTTCATGGAATCTGTAATTAAAAATTAATACATTTGGCCAAGTGAAAGGATATCTACTAGCCTCAAGCAATTCATAGTTTCCTTCATTATTGACAGACAGCAGCGGTCAGTAGGAAAATAGGCTTTTGAACCTGCTGGATCATGGGATCTTTTCAGTCACGCTGGAAGACATGAGCCTGGTTTCATTATTCACTGCCTTCCTTCTGCAGTGCAGGCTAGGTTTCTTGTTTGCCTTTCCTAAGATCCTAGGATTCCTAAGATCTATAGGATTTCTAGGATCAAAATTCTTCTAGCAGTGGCAGTTTTGCCATCCTGTCAATGGTTTTTATAACAGATGCTTATTTGAGTGGTATATCATATGTTTAGCAAAAGTTGATAGTAAACATAAGATTTTGAGAGATTTCCATAGGTATGTAGAAACTCGCTGTCTTGTGCTTCTGCTTTGACTGTTTAGCAAAAATGTTTTCTTTCTTGAGCCAAAAATTGGTTGTTAAAGTGTCTGGCTCAAGTTTTCCTGAAATTAAAAGGAGTCATGAAAGGTTCCTTTCTGATGCAGTCATTTCCAGATCTCTGTTCAGTGAAGTCCTGCTCTCAGTCCATGGAATTGACCACAAATGTTGATAAAACATTTAAGGTTAAAGAAATATATTGGCTGGAATCCTTTCATCTTTTTCAAATTATGTAGTGGCTGAAATATTAAGTGCAAGCTTTGACTTTTTTTTGTTATCAGTTCAAGGTAGTATATGTTAGAAAATTACATGCTACTAGCTTCCTAGGTTTTGGTGGGGAAGTTGATGTAAATTGGAACCAGTCATCTAAGTAAGGCATTATTTTTATTTTGCATGGCAGTCTGAGAGATAGTGGGCGCTATATAAGAGAAAACTAAATCAATAGCACTCATGAGACTTACTCTGGACTAAAACTTGATATTAAAAAAAAGAAAATCTCTTGGAAGTATACTTCTATCTTGGAAGTATAATGATACTAGGTAGTGTAATGGCAGTAACACCACAATGTGTATACCTCACAGATGCAGTTGTTTCAAGTTAATCAAAGTGGGTTTGTCCTGCCCTAGTTACTTATCTTCTTTATTCTATGCTGTTTAAGAAACTAATATTGCTCTTTTGGTAGTAAGGCCCCCCCCCTTTTTTTTTAATAACTGCAGTTGGAGATGTAAGTTCCTTTTAGTAGTCAAAGTAGGCTTTTGGAGTATGGATTTCTTTGGTTTGGGGGTTGTTTTGTTTTTGTTAGGACAAAGTGTCTTGCTACACCAGGAAACATTGGGCAGATAAGGACAAAATTTCAGAAGTTGGTTAATCGGAGAAGGGGGGGAGGGATGAACAAATTTTATTTAAATATATGTAGAAGCCCCCCCCACCCCCAGAGAAAGGAACTTTTATGCTTTAAAGAAGATACTTGTTTTAAAAAATTGAAACTATTAGTGAATCTTTGAATGGACTTTAGATATAGTTTCTTGATTATGTAGTGTATTTGAAGACTTCTTTGTGAAAGTCTACATTGAAAGTGCCATATGGTAATGCTACTTCAGATTATTCTTTCTGTCTAATCACTTTAAAATCTCAAAATATATGCTATTAAAGCCTTATTGCTTGCTGGCAAACTGATAATTGTATTACTAGACTAAGGTTTAAGATCCCTGGTTTGTTGGGGGGTTGTTTTCCTTTAGTTTTGCTTTTTAAGCAAATTGGCCATGCATCCCTGTGACTATGAGGAAAATGTTAAAATGGCCGGATGATCAGAAGCATAGTGGAAGATGTCTTTAAAGCTCCCTCAATCTCTTTATCTAGGCAGTTCCTAGGTGTCTATGGCCCTCTAGTGGAAGGGATGCTCAGCTGGACCCCAAGACAACTTCAGGATTTACTTGGGAGATCAACTCCCAGAGGGGATTGCTTGTCTGCAGGTAATCTTATAGTCTGGATATATAAAATGACATTAAAAAACAAAATAGAGCATCTCTGGGGTTTTCCGATATTAGCAATTCAAGATGCTATTAGCTTTGGGATGAAGCAGGCACCATAGTTTGGATCTCAGGAGTTTCTATTGAAGATAACTTAGCTAACTTAATCTGTTTCTTAATCAGGCTTTGAAGCTAAGTGAAGTCAAAAGGTTATTCTTTACTAACTGATTTTGCTAGCTTAACTTCTCAGACAGAAGAAATGCCAGGTTCTGTTAGGCAGCAAAACACTTTACCTCATAATCTGTAGTCTGTGCTATTTACCCTCCTTTTAGAGACTCAGAGCAAGATTTCAAAGGCAAAATGAGAGTTAAGTACACCATTCCCATTGTCTTGCTATGGGATATAGGTAACTAACTGTCCTTTATGTCTTTGAAATCTCTTCTGTCTATAGTAAGTATTGCCCTTCCTGGGTAATTTCAGTTTCTGGTACCTGTCTCACTTTTCTTTTAGGAGGGGGCCGAGCGATGGAGGATTCAGCCATTTTTCAAGCCTCCATGAATGCTTTGTTTAGGAGGGGAGTTAACTCCAGTAGAAGAGAGGAGGAGTCAAATGCAAAACTGAAGCTGGAGGTACCTGCAGTTGGTTGTCTCTTGCCTCCTCTATAATTTCAGACCCAGTCAATAACTTTTGTTTAGGTCTCTTTCTAGATGTTTAAAAAGCAATAAAATCAAATCATTTTGGTAGGCACCTTTGGCCTCTATATATCTTTCTCTTGCTTTCTCTGTCGGTTGTCCCTGACTGTAAGGAAAGGAAAAGCATGGACTATTGCTGGCTTTGCACTCAATGTATGCAAAGCACAAGCCAAGCATGAAAGCTCAGAGTTTGGGAGCAAGCTGGACATGAGGAATCAGTTTATTCTTTCCCATTTTTCTTCCTAGGACTTCAGTGACTGAGACAACCAAGAGCATTAAGCTTGTGTATTTAAAAAAAAAAAAAAAAATCCTTAGAAGAAACGTTTCATGATATTAGTAACTTCACTCTGCCAAGCAGGCAGAGGGTTAACTGAGAAGTAAGGCTTTACGCTGGGAGAGTTTCCATGATCCAGTGGGTCACAAATTCTTCTTCTTCGTTTGATTTCTGCTGCCTGTCAATAGCTGAGGGGGAGCACAGTCTTTCATTTACAGACTAGTAGACTGTGTGTAGAACACTGAAACACAGATGTGTTATGGCAAAAGCAACAGTTATTGCTGCATCAAGACATTTAGTGTCAGGATCACAAATTTAATATTCTGCTTGTCTACTCATATACAGTTATAAGAGTGAAAAAGACCAAAAGGAATTAATGATCTGTTTGGTGTCCAGTAAGCTGCAGAGAGAAAGTGCCAGAATGTAGTTTAATCTGTTTTTAAATGTATTATTTTTACCTGCCAATCTGCTATTTCAAAAGTGATCCGAATGCATTTTATTTTTAAATTAGATGTTTCCCATTTTTATACTCCTGGCAGGGAGAATCACCACTTGATCTAGCAAAACAGAGGAAAAATGTTTGGATGATCAACCACTTACAGGAAGCAAGACAGGCAAAGGGATATGACAGTCCATCCTTTCTCAGAAAGCTGAAAGCTGATAAGGTGAGAAGAACTATAACATATAAAATCCTGCTGTATGTATGTGGATTTTTTTATGTTGGGTGGACATGTGGGTGGTGGGTTTTTGGGGGATTTTTTTTGTTTTTTTTAGCCTGAAATGTGGAGAAGCTTCGGTATCAAGGAAACGTCGTCATCTTTTTGTTGTGACAACTAATTGCAAAAACAACCTTATTCAAGACAAAAGGGGGGGGAAGAAAAACAAGCCTCCACACAGTTATTTTTAGCTTTTGCACTGACTAAACATTAGGAAATACCAAGCAGTGGTACTGCTGGGAATAGTCAAGACTGTCATAAAGCTGATTCTTGGGTATCTGAGGAAATAAGTGTTTTAGATGTCCTGAGCTCTGGTCTCCCTAATTACTCAGTGTTTTCTGTTGAATGATAAAAGAAGTCAATCTTACTGGTATAATGTAATATATGAACCTCTAACTTGGAGGCCTATTATTTCTTCTCAAGTTATTCTTTAATTCTACGGATAGTATTTGATCTTGGTAACTGAGATTTACTTAATATCCCTGTCAGCTTTCAAAATAACCTCCTAATTAGCAAAAACCTGTATGCGTGCAGAATGACCAATTTTAAATAAAGTTCAATTTGAATTCTTGTGATTCTTATATTCAGTTTGGGTTGTTTTTTTTTGAGGTTCTTTTTTGGAGGTGGGGGGTATACATGAGGAGAACTGAAATGCTGAACCTCATGTTACTGAATTAAAGCCTGGTACCTGGAGAGTTGATGTGATCGTACTAAAAGTGACTGAGGAGACAAGAAATGAGAGTATAAAGGGTAACATATTGCTCTGTCGTGAAGAACTGTCTGCCTACCTGTAGCTGGAGTACTTGTATATAATTAATGTTTACTTACAAGTGAGAATATCATATATTTTTCAAGTGTTACATCACTGATTTGTTGTGATTTCTTTAGAGATGCGTTGTATCCTGATAATTAAAGCATTGGCTACAGCCTCTGCTTTAACCCTATGGTCATTTAATAAAGTTAATACTTGTGAGTTGTTGTTTTATGTGATTTGTGCCCTGTATTATGCATAAATGTGTATTGTGACTATACCTCAAATATCCAGGAGTTAAGTGCCCTAATCAGGAATTGTATCTACGTTGTGTGAGGCTAAAAAGGTCCTTTCTTCATAGAATTTTCAATATGAATTTATCTATTACTTATGTAACTTCAATCTTTAATATTCACTATCCAAAATCTACTGTGCACTATGCAGTAGTTCATACAGTTTGGATTTTTAGAAGAAAACTACTGTTGCCTTTATTCTGGATCAGTAGCAAAGTCTCTAAAAGACAGTTCTTGGCAGGGGGAGAGGGGTGAGGAGGGGGACAAGACACCTAATTTGTTATACAGTTTTAGGATGATTTGGGGATGTGGAGGGGAAAGATGTAAACATGGGAAATGACAAAAAAATCTTAATCCTCGCTGTGTGTCAAGCTTGCTAAAAAATTAACATTAACTTTATCACCTGTTCTTTTTATTATAGGACAGTAGTATACAGCCTATTCCTAAAAAGTAAAATTACATATTGATATTTGTTTCTATACAGGAATTCCGTCAGAAGGTGATGCTAGGAACTCCCTTCCTGGTTATTTGGCTGGTTGGGTTTATAGCAGACCTAGACATTGATTCTTGGCTCATTAAAGGGCTGATGTATGGTGGAGTTTGGGCTATGGTGCAGTTTCTTTCAAAGTAAGTGTTTTACCACAACACTATTTAGTGTGTATAGAAGAAGTGTTTAGTTGGCATCTTGTTTCTTTAATAAATAATCTTAAATTTTTATGGGTTTTTTGGGTATGCAGCATTTGTGTTTTGTTGGAATTATTTTTTCTCACTACTTCAGGGAAAGATCTATTGCAACTTAGCTATTTTAATGCTCTGTGGTCTTACAAATTGCCATTGAATTACTCTGGATGAATACCAATGAGTTAACAGAAGCTAACAGCAGAATAAAAATTCAGTCAGTCTCCAGAGGAGGGTGCTGAATGTCTGTCTACAAAGTCATCTGTGTGAATTTTGAAGGGAACAGTCAAGGGGAAAGTTATTTGAAAGGGACAGAAAAAAATGTACAAGTGTGCCATTAAATCCCAGTTTTTTAGAATTAAAATACCCCAAAGTATCTAAAATTTACAGAGAGAAACATAATCAGATATAGGATTTGCAGCTTCTGTTGTTGTTGAAAGGGGTGACTAAAGGAGAAGGCTTCTTTCTAATAATGTATTTTTAATTTGTTACCTAATCATAAAGAATTATAGTTCTGTGTGCACACACATGCATTTATGATTACTTTTAAATATCTGTAAATACACACACACATACACACAGGCATCTTTCAACAGATTCACAAGATCTGTGGGCTACTTATCTGTACTTAGCTTCTCAGTGTCTTATACTACATATATAGAAAAACCTAATATATCCTCACACTTAAGAGCTTTGTGATTTTCTGGCATTGGATGTCATGTCCATTAGAACCATTTGCTCCTCCTTCCTTTCCATTTTTAGAGAAAAGGAAAATATACCTGTTCCTTAATAAATAAATAAATTGTGAATTCTATGTATGGGAATGATTCCCAGATGTACCTTGCTTGCAAATGGCCATTGTCAAAAACTCCTTTGCCCATTCCTTTTTTTGGGGAGCTCTGCACACAGGACAGACAGAACAGGGCTAAGATAACAGCAGGCCTAAGGGACTTTTGATGGCTTTGTCTTCAGAGTGTGTTGGGTATTACCATTGCTTTCTAAATAATCTTCAAGCCAGAGGAAGAATATCTGTGTAAACCAGATCTTCTCTGACTTAACAAAGATCCCCATTAGAAACATCTGTAGGAATCTTTTGAGTTCCTTGGAAAAGTACAGTCTTGTGACAAAGGAACAAGCAAACATCAAGCTCATGATATTAATATGTCTGTCTATATCACTTAGATTTGTCCCACATATATGAAAACTTCTGTTCATTTTGTAAATTCTAGTTTCCTGAAACAGTATTTTCTTGGTTGATGCAATTGCCTTTCATTGATAAGTGTGCCAAAAGCAAGTAGTACTTGGCTGCATTATGTGTACCCCTGCAAAGGTGTTTTTAGCTGCCTGGGCAGCCTCTCACAGTATGTACTATGGAACTGGAATCTTTTTTCCTCAAAGCACTTGGAATGTCTGAGTTACTATTAGACATTTTCTTCTAATATACTCTTATGAATAAGGTATTCTCATATCTATAAACTCATCAGCTTAGTGAGGCTAACTAGTTGTTACGCTCCAAGCCATACTCTATAAAGAAAATGAATGATACTCTTATGCCCATTTCCATTCTCAGATCAGTACTTTCTACAGATTGCTATTTTTATTTCTCAGGATTGTTGAAGTTGGAAGGGACGCTGGAGATTGTCTAGTCCAACCCCCTGCTTGAAGCAGGATCAACTACAGCAGGTTGCTTAGGGGGCTATGTCTGGTTGTGTTTTGAATCTCAAGGACTGAGATGCCACAGCCTCTGGGCAACCTGTTCCAGTGCTTGACCATCTTCATGCTATAAAACATTCATCTCATGTTTAAATGGTATGTCCTGTACTTCAGTTTGTGCCCATTACCTCTTGCCCTTTCACTGGGGTACCACAGTGAAGAGTCTGGCTCCATCTGCTTCATTTGCTCCCATCAGGTGTTTGTACACATTGATAAAATCCAGCCTGATCCTTCTCTTCTGCAAGTTGAACGGTCACAGCTCTCTTAGCCTTTCCTCATGTGCCAGATGCTCCAGTGCCTTAATAATCTTCATCGTCTTTGCTGGACCTGTAAATCCATGTCTGTCTTGTACTAGGGAGCCCAGGACTGGACCCAGCACTTCAGATGTGGTTTCACCAGTGCTGAGTACAGGGGAATAGCCACTTCCCTTGATGTGCTGGCAATACTCTGCCTAATGCAGCCCAGGAGGCTGCTTGTCTTTTCTGCTGATAGAAGCCCTGCTTGTGGCCCTTCACATTGCTTGCCAGGTTCAGCTCCAGATGGACTTTGGCTTTCCTAACACCATTCCTGCAGGCTCAGACAGTGTCTGTATTCCTTCTGGGTCACCTGTCCCTGCTTCCATCTCTTGTATGCTTCCTTTTTATGTTTGAGTTTTGTCAGGAGCAGGCCTCCTGCCAGCTTTCCTTGACTTCCTGCATGTTGGGATGGATCATTCCTGAGCTTGGAGGATGTGCGACTTGAAAATCAACCAGTTCTCCTAGATCCCTCTTCCCTCCAGGACTATATCCCATAGGATTCTTCCAAGCAGGTCCCTGAGCAGGCTGAAGTCTGCTCTCCTGAAGTCCAGGGTTGGGATCCTGCTTTTTGCCTTGCTCCCTCCTTGCAGGATCCTGAACTCCACCATCTCATGGTGACTGCAGCCAAGACTGTCCCCAACCTTCCCCTTCCCCCATCCAGTTCCTTTGCATTTGTAAGTAGGAGATCCAGCAGAACACCTTGCCTCACCAGCTCCTCCATCTCCTGTGCTAGGAAGTCACCATTATTGCACTCCAGAAACCTCCTGGATTGCTTGTGCCCTGCTGTGTTGCTCCTCCGGCAGACCCTGGGGTGGGTAAAGTCCCCCAGGAGGCCCAGGGCGTGCAAATGTGAGGCTTCTTCCAGGTGTCTGAGGAAGGCCTGATCTTCTCCCTGTTCAGGTGGTCTGTAGCAGACACCCACCACAACATTGTTCTCATTCTCTTGAATCCTAACCCATAAGCTCTCAGCTGGCTCTGAGCTGCCTAGGCAGAGCTCTGTGCATGGAGTTGTGCTCTCACATACAGGGCAACTGCCCTTCCTTGCCATCCCAGACTGTCCTTCCCAAACAGCTTTTATTCATCCATGGCAGCACTCCAGTTGTGTGAGCTATCCCACCATGTGTCCATGATCCTGATGAGATCCTAGCCCTGCAATTGTGTGTAGACCTCTAGTTCCTCCTGTTTGTTCCCTGTGCTGTGCGCATTCCTGTACAGGCACTTGAGAGAGGCACCAAGTCTTTCCCAGGAAAGAGCGTGAGAGCTTCCCCCATAGTGTTATCCTCTTGGCACTTCTCTATTTGTGTGCATACGCCTGAGGGGGGCCCACTTCAGCCCTGTGTTGCTGATCACCGGGTCACCCTGCACCCTTTGCTCGCCAGTCCTGTCCACAACTTCCTTGCTTGATTGTGGGTTGTCCTCTCCCTCCCCTGTCATTCCTAGTTTGAAACTTGCCTTACCAGGCTGGGCAGCCTGTTGGCAAAGATGCTTTTGCCCCACTTATTCAGGTGGGATCCCATCTCTTCCCAGTAGTCTTCAATCCTCAGAGGGGGTCCTGTGGTCATAAAAACTGAATCCCTGCTGTCAACACCAGTTGTGCAAACAGCTGGTGACCTGCAGGATCCATCCATGCCTCCTCAAGCCCTTTCCCCTCATCAGCAGAATCAAGGAGAAAACCACACCTGGACCCCATGCCTGTGGCCCTTGCCCAGGCTTCCCCTGACAGTATTGCTGGTGCCCATGTGGAAAAGCAGCAGCAGGGGGTCTGAGGACTGGACAAGCTGTGGCAGCCTCTCTGCAAGGTCCCGGGTCCAAGCCCCTGGCAAGCGGAGCAAACCTCCTTAGATAGTGAGTCAGGTTGGCAGATGGTCCTTTGTCCCCTGCAGGAGGGAGTCTCCTACTGCTGTCACTCATGCTTCCTCCTGGTGCTGCTGTGGGGCTCAGGCTCAGCTGGCTCAGATGCTTTTCTGGACACAGTTCCTGGCCCTTCACCTGCATGGGACTCTCCATTTCCCAGCCTGATAAGGACAGGCTGCCTGCCCCTCCATTCGTCCTGTTTGGAGTTTGGGCTCTGGTATCCTCAGAGATGATCTGCTCAATCTCCTTTTGATCATCTCTGATGCTGTGCAGTCTGCTGCCCTCCTCCCGCAGTTCCTTATCTTGGCAATGCAAGTCCTCAACCAGCACAGTCTCCTGCAGGCAAGGACATAATTTTGTCCAGTTTCTCAAGATTTATGTTTTCTTGAGTTTTATACTTTTGACCTATCTGATGTGTATTTGTTTAACATTCTCTCACTTTCTCTTGTTCTTTGCTTAGTGTTTAGTATAAATATTTTTTTAGGTGCTTTCTATAAAGGCCAGAACTGAATGAAATTGCAGTTACTTCTGCTGTTGTTCTAGTAATACTCCCTTTCCCTGTTGAATTTTAGCTAACCCACTTAGCTGCTTTTTCTCCCTGATACTTTCACAATGGAAAAATACATAGAAGCCACTGAAAGAAAGAAGTTACTGCTGAGTAACTAATACGTGTTGAGATCTGTCTACTCTTAATTATTAAACTTACTCTTCTAGCTCATCTTCCTTACAAAATTTTCTCAAAAGTCAAAAGAAACCTTCAAAGACAGGAGACAGTTAGTTAGTATAATGGAGTAAAATGGGAACTGCTCAGTGCACAAGTTTGTCCAGAGCAACCCTGAGGGCACTGTCGGGACAAAAAGCCAAATGCATCAATGAAAGGATGTTTGAGAAGGAGGTGAAGGAAGTTTTATTTCAAGCTGTTTAGCATTTTAGAATGTGACTTTTGATATGTTTAGCAACTTTTCCTTGAATGTGGAGTCCTAATCATTCATCTAATTTGTGTCAGCTAAATTTAATTTTTTTTCCAGAATATCCCTTAAAATGCAGGATGGTGAGAAACTGAAAAGAATTCAGATGGCCTGCTTTTTTTATTTTGATTGACGAAGTAACTTTTTGTCTTAGAATTTGACAAATTTACTGATACAGGAACTGAATTCAACTGTTTTTCCTCTGACTTTCTGTTGGCAACCGTAATGGAAGCAGAAGACTCGAGAATCAGAAATATTTCAAATATGTAGGCTGATAGCACCAACATCTCTCAATTTTTTTTCTTATGGAAGTAATTTTAAAATGTAATTTTTGGTGTATGGATTTCTTAAATATCTTTGGCATTGAAATCTCTTGTGTAAATGCAGTTTGTAAACAATATCCATGCTGTAGGCTAGGAATCTCACTGATTTTTTTTTTATTTTTTTTTAGCTGCTCTCAGAATTTAAGCAGTCTCCATTTCTTGTCCAGTTCTAGACTGCTGTGGTGTTGTTGACTTGTGAAGTATGCTGAAACTGAATCATGGTTATCTTTAATTAAAAAAAAAAGGGGGTAGGGGGAGGGAAAAAAAAACTATTTTCAAAATACTAAAACTATTTTTTATAAAACTATTGAGCAATTCCAAAACGATCCACTCCAAGATTTTTTTCATGCTGGGAGAACTGAGCATTTTTATTTTAATGTATAAAGATTTTTATAAGACTAGGAAATATGGTGAGTCTATATTAAAACAGTGATCAGTCTTTATAAGCTGATGCTTATATTCTTATAAGCATTATGTGAGCATCAAGCTCAATGTGAGCTGATGCTCACATTTATTAAATTTATCTGAAATACACTTATATACCTACTTCAAATGTGAATGCATAAATTTTAATTAATAACTTTCAGCTATGACCATTCAGCTGGGCAGGTTGAAAACAGGTATTTCTCACAAACTTTGAAGGTAAAAGTGAAGAAAATGTTTTCATGGAGTATTTTGAAATATCCCATGTAGTCCACTTTTTAATAGGAAGTGCTTTTCGCAAGTGGTAGCTCATGTTTTATGTTTTATAAATTGAAACTTATTATGTGGCATTGCTGCTCCTTTTCAGGTCATTCTTTGATCATTCCATGCACAGTGCATTGCCTCTTGGAATATACTTGGCAACAAAATTCTGGATGTATGTGACGTGGTTCTTCTGGTTTTGGAATGATATCCTTTTCCTGTGTTCAGTAATATTTTTTTTCATATTAGTAATACAAGGTAATACCCAGAGTTATCCTACATGTGAAAGTAAGTAAACTAATTAAAATTTTAAAATAGCTATCTTCATTAAAAAATAAGTTTTCTGTGTTGATAAATAATATTTTTATTGCTTTAAAAATGTACACACTTACTGCTTTGCTTCAGTAAAGCTTGAAACTCATTTACAATGGTCTACAAAATCTGCTATACTTTATTTCTTAACTGTAAACAATTGTATAAACATGCTGTGAGTTGACAAATTAAATTGTGACTTTTTTTTCAAGTATCAGACACTGTGTTCTTCTGAAAGGCATAGATAATTTCCTAGTGTGTATTAATTGTAGTGGAAATAGCCTTATAATTAGTTCTTCCCAAAGATTTTGTAGATTTCACTTCATACAAACTGTGGATATATTTTTAAGTTAACTGTATTTTCAGTCTTTGAAGATGTATGTGTTAACAACACTAGAATATAGAGATTCCACATATGCCCATCTCTTTCTTTGACTGTCTGCCTAGATATGAATGTTTCATACTCACAGGGTAGAAATTGATTCAGAGTTCATTGAAAAATGTCAGTTGCCCACATTAAAGAGATATTCAAATTTTTAAACTACTTTCTTGGGTATTGTAATTACAATAACTTAGAAATGGAATAGAGATTTAATGTATTCTGTTAAATTTTTAATACAGTTCTTCTAGTTGTGACTACTTGAAGTGAAATTAGTATTTATGATAGATGTTGGCTTGGCTTTTCTAGAAATTGTTTTCCTTTTCAGCCTTAAAGGAGTTGTAGCATGAAATAGGGTGGTAGCAATGCAACCTTTTTATCATCTTGTCAATATGTTCTCAAATCTTAGCTGAACAAGCCTCACATTCTTGGGCTGAGAACACAAAGTAGACCCTGTTTTCATACTGCCTTCGGCTTCCGTGCTGATAGTGTTGCAAAGTTGCCACTGTGAGTAAGAGTAAGAGCTATCTTGGTATAATATTAAGAGCCTGTCGCAGGACGACCGGCTGTCTTACAGTCCCGGACCGTGTAGGTTTCATGTGGCACGAGGGAGGGGAGGAGGGGGAGAGGGGATTTACTGCATGACTCCACAACTTGTTTCAAAGACCAAAATTTACTACAGAAGCTGCAATGGTACAAAGCAAGAATTCTTGTTAACAGAAACTCAGCTCAACTAGAATAGTTATTTCTAATTACATTAAAAGTTATGCTAACAGTAACTACTAAGTAAACAGAAAAGGATAGCTAATTTATACTAACTGTAAATACCCAAATGAATGAACTAGGCAAACCAATTCTGATCGATCTTATCCACGCATTGCCTCAGCGGCCAACGTACACTCAATCCCAGGGAAGTAACTGCGGGAGGACGTCCCTGTCCCGAGGGGCTCCGCAAGCTGGCACACCCGCTGTCACCCGGGAAGAGCCAAAGACGGCCTCCGGGGCCAACCTGTTTGTACCCTTCAGGGGAAGGTGGCGGTGGAGTCGCTAGGCCAGTCGCAGTTCCCTTCACGCAGGCGCAGTCCCTGGCTCTTGGCTGCTGCGGGGTTCAACTCTCCTCCCTCGTTGTTACGACCATCGCACCCACGGTCATGGGTTGGGGGGGGGGGGTGGCCGAACACCCCCAAGGGCAGGCTAGCTGCCTCGTACGCTCTTCAGCACTGAAGAAAGGAGTTTGAGTGACTGCGAATGACTGCTTGACTCTTGCAGTGGGGGTCCCAAGGAGAGATCCCATAGCTGGGGTAAGGAGGAGTTAATTCCAGTCTGCAGTGGGGCCCCAGCTGTGAAAGCAGGTGTTATCTCTCAGGGTCCTGATGAGGAGGAGGCAGTTCTGACCACAGCAATTAACACTGCCCCAGCAGCGAGAGGAGGCTTTTGTCTCTCAAGGTCCAGGTGGAGATAGTCCAGGCTGCAATTAACACTGCCCCAGCAGTGAAAGGAAGCTTTTGTTTCTCAAGGTCCTGGGGCCCAAGCAGGCCTTATCTCAAAGTCTTGACATCCTCCCTTTTGGAGTGTAAAACACAGGAATTCAGGCTACTTGTAACTGGCACCAAATGTATATGGGGGGGGGGGGGGGGAAGCTGGGAGCATCCCCCCACATTCCCACCCCTCAACTCCATCGACACCTTCCATACTGTGTAGTTACGGTGAGAACACCTTTTACTTACACAGGGGTATAGACAGTTGTAATAGTGTTACTTTCCAGGGTTTCAGGTACATGGCCTATTGGTTTTATGAGTACATATTTAATCTGTAATACTGAACATTCAACAATGTGATGGATACATCCAAAAGCAATGCAAATTACAATAGATAATAGCAATATAGATAATATAAATCGCAGTAAACTATTCAACCATAAAACACAGTTGACCCTGAAATAAAGCTCGTGCAATTGGAGGATAATGTAGAAGGTAATGATCTCGGGGTGAAGTGGTGTCAGAATTAAACAGTTCCAGGTATGAGTTTCCTTTGGGAATATCCATGAAGTCAGGGGTTTCCACGGAGATCCTCTGGGATTGTCAGAGACAAACCATGCACAGGAATGCAACTCACATCCAAACCCATCCCCCCAGGTGCAATCAGTACCACAGTTTTTGTTGAAGTTCACTGTTCAAGGGTCTCCAGGGTAGGTATCATTATTATACTGGTAATGGCATGCACTTCCACAGTTCGAGCTGAACTTGGAAGGTTGCTTTATACACCAATGTATGTTATCTGGTATGGTTGACCACAGGACAGAATGATCTCCTCGGTCCCAATCACTAGTGTCAGCTGCCAGCCCCCAAGGAAGAGAAGAGCAAGGTCTAGGAACCTTGCTACTAAGATAATATCTAGTACAAATGGCAGTGTCATTCCAGCAGTGTGCAGGCCAGGAATAATTGCTGTCAGCTGCATAAGAGGTAAACATAAATGAGCCAGCCTTCTTCCAGAGGTTGAGGAGACACTCCCCCCAGTCAGAAGGTGGGTATGCATGGATTTTCAGTGCTGCCTCATCCATTGACTCAGGTATATGCAGGCAGGCTCTTATGGTGGTTTAGTTGGCCAAATTTATGAATTTGTTGTAGGATTAAATTATTTTCAAGATGTTGGATGGTGAATTTACTGGCTCGGCTGGTTCCATTTGACAACACAGCCACCAGACATTTCTGTGCTAATTTTGAGGAGCAATATTCAAGGCCTAGCACACATATTGCTAGAATTACCACAGCAACTATTAGTACCCATTCCCATCCTAGCATCACCATTCAGAATCGTTGGAGTCCTAATCATGTCTGTGAAGGGGATGGTGTCAGCAACATTCTTTCTTGTGCTTGAACATGAAACCTGAAAAACAAAAGAAACTAGGTCTTGGGGAGGTGCCCCCAAGCCTGTGGAACATGAATTTCCTTCCCTCCTTCGAGGGCAATTATTTAGGACCGAGGACCCTTAGGTCTCTTTAAAATACTTTCAAAAGTCCCCAGAGTCAGGAGTCAGACTTGTACTTTGGCACCGGGTGCTAAGCAGGGGGCAAGTTCTAACAAGTTTCTTTGGGGAAAGAGCTGTTCTGTCATAGGTGGAAAAGTGTGTGACAAGGGGTGACCAGCAGGTCTAAGCTGCTGGTTCAGGATTCTAATAGATGTCCAGAGCCTATCACTCCATCAGGCATTAACAGGGATGTATGCATATTAGGCCTGAACAGACTTCTACCAAGATATATTTCCACCCCTGGGCTGCTTGAGAAATTTGAGTCCCTGTATTTATTAAAAATTGCACCAGAGCACATACCACTCCGGTGGGCAATACTACATGAGGTCCCCCTTTATTATCTTATTGAAATGCCTGCAGCTCCTGGACGGGGACCGTTGTCCGGGGCTCGGGCAGACCTAGTTTTCCAAATCCACCCCAGTTATCCAATGCAATTCCTTCTGAATTTCTTTATGTGGACTACCAGAAAAAGGATTCTGCTGGTCCACCCCTACTGGGGAAGCAGACGGGGACCTGCCTGGGTCAGGGCAACCCCATTCCGTCTTCAGAAGGGCCTCCGCCAGTGCCTGCAGCTAAGGAGTAGGCATTCTACATAAAGCCACCCTAGGAATACCTGCCTTAAGGGCCTGCCTCCACAAATCACTTCTGTGTTTACCTGCCTCTGCATTCCGGGACTGAGGCATTTCTCTGTTCCTTTGACTTAACAGTGCAGGCAGTCACTGCCCAGACTGGCTTTGGTTCACGGGAAGCTTCACTCTCTGCCCCCATTTCCCAAACTAAGGTCAGAGCCCGTTGACTCACTTCCCCCCATGTCAACGGGGCATTTTGAAGCTCATTCTTAACACTAACCAGTGCAAGCTTGACAGCGGGTGTAGCACCCCTTATTAAGGGTCCCAAGCAGACTGGATCAGCATGGGCTTCCACAGGGGAATCCAGGGGAATGTTCCCTGAAGGGCCCCAGCCAAATCCTTTAAGCTCGCACAACTGCTCCATGGCAGTTCTTAGAAATCCACGGGTTAAGTCTCCTACTGTCTCTGCTGGCAGACAGGCTGCCTCGCCTCTCTCTAAACGAGGCACACTGCTACACCAAACTGCTATGCGGTGGGTAATGGACGCAGGATCCTGCTGGGCGCCAGACAGAACCACTCCTGGCCCCCAATTCCCTGACGCCTCCGAACCTAAGAGAAGGATACGATCACCCCCATCCTCTCACACGCAAGTCGCATATCCCAGAGGGGTTTCCTCCCAGCTGATGGCTATACTGATCAGCTATCCTAATCAATGCCTCTGGATCATAGCTAATAGTCTTCATGACTGTGCAAGGTGGAGCCTCTCGCCCACCCGTGGTGTCCCACTTCACCACAGGTCTCACTGCAGTGGTCTCACTCACAGAGTTCTCATCGTCCGAGGGCTCGGACAGATCAGAGTCAAACCGAATATCTCCGTCCCAATGCTCAGGACCAGCTCTGACTAGAGCTCTAATCTTCAAAGGATCCGGTGTTCTTCCCCCAGACGCTAACTGTCGAGTCAACATACATTCGACCCGAGTCTCCAACTGCTGAATGCAAGCTCTGTCATTCTGCGCAGTTGTTTTCTGAGACTGCAACTGAATCTCCAAAAGTGAGGCGTGCCTCCAGATCTTTAATATGCTTGTCTTTCTCATCTGATTCAACAAACACCTTTTCTCAGCATCTCCTGCTGACAAACAAGAGGTAAGCATCTTACACACAATGCCTTTACCCTTTTCATTTTTCATCTTATCTCGTGTGGCCTCTAAATGACGCATGATCTCTTTTTCTCAATCCCGATTACTCTCAGCCCACTGCTGGTCAAAATTTGGGTTCTTAGGGATGCCATGCCTCTGTAAATATCCTTCCAAAGCCCCCATCTCATCAAACCACAACCCCAGTCCTGGTACCAATAATGTCATGGGATGACCGGCTGTCTTACAGTCCCAGACCGTGTAGGTTTCATGTGGCACGAGGGAGGGGAGGAGGGGGAGAGGGGATTTACTGCATGACTCCACAACTTGTTTCAAAGACCAAAATTTACTACAGAAGCTGCAATGGTACAAAGCAAGAATTCTTGTTAACAGAAACTCAGCTCAACTAGAATAGTTATTTCTAATTACATTAAAAGTTATGCTAACAGTAACTACTAAGTAAACAGAAAAGGATAGCTAATTTATACTAACTGTAAATACCCAAATGAATGAACTAGGCAAACCAATTCTGATCGATCTTATCCACGCATTGCCTCAGCGGCCAACGTACACTCAATCCCAGGGAAGTAACTGCGGGAGGACGTCCCTGTCCCGAGGGGCTCCGCAAGCTGGCACACCCGCTGTCACCCGGGAAGAGCCAAAGACGGCCTCCGGGGCCAACCTGTTTGTACCCTTCAGGGGAAGGTGGCGGTGGAGTCGCTAGGCCAGTCGCAGTTCCCTTCACGCAGGCGCAGTCCCTGGCTCTTGGCTGCTGCGGGGTTCAACTCTCCTCCCTCGTTGTTACGACCATCGCACCCACGGTCATGGGTTGGGGGGGGGGGTGGCCGAACACCCCCAAGGGCAGGCTAGCTGCCTCGTACGCTCTTCAGCACTGAAGAAAGGAGTTTGAGTGACTGCGAATGACTGCTTGACTCTTGCAGTGGGGGTCCCAAGGAGAGATCCCATAGCTGGGGTAAGGAGGAGTTAATTCCAGTCTGCAGTGGGGCCCCAGCTGTGAAAGCAGGTGTTATCTCTCAGGGTCCTGATGAGGAGGAGGCAGTTCTGACCACAGCAATTAACACTGCCCCAGCAGCGAGAGGAGGCTTTTGTCTCTCAAGGTCCAGGTGGAGATAGTCCAGGCTGCAATTAACACTGCCCCAGCAGTGAAAGGAAGCTTTTGTTTCTCAAGGTCCTGGGGCCCAAGCAGGCCTTATCTCAAAGTCTTGACATCCTCCCTTTTGGAGTGTAAAACACAGGAATTCAGGCTACTTGTAACTGGCACCAAATGTATATGGGGGGGGGGGGGGGGAAGCTGGGAGCATCCCCCCACAGAGCCCATGTGATGGGAGAGGACTGTTGCTTCATGTTTAAAAAAATAAAAAAGTCTAGTATTCATCAGGAAAGAAATTTTTTTATATGTATTAATACAAAATAGTTACTGAAATTTAGCTATTGAAATAGTTATTTAGAAATTCTTGTCATTCTACCAGTCTCATGTTTTGACCTGTTTTCTAAGTTTTTATTTAATTAAATTTATCAGTAAGTGCTGAATGAAGAAAACAAATACAATATGAATAACAAAAGGTTAAGTTAAATAGCTATACTTAAAAGTGGAGGTATACTTTTCCAGTTCTTATGGAGAGGAGTAGATACTGTCTAAGTATGTCATGCAACTAGACTGAAGCTGCTTTTCTGTTCTTTTTGATATGAAAACAAGCCTGACTTTCAGCCAATAATAAAATACAGGTTTCTTGGGCAATTATAACTACTAAACCATCTCAGTTTTGAGTCTCTGCCCTCTATACCTTGTAATTTTTCTTTAGCAGTGTTGGCAAGCATGCATTTCCATGTTTTGGGGGCTGCAAATGCATTACTATGTTACTATGAAATGCGTTCTCATGCTAATATTACATCATCTTGAAACAAACCTAAGAATGTATCCACTGTATGTGCAACTTGCTATCAAAATCATATACCATACTAAAATAGCTGCCACGGCCAACATGATATGATAATGGTCGTTATCTTAATGTAGAAAGCTGTGCCTTAAAAAAGCACACTATGAGAAAGCAAGCTGGCAAATTGAGATTTTTATCAACCTTTGTACGAACTTGGTGAGGTTTTTTTTACTTCCGTTAGTTGTTAATTCTGATTAGCATAACCTGACGTTCATTTTTGTCAGAGAATAATGTTCATTGTTCACTGAAAGTAGTAAGCATAGAAAATTAATTAATCTGATATGAAGTTCTGACTTCAGAATAGTCAGTAAAATACTACACTGCTTCTGTAACTTAAAATAGATACCTCAGAATCTTTGCAACAGTCTTTTTGTACACAAAAGTAATAGTCTAAAAATATCAGTTGCTACTAATTGCTCTCATTAGAGCTGACACAATTCTGTGTGACAAGCTGTGCCAGAGACTTGGTCCTTGAAGCCATCTTCCTTTAATTGATCATTTTAAATTGAAAATCTCTGTAATAAGATTCCAAATTCATTTTTCTTCTTCTGGAAAATTGCCCTGTAACTTTATTGGAAGAAAAAAAAAAGAAAGAAAGAAATTACATGCCTGCTCTATTTTTATAGCATGAGGCACACTATTGTGGTTGGAGTAAGAGTTCTTGTATTTTTACAGCTGTATATGATTACTTACAGCAGACCAGGGTACTTTATACTACTACTTTATACTCTATAATGTTGAAGTGATATCTGATGAAATTTGTCCTGGCAGTTTTCACAGATCCTGACAATGTTTTGCTCATAAATAAAAAGTTTCTAATATTAAACAACTATCAGGAATTGCCTTATTGGAACTTTAAATGTAATATTATAAGTAATATAAAAGTCTTTTTTTGCTGTTTTACTTGAATATTGAAGTGTTTAGTAGGAATTTGTTTCCCTGTAGATCCTTATAAGGTGTTTGGTTTTCTAGGTTTAATTCTAATGAGGCAAAAAGGACAGTAGAAACAGTGCATCACAAATAACACACATAATCAAAGACTGACAGTGCATTTTGTTGAATATCAGGGTGGTTGCATGAAAAATAAGGCCTTCTTTAAATTGTAAGACTTAATGATGTGTCTTTTAAATGAGCGATCTTGAAATTAAACTCAAACAGTTCATACCAATCTAACGTACTTTAGCAAATGTTTTCATTCTACTGGATTTTTCTCAGCAGCTTCTGAGACTGGTATATTTTTTAAAATAGATGGTGTATTTTTTAAAATAGAAATACTATTCTTTCTGAGAATGAGAAAGTTATGGCAGACGTATTTATGGAATGGAAGCATAAGACCATAAATTCATATATCTTTTTCTTCTTTTTGTGTTTTTCTTTTTTTCTATTTTTTTAAGTCTTAGAATAACCTAAATTGTGTGTTAACACAATGCTTTTCAGAAGTCTTTTTGGTCCATAGCAAAGAAAAGGTGTTGTGTTTCACTCTCTCCATGTGTTCTCATCTTCAGTTCTTTGCGGAGTAGGGGCAATTTCACCAAGGAAAGAAACAGTCTTACACACTTAATCATTGTATTTTAATTTAGTTTTATTTTTAAAACAAACAAAAAAAAGCATTTGAAAGCACACTTTTAATCAGGTGAGACTAGAATTTCACATTTCATTCTTTGCCTTTAATGTTTACAGGTAGACTGTTCCCTTTTGTCCTGTGAAAATTCAGGGCACATGTACTGAGTCTATATCTCAGTTGTTCATGAGGTCTCCTTTCAGTTACAGCTGAACAAATAGTGCCTACTATGTCAGAAGGTTCTTTCACTGCACTGTTTTTCTAAGATATCTGGGTTTGCAGTAACACGAAATATTCACGGTACGATTTTGTTTGGTTCTACCCCTTCCATTTGGTGCACCTGGGAGTATGCAGTTTTCATTAATTGTTAAGTTTTTTTAGTAGAACATATGACTTTCAGTGCTGAGGTAATGAGATGATAAAAGCCAAATTATTTACCGTTGATTGATACTTCATTAGTCATCTTTATCTGATTTCAAATACACTTAAGAGTGGTGATTGTTTTTAGGCAAAGGAAAGCAAACAGCATGTGCACATTTTTTCAAGGCGGGATCTTTCTTAGCACTGAGTGTAAGAGAATTCATCATGATTTTCATGCTTTCACAAAGCTGTTATAGTGGTGTAGTGTTTTAAAAACTGTACCAAGCCAATTGGCAAAGTTATGTAGATAAAGCTAAAACATACATATTATCAAAATTTTACAGTTAGTATCAGGAAAAAGTAAAAAGAGGCCAGCAGTTGTTTCTGGGGGGAACCAAAGACCAAAGAAACCCAAAGCCCGGAAACAGCTATTCACAATTTCTGTTGTCTTCTCTAAATATTTTTTATAACTAAAAAATAAAAAAATTCAGTGTGTGGGGGTGATGGCAGTGAATGAACTTTTTTGTGCAAGCTAAGGGATTTTTCCTTATACTACCTAGATGATGGAGGTAGAGAGCCTTTGTAGAGCTTTATTTGGTAAAAAATGGATATTGTGTAATATCTAGTCAAATGAGGCAGCCTGTGGACCTATCTGCTGCTGTTGTCAACCTGTACTCTTGGATCCAAATGTGCAGCTGGTGCAGATCGACACATTCGTCAGCTTGTATCAATCTCTGACAGCTTTTACTAGCAGCAGATCTTTCTCTTTAGGGAAAAAGGGCTTTACTGTTAGATTAGTAGTTAATGGAAGGGTGCATTTTGATATATAATGTGCAGTTTGGCTTGGTTTCAGGCCCTGTTGTATGATGTGTGGTTGAGATACCAGGAATTTGCATGTATTTGGGCCTTTTCAAATAGGTGGTGCAGTTCAGGATAAAAAATGAGCTCATCAAATGTTTACATCACTCATCGAGTTGGGGAGGGGGGTGCTTGATTTTGCTTTTCATTTTAACAAGGCAGTCTTTTTGCCTCAGCGTTTCCTTGGAATGATTGTATTGATTAGGACTAAAAGTAATAAGTGTTTCATGGACGTTTCTGCATTGTCTCACACAGTGAAAACTGGAGAGGCCTCATAAAAGATGGCCAGTTGGTGGCAGTGCAGAAGGTAAATATCTGCCAGGATCATGCTTTTTACAGCCCCTAATACGTTAATGTGCTTTTTCTTCACATGATTGTAAGTAATGAGGACATCAGGACAAAATGAGGCCCTGTCTCTGGAGAAGTGATTCCCTACTCTGTAGCTAATGCAAAACTGCAAGGGTTTCTTATGTATGGAGAGTTTTGAGAGATGTCTGTGATGTAAGTTGCTGTGGTCTCTTCTGAAGTAAGCTTGAGAGAAGAATTCAAGATACATAATTTTGGATACCTCTAGTATGGACATCCATATCTAAGCAAGTTGTTGAAGCTCTCTATAGCCAGTGGAGAGAAATAGCCATTGTAGGGCATTGCTTGTTTCATTATTCTACATATTTTGCTGCTGAAGATAGGTGGGAAGTAGCTTTTTCTTTCAGTTATGTATAAAGGCAGCCTGAGTGATTTAAGGTAGGTGAGAGGAATCCAACAGTTGGAGGGGTTTATCCTGTTCCACATCCGATGCTAGAAATGGCCTGGAAGAGACGGCTTTAACATTGCACCCCCATTCAGAGCCTGCGCAGTTCGCAGCCCTTCTGTCCATTTTTTCTTAAATCTTACGAAAGGCTTGTTTTTGAAAGTACTGATGAAAAATACTGCTGACTTTTAGTCTTTCACCACTTTGTTACTGCTGCCCGATACCTAAGTCTCCTTTCCTGTGTGGTCTCCCAGCATCTCCCATCCTCAGCATCCAAGTACTTTATCTGGCACAGTTCAGGTTGCCAGCATGGCACTCAGCTGCCATGACGGTGGGGGAAGGAGAGGCAGAACTCGGACTGTGCAGCAGTCTCCTGCCTTCTCCCTGGGTTTTATGCAGTACTTGTTTAATGGGGGAAGGCAACATGCAAAAAAATTCTACATGCTGAATTTCTACTCCTGTGGCTTGGATCCATGTATGGCTTCACGGTCGCAGTACTATGTTGTCCAAATTTAAGTCAGTAAAATAAAGAGGCCAAAACCTTAAGGTCATAAAACCCTTTTGCGGGATAAAAAATAAATTGTCTTTTCCCCTATCTTCTTTAACAGTCTAGACATGACGTACAGTAATTAGGAATGGTTCATATAATTTTTTCAATTGTACCTTTATTGTTTGTAACAGATGTCTGATTAAGGGATTTTTTTAAATGAAAAACAGTTTTCATTGTTGTGGCAAAAACACCAGTGATAATATTAGCATTATAAAGAAAACGTAAGCTCTTAAAGCTTAACAAATAAGTTGAACTCACTTATTCTTGGCAGCAGTTAGCTTTAGAAGAAAAATAGGAAGAAATTAGATTGTATAAAAGTTAAACTTGGAGCTTTTCATATGTAATGCGTCAAATAGAACTGTGTGTGTTTAGCTTATAATATACCTGTTTTGTTTTCCCTATTATAAACTTGCTGGAAATGGCTTGTTACAGGAAAGATTAATTAGCCTTTAGTGAGTTAATGCTAACAGTCTACTATATAAGGAACATAATTAAAATGTGAACTTAACTTGCCAGGTTTTTTTATTGGAAATTTACAGCCAGTCCTTCATCCAACAAAAAAGGGAAGCAAAATTTATTCGGGATACGCTTCACATTAACTTTGTTCTTAGCATTTCAGAAGTCAAAAGAGGCCTTACTTAAATTTATTAAAATTTCAAATTTATTTCACGTCACAAGAGCAGTGTAGAAGGATTTTTAGAGACCTACTCTTATTGTGTAGAACTCTTTTTTTTTCATTTTATATTTGCTTGTCTCTGTACCATGCAGATTTGTTTAACAATATTTTATGAACATTTTTTTCTGAATGCTACTTAATGCCTTTCTTATAAACTTTCTTTCAAGTTTCTTTCTAAGAAACTTTCTTCCTCTTCCATATTTCACATATATTTTAATTTCAGAACTGATTGTTTTTTTTTCAAAGCATGCACAAATTTTTGTTGTTTTTTTTTAAAGTTTTGGATAGCAATTCAGTACAAATTGCCACCTAATGCTTGTTTTTAAGTCTTATATGCAGGGTTTTAAAATGCAAATGCACATTAAACTTTAATTACAGAAAAAGCCTTAATGACTACCAAATTAGAGATAAATATTCATCTAAGTAGCTCAGAATATAGTGTAGTTTGAATGTGCAGCAATTTGTGCCGTAATAGTAAAAGTGTCCGTTTTAGGTGGTTAATACTCTACAGGCTTCTGCCAGTAGAGCTTTGTCGATTATGATATCTCTTTGCATTTATGACTGAAAGCTGGCAGCTATTTTTAGTGTTGGTCGGGTCTTTTGTAGATGTAGTAACAGAGTAAATACTCCAGTTTTCCAGCATTTAGGGAAGAGATCTGTCTGAAGTATTTGGTTTTCCAACATCATTGCTAGGAAATATTTTGATTCTGTGAACAGATGTCAAGTTTTGTGAGACTGTGCATGTTAGGTGGAAAATCATTCAATGCAGGAAATTTATTTTAAAGCTAGTGGTTATTTTCCATCTTTATATAGTAACTGAATTTTTAAACATTTCCAGGGAATACTGAGTCCTGTGTTTTTATAACTATTAGTAGATGTGTTAGTATGTTAAAAATAACTTTCATTGATGTGAAATAGAAGTATTGCTTTATAAAAGGACAAGGTTTCAGACAGTACCTTTCTTGGAGATAAGTGACATTTGAGACATGATTGCCATGTAACTTCTTTGTAGCACAATTCCTTATATGGCTAAAAGCAGCCTTTTTTGTCATCTGATTGGAATTTCAAACCAATGAAGACATAAGCAGTCAAATGAGTTTCTTATAAGTAGCACTTTGAGATGTTTATTGTGAAAACAGGAAACACTTTAAGTTTCATGGAATTTAATTTACTTAAGCGAAGAAATAATGATAAAAACTGAACAATCATTATTCATGTTTTAGAGTGTAAGTACTTTAAAAGTGTCTCATGGAGAACAGCATTTTAAAAATAAATAAATTTTCAAGTTTGAGCAATAGAGAATACTGAATACAAAAGAAATTCTTACAACAAAACTGGTTTGGTTAATTCAGAACACTACAGTGACTCAAGAGCATTTGTTAAAAATTAAATTCACTTTGTATTTATTTCAAAATTACCAGTGTTATTAATTCATCTCGCAGTGGTGTTTTCAAAAGCAACTTTGATTTTAAACTTTAGAATCCTTGACTTCAAACACATCTCAATTTTTTCTTTATACATCTTCCATTCCTCGCTAATAGTGTTGCACTTTTCTACAATTTTGGAAAATCCTGGAAATCTGATCCAGGAATCATCAAAGCCACAGAAGAACAAAAGAAAAAGGTAACCATGAGTTATTCTAAAGCTGTTGTCCTTCAAGGATGGTTTACCTTCTGCCAGTTGGTCTGAGTAGTTTGCTGTTTAGTACAGGAAACGTCAATAAATTGTATAACAGAATGGCTAAAATATTGCAAGGTTTTTCCTTCATTTGTCATCCAGATTTCTTTTTTAATTTGAAAGATATGTCTTACTGGTCCAAAGTTGCATTGAGTAACAAAATGAAATTGCAACTTAAATTTACAAGATAAAAAGTTTAAAAAGCACTTAGGTGAAAATGAAAATGTGAAGTTACTGAATTTTGACTTAGTGAAACAAAAATGACTGACTATGGAATAAATGTTAGTTAATTTGTTTCTCTTAAAAACTTTCCATATTTTCTATCATCTCAAGTTTTGTTTTCCTTTGTGTCTAAATATGTTTGTCTGAATGCCAAATACTTTAAGGATAAAATAAGCCAAATCCCTGGCAATCAGTTCTTTTTTGTTTTGGTTTACATATTAGAGATAATATGTATGATCTTACAATAATTTTCTGAGACTTGATAACACTATTGTTAGCAATTCTAATTTTTTTTATTGAAATGCATTTTTCTCAACAGTTAAACTGAGGATTGAAAATGACAAAATTAAAAGCAGCAGAAACATTTTTTTGTTTCTTTTTTGGGCAAGATTCCTAAAAGTTCACATCCCACCAGAAGTCAATGAGATTTGTCCTCCTAGTTCACACTGATTTGTAAAAACACCTGTATGGATTGACATCAGACCACTGGGTATTATGACCATATATAGGGATAAAAATGTAATAGCCTTTAAAAAATGCTGTGATTGTTTAGATGACTTTTGTTTTTTGATTCGTTGTTACTGGGTTTTCTTAGTGAATGTGCAGATTTACCATGAAGATTCCTTTTCTATTAGTGCAAATTTGCCAAAATGCATTCTAGTCTACGTACTATTCCTTCAACTGGACTGAATAATTACATACAACTTTAGAACAATCAGCAACTGCACTCTGGTTCTGATTCAGCAAATTGCACAAATATGCAATTCATTTGATCTACTTGCGTAAGTAGTTGAATGTGGGCATAAAACCTGTGCTGAGCTGGATATGACTTGCAGAATGCAAATTCTTCAGTCACATGCATATCAGTTTATGAATGTTTTGGATTTTTTACACTGCAACTAACTGAATTATCAAACTATCTATTATCGGGGCAGAAACCACTGTGGGGCATATACTTTAACTTGGCCCAGTGTCGTACTTTCTCCCCTGGTTTCATAATCCGTCTCCAAATGTGTTTAGGTTAGGTTGAGTTAGCCTTTAGCTGTTGAACAATTAAGTAACCCAAAAATTCTTTCAATTCCAGATGACCAAGTTAAGTATGTTTGGAAATGTGCCGTAAGCAACATTTTCAAGTGTTTATTCTTCTGATACATCTTGCCCATTTTTGGTCTAGTTATTACAAAATAACCTGAGTCACTCCAAAAAAATTAATAATAACTAAAAAAAATTAAAAAGCACAGAGAATAGACCTAAGGTTTACAAAGCACAGAAAACTGTCTCTCAACTTGAGCACTCCTGAGTCTCTATGCATTATAAATTTTAAGGAAAGTTTTATTTAAAAGTGTCTCTGCTCCTGCTCAGTTCTGTTCTCCTAAACTTTGGGATCTCACTGGTGGATAATTGCTGAACTCCAGTGTTGAGCATCACAACATGCAAATTCCTTTGTGCACCTCTTCGTTAGTGTACAGATACTTCCACTGAAATCAGAGGAACTATTTGTGAAATTCTCCAGAACGTATTAGAATATCAAAAGCCAGACCAGCAGAAATGAGAAAACTGTAAAGACTGTTCCAGACTGAAGATTGGCAGTTGGCTTGGATTGCAACCTCTTATCGCCCTGAGATCGGCAAAGAAAGCATTAAGACCCTGATTTGCTCCTGAAGTATTGATTGTAGCTTTTACTGACTGTTTTGAGGAAAGAATTCCAGATTCTAGAATGTTTCTATGCACTTTTCTGACCAGTTATTAAGTGGACTATCTTGGGGGAAAAATTTTGCAACTTCAGTCAAGTTCCCCATGTTGTTGGTCATCATCTCATTCAGAAAGTGGTATGTGACACACAAGATATTCATGGTTTGAAAGTGAACAGCAGACTAGCCTATTTGTTGTTAGGCTGTTTATGCTGAACGGATTCTTTCGGGATCAAGGAAGGCTAGTTTGGCAAACGGTGCTTTCAGGGAATTTTCCAGATGTTGCAAATTTCATTTAAACCTTCTTGTGGCACAGATTTCAAATGCTGAATTCTAAAAGTTGTTGTAAACAAGTATTTTCATTTCATGGAATAATAGGTTGTTTCCTTTGCAACAATGGAATGGATACTGAAGGAGCGCACAAAATAAAAAACTATCAATTCCTGTGAAGGAATAGGGATGCTTTAACAGATATTTGCTTCTGTGTATCACTTGATCCATAAGTATAGCATTATCTGTAAGAGACGGGAGATTTGGTTTGCTTTATACCTTTCCTTTGTAGAAGCTCAACATCTAAGGGAAGAGGTGAATATAGATTTGAAGGTTTTGGTGGGATACTTCTGGAAATAAAGTCTGTTTTTTAGAGTGACCGATCCTGCTAGCTTCCTGAAAGGTCTTGTGTGGTCATGTTTAGAAAATCAGCTTCATTATTTTTGATAGGTTTAACATCAGGCTAGTCAAACTGGTGCTAACCACTGTGTGGATGTATCAAAATTAACATAAGCTTACTTTTTCTCTAATTAAATCTGGGTAGAATAGGAATGACTATAAGCTAGAATTCTTTCAGAAAGAAGTGTCTATATTGGTTTAATTAAGTAGGTTTAAAATCAGTTTCAGCTGAGTTTGTTGTTCCTGTGTGTAGAAAATGCCTGAGATAGAGTTCACAATCCTAGGTCTGAGATGCAAATACTATATTGGTTGTCAGCACGTGTCTGTATGCTAAATTCTCATTTCATTTCTTTGTTTTTTCTGCAGACAATAGTAGAACTTGCAGAGACAGGAAGTCTGGACCTCAGTATATTCTGCAGTACCTGTTTGGTAGTGTATTTTTTTTTTTATCAATTGCGGCTCTGATTTTATTTATTTGTTTTATTCTGGGCCAAAACTAGATATTCATATGCTGAATACATTTTTTGCTTTAATCATGCAATTTCAAAGACGGACTGTTTTTGCAATCTTTCATTAAAGCACTGTTTTCATTTAATAATGTATCCATACACAAAAACCAACCCTGCAATGGTAAGAGGAAAAAATTGATCTTTGTACGGATGATTTATTAGTGTCACAATCCAAATATCTAGTATGTCTAGCAAGAGAACAAATGGTTGGTAATGCACAGAATAAGTTAGGAAAACCATGGGTGACATCTTACTACCTTGGTGCCTCCATTGTAAAGCAATGTGGTACGTTGAGTAAAATATTTTTCACAGATTAATTGTACTCAAAATTTGGCGGCAATCTGAAAACAAAAATCTTAATTTTTGTCCTTTTTCTCTCAATTTGGCAAGCTTTACATCTGTTGGACTCGTTATTTTTCAGTTCCACCACAAAACACTTGGAGAAAATAACTGTTTAAGGAAAAAAAGAAAAAAATGAAAAAGTAGCCTGTTTCATAGTAAATGTAATGCAAGTGTTTCTTTTTTAGAAAGATAACTAGCTAATATAAAATTATCAAGGTTGTCAGTATTATGCTGTAATGCTCTGTACTATGTAGAAGGCAATTGATGCTAATTCTAAAAATTTAGAATCCTTTTATGCACTTACAGGTGATATTTCTTATGGAAAACAGATTCTTAAAATTGAATCTGGAAAATTACATACAGATGTGACACCTTAAAAAAATTACATGGGTTTGTGTGTATACATATATAGATAGATAGGTAGATCTCAGAATACTTAGTATCAGTTTTCTTTTTCCCTTCATTGCCATTTTATTTCTTTCAGAATATAACTTTTTTTTAAAAAAGTTGGAATAATTTAACATTCTGAATTCCACTGAAATTTAGTCTTGTTTAATCCTATTCCTTTCTTTGGAGAAGTTTACATTAGCAGTCAATTATGAATAATGAATCACAGAGTTCAAACTCATGCTATACTGTCATTGTAAAAAGCTGAAGTGAAGCTGGCATGCAAAGCTCAGTAACTGGAGGGAGTAGGAGAACTTTATATGAAAAAGAAAACAAGCTTTTTAAAAAAAGTGAAAATCATCATTTAAATAAGTTTGTATTCTACATATATGCTTGTTTTACATAGTATATAGATAAAGTTTGATGCTAATTTTAATGCAGTCTTAGCCATTAGGCTTGAAGTTCTCTAAAGGATTAACAAAAGAAAAATCAATGTATGTTTAAATCAAGTTTTTTTTTCTGTAGTAAAACTGTCAGTTTTATTTTACCGTTCTAAACAAATTTTAATATCCATTACAGATACGGAAGCCAGTGAGGTCTAAACACTGTGGTGTATGCAATCGATGTATAGCAAAGTTCGATCACCACTGCCCATGGGTGGGTAACTGTGTAGGTGAGTAATTTGCTAAAGTACAATTTGCTCATAAGAGTGAAAGAAAGGAAAAGCTTGTGAAATTGTTCCTAAATGTTGTACAGGATTTTGTCTGTTCTTTTTTTGCTGATGACGGTGATTTGATTTCTGCAAAAGTGTGAGGGGAAAAAAAAACTGTTTAGGACTTTTGACAGAAGGAAAAGCATATTAATTTTCAGTTTTACTTTTCTTCTACATATAGTTCTCTGCATTATTTTCCTTTGTAATGTCTGTTATATACACATCCTCAAAACTTCTTTGTTTCTAGTTCAGTCTTCTATCTATATATTTTTATTAATATGAACTCTAGCAACTAAAAGACTTGTAGCTTAACTGCATTTTCACTTTGTGCAGAAAGGGCATGTACTTATTCCACAACTGTTTATCCTTTATATGATATAAAACTTAAATTGGGAAATCATAGGTAAGAGAAAATTAATGGAAAAGTATACGTAGTCAAAATTGTAATAATTATGGCAGTTAGATTCGGAATGACTTCCCATTGAGTCGTTGTTCTCTCTTTGACCTCCATCTAGTCATTTATCCTCACTCATGATGATGGGAGGAACTGATGTATACCAGGAATAAAGTCTAGAAATGCTACCATTCCCTGTCTTTTTGAGAAACTTGTTTGAAAACCATTGTTGCACAAGGGACGCTGAACACTTTTCACAGCTAGGACATGAGACAGCTTCCTTCACCCATTTTCTGGACAAAAGAGGAGGTAGCTTTAATCTTGGGGAGTAAGCAGGACTTGGGTTCATCAACTTCCAATGGCAAATAAATGTTATAGTCCTTCCAAATGTATGTAATAATAGTCACAGCAATTTAAAATGACTGTCCTTATGATCAGGAGTAAAATAGTCACTGCTGGGATTTAAATTGTAATGTGGCATCGCTAAAGTCCTACTGAGATGGATTCATCTCACTCCCTCCTGTTTCATGTTTCCTAATGTTGTCGCTACCTTTTGAGTTATATTTTAAATGTTTTACTATAAAGACCAAAGAGGTCTTTAAAAGAAAAAAAAAAGGGGGACGGGGTTGGAACATGTTTAGTGACAGTTTGATATTTGTTTTATAAAAGTACTGGGGAAGATCCAGTACTTTAGACTGATTTGAAAAGCATTAAAAAAAAAAAAAAACAAGGGGAGGGAAAGCCTAGTTTGTGTTTAATGAGAGAATATGTGAGTAATGGGATTATGTTAGTTGGAGGAAATGTTTAAAAAGAAGGTGGTGCCAAAAAAACAAGTCCTCTTGCAAGTGGACTTGTACAGATCGGGATAATTGATGGTAAAAGTAAACATCAGAACACTTAAAAGTATGCTGGAAAAAAGCATTAGAAATCACATTATGGGAACAGTGCTGAACTGTAGGGAGTGATGGTCTGGATGACCTTATATGGCTTTTCTGTCTCTGATTTGTACATGGTGGCTCTGAGCATACTATTGCACAACAAAATCCATTCTTAAAACAGCATTCGTGGTATGTTTGCTAAAAAAGGGAAACATCAGTTACGACTTTCTAGAAAGGCAGAATTTGGAAATGTTTTACGTGATCTTCCTTTGGATGTGTTAGAAGGATAAGAAGGATTTTACTAAAGATAGGCTTGGGAGATATTGTAACAGTGTGTACAGAAACTCTAAAATAGTTCTTTTGGGGATTAAAGTTGTAACACAAAGAGATCAAGGATCAATACTTTTACCGCTGAAAAAAGTGACAAGTGAAAACTGTTTTTAAAATATGTATTTGTTTGGTGTTTGGGGCAAACTGTATTCGTCCTAACTGCAAAATTTTAGCTAAAATTACAATAAGCAAGTCTCTAACGGTGATTAAACTTATCTTTTAATAGGGTATCAAAATGACATTATATATTTTACAGTTGGTTGTTTAATAAAAATCTGTTGATTTTTCATTTTCAACACTTAAATTTCAAACAAACTGCAAACTTGCAACAGAAGCTTAATTTTCAAATAATAGCATGAAAGGAGATATCACTGAATTTTATTATGTTATATATCACACTGGTTATGCTGAAGTCATACTGAATTGTTGTTCCAAAAGCAGTGGCTAAAAAATTAGGCCCCTTGTATATAAGCAATTATTTCACAGTTTAGAACAATGATTTTGCCCCCCCCATATAAAAATTCTTCTCCAAAGGGCTATAAGCAGGAAAAACGAAGAAATGAGCAAGCCATCCAAATTATGCAATATAATTCCATTAATTTAAAAATCAGTTAATTGTATGTTGTTATTTATGTATAAGTAACATAAACACAACCATATAAGAGAAATCAGCACCTATTTCTTACCATATTGTTTTTAACGGTAGAGGATCACTGCCTGTGTGTTCCTGCCTGTTCCTGCCAGTTCAGGACGACCCTGTAGGGAATAATGCTCTGTTTTGCCCAGTCTTATTTAAGATGCAAACAAAAGGCAGTTTCGCTACTTTTACTTTTTAAAGTCTTTTTAACTGTGACCAAGGCTGTACCTGTCTCACAGTTTAAACAGTCTGTGCTATGTATAGTTCGTACACAGTTTTTTGTCAAATACAGTGGGATTTCATGTTAAGTAGAATATTTGGCTTGGTATCACTGGAGGTGCTACTGAAAGGAGAATTTCATCAGTTTATCAGGTGGACCTCTCAGTCAGTGTTTAACTTTCTTTTTTTAAAATGTCTTTCATAAATCATAGCAGTTCTGAAATTTAGGATGCAAATGGAAGCAATACCTTCGAGGCCTTCCCAACACTATTTCTCGTGCGCTTTTAGCTGACTGAAGGCAATGTTACAGCATAGTTTACATCTGAAGGAACTTGTTTGATTTTTCAAGGAAATGTCTTGTGCTTAGTCTAGCTTGTGTTGTATGTTTATTTTTCCTCATCTCTTATTTATATATTCTTTCAGTTCTCTTGCTAAAAGCACTTGATTGTTTTCAGCCTCTAGAGGATGCTCTTGTTTTAGCAGGCAAAACATTTGGCATAATGAACAAATAAATGCCATGCTGGTAGTTGCTGACAGTCAAATCTTTTACAGCCTGTTATCCTCTCTGGGTTCAGTTTACAGCCTAGAGCTGTTGGGATGTTATGATAGTGGACATATTTTATAAACAGAAAGAAAGTTGAACACTTCAGAAATATGAGGTACTCACATAAGAAGCATCTTTTAGCTGTATTAATGTTTTAAAAAGATTCATTTTTAATAACAGCTCTTGTTTTTTTAACTTACATTTAAATTCAGTTATAAACAGAATATTTGGGGTTTTTCTCATTCATTACTTTAACCAGGTATTTAGGCCTCTTCAGTTAAATGTGTTTGCTTCCAAGTTCTGTTAGAGACTTTATTTATATTTAGCTGCATCAAGAAGGTTTAAGTGTAAATTATGTTTTAACTTATGTTGTCACAGAGGGTTGTGTATTTTTTCATATTTCCATTTCTTTTAAGTAAATGAACTCTGCAGTCTGTCAAATTTTTTTAGTGGGATTTTTAAAAAACATTGAATTAATTCTTGGCTGCTCTTGGCTCTGCAACAGCTGTTACCAACATTGCTCTAAACGTTGTCTGTCAATAATTGTATTAGTTCATGACAGAGGTCATCAGTGAAATGCATTCCTGTGAATTTCATCTGTAATGTGACAGGAATTCAAGAAGCTTTGTTGTACTCAGACATAAAAAGTCACAAGTGAAACAGTTAAATTTCACTTTATTAGAAGTTATAGAAGCTTAGTAGGCTGGAGAGTAATAAGCAGTACCTCTAAGTAAGGAATTAAACTTCCTGGTGTAGTGTTGTCTCTTTCCTGAAAGTGTGGTAGTTTGATCCCTGTTGTTCTTGTGCAACTTTAGGAGCAGGGAACCATCGCTATTTTATGGGGTACCTGTTCTTCCTGCTTTTTATGATCTGCTGGATGATTTATGGATGCATCTCTTGTAAGTAAATGTTTTCTTTGTTGCTTATAAATACTTCATTTCCTGGTATGGGGTCCCCCCCACTTCAGATTTTTACCTTATCAGAGTTCTGATACTTTTAATTCTGGAATTGAACTCTATAATCATTGCCTGTATCAGTATTTTAAGTCAGAAAAGGATGCTTTTCTTGTCCTCGATTTTGTCTTCATCACAGCCGTGTGTGTGAATGTCATGTATTAGATGAGTTGAGAAAAAAGCCCAGGGGTAGGGAAAGGAAGAGGGAGCAAATAAAACTGTTCTAGCACATTGTCATTTTCTTATTTCAAGTAATGTAAGATGCTCTAATGTCAGTATTATGTTGGTGCATAGTAAATGTGTGATCTTTAGTGTTCTGTGTCGTTTCTGACACTTTGTTTTTTTTCTAGATTGGGGATTCCACTGTGAGACAAGTTATGCAAAGGATGGATTTTGGACCTATATTACACAGATTGCTACCTGTTCTCCTTGGATGTTTTGGATGTTTTTGAACAGTGTTTTTCACTTCATGTGGGTGGCTGTGTTACTCATGTGTCAGATGTATCAGGTATGGCACTTCATCTGTAATGCTGAATCTTGGGAGTGACATAAGAATGTTACTCCTATATATTAAATGCTTCCATCATTTTAATTTAAATGTTCATTATGCAAGATTGAGTGCTCAGTGTCTGAACCGTAGATGGAGGAGGTGGGCATCTGTTGTCTTTGGATAGAAGATATCATACACTTCCCATTGTTTTTTGTTTTCTTTTTAAACAAAAGGTTAAAATACCTTTCTCCCACTTTCCATTCTCAGACTGACAAAAAAAGGCAAAATAGTCCAGAGAAAGGCAATAAAGATTAATAGAGGCCTAGAGATTAAAATCTATGGGTAGAAGTAGGAATAATGCAGTAGGTCATTAGCAGAAAGAGGACAGTAACTTCAAATGGGATGCAATATTTTCTTAAACTGTTTGAAAATGATTTGTTAGGATCACATGACTACTCTAATCTGACCAAAACCAAGTTCTTCATGATATGCTTTAAGGCTAAAGACAAGTCATATTGAAAGCCTTTAATGAACAATGAGACTTAACAATTAATTTAATCTTTCCAGAGATCATGGAATTAAAAATCCTCTAAGGCGCAGGTAAAACTATGTAGACAATTTGAATTTTGTCCTCCTTTTTCTATAATGCTCATGATTTACAACATACCCCAATTTCAAAATCTTGTCTGTGTGAGCCAGGACCATTCAATCTTCTAGGGGTCTTTCCTGCCCAAGACAAATGAGCTAAGGTGACTACATGTATTTCACATGGCTTTCAAATTGGTCTAAACCACCAGGCTTCTGAGGCAGGATCAGCAGGCAACTTTTCAGAGAGCTTTCCAACATATTTATGTAAGGATCCATTAAGCTTTGCATGATTCCCATGAATATTCTGATTATTCCTTATTGGATATTGAATATTGGAATCATTCCATGGTTCCTGTGAATACGATTTGTAACGACTCTGAACTATGGCCCTTGAAAAAGTACTTCTCATAGTATTTTTTATCATTAGTGTAATTAAGCAAAATAATTCTACCATTTGACTCTACCTAGAAACATGAACTAAAGGAAATACAAAAACTGAACGCACAATCATTACTAAATTTCCTAAGAGTATTGTGCATGGGAAACTTAGATTCACTTTCATCTATGTCTTTGGACATTGCCATAATGATGGAATTGTTAAGGATATTTTCTTGATAACCTCTTCTGCTCTACAATTCCACAGCCCCTGCTATTGCTGCCTTTTTTTTTTTTTTCTTCTGCATGAAAATTAAGGTTTGACTTGTCCTCCTTACCATCTGGCCAGGGTTACTGCCAAAGCCCTAGCTACCACCTCAGAAAAATAATTTAAAACCTTGACAACTTCTTTCCTCAAAAGTTGGTGTTAAGAGCTCATCTATATACACAGACATGAAACTCCGCTAGATTTCATGGGGTCGGAGAAAATGCTTGAGACAATACTCAAGTACATCCAGATGAGACAAACAAGCCAAAATTTAACACTCTCATTATTCTTGCTCCTGTAACATGCAGTAGAGTTGAATATTTGTATTTCACTAGGAATTATAAAATTTTATCTTGCATAAGGCTGCTAGCAGCATTCTCATATATTTGTTTCCAATAATGTCACAGTACAGTAAACACCAGTTTTATGTAAGATGCCCTTTTAGGCCAAAGTAGTTGGAAAGCTGTTACAGTAAATCACAGCCTTTGGGCCAGATGACTTGTGTCTAAACCTTTTTTCTGGTCTTCTTTTTATCTTATAGATAGAAAAGTTAAAGTTATGTTATTGCAACAAAGTCATAAATGGAAAAGAAATCACTACCAATACTACAACCAGAATTCCAGGACAAAAATAAGATGATTTGAATGCTGTGTAAAATAACTCTATACAGCAGATTTCAGCTGACTATATATAAATAGTTAAAGGCATCTCTTATGAACTTTCAGGTTGGGATTTATTCAGTGACTGTGATTTATTTCTGATCGCTTTCAAAATTAAACCTTTTGTGCAATCATCTGGTACAGCTGTTGTTTGTACCTGGCAGTTGCAAATAGCAGAGCTGATCAAGTTCTGTGGATGGAGTTGTGTTGCTTCTGTTATGGCTCGGGGCGTTTTAAGTTGGGACCCTATAATTCCCTACCCCCCCCCCAATTGTCCTTCAAAAGAAAAAATATGAGAGGGGAAATTCGGTCCTTTTTCAGTCTGTCTCATTAGAGTTTGTTTGCATGTTTTACTTGTGCTAAATTGCTTGCTTTTCTCCTATCTTCAGATATCTTGTTTAGGTATCACTACAAATGAAAGGATGAATGCAAGACGATACAAGCACTTTAAGGTTACAACCACATCTATTGAAAGCCCATTCAAGTAAGTTTTAAAGTGTAAACGTGTATTTCTCATTTGGGTAGCCATGTACATGACTGAATTGCACAGCTGGTTGAAATGGAACTTAAATATTTTAAAGTATTTTCAATATTTGGAATGCTAAATCTGTCAGCTATTTTTACACATTCTACTCAATTATAGGAAGGGAAAAACATTTTGTAGTGACTCTGGACAGGAATGCATAAACCCAGAAAATAATGCTTTCCAGTAAGTGGTCATAGTTTGCTGTAGAGTTCTGGGGAGAATAAATTGAAAATACCCTCTTTATAAATCAGAGATTTCCGAACGAGGGGTAGTTGCTTACTGCATGGTGCAGGCATTGACCTGGATCTTCACCTCCACACTAGGCACTTTCTACTGATTGATATTAGTGGGCTGTTAGATTTGATGCAGTGCACTTGCTCCCCCCTCCCCCCTTTTTTTTTAACTGTGGGAAAGAGACAGCACTTCCTGCTCAGGAGGAAGAATATGGCCAAAACTGAGTGAGAGAAAGGGAGCAGGATGTCCCAGGGACTGAAGCCAATGTTGGGTGGGTGAGACTTGGGCTTTTAGGTATCAGTAAGTACAGGGTAGGTTAGGTAGTGGTGAGGGTGCGAGCTGAGTGAGAGAGGGGAGCTAGGGGATGTTACAGCACTGGGATGTCAATACTTGAAGGGTGGCAATATGGTGGCATGGAGCAGTTTACAAAGTCAGAGCAAGATGTAGATGAAGCCATGAAACTGGAATATTGATGTGCTGAGGGTATGTTATACATAAGGAATGGGAAAGGGACACAAGTGCATCTCATCCTGCTGTGTGTGCTGTGTCCCATGTGGGAGATGCCTCTCTTTCAGGTGGTACCAAGGAAACAGGAGATGGGAGTTTTTCTTGTAGCTTAATTTTGTGCTAGAAGAGAAAGTTCTGTGAGATTTCTCTTTTTTTATATCCCTTTATACAAAACTTAATGAGAAATAGACAAGCATCTTTGTATGGTTGCGTTCTTCCTAGAGGTAAGAGTTGTAACAAAATCAGGTAATTACTGTGCCTGAAGAACACAGGGCTGTGGACAGGATAGGAAAAAAGTACTGTTTTTGTCCCCAGGTTAGTGTCACATTCACAAACCATTTTCACTGAAATAAGTAATATTCTAAAAACTACTCCTGCAAGTAACACCAGAAGTTTAAAATAAGCGACTTGGCATCACCTGTCAGATGAAGTACTGACATCAAGAATTCATGTTCTCCTATTTGCTTCAGCCTAGTCTGGCGTATATAATGACACAAGCTTCCCTTCCAGAAAACACTGATCTATTCAAATTATGTGTAATTAAGTATAAAATGAGATTGTTTTCCTGGAATTTTGATATAAGCATCTTAAATATTTGACAGTAAACTGATTCAGCAGCAGAAACGCTTGAACTTTTCATTCATTTAATTCCATGCGATAATGCTGTCTTAATTTTGTGCTGTCTGGGGGCTTAGCTGATCTTAGAGCTGCAGCTGGTGAACCAGCACATATGACAGAGATAGATCAATCTGAAGATCAGTGTTGATAAAAATGGAAGTTATTCTAGGAACACATTCACTTCATGCTCTTTAGTGTCCTGCATCCATATGATACAACTTTTGTCTTGGGAAGGGAACTGAATTATCATGATATTTTATATGATGGTATGTTGTCAATCACGTTACAGTTTTTTCATGCAGTTTTGGCAGATAGCGAAAGAAAGTTAGTGTCTTGGCTGTGTCTGAGACCAAACATTAATCAATCTAGTGACTTGTTCTTATTTCAGAAATTACTCATCAGCAAGCATTAAGATAATTCTTGTATGCATTGGTTTTCTAAAGGCAGGAACTTAAAGGGAGAAAAAGTAGATTTGTAGGTAGGTGAAAAATGTACTTTGTTAGGTGAGCTATGATATTGCTTAGTAACATCTGTTTTTGTTTTGTTTTCAGCCATGGATGTATAAGGAATATTATAGACTTCTTTGAATTCAGATGCTGTGGTCTTTTTCGTCCTGTTATCGTGGACTGGACAAGGCAGTATACAATAGAGTATGATCAAACTTCAGGATCAGGCTACCAGCTAGTGTAGCACCACGTTCATCCTGTGAGCATATCATATCTGAGTGGTGCCTGAAAAATATTCTCTCTCTCGAATCCACATCCCTTGAAGAGTAGCATGCTATGTGTAGGGCTGATGATGAATCTTAAGGTAACTTCTCTTCATCAGAATTTTATTAACAAAAGTAAAAATGGACAGAATAAACTGCCAAACATGATAAGGAAGAGGAGGAAGATCAAAAAGGGATTTTAACAGTTCTTAACATGAGAATTATTCACAACAGCATATTCACAGTATTTGTTGTTGGGTTTTTTATTTAAGATCTTTCACAATGGAGCATGAGATTATTAAAGTATTGACATAAGTAGTTATGTTGTGCTGAGCAGAAATATTCATTTCCCAGTACAGATAATTCCAGGGGAACAAGAATTCAGAATAAAAACCCCCCTAAATTTCGTGATGCAAAGTTCACTAAGATTGCTACATTGTAGTTCCTGTAATGTGACTTTTTAATACAGGTTTTCTATAGTATTATGTACATTGAAAAATGTGCATTCCAATACTGTGATAAAAATCATGTGGTGGGAATCCCTTGTAATGTGTTAAGTTATTGCAGTAGAGCACGTCAGATAACGTTAACAAAAAAATACGTTGCCTACGTTTTTTGGTGATTGTTATTGCCACCAGTTCCTGGTACAACTAAATACTTGTAATAACCCTGTTCTGAGATTATATAGTCTGAAAATAAACAATTGTGCAAATAAGGAAAGCTCTTCTTTCAAAGTTAAAGCCCTGCTTAAATGCATGATACACCTTTAAAACTAGATTACAGTATATAATATTCAGCAGAAAAAAGTGGAAGGAGTTTATCTTTGAAGTGATTGTATAAACAACTTATGAAATAGTGATGTTTCAATATTAGGTTTCATCCCCATGCAGTACTGTGTAGTGTAATCGGAAATGTGTTCAAAGAGAAGTGTTATAGGGAGAACCAAGGATGTGACTACAAAAGTCTCAATTATAAAAAGACAAGATATAATGGTTTTAAATTCAATGTGACTACAAAAGAAGAACCTAAAGCTGTCTGAAATACTTTGTTTGCATGTAAACTAATGGAAGACAAACAAATTAACAAAAACAAAACAGTACGATCCCAATAATAGCACATACAAGTAGAAAATCTAATGCAACATTCTGAGGAAGATGGTGTATCAGGAAGTGGAAATCACCTTTTTTTTGTTTTTGTTCGTTTGTTTGTTTGTTTTTAAGTTCTCATGCTACAGATATGTTTGGAAGGTAAGGAATGATCTGAAATTGCATTCCAAAGGGGCTCTTTTGAATGTGATGCACTGATTTTTGTTATGGTGTTTTCATATACTCATAGTGAATTATTCACTGCTTCCTTAACTATTGTTTACAGAGAGACTGAGAATCAGGTTAGTTCTCTTCTAAGTGCTGTAGCAACCTAGTGGTTCGAGAAACGTGTGAGGGGAGTTTGAGGAGGGGACCTGAAAGCAGATGACTGAGACCAGTGTAAAGAATGTGTATCTGTATATAAGTAATTTATCAAATAGTTTTCTCTTTGTGAGTGTGTGTTTAGTATATTTAAAGCTGCTCATTTCATTTTATTGAACCAAAAAGTGTAGGAAGATATCTAATGCGCTTTTAGTGATGTTCAATATTGCTGTTAATAGGCATTATACCCTGCAAATTCACTGCATGTTTGATGCTTGGCAAAATTAGTGTTTTCTGTAATATGCAGATTACAGGTAATAAAACAATCTAGTGGTATTCCCGCCCCTTGCCTTAGTAAGAGGAGCAGTGAAACTGTAAATAGTTGATGTTCAGTATTTTCAAGTAAACATTTTTTTCTGTAGTTGTTCCTTGATCTCAAGACATGTGCTTAGTTTGCAAGTACCAGATATCAGGATTTACAGAAGTGCAACATTAGAGTACTTGAATGTTTAATACTGGAAAAATCAACATCATCTTGGACACAGTTTTAACAGGAGAGATTTGGGTGTAGGGGTGGCAAGAAGCTTTTGCTATTTTTGTCAGACAGAATTTGTAATCCCAATGATGACACGTTTTACCTTAGTGAAAAGAGTTGACACCAGTTACTCATATTTTTTATAATCTGAAAAAGCATGAAGACTTTACAATGTTGTTTATTTTAATTAGCAGTAATGTTCTGCATTTTCTTCATCTTTTTTTCACGTTTTTGTTGGGGGTCAGTTGACGTAAGGAACTTCAGTGCACTTCATTAAATATATTATAGCACCAGAAGAGCACTTTGGTATTGTAATACGAGTTTTGGGTTTAATTGCCCAGTTGCATTTGCTACCATGAATTGTGTCATGCAGTCCATGTAAAAAATGTTTGCAAAGAAGAGGTGATCGTTGGTAATAATGATGAATTCTGCACTGTTTAGTTGATAATAGCTCTCTGGTGACAGTTTTGCTAAGACCTGCAGAATTTGAGCAATAGTAAGAATAATAGCTGTTAATCTTAACTTGCATATATGGATTTGGGGTGTATAAACAGTTTCCAGTGCAAAATGTAACTTGTCTTGAGTAATATTGAATCTTTTGATCTGAAATCATCAAAACAAGGGGGGGAAAGCCAACTATGCAGCATTTTTCTGTCAAGTTATCAAACATACAATTCACTTACTGTACCAAAACTGCATTGCTTCTGAAACTTAAGCTGATCCAGACCAAGAACACGTCAAATCAACTTAATCTGATATTGGTAGAATAAATGGAAATTTTGTCTTGGCCCTAAACATGTGCTGTTTCTTTGCAGGTTTCTATATTCTTTGATGTCCACCAGTTTTTTAATTAATATGCATAAAACAGCATCACTACATTTTAAGCTATGGATTTTTTTTGTATATTCTTTATTTATAACTGTGCCAAGTATTATTTTAATACCGTCGAGATCTTGATGTATTACATTGTGAACAAAAAATATCTGTAAAATGTTTAATAAATTAGCTCTCCTTACATAAATTAAATCTGTTAAATTTTGTAAGTTATTAATCAAATAAATATTGACTCTTAGATGCAGTGTTTGTCTTGACTTGGGATGTGATTTCGCACTGTGGTGTTTTAGTCCAGCTTCAGAAGCCATACCGTGAGAAAATAGCTGCTATCTTGCATATGATTTGAGTAATTTCTATTTCCAGAAAGGTTGCCAGGTGTCTCAGAGATAGCATGTACCCGTTCTGTGCTGACATGAGATCCTGTAAGACTTTTTCTTCATTGGATTTCAGTAAGTTACACCTTTGTACCAAGGATTATAAGTTACTATTCACTAGTTAGATAAACCTTTCTTTTGAATAAAGTATGCTGGCAACATAACTGATTTCTTAAGGGAGAATGGCTTTTAGGGTGCATTTCAGGTGGCCAAATGTAGATGATTAATGACATCTGAGATACTCTAAGGGTTAAACAAGATAGCCGTATGGGACTAGTAGATGTGATGACCAAGGCATGCACTTTCTGGGTGGCACCTGGGGAAAAAGGAATACCTTGACTCTGATGGTCTGTGGTAAAGGTAGTATTAATAATATTAATAATTCTAGTAGAAACAAGGTAACCAGCCAAGTCAGAATTTACCAGGATACTTATAGGCAGCAATATATATTAATATGTAAGGCTAGTACTTCAAAGCACACCTGATTTAGAAGAGGAAAAAAAGGTCTGTTTTTTGCGGGGTGTGGATTTAATACTGATTGAGAATTGCCACTGCTGTTGTCCCCTTTGCAGGCAATGGTTCTGGTGGGGCAGCTGCGCCCATGCTTACCTCTGCTGGCCATCCTTCAGCTTGCCCTGTGAAGGCCAAGAAAGCTACTTTCTCTTTTAAAAAGACTTTCTATGGTGGAGATCTCCATTTGAGATGCTCCCTCACAGCAGTCGCTGCTTTGGGGAGGTACGGGTGGGCTGCTGCTGACTTGAAAGTTGGCTGCTTTGTTTATTTGGGAAGAAGCCTGCCCTTTGCACCCTCATTACAGTATGATTAGTGTCCCCTCCCTTGTGCTTTCCATGAACCATCTTTACATGAAATCAGATTCTTTTGCTCTGAAAGCAGTGTTTACAGGCAAAAACCTTCATTGGATTTTAGCCGTCTTATGCTACTGAATGCGGACCAGTGAAAATTGCACCTACTGATTTCAGGTTGAATTTATTTGCAATAACTTATAAATTTAGCCCTGTATTCACATTGCCTGCATTCCTACATACTACTGAAATATTTCTAGATGGTGAAACCAGTTGTTCTTTTAGAACCAGTGTAGTCTTAAATTAGAGCTCCAAACAGAGACTAACTCAAGGCATTACTCCAGCCTGGGCTGAGCGCATATTCACCAGTTGCTGCTGAAAAGCTGACAGTAACCAAGTGAAAGCACTTCAGTGCGATTTACTCATTTCTCTTGACAAATTCAATGTCTTTATGGTTACAAGGTTTCTTTTTCCTTCACTTTTTGCCTTTTTGTGGTTAAATTAAATAACTAGTTGAGATGCAGAGTAGTTTGGAGCTGTGAGTTATTGCTGTGACTCCCTCTAGGAAATCAAAGGAAAGCCCTTGATTTTTAGTGACTTAAATCACTGCTGATCATTTCTTCTGATCATTTTTCTTTCTAAGAATTGAAAGCTGTTGTTTATAGCAAAATGAACCATGTGCTATATGCCAATTTTTGTCAGCACAAATTGCACCCACTGTCTCTGCTGATGTGGCTATTTTTAAATTGCTTACAGTAGCTGCAGCAAATAATGGGAAGTGGTTTCATCTGCTTAGGCTGTTAAGACTCTGCATGCATGTCAAGAGCACGATTTTGGTTTCTGTCTAGCAAATAGGACTGCTCAGCATTTTACAATGCCTTTCCTAAGAACAGCAAGTGTTTCCATCGCGAAACAAGGCTGTGGAGAGGTGATACCGTCACCGTCTTCGTGTGCCCAGCCGCTGGAGGCCCGGTACCGCCCCAAGCTGGAGCGGCCCGAGTAGGGAAGTGCTCTGCCATGGGGAGCTGGTGCCTGGCGAGGAGCCACGTGAAGCAGCCCTCTGCCCCCAGGCTTGTGGGCAGCCCAACCGGGAGCCCAAGTCTGGACTCAGAACTGGTCTTTTTCTCTTCCCACAACAATTTGCGAGGCAGCTGTGAACAGGCATTTTCAAGTGCTTGTGGTTGGACTGTTCATTGCTAGGCACTGTCAGACAAGGAGACCTTATATCTAGCGCTGATGTAGAATATGTTAATACATGTTTTCCATTTTCTAGCTTTTTTTTTCCTAAGTACCAATAAGCCAGACTACACATACCAATATTTTCTAACTGTTAGTGCTCCGATTTTAAACGCTGTGCTTTGTACACTGCATTTCCTGAGATGCTCCAATTGATACTCCATTTGATCACTCAGAGGAAAGCTCAAGTGTAAAATGTCAGAGATGAGGTCTGGAAGTGACTTCCCTTGGGGAGGAGGAGAGACCTATCCTGGATTATTTGACTAGCACAGGGCACCTGAAGAGACAGCTCAGCTGACGTGGTTATGTTGCTGCACACCTACCCACGCTTGGTTAGAAATAAAGATTGTGAAAGTTGTAGCGATATTACATGACTGTAAGAAGGAAAGATAAATGAAAATACCTTCTATTGAGCTAAACTGCAGAACTGCTTGCAGAGATTTCTGAAATGAATGAATTTTGTATTATATTTCTGGTGTGGAAAATGATTTATGTTCTTTCAGCATAAGAGTGTGTGTATACATATATAAATATATTTAGGCAGTCTGAATTTATTAAATAAATTGTTTTTTCATTTTATCATTACCTTTTAAATTTGAATGTAAAAAGTAGTTGTTTCCTCAGTTTTGAGACACTCTGAACATCTGAGATGACTACAGTTGGTCATGAAGGTCAGAATGACAGAACCTGCAGTAAACTTTATTTAATAAGTAGCTTTTATATACTACTAAATGGCAGTGATTTGCAAGAATTTAACATACCAGAGAACGTGTACCCCAAAGGACCCTCAGTTTCTCTCCTGAACATAATTTTTGTTTTAGATAGTGCATACTTTAATGCTGAAAATGATAGTAGGATCTTAGCTTGAATAAAAGCTTGTGATGATCCACTGCTTAACTATATCAATTGATTTTGAGTTGCTCTAGAACTTTTTTCCATTGTGTAATAGCCTTCCTCCCACTTTTTAAGAAGTCAGATTTTCAGCTGCTTATTTATATTTTTAGTCCTAGGACAGATTCATTAGTTGGAAGTTGGTCACAGAGCTAGGCATGAGCCTTTGGATTGGGTAGAAGAGTAGGAGGTGAAGGAAGTTGTCCTGACAAGTGTGAAGTTGGCAAAAAAAGAAAAGTACCTGTGTGAGGATCATCAGTACGAGTAGCTGGCCTGGAGTTTCCTGCCGAGGTAGCCTGGGCTGTGCTCTTGCTTGCTGTTGCCCTCTCCCACCCCAATCGTGTGCTGGTTTTCAGTTACTGTTCCTGTTTTAAGCTGTTGGCTTTTTTCCCTCTGTGAACTGTACAAGCTCTTGGCTCACATTTTGATCAGTCTGTCTGTCCTTCCTGATATCCACATTGTTCTTTAATGACCCATACAAAATGCTCTTTGTGTATTATTTTGACTCATACGTATTTTTCTAATCAGGCTTTGGCTTGCAGTGCTTCACCACCTCAGACTGCGGCAGTAGAAGTTCCTTGAAATTCAGCCTGAAACCGCTTTCACATAGTTGATTACTACTTTTATTGTAACATTCCCAGTCTTGAATGCATCATCTCCATGAATTCATTCTGTGAATACTTTTTTTTCCCAAAGGTATCAGGCTGCTTCTGAAACCAGACAGTGTTTCAAATCTCATCTTTTTGTTTAACTAACTTCTGTTGGGTAAAATTGGTGCAGAAACTAAACCTCCAACCTCCACCCCCAAATCACCTGGGTCCTAACCACTGCCCTGAGCTCCTTGCTCCTCACCTATGCTGCTCTTCTCAAGGACTGAGCCCCAAACTCCTTGCAGAGCAGTAGCGTGTCTGCCACTGAAACAGCTGGAGGGACACTCCTGTGGTAGCCTGTTACATGCTGGAGCTCAGGCATGCCCTCCCCACCAAAGTAAGAGATGTGGCTTTATAAGGACTTGAACTCAAATCTCAACTGTATGCTCTTTATGGTAAACCAAAGCCAGCCATAAGCTTTGCAGAAGAAAGTGACTTGTCGGCAGCACACTGGTGACCAGCTCTCACAGATACTCAGGAAACTTAAGTTTGGGTAGAAAAGTGCTACACTGGTCATGCTAAATACCAGGTAGTCATAGAAAAATAAGCCAGCTTTCCTTAAATTAGGTGTTTTGGGTCATGTTTCAGGCTTAAGCACCTCATTCTCACATAAAGCCTTTGTGTTGGTCTAGTCCTGGGGCTCTAGCTGAGGTGATTTGCATTTGTTTCATAAGAAGTGAAATGTCAGGTGTTACCAGATCACACCCAGCATTCTCCTGTGGGCCTAACAGTAGGCAAGCACTTGTGAGCTTTCCATGTGAGAGAAAAGTAGTTTTCCTCTTATTTGTAGGCCTTTATAATTTAGAGAGTTGCTACTAATGAATAGTTGTGTTAGCAGATGTAAGGATGCTGACTATTATGGCTTTTGCATAACTGGTATGCTTAATTGCTGTCATTCCTTGCCCATTCTACTTGAATTAAAATCACATTATCTACTGGAATGTTCAAAGCGTAGGTATAATTAATGACTGAGAGCAGAATAAAACTATTTTTGTCAGTATGTAGGTAGGTGAAGTCCTCCAACTGAAACAGCTGAAATCCTCTAGAGTCTTCAGAAAACCAAGTGTTACAATACTAATGAAAAAAAAAGTCAAAAGCATCTCTTAAAACTGAGTCAGTTTCTGAGTAGGGATGGTATTAGTCTGCATTTGTCTTGATACAGTACTTTTATACACCAAGTCCTGTGTATAGCAAAACCTCAACACCTAGACAGATGCAATCCAACCAAAAATTATGGTCAGAGGGGTTACTTTCTCCGCCCTAGAAAAATCTATGGTAGAGACAGCTGGTCCTTTAAGCATACAGCTTCCAAAAAATCCTTTTCAGAAGTGTGTCCCTGCATGAACAGGTGGATTAAAACTTATCCATTTCACACAGTGAGCAGTTACCTTGCACATGCATGGAGTAGTGTGATGGTGGAAGATGGTCATTCATTCACTTCTGAGTGCTGTGAGCAGTGCTACACAAGTTTACTTTTAGTCATGCTGGGTTTGATCTGTCCAGAGCTTTCAGTGAAGTGCTATAGCAAGTCCATATCATTGTATCATCTCCACCACCACCCATAACACCCCAGGAACCTCCTTATGTCTCAGCACATTTGAATCTAGTCCACATCTCATCTCCTTATTATAGTTGACACAGCATATAACACTTCTTTTTAGGATACAGCAAAAAGCAAAGCTTTATTGAATTGATATATAGTATAAAAAGTGTTAAAATGTGGTAAACAAAGCGGGGGGGAGAAAGCAGTGGTTTTTGTTTTTTATTTTATTTTTTTAATGTCTGCTAAAAATTTGGCCCAAATACTATAGTAAACTAGTATCCATTTCACAGTAGTTAGTTAGTAACCTTTAGGAAACTGTTTTCTTGCAGAAGAGTCTCAGAAGAGCTGTAACAGGTTAAGTTGTGCTCCCTCACTGAGCGTGAACAAGGGCACCTGCTCCTTGACCATATCCAAATCCTTTGGGGCCAAAGTTCTTTGCATAACAACCTGCAAGAAAGATGAACTTGTAGTAGCTGAGGCTTCTGACTTAAGAGCAGCATTTTCTATATTAAGCCACTCAACTACTTCACTTTAGGCACCAGAGCCTAAAGCAATAGAATCCAGAATCCAAAGCAATACTCAAAAACAAGCATTTAGGTTGTGCAAATGCCATGCCTAAACTTGATATAAACTATGCTGTTCTTTCAGCATACTTCCTAACCTACTCTGGGTAATGTTCAGTGTAAGCAATTCACAGATCTGTCTCAGGGCTAGATATCCCTGAAGACATATGTTGTCATGAAATCACTGTGTCAATCAAGTTTGTATCCATGATATCATGCAAGCCAAGGCAGGATGACTGCTAGTTAGTCTCCTGCTCTGTGATTTGCACTCTGATCTACTCAGGGCACAGGATACTCCTATATAATTCAGTAGGTAAGGTTTTATTTGCTGCAGACATTAGCTACGTCAATAGCTTCAGTACTATTTCATTTCTTAGCACCGTTGCTAGGATTTATAGAGTATTTCTGTCATGACAGGAGCTGAAAAGTCTCCTTATACCAGGAACAAATTCAGCATCTGGTCTTATAATGCACACCCACCCACCCACACCCTTCAACCATAAACAACCGATCATTTCTTTCCTCACCTTTACAGTAGATTTCTCCTTCTTTTTCAGTTAGAGTTGTAGATTCTAGGCTCTTTCCACACTTGGCACATCGGAAGCAGTTTTTGTGCCATGGCTAAGGAAAAACAGAAGAGTTTAAGTACACAGAATCCCTAAGCGTGTTTAAAAAAAGTTAACTAGAGATGCCTGCATCAGTATAGATGACCGATGCAATGAAAACTAGTTTAAGTGCATCAATAGCAGGTTATAGCCTCTGTATTTTTTGAGATGGCACACAGCCCCAAATTCCAGGCAGCATCCTGTTCAGAAAGTATTTTGAGAGGTTTGGATTTGCTCTAATAAATTTAGAACAGATCTCAGTTATCAGTATTGAGTCAGCCAGCTTTACATGGTATTTTCAGACAACTCCCCCTTTCTGCTGAAACCTTCAACCCATTTTGTAAGCTGTTCACTACAAGATTGTTCCCTCTTTTGGGGAGAGGGCTCCTGTAATTTGATTGAAGATATTGAAGCTTCATCTCTGACATCCAAGGTGGGCATTCTTCATCCGGAGTTTCCATTTCAGGTGTTCTTCCTTTGAAGAAGTTGAAGACTAGATTGATTTGGCCATTTCCAGTGTTGAGAAATGCCATTTAAAGGTAACTAAACCACAGTTTGTTCCCTGCTGCCTTCTGGATAGCATACCTCTAGCAAAGCCAAGTAACATGTGTTGTTCACTTTAAAATCCATTTAGCAGTTAAAAAGGCACACTTCCTTACCTTTCCAGCACCTATTACTTTCTCAGCTGCATAAACAGAATCACCACATCTGGAGCATTTCTCTGCACCTCCAAATTTCAGAGCAAATTTTGAAGTATTTGGATTTGTTGTGGGTCGGTGGGGAGAAGGTGAGCTGAAAGAAACAGACTTTTTTTTTTTTTACTTTTTTAATAAGATATCTCTTGCTCTCCTTAACACCAGTAATGGTGCAGCATCCAACACAGTACAGAAAAAAGCTCTTTTTCAAAATTGGAGAGATTGTTACCAGTAAGGCTATCTGATTACACTTGGTAGGAACAGAGGAAGGAAAGACCATGCTTCAAAGGGTAATGACTACTGAAAAAAAGCTACTTTTCTGAGGGGCCTTCTCCTTTTCACCTTCTAGAGAAGTGAATTCCAAGACATGTATGAAGACATTGGATTTATCAGACAATAAGTTAAAGATAATTCTGTCAAACTCCTCTTAGCTGCTCATAGCTAGAGCCTGAACTGATCACTGAACCTGATGGACTGAACTATTTGTCATTTTCAGACATGTTCTGGCTGGAGAGCACATCACATAAAAGTGAAGTAATAATCTGGGAACTTGCATGAAGCAAGTTTGAGGCATACCTCAGCTTCTTTTTTAGATGCTGTGCTTTACAGACAGAACCTAATCAGACTAGGAATGTTTGCTATTTAATAGGCCATTAATTTTTGGCTATAACTGAGCACAAATGGTTCTTCAATTACCAGTTACACATTCATTCTTCCTGTAGCCTCAGATTCTCAACTCTTTGAATCCACCCTTGCCAGAGCCTGTTGAACAGCTACCACTAGCATCTTATTTAGAAGAGCGCCCTAAGAACAACATTCACTTTTGCATCCTGTGGACTTCTGCAAAACCATCAGCAATTTAATAATCCAGTCCTGGTGTGACTTGGTTTGGCATCCTCAGCTGCAGTAACTCCAGTAACTCCTACTCATACAGTGCCTACTCACATACTTACAAGCAGAAGTTTTGTGCATTTTAAGTTAAATGCCCTGCACTTGTTACACTGGGGTATTTTGGAGTGCTTGCATTTCAGACAACATGAATTTCACAGGAGTTTTTCAGGCTGGATTTTGTCAAAATTGTAGCGGAAGACAAGGGCCACACATCTCAGGTCAGTTAACTTACCTCTCGGGCTTGATGCCTAGTCTCTCTCCCCTGTCCATGTTCAGTGTGCCTGCCCCTTGGCCGTATCCATAACCTTTTGGGCCATACTTTTTTCCATAGCAAGATTTGCAATAAACTTCAGCATCATGAATCGCTACAGTTGTGCTGTCCAAGTTTTTCCGGCAGACCACTGGAGGGAGAAAAGCAGGGGGGGGGCCGTTAACTTGCCTTGAGAGCCCATCTCCATCAGCACACCTTGTAAGCCAAAATATCAAGTGAGAAACAACGTTATAGGTTTCCTTCTCCATAATTCTTGCTATCAGGCTCTAGGACTGCACTAAAGAGTAGAGGGGGCAAGTTGTCTCTTGTATTAGTGAATTATGCTTATCCCTATAAAGGGGCTCTATTCCCTCCCACCTTTTCACTATCATGACATTTAAAGCCTGGAAACTTGCTGTGGCTTGATGAACGAGACTGCTCAGAAAACCCAGATCAGGCAGTCAGCAGTTTCCCTTGACTGTTGCCACAGTTTGAAGCAAAAGTTTATCAGCACAGAAGAGTCCCTGCCCTGCACTTCTGGCTGGGGTGGAGCAGCGACAAGGAAAACCCCAAAGTTTTTTCCCCCAGTGCTGGTTTGGGGCAAAGTTGATACTGTTTCACAGCTATACCAGAGGGGCCTCGCTCACTTAGAGTTCATAAATTGTCCTTCAGTGCAGCATAGGCATCCTGCCCTGCTCAAGGTTAGAGTAGCAAGCAGAACTATTTCCTGTTTTTGAAGCTTCTTTCAAAGTTGAGGTGCTTTTTCAGCCTGCAACAGCATTATGCCCATAAAAAAGAAGCTGTATTGAATATCCAATTGTACCACTTGTAGATTTTTAGTACAAAAAAAGAAAAAAAGTCTTCAAAATAGAGACCTCTGCTTATTGCATACATTAGCTCCAAACTTCTTTTCATAAGACAAATATCCAATAAGTAATCCAACTAATGCATGTTTATTAAGTCTACAGACTTTAACCCCCACAGAACTATGCACTAAGCAAAAGCAAATACTGAGTCAAACATACTAGAGCCATTGTTTGACTATAAGTTCCAGGTTTCTTTTAATAGAAAATCCCATAAAAATACTGAATATAAGGCAGCTGAGACACTTTTTTTTTTTTTAAATGACTGCTGCAGAGCTAAGGAAAAGGAACAGAGGTGCACCTAGACTAACATGCCATGCAGTTTGCTGATGTTATACTGCAGATTAATAACAAACTAGTTTCTAGTTGCAACTGTGGTTTATATAAAGAAGGCTGAATCCTAGTCCTGTCTGTAGATACTAAATGCCAGCAAGTAAGAAAACAATACTTCATGTTTGTAATAAGGTAAGATTCTATTATTTTGTCAGGCAGACTGTTTGTTTGCAAAGTACTAGCCTAGGATTTATAAAGTGACCCTTTGTTTCTTTCATCTATTCAAAAGTCTTTTCAGCAGAAAAAGCTATTTTCAATGCCTCAATGGATTTGTTGGTTGGACTGGAAAATAATGCTTTGGACTCCTTTCATCTGAAAGGAACCACAGGCCCCTGTGCCAAGAAAGTCTAAGCTTTTGGCTGTGCTAAAATATTGACAATTCAACTGCACTACAAGCATGTTAGCATCCCAGGCTGCATGGGAGTAGATGAAACATTCCTTCAGAGAAAGGGTTTTATAACTCTTCCATCAGCCTTAGTCTGCACTGAGACTTCAGGCAGAAGTTGATCTGAACTTGGTGCACCAGTGCAAACTGGGCTCTGTCACTGGATTTTCTCCTCTGTGTGAGCAATACTCAAGCTTGGTTTCCATCCTAAAGTACCTGCCTCACCCATATGGAGGACAGGGCCAGGATGGGGTGAAGGGGGGAGAAAAGGAGAAAGAAACAATGAGGGGGAAAAAAAAAAAGCCACTTTCTACTTAGTAGAGGTGTTTCTCAGCTGTCCCACACTGAACAGGCAGAATAACATTTGTTCAGGTGTACACGGCACCAGCAGGTCTAGGAAGCATGAAGTGAAACGTGAATCAAGCCTGACAGGTGATGGACAGAGCTGTCACTGGCCACTGCTGTCCCTACACGTCACAGGTCCTCACCGAGCCTTGGGTTTGCAGCCCTGGAAACTTTCTGTGGAAGAGCACCTTGCCGCGGCAACTCCTGCACCACGGCAGGTGAGGTCTCAATGCCACGCAGCCAAAGCACCAGAGTACTTACTGCAGAGGAAGCAGCACCTGTGGAAGCTTCTCCCATCGCACTGCACCTCCTCAGCGTGGTAGACGGTCCGGCCGCAGGCACCGCACTTGTTTCCGCCTCCCCAGTTCGGCATGCTGCCCTTGCAGACTCAGCCAGGCTGGAAGGGTAGGAGTTTGTTAACCACAGAGCCGCTCATGGTTTTAGGGTAAAGAATTAGTGTTACAGGCTCCTTTAAATAAGGTCTGCTGAGTTCAGCTATCAGACTACAAGGTCATGATTTTTTCCAACTATTTAAAAATTTGACCTTCCATTACACGAGAAGTTTGTCTGATCAGAGCAGCTTCTCAGCCCATTAGATCCTGGGCCAGGCTTACAGGCTTCAGCAGACCCTCTGTGGCTATTTGCAAAAGTCGACGGGCTCCCAAGGGGAAGAGGGGTCACTGTGCTTAACAGCAAGAGAAACAGAGATACCGTCTTCACCAGACACGTCTTCCAGTCCCCGTTCAGGATTTTGAAAGTTACATAAATTGGATATGCACGAATTACAGTTCCATGCACAAGGGCTTTACTGTAGCTTGAGCAAACACCCCCCGCCCCCCCCCCCAGATGGATATAATTTCAGTTTCTATGCTTCATTAACCGTGGGCCTCTCAGCTGATGGAAGCACACCAATTGTGCCAACAACAGCATTTTGTTTTACTGCCGGGTCTTTCACTCAGAGCACAGCACAAGCCAAAGCGCACCTCACCGGAGAGCCATTTATTAGGGCTGCAGGGATATTCTGAACTCCTTCGAGAACATGCCTACACGGCAGAGAAGTTAATGGGGATTAGTCCCCCAGCACCCTACCGCCATTACATGAACTATGCCTTTGCCAGACAGGTACAGGAACTGGAGCCAGCTGCTCAAGGGACTGCTGCTGCTCTGGAAGAAAGTAAAACTGTATTGCATGCATCACTTGCGGCAGACATGCAGCAGCCTAGTAAGGGAGGACAGGCACCAGCGCTGATCACGTCTGACTACAGCCGTAGGAGCAGCCTCCTACATTAAGCCAGAAGCAGCAACGGTCCCACCTGAACCGGACCTTTCCCCTCCCTGATCTCAGCTCACAACACTTGTTTAATGCGAGCTTGTTCCCCTTGGGTTCATCACCAGTGGAGGATCGCTCATAAGCGCTTGGGCCAACAAAACTACGGGGAGGGTTAAAGACCGAGTTGAGCTGTTCAGGCCTCATCCCTCCCCCTGCTCCTCCCTGGTCCCTGTTTCAGGTAGCATTTTGGGACAAGGACCACGAGTTGGCCAGCTGGACACCTAGTGAGCACCTACTGTAACGCTCCTGCGTCACCTGCACTGTTTCCCCAAACGCTGCCGGCTCCCCAACACCAGCATCACAGCAGTGCTGTGGTACAGGTCGGGCAGGGAAGGAGGAATTTCACAGCGGCAGCCCACTTCCACCTGTGCAGCTCACCTTTGGTTGTTCCTAGAGGCTCTCCTATGTCCACAGACAGGGACAAGGGACAGCACCCACATGAAAAGCCTGCACCCTGCTGCCTTGATTCAGCTTTGCCTTTTCTCTCTCTTAGCCTGAAGCCAAGGACTAAGAGTCTTTTAAGCTGTCTCTCCAGCCAAGAGAGAGGAGCTGGAAACACTCCTGCACCATGCAGCCTCCCGCTCGGCAGAGGGAAGTGATTCGTTTCACCATTCTCTTCCTCCAAGAGCTCTCACCGACACGTTGGACGCACAGAGACGAGAGGGCGACCGTGGCGCAGAGCGAGGCGGGCACCGTGGCTGCTGCTGCACCTACAAGACGCCACTCGCGAGGCACATCTCAGAGCAGCAGTTTTTGCTAAGCCTGAATTAATTGACCCATCACGCTGGCACTGTTAAAGTAAGCAGCCTGCCCAAACAACCTGACTTGTTCAGCAGAGATTTAGGCATGCAATGAGGGCAGCACAGTTCTCGAGCAAGACATACTTCCAAGTAACTGCTAGAAGACCTTTGTCCAAGAAGGAGCAAACAGCCATTCATGGCATGTGGGAAAATAGGATTAGTTTATTAATGTGGATTGGGGCACCTTAGGTAAATTCATAAGCAAAGGCTTAGGAAGCTTCTGTGGAGTGGCTGAGTAGTGCTGCTTACAGCACTGACACTAATTACTGAGATATTCCTTTGTTCAATATTCCTACAGGATTAGCACCATTACTGCTCCGTGGTTCAGAACTAATGCTCCAACCAAGCTCATAAAATTAGTTTTATGACATTTACCACTTTGTCTTTGTCGTTCTTGGCACAACTGTAGAGTCTAAAAATTAAGATTCCGTTTCTTTTATTCAAGCATTTGGCTGTGCTACTGCACAGCAGCTGACATCAATCACGGCAGACAGCATCCTTAGTTAAGAGGAATATACGCTGCACAAAGCTTCGGAAAAGGAATGCATTAACGGGGTGGGGGGAGAGATTGCTTTCAGTTTTTATGCTTTCCAAAGCATAAGTGGTCTTCTTCTGTCCTCTTTTGCTCTCACTGTCCTCATCCTCATGTTCTTGCGTGCATTTAGTCGAGTTCAAAGTATTTTTAATTATTTTATTAGCAAATGATTTTTTAGCTCCATGCACGCTAGAAGTGAAGACTTGGACTAGGTTTGCAGCTTTGCCACAGACCCCCCGTGCAATACTGGGCAGCGCAGGGCACGGCTCCACCCTTCCTGCCCAAGGGCAGCATGAAGCATTAGACTCCCTGGCAACCACGGGCTGACTCAAGTCCCCTGACAAGCACTCCGAAAGTTCATTAAATAAAAAACAAAAGTGGAGTTGAAGTCAGTACTTCAAGGTGACCTTGGTCTCCTCCACAAAAGGAGATTGCTATTTATCTTCCCCATAACGTTCCCGCGACAGCCTGTGTGGGAGGAATGGCAATACTTCTTCAGTTACCCCACAGCAAGGGCCACCCTGAGGCAGAAGTGCCCAGAAGGCACCCAAGGAGACGCAGCTTGACGGCCAGAGGGAGCGCGGCACGAAGGGCAGCGGACCCGCGCGCCGTCTCCTCAGCGCCACCCAGGAGCTTGTGGACGCCCCCGTCTCACCCGGCAGCTTCCCAGCCCGCAAACTCCGACTTCAAGGACTGCATTAAGCGTTCCTCGCTCCCGCTGGGCACTTTCTGGCTGGTTCAGGCAGGCCCCCAGGGAACCGAGGGGCAGTAATTAAACACCCCGATGATCCCACCGCCAGCACCAACAGCTTCGAGTTCCGATTGCGGGTTTGTCGGCAGCTACCTTCCTCCGAGAGGAAACCCTCGCACCCGGCCGGAGGGGGAACCTCACCGGCTCGGGCGCTCCGAAACACCAGCCGCGACCCGCGGCAGAGGCGAAGCCCCTCCAGCCGTCCCGGTGCCAACAGCCCGCGGCGCCGACCTGCCCCAGCGCGGCGCTTCTCGCCCCGGCCGCGCGAGGGGCCCGCGGCTCGCCCGGCGCAAAGCCCCGCGATTCCGCGGGTCTGACACGCGGCAAAGCCGAGCCGCAAGGGGGGGCGCCACCCCCCCGCCCGGGATCTTTTGGCGAAGCGGCACCCCGAGGCCCGCCCGCCCCGCCGAGCCGAGCCGAGCCGAGCCGAGCCGAGCCGAGCCGAGCCGAGCCGAGCCCCCCGCGGTCCCGCGGCACCTGCGCGCCGCCCCTGCTCTCACCGCGCCCGCGGCTCCTCTGGGCCCGGCCCGGCCCCGGCGCCGCTTAAAGGGCCGGGGCGGAGCCTGCGCGCAGCCATCGCGGCCCCGCCCGGCCCCGCCGCCGCGCCCGCCGTGGGGCCCGGCCTGCCCCTCGCCGCGGGGCTGGACCCCCCCATCCCTGCCGTGGGACCTGACCTGCCCCTCGCCGTGGGGCTGGACCCCCCCATCCCTGCCATAGGGTCTGACCCGCACCTCACTGTGGGGCCAGGTCCCTATCCCTGCAATGGGGCTGGACCCCTATCCTCACCATGACTCTGGGCCCCCATTCTCCTGTGAGGCCTGACTTGCCCCTGCCGTGGGGCCAGACCCCATCCCCCCAGTGGGATCAGCCCCCCATTTCCCATGTGAGGCCTGACCCGCATCCTACTGTGGGGCCCAACCCATTCCCCACCATGGGGCCAGACCCGCCCCCCACTGCGGGGCTTGACCTGCACCCCACTGCAGGGCTGGACCCCCGTCACCACTGTGGGGCTGCTCTGCAGTCCTCACTGTGGGGCCAGACCCTCATCCCTGCTGTGGGGCTGGGGCTGCACCCATTGTGGGGCTGGACCCTCATCCCTGCTGTGGGGCCAGGGCTGCACCCCCACTGTGGGGGTAGACTCACACCCCAGTATGGGGTTGGCCTCCATTCCTGCTATGGGGCCAGGGGACCCATGTGCCCAGACCCCCATGTGGAGCACCTTCCGCAGGGGGTTGGGGGGCTCCAGACACGGCATCCAAGTGAGGGGTGAGGAAGGGCAGCGTGTGACCGCACCAGCCGCCTCGAAAAGCAGGTAGGCAACATGGAAATTGCAGTTTTGGATATGACCAAAACTGGGCTTTTTATTCACCGTACTCATTTTTAGGACTTTCTTAGTGCCGAATGTCTCTGCTGTCCCCATGAGGTGCACGCAGGCCTCACGGTCCTGCTCCGCTGGGAGCAGGGGGGAAGGCTGGTAGGGCTGAACAATGTGTTTCACTGCACCGACCGATATGGCATGGGGGGGTCTGCTGGTCCCCCATGGGAGGGATTGGCACCACTGCTTCAGCACGGGCCGGTTAGGAAGGGTTTTAACCGTTTTCACAGTAATTAGACATGTCCCCATCAACCAGTTCCTGCTGCGGAAAACACCTCGGTGCTCGAAGCCCCTTTTCGAAGTGGCCCCTTCCCCGGCAGTGCCTGCAAGGCCATCGTGCGCGGCTTGGTTTGGTTCAGGTTTGTGCACGGGGTGTTTAGAGGGAAACGCAGGCTTATCTCCTCCTCTGTTAATCAAATACCAGATCGGCTAGTCATTACCCGTACGAGCGCCAAGGCGCTCTGTTTCAGTGCAGGAGTGACTTCTTCGCCCGCACCAGAAACAAAGCCCAGCAAGCTCAGGGCAGGCGGCTTCGTACAAAACGCTCAATGCAAGTATTGTAAAACGAAACGGCAGCCTGTGAGACAGGTGTGCGACGGGTCCCGCCGGGGCTGTACTAGCACAGGTGGCTGGGTGTTGTATGACCCACTTTGTCCAACATCCGAGATACATTCTGGGGCCAAACTGCTTGTATCACAAGGTTAAAATTCACCTCCACGTACGGCACGTGCATGAGAAAGGTTAGCTGCCCTCTTCCATTAAAACATGCTCCCAGTGTGTTGCAGCCTGTATCCTGGCAGTCATGACTCACTCAGATTTTTTCCTTCCCAATTATGATATTTTTTCGTCTTCATTTGCAATGAATTGTGAATGACCAAATTGTGCCCGATTTGCATACATCTTAGTGCTCTGTTCCATAGGCAAACTCAGTATCAGTTCCTGTGGAGTAAGACCAAGAGCCTGGCCTCAAAAGTATTAACAGAAATTTTACTCTAAGTTCTGAGGGAAAGGAGCACAGAGAGGAGCAGAAGTAATAGTGACTTTTGCTTCATGACTTGGAGATCACATTTAGGGATAGGATCTCTCCGATTCAGAAAAATGAGAGATGTGTGAGTCAGAGCAGGCTGACTCCCATTGTGCCTGTTCTCTCTTGTCCAACCAGTCCTGCTCCTAGCCCTGCTGGAACGACGGGTAATGATGTTACGTTATTTACCCTGTCTCCTCAGGTAGCCTCCAGATGCTATTAGATTTTCCCTTTTGTCAGTGTTTCCTAAAGACTATCAAAAATAAAAAGCAAGGATCTCAAAGAGAAGAAAGGAGCATTACAGCTCTATTAAGATTTGAACTGATGCTTCCCAAAGCAAGGACATGCTTGCTGTGACCAAGGGGTCCTGCTGGTGGGAAATACAACACTCCTCTGGGCCTGCTCAGTGGTGAGGCACTGCTAAGTGGGTTACTGGGCGGTCTCACGTCCAAGAATTAATTTTCTCGTGTCTAATATTTAGGCAGTCTGTCAGAAGTAGAATAACTGTGAGGGACACCCATAAATACCTCGGTAAGTCCTTTACTGCAGGAGGAACATTTAGGGAATATGTTACTAGCACACTCAGAAATAATACCTTGTAACAAAGGAGAACAAAATCAAGAGTGAAAACTTTCACCACATGCTTTATTTCTATTGCTAATTACTATTCCCTATCAGTACATCTTATAAATATGCATATATATGTATATGTACGTGTATATATATGTTCTATCTCCTTGGCAGATCTCTTTTTCTCTCTTTCTCACTTTCCTGAGGGCATAATTCAGAATTTCTTAAAGATAATGCCTGCATCTGACCTTACAGCATTCCTCCTTGCTGCCCTGTGCTCATTTACCCTGTTACTTTGGATCATCCCTTCCATTCGCTCTCCGTTGCTGAGTTTCCTGAACAGCCCCATTGCCCCATCCCTTGCCTTGCCAGCCTCTTCCTGCCTAACACCGGGCTTCTGCGGTAAACTCCTCGGACTCACTTGCCCAAAATCTCTGGCGCTGGTGCCCTTGCTCCATAGATCTGCCAGATCTGGCTCTAGGCTGCGAGCGGGGAAACGCACTTCCCCTTCCTTGGCCATGCGAAAAGCCACAGGCCGCGCACAGAAACAGTTCTCCCTTCACTTGCAAAATTGACCCAAAGCACGTTCATTCAGCACTTGCACCTCAAAACAAAATTCTCCAGTTTTAGCTTTGCTGTAATTTTATATGAAAGTGCTTTTTCCACGTTTTGGAGGATTGAGTAAATATTCAGCTTGCCTGACCTGCCTGTTTTTCAAAAGACTTGCGCATGTCAGTGTCCTCAGGCCTTTTACATCCACAAAATACTTTCCACTCACCTGAGATTATCTTATCCTGATTTGATCTTCTAAGTATGGTGCCACCTGTCTGCTTACAGTGGACAGTTAATCTGCTTGCTCTCCTGATAATCCTTGCTATTATTTTATGTAAATTTATTTTGTAGTCCAGGTTTTACTTTGCAGATTTCTTTTAGTCATATTCTGACATAGTTTTTGTACAAAATAGTGATAGAGCTTCCTTAATTACTCTTTTGACAGAGCATAGTTTAGGTAGTTTTCCTATTAGGAAAGATTGTTTCAGAGCTAGCATCAGAGTTAGCCTTAGCGGTCAGATACCTCTCAATGTTTTCCTGGGTATCTTGATTAATTTCTCACTGGCTAACCCCAAAACTTGCCTTTAAGCAAACACATTTTGAAGTTAGCTCTATGCAACATCAGCTAGTGAAAAAATTAATTCATACTTGGTATCACCCTTATTTGCCCTGTGCTAGAAGGGCAGGCACGTTTAGCCAACTTCCTTATCTAAATAAAGCGGGTCCTCCCCGATGCCACAGCACCTCTCCTGCGGAGGCAGGAGCTGCAAAGGTCCTGCCGGCTGGGGGTCGGTGGCGGACCCCATTTCCGCTCCTCAGCTGCTCAGTCACCCTGTGGAGCACCGTGGCGTGGAGGGCATTGAGCACAGCTCTGCCGCATGGCCCACAAACATGCTGGCCACTGTCTTCTCCCCTCCTCCCTTGCTATGAAGTTAGATGATTTATCGCTGTACAATAGTGGTATGAGGAGCAGCTGAGAGAGCCATCTGCCATCTCCAACAACCTGGTGGCCGGGGATGTCTTCTACAACGTGGGAGGCTGCAGTGCAAATCCCTGCTGCAGCCCAAGGATCTCAACTCGGTTTTCATGTGGCCAAGGCAAAGGGGCCAAACAACAAGTTGTTCGGGAGAGGGAGATATATAAGTGCCCTCCCACCTGGGTGCTGCAGAGATTTGGGGTAGGGCCCGGAGGGCAGAGGAATATCTGTCTTCGACAGTCCCACGCTGGGGATTTGAGTTTAAGGGCTCTGAGCTGCAAAGCAGAAAGTGAGGCAACTGCAGAGCTGCCCACTGCAGAAAGTGTGGGAGCTGGTGGGAGCTTAAGGAGGCTGAGCAGAGGGTCCTTAGGGCCTGTGAGAAATCTCCGTGTAACCCTGTGTGCTTCGGCATGGGCTCTTAACCCCGTTCAGCTCAGCAAAGCGTTTGGCATGGTGGACCTGGGGTGCTTGTGGTCCCCCAGGGAGATTGTAGGGATCTTTACTTGTGCAAGGGTCCACACATGTGCACCAGCTGACAACAGCAAGGCTTTTTTTTTTTTTTTTTACCTTGAAACATGTCTGCAAATAGCTTGTCCTAATTTCCAGTCCTTAGATGTGGGCTTTCAAAAAATTTTCAATTAAAGTTGTCCAGGATGTAGGAGACAATAAATCCTTGTGAACTGTTGAGCTCTTCGTTAGGAAAACGCGAGTGGGGTGAAACGCTTTCTCTGGGGAAGCCTTTACAAAACACTGCTCAGAGTGGCAGAGAGCTCACATTCATTCTCACAGTCTTGCACACAATGTTGAAGCCTGAGGTGAGATTTTTGTAGGTTCATCTAAATCCCACAAAGGTGAAAGAAACACACGCTTTGTATATAATCCTAAATACATTTAGCCAAGTAACACGCAGTGTAGGTGCTGATGCTATCAGGTGACATTGCTGTAAAAGCCCAGCAAATATTGAAGCTATTATACTGAAGTTGTGGGGTTTTGAATGGAGATTTCTGAAAAGCCTAGCAAAACATGAACTCCATTTCAGGTGCCAACTCAGCAGAATACTAATACCTGTACTAGTAATGATGTCATCTTCCTGGCAGGAGACATAATTTAGGTTGAAAGTATTGATTTCTTTAATAAAGCTTGATTTATTCACAGTACACTCTCAAGGCCAGATTATCCCTTGCATTGTGCCATGGAAAAACCTGCAGGCAAGAGCTTAAGTAATCTCAAAAATGTACAAGCTCTGTTGCTGACTGACAGAATTTCATTAGTGCAGGACAAAATCTGAGGACCCACACAGCTTGTTCCAGCAATACAGGTACTGATTTGGAGGAGGGCAGGGAAATGTGTTTTATATTAGATAGCAGGCACAGAGGGGAGAGCAAGGTGAAACGGTCTGACTTGGCTGTTTTTGGAAAACTTCCCTGTTCCATCAGACTGCTAAGCGATTTGCTGGGAAGGCATCACCCAGAGAGCAGAGGGCAGCAGCGCTAAATCCATAACATGAAAAAGCAGTGGTTAGGCTGAGAAAAGAACCCATGTGACTTTTTTTCCCCCATCCACCCCATTCCCAATATTACTTTGGCCCCTAAACCTTCCTTCTCCAACACCCTGGCACCGCTGCATGTAGCTTCTTGTCTTGATAAGGAGAGGAAGCATAGAGGAGAAAAGTGCCAGGGGGATGGTGCTCATCTGGTTCCCTGGTTGCCTGCCAAGGAGCACAGCCTTGGGCTGGGTTACATCACCTGCGCCCAACCTTTGCCGCATCCCCTGGCAGTCTGGGGCCAGAACTCACTGCTAGCTTCAGTGAGAAAGTAGGGGGTGGCTCATTTCCAAGCCCTCTTTGTGGAGTTTGCTGCGTCTTTACATCAAAGGAGAAGCATTTTGGACTCCACAAAAACAGCTAGAGGGTGGTCAGCGTGTGAAGTCAGCAACGTGCCGATGCCGGCTGGAAAGCAGGCTGTCTCTGTGGATGCTGGGTTGCTACAAAATAGGTCTTTGGTGCCCCTCCTCCTGGCAGCACAACGTGCTAAGATGCAGTGATGCCTCACCTTTCCCAGGCTAGGAAACTCAGAGCTGGGGAGAGGGAGGGGCAGAAATTTTGGCAGGCAACCTGCCTAGCCTCCAGGGGAATAAGCTGTTGAATGTGGTTGGTCTGTAACTTCTAGCATGTCTCCTCGCAACCAGGAGCGTTTTAATTACACTGACTGTCTGCAGAGGGACTCTGCGGGATTGCATATTGTTCCTGTTCTCATTTGGACGAAAATGAGCATCAGACTCCTACTTTGCAACTGACTGTAATGTCTGAATGGCAAACATATGTCACTGTGGAGTGCACAAGCGTGCTACGCAAATCTCTTTTCTGCAGCAGCGGAGCAGCAAAGGAGAGGTGTACCTCCACCTTTGTGCAATCCACTGGTGGAAGAAAGACCTGGGAACTACGCATATGCTGGATTATGCTTCATTAGCAACCTGGTAAAATAGGAGGGGTGGCACCAGGGTTGGGCGTTACTGATGCTGCTAACCGATGCTGAGCGTGGCAGCAGCAGGAAGAGCCAACCGTAAGCTACAGCCCACCTTCGTTTCCTCCGTCCTGAAACTGTGGAAACCTTTAAACCTCTCTAGCAGACTCTGCCCGCAGGAGCGAAGAGGGCCCTATCTGCACTCAGCTTGCAGATGGGAGATGTGTGGCTAAAAGCTCCATCTGCAGAGCCACGATCTTGCGCGCAGCAGTTGTATTTCTGACCTCCTCTGAACAACCCATCTTTCCTGCCAGCACTGCTTTCACGTGGTGGCTCTGTTCAGCGGACACCAGCCATGGCTAAGGCAGCGTTAGTCCCCGCTGCCAAGGCTGGTAGTGTTGGCTCGTTGTGGAGGGGAACGTAGCCATGGGTGTCCCCATGTGCAGGATTCACGGCAGCAGCTTTGGGATAAAACAATGACACCTCACATATGGATTTCACCACGTGCTTTAGGTACAACCGCAGCTGAACTGCTCACCCCAGTGCTGCATGAGGAGGAAAGAATACCTCAGCTAATGCTGATTATTAATTAAGGCAGTTATCAGCGCTGGTTGGAGTATTTTAATTACCACTATCACTAAATAATTTCGAACCAGTAAAAATGGATGATAGCTGTACCATGGAAACACTGATTATAGGTGGAGGTTTCAGCAGGGAAAGCATGTCAAAGTGAGCACCCGGTGTGGGTGGCCTGGCAGAAACTGCTTACCAGGGATGCTGCCCTTCCACCACGAGCTTTGACCTGCCTGCCCTGGCTCTCCCTTGCCTCCCCGGCCCTCCCTGCCCTGCGGACCTGCTGCGCCTCCCTGCTCCCCTCCCCGGCCCTGCTCCGTCCCTCTCGCTCGGCCAGGGCACAGAACGGACCCCAGTCAAAACAGGCTGTGCAAAAATAATTTATGGTGGCGGCGCCGGCTTCGGCTGATCATATTAACTACAGCATAAGCAACAAATCGTTGTAAGACACTCCTGTTTTCTGTGGTTTCTTTGGATAATAATTTATGACCTTCTTCCCCAAACAGTGAGTGAAAACAAGCTGTGCTTAAAAAGATCATGTTGACTGGCTGTTGCACATCGCACAGCCTTGGCAATAGCCCTTCTTTCTTGGCACAAATACAGAAGCACGAGGAAGTTGCAGGGTGTCAGAGGCTCTTCTCTATAGTGCTGATGGTCAGCTTTGAATACTTGGCTTATTAATTATCTTTAATGCTGCGTTCAAGTTATAATGGCCATGGCTACATAATGCATGTTCGGTAACGGTGCACAAACAGTTTTTCAAAGACAGAACAGAGCCCGTACAATACAAATCTGTTTTGCTGAGAAATATTGGTGTGGAAAAGAGATGAAAGAATTAAAAGGATTCTTACAGATACTTTGTCGCTTGGAGAGGAAGATCCAGCTTTAATGAAAGTGAAATCCCATGGTTAGGAAAAAGCCCAAACAACCTACAATGTTTTTCTTAACTGGATTACAAATATCATCTTCAAAATATGTTTAAAATCAATTATTCTTTTCTCCTTGTTGTGCTGTCAGTTTGCTTTTTACACTTCATTGAGCAAGGCAATGAAACAAGGCTGTCATGCATCTTATTGATTCCACATTGTGCTGAAAGTCAGTTTATCTTTCTAGATGTAGGGCAGTGGTAAATGCTATTCTGATTTCTTTTCTAGCATAGACGAGATAGATAGTTATCTCCACAAACTTTAAAATTGAACAAATTTATATCACTGTCTACCACGGGGTCTTTTCTGACCTTGCTTGGGACCCGAGCTTCTTCCACACAATCAATTAAAAGATGCATTGCACCTTAAAAAGAGACAGTGTTTGTGCAGCACAGAAAGACAGTCCACTTAATCCAAAACTTAAAATAGGAGAAGACATATGAACGGAAGTTGAAGAGCAGGTGACTGAGATTTGCTCTCTGAAAGGCAGGAATTAAACAGGAGTTTAAAAGATGTTTCTGGAGGTTGCTTTGCAACCTGCTTTTGCAGGCACCCCACTTCGGGTGCATGGGGAGAGCATGACAAGCAGAACAGCAAGTGTGAGGCCAGGAGTGAGAAAAGGAACAAAGCGAGCAAAAAGGGTAAATGTGTAAATGGGAAAAAAGATGAATGGAAATAATGGAAACTGGAAGAGAGATAACTAGGAAGATAATATGCCCGGTCCCAGTGGATAAGGTCTTCTGGATGAGGACAAAGAGCCAACATTTAATGCTGTTTGAGACATGAAAACTGAACAAGGGAGGTGGCCAGTCATCAGCATGAGACAGGTTTTAGTATTAGGTTGAAAAAATTCTTTTAAAAAATCAGAAGCTTATTAACTCCAAACTGGCTACTAGATGAATATGTTTATTCTCAATATTCCTTGCAAGTACTGGCACTGTTCATGCTATTCTGTCCAAAGATGTTTTTCCTGTAGCAGTCCAAAAAGGCTCTATTTCTGGTGTTCAAAAGCTTTAATAAACCATTCATGAATTGAAATTTTATTAGTTAATGGTGTTTTTTCCTCACTACTGCAAAGGTTATTTCCCCTAACTCAAAACAGTTGGTATATAATTTTTTTTCGGTGACTGAATTTCAAGTCAGAAATAAGTGTAGTCAATTATGTATATATTTCCATAGTAAAGTCTGTGTCTTTTTTGGTCTCTAGTTACACACATTACTATTTATTCTCTATTATTTATTCTACACATTTGAGCACAGGGCAAGTACACGCCTCCAGTGCAGTATAAATCACCTAAAATGTTCCACTTTCAATTGAAAAACATCAGTTAGCCCATTCTCCCGTGCAGTTTAACCCCACGCTTCGTGCACATACAACAATCGTGGTGACATGGCTGTGTTGGCCGGGAGTGGGAGGAACAGCAGGAAAAGGGCCTTTTATCACTGCGGTTTCTTTTCCTCGGGGGCTGGTTGAAGTTATGCAAGAAGAGCAGTGTCCACTGGCGGTTTTGCAAGCAGGACTCCAGCGGTGCTGCTGGGCTGCAAAGCCCTCGTGCGAGTGGGCAAGCCCCTAATCAAGGCAAGGCTGAAAGGCCAGATCAGGAACCCCCTAAAAACACCTAAAAGAGGCCCACTGATTTCAGTAAGATCTGGACTCCTTTGCTAGTCCTTTCCCCTTCTGTAAAGCAAGAATAATAATAACCAGCACTGGGGTAGGGATATTTAACTAGCTAGTGCCACACCATGATTACAGCTGGTTACAGTCCTGGCACTAATTAAAGGTCAATATATTAGTGTGAAAAGGAAATGCTAGGAGCTATTTTTATGGTGCTGGTCCTTTAGCAAACAGCCTTCTGCCTCTGTACAATACACGCTTTCAGCCTCGCTTCTTCAGTTGGCCCCAACATCAGTATTTCAAACAGGGAAGTCTCAGCACGGCTCAGGGCAAACCTCACAGAAACAGCAATGGAACAAAAGCACAACGAGCTCGCGCTAATTTCAGTGTGTGAGGTGCTGCAGGATTAAAAATCCTTCATATTAATTTTGCTTTCTGAAATCTAACCTCTGTGTTTACCTGTACATCAGAAATAAAGGTGTTTTGTTTCCAGCTTGTGGTTATTTGGTAGGAATTAGGCCTTTTAAAGACCCCTTGGCATTGCATGCATTCTTCCAAAACTAGCTTTTAACAACTTACAAATAATTACATGGGCCTGAAATTCACAGCTAAAACTTGTTTTGATTTATTTGCATGTAACTGTTGTCATGCAACCAGACATTGTTCTCAGTTCAGTATTATGTTCCTGGCAAAAAGATTAACAGAAATCAAAAGCAAGTAGCTCTTCTAACACATGGCCATTAAAATTATGTTATGCAAAACATAATACAAAATATAATTATTTTATTGCAAAAGACATAAGGTGAAATAAAGCAACTCTGCAGGTTAGTACAGCAATATTTACTGTTTGATGGGACTGTCTATGGTCCACTCTACAATTGAGAGAAGGCAATGGGGAGAGTCCATCATCTGCAGAGCGTTTGGAAGCTCTACCAAAAACAACAGGAAAGTCAGCTGAGAAAGGAGGATTTAACCACTGGGCGACGTATTTACTGATAATTACACATTCAGGATAATGAATGCTGGTGGTTAATATCAGCCTGTGGCTGTTTTGTGTTCAAAGATGACTTGACAAATTTCCAGCATACAGCAAAAGATGTCTCACGCACAGATCGCCGCCTCTCTTGGGACATTCAGGTCGCTCTTACCCATTTAATATTTCAGGAAAATATTTTACAAACCGCTTACATGATTCAGGAGTACAGGTTTCATTTTAAGAGCTGAGAGACAGATGAGCTAGAAGACATCTCATCAGTTTTCAGTAGCGCAGGTTAGACATCTCCGTCCCATTAACCATAGGGCACCTAGACACCTTCGAGGCCTGGAGGTCTCAGAGACGTTCACCAGCTTCCTTCGTTGCTTGGGGCACTCGACAAGACGTTTTCCAGTGCGGTCGTCCACGTCGTGCTCCCAGCTCAGGAGCAGGATTGTACACACTCAAGTGGCCCCTGTGCCACCTCACCGGGGCTGTCACCACAACCCTCCTCCGAGCTTGGAGACCCCACAAGAGCGTGTGGAGGTTTGTGGGGGCTCAGCACACCCCAGGGGCCCTGCTGCTTGAACAGGGCTCTTCTTATCAGGGAAGTGGTGGATTATTTAGTCCAGTGAGTAGGGCCGGGTACGGTTTCACCCCGCTCTTGTTGCTCACGACTGTACAAAAAAACAAAATCCTTCTCGCCTGCGGCCAGTCAGTGGTCCTTGGAGTTATTTATTTTAGCTACTGTAACTTCATATGATGTTCATATCTGTATAAATGTAATCCTTTCCTGATGTTTTCTAAGCTAATTAGCTCAGCAATGTGTATGGAAATAGTTTCTAGGGGTTACTTCCTTGCTTATAAAAACGCTTCCCGTTACTCATTTTGCTCTCAGCGCCTTTTAGGTCCTCTTGCTCTTGCCTTATGGAAAAATGCAGGACACGTCATGCTGCCTGATCTTTTATTTTCCCCTTTGCCTGGCAGTCCTTTTACCATCTCCACCCTGAAGCCTTAGCTGGGCCTGCTTTACTGCTCCTTGTTTGAGAGCAGATCAGGAGTCAGTACAAAGTACACAATGCACACACACGCACATACGCATATATGTGTATGCATATGTACAGAGGAAAGTACTATTTTCACGGGGACCAGGAGAGCAGCACAGCTTTGTTACGTGGTGGCATGTGAACTACCGACTGTGTTAGAGAAGTGCCTGTACAGTTCGAAGCCAGTAGTAGAAGCAGAGATGCAGATCACAGGCAGTCAGGAAAAACCTGGTCATATGAGTGCTAAACTTGACCTGCTATTCAGGTCACTTTTTTCCTCCACGTGCCCATCTGCATTTTTTTAAACTGTACTCATTGGATCTGCTGGCACTTTTCATTCTTTCAGCAATGCGTTGATAATGAAATTCTTCTAGTGCCTGAGTTATTCTCTCCTTTAGTTCATGTCCTTTTACTCTTGCAGTAGGCACTCACTCAATCCATCTGGCAGCATGTCCTTCCATTATTTCCACAGCTCTGAATACTTCTTTTTCTCTTGAGAGCACACATCCATTGCCCTGACCTTTTCAAATAACTCATTTGAAGTTTCTGTATTATTTTAGTTTGCCTTAGCAGCACCTTTACAATTGAATTTATATAGTATTTTATAGTTTGATTCTTTTCTCCATAGTTCAAATATACTGCAGGGAAGAAATGCTGGAAAAGTAAATAAATATGAAAGAAAATTATGCAACATACTACTCTAATATAAGAATTTCAGTGTGTTATAAATAATTTCTTGTATAGATGAGGTACAGGCATTTGATTTACTACTCCTTGTCTGAATCAGTCATATATGGTAAATTTCTGTAAAGAAGACATTGAAGGTGTCTATTATTATTGGCATTAACTGATATGCTTTCCAGAACTGCTAGACTACTCATGGCACTGGACCAATTTGTTATTTTGGGAGTAGATAAAGTCTTCATTTAGCTTTCTGGCACTCAGCATAGCTCTTAAAAATGGTTTTCTTTGTTTTGCTTTAGGTTTTCTGTTGCTCTTAAATCTGCTACATTCTATAGGGTTTTGCCACAGGAGACCAGGGGCCTGGGTATTAGGTGTACTCTTTCTTGGATGCCTTCCCAGAAGGCTTAATTTTGGGTGGGTGGGAAGGAGGCACTTGCAAATAATGTGCAATATTGTACTTGCACATTGCAGTGTCAGCATTCATGATTTCTTCCAAGACCAGCAGCTGTCACTGTTGCTGATGTTCACTAGATATCAAATATGATTCATAGCACTTGGAGTGGTTCAGTCTTTTTTTTTTTCCTTTCTTTTTTTCCCAGTGTGTAGGCTTTACCCATTGCAGAGTCTGTTGGTATAAAACTTGGAGCCAAATCCAGTAAAGAACTTGGCTGGTTAGAGGAGAAGCTCGGTAGCAGGTTTGTACCTGCCTGCAAAGCTTCCTCAATTCCTAATTTTAACATTCCCCCTTGCTGGAGCTGCCCATTCCCCAGCCCTGGCATGGGCCAGCTGGGGACCTGGATGATGCCCGAGGCCAAGGGGGGTCCCAAGCGAAACGTTGCTGCCCCGCATGCATCTCCACGCTGAGCACGCGGGCAGGACTGTTCGCACAGAAACGCCTTTGCTGAGGCTTCCCCGAAGGCAATTCGCGGTGCTGTTGTGGGCAATCACCCTGCAATTCGAGTGCTGCTGTGGGGTGGCTCTGCCCCACAGGGGAGGTTATCCTGTGCATCCTTCCTCGTGCCCAGGGCTCTTTCCTTCTTAAGAGATTCCCCAAGCATATTCTTTGCTCAGTTATGGCTGAAGTAAGGTCCCTGGCAAAATGCTCACTTAAGCACATGCCTCAAGTCCTGTCGACTTAAATAGGCTCCCCACATCATGAAGGTACTGCATAGCTTGCAGAAGGGGGTGGTGGGCTCAGGACCTGATTTTGCTCTCTGCTCAGGCGTTGGAGTCAACGTGATAAATAGGCTGGTACTGCTACGTGGCAGTTCGGGCCCTGGCGCTGAGCGAGGATTTCAGGCTTTGCTTCTTCAGGGAAGACATGACACCAGTTTGGAGCTATAGCACAGAAGGTATGCTGTGCTCCCTTTCTGTGCCTTCCTCTTAGTCCTCTTTCTAGACAGTCTAGCCGAGGTAGTAGACGTAGAGCATTTACGCATTTGAGGCTCATAAATATCTTGCAATCCTCAGCCTTTTGAACTGAAACGCTCCCGTATTTTCTCAAAGCATTTTTTAAAGCAGCAATCAATGAAAACATCTCCAGGAACCCAGTTTTCCAGGACATATTTTCTCATTCATCCTGAGTACCGAGTTAGGCTGCAAAAGGCACAACACAGCAAACACAAACCCACAAATTTACCTTAAGTCCCAGAAAAGCCTCCCCGAGGACAATTTGTGCTTGCATTAGCATGCGTTTGTAGAGCCTGAACACAGAGGCCTGGCGCTGAAAATATTTGTGACAGTTTGACAGCATGCATTTGAAAATGTCACTGCGGTAGCAGGAGGATGCCACTGCAGCCCAGAGCAGAGCAGCAGGTGGCTGTCAGCGGCTCCCCGTGTTGCACGCACTCTGAGAGCGAAAGTTTAAACGAGTTTTAGGGGCATGAGAGCGAGCTCTGAATTTCTGCTGTGGATGAAACTACACTTCAGCAAAGTCAGTTTTAATCCAGCTGTGGTTTGGGGCAAGGGCAGTAGTGCCTGGGCCTCCTCCTAACCCCATGCTGAGTGAGCTGATGTGGATATTCCCGGCCAAATCCTGCTGCCTTTGCTCTATACTGACTCGAAGGGGCTTTTGCCATCAGTTTGTCCATGTCAAGGTGAGACATATACAGAATGAGAGCATCAGTATTTGATGCCTCATGGGTCAGGGAAGGGAGCTATAATGCTTTACAAAAGAATATGTTTTAAAAAGCAATTTGAAGGGCAAAAGGGGGTGAGGAGTTGGGCAGGAAGGCAGTTCCCTTGCCCCATGGCTGCTACTGGATTTGGCTCGGAAGATCGTTGCGGATACAAGGGAGGATAAAAGGTTCAGCTCCTTTTTGATTCAGTAGTTTGACCAGCTCATTTATTTGCTTGTTTATTGGCTCAGTGGCTGGAGTGGCTTATTTCCATGTTCATTCTAGGTTCATCAGTTTTACTTAATTCTTTGGCATTTTCAAAGAAGGGAGTCCAATTAAGGCCATTTCCTTGAATTTCATCATTATGGACAGTGCCCAGTTTGTGCATTTCAGTTACATGATGAATTTGGTGCAGCCATTCTGACATTTGGGGAGTTGTAAGAAACTTCCACTTTTATGGAACTGGGATTATTCCTGTCGGCATAGAAAGTGTTTTCTGTCTGATTTGAATTTCCTCAGGCCTAGAGAGATAGCCAAGAGGAAACTGGAACCTGTGTTTCCTTTATCTTAAATAGATCTATACAAACTCCTGGCATAAAGGGACCTTTGAATTAACGGGAGCAGAGGGCAACCAGCATTCCCCGGGGAGCATGCAGCAATTCATGGGAACATTCAGTAAGGCCTGGGATTTGGGCCTTAATTTGAGGTTTAACCAAAAGAAAGGTGTCAAAATATTGATCTTTCCAAATCGTATGCAGCGTTTATTAGAGTTGGCTGCTGAGATTTTACTTCAGTCCATATCAGGATTGCTGAAACTGGTACAAGTTGCCAATATAAATATTACTTAAAGGTTCCTTTTTCTCCTTTAATGTGACTGCTAGTGCTTTGCAAGAGTTCTTTAGCTTCATATGATTTTCCTGAATATGACCTTAAAAAAAAAAAAGACAAATTAAATGGCTTGCCTTTTTGGCTACGTGCATATTTTTGTGGTGTGGTCGATGATGATTGAACAAAGCTACGGCTTGGGTAAAAGCCACAGCAAGCTGCAACTGTGCGTTCTTTATATGTTCTAACAGGAATGCAACATTGAAATAATATAGCTACTGTCTTACAGTGCCTATAAATAGATGCATTTTCCTACTTGAAGATTTCCTAGTGCGGGGGACTGAAATGTACTGCATTTTTCAGATTGGATGAGAGGGGCATGGAAACTTTCATCTTTGCACTGGATACAAACATTGCTTCTCAAGAAGTTAGGATCAAAGAGCAGAAATGATGCTTCCTCATCTTTGCTTTGTTTCCTAATGAATTAAACAAGTTATTTTCTCTTGTCCTTTGCTCTGGCAGACCTGAAATGCAGGAACAATGGATGTGGTATTGGCTGGTTTTCAGCGTAACAGAATCCTTCTCTATTTTTTATCTTGTTTTCACTCACCTAATTTGTTTCAGATGCACCTATCCATTTCTCTAAATACTTGTAATTAAGTTAAATTGCAAATACTGAAAATTTCTTTGTTTCCAGACAGTAGCACAGCTAGGAGCAGAAATTTGGATAGGCCCGATTATGGTGTACAAGCAATAGCTATATTTCTGACACAACAAATCATTTCATTTGCAATGTTTTAAACAAATAAGCACCCAAAGTGGTAAATGTCATTCTTGCACAATTTCCTCTGAGAATAAAACAAGACTTGATACATTTACTTGAATTCAGTACATTTGGTACTCATATAGGCGCCATTCTGAGTTTTGGACCAGCTGAATCCTACTTGTATCTCTGCTACCTGCTTCAGCGGGTCACTTCAGCACAAAGCTTTGGGGACTATCTCACATTACCAAACTGATATATGCCCAGGAGCTCACATACCATCCCCAAGGGCTATGTACCAACATCCTGTTGCGAATAAAAATGGGTCCAACCATCCCCTTCAGATGCAATCATCAAAAGGACTGGTTTTGGATGAGACAATGAACTTGGGCTTCGCTTTCCGCCTGTGAAACACGTTTTTGGCTTTGGAAACTTGAATCAGAGCTCACTTGGAAGGAGATTTCTGTGTTGAATAAATTAATGCTCCAGGAAGGAAGGGAAAAAGCTGCCGGTAAGGGGCTTATAGCCCAGAAGCGCAACTGAAAGTTTTAGGATGTGGGCATTTTTCCCCACTGCAGTGTTATGACCCTCATTTATTGTGAAAGAGAAGATAGCTTCCCTTATCATCTAACTATAGCTGTGCTACTCTAATGTTATACTGTGAATGGGATGGTGTCTTTCAAGGAAACTATCAAATAATTCAGTAGCATGGATAACCGACTGTGGATTTCTCCACATGACAAGACCAAGCTGTAATAACAGTTTGGGAATAATGATGCTATATTTTTTCATTAAATAAAGTTTTATTTCTGGAGCCTTGGCTGATTTTTAAAGTAACGTAGCCTTTTCTTACCACTAAAGCCCATATCTTTATTACAAAGCCAAACTGTTCTCTCTCAAACCACAATATGCATGTTGAAACAATACTCTCCTACAGATGATGAACATTTAGAACATATTTCTTCCATGTGAATCATTCATTCACTTAAGAATAACTTCTCTTATTAAACAAAATATAGCTGTGTGACAAAAATGTTTGTTGTAGGGTTGTATTCCATCTCTCCTTTTCATTAGACTAGTAAACTTTTATTGCTGTTTCATATAATTATCTGGTGATTGCATCATTTTTTCCTCCTTATCCCCCACAGTTTTTTAAACATAATATAAAGCAGCTTCGAGCCTCAGTTTTTTGCAAGAACATCTAAGTAAAATAAATGACCAAGAATTGATCCTACAGTGGGATGAATGAGGATAGATCTGTATCACCTCTTTGAAGCTGGTGGTCACACGTGCACACACAGTTGCCTGCCTGCATTTCTCTGCTGGATAAGGCCCTAAAAGAGAAACAAAGTTATTCCAATCCCTGATCCTGATCACTGAAAAATAGGGAGTCTCCACAATTTTATGTATTTTCCTTTAAAATTAAAAGGTTATCAGGGAGCATGAAAAGTGTATGCTGTGGTCATAAAGCTAGCATACTGGGTGAACAGGTGCTAAGTCTTGCCATTGACTATTACACTGCTTTTCATGGATATTACATGTCCATTTCACATCCCCAAATAAAAGGTAAACAAGATCCCAAGTTCCAAGAGTGATTAGTTTTGGTAATTGTTCTGCTGCTTTCTTTGTGCAATTTACTTCTATAAATACACACTAGGGGAATCATTTGTCTAGTGTACCATGGCACAGTAATTTCCTATATAATTTCATCCAATTGCTGCAGGAACTCATTTGAGTTAGCAGCAATTGTTAATAAATCATTAACAATCATTAACTTAGGGTAGCAGTGATTGCTAATCAAGATTTCCATGCTGCATTTTCAATTTCTGAAGGTTGAGCCTTAATCAAATTAATAGTGTTTTTTTATTTGGGGGGGGGAAACAGTATGCATCCCATCAATTCAAAGGAACTGTTAGTAACATCTCTTTGCCTTCAAAAACATTACATGCTTTCACTATAGCTGTTGGAAATGTCAGGGGCTTTTTTTTCTGCATAAATTGCTTGAAGATGTTTAAATTAACAAAACTTCCCCATTGTCCACTCTACTAACAATTGTGTTACTGGGAACAGCTATGAAGGTAGCGACATCACTCCAGCTATGTCCCTCATGGTCAGGCACCATGCGACTTGTAATACTTTTAATACCATCTTTTTCTCAAGGCCTTATCTAATAATAACCTACATTTCTATTAATCTATGCCTCGGGCCACATCAGCACCGCACTTGCAACTGATACAGATATTGCTGCATTAAGGCTTTTTGCAGCTCTCCCACAGAAGAACGTTTAATTCCAGTTTTCTATCACGACTCTGTGGTGTCTCCCAGGAAGGAGCAGAGCAACGGGAGCCGGGGGATGACGAGCTGCTGGAAACCTTCCCCCCGGCAGGAGGGAGTTGCACATCATGAGCCCGTGAATAGTATCGGGCTGAAATCAGGGTGATCTTATTTCAAAGAATTCCAATGGAATGAACAATAATTTGCCACTAATTGTAAAGAAGCTTTGATAAAAACTCTGAACAGATTCCCAACAGCACATATTTTCCAGCCCCTGCCTGGTAATTTTCAATAAAATCCAAGAACAAGATGACCATTAACTGTTATGTTAAATGTCATCCAGATTTGTTCCTATCATTCTTCACTGTGCTGCATCTTTTGTAGGCATGTTTTCATAATTTATGGCGTGTGGCCACATTTGGGCTTGCTCAGTGATACTTCTGTGGAAAAACATAAGATTAAGTTCAAATGAAGCCCAGGAGGGATGGGTGATTAGCTTTCCCATTTGACTTTCCTTTAAAAAGTACAAAGTTATCTTCTAGTCTGTGGCTTCAGTTGCAAACAGATTGCATCCACAGAAAAGCCTTTGCATATTTTCTTGAAACAGGCAAGGTCATCAGCGGTGATAGCATTTGGATTTCACTGGGAGCTGCATAATGATCATCTGCAGGAAGGTCTGCAGCAGTGCGAGTGTGAACAGCTTCCTAAATGAGTCTGTTGGAGAAGGGGGAAATGCTGTTTGCCCTCTGACAGGGCAGCTTGTCACTGGGCAGGACACTTTTTGGTGCCCTGGTGACATTCTTTGCTGCGGTAGGACAACATTGCTAGAGACATGACTCAAAACCGACTGTGGTCTGCGGAGACTTCCATCAGCCTGCACAGATTTTTGAATTAGAACCCTTTGTTTTAGAGCATGTTCAATAACATACTTTGCTGGGAAAAAAAAGACCATTTTTCATGCTCAGCTAGCACTGCTCATGTTGTTTGCTAGGTGTAACTGTTCCAAAAGTTACCAGCTACTTAGGAGACTATTTCAAAGGCTTCACAAGTGCAATAATACCATTTTATTATTGTGAGCACTTGCATTACGTACAGGTTCGTTTTGTTTTTGTTGCCCTTTAGAGTTCCGATAGCAGTAACCAGTACCAGATGACTTAAGTTACCAGCCAAACAAGCAGAGAGCTGAAACATTTGTACTACCTCATGGGAAAATTACTTGTTGCAGTTATTCAGCAAGTATTGCAAATTCAGAGACAATTAGAAAATCTTTTGAATATTTTGTCATCATGACAGAGCTATGTCTATATAAAATATTATTTTAAATTAATATTTCAACTGGCTCATCTTTAATTTATTCTCTGTGACTGGCCTGGTTTTTGTCCTATTGACAGAGGAAGCAAAAAATGTATGAATGTGCTGTGATTCCCAAATTCCCTATTTAATAAAAAATATTAAAAAATTAAGAACAAGTTTTAAGGCACATCCTGGTGCGCAGTTAGTTCTGTTAAGATTAGCAGATGTTACAGCATCCCAGTCCTAACTGTGTTGGGATCTCGGCTGCCATTTGCTGAAAGGCTGGGATCTTCCCTCACATACACACAAGTCATTAAAAATTATAATTGTTGGTGTGTTTTGAGTTGCCTAAATTAGGAAATGTCAGAGCATGTTATTCATTAGGCGAAATCCACTGCTGACATAAACCCACAGAAAGAAATAGTATAAATGCCACTCACTCTGACAATCTAGAAAGGCCTTCAGTACAAGACTTCGTGTTTCAAAAGCAAAGAATCAGCCATTATCTTTTCTGTTTAAATGCACAAATGAAATTCTTTCCATTATGTATTGTATTTGCTAACAATACGGGCAAGGTTTGTTTTTGTGGTCTGCTTTTAGCATGTCCTCTCTGCCTCCTAACTCTGTGGCCATTCCCGTGCCCAGCCATCTGTTAGACTCTGAGGGTGCGAGAGAAAAACTTGCAATGTTTGAGTCTCTTTCGAGTAATTTAAACACACTCTAATTTGAAAGGTTGAATGTTGTTAGACTGAAGTCTTTTTGCTCAAAAAGAGCTTGCTGCTTGTTTAATTGATTAAATCTCCTTGAAAACTCTTGTACTGAAGCAAATAGCTTGTACCCAAGAAAAGCATTGGCACTTTGCTGGGATGTGTTGGGCCTACCTGCTACGGACTGGACCACGACCAGGTGTAACAACAGGGTGTAGCCAGCGTGCTTTTCCTGCAGGTATCAGTTTTCCCTCTGCATTAAGTTACAGAAGCCTGCTTGCCTGCTGGAGCTGAAGAGCCAGGGCATCACTCTGCTTCCCAAAAGCTTCTGCACGGGCAGCTGTGCTGGATTTCACTACGCACTTGTACATTCAATTAAACAATTGCTATTTAACTCAAGTTTCTTAAAATATCTGAAAATCTAGTGTGGATGCTCCTCAGATTCTTGCTCAAAGATGTGCAACCCTTGGGAACAGTCAAGCTAAACACGGAACGTTTGCAAATTGGAGCAAATGTTAACCATTTTCTAACAGAAAATCCATTATAGACGTGCTTCCAAGCTCAGGCGTAAAGTAAAGAAGACATACTCAGGCTTGTTAGACAAGCTCTGGCAAATCTGTCTGGGGCAGCTAAGAAGAGCAGAACATATGCATCAGCCGCCTCGTTTTTTTACTAATCTATGTCCTTTTGTGTAATACAATATTTTTAAATGATTCCCTTCTGATATCTTTATAGAATATCTGCAATTTCTTTTCTCACTCTCTCTCTCTCTTTCTGCTCTGCAAAGTCACATTACACTACAACATTTGAAGCATAGATAGAATTTGACTGTAGTTCATGCAAAGTGTACTTTTTAAGAACAGAAATAATAAATGCCCAGGAAATTGCTGTTTTTCTGTCATTATCAATTAAACCCTTGAAAGGGGGGAAAATACACTGCAAAGTTGTTAAAAGATCTACCAGTCCAAACTATTTTTCAAACACAAAGGAAACTTCAGGATACAGTGATATGATTCTTGCAATAAGGAAATGTCAAAACTAGGAAAATTTCATTTGAAACCTACTATTATACTTTGCAACTTTAATTTATAGTTTGCCTCCTATTCTGTAAATAATTTCTCCATTATTTTTTCCTAGTAATAAATATTCTATTTCAGCCCAGGCAACTGTTGTAAGGACAAGACTTGATTTGTCATTACATTTATGAACAAGTTTTGCTACAATGGGGAGCTCAAAAAGAAGTTAAGCAACCCAGTATTCCTGCTATAGGAAACTAATATTCTTCTGTATACTGGAAAACATTTTTCTTGGTTGTTTAATGATAATATGCTGTTCTTTTCCTGATTTACATATTTTGGCCCTTTGCAGAATAGCCTTCACTTTCCAATTAGTTTCCCATTTCATATATAATTAAAGACAAATCAGATTACAGTGATTAGCATATATTATAAACCATTTTACTAATTTCTGAGGGAATATTCCTACAAGGGATAACACAGAAATTAGAAGGCTAATTAGGCCAAAATTACCTTTGCTAATGAATCCAAGCAGTAGTTAAATCCTCTAACAAAAGAGACATTTTTGTGCATTGAAGGTTGAAGGTGTGATTCTCAAGAACCAACATTAGAAATAAATGCTTGGAGTTTCGGGAAGGTTTGTGAACGGCTCAGTTCCAAAACACCCAAACTATTTCTTTGAAAATCTGTTGCCATTAGGTCATACTGTAATACTTAAGACTTTCATAGTGTTTTAAGTGTCTGAGGGAAGAAGAGCTATCCCCCCGTGAAGTGCAGCTCTTTACACTGTTCTTGAAGGTGACAGGGACAAAGAAGGAGGTCTGAGGAGCTAATGCCAAATTTTGGATGCAGTGCAAAGATGTGGTCAGGCAAGAAGAGCGGCACCCAGCCAGCACGGTCGGCGAAGGCAGGGTACGTGACCATGCACTACCTCCTAGTTTATTGCTCAGCCAAGGAGACTTTGTACTGCAGTAGACGAGGAGTTTTGGTCATGGCCCAAGGCGTCAGAGGCAGAAACATGCTGTAGAGGGATCCCATGTGCTTATCTGACCATAAGGTAAGTGCAGACTTCCCAGTCCAGAGTCAAATTTGTGCTGGGACGCCACACCGCTGGCATGGATCCCTGCTGACCCTGGTGAGCTCACGGGGAACTTGCTGCAGGGCTCCAGACTGGGTGTTATTTGTTTGCTCATGGTCCCTCTCCCTTGCTCAGCAAAAATGCACACTGAATTCAGGGGAAGTTGTCGTAACAGGAGAAAACATGTCTAGTTATTAAAGCACAAGTGCAGGACTCTGGAGACCCAAGGCAATTTGCAGTTGCAGAATGGATACGTGACCTTGTGAAAGTTGATTAGTCCCAGACCTTCAGAATCACTGAAGTACTACTCTCCTTTGAATTAGGTACCAAAATACCTCTGAGGGCTTTCATCTCAGTATCCCTGTCCTAGAGCTCCCTATCTGTAAAAGGGAAAAATAGTCCTTTCTACTTCAGATATGCTGATTAAGGATGCTGAAGAGTAAGACATGCTTCAAAGATACAAATGAAAGGGCATAAAAGTACCTAAAATCCACCAAACAAAGACTGCTGGAGCTATTGCAGTCCCTGCCCTTCCTCAGGCTCTGATCCATAATAATGTGGTGGTAGTCATCAGAGAGGACTTTTCCCTCGAGATCTTCATTGGGATATATATCGTTATTCAATCAGGAATAAAGAGTTCTTTTTTCCCCTAGTTCTTCATTGTGATATGTATCTGGAATATTAAAGTCAACCTATTCCTGTTTAACAGCTCTATTTTCAGATGCTAATTATCCGTTGAAACTTTCAGCCTCTGATCTTGAAGTTTTCCAGACCAGCTTTCTGACCCAGATTAATTTCATTTAAATGTGTAAGTAACAGAGCTCAGCTGTTCTTGAAGACAGGGAAATATTCTCCCTTCATCTTAAGGGAAAAAAAAGTAGTCATAGATTGTTTTGAACAGCTCTGGTGTAAAAAAAGGGAGGAGGTAAGAAAAGACTGAAACTCTACAGGAAAACGGTCCTTGGAGAGGTAAGGACGCTCCTTTTGGTGTTCCAGTGAACTTAGCTAAGGTTTTGGAGTGATAACTCCCATATGCACAACTGGTTTGCACAACTATTTCCCCATATTGGACATGAAATGAAGCAGTGCTGTGCATGGTAATATATTTTTTTGTGTGCACTAATATACATTACCTGCAAGTGAGGCTGGCTATTCCTCCATCACTCTGCAGCAAGTAAAGATATGGGAGGCAGTGAACGTGGAGGTACGAATACGCTTTAAGATGCAGTCAGAGAAGTCCATTCGAGATGATTTGTTTTTTGACTTGTCCAGCAGGTGGGTTGCTGATGGGCCAATTCCTTTAAAAGAATTGTGTGACAGAAGTGTGCGTGTGTGTGTGTGTGTGTGTGTGTACACACATGTGCGGATGCAGAAAGCAGTTGCATTTCGAGAGCCTCTTAAGTTAAATCTTGTTTAGCTTACCCCAGCCTATGTGCATCACGGTGTCCAGTATGAGACAACATATGGCGTCAGAGGAAAATGAAGTCTAGTTTTGAAGAATATTTATGGCCTCAGAAGTGGAAAGATCTGTAGAGAATAGAACCAGGCGAAAGAGGTGAAGGGATTTTTGCAGGAATTGAAGCGTGTGAGGAGCTTGTGGCTGTTATTTGAGAAACCCTCTGGTAAAAGGGCAGTGATGTTTGCAGACCTTGTGCCTCTCATCGAAGCGCTTGGGAATCTCAGATAGACTGCTTGGACTAGCTGTAAATTGATGCTTTTCCAAAGATGCAGTTTTCAATGACTGTCACAAACAAAATGTTCTCCACTCGTGGAATTTTACTTAATTTAATATTGCAAATTAACATGAACTTTTAATTACTGATTTGAGAATTGAGGAAAAAAAAAAAAGATGACAAACAATTAAACAAATTAGAGACAAAGCTTTTCTTTCCCCCTCCACAGGCTCAGCCAAAGCCCTCTCCTCTCTCCACTCCCCAGGTTTGGCCACTGGTTGCACTCGCCCCATCCCAGTCCCCCCAGTGAGATGGCAGCTGGTCCCTACAGGGCGCCCCACAGCCCCTTCACCCACAACAGCCACCTGTGGCCAACACAACGAGCAATATCACGAAACCTATTGAGATGATTCAGCCAAAGGTCCTTTAAAAATAACTGAATATGGTAAAAAACTTAACGGCAGAGGAATGCGTCAAAGGGGAGGTCAGGCTGCAGAGCAGAGCAAGCCAGTTGCCTGGCCGTGTTTTGGCAAAGGAAGGCGTCACTCCTGCTCTGCCGCTAGCGGCGGGTCTGAGAGAGGGGTGAGCGATTCCTCCCCAGACAGCTCACATCAGGACGGGTTGTTACTCAGCTCTGAGAGCGGCTCCTACCGCAGGCCGGTGGGAGGACATCCAAAGCTGAGAGGAGTGAGGGTTATATTGCATTATGCGCTTCCTTTATGCATTTCCTTTTGGCTAGCTCAGGTTTCTGCCTCTTACCTTTCAACATTTGCTTAGTTAAGGACCATAAATTCCTCTCTGGGAGCCAGCCAGCTAAAAACTGGACATTACAGCAGTGGTTCTTGTTGCAGCTTTAGGTCTGTGTTTGTTCAAAAGATGCTACTGGCTGCTTGGCTCCAAGCACAGCTGTCCGCATGTCTCGTCTCCATGGAAAATAGCTAAATCCCAGCCAGAATTAGGTGAACTTTGTTATACACACTATCACTAAGGGGCAATCAGAAAAGAAGAAACTGCAAGACACCTGGGGATGTAATGTGGGATTCCCTGAAGTAGGTTATAGTCTGATATCCTGAGTGCTAAAAGAACAGATTCCCCTCCATTTTCCCTAGCCATCGTTAGGTCCATTTAGCACCTGTGTTTCCTGCTCAACGCAGAGGCTTCCTTCGTGCTTGTACAACAATGCGTCTGCTGGCGCCTGTAAGCTCAGTGGTGGCCCTCAGGCAATAACATAAATCACAGCTCAGGCTGAATGCCCAGAGCAGCTCGCACTGCTCTCCTGCACTGGGCGTAAAGCAGGCTGCGATCCTTGCCACCACAATTATCCTCTCCACTCCAAGAAGATCTAGATCGAGGCCTGGTCTGGCCAGCGTATACGCAACTAGAGACTTTCTAACGCACATACTCCCCAACCTTTCCCACCCCTGTCTGACCGTACAGGGGGCTGCTGCTCTCTGATTGATCCCTCTGTCTTCATCTTCTGATGACAGGACACCCTGAAAAGGGCGGTCTGCCTCTAGCGAAGGGCTCTGCTGTTGATCTCAATGGGATCATCACAGTTCACTGTTCACTAGGGGTGTTTCTTCACTAGGAAAATAAATTGTAAGCAGCAAGTTATAGGCATCATGCCTCCACAGTACTTTGATTGTGTGGGCAGGTGTAAACTGTGCTCAGTTTTGTCAGTCTATTGCCAAGAACTTGAAATGACCAGGATGATAGTGGTCCTGCTCACACTGACCATCCATAACCATCACTGCACTGCATATATTGCCTTGCTACAATGTTTGCTTTATCCCAGGAAGGTTTTCTGTAAAGGCAAACCCTAGGAGATAGCCTGATTAAGTTCAGCTGAGTGTATTTTTTTCCCTGGGAAGAAAGGTTTCCTGCAACATAACAATTTATAATACCTTTCTTGCCAGTGGCACTTATAAAATCTGTAAGCATAAAGAATTATAGCCAAATATAGAATTGAAGACATAAAGAACCTTAATTATTTTTCTGCAAGAATTTATTCAGGGGCGATCAGTGAGAAGTGAGAAGCAAAGCTTTTTCCTGAATTTCATTTTCCTTAGCTGCATGTGACAGTATTTGTCTCTCAGCATCACTCTGGTAAGCATGCTCAGAAGCAGCTAGAAGCTGGCTAGACTGTGACTGATGGTGCCAAACCTCTATTGTTTGGCTGAAGATGAGTATTTTGGAGTGGTTTTGCTTTAAAAATAAATTTCCTCCGAATTTTCTGTTCTCTTTGAGGTCCAGGAAAATTTCCTAGCTGAGGCAGGAATCATGGGAAAGGTAATATAATACAATGAGTGTAAACCTATCATTACTCTGTGATAACTTCTTTAGACTGAAAGATGAAACAATTTCAGAAGCATTTCCATGCCTGGGTTAAGCATTACAGATGAGCCATCACTAGAACATCATGCTCCAGGAAGAGCCCTTCCCACCAAGCAGCAGATGGACACTGCTGGTTGTGTACAATCACAACCTGCTGAGAGCTCCAGCAAGGCTTGCACTAGAAGTGTTGGCTGGAGCAGGAATGTTGGCTGGGGCAGATGCATGTGTTTTAACACAAAATATCTGTGCCAGCAAAAGCTGTGGTGTAGATACAGTCACGATAACAAAAAGCGCTCTTGCCAGCGTAGCATACACAAACTACAACAGCAACAGGGACTCCCTTTCCAGCTCTTGGCATATACTTCAGGAACTGAGCTGGAAACATTTGCTGTTCCTGGGCAAGTGGAAGAGCTGAGGCCTTGCATGCTGTTATTATCCTCTCTGGACTGGACATGACACAGTTGCCAGTGGGGAATAGCCACTGTTGCTGAATTCCCAGCGCAGCCCCCAGAATCAGCAGTTTTCACTGGAGGATCATGTTGCAGTTTCAAACAGAGAAAGGCACAAGGAGCTGGGTGCACAAGGTGTGCACTGGAGGTTGCACTGATGTGCCTGTACCAGTGTCTGGCTCAAATCAGGGCTAATCCCCGTTATCAGTAAGTGCTTTAAAAAATCCTTCTAAAAGCAGTAAATCTCACTGAAAAGCCACTTGGCAAAGATCATGACCAGCTGGCTTAGGCAGACTAAGCTAACCAGTACTGACAGTTTCTTCAAACTGAGCACCCTTAAGGCACTACAAAATACACCCACATTGATATGTTCCTCAGGCCAGCATAGTGCGAAAGCCAAAGGAGTCTCAAAGAGATGAGATTTCAGCTTTGCCTGGAAACTAGATACCCTGTAACAACGGTTTACCTTGTTAGAGGCTACCAGGTGCCAGTGGGAGAGAATTTACATTCACTAGACAAATGCAAATTCCAGGGAGGCGGTTAAACTCATAAGAGTCTTATGGAAAATAAACATCCTGGTTAGAGAGAGAGGCTGGAGAACCAGTGCTAAGTATAACCATTGGGTGCTTAAACCCCAGCCAGCAAAGACAGCGTGAGCTAGCTTGTGTTAGCGGATAACTGAATACCCAGAGTGCTGGAGAAACCTCAGAAGTCCATTTGAAAGGAATTACAAAAATCCTCTGTGTGTGGAAGATAAGGAAGGAGGCCAACAAACACAGCTCTGTTAAAGTCACCTGGTCTGATTTAACAGACTGGAAGAGGATCCTGAAAGCTGTTAAGGCTGGACCCTGCTTCTAAGGGTAACAGGATTCTGATTTTCCTGACCTGAGATGCAGGATACAAGCAAAACAAAAAGAGTTTATTCTTACGGAAAAAGTAACCATTTGGTTAGAAAGAAGCAGATGCACAGCCCTTATTTCTAAGGACCATTTTTCAGCCATTTTTCTGGCTAAAGCATATACTTTTGAGAAGGCGTAGAATGATAGGGCACAGCATAAGCACTGCCAGACCTTTATTTGAGAAGCTCATAAAAAAAATGCATTTTGTATCTTTATAGGTTATGGGGGGATGAAAGTTTGAACCACCGAGACTGTTTGCTTATCATGGACATTGCCAGGACACTGATACTTTCAGATACTGATAACACGCAGCTCCCTGACATAAACTTCCTGAAGTTCGTAAGAGCAGAGGGGTGAGCTCACAGGGGGGATTTCAACGATCCAGACATCTGTTGTAAGGGCAACTTGGCATTGCGCAAGCAATTCTGGCATTTTCTAGAATGTATTAGTGACACTTTACTAATGCAAATTGTGAAGGTGTTTACTGGAAGCAGTGCTCTCTTGACATATTGTTCACAGTCAGGGAAGAATTGTGGGACAAATGTGACTATGGGTGGCAGCTCCAGCTGCAGTGACCACAAGCTGGTTGAGTTCAGGATCCAGAGGACAGATGGGAAGGTGAATGGCAAAAGTTAGGACTCCAGAGTTTAGGACAGTGGACTTCAGCTCATTGAGGAATTTGCTAGGCAGAATCCCTTGGGAAGTGCCATGAAGGGGAAGAAGGCTGAATTTCAAAGACAAACTAGTGAGCGCTCAAGAACAAACCATCCTGTTGTGCAAAAAGATTGGGAGTTGCAGCAAAAGGTTGGCTTGCTGAAGTAGGGAGTTTCTTGATGAACTAAAACACAAAAGGGGAGCATACCGGGGCAAACACAAGGGCAGGCAGCAAAGGAGGTGTATGAAACCATTGCTTGGGTATGTACAGACAACACCAGGAAAGTCAAAGCCCAACTGGAGCTAAGATTAGCGATAGTGAGGGATCTTAAGGATACGGAGAATCACGGTGGTGATCTGTGGCTCACATGTGATTGGTGACCAGTTACTGCAGGGGTTGTTTAATGTCTTCATCAACAAGCTGGTTGATTACACAGAATGAGCCACTAGTGAATTTGTGGAAGATATTTAATTAGAGTAAGTGGCTGATAACATGAGTGTCAGAGCTTCAATTTAGAGTGCCTTTGCTGACCTTGAGGACTAGGCCCACCTGAACCACTTGAAAGGCTTAACAAACAGAATTGCAAAGTTTTGCACCTACGGCAGAATAGTCCCATGGTTCAGTACAGACTGGGAAGTGACTGACTAGTAGCAACCCTGCCGGAAAGGCCCTGAGGGTTTATGATGGATAAGTGCTGACAGAGCACTGTCATTGCAAACAAGGCAAACCATGTACTGGGCTACCTTAGGAGGATCATTGCTAGCAGATTGAGGGAAGTTAAGACTCTCCTTTACTTAGTGCTTGTGAGGCTGTACCTAGGGAACTGTGTCCATCTGGGACCCCCTGTTCAAGAAATATACGGAAAAAAAACAGCAGAGAGCTGTTATGATGGTTGGGAGGGCACATGACCCTCAAGGAGAGGCTAAGGGAGCTGGGCTTGCTGGCTCTGCAGAAGAGGAGGCTGTTAGCTGATCTAAGGTGAGCAGCCTTTCACTACCTGAAGGGCATTACAAAGGTGACAGAGCCAAATTTTTATCAGCGATGGTTGATGGTGTAACAAGGGGAGAACTCCACAAACAGCTTTGAGAGGTTCAGCTGGACATTAGGAAGAACTTCTTTACAGAGAGAGTAGTGTAGCACCGGCGCAGGTTGCCCAGAAACATTGTCAACTCTCTGTCTTTATGGCAACAGTCCTGCTTTGAGCAGAAAGTTGGAGTAGATGACCTTTGAAGGTCTCCTCCAACCTACATGTCCATGATCCTATAGCTTCCATCTCAACAGCAGCTTACTCTCTGAATAACTTAATGTTTTTTTCTCAGAAAATATGGATGAAAAGCTCCGCTGATCTATGTATATATCAATGTGAACAAGAGACAATACTTAAAATTTTCATAGAATCATCTCCCTCCCCAGACAAGAACACCTATCATGAATTCATAAGGTAGGCTACAGGTTATGAATGCAGTGTATGAAAGCTGGGAGTGTGGTTAGTTACACTCCTACCTTGGATATTTCTGGCTGGCTTAAATTTATTTGCTTTATAGATTAGTAAAATGACACTTGTTGTTATGAGTCTTGATAGGTGGGAGAAACTGGGTAATAGTCCTTTCTTGTTTTCGTTACAGGCCTGTATAATCACAGTTAGTAAAAGTAATGGTTTCTTAAAATGCACTTTGTGTGCTGCAGCTGTCCTCAAGCAGGAGTACAGTATGTCTGGTTAAATACTCAGCCTTTAGAGCAACAGCAGAGAAGTCTGATATTCTATTCTGAAACATATTAGGGGAAAAATAAGCACAACCCTCGCTGAGGGCAGGGGTTTGAAATGATGTTCTCCCTCTTTCTTTGATTTCCCCATACCCTTTTGGTACTCTCATCTACCCACCCACCCTCTTTCTAAATTGGAAAGTAAGGGAATGCTTTGTGCTTTGGGGCATTAGTGACTTCAGCAGAGCCACTGGGATGAGATCAAAGGCTTGTGGGAAAATGATGAGCTAGCCTTTCTCCAAGTAGAAACCCAGCAACAACCTTCACAGGATTTTGTTGTTGCAGTGGCATGAAAACTTTAGCCCAGATTCATCCCATCTCATTTTAGGCACTTAATGAGGCACCTAAATTGAGAGTGTCATTGTCTTAAGCTCTCTTATTTGTGTAGACAAGGAACTCCAGAAGGAAATTCAGTCCCCCTATGACCTGAATTACCCTTTCAGGATAACTCTATCTCCCTCTGGACTGTAAGGAAGCCTTGAAGGACTAATGTAGGCCCTCCAAGCTTTTCTCTTTATTTATCAACTCAAAAGACAGGAGCTGGGTTTTTTGTCTATGTAAAACTTACAAGTTGTGGTTAATTTTGTTGACTGAATGTTTCAGCGCAGTGAGTCAGCCTGGGGCTGACACACTGCTGACACACACCACCCAGACAGTCTAGAGGATACTACAGATGAGAAAGAAGAAGTCATTAACCTGCTGTGGATGGCCAAGAGGTAAGCTAAGGGTGAGGTCTGAACTTGAAAAACAGTTCCACAAAGGCTTTGTTTTTGCATGTCAGCCAGTGCAACAGCTTAGTACCGTCAAAATGCTGCAGTGGTCTTCCCTACATTTTCCTCCTCCCTGTTCTTGGAAGCCTCAGACCTGCTGTGAGAGCAGTGTGGTTCATCATGTTGTTCTGGGCATTTGGAGCAGACAGACTTCCAAGAACTACTTTGTACAGCTCTGCACAACAGCTCTGACTCAGCTGCTGCCTGTCTGAAAATCTAAAACATAAATCTAGGTGGAAGAAGAAGACCTGTCTGTAAAGACCTGATAACACTTTGTTGGTTTTCTTCTCTCCCCACCTCACTCTTTGACATATGCCTGCCTCAGCTTCTCCTGGAAGAGCCTGTCCTACTGGGGAGGCAGGCAAGCATGAGCTGATGGGCTGTCCCTGAGCCTCTAGCTCCTGCCAACTGAACTCTTCCCCAGGGGTTATGAAAGGATCAGGGCGATGTCCTTCAGTGCATCATTTTGCACGCAGGTGCTGCTGCACATGAACTGTGTTGCAGCTAGCATCTATCCCTTTCACAGCTTCCTATTGCCCCCTGTTTAATACTACCTTCCTCCTGGAGCTCAGTCACTGTGTTTGGGAGGGTCAGATTCGATCATATTGTTTATCTGCACCAGGTAAATCATCTCCAAACGCTTCTTCTGAAAGACAGCACAGCTTTTTCCTCTGCCTTCTCCCATTACAAGGCATGCAGTTCTGTCTCCCTTTCCATTTACCACGGCTTTTCAGGACATGATAGTTCTGCCATACTTTAACAAAAGTATCTACTGCCAGTGTGTGTACAGAAACAGAAAGGGGTACTAGAAGGACAAACTTCAGCTCTTTTATCAGATATTTTTCAAAACTGTAGCCTGGATTCCTGCCTCTTTAATTTCAGGCACTTAAATGAGGTGCCAAAGGGAGAAGCCTAGTCAAGAGAGAGAGCTGCTTCCAGATGGCCGTTGCTTTTAGCTTGCCTCAGGCACCATCAAAAAGTGACTACCTTTCTTGACTGCTCACCTTTTTCCTAGGCCAGGGCTGGACCACGCTGGGCCTCCTGAGGTGTTTAAGCAGGCTGTTTGCATCCTGGAAATCCTCTCTTTCCTGCTGTGAACCTGGAAAACACATCCCAGGCCTCAAGAGTTGTTCCTATGAAATAAAGATGTTGGTACTCAAAAGATACTGGCTTTCCTGTTCAGATGTCAAAATACACATTTAGCTTTTGTTTCACACAGCTACCCACTTGTTTGAAGTTGAGAGCACACGCCGAGTGTTAGTTTCCTTCTTTTCTTGTATCAAAGTGTACGCTATATGTCTGTAGAAAAGTATCTTTAAGGGTAGGAAATCCTTCTTCCTTTCATTGTCTATCTATTGGACATGTCATCCATTTGTGTAAACAAATAGACAAATTTTTAAAAAGTGGAAAATTCCAAGCACTTCACTGAATTAACTAATTTTTTGCCCTTCAGTAGACTGCATTTACCTCATTCTGTGTAGTGTAACATTCCTGAAACTTTCCACGTGTTTCCCTGAGGTATCCAAAATCCCTGGAGATTCCACAGACCAGATAAATCAGTGATCACTTAGATTGCTATATAACTCTGGATGCAGAGGGAGTGTATTCCAACTCACTGGAAATCATCTGGAGGATGTGCAATTAAAAAAAAATTAAAATAGAAATTCTAAACTCATGTAGACAGATAAGAATAAGTTGTACAGAGACAGTTAAATGTCACAGTACTCAAAAGAGTAACTCTACAGGGCATATGCTCTCAAGCCATTGGGATAGCCAGCCAGGGTGTGGAGTAACTGGGAAGACTGTAACTCCCCAGGTAGTGCTACAGCTGGAGAGTGTGACCTTCCAGCAATACGACGCAAGAAGCCCAGCATAACTCGCTGCCTGCAGTAGCCAGTGCAGGGCTGATCCAGACTGCGGGAGCACAGGGGACCTTGCTTCACCGAATAATAGCAACAATGGGGACTGTGGAGTCGAACGTTTCCACATTACTTTGAAGTGTACTTTTTATTTTTCATAAATAGGTAGCTATCTTGTTTCCCTGAAGAAGAACAGAGCTTGGTTTCACATTCCCAAGGACGCCCACATGCCTATGTGCAGGAAGGAAACATCTGTGGATGTGAGTAGGGGTGGCGAGGAGTTCTCACTCTATGCTGGTTTGAGGAAATTTATAGTGAGGCACTCAAGCATTTTTGTGAAAAACGAGTTGTGCGCTAACATCCTGCTACTTAGCAAAATTTCAGGGCTGGTGTTTTCCATTTGTTTTAATTTTTGCTTGTTTTGCATGAGATGCCAAAGAAAATGAATTGGAGGGGCCATAGCTGTGCCTGCACTGAGTGTGAGCAATGGGCAGCAGCCTGTCTGGAGATGAGGCCGGTGTCTGGGCAGACTGGGAAGCGTGACTCTGGGCCCCAGTGCAGGTCCCTTCCAGGGGACCTGGCAGGATCTGACAGGTGTCAGCATGGTGGCCACACACCGTGTGACGCCCACACACCGTGCGGCATGAACAGGAGGCCCAGGACCTCTGTGCATTCCCAGTGACTCCGTTCACTGAGGGGGTGTTGGCACAGCCAGGGCGTCTTGTGGGACAGCAGGGAGTAACTTCCCTGCTGCCCTTCTCACTCATTACTCCCTACCAACAGTATTAGTGGGTCACATTTTATGGACTGGATTTCTAAAGGTGGTTTACAACTGTTGGAAAGGTGGAACAGGTGAATAACTCAGAGGCTATCAACTTCAAAAAGTGAAAGAAGCCAGGAAGATGTTAAACAAAACTAACATTTGGATGCTGGCTGCTTAAGCTGTTTCTAAAAAGTGCTTTGGAAACTTAGGTTGGCTTAAGCTGCAGTAAACCATATTTAAAAAAGAAATAGATTCTCTTGTCCTCCACATCCATTAGATGATGACGTTGATCCAAAATACTTACAGAACCAGAGAACTTATTCAAAGTGATAGGAGCTTTGAACCCTACCTGTCAAGACTGGGTCTTAATAAATGACTCCTTGGAAATCAGCGCTATGGGCCTAATCTGGCAGTCATTGCTTTGGAATGATTTCCTTGGAAGAGCTCAGAAGATTTGTCTGTAAAAGGATGGCAGGAGGCTATTCTGTGGTGTTTCTAATCCTGATTGCTATACGCCATAACAGGATCTGTAACGCTTCCGTTGTTCAGACGTGTGGTTTGGCAATTGTTTTTTCTTGTCCTGGCATTTTCCTTGTGCTTTTGTTTTTTCTTAGTAGAAACATATATATAGGAAAGAGTATTCTGTTTTACAGAATTGATCAGAAACTGAGCAAAAAAATAATCAGTGAGACTCAGTGGTAACTGACCCCATTCTGAAGTAACTCCAGAATTGTAAATGTTCCTTGGCTCTGACTCACTCTCTGTCCTCCAAGCATGGCAGCTCTCTTATGGGGAGGCATTCTTTTCATCCCAGCATGTAATGTCTGAGATGAAACATTATTAAACATAATTAAATATATTTAGGAGACACGATCTGTCAAAGTGCTGGTATCTATAATAACTGAGGTGTTTAAAAACTGTATTGAAAAATGGAGCTGCATTTTTGTCAAGTGTGATACATGCAACGCTTAGTAATGTTTCTGTCAAACTGAAACTCAATGCCCTACTGTTAAAAATTAGGCATCTGGTATAGTATTCATATCCAGAAATGTTTTTTCTTCTGTCTGAAAATGGCCTCCAACTTTGCTATGATGATTTTAAAATACACCAGAAATGTATAAATATTCATTCTATCTCAAAAATATAGAAAAAACAGACTGGACTCATTTTCTCTTCCTTGGTTCAAACATTTTAACAGGTGGGCTACTTGCCTTACTGGCATTTGGACTCCCCACCATTTTTAATAGGATTATTTGGATAAATAAACTGATCCAGCTTCGGCTCTTTTTTAGTCATACACCTGAGGCAGAGCATGCAGAAGTTAATGGAAAGAAAGGATGTCTGCTTTGGTAAGAAGTGAGCCAGTGTTGTGTTACTATGAAAAGGCATCAAATTAAGTCTTCTTGGCTGAAAGAAAAAAATGTTTTTTGGCATAAATCTCCAGGTTTATTTCTGTTACAGTTTGATGAACACCAAAAAGAGAACAGGTGGGAATATGTTTTGGGAAGGGAAAGTAGGAAGAATTATTATAACTATCCTAATGGCTTACAGATGTTCCAGGTAGGCATATAGATATCTCTTTTGTTTCAGAGATACTTCTGTACTATTTTGCCAATGTTCAAACTCATTTCTCCCTTTGAGGTTATATCTACCTTAACTACGGTTGGAGGAGAGCAGGTTACAGTCTAGCATGGAGCAAAAGCAAGATAAGAAAACCAAACAATGAGACAAAGCCAGTTTCTAGTGTAGAGAGGAACAGAAAATTTTCAAAAAATGAAATGATGACACAAAATAGGACGGAAATTCTCCTTCTTCTCCTTGAGGGGTGAATGAATTAACACTGCAAGGATACAATGAGGTACATATAGCAGTAATAGACATCAAAGACAATATTCTGAGAGAGATTCTGAACTATGGAAATTTAAGACTGAGCAGTGCTGTAAGTCAGCAGATCAGAGAAGAGGCAAAGGTTAAACTCCTTGCTGTTATCCCTGGTTGCCTTCATCTGCTTCCCAAGCTGTGATCGTCAGGTAATTGAAGCTGTGGAAAAAATGTGCTGAGGAGTTGGATCTCCATTTAAGATGGAATAATTTGAAGCTGGGAATGAATGTAACCGAGGCGTTCTGACACAGCACCCTGCATAACCTTTCTTGCTTTCTCCTTGTCATCTGGCCCTTTAGTAGAGGAGTGAGAGGATTATAGACACAGTGGGACTGATTCTGTGATGGAGTAGAAGTAGGGGTGGGACTGAAGCATCTCTTGTACCTGATGACTGAAGGTGTAAGTGGCTTTGATGTGTTGTCCCAGCGTGCAAGAAAACATGCATTCTGCCCACAGATGCTATGGTGGAAGAAGGTATTGTCTGCTCTCTTTTTCTGCCGGACTGCCCAAAGCTCTTTGCACAGATCTGCTCGTAGGGCTGCTCGTGAACCTCCCTTACTTGTTTCAGCCCGAGTGAACTGAGTGAACCAACACCAAATGGAGCTGTTTAAGCTAACAGGAGTGAGGGCATGCCCTCACGAGCAGCAGGGGAGAGTGGTGACGAGTGGTCGGCAGCAAGCTAAGAGCAGTAATCTTTTCAGCTGGCACAGTTGCATTTGTCCTTGGTGTCAGGCTCTGCTGTCAACTTGGCCCAGCGAATTTATCACCCGGTAAATGTGGACCTGCTTCCAACTGAGAATTTGAAGAGCAGGCATATAATTTTAACGTTTTTACCAATTCCTTCAGTTAGAATCACACTAAGACGGTTAGCTTATGGCTCCTGAAAAATTAGCCAGATCTGTGAGAGCAGTTTTTCTCAAGCAATTCCCTTATTTTGTATGTAAAATACTCATTAGAAATGAGTCAGGTTGTGGAAGAGTGTGTAGGTAATGGTGCAGTACTATATTTTCTCTTCATATGAGATACTACGGGAATCAAACCAAGCAGGCAGGGTGGCATATTTGACAAGAGGTAGAAGAGATGACCCTGCACAAGGCCATTTTGTTTCTGGACAGAACATTTGTCACAACTGCAGAATTGTTCTGCTTTGGATGAGAAGGGTGTGCAATATATTTTTTCAGTCAAATATTTAAAAGACTGTTCCGAGTGTGAATGTGGTCTAATGTACACTGTGTACTAATCTCTGTTAATGCTGACTCTGCCTGTGACTTTGGGTAAATTATTTCATCTCTTTGTGTGTGTCCCCATCTATAAAATGTCTTCCTCACAGAGACATAGTGAGGATTTGTTAGCTAATATTTACAAAGTATTTTGAAGACATAAATGCTAATTTTACTTTAGTGACTCTGAACTAAATTTATGGGATTAGGAGGGCATTTTATCCTTTGCAATCTACTCTGTAGTTGAGGGCTACATAACCATCCCACAAATATAAATGCATCATTCACATCAATCTTTATGCCTAGCTGTTGTCTGCTACTTGTTTTCTTTACAAATCTATGTGGTCACTGCCTGGCAACTGTCTGTGAGCACCTAATATTTTACAGCAATTAAAGAATAAATTATATTCATTTCCATAAAATTGTATATTAGAGATGAAAAGTTTTTGCATGCACCATTGTGATTTGTCACTCCAAGCAGCTACAGGGTGATTTTTTTTTTCTGTGAGGATTGATTCATATAATCTAAAGTCCTTCATTTCCCAGAAAAACAGCAGAATCCTATTTGGAATGGGGAGGACCATTAAAATTAAATAAGATTGAAATTCATACGTTTATTGTATGCTGAATCTCTGGAAGACATTGGCAGGTATTGTTGTAAATGTCTTTTCTGAGCTTCCAGACTAATACACCCAACTAATGTACCTCTGCCTTTTATGTTGGTTTAATATGCTACAAGAGATCACTTTAGCACAGTGAAGCAATAGGAGTCTTGATGAGAGCTATTGAAAAATGTGAACACTCATAACAGCCTGACTAGAAGTCCTATATACTGCCGAACTTAGATTTCCAGCAATGAAACTGAAATCACTGTGTCCAAAGTTGGTTGGTAGCATGCTTTTTTGGTCTCTGGCAAAAGGAGGTGCAGTGCACTGAAAGTGTTGCATATCTTATTACTGGAAATAAGTGGGAGCTTATTGGGTTAACTTTTGGAGTACTGCAACAATGCTCTGATCCATGTCTTGACATACAGTCCCTGTGGCAATGTTAAATAAGTGTTACAGTTATTGTCCATTCCTCCATTTCCCATGTTCTTCTGTTCTTTTATATTGGGGTTGAATGGGTTCATTTCCACTGTGAACAAGGAAAGGAGGAGATAGAGGGAAAACCAGCTGGATGCCTGGTATGGCGTGAAATGGGCCATGAAGAACTAGATGAGGCTACTTACCTTCACCAGGAAAGATTACCCCGCGACAGACAGTGAAAGCCATGAGCAGTTGTTCATTAACTTTTAATAAGTGATATTCAAGAGCAGGGGAGTACAAGACCAACTGTGAAGAGACAGGTTTTTTTGCTTTGCTGCCATCTAGCAGAAGGCAGACAGTCTGACACCCATTCACCCACTGGGACAGAGAAGCAAAGTGGATTCCTGAGATGTGTGGGGAATAAAGGGGATTTTGGCTGAAGTCTGAGATGGCCATTCTGGATTAAGGCCTCTGCATTTTGCTAGTTGATTGTTAAGTGGTGGCTTGGTTTGGAAGAACAGTTGGTAGGCTGCTACACCCTCCTGCTTGTATTTACTTCCTTTAATAGGAAAACTCTCCCTCAAGTGCAGAACGAGCTGAGACTCGCTCACATCACATGGAGAAGTGAACAGGGCCTCATTGCCTCGTCAGTGCCATTATGTTGAAGGAGATGTGGGGACAAAGATAAAAAGATTGAAAGGAATTCAGATATAGCCTCTAAAGTCAAACCTTTTCAGCAAGAGCCCCAGCTCCAGGCGTGTGGAGCACAGACCATTCCCACTCCAGCCATAGTCTTCATGGGGAGCTATAAAAGAGTTGCCTTACTGCGGTTTGGTGGCTGATGGGTCCAGCAATCACTCATGCTACGTAATGGTACTTTTCCCTAGTTTTTTTGAGCTGTAGGGGGACTGTGAAAGCTTTTGCATACTCCTACTGTGGATGAGATGATCAATACCATAATATCAGAGTCCTTTTTTGAACCTGGTCCTTAGCGGCTGCCCTTCTCTTACATTTCATTCCCACATGATTGGTTCCAGAACTCCTGTAGATTCCCTCCTACTACCTGTGGATCTCTGAGGAGTAATTTGAGTCCACTAGCTTTTTTCCTAAGGCTCCTAAGGACTGGGTTCCTGGGGAGAGGACAGCCCTCCTTTTGTGTACAGAACACATTCAATAATAATTAATAATAATCTACTTGGTCTAGGTTTGATCTAGGCTCATGCTAACAAACTTTAGCCTCTAAAGCATTTCTAACAAGTCATTAAATCATTCTCAGTTTATACTGCTTTATTTGAATGATCTTGAACAAAGCTAAGTTACATAATGATCATGTTAGGGTTCTAAATTAGTTTCCTTTCCTGCAATTATTAATCCTCCAGCTTCCTCTTCTTGCAATCTCATTTTCTCCTGCAGCGTATTGTCCTTTCATAGAGGCAGATAACTAGATCTTGCAGACAGTCATTTATGGTCTGTGTTCATTAGTTCACAGCCAAAGGAAGCTAAGCAGACTCTACTCTGATTTTCCTTTGATTCAGTGGAAACTGAACATTTATTATGGTTTTTGTTGCTGAGGGAAAGTTCAATTGCTAACATAATACAGGCTACAAGTTCGCAGAAAGAGAAATGCTTCATGTTCTGGAACAACTGAATTCACACGTATTCTCAGGGGGAGGAAAAAAACTGCTAAACCTGAGTTGAGGTCATTGAAATGTGCTTGTGAGGCTAACAAACTTTATGAGAATGTTGTAATTATGCCCAAACTAAGGATTAATCAGATCACTCAGAATGAAGGTTAAGCTTTAAAAGAAACGGAGGCAGGTTAAGATACAGAAATACACAGGCAATTCACCCACATAACTGTAAGTCTACCCTGTAGTGAAAAACACTATATGATTGAAAGTAAGTCATCTTTCCTGCCAAATCAGATTAGACTGACTTTTTTAAAGACAAAATGAGAATTTTTGTTTCCATGTTTTTCTCTCAGGCATCACAATATGGTGAAGGTCATTTGTCTGTGAGGAGTATATCAGAAGCAATGAGACACACACTCAGCTGAGTTTCTGGGCCATTGCTTTTTTCTGGGGCTCATAAATTCAGCACTGAATAATGTTCATTGTGTCTCTAAATACACTAGATGTAATGCAAATACAAATACTTGTTAGGTAATTTAAGAGCTGCTCTGGGGAGAATATTGACAAAACTTCCTTCCCGCTTCAGGCGGAGGCAGCCTAGAAAGGGCAGAAAGGGAGCAGGGGCCATGTCTCTCCTTCTTCACTGGAGCCGCCAGCTGGAGAACTGCCATCAAATCCCAAAGCGAGCAGACTGGGCAGCACGTTGAACCCCACCAGAGCCATGATTCTTGTCAGAATGCTATTTATCCAGGCATCATTGACTGGGGCCACTGGTTAGGGTGCAATATACATCACCATACACATGTCCAGCTTCAGATAGGCAGGGTGGCGGGCCAGAGGACAGGAGCTGGAGAGTGGGGATGTCAAGACCCGTCAGGATGTACTGGGATGCTAGGGAGAAACACCTGGGTGCCTGGAGATCCTGGCCTATAGACGCTGAGGAGGAACTCACAGCTCCTTCTCTCAGTTTCCCTTTAATTTAGCAGTAGGCCCATCCTTATCTTAAAGTATGGTTTTATTGCACAAGCCTTCTTCAACTATTTCTTTTCCATCAAGTCTAGTAAATGAGAACGGAATGGTGTCTCCACTCTGATGTGCACCAGTGACCAGCCCTGTAGAGGTGGCTCCCTCTAGTGCAACATATGCACTGATGTGACACAGCCTCTTTTGTCTTTCATGGGATTTGGTGGCCTATCAAGGTACCTTGACCAAAGGGCAGAAAATAAGGGGTTTTGATGACTAAGACTTAAACTCTGCAGTACCTGGTGGATGCTGCAAAAGCATTTGTGTGCTGGTTCCAGACTTCACATGCTTTATATGTGCCCCTACTTCGCTCCTCACTGATGCTTCCTCCATATGCTCTTACTGTTGGGCTATGTCTGCTCCACAGATACATCCCATTCCATCCTAGCAGAATTTCATGGTTATCCTCTGCACCTAATTAATAAGGGAAACATTCATTTATTCTTAGATAAAATACATGGAGTTAACCAAGAGAGAAAAATGAGCGAATTTTTTAAGCAAATTTTTTTAAACAAAATAGCTTTTAACATGTTGTCACTATAACCCAAGCAATTGTTTTAAATAAAATATAATCAAATATGAATTCAGAATTAAGTTTGTAAAGATTAGAATGTTTCATGCTGCAGAAATGTGTGGTTAAGCCATCCAAACGATTCTATAGCGGTAGTACAATTATGATACAACTTTGTACAATCTTTGTAAAAATCCCCCTCAGAAGTGCCTGTTTCATTTATGGAGCGGGAACTCCTAAGAATTCTAGGGAATATTTCTCTTCTGTGCTCACCAAATCAAGACTGGTTGAATTAGGGAAAGGGTCTGTAAACCTAAGTGACAGTCAGATTCAAAGATGGTAGAGCATGCTTTTTATATTTTTCTGACTTGCTCTTTCTTCTTGTATTAAATCACTCAAGGCACAGTAGGTACTTTTGTGATAATTTACTTACGGTTGGCTTAGTGATTTGACATGTCAACATCATACATCAGCATAGTCTCTTTAACTGTAGGATGGTATCAATGACCCTTTGGGTATACTTTGGCTTAAATTAAGTTTTCAGGCCAGGCATTGTGTTTTCAGACATGTATATCAGGTAATGGGACTCTCTTCCAGATCAGGGTCCCAGGATGCTAGTTGTATGCAAACAGTAAATGCAGCTAATTAGAAGGGAGCACAGAGTCGTGGCTTTTCTTTTGTGAAGAATATATGGTATTGCTCAGAAAAGAACAGTTTGTCCAGCCAACAAAGAGTTAGCTAATACAGATTTACTGAAATCCAATATCAGGTGACTGATTCATGGGATACCGATAAATGGCCAAAAGCAGTAACTAGCAAAGTTCCCTAAACACCAGCTTTTCTATTATATGTGTGTTTATATCTTTTAAAACACATTGCTAATATTTATTCACCATTCAATGTGTTTTATTCATTCCATTTAGTACAATGTCTGTGCTTCACAGAAGAGGAAAGGATGGATTTTTTTCCATTTCCTTTCTGCAAGATTTTCACTCCCTCATTCGCACCAACAGTTTCGCATGTGCAACTAACCAAACAGACAATTTTGCTTCCAGCACTGATTTACAGGTTCAGCAGATGTCAGTTAGGTATATTCATGGAATGATGCTAGAGGAAGCGCAATTTTTAAGCATGATGTTACCCCCACTGAGACTACTTATTCTGTTGTGTGAATGTTGATTGATAGTTTCATGGAGAAAATGTCAAGAAATATAAATATGAACTCTATCTCAAATTTCCCAACATCTGAAAGACATTCTCTTGTCTAGAGAGGTTTGTGGCCTGCCGGGGGCTCGTGTGAGAGATGTCATGCAAAGACTGCCTAGGCTCGTCCATTCTTCGGACTATTACCCACTGCTGCTCTTCCATGTGGGTGCCAATGACACCAAGGGCAAACTGGAGACCATCAAGCAGGATTTCAGAGCTCTGGGGATGGTGGTCAAGGGTCTGGGAGCCCAGGTCATCTTCTCCTCAATCCTGCCAGTGAGGGGGATGGATGAGAGGAGGAGGAGACGGACTTTCCAGGTTAACGACTGGCTGCGCCGCTGGTGTTGGCAACAGGGTTTTGGTTTCTACGACCATGGGACCCTGTTTGAAGATCGACAACTGATGGCGAGAGATGGGATCCACCTCACGAGGCGGGGCACGCGGGTCTTTGCCAACAGGTTGGCCAACCTGGTAAGGAGGGCTTTAAACTAGGAAAGATGGCGGAAGGGGAGAGTTATAGTGCCAGGGTAGTTGGCAAAAGACTGCTCAAGTCAGGATGCCTCCAGCAGGTGAATGCAGCCAGGGAAGTGCGCATGGGATGTGGCTATGGAGGATCCTCTGGTATCCCTCCTGGGAAACCTGCATGCTCGATCACCTCCCTGAAATGCCTGTACACCAATGCATGCAGCTTGGGGAACAAACAGGAAGAACTAGAGATCTGTGTGCGGTCGCAGGGCCATGATCTCATTGCCATTACAGAGACATGGTGGGATAGCTCGCATGACTGGAGTGCTGTCATGGATGGCTACGTGCTTTTTAGGAAAGACAGGCCAGGAAAGCGAGGTGGTGGAGTTGCTCTTTATGTGAGAGAGCAACTGGAATGTATTGAGCTGTGCCTAGGGGTGGATGAAGAGCAAGTCGAGAGCTAATGGGGAAGGATTAAAGGGCAGGCTAGCATGGGTGACACTGTTGTGGGTGTTTACTACAGGCCACCTGATGAGGAAGAGGAAATCAATGACGCCTTCTACAGACAGCTGGAAGTAGCCTCACGATCCCAGGCCCTGGTTCTCATGGGGGACTTCAACCACCCCGATATCTGCTGGAGAGACAACACAGCTAGGCACAAACAGTCCTGGAGGTTCCTGCAGAGCATTGGTGACAACTTCTTGACACAGGTGGTGGAGGAGCCAACAAGGAGAGGTGTGCTGCTGGACCTTGTACTAACAAACAAAGAAGGACTGGTGGAAGATGTGAACGTTGGGGGCAGCCTTGGCTGCAGTGACCATGAGATGGTGGAGTTCAGGATCCTGCGAGGAGGAGGCAGGGCACTAAGTAGGATCGCAACCCTGGACTTCAGGAGAGCAAACTTTGGCCTCTTCAGGGACCTACTTGGAGGAATCCCATGGGTGAGGGCCCTAGAAGGAAGGAGTGTTCAAGAGAGCTGGTTAATATTCAAACATCACTTCCTCCAGGCTCAAGAGCGGTGCATCCCTATGAGTAGGAAGTCAAGCAAAGGAGGCAGGAGACCTGCATGGATGAGCAAGGAGCTCCTGGCAAAACTCAACCAGAAGAAGGAAGTATACAGAAAGTGGAAAGGGGGAGAGGCCACTTGGGAGGAATATAGGAACGTTGTCAGAGTATGCAGGGATGTGACGAGGAAGGCTAAGGCCCGTTTGGAATTAAATCTGGCTAGAGATGTCAAGGACAACAAGAAGGGCTTCTTCAAATACATCAGCAGCAAGAGGAAGACTAGGGAAAATGTGGGCCCTTTGCTGAATGGGGTGGGTGCCCTGGTGACGAAGGATACAGAGAAGGCAGAGTTACTGAATGCCTCCTTTGCTTAAGTCCTTACTGCTCAGGCCAGCCCTCAGGAACCCCAGATCCTGGAGGCAAGAGAGAAAGTCTGGAGAGAGGAAGACTTTCCCTTGGTGGAGGAGGATCGGGTTAGAGATCATTTAAGCAAACTTGACACCCACAAATCCATGGGCCCTGATGGGATCCCCACGAGTGCTGAGGGAGCTGGCGAACATTATTGCTAAGCCACTCTCCATCATCTTTGAAAGGTCCTGGAGAACAGGAGAGGTGCCTGAGGACTGGAAGAAAGCCAATGTCACCCCAGTCTTTAAAAAGGGCAAGAAGGAGGACCCAGGGAACTACAGGCCAGTCAGCCTCACCTGCATCCCTGGAAAGGTGATGGAGCAGCTCATCCTGGAGGCCATCTCCAAGCATGTGGAGGGAAAGAAGGTGATTGGGAGTAGTCAGCATGGCTTCCCCAAGGGGAAATCATGCCTAACCAACCTGATAGCCTTCTATGATGGAATGACTGGCTGGGTAGATGAGGGGAGAGCAGTGGATGTTGTCTACCTTAACTTCAGCAAGGCTTTTGACACTGTCTCCCATAGCATCCTCATAGACAAGCTCAGGAAGTGTGGTTTAGATGAGTGGACAGTGAGGTGGATTGAGAACTGGCTGAATGGCAGAGCTCAGAGGGTTGTGATCAGTGGTGCAGAGTCTAGTTGGAGGCCTGTAGCTAGCGGTGTCCCCCAGGGGTCAGTCCTGGGTCCAGTCTTGTTCAACTTCTTCATCAATGACCTGGATGAAGGGACAGAGTGCACCCTCAGCAAGTTTGCTGACGATACAAAACTGGGAGGAGTGGCGGATACACCAAAGGTCTGTGCTGCCATTCAGAGAGACCTGGACAGGCTGGAGAGGTGGGCGGAGAGGAACCTCATGAAGTTCAACAAAGGGAAGTGCAGGCTCCTGCACCTAGGGAGGACTAACCCCCTGCACCAGTACAGGTTGGGGGTTGACCTGCTGGAAAGCAGCTCTGCGGAGAAGGACCTGGGAGTGCTGGTGGACACCAAGTTAAGCATGAGGCAGCAATGTGCCCTTGTGGCCAAGAAGGCCAATGGTCTCCTGGGCTGCATCAGGAAGAGTGTTGCCAGCAGGTCGAGGGAGGTGATTCTCCCCCTCTACTCAGCCCTGGTGAGGCCACACCTGGAGTACTGCGTCCAGTTCTGGGCTCCCCAGTACAAGAGGGATGTGGCACTACTGCAGCAAGTCCAGCGAAGGGCCACAAAGATGATTAGGGGACTGGAGCATCTCTCTTATGAGGAAAGACTGAGAGAGCAGGGCCTGTTTAGCCTGGAGAAGAGAAGGCTGAGAGGAGATCTTATCAATGTGTACAAGTATCTTCAGGGAGGGTGTCAAGAGGATGGGACCAGACTCTTTTCAGTGGTGCCGAGCAACAGGACGCGAGGCAATGGGCACAAACTGAAACACAGACACTTCCATCTGAACATGAGGAAAAACTTTTTCACTGTGAGGGTGACAGAGCACTGGAACAGGTTGCCCCGAGAGGTGGTGGAGTCTCCTTCTCTGGAGATATTCAAAAGCTGCCTGGATGCAATCCTGTGCAACGTGCTCTAGGTGACCCATCTTGAGCATGGGGGTTGGACTAGATGATCTCCAGAGGTCCCTTCCAACCTCAGCCATTCTGTGATTCTGTGATTCTGTGAAAGCCTTTTAAAAATATATGGAGAGAATTTTAAGTTTTGAAGAAAACATGAGGGATGATATTTCTCTCTGAGAAGGAAGGCATGAGCAGGAATAGAAGTGATTGTCTGTGTCCCCCTGCCATTGAGACATTTCTGCTCTCAGAGAATTTGTGGCCCCTTGGAAAAGCTCCTGTCTGGGTAGGGCCATGGTAAACATGAGGAAAGCTGAAAGAGATGCCAAGACAGTGACATTTATGTTACTTAAACTGTTAGTTTGGAAACTGGAAAGAGGATTTGTGTTTTTATCATGCATGGATTTTGTTTCTTGCACAATAAGGAAAGCTGGAAGTGCTCACTGCTCTTTGGTCCTCTGTAATGTTGAGGAAAAGAGTGGGGCTCTACACGACAGGGACTATCCCAGGAGGCAGTAGCATCATTTGACCCTGTGCAAGATCTTGGCACAGCCAGGATCTCTGACGTTCTCGGAGACCGAAGGCTGTGCCAGGTTAGTAGCCATTAGCTTTTCGTAAAGAGGCAGCAGTTATGCACCTCAACAGTTGTTTGAAATGTCCCATCCAGCAGGGCAGATGCCCAGTGTGCAGGTGATACACTGCCTCATAGCCCATATCCTGAAGAAATACATATACCTGGCTACAATGGGGGAAAATGAAGGCAAGCACTGGCAAGTTGGCTAGACCAGGGGCCTGTTTCATTCCTGCAGCTGAGCTAATACGTCAGCAGTGCTGTGTTTCTGGAGCAGGTCAGTGGTCAGCAGATGCATAGGATAGTGCTGGTGCTCGCCAGAACCCCAGGCCAATGCGCTGCCCTTCGCAGAGTCCTTCTACAGCCCCCCTATACAGGGCTGCATGTCACATATACATGTGAAAAAGACATTTTGGTTTAAGTATTCCTTACTGGAAATCATAAGCATATTTGGGTCTAGCATTACAGACTTGGGAATGAGTAACAATTTGAGGTCACCTGGTAAGGCATTTTGTGATGCAAAACTGAGTGGCTATAGTTCTGTCACTGCTGGGGACTTGTGGATCATTAAAACAGAAATAAGAAAGCTCCTTACTCAGCCTCAGCCTCAGCATCGGTATTTACTTAGAAATCAGTAAGCTATTCATGCAGGCAAAGCTTTGCAGAACTCAAGCATGTCAGTACTTCTCATCTGAAGGATGCTCCAGCTTGTCTGTCCTCTGAGATCCCTATTATTGAGATGGAACTGTGTCTAGGACTCTCTGGAAAATGTAGGTTTCTTAGGGCTGAAATAAACCCATTTTATGTTCCTGCTGAAGAAGGTGTTTGGAAGTTTTACTAACTGGAGGTGCGCTGAGACCTGTGACACAATGATGTAAAGTAGACGATGAGGAACGCTACTAACTCTGCTGTCAAGAGCTCATGGAGACCATACCATCTCTACCTTCCCAAGCTTCTCTTCCTGTAAAAAATATCAAGCCTTATTTAGCGAAATACCAGTTTTATAAACTGTTTAATATGGTATTGGACTTAATCTGTCTGCATTAGCTAGAGAACTCATTTAGTACTTTTTTCAAAGCATGCTCTTCAAATATAACGCAGTTGGTATGGATATTAATGTGATTTTCCTGGCCATAGTAAACAGCATTTTGAGCATGCAGGTGATGTGTTCACAGCAATTTGTTGTTGCTAAGCAGATAGGCTGCTCAGTTTCATATCAGCTGAAACATTTTCAGTATGTATGGCTTCCAGTCCAGAGGTGCATTTCAATGGTTTAAATTCAGAGATTATGACCATGTAGATACCGTAATCATACCTAGCTCCAGGACCAAAATGTTGATAGGACAGAATGTCACTGAGATAAATGCAGTGAGAAAAATTCAACATGGCAAAACCTTATTTCAGGCAATCAAAAATGTCATGCACTAAAACACCTTAGCCTAACTAGAATGCTACCAAGGTGTTTTTCTTAGGCATTATTTTTTCCAGCATCTCCAGATATACTCATTGTCCTGAGTTTACTTATAAAACTCCTTGTCTCTTCTTTGGCCTTACCTTTTCTCCAGAAGTACAAAGTGAACTCCTGTTTACTTCGTTTCCTGTAGTGGGCTGATGTAATTCCTCACGCAACTCTGTTAACTTCAGCACAGGATTAGCACACTAAGGATTAGCCTGCTCTGTTCATAAACACTTAAGAAAAAATCAGTGCATTTAATTGGATATAACTGACATAATCAACAAACAGCCTGGGTAAGATTCTTCCTTACCTTGAGGCCCACTGCCTCTGTAGTCTAAAAATGGCATAAAGTGACTTCAGCACTCACAGATGCTTTAACACCCTCAGTGTGGTGTAAGCAATAACCTCACAAAATTAAAAGTCTCAGAAGGTAAAGATCAAAACCAGTTCCTTTTATAATTTTGCCCTCCTTGCAACGAATTCACTCCTTGTAGTATGTTGTAATAGAAATTCTGATGTCTTTCAAGTGAGTTTTAATCCAGGTCCCAAGTGGGATTTTTTTGTCTGCACTATGGCATGATGGATGTCCTATATGATTGACTCATTCATCCCTAAAATCTCCTGGAATTATGTCACTACACAAGAGGATATTCATTCAAAGAAAATCTCTTCCTGAACAACAAACCAAAATGGTACTGTTGAATTACAAACTCTTAAAAACAGGAGATGATTGTGGCAATGCTGAATGGTGAACCCATTAAATGGAGAGTTTAAATATGGCCTCTGTTGTTTTATATGTAGGTATACTGATATTTTACTCATGGTATAACTTTGTAATATCTAGAGAGCAAGCACAAAAAGATTTGACTCTTTCTCAAACAGAAATCACAAATGTACATTGATTTATGGATTTCTGCTGACATCATCTTCATCTAAACTAGCAAAAGTTCTATTTTAAAATGCCAGTAATATCAACAACCCAATAATACAGAAAAAAAGAAAATAAAAATGATTTATTTATAAAAGCTGAACCATACTGCACCAAGGACTGAACTAAAATGAGGCTTCTGGGAGCAGACTGGCACAGGTTCATCTGATTCCTTAAAAACTATCTATCTGGCATATAAATGTTCTTCTGGAGAAAACACTGTGTGGGGCAGTCCTCTCTTAGCAGAGGAACAGGACTAAGCAAGCTATTTTCATCTCTAATTTTAGGATGAATTCTCAATTGCTCCTTTTAAGGAACTGCTGCGATGAGGGTAATTCCTGTCCTGCACTCCCTACCCCCTTCCATCCCTCCCAGGAGCTTCTCTGTATTTTGTGTTTATTAGTATTGCTGATTTCTAAATGCTAACATGGGATTTGCCATAGCAAGAAAGCAAGAAAATAAGGACTTGTCCCTATAGAAGTAGTATAGTTATATACCCATTTCAGTCCCCATCTCAAAGGCTGTGAACAAGACATGGGAGACAAACTTCTCCACTCCCCCAAACAAGCCAGTACAGGGTGGGCAGTTCTCGACCAAATTACTTTGGGAAACAAGATGGAGTGGGGGAAAGGGAGGTGTTGTGCCTCAAGGGCTATCCCTGATTAGTTGCATCACCTTCCAGGCAGCACATTTACAGATTTGCCTCGAGTTGCAACATCTTTCCCATTTGAAGGAACTTTATTTGGGATGGTCATCTGGTTTGCAATTTGGAGAAGGATGTCTGGCATCAGGATATGCCATAAAACAGTGATATATCGTGAAAATATGGGAGGTGTCCAGATGTTCATACACAGGATTATCCTTTGCATATGTGGGATGTTTGACACAAAGGGTTTCATCCACAGCTGATATAAACAGGCAGAGCAGCATTGTCTCCAGTTGCTGTACTGTGGTGTATGAAGTGCCAGCAATTGCAGTCCCACAGAAGACAAGGCGAATAGTTTCAGGGGACTGTCACAAAAAGGGATCATGGTGCGATACTCAGCAACAGACTGCTTGGATTTGCTGATACTGTTCATTCTTTGTAGAATTGTTTCCAAAGCTGTGATCATCTAACAATTGTTTCACGTTTTCCTAGGTTTGAAATGTAATGACCTAGCTTCCATTCTGGTTCATCTGTAGTGGACTTGCTGGTTGGCTGTTATTACTACAAAGGCTCCTGAATTTCTTTTATCATCCTCCTCCTTCACAGCGTCACTTTTAGTATATTATTTTGTCCTCCAAAGTGTTTTCTAAGTCTTTTTTTTTCCCACGTACATTTTCAAGGTGCTGTAAACAGGCTGTATTGTTGGTGAGCTGACAGAAATCAGCTTGAGAGGACAGGAAGGACATGAAAAAAATTAATTCCCGTCAGAATGGAGATCGGGTATCTTCGGCTGTGGTTAAGCAGGTATTCACACTTCTGCTGTGCTAATTAAACCCATCGGTATTGGGGTGTCAGAGGTCATATGCAGACTTCTGATAATACTTCATTCTGATAAGCTACTCAGGAAAAAAATCCCATCAATACTAGCAAAGGCCAGGTATACTCTGAAAGATGTGACAGGCAAAATTCCCCTTGCACCTCAAGGCCTCTTGTGGATTGCCATTCAATGAGCATTAGCAGCTGTTGCCAACCTAGGAAGGGTTGTTTTCAGTTAGTGTTGGGTGCATATGATGCAGAAAAGTGACTACAGACCCTCTAGTTGGAAAGATATTTAATACAGCTCATTACATCACTAATTACTGAATGTAATATCCTCTGTTTGAAGTACTACTGAAAGGGGAAAGTTCTTTATGCTCCCATCCGGTTATGACTAATCCTCTCAGTCAGGCTCCCTTTGGCCAGGGAGAGGCCCAAGACAAGAATGGTCTCTCTCCCTCCTAATTACAGGGTTTACTCTTTGGTTTAACTCAGAAACACTAGCAATTAGAGTACAGAAATGCCCGTAGGTATATGTAAACATGCACTCAGTTTACAAGGTGACATGTTAAAACTGATTCAAGCCTGTACACAATCTCTTTCTCATTAAGGAGGTGTAATTAATCACTTTGTCTTATTATTATGCTGTTGGATTAAACAGAGCCATTTTAACCTTCCTCTATATCTTGGAATCTACTTTGGCATAATAGAAGCCAATTTCCTTTGGAAAATGTGATTGAGTCTTGTAGCTGTGTGTATGTGGCTCTGCAGAGATCTTCCAATATTAAGTAGATTTTAGCCTTTTAATTAATCACCTAAACTTGAATAGCCTGTTAGAACTATTGCCTTCATCTCTTTTTCTTTAGCAAATCAAGTTGTCAGGGCCCTGAGCGCATCCCCTTCTAGGAGCTTAGCTGGCTAAGCTAAGGAGTCCCAAGGTCAGCTCATGGGAGCCATGGGGAGGAAAGGCAGTGGCAAGGGTTGCCCCTCCATGCCCTTGGGAGCCGCTTTTCAGCCACAGCTACACCTCTGGCCAATGCGACCTCACAGCGGTGCAGCAGCTACGTCTGTGCCTGGTCTCCTTCCCCCTTCATCCTGACCCCAACCCGCTCCAGCGGGGCTGACTTCCCGGCCCAGCCACGGACCTGCCTCATCCCTATGGCCTTGCTGGGCAGTCACCAGGCTGCTGCTGACCCCCTTCGCTGTCTCCAGACCTGCTCCTGGCCCTGACCCACTGCTCTGTGTCCTGGCTCCTGTTGGTGAGGCCACTGCCTCTGCTGGCCTCCTTGTCACGTTCAGCTGCCACCTCTCCTTCCCTTGAGGAGCAGCCGGCCATTGCTGCTCCCTGGCACAAGTCTTTAGGATTAACCTATGTCTATTAATAATCAGATAATCTTCCCTGTGCCTCTTCCCCATGGCTTCTCTACAGTCCAGTTCTGAAATATGATTGAAAGCAGTTTCATCTGAGTAAAAACTGAGGACAGTAATGGGGAACCTTGAAAGCTATAATCTGAAATAGCACAAAACTCTGGGGTTTAGTCCTTTGTTTTGTTTAGACAAATTGAGATTTATTCAGTCACAGCTACCGTCTTCCTGCCTGTTAAGTCATCCCCCATAAGTTTTGAGCACATTACCCAATTTCTGCTAAATTTGCAGTGTGCGGTCAGTTGTGGTCTCTTCTGGTTGAGGTGCCAAGTCGGCATGTTTGCACCCATGGGCCAGCTGGGACACTGTAAGCTCAGGGCAAGGTGCAGACTGGGCTGCCTCTTGCCCAGCCTGGGAGAGATGGACATGGTTTGAGCTGGAGAGACCTCCTAACAGCTCTGAGCAAGGAGGGATGAAACCATGCCATCAGGCACATGGAAGGAGCAGCACCCTGAACTGCATATAGCAGGAGAAAAGGCAGAAGAAATTGGGATGTGGGCCTCCTCTAGGAAAGGCTGATAGTGCTCCTGGAAATGTGGATCCAAGGTCTTTTTCCCCACGCAGCCTTGGGAGCTGTGCGGCATAGAGAGCCATGTAAGCATTCTCTGTGGTGCCTCAAAACCTGAAAGAATTCAGTTCTGTATCTTGCAGAAAACCTCACAGCTCTGCTGTAGTTGATGCACATGTGTCAGTGTATACTATCTGGGGGCTGGCCCTGTCTTTCTGTCTGCTTTAATCCATTCAGTCATTTTAACTACCTCTCTGTTGTGCTAAAAATGCTGTCCTTTTTTGCCACAGGCCTTGGAGAGGTCTCTGCTTGCTAATCTGCTGTCCACTGGTGACTGAGTCCAACACTGTATTTTAACGGACCTCTGTGCAGGCACGGAGCTTACATAGATAGACATGCAGGGATACCTTTGGGACTGATTCCTGTCTTCTGTCATTTCGTCTTTTTTTCCTTTTAATTTTGGCCATGCAGAATCCCTCCCTGAAAATGTAACAGAGGATGTAAGTATGACCTGGTTTTGCACTGAATTACAAAATTCACATTTTTCTATCCAAAGTCATAATCCAGACCAACACCTCTTGGGCCTCGACAGTCTCAAAAGGTTAACAAACCTCTGGGATTCATTTTACTCTCCTTAATTCACCTCTCCCTGTCTTGAGAAAGTCAAAGGGAGGCTACAGGCATGTTTACTGAGAATAACAAGGGGCAGAGAGTTTGCTAAGGAAAAGGCTGATAGATAGGTCTGCACTTTCTTCCTGTCCTCTGGTTTCTGCCAGAGACAGCAACTCACTAGGGTCATACAAGACCTTGCAGCTTGCACTAGCTTGAAGAAATATCTGGAGAGACTTCTTAACTGGGGGGAGGAGGGAGGCTGGCGCCTGGGTGAATCCTTTTATTCTCCGTGGAGACTCCTGGAGCCCAGCCCTAGTTACTCTGGCAGGCACTGAGCAGTTATCTGATTATAGTAAAATATGTTCCCTGACTGCATCTGAAATGTTCTTTCCTCTTTAATTGTATATGCTGGGAAGACTGAAAAAGCTTGTGCTTCTTTAGCCTCTTAAAATCATCTTTTATCTAATACATTTTGAAGTATTTTTGTAAATGTCTTACAGATGTAACAGGCTCTGATCTATGTGATTTCAGCCTCACACATATGAACAGGAATCTTACATTAAAAATCAATGGCACATAATGGTCTGAGAGTAAGATAAGGTCACTCCAAAACTATCATCAGACTTCTACTGCAATAACACCAGGGAAGATTTTGATTCTACCCCAGGCTAGCAGTTACTGATGTATCCTCAGGGTCGGCCTCAGATAATGTGAAGTCCCAAGCGAGGCTGAGCAGCAAAGCCTTAAATTATTCTCAAAACAGCAAAGGTACTTGTCCCTCTGTTTCTGAATGCCAGCTCAATGGGGCTGTCCCCTTCCTCTCCCCAGCCATACGTCTCTGCAGCTCCCTTTCTTCCAGCACAGCACCTCCACAAGCCAGATCCTTAGCTCTGGTGAGACAATGTGATATTCTTGGTTGATTATCACTGCTCTGGTTTTAGAGAAGTCCAAGATTGATTTGCTCAATGTCCTGCCGTAAATTCTGAGCAGAGTTAAGCTCAGAACCAGGAGACAGATCCTCCTCCCCTTCATGCCAAAATAAATCAAGAGCGAGTCCACTGCAGTCACTGGCGTCAGGTCAACATAAAGTAAGACGGGAACTCAAACACAAGTGTTTGACATTGAGACCTAGAGCGTCTACAGAGACTTTTTTCATCAACGTCTTCCAAGAGTTCCAGCCTCAGTGAGCTCCAGTAATGGCAGAAATGACGGGAACCCTAACGTATGTCAGGTGTCAGTGATTTGTTTTCTTGCCACACCAGAAAAACCTTCTCAGATCTGGGGAAAATCCCAGTGCTCCATGCAGAGCTCCAGCTGCCTCCTCCCAGTCGCACGCAGGCAGAGCCTTGCTCAGAGCAGTGCAAGGTGGGAGCCATGTCATGGGCCTCCAAGACGTTAGCTTCAAGGAATGAGAGGAAAATAAGCCTCATTAATTCCTTCTTAAGTTCCCACTCTAACCGGAGCTTTGGTTTCTTTTTCTGTTATGTTTATTAAATTTGCTTTTCATTTCAGGCACAGGAGGATGCTTTTAGCACCAACTGTTACCAGTTAATGAAGATTTTAAAGGCGTGTAGGCTTATCGAATCACATATTAGTTGGCTATCAGTGAAATTTTTCTTAGCATTATCCCAGTAAAAGGTGAAGAACTGACTAGCAAAACAAGGGAGATGTTTCCTTCTGGACAATTTATTGTTGCAGAATAAAATCTTTATACCTACATCTTATTGTATTGGCCTTAAATTGTTTCCCTTCTCCTCCCCAAATATTAAACGTGCTCCAAATTTGCTTGTTTCAGCTGGTGTTACAATATTTTACATATACTGCAGATCTGTGTGATTTCCCCACGGTGTCTTTGCTAACATACTACCCCTAGGGGTAAGTCTGCAAACTGCTGGACAGCCTCTGGCAGCTGTCATTTTTAAAATAAGAAAGCAACAGCCTAAAAAATAAGTTCCATGCTCCCCTCCCACAAAATTTGGAATGTTATCTATTAAATTAAGCTGCTGTCACATTCCCGGGTGAGAAATATCCAGACAAGTATCAGGGAGAAGTGTAAAATCTGGTATCTCGCATTCTCCTGCAGAGTGAAAATGAGAACTTTATTTATTTGGAAAATGGAGGAATCCCGAGTTCCCAGTGAGGCACATCGCACTGGCTTTTTCCTTCCCTGGGAGGCCCTCTGATATCAGACCTGGAAGTCACGGCATTTGCAAACTAGCAATGCAGTCTTTTGCCTGCTCATCAACAAGTTGCCATGCCCTCCTCGGGGAGCAGGGAAAGGCCTTAGGCTTGTGGAGCCAAAGCCAGCGCTGAATGAAGTCATTAGGATTCATTTCATCACTTCAGGAGGCCTTGGATAAAGCACTCGAAAAATAGCCTAATTCTCATTGTATCTGTAGTGCAGTAACTGCATTTGGAAAGACTCTGGACACTAATGCTTACTGCCCATGAGGATCTTCTCAGAGGGCCCCAGCCACCATGGCTTAGATTTGTATCATCTGTGTGCAAAGCCTTTTGTTTCACTCCTTTGCTTTAACAGAAATCCTGAGCTACTAAATTTTGAATTATTACACAGTCCATGAAGCAGCCAGCCTTGCGCAGGACCTCAGTCTCTGGTGCAACCTCTGCCCTGGCAATCAGTCCTGTTTTTTTCCCCCAAGATCTGCCTTTGTTAAATTTTTCCCGTGTGGCACAGTGCCTTGGGAGGTGGCTTTTATTGCTCTGGTTATCTTATTCCATAAGGCAGTGCAATCGCCTCTTCCACTCTACCTAACTGAGGGGTGGTTAGGCTCCCGAGCTGCACGGAGGTTTACAGCTGCCCGCAGATCAAAGCCGTGTTTGCTGGTGGCGTTGAACACCTTCCAGCATCAGAGTATTATTTTTGTCTCCCAGCTGGTTTTGGGCGGCCCGGCCCAGCCCAGCCTGCGTACCATTAAGACTTTCATCCCTAATGCCACTGCTTTTAATTTATCCTTTTTATAGAGAAAATTAAATCAGAGGAAGTTTAATGTCCCCCCTCTAATTATTTTTACTTCAAAAAGGAGAATTAAAAGTGCGCCAGTGAAGATGAGAACTACTAGAAGCTACAGCCCTGCTCATTCATATGAAGACTATAGCCATATGCCTCCTAGTGGAGCTGGGACACGTTTAGGGTTTATCAGTGCTCCTCATACCATATTTAATCTCATTAAACCTATCATCTTGCCTCTTTCAGTTGAAAGGGAAAGTTAATATTGGTGAAGTCACAGGTCAACCCCCCCCCCCCCCAGTATCAAATGAAGTGTGGAGCTTTCGTTTTAGGAATGACTTTTGAGGAACTCAGCTAATCACAACTCACAGGCATTGTATAGCCATTTGTTCGTAATGCAAGACGTTAATTCACATCTCTTCAGCGTTGGGGGAAGGGGGCAATATTGCTCTCGCTGAAATCAATAGTGAAACTATCACTGATTTTAATGTGAGCAAACTGTATCTTGTGTGTGTGCGTGTGTGTGTGTGTGATTTAAACCCAGCCAATTAAAAGTAAAGGATGCCTTTTTTTCCTGACTTAATAGTTGTCACGATGTTCATGAATATTAAAACCCACGCAGTTCAGAAGAACTGGGGCTGGGCGCCAGGCGCTCCTCTGCAGCTTGCCGCTCATGACTTCAGCACAGCGACCCCGTCCCCAGGCGCCCCAGCGTGCACAGCCCTGTGTGCCAGCGAGGCACCCTGGGCTACAGACAGGTTCTCCCTTTTTTCTTTTTTTTCCTCTTTTTCTTTTTTTAAGAGCAGTCAATGGCTAATAAACACACACACCGAACGATCATGGTGGGGACCTTGCAGTGGCCCAGCGCCAGGAGACTTGGGGCGTGCAGGAGGCGATGGGGCTGCAGGGCCTGGCTGCCGCGCTGGCTGCTTGTGTGAGCCACTCGCGGTGGTGTCCCTGGTGCCGGGCACCTTGCGTGCAGCAGCACTCTGGCCTTGCTCGCTCCTCGGTGTCCGAGGTGCGGCGTCCAGCAGTCATTGCTGCCATCCTGTGGAGAGCCAGGGCGCAGGGAAGGCTCTGGGGCCATGGGGTGCCCGGGGCTGGCCCCCAGGGCAGTGGGGCAGGCCCACATGGTGGTGGAGCCGGTCCCCATGGCAGTGGGACAAGGTCGCATGGTGGCAGGGACAGTCCCCATAGCAGTGGGGCAGGTGCTCGTGGTAATGGGGCAGGTGGCAGAGCAGGTCCCCATGGTGGTGGTGGGGCAGGTCCCCATAGCAGTGGGGCATGTCCCCATGGTGGTGGTAGAGCAGGCCAACCTGCCCCTGCTGCCCAAGGGGGCTTCCTTTAGCCACCCCATGAAATGGGGAGCAGCAACAGTCAGGTCAACCCCAACCTGCTGGATGGGGGCAGGGGGATGTGTTTTTAATCGAAGACACTTAAAAGGAAATGTCCTCATTTATAAAAGTAAAACAAACTAGCAATTAAAACAAGCACAGTGAATGAAGTGTGGTTCCTAAGCACCTTGGTGGCATTGCTTTGTGCCTTGTGCCAAACAGAGCTTTGGAAACCATTTTTGGTTCATTTCAGCTTGATGGGCCCTTGCATGAGTGCCTGGCAGGCACTGGGTATGGGGGGACGCATGCTGCAGTGCAAACCCCAGTGCTTGGTGGGGTGTGGCTTGGGCTCTGGGCTTGCGTGAGGGGGCACAGCCCACCACCGCCTGGCCTCCACTTGGTGTTTCCTGGGAAAACAAGAAGGACCTTCCACTCCCATTGAACAACCAGTGCCTGCTGGTAAGGAAGGTCCCGTGCAGACAGCCCAGTCCCAGGCCCTCCTTCTCCCAAGACTCTCCTAAACATGGACTGAAATTGGTCAGTGACAGGCAGCTCATTGGCAGAGCATTTAAATTTCAGGTTGCAGGCCCTCTGAGATGTCTACCAGACCATTACTGGTGTGAACAGTTGGGAAAACATGTGGCATGGTTTTGGGCCAGGTATTCTCCTAGCCAGACCTGGGATTCTAAGAGACAGTTATGTTGCCTGCAACAGTTGGAATGGGAATGTTGCTTGTGCTAAGTAAAATAGCCAAACGTGGAAAGTGTTGAGGTAAGCTGTAGTCCTCTGGTATTTATTCAGTGTTCGGATTTAGCAGTGACTGCCAGTCTGAATGTGTGGTGGATGGGTATTTCTTTCGAAGGACACTCTGCTATCCATATAGAGAGAAAGAAAAAAAGTCTGTCTTGTTTTTAGTTCCATTTTTATTCAATAAGAGTTAGTATTTTGCTAAAAGATAGTATTAAAAAAAAATTAACACAACAGTGTGATTGGAGTAAAGTTATACGCAAACAGCTAAAAAGATTGCTAGAGAGAAGAAAAAGCAGGATGTCTAATCACTGAAGAACAGTTATAAGCAGCAATAAAATTAATATCTATATTAAACTAGCAGTGCAAAGATACAAACTGGAAGCAGCTTTACATTAAAAATACAGCTTTTTAAATACAGAAATAGCACCAATTTACAAAAGATAATCAGAAATGTAAACGTGGCAGGTAGATTCAAGTATAAGTTATACACTCAGCCTCCTCAACACCTGTCTTGGAACAGAAAGGTTTCACAAACCCTGCAGAGCATCATGGGTACGCACTTTTCCTCAGTGCAAGTACAAATTCTGCTTTTCCAAAGCTATTTTGCTGATGAATTGTTATTAGTTTATTTCAACTCTTAGCTTTTAGTGAAGGCAAAGATAGGAAACGTAAACGCACTCCCTCTTGACAACCAGCCCTTTTCCCTCACCAGTCTGGTTTAGCAGCCCAGGTACTGCCAGTAGTACTGCTAATTATGTCACTTGAATGCTGCGGCGGTCCCACTCCTTCCTCCCCAGCCCCATCTACTTCAGTGAGAATTTTGCATTGACAGAGACAGAACAGTGTGTAAACCCCCTTCTCCTCACAGGTGTAAGTCTGCTTTCACGACCATGACCCACCTGACAGCACTGATTGTAAGGGAGTTGATCCTGATTTACCTTGGTGTAACAGAGAGCAGGCCCACTGTATTTACAGAAACTCAAAACTGGAAGTGGAAATTGGAAACTGAAGATATATTTTCAGTCCCTGCATTTTCAAGTATAGTTAGGTTAGTTATGGAACAAAATAACTTTACTGACAAAGCAAGGCAGTTTTTGCAACGATGCCTTAACTAGAGCAAAGAGTCATTACTTAGCTCAAATCCTTCTCTCTCCTCCCAACTGCCATTTCACTAAAAGGTTGCCCATTCTAGAGGGGGAGAGAAAAGAAAGGGTTTGGAGAACGTACCTGCAATCTGGAACCTCAGCAGCCTGTTTCTAGCCAGAACAGAAACCAATGTATGCTAGCAGAAGTGCATTGGCAGCACTGTGCCAATTACACATTGCCGTTTGAAGTGACATCATTTTTTAAAGTGGGTGTAAAAGAAGAAATGATTCAGAAGCAATAATCGTAAACTTTCACAACTGTAGTGTATTTTTCTTTCTTTTTTTCTTTTCTTTTTTTTAAGTAAAAAAGTCTTTAAATGTAGCAGTATGGAGATTTCTCTTTACCACTCCTGAATTTTCCTATGATAATTCTACTGCTGAGACTTTCTTTCAATGAGGGCTAACCAGACCTCTTTATAAGGCTGTTATTGGTCTATTCTAACATAAGGCCACATTACTCAAGCTCCCAGTTTCACTAAAATTCTTTCTTAAATTCCATTTTCATAATACATTTCATTATAAAAATAAAAACCCCTCATCAAACCCCCAACCCCCAAAGAAAGTCCTAGCCTCTGAAGACCAACAAAGTAGCACATCAGACTACCCTTTGAAAACCAGTACCAGTCAATTCAAAGTTCTTGCCAACTGAGAAGAACTGGCCCTGTTTGCTAAAAATCCAAAACAACGTCATCAACAGCAAAACTTTTTTTTTCTTTTCTTTTCTTTCCTTTTTTTCTAAACAAAGGGGATTGCACAAATGTGACTGAAGTCTGCTACACCAGTGAAAACATATCCAAGGTCAGCATTAACCCTTAACATTATATCCTAAAATATTAAGAGCTCCATCCATTATTTAAGGATTCTCAAAGCTAGGTGTTACATATCCCTTTCTTCCTCCTTATTTTCTCACTAGGAATACAGACCATTTTCTCCCACAGTTCCAAAATTTAGGGCTCCCATTCTTTTTCAGCCTCTTTTGACAGTTTAGATAGGTATGCATCAAAAGACAAAACCTCTCTTGTTTTCCAAGTACACTCAAATACACTATTAACAAGTTGGTGAAATTCCCATAGGTGAACAGTTAGGCACTTAAGTACACCGCTAGAAATTTAACCTAATCATGTGGCTAATAACTTATCAGTGCTCTTTGGCCATAAAGTGTAGACTATACATTTAATGGGAGATGAAGTCTTAGCACAGACCTCTCAGTGGCTTGCCACTCTCAAATTACTTTGTCAAACTTATTTATGAATCGGGTTTGGGATTTTTTTTTTTTTAAACACATCTAACTTGTACTTTTTGCTCAGAATAAGAGAAAAAAAACAAGGACTATTACAGTTCATTAATACAACTACAAAAATGTTAGAATTCACAGTTATTTTGGTCTTAATATTTTTCACATGTATACACTCAATCATACTGTGTTATTAAGTTATTATTAGGTTTTCATAACCACAAGTGCTGGGCAAATAGTACAACAACCAACTGACATTCAAGTAATCATAGCCTGAGAAAATCTGTTACTCTGAAGCTGCAAAAAAAACCTTTTGCACTAAATCCCACTCCAAAGTACAAAATAAATAGCAAGAGGCTGCATTGCTGAGGCAGGATTTGACAGATTGGAACCAAGGAAGTAGTTGCTCTTGCAACTGCAGGAGGTTATCATTTTCACCACAGATTTACTCAGGGTAAGTAGAGTGAAAAAAATGCTCACCCAGATAAGTGCTTGACAGCTCACTTACAAACATGAATAAAGAAGCCACGGGGACTACAAGGAAATCTGTCTGCATCTCCTCACAGCTTTCCAAATTAAAACCACAAATACAATTTGATGCCCACAAGGCTGTGCAAAGCCCAGCATCTGAATTCAAATCAGTACTGAAGGAACAACTAAGTAAAAAGTATTCAGTAGTAAGGATGACTTGTGAAAAAGAAGGTTAACAGAACTAGTGGGGGAATAGATAGCAGGGAAACATGCCAAAAGGGATGTCATTTTAATATGCTCCTCTTGTTTGGTAAGAGCTTGCTTGTTCTTTTTTTAATAGCTACAGAATCCTAGGACAATCCGCCCAGCCTTTGCAATGAATGGAGTTAGTCAGTGCTGGTACTAGAGATTTCTAGTCTCCTCTGCACAGAGCTGACATTTCTGGTCTGGTTGCCTTCGTTTTTTTTACATGCAACAGGGTCTCCAAGGCTTCCGGGAGTTTTGAAAAATGCCTCATGATGTGCAGGACGAATGCTCTTAGGAGTGAGGGGAGTTGATAAAGGCTATTTGTGAAACAAAAACAAAGTGATTCAGTAGCATTTTGTCAAAACCTACATGCAGACATGCAAATGGAATAGAGCTTGTAGACATTTAAGCCCTCTACCCTGCTACTGTAGGGAACCATGCCACACAATTCGTTCAGAAGCTTCACATGAAAAGCTACAGGCTTTGCCCCTGCTTTTTGTTCTGAAGATGTCTGCCAGTACCTCACTGCTGTGAAGCTGAAAGCCTCCATCTCATTTCCAGCTTAGATGGATTCATAACTAGCTCGTACTCATTCATTCTTATGCCAATCTAATCCTTTAGCTTAAAGGGCTCTTTTCCCTCCTTGATGTTTTACTCACTTTAATTTTAGACCTATTTTGATGCTAACAAATAATCAGTCTCCTAAACCCAGGCCACTTCTGTTTTAAGTGCCACTCTACTGTAACCTCTAACAATCTGTAACCCAATTGGCTGCCATTGAGTCTCTATTATAGCCTTTTTCTAAAGCTTGAACGGGATAAACATAAAATAACATTCATAAAGCTTCTAAAAGCCCAATCTATTTGTCATTGCATTAGACAACAGGAGAAGATATCAGAAATGTAAGAATTTAAGCTAAAGCAGTACTAAAATGGCCCTGATAATAGTTGTGAAGACCTAGGTAACATATTGACTGACAGGATGGTTTCATATCATTCATTGTACTTCAGATAAATGAATCCTCCACTTTTGAATTTCTTTTGCCATTTATTTTACTTAAAAAGTCCCTATCTATGTAGATTTTTGAAAATATCTTTGTAAAAAAGATCAACAAAACACCAAAATCTGTGTTTTCCCCCAGTTCCAATCTCATGTTGCCATTAAAAGGTTCCATTATTTAGTGAACAGAGAGCAAAGCAGAGATTAGGTCACCCAGCACACTACTGTCTAAGATACTTTTTCAGCCAGCTGACTCCTGAATTATGACAAATAATTCTCCTGTCCTCCTAAACAGGTTTCTGTAGCCATGTATAATATGTTTCTAATGGCAATATCAAATCACTGAGGAAAAAAATTGATTCAGATTTCTGGGAAAAAAAACCTGCAACTCATTTTTTCCTCTATTCTTATAAGATTTTAAAACCCACCACTTTATTGTTCAGTGCTAGATATGTTTATCTATCACTGTGCTATGTATTTAATGCTACTGCAAGTGCTCCCACCACTACAGATACACATGCAAATTAAGTAGAAGACAGCAGCTCCCAGCCTGTCACTCTGACACACAGATAGATACCAGCCTGCACCACAAGCTTCCTCCAGTCTCAATGACTCGGTACTGTTATTTCCTTGTCACTCAGTCACCTTTTATTACTTACCTGCTGCAGTTTCAGAAGGGTCACAGGATGCCCCATATACACAGGGGAGTCCAGTTTAACAGTACTGCAAGACCTTGCTAGCACAGGACTCAGGTGCACAGTGGGGTGAGCTGGTTGCTGGGGATCTGCTGAAGGTGAATGTGAGGCCTTTGGAGAAACCATTGCCGTGGTGCCTATGAAAACAGGCGTTGTTGATGCCAGGCCAGACATACTGAAATTCATGGAGGCAGCAGCTGAGAAGGAACCATCGGGAACTGGAAAAAGAGGGCTGGGAACTGCGGGAGAACAGACAAGTGGGAAGGAAGCCAAGGCTGCTGACGGCACCACAACACAGGGGACACTCAGAGAAGGTAACTGGCTCGCAGCCAGGCCAACAGCACCAGGGACTTGGTTTGCAGAGAACAGGAAATTAAAACTGCTTAATCCTAAACCAAAGAGAGAAAAAAAAAAAAGACATTAATACAGTTGACAATTTGGAATTAAGCTATTACAACTTCATCTAGAACAGGAGAGAGAGATGACAACAAACAAAGGCTGCCCAGGAAGAAACAAAACTGTGCTAAGTAACAAACAAGCGTTTGCTTTTGATCTGTTCAGTCAGGCTCCCTTTCCTTACCTACCTCCATCTCCTTCCCTGCTGCCTGGTCACTATGTCTGCATCCACTTACTTTGTTCCTATAAAGTACCAGCCACCCCTTGATGTGTTATGCTTCTAAACTTTAGTTAAAAACAATGTTTTGGATAAACAAACTCTTTTCTTATTAACAGGAATCATACCTCAGCTATATGAAAACATACATAGCTTTAAAATAAGAAAAACAAAACAAAAAAACCCATAAAGATATACCCCATAGACACTCATTTTCCTGAGTGGAAGTACTAGAATCTCACCCTAGAGTTGCACTGGTTCCCAGTTTGTGTGACCTTTCAAAGCACCAAGATCAACTTTTTCAACCTGAGAGTCTCCATCCTGTAAGCTGCTTCACATAACTGAAATCCCATAGATCCCCCCTTAGCGTTAGTTGACTCCATGCCACCAGGGAACCAAATGCTAAAGCAGTAGCCATGGCAATCTGCAGCATGTACTCTGTTCCCACAAAACAATCTTCCACTCCACACACACACAGACAAAAAAATAGTGGACATGAAATCATCTTGTAGCATTTTCAGTTGCTTCCTCTCCATCCCCACTGTGCCCACCAGCAGGCTCGGCTACACTCCTGTGCTTCAGTTTCTCTGGTGTTATCCAGATGATGCACATGCCAGGAAAAGTACAAAGCTCATAGTTAACACTAAATTCACTCCTGAGGGGAATGCTGTTACATTCTTCTGGCTGCCTGACAAGCCTGGACTAGCCTCCAGTTTCAGATGCCGGATAGGTGTCCTTTTTGCTGAGTAACACCATGGAGCAGAACTAGGGGTAGACACCGTTTCCCAAGCAACTGTTCCCTTAAAAACCTGCAGGCAGGTTCTGTTAGGGCATGGAGTTATAAAATTTCAGGCTGTAGCAGCATGGTATATTCTGATGCCAAAATGCTAAACTTTGTTCTTGAAGTCCCCAAGCCCTTATATGAAATGGGGGTAACAAGTCACACTTTGTAGGGCTGATTTCAGTCTCTTCCCCAACCAAAGGGCTAAGGTTTTTTTTTTTTCCCCTCCAACAAAGCAGCAGAGGTTCAGAAGCACACTGATACAGAAGAGGGCAGAGCACGTAATTCAAACACATGAAACCCAGATTATTCACCCTTGTCAATGTCTGGGTGCCTCAAAAAAATGCCGTATTTTCAGAGGAGACAACAGTTCAGCTGGAGTCAAGAGAACTCAGGATTATTAAACTATCCCAGAGACCTGCTGACACTTTTTTTAGTGTCCCCAAATACAGGCTTATGGGCCTATCTGTAGGTGTCCCTGTTTGAACAGCTCAGTGAACAGATGCAGAAATCTGAGTGCCTCTAGGTCTGATGGCTGTCCTTACCAGCAGTAGGCTGAACATAGAGATATTGTGGTAGGAAGGGTTGACTGGTATTTTCTTTAGCGATGTGCTCTTTTCCTGCAGAGGGTTCATCAGGGTCTTTATTCTGCGATGGTTTTTCTTGCTCCTGAGAATCTAAAGACTTAGTAGTCTCCTTGTCTGCAGCCTCTGGAGCAGCAGGAGTTGTGAGGTCAAGATGAAAAGCTTCTAGACGTACAGCAGATGTACAGCCGCTTCCCAGGGTAGATTCTGCCTCAGGTGGCTCAAAGGGCTTCTAAGCAAAAACAAAAGAGAAGTCCAAATTGAAATAACAAAGGATGATGCCTGTCCTATGCCTTCCTCAGCTAGAGTGAAGCGTGCACCTGTACAAAGGGGCAGCACAAGAGCTGTGACAAGCAAGTCAGTGAGTTAAAAGTCTTGTTTTGAGGGTTTGAAGAGCAATTTTAGTGATGCTTGAGCCCTGTGCCCAGGGCTGTAGTTCTCTTTCAATACCTGGAAACATTAGATTCTTTAGAAATACCTGAGCTGGGGGATTAATTTATTTTTATTGATAAGAAGGAAAACCTCCTGTTTCAAATGGCTTACACTGATATGAACTTGAGCCTGACCCCTATTTCAGCAGTTAAGAGAACTATGGGTGAGATGCACTTAATCTCCACCCTTATGTTTTCTCTCACCAGTCTACTGTGGGCAATACTAGGCTTGAGAGAGAGGGACTCAAGCTGGAGAGTAGGGGGAAGGTACAAACCACATTCTCTGTAGCTCAGGGGACTAAGCAATGCTACTGCTGTCTGGGGAAAACGCAGCCAACAGGGAAAGATGAGGAGGAATATTCACATGGATTTCTTCCCCTCTGGCAGGCTGTTCAGTTGAAGACAATGATCAAGACATTGATTCCAAAGAACAGCTGAGCATCACTTCACTGTGCAAAGCAATCACAGTCCATGTTCCCCTGGAAGTGCAAAAACATCTTCCAATTAATACCCACACTTCCTGGCACAGTGCCCCTGTAATTTTCTTAATGTGTGAGAGGTAGCATTTGTATCTGTAACAAGAGTGGTGCAATGAGTTTTCACTTCAGAAAACACTGCCTTGGGTAAAAGTTTCTCCTCACTAATAGGAAGCCTAAGTGCTGATGCAATTCATTTCTTTACCTCGGGTATTACAAGTGAGAGGGGGACATTGCTCTGTTCCACAGTCTGCTTTTTAGCAACAGGCTCTTCATTGTCCATAAGGGCAGAGGGTGACATGCACTCATGGGAGCTGCGTTTCTGGGAGTTAACTGGAGGTACAGCATCCTGTGCTTTTAGGGGTGAGGCCCACTCCCTAGTACTCCTATTTCCCACGTCTCCTGCAATGGGGTGGTTCTCCCTCAAGACATTTTCCTGAAGACTGCCACACAACATAAAAAGGGATGAAGAGGGGAAGCATAGGAAGGGTTGGTTGGGGAGCAGGGTAGGTTTTCCATTTTCTGTTTTCGAGGCTGCTGGAGCAGGAGGATGTAGAGCTTGGCTGCTGACTCCATTTGGCAGCGAGAGGCATGGCACATCTGATTGAACCACAGGGAACAGTGCATGAGGCAAAGATTTAAGGCAAAAATCAGAGTCCCCTGGAGCCGGAAGAAGGGAGAAAGGCAAGTTTACGCTTGGGTTCCTTCCTGAATTTATGATTGTTTCTGTGCCACAAGCTTTATTCCTAAAAAGGAAAGGAAGAAAAAAATTTAGTCCAAAAGTAAACCCATTTATCATCTTTAAAATCAAACAGGTACATTTATGGACATAAGTGTGGAAAATACCCATATAAAACCTACTAATTTTAAACACTTTACAGGGAGGGTCATTTTTTTTTATTATGTCAAATTACATAGAAGCAGACTCACCAATTTTTTGGCAGAACTATGATTTAGTGCTTTCAGTTGCACTTGACTGGAGTAGAACGGGGCACCAGGGAGCTATGACTGGCACCCAGAGATGAATTCAGATTGGGATAAGCGTAGAGGAGACCCACTAATATGACAGAGGGCTCTTCCATGGAGTGATTTGTTCAGCCTATCTAAACAACAGGTTAAAGGAGACAGGAATGCCCTATATAAACACATCTGAGATGAAGAACAACTACTGAAGCTAAAGGACAGCAGTTGTACAAGTGCAGGTAGGTATAAACTGCCCATGAGTAAGTTTAAGCTGTGAAATAGAAAAAAGCTTTTATAATTATCAGAGCAGTAAAGCTGGTCTACAGTCTGACAGAAGAGTATGGGGTACGAAGGAGTTTGGAGGTGGATCACTCTATAAACTTGATTTGTTCCATATTAAAACTTTTTACATGTTAGAATGAATCTTCTACAGAAAACAAATGCCATGCTGAGACCTATCAGAATTAAAATAATAATAATGGGACTGTGGGGTTTTTCTGTCTCGCTCCAACCAATGGAATCCAGCCTTGAACCAAACATGACAAGCACCAAGCTAAAACTGGACAGGAGCTTTACAGACCAACTTACCTAATACCTTCTTCTATTTTCTGCCTACAGACAGTTGTTAGGTGTACCATTTTGGAACAATATTCATCTGAATTCACAATACAAGCTGAAAGAACAAAGGAGCATTCAATTAATTACAGGCAACTTCACCAAGCATATTTTGATACTTGTCATATAAAATAATGGATATAATTTTGTTATCCTGGCACACTTTTATAACATCCACTAATTACCTACAGCCAGAATCTGCAAGGACTCAGCACTCAGTTCTTCCAGAGAGGTGCTCAGCAGGAAACTGTGAAAGGACCTGTAATTGCTTTATCATTGTTAAGAGCTATCCATTAGATTGTTACAGTAAATTCCACTGTATTAGGGACCATAAAATAAAGCACACTTTTCTGTCTAAAGAATCCTTCTTTATCTATGCCAAATTTTAACAGAAGAAATGGTACTATAGCTGCAGTTAGTGGCGAACAGAAACATTTATCGGAAAACAAACTGTGGATTCAAGGCAGTAAGGCCCAGATGCATCTCATCTAACTTTAAGTACTTGATTGAGGGGTCCAAATTAGAAACCTCATCATCCAGGAAATACAGGCACCTCCCAAGGCTGATTCACATATTTAATTAGGCTGATTCACCCAGTTAACAGCCTTAAGTTGGTAGCCTCACATTTGTGCAGATCCAGTGGGATACAGAAGAACATGTTACCTTGGTAGTTACCTTGCTTCTCTTGATGTGGGCTGTTAGGCTCAGAAATGACCTTCCTTTTGGTCCCTTCACATGGCTGTGCACCATTAAATGAAGCATGACGTGTGAATCTTTGCTTTCCATTAGCACAGGTCTGATATGGGGCACAGGCTTCTCTCTGCATCACTAGTAGATGATCAGATGTTGGGCTATGCCCTCTTGGCTCATCTGAAGGTATATAATTTTGTACAAGTCATTCAGGGAACACAACTCATCTTTTAGGCTTCTTCCATGTTACTGAACTTGGACATGAGAGAAGAGGTAACCTCTAAGGCATCCCAAACCCCACAACACTGAAGTAGGCCTAAGCTCCATAAGCAGGAAAAGACAAGATAAAGGCTTCCCTCCTTTCTATTCTGTGGCAGTCCCAGACAGGATCTGCACTCTAGTGTGAGTACCCAGAAGGAAAGGGGACAAAGATGACATTAACAATATCCTGTACTTTTATCTGGTCCTAGGACTGGCCTGCCCCAATTAGAAAATACATAGCAAAAGGGCTGTCCTTTGCACTGGCTTCTAGGCAAGAATCAGCAGCTTACAAAGATGCTCTGACCAACCTCCTTTTTCTTTACGGATAAACCTTCTGTATTAGGGGACATGTGCAAGAAGCAGCCCTGTTTTACCTTGGTACTTCGCCTTAGAGAGAAAACCATTCACTCTCAAGTCAGGAGAGAATTACTGAGATTTTGCAGCCCAGAAGAGCTAATATATAGATCTAAATTTGGAAATATAGGCATGATATTCCATTGTTTTACATTTTATAGAGTTATATAAGCCAGTGTAAAAATACCAGCAAGGCATAGTATCCCTCAGTAGCTCCAGTCTTTGAGTGTATAGTCTAATAAGGCCAAATTCTGAGCTGGCAAGCAGTTAATAATCACAGGGCATGGGTACTGCAAACAGTGAATGCCGAGTCATTCTTTACACATGGAAAACCACCCTTTACAATTTGGAAGGGATTGTCAAAACAAAAGGAAAAGAGCTCTGCTACACAAGTTACCAGTCTTTCCTCTGAATTCCACAGGCCCAATCCACTTGAAGGCTGGCTTGCGCCCCCGTTCCTCCGTGACATGAACTTTCTTTATCAAGCCTAGGCTGGTGAGAACATTGGCAATATCATACAGTCTTCGTACCTTTGCTAACAAAAAAGGACAAAAATACCAAGACAGTCACATTTACAATGCATACAATACATATTTACAAGATCATTTAATTCCAGAATATGGTTGTAGATTTCATAGATGAAGGAAATAAAATCAAGTTGGGACATGGACTCTTCTCATGGACTCTCTCCTATGTATCCTGCCACGCTAGCTCCCACTCCCAGCTGCTTGTCACTGCTTCTTCATTATCTGTCAGCTTAGCTGCTCAGGTTTAAGCTAACCTTCCTCATTCTGACGAAAATGCATTAGGGAGGCATTACATGATCAGCTTGCCCAGAAAAGGCAGCAACCTCCCTGAAGGGCAAAGACAAGCACCTGGATGCAAAAGGCTCACAAGTTTGCACAGCTGATCACAAGAGGACGCGCATCTGTGATATTATACATGAAGCACTCTTAGAAAAATCTGACTCCAGTGAATTACATGTTTGAACTGGATAGGATACCAACAGATTGTTCAGCTGAACTCCTCACTCCAGTATTTGGTGTAGAATTTTACGACTGAAGTTCTAATACTTTGTTTAAAAATATCAGAATAATTTAGTATTGCTTAGTTTTTTCCAAGTCATTAAAGGGATCCAAATACCCAACCCCCAATAACTAAAAAAAATTGTGCCATCCAGATGTGAAAGATTTTGGGGGTGAAAAGGAGAAGTTACAAATTTCCGCAGAAAAAAAAATCAATTAAATTAAGCAACATATTTCAATAAGTTTTGAAACTTAATTCAGAAAGCTACAGGAAACAAGGTGTTAAAGTTAAAAAAAAAATTTTCAAAACATTCCCCTGATTTTTCTTAATTCTGAAATTAAAACTTGAAGATATTTGTCAAACAGACCCTTTCTCACCCCAAGGTCAGTTTTCACAACCTGGCATTTCCAATTAAAATAAACCATATTTCAGCAAAAGATTCCTGACCCCCTCTAGCTGTTACCTACTGGTGCCAGACAAAGATGCCAGTTTTTTTTACTCACTGACTGACTGATTCCTCTCTCAACAGTCGTCCTTACTTTTAAATTTGCTGTGGTCCACTGTATCCTGGCTTTCTTCTATCAGTATCTTTGCTGCGATGTCGAGAGTGACTATCTTGGTCTTGGAGACAAGGAACAGCATGACAAACTTTTGGCTCATAATCCGCAATGACTTGTCCTTTCTGCTGTTTGCAGATGCTGTGTTACAAATAATACCCAAGCCTCTTAGCATATGTCATCCAGCATGGCCAAAAAAGTAGTAAGTAGGTTTCTCACACATAAAAGGGGCAAGGTATTTCCTTGTTGGGAAGCAGAAATCTTTTGAGAGGCAGCAAATAACTGATAAAGCAGACAGAAGTCTCTCTTCAAAAGGCATTAAAAATTAAAGCTTACAGAAATGGCATTTAGGAAGTCAGATTCCAAAGATGATTCTCTGTTATGTTATACAGTTTTGTGCCACTGTAATTTTGTCACTCCAATGGACTTTATACTAAAACACTACGTATTATATGGGCCACATGTAAACAGTGGACAGATGGAAGATAGAGCCTTCTGTCAGGACAAAGCACTTACTGTCCACTATGAGTGGCGAAAAATGAAGAATTGGAGTGTTAGGCAGAAGTTCCTGCTAGTCCAAAGGATAGAGGGAAAGTCTGTTCTGAAACCTATGCTAGGGCTAGAAGGAAGAGTTATGTCTCCTCAGCAGTTTTATTCTTTAATTTAAAAGCAAAGCAAGGGGAAAAAAGGTCACACAGTAAATCGGAGAGACTTGTGTCTGTGTATCACATCACAACCATTAGTCATCTTACCAGAGGTGCAATCTGGTTCTGAAAAGTCAAGCAGTGGTTTGTCTTGAGAATCTAGAATAGTTTCCTTTTTCCTTTCTCCAAATGTATAGTCCAGGTCCTGCTCCTTGTGCTGAAAGAAGGCCATTAGCTCTCCATACTGCAGCTCTCCTGCTTCCTGAAGCCTTTTCAGAGTTTGACTTAGGTTGTGCCGGCCATGCCAACAGTACTGGTTCTTGGCCACACGGCTAACCAAGTGCAATGACTCCAGGACATTCACTATATCGTAGATTCGTCTCCGCTCAACTCCTGTTTTAAGGGAGAAGAATAAAAGAGATATAGCAGCTCATCTAGTTTTAACATGCTTTTCAGCAGGAGCTGAACAGAGAACAGGCTGTTCTCTACATATGAATGTCACAAGGCCTCTTTCACAGTGTTGTCCTGGACACATTACATTAGATCCAACTGAATTTGCATGACAAGAACCAGCTTGTGCATGGCTAGCCCCATGGTCTGGTGCTCTTTGTCTATATTGTTAGCTGCTAGCCCAACCATGGCTTACGCTTAAAACATCTACACTACCTTCAGAAGAACTGACTGCAGTCTACTCAGTCCCACTCACCCAGACCTACCCAGGCTGCATGACTGCAAGCTCTTTCCTGAAGGTTTCCAGAGCACTTGGGTCCTTCTTTTCAGAAAGCTTCAGAGCTCAGACCCATGCCTGTCCACAGGCACCTGTCATGCAGAGGGCAGGAACAGATCCAAGTCTGGCACTGACACAGGGCAGACACAGAAGCCTACTCCTACAGAAATCAGTGGGAGCATAGTTCTCCCCTTGCTTTTTCAATGTCAATGTTACTTATTACCAGCAAGTTCCAATGGAAGGAGTGTCAAAGGCTTCACAAGGTGTAAAGCAGTGGACAGTGAGGCCCTCTGTTCCCAAAATAAGCAGAAACAAGTCCTCAGTGTCTGGCTGGATCTGCCCAAAGGCATCAACAGGAAGCCTATGAAATATACTCAGTTAGGGTTCAGCCTGACTGGTGTGAGCAAGGTAGGGGCCTGAATGTGAACAGGCTGTTGGCTCTGATCACTGTCCCTAGTATTGTTCAGTGCTGTTTGTAGCATGACGCAGCATGCAGTGTGCTGGTGGCAGCCATCTGCACCAGAAATCCCATAACTGCTAACAGCAGCTGAGCAGAACAAATGTTAGCCAAGGGGGAAGGTTGTGAAAGACTCCTCTAGGGAAGGCAAGGCCTCGACGCATCTGTTTACCCACCTGGAAAATATGGATAATACTTACCAGCCTCAAATGGATATTAGAATAAACAATTCAAGAGTATTTCCAAGCGTACAGAGATCTTGGAGTGAAACATACTCCAGAAATATAGAGCGCTACACATATCCTGGTGTCCCTCAGACACCAGCAGCATAGCCCCTTCTGTGGTTTTTCCATAGCCAGGACTTCAGTGAACACAGCCTTACATATTTGTAGCAAAAGCTGCATTACAACCATTTGTTACACAGAACAGCAACAGGAAAAATAATTTTGTGGTCCCTGAAGAAAGTGGATGCAGGCAAGCAAGGAAGTGGAAACCAAAGGGAGAAGAGCAAATACATGCTTTTCTGACAGGTAAAATCCACAGGAGTAGAGTTTTAAAACAAAATTTCTAGTCTTAAGGAAAGCAAGGCAATGCCACTCCCAACACAGAATAAAGTACTACTTGTGTTCACCTCCACTTGTTTGGAGCACTAGGGTCTCATGCAAACACACAAGGAGTTAACTGCAACGTCTAAAAGAACAATTCCCTTAAACAGTAATTTGCGGACTATTTACTTTATCTGAATTCTCTCTCATTCTCTAATTTGCCAAGGCTCCTACATGAGTATTTCAAGAAGTTATCAGAGTCACAGAGGACATTCCTCTTCTGTTCCCTTTCTTCCCAGAATAGACACATTTCATTTTTGCTACCTACTTTCTGTTAAATGCCTAAGTTCTAAATAGAGATACATGTCTGCATTTATTAAGTTGAAGTCTGATTTTGTTAAATCCTCACCTTCTAAGGGACAATCTCTCTAAGGACCTCTTATCTTATTGGTGTGATCTGGCTGAGTCCCCTCTCCCAAGTTTTATTACTTCTTTCAGATATTTAATTAACGTTTTAGCTAAGACCAAACCTAATAGTAGACCCAGAAAATAGGCTACTTGATACCTCCTCCATACCTTAATACAACACATTTTCTCATTCCACTCTTGCACATCTCCTGCTAACCTCCCATCACATGACAACATTTAAGCTAAGACAACCTTGATACATGAGATCTTGGAAGGTATAATGTCAGGCACATTACTGAAGTGAAGAAAAAACCCACCCGATCTCCTGCATATACCAGTTTGTAATCATTTCCCCAAACCTTCAGTTTCAACATAATTTATTGTTTGTAAGTCCTCCTTAAGAGGACTTGTAACTCTTAACTCCTTTAGAGTTCAGTAAATTGAAAATTCAAGAAAGCACCAGTGTTCATAAACAGCTGAAGAACTGACTTGTCCAGTAAAAACTGCTATCAGAAAGCAGATTTCAAAATGGCAGCATTATCAAGCAGTAAAGGCATTTATGAATATTAGGCACTTCCAGCTCTTGTTTAATATGATTAGAAGAGCATCCAGACCCAAGGAAATGCAGACCTTGAATGTACTATGTAAGGAGGACGGTCTTTTAAAGGCCCTTCTGTAAGAGGTACCCCAGATGACTAGAGTTACCCCATTTTTGCAGATATACATACCAAGAATTGAAGCCACTTCATCCAAAGAAATAGTAGTTTTTTCTGTTGACAATGGGTAACTTGGATAGCGAGCTAGAAACTTTTGGCACAAGAGTCCTAAGCTTTTCTGCTTTCTGCTGGGCCTCTGCTTTTCAAATTCATCAACCGCGCTGTCGTCTACCATATCATACTGTTAAAAAATAAATGTTATCCCTTTAGTGCAGAGCTTTAGAAGCAAGGCGTAGCCAAGCGAGGCATATTTCAGATGTTAGCAATATTCAAGCTCAGACTTTCCAATATGGAAAAAAACCATGGGCTTCTTACGAGCACAGAGCACCCGGGTGACACACTTTTGCTGGCAAGCTCATTTTAATCTAGTGTGCAATATAAGAGACGTTTACAGGAAAACTCTTAATCTACCAGCTCATAAGTTAACGGTTATGCATCAGGAAACAAAACAGGTAAGACCAAACACCCAGAACTAGCAGATAAGATCCGACTTAGAAGGAATATTTATTTTTGAGACAATGAGAAGGAATACTCCCTCAAACATCTCTGGATCTAATAAGTCAGAAGATGTACAAACCAAAGATTTCCTGCAAAACTGCTTTTGATAAATTTCACTGCCCTTTGGAGTGGCTCTATAGCTTTAAGAAGATGGGCGTGATGCTAATTAAGAGACTATAAAAGGCACCAAGTCTCTGAACCTTAACCTAAGTCAAGCTGTTAACTTAAGGGAACTCTGTAGGATGGCCTGAATAAGGTCTTTCAACCTCTGCTAAAAACTGATGCCAGGATTATGTAAAGAGGTATGTTTATCACATAAGACCCAGAAAATGACTGAAACTTTTTTGCACTGGTAATCTGGGGGCTTTGCTTCTGTATGAAAAGAAAAAAAAAAATTTCCTCTTGTAAAGAAAAGTTGAGTGGTAGTTGTTGAAACCAAAGTTCCCTTGCTTATAAGATCTTACCTGTCCTTTACTGACTGTGATTAAGTAACCTTGCAGCAGGCTATGGCTCTGATTGAATTCTTTGAGGCTTACATGGTATGGAAATATCAATATTCTTTAATGTTTGTGTTTTTACAATTTTCATGTCTTTTATAAGTTAACTTTCTGTGTGGAGAAAATTACCTTTAAGTTTTATTACCTAGAAAATATATGAACTCTTTATAGTACCTACCCCAAAAGTGCTACATGATCTTAGCAGGCACTTTTATCATAATTGGCTTGGCATGTAATATAACTAACCTTTAACACCAAGTATTTTTACTTGTTTGAAGCTATATTAGGAATTATCTTTAGAGAACTGTTTGCTCCTTTATGATGATCTTAAGAGGAGAATTCTCCAGATTACAATCATTGTAAATGCTGTAAAATCTATACTTGTAGACATGACCTGTACCTATCAAATGACATTCCTCAGCAGGAAGATCCCAGAACCATCTTCCTCTCACTGTAATCACTGGGGAAGGATATTCTATAGGAAATAAATCAGTAAAGGGAAAGCAGTGATGCTTCATTACAGTTGAGGAATTCATCTTCTCCATTCCTAGGAAGTGGGGAGGACTTCTTAAAGTGAGAACAGGGACCAGCCCTCCACTGCTTGACTCCTGGAAGGTAAAAATTTTAACACTTGACCATGCTGCCCGATTGCTAGTTTTGGAGCTGGGAGGAGGGTGATGGTTTAACTGACTGCTTTCTCTGGCTGTTGTGGACAAAGACTGCAGAAGTACAATGAAAAAAAACTATGCCCACACTGTAATGTAATTGCTTTTGAAAATGGTTATGCTGTGGCTAAACATGCTGCTTGCCTATTTACAAGTGATCTGACAGCTTCTGCTAGTGTGGAGGGAAAATAGCTTCACAAGTACTTAGGGTGGGGAAACTAGCACATTTAAGCTCTACTTCCTTCTCCATCCTTCCTGATCACTAATTTTCAGGATATGTCTCAATTATTATTTTTAAGATAGCTACCTCTAGTCTTTGAAATTCCTATTGCTCTGCTAGTGCTGCATGGGCAACTGTCCTTGGAAATATGCAATTTTCCACAGGGAGCGAAGGGCCAGTTGGAAGAAAACGGAGGCATTATTAAAATTAAAGAAGCTCATTAAAAACAGTCCTTCAGCTTGATCAGCATAATGGCACTGGAAGGTCTGAGTCCTGACTAAATACAAGGTAACTGTTCTGAGTCTCACCTGTAAACAATCAGACATGTCATTCTGCTCACTGTTTTCTATAGGTCTGAAGAGCTCTTTCTTCTTTTCCCTGTCCCTCATGTCAGGGCTAGCAGCACTAACAAGCATCTTCAGGTTAGCAGTGGGGGTCCAGGGGTCAGGTTGAGGTCTTTCAGTGAGTTTAACAGGTGTAATTGGATTTCTTTCTGGGGTGCAGCCTTTCTGCTTTGATAGGTCAACTGGTTCATTTTTAATGGGAGTCTTCGGGGCCATCCTGGATCGATCAAATATGTTTTCCTATTAAAAAGAAAAGGTTGTTTAGACACAACAGGAAAGAAAACAGTCCAACAATCAATTTCTTTGTTCTTATGAAGATAATCTTAGTGACTCAAGCCATGGCACTCATTGCTATATTTAGAACAGCTCTTTTGCCTTTGTCAGAAGCAGTAAAATATTCTATATGCTAGTGCACTGGAGGCAGTGTGTATGAGATATTGCTCTGAATTACAGAAGCTGAAGTCAAGCAATCAAACTTGTGGCCTATCAGGCTTTTAAATTCTACCTGTTATTTTAAACCAGTACCGTCCATAAGCATAAATCACAAAATTGGATTGAAACTGAAAAAATGCATTGGTCACTTTGCACTTAGCAAGAAAACATGGTGTTCTGCTTTTAGAAAGCTCCCCAATGAAATGCTGTGCTGGGGATCCAGCTCAGACTGTCACAAAATGTCAAACAAAAAGGAACTTAACTTCATCTACAAGTGAAGCAAGTTTTGCAGCTGCACTATCTGCTGCTCAGAACAATGGAAAAAAATCTCCCTGAGAGTATGCCTTGACTGCAGCTAAGAACTGCTAGGAAGGAGAAGTCTAGTGATTCATCAGCTGATTTTTATCATTCTTTAAATAAAGCTCAACCCCCTCCAGTCCCTAGCTACAATCAAACTTTTCTTAATCTTTGGGTCCTACAGGAAGGCTACCTTCTTTACCTCTTCCCTCTTACTGCAAGAACTCTCATTACAGGTCAACAGCTAATCTAAATGGACTGGTTTAAGAAAGTACCAATGGTATTCCTTAATTAGCAGAGAGATCAGTTTTTTTTTAACATGAGATACTACTACACTCCATGAATTGACTTTGTATTTGCACTAACAGGCTGAAGACTAAAGAAAGTAGAGCCAGAATGCCATATTAGTTTTCTTTGCAAGATACTGAGAACTGAAACAGGTATCCTGGACAGGGGACAGAGCAGCACTTGCAGAAATGGCCATGCAGAAAGCTGTATTGTTTCTTTCTGCCCAGGGAGAACAATGATCAGTCTTTAGGTAGTCCAGTTATCATGTAATTCTCCTTAATATCCTATAAACAGGGCATTGTCCTCTTCAAACTCCAGATAATATTGCCCATGGGTTTATAGGTTTAGTTCCTTGGAATCATTGCATGTGATAAAGTGAGAGATAGAAAGCAAAGTGGACAGAATATCAACAGAAAGCTAGTCAAGCTTGTAACTTACTGGAATTGAGTGAAGCCTTTGCAACAACAGCAAAGTGCTCCTAAACTACAAACCAGGCTTGAAGTTGCTTGCTCTTCAGTCTAGCTGTGGTTTTTCTGGGTGTTGGTCTCAAACTAACCAAGTCTTCTTCCTCAGACTAAGATTACCTCTTAATTTCTTTCAAAATGTGCCGAGTTTTAAAAAAATCTAACATGATAACTTTGAGACTGGATACTGTATTATACGTATGTTATTCTTTTACACTGCAAAAAGTCAACTGTAAGAAATGGAATAGATAGTTGCCTGAAAGAAAATGTTAAGTTACTACAGGTTTGCTGCAAGAACTTTTCTAAGTTAAGTAAGACTTTGCTGTTTATTTATAGCAATTCAGCTGTAACTAGCTGATATTTGGAGTCACCTATTTAAGTATCTATATCACCTTATTGGGTACAGTCTAGCTGGAAAAAAGAAACTGGCTTATTACTAAGTAAAGGAAGCTCTTACTAGGAGCAGTTGTGTAGCATTCAATCTGGGAATGAAGTTGGTATATCAAAAGTATTTTGCTTTGAGCACTGATAAAGAACACACTTCTGCATATATTCTCCTATGACTTACCTGAAAGGATGTAAAAGGGTATGTTTTACAATTAACAGCCAGTTATAACTTACTACACTGTGAAAAACAGGTCAATCTAGAGGCCATGGTGCTTTTTGGAATATATGTTCACATTGCACTGGTAATCAATACATTCTTGCAATTTCACATTTGGCAGTGAATCAACATTTAATCTGTAATGGAGAAAGTCTACCTTCCTGTAAAGTTCTTGTTCATTATAGTTGGTACTAATGGAATTGTAATGAGGGCAGCTGGAATAACTAGCAGTTCTATTACCTCAAATTTTCATGTTTGTGCAATCATATCACAATGAAAAAGTAGTGCCATTACTGTGAGAAGCACACATCTTCTATCAACTTCCAAATCTTGATTTCTTCTTTAATGTCATTAACTGCCTATTAACTTAAATTCTTCTACCTTTTCCTTCCCCTGCCCCTGCTCTTTCAGTGGCCTGCAATGCTCTACCAACTCCTTACTCATTACACTGCAAGGCCAACTGGAAAAAGTCTGTGATCCATCTTGATCTAAGAGGAGAAGGCTTACAAGAGGGCAGGAGAGGTTGGCTCAATGAACTTAGCATGTAAATGGGAACTGAAACAAATCTTTGAAAGAACGGGATTTGAGTCTGCCAACAGCAAATAAAGCTGTGTGATCTTGGGTGGACTCAGACCAAGCATGAACAGCTTGACTGGCAGGTCATGAATTGGGTCTAGTTCAGGAGCAATGCTGAGCAATGGATGCCTGAGCCTAAATATCCCCTCTCAGGGCTGGAGGGGAATGGCAAGTTTGTTACTCCTTGTTGAGCAGCCCAGGTCAGTTTATCAGCTTGGGAACACAACTGTATTAATGAGGCTATATTTTTCCTAGCCAGAGGCAAGCCTAGCAGGCATCTCCATGAGTCGCTGCTGATATGCTCAAAGTGCTGCTAAACAGGGCTATACCATACTGAGGTGATTTAAGGCCTGGCATTAGTTCACTTTTGAATGGGGAAGTCTGTACACAAACCTCCACCTTACCAAACGGTAGCTACTTGGATGCTTGCAATAAGCTAGTCAATTTTATGTATTACCTGAAAGCTAAAAAGGGTTTCCCTGGGCAATAATCCCAGAATGCAATCACTCCACTTACTGACAACTGTACCACAACTCAGATTATTTCACCGGACTGTCTTTTAGCATTAACGGTAGCGCCAGGGGCACCTCTGAGCTCAAACCGCGGACAGACAAGAAGCCTCACCCCTTGCTTTGGATCCACAAGCCAATGTGGCAGGGGCTGAGCAGGGTGAGGTGGTGGCACTGGGGCATCCCCAGCGAAGCCCCCCTCAGTGAGGGGAGCGTGACCGGGGGGGGATGTGCCACCCGCCTCGGCCGGCACTTGCGCTCCGCGGCCCAGGACGGGGACGAGGGGCAACGTGGCTCCAGCCCAGCGCCGGGGACAGCACCCTGCACTGCGGCTCCCCCCGCTCCACGCCGCGTCGGGCGCGCGGAGAGCCGTTAAACGGCCAGGGCAGCCGCGGCGGCGCAGGTGAGCGCGCCCCGCGCAGCCCCGCACCGCGACCCCCCCCACACAAAAAAACCCACCCTCGCCCCGCGCCCGCTCACCTTCTGCGCCGCCTCCGCCGCCCCGTCCGCGCGGCCCCGCCGCGCTGGCCGGCCGGCCGCCAGGTCCCGCAGCGACAAGCAGCTCGCCTCCATCTGCAACGCGCGCAACGGCGCAAGCGAGAAGCCGCTTTTAACCCACCTCGTTAAAAAAAAAAAGAAAAAAAAAAGAAATTACGCCCGCCCGCCTCCCCCCGCCCCGGAGCCCTCCCCGGCGGCGGGCGGGCCCCTCACCTGCGCGGCCGGGCCGGGGGCCGGGGCGCTGCCGCCCGCCTCTGCCGCCCGCCGCTCCCACCAGGCGCTAAAGCCTCCGTTCTGGCGCCCTGGGACATTGCCGCACGCGCCGGCCAATCAGGCGCGGCCCGCCGGGGAGCCCTCGCCGCCCGGCCCGCCAATCAGCGCGCGGCGGCGCGGCGCGGGACGGCGCTCCCGCCCGCGCGGGCCCGCTTCGCTCCTTTTCTGCGCGCGGGCGCCGCCGGCCCGCGCCCCCCCCTCCCCCCCCCAGCCTGCCGCGAGCCGCCGCGCGGGGCCGCGCCGCGCCGGCCGTTGGCGGGCGGGAGACGGTCGCCGCGGGCGGACGGGGCGGGGCGGGGAGCAGATGGCGCGGGAGGGGGGGCCGGGCTCCCCGCGCTCACTGAGGGGGTAATTTCTGAGGGGAAAGGCGGTGGGGGGGAATCCCTCCGGTGCCCGCGGTCAGGTCTTGGCGTCTCGTGTGGGAGGAAGGGCCGAGGGAGCGTGACGCGAGGTCACCGGTTAACGGAAAAATGAAATTTTGGTTGGTGGCTGGTATACATTGTGGAAAGCGGCAGCCCCGGGCTACCTGGTTTTGCTCACCCACTGCCCCAGACCGCTGGTGTTCAGGCTTCGCTCGGGTGCGGGCAGGCCTCGGGGTGCAGCGTGTGGTCACTGCTGCTCATCCGCCAGTGATGCTGCGTGGGGCTGTAGGGCCGCTGCGCCTGTTGCCCTGCCCTTGTTTTTCAGTTTGTCCTATTTGATTATGGAGACTTGATATTAGGAAAAAATGATAGAAAAATGTCAAAATAATGGCTTTATGCTATGCAGAAGTACTTTAAACTTGAGAGTTGCTCAGAGTTGCTCTGAGAGTTGAAATTGTGTCTGAAAAAATTCCTCCGTGCAGTGTAATTCATTTTGCTTTTTAAATTGAGTTTGTACTTAAGATAATTATTTTTGTCATGCTAATGACAGACGTGCTGCTGCATTATTTCTGTCTTGTTTTGTTGTAGGAGGATTTCTTTTTCAAATCACTCATGACTTGGTAGTGAGTCATCACAGAAGCAAAACACCCATATGCAGTTCTGATAATTTATAAAGTTACTCATTTCTTAATGATACACTTTGAGGAAAAGAAAAAAATAGGTTTTTCAATAGGGAGGTAGATAACAGGTAAATATTAAGTCTTGGGCATGAACTTTAATTTATTCATTCTTAGCCTTCTCTATTTTCCTCTTTTCAGCAAGTTCAGTGCAGCACAGTTTGTTGAACAGAGTGAATTATAAACTCCTAAAAAACCCCTTAATTAAAAGAAAAAAAAAAGTCCTTTACACTTTCAAGCCTTGGTCTTCTTATTGTCTAGAGAAAAATTAATCCCATAATTGCAAAGCATATCTTCCCAGTATAAATTTCCATGCATAGCAGTTATATATGTAGGAAGGGACATTCTCAGTAAGCTACTATTGCTCTGACTCACAGGAACTCTGAAAACAGACTCCTGAGAATCCTAAGAGATGCAGAGTCATGGAAAATCCAAAGAAGAATCTGGCATTGCAGTCCAACATGTCCAGGCATGAACTCTAGGCTGAGGCAAAGAAAGAAAAAAGATTAGCAGCTGAGAACCTGTTGGTGTGCTGCATCCCCTGTGATATAAAAATGCCATCTGGCCCATTTAGTCCACCTACTTAGAAAACAGTGACTTTGCAAAATACTTTTCCAGACCTTTATCTTAAATCTGTCACAAGCAATTGTACATTCATTGCCAATTAATAAAATCTGTGATAAAGTAGTATATGCTGTGAAAGTTTGGTAGGTCTAACTACATTTGCAGCTCTAGTACAGTGATTTTCTGATTGTTTAGGAGCTTAACAGTGCTTCAGACCTTAATATTTGAGTCACTTGGTGAAATTATGTGGAACGACCATACAGAAGGTCAGGTTTGATGATTGTAATACTTTTGATATAATTGCTTCTGGCCTTAAAAATCTGAGCATTTGCAAGTGATTAAATAAACATATTTATAGGCTGGCATAAGACCAGAGAGGCATAAGTCCAGATGCTTGTCAGCATCAACTACAGATAGACTATATAGATCATGCAGCATATCTCATTTAAGATGTTACTGACTTGTATATCTCCATTTTGCTGTTGGAATGGACCTGGGGCCTTTAATAGATGCTCAGGACTTGTGGCTTTTCTTACTTTAGGTTAAAGATGCCTCTGAATATAAATTGCATACTACTAAAACTCTTTACAAGTCATTAAGAGAGGACTAATTTGAGTTAGGTTTGACACCTGCATTTAGTTTTGCTGACAGTTTATGTGTCCACTAATCTTGGCAGTGATTACATCAAGCCTACAAGCCTTTTCAGCCTACATCAAAGCTGAAATTATGTAATAGCTCTGTTCTGGAAAAGCCACAGTCTATTAAAGAGGACGCATGTGAGTTAGATCTCTGACAAGTGGAAATCAAGCCTGTTTGCTAAGTGAAATTCAGCCCTTGGGGCAGATTGAGAAAGAGTTGTGGAACCCAGCATGGGGACAAGTGCAGACAGAAAGAGCCAGAGATAGACATGCAGCACTTGTGTGTTTTAACAGGGATGCTAGAATCCACACTGGCACTGGGTACACTAGGGAACGTGAAGGTGCTCGTGTTGTGTATATAGACCAAGGTGGGAGAAGGTGAGTAACATAACATCAGATTGGCAGCTGTGGGAGCAGCAGTGGGGGTGAAGGAACAATGACTGCTGGTTTAGTCTGAGAAGGTTACGTGTATTTAGACTGGAGAAGCCGCTTTAGTGGGAGATATTGGCAATAATTTGAATATAGTAATTATTCTTCTGCAATATGGAATTGAAAATGTTCAGAATTAGCAAATTAATTTTAAGCTATTATACAATGTAAGGCACATACATAACAAATATATACTATGTTTGTTAATCAGTGCTAATTTTTCCTTAGGATCAATACACATTATTGAAATGCATTTAATAAGCTAGCTAGTTGTCTAGTGAAATAAACACCCAGATCTCCTCTGATAATGAAATGCAAACTCTATTTAGCATGTTGTGAGTTAACCAGAACAGAAGTGACACTACATTTCCCTTTCTGTCTGTAGCAACTGAAAGAAGCTTACTGATTATAAGATTAATTATTGCAGCTGTGTACACACACATCATTATATGCTCTCAGATGATTTTATATCTACCTCTATATCTGATGTGCACAGATAATCTATTACACCTGGAAGAAATGAGTTAAAAATTAGACTACTAAATTTAAGTAGAAATACCTGTTCTTTAATTTTTTCATTATATAACTTCATTACAGGACCCACAAAAACCTATAAGATTATTTACAATTTTGAGTGAAAAATATATGGACTGATATATATTTTTTCTATATTTAACATGAATACTATTAAGAAGTAAACATTCCCACTGATGTTTTTTAACTTGTTTCCAGTCTTGAAACTACAATATTTCATCCAAGGTGGAGGTGAAAGTGCCAATTCTATATGACAGATAGCCAATACCTTTGGCACAGGAGATGGATAAAAACAAATCATATCAATATGTTAGTGTTCCAACAATACTTTCCATCACAGAATGGGAAATAATTTTGAAGACATCAGTAGCTTCAAACCTGTATGACTTCTTGTAACACAAAAAAATATGACTGGTCAAAGACCTGACAGTTCCCCTCCTGTCTTCTCTTCTCCCCAGCTGTCTGTTCTTATGAGCTCAGTTATTCGGGAAAATTATATTTCTCTAACAATTTTGGCTGACATTTGAAAGTTCAGCCAGCAGGTTCAAAAGCTATGGATGAGGAAGAGACAGATCCCCACAGATCAAATTATCTGTTTTTATTTCCATTGAAAACCAGGCTGAGTCACCAAATTGCTGAGCCATCAGGGAATCTGTAGACACCGAAGTGAGTCACTGGTGAAGTTACTGGTGTGCCTGACGTCTGCTGCCCATCATTTCCCAAGATGCTGCTGCCCTGGGCACTGTCTCCTCCCTAGGGATATTCCCACCCTTCAGTGACTGCAGGCTGCCTTGGGCTACGTGTGTTCTGCACAGACATGGATAGTAACTGTGACCATGTGACATTCAAAAACAGCCAAAGAGGTTGCATGAACATCTGGCATTAGTTGCCATGGCTAAAATGCAGAAGCAGGGCTGGGAGCAGGACCCAGCGTGGCCCTTCTCTTGCTGTGCTGCGGGGCTGCGTGCTTTCGAAGCTTGCATTCGTTGCAATACAGAGCTGCAGCTCTGGCTGGAGGAATGGAGAAGAGTGACAAACATAGACCGCAGCCAGGTAGCTCAGGTAAACAACAGGTAGGTTATACAAGTTTGAACACATTCCAGTAGAGGAAGGCATTGAGTTAGTCTCCCATTTTGAGTACTCTAATTGCTTAACTATTTTATCAGTACAATTGCTTTGTCCCTTGGCTCTGCCTTACAGAAAAGAGTAAGCAATTTCCCTGGATTCAAATGAGGAAAGAGCTGTTGGTGTTTTATCTGAGGCTGCAGGTTGATAGAAGAGCTTCAGCTCCCTCTCTCCAGCCTTTCCAATTGCCTAACATAGGTGAGGCCTTGCTTGGGGTTGTGATTGCTGCTCACAGGAGACAGCCAGTTTTCTGTTTGCGGTGCACTTAAGCGCTGCAGCCGGTTTGAGGAGACAGCCAGTTTTCTGTTTGCGGTGCACTTAGGCACTGCAGCCGGTTTGAGGAACCCCTTCTGGGAGCTGAGCAACTGGCTTGGATGTGCCTCAGTCCTTTTATGGATCTGATCTCAAGTAACTTGGCACAGGTCACATGAGGAAGTAGGTAGCTCACTAAATCATCTATCTCTTGAACCACCTTGCGCTTGAAAATGCCTTTCAGTTCCTGTTTTTACAGAATGCTGAATCTTTCGCAAAGGTAGCATTTACACTTCCAGTGATTCTTAGATATTGAAATAAAATAGCTATTAATGATCAGCCGTTTGTAAGATTATAATTACTCCTCTCTGAATGAGACATAGTTTGCGTAATGTCCCATACCATAAACCTTCTCTACTAGGGCTTCAGATAGATGATTTTCCAACAAAATATAATGGGCAAAAAATCAATGTGTCTAACATAAAGCAATTATTAGATTGCTAAAACAACTATTAAAGTGTTACATGGTGATGCCAGAAAGCCACAATAATAGTTGGTTGAAACCCTGTCTTCCTGGGCACAGTATAACATCTTTACCCTGACAGCCCTCAATCTAAAAGATAAGGGATTATGGATATCTTTTGGCTACTGTTTCTGTATCACAGGGACAAGAGAGTGTAACACCTCTCTCTGTCTTTCCAGGTTACCTTCAGTGAAAAGTGTTTTAAGTACCTCTGTTTAGCTTGTTCAATCTTACCCTAAGGAGAATCAGGACCTCACAGTATGGGATGCTTTTCAGACATGAGACCACACATCTCCCACACAACTACAGTCTCCATTGATTCAAGTTAAATTCTAAAGCTGTGTTTTGTTTTGTTTTGTTTTGTGGAATACCAATAAAATACCAATACACAACCATTTCTGCCTAAAATTCGCAGGAAAGATGTATTATTTCATAGGTCTGTCTGTAGTTTAACTCTAAGAAGGGTGCACTCTGTACTGAAAATATTCAAAAATGCTCTCTAGTCATTGTTTGCTACCATTTCACTGTGCAAAATGGTTTAGCAAGTGATTTCCTCCATGGACCTGCCAGCTGGAAGTCCAGCTTTTTGAATTAGCAGTAAAAAAGAGTGCCAAATACCTTCTTACAGATGAGTCTTTTTCCTCCTGATTTCAGTTCAAAAACAGGAAAACGGTCCTCACTCAGTCATTTTAAAATTTCTCTTGCAACCAAACATGGGAAATACAAGTTTGAAGGCAAAATCTTACCTGAAAATTATGACCGTAAGTGTTATAACAGAAGTCCCAATATGACCTAGTAATGTGCTACCAAGAGAATTCTGTGAGAACTGTTACAGTCAGTGATGCAATGTATCCACAAAATATCCTCTAATGTAGGATTAAAATCAAGAGATGAGCAAGCAAGAAGATGAAGCAAGTCACATGCTTCTTAGTTTTGTAGTACAGTAATCCTGGCAAAGACTGCCATACACGCTCCTGCCTCATTTCATTACTCTGCCCTGTGTACTTTGATCTTACATGATTGTCCTTAGATTATAAAGCCAGAGTGACCATTAGATCATCTGGTCTGACCTGCTGTGTATTGCAGGCTATTAAATTTCATTCATTATCCTTGTATTGATCCTGAGAACTTCTGTTTGGCTAAAGCCTGTGTTCCAGAGAAGCCCGAGGTATTGATCTGAAGACAACAAAAAACTGTGAATCCATCATTTCCATTGCTATTTGTTTAAATATTATCCCATTCTCCCTATTAAAATTTGTTCTTTAATTCTAATTGGATTTTGCCTGGCTTCAGTTTCAAGTCATTGGTTCCTGTTATGCTTTTCTACCCTAAACTGCAGGGCCTTTCAGTATTTCATTTTCTCGTGAAAGTGCTGGAATAATAAGCAAGCCACCTCTTACTCATTTTAACAGACTCAGAGCCTTCATTTCTCACAAAAAGTCATTTTTTCTGTTGCTTTCAAATGACTTTGTTGTTTTAACAGCTTTTCCAATTTTTCTTTATGTGTTTTTAAAATACAGATATCCAAGCTTTATATTATGTTACTGTACCAGTCTCACTAATGCTTTACGCAGTTGTAAAATCATTGCCCGCTTCTAATCTGTACTCCCTTAGAAGACTGCACACAAGACGGTTCTCCTTCAGCAGGAGTAAATTTGAAATTTTATATGGAGATTTATGACTGTGTTTTTTTTGAGGTTCTTCATTTCTCCCAAACCAAATTATCAGAAAAAAATGTTGTGTATCAGTCAAAGTATGTATTTTACTTTCTTTAATTGACCTTCCTTCCAGGAAGGCCTTGGTTTTGATAAAATCAGCATTTTCATCAGGGTGGAAAAACTCATTGCAGAAATTTCCAAACTGCTCTGCTCCTTGCTTCCAATACAGGGATTGCGCTGGTCCTCCTTATACCAGCATGTGCGGTGGGAGCTCATTATGACTGTATTATGACAGTTGTGTCCTATGGTCATCCTTTGAAGTCACTGCCATTGCCTCATAGGTGTGCAGAGGGACCTGCATTCCCTCTTCCTAAATGAATAACTTAAGTTGGGTGTATACAGATGTTCTTCATTTGCAAAGGCTCTTCTCATCAGGCAATCCATATCTCAAATATGAAAACCCTGCTCATCTGCAAATTTTGCTGGTTTTTATTTTTTATTTGTCTGCAAAGTTTGCACTCAATGGGAAGACAGCAGGCACAGCTGTCTATTTGCAATATGTCTTCAAAGCTTACTGCTTCGACAGGTTACCATGCATCAGTGAAACTGTCACTGGAGTCACTGCCCATCAACCTAATATAGAAGGGAGGGCAGTTCCCACTGGTCTCTCATATTATTTAAGCTCTATGCTTATGTAAAACTGGCCTGTCTGGTGTTGACTCCTAAAGGCAGGGCTCCCAAAACAGAGAAAGAAAATCAGTTCTTAATAAGCAAAAATGGGGAAAATCTGTACTGCAAGCAGGACTTAGGAAGCTCTTAGATATTAATAAGGAATTGATCAGATGAAAACTTGGAGTTAGGCAGTTAAAAAGCAACTTAGGGAGACTACCCTATCTAAGAGTGTTTGCCTGGAAAACCTCTGTGTAGCAACCACCAAATCCCAGAGGTGAGCTTTGCTGGGGAAGAAAGAGACTTGGACTCTTCACCTGAGTGGTTCCTGCCACCTGGGACCATACTAGGCTGAAGCCTGGGCTGAAACTGGGGTACCTACCCCACCACTGCTAGCTCTAGTTACTGTCAATAACTAGCTCTAAACTGACACAAACATATTTACATAGGTAGTACACCACAACGTGTTTATTCCTTGCAGTAGGTGCCTAAACAGATTTAGGCACCTAGGTGCCTAAACGGTAGCTTTTAGGTCTCTGACCCTCAGAGTAGAATCTGAAGCCCAGGGCTAGCCAGAGGCTGTTCAGCTGAATCCTAAAGCCCTCTCAGCCACGTGCTGAGAGGAAAGCCACTTACACGCAGAAAACAGGGGATACTGAGGATAAAGCTGAGCCCCTGAGTCTAGGTTTCTGAAACTATGCTGTGCGGTAGAGCCTGCTGCAGCAGTCTTCAGAGCAACTGAACTTTGGGGTGAAGTCTGGAACCAGAAAGCATGTGTTGCACAGACACTCTGGTGACTATAAGTCTCATCGTCCGGAGGTTTAGGTTTCGGAAGTGTGTTGCTTGGACGGTGAACCCAAGCTGGTGCCCTATGACCCTGCACCCAGGCTAATAAACCCTTTCAGAGTGCAGAAGTGCTTGGCACCATGGTTATGTTTTCAGCCTCCTTTCATCCCTGGTGGGTGGAGTGCTACTCAGAGCTACTGTTGGTTATGTCTCTTTTCTTTCTTCCTTGCACTTTTTGTCCCAAGGCCACTACCCAGTCTGCATGGAGCTGCATGGAGCTGCCCTAGATCTGTCTTTTCAGTACTCTTAGTTCTTGGAGCTCTGAGCAAAAATACTTCATTGGTTTTCAAGGGGACTAATTGCAACCTGGAAGAGAGTTTAGTAGTGTTGACTAGCTGAATTGCTTCTACCCAGAAGCATTGCTTCCAGACTGTAGCATGGAGCAATACAGGTGCACTCATGCAGTGCTGTCCCTGGAGTGAAAAACAAGCCCTAAGCTGTTCTGCACAGAGCCATATGAAGTGTCTCTATCTGCAGCAAGGTCGATCTGTAATCCTGACAATTTGCCAATAAATAACTGAGCAGAGTTGGCTCTATATTTGAAGTTCCATACAGCTGCATTTTTAAAAATAATGACACTAAAATAAAGCAACACTTCAGCATTTTTTTTGATAGAGAGTAGGGGCTTATTTGTCCTGCAAAGGGAGGAAAACATTTAGTACCTTACAGGAACAGACCCTGAATCCCTTGGTATTTATAAGGATTTAGTATTATACTTAAAATGCACTTCAAGGAAAAAAAGGAGCCAACTGATACTTACAATTGGCACACAGAGGCTGTGATTTAATGAAATTTCGTCCTTCTTGATATGAAATTTCCTCCTTCTTGGAAGTGGAATAAACTGAAATACCTATGTGTAGTGGTCCTGTCATGGCCACAGAACAGAGAAGACTCTAACATTGTTATCCTTTAAAGTTTTGTGAGATGTATTATATTACAAAGTGTATCTTAAAGATTGTTGTAGATACTTTTCCATTTCTCTCATGTTTGTAAGCCGACAGTAGTATTTTGCTTTTTCTCTGATGTATGAATGTGGATGATTTGGAATTGTGGATGATTTCAACCAATGTCATAAAAAAGATGCTAGAACCCTAGCCTAGGGTTTAAAATAACAATATAGAACAGAACTGTGAGTCTCTTTCAAATAAAAGCAGAGTACCATATGTCTGTTGTTCAGGACATGCTCTGCAAACCTGGCAAATCAGCTGAGGAACTGATAAGAGTTTGGTGCATTTTAAGAGCATTTTAAGACCTAACTTACTACAATAGCTCATCAATCACAGTGAAAGTGATTGATTGGATTTGAATCTAATTTACAAGCCCAGAAAGACTGGCTGTCCTCTAGATTGTTGCTTTTTGTGTTTACCCTTTTGCATTTCTTGCTTGAGTATACTATAGGGAAAGTCATAGGAAGATATCCTTTCTCATCAACCAGTCAAATTTCTAAGTGAATTCATTTTTTTAAATTATTTTTTAACTTAACTGAGTGCTTAAGCCTGACATAGTTTATGTGAAATAAGTGAGGAATAAGGCTCTCTCTTAGAGCCTTTGGAGTGTATTTTGGGCAGTGCTTTACTAACAAGATTGTCATAAATGCACTCATTTTTATTCTCTTAGAAAAATACAAACAATACTTCTCTTGGAAGCAGGGATAACATTATCTTGTCATAGCTCTGGCATATGTCCAGATGCTTGGAACAGGCATACCCTCAACAAACTTTGCTTTTAGATGCATCTAGCCTGTGGTAGGGAAGTATTTGCTTCAGATATACAGAGATAACACGACAATTTGGTGAAAAGTAAGTTTAAATACAAAATCATTCAGAATCGTTCAGAACAGTTCATTGTATTTTGTGAAATAAACATTTGTGAACTGTTCCATCAGTATGATAACATGCAAAACTTTTATCAGAAGATGTTAAAGAGGGCTTTCCTTAGTTTATGCAAATAAAATTACTTAAAGTATTTTGATACCTAATTTGTATGCTTTTACATTGAAGCATGAAGTCATGCGCCCTAAATCTCAGTGATACTGGTGCAAACAAGTCTCAACAAGTATAACCTATGGATTCATTGCAGGAGGGGCTGTAAAAGTGCACTGGCTCTTGAAGAATGGCTTCTTCCTGCTAGAGGATTTTCTGCAGCACATATGGCGTGGTTGACTAACAAAGATAATAATCAAGTTCCTCTTTACCGAGTCTGCAGTGACAAAAATAGCACAAATTCTTAGATTTATTTATTTGCTATTGATTTAGTACATCAAGATTTCTCAAGAGTATATAGATTTTAGAAGTCCAAAATTCTTACAGAAAAAATTCATAACTTTTACTTCTTTATGGAAAAAATTAGCTATGCCTCAGGTTGGTCTTTTTCACCATCTGTTTCTCAAGTATTTTAAAACTGTGGGGGAGATGGTGAGAAATAGGAGGAAGGACAGAAATGGAAGTCATTTAGATTGGGTCTGATCAGGCTTATCAGCTGCAATTAACTTATGTAAATACACTTGAGATCCCTTTTATTAAAGACTCCCATGTACAGACAAAGTCAGTTGCAGGAAGGATACCAGATGCAAGGAGAATGCCTTAAGCAAAACTGTACAACACTCAGGAATTCATAGCTGTGGCCCAGTCATTATGGTTATTGCTGATGAACGCAGCTAACAGAGGCAGCCAGCAGATATAGCACTTTGCACAGCACTTTGCACAAAAGGACACAAAGAAGGGCCTGGCAACACTTGCTCGGACCACCACACACGGCCCCAGCTATGGTGGTGACATACCACAGGGCATAGTCCCTGACAGCTATTTAAGCAACTGTCCCTGCTTCGGGATCCTGAACCTCCAACTGTAGTGAAGGGGCAGGCAGGGTCAGTGCCTAGCAGATCAGAAAGTAGAAACTCCCACAGTGGTGAAGACTGGAAGCTGGTGACTTCTGGCACCAGGAGGAGGGCTCCTCCTCCACCTGAAGACTTGCAAACTTTGGAATAGGCTCACTCCTCTTGAGCTGAAAAGGAGCTGGGAACGCTCTCAAATGGTGCATCTGTGCCAGCTGAGCCTCAGCTGCACAGGAACGTCTGAAGGAAGTGGTGAGTGTTAGTAGTGGGAGACTCCCTGCTGCAGGGGACGTAGGGCCCCATCTGCCAACCTGACCTGCCATGTAGGGAGGTTTGCTGTTTGCCAGGGGCTCACATTTGGGATGTTGTGGAGAGGCTACTGAGGCTTGTCTGGCCCTTAGATTATTACCCCCACCAATGATACTGCCAGGGGAGATCTGGAAAGTATCAAGCATGACTACATGGTTCTGGAGGTGATATTCAAGGGCATGGTGGCCCAGGTAGTGTTCTCCTTGATCCTGCTGGTGAGGGAAAAGGGTCTGAGGAGAATGAATGGATCCTGAAGATCAACAATTGTTTGTGCAGCTGGTGTTGACAGCAGGGTTTCGGTTTCTAAGACCATGAAACCCTCTTCAAGTATCAACAACTGCTAGTTAGAGGTGGGATCCCCCTGACAAAATGGGGCATATGTATCTTTGCCAACAGGCTGGCCAACCTGGTAAGGAAGGCTTTAAAACAGGAATGATGGAGGAGGAAGGGAGGGAGTGGTCAAGCAAGAAAGTGGTGGAAAGTGCTGAGGGAGCTACAAGATATTGATGCCAGGCCACTCTCAGTCATCTCTGAAAGGTCATGGTAATTGGGAGAGGCTTCTGAGAACTGGAAGAAAGTGCATGTCACTCCCACCTTCAAAAAGGGCAAGAAGGAAGATCCAGAAAACTACAGGCTGGTCAGCCTTACTGTGATCACTAGGAAGCTCATGAAGCAACTAATCCCAGATACTATTTCCAAACATTTGAAGGACAGGAAGGTGATTGGGAGTAGCCAGCATGTATTTACAAAAGGGAAATCAGGCTTAACCAACCTGATAGCCTTTTATGATGAGATGACTGTCTTGGTGAATGAGGGGAGAGCAGCGGATGTTGTTTACCTTGCCTTTAGCAAGGCTTTTGACACTGTATCCCATAACATCCTCATAGACAAACTGATGAAGTACAGACTATGTAAGTGGACAATGAGGTGGACTGAAAACTGGCTGAACTGCTGGGTTCAAAGGCTTGTGATCAGCTCCACAAAATCCAGCTGGGGGTCAGTCACTAGTGGTGTCCCTGAGGGATTGATACTGAGGCCAATACTATTTAACATCTTCATTAATGACCTGGGTGATGGGACCGAGTGCACCTTCAGCAAGTTTGCGGATGATACAAAACTGGGAGGAGTGGCTGAAACACCAGATGGTTGTGCTGCCATTCAGAGGGGTCTTGACAGGCTGGAGCAAAGGGCAAGCAGGAACCTCATGAAGTTCAAATGCAAAGTCCTGCACCTGGGGAGGTATAACCCTATGCACCAATACAGGCTGGGGGCTGACCAGCTGGTAAGCAGCTTTGTAGAGAAGGCCCTGGGGTCCTGGTGGACAGCAGGCTGGATATGACTCAGCAATGTGACCTTGTGTCGAAGAAGGGCAACAGTATCCTGGCCTGTATTAGGCAGAGCGTTGCCAGCAAGTTGAGGGAGGCGATCCTTCCCTTCTACTCAGCACTGGTGAGGCCACATCTGGAGTGCTGTGTCTAGTCCTGGGCTCCCCAGTACAAGACAGACATGGCCATACTGGAGCAAGTCCAGTGAAGAGCCACGAAGATGATTAAGGCACTGGAGTATCTGACATATGAGGAGAGGCTGAGAAAGCTGGGATTGTTCAATCTGGAGAAGAGAAGGCTCAGGGGGATCTTGTCAATCTTTATAAATAGGGAATGGGAGGGTGTAAAGAAGATGGAGCCAGATTCTTCCCAGTGGTATCCTGTGACAGGAGGAGAGGCAATGGGGACAAACTGAAATACAGCAAATTCCATCCAAACATAAGAAAACACTTCTTCACTGTGAGGGTGATTGAATTCTGGAGCAGGTTGCCCAGAGAGGTTGTGGCTTCTCAATCCTGGGAGATATTCAAAAGCTGTCTGGACATGGTCCTGGATAACCTGCTGTGGGTTGGGACCAGATGATCTCGAGTCCCATCCAACCCCAACTATTTTGTGATTCTGTGATGAGTACAGGAGAACATAAGAAAGGTCATGTTAGATAAGCCAAAAGTCTGCCCTGTCTAGCATCTTGTGTCCCACAACATACAGTAGCAAACTCTTAAAGAAAGTGTATAAAATCAGAATATACAGCAAATAATCCCTTTCCTGATCAATCTTCCCATGTGCGATACCTTAGAAAAATTCTGGAGATAGCAGTTGCATCTAGACTATCATGTTGAACAGCCATCTCTGAACTTACCTTTCACAAGTGCCTTTTGAACTCTCTTATACTTCTGGCCAATTCAGTGTTCTGGAGCAATGAGTTCTACAATTTAATTATACAGTGTAAAAAATACTTTATTTTGAAATGCCTGATTGAGTACAAAAAATTTGTTTATATTAAGCTGTGCTGGGAGGACTTTCTGGTCTGGGTCACAAATGGGGCTCTTGGTGCCAAAATTGGACGGAAAAAGATTTTCAGGATTAGGGTTAGGGTTAGGGTTAGGGTTGAGAGAAAGAGAGAGCGTAGAGGCACCATTGGAGTGGGTGTGTAAAGGGTCTGCCAAAGGAAGGGTTGCGGTGCCGAGAGGGCTGTGCTGGGAGGACTTTCTGTTCTGTGCCACAAATGGGGCTCTTGGTGCCAGAATTGGACGGAAAAAGATTTTCAGAATAAGGGTTAGGGTTAGAGTTAGGGTTGAGAGAAAGAGAGAGCATAGAGGTGCCGTTGGAGTGGGTGTGTAAAGGGTCTGCCAAAGGAAGTGTGGTGGTGCCAGGAGAGCTGTCTGCTAAAACAGTAAAAATGAATATATGAAAGGTCTGCTTTTGAATCTCACTGTAGGATTTAACTCCTAGTGTGTTAATGCCACCATTGGATTTGCAGGTGTAAACTGTATATTTATGTGGCAGTTTTGTTCTCACTCTCTGAACCCTCTCCAGTGTATGAATGAGCTGCTGTGTCTGAGCTGCAGTATGTACAGTCAGAGGCTTCTGGTTCCTTTGGGAATTCAGTTATAGCATGAAATTAATCTTTTTCAGCTACTCTGGTCGAGCAGGTGAAAAGTGAAAATAATTATGAAAGCTCTGTGGCCTGGAATAATTGTGTGAAACCTCTGACTATGCCTGCATTGCAGCTTCCTAACATAGTTTGCAGTTGTCTGAAATGACATAACGCTTAAATAGATAACAGCACTGTTTCCTCCTTGAATGGCTGTGAAGCTGCAAAGACCAGGTAGTCAATCACATGGTAAAAGGCCAGTCATTTTGCATGCAGGCTTTGAGTGAATTGCTTATTCAGCACTATCCAGTGTCCTCCTAACATGCTCTGCGTAGCTGGGAATGCAAGTAATTAGGCTTAGTGCAGTGGCTGTCTTTTTAGATGGTATAACAAAACTGATTTTACTGTTACTGCCTACGCTGTCAAGAAAGAGTGCAGCATCTAACCTAGAGAATTGGCACAAAACTTAAATGGAAGCTACCACTACTTCTTTTGGCTAAATACCAAGGATGGCTAATATAAGCCCAGGGCTTACTTTTATTGCTTGGTGAAAATTATTAATAATCTAACTTTTATATTTAACCCTTCTCACTCTCTAAGGAGTCAGAACCATTTCCAGAAAAGCCATTGACTGCTTTTGCTCTTTTTCAGTTAGTCTTTTTTTCTTTTTTAAATGTTTGGTACAAATGAGAAACTTAAAGATGTTCAGGGGTGTTGTTAGGGAACCACCTGTTCTCTGCCTGTGTTCAACAGGAATGTAAGAAAGTAATAATGAAGAAATGTTAGCAGGTATATTCTGGCCTTTTTTACAATTGTTTTTGTTCCTACTTAAGATTGATGGCCCTTTCATTGCTGCACCAATGAAATGTAATGACCAGACACAATAAGAACCTGAATGTCTAAAGGTTGGGAACCTCCCCTGAGTGGACTCGAGAGTCTAAAGTTGGAGGTTCACACTCTTACAAGGGAGATTGGGGCATATTGGAATAAAGAGTAGACAAACTTGCCCCTGAGAACTGACCTCCTCAGCTTTGAGGAAAAGGTCATTAAGAGCCACAGGGATAGCTTGGTATCCAAAATCCAGGAGGTGTTTTCAGTCTTGCATTTGTAACCAGGCTAGGGCCATGGGAAGGTGCTTAAGCACTTGTTGCAGGTCCAGAGGAGAGGCAGGGTTTCAGATCATCTCTCTGTCTAGTATTTACTGTCAGCTGGATTGGGCTTGTCCCAGGCTCAACATACTGGGTGCTGTGTCTCTGGGGTGCCAAAGTCTGCCCTTTCTGCCCCAGGACCTCAGGTTTAGGAATTCCACTCACAGCCTGGCAATGGCAAATTCCACTGTGAAACTGGGAGCTAGCTCAGGTGCAGGCGTAGGTGCTGAGTGGTCTGGACCATGTAGCTTTCGGGCACTCTGTGTAGCTTTGGAGAAGTCATGCAGAAAGTTATCTACTAAATTTAGGCACCTAGGGGACTAGAGAGAAATGCTGAGTGATTTGGAATAAGAAGTTGCATCCCTTTGGCAACTCCACTGGGGCACCTTGGTTGCACTTATTTCAAGAATAGCAAGTATTCCCAAGTATTCAGCTCAGGGAAAGACACTGCTTTTTGTGCAAATCACGGAACAAACAGGTCTGCTGACACTGACTGGCAACTGGTGACACGAATTCAAGGTCAGAATCTTGTTATCATCACTGGAGATTATCTAAAATGTTTGCAGGCATGAAATGTCCTTGCTTTGCTCGAGACCTGTTGATAACTCTTCTAGCTGGGGATGCAGCAACACCTCCTTGCTTGTAAAGAGGTTTGTAATATCACTCTTGCAAACATGTAGATTGATTGGTTAAAGCTTCTGCATTCCTTTGGAAGTTGAAAAGCATGCTAAGGACAAATTATTCAGCAAGTGTATGTGCATGTGAAGTCAACTTAGCCACATCAATCATAAATGTACCTAACTGAAGCTCTCAGGGTTTTGCTTTTCGTATGCTGTCTGTGTAGTGTGTTATGGAGTAAGATTTGATTCATGAAGATGCTGATATTTAGAATGACTGGCTGTCAGTCAGTATTGATTCTGGAAATCAACTGTTGCTGAATGAATTTGACAGAATAAAAGGTTTAAATATATACCTGTCACTATTCATTTGTCTTTAGTCTCCGTTTTTACAGTTGTGATACTGGCATCTGAAATGAAGACACATGTTAATAGTTCAGAGGTGAAAATAACAGTTGATGTATAGGATGTGGTAGAAAAAAAATCCAGTAAGCAGCTTCTGTTTGGCAAGTAATTTCAATGAAACTACATTAATATTCTGTCTGTTCACTGACCAAGGTAACACAAACTGAAGTATGAAAGGTCCTATCAAATCAGGGGAAGGACAGAAGAACATGCTTCAGCTGTAGTACTTAAGTCCTTTAAGACTTCTGAAACAGCTTATGAAACAGCTACTACGTTCTTACAGAAAAAACCATCACCTGCACTATATATTTCATGTAGGCAGGAAATAAATTCAACATGCTATGGACAAGAACTCTGAGGACTTAAGTCTTCATGTATATCTGACAGGTATATATTGCTCATGCACTCTAGTTTATACTATCATCAGATTTGAGTTCAGGAATGATGGTGGGATTTTTTTTCCCTTGCTGCAGCAAACTGCTGAGTTTATCTGAACAATTCCCGTTTCAGGAATTCCTCTTGGGGCTTCCAGTGTTCTGTTCTCTACTTGTAGCGCTCCCATGACACACCTTTTCAGATTTTTAATAATGAAAATAGTTACCTTTTGGTATGTGGATGACATACTCTGTTGTTTCAGAGTAGAAACTCTAGGCTTTTGTTTCTGTGACACTCTGAAAGACACAAGTAAGTTGGTATATTGCACTGGACAAATGCTCGAGAACTGTTCCTGTCATTCATGTATATTCACCCTATGTGTTATTTTTGAGAACAATAATTTTGACATACCTCTTTTAAGTAAAAACATTCTCTCTCTTACAATATGTGTTTCTGTAGAGTGTTTAAAGAGACATTTATTCTCAGAAAGGACTGTACTGTGTAATTGCATTTCGCAGGAAACTGTCTTTTATGAGCAACTGGACTTTTGTTTCAAAACTTTGTTTAATATAACTAGATTTGGGCCCAGATTCAGACATCTGATTTTGATCAACTGGATGTCCGTAGAATAATTAAGTAACAGGATATGAATAAATTTGTCCAACTTGCACTTTAATCTTTCAATATACTTGTTATTTCTTGCCAGTTTGATGAGGAAGTGGTAGCAAAAGAAAATGGAGATTGAAAGGAAGGTAGATGGTTTATTATGTGTTCAGTGTGACTGTGCTTAGGGTGTAGTAATTGCCCTCACTGTTCACGCCCTTTCCCTTTCTGTATGGCACTGCCAGTTGAGTTGTTTGCCTGACTGCTCTTTAAATCTCTCAAACAATTTGGCGTAACAAAACATGCGCACGCGCGCACACACACGCACGCACACACGCACACTTTTAAATCCAAGTTATAGTCATATTACACTTTCTTTAGCAGCCATGCAGGTGTAGGAGTTCCTGCCCCTGGGTACAAAAGGATTATTTTTAACCCAGACCAGTTCCCTGGCCCAGCTCTCAGCGCAGCCCCACCAGCACTTGGCCCAAGGAGAGGTTACTGTGGAGAGGGACCAAATGTCTGAAAGTGGGAAGAAGAGAGAAGAAGAGGCTCCTGAAGTCAGGAGTGCCTCTTACAGAAAGCCGTGTGGAGCCCAAGGGCATGGATGGTATCCCTTGGGCATTATTTCTGCCTGCAAAGCTGGCTTGAGGGGCCTCTGATCTTTCCATATCCCCCCCTCTTCTTCCCATACCCATTCTGCAGTTCACTGCCTTTTTATTGCTCTGATACGACTTTTTCTGTGGCTGCCATGTATGACAGACCATGAGATATACCAAGCTTAAAAAAAATCTTTTTGTGGAATGTTTTAGTCTGGATCTTTTTACTGATCCAGTAAATGACACACTAAACAGTTGTATCTACATAACATTGAAGGAGAGTCAATGTGTTCAGAAAGGAAGGAAAGAGAGAGGAATGGTCTTCTAAAGGGCTTTGGAGCTAACAAGTTTTAGTTAGAAAAAATGGTGGTGCTCAAACTACCTTCTAAAGAAAAAGCATTAGAATTTTGTTTCAGCAAGACTTGTTTTACAGCATCTTCCTCCTTCAAATGGCACAGCTGAGGGAGCTGCAGAGCCCTGTGAGGCTGGGACTGAGGGACTGTGGAGCAGCTGGGTCTGCAAAAAGTGGATTGTCAATCCACTTCTGAATACGGCCACCATACACAGGCTCAAATTTCCTCCTTGGCAGGCACTTTCTATCCATACTGCATCTTTACCAGTCTGATGGATGTAGCTAATATTGGTGTCTGCAAAGCTTTTATAAACCTGAAGGAGTTTTGGCCTCCTTACACAGCTTCTTACACTGCTCAGACAAGTAGAGAGCTGCCCTAAAGGATTTTCAGATATTACCATGATAGAGAGGAGTCCTGAAATAGCAAAAATGGTAAAGTTGTGCTGTAAACAACCGTTTCTTCCCTGCAGGATGAGCCAACAACAAGGCTTAGTATGTAGGGAGAAGTGTCAGAGAGTCAGTATACAGGCCTTTTAAAGGCAATTCCTATTAAAAAAGTGTTTTCCCACATCTTAGAGATTGTAAAATGCAGACTTTTTTATCTTGGCACTCATATGTCAAAGTTATGGGTTTTATTCAGCAACATCTTGATGAAATTTAATGGCCTGGGGTTTTTGTTGCTATTTTTGCTTTATTTTTAAACAAAGGAGGTCAAACTAGATAAGCAGAATGTTGCTTTCTGGTGTTAAAGTGTATGAAAGATTCATTAACTCTCATTCATACCCTCCTTTATAGTTGTAAGGCATAAAGTATCTGCCATAGCAAACTTTATTAAAAGGGGAAAGGCTCTCAGAATGGGTTTTGTTTTTCTGTTAAATGTTAGTTGCTTCACAACTTTCAGGCATAAATTAAATGCAACACTTAAGACCATCCAATATTAACATAAACTGTAGACATTGTACATAATGTTGTGTCACTTACTGGACCAAAAATGTATGTAAGCTTTGAAGCCAAAAGCATCTCCTAGGTGTTGTCAGTTCTATTGGCTATAAAAACTTCTGCATAGATTATAATCAATCTTAAATTTTTCAGACTCCCAAGGTAGCCATTTAAAAACGAACAAATACAGTCATCATTCTAGTCAGGTGAACCAAAACAATACTTATGGATGGAAGATACATAGAAATTTATATCCAGTAAATGTATTTCAGGTCTTTATTTTGACCTTTCTTATTTATAAAGTGCTTAGTTATTATAACTACAAAAAATAACAATTGAAAACAAAATTGTTTTTGGCCCCTTTCAGAAAGAGAGTGTAATGCAGCTGTCATGTGACTCTTTAAAGGGTTGACCATTTAGACACTTAATTGGTATCTAGTTAGATTATGCAGCATTTGAAGGGTGCCTCTGTAGAAAAGAATTTTAAAAACAAATATCAGTGTATTAGTTATTGGGGAGCAGATGAAGCACTGGCTGGGGACATACAAGGTATGGGCTCTGTCATCACTTTGCTGTGTGACACTGACCTGGTCTCTGCACTTTTATGTGTGTCAGAGTTTCTCTCTATAGAGCAGGAAGGAGGATGCTGATCTTGGTAAGGCATTTCAGAAATCTAGTGTAGAAAATAGCAAGATATTACTACTTATTTATGCAGTGCCCTATTTATGCAACATTATGCAGATCAAATATGGATATCTTCAAGCAAGGATTTCAGTCTGTCAAGGGGAAATGTAGCAGAAAAGGCTGCTGCAGAAGAGCTGCCAGACTAGAGGAACAGCCTTCATACCTCCTACTGCATACAGGCTCCTGTGAGCCATTCATCTCTTGGTAAGATGGTACATTCTTGCCTGAAAATGGCTTGATTTTCATTGTTCTATTTTTTGGCACTTGTGTGGCAGTCACTTTGGAAGGGGCATCTGTCGTTTCCTACAGCAGTTTACAAGCCCGAGCTTGTTTCTCAGTCATCTGGTAGATGCTCCCAGCATGAGCAGCATGTCACCTTCTGTCAAAGAGGAAGCAAGGAGGGAAGGAAGGGGAGACAAAGAAGGATTAATCAGTTAACAAGACAAAAGGTCAAAGGCAGAGAGAAGTTAAACAGGAAAGGAGAAGAGGACAAGGGGTTCCCATAGAAAAGAAGCAAGTGAAGAAAAGAACAAGAGAATGGAGAAAGGACAGTGAGTCCTGTTATACACTTAAAACACAAAGCAGGCCTGTTCACAAAGCCTTGTGCTTTCTTTCATATGGCAGTTAGAGCTGGATAGTGAGGTCCACCCCCAAAGAAGTTTCCCCCAAAAGTGCTGACCTGCTGCTCTCTTAATCACAGCAAGTGTCACACAACCGGTGAAACAGGAGTACATTTACGGCTGCCATGGCAGCCCACAGCTCACCTTACCCAGGATGTCCCACCCTCCAGCTTCACAGCTAAGTGATGCACCTACTGTGATGCACAGTGGTATAACTGGGGGAGAAAAGTGCTCATTTCAAAATATCCAGCCTAGCTTGGATTAGGGGTAGGGATCAGCCTGCCAAGGCAGTTAAGAGCACTTCTAGGAGATGAAAGAGCAGGTTTCTTTGAACAAGTACAGGCCACTCTCCAAGCTCATTAAATAGATTTTTGTTTCAGTTCAGCCTCCAACAGTGTAATTTCATTGGTTTCTGATCCTTGCCATGTGTAAACCCCGTATGAATCTTTGCTGGTCTAACTTCTGGCTAAAAGGGGAGTAAAGTATGTGGGATTACTGCTTTAGGAAAGCACAGGCAGCTAAACTTAAATTCTCCACTGAGCTTTTTAAGAGCGCCTCAGCTCAGTTTGCGTATATCCATTCCAGGAAATATAACCTGGAGCCTTGAAAGTGCCTTCACCTTTATAAACTGAATGTTCATTTTTTTGTTTCACTGGATCATTTAGAGACATGTTGCAAAAGGCATCCTAAAACAAACAGATTTACAGTTACTTGTCATTCCTAAAAATCACGGAGGGTTGTATTACAACAAAAGATGGTGGGTTACGTATGCTCTTGTGCATATGGTTCTTCAGAATATTATAGCATTATTAAGATACTAATTACATGTAAGGTGCTATGGTAGAGGAAAATGGATTTCTGAGAATGAGGAGGGGCCTCATTGTCCAGCCAGGCAGCAAACACCTATATTTTTATTTGTTTGCCAGGAAACATATCATCCCTAGGCCTCTGGATTTGCCTAGCAGCGCACACTGCCTCTCGGCTACCAATGGGTCAAAGTAAGAGGAAGCTGTGAATGTGAGGCAAAGGCAACATATTGGAGAGGGATAGTGAAAAGGGGGAGGTTGTAATAATCATTTAATTAGACAAATTCTGAAGTCTAGATAACAACTTTTGCCTGTGTGTAGGTCTCCAGAAAAATCTAGAGGGACAATGCGAATGTACCTGTCCCCCCGACCATCTTTTTCCTCTTCCACCTTTCTTCACAGTAGGTCATAGCACTATATTCTCCTTTCTAGACACCAGGTTCCTGCTCCAACATGAGGAAATCAATGCTGTATAGCAGGAACCATTTCATCTGAAAAAAGCTGGGCCCAGAGCCACAGGAAAGGCAGCATGTGGAGGGCATGACCCGGTGCCTGTGGAAGAGGGACAATACTTGCCTGAGAGTTCCTGGCTATTGTTGCTGTTATTCAAACAGAGGGGCAGAGAGTCTGTAGCAGTAGCTGGAAAGAGACCGAGGAGGTTGGGGATGAGGTCGAATGCCAAGATATCTTGCTACAGCTCTGACTGGGCTGATTAGTTAATGGCTGACAAAGGAGATTATGCAAGTCCTGAGATATTGGACATCCATGGAAAGGAAGCTTTTCTCCTCAAGGATCTTAAAGATCTGTGTAGCTGGAAGTCTGCTAGCCCTGGCAGTCTTCTATCTCTGCCTTCACCTAGCAGATTCCCTTCTGCCACTGAGAGGAAATTTCAAGGGTACTGTGTAGCCTCCTGCTGTTTTACATTGAGAAGTAGCCCTCACAAGGTGCTGCACCAGAAGTGACAGCTCTGAAAAATAAAGGACAGAATACTAATGTCTTCCTTGCAGCATTAAGCAAGGACTCCGTCAGAAGACTGCAGTATGGACAAGGATTCTCAAGGTCTGTTCCAGCTGGGTGCCCCACACAGCCTGTGAAGGCTAAGCCACTGAGGAGGAACTGTGACTGGTTCAAGATCCTGCCTGACATACTGGAGCAGTCATCCAGAGCTCAGGATAGACTGCACGTGGCTGAAGCCTTTCACGCATATACTGAGACCAGAAAGACATTGTCCTTGGGAAGTAGGTGTTGGCAAAAGAAGAAGTGTCAAAAAACAAAAGCACAAACAACTCAAGTCTGTCAGGCTCCCTCAGGCAAAAGGGACCTACCTGAAAGTGATGCCATCTTGCCATTTCCTTCAGATTTTATTACAAGTCCCATAATGTTTGGTCTTTCTCCTAAGTAACTTTCTGACAGCTTGTGCTCAAGGAAGTCTTTTATCATCGTCTTTAAAGATAGCTTGCATTTTTCAGAGAAAAGCACAAAAACATAAATCCTAAAAATGCCAATATCAAAATGCAAAGAGAAAACAAACCTTGTGATATTCCTGGTGGCCATTTTTAATTTCAGAGGTGTAGTTCTCAACCTATTCCTCATCCTGAATTTAGCTTTCAGCGTAGAGGTTTCAAAATTGCCCTATCCCTTATAGCCATGTAGGAAAAGAGGAACTTTGCAAATTCTGCCTGTGGTTGTGATCCACAAGTTGACCATGTTTTCATTAAGGGAAGTACTGTTCAAAATGAATTACCTTGAAACATTTGTGCTTGTTCATCATGTCACTTGACAAATGTGCTTTATATAGACTAAACTAGTGCGAGACATAAAGAGACCTTGGGCAGAGGCTAAGACATAGAACTGCTTTTCACCCACCCACAGGTGAAATGAGCTGTTTCTGCACTAAGCCCCATGAGTTGGGCTCCCATGTGCTTGGATACTTCCATTTAGCTCTCTGTCTGGGATATCCATGAAGGAGGCCAGTGGTTCAAGTTGAGACTGAATATTGACCCACTAGTTAGATGCTCTATGTTTTCAGGATGCACAATTATTTCAAATTGTTTACCAGATTCCTTGTACAACGAGAGCCACAGAACTGTGACTGTGCTGTATTGACTTATAGGTAGTCTCCTGTCTCATGTCCTACCGTGTATGGTCCCCTCTGGCTGAAATGGTGAAGAGTATTATGATAGCTTCTTCTGACCACAAAACATACATTTCCTGGGCCCCATATTATTATTTTTCTTGAATTCTTCCAAAAGCTACACTTGTTTCTTGATACAAGGAAAAAAACCCAAACCGACAGCTATATATTAAAAAAATCCAGAATCACAGAATCACAGAATGGTTGAGGTTGGAAGGGACCTCTGGAGATCATCTAGTCCAACCCCCATGCTCAAGCAGGTTCACCTAGAGCACGTTGCACAGGATCGCGTCCAGGCGGGTTTTGAATATCTCCAGAGAAGGAGACTCCACAACCTCTCTGGGCAACCTGTGCCAGTGCTCTGTCACCCTCACAGTGAAAAAGTATTATTTCCTCATGTTCAGATGGAATTGTCTGTGTTTCAATTTGTGCCTGTTGCCCCTTGTCCTGTTGCTCGGCACCACTGAAAAGAGTCTGGTCCCATCCTCTTGACACCCTCCCTGAAGATACTTGTACACGTTAATAAGATCTCCTCTCAGCCTTCTCTTCTCCAGGCTAAACAGGCCAAGCTCTCTCAGCCTTTCCTCATAGGAGAGATGCTCCAGTCCCCTAATCATCTTTGTAGCCCTTTGCTGGACTTGCTGCAGTAGTGCCACATCCCTCTTGTACTGGGGAGCCCAGAACTGGACGCAGTACTCCAGATGTGGCCTCACCAGGGCTGAGTAGAGGGGGAGAATCACCTCCCTCGACCTGCTGGCAACACTCTTCCTGATGCAGCCCAGGAGACCATTGGCCTTCTTGGCCACAAGGGCACATTGCTGCCTCATGCTTAACTTGGTGTCCACCAGCACTCCCAGGTCCTTCTCAGCAGAGCTGCTTTCCAGCAGGTCAACCCCCAACCTGTACTGGTGCAGGGGGTTAGTCCTCCCTAGGTGCAGGAGCCTGCACTTGCCTTTGTTGAACTTCATGAGGTTCCTCTCCGCCCACCTCTCCAGCCTGCCCAGGTCTCTCTGAATGGCAGCACAGCCCTCTGGCGTATCAGCCACTCCTCCCAGTTTTGTATCGTCAGCAAACTTGCTGAGGGTGCACTCTGTCCCTTCATCCAGGTCATTGATGAAGAAGTTGAACAAGACTGGACCCAGGACTGACCCCTGGGGGACACCGCTAGCTACAGGCCTCCAACTAGACTCTGCACCTCTGATCACAACCCTCTGAGCTCTGCCATTCAGCCAGTTCTCAATCCACCTCACTGTCCACTCATCTAAACCACATTTCCTGAGCTTGTCTATGAGGATGTTATGGGAGACGGTGTCAAAAGCCTTGCTGAAGTTAAGGTAGACAACATCCACTGCTCTCCCCTCATCTACCCAGCCAGTCATTCCATCATAGAAGGCTATCAGGTTGGTTAGGCATGATTTCCCCTTGGGGAAGCCATGCTGACTACTCCTGATCACTTTCTTGTCCTCCACATGCTTGGAGATGGCCTCCAGGATGAGCTGCTCCATCACCTTTCCAGGGATGCAGGTGAGGCTGACTGGCCTGTAGTTTCCTGGGTCCTCCTTCTTGCCCTTTTTGAAGACTGGGGTGACATTGGCTTTCTTCCGGTCTTCAGGCACCTCTCCTGTTCTCCAGGACCTTTCAAAGATGATGGAGAGTGACCTAGCAATAACGTCCGCCAACTCCCTCAGCACTCATGGGTGCATCCCATCAGGGCCCATGGATCTGTGGGTGTCAAGTTTGCTTAAATGATCTCTAACCCGATCCTCCTCCACCAAGGGAAAGTCTTCCTTCCTCCAGACTTTCTCTCTTGCCTCCAGGATCTGGGGTTCCTGAGGGCTGGCCTGAGCAGTAAAGACTGAAGCAAAGGAGGCATTCAGTAACTTTGCCTTCTCTGCATCCTTCGTCACCAGGGCACCCACCCCATTCAGCAAAGGCCCCACATTTTCCCTAGTCTTCCTCTTGCTACTGATGTATTTGAAGAAGCCCTTCTTGCTGTCCTTGACATGCCTTGCCAGATTTAATTCCAAACGGGCCTTAGCCTTCCTCGTCGCATCCCTGCATACTCTGACAACATTCCTATATTCCTCCCAAGTGGCCTCTCCCCCTTTCCACTTTCTGTATACTTCCTTCTTCTGGTTGAGTTTTGCCAGGAGCTCCTTGCTCATCCATGCAGGTCTCCTGCCTCCTTTGCTTGACTTCCTACTCATAGGGATGCACCGCTCTTGAGCCTGGAGGAAGTGAAGTTTGAATATTAACCAGCTCTCTTGAACACCCCTTCCTTCTAGGGCCCTAACCCATGGGATTCCTCCAAGTAGGTCCCTGAAGAGGCCAAAGTTTGCTCTCCTGAAGTCTAGGGTTGCGATCCTGCTTAGTGCCCTGCCTCCTCCTCGCAGGATCCTGAACTCCACCATCTCATGGTCACTGCAGCCAAGGCTGCCCCCAACGTTCACATCTTCCACCAGTCCTTCTTTGTTTGTCAGTACGAGGTCCAGCAGCACACCTCTCCTTGTTGGCTCCTCCACCACCTGTGTCAAGAAGTTGTCACCAATGCTCTGCAGGAACCTCCGGGACTGTTTGTGCCTAGCTGTGTTGTCTCTCCAGCAGATATCAGGGTGGTTGAAGTCCCCCATGAGAACCAGGGCCTGGGATCGTGAGGCTACTTCCAGCTGTCTGTAGAAGGCGTCATTGATTTCCTCTTCCTCATCAGGTGGCCTGTAGTAAACACCCACAACAGTGTCACCCATGCTAGCCTGCCCTTTAATCCTTACCCATAAGCTCTCGACTCGCTCTTCATCCACCCCTAGGCACAGCTCAATACATTCCAGTTGCTCTCTCACCTAAAGAGCAACTCCACCACCTCGCTTTCCTGGCCTGTCTTTCCTAAAAAGCACGTAGCCATCCATGACAGCACTCCAGTCATGCGAGCTATCCCACCATGTCTCTGTAATGGCAATGAGATCATGGCCCTGTGACCGCACACAGATCTCTAGTTCTTCCTGTTTGTTCCCCAAGCTGCGTGCATTGGTGTACAGGCATTTCAGGGAGGTGATCAAGCATGCAGGTTTCCCAGGAGGGATACCAGAGGATCCTCCATAGCCACATCCCATGCGCACTTCCCTGGCTGCATTCACCTGTTGGAGGCATCCCGACTTGAGCAGTCTTTTGCCAACTACCCTGGCACTATAACTCTCCCCTTCCGCCATCTTTCCTAGTTTAAAGCCCTCCTTAGCAGGCTGGCCAACCTGTTGGCAAAGACCCGCGTGCCCCGCCTCGTGAGGTGGATCCCATCTCTCGCCATCAGTTGTCGATCTTCAAACAGGGTCCCATGGTCGTAGAAACCAAAACCCTGTTGCCAACACCAGCGGCGCAGCCAGTCGTTAACCTGGAAAGTCCGTCTCCTCCTCCTCTCATCCATCCCCCTCACTGGCAGGATTGAGGAGAAGATGACCTGGGCTCCCAGACCCTTGACCACCATCCCCAGAGCTCTGAAATCCTGCTTGATGGTCTCCAGTTTGCCCTTGGTGTCATTGGCACCCACATGGAAGAGCAGCAGTGGGTACTAGTCCGAAGCATGGACGAGCCTTGGCAATCTTTCCATGACATCTCTCACACGAGCCCCCGGCAGGCCACAAACCTCTCTAGACATGAGGTCAGGTCGGCAGATAGATGCCTCCGTCCCCTGCAGCAGGGAGACCCCACAACAATCACCCGCCGCTTCTTCCGGGTGTTCCGGCAGGGCACAGGGTCTGTTGTCCCAGGTACTTCTCTTGCAGCCATGCCCATCTCCTCCTCATCCTGGAGGGCACTAAACTGTTCTTCAGCTGCAAGTCTTCGGGAGGAGTAGGAGCCTTTCTCCTCCCACAAGCAGTGACCAGTTTCCAGCCTTCTTCTACGATGTTATGATGTACCGTTTCACACGGCACAGAGCCCTCTGGCAACTCCACTGCTGCAGGGGATTGGGACTCCCGAAGCTGCACAGTCTCCGAGAATACCCTGTCTATCTCTTGCTCATCTTCCCAGATGCTGCGCAGCCTACTGACCTCCTCCCGTAACTCCCTTACCTGACGACACAACTCGCCAACAGCAGCACACCTCCTGCAGGAGAGCTGGCTGCCAGCCCAGGCCTCCCGGAGAGGCCCCAAGCACTCCCTGCAGCCTGAGACCTGTAGAGCCGCATCTACTGTCAGAGGGTCGGTCTGGGTCCAAGCCTCTGACACAGCAACTCCAACAGCCACTGGGGAACGCGCTCTGCAGCGTGTCACAACCATACCTGAGGAAGCGTACACCACAGGGAACAGAAACGAAGGCTCCTTCATGCGCCCTTCTGCGCAAACTGCTGCGCAAACTGCTGCATCTGTTCACTGCCTCTGTTAGCTGCGCTCTTTTGTTATTATTTGTTACTTAGAGCTATACGAAGTGCTTCTTAGTCTGATTTTGCCATTTCATATTTTTCCTGCATGTAAAGTTTGGGGATCATTTTTTAGTTTTCATCTTTGTAATAGAATTAGAAACCTGCCAAGGTGACACAAGTCTATCAAATAGCTGCTAGAATCAAGAGATTTACTGGAGCAAAGGAATCTTTATGCTATACATAAAAACATCAGTCAGCTGATCTGGTAAAGTATACACTGACTTCAAGGGAAACATTATAGAACTCTCTAGAGCCTTGAGAATGGCCAGACATGAATTATGCTGATATATGTCCACATTACTATTTTATTGAGCAAGATAAGGATAAAACAGGAAAATCAATCATATTCAAGCAATCCAGAACTATCTTCAACTGCATTAGGCAAATATTTTTTTTATTCAGTTATGCAGACAAATATTTTGGCTTGACCATAAACAAAATAAAAAGTGTATTTTTATCTCTGGTCAATTTGAACTTTGCTGCAGACATAATGGAACAAAAAGGCACAACAGCCTAAGGATACATATTTTGTCTGAGGAGCCAATAATTTATTTTCTTTGTGCCTGAGAGAATGTTTGGTTTGGGAGGAAAATGTTCTTTTACCTGGCAAAAAAATACTTCACAGTCCCTTGGCTTTGATTATAATGTTGAACATATTTTTAGGAAGAATGGAGTTAAAATAATTGTTCTGGAAACAAAAATAGAAGTGACCTTTGAACATTTAGTAATGTGAAATATAAAAATCTAAATTTGAAGTAAGCTTTGATGTAGGTGAGGTATTTTCTACTAAGAAGACTTTAATGCAAAGCCCAAATCTGGCCATTCCAAAAACATCTCATGTAACCCTACTCCAATTATGGAATTTTAATTTATTTCTAGAGGGAGCTGTGCTATATAATTCCACAGTTCAGTAAGATTCTGCTTCTTATTCAAGAACACTTGCTGAACCAAAAAAATCTAGGTTTGACTCAAACTAACTAAGCTTGTGAGGATTTACAAACAGCAGTCAAAATCTCGCCAGCAAAGTATTCAATGGGAAACAGTGTAGAAGCTCAAACCTCTTTCTGCAAATTGAACAGCTTTCCTTGGAGCTAGAGCTAGGAGTCTGAGGCTTAAGGGATATCTTTGATTTAAACAGGGATTTTCAGAGCACAAAATGAAAACAAAATGCTTAGGGACCAAAATATTTTATTAACTTTTCCTGGTAGGCTGTGCTGAACGTCTGAAGGCATTAAGGGCTGAACAGATTATCAATCTGCAGATAGAAAGCTGAGTTGCCTTAACCTGGGCTGTGTGTACACTCCTAACTTGATGCAATGGTAAAGCAAAACATGTTAAGCTAAGCTAAACTTACAGGTTTTATTCCTCAATTGTAATGAGTCAGAAACATGCAGATGGTTAGTTAAAATTCTTCAGATGATGAGTCAGCTTGTCAGACCACTGTAACGGCCATTTGCAGTAACTTGATTGCCTGTGATTGTCTGTACCCTTACTAACATGAAAAAACAACTGTTTTAATTTATCATTCTCAGAGCAATAATATTGCACCTGGCACCACACACACACCACTTGGGTTTAACACAGCCCAATAACATCCTTCAGAGCCTGCATGTCATCCCATCATTTCCATGTCCATGTTCTTTCAGGAAGGCTAAATCTTGAGTAAGGTGGGAAGGTTTCAGTCTGGCAGATTCATGTATTTTTATATCAACATGGAGTCAGCCTGAAAAGTCATAGGTACATTTAAGGATTAGAGACCCATCCAGTTTAATGGGCATGTGCTGGTGAATGTCATGCTGACTTGGAGAGGGGAGTCAGATCCATAAATGCAAGCATGGCCAGCCCATCTGTTACACGATTTAGGCTCTTTAGGATAAATCTGCTTCCTTCATGTAACTTGTGCTGGGTAATATGAGAGGAGCCCTTGCTTACTAAAACCCAGACTGGCCCTGTTAGGAAGAGAATATTTACTGAGCTGCTCAAGTTGGCTTTCTGAGCCAAATAAACCTGAGTAAACCCAGATTTTTACTGATACTGGCATCGAACTTTTTCAGCCCACCCTACTGCTCACACAGGATGCTGCACAGCTGCGTGGTAAGAGATGCTCAGAGTAAATCTCCAGAAGGTGAATCCACTCCTGCTCAGGAGAAATCCCATAAGGGATAATTTTCTGACAGTGAGAAGTAGTAGGGGAGAGGATGAGGCATAGAACCAGGGAGCCCAATTCAGCTGCCTGAACAGAGGTGTCTAGTGACCTCTGAGAGGCTGGAAGGTACCCAAGATACATGCATGGGGCCACCAGCTATGACACAGGACCCCTGGAAGTCTTACGCCTTAACAGAAAGGCAGCTGCTAGTGAGTTGGGACACACTGGGGCATTAGATGCCTCTACTCTGGGAAGTGAGTCGAACCCAGCATGCTTTCATTATCTTCAGAAGAATGTGATGGTAGAAACATAGCGGAAATCTTTTAGTGGTAGGCTCTGTAAGATTTTAGTTATGTCAGAAGCTATAGCGCTTGCCTGACCTGTGGTATGCAGTGGTGAGTGGCACCAGGAACTCTTCCACTTCAGGTTAGGTGTGGGAAAGACTAGAAAATACCCAATTTGCCCACAGAGAAAAGCACCTGGGGGGATATGGGTCGGAGGTGAAGCATCTGGATTAGAGCCAACTGAACGGTTTCTGTCAAGGGAGCAGGAAGAGGAGTCCCAGAAGGAGTTATGGATCCAGGTTGGCAGGAAAACTTTAACAAATGTGAACCAGCAGGGCCTTGTGTGTTTGCATGGCTTTTTTTCAGTGCTCATCCTGACTTGAGCTAGAGGCCACTCGATACAAAACTCAGCTTTCCATCAAAAATATTATTTTTGGGGAAGGCTGCTACAATCTGCTGACCATCTGGCCTCTACTAGGTGAGTTGCTGTCCTGCTGACAGCCTCCATGGAGAGGTAAAGGATGGCACTGTCTTGATGCCTGAACGTCCTTCTAAGAGATCACTGGGGATCCCAGTCTGCTCTGAAGAGCAGTGTTACATTGGCACTATGAGTAAATAGAAACCTTGATCAACTCTGTGACTCTAAGTAAAGATTTACTCTGCAAACATTTTACCTTTCCTCTTAGCAAACTCTTCCAGAAATGTGTGTTGCTACATTTGCACCTGTTCTATCTTTAGTTATACCTACACTTGGACAGATAGTGAGCTGTAAATCTGTATTTAAAAGGCCAAATGATCTCATTCTGACAATATTTCTTACCCTGACTTTATCTCCGGCTCTCTCCTCCATTGCAAAGAAGCAATAGGTTGCAAGTGATATTTTCTTACTGGAGATGGTCCATGAATAGCAGAGGGGAAATACAAGGAAGATATTTTATCTTAGATTATCTAGGCTATTTTCAGATGATGCTCATGGATATCCTCTCTTAGAAAATTGAGATATTTAAAAAACTTTATAAAACAAGCTTGTCCAAGACTGATGAAAAAAAAAAATCAACACTGAACTTTATCTCATGAAGTGAGAGTTTTTTTCAGAATCACCACTGTCATTTTTCCTCCGCCAAACCTTATATTTCATCAGGTGTTTCTATTGCACTCTTTGATACATATTCAGATACAACTCATCTGTGTAAAGTGTTAGTTGCCTTCAGCACCAATTACTTTCCCAGCCAATTGTTGTAACAATTAATACACTAGTCCAACATAGGCCCAAGCAGTTCCTGCACAAACGCGATCCAGTGCAGTTCCTACTGAAGTCACTGAGAGTCTTTCCATCGTTTTTAATTGGAACTGGATCAAACCTGTAATCTTACAGACTTTTTTGGACATTGAAGCTTTTCAACATCAGATGAAAGGTACCCAGGGGCCTTATAAAATCGAGTTGTTATTGATGATTAATACTGAATGATTGCTTTCCAATTACCATTTGTTATTCGGTTAGTTTCTGCAGCCAATGGCATTTTATTAATCCTGGTTAGAATGATTAAATCTAAAGATGGTACCCTTCAAAATCTCCTCTTTCATTGTACAATGAGCTCTATTTGCCACATTTTATATAAGTTAATTTTTACCCTGTCTGAACTATTAAAAAAAATTACCAGCTTAGTAATTATTTCAGAATAGAAAATTTCTAGTATGTCACATTTATTTTCTGAAAATAAAAATATGCAACACCTCTAATCCTATGTTAGGATATAAAGGTTTATGCATGCCATTATTTTTCATTCTCTTTTTTCTGAGGGAGAAGGGAAATGAGTTTTTGTTTGTTTGCTCTTGAAAATAGACAGAAGGATGAGCAGCACTTGACAGAATCATCTAAGCAGGTAGATAGCTGGGTCTATGTTTGCATATATATGAACCAAAAAGAAGTGGGTATCTGTAAAGGAATTTGAAGTAGACTTAGTGAGGAATGGTGTGGGATGCTTGCCACTGCTTTATTTCTAACAGAAATTATTCTACCTAGGTCAACATCATAAATACTGCTGTCTTATTAACAGCAGAGATAACGGTAGGCAGAGCAATTTACCCACTACTGGCTGATGGTGCTTGATAAGCTTTGTGAAAAGGGTAAGGTTCTTAAATGTCTCTGAATGAACAGACAGCTACTTTTGGTGTAAGAGAGGAAGTGTGGTTTTTGAGCCTCATAAATGATAGAGACAAGGGCAGAGAGATGAAGACAGTATGACCTGACTGAAAGTTGCTGGAGGTTCATCCAAGGCAGAGTTTTAAGCTTCAGGCCCTTGCTCTAACAATAGTATTTTGTTACTAATGACACCAGCTATAGTTGCATGTTACTAAGTAGCCAGAGAGCAGACAGTGTTTACCCCCAATTTTTTATTTTTTATTTTTTAAATACTTTTTAAAGCTTATTCTTCTATATAGTCGATCACTTACTTACAGGAATGAAAAAAGTCATTTACATTTCTGTTCTAGGAACTGCTTCAGTTACTATTTTGAACTTAAATGCAACAGAAAACAAAATGCAGAGTTTTCAGAGAAGAGGACAGATTCTTCTTTGATACATCTCCTTCAATTTTAAGTTCAGAGATGTGAGGAGACAAGAGAGAACCCAAGACTTTTCAAAATCAAGCTGTCTACTTTTTTTTGAGGTAGGAAAACTCGGGTTTGGTATCAACATCTGGGATTAGGGGGTGGGACAAACTGATCCTCGAAGTAGGCTGAAATTATCCACCAAGTTTGTACCAAAAAAGTAAGGTTTTGTCGGAAAAGAATGAAGGTTCTTTTGTAAAAAGGGGTGTGAACATAGCAAGAAATGTGTTTCCTTGGAGGAATCAAACATCCCTATTTGATATAGCAGAGAAAGTCTATATAGTAGAGAAAATTAACGAATATCTGTACTGGATTATTCTGTTGTTCCCTCTTTTTATGCCTTTTCTGGCAGTTCACTGTGAAGGAAGGGAGAAGATGGGGACAGACTGATGATGAGCTAGGTGGAGGATGTGCCATAATCATTCTTCTACCTAGACTGTGCCAAATTTATATGCCAACACTGATGAAAAGTACTTCTTTTGGGGGTGGAAGAGAAATTAGTTTTCTATTAACTTTCATATCCAAAGCTGTTTAAATTACCCATGGTTTAGATCCACAGACTAAGTTTACACATTGTCTCTACTCCAGGTAGAGAGAGGTAAACTCTATACTGCTGTTCTACCTTTTCCTATTATTCACAGGTTTAACTCATTTTTTGGCACTGTTCATAAACCCTTTCCTGTGTACTCTACAGAATATATTCAAAGTGTGCTTAAGACTTTATAACGAGGCTTAAAGTTTCTTTCCTCAGTACTAGAACGAGGGTAGTGTTATATAATTCAGTGCTGCTGGAAGTTCAGGTAGTAAGGCTTGTCTCAATTACATTTATTACTAGCAGCACTAACTGTGTGACAGTGCTCTGATTTCCATTTTGATGCAACACCAGTGCACTGTTCCTGACTCTGGCCTGTTGTGTGTGGTTAGGAGGGTTGTTTGTTTTCAAAAAAAAAAAAAAAAAAGACCACCACACAAGTATGCTGTGCCTACAGTCGATTTAGTTGAGTGATAAAAAAATATGAGGAATGTATCTGATGGCAATGACCTTTCTTTTTGTTCTCCCGCAGTGTCTTTTATCATTCTTACAGTTCTGATGAAACCATAAAAGTTGCTGTGTATATCTGTGCTGTATTCTTCATAAAAGTTGCTGTATATATCTATGCTGTATTATTCTTCATACTGCAACCAGGCCAGAGGATGGCGTAGTTCCCTTGTTGTAGCTGTGGCTATTGCATTTCTTTCAGAGTTGCCTTCTGCATTGACAAATCATTCGTGCGGAGAGGGGACAGAACGGTTCAGGGAACTGCTGATGAGCTAGAGAGTCTCTGGGTTACCAGTCTGAGTCATCCTCAATTAACAGTTACCAAAGGTAATTAACATCCACAGTGTGTCTGACCTATGTGGAAGTCAGCTGAAGTTCTCCATTCCACAGGAGGCTGCCACCAAGAACAACAGTTACCATCCAGGTGTTTCAATGGGCAAGGACCCGCCTTTTGCCCTATGGGTAGTCCCTCCAGTGCAAGCATTAGGTTCATTTCTGAGAGATGAAATCAAAACAATATCTCATGCTGTATCTTGTAGATAGACTGCTTGAGCTGGCAGGGAGTTCAGTCTAACACCTTGCATTGTCTCCAAGATGTGTATAAAGAAGATGCAGAAATACTTTCCTGGTGGCATCTAAAAATGGCTGATAGTTATCAAAATCCCTCATTACCATCCTGGTGTAAACTGAGAGGCGGTCAAAGTAGTATCTAAATTACCCCAGTGACAACTGTAAACACAGGACTCAGAGAGCTAGGGCACTTGCTGAAATATTTGTTAGACACAATTAATTTTAGTGCTTAAGAACTGGTACACTCATAACTGTGGAAAAATTCAGAATCAGTTTCATCTTAGCTATTTATTTTAAATGGCTTTTGCTATTTACTATCTCATAATGATACTGTCTTAGTATTCTAAATGGATGAGTAACTAAGGAGTGGGAGAATGCACAAACCACTCCCAGGATCTTTGATAACCCCAAGGTGTAAGGAGTTGTTAGTGGATTTGGACGGTGTGAGGTCATTATGATTAGAGAATCTTAAGGATGTATAAGAGCATCTTGCCAGGTTTGCTTGTCCCAGGCAACGCTTCACCCACAGCTTATTTAATTTTTCTGTGACTTTTCATTATCCTAGGTATAGGAAACATGAACTGATGACATCCATGCTCAATTTTCTAAACCACATTAGTGTGAGGTCTCTGGGCTGCATCTTTGGGAATTGAGCCACTCTGTTATTCTGTTTACACTAAAATTTCATATAGAAGGTGTATTTATAAAATCTGCTGACATAAGCTTTTTGTCCCCTTTGGAGGACACCACACTAATATTCTGTAATATAGGTGCATGTGCAGTGTCCTTGCAGGAAACTAGAGAGCATTTCAGAAATCTAGTCCTCTGTTGAAGGTTGTTCTACTTGTAAGTGCACTTACTGATCCACCTGCACACACAATGTGCTGTCACCTCTTATGGGAATAAATAGGGCAGCAGAGAGCATGGTCAGATTACTGGAGTTAGCCTTATTATACCCTATTTACTATTCCACACCTCTGTCCCTGTTGCAAGTCTTCAAAAAGGGGTGTTACAACCTCACTTGCGGGTTGTCATGAGAGAAAGTCATTGCCTGGAAGAGAAAGCAAGTCTGAGGGTTAAGACAAAGTACGAGCTGAAGAACCCACAATGGTTTCTGCTGTGGGTTCTAGAAATCAGTTTACAAGCCTCAGGAGTATATAAGCCATTCAATTTTCTCGTTAAATCTCTAAGAAATTTGTTGAAAAATATCCTGTTATGAAACTATAATTAATGAATATTCACAAAAGCATATAAAAAGGAATACCAAATAGAGATTTAACTTACAACTTTTCTAAATACTTGTAATGTTTTTAAATGCATCCACATAGCTTAGAAGTCACATGACCATTCTTTTTCCCTTGAAATGAAATGGTTACCAAATTATTCATAGTGGGACTCTTCCATAGCGTTCAAACAAAAAACTGAAATCACCTAAATCAGCAAAACAGGAGAAACAAAAGCAGTATTTCTCACTATCATGCTGTCAAAAGTGTTGGTAAGTAGTACATGCTGTAGATTGACTGTACATCAGTTTTTCCTTTACAGTTTTTCAAATTATGTGTAATGCTGATAAAAGGAGCTGTCAGTGCAATACCTCTCTGCATGGGGTGGGAGGACATACAAAGTATACATCAACACAGAAACAAGAATCCAAAACGAAATGTTAAATAAATGTTCATTTGGTGCACCAGATAACAGCTAGCAGAGCTAAGTTGTGGGATGAGACCTCTGAACAGTTAGTCCTAAGAAACAAGGAAGAAAAGCTTTGGTTGGTTCCATTATTCAAAATTAATCTTTTCAAAAATTAATCTGTGAAACAAATCTTTTTCCTCAGTCTGAACTTGTAGACACTGAGAATTTACACAACTCCCTTTAGGCAACCTGTCAAGTTTATTTGTCTTTCCAGACAGATCATCAAGATGTTTTCTCCACGTTCACATACCAAAGGCAATCTAATGGAAAGAGCTGGAGCGTGAATTGTGTGTGTGTAGGTTGGGCCTCCCTGTCAAGTAAAAGGGTTTTTAATGTTATTTGATAGAGAGTTTCAGTTGCTCCTTGCTCATAGGTGCATTATCAGTATCCCTAGGCTTAAAAATCAGGAATCATGAATGTTCCACTATCACTGTATCTACTTCATCTGTCCTTATATGACATGTTCATCTCAAAGGACAAAGCACAGTCTTCAGAAGAAGGAAAAGTTCCTCACAATTTTTTAATAAAATAGCACCAAAACTGCATTTAAAGGGGAGTCATTCATTAATGCCTCTGCCATCCTGTGTGTAGGTTATACAAGAGTATTCATGAAAATAATACCTGGACCCACACAATTGACAGAAGCAGCACTCGTCACCAGTTCAAAAAGAACTGTGAGGTTTTTGTAAAATATTACCAAAAAAAAAAAAAAAAAGTGAGTGTCCACATGTTCCCTCCATTCCTACCCAAGTCTTTATACCTCTGTTGGGGACCTCAGCACTCAATAGTTCCCTGCTTTCAGGGTCTGTATCTGCCCATAAAGCAATATAAAACTGAATAAGGGAGAAGGGATGTAGGAGAGTTTTTTTGTTTTAAGAAAATCATGGCAGCAGCAAATCAGCAGGATGCCAATAGTAAGTAAAACATCCATTCCAATAGGATCACAGTTCTTTGGTTGCCTATCTTCTTCCTCTCTAACCTATTTTTATCTACGGGGACTAACTCATAGACTTTCCTGTCATTCTTCTTACCAGGGTTAACTAGGATCAGATCATGAGTGAAGATTCCCTTTTAAAACTTGCTTCTTTCATTACAATGCTCTGCAATAATTCCTCCAGCTTCTGTTCCCAGACTGAAACCTTCTCATCCCTTTACTGCCTAGCATTGAAAAAACTCACATAAATCTCCTTAGTGCTTTCTGTGCTTGCAAAGGTGCACTCATTTACCCCCAGTCAGTCCCCACCGTTTACATGCACCCCAGGGTTGCTGGCCTTCCAGGTGCCACCCATACTTAAAGCTAGATCCCTGAAGTTGCATTTGCTTCTCTTTTATTAGTTCCTGTGAATTTTACAGCATGTCATTAGTGAGCCTGACCTTTTGTGCATTCCCAGAGACACCCTGAGCATACAGAAGGGAACTGGCTCCAATCACAGCTGACCAACACTTCTGATGTTGCCTTTGGGTAAATTACCTCAAGGGTGCTCAGCTGTGCAAGACTGAGTCATGCAGTCGCAGGTTCAACAGGCCTTGCTTCACCTGGAAGAAAAATGTTTGTGAACAGTAGTGGCAAAGGAAGCTACCTTTTAGGAAGGGTTGCTTCACTCTTGCTGCCTCCCTACCAGCCTGGTTTCTTCCAGTAGACAGCAAAGCTCCTTCATCCAGTGACTGCAGCTCCCGGGCTGTCAGACAAGGCTGCTGTCACAGGGGTTTTGCCACTTTGGCAGGGTGCTGCTCACATCTCTGGGTGCTGCCAGTGTGGCTAAGAGGCTTCTTCCTTTCCCAGGCCAAGTGACCTCAGTACTGTGGGTGCTGAATGAAGGTGATCATCATTGAAAATGCATCCAATGAATTCCAGTGAATGGATACTATTACCTCTCCATGGGTGGGTCCCTTAAAAGTCAAGACTTTAATGCTTCCTATTACACTGGGAGGGAAAGGGGGCAAAATAAGGATATCCATGGTGCTTAAGACTCTTGAACTGAGCCTATGAGGGTGAACTCTTTGCTTTTAGTCATACTTTCCGCCCAACCCTGTGTGCTGGGGTAGGTAGCTAATGGTTGGCTGCAGTGAGCTCTTGGCTTAAGCTGTATTAATTCTGCTACTCTCAAATCACCCAGTAAGTATTATACTAAGAGTACCACACCTCAGGTCTAAATGAATTCTAATCCAAGCATGCAAAATGTTTGCTGAGGTACCCTGTGTGGGGAGCAGGGCGTAAGGTTTGCTTTTCCAGTGCCTTCCTCAAGTGCATCAATAGATGGCAGCAGGCAGTTCCTGCAGGAGCAATCTCCAAAGCAGCAGCAGCCCGTGATGAAGATCTATGCTTGTAATGGTTTTAGGTTTAAATCTACCTGCAGACACTGTTGCCTCTTAGGATGCTGTCCCTTTTAAGAGCAAAATGTGTTGGTTCTCAGGTACGGTGTATGTTGTTATTGTAGCATCATGGAAGCAGTAAATAAGTATTGGCCTCTAACACAATAGTATCTTAAGAAGATTAAATATTTGGACTCTTACAGATTCTGTGCTACATTCAGCTGGTTTCTTGGCAGTCTTGAGTATTCACAAATCCCACTTCTTTCATTCCTTCTTGAGTCAGATAATTTTGCAATGGTTTGGCAAGGGGATAGACTTTTCTGAGGAGAAAAAAACAGGTAGATACATTGTATTTAAGAAGATAGAAGAAACCATGTGCTGTGTGCTTCATGTGCTCACTAAAAATTACACACTCCCTTTAATCATAAACATTTCAATTGTGAGTTTTATACAGAGGCTGTTTGTTAAACTTGCTAGTCTGTGATGAACTGTGAGTAATACTTGCAGGTTGTGATAAAAAATGAAGTTCAAATTTAGCTTGGGGGAATATAAACCCAGATCAAGAGTTTGGTCAAATCACTTGTGTTAACATCCCATACTAACTTACAAAAAATTCTTTCAACTCTTCCTTTTTCTTTATGTTCAGCATAGCACAGAACTAATAGCACTCACTGAATGGGGGATGCAGTTGCTGGAATTTTACTATGGGCCCAGGGCAGAGCTGGCAAAAACCTATTTTGTATGTGGGAGCTATGGGGGAATGTGGCGTAAGGCACTATGCCCATAGTCTGAAGGTATAACCTTATTAGTTTTTCTATTTCTTAATAAACAGTTGCATTATACTTCAGAGTGGTTATGCAGAAAATTACCTACAATGACCAGAGCGATGGAAGAGAACATCACTATAATGTAAGTTTTAAAGTTCCATCCAGTGGATAGAATTTACCCTCTCTAGGGTTTTTATCTTTTTGTGAGACTAGAAGGCTATGTAAGGTATCAAGCTTATGGTTAATGACCAAGTTTCTGCCTTGAAAATAGTATTAGCATGCCCTTTATCAAGAAGACATAGTGTGTCTGTGAGCTGGCTCCACAGTCGCAGGCATGAATTCATCATGCTCATTTACTATCAAAACAACAAATTTCAATCTACAGTGTAATATAATGCTTTGCTTCCCAGACTTCTGCAATCTTCTGAGTAGAAAAACACAAATCTAAAGCCAAGTTTTCATGTGAAATGGAATAATCATAAAATTCAATTAAAGTCAAGGTGGATTTTCTTCCAAATTGCTGATCTTAACCTTTCAAGAAAGACCTTCAGGTGATGTTCTGGGTATAGGCACGAAGAGTTATGAGCCAAGAAGTACTGGGTGAAGAAATACAACTGAAGTCTGCAGCCCATTGCATGAAGGACTATGTTCCTTGGGGGGTGTTAAAGTACTTGGCCCTCTCTAAGTCTCCGCACTGACAAAATAAGCCATTTTTATTTTACTGACATGTCAGCAATATTATGAGATTTATGGGAAAGAATACAATTGCTTGTTAATGTTTCAGTGTTGCTGTGGGCCTAGAGTATTCTCAGACTTGGTCTTACTGACTATTTATGCATGATTTGGATCTATGCACTAAGAGGAAACCTAAGAAGGAAAAAAAAGAATGGAAACAAAAGGTATTAGATGAAAGTATAAAGGCCTCGAAATCTGGTTTAGTTTATTTAAGAGCTCCAGGGAGACAGTAAGGCTAGAAAGATATAACTTTTCAAATATCCTCTTAAAAATGATAATCCGAACAGCCATATTTTAGCTTTGATATCACTTTTTTGTTCTTATTTTCTAGATAGACATTGGAATTCATTCTATTTTTTTCTGAAAGTCACTGAATTTGAACATGCTGTCTTCACAGCTCTCCTTTCTGGTAGCATGCTTTCTGGAGCACAGTGATTGAGACAAAATTGCTCTGTATTCCTATAGACCAAGTCTTGACATAAGGATACTGTCTGTTTAAGCATTAACATACTATTCTATTTTTTTCCCCATTTGAAACAGGACCTAAATAGCAGAACAAACCCAGCTGCAAATATCAGCTATCACTATCTTTTCATTTTACATTTCACAAATATGGTAGAGCTGCTGTGTTTGTAGTTTTCCACACAGCTGAAAAAGTCAGCACTGAATTACTCACCAGCCTTTGGAAGTCATTTATATACTCCGGCTTCTGTAAGCTATAGAGCACTAGCATTCACAGTCTAGAAGACTTAATCACTTCCTTTCTCTATTCTGATATATATCAGGATGTATATATCTTTATGGTTCCTAGGTGATAAGCTGTCAGCTTTACATCCTCTGCTGATTGTTCTGGAATTTCTTCACAAATACGTTGAGGAAGATAAAAAGATGAGCAAACAGAGTCAGAAATGTCTGTGATGAATAAAATCTCCTGAATCCTCCTTCAAAAACAAACACTTCAGCTGCATCACACTTGAAATCTGCTATTCATTCTGCGAGGCCTACTATTGTAGTAGTCAGTACCCACCATCCTGCACATGGGACAGAAAAGGAGACGCAAGATACTTCAACCGAACTTTTGGTTAAAGGAAAGTTGTGCTGGAAAAGGGCTGAGTCCACTACTGTGGGTGCAATTTCATGCTGCAGAGTACTTGATTTAATAGCTAATTGTCTCTGAAAGCATCATCCCCATAACCCTCCCTGCACTCAGCATGGGCTCACACCACTTTGCTGGCACTCTCCCCACACTTCATGGGGAGACAATCTAGTGAGTAGAAAACTACTGCCAAATGAAAAGTATAGGGAAGAAAGCATCATGCCTTTTAGCAACAGCTAGCTCTCGTTTGCTTAGCTGTATTATTAATGGGACACTTGGGAATTAGAAGAACATGCTGACCCTTGTAAATCCAGCAGTTTGGGTGGTGGAGGCTTCTGTGTTGCAGAGCATTACTGGATATAGAAAGGATAGGTTTTGCTCTCTAATTACAGATTTACATTGGTGAGTTTTCTTTCATTATGTACAACTAGCAGAATTTGCTCCTGTGAGTGGACAGTGTAATCTAGGCTTGTATGTCCAGTAATGCTCATTTCAACAAGAGGTTCCTACCAGTTCAGCTAACAGTGTTGTTTTACCTGTTCTGCACAAGCAGGCACACAAACACACAATAAAAAAATAGTGCAGTTTGTTCTGGGCTTCCTTTGATTCAGTGTTGGCCACTTAGGAATTAGCTTAAATCTGACTGCAATAACATATTTTTATTATAATGCCAGCACAAAAAGTGTGCCCCAGTCTCCAGAATGATTGAAACCATGATAAACACAGGCCAACAGCACTTCATTTAGTGTTGAACATAGTAGCAGCTGCCGCCCACCCTAAAATCTACAGTTAGTGATGGTGGCCCCTGATCTGCTTTGTACATTTTTGTAGGGGTTATAGCATTTTTCCAGGATGTATGAGAACTTGTGCCGGATCCTCCTTGGCCTCTGAGAGTTCAACCACTTTCAATTGCAGCTCTGTAGGAACACCCTCAACCTTTGGTTGCCATCCTGAAAGGAGTGCCAGACTCATGAGGCCATGGCTTTACCAGGTCTCAAGGAATTTTCTGAAGAGCAGACAGAAGCACTGTTGGTTGGTTTGCTGGTGTGCATATGAGTCAGGTTCAGTTGCCTAAAAAAACACGTCTACTGCCATTTGAGATGCTCTGGGGTAACCTGCCTTGGTCTCCAGATGGGTGCACCTTTCCAGTCAGCATTGTGTTATATTTGCCAGTCCCATTTTGGATACCCTAGGCATCTCAAATGGTATGAGGTGTTTCCTTTTAGGCAGCTGTGACTGCTCTATGACTGACCTGGCTGAAAGCTTTAGCTCCAGGATGAGACGTACAGCTGAGAATCGCCATCAGAGCAATGCAAGAAGTTAGTCAATGGTTAACTTTGTAGATTCTCTGTTCTCTTCTTATTATTTCCTCCTGGCTGGGTAAGACAGCTCTGTGTTCAGTGTGTGACTTGCCAGAACTGTTCTCATGGGTGTCTGCCGCTCCTCATGTCCTGTGAACCTGAGAGCCTCCACTGCAGTCATGGCATTCGCTGGGTGACCTGGGTTCCTAAAGGCTTGGCTCACCCAGGCCTTTCTGCCTAAGTAATGTCTGAATATGCAACATAGGTCCTTTTGTAAATTTGCACCCACTGCTTAATCAGGTCTCTGTGAGTTAGTAACTTGTGGACCGGATGCCGAGAGGAACTCTCGTGGCACAGCTGAGGAATATGTGGAAGTAACCCCAAAGGACCCCAAATCTAACCTTACTAGTGGATGCTTAAGCAGTCAGGTAAAGTAGTGACTGGAGGAGCAATCATCCTGGTCAGAGGGGTCTCCCTTGACTCACAGAGATGAGGGAGCAGCAAAGAGGGAACTTTATCATTGTCCGGGCTGTCACTGCTGTGGGAATGAAATGGACTTCAGTCTCCTGATAAGTCCTGCTGCTTTGCAGCAGGAATTCAAAGGGTGGCTTGGTATCACTGTAGCCCCTCAAAAAGATGCATGTGTTGGTTAGAGAACAGAAATATCCCACTGGGTGTGTGTTTTACTGCCTTTCCATGTGGAAACTTGTTCAGTCCCACCCAGAACTCTCAAAATAGCATGTGGAAATGTGTTCTTGCTTTCACATTCATTTTGTTCTGTCTTACACCTGTTAGACTTCACATATTCCACAAAAAGAAGCAGCCATTGCCTTTTCAAAAAAACAACTTTTTGCCAGAGCCAGCTGAACAGCTTGTGCTCCCGATCAGTTTAAAAAAAGCTGTTCACCTAAAACCACAGATAACTGAATCATATTCAACGAGGTCATCTATTCCCAGCTAAATAAATGACTTTTCTTCCAGGGTAATACAATCTTCTGTTACATGGAGATTAAATTACCAGGCTTAGAAAAAAAAGAAGTCTTAACCTTTTAAAATATTGAATGTTTGGGAATTTGCTTTCAACGGTCTTACTAGCAGAGCAGCCTACCAAAGCTTCTTCTTGGACAACTTTAGAAAGCATGTAAAGTATTTCCAGCATGTTATTAAATAAAAATTCAGTCTGGACGTTTTTTTCTCTACTGTCCCTAAACCAATCTATTTACCATCATTGCTGCTACAGATACAAATGGCTTGTGACTTTAAAAAGTCAATTAGGAGACTAGTTCTGAAACTCTCTTTTACCCAACTCCTGTCTGTGGCTGGTATGTTGCCAAGGGAGCTGCATCGTTTCCTAGTGCAGCAAATGAATAAAGTTAAATTTATATCTCACTATGTGCTAGAGAAAAAAGAGATGTAGTTCTGTATGCATTATCTTGAATATAAATCATACAGAGATCTCCACCTCCTCTGTCTGCTACAAGGCATGCATAAAAATGTCCCTCTGGAATAGAAATAAAACTGTAAAACACCATGTCTATAACTAGAGATGAGACAGATAGAGACTTCAGAAATGGATCCAGATTTCTAATACCACCCAAATCTCTGTGTGATCAAAGGTTTTGATTCTGACCCAATTCTAAATCACCATAACAGCCTGGATAAAACTCTGAATCCATAAATTGCTACCATTTTATACATTTATTTAACCATATGGAGCTATTTTCTCAAACTGGAACAGTACAAGGAGGGAAGGAAGCCTTGCTGAACATTATAAGACATAGGTGCAATCTTAGGTCAGCTACAGAGCTCTCTTGTGTCCTTGGGTAAATAATTTAATCCTGGATGGGATTTCCAGAGCGGGGCACAAAGGGACAGGGGAAGGGCTAGTGATATCATGAACTCTCATTCTCCTCTCTGCCAAGCTGCAGGTAAGCCCTGCATTTTCCATGCAGCATTTTGACTTTTCTCTGCTCCTCAATCCTACCCACCAGCTGTAGGAGCTGGGGAAGGCACAACTACACAACAGGGGGGATGCCTGACTCTGCAGTCATGGAGCCACCAGGCTCAGCCCTCAATTTTGAGGTGCTCCCCTACTGCCCCCACACCAGACTCAGCAGGGAGACCTGTGCATGCCTGCTGTCTGCCTACAGCTCTACCATATGCTCCCTGTCCTGCACCATGGGGCCGTTCCTGTGGTATGGCTTGCACGCACAGAGGGAGGGGAAAGACTGGGCTCAGCTCCCCTTTTCTAACACAACCTCTTGTCTTCTTCCCATGCCAAAGCTGCATTCACCCTGTGAAATGACCCACTGTCTTGATCTTTCAGGGTTTTTTTTTGAGGGATAAATGCTTCCCCAGTTCACAAGGTTGGTAGGCAGGGGAAGAACATTATTAAACTTTGGGGCACTGAGATCTAGCAGTTGTGAAGACACAGATTGACCAGCAATAGGGAGATGACTGACATATTTTGTGAATTTAGCCAAAACCATAAGGTAATGTTTTAAAGAAAATATTATGGCTCTGTTGTGTTTTTTTCCTAAGTAAAATTCTATTTTGAATTAAACCTCACTTCGCCCTTATAAAAGTTCTAAACCAAAACTAAATACTTGAATTTGGGGCAAAATGTTTTGTCCCAAACAAATGTATATTTAGTATAAGAGGCAAGCAAAAAAAACAGTTCTAACCACAGCTCTCTAAATGATCCTTGCTTTCTTTTTTAGTATATTTATAGTGGCTTTCTGCTGAGTGCAGCAGTTGAATCAGTCCCACCTGACTTTCAGATCAGACAAAGACATGAGTTGGATTTAGTCAAGTCACTCAACTTACTCTCACTGATTATGTTACATCCCCATATGTTACATCCTTCTGAAGTACTGTGCATATATTGTGCCTTTCAGAGATGTCCTAAAATTAATTAATGAGCCATGAAAGTGTGATGAGGAGTGCTTGTATTTTTCTCAGTAAGAAAGGACCTTATGTATCACTGTGTAATATGTCATTAGGCTTGACTGAAAATTATCTCTCATAGTCACAAATAAATATGACTTGGTTCAAATTTAGTATGACTCTTAAAAATCAGCAAGTGAGTTTTGTTGTTAGGCAGAGAAATGGAGGGGGTGGGACAGGATCATAGTCAATAAGTCCTCTCCCTTCTTTGGCAGTGTTCACCCCCACTACACACTTTTTCTCTTTGTTCACAGAGGGAATTACTAAAACTAGGAAAAGGTCAAAGACATTTCTTCTCTGTATTTACGGAAAATGCCTGCTTTACTGTTTTTAAGGTAGAGAGGTCAAGTGAAAGGAAGTGTTACTTTTATCATACAGTAACAATTCCTGTTCTAAATGCAAACATTACTTCAAAAGCGTCACATTTTAAAGTGCAACTGTTCCTCTTCAACCTTCTAAAGCTGTTCCCCATTTTCCTGGTAGAAAGTGAAGAGAGGGAAACTAAAGGGATGGGGAGGGAAGCATTTAGGATTAGAATTAGAACAAAAATTTGAAAGGCCAGAAAACTTCCAGTTGCTTTAAAAAAAAAATTAAAAGGCAAATCTTTAAAATGCTTTTGAGGAATTGGTGCTGGTTCCTGAAGGCTTCCAGTCTGACAGAGACACTATTTCATTTTCTCAGTCCCGTACAGAGAAAATCTGAGCTCCTGAGTGCTGTGTGGAGAAGCCATACGGGAAGCTTTGTAAGCCTCTGGCAAATATCTGTATAAAACATGCACTTGTTTAGTACTTCTGCATGCAAAACACAAAATGGCAATGAATGAGACCTCACAGCACCTGTGTGAGGCAACAAATCACATTCTCAACCTACAGATGGTGAAACTGGACCTACCTGTGCTCCTGGTAGCCTCATCTCTGAGAAAGAAGATAGCATAAAATGTTGCTGCTCTAAGCCAGCATTACAAATATATAGTTAACAACAGAAGGCTGGTAGAGAAGGAGGGAGAGAAGAAGGGAGGGAGGGAGGAATGATGAGCCCAGCACCTGGCTGGGAGGAATATGTGATCCAGGTCAGGCTCCCAGGCCTCCCTTCTGCCTAGAACTGTCACCCCAGAGCTGATAAGTGTGAGTGCTCTGCCAAGATACAGATATTAGCACTGCATTTATTTAGTAACTCAAGAATATGTACATTTTTTAACTTATGCAAGAAATATAAATGCAAATTAGCTCTGACTGTGTAGTAGCATTACAGCATCCCTCAGTGCATGGGGGACCCCCTCCTCCTCCCGACACTCATCATCACACTAACTTGCAAAGGCACATTATTAAGCTTTATCTTGGTGGACTGTAGACCTGTCACGACTCAGAGAGATGACGTCTGGTCTTCAAGGAGCAGTGAGCTGGACAATACCACTCATGGCTTTCACCCAGGGAAGGCACATACTGCAATGCAAAAATGTAAATCAGTTGTTACCAAGGCAAACTGTCACTGTGTGACTGTTATCAGGTTTGTCCATAACAAGAATGAAAAATGGGAACATCAGTCTTTCCCATTTCACATATATCTTTCCCACTCAATATTCTCCTAGAATATTGAGCTTGGAATATTGGAACACCTTTATTGAACGTTAGGGTATATTGTACAAAGCATTAACTCAGCTTCATAATGCCATTAGCAAACAAGCAATTACAGGCATCTAAACTGAACTTCATGGCAGGTAAATATGGAGAAGCAGCCTTCATTCATCCTGTAAATAGTGTTTAAAACCATCCTATCTTTTAATTATTCAGATACCACATAGCATACTATGAATTATTACCCACGCACAGCCATTTTTATGTGTTAAAATTTTCCTAGTCATTTCTACATAGAGGCAGCTCAGAAACTGCAACTATTCCTTCTACAGACTGTCATCAATAACAACAGTCTTTCTCACACCAGTAATAAATGTTGAATTTAGCAGCAAATGTGCAAGCAAGAAAATGTATCCACAAGATTGTTTATTGCATAGAGCATCAACCGATAGTAGTGGAAGGGATACAGTCTCTGTAGAGATCTTACATGCAAGCTAAGAGAGGCATTGGTAAGTTAGATTATACACCCATAGCTTAATTTAGCTCCCTTATGCCTAGGCATTATGATACATTGGCTAATTATATGATCACATACGGTGTTTCCCCATTTAACTCCTGCTTCCGTTGGAGCATAGGATGTTCCATAAATGGGCAGCTGTTCAGTAATTCTCTTCTTCCATTTCTTCCATGTAGGGACTCTGTGTTGCTCTGACTAAGCACCTTGCTGCATGAAATGGATATACTCATTTCCTTGTGTGCTTTTCCAAAGTGCGAGTCACTGGGAAATCAGACTGCTTCACAAATATCAGCAAAGTTATCTTTAGAGCTCCCCTGCGACAAAAGGTATTATCCCATTTTAGAGGCATGGCTGAAGCTTGTGCAAATCTTGTATCTTCTATACACCTGAATCTACTCCCATCTCTACCAAAAATTACTTAGTATCACCACAGCAATCCAGGCTGTGAAACAAAGATTCTGATACTGCTTTGCAAGGTGAGTGTGTGAAGCCTTCTTCAAAAAATCTCTGAAATGCAGAGAGGTTTTATCACCAGTCACTGGACAGGCTCCAGGCTACATAACTGAGAGCTCCTTTTGGCTCCCTATATAGGTCATCCTCCCAGAGGAAGGCCAAAGCAAAGCTGGCAGGTTTTGAGCATGTTTGTGTGGCATCCCTCATAAGGGAGAAGGAACTGGATAGCCCCGTATGCAATTATCCACAAGCAGATAACTAGAATGGAAAAAAAGTCAGTACAGCTAATTAGTCTAGTAAAGCAGTAAGAAAACTGATAGCAGAGCTAGGCAACTTTAGCTCTGCCTTACTCTGCCTGTAGTACATCCAAGGGCCAAAGTCTTCCTGGCTGTCTAAGTAAGCACAAGTGCATGCATAAGACCAACTCCTGCTTTGGCTGTGGGGAAAGAAGAGTATTTCCACTGAGATGGATTACTATCAGTCCAGCATTACAGAAGTTAATGGAATTATTTAGCCTGTACGTCTGCCTGGAAGCCATAGTTGGCCCAGACTGTATAACTGGAACATTAATGACTTCAGATGGCAGGTCATCTCATTAATTTCAACGAGGTTGTGTGGGTTGTGTCCATAGGTAGAAGTGATCCTCTCTTTTTCTGTAACTATAATGAAGTACTGCAGGAACATCCCAGAACTGACAATCAATAGCATAAGACAAGTTAAAGCTGGCAAAAGGTATGGTAACAGGATAGTATTGTGATAACAAATCTATCAGTTTCAAACAATATGGATTTTCAAACTGTATTTGTTATTGAATTTTCAATGCTTTCCACCCTCAATGAGAAAGCTTTTTTATATCAGGCAGCATATACAAAATACTATGTGAGATGGAAACATTTATTATAGACATTTTAATTGGATGAAAGTATCTGAGCACAAAGGAAATGTCTTTGCATAATTAGCTGTGTAATTCATTGCCACAGGAAGTCATGGAGGACAAGAGCATTCAGGATGCAGAGAGCAGATATTTATATCAATAAGTAGAATGAAGAGAGTTAGAATAGTAAACTCCTTAAAAATTGATATATGTGAAAGGAAGTCTGAAAGTTCATACATCCAGCCTTAAGTGACAAGGGGTCTGGAAAAAATGTTCTGTAACTCTATTTTGTGGAAGTTCGTGTACCTTTTTGAAGGGTCCGCTCCTTCAAACTTGGAAGTTTGATCCACTGTGGAAAGTTCTGTATCATGGCCTGGATGGAGTCCAGCTCCCTTTGCATTATAGGTATGTAAAATTCCCTTCAGTCTCAACAAATGCAGTAGTTTATAACATGCCAAAGGTGACTGACAGCACTGAGAACTGATCACAGAACAGAGTAGATATGGCTTTTTTCATGCCAAAGTGGTAGTCTCAGCTCTTGCTCAACTTTCATATAATCTGTAGTCAAGAACTGGGAGATGTAGATTTGATACCCAGTTCAGCCCAAAGGAAGGTTTAAACCTATTGTTCCCAATTTGTAAAGAGACTGTGTTATTTGTTACAGCATAGGCAAGAAGAATGGGGAAAAAGGCTGGAGAAAGAGGAAGACAGGTTTATAGGAAAACTGTGAGTGGGTATCTTTAGCCCTGCCAGTTGAAACTATGCAATTGTGAAAGGAAGAATGCAAAAATAATGGTCCAGGGAAAAAGAATTCAGGAAAGAGCCTGACTCCATGCCTCCGGGATGTGGGAATTCCATGCTCTGGACTACTCCCAGGAATACTTTTAATCCATTTTCCATTAATCATTGGATAAAATCTAGGGAGGAGAAAAAAGAAAAAAGACCACAGTGGAACAGGGCTTAGAACTGACTGGCAAAATCACCTCAGCACCAAATAGTTAGGCCTAGCATCACTCTTCAATTCCTTTGTACAACTACACAAAGATCATTGAGCTGGTGATTAAGGACCCTGTGGACTTGCAGACTTGCAGACTTGCTCAGTTTCTGTAAATCTTACTCACTTTCAGTAAATCTTCTTTGGATAACTTGGTATGCAGGTGTTTAAAATAAGAATGGATAATTTGCTTATTTGCAAGAACCTGTCAAGAAGTAACCAGGTTACCCGGAAAAAGGGGTTTTCTCATGACTCTGAGCAACAAAGTATAGCAGAATGACTAAATTAGCACTTCCACTTTCACTTAACTTGAGACCACAAACAGCTAGTGCTTTTTGCATGTGGGTCCTTTACAGATAATCACATATCTGTATGGCTGGGCTGTTCTCAGCTCCCACATGCAGAAGGGCCAAATGCTAGGGCACCTGTCCAAAGGGCCAGATCCCAAGCAAATGGCATGATTCTCAGTTTGGTAAGTTATGCCTTGGTAGGTTATGCCTTCAGCCAACTAGAATTAACCTTTAACACAGCCATTCTGATACAGATCACTTTTTATTTCTGATCCAGCAAAGAAAAGGAAAATTTCCATTCCATTCATAGCAAAAGCAACAGTTGCCCTCCTCCCAGTTAAGCAGGATTGGCCTTCCAGCTCTCTAAGGAAATGGCCTCCTCCCACAAGGAACCTCTTGACATTTCTTAGTGGTGGAGAAGCAGGCACACACCCTTCCCCACAGGGCTGGGATCAAACCAGTCTTCTTGGCTGGCTGGGCTGGAAGCTTATTTAAACCTGCCAGCTCTGACTAAGGTCCCTGGGCTGATTCCCAGCACCTGCACTTAATTTTCCTCCAGAGCATGTGGGGCCAGTTGTACTTCTGGGTCCTTAAAGAGCTCATACCCCTCACTGCACCCCTCAGTGTGCCTGGGCCTGCAGGACTGCAGAGAGGCTGGGAAGGGCGCTAGCTCTAGGATGCTACTTCTTGCACTAGGCTTGCACCAGCTGAGGAAATCATGGATTAAGTTGTGGCTCAGCAGCCTGGCAGCTTTCTACACTTGCCCTGAAGGGAAAGGGCTGCCTCTGGGCCCCTGTAAGGGTCTGCCTCCTGCAGCCTGCCGGTCAGGAGGATGGTGTCCTGGTGGGTGCTATGAGTCGGAGAGCCATGCAAGCAAAGAGGTTAAGGTTGCAGAACACTTTGCTGCTTAAATGAAGTGACCTCTTTTCGCAATGTGCTACCTATCTTTAAGGGATTATGACAATCTGGTCTGGAAGTGTAGGGAGAGACTGGAGGTTGTATGGGGAAGGGGACTGCTGAAGAACTCTTATGAGTAAAATCCCACTTCAGCTGCTAAACTAACTAAAATAACACTGTAAAATAGGCACTAAAAGCTATTCAGTTTGTATCACTCTAGGGCTATTTGCAAGGTAGTTTACAAGGGCTTTTTACACAACAAATATTTCAGACTAAACCCTGTTCTCATTTACATCCTTGGAATTTCATTTAAGGTCATGGGGTTGTATGCTCTATTGCATTGAGTATTAAGTGGGAAATGTGCACAAAAAATCAAATGAGTCACACTAAAGCAAGACTATTCCCTGCAGTCTCTAGAATTGTACTGTTAAACTCTGAGATGGAGAGTTTAACAAAGGCTGGAGACCATTATCTTGCAGTCGCTAACCACTTGCAATTTGCAGTCAGATTTTAGCTGTATAAGCACTGCAGGATTTGGCTACTGTTGAACTTCTGGGAATGTTACATTCACTCAAAATCTGACAGAGGCAAATTTTTTGTCAAGAAGTGGATAAATGAAATGCTATTGTTTTGTTAATATAGGGATTGTTCAAAATTCAGAAGATCAACTGAGAATCTAAGTTTAAAATGCATCACTTGATATTTGGCGCTTTATTAAAGCAGTGTCAATTCCCAGTTTTTTCTTTGATTATACATGCATATGCTCAATGTGATTACAATTCTGTACTGTGCATACATGATCTCTATGTCATGCACAAATGTGGAACCTTTTTGTACAATTTGTACAAAAGGTACAATTAGGAATGTCTTTCCCTTACTTTTATCTTAAGAAGCAGCTTCTGCCTAACTAGTGTGTTTTTGGATTAAAGTGTTCCTAGGGCATTCCATTTTCTTTGTCCAATAAGCCAATTTCTTTTGGAAAACAGGGAAATTGTTATCTGCTTTATGCACAAAATAATGCTTAAGTATATAATTACATTTTGGGAAATTATTTCAAACACAGAAACACCAATAAACACCCATAGCAGTATTTTTCAGAAATGAAACAACAAGCTAAAAGTGGGATTCATCTCAAATAACTTTTTCATCTAAAAGTAGTGTGTCTTATGTAAGCTATTCACTTAGGCTCCCTCTGCAATCTAAAGAGCAAGAGAAAAGAGGAAGAGAGAAACCCCACGACGCCCTTTGTCCCATCCTATAATGGGGCTTTCAGAAAGAGGATTTTCTCCCAAAGCTAACAATTTTGATCACTAACTAGAGAAACACAGGATTAAAACTTTATTTTTTAAATGGCTAAAACTGTGTGAATAAATCCCACCCTGCAGTACTTCCAGAAGCCTCACACAATACCTCAGGCATGGCAACTCAGTTCTGTGCTAGAGATAAAATATCGTTACTCTTTCCCTGCTCCCCAGGAAACCCATTTGAACTCCACTTTTCAAAGTTCCCTTAAGACTTTATTCTTCCACAGGACTTTCATGGTGTGTGTTTGGACATTTGACTTCTGCTGAAGTCCTGTGTTACTGTGTGTCCTCTGGAAATACAAGCGTTACAGGTTAGCCAGATGTGGAACTAGCAAGGCACCCTGCACTAAATAAACAGAATCTACACAGCTTTGTTTCCTATTATGCACATTGGCCTTATATAGCTCTATATTTCTTCACTCTTAAATTATTCACGTGCCCCAACTCATTCAGGACACTATCGTTTGATCTTTTTCTTTCTTTCTTTCTTTCTTTCTTTTATTCTGTTTCTTCATTCCTGAAGCTGTCTGTTACCATGTAGGTTTTTTAATATGTTTTCCTCAAACATAAATTATCCATCACCTGTGCCTTATTTGGGTGCTTGTTTGGATTAAATACTCAGAACAGATAAATTGGGAGTAGGACCATTTGACTTCTAAACATGTGCTTCCTATTAGCTAGCTTACCATTGCTAACTATGCTACATTTAATATCATTAGTCATTTAAGCCGTAAGAAGAAATATTCATTATCTTTGTTGGTTTAAACATAAGACAAATGAACAAGCTAGTGGAAATTACATCCCATCACAAGCCATCCCCAGACCCTCCCTTCTGGCTCTCCTGAGGCTGCTAGCATGAATAAATACCCTGTGATGATGCAGCATTGCAAAACCCCGGGGTTCCTCGAACAGCTTTGCCACAAACACCTCCCTAGTCACCGAGCCAGCTGCTCCAGTATGAGAGCCTGCGTGGATGTCGGGAGACATGCGAATGTCCATGCATTCTCCTACACATAGGGTTACACCAGCCTAATCCCACCATACAGCCTTTCTCTGAGCAGTCTAAACACAGATGCAGCCTTTGCCCCCATGGGGTTACACCTTCATGCTCTGCCTTACAGAGAGTTGTTCACTGCAGCACACGTATGCCTGCAGGTTAGATTTGTGATAGTCTGCTGAGAGGATTTGAGGATGGATATAGCTGGGGATCCTTAATGTTGCCCTATACAGTACTCCAAAAGAAAAGCTAAAACAGTAATATAATATTTTTTTTCCTTCAACAGAAAATATAGTTTTTGTTTGCTTGTTTTAAAATGAAAGTGTAAATCTGCAGGGTTATTTGATTGTGGCCTCTCTAAAAGGTGTTATGGCTGTAATGAAATATGTTTGGTATACACTTGGATGTAAAGATATAAATTTTCTGTGGTAAAAATGTACAGTGTTTGAGAAACACACATAAATAAGCTATATGTACTGAAGATTTTAGTGTTCCTTCAAATTTTCACACCAGGGTATATATCTGAACATAAAAAATAGATGCATGTAATGACAATTCAGGATAAATGTTAACGGACACTTGAAGCTGATGTCCAAACTTCCTCTTTTCTGTTTAGAATAATCTTCTGCAGACTTGAGGATGCAAATCTCTTGTGGGTTCACCTTGTGTGAGCACACTGGTTTGCTGCTGCTGGACTAGAAACAGTGAGCTGTAGGCACTAGGTCTTTTATCAAGGTATTTTCTCTTAAAGACGATAAAGCTGAAGCTGAGAGTTGGACAGTTTCTGGGCCTGATCTTGGTGTTTCTGTGCAGACTTGGTGTAACAAGTATTTTCACACTGAAGCATTTTTTATTTTCCTTAGCATTTTTCAGACTTTCTATGTCATCTACAAGTTCATTACCTAAGTGATCTTCTTACATGCTCTGCTTTGGGTTCATCTATGTGATTGTGTAGGGTTATCTGCATGTTTAACTGCTTGACTGACACAGGAATAACTTTACTGTACAGTTTGTTACTGCAATATATAGGCCCCAATCATGGACCCATGTTGTTCTACACATGGTATTTCTTAGTTCTTTGTTTAGTCCTTTAAGCCTGCACTTAAAGAGTCTTCATGGTAATATATAGAGGAGGAATACAAAAATATTTGTTAAAAACTATTTCAGCTGCTTGGCAAATTAGCATGCCATTTCCAGACTGGCAATGTTTTAAATTGAGTTGCGACTTCATCTAGTGAAGAAAAAGAGGAAACATTCTCTGTCATAGTAGCTTCTACTTCTGCTTACCTCAAAGGCAGTGCTTCCACTGAAATCACTGGTGCAAGAGCGTGTTCTTACATTGTAAATATAAACAATCAACAAAATACATTACAGTTTTCTAGAACTAGTTCATGAGATGTATGTGGCAAATAACTCCTATTGATGGCAAGGAAGCAATGTGTAGAACTCCAATGAACCGATGAAAAAATAGACTGAAAGAAATCGGCAACATTGCAGTATTGCTTGATTCACATGCTTAAATATTCGTGTCCTCTGCACTTTCTCAGTGAGAATACATAATGCAATCAGGAATAAAATGCAGATTTCTAGTTAAGGAACTTAACTATTTCTTAACAAAAGGAGCCAGCAGTAACTACTGTGATGCCGTGCTGGGACTGACATAAATACCTTTGGTTTACAGCACTAATTGTGCTATGATCTATTTTTCTGTTGTTTTGGGGTTTGGTTTTGTTACTTTTAACTATTCAGTATCATTGAATCCAGGTCACGTTCAATGTCATTGCAATCTTTCTAACTGTTCTGAGGAAAAACAACACAATTTGTACATACAGCTGAGGGTGGTAAATATGAAGGATGAAGAAAAAGGAAACATTTCGAATATCATCTTCAGAAGCAGAAAATTTTCTCTGTGTGTACCCCATGGATGTTTTAAAGCTTATATTTGTAAGTGTCTCTTTCCTAAGAGGTGATGTACTTTGACCTTGATCTTTAATATATCACTGTCAGTGTCATATGCGCACATATGTACATGATGCAAATCCTCTTTGAGCTGGCATGTAAATCAAAACAGAAATACCCAGAGATTTGTTCTGCTTAAAAGTAATTGTTGTAATTGCCCGCCTTGCCATTTTCTTCCACCATAACTTCTGCCATCTTGTCAGTCTGAAAGTTTGCAGGGAGCAAGGGGATCCCCTTTAGCCCCTTGTTTTACCAGTGTGGGATTGTGAACTGTTTCTTGAAATTAGTAGAGGAATATTCACCAGAACTGCAGAAAGCTGGAGTTAGGGAATCTAAAATGAAGCTCAGAATGTATGTCAAACTTTAGGCATAATATCACCTGATTAAAAAAGGATATTTCTTGTTAAGCACTGGAAGACACTGTCCTCTCTCACATGCCATTATTTATCTTGCCCTTATAGTAGCTACCACTTTCTGATCTAGCATTCCTTTTACCACAGAAGTTTCTACTGAAGTTAATGAAAAATGTGAGTGTTCAAGGAATGGAGCTCTATTTGAATGTTGTAGCATAAAGATGCAAATTAGAATCAGTATTAAAACTAATGAAAATAGATGGAATTCTAGAGCATAGTTTGTATTGAGTAAAAGTAATTTGTTCTGACATTTTGAACAAACATTACAAATAAATCACAAGGTTCTTTATTATACATACTGCTTTACTGTCAAATAATTTGGCAAAAAGCTAGCTGGTATTACAGAATAGTTTTTAGTTATCACTGTCAGCTTCAGTTTTGAACTGGATTTAGGAATTTAGGAATTTACTAGAGTGTTCTTCCATGGTTTTTGTCTCAACAGGGATTTCTGTAGAGGTCCTGTGGGAGACAGGACAAAATGGGATGACACATGCATTGAGGTTGGGTTCAGCTCCTGTATCAGGAAAGCCAGATTTAGGTGTTTAACTGGCAGTCCAGCCTCCTGGTATAGTCATTGGAGATCTAATTGATGTAGAGTGATTTTGCTCACTCTAAGATATATATGTCCTGGCTGGTCAGCTGAGATAGATAACCCTCTAATCTCCACTGACAGAACTGATTAGACTTCCCTGAGCTATCATGGGAACTACGATAGTTCCCTGAATTACATACCTAAATTTAGGCATCATAACTGGAACTGAATTCCACTCACAGAATTTTTCTATCATACATGTGACCTTACAAAAGAGTAAATCAGGGGACATTTCTAACTAGAAGCCATGGAACAAATTTAGTACTTCCTACCATCACAAAAGTAGTAGCTACTATTCTATCAAGGTCCTTGGTGTTCAGCCTCTCTACCTGGTATCTGACTGCCATTTGATGCTCTACCTGGCTACAGTCAATGGAAGTCACTTCTTTCACATTGTTTCTTGCACAGGCTCCCAGACTGGCCCAAGAAGCTATAAGGAAGAGCACCTTACATATCATGTCATGTGTTGAATTACTGAATATTTTAAAAGTTCCCAAATCCTTGTTTAAAGGTTGCATCCAAAAGAAATAAAGGGTCTTGTATTTTACTCTAAAATAACTCCTGAAAACAAGCCAGATTGAAGTAAATGGAAAAATAAAGCATTAAAAAAAATATGTAGAAAATCTAATCTGTAAGTGGACTTTGAATATGAGCTGTTCCTATGTGAATTTAGCCAGGAAAGAAAACATGTAAGTCTCAAGGTAGGTGAGTAATGTCAGCAAGAGTCTGTAGTTTAGGGACTATAAAAATTATTCTCCACACTGCTTCTGTCTGAAACTTAGTGATATAGGTATAAATCATATTCATGACAGGCAAGATAAGGTTTTAAGTAAAGGAAAAGTGAAAAAAAATAAGTTTGGATAGTAATGTGAGATAGGAAAGAGAAGGTTCTGACTCAAAAATTCATTTTCTAAGAGAGTTTTCACTTCTTTCACTATAGAAGGACTTAAACTGTAGGGAGATGGTTGCTCAGAGCGGATGCCAAGTTTTGCACATGGACATTCTCACAATGTGAATGCAGGGAACCAATTGCAGAAGCACCAGTAGTTCTACCTGGCATATGTTGCAGCAAATGCACTCTGTCAGCTTTGTTTTGGTTCTGCATATTCAACTTCAGTATAAAAGCTTCTGGATCAAAGCACTATCAGAGCAGCCCTTAGCCTTGTGGTTGCCCCAGCCAACACTGGAGAGATGTCAACTCAACATTCAAGTAGAAAGTATTGGAGACTTATAATGGAATAGATTATATTTACCACTGTAATTTTCTTCCAGGCCTTGGAATCAGGGAGAGTTTTATCTGACTCAAGATTTAGGCTCCTTCTTACCTAGGGTGAATCTTGACCACACTGAGGTCAGTGTCACACATCTTGGTAGCCTGTCCTGATCAGGTGACATTTCTCCTGGACCTACAGGATAGGAACTAACTGCCTCCCTGAATCATGAAGTGAAAAGAATGTTTCTTTCAAAGATGTGCTATAGAGTTAAAATCAAGATTGTCTATTCCTTTGACTACTTTTTTACAGCTAAAATCTATTACAGACAGGTAAAGATAGCTAAAACATTAATGGCAAAGTTGTATTTGTTTCAATTTGTAGATCAGAGACTAATTACATAATTATTACACAGAAATTACAGTAAAACTACTGTAGTTTCATGTTGCCTGCAATTACTAATCGATATAACCTGGCTAGTGCATGACTGAGTTATTACAGTATAGATTCAACCAAGTTAGTGTATCTGGAATCTAAAAATATGTATTAAATCTGAAACTAAGTATTCAGTAAGTACCTCAGTCATGTAGGTAATCTGCAGCTTTTGGAACTGGTGTGTTCAGGGAAGTATAATCAAAGCCTAATTGCAACGTCGTTGCAGCACAATTAAAGTGTAAGTTGAAACCGCTGCTTGATGTAGTCTTAAACCAAGATATTACAATGTTAAAAAATAATGATGTAGCTAAAGGATATGGAAATCTTTAAACTTACTTTTACTTCATGACTAGTATACAACATACAAGTACAAGTAGCTATTTCCATTTGTTTAAAAAAAATCAGTGTCAACTCTCTAAGTTGTCAGTCTGCAAATTTAGGATTGAAAACCTGCCTGACCACAAAGTATATATAATTTGTATTTGTGCTTTTTCCATGTCATGCCATAATCTCAGAAAGGGAGAACAAAAACCAAGAAGCATAGTAGGATCTTCCAGATGTCTTCCATGGGCTGGGAAAAATACCAAAATAATAAAGTAAGCATAGAAGGGCCTTATGTGATCTAGTCTGTCTCATGAATAACTTACCCAGTGATTTCCCCTTCCAGCCCAAACTTTTGTTTGAGCCATTGCAAATCATTTTGTGAGACATTCACTCATGGTTTAAAAACTGCAAGTGATGGCTTAGTTATTATTCACCTTTCCTGTTGAAAAGCAACGGTTTCTAGGCTGAATTTGTCTGGCTGTAGTTTCCGACCATTGGACTGCGTATCTTTTTCTGCTGGATTGATGTGTTGCCCACTGTAAAACGTCTTCTACATTTAGGTTCTTTTACACTGTGATAAAATTAACTTTTAACCTTTTCTTCAATAATCAGAATAGATGAAACTTCTAGATTTTCTCACCAGAAGACGTTTTCCAGAACATTGCTCATTCTTTCCCAGCTCTTTCCTGAACACTTTTAATTTCCAGATAGGACAGTGTCCCTCAGCTCCTCACCTGGGACATCTGGGTCTCTCTGAACCCACTGGCAGGGATAACCAGTGCCTGTCCCACTGCAGTATCGGCAGGAGGTGAGTGGACGTGGCCAGTCTCTGTCTGTGGGCACTGCTGGGCAATGCAGAGCTGCCCAGGGCATCGAGCTGGCCTGCCACCAGGCAGCCTTGGTGCTATGCAGGAGAAACCAGGAGCTGGAAACCTGAACCAGCCTCCTGAGAAATGAAAGTGGCAGCTCCATCAGCACACATAGTCAGTTATATATTTTGAAGGAATCAACATCAGGTACAAAAGAATAATGCTGTTTGCTTACTTCTCCTTGGCATTAGTCTACTTATACGCTGAAGGATATGATTTGCTCTTTCAGTTGTCACATTGTATTGCTTATCTACTACAGCTCCTAAGTCCTTCTAAAAGCCACTGCTTCCTCAGATATGACCCCCTTATAAACAGGATTTATTTTCTTCAGAAATATGACCTTACATTTGATTGTGCTGAAACATGCATTCAAATGAACCCACCTTACCAAGTGATCCAGATCTGTGCCCATCATCTTTTCTCTCTTCATTGTTTTCTTTTTATTTACTACAAATTTTATCAGCAATGATTTAATATTTCCTTCAAGATCTATGATAAAAATATTGAATGGGATGAGAGCAGCTCCCTGGAGGCTTCTGCTTAAAAAAACCTTAGTGAGTGCAAATGCCTCTCTGAGATCTACCAATTGAACAATTCTTAATCCTTTTAAAATGAGTCTGCACTGATTTTTGTGTACAGCCAATTTTTGTAAGAACGTTTTGAAGGATTTAGTCGAATGCCTTATAGAAGTGGGGTAACAGAATCAAATTCGTGATGTCACAAAACTTTTGAGGCAAATTAAAAAAAACAGAAGGCCAATATTGATCGAATCACTTGTTCTTTGACTCCTTGCTGATTGTTTTCCCTGACAGCCTTTCCTGGATTTTATCAGGGACCAATGTTAATCTGAGCCTGTCTGTAGCCTTGTGAGTTTGAAGTCTTGATCATTCTAAGATTTATTAAAAGTTCTAACATTAATAATTCAAAGAGCCACAATTTTTAATACTTATAGATACAAATCATCCAGTCCTACAGATTCAAAAATACCTGAACAGTATATGTGGGAATGAGCATCCTCTCCGCTGTGCAGGGAGCAGAGGAGCATTCCCTGGTGACTGACTTTGGCTGACATCACCTCAGTTCCTCTCAGCACCTGAGGGAAGTGTTGGTTGAGTACTTCAGCCTTTTGCACTTTGTGATCAATGATCCTGCCAGCACTGTCTAACAGTAGGTCCATGTCGTTAATAGGATTTCATTTCATTTGCTCCTGGCGTGTGTAAATAATTCCTCCTCATGAGCTTTAGCCCAGCTAGCCATTGATGCCTCTTCTCTCTCTTATTAATTAGTTATATTTCTTACCTCTTGATTTCTATCCATTGCTATCAGTGTCATTTTGTTTTTAATAGTATCTCTACCTCCATTTCATCATTTAATGAAGGGAAGCATTTAGCCTCCAAGGAACTGAAGAGTCCTTGCACAGATATGGATAATTACGAGTTACTGTTCTGCTTTCTGCAGAATTTGCTTTCTCTTTACCTGAAATAGAGGAAATATACATCAGAGCACAGAACTGGGCCTTTCTAAAACGGTGTCTTTCGGGTTCATCAGGTGTGCAGTCAGCTCTGTCCCTGTGGCTCATCTCAGCATTGAATTTCCTCAAGGCTTCTCAGCAGGACGAACAAAACTGAACGTGGAGCAGAGCTGCTGAGCCAGCAGTGGCAGGGAGGTAGGATGGGGAGTCTGGGAGAAATCCTGGAGGAGGTGGCTCCCTGCTCCGGCCCCACTGAAGAGAGTGAGAGGCTGCGACAGCTGTTCCTCTGAAGGGCTCCCCACTGCCCCATCCCAAAAGCCGCCAGTGCCCCTGTGTTTTGAGCTGTTTCCCCTTGGATGTAGCACCGCTGGGGCACAGCAGCTTTTCCAACCATGGCAGCCCACTGTCGTAGCCTATTTAACTATGACTAGCACGGCCCCATGCTACTATACGGAGATGGCTGGCAAGCTGTGGGCTACAGGCAGCATAGCCATGTCGGCATGCATCCTGGCCTGGCATGAAAACTTGCCCAAGAAGATGGGCAAATGCCAGGCAACTAGCTCAAATTTAATTCAGTGCTGCCATAGGTATGTTCATAGCCCCAAGCCATTGCTTATCATTATCCTGAAGTTGATGTTGAAATATTTTGCCCTACTTGCTTTTGCTCCATTTTTGTTCAGCTTTGGGAAACTGGCGTCTTTGAAGAAGTAAGTGTATGTACTACTGTAGTGCTGGTCTTGACAGCTTGACTGCTGGTCAAGGCTATCTGATAGCATGTAGCATGTAAACTGGATCATGAGCACTTACAGCCAACAGTTTATTAGTTGACTGATTGACTTATCTGTGTTCAAGCTTAATATGGATTTATTCCTAAGTATTGTAATACATTTTGATAGACAAATCAGTAACATTACTAATGAATTACTGAACTGTCTAGAAAGGGTGTATATGCCTAACAGGTAAAGAGGAAGAGAATTTGGTAATGTGCAAACACTACCTGTAACTGATGATTTGTAATATACTATACTGTAAGAAAATGTTTGCATCTGAAAAGCCAGATAATGACATTTGAATTGATACATGCAGAATAAATATCAGCTGGTAAACTGGCAGAGAAAGTTTCAAATAAAATTACTGTCTGTATTAATAGTGTGCAATTTAATACATTAAACTTTACCTGCCAGACTCTAACTGATCTTTTAATAAATCCTTTCTGTGTTGTAAGCCATTGTTCATTAATATTAGTTTCCAAAATATGGAAAAGATCCTGTGTAGATATGGAAGATCACAAGATGCTGAAGTTACAAAGTGAACCAATTTACTGTTAAAATTATAAGGAGCACAATGACAGGAAGTAGTTGTCTTCTGCTTCTGAGCTGGAGGAAAAAAGGAGAAAGAACTAAACTAATTTAAGTTGAGAGGTCATTCTTTATGTGCTGTCCCAGTCCATTTTATCTCTGGCTGAAATTTCTTCCATCGTTCCTCCTACTTTTCTGACATCTGCCACGTGATACATGGCTGTGGTAGTTCTCAGAGCTTCAAATAACGGTAGAACAAAGATAGGCTAATTTCCTATCTCAATAAAATAAAAATAATAGTTAAGCGCCCTTCTTGTGAAGTAATAGAATTCAATAGAGACCAATGGAGACTGGGGGGCCATCGACTATTTTGCCAGTAAAGTATCTGGCAAAATTCATTCCAAATCCATCCAAAAATATCCTTAAGGCAGTAGCTGAAAAATTGTTATGATAAAGCAGCGTTGGTCTTTCCATTCACATTAGATATAAAGATACAGGACAAAAATGAGTGCTGGGTGCTTCTGAAAACATCCAGTTGCCACTATGCATGCTCATGGTGTGTCTGAACTGTGGTCACAGAAGTGGCTGTCTGACTTAGGCCTTAAAACAGTCTAGTCTTAGAGAGGTACAGATCATAGTGCAGTCTAGTTTTTCTGGTTTCTTAGCAGGACCCCAAATCCTGCCAAGTGTAGACACTGCCTAAGATGCAAGAGGTAGGATGTTGTATCTGGGCTAATGCTTCCCACAAAGACACCTTGACTACAGGCAACAGGAAACAGCAGTTTCATCTTGGGATGAAGGACTTCTGTGTGGATGTAAGAAGGAATACAACCAACTTTATATGTGTGTTGGAGGGCACCATAGCTGCATGAAAAAGGCAAAGGTATGCTTTGGCACAGCTTCCGATTAACTCTGTTACACGTCCTCTTGGTGTTAGTCAGGCTTTCTTGCTGCTTAGGCATGCATTCCTGCACCAGCAGCTCTCGTAACATGGGTAGGGAATTTACCAGTGTCCAGCGGGGACAGAGCCCCACCATCCCCACTGTTGGGTGCCAGTGGGTGATAAATGCTATATAAGAACAGACAGGCTGTGCCACTGGGCAGCTTCCCCCGCAATTGCTTATGGCAACAGGATGAAACACAAGGAAATGACAAACTCTTCATATCAGACCTGTTGCAGTATGGCTCATATGCAAGATATATCCCTAACAGAAGTTTTTACCTTAAATTGATTCTCAGTTACCATCAGAATCAACTTAAGATAAACCATAGACATTTGTAACCTGAAACCTTATACAGGAAATGTCCTGTCGACTTAACTATTCTGAGTTTACTGACAAGCAGTGAGATCAAGGTATCACACGCTAGCTGGTGGTGGCAGAAGCTTGCACAGTTACAAGACCTTAAACCAATGTGTAATGTTTCAGCTTTGCTTCCTCCCCAGATGCACCAGGGGCCACTAAGGAGATACCAAAAATATGCATACACGCTGGAGTAATTCAAAGAAATTTGCTTTAAAATACTGCAACTTAATGAAAGCATTTGCATTGTCAATGAGTATCATCTGAGAGACTAACATGTACTTTTATGTAAAGATCAGTCAGTTGCATTTACAACAAAGCAGAGCAAACTAAATCCAGACAGATAAAGATTTGTTAGCAATGTTAAATTTCATTTAAATTTCTCCATATTACATCCAAACCATATGTGGAAATAAAATCCATGCATAAAACTGCATATCCCTGTGCAGTTTATCAGATACGTGACATCTCAATCATCATACTAATCTACTTCCTGAAATACCTCTTGAGCATCTGCAAGTATTTCCTTTTGATTGCTTTTGTTTTCTTCCTCTGAAAGAAATAATTCTTTCTCTTGTGGCCATTCCAGTTCTCCTAAGCATATAATCCTCTATTCCTGTCCTGACTTAGGGCTAGCTAAACACAGTTATATCCTCCTAAAAATGCTGTGACTCAGAAATTTGTCTTCCAGTGGCCTCACATTGGAAGTGTCCACCTTCTCAGCAGAACCTCTTTTGGCTTTTGGCCTTGGGTTTTAAAGAAGGGGCCCTTCTAAGTATAGAAAAAAAATATTTTAGAGTATTTTAACAATTACTTTTTGTCTTTGTTCTAAGGTCTTTCTTCATCAAGATCATTTGCAGTTCAACTTATAGTAACAAAAAATACCTACAATCTGACATCAGGTCTCCCTGGCTATATTAATGTTAATAAATAAGATCAGAGTCTGTTCTCTGGCCCTGAGGGGAAGTGGCAAGTTGTGTTCCTACAACAAAACTTTCTTTTGCCCCTTCCTCCTGGACAGGGTGACCTCATTCATTCTGCCTTCTGGAAACAGTTCATGGCCTGTGTATCACCCAAACCATGCTTGGACTTGTTGCGGAAAGCACTGCTTGGCATGGGTCACATCTATGCCAGGTAATGTGCTGCTTCATCTGTTCAGTTACATAGGGTGGGTCAGGCCAGTGTGCTATCTGTTTAGATTGCTAAAATAGGCATAGCCCCTAAATCCCATAGGTAGGCATTTCCAGAAAGCTGCTCGGAGCATCTTGTCTCAACAGCTTGCTGGAGGAGCTAGGTGGAGAGATGTAGCGTACTGGTAGCTGTAGTAGGGGAAACAAAGAGGCTAGCCCTGCCAGCACTTGGCACCTCATCTACCTCATCTGCTCCTGTGCTTGCAAGGGAATGTGCAAGAATCCTGGCTAGCAGTATAGAGGTTTTATTGCCCCTCATTTGGGGTGATTGCTGATGCATGTGATCATTGCTAACATGTAGATAAAAAAACCTTTGTGTCACACCATCATGTTTTCCTCCTATCTCTCGCTCTTGCTCTCTCCCCCTCCTGCAGACATCGTTTGCAAGGACTAGAATGAATACCACAGATTCAGAACGCTGGCACTTCCCAAGCATGCAGAATATCAGGAATTTGCTGAGAACTATTAGCACAATAAATCTCTCTGCCGAGGTAGCCACACACTAACAAGATGACAAAGAGAGCTATTCAGACAGTGAAAAATCTCCTAAACATACAAAGCTCTTTATTTGCCCCTGTTGGAGCTCAGAAGTACTCCACAAGCCGGACTGACTATATCAGCACAAATGCTAATGAGCAGCTGACAAAGACATCTCTCCCCACAAGAGCTCAGATCCTCAAGTCTATGCAAATGCCAGTCCTACCAGTACAACAAAGGCAAACAAACAACATACACAGGAGCAAACCAAGAGTCAGACAACTGGCCGAAGAACTGACCCAGCAAGAATGTTTATCCCAGTGGAGACTGTCACTGCTCTTATTTAGCTTTTGCTGTTTTCCCTTCCTGGGGCTGCTCTGTTTCCACGCACCGGAGCCGTACACTTCAACACTTCTGTCTGGTCGCAACTCTTTTTCCCTTTGGCCTCTGGTACACTTCCTAAACTCAGGCTCTGTCTCTCTGTTACTCCTTCATCGATCTGAGACCTTAGAGTCCTGAGCCCTGAGCGCCCTGAGCCCAGAGGCTTCAAGATACACAAGTTGCTTACATTTACTTCTTCCAAGAGTGGCAAATCTGTGGGCTCTTTGGTTTACAGTTTATTTGTCTAGAGAGAAAAGAAAATTGAAGCACAGAATGTGCAGACACAGCAGAAGTGATTCTACAGGAGTTACTCATTACCTTGGGCAGTGTAAGAAAGAGTCAGCTTCCCACAGAATATACGTCTATATCACTTCTGTGTCTCTTTTCCTGCTCTTTCTCTACTTCCTCAATTTAAATCACTATCTCTGAGGCATATAGGATCGTTACTCAGCCTACCCCCTCACCCCTTCCTCACTTTGCTTACTCTGGGCCACTGTGTTTTGCTGAATGCAAAAGCAAAAGAGAACAGGGAAAAGAGAGAGTCCCCACGGAAAAGTGGAATTTGTGGTGTGAGGTGTATTATCCAGAGGGTCTCAGGAAGGGAGAGCACTGAGGTGTTGCACTAAGCCTGAAGGGAAGCAGCCCAGTTGCTTCTATACGAGAGAAAAAAGCGAGAGCCTGATTGCTCAGAGAGCAGATGGGGATATGCAAGGATCTGTACCAGAGCCAGTAAATGAATGCAGACAGCAGTACTGCTCAGATTCAAGTAGTGTTTGGCTCAGGCTGCAGCATAATCAGCCTGGAGTGAGTCATGTTAATGGCTGTGTCCTGAGAGGTGCAGCCAGATACCTACAGCACTGACAAACCAGAGTTGACTCAAGCTCAAGTTTTCTAAGATCCGTTTGCCCAGAATGCCTGTTGATTTCAAATACCGCTGCGGCTCTGGGCCTCAGCAGCCGGGCAGGGCCCAGGGCCATGGCACCATGCATGGGTGCTGGGGAGCTGGAGGCGCTGGGGCTGGGATCTTGCTGCTGATGTAGGAGCAACGGTGCCCATGCACGCCAAGACTCTGAGCATTCACAGTGAGGACTGGATGCTTTGGGGAGCTTGAACAAGCTCAGCACCAGACGAGTGCTCGCGGAGCTAAAGAAGAGATGTCTCTCCCAGGACCCAGCCTCTGGCTGTCCACTTACAAAACTGTGCAGCTGCCTAGCAAATAACTTGCATATTGTAGCCCTAATGATGCTACTGGCAAACATCATTTTAAGTTAAGCTGCCGCAGTAGTTAGACTTTTAAAACAAAGCTGGTGAGGTTAATTTCAACCTTTTCCAGATAAATAATAAGCACAGATAATAATTCAAACATTTTGGTGAACTGGCTGTTCTATGTAGAGTCTGAACTGCCCAAGTGCATCAAAGACAACGGTGCTGATGGGGAACAGCCCCTCTGCTTTGGTTTAGGGGGTAACATGCGGCGGTTGTGTTGCTGAAGCAGAAGAATGTTTTTTGTTGCCACTGATATCACGCTTGAGTAACAAGGGATGCTTCACAGTGACAATTATGAAAACAGGGACAGACAAAAATAATTGTCTTGCTGTTTTTCAGGATTCTAGAATGGTCTGATAAGAAAAAATGTTGTTTGGAGTTACCATACTAATTTTCCTATTATTTTATGGAATCACTTTTTGTACTTGGTCTGTTCACTGCTAGCTGAAAATGGGGAGGAGACATATTTCTTAAAAGTATTTCTGGATTTTTTCAGTACGACTTCATTAAGAAATTGTAAAAAGGAGGTTTCTAAAATTCCAGAAATGAAAAATTAAATTGTCTTTAAGCATACACAATTAAAATGTTCTAGATCTTTAAGAGTTTAAAATCACTGGATTTGCATTTAGTGTTTCAAAAAGATAAACATGTATTTTGTGTTTTGTGATGGCATGTTTAGTCAATGCCATCTTCTGCAGTGTAATTAGAAAGGGGCTTCAGATGTTAAGGCAGAAAACTTTCAACCAATTTCTCTTAACTGGCATTTAGATTGTATTCAGTAAAATAATATATTTAGTTAAGATATCTAATATGTATGTCAGTGTAAGCATATAGATATAAATATATTTTTGTATATATAAAAGATACATATAAAAGGTGTATCTAATGAAGAAGGAACAAACTGAAAGAAATGATTTAGGAAGCCAGCAGGAACACAAGCAGAGAATTTTGTAGTGCTGGTGTTAAAAATTTGCCTCTGGCTTTAGAAGAATCCCGACTGATGTTTATACTTACGTGGTCCTTGGCCCTTTCTTGGTCCTTCCACACTGCTTAGTCCTAGGGAACAGGGCATAAAATCAGTGAGCTTTGGTGGATGGAGAACTACTTGGAACTTCAGTTCGTCTCAGCTCTGTCTCTCTTCTATTGCCTGACTCTAGCCCTTCCACTTATTCCTTCAAGGGGAGTAGAGTATTCACAATATCTCCTTTTAGCCATTAGCTAATTTAGGCTCCGAACTGTGTTCTGGAGGATCTCACCTCCCTCTTTGTTAACTAGATATGAAGCCTAAGCCTAAAGTGAAAGGATGAGATTAGTAACCTTATGTACAACCATAAAATGGAAATAATGATACTAATTTCCTTTATAAAGCACTTTTTATTTCTAGGGGAAAAAGTAGCCATTATTATTTTTAATCATTATTACAGAGCATAAGGCCCAAACCTTCATATTTCATTTAGTAAGTGCAGGGAAGCATAGGGCTATTGCAGATATGAGGAAGTACTGTCTATTTATCTAACTTATAATAGGCAAATTTTGAAAGGGCACCACTGTATAAAAACCCACAGGAGGGAGGAAAGAGCATACATATTTAAACCCTGACAAAAGAAAGACATGATACTTCTGAGCAAACCAATAGAGATGTTTAAATTCAAAACTCACACAGACATCTGGTAACTGGAACATGCAACTGGCAGATAGAACTGAGCCCTGTTCTCATGTGTTTCTCAGGTGTTGCATGCTCATGTTTTCTAATTCCAACATGCCTCCTCAGTGTCACTCCTACATGAACTGGCAGCGTTGTCAGAGACAATTATGTCAATGAACTGCACACCACTTTTTCCCTTGTGAAAAAGAAGTTAATTTGATAGATCTTCTTGCTCAAGATAAAAATGCAAATGTTTTGTCTACTACCAAGCTTTACACTTTGTACTGGGAACACTGGTGTTCCTGCTTGCCAGAGCCATGTTGAGGAATCTGCTTCCAGCCACGAAAATGAAGTCGAGTAGGAGGAACGTGCTTCCTTTCACTATAGGGCTAGGAGGTCCATGGGCAGGTACAGTGGACACTCTGAAGGTTCAGAGGGATTAATACTAAACTGTCATCTTTCACAGAAAGGAAAGGAAAAGTTTCTTGTCACAGAAACTAGTATGATGAAAACCTGATTAGCAAACCCTTCCTGGCTTTGGGTTCACATGGAGTCTCAGAAGAAAGCAGAAGTAGGGTGTGATCAATTATCATGGATAAGCAGCTCTTGTAGTCTGCTGTTGACACGGACAATTTGCTTTAAATGAGACTTTGAATGAATTTTTGATAACAGTGGAGAACAGTCACCCTCTCTCCTTTTCCCATTGCGGTGCGATATAGAGAGGCACCTCTTTTTGTACCATCCTCTAAGCAGAGTGGCATGCACCATGTCTACTGTTCTGAAATAAACTCCACTAAAAATATTGTAAGAATCGAGACTAAATATAACTCATGTCCTTTAGTCACATTTATAAAATTTGCTTCCCATACATTGTGCTTTGCCATTTCCAGGGATGTGCCTGGCAGCAGAGAAGCTGCAAACCTTGGTGCAGGAGGAGCCAGGGTAGGAGCTGCAAGGCACAGGAGCCAGCGCAATACTCAGGAAGCAGTACTGGGCTCCTTCATCCCTCTCCCCCTGCCCCTGGCACCCCATGACTTGTGCTGTTGCCCGAGAGTGGCAGCAGGTTGCAATTCTCCTCCTTGCTGCCACTTACAACCTACCTTGGCACGAGCTGGGAATTTTGCCCATGGAGATCTTTCCACCTGACTCTTGCTGTGAAAGCTTCTGCAACACCTTCACAGAAAATTATGTATTGTGGTCTGTGACAACCTGACTGACGGCAGCAGCCAAAAGAGAGCTTTATTTATCCTTCCTGTGCAAAGAGCTCCTGAAGGGAAGCCCCCATGATCAGAAAGCTCTGGACCTTGTTTCTGGAAACTGACTCCAAACACTAACTCTAGAAAGCCATACTGTGTTGTTAGTCCCTTCCTTTTCTTTGGCACTGTGGACTGACCTATAGAGAAGAGAAAAGCTTACTATAAGAGTTTCTAAAATTCTTCTCCTTTCTTGCTCTTTCTCCCTGACACTCCCAAGTATTTCCAGCAAACATATCAATCACCAAATCACTGAATCACAGACTGGTTGAAGTTGGCAGGTCCCTCCAAAGATTGTCTAGTTCATTCCAACCCCCCTGCTCAGAGCAGAGTCAGCTACAGCAGATTGCTCAGGGCTGTGTCCAGCCAGGTTTTGAGTATCTCCAAGCACAGAGATGCCACAACCTCTCTGGGCAACCTGTGTTTGATCACTAACCATAAAAAAGTGTTTTGTTATGTTCAGATGGAATTTCCTGTTTCATTTGTGCCCTTTGCTTCTTGTCCTGTCACAGGATACCACTGCGAAGAATCTGACTCCATCTTCCTTATTGCCTTCCATCAGGTATTTATACACATTGATAAGATCCCCCTAAGCCTTCTCTTCTTCAGGCTAAACAGCCTCAGCTGTCTCAGCTTCTCCTTGTATGACAGATGATCCGATCCCCTAATCATCTTTGTGGCTTTTCACTGGACTTGCTCCAGTATGGCCATGTCTGTCTTGTACTGGGGAGCCCAGGACTAGACACAGCACTCCAGATGTGGCCTCACCAGGGCTGAGTAGAAGGGAAGGATCGCCTCCCTCGACTTGCTGGCAACGCTCTGCCTAATACAGGCCAGGATACTGTTGCCCTTCTTCGACACAAGGTCACATTGCTGAGTCATATCCAGCCTGCTGTCCACCAGGACCCCAGGGCCTTCTCTACAAAGCTGCTTACCAGCTGGTCAGCCCCCAGCCTGTATTGGTGCATAGGGTTATACCTCCCCAGGTGCAGGACTTTGCATTTGAACTTCATGAGGTTCCTGCTTGCCCTTTGCTCCAGCCTGTCAAGACCCCTCTGAATGGCAGCACAACCATCTGGTGTTTCAGCCACTCCTCCCAGTTTTGTATCATCCGCAAACTTGCTGAAGGTGCACTCGGTCCCATCACCCAGGTCATTAATGAAGATGTTAAATAGTATTGGCCTCAGTATCAATCCCTCAGGGACACCACTAGTGACTGACCCCCAGCTGGATTTTGTGGAGCTGATCACAAGCCTTTGAACCCAGCAGTTCAGCCAGTTTTCAGTCCACCTCATTGTCCACTTACATAGTCTGTACTTCATCAGTTTGTCTCTTACGGGAGACAGAGTCAAAAGCCTTGCTAAAGGCAATGTAAACAACATCCACTGCTCTCCCATCCATCAGCTGAGCCAATCATTACATTATAGAAGGCTATCAGGTTGGTTAAGCATGATTTGCCCTTCATAAATCCATGCTGACTACTTCCAATCACCTTCCTGTCCTTAATATGTTTTGAAATGGCTTCCAGGAGCATTTGCTCCATCTCCTTCCCAGGGATTGCAGTGAGGCTGACCTGCCTGTAGTTGCCTGGATCCTCCTTCTTGTCCTTCTTGAAGATAGGGGTGACACTTCTTTTCTTCCAGTCCTCAGGAACCTCTCCCGATCACCATGAACTTTCAAAGATGACCAAGAGTGGCCTCACAGTGGCATCAGCCAGCTCTCCAGCATTCATGGATGCATCCCATCAGGACCCAGGACTTGTGTGTGTGCAGTTTGTTTAAAGGTTCACTAACCTCATCCTCCTCCATCAAGGGTAAGTCCTCCTTGCTCCAAACTTCCCCTCTGGTCTCAGAAGCCTGGAATTTCTGAGGACAAATCTTACCAGTAGAGATTGAGGTGTAAAAGGTATTCAGTACCTCTGCCTTTTCCATGTCCTTTGTCATCAGGTCCCCATCCCCATTCAGCAGTGGGACAGCATTTTCCCTAGCCTCCCTTTTGCTGCTTATATACTTGTAGAAGTCCTTCTTGTTGCCCTTCACATCCCTTGCCAGATTCAACTCCAGATAGGCTTTGGCTTTCCTAACCCCATCCCTGCATGCTCAGACAGCATCTCTATATTCCTCACGTGTCGCCTGTCCTTCCTTCCACCTCTTCTTGTATGCTTCCTTTTTATGTTTGAGTTTATACAGAAGCTTCTTGTTCATCCATGCAGACCTCCTGCCACCTTTGCTTGATTTTCTTCACATCAGGATGGACTGTTCTTGAGCTTGGAGGAGGTGGTGCTTGAATAATAACGAGTTCTCTTGGACCCCCCTTCCCTCTAGGACCCTATCCCATGGGATTCTTCCAAGCAAGTCCCTAAACAGGCCAAAGTCTGCTCTTCTGAACTCCAGGGTTGTGATCCTGCTTTTTTCCCTGCTCCCTCCTCATAGGATCCTGAACTCCACCATCTCATAGTGACCGCAGCCAAGGCTGCCCCCAGCCATCCCATCTCCAACCAGTTCTTCCATATTTTTAAGTATGAGGTCCAGCAGAGCATCTCTCCTCACCAGCTCCTCAATCGCTCATGTCAGGAAGTTGTCATCAATGCTCTCCAGAAACTTCCTGGATTGCTTGTGCCCTGTTGTCTCTCCAGCAGATGTCAGGGTGGTTAAAGTCCCCCATGAGGCCCAGGGCTTGCAAACATGAGGCTTCTTCCAGTTGTTTGAAGAAAGCTTCATGCACATCTCCCTGAGCATGTGGTCTGTAGCAGCCACCCACCACATCTCCCACATTGGTTTGCCAACGAATGCCAACCATAAGCTCTCAGCTAACCCCTCACCCATCCCCAGGCAGAGCTCCATGCACTCCTGATGCTCTCTCACATGTGAGAGGGGGCAACTCCCCCTCCTCACTGTCCCAGCTTCCTAAAGAGCCTGTATCCATCCATCACAGCCCTCCAGTTGTGAGCTATTCTACCACGGCTCTGTGGTGTCAGTGAAATTGTAGCCCTGCAGCTGCATGCAGACCTCTAATTTCTCCTGTTTGCTGCCCATGCTGTGTGTGTTAGTGTACAGGCACTTCAGAGAGGCACCCACTTATGCTGATTTCCCAGAAAGGGTATGACAGCTTTCCCCGTGATACTGTTCTGTAGACTTCAGAGCTGCACTGGTTAGGAGTTATAGCAATACTGCACAGCCATCCAAAAAGAGCAAAAGAAAAGGGAAGCATTTAGGTAGGGGAGACACTTGGTCCCAGATCCTCAAGGCACTCTGCAGCCTCCAGAACCATTGACATTTTATTTAATAAATAAGATGAACGGACATTAAAGGTCAGAGGATTAATTATGAAACATTTAAGCATCCCTGTTAGTTCAGTCAATAGGAATTCAGCCAATACTGAGATGTTTCCTCAGCAGTAGCATCAGTAGACTGGTTTTACACCTCTTCAAAAGACAAGGATCCAGTAGTCTGTTTTATTCTGCTGGCACATGGACTCAGTACTCGCCTTGCAGCAAAAGCCAAATCCTTTTGCTGCTTTCTGTAGCACCTGGAGGAGACATAAACTCAATGTTTTCCATCTCAAGGCTGACTCAATCGAGCTCTGAAGGATGAGAGATGACAACTTGTGATGATATGCCTGTAGGCCCAAACAGACTGATATGAAATACAAACTTTTCCATCACTAAATCAGTTCTGGGTACATTTTCTAGACTTTGTGCTGGCTAATAATCATGTATTTGGGGGCACAGAGCAGCTGCACTTTGTCTATGACTCTCATTATATCAAAGGATCTGTTTCACGGCACTGATAAAACTCTCCTCTCACCTACCCTTAAAACTGAAGCCTGTAAACTAGTGATCAGCTTGCTTTGTTATTGCTGCTGTTATTCTTTAAGCTAGGAGTGACACTGCTCTGTTGTAGCTCACCTTGTTTCAGGGCTTGCTTTTTAGATGAAAAAGAATACCAAAATGGATTTAGAAAAACCCACACTGTTCAGAACAAAAGAAATAAGTCAAATGCTGTAGTGTTGCAGAAGTGCCTGAAAAAAACTTGTGAGGCAGCCTGCAACTCAGAGTCTGTAGCTCTGCCCTTTGGACATGTCTCTCTGCAATCAATGGGATGAGCAGCAACAACATTCAGTTCCAGGAGGATGTAGTTACATTAATGCAGGTAGAAAACAAACAGAGAAAAGCTTGTTCTACAGCCTCCTGTATATGACTAGGAATCCTTCAGCAGCATGCCAAACACCTTTCAGGAAGGTGCAATTCTGTAATGAATATACCAACCACTTCTGACAACTGTGTCATTCAGCGCTCTGTCACTCAAAGCTTTCAGACCTTATTTTCTGTAACATGTTTGCCTTACAGATAAGATTGAACCTAGCAATGCTCTACGGCATTCAGTGGGGACAAATCATTGTAAAAAACCTACCTTATCAGGATAATCTTCTTTTTCATTTTTATCACTTTCTTTTCATTTTTACATCTGGTTGACTCACTCTCCAAATACAGAGATGGCAAATTAACTAAGTTAATTAAATCAAAGATCACCATGTCTCAAGACAAATCATGGTCTGTGAAACTTCTTTGGTCTGTAAATCATAGCCTTCCTTCTAGCAGTTGGTGTCTGCTAGTACAAATCTACTCAGTCTGATTAAATGTGACTTTGGGCGTTTTTGTGCTTGTCTTTATGCCTAAAGGTACATGTCAGCAAAATGAATGGAGCTTTGGGTGTTACTTATGTATTTGATGAGCCCCTTACACTCTCCCTACCAAGTTTATTGTAAGAGCTTGACTAGATTTATCAGCTGCTTTATAAGGAGTAGCAAGAAACCTAGATTAAAGGTTGCTAAGTTACAAACCAGATAAGACATAGGCATATTTCCAAATTTATACAAACACCATGCCTAAATTCAAGAGAAGCATAAGAAGCAGTCTGAGATCAAGAATAGGTTAGCGTATAAGATGAATTTCTCTCTCTATTTCTCTGCATGGCTTTACTTCCAGCTATATTTCAAAGGGGCATTACAGCATTCAGAACCTATTACAACATGCCAGCTATGAGAGAAATAATGCCTAATGCCCAGCATGGGGGGTTTTTAATGGTAATACAAATATTATGCAGCATTTCCCTCCCCAAGTCAAGCTGTGCTCGCCTTGAATGCAATCTTCCTACAAATGCACACAAACATGTACATCCTGGCTGCACAGGCCCTTGTTACAATGAGGACAAAGTAGAACTGTCTTCACACACAGATAATATAGACATTAATCCGATGATTGAAGAAATGGGATTTGATACTGTGCAAATTCCAGTTCAAAGGAGGGATCCTTCTCAGTATAAATGTCTTTGTTATCAGCCCATGTTTAGCTAATAAATGGTTCATTAAAAATGGTACAGCTATGAACGGCTTACATACATATTACTGAGCTTGGAACCATCCAGAATTATAGCTTACGGCACTGGGGAAGCTTGTGTACACCGCACTGGGAAGTACCCAGAAGGACAGACTTTTGCTATAGACAACACTTTTTCAGTCTACTTAAGTCACTAGGCTTTATTTTTGTCCCCTATTATGGGTAAGTATTATCGAGGAAGGCTGTATTCTGAGATCTTTGTGTTCCTTTGTAAGGGGAAAAGTGAGGAAGCAGTTAGTCCCCAGATGTGATGCGCAGTCCTGCAGTGCTACCTCAGGTGTGCTGTCAGCTTCCCCATGGCTGTGCTCTGGAAGGCCAGGCAGCACACAACTTTGAGCCCAGCAAGTTTCCCTGGCAAAATGTGTCTTATGCAGTTGTACTGTAGGAGCGAGCAAACTATTTTGAAAGATCTGGAAGAGAAATAACTCCACATTTTGCAGGCCACTTTTTGCCTTCAGAAAAGTTAACCAGGAATACACGTCAGATGATTCCCTCCGCATTTCTAGTTTTGTTTAAAAAAACAATTTGAAAGAGGCTAATTGAATTCTAGCTACATGTGGCTTGAAGACTAGAAAAGCCTCCAGCGGAGGCTAGCTAGCTGAGGCACAGAAGCATACAGTCCCTTTGCTCATGCACTTTTCCTCACGCAGGTGCAGGGTCCAGCAAAGCAGTAGACAGAGAGTTCTGCTGCACCATATTGATGCCTCCAGGGGATTTCCAGAGAAAATGTCGACTAGGGCTTCTGGCTTCGTTCGGGTAGTTAAACACAGAATAATCACCTGGCTTCCAGATCATGGATACTAGTTAGCCCGGCATTATCACCACTTTGGGCTCTAATAAAGTGGAGAGCTGGTGGTGGGCTGTAATTTTTTTCTTCTTTTTTTAAAGGAGTATTTCCACTTCCATGAAACAGCAACAAAATGCTCAAATCCAGCCTGAATCCAATCCTTTCTTGTATTTAACTACCTGCTTTTTGTTTTTTAAGCCATTTTAGTGAGGATAATTCTCATGCAAGATATTCAGAAACATGGTATAGGGCTTTTTTCTAGCAAGGAGCCAAAAAGGCACTTCAAATGCCTTTGACAGGCCAGACAGTAAAACACACCTTAATGTTACTCAATTATAACAAGAAAAAAAAGGTAGCATGGTGCTAGATCATCTAAGCTGACATTATTTGGCCTATGAGCAGTCTGTGCCCTTTGTCTGCTAGACAGACAGAGAGTGCCAGGGAGCAAAGCTCTGTATTTTGGGCCTTGAGTTAAGTCCAGATTTGTCACAGACACTAAATTTACTTTAACTTCCAGCCACTGGAACAAAATGCTCATTAGAAACAGTGTGCTTTAATTTGAAAATGCTTCTTTCTGTTACACTTCAGAATTTTTCCTTCTACTTACAGATCATTCTTATCATACTCTGTAAAGATGATTTTCCAGCAAGTTTTTATTTTCCTTGACATGAAGCCTGTCTCCATCCTTAGCTCTGAAAATTAAGTCCTAGGAATAATGGCACCTGATATTTCTCTGTTCTGGTACGACCACAGCATCTGCACCAAGCGAATCACCACATGATATACAGTAGGTCCTTGCTGCTCTAGGTCGGAGCTCATACTTACAGCTGCAGCCAAACTGATAATACGCTGTAATCACTGTCACTAGTATTTTTGCAGAAGCATGCCTACATTTTCCTAATATTCCTTGTTCTTGGCGAGATATCACCGTGAGAATATCCAGTAGAAATTAACGCCGCTGCAATATTCAGTTTTAGACTGAGCCTTTCATTCATTAGCCTTACAACTAGGTGCTCTATTTCTTCTTTGTGGATTTGATGATAACTTAATCTCTCCCTACTTGTCAGCTCTTGACTGTAAAATCCTTCAATCCATGCTCCTTGAGATTTCAGTCATCCCAACAACCAGTGCCACTGTTTCAATCACTTCAAACCCTTTTGGCACATCTGCTGTGATTAAAATGATGGCTGAGAAAGCAGCCTAAAGAATGAGTGTAGAGGATGTATCTACAGTCATCCTTTCTTAATTTTGTTACTCCAACCCGGATTGCTTCTTTCTTTTCAGGAAGGGAGTAATATGGCACTAACTTATATTCCTGCTTCTTAATCAAGTCACTGGAAATTCCTTAAGGAATGTAAAGAAGATAATAATTTCTATTTCACTTCTACATGGAAACCAAACTTAAATCCAATGATGTTATTGGTCTTGAAAGAGGTGCTACCTGAGCCGATGATTATCATCTTTTTTGCTCTTTAAGCTGAGATACATACCCCACAGTCCTCTTGATCAAAATGCCAGATGCCACATCCCAAAGTACTCTTTGTCAGACCTTTGCATTTGAATTTGCCAGGGCCGGTGAAGAAAAGAACACATGATTTCATTATCAGGGAGATGGTTTATATTTAGACCTATGTTTGGAGAACATTCTCCAGGTACAAGTTCTTCTAAATGGGAGGAGGTACAGCTATATGAGCATCTGCCTCATGTCTCCTCCTGGTCTTTCTTTGGTAGACAGATTGAGACCAAGCTGGACTGCCCACTGTGTCACAGTGCACAGCACAAGACTACTATGAGGGCTATATATAACATAATGTGAGTGAGAACCATGAGTCATTATATGGTGTCAGTATATTGCCTTTCACTATGCTCTAGCCAGTCCTGAAAATCCAAAGCTTACATTTAAAACTCAGCAGCAAAGGAGAATTACAGAAATGACTCTTTGATTATGATGCTTTAAAGGTTATAAAGTTAAAGACTTATTCCCCTGGTAAAGTAACCAATACTTGGTTTTCCCTGTTTTATATTGGGCTGCAGGCATCCCCGCTCTAGTTTCATCCTACTATAAACTAGGCCAGAAAAATAACTTCTGAAGGGTTAATTTGCCTTGAAGTTGTAAAATCACTGAATCACAGAATGATATAAGTTGGAAGAGGCCTTTGGAGGTTATGTTTTAAAAATTTAAATACCATGATACCTTGCAGGGAGACCAGGACCAAGAGTTTCAGAGTATCACAGTATTTGATTTATCTCTCTATCTGTTGGTCTGTCTGTCTCTGTACCCTTTCACAGGTAAGTCATTCATTCATGGTTACTGAGCTGCAACAATAACTGGGAGGACAACTCCAATTATATACTCAGAAGTGTTTTTTTTTTTTTTTTTTTTTTTTTGTTATGACTATCATTTAGTCAACCCCCCTTGCTCATAGCAGGGTCAGCTTATAACAGGTCCACATGAGTTTTGAATATCATCAGGGATAAAAATTTCACAGCCTCTCTAGGCCGCTATTACAATGTTTGAACATCATGATGAAATTTTTCTAGTATCTCAGAAACAGGAATTTCCCTTGCTGCAGCTTGTGCCCATTGCCTTTTGTCCTTTCACTGGGTACATCCGAGAAATGTCTGGCTCCACCTTTTCTCTGCCCTCCTATTGGGTTGCTGAAGATCTCTTTCTTTTTTTTTTTCTTTCTTCTGCCCAATTTTTCTCCTAGAAAGAAAATTAATTCCTTCCCTGAATGTCTTAATCCCCAGTTCTAAAATTCATTTTCTTAGCTGTGGCCGTGTAGAAACATATGGACTTCAGTGCATCTTGAGGTCCAAATTTGGTCCCAGGACCTTACTGTGATGTGTATGGAGTATTCTTACTTTACATTTTTACATTTTACTTTTTGCAGTTCTCATTCATCCCTTCTAAAATAACCTGGCAGCTTTTAAATCTCAGAAAGACCACCACAGCAAAATACTAGAACAACAGTGGCCTTTAAAACTCTTCTTAATACCCACATTCTCTTTCCCACTCCCTAGAAAAACTAAACATTTGTGATGAAGTCCAATGGGAAAGCTGATGCAGGGACTATGACATTGAATTTAATGGTGTAGTTGTTACTAGTTCTGAACTAATATCTGTACTGGAGCTTTTTATAAATCCCATAAGAACTATAGTAATTTGGGGTTGGATTGATTTTGATTGACTGTGCTTGTCCAGCTTGAATTTGTTGTCTAAAGTTCAGTCACTTAGGGTCCTTTCTATTCACGGGCTTACCGTTGGAGGGAGTCAGTTATCCTGCAGGTTGCCTTTCCTTTTCCTTTGATTACATAGTAAACAACCTGAGATGAGATTTGCCGTTTTTAAGCAGCTAACCTTAGAAAGGATGACTCACACATTCCTAGTGTGATGGGTTCCTCCTGTCACGAGTCCTCTACAGTTGAATTCCTGCATCCATCTGTAACTTCACTGGCTTTTATGAGGTTTCCTGGCTGGTTCAATTGCAAAACTCGAGTGGGTGAGTGAAGTAATGTATGTTAACACACTACTGTCTCTGCTGTCCTGATAAAGGACAACTCTGGAAGCATTAACAGTTAATAGTTTGCATTACCCATACTGGACTAAACACAAGTGCATTCTTATAGCATGAAAAGGAACAAGAGCAATACTTCACACCCAAAGAAGTCCTTTATCTAAATACAAAATGCTTCTCCTATCTAGATTTTATTATGATTTACCTTATCCTTTTAAAACCTCACAGTAGTTTATAAATTACACCGAAGTAAATTACACTGTGTGCACTCTAACCTAGACATTGCGATTTCCAGAGAGATTGGAACTGATTACTGAAAACAGAGCTAAATAGAAGAGGAGAACTAGTTCCACACATAAGGAAAAGGAGCAGGAATTAGCCAACATCTTTCTGACATGAACTATGATAAAACACGGAGAAGTGGCATGGTTCTGTTTTGCTGTCATGAGACTGTATTCACCTGCAGTGGAGGTAACAGTAGTGTTTTTAAAAGCACATGAGAAATTCCAAAAGACTTTATTTTTGAGAGATCCACACACAGAAAATTCAATTCACTATAAGCAGTAGCAAAACAGATATACAGTGACTGAGATCCATAGAGGTATAGTTTTCTTAGACTCGTTATAATGGAGAAAAGAAATTTTCATTGTATATTTCTATTCTGTCTAATTTTCCATGAGGTGCATTTTCGTACTCTGCCTTTACATTTATTATGTATCTGTTGAAAACAGAAGCCACACACATGCGCGCACGCACACACACACACACCCAAAATCAGCCCCCCGTCACCAACCATTATGTAGGAGCTGCAGTCTACCAACAGTTCTCTAGGGGGGTTTCTTTAATAGAGAGGCCTCTGAGGTTGGTCATAACATATCTGCAGCATGTATGCATTTTTGGAGAAACTGTGCATAATCAGGCCAGTAAGGACATCAGAAAACAAAGAACACCAAGCAGCATCTCCATAACAATATCTAAGACTATAATACATGGTGATTTTGTAGCTGGAGAACCACAAGGGCACAGGACCAGTGGTGAATCAGAGATAACTGAAAGTTAAAAAAAATATATCAAACATGAGCAGTTTAAGCCTAGTGCACGCAAGGGATACAAGGCTGAAATGGTTATGTTCAATAACGGTCGGACTGACTTAGTCAAAAGTTTTCATTCAACCTAGAAGCAAAAAAACCTTGCACATTTCCTTGTAGTATGCACTAATCCAGCAAGCAGCAATGGTCCCCTGATTGATGATGAAACAGATAGCAGAGCAATGAAATCCAGGTGCTCTGTTTTTCAATTTCCCCTGACTGTCACTGGTTCAGTCCCTTCCCATCTCCTCTCCTCTATTTAATTAAAATACATTAATGGAAATGCCTATTAACTAGCAACTTTGCATTCTGCATCCATATCTCTCAGATTGGTCTCAGAGTCAATCTGACAGATGAAGAGAGTGTTTTGGCTTTTGCAGTTGTTTAGCTGTGGCCTCTGAGTGTCTGCAGTGTGATGTCTAAGTAACAGGAGCAGTTTTTGTGACGAGGGCTTGGGCAGAAAAATCCGTAGCTACGCGCTTGCCTCTCCCTGCACTTCCCTCACTCTGCTCTGCCCAGCTTTTAACCACGTAGCCTTGGTCTGTTCTCAGACTGAATAACTGATGACTGTCCTTCAGAGCAAACTTGCTTTAGGATCAGTTTTTGAAACTGTTTATAGCGCTTTACCCCTGGTAAGGAAACTTTTAAATGATGTTTTTTCCTCTGTTTTTGCAAATATAATTTGCAAACAATACAGATCACTGTACTCCAGGGGAAGGTAGTTATGGGAGAGGAGTAGGGGATTTGTGTATTGTTTAAAGAGGGAAAAGGAGGTCATAAGCAGTACCGTGAGAAAAACAAACAACTGCAGATCTTTAGACTTTACTGGCAAAAAAAAAAACAAGGCCAGGAAACCAGTTCTGAACTGAGGAGGTCCCATGCATGGGGCCATTGAATAAATAAAAATGATTTTTTTTCCCTGAAAACATTCAGAAACACTGAATAGCTGCTGATGTCCAGGTAGAAGTGATATAGATACAAACAAGCTCTGATTATTTTATTTTTCATGTAGAGCTGTCATGCATCAAAGATGTTTATATACATCAGTAAAGTCTTGTGATGCTACTCTGGGCAAATGAGTATTATATAACAGACAGTTAAAATGAAGCTTAAAGAAGTTGAAGAGAAGTGGCCTCCCTGGAAATACAGCTCAGCAGCCTCCTGCTCAGATAAGCGCCCTCAACCTCTGTTGCCGTCCTTCCCTTTGCAGCTGCCGTGTTTTCAGCAGTCATTGCACAGGGCGATGGGAGCGTGACTGGAGCATCAGATATGGGATCGGCCGTTGTCCCCCCATGCCAAGCTGGGCTGCACAATGTCAAGCCTCTTGCGCCATTCCCCACCTGTGGGAATTGAAGCCCATGCAATTTCCATTGGAAACAAGTGTAACTAGAATTATCAACTTGCAAGAAATGCTGAGAATCCCACTGAACTACATGTCACGCTATAAACATATCACTGCTGGATGCTTTAGCTGTTAGGATTTTTTTAGCCATGCTAAACACTACCAGCCATAAATATGTAGGGTCAAAATTTGAGCTAACTTCTACATACCAGAGATAAGTTGCCACCTCCCCTCCTTTGCCTAGATAGTGAAGGCAGCAGCTGGTTGAGGATATATTTTACCACAGAATTCAGCTCAGGATGCTGCAGGATTTTTAAAGGAAGCCAAATTCATTGGTCTCACTGCAACTCTTTGATAACTGATGTGGTAAGAAGCAATACAGAAAATAGAAACTCATAGAGAAACCCTCAAATGCATTTGAAATTGGAATTTTGAAATAGCTATCAACAAAGGCCATCTAGCTGAAAGATGTTGTTTTGCTTAATATGAATTAGAGATATAGTGGACAGTTTCAATGGCAGTAAGGTACATTTTCTATTCAGCTTTAACACCAGTCTTCTTAATCTGAGAAATAATTTCAGTCATCTGACTCAGCATTAGACAAGCTATTTAGTTTTGTGCATAAGTCAGATGGAGGGCCAAAATCTTTCTCCTATAACACATAGAAATTACTGGAGTGACTCCAGGGATGAATTTAATCCCTTCTGTTTAAAATTTAAGACCCATTATTTTTCTGGTAGTTCAGGTAATTGCTATATCTGGAACAAAAGTCTATATCATTGTCTCTGGGCCCCAGTATTTCCTGTCATTCTTTCTTCTTACAGTAGAAACATAGGGAGCCCCTCAGAGCACTCTGAAGGATTAATTCAGTGCTAAACCCTTGCCCGACCGAAATTCCTGAGGGAATTCTTTGCAACCTGTGGTGTATCTAGCCCTTGTTTCCACGCAGGAAAGGCAGGGTAAAGACCACAGCCCGGGGTTGGCTTGAAAAAATCCTGCGGATTTCAATGCAAGGCAGTGAGATTACCAGGCTTTTTAAAAATCTCTCCTCTAAAGGCCTGCTTTGGGTTTTTGTTTTTAAAAAAGCAGTTATTTCCCAGGCCTGGTTTGGCACAGGGCTGCACACACAGTTGAACGGATCCCAATGAGGAAAAGCAACTGAGGCAAAGAGCCACCTTCCAAATATGTCAAGGTGAAAGCCCTGTACTGAAGAACTCTGAAAGAAAGAGGCAAGAAAGGGGCAGAGAGCGATGGTATTAGCCCTGCTTTACAGATGGAAACTGGACACTCAGAGGTGAAATTCCTATGGTGGTGATTTCTGCAAGACCGAGGGTTCACCCAGCCCCATGAGAAGCTTTTTGGACAGGGAGCTGTGGTAGGTGTATGAGCCGGACTCCTTGTCAAAGTCCTGCTGCCACGTCTCAGTCACATGGCTACACCCGTGTAACTCCAAAACCTTTTTGTTCAGGAGAAAACTGATCATTTGTTTACAGAGATGAGATGATTCTCAGCTTTCAGTCTTCTTAATTGCAATCGTTCCTTGAGAAACCAGTGCGAAAAAGCAGGATAAAGAGGCGAATTAACACTGTGCCGTGAACAAATTGGCTTTCTTTTTTGTTATTGTGATGCTTCATGAATACACACACTCACTGATAATACGCACACTAACAGACAATATTTCCTTCCGATATATGTAATGCTATCTTGAATAAGGGAAGTCCATCACAGTTTTCCCTCTCCCTAAAAGTGTACGCAAACACATGCACAAGATAGTATACTCATTCAGGTATGATACAGTACACTATAAACAAAATGTGCAAGTGAAGTTAATATATCTGAAATATTGCAAATTCAAGTGATATATATCAACAGTTCCCTGAATTCCAGCACCTCCACAGCTGCATATCTGCATCACATAAATTTTCAGACTTACTGTTACAAATCATTTCAATCTGCAATCATTCCATTAAAATGATTTTAGCCAGATTAATCTTATTTCTTCTTATTAAACACGTCTTTCATGTGGAGTGTAAAGCAATAATCCAGTTGTAATGCTTACTGGCTTTGGCTCTTATCAAAGAGAAGGGGGAAGAATTGCAGCTAATAACAATAATGGAGAGCCTGCCTCTTGGGTGGCAGCGCCTCTGAGGGCTTTCTACCTGTCTGTTGCAGGACTAAAATCGATGAATTGCAAAGTTGCTTGTTTCTTTATAGTCACTGCAGAGGTACCTCTCAATCAGCGCTAATTAATGGCAATTTTAACTTTTTATTAAAAAAAATCTCAGCAGCATCTGGATTTATTGGAGAGAAGGGCTGTCTTCTGAAGCATGGCAACCCATATTATCATAACCAACACAAAACTGGGCTGAGTTTTCAATGTTCATTTATTTTTTTCACTTTCATCCGTTTTGCTTGTTTGCTTGCTAGTACATGTTGGAGTATGTGAATTATGATGTTTTGAAGGGCAGGACTTTTGCAATTGTTTCACCTCTTAATGATTTATGGACCAACAGTGGCCCTGGACTACATACTGAAAAGCACTACAGTTCAGCCTACTATTTCTGAGCTTTGAAAATTCCTTTTTTTGCCCTGAACAGGCATGCTATGTGCTTCAAATAACAGCACAACAGCAACAAATAACAAACATCATTTTTCCACTGAAAAGGTGGAATCTGACCTTGCATTGTACAATTATTTTAAATTAAAAAAAAAGAAATTTGAGTGAACAGTGCATAGAACTTGAGAGTTATCAGACTGACTAAAATTCTTTAGTCAGTGAAACAGTATTTTTACAAGAGATGCATTAGAACAATTTCCCAACAACACTATGCTTCAATCTTTCTACCAGAAATCCCAAACAGATAATTGTCCAATGTCCATTCCCAGTCAAGTGTAGGTAATTTTTCTGAGACAGAAGGCAAAGCTGTCAGTTAAAAATTGTGATATTTAGCCTATGAAAACATGTCCTAAATCAATCATTTCCCACAGGCATTCAGATGCTACCTGCTATTTACAAGCACAGGTTTTAAAATCCATACAAAGGCCTTGCAAATATTTTTGCAAATGCCCGTCTTGCTGCAACACACTCTGGAACAGACGTGCAGAAATATATCCACAGTTTTGCAGAGAAGAATCTGCAAATGAGGACTCAGGATATGCTGTGGGCTGAAGGAATATGAGGAGAACAGAGTACCACAAAATGTAAAATGTCTGGCCTATTCAAATGAAGATTTCCATTTTCTGAGCTCCAGTGTCCTGAATGAAAAAGCAGCAGCCTTTTTTCTTCTCTGAGCTCTGTTAATGGCCATTTTAATGACTGTCTCCTCAAGTTTACAGCCAGCTGTCTAATTATTGAATGTCAATATTTATAAAAGCCCAGCATATACAGTGATAATGACACAATTCAATATTTATGGGGATCACATTTTTCATAAGTATCAACACTGAGTAATCACCATAACTACTGTCTTGATACTTCTGCTAATTTCAGATCATAATGAACAAGATTTCCTTGAAACATCAAGACCACAGACTAGTCACCCCTTACCCTTTTGGTGACTTCAGACCCAGAATATAGTACCAGTAAGAAAGAACTGTGATTTCTTATTTCTTACAAATCATCACTGAATTGATGGGATGCTGGATATTTTTAAGATGCTGTGATTGATTTGCAAGTGGTAGGGGGCCTGCGAGAGGGAGCAGAGGGGAAGGAAGACTGTCTTCCACACAATAGCTCAGTGATTGCAACAATATTTGGAGAGAGGGAAAAGAGGTCGGCAGAGTATCAGAATCCCTTTGCCTCTTTTAAAATCCTCCTTTTCTCACTAGCAAGCTCAGAAGTCTCTGCTTTGAAAATTGCTCAAAAACAGAGGCACTACTTGATTTTAGGGCCCGTGAGATTAAGTAGCTGTTGGGAGTAAAGACCCTGTCCAAGATTTAGGTGACTCAAATGCATCTACACTCCAGTTTAGGTGGAATTTAGCCAGTGGGAGTTGGATCCAAAAGCCTGTGAGGATGAGGCAGCAGAAACATCATGGAGGGAGGGACTATATTGGCAAGCATCGTTTCTATGTAGTAAGGGAAAGATTACCAATATGAACTTTAGAGAAGCATTCTTGCCTACTGCTGACATATGTACTTCCATGTTCAGGTCACAATTATATTTACCACATAATTGCAACCAGAGGAGAAGCTCAGTTTTATATCTTATTCAACAGAAAACTCTCTACTATTGTGCTGTTTTCTAATACTAGGCTCCCTCGATAAAAATGATGTTAGTAGCTCACTCCATTTCCTGCAGAGCCTGTTTCCTTAAGACATGTTATAGAGCAATATTCATCCAAACTAACAAAAGGTGTAAATTAAGTTGAATTAAATTGAAGCAAATTGAGGAAATATTCATTCTGACTGGGAATGACCACACAGATATCTAATGCAGTTTAAATAATGTATCCTAAATGCTTTCCTTTAGGTAATTTGATTACTGTTCCTGACCAGCCCTGTGTAATAATCAGATGTTCTCTACCGTAGTATTAACCAGACTTTCATTTAAGAGTCTGCTTTAAAGATTGGAAAAAAGATTCCTCTGAATCCGTTGGGCTTTGCATCAGATACCCAGCTTGCAGGACTGGCTGAAATGAGCCTGAAGAGTGTAAGAGTAGTCTGCCCTGCTGTAACATCATAACATAACACAGAACATCCATATTATGTCAGTGCAAAGGCTCATCTGGTGCTGCCTTCTGTCTCCTGTAAACATCATTAGCGGATCTTTAGACAGGAATATAAGAACAAAGGAGAGCAGTGGGGGTACAAAAATAAAGGAGGGGAACCATCTCTGTACACTTTCCAAACAATAGGAGGATTCCCGAACTGCAGGTTACATCCAGATGTTCACGTTTTGTAGCCACCCGTGGACCAGTCTTTCATCAACTTATTTTTCTCCTTCTTAACCTTTTTATACTTTCAGTTCTTGTGGCACCCTGCTGCACTGACTCTTTTAATTAAACTCCGTGTGAAAAGGTCTTTTGTTTTGTTTATTTTAAGTGGTTAGCTGCTTTAGCAGCAGTATCTGTTGTATTCCTTCTCCTCTCCTGGCATCCTGTCCCTAAGAGCAGCAGTGACTTCAGTATCTGAAGTAATGAAGTAAGAGCAGCAGAAATGAAGCTTTCTGTTCTCATCATTTACTCGTGTGTGTGTTAGGGGGGAACAAACTGATGATGGGTCCATGATTAGTTGCTTGAAGCGAAAAACTAAAACTGAACAAATCTTAAAGTAGAGGAATGTTTTATGGGCCAAGTGCAGTCAGGATTTCAGTACAGTATTTGATCGTCTCACTCAAACTTCCTCAGTTTGTTCCCTGATATGTAAAATAGAAACAGAAATGCGTAGCATAAATGACACCATGAGACTACAATAGTTCATATTTGTATAATATTCTGAAGTTTTTTATAACAGTATAAAGTCTAAATACTTTGGGGTTTCTTTTTTTTACTGTGAATGGTTTGCTTGCATTGGCACTGTCTTTACTTAAATTAGTTAAATTGCTACAAACATATATACATACACACATATATATATATATATATGTCAAATTCTCATTGAATTTACTCATGAGAAATTGTAAAATAGCAGTTTCCAGCATCATTAGATCCTGCGCTTCTCTTCTGATTGTTATTGGCATAAATTATGATGCTTGACTTTCCCATGGTGCAAGTTTGCTCCTTTGCTCGGTTTCTCTTTTGTGTAGTAAGATGAAGAACCTGTGTGGCTGGAGTAAGCTCATTTTCCTGTTCTAGGGTATGGCAAATGAAAACTGACTTCTATTGAACAAAATGTACCTATACTTATGGCACATATTGGAAAACTGCATTAGCAGTGTTCTGTGAAACTAGATCTTTGCGGTGGAAGTGTGAAGTAGACCCTGAAATAGAATGCAAGGAAAGGGGCACATTTTCCAATGCATATTAAACATTAATGGATTCCAAAAGCATTCGCTGAACAATAGCACATGCAGATTTGTTTTGCTGTGTATGGCTGCTCTTGCCACCACCTGATAGGAAGAATGAGTCAACAGTTAAACAAAATGACCCATTAAGCAACTGCTATCATGAAAAAGAAACTTCTTTTGCTCAGTAACTTTGAGTAAAGCCTGTTGAACACAAAACTGATATTTTTTAAAGTTATTTAGAAGACTGAATAATAACCTTGGACCTACAGTTTGCTCTCCCTGATTCTCTCCCCACACCCCACACCCCCTAAAAAACTCCCAACTGTTAGTCACAGCGCATTTTGGTTTCTTACTAACCTCCTTTCTTCCAATAATTCAAAAGAATTTGTGTGGGTAGTTTATATCTTAATTTACCAGACAAGTTGAAATCTCTTTTCTGTCACTGGGCATTTACATTGTTTTTAAGTCTTGCGTAGTTTAGCCAAAAGGAATCATTTTTAAGTTTTCATTTTAAGTCTTTATTATTAGGAATATGGAAGTGCCGAGATGTTCTCTAGCGTGTAGCTCCTCATTATAACAATAAACCATAGAGATAGTCTCTGTGTTAGAAAGGTTATCGTCTAAATAAACTACTCAGACAACACACTTCTGAGTCCCAGGCCGCTGCCATTTCTATCTAAACCTCTGCTTAGAAATACATTATTATGTAACTACTAATTCTGGGCATTGCACTTGGGAAACCAAAGGAAGTCTTGGCACTGCCTGTGCCTGCATAGTTAAGGTGCAAAGCCAGCAAGATGGCAGTAGGATTGTAATTAGGAGATTTCCCTAATGGGTTACTGGCACAGTATGAAGACTACATTAGCTATTCACTGCTGACATGACAAGATACTCTCCCAACAGGGACCATGGACTGAAAGAAAACACTGTCAGCCTGAAATCTAAGCTGCCCAGCCACATACCAGGAGTGTCTACTGTCAGCCTTCTGCAAAGGCTTTGTGAAGTAAGCTAACATTTAGCATTTATAATAAGGCTTTAAACAAATTCCATGTACAGAATTTACTAAAAGGATATTTGAAGTCATTGTACCCTTTACAGCTTTGACTATGGCCGTTTGGCAGCCACTGCTGCCCTGCAGTACGTTCCCTATTAGGAATATCATTGTCTAGGACAAGGGTACCGCTGCTATAGCCCATCCCGGCCACTTCCTTGGAGTCTGTCTTCAAAGGGGGCCTATGGCAACAGAAACCTAGACTGAATGAAACTGGATCAAATAGGCACAATACAGACAAGGCAAAGCGTATGCACAGGAATAAAACCAATGCCAAAGCAACTGTTTTCCATAGCTCTGTATCTATCTGTCTTTCTCTGTCACTAACGGATGTACATTTTTCAGGAAATCACTTAGAACTAGCACAGATTTAGCCCTTCAAAAAGATAACCCCATACCCCAAAGGATGTGAGGGCATATCAGTTGAAATACCTCTTAAACTCTTTTCATTATTCATTGGATGTCTAGGAAAACATTTTGAATGGTGTAATTCTATATACCCAACAGGCTGGTGCCAGAGATTCCATTAAAATGGTGTAATGACTACCTGAGCTGCCTAATACGCTGGGTGAGCCACAGCCATATATTAACCCTTATTGATCTACGCACCAGAGAGCAAAGATAAAACAATGCATAGGGTCCTAGACTGTCTGTCCTAGACAGTAGGGTGAGATTTTTTCCTCGGATGCTCAGGGCAAGCTAAAACCTACACTGACAGTAACTAGAGCTGAGAAAACAAAGCCATAGATGCTAACATGAGGACAGGATTTCTGCTGCCCTTTGAAAATTAAACAGGGATCTCACTCAAATACGCCTGTCCTGGACTTTGGTGGAAAAAGGAGGATTCTGCTTTAGTAGTCTAGAATTGGGCAAACCAAAATGAATAAAGGTTCACTTTCTTTGTATTTTTAACTCTCTGCTCCTAAATGCCACCTAAGTGCCACGGCTCAGCTACTGACAGGCCGTGCTCTCCAGCACCGCTCCAGCTGGAGAAGCAGTCGCCTCCCCAGCTTCGGTGCTCACTTCTGGGCCCAGGACAGGCCCCAGGGCTGCTGGCGGCAGCTCCCTTGCTCCTGCTGCCAATCCCACCATCCACCCAGAAAGCCCCTGAGCTTCTTGCAGCATTGGTCACTTTCTCAGTTAAAACAAAAATCAGGAATAAAGCAGTTCACTCATTTTCTTAGCCACTGTTGAACTGGATTCACCGCAGCAGGGTGAATCTTGACTCAGACTTGCCCCATCATGACCACACAGGCAGTCCATTGCATGGAGCACCTGCATACACATAAGATGAAGGAACAAAAAAAACAGTCTGAAATTCAGAGATAGTGACTGTATTTTCTAGGGCTCCCTCTGTCCCAGAAAAGCCAAACATTTGTTTAAAATGCTATTTTGTATGCAGCCACAGTCACTTTCATCAGGCCTATTAATCTCCTGAAGTAATTTATATTTACTTATTCTTGCCCCTTCCTTCAGCCCTGTCATCACAATTACTTTTTAATTTATGAAAATACAAGGAAAAGGCATTTGTGTAAATAAAGATGGAGACCTTCCAATTAAGATTTGTCTTTAAAACAGAGAAGTTCCCTGATTTTACTTTATGTAGCATCCCTATTTTCATTTGTTTGGGGCTTTATGAAATCTCCTCAATGATCTTTTCACTTTCTTATGGAGAAAGACCTGTCTCAAAGACACAAAGAGTACGTGTAGATACATCCTAGAGGAGACTAGCCAATAGTCAGGCACCACATGTCCTGCTTAAACATTGAAATTAGTAAAATACCAGTAGTCCAATTGTTCCAGGACTTTTTTTCCAACAGTGTGGTAAAGTCTCTCTGACTGCCATGGAAACAGGCTGGGTAGTGTTGTGAAATGGAATAAGAATTTGATTGTACAAACAATCTGTAGTTGATGTGAATATTGCTCATTGCCAAGGTATAAATGTCATACTTCATAAGAAAAAAGTTCCCATCTGATGTTCCTGTAATCCTATTTACTGGTTCTATACGATTCCCCCCAGTCACATAATATGACTTTTCAGTGTTTCTCATAGACTGGAAAAATCTTTAATGAACACAATGTAAGAAATAATCCATCACAGACAGAGGAATGGAGTACATGACCTAAATGATCTCTTATTCCTACTAGTCCTTTGTTATATTAAATATGCTTATAATTAGAGGACAAAACAACAATTATTCTGATGTAAAAACATCCATGTTAAGTGTTGCAATAGTACAAATAATTTGGTAAAAAGTCATGCTCCAAAATTAAATAATTATATTGTACAAAAATTGTACATCAGCCAGACCTGGCAAACAGTTCTCCATGTGGGAAGCTGTACTGGACTGTGTCCTGGCCTCAACAAAGTACATTTCTTGGGGCATTTACTATATGATTTCCTGAAATATTAAACAAAATAATAATTTTCTTCCTTGCTTAATGAACACAAATTAAATCCATGAAAAGTACAGCTTCTTATTATTCATAGGACAGTAACTTCTTTCCTTGCTTTCTTCCAGTCTGGGGCTTGTTTGGTTGCAATTAAAAAAAAATCTCTTCCTGGAAAATCATCCTGGCAATAAAAAAGGGGGGCGGGGGGGAGAGAGGGAGAAAAACAAACAAGTAAGGCAATGACTTGGCTTTCTAAAAGCAAACTGGAATGGAACAAATAACATTTTAACCCTAGATGTGGTAGTAGTCCTCATGAGTTAGCATCGTTATTTTAGTGCTAACTCTCTTAATTTCCCAGTTGTAAGGTGTAAGCAGCTGCTCCTATTTCACATATTTACCAGAGAGACATGTAAGGAAAGGAGGGAAAGGAGGACCAGTTCAGGCAACGGGAACAAGTTGGTCATCAGCTGGTGCCCTGACTCAAAGATGGAGATGAAACAAGTGGAAACAAATCCGTTGTACCCCACTTTGCTGCTGTTTTTTGCATGAACATGGTTGTAATGCAGTTGCCTGCATATTCTTCAGTCAAAAGCAGCAAAAAAAGCCAAAGGAGCAATACAGACTGTCAAACGCATATACAAAACATGCCATCACTGTTCAGGTTGTCTCTGTGGTGCCCTGGTAGCCGCGTGGCTCAGCGCCTCTGCCCTGAGAGAGCCGTGCCAGTGCCATTGTGCAGCTGTGAGCCCCTGGTGCGGTGGAGTGGTGTCCTGGGGCCTGGCTGTCCCAGGCTGCCTGGGCGTTGCCTGCTTCGAACCTGCCCCAGCAAAGTGCCCAGAGGGCTCCTGCTCCTCTCCTTTCTTAACAGGGCGAAACCGTCATTTATTTTTTTATGATATCTCTCTGTCTGGGGTTGGAGAGTCTACCATTTGTGATACCACAGATGTTTCTCTTATACTAAATCCAAGGGCCATTTTTATGTGGCAATGACCACTCCTCAGACCTTAGATAGTCCTGAGTTTTCAATTTTGCTTTGCCTGTTTATACACCTGCAACCCCTGGTGACCTGATGCCTGTTTCCGACAGTGCTGGGACCCTTGGCCTGGGTTCCTGATGAACCTGATGTCAGCAGACACCTGCGCAGCCTTCGCTGGCTCCGCTCCGTAAGGTAGCAGGGCCAGGTAGGCATGAGAGTTTGACTCCTCACCCTTTCTTAATAGGTGTGTTGGTATCTTGACTATTTTCCACTAGTCTATAGGACGGTGGATAATGTGAGCTGGCTGTTATGTGTCTAAACAGATACTTCATTGGAAAATGTTTACATCTATCCCATCTTAACTATGGCCCAGTGTCAGACACAATTTTACCAGCAAAAATTGATTTGCTAAGCCTGTTCATATGTTTACCTGGTACCATCTTCTAGTAAGACTATCTCAGGGAAGCGGAAATGACAAACAGGGACCAGTACGCACTTCTTCACAGACGACATAAGTGTGTCATGCCTCTCATTTCTAAGGACAAGTTGTCTGCTGCTATCAATGCTGGGCTTTTTCATTTGATTCAGTTTGTATTTATGGCATAAGTGACACAACTTAGCCTGCTTTAAGTCACTGCTCATGTGAACCCAGTAGAAAATACCTCTGGGCTTTTTCACATATTTTTTCATTCATTAAATAATTGTTACCAAATCTTTTCAGCATATTTTTCTCTAACAGTTTAAAACTCACAACCCTGATACAAATAAAATATAATATTGTTCCAGGCAATTTCCTTAAAGAACTTCACACCTCAAAAATTATTTTAATCACATTTCAGTGAAGTAGTTTAATAATCAAAATATTTTTGACCTTCATTAAATTTAAGGATTAGATTTAATCTAAAAATCAAGTTAATAATTTTAAAATAGTCTTCCAGGAAGTAAATCAAAGCTAGAAGTTATATGGAAGTTAAAGAAGCTGTGCAGTGAAAATATTATACGAGAGCTTCCATCAGAGACTATTACAGTCTCTGATACGATATAGCAAATAAATATGTATTTAAAGATTTTAAAATGTGGATTATTGAATCTGTAATTTGATATCTTTGATAGAAGTACAGTGAATATTTGTTTAGAAAATATTTAAAGAGGATAATGTTATGTACCAAGGACAAACTTTGGTGTCACAATACATGGCAGCTTTCATCCACAATCCTTCTTATATTATTGAATTAAATGCTGGCATTACAATATATATACAAAGCAGAGGTAATACTGAAGTCATTTTGGCAAAAAATGAGTCAACGTTACCAATATTTCGATCAGACTTTATTAAGAAAGAGGCAATTAAGCAGACTAAGAGTTTATAAATCTTTCTGAAAAGTCATAGGCTATCTTTAAAGAAGATTGACATTACGTATCATTAACTTCCAGAGATGTGGTGAAATACTGATCCCTCTGAAGTAAGAAAGTTATATAAAAAACAAGTCAGTGTCAGTGCAAGTTAGGGAAATGTTTAATAGCTGACTCAACTTCTCATGCAAACGGCAATGCTGCTGACATTCCCCTGGAAAGGGACCAGCATCCTGGGGTGGAACATGAACTGAGAGCATCCAAGATGAATTGTGAACATCCTATTATCTGAAGCCCGCAGACATTCTTAAAAACCTGGAAACAACATTTAATGCATGCTCTTCTTCCATATCTACCTTTCATACTTAATAATTTGGAATCAGTAGGAGTTCCATGAGGAGGATGTCTTTGTACAGATTTTGGTCCCTGGGCTATTTGTTTTTTGAGCTAAAAAGACTAAAGTGGTTGCAATAGTATAATATACACATCACTTGTCAAATTTAGATCAAAGCAGCTTTAGTTATGTGAGAACAGAAAACGTCTTAACTTGGCAAACTCCTATTTTTCCTCCAGGGATGCTATACATTTGTCAAAGAGCAACTTCACAAGACACGCTTTCAGCAGCCACCCACTCCTAAAAACTTTGCAACCTCCTTCCTTCCTTCCTGGAAAAGATAGAAGAGGACTTTTTTCGGCCCCTGCCATTCTCACCCTAGGCAGGGAAGGGGAGTGCACTGTGATACAAGTCCTTCAGCCTTGGCACCACACAGGTGGCTTCCATGGGGCCTCTGTTTTCTCCTGGCCCAAATTGTGAGATGAGCAAGCGAGACACAAAGAGAAGCAAGTGTCTCCCACTAATTGTTTTGTCACTTTGCAGCATCCTGTGAGCATTAAACGTGCTTAAATATTAGCAGGAGGCATTAAACTTTTGTCCATGTTGGTGTTTGACAGGAAAGGCAGTTTTTGCCATGATACAGTTTTAACCAACAGCAGTCATTGTCTGCAGGAATTTTGATTTTTTGTGTGTTGAAAAACTGAACAATTAAATAGAAAATATTCCATTCTAAACTGTAACATTTCAGTTTAGAACTAAGTCAATGGAGGTTTCAGATACCATATTGTTGTGTGGGCTGATCACTCTTTCTGGATTATATCTCCTAATTATATAACAGAGGATTCCCACAGTACATTGCATTTTTCACCAAAAAGGAAGATTGTGATGTCCAATGGAAGATATACTCCACACAGGGAGTTTGTGAGGGAAAAAAAAAAAGCAAAATATTCTTCTACCAGCCCCTCTAGTATAGCTCCCGTAAAAAAATCCCATAACTGGAGAGAATTGCTGTCAACTGAAGGGGTTGTTTCTAATGCTTTCAATACGAAATTCTTCTGTTATTGTTTCGCAAATGTATGTAGTCAAATTAGTAAAATGAGTATAAGAGCATAATGTAGCCACAGGATGATAATAAATTAGATGACTAAAAATTAAACTGATTGTTCTGCAAGTGCTTAAAGCCAAAACCTATATATAGAGATCACAATTTGAAGGATTTTTTTTTTCCTGAAGTGTGGACAAAATAGGAATGGTGATGAAAATACCAACAAATCTGCTAGGATTGTAGTGCTAGTTGGTCCTGCCAGAAGCAGAAACTTTTCTATATATCTAGCATTTTATTTTAGTTTTAGGGAACAGCTGTACCGTTGGTCACTTCTATGTCAGATTGTACCTCACGTCATTTCTATATGAGGTGCAATTTTTTTCTTTGGATACTTTAGGAAAACATTATGAGGAGCCTGAAAATTGATTCTAAGAGCTGTGGCCAGATGCAGCCGTACTAAAAGATCATGAGCACTAACTTTCCTTGCCAGTAACTATTAAAATTTGTAAACCAGCCTTTTAAAGAGCTTGAATTGAATGGTAATGACTCTAAGTATCTTTTTAAAGTCAGTGACAAAAATACCTGAGGTATTTTTCCTTAAGCTCATACCATTCTGTCTTTAATACAGTGATCAGAATAAATATTGCCAGACCTGCAGAGTCTGAGCCCAAAAGCTTGTCCATTTTTCCTAAGTGTATCAGTTGTGCTAATAAAAGAGATTGCGTCACATATCTTGTAATATAACTGTACTGACATAATAAGCACTAACAAAAGAAATGAAACGCTGAGCAACAAACCTTATTGTCCAAGGAAAATAGCTAATGAAATGGTAAGTATTGACAATACAATGTGCATGGAAAAAATGGCCTAAGTCCCATATTGCTTTGAAATTGTAAGCTCTTTGTTATTTTTGAATATTCTGATCAGAGTGGGAAGCCTAGAAAAATAATATTCTGCATCACTGATTTGCAGAATATAATTCCAGTGTTCCTGAGAGCATGCTGCTTGTATATGTACACAGAGAGAGGTAGTTACTTCCAGCTTTCAGAAACATTGCTCTGGTTCTGGTCTGGAAGTCCTTGAAAGACAAAAAGAGAGAGCAAACAAGTGTGTGCTTTACCAGGGGTGACTCAAAAAGTTAAATAGCTGCACACTGGCCTTGTTTTCCAGGATACAAAGGGAAGATTGACAGCCCATGCTGACACTGGGAACATCTGGAAGTTGCCAGTAAATTCCTGCAGAGTACACCTTGCTCCATTAAACTCAGTTCGCTGAGGATAACGACAGCTAACAAACTGGGGATTAAATGCATCCTTTTACTTTGGGACAATAACTCATGAATATGTGGGGACTGAGAAGCTTGTTTTTTAAACATTTATTACAGACTATTTCTGCCTGGACAGGAGCAGGTGAGAAATTCTGAGCAAAGCAGGGAAGAGTAGGAATTTTTCCCAGTGTCTGCAATGGCGTTGTGCTTGAGACTGTAGAGCTCAGTTGCCTGCTGCCTTTCCATGGAGCAGATCTTCACATGCTGGACAGACAGTGGGAAAGCTGCTCTTGACTGCTTCATGAGCGGCCTTTCTTTTCCTGCATAAATTTTTCTTTTCCACTACTTGAAATTTCCTCTTTTTTGCTACCTCTTTGTTCCTTGCTATGAATAAATAAATCAATATGTTGCTTGGAGCCTAAATATCAGCTGATTTGATGAAGACAGGTTATATATATCTATATCTATATCTATATCTTGTCAATACTTACTTTAATGCCACAGGAAGAAAGGTGGGAGACTGTGCAGCCCCATGCAGGTAAGTGAGCTGCTTCGATGGCCAGATGCATAGACAGCTTTTGAACAGGTATGGTTGGAAAGTGGCTTGCTTTCTAGGAAACATTGCTACTTTACTGAACCCTGCCACACTACATTCATCTTGAGGGCTAGGGCACATATAGGCAGTATCACAAGCCTTTAACTATTGCAGAGCCCATATATAGTTTTTACACATAAGCAAAAAGTCATCTTCTTTTAATTAGCTGCATCTGTCAGGACCTGAGGTGAAGGATCTGTTTTTTTCTCTGTTACAACCAGTTCTTGCTGGAGAAATATAGGAACCTGTGCCCCTTTCCTGCCAGTTAGGGAATTTTCCATTTACTTCTAAAATAGATGCTGGCAATTTTAGGGTTACAGAACAGTCTCATTTATAAGCCTATTTGCTGATCCATCACTGACATTGTCAAGTTAACTCTTTTGTGGCTGTGCCTATAAGAGCAGGGGGTGCTCAGGTGTGAGTGTGACAAGGAGATGCGAATGGACACAGAGGGTTGCAATGCGAGGCTGATGCCAGAGGAGCCCCACAGCCTGGTCCCAGGGACTGCCACCTCCAGCAGCAGCTAACAGATTACAAGAGACACAGGCAAATCTTTGGGGAAGTGCTGCACTGCTTGTTTGCCACTGAAGCAGCTCTTCAAGCCACACTTAACTCTCTTTTATCTTCTGGGAATTGCCTCATTTCCTAGTTTGGGGGGAAAGAAGTTTTTTTCTCCTATGACTTATCCAAAGAAGCAAAAGGTTCTCCTCTTCCTGCTTCCCAGATGGGACAGCTGAGCTGACCACATGCCTTGACTGATACCCACTCACAATTGTCTCATGGATGAGCTGGAGAGTGACTAGAAAATAGAAGGATAACCCAGGACATTCTTAGCTGGAGGAATGACTGTTTTTTGCTTCATATATATATTTTATGATGGCTCTTCTAATCTTCTGCCCTTGGAGCCTATTTCCAGAGCAAGAGGAAACACACACTCAGCTCTGCCACAGATTTCCATCTTGCACACATGGAGTCAAGGAGGAGTAACTATTCCTTCAAGGCAATGTGTGTGCTGCTATTCCATATATCATCAGCACTTTCTCATTTCATAAGACCCTCCTTCCACCTGTTCAGACCTGCATTCTCTCTCTTAGGCAAATCATTCCTGAATCATTCGGTGGTCTTGCAGAGCTGAGAGTAAAATTGCAGAGCTGTTACTTGAGAGTAGGGTAGGGTTTTGCAAATCTGCTTATCCTGAGGAAGCATAAATGAACTTGTAGAGACTTTGATACAGAAAGGCAGTCATTTCTCTGTGGATCAGGTTTGGAGAGAATGGAAGGGTACCTCAGCTTTAAGACGGTAGGCTTTTTTTGGAGGTAGCCACTCTGGAGGAATACTGTATCTTCTCACCTTGAAGGAAAATCTGGTACCTCCTGTTCTGTTTTTCATATCCTCATGAACCTCCTATTGACATCAGGATATAACAGCCTACAGAGAGACTGATTAAGTGTTTAGAAAAATGAAAACCATAAGTCTAGACTGCAAACTCTTGGATCTGGAAATCAAATGCATGCATGGATGACTCATTCTTATTTTCCTGAAAGAAAACTGTATGCCTCCCTTTAACTAAGTTTTATGAGTAAAACCCTTCTTACTGTGTGTTCAGCACAGACTACTTGAAAGATCTTGAAATGTGTCATGTATTGGCAATGTATCCTGAGCAAAAAAATATGCACAAATTCATAACCACCATCCTCTCAAACTATTTCTAGCCAAACCTCTTTCAGAAATCAACGAAAAACCTTGACATTGCAAATAAAATAGAAATATCTTTCTTTAGCCCTCTCTTTTTGGCTTAGCTTAAAATCAGTGAGTTTTAGGTGTTTATGCTGTATGAGACTTAGGATAGGCTATGGGAAAAGCTATAGAATGGCTTACACCTCAAACCAACAACCAAAACAATTTTTTTACTTATGAAAGAATCTCTGGACAATTTTTCAAATACACAAGGCCCTTTTTTTTTTTTTTTGCAATCACTCAAACCTGGGTTTTATGTGTTAGACTGTTTGGACAGCAAGGGGAATATTTCATTATGTTCCTTTTCAAGAACCATAAATTGCATAACCTGTCTGCCAAGTATAAGATGCAAGTATTGTGAATTTATTGTCCATTTTCTGGCTCTGGCACAGATCTTCACGTGAGCATGGGAAAGTCCCTTCATATTGTGCCTCTCTTCATCTCCATCATATGTCTGTACAACCCATTTGGATAGCAAAATTTCTAAGGCAGTGTCTCTTACTTACAAAGTGTGTCTGCTCCAGCTACCCAGTGTCAGCTAAAGTTTAACTGATGTAACACAAATTATGTAAACAAATCATATATCACAATAATATATCACAAAAATGTAAGTATTATATAAGCATTCATTTAACTATTATTTCATTCCTCAAGTACACTTCAAACAATCTCATAGCTTGGTCTGTAGGTATGGATTTTTCACCAATGATAAAAACATTAACTTGGGGGTATATATTTATAAGCAATTTACCCCCAACATTATGGAAAGCTACTTTCTTGCTATAGGTTTCCAGCCTTTCTTGCCTCCCATGCTGACTTTTGCTGTTCTGGCATACATCTTCCCCTGCTCGCAATGCCTTTTTCACAGTCAGTCACAGCTTGATTCTACTGCAGACTTCTTGGTTGTCAGTCAAATTATACCATAGCATATGGCCTAGTTTTTTTTTTTTTTCCTGTGGAAGATGTGGGTAATAATACTACTTTGGCTCCTGACATTGATGCTTGTTCCATTATGTTGGTAAGATAATGGGATGATGTACAGACTCTGTTAAGTCAGAAATTGTCATTGGTAACATATTCATAGGAAATGCCTCAAATAACATAATCCAGTATTAGGGAAGCCTTTGACTACCAGAACAGAGGCCATGATTTAGGCTCTAAATTGAATAAAGAGGGAGGACAAAGTGCAGATCGTTACACTATTGATCTGCATATGATGATCTCTATTGCTGAGCAAAAGATTGGTGCGTATTGTGCTGGTCAGAGTTCATGAAACTCAAGTTCCAGTAGTCAAAGCTGTAGGAAGTAATGTCCGTCTGACAGTTGTCAGGCGTAGGTCTAACTGGCTGGTCCAAGACGTTCTGGTTAATTGAAGACAGAAATGTACGAATTTTGCTATAATAGGCATATGGGCATCCAAAACCAACAAGAAGTCAAAAAACTCAAGAACGAGACATAGTTTAACAATTTAAAAATGTATGCCTTTGAAAGAGGAGGAAAATTCTTAAACATGCTTTCCTCTTCGCAGAAGTGACTGCTCTGTTTTGTCTGGATTCACCCTAAAAAGATTATTTTTCAACTTGATATTGCTTTCAGCAGGAGGCTGGAAAGGCAGCACTGATCTCCATGGGATGCAGAGGAGACGTGGAACTGAAAACCACTGTATGCTTCAGGTGTTCTCACATGGGTTGTCTCATAGCATCCCCCTGTTTCTAAGTTGGATTTGGGGCTTTACATGGTTCCTGAAAGTGGAATCAAAATAGTGAAAGTTCAGTCAAAAATAGAAAGGTATGGGAACAGACATGGCATCACAATCTGGCAGCAGTTTTCAGGTAATGGCCTGTAATAGAGCAGTCACGCCTGCCTGCTCCACCGTCTGTAAGTACTGCAGGTAATTGCATGGTCCTCCTGCTCTGTTGAGCAGATTGGCACAAAACAGGTCCTTCTGCTGCTGTGACCACTATTTGCAGGGGCAGATTAGAGGTTTGGAGGTATGCCTCCAAGCTACTAAAGTTGATTTCTGGCCCTCTCTGCTCCTTGGGCAGAGGAGTGTTCCTTAAGGCACACATGGACAGAGATCTGGAGGTAGAAGAGCTTCCCCAGAACAACCTTCAAAATGTCTCAGAGGAAGAACTTGAGCCACCTCAGAGCATTTTCTGTTCATTTCTACATGCTTTTGGGGAGGGCAATGTGTATCATTAGCAGTATCAAATGGGCATTTTCCCTCCTCAGCAGGCAGGAAAAGATCAAATGTTATGTCTGTACTATACTCTAGATACAGAGGGACCCATCGGGTAGCCCTTCAAAGGTGTCTGAGGGAAGGTTCCTAGACATCTTGCAAAAAGCTAAAAAGATTCTTGGTCATAATGCCAATATAATTCCTTGTTATGACCAGATTTTGTCTTATGCTGTTGTTGTTCTGGATCCCCTTTCTTTGATTGATCTTGGACAAGTGATCAGGAAGTGACAACTGTTCTTCTTTTGGATTGATGCTAACATTGTCTTCCAGAATATGCAGTTTATTACTATTTGTATATTCTTCTATCAGATTGAGGCTACGGTTGGAAATTAAAAATCATTTTCCTGCTTTGAATTATCACTGCATCCTCAGCTTTGAGAAGATTCTCTCCTTTTCATGTTTAGATCTGGTATTGCATTTTCTACTTTATTCATTCTTAAAAGATCAGAAGCCCCTTTTTTTTCCTCTCCTTTCTTATTTACTTAGAAAACACAGTAATTATCCAGTTACATTTGATTGGTTGAAGGTTATGGACATTATTATGGACATTATAGCCGGAGGTTTATCTGTCTGTCAGAATAACTCTCTGGAGAGATCACAATTTGATAACCATACCGGTCAACCAATGTGACCTACAACAGGACCACCTATGGTGGACCTTATGAGTCAGATCTTATCCTTGGCTTTTTGGGCATGACTTTATATGCTATGGCACCTCAGGCACACAGTATGTAGTGTCTGTCAAGCCTTCAAGAGACTGGCAGTATGATTCAGAAAGTGTTGATATTAGAAGATATGACTCAGAGATGCCCATGTTACCTCTTCTTCTAAGGTTTCCAAGGGTGTAAACAGGGGAGGACTGGAATGACCAGACAATCAATTAATAGAACACTGAAAAGGTCAGAATATTGTAATATGCAGTGTTGCACTGAATATATGAGATATTAAAATTCAGATGCTTCATTCCTGTGAAAATAATTGCAGTGGCACAAATACGAAAGTACAGACTTCCACCCTGGTGGCAATTACACAAACAAATGCATCTATTCCAATTACATTCTGAGGGACAGATTCTCATGTGATCACAGAATCACAGAATGGTTGAGTTGGAAGCGACCTCTGGAGATCATCTAGTCCAACCCCCCTGCTCAAGCAGGGTCACCTAGAGCACGTTGCACAGAAGTTTTTCCTCATGTTCAGATGGAACTTTCTGTGTTTCAGTTTGTGCCCATTGCCTTTGCTGGGCACCACTGAGAAGAGTCTGGTCCCATCCTCTTGACACCCTCCCTGAAGATACTTGTACACATTGATAAGATCTCCTCCCAGCCTTCTCTTCTCCAGGCTAAACAGGCCAAGCTCTCTCAGCCTTTCCTCATAGGAGAGATGCTCCAGTCCCCTAATCATCTTTGTAGCCCTTCGCTGGACTTGCTCCAGTAGTGCCACATCCCTCTTGTACTGGGGAGCCCAGAACTGGACGCAGTACTCCAGATGTGGCCTCACCAGGGCTGAGTAGAGGGGCAGAATCACCTCCCTCGACCTGCTGGCAACACTCTTCCTGATGCAGCCCAGGATACCATTGGCCTTCTTGGCCACAAGGGCACATTGCTACCTCATGGTTAACATGTGATGCTCTTTGGAGGCTGTATTAAGCTGTTTAGCTGTTCAGCTTGAGCACAAGAACTCAACCTGGTAACAGTTTGGGCTGGAGATCCTTCCTTCCTTTCTTCCTTCTTTCCTTCCTTCCTTTTTTCCTTCCTTCATTCTCACAAATGATATGATGATGATGAAACATTACCGGTCAGATTAGCCTCTGTTAACCTATTATTTTCAGGAGGTGATGTGACAATGTCATGAGACTCTGTTAGCATCTTTTTCCATCCTCTCTTCTTTTTCTCCTTTCTGATCTTCAGTTTGTGCTTCCACCTTCCATCAGTTTTTCTGGGGTGAGGAATTCTGCCACCATTGGCTTTATTTTGACTAATTCTTCCTCTTTACTTTGGTATACAGATGCCCCAGAAAGTTAGATAGGAGCCATTTTGATATAAAACGACTGGGCTTCTCAAAATTATGCCTATCAGATTTTAAAATAATGGACTCTATGCTCCTAAATCACACAGAAGCTTTTGTGAAAAAGCCTTTCCTCACAGGTCATGACTTCTAAATCTCTGGTCATTGTTGTATCTCTTAGTAATGCTATGTGCTCTGCATTGTTTCTGAAATCAGTTTCTAAATCTGGACCCAGTGGTACAGCCAAGGATACAGCAGTAACACGTGGAGCAGAAAGATTATTTCACGCATCTTACAGAAAATACTCTTGTCTGTATACCTCTATCAGTGTTCACTCATACTAAGCACTTAAAACCACAATCCCCTATATGCAGCAAAAGGAAGTAAAACCATGTCCACGTCTCCCCAAGATACTCTCTGATATCCATGAAAGACTGGTGAATTTTACAGAAACATATTTATGTCTTCCAGGCAGATCCAGTTATAAGAAAAAAAATCTGTTTGCATATGAAAACTCTGTTGTCAGTAAGAAAGCTACAGATGCTCTTTTCTAATGTATACAAGCTTTTATTTAAGCATTGCAAAATCACTCTTCAGGGTATTCTTGCTCTCTGTTACGAGAACCTAACTTTTATAATGCCTTCTGATTGCTATATTTGTGGTATGTGTTTTGCAGTGTTACTTAACCTTAAATAATTTCATTTTCCCTCTGTTTTAAAAGTTTTTTTTTTTTTGTAATTGGAGGCAAGGTAAACTAGAGAGTATTTTCTGTGCCATCTGAGTTTGAAAGTAACAGCATGAAGTCAGAGAGGGTTATTCAGCAGCCAATTTGTATCCCCAGTTGGGTATCCCTTCAGTTGACTATAGCTGGTATAAAATATACAGGGTCTGGGGCTGATGGAAGCAGCAAAAATCAAAAAAGTGAATTTTCTAGAAATACTAAAACTATAAAAAGATTTGAGCATGCTATTAAATAAGCTGTATATTTGACTTAGGGGACTGGAGAGCTTTTCCCTTCTTCAGAATCAGGTTGCAATTGCTGATACAAGTGGAAATGCATGTTTCACCCATTTTTTCTTACAAAAAGCCTGTTTTTAGACACTCCTAATATTGCCCATTTCTGACCATCTGGGTTGCTGTTTTACAGCCACAATGTAATAAAAACAAAATTGCTGAAAATTTAAGCTATATGTGAAAATGAGACTACAGAAAACAATGCTACTTTACCCATATTAAAATTTGTTCTGCTCTTTTCTTTGAATAAGTCTAGCTTTGGAGCAGGTATTTGAAAACTAGTAGCAAAGTAATCCTTGCATCAGAGATACGGCTTTCACCATTTCATAGAAACCTGTCCAGTTTTGGTCATCTTATAAGCCCTTCAAAAATTCCAGGTCACAGCTGCTCAATAGACTGTCTTTGATGTTAACAGATTAAAGAGTCAGGGCACTAAAGGCTCTGTCTTCACTGAGAAAACCCTCCCAAATTTGTTCAAGCTCATAGACTCTGAAAGAAATCACATTTGCACAGATGCTTTAGGGATGTCTAGGTTTTAGCAGCTCTACTTTCTGAAGGCTCAGTATTCACAGAGCGCTCCTGAGCACCTCACACTTCCATGGGCTGACAGCCAGGCTGTGCCAGCCCTACAGGGGACCAGGACATGATCCCCTTCCACAGGGCTCCAAGTGCACGGTTGCCTTTCGCTGGAACTGTGGCTCCACTCCAACGTGATGCCAATGTTGGAAATCAAGGAGGAAGCCTTTCTCTCTTGTGTTCTTAGTAATTCCCTTGCTGCCAGTTATCCCCACGTTTCCTGTCCTGAAGAGAAATAAATCCGTATTTATGAAATCTTGCTGCCTACAGCAATGAGGGCCATAGAAATGAGTAATTTTGCCTGCATAGTAAGATATATGCAGTATAAGACTGTATTGTGAGCAATTAGGATAAAACATTATTGAAAAGATACTCATTAAGTGAGCATTATCCAATAAGTACCCCAAATCTAATGATTCATTTAAGAGTGTGCCTGGGTATGCAGGGCCAAATTAAAATGGTCAGGCAACTTTAATTGTGCCATTTCCTAATTTTGGAGTGCTTGACTTTGTACTGTTCTTTTAACATGTGTGTACGTATGAGTGTAATTACATGTAGACAGAGGATCAATTTGACCAAGAGATTCCCAGAATACAGAAGCTATATCAGCATGCTAATAAAAATCTGGAGACTGATTATTTTTTTCAATGGGAAACACAATTTCTCTACCTCCCCTCCACACCACCCATACAGCAGTCATGTGAGTTTGTCCATACCCGGGGTCACAGCAAGACTGCAACTCATTTACCAGGTCATATCTTCTCTTGTGAGGTGATGTCCCCTGTCACACAACCCAACACTGGCAGCCAGTTTCTCCAAAGAGGGGATGCTTATGCCACAGGTTTGTATGTATCCTTGTAAACAAATAATAATATGGTCATACTAGTGAAAGGTGATTCCAAAATGAGGCTGAAGAATGGACAGTGTTTCCCTTTGGGAAATACAGCCAAAAAATCAGTGACATTTGTAACAACAGCAGTGTTTCAGCTAACTTTGTAACAGGCCCCCCTTACTCATTTATGATAAAGTGCAGAAAAATTTCCTTCCAAAAGAGGCAGTGATGCTGAAAGGAGGCAGCTGTCAAAGCCTGGAAAGCGGACAGTGCTTACCAAATAGCTGCACTTAAATGAAAGAGGGGTAAGACAATCCAAACAGCAAACAGATGATCTAAAATGGCTTATCAAGCAACCCCCTAGTCTTTATTTTCCTGAGGGAGACAGGAACTTGCTACTCTTGATAAAGAGACCTAAATTTTTTAAAAGTATTTGTTTTTTTCCTTGTAGTGTGTTCAGTGTGTCACTTCTGAGCATATTGTGCTGCCCATGGTTTTGCAGTGTACATAGAACATCACTCATGGGGCAAGAGGCTATTCTCAGCTCAGTATTTCTCCTCCTGCTGTGGACATATTCACACAGGAAGCCCCCAAGGACTGTAGTTCGGAGCCTGGACTAGTGATTTTAGAGTGCAGTTGCCTGCTGCACCCTGGTAGCTATCTGGCAGCTCCCATCAACGTCAGCCCTGGCCCCAACGAGTGAAGGACCAGGGCATCATGCTGCTACTCCAGCACGTTGCTCTCCATGGCCAGTGGTCCCTGCCAGGGAGAGAAACTGGAAAAGGAGAGGGAGCCTCTCGGCTGATGGTGAGAGGAGAGAGAGTGCTGTGACTGTGCCTGAGAAAAGGTGGTTGGGCAGGAAATGGGTACAGGTGTTCGGGGTTTAAGAACAGCCACAGCAGGCATCTTGGGGAATTTAAAATTAAAGAAGAAAGGTGCCTGTGGACTTCTGGTATTTGCAGACATAGGATGGGAGTTTTGTAAGTTGCAGTTGCTTGTCCCATTCTGTCTCTTTGTAGAGTTAAACCACAAAGCACCCAAAAGTTCACTATCTACATGTGAAATTCCTAAGTAATAATAATCTTCATTTAAATTCTTTTTCAGATATTAAGGATTCAGATATAGATTTTCCATTTGGACATGTGAACACATGATATGTGTCATATCTGGTTACAGTACTTTCCACGGTGAGTAAGAAAGGTGTTTGCATTTTATTTTATACCATTGAGTACACAGAATATACAGCGGGCTGAGTTAACATATTGAGAGAAACATTAGCGATTGGAATTTTCAAGCTTTTAACATTTCAGTAACAGTAAACTTTTAATACAACATACTTTTTGGATGAAGAAGCACACTCTTTTGCTATTAGTTGACTCAAGAGTCTTGTAAACAGGGTTTTGTCTGAGATGGGGATTTAGCACACAAAAGGTGCTAATGTATTTGAATGGCAATGTTGTATAATTCTTTATGGCTGGTAGGAGACTCCTTTAGTCTTTGTGGCAAGGTCACATGTCATATGGTGATGTCATTTTGAAAGGACTGAAAGTACATGGTCCACAGGGATAATATATTAGTTTCCCTTTGTAGGCTTTTCCTTGTTTTGTCATTCCACTTACACGAGCGTATGTTAGCTAAGATAATTGATCTCATTTAAATACACAAGCCAAGATACAGCAATTTCAAATTGATGTACCACTGCAGTTATCCTAAATATCACTGAAATAAATTTACATTTAACCTCATCCTTTCCATTAAACATCCTTGTTTATATCTCATGAAGGAAAAATTACAATATAACTAATATTTTTCTTTTCAAAATTTTACAGATTAATTCACAGACACCTTGAGAATACTTACAATAAAACTTTGCATATACTTTGTTAAAGAAGGAACCACAAAGTACAGTATGTTAGAGGTATAACTATGCAGTTTATTCTAAAAGTGTCTTAATATTGCCTCTTTTATTTTTCTACTATGCTTCATTAGTCACATGCTGGACATTTGCAATAAATGGAAAAACAGAGAATTAATTAGATATTTTCTCTGCAAAACTGTGAAAGCCATTGCAGAAAACTCTTGCTAATAAGTAAACTGTCTCCAGATACTTTCTCTGATCTGGAATATTGCTTTCTGGAGGGCTTCAAATGGTTACTCTTGTACCATCTCCTAGGGAAAGGCTCCTAGAACTGCTTGAGGCATAAAACAAAGTGTTGAGCCTAAGAAACAGTAAAATATGCTGTCCAGGAGAAAAGTATATTTGCAAAACTTTTTTTAAAAACAACAATTACAGATTAGTAGTGGACAAAAAGGAGATGGGAGAATTGTGTGTGCTGCCATCTGTTTTGATACAGAGGATCAGTGCACTGCACTGACAAGTGTGCTAAACAGATGCAGCTAGACCACTAAGTCTGATCTTTGTACTGGCATAATGAAATTACTCCACACCATGGCAAAAAATGTTACTCTAACAAAACTGCAATTCTGTCAATACAAACTGCATCTATATTAGAGTCCTCTGCTAGCACATCTCTACCGGATAAAAGTTACACCTCTAACCCAATTAACCTTTCAGGAAGAAGTCTCATAGCATAGACACTACCTGGATAACTCACTGTTCTGTGCCTTTGACATACTTAAAGAAATAACCTTTGAGTTATCCAAAGTGTGTGGATCGTCTTTTCTAAAAGACCTGGAATCTCCTCTCACAGATCTATTGCTTTGTTATTAAAATTTAAAGATAGTCAGCTTCTCTCTTGTTCTGTACCTTTAAGAAAAGACGGCCTCCATTACCCCATTATGTTTTATTGTGCTTTGTAAACTATGGGCAAAATCTATTTTGTTTTATTTTGGTAGGATAACTGGTATACCGCAGGTTACAGTGATATCTGGAAAACCAGGCAGTTGGAGAATATGACCATCTTCTGCCCTTTGTTAGCCCTTTTAAACAGCCTCTGTTATTTCTTAATATTAAGCTCTTGCTAGACTGCTAGCGGTCATATTTTTTATGCCTCTTGTTTTCTTAAATGGAAATGGCTAGCTGAAATGCCAGGAATTATTTGGAATAGACAAATACTGCACAACTCAGTAGGAGGGTTCTTTCTTTTGTTTGTTTTTTTGTGTCCTGCATCGAAACATAGCTCCGTTAGCTAATTCCCCCATCTCAAACCCCATTAACAATTTAGGATCTGCTGGAAAGTACAGCTTCAATTGCAGCTACACTGACCAGCAGTGCTGAGTATCCTGTGCAAAATAAACAGCTTTGAGGCCTAGCTGGCTGTGATAGGCTGTAAGAGGAAGGATTTTCAAAGACACTCAGGTGTCATGGGGGCTACTAACTGCAAATCATCTCCCCTAAACGCATCACTAGCAATGCATTCTTTCTCCTCTAGCTCTTATGGGAAAAAAAGGAGAGAAGAAATTCACATTTTTTACTCAGTGGGAGGTATTCTGGCTTGTATGCTTGGAGAATCTTTCAGACTTATGTCTTGGGTGTTACTCATAGCTTTTTCTCTTTCTTCTCTCCCTCCCAGTCTTGCCCTCCTTTTCTTCCTAGGTGTATATAAGGCAATCACTTGAAGATTTTTTTCTCAGTTTCCCCTTCCTGGGAGTTGGAGCACATAAGGTGTCGGCTGCGACAACAGAGCAACAATGGGACTTTTGTGTGCCCTGCAGCCAGGCATTTTTCAGAGCTGGAATAACTTAGAAACCACTTTCCCCATCAGCAAAAACTTCTGGAGTATATTTACTATGGGTGAAAACTTCCCCTTTGGTAGCTGAGGCAGAAACAGCAGTGGACCTGCCACTGCAGGGGGAGGGGGGGGGGCTTGTAGTGGGAGGTGATCACACATGAGTGGGCTGAGGCAGACCAGTATGTGAGGGGGTAAAGGTGGAGAATGTGAATAGGGCAGAAGGAAGTGGTAACACCAGCTACCACACTCTGCTCATTCACTCACGCCAAAATCCACTTGTGCATCCATTCAATGCAAGCTGCATCCGTTAGTGTGGTTCTGCCTGTAGCCTGGCTTTCCATAGGGTCCAAGGTTGCACTCAAGGATGCTGGGGAGTCCTTCAGGCCAAGCTCACTTGTCAGCATTTGTGTGGTTGACAAGCACTTCAGATAAGGAAAACAGGAAGAATGCTCTGCTTCAAAACTGTTCTTTGTTTTTTGGTGTTTTTTTAACTGTAGTTAAAAATTGTAGGTGCTGGTCTTGGGGGGTTAGGAAGTTTTTAACCCCCCCCCCCCCATTTTGTATCCATTCTTTCCTTTTGTCTGTCCTCGCTGCTTATGTTACAAGCTCTTTGAGGCAGGGGCTGTCTCTTCTTATCTCTGTCCCCACACAGCGTTCATTGCCACTGAGCCCTGTTGAGGCCTTTGGATCCTGCTGTTATACATATAATAATAATTCATAACGCCTAGGGCTAGGCACAGCAAAGACTTTGTTCCCATTCCTCGTGTGCCTGCGCGGATGCCCGTATTTCGGCGCATCCGCGCCTGGCCCCTGCGGGAAACTTTTGGGTTAAAAAGGCACAGCCAGGCGGCCCTCCCCGGCGGACGGCGGGGAGGCTGCATGCAGCTGGGGCAGCGGCGCCCGCCGCGCGCGGCCCCTTTAAATTCCAGCTGTGCAGCGGGGGGCAGCACCGCTGGCGGCGCGGCGCGGGGCTAGAGGGCCGGGGCTGCCGGTGCGCGGCGGCGGCGGAGAGCAGCCCGCGGCCGCCGGCGGCGGGGGCAGCGCGGACGCTGCGCGCAGGGGAGGCAGCGCACCCCGCTGCGGCTCGCCGGCTGCCGGTGCCTCGCGGCGGCGGAGAGGATGAGGGTGGCTTCTGGCTTTTTTTTTCCCCTGCTCAAGATGATTTCCATAGTAACCTGATCGAGCGGTGCAATTTCGGAAACTGGGTGTTTTTTCTCTCTCTCTCTCTTTTTTTTCCCGCTCGCTTCCCCCCCTCCGCTCCCCGCCCCCGAGGAATGACATCTGACAGGTAAGGCGCCCGGGGCCCCGCAGGGGTATTTACCTCCGCGAGGTGCCGCACAAGTTCCCTCGGCAATAGCGGCCGGGCGCGGAGTCCTGCCCGCGGCGCTCCGCGCAGCGCGGCCGGGGGCTGCCGCGGCCGGGCCCCCGCACCGGGCGGCGGCGGGGCCGGGCGGGCGGCGCGGGGCCGGGGTGCCGCGGCGGCGGTGCGCGGCCCCCGCGGGGCCCGGCGGGGATGCAGCTGGGGGAGCGCGCCGAGCTCTTCTTACCTTCTTTGTCTGCTTGTTCCCCGATGGGGTTTTATTCTTCCCTTTGTTTCTCCCTCCTTTTCTTCTCCCCCCCCCCCCCCCCCGCGCCTTGTTTGTTGCCTCGGCCGTCTTGCCTTCCTCCTCCCTTCGGGGAGGATGCAAGCGCGCACACTTTACCTCAAAATCCGCAGCGAGTGAGGACGCCGCCACCCAGCCGGGCGCCCCCCGCGCGGCTGCTGCCCGGCGCACATTCAGCACTTCACTGCTGCCTCGCGGTTCCTGCCGCGGCGCGGCGCGCCCGGCCGTGCCCGCCCCGCCAGCCGGGGGCGCCCGACCGTGGCCGCGGCCGTGGCCGTGGGCGGCCCGCGGAGCCCCGCCGCCCCTCCCGGGCCGCGGCCGCCCTCGGCGTCGGCGCGCGGCGGGCCCCGAGGCGGCCGCCGGGTGCTGGCGCCCGGCTCGGCGCGGCCCGCAGGGCGCACGTGGCGGCGGCGCGGGGCAGGTCAGTCTGGAAGGTTCCGCGGCCGTTGGCGCGGCCGTTGGCGCAGCGGCTGCCCCGCGAGGCCGGGGGCGCGCGGCGCCGCCCCCTGCACGTCTGCTGCTGCCCCGCGCCGAGCCGCCCCGGGCTGTGCGGCCGGGCCCGGCTGCCTGGGTGAGGCGGGGAGGGCTTCTTCCCTCTCTGCGGGGTTTCCGTGGCAGCCTCTTGCTGCTTGGCTTTCTTTGCTGTCGCCACATGGTAGTTGCTGGCCAAGCAGGTCTCGGCTGAAACTTCCTGTTGCTTACCTTGATTTCATCCGTAAACGCTCTTCTAGACTGCAGCTCCGTTTCTTTCTTTTTTTTTTTTTTGGTGGTGGTGGTGTCATTTTTGTATTGGTTTGTGCCGAGCACAATGAATAGATGAGCCTGGTCAAGGCTTTTTCTTTCTGTCATAAGTGATCAATAATCATCTGGTGGTAAGAGATGATCCTATTACAGAAAAAGCCAAAGTGCACACTGAGAACAGCTGAAATACAAGGTCAGTAACTCTTATGTTATCAACATTAAATCAGCTTTGCATATTTGAGGATGACGTATTGCTTTCAAAGTAAAGGCAACTTCAAGCTTTTGATGAGCTTTCCAATATAAATAATAAGCATCAGTTAAGACAGGAAAACATCCTTGCTTTGGAGAAGATTGCCAGTCCTAAAGCATCCCCTTGCCTCTTTTAATCTTTCAGTGTAGTCAGGGTGGTCTAGGATTGCCAGGGTGTTAGGGGAGGATAGTTTTTGTAGCTAACAATACAAAGGTTGGTTTGTTCCTAGTGCCCAGCAACTGCTGCACGCTTTCCAGACACAAAAGAAAGGCGTAGTCTGTGGCCTGAAGATCGTGCATGCTAAAAAGGCAGTCAGCTGGAGGGTAACACAGATCAACAAACAGCAATGTCGCCCACTAATAACTGGCCTCAAGCTGGAAAATGTAGCAGCCCAGGAAATGAGTAATTTGTGCAGGGGTGCTCGTGTGTCAGTGAGGACTGCCGTAACCCCGCGGACAAGCCTCCGGCAGCCGCAGCATGAGGAGCCAGGGCTGTGAGAGGACGAGCCCCGGCCGGAGGGAGCACCGGAGGCAGGTGAGACAGCCTCCTCCGGCGATGGAGGCAGACACAGCGGCGGTGCAGGGGGATACAGCAGGAGGAGAGAGCAGGGCCCATCATCATCAGGGGAAGGGGTTATGCAGGGACTTGGAGCCTAGCGTTAAAAGCCTGTAGTAATGAGTTTAATCTATGAAATCTGGTTCTTGGTTTGTGTGTGCTTGCCAATTAGCTAAGCGTTCTGTAAATCAGAATGGAATTCAGATCATATCTTTGTAAATGTATTGACTCAAGCGCTGCAAGGAAAAAAAAATCTCTTTCCCCTACTGAGGGCTTTAAATATGAACAAAAACCAGGATCTTAGAACAGAGGAATCTTTTAATATACTCACTTTCCTGAGTTCACATTCTATAGCATAGACTCCCACAGTTAAAATCAAAAAAACCTATGGTAATATGACTTCAGGGGGGCAAATTCAGAACAGCTGTAGGGCATTTTCACCAGTGAACATTCCAGTTCATTTTGAGGAGGGGTCAGCATCACTCACAGTATGCATTAAAGTAAAGGAGGTGTGTAGCTGTTACCATGCAGGGAGCATGCATCCCATACAAAACACTTACAGTGGAATGAAGGGAACTGCAGCCCTCATCGTCTCCTCTGATAAACACTTTAATGTTACATGTGTGTAAAAACAAGCTGCAGCATGACCTTTAATCTTCAATATTAAAGAGTGTATTCATGGATATATGTATTAGTTTGTGTGGCATAACAGTTTTCAAATGACTGAAAGATACCGATTCAATTAAAATACTATAAGAGAAATCTGAAATTAATTTAATTTTTAGTTTGAAATAATTGTAAAAATAAGTAATTTGAGTTTTACCTTGTTTCAGCAGCTAGCAGTAATAATTCTAAGGAATAGATAGAATCTTTTATAGAGCAATTGTTTCACCCAGATTTGACTGGTGTGGACTTATAAAAAGTAGAGCGAAATCAATGCCAGATATTGCCACCAAGATCAGCATCCTGTGCAGTAATACTTACATCTCTATTTCTGAGTCTGAGAATGTTTGCTTTAGATGGCTAGCATTAAAATGGTTTATACTACAATGGATCAAAAATTCATTATGTTTGATTGGTAGTGCAGAGACCTAATGATGCAGATTTTTTTTTTTTTCTTAGAGAAGTGTTATCTACTTCACGCTAAATTTTACAGTCAAACTCTGCATTGAGATGGATCAGAAGTATATATGGTCAGGAGCTGTCTGGTTGTTGTTGGTGGTGTTTTGTTTTTTTTTTTTTTAATAAGGAATCTGATTTGCACTTATGCCTGTGCATTTTTTTGTGCTAGCCTCCTGTGATATCACCTGCACACGTTTGTAAAACATTCTGCAAGAGAGCTGTTAGAATTGCACGTACAGAACTTGTTTGTCTACATGTAGATCAGTTACTACTGCAAAGATGAGTGGATGCGCAGAAAGTTGTGTATGCAGAACTGGGTCCCATCCCAGTTTCCAAAACCTGGATCCCATCTATGTATTTTAAGATAAACTTTCATGTATAAGGTCAGAGAAGTCAGGGGTCAAAAACAGTACTGTGATTTAGATTATGTCCTGTATCCAGGTTATGATAATCAGTATAATATACTTTGCAAGGACTGTGATTGCTATTAAAATACTTAAGATTTTGTCAGTGTAAACCCAAAGCCTTTCGCAAGTGCTCGACATTTGCCTGAGAATAGTTATAGGAAATACTATGGTAAAATTTACTTGCAAAAACATTTTGTAGAAATATGTGGTGGTAATTGCTGCAAGTTTTGCTTTTAATGTGCTTTTCTGCTCTTGAAAATGACTGCATACAAATGGCAACTCTTTACTTAGTTGTTTTTCCCCCTTTCTCATCTATATTTAGAATCAGATCTATTTAATTGAGTGACGAAAGTGATGTCTTACTTCTGTTAACCCTGTGGAGTATGGTCTGGCCTCTCTCCTCACTGGGGCATCAGTAGGCCAGAATTTGGCTTTGGGGTTCCCGCTCTGAGTGTCCTCCAAGGATCACTGGGTCCTGGTGCCTTCCTCTTCCAGTCTGTCTGGGCTCGACGCTGGTGAGGTGTCACAGAAACACGGCTGTAGGGCAAAAGCATTAAAAAGTCCAGTCCTTCTGCAGAGCTTCTTGGTCCTCACTGGCTTCTCTGAGGACCGATTCATGTGGTTGTCTCCATGTAAATCGAGTGTTTTGTGAGGACTTCTGTGTTGGGTGATGAAAGCTCTAAGGACCCCTTCTATGTAACTGTATACTTCCAAATCAGGAAGGTGCGAACAAAGGTGGATTCTTCCAGGGGTTCTTGTGAAATGGAGCAAGCTGATTCTCTGACCTGATGAGCTTTAACTGTTAACTTATATGTAAGTTGAGAAGTTCAAGTCTTTCAGGATTAGACCAGTAAAATGTCATTTGCTGCAGTGATTGCTTCACAGTATTTGTATTTAAGTGGAATCTAGAGAACTCACTCAAGATCATGGCTCCTTATGGCAAATATATTCCCAACCAAGTTGCTTAAGCCAGTATTCTTATTTTAATTCAGACTGCAGTGTCCTTTTAGACTGCCTGATTCGATAAATAACAAGTAACAAACTAAAACACAAGAAGGGAATGTGAGTAAGAAAAATAAGATCATGCTGTCATGTCTGTTGATATGTTGATGACATTCCCTTCTATTATATCACAATCTAATCATCACTGGTTGGTTTACTTGCACACATTGTAGTGCAGCACTGAGTACTAACATGAAATTTAAAACAGGAATAGACCCTGTTGGAGTCTGGAGATTAGCCCACTGATGATACCTTTTATATGAAAACACTGAAAATAACTGAGTAACTAACTGAAAGCTTGTGAAGTATTTGGATTAGTAATATTGTTAGTAAAGAAAGTAAAGATTTATTCTGAATCAGATAAACATTTGCGTAAAGTAAAAAAAAAAAAACTGAAGAGCTATTAAAGATCATAAAAAAGAATGCTTGACTGAGAGCTTACAGAAATATAAGCTGTTGTTGTCTCACCAGATTTTAATGAATGTTCAGTGTCAAAACAGAAGACTTGAGACTTTTTGGTTCTTCAGAACCATTCTCATGAAGAGATAAAAGTTAATACTAGGACCTTTTGAGTGGTATAACCAGTACTGTTTTAAATAATTTGATTTTGAGGGAAAATATGTCAAATATGTTTACATGTCATGAAAAATATCTCATGTTATTTTTGTATTAGATTTATTACATATATACTTTCTTCTAAATGGAAAAATTAGATAAATGTGCTGCATCTCTCTGTGCTATTGACATTTCCATTGGCAAGATGATGGATGCTGTTTAAAAAAAAAATGGTTTGCTGAAAGTGAGGAGAATCATTGTTTTAGATTTGGGAAGAAATATCTTCAGCAAAGATGATGGGACAACTTGTAAATTATGCATTAATCAAGTTCACAGTTACAAATTTGAAATTACAGTGCAATTAGCTTTTTTTTCTTTTTTTTTAGGAAAAGTTACTGTATTGGAGGGTTCTGTTTTGTTCATATTTGGCTGTATTTCCCAATGATGTCAATTATTTCGTACAGTGAAATGTAACTTTCTCTCAAGCATAAATGTAATATGAAACTTATTTTAACCAGTAGGCTCAGTTCCACCTGTTTTTTAAATATAGGTCCATGTCTACCTCAGTTTTATATAGCATTATCAAATCAGTCAGAAAACTGATCTGGAATAACACGGCAATTTGGATAAGAATATTGAAAAGGAAATTGTGTAATAGTTGGTTATGATAAATCCTGTTTATTACAGGTGAACATGAACAGGTTTTATGGTAAATTTCTAGCTGGACTATAAAATTTTAGTCTTCGATCTTTGAACATATGTCCTAATTCATAGATATTGAGCCTTAAAAATTAGTAAAGCAGGGGGAAATACTTAAAATTGGTGATACTTACAATAACCTTGACAAGCCAGCATTGAAAAATTGGTAAAGGAGCATCCGATGAATTTTCAGAACAACCTAGCAAGATAAGGATTACAATGGTCTATTTAAGGACACTGCAAATTAATGCAGTATCACTCTTTTGGAAGAAAAAAAATCCAAATATCCTTACTGAAAGTTTTCACTTGCAACATACAAAGCTGATTCGTCATCCAAACAGCCAGAATAGTTAAAATAAGAAGTGATATATCTTATCTTGGAATATACACCAGAGACTTGCTTCAGTTATTTAAAAGTATCTCAGTATGCATAAGGCATTGAGTTACACTACAAAGTATTAGGCAGTATAAGACTCCAGTAAAATCATTTGATTCTAAAGCATTACCCGCATGTCACAGATACAAACTCATGTAATGCTTACATGTTTGGGGCATGATTTCTGTAGGATAGCTCTGAGGAAGCTGAAGAATATAATTTTGAAGAATTTATGAAGGGGTAAATTCTGCAGGTAGGAGTTGCCTCAGTAAGACTGAGTAAAATTTAATGAAAACTGAGTATGCCACATTAGTGTTAGTGCATAGTGAATTTTCAAAGTACTTGTTATGGAGAGAAAGAGGGGGACCACTTTTGAGAAGAATAAAACCATAGTAATTCACTCTTCAGCAGTAGCAAGTACTACTACTCTTCAGTAGTACTAAGGCCTTACTTCTGAGGGTCTGTGAGAAATTTGTTTTTCTTCTGTTGATAGAAAATACTTTGTTTATGTAACCATAGTTGTCCTTTCTCTTGAATATCAAAGCAGTCCTGTGGTTCTGTGTCACTGTGATGTGGAGGTAATGAAGGCAAACCTTCATAGGCTGTCACAACATTGTCATTATTTTGGCAGTGCATTGGAGATAATTTCAGCAATGAGGCAAAGAAGCTCTGAATTGATAAGCAGGTTTCAAGTTGAACAGCTGGGTAGAAATAAAAACTACGAAGTGGTCAGCTATCTGTTTAAAGCCAGACTGCCGAGATTTTCGTAATTTGCAGAATACAGTGCCCAGATCATGAACGACTTCTAAAAAAGAGCAATGTCTTCTTAGCCTTTTCCCTTCCTCCCTCCTCCCAACAACCTAATTAAAATAGTCAATAATTTCTAGTTTTAACTTCAGTCCTCTTTCACTACCATCATTGCTTTTTTGGTGCACTTTGAACATACGTATAGCTGCTTCCATGCATGCGTGTTGATGAGAGGGCAGCGGGGACTGATAGCAAGATGTCATAGCTCCAGTGATGCAAAGGATCATCCTTTGATGAATCTTTGAAATTCCCATCTGCTGCCTCTATTTGGTGTGAGGTGTTCCTGTTTCTTCTTATCTGAGAAGGTACTGCAGATGTGTTACACAGGACATGGTGTACTGTGTACAGTTTTTTTGTACTGTTTTTTTTTCTCCCCTCTTTCTTGCTTTTGTCCAGCCAAATGCCATCTTTCCTAAAATGAGAGAAGTTCTTTGGAAAAGAGGAAGGATAGGCAGCAAAAAAGGCAGAAACTAATACCTTGTCAGCAGATGTGAACACAGTTGAAGCGAGACTGATTAAATAAGCTCTCCTGACTTTTGAACATTAAAATGTTCCTCTGAATTTTTGAAAATTTATTTATATTTCAGCAGCACTGAGGGAAGGACACTTTAATAGGATTACTGGAACATTTGAAGACCAAACAGTTTCACTTAGAGATTTTCTGTTTAGAAGACGGTGAGATAGGGCAGGAAAAAATTTTTTTCTGGATAAAATTTTCATTTTGTCATTCAGAGGCCAAACTTTTGGTTTCACTGTCAAGAGCTAAGGACTGATAGTGCATTTCACTGGTATATATGTATGGACACTGCTTCCACGTGAGTAATCTTACCTTCCTCACAACATACCTGCCATTAGGGATAGTCGACAGAGCTCTTGATCACCTTTCCTTGTGTTACATGGCTTATCTCCAGCCTAACCTCTGTCTTAGTGTAGTGAGGAGTCAAGGAAGAGCCATGGTCTACCACACAAATCGCTACAACTGTGAGAACTTTTCTTCCAGTTCTCCTTTTTGGTGCATTCTGGCTTGAAAATCCATTTGGATGAGCTATTTAGTCAGTAGTTAAAAGGAGTTCAATGAAAGGACTTAACTTACTATATGAAATCACTTAACTTACTATAGGCAGAGTACAAGAAATGCATGTGCTCTTCAATTCATGTGATTTTCTATCACATTTTATTAATGAACAGACTAAGGCAAAATGACAGTCTGCGTCATTGTCACTCTTGGATTAGATTTTGCTGGTAAATGATGAAGTGTTACAGAAGTCTTGAATGTGAAATTGCTGCTAAAAAAGATGCACTGTTAGTTTAGATATCTACGAACTGATGACATTTAAGTTTACATTTTTCCGTGTGCAGTTGAAATGATGCTTGTGCCCTTGTGGTCACTTTAATGTTTCTCTGTAACTGCTCATTTTCAGCAGAAGTCAGTTTTAAAATACTGATTTTAACACTGAGTCAATTTTGACTAAAGCTCTGTAATTTGTTTATAAAAGGTGTGTAACATGATGAACCAAACATAAATTTTCTATATTTACAGTATGTTGGCTGTAGGATAAGTGATCTCATCCATAGATGAATCAATTAAGTATTCTTACTATTTACTAACCCATTCTCTTGCTATTTATTTTGTATACTTTGATAGTATATATTTGATTTATATTTTCATTTGATTTATATTTTCATTTTGGGGGGATCTACAAATACCTCTTTTGTAAGAGATCTTTGTGGATACATACTGTTGCATATCTTTTCCTTGCACAGCATATTGCAAATAGTTTACATTATTATGTGTAGAAAAAGAAGTTCTTTAAGTGACCCTGTGGGTGCCAAGTAACTAATACGGGGACTTTTGGCTGAGTACCTGGGTAAATACTTTGAGTCTCTGTAGACATTTTGGGCATTTCTTTAGTTTACTTCCCCCCCCCCCCTTTTTTGTTTTGCTTCCTGTCTTAGAAAGGTAGGGTACTGTACTAGATAAAACATTGGCTACCTGATGGCTTAAATATTGAATAGCAAAATAGTTAACAGCTTTTGAATTTGTATTTTGCCATTCTTTTTCAGAGTCAATGACCCATCGAGATAAGGGAAACTGCTGAATTATTACTATCTATCTGTTGCCAGACGGAAGAAGACAGCACTATGCTGATTCAGGTTTTACAGGCTGTTTTCACAACTAGAAGGATTAAATCCTAGTGATTCTATCAGGCCTACTTTTCTTCTGGTTGGTCTACTGAGTTTATCACTGTGGGATGTCATTTGTTTTAAAGAAAGAAATCTGAAGAAGCCTTTGGAAATAAAAAAAAAAAATAGTGATCTTGAATCCTTGGATTCAGCTGTGCATGTTAAATTTCCTAATAGTTTTGATTTTAGTCACTCTTGAACTGACCATTGGTAACCTCAGGAGAGAATTTATTCAGGCATTTCTTCAGAAGACTGTGTTTATGGTCAGAGTCACAGTAGGTTACAATAAGCAAAAGACAGACTTCAGGCTCTCCTTGCCTGCAGTGTAAGCCAGCTTTATGAGGTCAATGGAAGCCTAAGTTCATTAAGGTATTTTTGCTGTTATGTGCTGCAGGTACCCACTGCTCAAAAGGTCTTCTGCAAGAAAGGGTGGACGATGGAAAGAGCTGTCTAGAGTCTCAGTGCAGGCTGATATTCAGAGTCAGAATGACTTTGCAGTACTCCTGCTGGATAGTTTTTCGTTGTTATAATTTAATTTGATTCTTCTTCTCCTTAAGCAAGGTACCTAAGTGGTTTGGTGATGAGGAATAAAGTGCAGTGACTGCACTGTTACAGCCTCTCATACATAGTCTCTTTATTCTTGAATGACCGGAGTCTTTCTGGTATTGTGTGCTCTATAACAGAATATGCATCATTCACATATCCATAGAAGTATCAACATAATTAGTCCCATATACATTCCTTGAACTATGTCATATTTCATAATGTTAAAGCCAACAGATTAAATACAGGGATGAGAAAAGGAAATATTTGGTCCCATATCCTAAATCTTGAAACATTTTCTTTTTCTGTTTGTTATCAGGATTATGCATAGCCCTTAAATCTGAAACTTGTGAATTACAAGGTAAAATCAGCAGCACTAAGTTATTAAGGCTCTCTGCAAGTGTGTGCTACCATCAGTGACATGATTAAAGATCAGATTTAGACCTGGTGTGGGCCCATGAAATTTCCAAGTGTAAAAACTGATAAGCAGTTTTTAAAACATTGCTTCTAATATAGCTGTAAGCTGTTGTTGCCAGTCTGCATAAGTACTGTTCCTCCCTAACTTGCCTAGCCTCTACTCATGCCGGTGAAAACTTTTCTTCAGTGCAGTACCTTTATGGCACATAATTCAGTGATGTTAAAAATGGGATGCTTCATTCCCTTCCTTCTCACATTGCATTTCTTTTTATTAAATAATTAATAAATTTAATAATAAATTTCAGGTTCAGAAGTAGCAAGGGAGTTGAGTTCATAGCCTGCATAGAGCTGAGATTTACCTGCAGATTACTTCCATTCCCATTGCATGCTACTTCCATTTTCAAACCGTGGCTGTTTCTAGTAATATCATGTTACTGTTTCATGCAGAGATTTTGAGGCACTGAGTTTCAACCATCTTCATTTTATGATGATCAGTCAGTGTGTGTAAGTGAAGTCCTGATTTATTTCAGCCATTAGGTGGCAAAGATTCTCAAGTTATTTGCACTTCAAGTAATATGTTATCCCAGAAGCAGACCAATTTTCTGATGCTCCAGCTTGTTCAGTGGGACCTTCACATGGCGAGAGCCACAAGACTTGTGCCTCATTCCTTGCAGAGCAAATGGGGCAAGTTGGGGTGAATGCTGGTAGTTCTCAAGAGATGACAGTGGCTTCCACAGGTGCAACAGACAGGATTGGTGCTAGGCTGATATGATAACGATGGCCTCAGCATCATCTGCCAGCTCAGTTCCTTTCCCTTGCAGGATTTGAACTCTCCAGCAGTTTCTGTGTAGTCACAGTGTGAAGCTACACTTGACGTAATGCCAAATGAAGCTTGGTATTAGGCCTGCAGGTTACTCATTTCTGTTTCATTGTTGCACTTACACACAGGATTTTCAATATATGTCACAAACTACTGCATAGGTCAAAGGTAGCCTGATACTAAAGCAGTTATTTAAAATGGATATGCACTACTTCTGAATTTAGTACTGAGAGATCCTCAAATTAATTTTCTGAACATGTGTATGCTTTGATGTATTTCTGTAGGACTTTTTAAGAGAAAGAAACACAACAGAAACAAAAAAATGGATTTTTTGGAAGCAATGAGTAATGGCAAGGTAAAACAGGGCCTGAGATTATTCATTTCCACACTTTTATAACTCACTTCCACAAATTGCTGTATGGCTTGGGATTTGATTTTCAAGTATATGAATGCCCCTGCCTAGCTGCACATATATGTAGTGCTTTCCTAGCTCTGCCGGCACTATTCTGAGGAGCAGAGAGTAGACATTTACAGTATTGTACTGCTTGAGGCTTGGTCCTCCTTCTACCCAGCCCTGCCATCCTTCTCAGTCAGGGCTCCTGTGAGATAATGCAGCCAGTAAGTGTTCAGTGACCTGCACCACTGCTCTCCTCTTTGGGGGCCTGAAATAGATTTTCCCCGTCTCTGATGTGAAAATCTGGTATGTGCCCCACGATCCATTGTCTGAAGTGGGCGGGAGAACAAATAGCAGATATCGAGGCACTGGAGTTCAGGGGACCAGAAATCTCTTTGGAGAGTACCTGAACAAGCTGTTTTCTTCCCATGTGTTATAAAACCAACCTCGGACACCTCTAAAGACTTCTAGATTTGGCTACCGTAATCATGGGCATTACTGGACTAAGACTGGCCCAGCTGCCCCATCTCCTGCCCTACATGGGGCAGCATATTATGCAGTGCCCTTGCTGGCCTTCCCATCCACAGTAATGCAGAATAACTCCACACCACAAGGAATTTCAGCAGTAAGGTTAACAGCTCTTATTAGTACGTCGGTTAAATAAGCCCAGAAGTGCTAAGGAGATACGTTCTGGAATCACATATCGCAGACTCATCTGTGATCATGATTATAAGCTGTCATTTGAGAATATTCACCAAGATGTTTGTATGGAAACAATATCAGAAGTCAGATTCATTGATACCTACCTGCTAAAATCAAAGAAGAAAGTTTGGTGTAAAGTGCTACACTTGAAGAACAGGTATAAATTCACCTGTTCACTATTCAGTGAAGTGTATTTTCAGAAAAGTGGAATTAAACCTAATGATAAACCTGCAGGCTCAGTCTGTCCAGCTGGACTCGATGTTTCAGAGGCACCAACTGAGCTATGTAGTGGTTAGATCATACTTCCCCTCCCCCCCCCCCCCCCCCCCCCCCCCGTTCTCTAACTTGATCATTCAACACAGTATGAGAAATATTTTCCGAGTTAACATAGCCCTTGTTTTCTCTGATGAAAAGATGACTTGGAAAGTATCTGCCTTCTGTAAATACCGGTAATAGTGATAGAGATTTGCATTGCATTGATAAATACAGTTTAGGCAGGATTAAAAAAATTCAGCCTGAGAAATAAAAAAAAAAAAAAGTATTATGCCAGTAAGTTCATTCGGTCTTGCAGGAAAGAATATGGAAACAAATTCTAAGTTAACTGGTTAGCCTTTTTATTTATTTTCTTTTTCTTATTGGCATGGCAATGTCAAATACTGCTCCATAGTTTCTGGATATGGATAGAATATACAGGAGTGGCAAATGCTTCGCTCAGTTTTGCTTTGTTTTTTTTGAAGTGAATATTATAGAAAATATATTTGTAGGGGGTGTTTTGTGCTCTTTCAACCCCCAACCCAATTTTTTTATTGAGGACTTCTGACACCCCTTCACATAGTAATTTTAATTAATTTCCCAATTATTAAGAGTATACCCATTCAGAGAAACATTCTAAACAGCACAATTGTAAAGATTAATTGTTTAGACGTAATTAGAGCCATGCTCTGTGCTCAAAAGCACTGATGAATGTCTACAGTCACATTATTTAAATCATTTAAATCTATCTTGGATAATACCATTATCTCTAAAATCAGAATCTGCTCCATAGTGCTCTTGCTTACACTATTTTTAATGTGTGCCTGATGTCGGTGTCTGCAAAGTACTACTGAAACTAGTCTGTTGTCCTTTAAAAAAAGAAAAAGGCAAACTCTTTAGAGGAGAAATGAAACAGTTGCTTCTCTCTAGTGGTCATCCCCTTTAGACTTTGGAACAGAAGGCAAATCCTGTTTTCTGTGGAGCAGTTTTCTGAAGATTAAGTGCTAAATAATTACTATTTTTCAGTTGCGTGAATCAGTGGGACACAAGGCAAGAATAGTTGGGGGGGGTTAAAAGACAAGGAGGAAGTGATGGTGTTAATAGAAAAGAAGTGGGTGGTAATTGCACATTAAAGACCTTGGGATATTAAGCTTTGACTTGCATATGTTGTTTCATGTCTGATTAATAGTTTTAAAATTTAGGAGGAATGGCACCTTTTGGCCTTTTAAACAATGCACACCTTCAGTGAAACATTTCTCTTTATTTTGTTTGTTTATTGGAAAGGGTAAAATCGAAAGGTATTATTCAGACTGACAGCTATTTGATTACATTTATAGCAGTAGTTGATGGTCTCTTATTTGGAGCCTATACAGTTTCATTTGGAGTACAACACATGCTGCATTCATCTAGAGGATTAACTGAATTCTGTGAATTGGGAGGTTGACCTTGCACAATACAGTGTATCTGACTACGTGATGTACTGGTTCTCCTTGCTTTTTGGGGGGTTGTTTTTTTAAATATTCCTGAAGATTGCATGTTTGCTTATCCAGATTTCTTTCCCTATTTATATTTTTGAGTAAGTGCTAACATGAGTATTGAACAAAATTCTGCCTCTACTGCAAGTGTAGGGTCCTTGTTGATTCTAGTGGGAGCCGTGTGTGTGCTTGCAAGAGCAAGTTTTGGCTTATAAAGCTATGGACATGAATTGAGACAGGCTAGCTGTAGGATGAATGACTGGGGTGGAGTCCTACTGTGCTGACAGTGTTACTGCATTTCACATTTTAGCTCACAGACTAGTGAATTGTCACCTATGTTATGACATCTCCCTTATTCTTCCAAAGCAGATTCATTTTGTTCAGTGCAGTTTACTCAGTGTTAGTATCTTACATAAGACCCTTAAAAACTCAAATGCTTTCCTCAGTGTGGGATATTATGGATCAGATGTGTTTTAAAGCTGCTTAAGGCCTGGGTATCCAGTTCCCATTGAATTGTACAGGTCCCTTTGGTAGCTGTGAAATTCTAAACCTAAAGGAAATAATTGCTGTTTGCCTGCAATCCTTAGACCAAATTTCTAAAACGATATAGCATAACAATATATACCATGTTTTCTGTAGGTGTTCTCCCTTGCATTATAGGAGTGAAAGGCCTCATCCATATTCACCTGCAAAGAGCCCTGGGATGGAAAATCAGCATAATGAAATGTTGTTTAGTCTTATAGATTTTGCTCTATTTACACAGCATGCAGTTTTATTTATGTAAACATCAGATATTCATTTGTGTTATTTATGTAAATTTCTGTGTCCACTATAGATTTTCAATCCTTGCATGTTCTTTGCTGAACTTTGTTTATGCTGTTTGTAAAACAGACAAGAATTTAATGCCCATTCCTGGTAATGATGAAGCATTTTCTTGCTGCTCCGAAATATACTTACTCTTTTAATTTTATTAATGGTGGAATTTAAATAGATACATTGGAAGAACTAGCTGAGTGAGTGTATTTTTGTTTGTTATGAAGCTTTCAGTAAATGGTGAATGTGAAATGTGAAAAGAGCTGCTAGATGTGGGAGTACTGGTGTTTGAACTGCTGATTGCTGACAAAGGTTGCTGTACTGAAGACAAATGAATCCTTCAAGGCAATTAAAAGTTATGTAGTTGTGAAAGAAAATCTGCTAATACATTCCAATTTCATAAAACTCTAGATTTAGGTCAGCATGTTGGAGGCACAAGACAAATAGAAGGTGAAAGCCACTGGTAAAACTTCCATGCAGATGATATATAGCAGCATGTCTTTTGAGGAAGAAGGAATATCACGAGTGTATCGTATTAATGCTTGACACACTCCAATAGTTCCCCATTTAATTCTGAATACATGTCAAGGCCCTGATCTTCATGCTCTTCATGGACTAGGGCCTGTCTTAAGAGACTGCCTTTCTGATTTCAGCCAAGAGGCACAAGCTTAACAAAGATGCTACGCTCATTATAACGCCATGTGAAACTGGAAGGCAAAAGCAGAGAACGCTCTGAGCATGGACTGAGCAGCCAGCAACGTCAAGGTGAGCCTGGTCCTGCTTACAGAGTGCTATGAAAACCAGAATTTTCCCCATAAATCTTCCCTCAGAAGAGAGATCCAAATTAATTTATTTGTCATGGCAGGAAAGAAGTTAGAAGAGGAAAAGGGTGGAGTAGTAGGATAGAAAATGCAGGGGAATGTAATAAGCATGTGTTTTTTTGTGGAAAGAAGGCTGATTTTAAAAAAAAACTAAACTTCCTGCTATTAGCTAAAATAATACAAATCTAAACAAGCCTAAAAGTAGATATCTTTCCTATCTTTCCTATCTTTCCATAAAAAAGGAAAGAAAATGTCTTTTTTATTAGTTTTGTTTATTTGTAAGATGAGACTTGCATGTTGCCTCAGGTTTAAATACCGGGTTTATGTGCTCTCACAAATATGCATGTAAACTACTGGCTATTTCAAGGGGTCATCACTTAAGTCCTACTAAGAGCAGAGTGGTATCTCTGTTAGCAAAGGAAGATTAAAGGGGAAAGTCAGCTGTGCTCCAGAGGTCACAGTATTCAATGGGCAGAAACTGATGCTGCTCCAAGTAGGTCAACACGGTTAATATATATACATTTTAACTTGCTATGCCACAACCTGAACTGGGTTTCATAACATTTCATACCATGCTTCTACTATATATTTATGTGTAGTCTGAAAAAGATTGGGTTAGATTTGCAAGTCCTGTAAACAAACCTTTGCTTTCTGCATGTTTGTTGCTTTAGCCTCAAGAAACTCAGAAAAAGATGATTGACAAAATTTCCTAAACCGTCTCACTCCCAGTGCCAAGTGAGTGGGACATATGCCCCAAAGTCACTTCAGCTTTTGAAATATTACCTGTTTTCACACGAGGAAGCAGTCTTACAATGTAAAGCAGGGCTTTTTTTTTTTTCTCTCTCTAAAATTCATCAAATTTTGTTGTAGCTATGGGAGAACTAATGCTGTGAGAAGTAGGTATTTTTATTGCTGTACATTTGTGCAGTGTGTGCTTCTACTGTGATGTAGGGGTTCAGGACTTCTAAAAGGTCTTTATGGTTATAGTAACAGCAGTGGTTTGGGGGTTTTAAAAAATAATATTAAGAAGAAAAGCACACATGGTGTTCATCATGTTTATAATGATTCCATCTCTTACCCATTTACTTCAAGGAATTTCTTCTGTATTCACACCAATAAAGGCAAGGCCAATTTATCATGTTGTAATGTATCTCAAAGCAGAAGTTTACTGATGTCCTTTATCTCCATCCTGCTCCATCCCTTCTGACCCTCACTCATTGCCTGTTCTCTGCTGAGCACATCTCCCACATTGTTAGTATATTTGCTATGGCTTTACCCAGATCCTGCATCTTGCCACCATCTGTTAGCTCAAGGACTGCGGTGCCAGGAAGGTATTGTTAAACAGTAACACCACAGCAGGATCGTGCTGGCCATGGACAGCTTTGGACCCTGTGCATTGGTCCTTCTGACAGGAACGGGTGCTAGCCTGCAGCAAGTGTCTTGCCCACCTATAACTGTGAGAGTTTTACAGGAAGTCAAGGTGTCAAGTAGATGTTCCTAAAAATGCAGGACTGTTGTGCTTGTGCATGTCTATGCATCCTAGCTTGAGTACCTGAAGTGGCCCAACTCTTGGTGGGTATCTGGTGCTTTTCTGGTGAGTTTTGTCCTTTATTCTCAGCTTGGCGCTGCTGTGTTGTCCAAGTAGGAGAACTGGTGCTGAGCAATTTAAAGTTAGTTCAGGTGTGTCTAACAGCCATGACTGTGAGTGCAGGAGTACTCTATGGTGTGCATAGGCAACCCTCCCAGCTGCAGCTACTTCAGCTTAACTTTTATCCTCTCTTCTCTACCTGTCTCCTCACTAGGGCATGCTGTTGCCCTGTGTACTGCTCCTCGCTTTCAGGTATGTAATGAGAAGTTGATTCTCCCATTCCAAGCAGTCACAGTGATTATGGGCAATCTAACTGTTTACAAATGCAATCTTCCTAGAAGTCTGCCAGGACGGTATATGAATGCTCTTTGCTGAGGTCAGGCAATGCCCATTTTGCTTTTTGTTGTAACTCTCCCTGTGGTAGTGGCAGCACAAAGAGCAGAGGGCAAAGTGGTCTGGAAGCATGAGGAAAATACTTTTTTCGTAAGGCATGCTGAACTAAGTGCTGAAAGCTATCAACTGTGGTAATGCATTGCATGGTGATGAAGAACTTCAAGCAAAGAGGTTGCATCCCTCTGCAAGAATGGATGCAACCTCCATGCACCGCTGTGTCTCAGGGAATCCTCAGTCCAAACTCTATCCGAGGTATCAAGATATCAACAGACAAATGAATAGATGGACAAGGTCATGTGGGAAAGGAAGGAAGGTTGAGCTGGGAGGCAGAAGGGGAACACTCATATGCTGGTGGGGCATAAACTGGATGAGCTGATTCTTATATCAGCCAAAAAGGCATAAGACTTGATAGAGTGAATGGTGCCTATTTTTAGTAGAATGAACCTGCCTGCTGCATCTTTTGCATAAAAGAAGAAACGCTCTTGTCTTTATTTCTGTTCAACATCAAGGTTTCAGTGTAGCTACACAGTTAGCCAGAATGCCTGTAGGTGTCATGGATATCTTTTGAGATGGTGACTTGGAGATGTCAGGCTCATGCCCTTTCTAACATATCCATTAATTAGCAGGCAGCTGCAGTGTATTCTTCTGCAAGCTCTGGGGAGCTTGAAGAAGGTGTGAAAATCTAGGGGAGGGAGGCAGTTCAGTGCTTGTGCCACACAGGCTGTTGGCTTTGCTTTATAGTTGAGACAGCCAGATCTCATCCAGCAGTTCTGTGATCAGGCAGGTCAGGGTGCAGATCACCAGCCAACTCAAATTTTAGTCCCAGAGGTGAGCAGCTACTGTTCTGTGCAACAAAGTTGCAATTTAGTTAACTTAACAACTGGGTGCATCCTTTGTAGTCTTGGCACTCTATGGCTGGTGTATGATGTACAGCAGGTGTTCTAACAAGCTAAAATCAACTTTTATTTTATTCCTGTAACATCTATTGTTTTGAATAGAGAAAGAACAGTAGCTCAGTGCCATTGCATTTTGTGGTGGGTTTTTTTGCCAGTTTTTCCTAAAACTCATGGGTACAAGGCAAGGGGATAGCATGAGTTTGCATTCTTATTTTGAAGACTTGAAAATAGGTGTATATAATATATATACATAGGCAGAAAAGGCTTGCAAAAAACAATTTAACATATCTGGGAGTTGAAGGTCACAGTGATGTTTGTTTGGGGTTTTATTCATCCTTAGCAATAGAAAATATTGCTGTTATTTTATTAGCATGGTGTTCCCGGAGTATGAAGTGACTGGAAGTTGATCTGCTCTATGAATAATGTAACGTAGACTGTTAGTGTAAATCATTGATTCCTATAAACTTAAAAAAACAATTGTACATTAGAGAGTCATGGTCAGGAATAACATGTTAAAAATCTGCCTTTCTTCTTTGTGCTCAGTCTGTGCTCTGCTGTTGAGCTGACATTAAAGAATTTAAGCCTTGACACAGCAAAGTACAATAGAAAACTTTCCATTTCCATTGCATTACTTGTCTCCTAGTATTCAGGAAGACTTTTTTGTGCTTAATGTTTCATATGGACACAGTACTTTGACACTAAGTCACAGTTGATTGTCTTTATTTTGCAATGGTGTTTGAGGGGGACTGCCTTTGACTACCTTGATATTTGGTTGTCACTTGAGGTAATCAATAAGGGATCTGATTTTCACCCTTGCTCTCAAAAAGACCCAAGCCTTTTTAAGGGGACCCCAGTCATGTTTTAAAACTTTGTCCAAAAATGATCTAAACATTATTGTGAAGAAAGGATAATAAAAGATTTGTTTTTAAAATAATGAGACATACACAATAATTATTACACTTTTCTCATCTGACAGGGTAAAATATTTTCCTGTTGACATTTTTGAAGGGGTCAGGACAATTCTTGTTCAAGGACCAGTTTATATGCAATGAAAAGCTGGAACAGCAGTAGGCCTGTATTTGACATTCTATGTAAATCGTAATGAAAGTCATAATCCAATGGAGTAAGTCTGCTTCATAATGCTAAATCATTATAATTGCTACCTACTCTTTCAAACCACAGATCAGCAGCTCCAAAGAACTGTCTCACTGTCTACATATAATGGACTCTCAAAAAGTTTTTCTCTCTCTCTACATATATCACCTACCTGTGACTCCTAACTCAACCATCAGCATCAAGAATTTAACCGCAGTCCCTTGAGTGCAGATGGTCAGCATATTAGTTTACTGCTCAGCTGAATCTGTACTCCAGTTGGTTTCTTAGTTCAGCGTGGTTTTCTGTGTGCCATTAAGCTAACCCTGGTTCAAATTATCCTAACAAATAACAATGACCTACAAATATTTTGAGGAAATTTTATGAATGACCCACTTTGAGGAACTGGATACATTTTATTCCTCTAACACATTTCAGGTATTCAGTATTTTCTGACTTTCTGAGATAATAGTTTTAGCATTTACATTCTTGGTAAGATAGCAAGGAGATGCTCTACATCATGTTGTACTTGTCAAACGCTGCCTCTGTTATTAGCAGGAAGAATGGCACAATATAGTAATTTCAGGCCATAACCAAAAAAGTATGTATTTTTAATAATAGGAAATCTTCTTTCTCCTATATGACCAAATTATAGTCTGCTAAAATCAACAGACAATAAGCTATCTGCTTTTTAAAGACTTCTAAAGTAGTTCTGGTGCCATAAGCAATTCAAAGATCAGCTGCTTATTTATCCAAGTTCCAAAATGCTGACTGTCCTTTTTCAATAAACGTAATAAACAGTTATACTGGAATCTCTTTCTAAAATTGAAAATATGTTTTTGTGAGGTGCTTGAGTGTTTTGAATATGAAATATAAGTACTGAAACTTAGTTTTATGCTAAGCGCCAGATAAAGGCAGTGTACTTGAAAATGCAATGCATATTTTCTCTGTTGTTTACATAATTCTTTGTTTTTTCAGGGCAGTTCACAAAGTTTTTGCATACCACTATTGATAAGGAAAGACATGCTAGATAAAAAGAAAAAAGGTGGCTAGTAAGAAAAAATGTGAATCCTCAGTCTTTTTGCTTAAGAAAATTTAGTTAAGTTCAGGCCCTGGTAACAAAGAATGTGTTAACACTCCTCCAGGCTGTTCTCCCACTATAGCTAAGAAGCTGTGAAAAATAGACTCTTTCAGGGCTTGAATGTGAATGAGCTGAACACTCCTGTTACTAGGAAGTCTTTTCAGAATCAGACAGAAATGAGCAGGTTTTCAGTTAGCCTTATCCCATTCATTCCCTCACCCCTTATCCTTCTCATACTTATTCAACTTGTAGCAGCACAGGTTAAAGCTTTTGAAGTAAGATCCAAGATCCCACACCAGCTGCAGAGTGGTAGAAAGGAAGGCACCTTTCCTTTTGTGCTCTTCCTAGTTGCAAACGTTACTGCTCCATCACAGTGATCATCTTCATCTAAATGAGAAGTAGAAACAAAACGAAAATGCAAATTGGTCTGTAACTTGACTGGCATTTTACTTGCTGAGTTATGAATAATCCAAGACATCAGCTAATGCTAAATGATTTTGTTCCCTCTGCTCATATGCTGATTGCTTCTCAAGTCCTACTGCCTCAGTTTCTCAATCCAAACGATCACCTCTACCTACAGTGTGTTACAAGAAGTGTTCAGATAGAGCTGAGTATACCTGCATCACCACTAACCTGGGAAGAAAAAGTTACTTGGCTTGTGTCTTACATCAGTTGCTTATGAACTACTGACATGTTTTGACACATTTTCAGATTTCAGGTGTTATTGAAATGACGAACAAACTGGAAAGCAGCTTGTCCTTAACACTTGTCTTCTCAGTATTATCAAAGGCCCTATTTTTACGTGAGGTCCATATAGTTCACTTGCTAGAAAGGAAGGTCTTTCCTTTCCTGGCAGGGAAGGACCATGCCTACATTGATTCACATTTTGAAAGAAAAATATTTGTATAGTCTCTAGAGTAACAGAACTAGTTTAATGTACATTTGTAAAAAAGCCCTTGATAAACTGGTATAGTTTTTGGTTACAGTCTTAAAAAAATCAGTAAGATACATCTTTCCATTGAGTTCAGAATCAGAGTTGGACAATTTTTGTCTGTATCTTTGCAAATAGATGCTTTTCTATTGCAGCTGATTCCTGAAATTATCTGTACACTTGCTTTTAATTCAGAAAATAATGTTTGCTATTTTTTCAAAGTCATAACAAAATATTGCATCAAGAACCAGTTAGACCAGCAAGTGCCTCAGCCTGCCAATGTTAGCCCGCCAATTTTTATTGACTTGGTGTTTATGTATTTATTGCTGTTTTTCCACTTACCGCAAAATTGCTGGGCATGATAACATTTCTATGTCTGTTCTCTTTCTGGAGAACTCTTCAGGTATTGCTAGGGAGAAGAGATGGGTCCTATGGCTATTTTTGGTACTACAAAGCTTTCCACAGGAGGACGTTTCCTTGGGAGGACATGATATGATGATCCTTCTTGATAGTTGCTTGTGAGAAGACCCCTGTGCCTTTCGCTTTCCTTCACTGGCTACCTTACACACTAACAACCTCTTCTCCTGCCAGGGAGCAATAGCACCAGAAAAGATTGTGATGGGTTTCTCTAACTGGACACTGGTATCATTTTGCTGCCCAGCTCTCTTATTACTGACAGCTTCTCTCTTGCTGTCCACATCTGATGTCAATGCTGAGATGTACCAAACTAACCAGAATATTGTGATGAGTCAGCAGCAAGATACCCACAAGCTAGGTTTTTTGCTTATCTCAGCATTTTTTCCTGCAGGGGAGAAAGCTAATGGTTTCTGTATAGCATCTGATTCAGTGCAAAGGCTGCGTTCTACTGTCTGTTTATTTCAATTCACGTTGCATCTCATGATTTCATGTAATTGCATGCGCAGTGCAAAAAATATTATTTTTTATTATCTGCAGCATGATTAATAGCACTTCAGTAAGACCGCTGATCTGTAGGAAGCTCTGAATCAAGCCTAGCACAGGGTTTTCTCAAGTCTGTAGAGGGTGGGCAAAGTTATGGATGAAGGCTGGGGGTCTACTGAGTTCTGTTTTCTTTGACAGGCTCATTATTTAAATGTTTACTAATAAATGAGGTACAGAAAATGACATTAAAATGACTCGTGATGTCAGCAAGTATTGCTGCCTGGAAATGTCATATTGCCGTCATTGTACTGAGAGAACAGGACCCATCAGTGGCTATTACATACTGTCAATAACCAGAACTGATCTCTAATCCCTTCCTGCCTCAAAGAAAGAAATAAAGGTGCTTTTTGCCAGAAGAAGTATTCAGAGAAAAAGATAAACATATAGTAGTTATATTTATGTTTATTAATCATATTTATAGCCAATAGAAATAAATATTTTTGTGACTTAAAATATATTGCATTGAAATGTTTCCTGGTGAGGGTGATTAGAACAGCATATCAGAGCATGTAATGGTGTCTAAGTAGCAACATGAATTCATTGACTACTAACTGTCGAATGTTTGATCTGTTTCTACTCCTTATGTTGAATGAAAGCCAGCCTTCAGTTCTAATAAGACCTGATTCTGTGCTTCTCAGCTATTAAGAAATTAATTTTGTGGGAATTGTTCCTAAAAGCAAAAGGATGTAGGATTGAACCTGCCATTTCTTTGGAATATTAACCGTGCTTTGGTGTTCAGGGGACTCTTTTAGATCATTCTACACAACACACGCTTTCTAAAGATAATAACATACAGTAAAAAACTTACTCTGTGGACTCTGTAGCTTTATAAATATAAATATGCTTCACTGAAATCTGCAGAGAGAAAGTCATTAGGCTCATAGGTGAAACTGTAGGATCCTGCATGGGGGTGTGTGCTGATGGGCAGTGAGATGGCCAGGAGCCTCCTGCTGCCCCACAGGAATTTATGGGCAGAGACACAGTTTACCAAGAGTAGCTGGGATATACTATAGCTTGGTAAATGTAATGCCTCTGGGTCTACGTGCAAACTGTAAGGACCAGATCCTGGTCAGCACGTGTGCCCCTCAGATAGGGACACAGATACAGCCTTATTCCTCTCCCTGGACCCTCTTTGCCATGAGAAGATAACCCAAGAGATGTGTGGAGATGAAGGGAGCCATGGGGTGAGCTTCAGCAAGCCCCTGGCTGTGATTGAGTGGGGGATCAGGTTTGCTGCACGTACTGCAGAACACACTGTTTCTGCAGTTTGGATGCAGGCTGTCAGGTCTGGTGTCCTGTCCAAAGCCACACCGCAGTCTGGAGTCATCGCAGGAGGCAGAGCCTCAGCTGTTGAAGCTAGTACCTGATTCAGTCAGTCCTGTTGTCTCCATATAAAGTGATTAAAAGGTATGCTGCTTGAAAAGTATACAGGTACCATGGCCTGATCTGATGAGCTCATTTCAATGGCTGCTTTAGCCCCAGCCAGGATTAAGCTTGGGGAAGTGGGGCAGGGGATACATATATTTTTTAGAGAATTTGTTACACTTGCTTTGTTCCGCTCCTTTTTTGAAAAAAATCTACCTTTTCAGTGTATATTTGTTTCAAGATATACTTGATTTAGAGCTAAAAGATTCTTCCAGTGTGGTGGTTTCAGGGCAGGTGTCCATGAAGGCCCAGCAGCCTGAATGGGCAGCCCAGATTTAATTAAAATGAATGGCTTGTCTGCTCATGTGTAACAGTCTCTTATGGTGAATCCTGCATAAGGTTGGCTTAGTGGTTCCTGTGATACAACAAGCAAGACAAAATTCCCCCCCCCTTTTTTTCTTACATAGCAAGAGGTGATTCTTCTGATAATGCCTTTTCATTTTGTCTGTAAAAGCAAATACTTGAAGTGAGGCTATGTTTCTGCAGTACAAAGATCACAAGATTTGGACTTCATGGGTGTTTTTAAGAACAGCAGGCTGTGAACCTTCTGTTGCTTGTCTTTGGGATATTATACCTTGCAAAATTAATAGAGAAGGCATTCATTGATCAGACAACAGTGTTGTTTACTTTTACATGAATTAACCATCTACAAGGTATGCATCTTCCTCTGAACTGTAAAAGCAATTTTATCCTGATATTTTAATGAACAGGCCTATTACAGAATTGTTGGCAGATAGTATGTTGTGCCATAGAATTATTTTGTTTTGCACGTTATAATGTACATTTATGAGAAGTAAAAGTACACAACCAATGCTTTAAAAAGTACTGCTTGAGGGGATCATTTTATTAATCCTACACACAATATCCTCCCTGTCAAACAGTGGAATTTAGGTGGCAGAATCAATAATGTAGTAGCCACCTGGGAATTGCTAATACACAAATTAGTGCATGGTGCTTCTGCACTTGCTAAGAAAGATAGCTTGTATTCTCTCAGTCTTTTATTGCTGGGCAATCAAAGAGAATTACGTACCCAAACAATCCAGTAAAATAAAATGGAATATTTCATGAATTGTGATGTTTACTAACAAGAGTAAAAGTTGCTCTTTTCAAGACATGGTTGAACAGAGTAGCAAGGAATATTTAGTGTAGCAATAAAAGGCAAATTATCAGTGTTTTCCTTTAAAGTCCATCAGAGAGGTAAACTAAAATCTAATGCAATCTGGTAACACTAATGCGCACTCTTTATGGTATAGCATGGGAATATTTGAATAGTAATGGTTCATCATATTTATTCCACATAACAATATTCTTTTGGGTTACTGAAAATATAAAGGGATGCAAATTAGATGTAATGAAATAATTTAATTTCTAATGATTACAAAATTTTCTAAATATACTGAACAAGACCCTGTGACTGCCTGCTTCAGTAATTGCTCAGTTGTATGCTTATCTTCCTAATCAATGCGTTACTCAGACCATCTTCAGTGGAATTTATTATCTCATTTTCAGTTTCACACTACTTAAATATGCAGTAGTCAATCCCACAGAAGATTGTAATCTGTACAGCAAAGAATCATGGTGTCACAGGTCAGAGTTCTTTGTTTTCATTCCTTTGAAATCACTCTTTAGTATTCTAAAAAGGGCAAAAAGCATGTAATTTGCATTTAAAGCACTGCTTTCCTGTTTTACATTCCATTGAATATATCTTTTGGATAGTGGACATTTATCATAGCATTCCTCTTGACTCTGGAAACAGTGCAGAAGGTAGCTGAAGAACCTTTATTATCGTGCAGTACAAGGCAATAAATCCAAAACTGTCACATGATTACTATGGTAACCATCAAGCCTGTCGGGCTGCGAGCCAAACTGAAAGGTAGGTTCAATTTTCAGCTCATCAACTCTTCCTGGTGATTTACTTGTTGACACCGCACATTTGATATAGTAGTGTTAATGCCCTCTTGCATCACAAAGGATCAATACTGATACCCCGTTTTATAAAGCAATGTGCCATAGTAACCTCAGGAAATCATTTAAAATTATAGAATTGTATTTCTGTCCACAAATGCATAAAGTGGTGCAATTACAGATTTAGAATGCTGTTTTAAGCTGTCGTAACTTTGTGTGGAAAAGACTGTCTTTATATGGCAGGTTAAAGTTTAGAATTGGTATGAAAATCCCATATTTACTTAAACATTTATAGTAGAGGATACATGTGGGTCATCCTGGTGTGTGTGTCTCTACGCTTGCAGTGTTCCCCAGTTCTTTGCTGAGGCGACTGCGACAGTTTTGGCATGCAATGTGGTGATTTGTCTTTGTTGTCCTGTAGTATTCTCCATGGAAATGATTTGTGTTTTTGAATGAGTATGGCAAATGCTGTTACGCCTCAAACAGATTATTTGAAGTGTTAGGTTTTGCATTTACACACCCACGTACTTTCTCCCAGAGGCAAACTGAAGCTGTGTCAGGTGGGCCAAATAATCCAGTGATTGCTGAATTCTTTTTTTTTTTTCCTTTTTTTCTAGCTTGTCCCTCAGCTTTCTGAAGTCAATCCAAATATGAATGCTGTGTGAGTGAGCTTAAAATGCTTCTGTCATTTGAGTCACGACAGAAACCCATGCTGGTGTTTGTAGGTGTGTGAGCAGTGAAACTTTTGAAGCAGGCTTACTAGAGGATGTGTGTGTGCGTGTGCGCGCATCACTTGGACTGTAACCGGATCCTTTGGCATCGTTAGGTGTGAGATCTGATTGCCTTAACAGTAGGTAGAGCTAATTTATTCATAATATGTCTCCTCTGAGTGGATTCTTCTTTGTCTATTAGAAGCCAGACTCGGCCTTTAGCCTTTCTCTCAGTGGGCATACTGATCAAATTTAACTCCTCTACTTTGATATCTGTCTTCAAAAACACTGTATGAGCTTAGTATGTTTTAGACTTCCACTTTCTGTTTGATTGAAGCTGACTGGTTGTTGCTAGATGTAGCAGATACAGGAGGAACCCTGTCCCCTCTCACACATGCTAAGGAGTTACTGCATAATTGTCCTTTTTTCTGGAAAGAAAACATGGAGAAAAAACTGAAGTGCAGCAACTAATAGGCTATTAGTCCAGTGCCTTTTAAAATGGAGTTTCTTGCCCAGAAAAGATGTTACTCATTTTGAAACAACTTCCTCAACACAGACATTTTGATGCCTGGTGGTATAACTCATCCCAGCTTTAGAGATCTGCAGTTTGAAGGATCTTCAGGTGTCCCCTTCTTTCTTTCCCTAAACTCAAAATGTTGTATATTTCATATTAGAAAAAGAACTGAAGCACTGCTGATATCCTGAGTCAACATATTTGGCCAAAAATTTTATCCTTCCACAGTTGTGAAGTATTTTACCTGCTGAAAATTTTTTTTATTTGGTTATCTGCAAAATTAATTGTTTTCTGCTCCATGAGGCATAAATGCTCCATGAGGCATAATATTGGTTGGTAATAGTGAGTTTGGTTAGCGTGAACAGCACATGAGGATAACAAGTACTATTTAAACCCTACTAGTATTGGAAAATGTGAGGCCCCAAAACCAGAAGTATGCTGCCCCTTATCCCTCCTCACAGTTAAGCTTGGATTTTATTCCAAATGGTAAATGTAGAGGTAGAAGTGGGGCCCCCGTCAGACAGGCAGTGTTTTAGCACACTTGCCTGCATTCTCTGCTCACTGCTATATCAAGTTTTTTTCTTGCAGGATTATTCCTGGCAGGTAAAAGGAAACTTCATGGAAAATGCTGCTACAGGGTCAGCCTTGACCTGTCAGCCTTTAAGAGAGAGACTATTATACATCCTCAGTCCCAAATTGCTGATTTGGGGTGAGGGGATTGTGTAGGACTTGAGAGTAGAGGGCACTGTGCTACAGAATTGCTTCTTGTGGTCCTTTCCCTTGGTGGGTTTTATTCCCTACTGTACATTTTTTCAAGGTGCAAATATATATAATGTGGTTGGAATTCTTTAGGAGAAAAGAATTCACACATGTTTTTCTTACTGAATAGTGCAGACTGATACGCCTGATATTTCAGTTTCCTTCCTAAAACAGGCTGTTTTGCACTGAAGACAGCCTTGCCTGGACCTACCTCTGCCCCATTTACTGTTTGCTAAAGCATGAATATATGTAAATCACTCATCTGTTTCAGTGATGCCTCCTTTGAAAATAGAGGTATTTCCACTTTATAGTGACCAGCACAGAAATGAAGACTCGAGCATGTTTTACATGGTTGTGGCTAAGATGTAAGTGAAAGAGTAGGGAAAGGAATGTGTTCTCTTCTGGCTTTATGCTGCCACCACAATGATACTGTGACTGGTGAAATTACAAAGTGTGTTCCTTAGAGAAAGTTGGTCTTCAGAAATGTGATGTCTTCCTTAACTTTTTTAGAGAAACTTCACCATGCTTTATGATGACTTAGTCTCATGGTTTGAGGATTGGTAGTACATTGTAATGCAGGGCCATGGGCTTTATGGGGACAGGGCAGAAGTGAAATGTTGTGCATTACGTGCGATGGCAAGAAGGAAAATCTGAGAAGGAAGAATGTGTTTTTGGTTAAACTTTTGATGGTGATATATGTTGGTTAGTGTTGCTTTCCAGACCACAATTGCTTGAAGGCAGTAAAGTTCACTTTCTCTGGCAGGTCATAGCTAGAGCTTTGTTTGAAACATTGGTTCTTGGCTATGCTGTTAAGTAGAAACCTAATAAGCATTCATGTTTTCACTATCCTAAAGCTCTATCTGAACTGAGATTTGAGTAGATGTATGCATCTTTCTGGACAAACAGATGGATTCAGTTCTTGTTGGAAAGCTGCTTATAATTTTCTTTGGGCAGTTTATGCCTATCACAAATTAAAAATTTGCCTGAGTAAAACCTGATATCGTTTTATGATAACTATGTTCAAATAATCTTTCCTAGAAAGGTGCTAAGACTTTGAAAAAAATGCTGACTTGTTACTACAAACACAGTAGATATCAAATTCCAGCAATATTGCAATAATAGGAAGCCAGTGACTCTGTAGGAGTTTTCACTATCCTGGTACTCCATAAAGACTGTTCTTCAGTGTATATGCTAAAATGGGTAAACACTGATAAAGGGCAGAGAACATAATTATTATCCATGTTTTTGCAGTTACAGAGCTCTGTAATGCATTTTCCAGTGCTATTAATACACATGTGCCACTGAACAGTCAATAATATCTCAGTGCTTCAGTTTTAAAATAAAATATGGCTTAAAAATACTCTAATAAAATCTGAATGCACTGAAATGCTGAAAGAACTTTTATTTTGTTTAAAGATTTTTTTTTTCAGTTCAAAAGAACACTGTCTCCTGATGTTGAAGTTGAGGGAAGTCATCCTTCATAAAGGAAATCGATGACAGCTCTGCTTGCAAAGCACAGAGCATAGGAGAGGGTGGAAAATGGAGATAGCTAGACATCTCAGTCTTAAATGGCATGGGATACTAATAGCCAGCCTGAACTTTTAGGGAAGGAAGGTTGGGGGAAAGAGAAGTGGGACAGATGCTTTTTGGAAATGCAAACACAAGCTGGGTTGTGGTTGGGATTCAGTACTATGTGGTGAAGGATGCTTTTGGCCAGTAGTATATATGAAGCGCAGAAATTTCACAGAAAGGGTAGGTGACGTGAACATGAATTCTGGGATTGGTTACCTGGGAAGAACGTCCAAGGCTGGAGTCTTGCTTTGGGAGAACGATTAGAAGGACTCTCAGGTGGATAGCTCATGGCTGAAGCAGGAGGGTTTGCTAAATAGTGGGGAGAAATGTAAAGGGTATTTGGGAAGGGATAAACTCCAGCATGATTGTGCTGTCATCTGTAGGAGATTTCAGTAAAACGCCACTAACAACAACCTCTTCCACGGAAACAAAATTATTCTCCCTGTACTGTAGGAGGGAGTATAGCATGTTGTGTATGCTATTTTGAAGTCCTCTTTATAAGTTACTTCATTAGCAAATCAAGTCATTGACCTTTTATGTTATGCACACATAAGCTCCTGAGTGAAATATATTGTTTTAAGAAAAGATGGACAGCTGCATAAATCAAGTAGGTGCAGGTCATTCTTCCATGGCTCTTTCTCTACAGAGAATGTACTGTAATGAGACTTAGAGAAGATGGAGACAGGGGTTGCAGTTGTGAAATATGTGATGGTGGCTGACAACCAAAGCAAGAGGAATATAACAACCCATGTTTTCAACTAACCATGTTCAGGGTCAGACCTCAAAAAAAAAATGAGATAGTGACTATGCAAACTAGACATGATTTTTGCTAGCCTGTATCAAAATGAGAAACTATCACAGTGTGTGTTGGAATAGTTTGCCAGAGGCAAATGCTTGTGTGGTAACTCTCCCGAGTGAATAAATAAAAAAAGCCTTGCATGCTATCAGCCATGAGGTTGCATCTGTTGGCAGCCATTTTCCATTTGGGGAAACATGGTTGGCAAGGGGTAGAAACAGACCCTTTATATCCAAGAAGAGGAGACAGAGAAATTGAACACATTAAATTAGACATTTTGATTTGTTTATAAGAAAGATTTCTAAACCTTTTTCTTTTGGGGACCTTTATCACTCATTTACGTAAATTTCCACTGAGTAAATGTGCTGATAATGGTCAGAGGTAGGTCAGAGGTACATAGTACTGAAAATTTTAAATTCGTTTCTGAATTGATTTTTCTGTGATATTTAAATGACCAGTTATAGTCATCTATATTCTTTTTCCCTACTGAAGTATTTTAGTGGACTGAATAATATAAAGTGTTTGATTTGTGTTTAAATCAAAGATGGACTCTGCTGATAAGGAAAATCCTAAATAGTTTAACAGCATATTGGCTGGCCAGTATATCTGACACTAGATATAGTACCAGAAGAAAATCTTGAACAGAGATTTGTCTAGTTTTATACCCAACTACATTCATCTAGGCTGAACTCTGCTCACTCAATATAAATATCTCTCCTGCTTGATAAATGAAATTTATCTTCTCTCATACACCTCAGTCCTTTTATCAGAGGTAATTAACCTTGTGACTGATTCAAACCACCTTTGATATCTGCTAATAAAAGTCCCTTAAAAATATACATGTCTCAGATGTTCAGAAAATGAAAATTAAGGTGATAATTTCACAAGTAATGTGAACTACAGAGGTTTCTCTCTTGCCTGTGCAGATGTTCTTGGTTTGTTTGTGAAAACTGAACATGTTCAGTTTTGTCAGTTTGGGATTTTTCTGTGTTTTTGGGCCCTGTTTGTTCTAAAACATATTTGTCCTTTTCTGGTTTTGTTCTCTTATTTTTGGGTGCCTTTTATTCTGCAGTTCTGCTGACTAGAAGCTGTCAAGTACTTTTAACTGTTTAGTGTTTTCCTTGATTTTTCCTTGAGGTTTGTTATTTGTGGTTGGTCAACAGAACAATACATTTGGAAGGATTTAACTTGGGGCTTGTCTGAGTGGAACGGCTGGGTCCTGTGGACTCTGCAGGTGTCTCCTCCCCATTCAGTGACATGCAGCTGGTGACAATTTCTTGCATTTGAAAATAGGCAGATTCTTGGGTTACACTAAGCTAAATTTGCTAACCCTGTCGATTAACGTGTGGTATTGTGCCAAAGCGTTCTCCTAAAATTAAATTTATTTCTTAGACATAGTCTGCCAGATTTTATGTGTTGAAATACATATTTGCTTTGCCTTCAGGTTCATATTTCAGGAGCTCTGTATTTATTTGAAGCCTTTGCTTTCTAATAGCTGTTCAGCCTTTCAGTCCTGGTTGTAATAAAAAAATGGCACTTTCTTTGATAAAGAGCCTCAGCTATTAAATAGTTGCAAAGACTGCCTTATTGCCCCCCCCCACACACACACACACACTCCCTACGAGTCTCTCAGCGTGTGGCTTGGCTTTCCGCATAATGTGGTTTAAATACAGGCTGTGTTCAGGAGGGGCAGTCCCACACTTCCTTCTTCTCATCTGTTTCCATGGCTTGTTGTACCAGGCTGAGCAATCTGTGAGCGCGGAGTGAGTCAGTTCAGCCAAATGATCTGATAGAAAACCTTGTTTTGGCAGACTGATCTTCTGTCAGGCCAGGTCATTGCACCAGCTGCTTTGTGATTGCATGGTTGCTACTTCCGGTGCTAGGGAGGAACCTGGTGGGAGGTGAGAGCACTTCTTTCCATGGCAGTGCACATTTATACCAGATTAGGTATAAAATTATACTGAATTTCAGGAACTGCTTGGATTTTGAGGCCTGGTGAATGGATTTTATGTAGTTGTTTGTTATGCAATTCACCTTGTGCTGGTTTTCAGGCTCAGAAACACTGAACTGTAGCTGTCAATGGGCTTTAAACTTGCACAAATCTTTATGAAGGGGATTTTCTCTATACGTATTATATGTGATTACAAGCAAAAAACAAATACTATTCAACTATTTTCTTCTCTATTCATTGTTACCTTTATTTCCCATGGTACTAATATAAAGTTCACCAGTCCGTAATGTCCCAGATTATCTATGCATCTTTCTAAATATCAGTCTCAGAATAGCTTGTCTTTAGCCCATGGACATCTCTGTTTCTAAGGACAGTTATTTTTGGGAAGGTCAGTCTGCTAAAGGTTGACAGATCTTTCCTAATTTCTTTCAGGTGGTAGGTATTGATCTGGCCTGTTATTTTACACCTTAGAAGTTCTAGAGTTAGGGCTGGGGTTTGGGTTTTTATTTTGGTTATCAACACACTCCTCCACATAAACAAGTGAAGGAGAATTCACGTAAGCGGGCAGCATGCTGTGTTACATGAGAAAAGAGGGAAGTGCTCTTTTAGTACCGAACTGCGTTAGCTCTTGTGCAGTCCTTTACAGAGCAGCAATTACAGGAGAACTTCACAGACAGGCACTTAATAAAACACTGAGATAAATCAGTTGTTTGCTGAAGATGGCTCCCCAGCCCAGACAGCCTTATGAGCTCCTTTTCTTCTGATCCCTGGAAAGTACTGAGACCAAATTCAGGGCCTAATCTGTAGACTCCAGGTCCTTCACAGCAGGCCAAATGATGCACCAACGTCTTGGGAAGAATTATGTCAGTCTTTGGTCCCATTCTGGCAGTCCCTCATTAGGTTTTTGGTGGAGAGGGATCCTTTCCCCTCTCATGAGAGGGAAAATACCTTTTTTTTTTTTTTAAATGACATTTACCTCCTCTGGAAATGAACTTGTTTCTTAGGAGTCTTGTTTTCTCTTCCCTTACTTAATGCTTTTCTCAGTTCTCATAACATCTTTTGCAAGCTACTTTTCTTATTTGTATTGGTATTAATTTTTTAGATTTGATTTTAAGATGCTTCTCCTTGCTCCCAAAGCCCTTCTTAGGCTCTCCAAATAACGTTTCCTGTGGTGTATGGAGGCTGATTACCACGTTTATCAAGCTAGCTGTACGACTCCTTTGCAAAACTTTCAAGTAAGTACTCTTAGGTTTCCTCCTGCCCACACTTAGCAACAGTGTCCCATAAACATCTGCAAAGCTAGTTTTTCTGTTCTCCCTCAGATCCCTCCTTAAAACTTGCTCCTCTGTTATGCTCTCAAAACCAACAATTTGCTGGTGTGCTGAGTTGGGAGCCTGTCAGCCTGACCACTGCTGTGCCCTTTGCTTTCTTGTTATTCCACCCTCCAATCTCTTTCTTTCTTCTCTTTCTCTCTATTACCTCTTCCCACATCTAAGCTCTCTGTAAGGGAGGTGCTTTGATTTTGCTTTGTTTTGAAAACACTCAAGCCCAATGGGGGCTTGGACGTTGACAAGGACCACTTAGTTGCTTATGCATGTGGTTCTAACTGGTGTCTCTAGTCCCTGGAAACTTTTTATTCAGTGCTTCTCTGGTTTTCGGTCTTAAGATTTGGGGCTTCTTTTCCTCAATATTTCTTTTTTTACCCCTCATCTAACATTTACTCACTTTTTCGTTTATATAATTTTGGAAAATACAGATTAAAAAAGTATAACAGATTTCACCAGAAATGTGCTGTGTGGGTTTGTTGTTTTATTATTTTTTAACAAAATTCAAGTTTCGTGTCTGTTCCTTTGTAATTTTAATTAGCAATGATAACTTAATTATAATCATTGTGATTAGAAGCTCTTGCATATGCACCCATGCTGTTTTCTACATGTATTCTGCCATTTGCTGTGATAAAAACAAATGATTAATTTCTGGGTGTAGAAAATGTGCCATAGACCTTAGAAGTGAAATTACGGTTTTGAAGCTGGTTGGCTGTGCTTGAATAATCCAGCTGAATAAATTAAATCTCTCTTTCTTAAAATGGCAAGTTTATCTTCCAAAAAACGTTCTTTTATTTTTTATCATCTTTTTATTCTTGTGTTTCTGCTCAGTAACAACATAGCAGTGTTCCTTCTCTTAGCTTTAATTGGCTGCAATTCTACAGTAATGTTTTTCAAAGGTCTCATATGCACTGTTTTTTAATGTTCATAGCTAGTCAGTGAAATCTATGTCAAACAAGGAATTACTTTCTTAAAGGGTGTGGGATTTTAGTACAGTTGGCTAAAAATGAGAAAAAAAACTTAGGGCTAAACCATAGCTACCAGAGATCAGCAGTTTTATCCTTTGTAGAACCTTAAGGACCAGATCAGCTAAAAAGCTCTTCACTAACATCATTAATGATTCCAGATTGGTATGTGTGTAATGGAGAGCAGAATTCAGTCCTTAAATTAGAAACAATTTTGTTTCTAAAAAAACAAAAAGTAATTAAACATGATCTCCCTTCCCTGCTCCTCTTTTTTAAAGACCGTATTTCATTGAGATCATGCTATTTGACTTAAACATATATGAAATGAACTTTTATTCAGTGAGTGCTGCTTCATGTTCTGAACCTTGAAAACCCACATATTTAACTTGAAGCACATACTTAAAATATCAGTAATAAAGTCTGATATTTCAGTATAAAAACATAAATTATGCAAAGCATACTGTTACACTGGAACTAATTCTGGACAATATCAGATGATGCCAAAATGCTGATCAAGTGGTGAAGACAATGGAATGTTATAAAATGCCTTAAGATCTGTAAGATATCTGAGGTAATCTCCTCGGGCAGTGTTGTATGAAGATGGTATTTGCTAAAGATTTCTGTATACATGTCTTTCCTCTTTCTTTTCTTTTCAAACCCTTTGGGACAGCCTGTAATCCTTTGGGTTTATCTTTGTTTTGATTTTTGCTCTTCTCTTTTCACATCTCAGTTAAATTAGGATGATAAAATAAACTTTGGATGCATGTGATGCTGATCCCATTCTTTTATTCAACATGGTCTTGCTTGCTTTGTACAATGTAAGTAAAACACCCCCTGCTTGACCTCCAAAAACCTTGCTGATGTACACTATTCCGTGATGTTGTACGCTCTCTATACTTAGCAGTAGCAGTTTCACTGCCTGCTACTATTTCCTTTTGTCTACTGATCCGCTTGTTCTATTTGTTTCTTCCTTCCTCTCTGATTGTTATAAAACCCTTCTTTTCCTCTGGGAAATAGTAGCTGCTTGAGTTAGGTAATTAACTGATGCACACCAGATCAAAGGGCTGAAGATTGGTCTGTAATCTGAAAGTTCATTCAATTGCAGTATGTAGATGACTCCTTAAAATGTCCTGGATCAAAACATTAAGTTAGTCGTCTCATGTTATTTTTTTCATTATACTAAGGCAGCTATTTGCTTTAAAAAAAAACAAAAAAAAACCCTGACACAAATCACCAGAACACTTGAGCAATGCTGAGAAGACCACTCGAGCATGATTTATAGTAGGGACTGTGCTAAACAGAAGATACGACATTTTCTTTGTGATCTTTATGTCAGTGGGGCAACCATGTCTAACAGCTATATTGAAAAATAGTCACTTACCTTCTATCCGAGACATTGATGCTTTAACTCAGGCCATTTCTCTCCTGAAAGCATTCCTGAGTGTCGCAGGAAAGGAGTGGGGAGCTGGTCCTTGCAGGTAGGCCTGGTCGGACGAGGGAAACGGTGTGGGATTCTGGCTCCCCTGCCAAGGGACACGAATTTCAAACCTCTGCCTCCAGGGCAGTTGTTACCTTCAACAGTATAAACCGTATTTCCCTCACTGTTTTTTTACTCACTTTTTGTTAACGCGAGACAGATCCCACCTTTTGTACAATCTTAGGTAATGCTTGTTCAGTTGCTTTTCAAGCTCCCTTTTGCAATAGCAGCTCAGTCCTGCCTTTTGGGGGCTTTGCTTTGTTTAGTTCTTTTCCTTCTCAAGTTTTATATAGTTTTGTCTTTCTAACACATTAGCCTTTTCTCGCTTCTGCTTTTTGCCCATGCCTTAGTCTGTTCTGGCCATCTCACCTTTTTTTCCTATTTCATATTACTCTGGTTTTGCACACTTCTCTAATTTGTTGTTTCAGCTCTTACATCTTGTCTCTCAGAAAAAGAAATAGCTCCTTTTTTGTCCTTGCCACTACTTAAAGCTTTTGGTAAGAAGAAATCTGCACAATGTGACCTCAAATTAGCTGCTGATTAGCATCTGACCATATGTAGGAGTTCTTTGGTGGCTCACAAATCACAGTTCTCCTTGGAGTCAAAAGTCTTTCTGAATCTGCTTGCAGAGGAGAGTTTTGAAGACTGCTCTGGGAAGAAAGATTGACCAAAAGCCTTTTAAGTATTTTCAGGCAACAAACCCTCACTTCACCAGCTCAACTAATGAAATTACTCCTTAAGGAGACTGCTGCAACACTTTGTGGAGCTAATGCGAGGTCCTGATGTGGGCACTGAAAACAAAACTTGGAACACAAGTCCAGTTTGATCTAGGACTCTTTCTTCTTTTATTTTGGGAAAATTTTACTTTAGGGTGGAAACATATTGTACAAGAATGAAAATGTACAAATCATGAAAGCTAAGGTTATTTAAGAGAAACTTCTTAGATGATATGTCTCCTTCTGTGTGTATATATAGCATATCATTCAATATAGTTCTAATTGTGTTTAGATTAGTAGAGGCTTCAGCCATGGAAAAGACAATGTTAATAAAACTGTACATCCCTTTTCTATCATCACTGCTGCAAAGCAGAGCTCTTTCCACCATTTCTTTCATTTTTAATGCAGCTTATCCATATTTTTAAGCTATAAAATTCATCCTTGACTAATAATGCTGATAGAGAAAAGACTATGCTTAATACACTCTGACTGAAAGGCTAGACGCTAGCATTCAGCTTCCAGGGAAAAACAAAACAAAACAGTGTTGGAATCATTTGTGACAAAGCAGGAAATGGCTTGGGCATGCTTTCTTACTCTTGTCCTCAAACATGATTATGTTTTTCTGCTGATTGGATATTGACTTATCGGCATCAGGATTAGACTTTGCAATGAATAAATTACTGGGGGAAAAGTATATTGCAGTCCAAGAATAATCAGTTTCTTGGATACTGCTTTCATGGGAATGCTCAAGCTGTATTAGCAGTGGTTTCCGTCTCTCTTTAGAGCATTGTCACAAGAGTACTGCCCCTCTGACTGTTCATATTCTCCACTGTTAATGATTTGTTCTTATTAGTGGAAAGCTATTGGATGTGTAAGGGAAAGTTATAATCCCATGTGAAACACTTGCTGACATTATTGGTATAGAGATATGTTATTTGGGGATTGGGATAGAAGTATTTGGGGAAAAAGATGAAAGAAGATAGCATAGAAAGCAGTCATAGATTGAAGATTTCTTTTAATAGTGAAAGGAAGTAATTCTGCTCAGATGTACTCCTGAGGTACTGGCATCCCAAAGTTAGTGTATGCCTAAGCTTAGCCTGGGCAACAGCATGCTGGCAGTGATGGCTTGCCCCTATACCTGTCCCTGCGAGCAGCTGGGCTCAGCCATGTGTGGCTAGGGCTATGTCCAATGGCTCTGCAGGCTGAAGCCTGCTGACGTACCTTCCCCATCATTTCTGTCAGTTGTAGGAATAACCGTTTTGCCCTTTGGGAGAAGACTGTGGGAAGGGCACTGGAGGACTAGATGCGTTCAGGTGGCTTTCCCCTGCACCTTCACTCGAGATGTGGCAGTCCAAGCAGCTGACTAGGACACCTCAAGCTGTGCAGCCCGTCTCAGACATAGAGTGCTACAGACCCTTGCTCAGAAGACCTTGTGTGTGGTAGGGTAACGGTAGGGTATTTTGGCTTAAAGTCAGGTTGAAGCCCACGTTCATTTTTGCGATGAGTAATGACAGAATGGACATTTGGCAAAGGGAAGCAGAGGGGAAGGGGAAGGGCAGAGAGAGGAAGGAATTGCGCACGCAGTCTGTGTTTTATGGTAACTGAGTGGTTGCATGCTCCCTGGCAGGTTTGCAGCTGCTGCCTCTAAATCGTGCTTGGGGCTCCCCGTGGTCCTGCTCTGGGACTGTCGTTCCTACCAGAGGCACTAACCCTGCCGGAGGGTGCAGGGCTCGACTTGTGCAGGCACACAGAGGGGGAAAGGACGCCGCCATACCAGGCAGCACCATCACACCACAGCCTGTGTCACATCTAATGTTTTTCAAGATGGAGTTGGACCAAGGGCCCCACCTGTCCCTCACCTGCCTTGGGAGAGAGCAGTTTCTCCCTGCAGATTTTAACTGTGAAAGGAAGAGACCTTTTAATTCTGTTCCTCTGTACGCTAGAGCCCTCATGGATAAACAAGAAATGATCATCTAGCCCTCAAGACTTGCCCAAGCAAATTGAATCTATTTGTTCCTGCCAAAATGTGTAGTTTTGTTTTGTTTGCTTTCGGAGAATTATGGTCTTAGACAAATTGTCATTGCTTCCAAGTAAAATACCCTGTTGCTTGTATTGCTTTCAAACTTCAAAGATAGACTGAGGGGCTGAAAGTGTCAATATGTTATTAATTCTACAGTGGCAAGTTCCTGGCACCAGTCATTCAGATGAAGAGCTGTGATAAAGTGAAGCAGTTTAAAATTACAGCAAGTTCAAGGTAGATATAGTACCTCATTCACAGTATCTTCAGGCAAAATACTGAGATGAAATTGGTGAACTTTGATTGTTTGTTTGTTAATCACATGAACGGACTGAGTTGACACAACCATCTGCCCTTACAAGATAGTGTGCAGCCATTTGTTACTATTCTGTCATTCATGCAATTTGTGCAAGAAATAGCTTTTTAAAAATGAATTAAAATTGATGCAGGTAGCAGGTAGTGCAGATGCAGCTCATGTGAATTCCTGCAAAACCCCATTTCACAAGGGTGATGGAGACAAATGCTCTTTCATTTTTTCCCCCAATCATATTTGATGAAAATGAGATAGAGTGTGATTATAGATAGGAAAATATCTCTAAAAGAATTGTATTACTATGCCTTACATATCAGCCCCCCCGCCCAAGTGCTGAACGTATGTGCTCATGTCCATGGAAGAGAGAACGATATTCCTGCCATTGCCCCATGGTGCTAATACAGTGGTGAAACAGCAGGCTTCGAAGTCTGGGCTGTGCGTGTCCTTCTTCATATGTTACACTGAAACCTTTTTACCTGTATTGGCATTTCAGCACCTCTTTCCACACAAAGTTAGCCCCTGTCCCTGTTGAAGAGCCTAGCTGACACAATGTGATTTTTCTCATTTTTCTAGATAGTTATTTTATGTCTTTCACTTCCATTGTACTGAGCTTCCACTTCTTTATGGTGGTCTCAGTCTGCTCTTTCATGAGCAGCCAAACCGCTCTGATGGTTTGCTGGTGCACAGAGCAGAGGTTTTGCTGCTGTACTGTCCTACCTATCTCCTTCTCCTGGCTATGTGACCTGCCCCTTCTCTTGCACTGGCTCTGGTGCTCTTTGACCCTCCTATGAGCCCATTTAATCCACTAAAATGGCAGAAAACTCCAGGGTTTCCTGCATGGAGTAGTTTTATTCTGTTTCTATGTCCACTTGCAATGGTTACTCTCAGTGAGCCAGCAGCAGTAGGGAGGGAGGAGGTGACCAGAGGTGTCGAGGAGCTGTGACGGATGAGCCGTTTTGTTGCTTGCCTGTCTCACATTGCTGCGGCCTCTGAGTCTGCTCCGTCTATGTGGGCTTGTGAGCTCCAAAGCAGAGTCCAGGTGGGATGCGGAGAAGTGCCAGGGCATGGCAGGGCTCTGTGTTGCGCTCCATGGGAGAGCCTGTGCTGTTACAGATTAGACCCCTTTCCAAAAGTCTTCCCTACGCCTGCCTCCTGTCTGAACAGCTCTAAATGCAAGTATATAATTCTATATATGTGTATATGAGCACCAGGCTGCTTCTATCAGTAGAGCTGGGGAGGGAGCTGCGGGTAGTGTGAGTGGGCGCAGGGTGTGCAGGGGTCGTGGGAAGATGCAGGCAGTGGGCCTGGGCTCCTTTCCTTCCCCTCCTGTGGCGGCCTTCCTCCAGGAGGTCTTAGACAAGAGATAGTAATTAAAATAGCTTCATTTCTGTTGAGACTCCATGTTGAATTTGCAGCTCAAAAGAGCATACTTTGATTTGCAAATGGCTACATTTTATATGTAAATTACTGAAAAAGATAAGTGTGGAACCCCACAAAGTCGCTTTTAGTTAATGTCTGACTGAAATCCAATTTTAATGAATACAGCCTAAACTTTTAAAGAGCTTTCACTTAATTGGAAAAATGTTTATTTGCTGCGATCATCTTTTTTTTTTCTTCACGAATATCTGAGATGCATTTTGAATGTATTGCATAACAGCAATAAAAATTTTACTAGCAAGATGTCTGGGTCTGTGTGTGTTTGAATAAGTTTACTTTCCTATTTTTATACCGGATTGTAATGCAGGAACTCAATTATCTGTCTTGCCGACTGCTAAACAAGCAACAATTAAATGATTCACTGGGACCAATTAAAAACAATTCTTTGCTCTTCATTCCCCAACTTTCACATAGGGCAACCTGGAAGTTGTGCAGCCAAACCTTCAATGTGTTTGTTGTTCCCTTGTACCCTTTACCTGATTTCTGCAGATTGCTCACTGCAGACATCTCTGGGTGGAATTTCCCTTTCCTTTGGAGACTGTTCAGTCTGTGCAAACCTCTTTGCAAAGGGAGTTATTTTTCTCCCACCCCGATACAGAAAAAACGCAGTGAGGCTTGCCAGAAAGTGAGTACAATGCCCAGGGCTGCTTTGGGGAAAAGCAGCTGGACACAATGGGAAATCACGTGCTACAAACAAGTGGACTTGTGCCTGGGGCAGGATGTTTTGCAGCGATTTGAGAGTGCAGAGGTACAACAGGTGGGAAATTATAGCAAAGAATGGTATTTGGATAGTTAATTTCCATGTAGCAAAATGCTAGGGCTGTTGGTAATGGCAGAGGATTTCTGTTTTGAAACAAGGAGTTGTAGACATAAGAATGCCCAGGTTAGATTTTATAGGGTTGTGGTCCTGATTTCAATGGCAGGAGTTGAAAATACAGAGATGAAATATATTCTTGTTCTCTCTTCACCATCCTCTTTTGATCTTATTTTTTTTCTTGTAGTATTTTGCAAGAAATTCCTCAATATGAAAATAAAATGTTTTCCTTCCCACCTTAAGACCATCTCTGGAATAAAAACAAAAACCATAAGGCTATATGATACATCAGGTTCCTGTTGAAATTAGGCTTTATTTTTGTACTTAAAGGAAGGGATATCAGTCTCTAGTTTGAAAGATCTTGCTGTGTGTTCATCCCACCCCAGTTTTGGATTTATGAGGTTTCTCATTTTTGCATACTAAGAATGACATAATAAAACAATCATGGAAATGGTTTAAATCAAGCTTATACCATTGAAAAGGGATGGGGATATGGGAGAATGTGTCAGTGTAAATTAATTCCAATTTTAGCAGTAATAATTCAAATGTTTCAGACCTCTGTTATCACTAAAGTTTTAAGTGAATACATTTACTGACTGTATCTGTCAGTCAAATTCTAAAATTCTGTATTCATAAATATTGTGGATTTATGACACCTTCTAAATTCTTATGGATAAGTAAGCTATGATTAGATAAGCAAGACATTACCTTACCTGCCAAATGAACTTCTTTCATGTTCATTATAGAAAAAAAATTTTTTCAATAAAGATTAAAATTAAAAAAATGAATATCTTCACTCAATAAAATGAAATGTATATGGCTCTTAGTTTAGCAAGAACCTGAAGCGTTTTATGCTTTTGTTGAAGCTTTGGTATTGATATAGTTAGGTTCCCCTTAATCCTCTATATCATAGTTTGTACAACTGCTGGAAAATGCTGATCTGACAGTGAGCAGGTGGTTGCTTTTTTTTTTTTTTTTTTTTGCCTGTGCCTAGTATACAGCATATTAACTTTGTGGCTGCAATCCGACACCCAGTTCAAGTCACACCTCCAGCAAACTTTCTCAGGGGATATTCTGGTATCCTGAAATAAAAACTGAGATCTCAGAGATAAATATACTGAGTCAGAGCTATCTGGTTTATTGAACGGAGGACCTATATAACAAATTGTGTGAAGCATGTAACAACAACAACAACAAAAAAAAAAGTTTTGTATCTGCTCACCCCTCCTAGAAGATCCATCAGTCCTGAGTATCCTTGTTTCTCAGCATATAATGAAGTCTTGAATCATAGATTATATACTTCTAGTCTCCACAAATTATCCATGTATACTAAATACATACAATACGTATTATTCCAGCGTTTTTGATTATTTTCTCTGATTATCTGTCCTGTCTATTTTTAAAATTCTTTCCTATAAACGTTTAACATCTTTCAGGAACTTCTAGTGTCATTTTGGTCTAGATCTCCATTAATTTATTGACTAGGAAGGAAGCTTTTCAAAAATTTGAATCTGTTTTTCAGATTTTGATATTTTTGAATGTTCAGCCTGGAGACATGCAGGGGTTGAAGAGGTCATACAAGTTAGAGGCCATATGGACTTTTTTTGAACATGTCTTTCGTGCATCACATGTTAGATGAAGTATCTTGAATGAGCACATCTCAAATATAGCAACTTCTGACTGGCTGGACCTGGGAAATCTAAAATGCACTTAACTGCTTCCACATCTGAAATAGGACTGAACAGTGCATGCAAAGGTGGAATCTGACAGAGGGTTTGCTTTTTTTGTGTTATGCAGAGAGGTTTTTTCATCTTCACCAGCTTTTTTTCTTGAAAGGGCAACACCTGGCTCTTGAAACCAAAAAGTATAAGAAAATTGGAAACAGAGTTGTGTGAACAGCAGAAAAAGCTAATTCACCTGGGAAAGGATTGTGATTAGAAGTCACCACACAAACGTTCAAAACATGATCAAGTAGCAGTGCGTGAACTCAAGTAGGCATTTTAATCTCCTTAAAGCATCCTATGAATGAATTCCCTTGTGAACTAATCAATCAGATGTATTTTTATAACCTTTATATCATGTTTAATTATAAAATAAATGGGTGAACCTGGTGCTGATTACCTGTTGAAACAACAGACCCAGACCCATGGAGATTTTAGAGTACCTATTGCCCATAACAGTCATTAATACTTCGGCACTTTTCGATGATCTAGACATTATAACCTTATATTAATTTCCTGCTTCATTTCTTTATTTAACCCTTAAATAGCAAAAACCTGAGATGTAGTCTGAACACGTCTGACAGCAGCTTCCCTACCTGCCCAGGAAAAAAGAGTTATATCACATCCCTGCTTGTTTGTGTCCCTACCAACTGCCTGCCCTGCCTTCCTTTGCTAGCACCAGTGCTTGGGGCGACTCAGTGAACCAGATGAAGAAACTGATCCAGCTGGAGGAAGAGCACACTCCTCTCATCTGAGTCATCACATGTAGTAACAGACAGGAAGGGCATTGGGAGGATTGTAATTACCGGCCAAGGACAAGGGGGCACGAAGAGAGAGCAGGGTGGTGTCTTTTAGCAGCTGTGATGGTGGTCTGTGGGAGCTGAAGGTGTTTGCTGAAGAGTGTAGTTTCATGCTATGCTTAACCCAGTAAGCCACAGGCTGCCAGCAAAGGATAGTCCTGCTCCCTCTCCATCCCAAGGGTTTTCCTAGTGATCATACGGCCAATGCTGTGGAAAATAAACCAACCAAAATAGAAGTTCTCTCTTGGACTTGCTCACTAAACAGACTTATGATGTGGCATCCTCATTGCTATACCAAGAGGAGGTGGGAGGAGGGACTTAATAGTAAGGTGAGGGATGTGGAGAGAAAAAAGCGATAGCCTCATGCTGACAGCCTGCATGTGTACTGAATTGGACATACAGCCAAGGTCAGTCTTCATTCCCTGCTTTATGGTAGCTGTTGAAGCTGCGAATTTGCAGTTGTCTAGGGGAGTGAGGCTCCATAGGATTTTTATTGGCATTTGTTCATGTGAGTTCTTGGACCTCTTAAAAAGTTTCCATCCTGGAGCTATAACACTTTCTGAAAAGCTGCAGGCTGCTTATTTTGGCTGTTTCAAGGCTTTAAGTATCAATATTACTGTTATAATTTGTAGCCATCAACATGGGCCTCCTATAAGTTAGCTGAATGCACAATGAATGCACAATTCCTGCTTTTAAAATCATACAGTTTAAGGAGGGAAAAGGAGGCTTTATTCTCCTTATTAAAAGTGAATTTAATTTTAGCAAAATGAAATGGGAAATCTTGCTGTTATAAAGGTGAGCCAAGTTTCCAACTTTAATTGAAAACTTCCCCCTTCTAACTGACTTGCTCAAAGTCACATGGAAAAGAACAAGGATCAGAAATCAGGTTTTCTGAAACTCAGCCCTGCATCTTAACTGCTCATTCTGGTCATCTTTCTTTTCTATATACTTCAGAAAGAATTAAATTACTTCATTAAGAGAAGGCAGGAGTGCATAATTAGCACCAAAGAAACTGATTAAATACCTTATGCAGATAAAAAGGTCCATTGGTTACTATTAAACAAAACAGTCTGGATGCAGCCTTAAGTTCAAAAGGTCACTAAACTATCGCCAGGAACCACTAAGGGAGAACCTGTAATTGCTGTTTCTTACATTCCCTCTCTAGGTATCTGCTACAGAGGTCCATCCCCCCAAAAACTAAAAGCTATCCCTAATTAGGGGAAGATAGTACGGGAAAGGACATAGAACTGGGGAAAGAGATGAATCTGGAGGAAAAATAACTATTAAAGCACTCCAGATCATTCATATCCCCAAAACAAAATAGGATGAGAATAAGGGTCACTATAGGAATCAAGATACTGGACTAAATGGGCTTTTGGTCTGGAGAAGTATGATGTGACATGTAGTCTTAAAGTTTTAAATTGGAAAACTTTTATGCAGTTGATCAAGCAGCTCTAGCAGATGCATCCTGTCCTTCTGCAGAGGCAGGTGAAATAGGCTTGTCTGACATTGAGCAGGAGGGCTCCTTTGTGGTCTGCTAACATTTGTGTGAGGAAGCTGGTAATCTGTATTAACTGTTGAAGATTTATTTAATACTGACATCTGCAGGTCAGTATATGGTTAAAAAGACTTACCTGTTTCATAACAAATAGGTGGTTCCTGGGTGGCAGAAGGAAGAGAAGAAAATGTTTCTGGCTATGCTTCTGTGGGTTTCTGGGCTTTTTCTTATATTGATCCTTTCCAAGCATTGATGTCTGCATTTCTCTTTCTTCCTGAGGCACAAAACTTGCCAGGATGATGAACTCCAGTATGAGTTCTCTGCTTCCATTTATCCATTATTTGCCTTTGCCTTTGCATCTTGCTGCACAGGTTGTCTGTGCCAGTGCCCTAAGTGACAACCAGTGGTAGTAATGAGGCTGCAGACGTCTCTCTAATTGAACCCTGTCAGTCCTTCCCCTTAAGCCTGCAGCATGTGTGCTGGCTCATTAATCCAAGATACCACTGTAATTTCTTTTCTCTGTTCCTCACCTCACCCCCAACATGGCATTTGTTCAGCTAATGACTGCCCTGTTTTACATGCCATGTGTAGGAATGAGCTGCTAATTGGGCTGGCAGGAGCAGCCCCAGGAGCCCAAGGGCCTAGCACTGCTGGTGGTCGGTGCCTGCAATCAGGGGCGAGATCTGGGATGCCTCTGTTGGGCACCCAGTACTGAGAAAGGAGGTGCCTGGCAGCCCAATCCCTCTATCTGGAGCCTGGGTTATATGTTTAAGGTATCCGCTATTGCAGCAGAGAGAGGCATCTCTTTAGAAAAGCCTGTGTATGAGGTAGGGAGCATCCTACAAGTATTCAATAGGAGACTGTGAGTGCAAGCAAGCACAAACTCACTTCCCCCCAGTCTTCCTCTTGAAAATGGGCAGCAAGGATTTCAGAAGCCTGGGATCCACTGGAGGTGGACAAGCCTCACTGATCCAAAGTGAAAAGATTTCTCTGCTTCGTTATAACCATCTAATAACTGATGCACTGTCATGTTCTGTGCTTGTTGACTGAAATTGGCTGTTGCTCTTTAATTGAAGGCCGTTGCATGTGCTGATGTGCTCAGATCAAACCCCACAAGGACTTGGGCATGCTCTGCTCCAGCTTGGAGCTCCAAAGGAGTGCAGAGAGTGCACCCTCAGCAAGTTTGCTGACGATACAAAACTGGGAGGAGTGGCCGATACCCCAGAGGGCTGTGCTGCCATTCAGAGAGACCTGGACAGGCTGGAGAGGTGGGCGGAGAGGAACCTCATGAAGTTCAACAAAGGCAAGTGCAGGCTCCTGCACCTGGGGAGGACTAACCCCCTGCACCAGTACAGGTTGGGGGTTGACCTGCTGGAAAGCAGCTCTGCGGAGAAGGACCTGGGAGTGCTGGTGGACACCAAGTTAAGCATGAGGCAGCAATGTGCCCTTGTGGCCAAGAAGGCCAATGGTATCCTGGGCTGCATCAGGAAGAGTGTTGCCAGCAGGTCGAGGGAGGTGATTCTGCCCCTCTACTCAGCCCTGGTGAGGCCACATCTGGAGTACTGCGTCCAGTTCTGGGCTCCCCAGTACAAAAGGGATGTGGCACTACTGGAGCAAGTCCAGCGAAGGGCTACAAAGATGATTAGGGGACTGGAACATCTCTCTTATGAGGAAAGGCTGAGAGAGCTTGGCCTGTTTAGCCTGGAGAAGAGAAGGCTGAGAGGAGATCTTATTAATGCGTACAAGTATCTTCAGGGAGGGTGTCGAGAGGATGGGACCAGACTCTTTTCAGTGGTGCCGAGCGTCAGGACGCGAGGCAACGGGCACAAACTGAAACACAGACACTTCCATCTGAACATGAGGAAAAACTTTTTCACTGTGAGGGTGACAGAGCACTGGGACAGGTTGCCCCGAGAGGTTGTGGAGTCTCCTTCTCTGGAGATATTCAAAACGCACCGGGATGCAATCCTGTGCAACGTGCTCTAGGTGACCCATCTTGAGCAGGGGGGTTGGACTAGATGATCTCCAGAGGTCCCTTCCAACCTCAACCATTCTGTGATTCTGTGAAAGGAGCTTGGGCAGGTGCTGGACTCCAGCTGCAGAGCTTGTACATATGCATCCGCAAATATATGGGGATGCATAACAAGCGGTCAGGCTGGTGTCACGGTAGCTAGTGCATGTTCGTGGCAGGCAGAATGAGAGTGAGGTTTTTGGATAGTTTTCTTTATGGTAGCTCCCACTGTCTGCCCGAATCCCATGTCTGGCTTCAGTTATTTGTGAAGAAGAGCTGAAAACATCTGCTTGCTCTTTGGTGGGCTGTTTTGGCACCTTTTACTTTTTATTTTAATATGTGCCTAGGGTTGGCAGAGACAGTTTATATGTTTCCTTACTGGGATTCTGCTGCTCTTTGATAGTGTTGTGTCCTGCATTTTATTTTTATAAAATGCAGACTAGTAGATATGCAATTCTGAGTGATGCTAATGTTTTGATGTGCAAGAAGAGGCTCATAAATCAAAAATACTTTGAGAAACAGTTGAAAATGCACTCTGTTATGAAATCTCTTTGAAAACATTTTCTGCGTTTTTCTTTTATATTGTGTGTCTTATTTTGACATACTTGAAAAAGCATTAAAGTGTGAGTTAGAACAAATAGCTACAGGACAGTAAAGCTCACTGCAAAAGGTTAATAAACAGTGGCTATGCAGTTGTTGTATGAAGGATCATACTCATTTCCAGTAACTTTGCACATTCAGGTTCTTTTGACTGGCAGGATAAACTAAAACTTCAGGAATAAGAGAATCCTGATCATAATGCTAATGTCTATTGAGGAAAAAGAAATATTTTTGACATTTTATAATCTGGAAAATTCTGTCTCCCAACTCCTGCATAAGGATAAGGATAAAAAAGCTTCATTTGAGCTGGAAATAAAAATGCTGCTTCTTTTAGATAACATTTTGTGTTTTGAATTAGAGATGGCTTCAGAAACTGCATGGACCCCCCTTCAAGATCCAGCAGCAGTACTCTTAAACTTGATACCTTGAAGTTTTGAATTGAATTATACTGACAGCCTTGGTTTTTTATATTTCCCTTTTAAGGTAGTAAGCCCCAAAACTATATTTTATTAAGAATAATGTGTGTTGGTGTAACAAATATGTGTATGAGAAGAAGAGAATAGAGTTAAAATGTCTTAAATAACTGTGAGATGAACTAGCAGAAATTGATTGCTCAGCAGATTTGTTTTTTAAACTACAGTCAAATATAATCATATTGAAAACCTAAAGGATACTTTAAAGTGTAAAAGACTGTATTAGGGGTAGTGATCTGAGTACTTCTGGTGTATAAATTGTCTGTTACCAGTCTCCTGTCTTTCAAAGGATACAATGAATTGAATGTCTCATTTGTAGGTACGTGGAAAGATAAGGTGTAAGATGCTTTTTGTTTGGTTTCCTTTTTTTTCTGTACAAAAAAAAAAAAAAAAAACTTTTTAAGGCCAGTGAGGAAGAATGGCTATATTTGGAGAACTTGTGATTGGTGGCAAAAGAAAAGGAGAGAACAATAAATGTTGCAGAAACCACATGACTGAGTTAAAAATCTGAAGGTGTTGAAAGAATAGCAAACTTGGAGTTATTTTTCTGTTGGCTTTTTGGTTTCTGAGCCTTTAGGATACATTAGATTTATGTATGTGTGGGTATTATTATTTATATATTTGTGTGTATTATTCCCCCCCACCCTGGCTGAGATCTGGAAACTTACCTTTTAAAGTGGAATTTTAAAGGTGTTTTTAAGCTGCTTGTATTTTTATAATTACAGATACAGGATAATACTAGAAATAAAAATGGCAGTCAGCATCATTCACTCACGATGTCTCGCTGACTCCCAGATCCACTTTTTAACTAGACTTCCTAGCATCTCTTTTGCACTGGTCCTTAAATACTTGAGACTGCTTTGGTCTGTAGTGAGTAATCTGTGCCTGTGTGGGGAGCTGGTTGGTAATGTGGTCTTGTAGATCCAGATGCAAGAATAAGTTTATAAAGGCAGTTTATGTGACTTAGCCAAATGCTCTCCTCTTGTAATGCCTAGAACAGGAGGGTCATGCTCTGCTTTTCATTAAACTTTCTGGGACCGTGGGCCAGGTGGGTTGGTGGGCACAGAAGTGAAAAGTAAGGGCAGTACGCAGCTGACTGAGCACTAACAGCACTTGAGAGTGTGTTGACATATTCATAGAAAGCTCCACTTTATAACATAGGTGGTGCTTTTAATCTAGTTTCTTCTGTAAACCTACATACTTATTTCCAAACGTGATGTAGACATGATCAGAATTTTCATAAGGTCATCAGCTTGGATTTTACTCTGAAATATTGCCTGTGTGATTATTGATACTCATTTTTGTTAAATTTTATTCTTCTGACAGATAAAGCAGCACTCAAAGAACAGCGGGTAGACTTTGTGCACTGTAAAATTACCCTTGGTGGAAGGGTAACTTCTGTGTAAGAGCAGCAAGCTGAAAATATTTTATATTTTTTTCTCTAGTGCATTTGCCATACTCAGAATAATTTATTTCATTATTACTTAATATTTGTAGAGCCTACAGTGTGAAAACCATACTTATTTTTAAACTTTTATCACTGTTAAAATTTTCTTCTGTTACACAAAGTTAGTAGTTCTGATCCATAATATACTGATACATAATATACTTCAGGTCAGTCTTGTCAGTATTATGGTTGCATTCCTTTTTCCTGCTCCCACTGAATTTGCAGGAAGAAAGCTCAGGTTTTTCTAAAAGTTGGAATAGTAAATGTTTGCTGGATTGGTGTATGTGGCAGAACGGAAATATAAAAACTCTGAATTTTTACTCTCAGACGATCTTGTTTCCTTCTTCTAGCAGATATTTCTTGTGGAAGTATAGGTCATTTTTTTTTCTCCCAGTGTGCAGGTCCTAGTTTATCGTAGTACATTTAAGAGTAGGTAGTGGGCTGTCTTTCTTCTCCTGTATTGCCTCTGAGATTGCAGGAAAAACTGAGATAAAAGTGACTTTGGAGCATCACAGATCTGAGGACTCAGAGGGGGAATCTAGATCTGCTTCTGCAAATCCCTAAGCCTTCGGGTAAATGGACTTGGGGAGGTTACCTGTACTCCTGTCTTCACTGAGTGCTTAAGTGTTCCTGCTAGGTGTAAGCCATCTATACATGGGCTCCGGCTTGCTTTTAGCATGTGTTGGTTGTCCCATCGTGGGACAGAGGCCACTGGTACAACTAGCTCAACCAGTCATCTACTAATGCCGGCACGACACAGAAGTCAGGGCACTGTGCAGCCCTATTACTGTTCAGTTACCACGTGTTTTTGTTGGAGATCCCAAGTCTGTCGGGGCTGGGGGAGTCACTTCTAGGCTTAAGAAAAGAGCAAGGTTTGTTGGAGAAGCTCGTGTTACATGAGTTTAAGGCTCTTACGTTTTGTCATGGTTTGCTCTACATCCAAGACAGGCCTAACTTTCTAGAGAGTTTCCAAGCAGGACTTGTTATTCTGACTTTGATTTTGCAATTTAATTTATGATCTTGAGTGTCTATAGTCACTGAATGGAGAAGTGCATCAGAGTTGTGGGGTTTTCTTTCTTTCCACCTTTTTCTTTTTTTTTTTTTTAATACTATTGCTTTGTGATGATAAATCACAGTATGTGTGATTTCTGGTCATTCAGCCACCACAGCTCATCAGATAATCTGTGAATCTACTAGCAGCTGATGAGACAGGTACTTCACAGACACTTTCAAGGCACTATCCAGCAGAAAATTAATCTTCTCAAAATAACAAAAATCACTCAAATAATTTCAGCACTGAAGACACATGGCAGTGATGCTGAACTGCATTTAAAAAACCCCCTGATTTTTGGTGGATGTAGGTGCAGTGTCTAAATTGTCAGTTATGCTGTGATAAAAAGGAGTCTGACCTTGCAAAATCAAAATCCCAGGAAGAATGTTTGAACACAGTGTTTGAGATACAGCAAGGTGTGCATGCATCTTTCCTGAAAAAGTTGACATCAGATTTGTATGAATTAGCTGCTGATATGTGGTACAAATATAAATAATCCTAGGTACCACTATAGAGATGTTTATTTTGCAGCACTTTCCTTTCTGAGACTGTTTCACATATATCATGCCTCAGGTTGCTTGAAACTTTGCTGAATACTGAGCTTTTGGGTAGGACTTTTCCATGCCTCACATTTGTCTCAGATGATCCTTGCGGGGAGGGGATGGAAAGAAAGGAAAATACGAAAATTTTAGCAAAAACAATTCTGCCATTTCTCAGAACAAGTCCGTGGAAAAGTGAGTTGTTTTGCCCATGTTAGACTTCTGTAGTATTGGCACTGAGAAGCTTGAGCACATCTATTCTTCGACACAAATGCTTTGAAACTTTTGTCAAATTATTTCCTTTTGCCATTTTGTGAGTAGGGTTTTTTGGGGGGGTCAGGATAAATTTTTTGCAGTAGCTCAAATCTGGTTAAGATAGGAACCTCTGGAGTCTAATTTCACAATTGCTTGATATTACAGCTCGCTGAAACTTGGCATGTCTGTTTTCAGTGAAATGCCAGCACTGAATTTTCCCTCTTCTGAATGAGGATGAAAACAAATGTTAATTTGTCCATAAAATGATTTTTCAAAAAACATTATTTCAGCTCCATTGAAGCACTATTTTAAGGAAATCAAAACATTGTATTCAGCTTTTGACTCTTTAATTGTTCCATGTAATACAAAATATCATTCTAAATGAAATGCCTTAAAAGGGAAAATGACTTTTTAAAATGAAAAATGGCAGAATTGAAAGCATCAATTCTTGTTGTTGTTGTTGTTGTTCTGTTTTTGTTCTTTAATTGAAATGTTGAAAATGAATTCTCAAACCTTCAATTTCATCAAAATGGCATTTTCCACCACTCCTTTCGAACCCAGTAGAGACTTGTTAAGGTTCAAAAAATAATTTAAAATTCCATCATGGTTCAGCAGTTTCCATTCCAGAGCAGTGTTGGCTGAATGAGATCTCTCTGTAACTGCTTTGCATGTGGCTGGGAGACAGATATCAAGAGCATACTCTCTGTTTTGATCCTCATTCACCTCTGCTGCTTGTAATTTGTGCCTGGGCAGCAGGAGAGAATAGGAAGTTACTGTTATGGGGATTTAGAGGACTTGCCTGCATTTAGAGAGTTGGAAATGGAGCATCTGAGTATAAAGTGTGGAGAAGACAGGCTGGAAAAGAACAATTGGCTGAATTTGGTGTGAGGAGCTGGTGTCAGGAGGTAGCGTGGATGGGCACTCTGGATTTGGCCACTGTCCTGCCATCAGCAATAATTACAAGCCCTACTGAGAAAGTGTGCTTTACTTCCCTCTAGTAGCTGGCTCACACAGAGGACTGTTTTGTAGTGGTGTTGGCCTCCTAAATGGGCAGAGTGTGGTGAAGTGGGTCTCGCTACTATCTCTGCTCATGTTCTGTCCTGGAGAAGATAAATAGGGAGCAATTATTTCACTACTTGCAAGAAGTAAAGAGAAACATGGAAATTATAGAGCAGTAAAATTTCAAACAAATCAAAGGGAAGCCTTGTCTATATAATACACTGTAGAATTTGCTGCCAGAAGATGTTTTAGAGGCCAAAGCTATGAAGGTTTTGAAAGGCACCAAAGCAATTTAATAGGAATAGAGAGTCTCAATCCAGTCTCTGGTTCAAAAAAACCCCTAAGCTACAAATTGTTGGAAGCTGTTGGGACCCCAAGGAAACAATCCTTTTGCAGATGTTCTGTGACTGTTTAGCCTCCTAAACTGTGAATACTGTTGGAGACAGGATGCTGAGGTAGGTGGATCTTTGGCCCTGTCAGAAATGGCTGCTCTTAGTTTTGTGTGGTAGAATTTTTCCTTTTCTTTCTTTTTTTTAATGTATGTTTTTAAGGACCTGAAAAGTTAAAGACAAATATGTAAGTAAGAGTATTAAGTCAGGAAGCTAACGTTATCTTAAGTGATGGAAAGTCATACTGAGAACTGCCCATACAGAATCTCTTCCAGTGGTTCTCCTCATGGACAGGGTCAGAAAAAATAGTATGGTTTCACAAAATATCATAATATTTGTGTGTGAGAGATGCTAATTAAAATCAAATTCTTGTCTTTGTAACATAGCTTTGTTTATTGTGTGTTTTGTTTTTCTCTTTAAAGCTGTAGCAGCATATGAAAATTTTGATTTAATGCTCCTCATCAGGTGTTTCAAAGCAGAAATTTCACTGTTGTAGCATCGGCCTCTGCCGTTTAATCTATACTATGTATTGACAAGAAAAAATGAAATTAAAGGCAGTGATTTTGTTCTTAAGCTCCAGGCTCTTATTTAGCCTGACACAGAGTCGAGGAAACCAGCCTAGTGCTTTCCCCCTTGCCCCAGCAGTTGAGAAGAGATGCCAGTAAAAGGGGTCTCCCAAAGATACCTGATGGACTAGAATCAGTTTGGTGGGAGCCTTAGAGCATTTGCCTTCACTTCTTGTTTTGGCGCTGTTAATATTTTCCTGAATGTAGAAACAGTGATTTCCAGAGATGTTTGTTTCATAGGCAGAATGGAGTTTAATGAGATGGAGACAGTTTGCCTGTTGAATTTCAAAGCTTCGTAGTGGGTCATAGAGGTGTTAAGGTCTCTCAAAGAAAGTCACCAGGGTCTTTTTGAAAGGAATGTGTTAGACAGCCCAGATGGAGGGGCTGTATTCCTCTTGTATTGCAAATTTCAGTTCCAAAGAGCTTATGTTTTTCTCATTTAAAAAAAAAATAGTGTTATTTGTTTTTCACTTTTAAAACTAGTAGTATTCTTTACTGGGTAGCTGAATTTCTCAATTGGTTCCTTAGTTTTGCCACAAGTCAGTTTGTCATTGTTTTGTCAGCTCTATTGACTTGCATTGTTATTTTTGCCAGAGCGCTCTTACAGATAGTGTTTAACTTCTATCTCAGAACTTCAACAGGCATGTTCGAATAGGGGATATTTGTTAAATGCAAAACCGTTCTCTTGCTTTTCTCAAAGTGACATTTGTGTTTACCTTCACTTCCTCATAGCATTTGTCACCCAAATGAGTAAAGGGGGGAAAAATGGTTGCTGCTGTATAAATACAGCTTTGTTTTGCCAAATTCATTCTTTTTTTTCTCAAGGAAACCCACAGGAGAAACCTAGGGAGACAGTAGCATCCCTGTGGTTGACTTAAATTTCCTGCAGCATGTGTGCTAAGAGACACATGAGCGTGGGACAGCAAGGTCCCGCAGTGTTGCTTGTCTGAAGGGCTGTTGGACAAAGACTTCCCCAGATACAGTCCTTAGCTATTTTATTCCTCAAATACATATTCTGTTGTTGACCAGATTGCTTGGTAAGAGCTTCAGAAGAGCTTCAGAGGCTGTTCCTGGATGGACTTCAGTAATGTCAGTCTCCGTCTGTATTCCACAAACTATAGAAATTGAACAAATTGCTAGTTCACTTTCCCCAGAGCGAGAGAAAAATAATTTAGAGGAAGCATAGGAAAAATTATGTGCAAGACAGAAGAAGAAAGCTTGCTGGAATATAATTCAACATCCTCTATCTCATTAGTATTGAAAGACAAGATATAGCCACAAATCTAAATCTAAATGAAACTGCAAATGAGGCTAATAATAAAATTTAACATGATAATAAAATAAGAACTAAACACAGTATCACAGTGTCAGTGGTAGGTTGTAGATCTATTTTCTTACTTGAAATCAGGCTTGCAGTTAAGGGTTTTAAAGAGCAAAATTGTGTTTTTCTACAGTGGAGCTACACAAACTTTGTTCAAGGGATGCTGAAATAATCTCTTGGAAAGTAAATCTTGAACTACATGGAGCTCTGGAATCATTATACCCTAGGCTATTTTTAATTAAGATTTATCAGCATTTTTCAACTGGATTATGAAGTGTAAAGCTCCTAGGCATGTGTGTGAGCAATGCATGGTAAATATGCTGCAACAGTGTTTTCCACTCTGTTTCTAAAGCCCTCCAAGTCTTCAAGTTGAAAAATAGCGTTTTATACATGTACTAGCTAACCCTTTGTTATTTAAATACATGGTAGTTAGGGCTCTATTTTCCTATTGTTTACATGTGAAGTAGCTTGCATTTCCACTGTATTTGAATGTAACTTGTCATTATTCTCCCACTTAGCAGCTGGTGCACATCTCTGGATGCTGGCCAGAAGGAAAGGTGGGAGAAGGGGTATAGGCTTCTAAAGAGAGGATATTGTTTGGTTTTAACCACCAGACAGCAACCCCTCCTCTCCCCCTTCCCTGTTCCTTATCATGTGCTAAGCTTAGCAGCTGGGGCCTCAAATTCATCTTGATTGCAGTTTGAGATTGGTACCTCAGTTTAAGCATTTATTTGTAGCTTTTGCTTGTAAACTAGGTACCTAATTCCCATTATAGTCAGTGGAGATCTAGAGTATAATTAAATATCCTGAACAGGCATCTAATGCCATTTGAGATACTTCTGTGTATCCTGCATGACCTCCAGCTGTCAGTCTGGAGGGGCATGAATTTCTTCAATAGGTCCCAACTGATATCTGCCATCCCTCGGGCACTTTTAGTGAGACCAGACACCTTTGTTAAGGCGACTGAATTGAGCTCCAAGTCAGGACAGGATAGAGGCTCCTAGGCAGTGATTCAGCTTACCCTAAAGCAGACAGTCACCTTGCCTTGACTAGTGACTATCATGGGAGCTTAAACACCTTTCACGGACCCCTAAATATAGGTGTTTTAATCTCAGAAGGATCCCACTCAGAGCAATTATTTTGCCTCTGATAACGGGTGGGGATTTTGGAGGTCTTGGTTGTTAATTTACTTTATAAAAACTTCTTAGTTTTATTACAAGAGTAGTTTTCTTTAATAACAAATCTTTAATAAGTTTGTTTGGTTTAGTGCTGACCTTCTTTATAAATTACTACATAATGCAATGGCTAGAAACCTATATGAGAATGTGAATATTTAGCCTGAGAATACTTGGTTCTGTATTTATTTGAGCAGAAAGTGGCTTGCTGGGGATAATCTGTACACAGACGTACATAGACTCTCCCCATGTGTGTAACACCATGAGCAGGCTTCTTACACTATCTGCTTTGATTTTAAATTATTGCAACAGAAGTTTACATTATTTTAAAGGATTTCCACAGAATAAGTGATACTGAAAACTACTCATTAATGATTTTTTAAATTTGGTCTTGGTCTAAATAGTGCTTGTAGCTGTATAAATCCATGCAGGAGTGGCCTCTTAATTGCTTCATAACTTCTGAGTGGACAAACCATAGAATTTTACTGTTTCCTGTACTGGTCATCACAGATTGCCTGGATTGTTGCGAATCAATACATTCCTAACTTGACTAAAACAGTAACATTATAAAAATCAAACAAACAAGAAAAGACCAAGAGCAGCATATATGCATAAAACACTGTTATTTCCTATTTGTCTTATTCTAACGCACTAATATGAACAAAAGAACTTGGATACTTTGGCCCCACTTTAAAGAAATGCTTTCGCTAACTTGGCAGTCACAGTGTTTATGACCAAAAGATCATGATTTAAAACTGTAACAACAGAATCTGCAAACCTTCTAAGTTAGAGTGTTTGGATGTATGTTTGCTATCAAATAACCCAAATCCAATTTGTGAAGGCACAAGCATACACTAAAGCCCTATCAAAGGGGAATTAATTTTCTTTTTCCCCATATATTATAGTAATATGGGTGAGCAGTAGTTGAAATGCTTCTGTTAATGACTAACATTTGGATAGGGAAGGACTGGAATCTGGAACAACTGGAACACTAAGGTTTCCTTTCGAAATCCATAAAACCTTACTTTTGTGAGGACCACAAAATAGCTAGGAGAACTGGTAGAATTAATTAATCTTGTAGTAGTGAAGTTGAGTAAGATATTTAAAAATATGCTCAACTTTAAATATGCAGTATTGTTTTGCAAAGTAAGTACCTGCACTCTACCGCAACACAAGATTTTACATTTCAGATAGTTTGCTCAACTACCACCTAACCTGGGAGGAACCAAAGTCTATATGCAGAACTTCATCAAGAGATGTTCATTGACTTCAAATGTTCCCTCTTGAGTGAGAGAATTGGTTAAGAACATAATGCTATGACGTTCATCTGCCAGAGGGAAATAAGGATCCTAGGCCCTCCTTTATGAAACTTATTTGAAGTGAGGTGTTCATAGTTACAAGGGTTGCAGTCTCAATCAGAATTTCTTACATGCTACTGACCATAGGAAAGGGTTGGAGCAGAGTAGCAGTAACATTATCAGGGCCAGTTTGTGTTTATTTTAAGGAAAAGAGGGACAGATGCCTGAGATTCTGCCTGTTGAATTTTTTGTGCTGTTTGGAAATTTCTATCTGATGTGGTGGCATTTATGGATCCTGTTGGGGCCTTACTAGGAGAGTTTGGGTGTCTGAATCAAGATTTTTGATTAGACTGTGCAGCTATATGCTACTAAGCTGATCTTTGCTTTACCAAAGCACTTTCTTAGGTGCGTAAGTTGAAAGAGAATAGTATGTATTTGGGTTTGTGTGCGTGTGTGGTTTTTTTTTTTATTGTTTCACATGACTATGTATAATGTAGCTTTATTTTCTTTTTAGACTTCATGCAGTGAATGCTTTGTATACGTTTAGATGCTTTTTTGATATAATATGCTTTGAAGATTTTCTAGTAGGAAGCTTGTATTTTTGTGTAAGCATATAGGGCCAAGCATGGTAAAGAATTAAAGACTGATAAAACTGATCCAGCATGCTCTTAAAGAAAGTGTTTAAATGTTTTTCCTATAAAACATTCTACATTATTGCACTCTATGTTGAAACATAGCAAGTAGGAAGATAACAGGTCTCACAACCTGGGGAGAAGCCCTTCTGCTGGTTGTTCATTAGGCTTCTGCATTTAGATCCACCAAACTAGACTATGTATTTCTGGCTCTTGTGATATTGAGGACACATCAGATGCTGCCTCTGGTTGTGGATTTCTAAGCAAGAGTTAGGGCTCAGGTTGTGGCTGAGGTTATTGTGGCTCAGCTGATATGCAGTAATTTGTGAAATGCAAAGTGTGTGTTTAGCCCACAGTAAGTACTGGGTAATTGCACTCGGTATAACCATCTTTCATTCTGGGCTAAGTGAAGGCCCACACCAAATGCAAGGCAGCATGTGCCCAGATAACTGTTTATCTGCCGTGTGTTAACTTGGGAAGCTGCGGTAACTTGCTTCATAAGTTTTCCCCTTTTTTCACCTCTTTGGAGAGCTGAGAACTTATGGCCTCACCGTTGAAGCTCTGTGACCACTACTCACATCTCCAAACTCCAAAGCACCTCGGGAAGAGAATCTAGGAAAGTGTGTACTGACAGGGCATCTTTTTAGGAGCACGTGGTAATGAAAGCAAGCAGATGTATTCTTTGCAAAGGGTTCAGCACTTCTCATTTTAGAAAGCACTAGCTGTTTTTTCCATCCTCACATTTCTGAAGGGATCTTTGGAAACTGGACCAGGATCTTTTAAAATCTTCTTTCTAGAACTTCATTTTTGTGAGTTTGCTCTCTTCTTCTTCCCTGTCTCTGACTTCCTTGGCTGTTCCCACTGTCATGGGCATTTCTGCTAACTTCAGAAGTTCATGTCATCTGTTTCCCATGTGCATCCTTTCTCTTGGTCACTCATGCTGTATGATCTTTCTTTTTCTTTCCTTTTTCTTCTACAAGATTCAATCATATTCAAGTACTGTTTCTAATGCGGAGAAATGCCTACTCCTTCAAATTTTTGCTGACTTCTCTTCCTATCCCCTAAAGAAAAGTTCTAGATTTTGCCAATGTGTTGTTTTAAATTATTCCTGTTCTTATAAGTGATAATTAAATATAATAATTAAATAAATAATTAAATTGATTGTCCACAGTTTCCAGTCTTCCCTTGATTGCTGGTCAGAGCAGCTCTATCAGAGCAGGTATGCTGATCAATTTTGAGCCTTAAGTGAAAAAGGAACAAGATGCTTTCACGTACCTTTCATACAGTAATTACAGATATGGTGACTTTGTGCCAGCTGACCCTTTCTTTGTCACACATTTCTATGTTGGGCCAGTGATACCGATGACCTGGGACGCAGATTCTACCTGATGAGTTACAGTACTGAGGCAGTAATATGTGGAGGACAACTTTGTAGTTAGATTTTCATGTTAAACTGATATGTATGAACCTCATTATAATATCTCAATTTGTGAGTGGAGACAGTTCTGAGATTTTTATGGATAATGTTGTCTGCAGGCTATGGATTTAGACACATGCATGGTGGGATACACATTTCCTGTGTCTTCTGTATAATCACTGACAATGAAAGATCAGTATGATCTACAAAGATATGATCCAAACTTTCATGCAGTCCGGTTTTTTAGAAGTGTTTTGAATGAAGATCCATCTCTATTGTGTATTAGTCTGCCCACTGTATGCAAAAATGAAATGTCAGTTACTTCTCTGCATGTGCTTTCAGCTGAGGCCTGTTAACTCCATCAAGCAGACCTCTTCTGCACTTCTGCTTCTAAGAGAATATTAATCATCACTTTCCACTCTTCTTGCTTAAATTAGAGCTATCCACGTGGTGATTTTGGGGTAGCTTGCAAAACAGCTGGACTTAGGCACATAAGGCTTTTCAGTAATCCTCTACCCAAGTTGGTTGTTATGGCAGGGTAAGACTAAAGCCGCTTATACAACCATTGGAGCCCAGATGTCCCAGATGAGTCAGGCAAAAACTTCTCTGAGGTGGTTCACTGAAAAACTGTCTTTATTTTCTTAGATTCCAAGAAATTTCATTCTGTGCAGAACTTGAATTTTAATACTGCTTTTAACATTGCATAGAAGAATTACATCATATCACACATGCTCTCAAAAATAGCATCTTGTTGATGGTGTTCAAGTAACAGTATTTAATTGTGTATTTTTCACAGTTTTTCAAGATGTTTAGTGGAGTTTTATGTATAACAAGAAAGCTAAAGGGTACTGCAGGACGCAGACCACAATTCAAGGACCTAGGGGAGGACAAAGCATTTAGTTTTGCCCTCAAAAGCTTTGTTTTCTCTATTTGCTTTATTTTAATTGAAACAGCTGTGGCCAATCTTCATTTCCCCCTCCCTCTTCAAAACCCTCTAGATGGCAGAAAATGTGGCAGGTTGGAAGTGTTGGTCCCTCAGAGCCAGATGGCACATCATCAATTGGTATCCACAATGGCTAAACTTACCGCTTTTGAATGAGGGATACTGCTGCAAATACAGATTTTCTCTGACAAGAGCCAGGTTTTTCACAGTGGGAATTTGTTGCAACTTTAACTCTTCAAATAGCTGTAGGTCACTGGAGTAGGATCTTTCAGTAATGGATTTTTGTCATAGAGTGGAGAACCAATATGTTCTTTATTCACTCCAAGCACGTTGCTCCCAGTGCAGGGCAGAAAGAGTTAGACCAAGGCTTGGCATTGGCAGATATGTGCTAGCAGGAAATCTCTAGGAAGAGAATTTTGGCTGGTGAAATTTAGCAGGATAAGAGTCTCTTTTTGCTCTCTCGGTGTGAAAAGACGATTCATGCCTGAGAATCTGTCCCCATGTCTCTTTGTGCTCATAGAGCAGGTGGCATGTAGATTGTATCATACAGAGATCAACGCATGCAAATAAGAATGAACTTAAATACAGTGTGACTCAAGATGGAGGTGAGGTATATCGCAGGCTCCAGAAATGGTATCACTTCTTGTGAAGTTCTTATCTGCATGCTATCACCCTGTCCCCCAAAACAAGTGTACCCTTTTCCTTAGACTTTGGGAAGGAATTAGTAAGCCATGAAATCAGGCATCTTTAGAATAGATCATAAGCTCATATGAACCAGGGCATTTGTTTTCATGACCCTTTCCTGGATTTTGAATATGCAGCAGATATGTTCTTCTGTTCCCTAATTAACTTTCCTAATCCTTCATGAGGAAGAAAGATTCTTGTAAATCAAGAGATATGCCTTTTGACCATGGGACCTGCTTCAGTAGTCTTTTGGCTAACACTGTATTCAGGATACGTCCACCTTAGTATTTGAGTTTGGATTGTGGATGCGCTTTTGAAATCAGTATTCCTGCTTTGGTTCACAGAGCAGTTTCGGGCCATGTGAACTAGATTCCCTTTGGGATGAAACTAAGCCAGATGATGTGCTCCAACCACTAGCATGTGTTCAATCCATGGGACCAGACAGCAGTTAGTCAGAAATAGCCTCTCTCCCACGCGCTATATGTGTACTGTGGATGTCATGTCTTCAACAGCAGCTGTTTCACTCTGCAGATCTCTCCCAATTGGGCTGTACTGCTTCCTGACACAGCCCTAAAGCTCTGCCGTAGGAGTGAGTCAGCCAGCACAGCTTAGGGAATCGCTAATCTCGGGGATACAGTTTGGTTCCATTTTTGGGGGCTAAACTAATAAAACATCTGCCTCTTGGTAGAGAAAGAGGGCTTGCTTTGTAATGACTGAGAGCAATAATCACACAATGCCTACTAATTCTGCTCTGAAAACAGTCTGTGCATATCAAAAACATCTTGTGAAAGCTGTTGGTTGAGGACATCATCTTACGTCTGTTACATTTTGGCAGCTTAGAAGTCCACCTTTTTGGTTCAAAACTGCTATACCCAAATATGTGCCTAAATAGTACTAAAATTACTTGAACAGTATTAATAATCACAGAAGAGAAGAACTTTTAAGACTTGTGGCTTGCAGCACATCTGGTTCTCTGTCAGAATGTTTCAGGGTAAAAGCCCAGTGTTAAATACTTGGTTAATTTGGGCCTGCAGGCTTGAGGACATGGCACAGCTTTGTTATATGCTCAGGTAGACAATAATTGGTTTCAACCTTGCACAGCTGTTCTGTGAGCTCTCTGTTTTCATTACATTTGGGCATATCACAGTTGAGTTCATCTTTCCACACATAAGTTCAACACTAGTATGTCATGCAAGATCATGTGTGTGTATGTACATGTGCTTCTCTTATTTCGTGTCTCTCTATGTAATGAAAGAAATGAATATTTTTTTTACCACAGGGAAAATGAGAATGGTAACAGACCTCTGACTAAGGCAACTTGTATAAGAAATCGTAATCCTTAATGAAGCTGCAAATTTGCACTTGATGGTCCCCCTTTCTACTAATGTCTTTCTTGAGTTCATCAAAAAAAGTCAACAAGGGGTGTATTTTACATTTTGCTCTTGCCACCATTATTAAAAACCACTGTGGTGAAAAACTAGATTTTCTTTTTCACTGTCTTTACTTATAAAATGCTGGGGCAATGGATTTCCCAGGTCTGAGGGGATCTTACCTGCTGTTGAGAATATAATGACTTTGAAGCAGCCATGTTACCTTAGTTCCATTGACGTCTCTGGCCCCGATTTCTGTTGTGACCATTAGTCACCTCTAATTTTTCAGTGTGTCAGTTTACATACAAAATGGAGCAAAAGTGTGAAATTGTTCAGATGACTTTTAAAGAGTTTCTGGTGCGCCCATGCGTTCCTTGTTCCTCCGACCATGCCTCTGAACACCCTGACTGTTAATCCTGGGAGCTGCTGTCAAGTTGTTCTCTCACCCGTATGAATCCCATAAGAAAGAAATGCATACAGCCTGCCAGAATGAACAGCTCGGAAGTAGAGGAAAGAGACGCTTTCCAATATTAAATTTTCCTCTTTTTATGTTGCCTATCCCCCTTGTGCCTTGTTACTACTACTCCAGTTTGTACTGCTTCCAGTGATAAACCCTTGATTCCTCCTGGATTTTCTAGGCTCTCTGGAAGTACTATTTCTATTATTCGTGTAGAAATAACATTGATTAAAATTCAAAATCCTACTCCATTTTGTACTACAGCAAGATAATTCTTTATGTAATTGTGCATTACTTTGCTTTTCTGTGTCTGATTGTGGATTTTTGGTAAATAATACTGTGTATCTCTGCCGCCCTTAACCCCATGTTCTCTCATCCATTTTGCTTGTCTCATAAGAACCTGTGTATTGAATCTTGTCTCAACTGATAAATACGGTAAACTCGGTCCCTCATTAACACCACAAAGTCTTGATCAGATTGGAACCTTTGTGCGTTCCTGTAATGAAAATATTAAATAGTAATTTCCTCCTGAGATAGCAATAGATGTAGTGGTATTGGGATTCTTGAACTACTTATCAAATAGAAATTTTATTTTAGTGCCCATAGCTGAAATGAGATGAAGTAATAGATGCAGCTCTACAGATCTCACGCTGCAGGGAGTGCTTGGGGCCTCTCCGGGAGGCCTGGGCTGGCAGCCAGCTCTCCTGCAGGAGGTGTGCTGCTGTTGGCGAGTTGTGTCGTCAGGTAAGGGAGTTGCGGAAGGAAGTCAGTAGGCTGCGCAGCATCTGAGAAGATGAGCGAGAGATAGACAGGGTATTCTCGGAGACTGTGCAGCTTTGGGAGTACCAACACCCCACAGCAGTGGAGTTGCCAGAGTGCTCTGTGCTGTGTGAAACGGTACCTCATAACACCGTAGAAGAAGGCTGGAAACTAGTCACTGTTCGTGGGAGGAGAAAGGCTCCTACTCCTCCCGAAGACTTGCAGCTGAAGAACAGTTTAGTGCCCTCCAGGATGAGGAGGAGATGGGCATGGCTGCAAGGGAAGTACCTGGGACAACAGACCCTGTGCCCTGCCGGAACACCCGGAAGAAGCGGCGGGTGATTGTTGTGGGGGACTCCCTGCTGCAGGGGACGGAGGCATCTATCTGCCGACCTGACCTCATGTCTAGAGAGGTTTGTGGCCTGCCGGGGGCTCGTGTGAGAGATGTCATGCAAAGACTGCCAAGGCTCGTCCATGCTTCGGACTATTACCCACTGCTGCTCTTCCATGTGGGCGCCAATGACACCAAGGGCAAACTGGAGACCATCAAGCAGGATTTCAGAGCTCTGGGGATGGTGGTCAAGGGTCTGGGAGCCCAGGTCATCTTCTCCTCAATCCTGCCAGTGAGGGGGATGGATGAGAGGAGGAGGAGACGGACTTTCCAGGTTAACGACTGGCTGCGCCGCTGGTGTTGGCAACAGGGTTTTGGTTTCTACGACCGTGGGACCCTGTTTGAAGATCGACAACTGATGGCGAGAGATGGGATCCACCTCACGAGGCGGGGCACGCGGGTCTTTGCCAACAGGTTGGCCAGCCTGCTAAGGAGGGCTTTAAACTAGGAAAGATGGCGGAAGGGGAGAGTTATAGTGACAGGGTAGCTGGCAAAAGACAGCTCAAGTCGGGATGCCTCCAACAGGTGAATGCAGCCAGGGAAGTGCGCATGGGATGTGGCTATGGAGGACCCTCTTTTACCCCTCCTGGGAAACCTGCATGCTTGATCACCTCCCTGAAATGCCTGTACACCAATGCACGCAGCTTGGGGAATAAACAGGAAGAACTAGAAATCTGTGTGCAGTCACAGGGCCATGATCTCATTGCCATTACAGAGACATGGTGGGATAGCTCGCATGACTGGAGTGCTGCCATGGATGGCTACGTGCTTTTTAGGAAAGACAGGCCAGGAAAGCGAGGTGGTGGAGTTGCTCTTTATGTGAGAGAGCAACTGGAATGTATTGAGCTGTGCCTAGGGGTGGATGAAGAGCGAGTCGAGAGCTTATGGGGAAGGATTAAAGGGCAGGCTAGCATGGGTGACACTGTTGTGGATGTTTACTACAGGCCACCTGACCAGGATGAGGAAGTCGATGAGGCCTTCTACAGACAGCTGGAAGTAGCCTCACGATCCCAGGCCCTGGTTCTCATGGGGGACTTCAACCACCCCGATATCTGCTGGAGAGACAACACAGCTAGGCACAAACAGTCCTGGAGGTTCCTGCAGAGCATTGGTGACAACTTCTTGACACAGGTGGTGGAGGAGCCAACAAGGAGAGGTGTGCTGCTGGACCTCGTACTAACAAACAAAGAAGGCCTGGTGGAAGATGTGAACGTTGGGGGCAGCCTTGGCTGCAGTGACCATGAGATGGTGGAGTTCAGGATCCTGTGAGGAGGCAGCAGGGCACTAAGTAGGATCGCAACCCTGGGCATCAGGAGAGCAAACTTTGGCCTCTTCAGGGACCTACTTGGAGGAATCCCATGGGTTAGGGCCCTAGAAGGAAGGGGCGTTCAAGAGAGCTGGTTAATATTCAAACTTCACTTCCTCCAGGCTCAAGAGCGGTGCATCCCTATGAGTAGGAAGTCAAGCAAAGGAGGCAGGAGACCTGCATGGATGAGCAAGGAGCTCCTGGCCAAACTCAACCAGAAGAAGGAAGTATACAGAAAGTGGAAAGGGGGAGAGGCCACTTGGGAGGAATATAGGAACGTTGTCAGAGTATGCAGGGATGTGATGAGGAAGGCTAAGGCCCGTTTGGAATTAAATCTGACTAGAGATGTCAAGGACAGCAAGAAGGGCTTCTTCAAATACATCAGTAGCAAGAGGAAGACTAGGGAAAATGTGGGCCCTTTGCTGAATGGGGTGGGTGCCCTGGTGACGAAGGATGCAGAGAAGGCAAAGTTACTGAATGCCTCCTTTGCTTCAGTCTTTACTGCTCAGGCCAGCCCTCAGGAACCCCAGACCCTGGAGGCAAGAGAGAAAGTCTGGAGAAAGGAAGACTTTCCCTTGGTGGAGGAGGATCGGGTTAGAGATCATTTAAGCAAACTTGACACCCACAGATCCATGGGCCCTGATGGGATGCACCCACGAGTGCTGAGGGAGCTGGCGGACGTTATTGCTAGGTCACTCTCCATCATCTTTGAAAGGTCCTGGAGAACAGGAGAGGTGCCTGAAGACCGGAAGAAAGCCAATGTCACCCCAGTCTTCAAAAAGGGCAAGAAGGAGGACCCAGGAAACTACAGGCCAGTCAGCCTCGCCTGCATCCCTGGAAAGGTGATGGAGCAGCTCAGCCTGGAGGCCATCTCCAAGCATGTGGAGGACAAGAAGGTGATCAGGAGTAGTCAGCATGGCTTCCCCAAGGGGAAATCGTGCTTAACCAATCTGATAGCGTTCTATGATGGAATGACTGGCTGGGTAGATGAGGGGAGAACAGTGGATGTTGTCTGCCTTGACTTCAGCAAGGCTTTTGACACCGTCTCCCATAACATCCTCATAGATGAGCTCAGGAAGTGTGGGCTAGATGAGTGGACAGTGAGGTGGATTGAGAACTGGCTGAATGGCAGAGCTCAGAGGGTTGTGATCAGAGGTGCAGAGTCTAGTTGGAGGCCTGTAGCTAGCGGTGTCCCCCAGGGGTCAGTCCTGGGTCCAGTCTTGTTCAACTTCTTCATCAATGACCTGGATGAAGGGACAGAGTGCACCCTCAGCAAGTTTGCTGACGATACAAAACTGGGAGGAGTGGCTGATACGCCAGAGGGCTGTGCTGCCATTCAGAGAGACCTGGGCAGGCTGGAGAGGTGGGCGGAGAGGAACCTCATGAAGTTCAACAAAGGCAAGTGCAGGCTCCTGCGCCTAGGGAGGACTAACCCCCTGCACCAGTACAGGTTGGGGGTTGACCTGCTGGAAAGCAGCTCTGCGGAGAAGGACCTGGGAGTGCTGGTGGACACCAAGTTAAGCATGAGGCAGCAATGTGCCCTTGTGGCCAAGAAGGCCAATGGTATCCTGGGCTGCATCAGGAAGAGTGTTGCCAGCAGGTCGAGGGAGGTGATTCTGCCCCTCTACTCAGCCCTGGTGAGGCCACATCTGGAGTACTGCGTCCAGTTCTGGGCTCCCCAGTACAAGAGGGATGTGGCACTACTGGAGCAAGTCCAGCGAAGGGCTACAAAGATGATTAGGGGACTGGAGCATCTCTCCTATGAGGAAAGGCTGAGAGAGCTTGGCCTGTTTAGCTTGGAGAAGAGAAGGCTGAGAGGAGATCTTATCAATGTGTACAAGTATCTTCAGGGAGGGTGTCAAGAGGATGGGACCAGACTCTTCTCAGTGGTGCCCAGCAAAGGCAATGGGCACAAACTGAAACACAGAAAGTTCCATCTGAACATGAGGAAAAACTTCTGTGCAACGTGCTCTAGGTGACCCTGCTTGAGCAGGGGGGTTGGACTAGATGATCTCCAGAGGTCCCTTCCAACCTCAGCGATTCTGTGATTCTGTGAAATACTCGGTGGCTGCTGTGCTGCTATTTCCATGAAGGAGGTAAAACTGAAATGCAAATAAAAACAGTGCAGTGCTTAGCATAAATATTTATTTTATTTATTCAAACTTTGGGAAGGCCTGAGCAAATATTACTGTGATTTGTAATTTGATACTGTGGGTGCTCTCTCTTTTTTAAATGTTTGTTTTTCCTCACCATTTTAAGGCCAGAAAATATCAAGCCCTCTGCAAGTGTTTCAGCTGTGGGTATTATGAAGTATCATAATACTTCCCCTGCTTTCTCCCCTTGCCGGTAAGGCTTTGATTCTTTTGATCCTTGTCAGTACAGAAAAGCTAAATGCCGTCTGCAGCGCCATTTGATTATTCCCAAATTAGCTTATTCTATTAAGGATATTATTTAAAGTACGCTATTGCCATTGACCAGTGTTGAAATATCTTTTAAAGCTAGAGCCATATCTCTGCCTTCACTGGCAAAGACATCGATGATGCTTCAAGTTTGTGGTGTTGCTGAGGTCTAGGAAACTAGTTCATTGTGTCCGGCTGGATCAGTCCAAGGGGGTAGTCACTGAACAGTTACTTCTTCACAGTTACTTACCTGTTTCAGTTATGCGTAGTCTGAGGAAGTAGCAACTCTTAACTAATTCTCTCATAGTATGAAAACGCTCAGTGAAATGCTATTATAGTTTGATTCATGTTTTCTCTGTCATAGTTTAGCATAATATTTATGGTGCTATGGCAAGAGCAGATTTTATGAGTATCCATTGCTTTGGCTATGCCTCAGTGTTTAATCACTCTGCCATAAGCAATATCCCTGAAAGGGTAATGGAATGGGAATATTCTGGTTCATAAAGAACATCTGCACACAATTATTAAATAATTAGTCTCAGTTGATCATGTTTTCTTGGGTATTAATACATGCCTCAAGTGTTTTGGGTGGTTTGAGACTAGGGTAATAGTAGTAGAGGTGTTGAATCTAATAGCTTTATAGTGATGTAACAGGTTTGGCAAATAATGTTAATTTCTTTGTCTTCTGTGAACCAGAATGACTGACAATAAGTTCTTCAGAGTGAAGGTCTGACCTCATTCAATGCTCTTATTTGCATTAAGGAAGGACTTACCGGGAATTCCAGTTATTTACAGGTGATTTTCAAATTTAGAGAAAAAGGAAATTAAAAAAAAAATTGCCATTGATTTCAGTGGTAGCTTGATGTAGAATGGTGAATTGCACTTGCTTAGTAAATTATAGAGCTTCCCCTCCCACCTCCCCCTTATATGTATGTAACTGAATGGTATTCTTTGTGTGCTTGCTGCCCTCCAAAGATTTCTAAGGAAGAAGAGCTCAGATATGGACCAGTTTTACTAGAAATACTACATCCTCCTTCTGAAATACTTGATGTTTCATAACTTAAAGGAATGACAAGCCTCCTAAATCTATTTTTCAAAGGTTTAGGTCAGGTAGCTTTAATAGGAATTGGAGTTAGAATTCCATTATTCTAAAATGGTCAAAGTTCAGCTATCGTTCATCGTCATAGACATAAAATGACCAATTCCACTCTAGAGATCTATCTATATATATATCATTTATTATTAAAGCTAATTGTTTCTTTAATTATTCACAGCATTGTCATGGATTGATTTCTCTGTAGTCTGGGGATAAAATTTGACTCTAATTTTGAAATACATTAGAGAAATGTCTTGTAAAATTTCTCTGTTTGTGACATATTTATTTAGAAAAGCATTCAGGTATTTTTCTTTACCTGTTAATAACAGATCTAATTCTCAAATATAAAGCACATAACCATTCCTATTTATGGATTGATTTTGATGTTTTAATTGAAAATATTGCCTGGTATTAAAAGACAGTTAAAGAAAGATAGAACATTGAATTAACTTTTACTGCTTCCAAAGAATAATATTAAAATAACTTGACAGCCATGGTAGATTTCGACTGGGGGAAAACTAGATTTTTTTCCTTAAGATATCTTCCCCCCTCCCCCCCAATTGTATATATACTTACATATGAGGTTATACTGTGTATTATATTTCATTTGCTTTGGTATCAGACACCAAATGTTGAATCCACATTTCTTTAAAGTGTAATATGTCAGCTGTCAGTGAATTCAATACAGTAAGGGATAGAAGAATAGGGATGGCAGAGGACCTGGGCAAATAACCACCAGGTCCCCACACAGGAGCAGGTGAAGTCACTCCTCACTGGTGTTTCAAGGTCTTTAGGAACAGGTCAGGCAATGACAGCACTTCTGCTGCTCACCTAAGCTACTTATCCCTGCTCCATCCTTACTCCTAGGAAAAGTCCCTAAAGATTGCATATATTTGTGGACTCTTTATCTTTTTAAGAATCCCCTTTTATTCAGTTTTTCTTCATGAGTCCTGTTTTCTAGACCCCTGGACATCCTCATGGCCATTAACTGAGCTTTCTTCAGAGGATCCACATCTTCATTGAAACACATAAAAGTGACATAAAAGGATGGGTGCTGAAGAGCAGCATTACTTCATATGTCTTGCTGGCTATGCCCCTGATGATTGCCTTTTTCTCACCAGTGTGACATACGTGAATACAAGACAAATCTTAGAAAGAGTCACCTAAATTCTTCTCTGCAAAACTGACTCTAACAAATTGTTCCTCATCTGGATTTACAAAGTTGAATATTCCTGCTTCTGTGTGAAACATAACATTCCTTCTTACTGACTTGCCTCTTTTTTACCATTTGGTTTTGTCAAGGTTAAAGAAAAAAATATCTGATTTTGTGTTTCAAAGTACCGGCAGCTCCTCTTAGCTTTATATGGGTTGTGCATTTAATAAGTATTCCCTCCATTTTATTATTAATGAAACAATTGAACAGTGTTATATATGGGATATGTTCTTATAAAACACCTCTTGATCTGCCCTCCATTTTTACAGTGGACTAGGAATAGTTATTATTTCAGTGTTTTTGTTTTTTTAGCACAGTTTTGTACTGACCTAATGATATTGTCATCTAATCCGTGTATTCTTAGCTTGGTTGGATAGGAATTAATGTAAAAAATATTTATTAAAGACAAGATAAGTAATATTTATGCCTTCTTCACAATTCATAGAGCCGTGTTGCCTCCTCATAGGAGGCAAATAGGTTAGTTTTGATAATTCACATCGGCTATCACTTATTTCACTGTTTTCTTCTAAATGCTTGAAAAATAGCACTTTCAGTATCTTTCCAGGAACTGGATTTTAACCCACTGGTCTACAGCTCCCAGGCTTTGCTCCACCCCCCCCCCCCCCCCCCGATAAATATAGGTGCTAGATTTGTCCTTTCCAGACACCTCTTTGTTGAAGCTTGGAGCATCGCGCTTAGGGCTGTAAACCAGCAAATGTGTACTCTCCTGCCGCACTTGCGTTCACCTGTATTTTCTTTCACCAGTAGATCTGGGGGGTCTCTCTTGCTTTTATCTGTTCATTTCTCTTTGCTCCTCTTCCCTTCTACCAGAATGCAGCACCGTGTCAACCCCAATCAATCAATGTACAAAAATTTTGCTTGTTTTTTTGTGAAGAGGTGGAGGTGGAGGTCCAGTTGGTGGATACCCAGCTTCATCTGCCTACTTGGAACAGGCTTGGCCTATCAGGCTTTTGCATGCTAACAAAAAACAAGATATTGTTATGTAAGTCATTATTTCTTCTCTTTTAAAGCTCTATGTTCTTGATGACTGCTTTGCTGCTTTACTTGATTGATTTGAGGGTGAAAGTAAGAGTTCATTTTGTATAAAGATTTGTATGAGTAGGGAGAAGTTAGAAAAATAAGTCACCTTGGAAATTCACAACTTTTATGTCTTTAGAAAAAGATTTCTTATATAGAGAATGTGTGCACATGTTGTTGGATGCTTTGGAGATTTTGTATGGTGAATGCTTGGAAAGGTATGGAATGAAAACATGAAAACATTGAAAATATTAGTAGGATATTGTTTTTTTCACTTTGTAAGTTATCTTAAATATGTAACTAAATATGTAGCTTAAATATGCTCCTCTGTGCCATGACGTGGACCTACCTTTTTTGCTTACAGTTTAGTATTTCAGCTCGTGATACCTTTCCTTTATGAAAACTTGGTTGTTCTTTTGAGACATCCAGCAACTTTTCAGATATTACTGCTTTTTAAAGTATCTTACTCTAGTTAGAAAGGAGAGGCAGGATTGTGTGAAATCAGAAGGCTGCCAATAAAAAGTTAGACCTTTTTATCTAGTCTGTTAAGGGCTTGCAAGGTTTCTTAAAAAAAACCAAAACACAACCCTATTAAATAAATACAGACATATATTATAGGGTAGATTCTCAAGTGACATAAATTATTACAACCCTATTAAAGTCAAAGGACTTGCTTCAATTTATGCAAGCTAAGGCTTTGCACGTGCAAGTCTTAAAATGTGGGGAAACATTTAATTTAGTTGTTACTGTCTGAGCGTGGCTTAGGCATTCGGCAGCCTTTCCCTGCTGCTGCCACAAACAGGCTGTGCGGATGTCAGCAGGCTGCAGCGGGCTCTCGTGGAGCCATTTGGAGCGATTGCAGAGAAGGTCCGTTTAGGCCAGCATGGAGCCAGAAGGTGTGGGTGCAGTCCTGCGGGACTTCAGCTGCCAAACTCTTGGCAGGTCTCTGATGAGCATGCATGAACTGGGATTTTCAGGAGCTCAGCTCTTCGTTACTCAATGCAGGTTTCCACAGAGATAACCAAAGATGCAGTCCAGGCAGCAGAGCAGCCTCCTGGCCATTTCGAAGTCTCTGCTTTTAAAGTGGTGGTTCCTAGCTTGCTGCCACAGTTGGCTGTGCGTCTTCATGGGATCGTCGTCCCATTCATGGGGTCCAGACTGTGCACCCACATACACAGGCTTCCTGCCATGAGCCCACTCTTTGTCTGGTCTGAGGAGCACCCCACCAAGAAAGCGGCGGTGATATGACACTTCCCTCAGCACGTTTCTGGTTGTTCCCCTTGCTGGCTATTCCTCAGACCACTCTCGGAGGTCCCCTGCTCCTCAGAGCCCCGCTGCCTTTCCTCTGGCACGTGCGCGGGGATGGGGACAAAGGCCAGGGAAGGCTGCCTGTGCTTCTCTGAGGAGAGGGTGCTGTGGGAAACCAGCCTGGGAGCTGGCTAGGCCCGTGGCGTTTCTCCTCCCTTTTGTCTGCTGTTAACGTGAGGTAAGTGGTGGAATTATTAAAGCTGAGAAATGGTTGAATCTCTGTTACTGAGACGTTCTGTGTAAAATGAATGCATCCTCAAGTAGGTGCCCTGGGTAGAATATTTCAGTTTAAATTGTTCTTACTGTTGAAGATGTACTTGACAGAAAACAGAGTCTTATAACAGATTGTACTATTAATTGCAAGTGATGTGAGCAGCATCACCTGTGTGTATATAGGCACATACCCATGAATGCTTCTATAAAAACAACAGTATATTACTTCTCCATAACTGCATAACTCTTCATTTTAGAGGCTCAAATAACTTTGTAATCCTAGATGGATGACTCTTCAAAGGTTTTGTGAGCTGGATAAATATTCAGTTAATTTTATGGTGTATAGAAGTTGGCTCTCTTTGTCCACTGGCCTAATGTTTCCCTGCAAGGTTATATTTTTTTTAGTGGTGATGTTATTAATGAAAGTACCAACTTGGCACAGTATTGTGTAGCAGGGTTTGGTGAAGATCATTTGAGCCAAGTGGGCTTCAAGTAAACAGTTTACTGACTAGAGGAAGACATGCGTTCAGAGGATTAATGTGATCATTTGGAGAATATTTTTATGTCTAATAAAGGGTTTAATTATAAGACCCTTAGTCATGCAAGATGTTCAGATACTCAGGACAATATATTTAGTTTAAAAAATAAAAAATCCAAAAGATAATTGGCAATATATAGTAATAAAATATATGTATGCTATTTTATTGTTCAATTGCTAACATTATGTATATTATGGAAGTGAAGTTTAGTAGTACATACTCTCTAGTGAGCCAACTAAAATGTGCTTTATATCTCATTACTTTTTAAATTCTCATAGTTTTTGCAAATCTATTGGCCTTTTTTATTTAATTTGTCAGGAGAGTCTTAGAAAAAATTGCAAAGGTACATTGAACTGAGAAGATAAATTGGCTTTGTGAAACATTAGCTCATTTCGAGTGAGGTTCTGAAATGAAACATGACTACAAATTGCACCTTTATACCCAGGAGGTCTGATCTCTGTATTTTTAGTCTGAGTTTCATTTGCTAATTTTAATGACAAAAAGTCATCTTTCGCTGGTTTTTATCCCTTTTTATCCCTGTTGGTTAGTAAACTTGATGTGCCAAAGGATGGATTCTATTTTGCTTTATACTTAATCACTGAAATTGATAATTAATTCCCAGTTGTAGGACCAAATTCTGTCCAAGCTTGGTCAGTCAAATTGCACAGTATAACTGATTTAAAATATTGAAGACATCAGAATTGCATTGTTATAACTGCCGATATTTTTTCCTTGATGAAATGTTTATAATTGACAAAAAAGAGACTGGCTTGTCCTTGAGAACCCACCAGGTTGAGATTTCTGAGTGCTAGGTCTGCTTTCCTGCAAATAGATTGCTTATAAATTAAGGAGATCCAATCTAGATATAATTGAGATACTCCAACAAACGTCTCCAAGAATAAGGAGAGACTTACTGAGGTGGGACCAGTTCTTGGGACTTTAGTGGACTTTGGACCGTGCTTATGAATATGTTCTTAACTAGTTATTAAAGTCACTACTAAATTGGTCTCGTAGGTGTTGCTTGCTTGGTTGGATTTTTCCTTTTTGTGTGGAGGGGAAGGGCTGGCATATCTTAACATTTTTAATTAGTGTTAAAATCAGATAAATAGTTCCTAATATCTGCTGCTGTTTTTACCACAAGTAAGAAACTACTATAAATTAAAATGTATACTTGTGTTTTTCGTTTATTTTTAATTTAGTCTTTCAAAGCTTTTTTTCCCTTTTTTTTAATTTCCTGCTTGTGCTGACCTATTTTGCTATTATGCTTACCATCCTGTTTGTTCATTAAAATGAAGGCCAACTCAATTGACAATTTTTTTTATTCGAAGTCTTGAGGAAAGAAGCCATTCTGCTTTCTTTCTCTGCCCCAAAGGACTATTCAGACATTGTTGTGGCTGCGTATGTGATGGGGCAATTATACGTGCAGGTCACTGGGCTGAGTGAGTTACAACGGCACCACACTGCTATAACTAAAGTTGTTCTCCTCTTTAGTCCACCTGGAGAGGGCATGGGGTAGAGGTTAACAGTGCCTGGGACTGTGTGTGCGCTGCCTTAGTGCAGAGATGCATTAACAAGTCAGATAGTTTTACATTATAATTCGGACCCAGAATCTACTCTGAGCTACAAGGGATCTAGCTACCTCGGAGCCTTTTGCCTTTCCGGGGGAAAGCCGTGGGGCCGGAGTAGAAGTGGGAGGAATTGGGAGTCTGTGCTCTCGCTGGAGGCCACCACGGGCCCTGGGGTGCCTCTGTCCGTCCCACAGCACCTGAGGCCCCGGGCGGTCCCTGGGCACGCAGCTCTTGCCAGCGGCTGGGAGGCGTCTGCAGCACGTGGGGCCACGGGGAAGCACGGGGCGTAAGCATGATGCTGCCTGTTCTTGCGATCCGCGCTAGCCAGCGCTGGAAAGTTAATAAACGTCTTTCCCCCCCGCCCCATACACCAAATACAAATTGGATTTCCTTTCAGTGTGAAAGGCTCTGAGCATTGAGGGTGGAAAGGGATGTGGAGGGAATCCCAAATTTTATTTTTCACCTGCTCGCAGCAGATTACTGCTTTTGCCTGGCTTTAAACATTTAATGACTGCTTCGAAATGAAATACTGTGAAATGTTTCATCTGTTCCTTATTGCTATTTGGATTACAGAAAAAGGGCAAATCTTAAATTTGATATTTCTATTCTGCATCTCCTAAAGGTCACCTGTGTTCAAATTTACAAAAAGCTCTTATTGATTCCCTCTGTGGCATTCTCATGTTGGGTATGGGACCTTGCAATGCGGCAAAAGGAAGTCCTCCCTCGGCATTGCTTCCGTTTACTCGGCTGCAGAAAGTAGGATTTAGTAAGATAATTTGAGTGCAGTTAACAGGATCAGTTTGACTTGTCACAAGTGTTATATGCATGTAATAATGTAATTTATACAACTGTATAATTCCTTAGCTAGAAAGGCTGTTTAATAAAATTTTTCTATGACTGTGCCTGATTCTGATACAAACTGAAGTCTAGATGCAAGTATTAAACCTAAGCAAGAAGTTACTTGCTTTGGCATGTGTGAAGATTAACTTCACTATGTCTTTGCCCAGTGGCTGAATACTAGAGTAAGTGCCTCAATGGCAGGTGTAAGCACTGGGGAGTAATTAGGGGCGATGCCATTAACTTCAAAATAACTGGAATGTATTTTATGGAATTGCAGGGGTGTGATTTATAGCACAAAATACCCTTTTGTTTTCTCTTTTAACTACCAAAGAGGTATTTTAAATTTGTATTTGCCTTCTGGGTTTCTACAGTAGCTGCCAGCGTGAAATTTCTGGAGGTTGTGGTAATAATTGCACATCTGCTTTTTTTGCTTGTGACAGGTAACAGCTACTGCTGGTCGGTCGCTGAGGTGGTGCAGGGACGGCCGCACATGAGCTTCTCCCGCCTCTGCTCAGCCCAGCCTGTGGGGAGCTTAAGCGCGGGAGCCAGGAGAAGTACTTGGTTAATTAAATTCAGCACTTTGCAACAGTGAGCAGGGCTTCAGAGGCAGGGAGGCAGAAATCGCTGGAGATTTAGTGGGTGGATTTCTGAAGCTTCTGTAACTTGACAGGGGATTGATAAACTTGGATCAGTAGCTCTGTTTTACTGAAATTGAATGAAAGTGGATACTTTTGTACTCTAGAATTAAGTGATGGCATACTCAGTTTCCAGAAAAATAACAGCTTTTATCTAAAGCATTTTTATTAGTGTGGAAGAAACAGTTTGGTGATAGCAATTGTTTATATTTGTATATCCGAAAAAGTAGGTTGGTTGGTTATTAAAATGACAAGTACAAAGTAATGAAGATAGCTACCTGTACGTTTGTGAATTCACATTCTGGAACGCCGTACTGCGATTGAATAATCAGGTTAGCTTCGACTGGTTTACTTTACTTGCTAATTTAAGCAGCAGCTGTACTCCTAAATAGCGCATCAGCAAAGGAAGCCAGGAGGATCTGGGCTTTGTTTGGGCCGTACAAGGCAGATGTGCTGGACCACATTCATTCCTGCTCTTGAGCTACCTATATCGCTGTCCTGTGTAATGCAGATACAGGAATTGTTGCTATTTATCAAGGCTGATATAGCCAAACCTCTGGGGGATTGTTCTGATACAAATCCCCAAGACTTTTAGTCTGGAGGAGAGAAATTGAAGAGTTCCCCAAATGCTTCAGACAGAGCTGTTCAAACACTGGATCTGAACCTGCATGTCCCATATCGCAGGCTCCGAATAAGGTGGGGCTGTACCTCCTTTTCCAGTTTTGTGGATGGATGCTCTATCCTGTTGTGAAACCAACCTGAAAAAGGAAAAAGTTCCGGATGGATCATCTTTTAAATGTTGAATTCTCTGTTCATCCAAAATTATTCCCCAAGCATAATTTAAATTTGTGAACCATCTTGACCATCCTAATGGCATTTTTCAATGAATAAAAATTTATGTGGAAACATTTTATCTATATATATGATTTGTGAGATTTTAAAAATTTTAGGATGATGGATGATTCTGTGGAAAAATAATGTTCACTGTTTATTATCTAGCAAATACCCCAGATACTTCCAAGTTCTTTATAGACAGTTTGATAAAGTACTTGGTTTTCCCACTGTAATTCTGTGTTACTGAATTTTGCATAATTCTGCATTAGTCTTCTTAATCTGTTTTGATATGTGCTATTGTATTAGTAAGGCAATAAAAGCAAGACTTGAACCATTAGCTTTTAGTTCCACTTGTCAGGAGGTTTCTAAAAAAACCATATTTGGTTAAAGAAAAGATTTGTAAAACAGGGAAGCTTTAAAAATACATTCCTTCGGAAAGAACAGGGTCTGGGTTCCAGGTCTGCTCAGTAGTTGCACTGTTCCTGATCTAGTGTCATCTTTACAGTTTTATAAGCAGGCTTGAATGCTGTAAGTGATTTAGGGTTGCTTTCAGGTGTCGTCCTTCTATCCAGGAGATGATAGATCCTGTATGAGCTGTGACAGGCCGAGCTTCCTCTCCTGAGTCTCCTAGTAGCTCTGCCCTGGAGCGGGGCACCGGCATGGGAGAGGTTCATCCATGTAGTCCCTTCTCAAGGCTGCAAATGAATGCTGGCTGTCACAAGGCCCCTGCTGAGAAGGGAGCGGAAACCGGCTCATCTCACTCTGCCTCTCAAATGCAGTTAAGCTTTAAAGTAATTCATTTTGGTTTCTGTTGTTCTGGGGGGAGGTTGAACCTGCAGATAATGTTGTATGTTTGATTCAAATGAACTCTCTGTAATACACGATCCATATGGTGTGTGGGGGGGGAGATTAATGTCTGCGTATTGCAAAGAGCACAAGGTATCAATTTTCCTTTATCTTGCTCACAAATTCAAGTTGTGTCTTTTGCAAATCCAAACTAGCTGCACCTGTTTTTTAAAGGTTAGTGTAACCTTTAGAATGACAGTAGAAGATGTGGAGCTTCGTTACTCTGTGGCTCGTTTGTACGATGCTGGTTCAGCGGGGAGGTGAACCTGGAGGGGTCTCGCGTCTTCCTGTGTTTCGAGTCACACAGCCGAACTGCGTCCTGGAGTGCTCTTCCCAACAACCTGCCCATGCGGCCTCGCCCCCTGCTTCCCCCCTCTTCTCATCAGCGTGCCAGGAATCTGCAGTCCTCGCGGTTTTCTGCATACACTGAATTTTACTCCTCACCAGTTCAGTCCTGTAAAAAGCTCTCATAGAGTTAAATGCGACTTTGGCAGTATCTAGGCTATATGCAAACTCCATCTGAATGATTTTTGACCAGGGGAATAAAGGGTCTTGTGTAATTGAGAAAAGTGTGACTTGCTGGGTTTTTTTTTCCTAACAAGATTAATTCCTGGCCGTTAAGGTTTTCTTCAAGAGAAGATCAGGTTCCCTGTATAATACAAAAGACATACCGTATTCTAGAATCACTGCCCATTTTTAATGATTCCTATGAAATCTGTCTGAGGCAGAAATTCTGTGAACAGTTAATTTGCCTTCATTCTCCTTAGTCCAGATCGGCTATAAATAGCATTTCCATGTTGACTCTGTTAAAAGCCTTTCCCTTGGACTTGCTATCTTCATTCTTTGTGGTAGCTTTTTTTACTGGTGTCTGAACATTTAAATAATTTTTTCGGCAGTAGAGTGCTGATGTTCCACAGATAAAGGAAATCTTGGTTAAAAGGATCACAGAATCACAGAATCGCTGAGGTTGGAAGGGACCTCTGGAGATCATCTAGTCCAACCCCCCTGCTCAAGCAGGGTCACCTAGAGCACATTGCACAGGATTGCATCCAGGCGGGTTTTGAATATCTCCAGAGAAGGAGACTCCACCACCTCTCGGGGCAACCTGTCCCAGTGCTCTGTCACCCTCACAGTGAAAAAGTTTTTCCTCATGTTCAGATGGAATTGTCTATGTTTCAATTTGTGCCTGTTGCCCCTTGTCCTGTTGCTCGGCACCACTGAAAAGAGTCTGGTTCCATCCTCTTGACACCCTCCCTGAAGATACTTGTACACGTTAATAAGATCTCCTCTCAGCCTTCTCTTCTCCAGGCTAAACAGGCCAAGCTCTCTCAGCCTTTCCTCATAGGAGAGATGCTCCAGTCCCCTAATCATCTTTGTAGCCCTTCGCTGGACTTGCTCCAGTAGTGCCACATCCCTCTTGTACTGGGGAGCCCAGAACTGGACGCAGTACTCCAGATGTGGCCTCACCAGGGCTGAGTAGAGGGGCAGAATCACCTCCCTCGACCTGCTGGCAACACTCTTCCTGATGCAGCCCAGGATACCATTGGCCTTCTTGGCCACAAGGGCACATTGCTGCCTCATGCTTAACTTGGTGTCCACCAGCACTCCCAGGTCCTTCTCCGCAGAGCTGCTTTCCAGCAGGTCAACCCCCAACCTGTACTGGTGCCTGGGGTTATTCCTCCCCAGGTGCAGGAGCCTGCACTTGCCTTTGTTGAACTTCATGAGGTTCCTCTCCGCCCACCTCTCCAGCCTGTCCAGGTCTCTCTGAATGGCAGCACAGCCCTCTGGTGTATCGGCCACTCCTCCCAGTTTTGTATCGTCAGCAAACTTGCTGAGGGTGCACTCTGTCCCTTCATCCAGGTCATTGATGAAGAAGTTGAACAAGACTGGACCCAGGACTGACCCCTGGGGGACACCGCTAGCTACAGGCCTCCAACTAGACTCTGTGCCACTGATCCTTGATTAATTTTGTACAGCATGGATGTTTTTTCATAAGCCGGTTGAATAGATGATTTATAGGTGGTAGGTACCACTTTTATTAGCAAGGCGCGTATTTTTGGCAAGCCTAATCAGGATTTGTAAGATCAGCAGCAGAGCTGGGTGTGTGTGTGATAAACATGGGACTTCAGACTGGCATCGAGCAGACGCAGGCTCCAGCACCCAGGGTGCTCTCTGTGCACACTATTTGGTTTTGGTGTATGAAGGAAATGACAAGAGAGTGCTAAAGCAGTTCTGAAGTTGAAGCTGTTTTTTATTTATATTTGCACCTGATTAGTCAAACCACCAGAGTAGTATCCGTCTTTGCATTCATTTCTTGCCTCAGCTCAGTACTAGCCCTGACTGAGAATAGTTCGAAATGTATATGGGAATACTCTTAAAATGAGAACATTTGAAATGTCAGGCCATAATGTTGAGGAAATTATATTTTATTTAAATGTTATGAATATCGATGCAGACACCTGAGTTAATGTAGAATTATGGCCGAGAATTTAAATGCAAGGAAAAAAAAGTCAGGAAATTCAAAGTGGTGGTTACCAAAGCAACTATGATTCTTACCTGCTTGTACTCTAGTAGTGCTGTATATTCAGTACCACTAAGCTCTGATTGTGTTAATATATACATGCAGGGTGGCTGAATTCCTTTTTTTTTAAATGTAAAATCTTTGTAAAAAGAGATGACTTTTTTTTTCTGTTTAATTCACTTTTAATTACAAGTGGGATGATAAAACAAGAGTCACTAAAGACAAATAATGGAAAATTAGAACGTGCAACTCTAACAGAGAGCAAAATGCTCACAGGTCCTGTATTCCGGCAGTCAGAGGAGAAAGTGAGTTGCCCTTCTCACCCTTCTTCAGCACAGCTCCGGGGGAGAGGAGCAGACTTTCATGTAGCAAAATGTCATCGTTCCCTTGCTCCTGGGAGAGGAAATAATGTTAAAAGATTAAATTAAAAATTGTGGCTATAGCAAATGGGGAATGCCTTACAGGTAAGAAGATAGCTGGACGAGTGACATCCCTATCCCACCACGGGCATGCTTGCTGAAGCATGGCATTAGGAAGCAGAGCAGATGTTGCCTGAGCCCTCCTGAGATACAAAAGGACCACTTTCGAACAGTTCTTCCTCCTACTTGGTGCAATGAGAGCTCCCCCTCCTGTTTTCAACCTTAGCTTCATAGTATCAATAATATTAATTAGCATTTCAAAACTGGTATTTCAAAAATCCATTAGGAGCAGTAAACTCTCTTGATAACTGCTGTGCAGGTGGAAGAGGCCTTTTCATTTGAGGCAGGGGATGACCCTGTGGTGTGCTGTGCTCCTGGGCTCTCCAGTCCCCAAAGCAGAACTTCTGTTGGAGCGCTTGAGCTGAGTAAATGCAAGACTAAGAGCGGAGCGGTTTACTGTTGTTTTTATACAAATACACAGTTATGGAGGCCAAGAGGGAAATTCTTTATAGTTTTGTTACCAGGTACAATGGTAATGCGTGTTTTCTGTGCGGACCTTGCATTCTGCTTTAAGAACCATTGGATTAGGGCAGGGTATGGCTCCCTTTTAGAGATGTCTTGTTTTGTTAACCACCACAATAAAATTGCCAGGATGAGAAGTCACTGCAATTTTCTACTTATTTCACATTGTTGTCACCTGGGTACAATGTAGTAGAGGCTGTTTTGCATTTCGTTCTCACGCTGGCATTTCAAGGGGGTTCTCTGCAGTTCTGGGAAGGTGCACCTTGTCTGCAGAGGAACCAAAAGTCAGGTGAGCTGGTTTTTGTTCTGAACCAAGTGGTGAAAACAGACTCAAATGAGTGAGTCAGGTCATGAGACTGCCTATCATTCTACTACATACATTTCTAGCCTTTTAAAAACATCTCCACAAGCTCTGAAATCCTACTTTACTTTTCTCCGCTTATCTGGTGTTTGGGGCTCAAAGGCTCTTTGCTAGGTGTTAAATCACTTCTTTCCTTTCTTTGAATTTCTGAGCGTCTGAGGGGTGCCTTTGTGTCCATACGCCTCCCTTATACGGGGCTCAGTATTACTCTTGGGGTTTCTCTGAGTCCGTGCAGGCTATTCTGTGTCTCAGCTTGCAGCGTGTGATTTTCCCATTCTCCAAATAGTATTTCAAAGTTTTTGAGAACTAACAAGTCTAATGTGTAGCTCTCCCAGAACTGTTGAAATGGAGGGATGGATAGACAGGCTTTGCTTTTTCAGGCTTCTTGTGTTTTCCAACCTTCTCCAGTTACCAATCAACCCAGCAGTCTATAAATTACTGTCTGTACACTGAGCCCTGCAAAGAGGTTCTAATAAACAGCAGGGGGAAAGGGATGCTGTGGTGATAGGAAGAAAACCAGGAGTTTGCAAGACTAGGTATTGTGCTTGCCTGCTTGTATCACAAACTTTCAGCAGCAGTTGTGTTCGTGCGGTCACATTCCTGTTGCATTAGTCAGAAAAAATGATTGAGGTTTATTCTAGCTTCATGTTTTTATGCCAGATACAGTGCCTGATAAAGTATCACAGAAAGGTGATACCCTATCTAGCATAAAGCAGCTGTACAAGTTAAACTGTCAAAATTGTTTGAGCTTAGATTGGGTGATTTGTGTCATGTAGTCCCTGAAATTTGAGTCCAAGTATTACAGTTGGATTTACTGTCCTGTCAATTCAAAGTTTTGGAACAGTCATGGAAGAAAAAAGGCAACTTGAACTTACCAGCTGAGCCAGTGCTCTTCACACCTTTGCAGCTCATTTTTCTGTAGTCTGACAAGTTGGACAGTTTTCATGCGGTGTCCAGTGCATCTAGCATCAAGATTATAGATTAATAGATCAGTAGATTTCATGAACTGTTGAAATCACACTTTCATGCTACTAATCCAGAATGTGCATATTCTGATTTGCCTGCTTTTTCTATACAAATATAATTCTATAAAGAAGTAATAGTTCAACATACAGCTGTGCAGCCACCTTCAAACTTACCTGTTTATCTGGATCTGTGGCTTCTCAACAGAAATCGGAAAAAGCAATATTGAAGTTGTAGATGTGAAATAACATCTAAAATTTCCATGATTCCTTTGAGTTATTACTGGAAATAGGTATCTGAGAAACACTGTTGGCTTGATTTGACTATTGAGATTGCAATAGTTTGAAAAAGGTAATAAGCCTTTCAGCTGTTTTGGTAAGGTAGGAAGTGGTTCTTTGCCAGTACGCAAGTGAATTTGTTAAAGGATTCTTCATTTGAGTGACATAATCGCTTTAATGCTTTTAGAGTCAGCTCGGGATATCTTCTTCAGGACTGCTCGTCATGCAAAGTGGATCACCCGTTGCTGTGCACATTTAAAAAAATATTTGAATAACGGTTGTTTGCTGCCTTGTGACAGGTTTCCCCTCCTCTTGATTTATTTTTGGGCACAGCCTCAATCTGTTTCTCCTTGAACAGTGCAATAGAATTAATTCCATAAATAACTTAGCACTTTTGTGTAGAGTTTCTAGCAGACAGATTTTCGGCAGGTGTATTCTTGTGTAGGTTGCCACTGGTTTTGTGTGTCACTTTTGAGTGAAGCCACCATAATCTGATGTTAATTTAAATGTCAAATTAAGAATGCATATGTGAGAGTCAAGGATCCTACGCTGGCTAATTATTCACTAGGGGTTCTGCATTCTGTGTTGATGAGGTAAAACACGGAAAGGACCAAATAGCTGAAACTAGAAAAGCCGTAAAAAAAACAGCACTTCCTCAACATGTCTAGAGAAAAAGAGAGGTACTTAAATGGCTTAAAGCCATAATAGAATATGAATTCAAATTCCTAAATGTCAGTGCAGTGAGGAAAGACTTCAGATATCTACAAATCAGGACTCCATGCATACAGCAGTCATAACACTGATGGAGCTATGCAAACGTGGAGATGCAATGTAGTGTTATCAACTTCCAAAGAGGGATCGATCAGTCTTCTGAATGGGCATGAAATGTAGCCAACCTTGATGTAGGTTAAGGAAAACTGCAACAAGACTTCTGTCAGCATCCTTTTTTCATTCACTACTTCATTATTTGCATGAGCAGTCTTTCAGCTAGCCACTGTAACAAGGACTGTGTGTCTTTGATCTGCCCATGGTAAGTTAAATGCTGTTGCCTGTTTGGTGGGTTGACCTTACTCTGCTCCTCTGCGTGTCTTCCACCTCGCCCTCGCACTGCTCCGACGTGTTAGGGAAGAGCAGCAATTTCTCAGTGGTCTCAGGCTACGTCTGCTGAAAGTGGCTGCACTGGTGCTTGGGGAGCTGTGCTGGCAACCTACATGTTTGTGTAAGATCCTTGGGGTTTTTACAGTTTAAAATCTTTTAGTGGTTTGGGATTTGGTTAAGAGGGACAGTATGTAGCCTATTTCTGATAGTATTAGCAAAGATGAGAATATTCTTTTTTATGGTAAACAAGAGCAGGCAGGTATTAAGGTAAAGCGTCTCTAAAACCACCTGAAAGGGCATGGAAATGTTTATATTCCTCCAATGTTGTATTTGGTCTGTAGACTATTATAGGAATTAAGTGTTTAGTGAGCATTGAGCAATTTTCTGTTTATTAGAATGATATTGATAAGATTGTAAGATTGACTGTTGCAAAGGATTGTAGATTATAAAACAGGCCCTGGCTGGCATCTCTTATAAATCTAAAGAAATAATGGAAGCAGAAAATGTATGTTGTACTCAGAATATGCAGATAGCAACAAGGTGCCTGGGAAATACCTTTTGGCTGGTTCACTGGTTGGTGAACAGCTGATGGGATCAGAGAGCAGTCAGAGGAACCTTGATGCAGGGAGGGAGGAGTTGTCCCTGTTTGAAATTTTAAATAGTTGCCTGTAGGGCTAGTTAGTAGATTCATCCTTAATCAGAAAATGGGTGCTTGGTGTTTGTTTTGTACACAATGCAGTAGACTGTTTATTTTTGTTTCCATTCCTTTCACCTTACTCTTTTTCTGGTATTCTTGCCTCATCCTTTCTTCTGTCTTTCAGTGTCTGTTATTCTCACTTTCATTCCCTTTTTCCTTCATTTCTTCCTCATTGCTGCTATATTTTTTTAAAATTTCCTGCACTGTGTTCTCTTTTGCAGTCTCCTGTGATTTTAGTTGTTCTCTTCCCTTCAGCCCCTTCTGAACCCCTTTTTCCTTATCTTTTCATACCTGATAATGTTTTTGTTTTTCCTCCCTCTTCCTGCATTATGTCTCCTTGTCAAGATGTTCTCCCTAAATCCAGTTTTCCCTTTCCCCTCCCCATGAACACTTTTCTTCTTCCTTTCTTGTCTGCACAGTTAAAACTTTCAAATATGTTTCCACATGCATTTAAAAGAGGGGGAAAAAAAATTCAATTCTGTGTGCTGATTACGAACCCTCAGGCACCAGTCCTCTTCATCCTCCTTGTAGCAGATGCTTTGTGTGTGCACGCAAAGTCTCATTGAGCAGCAGGCATGGCTACCAATATTCCTGTGCGCATTCTGATTGAAACACTAAATCAGGTATGTGTTGAGGATTGGGGGGTTGAGGGGGATAATATTAGGCTCCTCCTTTCACCCTCCTACTTTGAAATAGTGTCTAACCTTTCTGGTCTCCAGCACTACCTGTGGCAATGTGTTCCTGAATAAATCAGAACAAAGCAAAAGGGTCAGAAGAGGGAATGAGATTGGATAGATATTACAAAAGAGAATGAATAAAATCCTGTTATTTGCTTCTGAGACAGTATCGGATCCATGATTAGCTTTCAGTTGTTTCTAGCCAAACAAGCTCTTGTGAATGAGCCAGACTTTCAGATATTCCACATGCATTGATTTCTATTCTTTTTCTCATGTTTATGACTTAGATTTGTGAGGACATATACATGTCCTCTTAATGTTTTATTGCCCTTGTGGTTTTAGTGAATGTACATGGGGAAGTAATGTCTTTCTTTTTTGCCTCTTTTATATGAATATATTTTAGTCAGCATGTTTGCATAGTCTACATCTATGCCTGTTCATTCAGCATTGTCAGTCACAAGGATTTGAAAAATCACAAGACTCAAAAATCATGCAGTTGAACCAAAATCTATGATTTTATTTTGGACTTTCAAACACCCCTTACCTGGGTAGTTAATTGCCTTAGGATGTTGAGCGGATCAAAAGTATAAAAGGGCTTAAGGGGGTTTTGACAAATTGACAGGAGTTTACAACAGATACTAATACACTGATTCAGATGCAACCTTAGTCTCAGAAGTCTCACTAAGTTGAAGACTGCTTGAAACTGGTAGGTCATGCTGGATAGATTGGTTTGCACTTATCTTTATTCCATAAATATCTGCTGTTGGATTTTGCCTCTGAAATAATGCAGACTGTTTTGTCTTCTTTTGAATTTTGATGAACTCTTCTTCAACAATTGTAGATGACAAGTCTGGTGAGAAAACATATTAGTAAACCAGTGTTTTTAGGCTACAAGATGATGCAGGAGCTTTCTCCTCCATATCTGGAGTTTTTCGAGTTGTCTGTGAGATTTGCTAACCCTCGCCTCAAATCTTGGTACTGATGGGGAAAAAATGGAGAGCTGGCAAAAATGGGTAATGTATTGGTTGGTCTGGCTTTCAAGAAATATGAAAATGTATGTAATCGGTTGGTCTGGCTTTCAAGAAATAGAGGCCATCATGTTCCATGGCAGTGCTGGATAGCGTGAGCTAGAGGTTGCCCAGGACACCAGCTTACCTGCCTCAGCCTCAACTTAAAGCTACCAAAAACCAGGGGGTACTTGTATTGATCACAGTGTGCTTTCTCTTCTTCACGGAGTGAATTTCATCTGTATTCAGAGCTTCTGTGAGCCTGGCTTTCTATCATTCTGGGAATAGCTGCCATTGTTTATGATGGGCTAAGATATTTTTGAACATCAGTTTCTCTGTAAGCGTTATGTTATCTCATGCTGATCATGCTTGTTTCCCAGTGCCTTTGAAGAAGTGTAAGGGTCCTCAGACCCTTGGAAAATATTCTTCATATTGGCCCCAACATGCAAAACTGCAGCTCTTCAGCCTTCCTTAGGAGGGAAGGAAGAGTGAGCTGGTCTGTAGGATGAGAGCTTGCCTGTGAGGTATAAGCCATCAAGGTTGCTGCCCAGGATCCTTAGCAATCATGTTTGTGTCCCATTACAGAAACCCTTATGTTCAGGCTTCAGCTGACCTGAGCACACAGTCACTTCTAAGCATGTATTTAAATTGCTGGTGCCGTGTGCTCAAGTATTGCCTTAGAGTGAGGGTAAAATCTCCTATAACGTACCTGTCTAGGGGTGGGATGCAGCACATGAGAAGACCTGGCACAGCCTCAGCTGTGCTAAACTGATGCTGTGAAGCATGACTTAGCACTTGCTTTCTGTGCCCCAGCTATTGGATGGTGTGCCTTTCTTATTGCCTTGATGATAAAGTAAACAATTGTATTTCATAACCTGCCATTTCCAGAGAGGCCTGGCTTCTTGAACTGAAGCCAATTAACAAGAAGTTTAACCAGCGATGGCATACAAAATTCAAAAACTAATTAATTTTAATGGTGAAAACCCAGCTTGAGAATGTTTTGGAGTTTAAAATGTTAATTTATCACATGCTTTAGTTTGATTTTCTGCAGTCTTGCTTACCATACCAAATAGCAAATTTTGACCTTTATTTAAAATGAGATTACTTAAAGGTGATCATTAGTTGAACGTAGGCTGTGTAAGGAATGTAATTAGACAACCATCCCTTCAGTAAGAAGGGAAGAGCTGAGGGTCTGTAATGGTTGGAAGGTGCGCCCCTAAGTGAATAAGAAAGAAATGTAATGAAATCCAGTTACTAGTTGGCTGATTGTGACAGCACCGTATTTTAACAGGCCCAAAAGAAATAGGAGATTGTCTTAAAGTTTGACAAACAAATTATTGCAATGAGCTTACTTCTCAAGTCACAAAATCTTGGACCAAAAAGCATTGAGCAAGCTTTCAGACACTAATAGATTTGCAGGATGCCATCACTGTGCTTTGAATGACACTCAGTACTCAGTTCCCTGCCTTTTGGAAAATGCACTTTTGAATTAAATTCTTTCCTTGCTTTTGCTTAGGTGATGAATCCATTAAGGGTATTTCATCAGCAACCTACCTTATCTTCTTCTGTGAAAGTAATTACCCTTTGTCAAATACAGGTAAGGTAGAACAACTCAAGTATCTAATATATGCACTATACATGCTTGGCTTTGGAGGAGGAATGCTTTTGTTTCAGCACAGAAATCCTATAATAATAAAATCTGATGATCTATTCACACAGAATAACCTCTTTACATAGATTGCACTGGGATGAGAATGTCTGTTGCTTTCTCTGCTAATTTTCTGTTAACTGTACTCACATGTTTCTCCTACATCCAGTCAATTATATAGGTTTCAGTGAATATTCACAAAACTATTTACATTTTAGTATTAAAGTATTATAGAGTAAAATAACTTCTCAGCTTATTAAATTTCTGTAGCTTGAATCCTTCCAAGTTTTCCTTTTGATGCAGTATAAAGCTTGTTGAGATGATTACATTAATAATACATTACTATAAAAAATTAAAGTGCATCACAGCGAACATGCTAATAGGTTTCATTGATTTAAACTTGTAAATGGGTGCTAGCAATCAGAAACCAGGTGCAAATCTGACTTTAAATTAATTGATAGTGATAACAGTGCCAGAATCATTGATAAGATTCATAGCTCTCATGTTGAGGAAGAAAAATGTAAAACATAATAAAGTTGCATAGGCTGAAGAAAAAATCTAAATACATGCATTGGACTGTTCAGAGAGGTATTTTTTCCTGTTATGAATTTAAACCTTGGCTTAGTGATTTCACATTTTCTTATTCCATTTCTTTTTGAATTTAGTTTCCTGTTTTAAGATTTAAAAATAATTTCGGGGTAAAATTAGTTTTATCCTATACAGATGGTGGAAGCAATTTTCTTAAAAATGAATTTAGATTTCAAGGGATGAGAAAAATAGTGAATATTTAGCACTATTTAAGTGCAGTGCTCTACTATTAGATATTGTTAGCCGTATCAGTACTAGTTGTGGACAGTGATATTGTTCTTCTCTTAAAAACAGTAAAAGAGAGAGAAAGAAAGAAAGAAAAAAAAAGGTAATATACTTCATTTTCTCAAAGGAGAAAAAAAAACAAACAGAAAAAGCCTGGCTGTCATTCGTATGTAAGGAACTGTTATTATTGTTATTAACAAAAGGAAATGTATTGTGCTTTGTAGAGATCTGGAGTCATGTTTTTATCTGGGTCTCTTTTAGTTTTGATTGGCACGTACACTTTAAAGTGCCTTTGAACTTTCCAGCTTGCATATGTGCTGCAGTTAAAATTTGGTCTCAGAGATGATCTTTAAACAAATTGATTTTTGCATCTTCAAATGTAGAATTTAGAGCTGCATATTAGATTCCTTTAAGAGTTGCTCCTGTACAGAGTGGACCATGTTCAATTTTGTATATGAATATGGAAGCTTGTGGTCTGAAAATCAGGCCCTTAAGTGTTTTCTGGTCACTTCAGATACTTCGGGTTTTCTCTTCTCTTCTCTTCTCTTCTCTTCTCTTCTCTTCTCTTCTCTTCTCTTCTCTTCTCTTCTCTTCTCTTCTCTTCTCTTCTTTGTTTTTTCCTTGCAGACCTCTCCTACAGCTTCAGAATGATATGAATAGCATGGAGAAACATTATTTATTTATAGTAACCCTTGATTTGGATTTTTTTTTTATATATGGAGATTTTTGTATTTCCCCCTATCTCTGTAGTAGCTTAGCCCTTCAGAAAGCTGATCTGGGATCTCTGCAGGGTGCAGGGGAATACTAATATCTTAAGTGTACAGACTTGAAGATAGGAAACTTGTATCAGATCTGGTCCAAAATTGAATCCAGATTTTATCACGTAACTGTAACAATACACATTAGCTGGCTACTCTCCATGTCCTTATTTCCTGTAAAATTTAAATTTTAGGCAGGGAGTTTTGGAGATATTGGGCAGGATCAGACTATTGAGGTTCTTGCGGCTTTTTCTGAAGAACATAAGCCTGTAGTCCACCACCCTTCCTTTTTACAAGGGGCAGTTGGAATCTATGAAGAGCTACCCTGAGGGCTTGCCAGTTAGCTGGACAAGATGTGCCTTGCTAAGCAGAGATTTAAAAACTAAGTAAGTCTCTCTGAAGGAAGAAAAAATTAAAAGTATAGAGGAAAGAATCTAGCTAAAGAGTAATGTGGAAGTAGGTGTGTTTTGAAATATGGTGGTTCATGAATTGCTTGTTTATTTTTTTTAGCTAGGGCATGGAAAAGGGTAGAAAAAAAGGCAGCTCTCACATATGGGACTGAGTTAGTGTGGGACGTCATTGCTTATTTTGCATTTCAGAATATGGATGTTCCCAGGGTTAAATCCCCATGTGCTGTTGTTTAGTTAGCGGAGTAACGATGACTCTGGCAAGAGAGGGCTGCTGCTCACTGCCATGCACTTGCGCCTGGTACACACTCTTGCAGATTGCCAGCCCAAATCTAGGCTTAAGAACTGTAAGAGTAGCCCGTGTTTATCCTTCTGCCTCCAGAGGGTTGTTTGTCTCTATGGCATTTTTGCATCACTTGAATGTTGCCATTCTAAAATCTGCGCATGTGTGTGAACGCACGCACACGCGTGCGCGCTTTGGAAATAATCCAGTAAATATCTAACATAGCATGTATTGTAAGCCTGGTATTTTTTTGTAGATTTAATCGTCCTGCCACATTTGACAAAAGAATAAATGCAAATTACTTGGCTTGGCTGCCTGCTTAGCTCGGGCTTTGTGAGCTGTCTTCAGGGCTGTATCCGTAGGGGGGGGGGAATTGCAGATTGATAGTGCTGAGCACAGGCCTTTTAAAAATTACCAGTGAATGTTGTGACAGTATCTTAACTCTAAAGTCCCTCTAGTCTTCGTTAAATTATTCACTGGTAACGGAATAAGTCTCTATTAAAGTGTCATGGGCTATATAGCTGTTTAATTCCTTTGTTTACTCTCTCGCCTGTCCTATGGCAAAGCTGTGGTGGGACTGCGGGGAAGGCGGCAGCTGCCTGTTGTCTTGTCCGGCTGGCTGCGTGCTGGGCTGGAGGACGCCTGTGGGAGGAGGGGGATGGTTTCTTCCCTGAGCGCGTTGGCACCCAGAGGGGGGAAGAGTGAACACACAGGATAGTCATTCTCGGAAATGGCAAGGAGCAAACGCAGAGGAGCTGCTGGGGTGACTTGCTTGCTCAGTCCCTTTGGGTCTCTGGAGAGACTGTGGGGATCCCAGTAGTCCCTGAGGGGGCAAGAGCATGAATGAAAGGATCCTTTTGGAAAGGGCAGGCTGAGCAGGGGGGAGGCAGGCTTGCAAGTCTCTCTTGCTCCTGTTCTGCCTTACCCAACAGAGATGAGTTGTCACTGTTTTAAAAGGCTTATATTCTAGCTTATATTCAAGGAAAACCCAACCTGAGGGATTCAAAGCCCTTTTGGTTTTCTCCGGGGTGTTGACTGTAAGGAACGATGTAGCCCAGGTTGCCTCAGAGGTCCTGCTCAAAGAAAGATTCTTTGTTTTTGAGACCCAAGTGTGGAGAACCTACATACTCCATCTAGTTCAAGTCAATCCTGAAGCCTTTACAAATCATAGTGATGTCAATACCTATTCGTACTCTGAATAATTAGTGAAAAGTTTATTCAAATTGCATTTTATTGCCCTATGATATATATATATATATATATATTTTAATATAAAGGAACTTAAAAATCAGATCAGGAAGCAACATTTTGTTTTTTTCTTAACCTTGCCATGGAATGGGTTTTCTGATATTCTTCTTACCTAACTGATGTTTGGCTAAATAGAAAAAGTAACAGGAACTGTGAGTTCCTATTAGAAAGCCATGCATGTAGAGGGAGATAAGCTGAGGTAGGAAAAAATACAAAAGTTAATTACACTTGAGGTGGTGGTGGTGGGAAACCCTAGAAGGCCGATGTGTTTACCTGCAATCTCCTCTTCCCTTGTCTGCAGTACACAAGGGAAAGAAAACACAAAAAATGTTCCACAAGCATCTTTTTTTTGACTCAGAAGTATGTCTGATTAATTTCTATTGCATGAGTGGCAGTCACATTAAATATGCTGCACGTGTTTCAGTTGTCTTTTTTGCCTACTAATGTTCAAATAAGAATTGGTAGCTCAGTCATAGTTCGTATTTTTTTCATAAAATGTTCATTGAAAGGAAATTCAAAAACATGAATGTTAGCATGAATTCATTATAATCAAATTATTCTCTTGTGCATTCTGTTTATGGCACTGACAGCACTGAATAACATTACTGGACTTCTTAAGCAGCACCGTATTATTATTATTATTATTGCCTGGTGTATTTAATTGTAATGTTCATTACAGATTTTGTGAGGTGTAGATTAAAGGTAAAAATCTCTGGAGTTGAGCTGCCAATAATCATGCTGTAGGTTTCAATTATAGAATAATTCCTCCAATTATTCTGTTTAATTTGGGGAAGCAAAGGTCACAGGAATAAATTTTCTTTGTGTGAAGAAGCACTGGGGAAATTATTGAGGACCTAACTATTATCACATGAGATGACAGTCCATTCCACCAATCCAGATACTTGCAGGTCACAGAGGGGGGGAATTTCCAGGCAGTTTTAGTGGTACTGATGCTGGGAGCCAGAAATTTTAAGGGAGCGTTTGGAAATGTTCCCTGTGAGTTTTGCTGCTCCAGTAAAGCTGTGAGCACAGACAGCTCAACACTGAGTGGCTGTGATTTTTCTTTTTGTTTCCTATCCTTTTTTACAGTATGTGAGGGACTGGAGTAGTCAATGTTACAGATATATGGAAGTTCTTACGGTTCCTTTACTGTCTCCTGGGTAAGATTGTATCAGTAGTGGTCAGTCAACACTCTGCCCCATTTTACTTGTCCTTGATTTAGGAATAAAAATATTTTCCAACTAGAAAGGATGGGGAGGGTTAGCTGATGCTTTTATTTTTTTTGAGGGCCTCTGAGTAATGGCTACAATATATTAATAATAGCATAGAATATTACTGATGTTTTAGTATTTTAATTAGTATTTTAATTGCAAGGTCATGGGAAATGGCTTCTTTGGATATTTAGTGGTCCTCCTAGGCTTCTGCTTTGCTTGAATGTTAAACAATCCTGTAGACATTTTACTCTCTACTTTTAATTTCCATGATCATTAAAACACTTGAATGTAGTATGTGACTTTATAGCTGCTGTCTTTAGATCCTGTTGTGTGACTCCTCGGGGACTGAAGGGTGCCGTGCTGCACGAGTGTGCCTGAGCCCTGGAGCAGGCGGCCCGGGGAGGCTGGTTGTCCTGGAAGGCTTTTGAGACACAACTTGACAGCCCCTGAGCAAGCTGGTCCAGCTTTGACATTAGCCATGCTTCTGGAGGGGGCTGGACTAGATGACCTCCGGAGGTCCCTTCCAAGATAAATCTTTTTATAATCCTATGATTTGGCCTAAAATGTCCTACCCCCCGCTCCTCCCCGTTCCTGCCTCTTTTCTGTTTTCCTGTTTATTTTCTACTGTATTTTGTTTGCTGAGAAATGTAGGCACATCAAGACCAACAGACTGTAAGGGAACGTGTAACTTTCTATTGTCTCAATTAGTTTTTCCATGAACGCTATCTCAGCACTGTGGACACTTTTATGTGGATGTTTTTAATGGCTAATAGAATACAGCTGAGTGAAAACACAGGCTGTTAGGCAGAGACTGATTCCTTGGAAGATGGGAAACGTTATGAAAAGATAAAAGGCACCCAGTTTTTCAGAAGAAAAGCTATAATGGAGAACTGTCAAGAGGAGACCTTTGGGTGTGAATGAAGAACAGTTTTATTCCTGCTTATAAATAGAATTCAGAGCTCCCAGAAACAGTGAAATAAAAAACCTAAGAGATTTGTCACTTGAATGTAAGGGAAATGTGGGAGATTTATGTCCCTACACTAAAAAAAATCCCATATATAAACCAGCCAACCATTTTAGTTTTGTCAAATGAGAGGGAAATAATTATTCATTCTGGTGGATGTTCTATAAAGAAATGTGCTTATTCAAACTAGATGCATCTGATGGAAAATGAAAAGCTTTGCCTTTTTTGACTTTTTGTAAAATCTGGTTCCTTTCTGATGACATTTGAAAAGGAAAAAAAGTGGTAAGGATTATCTTGAAAAAAAAAACTTCTACTGAGCAAAAGAGCTTATTTTAACATGCTTTATATATTAAAAAAGAAGGAAGAGTTATAAATGAAGTTTCATTTTAGAGTTACAAGATAAAATGAGTTGGGGTATGCTCTGGCTAACCAACAAGTTGGGATGGAGATCTTCACCCTTGAGAAGCATTATTTTAATTTTCTGAAGTGAATTATTCAAATGTGAATCCATTTACACTCACCCCAGATGGGGAAAGAGTCTTACAAGAGTTTTGCACTAAGCCCCACTTCCCACCTAGCTCATTTGAGCAGTTAGCCTGAAGAACTGCATAATATCACCTAGTAAGTGGGAAAACAGATCTATAAAAAAAGGACAGTTTGAAAAAATATGGGAGACTTCTGCCTTATTTTTAAGAAATATTATTTGGTCCTGTTTACCAATATAATTTAAATTCATTTTTATCCAGCCTTAGCGCCTTTATTTCTTTCTAGAGACACCTATTGTGACTTAGAATAGGCAATTGGTGGCCTAGATTTTGCAAGTCACTAACAATTTTTGGGTTGGGTGTCATTGCTGTCAGAACTCATTTATTCTTGAATATGTGTACCTGCACAGTACAGTGGTGGTTATCTTACAGTTATCGATAGAAGAGTCTCTAGCCACGGAGAGGAGAAGGGTGTTAATGACAAAGGTGATGCATACATGCTTGCAGAATGCTTAAGTGTGTTGAAATAATTGAAATTGGATGTCTAAGTATTTACTTATTTTATCTGCTTCTAAATGTATCTTATCCTCTCCAAATGACAGCTGTGACAGAAGCCTTGTCTGTTTAATTTCAACTATTACACATTTTGAAGAGGTAGATTGTAACCCACAAGACTTGAGTTCTGGAGAAGTTTGCTCAAAAACCTCCTTTTTTCTGAAAAGCTGCTCACAGGTTCTGGCTGGTTCGTGTAGGCTTCAGGGCTCGGGGAACTGTCCTACCCTGGGGACCTGGATCCCCAAAAAGGGGCTGGGTCCCAGAAGTCGAGGTGATGGCAGGGCTTTAATCAGGTGTTGTAAACTTAATGCAAGTGAGGCTGGGACTGGAGTCCAAAAAGCCCGGCAAGAGCCCATGAGGGAATGTTGACTTGAATTGCAACACTGCTGCTTTTTCTTATTTTTCAGAAATGTTAATGGGACTTTGTCAGCCCTTGAGGTTTTCTGGCTGGTAGTAGTCATTTGACATGTCACTTCTGCAACGTTTGTCTGAAGGGAAGGGCTGTTTTTTCCTAACTTAAGTATAAGAGCATATTGGTCTCTCTTGGAAAAGATTTTCATGAGTATTTATAGGTTCTGTTGTTACTAACAGTATCTCTACGCCTTCATATTGCTGGAGCATAATTTTTTCAAAGATTTTCAGGGAGTCTGCATAACTGCATTGTGATTGTGTCTGAAGAACAAAGAACAAGGTCCTCCAAGGTTTTCCTGGCAAATTGTATTGTGTAGTTAATCATGACTTTACATCATGCAAGCAGATTGTTAAAAGGAGGTTGATTGCTTTTTACCGAAAAATTGTACTTTTTCCTTCTGCTTACAATTCTAAAGTTTCAGTATGTGAAAATATGTGGAAAAAAAAGTGTGTGAAAATAGATATTTTTCAAGATGATTCTTTTCTTTGATGCATTTCTTTCCTCACTGAGGTGATGATATGCTGTGGGTGTAAGGCAGAGATTGGCTATTACTGTGCATTATCAGGACATTACGTTGTGTTGTAAGTATTGCTCATCCTTCACAACACTGGTTGAGTTTAGGCAGCTTTTCTTTCTTCTGTAGTACTTGACTATGAGACTCTCTGTGAAAATGAAATGTATGAATCAGAAAATAAATAGCCCTGAAACTGTATATAAATGGAAAATATCAAACAAGTTGGTAGTAGCTGTATTTAATATGTAATGTGTATTAAGTGTCCTTAGGATAGCTGTGCTTTAGTGTACGTTGGGCAACGGCCATTGCAACCTCATGCCTATAAGAGATCATAATAAGATTAGTGGGAAATTAGGATAACAGAATTAACATGCATCAATTTGCAGTAAAAATATAAGGGCTCTTTTGATAGTGGGAAGCTTTAATGAGAACCCTTTCAGTGACCTTTGTGGTCTGGGGAAAGAGAGAAGAAAAATATCTGTGAGGAATGGGTGTGCTAAGGCTGCAGATCAGTGAGATGTTGAATCCAGTAACTCAATTTTGTATAAAATGTCCTATGCAAGATAGCTGAGAAGCCTAAAAGCAAAAGAAAATTTTCTTATCGGATTCTCTAAATAAATCCCATCTTGTCTGCAGAAATAATAAAAATAAAATAATTTAGTTCCAATGTGTTTTTTGACAAGGTGAGTCTGAAGAGTGGAAGCAGTCTCTCTCTTAAACTTTACAAAGCCATGCTGAGTTTGTGTTAAAATATAATAGCACTTTTTAATGATAATAGCATTTTTGTTTTATCAAGCTACTTTTGCTTTCTCTTAGTAATATTTTTAAGCAACCTTTAACAAGCATTAACTTTCTTATTGCTGTGAAATACACTGTAAACACACAGTTAGTATTGCACATAGACGATACTCTTTTTGACCTTTATCATCTTTGAAACTCCATAATAAATGAGTGAAAAGGATCATAGCTGTAGTTCAGTGTCAGAGTCCACTGCCATATTCTGTTGATACCTTAAGAAAAGGAGGAAATTATATATGAAACCCCACATCAACTATATTTTATTTCTTGTAAGTAATGGATGTTGAATTCAAATTGGTAGAAATCTTTACCTAGGGAGAGTTATGCAGGTAACACCTGCAACTAACATTTATGAAATGCCTTTTCCTGTCTTGTGCTTCACTTGAAAAGTCATTTGCTGTCATTTTCGTGGCTGTTGTGATCACTGTTATAGAAATTCATGGATTCATGGAAACATTTTGAAGACTGAGAATGTTGAAATATTCTCAGTCTTCAGAATGTTTCCATGAATCTGACAGTTGGTATCCAAATAAAGTCATTACCTAAAGAAACAGCAGAGAAGAGAATGTGCCGCTATTATAACTTTTGAAGAGAAGACTTATTTTTAAACTATTCTTAGTCTACTATTATGTGCATGCTGTTTTTACCTTGTTATTAAAATATCCCAACAGAGATCAAATGCAGCTATGATGAAGAACATGCCATCTGTATGTAGTTCTGTTTTTTAAAAAATGTGATGTGGTAACAGTCGTGAAAAAAAAATCAGTGAGTCTCTGTAAGCACTTATTCAGCTTGTATAAAGACCAAAAAGGACCAAAATATTAATATTTTTTCTTTTTCGGTTTCATTAAGACACTGAATGGAAATGCAAGTATGTGGGTCAAGTTTTCAGGTGCATCTGACGTATTAAATGCAAGTGGTTTGGGAAGGTATAACTCTCTAAATGGGAGACAAATAGGGAAATAGTTTAGCTTTCCTACACCACAGGGTGGCTGAGGGCAGCTCTAATTTATGCTAGCAATGACAGCCCCATCAGGACTTCTGTACGTGCATGGACTGAGGTGGCTCTCTGTCCCATAGGTCTTCCTGCAGTATGAAAAAGGGACACAATAAAAGGCTGTGACTGTGCACTGTCTCCAAACTGTTCCCTTAGGTTATACAGATGTGTGTATGGATATATGAGCTTAGTGAAATACAAGTGAAAGTGATCTAGGTGGATATTTTATAACCCAGGAAATGACCATCTACTTCAGAACAGGGTGCGGGAGTAAGAGAGATAAGGAGGGAGGATGAAGCTCTAATTCGCAGTTGCTGCAAGTGGCATAGGAATAGCTGTAGTAATACAATAAGCAGAGCAGTGTAATACTTTATCTCCTGTGTCACTGGATATTGCACTAGCTTATTTTCTTTGCTTGCCAACAGTACTGCAAAATCATAGATAGCTGATTAAAGTACTTCTTAGCTATTTAGCACCTTTTTGGTTGTAAAGTGGGAGGATTTTATTTTTAACAGAAGATACAGCAGCTGTACCAATAATGGCTGAAACATGTTAGCCTGAGTCTTCAGAAATTGCATTTGTGTATGTGGGGGAAAATGCACCTCTCCCAGCCAAATATTCCCTTGCCCTTCCTCGTGGCATATATATGTATAAATGCCCGTGTGAACTGGGACAGAAGGGTGGCTATCATTACAGTAGAAAAGCTTCGATCCAGCTCTTCAGGAAGTCAGTGGAAGGAGTCCAACTGAGTTCCCCGGGAATTGGAAAATGAATGCAAAACCCAGTCCATGGGAACAAAGCTATTGCATTTTCATTTTCAAATTTAACCCAAACTGATTGAACATTTCTGTGTTCCAGCTTGCTTCAGAGAGCACTAACTTTTGGCACCCTCCTCCCCTCTTCTGCCTACCGAAAATCTGTTTTTGGTGTTTTGTTTTTTGCTTTTGCTTTTGCTTTTTCTTGTAAGTGTGATGGTGCAACAGATACCTGGCTTATCTGAGGGGTAACTGTGTGCTCTGTTCAAATGAAGTGGCCTTATTCAAGTTACTATGCAGGGGAAAATGATGTTAGCATAAACTGTATTTGTCTCTTGATACCTTATTCCAGTGGTTTAAGACTAAATTGGTATCTGTCAGCTTTAACTTCATTGAAAGAGTATATACTTAGGTGTTCATGGGATATGAGAAATGGAACTAAGATCATTGTTTGAAAATGCATTATCATTTGTCTGTAATAAAATTAGGAGAACATGAAGGAATGCTCTGTGTAGAATATGGCACTTCATACAGGGGATACAAAAAATATTATCTTTCCAGTTAAGCAATTCAGGCAATAAAAGTTACAGACTGTTAGCTGAATATCTATTTCAGATGTCTGTGTTGCTTTAAAATGCACAGATTTACCATCTCTGTTAAAACAAGGGCTGAGGTGGAGCAATTGGAGTGCGTGTATGTACTAGGTTAGACACAGACTGGACACTTTAGAGGCAGCTTGTCTTTGAGCTGTTGAGCTATTCACGGATATCATTATCCAAAAGAAACAGATGGAAGTATGTAAGCCAGGAGAGTGTAACGGTCCTTTTTGACCTTATATTCTGCTGCTGTGAATGGTGTGTTTCTAGGGAGAGCAGTGAGGGTGGAAGGAGTGTGCAACGTGTGCTGTCTCCGTGGTGTCATTAGTGGGTTAGAGTGGGGCAGGTCTCTGTGGAAGGCTCTCGGCTTTAGCAGAAGAGCTGTCTGGCATCGTTGTATTCTTGGCTGGCACTTGTATTCTTGAAGGAGAGAATGGGCATATTTCTGCAAGACCTTCTGGTTCATCGGATTCCCAACCTTCGCTGGCCCGAGGCCAAAAGTGCTGAGTCTTATCGTTCCCTGGGCAACGTCGTAGCTGGCGCTCAGCACGAACCTGAACCATAGCAGTGACTTCTGCTGCCAGGAGTAAAATTAGGCGGTTTCACAGGCAATATGCATGATCTCGTTCATCTGCAAGAGGCTAAACTATTTACAGATAGTGTAATTGGAAAGAATGGGGGGGGGGGGAGGGAATATATCCACCGGGTGAAGATAACTGCCCTTTTCTGACCTTATATTCTGAGTGTTGTGTTTCTAGAAACACCTTCCCTGCACAAAGCCTTTTAATTGCTGTGGAAAAAGCACCCAATTTCCCTAACTGACCTAGTGAATACTGCTGGGCAACTCTGTGAAGAAGAGTGTTTGGAAGTTCTTGTTTCTTATTTACATTTTTGTTCCTAAGGCCTGGACCTTTTTTTTTCCTTTAATGAGAAGTTATGATCTAGAACACATGATACTATCAGGTGTTCACCAAGTTGCCACTAACACAGCCTCGTGTTTGACTTGGAAACAGGAGGTAAAAAAGGAGCAGCTATGGAAAGGTAAAGGTCCTGGCGAATCATCCATGGTGATTAACTAACTTTCATGTGTTGAATGGCAACACCTCCTATCACTTGGAAAATGATGCATTAGGAAGAAATAATAAATATTAAGTGAGAGAAAAAAATGACCGGACAGGGCCCGACAACAGCAAAATTGTTGAGAAACATTTCTTGTGAAGGTAACTTCTGTTACCCTGACTTCATTTTCAAGCGTCTGGATAAAGCACAATGGAAAACTTTGGAAATGGATAAGTCTTCTAACTTCCTCTACAAGTTTATTATTCACATACGGTAAGAGGAAGGTTAATAAAAACTGTAAAGAAAAGACAGGGTGGGAGAAATACATAATATACCTTGTCGCATTCCCTGTGTTTTTAGAAAGAGGTGCCTTCCCCCCCTCCTGAAGTTTCTGGGGCAGCTCCACCAGATGGTTTTCTCTTCTTTGTGTTGGTAGCCTAGCTTTTATGTGGGCTTTTGTCAAAGTTTTCCCCCAGGTTTCTGCAAGCAATTTCACAACAGGTTTGGAGATTCTTTAAGGCCTGGCTAGTTACTCTTGGAACTGTTGATTAGAGGTTGGATTTTACCCCAGCTTAACCACAAAAGCACCCACTTAATACCCACTATTAGGACAGGTAAGATCACTTGATCTCCAGGACACTTAATTTCCCATTCACCTCAAAAATAGTTCTGCCATAGTACCTATGATGGGGGAAAAAATGATGTCTGGATTTTTTTTTCTTTTTTTTTTTTTTTTAAGAAAGCTATCATGCATATGCTATACACACAAACACGCATGCAAAATGTGAGAGTATGGGGAGAACTTATCCTTAGCTTTGGGACATGCCTGCTGAGGGCCTGATACCCCAGCTGCTGAAAAGCAGAAGCCAGGATCTTCTGCATTAACTACGCAGTGCACAAATGGTCATCAAGTCTTTGCACAATACTCAGGTTTGTTTCCTGCAGGGAGAATTTAGTGGCTTTAAGTGGATAAATGGCTTTATTTGCTTTATGGTCATTTAAGATGAGGTGAAATAGTGTATTTGGGAGCCAATTAAAGTATTGTGAGAGAAGCAGCAGCCTGAACTGTGCAGAAACATAGTCTATGCTGTTTGTAGTCTCTTCAGTCATAAGATTCTGTTTTTGAAGTACAGGAAAAGGCTAATGATGTTGAAAAATATAGCCAGATGTACCTGCAGGTGCTCTAATGTAGAAGTCCTGAAAAGCTTATGTTGTTCTCATGGTGGGTACAACTATGTGGCTTTTTTTTCCTTCTCCAATATGATTGTGTTCTTTTCTTGACATAAAATATAACATTAATTTGACTATAATATTACTAACTGTGGTGCTTTTCTTCACAATGATAATAATGGGTACGAGGGAGTCTTGATCTTTACTTAAGATCATGTAGCAGTGATGCAGGAGAATATCAAGAAGCATCTATACTGATTGTGCTTAGAGGATGTTTCATTAAACCACGTTGTATAATTTAAATGATTTTCATGCTATATTTTATCTCATTAGTAGCAGTAGCACCTGCATTTGAACGGAATATAACATCTACTTTAAAACATTGAATAGAAATACTCAGAGTTTACAGGAAGGAAAAAAAGATGCTTGAGTGAGTGAAATATGCAGTATTTGCAGATGACCTTACCCCGAATAAACAAAGATCTCATTACCGACGTCAGTTTCTCTTTATATTCAGTGTTGACTTGCCTTGCAAATTCTCTTTGGACTAAGGTTTTAGAGCTTTTTTTAAATACAATACTTGGACAACCTTCAAAAATTTTAGTTAAACTGTTGAGAACCTTGTCAAAAACTAAATACTTATATTCAACCCTTCTACTTTTATACCAAGTTCCTCCTACTATATAAAGGAGGAATTTAGTAAGTGATAACACCTCAGTGTATTTTTGGTCTTGACCTAGATTCAGTCTGTTACAGTTAAGATAAGTTTAATTTTTCCTTCCATTCTGCTTAGTATATTTTCAAAAACATGTTCTAACATGCTTATTTGCAATATGTTTGTGGGGGGGAAATGAATAGGATAGAGAACTTTTGGACACTTGAGGCTTGCTTTCACTCTCTTTATTTAGAAGTGGAAAAATAAGGGATTTGGCCAGTCTAAATTGGACTCCATGCATAATGTCTGTTATTTTGAGACCATTTATGTGATTAGGTCCCAAGTAGTTCTTAACAGTCAAGTAATACTTGGATAAACATATCTCAGAGAATATTTTAGGAAATTTTCCCAAACCCTGAGGTATGCAGGTTACATAGCATTTGAGGCACTGCCTTTGATAATGAAGGCAGTTTAAGAAGACCCTGCTTGCCTTGGGCCCCTCCTGTTCATGTCTGCACAAAAGTTTGCTATTTGCTCATTTGCATGGTAGGAGTATTTGTGGAGCTGCTCTGTAAAAGAGCTCAGCGCAAAAAAGCTGGGTAAAGAGTGGCACAAAAGAAAAGGGATTTCCCCATTTTCATACATTTGAACAAAGCTACATCTGTTTAATAAAGCACATCAGCTTAACTAAGCAGGTTGGAAGTGTCTCTCTACATAGTGCTATATATTGATTCTGACTTTAATGTTAATGGAAGCATGTAGTGAAACTGTCATATATGGTTCCACAAAATCAGCTGTTTTAATGAGCTGCTGTGTTAATTTAAAACACATTCACCATGACAAAGACATGCCATGTAATTGTTGAATCTCCTTTGTGTTTCTTATAATTGAATATTTAATTATAATTTTCAAATTATGATATAGTTAGCATAATTTATTTGAGAAAGCCATATTACTCTCCTTAATTACATTACTTCTAACAATACTGCACACTAAAGATATTCTGATAAGGGTCCTCATGATCCTATTCCTTGGTGCTTGCCCTCTAGACATCTGATTTTAATCCTTAAATTTCTAAGGAAAATCTATCATTTCAAGATTATAGAAATGCATGTAGTCTGGCGAATCAATCCCATTAACCTCTCTTACCCTGATGGTTTTGGTTATTCATAGGTTTTTGCATGAAACTGTAAAAGCGTAAAACTAATACTAATGCAGATTTAAACACTTACAATCTGTTCTGCTTTCAGTATCACGTTTGTATCACTACAAATGCTCTTAAATAATATAATCTAAGGTACAATGTGTGTTGGATTCTTCACTTTTAAAGACTCATCTTTAAAACACTGAACACATATTTCTTCAAACTTCTTTGGCTGAGCCGGATGTCATAAACCTAAAAACAAACTGGACTCCTGTAGCCATGCCTATTTATATCTTGTGTAAACTACTGGAAATATTTGGGGTATAAACATACTGGAGAACACTGATGATATTCTTAAAGAAACTCGAAGACGTGTTAGCTCTGTCACTTACAAAGGGACACTCTGTGAAGGAGCTGGAGTTAGCTAGCAGGTTCTCACGCCAGCTCTCCGGCTCGCGAGCGGCACTCCGGGCGCAGGCTTGGGCTTGCCAAGGGTGACATTGGACTGCTCTTGGCTTGCTGCAGTCCCCAGGCCAGCCTGTGCCCTGAGGCCCCACAGCCGGGAAACGGCTAGTTCATGTGGACAAGAAGGACACGCTGTGAACTGTTTGCCCAGACTTGGTATCTGGAACGTGAATGCCTTGGCATCTCCTCCCCGTCTTGGCCCATGGCCCTGTGCCTAAAGGTGGAGAGTCCTTTGCTGTCTAATTAATGCCCTTAGTGCCAGGAAAGTGGACAAGGCTCTTCTCTCTGTCTCTAAAAGAAATCTGTGTATGAAATCTTTATTACAGTTAAATACAGAAACGCTTCATTGTCTGGTTTAACTACTCTCTGTGCTCTTTTGTGATCTCTCTCTCTCTCTGCATTTTTCTTCATTTAGACAGAAGCTATATTATGGCAGGGGAAAAAAAATCAGTTAAGTCCAAACTCCAAAGACAACTTCGTGTTCTTTTAATAAACTTGACTGTGGTATGATTCAGAGTGTCTGTCTTTGGTGATGCTGGCTCTCTGATCTGAATGTGGTCATTTGCGATATAAAAATGGTACTACCCTTACAAAGAGCTGGCAATTTTAACTGAACGTGAGGCATGAAAAATCCCTTCTTCTTTCTATGCTTATACAACGCAGTAAAGAAGGCATTTTCCTATGATACGTTCTATTACAGAGGTTCATCAGGCTGCAATAGGGAGATAGTATAGCTTACAACATCTAGTATATGTGTGAATACAACCAATGGAACAAATCTTTAATATTTCTATTATTTTGTGCATTTTTGTACACTTTGTGATTATCACTGATTGTCTTTTTTACACCACACAAAGCTACTATGTAGTATAGCTCAAAATACTCATCTGAAGTCTGAGCATTAAACATGAATTAAATAGAAAAAAGACTTGAAATGTATTTTGAGAAAATAAGATTAGAAGTAAAACAAGAAAAGAACAAGGTTATTGGACAGAAAAGGAACTGGTAATCCTGTACAGTAGAGAGGATGAGGTGAAAAGTACAAAGAGGTAATGAGAGTGTGGAAAATGGCTTATTTAGGTAGGGAAGGATCCAGGTTGTGTGCAGAGGTGGCAGATAAGGGATTAGAGGGTAAAATAAGCTAGTTACTGGATCAAGTGGTGAAGAATCTGGTTTAGTACAAAGGGGTGAAAATTTAGGCTGCTTGGGAAAGGATTAGCATTGAAAAGTGGTAATTGCAGTTGAAAAGGAAGACAATAAGGCTTGCACAAGAGGGGGAAAAGAAGGATAAAAATGAATCTGAAAAAGCAAAGTAAAAAACAGGATTTAGTGAAGCCATGTAATAGGAGTCTCTCATTTAATCCAGGAGGGGATGATGATAACACAAATGAATAATCAGTTTCGTTTCAGTTTCTCTCACATGGGGTATGCCTCAGAATCCTTCCTGGAGGACAGAGGCAAGGGAGGTCACGGTTGTGATTATGTAAAATGGATTTGGAGCTCTTACCATTTTCAGCTGCTGCCAGGTATGCTCCAAGGGGTAAACTTTCAAAACCACAATTGGAAGATGTACATGCATACGAAAGCTTGGGGTTTGTTTGGATGATAATGGATTTGGAACGCACATCTCTCCCACAGTGTCTGCATCCTTAAATCTGACAGCAGACCTCCCATTTTCCCCCAGAGATACGTAGTTATTTATTTTTATATATATTTGGATAGCGATGGGGAGTTTGTATGCAGCCAATGTGAATTTCTGTTCTTTGAGTAGGAAATTCTGGTGCAAGAATAATTCTAGTTGCTAAAAATAGAAGACTGAAACAATTTTGGCATATTTCTATGTACATGGAATTCAGTAAAGCAGTAATGAACAGAGTTAGTCTAACAATAGTAAAATGTATTTAAATCATTCTGTGATTGATTGGAGGAGTTATTACTGAATGAATTATTTATGAACTATTTTTCAAACATTTATAGATTAATGCAAAATGTATTCACACTTTATTTGAAGCAATATGGGAAAATTAAGAAATGATTTCAATTAATAATTTAAGTGTGGATAGGCATTGTTCACAATGATTATTGCTTTCTATATTACCTAAGATATAAAAAAGAGTAAGTCAGATACAGTGATCTGAAATGACAGTGTCTGCTTATGTTGCAGAACTGAGGTCTTCCTAGAGAAAGAAATGACTGACTTCCTTTGGAAATGTTCTGTAGCACTTTTTTTACTCTAGTGTCCCAAGCTGGTGATGCTGCTGGTTGAAAGAATCTGGTTTTTTTGTTGATTCTGAGGATAAGGTTATGGACACCGCAAGACAGCCCATGGTTTCGAATGGGAAATACCATCTTCTCATTTTGCTTTAGGAAAAATGCATTTGATTCCTTATCAGTTTCTAGATTTCTTTTTATTGCCTGAGGGTTGAACTCTTATGACTTCTGCATTTCATTTGAATTGTACCCTTGTCAGCAAAGCCTTAAACTGTGGAACTGAAATGAGCATCTGTGGCCGTGTATCTTGGCTGGATATGTTTCTCAAAGGTCTACACTAGTCTGTCACAAGTTACTGGTTTTAATCCCAGATTAACTGTGATGGTCTGTTTTATATGGGCCTCAATACCGCCAGCCAGACTTGGGGATCTGATCTGGTCTTTCCCAGACTCAAATTGTATGAATCTTTGCTAATATACCTCAGTCCAATGTGAAACAGGGCCATAGGATAAACCGTTAGTTTCAAGTTGACTGAACTGTGTTGTTCATAGTGTTTTTCTTGTAACCCTCTCCTGCAATTTAGACTTTGCACACTGCCATCTGATGAAGAGCAACCAGCTGTTAAAGATGCTCAAAGAGAAGGATGATTGGTATGTTTTTTTTTTTCCCAAGAAATTATTTCTTACAAGCTCATTGTCTTATCAAGGATTTCAGTAAAACCATTGTGATTTGGCAAATGCCTGTAAGTCACCTTTCCCTGCCTCCCCATATCCTATAGTCATGCATCAAATAATTAGCCAGGGGAGTAAAAGCTGCCTGGTGTGGAAAATCAGCTACAGCTTTGACATTGATAGCTAGATTGAAGAAAAAATTTGAAATAACTTTTCAGAATTCTTGAAGGTCACATCTGCAATCAGATTTTCCTTACTTTCTATTGTAAATCTGATTATTATTTTATTTTTTTTAAGTTCAACTTTTTGCTGAAGGATTATTTACTCATTTTGGACTGATTTCTGCTTCCTGAGTAGGAATTAATAGATCTTAAACAGTCTTGCTGGGTGTGCTTATTTGGAAATAAGTATATTATATTATATCACAGGAGTTTTCTCCATGCCATTGTCAGAAAGGTGAAAGATACATCATGGGTTACTTGTAATGAGGGAGCAGGCAATTTTTATCTTTTCCAGAAAAAGATGAAAAACTCATTTGTGCCAGAGAACTGATCTGAGTAAGTGTGAATGCTCTTCTGGTCAGCAGAACTGTAAAATTTCAGTAGTTGCATGCACTTTGGACTAATCTCTTTCTTTTCCAGCACTCTGTAGTAAGTGTAATTAATGTTAGAAGATTTATTCACAAATAAATTAGTTATCTTTGAATACTTGTTAATAATATATTGTCCTCTTATGAAGTTCCTCCACTGCTTTGGGTTGGAGATCAGACCTTACAGGGTCATGCTGCCTTTGCCCATCTCAGCTCCAGAGGGGGGCTTGTTTTTCACCAGAAGTGTGGTACAGAGCTCAGCAAGATACAATACTGGGTATTTCCTCTCTTCACTGCACAAGATGTCTAACACAGTCTCTTTAGACGTTCCCGTGGACTTGAGTTGTGGAATGTTATATTCAGGCTTGTTTTTATATTTATGGCAGTGCCATCATTCTTACTTTCACCACCAGATAGTTACAGAACACTTCAAAAATGGCAGACAAATTTCTGAGGCATTAAATAGTCCTTTGACTGTGATAGTGACAAGCAACATTACCTATTTGCTTTCCTTCCGTCAGGAATAATCGTGATGAGTCTCATGTGGGGTAGAGATGAGTACCTCAATCCCCTTCAGAATTGGAGGAAATTGGCAAAAAGTGTGAATGGGGCAACAAGTGTCATCTGGATGCAGTTATAGATAGTGAATAATGTTCAACTACGTTTGTGACTTAATGAGTCACTGAATTTCATACCAACTTCAAATTTTAAAGCAATGCAGATGTCTCAGGAACACAGGATTCCATTTCTCAAGTTTTATGTAAACTATAGAAGATCAATTAAGCAGAAACTTTAACTAATGAAAAAAATATTTTCAATGGTTAGCACCATCTTCCAAATGCAAAATCTTCCCACTACATTCTTGATTGCAAAATATTCAAAATCTGTCAGAGATCTTAACAGAGAATGACAATACAGAACACTTCTGCATTTTTGTGCAGTGCAAGTGGCCATGGGCTGCAGTGAAGTATTAATGGGCTGAACTATTGGCCCAGGTGACTGTAGTAGCATACAATTCATCCAGGTGAGATTTCCTGTTCAAACATCAATACAGACTTACTGTATTTTTAAATTTTCCCTTTATTTGATATTGCAAGAGAGAGAACGCACCTAGATCTAGCACAGCCCAGATGCTTACTGTTGAAATCCTACAAAAATACTATAGAAACATCCCAAACGTTTTAATTATATTAATAGTAATCTATTATATAAAAGTTTAAAACTAAATGAAGAGAAATTTGGATTCAGCAGCCACCAGTTATTATACCTTCACTGAGTGGCATATTGAACTGTGTCTTTCCTTTAAATAAACTGGAACTCTCTGTAAATTCAATTAAGGTATATTAAATGTGCATGTAGTCCACACATTCAAGGATTAATTTTTTTTCCCCTTACTCCCTTATTTCTTACATGCCTTCAGTGATTAGCCAACCCTGCCCATTGTGGGATCTGGTGGTGCCTTCTGGTTTTATAAATGCACCGTTTGAACCTAGGACCCCAGGTTCCACAAAACCCTCCCCTATGTAAGTCTGAGTTCTTATCACTATTACTGCTCTTGAAGGAGGGGAAAGTACTGAAGTGTTGATCTGAGAAGCCCCTATAGAGTTTCCTGCAGTGGTGAAGTATTGCTCATGCCTCAGCAGTGTGCTATGTTGATTTCATTTAGTCAGATAATACTTATACTTTTTTTCCAAGCTACATGATAATACATTAGTATGATAGCTGTGTGCTTTAGTTGAGAATACAGCATTGCCTTTAAACAGTGCTAAATCATCTGGATTATCTTCATGATTTATTGTAACCTATGACAACAGAGTTAAGGGCCAGTAAAAGATTATCTATGCATTCAAAAGCTTATTTAAATAAAATTTCCAAACCTGTCACTCTACTCTGGAAACATCTACAAGTGTTTATATGTCATTAGCACAACATAAAGGTCACCCTGTTCAAGGCAAGTTGGTTCTGAAGCGTTTTTTGTAAATATCTGAATTTTAAAGAACTTGTGACTTTCCTTTTGGCTAAATTCACACTTCTACTTAACACTCTGATAGCTTACTGTTCTAGAGCAACACTTACCTTTGGGGAGGCAGAATTGCAGTGAGTAATGGATAGGTCTGATACTCCATCCTTTATTTACCTTATTGCTTGAGACTCTCCGTAACTGACTACATAACTTCCTGAAAAAGAAAAATTATCATTGTTCTTCCATATGGGTTAACAGTAGCCTTTCTTGAGTCAACTTCCTTCTTATTAGAGAAAAGTCCATTGAGGGCCTGGATTTTGGTTGGCAGAGTAGCTGAGGAAGGGATCATCTGCCATGGCTCTTTAATGCCTTTGAGGAAGAAAGAGCAAGTGAGTTGTGGCAGGCCACAAAGCATGCTGATACCCATCAAATGTGTCTGTTTTTAATGCTGTGAGGTATGCAGATGTCTGCAGGTGAAATGTGTATCTACAAAAGCACCTGTTATTGTACCTTTTCCTCTTAATAGCACCGTCACCAACAGATCTTGATTTTTGCAAATGTATTTTTATTTTGGTAGGTGTGTGACCTGTAATTCGTATCACAAATGCTTGCCTGTTTTCATCCTTTGGGGATTGGGGACTAGTATTATTTTTTTTTATGTATAAGTCATTTTTCAAATTACTTGATGTTTTTTTTCCTGTAATTAAATGACAGGCTTATTAAAATACCAAAAACTCCAGGTATAAAACAAACACAAATGGGAAACTAGGAGATATTCCTGTCAGTGTGTGATTTACTTGATTTACATGGAATTACAAATGTTTATATAGCAAACATTTGGTCCACATTTTGTGAGCTAAACCCATGTGGCTAAAACCTTTGTCTGTGTTTTCCTTTTGAGCATAGAATGGTGACAGGTTCACATATCGTCAAAGTGAACAATTGGTCTTGCCTGCTAGTTTGCGATATGTGCCTCTTGTACCCAATCCCCCTGCATAACCATTATTATTGAAGCATATGTTGTTACTAAGTTCTTTATGGTAAGGAAATTACAAAGTTCAACCTGTGCTGGCTATGCCTAGGTTAGCATTGTAGCCTCCATTGGGTTGAATGCCCAAACACTAGTAAACAAAGTTAAAAGAGGGAATGTTTCATTTAAACAAAAATAAAGGTAAGGTTTGTTGTAATTTGAATGTCATTAGTTAGCATATGAGTGTAAATGAGCTGAAACACTTCCATTTGGGGAGATGTTTCTATTAGGAATGAATGATATTTTTCACTTCACATTCCATTATTTTTATGTTTCCAGTTTAAATGATTCAGATGTTGAATACTACAAGGATAGGTTCCTTAAAAAACTGATTTCAGGAAATACTTTAGAAAGAAAATGTAAGTTCTTTTGAATTTTGGTCAGTTCAAGTATTAATTTACAGTGTTACAGTGCAATGTTTCAAAAGCAGACATTTCATTACTGTTACAGTCACCAAGCTGTCACAGTAAGATGCGAATTTGCTGTGATCTCGTTAATAGAACAGAAATTAGGACTAGATAGAGTGAGCTAAATTAATTCCTGTTGCTTCTCCTTTAGACTACAAGGAAAATGCAGTGTCTGCTTCCTCACAACCATAGAGAAAATGAAAATCTAATTCCAGCAGGAGAATGCTTACAGAATGGCACACAGTGGGATAAAAATTGCAGTCAAAGTTAGAAATCTAAATCTGAGTTTTATCATTTGTCAGATAAAAACAAATAAATAAGCAGGAGGTTAATAAACTGCATACAGAAATGAAAGATAAAATGAGAATGGACATGATGACCAGGAGGTTCTCTATAGGCTATTGAAGAAAATAGAAACAGAGAACTGAAAAGATCCCCCCTGCCATCACTAGCATGGCTTGGAGAAAGGCTTTCAGTGAAAAATATCACCTCTAATTCTCTTCTTTTTGTCACGCATACTTCAGTAATGACCCTTTTATTTTGCTGCAGAAGTCCTTCAGGTGGTTGGTGCAGAGGGAAAGAAGCTTTTTTTCCGTTTGTGAAGTGTGTTGCTTCATTGTTCATTCTCCCTGTGCTCAATAGCAGCAAATAATATTCAAGCCTCTCTTTGATGTCAGACGCTCCTGTTGTGCAACTTCAGTAGCCATTTGTTTCTTGAATGCTCTATCTTCTAAAATGGTAGCTGAGGATTAGGATTTGGCAAACTGATATGGTAGGAATTGGGGCATTTGGCAAGGCAGGCTCCACTATGGGCCTAAGAGCTCAGGGTGGGCTCAGGAACCCCGCGTGGCTGTGCCCGTGTTGCCGGCAGCCCTGTGCCTGGCCTGGGCCCCCTGAGCCTCATGGGGCTCCCTGGCCGGACTCGGACTTACCTCCCTCTCTTGCCATCTCTGATAATTACTGGGGTTGGCGGACCGTCACTGTCGCAGGAATTACTTTTTCTTTTTAGAGCTCATATTTTTGTCTCATCCTATAATTTACTTCTGCAATTTTAAGTAAAAGAGATTAGTTACAACCTATTTATACATGGATCATGAATCCACATTATGGACTGTTAATCAGCTAGTTTATAGAGCTTATTTATCCAATTTAAAAAAATAATTCTTAGAGTATTTAAAAACTGACAGTCATTTTAGACTTTGACATGTAAGTAAGTTGGTGCTGTTTTTCACAGTGAGTGCTTGTGTACATGGTCTTGCCTGATAGCAATTGTAATTATGGAAATCATTTCTTCTCACTGAATTAAAAATGGATCAGTGCATCTGAAACAGAGGGGATCCAGTAAAATTCAATATTTATTTCTTGTTGCATGTGGACAGTGACACTATAGGGAAAGAAAATCAGCTGCTGTTCAGAGGTGTGGAAAGAGGAAAAGTAGCTATTCTTAGTAATGCACTGTAGTTGCAAAAAAACATGTTTAGTTAAACTTATGTGACTACAGAAGAAGATCTTTGAAAATTAAACATTTTTTCCTTATTTTTAGATGCCTGCCATACTGCAGACTATAAGAGCTATGTCATTAGCGTCTAGCTTTAGGAAATATTTCCTAAACAAACTGTGAAGGCTTATGAAGTTGTATTTTAAATTTGGGGTTGTCTTGGTTTGGGGTAAACACAGCATTTCAGAGTAACCTTTTTTCTGTTTATGTTGAGTTTATTTTGAGGACCATCACCATATTTTTAAAAAGAAGCTATCAGGTCAAAAGATTTTATGAAACAGGGCATTGATGGAAGAAGTTTAGGAGGAAGTGGCTTTCATATAAGTAGTGCTGGGAGTACATTTTGGCACAAAGCAGCACCCACAGCAGCTGTGAAAATCAGCGCATCTTCCATTTTGCTTTCAGATCCTGGAGCACCGCTTGATAAGGAAATATCAGCTGGTAGTAATCAGGTAGTGTCACTTCTAAGATCCAGGGATTTTGGGCACTGAGATCTTAGAAAGTGTATAGCTTCAGTTCCTGCCTTCTGTAAAAAGGAAGCATATGAGAAGTGGTTAACTCATGTGTTCTCTTACTTTCTTTATTCTTTCTGTTAGCAGTAACAGTGTTTTATTTGTTTATTGAAGTGGGTCTGATAGCAGCAAATTGTGTTTGGGAAACAGTAACATAGCAGTTTAGCATTAGGGTCAGTCATGCAAGTCATGACAGGAGTTTGAAATTCCCTGGAGACTTGAGCAGTGACAGCATTAGGTAGGATCTGCACAGAAATTCGGGCAATGTGTTTAGTGTGATTAGATATGTCGGGTCTCTGCAAATCTGGTACTACTCTGTAAGTGAATTTGGTGATGAATAGGAGCATTGATCAGATCCCCTTGCACTGAGTGGATTTCACTGTGACTCTTACTGAATATTGTGGAGATTCTCAGGAAGGGAACTTTATTTGCTATTTGTTGTGCAGCATTTAGCACAGGAAATCATGGTCTTGGCTAGAGTTTCATGGCAATAACACAGAATAAAAGTAGAATAATAACTCTCAACCAACAAGGCTTTGTACTAGATGCTTTCCAGACCATTGGAGAAAGTGGTATCTCAGAATGAAGCAGAGGAATCACAGTGATTCCAGCAGGAATTATTGGAAATTTCTTGCCAATGCCATTGAGAATTGTAGACTTCACAGCTCCTTTGAACTGAGTTGCATAAATACAGTTATAACTTGCATTAATAGGAGCTGCTTCCTCCTGAGCACACACAAATCCGTTGGACAGCAAATGTTTTTGAAAAACTAGCTCATTTCATAAGACATAGAAGGCACAGAATAAAAACGGTGGCTGGTTCCTGCTGTGGCCAGTAAAATGAATAGTCACTCAAGCTTCCAAATGATTATCAGTTCTGAATCTCTGACCTCTAGCAAAAAAGTTTTGAAAGTGCCAAAGTAATCAGGAAAGCTCATTGATATCACAAGTCATTCACAAATTTGGGCACTAGCTTGATCTGTTGGAAACTTGGGTTCATTTTTCTCAGCCAGTGTTACCCTAAGAAAAAATGGGGTGAGTGTTTCAATGCCTGAATTCTAAAACGGGACTGTGATTCTTCATTACCTTATTTATTGTGATGGGAATTCCCAGAAGCCTGTAATTGGCCGGGTGCTCCAGTGATGGATGCCATGAAAAGTATGCTGTATAGGTGTATATCTTGGTATTCCCTCTCAAGCACTCTTAAAAATGCTGCCTGAGTATTGGATGGGATGAATTCACAACTGGAAGCACTTATTTTAAAATGTCACTAGACCTTGGTCATATCTAGATAACTCTTCTATACTTACAATGATGTTTTTCTCATATCTTTTCCACTATTAACAATGCTGAGCTATGTAGATGGTAATAATTTGAAAAAGGGTTCTAGTTTCAGACTTTTTTACTCATCTTGTGGTGATAAAGCACCTATAGGCATCTAACTGCTTAATCAAACAACAGTTCTAGACCTTTGTTTGCTTCTCTTCCTTATGGGTAACTAGAGCTAGAGAAGGAATAACATTAGCTAAAGCAGCTGATAATTCTGTGCCTTCTCAGGAAAAGTAAGATTAATTTAGTGCTCCGCGTGATAGTCTGTCTATGGCTAATCTATAAAACACATTCAAAGAGAATCAGCGATGTTGCAGAGAGCTTTTCTCCTATTTTCTTTTCAATTGATTATTTCGTTTGGAAGATAGCTCTGTAGTAAGTTAAGTGCAGTTTGCTTTCTGACTGTTCTGCTTCATGGTCATGTTTCAGTTTAGAATATCGTTTTAAAGGAGAACTCAGTCTTCCTAAGTCTTGTTAATTCAAGCAACTGTTTAGAGGAGCAGTTCTATTTTCAGTAATAGGCACTATAATAGCACAGAAAGTTAAACTTTTTGGTGGGAGGGGGTGGATGAAAGGAATTAGGCAAAAACGGAGTTATCTGCAATAGTAATTATGACAAATTTCTATGCCTGCTAAAATGATGGAGGGTAGATAAGCATTGGGTTCTGCCACAAATTGAGGCTTTGTAACAAGGCTGAGTAACTTGTGCCTGTCTATCACAGTAGTTGATACATGTCAGGATCTTGGATAATCTTCTCCTTGAATAAATAGGGCTGTTCAACACATGCCAAAGAGAATAGTCTTACACAGGCAGGGTGATGGACTCAGTGATGTATTAGCTTTGTTCTATTGCTGGTTTTATTAGACTATGATTTGCCTAGCATGTACATAGCTTTATCTTCAAAATCAGTCACTATAATACTCTGGTCCAAAAAAGTGATTTACAGAGACAAACCCTTTTATATATGTCTGCATTTCAAGGATAATGTTAGAAAATACTGCCATTAGTTTTATAACTTTTTTCTGTGTTCCAACTACTAGGCTATATTTGCAATTGTTAAATTATTTTATTCCCTTTTCAGTAATAGTGCTGCTTTTAAATTTCCAGCGTTGTAAATCACATGCAATTAAAGTTGAGTGACTTGGTAATCTCCATGTATAAAAGCTGTTTGTCCTCCCTGTTCCATAATAGGAAACTTTCAAACTGGATTGAAACTTTTCTTTTTTCTTACATATAACAATACTTCAAATTTACTTCAGCATATGTTTAGTTTTAAACAAGTTTGTGTTTGCAGTGTCACAGTGCTTCAGTCCTGTGAAACAGTGTTTTGTTGGCTGCAAAATCCCCTGAAGATTACTTGCTTAGGGTCTTTTTCACTCTAAGAGTCACTTTCCTTTTTGTTAGCCTCATTGAAGATCAATCCATTCAAGTGACACAGTAACGAACCTCCAGTAAGCAAACGTCACCTAATTATAGTTCTATCAACTTCGATCAATGGAAAGGGTGATTTTGAGAAGAGTAGGATGCAAACGATGATCCCTATTGTGTGCAGTGCCACCACTGTGAGCTTTTATATTTGTGTAATTGTTGCATTTTTATGTTAATGTGTATGTGTATCTGCTCATTTTTGCATGCAGTAGCAGATCAGTTGCATTTTATATTAAAAAAATCCGTGGGCTCCAACATGAATCATATTTTATGGATGAAGTTGATTTGCATTAGGCTTAATTTTTGTTCATTTACCTACAATTATCATTGCAATTTCCTGAAAATTACAGTTTAGTCAAGAGGGACTTCAGGATGAATAAAGAAGGGGTGAATGAACGCACGTATGTATGGTACAGTTCCAGCCATCTGCTATACGTTTATCCTGGGAGTTTCTAGTCTGATTGAATCAGTACTGGCAACTTTGTAATCCCATACAGTCTGTTACTAGAGAAGTAAATCAAAGAGAAATTCTGCCCTTGCATACACCTATGTCTGTGGGGGTAGGTAGCTGTTGGTTGGTTTGGTGTTTTTTGGCTGAAGCCAGAGTAAGCTGATAGCCCAATCTGAGTTCAGAAGTTACCCTATATGTATTATGTCTGTCTTTTAGTGTGGTCATTTTCTTTTTAAATGAGCTTTTAAAATTTCAGTGGCTACTCCTCTTTTTTGTAGGCTTTAATAGTGGGTTACTGTGCTCTCAGAAAAAGAAATCTACTGGTAAAATACAAGGAAAACAGGCTTTGCTGAACTCCCTGCTTGTGGCAGGACACACAAGGGAAATTGGTATCTGTTCTGGTTCTTTTCACTTGCTCTGAGGAAACACCTTGTAGCTGAACAAGATAAGTAATTGCTTTTGAACCCCATATTGACTGCTATAGTGGCATGCATTTTTACCTGTAATAATTGCTAGGGAGCACTTTCTTCAGCAGTGTTGTGTCCACAGATTCATTTATTGCTCTGCTAGAGGTTTTGCAGAAAGCGAACTTTGCACATGACTGTTTGGGTGAAAGTCTGGTCTGTTGCAAGCAGCTTCTAAAGAGGGGAGGGAGGAAGAAGGAATTCATCCATGGTAGCTTTATCTTAGGTCCTGCAAAAGCAGGATGCCTGTAAGTGCACCTATAAGCCTGTAAATATTCAGCATTCACGCGCAGAGTCAAAAAGCATTTAATTATTTTTTTCATTGTGAGTTCATCTATGAAGCTAGTTATGTAGCTGCCACATACTTCAGTTTATTATTTTCCTGTCACATTCATTCAGAAGTGTGCTTTGTAATACTTTTTCAGTCTATGAAATGTTTAGGTGTAACATAAAAACAATTAAGTTCTGACTTCACAGATGGCAATATTAGGGTTTTTTTCCTATTGATAACTGTTACGATGTTCCTAAATTTAGCCTGCATAAAACTTACTCATTTCTTTTTGTAAGGGCTTTTCTACCAAATTATTGGTATTTTCCTAATGTGGTTAAATACTTCTGAAAGCAGGTACCAAAATTCCATTATGACAAAAAATTATTGTCCTGATTAAAATATAAGATCAAAATATTTTCTTAGTCTTCCAGTATGTCATGCAAATCATTCTGATTTTTTTTTTTACTTATACAGACTTTCTTGAATTGATAGATCCTCTTGACATATTTCATGTCAACATTTCTTGCATGCAGTGCAGTTGTGTGTAATATAACATAAACTTTGAGAGTAAATACATATTTTGCAGTAAAATGTAATATTTTATCAGTTTTAACTAGAAGAAAAAAAGCAGATAGTTTGTATGTGTTTATATCTTCTGTCATATAGATATGACCTGCCTTCTCATGGCTATAGGACTGCTTGGCTCCCCCCTTTTTTTTTCCTTTTTAATGCAAATATAAAACAAGATTCTAAGGGAAGACATGGTTGTGGCCAACTCAGTGTATTACATCTTTTTTTTTTTGCTTCAAACATGGTGAGAAATTCATGCTCAGATAAGGGATTCCGAACAAGGTCAGAAGCCTAACACAAAGCCGCAGAAAAATGACTAATACCAGATCCACCCTTACAGGGAGATTACAGAAACCAAGCAGGACATGTGATCTCCTCTGAGAGGAGTTGTATTTCTTACTTTACTTTGGCTCCTAGTCGGTCTCTTCAAATTCTTGCAGACTTCAGGTCAGAAAAGGACCCTGGCTGGGGTGAGGGGCCGCAGGGTGGCTGCGTGGCAGGAGGCCATGAACTGCCTGGGGCCGGTCGCAGCCGGTTCCAGCCGGCTCCTAACGGACAGGAACAGCCCCCCTTGGGTCAGAACAGCCAGGCGGGCACAGGGCACCACTGCTGCTCGCTCGCAGCGGGCGGCAGGAAGGGAAACCGGAGGGGACACGCGAGAGGAGGCGCAGGTGACATGGGAGGGCTGTGGTTTGCAATGCTCTTTGCAGGCCAAAAACAAGGTAGATGGCCCACGTGACTGAAGTGTCGGGCACTGGTGCTCCAGGCTTTACAGAGGGTCTTAGAAGGGTTACATCTCTTTGAGTCCTCAGAAATTAGGCTGTTAGAGCTACGTTCTTCTGTTTAGCATTTGATTGCTTTTCTGGCTAGTGAGACTGAAGAGCAGAGGTAACTCAGCAGTGTGGTCTGTCCAGTGCTTCTACAGAAAACTGGTTTGCAGGCAGAGAAAATCTCTTCTTTACTCATTTGACTTTGTCATTTGGTTTGTGTCCTCTTGCCAGGAGAGATGGTAGCTGTTGAGTGATGTAATGCCAGTGGTGCCATGCTCTTCACCAGCATGCTTCCCCTGTGCATTTGGATATTTCCAGGTGCCTGGTGGTATTGAAAACTCTCTCAGACTCTCACCCTTTCCCCTGGATAGATACTCTGTTACTAAAAGGTGTTAACACTTTCTACAGCAGTTTCTGGTAATCTTCATCTCTACACCCTGAATCTTCTTGCAATGTAAGAAAAAACTTGGGTATATTTGTCCAAGACACTTGTATTATCACTCCTAAGACAGAGATAAGTAAGTAGATTTGCCACTGTTCTTTTTGTGAGGATTTTTCTATTTTCCTTTCCCAAAGTGAGCTGTAGATCTGCAGTACCTGGGCTTTGTGAGAGCCTGAGACTTCGCTGATGGGACTCACGCCAGGGCTCACACAGGTTTGTTTCACAGTAAAGAACTGCAGTTAGTGTCCTGCTTAGCAGCTTGCTGACCACAATCTGTGCTCATGTTAGCAGTCTTCCAGTATTTCATACCAATGTCAGATTAAAACTGAGCTTCTTTAAGGTGTTTCAGTGCAAAATGAGTTCTAAGAGGACTCTGTCAATATTAAAGTAGGAAATGAGAAAAATTACTTTGTGGGGGAATGGTCTGTGTTGAGATATATGCTCTTTTTTATATTTCTGTTGCTTAATACTTCTCTTTTGAGTGGATGTTTTCTTTATCACTTATGTTTGCATTTCCATCTTGGCTTTATTAAAATCAAAGACAAATGTCATGTTTGTGAGTGAGGCCAAGTTTTCAATTGTAGTGTTTATTTTTGCTTCCAACTGTTATTTTGGAGACTTCAATTTCTTTTTATTTTTCATCTTCACACTGTCATTAAGTATTTGAATATGCATTATTTAAGACTGTAAGAGTCTGTAAGTATTTGTTTCAGTTTAACAAAGTTGTGGGTCTGATATAATAGATTTGTAACCTAGTATGGACCACCTATAGCTCTCAGTCTTTCAACTGTTAATATTTATTGATCATGACTTTTCTTGTGCATGACTGATTTCTACATATATAAAGCAGATTTTTGTAAGTCTCCAACCTTCCAGGTAATAGTGTATGGCTTTTTTCTAGAGACAATGGTCATTGCATTTGCCAGCAGTCTCTTTCAAGGTTTGAATTAATGTTTTTGTTTAGTTGTTTTTTTAGTACGTCTATCATTTCGGTATCTGATCAAATCTGAATTAAAATACCTAGATGTTACTCTGTGTTTTAGTTGTTAGTTGTACATGTTTTGCTGTGTTTGCAAAACTGATGTTGCACTGTTTCTTGAATTTTATGTCTTCGGTTGTGATTACTTTGGAAGTAATTTACAGCTGTAGAAGCTTGTCTTCATAATTAGACACTGGTGGGTTTTTGTTTTGTTTTTAATGCACAAAGTTAGATTTCCATAAATAATCTATCAAAAAAATTCACAAACTGTTCTCTGGAACCTCATACAAAATTCATTAACTTCTCTGCAATATAGTATTTAATTGTCAGTTAATACAAAGACATTTCAGTTATGAAGTTAAGCTACTTTGTCTATGTGTTGAGCACTACAGAGATATATACCATCTTTCCACTTAACTGTTACATATTTATATATGTCTATATATTTGCAAATGCTAATTTATGTTAAACCTGTATGAGCTCCATATAGATTCTTGCTTTAGAGTGTGTGCATTTGATTATGGGCCTGTCTTACCTGTTAAAACTGTTTGGTACTGGAAATGGCTCTTCCTAATGCTTCCAAAACTCTTAAAAGAAAGCATGCCTTCTTTCTGTAAGATTTCAAAAAAAAAGTTAATGTTTTTGTGTTTAAACAAAATTAATTGGTAAAAAAAAGAAAGGCAATGTTTTTACCAGAGCCGTGCTATTTTTTTTCTTGCTTGGGGGCTGATCCTTCAGGTTTGTATGATGTAAATAAGTTTTAAATGTTTTAAAGTAACTGGCATGCAGTGGGGCATTATGGATATATGAAATGCAGATGGTAGTGCAATTTATGCAGAAGTTTGTTTATGCCCATATTTTCAACTGATTGCTGGACCTTTTGCTTTTCATGCCACATATCCCATGTGAACTATAGGAGTTCTCTGAAAGAGTCAGCTGTAATTTCTCTTTCCTACAAATACACATAAAACATGTAGTGTTTTTTTTTTTTTAATCATAAAACAATCACTTCTGACAGAGCAATTTCTGTGCATGTTTATTTGTGAAAGCATCAGAAATAAGTCCTCAGTTTATGTATTTAATTATATAGAAATACAATGTTGAGCATGTTTTGAAGGGCCTATAGTTGATAGGGAAATACAGTAATAGCTGCAAGGAATATGTTATGAACAAATCTGAAGATCTGTAAAGACATTCCTTTAAACAAATCAAAATTTCTGTTGTGAATTTTATTTCATTTTTGTTTTTGGATTCTTCTCTAGCGGAAATCATTTAAAAATGTGCTATTTTACCCCAGTAGAAAAACCATTCTGAGTACATAAAGACAGCTTTATGCTTATCTGAAATTAAAAGAACAGCTCAGCATTATGTTCAGACAGTTTAAAAAATCAAATTGTGCAGTGAACTATTAATGTCTTACTTCTAAAAATGTAAACAGACATTTTTCTCCTTTGGAGCTATCAAGAATCATCCAGCCACTGTGTAATGGACAGTAAATGAATAACCTCTTTGTTAATCTGTAGGATGATGCCATTATTATTACTTTGGTCATGTAGTACATGTTTCTTGATTCCCAAGCAAGCTGTCACAGGCGGCTTCTGAAAAATTACTCTCTGCCTATTAAGTGAATATACATTATGAAAAGACACAACTCTGCCCTGGCAACACATGACTTCATTGATAGTAGTAATTTTCTGAACATCTGAGGCAATGTGGAGCTGTCATCTTACTCATTTTCTTTGTTATTTTTATCTGAGAAACTTCTGATAGGAGTAGTGTGTCCTTTATATTTTACTCTCCACTAGTTGCAGTGATATAAACTGCACTACGATGATATTATCAAAAGTATTAATTTCTGGGGTGCTGCATCACATCTGACTTTTCTTGAAAATAATTTTCTTTAATGTTATTACCCTTCCCTAGTGGACATGGGGGAGGAGGAGGGAGGGAACTATCCAGATTGAAATTCAGCAAGTCTCAGTGTGGAAAAGAGTAGGCTTTTAATTAATTTCCCAAGAGAATGATTCTGCAAAAAGGATGGAAGAGAAATGCTGCTAATAGTCCTATTTGTGACTCAGGGGAAGGTAGTGCTGAACATACAACCTGCAAACAAAATGCTGAAGTCTTTTGTTAGGGCTGGGCTGCTTTGGGGTAGCAGAATTTTTCAGTTCCTGGAACAAGGATCCCAAATGGACAAGCTGTCATCAGTCCAGCCAGGGGCTGGCTACACTGTCCAAAAAAAGGCAGATTCACTGCATATCAACTGCAGCTAGCAGCCAAGCAGTGGAGGTTTTGCACATCATGTAAGGAGGACCCATGACCCATCAGTGTGGTCCTGGGACGGGTGCTGGGCAGCAGAGAGCAGTCCTTGGATATCCTTATGGGGATAAAAAAAAAAAGTGGAGACAGTCCCAGACATACAGGTCTCTAAGGTAAACTGCTTTGCTGCCACCTTTGCTGCCTTTGGAGATGTTGCAAGGTTGGGGGGTTCATTTTGTTTTTTACCCTTACATGAATAAACATGTTAAAACGACTTGGTTCAGCTTTGCACACAACTGAACTAGAGAGGTAATATGAATTATGAATGATTAGCATACTGTCAGGGACTAAACAGTACCAGTCTTTCAGGCTCGGTGTTGTACATAGTGCCAGCTAATTTTTTGGCTGTACAAATACTTTGGTCACTTACAGCTAAAATGTCTCTTTCCTTCCTCCTGTGACCTTAATATTCTTAATCAAATTAGTTTGCCAGGATGGTTTTGTCAGATTCATCTAGATGTTGTGAACTCCAAGATGTTTATTTTCAACACACTGTTTGGGTCAACACAATTTGATGTAGTGTCTAACATTAGATACTTTGAGAAGAGTCATTTATAAAATTAGAGGAGTCCAAAGAAGAAAAGTATAAATATGCACTAGCCCAGGCGGGCAGCATAGGCTGTTGAAGGACAGAAGCTATTAGGAGGGTTTGGAAAGACAGGAGAATTTGAACAACTCACCTCATAAAGAATCTTAGACGTATAAAATGGATATGGGTGCTGGTGTGTAAGAGAGGTTCAGCTGAGTTTTGAAGACTTTCTGGTAAGGTGCATTGCCAATTGAAAGAAAACTTATTTTATATATTTTTCTAAAAGAAGGTTGTTGAGGTTGTTGGCTATATCACAGAAAGAAATAGACTGAGAAAGGAAAAATATATGTGATGTTAGTAGAAGCACTCATCTTTATCTACTGGTACTTGGTTTTTGAAGCTTCTTTCTGGTTACAGTTTCAATGCCGAGACTGACTCTAGTCCCCTGTTTTCAGTATGTGAATTAAGAGCACGAGAAGCTCCGCCAAACATTCAGTGCTTTTGTTTCCTGAAGCTTAAGGAGACTGAATGCCAAGCAGGACATCACTGACTAACTCTAGAAGTACTGTGATGATAGCACTGTTTGCTTGGGTATGCAGATCAAATGCATGTGATGTAGTAGTAAAGGTGTGTGATGGTGTGGAAAGAAATTTGTGTTTTATAAAAATAATCAGTCCTGTGCTAACACAGTACAAAGTATTAGCTGGAAAAGGCCAGGGGTAAAGCAGCTGAAGCAGTAACGTGAACTAAAAATGGATGGATGAACATTTCAGTATTTTTCTTCTCTTGAAAGTTTCCTGAATGGAGCCCTATCCTCAGGTGTGTATATTGATACAGGCAAATAGAGCTATGTCTCTTTACATATGTTTAGACCATTAAAAATATGTGCTTACAGATACTTGGCGAGCCTGTCTGCGTGATGCAAGTAAAATAGTTTACACCGTGCAAGAATGAAAGGGCAGGAGAGAATGCAGGAGGGCACTGGAGAGTGACTGGGTCAAAAAGAACTGGAAAAGTCACCTGTTCTGTACAGATGAATAGCTCCAATGGTGAGATGATGCAAAAGGGCCAAGCTAAAGAGCAAAGAATGGGAAAAACTTGGATAGCCCATGGATAGCCTGCAGCTCACTAAGTCAAATTGATTAGTTTGCTCTGTGTATGTGGGAAACATTAGCATTGAATCATAATGGCATATTTTATCACCTTTTCTAAAAAAGTAACATCTGCAACTGGGGATGAAACGAAGCATGTTAAATACACACGTACATACAAATTATATATAGTGTGAGATCCTAAATGCGCAATAACAGACACCAGTCGAAAAATCCCAATCTTCAGTTATCTCTAATTCTCTTAATTTCCTGAGTTTTGGTGCACTCACTATTTCACTGTTAGGAGTCATATATTCTTATTCTCCTTCAGTGATTTGTGTTTGTCTTGGCCTTGTTTAGACATGAACACTCACTCCAGTTTTTCTAAATGATCTATCCTTTGCTTCCTTTGCTCTCTTTACAGCAGAAAATTTAGTAATTTGGAGAGACAGGTTGTTATTATTTCACATACTCTTCCTGAGGATAGCCTATAGAATTTATACTTAAAACAACAATTCAAGCCTCCTGGTTGTAGGTGTACTAATTAAGTATTGTAAACAAAATTCTGGCAATTCTGGCTTCTGTTGTAACTTAGAATTGGTGTTTCTCTGCTAATGCTGCTTGGTCCTAGAGACACAATGGAATTTTATAAGACATCAGCAAATGGTGGGTGGGTTTAGCGGAAACCAGGGACAGCTATGTTACTTCTAAAGGCAACAAAATAAGGGCTGTCCAGGGGTGAAATGCTGGAGCTTTCAGTCTGACACATTTTACTCTAACTAATTTCTGCTCCCCCCCTTTTTTTTGTATGACATATTACTAGATGGCTCTGTTCTTCTTGATCTTTTATTTCTGCTGGTATAGCTTGTTTGATTTCTTCTCTTGGGAAGTTTCTGATGTGCTGAAGTTATGTTTAGCCATTCAGTCTGCTTTGATGTACTTCATTCAGCATTAGATACTGAAACCTTTCTGATCTCAAACAACTTTTGTCCTGTCTGTTTTCACTACAGAGGGCTCCAAAAATAGTCCACTGTGAGTATACTTACAATTATGTTACCTTATTTTTGTAGTCAGAGGTTGGGTTTTTTGGGTTTTCTTTCTTCCTATAACAGTAATTAAAAATGACTTGTATATTCTCAGCTGCCAATTTTCAGTTTAGCCATTGTTAATTCAGTCATTACAATTTATCATCAAAAGAAAAATAATACCAGGAGACTCCTACCTTGTAGTATATACTAAAGACCTGGAGAATTGTGTATCATAGCATACAAACTTACTTGCAAGCCCAGTCCTGCTCTGCTTGCAAGAGATGGGAGGTCCCTGAGGATTTATCTAGCCTTGCAACTTTTATCTCATCTCCAGCCAGGTTAACATTTAGAGAGAGGTTTTCACAGAACAGGAGTTCTGGCTAGACTATGGCTATGCTATCCAGTTCCTTGGTTGATAAACAGGTTTCTTAGATTTGCATGGAGCTGCCTGTAATTAAAACAGCCTCTGGACTGCTTTAATTTGCAGTGAGGATCTGTTGTGGCCAATTACACTGAGTGTAAATGTGATTTTTACCCCTCTTCCTCTGCTTATGCTGGATTAGACTGGAAGATTTGTCCTTTGATTTAGGAATGCCAAAATTTCTGAACATCTGTTTTGAAGTGACTGTTGTTTTGTAAAGACTGCTTTCAGTGTTGCAAACTGGCCAGCATGGTTGGGATAATTTGAGCAAAATTCTGTCCTTGCAGTGTAGCTCTGCAAAAACAGACTGTTAGTACAGTGGTGCTACTGAGAGGATAGAAAGGCAAACTAAGCCAGCTTTATGGTGCTCAGAAAACATCTGCTAAACAAAGACAACGGTAAAGATAAAACAACTGAGTTCTCTTTGTGGTGGTTGACCCAACAATTAAAGAACTATCAGAGAGCTGCCCATTAGTAGTCAATTTATGAGCCGTTCAGAAAACAATTTTCTGAGACTTTAGCAGTAACTTTCAGACAGCCTCCTAATCTCCCTTTGTTTTGGCAAGTGTCACAGTATAAAAAGCTGTCTGACACTTTACAGCCTAGCTGGAGTGCAGGAGTGTATCACAAGGATTTTTGTCCCAGTGGAAGAGGTTTAGCAGGCAGAATTCTTAAATGAAATATAAACCTTCCAGGTCTGTCTGTTCAGTTTGCATCTTACATTGTCGAAGGACTGATGAGATGCCAGCAAACAATGCGCAAAAAGGCATAATAAATGGATTACAACATTGTCAGTGGTGGATCTGCTGATCCTTTTTTCAAACTTGTGAATGAAATTTCTCTGGATTATGTTTGTTTTTGCTAGATTTTGGGTTTGGGGTGAGAGGAGGAAGCCAATATTAGATTGGTAGGCTAGATTATGTGCATGAATTTAACGTTGCTTGGTGTGATAATGCTAAGATACCAAAATAATGACACTGTTGATCCAAAGCCTACTGAGATCAATAGGAAAAATTCCACTGAATTTTCAGAGCCCTGAGTCAGGCCATAAAACTGTCCCTTCTTAGCTTCAAACCTAGATATTTTTCACTGATCTAGTGCTAATAGATCTGCCATTACAATATCTGGTCTCCAATTACAGGGGTTGTTGGAAGTATTATTGCTCCGTTGCTACTGCATATGTTATTATCTTATGTCAGTTGTGGTGTAATCCCCTCTCCTCAGGCATCATCTAGTAAATCATTGTCATCTATGTGATGTGGGTTAACTGAAGGGAGAGGAAGTCCTGTGAATCAGTGGTAATAGGCATTAGCAGATTATAATGTTTTATTGGCTCCACATTACACCAGCTTTGAAATCTGAGGAAGACTTCCTCCCCCCAACCCTATGGAAGGATATGCATTTCTTATCTGCTGCCATACCAAGCTAGCCACTGGCTGACATATTTTCTCTTTCATTTTTCACATGCATGAGATCTCTCTCTCTTAAAATTTAAATGAGTTTTTTTTTGTGTATTGTAGCACTATTAATTTTTGCCTTTTGGAACAGTTCAAATGTTTAAGGTAAGACAATAAAAGCCTAGATTTTATTTCTGCTAAAACTCTTTTACAGTTGTGGGATGCTGGGAGTAAGAACATCATGTAGAATAATTAAGGCGCATCATTTTTAAGAACTAACATGGATTTAAAAATCCCTTTGATTTATTTGTCTTTTTAATTAAAGTTGAAATTTTAATTATTGTGCTAATTTAACTTAGTTATTAACATCAGCTATTCCTTTCATTACTGATAATTTTTCAGACATTTAAAAAATAATCTTGGAATACTTTTCTTCACTATTGTTAATCCATCCTTTTTTTGTGTATGATAATTTCAATAAATTTGAATTTTACATGAAGGAAAACAGAAAATACTACTAAGTCTGAGGTTTAGTAATAGGCTATCCTTCTAGAAAGTAGGAGAGTGCCAAATACTCATGGAAGTACAAAGAAAAAAATGTAAGTATGGTACACAAAAAAAACAGTGGGGTAGGCATAAAAATGGGGCAAAGGGGTGCACTTAATAGGATTTAATAGTGCTGAGATTTTTGTTTTCTCTTTGAAAAAAGAACCTTGGATTCATTAGTAAAGCTAGAATCTTCAAAGAAGCCCATAGGAGCCCAGCTGAGGCGTTGAATGAGGCTTTGAAAATCTGAGCCTAAGACAACTTACCCTAACCAAGTTTGGGTTCTCCTTCAATATTATATTTAGCCCTTTAAAAAGCTGTCACATTGTGCCACAGATGATAAAAGTGTGGGTGAAATGATTTTCTCTCGTCTTGAAATGCTTCATAGGCGCCTTCTGAGGGCTAATTAATATTAAGCACTTGGAGATTGCCAGGTGAAAAGCACTATATAAATGGGATATATGGGAAAAGTTATTCATCATGAAAATAGTGAACTATTTTTAAATATTTGTGCAAGATAATTTAGGGCTCCTCTGAGGTGCCAGGTTGACAGCACTGGGTGATCTGTTATCCACAGAATATATGCATTGTGGACAGTAGCACTGCAAGTTATCCCACCAGTGCTTCTGCCCTGTTCTAGGTGGAGTGCCTGCAGTTTCTTGCTTGCCTCTTGGCTCTGCTAAAACTGCTGGTTCGTCCTAGCTTTTGTGATGGTGGCTTTTCTAATATGGGTGGTTGCCTACTGTGAACAGGATGGCAACAATCTTTTTTCACTTCATTTTTTATTTTGTACTAATTAAGAAGGATGGTGATACCTTTTTGAATTGCTTGTCTAGTTCAACAGCAACAAAATTATTATGTAAAGGAAAGAAAGATCCCAGAAGGTGAAGGGGATGAAATGTGCATCTGCTGGTCCCCACCATTAATTCTTTCACCATTTCATGTGGAGATAGAAAATTGTGTTCTCATAAGATGCAAATAGCTGCTAAGATAATTCTTAGCCTTTTTATAAAAGCTAGAACAGAAAGTGGTTTGCTTGGAAAACACTGGCATTGTTTTGATTGTTTTGTTTTTGAAAATATTATGTAGAGAAATGTCACTGTAGTTACTTAATGGAAACAGTTTCAGATCATAAATTTTAATACAGCCTTTACACCTTGACTTGGTTATGCTACTAACAGCTGTGGCAAGCTACACAGATAAGATTTCCTTATTGTTGTGAGACAGTCATGATAATGGGCTGTTTTTATTTGTTTCAACTCATTTCCGTAAGAGGTTAGAAGTAAAAGGGTTGGGGGAGAGAAGTCATGACACAGTTTCTTCACTCTTAAAAGGGAAAAAGTGTATCACAGGTAAAAAAGTGCACTCATACTAGAGAGACCCTGGCAGTTTAGCCTGATTTTTTTTTTTTTGTAACTTGTGGATAACTCTTAGTTTTGTGTCTCAGAAAGAGAGAGCCCATTATTGCCATCTATGATATTTGCTTGGTATATTAGTTCAGATCAAGTAGGAGCTGAAGGAAATGTTCCAACTAAGGTGTTGATGTTTAGCTGGGATATCTAGCACTGCACTGGAGTGTTACAGCATCTTAGGCAGTATAGATAAACCTTGAACAAATTAATGCTGATCCTATAGAAGTAAGAATTAGTTCCTCCAGATAGTAAATGTTAGGCTGCAGTTTGAACTTATTTGCAATACTGAGAAGTTATTCACAGAAATATATAGCTGAAGTCGTTTGGGCTGTTTTTTTGTGAACTTCTGTTTACAATGTAGAGGGACGTGTTTTATTATTTACAAATCTTGCTTACTTGACCCTCTCTCAAGCTCTTACGGGGTACGTGGCCTTTTGCTTGCTTCAGTTACATTTCACTGACCAAGTCATGAATTTTCTTGATGATTTTTGTGCAAAATACTGTGTTCTGCTTTCTATTATCTAGGAATGTTATGTGTGCAAATGCATAGTTGCTGAGTTGGGCTATTTACTTTCCACTCTTGTTTTGGAGAGAGCTTATTCAAATGCTTCTGTAACCCCAAATATTTCACAGCTTTCCCTCACTTCTTTTATTTCTGTACTCAAGGGTTCAGTATTAGAGATCCAAATTCAATTGGAGGATGTCTGCACAAAATATTCTTACAGCCAATCAATGCCACTACTAATCTGGCAGAATAATGCCGCATATTCCCTTCCACTCCAGGGGGCTGCATTTGCTGCCTTTGCAACTCCCTGCCACCTGCCAGGAAAAGACCAGACTTGGCTCTGTGATACAGTGGTGTGGGGAATTAGGCATTGGGCTGCCAGGCTAGTAAAGGCAAATGCACTCAAATTAAACAGATATGTTCCTGATTCATATTGCTAAGAAATAGGAGAGAGGTCTCTTTGCAGTATCTGAACCAGCTTGGTAGGCTGCATGGTAATACTTGTCTCTGATGACAGCAATCCTCTAACATACCATAGGTTTAACGCTCTTAGGCAGCTCACTTTCTTTCTGGTATTGGTTTCTGGGAAGGATGAGCTGTCACCACTCTTGATGTGTGTAGAGAACAGAGGTCTCCTGAGATAAGGTTGTTCATTATGCTTCCTGAAGAACCATTAAATTTCTATCAGTGCAATGTGATCCACTCCTTGGGTAAAGACATTGTTTTCTGAGCCTTTTCTTCTAATCTAACCTCTACTTCCGTGATTTTTTTTCTAATTTTTAATCTACAAACAGCAAGAATGTAGAAATCTGTAAGTAACAATAATACATTATTTTCATGCAGAATCTTACAATGACAAGATGAAACAAATTATGCATTCTTGCTGCATTATCTGGTATGTTTAAGCCTTTATAAAATGAGACATATTTTATATCAGGCTGCTTTTGTATAAATTTGCTGGATTTTGGTTTCAGTTTCTATTTTTAAAAACACTTCAATATTGTGCCAATACTTCAAGGTGGTTGTAAGTATTATATGGTAACAACTGTAACATATAATCTTTTATTTTGGTTGAGGCTGTTTAGGCTGCTTCAGCTAAAAAATTAAAATAAAAAGTTGGTTTTAGTTCAAAAGCCTGTCATAGAAAAGCAACTGAAGTAAATTTAATGAGGTATTACATCTTTCTGAGGTCTGTGTGCATGCTAGGTAATAGCAATCATCTGATTTGTGAGTGTATACAAAAATGTGGAATATTTTTGTGCATAACAATAATATTGCATGTATATTGTACATTGCTGTATTTTTAGATGCAGCAGTATGTTCTATATTACCACTTTGCTCTGATATGTTACTGGCTGTAGAAAATTAACAAAGCTGGGATATCTTTATAGGGTGAAACTTTTTAATATCTGAAGCCATTTATATAATGCAATTAATTACAGAAAGTTTTCCAGGTAGGTAATGTATCTGTAATATAGTACATAATACATTTTACAATATAATACATAATATATTTTACAAAACTGTTTCAATCTATGTTTCTGCCAGTCTGAGCAATTGGCAAACAAATTAATTAAATTTGAGTTTATAATTTCAGAAACCATATTTCCTTAAAATACATACTCAGCCCAGCTGCTAAATCTTCCGTTCTGGGTTGTTTCACACATGCTTTGCGATCAACAGTTTCTTTTTCTGGGTAATGATAATAGTAAATCCAAATACTTATACAGATGAGATACAAATATTATCCAGCTAAACACTGTTCGCAGTCCTTTCATAGATTCTGTACATGTGTGTTTGATCACATGGAGTAATTGTGCTTATTTTGTCAATGCAGATCCCTGACCTATGCATTTGTTTATCTTTTGAATGATGCGTGTTATGTGTGGTGATTACCAATCATGTCTCTGAGACTGACAATATTTAGATGTAAATACATCAGTGCAAGCAGCGTATGTTTGTGGTCTAATTCAGCAGCATGTTTGTGACATGAGTCACGTTTTGGTAACTGGGAGGGCAAATTACTTGACAGCTGTTTCAAAAGAGAAAATAAGAATTGTTTGTGTTGTTAATTAGCATTTCTTTTTTTCTTTAATTACTGCACATTTCAAATATACTTAGTTAATTTTTTGGCACTTTTCAAAGGGCTAGAACATGTTTTTGTTTAAAAATCAGGAACATACCCACTGGAAAGCTTTCAAACTGAATGAGTCGTAGATCCCTGTTCTACGTGTAACCATTGTGTTAGGAACAGTGAGGGGAAATTTACCAGTATTCTTCTCTGTGAATTATTGTTGTCCCCGAGGAAAGGCTGTTACAAGAAAATATTTGTTCCTCTGTACATTTTAGTGCTTATATTTACAAATGTTTTTATAGGCTTATGGCTAAACTGTAGTAATTTGACAATTTGAAACTTCTATAATGGCACTGCAGGGAAAGGCTGCTTAAAATACTTTTAAGGGAGGATTAAAATAACATTATTCCTAGAGTGCTTAATATTAGTAAAACCGTTGGGTAGGCTGAAATAGCCACACTATAGGTTATGTAAATGTATCTCTTATAGACCTGGGCACTACTTTGGATTTCATCAGACTTGAGTTATGTAGTCTCTATGGGAGAGCTAAAGTGGTCATCAGTGATATGTAGATCTTGTGCTAGTCCTTTGCATAGGGTGTATTTCACCCTAAAATAGCCCTTGATGAAAATGGAGATGATTTCACTAGTGAGACAGACATGGTGTCCTTTTTATAGTAGTTCTAGCTATTAAAAACTGCTGAAAAATTTGTATTTTCCAAGTTTGGCCATTTCCTTTTTGGAAGAAAAAGTGGGAAAATAATAATGCTTTCTAAATAGTAGATCCTATAATTAACTTGGACAAAGGGAGATTAACAGCAAGTGGCAATTCACTGTTACAGCTCCACTTTCAGCAGCTGAGGAAAATCTGTTGTACTTTACATTAGCAGGACATTGAAAAAGCTTAAAAATGATGAACACAATAAAATACTACAGACAATAGTAATGTGTCATTTATGCAGTAAACTGTACAAGATATTGCAAATGGTATAAACTATGTTGCAAACAATGTCTTTGATTTATTTAAATAGCTATAATCTCATTATGTGATAAGGAATCCCAGAACCTCCAAATATAAATGTGGGATATAGGCAAAGAGAAAACTTGCAGCCACATCAGTGATCCATATTACTGATATGTCAGGAGTGGTTTCTGTACGAATTAGAAGTTATAGGATTGTCACCATTGTTACTGCTACCTTTCAGGGTAGGTAATTTTTGTGATGCAAGAGAGAGATGGTTTTCATAGTGTATGGTACCTAAATGAGACAAACTAAGAAGGTGATGCAGTCAGCCTCTCAAACGAGCAAAAAATAACCTTGTCAAAGAAATCTTTGAGTATTAAGAGGCAAAACAACTACCCAAAATATTTGCATGGTTAAAAAAAAATAGCAAAACTCCTTTTGTTTGCCTTTGTGTGGTTTATCACTGATTAGAGTAGCTATGCAGTTTTTCTTCAATTGGAAAAAAAAAAAAAAAACAGGATAGGGTTCGGAGTCCTGAAGAGGTATTTTTGATGTGCATTTTATACTAAAAAGGAACCAGAGAGACTTCTTGAGAGACTGTTTACCAAGTCAAAATTAAACTTTAAAGAAAGAAGTGGAGTAGAACTCAGTGAAGGGATAGTTATAGGCAACTTCATAGTGAAAGGAGCAGATCCTTAGCCCCTAGAGTAGTTAGGTTACTGGAGCAACTAAAATCTTTATCTGTAACAAACCAGCAGAGATCAGATGTTTCTGCAGTAAGAGAGAGACACCTCCACTCTCCCCTTTGAAGAGATGCTAATGGCTGGTAGGCATCTTGTTTGGAATTATTTCAGTAGGACTTGAACAGATGTGTTGGTGGTTTTAGGTTTATTAGTCTTCCTTTTTGTACATCTTCCTAACATTGAGCTTTGTTTGAATGCTTAACTTCATGTATTCTGTCTGTTACTAAGTGCGATCTCAAGGAAGAGGTTCCTCTTACCTGACTTCAGACATCAATGATATGAAGGTCTATGCCTTATCTGGACACCATGTTGTCTTTCTGTAGTCAATGGAAAGAGGTGGTGATTTTTAGGTTATGATTCATCTGAACTATTTTGGGTGAGACAAATCATGTTCCAAAAGTGCCTGTTTATCTCCTCAAACTAGAGAGAAACGACTGAATGACCAGCTTAGACTTGCACATCTGTGTTTGCTGAGATGTATCATGCCCAAGGTGATCCTGCAGCCACTAGGTGCTTTGTTTTTCCTAGAGATGCAAATCTATTTACTAGTGGTATGTGATTTTACTTAGACTACCTCACTGTCTTGAGACGTATTTCAGGACACTGAGGAGTGGAGAAGTGCTTTGTTCTAAGCAGATCAAAGCCATGAGCTTTCCATAGTGACAGACAGGTAAGATGTAGTTGGTGGTAATCATATGCAAGGCAGTTCTATAAAAAATTTTAGGAGTATTTCCAATGTGTTACCTCTCATCCTTTGTGGTTCCACATTTTCAGTAAAGCTTCAGAGTGTCTGGATATTCCTCTGTGCTCTAATACCACATTATTTCCAATTAAAGTTCTTTTAAGGTAACCTTTTAATAAATTTTAAACTTTGAGGTGCTCAGGTACAATTGATAGTAGTGTTTTGATAAATTGAAATGCAATTGTATACCTGCTATACTGAAGGTCTACTTAAGTTTTGCCTGAATTGATCAAGAACTAGATAAGCCAAACTTAAGCCTAAACAAAAGTTCATTTAGATCCTTAGGTTAACAGAAGAAACTTTTGAATGTGGATGTGGCTTAAAGCTTTAAGGATTCAATCAGTGGGTAAAAATATATGGAGTGAGCAATTGCCAGCGTTGGTGAAGAGTGATATACAATGCATGAAGAATGTAAAAGCTAGATATACTGAGAAAAAATTTTAAGCTGAATTTTAAAAGATTTCCTAGAGCATTCAGATCTATTGGGCTGTAAGCTAACTTACCTAGACGGTCTTTCTGAGCTCTAATGTAAACCAGTTTATGATCCTGTGATTGTGAAGGCAAATAAACTTACACTGTTAAAGGTCCTCTTCCTAGTTCATGGTTAAGATGTATCAGGTGCTGCTGCTTTTTATCTGCAAACATTCTTATATACTTTTTGTCGCTTGAATCTGTTTCTATAAAATTTATTTGTAATCCTTTTGCATTCCTTTTTTTATTTTTAAACACTTGTCTAATTTGCTCAGCCTTTTCTCTGCTTCGCTGTCTCTAGGAGCTGGTTGTTGATTCGGCCACATGTTTAAGTCGATCGAATTAACTGCAAGAGACTAGTCTGGACACGTGTAGAATACTGAGGCATCAGACCTGGTGAGGCATTGCTTGCAGTGCTTAATCAGGAGCCATATGTAACTTCTTGGGATAAGCACAGGGTCACCTGAAAAGGCTGCTACTGAACAAATATTGAAAAAATTAATTGGCAACTTTTGAAGCACCCATGAAATTGTCAGAGACATGTTCTTGGAAGATAGGTATGGTTTTTGCTCTATCACTTGTAACAGGCATAGAGTTAAAAATATTCTGAAAAGCAGCTAGCTCTTTGACCAAATTGAGTAATTTAGCAAGTCATAGAACACCAAGAGTGGCTGTGTGGTTTAATGGTATTTTTAAGATTTAAGGATTTAGATATATCAAAGTGGGCGATGTATCTCCTCATTTCCGGTGAGGCAGGGGAGGTGGGTTTAACTGTTTCATTTAATTGGTGATCCTTCAGTACACTGTTTACAGAAACATAGGAATATAAAAATTGTTCAAAATAGTAATATATGTGAAACTTTAGTGTATGCCTCTGTTTCTCTTACTCATAGCCTAGGAGCCAGAGAGAATACACTTCCCCTCAGACAGCATTGCCATTCACGGAATAGTAGCAAATATTTGACATTTGTGGGGTGTCAAGACATACCAGATATATTAGTCTCCACAGAGTTACCATATAACTAGGTATTTCCCAAAGCATTCCCCTTTTTTCTGCCTGGAAATTTTATAAAGTGGTCAAAAAGAAGTATTTAGTAATTTGTCTGGGATTTCTGGTGTCTTGGCAATCTAGTTAGAGCAAGAAGTGTAAACGACTAGAAGTCCCAGAAGAATGGCCACTGCTCATGCACAGATCAGCTACATCTTTTTTTCAGCCTGCAGATCAAAACTTAAGAGCGACAGAAAGGAAGTTTAATAGCTCCCTAGGAGACAAAATTTCGAAGGTATGCAAGCTGTGCTATTTTCAATTAGCCTTTCTGTTTCTCATGAGTCTAATAAATTTCTCTGTCGTGTTCTGTGGCTACGTGCTTTTTGGGAAAGACAGGCCAGGAAAGCGAGGTGGTGGAGTTGCTCTTTATGTGAGAGAGCAACTGGAATGTATTGAGCTATGCCTAGCGGTGGATGAAGAGCGAGTTGAGAGCTTATGGGTAAGGATCAAAGGGCAGGCTAGCATGGGTGACACTGTTGTGGATGTTTACTACAGGCCACCTGACCAGGATGAGGAAGTCGATGAGGCCTTCTACAGACAGCTGGAAGTAGCCTCACGATCCCAGGCCCTGGTTCTCATGGGGGACTTCAACCACCCCGATATCTGCTGGAAAGACAACACAGCTAGGCATAAACAGTCCTGGAGGTTCCTGCAGAGCATTGGTGACAACTTCTTGACACAGGTGGTGGAGGAGCCAACAAGGAGAGGTGTGCTGCTGGACCTCGTACTAACAAACAAAGAAGGCCTGGTGGAAGATGTGAAGGTCGGGGGCAGCCTTGGCTGCAGTGACCATGAGATGGTGGAGTTCAGGATCCTGTGAGGAGGCAGCAGGGCACTAAGTAGGATCGCAACCCTGGGCATCAGGAGAGCAAACTTTGGCCTCTTCAGGGACCTACTTGGAGGAATCCCATGGGTGAGGGCCCTAGAAGGAAGGAGTGTTCAAGAGAGCTGGTTAATATTCAAACATCACCTCCTCCAGGCTCAAGAGCGGTGCATCCCTATGAGTAGGAAGTCAAGCAAAGGAGGTAGGAGACCTGCATGGATGAGCAAGGAGCTCCTGGCAAAACTCAACCAGAAGAAGGAAGTCTACAGAAAGTGGAAAGGGGGAGAGGCCACTTGGGAGGAATATAGGAACGTTGTCAGAGTATGCAGGGATGTGACGAGGAAGGCTAAGGCCCGTTTGGAATTAAATCTGACTAGAGATATCAAGGACAACAAGAAGGGCTTCTTCAAATACATCAGTAGCAAGAGGGAAAATGTGGGGCCTTTGCTGAATGGGGTGGGTGCCCTGGTGATGAAGGATGCAGAGAAGGCAAAGTTACTGAATGCCACCTTTGCTTCAGTCTTTACTGCTCAGGCCAGCCCTCAGGAACCCCAGATCCTGGAGGCAAGAGAGAAAGTCTGGAGAAAGGAAGACTTTCCCTTGGTGGAGGAGGATCGGGTTAGAGATCATTTAAGCAAACTTGACACCCACAAATCCATGGGCCCTGATGGGATGCACCCACGAGTGCTGAGGGAGCTGGCGGACGTTATTGCTAGGTCACTCTCCATCATCTTTGAAAGGTCCTGGAGAACAGGAGAGGTGCCTGAAGACCGGAAGAAAGCCAGTGTCACCCCAGTCTTCAAAAAGGGCAAGAAGGAGGACCCAGGAAACTACAGGCCAGTCAGCCTCACCTGCATCCCTGGAAAGGTGATGGAGCAGCTCATCCTGGAGGCCATCTCCAAGCATGTGGAGGACAAGAAGGTGATCAGGAGTAGTCAGCATGGCTTCCCCAAGGGGAAATCGTGCTTAACCAATCTGATAGCGTTCTATGATGGAATGACTGGCTGGGTAGATGAGGGGAGAACAGTGGATGTTGTCTGCCTTGACTTCAGCAAGGCTTTTGACACCGTCTCCCATAACATCCTCATAGATGAGCTCAGGAAGTGTGGGTTAGATGAGTGGACAGTGAGGTGGATTGAGAACTGGCTGAATGGCAGAGCTCAGAGGGTTGTGATCAGAGGTGCAGAGTCTAGTTGGAGGCCTGTAGCTAGCGGTGTCCCCCAGGGGTCAGTCCTGGGTCCAGTCTTGTTCAACTTCTTCATCAATGACCTGGATGAAGGGACAGAGTGCACCCTCAGCAAGTTTGCTGACGATACAAAACTGGGAGGAGTGGCTGATACGCCAGAGGGCTGTGCTGCCATTCAAAGAGACCTGGAGAGGCTGGAGAGGTGGGCGGAGAGGAACCCCATGAAGTTCAACAAAGGGAAGTGCAGGGTCCTGCGCCTAGGGAGGACTAACCCCCTGCACCAGTACAGGTTGGGGGTTGACCTGCTGGAAAGCAGCTCTGCGGAGAAGGACCTGGGAGTGCTGGTGGACACCAAGTTAAGCATGAGGCAGCAATGTGCCCTTGTGGCCAAGAAGGCCAATGGTATCCTGGGCTGCATCAGGAAGAGTGTTGCCAGCAGGTCGAGGGAGGTGATTCTGCCCCTCTACTCAGCCCTGGTGAGGCCACATCTAGAGTACTGCGTCCAGTTCTGGGCTCCCCCGTACAAGAGGGATGTGGCACTACTGGAGCAAGTCCAGCAAAGGGCTACAAAGATGATTAGGGGACTGGAACATCTCTCCTATGAGGAAAGGCTGAGAGAGCTTGGCCTGTTTAGCTTGGAGAAGAGAAGGCTGGGAGGAGATCTTATCAATGTGTACAAGTATCTTAAGGGAGGGTGTCGAGAGGATGGGACCAGACTTTTTTCAGTGGTGCCGAGCGTCAGGACGCGAGGCAACGGGCACAAACTGAAACACAGACAATTCCATCTGAACATGAGGAAAAACTTTTTCACTGTGAGGGTGACAGAGCACTGGGACAGGTTGCCCCGAGAGGTGGTGGAGTCTCCTTCTCTGGAGATATTCAAAAGCTGCCTGGACACAATCCTGTGCAACGTGCTCTAGGTGACCCATCTTGAGGAGGGGGTTTGGACTAGATGATCTCCAGAGGTCCCTTCCAACCTCAGCGATTCTGTGATTCTGTGATTCTGTTCACTGAGACAGTCTCCATATGTGAGAATACCATTTAACATCCGTATAGGCATACTGTTAATTTTATTTTTTGATAAATTGTATTTTTTTGTCCACTCCTTCTATAGCATGCCAAGAATATTCTCCCTCATCTTTCCCTGCATTTCCGGCTCAGTGCTGTCTTTCCTTTTGTCCTAATGAGATTGTTGGTAGGTTCTGCAGAGTATGTATCTTCTTTTTAAAAGTAGATCTATGGACACTTATTCTATGTGCAGTGTTATAACAATACAATATGCTATTGAACATGTGCACAAATAATGGTTTTTCATTTTCTTCCTTCCGATTCCCAAATTTTATGTGTATAAAAATTACACCATACCATTTCTGAGAGGAGACATTGTTTCTATTTCAGCAGTATAGAGTAGCACCCAAAATAGCTTTGGACAGAAACGGAGAAGTATCTCACTGAAATTGGAGAAGATGTACATAAGAAATTGAAATAACTACTCAAGCTGGAATCTCACTGAAATTGGAGAAGATGTACATAAGAAATTGAAATAACTACTCAAGCTGGAATTTGGCCAGTGCAGCACCCCTGTAAGACACACGTTGATAAGTAGACACTTCATATACCAATCAAAAGAATTTCATCTCTAGCAGCACAATGTCTGGTAAGTTCACCAAATTTCAGTTAGATCTGGTGCTCAATCATATATCTTGGCACAGAGTACTGTGCATGAAACAGAACTGTCTTCCCTCACAAAATCTGTGGGAAAGACGGTAATAAAAAGCTGGAATGGACTACCTCTCAAAAATACATGTTGTATTTACTTTCGTACACATTCTATATCTCTGATGCCCAATGGCTAAAGGATTGGATGATGAAAGAGATAAGACATTCCTGTCTGGTACTGTTTGCAAGATTGAATTAAATTGGTACATAACAACAGCTCCAAATTCTGTGTATAGCATTCAGTCTGTTTGATGGAGGTTGCTAAGAAAGATAAGAGGGCCTTGAGAGACCCCAGCAGTTCATCTGACTAGTGTTAGAAGGCTGTTACCAAAATCCAAGCCAGCTCCATTCTGGAATGGATCTGTAACTACTGTATATAAAAATAAGAAATGGGAGTTGTTTCACCAGTTAGAGCAATGGTTTCTGAGCATATGGGAATCTGGAATGTCCCCAGATACTGCTAGGGGACATTCTGCATTTTTTAACTTTGCTGGCTAAATCACTGTGTGAACCAGTGTAAGTGTGTGCATTCAGCCTGATGAAACAACGGCAGTCAGCATCCTGCTTTGCAGAACAGCATTAGAAGAACTTAAGAATTAGATTCCCATTGTAATCTTTTTGTTTATTTTTTTTCTTTAATGTCTACAAATCTGTTGCTCCTGAAAATAAGTATTTTAACTGGCATTGGCTAGAGCCAGGAACAAGTGTAAACAATTGTAATTTCTTCCTGACCAATAATGTAATGACTCCAGCATAGCATGCTGCGTTGAAGAGAAGAGGAGTAATAAAAACATTTTGCCCTATGAAGAAAGGCAGAGGATAGGATGACACAACTTATAGACATACAAAGTGTTTCACCTAGATACACACTTAACAAAGGAAGTTAAGTGCCATCTCTGGACTTGTCTTTATATGATTGCTTTTCATCTGAGTAAATACCACTGCATTGATTGGAAAGAACTGCATACACTGTTGCAGCTTTTTGTATCATTGTGCACCAGGAGTGTGTCTGGACCTGTTTTATTGCTATTTGGACCAGAAGTAATTTTATATCTGAAGAAATAATTCTGTAGGCAAATCTCATTGCTTTGAGGTATTTTGTTGGCTTACCGGCTGCCTTCCCAGATTACTTTCATCTGTTGCAGACAGGCCTTTCTATGGCACTTTTATCATCCATGTATGCTGAGAACAGACATTGGCTGCTCATTCTGAATGATGACTAAAGGCAGGGTTCTTTGATGTTGCTCTCAAATCCTCCCAAGAATCAACATCTTCCTCTTTCCTGATAACTCTTTACATGCTTGAGCATTATGCTTGCAGTTAGACCTATACAGAGGTCCTAAATGCTTTCTCCCTGTGGGAAAAAACTACAAGGGAAGTTAAGAAGCTTCCATGATTAGAGATACGTGTTTGAGGCCATTGTGAAGCTATTGTTGTGGATATATTTTTGGGATCCCATTGGGATGCCACATCACCTAGAGGTTTCATAGAAGCGCATCAAGGATGGCAGTTACATCTCTGACATCCCTCAGCTGCATGTCTGAAATGAAAAGCTGAATAACATTTTTGGCAAAATGTTAGTGGTGAGTCTCATTTTATGGCAATAGCCTGAAGGATCAATCCTGTGGACAGTGGGGCAGAGGATTCCTTGCATGAAGAATGTGCCCCACTGCTCATCTCAAGGGAGTCATGGAACTTCGACAGCTTGACCTACACTCCCATCCCTTCTGTCAGCCAGGCTGCCATCCCTGGCAGAAAATAAGGGGAAGTATGTTTGTGTCTTGCATTTACTCTAGCTGTATACTGAGATTTACAGCTGACACTTGTTTTTGCTCCTGGCATAAACACAATCATGTTTGAAAGATGCAAACAGGTAACATATTCAATGTCTGCTTTTTACCATCCCCCAGCCCCTCAAATTTTGCATGCTCACAATAGCTCCCGACTGTGATCAGTGAACATGCCTCTTTTTTTGCTGGTACTCCCCGTCAACCTGCAGCTTGCATGTCCACATATCCTTCAGTTACACCTTCCGTAATGTGTGTACAACTGCGTGTATCACTTCGCCTAAAGACCCCTCCACCCCTAACTCAAGTCATGTGCTGCTCTACCCTGCAGCACTGATCACCTTGTCATCAGTTTGCTTTCTGATCAAAAAAGACTTGGTCAAAACACACACAGCTGATTCTTTGAGCACTACACCATTTATAAATATACTTTAAGTATGAGCTCCATTTTAATAACAAGGTACTAATACTGAAAATCAGTATGAGTTTGTTTTCCCTGTAAAATTTGCATGGCTTTTTCTATCAGCATATGCAGAAAATCATTTCTGTATCAATATTTCCAGAACAGCTTTAAAAAAACCATAACTCTCAAATGCTCTTAACTATAAATCCCTTAGCAATGCCTAAGCCTCCTCTGAGCTCCATTTTGGGTATTATCCTACACACAAACAATAAAAATTGAAAAGCACAAATTACAGCCACAGTTTTGTCCCTGCACCTGCTTCAAGCCCACTGCAAAGTAGCTTTAATGGTGTGGCCAAGCTTGGGAATGTCAAAACAGGAAATAAATAAAATTCTGGAAAGAGAGAGTGATCGGAGGGGGGGGAGGGGTTCTAATATACTTCTTTTCCGCATCCTTGCTGACGGTAAATACAACAAAGCAGTGTCTTAGTATGCAACCTACCAGGTAGCCCTCAGAATGCAGTGTAGTAAGTCAGAGAGTTTTAATACATCAGGCCACCGACAATGGGATGAAGCCCAGAAAAAAAACTTACTGTCTCTCGATTTTCCCGAGGTTGTAAGGCAACTCTTTCCATGTAGTGCCAAGGAAACAGAACAACACACAGTAATTGCTTGCAATTTTTTTCCCCTGTAACGGGGTTGACTTGCATCATCCAGACTCTCAAAGGATATTTGTGTTAACATTAACCAAGCATTTAGTGAATGTACCAGTTAAGGAAAAAAAAAAGGGGGAGGGGACCTTTAGAGAGCTTGCTTCTGGAAAATCCTAGCAGCGTAAACTTTTCAAGAACAACTTGTGATGACAGTAATGGTAATATAGAAGGGATAGCTCTGGTTAGTAACTCCAGATATAATCTAGGGTTGTTCCCCACTAGTAACCTGTGGTTTATAGTGAAGTAAAACCAAAAGTTATTTCAGGTACATTTAGTCTGAATTACATCCATCTAAATTTAGGCATGCAATAGAGGTAGCTAAACCAGAAGCTTAATTACCCTGAATGTCTTCCATAGTGTGTCTCTAGAGGAGTGATTCAGCAAGCTACAATCAGAAATACTTCTGGAAAATACTTTCTTCCTTTTGTTATGTGGTAAGAAAGTCTAGGGAAGGATGCTCCTAATTTGGGTAGCTCACTTACTCACTTTAGGCATGCATTTGTAGTGCTAAATGCTTAATCTGCCAGCCTATATGTATCTGCAAATGATCAGAGATTATCATTGAATGACTGCTACATGCCTGTTAAAGGAATAAAATTATAAAAAAGGCTCTGATTCTTCTTGTCTTTTTTAATTTTATGAGAAAACCTAGTAAAATTTATGCTATTAAGTATGTAATCATTAGATTTTCTAGAACACTTTTGATATTTTTCTTCTGTGATTGCTTGTATGTTAAATATCACTGTAAAATGGTAAATAAGAAATTGGGTGCCACTATTTATAAAAAAAAAAAAAAAAATTGTCAGCCAAGAGCATTTAATTACAGCTGTTTATGTTGAAAAGGCTGAAGACCACTGAACAATGTACTGGGTGGAATGAGTAAGAATTGCCACCCTGTGCTTTGCATGTTAAAAGTAATGAGGCCAGTCCAAACAAAATTATTTGTATTCTGTCCAACTTTGGCTTGAAAACACTATACAGTTCCACAGAACAGCCTAATTGCCTCGTATGATATAATTGCCAGGCATGGGGAATAATATAATTTACATGTCTGACCATAAAATGAACCAGAGAAACTGCTTGTTTTTAGCAGCTTGGTTTTGACTTATCTGAGCTCTAAAATTGTTGCAAATTTAAATCCAGATGTTGGCTGCTGCAGCAGGGTTTAATGTTTCATATTCCCATGTCCTGGAATTATGGACTTGTGGATTTTGTGTATCCCTGGAGCTGTCAGAATTGGGGGAATTGCATATTGTGCCTAGGAGGCTCCACATAAGGGTGAGAGCATTATGTGCATGAGACCATTACGTGCATTAGCTCAGGCCTCACTGCACTTGAGTCTCCATGGAAATGGAGGTGAGAAGAAGCTGGGTGTACTTCGGCTAATGGAGCCCTACAGGCATCAGGGATCTTGGGCCACGTTAGATACACATTACCACACACTTCAGAAGCAGCCTGAATAATTGTGAAGATTATAAAATACTACTGAAATTGATCCGCTTCTTAATCCAGTAAAAATTCTAAATTATGACAGTTTTTACCAGTGCAGTATTTCTGAGCACCTTCTCTTTTCTGGGTTGCCAACATGCCTTATAGTCTTGTGTATTTCAGTGACTTGTGCATGGTGCTCTAAGTAATGAATAGAAAGGTACTCTGCAAGCATTTGAATCTGCTTTGCCAAATATTTGGATCTACTTTGCCAAGTATTTGAACCCACTTTGCCAAGTATTTTTGTAATTTACTTCTCATCTTTGTTATTGCAAACCATTAGAAGGTGATACTCAGAAGTCAGAATAGCAAATAAAATTGGTTATATGCTTAGGTAACACATCAGGCTAAACCTATGTTTGGAAAACAAATTTCTAGCTTGGTATGTGTTCTGTCATGTAGTAGCTTTGTATGTAACTATTTATATTCCTATAATTTTGCCATACAGATGCATCTTCTAGTTACTTCTATTTATTTTTTGAACAGATGTATCCTTATTGCATGATTAGTCCTTTCCTGATACCATGTGTGCATATATATATATGTGAAGATACATATATATGGTTAAGAAAATTGTGGGGGTGAGAATAACTGCAATTTTATTCCTTTTTGGAACACTCTCTAGTCTGACAGAGAAATTATGTCTAGTACATGCTGTCAATGTTTCTTGGTATCAGCATTCTGCCCTTCCTTTCCTCACACAATTGGGTTTATCCCCCTTGTAGAATCACCTGACAAATAGTCACAGCTTACGCCTTTCTCCTGTTTATTAATAACTGGATCACAAAAAAAAAAAAAGATTACTATCTTAGTAGTGGGACTAGGTCTCCTGTTTTATTATTATTATTATTCACTGCCATCAAAAAAGAATTGCATAAGAACCCTCTATGCCTCCAACCTTTATGCCTTGGGTAAAAATGCAAAACTGAGAATGAAAATAGCCAGAGAAATCTAACACTCCACTAACAAAGAAACCTGAAACTCAACAGTATGATTTATTTGGCATGGCATGAGCCAGTGACATCTTCCATTAAAAATATAAATGCAAATGCAGTTCAGATCCTCCTAGAAACCGGCGGCAGACTTCAACTGCCAATTCACAGCCTTCATTTCTGAGACACTCATATTTAGGCACATAGGTAAAAATTTGCAGGCAGCTAGATATGGTTTTCTTTTTTGGAGGCAAACTTCAGCCATTTTGGCCTAAGTATAGATGAGTTACACTGGAGTGTTCACCAAACTCTTACCTCTTAGGTCAGGTTAAGTCAATAGCAACATTGGCAATGACCCCACTGGTCTATGAAAATAATCTTTTCAGTGTCATCTTGGAGACAGATTGCATGTCCTAGCATATACCATTCAATACCCTATTGACACACATTCCTTATTCCATGTGCAATAGTAAAGTCATATGGTGAACGTTATGCATTTAAAATGAATTAAAATTGCATTCAAATTAATTTCTATGTGAGCTTCATCCACTCAGTTAATTCAGTTCAAACACAACTGGCTTTAAATTGCAATTAAGGCATCAATATTCTATGATTTTATTGTCAAGCAAGGCAGAAAAAAGATACTTAGGCTCTTTCTTTTATCATTATTAATATAACTTTACCTTTCTGGCAAGCAAATCATGTTTGTGGTGACTTTTTTTCCAAGTTGCAGCTCTCAACAAAAGTTGGGTGTGGGTGAGAGGGCTTTTATTTATTTATTTTTTTATTTATTTTTGAGTTGTCCTATTGGCTAGGACTTAGTTGCAGGTTTTCTCTGTGATGCTGTCAGTGTCATACTGGTTATCACCTTCCTAAGGCACTAAGATGATGGTGTAAAATTTTCATCTATGCTCTCTTAAGTTAAATAGTCTTTTCTCTTTCCTTGAACTTTTCCTTGACAGCAGTAGCTTCAAATCACTAGGTATTCTCTGTGAACACTCTTGAGTGTGTGCTCTGTGATGTGGAGGGGGGACAGATCGGATCGTGTATAGTGCCGTAGTATTCAATCACAAAACACCATGAGCTCCTCTCAAAAAAAAACCAAACAAAAACTCACACGAGGTAAACAGATAATCATTTATAAAGAATGACAGCAAACTGCAAATCAGTCTTGATGCTTTTTTTTTTTCTCTCAACAGGTTCACAGGCAGGATGTAACCTTATGTAAGATGGAAACCTGTGAAGAAAGATACAGATAGCAGTTGGAGTTAAAAGTAGCGGATGAATATTTCTCTTCTTAAGTGTCAGCTTTTTTAAAACGCTATGGTGATTTGGAAAGTCCCAAGAGTGAACTGCAAAGTTTTCCTCAGCTCAATCGATGGTTTTTTTAGTTATTTCTCCAAGTCATTGATGTTCAGAGATGGCGTGTGATGGAAAAAGCACCATGTCTGTGTGTTTGTAGCCCCTGTTTTTTTGGATTAGTTTGCTGTATTGCTGAACCAATTTCGTTTTGAAGGGCAAGGAGTGAATGTGATGGATTTATCTTCAGAAATGAACAAACATGGAAGGAATCCAGTAAGTCACAAGCTAGAAGATCAGAAGAAGGTAACATTATTTTTTATTATACTTAATTATCTTTGAATTGTAAACTCTTTGGTGATTTTTAGTAAACTGGAAACAAATGTGCTTTAGATGATGAAGTAGCCTGCCTTTGTGCTCACACAGTATAGCAGTACAGTGAAGTGCTGTTATGGGACATTGCCTAGCAATTTCATTTCTAAAACTGCCTGATTGCCTGGTAATTTTGTGTCAAATGCTCAATGAATTTGTCTAGCAAATTGGTTGGCAAAACTCTTATTCACTATCAAGGCTGAGTTGATGCCAGAAACCTTCTGATCTGGAATAAGTATCTGACAGTGGTCTAACATTGTTAGAGATCTTTGTCCTTTACATGGAATGTCTTTCTATTGTATTCCAGCAATTGTTCTGTATAATTTGGTTACCTGATAATCTATTGTTGTTATTATTATTTTTCAAGTTTGATCTGTCAGTACTTTAAAGTAGTTTAAACAAGTAAATTCACATGCCTACAATACAGAAAATCCTTTTAGAAATTCTATTGTGATAGACTGTCCCAAATGTGTACAAAGACAAAGGGACTGAGACTGTCCCTTGCCTTCCCAGTCCATCTGTGTTACTGACTTAGACTTATGTTGACTATGTTCTGGAAAATGTTTTTAATACTTATTTCATAAACTTGAATTTCATGCTTTATAACTTCTGCAGGTCCTTCTGCTACTTTGCTGTGCTTTATTAGTCTTTTGATACTGCATTCATAGATTTCTCCTGAAAATAGATTTTTTTTAAATTTCCAGTTTATTAAATGTTCAAAACTCTTTAATGCTTTGTTAGTAGACTAGGAGGAATCCATCAAACTCAGTTTCAAAAAAATTTAAAAATTCCTACCCAGCCCTCTCATCACATTCATTAACCTGCTTTGTTACTTATATTTCTCAAACTTTCCTTAACATAAGCAGTACATAAATAAAATCTCTACCAGCGATGTCTAACAGGCTGTATGGATTTTTCAGAATATGCAACGGTTGGGCAAAAACAAGACTCACTCAACCCCCGTCATTGTTTTAGTAGACTGTAGATGGAAAAAACTATACAGTATAACAGTATAAATAAGTATTTTTGGTTCACTGTGCAAAGAAACAAAATCTCTCCTCTTTCCAGATCACTGAAGTAATAGTATGACATAGAAAGTGAAACCATCTTCCTTCCTCCCACTCAGGTGAAAGAACTGATAGGCTTCAGTAGTTAGAGAAAGGCATTTTTAGGCAATTTTGAGGTTACTGTAATGAGTAATGACTTTTCATTGTCTCAGGTTTATTTGTTGTTCTTCTACCAGTAATCTCTCTGCATTGATGCGACCTTTCCAAAATAGTTGGCCCTAAGCACCCTCAGTATGTGCCTGTGTCTGAGGATGCTGTAGTTCCCTGAGCTGTGGTACTGGCCCCGTACATGGCCATCTCATGTAGCCATGCATGTTAGATTTGGATCAGGTGTGGGCACCAGTCGCACTTCTATTGAAACAGGCAGAGCATATGACATAGGGTTTTACATCTGATTAACGTCTTTTATGCCCGCTGAGGGATGACAGACTTTTGACATATTCTTCCTGGTGTACCTGGGCTCTGATGTAAGGTCTGCACCAAGTGTTATCCAGCAGAGAGAGTTCATTCTGGTGTAGCATTTTGTGTCAGTGGTACACTTAACCTACTATTAGGCCTTAAAATGAGATTTACTGGCCTCTTTGAATTATAACATAGGTTCAATGAGACTGTTAACATCCAAATCATATATAAGACTGCAGGTTATGTACTTTATTATTATATAGGCTTATAATAAGTGCTTGCGTTATTCTGGAATTTTGGTATGAAAGTCACAGGCTAATAACTTTTAAATAATTTTGACCTTGTTTGGAAAGATACAAATTGGTGGAATTTTCTGGCAGCATAAATAAAACTGTTGTAAGTCCCAGAAAATCAAACACTTGGCTTTAGTGCTTCTGTAGTGCCTATGCGTTAATCTAAGTTGTTTAGTCATAGCAGATAGCCCTTTAAAGTGTAGAGAATTGCTGGAAGTATACCAGGATAACACATGTGATGAAATTATTGGGAAAATATATTCAGCCTTTGAGCAGTTTTTGTAATGGAACGGACACAGAGATATGTGATAGGAGATAACTGGTTTAGAGCTTGAGACTTTCTCCGATGCATAATTTCCACTCTTCTGTGGCACAAAAGCAAAGCTAAGCTGAGAAATATTAGCATAGATCTCAACATCCGGTGTATTACTTTCTGAACCCTTATATCTGATTTAGACTCGAGCATGTTTGAGTCCCCCTCTTTTCCTCCTCCCTCTTTTTCTCAAAAGGAATTTTTTTCCTTTATGTCTAATACTGGCAGATTCGCTTACAGAGACTGACTTTTCAGATTGCCTAGGAGGAGAAAGATTGTTTCAAAGAGGATCTGTTGTACCTCAAGGTCAAATGTTTTCTTTGAGTGAGCTTGTGGATATTTTATCCAGCTGTAGAAGAATCATGCAACGACCAGTGAAAAATCTGTAGCTGCTAAAAGTCTCTGGCCCTGTGATGTGATTGATACTGAAGAATTAATTGTGATGATAAAACAGAAGTCTGATTTGTTTTCATTACATATAGGAATCCTAAGTAATAATCTAATATCAATGATATGCTAGTAACTGTTTTGTTAATAAAAGGTTAGTATTATATTTTAATAAAATGACTCTTTAAAAGCAGTGGGAAATACAAGCAGTAGTAGTCTGGCTATTTCTTTGTTACATCTGATACAAAGCAAATTTAGAAATATGTTGGATAAAAATGAGTGAAATAAAAATGAACTATTTTGGGAAAAATTGGCTGACTTACTGCATTCAGTTCAGTCCATGGATATCCTAGTGCTGCTCTACCTGGATCACACCTGGCAGAAGTCAAGCTGAACCTCTTGCATAGTTCATGTTCTAATATTAATGAAAAACATTGTGTTCTGGGAAAACTTAACTGTTGTGTTGCTGCAGTATGTGTGGCAGTGGCCTGTTTTCACCATGGGAAATTTAAAAAAGAAAAGAAAAAAGGTACCTAATAAAACTTTCTCCTTTTAAAATAGATATATAAATCTTTTCAGGTCATCTTAAAATGCAAACTGCCTTAATATTTAGTTTTTTAACAGTTTCATTGCATAGTACATGCTATACGGTTACTTTCATCTGATTTGGTATACATTTTTGGGCCTGGACAGCTATATTTACAACATCTTCATTTTGATAGTACATGAACTATCATGTTATAGGACACTCAGATATGCTGCTTATCTCAAAACCCATCAATTGCTATTACCTGCATTTTAAATAGGCGCATGCTCATTGTACAGCTGCAAAACTGTCAAGCTCCTTAGTCATTCTGTAGCTCCGATGCCATGATGGTTTTATGGATTTCTGTCGATACTCTGCTTACTTTTGTGGGAATGGCAGGTCACTCCAACTGGGCTGCTACTCTGAAGTTTTACCCTCTGACACACAAAGTGAGGCTCAGGGCTGAAGCAAAAGTTTCTGGCAGCTGCTCTTCTCCGCTCAGGGAAGCAGTAGACCAATTTTGTGGCTGTGTCAGGGAAAACAGGGAGGCAGGCTAACAGAAGTCAATTCAGAGAGGAAAAAGATCTTAGGAGGATCACCATAGTTGATTACTTTGACCTCTTGTGGAGCAGAGGCCATAGGGCTTCCCTCTGTGGATTCTTTCTGATGGGAGAGAAGCCTCAGGAAGCTGGTGATGGGCTGGAATGGGCAGTTCGGGGATGTCCATCACCTTTGTCTGCTTTTGAGGACCATGTTTCCATGGCATCGCTGTCCACAATATGTCCCCCGTGCCTCCCTGGCTCCAAGCTGGAAATGCCAAATACGCAGCTCGATACATGCAGAGAATTTGGGTTAAGTGCTGTCTTTCTGCATCTGTTTGCTGTTCTCACAAGGTACTGGAATTTCTTGTTAAATGGTATGATAAAACAATATTAACAGCATTCACATCCAAAGCCCTTGAGGTATCAAATCCATTTCTTAATGCTTAAAAGATGGCAAGTCCATGAATTTAGCACATGGTAAATAGTATAGAGAACTATGAACTACCATCTTGAATAACAGGTTTCAATAGGGAACTTGCTGTAAATAGCTGTATTAAAACCCAGAAAAGACTGCTTTATCTATATTTCATCATTCAGTGGGATGCTTTTGTTTTCAAAATCCACTGAAAAATTTATACTCTGCTGCCATACACATAACTTATACTTGTCAAATCTGTAAAGTACATATTCAGATTTTCCCAGTTAATCCAGCTATTTAATTTTATTTTTTTTCTCCTCAAGAGAGTCCTGTTGTTGGCATTTCTTTCACAGACTATGCAGGTTACTTGGTATCTTCAAAGAACACCTGCTAGCTGCAGGCAGGCAAAGCCAAGCATTTGAATGATGTTTGCAGCTGTGGCCTTGTCAAAGTCCAGAGACTGTGCGAGCGTGAGCATGCACTTCAACATGTACATATGGATGTGTGGGAGGTGACACACAAGCAAATAATACAGGTTATAATACCCTCAAGTATCATTTATGTACTTGACCTTGTGTAAATCTATGAAATCATTTCATATCTGCAGTAACGTATAAAATGTTTCCCAGTAACAACAGTACTTTCTTCCTTAAAGATTTGGCACATCTGCTTTGTCGGCTATGTAATTTACTGCTTTCTGTTGTTCTATATTGTCTAGCGTGTTTTAGAGGAATAAAAGCACACCAAGTCCCTTTCCTGACTCACAGAAAATTGTGCATGTCTAGATTTAAAATCCGTCCCTTCAGCAGAACACAGTAGTAATGATATTCTTGCAGTATTGGTAATTTATAAACAAGAATCTTTGCATCCCTGATTACAACAGGGACACATGGCTTGGAGTTTTGCACATCTGCAGCACTTGCTATTGTCAAGGGTAGTTTTTTCTTCCAATGTCCCTCAACCAAAACCTAAACAAGCGAGAAAGCAAAGCCTGTGTGTTTTGTATATTTGATCTTTGCTCTTGATGCATTTTTAGGACAGGTGAATTTGAGGCCATGATGTCTCAGGTTAGAGCTTGACCTAAATAAAATGAAAATGAAGGAAAGATTTTTTTTTTCCCCTGAATATATTCTGGTTATTCTTTAAAGTTAAATATGAGAAAGTACAGGGATCTCACTCACTTTCAGAATAAAAAGTATTATGTCCTTCAGCTTTTTGTAGGCAGATGAGCCGCTGAACTCAGAGGGATTTTTCATAAATACCAAGACTCTATTACCAGGCGATAAGTGAATCTAATTAATCCACAGAAGTACCAGGCACACCTGAAGATGCACACGTCCTTCCTCTCCTGGTGGAATGTTTTGGGCTGAGGATGTACACAGCTCCGCTGATCTCCACACTAGCCATTTGCAGATAAACAAAATGTCCGATAATCAGTCAGGTTTTGCTTTATAGGGTAAAACAGTAGTCTACTGTCAAAAGCATTAGGCAGTCTTGATATGTGATCCTTTAAAAATCAAATCAAGAGAGAAGGCTTAGAAGGGACAGAGGAAACGAGTGTAATCAGCGCGTACATCACACTGTTCCTCAGTTCCCTGCCTGCTGCCTCTCAGTCAATATTCAGAGCACAGAACAATGTTTCTGGAAAATCAAATGTCGTCATCATGAGAAAGTTGTGTTCTTGTGCATGCACGTGTGCTGCCATGTCTGTACTTCTCATTTTAGTTTTTCAGTTCTCATTTTTATGACTAATGTAGCCATCCAACAACTGTTTTTAAAAATAAACACATTAAATTTTGGATATGCCAGGTTTGCTATTCCTATGCTATTCCTATTTAATAGCTCATTTTTATTGGAGGACCTAGGATCTCAATGATGTTACTGTTCTGTCCCTAAAAAGTTGATTTCTTCCATCCTGTCTCTACTTTTCTTTCCTGGGCAGCTCTAACTCGGCTTTCTTTTCCTCCCATCCATGTCTTCATATATACATATGTATTTGTTCTGTGTATTTGTGTCCATCTACCTGTCTGTCTCCCTGTGGGTGATGCTTTCGAAACAACTGGTGGTCTGAAGATCTAGCAAAGAATCATTAAGCTCAGTGTTCCCTATTATTCCTTATCTCACCACAGCTGTCAGGGTTTTTTTCAGGGCATTTTCAGTGTTCTAACCAAAAACGGTGGGGTGAAGGGATGAGCAGTCTTAGGGTTGAAGGGGGGGATGTGTATGTTCTTTTTTTGTTTTCCTGTTTTTGTTGTTATTGTTGTTTTTTAATCCCTCTGAACTAGGGACAGAGATAGGAAGAGCCACTCAGCTGATGAGGAGAAATGAGCTATGGGAATAAAAATACAGTTGCTTTCCACATTCTTTGCCTCAGCAGCCTGTCACATGTTGCCCCTCTCTTTCCCCTGCACTGCCTGCCTCTGTACTCCATGGGTTTTCTGTCTCAAAATGCATGCTAGAAGAACTTGAATTATTTTTCTCACTGCCAGACCTCCCTGGGGCCCCACCACCTGACTCCTCTTGCGCTCTGAAATCAATAAATAGACTCTATTAGTGCACTTATTCCAATTTTAAAAAACAACCTTTATAGGCTCAATAAATGGTATTAAATGTCATTTTATCAAACACAAAATGTATGTTTAATAACTCACCAGGTAAATTCACGCCCTCTACTGCATGTTTACAGTTTTCTTTTCCTGCTATTACAGGACTGTGATATAAATATGATAATATCTGTTTTTTTATGCTTTTTACTTTTTCTTGCCTCCTCTAATCCCCTATCTGCAACAAAATCTCAATTACAAATCAGTATTTTGACCCGGTGCTGCACCAAAATAATGAAGAAATTAAATGCTGATTAATTTATTGTTTCCTTAAAAAGGTATTATGTTTTAGGTTCTCAGACGATTGCTTGGAATACAAAGTAGAAGTTACACCAGAATGTCATCAGTGCTGGCTTGAAGGGACTCAGCTGCTTTGTGGCTGTTTGTGTTGGCAGAATTTTGCCTAATCAGATAGCTGAGATGAATGCTATTTCCTACATACACATACTACATAATTTTTGATCTACACTGTAGGGTAGAATGAGAGAAAAGAAGGCTTTTCATTTGGACTGGTTACTTGTTTTGGTTACTTGATTTTTTTTTCCTTCAAACAGATACAGACTAAATAGGAGAGTGGTACAAGTACTTACCATCCTAGCTCTTTGTTTAGTGCTGAAGGCACAGCTTCCTGTTTCTGCAGCTTCTTGTTCCATTGTTACTAGTACATACACAAAGGTAGAATTAGGCATCTTGTCTTAAAAACTCTTATCTAATTTGGAGTAAGATACAACGACTAAGAAGTGGAAGACAGTGAAATCAGTGGAGGTAGTATCACATGATTATATAGTTTGCTGGAGGACACCTTGACGGTTACAAATCATCTGCAAGGTTTTCATCTGTCAAGTATAAAAAAATTGCTAGTGGCTTCCCACCATAAATCTGTTTTTTGATTGCTCTTGCTCCTAGCTTTTTCAGAGAAAACTCTTGTTAGCCCCAGGAAAAAGAACAATTTTAGAGACAGTAAATAGCTAAACCAGTAAATTAAATCACATGGCTTTCTTTTTTTGTTGTTTCTCTGCAGTGGTATTGCAAAATAAGAAAATCACAGTAGTTATTATTCAGTATCTTCCTGCTCATAACGGTTATTATTTTCTACATCTAAGTGTACACTGCTTGTTCATCTGCTTTTGTCTTGAAATTGTCACTGTGGAAAATCTGTTGTACTTCAAGGATGCAATGCAGATTAGGAAGGGATTGGCCTGTTGAAACAGTGTGCAACCATATCCTCTCTTTTTGCTTCTAAGAAGGAGCACAAGTTCAGGGAGGTTGCCCAGAACACTGTACATGGAGAATCTGAACTGAGGCTTCTAGGTGATACCTTGCTGTGCATTGGGATGTTATTTGGGGACTTTATTATCCAGCTTCATGAGGGTCACACTTTCAAAAAGTTCTTTTGAGTTTTTTTAGTCTGAAGTCTCATCTTTAAAATAGGGATGATCCCATAATGAGTGGGTTAGGGGTCAACTGTCCTGCCTACTGACTTTTCTCTTAAGTATTTCCTTAAATCTTGCAGATGATCCTGTATCAAAATGTGCATTCAGAGTAAACACATATTTTCTTGGCTCTCTTGCTGTGAATTATGAACCTCCCATGAGACGCTTGTGTTCTGGGATTCTTTTCGACCTTAAACAGGCTAATAAAGACTTAAACAGTATTGTCAGGATACCTCACAAAACATTAGGAAAAAGAAATAAATATAAACTAAGCATCGTGCTTACCCCCAGTTCCAGGCAAAAGCCGGAAGTCTGAAAGACAAAAAATCTTTAGAGTTATTTTAACATTGACATAACTTAGAACACTTTTTTTTTTTCTTTGATAGTTCTGTCTACTTTTACATTAAGTGGTAGGTATTGCTGTGTAGTTAGGTAGTTAGAAACAAAGTAGTTAGTTGTTGTTACCAAGTTTGTTGTTACCAAGTTTGTGTCTGGCCATTTTATCTAAATCATTCTGTATTGTTACATTGAGATTTTATCTGGATCCTGAGCTCAGGTCAAGGATCATGGATCTTCCAGGGTCTATGGGCGTTCTTGAAGTAGAACTGAACAGTTACAAGTGCTGTTGAATCTTCCTGTGTCATGGATGGAAGTCCTGGCTATTTGCCTCTCTAGTTCCCTCAGAACTCTAATTCTCCAAATTGCAAGAAGCAGCATCTCTTCTGCTATCGTATGAGAATTCAGGGAAGAAAAAGATCAGTGAGGGTTTGTACTGCAGTGTGCCTTTGCAGGAGGGATATGACAGACTTCTTAAAGACTACATTTTGTATATGGTAAAGCAAGAAGTCTCTTGTGAGATTGTGTTGTGTGCATGCTTTCAAATCACAGTAATAACTTTTAAAACTCATTCTAGATAGCTCTAGCCTTAAGCAATTTATGAGAGGACAAGCCAGTCTGGTACTGTGGTTTTTAGCTTCTGAGTAGAAATGTTGTCTGGTGGAATCATTGACGTTACCAGCAACAATTAATAGTCCCACATTGAACCAGATCTTGTTTTCTTGGTTACAGTATGTAAATATGCACTCTGAATAGAGAAAATGAGAAAGGGTTGACAAAAGCTTGGTACGAATGCAGAACTGATGCACAAAAGAGTTTAAAGCCTGGCTTCTACAAAGGAGTCTTGTGGGATCTTGCGTGCTCACAAATTGAAATGCGTGTGTAAAAATATGCAGGATTAGGGTGTAGGGACATTGCTGAGGTCACAGCCTTAGTTCTGTAGTGCAGGCAGCCCTTAAATGCAATGTTCTTGAGTCTGGATGTTGCACTGTTAACCCAAGGCTATACTTCTTTGTTAGACGTTAAGCTTAAATGTAAGCGTGTGTTTGTGCTGCAGTCCAATAAAAGGATACTACTGGGAGATAATTTATTTGTATTCTCATCTTATTATTTTTTAATATTTAGGTGCTGGTATTAGCTTTTCTGCAGTGCTGAAGTACAAAAGAATGCAAAGGTAGAAAAGAACTTTGGAAATTGTTAGCGTTTTCTCTTTAGTGCAAATATCATTTCTTTTTCATAGGTGGTTACAGGCAAACACATACATACCCCTTTTGATTTGAAAATAAGTGTGTGTATACATAAATATATATATATAAAACTAACGGTTATGCTCTATGTTTGCTGCATGTAAATGAGCAAGGCTTCTTTGCTAGAAGAGAAGAAAAAATTGATAGAGCTACTGAGTTTAGTATCAATATATTTCCTCTACTTGACAGCAGTGTTTTCTTTTAAAACTTCAGGATACTCCAGTGTTAGTAAACTGAACCTTAGGATGACATAATTTGTTTCTTTGTAGTATTGTGTTTAATGTAATAAAATTGTATCTCAATAGGCACTGCTGTGTGGAAAAACACGTACTTTTTTTACCATTAAATTCCTTGAGGTCTTCTAAAATTGTTAGTATCAGGCACAGCTACTGCCGTTAACAGTGCTTTTACCTGAGCGCCTGAACATAGCCTTTGCCATGGAAAGGGACGGCCCCTGGCTTCCTGGGCTTGACCGGAAGGTATGTAGCAGAGCAGCTGCAGTTCCAGTCTAACATTCACTGTTCCTAAAGGAAAAATAAACCTGTGTTTGAAATGCAGGTTGTCTTTACAGTTTGGGCATTTGATTTATTTTGGCTGTCAGTTTTTGCTCTTCCTTCCTTTTTGTTGTTGTTGCTGTTGTTTTCTCCTTCCAGTCAGGTGTGTCCTCCTTACTGGTCATGCTCCTCTGTGTCTTTGCTACATGTTTGTTGCCCTCTATGTGTATGCTTTCATTTTCCTTCTGCCTTGCTCAAGTTAACTTGCCTTGCTATTCTGTTTTCAGTATGCGCGCGCGCGCGCGCACACACACACACACACACAGTTAATTATGCATGTGTGGCTGTACATATGTACACATATATATTTGTGTATGTGAGTATTTTGCAGTGGGTGCCTGCATATAAAGATTTAAAATACAGTGACTAAGGCGTAGGACAATCTCTGGTGTAATCATACATTAAAATGTTTTGTTCAGTTCCTCCATATTCTCTTTGTGTCTCCATCTTCTAGAAAACAGCATCCTCAGGTCAGTCTTGTCTCCCAGGGTGTTTGTACAGTGATTACAGGAGTCACCTGTCCGTTACTGGGGCCTTTGAGTCTTTTAAGACAATAGTAGTAGTAATTAGATGATGTGAGAGATTGATTCTAATTAGGACTGATATATTTTTTTAAAATCTACATTTCTTAAGTTTTGTTTGTGAGAAAGTTCTGTATTTTCACTTGTTTACACCTGTAGAGCCTGTCAGTGTTCTCCATCTCAGTCAGAAGTGTGGCAGTTGCTCTCAATTCTCAATTGAAGAGGTAGTCGTAAGGTACTATCAGCTCCCATGTTACCTTAGTGACATTGAGCATGGGGAGCGAATGCCCCACTGTATTCGCATGCTTAAACTGATGCCAGTAAATAAGTTGCATGGTAAATGCATAGCGGAGGACATAGTGATCCATAAGTATGATGGAGTCATCAGGCCCATAAATAAAGAGCTGGGGGAAAGTTGTGAATAACCTTTTTTTTAGTTGACCAATGTAAACACTATGTCCATAATTTGTTGTTTGGCAGGGTGGTTTCCAGCAGGTGTTCTTTTGGCTTGTCTGCAGAAGTCAGATGACTTTGTATTTATTACTGGCATCATAAATGAGATCCAAAGGAGGCTAGAATACACAAATGCACAGGGATTCCACATACTAACCCGTAGAACGCTAATAAGTGTCCACAAAGCAGTAATAAATGTGGTCCCCAGTGGTGGGCATCATTAAAACTCAGCTTTTACCTGTGGTTACCACAAAATATGCTTTCGATACCTTTAAGATATTTCTTGCTTACTTGATGCATGGTAACAGAGGTAAATACTGACTTCTTGAGAGTGATCCCTTTTTTTATTTGCTGACTTCTTAAACAGATTTTATCTTATATGCCTGTCATTTCTAACTCCATTGAGGTAATAAATCAATATTAAGGCCAAAATTCTGGATGACAGTTATTTAGTTTTGCCTGAACCTACTCTGTATTCAGAGTAGAACAGTTATGCTTTGTGAAACACCATCTATATTTGTGAGTGTTATGCAACAATTTATTAATAATATGAATGTGTCTATTGCTAGTTTACAGTTGCTGTTATGTCACTTTTAGGAAAGATGATCTCCTGTAAGTAAAGCTTAAGGCAGAAAGGCTAAAGGTCTGTTTCTCTTCTGGCTTTGTCAATTTTCTTTGTACCCTTAGGGAAATTGCTTAAACTCGGTTTTACCCATCTGTCAAATTAAGAGGTTTATGGATCTTCATTCACTGATTTTTCTCAGAGTATTAAGATCCTCAGATTGAAGGCCCAATATATTTGACTAGTTTTTAAAAACAAATACACTGTACTCACTGTTATTTATTTGCATTGTGTCAGAGGAAAGAAGTCTCGATCATGAATCAAGGTACTGTTGTGCTGCCACTGTGTAAACCCAGAATGAGAAGACTGTGTCTGGCTTAAAGACCTTCCAGTTCAGTTGTCATCCCTCTTGGTTCCATTCCTGTATTTAGCCCCTAACAGTGGAATATGCTCCATTTCCTTGCTGGAATGAGATCTCCTACATAAAAAGACATCCTTCAGTAAGGAACTAAGTTGTCCGATGTGGGAAAGAAGGGAGAAGTCTGAGTACCTGTGGGAAATGAAGAAGGACTGCACAGACTTTTCCTTTCTGTCATGTTCAACAAGAAAATTATAATGTCTTGACTTTTATTGCATTGCAGCTTTTTTTCCTCCTAATTTCACGATTTTTCTCCACCATATATAACTTTGTTATCTAAACATCCTGCAGAACTACAAGAGTCTGTTTGGTTGTGCATTCGGCAGGGGAATACCTTCTTAATTCACTCTCTTTTGTTGGTAACTAAACTACGTGTTGCTTTCTGCTCATTGTCGGCTGTCGTAGGACTGCTTTTTACAATGCCAGTTACTCATTGTATATATTTCCAAATTGTCCTTTGAAGAAGTCATTGCAAGAGGAGCACATTTAAATGGATCGGTAGGGGAGATGGAAGAAAGAGATAACAGAAGAAAATTAGAGGATTTTCCAAATGTTTTCTTATGCCAATCCAGACAACTGGGGTTTCGTTCTTTTCTGAAAGCAGATGGAGTTGCTGACAGTGTGCTCTGGAGTAGCATCAGTCCTGGTGTAAAAAGAGCTTTCTGTCTCAAAATCCAAAGCAGCTCCCTTTTTAAAAATTGTACCAGTAATGCAAGCTGATTTGCAGAATTGCCTTAGCCACACACACATTAAAAAAAAGGAATAAAATGACACGTAAAAACAACACTCCCAAGTCAAAGTTGTCTGTTAGGAGTTAACGTTATGTCAAGGTTTAAAGGATATCTCTTGCAGAAAAATACTTTGATATTCTATGCTATCCCACGTTCAAGAGTAATCAGCTAAAAACATTATGAACATCACAGAGATGACCTCAAGAGCAAAATTCTTACGTGGATCTGTAATTCAGAAGTGCCAAAGAGTGATTGTGGAGCTCTCTGATTTTATTTTAGCCCATCATAAGCAGAAATAGTGGAATGTTTTTTGTTCAGCTCCTCCTCGTCCCCACAGTGTTTTTGTTCACTTTTTGTTAGTATTGCTATAAACAAACTATGAAGTATAGAAAGAGTTGCAAAATACCTTTAACAGTAGTTAGCCTTTTTCTTCCCTGTTACTTACCTGTCTGTCTATATTGATAAAATGATTAAAGCAAGTCAAGTCATTCTTCCACAGTGTGCCTGGTAATTGTGGCCAATGCAAATTTATCTGTCAAAAATCTCATTGCGTTACCTTGATATGTCGGTTCATGGCACAGTTAGAAAGAAAGATGGAGTTGTCATTTGTTAGCAGAACAGCTGGCATAACAAACTGGAAGTCGCGCTCTCCAGGAATGAATTTTTTACCAAGGTAAATTCTGTAGCAGATTTTAAACTGTTAAATTTGCAACTCTTGGCTGTACTGCTTTCTTGGGTAACAGTAGAATCTCAGAAGAGATAAGAGAAACAGTGGAACGTATGTTTGGGGATTTTTAAAATTTCCTTTTGGGGGGGTTGTTTGTTTGTTTTTTCTTGTAAAGGAGGATTCTGTGACTGAGGTTGATTGCTATGACAGCTGCCCAGGGAAACCAGAGACTCCCCTATATGGGAATCAGAGCATGTATCTATGTAATTATTTTATCCCATTATTTGTTCTTCTCTTTCCTAGCAGGACTTTTCTTAGTAAATAACAACTGAAACCTCATTAAAGGAAAACCAGAATCCATTACTATTATTTAGTTTTTGCAAAAAGTGCTTGCTCCTCTCTATCCTGAGATAATGGTTAAGACAACGCTCTTCTGAGTATGCTGAGCACTGTCTTCTTTCCTCTAATGCAGCCCATGTTTAGGATTGCTATGGACATAATATTTCTAGAAATGTACCACTTTCAAAAGAAATGAAAGGCTGGGGGTTCTGCATAGTGAAAGCCTTTTTAGCCTTGATTATTTCTTTCTGTGTTTTTAGTAATGTTTGAAGTTTTTAGTCTTTAGTATACAGTGATTGAAGGAGTAGGGATGAATGTAAGCATTTGTTGTATTTGTATGATTACAGGGCTCTAAAATACTCTGTGAATATCTTAGTGATATATCTAAAAATGCATCTTGGCAAGTGTCCCAGGCACGTGCCATGAATGTTTGTAACATAGTGTTTCTTCTAGTAAATTATGTTATGAAATAGTTCTCAAAATGAAATCAGTATCTGCGCATGGATTTTTTTTTAAGAGGCAGTATTGGTGGCAATCATGGTTAAAGCTGTGTTTAGGTTTTCACTAAAACACTCTGAGGTTATACTCTAAAGAGGTAGTTGATTGACAGTGTGGACCTTATTCAGACCTCTTAGATAATGGTGGCAATCTTTTCAGTGATTTTGGCAGGCTTCTGAAGAGCCTTTCAGTTTTTGAGGGTGACTCCATTTTTGATGTAACATCCTTTTACAAAAAATATTTACTAAAGTTTTAAATAAAAAATACTTAATAATGGTCTCGTTTGAAGAAAATTACATGGTTACTCACAGTAGATGAGAGCTGCAGTCCCCATCAACTGCCAATATATGGGTATTTTTGTCCATGCATACACGTTGTGACAAAGCTGGGGCCCTAGGATCACTATTGAGAAGTTAAAATTAAAGACATCTGTAGCTGTTCAGCTGACTGAGAATAATCTAACCTCAGTTTGCCAAATATTACTTTCCCAAAGCAACTGTAGGAGCATCCGAGTCCGCAATGTTTTGTGTCACTTATCAGAGAGCAGTAGTTAACTTAAATGAAGAAGTTCTAATAATGAATCCCCCCAAAAAACCATTCAAAAGCTATTAAGGGGGTTCCTTCATGGCTTTGTATTTAAGGCAACAGTGCAAGTTACTTTTAAAATGAGACTGAAAGTCTTCTGAATAACATTTTGCTTGAATGAAGTCTCTAAATGTAATACTGATTCTTCAGAGGATGATTGGTTGAATTGCCTCTAATATCATTTTGATCAAAGTTACTGATATTTTCAGAGGAAATGTTAAAAATACCCCTTTTTTCATTGATTCTAGCTTATTTTTAGATTTATTTAACTGAGGGACCAGAAAACACACAATCTGAACTGGTACCTAAGACACAGAGTGATGTTTGGATTTTACTTACAAATTATTCCTTATAGAGCCACATTCCTTCTGGAAAATGAACAGATCCGTCCAGATCCCTGAGCTGTTACATTTCCAGAGATTCCCTGCCTTATGTTTTAAAGGTAGCCTGCGCTCCTTTCACATGTGATACACCCAATCTGCCGTGGTACAATGAAGACGTATTAGTTAAACTGAAGTGGTCGGTGTGCGCCTGGATATTTGAAACATTATCCATAATGCTGTGAGCTGGGGAAGGAGTCCCTCCTTGCAGGATACCTCTGCTCTGTATCCTCTGGGGTAATCCAATCTGTGGTTACCCTGCAAGTTATCTAGCTGGCCTTATGTCGTAGGGAAAACTGAAGTCTGTTGGAAGAAAGAGGATACACAGGAGAGCAAGAAAGAGGAGGAGGAGCTTGCCCAGGCCTTGCCCCTCGCAGAAACCCCATCCATGCTCTTCCTAGGCACAGGTAGTTGAACTATTCATGTGGAGAATGCGGGAGGGAAGGTTGCATTCCCAGAGATGAGAAATGCAGATGAGAATTCAGTAATTCTGCCACCTTTTTCTTTTCGTCTCTTTTTTTTTCCTTGTGTGTCCTGACAGCATGTGGAAAGACTGTTGTTGTTGAAGTGCTTATCCTAGAAGCATTCAGAGAATTGCTCCAGCGTAGCATAGGTGATAATTTTTGTCTTGCAAATGTGAGACTTTTGACCTTAGAGACAACTAATATCACTCTTAATGTTCTAAATATCAGATCAGTCTTTATTTGTACAGTATTTTTATTTGGTCTCCACTCTCCCTACTACTTAAATTAATACATTGTGCTTGTTGTATACCATTTTTATTAGCTTTCAATGAAAGTATCAGCTCTTGGCAGGGTAAAAAATTATCTTCTGAGTAGTATGGAAATCAACTTGTTGAAGCAATTCACTTCAACAACATACTGTCAGCTGCTGACTTATTTTTTACATGCACAGACATACATGCAAGTTTTGAAAACCCAGCTGCAGTAAACCTCAGAGTTTTGGTACTCTAGATCCCCCTCTGCATGAAAATACACTGGCAGATTAATACTTTGGGCAATTTCAGATGTATACAAATGCTGGGTTAACTTTTTTGTACTTTCAAGGTGCTCAGTATTTTTTGTGAGTTTTAAGTGTCTAGGTGTCCATTCATATGGAAATAAATGCAGAAGATGAGAATACTGTTCTACAGTTTCATGGGGCTGATTTCTAGTGAGGATTAAATTAGGTTCTTCAGACAATGTATCCGTAAGGGCCACTGAAAAGAAAATGAAACAGTAGATTATCAGGGAAAAAGAATAGATTGTCTTCCTTAAATGAAAATCTACAAAAAACTGTCATTTAGTAGGAATTTAATGTCTTTATCTATGTCCTGGAATTTTCACATGAGCTTTTCCCATCTTTTTTTATTCTTGGCACAAATCAGGAAGAGTTTGATTATCTGGTTTGTGTAAACTTTTTGAGAGTGGATCCTGATTAGGAAATTTGTTGTATTAAGAGGCAGCGGATACTTGCATTTCCTTGCTATTTACTAATCTTTTTGAATAAAAGATGCCCATGAAAGAGCTTTGAAAAAATAAAAAGCTTGCAGCCCTCATTTTAGTGAGTAATGCAGATAGAGTCTCAAATGATTTATTTGGTGTGCAGTTGTCCCCATTGTTCAATATTTTGATTGACTGATCATTTGACAAATAAAGGTTTGTCCTTCACAGGGGATAGGGAGAGATACATATTTTCTACCTAGATAATAGATGAGTGAATGAACAAATGCAAAGTTATAGTAATAGGGACAAAAGGAGCACCTCTGAGTGTGTGCGTTGTGGGACCTTGTGGTAACTGAGGACACTGACAAAATGCTGAAAAACTTAAATGCCTCTACACTCCATGCGCAGCCCAAACTCCTTGAAACTGAAATTGTGATAAAGTCCCGACTGTGACCTAAGTTTGTCAAGTGTCTGGCTGACAATTGCTCACCACACAAGTATTGGGCTGTTTCTCTTACTGCATTCTCTTTTCTTTCTCTATATTTTTTCTTTTTTTTTCTTCTCCCCTCCTCTTCCCCATGCTATTTTATCATAAAATTGAAGTTGCAAGCTTTTTGGTACAGGGACTTCCTTTTTAAGACATGTCTATGCAGTGCTTGGAATATTAAGCTTCCAACTTAATGCTTCAGTTTTAAGTTAGTCATCTTACTTTTGGTAAAATTTAGAAAATATGTATTTTTAATGCTACTAAGAGAATGCAGATGGCTCTGGCTCATACATTGTGACAGCTCTGGGTGGAGAGCTGTCTATTTTAGTGCTGTCATTTTGCAGGTAGGCACCTGCTGGGTGTTTGCATGTCACATGCAAATACTTGTCTTTGGCTTGGCCTTGACAGTAGCTCCCCCAGGGAAGAATAAGTAATTACTAGCATTATTCTTATTATGGTTATTTCTTAGTAATTTATATTCAGGAAGCTCTCTGGAGCTCTAGTCACAGCCAGAAAGTCCTATGGCAGTAGCAGTCCTTGTATATATACATATCATAGGCTGAACTGAAAAATTTAAAGTCTAAACAAAAGCAAGCAGCCTATTTACGAGCAACCAGTCTACCTGGAGAGCTTTCTGATACCAGACACCTTTTTACTTGTAAAGACATGTACCTCCACTATACCTCAGTATAAACGTTTGTAAATGTCCTGCATAAAATGTGATATTTGCAGGCTGTAAAGCTAGCCATAATCGAGCATATTTTTAGTGTAGAACAGTTTGACAAAGTTAGTATTTAGAATGCTACAGAAGGACATAATTCAGTGGTGTTTGTTAGCATGCATGTAGACGTACTTTCATTTAAAGACACAATCAAAGTAACGTGGTAGAAATGCCAGCTTTCTCCACGTAAGATGAGATGATGTGTTCAAGACTTGCTTGTAACCAGATTCCTTTTCACTGATACTGTTATTCCAGAGGCTTACCTGAACATTTTTTAGCACTTCTTCTACTATGTTTTATAAACCAATGAAAGTCTCAGTTAATTTTATTTAAATTAGGCATGACACCGTTCATGGTTGTTAACTGTAGTACTGTTAATTAATGCTAAGATGCCATAAAAATCATTTTTCTCTTCCTTTTTCCCTGATTTAAGTGAGGATAGGTGATGATGTTGATTACACAGGAATAGACTTTTTGAAGGAGAAAATGGTAGAATGCAGTAAGACTGCACTAGCTTTCATAGTTTTTGGATTATTCCAGCCACGTTTGTGTTGCAAGAGTATCTAGCAGCCTTTATCTAAAGCCCGACCACATTGTGCTGGTCACCATACAAAATTATATGGAGAAATGGTTTTTGCCCTGGAATCTGTGCGCTCGGTCAGAATCTAAATGAGCAGATGGTGAAAATGTATTTCATACCTATGATTCCTCAGTATCTTTGTATTTTTCAATTAATGGATTCTCTCAATCATGGCAGAATTAATGCAGCAGGGTTGCTGTATTGCAGGCCAACTTTATCATTTCTTAGGTGTACATTTTTGCCAGTAGTTTAGTGACAAAAGTTTTGCGGGATTAGTTATTGGCTCCATTCTGGAACTTTCTGTGACTTATTTGATGTTTTTTTACTATGATCTCATGTGAAGAAGAGAAGTATGATTTAGCTGTATGCCAAATGATTATCAACTTGTACTGAAGCACATGCATGAAGGCATGTGGTGTGTACTTGCAGAAAGGGAAGTGACCGGGCAAGCCCGCTGCAGTGGAATGTGTCTGATAAATGAAAGTGGAGGGGACTTCAGGCATTCCTGGCTTTGAAGCCGGTAACCACGAGATGCTTAAGCTAACAGTGAGGGGAGGAAGGAAGGAGAACTTTCGAATATGGTGAAGAGACAGCATATCTGAATCTACTGAAACGGACCTTTTCATTTATAGCCAGTGGAATACAGGATATGGTTTGATGGCTATGCTTTATCCTCATGACGTTTTGTCACAATTAAAGTCACATCTGCTAGAATATCAGCAGCTTTGATGAACTCCTCCCTGCATGAATAGGCAGCTCTTGTGTTTAAAGGGAGATGACCCCTGAATTAGAGACACATGTAGAAGCTTCTAAGTAAAGCAGAGATTTTATAATTAATAGGAAAATGTAGTGGTGTTGTTACGTGTTCTCAGTGAGCATGATGGTCTATATAATATAACAAAGTCATTGATATCAGTAAAGATTCATATCCACATCAGTTAAATTATTATCTTATAGGTGTTTCTAAGGAAGATTTCTGATTCCTCTTGTGGTTGGTTTATGGAGCATGTAGTCTCAAAAGCCTTAATTATTTTGCAGATAGCATTTTATTTTTCCTTTCCTTTAAGAAAGCATTATGATGGTGTGATATTCCACTGGCAGCTTGGACTTACACAGCAAATTCTGTCAATAAATATTTCTTACAACATTAATGCCATGTTTTCTTCTTAGTCTTCTGAAGACTAGCATATAAAGTCATAATGTCGAATAACAAATCATGAACTTGAATTCGGAATAGGTCAGCATTGATTAGAACAAGAGAAATTCCTGCAGCTCATCTCACAGTGCAGTTTGGACAATCAAGTGCTTGTAAGAGAATCTGCAGTGTTTACAGAAGACAGAGAAGCCTGTTATAATTGTCCTTGTTTGTAAGTGTCTGCCTCTTTGCTGCTATACGTTTTGTGTGATTATTTATGGTTGTAAAAATACAAATGAAACCATCTTTACTGTTTTGGCTCAAGCATTGATTTTCAGCTTCAAGGTGGAGTTGGTAGAACTTTCCCCCTCCCAAGTACATTTGTCATGGGAATTGAAAAAGCCTTGAAATTTCAGAGAGGTCCAAAATGCTTTATATTTTGCTTTCAAGAGTTTTAAGAAAGAAACATTGTCATTGAATGCAGCAATGGAATCAGGTAGTGTTTAGTATTCCCAGCCTTTCTCAGCAACAAGCTTCGTAAAAAACTTCATACTTGTAATGCACTGCCATCCTTTAGCATTACAATTCTGCTATAGATCCTCGATATAGAGAGAGTAGTTGGAGGAGTGCTTGTGTTGTTTCTTTTCATATGGCTTATATGATTCTTACCTTAAGGAAGAGGAATGAGAGGCCTTTCGAGGGGTCGCTGTCATCACAAAAGTATTGTCAACTTAGGTATCAACAAGAGTGTTGATGTTCATGTCATCACACCAGGAGCGTGAGGAAATTTCTCCCTCTGTGCATATTGCCAGCCACCTTGCACTGCTACCGTAATCAAGCACATCAACAGTGTTGATTACAGAACCTGTCCATGTACTGTATAAAAGTACAGAGGGAAAGTATTTTTGAAGGGCTTTTTGATTGACTCTACCGTTTTCATCTCTTCCCTCCCAAATCAGGAAGGCATGTGCACATATATGTATAAAGATTGCTTATTATCATTTATCTCTAAATGGTTGCCATGCTAAAAACAAACACTGAATTGAAACTATGCTTATGTCTGTAAAGTAGAAATCCCCACCCCAAGAAAGGAGGAATGGGAGCTTTAAACACTTACCGTTCTAAGTGTAGGCGCCTAATATTTCTGAATAGTGTTTTTGACCTTTGAGCGAAAGCAGTGGGGTGTTGATATGTATGAACACTGTTAGGATTTGTTTTTGATCCCAATGAAGTTATGAAAAAGCAATGAGAATGGGCTCTGTGCATTTAAAGTAGAAGTTTACTTGGCATTTTTAAGCTAAAGATGTTATTTCGTCTTTCTTTAAAAAATTCTAGTCTTTTGATTAGAAGAAGTCTATGTTCTCTGTTTTTCTTTGGGCTTGATAGCTATAGTCCAAATCTTCCTTTTAAATTAATTTAGCTATTGGTTTTTGATTTGCCATCTTTTACACCATATATGAAACTCATCTGTATTTCAATGAGCATTAATCTGGAATGTCTATTTATAACCATGATCTTACGTTAATAATCTTTTTTTGCCATGCTCCTCATCTATTTGTGTGTGGCTGGAGTCACAGTGGAAAAAGAAAGGTTGTCTTCTTCTATTTTTGGTCTTTGCTGATAGCCTTTTTGATTTGATATTTTAAACTCTACTATTAGCTTAAAAATGAGATTGAAATAGAGATGAAAATAGCAACCATACAAATAATAATTTAATCTTTTTGTAAAATTCATTCGTGGCTTTAAAAATGCTTCTTAAATGTAGTACATACAATAGCACTGGCCTAATATTTCTTAAAAGTTGTAGTAAGGATACTAACCAAGTGTTAGTGGGTTTGTGTTAACCACTTGTTATCTTCTTCCATTATCAGTTTACACGCATTTATTTTATTTTTTTACACACACACACACACACACACACTCACACTTAGATTTTTATGCATACATATAAATCTATGTAATATTCCTTTATTTAATGCTGCAATAACATATAGAAGTCAGACGAACTCTTTCAAGCATGACCAGGCTTCCACTGGTGGTGGAGGGTCACCTTAATACAGTACAAGTTATTTAATTTAAATGTACTCTTTGGAAACAATTCTTTCAGACCTCAGGAATAAATAAATGCATATAAAGGACAGGAATTGACAGGAAGAGAGACATTTGGAAGGCACTGAAGGAGAATGAATCAATTTGCTGATGCATTATTGCTATTCTGATCTTGGTTTTTTAATGACTTTCAAGGAAGCAGCTGATACAGTGGGAAATTTATACATGCATATCACATTAGGCCCATTCACAGTGTACTCATAAAATTCATAAATATGATCAGATAAGACTCCAGAATTATGCCATTCAGACAATTTACCGTATTTTAATAGACATGCAAACAGGATTAGAGATGTTCGGGTTCATTACTGTTTAACATCCTTGAGCTGCTGTAAATAGTGGGAACATCCTTGTCTGTTAGGAATTTGTCAGACTGTCTCCTGCTGCCTGAAGAAACGTGCAGTAAGGCCTTACTCAGTGGAATCACAGTGTTGTCTGTGGCACTTCTCTGTCTGCCTCTCCAATATAATGACGGTGGGTATCCCATATATTAAAATGGCTGTGGTTTATCTTACACTAGACCAGAAGTTTTATAGTAAGTCCGATCTGATAGAACTGGACTGTTTCCTCCACCCAGCAGAGGTCTGATCTATGAAATACTGGTAGCCATGCCCTTGTATACGTAGCAATAACAGACCTGAAGTAGTGAATCCCACAGATTTATTACCTTTGACAGTGGACAAAAAGGAAACATGAACTAAAATGTTTCTGGGGAAGTTATAACAATTTTGTACTAATTTTAACTGTTCAATTGACATGTTTTGTTTTTGAGTTTATATCCTGCAGGTGCATTTGGCCAGACACAGCATTTATGAATTCAGTGACTTCCCTCAGTAAATAATCCAATAGTTCAAAAGAAAACTGAGTTAATGTATAAATGTGTCCACTGTACAAAAGAAATCCTGGATATCAGTTGTGCTCTCTGTTCTCACGGTATCCACTAAAAAAATAGTTCAACTTGCAATCAGTCCTAAAAGTGAACAAATCAGATTTGAGCTACTGGATCCAGTGAAGTGGATAGATTGTAAAGCTTTGGGGTTTCCCAGGTGAAAGTTTTGCTGAGACTTTCTTTTGTTTTAAACTGAGAAATACTCTTTTTTGACAGTATAGGTTGGGAAGAGAATCAGAAAGGGATTGAGGAATCCTAAACCAGTGAAAGGTTTGTAGCTAATCCTTGTGCCTTAAACTGTAAATGTGAATCCTCAGATGAATTGCATTATTTTCTTCCTTGGTTTTGAAATACTTTTAAGCACTGTGGGAGATTGATCGTGTCAATGCAGCGTACATTCTGGATCAGTGTGGCCTATCTCTGAAAAAAAGGTTGCAATCAAGGAGCAAGAGGTAAAAATCAGAACTCTTTTTAACTGGCCATTCAGTGTCAGAGGAAGTTGTAGTCAAACCAGTGTCCAAGTGCCATGCTCTTCAGGAGAAGAGCTGATATGATATTTTCTTATGTACTGACTTTTCTCTCAGGTTGAAATAATTATTTCTCTAATCGAAATCACTGCATTTAAGGTTGTTTAACATTTTTCTTGCAGTCACTTTCAGAAGTGAATGAACCTTCATGTAAATTTATTCCAGGCTGGAGTCTGACAGACTTTTGGCCTGGAAAGGATGTTTGACCAGAGATAATTTTTCTGAGTCAGAGTTTGATTTGGGCAATATGATAAAATCTTAGGTTTCTGTTTGAGTACTAAAAATAATAGATTTTTCGTATCAAGTGCCAAATACACATTCAAGCATAGTAAAATGTAGTGTAAAAAGTATCCTTCACCTGGAAGAGCATATGATTTAATATATAACATTACTTTCAGTGCCATCAGCTTAAAGGAGTGGGATTTCCACATCATCAGGGCTGTTGAACTTCCTAAAGTATCAAAATGTTATCTTGATTACATTGTTCTCCCAACTGATCTTTCCTTGTATTTGATACTCTTATTTAGTTTGGAGTACTCCTTTTCTTTTCCCTTTTTCCTCCGTCTAGATCACTATATTTCAGTGTTTATTCTCAGAAAGGTGTTGCTGAAGTTCATCAGTTTGGCCTGAGCAGATAAGGTTGGGGTTGGACCCTTTATTATTATTGTTACTGTAACAGTGTGTTACAGCTTTGTTGTTAGCACTATGCACCTGAGCAAAACCATGAACTTTTCATATTCAGATTTCAGGGACTTCAGCCTTTAAAGGCAATGTCACATATAGATGCTTGCAGCCCATTTCTCTCTACAGCCACATACACAGCTGTGTTGTGGTCAGTGGAACAACTTCCTTGTATTTTTGCAGCCAGCTTTCCGAAACTACATTTTTTGTTTATGCTTCAATTTGGCAAGATACAGCTCTGGTTTAGCATGGCACTGTGCCTGTGTGATTATATCCTGCAGGTAAAACCAGGCTTCTGAATGCCATCTGGCAGTGCTGAGGGGCCAAACAGGGTATTCAGACAATGAAAACAGATTTTATAGTAGACTTCTCTTACCTGGATTCATGTGTCTGGTATGCAGACACCAAATAGATTGTTAAATGTGACTATACACATTGTAAGTAAGTGCGTCATGAGCTGGTTAGCCAGCTGATGTAACCTTTGGCTTTAGATTTTTCTCAATTCTTTAATTAAATTCACAATTTAATGTTGCAATTACATAGATTTATACATTTAATTCCTAATTATTTTTTGAAAGTACTGTCTGTCTGAACACCTAAACCCTCCAGTCTTTACTGAAGCTGGTAATTTCGGATTCATCTGAAATCTGAGACATGGCATGTGCTTTTTGAAGTCTTTGAACTGAATGTAGCTTTAGTTTGAGGTCTGTCTACTTCAGAGGGGAAGGAAACACTTTTCTATTCTGCTCACAGACAGCCTACGCTGGAGGGCTGCTGCCTCCTTTCTCACAATGACTATAGCAGCTAATCATGTGTAATCCCTGTGTTACCACTCACAAAGAAAATCTGTGGGCATTGGAAAAGCATAAATCTGTGGATATACACATTTTACACCGATAGATGCACGTATTTTATTTTATAAGCCATATCATTTTGGATCTGCCAGTATTCTGCTTTTTATATGGCAGAGGTCATGATTTCATTTGTATTGCCTTGCTATTGTTGATTCCTAAAGCACATAACTTGTAATTCTTGATTAAAAAAATCATGTTTTTTTCTTTCTGTTTAATGAGACATGAATATTTTGGGGGAGTTTCAATTCCATTCTTTAGTATAAAATACTGAGCAGTTATAAATTGTTCAACAATAGAGCTGTTATATGTCTGGGTCTTCCAGACGTCTTTTTTTTCCATGTGGAAATATTGTTCCTGTACATGTCTTTGCTGCACTGCCAAACATCTGGAAACCTTGGACAAATAGCCACTGCACATGGCTACGCTGATTCTCTATTGCAGTGAGTCCAACACATCAGCATCCATCGGAGTTGCTCTGTATGAGCTGCACAATGCGTGTTCCCACGTTTATACCCAGCGTTTGACAGACCAAAATGTGAGAGTCCTATTCAGTGTGGTGGATCAAGGATGTGGATATTTTTCTGTTCCTAAACAAATGTGGGTACAAACTTTCAGCAATTTCAGATAGCAATTTAGATGAGATTGCCTGTTTTTGTAGCTGTATTCTAAACTGGGCAGAGCCCAAATTGTTTCCCTGAGGACTTAACAAGGGAGCTCAAAATGCCAACTATGGCTTGGGGTTTGGGCATACACCCCTGCTCCCTGCAGAAAACTATACTTAGGGTTTTTCACAGGGATGCAGGGGGCTTGTTTGCTTGTTCTAATATTTAGGGATTTTTTTGTTTGTTTTTACTGATTCATTCTGGCATTGAGATCTAGAATGCCCTTTTACTCTTACAGACAGCCAGGTTTATCAAGTGGGTCCTGTGAATTCCAAGTAGGTTATTAAAGGCTTCAGATAGCTCTCTGAGACAAACAGGGAAAAATGCTTAGCTCCTGTATTGAAAATCTGATATAGACATTCAGAATAAATCTTACGTGTTGTGGATGTTAACAATAAAAGCAAGTCCCTGTATGCAGATGCATACATGTGCTATTTTTCAGGAGCAAGGTGGGCATGCTGCCAACTTGTAGTTCATTATTGCTGCAGTTTATGAGTACTTCAATATGTGCAATAGGTCTAATACGTCTCCACTAGATCTGTCAACTACCTTTGAAATCATTGTTTTTTAATCCAGGTTTTTATTGTGATTGTGGATTTTAGAAAGGGATGTCAGAATGCTGATAATTTTTTCCTATCTTCTTCTCTTTGAAGGAGTGAAAACTTGATGGCTCCTCTGTCCTATAAGCATTTGTATGCCAATTCCAGATTTAAAATTTCACCTCTTTTCCTGATGATGGCTCTGGGACAAACACACTTCTGTCCTGTAACTCCTACTGTAAAACACTCTTTGGAAAGATTTAGAGTAGGTTGCGAGTCTGTTCAAGTCCAAAGTTCTTTTTGCCAGACTTCACAGAATATAACTTTTCTATTATCTAAATGAAATTAAGTCAGAGATGGAGACTATCTCAGCTTAAGTCTAAACAATATAGAAATTTTTTTGACAGGCTACGGGATATCTGAAAATGAGAGAAGTTAGGTTTGACCCCTTGAAAGATTTTGACCAACCATTTTCAGTAAGCTGAGCAATCTACAAGTCTTGATAAGTTTTCCACACAATTTCCAGACAGATTCTTTAAGTGTGTCGTTACTGTGTACTTTATCTCTGAGTTTGACCTTTTCTTCCAGATCAGCCTTTACGGTGTTTATCTCTCTCTTTGTCACAGCCAGATTGGATTATGATGTTCTAGCCTGAGAATGCTGTTAATAAAGAAAAATCATCTTTCTTGCTTAATCATGTCTCATATGGATCTGTGCTCTGTAGGTAATGTAGCTGATAATACATTTACAGCCTTTTGAATTTCCTCGTAAGGGATCAGATCTTCTGAGATGCATTATAAAACAGCTAAAACCACTGAGAAGAAAATAAAATGAAAAGTACACTTGGCATGTATTTATTTACAATCTAATCTGCTGTTCTGGGGAATAAATGAGGTGGGATAAGGAGGATAAAGCAGAACCACAAATAAGTTAAAGCATATGTAAAATAGCAGTGAGAACATTCTGTACATAATTTACATTTAAACATGAAATAAAAGTATGAAGTGAGGAAGAAGTTTAGGGTCTTTTTTGCATATATTATGGTTAGTCCACAACCTGGATTGCTTTCCATGACTAATTGAAAATTAACTATATTTCACACCTGTTTTGGCTTAACCAAAACTGATTACTGCTTGCACTCAGCACATAAGTTATTTGTATCTTGTTCAAAGAGGTACTTTGCCGGTACTGTATTTGTTATGTTCAGCAGACTGGAGTCCAGGCCCACATTCTTCCTCCAGTTCTTTAGCTCTAATGCATAACTGAAATGCTTGTTTCAACTGCTCTCTTTGATCCGTATTCTTATTTTAACTACTTGTAATATCTATTATAAGGTAGTAAAGGAATTCTGTTTTTCCTATTAAGGCTATCTTTACAGTACAGACAGATTGTTATGAACACTGGTGAGGAAATTTGATCATTTTTGATTTGCATTAAGAGGCAGAGCATGTTAGTTGTTTTTATTAATTTACTTCTCCTATCTGTTTAAAATCACTCATTACCTCTTTGTACTTTAGATGCTGCAAGTAATGTAAGATTGAAAGGTAAAGGGTTAGACTAGGATGTTTTCCATTACGTTCTTGATGGGATCTAATTTGATTTGTGCTTTTCAGATGCTTCCATCATAGTCGCAATAAATTGTGTTATAGTTTGTTGTTCATTCAGCCAAGATGTACTGGCTTCATAATACAAAATTCAAGCTGTACTGTAAATATTCTTTAGCATATACAGAATAAATGTCTGATAAAACAGTTAAATGATTAGTTGTAGGGGATATAATAAAGCTTTATATACATTCTTTTTTGATAAATTTCAGTTCTGTTTTCAAAAGAGCCTTATACTTCATGGGAAGTTTCAGAATTTACAGGGAAGGAGCTATTCTCCTGTTCTGAAGTCTGATTCTGCTGTCTTTGCTAGGCAGAGAGGTGGAATTCTGCATGTTTCAATGCACGTGCTGTCTCGGGAATGATCACTGAAAAGCTGTAAGAAACTGTTGATTATAAAGGGGATGATGTCATGGATTTCTGACTGCTGAGTCTGACTAAAACTATGATTGCTCTACTTAAATATTTCTTGCTGAGATAGTTTTTCTTTTATGTGTATTATTAACTTCAGTATTTAACTGTGTTCATGACTTTTCTGAACTTTGGTATCATTCTGTCAGTGCTTTGTCAAGTTGTGGTAGCAGCTTTGCTTACTGAACATCGTTTGGTAGAAACAGTCACATCTGTGCTTGGTAGAGAACATGCCCATGCCTGCATATACGTGTCTGTGACTTCAAACTAACTCTGGGGAAATGTGAAGGAGCTGTCTAAACTGATCATCTCACTGTGACTGCTGTATCTCAGACAGATAAAATGTTTCTGAAAAGGTCTGGAGGAAGGAGGCAGAGAAGTTTCAGACATTAATTGCCTTTGCTGTGTCTTTAAGTAAGGTGCAAAATCAGTGCCTGTACTGCAAGTCCACTTCAAAGGATAGGTGACTACTCTAGTCCACTGCTGTTTTGTGGACAGAAAAGAAGAAAAATTGAAAATTCAGTTTGCAGGTAAAAATTAAGAGAAGGTGGATGTTCTCTTGTTTTGCTCTTCCCTTCTCCTATACTCTCAGGAGAACGCAACCAAACCCACCGTGTCCAGAATATGTACCTTCCTCTCTGCAACCTCGCCATCCTGGGCATGACTGGGAGAGATTAAGCCTAGGTAGGGACAGGTGAATGGGTGGCCCCTGAACAGGCTGGCTGTATCACAGAGCGTCATCTGCAATGGAGCAAGACAGAGATGGAGGTGACGATCCTGCTCTTCCCCAGTGTCTTTGCAACATAGCATGACTATGGATGAGTGAAGTGCGCAGTCCTGCATCACCTCCTTGTAAGGTCCCTTCTGGGCCCCATCCCATTCCCATTTTGAACTATGCTGTCCCTAATCATCTCTGACATCTCTGAAGTACTGTGCATAGTTTCCTGTGTAATCAACACATTTCTTCAAAATATACAGTGCAGATGATAAATTAAAGATGCAGGCTGGTTTCTGCATATCTTTTTTTGTGTGTGTGAGAAAAATGTTAAGAGTTTTCAGACACAAATAGCTGTTTTATAGTTTGAGTTTCTACAAAATACAGAAATCAGGGCATGAAAACTATATTAATGGCAAAGGTCTTCATGGATAACTGAATATAATAACTGAATATAACTGAATAACTGAATATAACTGAATAACAACTGAATAACTGAAATAGAAAAGTCCCTCAAAACTTAGTTGTTCATTTTTATTCTTGTTACCTGCCTGGGAGCCTTGTTGATTTTAGTCTGACTTCACTGAAGTTATTAATGTGTCAGTGCTACTTTTGATGTAGACCTTAGGTCAGCCCTTATATGAGGGCCCCCCACTTTCGGTATTTGCACTTTTTGCAGTATGTTCTATTTTTGTTCCAAATAAATGATAGTATAAAAAGCAGTTAATTTCCCTAACCAACTACTAGCAAACCACAACATTGGCACTTGATCTTAATACATACAGAACATAAAATCTTTTCAAATAGACACTTGAGATCCATAGAAATTTATCATTCTGCACATTGCTTACTCCATATGAATTTAGGGCCAAAAACTACAAAGCTGCAATTTTGAAGAATCTAGAATTAAAAGTTGGGCAGCTTAACATCTTTGAATTTGATTTTATTGTGAAATTTATCAATTTATTTTTATTGGGCAATTTATAAATTTAAATTTATCAACTATCATTCTACATTATGGGATCCACCATCTTTCCCACATTCAAATCTCTTTTCTAAAAAGCTGGCTTACAAGACCAGAATGGAGTGAGCTGACAATGGTATTGATCCTTAGATATTTAAAGACAGCTTTTAAACTCTGATTTAAAAATAGCCTTTTCATGTTTATATAACAAATCTATACATATGGCAAGTAGTTATTTCCAAATGAATCTTTTGTGAAGTTTATGTTGAGGCCTTTCTGACATTGCCTCTGTGGAGAGAAGCAGAAGTTACTTTGTATGGGTACGTGTGTGAACAGTTGCATACTCCACATAAATAGAAAAAAATGTCTTTGTAAGGAAAAGTGGTTTCACAAAGGTTTTTTCTCCCATTCAGCAGTAAATTTAGATTGCCAGAGCTACAGCCTGAGCTGTCTACTCTAGTCAGCTTACACTTTACTAAGTCCAGACCATTTGGAAACTCAGCCAACATCACACCAATGCAAAAGTAAATGCAAATACATTTTGATTCATCCAACTCCATTTGCACTTTGTAACACTAGTACTACAAACTTGATTTCTCTCTACCTAAAAGTGCTCTGACCAATGAGAATGGAACACAAATCTTCCCCCTGCCCAGGGTCCTTGCTCACTCAGATCAGATACTCAGGGAAGTCAATTTTTAGTTCTCTGAATAACTCAGGAAACAGTTTTCTGGAAAGCCAGGGTTATTCACAGTTCTGGAACTTGCCAGGAGGAATTCCAGGCAGGAATCTGGAGCGCAACGCCAGCTGAAATAGCACAAGAGAAAATGTCACTTTGTAAGTGACAACTGGAAGAAATCCAGGGTGCAGAGTCAACAGCTGTCTTCAGTTGTCTCGGTAGTATATTTCATGACTGGTTCAGATCATGACTGGTTCAGAGTAAGACGTGATTTTTACCAGTCTCTCTTAGTTGGGGAGAAAATGGTTATCTGTAGGAATGCAACTTTTTTTTTTTTTTTTTTTCAGTAAAAATGTGACTGCTGGACTTTTTTTGGTCCTAGAGAATGTCATGGAGCGAGTCTTCTTGGAACACAGTTCTGGTCATATGAAGGTGATGGTGGTGATTGGGAATGGTCAGCATCAATCTACCAAGAGTAAATCATGCCTGATCAACCTGATTGCCCTCTATGATAACATGGCAGGATTTGTGGACGAGGGGAGAGCAGTTGATGCTATTTACCTCAGTTTTGGCAAGGCTTTCAACACTGTCTCCCACAACGTTCTTGTATCCAAGGTAGAATATTTATGGTGGGTGAAAAACTGGCTGGATCATTGGGCTCAGAGGATAGCAGTTAATTGGTCATACCTTACCTGGAGGCCTGTAAGAAGCAGAATACCACAGGTATCTATATTGGTTGTATTCAGCAACTTTATGAATGACTTGGAGGAGGCAACAAAGTGCTTGCTCATAAAGTTTGCCCCAATTTGGGGGCACCTCAATACATTCGAGGACATGACTGCCATCCAGGGGGACCTAAACAGCCTGGAGGAATGGGCTAACAAGAGCTTTAGGAAATTCAGCAAGGACAAATGCAAAGTCCTGTCCCTGGGAAGGAGCAAACCTCAGCAAGGATATAGGCTGGGCACTGCCTGTCTGGGGAGCAGCTCTGTGGAAAAGGAGCTGCCAGCAGTGCCCTGGCAGCAAAGCTGTCCAGCAGCAGCAGTTGTATGAACAGGAGCACAGCCAGTAGACTGGGGCAAGTGATTAACCCCTTCACTTAGCACTCCTTGGACCCCACCTAACATGCTGCACCCAGCTTTGGGCCCCTCTGTACAGGAGGGCCCTCTGTACAGGCATCAGTAAACTGGAGCGAGTTGAGTGGAGGGCCTCCTAGATGGTCAGGGGCTAGAGCACTTGGCCTGGGAGGAGAGGCCGAGGGATTCAGGCTTGTTCAGCCTGGAGAAGGGACAGCTTCGGGGGATCTGACAGCAGCCTGTCTGTACCTGCCAGGTCATCGAGAGGATGGAGCCAGGCTCTTTGCAGTGGTGCACAGTGGGAGAATGAGAGGCAACAGGCATAAATTGAAAAAAGAGAGGTTCTAAGAATATAAGAAAAAGCTTTTTCACTATGAGGGCAGTCAAACACTGGAAGAGGTTGCCCACAGAGTTTATGCAGTCTCCGTCTTTGGAGGCTTTTAAGACCCACCTGGATACAGCCCCTGAGCAATCTGATCTGATCACAGAGTGGACCCTGCGTTGAGAAGGAGGTTGGACTAGACCTCTCCTGAGGTCCTTTCAGCCTGAATTATTCTGTGATTATCCAGGAAGGACAGCTTAAGCAACAGTTGGAATAGCTGTGCCCTGTTGCTAATATTAAAAAAAAAAACCAAAAAACTATGGGACTGGATGGGCATGAATGGAACTGTACCTCCCCAGAACAGAATGGGGAACTCATTCCCCTCCAAGGTAGTTCTCCGGCCTCTTGCCAACATTGAGTAATGAGAAACAGAAATAGAAGAGCTCTGTTGGCACCACTGAGAGAAACTCCTAACAGAGGCTCACTACCTCCCACACCCAACACCACTTACTATTCCACAGGCACATCCCTCATGCCACACAGATATTTTTTTCTTGTTGGTTTCATCTTTTTTTTTTAAATAACTCTGATCATTACCATTTGATCTGACAAGTGCTCCCCCAGAGCCTTTTCCAGGATCATGTTAGTATATTAATGTCAGCCCCAAGGAAGAAGGAAATTCACATATTATGTTCGGATAACTTTTTTTTTTCTGATTGGGGCTCTGTATGGAGCGGGGGAGAAAGAAACAGGAGGAGTGATGTGGTTACTGCAGAATCTTAGATCTGCAGAAAACAGCCACAGAGTGCTAGGGAAGTCAGTCACAGGCCTGCGCTAAGGATGCACGTTCAGTCTCATCTCATCGCAAAAGAATGTTAACTGCAGATGACCATATGAGTAGACAAGGGATGTCAGAGAAACCAAGATCCAGCTCTTTGTGAAGCATATTGGGAATGCTGATCTCATATGCAGTCACATGTCCCTGAACCAGTGTTCCCATGCAGCCAACCCTGTTCTTCTTGCTGCCTGTTGTGCAGCTTACAGTATGCATCTTTTGGCAAGGTCAGGATCCCATCATCTCTACTTGTGGACTGGTAAATGCAAACCAGCAGTTCTTTCAAGGAGATCCATTTACTAGAGAATGAGGAAAAGCAATTGTTCTGTCAGAAGGTAACTGGGGATAATGGAGATGGGGGTAATAATGGTGATAACAAATTTTCATTCCAGGGGCAGAGTACCAGTAACAGAGAGCACAACCTACTGAATACACCCAGCGCGTACACCTACTGAAATGAATGCGGTGATTTCTGCAATGGGCAGCATTCTTTTATAGAGTTGCAGCCTTGTCCTGGTGATGACAGTTAACAGAGGCTTATGCGTTAGTAATGTGGAAGGGGTATGGCCACACTTCTCAAATTAAAAACAGTCACAGAAAAACCCAAGCACTTCTTGCCTGGGTAGAACTACATTCCCTATCACCATGTTTGGTTCATAGTGATCTGATGAGCACAAGTACCTACAAGTTGGGTTGCAAGGGAATCTGCACCTGGAAGTTTCCTCACTTCATCATAAGTCATTTTTATAGTTTCTTTCCTTATGGCAGTGACAGTAAAGTACCTTGTGGCCTTCTCTAGCCATCAGCACTGAGAATACAAATTGATGGATGATCTCTCACAATGCTGCTCTCAGGCTCTGCCTAATGCCAATGTACATTTTCCACTGGTCTCTAGCAGCAGACAAAAGATAGGAAAGAAAGAATGCAAATCACATTTTCAGGCCTTTTTACACTACCAGGGAGAGTAGCTGTTGCCAAAAAACAGTACACAATCCACACCAGGCAGATTCAAAATAAAGTGACTATCGCTTCACAAAGTCTAAAAAGAAATTAACCAAAAAGATTTATTTTATTGACTTCAAGCAATGTCTGTGATTTATTACATTGGAAGTGAAACATAATCTGACTTCCCCCTGCAAGGCTCTCAGGCAAGTATCTGTACAAGCCAAAATGTTTGTGGGTTTTTTTTTACAGTGTTAAAATTGTCAAGGAAGAAGTACAGTTGTATATACTAAGTATTTCTGTAGCACCTACCCCAATTCTGGCTTTCCAGGCTCAGAGTACAACTGTTGAATCCTAATTACTGTTTTTCCTACCATATTCTGGAGACAGGTGTTGTGACACTATTCATCCGCTCTCTGATAGTGGCCAACTCCAGTAAGATCAGATTGTTCAACTGGGAATTTTTCTCAGATTAGACCCAGTGCCATTGGTTCAGAGAAGTAGATCCTGCCATATTTGAAGGATATTCCCAAAATAAATGGAATGCATGTTTTTCTTTCTGTCAAGTATGAGTCCTGTATCTAGAAGTACTGGCACTACCAAAATAAAAAAGTTGTATCTCATGAATGAGATCCTGCTAATTGGTTCTGAACTACTTGCACCCAAATTCATTAAGATCTTATGTAGGTCACCTGATAGTAACCCGTATGCACCGTTTTTGGAAGATGCCCTTTCTTTTCCTCTTTGCTGACTTTTTAGGTATCTTATTTGGACTCTACTTTCATCTTCCAATTGGGAAATGCACAGCAGTTCGAGTCCCATTTTAACAGTTCTGTAGACTGCAACCCATTGGATCTGAATTTATGTCTTTGAAAAATAAAACCCACCAATAGTTCCAATCCCTATAACAAAATATTTAAACACAAAAGAGAGAGAAATTAATACCCAAGTAATTTGTTTAGTTAAGTAAATTAGCTCTGCACTCTGCAGCAGGAGAGAATTCTTCAAAATGGATTGCCATGAACTAGGACTACCATAGAGTTTTCCTAATAGTGAAAAGTCTTTCAACGGAAAGAAATGTCATATATCAAGTCATTCCTATTTGCCATTGACAGGCTGATTTCTGTCCCTAAGGCTCAAGGAGACCAATGGATCCCCTGTACTTTGTCTGGAGTTTGTAACTTGAAGAAAGAATTTTCAGGTATTCACATATAACTATTGCCACTCTGTCTTTACATAAATCTTAAAAATCTCTGGTTATCAAAAAAAAAAAAAACCCCTTGTTTCTACTGCTTTTGCAAATTTTAGTTTTTTAAATAATGAATATTTTCTGTGTTTATCTAGATTGCTGTGGTATTTGCCTCACAAACGCCTCATTATCCACAAACCCTTAATCAGAACATGAAAGGATCATTTTATCTCCTGTACTTCTTTTTGCGCTCTATTTCCCAAGGCTCCTATTGATTTTTTAATGCAAATAACTTAAAAGGATTTCATTTTAGTTGTTGCAAAGCTATTACCTTTAGTTTGAAGGTTTTTAATTGTGATTTTCCTTGAATTTTATATTGGAGTTACTTCAAGCAGTTCATGATGTATCTACATTTTAAATGAATTAAGTATGTATGTTTAAATTAACTTTTCAACAAAAAATTATAAGGTTTTTATTAGATTTTTTTTTCTTGAAATATTTTTAGGGTTATATTAGAATGGTGTGAAAATTCCAAAATTGTCAAATGCTTTTTGATGAGATTTTTTTAACAGATGTGTTTCAAATGTACTACATTTTTTATGATAGCCTTCCACAAGCTCTTGTGAACAAATTTATTGATAGTAATAGTAATTAACATCAAGTAATCTGAGGATAAAGGCTAGGAACATATGTTTAAGGTTGTGGGGATGTGTTTTTTTTGGGGGGGGGGGAGGAATGTATCAATTTTAATAGGCTTCTGAGATAACTAGTCATGTCCTGTGGCCATATGGAGAAATGTGTAGTGCGTGCATTACAGGGTGACATTTTGTAACTATTGGTGTACCTGTATGAGTACATGTTAAAGTTTCATGGAAAGCTTTCGTCACTCCTACATGAGGATCACATTTCTAATCCAGTACATGTTCTAGTAACTACGTGCTCCCCTTCTGCTTCTCGGCTAGAGCCAATACTCTCATATTACAGTTTATAGCATTGCTCTCTAGAATTCTCACTTCTACAGTGCAAGAAGGCATGGACTTTAAGTAGCACTCCAGAGAATTTTAAAGCTGTTCACATGTTTACATAATCTGAATATTATCAATACAACTCTAATATGGTTTTTGGTTTTTCAGATTTTCCTGGCTGATTTACCTCAGAAGTAAGATGGCATCCCTTATGGTAAGGGATGTCACTGAAATGTGTTCTGCTCTATTATGAAAGATGCTCATAGAGCTTGTTTCTTCTCATGTACCAGGTCATCAGCTGACACCCCTTTATAGTGTTGAGGGCCTCTGAATCTCATCTAGGCTATCAAAAACGTGATTACTGGAGGCGTCAGGACGAATCCACGTTGTATACTCACAGGATGACTAGCTTGCAAACAGTCTGAGGAGCAATTTTGGCTGCCCTTGCCCTGACTGTGCTAGTAACTAGGCAGCACAAGCATAACACAGCGATGATGTCCCAGGCCCAGCTGCTGCCGTTTGCAGTGCAGCATGTTGCTCTCCACAAAAGTCTCTGCTGCTAACCAGTGGGTTGTGGACAGGGCAGCTGAAGTATGAGCCCACAGGCTATGCCATGCCACCCCAGGTAAAAGGATATTTATCTCTAGGAGAAGAAGGATAGTGCCAGTAGCTGAGAGCTCTCACATCTGAGATTGCCACAAGGGTATATGCTTATATTGAGTGCTGCTCCTCAGTCACTATCAGTATCTCTGCTGCATATTCAGCCTTCTTGGCAGAGGCAACAGGGACATGAAACTCCAGTATGAAGCTGCAGACACACTGGGCTGTGTCCAGAGCCAATTTAAACCTGCTCTGTGAGATTGGCAACCTCCAGCAGATGACTTAAGAACAAGCTAGCCAGAGTCCTTTTTTTGCACCAAGCCTGGCAGTTGCATCCCCTACCCATAATGTAATTATGAATGAGCAGGAAAGTAGCTAGGATAATATACTTAATATTCTTCCTTTTCAGAAATACTGTGGTTCTTTAATGACCACAATTAACCAAGGACTTTTTTAAAATTTTATTTAAAGCCTTATTTCATTTTTCATGGCTCACTGAGAAAACAGTACCCATTCTTGGGTACAGCTTTCTTGGGGTATTGGTGTGCTGTTGGCTTGCAGCCAAGAGTATGACCTGCAAAAATATGAGTAACAGTTCCAGGGCTCTCTGAATTTTGCCCAAGATGTCTTGCACCCCAGTACTGCCTAGACTCAATGTTGCTTAGCTGCTGGAATCTGATGAGATTGGAGCTGCGTTGCATAATTGCTTCTACCCTCAAATGTCTGGCCAGAATTCTTCTTCCCTTCTTCCAAAAAAAAAAAGAAATTGGTAATGGATAATAGAGGAAAGGCTAAATAAATGTCAAATGTAGATATGGAAAAATATAGTTAGGTGAAATGGCAGAAAAATAATGAAGGTGGGCAGTGATTGTTTCTTCAATTTGCTGTATTTTGATCTCTCTCTTTGGTTCTCTGGTCCCTCTCAGCTGTCTCTGGAGTACAAGGCCTGGGAGCTGCCCCGGTTCTCCATTTGGATTGAGCAGGAGGCCGGAGTTCTTCAGCAGGTGGCTCAAACCACACTGCCCTGGCAAGTGGCCCAGAGCGTGGGCTGCCTCCCACGTGGATGTCAGAGGGAGATGCAGAGTGGAAAACTGCTGAAGGTGCAAGGGCAGGCTGCAGAGCTTCTCTGGGCAGAGTTGCCTGAACTGGACTAAGCAGCTCTGCTGTCTTAAGGCTGTGATGTGGGATTGCGTCTGAGCCTTGCATGGGAAGATCCATACTGTTTGTATTATCTCTCGTTGTTATCTGTCTGTCCCAGTCAGCTCCTGGAGCAAGCCAGTGGGTCTGGCACCGAGCCAGGGCTTCAGGACAGACCCGCTATATCGTAGTTGAAGGCTGGAAATCTGAAGCACGCTTCCTTTCTCCCTCCCCAGTTGCAGCAGTTGCTTTGGGAACAGGTGTTGCTCTTGCACTGTGGGTTTGGAGTCAGGGCTCCAGGCTTTGTGTTCTGTCCTGTCTCTCATTTTCCTCCCCCACGGTGGTCCCCAACTCCAAATATTCATCCTAAACATCCTTCCTTAAAACATAGGTGAAAACATTGCCCTAAACCACACAGTCCTTTTGGGAGCTATGTCCTGTGCTCTGTATATATTCACAGTTTTCTTGCAACCAGGTATTGTTTAATTCTAACATTTTGGGGAAAAATCAGTAATAGTTTGTTTGTTTACTTTTTTTAATAGCAAAAGCCCTAGAAATACCAGTTTGATCTGAGTGTTTACATCCTTGGTGAATCTACTGTCCTTCCTAAAAACCACTCTTTCCTCAAGACTAAATTTTATTTTTGCAGGAGCCTTTTGTCTTACTTTGCCAGCCATTTCTGTTCTGTATTTAGAGACTTTGACAAGATCAGTGGGCTCACTGTTGTTTTGGAGGCAGGATCTTAAGGCAAATGGCTTCTAACTGTTTCTGAAGAGCCAGCTGCTGTGCTATTTGAAGCTACTGTTTTCTTTCCTGCTTAAATGCACTTAGTCTCATTTTGAAATGACCCCATGTTTTCATACAATAATCTCATTGACAAGAATCAAATGTGTAACATATTGGATTTATGGATTACTTCAGAGCAGGTCCACATCCCTCAAACAAATAGCCCCCTCCCCCACTAAATACAAATAAGAAAGGCTGAAAATTCAGCTGTCTCTTCTAGTTGTTACTCCATTCCTCTTCTGCTAAGTATACTGTACCACTGAAAAACTTTAAGAGCTTAAATAGGTTTGCAACTGACCTCTTGATCCCTGACAGGCTTTTTATTTTCATAACTTATGTTTGATAATGGAAGTGAAATGTAGACATAGTAGGACAATCTCAAAATTTTTAGGAAACTTCTAGGATGCAGAGCACTGGAGCAGGTCCACTCACTAGTGAGTATCTACTCACTTCTACGTTAGAGAAGTTACCACTTTTCTTTTGTTCTTGGCAACTCATCATGTTGTTTGTGCTCCATAAAATATGGTCTTTACTGGGTTTTCTAAAGTTTTGGGGAGGGCTGAGTAAGTTAAATTCCTATTGCTTCTTGTCTTGCATGTGATGATGATGTTGTCAGGGAGAGAGGGTAACAAGTTTTCCCCTCCTTTTCTGGAGGCTCAGTGACTCTAACACAGGTGTAGAAATTGCTTTTCACATCTTTTTCAGTATCTCCACTGATAATATTTGGCTTTTTCTTAGCAGTTAAAGAGACGTAATTCTCAGGATATGCACTTACTGGAATATAAGAATACTGTAGGCATATGCTTGCTCTATGCACACTCATCTGTTTGTCTGTAGCACTGGTAAACACCCTTCCTTGAACTCATCATTTTTAATTTATATTATGTAAATAAGGGTACACATCCGTCATGGCAAGATAGTACATGTGTTTTGCCATGAAACCGTCGATGCCGTTTAAGTAAAGCAGGAGAACAAGTGCATTTGGTATTGCTCACTTAGCAATTCCCCAATTGGAGCAATGTTGCTCCATACTGTTTACTATTTTAGTCTTCAGAAAAAAACAGAGGGAGAAATTCAACAAAGCTTGTGTTAGAAAAAAACAGAGGTGCTGTTCCTCACATGAGTTCTAGCCAGGTTCTGCAAAGGCAGAGATGGTTCTGGAGGAAGCAGGATATGTTTCTGCTAACTTTTAAGCCCATCTGAGTGTGACAAAAACTTGATACAAGTGTGTTTCTCTCTACACCACCACATAGATCAAAACCCAGTTGTCACTGGATGTTGGTTCTTCATCTACCGTCCTCTCTACTTCAGGCTTTCGAATACACGATTACAGCATCTGTGCAGATACACAACTGTGCTATCCTGGAATAAATTTGTGACAATCTGGAGGCTGATCTTGGTTTTAGGAACTGTTGAGAAAGTGAGAACTGAATTGTCTTCAGTCTCAGTGAGGAATACCTTGTTCTTAGCCAAGTAGCTTGAAATCAGTCTTGGTCCAAGCACTGCTGAGATAAGATACAAAGAAAAATGTTTCTTTACAATGTTGAAAAAGGTAAGGAATTAAAAATCTTTGAGGTGGATATGAAGAAATGAAAGAAAATAACACTTGTGTTTGTAGTTATCAGTACTGAATCTGCATATTCTGAGATCATGTAACCTTGTCGCTTTAGACTGTGCATGGGTGTGCCTTGGTTTTGTTTCAAAAGAGTGTGAGAAGGCAACATGGAGGCCGTCAGGTTTATGCTAGTTACAGGAGGACAGACAGTACCTGACTGGAGGTCAAGCCTGCTAGTACAAAGCTGAAAGCCCAGACTGAGATTTTACTGGGGTCAGTGGCTCTATCAACCAAATTTCAAGTCCACAGGCAGAAGTCCATTTTAGAGACTCTCTTCCTCTCCCCTCCTCCTTTAAATGGAGTCCTGAACATTGTGTGGCATTTCTTTTTTTTTTGAAGGTGGACTTCCCGTTCTAAAAAATCTTTTGCCAATATTTAGCTGAGACAAATGAATAGTAACTTTGGTCCAGAATACTCTGAAGTGGACAGTTGATTAATAAGTTTTATTCTCAGCTATGCCATCATTTTGTAGAGAACTGTTCTCATTAAATGGAGCATTTAAAAAAAAAAAAATCTTTAATGAAGATTTATGAAGAAAGTCAATTCTTAAATTGTTTGCTAACAATTTATGAAGAGCAGAAAATGCATTATAAAAAGCTTTCCTTGTGCAAATAAATATACTTCTCTGTGTTTAGCAGGGAGATTACTATCAGTGATTTTTCTCTTCAAGTAAGTGTTTAGATCATTTATTTTATACAAGCTGTCTGGGTTTGATAGATTGCAGCTGTATCACAATGTCTAGAAAGTATAATAGCAGATCACTCTGCGATGGGGAGTTTGCTTTGGGAATAGGTTTTGGGAGGTCACTGTGAAGAGAGATTTTATACACAGTGTGAGTAACTGTTTTCAGTGAAACTCTGGCAAATATTTGGACTTGATCTCTGATGAAGTAAAATCATTTATGCAAGAAAAACATATATGTGTGCAATTAGAGAAAAAAACAGCTCTATCACTGGTCATATGTTGGGGTGAGAAAAAGCATGAAGGCTATACAAGCCGGTAGCTAATTTCAGACCAGTGCTTTCAGAGCAGTACATCTGAATGCTGCCTTTGTGAATGAGATTAGAATATAATCGTTTTGCCATTTTTCACGTAAGTATTGGGAAAAGGTATCCTCAATTTTACAAAGGGAATCCAGTGTACACTATATTTCTGCGTGGGGAGATGATATCATTGAGGTAGAAATAAAAATCTTTAATTTATTTCTTGCTTGTTTACAAAATGTTGCACTACATTAGAATTCAGCTTACATCGTCTGCTTTTCTGAGTGGCTCTAGTTTAATCGTTAAATACACAGAAGAACAGCAACCAACTATTATAATTTGCCTGAGGAAGGAATCTGCAATCAAAAGTGTTTAGAGCCAAAAACTGTGTCTCTGTTGACATCATGGGAATTGCAGTCTAGGCTAGAAAATGCCACTGATCACAAGGTCATGTAATAGAGATTACTTATCTAAAATGTAGTTCTTAAATCTCCTTAACTCCCAAGCCAGCTTTAGAACTGCAAATTACATTATTTTTCTTTAAAATGTGAAGAAAAAGATTTCCTGCAAGCCTGCAGATAAAAATTTTGGGTGGGGAAAAAAGAGCAACTGCAGGTTAGCACTACTTAATAAACCCAACAAGTCTTGGTTAGATGGAAAATCTTCTTTGGATAGACGTATGTATGTATACAGAACTATACTCGATAGGAATGTTAGTAAACTGGATCCTGGGGAAAGTTGGGGAATTAATTTGTCTCTGACTACCTGATCATGTTTCTGTTTTTTTCAGCCTCTCAAGGTATAGCCAATAAAACTAACCAATTTCCCTTTCTCCCATACCCCATACTTATAAGCATCCACACCTTATACTATTTAGAAGCTTATTATTTTATGACAATTAGTAACAAGTGCAGTACAGTAAAATATGACTGTCTTCATCAACTTTGTGTCTGTTGTTTCACAATGCTATATGTATTATATGATATTAACATCTATTGAGTCTTACTCATTTTGTAATAACTCCTTGCTCTCTTATTCCTTTTAATATTGCTTATCAGTTATGCAATTTTTTCTGGTGGTTATTTATATACTGTCTTGTGGATTCATTTCTCCCCATCTCACCCCACCCCAAGTTCCCTTAATCTATTAATGAAGCAAAAGGAACAAAAATTTAATTCCTTACTGTTTCTTTTGTCATTTTTATTAGCAGTCAGTTCTTAGCTATTTTAAGACTGGCTAACTGAAGATTTTACTTCATTCATACACAGTGTGGATTCATGTCTACTCACTAGTTATGCTGCTTTATTAACAGTAGCACACACACATTTGTTGGAGGCTTCTCCTCTGTTCTGAATGAACCCACAAAGAAAACAGTGAGTTACCTCATCTCCTGATCACACTTCACAGAGGGGAAGAGAATTAAGGAAAACAGCTGCATGTGAGCATTACTGAAATCTGTTCTGGAAAAGTACTAGCTGTGAAAACATTTAAGCTTAATCTAATAATGAAGTGCTTTGCAATAATTAAATCAGGCACCTCATTCAGCCATCGAAGGTGAGTGCATATGCATATTTTATACATTTTACAGACTGAATCAGAGAGAGATGATAATGTGTCCAAGTTGCTTGTCAGCAGCAGAGCTGGAAGGGCCACCCAGCAATCCTGCCTAAAACCCCCCTTTGGTCAGCTCTGTCCACTACTATAGCTCACGCTTCCTCTGTTCCTTTTTCTTATTGTGAAGGTTTAGTGATGTTTAGTAAAATGAATATGGACTAAGGAAAATTTGTCATTTTAAAACAATATAGCAGAGTTTCATTAAAGGTGAAATTTCTTTTTGACATAAGTGTGCCTCCTGCATCTTACATCCTGCAGTTACCGATGACATAATAGCAGTAGAAGAAGCTGATGCCTAGGGTCAGTCTGAGCTATTACGATTTTAAGCTCCCAAGGATTTCTTGCTCTGTCTCTTTCCTAATGTGGCCTTTTGCCTAAAAGGCAGAGGCAAATTTATAATCAGTCAGAAACCATTCAAATAGCAGATTCAAGTGATTTTCATTGCTGAAAACATAACATGAAATTGTATTATTTTTAATGTAGATGGCATAGTAATTGAAGACTTTATTAAATTTAATGAAAAATCAAAACTATCAATGGCAGACATAATTTGTAGTTTTAATTTCTGTGTCCTGTCTAATTCCTTCTCTGGTTTTGGAGATTCAAGAGGTGATCAAATGTTAAAGATAGTCTCTAGCTCTGGGCAGCTCTTCTGTGGAGGTTTCAGATGGTATGTGCTTTCAATTGAATTTGAGCATGATGTATAATATTAATTATCTGTAAGGTCTAGAAGAGATAAATATTGTTATTATCACAGAGATATGGCTAAGAGAAAAGTAATGAGGGCAAAGGCAGTTGCCACCATTTTTAAATTGTGATTTTCTTTTCTTTTCAAACATAGCAGGTTCTAGCAGAAGCCTTTAAATTCACAGCAACTTTAGCAATCTATAGTCAAAACCAGTGATGAATAAAAGGAAGGAAGATAGATAGACTCAAATGGTTTACTATAGTTTATGATTGACTTTATGCAAAAAATCAGACTTTATCTATAGTTATATATAAAATGAGTGAGAGATTTTAATCTTTTTTTCTGTATTAAGTACTAGCTGTAATAGGACATTTTCTGTGTTGACATTGTTGACACCAAACAGTGCTTCTCTAAAGATCTAACAATAGAGAGAAAATGAGTAAATCTTTAATCAGATGAAATTTGCCTTATCAGAGCAATGGATATCTTCACCAAAATATAGTTGTCCTCTTTTAAATGTGGCACATATGCCCGTGCTGGGTATAGAAGTGTTAGTGCAGAATGTACACAAGCAGGCAAATACTGCAGATGGCCCTTGGGAAACTTTGTATGTGTCGGACTTCTGCTAAGTAAGGCCACATAGAAATTCTTCATAAACCGGTTTTCCCAAGTGCACTTACACAGCGCTCTGGCTGGCCTTGCTTGGTTTCTCAGTTTTCCCGGTGAGCTCAAGCATCCGCGAGAGCCAGGCTTGTGGGTGACTTGCGCAGCACTGCTCTGGTTCCAGGCAAACTCTCCAAAGACCGTCATCTGCCTTGGAGCCCTTCTGCACCACTTTCCCAGGTCAGCTAGCTCCTAGATATAGGCACAAAGTATGTGATTATTCTATAACTATATTTTTGATATATTATCAAAATATACGTGCACTTTCTTGTATTGTAGTGCAGCATCCACAGTGGGTTGTTCTGAATGTGGTACAACCAGGATGTTCTGCTCAGGATTAGGTGATGGAGATTGTCTTCCCATGAAGGTGGCATAGTGCAGGGTCAGCAAACGGTGTGCGTTGTGACAGACCTTGGCAACTACTGGAAAAGAACTGAAAAATGTAATGGAAAGCAAATGGAGAGAAATGCCTAGGAATATGATCCAGAGTGTGAAAATACACATATTATGTGTTATGGTTCTGGTCTATAACTGAATTTTGCAGTTTCAATGCTCTCTTTGATTTTGTCTGTGTACGTATTATTGACTGCAGGTAGGAGTTACATTCCCTTCCCCCCAAAGGCTTTCAGACTGCCTAGGCTCACAGGACATTGAGGACAATGAGCTTCCCAGCAAACCGCAGGGCAATGGGCTTTCTTGAAAACTTCAGTTCATTCACTTTGATTACATCTTGCTAATTCTGCCCACATGATCTTCTGTATCTCCTCTCTCAAGAAGACTTGGGGCTGTCACTGAGTAAATATTAAAATATACTCATGGTTTCTTTCCAGGTGCTCAGAAACTAGTAGTATAATGTCTCCTTTCCAAATAGTTTTTCTTGTTGGATGAAAAGTGCTGGGGATAAGTGTGCTTATGGGTTTGCCTCATCAAGGCTTACATATAACTTACTGGCTTCAGCTCTGGAGAGGTACGTTGCAAACTGTTGGCCAGACTCATCCTTGGGGCCACTAGTCTGTGGTCCTTAACACCACTGAGAAAGTTTTGTCTGTTTTTCCCTATTTTCTTTTCTTTTTTTTTCTTGCTAATTCCAACCCTCCTAGGTATTCTTGGGTTGTAGACCAGGAGATTTTCTTTTTTTTTTACTGCACTAGGCTTTTTCTTTCTTTGGACTATGTTACATGTAATGAACTGTGCAAAGTTCAAAGAATTGCTGTAATTATTTTTTCCCTTTTATTAAAAGGATATCACTAAAACTTTGTGCTGACTGTTGGTGTACTCACTGAGAATGTGTTCGTGGTTGTGCTGAAAAGGAAATTTCCTCCATGACAGAGAAGCGGTTTTAGGATTTTTTGAATATCAGAGAGCTCGCTGAGCTCTGTTCTGTATGGGACAGCAGATTACAGTGTTTCCTGATATGAGATCCTTAATACCAACACATTCTTGCTGAGACAGTCCTTGGAATATCACACATAACTAAATATATATATATTTTTTATATGTATATAAATAAATATTGGAAGGTTATGAATTAGCAGGGATTTGGAGAAAATACTTAAAAAATTAGTCATTTACTAGAACTATAGCTTTACAGACACTGAAGAGCCTGTTGAACGCCAGAGTAGCATTGCAGCTGTGTGTTTGTTTAGATAGGGCAGCATTAGGTGTGATGCCAGCCTTATTGCAGGTATGACATTGGCTCAGTTGTATCCTTGGAGGGTTGCAAGTCTGGAGGATTTTATTGTTGTATCTTGTACGCTGGTTTTATCTTTCTGGAGTCCTTCCCAAGAGACAGAACAGGATTAACATCTTTCTCCCCCATCTTCTGATTTGTGCAATGTTGACAGGAAACATTTTTATTATAAATATGTTTTAAAAGCAAAGAGAATCATTTGCTTTTTTATTCTTTTTTTCAGATTCTTCTAGGCTTTACAAGTAGTTTCTGGAATGATGATGTTACTTTAGGCAGGAGTTGTTAATTCTACTTCTGTCTCTTGGAGCAGTCTTAAGAATGGGAGTTTCCTTTAGACAAAACCAATTCCACGCACACTTCATGGTATGTCACGGCAAGGAGAGACAGATGTGCTTGTTGATATAGCTGTGACTATGAGTTAGGTCAGGACTGCACTAAGTCTCAACTTCAACTGCCTTTCTTTGGATTTGTGCAGCACTTTTATTATCCCTAAACTCCTGATAAATAAATATAGGATATGATTGTACGAATTTATAATTTTAAAGGTATGTGCTGTATGTTCACATTTTGAGTACTTTGATGGTAGGCCCTACAAAAATTCTTCAGATAATTAGTCTTAATCTTCTGTTTGACAGAGAGCAGGGCACCCTACCCTGCTTGCTTAAGCTGTGTGGCGTACCGTTGTTGCTCCCTCTCAGTTCCGGGGGGCGGCAGTCTGTTCTTTCAGCCTAGTTTAGCCAAAAATGGGAGCTGCTGTGCTCAGCATCCTTGAAAATAGGGATAGTTTCAAATTATCTGCTGACATTTGTAAGCTTACAAAAGAGCAAGGCTGCAGACTCCTGAGGTTAAAGTAGAGAAACCAAAGGCAAGAAAGTGGAGTTTCAATGTTTAAATCTTTCCTCTTAAAGCATTAACTTAAAACAAATCTTTCACATTCTAAATTAGGTATGGAATAAATGCAAGGTTAAAAAATAAAGAGTTTATGAGTTTATGACATTCTCAGTATTTAATTTTCAAATAATATCAGTCCAGCTCTATTCTGCTTGTTGCTGTCCCTTTAAATGCAAGAAATGTTGTTAGTGCAGACTGACCTTCAAACAAGAGAAAGCAAGTGCACAGAAATGACTAGGATTTTGGCAATAACACTGCCAGTGTATTTTGCTACAATATAGAATATTATCTGCTGCAACCCTAAGGAGAAAGGCAGATGTTTTATGTTCTTTATTACTATTTGGGCTTCATGCATGTGCAGAGAATCTTAATTTCAAATTGAAAGCAAAATTGAGGCATATTTTTTTTCATGCAATGAATTGCATCTGATACTTCTTAGTGTTGAACTCAGGATTGTAGTTGCTTAATATCTAGTCCAAAAATGTTGTTTGCAAATATGTTAAATCCTGAGGGCTTTGCTCAGTGAGGTATTCTAGCTCACTTTTACTATGAGATCATGTCATAGTCCTTTTAGCTGCTTTTTGTTCCACCTGTGCAGAAAGCCACAAATCCATTCATTAGTTAAACTAAACATTGAAAAGATACTATATACAAAAGGCGGAAATACCCTTTGCTTGGTGATAATTGCTAGTGTTCATTTTCTCACTTAAGTGATAGGGCACATCACGCTGTTGCCATGGCAACCCCGATTCTGTCCCATTAACGGCCTAATGTGAATTTATGAGTGCAAGTATCAACATGTAGAAAACGGCTTGAAATAGGGAGTGATTCATCATGTACAACACAGACAGCTGAGTTGCAGCCTGTCGGGGCTGTCTTACTCGGTCTGGAATATTAAAGTAGTATGCTGTGATGTAGGTGTGCAATTAAGTGAACTGAAATCATATTTAGTGAGTTTGCAAATGATGGTTGAAATAGTTGTTTTAATTTTTGAAACGTTTTGCATGGCGTTACAACATAAAAATAAAATAATCTGATGGTTTTATGAGGACTGGGGAAGATGCTGGCTTTTTCATAGTGATTTAATTGAGATGTGAGACATTTCAAAAATGCCTGCATTTCTGGTTAGATTGTTGATGTTGAGTATGTTCCTGGATCATACTCATGCTCACATGGACCAGTGCTGTAGTGGGTTTACTCCCGTAAGGAACTGGAAAGAGCTCTGGGTTTAAATCCTGGCTGTCCCACAGACTTCCTGTGTAAATTTTGGATAAATGTTTAAATCTGTTTCTGTGCATGCTTTTCTCCTGTAAAACAGAAAAAGAAAAAACCTTCTTAATTCTCTTACTGTGTGTCACAGTTGTTTAGGCTCGATTCCCATTCCTACTTGCAATTGTCACAAGTGTGACGAGTTTTACTAAATGCATCAGCAACTGTAGGAGTAGTCTATCTAGAATAGAAAATGTGTCTCTACTTACAGTCCATCTGCTTAGTGCCTAACATATTGAGGCTGAACCATTCATTAGCTGGGTTTCTGAGGGCTGCTATAAAATGGATAGTATTGAATGCAGAAAAATTGCATCAATAAAATGGTATCATGAATACAAAGCCATGCATTCAGAGTTAGACTTGAGATAGTTCATGCAATTTTATTTTGTGTCTGTGCATCTGCATTTTGGTACAGTCCATGATCACATACTATTTTTAGCAGAGTTGTTTAGAATTAAAGATGTGCTGTAAGTCTTTCTCGGAAAAACATGTTAGATTATTCATTGGCAAGTATAAAGGAATAAGAAAAATTCTTTACATTTACCTGGAATAAAGGAAATACATTTCCTTTTGCATTGGCTGCTTTTTAGAATGAAATTCATATGACAGGAATATATGATCAGTTTTATTTGGATAGCATAGTTAGAAGTAGAATCAGACTCCAGAGTTCATTTTCACATTTTGCTTTCCTGTGTATTATTAAATTACACTGACTCATTCAGTTCCAGAGGAAGATTTCAGCTGTATCGTAGTCCAGAAGGTTGCCTTTCAGGGGTGTTCTGTGTGGAACCGAAGGCACACTCGGTGTGCTGTCACGGCAATAATACCTTTGGTCGAACACAACGTGCTCTTGCCATTTTTCATGAGAATGTTCCCTTTTTGTTGTGCTGCTCCTGTGGTACCTACCTAGCTCTTCCAAAGACCATGGACTACTGGTAACACCCTCTAGTGAGGCTCGTCCCCCAACACTACTAGTCTTTAAACCAGAAAGGCAGATTTTGCTCATAGGTCCTTAAACACAAACATTATTTTGAAGGTAGCAGTGCCTGTGTCTGGGGTGAAAGACTGAAGACCTTTTGGGAGCTGCTGCTGATATGTAGTTTCATAAATGTGGAGTGTCCCCATTAGGGAGAAAAAACTAACCTTTAAAACAGTCTAAACTGAATACGTACATGGAGATAAAGACCAGCATAATCGTTAAAAGTAATGTTTGGAAATTAGTAAGATCCCAGCAGTAGTGAGTTTTTATCAGAACAGATGGCCAAACGGAAATCTTTCGTAACAAATGTGAGAGAGGTAATTGTGACTATAAAACTTAAATCTTCTTACATAAAATAAATAGGGGTAAAGTAGACTGGGGAAAAGCATTGACTGATGTCCAGATCCCTGCAGAAGGAAATCTGGAAGAGATGGAAATCCATCTCTCTAGTGTTAACTCCTCTTCCAACCGAATTTGGGGGTGTGCATTTTGTGTGTTTTAAGCAATGGAAGCTCAGATCTCCAGCTGATCTGATAATTAATGTTCTGTCTGCAAAGTTAATGGTGTTAAGGGTCCCCTTTTTCATGCAAGTGGGAACCAGTAAAGAGGTAAGCAGGGAACCTTAAGGCATCATTGGACAGGTAAAAGGAAGAAAGCAACAAGTACTTTGAAAACAATAGTAACAGTAATCTATTGAGAATGTCCAGCCACCAGGCAGATTCATTTTGCTGGTTAATGGAGACTAGTGCAACAGTCATCAGGCTGGCCAAAAAAAACCCATTGGACTTGAAAATGAGCATCTTAACTGGTAAAGGGGGAAAGAGCATGTTAACAGCAAGGAGATTAACTACTTAATAAGTTCCTCTAGCCACTGTACTGCTTTACAGTGCATTGAATGGGAGACTTCCCGCTTCCAGGTATGATACCAGATGGAGTCTCCCAAATCCCACCAAAACCAGAGGATGTCTGGATGTTAGTTGGGATGCTAAGTACCAGTAGAGTCACTGGAAACAGGCAGAAGCTTTGAGTTTACAAAGTACTTTCCAAGTGTGAAATACTGCATTCTGGATAGTCTGCTTAACTGCTGTCATTAGTGCATAGAGATGGAACTGCGTGAGATTTATTTGCAGTGAGAAATAAATTAAGAGAAAACTTCCACAGATGCTGAGACTATTTATAGAGCTGGGTTGGATTTTGGTCAAAAATTTAAAGTTGATAAAGAAGACTTCTTTTTAATTTATTCATTTTGATTTTTCAAAAAGTAGTATCTCATTTCAGAAATGCCAAAACAGTTAATACTAGTTCACTTTTAACAAAGCTTTTAAAATTAGTTTTGGAAGTGCAGGTCTGCTAACAAAATAAATTCAGAGAATTAATGAGCCCCAAATCATCCCAGAATTACAACTCCCTTAATTTTGGGGGTTTCCATTTTGCAGAAAAATAAACGCAGAAACAGACCCCTTTCAAGGAAATCCCAGCTGAATTCGGTTTGACAGTTCCCTTTATATCTCCTATTTGCTGGTTCAGCCACTGAATGAAAACGGGATCTGTGTTTCACTTTGCGCTTTATGACAGGGTCCTGAATCAGCCAGAGCTTTGCTGTGGATGTTCCTAGACCTACAGTGAGGTGCTTAACAGATGGAAGAAAGACAAGTTTTAATAGACTATAAATTAGAAATGCAGCTTTTTAAATAGAGCTCAAAGTGAGTTTGTCAGAGAGAACTGAAATTAAAAAATTTATAAACCTTTCTCCAGTTGTTCATTCTGTCATTGCAGGGTTCCTTCTTCCAAGCTTAGTTTTGGGTAACTCGGTGCCTTTTTGACACTCAGCAAGCTCTGTCCAGTCCCCTGTGGGTGCAGGAAGTTTTTTCCCTCGTCTCTGAAGCCTTCCTGGCTGTTTGCAGCATCTCGTATTCTCGCAGCTGCCTGCTAAAGCTGTGATTCTTGTCCTTGCTGTACCCCGTCTCTTTGCAACTATCATCTCCCCCGGGGAAGGAACCGTTTCCCCGCTTGCAGAGGGCTTCCACCTGCTTCTTCAAGAAATATATAAGTGAGAAATTACAAGTGAACAATTTTCACAAATCACAACTGAACTGTTTTCACAAATACACAATTTCCATCTGTCACGTCAGCTTATACCTCCTGCTCAGCTTTGCGGAAAATACAGTGGGCAGCATCAATAGAAAGGGTTCTGGAGGATTTGCTCCCCAGCCTTATAACAGGTGGGGAGGGTTGCTTGAAAAAAGATGCAATTACTGCAAGTTCAGGTCGTTTCAAGAGTGGTGCCTTGGGAAGCTTTTTTCAGTTATCTGGGAAAGGTCTCAATTTCTTCAACTCATGAGTGAGAACTTGCAGCAAGGGCTTTGAAACCGCCTCTTCCTGTCAGGGTATGCGGTGAAAATGTGTCACTGCTTAAAGACTTAAAAAGTCACATAGTCTTAGGTGGCTGTTTGGGTTTCCAGATGATAATTAGGAAGAGATATCTGTATCTTTGGCAACGTCTTTCACGCAAGCTGTGATATTACTAGAACACAAAACACGTATGGAATGGTTAGGCATATACATTTACATGTATACTGGTCTATATATCCGATTACTGATACATGAGATTAGTGCTCATCTTTTTTTACCAAAAAAGCAATGTATTTATGTAAATTTATTGGCTTCTTTGGAGTGTGAAAAAAGTTTAATCCCAGAACACAGATGGACGTTCAGAATATTTCAAAGGTTAGCGAGGTCAGTAAAGGGAAGCCCGCTGTTTATACAACTGAGCAGCCCTTGGCTGCTAACTGGATGTTGACCTCATAGCTAACATCTTAGCTGCTGACGTTTTCTAATACAGCAACATGAGGAGTTGTTGAAAGCATATCATAGTTGAAAAGGTGAGAGGGGAAGGAACTAGGGCGCTTTATAAGAAATGCCAGGGTATTTGCTGCATTTCAGTTGCTGAAATTTTGGAAAGTTGATTAACAAGAATGTCTGCTAAGGATGTATACTTTATGTGGCTTTCATTTATTTTTAATTATTGGAATTGAGGTCAGTAAACAAAATTTTAAATACCTGAGAGTGCTGACACTAGTGAAGAGTGGCAAATGAATTGTTATGTTTTAAAAAGTGTATTTTCTACTAAATGCTACTTTATAAGTGATATATAAGCTCATGAAAGATACTGCAGTTAACTAGCAAACATTTATAAAATGATTTCCATCATATGGGAAACTCAAGAGATTTGCTACACAACTTATGTAACTAGATTTGAAATTTGAAGCTTGATGTTTGGGGCCCAGTATTAGTAAAACTTAAGTATGTTTATGTCCCAGTTATCTAATACTCCCTAAAAACATGTTAAAAGTTAAGGATATGTTAAATACTTTTCTGAGTAGGAATTTACTTATCACATACCTAAGTCTTCTGCTTATCAAAATTGTAATAATTTATCATTATTTGTTATCAGATTTATAGTACAGGCATGCCAGTTAAAAAAAACAAAACAACCCCCCCTAATGTTTTACTCTTTTTTCACATGGCAAAACCACATCTGTGTTTACAAGTACTGTTCTTTAAAAGTATCTTGACTATTACCAAATAAGGGAGCTGCCAGTTATCCATAAACTGAGCTGGGTTTTACATTTGATTCACATCCTGTTCAACAACTCTTTTACATAAGAATGTTTCCTCTGTTGCCCATTCTTGCCCTTTGACAAGCGATGAGAATTTATAAGTGATTCTATTTGATGCTTCGAATTAAAATTAATGTTTAATTATGGATCTAAGAAAACATAGCTTAAAAAAGTAAATACAGACATATTTCATTCCATTTCGTCTCAATGATGGAATGACACATCACTCATATTCCTCTTAAGTGTAATTCTTCCTGAAATATAATATCACTTACATTTATAGAATTTTAATGAGGATTATTTTCTCTCCCATTCTTCTTTGTAACATAGAAATACTTTCTTCAATAGGAGCCAAGCAAGGTTCTTCTGCAAACAAGCACAATAAAAAGTATGACTGCTTTTCAGGACTGTTGCCATCAGTCAGTGTGTTCAGTGGGCATGGATGGGTCATCTCCAAGAAAGAGAATAACAACGCCTTTCAGAGTGACAATTATTTTTATGAAAATTAATCCAAACGACCTTCAAGCCCATCAAGAACATTTGCAACTTTCAGCAATTTTAAATGGAGTGTTTCTCTGTAATTTTTTGGTAGCACATTATTTTTCTGCTACTCTTGAGGAAGGTACTTTATATTATCAAGAAAAATGATTGCAGAACCCTACCATTAATTCTGAGCATTTCAAAACTCTCTGCTCTTGCTGGTATGCAGGAGAATGCAGGTGAACAGAAGCAGGATAGGAAAATGCAGCGCCTGGGAGGCAGGATGAGCTAGCCAGGGGCTGGATGTCTGGTGAATGTGAAAGGTACAAAAAGCACCTTTCACCTAATCCAATGCACTGTGTACTCTCAATGATATTTAAGGATGAATCCCGAAGGTTTTTATATGAGATAGTAGTGGTGACACAACAACCAGTACCTACCTCCTCTGAGGCCTAGGGCTTGGGTAACATGAGGCTACAAAGGAGAAAAGTGCAAAGTTATTCGCATCGAACCTTGGAAACCCTCTGGACACATCCTCCATCAGCCAGTGCTAGGGTTCTTCCCTAGCTGCCTTTTCCGCTTGTTTTGGGGAGGAGCATGGTTTAGAGCCCCCCAGTTAAGGGGAATACCGGATTTAAAAACTCATTTACTCATTTATGGACCCAGCCAACACCACAAGTACTTAGAAGTTATAGGGCTGCTCAGGAGGATCTCAGTGCTTGTGGAGACCAGAAAAAGAGCTCAGCTTTAGAGTTGCTCTGCAAGGGAGCCAAGTACAAAGTTTTTTTGTAGGCAAGATACATTGGAAAGGCTGTGTCTCCTTCTCCATATTCAGTAGAGGGCTGTACAGAGCAAGTCCATAACTGTTCAGGTGTGTTCATCTCTTCTGATACTTCTTAAGCCTTTGATGCTAATATGATGCTCTTATGAGAGATTCATTTGGCAACAGAAGTTCCTTATTGTCAGGTTTAAATTGAAAATTGAGAGGAGCCTGTAATCATTTAAAACAGTGTACTACAGAGTAGCCATGTGTCTTACAAATAATTATTTTATTTTCATTGAAAAGATTGTACAGTAATATTAAGTTACAATTAGTAAATAAAAAGTTTTCACAGATAATGGTTTTCCTTTGATAAACCAAGGACAACCTTTGTCTCATTGCTTTTACAGCCTTTGTCAAGTTTATTTGTCTAGTATAGTGTAACATAGACTGTAGACATTCTGTTTTCCCCAGAATCCTGTAGTGCTCAAAGCACGGAATGAAATTATTATTCTTTTTATGATATATTCTCTGGCATTTATCCATATAGCATCCGAATATTTGCCCTTGCAACCTGCCTTCATAATATTCCAATGAGGGAATGTGGGGGTGGGGGGGGTTGGTTGTTTTTAATGTTTTATAGATTAGTACCTGAGGGACTCTCAGGCCAAAGTGTTCACTAGTTTTGGAAGCCCAAATGGAGATGCTTGGCTCCTGATTTTTCTTAATATTTAGAGTTATACAGAACTTCTTACATTCAGAGCATAGACTTCATTGGCTTACACTGCAGCTGAGACAGCTCTGCACTTGCACAGACCAGACCTTCAGGTTTCATGTGTGTATCCAGAAAATGAGGGACATGCAATAGTGAACACCTGCAAAGAGTTTGGTTTGTCTTACGTGACTAGCAATGTACAGGAGCTCTGTGGCAGAAAGAGGAATAAAAGCCAATTCTCCAGGCAATATTCAGCTCCTGTAATCATGAGATTCTATTTTCTCTTTCTGCAATTCCTTGCTTGATTCATTTCCCAGCTTCCAGGTTAGTCATCAAATGAAGCCAGGGAAAGTGGAAATCAGTTTATCTCAGAGCATATGTATGCTCTGCATTTCATATTTATCCATACATACAGCAATTTCAATGATATCTTGGTGCTTACTTTTCTGGAGCTCCCCCGACGCTCCATACAGTGCAGTGACCATTAATTTGTATGTAGCAGCTTATAAAGATAAGGAAGTACAGCCCTTTTTTCTCTTGTTCTCCACCATGTACCTGAGCACTGATTTCAGTGGAGAGCCAACTGTAACCTCCAGAGTCCTAGGAAAAAGCATGCTCCTTTTTAGCAGGCAATGTGACGTTTCCTCCCACGCTGGTGTTACAAGGAGGTAGGTCATGCTTAGCTGTTTGGTAGGTCTGATACGTTCCAGAGAAGGCTGAAAGCTCAGGAGAATATTTTGGACCATATTTGGAGCTCTCAGGGCTCTTGAGGCTCCTCAGGGAGAATGGGATCTTTGAGAGTGTTACCAGCAACATCAAAGTTGTTATTAAAGTGCAAAAAGTGATTTACATTGTGGACTTTAAATAAAAAATTTGGAAAATTTTTCACACAGAAAACAGGAAATATGTGCCAGCTTTTTGAGCATTCGTGCTCGAAATTATGAATACTATGGAGATTTTCCTAAACAAGACCTAAACAAGAATTTAAGTAAATTGGGGAAAACTGTTTTCAGAAAAAGCCAAATGATTCTGGTTGCACCCTCCTCCACCCCACTTTTTTTCCCAAAACCCAAAGAACCCTATCACTTAATGCAGAAACAAGAAAGGTAATCTTCAAGCCAAATAGCCTGATTTTGGTGAAAGTACAAAATACTCAAATACAGATTTTCTAACCAATTTCAGGGAACATTAATACTATGTGGTGCCATCCCCATAGTTTGTACAGAGTTCAGTTTCAAGCATGAACTCCAGTGAGCAAAATTATGCAAGAATAAAGAATTTATGAGGCCAGTTTGGGTCATTATTGCCAGACAGCAGCATGTATTACTGGCCTAAAATGTAGTGCTGTGTGCTCTGTATCACAGGCAGAAGGATCAGTGCACAACCTGGTCCTCACTGGCAAGTGCTGCTGCCTGCACAGAGGCCTCTTGGTACCAGAGGATTTTGCCCTTAAGTTCAAGTAGCCCCACGCATCAATCTGCTCACAGGATGTAGGGATGGTATGATATGGTATTGTACACTGGCAGTGTGATTTATAGATAAAAATGTATGGAAAGTGCCCTTTTAACTTTATTATACTCTTGGGTGGAAGGAAGAGGCTGAAATAAGAGTTGAAAACATGGTCTCTCTAGAAATAATTTCTCTGTATACAGGTTGCTATGGGAGGCAGTTTTGCTTATGCATAACATATCATGACCCCCTAGCTAGGCAATTTGGGTCTGCAGCCAAAGGAAAATGTAATAAAGTATTACCAGTGTATTACCTTTGTCAGGGATACATGGTCTATATTTCTATATTCTAAGATTTACCTTCAATAATTAAAAGTCTTTTAAAAAAAGTCACAACTGAAGTAACCAGCATTTCTGCATGAATGAACAGATGAAGTGACTGATGAACAGATGAAGTGACTGAGGTGCTCTTGCCTCATAACTTGTTTGTTTTTGTGGGGCGTAAGGAAGACATCTCATTTCCCTTCATTGCAGAAGATTGTTGTGTTCCCAACTTCCCCAGCAGTGAGAGGACAATGTAGGCCCCTAGTCAGTAAACCTAATTAGAGAGTTACTCTGCTGCCGTATCAGCTGAAACGGCAAGAGGCAATCTCATTAGAGCGTGGTCCGCTGAATGCAGACAGTGTTTGTGCCTCTTTGGGCTGTAATGCGTTTTTGCTGATAACCTACTCCTAGCAATTATCGTTTTCTCCATCAATTTTGTGGGTGTCTAGGGCTTTGAAATATTAGCTCTTCTTTATGTCTGTCACTGTTAAAAACATTTGAAAGAAATATAGCGCGCCAGCCTTTGGCTCACACGCAGCTGATGGCAGAGTCACTATCACTCTCTGGTCAGGCTGTGCTGGCAACACAGTTGCACCTTCTGCAAGGCAAAGGTTCCTGATGAGCTGGGGGGTAGACATGTGTTACGAGCCAACCCCCTCCTCCAGTTACTCTGCGGGTACCTAAGTTAGAAGCACGGCCTTAGAATCTGGGAACATCTGTTATTGCTATTGAAATTATGACATTTATTTATAATTTTGACTTCAGAAATAACAGGTAGCATTCTCTAAAAGCACCTGATCTCCCCCCTAAAGCTACTAGAAAAACATCTAGGTAGAATCATTGTGTTTGTATGTTTGTCAACTTTCCTTTTGTACTAACATAACTATTTTTTGAATTGTACAGCATTGGTGACACAGCAAGAATATAAGCTTGCAAAATGCAAAAAAATACAAATTCATCTCTCACTATTAGCTATCCTAAGCTCTTGTCAGTATAAATATTATAAAGAAGTTTCTTTGCAACTGAGACAATATTTTTTTTTCTGTTATATGATTTAATGTGTTCTTTAAAATTTTCTTTATAATTCAAGTGATGGAAATGGGTATTTACAGACCTAATTCAATTAAATAGTAAGTCCTTCTTAGTGGATTACAGACATGCAGAAATTTGAGGATTTCAAGGCAAAAAAGAAAAAAAAATTAGTGTCATAAGTAATGCATAAACTAAAGGCAAATTTATTATAAATTTTCTGTAGCTACAAGAGCCATATGTAATTTCTCTACAAGCAGCAGAAATCACTGTTTCTTCTTCTGAAGATTGTTTTTATAGTAGCAATAGTCCATTTCTCTGAGCTAATGGAGAACCAGAGATTCCTCCCTTGCAGGTGTGTCAAATTTGCTCTGTTTTACTCTTGTGGTGGAAATTTATGGGTAGTTTAAAGCAGTTAAGCACTAAAAAGTACAGTTAAAAACTGGAAATTTCAGAATTGATTTTTACCTGCCAATGCTACCCTCTGATCTGATAATTTATTTTTTAAACACTCTTGAGGAAAACCCTTGGTGTTCCCAATCAAAACACAGATTATAACTTAAAATCATATTGTTAATTTGAGAATACTGCTGTTGGTTGTCAGTGATTAAAAAAATGCTAGTGATAACAGTTCCGATCTCCTTTATTAAACCTGGCTCTTTTATAAAATTAGGTTTTATTGATGCGTCAGGTACAGCAGTGGCCTTTCTGTTCCTTCAGGTTTATTATTCCTTCAGGTTCCTTCAGGAACGCTGAGTTGTTTCAGGTTTATTATAGTACGCTGGTGTGTAGGTGGACACCCAGCGTGCCTAGGCTTAGCTGTGCGTGCAAGTTAGGCTTCCAGTGTACAGTGGTTGTCCAGGATGGCCGCGTGGTGAACACAGTGAGATGGGAAGCCCCAAGGGGGCTTCACTCCACCTCTCTCTTTCCACTGCTTGTAGCAGAAGCTCAAGTATAGATGCTAAACTTTTAGATGGCTGAAATTTGATTAAATGACACCAGCATTTGTGCTGGGTTCTGCGTATTGGTATTTTCTGCTTTTTCTGCTCGGCCTGAACAAAGCCGGGATAGAAGTAACATGATTCACTGTATCTTTCCAGAACAGACCGTTTCCTGGGATGATTTCAAGGCAGTCAAACAGAGCGGCTCTCGAGTTGTATTTTCAAGCTTTCTTGTGCTGCTGAGCCTGCTCTCTAGTTTTGCTCAGTCTGTTTTGGTTTATGTGATGGAGCAGATGATATATGCTGGGATGGTTTACAGACTGTACTTTTTCTTTCTTCCCATATTTAGAATCAGAATGAATGCCATTAAAAAGCTGCTGCCTGTTAATAAATTCACTTTAAATGACACTGTTGGCTCAAGAAGATAGTGGCTAAGGATTTTGACTTTTTCAGTAAATCTTTGCTGGAAAAATACTTGTTCCAGGCTGATTTGCTCAAGAGTGTTGTTCCCTTCATGAGTAATCCTAATGTTTCTCTGCCGTTGTGGATCACAGTGGATTGCAAGGCAGTTTTTATACTGCTTTACCCATTGCAAAGCTTGTTAACAAGATGACCACACATTTTTAACAAAATAAGGGATGGTGGTACTAAAATACAGGAGCAAGCTTATTTTTAAGAAAAGTGGCTCTACCATTTTTTTTTTCATCTTGCTTCAAAATCTTGCTTAACACTGTACGACTTTTTTGCTGAATAGACAACGCAATCCATATGAGGTTCACTCTGACACCAAAAGCGGAAGTTTTTAGGTAGCTTAATAATTTGTTTAAAATGATTTTTAAGGAGCATTTCTTTTGAAAAATACCAGTGAGACTGAAGTCCTTTCTGAGAAGACATTGCTCTAGCTTATGGGGGGGACAGGTCAATTCATAGGAGTGGGAGTTTGCTGAGTGCTCTCTTCTGTCTCCTTTCTGTGTTGCAGAGAGCAATTCCTGAAGGTAACACTGCCACCTTGGGCTCTCACATTGTAAAAGCACAAGTTCGAAGTTCTGCCAAGAAAATTGTTTTCTGACGCTGAAGAACTGTTTGTTACCTTGGGGAAGGGAGACCAAAACCTTCTCATGCACAGAGATTTCGCCTTTCACACAGACAATTAAACTGTGAATCATTACATTGAGGTTTCCTTGCTATTTCTTTAGGTTTTTTTTCTGGTTACTTTATGGTGACTTTAAGAAATTGCTCTTCAGTGGATGCCTAAAGAATAGTCCCAATAGCTTTTGTATTTTCAGCATCTCTGCAGTTTAAGTGATTCTTTGTTTTTCTGGATCTTCTATAACCTCTTGTTTTACTGATTAAGAACCATATTTTCTTCTCATAACAGATAGGCAGCTTGTTTGCCTTCAGTGTGCAATAACTGATGCAACTCAACAGCAAATCGTACCTGTATGTGCAGAGATTTCTAAGTGAGAGCAGAAACTGATGCTTCCTAGAAGTTCCATCATGGAAAACAATATATCTCTTCAAGATGAGTTGTCCAACGTATACCCTTTCTTATATTGATTTCTACTAATTTATTTGACTTTGGATGCTATATTTCTATACTCACCCCATAGACTATAAATAAAGAAAAACAAGTTAGGACAGCAAGATTCCAGGAGTATGTATGTTTTCAATAGACTCTGAATCATGTCTCTTGAAGATACTGCTGTAACTAAGGGTACATTACTATATCTCTAATTATTGAAAGGATGGGAAAAAATAAGGATAAGCTCCTCTCTTTCACCTTATCAAAAAAAAACCCTTGTGTGACTGAGTGACTGGAGTGGAAAGAGGTATGTCACTGCAACTTTATGTTGAAGATGTTGAAGCATTGACTTAACTTCACTAATGTAGTTCCTCTAATTTTTACACGCTTACTCTCTTAACACCCCCTGCTTGCCCTGTTCTAGTTGTGGTTTGTAGCTGTGAATGGTCAAGGACAAAAGATGAGCCATCTGTAGGGATAAGCAGTCATGGGGGTGGGGGGGGGGGGACCTGATGTAGTTGGGGAAAAAAAGAGAAAAATTTAAAGGTCAGATATCTAATAGAAGACGATTAATTGCCTCCAAGGGCAGAACCCCCCCACACCTTTCTTCTCTGCATAATAAAGCATTCTCTTCAACTATCCTGAAAAAAAGAACGTAAATTAACTCCTTTCATAAAAAATGTATGGTTTTCATGCATTGTATATAAATGATCTCTGGAAATAGTCTCATCTTATTTAAAAAGGTATTGCAGTAAGGATAGGTTCTGTATTCAGTTAACTCAGACTAATGTTCTATATTCATGCTCTACAGAAATAAATAATACAATGTAAATAGTACAAAAACCTGCACAAATATTATGAAATCTATTGGATGGGTTGATTATGCTTAGCTGCATGTTTGTAAAGAAAGTCAGCTTCACCATTGTAGTTGGTGGTATTAAGAAGATGACAAATCAGAAACAAAAGGTGGTAGAAAAAAGAAAACAGAAAACGATGAGCATTTGTTATTGTTTTATGTTTGGGGACAATTAAGAGAAAGATTCTGAATTGATGATGGGAGTTTTGACTGACTGCTTACAAAGCTCTCATGAGGGAGTTAATATACCATTTATGTGCTGTCCATTTTTCTTATGCTGGTCGTCTTTTCACTTGAGCGACCGAGACAAAACAGTTTGTCCCTATGTCACTTAAATAAGCCATGTGGGTTATTCATTCTCGTAAAGAACAAATGTTTTTGTTACCTCCGTATATAAAAAGAGTGGTGACATTTAAATGCTTTTTTACGATGATGGAGATGCTCAGTCACATTTATGTGATTAGGCAGATAGTACAAAACATGCATTCTTCGGCTTGAGACAAGTTACGTTCATGTGTGGAATAGCAAGTTGCAGCTCTTATTTTAATTGATTTCACTTACTGCATTTATGGGAGATTGTTTCACCATTCTCATTTATTTTTACTGTTTTAGAGGAAATGGATCTATGATTATGGTCACTGATTTTGTTTACCAAAGGGAAAAATTACCAGCCTCCTGCTTTCCCAAATATCTCACCATAATCCAGTTTTTGCATTTTACCTCACATTTATGTTATGCCTACTGCTTAAAAAGCTGGTTATCTAAATTACAAGACCTAATCCTCTCTCCTGTGAAAAGCTGAAGTAAACTGGCTTTGAGCATGGCTTTGCTTTGCAGAAAAAGGGAAACGAGTGCTCCCCAATGCTGTCTGCAGCAAGGAAATCCGTTCTGTAGCTGCTATTGTACTCCAGGAGCTACTGCACCCCTTGCTGTGGCCTTAGGTCAGCCGAAGGCTTGAAGGAATGCTTACATCTAGTTTCAGCAAGGCATTTAATTGTGTGCTTAATATTAAATTCATCAGGACTTAGCCATGTACTTAACTTCAACGCTTGCTTGCCATTGTCAGGAAGAGTGGTTTGCTCAATTGGGATTACAGGAAGGAAAAACAGATTATCCTGGTGAGGTAGATAGCCATGGATGCCTGCGTCTATGCCAACATCAAAGGGATCTTTTTTTCAGCTCAGAAGCACTCAGATCAAAACCTCAATGCTTCATTCCAAGTGATGTGGTTAGTGGAAGAAAGCAAGCAAGCTGTTCCCTCTCTTTGAGAGTAGCCCATATCACTCCACATCCTGGCTGCTCCATCAGGACAAGGGAGGGCACTTGGAGTTGCCTTTCTCCCCCCAGCCCTTTCCCTTCACAAAGTGGCTGGGATTCAGAAGTAATCATCTTTCCCATATTGCCCACATCCCTCCTTCCTTTTGATGTTGCTAAGGTCAGGTGGGGAGGGAAGGGGTGAGCTGTGGAAGGAAGGATGTAAGTGGCCCACCAATTCCTGCTGTCCAAACTGACGTGTTTCTCCCTTCAGAAAATGGCAGGTCCCAGCACTGTACCTTGCTCTTCTCCCGAGCCCCACAACTTCCCAGGTGCTCACCCAGTGCCTGGCCGTTTGTACACCTTTGTAGGATAGAGTCAACTGCTACATTTACTAACACAAAATTCAAATTAGCAGCAGCCGATCTGTATTGACTTACAGTCAAATGCTGCTCCAGCTCAAGATATGCTAAATACTGCCACGTTTTCCCTCAGGATCCACTTGAGATACTGCTTTAGTCTGGTCCCCACTTAACATGAGATACCATGGTTATATAGGTTTCAGACAAGATATTTCATTAAAGACTCCAAAAAAAGATGAGGTAGGAGGTACATAGGACAAATCTGCTAGTAGATTATCAGCTGGGATGGAAGCATATGGTCATTTTTTTATAACAGACATGGGTCACCAGCTGATTCCTGTAAGGTTCTGTTCTGGGATCTGTGCTGATCACATATAAATTATGTCTGTAAAAGGGAATTAATATTCAGTTGATAGATGTCTATACATGATACAATATTATATATCATCAACCATTGCTGTTAATTTATTTTCTTCTTTTTATTTACCATTGGTGTAAGTGGAGCATTGAATGTATTCTTCTTACTAGTCAGTAATGTTTGCCTTTCTAGACTGTAAATGTCCTTTATAAATACTAATTTGACTGTGGCCAGGAAAAACCTCGTACTCTATTTAGAGAGCCAATGCAGCAGAATTCAAAGGTAAGTTACAGTCCATGCTTTGAAGTCTAGTTCTTCAAAAATGATACCCAATCTGCCATCTTTCCCACTGGATCACACTATACTACTATGCACACTGATTTCAGGAGCGTGTTGTTCTTTTGCTTTGCAGGGCTGTGGGCAGTGGATTTGAATTCTGGACAAGCTGGCACCAGAAACCTGGAAGGAATTCAGAGAAATCCATCAACGATGATTAAAGATTTAAATTTCATGAAGACATATTAAAAACTAATTATATAGAATTTGTCTAAATGGTGAAATAACAATATGCCAGTGCAGAGTTATTCTCACAGGAGAAAGCTGAGAATCACTAATGAGGAAGAGACGGTCGATTTCTGTTCCTAAAAATAAAATCTGTAGCATATACTAGACTATTGCTTTGCTAGTCCACAGAAATTGCACGCTAGGGGGCAGTATGATTTTTAGCAGGCTGAGTGTCCATGGTCTACATTTTCTTATATGATCAGCTTAATGTTAAGTAATTAATAGCTGCACTCTGATGATGATTGCTGCTTTACACTTTTCTCCTTTCACAAATTCTGAAAGTGAAGTTCCCTGTAGATTAGCCAGTGTGCACTGTGATTTCCTGCTGCATGCTTCAGAAACATCAAATGACTAGGCACTCAATTTAGTACCGTTTTAAATAATCAGTCGGAAGGTGGAAGCCCTCAAGCCTTGCAACTCTCAGTCAGGAAGAAAAAAAACCCAAACAACCTACTTTGTGCAGTTGTTTGATGCCCCTAACCTAATAGGGATTGTTTCTGATTAGGTGTCTGAGCACTCTGAGCTAGAAATACTGAGTGCTTGTGCTGTTTTCTGGTGGATTAGCCCAAGTAGGGAGGATCCTCAAAATAATAGTGTAATCACGAGCTCAGTAAATAACAGAAGCATATCTGCTTTTGACAGGAAGAGCCTACAGAGCATGAACGGAAGGTCCTAGAGGTTTTTCTTTTACAAACGGAACTTTTTTTTCCAGTCACATTGTGTGCTCAGTCTAGGGTTCTTCCCACCTGCAAACAAAATGTACCACAGAGAAGTTCTCTACAGATGTCTAAAGATATGTGGCCCTATTCAGCACATAACTTGTTTTTTGTTTTGTTTTTTTCTATCCTACTTGATCAAAACTGAAGTCCTTGAGTTTGTTTTAATTTCTGAGGAGTTTATTTCTTTGTTGTTTTTGGTGTGGATGGGTTGTGTTGTAGCATCTCAGAAATATGGGAAAACTTGCAGTGATCTACCTGTGCAAAAGCTCATCCCATTTTCATGTGTATGCAAATCCCTGAGGAATGACTCTCTGATATTTCTATTACAGTGCTGATTGCAAGCCATAGTCAGGATCAGGGACCTGTGTTTTTTTCTTTTCAAGAAGATGGTCTCTGAGAATGTGCAAATGAAAGAAGGGTGATGAAAATGGATCATTAGGTATGTGTCTTTGCTGATGCAAAATTTGGGAAAAATGAAAAGTCTTAGCTTTGAAAAGGTAGCATCTCACTCTATTCATAATGGCTGCCACTGGAAATGAAGACAGCACATCTTTGTGTACAATGAGGTCGCATTACCTTGAGCCATCCACCTATAGTGGCAGTATTAGGAATGTATATTTTATTTCTTTTAATATCATTCTTTAAAATTGATGAGCCATGCATTTGCATTTTCCAGGCTCTTTCACTGTGAGTCATTCTGTAAGAATGTCACATACCAACAAGTGGTATCGTAGATATAACATGCCATGTGTAGTTGCTCATAAATACAGAAAAAACAGTTTGTCGGTCATACTTGGATCAGTGTACTAACTGAAGGTGTGATTAACTCCTGGGTTGAAAAGTTATTAGGGAGCTGAGCAGTTTCTCAGAGACTTCCAATTTTAGTTCTTCCCTTCTGCCTCTGCCTGCATTTAAATTGATCCTTCTTTGGTTTGAATGAAGTTACTTTGATACTTGAGAATTGGACTGATAGAAGCAACTAAAATAGGCAAAGTTGTTTTAAGAATCAGAGAAATTCTGTATATGTTTATTGCTAGACACTGAATGAGAATCATAGCAGAATATTGCGTGTTCTGGGTGCAGAAGTGTGATTGTCTTCATCAAAGTCATGCTTTTGACTTTGAGACCAGTGAAATGTTAGACTTAAATGCATTGTCCAAGTTGCAATGCAGGTCAGCGTTCTTATCCTCTAATGTAAAGTTTCTGGTGAAATCAGTTTGTTGGATTAGTAGGAAATCAATAAATACAGCTTTTATAATACTTAATAAATGGCTTTTCAGAGCTTGCTTTACATATCTTCTGCCTGGAAACTGGCATAAGAAGTCTCCAAGTTTCTGATACTAGGCAACTTCTTTATTAAGGGGGATTATTATAGATGTGCTGAGGCCAAAAAGCTTCAGCTGGGGTTCTCATCACATGCACCTAGACAGACTTCTGCCATCATCCTCAGACTTTTGTATCCTGCCACTGCTGTGCTTCCCTCTAAGCTACAGTTCAAGATAATCTTTTTGACAAGCCACCTTTTTTTTGCTTTGTATCTTAACCATAACTGGGTTTGAACCTGCATATGTGTGTGTATAGATACAGAAGGTCTAAATATTTCTTAGGCCTATGTTTCCCAGCATGCATTGCGAGCACTTAATAAATCTTTTTTTTAGATTATAATCTTGATTATTTCGGATAGAATTCCTTACAGTACAAAGCCCAGCATGAAATTCTCTGTAATATAAGATTAACATGTAGCCTAGAGTTTTCAAACACATTTGCCAAATAGCGCTTTGGGTTGAACAGTGGTGATTTTGTGAGACAGAAAGTTTTCTGTTTTAATCTGTCAGACATGAAGTAAGTTCTGTAGGATACTGATAATCAGACAGCCTGGGGAAAAAAAGTGGAAAATCTAAACATTAAACTTGATGATAAACAAAAAAATATTTAAAAAAGGAAAAAATGCGATGAAGAAAGAGCAGAAGTGATAAGCTTCCAAGCTGTTATACAGACGGTCTCCAAGAGTGTGTTAGGAGTAGCCTAACTGCTGTGTGCGCACACCAAAATCCCCCTTGAGCACTGCATAGATGCCCATGAAAATTGGCATGATTGAAAAACAAAAGCCAAAGCATAGCTGTAAAGGGAGCATGGAGCAATCCAGTTTTTACTAGCTAAGTGAGTTAAACCATGAACGAGGGAGCTGAAACTGTAATAAGGTGAAAGACGTGCCTGAAATAGCAAAGAATATTTTAGAATGCTAGCAGTGAGGAGTGAGCAAAATGTTTGAATAGTTCAAGCAACAAAAGAAGTAACCTTTAGAAACCCTTCTGTTTTACATGATTTACTATAATTTTCTAATCTTCCCAAGATAATCCAGACAGTAAGGGCTCACCAAATTACAGTTAAAATAATGTCAAAGATGATTAAATAAAAAGGATGAGTCATGATATTTTTGACGATGGTTCAGCTAAGAGAACTGCTGGGAGATACTCTGAATTTTGGATTTTCTGGCTCACCCTTGTAGCGTCACTCATGTCACCCGTAGCTATGGAAATTCATTATTTATTTACTCAAATTATACAGTGCTTTGGAAAGAGAGATTGTTCTAAGCTCTGGAAACTATTCTGGCAAAATATAGTTATACAAAACCAGCTTCCAGTGGAGTGAAGTAGCATTGTTCAGGAAAGATGAATCAAAACCAAATCATAAATGACACATAAAAACTTGCTTCCTTTTGGAAGCATAATTTTCCAGAGACAAAGCAGCACCCTCCCCCAGACCACCCAGTCCAGTAGCACTGCCTGAACACCTGATTAAAATCTCAGTATGTTGGGCTTTGTGAGAAAGGGAAAAACAAACAACTAAGCCTGCTTTCGAAGTCCTTAGATTTCCAGATCAGTGCTCGGCTGTCAGTGTGAGCTGCATCTTAAATAGACGGGAAGGACTTGATCTGTCTATGGTGTCTGCTTTGTATGATAAGAGAGATCGTTTGACCTAGTGAGAATGCATTCCCCAGCCACAGAACATGAATATTGTTTTAATGGCCTTCAAATTAAAAATGAAATACAAGTGATGTGAAAAGTACTTCAGTCTTTGCTTTGCCGAATGTAAGCTCTCAATATTGTTACAATAGTTGGCTTTATTTAAAAAAAAAGAAGAAAAAGTGCTGGGAAGTTAGGGTCACATCAACAGAGAGCGAATTTATAATTCCAAAACCTAATTCTGGAAATCATAACTACAGAATTTAAAGATTTAGTTGGCAGTGCAGGCTAATGAAAGGGCTAGTCTTCAGAGACTTGAAGTACCAAACAGCTAGGTGGAAGTTTTGTGTAGTGTATGTTGTGTCCTCTGAAAAAAGTGACTATATGGAGTTTAAAATAAAATTATTTAGCTGTGTATGTGTTTTATTTAAAAAGCTCAGGGATTTACATAACCTTCCTCTAACCATCTCTTTAGACTGTAATCTCTGTGACACAGGGAAGTTCCTGACTTTCCCCTTGTAGCATGTTTTGCTGCCATGTTCTTCTAGGGAGATGGATGCCCCCTTGCAGGACTCCTTGCGGGACTGGCAGAAGATTCTTTACAGAAAGATGTGCAAAGGTGTTGTGTCTCTCTGCCGCTTCCGGCCCTTGCAGACCTCTGAGTGTGCCATCCTCGGGGCCTTCTTTCTCTTCCCTTCTCAACTTCATCTACTAGAGCTATAGTCCCTAAACACAGGGATCCCAATACAAGTGGGTTTCATTTGTTCAGGTTGGAATAGGTAGTGACGCCTGGGATTAAGATGTTCTAATACTTTGTATTGGTGCTTCTAGTCTGTTTAGCCTCTATCTTACTTCAGCTGATTAAGAATTGAATGCATTTCACTTAAGCACACAGTGGGCCATGGTACCATTGTGTGCCTCAGGCATTACAGAATTTCAGCAGTAGGATGCTCTTAACAGATGTAGCACTAATGGTTAGATCTGTTAGATTTGTTTGACTTTTAAATTTTAAATTTTAAATGAATTTTAAATGCTTGGTCTTTCCAAAGAATTTGATCTTTTTCTATCATGTACCCACTGTATTTTACTTTCACAATTGCTCCCTTTTTCCATCTCTGCTGTGTACTGTTAACCTTGTATTTATATTTTCCTGCCTTTTATTTTCATTCTTTGTCCATTCCAACCTCTTACATTTAAAGAAGAAAACAATTCCGGAAACTCAGACCATAATTGCAAGCACTGTGTTTGGATATTTAAAATGTGACAGAATTTTTGCAAACTGGATCACCCTAACTCCCTTCTCAGTTCATTAATTTAGATTAGAAAAAATAAATGTGGTGTTCTTTTCTTTTCCTTTTCTTATTCTTATATCCTTTTCCAACATCTGTTACAGCTTACCATCGTGATGGGTCCTTCTCCTCCTCAGGCATGGATTGATTGGCACCAGTCACCACATTCACTTTTCTGCCATTTGAGCTAAAAAGGTGGAAAATGTGAATTCTGCCTGGCCTGTGGGTAGATTGTCTTAGGGAATATAAGCTTCCTACTCCTCCTTTAGGCTTCTTAGAGGGCTAAAATCAGCTGCTTCCACTGCAAAAGTCTGGGCAGTCTCTCACTCTACTGCCCATGTCTTAACAGGGAAAAGAGGAGGTAATCATCTGTGTGATCCCATGGTAATAGTAGTGAGTAGGCCCAGTCTCAGAGCAGAGCCCAACAGCGCTGAGCATGGTAGAACAGAGAACAACAAACAGTGATCATGTGGCATACCTGAAAAATCAGGGTAGTGAGCCATTTTTTCTGTTGTATTTCTTCAGATGTAATGTAGAAATTAAGCAGTGGATAATTCTCTTTAATTGTGGCTTTAGATTATAAATGTGGCTGGGGAGAAACCATTCCTCCCAAACATGGGTAATTAGGATAAAATGCTTTCCCTCTCAAAGCTCATTATTCTAAAGCAAAAGATTTCACTGAGGCAGAGTTGCTGTAGAGTCTTTCCTATTATGAAGAGCACATTTATTAATCCGTAAATGTTTAAATTCACTTTTGGGGTGTCAGCTGTATATGTTTTCCTGGCTTTATTTCTCTTCTCTTTGAGTGACAATTTACATTTTTAGTGGTTGAGATATTTTATTGAATTAAACTCATTTGCATCACTAAACTGATGTAAAATTCAAATGTGAACATCTGGGCAGAGAGGTGTTCTACTTTGCTGTTGGCAGTGTCTGCATTTTTGCCTTCTACAGTGAGCGTTCAGTCAGGCTGTTCACTTCCCATTTCCGAACAAATAATTTGTTTTTTGTGTCACACAAGATGTTTTTAACTTATTAATTATAAACAATGTCAACCGATATGAATGAAACAAGGGAGAAGAAAAAAATAATAGGCTACTCTTCAGACCTTGCAGATGCTGGAGGTGTAGCTGCTTCTAAGGTCCTGGGTGACCTTCCCACATGTTCCAGATGTCCTGTGCAGAAACACATTTAAAAACAGATAAAGTAGGTGTGGTGTATTCAAGAGATATAAAAGGAGAGGTGAAAAAGGACTTTGTAGACCAGAACTATCTATTATTCTGTGGCAGTAATTTTTTCTTGTTAAACCGGGCAAAATTGATGAATCTAATTCTCCTAATAGTCTAGTGGGAACTGAGGGAGATTGCACGGGGGAATGGATTGTATTTGGTTGAGTGCAGAACCACATGAAGTACTGGAAACTGTAAATAAATAACAGAACAGAAAATTTAGCTGATATAGTTGCATGAATATTGTCTAAGACCAAATAAATACCTAAGTTCTATGCTCTTTTAATGATTCCTCATGAAAATAGGTAATCATATCCTGAAATAAAGTAGATATATGGACATATGAACAAATTAAGTTATACAAATATTGTGCTTTCCCAGTTACTATGGCAAATGTGGGTAAAACTAAATTACTGCTGTGTAGTAAAAATAATAATAATCTAGGTGTTGTGGTGAAAATGTCTTTTGATAAAGTGATCCACATCTTCACTTTCCAAGTGAGAGTCAAATGTGGATTGCAGGAGAGTCCAGACAGAAGACAGAAATCCAATCTGAAAATAAGAGGGTTGTGGGTTTGGAAGATTCATAGTCAAAAGAAGTGAATGACACGCCTCCAGACAAACAGAGCAGAGTGTGAAGGGCATTCCTGGCTATCGATACTGCATAGACATGCAAAAGGAAGGACCAACTTAGAGGGAACCACAGCACCAAAATGTAGATAAAACCAACGTAATTGCCTAAACTATTTGCTTCATACAACCAGTGTAATCTGAGTCTCATCCAGACTGAACATAAATCAACAAGCTTTTCCTCCAGCCTCTAATTTAGCTAGGGAATGGCTGTCCCGCACTTGTCATAGAGTTTTGCAACTCTCTTCTTGTATGCCTAGACTCTCACTGTATATCTTTATTGAATAACTACTTAAGTATTCTGCAGGGCCTTGGAAATGAAAATATATATTGAAAATTTGAAGGCTGAATACGGGTTTTACCCCACTGTGTTCACTGCTTTCCTTTTAGTTGAGTGTGTGTGGATGTATCTTTTAGACATATATGATATAAAGGTTAAGGACAAGTTGTAAGGAAACAAAAATGGTATTTCTCATTTCTTGTATCTAAGTTAATCTTGGTTAGTGTTCCTCTTCTCTGGACTATTACTGTTCGTTATATTTCATTCCTGTTGTTCTTTTGAGAATGTGATTTTTTTCTTCACACTGTAAAATACAAAGTGATATACATTTCCACTCCAGAACAGGTGGCAGTGCTAGAAACAAATCATTTAGTGTATATCAGTCGTTAACCACTAGTATCGATTGAATTGGGGGGAATTATTGCCTAATTTGAAGATGAGAATGCTGTAGTTTGACCTGGTGGCTATAAAATTCTGAATCAGGTATCAGACATATTACTAATTAGATAAAATGCCCTGCAGGAAGACTTTGATGATAGTCACAATTTAATATGCTCTTGCAAATGAATTCTTAGACGGTGGAATAATTAACTTGTCAATGTATAAGCCTTTACATTTACTGCTTAGAGTATTACCTGGAATTATGAAATAAAATTCCATTATTATAGGGCAGGAACTCTGCATATTTCAGGTATTGCCTAGATGGAGTGAACATTTTGTGTCTTTGAAGTACAAAGTTGTAAGGTCACAAATGAATTCAACGTCTCTTGAGTAACCTGAGATTTAAAAAAAGGAAAAGAAAAGTGTGCTAAGGCTAAGAAATCTGGTAAAATGTACCTTTCTTTCATCTTTGTCTCATTTACGAAGTCTCGACCAGTCAGATATGAACAACTCAGAAACCACATTGAATTCTTCTTTTTTGTCTTTGAAGACCAACTCCATTAAATAATGATTCTTTCCCTATTAAATATGCCTATAATATACAATGCTTCGTTGCATACTAAGATATAAAAAATTTTATCTCTACAGTTGGTGGTAAATTAAATATTACATGCTCAAATTTGAGAAACTCATTTTCCACCTGAAGATGTCTTCATATTGAAATGAAATGAAATGTATTTTTCCATACAAAGGCAGATTTCATTCTGTAAGCAGTATTTAATTATGAAAACAGGCTTTTAGCTTATGAGTGTCTCAATTTTCTCTCATTTTCTTGCCTCCCTCCTCCCGCCCCCAAATAGTAAAAATAAATAAAGGATGAGCTTCTGGTGTTTACTGGTGTTTTCTATATGACATTGAGTAATTTCTTTTACAGCTCACATGCACTTTGGAATTTAAAATTTAATCTGTTCAAATCAGCTTGCATTACCAGTGAATTGTGCTTAGCATGTTCCATGAATGATTCAGTAGATCTTAATAGCTACCTTAGTAATTTCTTATGAATCATTGAAAGAGATCACATTAGTAAACATTAGTGGTAAGCACTAAGCACATTTTTCATGAAACTGTATTTCTTGAGTATTGCTGATTCCAAAATCTTTGTAGCTGTCATAGGAAGGATCGTATGCTGCATCTTAGAGTTACTGTGTATGAAGAAGAGGATAGTGGGTTGTTCCTCCTCAGTAGATGATATGAGCAGGGTGCCAGCAACAACAACCAGGGCACAGTCTAGAATGGTGGCCAGCTCCCGCAGAGTACGATGTACCCTGTGCACCAACTGCAGAAATGGTACTGAGTGTACCTCTGGCTCCCACATAAAGCTTGCTTTGTATTGTACTTACTTATCACACATGGTACTTCTGAATTTCTAGGAAGACAAATATTGTTAATAGCAATTGGAGGAATTCAAATAGCTCATGGAGGTAATAATTATTAAGGGAGGTTGTTATTTTGTTCATATGAATGTTTAAATTACGAATGGAGAGTGTCATTGGTCTTGGAAAGATGGTAATTCTTGTTTAAATTCAGTTCCAGCTGAAAAAGAAAATAATAAATATCTTGGCTTTCAAAGGCTTCATTAAACTCTACAGTTGCAGTTATCACTTACATTTTGTACTTACAGTTTTCCCTTCTATTCTGAATTTATAAAAATCCTCATTCAGGAAACTTTTTAAAACTGTGTTTATTTAAGAATGCCACTGAGAAAGAATCTACTGTAGGCTCTAATACCATACAGTATTCTGAAATTTTCATTAAACCATCTGTTTCAAGTGGGATTATTATTGTAAGTGATTGGGATTCTTTATTAAGATCTTTGCAGTCTGCCTGAACTTGATATTACAGTAAACTGAATACATAGGCCATAAAGCTACAAGAACAAAGGATGGGTGGTTTTAAATTAAAACTTAGGAGTGTGGATGTAACTGTGTGCTTTTTGCACATTTATTACTCAGGGAGAGTAATTACTCAGAGTTGTAATATAAATTACATAAATAAAAAAGTCACGTTCTCATATAGGAATGTTGTCAGAGTATGCAGGGATGCGACAAGGAAGGCTAAGGCTCATTTGGAATTAAATCTGGCAAGAGGTGTCAAAGATCTTATCAATGTGTACAAGTATCTGAAGGGAGGGTGTCAAGAGGATGGGACCAGACTCTTCTCAGTGGTGCCGAGCAACAGGACGCGAGGCAACGGGCACAAACTGAAACACAGACACTTCCATCTGAACATGAGGAAATACTTTTTCACTGTGAGGGTGCCAGAGCACTGGAACAGGTTGCCCCGAGAGGTGGTGGAGTCTCCTTCTCTGGAGATATTCAAAAGCTGCCTGGACGCAATCCTGTGCAACGTGCTCTAGGTGACCCATCTTGAGCAGGGGGGTTGGACTGGAAGATCTCCAGAGGTCCCTTCCAACCTCAGCGATTCTGTGATTCTGTGATTCTCTTTAAAGTATAGGATGGAGGACAGTAATCCCTGACCCCTCAGCTGAGGAATGAGGTGTGTAGACACCTCTGCAGGGGAGCTGCTGGGCGCTCCAGACTTACGTGTGGTCAGCAGTGATCAGGAACATCAGAGGCACAGTATTTTACTGAGAGTGAAATAGTTTTAACTTCACTTGAGAAATTGTTAATAAGAATGGCATAGCAAAAGGCATGGAGACAGGGTGTATGTTTCTAAAATTTAATGCTGATTTCAGCTGGGGTCGGACAGTTTTATTTCTGCCTGTCTCTGGCTGAAATGAGCAACTAGCACCTTAAGTAGTACATCAAAATCATTTAGCTTGCTTTCCAGTACAGAGCACATTGAATCTTTGCCTATGGTCCTACATAGCAACAATATGTATTAACGAGTATATGCAGTCCCATAAATATCCATCATCCAGAAAAATGCTATTTTGCATTTTTGTACTTCTGTTAATTTGATAGCATCCCAGAATGCTGTGCAAATATAGTGTGCATAAATGAGTGTATAAATGATGTATAAATATGAAGAGGAAAGAAAATCTGGCAAACAGTTTTGCCAAGCTTTTGAAGAAATAGCAGGGAGAGCATGCGCATATGAAGTGTGATTCCATTCTTTTTTCTGTGGAAAATTGCTCTGTGGGTAGAAATCATGCGGTTTTGCAAAAGTCATGTTCCATGTGACTGCCACTCAAGTTTTACCTATGTAAAACTTCTGGTTTTGTCCTTATAATTATGTCTGTGATTCTGGGTTTGTTAGTGGAACTACATCTGGTACTAACCACTGTGTATGACTTATGGTTTGGAAGATCTTTCCCTAATGCATGGCTATACATTAACTCCTTCCAAAAGCAATGAGAAGTTTGAGCACTGTTTTGAGCATGTAGTGTAACATATACATGCAGTAGGCTGCGTGCTTGTTTCTGGTGGCAGGAACCTACCACAGATACTGTCTGCTTTCTGTCTTGTAAGGCAGCTGGACTGAGCAGGTAAGAGGGCTGCTGACATGAGGGAGATGGGCAATCTGGAAGTTCTGGGTCCTGCTTCCAGGGCTGTTTCTTAGTGACAGTTTAATATTAAGAAAAAAACACGTATGTTCAAGGGAGCAGGGGTGGAATCTCATTTCTCCCTTCTAGGTTGAGACTGAGCTTCCCTGTCCTGCCCTTTTTTGGCATAGCCCTTTCTGGCTCAGCCCAGTGGCTTGGCTTCAGCCTCTTCCTGAATTACCTGGAGTTTGGTGGTTGAGCATTGTGGAGCCAGAGAAGAGCTGGGCTCCAGGACTTTTGCTCTGCTCTCAAAACCATTCAGAAGGGGGACAAGAAAGGAGGGCACTGCCACTGTCATTGCAAAAATGAAGCAACACTAAACAACCCAACCTGTCCAGCTATCCACCTTCATTAATCATCTGCTCTCCACAGAGGGACAGATGAATTGGATGTTGAGTAGAAGACATGGGTCCTTAGCGTTTCCCATTAGATTTCTGCACAGACCCTGGAGACACCTAACAGGCACCTACTTCAGGGACTGCAGCTCTGCTGAGCAGTCTGCAGAAGCAGCTCCTCCTTTCCATTGACTGTGCAGAGAACATCAGGGCTCACTCTCGTAGAACTGGTTTATCATCTTTTCTTTTCCCATTTAGATATACTGGATCTGGACTTTTGCTGCAGCCACACAGGAGCACGAACCTCCCTGGCTCACTTATTGCCATCATAATATTATTGAGATGTCTGTGGAAGACAGAGAACAGGAAGCACCTAGTGCATAGTCCTTAACCATAGTGAAATGGTGCAGTTGAGGGTAGACCACAGCCGTGATTAGGCGAAGAATCATGAGAAAGAAAGTATCTTTGCATCTTTTAACTGGTAGATTGCATAACAGGACTGGAAACTCCATCACTGTATATAGCTTTGATTTTTATCTTCGACATTGTATTTTTATCATATTCTAATTGCCTAATTTGATACTGAGAGGACTTACCTGCAGAAGTGCTGAGCAGTTATATCTGCAAATTTAGATGAGAGATGTGGTTTAGTCACTTTAAGATCTAAAAAAGAAGTAGGGCCTGGTGTCTAAGTTGGGCACCCAGCATCAGCGGACCCATTTTAGTTTAATCCCTCTATTGCCTTGGCTGTTACATTAGATTGATCACCACATTACCACATCATAGAGAAACAGAACGCTGTTCATTCTATCCAGTCTATCACTAGGAATATACATAAATGAGATGGAAAAAAAAATAGGTTGAAAAGCTGTAATTCTGACATTTCCTAAAATTTTTAGTGTTTGGCTTTACAACTGCAATACTTTTTATTAATTTAGCCTTTGACATGTCCTATTATGCATACCCCAAAAGAGAAAGTTCTTCTTTGAAAATGTTTGGAAGCTATTAGAAAACACTTCTGTATGTCAGGCCTGAACCTTCCTCATGAAAGAGAGCTGAAAGTAAATTACAAGAATACCCTGATTTTGAGATGTAAATATGATTTGAGTAAAATGAACCATGTGTCAGTTGACATTCAAACAAGTCTGTCCTTTTCTAAAATACATCCATTGTGTTTAGCCTGAGAACAGGTGCTATGTTTCATCTTTATTCAGGAATTGCCTAATTTGTTAGATTCTGTCCTACTTCCGGTATTAATAAAAATAGCCAGCTTTTCAAGTAACATTTATCATGTAGCTCTATAAACAGGATTATATGTAACTTTTTCTTTGGAAGGGTTATATTGCAGACCATTTATATAAGCATAATAAAGGGTAATGTAAACAGCAACAAGATTTATTTTTGACCATAAGTAGTTGTCACTTGTCTTAATAACACAATATACACACATATTATTGACATAGTAATAAATCAAACACTTCAGTAAGGATTGGGTTGGAAGGGAGAACTGTACTGGAGTTAAGGTCATGTTTTACCACAGTGATGGAATTTAGGAGGCGTCCTAGAGCCGAATTTGGTATCTCTGGAGGAAGATACATCAAAGCACACAGGTATAAAGTAACCATGTGACCAGATCTTATGCCTGCCATTCCTATTTCTTTAACTATTGCTAGAGTGTTTTTGTATAGAACAATACATTTACAGGTGTTTCGATTTGGAGGCTGTAAAGAAAAGCGTGTTATGTGTTTTCATTGAACAAAACTGATTTTAGTACAATAATATCTCCTAAAGCTTTTTTAAAAAATCAGGTCAAACCTGAAATGAAAATACCCTTTCAAAACAAAAGGTTGAAACAATTTGTTTAAAAAAAGTTTTTAAAAAAATCCCAAACCTATCCCAGGATTTTTGTCCAGACAGAATTCTTTGCCAAATCTGGCTTGAAACTGGATAATTTGGCTGTGTCCATAAAGGGCTTTTTTAATTCAAAATTTCTGCCAGTAACATGTCTCCTGCTCTGTCTTTGTGTCATGACTATTAGTAGAATGAAGACCTGTAATGACAAGAAAAACGTGTCTTTCCATATTTTTTATGCCACTTAAAACATGTGGGCCACCAGAGCCTACAAAACTGACTTAATAATATCGTCTAAGGAACAGTTACAATTAGTTTTGATGACTGTATATAAAACTAATCAGAAGTAGTACCAAGTAAGAGCTTACACATATACAAACCTTTTCAGTGTTTGAAATATGCTGAAGTAGATATCAAAAGCATGAAAGATAAAGGAGAATTTGGGGAATTTTAAAACCACATTAATCTTCAGAACAGATGCAGGGTTTTTCCATTTCTGTTTACCAAGGATGTTTCAGCTACAATAAAAGAGCTGGTTTTGAAAATGACATTTTTGCAGGTAATTCATCCGTGATATTTCTATAGTTCTTGTTGGTGTTTTACAAATGTTTTGAAATAATTCAGCGTTTCTTGTTTTCAAAGCATTCAGTGTAGATTTTCTTTCCTATTTGCATCTGTTTCACAATAATAATTTACACGTGTTACATTACAGCATGTAAATTCTGATTCATGTAATTGGAACTAGTACAAACAATGTAGAATTGAATGCACCTGCTAATTTTTCCCTGACACTCTCCCATGAGATGGGTGCTCATAATGTGCACATCATTGTTTTGATTCGTTTTTTATAATATCAGGAGTAACCAATACCTTACACTGCTCCTAAATTTGCAGTGTGGACTCTCCTATAATATGCTGTGAGAAAAAGATGAAAATGTAACAGCCTTCATATTCTGATGATCGAAATGTCATAGTAATAGGAATTAACTAGCTCCTTGCTAGTGGTGCTTCTTTCTAATTCCCCTGGCCTCTTACTGAACACCTCACTGCAGCCCCTGTGGCCCCTGCACTGCTAGGAAGCGCGAGGGAGTTGTTTCCTTTGGGTGGGCCAAGTGCAGCAGCGGCTCTCAGGGTGTCTGTCACCTAGCCTCTGTCCTGCCTAGGCCTGCACTTCCCGTCTTTAGTCACACAGCTCGAGGATTGCTGTAGCCACAACAGCAGCACCCAATATTTAAATGAATTTGTTTCTTTTAGAGAGGAACGTATGCAGCTATCAGCCTGAGCTGCAGTTTGGAAGAAAATGTGACAGAGCCTGACCTTGGGAAAGGATGTTCTCACAGACTGGGTCTGAGATTTATGTTTCTGGTCTGTAATGAGGTGTGTCCTGCATTTTGAAAGGAGTAACTGGCATTGTAGATTTTTGCTTGAAAAACGTTATGTTTCATTCCTTTCCCAGCTCACAGAGTTCAGAAATAGAGAGGAGGTGCGAGGCTTGGAAAACTGCAAGTTCATATTGTGCTTGTCACCTCTTCCGTTCTGGCTGGAAGGAAGACCATGCTGATATCAACGGAAAATTAATTCTGTCCTACCAGCTGTTTGGCCTGTGTGAAATAAATTGACAATTTCACTTCAGTTCTCAGTGGCCAGGTATCCCCACAACAAATCCCACAATGACAGTTGGCACCAATTTTCAATATATCTTGGATTTCTAGAGAAGAGGGAACATAAAGAACTGACTTAGACTGCAGACAAAATTCTGATTTTGTCATCTGTATTCAGCACAGAATATGCAGGATATTGTTAAGGAATACTGTGATGTTGCTGTCTTGTGACCTCTTTGAACAGATCAGCAAAGAGCTTCTTAATTTCATAATTTCTTAAACAATTTTGATTATATTACTTGACTACTCTTATTTATAAAAAAATTTTTTTGCTTACAGTACTACTTGACGTTTGTGAAATGTCAGTTCCCTGGACAACGGTACACTACTTTTGTTGCTGTGCTAATTATTTTCAGTAAATAAAATAAGGAGTCTTACTTCTTAAAAAAATAAATCACATTTCTCATTGAGTCCTGTTTGCTCAGCAGAGAGATCATATAATTACATTTTTCACCAAGGCTTTATTGAAACTTGACTTTTATTAGCCTATAGCAGCTAAGGAACATCAAAAGGGTCTGTTCTTGAAACTAGAAAAGTGGTTTCTTTAAAAATTATTTTTATGTAGGTCTGAAGGAATACTTAGAAGCAGAAAGAAGGAAAAAAGATTCAGACTATTATTTTTAGGCCTCCTCTTCAAAAACCCATGGGCTTAAGCAAGTCTAATGTGTTTTACTTTTTCATCACCTGTACCCACAGCAGCATTTCTATTTCATAAACAGGTCCAGAGGTGAGCTTCTGCAAAGCAGCACATAATTTTCCAATTTCAAGCCCTGTTAAGTGTTACGAGTTTTGTATACCATTAGATAAGAGTAAATCTTTGAAGATTCTTGATGAAGGTAGTATTAGAAACCTAATTCATAATCAGATCTGGTGCACATTCACAATTTAAAGAGTGATTTTGCTATGCTGAAGGACAACAGGCTCAGTAAGACATGTTGAACTGGATTATTTGGATTAGTATAAATAGAAACCAAAAATAACATTAATTGTAAAAGGCAGGAAAGCTGTTTTCTTAGTACCAACTAGTTAGTTAGATATTTTTTCCTCAAGATAAATTTTGCTTACTTCATTATAGGATAAGAACATTGGCAAATCAATTGATTATTGTAGAGTCTGATGCTTAGCTGCACAGCAGAATTTCAGGATTCAAAAGTGCTTTTTGAAGATTATAAAATATAGAGAGAAGCGTTTTATCAAATCTTTTCAGTAGTGACTATGGACAGGTGGTACAGAGAGTCAAGTGGGATTTGAAAATTATAAAGCTTGATCACACAAGGCCATTAAAAACTCAATTAATGCCATGAATCATGGTCGGCCAATTCAGTTACAGCCAGGGACCTTCCCATGTTAATGTCATCAGTCATTTCTGCCCACTTTAGCAGAGGCTGCGTCTCCAGCCCTTACACAAGGGTTGCGTTTCCATTTCAAAATGGACAAATTTGTGATAGACGTCACATTTTGGCACAGTGTGTCTGTTTTTACACAGAGACAACTGCATAAAATATTAATCTTTGTAGTTATTTATACTTTAAATTAAATGAATTAATAATTTTAATGAATTTAATGAATAAAGCTGTCTTTTATTTACAATGTATTTTTCATTATGTTTATATAAATGTTATCAAGTTCTGAAAATGGGTATCAGGTTTTGTAAAAACATTATAATGTCAAATCTATTCTTAGTAAAGTGATTCTTTGATGTAAAGAACGCACATGATGAATTCTGACTTCTTAATGGTGAAGGCAGTTCTATCATTTTTATGGAAACACAAGAAAAATGGTTTCAGTGTTTCGAAACAAGACTTTTAGTCCTGTGTTTCAGCTTTGCATAATAATCCATTTGAGATTCTTCCTTCAGTGCTTTACATAATTAAGAATTGTATGTGAAGGCTTGTTAGCTTTTCTTAAATAGTGTCAATATTTTTTAGAAGGCCTTTCTACATTTATTTAATTTCATTGCATTGCATGGGACACACGCCATCTTCTGGATATTGTCAGAATTGTCAGCTATTTAAACGATCTTTGAAATGCTGGGAGAGTGGTTTCTTCACTCAGCGGAGCGCAGCTGACACCCACGCACAGGTTAGCACTGTTAGAGAGAGAAGCCCACGGTTCTTAATAAGTCGCATCAGTGATGTGCAGCTGCCTTCATTCTGAGGCCTGGTTAAGTGGTAAGCAAAGTTTCTGTGCATGGAAAACAGTCTTTCGTAGTCCTAACAAATTAATGGATGCTGTAAAATAGTTATGCATTTTGACCAGACAGGGAAAAGCAGTAAGCTATCAAAAAAAAAAAAAGAAGAAGAAGTTGAGAAACATGGAGCTGTTCAGTCGGGAGAAACTTGTGCTTGTACAGAAGGATCAGAGATGTGGAGTGAAAGTTAGAAATTAGGTAACTGCAAGTAGTTAAATATTCTGGAAACAATCCTGAGATTTTATAGATAACTGGTGGTGAAAAGAGGTAGTGGGTTTTAGATCTGTTGAGCCTAAAAATGAGTTAAGAGTCCCTTTGCTGAGGCCCTACAAGTTCCTGTCACAGTTCAGTGTCTCTTCTACCTGTATCAATTTGCAATAACCTTTTCCCAAACAGAAATAACCTCACTGTGGCCTGGAGTAATGTGTATGTCCCAGCACTTCCCAGTCCTCTGTTGTCACTGGAGGAGTCTTGCTCCTCTTGCAGCGCTGCTCTCCCTCATACTTACAAAGTGACCGCATGCTACCTTGTTGGTTTAAAACAAGAATGACTTCATATGTGCAAGAACAGTAGGACCTGGTTTTGAAATTAAGCTGCTGCTTAATTACAGCTTGCTGTTTAGAAAATCAGCGTTCCAGCTTTTCGACTCCAGCAGACTCCCTCAATATTATACTGGATGTAAATGAGATCTCTTGCTACTTCAATTTTTTGCTTATTTTCATTTGTCGTTATTAACAGGCTTAATTTGTCTTTTGTCTATTTTCTATTATGAACTGTTCTCTTTAATAAGATTTGAGTTCTAAATGGGATTTTAGATTATATACATGAATTATATACAAGCTTAAAGATAATTGGAGGATGATCTTCTTCAGGTCTGATGGGTACTAAGAAAAGAAGTCCGGAGGTTTCCAACCTGATAGCAGGGCTTGCATTTTGGCATGACATAGCAGAAATTTCGAAGAGAAATATATGAAAATGATGTCAATCCTCAAAGTCGTCCCTTCAGATATTCTTTCCTAAACTACTGTTTCTCTTCAAGAGATGCTCTGTGCAGACTGTCAAAGTCCACATGGCAGCCAGCAATTACTTCTTTCAAATCTTTTCCAAAATATGTCTTCTCTGGGGAATTTCTGCTTCCCGTTCAGAAAGGTAAAATGTTTTTTTTCTCAGTTCCCTGGTGGATAGTGTGCTAGCTGATGAGCTGACGGATTTTTATGCCCTATTAACTGCAGAAGAAGGAAAAAAAACTTGCCCTTGAGATTTGCCTAAGTGAACTCAGTTTTAAAATTTTTTAAATGCAAAATAGGCAGCTAATAAAGGAGCAAGTGCCTTAAAGCCAAGCTGTTTGTGTCTCTGTTAGTTTAACCTTTTGAAGCTTGTAGATGTACATTCTGAGTGAAAGCATGAGAGGGAATATATTTTAAAGAGTAGTAGCTTTAAAATGATTTGTGTGGAGATAAAGTGTAATTAGAACAGAACAAGTAAACTGTATGAAAAAGCCTCACTCAATAATCAGCAGTTCATTTCAGGCCATGCAGAGTTCCTGTACTTGAAGAGATTCTAAACTGAATTTCTAAAAGAAAATTAAGCATTGCTCCAAGAACACAGAATTAAAGTAAATATCAAAAGGCAAAACAGTATTCAGTTCAGGTTGCAACAGAAAGGTAGGCCAAATATTCCTTTAAGTGTCTACGAGTACTTCAGGAGTGTGCTCCCTGAGGAACACTTTCCTTCCTCATTCTTTGTATAGAGCTCTTACACTTGAAGCTAACTAGAAGGTAAACCATCCTTACTCAGTTGAATAGAAAAGTCTGTAACTCAGCCCCTCATTCGAACATGCAATTTATTTATAAATGCTAGAGTTGGTTTGGGTGTATGTTTTCCAGGATGTACTGTTGCATTCTTCACTCAAATGCAAAACAGAATTTGTCTCAAAACACTGTTTGCCAAAAGATGCACAGCCATGAAATGCAAGCAGTTTAAAACAGGGAAGTTAGGGGCAGAAACCAGCAACATGTCCGGTCCCAAGCCACATAAATAGTCTTCCCATCTCAGAGGGATGAAACAGTCACTCAGAGTTGTATTTTGAAATCCTCTGGAATAATAATAATAAAAAAGCTTGAGAAAAACAAAAACATACACCCCAAACCTGTTGCTCAGAGGAGTAGCCAGTAAACACATTTTTACATACAGTCAGCTCACTTGCCATTAACACTTTTGATGTACCACATTAAAGAATATGTATGGAATTAGGTTCAATTTCATGTTATATTTATTTGGTATTGGAATGTTTTTCCTCTTACCCTGTAAAAGTTAAAGGAGTTCGTACTTGTCTCCACTTTAGCTTTTTCTCCACGTTGCAAACAACAAACACAGTGATCAAATGAGGTTTGATTCAGACACAATATTAATTTGCGATAAGCTTTAGTGTAGCAAATCTTTACAAAATAAGTCTTTTTTGTTAAATAGTTTGCTGGAAGGCGCTGTTGTGATTTTGTTTGTGGAAATGGGCATTGGGAGAGAAATTAATGATAAGGCACAGAACCATGCTGCTGGTACAGACCAGCATTAGTTGCTAAAAACGTGCTATTCAGTTTTGCTTCGTCTGAATTAGATGCAACATCAGAGAAATAGATTATATCTGATGTAGCTCAGATAAAAATGTCCAGGTAATGTCAATTGAACATTTGTTTATGTAATGACCATGATGCATAGACATGAGCTTACATTGCATTCACAGAAATAGGTCTCTTTGCAGCGGATTGACTGAAATGCTGGCCTTAGCATGAGTAAAAAGAGCTTAAAACAACGTGGAGGAAAGAACTCATGTAATCTCCTTACCTATTTTTATTAGGTAGAAAGGTGACAATCAGCTAAAGAAAGTAGATGCGGTAGGTGACAGCAGGTTTGAGAACAAGCAGCAAAGGTAAAGAAAACAAACGTTTATGGCTTCTTGAAGGTAAATGATACAGCTAATGAAAGGACCATACATAATATGGCCTGGAGCTGGATGTGCTCCACGAATCACAGTTCAAAGATGTGTCCCTAAATGTGAAGAAGATGGGGTGTGAATGACTGCACTTTGAAACTTGATATTGGTGGGTAAACAGAATTATGGTTGAGTAACTAATTTGACTGACACAGGTAATGAAGGATTCAGTATATTTTAATTAAGTTATAGACAGCAAAGAGTGTGGATAAAGCAATTTTATTTGACTTATTGCTTTTGGGAAAAAGGTTCAGTTGGGATAATGCTGAGATACAGATTTTAATACAGATTGTGGACTCTTTAATGTTGTCAGACAGAAGAATACGTCTGAAAATTGGGTCGTTATTGGACACCAGTCTCCAGCTACAAATTCGAGAACAAATGCTGCTAACAAAGGTAGAACTCAATTTTCTCAGATACGAGAGCAGCATTTTTTCACCACAGAGCCACTGAACCAGCAAAAGGAGATATTTTGTATTTGATTTGGTAAGTTGTGAAGATACTATGGGAGAGCTGTTAGCAGAAAACATCCTTGGGTAATGTCATCATACATTGGTTCCATTTAAATGAAATGGAGATTTATAATAACAGCTTTCATTTTTAAATTAGCAAATTTTGAGGAAACAGGAAGCTTGTTAGCAAGGTCAGCTAGACTTAAGAGTCTGAAGATTTGGAATTTTTTAAAGTTAAAAGTGCAAAAGGATTTAGAATTTTTACCCAAACAAGGAGAGGATAAAAGCTTTGTGTCTAATTTGATAACTTGATAGTTCAAAAGGGATATTTAGAGAACTTAGAATTGAGTAGGCAGTAAAGACTTCACAACTAAATGAACACTTCTAGGCAGTTTACAGTAAAGATACTGATGTTGAGCATGGGGCCAAAGGCTAGGTGACTAAATAACCAGAATGAATGCATAAACTGTAAATGACCATATCCAAGAGGCAAGGAGAGCTCTCTTCTCATTAAATGGAGATTGGATTTTTTTCTGTCTCAGGGTACTGGATGGGGAAACAGATGTATGGCATATGAAACTAAAAGCCTGGAGGTTTAATGACTCTATCAAATTAGGGATGGTACTGAATGAACAGACAGTAGCAAGTGTTCTATACATATTTAAATGAAAAACTAATCCAGGGAGCTACTGAATTTTATACACTGTTTTATAATATACTTTGAAAGAAAGAACATGGAGGTAAATGAATGATGAGATAGAAAGTGATGTGTTTATCAGGGCAGGGTAACACCTTCTTCTTGTCTTGGCAAGAGAATTGGTTTTCTTGCTAAAGAAGATATAATAGATCACAAAAAGTTTATAATATTCAACTGGGGAACTTGTCATTAAGACAGAGAAGATAGATAGGGATTGGTACATGATTTGCAAGATGTGTAAGGAACATGAATGAGGAAATCCCAAACGAGTTGGAGGCAAGTTACTTGTAGGCTTGCTCTAGGATTGGTTTGGGGGTAGATCTTGTTTGACACTCTCATTAATGACTGTGGCACAACAAGGTTTTTGCCAATGGCATTTTCAGACCACAAAGTTAAGATGCATCATCAGAGGAGGATCAAAACATCATAAAAAACAGAAAGAATATCTTTGAAGTCCATAGAGTAAAACAAATTGGGGAAAAGGTATTATAACTCAGCTTGCTTAATCACCCTGTATTATGATAATATATGGGGTGCTTCCTTTGGAAATGACAGAAAAAATGCCTGTTGATCACAAGATGGATATGAGATCTAAGTGGGATGAAAAGCCAAATGTGACTCTAGAGGTATTAGATAAAGTATGTTCAGTGGAGATATAGAGAAGTTTTTGTGCCACTATCTGCAGTACTGGTAAGATACCGTCTGGAATATTTTTCTCAGTTCCAGCCTCCCTGGCATAGAAAAATGACTCTAAACATACTGGAATAAAAATAGAGGACTGCTAGGATGATCAGGAGAATGGTCAGTTTATCTCATCTGCTATGTGAGATCTTGGCTAGCCAAGTGAATCAGAAGTTGGGAGGAGATATCATTTCTCTTTGTAAATGCATTGGGTATGATGGGTAGGAATGAACATCAAGGAAGAAGAAAAGCCAAAGGACAAGGCTACCACAAGAAAAAAATCCACATAAAATGGCTCTGAAAAACATTAGGGATGGAAGTTAGAACCATCAGAGAAGTGAAGTTATTTAACAGCTTTCAAATTCAAATGCTTGGGGAAAAAAACTGACTTGTTTCAAAATAGAGCATGGTAGAAATCTAAGAAGGGGATGATGTGACATGATTGACTGTGATAGCAGAAGACTGGACATAATGACCTAAGTCCCATATGCTGTCCTCCTAACAAAAAGGGAAACAAATGCGGATTCTTTTACATCTCTGTGAGACATCACTTCCAAAAAAATGTCTTTTATTTGCATTTGACTTGTTCAGTAGGTCTCTAGTTATACCAACACGTGGAATCTCTTTTGCTGCTGTTTCTGTAAATGAGTTTCTGCTTGTAGTGTAGGAATGTTGTCAGCTTTCCCAAAGAACTCCAAATTCTCTTCTGTTTCTGGAAGCCTGTATATGTCCCCTAATTCTGTTTGTTTCTGTACATTCCATTTCTGTTATTTGAATGTTTATAACTTCAGTTATTATAATTCAAGAACTGGAATATCATAAAACTCTGACACTGAATAAGGATGTAAACACCAAGAAGAGAATGGGATTATTTCATATTGCCCTAGGACAAAGCTGAGTATAATAGGATGAAACTGAGCAAAGCAAGAGAGACGTGAGTACAAGAAAGCTGAGAAATCCCCATCACTGAGCCATGTAAAACTCCACTGGAAAAAATTCTAACATAAAATGCAGAGGAGAAGCATTAATAATGTCCTACGAAGTGAACAGGAACACCACCTTGATTTGTTTTGTTTCTGATGCTGATTTTTTTCATACCATTCTCTTCATTACTCTTATCAATGCATTTTTATGCTATTACAGTGTATATTCCACCTGTTGTGTTCATAACAATGTAAGCACTAAAATGTCCAAACACAAATGACTCAACAAGATGTGGCAAGAAGGGGAGGAATCACAGTGTAAGGTCATCAGTTAAGCTACAAGCAGTCTTAGTGTTTTGACCACCCTGTTGCTGCTGCTACATATTTGATGAGTTAGGCCAAGTTGAAAATGAAATAGATACTTCTCCTTGAAATCTTACAGAAAATGGGTCCAATAAAAAGTCATCAGCTTGGTTGTTTTGCCCTTATATCTTCCTTACTTGTTTTTCGTGGCCATTCTAACTGCATTCCAGTGCTACTGCATGCCATTGTGCTTTGTTCCTGTCTTATACAGTGCTTGTCCTGCCACTCTGCTTTATTCCTTTGCTGGCTTAATGTGGAATGAGTGGATGAACCTCAGCTTAGTTGATTTTGTTTTGTATTAATGTGGATACTTCTGGCAACGATTTCCAGCTTATTTAAATGTCTTGGCTTAATTCTTATTGGGATTTTCTTTCTTGGCCCGGTTATTGTACTATTGTACTGGTTAGCCGATTTCCAAACCAAATGGCTTATGAAATAACCAAAGCAAAGTACTCTTATAATGCTTAACTGCTTTGTTCTCCACAATGAAATTTGAAATGAGCATAAATACCATTTCTGGAAATCCTTTTGTTTTGGGAATAACTCTTTTTCGCTATACGTATTAGAAAGCAAAGTAGAATTACTGGAATGCTGGACATTTTTAACTAAGTGCCAGCCATTAAAAAGAAACTTGTATGGCAACAATCTCAGCTTCCTGAGGTTGTTCTGGTTTAGGGGGAAAACTCTGGTATCCAAATCTCACCGGTGTTCCTGCTGAAAGTGTTTCTGAAGAACCTAGAAGCAGTCAGTGGTCTTCGAACCTAAGTATCCCTACCAAGTACATTGTTAATATCTGTGAGTGGTAGTGCTTCTTAATGACTTAACCAGAAAGCTGAGGATAGCCAGTAGCAGCAGTACAGTTCTGTCTTAGTACTCATCAAAATCCCAGCAGGAGAAATAAAGTGTAGACAAGAAAGAGCGTGAATGAAGCCATGCAGCTAGGGCACTCAGGGGAGAGGTGCCAAAAAGATTCAGAATGCTGGCCTTCGCCCTCTGGACTTTTTTCGTATTATTATTTGAAGAAAAACTCATGTAAAATACATGCACTTTCCAGGGAGCTGGGTTTGTATCTCTGGGTCTGTGTTCTCACAGCTGAGTGTCCTAATCACTAGGCTAGAGTCAGGTTTTATTTGATCTGCTCTTCTGCTGATCGCACAGTTTTTGACTGCACAGAAGTGCAGCCGCACTGGAAGAACAGCGAGTGCTGTCAGGTAGTACATTTGGTGGCAGCCTAGTAGTTTAGGGTAGTCCTCTATATTGCGGGAGATCTAATCTTACTGCTATGCAAACCGAGTACGTCTCGAGCCTAAGGCTTTCTATTCAGGAATGAGTGCTTTAGCCACAGACTTGACCATATCTGCTTTGGAAGATTTTTCTGGAGTGACTGAAGTGCAGCTCGTGTGCTTGTCGGGGTAAACCAGACAAACTCACTGTTTTGTGTGTATGCATACTTTGAAGGCGGTGAAATCATTAGTATTTTAAGAGCATGCATAAATGCCCTGCAGAATGCATCCAGGCTGTCCAGTATCTAGCAAACTGAGGTCTGTATTCCTAAGAGTATCTGGATTTGACACAAAATGAAATTGTGTTTATAAAAAACCCTGTGAATACCTGTTATATACCATTTTGCACAACTTCTAAAAAGCCATTTTACCTTAGAAGTGCTATATTTTCATATACTAAGCCATACTTACGGGGTCATGACTTTCTTAAAGAGAAGTAGAGCTCTATGGGTTTAATGCCTGTCATGGATAACCGTAAAAGTTAAAATGTAACAATTATGATATAATTATTTTGTATGTTGTTTGCCTGTCACCCCTGTGTTGGTTTTTAAAAATGCTGGTTTCCTAAGAATGCTAGTCTTATGAAAACATAGTTACTGTGAATGCCCAGTGCTGCAGGTGATTGAGCAGCGCCTTCGTTGACATTTATGTTTCCGTCAAATGTTTTTCTCCTTTGTGTTGCTTATGTCTCACTGTGTGAATGAAGAAAAATCTGGCAGAAAATGAAAGGAGATGTGCCCTGAAAGCTTCCCCAAGCGTGGAATTAATTTAGGTGTCTCAAATAACATAATCTTTTGTCTGTGAATATGGGTTAGAATCGGATGTACTCTTCTTTTTCAGGACAAGGATCATGTGATTTTTTGTAACCCGTTGGTTGACGGGCACCAGCTTTTGCCACTGTCCTATGGGTCAGTCTGCTCTGGGAAGGACACAAAATGACTTTATGCCTTACAGCTTGTCAGGCACTTGCAACTCTCTGTATTTACTGTGTATGAATGGTAGTGGTAAGAGAGGGTGTAAATTCGAGACAACAACTATCATTTTGGTAGTAATCAGAGGTGACAGAAGCAAATAAGCACCACAAAAGAATAATTAGTAATCTGTATTATTTTTACCATGGTCATCTATAGTGAGGCAGGAAAAAGGGAGCAAGATACTAGAGTGGAGGTGGAGCTGCTCTGTGGCATAGCCCTTTCAGGAGTTAATCACATGTGGCACGATCAGAGAATCACAGAATCACAGAATTGCTGAGGTTGGAAGGGACCTCTGGAGATCATCTAGTCCAACCCCCCTGCTCAAGCAGGGTCACCTAGAGCACATTGCACAGGATTGCATCCAGGTGGGCTCTGAATATCTCCAGAGAAGGAGACTCCACCACCTCTCGGGGCAACCTGTTCCAGTGCTCTGGCACCCTCACAGTGAAAAAGTTTTTCCTCATGTTAAGATGGAAGTGTCTGTGTTTCAGTTTGTGCCCATTGCCTCGCGTCCTGTTGCTCGGCACCACTGAAAAGAGTCTGGTCCCATCCTCTCGACACCCTCCCTTCAGATACTTGTACACGTTGATAAGATCTCCTCTCAGCCTTCTCTTCTCCAAGCTAAACAGGCCAAGCTCTCTCAGCCTTTCCTCATAAGAGAGATGCTCCAGTCCCCTCATCATCTTTGTGGCCCTTCGCTGGACTTGCTCCAGTAGTGCCACATCCCTCTTGTACTGGGGAGCCCAGAACTGGACGCAGTACTCCAGATGGGGCCTCAGCAGGGCTGAGTAGAGGGGGAGGATCACCTCCCTCAACCTGCTGGCAACACTCTTCCTGATGCACCCCAGGACACCACTGGCCTTCTTGGCCACAAGGGCACATTGCTGCCTCATGCTTAACTTGGTGTCCACCAGCACTCCCAGGTCCTTCTCCGCAGAGCTGCTTTCTAGCAGGTCAACCCCCAACCTGTACTGGTGCAGGGGGTTATTCCTCCCCAGGTGCAGGAGCCTGCACTTGCCTTTGTTGAACTTCAGGAGGTTCCTCTCTGCCCACCTCTCCAGCCTGTCCGGGTCTCTCTGAATGGCAGCACAGACCTCTGGTGTATCGGCCACTCCTCCCAGTTTTGTATCGTCAGCAAACTCGCTGAGGGTGCACTCTGTCCCTTCATCCAGGTCATTGATGAAGAAGTTGAACAAGACTGGACCCAGTACTGACCCCTGGGGGACACCGCTAGCTACAGGCCTCCAACTAGACTCTGTGCCACTGATCACAACTCTCTGAGCTCTGCCATTCAGCCAGTTCTCAATCCACCTCACTGTCCACTCATCTAGCCCACACTTCCTGAGCTTCCCTATGAGGATGCTATGGGAGACGGTGTCAAAAGCCTTGCTGAAGTCTAGGTAGACAACATCCACTGCTCTCCCCTCATCTACCCAGCCAGTCATTCCATCATAGAAGGCTATCAGATTGGTTAAGCTTGATTTCCCCTTGGGGAAGCCATGCTGGCTACTCCTGATCACCTTCTTTCCCTCCACATGCTTGGAGATGGCCTCCAGGCTGAGCTGCTCCATCACCTTTCCAGGGATGCAGGCGAGGCTGACTGGCCTGTAGTTCCCTGGGTCCTCCTTCTTGCCCTTTTTGAAGACTGGGGTGACATTGGCTTTCTTCCGGTCTTCAGGCACCTCTCCTGTTCTCTAGGACCTTTCAAAGATGATGGAGAGTGGCTTAGCAATAACGTCCGCCAGCTCCCTCAGCACTCGTGGGTGCATCCCATCAGGGCCCATGGATTTGTGGGTGTCAAGTTTGCTTAAATGATCTCTAACCCGATCCTCCTCCACCAAGGGAAAGTCTTCCTTTCTCCAGACTTTCTCTCTTGCCTCCAGGGTCTGGGGTTCCTGAGGGCTGGCCTGAGCAGTAAAGACTGAAGCAAAGAAGGCATTCAGTAACTCTGCCTTCTCTGCATCCTTCATCACCAGGGCACCCACCCCATTCAGCAAAGGCCCCACATTTTCCCTCTTGCTACTGATGTATTTGAAGAAGCCCTTCTTGCTGTCCTTGACATCTCTAGTCAGATTTAATTCCAAACGGGCCTTAGCCTTCCTCGTCACATCCCTGCATACTCTGACAACGTTCCTATATTCCTCCCAAGTGGCCTCTCCCCCTTTCCACTTTCTGTAGACTTCCTTCTTCTGGTTGAGTTTGGCCAGGAGCTCCTTGCTCATCCATGCAGGTCTCCTGCCTCCTTTGCTTGACTTCCTACTCATAGGGATGCACCGCTCTTGAGCCTGGAGGAAGTGAAGTTTGAATATTAACCAGCTCTCTTGGACGCCCCTTCCTTCTAGGGCCCTAACCCATGGGATTCCTCCAAGTAGGTCCCTGAAGAGGCCAAAGTTTGCTCTCCTGAAGTCTAGGGTTGCGATCCTGCTTAGTGCCCTGCCTCCTCCTCGCAGGATCCTGAACTCCACCATCTCATGGTCACTGCAGCCAAGGCTGCCCCCGACCTTCACATCTTCCACCAGTCCTTCTTTGTTTGTCAGTACGAGGTCCAGCAGCACACCTCTCCTTGTTGGCTCCTCCACCACCTGTGTCAAGAAGTTGTCACCAATGCTCTGCAGGAACCTCCGGGACTGTTTATGCCTAGCTGTGTTGTCTCTCCAGCAGATATCAGGGTGGTTGAAGTCCCCCATGAGAACCAAGGCCTGGGATCGTGAGGCTACTTCCAGCTGTCTGTAGAAGGCCTCATCGACTTCCTTTTCCTGATCAGGTGGCCTGTAGTAAACATCCACAACAGTGTCACCCATGCTAGCCTGCCCTTTGATCCTTCCCCATAAGCTCTCGACTCGCTCTTCATCCACCGCTAGGCACAGCTCAATACATTCCAGTTGCTCTCTCACATAAAGAGCAACTCCACCACCTCACTCACGATCGATCACAAGAAAAGGCCCAGCAAAAATTTACCCTGAAGTCAGCAAGCCTGAAGGAAAATGTGATAAACCAAAAAAAAAACAAAAAAACCCCTTCCTCATGCCCAGGTATGTATGAATATGTCAGCGTATGATATATCTTGAAAGAAAACTACTTTACTGTGCATCTTAGGTAAAACCGATGAGTGCAAAAGGCAAATGTTACCTGTTGGCAAATATGAGCTGTTGTCACGGGAGCCTCACTACCTTGCCTAGCTCAAGAGCTGAATAATGATTATAATGAGGCGTGACTTTCTTCTTCAGTAAAAGGAAAAGAAACAAGATTATTACAGTTCAGCAAAAAGAGGAAGCTTTTCATAAGTGAAATAAAACCTGCCATTGCCAGGAAAAGATTTTTTTTAATGTACAAATTATTGATGAGTTTTGAAGTGACATTCATTTTTCCATTAGTGTTTGGTAATATACCTCAGGGTACATCATTAACTAAGCTCAGAACATATGGTCTGAATAGCCCACATTTGCTGACATGGTTATATTCACTTCAAGTATTTTTGTTAACAGCCACGTGCCAATTCCGCCGCGAATGAAGAAGTGAGTTGTGATAAAGTTCAGTCATTGTTGCTGGAGGCCTCAGCTTGTCTGCAGCGTCACAGTGCACAGTTCTGCCAGGCAACTTTTGTTTCACAGGGCCTGTTTAAATCCCCAGAAAGTAGAATATCAGTGAGCAATAGGGCAAAGCTTAGAAGGGGAGAATGAAGTTAATGTGTGTTTACAAGATGGAGCTGCAACACATATTTATAGTGTCCTATAGTATAGCTTTAAAATGATGATTTTAAACTTTTTTTTTCATTGTGAAACTCTGAAAAATTTTCCAGTGGTGGTACAAACATCTGCATGATATATTTATCTTTCTTTTCTTTGTTACTTTTGTTACTCCTTCAAGGCCCATTAGCAGCAACCCAGGGCTCGCGTGAGTTTTGTGGCCTTGCTTTTGAAAGCCACTGCTTAGAAAACTAGGCCAAACTGTGAGGAAAGAAAAAGGGGAAAAAAAGCTGCCAGTAACTAAATTCATTCTTTGTACTGTAAAAACTGGCAATATTAGTACTTGTATAATTACCAAAAGAGGGGAAGGTTTTAGTCCCAATTTAAATGGTCACATCAAAATACTGAGGCTTATAAAAGCAATTTTAAACTGACCAGCATTATAATGACCAGATCAAGTCTCAAACACTGAATGATTTAAAGCTTGCAAAAGTAAGAAAATAGGTTAAAAATAGGAAGAGTCTTCCCTTAGACCATAAATTCAGAGACAAATAGGGCATGAGATGCATGTCTGATGTATTGCTGAATCTCAGCAATTCTGCAAATGACTGTGAGACAAGTTATAGGTTAACTACAGATGAAAAAAATTGCAAAGAAGGGAAAACCTAGTTGAAAACAAATAAATATCTCATCACAAAGCATGTCTTGTTCACATATTTGACAAGCATGACACGTTGTTTATTTATCCAAGGATTTCAAAACATAGCAGAGAACAACCTGTAGTCAGATGAGATGAAGCCTTTGTAATATGACCTCTGCAAACCGGTCTTTTGCTGAGAAATGTTGAACTGAGAAATATGGTGAGAGATTTGCCTTTTTGTGCATAGTTTACCAGTGATAGGATTAGAAAGTAAGAACCTATCTTCTGTGAATGGTTACAAAATCCGCAGAGATACATGGCATATTTTTAGACTCCTCAGACAGCTTCTGGACTTTCTAACAGATTATACGGAAGCCTGTCCTATGCAATGACTTAAATGAAAGGATACCTTTATGTTACTGTTAGGCATTTACCAGTTGCTAGGGCCACTGTTCCAGCTGGGACTGAGTGAGGCTCCACACATCTCCTGCACTAGATTTTAGAACTTCCCTCCATAGAAGAGCTGCCCCCTCATAGATGAGCCCAGCTCATGCTGGGCTTCAAAATTTTACTTTCTAATTTGCTTTTGAACAAATTCATTTCCACAGGAAGATTTATTTGATAAATCTGACCAGGAAGCCCTGACATGTGGGCAGTGTTCATTCAGCCTTTTGAAATCAAGTGCTAATTTTATTCTTTGAAAATTACTGAAAATGTATGTCTAAATCGGATTTATACTTCAGGATGTCAGGCCATCTTTCACTCACACTAGTTGTACATTCTGTAGTTTTTAACAGTTTCAGTGATGCTACTACTCACATAAATAGTCCCAACAACTCTTGCTACAGTTTGCGAAGAAGCAGAGGGCAAATTACTCAGAAATAAAATCTTTTGCTGCAGACATATTTTTCATTGCTTTTGGATATAAAACACATGGACTCTGCATAAGGAAATAATTCCACAGCTAATTCTTTACCTCACCTACGCGAATGCTACTGTGTTTTAGTTAATTACTCATGTTAATATGATTGATATGTGACTGGGTTATAGAGAAATAGAAAGCTCTAATGGAATTTGCATGAGGTCATGTAGCAATCTGATGTGACATAGTCTGTAACAAACTTTCTGCAGCTTATGCTACATAGATAAATATGCTATATATTTTCTATATTAATGATACATTACATTAGGTTTTGATTAGGCTTAATGAGATTTACTTTATGTCTGCAACAGTGCTCAAATTACATCAAAAATTACAGAAATGGAATAAAATGAAAATACTCTCCTTCAATTTGGTAGAAATGGCCTTAATTTATATTATTATGCAGTCCATTGAGTTCTTTGAAGAACATCCAAGTTGTTTCCACACTTATTTTTATAGGGATATGGTTTAAATAAAAGAACTATCAGAACTGTTCTTGTATTCAGCTGCACACGTTGTCATTACTGGCAGAATATCATCCCGTTCCTTTGAAATTAGAAATGTTCATCAGATATAGCAGGTTTCAGCCAAGTTTCTCCATGAATTGTATTTAACATACTCTGGTTAATGGGCTGCCCCAAAGTTTTTGTCCTTTTTTTATAATGAGTATTTCTAGTGCTTGTTAATAAATCCCACTTTAGGATTCAAAGCCACCATATGGGGTCTTGCTAAAGTCCTTCTGATTTTTCTGCATTAACACTCAATTTTTGCTGTTTTAGTTATTTGGTATTACAGTGATACATGAAGCCCCAGCTGATCAGTTCCCGTCATACAAGATAAAATACAGTCTGATGGGGGGAGAATTGCTCCCCAAAAGCTGAAATAAAGCTGCATTTCTCATAATAAAATCAAAACTTTTCAGCAACAATCACATTCTCCTTAATAGAATTTTGACTTAGATTAAACCTTTTTAGTCATGAAAGCTTTTGTACAGAAAATGTTTTCATTAGCTTTCCCTGCATGCAGAAGTTTCTGAAGAACACAGAGTGGTTTATTCTGCAAGGAACATCTGCCTCCATATGGACTATGGCAACCGGTGAGTCCAGGCTGGCTCTGATTTAGCCAGCACACTGGGGAAAATTACAGATGTGCCAAGTTGTTAACAGGAATATGTTGATCCAAATTGCCTGCTAAGGGGCAACATCCACTGTTTCAGTCCACAGCCAGCAAGAGACTGAACTGAACTTGTGGTCTTCTAGTTAACTGTAGACCAATTACTTTGTCTTTGGATAGGGAAGGATGAATTTCATCCACAATATATTCCTGGGATGTTAACAAAAGGCCAACTTCTTGTTTTATTTATATGTAATATTCAGTTAGAGCTTACTTTAAGCACAGCAGAATCACAAAATACTTTTTTAAAAGTCAAGGGCTTGTAGATTTTATTGCTGTTACAAAGTGTACAAATTTAATTTCAGTAAAGACTGGAGGGAAACCTGAAAAATTCACTAGACTGCTACAGCAAATCTACTCATAGCGAAGAAGAAACTATTGCTAATGCAGAGGTAATGGATTTCTGCTTCTAAAAGACAGATCCTGGTCTATCTAATGCAGTAAAATTTATTCACAAACTGTATTTGCATAGGTAAGACCTAAGTCCAAAAGTTGAATTGCTTTTCATAGTATTGGCTATGTGCACCTAAGGTCAGCATCTTAGGCTATGACTATTGTGATTTTTGACATTGTCCAGTAATTGTCTGCAAGTTTGCTGTCTTATGAGTCTTCTTTTATACTAGATATGACAAAGTACACATTGTCTATAATGTGATCAGTAACTACTACAGCTTGAATCACGTATTTTTTAATTCCACTTAACCATAAAAAAAAATCTTTTTCACTGTAAGGGTGGTTGAACACTGGAGCAGGTTGCCCAGAATGGTTATGGCATCTCCATCCTTGGAGATGTTCAAAACTGACTGGACGTGGCCCTGAATGACCTGCTCTAGCTGACCCTGCTTGGGTTGGGTTGGACTAGATGGTCTCCAGAAGTGCTTGCCAACTTCAACCAGTCCGTGATTCAGCGAATCCGTAGCTGTAGGCCGTTCCCACTTTCATTTCCCTTCATTCACCAATGCGATTCTTCAACAGGAATGTTCTACGAAGATCTGATAACCAGCAGAATAAAATTCATGCATTTCTTAGCTCCGTAATTTCATGCACTATCTCCTCGTGGCTGTCTCAGCATGTTTAGTCAGGTCAATTTAATTTTTGAATAGCTTGATTTATTGCCTAGTGTTAAAATATAGCACCTTTTGGTTCATGTTTTCTAGTTGTCTGTCTATATATTCATCCCAAGGTAATTCTTCACATGAATACCTTGGAGAATGGAACCATTTTTAAGTCCCTTTATAGATACTGAATTATTAATCCTTCAATACTCCGAAGTGGGCAAATGTGAAACCCTTTGGAATTCAAGAAAGACTCAGGAGATGTTCTTCATCTTGGATTGCTTTTTATAGCATATCTCACCTGTCATTTTTGTTATCAATAATCTGAATGATATGTATATATTTTAAATAAACCAAAAGTCAATGCCCGAGTTTCCAAGCTTTGTTAATGTGAATGATAGTCTGTCTAAATGGCGAGTGTTCTGCTTTTAAACTAGTGAGGTTGGTGTTCTTCCCTTTCAGCTAGGCAGACATTGATAAATGAATGTGTGAAACTAGTATAACGTCTTATTCCTGCTCAGAATATAATGGCTCATTCAACATGTTTCCTGCTGATCACAGCATATCTTCTCCTTTGAACTTTTAGTAACTAGAAGGAAGAAAAAGAGGAAAAAATGACAGATACTAAAGGCAGAATTTTCTTCTTTAGAGCAGTGAAGGCTGGCAGCACTAGCTGTTATCAGGCCACCAGACATCCAGGTACTCAGGAACACTAGGGTAGACTTTAGCCAAATTCTACTTAATTGGAATGAAATTTTGCCTGCCAGTCTTCTGCATAAGGCTGTTTTTGAAAATTTCAGTCAAAATAGCTCATCTTTTTAGGTGAAGCTAGGGAAAACCATGCTGTGTTCCACAGTTAAAACAATTCCGGTTATACTTCATTTAAAATTTAAAATTTGATAGCCGTTTGACCTCTGTGCCAAACATATGACCTTTTTGTCCATGTGAAAATCTGTCAACATTTGGCAGATTAATAAACCTTTGAAGCTCCTCAGTGTTCAGGCTCAGTCAGTAAGGAGTTCTGTGGGCTGTTCTTCTTGGTTGGGGCCCGCTGTTCTCTGAAAAACTTGCATGTGTCCAGGCTGCTGCACATGAACTGTTCACCCGCGTGACTGAGTGCTTTTCATTCTAGGAGGCTGAAGCAGGATTTTCTTGTAATTTCAGTGTCTTGTGGACCAGGTAGGATAAAGTATTCTTCCAGACCAGGCGACCCATCCTTCCTGCATTCTCTGCAATGAAAGCCTTCCTCCCACTGCTAAATTTTGCTTTAGGTACAAAGGTGGGTGGGGGGTGAGGTGAAAGAGTCAGCCGGGGTCCCGAACACAAAGAGGCTGGGACTGCAGGAGCAGGCAAAGGGAGGAAAAACTTTACCCGGAAGTTGTGAGGGGAAGTTTCAGAAATCAGAAGAGGCTGGAACAGTTTGGACGGTTCCCTTGGTTCTAGAGAACTCTCTTGCAATATTTGTGCAAGGTGAGGTTTGTGTGTTGCCGTGTGTTTATGGGTACTTACTTTCCCAGTGCTTCTTGAAATGTCATTACTTTGCAGAGGCAAACACTGCCCTTTTAAGTGATTCTATTAAAATATATTTCAGGTGCCCTGCAGCTTTCTCAAACAAAGCCCAGCAATAACAATCCGTCACCTTAGAGAGTGATCTACGTGGTAGACAGCGTACAGACTTTTTTTCTATTTTTGTTTATGTTTTAACAACACAAATAAATACCTGTTGTTTTTTTCTTGTTTTTCTCTTGTTTCCAGAGGAGTACATTTTAAGTAAAACAGAAATAGGTAGAGTCATAAAAGATATTTCCTTAATATGAGCTTTATGTTAAAGAACCTTTTTGTTTCTGGTAAGTTACCGTAGTAACGATGAGAGTCAGAGCCTCAAATGATTGAAAAAGGGAGCTTTAGAAACAGCTTGATCCTTGTTTCTGTATCGTTAGTGTGTAGTCACTTGTATTACCTCTCTTCCTCCTCCACCAGGACTAGTAATTCTGTGAAAATTGTTGGGAAACCATACTTCTCGAAAGCAAGAGCTGACAAAGATCACTCAGACACCCTGATCTCTTGGAAGATCTGTTACTTCCTTTTTATTTTTTTGGATGTTGATATAAATGGGGAGAAGCAAACAGAATTTGGTTGAATTCCTGCCATATGGAAATCGGCATAATTGAAGACCAAAACAGTATTATTTTTAATAACTATTGACATTAATAGAAGCACAAAATTAATTTTTCCAGAAAAGCTGAATTCAATTTCCTCTCCTTATGAAAAAAATATATTTGTTTTTTGAAAGGTTGATGATGTCCAATTATAAACTGAAAGTATAGATACTTTTAACAGCTTTAAAATCAGACAATTAATCAAAGTAGTCAAATTTATCCTGATATTTCTCATGCAGTCTTCAATTTAGTAAGATATTTAATTCTATAACTTTAAACAAATGAACAATCTAATTTCATTGCTTAAGCATCTAACTAGTACTTTGAAAAACACCAAAATATGCACATATGTCTAAGTACTGATCAGAATACAAATTTCAGTTCATTTCTTGACTCATACTGTAGCTGTGGAAAGTAAACTAAATTCAGCACAGTATCTCAATAGTGTCACTTAAAATATTATTGGAAGAAATATCATAGTACCAAACCACATGCATTTTATTTATATGCAAGTGAAACTCACATAAGCTGTCAAGCAAAATTTACTTTTTCTGCAGAATGATTGTTAAGTACTTAGTATATTTAAGTACCCGTAAATTCTGCATAGACATTAGGGAAAGGCATTCCAGCAAGAAAAGTGCAATAATTATAAGTCTTCAGGTGTTCTCTTTTTTCCCCATCTTTGCAACACTGAATTTAGATTTTGGCTGAGCAGAATTAGTGGCTAATTATGGCCATAGTTTGAAGTTATGATTACAAAGCTAGTCATTCACCTGCTAAAACCATCACTTCTTTTTTCTTTCTTGCAAGAGCTTTTTGATGTCTATTACAGACTTTTAAATGCATTTTTTAAATATTACAAATCACAACATATCCACTTGCACGTAGAAAAGCTTTAACAGTATGACCCGATCACAGGGAAGATTCAAATTTCTCTTTTTAGTTCGTGCTTATATTTACTTAAAACTAAGGTGTTAATGCCAATATTTTGAAAGGAAAAATATTGGCTTAGCTGAAACCTACCTCTGTGTATGCATGTGCATGAGACAAATCTGACTCCGTCTGGTAAACGTCAAGACTCTCATAGAGCAAAGACAAATCAAAGGAGAATGAAAGAAGCAACCATGCTCCCTCTCCCAGCAATTTTAATAGTATGTCTGCGTGTCCTTGTATTCTAAAGAGTCTCCTGCAAGATTGACAGGACAAGAACGTGATTTCCACCTTGTCCTCCTTTATAAAAAATACATTATTGGTTCATTGTTTTAAAATAACATTTCTGTCATTTGAAGGATGTAAACACTCTAAAATCAGCGGCATCTGTTAACTCTTACTGCACTCTCTAGATCCCAGTGGGAGGAGCTGATGAAAAACAGAGAGAAAATTGGCAGTGAGTTTACAATTCAAATGCGATGAAGGACATATATGCATACTATATTACACAAGATCACTTGGGCATGGCAGGCTGCCCATTCCACTCTTGTTCCTCCCCTCTTCTCCACCTCTGTTTTAATCATCAGAGGGGCTTGAGAGTGAACTTTTGAATTCTGTCATCCATGAAATATATAGTCTGAAGACAAAAGTTCTTTCTGTCTGTAAATCTCAAAACACAAAAAGTATATATACAAAGTTAGATAAATATTGCTGGAGAATGCAAAAAGGCACTGCTTGGTTTCATAGACTGCATAGGAGCTAGAAGAAAGAATAACTTTTTCTCCAGCTCTTTTTATTATAGATCTTTACTGAATATAAATGCAGATATGTATTCTGTATGAGTTTTCTGTAAGAAGGTACACAGGCCTTTGAGACCTCAAATGGTAACAGTCATTTTGATAACAGCCTGCTGCCAAAGTTGTTGGAGCTTGTGTCTGTGCAGGCCCCATTTTTCTTTTTGTACAATATCTCAGAAAAATATTTCAGTACGACATCTTGTAAGAGGATATTCAGTGACTGAAATTGTGTGTCTCCTGTCTGCTTTACTCTCACAGGACATCACTGTTTGAATATCACAATCATTGCTAAAGGTAGATATCTTGTCACATGTGCTTTCAACTGCAAGATTGAGAGAGATCTGTAGCTCCAAGATAATAGTTCTTCACTCCAATCATTGCTGTTTATCTACAGGTTTTTTTTTTTTTGCTCGTTTGGCTGAAACCTGGAACATCTGTGTGTGGTGATAAACTGGCCCAGTCTCTAATGCAGTAAGTGAAAGCTGAGTCCGTAGACCAGTGCAGAGAGTGAGAAAGCGATGTATAGCATTAAAAAAAACAAAGCTCAAAAGCTTGTAAACTTGTAAGATTTAGCTGTATAATCTCTACACTTGTTGATGTTGTAAAATATTATGTTAAATAAATTCTTAACTTCCAGTTCAAGGAGAAATGCAGTAGTGTGATGCATACACTGGAGTTGGCATCCCACAAGTCTTACTGCTCTGGCACAAAGCTAAAACCGTAAGGGTACATGGCAACACTGTACCCTGTGGCCGCGTACCCTGCCTCCCAGGTTATTGCCCTTGGTGTGAGGGAAGTCTTCAGTCCCACTTCTGCAATGCATGAGCAAAGTTAGATATGTAAGTAGAGAATCTTCAGAAGAGTATTTAAGGTATCTGGTATGAAATTCAGAAGAAAAGAGGGCAAAATGACACATTCCTTCTGCCTGATACCCTCTTTAGACATTAGGCACTAAGGCCTGATTTTCTTATCTCAGAATATAAAAAGAATATAAAGAATATGAAAAGAATAAAAAGAATATATATAAAAAAAAGCATATACCTCAGAATATTTGGTAGTCCTAAGGAGGAAGACAGCAAAGGTTAAGGTTGCACTATTTTACCTGACCAGCAGCATTAAACCATATATCAAACTGGTTGGCCTCCTCCTTCTGCTAGTGCTTCCCTGCTTTGTAGCCATAATTCAATATTCCCAGGGTCAGAACAAGATGAATGGAGTGGCTGTAGCACAGAAATGAATATAAAATTAATTGTTCAAACTGAAGGAGCTCCACGAAGAGGAAATAGGAGTTCCCAAAGTATTTGAATGCATCTCATGTGCTTTCTAGGTGAGTCACCTAATAGAAACCTATCCTGCGTTTCTATCTGCCTTTTGTCTTAGATGTGCTCTGGATATGCGCCTGAAATAGAGCTGCCTGACAGTGGAGGAAGAGAGTTTCTAGTTGTCCCTTGGTAATCGACTTGAAAGAAAATGATTTTTTTTTTTTGTGGAAAGATGTTAGAGATTAGACAACTTTCTGCATGTCCATAGGTAAAACATTAGGGCATCTGCAAAGTCAACTGGCATGGAGGCACTGGGCTTGGATGCTTCATTACCTGTTGGAAGCTCGATCTCTGATATACCTGGTGTAAAGCCTTGAGCCATTTGCACAGTAGGTGTAAGCTCTAGAGCTATGACTATAGAGTAACTGAGAGGTCTCCAATATATTTTGGAGCTTTGATCCAGCCCTGCACTGATATTTGGCTCCGCAGTAAACAGACACCTTTGGGAACCAATATTTGCAGAATGGGTTACTATAACCACAGCCATTTGATGGCCCATCAAGGCTTGAACAGATCTCTGACCTCTCTTTTTGAGCCTGAACTGACTGTCTTAGAGAAACTTCCCTTTGACTGCTTTGAATATTAAAAACATGATACTTCCATTCTTTGCAGGTTTACTAAAAAGAAACTTGGCATAAGACTTTATAACTAGTGTTCATAAATACAATGCTATCTTAATGCTTGGCATGATACTTTATGTATAACCTAAAAACAAAAACAAAACCCCATACCATTAAGAGCAGATCTTAAGTTGAGAGTGAGTTAATACAGGTGACTGTGGTTATTTTATATCTCAGCAAATAATTTCTGGCTTATGATAAAAATGGACATGATAGAGTGTCATCTTCAAAGTGTATTTAGTATTCTATATGGTGTCAGCTTGTTTTGTGTACTAACAAGTCCTGATGGGGGACATGATTATGTATTGATTTCACTGGGAGATTTTCCTACCTCATGTTTCTTCTTCTGCAGTGTGTGAATTGGGACTGGCTCGGCCACTTGACAGGGAATGTTTCTGCTGGGCCAGGTAACACAAGAAGAGAGGCGACAAAGCAGAAAGACGCAGCAGAATGGGGCTCTGGGAATCAAAGCCTCAGTGGGTGGCAGGTCTCTAGACATCTTGCAGCATCCAGGCCAGTTCCCACTGTGGCACGCGTAGCTGGTCAGCAGATCCAAGGAGCTCAGACCTGCTTGGTAGGTCACAAACTGGACTGCGATGCTGAGGTTGCACTGCTCCCCATGCGGTATTTTTGCTGCTGTGTGGGAGCTTGGGCAAGACCTGGTTGTGTGGGAGCCTCTTGCTCGGTGTGAGAGACTGGTGAGGTCTGCTGGATGGAGCGAAGGTACTACTGCGGTACCCACTGTGGCACGGTCACATGCAGGGGGTGAAAAAGGAACAACCCATTTTCTCTCTCTCTCTCTTCCCCTTTCGTCCCTGCCATTCCCCCCATCCCAAGTTCTGGAAATACAAGTGTTTGTGTAAAGGGTTTCTTTAATCTTTTGGCCTTTTTTCCTCCTAAAATATACCAAATTATTTAGGAGTTGTTACTCTCTTTTTTCTGTCCTGCCTTGTTGCTACAGCAGTGAGAGAGAACTTTGATGTATGAATGCTCATTGAATGTACAAAAATGTTATGAATCATTGCATTTATTTCTTTTTTCTAGAGTACAAAGATCTTACTCAGCCTACTTCATGCCAAAATGTACTATTACTCACATGTTCAGCTCAGACCTACAGTCTCATCTAATATGGACTGTAGTCCCCATACTAAAAAATGACAATGCTTCTGTTACAAGCAGTTTTTAAGGAGTTTCACAAAGTACTTCTATTTCATTTGAGAGCCGTGTATGTTACATACTTGCTCTTTCCTTTTTTTTTGCACAACAGTGAAGTAAATGTAGTGAGCACTGTTTCCGTGTGCAGTGATGAACGGGAAGACCTGATTTGTTTGTGTTTCAGAGAACATGATGGTGAAATGACTTGGGGTGTATGTGCTGTTTACAGATAAATTCCAGTGAGAGGAATCTTCCAAATTAGTAGACTTCTCAGGTAGTCTTGAGTCTACTGGGGTAGAGGAGAGCATAGGAACAGTAAACAAGGATCAGAGATCATCTTAAGTTCCTTGAAATAAAAACATCAGCTGAGATTTTTAAGTGTTTATTCTCCCATCAGAACGCATCTGGTTTACACTTCAAGTATTGTTCAGCCTCTTACAAAGACAAAATTCCCAGGTGACCTGGTTAGGTTTTCATTCAAGGAAAGAACAGGAATCTTCTCCCAAGGGGTAGGTGGCCTTACTGGACACATAGGAGTCCAACTCATGAGCAAACAGTTGTGGAAGTAATATCATTTACCTCTTGCAACTCAAATGGACATAATATCCTCATGGACGCCTAAAGGGCATTACTGTGCTCCTAGGAAAGCTGTGAAAACCTGATGTGTTTCTGCCCCTCAGCCGCTGCAGTTCATGGTGCCCTTGCACTCGTGGTTCAGCTGCTGCACCTGGCTCTGAGCTGCCGTAGGTGAGATGCAGGGCATGACTGTTTCTGCCGGTTCTCCTCCAGGTGCCATCACCTCTGGCAAAGGCATGAGGACGACAACTGTGAGATAACAGGGGGTGTTGGAAATATATATAGAAAAATTGCTATGAGATCTGCTAGGAGAGTCTGACACGTGTGGTAAGATATGTTGGTGCTTGACTGGTTCCCTTTCCTGACCCAGTGTATGGTACTGGCTTTCTCCTCCTTACCACTGAATTATGTGATTACACGACTTCCAGATAAATGAGTAATAGTGTTTACAAATGGCACCTTATATGCAATACAAACCAGGAAGAAAAACTTCCAGAAAAAAAGTAAGAGGCAGGCATATATTTTAAAATGCCTCTGAAAAAGTAATTTCCTTTAGAACCGTTATTACCTTTCTCAGAAGAAACTCAGTATCTAATGTACTTATAGCTTATTAGGAATTCTTTCTTTTTCTTTCTTTCTTTTTCTCTTTCTCACTCTCACTCTTTATACATACTCTAATCATTCAGTCTAAACAGCATATTGCAGCTCGGTGCCAGCCATTTTCCTGCTTTTCACAAAACAGTCAGCTATTCCATGACATCAACTATTTTAAATGATCCTTATGCCTGATTATTTGGTTGGTTATTTAGGAGCAATATTGGAAATATTAGACTTCTCTGAGAAAATAAATCATGTACTGCCAGACAGATGGAAGTTTGTCTTGTCCAAAAATATAAAATATATGACTCATTTTTATCTTTGGTTTTCCTCTCTAAAGAATGGGTGTCAGCTTCCTGTGTAATTTTGATTTGTTTATCCAGCAGTTTTGTTTGTCCATGCAGTTTTCTCTATGCCAATTGTGGTCTATATTTGGTTTCCATAAAAGGTATGTGTTTTCTTTGAGGCTATCTTTTTTTACCATTGCCAAAACCACAAGTGATGCACCATTACTTGGACTTTTTTTCTTAATTTAAACTTGGCATAGTGTCTCCCTCTGGTGTAAAACATGAAATAAAATCCATTCTGACATAAAAGCTGGGAGGTAGCTCCTTTGTTTGAGATTCGGTGTAGGTTCTGTTGTGTGCAGTGAGCTTTTGTACTTTCCTTGCACTAGGGAAGAGGGAGCTAAGGGATGAGGCTAGAATATTTATTTACCTGATGTCTCAGTATTTACCGGCATCAATCCTTCTTTTTGGAGTATAGTGCAGAGTGTGTCATCAGAAATGAGGAAGTTAAAAGTCAGGGAAACAGCAGTTTATTCTGAAGAGAGTATTCTGTTACAGAGCAATAGCAACCCTCTCTTACTATTTTTCCTAATCTGAATGACTTTATTATATTTGAACAAACTGAAAATACATGCATGTGGCAAATTCAGTTCCAGTTGCTACAACCTATTGCATGCAGGTCTGCACAGTAGCAATGGTAATAGTGAGTTCTGATACCAAATACTTACCAGATTCAGATAACAGCAGTTAAGGAGGTTTCTTTTCCTTTCTTCACTTTTTCTTTTCCTTTTCTTCCTTCCCCCTTTCTTTTCTTCCTTTCTTCTGTGAACAGAAGGCATGCAGGTTTTCCAGGAGGGGTAAAAGAGGATCCTCCATAGCCACATCCCATGGCATCTGTATCTGTGCGTGGATGAGAGAAGTAGGATGTGGATAGAAAGGAGAAGGCCTGACTTTGGCTGTCCCTGCTGCTTTGTCACAGAGTCGCCCTTGGGGCCTCTTCCCCTGCCCTTCTGTGCAGAAGGGGAAGGAGCGGCTGGTTCTGCCTTCAGATGGGGGAAAGAGCAAAGAGAGGTACCTTCGTATATGTTAGAGCAGGCCAGTTCAGTTGGTAAGGAAGAATATTGGCTTGGGATTTGTGGCAGACGGTTCTGTATTTTGTAAATAAAAAAAGTGTTTCAGTCACAAAATTTGAACGACTAACCTAACCACCCCAAGAAGTAGATCAAGTACTCTCTTATTGGGCCTTGACATGTAAATGCGGGTCTCCAGGTGCCCCTCTATCCTTGTTGTTGTGATGTTTGATGTTGAAAGTAATTCCAACTTAATTCCTACTGACACTTTGAACTAGTGCTCTTCGGAAATTTTTGAAGCAAAATACACAGGAGATCCTAATACTTGCTCTAGTGGATTTAATATCTGAACCTGAATATAACAGCAGGATTGGATCTGCTGGAGAAGCAAAACTTCTTTTTGTCTTATGCCAGTTTTTTCCTATTTTTATTAAAATTTCCAGTCAGCTGCAGTCTGCACAATGAATAAAGGAATGAGGACTCATATTTAAGTAAGAATACAGCTAAATAGTGCTTATGACATGCTGAGTATGGTTTTCCAGTGTTTGAATAAGTATGATAAAGAATACAGACATATAGTTCAAAATCCTCATTTCTGTGCACCGCAACTGAGAGGAAAACATGCCTGAAAGGCTGGAGGAGAGCAAGCCAGAAGCTAGCACTCTGTTAATTATAACTCTGGCTCTAAAAGTCTCACATTTGGTGTCAGTAATTTCTTTTGCTTTGGGGTTTTCGTCTGAAAAAGTGACACTTTATTGCTTGCGTCACAAGATACTGAAACGGCTAAGTTTTGTAATGATACCAGGCAATAAAAGAGTACTAGTATAAAATGTTCTTATTCTAATGTTAAGATATACACAGGGTGACATATATAAAACAGTAATTTAGATATTTTTTCAAAAAAAGTCCTGCAATTCCTTGGTGACTCAATTTGTTCAGGTTCTCCATGTTCATTGCAGAAATCACATAGAAGCCATAGGTGCCAAGCACAGCTTATTAAAGCGTTTCCTTTTTTGACATATCCATTTCTATAAAGTTTCTATATATGACCTAAATAATAGATTTGCAATAGCCATGTTATATCATTAGGCATTTCCATCATCACTTGCAAAAATAAGAAAATTGAATTTTGCTTGACAAGGATCAATTAAAAAAATAAAGAAGATAAGTCTTTAAGCACAAGTCAGATGATGCTGAAGTCAAGTGAACCCACTAGGTATTAGATGGCTGCTTTGTTGCTCTTGAGTTGCTTGATTTTTTGTTCTCTTAATCCCATCCAAGATGTTCTTTAGCCATTTAAAATGAACTTTTGTTTGTATGCTGTTCTCAGGGCTTAGTTGAGAAGCAGGAGTGCAGCTGTGATGGCCGCAGCCATAGATTCTTTTTTCGCTGAGACACATTCCTTTCTCCCTGCCTGCATCCCTGGGCTCGGGTCCAAAAATAACTGATTTGTGTTTATATTGTGTCCTTCTTTGCCTTAGCCTTCTTTAGGGTCCTGTCATGCTCAGCCTTCACACTATGTCACATTCATTATGGTGACTCCTTTATTCCCCTTTCCCCATACTTCGTCGTGAGAACTGTGCCACATCATTACTTTGTGTTGAGCACATTTAACATTTTTTGTTAGAAAAAGGACAGACAAACGGTTCCAGGGATGCCTCAAGATCAAAATGTCTTCATCAGCCAAAATTCTTAATGCTTTTGGTAATTTTAGTCTCAGCTTGACTTTCTAAGAAAGCTCAAGTTCTGTCAATCAGAATTTCTAAAAGATCTAAAGCATCAAATGCTGGACTGTCATCCGAGACTGTTGTTTCAGCTTGGTCTGTTCCATTTTCCATTCTTTCAGTTTGCTGTTACAGTCCCTTGGTTGAGTGTTCTTCAAGTTAAGCCAGTGGTTTGTTACTCTCAGTGCAAAGTATATGGTAGCTAATGCAGGGTCTTTTTGCTGGACCTACAATTTAGTGAATATAAATCTATGGGCAATTCCGTCTTCAGGTGCCCTTGAAAATATTCTTAGACACTTTATCCTTACAATGGAAGATAATTTCTTCCAGAATTGTGCAAAACTTTCTAGTCAATGGGCCAAGATATGGAATTTGAGCTGATGCACCTTGTTGCAAAAAATACAGCCGGTCTCATTTTCATAAAAGCCTATTCTTTTTTTTTAAATGTTGCAGTTTAATTTTTTACTACTGTGAAAACTAAATGTTTTATATATGCAAAACTGGAGAAAAAAAAGCTGCAGAAATGTCTCAGAAGAAATGTATATAATTTGCACAGACCTACCATTGAACAAGAGAATAATTATGTGCTCGTGATTCAATTATTTGAGCCTTTCCTCCCCTTTCCCATTCACTCCCCTTTCCCATTCCCTTCCTTTCCCTCTTGATCAAATAAAAACTATTGAAATACATTAAAATCTAAGTCTCTCTAGAGCATTGGATCACATTTTGCCATTAAATCATGAAAACCAATAATATGTTGAAGGGATAAGGGGATCTCCCTGAGGTCCCTTGTTAAAATTTTGTATACAATCAAAAATGCACACTTCGTCAGAGTGATTTGTCTGTCTGTTATGGACTTCTCCATCTCTCGATGCTGCAAGTATCCTTTCCACAGCTGACATGTCTCGGCTCATATAATTTTCTCTGAGTGAAAAATATTGTAGATCTGGTCACACTAAATAGCAGGAAAAGAATTTCACAGTGGAGGTCACCCATAAGCAAGTTATCCACCATGTCTTCCATCAAGTAACACAAACTGAGCAGTGCGTAATCGTATCTTCATATTCTGTGTGTTTTGTCAGCAACGTATAAACACAGCCAAATGCAACTTAATGAACTAATTCTTTTTTTATTAGTTAGGAAAAAAAGTATTTCCTCCAGCCTCTTGCTGATGATGTATCACCAAACACAGGAGAGATTTGGATATTTTTGGTGTAGGGGAAGAAGAACATCTAAAGTTGAAGTATCAGTGACACATCATGGCAAGTGTATTTACTAGAGGTTTTTATAATATATGTGTCCCTAGCAACAAGTTTTTTAAGCTTGAGATAATCTTTATAAGTACCAAAGTTTTATCAGGCTATAAACATTTAAGCATGGAGTGATCGACCTCCGACTTTGCCTGAAGATTTTTACCACCAGAGGGAAGATTTTCAAAAGCACAAATTGATAGGTACCCAACTCTGTAAAAGCCACTGGTGAAAATCAGCTACTAGATACTCTCTGTAGGTGAAGCAGCCATTTTAAGCCAGTTCGGTGTGTGTGTCTGTGCAAATCCAACTGCAAGATTTAGAAAAATGTGATTAGCGCAAATTCAATTTGTGTATCAGCGCCTAGGGAGTGTGAGTGGAGGGTTTATATGAATTTTTAAAATAAGAGTTAGACAAAGTAGCATATCCTTTAGGGAAGAGGAGCCTGACCTGGAAGGTGGTATTATTCCTAATCTTTTACTGAAAATTACAGCATTATAGTGGCATAAACGTGGATTAAGTCAGGGGAGAATCAATCCTGAAACTCATGAAAGTGCTGTGGTGAATGACAGAACTCTTGATTTCTGAAAAGGCCCTAGCAGAAATGCACTGCTTTTCTTAAATAATCTTAAAACCTTTTTCTTATAAAGCATAGGTCAGCCTACCTATGCTTTATACCCCTATGACACTATATTAGCTCCACTAATAACTAAATGAAAACTTGTGTACTCCTGAATACATCTCTCTACCTGTCCTATGTGTGTGACTTCCCATTCCAGCTGTACCTGGTACGATATTCATCTATTAGAGCAGGCTTAGGGGCTGACGTCTTTTGGGGGGGGGTTGCAAGCTGGAAATTAAAGAGAGAGACGATGAAAAGAGGGTAAAGCTTGAACAAGACAGGCACGGGCTATTTGGAAAACAGAGTCTCAAGCCACTGAACGTTCACCCTGGGCACCAGCTTACATAAGCTGCTAAATAATATTTTGTTGTGGAACACCAGGCTGTAAGGAGCTTGCCTTATTAGCTACAGACTTCTGTTAAATACAGCACTTAAACTCTTTCTTGATAATGGTAAGAAAGATGAAAAGGCACAAAGTTGGACCATCCTTCTGATCTTCCAGTCGAAGTACTCCTGGCAGACCTACTGACAGCCATAGCATGTGTTCGTAAGGTGAAGCATCAATCACAGAGCCAGGAAGGTTCAGACTCAGGGTAGGAAATAATAGGAATTTCCTATCTCCTAGACATATGCTTTACCCATGGGATTATATCTACCTATATAGGCCAGTTTGTAGCAAGTGTTATTTGATTTAAACTCAAGTAATATTCAGGAGTTACCATAACACCCTTTTGTACATAAGCAGTGCTCGGAGCCCTCCGCATCCTTGCCTACACATGGACACACGTTTTTGTTATTTTCATGGTCATGGAGTAGCACAATTTGCCAGGAAGCTCCCAGCTGAGAAATGACTTCAGGCTTCAGATCATTCTTCTGATCTTTCTTCTTCTCATGAATTTTAAACCTGCAGGAGATGCATTCTGATACAGCTGAGGGCACAGAAGTAATTATAGGTTTTCTTTGTTTTGGACACACTTATTTCTCTAGAGGTTGCTTTCCTAAATGTGGAGTGTAAGAGCCGCCTAAATAAACCAGGTGTCAGAAATGGATTTGCACAATCACTTTTATAGGGAACGGAGCAGCTGAGCCTTCTGGGCTCCTGAACTCTGCTAAAGCCATAAGAGTTCTCCTGTGTAAGACTAGGATATAAAGCGTTTAGCATTTAAAAACCATTTTTTCATGAAGTTAAGTCCAGCCATTGTAGCGTATGTTCAAGTGTTTTAGGAAAACTGTTGTTTCAACCTGCTGTGATTGTGTAGCCGAATCAAACATTTTTGTTTTTCATTTTACATAGTCTGTCTGTTGACAGTCATTAGTTAGATGTTCAGGTGGGTTTTTTTTGTTAGTGAGCAAGTTACCGGAGTTTTGCCCTGATTCTGTATCCATTTTTGCAGTTGTAATTATGAAAAGAAAAAAATTCTGGTCATTCCAGAGAACACTGCATCTTTTTCATCCTGTGAGATAGCTGTCGTCTTACCAAAACCCAGGACGATGTATTTTACACATAAAGAACTATATTTTAGTCAAGGACTAAGATGATCCTCGTGCACTTCAGACAATGCTGTACATACACACATACAAAGACCTAACGCTGCTTCTTTTGAGAGCCATGGGACCGTCACTTGGACTTGGAAAAATAATTTAGGCTTCTTTTGACTCATTCGTGGGTATTATTTCCATTATTACACATAAAAGAAAGAGCCTTGATATGAAATACTCCTTCACTGAGGTGACTGTCTCAGGTTGAAATAAATAGCCAGAAAATGCTGGAAGGTAAACAGAGCCATTTTTACTTGTTTGGTAGTTTGAATGGGAGTTTTAGAGGAGAGGACCTTCCTGCCAAAAGCAAAGTGCTGGGAACACAGGTAACTGGGTGAGTGAGCAGGCAGGAGGGGAGCTGTCTTTAAGGATGCATTTCTTTTTTTCCAGTCTGCTGCTCAGAAAGAAGGCTCCAGTCCTTCAATCCCATCCTGTTTTTCCCACTACAGGGTAGCAGCAATCACCTTGAAACACTTAACATCAAGCTGTTAGGTGATACTTGCTGCTTTTAAGAGGGTTAACGCAGCAGCACCCAATTACAGCAAACTCCAAAGCATTTGCATTTGTTGGTTATCAAAATCTACACAGCAGCCCTACAGCTGCTGGGAAGAGGTGGCAAAAATGTCCCGGTGTTATTGCCATTGGTTCATTTTCTTTGATAGAAACAGCACTGGCTCCCAATGTGGATGCAGGGTAGTACCTTGGGGATGAAGCCTGCACTTGCAGCATGCTTAAAGCACCCATTGATTAAGTGGTGTTGAAGCTCCAAGGAGTAAAAGTGTGTGCATATCAAGGCAGTTCAAAACTTTTTTCTGTTCCTCTGGAGCAGTGGTGCTGTTGGCAATTTTATTCCTCTAATGTGTTTTGCTTCTTAAGCAGGATGCACATTACATTAAGTAGCAGACTCCTTAAAATTACCTTGTGAAATATAAGTACACTCATGAGTAATATATTGTTCTTTCCATGTTGAACAGTGCTGGTGTTAAACTTTCTTAGTGGTACTGCAAGAACTATAAAGGGATGCTGTTTTTCTGAACTGTTTCCTTTCATCTAGAAGCTCCAATGAGTTCACAGTGCATCTTCTTATTAAAAAAGTCATTGTATACTTCATTCAGCAAGCCTTAGCCCTAGGAAGAAGGACATCAGATACAACTCTATTATTAGAACATTAATTATTACTTAAGAAGCAGGAGTAGCATACTCCTATTGTAAATTATGTATGGGAATTAAAAAATTGCCTAGGTGACTAGGGGGTACAAATCAAATTAGAAGTCCAAACTGTTGAGGTGGTTTGAATATCTCATCATAAATGAAGTACAGAAAATAGCGATGAACTTGTGGTTAAGATCATGCAATAAGCTGCAGGAGACACTGAAATTTCTGGCTCTACTGTAAGGTGTCATGTTTGATTTCAGAGAAACAGTTTTTTCTGTGCTTCAAGTTCCACATCTCTAAAGTCAGAATAATGTTGTAGAGAGAGGCAATGATAAATTAATTGGTTTTTAAAAATAGTTCCTGTGCTGAATGTGATAGAAAAAAATATTAAAAATTCTACCAAAAAGTACAATACAATGATATCTCATTATCTCTCTTTTAAAAATAAGTCTTGACATAATGCTGCTCTATTGTTGGCTTTAATTTATTTTTTTTAATCTCTTTGGCACATGTAGAATGCTTGATTGCCAAGAACAATCAATTTATCGAGAAGTGAATGGCTTCCAGAACTGTGAAGATTAAATGAAGTGTCTTAAACTTTTTCTGTAAAAACATATTGGTGGTTATGAATTCATGAATTCTGACTGCTGCAATCATTCCTTCAAATAATTATTTAGTAATGTAAAACTCCCCTACCTTACTTCTTTTACTCCCTAAAGACCAAATCCAGTTCTCATTAGTGGGAATGTCAGTGCAAGTATTTCCAACAACTTCAATGGAGGTCAGTGAGGACCCTAAATTCAGAAATTTGCTAAATTGCAAATGTGAAATCACAGACTGTAGTTAGCTATTTGGTAAAAAGGGATAATATGTGTGAAAATTCCAGGAGTCCCTACAGGCCAGATCCTCACACTTATCTGGGCCTTCCACTTCCCTTCTTGCAGTGGCAGTTATACATCTTAATGGTTTTGAGAATCTGGATTTAAGTGATTTATCTGAAGCCCCAATTTGCAAGTGAAGCCTAGATTTTCCAAGGTGTCTAATCATGAGGATAGGAATTCACTGAGTTTTTCTTTGAGAGAGATTATGCAGGCACTGTTGAAAATACCCTTAGGCACATATCAGCATATTAGGCAACTTTATGTCTTTAAAAACTAGCCACAAGTGACTTCAAAACTAGGTTTGAACCCAGATGCTCAAAATTACTGGGTTGACTCACTCCCATTGATGTCAATGGGAATTAGGTGCTTAAGTACCTTTGCAGGTGCAGCCTTTGGGACATGAGAGCTTTACACGTCTGAGCCTGCATCACTGTTCCCATGCCGTCTCCTCAGGACCTTGCCCCAAGGAATCTTCGTGCTTCATCCCATCACTTTTCAGTGGATTCCTATGGGCCAAATCCTAAACTGCATGCAATTTCCAGTAGTTTAATGGGAATATGATGCCAAAACACATTTGAAACCTTTAGGTGATGGTTGTTTTGTTTCAAGTTGGATTGCAGCCTGTCTCAGAGATAAATGAGCTATGCAGATAACAGAGCTATGTAAGCAAGGTGTGGGAAGGGGACTAGTAGTGGCAACACCAAGTTCTACATGAGTCCCTTTGCTTTGCCAGGTATGTTAACCCATAAAAAGATGCATGCTGCCTTGGCTCACTTGAAGCTAATTTAGTTCTCTACACTATGCCACAGTCGCTTTTGAAAGAGAGATTTTAGTACTTTCACACGCTTTCTTTCTTTTTTTTATTTGCTTATGTGCTACAGTGATGAATATGATGTAGATAGTGAAGTATTAGACATGCAGTAGAGTGACTCCAGTTTTACACCACAGTAAATAGAAATGTAATTATTTGTATGTAATTACTTCTGGGATAGCTAAAGTATGGGCTGAGTCAACATTCTGGCTATAAGGAAAGGAAGTGGGTGCCATTGCTGTGCTGCAGCATCTGTAACTGCATCACCGAGGGTGTGTTCACGCACTAAAACACTCTGCTTCTATGGAATCAAAGATTCCTCCTGAAAAACTAGAAACACGATCCACGGAGGAAACCATTCCTCAGCCATTAAGGAAAAATATTAGGTGTTCTGAACAAAGATCCTTCTAGTTCAACAACCAAAAAGGCCCTAAAAACACAAGAAAGAAGCTAAAATCAAAAATCCTAGTAAGAAATAAGGAAATGATACTACTCCAGAATTTCTTACTAGGGGAAAAATTGATGAAAGATGAAATCCTGTCTTGTAAAAGATAATAGAAATCCATTAGAGGGTCCTGATTCCACATACATTTATGCATATGCTTAACTTAATGCATGTGAAGAGTCCCACTGGGTTTAATGGATTTGCAAGTAGGCTTTTAAGCTGCTAGAGCATACACGCTTGAACTATGGGATAGAAGTAATTCCTATTCTTGGAAAAGAGCTAATAAAAGCAATATCAAAGAATAGTCTAGAGAATCACTGGGACTATGTATGGGAATGAGTGTGTAAAGACTTGTAGGATAAGGACATGGAAAAGTAAATGATGTGGCACTCCAGTATCTCTATGTAAACTCCATTTATATATGAAGCTTTTTGTTTTTATTGGCTCTTCGCAAAACCTTGCTTTTTTTTTAGATAGGTTTTTAAGTGTATTTATTTTGGTTTTAAGGGCAGTAGTTGAAGACATAATTGTTGTTACTTTTTTGCTTAACATTTTAAGTATACAAAATAAAAACCATAATTATTCAGTTGGCTAATTACATATTTTTTCTGGATCATTGCTGTTATCAGTGGACAATAATTTTTGTCATGGATTGTCTGTTGGGAAAGAGATTTAGTCTAGTCTGGTGGTGATAGGACAGATGGGAAACTTTGAATTACTGAATTACTTCAGAGCGCTTTTCTTGATTTGCTTAAAGCTACCCTGCTTATTTCCCACTCTGTGAAATGGTAAGTGATCCTCAATATGATTTTAGTATATTAGAATATCTGTTGTTCAGAGAACTTTACACTTTGAACACTTTCTTTGACAGTGTGTAATTGTTGCAGATGAGAGATTTTCCTTCTGTGGTCTATGGTTTATTGAGGTGGCCTTCAATCGCTACCAGATGGTCCAGTAAGTTCGTCCAGGTGGTTCCTACAGGCCTTGCCCTGCTAGCAAAGGAGCAATGTCCAAGTCTCTTATGGTGCCATTCATAATGCTTTAAATTCCAAACCATTTTGGGAAATAACATTTTAAAATATGAATATTTCTTTGTTCCCAGTACAGATTCTTCAAAATTAGGACCATTATAGTGAAGTTAATTGCAGTCAGACTTTTTTTGAAAAGTCAGGAGAGGACAAACACAGACCAGAGCAACTAAAAGTGGTGGGTCTGTAAATGATGATGTTAGTGATAAGATAAAATCCCATAACAAGGGAAGGAAAAATAAACATTATGGGTGCAAGAAAGAAAGATATGTCATAGCCAAGAAGTGGCACCCCACATTAGCACAAGTTTATTTTCATCTAGCTCCCTTCATGCCATTCTAATATTATTTTTCTATGTAATCAAGCATGCTAGTTTCCACAGGAAAATGTGTGTTGGTATTGGGAGTTTGGTAGGAAAGGTGGCTCCAGGAAATCTCTTTCTTAAAAATTGGTCTGTGATGTGACCACAATTGAAAAGCAGTGTTACCGATTATGTTTGGCTAGAAAATGAGTTCACCTTTAATAAGTAGGAAAAAAATTCTCAATTAAAAATACGGGCAAAGGATGGAGACTTGGTTAGATCTGAATTAGTTAGTGGTCTCAGGTGATCCTACAATGCAAGAGCATGAGAATTATGGACCTGTTCCATCCCTCATCTCTTCCAGTAGTTTTTCTGGTCTAAGAACAAGAGAACTAGCCCAAGGGTCTCTGCACCTCTTATTTCTTATTTTGAGGGCTTAAACAGGGCCTAAGTAAAGCTCTTAGGCTGAACATCTTACACTGAACTGACCTTCTGTGATAGAGTGAATTTTGCCCTAAATGTCTATTTGGGAATGAGCAGTTTTTATTTCTTCAAGTAAAAACAAAATTGCTTCTGATTTGTTGAAACCCAATAAAAGCATCCAAAACCATTCCGTTCTGTTTGTTTTGGGTTTTGAAGAAAGCCTTCCTCCCAGTTGGGTTCATACTGCAATTTATTTTAGTTTATTTGGGGGAAGCAAGAGGGATGTGGCGGGGGAGATAACCATGCTAATTCAGAAGCAGCTCTTCCTAGAAAAGAGTTGAGAGCTCCTTTTTCCATAATTAGCACGGTCTCAAAACTGCTGACAGGGCTGCCCTGCTGCTTGTTATGAATCAAAGCTGGACATGGGCAAAGTTTGGTTGAAATCTTGCCAGGAAGGTTTTGAAAGCAGAACTATATTTTATGTTCAAATGTTATATTTTTATCTTAATTTTCTGTCTCTTTTGACTACTATTATGAGATTAAAGTTAGATGGATAAAGTCATTTGAGAAGCTGTGTTAAAGTTAAATTGCCTGAGTCAGTTCAAACAACCAGAAACAAAGCTGCATTCTTACTGGGTTTTAAGGATTACTGTTGATGGCTAAAATGGTCTTTTGTGACATAAAGATTAAGCAATGTTATATGATAGCACTCAGTCTTGACTCTCCTCATTTGACTAGAGTACTCATCTTTCCTCCCAGCTGTTACTATCATCAATTCACTGTTTTCAGTTTGGCTGTAAGAATCTCCTCTCATAAAAGAAACCTCAAATCGATACTTCTGGGCATTTCAGTGGTATCAAGATATCTAATAATTTAATCAATGTCATAATAGAGAATGTTTTTTTGTAGTCTGGCTGGCTAAACATGATAATAAACAGAAAGGCTGTGACCATATGGAGCTGCTATCATTCGGGGTTGGCATATGGTGGCACTGGGATGACGTATGCGTGATTTTTATCTGCCTGCTAGTGGTAGCAGTAGCTAATAAACATCTGGCAGTCTTTAAAGCTTTGGCCTGTTCTTTGCTCTGTGTCTTCACATCAGTCTCCTACAATTTGAAGACTGAGGTAATTTGTTTTTTATTCTGTAATGACATGTTTCTGTTTTGTCAAGAACTGTTACTGGCACTGTTCAGGTGTTCAGTCAATGTTACGAATGTTTGTATTTTTGTTCCTATTTGAATTGTAAGGGTGAAAACTTTTAGTGCTTGGTCATAAACAAAATGTGTGGGAGTTGTGGATGGGTTGATTGAATGCCCGAGATAATACTGCTGAGGCCTCTTCTATGCAGAAGTGTCCTTTAGTCTTTCCATCAGTCGGCAGAAACGTATCTAGTGGGTGAAGATATAATAAAAAGTTAGCTTACAGATGGAAGTATAAACAAGAGACATTTTTTCATCTGAGCGGGTGCTTGCATGTTATCTCTGCAGACACCTGCTTGGAGTGGAGAACCTGGGAGACGCAAGCAAGAGGGATCCTTCCATCCGTGCCAAGCCGCAGGGGAAAGGGGGTGTCCCTGAGGAAAGCGAGACACTCCTCGAGGCTGGAAAGTGAACACTGAGCAACATATTTCTCAACTAACTATAGAATAAAGAGAACATTAGGACAACATGAGGACCATAGCAGTACTTCGGTGATCAACACTGAAATCCTGACCCTTTTGCAGTTCAAGAGGGTTTTGCCACTGACTCAGTGGTACCAGGGTTGCAACCCCAGAGTAGGGCCTGTTGCTCATGGGGAGATTTCTTAGTGGCAGGAGCTAGTGGGGAGACATCTTCCCTGTGAAAGGCTATGAACAGAGCAGGAGGAAAGGACCTTGCCCTTGGCCTCCTGCAGAACAGGGAATTGCTGATCAGCGATGCCTGGGAGCGGTGTCTGGTGTCCAAGAGAAGAGGCCCCTCACAGTGTTGCACGTAGGGCAGCCTTTCAGTCCATACCACGCTGTGCTGCCAGGCCCAGGAATGCACCTCTCTGAGCCCCATGTGCAGGCTGTAGGAGTACAGAGCAGCTCTGTTAACTATCTAGTATTCAGACTCTGGAAAATATGTCTAAATTTGAAACAGCATAGTTTCATATGTAAAAAAATGAACTGCGGCAGAGAAGGGATGTAACTTGCTTAAAATCATGGTCAGAGTTTCAGCTGGAATTTGGGCCCTATCTCAGACCTAAGCTTAGATCACTTAGTTTCCGTGCAGTAGAAACATGCCCTTCAGCATTCTTTGTACTGCTGTTAGCCAGTAGCAAAAGTGCTGCCAGGACAACACGGACAAAACCAGAACTTCCCTGACCACAACTTCACTGACTGAAAACTAACCCAAGAGGGTCAGGACCTTCTTGAAGTCAATGAGAGCGTTGTCATTGACACCACTGATGCTCAGGTTTCGGTCCAAAAGATGCCCTGGTCACTTGTATAGATGTCGTGTAGAAGTGCACCAAGGAAACAACCCTTGCTGGGGAAGGGGGAAACTAAGTGTTTCATTAGGACGGCTTTTACTGTTTGTTTCTTTTCATAATTATCTTTTCACTTAGTCTGTATTTTGCTGTTTCGGGGTCTATGTTTTCATTCTCTTTTCCCCTTCATTGGTTTTGATAACCTTTTCTGTAACTCTCTCCTTCTGTGTAAATTGGAGAAGTAATATTTCATTGCCAATTTGACATTTCGGTCCAGAAGACACACATTTTCTTCCTATGTATTCTCTGAGATGCTGAGGACAGACGTCACAAGCCGTTATTAGTAGTGGTTGGGTTAGGCAAGTCCTTGGAGCTATGTCCCCTTTGTGTTATACACAGTGCTGCCTCTCTGTATGCTCTTATTAGTCCTTTAGTAGGTCATCTGTCTAAAACCTGGGAGAACTGTGTTCTTGGCTGTCTGTGGAATGAAAGAATTTATTTGGTCTGTGTAACAGAGAGACAGTTTAAAGGGACTGCTCTCTGAGAAGGTTTTATTTCGCTGTAAATCTTGCCAAATGAAATAGTTTTGTACAGCTGGGCAGTGCATCAACAGCAATGTAGTTCAAACAATGAAGATGATAATTTCTTTAATGTTTTGAGGTTGCCTATACTGAGGCAATGTTCTGGGTGAAGGGTAAAGATCCCAATGGGAACAATTTATCCTTATGAATCCCAAATCTTTGCTGAAACTGTTGCTAAGCATTCCAAATTGCCATCTTTCATCTTCTCTCTCAGTCATTCAGTATCTCAGAGATTTCAGCAGGGACATCATGAAATGGAAACACTTGCAGGGAATAGGAGGCAATTTGCACTTCCTTATGTCGAGCAACTGTCAGCGTGAGGAAAAACCCAAACATAACATCTTCTTCACTGTTTGATGAGAATCCTTTTCTTCATGGCCTTTATACTCCTAATGAGGAAAATTTTGCCAAAATCTTCTTCCTACTTTTTCTTTTATTATGTAGCTTTCCAGGTGCAACTGACAGTGTTCAGTAAGTGCCACACAGATTTCTGCCTCAAAGAAACTAGTTAGATTAGTGCAGTATGAAAACAATGCTGTTACGGATGGGACTGTGCAGTTTTTGAGTGAAGTATCTTCGCCTACAGACACTGAGAAGTCGGTAACAACCATCAGCAGGAACAGGCTGGATAAATGGGTGAATTTTCAGGTGTTGTCCAGCATGACAGGCAATCAAGCTTTGTTGATTCTGGCTCTAGCAGGATTTGAGATATCAAACCTAATTGCAGCTGTTTATGGTAGTTGTTTTTGTCCCTTACAACAGCTAGCACTACAGTCTCATGGTCTACATTTTTTTCTTGATATCTACACAGGGCATTGCATTCTGTGCTTTGCTTACAGTATTGGCCTATTAATAGTGAATGTCACTTTACTAGAGCTAACTGAAATTAGGAATGGCTGTAGTATAATAAATAGTGGTATTTGGAAGTATATTGTAATGCTAATCTGAGACAAAAATTTGAATCCTCAGGCTTGTGTGTCTGTGTATGTGAGGCAGATCTTTACAAAATTTTGATTTGGAAATGTCAAAGTACATTCTGATTTTTGTAATGGAAACATATCACTACAAAAGCACCAAAATGTTCCCTATTGTTTTGTTGATCTGAAGGCTCTCTTTCAGCTCGGTACAACTCTTGCTTGTAAGGGAGTATGTTGGGGAGAAAACACTTTTCTTGTCTTTAAGCCAGTCTCCCAGAAGGAATACAATTGCCACAGTGCAACCAGCAGTGTAGGCGAAATGGCATTTTCTGCACCAAAGAGAAGACACTGTCTTCATAGGAACATACGCTTGGCGCTGGTAAGACTCAATGGGCAACATCATCATGGCCAACTTTTACAGTGACCGTTTTGCTGCTTCTTCCCCAGTCCCCCACCCCCAATATTTTGATCTCACCATCCCTTGATGTCTGTCTCGCCTCCTCTGCCTACACCTACCAGCAGTCCTGAGTACAGTGCCGGCGCACCTGACTTTGTGTGGGGCATCACAGGAAACGCAGGGCCCTAGCAAGCCTTCCCCACGTGCGAAAGTGCAGGCGAATGGGCTTGGAAAGTGCAGTTCCATGGGATTTCAGAATGATACGAAGCAAGACTTTGAAGTCGCATTTCAGTGCAGTAGAGCTGAACCAGAACAACAACAACAACAACAGCATTTTCTTTCCGTTTCATTCTGGCTTACTTTTATAAATCATCAAAGTTGAAGTGTTCCATGGCAAGTTTAAATTTTGAAGAATGTGCCTTCTGGTGGGAAGTCATATGGATAGAGTGTTTCCAACTGAAACGGTTTTTGGCATAGCCCTAAATTCTGCATCTCCGTAGTAAAATAGTGGAAAAAGAAGTATTTTTGTAACACATAAGTAAACCTCCTGCATGAATTGTAAAATAAAAACTTTCATTTTATTTACATTTTTGAACCAGCTCAGCTGATATTCTCCTGTGCTACAATTGATCTAATTTGTCTTCCTAAAAGAAGAGAAGCCTAAAATGAAAATGTGGAAGTTGTTCAGTATTCCATTAATAGTCTCAGATTAGAAGAAAATTAAAGAACAATACAGTAGTGATAAATTATTCCAAGAATGACTGAAACTTATGCCCATACTCATGGAAAATGAAGGACATAACTAGGATAGTTCAGATTGGGGAGAAATAATTATTTACTGATTTTCCATCAGGGTCAGGGTACTGCGAGAAAAACAGAAATTCACATGCTCAGGGAGAGGAACAACATAGTTTATAGAGTCTGAGAAATATTTTTGACAGCATGAATTTATACGCTCTTATTCCTAAAATGGGACTGAAGTGAGACATAAGGAGTGCACAAGTCTTGTGCCAGCACTCTGCACAGGGGTGAATTTCATCCACTATGAATAAGAGTCTTTTACTTATTTTGTTTATTTTCTGCAGTCACTCTGCCCAGTTCCTAACAGTGTATTTTTCAAACAGTGTTTTCAAACAGCAATGCACCAACTTTTAAGTCAAATAATTAGGGCAGTTATTATAGCAAAGTTAGTATATTGCTTGAATTTAAATCAACATACTGCTTTATGGATTGCTTGAATGTTAAGAAATCTACTGTGACTTTTTTTATATGCCATAGTTCAGAACAAGTGCTTAACATTTACGAAGTAAACCACATAAAAAAAAGAAATATTTCATAATGATTGGTATATAACTGGATTTTTTTTCTCCATCAGCTGTGTAGTTTGTGGTGCAGCGCCTGATAATTACTGACATTATTTATTTTATGAGAGCAGTTTGTAAGTGTGATATCCTGTTCATTGCGTCATGTGGTTGCAGATTTTGCCACTGCTTCTCCTTTAACTGTATTTGTGCACTGTGAATTCAGTATACTGAACTGCTAATGAAATGAATTCAATCATTTAAGCATTTTAAGTATCAGATTTTTAAAAGCTACTGGGAGTAATCTGGTTTCTATTTAATACAACAGCCTCTCTAAATGGAATTAACATGGCTAAACATTTTTAATACTGATTTTTTTAATGCTTTCTTACTAATTTAGAGTCTGTGAAAAAATCTGTATTGTTTGAAGGTAATTTGCCTTTTCATCAACAGTTTTTTTTAGATCTAGTGTAAGTACGCAATCGCACTGAAAAGGACCTAGGAGGCAAGTTTGGATTTATTTGTATGGTTTGAAATAATTTTTTCATTATTATTATCAAGAAAAATATAATTGCCTTCAGTAATACAGTCAGAAACATATTTGTTTTCACATAGTTTATTTGTTTTCACATATTTGTCTTTTTGAATGTTTCTTGCATTTAGCCAGACAATTACTGTTTCTAATTACTTCTCTATGTGTGTCTGTGTGTGCATGTACCTGTGCATTTGCAATTTTGTCTTCTTTTCAAATATAATTTATTGGTAGACAAGCTGTTATAAAGACAGATGCTAAATAAAATCCTCTTTGGTCCAAAGATATCTTGGGTTGGACTCTTCCAAGATACTTTTAGATGTAAATACCACAAATATCTGAAATGTGTTTTTGTTTTGTTGTCAGATACTTATTAATAATTTAGTCAATATTAACTCAGATTAACTCTTCTGTAGTTACCTAAGGCCAGATTCAGACATTGTTTCAATGTATACAATTTATGCAGATCGCAAAAAGAGTTATCTACTAGAACAATGTTAAAACAATCTGATTGTGTACATATGCAAGCAGTCTTACTGTTAACTCTGAAAATCAGGTATCTAATTTTACAAGTGAACTTTAATACAGGAGACTGAAGTATGCATCTGTTTTCTTTTCAAATATTGAAAGGCATCTTGACTCTATGGAAGTTAGAAATCTTGATGTAAACATTTATCCCAGCAATGGTAAGCTCTTCCAGGAGTGTTTTTTCAAAGCCAGTTGTTTCCATCCTGTGAGGATACCATATGTTAAAATCAACACACACGGCTGTTTGTCAGGGTGACTGTATTCAGGAAGGCATTTGGTGGCAGTAGATAACTCCTAGCTTTGGGGCTACTTTGAACCTGCCTCATTGCAAAAAACAATATAAATCTTTTTTTCTTTCTTTCTGTGTTTCACAAACTGTACGTGAAATGTCAGTAGACAGGTATGAAATACACACTTGTCCTTTGGCTCTTTTCTGGAGATTGAAATGGCCCTGAAAAAAATGTGATCTTTGGACATTTGGCGATCCATTGTAGGTACCAAATAAGGCAGTACTGCTGTAGTGTGATTACGGCTGCTTTCTGAAATTCCTTATGCTTTGAAAGAAATGGTGCAGTGCTTAATATTGTAACAGTGCAGGCGAGTCGATGTCTGTGGTGCAGGTGATGCTTCGATGATTACAGCCACACTGGGGGCCAGGTAAACCATGATATTTGGAAACACTAACTCTTTCTCTGTTGTCAGTGTGTTTTCAGGGCTTGTGTAATGGCCACTTTAATAACAAAACTAGAGTAATGATTCAGGAGGTGCTGTTGTGCTCAGTCACACTAATCTGCCAAAGTTTATGGCTGAGTTATAAACCTCTGAAAATAAGGATTTAAAGCAGTGTTAAGTCCTTAACTCTAATAGCCTCTGTGTCATAACGCAGCTCTGCTAGGGGGTGACTTAAGAGTCAAGGTAGGTACTCATCAGTGACCCTTCGGCAATATGGTAGTTCCTCCCTACTTTCACACACGGCACCGTTTCCCTTTGGTGATCTTACATCTCAGCTAGTGCTTGGAATAAGGTTTTCTCAGGTAAGTAGCAATGAGAAAGCAGAGGGGAAAAACATGTGTCCCCCTCCAGAGTAGAACAAAACGCTGTGCTGCTGAAGTGCTGGGTTTCACATTAGGTCAAAGAAAAATGTATAATTGCATAAATTCTGGAGCAATCTCAGAGGCGTAATTCTCACTTCTTCCTCCTTGCACCACTCTCCATGCCTTTTAAAGAGCTGTAAATGCTCTCTCAGGGGACGGTGGAAATGCACAGCTTTTCTCCTTTCAGAAAGCATGCTCTCAAACCAGCCAAATTTGATAGGATTAGTAGGACACTGGAGCTGTCACAGGAGACAACATGAACTCATCCAGTGACCCTGCTGTGCCATACTGATGATGCTTCTCTGCCCCCAGTGTTTCCCAGGAGCCCCCAAAAGAGCAGTCACTAACCTAATGCGATTTTCCTGGTGAGCTCCACAGGGTGCTGGGGAACGTGTGCCTCTCTGCACTGATAACCCTCCCTCCCTAGGCAAACCCCGCAGAGCCCAGGGCCAGGCCGGAGCAGGACTCTGTGTCCCCATCTGCTCATCCTTGGATTGCGCGGGGCAGCCTCTGGCAGTAGTGGGGAGGTGCTCAGCTGCTGTAAATCAGCCTCAGACCATGCCCTTGGGGGAGCATGGCTGACTGGTACCAGCTGAGAAGGGAGTCCCTCCCTGAACACACCTAGGCAGCATGAACTGGCCCCAGAATCACACCGATTACACATCATTTTTTTCACACATTTTAATATGCATGTGGCTCAGATCCAAGTAAAGCATCTGAAACAGTGCTATTAATGTGCAGTGTTTCCTGGCGTTGCTGGATTAGCAGGCCTGTGAGGCCTGGTATCTCAGTCTAGGCTGAGAGTGCTTTGCCCTGCAGGAACCACTGCACTGGGAGCGGGAGAAGAGACCCTGGAGAGGGCTCGTTGCTCCCCCAGCACGTCCTCACCCAGCACCCTGAGCTCAGCTGGGGCTCACTGTGAACCGAGAGCAAGCAAATCAAAGCAGCTAGTTGGTGTCAGCCTGCCTTCCTTTTTAACATAGCTTCATTTGTTGCAGCTTTCTTTTGGTTTGTTTTTTTTTACTCGGTGAGATCTCATCAAGATGTTGAATGCCCAACAGTCGGTTCTTTTTAGCCTTCTGAATTCAACATTTGCCTTTGTCGCTATGAAAATGGTGCTTTCAGCTGCAGCTATCTCAGCTTCCACAGACAAAAGAAGGACTTCTGATTTGTAGGGAGATGTGGTAGCTTTTATTATACCAGCTGATAGGGCTGAAGGAAAAGGAAAGCTTTCAGGCACACGATCATAGTCAAGGAAGAACTTACGAGAAGAACTTTCACTACCTGCCTGATCCACAATAAATAAGATGTGGATGTGCACAGGCTAGGCAAATCTCTGAGCAGCAAGAGCTGCTCAGTGTTTTGCAGCAGTTCAATATAGAAATGTTATTTCAGTCCAAACTGCCCAATTTTAACAGATGTCATGAGGAGTGGTAATCTTGATGTGTTCACTTAAAAAACAAATTATTTCCCTTCCACCTTCTACAAAGCTGCCACCAAAGCTCGGTGTCTACAGGGTAGTAACTTAAAGTGTTTTAACGTTGCACACATTGTTTTAGATAAATGGAGAGGGGTATGTATATAGAGATGTATGAATGCCATGTTTATGGTGGCCATCTTTCACATTTAGAAAAAACGGCTTCCTCATGCATCTGTTGTGCATGAGCAGATTGTTCTCACCATCAGTTGATACAACACCTACCAAATCTTGGGGTGGCAGCCAGCCCTTTGGCAATGCTGGCCTGCTCAAAGGGCTCAGAAATAGCTTTGGAACAAAACTAACCCTTCTCTGCATCAGCCCAGTCCTCCCTGGTGCCAGGCAGGAGCTGGGTACTGTTCCTGTCTTGTCTGCTGCCTTATGATCCAGGCGTCCGGCTGAATATGCAGCTCAGCATGTTCCTTACTCTGTTCAGAGGGTTAAGAACAGAAAATACGTATTTTAGAGGGGAGACACTCCTCTCTTTATTGTGGTACTTTGGGAAAATATTTTAATATCAAAGCTTCTTTTGCCCTCCCTCCAGGTCTGCCTGTATTATATCAACTGCTTCTTTCTCTTTCTGTTAGAAAACAGAGGCTGGCTTTGAGCTGGAAAGGTCGGCCCTATAGGGGTTATTTCCACCTGAGAAATACACTGAGTGTATACTTAGCTCTCAATATTTCTCCTTTATGTTTAGATTTGCTCTAGAGTTTCTTATCGATCACTTCTTTTTTAAAACTGAGGTTTCCTGACTCAGTGGACAATGTGAATACTTGGTGAATATCCAGTCTGGGTCAAAATCTGAATCAAATTTTCTCCAAGCTGGCATTTGGATATCTGAGTCAAATTGTTGCCAGCAATGGCAGTTGAACTATAGTCTGTCTTTTAGGGAAAGATTTAGTGTTAATTCAAAACTTTCCAATGATGGAGAAAACACCACAACCTTTGATTGTTACACTGTTCGATTGGTTAGTTATTCTGATAGTTAAAACTGTGCACCTAATTTCTAGCCTTAATCTATGGGGCTTCAGCTTTCAGTTATCCTGCACCTTCTTATTCTTTCTGCAGTACTGCTGGCTGCAGAAGAGCTTTGCTAACATTTGCGGTATCCCCACTTATCTGACTTATATACTGACAAGTCTGGCCCAAGGGGAAGGATTTTTTTTCTACATGTGAATTAACCTGATTACAGCATCTCTGTAGTAGGTGGAGAATTCTCTATTTTATGTTAAAAAAGGAAAATAAAGCAACATATCCAAAGTATCTATTATTTCAGGAGTGATATAAATCATGACATTAAGAAAGGAAATATACTTTGTTCATTATATGCTGGGAATGGCACTTTGGTGATCTAGAGCTTAACACTGGGAAAAATTGGCCTATTTTTGAGATTCATTTTGCTTTGATCTCTATTTCCTAGGGGCTCTCCACAGCTTCTGTGTCATAAAAGCTACTTTCCCTGTTTGACCTTCTTAGTGGAAGTCATATAGCAGGCTGTCTACTTGTGTTTGTATAGCCTGAAGTTTCTCTCTCTTTCCTGCACTTTTTGTTAGGTAATCCTTGCCTACTTTTATTCTTAAATAAGCACCACCCAAATATCCGTCCTAAATATCTCTCTCAAAGGAATAAGAGATTTCTTGTTTTCATTCTCCTTCAGTAGCATGGCAGTCTCAGCTCTGTGTACTGCCAATGCACTAAGGTTTTTGCCAGAGGGCAGAAGACACTGAATGACACTAGGCAAAATCCTGGCTCTTTTAACCTAGCTGGAACGTATGCAAGCACCAAATCCATGGTATTTGTTTTGGAGTAATTCCTTAAGTTTTAAACTGTGCATTTCAGACTATACTATTTCAGACAGTCCACTGCTATTTGTTTCTATAGATCTTGCCGGAGATAACATACATGTCCTTTTTGTATTTTATAATCCATATAGTGATTCTGTTGTCTTGAAATAAATTTTCCATGTTTTCTTTTTCTATATATTTTGAAGTGCACAGTAAGTTCTGGTGTTTGTGTCCTCATTAGAAGAAAAGATTTTCCTATAGTTTCTACTTCCCTTCCTGTGTAAATAACATAAATGTAGAAGAGAAAAATCTCAATAATGCAGAAGCAGGTGACCCTACATTACTGTTTGTGTTAATAAGGCTTCTGAAAATCTGCCAAATAGTCTTTAGCAATGTTTGACCCATTAAAAAAAAAAAGCGCGAGAGAGATTTGGACATATGTAGGCTTTTGAAAAAATACAAACATCCTGAATGAGATAACCAAGGAGGGTTGTTTTGCATTCTACTGGAAACTCTGGAGATGAAATGCAGCGGTTTTGAGCACTGCTGCTGCCATGTTTATAGAGACAATAAATTCCTCTAGAGAAAACGTGCTAGGGTATCCAAAAGTGTGTCTCCTGTGTGGAGCTTCTGTGCACACGCAGGAATAAGGCTTTCAGGAATCCCACTCTTCCTCTGCCCAGGTATAGGTAGATACCTCTGAAAACAGGTATAGGTAGATACGACGACTGTGTAGTAGTTTACAGTTTAAAGAAGGGACAAAATTTCTTCTTCCCTCCTTTTTCATGCCTGAATTCTTCCGTTCTTGGTCTCATGAGCCTGAGTAAGCGTGTTACATTCTTTCGCTTATGAAATAAGCTAAATCCAAATCAAACAAAGTTTCTTTGCTCTAAGTTCTTTTCTTTTTTCTTTTTGGACTCTGTTGTCCAAACTAGGTTGAAATGTTCAGTCCCATTTTATAGCAAAACCACAGTTTTGTAGCTTTTTCCATAGTGAATTACAGATCAGTTTTGCTTTCAAGGATGACGGACATGAACTTGGTTAGATTATTGTATCTGTCTTAGCTTGGGTTCCTTATGTTCCACTATAGCAAAAACTGACTTGTCAAATATTTTTATTGGCTTGTCACCTTTACTGTTGTAAAAACTTTATATTTAGAATCTATTAAAACCAGATTTTAAAATGCCTGAAAATCTTAAATATGTATTGCAATAATGTGCATAGGTCATTTTAGTGAACATCTGATTTTTCATTAAGATTTTCAATTCTCAAATTCAGCTTGCCTAATTTAAGAGTTCCTTAGGTACTATAAATGCTGTCTTTCACCGTTTCACAAGGGAATGGGTAATTAGTCTGAAATCTGTGAAAAGCTGCAGGTAAATATTCTCTCTGAAATGTCAGGAGAGGAGATAGTAGGAAAAACTCTCTGAAATGTCAGGAGAGGAGATAGTAGGAAAAACTCTCCTTGGAGCCAGATAATCAGCAGTGTCACATAGAAGGCAATGTGTTTGCAGAATGCAGCCAAGAGACACCAGTTCCGAATTTTAGAGTGGGAACAATACTGTACAGAGCATTAAAATCATACCCCTAGTGTTTGAATGGAAATGGAAGTTACTGAAATAAAAGTAGAGGGATGTGCAAAAATGCGAGAGATCTTTGTATCTTGTGTGGTGTATGGGCCTGGATGCTTCCTACAGTTTTGGTAGACTTAGCCCCGTTTGTAATAACTTCAGATAAGTCTTCCAAAACATTAGAAACACACGTAGTTTATTATAACTTAATCTTTGTTTAATATAGGTGAATTTTGATTCACAGCACTCTCCTGAAAAGCACTTTGTGGTGAGGGATATGGTTAAATGGGATATCCTGTTATAATAACAGAGGTGTTAGTAGTGGCTTTCCTTCCTTCCTGACAGAGAGCTGTCTCTAGGCCTCCAGTGTCTTTTTCTACATGTCTGTTTACTAAATTTGCTATAAAGGGACTGACCATCCTTGAGCTGCAGTTATCTTTTATTGCTTCATACAAGTCTTTAGATTAACTTTCTTCTTTTAAAATGACATTTTACAGTTTTGGATTGAAACTGAATAAGATGTCCCAATAATCATTTCATGACACCAGCTGCATGCACTTCTGTCTGTAATGCATTTGGTGTCCAAGTTACTGTACATGGAAAAATAATAAAATGTAAAGTTTAAAAAAATTTTGTTCTTGGAGTGACTATAAACTGCACCTCTGGCCCTTCTTTACAGCCTTGTTTTCTAATCTTGCTTCTTTAAAAATACTTCCTTTCCATTTACAAACCATGAATTGAACAGATTCTTGCACCATGGTTATCCAGCTTTTCCTGCTGTTTCACATGCAACAAAAATCATGCATATGCATCTAAGAGTTTTCCTCAAAATCTGGCACACGCTAAAACAAAAACAAGAAGCGGTACAAAGCTATTGAAAATCAGTGGTGTGTGTCAGATGCAAAATATGTGTTTCTTGGGAATACTGTTGAAATACTGGTGCTCATCCATAGTTATCTCGTTCACTTTTTAAAAGTAAAGCATATTTCTCTGAGTTGTTGATTCTCCTATGTTGTGAAATAATGTGGCGATACAGTACCATCAACAATTTTGTTTTATGAACGTTGAAACTGGGCCTGACTTTGTTTTTAAATTTAAAACAGCCTTCAGGAATTCACACCTACCTATGAACTGACGCATAGTAGACTAGTTTCTATGCATATATTCGTAATTACTCTTTCTTTGACTGAGCATTTGCTATGAGTCCTAGAAATACACTTTTCTAGCCAATGTCTTTTCTAACTCTCACTAGTTTTACACTAGTCCAAGGCTAATCAGTGTTCAAACGTGTGCATCACTCCAGGTTGCCTGGCTGCAAGCATGTGGATAAAATCAAGACTGAATTGCCCAAGTGCTAAACAATAGGAAAACCAAAACTGAGTAAACATAAGAGAGAATTAAAACTGGAAATGGAAATAAAATGAATCCACATCCCCATGCATACATACTTCTGAACTCTTGCTCAAATATAGCTTAAAGAAACACAGTAGTCTGTAACCCAGATGCACTCAATTTGATATTTATGGGAAGCAAGATACGGCCAAAAACGAGGCATGATTTCTGTTGTACGGACTGGCTTTGGTGCGTATGAGAACAGGCTGAAGAAAGCTGTGTGGGCGAGCACTCAGGAGAGCGCGGCTCAGGGCTGCCAGCCGCGTTGCCCCTCTGCTGGGCAGCAAGATAGCCCCCGCAGGGCTCTGCCTGCTGGTTATGCAGAGCTGGATTCAGCCCTGCCTGTGGCCAGAGCAGTACAAAGAGGGCCAAGAGAGCAGACTGGTGCCACACACTGCTTTTTAGGTAGCTTCTTAACCTCCCTGTGACCACGTGATGAGCTGTTTCCCAGGATCCTGTTTCCTTGGGTGTCTAGAGATGGGACTTGATCTGAGGGAAAGGGGGCAAGGCACAGAGAGAGGACGAAAGCTGCCAGGAGCCTGACTGCTCAAGACAGTGTGGAGCTGTGCGATGCCGGTGGGTAGGGGAGCTCAGAGGGGCTCCCAGGACTCCCTTGGCCAGGTGTAGCCTCTGTCCACAGTTCCACTTCCTGAAATGTCTGCTGCTTCAGCGTAGGGAATAGGAGAGGGGCTTTGTCTCTTCTTACTTAAAAATAGCATTGTTATACACTAACAGTTCCAGCTGTGCTCAGGCCTGCCAAGAGCTACAGGGTATGACGAGGGCTGCCCTGCCTTGTATGAGACCGGTGATGGATCCGTTTGAGTTACTGTGGCAAGTACATGCTTGACAGCATTGAGCTGCCAGAGCTGCAGATAAAGTAATTTCTGTTTCTTTAATTAGTTTTTAAAGTATTAACTAAGGCTCTGAGCTCTGAAATACTTTGAAGTATCCAGCAATTACATGCACTGTGATTTAACAGTCATGGAAGTTTACTTTTTTAGCAAAGAGACCCTACCTCACTATATAAAACTGATGTAATTGAGTCTCAAAGTAGTACTCTCAACAAATTATCCTGTATTCTTTGATATGATCCTTTAGGAAAGAAATTCAAGGGAAATTTTCAGAGCACTCAGAAAGATTTAGTTGCACAGTTCCCACTAATTAATTGATTTTGCTAAAATTTGCACTTAGATTAACAAACAAATGTTTGAAGAATCATAGACTTCAGCTTTAAAATGTACGCATATTAAAAAGCATATATCTGTGTATTTGGACTATCTTTTGCTTTATGTATTAAAAACATTTTTCTTTCTTTCTGTGAATATTGGTAAGTAATCTGTTGAAGGAAAGACTATAGTAACATTGTATAAAAAAGAAGTGATTAATAGTAACTGTTCTCATTCTGACCTGAAATCCTGTGAAAAAAATGCTATGATGTGAGATGTGATAAAATCAGTAGCCAAGGATTTAGATTTTTCAAAAATATAATCAGTGACAGAATTTCACTCAAGTGCTGAGGTTTTGCCCTTAACAAAGATTTCATGGCAACTTCCCAAGTTACGCAACCCTAATACATCCTGTTGCCAAATGCCACCCCTGTCCACTCTGGCGACCTTGTCATCTAAATCTCTCCTGGACCAGAATACATGCTGGTATTAATAAAAGACAGGGTGCTGGGAAAAGCTTTCTAAATGTTTTAGAGGTAAAACACTGGAACAGGTTGCTTAAATGTTTTAAAGGTAACGCACTGGCAGTAGGCTGCTTAGTCAAACTGTATAATGCCCTTCATGGGAGATAATGAAGAAATGCTCAGTCAATGATCTGATGTGTGTGGCCCAGGTATTAGTCCCCCTCCATGCTTGGGGGGGTTGGTAAGAGGACATCTAGAGGGCCCTTACAACCTATATTTCTAGGATTTTTGTGATGGTAAATAGACTAACATTTAACCTGCATTGACGTTCCTTATATTATTAGTGTCAGGGGAGCTGAATCAACACTTGGGTTAAGCGGGAAATTTCCCTAAAGCCCTTAGTATATACCCAGTTAAGCATTTCAGTTAAGAATATGCTATTACACACAGTCCTGTGGTCCTTAAATACATGGAGTGACAAGAAGTAAAAATGTCCTTCTAGATAGAGAAATTAATTTTGATCCTTTAGCTGGACAAAAATGTGTATCCTATCAGCAGGTTTTGCCACCACTTATGTCAAGCCTGCTGAGGTCATATGAATTGCAGCCACAGCATAACAAGTATTCCAGAGAGCTCCGTGCTACTTCTGGGCTAATACTGTTGGAGCACTTGTATTCTGAAGGCAGAAAATAAATCAAAGAGAGGAAATTAAGAACAAGTTTGCACCTTTGAGCCAAAACGTACTGTAAGGGCCATAAGCAGCAAAACTCTGAAGAACAAATGTGTGGGAAGAGACTTTGTAGTGTCATCCTATAAGCAACTGTATTTAAGGAGTGGGATGTGGGCAGAAAGAACAAAATGGCTAAAACACAACCACAAGTGAAAAAAATAGTCATTTGGTTGATTATTAATGTTCTTATATTTTTCCTGCTAAATACATACAAGCCATTTCCAGGATAAAACAAAGTTTCTGTTTTTATATATAAATACCTTTTGAAGTGCTTTAGTGATGTTTTCCTCTAACCTAGTGTACATCAGTCACAAAAAATATGTGATGTTGATGTCATTTTCCGCTATAATGCTCCACAGCTGAAGTACCCTAAAGAATTCTTAAAGGTCCATGAGGTTGCTTAAACACAAAGTATCTATTGTTGTCAGGTTTCCCCAAGTACAGATACTCTTTTTGCTACCTTATTACTTCTTGAAATTTGGAAAAGGACTTTTGGGTGTGCACACACTGTTACTATTTGTCAAGCGGTAAATGGTCAAAGGCAGTGAGTGTTGGACTGGAAGCACTTAGAGGAACCACTTTCTGTATAAATGAAGATGGGAGCTGGAGACAAGTGCCTGATCTTCATCTCATGTATGGGTGTTTTGTGTTGCACCTAAAATTGCTGGGCAGCCATGAGAGATGGGAATTTGTTGCAAAGTTTTGATTTTCAGGTGCACTGGGACCAATTAGTTACCAGCCTAAAACTATGTTCAAATTTGTGGGTGTACAGAAGTTGCTGCAACTTGAGACTGATTTTACACACTAAGAGACTAATTTTTCCTCCACAGGAGTTTTGCAATAGCATGATTTTGTTATCTCACTACTGTTATTTCTAAAGGTGTTTACCACTTGAATGGTCCTATATCTAAGGCGAAAAATGAAATGATAGTGTTTTTTTTATTGCTGCTTGGGCTTAGCATTGTGCTTAAGTGAAATGGGTTTCATTATGCTACTTGATGTGTAACCATGTTTCTCAGATTACTGCAGAGGTCCAGTTTTCCAGCAAAGCCAGTGTTGTGGTCAGTGCTGGACTTTAATACCTTTATTGTGTTTTTGATTGTAAGTTTCCTAATTAGGGTACATGGAAGTCTGTGAGGATTTTGAAGAATTGTCCAGGAAATTTGGGAGCCGTCAATTCAGTGACCTACAGCATGAGCTATTGACCTAAAGAGCTTGTAATCTAAGCATATACAAGGGATTCTCTGCATGCAAGAGATCCCCTGTTCTGCAAGTGGAACCGACTGCCGTGTTCCCTTTGCTCTTGTCTCAGCTGGCTCTGGGTGGACTCTAGCATCACATCTGAGTGGTTCATGGTCCCAGCCTCAGAGCACACCTTTGATGCCTGTCTGAGGATATGGGGTGCTAGTACCCTGACACCAAAATTAAGACTGTGTTGGATAACTGGAATATAACATGAGGCTCATTAACCAAAATATCACTTCAGATTGATTCAGAATATACTTTCAGTCATTTTTTGCCAGTGCAAGCAAATGAAAATAGAAGAATAAACAAGTGAAAAAATGGTTTTATCTGCTAGAAATGCTCAACCCCAGGAGTAAAAAATACTCTGTTTTAGCATCGATAAAGGAAACAAAAAAATTATGACTACATTCATCAAACTGCCAGTGGCAATGCTGATTCCCTTTTAGACAGAGCCCAGGGCTTGGGATGTTTGTCCTAGTTCTGGCTGGTTGACATTTAATTCTGTCTTCTACTGGATGTAATTTGAAGCCACATCACCTGTCTTCCAGGATAACTCGCTAGCCACCCTGATGGTACTTATGCTGAGATGTGGATCACTTTCAGTGATTATGCTATGCTGCATGCAAAAAATGAAACACTGTCTTTTAGGTACCCTATCAGCCAGTAATACCTACTCTTTCTCTCCCTTTCTCTGTCTTAACAAATATATAAGTATTCTGTACAAAGTGGAACCAGAGAAACTCCAGTTGCAGAATTGGAGAAGAAGCACTCCATTGCAGAATTCACTGTGGACTGGTGCCTAGGACAACTTGGATCATAGATCCCTGGGATTGTAGGGTCATAGGAAAAATCATGTTGGAAGGGGCCTGAATAAGTCAACTAGCCCAAAGCAAGGATAACTGTGAGGTCACACCAGGTTCCTCAGGGCTTTATCCTGTCTGGTCCTGAAAACTTCCCAGGACGGAGACTGCATGGCCTCTCTGGGCCCCTCTTGCAGTGCTTGATTGTCCTCACACTGAGAAAGTTTTCTTAGTCTTCTTTTCTCCAGGCAGAACAAGCCCATGTCCCTCAGCCTCTCTTCACAGGGTAAGTGCTCAGTCCCTGACCATTTTTGTGGCCCTCTGCTGAACTTGCTTAAGTTTATCAATGTCTCTCCTGTATCAGGAACCCAATTGGACCTGCAGAGGAGGGATTCCACCTCCTTCATTTTAAGTACAAGTGCTAGCTAAAATCAACCTCTTCTTTCATTAACTTCCCCATTAACTTCTCCCCAGTCCTTTTCAACCTGAAAATATTTGGCCTATCTAACCTAAATTTACAAGGAGCTTGGAGATAATCAGAAACACAATTGCTCACCAAAATAAATGAAAGAAAGAAAACTACAGGTCTGCCTAAGACCTTCTTCTAAGACTTCTTTCACTGGAAGGACAATGTCAAGCCTAGGGAGGCTGCTGAACCTCCATCCTTGGAAGTCTTCAAGACGCAGCTAGGCAAAGCCGTGCAGACTCACCATATAGTCAGTGGAAAGAAATAGGCATCTCTGGAGGCTGATGAGTCTCCTCTTAGAATCAGCCTGTTTTCTGTCTAATGACCATAATTACAGCTGAGGATGGCTTGCTTGGACTTAGACCTCCAAAGCTGGATGAAAGGCTTGTATATGCCTTCTGCTGTCTTCATCATCTTAATATCCAGAGTGATTCTTTGCTCTCTGTACAGACCAGGTCTTAACTGGGGCTTCTACCTATCTTATGAAATGCTCCCTTGCAACATTCATTCATTTCCCCTACCTCCAGTCCTACTATATCCTTTTCTAAAAATTAAATAGCTATTCCATGGGCTAACACACTGGTGAAACAACTGAAGGGGTAGGCTTGAAATTGCACCTTCAATGGATTTTCAATGATATTCTTCCAGTAAGACATCAAGCACCTCTTGTAGGAAGGGCAGCTGTCTGGGAAGTAATTCAATAGTTTGCTTTGGGCAAGTTTAGACATGTGTTCAAACATAATACAAAATGTAGTTCATAATTTGATAGAGACATGCTCCTCTCTGTAACAGATACAACAGACAGATGGGGGAGCACAAGTTTCAAGTGAGACAATCGCGATTAGTTTGCGAAACAGGCTTGCTGCACAGCAGCTGCTTGCCAACAGCAGCTATTCTACTTTTGCCCTACAGCTGTGCAAATCTATTTTCAATTTTTTAAATTGTTTTAGAGAGACAATAATATTTTGTTTGATCTAGTATGTTTTAAAGGCTTTTTTACATTATAACATAAAACATCTGGAAAGTTTTAAATGAAGCACTTTCAAAAATCAAGAGTTAAATGTTTATTCAGAAAAAATGTATTGAAGACATCAGCTTTTCAGTATTTTTTTGGCTGAGTGAATCACTGAAATTGATCACTGGTTGATTAAGAACTAATTCAAACAGGTCAGTTTGAAAGAAAAATTTTGAAAGGGAACAATGTAGTGTCTATACAGAGAAGTAAGACTAAAAAGATACTTTAAGAAATAAAGTAGGAATAATTTATTTGTAATAGTTTTCAGACTGAAGCATAGACTTTTTACAAACTCTGCTTGCCAAGCCCCAGTCAGAATTTTAAACTATGATGATAGCGTGGCTTCAAAGTGAGAGAAATTTTTAAATTAGTTTCCCAATGAAATTGCAATTCCCTGAAATATAACAGCTCATGGTTATATAATTTTTTTAAATTGCTCAGTATGCTTTATATTGCCCAATGGATAACAACCACACTGGTATTCTGTTCTTTTACTTGCAAGTGGAAGGTTTGTTCTTTCTGTCACAATTCTTCTAGCTTTCTTGGAGAAGTAGTTAACATATGTACATTATATACTAGTAGTTTTGAATTGTTTCAGAGCCTTCCTGGTAGTATGGGATGATTTAGTATTTCATGATGGTTCCTTTCTTGCTTTTGTGCCTCCAAGAGTGGTGAACAAATTAGCAAAAGACTCAGAGCCAGCTACTGCCCTATGTCTGCACAACTCCCACCAGCTTCAAGTTTCAAGGTATGCTTAGTGGCCTGAAATGGATATGGATATGTCTTCACTGTGTGAATATAGGCCCAACTCTGCATCTGATGACTGAACTCTCACTGATGGCAATGCTTACTGAGTATGTGGTAGGGCTGCTGTATCAAACCCTTAGGAAGGGTTTGAACTGTACACTAGTGTACAGCTGAAGGCTGCTTGTGTGCCTTAGCTTCTTTCAGTATAATTGAAATCATGTGTGTTTTAAGCTATACCTCAACTTCTTTGACTAAATGTGAGAAAGAAAACTAAAAATACTCATTTAATGCAGTAATTTGTGCATGCATCTGACAAACTTTATATCCACACTGATTATGTTTAAAAATAGTTATTTTGCACTACAAGCAGAAAAAATATCTAATGACTTTTAGTTTACCTCTTTAAGAGCTGTTTATTAATAAAACTTTGGGTTTAGCATAGAATCCTTAAAAGCAAAAAAACGATGGCAAGTAAGGAATTTTTTAAAAGGGGAAAGAAAACCAAGTATTAATTTCAATCTGGGCACATGCTAGTTATAGGGTGTGTTTTAAATGTATATAATTAAGGGCTTTAGATGGATTAGAAGGCAGCTTAAGTCATAGGATTTCTGACTGAGGTGTAGTCATGGGCTATGCATAATAATCTGGATTTTTTCCTACATTGATCAGCTGAAGGACAGTAGAAAGGGTAACGATGAAAGTAGTGTAGAATTCAAGTCATGACTCATAAATGCCCCTTATTGTAAGCATAAGAATACAATAGTACTGTTTGCTGGTTCAGTACATAGGTATATGAATAAAATGATCGTGAAAATAATACCTACTACTTAATCTTTTCCCTAAATGTTTAGGGTCTCACAATATTTTTGACATACAAATAGATGCATGGATGACTAGATAGATGATCTACCATCTTGCTTTTCCTACAGCATCTGAAGTATGTACTCTGCTCTGTCTGCAATCTTACCACATCAAAATCTTTGTAACTGTCATCTAACACTTAAAAGTGTCTCATTTTGTTCTTTCTACTGGCTGAAAGATCATAATCGCTCACACTCTTTTAGCTATGATGGCTTACTGGCCTTCTCCCATTTGATAGCTCACATCTCATCTAGCAGATGTGTGTAGGGGGTGATGGTAAAGAATCACCAACAAAACCTGGGATAACCCCTCTCATCCCCCATTTCCAGTTGCCTTTTGGAGGCCAGAACCCTTTTTTTTTCTCTGTACAGTGCTTTGGGTCCTGGTCTGTGGCTGTTGTTTGTACGTTGTACAGAAACACGCAAAGAAAAAGTGCATTCAGGTTTTCTACTGTTTTCCATTGCAATTATAGCAGAGTCTCTTGTGTGCAAAATCAATAGCTATAACAAGGTTTCTAACAGACTTCAGAAGGACACTGGGACTCCTGCTTTTAGGGTCAAAACTCTGGGGCATGGGAGTGGGAAGTTGGAAGACATTTAGGAATAGAAGTTTTGCTCTTATTGTGAGTATCATGGCAAAAAAGCACTGGCTTCTCTCGGTGACACTGAGGAAAAGAGAAAAATAGCGTGTTTATATCCATTCAAAATAATTTTAAAAGCATCTCTAGGCTTTTGGATTCTAAATCCTTTCCTACTTTCTTAGACTAGTGCTTTCAATATCACACTCGGAGGTTTAGTTCTGTGCAACAAGTTTCAGCCTTTACATAACCCACTGCCATTCAAATGCTTTTATTCCATTCACAGATGAGTTTTGACTTCAACTTGGCTGTCAGTAGAATAAGAAAATTTGAATAAATAAATTTTTAAAACCAGCCTTGATAATTTTTTAATCAGTTCAGAAGAGCTTCTGCATAAGCCAGATTTGTTTCAAAGAGTTCGTAGAAGAGATGCCGAATAGTTTGGCCTGCCAATTTAAGCAAATCTCAGAACGGTCCTGAAGTTTCTGCCATCCCCACTAATTTCTATATTTTCTTTGAACTGATTTGCATAAATGAATAATATAATCCCAGCTCCAGAATATTTGAGAGAGAAATATTGAGCACATGTGGCCATTGAAGTCTATGGAAAGATTTCTGTCTGCGGAAAGATTTTTGTGGAAATTGGGCTTGGTTCTTGGGTTCCCCAAGACTATTGCAGTTAAGGATGGATTTTTTTCCCCTTTCATTGAAATCATTGAGAATCAGGTACTCAGAGACCTTTAAAATTCTGGCCTTTCAACAGCCTAGCTAGAAGCCTTGGTAAGAAACAGTTAAAGTCTGTGAGATTTAGCTTTCACTTGTAATGTGTGAATCCAGAAATAATTAGGAAGATCTTCAGGTGCCTAAGTTCAAGTCTGAAATGACTAGGGATATTCACACCCAGCTGAGGATGCGATCCAAAAGGTATGATGCTGAAGTTTGACTCACTTTAACCCTGTTTCCTGTTGGGTAAGTCTCCTGTTGATTTTTTTTTTTTTTAATTGAAACCAACTGCCCTTCATCAAAGGGGAGAAAGTGTGGGATTCTTGAAATCTCATACTAAAGAAAAGCTGTCCTCTGGTCCCAAGAGGAGGATGTCAATGTTTCTGTGCTCCAGGTACTCTGGTGTTATGTGGACAGAGTGGGTTAAGGTCACTGGAGTGCTCCTGCCTGTCTCTGTGACCCTGCTGCCTTCTGTGGACAGCAAGCAAAGGGTGACTTCATGTCAGCCATCAGCAAAATGTTTTCAAATGAAAAACTATTGGTATAAATTTTTAAACAGAGGATGTAATATAAGAATGATTCATATTTTGTTAAATCTAACAAATTGTTGGCATATAATATAAGCAATGAATTCTCTCCTGTTGGAGGAAAACTCGCTGGAATTAATTACATTTATGCCAGGGATAAAGTTGACCCCAAAACTAGAAAGTACATTCTATTGAAATGTTTTTTATTTGTAATAAGTTGAATGGTTGCAAAATAATTATGTAACAGTTTCCAAGCTACAGACTTTGAGAATTTTTTGAGCTGCCTGCTAGTCAAACTCTCAGCAGTCTAGAAATTAATAAAATAATAATAACAAAAAGTTTTGCAGTCTTGAAAAAATAAGAGCTGGGCAGTCATGTTGTAGAGCCTGCTGCCTGTGTCAGTGCTGAAAAATGCTTCTTCTATATTGTTCCTAAAGATTTTATCTGGAAAAAAGCTTCTCTTGATATTTACATTCTTAGTAGTTACGTTTTCCCTCGATTTGTAATCTAAATATGATTTGTATTGAAAATTCCAAATATTTATGATGTCAACTTGTAGAATAGCCTAAAGGAGAAAAGAGAGTTAGGGTAAAGAACTGAAATATTCACAAGTGTGTTGTAGGATAGTAATCTTAAACAGTGTAATATTTATGAGCAATTAAGAGGCTACATTCTGCTCTCAATTACTCTGGCATAAATCTAGAATTACTCATTGGAAGTTCAAAGTTTTTGCTGCAGATTTACACCCATATAACGAGGAACAGAGTTCAATACTGCAAGGGTGGGAAAATCAATTTGGCCTGAATTTAACTAGCCTGGAACTCAAACTCTAATCACAGAAAAAAACCTTTTCCAGGTCAGATATCAGACTGCTAGTTGTGTATTTCTTTTTTTTTTTTTTGTCTCTAGCTAATGTTTTGAGGCAAACATACAGTCCTATTCCTTGCAGAAGCATCCCATGGCATTAGGCATTGGATGGCTTCAGCTTTATCATGTAAAGCAGAAGGAGAGTGCCCAGATATGGAAGGGTCAAGAAGCTCCATAGAGGAGCAAAAGGAAGCAGGCCAAAAAGAGCAAAGGTTGCTAGCTTGTTTGAGGGAGTAAAGTGTAGAGACTTGAGAATGGCAGTGAGAGTGCTCAGGGACCCTCAGGAGAATAACAGAAGGAAAAAGAGAGATGGAATCAAAATCCCATGTTGTGGGATACTGGGAAAGAGAGAGGTCTTTCCTAAATTAAAGTAGGTTTCAGAAGAGACCAGAACCTTTTGGCAGATTGTCAGAGTGGACTTTTGAATTCACTGCTAGTACAGACCCCAGTGTTGCTTAGGTGGTTTGTACTGCAGAAATTGTAATGCTGTGCTATGATTTTTTGTGAAAAGAAAATAAATACTGCCTACACGTCTTGTTCTTATTCTGGAAAAGATGCACTCACTGGGTGCAGGGATGGTAAAGGAATGAAAAATAAGAGTTTCAAAGAGAGCAAAGGAATGCAATAAAGGAATTTTTCATGGAATCTAATTATACCTTTACTAAATGTAGAGAATGAGACTACTAGTGTGGCTCAGACTTAGCTGACTGAAGTAGTTGGAATTATGCCATTTTGTACCAGCCAAAAATCTTTCTGGGTTTATCAACAAAGTTATTGAGTTGTCGACTGTGATGCTACATGAGTTTCTAATGAAGCTGGTTTTTGTAGATGATGGTCTCTGCTTTCTTCACCATTAAAGGTGTGCCACTGCTGACATCTTCACTAGTAGCTGTTAACTTAGTATTCACTGGTTTTAGCTAACAGTTAGTATCTGTTTAGCCAGATACTTCAGCTAAATAACCAGTTTGGTCTCCCTTCTGGTTTTGACAAAACTGTGCTTTGTTCATGGCTCATCCTAGGCTTATTGTAGGTGGAACAAAATTATTTTGGCTATTTTAAATTTTAATTTGTGCATGTTGATGCTGCTTTTATGGTTGCCATATGCTTGTTACATATGTCAGTCCTAAAAGCCTCACTGATGGATGAAAGCTGGGAGAGGAGCTTTATCATTTGTCTCCCATCTAACACTTTTCTTGCACTTGAAGGTAAGTCCAATATAATAAATAATCATAGCCTCTTTTCTATACATGTACATCTGTAAGGTAATATTTCTTTCTCCCTAGTATGCAGAGAAGCAGGAAGGAAGCATCTGACATCTGCAGGATTTGAAGTTATTTTTGACAGCTGCATGCTATTGAGCGTTTCTTTTTTGTGAAAGATAAAACAAGCCAGGTGAATTGCTCAAAGGACATTAATGACTGTTAGACATGTTAAGCATGTACTTATATGTACATAAAAATACACACAAAACAAAATGATGTATCTGTACACAGAGTGGTGGTGAGAAAATATATACTGTTGACCTGAAAAACTGCTATTGTAATATATAATTAGACTTCTATTAAGACAGCACAAGGTATATACCATAGTATAGATGGGAGGTGTTCAGTAATGAGAAACATCAGTTCATCCTTGACACCTATTGATCAGAAAACGGGAAGCTTTGAGCTAGAAGCACGCAGAACCCATTGCTGTGGTTAGCCCAGAGCGCACTCTGATCACAGCCACACCGACTAAGTTAGCTTTCAAGACTAACTGTAGGAAACATTCACATATGGCCAACAGAGATAGAGGCAGACAGTTGAGATTTTTAGTGTATGCATTGGACCTGTTTTTATTTGAAAGAGAAGGGCGTCCACTTACAGCCAAATAGATCACGGTCAAGCTTTGTCATTCATTGGCACACCAGGCTGGTCTGCTTAGCGTTTTGCAGGTAGAAGTGAGCTTGTCTGCTGCCAGAGCTCCAAACTGGCCAGGCACAAGCCAAGGGGCAGGAAGCCCCAGAAAGTGTGGTGATAAGCCCTGGTGAAGAAGCCCTACTAAAAATGTGGACGCTGCGTAGTATTAACATAACTCCTCGATGGAGGCAGGCCAACCGCCCAAAAACATGGGCAGAGAGAGCATGTCTGCTTAGCAAAACAAAACAAAACAAAAATCCTAGTGTGCTTTCAAGATACTTCATGATACCTGGTCTTCACCTAAGAACATGAGATCCTAAAATGACAGTACCGAGTTAGAGCAGAGATCCGTCACTCTCAGTATCCTGCCTCTGACCATTGGCAGTAGAATATGCACAAGGAAAGTGTATGAAAACATGGTTTGTGGAGGGTAATGCTTCCCCCCAAACACACAGCCAGTATTAGAGTGAAGACACTAGTTTTTCTATTCTAAAAACTAACAGCATTTCAAGGCAAATGCCAGATTTGACTGGGAAGTGTGGCAGGGAAGATGGTGTAATAGTGATCTTTCAGTACTTCATATTGAATGAAGTACTACAATGTTTTTTACTGGCACTTTATGTTGAGATATAAAGTTTACCAGTAGGAAATCTTGCCAGTAGGAAAACTTGGCCATAAAATGCCAGTCAGTGTCTCTTGAATTAGTGTAAATCACAAGAAATGTAGGAAAGATACAACAGTTTTATGTGGTTAAGTAACATGAAAATAATGTGGGTATTGCAGGAAGACTAACAGAATTAGTTATGATGATTATCTGCAAAGAGAACAGAACTAGCAGTAGGCGATCAAAACCATGGCATGGATCATTCACTTACACTGACAAGCAGGGAAGAGTAATGGGCAATTGTATGCAATAGTTGCATCTTAGATCCAGGTATGGGGAAGTGGAGGAGTAGAGATGGTAGAGCTAGCACAGAAGGTATTACAAATTGTGGGTGATACAAGGCAGCATTAAATGACTGCAGTCTCAAAGAAAGAAGGTAGCAAACGGTAGATTGCGAGTGAGAAGTGCTCCTGCAGCTGCAGTGCAGCTCACACTTCCTTAAGGTCAAATATCAAAGCTAGGCCCTGAATATCTATCCATCTTTGTTTTCAGAAAGTATTCTTTAAATATTAATGTAGTGTTCTATTTTTCTTAAACACCTATTCCTAACCTTTCACTCCTAACCATTTTCATGATTACTAAAAAATTTGTTCTTTTCTTCGCTGCTGCCTATGTATTTTTTTGGCAGAGCAAGTTTTCTTCATATCTCCCAAACTCTCTGTGCAGTAATTTCCATTGACTGCAGGGGTATCTGCTGGTGATAGCAGAGCTGATTGACTTCAAAGTCTCTCACTGTTGTTGCCGCACTTGGCCAAGAGTCTGCTCATGACTGTAACAGATGTTTCTAAGCCTTTTTTTTTTTAAGTTTTTTTTTTAATAGACCAATGGGAACCTTATGGAGCAGTTTTTCACTTGAGTCCTGAAGTGAATGCCAGCATAGCTATGATTTTGAAACCCTCTATAAGATCCACAGTGCTCTTAAGAGAAAAGTTGGCAATTCCAGCAGATGAAGACATAGGTTTGCCACTCTGCCAGCTACCTGATGGCAGATAACCAGCAGATTCCTGTTTAGTCTCAGTTTCTTTATGTTAATGGGTTTTTACGGTTCATTAGACAATTTCACAGTAAGTTTATTTTGTGAAGAAATTTTGGATGAAAGTGCTGAATAGTTCACACTTGGTATTAAGAATCAGAACAGCTTTTTTAACCCACAAACTTTGCTAACTTTGTTCTCATCTAATTAGGACTTATGAACATTTATTTAGTGTCATAAAATATTCGTTGTGATTTTAGGGTGTATGTGCTTTGGAAGAATTTTGTTCTAGGGAGATCTGTGCTGACAGCAGTAGTGAGGGGAGAGAATTTATGGGGACCAAAACCAGATTTGTTGGGGAAAGAAAGATAGTTTCAGCCTCAGTCAAAATGTCAAACAAAGCAAAGCTACTTGCATTAATAACACTAACAAAAGGAGGCCTGGAATTCTCTTCCTACCCTTCCCACTGAAACTAGTGTTAGAACTAAGAACTTAATCATAAGATCTAGAAATGTCTGGTTTTATGGTGTCTACCTTAGGCATTTCTCTAGTAACTCTTTGGGGAGCTGAAATGCTCTTAAATGCCCTCAGAAGTGAGGGGAATGCTACTTTGGCAATGTAGCAATGCAGTTTCGTACCTGTAGTGTATTCTAAGATACACAGATATAGGGCATGCAAGAGCTGAGGTCAGCAGCTTGCCAAGGTCCACCGAAGATGATACAAAGCCAAAAGACCCCTTCAGAGTTACAGAGCCAGATGGGGAAGAGAGTGGAAATACAAGAGGCAGAGGATACCTGCAAGTGGTCAGAAGGATGTTAGAGAAGACAGTGTGCTGGCTATGGCACACTGTGGACTGGGAGAAAGCTTATAAATGGGGAATTGAGGAAACAAGGAAGAAAGGAAGGAAAAAGTAATGCTTTGCTTCTTAGGATAAATTTAATCTTTCAGAGCAGCTTATCCAGACTGAGATGACTGGGGGGTTCTCCTTGTTAGCTGCAGTAACAGCTGCTTTTGAAAATCTTCAGCATTTGATATTTGCTTCATTTACTTAGAAAGGAACAAATGGATTGTCCAATTTTTTTTCTTTTCCTCCTCCACCTCCTGAAGAGGGAAGCCAATGCTTCCATTAAGCTTTACCAGCTGTCCATATGGTCTAGGCAGTAGGTCAGTATGTAAATACTTACATAGTGTATTCAGTTGCTATTAGTCCTTTCTAATTCTTACAACAGTTTTGTTTACATTTCCCAATCCTATAGTATTTAAACTTGATTCCTTTGAGCTAAACACTTCATGATTAAATACAGTGCATAGCAACAGAGAAATAATTAGTATTTTTAACCCACACAGATGTACAAGCCAAAAAAGCTCTACTCAGGAAAGAGGGTACTGAGTCCACATGTAGACTTGGAAGGTCATTTAGCCTCATGGTTCCGCTTGACAGTATTTTAATATATCCTATATACTTCACAAGGAGGTGTGGTACTAAGTTATGCATAACAGGTTTGAAACCATCTGAAGAAAGATGCTCCAAATGTGAAGCACAAATAATAATTATAAAAGACCTGGTCACTTAAGTCAGTTAACACATTCAGAACCATAAGCTCCTGGCTGAGCTTTGAAGGGCCAGATTGCTCAGAGGATTAAACGATATCCTTATTTAAAGGTTGTCCTCTTTGAAAAACTTCCCCAAACATAGAGCAAAGCAGAAGGATTTCCTTTAGGAAGCCGGATGCACCTTTTTCTGTGACTGCAGCTAGGATTTGGATTATATATCTTTTGAAATTCCAAACTGTTAAGAAAAACAATAGGAGCTTATTCAGTAGCATTACATACTTGCAGATAGGCTCAAATACTTATTTCATTATATAGGTTACCTTGAGACTAATATATTTATCCAGCTTCTGTAATAAGAAAAATAATTGTCAATAGGTTATGCTGTTGCCATGAGTTGGAGCTGAACAATTTGTCTCATCTGACAGACTGAACATCTTTTATTGCACCAAAGCCACACATGGCATGCTTATTAATTGGGGTCAGCATTAATGTATTAAAAAATTTAAACCTGACTTACCTGGGTTTATTGAATAAATCCTGATAAAGCCATCTCAGATACCTTCAGTATTTTAGGAGTGCTGGCTGCTTTTTCAAAAGTATTGTAATTGTTTCCAAGAGCTCTCTGTCCCCAGCTGTTTATAGTTGGAGGAAAACTTTCTGCTCAACCTGAATCAAGTATGCACAAAAGAGTGGGGTTGTATCGGCACAGTTCGGAAGTTGGCCTGGCTCCTGTCGAGCTACAGACACAGCTGTTCCACTGGTGGGATGAGGTAGGGAAACAGCTCCGAAGAGGCCTCCGCAGTTTCTGGACCCCTGACATTTCCTGTTTGACCCTGGACACATGCAACAGCTTCCTTGTGGAAGATCATAGAGCAGAAGGAGCAAACAAATCTCTTGGCACCACTTTTGAGGCAGGTGTCCCCTCTCTTGATATTTCCTGTGGTCTGTGAGACATTGCCAGCTGTCCGTTCAGCTCATGCAAGCAGTTTGTCTGAGGGCCAGGGGTTCAGAAGAGGAGCAGCCCTCAGAGTACTCACACTGATATCAGATGTGATGAAGGGAACGAAAATTTATGCTTTGGATGATTATTTCTGTTCAATATTTAGAACAAAAATTCACCTTAATAGTCAATACAACTCACGGATACCTTCTTTTTTGAGGTTACTTGGACTTCAGATGTGCTTACTGTTGTTAAATGAAATAAATAATACAACTCCTTTTTCTGATGTGGAATTATTATACTGAATAAGTATGTACTGTGCTATTTTGAGGTACTGATCATTTATCTACCTCACACTTTCTCTAAAAGGCACACTGATTACTCAATGCTTTCAGATTTGTACTTTATAGCCAGATTGTCATCATTTTTAATCATTATTAGATAGAGAAATGGTCTGTACTTCAATATTTCATTGGGACTCCAACTCCTGTTGACAAGGCTTCTAAGAACTGTGTCTTGACCTTTGCCCGGTGTTCCCATTTTTGGTCTCTCCTTCCTCTTTTACCTTCTTATCTAACATCCCACTTGAAGTGTTACCCTCCCTTTGTTTTTACAGCTCAGTTATCTTGTGGCTTCCTCATAACTCTCTGATTTTTCCTGCAAAATATCTTCTTCATCACTTCCCCTGTGCCAGAGCTTCAGCCATGGTTGGTGTTCATCCTCCTAGATCCTGCATCCAGATTGTCTGGCTTGAGCTACAGGGTCTAAAGCTGATAAGTCAAAAACCTGCAGGTCCTCTCTTCAGGCAGTGTGTGTAGCTGGACCTGTTTTTTTGCCATCCCTTTCTAGATATGTCTCTGTGAGTTTCACATAACCAAGTGAAGATGTGTCCCTTGTTTTCACATCTTTCTGCCCATTACTTTCTCTGTCCTGCCAACAATACTATTGACTTTCATGCCAGCCAGTCCTATAGTCTGGTGTCATCTTTGATTTCATGTGACCCCAGGTTATAGCCACATCTTGCAACTTCTCTGTCCATGGTTTCTCGTAGATATGCCCTCTTTCTGTTCACATATGCTAGTCATACATATCTAAACTATCCTCATTCCTTCTCATTCCTGTTTTCGTGGCTTTGGTCTCTCCTTCCTCTTTTGCTTTCTTATCTAACATCCCACTTGAAGTGTTACCCTCCCTTTGTTTTTACAGCTCGGTTGTCTTGTAGCTTCCTCATAACACACTATTTTTTCCTGCAAAACATCGTTCTTCAGGATGGAATTCTCCAGGAGTTCTCCCTGGAAGACCTGCTTGGTGGTCGGTGTGCTCCCCACTTTGGATCTACTGAGGACAGTGCTGCCAAACTTGCATTGCCAATGCAATGTCTAACACAGCACTCTTCTTTGCAGCTTCCAGCTCCATCCTTTCCCCACGGTTATGTTCTCTTCCCTTCTTCTCAGCATCCTCACACTTCTTTCCTTGTCCTGTGTAGCTGTCTTCTACTGAAGGTGGTGTCCCCTGCCTGCTGGACTTCACTGTCAGTGCCTGCTTCTGTTGCCAGTTCATGCACTTCATACACACTTTATCCTGTGCTACCCTGTTTGCAAGGAAAACATTACTGAAGCTAGCTGTTAAATATTCTCTCCTCCTGATATTCTTCATAAGTCCCACATTCAGCATGAGTATTGTTACGGTTTTCCTCCATTACTTTTCCCAATTCCTCCAAATAATTTTATATCTTCTTTGTATCTTCAGTGGACCATAAGCATTTCAGGGGTTTATTGTTGTAAAAGGCCTAGCAAAATGGAGTTCTGAGGGCAGTGTCAGCTGCCTGGTAGTAGCTTAACAGTCTTAATCTAATTAATAATTACTTTGAAGGAGTCATAATTATTTTGAAAGAGTAACACCAGCATCACATCATTGTTTCCAAACCCTGTTGGTTATGCATTACAGATGACTATCTCCTAGTAAGCTTGCTTACTTATTACTTTTAGGGTTTCTGTGTTGGGAAAAGGGGTTGCAAAAGAGACTGTGGGTATCATGACCTCATCATTCATATTCAAAAGAAGAACAGCAAGATTACCATAATACATTACTTTGCAAAATTATAACCCTGAGAAGTAATAAGATTCAATTACATTTTTTTTGGCAAAGTTCTGTTTACGAAAGTATCTATCTCATGACTCTATTTGTTCTTTGTCTTGATCATTGGTCAGCAGTCCTCAGGAGGATTTTTCATCTCCCAAAACCTTGGAAGAGATAAATCCCTCTCTTCCTGTGGTCCGGTCCAGCCTTTGCATATGTGCATTTTCTGAAGTGTTAACTATTACCAGTTGTGTCCAAGAAACTTAAATTTCTTACACATTCACAGTGCTGTGTGCTGCTGGAGAACAACTACAGGCTGCACAAGGAGTCTTGTGCTTGGCACAAGACCTGAACTGTTACACTGCACAGGAATATTGCCCTCGTTGGGGCAGAGTGGTGCAACTTGTTGGCTCAACTCCTGTAAAACGTGGAGCAGTTACCTCTGTGCAGTCTTGCATACAGCCCACTGCTGCCACTGCTAATGGCAGTAAAACCCACATGAAGTTACGCAGAGGATGCCAAAATGGCTTTGCTGATCCTCTATACACACTTCAAAACTCAGGTGATTCCTGAACCAGGTCAGATTGACTCCTACAAACTATAAACAAACATGGCATAGTTTATAAGCTGGTACAGAGAGATGATTTTTTAACTACTATGTCATCATGATCTTGCATATATGAAAGACAGAGGATAATACTGTACATTACAGTTTTACTCTGCAAAATACTCTTCTCAAAAAGGTGGTTTAAGATGTTAGTTTTATTTGGCTTCTGGTTTGCTCTGTTTTCTTTGAAAATGTTTTTTCTAACTCTCACCAGGCTAGAAGGCACATATTTTCCCTTGGGCTTTGTTAATAGTGTATATTGTTCAGGTGGAGCATAGATGATACTGTTTAGGATATTAGAGGTGGAATAGATTTCAGGTCATCCTATTCCTTTATGTTTTGTTTTGGAACAGATAAAAGAGAAACAGTTTTGTCCATAATACTAGGTTATATATTTCCGTAGGAGCTGAATGGTATGGCATCTTTGCATATTTTTTTCCTTATATCACCCTTTAAAACTGATTCCCCTGCTCTAGGTGCTTGAAGAAATTTGCCGTTGTCCCTTTGACTATGTGTTTATTTTGCTGAGCAATTTATAGTGTGCTTCGTGACTCATTTCAGAGCTGGCTCTGCCTGCCTCTGTCTTGTGTTTCCATGCACAAGGCTTTGAGGTTGCCAACAAGAAAGTGGCTGTGAACAACAAGCAGAAATGATGCGTTGGACATGGACTTTATGGAGCTTTAAATATTTTTAGAAAGGGAAGTGTTAAAGTTGAATAGGTGACGTTAGCACCACCACCAAGACTGAAAAAAAAAACACCCTGAAAAGCTGTATTGACTAAATCTTCTAACAATGCTTGTGATTTTCCTATATCCTGCTCTGTGTTTTTGTATGGATTTTTCATAGCACAGACAGATGTTACCCACACTATGATTCAGCGTCTGTTCCTAGCCACGCTTTGCATGATTTTAACCTGATTTCACGGGAAGAACAGGCAATGAAACACCGTAGCTCATGGTTGTCAGCAGTGAAAAATAGCCAGGAATCAGACAAACAGCTTCATTGCTGAGATTATTTCCGGGATAAAAACTCTTCCAACAGCTGTTTGCTTTGGCCACTGCTCAGGTCCTTTTTTTTTTTTTTTAATCAGAAAAAAGAGTTTTGGTTTTTTTTAAGATGTGGGCTGGTTATTTATGTAGTCAGGAAGAGGTCTCTGCTTCCAGTGTTGTGGTCTCGGAGCTGTTTTGACAGTTGGAGTACGAGGAGATTTCACCTCTTCTCTCCCTCTCTCTCTCCCTCTCCTTCATTCACTGAGCGTGCAGACCTGGAATGCGGGAGGAAGAAGAGAAAGTGAATTTATGAGTTCTCTAATCGCAGACAGGCAGCTTTGTGGCAGTTACCTTCAAGCAAAGTTCACGCCCCAGAGGAGTGTTTAGTCTTGCTGAGCCACTGACACGGCGCAGTGCGTGCGCGAGCGTCTGGGAGGGAGAAGGGCAGAGATGAAGGGAAAGTTCTGCTGCTTTGTGAGACTCCTAATATTATTGTTTTAAGAAGTTTTTTAGAGATGACTGCTACTTTTGTTTAAAGTATTTGTTCTGGAATTACTGAAGCTGGAGCCTACCAAACTGAGGTCAGAAGCATTTTCTTTGGCAGCGAGAAGATACTTTTATAGAAGCCATGCCTGTACTTGGGGTTGCCTCAAAGCTAAGACAGCCAGCCGTAGGGTCAAAGCCTGTTCATACTGCCCTGCCGATACCAAGCCTTGGCACGCCAGCGGCACAGCAGTACTCAGCAAAGTCCTTGGAGCTTACGGGGGCAGAGAGCTCAATGCTTTCCTGTCAGCTTACATTAAAGTCAACCTGTGATTTTGGAGAGAGGAGAACACTTCAAGGAAAAACCCAGGAGATCGAAGATAGCAAGGTTAGTTGTAAACTTTACCTGCACATCTCAATTCTCAAAAATGTTAATTTGCTGAGACCAAATCTGCTAGAAACCTGCTGAATGTGGAGCTCGAGTGTCACTGGGTAGCTAATAACTTTTTCTATCGCCAGTGAACTTGCATAGCAGCCTTGTAAGTGTGTTTTGCTCAGTGTTGCTGTTTGAATAAATACTCTGTTTCTAAATGTTCACATTAAGCTACCGATAGAATGATCTTCACAGATGCATTTCGATAATGATCACTAGAACCACACAGAAAAAAATCATTCCAGCTCCCAATAAGCTGAGCAATGACATGACAGCACTTTTACAAAAAAAAAGAACCTCTTGGCTGCTTCATGTTATATTATGAAGTTTAAAAGGAGCTCTCATGCCCACACCTATTCCCACAGGGAAGTTCTTTTAAAATAAAAATAATTAATTAATTTTTCTTTTCACTTTTCAAATGTTCGGGCTACTCTTGCTGCAGAACTGCTGAACCAGAAAAACAGCTTCTCAGTGAAAAGTACCTGTGTTTGTCTCTTGCAAAATAACTTCTTCCTACTCCCCTTTTAGCTCTGATTCACTGTGATTTAAGAAAAAAAAGTTTGTCTGAAGTAGGATGCCAGAATTTTTTTGGACTGCTTTGGTTTTTTTCTTTTGTTATGGAGTCTTTTTTGAGTGTTACCTAATATTTAAAACACTTCAGCTTGAGTTTCTACTAATCTTTTTGCTGTAGTTGAAAACACTTTTCATGCTTTGAGCGTGAGTATTCGTGTCAGTTGAATATATTTCTGTAGCTCTCTTAGTACATTACGGCTGCATATGTGGTTTAACAACTTCAGCAAGCAGTGTTGTGTGAGGTTACTTCCCTTGCTCTTCTAGTACTTTTGGTTTGTGGAACTGATTACTGTGCTGTGATTAAACATATATTTGTAGTTGCTTCATATTTGGTTTAAGGACACTCGAGTGTCATCAGAGTTGTTATAGTGGCAAGATACACATAATATATGTGCTTGGTTTTCTTTTCTTTTTAGTCACTGGGTTAACTGAGTATTAGTGAAGAAAGTTGGTTTTGCGGTTGAAGGATAGGGTTGGGATTCTGAACATTTGGTTTCCTTTTTAAACCCTGCCACATATTTCCCATGGGATTTTGGTCATGTCACTTAATTTTTCTCTTGGAGTTTTCTGTATCACCTCTCCCTGTCTTCCACAAGATGATGCAGTGGTGGTCTCAAAGATGCTGTGTAGAAATACAAAGAATGAGCAGACTGTTCATCTCTTGATTACCAGAAGTGATGAATAGCCCTTTCTATGGCATGAGTGCAATATAAATAAAATAATAAAGCTTTTCGACACAATACACAATGCAAAAAAAGTACGTCAGATACACGCAACTATAATAGATTCCTGCTTACTTTTTTTTTTTTGATAGAAAATATTCTTTATCTTTCCTCTTTAATGTTGTGCTTTAATGGATATTGTGTGAAAAGTATTTTAATTTTGCAAGTACTACTTTTAGAAAAAGAGAATACAGGTTACACTGCCTACTCAGAGATAAACTTCTAAAAAGTATAGGGAAAGATATAAAGCATCTTGCTTCAGCAGTTAAACCACTCAGGAACTATTAGTGATTAGTATGAAACCTAATGGGAATCAGTTAATCTCATATGCCGCATATCCCTCCAGTGCATCTGGTCCTGAGCACTCCTGAAGTCGCAGTGAATAAAGTAACAGGTTAGATGAACACAAATGTGATCCAGTTTGGCAATTTCAAGTTTCATGTGTCTGACAATACTTCTAATCTTAGGGACTGTTTTTAAAGAAAAAAATATCAGCCATTGGCTTGCTGTCTGTTCTCAATGGAAGCAGCTGAGCACTTTTAAAAGGTGATTCTTTAACATTAAGGCCAGTGTGTGCACGTGATGCTCTGAAAACCTCCCCTGGCAACCTGAGTAAATAAATCTTAGTGGATTTACAGAAGTCCTTAGCATTAAAAAACTTACCAATTTCTGAAACTTTTCTGTAGTGCCCATTTCAAATCTGCCATTCCCAGTAAAGCTTAATGGCAGGCCTTTGCCAGATTTCTTCCAGACACACCTTTTTGAGGAATGCTCTTCTAGTCACCTTTTAAGCAAGTTCCATGAAATCCTTTTGCCAATGTAGTTTGGGCTATAAAGCGGATGGTTATGATTAAGAAATCTTTTTTTAGGTTTTTGTTGCCAATAAACTTCAAAATATCAGCCTAAAATTATTGAATGATATTTTCCTTCATCACTGATGGATATCCATCCCTCTCTGTTTGCCAGCATCTGGTAGCCTCAGTAATATGTCAGATTATATAAGGTGTAGTTCTAAGCACAATTTTTCAGTGAGTTATTAGGGTTAATGTCCCTTCAGGTTTGCTGAGCAAATGCAAATTCAGCATTACAGATCACACTGTCCCAAAGCATGGCCATTTGTGAATGCTGTTTCCAGTAGAACTTCTGTTGACTTTTTGGTTAGCAAATGTATTAATCAAATATATGATATTCCTACATGTCTCTGTGGTATACAGTCCTGTATGTATGTTAGGGATATTATCATTACAGCAGTGATGAAATAAAAGGTCTTTGAAACAAAACGTAATGAATACCTACTCAGAGTTTCCAAATGGGAGAGAAATCTGCCTCTATGGTATAGTGTTTGTATGCTTGTGCTGTATAACTGTATATCAGGCAGCTCTGATTTTTGAAGGAAAAATGGTTAATACATGTCTGCAAAACACAATGGAACATATGAATTAATCACCTGGTTAATGTTTGCCCTTGGCTGCTGGATTGTGGGGCTTTAACTTTTGCTTTCTTTTGTATTTTACATATGCTACACTGTGTATCACCAGCTTTCCCATCCTGTCTGGAAGGCACTTAGATTGACACACGCAGCCTCTGTGATACATCCTGTGGCTATCTATAAGTGCGAAGGATTCCAAGATAAATTTGGATTAGACATGTCAATGCAGTAGGTCATTGCCACCCAGCTGTTTCCTCTATGGCCTTCGGTTTCACCACACCTGACTGTTCGAGACTTTTGACACTAGTGTTGGCTTTCTCACACAATGGCTTTGCCAGACCTGGCCAGGAATACAGCTGCAAAAATCAGTGCTGTTTTCCCTAGATGCTCCCCCCACTCACATGATTTTCTGTGCTTGCACATGTAGTTTGGGGATTTTCTTGTGGATGTGATGCAATCTGAAGCTTAAGAAAAGTAGTATTTTTCTTTTAATAAAAACAGTGGTAGAGAAAGTTCGTGAGGTGATTATATTCAGCTTTTTTTTCTTGATTGGGTAGAACATAGTTAAACCTAGGAAAGCAAATAATAAATATGTAGTTTATTCATTAAGTTGTTAATGATTTAAATTATTCTATGTGTGGTTTATTCAGATACACTTTTCTTCACAAATTCTGATCTGTTGGTTGAGTAGTCTCATAATTTGTGCTTTGGTACCTAATTCACATACAGATCCATCTGCTTTCTTGCTCAACCCACTAATATTTAAAATGACTGCACAAGCACTTATGATGTGAATAGTCATGCAAAATATTTGAATGCAAGCCTTCAGAGCACATTCTTCTTCCCTGAGTATCATATAGACAAAAGTTTATTTCTATATATGTACACAGGAAAGGAATCCAGCTGCTGGATTCATGAGGTGAAATGCTTGCTCTCCTTGGAGCAGATGGAGTTTTGCCATTCAGTGGGACCATAGTTTGTTTTTATCCAAACCCGTGCCTGAAAATACCGGTATCTTTTGTAGTATTTATCTAACTGTGGGTATAATATAATTTATATTCCTGTGCCACCACTTTCATATTGCTTGCTAAATTAATGAGACCAAAATTATTAAATTAGGCTAGGCTGCCCGGTAATACTGTTCTTGTCGATTGTGCTATTAAATCATAACAAAACAAAAAAATCTATTGAGTGTTACTGTAAAAAAGTAAGTAAGTTAAGCAATGGCTTAAGACTGAAGGAATGTAGGAACAACTTATTTGCAAAAACAACTTCTTTTGGTCACCAAAGTGACCTGCGTGCCTCGCAGGTCTCTGCACTGTAATGACCTGTGGCAAAACGCCAGCACCAATAGCATTTCTCTGCAGGTGAGCATGACTGATTTCAGCTGCCCTCACGTGTTTGATGCTGTGGTCATAGGCACGCCACTGTGAGTCCTCCCTGGCGCCAAGCTGAGCGAAGGCTGGCATCAGCACACCTGTGAGGCACGCTGCTCTTCTGGCCAGGGCTGCCTGCCACTGCTCCTTGTCGTCCTCTGCTGTACACTCCCATGGTTTTCCTCCCATCGTCAAACTCATCTTTCAGCAGCACTTCAGTGCCATTTATGCTTGCAAACTGAATGTTCTCTGAGCTGAATCTGATATATTAATTTTAGTGTTTTGGGTATCTGACTCAAATGATAAGATTTTAGCCTTCTTTCCTGAGTTAATTCGTTCCTGTACTGTCATATTATCTTTTTTTTTTTCTTGTTTTCAGTTTCTCTTTGTCCATGCTATCTGTCTCCTGCTGTCTGCTTATCTGCTTCTTCCTTCCTGTTGGCAGACATCTTTACAGGCTTCTGCATATGACTAATTTTCCTCTGTATCCACTAATCAAGTCTTTCTGTCATGACTTAAACATTTTTTTGTATCATTACTCCTTGCTGGAAAGTGTTAGTCAGGCTCTACAAGCTGATTCAGTATATGTATATAAACCTAATACTTTTCTAAATGCTGCAATTTTTAGGGTTTACATTAAGATTCTTGTAAGACGCAAGTACTGGCTTTCAGAGGAGGTGTGGTCTGCAATTTGTGATTTCTCTTGAAAGGGTCCAGTCCCACCAAGCTCATCATTAAACAGTCTAATTTTGAGAAAGAAAGATCTCAGGGGAACTCTGAAAACTGGGATCTGCTGCAAGACCTTTTGGAAGAAATGCCAAAGGATGTGATGAGTCCACCTGAGGAAAGAAACCCTAGTGGTTGCTTCACCTGTAGAACATGGAAATGGGACCAGTAGGGTTGGGACGTGGTCTATAAAGAAGAATAACAGAGAAGAATAGATCTGCTCTAGCCAGGGGATTATGGCCAACAAGAGTGGGGTCTAAAACACTTAGTTGTAGTGATCTAAAATGAAATTTCATGTCAGTGCCACAAAACAAAGTTAAATACTTTGATATGGTTAGGCTAGAACACATACTACAGCTATAAAAGTGATTCCTGAGGTCCATTTCACGTAGTATCATACTATTGCATCCCAGTGTTGGTCTGAGGGCTTGCAGTGTGACTTAGCCAGCATGTTGCATCTGACTTTGGAAGCAACGTGGAAACCTCCCATTTTTTTCTCCTCAATTGTCAGCAGTTTGTCTGTGATGTGGTAACTCCTGCCTGTCACCAGGCACCAGGCTTGGAGCACAGCTAGGCTCCCCTGTCCAGACAGATCTCAACACAAACATTTTTGCTTTCCGTACATGGGTAGAGCTCCTGCTCATGCCAAAAGGAGTTCTGTGCACACTGAAAAAACAGATTTGTGCCATGAATGACTTCCATATCTCCATCTTTCCTCAGCTAACCCTTCCACACCACTTGCTTAGGTTCTGGCATATCCCTTTCCCACCATTCCCCAAGCCTCTCCCAAGCAGAGAACCTGTTGCAATCCCACATCTGTTTGACCTTTCAGTTTCTTGGATAACTCTTTGCCCGCTCTCTCAAGACCAAGCTTTACCAAGTTTCTTGACATACTGGTTCTAGGGAACATAAATGAGTTTATTTCCCCATTTTTTCCTACCCTTCCTTTTCCCAGTGCTAATACATCAGAGATGTCTGCCTTGTGGGTTGGCAAGGAAGGAGACTGCTCATTGTGCTGAGTCTGTAGTTTACAGCGCTATGGCCAAGGCAGGAAAAAGGGTAGCAGAAGCAGCCAGAGACCTCCCATCTTCTCCGCATAGTGGCCGCTAGTGATGGGAAGCCAACATTGTTTCAAAAGCACCGAACTAGCTGCCAAAAGTTTCAAGCAGCACTGCGGACACCTGGGACTCTGTGTGTTTAAAATTCATGCAGCCCCAATGAAACCAAGACAGTTGGTGGGAGTTCAGATTGTCAGCAATTTCAGCTTCTTGCCTTGTGCTCTGAATTATTTCTTTATCAAACAGATAACAGCACCTTTAATATGCTTTATGTATCTAGCACCATCTGTCTGTGCTGTATTATAACTGTGAGTTAAGAGCCTTATGCTATATGAGCTTGAAAACAACTCTACTGTTAAATATTTATTTCATAATCACCTATATCAACCACATTTTCATACAGTTGAGATAAATGTACAGTAACACAGCTAGGTAATTCTTAAAACTTTTATACGTATGAGCAAATGGTATTGGGTAGGGGTTGAAAGATGCTTTTTGTGTGTAATTTGTAATTGTGATTATTGATAGGAGGGTATTTACCAGCCTGAGCTTAAGACCTCTGTCTAGCTTTTTACTGCTTTTGTTTTAATTCTCTCACAAAATGAGAACTTAGAACTCAGTGTATTTCGTATTAGTTTATGTGTTAAAAGTTGATGTGAGGCATCAGCAGAAAATGATTGCTGTTATTCTTTATATTGCATCTGTCGCTAGGGAAGCTGCTTGAGGATTTTCTGATCAATCATTTTTTCATTAAAAATGCTCCTTCTTTGAAAAGGGGGGTGCATCTTAGTGTGGATGCAGAGATCCCTGAATGTGCAAAAACCAGCTGAGCTCCGGAACCTGAAGCAACCCAGCAGCATCTGCTTGGTGCAACACCAGAGCTAATAAATGCAGCCTCTCAGGGTAATCTGTTCTCCGTGACCATAAATGGAGATAAGTGGTCTCCATCTCTAGATAAAAATAATGGGCTTATATTATACCCTGGGCGGCTTTAGTTAGGCTTTAGTAAAACTTCCCAGCAGTAATAATAGGGGAATGCTTCGCATGCAGAAGGTGTACCATCTCCATCACTGCAGGGTTTTTATAAAAAGCACACAGACCCACACCCTACTTAACATTACTAGCACTGATCCTTCCTTGTGCAAGGGACTAGGTGGCCATCCTGGTGGCCTCCAGCTTCTCTTTTCTTGGTCATTGATTGATCTGAGTGCCGGTCTGTGCTAATGAAACCATGCTGCTCTGGGCACCTGAGCTGCTAGCAGCCCGCAGTGCCATGGAGATGTACTTCTGTCTGGAGATAGCTTAGCTGCCTTAGAGCAAAAGCCTTTATACAATAGGGCTATTTCCAGGGGCATTTCACTAAAGCACCACAGTTTCAGTTAAGTTTTCCGAAAGCACAGGAAGGGTATCCCTGAAAACAAGCCCCGTGAACCCACTTCATCCGGGCCCCTGAGAGCCTTTAAAATCCCCTCAGAGAGCAGCCCTGGGAATTTCTGAGCCTGCCCCATTTTTGCTCCCTTGGAGACAGGAGCATCCCAAAGCAGCTGGCAGAGCCAGGGCTACCGCAAAGATTATGTAAGTTGTGTTCAGCTGAAACACATTTCTTTTTCTCTCAGGTAAGAAGTTTATTAGAATATCCTTCCAGTGGAAATTTTCTGAGTTTCAGCCAGACCTTCAACCTAGAGACTTTGACTAGACTGATGCCTTATCGCAACAGGTACTGTATATATGCAAAGTAAGAGTTAGTCTCAGCCTTACAGAACATATGGCTGTGTTAGACAGACTGTGGGAGAAAAGGGAAAAGTGTTATCCCCACAGTACAGAGGGAGAGAGGAGATTAAAGGGAAAATGGATGATTTTCCCACACTCAGCCTGGGGCTTTGTGGTAGAGCTAGGAATTTGAAGTCACATACATCTTGAGTCCCAGTCGCCACGTCTTAACCACAAGCCCATCCTTTGTCTTTTCGAAGGAATCAGTTTAGAATGAAACAGCCAGATACTGAGTGAGTTTTCCTGCTCACTTTACTTGCCGAGTTTTGGCTTTCTTCGCTGAAATGTCAGTGGCGAGCATCAATGGGGGCCCAGCTCCGGGCGAGTGTCAGAGCGGAGTTTCCACTCCAGGAGCCACTAGACATTCATTGGTTTCGATGTATTCGATCAACACACATTTGAGCAACTCTGACACAGTTTGTCAGAGATGAAGAATATGTTGTGCTCTCTAATGGAGTTATGTAACACTCACCAAAAGTCCTGTGTGCATTGCTGTTGATAGGTTTTTCACTTATTAAATATAATGTGGAAAGAATAAATAGCTACATAATACAAGCAGATCCCTTCTAGGGAGAGCTGTTACATTTTGGATCTAATTTCTTCCTTTGGATACACTGTCTAGTTTCTTTCTGGCAGAAATTCTTGTCTTAAGTAAATGAGAAGAACATCAATCACAAATGAGACTTGCTAATTTTTTTAATTAGGTGTTAATTCTGGTCTAAGTCCACGGTCTTCTTTTGCTAGCCCACTAATTTTCTGGGTTGCGTAGTTTTCCGTACACTTGCAAAGGGAGCCTGCAAAGAGCAGTTCATTTAAAGCAGCTCTGTGTTTCCCTTTGACCTGATTCGCAGGATGTGGTCTTGGAGGAAGCCTATGCGTTAACAATAGCCGCCTGACAGTGCCGGCGGCTGGGGATCAAGCTGGACGAGGCGGCAGCATCTCTCTATTCTCAGACTTACTAGTGGAATATTTTGTGCGAATCTTCACTTGCCCATGATGTTTTTAAGGTCACAAACCTTTCCTTTTGTTTTTACTGGCAAGAGAAAATTGGCTGAAAGATAGCATAACTTGCTTAAAATTCAGAAAAGGAATGTGGAGTGTTTTGTCTGGTAAATGCGAAGGGATAATTCCCTCGTGTAAAATGTGCAGATTTCTGATGGCTCTTGTGCATGTTCTGTTTAAACCAAGCTGGAGAATTTGTAAAATAAGCAAATCAAGGGGAGGCATGATTTTAAAGTGGTTAGGGCAGGATCGTAGTATTGCTGGGTATATAAACTGAGAAGGTGCCAGCCACTAAACGTCTGTACTAACTCTGCATAAAACATGAGAAAAGCTAACCAAGTATAATATTAGTATTGTGCTAACCTACTTGCAGCATGACATTTGGTCTGACTTATCTTTTTAGTTATGTTTATTTTCCTGTTAAGCCTCCGTTACTGCTTTGCCCCTCTGATCCTAATACGGTGGAACAGATTTCCTCATTCTGTATGTCTCCTTTTCAACAATAGTTCAAAATATTTTTTATTCACGTGAAACTCTCCAATTAGAGAATTGCAGCAAATTTGAAAAGCTAGAGCAAAAATAGATGTCAGGCTCTCTCTCGTGCTTTCCATTTCAAAATATCTCCCTTTGACAATGACACTTGGCTTTGTGTCGTGTTGATACTATGTTAAACTCCAAAAGATTTGGCAGGGAAAACTTCCTGTTGTGCATCAGGATTTGATTTACAGGGCATCTGTAAAACCACCACAGCTTAGTAATCAGACTGGTCATGCACAGAAAGATGACTTCCTAGCAAGCGTAAAACATTTGACCACTTTCATTAATCAGGAAAGGCTGCATGGCTCATGCTTGGTTTAGGGTGAGTAAGACATAAGTCAAGGTGCCTGACTTTTACTCACCAGCAAAGGGATTTCCTGGCAACACATCTATGCAGTAAACAGGACTCTGTCTCTGGAGTGGAAATAACTAGCATTAAATAAGAATGCATAAAAACAAATTAAAGTTCAGAAGTAGCTTGGAAATATCCTCAGCTGATCAGTCAGCCTGCTTTAGTCATTGCTGGCCAGTTTGGCAGTGAGAGATGGTGTGCTTGGAGAAAGTGTCGGAGGAATCCGTTGCTCATGAGGGAGCAGCACAAAGCTGGACGCTTGCAAGCTTCAGGTTCGGTTTTGCTTAGAAATGCTTCTGAGAGGTAGGACGGCCTAGTGTCTACCTTGGGAAGCCACAACAAGCCACAACAACTAGTTTCACTTCTGGTTTCTATCAAGTGCCTCTTTGAACTCAGTTCGTGTGGAAAATGGTACTAGTGCCATTATTTTCAGAGTGAAGTTGTTTGGTGGCTAAGTACTATTTCATTTTATTGTTTTAATACTGAAGAAATGATCTAATTAGATACTTTTAAAAATGTTATTGAAATTACCTTGAATGACCTTTGAAAAACTGACTTTCTCTTATGCTTTCTGATGAGAAAAATTGTATCAATATCAGACCTATTTTACCTAATCAGTTAGTGATGTTGACAGCTTCCTGTTTGTTGGTAAATTAATGCATATAATCTTTTTTCTGGCTTGGAACAAGAAAACCTGAGTAGAAGGCATTGTATATACGTAATATTTTTTTCCTAGAAACGTGTGATCCTGACAAAGGCAAGAAGAGAATAATGGTGCTTGGCTAATTCCCTGTGCTAGAATACCTCCCTGCAATATACCACAGAGGACTGGTATAATTCTGAATTATTAGCTGAAACCTAAGAAGCAGGTTGTTCAGTGGAGAAACGAGGGGTAATGATTGACAGTCAAATGCCCTGTTCATGGGCCATACTATTTCCAGATGCATTTTTTGAATACAATCCAATTTGCAGATTTGAAACTTTCAGATACTGACAGCTCTTGAGCATGATCTAACTTTCTTCAGCTCAGTGTCCAGAGGGGGTTCATGGTTGTGTCAGCAATGAGCAAAGAAGCCCTCCCAATCTATGACTGCTCCGTCAAGCACAGTCTTGACGAGTTTTGGTTTATAAGAGAAACTGTTAGGGTGAGGAGTGGGGAATAAAGGAAAAATGTCTGAAAACTAAAACAAAGCTTTCTTCCCAGGGTCCTGTAGTATCAATGCAGGAGTTTTCTGGGTTATGCTCACTCGGTGGCAGGGGAAGCATTTTGTGGGCAAGGTGCAGAAAAAGTATAGAGTCATGAGGAAAGCTGAAAAGGCATCTCAATGACATTTCAGAGAAAGGAGCACACAAGAATGAGCATCTTGGTACCAGTGTGTTGGGCTAAACACTGTCATTCAAAAAAGTTACTTAAAGGGAATTTGGCAGCAGAAAAGAATATAATACAAGAGATTCAGATCAGCAACAGAGATACTGGAGAATTTAGACTGCATAAAAGCAAGAGGATTAGGGACGTATTGGTATCTGTGGAAAAATTGATTCTTTCTCTCCTGAACATCAGAGATGATCTCATTTAATTTGTAAGATCTCGTTGTGAAATACTGATATAAATACCATCAAAGAAAGAGCAATAGTGCTCACATTTCAGTCTAAAGGGACAAATGTTTCCTTCACTTCCCACTAAAAATTTCAGCTTTTATGACACTGAAGTCAGAATTTTCAACAGTAATTTTCACTCAGATGTATACACGTCTTTAAGGATATCAAAGGCCTTTGCAAACAGTAACCTCAGATTCATATCGTTATGACAAGCAATTACTTTGCCCTAGTTGATTGGATGGAAATACTAATGTATCTCGGTCAAACTATAAATCAGTTGAATATCCAAGGACTGGACTTTCGGGAGGTCGATATTTGTGCCTGCTGTATTAGCAACCCTATCTTTGCAATGCAGTCCATTTCCTGCAAAACTCTGTGTGGATGCAATAGGTGAACAAACAACCTATTTCCAAGAACAGAAAACAGGCTTTTTTAAAAATGCATAGATATTGCTGCCATTTCCAGAGCAATAAAAGATTTTGGATCATTTAGAAAAGTTTGGGATATTATGTCAGGTAGTTCCACTATGAGACAAAGTATAAGAAATAGCTAATTACTGAGATCATGACCATGTCTTGGTTTGACTTCCATAGTTCTATTATTGGCAGTATGATTGTACAACTATTTTTTTAATAGTTAAACATTTTAACAGAAATATACAAATAGATACTTTGTTATAAAATAAGAAAATCTAAGTAACAGCTCTGTCTTCTACAGCTACTTCTGATTGTGTTACTTAGGCTTTAAGCATGGTGATATTTCAACTAACATTTGATGCTTGGTGATTTAAGCACTGTGTGAAGTAACTTTACTTCTCAATTCTTTTTCATTTGAGAGATTAACCCAATATCTTCACTTGCATGCAATTTGGTGCCTTTTTCTCTTAACAGTTATTTAAAGATTTCCACACTTAGGAAGGTTTGTATTGCTTCCATGATCATCTCCTGAAGTTCATTCTGCAGTTGCTTTTGCAGTGCTTTCAGATGTGTACAGTGTGCCAAGCAGTGGCGTACTACATTTTCAGAGTAGCAGGAGACAGACTGGAGTGGAGATGACTGAAAATGTTAATATTGCAAATCATTGACTGAGTGCATTATTACAGCTCCTCTGAAGCCACTGAGAGGTACCATTTGCAGTACAGAGATAATAAATGAAGCTTTAATGCTTTGGCACCATTAGTGTGTTTTATGTAAACTGAAACTACTTAATTTGTGGTACATATCAGAGATAGAGATGGATATGTACGCTTGTGTACAGGTACCTTTTTGCATTTATCTATTGATTTACACAGGTCTAAAGTATATATAATAACCCGAGAAATTGATACCGAGAAGGTAAATAAGGTGTATAGGTTATTGAGGAGTCAGTTTCCAAACAGACTAGAATTCGCTACCCCATATTTGTACCCTTCTGCAGCTCTGTGCTTTTACCATCTCTCTGATGTTCTTTATATTCATTGTTAACTAGGTCATTTTAAACACTTCATATTAGAAACATGTCAAAATAAGCCTTCCAAAATCAGAACTGCTCGTGTTCTTGCTGAAGTCAATAGGAATTTTGCCGTTTCCTTACTGGAGTCAGGATATCATCCTATTTTGTTGTGGTTATTTAATTCGTCACATCCTACGTTATCACAAAATAGATTTACAAGCCATCCAGACCACTACCAATTGCTTCTTCCACAGTCTCGCAAGATGTTTTTCAAACAAGCAAACCGCATCCTGTCCTGGAGGGTGCTATGTCTGTAACCCAGTCTAATTGTTGTGCTCTCTTGAAGTGTATCTAATGTCATGATTAGGTAGGCACGTAAAATAATAATAATAAAAAAATACGAACAAACATATTCTGTTGTGAAAAGTATGAAATATCTTGGTTTCCCATTTTTTTGCACTTGTAAACTTCTAAACACATCACAGATGCACATTTGTTCTTGGAATATTGCAGGCACAGTCAAAATCTAAAATACAATAAGATATATGATTAAAATCTCTACACACAGATTTCTTCAAAACTCAAGAGGTTCATCCTGCAGTTGCTTAGTACCATTAGGCATTGCTATAGAGTGAAGTTCTTTTCTGAGAAATTTGTTTAGCATCCCTACCAGACTTTCTATAAAGAGATTTTACAGGGAAATTTGGACAGAAACTGTTTCTGCAATTACAGCTAAATGGGCGAAATCAGTTTATCTGTCAGCAGATGTATCAATGTACCATTCCCTATGTACTTGAGTTACGCAGATTGTATACCCATTATTTTTACTAACATACCCCAAACCTTGCTCAGCTTTATCCTCTGAGCACCTCGGTGCTCGTGTGCAGAGCTAGAATCTGTGCCAGGGTCCCTGGCACGGTGCAGGGGAAAGAGAGGCTAGAAATAAAATGCAGTGCATTGTAGGCCCAGGACAAAGGGCTCATTTTGGGGTAGGTTACGTGGTTTTGTTATCCTGACCCATTTCATGCCAGATGGCTGGTATTTTTTGCTAATCAGGTAATCGGAGACTTTTATTCATGAAAATTGTGAATGCAAAGGAAAAAATGGACTTCTTTGTGCCCTGACAGCATTCAGAATGAAATTTTTTATGAAAGCTAAGCATGTTACAGGAAAAAATAAAACACTTCCCAAATCTCTGTTTTTTTCTTTTATGGTGTCTGTTTAGAAGACCTATGGAATGTAGCTAGTTAATAAAAAAAAAATGTAGGTTATGCTTGTTGCTTTACTATTTGGAAATACATGGAAATACATGCTTTTATTATGACTGATATCATACTGTGTTTTCTAACAAAAATTTAATAACCATGATTGGCATGTCACTGCCTTTAATTCCCTTGGATGGTACAGTATGCATTTCATGTCCGTTTCTGCACTGTATAGCTGAACTTGAGTATACACAAGCAGAATGAGGAAAGGGTAATCAATGTGACCGCATGAAAACTCTAAGGAAATACTGATAAGTAAAGCAGCTCATAAGTTCTGCATAGAGAATTGTTCACATTCATGGCTCCAAAGATTAAAATTGAGGCTCGCTCTGTCCCACCCTTGAATGACTTTCGGCGGTAGATAAGTGCACAGTAAAATTATGCTCACAAATCTTGTTACCAATCCACATTTGCCTTCGCTGTCCTATTATACCTACCAAAATATCCCAGCCCATTTAGGCCATTATTCTGAAATGTCATATTTCTTTAATAAAATCTGGCTTTTCAGATTTCATAATATTAGGTCCTGACACCTCAATATTGTTGTTAAGTCAGCCCTGAGTACCTGTGATAACTAGTCAGCATGCGCAGAATGTGGAGCACAGGGGATGAACTGTTTGGGACTGCTTTTTCCTGTCTGCAAATAACTTAAGGCCGATGAAAAATCTCAGGAAAATTCAAGAGCCCTAGCTCTTTTTTCTGCGTCATATATTGGCAAAATCCCGTATCAACCTAGAGCTGGGAGGTCAGAGCAAAAACTGTTTGAGAAAAAGTTGTGAATTCTGTCTTGTAGTACTTGCATGTTCTGAAAACTGAAGCAATATTAGTTAGAGCTGTTAAATGAGTTATTGGCCAGGGTGGAGGATTCTGCTGGAAGCTGCTGTCCTCTGAGAGCAGACAACGCACAGGCCACGAGTTTGTGTCCAGATATTCTCAGAGACTGTACGGAGCCCATGATCTCAGCGAATTCATCTTACCTCATTACAGCCAATTAAAAGGTTGGTGCCTAGTCTGAGCTAGTTGGGTTTCTACTATAGCCAAGTGATGGAGACAGATACCCCTGAGGGCACTTCCTTTCACCTCTCTGAGACATTCATGGTGAGGCAGAATGACTCACCCTCTGGAGGGATGTGTGTCTGTTTCTTAATTAAGGGGAGATGGATCATCTAGTTTAAGTTAAACACCTAACTTCAAGGTGTCTAAAATTAGTTGAGATGAAACTTACTGTAGAGTAGAACTTCTTTTATTTGGAGAGATACTCTCTTTCCATATGCTTTTTCTTATTATTATTAAAGATTGTGCATCGGTGTTCCAAAGTAAGTTATTTATATCTTTTGAGCTGACCTTGAAAATTAGAGCTCACACAGCCCTGATAAGGGTGATAGATGTGGGCGTGCTTTTATCAGGGGGGCATCCTTTTCTGATTCTTAAAATAGACTGGGGATATAAACTTATGAAAAGTCCCTGAAAAGTGGTGAGGAGGAGTGATGGGCATGCAAAGATAATGCTAAAATGAGCCAGTTAGTTAGCTACACAGGAAACTGAGATATCTCTGTGAAGGAGAAATGTTCTGCTTTGATATATTTTTGCAGTTGTATTTCTGCTCTGTGCCACAGAGATAGTAGAAATAGTGAAATGGATCATTACCCAGAACTGTTATAATGCATTAGTTTACTGAATATCTGGCAATCTTACTGTATATATACAGACATAAGCCTTATAAGTACAAACAAGGAGAAATTATTAACAAGTAGGTGGGAAATCAATGTATTTGCACATAAATTGAAAGTTCTCTACTGCATTATCTCAGCAGCATCTCACTGTGGCTTGAGGTAGCACTTGCATTCAGCTGCCAGTATTAGACTTCCCTCCTTCTCCATTTACTGTCACAACTTTTCTAAAGAGAGTGGCGCTGTTGATCCAGAAACTGCTCACATACTTAAAGAAGCAAGATCTGAAAACAAATAATTCAGCCATTATAAAAATGGGATGTTTAATAAAATGTTCTCATGCTTTGGCAGAGTATTGCGAACATCATGACAGAAAACCTTTTCTTGAGGATCACCATCTCCTCCACGTATGTCACTTTTCATCAAGTTAGGAATTAAATGACATCCCTTTAACAGCTACAGCCATTGCTTATACAGAAGGATAACATTAAGAAAGTGTAGATGTTGCTTAACAACTTGAAATGAGCAGGGAGGCTAGTAGCAAGTGCCAGGGCTGTATGCAGGCTTAACCAAATTGGATGTGTCTTCTGCAAAGGGTGGTGCTCATAAGCTATAGCCTCTCTAATCTCTCATGCAAATCCTTTCTTGAGCTATGGGCTACTTTGGCAAACTATCTTGAACTGAAGATGTCTGGAAAGCACTGAGCTGTCACCTGTCTGACCAGCTTGCTGATTTTTACTTTGGACTTCGTGACTGCTCTTTTAGCCAGTGGGTATTTGCAGACTGTTCTGTCTATGCACAACAGCTGTGTGTCAGAGATAACAATTTGGTTGTTGCTGTTCATGGTCCGAACCGGCAGCCCCAAGAACATAGCTGTAGCACCTTCACCAGTCTAAGAAAGAGAATGTTTCAGGTGAATTAGGAGAATATCCTGCAAATAGGGCAAAAGGTGGCTAGATTCCTGCCATGCAAAATTTGATGACTTTGGTGTATCATTGTTCCAGGTTCATGGGAAGTAGGCCTGTCAAAGGGATAACTGATTCTGCACATCTGAGTGTTTAATATCCTTACAAAGTTCAGCCTGCTTTCGCAGAAGTGAATGCCCTTTTAACACTTTCAAGTTGGAACATCTAAGAATTGGGACTGTCAGGTTCCCTAGATGGGTCTAAAAATCTATATCCCAATCTTTTTTTTAATATTGATACTAATTTCTCGTAGAGGTTTTGTCTGCTTTTTCTTCCCGTCCTCCTAGTTTACTCATTTCCTCTGAGACAACCACTTTCTAAATCTGAGCATAATAAAATCATCTTGGTTCATCCCACCAAAGGAATGGTCTGGGCATTTTTCTGATGAACCTAGCACAATAGTTTTCACTTTAAGCTCTTCCATAACCAGCAGAGAGAGGGGCACCTCCAAAGATGTCCCTAAACTTGAATCACTCTCAGGAGGTGCCTTTCTCTCAGTCGTGTATTGGGAGAACCTGTGGTAGTTCAGATCTCAAGCTGGTACCTACAGCTAGGTGCAATGAATCTGGGCCTCTGCTCTTAAACATTGTACTTGTTTCTAGCAGCTCATTCAGCCCGCCTTATTCATCTCTCTCTCGCGCGCGCTTTTTAAGGATTATTTAAACTCCCATTCAGTGCAGTCAAACTATTACTGAAGAGCTGAATCTGAAATAATCTTATGAAAATCAGTGAATTTAGGAGTGGTTTTTGTGCCCAAAGAATCTGCAGTAGTTCTAAGACAATCATTTCTCAGATTTGGTAATATCAATAGTTTAAATAGCTTACCCGGCCTGTCCGTCAGTGAGAGACGATCACCTTTCGTACCTGAGGTGCTGTGTCTCTTGTGATTGCTTAATAGCACACAAAGCACTACTGAGTATCCTAAGGAAAGTGCATAAGACTATGTACACTTTCTCTTGTCTCTCCCATTACATTAGAGGCAAGAATAAAACAGTTCAACTCAGAGGAAAGCAAATCACCAACTTGTTAATATTTTAGTGTTCTTTGGAATTGGTTTTAAGCCTCAAACTTAATTTGAATTGTAGCAAGCTGAACTCGGTGCTTTTTACAGTTCCACCAGAGCTGGTTACTCGCGTCAAGCCAGCGATGTTTCGCACTTCGGGTCCACTGTGGCAGCTGTGGTACACCTATCATACCTCACGGCTTATTCTTAAAGGTCTTGTTTTCTTGGATTAAACATTCTCTTATCTTACCTTTTGGGGGGCTTTACATTATGGTTCTTCCAAACTACCTTTTTAAGGCTAAAGGACCTCTTCAAAGAATACTTTTTAGCTTTATGATAATAAATTTGACCATGTCTCAGATAGATAGAAGTGTGACCTGGTGTAGACAACTGTTAAATTAACAAATAAAATGCACATTTTCTACTGTTCTTGTAACTAGCCAGCTGTTAAGTCCAAGTACTCAAATGAGGAGCAGGGCCGGTGATATTAAATGCCATACAAACAGGAGAGCAATCTAGAGTCCACTCTAAAGAACGTGTGTTGTAAGAATAACAGCTGAAAATAAGTGAGGAGAGAGGGAAGCAGCTCATGGATGAATAGAATTTTTTATCTCTGTTTATATTATTACATAAATATTTAAATATTGAACTTCTCTTGGCCTTGCTGCAGCATGTTAACTTATTTCTTGTTAGATACCGTGGCAGAAATTGCTCTTTGGAAAGGGCAGCGAGTCAAAAAGCAGCTCAGAGCCCTCGGCAGCCCTGCGGAGGGGAGCGCAGGCAGGGTGCATGTTGTGAGAGGGGTGCGTGGGTGTGCGGCCGGCCCTGCTGCTGCCGCTGCTGCTGCTGCTGCTGCCGCTGCTGCCGCCGCTGCCGCTGCCGCCGCTGCCGCCGCTGCTGCTGGGCGCACAGTGGGGCAGTGTTAGCAGCTGAGCGAGCTGTGAGGCCTGTGTCTGTCTCAAAGAGCTTGAAGTTAAAGGCTAGGAACTTGAACTCAGTTCAGTGAATTAAAGGAAGGATGCTCGGGACAAAAACGGCCTCCCAGCTGTCTCCTCTATCTGGCATACACGAATTGCTGCGACTGTATTTTATGCAGTGCTTTGATGATGAGGGGAATCTTCTCTAAACAAAGTCGACATTGAAGCTGGTGCTACAAAGTTATCTGTAACTGTTTCTCTGAACATGGCTGCGACACAAATGCCCCAGTCACTCCATTCACTTTATTGACAAGGCAGCCAACAATTTTACTTTGTCACTTAAAGAGAGCTTTTCTTCCCAACCCCTCGAGAGAGAAGTGGAGAAAGCAGAAAATGAGCACAAATTCTCTTAGCCTTGGTCTCCTCATGAAACAGTATCTATCCAGATATTACGTGCAAAGTCTATGAATCACTGTGAATCACTGTGAACCACTTTGCTTATAACTAGCACGTCATTCCTAAAGATTTAGCCTACAACCTTAAGGCTCAAACTAATAAATGAGCTGCTAAGGAGGAGTGTGTGAGGTGGGAGGACGGGACGCTGAGGAAGCAGTACGGGACCCCAGCTACGGAGGAATGGGCTCTGGATCCCAGCTTACAACACACAGGGTCAGGCACATGGTCCGTGCCCTCAGGGTGTGCGTAGACACAGTCCAGCACCTTTCTAGCAAATCCAGAGACTTCAATTACCCTTGACTCCAGCAACTGGCTTAAAATACAGCAATCTGCCTAGTCATGAGTGAGTGATGGAATTGGCTGGATTCTCCCACAGCTGCATCAGAGAGTTTAATCACCTTTTCCTGTAGGTTGTTTGTTCTGGTGTTGTAGCAGCACATCCTGGATTTGAAACACTTTTAAGAATGTCCATAGAAGAGCGCACCCTTTCCATATTGCTGCTTACAGACTTCATGCTATTAATTCCAAGAACGGAAGTGTACACATTTGAAAAGGAAATTAGAGCTTGACTCTCACACTGGTTGTGTACCACAGTAATTTCACTCATTTAGTGGAGTGTTTTACACTTGTATAACAGACTTTAGAGTCAGGATCTAACTAAACAATCAGGAAAATATAATCTTTTTTGCTGCTTTTGCTCATCCTCTATGTTTCTTAAAAGCTCATATCACAGGCTTTCTCCAAAATGTACCATGAAGAATTTATCAAAATTTACCAAAAAATAATCACAGGGTTTTTTTTCCTTTGCCATTGGTCAGTGTTCTTATAAAATTATGTAAACTTGCTTATTTCTTAATGTAAAGCAAAGGTGCTGTGGCATGCAGGGTAATGAAAAGTTGCCTGATGGGCTCCAAAGCAGCCCTGGAACTAGCCACTCTGTTTTTTGTAGCAGGATGTCCTTTCCTTTCCGCCTGCTCATTTATGCATGCACAAAAGAGCCACGCTGTGGACCCATCCCTGTCACTCTGGAGGTGCTAGAGGAGGCAGTTTCTGGAGCACGTCACGGAGCTGTTGGCTGGGTTGGTGAGGAGGACCTGGGAATAACGCGAGATGAGTAATCCTCCCTCCCTGCCTTCAGGGGCTGAAGGTTTTCCTTACGCGGCCCTTCCAGTCCCTGCTGGGCGGCCCGTGCCGAGCAGGGCTGTGGGAAGCGTTGTTGGGGCTGGGAGCCTCTGCCTCTGGGCCTCTCTGAGGACCAGGGACGCTGTCAGAGCAGGTTCCTTTTCCTGAGGCTAGTGAAAATTTCTCTGCAGTCTCATCTGTGTCTGTGCGGTCCTGAGTATATGTGAAGGTGCTAGCCTCCCAATCTATCTTTGCTGTTTGTGGCATACCTGACTGGTATCCATGCATCTGCTGACTCCGGGATACGGCAGTAGCAGCATCAGTTGTGTTTCATTTTAAAAACAGTAATAAGAGAATATGGTTTTAATGTACATTTTTAAAATGCAGTTTCAGCTAAACATTATATTTTCTGAGGATAGTTAAGCCAGGAGGAGCCTGAGGTTTTACAAAACTCATAAAGTATTTCTGAGGTTTATAAAGGTAGCTAGAATTTGGGGACCTTTTCCCCATTATTCATCCGTGTTATTTCAAACTGTCATAGTCCCTCTAATAATGCTTCATTTTTATAAAACGTGTTGTCCATGCATAGTGGTGGAGCCTGGTTTCTTCATCGTTCATATCTTTTGGTGATCACCCATTCTGGTCCTCTAATGTCTAACCAGAGGTGAACTCACACTGCAATCTTCATGGACACTCTCTCTACCTGGCTGCCTATTTTCATATGAAAGAAAAAAAAATAGTCAAAATTTAAAATCTTTGAGACCTCTAGCTTTCTTTCAGATTTGGTTCAAATTAGCCAGCACGTTCAAAAGCTATTAGGTATGTGCACGAATGGAATAAATTACCATAATCTTAATTTGTTATGAAGTCAATTTAAAATCTAGTGTCAGAGTAGTCTGTGTGTGAAGGAGAAAAAAATGCTCTGTTTTCTTTCTCCCTCTCAGTAGGCAGTCTGTACACAGTACCCATACTATATATGGAGAAGCGTATGTATCTGTATAACCATATACATATATATTATTCGTATACATAATCTCCACAGCTTTTACGGTTCAGGTCTTTTCTATCTTCCTCTCAGATGATTTGTTATAAGTTTGCTATTTATCAGGTTTCTTGGAAATCTCTGTCAAAGGCTTTGTGTATTTTCTTGTTTACATGCTTGCCATAGAGTGATTTTATTTTTATTTTTGGTGTGAATCTTGAAGATCTTAGCCTTTGTTGAAGTATAACTCACACACTAAATGTAGCTAGACTTCATAAAAGTTAAGAAAGTATCTGGCTCATGGAAAGTAGAATATTTTCCAGGGCTGTAACAAGAGAAAACTCTTATCTGCAAAGTTTTATAACACTGACCTGGAAGCCTCATTCTTTCTGTTATATTTGTCCAAATCAATAGCCAGTTCCTTAAGGAGTCTGAAACACAGACAGGACAAGTGAGACAGAAAAAAAGATTAGACAAGACTGTTTGTTTTATCTTTCTGTTCATCAGAATGAACCTGAAATACCAAATAGGCAGTTTATTTTTGGCTTTTCAAAGCTAGATATACATTTTTTGAGTATTCATTATTCTGCCTACACACGGTAAAGGTTTTACATAATGCAAACCTGAAAATAACATTGCTTAGCTAGATAGGCAAAGAAAAGCTTCTCTGGGACAACCATTAGATTTTGAATTTAGAAATACAAGTTTGTAGCTGGGCAGTCACACAGTTCCTGTATTTGAATAGGGTGGCATTATGCAAGAGGCCAAAAAAGCAAAACAAAATTAACTGTTTGGCATACTTCGTAGAAATTCAGTTAGGGAGGAAGAAGAGAATTTAACGGTCACAATATTAGAAGCAGCTGTGGATACCTTAAGCAGGTTTAAAACTTGTGCATATGGCTTTAAAAGCAAACAGGGAGGAGTGCTGGTGTTGGCTCATATACTTTTTGAGTGGCAAGGAACATAATATTTCAGTAAGCCTTAGTCAAGCTGTTTTAATTAGCCTACAAAAGAAAAAAGATCTTATGAACTGAAAACATCTTGCACTGAGTGGGTAAACTTGATCAGTTTAGTCTGAATTATTTGGCTTCGGTCGACATGTCTTATTTGATGTTTGTTGGCCTTTGTACAACTGCAGAAGAGTCATGTAGGAGCGAGGGGTTGGAAAGTGCTGTAGACCATTCTTTTCAGAGACATTTGTCCCTCAAATTTGCATACTTGAGCCAGAGAGTTCAGGGTAACGCTTTGAAAAATAGTGCTTCTTGAAGCAGAGCCATATTTATCTGGCATGAATTCATATACAGTGGATACAACACTGGCACAATTACAAAAAAGGAACTGATTACAAAAGTGTATGGAGTGGTGGTTTTAATAGGGTCAGAGTTTATTAAAATCATAGCAAGCAGAAAAGGAAAACTCTTCAGAAAATTTTGCTTCTCCTCCCTGCAACCTTTCTCCTATTTATATATTTGTCTATCTATCTGTCACTATCTATTTATTTAGTTTTAATTCCAAAGAGGAAAAGAAAATGCAGAGGAGATCTTTTAAGTATTTCATCGTTATCAGGCTCTTCAGCCATCAAAAAATCAAAAGATCATTGGGGCAGACAGCTGTTTCTTCTTCAGGCCACGGTGGTGAAGGCAAGTTGTGGATGATAAAAATAAAGAGTCTGTGAAATTCTGTCAGTCATCCTTTCTCATAATAGCATCCTTCAGACAGCATTTGCGGCATACGCAAAGACCTGGAGTTACTGTGAAGGTAAAATAGCAGATCCAGCCTTCCTAGCTTTTAGGGCCTAATTTAAATTGTTGGTGAACTGAGGCCAAAAGTCTCGTATATGTGTGTGTGTGTATATATATCTTTATATATATATATATATATATATATGACACAGATGTCTGTCTCTCTATCTATCTCTGAGTTAGAAAAGGCTGTGGATGCCTGCAAGCGTGCAGAGACTGTCTGACTTAACCTCTTCATACATTAGCCACCTGCTGCATAAGCAATAGGACCTGTAAAATACAGTTGCAGAAGCATCCTGTTCTTTTTACTTTCCAGACAGAAAAGCACTGCAGCCAATTTTTGAAAACTGAGCAGGAAGCAGAAAGGACGCAATAAGAAAAGCCCTCTAGAGATTTAAAGTGTTTTTCCTCATGGCTGTTTACTGTTCTGTCAAAAGGTATAGTTGTGCTCTTACAGCATAGGGTAAAACTCCATTCCTCTAAGCTATTAGAAAAATTGTTACTTGGACATGGTCCAAAAATTTACTGCGAATTATGGGTGGACCCATTGTTTTAAAGTAAATTGTTCTAAAGTAAATCTCTCTTACTGCAAATCACAAAGTAATTCACGCTTAATTCCAAAATATATTTACATGAATTGAAGATAATTCTTTTTTTTTTCTCTTCTTTCTCGTGTTCTCTCAGTAGAGATTTGGTATTCTTGCAGGTTTTTTTAACTTGGCTTTCTGTAACTCTTAAGGGGCTTCTCCAGATGTTGGATGCTCATTAAAATGAATTCTGTTCCAGTTCAAAAGTCTTTGGAGGAGTACTGAGTAAGGCAACAGTCGATTGATTCCCTCGTATTAGACCCAATGTTGGGTTCATTTCATGTTCAGCAAGTAAAATTGTGCAGCTGTTAGCTCATTTCTCAACGGTGCTTTTGGCCAAAGAAGACGTGTATGTTCTACTGCAATTCTTTACAGTTTTTGTGGTAAAGATAAAGGCCCATGCAGGATGCTTTTTGCTTCCTTCGATCACTGTCATGTGACTCTGATGCACCAATGATGAATCACTTTTGAGTCTGTATTGACAAAATAAGTTTTTCTGCCATTGGTGAAAGAGGTTGGAAACTACAATATGCCCAGACTCTGCTGAGTCTGCTGAGTAATTTGAGCATGTTTAGATTGGCTTGTTTTTATGTTTGGGAGAAGGAAAAAAGAGAACAAGCGTCAGTTTTTAAATTCATTTTATGATCAGGGTAATCCCACTTAAAGTAAGAACATGCTACAATGGAAGGAAGTAAATTCAAGAACACAGAGGTTATATCCTATTTCCTTTGCTTTTTATACTAGCACATAGTAAATTAATAGATTGCGCTAAAGACATGGATAGGGTTTTTTTTTCTTCCTCGGGTAGGTAAATAATTGTTTTCAGACCTGATTGCTAACTGCAGGCATTCTTTCTACCTTATGCATGCATATGTAATCAGGTATGTAATTTTTGGATTAGCAGCTTGTTTACTCTAGTAAGTTTTTATTTTTATCCTGAATGTTTTTTCTGTTTGTTAAAACAAAGTGATTACTGTGATCTTGTAAGACTATGATAATGCCAAGGGAATTGTCCCTTTTAAAAACACTGCATGTTAAACAAGCTTCCAGAGGGTAGAGCCAAGCATGTCAGGTTGGTAAATAATACTCAGAGGTTTTTAACACCAGTCTTAAGTAATCATAAGGATTCTGTGTCGGGAGATATAGGAGGAGTCAATGTACAGGAGATGGAAAAATGGAAAAGTCTGTCCCAGAAATGTAAGAAGGCTTGTCCGCCCCCTGCAAAAATTTTGGATTGTTGATTTACATATGAATTTTATTTTAATTTTTAATTTAATTTTAATTCTGCTGTTTCATCAGAAGAAAAAAATAGTTCCTGTTGAAAGCTATTTCCATCAGATGGAAAGGGTCGAGAAGGAAGGCTGCCTTTTCTCCTAAGAACAGAGTGTTGCCAGGACTGCTCCTGCCTCTTCACTCACTAGCACATCTGTTATTATAGCCCTTGTATGCTGGGTCGTGTGCTAGTCAGCCTGTCTTCTGTGTTAAATCTTTTAATGTACTAAATCTTACTGTGTCAGATATTCTTTACCTTTGGCCTGTTTCCATTGAATCTAGAGCCTTTGAATTTTCTTTTTGGGAAAGAATGCAAATTCTCTTGGCATAAAAAATACAAGATGCTCCTGGCTGGCCACAGGCAGCATTTGAGGACACTTTTAAAGGCCCCTTGGGCACAAAGAAAGTTGTATTGTCTACAGAAGGAAATGAAATTATTGAGCTGAAAACAATTAACACTTAAAGCAAGATACAAAGACAGTATTATAAAGCCACCTAAAATAAAGACATTTGGCTTTAAGGCTGAAAATGTGCTTCGAAAATAGCTTTCCTATCGCTTGCCCCATTTTGATGACTTACTGGGAAAAGCCTAAATAAATGAAAGAAGATCCTGCTCAGTCAAATCTATAGCAAATCCTTTAAAGCATCCCTGAAAATAAGGCCTCCATTCACAAGCCTGTATTTTCTAGCCCTGAACGACCCTACATGTTTATCTACGTGAATAAATTACCACAGTGCAACTAATCCAAGGATCTGGATTTCCCCTTCTTTGCTCTCCTGTGGTCCCTGCTTGTGTGCGTCTTTCATTCTAACATAAATACAAGCAATCCTTACTGCTGGCATACGTCACAGGCGCTGATTCGTGTTCCCAAGCCTCAGTTACTCACGCTCCTTTGGTTTTAGCAGGGCACAGGGACTGCACCAGAACCTCTGGTACTGCGTGTACCTGACGCCAAAAGGAAAGGTATTTTTGCAATGACTTCAAGGGGGCCTTGATTAAAGTAGAAGAGAACCGGGGCAAAATTCACGCGTGACATCGCTTGGGTTATGTTATCTGTGTGTGCATCTGGGAGCCATGCATGTCCAAGGACAGACTTTGGTCCTTTAACACTTTGCCAGGAGGTAAGGATTTGAAAGTCCCAGTGGCCTCATGGTTGTTATTCATTCTAATGAAACTATCTAGCACTTAGAGAATTTATTTATAACATATATTAGGAGTTGTCCTTTTAAGCTGCACAGTGCACAGCAGCAGTGTTGTGGTGGTTGGCAGGTATCCTTGCCTCACTCAGGCATCAAACTGTTGCTTCTTTGCCTGAAATTCCTGCTCAGGGAAAGATTATACTTACAGTTGCCATTTGGTTAGCCATGATCTTCTGTTTTCAGGCAGCAGGGAAAAATTAGCAAACTGTGTTTGGAATCTGATTTGACAGTACTGTTTGTTGTGTATAGCTCTGTGTTTCAAATCTTTATCAAGTATAAAAAAACCCGTGTAATAATAGTTGCATTTCAAAATATGCAATGTCTTAACATAATAGACTTGAGCATAAGGATATTTTGTATAGATGCACCCAGATGTAATTTCCTTGCAGTCTAATTTTCTTAGTAAACTTTCTTCCCTGCTTTGTATGAGGACTTGTTTCCTGATAAATATTTGGATACCATCTTCATACTGTTTCTTTATGACTCTCACTCTCTCTGTCGGACTGTAAGTGACAGTGAAACCTGTAATTTACTGCATTTGTGCAGGGCCTAACACTGACATTTTTGTTTTCCAGGCCTTCTTTATCAATAGTAAAGGCATGATCTTTGGATCAACACACAACTTCAATTAGCCAAACGTATTCTTTATGGCACCTATTATTTTTCCTCGAGATACTACTGAAACAAGTTATGTCATCTTTTTCTAATGTTTGTTCCGGTGGTTTTACCTCTCACAGTGACTTCAATTTATCAAAAAGATATATTCATTTCCTTTCCTGTCAATGTATCTACTCTGAGGGTATGATTCAACTTACTACTCTGCTGCAGAAGTCTGTACATATCCACAACTCTCCACTTATAGGCTTATGAAGGGAGTGTTGGGACATGTCTTTGTATCCATTACATTTAGGTGTACTTCAAGATGCCTGGGAAATGCAGGGCTCCGTCTCTTGCATGGCGCTCTGCAAAAGCTCATCAGTTGTCTGAGGCCCTAGTCTGCACCAGCAGGGTACTGTGAATTGGATAGGCTTCATAACCCATAGTCCTGCGTAAAGGACTTTGGAGTCAAGTCTTCACCCTTTCCTGAGCCCAAGAATAAAGCTTTATTCCTAACAATTTTTGCATGTCTTCCTTTTGAACAGGAGGAAAATTAAAAACCTCACAGAGATTGCAGTCACAGCAGAGGAGAAGGACCGGTAATCTTTGATCCCTACAGTAGTCTTGGGATGGAGCAGTAATTCAGATTCTCACTACTCCAGGCCAAGGGGAAAGACAGTCTCCCGCACCTCGGAAGCCGCTGCAGAGGGGCAGAGCAATGGCCTTAGCAGGCACCAGCCCGCTCAGGCTTCCTGTGTGCTTATGACCTGATTCCCTCTTCTCTACCACCCACTCACATCTGTTTAAAGATTTGGTAAAGTTTCATCTATCAGCACAGCTCCAGAGACTGCTCAGAGATCCCCTTTGCAGTGTTTGTGACCTAAAAGGAGCTGCTTTGGCACCTCCGTACTTGCTCCCCACTCAACAAGAAATAAAAGAGGCCTCAGCAAAGGTGCTGGCTGCTTTTCTGGTTTTGTCTGTCCCCTACTGAGAGCCTCTGGGGAAGCTGGCGTTGATCTGGGAGTGGAGGCTAGCTGGGTCACTGACCCTAATTTAGACTTTCTAAAGTACATTTCCTGAGAGGCAGCATGAGGCATCACTACATATTACAAAAAGCATGACGATGCTCTCTGAAAAAGCAAGCTGGTATGCGCAGGGTGAGTCTAGTGGGTATAGCTGTCTTTATTTTTCTGCTTTATGTAAAGTATTTACTCTTCGATCAATAAAAGAGCTTTTCAGCTTCATACATCTTTAATTTTTTTGTTAAGCAGTCACACTCGGACTGAAAAGGAAGGTATTTACTCTCCATAGACTTTATACATCCCAGGACAGGGAGGTGTGAAGTGTATGAAATACAAAATTTTGATATCTACCCTTAGTAAGTTACAATCATAAAAACAGTGTGTAAATTTGTAGAATATACCGAAAAGAATTTAAATAGCTACTTACTGAGTTACTGTCAGGTGACTGGTACAGACTGCACAATCCATTAAAACAATCCGTAAAAAATATATATATATTTATCATGTATATATATTTACACTAATTATATATGTATATACGTGTATATGTACATATGTGTAATATGGGTATATATAGAAAATTAATATTAATGACTAATGGCAAAAGCACAACTTTTAAAGATAGTTAGTCTTAGTAGAGATCAAGTAGCATCCCTGAATCTGAAAGGTGTAGAATTGCAGAGAGGAGAGAAGGGAGAATTGTTTCTACTAGAAAAACAGAGGAATCGGGAGAAGTGGATATGTTGGCACATCTGGTAGATGAAAAGGTCTGATAATTACTGCTAATCAGAAACATTTGTTAAGTGTTTACAAATATGTTTCAGCACTGTATAAAAGTATGAGAGTACAACACTGAATGAGTCCATTAGATTATTTGCATATTCTTTATATCGTAGGCCATTTCCAGTCACCACTGTACTGAGCCCAATAATTCTTGTATAATTATATCATATAGTCCAAAGTAATCACACAGTCTTTTGAAATTTGAAAACTTTAGGAAAATCAACCAGTTCCCTTGGTAGCTTGTCTCAGTGTCTTCAGCTCCTGCGTTTGATCCTTTTTTATCCTGTCTCTGACAGATTAGAAAGCCTGGTAGTGCTTGGGACTTTCTGCTTCAGGGGGTATACTTACAACTGAGTCACTTTTTGGGTTGCTGCTTGAATGAAAACGGATTGTTCTCCCTACATCTCTTAACTGTAAAGCATTTTCTGCAGATTAGAGATCAGTTATGTGGCTGTTTTCTGAATTTTCTTCAATCTTTTCTTTGCATTATTGACCATTCACTAATCCTTGCTCTTCTTTCACATTGTATCAATGGTTATTTTATTTTTTATTTTTTTTAACTTACTGATATTACTGAAGAAGTTAAACAGGATAGCATGTAACACTGACCCTTGCAGAACCATTTAGCCAAATCTTAATCCACTTGAAGTGCAACATAGATATGATGAAACTCAGATATTGAAGGGGACAGAATTAGTAATCCTGAAGTCTAAGCTGCCTTATTTCAGTTTTGTTTCTAACACAGAGGATATTGGAAATGCCAGCAGTCCTTCTCCTCTTGAATGATTGTGGTTGTCATCTTCCTGAATGGGCAGGTGAAACAGATGGTGTGATATGCACCAACTGGTTATGCTAAATTTTCTGTTATTATCTATCATCATAGTATTTGTTACAGTGTAACAGCTGAGGAATGTATGGGTTTGACCATTCTGGCCGGCTGGCATTTTCTAATTGGTGCCATGCCGCTTGTCTCATACTGATGTTGGATACGTAAAAGGGATGCTTATAGACTGGCCTCATCTGTTCATTGGAGAACACTTTGGCAGTTCTAGATACAGGGTCTCATGTAGCAAACCACTGAGGCACGATCTTATTTTTAAGACTGAAAGGCCCAATTGAGTTCAATGGGACTGTGCCAGTGCCTGAGAAGTTTTGTCAGGCAGCTTCCCAAAACCTTTTACCCCCCACAGGTGCTTTATACCTTGCAAATCCTGCTCAAATCAGTGTCAGGTTCTCTTCAGCGTACATGAAAATCAGGTGGCGAAGATTAAAACTTTGGCTTAAGAGCTACCCTAAACCTTTAAAAAGAGCGAAGTGTCTGGGTCTCTTTTAGAAAGCTACTGGGGATTAAGTAAAATGCTTTTGTAGATATAACTCTAGGAAATTCCCTGGCAAGCACTGAAACTTCATGGCTTGTTACAGCTTTTAACAACCAGATCCTACTGGATATATGTAGCGTGTAGTGAGATTTATCAGGGAAGATCAACCTACTTTTATTGCTAGAATTCAAATGGTGGTGTCTTCAAAAACCTCTCCTTTCTAATGTGCACACTGGCGAAACAGTGTCGTGATCAACTTACAACCCAAACGTCTCTTAAAGACTACCTAGCATCCACCCCTTTCTTTCAATTTTTACTGAAGTCATACGTAGTGAATAGTGCAGTAGCACTGCTCCACTGGCATTTTGTGGATAATGATTAGCTGCTAGACCTGCTCTCGCGAACACTTAAGCCGGGTTGTCATTCCTGCCCCTTCTCCTGCCGCTCTCTCTCACTGTGCTAGCACAAGTATTTGTGTAGCCATGTAGCTAAACAGATAAGAATTCATAAACTTTTACCAGAAGCTAAATAAAGTGACTTAATCTGTATCTGTTCTCTGATGCAGTTCACAGACTCCTGTAAGAGGAGATGAAGGGAGGAGTAAGCAGTGGGAGTAGGGACTTTTGAAACAGTTGTCAGTTTATATCAATTTAAAACATTCCTTAGGCTAAGACTCAGTAACATCAGATTAAAAATAAAAACACCAAATATAAATATGGGAGGCTTCTTATGGCTGTATTTATGTCCCTGATGCATAGGAAACTCTGCTTTTTGAAAGTACTGTGGGTAGACTCTAAATTACTGGTGCTATTTCCTAAATTTATTTGGAATCATTTGAAGATTGTCTGTTAATCAATTCTGAATATCCCTGATTTGAAAATAGAGCATTATATTTTTACAAAATAAAGCCTTTGGAGAGAGAAGTCATATGTAAGAATTAAATAGGAAAGAAATTTTATTGATGATGCAGGATACTGAATATTGAAAGTTTTCACAGAACAGCTGCCAGATGAAGGAACAGCTCTAAAGGGTCACGAGTTTGAGTTCTCTCTGTGCTGATTTACCTGTCTACCGAACTAAATGATGAATCCTTTGTGTGGCTTTTTCTAGGATGACAAGTGTACTTGTATATGTCAATATACATACACAGGTATTTCTTACATATATATTAATGACTGACCAGAGAAGGTCTTTTAGGAAACAGACTGTTTGACAGATAACTTCCTCCCACTTGCAGAAACTCAGTAGTCAACCCTATGAAAAGATGTAGCAGTTGCCACCAATAAATGCCAAAAAGTATGCCTCAGCCTGGAAATAGGATGGGATGTATACGCTTACAGCAAAAAGAAGGAAAGGATGCAGACAAGAATTACACCAGTTAGAATTACCTCCATAGCAGAACTACCATCCTCTATTCTTGTGTGCACATGTGCATGCTCATAAAAGCACTTTGAGATCATTAATAACTGTAAATGGTTTAGATCCTCAACCTATATTTTATTTGAAGAACAGCATTTTTGCCCTTTTCCTTTCAAAATAATGCAAGTAGTGTGTTTATTGGAAAGTGTTTCTAGGCCTTCTTAGGGCATTTATAATTGCTATAGGACTATGTGTGACAAATATGCATGTAAAAAAGATCTGAAAATGCAGAGTAGTGCCATAACCTTTTCTTGCCCAATCATTCAGTAAAACTGAATCAGCTGGGATCACCTCAGACCTTCAGGTTCTTCACCCTGGGCCTCTCACCTGCAAAACTATCATTCCTTTCCTCTGCCTCAGCAAAGAGGCAGCCTGCCTGATAACTAGTTAATACTTCTTCCAGGAGCCTCTAAACTTGCTTTAGATGTCCTCTATCCATCTAGCTAGTTCCAAAACTACTTTTGTTTAAGGTCCGATAAGATGACAGCACAGACTTTAAGACTGTAAAGCTTTAAGAGTTTTTTTTTGTAGAAAATAGCCAGGGAGGGAGGGGGAAAATGCAGCTTCCTAGGATCTTTTTTTCCCTCAGCATGCAAATTGCTCTATGTGGCTGCAGAGTCCATCCATGAGAAGCAACTTATTTAGGATCAGGATGCTGAAAGGTGACCATGAGATTTTGAGTGAGCTGAGTCAATTAACATGAGATTCGTAATGTTTCAAATATTAAGCACAAAGATTAAAAATATAAAAGATTAAAGCTGCTTACAGTATATTAATATAGATGATTTGTAATGAATGCCTAGGTGTATAATGAATGGAAGCTTCTTGATGAGGAATTCTATTATTGATATATTTTGTAGAACAAACTAGAGCTGATCCTGTGCTGGGTCTCAGAAATTACGGATGAATTTTCTTGTGGAGCTGACATTTAAATTAGCAGTAATACATTCATGAAGTTATGTAGGAAGCTATATAAAGAAAGGAAAAAAAAAGAATTTAAAGTCCTGCATTGAAAAGAAAGAAAACGGTGTTTCAAAGGAGAAAGAAACATATATTTGGAAGAAAGGAAATATTTTAGTTGAGTGACTTGATTTTTCTCTTTTAAATTAGTCTGAAACAGAATGAAAAGTAGGTGTGTGTTTTTGTTTGGGAAATGTGAAGAGAATAATTTTTGATCATTAAGAACTGGTCAGAAATTTCCAGGGCTAGTCATAATTTCTCTCCCTTTATTATTACTCATTTTATGAGAGCTGTTAAGCAGATTTATGAACTGAATAATCCTTTTGAACTTTCCGTATGACTAGTTACTGACTGTCTGACCGTAAACAAAATCTCCTCCGTTTTGCTGAGCCAACTCCCACTCCCCTTTTTCATTTTACTTCTTTCTTCACTCACTCACTATGTCTCTTGCCTGCCTCTTGGGATGCGCTGTCACTTGGGAGGCATTCGCTAGCTGAGCTCTTTGCCATGTCTTCTCCACCATTCGCATCAGCCCAGGCGCTTCTCCTCTCACACCTTTCACCACCCCCTCCACCGGCATGGAGCTCCTGAGTGAGGAGGAAAGATGGAGAGATTTTTATGGACATGTGCTTCTGAGGGGAAAGAGTACTTCTGGCTCTGTAAAAGCTTTCATATTTCCCTGGTGTGCTGGCCTTGATGGGAGAAGTATAGACTCTTGGCGTTCATTTCAAAAATGCAAGAGAGAGAAAGAGAGAGAGTAATGTGGACTTTGGCTTACTCTGGCTTTTTCTGATGGAGTTTGTTTGGAGGCTTCTGGACTTGTCAGTTGGCTTGTGCTACACTTTATCCAGCTAATTGAAACAGTCTATTCCACTCTTCAGCCCCGACAGAAACTGCCTGACAAATACCTTACGCAAACAAATGGGTATCACTTAAAAATGTAACCCTTACGAGTATGAAAGAGTTTAGAACCACCAAATAATAGGTGTCTATAATGTTTGTACAAATATAAGACTTCAAAGAGGAAATATCATTAAATTATTTAAATATTTAAATTATTTATCAGCATGATTTTTGCATGCATATATTTGTTAGGCAGTGGTAAAAATAATGGAAGGGCCTTGTGTGAGGATTGGAGTACAGGATCTAGTTAACTTTATTAGTGGCATGATTAGGAATCATGGAAAGGGAGGGAAGAAAAGTCTTGAAGAGGAACTGAAAAGGTTACAGAGTCAGTCAACTGCAGAAGGTATTTTCCAGGAGGTGGCAGAGACAGCGTGGAAGGGGAATTAATCCCATTCAGAGGCAAGACACAGCAAGGTGTTGGAAAAGAAAGACATCTGCTGGTTAAGGAGTATGTAGATTGGCAAGAGATGAGGTGGGACAACTGAAGGAATGGCTTTTAATGGCTCAGAGGAACATATTTTAAATGATATTTTGGAACAGAACGGAGTGAAGATTGTAATACATTTTGATCTGAATATAGAAAGATGATGCCAAATTAGGAAAAACTGAACTTTCTGGAATGGGATTTAATATTGAGGAATGAAATATTCTATATGAACAGTGGAAAAGGGCATGTAGGTTTTTCAGAGCTAGGCGCATGGTTGTTAAAGCAAGGCTAATGTGAAAACTGAGCAAGATTCCAGATTTAAGCTCAAGCCCCCAGTTCTCAATGCCCGGTGCAGAAGTTGGATGTGAATTGAGGACTCTCCTGTTGGAGTGCTCATTAACAGTGGCCCAGTTACTAGCTGGTGGGACAATGATTGTATTAAGTAAATGTGAGGTGATCTATCTTGACCTAAAGGAAGTGGAAGCAGACATAAGGTAAAGGAAAGGTCTCAGTGTGTTTGCCAGCTGTTTGAGGTGATAATCCTTTTAATAGAGGGTTTCATCTTGAGAGAACTACTTTGAAAAAAGCCTAGTAGTAGAACCAAAGAACAAATTAGTTAAACCCGAAAGGCAGTATAGTAACGGTGAGATCGCAAATTGCATCTCCCATCTAGGATTTAAGAAAGCAATTCATAACAATGTCACTTCACTCCTTTAGACAGTGGCAGGCATACTTAACGTTTTTCCTCAAAGATTTACATATGCAAAAAATTATGCAACTGTGGCTACCTAGAATATGCTCCCTCCTGGTTGAACTGAATAGCGATGGCCCCGTTTTCTTCTTGGGGCTTTCAGGGATTTGCCTAAGTCCCCAGAGGGGCTTAATTCTTTGGCCAGACTCCAAACACATCTAATAACAGACCAACAGCAGTGACTTCAGCATGTAGCACTATTTGCTCTTTCTTTCAAAGCATGACAGAAGGAGGACACATCTACTTTTTGCTTAATAGTGGAATGTTTTGCTTAAATGTTGTTGCACTTGCACCAAGAAACATGAGAACTGCGTTTTAGGCTGTTTTTCAGTCTAAATGCACAGACCCCCATTTGCTAGCAGAGTGCCCTTGCCATGCTGCTTGGGATGGGAACATCCATCAGTCGCTTTCTGTTGAAGTGTGGTGGAGCCAGGAACAGAGGATAATGGAAACAACTTTCTGACAGTATTTGGAAAAAAATCCTTGTTTCTATTCAGTGAGTGAATGGGAATACCTTTTTTGGTAGGCTTGACCTGTAAGGTAAATTGGATTATATTAGATTGCTGGATGAGAGGTGGTTAAGAACGGGAAGGGAGAAGTTTCTCTGCAGGCTGCAGCTACCGGACTGAGTAAGGGCAGTGCGGTGGCTGCTGCAATTGGTGCAGCACAGCCTGTGCAGCCCATAGCTGCTTCTCGCTGTGGGTGACTACTCAATGCACAGCTCGTCTGGAGAGAGGTTTGGTGAGTAATTAAAAAGTAAAAAAAAAATCCCCTTTGCATATGCTTCCTCCAATATACAGAGGAGAAATCAGTTTATCTGCATTTAATTGTAAATGATATGATCCCCATGTTGCTATGTACTTTTCATATATACTTTTATAGAGGATAAAACATGTTCCTACAGACTCACTATATTACAAAAGTCCCCAATGTAACAAACTTCTCTATGGAGGAATAGGTGCCTGAAAGCCAGATATATGAAATAACAGCATAAAGGCCTTAAATATTGCTCCTTGTGAAAGTTGGCTTTGCACAGTAAAAGTGAAGGGGTAGGCTTGATTTATTATTAACAGTGAAATAGAAAGACCACCAGTGAACAACTTGAGAAGATTTATAGCAAACATTACTTCTGTAGGATTAGATGACGTGATAGTTTTTATAATACTCTGAAATTTGTAAGAAAGAATAGAAATGAACAGCTTTCTTTGTGAGAACAGAAATTTCTGCAACCAATCCCTCCATTTTGTTTTTTGTTCTCCAGTAGGGCAAAATGGATTTAATATTAGAAATATGTTCTCTCTGGATCTAATTTCAATCTAGGCCACGCTCTTTAAATGAGAATCTGTAATCCAACTGACCGGTCTTGCAAAGTTCCCTCTGATATATCTGTAAACCCAAATATGTGTGCAAGTACAGACTGCATGATTTTAACTAAATTGGCTTGGAACATACATATTTTAGCTAAGCGAGTGTAGGATTTTGTGCAGTCTATATCACCTGCCTGTGAGTTCTGTTTTAGTTAGGAAATATCTGAATGGAATGTCTGTGAGAGGAGGAATAAAATTCAGTTATAATCAGTTATTAGAGGGTTTTTAGTGCAAACCACATTGTGAAGGGAATAACTATCATTCTTCAACTGGTTACTGTGAAGGTTACTGAAAATCTGAGATTTTTGGAAAAATGAAAAAAAACAAAACCCCTTCTTGCTGGGAAGCATTTCTCTTTTTTAATGGGGAAGAAAGAAGAAATAGGGATAATCCATAGAGATAAAGAGAAAATCATCTTTGACTGTTTAAAGCTTTAATTTAAAGCATTTCAAGAAGAAGAACCAAAATCTGCTCTCAATTATACATGAGTTTCAGTGAGTCAAAAGGGGGGTAGTACATGCACATCCAAAGGACTGAGTTTGGCTCATGGACAAAAGGAAAAGAAGAGACTTGAGAAATGCAAACTCCATATAACCATCATCATCATTATTGTAATAACACATGTGGTTGAATTTTAGAAAGTGTTTGCAAATGTGGTGACAAATGATAAATAAATCAGAGCAAGTGGCAGAAAATGCAGCTGAAGATATTGCTGTTCGGTAACAGGCGCAGTGCAAGGTCATCTGCAAATTTATGTGAGGCATATATTTTGGATTTAATTTTTCCAAGATCTGTTTTCATTAGCTGTTGAGTCATTCATGGATTTTTTGTAAATTACATTATGAGTATATTTACCTTGTAAGTTTTCCAATGAAATCTTATTTAAATTTTCAGATGTTAAAAAACCTTGAAAGCGTGAATTTGTGCCTAAAGAACAGTCATTATTTGAAGGTGTTGTATCTTTGTAATTCATATCGCATTAATGTGGTGGCCTCCTCAATGTCACCTGTGTAATTTCTGATTGAGAAGTGACTGCTGCATTTGTGGCTGGTTGTGCTCATGACTCCTTAAATGACCAAGTGTCGGTGTTGACAATCACTGTGCCAAGGTGAACTGGCCTAAGAGTTGTTGGCCAAACTATCCTGCTTCCTTCCACCACCTGCAAATGCAGAACACAAGAGAGAACTAAAATGAAATAAATAGCAGCTGTTCTTTTCCCTGCTTGATATGTTGGTCTTATACCAGAAATCTCCATGAGAGTTCAAAGTATTGGAGACAGGAAGATAGGAAGGCATCATGAGCTGTGTTAACTTGAAATAGTTCATAGAAAGGGTCATGTGAACAGAAGGGCTGTTGATGACTAAAATCGTGCAATCTGTTTTTGTGGCCCTAAGGGGAAATTATAGTAGTTCATCTTTCTAGAATGTGGCTGGATACTTTATAGTAATGTTTGGTAACCAAATACACTGTGTGGCTGTTTTTAACTTTTAGATAACGAAAAGATCAGTTAGATTATAAGGAATTACACTTTACAGTTCTTATGAAAAGCAATACTGTCTTGTTCTAAAAACACAGATGCATCTGTTTAAATGAGCTTCCCATAGAAATGCAAAGCTGAACTGTTCCATGAGGCTAAGGTGAAGATTTATAATCTTTTGGCTTTCTCACTGTAATGCAAAAGTTAGTCCTTCTCTTCAATAAATCCTGAATTCCTTTTTACTGTAAATATATGTGGAAATTGTCAGCAAATGCATATTTAAGTTTTCAGATTTGTTGAGCAGTATTAAAAAATATCTTATTCTGAAAACACCATAAAGTTAATATTTAAAAGACGTGATCAAGATTCACAAATATACAACGTATCATGCATCACTCTGTGTTTTACAGCCTCAGAGAGATTATGCACCTTATAAAATGAAGAACTGAATTATAATGAAAGTTCATATTCTGTAGTCCTCCAGTGAAAGTATGGTAATATATCCAGGGGAATATAACCTATATATTGAGCTAATTTCTGACTGAGAAACAGCTCCAAAGGCTGTTCTGCTTGTATGATTATCTCAGTGTCCAGTGAATCTCAAGATCAAATTCTGATCCCAGCTGCATTCACTGAAATCCTGAATATTTTTGTTTTAAAATTCAGGCATATGGAGCTGGTAATAAGTAGGGGTTTTTTTCTTTTAGTTATTTTCATGCAGTAATACTACTGCAACTGCAATCATCAGAATAACCTTTATTTATTTCCTGAAACTTGAGTCATGCTTCTGCCTTCATATTTTAAGTCAAAGTTGATAGTGACTAGTGGAAAGGGGAAGGGAGCAGGTTTCAGCTGATGATTCAAAATGCAGAAAAAATGGATGGGCCAGTGGATAATCCTGCATGATTCATACTGTTCTCTCAGAATTTGAAGAGTACTTGCTCTACTTGAAAAGAAGATCAGAGGCTTGGAACGGAAAAGCTTTGAATATTCATTTCAAACATACTGGAATACAGATACCAAATAATAACCACACCATCCTTAACTGCAGTCTTCATTTCACAGAGCTCTTTAGTTGCTAATAACCACACATTTTTAAAATATGTTTGATCTTTGGATGCAGAATGGAATCTCCTGCTTGGATCATGTATGTCTTTACTATTTTGTTTGAAACAGACAACACTGATGTAAAATTCATGTGAAAACTAAAAAGCCTATATTTTTAAGAATACCAATAACTCTTAAAAATTCATTTGTAAGGGTTTCATTGAATAAGTCTGCTGCTCATCGTGTCTGCTGCCTTGCCTTTTCTGTGCCAGGGATAAACGGTTAGCTCTGTTGGCATGACTGCACAAAACAAACCCCACAGAAACAGCAGTGTTTCATCACTGTAGTTTCCCCATTTTTTGAGTCTGAGCTGGATGTGCTATTTCACAAGCTGTTCACCAAGACCAAGGTCTGCATTGTTGCATGAAACATGCCATAGCTGGTTAAAATGCCCATTGTAGCTGAGGACTTAGCTTTATGTGTTGGTTGGTTTGTACAGTGAAACTGTCTTAGTTTGGTCTTGCCTAGGGTCAGGAATACTTTTTCCATTCAGTAGAAAAGCACGGTGTTGCAAATAAGATATTTTAAAATAAGTGATCCTATAAAATTAAGAACAAAAGTTCTGGAGAATGTTTCTATTTGTAATAAACTTTGCAAAATCTCTTTCTTTGAGGAAATAGATATGTTGAGCCCAAGCCAAAATATTTGGCATTATCCTTATGTAGATAAAAAGCACTGTAATTTTTTTTTTTCCAAATAGTAATTCAGTTTATTGTGGTAACTTGAATTATTAACATGGAAGGAATTTGGAAACCTATTTACCATTTGCTGGCTTTTTGCAGTTTGAGGGTGAACTTTCTCCTCCTGCAGTGGTTCTGCATATGACACTAAAGGTAAGCTCTAGCAAGGCATAATAAGGACTGTCCATAAAACTTTGCCTGGGCTGCCTCATCGAGGTGAAGTTGATCCTAGGTGAAGTAGGTCTTACTCAAACTGAATATTGCTTAATTATATGTAGAATCCTGCTAGATAATGATGCAAATGAACCAACATGCATAAATGCTAACTGCTGAGAAAAATTAATCCTCAGTTCAAATAGCAATTATGACTGCTCTGTCATAATCAGAAAGTAATGCCAAAGTTCTCCTACATTCACCAAGTAGGTTTGCATTTTCTTCTTGAGAGGGCAGGCAAATACATTATTTGCACACACATAGACACATATAGACCTAGACACGTTTAAGTAAAATTAAAGTAATTGTAAGTAAGTAAAATTAGAGTTATAGTAATGCTGATGAAAATAGTTGCATTGGTCTATATAGCCAACAGATGATCAAGATACAAAAGAAGTATTCAGAGAAGATAATGTAGCAGAGAAGCTAAACTGATTCTTTGCATCTTGAGTTTGCTGTAGAAAATGCTTTGCTAGAGCCCTGCTCTGTAAGGAACTCCTAAAAAGTTCTTTATGAAACTGGTTTGACTGGAGAAAACGTTATTATGAATGAAATAAAATGAATGGTAACAGCTTCCCGCATCCAGATACTGTTCACCCCAGTGTTCTGAAAAAAATCGCCTACGAAATGGAAGTAAGTAATGTCTCGCTTAACCATGCTTGGGAACCATGCGACTGCAGGCTGCCAAGTATGGTAGCAGTTTTTAAGCAAGTTTGCAGGGAGTGCTGGAGAACTACAGGCCTGGCGTCAGTACTGGGAAAATTAGCAGAAATCTAATGCATTTGGGCAGACTCAACATAGCTTTCTAAAAAGAAGTCTGGACTCCCAAACCTTCTAGAGTTCTTTGAAGGGGTCAGAAAAGATGAGGAAGGTCTAGCTGATAGAGTCTACCTTGATTTCCAAAAGGTTTTCAACATACTTCCTAACCAAAAGCATTTGAAGAATCTAACCAGCCATAGTGTAGAAGAAGAACTCTTGTATTTTATGATGTGCAATTGGTCAAAACGTGGGAAACAAAGTTTAGGAATATATGGTCAGTTCCCACAGTAAGCAGAAATTGTCAATGAAGTTCTGCAGGGATTGGTGCTAGAAACAGGAGCATAATTGACCTGAAGAAGGGATGAGAAGTGACCTGACAAAGTTATGTAAGCTATGAAGTTATTCAGACATGGGCTGACTGAAGACATTGCGGAACATTGTAAAACGGAGTGACTAACCACTGAAATAGCAGATGAAATTCTTCACAGATAAATGTAAAAGCAGACACATATGAAAAATCATCCTAAATTCACACATAAAATTATAGGGTCTAAGCTATCATTATGGTTCAGAAGTAAGACCTTCAGGTTATGATAGATAAAGCCATGGAAATGTCAGCTCAGTGTTCAGTATAGTTAGAAAAGCCAACTAAATATTAGGAATTATTGGGAAAGCAATAGAGAAGAAAATAGAAAACATCATTTTGCCATCCATACCATTGTGCTAATTCATGCAATCTTAAATACACACCTTGAATACTTTGTGCACTTCTGGTCTTTCCATCATAGTAGAAATGGAAAAGTTTCTGAGAAGCAAAGCAAGGATGAGCAAAAGTATGGAATGATTGCCATAGAAGTAATGACTAAGTAAACCTCAGTCTGCAAACGAGATGACCGTGAAAGAATATTGTAGCAGTCTGTAAAATCAAGAATGGCTTGGAGGGATTGCCAGTGGCTTGGGGAGAGGGAACAACCATTCCCTTTCTTTTCCAGTAGAAGACTTAAAAGGCAGCAAATGAAGCTGTAGGAGCCAGGTTCAGAACACACAAAAGAAGGTAATTCTTCATGTAACAGGTATCTGAGCTGTTGAATTGCTTTGGCAACTGCATATATGGAAGAGGCAAAATGTATCCTTGCCTTTTTTTTAATACACTTGGCATCCTGTTTTGGCTTCTGTTGGAGACTGGTTAACGGACTAGAAGATCTTTTGCTCTTACCTGGTATGGCCATTCTTATATTCATACCAAGTTTCGAACTACTTTTGACTATTTTTTGACAACATCAAGGAATCTACATTTGGGATATGTTTTTCAGTTACTTCGGTGTCAATAGGGAAAACTGAACAAAGTTCCCGTATTCAGCCAAAAAAGCAAGAGTCTTCTTTGCCTTTAAAGACAGTGACTTAGATAAAGATGAACCTTCTGAAGCCTGTTTTATCGATGCATCTCTGTAAGTGGTAAGGAATGTTCACAGCATTCTACAAAAGAATAGGGTAAGATTTTATTCTTTATTGCAGTTGAGTAAAAGTTTTAATTAAAAGACTAAGTGGAATTGGAAGAAAAGAAGAGAAATTCTGTTGAGTAATTCTGGTTCTTTCTTAGTGCTTTGTGGATTGCAGATGAATTCTGCTCCAAACAAGATGAATGAGAAAGTTCCTGAGAAATTGTTTTTCAGACGTCATAAGTGAAAAAATGCGGACTAGCAGAGTTCAGCATTGAAATATCCTCTTAATCTCTCCATTAGTCAAGTAAAACGTTAATTCCTTGCTGAAATACAACACAGAAGCAAGACTCATGATAAATATATCCTCAGGTTCATTTGGCTTGAAAAATCAGCTGGGAGAGAGAATTAAAAGTGTGCACATAAATAAGCAGTAAAGTCAGATTCTTAGAGAACACAAGGAAACAGCCTTCAGTTTGTTCTTAGTAAAACATCATGATGGGTTGATTTTGTCAGGCAAGGAATTTTTCCATAGAGAAGGAGAAGGCATGCCAGGCTAGATCAAATAAAGAATGTAAGTGTCTACAGTAGGATGATTGAAGCATTTCAGCCCAACATCTCCTGACACCTGACCCTTCAGTATCTTAAATTTACCAGATGTCTCAGTGCAACTTTAGAGTCCACTAGGAACATGGCATTTGGCTCCAGAACATGCCCAAACTGTGCTAATCTTCTGCCTGAGCCTGGTCAGAGTTTAGAAACAGGGCAAAAGAATATGTGTGCTCCCTTGTGGGCCAGATTAGAAGGTATTCTCACCACGTGCCTATCACAGAGGCTTTTCAAAATGCACTTGTTGCCACTTTTTTTGGCAGGGGGGAATGGGGCGCGTTGTTTTAGATAAAAGGATATGAATATTGCCATACATCCTTTTTACAACAGTCTGATGATTAGAGCACAGCTCAGGTGTGTCCTGAGAGGAAGAGTCTGAAGTTCTGACTCCTCTTCTATTCAGGGAGTCAAACCCACCTCTCCTACTTCATGCAGGAAAGCTGAAGCCACCAGATTATGGGCAAATGGAAAATGGGGATGCCCTTCTTCCACTGAATTTGCATTACTTCACTGCCAATAATGCAAGATTTGGAGAAGAACAAGACCAGATAGGTTAGTACATCCCACTGAGTCAGTTGCTTGTTTGAGAAAGAGGAGCCTTGATGACCAGTCTAAGGCCTGTTTACTTAGTGTCTGTTTAAGGCCAAAGAAATCCTGGAAGAAGGAACAAGCAAATCTTTTCAATATATTAAGTACAGAGGTAGGCACAATCCTTCCTTGGCCATCCCAGCTGTGACTGAAAAGTGTAAGCCCTGCTGAGTTCACAAATCCTTTGAGGCCCTCAAGAAAACAGAGGCTTCCCTGAGCCACTTACCTTGTGCCCCAGTCTTCAGAGTGCCAGACATACTCTGTGTTCATACTCAGTATTTCTGTAGCTTAGCCCTAGGCAGTTGTATGTCTGATGTGGATTATTAGATTGCTCTTCAGAGGCACCTATTTTTTCCCAAGCACTATATATGTAGCCTAGATGTCTAAGAAAGACTTCTGGATTCTATTTTGTAGCTAAAGGCTTAGAAGTTAGGCCCAGTAATACCTAATTTTTACATGCCTATGTCCTTTATTTGAAATGCTCTGATCCCATGCTTTGTTGGGACTCTTTATATCTCAGCCTGAGAACTTTGAATATGCTCCTTGATGAGTTTCTGGGAAACTGTGTTGATGAATGCATTCATACCTGTAAAGAGGATGATAGGTACTGTTCAACAAAACTCACAGAGGAAAATTCAGCTACTAGTTTAGTAATATTTCTTTTGGTATTCCCTGTCCAGATTTTATCTGTAGATAAAACCAGATTTCCTTGATGTGTTCCATAGATGGCAAATAATTAAGCTCCCCTGTACGTATCAGTAGATGTTGCCTATTGTGAGATAATTGCTTAGGAGACCAGGAGACGTTGATTCTTCAACTTACTCCAGAAAACTAGGTCATTGAGGGACACGAAATACTTGCAGTGGGAAATGGTGTGGAAAGAGAGGTCAGTAGATTTCTGCAGTGGGATATGATGTGGAAAGAAAGGTACAGGAGATTTCTCCTCTGTAACTGTAATGGTGGTTCCTGGAAACTCTGCACCAGTCTCAGCCAGAGGCCACCCCACTGCCCTAATGAGTCAAAATCCTGTGATCTGAACAGCCTAGGCTATCTAATAGGATATTTTATTTCCTAATGAGTCTTTAAAATCACGTTCTCTTTTTCTTCTCACTCCAATTTATCAGGATTGAATTTAATTGCTGTGATGACTTGAGGGAAAAAAAAGATAATTTAATGCATGGAGTTCTAGGTTATATCAGCTAATGCATATTAATGAATTCATGCTTTTGTAATCAAGCTAATAGTGAATTCAGACCCTGCTAAATACGGCAAAAGCCAGCTAAAACAGAGAGAGCTCTAAAAATTTTACAAGACAAAGTGGGGATTTTCACATAAGGTAGGAATTCCATTTGGGGCATATTTGTTTTGGCGAATTGTCATGAAGCATGAGAAAGAACACAGCATTTATATAAATAGGATATTTCTTTAATCTTGTCTTTTTAAAAAAGCTGATGGTTTTTACATGGTTTAAAGAGAATAATAAGCTCTTGAAAAAGATAATCTTTGTAATTCTGACAGCCTCAAACAAAGCAAAAATGGATCATGCTTAGATTCTAACTTACCACATAATTTAACACATAGTTTTGAGTTATATTCTCTGTGCCAATGTGACTTATTTTTGTGCTTTTGAAATGAAAGTCAGCTCTCCCTAAATACTGTCATTTGACCATGGCCCATTAAATCCTTCAGTGAAATAAAATTTGCAAGAGAATTTGGTGGATGGAATTCACTTGCTCCCAACTCCGAATGTCTGTGCCCCTGCAGCAGCTTCAAAAGCACTCCTTTAGGAACGTCTCTGCCACTGGATCCTTATAATCATATTTCTGAAGACAGCATTCATTTGTACATCTACTTTGTGTACATCCATTCATTTCTGTATACAGATCAAAGGCAAAAGGGCGTATAGTTGGATTTCTGCAGTCTCTTGGTTCCCAGTCAAAATGCTCTTAAGCAAAGCCACATTTTAAAGTTTGTATTAGTATACTAATGAGTTTTAATAGCACGCACCATTTATCAGTAACAATTACATGGTTTTCGGGCATTCTTATGTTTGACTTAGGCAGCTCAGTTTAATTATTTATTTCTCCAGTGCTCTAATTATCCTCCTAACTGTGCTTAAACACACTCTAAATTTTTTTTAAGAAAAAAAACCGCTAAAAAGACATCTCAGGAAAAAAAAGTCACAAATAAAGCTTACAAAATGAAAATTAGAAAATTAATAATAAAAATAGAAATGAAATTAATAGAAAACAAAAATTAGTGGAAAGCCAAACTAATGAGAACTGCATAGAGCCTTTTATTTATAGGAGGCTCCAATTCAGCTTTAGTCCAGATCAGTAGTAACTAGCTATGTGATGGCCTGCGTAGGATAAGTGTGTGGTCTTGCATGTGAACAGATGTTGATATTTCAGAAGTCTTCCCTACAGCTCGAACTAATTAATACCCTGCTGGAGATCACAGCAAGGAGGCCAGTGACTGAGATAAGCTTGGAGACTAAACTGTCCTCTCACCCAAGAGATGGCTTTGTCAGCATGCCTTGGGTAAACAGAGAAATTCCACTTTTTGCACATGCCTTTGATGACTGTTAGAGTCAGTTAAAAATAGAATATGTAAGAAAGGTCATTATTTTATAAACTCCAGTGTCCCAGGTGCTTGCCTTGATCTCACATAGTAGCTAGTTGATGAATTTGCATCTTTATAGTAGTGTTTCCGGATCATGCCAGCTCAGTTGTTTATAAATGTGTATTCATAATGACTGGCAATAAAAATGCCGTGGATACTTTAACCATCTTTAAATGTATATTATTTTTTCGAACCCCGTATCTGAACAGAGGGGTGTAAACTGCAGAATCCTAGTAGAGATCTCTTTCTACCTAGAGACAGGAAAAGCTGAAGTTACGTGCCTGGAAAACCTGCTGTTTTAGGGAGAAGCTTACAGTATTGTGAAAGACTTGAATGTGAAGAAAGTAAAGCACTTGACTGAATCATTTGTTTACCGTTCTGTTCAGTGGCTTCCGCCTTTTGGACCACTTCAAAAAGCAGTGGATGTGTGGGTACCATACTGATAGCAGCTAATCATTCTTGCCAGTGCATCAGATTCCAGCTTACTAACTGGAACATAAGAAACACTTTCAGGGTGCTGAGCAACTCTTCATTTGCCTTGATTTAATATTTGTGTGGTGAGATGCAGTCTGCCAGTGTAGAGAAGGTATATAATAAAAGAGGGGCTAGTCTTCTATGTTACGTTCAGAGTTATGGACTTTCCCGCTTCAGATGTTGACTATCTTAATAAAAAGTAATTTCTAACTGTCTGCATCAGAGCTGCAATGTTCCAGAAGCTTTTTGTGACCATCTGAGTACACCTGTACTGACTGTCAGAGCAAGGTATTTAGTGCTAAACTCTGTGAGACAGTATATGTACCTATGTATAAAGTAAACGTGGAAGATTTATGAAAGTGATCAAGAGTATTTTGAAGTGACTTTTTGAAATTTTCTTGAACAATCTCAATTCCGACACTTAAAACTGGTATTCTCAAATCAGTTTGGAAAGTATTGGCCGTTGTATGTAAATTATGGCCAAAACTATAAAGTTAATAACTCTGACATCATTTGATTTTATCTATAAACCTACAAAACTATGTTTCCTTCTACTCTGAAATATTCGTTCAGTCATGAGATTCATCTTAAAGTTATATCTGTAAGAGATGTTAGGTCCTCAAGTCCCTCTTCTTGCCTGTGGAAGAGTGTTTATTAATATATACTATATTTTTTCTTATTTGGACAGTTTGGGGAGACTTTAAATAAGTTGTGTGAACAGGCTTTGGCCTAACACACATAGTAACTAAAAAGGGAAGTAAACACTGAAGTGAAATAGGTTTATAGTGCTAATATTGAAATGCAAACGCAGCACTTCCATTGCTGCACCACCAGTAAGGTCTTTGTGTAAAGCCCTGATGATTTTTACAGTGCTGGCTGATCACTGGTGGTCCCTTTTTGATTCCATTACAGTGTATTTTTTAAAACAGTGAAACTTATAACCTTATTAATATTCTGCAAGTGGGAAGAGAGAAAGTTCCCAGGTAATTAATACCTTTGCTAAGACCTAGGCCATACTTACTATGGGAGTCCCTTTTAATACTGTTGAAATTCCTTTTATCTTTATTGCCAAACAGTTGTCCTCTGGAGGAGGAACTGGGACAGCCACTAATGGACAATCTTTTCTTTCAACCTTGCTTTCCTAGCAGTGTTTTCTGTGTCCGTCTGAGTTTTCAAACAGAGACGAGACTTTAACCACAGGAATCTTCATACAATTCATTGATTTAAATCATGACAATAAAATGATTTTAAGAATTAATAGGCATAAAGGCGTTACTTTTTTGTGTTTAAAGTTTTGACCAAATTTTAAAATGGACGTAGATAATCCAGTACAAGGTGGGTTATTACAACTATAAACTATCAGGAAGCCTCACAGAAGCTTAAAACTCCATTTTCTGAGTGTGTGTGTATAAAGCTGAAGTAAGGGTTGGTAGATCTGTTATCTTGAAGGCTCATGGAATTATGAGCCATGGGTAAAATCAGTGCTGTAATAAACTTATAGTCTGAATATAGTATTATGTATAACAATGCAAAAATAATAGTTCAGCAGTTCAAATGCCAATGGCATGATTTCCCCAAAACTGATAGCAGTGGACCTAGTGGTACAAGAATGCTGTTTTTACAGTAGGTACAGCTGTAAAACCATCTAATGGAAAAAAATATTAATTTCAAAAATCTGCAAAATACATTTTAGATTTTAAAGATTGCCATTACCACTTCTCATATCGAATTTTATAACCTTGTTATAAAATACACTCTGGGCTGTTTTACTCAAGTTAAATCTGACACTGTGTAAGCCTGGGTATGTGCCATACACCTGGCTTTTGCATTATTTTAGGCTTCTGAGCTTTGAGATGCAAAGCAGCTGAGTATTATGTCTTAGGGTACATCGCTGCTTACATGGTATATGATTATTAAGTAACTTTTAGTATTTCTTTCTGAATGTCAAATGAAACCCCTGGAGCAACAAAAGTCTGTCATCACAGTTATTTCTGATCCAAACCCCTTTCAAATCATTGTAAAGATTCTCATTGGTTTCAGCATGCTTTCAAAGAGTGTCTTTTAACTAAACATTGAACAAAACTCCACCAATTACCTTTAGGAGAAGTTGTTGCAGTGAAAGTGGTCTTCATTCTGCGTTGCACTGCAAGTTGTTGTTTGGCTTAAGGAAAGAGTGGAGGCAGGTTTTTTTTTAATACTCCAGGTCACTGCGGCAAGATGTCTCCAATACAATACTCCCTCCTCTCCAGCTCCCTCTGTTTCTGCTCCAGGCCACACGGGCTCTTTGACAGTTATTTCCCGCAGTTTGTCAGGCTGTTTTCTGCTGTATCAAACGGAGCTGGCCAAGCGAGGTGGGCAACGGCTATCCAAGTTTGGGGAAGGCTAGTGGTGGTAAACATAGTTGTAGGAGGAGGTGACGGGAGGTGGGTAGAGCAAGACCTTTGTCTTATTAGCTATAAGCAATTTGCTAGATTGTGCTGAGCCGTATCATGCAATTTTAGTCGTGACGTTTCTTCCTTTATCCCTGCAGGCAGAAAGCTACAGTTAAATTTCCTACTTGTAAAGTTGATAATTTGCTATATAATCTAAAGAAACACGGGGTTTGTCCTCGTAACAGCTTGCACACATGGATGTATGATATATTACTTAGCTACTACCTCTTTAATTATTCATATTTTCACTTTCTGTTTTTACGTGCATAAATATATCAATTTAACATTAATTTACTGTGGTAGTCTTGAATCTAATTATATTTCTAAAGAAAAAAAAGATAAACTGAAAGATGACTGTATTTTCATAAACCAAACATTCAACTTTATACAAAAAGAATAGTATATTGGGAGTAAATTTCACGTATTGGGGAATCAGAGAGCTTGGTAAGAATATGCCATGTGTCTTAATGAGATGTTTTAACCTTGTCTTTACATATTGATCTCACAGTAGCATGGGAGTCTGTTGAAATATGCGCTGGGACTCCCACAATATAGCATGCGTATCGCAGTGGCATACAAGTGGCTTGGCTCCCAAGAAGACTTTGTTTCCTGCACAGATGATCTTTTTCCCACAGTTAAGAGATTTCGGTTGTGTCATAACTGTTTTTCAAAGTCTTCTCCCCGAAATTCTTTTCGCCAATCAGAGAACAGAAATACCCTGAAAATGAGGCCTTGTGGTGGTTTTCATCAAAGGTGCTGTAAAAAGCCAGGCTCTAGGAGCTACCCAGTGTGAGTTCATGCAGGTGGCATATATTACTGAGTATGCTGTAGCATTCCTTACTAGCTAGAGTTTGATGACTGCTAAAACATTCAGGCCAAGAAAACTGCAATTTCTGTGATCCCACTGAGAAGTGACTGAGCTATGAATATCTGTGAGAAGGGATTTTTTTGCTGGGCTGGATTTAGCTGGCCGCTTGGAGATGCTGCAAAGGGAGCTCGTGGATGGAACTATAGATACTGCTGAAAGCTGAATGTCAGCAAGGAGCCCAGAAGTCCCCCTAAATCAGGCCTGAATTGACCAGTTTCACCACGGCCATAAATTCTTCTAAATGCGCTCTCCTCCCCAGCAGTGTCTTCTCCTGCTTGCTTAGCTTAGCTTCAGCTGATCTTCCAAGCAATGGATCATTTTTGAAACAGTGCTGTGGCTCATAGTTAATATAACTGCAGTATTTCTGGTACTTGAGTTTATGTGATAGTGCACTGGGTGTTGCAGTGTATGCCACCTGTAAAAATCCTGCTCTTTGTGGCGCTTTAACATAGCCCCTTAGGATGGCAAATGGTTCAGTCTGGATTTTTGCTTATTTGAAACTCTCCCACACTTGCCCCACCCCCAAAAAAGTTTAAAACATTTCAATTTTCACAGTCTTACATTTTTTGAAGTAATGCATATTCTTTGCTTGAAGTTCCCAGCTTTGTTGTCTATTTTTGCAACTGGTCTTTTTTTAAAAAAAAACTATTATGTGCACGTACTTGATTGTATCCAAAGATAGAGAATGTGAGAAAAGAAGTTATCAGCTTATATAACTTGTAAATAACTATAGTTAATTTAATGTCTCACGATAAATTTTTCTGTATTATTGCCTCTGCTTTTGAATCTGTTTTGAATGTTTGTAATTAATTTGTTTGGCTTGGTATGCTGTATGTAACAAAATGCTGATCATTTCTTACTTTCATATTTCTTGCAACATATTGTATATGAAAACTAGAGTAATGCAAAAGTCTTATCTCTGAGCTCATTTGGAACTAATGCTAATTTCATGGCTCTGGAATTCTGACTTTGGAAATTTGTAGTAAGTAGTTATTCCTCCATTTTAAAAACCTGCCAGAGTATTTGTTCAAAGAGAATAATCAGACACAGATTTCATTTACTCATTGTGCAGAACAAAAAAGCAATGTGCTTTTGAGCTCTTCAGATGCTGTATAAAAAGCTGACTATGAGTCTTTGTAATTCAAAACAGTATCCCTTATATTATCACTTCCTCTGACTTCCCATCAAATACAGTTCTATGTTATTATGTCTGTTTCTTGATCTTACGTATTATCTACCACTGTTGTCATCAAAATACCGATTTAAGCCCTGCAGGTAAGTTAAAACTGCATGTCAAAACTTTTCGTCTATCTCTTCTCCTTTCCCATTCATGGTTTTCCTGAGATAAACATTTGCCATTCTTCCTTTTCTCTTAGCTATTTATTATAGACAGCAAGATATAATTACCATATAAATTATACTTTTTGAGGTATACATTGTAATTTGTGAGAGAGCTTTCTAATGAACATCTCAGTGTTGGTGGATATTAATTATTTTTTATATTATTCTTGAAGTAATTGGTATGTTAGGTGACTGCACGTAAAACTTTATTATTTGAGCTCCAAAGGACTAATAGCTTGTCTTACATGCAATTCTAAAAACATTAATGAGCAGCAGAAAGTGGAAAGGTTAAGAAAGGACAATGCTAAAGCAATAACAAAGAGTGATTTTTGAGAATCAAACTCATTGCTTTCTTAAATCATCTTTAAACTGAAAATACTGAAAACTTAATAGAACACTGTTTGTCCATCATACAGTGAATAAAAATTATAGGAAAGAATTAGTGCATTGATTTTTATGCAATTTTCAGAGCAATATAACTTACAATTTCCAATATTGGATCAGGCTGAAGGTCACAGTGCTTTGATGGATTTTCTTCAGCGGGGTCAGAACTGTCCATTTATACATGTTGTATTTGTGGATATTAGGAAAAAAAAAGATTATTTTTAGCCTTTTCCTTAAAAATTAGCATTTGATGCATGATTTGTCAGCTTACTTTATAAGATAGTGTTACTGGCTATGAAAATTTCTCAGTCATAATATTTTCTAACAGCTTGGTGATAATGAGTGCAAAAAGGATTTTTATTCACATAAAGGCCATAAGGCCATTTTCTTCTATTTGCATGTTTCCTTGCTCTTTCATTATGTCCAAGGACAAAAGTGATTTTCAGTGGTCCTTTTTTTGCATCTGCCACGCACAACGTGAACGACACATTTGCAAGATCATTCCCTGAAGCTGGTCTCATGCCAGCTGATGCTGCCGCAAGCACATGAATGCATTTCTCCTGGATATTCTCAATCCTTTCTTTTATTTTTTCCCCAACAAACTCCATGTAAGCTGTCTTCACTGGGAGGAAGGGAAGATGGGGAGGGGAGAGAGGGGATTAAAAAGTGTTTCCAGTGTGCTGAGGTGCAGAGGGCACAACTGATAGCCTGTAGACTACCATCAACATTCCCATATTTGAAGGGCAACCTCTAAAGGTTTCAATTCCAGTTGGAGGTTTAGCTATTGAGAACTGTATAGAGCTGCATTGCTAAAACGGTCATGGCACACAGTCTGCTCCCGGTTACCTTGCAGATACCAAACCAGGGAGCTGCAGAATACAGTCTTATTATTTTGTAAAGTCATGGATGAAGACTGACATTATATATGAGCTCCCTAAAATGGTTACCCCCATAAGGACAATGAAACAACTTGAATTCAGGAAATGCACAGTCCTTTTTTGCTGACCAAATAGAGCATTTAATTGACTTCCATATGGTTTTGTGGTTCCCCCTCCCCCCTTGCTTTCATATAAAAGATGATGGCTTTTATGGAATTTCCGTTTTTATTGCTGTATTTTAAAAAATGAAAAGCAGTTATTACGAAGGAAAAGCATAACAGGAAAACAGATCCAAATACTCTGAGCCCAAGTGCTGCCGCCTCTATTTGAATCAAAACAAAGCCCAAACCATCCTGTGTCTGCAGCCTCGTGCCTGCTTTTGCCTCGGCATTGTTTAAACTCCAAGGTCACTGTGAGGACTGTAAGGCAAATGCTACTAATGAAACGACAGCTTTTGTTCTTCCACAGAAAAATTGCCTACTCATTACTGTCAGAGGCTTCCAATCCCCTGCGAGTCCGTTAACGATACAGAATAACGAACTTGGTGCTTTAGGATCCTAGCAGGCTTCATGGCAGCTGACAAATGGCTTAAGTGGCTTTTCCAGGAATAAGCAAATTCCTCTGATATATTTCCTGGGTTTTTCTTAACTGTTATATTTCTCCTCTTGTGCTTTTAAAAGAGTTCAAAGTGTACGCTTGCCCAGCTCTGCCTCCATGTTCAGTCTTCATTTGCTTTCCTTAAGGGTGTCTTTTTTTCCCTCTGGCCAGCGTGTTCATTTGAAGTGCCCCCACAGTCCGTTACAGCAGTTTCCTTGTCCATAACATACCAGTTTTTGAGCCCAGATAGTTCTGATGCCACAGGTAAACTTCATTCACTGGAAAAACAGAACTTGTACTACCTTTAATATTCCCAATACAGGACTGGAGACCACTTTTGGGGACTGTTTTCTTTATGAATATTAAATAATAAATTTAGTAAGAAATAATGAATACTTTTCTAAAAGTAGCCTTTCTGAGAAAGCTACTTTATTTAGGCAGTCATTTCATTTACAGGCTATTTTAAAGTTGCTTGAGAAACTTAAAGAAGCCCTATTTTTAGAATATGAGTTGTGGTCTGCTGGGACCAAGAGAAAATCATAACTTGTATTTTGTGTTTTTTTTTTTTTATGAGGGGGAAAAAAACCCCAGATGCTACATGCTTAAAACATAATGAATAAAATGCTCTTACTGGACTATGGATTACACACTGGGACAGTATCCCTCCATTTCTGGGTGCCACCATGTGCATGGTTCTGCAACAGGAGGGTGCTGTCAGTGCTGTGCCGGGTGCCCGGGCTGTGGACCCCGCGTCTGGCCGTGAGGCACCCAGGCGGCTGCAGGGACCTTCTGCCATAGCCAGCCAGGGGCTGGCTCAGTTGCGTCCTGGGGCTGCCCGTGGCAGCCAGGTAGCTAGGATGCTGGGGGGTTAGCTTGTTGTGGGTTTTATTTGGGATTATATTTATTCTTCAGGCAGAGCTTTTATGACTGCAGGTAGACGATTCATGCGCTGTAGCTAATAGATTTAAGGAGGTGATCAATGACAGTCCGCTGTGCTAACTCATTTCAGTAGCTTCTGCTATTCTAAAGGTTGGACATCTGGTCATGTACGCTCCCTTTATACAGCTGTAGACAGCTGTTGTAGGGTAGGTTGAAGGGTCTCTGAGAGTAGTAGTGTCTCTCCATTGACTTTACTGCTTAGACTAGATTGCCTTGAGGAGATATGAACCCTCTTAACTAGATTGCAAAAAAGAGATATGAACCCCATAATCGGCCTCTTTCTTTCCAGTGAGGAGATGTGCTGGAAAGATGTGCTGGATCCCATATGTGCTATAAGAACTGTGAAGAGAAATAATTATGAGTGTAACTATTCAAATAATACGCTTCAAATTTTATAATTTATAATAGTTTATATATGATACATAAAGCTTGTAATCAATTTTTTGAACTGACTTAGGCACCTAGCATCTGGGGCTCAGTGAAAGTCAGTGGGACTCCAGTACTAGTCTCCAAGATGTGTTGAAAGATGTAAGGGTAGCGAAGCATCTCTTTCCATCACAAGGCCTTGTTTTCAGTTATTTATAGGTTTGGTCAAACTTTAATCATGTGGGCTAATAGTTTTTATGTAGGTGTTGGCTTTAAGCAGAAGTTTTAGAAGACTATCAATGAAATATTGTTTAACTTAAGAATGAAGTTGAAATGGAGTGAGGAACACTGTACTGAACAAAATGGAAAAGAGTCTTCTGACCAGTTCACTAAGAAGCTGCAACAACTCTGTTTTGGAGCAGGATCTTAAAATTTGGCAGGGGAATTCTTGAGGTCGGGAAAGTGCTTTTCTCTCCTTCCCTGTGAAAAATCTTCTGAAATTTGAACAGGATGTGAGCATTGAAAAGTCTCAGTTCACACAAGCTCAGCATAGACTCATTAGAGTTTAGAAAATATTAATTCCCATAATTCTGCATGCACTGAACATGCTCTAGACCTCAGACTTGCTTTTCCCAGCAATCAGCAATCACTGTGAAACCAGACACAGGCGTTAAGAAAATGAAAATGTCCTTACCCTGAGCAGAAGGCTTTCTCCTGCTCAGGCCTGGGTGGCCTGTGGGAGGCACAGCACAGCTGGAACCAGGCAGGGGTGTGGGGCTCTCGCCCAGAGCAGCGCTGAGGAGGGACACACAAGGGGACCTGAGACAGGGAGAAAGCTGGGGCTGGAGAATAGGATAAATGAGGAGAGGAACAAGCAGGATATGGAAACTCGGATGAGAAGACAGGGAAAGTGCCATGGGTGAGAAATGGGTTATTATGTTGACCATAGCTCTTTACAATAGGGCCATGCCAGGTGTGGAAAAGGAAGCAGTCAAAGCTAAGCTTTGGGAATCCTCATTTGGTAGAACAAACATCCTGTGAGTCCATTATGTCTGAGCAGGTTAAGATATTGCTACAAATCCTTTGCTTTTTATTGAGCTGGATGAGCTATAGACTGTGCTTAGAAAAAAAGAAGGGTGGCTGAGGCAAGAAAGTTTGGGGTGACATTACCTGTGGCTCCTCTTGATGCATGACCACTGTCACCTGAGCTCCAAGTCCTCTTGGCATCCCAGGACTTGAAAACCTTCCAGTTTGCTGCCCTGGCACAATTATTCTGGGAACTGCCCTTGTCGAATGGTGTTCTGCTCCTCAGGGGGTTCGACCTTCTCACCTGTTTATTGTAACCTCCTCCCTTTTACAGTCAATGGAGTTTCTCAGCTCAAATGTTGAGAACCTTATTTAGTTGAACGAAAAGGACCCGTATATTTCCCTGAACACCTGCATGAAGTTCTGGATGCCCATGGATTTCTTAAATGGTTTACTGCTCTGGATCTGAAAACAATGACTAAGCATTGTAAGGTGATTTTAGTTGACTCAGCTTTTTCCACTTCTGTTCCATGGAAAATGTGAAGCCGTATGTTAAATAAGCATTTCATCTTGGTTTTTGCTAGGAATTATAGGATTCTTTTTTAGTTATATTGCTTTTAAAATTTGTGAGTGAAGGGTGTGGAAATCATAGAACAATTTGAACAAAATTCATTATAGAGAGAATTTTTCAGTAGCTTCAGGCACAGAGTCTTGACACTGTTTCCTAATTAAATATGAATCTAGTTCACCAAGCTGTTTCTATATTAACATAGTAAATATTCTAGTGTTTCATTAAGTTTGGTTTCACATCCGCAGAGCTCAAAACATCATAAAACTGTTTTCCCCTTTGTATAGTAATTGCCTTCACTTCAGTGAATGGTCAGCACATCCGGCTATAGAGACTAACATCTAATGCCAGATATTGATAGCAGAGCACATTCCAACTTTCTTTACTACCTTGCTGTATTATACAGAGTTGGTTTTTTTTTCCCCCTCAGAATGAGATATATATTGATTTTACACAGCAATGTATTTTGACTATTGCTTTAGCAATGTATTTTGGCTATTGATTTTAATTTTGTGACCGAGTCATGAATAATTTGCCTTTCAGTTAACCTCATTCACTGTGTGAGTATTGCAAGTGTTTTCTTTTGTAAACTGTTCATTTGCAAGAGGATCTTGAGGCCCCTATTGGGATTCATTTGGATCTGTGCATAGAGACTAGCAATGCAGAAGAGTGTAAAAATAGGGTAGCTCAAAGAGCTCTCTCTGCCTAAAACACGACTGGGATTATATCTTGTAAGCAAAGGGGAGGAGTTGCAGAAAAAGAAAAGCTCCCGTATGGCTATTTAAATCTCAGTTTTTTGCCCTGTGCTTACTTTGTTCCCTGAATGTCCTTTTCTACTGTCTGGTGCCTAATACTTGTTGAAGAGTGAGTGGGATTCATTTTTCTCCTGGTTTTGCATCTGTCTTACTCCACTGCTCTTTGCGTGCACTCCAGCCACCTGGTTGCTCCGAGGTCTCCCCCAGCCCTGCATGCAGGGGAGATTCTTTACCTGCTAGGGGAAGAGAGCATCCAGGTTCTTGCTGCCTCGCAGTTTTCCAGCTATTGGCAGAAAGTCAAAATACAGTCACAGTGTGGCTCTGCTTAATTCAGAAGTATGGAAGAGCTGCAGGGATGAACAGCTGCACTGGAAGAAGGGCAGGAACATGCTTTAAAAGGCAAACGGATGGAAGAATCGAGTGCTTTCTGAAACATAGTTCACTTCAGGCAGCCATTCTCTGGGCAATTTGAGCCTTCTCTGTCACAAAAAAATGCATCCTAATAATTCATCTGAGAAAGAAAGAGTTTATGTGTTTTTTTCATGTTGTTGATAAACATCTTCAGTGGTGATGCTTCAGAGGGTTCACCAGCTGGCGTTCCAGATCGAGGATAGTGAGCTGCTCCTTTGCAAGAGGAGAATTCTCCCAGCGTGCTACACCTTCAGAAATTTCTTGTTCGGCAGACTTACAGTTTCAGACAGAGTACAGTTGTTTTCCTCATGGCTTTTCACTCTTGCCTTTGTGGCATTGGCTCAGAGTATTCAGCAGAATTCCAGCATGTTGGGTTTTGGTGACAGATTATAAAAATAAGATATATGTTTAATTAGATGACATATTGATGTTAATCAGTTCCCTTTCTGGCTTCAGTTGCCAATATTTTAAAATAACAATTAAACCATGTTTGGTGCCAAACCTCTTGTGATGATGAGTGTGGCTGGAAAAATTCTGGACAGTCTTTCTCAAGAGGACAAGATAGCATTTAAAATATACTTGAAAATAATCCAGAAGAAGTGAGACAAAAAATGAATGAGCTTTGGCAGATCAGCTGGCAAGATTAATGTGCTAAAAGATACATTGTAATTATTCCTGTGAGGAAAAAAATGCAAGTAAAAGACTGTTAGCTAGAAATATATTACACATTTAAGTTCTGACACAAAATAAGTATGAACTAGCTTCCATCCAGTCTCAACATGGAACAAGAGGAGGACTTTTTGGACTTGTGTAGGAAATGAGATGTAAACCATTTGGAGTTTTCTTATGTTTAGCGTAGTAACCTTGAAAAGTGCCATTTAAGCTAGCCAAATAAGCTATAGGGTCTTGATTAAGCCTGTATGAGTTGAGTGTTGAAACATGTTGAGTGTGGTGCCTAAAGTAAACGTGATGTTCAGTGCGCTGCTGACGTGTGATGACTGTTGTCTACCATACTGACCTATGTAAGCGCAGTGTGTGTGCCTGAGCCGCGCTCTCCTCTCTGAGCTAGAGACCCGACTTGCTGCTTCCACATCCTGCCTCACTTTGCCATGTAATAATTAAAGAACAAACAAACATGAAAACACCCTAGCTGGAGAGGAGGATTAATTTCCTTTGGGACAGGACATGTGTATCCAGTGAGAATGTTTCCAGGGAAATACAGTTTACCTGAGTGTAGACATGGCCAGTGTTCTCCTAAATACAGGTGTTTCTCTCTATCTGGAGTGTCTTGTAGCTACATCTTGTACCGCCTAAAGCAAGAAATATCTTTTACTCCCTACTGATATAGCTGAGCGGAGGATCCTGGTACATACTAGGGCTCCTTGATGCTTTAGTAATTTAATTAGTAATACCTGGTACTTTGCTTAGCTGCTTCTTTTGGGATCTCTGGGAGGGGAGTGCTATAGCTTAATGTAAATCGTTACAGTTGATGTTGTTTCTGAAGCGCGTTCTGGCAGCTTGTGTGGAAACTGAATTCCTCTAGTTGTTGCTTATGATTGGGATGCTGCAGGGGCCCTCCGAGCCACTTGGGAGTGTTACATGTGCCGAAGGGGCAGGAAGGGACTTGCTTGTATGGTGACAGATTGGGTAGGCTGCTGGGAGGCGGAGGTAATGTTTTGGATAAATTCCAGATGTCAGACAAGCATTAAGTTTCATGACCCATTTGCCTTCTCCCTGCTAAACTAAGCAGCTCTGGACTGTCCCTTGCTCTTCTTGCAGGAGTCTTTGGACAGTAAGCTTTTATTTTCATCAGCTTCTTAAAAATCTTGATTGGCCCTGCAGCATGATGAAGAAGGAATTTGGAGATCGTGTAAGATCATATAAGCTGGCAAAGGAGAAATAATGTGATTACCACAAATCAGGTTTCCTGCCAATTTGTTTGTTTTTACAATGATTCTAATATGGGTTCTGAGATTTTTCCTTTGGAAACTGGATGCCAGTATCGCCTGAATGCTGTGAGCTTTCCACACTCTTTGACAGGGAGGCTCCTGAAGCCCCCCTCCTTGTTTGGAGCCAGTCTGCATGCTCTGGCGCATGCAGCGCGCCTTGTTTGAGATGAGCTCGCAAGCAGCTTGGTTTAGAGCCTACGCTTCCATTTACAACTTACATACAGTTAAAATGGGTGATGCTCCGCAATAATAAAATGGTGCAGGCTGTTCTTGGAAAAGCATGGGAGAGCTGGGTATGTGCGGAGAGTCGCACAGGGTGACAAGCGGAGACCCTGGGTCCTGTGCTTCAGTTCAAGCTGCTGGGCTGTCAGGGCAAAACGTTGCTTGTGAGAGGGCTTGGGAGCTTTTGCAGCAGCAGCGGCTGCTTAAGGAGCCATATCATTAGGCGCTGGGAGGACCCCTTCCAATCGGGAGGTGATTGATGCAGTGTGAAGGCTGTGGGGAGAACGGCCAGTGTGATGAGAGGAAGAAGGGAGTAAAAGCTCATACAACATGTTGTTAGCTTGCTCCATCCAGCATCAGGCCTTTGAGAGGTGTTTGAATGTTGCTGTTGGACTAATTCTTTTATCAAAAACACATTCCTGGCACAGTGGCCCAGTTTCCTCCCCTTGTTCTGGTTTGTTTTCTTATTGAGTTATGAAGCTGGTGGTGTGGGTGGGACAAGCGGCAATAGGATAAGAATTAAGATTCATGGCTTTACTTTCCCCTGGTTCACCTCCATCTAGTTGTTGTTCTTCTTACATGCAAGTATGCAAGAGAGTGCTAATTTTTTTAGTTTTGGTTGATGCATTTTCTGAAGTATTTCTTTTTATAATTTGATGGGAATTTTAATGAAATAATTTTATAGGTTGAAGACAAGTCACTCTTTATAATATATTCTTGGTATTTCTAGAGGGGAATTTTCAGCTCAGCCTTTGTTGTGAATATATTGAGAGCGTAAAAGCAATGTGCTTACCTGATGTTATTTGTGCAGCAGTTACTTCAGCATACACAATAAAATGGAGATAATCTTTTTTCCTTATTTTCTGAGGCCATGCTGTTTGGGCCTGTCAAGCCCCACGCGCTCTCCCCTTTGGTAACGTGGTTAAGCAGGCACAGCTGTGCCAAAGTGCAGAGCGGGCTGGGTTCTAGTTGCTAGACAGGCTAGCCAGCCATTTGGTTTTTCTCCCTGTTGTTTTCCAGAATATTTCCCAGGAGGCATTTCACAATGTCCATGCCTCACCTCCACTCTTGCCACAAGCGTATCATGCTTGTTTGGTTCGTTGTCATCAGTATTTTATTCGGTTTGGTTTGCATCTCCCTGTCTGCTGCACTTCCCTCTAGGACCGGGCAATGTTCATCATCTCCTAATATTATGCCACTTGCATGATCAGCGTAAAAGCACGCTGAAACACTGTTAATTGGGTAAAAATGACCTATAGTTGTACTGAGTGCTCAATATGTAGGAACACAGGACTGAATTTCAGTACTCTCTGTAACTGTCAGTGTATTATGCATGCCAGTGTGTTAACATTAAGTTCCAGTCTACCAGTGATGATGATTTCTGGCATAGGGAAAGATTAATTTGAAATTAATTTATAAAAGATCGCTGGCTGGTAGAACAAAGTGTCGTACACATCTGCAGGGACTTGCTGCTTTTCAATTACCAAATGGAATAGCCTCACAGTAAAAAGCATTATGGAAAAGGCAAAAATAGATTGGGGTCTGCCCATACCTAATGGCAAAATGTCGTTCCCTGTTAGCTGAATAGGTTGAAAGAAATTAAACATTTACCATAGCCGGCAAAGATTTTGAAACAGGAAAAATTTAAAAAGTTTAACTTGTACTGATTATGCTAGTATTTTTACTTGTATCTACTGCTAAAAATATAGCAAGGCAAGGCTGTTGAATTCCTGCTATCCCTGTGCAAATGTGAAACATGTGGTTCTTATTATACACATTCTATATGATGCCGCAGAATCAGAGATAAGTCTGTTTATTTTACAGTGATCCTCTCATGGTGTGAGACTGATTTCCTGTTTTTCATTCAGAAGGCAGGAGCTAGGAACACAGCTCTGGTCTGGTTTGGGGCAGTTTTTCCTCTCTCTGGCTGCTCTGCATTCACGCTGCCATTTCCAGTCAGAGAAGCAGGTGCTCTACTAGAATTTTACACCCTCTTTAATGGGCTTCTGGCTGACGGGATGTCCTGGGAGGTTTGTAGATAGATTTATTTCTATGCCACTTAGGTATGTGTATGAATCCTTTTAGTCTTGTGGAACAAAGTAGATTATCTCATTTTGTCCTTGATTTTTGTCTGATGCAAAAAGGGGTGTGCAAGGTCAATGAAGCAGATTTTTTTCATATGATGTCACAGGTTCTCCTCTGCCCTCCTTGTGTTACAAGGGCAAATACGCACTGCTGGCTAAAGGCACCTGCTTAGCATACAGCATGGCTCTGAGCTGGTTGGGGATGCCACACACTTTGTTTACATAGTGCTGCTCTTGAAAGAAGCCCTTTAAGTTAATCACGTTTCGTAGCCTACATACAGTCCCATCTGTGGCTTTGAAGTGTAAAGTGACTCAACCAAAAGTGCTCTCGAAGCCAGAAGGAACGAGGGTGGGGGACAGTTGGGAAAACAAGGGTCCGGCAGGGAGTGAATGGTTGCTGTTCAGAGGACTCCACTGTTTGGAAAAGGAAATTGGGGGTAGGGAAAGGGTTGCAGCTGCACATCAGCAAAACTCCGCATATGTCAGTAAGTTACCTCTTTAGTAGGCCTTAGCATAATAATACCATTCTTTCCCACAAGCTGAAACACATCAATTGTCAGCATAAGGGGATATAGACATAGCACATATCTGCTTGGCTATGAGCAGGCTAATATAGTTCTTACCCATATGAAATACTCTGCAATTGTAAGTATATATGGAGTCCAGATTTTACCAAATAAACCTTTCCAGATTCTTCCTGCCAAAAATGCAAGCCAAGAAAACAAACCACTCTCATAATACTCTAAGATGCCAGTTAATAGTGGCTTTTATCGTACTCCTTCCAGTCTTCACTCTCATTTAGGCTTTTGAGTGATTCTTTCAAGAAGCAACCACAAATTGTATGTTGTTTCTTTGTGCACAGTGAAACAAGCAGACATACAGTAAGAAGCTTGCAGGTCCTGTTTGTCTGCAAAGGTACTAATTTTACAAGCTCCTAGGCGCTTTCCCTTCTGCAAATAAAATGCGTGCCTAGAAACAAATGTCCTAGGAAACCAATTTGAAAACATTTCCTCCAGTAAATTATTGATTTGTTCAAAAAGTTGGCATTGGTAGTTGAAATGATTGCTAGTAATTGCATGGAAAATTCCCTTCCCTTTCTTTCGCCAAATAAGATTTAAATTAAGATAAAGCTCACGAGCAACTTTAGTTATTATGTATGCACTATTTAAATGCAGTGGGAAACGCTGTTATCAAATTATAGCCCCTTCCCTGAATATGTTCTCTCAGCGCTGGACTCTGAAGAATTCATTATTTTTATAATCAAATGAGGAATAATATACATTTTAGGTCAGACTTTGCACAATGTCGAAGTTATTTTGTCCAGAGCAGCACTGGCACCAGAGAAGAGGGTATCGCTCAGTGATCTGCCATGGAGACCGTGGAGCAGCCCTGACTGCAGGCAGCGAGACTGGGCTGAGGCTCCACAGAACAGGTGACTCTGGGGGTTTGCAGCCCACTCTGCAGAGCTACAGTGGCTGCTTTAGGCAGCTGGCGCTAGTTGGAGGAGTTTGAAGGCTACATTAATTAATGCCAAAATATTGGCCTGATACAGAGCTGGCTCAGGATCAAGGGAGAATGAAAGCAATTTATTGTTGTGTTCATCTGTACGTGCTCTATGTATGTCTTATAACTGTATTAATGCTGCTTGACATGTTTATATTTTTGTTTTGAAAAAATGCATAGCTCTACATAAATTACTGCTCTTAATTTCTCCTATTCAGTGTGTTATTTCTATGGATGGAATATAGTGATCTTGACAGAAGCAAATCACTGCTTTTCTATGCTGTATGAGGTTATTACTGTGGACAGTGTGCCACTGGACTTTTGCTACACTGTGGTGGTGTTTTGGCTGTAAGATTTAATATCAGTGTTTCTCAAAAACACAGCCTAAGTTTAATGCACGCCTATAACAAATTATATGTAGAAAAGGAGTAGCCTAGTTGTATTTGTCCAGAACCAAAAGCAGCTAGGTTGCCCAAAAGAGAAATGGCAAACTGGGCCTTGGCAGTGAAAACTAGAAACTTGAATAGGATGTTTTAGCTCCCATGCTATATGGGAAGAGATATTTAACACCTCAAAATAGGATGGAGATCACTAAAAGCACCTTATGTTGTGTCTTATGAATAAAGCTTTTAACATCTGTCTAAAGGAGAATAACATTTTTATCCTAATAATTTAAATCATTTTAAGTATTGGCTTCACACTGCTTCATAATGATGTATTTGCAATTCTATTCCAGTGTCTTTGCTAGACTTCAAATAAATAAATAAATGAAAAGGAACTGGCAAATACAAAAATCAGTAACTCCCTGAAGTTTAGTATACATGAATGCACATGTTACATCTTTGTTACCGTGCCTTTCTGATAAGATACAGCAATACATAACGCAGTTAGGTAGCTGGCAAGGGGGACGTGCTGAGTGGCTAGAGTACAGAGAGCTGGGATGCCGGAGCGACAAGGAGTTAGTGCCATCAAGGAGGGAGGGGAGCATTTAAGCATTGAATTATTAGGCAGCTGATCCCCTCCTCTAGTGTGATAAGCCCCCTAACAGAGGCCTTGCCACATTGGGAAATCCTATTCTCTACCACCCTTCCCATACTTAATACCCAGCCAGCGGTTCCTACCAAATGCGTGTAAGCTTATTTGAATGTGTGACCAGCTTGTTTGTACTAATCCATGTACCAGGCCTGGGAGACTTTTTGATTGTGCAGTTAGAAAAACAAAAACAAGACACTGAGATGTGAATGTTGAGGGCAATCAGTCTGTCCCTGCTGGGACACACACAAGTGCTGGGCACTTGCTTTGCAAATATCCTGCTGTCTCTCTGCAGCAACAGTTCAATCCCGAACAGGCACCTTCTGTTCAGTCTTGCCCCAGTTGACATTAATGGAAAAATTCTCACCGATTTTGCTAGGAGTAAAACTGTGAGGACTGGGATCTGCTGTGCAGTTCCTAATAATATTTGCACTTTTCCTTTCTACAGTGTCTCCTACCCCACTTCATAAATATTTAGCTAGATGTCTCCAGAGTTAACTACAGAGTCAGACCAAACATGGTCTCACTAATTTTAGACATCTAAAAATTGGGAATTTAATTTAAGCTAGTTGTCCTTGTTACTTTTGTGTTTATCGAAAGGCTCCTTCAGAGAAAGTGATTCATCTTACCTGTGTTAGGCGCCTATGTTACAATGGGATAAACTGCTTTATGGCTTCCTGTTTCTCTCTGCATTGGCTGTAGATAGGGTCCAGATGCACACCTCAGACTAGATGCCTACTTTTTAGATGAAACTATCTTGTTCCTAAATTACATTGACTGTAAGTGATCAGCTTGATCTATTTCTATATCAGACAAAATGTAAAACTCCAATATATTCCAGCACAGTTATATGAGATACATAGATAGATGATAAAATATGTATACTACATGTGTACATATGTATAGTAGAGTGTGTGTGTATATACATAGTGTGTACATATATAGTGTACGCACACAGACACACACACAGATACGCACACATTTATATATAGATGCTGTGAGAACAGCCAAGAGCACAAGCACACTAAGCTAGGAATATGTGGCATTGTTGGGTGCATCTGTGCTTTTTCCGAGGTCCCTTCCTGTGTAAACACCTGCTGCTATTGCTCATCTTCATCCAATAAATGGCTCGCGTTGGGTGGAGGTAGGAGGAGAGATGCCTTCCCCACTGTGGTTAGTGCCTCCACGCGCTGCCCCTCACCCATGCCCAGCTGCGTCACCCTGCAGTCCCGGCTTGCCGCGCGCTTCCCGTGGCTGCTGCCCCCGGTTGGTCTTTGGCATCTGTAAGCAGTGCGCGTGAAGGAGAGCAGCTCATCCCACCGGGCTCTGTGAGGAGCCTAATTCCACATGAAGAAGGATTAGGGCAGTACAAAGTTTTGTACGGCATTAGGGAAGCAACGGATTTGAGATGTGGGAACAGATCGGCTTTTTAAGTGTCTGTAAACCAGAGATGGCATCAGATGCTCGTTAGTGCCATAAGCGCATAATGTGCTGGGATGAATAAGAACACTTCCACTTGTGCAACAGTGCCAAAAGGTTGCTTTGTTTTGTTTTTAGCTCAAGGCCCAAGTCCTTAACCTAAATACAAAAATTTGTTGTCTTCAGTGGGGCTATTTCTGATTTCTTGGGGTACAGGTGAGAGGAGACCAAAACTTGGAAATTTTAATGAAGGATTCAACTGAAAACAGATGAAAGTGTTTTAACACCTTTATTGAGGAGAGGAATGTTACTTTTTTTTTTAATATCAGCATGGGAGTGAAGAGGACCTTGCTTGTACTTGAAATTATTACATTAAGCATTCTGCTAGTAAATGGACTTATTGAAGAACATCACCACTCCTTTGACTTGAAGAGCTAGTAAAAAATTCAGATTCTGTAAGTTATTCCTAGCAGAAGGGAAAATTATTGAGGGACGTTTTTATGCCATTTTCTGCATTACAGGAACGTAGGAGACCCTTCCTTTTAAAGGAAAAATAAATAACCTGGGGCAATTTTTTTGCCCATGTCTCCAGGTTCTTTCAGCCAGACTCTTAATATGAAATGTTCATTCCTTATTCCACACACTGATGCTATTCAGACTAGTCTGTGATTATTTTTTTCTGCTATTGATTTTCCGTTCCCAAGTTTTGTCTCTGCTTCTTCCAGTCAGTACTCTCTTTTTTTTTTGTCCATCTCAACCAAAATGATGTTAACAAAAAGTCATTCAGCCAAACTTGAATTTCTGAGGAGCCTTGCATTTGTCTTTGTTCCAGGCAGAAGTGTGTGCTTAGCTTTGCTGCCTCTTAGAAATATCCCTTATCTCTTGACTCAGAAATATCTTAAGAGATACGTCTTAAAAGATATCAATCGTCCCTCATCAGGGAAAAAACAGTCATAAAGTCTTCCATATGAGGATCTTTGGTTAGAGATTATTTTTGTTCTTAATTATTTTCTTTCTTAATTCTCAGCATTTGGTACCAGATAAAATACTCCTTCCTTGTTTTATTATTTACTACATATTATTCAGCAGACCTACATGAATCAGTGGAGTGCTTTGAAGAAATCTGTGAAGTGAAAAGTAGCTGAAAAAAAAAGCTTATTGTAAGTAGACTTACATTACTATGCAGAAGACAACAGTTCCACAGGAGGATATTTTGAGGCCAGCAGGTAGAAAATGCTGGAGAGCAACTCTTATTGCAGGTTTAAGGCAGGATCAAATACACATTCAGTCCTCACTGCAGGGCCATAGCTCCTGGACTTCCCATCACACTCTTAAAACATTCTTTTTTCTCGTAGGTGCTTTTTAGATTTATGTGCAGTTTACAGCTTTTGCCTTGAAGAGGGTGTTATATCCGCTGCCAGGTTTTATGGGTATAGATTTTTTTAAAATAATATTTGTTCCTCAGATTACCTGAATGAGTGGATTAAAGGAACCACGTGGCAAAGGCAAAATGATGGTGAAAGTAAACTTTCATGCAGAAGCTGGAAAAGTAATTCTTAGGAAATAGTCTCTATCTCAGTTCTCCTCAGGCTGAGAGCAGTTTACGCGTCCCAAAGCTAAATGAAGAGGACAAGATCGAAGGGCCTCTGAAGCTTGAAGTAGGCAGTGTTAGAGCGGAGGCAGGAGGGTGGTCTTTGAAGCCTCAGCAAGAGCTGGCGGGGCAGAAGGACACGCACAGGGTAAACGCGCTACTTTTGAAGGTGGCCGTGGCTGCTTACAGTGCCAGGTTGGGTGTTCAAAGGCGCCGAGCCCTTCCAGGCCCTTTCCCTGGCCGTGCCCCCAGGAGCTGCAGGCACCGGTCTCGCGCGTGAGCTGGGGCCCGCCGCAGCGGCCAGGCCGTCGGACGGCTCTGCAGGCACTTCATGGTCGCACTAGCAGGGACAGAGAAAGCCGAGGGAGGCCGAGAGCCGGCACCTCCCAGCGAGGAACAGAGGCCACAGCCTGAAGTAACTTTATAAATGCTTTCAAGGAACAACTAAAACTTAGGCAATGGAAGAAAGAAAACTGTTTGTTGCTTTAAGCCTTTGTTCTGCCTCCTGACTTTGAGTGAATTCATACATAATGGTTGTTTGGAAGTGTTTGGATTTCCCTGCAAACTCAGATTCTGACAGCTTTCCACAAAAAAGGCTCCCTCGTGCCAAACTCGGCTGGTCCAGTCAGTTGAAGAGACGGGAGGGCGCAGCTGGTCTGTGGGGTCGTGCTGCGTGCTCCATGAAGGGTGCAGCACAGGAGCCGGGAGGGTCGTCAGGAGGCATCTGGGGCAGGGCTTGGCCCCCGATCCAGGTCCCAGTTTCAGGAAGAAGCCATCGACCAGAAAAAAAAAAAAATCTTTCCCTGAATCTGATGAATGCCCCCCTGCTTTTCACAGTTTTTCCAGGCATTTCATTCTTTCATTGCTCATCAGAGATAGCACCCTGCTTGTCCTCTGCAGCGGAGGATTATAGTTAGGAAAGGGCTAGCCTGACTGCCCCCGACTGATGTGCACAACAGCCACCACCTCAGCTTGCTTCATGACTAGTGGCGACAGGGGTGTGCACACAGCAGAGAACTTGCACAACCCTAGACAGTGTGCACCACCATACTGACGCATCACACCAGCTCTGATTTCTGTAGTCTGGGCTTGCTATTCATTCAGTTGTTTGACTCTTCACTAACTCTACTTACATGGTGTATATCCAGTGACTGGAGAATACATCCCTAAAATGATCAGATGTTAACTGTTTTTTCCGCCTGCAGATTTAGGAAACTTTTTCAACTTTTGACTTACTTCTTGGGTCACTAGTTCTTCATAATGCAGGCTAAAAAAAAATCCACATTGTGTGTTTTTTTTGGGGGCGGGGGGAATGTTTTACTTAGCAGCTGCATACAAGGACATCTGTGAACCTCTCTTGTAAACTCAAGTGCCTGGTAAGCTTGTAAACACATGCTTTTTCTAAGAGTGGACAACATACAATTATATGTGTATGCTACAGTAATTAAAAATTCTTTGTTTCACATTAGATAAATTCAGACAGGCTCCTTACTCTGTGCACGGTTGTTTGGTTGAACTTCATCACAAAGCTGATTATGTAGTAGGGTCATGTGCCTTCTGTATTACTGTGGCGGTTGTGTGATTGGAATTTGGAACATGCTACCACAATTAATTGAAATATCCTGTTCTTAAGATAATTGTTTACATAACTGTGTTGTATCACTAAGTACAACTGATCATTGTGAACATTTTAAATACCATTTTTAGGATGTAATTTTTTTAATGGCTTACAGTACACAACCCTTTATTTTCCATATATTAGAGATGTATTCTACTGCAGTGTTTTCAGACATTTTATGCAGTGTTCCTTTGGGATCCAAATCCTGTATGCAAGTTTGTTTTACTCTACTGTTTGATGTTTACAGAAGTCACATGTTACCTATTTGGTTTCCCTGCACTGTTATATAAATAACTGTTTTTAAGAGAATACTTCTGTGGATTTAACTCAGTTGAAGAATACAGTGCATTCACCTACAGGATGTACAGATGCATATTTTAGGAGAGACTGACTTAAATCTATCTAGCTGAGCTGGGATTGTTTTATTATAAAACCCCAGACTGAAGAAGCAATCTGCCCGCTTTCATTTTTCTTTTAGTGCTTGGAACATCTTTTTTCATTCAAAGAGTCAAAGAGACACAGATGAAACTTAAGTGCTTCAGCAGAGTCTAGAAGAGAGCTTGAGATTTAAGAGTTTTACTTTTGTGGCTCAGGAATAATTGTGAGGCAGATAATACTGATACCATTGTAACCTATAACAAGACTATGGCAGTAACAGATACTGAAGCACTAGTGTAAGTACAGGATTTGATTACTGATAGTGAAGTAACATGAACCTGCCCCAGGAAGCTGAGAACAAAGCCATCTGGTACTGTGTTTGAGAAGTCTTTCCGTGGGACTGCACAACTCAAGAGGCACATCAGTTTGATAGACTTTCAGGCTTCACTTTCCTCTCCAACTTGTTGTTCCCAAATGTATAAATTCTGCAAAAATGAATAAAAATGCATTAGGGTTCTATCTGTTTTCACAAAGTTCCTCCAAAGGATTTCTCCTTAAGTTTCCATCAGAAATTAGAGACATTCAACAAGTCGTGCTAGAAACAGTAATCATCTATTATCAAAGGCCACCAAGGATAACTGTAAGAAGAATTTAAGGAAAAAGCTTGTTTTTAAGGAACATTCTTTTTCTATACTTATTTTATACACTAAATACTGTAGTAAATGGTTGGACTCATAACAGAGGATATCCTTTGCACAGTAATTCCAGAAATATGAGATCTTCCTGCCTCCCCCAAAGAATTTCTATTCCTACAGCCTACCTCACTTGAGTTTTAGGTGCCTACATCCATCATTTTCATCCTCAGAACTCCCACTCAGCAGCTGCCTATTTTGGCAGCCCTTGTCTGTCCGTTACCATCCCAGGTTTTTACATTAAGGGTCTGTACAGACCCAAAATTGCACTTCTGAGACTTCTCAGAAGCTGCATTGGCTTGACAGAGTCAAGCACCTTGCAAGCCAGGTTTGTCTAAAGGGCAGGTGGTAGTGAGCACCTGCCTGCTTTAACAAAAAGTTAGAGCCAGCAAAAAAGCCAGTGTGCCAGCATGAAACATTTGTTATTCATTGGCAGTAATTGTTTCCTGTTTAAAAAAACTTATGATTTATTTAATTTTTCTTCTTATTTTATTGGGCCATTAGAAAGTTAATGGGACAGGTCAGCAAAAGCAGTTCTGCTTGTGCTAAAAAGGAAGGCAAAATACAGAGCTGTCCATGGAAGTCTTCAAAGTAATGTTCTGCATGCCTCGATGCCATTAAAGCAGCCGTGTAGGCTCTCCTGGAGTGCCAGTCCTCTCACAGCCATAGCTACCTATGGACCTAGTGGTGCAGCTGGTGCTGTGCTGTACCACTGCCAAGAAAACAGCTCAGCATTACTTGGGACAGGGAGAGGATGCAAGATGGTAGGCTACTGCTTTGGGCACTCACCTGAGGGGGGACAGGATGCTCCTTTCACCAAGGATTGTTTCTGTTTCCTACTTACAATAGTAAGACGAAATACAGAAGGGATCTTGGGCGGAAAGGCTGGAACACAGTCTTTTCTCTCTGAAGAGAAAATCTCTATAAGAGATCTGTAATCTCTAGCCAGCAGAGTTATTTGTTTGTGTTTCCAGTCAGTCCCTTTCTTCTTCATCCTCTGCTTCCTGCTCACAGCTTCCCAAATCTTGAATTATTTTCTACATAGTGGCATGGCTTCAACAAGAGCGCCCCCTTCCTAATCCCTTGCAGGAGCTTTTAGCCCTGGGGGGTGATTGTGTGGGAGTGAGAAGATACGGGTTTTATTAAATTGAAAGGCAGTGGCCCTTGAAGTAAGGTAGACAGTCCCTATCTGTCATTTCTAGTCCATTTTCCAAGAGACAGGGGGTATCACTTTCTCTGGCATGTATTTTAAAGGAAACAGAGGACAGTGAGCGAAGAGTTGCAGCTGTGGAGAGCAGTCCGTGGAGGTGGAGAGTGGTAGGTGCCTTTGGTACAGCCAGTCCTGAGGACCAGGAGAGCAGAGCTCACAGGGAAAAGCACCAACTGTTTTGTGGTACAAGAGAGAGGGTTTTGACCCTGAAGTTAAAAAAAAAAACAAAAAACAAACACCCTTCCCCAGCTCCTGCAATATTCCCAGAGCTAATCATAGCAGTTGTACTTACATATCAGGTGGTGCTATAGCTGGAAAGAAAAAGAAAAAGGTAAGGCAATTGCTGAACTACCACTTCCTTATAGCTCTTTCAAGACCTTCTTCTTCAAGTATAGGCCGCTTGCTATTCCAGATATGAGATGTAGTCTAACAGATCATTTGGTTTGCATTCAGTTATGAAACATTTGTCTGTGCCTGGAGTCAGTGATGACAAGCCCTAAAAATACCGCTGTTCAGTTTGCGCGTACATCCAGCCCTAGAAGTATTTTCCAGCTTTCAGTCTCATATCCTCTGGTCGTTCTACTCTATGTCCTAAAATTCACATCATATTACTGTGATGTATAGTTAAGAAGCATAAAATCGGCATTTTCTTTTTAGAAGGAAAGATACAGATATCATAGTTTGGATACCAGTTTGACGCAATAGAGTCCAGTGCTTACACAAAGGGGTCCACATGAGCAAGGCTATAAACCTGCCTGCCTCAAAGCCTCATTAAGGGACTGGAGTGTTCATTTCTTGTCACAGGGGATCTTTACATATGTAAGCCCTGATCCTTCATAAATGGCTTTGAGATATAATGGAAGGTACTACATACAAACGTAAGATCATTACCCATCTTAAATATTATCCATTATCTCAACCTCCTTATTCTCCAAATGTGAATGAAAGTTCACCTAACAGTATGTTAGTATTAAGCGTAAAAATGTGCTAGTTTTGTATTAAAAATACTTTCGTCTGAAGTAGTGCATTCATCTATTGCTACATTTGTTTTCCTTTTTTTTGGAGGTTGCTATTTTAATACTGAGCTAATCGGGATTTTTCATTGTCTTCATGGGTAAATAGTAGGTGGGAAAGTTTTGAGTCGTGAATCACATATCATTGATGTTACTTTGTAGATGTTTTTCTTGTTGTTGTTGTTTGCAGTCCTATAGAAGTGTGCAGCAGAAAGCAAAGAGTGGGCTGGGTGTTGAAGGGAGCTGTATGGGTGCAGACAGAACACTGCACATGAAGGACCATCACCAGCTCATAGGACCTCCCTTCTTAAGACACTGCCTCTTTCCATGTGATGGGCAGCCAGAGCTATCAATAAAAGTGTTTAGGCAGATCTCCCCTTTTAGAAAGGAAAGGAAAGGAAAGGGTATCTGGAAAATGTTTAGTAGGAGGCTAGAACCTTCTTCAGCCCATCATATGGACCTTGCTGATCTGGTTGTGTTGCAAGAACTGTATATTAGATGGGGTTTTTGGTAAGACATGAGGAAGAATATAATGTTGAATTTCATTTGGGATGAGACTGCCTTCTGTTGTCAAAAACTATGATAAAATTATCATCTTCCCTATGTTATTTAAGATTACTGGCTGGTGGAATTTACTTCATACATAATATTTATCATGCAGGATGATTGTTAATTTAAATACAATTATCATCAGAATAGGCAGGACTTTATTTGGGGCAGTGCTTTCAATGGTAATCAAAGGGAAACAAGTCCTAAAATGGTATTTTTATGGTATTGAGCTGCATCCTTAGTCTTTCAAGTCCTAAAACACTAAACATTGCCTGAAATAAAGAAATATGTGTGTAAGCTGTCATCGATACATCTTCATCACTTCATTTCCCTAAGCTTCAGCTAGCTAGCAAAAGGCAAAATGCTTGTGCACGTGACGTAACACATTCACTACCAAGACCTGTTTTAACTGAAATGAATGATAGTAAGAATAGGCCCAGACCACTTATGTTTGAAGTTATTAACATATTTACTTACTATTAATGTGGTGCTACCTTTAGCATCTGATTGGTGTGCTGGATGTGTGCAATATATTTACTGATTTTAAAATTACAGAGTTGATGACAAGCAACTTTCAAAAGCTGAAGCCCAAAGAATAATTAAGCAGGAGTTAAGTGTCTTGTTATTTGTTTAATGATAGGTAGGTCAGAAAGCAAATGGGCTTTGTGTTTGTTCTGATGCGCAAAGTCATTCTTCTACATGGGAGGAAATCAGAAAATTTGAATCACTTTCTAAGCCTCAAAATGTACATGCTAGATGGAGTCTTTGTAGTTAAAGCTAGTTGCAGCCTTATTTGCTACTGTTTTCCTGTAACAAAAGAACAAAAATATTTTGCATTTTTATGTATCAGAAATTTGCCTTTTGGTACTTAAAAAGAAGTTTTGGAAAAGGGGGTTATTTTGATCCTTGGGCCAAGTTCTTTAATGCCTAATCACGGTGTGGGAAGAACATCTCCATCAAGGTTGTAAATCCTTAAAAAGAGCTTCGATGGAATCTCTGGAGCAGTTTCCCTGTAGAATCTCCTGACCCCTGTGCTGAGGAGCACCGTTACTGCCGCTGGGAGGCAGGTGCCCTCTCCATCCAGCCACAGTCTGCTTGATACTGAGAGTGGCCTTTTGCTTCAGAGCAGAAAGCAGATCAACAAAGCAAGGATGTTTTTATTTTAAAAATTACTTAATGATTCTAGTCAGGTCTGAATCTGCAGATGTTTTTTTTCTGTTCTTATATATTGCAGTGATCTTTGGTGAGCCTCAAAGGAAGCCTGTGCAAATTCAGTTCATTTTTCTTTTTCTGGGAGTCTTAACTTTGCCTACTATGGGTTTGTTTATTAAAGTGAACATAGGACTAGTCATGAAACTTATCCTAGTAGTGACAAGACATACATGAGACAGGAGACGTATACAAGTTCACAGTAAATGGTATCTCATTCAGGGCAATGGAAAGGGGCCTGTAGTATGGAGGGCGATAACTCCCATCCTGTTTTCCCAGAAAAGCAGAACTACAGCTTTCTTCTATCCACTTTCTCCTTTGGACAGGCATGGATGCTCCTTCCCAGATAACCTGTTTCTCCCAAGGAAGATGTCTTCAGCCAGGAACTGTCATAAGCAGCCATGGTTCTCCAGCTTTGGGCGGGCTTGGCTAATGTAAAAGTGGGTGTGCGTACAGAAGAAATAGGAAGCTGCGTCTGTTTCACCTCGTTCATTTGTGTTAGAGCAATCCTGACACCAAACCAGCAGCTAGAAGGTGTGCACCTGTGGCTGAGAGGTCACATGGATAAGTCCTAGTGTCGTTGCGTGCCTGAGTTCCCGCTGCGGGAGTGTGTTCGGTGCACCCTTGAAGCACATCTTGCAGTTTAGTTTCATCCAAAGGGAAACCTGCTCCTGCGCTCTGAGAGCTTGCTGCCAGGCATCAGATGTGCACTCTCATCTGCACTAAAACACTAACACAGATTCACCTGCTGAGTGGTATCTCTAGGTTTAGCACTTATGCCCAGCAGGGAATCTGGGTCTTCCCCACTGAGATATTGCCTAGAATCAGTGCTTTATATAAAAGTTGTATTGAATAATGGGCCCTATTTTTCATGGGACTGGCACTAAAAGATTGTTGAAATGTAATTCAAAGTCGCAACGTAAGATGTACAGGCAAATATATGGCATATTTATAACAAAAAGGCTCAAGACTGGCTGTTTTGGAGGATCTGACTGTGTGGCACTTAGTACTGTCTCCTGTTAATTCAGGAAGCTCAAGGCCAATATTAATATCTGTGATGTTCTTGCTGCCTTACCAGATATCCCTCTGCAGTAATACAAGTCTGTAGAGAACCAGCTGTCTGGTAGGTTACTCTGCAGCTGCAGTATGAATATCTGGCTCCTTCCTGTGGTACTTTATTGCTATTGCACAGGATTTAAGAGCATCTGCAATAAGCCAATAAACATAGCAATATAATTAAACTCTAAAGCAAATCAGTATGATTCTTTTCAAAGGATGAACAGGTTATTTCATTTTATGAAGAGCTGGATTTTTTTTAAATTGTGCAATATTCTCATCGCTTGGTAAAACCTTACACGCATACACACACACATATACACAGTCTTATGCTGTTACTTTTCATCTGGCACAGATATATCAAAAGTCTTGCCCTTGATGCCATTGGTAAATGTTGGCCTCAAGCACATTTGTTAAATTAATTCTGAGTTGGGATTTGGTAAGACATGTGAGGAAAGAGAAAACAGTAAGTCAGTACAAATGTTATTTGGATGATCAGATCACAAGATGCAAGTGAAATTTGGAAATATAAAACGGCCCCTGAAAAGCTGGATAAGTCATCTAAAGATTGCCAATGATTGTTGAATGGCATATTGTTTCTATTCAATTTCTTAGCCAGGATTAGTGAACTTTTAGTTAATTTAATTGTATTTTTATCTGAAAATTACTGAGTAGTGTTGATGGCTACATGCTGCTATTTACAAAACAGAATTGTACTGGAGGCATTCTGACATTTCACTTAATTTGGATGTATCACTTTAGATGGTTTCTATTCCTTGCCTCGTAATTGTTCTCATTTGCTCAGTGGGATTCAGAAACAGGGTTTGTGGAATGTCATTTAATACTCATTTCATTTTGTTAAATGAAATGCAGTGGCTTCCATCTTGCCTATAAACTAAATCATTCTGGTTTCATTGTCTGGCCATATATTTTTAGTTGTGTAAATATTTTTCCTTCCCATGTAATTTGCTTTATGTTACAAAGAGCTTTTTCTCCTCCTCTTCATCTTGTAGCAAACAAGAGTTGGAAAGTGTGTTTTCTGTGGTAAGTTAAATCCTCACATAAGTTGTGTATTCTGCCTTTTACAGCAGTCTGAAGGTGTCTCCTTGTTTACTAAGCTAGCACTTTTCCTTGTTACAAGGAGGACTGAGATCTATAAAAAGTGTCCAAAGGAAATAATCTTTGATAAGAAAATATTTAGAAGGTCAGGTCCTGCATCCCAGTTAAGTTTTCCTCAGGGAAGAAACAGTGGGAAGGATAAAGGCATCTCTTAGCAATGTGATTTCCTCACCCTGCTGGGATGCTAGCCAATGCGTTGCCCAGCTTCTCTTTATAAGCTCAAGCAGGTTCAGGGACTCTCCAGCACGGGTTTTGCTACCCAAAATTCATTAGCCAAGAACCGTGATGTTGACGTGGAGTTGTGATCATGCCCTCTCCCCTGGCACATGCCCCTCATCGGGGACTCTGGGACCATTAGGTCAGCCCGGTTGGGTATTCAACATCCAGTTTAGGCCACACGCTGGAAAGCAGCCCAGAAAATAGATATACAGACTTTACAGCTCAATTTGTAGCATACTGGAAAACAATGGAAAAAAGCCACTGATCTCTTCTCGTACAAGCATGATTTGAATGAGTGTCTATGGGTGAAAAGCTCGAAGTACCATTAATCTATAGATTGTCTTTAAGGACAATATTTTATGCAGAATAAATATTTTACACTATTAAGTAATATAACCCTTTTATTAAGTTAACAGTGCCATGTTTCCACTTTGGCTCACTGTTAAAATTCTTGTGTTAGGGCTTTTTAATAGTTTTGTTTTCCTTTATTCAGAAATTATTTTAAAAGAAAAAAAAAGGCTTATCAAATTTACTGAGACTAATAATACTAAAGGACTGAGATAATCCAAACACAGAACGAAAGAAAGACTCTTGCTGTGCTAAAAGGTACTATTGTATATTGCTGTGAATCAAATGCAACCCAAGTATACTGGGGTGGTATCACGTGCAGAAGAGAGCACAAGTGTGAGCACTGAGAGATGGCATTTCAATTCTTTTAGGCTAACTATTAATGAGAATAGAGTTGTCTTCCAGAGAGCATTTTAAAGGACAGCTGATGAGAAGTGGATACTATCTGTTGATTCTCAGATATCTAGGAAAGAAACTTTGACAAATAGTGGACTAATTCGTGTGATCCAGCCTCCTAAATGGTGTGGAAATTTGTCACAAGGCCTTGGCATAACTCGGTTGGCTGCAACTGTTGTTTTCCCTAACACATAACTGAGTGACAGTGGAGTACACTAAGTATGGCAAGCAGCAACAGCTAGGAGACCATTTTCAGATCTGAAACTCTATATTCCGTATCAAAAAAATAAACAAAAATATACAGATGGATCCTGATTCTTGGAATATGCATTTTCCCACCATGCCTATTTATAAAACTGCCTGATAAATAAGTGTATAGAAGAAATGAATACAACTCAGAATGTCTGGGTCATATTCCCAGCTCTGTTTTTCCTTGAGTGAGCCATACAAAAAAAACAGAACAAAAAAATCAACCAAGAAGCCCTTTATACCTCAGTTTCGCCACGTCTTACAGAAAATCTAAGGATACTTACATAATAAGGGTGATTTCATTTGTGTCTGGAAAGCATGTTGAGTTAATTTCATGGAGGATGCTAACGAAGTGTCATGCATTATTATTGCATTTTGGCTGACTGTACTTGTGAAATCCATTTGACATTTCTCACTTGACACTGATTGTGGGTGGTAACATTTCTATATTAGTTTCAAAGAGGATGCATTATAGTGATGCCTGAGGCATAATTAAATGATTTATTATTAAAGCAGCTTCTAAGAAAGGCAGTAACCTGTGAGATCCTCCCTTTTTTCACTTTGTTAAACAGACGTTTTGTGAAGCACAGTGTTTCTTTACCGATCCTGCCTAATAGCTCCCCGGTGTTCCTTATAGCGACGGGTGAAGTATTGAGCTGAAGTCCATAACTATGTGTGGGTATCGAGATTAATTTTCTCTACTCTCTGGAAGGTCAGCGTGACAGGTGGCTAAGGGATGCTAGGGGAAACCGTTGTTAACGTGAGCAGGCTGTGCCCAAGCTCACGTTGCCCCGTCGAATTTGGCTTCGTGTTGCAACTGGTTAAATCATCGCAGACGCTGGGACCCAGCTTGGACCACACAAATACAGAATCACTCCTAGGCCGTTATCATGTTGTTGAGACTAGTCCTCTGTGTCACAGATAACAGAGGCTCTCATGTATGTCGTTAGCCGTTGGAGCCTAATGCTGAAGCTGAATGCTCCCCAGTAAGACGTGTCTGCAAAGAGTGGTGGTAGGAGAGGAAGCTGGGAGAGGAAATGAGTAAGTCAGCAGGCCATTCCAGCGGGTAGCTCTAAGGCCGGGTTACAGGGGTGAGCAACAGCTCGGGGAGGAAGTGTCGCAATGGCTGACTTCCATGTGTGTGTTCTGCTCTGAAACAGCACTCACAGTAAAAAAATCCGAAATAAGAGTATTTTGGGGAAACATAGCTGAGCAATTAGTGCAAGACAAAGTGGTTTATTGTTAGTTCAGAAAGGAAGGGGAGCATGCGCAGCTCCTCCTCAAAGGTGCTCAGCACCAATAAAGTGGGAACACCAAGCAGGCTGCTGTATGAAGTTACTGATTTTTATCTTCTGCTTCTGCACAACTTTCCCATGCTATGCAAACTAAGTGCTCTCAGTGAACATGTACAGTGTGAGGCCTATCTCTGTGTGTCTGTCCTGAGGAATTCAAGATAAAATTTCAAAAGGATTCATTATTACACTGATATTTATAAACTGTGAAGGTTCTCTGTTTCACATGGTATTTGCACTGGAAAATTTCATGTAAAAAGAACATAGTGGCATGTGTGCATTCTTATAATTTCATGTCTGTGTCTACATGCTTCTCATGTTTTGCAACTGACTTGTGAGCAGTTGGATCCCTGGAAGAATGAGATGACTGAGGAGGGCATTCGAATGGGGAAGGGGGGAAAGGAAGCAAGTGGTGATCCCTATGGAAAGAGAGGAAATTAAATTGTACATTCCATTGCCAACTGGATATCGGCTTGCTGCATTGTCTGTAGCAACAGCTCTTCACCTTCTGATTTTTAGAAGGGAAAAAATTCCTCTGGGACCATTGTATCGTTCAGATAATTTTGTCCACCATTGCGTGACTATCAAAATACAGGTCATCAAGTAAAGTTTCCAGCCACAAGGATAAAGTGAATTGTTGACTTTTGTTTACACAGCGTCTGTGTCTTTGGCAATTAGTTTTCAGTGCTGGTGTTTATGTTCGTTGTAATTATAAGTTTTAAATTTATGAAAAAAAAAAATTATGAAGGAGGGTGGTGGGTGAAGCCCATTCTTTGAGTATTAGATCCTTGCAAAGATACTTGCAAAACAGCTGCTAGAATGAAATTTCAGTGGCAGCTTAGTGAGAGGATAGTTTGAATTGTAGTCAAAATTAGGATTGGTACACCAGATTGTGTGTGGGTATGACACATAAAAAAGGAAATGCTCAGTAAAGTATTTTTATTTGCAATATGAAACTAACCCCAAATAATATTGGTGGGTATTAAATTCTGAATGCCACAGTGGGTCAGTTTCACAGGAGTGCAGAAAATAGTCCAGCCTATAGCAGTAGCTCAGAGAATCTTTGTGAGACATTATTTTAGAGGAATGACTGAAGTTGAAATACTAGTAACAGCAAATACATGATGCTATGGGTGTGGTATGCATCTTTTTTCATCATGAATTCATATTGTTCTAAATATATATAAATACAATCTTTAGAGACTTTGCATTAGCATTCATTATATATCTATATTTATATCTGTTGAAGAAACACTTTCTTAGCTACAGTTGGCTTTAAGAAATATTGTTATGAAGCCTTTCATGTCCCTCACCCGTAATAATGAAAAAAGAATTTCAGCCAATGAAAACAGAGGTGACTGAAGCAAATTTCTAGGTGCAGCAGGGAAATTTAGGGCCCCATCTAAGAGTAGCATCCTTTGGATATGGGAGAGCTGAATCCACTTCTGCAATGTAATGTTACAGAATTATTTAAGTTCTAATGCTGTCAAGAAAACTGGCAAACTAGGTGTTGATTTATCTGCAGGAGTGTGGGGGGAAATAGGATAAATCCAACAAGTTACAGTTGCCTATCTCTTTTAGCAAAGAGGGAGAAAACTTTTGACGAAGATATTCAGTTAACTTCCATTGAAGTGAAAGAGTCCCTAGCACCTGAGCACAGGCAGTGATACTTCTGCTGGGTGGCAAGTGGCTGTTGTCTTCTGGGTCAGACCCTGGGCTGGGAACGTAGCCGCTTTCTCCTCCTGGCTCTGCCACAGATTTCCTTGGTGAACTAAGCAAGTAGTTAATCACTTTGGCCTCTGTTTTTCTGTTCCCCAAATGGGATTCTGACCCCTTCTCCCTTCTGGGAGGTTAAATAAAAGGATGTTTGTAAAGTGAGCTCATATTGTTTTTATGGAAGAGGTGCAGCTTCAAGATTTAGAATCTCAGCAGAGCAAGGACCCGAGGTAATGCATTTACTTGCACAGCGATGCTGTCATACATCCACGATGTTTCTCACCAGTAGCATGCACTGGCCGTGGGCGAGTGCATCCCAGTCCTTTCCTCTGGCATGGGGAGAGAGGCCGTGGGCACTCAGCTGCAGGCAGCCAGTGCTTGCCGCGAGGGGACACTCGTATGCAAATGCTGTGCAACACCCACGTGCAACTCGCCCTCGCAGTTTCAGCTGCCGCTGCCTGCTGGGAAAGCTGAGGGAAAGTCCTTTGGGACGCCGTATTGCTTTGGTACCTCCATGGAGGTGTAATTTCCTCTTCGTCTCACTTTAAGTGAATCTGGTCCCTTTTGTATACACTGTGTGTATTACTGAATGCTCTCTTTGTGCGTGTATATATATATATGCCTGCACGCTTCCCCTCTGAACGGCTTTCAGCCTCGCTCTCTCTCCCTCGCCCTCCCCCTATTTGGGTGGATGTACTTCAGCTGGCATTTCTTAACCTTTGGTTGATAAGTGCCATTTTTGTGCTGTCGGTCGCTAAGTATTTTGTGCTGCTCAGTCTAACCCTTTCCCCCTCCTCTCCTTGTGGAGAAAGGGTACAGCGTATTTCCAGCATATATGCTCTAATTCCAGCGATAGCACCGCTGTCCATTTGTTGCTTTCAGTCAGCTCTGGGCACAGTACAGCAAGCTCGAGCACAGGCGACAGTACAAATGAGCCATCTCTGCACAGCAGCAAATGAGGATTATTGCAGAGGGTGTAGCAGAAGCCCTGTCACATGCAGGATCATGAGTGACAAGCCCATGAGCTCGCACCCAAACACATGCACGCGGTTCTGCTCTGGCTTGCTCCTGAGCAGCCTCAGCAGGGTGAAGCACACAGTGGGGTGCGCGTGTAGGTAGAAACGCGGTGGGAGGTGGAACTGTGGTAGATGTGACTGATTTATGACAGGAGTTTCCTTTACAGTCATAAGGGGAATTTTGCTTGGTCACAGCAAGTTTGAACCCTCATGAAAAAGACTGAATCATTTGAAGTTAAAATAAAACAGAAAATGGCAGGGGGAGGGGCATGGCTGTTAAAAAAAAAACGTTAAAATTATTTCCTTTGGTGCTGACTTCTTAAACTGGAATGTGATCCAGAATAGTTCTCATGTGTAAGCCAACATTTGTTTTAAGAATTTTTATTGTCTTCTTTCTCTCTTCCCTCTCCCCCTCTTGCCCTCCCCCTCCGCTGTGCAGATTTACACTGACTGGGCTAACCACTACCTAGCGAAATCTGGCCACAAGCGGTTGATCAAGGATTTGCAACAGGACATTTCAGATGGAGTTCTGCTAGCAGAAATCATCCAGATCATCGGTAAGAGCAGTGCTTAGAGAAGCAGTGCGAGCTGACTCCTTGCATGGGGGAATATATAATTCAAGCTGAATGTATTTAACAATAAGATGAACCCTGAATAATACAATTTGACTGAGTCCATATGTCTCTGATATTTGTGTGGTTCATCCTTGTCTTAATTAAAACATATGTTTATGTGAGCATGTTTGGAAGTGGCTGTTTAACCATACTTTAAATGGCCAGAACTGTATCTTACACACTTTGAATTGTCAGAAATGAATGCTCCATTAAACCATATGTCTCCCATGTGTGCATTTTGTTAGTTGGAGTGGCTCATACTTTCTGGGATGCCTTGAAACTGTATCCTGACCCTGCAAAGACAATTGTGGAAGATTTCATGTCAGCAGTTATTTTGCAGGGGCTGAAGAATTAGCAGCGACCTCCTTCACACTTCCCCCTTTGCATGATTTGGCATGTGGAAGCAACTGCTGCTAACAAGAGTGTTGTTACTGTACGACTGAGCTTTACTTAGAAAGCAGCTCTGTGTCAACAAAACCCTGTGCACTTTATTGCTTCATCTTTTCTGTTCTTTTTCTTTCTTTGGCGGGGGGAGGACAGTTTTACCTCGTTGCTTACTCCTGCTTTCTCACCTCACTCCTTTTCTTTAGCAAATGAAAAGGTTGAAGATATCAATGGCTGCCCCCGGAGCCAGTCTCAAATGGTAAGAATGAAATATATTTTTAATCTGTGTTGGCACCTCTGCACTTTCCTAAAATGCTTTTTAATAATGATTTATTTAAATTGTGAATACTCTATCCCAGGTTTACCATAAAGTCGTAATTCTCATATAGTTTATTGGTACTTTTTTTTCCCCCACATACACTTAGTGTTTGTTTTTGTGCTAACTTAGGGTCTTGAGGTAACCAGCAGCAAAACTTCATGAGCTCTAATTAACCCAGAACTGCTTTAGCAGACCTCTTCTCCTCATTATCCAGATAATTTAATTTAACTTCATTTTTAAGAGCAGTAAATCCAGGAAAAAAATTTTAAGTGGAGTCTTTGTGTCTGGAGAACTGGCTTGATGAACAGCGCTTGCCAAATTGTTTTTGAATATAAATAGCCTTTTTGATTGTCCACTGTGAAGTCCAGTTAGATGCAGTGACTCCAGAATTTTCAGAAGTAGCATTTTAGGCATATAGCTCTCTGAGCTATAGCTGCCAGCTGCTTAGATATTTTAATACTTTCAGGCAACCAGCATTATGTGACTGTGATTCATATGCATGCTTATTATTCTTTTACTGTCTTTATGGTTAGTAAACTACAATAATAAAATAAAACCTCATTAGAAGGCTGTGGAACTGGCAAGTATAAAATCTGAGCCTCAGTAACATCACCATGCATTTACTGGACCATTTTCTGTTACAATCGTGCTCACTGTGAGGACTTTGCCTGTCTGTGCACATCCAAGTATTGTGTGAATAAGGTGCACAATTTTGTCGCTGGCCAGATTTTTGGAGTATAGTGACTTGGATGAGTTGCATAATAGCAAATTGATGAAGCTGGACTTGAAAATGGAAATGGAGATTAGAAAAAATTTTGCATTTATTCAGTGCATTTTTTAAAGAGGGAAGGTATTTGCAGCTTTTTTCTTCAAAGCTGTGAAAAGTGAAAGGAAAGATATTGAGTACCAATTAAATGAATAATTAGGTTTGTCTGTTCTTTTAAGAAAAAAATAGAGGTTTAGAATAAGTTTATTTTCTGGCTTTTGGGCTTAGTACATAGTAAGAATATATGTGATTTCCTTAATAATAGTTATTACTTTAATTACTCATATTACAGCAACACCTAGTGGCCCCAGCTGAGAACTTTGGGAACTCCAGTGTAGAACTAATATTTCACACACAGAGATCAAGAGATAATCATTGCCTTACAAACCTGCCATTCCAGATAGACAAGTTAAGCAAGAAGAGACAAAAGCACAGAAAAGTGATAGAGTTTCCCAAGGTTATGTAACTGCTTCGCGACCATCTAGGATTGCTTAGGGACCAGCCACTCTTTGATGTCTAACTAAATTTCCATGAGACAGAACTCAGCTGCAGACAGGATTATTCACTCCAGCGATTTTGTGCTTCTCCAAAACAGCAAAATTTGTGTCTGCTTCCTGTCGATGGGTAAATGTGGCACAGGGATTCTGGATTTCCTCTCCTCTCCCCACCGTAGTTATGGGGCAGCCTGGTCAATGCACTGCTGTGCTGCAGCAGTACCCACGCGAATCTCGGTGTGTCCTTCTACCCCTCTTCCTCCTGCAAACACTTCCCTTAGCTCAGCCAGACCAGATGAGATGTCTGAGATGCTCCGGTTCTCAGACGTGGCGCTGTGAACGTTCCCACACGCAGGCAAGCGTCAGTGTTTGCACAGTGCAAAGGAGTGAGGCTTAGCCACTCTACCTTGATGGGAACAGAATGTACTTTGTCATCGTTTTCTGATTCGGTCTCTTTACTGTATTGTTTTATCTCTAAGTCTGATCAGATTATTTCCCTCCCTTTTGACATACCAATTTTATACTGCTGATTTTTTTGACTGAGCTAGGAAATTTAAAACGTACTGAATTCACAGTAGTTCAGACTTGCCAGCTTTCCTTTCAAAGCAGCTCAGAGACCCCAGGTGTGAGTCTGCTTCCTGTTTGTCTCCTTTGGATTGTGCACTGGTGTGGCCTAGGTGAAAGCACCATCTTACCACATTTTCAGCTGGTTTCCCTGAGCAATGCTTAGTTTTGTTAGGCCACGCAGCAGACCAGTTGTCTCTGTCTGCCTGTAGCAGTGGACTCTTGGGTATTTTTAATATGCCGAAAAAAATGTAACAATGATCGAAGCTAATTAACTTTTTTAGAAAATATAAAATAATAACAGAATTAAGATACCTGACACATTTTTGCCATAACAACATTGGTTATTGTGGTTGTTTACGTGGGCCAGTATGTGACCCTAGGCCTCATCAGGATTTGCCAGAATGTTAGTCATCCAATGAGCAATAATCACGGTATTTCTGTAGTGTATTTATTAGCACATCTAGATTTCTGTTTTGACTGACAGCTAACATCCTACATAGGAGTCTCTTTAATACAACCAAGATAACTGGAGAGTTAATGAGAGAAAGCCCTAGAAAGTTTTTTGAAATGCAGTCCACCCTATTTTTTTTGCATCATTCTGTTATCAGCATTAGGAATTCCTGACCCAAAACAGAGTTCATCCTGTCAGTCTGCTCTTTTGGATCCAGAAAGTATTTAGTATTTTTCGGTTCAGATCTTCCCTTAACAGCTCTAGCAATGGCAGATGAAGTAAAGTTGCTTACTTGAGATCTTTTAAAACCAAGGAGAAATTGAAGCATTTCCCATTCTTCTCATAGACGAGCCTTCTGCTTAGAAACACTTTCGAAGTTAGACAAAAGATGCAGTTTATTAAATTCAAAGCCTTTTTTCTCTCTTCCCTTCACCTAAATTAATTTCTGTGTAACAAAAACCCACATCCTGAGTAATTAACTGTCTGTGTGCCAACCTCTTAACATCATTTTGACTTTATAAACCAAGATTCAGTGTAGAAAATATATGCCATGATTAATTCAGTGCCTTCATTTTAACCTTTTTATTTTATAAACCTCAAGAATTCCCACCTCTGTTTTCTTTCACATATGTTTTGGTGATCCTTTCTCTCATAACTTGTAATTAAGAAGAAAAGTTTTCTATACACGTCTACCATTTGATACTCTTCCCAAGAAGTGATATCTAAGACTTCTTGATAGCTTAAGAGAAGCTAGAGAACACTGACATATATTGTCTGCTGCTGGGAATACTTGATATCCTCTGTAGATGATATCAATATCAATTCATAATTAGTCACTACCAATATTTCCAAGTTCTGTTCCACTTACCATTTGGTTTTCCTCTTGTCATTGGCTTCATCATACTCAAGTGGTTTTTAAGGCATCTCAGTTCAGCCATAATTGTAATTCCTAAACATCTTGTAGTATTTATTTTAAACATGTTTTAAATGCTTCTCTTTCAGTTTTCTTTCAGCTAGGTCTGTTGCAGTGTCTTGCACTTCATGCTCATGTTGGCAGTGGTACAGAAGGAACTTGTAGACAAGTTGAACTGGCTCCACAGGTCTTAGTTCATAAAAATTAAAACCTGTAAACCCCAGCAGCATCCAGTTTCTGCGTTGTTAGCTTTACCAGGATCCTCCTGGCTGTCATTACGCTTGTACATATGATTTCACAAATAGAATTTGAGAACCTGAGATTTACTGGGGAATAAATTATTTCATATTCAAATTTCAGAAACTTCAGCTAAATGAAACTTCCAAGAGAACTGGAGAGATTTGCTTATCTCCTGGGTAAATCTACTGTGGTAAAAAGATTTTGGCATTTCTTATGAATGGTTTTAATAAAGATAATAAGGATTTAAAGCTCCATGTATTACAATATACATTGTGTGTATACAATGTCTTATAGAGTCTTTTCTTTGCATCACTCTTTTTTTCCTCACAGATATCCCTTTCAAGTAGGAATAAGGCATTTAAGCTTCCTTTTCATGATCTCTTTCAAGCTCTTCAATGGGAAAAATTTCTATTCATTTCTATTTTTTCCTTGTATCAGTTATTCCATAATTCTGTCAATTAAGGAAACTTAGAATCATTTTTCTTTTAAAAGATAATATTTTTTCAAGAATTTACCTTTTGATACAACTAAAAGTTAATGCTCTTCCGCTTATATATAAGCCGTACTGTTATAAGTCCTGTCATCATCAGAAAAAGCAGGTCGGTAGCTTGGGTAGATAATATGTTATAAAGCTTTTCTATAGTGGTCCAAAGAAAAAGAGTTTAGAATTTTTTTCTTTCTTCCTGAACATATTGAAAAAGTACTGGAAGACCTCCTATGTTTTGTCTCTCAATAGAGCATATCAAACATTTAGTAAGAGTATAAAGGATCAAATTTAATGCATCCTAGGGATATCAGAGAAAATGCAAGAGAATCTTCAAAGTCTTGGGCTGAAAATCTTTTTATGGTGACATTTGCAGAATTGTCACAAACTAATTTTACAAAACTAATATTTCTATCCTCTCCTCATTCAGCCTATGGTGCCTTCAGCCGCATAAATAATTAAAGTTAAAAAAAAAGCGTATTGTTTTTCATGTTAATTTTTCTTTAAGAAATTGATGCTGCCTTGTTAGCTGTTTTTTGTTCCTTAGAATTGGTTCTTGCTACTTCTCATGAGAATTGTCTATACCAGTGCACATCTATGTACAAAAGCATCCTTATTTGTAGCTGGTGGTAGGGTTCTTCTTGTATTTAATTAAGAGCTGGAGGGACCCTTTTTACTAAAAGGCTCCTAATGTATTTGATGAAGACTGTTTTTCATTCTGTCAGTCATCTATGGCGCAGTTTTCTACCAGTTTATATAGCTATGCTTCAAAGGTAATTTTTATAGTTTAGGGTATAGGCATGCTGCAGTCCAACAGAGGGAGCTGAATTCAATAAAAATGTAGGTCTTGCTTACCACATCCTGGAAATCAGTGACTTGAAAAAGGTGTTAGAGTTGTAGCTCATTGCCAAATGACTATGAACTCTCAGTAAAACACTGCAGTTAGCAGAGCTGACACCATCTTTGGGAGGGTAAGTAGGAATATATCTGATAAAATTGGAAGTTAATATGACTATATACAGCACTAATGAGACCATTTCTACAACACTGTACTTCATTTTGTTAATAAAGCCATTAAAAAGATGTTAATAAATTAGAAATGTTTCAGAAAAGAGCTATAAATATGCCAGGAATTTTGCTTTATTTGACAAGACTGAAGAAAAACTGTGTAGTTTAGCAAAAAGAAGGTGAAGTAAGTGAATCAGTCTCTACTTAAGCAGAGAACATTTTTGTGATACAGAAAACAATCTAGTTCAAGAAGTGTAGTACTGTGTGAAGTCTAAAGCTGAAATAAGGCAAGGAAGCCATGTCTATACTGGTAAACATTGCTTCATAATGTATTGGGTAGACATGCTGCTTAGTGTTTTCCTGCAGTCCCACAAAAAAAGCCTTCTGTGGCTTGTTTTCTGCTTATATGCCATATAAACAGTGTTACGCAGCATCCCTCAATATCCGGGAATGTCAATACGCAAGCAAGAGAATATTTGCACTAGCATGCTGTCTATACAAAAATTATTGTAAAGAACAGCATAATTTAGTATAAAACAAGTATGGTAAGTTCTAGTAAAGCCCATACCATTTTTTATGCAAATGTGTGGATTTTTGTTATATGAAGTCGTTTGAGACTGGGAAGCCTGAAAATGTCATTCCTATTTTCATTTTCAGGTGGGCCTGCATGTGAGCTCTTTCTGTCTGCACAGTGTTGAACTGTATGAGTCATCTGGCTTTGCTAGTGCAAATGTTGCAGCCTTACTTTTGATGGGCTTAAACTAAGAAACATTCAGATTTGTTTTTAAAAGTGTTGAGGAGTTTTGACTAAGAGTACAAAAGGTCAGATCTGTAAATATCCTAGTGAGATTGGTTATAAAGATTCCAGATATATTTTCCATGCTTTGGAACAGCTCTAAGTCAGTCCTTCCACAGGAGTGTTACATTTTGAAACAGTTTACATACCAAAATTAGGCTATGTGTAGAAATATGGTCCCTTACAATGGCTCTCACTGCAAATTCAATCAGAGTTTTGAAAACCAGTCCTAGTTCCTTTCTTCTGCAGACCAGTTTCTTCCCACAGTGACACCTGTGCAACCTCCTTGTGTTTAAATTCTGCCTCCACTGACTGTCACCCCATGGCTATCAGTGGTTTTTCACAGATTTCAGGACTGGCCGCTGTTAGAATTTAGTGAAAATAAAAGGGAATGAGGGAATCTAGTTTTGTCAACTGTGCAGGTTTGCTCTGCAAATAGAAATGGAACACAAGATATTCTTGTTGCTCTATTTCCATGGGGCATACTTTCATACTTTATTTTCAGAAGTTATTCAAGTGAATAATCTGAAGTGCATTAGTTAGAGAGTATATACTTTCATGTAATTCTTTCTAAAAGAAGAAAAGTATTTCACTCTAAAAAGGAAAAGGACCATTGGGTTTATCAGGTTTACAGTCAGTTTTTTAAGTTCGTTGAAATAGCTGCTGTGTGGGATGGAACTACAGACAAGTGATCAGTCATAAGCTATTTTTTGGAGATCTCCATAAACACTATTAGCGACTCGTTAAGAAAGGAAAGCAAAGAATAACTGGTCAGTGTTTGCAAGAAGAGAGGTTATGATTTACATCTCCCAAGGATCTGTGCTGGTAACTGACTCATTCATTCTGTTCACCAACGATCTGGGAAAAGGGATGAATAGTAAAATGACAAAGTTTGCAAGATCTTGAAATTCTGAATAAAAAAGTGTGTTGAACTCCTTTTACCCTTTACAGGGTAACAGGTATGCACAGAGTTTCTTTGATGATGAGCCAATCTCTCTTTTGTTGGAAACATATAGTTTGCATGAGAGATGGGACAAGGCCTGAGACAACAGCCTTAGTCAGTACAGAAGTGTTTAAAAATCTAACCAGAAGGAGTGACTTCTCACAATATGGGCAGGGCAGAGTTAGACGCTCATTTCCCTATCCTCTGGGGTAGGCAAGGGGGAGCTGGGATTTGATTATGGAATAGCCTTTAAAAGGGGGAAGATGGACGTACATTTAGAAAAGGGCAACAACCTCGTAGTGTGATGTCTAGGAGAGTGGTCTCAGCAGAGCCGGAGAAAAATGTTAGTAATTAAAATTTGAGCTCCTGTGAGAATTTTTGCTGTGTTTATAGATAGGAATGCTCACATCTTAGCTGTATTATGAAGAAAGAATCTGTAAGACATAATCATAGCTTGTATGTGGCTGTTTTGGGGAGAGACTTCTTGAAGACTATGCCCAGGTGTTAGGTGAAGGACTACATGGAGAGGACTGGAGGGAGATTAAGAGTTTTGCTTTCATTGGCAACTAGTCAGAAAGAAGATTTTAGTTTGGGTAAGAGTAATCAGATCTGGAGCAAATAAAGAGATGAGATTCTCTTTCTAATGACAGTATACTTGAATTTGTAATATTATGAATTTGCCCATGTTGTGAATATTCATATTTACTTTTATTTGCCAGAGAAATTTTCAATGTACCACAGCAAAAGCAGCATCTAAAGGCACTCACCCTTGCACATGGCATATGTACAACCATAAAAATGTGGATACACTTATTTTCTTCTCCATTCTGACAACTTCCTCATAACACAGATGGAAATCCATATCTTTTTGTCTTTTGTCTTTTTTTGTATACTTAGCATGAGAACTTCCTGTATCATCTTAGAATTCCTGTCTGCCCTGCAAGGCTCCTGAAATTTCATTTTACGATTCCTCTCTTATAGAGTGGCTGTAGGACTGTATAGTTTCATAGCTTCTGTCCTAATGGGATTCAAGAGATGAATTACTGAAAAAGTTGATCATCTTTGAGGGCCGTTCCATTATCTCCGCATTTTAAGGTAAAAACATATCCCAAGGATTTTGAAACCTGTGGACATGAGGATGCCCAGCCTTATTTCCAACTACAGTGAGAGTGACAGCTGTAGCTCCAGAGCTATCTGTTATCTAAGTACATAAGTTCTTCAGAACCTGGAAGTGTGTAGTGGCAAACTGCCCCGACGGGTCACACCAGAACTGTTCATTCTCCCTCCATCTTTAGCAAAGACAAAGAAATCTACAGTAGATGAGAAGAGTGGCCACCTGTGTGGTGATTCCATGGGTAGACCCTCTGAAACTAGGAAGAATAACCATTTTGATCTCCTTCATACCATGTGAACCTTGAGACTTCTTTTCCCTGGTAAAACTCATTGGAGCCATCAGACAGTCATGCCAGTGCTGGCTACAGTGTTTACAACATATGTGCTCCAGGTCAAACATATGAAGCCATGCAGCTTGTCCTTCATCTTGATATATTTGGTGGACTTTATCATTTTCCTTTGGTTCCAGCTGCGTCTACATGGACTCTTAGATTGGCCCCAAGTCTGTTTTCACAGCACTTTATCTACTTTCTTCTGTTTAGTGGAGAACGACCTGGAGTTTTTGGTTTCCTCTATTTGCCTTCCATAATGTCTCTACCCTCCCCACTTTCATCTGCCAGGTGAGCTATAAAGGACTTGGCCACACTTGTGGTCAGCAGTCTTCTTTGTGTTACAAGGGGAATTTATCTCTTCATCAGATAAAGCAAAAGCCCCTTTTCATCTTAGAGACCTGTCATCTCTCAGAACAGACTTAATTAAAGATGCCTTAATTAAAGATCCGCACTTGGATTTCTGTTCCCATTGATGAAGGCAAAATCTGGACAAGAAAATAGATCAAAGGGCTCCCAGTCATTCTTGGTAACTGTCCTTATTATCCATTCTTTCATGTGGCCTCAAGCCATGTTATAATCAAGAGAGGAGTTTCATGAGGACATTTTGCCCTCTGTACAACTGAGCCTGCTTCTGCATGTTATGCAGCTCCCAACAATCGCAACTCTTCCTTGGTCTTCATAGGTGAATGGCTGAAGTGTCAGTGCTCCCCAGTCCCTGGAAGGAACTTGTCTTAGTAATGCATAGCTTTTACATTCTTTGCCATCCCTCATCCCCAAAGGCTGAGTTACCGGTTAATTCTGCATTTCTGAATCCAGCTTTTGTGGTTTGGAGAAGTACAGCCTTCTGTGATTCCTGTTTCAGAAGTGTGGGCAAGAAAAAGATTGGATCCACACTGGCAGCAAACACATCTTATTCTCCCAGTCTACTCTCTCTTACCTTGTTATAGAGGCAGTTGTGGACTGAAACAGCAAGACTGACACAACTCTGTTATGAAGGAGTCTAAGTAGAAGCTTATCTGTGCAAGAAACAATACTGCCCAGCATGTTACATTTCAGATTTCCTATCTTCTGATGGTAGCTTCAAGTAGGTCCATACAATTCTTGACTGGCAATGCTTTCTGAGATCATCTAGATGATTTGCATTAACTCGTATCTTCAGTGGATTCCCAGGGGAGTGTACAAGACTCTCATAGCCGTCTGGCCATACTGCCTATCACCCAGAAGCATGCCTTAGCTATCCTTCCGAAGATGTTTTATTGGACAAGTCCTCTCATTTCTTAGATAGGTTCAGACTGTGGACCTTCCCTTTGAAGAGAGGTGTGATGCTCAAAGTAATGAGGAATGAGAATCAGGACTTCCACCCATGTATTCTTGTCGCCATCTAGAAATAATGGGGGCAGTATCAGGAACAATTTCTGTATCAGCGAATGAGGCAGTATGAGATCCTCTTCCATGTGTAGGGAAGTGGCCTTCCATGTGCGGGGAAGAAACTGTTAAACCAGTACACTGAGCATCAGGTTATACCTGGCAGGTTTTAATTTGCTCAGAGCTTTGAACATTTTGGAGACTGAAGTAAGCCATTTCACACTCATGAATCATAAATGATGCAGGACAAAATTACAGAAGTTGATCTTCAGGACTGGAGGTTTGACTCTCCCCCTCTTTGCTTTAGACATCAAAAAAACCTTTTTATAAACTTGGATATGCCTTACAGAAGGGCCATGGCTTTTCTGTGTATTCCCGAATGCCACAGAATTAAAAAATTCTCTGGCTAGCAGCACTGAATGTAGGTATAGCCACAGTGTAAATATGCAAATAGATAATGCAAATAGAAGAACAGTTGTAGGTAAGTAACCTCTCTTTCATTAGCATTGAAACTGAATTTCAGTTTATGTTTGAAGATGCAATTACCCTGAGATAAAGAACAGAGCAAAAATAAAAATGAGAGGACCAAAAACAGAGCTGTGTGGTATCCCAAAATAAAAATTAAAATGGAATAATGACCATTCATCTAAGGATCTATTATAGGAATATTTGTAGTAAGAATGGAGGGAATCAAGAGAGAAAAGAAGACAGAATTTCCATAAGGATATGGTCAATTATGTTAAAGATGGCTGACATTCAAGGAGGAAGATGTTAGAGTTCTGGTGCCAAGTTTTGCTGAAAAGAGATTATTAATGACATTAACATAGCCAGTTTGAGTAAGATGAGAGGCAAATTGATTAAGGATGGAGCTGGCAGAAAGGAATTCAGACTGCTCTTCTAAACAGCTCTTTTAAAAAGTCTAGAAATGAAAAAGAAAATGTAGATAGGGTGAGAGCTGGACAGACAAGTAGAGTAACAGTTGCCTTTTTTTTAATGGAGAGACCAAACGTGATGGGAAGGAGCCAGAGGAGGCTAAGGAAAGGATAGAAGAGCTGCTTGAAGTGTTAGATCTAGAAGAGGATAAAGGATAGGAAACTTCATCCATCCTGCCTAAGGCATGGAAGGGGAGGAGAAAGCAACTGAATCATCACTTTTTTGATATGATTTGATTCTGGTTTGGCTTTTTATTAGACTTCTTTATTCTGCACTGAAACAAGCAGCTCTCTTTACATCCAGAAAAGATCTGAGAACATTAAAAGAACCACGGGATTTATGACAGTGCCTGTTCTCAGAACAGCTCAGAGTTACTCACTCTCACCAGGCAGTGAGTGAGCGGCATATTCCCGAGTTGCTCGCTTTTGACTGTGTGCTGCCATAAAAGAAAATGCCAGCAGGAACACGTCCTGGGTATTACTTTACTGTGCTGGAAGAAGTACATTGTTCATTAAATATAAATCACATGGAGTTATTAGCCCTTTTGTTTATATTTGTGAATTCCTTGTCAACATAATGCATAGAGTCACATGAGTATAACTCATCTAGATATTAATGAAATAATCATGTCATGAAAAATACTTCTATTATGATGATATCAGTCTCCATGAAAACTACTGAGGAGTAAAGGAAAATACATGGTTAGGGTTGGGGTTAGGGTCATGCACTTTGTTGCTTCTGTAGACCAAGACTGCTGAACACAAAAGGATCTTTTAATTCCTTAAACCGAACAATTTCACTTTCCACTTTTGTTCCAGCAGCTCCTTGAAACTCCTCTGCCTTTAATCTATACCAGAGATATATCAGATACTCCATGCCGCTGAGGTGTGTGCATTTTCACCCCCCTCTTCTCCCTGTCCCTCAACTGTATTTGTTAGGAACATCATTGAATCAGGAAATTGTGGTGTTAAACTGTACTGGGAGGATATGCAAAGATGAAACTAGAGTACTTTATGCTTGAAGACTAGTGGTTGAAGTACTTTGAAGTATTTTCTGTTGAAGAAATGCAGTTGACAGTCTCCTCATTTCCCCCACCAGTAGTTAGCTTCCTCCCCTTCTTAATATTCTGGGGTTTTTTCTTCCTCAAATCAAGAGATTCTGTCATGTGAACATTTCCTGAAGTTGTGGAATTGATCAAATACATATTTTTGTTACAAATGCTTAGACAAAGAGGTGAAAGTTATCTAATTGAGTATATGGCCTTGAAAGCTCAGTCAGTACAAATATGCTGAAAAGTTTCAATGCATACATATTCTTAAAATACATACACACAAGTTGAGTATGACAAACATTTTAGAAAGCACCTGTTAGATACAGTCATGAACACATTTTTCCCAGGATAGCAGCAGCAGGATTACAGTAAATATGTGTACTTCACAATAGTGTATTTTTATCATCTTCTATAGGGAGAGTACGTTATAAATACTAGGAATGTCTAGAGTGCTTGCTCAATTTAAAAATAGAGAAGAAAGTGCATGATATTTAGCTGAACTGCAAAAATGCATATCCAAGCTTTACAAGAAAATAAACAATGTCTCTGAAGTGGTTTTCTTTTACAGTATATCCAACCATGCATTTTTGGTAATTTTGAGATTTTGTCAGCTTTCTAGATTTTTATCAAATGTCTGATTATTTAGGAATTGTGGCTAAGTACCAGTTCTGTTATGGTTACAGATGAGAACTTACTTCTATTTAAAGATTTTTAACCATGCCCCATTACAATACTTCTGCTTAGATTATTCTATAATTTTGTGTGCTTTATGGTATTTAGGAAAGGTTATTGTTCATGTCTGTGAAGCCTTGAATTTCATCAGAGAGGTAGACTTTTCAGAAAGAGCATTTCTTAATTTTGATAGGTTCTACTGAAGAGGTATAACTGTAGAGACTGGAGCATAATTGTGGTTTTATTATTTCCCCTCTAATATTTCCATTTCAAAAGAATTGAAAGGAAAAAAACAGAAAAGGAAAGCAGAAAATGCAGAGAAGAAAATAAAGTGTTTTGTTTAACAGCAAAATAAAGACTTGTTAGGGAGAAGAGATTTAGAGTTGGGATATGGACTGGTGAAGGCAAGGAGGATTGTGACAGACACAAGAAGAGAGAAGAAAGAGATTGGGAATGGTGGGGAGAGAGCAGGGAGAACTGGAGCATTAGAAATGACAACACGTAGACTACAGCAAGGTGAGTGGACAGTGTGGAGGGTGAGAGGACCAGTTAACCTTCTCTTCTCCTCTCCTGGATGACTGCACGGCTCTGCAGGCTCCCCCCAGTCTGGTGTCTCTGAAATCTTGAAGCAGTTGTAAAAAGCCTATTCTCTCTGTCCTCCCAATAGACCTAAAATCACAGGGGATACTCTGGCTAAGGTGTGTTTAAGACCTGCCATCTATGGAATCTGAGCACTGAAAGTGAGCTTCTTCCTCCCTTCTCCTCAAATAGCAGCTGGTTTCTTTGGAAACCATTCTTCTTTATGTGAGAAGCTAAGAAGAGGTATGAGTAAAACATGAAGTATTGGACTAGGGAGTTAAATAAGGGGACCTATCTGAAAGGTGACAGTCTCCCAAGACTCCTTTTGGAGATAGGGCTATAAAGAAGTAGTTTGTATCTCTGTGAGCTGTTGTTTCAAACTACTGTTCACTTCTACTTTTCTGTTTCTTGTTTGGAAGGTAACAACATCCTGAGATGAATTAGAAAACATCACACTTTTTCATAAAATTGAAATGGTATCAGTGTAAGGGTTGGCTTTTCTAAGCATTCTGAAAGCCAAGCTTGCAGAGGGACTTTGAAACCTGCTACAGCATAGGGAATAGTTGCCCAAATTTGGGGTCCTTTGAACCAGAGTCCCAAGATCTCTCACTCATCTTTCTTCCAAAGACAATAGTCTACTGCCTGTCTTGAAGATGGTGCATTCTGTAACTTCAGTAACAGGCAAGACTCTCAAGAAACAGTGTGGGTATTTGTTTCTGTGTGTAGATGCACATGCCTGGGCACACATCCGAATGGAGTACCTTGTGTAGTTCTGATAAAGACCCAATAATTTTATTCATGTGAAGTTTATTGAATGGCATTTAAGCCACTCGCTCTATCTCTCATTTGTGAATGAAGATTTGGGGGAGCTTTGTCACTCTGGAAGGTCTGAAACCATCTTTGTGTTTTCTGGACATCTGTTGAAGTCCGAGATGGCCTGTCTTCTCTAGAGTTGTCAGAGCCACTGCCTCTGCTCCCAGGGTGAGTCCAGATTGAGTTGAGAAATGGGGCACTGAAAATAATCTGGAGATTTAGCCATCAAAAACGGGAAACAATAAATGAGGGCACTCACCAAGTATGAACATCATAGTCTTTTATCTGGTAGGGCTGGGAAATCCAACCACTGGGAAGATGTATAAAGGAGCTACAGGAAGTGTGCAAGCATCCCTAAATTGCTGTGTGCTGTGTGCACAAGGCAGCAGAGGGTGCCTGAGATCAGCAAACTGTGGCTTCCCTTCTAACTGGTGGAAAAGGGAAGGGATCGTAACTCGGGATGTTGGGATGGAAGGAGGTTGGTATTGTGAATTCTGCTGCAGGAGGGGAGGAGGAAGACTCACTGTCTTCTCACATGTGCTTAAAATAACTATGAACACTATCGAGTAAATTTTCAATCTTTTGGGGGTCTTCTGTGAGACATTATGCCTAGGTAGCAGTGCTTTTTGCTGAATCATCTCAGAGCAGCTACATGCACCTAATATTTCAAAGCTTGACACCAACATCTTTTCCATTATAACAAAGAGGCTACTAGACAGGAGGATAAATAAAGTAGCATAGAACATCCTAACATTATAGGGTGTTAATTACAAACCTACATGATTTAAAAAAAAAAAAAAACTTGTCCTTCTGCATTTGTAATTGTCAAACTTGTGCAAGAAGACCTGACAACCTCCCCCTGCTCTCCTGCTGGAAATTAAAATACCCAAAATGTGATTTCAGAAAAGTTTTTCCAGCAATATTGCATTACCTCCAGATTATAACACAATTAAAATGTTAGAAAATTAGGGCAAATAAAACAGAAAGTAGGTGCATACTGAAACTAATATAATCAGAACAGATGTATTTTCTCACTCCACGCTTGACCTTTGCTTGAACAGGAGCTGCCTACATCTGGTGTAGCTAAGTGCTAGCTTGTTTCATGTAAAGAATGACAAGTCTGCTTGATTTTAGAGTGTCTTTTACAGTCTCACCTTTTTGAAGCACCTTGACTTTCATGCACACTAAGTCATCACTTTGCTCTTTTAATAGGCAGTAATTATACCCACAGAGTAAACTCATCTTTGAATCCTATTGCAAATCATTTCCACCTACAACCTCCCCCCATGTCCTGTTGCTGACACATACGAATGAACATGCAGTACTTCATCAGAGCAGTGGTCCAGCAGGTTAGTAATTGCCCCTCTGTGAGTGGCAATGCGAGACTCTATGTAGGGAGCACATGTGAACCTGGCCAATTTCTGTGGTCCATTCCCCCCTTCTCTTTCCCCTGTACCTACAGTTGTTGTATTAGGGGAATTGGATGGTACTTCTCTGCCTGTTCCTTTAGTATCCATTTATGGATCACTGTTGCAGTCAACATTCACTCCATGAAATCTGAAGGTGAAGCATGCTGGATTTCTCAGAAAAATCCTGTCTCCTGTAATTGCATACACAGCCGTAGGACCTTGCAGAGATTGGGCATGTTTTTTCACTGGCGGCAGTTACTGCTTTGCCAACCTGCTGCACCTAATCCCTGGTTGTCAGGAGACTGGCGATGTGACCAATCTGGAATAGCATGAGAACTGAAACTGCATTAGTGAAGATTTTGTGACATTGAACTGAATTTAAATACTGATGATAGCTATAAATATAAATACTGTTACAGCTGGTGACCCTATTATGGGCAATGCTATTAACGTTTGCAAAGGTAAATTGGCTTAAGCTAGCAGTAGGGTAGGAAAGTTATCACAAAGGCTGCTTATTTCAACAGTATTAATCAATCCCTTTTCATGCAAAGGCTCTTGATCAGACTAATTAAAATATTAACACAATCGTCTTACTACTTTTTTTATGTAACTCGTCCATATAAATCCAGGGTGACCTGAAACTTAATATGCAAGATCTCAGTTAGAATACACTACAAGCATTTTTATTTCAGTAGAAATTAATAGTTTAAATACAATAACCTATTTGGCAGCTTCCTGATGTTCAGGAATTATTTAAAACACTCTTACTCTGCTGACCATATGATCAACAGATGATCATATGACATAGATCAGAGCTATACTTATTTTAAGTTGAGCTTATTTTAAGTTGGCCCAGTGTCTGGATATGAATTAGTCCAGGCAGGATTCAGTTTCAGAGTCAGTCCAAAATAGGTTTTTTTGTTAGGACTTGATTGTGTTCAATCTTACAAACTGATAACAAATCATCTCTGCCTTTTGAAAAGTTGATATTCAGTTAGATCATTTGTTTACCTACACTGTTTGTAGCAATCCGTTCTGGTGTCATCCTGACCAGAACCATATCTGTAAAGTCCCAGAAGTTGAATCTGAATGGTCTCCATGAAATATAAATGTGTTTGCATTTTAGGTTCTAGCTTTTGGCCTTCTTTAATTCTACATTAATTAGAATATGCTTCATTTAGGCTTGTATTGTTGGCTAATTGGGACCTTATTTGAATTATTCATACCTCCTGATTTTTCAGGTTTTATTTGGAATTACAATGGGAGCTTACTGATGACATTTTCCTCTAGGGAAATAAATACCACAAAAATTTTCTTTGTCCCAGGATTTCCACACTTGAGAGTTGAGCCCTATTTGTATGTGAAATAAATAACAGTTCATGAAGCTAAACAGCTACAGTTTTGTGTATTCTAACTGCACACATAGTTAGCTAGCCAGTATCCCAGTCCTGTGGTCTGTTTTGCCCACACTGTCACTCACAGATTTTCTCAGCAATTCCTCCCAATAATGACTTTAACTTAGGTTTTGGTAGAAGTTCTCGTTTGGTTTATAGACAGATTGGCAGCAATAGTCCACAGTAAACATATGTGCAAGGGCATCTTCACAGTTCTTATATATATATAAAATTCCTATTTGGATTTCTAGCCATAAACAGTTTTGGAAGATTTATATTGTTGCATAGTATGAATTAATGTAGCTGAAGATATGTGCCCCCTCCAAAGCCCAGTAAATGCTTATTTTTCAAATAATACTGGCTGTATTTTGGAACCTGAAAACACTTGGATAACTATTTAAAACATTGCTTCTTGGTATAACTCACACTTCATTGCCTCCAACTGGACATGAAAGTGGCAACAGGCAATATGTCTTTGATCAGGCCCCATTTTATAGGCTTGAGTGATCCTGACATTTCTATTATAATATTTGGCTAAGAATTCAAGAAAAAATCCCAGTCCTACTGGGTGCAAGAACAGATCCCCCATTGCCTTTTGGGGTGCCAGGTGCTTTTATTTTCCTGGATTAAGAATCCGGACACAAGATCTTGTGAAAAATGTGGAAAATTCTTCCCTAGCAAGGATCCTATACCAAAGAGATAGTACTGAGTAGGCTGTTTATAAGCACAGTATGAAAACGTACACAGCATGACCTAATATGTCTTTGTATATTACTCTTAAGCATAACATAAAATTTGTAAATATATAAAATAAACAATACAGGTACAATAGAAGAAGTGAAAGCCTGAATATGGGTCTTTCATATTATCCCTATGCCTTTCAAAGGTTTCTGTTTAAATTGAATAGTTTTAATAACCTGTGACATCTATTCATCATCAGTTCTGCCTCTTTTGAATTTTTCTTCAGAATTTTGATCATTTTGAATCAGAAAAATGAAGACTAAACATAAAGGCAAATTAGTGTCTTACATTACGTTCTCTCCTGTGTATAGTTTCCCAAGGACTTTAACTTCTAGCTGGAAGACCAGCCGCACATCTTCAGAGCTACAGAAATCTCTGGGCTGTACTTTTAGAGGTTGTTGGTAGCAAGCATTTTTATCACTTTTCTTCTGATGAGCTCAATGTTTTATAGATATTTTTCAGGGTAACATACAAAATATGTCTAATATAATAATATATTTAACCATCTGAGCATTTATAAAATCAAAAGGCCAGGAGGATAGAAAATTATCAGTCTGCTCTGTACATGCTGTAGCATTACAGGATCCAGAAGCATAAAGGACGTCTGGATGGTGTCTATTTGCAAAGCTCAAGAGATGCAGTGAAATGCCCCTTAGTTTATTTGTTTACTTATCTTTTAAAGGATTCATCCTGTCACTGGCTGTAATTGCCTTTACTTCTGAAAGCTGCTTTTTCTGATGACCTAAATGAAGTTGCTATATACTAAATAATGGTGAAGGAGAGAACTGGAATACTCTCAAAGGTTTAATTAAATTTACTAAATGAAGACTCTGTTGTAGGCTCTCTTTTGACCTAATGGAGAGAAACTACTCTGTGTCAAAAAGTGTGTATTTTCATGTTGCCCTCCAATTTCCTGAAGTTGCCAAGTTCCGTAAATATTTAGATGTTGGTACCTTGCTGACTCAAAAGTGTTGCATAACTAAAAAAAGTATTGTAGACAAGCTCACTAAGGTGATGCATTGCTTTAAAAAACACCACGTTTAAACAGAGTCCCTTTTATCATTGCCTTAAAAAATGTCCTCACAGAGACATTTAGTATTTATCTTCAATTTGGTGTTCTTAGTGCATGTGTAGGGTTCTTTCACAGGGTCAGTGACCACTTGCCAGCGGAGATGAGAGTACTGAAGCTGAGAGTTGCTTTGAGACTTTGGAAGAGAATTGTCCCCTTGCCTTTTCTTTTGATCCCTGCTGCTGTGGAATCATAATTTAGCTGTCTAAGAAATTCACACAAGATGCTGAAGTACTTTCATGATTTTCTGAATCCAAATCTATGAGCCTATTCAGGAAAAAATCTAGTACAGTATTCCAATCGAAAATCCAATATTTTCTTCTTATGATTTATATTAAGGCACAAAAGCACTCCAGAAGTTATCATTATTGTATTTTGTGCTTTATAATGTTACTGTCTGCTGTAGAGATATTCCTAAACAAAATGGTACAGCAAATGCAAGAGGAGACACAGCAAGGAGAATGGTTAAGTAAGGAAGACAAGAGAAGCAACAACACACCACAGCATAGATGAGCAAAGTAAAAGTCTGTATTTTTCTATGATTTTTTCATTTTTGTCTTATATGAAAATGGCCAGCAGATGTTCATAATAATCTGTTTGTCTGTCAAAAATTATGATTAGAATTAATACTTTTATTTAGAATGACTGAGTTGTTCATTAATCTTGTAGGCAAACACGAAAAGCACTGAACAAATAGCATTTGAAGTTGCAGAGATTACCTCCCATTCACTCCAGACTTGCCACGGTCCAGATTTGGGGCTAGGTGAAAAATCTGCAACACCAATTGTCACTGCCATCTTCGTGACAGGACTGACAGTAATATGTGCCAAAAGGGATCCATTTCCCTCTGTAGCATTTTCTTAAAAACAACACACACCCCAGCTCATACTCTGACCTTAACAGTGACCTCATACATTCTTGTATCAGCAGGTCAGTACATATGTCTGTTGAATTCTCCAAGCATTTGAGAAGTTGATTTGCATTAACATTTCTGAGTTTACTGTTCATATTTCATGTTTGGAGTGCATGTTGGAAGAATTTGTTGTGCATGGTCCTTAATATCTTTTGGAAAAGGAAGTGGAAGGTATTTCAGTTTTGAATAACACCATCATCTTTTCCTCGAAAAATCCCTGATAATTAAATAACTCCAGCATCATTTCCTAAAAATTTTTGCCTGGGGGGCCTTCTACATACCAGTAGTTATTATCCTCTAAGGTAAAATTCTCCCCAAAAGCCTCCAGTAAATCAACTTTTAATTTGCATATATGGTCTTTTATTGCAGAGTTTGGAACAGTTTTTTTGGACTGATGTTACATAGTTCACTGATACTTGTTTTCATTAAATACTTCTTAAACTATTCTATTATACATAATGAGGAGCTTATTAGAAAACTGTTAAGTTGAATGTGTGCGTGTGTCAGTGCATTCTACTTTAACACCCTGAAGTGTATTATAATTTCCACAGACTAATGGAATGTCCCTTGTATCTGGGTGAGGTAACAGGCCACATGTAACAGCAAGTCAGCAGAGCTCACTTAATATCTCCCAGCAGGACTGGGAACACCTGTTTTATCAGGGTGGGTTTTCCAATTTTCACCACCCACTGAAACTTCATATCATCTTCCAGTACACTTACAAAAATGTATTGCAATAAGCAGTTCTTGAGAAATAATAATTCAAACAAGCAATAGGGTGATTTTAAGTCTGCTCTTCTTTGTGTTTTTCCAGATTTTACTGGAGAGCTTGTTTTTCTCCAGATTTTCCATTTCTTCAGGTTTCCCCCTTTTCTACAAGACAAACTGAGAATTCATGGCAAATTTCATCCAGTCTCAGTAGTCTTAGGTAAAGGGAACAGTGCAATGTTCTGCCTGTCGTACAGGCATCTTGCACAGAGATTACAAATTTGGAACTAAAGAGGATCAGTTTGAGTTTTGCATTACTTTGGGACACATTTCTTCCCATCATATTTCCTTTGAGGATTTGGAAATATTTAGGTGTCTTCTCTGCTCTTCATAGTATCCCTTATTAAATAGTAGTAGTAGTAGTAGTAGTAGTAGTAGTAGTAGAAGTAGCAGTAGCAGTAGCAGTTGCAGTAGTAGTAGTAGTAGTAAAAATAAAATTGTTTTTATTAAATAGTAAAACTATATACAGTTTCTTTGCACGGAATCCTGTTGGAAATGTGAGACTTTCAAACAGTCTTGCTCAAGAATCAAAATCTTTTAGTGTGAAGGTATTAACAACCATAGATGTTAATAAGCATAACCCACTTTAAATATGCAAGAGAAAAGAAAGCAGATGGCTTGCTTTCAGATCTTTCATGTGTATTTAACTAGTTTAATCTGTGCAATATTAAAGGAAACCAGTCTGCTTGTTACAGCTCAGCTAAATGCTTCTAAAATAAAGCACAATTTTTCCCTTTGAAACTCTTTAACCTTACTCTTGTTTTCTATCTGTAGTAGAGACAACTTGGAGACAAAATGTTTCCTGCAGCAGGAATACTCCCGTTTGGAATATCTAGGAAACACTTATTGGAGATGATATATAGCAATACAGTGATAGTGCAAATCCTACAAAAACTGGCATATTTTATGTATTTTGTAAATAAAATTTCATAAGAAAACAGGTAAATCATCAACAATGCCAACTCAAATGGCATAGAAAATGTTTCTAGTGTTTCTTAAAATTTATAATTACACTAAATCTTATTATATGTTATAATAAATAAATTATACTTTCTTACTTTTTATGGATTAAGTACATTTTGTGCCACAAAGTATATGCAATGTAAAGGCAATAAGGGAATTTTTATATTTTAGTTGTATTATTCTTTGCAAATTTTTGTAAAGACATGAGCAGAACTTCAAATGTGCTGAACATCTGTGTTCATGTTAAGAACATCAGGGTGTTCTCAATACTGAATATTGTTTTAGTGATCATTTAAGAATCACCTAGATCCCAAACAGTGCTGAAAATGTGGCATTTGAAGAATATATGGGCCAACGGAGATAGACATTGGACTGAGTAATCCAATCTGGTATGCCAGCTTTAATCTAGAATGATGCAGTCGGCTTTAGTAGAACTGCTGTTGAGTAAACCAGCTACCATAAAGGGGGGCATCTGGGCCCAATACTCAGCGAGACAAAATCATAATACATACAGATAATTACAATGAAAGCACAATGGTATGTAGTATAGCAGGCAGTATTTTCTGCAAGCGTTTCTTTGAATTGGAGACAGCCCTTGAGTTGTTTAATTTTTATTTTTTGGTGAAGGAAGTATTGACCTTTGCCTATTTTGTAGACAGTGTGGAAGCTGAATGTCCACCTGCCTGGTTTATCAAGCCTGACTTTGTTAAACAAGCTTAGTAACAAAACTGGAGATAAAAACGTATGTCGGTATAGAATTGCCAATATTTTCTCTTTATATCTTTATCTTGTAGTTTTCTAGCCCTGTGTTTAAAGGAAAGGCAGAACAGGAATACAAACTAGTGAAACCAGCTGGGGGAAAAAAAAATACAGAGGAACAAAGTTAAAAAGCAAACTGAAAATCTGGGTGTTTCCCACACCACAAGTGAGTTGTCAAGAAGTCACAGATGTGTGCAGTATATGAGTCAATTGAGAACAGAAAGTGAAGTAGAATAGTCCTCCCAATCTGTGAGAACAGCTTTGGGTGTAGCAGGCTGTGCAAGTTTATAAATTTGGCCCCAAAAAATAGATGTTTTAAGTAGTTTATCTGTGAGAACGAATGTATATATGAGTGTGTACGACCAAGTCTTATATTGCTCTCTATTATGTGAGGGAGGATCAAAGTTGAGGCCATCTCCACGCTGAAATATTTTCTAGTTTCTTCCAGAGCGTACTATATAACTAAGTCTACGTGGACAGTTTCATCTTCTCCCAGGCTCCAAAATGTGCTCCAGAGACGCTTTCATCCACACGTAAAGGTCTCTCAGTTGCTTGAATCTCTGTTCCTTTTGCAGCCTGCAGTTAAGAGCAAAGCACTGACATTTCACTTGCTACTAAGAAAGCAGCCAGCACTCAAAAGCTGGTGTGTCTCCTTCCATGCTCTGGTCATGTGAAAGTCAGACAGGCAAATACTACCTGCTCTTTCATTTTTCACAGGCTGTAGGTTAAACTGCTTGTAATAAGCACTCTCTCCTTTCTATATGGTGCAGGTATTGTGAATATTTAGAGTCTCGTATGCTACCTATAAGGACTAAATTGCATTTTTCTTTGATTTTGGTTGCAGAGTGCTACAGAACTTGAGTAAGAATAAATTATTTCCTAATTTTGCATTCATTAAATCCATTGACCTCCACAATTTTTATTAGTGATGATGATCCATAGAAAGAAAAGAGTCAAACATGACTTTCTGAATGAAGATTAATACCCTGGGGAAGTTTAAAAAAACTTTCTAGTAAAGTGTGTTTGAAATCCAGTTGCTGTGACAGAGAATATCTCATGCCATAATATTAATCTCAAAGGACTAATATTTAATACTGGCATGGAAAAAAAGCAACAAATATTGAACAGTTTTGTGGAGTTTCTCTTCTCTGGAAGGTGACTAAATATGTGGCTTTCTGGGTTTCCATGACTGTATATTTCTGTAAGTGTCCCTAATGAGCTGTCAGCATCATTAGTAAAACTTCTACAGAAAAACCTTTGCTAAGTTGTATCTGGGGCTTTGTGTTGTGAATCAGTGTCAAAACACACACACAGTGGAAGACAGAAGTGAATGAAGTGCTAACAGAAGTTACTGTTTTACTTCTGCCACCAAAACAATCAAGGATATTTTAGGAACAAATATGTTGAGAGGCTATGGAATAATAAGATGTCGTAGTTTAAAGGTGTTTCATTCTTCAGCATGAGGAATCCAGCTCAAATTAGGCAATTAAATCACAGTCAACTCACATATGTATCTCTATGTTCTTGTAAACTATAGAGTCATAAACTTCACAAGAGAGAATATTAGTCAAACAGATATTTTTCAGAGCTTCATATAAATACAGAAAAACAAAATGCTGCATTAGTCATCATTACTTGTCTTCTGAGAATCCTGCAATTGAATTTATGTTTGGAAGTAAAGAAAGTGTTGTCTGCCAGACAAAAGAGACGAAAGCTAATCTTAGTAATGGCAAAAATAATTGTAATAAGTAGACATATTCTATATGGTGAGTCACTGCTGAGTACAATCCCACAAATGAGCTGTTCCTGTAAGTCTGCTAACTGCTGGGTATTAAGTACTACTGTTTATCTACATGCAAGTCTCGCAGTCTGGTTTAGTGATTTATTTGTCAGTAAAATTTCAAATAGCTTCCAGTGAAAAGCAGATGACCCACAACTATAGTATGTAATATGTTACAGCAGAGTTGCAATATGTATCTTTTTTATATGTCATGTAATGTGTTAATAGTATCAGAGTTGTGATATTCCTGCTTATTTGTGCATCACTGTTTGAACAGTTAGCGCCTAAAATATGGGTGCAGTAATATCTTGGGGCCAATACTATTTATACTGTGAGTATTTCAGATGCATTTTATGTAATGCTGTGTTTCTAAGTGATATTAAAAGGATTGATTTATAGAACAGCTTAACATTTTGTAGGTGTAACTCTGCAGGCTTAATTAAATAAGCATAATTTAGATGTTATCTACCTGGTGATGCCCACAGATCTGAATTTTTATATTATCATCCTCTTAGCTGTGTTTGTCTGAACACATGATGTCGGTGCCACATTTCAGAATTGCACAAATTATTCTTGAATATCTCTGTTCAGAGCTACTTTTTGTTACCTCTGAAAAGCAATGTCATGTAGTATATGATTCATTTTCAACATGGTTAATCAAATAAGTAAGTGGACAAATATCTACGTGGCAGTGAAGGTTTACTATATGATTAGTTATTTATTCCATTTTTAGGTTTTAGCATTTTTAATGTGTCTAATCCACCATTCAAAACACTGTAATGTTCTTCCACTCTTTGAACCTTTAGTATAAAATATGTGTTTTGAAGCAAAAATTTTTTGTGATTGACAGTGATGGAGAGCTGTTCAGCAACAGTCTGATCCTGGAAACATTTACCAGCAAACTGGCAACTTTGAGTCACTTTCTATGTCTTGATATTTAAGATTTGGAAACACTCTATATATCTTGAATTCTGTGCTGGAATGAACTGTTTTCTGCTACAACACTGTAATTTTGATAGTACTATTCATGCTAATGAGGAACATCATTACCTTTGTTATGAACTAGTACTTCTTGAAAGGAAAATTCACTTTAAAATTGCGAGCGTAAGGGAGTTATGAAATTTGTCTTAGGTTTATGTGCAGTATTACAGTGCAAAATCTTCAATCATTGGTATATAAGCAGGTAGAGTTCTACATATGCAGTGTTGGCACTAGGAAAAGTTTATCCCAGCCTATAATAACCCCATCACTAACTACTTAAATAAACATGGAGTTCAGAGATTCATACCGCTCTTGATTGAAACAGTGTTGAGGAGTGGAAACTGCTTGAAATCTCTTAGAACTTTTGTAACTGCAAAATTACTCTCATCTGTTTGTAAGTTTGAATAAAAAGTGTTTGGGGCTGTTAGACTTTGAGTTCAAAGAATAACTGTGCTTTGCCAGGGCAAGAAGCAGATAATTAAAGCAATGTTCTACACGCACTGAGAGTTTCAAAAGGGGACAACTTTAAAGTTTACTTTTTCTAGACTGAATGGGAAAGAAAGTGAAAATAACCCCCAAAATGTATAAGTGCGAGTCTCATTGAATCTTCTAACAGCTCTGGAGAGTTGTATAATAATTATAGTTATTATCAGAAAACTTGCTGTGAGAGTTATATTCTGAGATTTTCTGTGTATTATGCGGCCATGAGTTGCCATACCAACTTGCTCAATTCTCAAGTCAAAACAAGACTTTCGGGAAAAGGCTAACAGTGCAGCCACAGCCTATTGTGTGAGAGCTGGCTTCTGCTGTTACTTCATGCACCATGACTGACAGCAATGGCTTGGGAATTAGAGCTTCTATTCTTTCAATGAATTAAGAAGCAAAACAGAATTTGCTTTGTACTTCTGCTCTTACATTGAGTCTTCAGTGTCAATGGTAATGACCAGCTTCATCTGCAGTTTTAAGATGTGACTTCAAAGACACATACTGTAAAAATAGATACAAAAAGTAACCAGGTGCCATTTCTATAGGATTTTTTTCACCATAAGTGTATATTAAGGTTTATGTATTAAGTTCATTATTTATAATATTCAGTGTTGCAGATGTAAAGAGGTAAACATTTAAATGTTTTCAAGGCACATTAAAAAAAAAACAAACAAGAAATGTTAGGGTTTAGATGTTCCCCAGTATATTATTTTTGATGTTTACAGTTACAGTCTCCTGAACTGTTGCGGAGGACTCGTGCCGTTTATGAAAAATGCCATGTTAACACTAGGAGGTCTGCTAGGAGATCTTGATCAGTTTTGGAGGTGGGCATTACTGACTTCAGTCTGATTTCTTTTTTTTTTGGCTTCCAATATTTAGTAGTAGAGTGAAATTTCCCATCTTTCAAATAGTTTCCTCTGCATTAAGTTTGATGTGAAAGTTGAGCAAGACACTCGGTTATACAGCTTATATCCAAACAAATCGTCATTTCTGCTAAATTCCTTGGGACAGAACTGTTTCCATTTGGACGGGTTTCTTACGCTGATGAGGTGTGTTGAGGGCTTTTAGGCGCTTGGGTCGAGCTACTCTCACCCCGTGGCCATCCGGAGTGGCAGCATATCCCGGTCCCTCCTCCCCGCCTCCCTTTCCTTTCCCAAGCTCGGCCTTGCTCAGGCGCTCCCACTGCCTCCCTCCTGCCGCCTCCGGGGCTGAGGTGACTAAAACCCACTTGCCTTTTTGGCGGGGGAGCTTTCTGCGCCCCGGTGGGCTCGGAGAGGCGGCGGAGGCCGGGAGCGGAGGGGCAGGGCCCCTCGCCTGCCGCGAGGGCGCTGGGGGACTCACATGTCTTCCTATCGCAGCTGCAGCCAGCTCGTCCACTGCTGGAGCTGGGCCACGTCGCTGCACCTTATTGAATGACCTAGTGTAATTCTGTTTTGTTTTTTTTCACAATGTTAAATTACATAAACATGTGAGAAAATGACAGAGGTAATGCCCTGGTTTCTGGAATTGATGTGCATGGCCAGGGCTGGAGCCATCCCATTGATTTTAGGATAGCTACTCAGCGTACAAAGCTGCATAAACTGGAGATGACTGCCAAAGTGAAAGCTTTGTGGTAAAACCCAAATTAGGAGTAATTTTATTAGCTGCAGAGTTGCATTTATTTATTTATTTTAATTGATTTAGGAGAGAGATTATTTATTATTCCCCATATATGCTGGCATGTCCTTGAAAACAGTTCAATTTGGGTATGAGGAGACTTTTTCTCAGGTATGTTTCCTAATGCAGTGGAGTGTTTATTTTGCTTAAAGAGCAGATATCTAAGAATTTTGCAGATGCTTATAAATTTATAAATATTACCTGCAAGTCAAGAGAGTCTGTGTAGGCTTGTAAGGCAAAGAGAATATTTCTGGCCCTTTTAGCCAATATTATTTGCTGAGAATAAGGACAGAACTGCGACCATAGAAAGGTGACAACAGTAAATGAAGGGCCTTCCTCCTCATTCTTTTTTTTTATGATTTTCCTCACATGAAAAGTGGTGTACTAGGCTAGAAAAGATATTGCCAAGGATCAAGCAGCTTTTAATCAAGGAACAAATTTACCCCAGTATGTTTTAGGGATTGAAAACTACAGAAACACAGTATTGTAAAATGTGTAAACATTCAAATAAAATTAACTGCATGCGCTTGATCTACTGCAGGCTTATGTTTTTAGCACTGAATATTCCTTGTTGTTTTTTTTAGCATCCTTCAATGAAAGTAGGTATTTTAAATACAACGTTAAACATTTTGTTTTATTTGTGCAGTCCTAATTGCTTTTAAAAAATCCTACAACCGACAAAAATCAAGTTTAAAATAAAGTTTGTTGAAGGCACTTGACATAGGACACCTCCCTATACATCACTATTCTGTTTTGATAGAAATGTGTTTAGACATAGAAAGATGTTACTAGAGAGATTTTACATATATACTGAGTATTTGTTTCATAGATCCTGGAAGGGGTGAGAGAACCAGTCCGGGATGGTGACTCACAAAGACATTTTGGCACATTCTGGCTCCCTAATCTGTTAAAAATAAAAACATGAAAGGAGTTAAATTAATTCTATGATTACTCATTTTAGAGGAAGAAGTTTTATCCTGTTATTGGTCTTGATCTAGGCTACATTTTCTCCTTCTCTTTTCCAAAGCCGCCTGTGGTAACAGTAAAATTCTTCTAAACGGTTGACAGAAGTCAGCAGAATGACCTTTACTAAGCAAGCACTTTTCAGGAAAGCATAAACATAAAAGAAATTAAAATTATCTAGCATAATATTTGATGGAAAAAAATAGGGAAGAAACCATTGTTGTGACATCATTTTCACCAAATTCTGCCTCATCCCAAGGAATTGCCTTCGCCGGCACAGTTCTTGGGAGCTTTTGCTTACATTCTGCAGTTAGCTCGGTCTCCCACATCTCCAGACCCACACTCGGTGGCTAATCCTCTATGGATGCTTTCATTGCTGCTTATTTGTAGTGTACAAAATCCAGTTTTATGTTAAGTAGGTGGGTTGCTGATTTGCCTGCATGCCATTCTGGATCGGGCCTTTATGAATTGTTTTTAAGCACCAAAGTGGACAATGAAAGCTTTATATCAGTTCCCCAATTAGCAGTAATCATTCTTGTTAAACTTGGGTAAAGAGCTGTAGTATGTGATGAATGTAAAGTATTCATTCCTGTTTTTTTTTTTTTTTTCCCCTGCATTTCCACTTTGGTACATTTTGTAAAATAGTCTTACACTGCTTGTTATTTTTGTTCATATTGCAGATTGAGAATGTTGATGTCTGCCTTAGCTTTCTGGCAGCCAGAGGCGTAAATGTCCAAGGTCTTTCTGCAGAAGGTAAGAGAAACAGATTATCAGAAAAAATAATAGGATTCTTTTCTGAAAACTAATTTTCTTAATTCAAATTATTTGCAACTAAATACCAGACTCCAGCTGTCTTGAACAGCATTAAAATATAGATTACTGATAGGGAGCTAGAGAGAGGTTTAGTCTTCCTTTTAATTTTCTCTTAAAATTGAACCAAGAAATCCAGTATGTGTATGAAACCTGAGACAATGTTTTCGAATAATAATATATTCAATTGTATCCAACTTTTCTTGTTACCTCCACAATATTAGGTAGGTACAGTGTGTCCCAAATGTACTTTTTAACTTGTTCATATATAGGATTCGAACCTACAAACATAGATGTGAGGACCTTGCTCAGATAAGTTATCCCAGGGAAGACTATTTGCCTAAGCTAATTTATTAGTAGTAGTAATGTTATCAGGCTGAGGCCAAAATGTATTTCATGTCATGTTTTAAATGAAAGAATGAATGGACTTGCTGCTGATATTGTAGTCCTTCTTACTATATTATTCCCCTCCAGTTACTGCCTGATGCATTTATGACTGATGTAGTAAATATATCAAATAAAAACCATTAAAATACCTTCTGTCTTTATTAGTATGTAATATTTGCTAAATTAATGTAAAATTAATTTAAATGGATGGACAGTTTAATCATGTAAATTAATAAAATGCATTCAAGCATTTATCATGTAATGGAATGAGCATTTCTGCAAGGTGCTGTGCACTTTGAAAATCCATTTGACCTCGGTGACAGCCAAAGGCAATAAGTATTTAAAAAATGCAACTCTAAATTTTTATTTTGCTTGTAGTGCAATGAAAAGCTAGAAGGCAAAATACTCTGTTTGCAGAAATGGTAACTTTGGCTGAATTTTAGAAGGTATATAAAGAAAAATTTTGAATGCTAACCGCTGTTTGGTTTTAAAAGTAACACAACTGTTACCTTTTACCATCTCCAACTTCATAGAACTTTAGCAGAAGTGTAACATGGTCACAATATGGGACATCTTTGTTTCATTGATTGTCTACTTGTGGAAAAACTCCTTAATTAATTCAAAGGAATGCCTGTATATACTGTAGATATGTTGATAGGTGAGAATAGTCAAAATTTACGTGTTGGCATTCATCTCTAGGCTATTTAGAACTTGATTTTTTTGTGAAACCTATTATTACTTGGATATGAAATAACAACCAAATGTGTGAATAGCATGAATTTATTTCATTAGAATATTTCTTCATTGTTTGATACCATGACACAACATATACCACTATTTTTTCTGTACTTTCTTAAATTAAACGCTGGGTGCATTTTGAAATGCATTCTTTTATTCATAACTTACTTTTTAGAAAATAATTTTTAACAACTTATAAACTTCAACTGTGTAGCGTTAAATGCAATAATGTAACATAGTGTGAAATGCAAAGAATAATTTATAAAAGTTTTACAAATCTGGAAAACATAATTCTAAATGATTTATTTAATAATATTTTGAATTAGTTATTTAGTGTTCCTTTAATTTTTGAAAACTGTTAACAAAATAAATTTCTTTTGTTTGACAAAGTGTTCTCCACTTTGGAGCATTCGTATGGTGTTTCTAGCTTTTCTTGAGAAGATCCCAAACTTTCATTTCCAAGACTCTAATTGAAATGAATGGGAATGTAAGATGAAAGTAGTAGGTAGAAGTTACAACTGAAATCCTCACCTCACTGATAAAAATGGCAAAATTCGTATTGAATGCTGAGTCCGAATATGGACCTCTGTATATTTTGTGGTGCCTACACATTTACAATCCAAGAGTATTAACTATATTTCTGGTACCCTCATCACTTCAACCTTTTGGCTATAGCACACAGGACATTCTTTGTATTGTTAATATCCAGTAATTCATGAGGTGCATTCTAATAGGGTGATGCTAAGTGAGGTCTCTTAGAAAAGAAGTAATTCACTGGTATTACTAAGTTTTTCTTTTTAATGAAAGAAACAGTGCTACCTAAATACAGGAATTTTGGAAAGACAAAGCCAAGGGTCCACCATCCTCCTTGATTTTATGCACTGCAAATCTGTTTGAAGTAAAATGAAAACCTTTTATCTTAAAATTTATCTTAAAAGCTGTCACTTCAGTGTGTAAGGTTACAGTATGAAAATAATCTTCATTTGTTAGGGTTTTGTAGTTTCTTGTCAGTCATAATAATTCTTCAACCTCAAAAACTTCACCAAAAACATGGTGGTGGCAGACTTTGAGTTCTGAAAAAAGATTAAAACTAGTTTTTCTATTTTGCAATTTGTCATGAATCTGCTGTAAATGCTTCAATATCTTTGTGAGTGATCTTAGTTCAAATTGACACAGAAGTTTGACTCCCTTAAATATACCATTTTTTTTGGTATGCACAATCCTGAACATTACAATTTTTCCTGAAAGAAGGAATTGAGAAAAGGAGAAATGTTTTTTTATCATTAAATTGCCAAGTTATGTTCATAGTGTTTTGTCAGTACATTTATGTTTAAAATCAGTTAAGTTTAGAAACTGGTAAGAGTCTGTTTCTTGAACAGGCGTTGGTAAATGTGTCTTTTTACTATGGGGTCATTTATGAATGCTTGCTTCAGACAGTCTCTGGAACAGTAAAACATAATTGTAACAAAGATTAAAGCTCTTACAAGAAGTCTCCCACCTCATTTTGACACTTGAGCAAGAAGCTCCAAAGCAAAAATCATTTTCAAATCTTGACTGCAGAATCTCTGCAGGAGATCCCAAATGATAATGATAAACCCATTGCTGAACAGAAAAACAATCCTGCCTCCCTCTCCCAAAAAAGTTTAGTACATATTAGAAGTTTCTAGTTTTTTTCCATGTAAGAGAAATCTTCCAACCTTAAGTGGTTTAAAAGCAGGAAAGAAAATGTTCAGAAGTAATTTCAAAAGTCATCATATTCTCCTTTAAAAATAGACAAAAATATAGTTGAAGACAAAAAAGAGAGAGGTTTTAAGTTAAAAACTGATTAATGATGTGATTTTTTAAACAAGGGGTTCTTTTTATTGAATGTTAAATGGTAAAAATTATAAGAATAAATAAACTGGTATCAGGTACAGAAAATGTTTTAAAACTAAAGCAGCTTAAAGAAGAGTATTTATGTGTGGGGATTTTTTAAGATAATTTTAAATAGGAATTTTCTGCATTCCTTGATGATGATCTTTCGTGAAACTAATGTGACTGCAAATCATTTCTTAAAAAGCTTTCTAATTCTGAGAAAGTTTTTCTGCATATCTGTGGTGGTTTCATGGGGAATCAAAGATCCTGCAGCATGTTCAAAGAAGAGAGGCAGGAGGATGGATTTTCTGAGCAAATTTCCATTTTGCAGTACATTCCAGTGTCCTGGGTTGTGTTTGCTTTTGTACAACAGAACGAGAGCATAAAGGCTCCTATGTTTGCTGGCCTGTTCACGTATGTACTAGTAATTCTCCTACTCCTTTTGAAAGAAAATGAATATGTTTTAAGCACATGAATATGACAGTGCTCATTTATAAATTCTGTTTTAAACATTACATAAAAAAGAGTGAGTAGCACCTACGGCTTAAGAAAGATTGCAGTGTTGCATGCTAGTTTATATGTTGTGACAAAGCTATAGGCCTAATGAAAACCTTTCACAAGAAGTTCAATGCCAAAGAAAATTGATAATGAATTTCTGAACAGACCCAAGTGCTGCAGATAATTTCATTAAAGCCCCCCAAGGCTTCTTTTTGACACAGATCCTTTATGTGGAGAGAATAACACTAGTCTTTTAAAAAGCCTAATCTCAGGCTGGGGGGAAAAAATAGACTAAGAGGGAAAGGAATGAGAGACATGAGGAAGTTACTGTGGATCCACACAGTTTCATACTGATAGCTATTTTAGCCTTGTGTGAAAGCCATAGTTTTGAAGCCTTCATTAATCCATCCATACTAATAGCATGAAATAGAGAGATAGATAATCATGTAACTGGAAAATTCAAAGATATAATCACAAGCCTTGGTCACTTTTTTTCTTGGCATTTTCCATTTGCTAATCTTTTTGAATGAATGTGCTGTCATTCCAAGACCATTACCATCTCCTCTTACAGATTTTCCCAGAAATCACTATTTACTGCTAGCGTGCATAGAATTTGCCCAAACAACAAGAAGGATACAAAGCAGCTAGGTAAAAGGGATGTGTACCTGAAGCTGGAAAGAATTCAGACTTTACCACTCGTTCTTGCCTCTCAGCTTCCCAAGAGTCTTTGAATTGTGTCGAGGCAGGAGCATTCATTTCAGATTATGTATATTATTTAGGGTTTGATTTACTCATCTTTATGTCCATGCACATGTGACTCATCATGATGAAGTTATGGAGGTAGGTGTTTATTGCAAGAAAAGGCAGATAAATAACCAAAGATTATAATAGATAATAAAGTATCGGGGATATCTAACATGTAACTGATGCTGGAGATAGATAACAGTGATACAAGGGCATATATTTGTATAGTTATATGTATGTACATATATGCTTTACTGATGAAAAACTGAAAGTCTAAACCACAGTGATTTCACTTCTTTTTCTCTTATTTTTTTATAGAAATAAGGAATGGAAATTTGAAAGCCATTTTAGGCCTGTTTTTCAGTTTGTCTCGCTATAAACAGCAACAACATCATCAGCAACAGTATTACCAGTCTTTGGTGGAGCTACAACAGCAAGTCCCTTCACCTCCAACTGAAATCAGCCAGTCCAAAACACACCAAGATATGCAGTCGAGGTGGGTTAAAAAGTTAATTTTCTCAGGTGCAAAAGCTTTTTACTTGGCTGTCCAAGAAAGGCAACTTTAGGTGGAAAGATTCTGTCACCTACAAAAGACATAAAAGACGCATTTTTTAAGACTTTGTTTGTAATATGTGTAGTAAAATGGTATCTATCTCAAGTGTCTGCTTGTTTTTAAACTTGCATTTCTTGGGAGTAAAAGTAAAGTGAGCAGGAAACATTATCAATTAAATTTAGTTCAAGTTTTAATTAATTTTAAGGTGTTCTTGGACTTTATATTTGCATTCTCCAAATGTTCTAGGAAATGACTTTACTTGCAAGGCAGATACTAAAAAACCTGGGTTTCTGACTAGAAATGCAGCTCTTTGGAGTAAGCTCATCTGAGGGACAAAACAGTTTTTTGCATAATCAGAACCAATTACACACCCTCAGATTAGTGCACAGATTATTTTTCTGTTTTCCTCACATACCCAATTCCATGTACAAATGAATGATTTCAAATGATTAACAAAATAGATGGGGAAAAGGCACAATCACTAGCTTTATGCGTTATAAACTCTTTTTATCACAACACATTCTGTTTTTGTGTGCCTAGCTCTGTTTGAATTTTTTTTTTTAAGGGAGAAGAAATGGCCATAATCTAGTTGTTTCTTTTAAGTGATCAGTTTAGGGTTTAGGTTTAGGAAAGTACAAAACTCAGCAGAATTCTTAACTGCTGAATTACATTGCTTTCAGAGAGAAGCTGAACAAATATTTTGTTAAGGTGGTTGCTTATTGGCCATGACAAAAGAATCAGTTTTAAACACAAATATCTTTTTCAGTGGAAAGAGTGTTAGCAACATATATTTTATTGGGGAAGGAAAACAAAGGCCATTCATGTGTAAGACAATGGCAAGTGAAGTTCTTAATGAAGAGCTTAACACACTGCTCCGTTTGGTTTAATATTTGTTTGATATATTATTTGCTTGTTTAAAAGATATTTGCATACTTCATGAATAATAGAGTATCTAAGATGTGATAAGTTAATGATCTAGGATGGAATAAAAGTATCAGAACACAATAATAATATTCTGGCTCTTGAGTCTATTCACATCAAAAATACACTGTCATGTTTACAATAAATTTATTCCTTCTTCAGCTGAGAAAACTTATTCAGACTTCAACCCAATAGAAATCTTTGCCTTGAAACTAAGAATGTTGTAAAAATAAATTTATGGGAAAATGTTGCTGATAGCAATTACCTGATTTGATAAGATAATTAAGATATACTTCTATTTGCTTTGGGCATTACAATGTGAAATGCATTTTTTTCCTCTGCTACTGAATATTGATGTCTTTGCATGCTCTCCCTGCAAAGTTTAATATGAACATGTAATCTGGGGAATTATGGGGTGATCCTGGAAGAATTTGAGAGCTCTCAATGTTTTCTGAAGCTGAATTTTGCATCCTGAAGGATACTTAATACTATGTGAGAGGAAATAACATCTTGCTCTTGAAAAAATAGATTCTTTTTCGGTATTATTTCCATCATAATGAGGGTGTTTTGAATGTAGGTCTACAAGTAGACAGTGTTTACTGCTTTAATCAATGGAATAAGGGGCTAGCCAGTGCATGTAAATACCTTTGCTTATAGGTTTTTGTATATAATTTAGTAAAAGTGCATTTTTTTATAAGAATAGGTACCATGTTCCCTTATACATTACCACTATTGAAAGGAAGTCTGGTCAAAAAAGCTTGGAGCAAAGCAGTTGTTTATGATTTGGAAGACAGTGACTGCATACTAGTGCTTTGTCTGCTCAGGAGTGGTAGGCAAAAAGGGGATGAATTTGTTATAAAGCTTTCCTTCCTTTGTAATTCCTCAAAATCTCATGGGTCTTCAAGCCCCTTCTCTCCTCTTTTCTTTTGCTATGTTTAAATATACTTCCTTACGAGGAGAGGTGATCGTTCTGTGTCCAGAACCCCAGCTTTCATGCCTTCGTAAAGAGGAAGAAATACAAAAGCTAAGGCTCGTCTAACAAAATTTCTACTTCCATTAGCATGCTTTCCACCCTCTACTTTAATGTTAGGAGTCTTAAGATTATTTCATTCCTTGATTAAATTTATATTCGTGGCTATGTTTCAGCTACAAAATTTTTCTGCTGTAGAAGATTTTTACACTGAGGTATCTTTCTTACTTCCTATCTGTAAACTGAATGCAAGAATTCAGCTGTTTGCTTTCATATAAACAGAAGTTGAATCTGTTTGTCGCCATAAACTTCTGTACTGTCTGTGAAGAATATGATTTTCTCTTTTCTATATTTTCCATATATTTTTCAGTAAAGGCTTTTTAATTAAAGGGAAGGTCCATAGTTCTGAAAGCTTTATATATGAAAGACTTCTATCTTCTGCTACAAATTCTTCTAGTATTCTGAGCTGCTAGCAGAATAAGGAACTCCAGGACTTAGAAATGCTGGTATCAAACAGAAATGTTGATTTACTTATTTATATTAATTAGTTCATTATTTTGAAACATGTCATTGTTTGAAGTAATATTAGGAAATTGGAATACAATAACATGTCCGTTTCTCATAAAAAATTACTACACTTGAAAAACATGTTATCTACAAATACATGCGCATATGCAAGTATTCATTGATACAAACTGTCTCCAGTGGTCTTAGCAACCCTTCTTCTTGTAGCAGTAATTCAATTCTTTCTTTTCCATAAAAAGCAAATATTTCAGAAAATAATTCAAAATGAGTTCCTGAACAGCTTTTTAGTTTTAAGCTGATAATGAGTAAATAAAAGCTTCCAGTTAGAAAGAAAGAAAGAAATCAAATCGTAAAATAAAATAAAAAAGAGACACCTGTGGTGGGATTCATCTTGCTTACCTTTTGCCATCTAAAATGTGGGCAGGTGGCCTACCTGTTTCCAAGACTGACTTCTATGATATGATTGCTTTCATGGCAACTTGCCTCCCAGGATTAACTACTGAGGGAGCCAAAGTGACTGACAGATTTAATAAATGTTTAAATTATACAAGGCGTATGATGTGATGTGAAGTCTACCTTTTTTTGATTTAAGTAGAATCAGACTCAGGTTGCTGAAGTTTTAAGTCTCTGTGAAATACAGAATTGTGCTCATCCATCAGTGTTTATGGTCTAGAAGGTCCTGATGAACACATATGGCTGCTCCATTGGACCCTTGAGACTTGTACATATTTTTGACAATATTTAGTTTAATATAGGTACTTAAACCTTCCTCCTTCATTGAATGAAATGTAATGGCTTGATAAAAGCTAAGGTGTGTAACAATATCATGACACATTCTTCACTTTTCCTATGTTACTGCATGTAATTATGAACTCAATAATATATAATCTATCTATGATCAATAATAGGTTAATTTAATAATTTGTCTACAGTAGTGATGATGAAAATAGCTTTTCTATCCTTTCATAGTGAATATTAATCTTGAAGACTATTACTATAGTTTATCACACAGATATGCCTCCCTTTCTTGATCAACTTGTTGCAGTTCTGAATGTACTTTAAAAAAATATTAATACTTTGTTTTCAAACATTTTATACTGCAAAAAGGTTTGGCATGTAGAAAACTTAAGTCAGAAAATTAATCATGGCGTATATCTTGAAAAAATTATTTGGCAAATCTGCATAATAGAGATTATTTTCCATTAATTCGATCTGTGGTCCTTTAATACCTAGGAGAAGTTTTTATGGGTGTTTGAGAAAGAACAATTAGAATGATCTCATTAGAATGACAGAAGCAGGATAATAAATATAGTAGCAGGTACCTGAATGGCACATTCATCTTTATTCAGTAATAACAAAATCTTCGATCTTGATTTGAGTAAATTTTCAAATGCATTGTGAAAAGGTACCTTTTTTTACACATATGGGTAGAGGGCAGTGCAACACACTTTAGACGCAGCTTCTCTTTATTTGATTCAAAGACTCATGTACTGCTTCTGTGCTAGACCACTGAGAACACCTGCTGTTCTGAGGCACTATGCTGTATACATTTTGAATGTATTTGTATGGGTGCACATGTGTAAGCATATGTACTGGAAAGGGTGGATGCTTTTTATAGACTTTGTACTTTTTGAAAACTTTTAGTAAGCAGTCACATTTCATTTTGTACTTTGGAACTTGGAAAGTGTGTCTTTATAATTGTAATTAGTTTAGTTACCTTTTTGCTTAATCTTACAGTGTTGGATTTGAATAATTTTCTCCATAGCCCATCCTGATACACAGGCAATCATTCATTTAACCCGATGTGTGTGTTTTAATTCCATTGTTTTTGTGCTGATAATAATTTCATTTTCTTTAGAAAAATTACTTACCTTTGAATTAATTTATTTTATTAAAAACAGACTATGCAATATGTCTGGATTAGTGAACTTAAACCAAAACATTTAAGTCTGGGCTTCAAACTGGAATAGAAACCAGAGATTGGCAGAACAGTTTATTTTGTTACTGCCAGCTCAGGTATGGTAAGAATACTGCCTAACTTCAACTTGATTTCCTGGGAGGTAAAAATCATTGCAAGTGTTTTAGTGAATATGAAAAGGTGAGGCTGTCCACTGTTTGAGAGAGAAATACAGATTATCCTTGGAGGGAAATACCTCTGGGAAGTTACACAGAACATGATGGGGATACAGATGTGGTAACACCCAGGCCCTGCTGAAAACAGACATGTTTTGTCCTTGCGCGTGCAGGGCGAGTGACTAAACGTCCTCTTTTAAGAGAGTGGTTCTGATGGGACCACTTTGATCCTAATTTCCAGACTACAGTGTCTGGGGGTGGGTATTGGGCCGGGTCCCCCTGTGATCATGGCTCTGAGCCAATTCCACATGGCACTGAAGGCAACCTACTTTAGTGTCGGCTGCAGTGGGTGGTTGGGCTCTTCATCCACAGAAACTGGAACTGTCGGAAAAAGTATTTCAGGACTCTACAGCCTTAATAGCCAGGCTGTTTTTATATGGGAAACAGAAGCCTCAGGGGAAGGTTATAATCCGAAAATTATGAGAATGACAAGATTAGGTTTGTGCAGAAGTGAGGACTTCAGGAGACTAATTCAGGAGGCTAGTTGTCCTTGGATCACTGTGTAATCAGTTTAGAGACATACACTTCTTCAGGAGACAACACGGACCAGGAGCCTGGTTAATCTGATCCCTGGAGGAGTCTCTCTCAGCTCAGTGCAAAGTTTGCATAGGAGGGTAGTAGAGCTTTCTAAACCAGGCACATAACAAGGTATCTAAAGTTAGTCAGGTTGGCGGCACCCCGGTATTCCTAATCCCATGTAATCTGCGCATAACCAAGCCCAAAATTGTGAAACTTTTGTTTATAGAAGGAGAATAAGATTCTGCACATGAAAGAGTACCATTGGCCTATGCAAGTCTAGGGACAACAGCTACATTTCAAATCAAATGGAAAAAGAATAAGGGAGTTAATAAAAGCTAAGTGAATTTACATTGTAAAGAATATGCCTTATTTATGGAAGGTTATAATTTAGTACCCTAAATGTAAACCCCCTTAAAATTATTTGAATAATTAGTGGAAAAATCTGTGGTAAATAATAAGTGGTAACTTGAGGGAAATGGAGGCTTTAGATGTGTATTCTGATTTCTTTTTATCCTAAAACGTCCTACATTCCTGTATGACTAACTGTGGGAATTGAATACTTCAAAATCTGAGGTAGGCACATCACTATTTAGTTATAATTTTGTTGCTGCTTTGAGATCTAGTAAAAAAAATACAATGCTGGTGACCTTATTTATATCTGTCAGTACAGATACATGACAACAATGGTTACATTATATTTTTATGCTTCACTTTGCTAGTGGATTCCATTATCACAGCAATACATCTAAACTTTCTACAGTGATGATCTTTCAGCCACCCAGATACTAAAAGAAAACACATGTGGATGAAAGAAGTTCTGTCTCATTTATGGATTAGGCAGTAACTGGTTTCAGTAAGCTGTCAGCAAAATTCCACGAGACGGACAAACTATTTTGTCACGTACAGGAATGATGAGCACAGCTTGAGGTCCAGATGGATTTTGTTAAATTTGTTATATTAAAAGAGCACCCTGGTTTTCCTAGGCGCATAAACAAAGTTGGGTAGCTGATTTCTACAGGCAGTTGCATATATAACTGATGCAGTGAATGGGGTTTCATGTTGCTTCCTTCTCAGAAGTACTAGGGAAAAAATGAAGCAGATTGGACACACAGCTTGTGCTGTGTGAATTATTACAGTAATGCAAATGTAGTGGTTATGATTGTGAATTTAACTAGATCCATGGCAGAATACTGGAAATCGATGTTCCAGTCTTGGTTACACCACTGTCAATTTAGAAAAAAAGGCCATTGTTTCAGTGTTCTTGAGGGTTGAAATATGACTTAACACTCAGCACCCACCCACCAAGTGTGTTGGACTGACATAGGCTAAAAAATGAAATATGCAATTCCTCATGTGTCTCTCTTAATGGAGAGGAAAGCAATGAACCAAAGCTTTTCTCTGTCCTTAACTCTGTGCACTGCTAGGTGCTTGGTTTGAATGAAGAAAATCAGGTATGTGGTTCCTGCTTTTCCCACTAGAAAATCATTATTTAAAGACTGCCAAGGAGAAAAATTAGGAAAGCATTTATTTCTTCTTTCTGTTCTTTATGTTCTCTCTGTTTTCTAGTAAGGGTCTAAACCAGCCAATTGTATTGGCCTAACCTGGTATATCTATGAGAGTCTGGGAGATAAGCAGCATGAACGACATTGCTTAATGTGATTGCACCAGCATCTGCAGTAGCTGACCTTTACAGGGGTCTTAGGGATTTAGTTTTCCTCAAACTGGGCTATCTTTCTACGCTGAGAAACGGCTCTGGCTCCATTTCATTCTGCTCCTCAAAGATACAGCCATTACCATCCTTATGGGTTCCAGTGAAGAGAACTTCAGACACATTTAGAGAACAGGGTATGAAGTTCTTTCATCTTTATTGTCCTGAAATCCAAATAACTGAAGTATAGCATATCTCCACGTACCAATTGAATCAGTTAACTGTGCACCTAAGCAAATACATTATATTTAATAATGATGAGTTTCATGAATCAGAGATTTGTTCCCGTGGTAAATGCTATATAGGTCATCAGTCTTCAAAAAGGGCAAGAAGGAGGACCCAGGGAACTACAAGCCAGTCAGCCTCACCTGCATCCCTGGAAAGGTGATGGAGCAGCTCATCCTGGAGGCCATCTCCAAGCATGTGGAGGACAAGAAAGTGATCAGGAGTAGTCAGCATGGCTTCCCCAAGGGGAAATCAAGCTTAACCAATCTGATGGCCTTCTATGGTGGAATGACTGGCTGGGTAGATGAAGGGAGAGCAGTGGATGTTCTCCCTTGACTTCAGCAAGGCTTTTGACACCGTCTCCCATAACATCCTCATAGACAAGCTCAGGAAGTGTGGGCTGGATGAGTGGACAGTGAGGTGAATTGAGAACTGGCTGAATGGCAGAGCTCAGAGAGTTGTGATCAGTGGCACAGAGTCTAGTTGGAGGCCTGTAGCTAGCGGTGTCCCCCAGGGGTCAGTCCTGGGTCCAGTCTTGTTCAATTTCTTCATCAATGACCTGGATGAAGGGACAGAGTGCACCCTCAGCAAGTTTGCTGATGATACAAAACTGGGAGGAGTGGCCGATACACCAGAGGGCTGTGCTGCCATTCAGAGAGACCTGGACAGGCTGGAGAGGTGGGCGGAGAGGAACCTCATGAAATTCAACAAAGGGAAGTGCAGGGTCCTGCGCCTAGGGAGGACTAACCCCCTGCACCAGTACAGGTTGGGGGTTGACCTGCTGGAAAGCAGCTCTGCGGAGAAGGACCTGGGAGTGCTGGTGGACACCAAGTTAAGCATGAGGCAGCAATGTGCCCTTGTGGCCAAGAAGGCCAATGGTATCCTGGGCTGCATCAGGAAGAGTGTTGCCAGCAGGTCGAGGGAGGTGATTCTGCCCCTCTACTCAGCCCTGGTGAGGCCACATCTGGAGTACTGCGTCCAGTTCTGGGCTCCCCAGTACAAGAGGGATGTGGCACTACTGGAGCAAGTCCAGCAAAGGGCTACAAAGATGATTAGGGGACTGGAGCATCTCTCCTATGAGGAAAGGCTGAGAGAGCTGGGCCTGTTTAGCCTGGAGAAGAGAATGCTGAGAGGAGATCTTATCAATGTGTACAAGTATCTGAAGGAAGGGTGTCGAGAGGATGGGACCAGACTCTTTTCAGTGGTGTTGAGCAACAGGACACGAGGCAACGGGCACAAACTGAAACACAGACACTTCCATCTGAACATGAGGAAAAACTTTTTCGCTGTGAGGGTGATAGAGCACTGGAACAGGTTGCCCAGAGAGGTTGTGGAGTCTCCTTCTCTGGAGATATTCAAAAGCTGCCTGGACGCGATCCTGTGCAACGTGCTCTAGGTGACCCTGCTTGAGCGGGTGGGTTGGACTAGATGATCTCCAGAGGTCCCTTCCAACCTCAGCGATTCTGTGATTCTGTGATCAGGAAGCATGATTCTTCCTCCACTTTCCACTTGTTTACCTCACATAACTATCAAATTCATTTGCACGTTTTATATAACTGCCATTGTATACTAGGGATTTCTGCAGTTTTTTTCTTCTAGGCCACAGCTATGATATGTTGACAGAGCAATATATAAAAAATACAGCTCCAGTGCCTCCTCTGTCACAGTTTAATTAGCAATTCTTTAAAAATTATTCTAAATTAATCTTAATGGCTATATTTTGAAGCAACATGCAAAAATGAACCAGCACTATTGAATGTTTCATAATATATACTTCTGTTGTATTTGAGAAACTTTTAGAAATTACTGTACACAAAAGGGCACTGCAAGAGCAACAATATATTTTTTACACACCTCTTACCTGCAGCACAACCATGTTATTTGCATGTTCTCTGGGATGAGAAGATAAGCGTCAATATTGTCTAAGTTTAACAAAATGAAAGAAAAGGTCTTTCCAAAGGGAGTTTCCATTTCCAAAAGAAATGGCCTTTTCTGTGGCTAGAGCAAAACATGACACATAACAGGCAGGAAATACAAAAATCTAGATTTTAAAGTATTTCATAGCCTCTTAATAGCTTTAAGCTTTTTTTAAGCTTTTCACGTCTTGTTTAGACTTTCAACTACTAACCTTCCAAAAATTGCTCGTATCTCTTACTTTTTACATAATTCTGTGGGATGGATCCTGAAAATTTTGTCATCTGTTGGTTGCCACCTGTCCTTGTGTGACACATAGTTACACTTCTGATTTCTTCTGTTAATAAAATACCTCTGCCATCTGCTCAAGAATTATAATATTTCTTTGGCTGCCTCTTTTTCCGTTTGCATTTCAAAATGTAACTGTCATCCTTTCTCATTATTTGTTCTTATGGCTTTCAGAAGAGTGTTTTAATTCAGTTTAGTGGTGATTTTCATTCTGTGCACTTCAGATATTTTTGTTCTGTCTGGCATTTGTCTCCCTTGCCACTTGTTACTCTGATATTTCAGTTCTGATGCACTTTGGCCATAATTTTCACTTGTGCTAACCCAGATCATGTAGAATTTAATGAGAAGTTTTCCGTTCATCTCTGTAGCATTTGAATCCAACTTTTTGTGTATTTGCCTTAGAATATAGTTATATTCCCTTTACGCATTACTAGTTTGTCTTCTCTTTTTCTCTGTACAGCTTCATTAATTCTTCTCATTCTCCCCAAATGTGTTCTGCTGAAGTTATGTCCGTGTATCTTTTCCCTTTCCCAAGCTTGACATCTATTTAATTCTGATTTCTTGCAAACATTGGAGTATGCATCTACATTTATGATAAATAAAGATTAAATGAATGCAACGTCCAGTGTGAGTTATAGTTCATTACTTTGTTCTTCATTTTTTCTTGTGTCCTGTAATTCATGTTCTTACCTGTTCTGAAGCAAAATAGTTGCTTTTTATTCCTATGTGTTCCTTGATAGATGGCCTTTCAACAAAACCAGAAATGTATGCCTCAGTCTTTTTCTTGCATTCATGCATATATTAAAGTCTTAGTTTTATGTTTATGCTGGTACTTTCTCTGCTACTGTTTGTCCTTTTTGCCAGTTTTAGCTCTTAATGTTTTCACAGACTTTGTGCAATAAATATGCTCTTCTGCTTATTGTTGTTTTGCAAATATCGGTTAATGAAATAATATTCCACTTTGCAACTGCTACAGGGAAGATGACTTTCTCTCTTTATTGACCCCCCCAAAAAAAGAAAAATCTATACACACCTAAAGAAGCACAGGCTATGCTGCTTATAGAAAAAGCTTAGGAAAATCACTTATATATGTTTGGTTTTGGTCTGCTTTTAAAAAAATGCTTTGGGGTTCATACTTAAAATGTTGGCAGAAGTTTTTCTAGTTCTTTTATAGTACATGGATCTTTACTATTTTAGAATCAATAGGAATTCCCAATAAAGTACTCACAAATGTACTTTAATTTGCTAAATAATGGTAGCCTTGTGTTAAATGCTTCACCGATTCAGGTCCATAGCAATCCCAACCATATTTTATGATGTATTGATGAATGTGGATTTTCTGGAAATCTATGAAAAGGTCCAAAAGACAGTAAGTGTAGACTTGAAAGAGTGACAGCCTCAGGTTTTGTGAAGTCCCCTTTCTCATTTACTCTAGGAGAAAAGTTTTGCTACAGTCTTCTTTTAACAAACTGTGAAACAAAATAGTGACATACATTACTGTGCAGATGGTCTCTTATAATCTTGTTCTGGTAGGAGGTCATAAATACTATGGAGATAAGGTCATAACAACATAAGATTGGTCCCTAAGGGCGTAGTCCTAGTTTTGGCAGCATACTGTTATACACTTGGCTGATTTATTTAGTAAAGTTAATGATTTTTAAAAGGTTGAGTTACTTCAAATGACTTGCAGTTCAGTTTAAATACAGTAGCTAAGTTATAGTTTGGGTGCATTTATTACTTTGTTGACATCCTTTTTTTGTTTCTTTAATGTTGTGATTTCACATATTCTTTCATTAAATGCCGCAAAATATCTGTAATGCAAATACTGGGATCAGGGTGGGAAAGGTAGAGTCACTGGATGATGGATGGTGGATGATTAGTTCTTATTGCAAGTTGCTGTGCTCTGCAAGATGAACATAAATGTTGATGCAAGCTTGGGGTATCTCAGATATGTTTTATGAGTGGTGAACGACTGTACTGAAAATACAATTTTTCTTCTAACTCCAAGCCTGAGTGGGTTGGATGTAGCCTTCCTGTATAAAATGCCAGAAGTCTGAAGAGTGAAAGGGAGAAACCTCCTAATATAGAACAGATGACATGGTATGAGCTGGCTGAACTAGAGACGTTTCTTCCTGTGAATAAAAAAAATAAATGTGTGTGTGTGTGTGTGTGTGTGTGTGTATACAGATATAGATATAGATATGTACATATATTAATTCACCAGGAGTGGGTTAAAAAAGGCAAAAGAAATGTCTGAAATATATTGTTCTTGCAAAAATTCAGGTTTTTTGGTTTCCTCCGCAGTCTTCCTAGCCTGTCCCTCTGAGGAATCAGGGATATTTTTGCTACCCAGAGACTTTGGTATGGTGAGGAGCCTGGAAACTTTGGTACCTGTCTCTGTGGCAAATCTCTCTTGTGCTTTCTGACAAGCCTGCTGATGAGAAATATGCAGCCAAGGAGCTTGTTTTTTGAAAATTTTGTCTGCAGAACAATCAAGACCTTCTGGGAAATTTTTTCCATTGAATTCAGTTTTGTTAAAACCACTTTTTTGTCAGGAAATCATTGTAATGGAAAAGTCTTGAACAGTTGTAGAGTGCAGCCACCCTAGTGATATAAATGCACTTTATCAGAGCACCTGCATATTAAAATGCAGGTATGCCGGTAAGGTAGAAGGATTTTGGTTCCATGCTAGAAAGCCCTTTGCCTTTGCGTAATTTTAACAAATCAGATAGCTGTCATTTTAGAACCCCCAGGCAATTCTCAGCATCCCAGGAAATGACGACACAACTGTGGCAGTGTGATGTAGAGTGATCCTTTGGATCTTTGGAAAACGGTTAATAGAAAGTGGAGGATATGCCGGGTGACAGTGCATGGGTTACTTTTTGAAGAAAGAGGCTATTTTCAGCTTGATGCATGCTGTGTATCCAGGTTCATGAGCTCCATCCTTCAGCTTTATGTGCTATATATATGCTTTCAAGAAGCTTCTTCTGTACCATGCTACTTGTTATAAAAAAGAGAATAAGCAGATAGACTCTCTGGCAGTTCAGTCCAGTGCCTAGCAGTCACTTGTCTTCCTTCTTCATCTTTTTTGTTCTTAAATGCCCATTTCAGTTGAACATTTCACTTCACTTTCGGTGGAAGGCATTTAAGAACCTGTAGCATATGTTGACTGCCTAGGTTCCCCTACATCCTTTAGGATCCTTTCTTACACCCTTTTGTCCAGCCTGCAACCATGTGCCCTTAATCAATGCCATGTCTAGCAGGATGTGGCGCTCTGCTCCCCCAGATCTCGGACTGTGCTGTATGGTCCACACAGCGCAGTGCAGAGAGGCCTGGTTCCTGAGGCTGGCCGAGCTGTAACACAGCTGCAGTGCTTCCCTTTGTCACCTTGGGGTCGTTACTGGCTCTCACATCTGCTTCCTACTGCTTCCTACTTCACACCACCCCAGCTGCTGTCCTGGGCAGTCTCTGCAGGCTTATTCCATTTTGCCATGACATTTCACCAAGGCACCAGCAACAGAAGTGATGCACCGTTACCTTTTCATATCCATTGGAGTGACTAGTGTTTCCCTGGGATGTGAGAGAAAATATGAGGGTCTCATTAGCAGGTGGAAGGCAGGTTGAAGAGTCCAGGAGATTTCTAAGGATTTTGGATCAGATGGGTGTATACCAACTTATCTCTTTTGAACAGGATCAGCTTAACAAGGAGAAGCTGCGGTTCCTGCCTCATCCCTCTTACATTCCTACATGAGTTAGGTGCAAGGGGAGAGCCAGCCTGGTTCCAGAGCCAGAGCTGTGCAGAGCCCGGGTGGCTGTGCCAGCCCCAGCACTCCGGCCAGTTCATGGCTCAGCTCCAGTGCCGCGCTTGCCTCCCAGGGTGCAACACCGAGCCCGGGCTCTGCAGGCTTTCCTGCAGCCTCTGCACGGGGGTTCATCTCCCTCCTCCTCCTTCTGTCCCCATACTGCTGACGCACTGTGAGGCCAGGCTTCACAAGCAAGGGCTGCGGCTTCTCTGAGGAGTCGAAGGGATGCTGCGACAGCGTCTTGGGAAGACCGCTGGTGGGAGTATTATGGCAGTGGAAAGGGTCTTGGGAGCCAGAAAGTGGAGAACCTGAGGCTTTCAGGATCCCCCTTCCCACCCTCTGGTAAATAAACCCTTCCTTGTCCTAAATGTTGTAGTGTTAAACTTCTGCTGTCTGGTTTGTTTACCTGCATCTGTGCTGCTTTAATACAGGCACATATTTATTATACTTTTGTGCGAATCTGTAAGCATAAAAAATGATGGTTTTAAGCAAAACAAACAGGTTTATTTTTCCTGGCTGCCAAATGTTACCCACAGAAAATTGTCTGGCAGGATGGAAGGCAGCAGGTGAATATTTGCTTGTATGTTTATGATAGTGCTAAGAGTAGCCAGGGTTTAGATGTGTTGCAGTTGACACTTCTAAGTGTGGGGCCTGCAGCTGGGAAATGGACATCTGTGCAAGCCTGTAATGGGTCCAGCACGTCTAGTGCTAACGGAGAAGGAAGACCCAAAGTCATGGAGGCACCTGTTTTATGAGCTGTTAACTTTCTCTTTGGCCCTCACATTACTTTGGAAAACCAAGTTTCTCAGACACAATGGGGCTGATGCTTTAGTGATGCTGACACATCTGGCAGTGCCTTTCAGGAGAGTCTGGAAAGTTTGAACATGGTCTGTAGCCTGATGTTTCATGAATTTGCTGGTGGAGGGAGCCCCCAGTAGCAGGTGTGGGACATAAGAGATTTTTCTAGAAGGCATTTTTAGGTTGCTACTTCTTGTATTTGTTCTTATTAAATAGAAAAAAAACAGTGCTGTCTATCTATGGGCTAATTTATCAGCAACTCGGCAACATCACTGAGGCTGAGTGATTTGATCTTTCCAGCTCCTTTGGAGTCATGTTGTTTTAGGTAGAAAAGCTACAGTACAGTACTGCAATTGCAGAGCCTTCAGGACTTTCAGCCAGTGGTTAAGATCACTCTGTTCACTCTGTTTTTCTGCTCACTGTCCATGTTGATTGTACTGTGTATCATTTTACCTTTTAATGACATATATGCATTTAGGGTTTTTTTAACACACAATTTTTTTCACAAACTTCTTAGCTTAGTCAAAGTAAAGAACCAGCTAAATATTTCTGGGTTTCTTCATTTCAAACATGTTGGAAAAAAACATGAGTGCAAGATCTTATCAAAAGATCTGGTATTAAGCCAGTCACAAATTTAGCAACTTTGGTAATACATCCTATATCACATTTGCTTCATATGTCCAGCCATTATTAAGAAATATAGCTGTAAGTGAAATGGTAATGCAATATTCTAATAGCTATACAGATAAAAATATACATAAACTGTAATCATTACAGTGCTACTATAATTTATTAGAATTCCCAGAGAAGCTGTGGTCATTTAAAACAGCAGTTTGTCACCATTACTGTGAAGCTGTATGTCAGGGAATTGAAATGCTGCTTTTATTTGTTGGCTGATTCCTTTTTGCCCTGTTAGGACTGATTTTTAATTAATTTTGCACACTTGTGCCATTTGTATTTGGCAGACACAGAGGCAGTGTTGAACCCTTCACTGGGGTTTGAATTGGTAAAATAACAACAATCCCACATCACACTCAAGTCTCACTTTGGCCCTTGGTTTGTGCCTTCACCCTGCCCTCCCTGGCCCTCTCCAGAAGTGCTGTGCCTCTAGCGTAAGACCATTCTCCCTCGAGGGCCTCTCACATCTGCTGTATACTCAGGCTGTCTGCTTCAGTGGGCTACCAGAAATCACTCAACACCCTTTTGGTGGAATCAGTACCTCCAGGTGTTTCTTATAAGTATTGTCAGCCTGTAAATTTGGGGCCAAATGCCTATAGTTTCTGCCGCTACTCAGAAAAAATGATTGGAAGATGCAGAACCGTAAGAGGTGTATTCAGACTGTGAATATCACAGTTGCTGCTTACTCGCTCCTCCTGCCCTTCCTTAATAATACAAGGACTTTGATTTTGTGATTGCACCTGACTTACACACCTCCCTGTGCCCTCAGGCTGTGTGGATCCCAAAGGATGTTCCTGTTTATAGTAACTGACGTGATTTGGCAGGAGGCATTTCCTTGGCCATACCTTTGGCACATCTTCTCTGCAAATGACTGGAAGAAGAGAGACATACATTTGCTGTTTTAGAAACGGGACACACTGTTGGGTGTCGAAAGGGATATGTATCATTGAGCCCTGTAGCACAGCATATCTTGTGTTGCAGAAATACGAGTCAGGTGTCTTAATAGACTAAGGTGCATTTTCCTATGGAATTTAACAGTGAATCTAAGCATGTATCAGGGCTTTCCTAATGAAGCCTCTGCTTATCTGCCTGGGTAATGCCTCATATGCATGTACTGTTCTGCCGTGAGTAACAGTAAGGAAATTTATGATGGGATTCTTCTTCTAGATAGATATACTGTCAGGAGGGTGGCCTTTCTTCAGCAGGAATTCTTCTGACTCAAACTGGTGCCTAAGTACCAAACTGCTAACCCAGTCAGTTTGTTGGAGATGCTAATAGCTATATATTTTCATTTAGTACTTTTTGTGAGTGCAAAACACAAGCACAAAATTTTGAGGTGCACCAACACCTCAGAACTGACAGATTTCATATTGTGCACTAATGAAGCTAGAATATAGTCACTGTGGACATTTGCCAAAACTGTATATTCCTAAGATAATTTCTAACAAATGAGACAAGTTATAACAATACCCATTATTTCATAATCTGTGCATTGCATCTCTCATAAAAATCTGCATGTTGCATTAATTCATTTTTTGCCAGTTAATTTGTGTTTTCTATCCATGTTCAATTTACATTCATTAACTCATAGTTTGCTGGTAAGTGTGTTCTTTCTATGCGTGTTCAAAGAAATTCTTTAATTCAATTTCTCTGTTTCTTCTCATACAGTCTCACAGCCAGATATGCAACTCAGTCTAATCACAGTGGAATTGCAACCAGTCAAAAAAAGACTTCTAGGTCAGTTAAATATCTCTAATTTATTGCTTGTTAGTGATATTCAAGTGAGTCAATGCCCATTGGTATTTTATCCTTTGGACATAAGCAGACATTAAACGATGTGTATTAATGTTATGCGTGCAAGCTTCGCAGCAATGAGCTTCATCATGGGAAAGCCTTGTATGGACTGGGAGAAGCTGATTTGTACAGTATTTTAGTAATATTTCTGGTTGTTATGTATCCTGCATCTTTGTATCCTGCATGTAAAGTATCAGATGTGAAGGACTAGTTGGTGATTTTAGTGCTCTGAAATTTCTGTCTCAAGTCCCTACTTTTGTCATGAGTGAAAAGGAGTTTGGGAGTCCATCCCAATTCTCATTAGATGCTTTGACCATATCACAAACCCACCTGATAGGTTGAGTTCACAGAGCCAAGTTCACGCAGAAGCAAAATAGAGCAGAAAAAAGAACCACTACCAAGACTTCTGCTCCTTCAAGATTAGCCTGCACACAGTCCCTGCTAATGAGATGCTTTGGTTTGGCAGAGTATTTGATAGAGCTGTGTGTAGGAGCTGCCCTGTTTCAGATTTCATCAGTACTTTTAGTTTATCACTTCCATGAGCACTAAAATCTACAAACGAGTTTGCAGAAGAAAGAGACTGAGGTCTAAAGCTTACTCTTGTTTCTAGCCTTTTTATGGGGGGGTAATTAATGTGTTTATTAATTACACTGTTTTGCTGTACAGTTCATTGGTGAGAACAATGAACTATAAATTGTATAATCCACAATAAAGATTGCATTTTGCAGTGTAGTGCACTAACACAATTTGAGTTGCTGGTGATAGCTTGGGATGAGCTATACCATGGTATGGTTGCTTTGCACCTGCACTTAGAGGTCTTCAGTTTTCCTTATTGCTGATGCTCCTGTCTTGTCCACATTCAACATGTCTGGGGGTTAACAGTCTTACTGTTTAATACTTTAAATCTGTGGCAGTGTTTCCGAGGCCTGTTCAGAGGTATGTAACTTGTCCCTTATTTGTTATTCTCCTCTTTGCATTTCCTTAGCTGCTTAACATGATTCTGCAAGAGCAATTTAAAACCTGAATTCAATTAAAAAAGACAGTAAATGAGGTAAACTGGAAAGTGTGTAGAGCAAATGACCTCATGTGTAATGTGCTTACTGTGGCAAGTTCTCGAATTCTGGCATGCAGAATATATGCATAAGTATTTTATATTTTAACAGAACAGATGAGTTTCCAGTGTTGCACATGCCTTCTTGTTGCTTTTTTCATTACCTTTGACAAATGATCTCAGGGCTCTTACTGCCTGTCAAATTAGGGTAATGAGAAGGAGCAAATGGATTTTTAAGTTTGTTTTAGTGCATTCTTCAGGGAACAGAAGATCACTAGAATTCGTGGGTCATGGTAAAGGTTAGAAAGCATACAGCTGCAGTGGAGAGACAGTCTGCTCTGGTCCCCGTGCAGAGACTACAGGGGCAGGCTGGCGGCCAGAACGAGCCATAAAAATAACTAATGGATTAGTTCTCTGAGGCTTAAATTGGTAAAGTAAGAGAATACGGAGCTGTTTACACATGCTTGCTAATGAAACTAAAATGATTTGAACATTTCTGATATGCCAGTGTGTTAAAATGTTTGGAAGAAATTTAACATTTTGTAATTCTTCATAACGTGATTTTTTTCTCCCTTCTGATACTACTCTGTTGTAATATAGTGACACTAACAGAATTTGATAACTCTGACATAATTTGTATTGCCACTAGTAAAATTCATCATCCCATTCCAATAACCAGTGAGGAACAGAAGGTAGATACTCTCCTGTGGCAAAAGTCTCTTGCTGATTTGAGCATTTCATTTTGTCTGTCAGATAACAAAAATGGAAAGGAGTAGGAGTACCCACAGAGATGCTGCAGAAAGTTTGAAGTAGGCATGTATTCAAGAATTTTGTGTCAGAGAACTGATTCAGACAAAAAAAGATGCAGGCTTACACACACCAGGGAGAACAGATCCTACATTTGTTTCCGTAACATAACCAGACAGTAAGGTTCAGATGGTGGCAGCAAATACTAACAAATGAACTGTATAGTCTACGTTATATTCTAATATCAAAAAGGTATACATGCATGTGTAGCATCTAGCTAAAATACTTGTTTTCAATGTTTTTCATTTAAAATAATAAGCTCATAAACCTCTGGAGGTAGAAATGCGCTAGCCAATAGCCCTGAAAAATGACCAAAGAGATAAAAAGAGAAAAAATCCAGCTTTTATGCTAAACACGGTTAGCAGTAAAGTATTTACTAGAGTAAGAGATATGGAATGTTTCCCAACTATTCATTTCTGTGGTTCCTAGACAATTTCTGTAACGTTTCCTCCTCAAAACTGATATACTTAAATAAAAGTTGGTTTTGCACTTTAATGGCTTATTAGGGTGAATCTGTTTTAGCAATGTTAATGGCAAATGCAAAGTATCTTTTTACATGTCTTGTGAATCTAGAAAGCATCTTTTCCCCATTTGTGTGCATAAGAATGAACTTTTATTTTCATTTGTTGAGTCTAACTGATTTGAATCCTGCTGTTCATTGTTGCTTACATGAAATCATTGTTATTCAGTTGTTGGCTTTAAATTAATGGCCTGATGTTTGCCTCTTCTATATGTTGCATTACATACAACAAACTGATTTCTGATTACACCATTCTAGGCTTCCAGGACCCTCAAGGGTACCAGCTGCAGGCAGCAGTACCAAAGTCCAGGGAGCTTCTAACTTAAATCGGAGAAGTCAGAGCTTTAACAGCATTGACAAAAACAAGCCTCCACAATATGCAAATGGAAATGAAAAAGGTAAGTGATTAAAAGCGAGTAACTTTACTGTTCATAGGTAGAGTACAACAGGGGAAAAAAAACAGCCATGAGTAACAAAGGAGTGAATGTAGTAATTACACTTGGTGAGGAAGAACTATGGAGATACTGCCATAAAGCTGGACTTGTTGAATTGGGCTAAAATTTCAGAATTGAAAACTTTCAAGATGTTACAGTGATGGAGATGTCATTGGATAATATCTCTGAAGTAAAAATGAATCCATATTGCATGCATAATATCTTGGGTCATATTCAAGTCCATTCATATCCATAAGGCAACTGCATTAATCTTTGAGGGGACTTTGCGTCTGAACCTCCAAAGAGGAAGAAGGTTTTTAGAATTTTGCATCAGAATATTACATTCATCTGTTCCTTCAGTACCTTAGCTGGTAGATGTAAGTCTGAACAGGGGATTGGAAATTAAGCCAAATTTAATGACATTTCACAGGGATTTGAATTCAGTGTTCGTATTTTACTTTGTCCTTTAAATATGAACTTCCATTTTGCAAACAAACTGAGCTCCCTGGGCCCTTCTGTTTCTCCCATATCTGATGCCATTTCCCTGGAAAATGTCCCTCTTCAGGCTTTATGTCAGAAAAAGAATAATGTAAAAATTCAGCTTTCCGAGCTGTGTAACTAATCCACCCCCCCCCCTTCCCCTTTCTTTCTCCCTTTGTGTAATGAACAGCATTTTATTCATATCTTTGGGTTAGAATACAGTTGAAAATGATACAATATACATAGTACCCGTTTGCATCCTTGGGGTCTGTGGGAGGAACAAATATGCAGTGAATGTTCTTCATCTAAGCAACAGGCAGCTATCCAGATTTTTTTACAAAATTCTGATGAACACACTTTGCCCCTAGCTGTATCTGAAGATATAAAACCATCCTTTCAGTAGTTATTTCTTTATTTTTACTATCAGGGTTGAATGTTTTAGATAGTTCTGTAGTGGAATTTATTTTATCAAGGACTTGTTTATGGAAAGCTATACAGACTAAAACTAGAAAGAGATCAGAGTATAAACTGAGCAGGCACTGTATAGTTCACAAATACGATAGTGAAGTTAAGAAGTAGGAGATGTGGCTGCTTGAGTGAAGGTATGTACAGTAGTTTAGGTTTTAGAATTGCTTCATAATGTTGACATAAGTTTGCTACTGAAATATGTGAAAGAGTGAAATGACTCAAGGTGAGACATGCTTGTAGATATTAATATTCTTGGCTCATTACTTGGAAACTGTCTTTGGACTGCTAAGGTTTGCGTTGCATTGAACATTTACATGGCTTTTTGCATGATGGATTTCTTTACTTTCCCATTTCTTCAGAGCAGAGAATGAGAACCTTGATGAGATTTTTAGTGAAGTCATCACTTGCAAGAGGATTAGAATGGCTTTTTTTATGTGTAATCACTCAATTCATTTTACAGGATATAGAAAATGTAATGTTGCATAAATATATTTAGTACTATATTTTAGATGTTTCTGCCTGCTTTTTTTTCTTTCTCTCAAAACAGCAGAATGGATGGAAAAACATTGATTTTTACATGAGAACAGTATGTATATAAAGCAGAAGTTAATGAGAGAAACTGACTATTGTGAGTGCAAGGATACTGAAGTGGTATTTTTTATAATATGCTAAAGAACACATGAAAATGTATATTTGAATCTACCATGTTACTTCTTCTGCCTAAAGAGAAAAACAACAGCAGCATGCTATTTTTTCGATTTAATTATTACAGTGACTAATTTTTGAATATTAAAATAACATTTTCAAAAAGGTTTTTTTTTTAGCTGAGGACATTCTCTGACCTGAGTTTTTTTGAAGAATCTGTTTGAAACAAACCCCAACCCTCCCAATAATACTAGCAATAATAATAAACACCTACCTCTTAAAAGAGTGGTAGTATACCTTGAAAAACTGATTTTTTCAGTACAGTGCAGCACACAATGAAAGCTGTGTTTAAAATTTTTCTTCTGACATAAATACTTGCAGCAAGATAACAATGTTAACAGCTTGTGTTGAATGGATATGCAGTCCAAGCACACTAATTTCTGAGACTTGCAACATATAATACATAGTTTATAATTCTGCATTTAGTGCTGCATAAGCTGAAGCAGAAAAAGAATCATCTTGCAGTATGTAAATAGGTATTAGAACTTGGGACCTCCAGACCTCTTCAATGTCAGACCGACCACCTTTGGTACATTTTTCTCTGCTGTACAACTTCCTCTTTGTGCTATAAAGAGACCTCAGAAAAGATATATAGTATAAGGGGTTTTTTATCCAGTTATATGTAATATTTGAAATCCAGTCACTGTATAACATTGTTTCCAACTCAGTCACAGTAAGGAATGGATATGCAGTCACAGACATGAAATAGACCTGAAGTTGATCCAAAATAAGATCTGATATGGGTCTTTTATTTAGTATTTCACTGATGTTAACTCTTAGGAGTGTTTCTTAGGGAGTAGTTCATGCAGTAAGAAATCTTAGATCCCTTAAAGCCAAAGGAGCTTTGCTTTTGATGCAGTACAGCCAGGTTTTCACCTACAGATCCACGCCATAGCTGTGATACATGTGACTTTATGTAGCTGTGATTAAAACAGAAATATAAAATGCACCAAAACAATAAACGCCATGAGTTGAAACTCATCTGTGCAGCTTTAGTGAGCTGATTTTGCTGTATGTTGCAGCTTATGGATGGATTTCAAAGAACACATCTGTTTTCCAGGTCACATAACATCCATCTGCTTCTGACTTAATAAAATAAAGAGGAAAATAATAGTACTATTATTCTGAAACTATTTGAATAAAGTAATTGTTCACATTGGTAATGAGATGGATACCTATGGCATTTTGAGACTAGCAAAGAAATAATGTTCTAATTCAAACTGAATTGAAAAAACAAATATTTTCATTTCAGAGCTTACAAACGCTGTATCTGAACACAGATAAGGACCTCTATGTCGTGGAGTTTAATTGCCCACTATTCAATATAGTCGTATAATAGAAAATGCTGTTCATGTACCATCCAAACTCCGCTTTAACACTATTGGGTTATTTTGCCCATATTTACCCTAAGAAACCCGCTTTTCTGATGGTTGCAAATTGTTATTAATCTGCAGCCCATATATATATCTATTGTTAATTTGTTCACAGCTGTTCTGGTGCCAGTATTTTGCCAGCTGTTCCTGGAGTTGTTCCCCTCCTGTGCTGAAAAGGGACAGCTACAGTCTCATAAACGGGATGTTGCCCCACTGAACAAGCTGAGCTCTCTCAGGCTCGTTAGACAGACTTCACATTCTTCTAAACATCTTCTTAGCCCTCCCTTATACTCTCTTCCATTTTCTATTAACCTTTTCAATGTGGGTGACTAAAAATGACATATTCTAATCAGGGCAACCGGTATAGTGATATTAATGTGTTTCTACTAGAAATACCTTGCCTGCTACAGAATATCAAGAATATCAATACTTAATTATGCTCCAACCGGGGAGCTGTTGTCATAGAGCACCTATTTTCTCCAACAACACAGAGTACGGAGCAGGCCACAGATGAGAAGACAGAGGAAGCTGATAACATATCCAGCCCAAGTTTAACCCCTCACAAAGCCTTTATTTGTGCAACAGCCTGTGAAAAAGAGACTTGAAAACGTCCCTTCTGTTACCATGTGCTTGTTCAGTTCTGGTACAAATTTCTCTCTTTGTGTTGAACACCTGGTGGTGTTGCTGTTCTGCTTTGCCCAAGCAGATTGGTCTGAGCCCTGAAGCAGAGAGCTCTCAGGGGGAATCCAAAATTGTTTTCTCCAAAAGGTGATTATGCATTTCAAGAATAAGGAGAATAAGCCCTAAAGACAAGCCCATCTCCTCGTAAAATTTAACTTACAGAAATACGAAATCCTCATCAGAGGATTCACTCTATATCAAAATTACCACAAGGTGGGGACAAATTTCATGTAATGAGCAGCTGGTCCAGTTGAATGTGCGGAAAGCAATGAAAGACATACAGCTTCAAGTAACACATTTGGGCTAGGAGGAGGAAGCAAATCTTTTTGTTCCTCTTCTTTAAGCTTGCAGACAGACTCTGCATGTTAATTGGGAACATCCAGCCCACCTTCCATGCAGGAACATTAAGGATCCACTTTAAATTGAAGATTAAAGACAAGTTCAAGTTCCCAATCTATTTGTAATTTTTCTGATGCTGTTTAGGGTTTGTGACACAGCAACCGAGTAAGCAGTGGTGGTTGCACACACCAGTGTTTTTTGCTATATATGTAGTAGAATAAGCTGTTGATGAAGCAGTAAACTCTTCTTTCTACAATTTTTTTTTCCCCTTGAGCTTAATATTATATAGCAGGACATATGGCCAATGCTTACATTCTTCTTTTTAATCAGAACTCTTCTCTTTGAAGTAAAATTAATAGCCTGAATACATACACATGTACCAGAGTTAATACAACAGAGTGTAGTGGCATCCTGCTGTTCACAGATTGTTTCATATATTTGGCATTAGATTTTGCATGTTCAATTTTCTTCTGCAAAACTACTGTGATAGCTAAAGCCCCCAATCCTCTTCTGTAATGGAGGCATGTTTAGTGCAAGACAAGACATGTGCAAGAAGGTCCTCACGCACACCCAGTCCTGGGCTATCAGCCATAGGGCTGATCCCAGGGATAAATTAAAGAAGCCTGAAGGCTGCAGTAATTTCCAACAGCTGTTGCTGGCCCCAGGCTCTGTGCCAAGATCTGAAGCTCACCAGAAAATAATAGGGGCCCAGCCACAGCTCCTGCCCTGGTTGCAAGGGAGGCAAGAGCTCTGCAGCAGCCCAGCAGAGGGGTTGTCCTCGTCCTCTCTGCCGTTTAGCAGTCTCAAAGCCACTCCATGTGCATGGTGCACCCGCTGGGCCCTGCGCTACTGAGGCCACCCTCGCCCATTAACGCTTTCTTGCATAGTAGTAACTGGACCCAGCAGAGCTTCTTGAAACCTTCTGTGAAGGTGGACTGCACTGATTTACCCCTATGGGTTTGCAGATCAGGCTGAGGAGCACACAAAAAACTTAGGGTGGATGGAATTTTACAGCACCTGTCAAAGATGGAAATGATCGGTCTGCTATAGTACAGGTGTTAATTATGTTAAGCAAGTAAAGACTGCTGCGTTTCTCTGTTGTGTTACTTTTGCTTGGTTCTTATATTTTTAAACTGGAACATCTTATGTGCTATTTAGAAGAGTAGATTTTGCTGTCTTTTTGTTCTCTTTTGTTAAAGAAAAACTAGTCCCCTTTCCAGGATGCTCAAAATCCTCCCTTTCCTATGCACATTAGTGGCTTTCAGACTTTCAGCTTGGTAGTCCGAGTCATGTTAGAGTCTAAGGACTGGGACTGCAAAAATAAAAATGAGTAACTTCAAACTCTATGCTGAAGGAAGAAATGTCCTTTAGTGTCCTCATCCACTGTATTATTTAGACAAGTGGGTCCCAGGGCATGACTTTGGCCTCATGTATGTACATAACAGACCAAGCAATCTTTTTGGCATTACTGTATTTCCATTGCACGTTTCATAGGCTTTCTTGTAGCACTGAAACAGATATAGTTTAGAAAGGCTGAAGCCTAATTCAGTGGCAGTCCTGAGACTCTGAATGGCAAGACAAAATAGATTACTGAGAGAAAATGTCATCTGCAGAAATAGTTAGGTATCACATATTTAATTACCTCACCATTTCATTTCTCTGATGCTCCAGATTAATAGCATTTAGATATTCAGATACATCTTGGAAATGTGAGCTTCTCAACAGAAGAGTTTAACCCTTTCATATGTTAGTCCATTTTGCTTGATAAGGCTAGATGACTTATTTGGAAAACAACTGTCAATTAGCATAGTGTTAACTGTACTGGTTATTGTAGAAGGAGTCTTATTCTCATATGTTCTGGAGCTTTGCAGTAATTCCTAGATGCTGTAAAAGTATTAAAGGTACCAGAGTGATGTAAATAAGACTTCTGTACCTACCTGAGGTTCAGGGCCGAAATACCTACCATTGCTGTATTGTTGTAGAGTGATGTATCACGCGCAGCTTTCAAGTACTGGCAGTGGTGAAATTCTTGATATATTTCCTCCTGCCTAGGAAAATGCGCTGTGATAAGTTCCTGAAGTCATCTACTAATGCTTGTTAACCTTCGTTAATAACAAGAAAGTATAGCAATCAGAAGGCAAAATTAAATTAGGTATTTTGGAGCTCAAACAGGTGCTTACATATGCTAGTCATTTTTTGCTTTTATGAACATTGGTGGTATTTCGCCTTTAGTACAGGTGTATCCATTTAATTTTAGTATTACTCAGTCCTCCCTTCACCCCAAAAAACCATCTGTGTAGCACATATTTTGCTTTTGCTAAATATCAAAAAGAGTTTTTTCTGGGATTTTTTTTTTCTTCCAACATTACTTTTTTTTTTTCTTCCAGTATCATATCTCTGTGGTTTATTATTAACAACTGATGGGAAGACTTTTTCATCACATATTAGAGACAAAATCTTTAAATTGAAAGGTTTAATTTGAGCAATGAAATGGTTATGGCAAAAGTATCTCCAGGCTTTTTTGAACTCTGAAAAAGAAATATTGCAAAACACCACAATGATGGGGAAGAAAAAGGCATTTTTGATTAGCATCCTGTATGTTCATTGTAACCATGCACATGTAAATTATGTTTTTTATAAATCACATTTCCACTGATTTGTGAAAGTTCAGCTGCAACTGTGTTTTTAATGCAAGATGAACATAATGTCACCTTCAAGCAGGAGAAAGGAGATGAACTGTACTGTTGCCATAGTATAATTCTTTGTTTTTTAAGCAGATTCACCAAAAGGCCCTCACCCATCTGCAGGCATGAATGGAAATGTGCAGCATCCCACCAGCAGTGGACAGCAGCAGGTCTCTGCCATACCCTCTCCAAGTGCCAGCAAGCCTTGGCGCAGCAAATCCATGAATGTCAAACACAGCGCAACCTCTACCATGCTGTCTGTGAAGCAACCTAGTCCTGCAACCTCCCCTACTCCATCTTCAGACAGGCTCAAGCCACCCCCTTCTGAAGGCGTGAAACCCCCTTCGTCTGGACAAAAATCTATGCTGGAAAAATTCAAGCTGGTTAATGCTAGGACTGCTTTAAGACCTCCTTTGTCACTAAGCTCAGGACCCAGTGACAGTGGGAGAGAGGATGATACCTTTTCAGAGTGTGGTGAGGTGGATGTCTTAAGTGGTGGGGTGAACAGTGGTGGCTCCACAAGTAGCAGTCCTAAAGTATCACCGAAATTAACCCCTCCGAAAGCTGGAAGCAAAAATCTCAGCAATAAAAAGTCTTTGCTACAGCCAAAGGACAAAGAGGAAAAGAACAGGGACAAAAATAAAGTTTGCACTGAGAAAACAGTCAAGGAAGAGAAGGACCAGCTCACTGAAACATCTACAAAGAAGAGCTCAAAAATTGCAAGCTTAATCCCAAAGGGGAGCAAGACAACAGCAGCCAAGAAAGAAAGTTTAATACCATCTTCTAGTGGGATCCCAAAACCTGGATCTAAGGTGCCAACAGCAAAGCAGGGTGCTTCATCTGCATGCACAGGAAGTAAGGAGGTTGAAAAACTGAGGACTACAAAAGGAAACCAGTCCCAACCAGCAACAAAATCTCAACTTGCTGAGAAGGCTTCGCCTTCCTGTGGTCTTGCTTCCTCTGAAGGAAAAGAATCCAGCCTAGCTCTTCCCCCTGGCTCCTCCGCAGGTCTTTCGGTCTCAGTGGCTGCAAGCGGTGGACAAGTCACAGGAAATGGCATTGTCCAACTTCCTCAGCAACAGCAATACAGTCACCCAAACACTGCCACCGTAGCTCCCTTCATTTATAGGTAAGGTTGCTAAAGCAAATTGGTTTTGTGTTGTAATTTAGAAAAGAGAGAGCTACAACTGGTGGAGTAATGGTGGATCATGCTGTAAGGTTCTTATCTGCCAGTTTCTAGATTCTATTCAAGCATTGCGCACATTTTTTTAATACTGTATTTTAATCAGTATTGCTTTGTGAATAATTTCTTCTAAGAACTCTGAGCCTCTACCTTACACAAAAGCAATCCATTGCAAATATCTGCCATTTAAATTCAGGATATTTTGACTGGAAATATGAAACACATGGTACATTCCCTGTGCTGTTGCTGAAAGGTCACAGCTGAGTCAGGTTTCCAGTGTGAATACTCTTGTTTGCAATTTAAAACCCTCAACATTTATTTGCCAATATTCAATAATATTTGCTTAAAATACACTGTTTTCTTAAAGAATCCTAAAATAAACTTTTGCAGGAGTTTTCAGAGTATGTGACAGTACTAGCAGGCTAGTAGGAAAAATCTTATACAAACTTTTGCAAATATTCACCAGTATTTCAACATTTTAGGCAGAGGGAAAAGGTTGCGGCTGCAGGTCCGATATTTTTTTTTACTTGTACATGAACTAGGTATAGATTAGCTCCACAGAGGCAGTTAATTTTTACGAGTAATGCGAACACTTCTGATGGCCAAGGCTCTGAGATAGAGGAATGAAAGGTTAAATGTATCAACCTTTGTCTGAATTTGTTTTGCAGTATGATAGAGCGACTGAGGAGAAACTGAGAGATTCGTTGTTATACAGTACAGAAGAATCAGTAAATATAGAAAGCCTGGCAGACTGATTTGACTGATGATTTCAGTTGTCAGCTATTGGAGTGCTTTAGCTACAGTTGTGGGCAAATTTAACATCTGATAAAATGACAAATATATTATTAAGTGAAATATGCTGGCAGTTTTTGTAAGTGAGTAGTACTGTAGATAATCTTGGCTGAAGATTAAAGAGGTGCTGAAGCAGGCTCTGAGGGAGTATATCTGTCATTACACACAACTAAACATGGCTTCAAAACCAGTGTGGATGAGTGATAAACTGTTTAAGTTAATTTTGAACAAAAGCAGTTCTGAAAATTGTATGGGAGGGGAAAATGGCACAATATGGTATATATTTATTCTAATATGCAGTGAATAGCTGCCTGAATTTCAATTAGATGTATCATTGAATGTGCTTAATATATGTGTTAATATAATTAACACATAATATTAATTAGTTCATGATCTGGAATAATTTCAGTGATACAGGTGACTTGCACTGTGATACGTAGGATGACCTGCATCCTGCACCTGTTAGTGTGGATAAATATGGGGAGAAAGAGAGGCTATGTTTTGCCCTCAGATGCCTGTGCTATTTAATGGCAATTTTGCCACACATTGATGCCATTTCATTGCATGGTGGAGATATCTTATCATTCTTCTAAGCTTCATCATGAAGCAGAATGTATTTGGAATTTCAAAAGGAGATAGAAGCATGCATCTTCCACTAAAATTTGGTATTAATAATCATCTGTTTGCTTCAAACAAGCAGCGAAGGCTGTTGGAGTTAACTGTATTTGAAGTTAAATCTTGCATGAAAATAAAATTCTCAGAGCCAAAGTCTGATCTCAGAACACTCTAAATCCAGAGTAATAGACTGACTTTGAGGTTGTTTCAATGTGTGTTTGTGTAACTGAGAACAGAATCTGACCCACACATACACAGTAACTATATTCCTTACAACTCCCAAGGGCTTTGTAATAGTAGACAATGTTTTCATAGAAGAATATAAATATAACCAAGAATATAATATCCATATTTCCAAAGTCAGCAGATTTATTTTTTGTGGGCATGTGGCAAATAAAGGTTTGCATGAATCTGGGGTACTGTATTTACATTTTCTCACCCTTAAATATAACTGTTTTCCCAGAAGTCACCACAATGTACATGGAGAATTTTCAGGTATGCTTGTTAGCTGCTAAAATAGCTTTATAGATTAATGAGTTAATAAATAAAAGTGGCCATTCAGACTAACTGTCTTTGTATAGCTAGAAGGAATGCTTCGGTCCAATAAATTCGCACTGCAGTCCTTGGAAAAGCTTCAGTATAATTCAGTAAAAACACAGTACATTTTATCCAGAATCCTGCATAATTCTACCAGATGCTATGCACTACTGCGATCATTTTAAGCTGTTAACATGAGGAAAAGTAAGCTGGTATTTTTTCTGGTTTGTTGCTGTTACCTGCAGATATCATGTATTTTGCAAGAGGTGATTATTAGCCAAAAGGATATTAATGTAGGTTTGTGAGTAAAAGGAATTATTCCATAGAGTTTCTCTGAGTCATGTATTGTGTTTGAACAGAGAGTTTAATGCTGTAACAGTTATCAACATTCATGTTTTCAAGGAGTTTTTTATTTATTTATTTCAAAGAGATTTTTATTAATGAGTGGTAGGTAGAAAAGAATGTTTCACTACAAGGTGTTGAAATGATGTATTGGACTATTCAGCTTTGCACTCTTGGTGCCTGATCCCTATCTGATATCACATTATATTTATGCCTCTGAAACACTATGGCATGGAAATTCATATGGGATTACTGCTTCTCTTCAAAGATTAGTGGCTACAGTCAGAGTTGCATTTGAGATCATCTTAATCGGTATAATTTAAATTCTTCCATCCTCCTCCATGAGTGATTATTTATTTTCAAATTTTCAAATTTATTTTATTTTTAATTACACAGTAATTGAATTTTACATTTACAATAATCTACAGTCCCTTACATGCCACCTCTGAACTTGACTGCAGGGTCTAACTGATTTAAGGGAGGCTAAAGGAGGTATAATTTAGTTGCCAGAGAACTTGGTGAGAGAGAGAGAGCAGGAAAAGGAAGGTGTAAGGGAAGGTCTAATTATTTAAAGTAGACTAACCACTACCTTAAATTACACATTCTTTTACACAGGCAGAATTAGAGAAAGATGCAAATTGCACCATCTGCTGGAGTCCCTTGGGCTGATATCTAAATTGGCCATAGAATTTAGTTATCTTCCTGGTGCTGCTTAAATTTCAGATTGAAGAGAGTAACACAGAGGCTTAGTGCTTACTAGGTTACAAGGGAGACAGGGGAAGAAGAGGCATTAATGAAAAAACATGACTGAACTTTTCTCCCAGAATCTTAGCAGAAGAACGACAGCTTAAGTGCTTAAAAGTCGGAGTTCTTAACTTTCCTGTGTATCAATCAACTGGTACTGCCAAACATTTTGCTGCAGAGATAAAAGCCTATTGTGTGCAACTATTACTTTATTTTTTGTGAGCTGAATTGTGTAATTTTACAGATGTCCTTGGTTGGTGTAAATCGTCATAGCCCCACATGAAGTATGCAATATGGGGGCAATTAAAATTTGCTGTGGATTTGCTCAAATAATAAAGGAGTATTTCAGAGGGAGAACCTTGAGTTATAGTCCATTTAAAAATAACTGGAAGCTTATACTGCAGGTCAGTGTTATTTTATGTACTCCCCAAGTAAGTGCGGTGGCAGGATAGCAGGTCTCTTTGCCATTGTTAGACTGGAGAACCTGCAGTGTCTAAGTCGCACAGTGTGCAGTGCTCAGGAAGTGCTACTGCCCGAAATGCCGAAAAGTACAGAAGCTCCTGCCCAGAATGAGGTGACCACTCATCATCCTGAGCTGTAGATCTGCATTGTGCATCAGTTAAATTTCACTCCTTCAGCTCAATTTGTGGTGTAATGACAGAGGCATCTGGAAGAGGTTTCAGCACTGTCTGAATTGAGACCTTTTAGAGAGACTGCTCTTTCAGTGTCAATGTGAGACTACAAAAGCCAGTTTGGCAATGCTTTTGTCCCTAAAGAATAAGAAACCGGTGACTTCAGCTATCTAATAGGATGGTAGAGAGAGATTGTAGCCAGTTTCTACTTAAAAATGCATGGTGATAGGATGAGAGGTAAAGGATGCAGGTTACAGCATGGGAAATACTGATTAAATGTAAAAAAAAAAAGAACAGTTTTCACCATGAGAGTGGTCAAGCGCTGGAGCAGGTTGCCCAAAGAAGTTGTGGAATATGTCCTTGGAAATGCTCAAGACTTGACTGGACAAGGCCCAGAGCAGCCTGATATAACCAGATCTGCCTTGAGCAGGAGACTGGACTCGATGGCCTCTAGAACTTCTTTCCAACCTAAATTATGTGATGATTCTGTGGTGACTAAAGTATTCACTCAATAGAGGAAGAGAAAGGAAATATCAATATAATAAACATATTACCAGGTACTAAAGTATTTTTCCTGTTGCCTTTCCCATATGGCGATTGAAACACGTTTATTACTGGGACATAGGTTCATGGATGTATGGGAACCGCACAGCTGTGACAGATGTGAAGGAGGGTATTGCATGGTTCTACCTCTGGAGCACAGTGAGGTTCAGTTCCAGCTGCCCACTCAGGATGTTTGTATGCTGGTTTAGGGAAAAAAATTAAACTACTCTTCAAGGATCATAAAAGCGCAGCATCCACAGTGATTGCTGAAGCCATATTTGTGTCCAGTGTTAATAATTAGAAGCTAATTCTGATTGATTGTGGAATTAATTTGAAATTTTCAGTAAAAGATATTCTGTCAGTTAGTTGTGTTTGTTAATAATAGATTGTTCTACTATACATGTTGCAACTCTTTCCTTAAAAATGTGATGATTCAGTTATACTGCAGTGCTTCCTTGGTTTCCGCTATTTACATTACTGTTGTTAAGTTAAAACAACAGTCACTACCAAAATTTTGCAATGGTAGCTAGCAATAAACATTGCCACCCACCAGTTCTGCTTGCAGCAAAAACAGTGTTTAGAGAAATCCTCACATTTTCTTATCCTTGATTTACAAGCAATTGTGAAAGCAGAGTTTCCAGTGTGGAGTTTTGGGCTTGAGAGGTGGAAAGTGGGACAGTAAGAAAGAGATCATTATAAATGCATACTTGATTAATGCGGAGTTAAAACAGTAGCCTGATAATTCAGTTGTTTGCTGCTTATTATCTGAAGTTATCCGTTTAAATTGTCATACAGTCAAGTGTGGCCTTGTCCCTCTGATTAAATAATCAATAAAATGTAGGATACAAGGCCAAAAATGATATTCTCAGTCTTGCTCAGTCTTCCACTGTTGCAGGCAACCATATAATCCCTTGCATAAACCAACCAGGCTACATTTTAAACTAGTTATTCCCCAGTACTCCAATCGGAGGGTTCCTCCAGAATCTCACCCACCTAACTGTTAGAAACCATTTACAACCCACACATTGAGACTGCATCCATTTATTATTTTGCTAATCTGGTCCTCTAACTTAAAAAGCTGTTTTCCTTCTTTTCAATTGCTCTCTCTAAATATGTGAGGGAATAATCATATCCCCTTCCTTCTCTTTTGCAAGGCTAAGCCAAATCATCTCTTTTGTTTCCTTTCCTAAGAGTCTCGTCTTCCCCACGATCACCCTAGCAGCCTGTTTCTGCAGCTGTTCCCACTTGAATTCACATGTCTTGAGCATGGGCGATCAAACTGCTCACGTTCCAGATGTGGTCCTGCCAGTCTCTTACAGTGACAGTGCGGCACACTCAAGACAGCTGCACCTCAGAGAGCTGTTGGGGAAAAAAGCAGCGTATTCATCTGCTATCTCTTGGAATGTCGAGTAATAACCACCAAATCTTTGATGTTATCTGTGTTTAGCAAAGGTTTGCTATTTTGTTAGAGACAGGAAATTACTGACTGTGTTAAAGACATTTTAAAGTAGTCTTCCAAATTCTGTTCTTAATTACTCTTGTGCAGGCTTATTTTAATCAAATTGAATGAGCTTGTGCAGGTGTGACTGAGAGCAGGATTTGTGCCATTAAGCATGTTTTATGCTCTTACAAATAGGCAGTATATAACTCAGTGAGTTGGGGATAAATATATTCTCTGATTGCCATGATTAAAATAGAAAGCAGATTGTCCTGTTTTCATGACAGTTGCTTAAATTAACCTGCACTGCAGATGCACACTGCTGTTAGAAATGTCTACAGGGGAGCTTTGACTATGCTGAAATTCTCCTCACTTTCCTTCGTATCAAGAGAGAGATGCAAGGATTTTAATTGTTTTTAGAGGCAATGGCTTATGAACGGGCAGAGGTCCATTCATTAAGGCCAATATGTAAGGTTAATGAGAAAATCCCTTTATTTTCTGTGTCCTTGCCTGGAGTTTAATCTGTGCCGTAGTCCTGGAGAGATCACTTGACTCATTCATAGGATTAATATGGCCCACAGAAAAAAGCAAAAGCAGGAGTATAGAGGAAGACAAATCTCACAATATCACTTTCTTCTTTTTTCTTGAACTAAAATGGTTTAGCTAAGCAGCAAGGCCTCTGCATGCTTGATCCAATGGATTGCGTCCTGTGACAAGCTTAGCACAAAGCAGCCCTGTGTTTTAGGCACCCAATCTATACCAGGTCCTCCTTGCTCTGCAAGAGCTGGGGCACCTCTCTACTTTTGCTTGGAGATCTTTCACCCCTAGACCATTCCCAGCCCATCCAGGCTAAGATGGACTCCAGAAAAAAAGAGCAGGGCCTTGGCCCCCAGGCCCAGAAGGGCAGGGCTCCCATGGAAGCGCTGGCCGCCGGCAGCCCCCTGGATACCTGGTAGGAGAGGGGCTGTTGGTGAGGGCCCGTCGCCAGGGTCCTCCTGAGGGTTCCTCCAGCGAGGCTGCCCGAGGGCTGGCAGGGCTCTGTCTGCTCTTTCAGGCCTCGCTCAGCTTCCTCCCTGCTCCAGAGCAAGTGCCTTTTGGCCCATGATTTCCAGAGTAAATAACCATTTTCTCAAGTACTTCGCTGTTAGCTGAGCTCAAGCTGCTGCAAGGTCCATAAACTTCTGTGGAATTTCTGTTGTCACCTCCAATAGATAGAAGCATGGATGTTTTCCCCAAATTAAACATAAAAACGCTGAATGAAGCCAGTACAGCAGTTTCTTTGTTATTTGTTTTGATAGCAAATCAAATTTATTTTACACTGTCTTTACACTTTTAAGTTTGAAGTAAGATAAAAGAGACATTTCACATTCTTAGATCTGTTATTTCAGGCTTCCTGTAAGTTTAAGAAAACAGTATCACATTTACATTTGGTTTGTGTTTCCAAGGTTTTCTTTCCACTAATGAAATCAAACATTTTAAAATTATTAGCATTATATGATCATTATTACTCAGTATTTATTCTTTAAGGTTTAGATTCCAATGCCATCTTATGCCCCGGAAACTGGATTTTGAGCTGCAATTAACCCCAGCCATCAAGTTTACAAATTGGCATGGACATCTTTACAAGTACCTCTTCTCACAGTGTTTTATCAACTTCCATTCCTGGCTATAGCTGCATCAGGTTTTTGAAAATGAAACAAAACAAAAGACTGAAGAAAGGAAGAGGGTTGTAATTGATATTTGCAATATCTCTAAAAGGTTCTGTTTGATCTTGGGCAAGCAAAGATGTGAACAAGTGAAAGCTTGTGTTCATGGTTACTCTAAGTAAACAGATTCACCCATCATTTGTAATTTTACTTAACTATTGTACAAACACTCCTCGCTCCTTTGTACTATTGTTCTTGTGGGGAGATCTAGTCCTTTTAAAGTAAGCACCTACATTCCCACACAGTCAGTGGAGAATTAGGTATTTGCCCCTCTTTACCAATTGTATAGATAATAGTCAATGGCAGAGGTCAATTCAGATCATCAAGTACTGTGTTTACCTTTCCCATTTGCTATATAATGAATCAGTGCAGATGTTGGGTGTTGGCAGCCAGCTGGGATCCAGACCACTTAATCCTTTTCTGATGATAGATGTCCAAATAAACAGGAATGGATCCTTTTTTGGAAGATAGCTTACTTATAAGGCTTTTGATCATTCAGGGAAGAGGTTGCATCCACCCTTCTGGCCAAACAGTTTCACAGTCAGGAATACAGTAGGGTCAGAAGGAGAGCAGGCGAAAAGGATCCCTTTCCGTTTCTACCCAGGAGTGGTCTGATGTAAACTCCATATACATCTCATGGAGCAAGCAAGGAATACTTGAACTGTACCCACCTAGCTGAGTGCTCTTACTACAAGACAAATCAGCCTACCCTTTTCCAGTTCTCTGCTTAGCTTTTGCAGCCTAGCTCTGGCTCCAGCCCTGGAAGCTTGGTCACCTGGGTTTGGTGAGGAGAGAGGAGACCACTTCATTTACCTACTGGCTAATAATTAGTGCCTGCTTGTGGGATGTGATTTTGGGCTGATGGAGTTTGTCCTGGGCTGATGCTGCACTAAGTTTCAGCACTAAGCCCAGGGAGAAGTACTCGTGAGTGTTCATGGCCTCTTGAAGTTACTTTCAGTGGAAGTAGGTATGTCCCTCATACATTTAGATGATTTGAAGCAATATGGGAAAGCAGATTTGGAATTTCCATGTGTACATTCACCGAGGAGGACTTGAGTGAGCCCTTGTTACTTAGGACACTGTCCTGAAACACCAAATGTAAAATTACATTCAAGGTAGTAGGACATAGTTATGCCTGCAGCACAAGCTGTGCTTATATTTTCAGTCCAATAGTGCATGGCAGAGGGTAATAGTAGACCAGGACCCCATTTTTTTCTTTTTAATAGAGCAGCTGACTGTTTCCAGCATCTCAAGAGTACAGAAATTGATAAGCAAGAAAATGCATCTGACCAGATAGCACTTGTGTTTAAGAACAGTCAGAGTTAAACAGTTAATCAACAGATTCCACCACAACAGTTTCTGTTTTTTTGTATATGCTTGTATCTGTTCCCCCAGTTACTTTCACGGCCTCCTGAACAAATATATTCAATAATAACTTTTCAGTAACAATGGGAAAGTTATTTCATAAAATAAGTTTCCATAGAATTCATTTTAGAGTGAAGACACTGTTTTTATGTTATTCTTATAAAATACACGTTCGGCACAAAGTTAAATGATTGCGTTTAGTTGGTCATTAGAAACGTTATGGTGAATTTTAAGAGCTGAGCTATAAATGTAATGTTTTAAAATTGGACATAAAATATTTCACTAGTCTTTATAAGAATATAAAAGAATGTCCAAATGTTATTCATGTCAGTAAAGCCTGAAGAACTTAAGCTCTAAGAGAAGACTTTTCTCCATTTTATTTTGAAAGGTGGCTAGTGTTTCTAATTTTTTACACTAATCTTTAGATATATTCTTTTACTGTAAATAAATGTGGTACAAGTTGCTATTTAATGTCATCATGGTTCAACAGTTCCCATGTAAGATGCTACAGCTGTTCCTTAGGAAGAGACAATAATTGTGTCATCTATTTGTATTGTAAACATTATGTTTAAGTATTTCTTGCTACTTAACATTATAAAATAGCAAATAACTGTAGTCCACAAAGTATGCACATTATAATTTATCAATGATATCCATACAAATATACCATCACATAGAACATGGGCTATTTGTTAGTAAGTTAATGGGAACACTTTTATTATCCCATTTCTCCACAGTTATATACATGCCTTGTATAGAGGCGTTATCAAAAGAAGCAGCACATAAATTTAAGTATCTGGGTGAGATTTTCATTGCAGCCTTGCATAAGGTTCTTCACACATGGCCTTTCTCACTTAATATTTCAGCAATCAATTACTAGTTTTCATTTCCCTTATGTATGTACGGGGATGTGACTTAACCAATTTGAATGGATCCTGCCTATATCTTGATGACACCTCTTACAGGGAAAAAGAAACATGGCTCCAAATTTCTCAACTTAAACTCTGAGTTGTTCCTGAGGCGAGAGAATTCCTTGCAAATGTGTGTAGCTGGAGTCAAGCTAACACAGTAAGAATGTGACCTTCACAGTATTTTCACCATATGGCTTTTTCTGAGATGAGACCAGAGATAGGATTCTACTTGGAGCCTCAGTTAACACTTATTTACATTAATACATGTATGACAGATAATCAATCTTCTTGCTTGGTTTCAGAACTCTCTCAGAAAATGACAGTACCTCTTTACCACCTGCTGACTCCTGCACCAGTCCTACTAAAATGGATTTGTCGTTCAGTAAGACTGCCAAACAGTGCCTAGAGGAGATATCTGGTAAGTAACAATAAGACAGGAAAAGCCTCAGTTTTGGAATTGTATACTTCTTTGTTTACATCTCTCTCTTACCAGGAGCTTTGCAATGGATTGAAATCATACTTCTGACTTCTATTTGTGAGTGGTATTAAATATGCCGAAAATTTCGGTTATGCACAGTTAGAGCGTCAAACGCACAGTTCTTTTATCTAAACTGGCTTCTTCTGTTCAAATATGCTCTTCATCGTTTTGCAGAAACTGGGCTTTCAGAAGGAAGGCTTTCAAGTCGTTATTATTGTCAGAGCCATACCACATGCTCCAAGAGGAAGCATGGAAGGTCTGTTTCGTAACGTTTGACATCGCGTGGCATTTAAGATCATCAAATTAAATCTTAACATCAGGACTGAGACATAAGTGACATAGGATGTATTTTGCTTTTGTAATGAATCTAGAGTCAGAAAATGGGAAAATGAACAAGTCCTTACTATCATACCTGACTTTTAAGCCACTGCTAGAGCTAAGCTGCTAAAGGTTCTGTCCTGGAATTCCTTGTAAACCTGCGGTAAAATTTCTGTTAGGTTACAAACGTGAGAGGATTTTTTTAATCATATTGGAATAGTTTCTTTGAAGTCAGCAGGGCCATGCTGATTTACATCAGTCCAGGATCTGGCTGTAACTTCAGCCATGGATGCAAAGCAAAGTGTGTCACAGCTGACTTTCTCATCAGAATTAAATTGCACTGCAGGATTGTGTGGGAGTACTTTCAAAGGGACTCTTTGCCAGAGCTGCTCTTTTTCTTTTTTTTTTCAGTCAGCATCTTTATTCTTAATACCATTTTTACGAGAATAAAAGGTGAAATCCTGTTCCACTGGATTCAACTGTAGTTTTGCCATTTTACTACAAATTTTTAATATTCAAACAGTTTATAACTGGTTCTTCTTTATATCTGGTTCTTCTTATACAGGATATAACTCACTTTAAAGCACTCATTTGACACATCAGTCTAAAATTATATCTCCACCAGAAGGAAGATCAGATGCCCAAGCTTTGTGGGACTGCCTTGGCATTTCAGCTGATTCGTACTGAAATTGAGGTTTTGTTCTGGTTTGTGTAAGTCTCTTCAAAAATTGTCTGAGTCTAACAACCCTTATTTGCACAGGCAGCTTTATTATAAATACCTCACGTAAAACCTGTTGAAGTGTTCCCTGGAGATGCCTGTTAAAATTATTTTATGATAATATTTCTTAAAGGAAAAAATCATCTTGAATTAATCCAGAAATCAGGCTCGTTGGTATAGTTTGTATAAAGAGCATAAACTGAACCATGCAGTTCAAAAGATACTTTAAGGAATTATCCACAGAGATGACGAAAAAATATATATCAGTTCAGTACCTGCTGAAATGATCAAACAGGATATCATGGATCCTGGCCTTTTACTGTTTTGAACAGAAATGGAACAGCATCAAAAAGAAGAAAAGGGCACTAGGCATCAGAGATGTTTCTAATCTGATTATTCAGACTCTGGCATTAGCAGTTGACTGACATAATAGGCAGCAAAGCACAATCACTGGGAAAATGTGGTCAATGTCTCATTGTATACAGAGGGAAACAGATGTGTGTCACTCATAATTGGCTGTTAGCAGCATAAAGAAGGAAAGGATCAAATATTGCATTTGCTGAATAGATAGATTATTGTCTGAATTGATGAACTATCATTTAGGCATTGGTTATTTTATCATTGGTGAGTACTGTGGGAAGAAATGATACAGTGGCTATTCAGGAGAGTGTTCCATGATGTATTAGCCATGAGAAAGGACAATTAAATTCTATTTTTCAGGAGGATCTTTATTCTGGTGTGATAAAGGGATTATACCAGTAGTAGAAAGGAAATACGCAAGGGTTTTTTTCCTTGATATGGTCATTTATGCTCAAGGTATTAAGATAGGAGATGAATTAGGAGTTTCTTTCACATTGTTATTATCTTCTGAAATTTTCCACTTCTGCTATAGATGGGCATCACTTTTACATTATCTCAGGCTTCTTATGTGACCCAAACACACTAGCACAAAATATTGTGAGTCGAAAAGGATCAATAAAGATCCTGCAAGGTACTGATCATCTGTTGAAACCAGTGAACAGCTTGTAGAAGGGGGTTCATAGTGTGCTGTCCCACCTCTATTATGTTTTTACTTCATTAGTCTTTATTATAATTTTTACAGTGCCAAATAATTGCTAGATTTCTAACAAAGCAACTAAGACTAAAATTTGCAGGACTAAGATATCTTAGTCCACATTCAGGTGATCATTGCATAAACTGTTTTACAACTTTCTGATTATTTACTTACTTCTAACTGTCTCTTGGCTGAAGATTACTGTCCCCATAATTAGCCAAGCAGATCAGATCAGAGCTCCTAATCCACTGCAGGGCCAAATCAACTAATCAGTCTTAAACTAATCAATCTTAAATCTTAAACTAGGCATGTCTGGCCCAAAACTTTCCACAATATAAGCAAAACTGGGATGGGGAAAAAATAAACTAATTTTTAAAAGTTTTAGGAATATCTTTCTAGGCATCATTCTCCCTGAGTATTTCAGGATATCAAAACCAAGGTAATTTTCTTGCTCCAAGTGGCAGACAGTCATGACAGTTTTCTGTGTGCCCAGCAAGGCAGTTTGCTTCCCCTTGCTGCTGTCTCAACACCAATGATGTGGAATTAGAGATGGAAAGTGAGAAGCTGTGGAGGTAATTTCCTGCTCTACTCTGTCTCTGTCCTTCCTCCCCATTTCTAATGGAGCTGGTTGCCTTCAAAACCTCTCCTCTCTTCCATCTCAGAGCTTGGAGGCAAAGTCAGAGTGTAGCTGACTTTTGACGTTTTTTTCCCTGCCCGCTACTGGGCAAGCGATCGCTTGGTTGTGGCTGGCCCAGCTGTGAGAGGCAGTCGTTGCTGGAAGGTGAGAGAGGTGGTGAGCCTCGTGCAGGCATGGCCCCGAGCAGCTGCCCTGACAAGCTGCACGGCCTCGTTCTGCTTTGCTTGGCAGCGTTTAGCTGCCCCAGTCGGTCTGCTCCCCTAGGTAATCTCCCACACTGCTTATGCCTAAAGCCAGTTCTGCCTCTTGGTAGAGCTACTGTAAATCTGGGTTTCTTCACAATTCCTCCTTCTCTGCTAGCGATTTGCTCCAGATGTGATTTGAAGTGCCTCAGACCTTTTTTCCTACAATTTTTCTGAATGTGCCGCAGCTCAGCCAGAGCCGCGGCAGATGTTTCCACTGTGCCTGTGCCTCAGTGATGACAAGTGATGCAGCGCATGCACAGAAGGTTTGGCGCTTCCTGCATGCCTTGGATCCCCCCTGCATGGGCTGCACCAGTGACATCTGCACCCACGCTCAGTCTGCTGTGCTCGTGATGAGTCACGTTTATTGGCAGGGGTCATCTGTGGGGTAGCTGTGGGACATTCTGTGTGCATTAGACTCCTTACACATGTGGCATACTGATGCATATACTTTTGACCAGGAAATCCCAGACCAATCTGGGAGTCCTAAGACCTGCTCTGCAATCATGTATGAAAATGCTTTCTTGCATGTGCTTTTTGTGCCTGTTGCCTCAATGAGACTGCTTATAGTATATATTTCTCTGCAAAACTGGAGTCAAATTTTACAGGCAGGATTTAAAAATGAGAATGAGAACAGGCTAATAAAGTAATATCTAAAAGCCAGTTTGGCTCTTGATTAATGTTAAGAACAAGTTGTTTAGACTTTCTTACCCAGTTTTTCCTATTTGTAATAGCTGTGATGTTTACCAGTCTGCTGCAAGTTTATTTGAGAAGGACGTCAGTCAATTAATTATTTAACAAGCCTTTGAAAACTGTACATGTCTGTAGCTACAAAGTATTATTTTATGAAATCAGTGATAATGTTTGGCTCTAACAAGTGCTTACATGTTCAAAGAGCTTAATGCAAAGTATTTGATTAAACAATTATTCATGAATTTACAAATATTGACTAATTACAAAATATCTGAGGCAAGAAGCAAAAATGAAAGAAATTTTAAGAGTTATATGCCAATATCAATGGCAGGATTAGCATAGTAACGTTCAATTTTCAAGCTTTTATGCTTACTCTGCTTCTTTTTTCTTTCTGAAAGAATTAGCTAATTAATGAGTGTGGAAATAGTTTGCAACATTTTTTTAGGTAAGCTTAGCTGAAGAGACTCATAGTTCTATGCGTTTGCAGATGTATTACATAATTCATTTATAAGGCTCCAAAATATGTACTGAGACTTCAAAGAAAGTTTTATCTGACAGAAAAATTTGTCCCTAGATTATTAGTTCTTAAAATCATTTTTATAATTCCTTTTATGAATGATGCAGTAAAAATAAGTTACACTGACTGTGATGGCTTGGGGAAATTCCCTGTGCTGTTCTTTGCTTAAATGTATTCCTGTCTGCTGGGTGGTGAATACATTGAATTGCAAAGTAGCTGAGGAGTAAGGCTGTGTCATGACATTTGCTGTCCTGTGATCTCCTCTAAAGTCAGTTTAATTTAGACAGGTTTATTTGTTTGCTGCTATTCTTCATAAATTCACAATGGAAGGGTGAGCTTTACAAAAGTATTTTTCAATAAATAAGCCTGAGAATTTTCCACATTGCAGATTTATGTTTTGTCAAATGACACCCTACAGAGCAGTGGGGTAAAGCAGAAGAATAAATCTGTGGTGAGCACTTGGTCCTAGATATATGTATGTATCTGTTGTATTTAAGGATGATCATGATAACCTGTGTACCAAGTGAGGCAGTGGGATTTATGGGAAAAAAGTTCGTATAATCTTGTAATTAAAGGCTCTGGTATAACCTTTACACTTGAAGGCCAAAAGAAAGTTGCATGAGTAGCCGTAGTGCCTCCATGTCCTAGTACTTGCTTCCTCAGGTTTGTAATGTATGTGCAAAAGAAAGCATAACAGGTGAATGTTGGGGCAGCTGCCTTGTGGCTCTTTACCCTCATGTGTCCTCCCTAGTTCATATTGTTCCTGTCCCAGGACTGTGGCCCGTGACCAGTGGCCTGCTGGAGCTGGGCTGGTACAGTGGCTGCAGCGAGTATCTCAGGTGGGGAAGGAAACAGGTCAGCAGAGTCACTGAGACCCCCCCGGTTGTCCAGGACCCCCCTGGGCCCCTAGCAAAGACCCTTGCAGCCTGGAGTGGTCTGACACCCCCTGCCACCATGGTGCATGTGCTTTGGCCTGGCTCATTGGGTGAAGATGTTTGATCCCCCATCATACGTTTTTCTGCTCCCAGCTAGAAAGAAGACTGAATGTGTCTGGCCAGCTCTGGCAGTCTCTGACCCACCCGGGCTCAGGCCCGAGCAGCTGCACGGTGCATTGCCACCTTGGCAGAGCAGCGTGAGCCCAAGAGAGTATGGACTCACGGGGGTCAGACGCCACGCAGGCAGTAATGGCTACGAGTGGCAGGGAGCTCGGGGCAGATGCAGAGCGGGTCCCTGCCTGCCCGCAGCTGACCGTGGAGAAAAGCCACTGACTGTAGCTGTTTGGTGAGTGAAGAAGTTACCATTCATTTATCTGGAGTGCCGGGGAGAGGTTAAGCCTTGCTGTTTATGCTGGGGACAGCATAACAGCCCTGCCTCCTCCACGCTGCTATCCAGCAGCGCTGCACAGCACTGAGTCATCTGAAACCTAATGGCTGAGAATAGTAAACCAATCTGAATATAAGGTGAGTTTTTTAAAACAGCAAGTGGAAAAATATGAGATTGCCCTTCATTCTGCAAATTACCCATTTGATATACAGCCCAGCGAAACCCTTCTAATAACCTCAACAGCTTCCTCTGACATCCTGAACAGGCTGTTCCAGCCACATGGCTTCCTGACGTGCGGCTGGGGCGCGCGCAGGCAGCATGTACCAGCACAGGAACATATGGAGCGGGTTGGAGTCCTGCTTCCTGAGCCTGGGCTGGTGGAGCGTTCTCACCAGCCCACCGGGCTCTGCTGCAGGCAAGGCACAAGCACATTAATAAAAACCTTTGCAGGGCCCATATGCCACTGTGACTGACAGACCCTGGGAGAGAATACAACACTGTAACCAGCTTGGTGTCACCTTTTGTTTCGATGCTGATTAAGTGACAGACACGTAATATTTGGGGCTACTGTATGCTCAGGCTAATAGAGCATTCGTCTTGTCTTCTATTGCTTTGACTTTGTGTGCTAGGTGGGGGGGGGTGTGCTAGCTCATCTTTCTTGCTGTGGACCCTCTCTTTCTAGGAAGGTATCAGTGATTTAATATGGAAAACCGTCATTGCTTGAAACCACTGGATTTTTTTTTTCTGGATTAGTTCTGTGTTTATGAAAGTTACTAGGAAAAAATGCATCATTCCTTTAAAATTTCCAATAAGTTTCCCCCAGTGGGTTTTTTTCCTATGTGTTTTAAAAAGCTCTAAACTGAACCAGTGAACAGCAAAAAGTACACTGATGCTTCTGCTAACAGCAATTTATTCATGCAGAAAATCTGCAAATAGTCTGTAATTCTTAGGGTTGCATTTTTAAAGGTTGCTTCCCTGTCAAGCTTTCCCGGGTAGGGATTTATGACAACTGTGTTTTGATGGTGACAAAAGCAGTATATTGTTATACAGCAATTTTCGTATTTGTAGATTTCTGCATACTTTTTTATGAAATTAATTGCCCCTAGATAAAAGTTTGTGTCCAAAAATTGAATGAAATTCTGGTAGTTCTTTGTTCAGCTGTTTTCATTCCTAGTACTAGCACCTTTTTACCAGTGGGAAAAGATACAAATTTACACATAAGTCTTTCTCTGTTGATATTTTATTTAAAAACAACATTTAGTATTGGTGAACTTAGTTCAGACATGATACTAAGCTGTTTTATAAAAAATTACTATTCCACTTACTAGAATTTCTTCAGAAGGTTGTGAAACAATGATTTTATCACAGCTTTTTAATTCCATAGTAGCTTCTGAGTCTCACAGAGATGCACACAAGGTGTGTTTTAAAGAGAAAGAAATGAAATGCTTCCTTTTATAAATCACCTTGCTGGGAAGGTACTGTTGTGTTTCATTTTTTAGCTTCTCTATGATCTTAAATTATATACATATTTTTTATAGCAGAAATTGCAAGACTCAAGGACCCTTTGCAAATCTGCTTTTAGCTGCCAGCACAGGGAGTAGCAGTGATATGGAAGAAATAGTTTGTCATCCTTACCTTTCAGGGAGAAAAATAACATTTGACTGTGAGCTAGGTCTGTTACTGTAGCATCCCATTCAGGTGAAGCTGTGTCTTGAAACCTGTGGCACTGCAAACTGGGCAGAGGCTTCTGTGTCTCCGATTTAATTCACCAGGATGTTTGCTGCCATGGCAGCCAGCAGCATTCACTGCAGTAGCAGAGAAGAGTCATATATCTGGGAATGCAGGTTGAATACTAAAATGTAAGGAGGCTTGTGCAGAGCTTTGCTTCAGTGGTTAATTTTGGCTCTTTATTGAGCTCTGACGTGGAGGCAGTACTTGCAGTTCTGTGTCAGCCCATCTAAAGTGAAGAGCCAAGCACTGGGATCAGTCATGATCTGGTGAGAGGGGGGGAAAAAAGCCCAAGACAGCACTTGCGCGTACTTTGGATTTCAGAACGCAGCAGCTGTACACAGAGATGCAGGCCCATCGCTCTGATGAGACTGGTGATTGGATGAAGAGGGGAAAACACAGTTGGCTTTTGGGATTACTTCTGTGCTGGAGCAGAGTGTTTGATCAACTCTCTTCTGCTTGAGAGAAATCCAAGTAAAAATGACTGTAAGTACTGCAGATTAATGTGACGGGAGAGAAGTGGCTTAGCAGAGACAGCAGTGTAATTTTAAAGAAAATGACTGTGCCTGTCTAGTCATTTACAGTTTGTACACTGCATGTTTGAGTTGTGCTTTTCATTACAAGTGCAAATGTCTGCTACCTGGGATGTGCAGTGTGCAGTGCTGGAAGGATCACCTCTTAAACCTTTCTAAAGAATTGAGCTACTGTCCGTCTCAAAAATATGAAATCTAACTGAGGTGAAGCCACGGCCAGAAAGATGCAGCGATCTGCTGAACTGTCCGTGTTTAAAGGCAAGGAGGTTGGAAGAAGGTGTGCTCGTCTCCAGAAGCAGAAGTCTCTAACCAATCTCACACTCATCAATGAAGGGGAAAAGAAGCGATATTCATACAGGGAGAACTGGTTTGGAAATGCCTCCAAGTCCAGCCAGAGTTACCATCAGCGGGAGGCAGAAGCTGGGAGTAGAAGTTCACTTTCCAAATCTCTCTCACAGTCCGTGCACTCCCTCTGCCACACCAGCCTCACCGCACCCCAAACATTTCAGATGCTACCACCTCCTGGGAGCAGGACATACAGGAGATCAGCAGGCCAGCGTGCAGATGAAGGCTTTGAGATTGATAATGAGGAAGGGGGAAAATCAGACGATGAAAATGCATCCTGCACGTCCCATTTCCCCAGCAGGAACTGGACAGAGGAGGAGGAGGAAGGCTGCTTGCGTGAAGGGACTGCACATCTGGATGAAGATGTCATAATAACGATGCTGGGTGACCTAGAACAGGTCCTTTATACTGATATTTTAGGTAAGTTAACTTTGGCTTGACATGCGAAAGAGCAGGAGGAGACCTAAGTGTTAGGACATATCTGCATGGAGCAGATTTCTGTTCTTGACAGTGATGTCGTGAGACAGAACTGGGTTTATTTGCAATAGTGTGCAAAAATAGGGTTTAGTCATTCCATCCTTGTTCACTTACTCTTAGCTCTAAAGACTGTAGGAAATGAAGACAAATGACTAAATCACTTTTGATAGGTGCACGGGCAGCAGCAGCATGTGAATAATTGAGCCCAGTTTTGTTAGCTGTTTAAAAAAATAAGGCGAAACATTTAAGTGCTATTAGTTTACTCATAAATAATTTAATTTTAATGACATTTATTCTCATGAATCTAAAATTGGAATCTTAAATCCAAGGTTTGGTTTAGATAGAAAATGTCTTGGCCTAGTTACAAACTGCCCATCCATTATTCCTCCCCGCTACCTCCTTGATGATAATTTCATCCGTAAATGTAGAATTATGAGTGCCAGGGTTTCACAGTGTAGTTATATCAGTGCATGCTAGGGAGCATTTGAAGTCTACAGCCATAGGTGCTTCAAAAGACTTCTGTGTTCCTGGTTTTGCTTTTCATCTCTCATTCCTTTCAAAGGATGCTCAAAGTGTTCATTTCTGAAGCTTTGAGTTTCAACCGGTCAAATGGTTGAAGTGTCTGCTTGCTTTTCCAAGGTTGTACAGCATGTGTCTAGCCTGGAGGTATTTCGCTGGTCAATGTGATAGGCCCTGACTGTGTTTAAGATTCAGGATATAGTTTTTGCTGTATATGTAAAGTAAAAAGCTGCCATCACAAAAAGGTTAAAGAAAAAATAAATTTTTTTTTATAAACTCATTTTATTATTAGACTATACCGGTATTCTAGAAGAGGCAAACATTGCCTTTCCTAGAAATCAGAGGCTTGGTAGCAAAGGAATCTGAGTCCTACGCCTGCCCTTGCTGCTCTTCAGCTGTGTGTCACTGAGCAAATCCCTGTTCTCTTGTGAGCCTCAGTTTCTCCACCTGCAGAGTAATTTTGGTACTGGCCTTTGTGAATGGAGTTAATATCTAAGAATGAATAATTTCCAGGGGAACTGCTTATTATTTGTAAATCCTTTTATGAAAATCAGGCTATTAATGGAATTGTTATTTTCTTATTATCTGCTTTGGGCTATAATTACATGCACACAAGTACTGAAATGATCATGAACTTTATTATTAAGTGTGCAGTTATGGGTAAGCTTCAGAATTGCGAATGTAAAAGTTTAATTTAGGTGATTTCAGTAAAATGTTTAATTTGATTTCCTGTGTACGTATTTCATACAGGGGAAGAAAAGAATGTGTTCTCTAGGTATTCATTGAGAGAACCTGTTCACTGCTTATAGGCAAGAACTGGGAACAATCTTTTGAAATGTTTATGTTTTATAGAAATGATGAAGCTACAAGTGATTTGAGCAGATTATATTTTATGGGGCCAGTAAAATATTTGCATCAGACTTTCATGTAAGATGAACAGAATTTTGTAAGAAAGTTTTAAGGAACCTTGATTTTAGTCTTGCATATCCCAGTGTCTCAATGTGTAAAATAGAATCACTTTTCTTTGATGTAAAAAAAAAAAAAAAAAGAACTGCTTGAGATAACAAGCCAAGAGAGCATTTCTGGTATGTTAGGACGTGCAAAAATGGGTAGACTATATGATGGCAGTGGGCCATGGTAGTAAGCAACAGAGAGTCTGGGGGAGTGGGATCCTTTTGAACCCCTATGGTGGGTCCCCATCCTGCTGCAACCAGAAGGCTGTCTCTTCCAACGGGCAAGGTGTAGCTAGTTTTCAGAATAAAGAATATATTCACCATCTCTATGGTCCTTCTTACACAAGGAGGCTTGGTGGAGATGGGTAGAGGCCATGGTGCTGTCCTGAAAATGTAGGTAAATGTCAGGTGCAAATTAGGTTTGTGCAGAAAATTTCTGCACTCAGTGCAGAAAATTTTTCCAGTCTCATGTTCATTTTTTTTCTGCTTTGTGACTTCTTCATCAATCTGTAGCATAAGCGCATCAATAGAGCCCTAAGATAAGGAGGGAAAGGAAAAAGAACAAGTATTTTTAAAACCCTTCGTAGTTATAGTAATGAGGGTTTTGTAAGTAGTACTGTGCAATATTTAAAGATCATGAAAGTCCAGATTTATCTTTTTTACAAAAAAATGGTAGAGAGGTTTTGAAATTACCCCTTGGGTCACTGAGAGATCAAAGGAGATTAGACCTCAAACTTTTCGCCTTTCAAGGATAGAATAATGCCACTTTGAATAGGGTAATTTGTTGGAAGGTGAAATCCTTTTTTCTGTGAAGATGTGTTTTGGCAGTTTGCCATCTATATGTACTTTTATTTTTTATTGCCATTATATACCTTAAGGCCTTGTTGTACTAGTTATTGTACAATATATATTAAAAAGACAGTTGCTGTCATTTTTGCTGCAATGACTTGCAGTGTTAATGTAAAGCAAAGGACAACTGGCAAGGATAAATAAGGAAGGAAAGGACAAAGTCACTGCAAATATGAATTATCTTCAGTTCCTCAAATAACTATACAGGGATTGTATCGTACTGCCTTGTTTCTGCCCGGATATCCCCTGGAATTTATCTTTCTGTATGTAACAGAAAACTCTCTCGTACCAGCAATGACAAGCTCTTCTTTCAACTCTAGTTTGGGCCAGGGCAGGAAACAGGTCTCAGATCTCCAGGGTCAGGAAGGTAACGTCCTCTTGCAAATGAGCCTGAGTGCCCTGGGCGGAGCAGGGCTGCGAAGAGCAGCGGCGGTGAGCGGCGGAACGCACTGAAGGCAATTGCTTGGAGGCAGGCTTTGCCAGTCTGCCCACAAGCTGCCTGCGCTTTAAACAGCAGCCTCAGTCCAACAGGGCTTAATGGTCTCCAGCATAGCCTTGGCATGAGCCCTTCTGCCTCCCAGGAGTTTCCAGGATGGAAAACACAGAAACCTCTATGAATGGTACATGGGATTCATGGGTACGTGGATCAGCAAGGTGCTTGAGCACATGCCTACCTTGAAACACAAGAGTAGTTGTGATAGTTTCAGTGTGAACATTTGCCTCCTTCAAGGTGTTACGTGTAAAAGTACGCACAGATAGCTGTTTTATGGAGCAAAATTTTGTGAATGGACTGGTCTTAGGGTGCGGTTTGTCAAGATGCTGGGTCCATATCCCCACTTCTTTCCACTCTTTCCCTGTGTTGCTGTCAGTTCCAGGGTGCCAACCCAGCAGTTTATGAACTGTTGGCCCATGAAATCAGTGGAGAACTTGGGTACAGTAGCAACTCAGTTTGTAAATGAGCTCAAAGACTCCATCTGTAGTCAAAGCTCAAAATTAAGACGATTATTTAAGTGAACTATTGTTCAAATATGGTTTGCTTCTGCAGATTCTCCCTTATATTTGAAATGAATCTGTCACGATAGATGTTAAACCAGTTTAAGGAGAAATTATCATTGTACTTTAGAGGAGAATACAATTGCTGCCTTACCTACTGTGTCCCTCTATGACCATAACCATGCCTTCAGTCCTGCCACAAGTCAACCTCGGTATATTTTACCCGTAATGCCTTCAAACAGATGCTGTGTTTAGATTCTTTTGTCTTTTCAGACATTTTTCCTGTAGGATCGTCTACCTTCCCAGAATTCCTTGCTAAATGTTAACTTTCTGTTGCTTCCCTTCCCATGCTGAGTATTTCTCAGCTTACTGTCCTATGCAGCTTTCATTAAAAGCTCTACATTAAGATCTCCTCCTTCCTTTTTTATCAAGGTTTGTACTCTACAGTACCTTTCCTTTTTTGCCTCCTTCCCAGACACCTCTTACCTATTTTTTGCCTGTCTCTCTCCTTTGGATGGTACACCATGCTTTTCCTCAGAGACATCACACTTGTTGAATTTTTATGCTGTATAAACTCACATAAAACCCTGGGAGGGGGAGAGGTAGCAAGAGATTGAGAAATACAGCAGCCTGAAGATGTGTATGTGCAAGTGTATTCCACATCTTACAAGTGTGAAATACCTTAGCGCTGCCTAGTATTTTGTCTCTACTTGGATTTCATTTTTGTATGAAGTTGAATTTAAATTTGCAAGACTGTCTCCTGTTACATGAATCCAAGGATGAATCAGTTTCTTGATGTCACAGGAATTCCAAAATGAATTCAGAAGCTTGTTCTCTGTGTTGGATGAGAGTGCTGAAATTTAGAATTAAATATTAAAGGTATTTTTAGTGGTTGTACAATTTCATTATAGTTTATAACAATTCCAGAATGAGGAGTAAAATTAAGTTAACAAAGTGAGGTATGACATGAAATTTATCATTGATAGAATCAAAAGGAAATTATTTACACTTCATGTCCAGCATTGTACACATAACTAGAATAATAATGCTTCTTGCCAGCCTTCTTTCAGGCAACAGATATGGGACACAGCCAGAGGCAGAATACTACCCTTGAACAAACCAGTGATTTTGTCACAGATGTTGTTTCAATATTCTTTAATTCTACAAAAGAAAACAAACAAAATGATGTTAACTGACTGTCACTGATATGCAAAAACTACTACTGAACTACAATTCCTCGATATATGAGTATGCTAGAAAACATGTATTTCTGTATCTTCACTTATGACTTCAAAATCTTTGTTTTGTAGATTGCTTTAAGTTTTATTGCATTTTCCTTTTGTAGCACAGAATATATACATTTATTTTATTTTTTTTTTTAATTGTGTGAAGTAATTGTGATTCAGGATGTTCTGGGTAAAGTTCTGTGGGCTTCACTCAGAAGTCCAGTTGGAAACCAGACTAGTTTGTCCCAGTGCGTCCCTGAAGGCTGTTCAAATCCATAATTCTGTAAATGATGCATGTGCTTAGAGTGTTGTGATTTTTATCCCAAGTAAAACATATGAAAAATAATCCCCCACTTCAGGAAACTATTCCATTTCAGGAAAGATGCTTTATTAAGTGCCTGACTTAAAGAGTACTTTGAATTAACCTGGATGTTAAGAGAATACTGAAGAGTTGTTATAACAGCCATCCCAATTCTTTCCAGACACAGATTTATTGTGGCTTTATTTCCTACCAAGTCATGTAAAATGTCAAGGAGGAAAAAGAGGTTGTGTAATGTATCAAGTAGTCTGGGACTGCATCCTGCCTTGATTATGGAGGATAAAAATCCAAACACTGTAAATCTGAGTTTCATTAACAGATTTGGGCTCTATCACGGATACTTCACTAGGACTCTTTTCAGTGGTGTTTTTACATACCACATTTTATTTACAAGTGTATGTGTGTTTTATTACTGAAAGGATGAGGTTTTATTTTTTAAAAGGTTAAAGGAACAGATATACAGTGTGGAAATATAACATATGTAAGTATTCTCAGCTGTGTATGCACATATGCACTTTATTCAAACTTCTATACTTTTGTACACTAAAATATATGCTCATGTTGTTGTTTTCTTCCAGGGGAAGACCCTGAAACAAGAAGAATGCGAACTGTAAAGAATATAGCAGACCTGAGACAGAATTTGGAAGAAACTATGTCCAGCCTTAGAGGGACCCAGATAAGTCACAGGTACATGGCTTTTGTGTAGACTGCTAGAACTTTGGACTGTAGAAGGGTATTTATCACCTGCTATATGAATTAGAGACTTACAAGGGAAAATTAACTGTGACATTATCCATACCATTTGTTGGACTGCCTCAACAACTTAAATGTGACTTTAATATGCTCTTCTGTCAAACTCTGTCTTATAAAATCATTCACAGGGATGGTTATTATTTTATATTTCTATTTAAATGCCTGTAACTTTGATTTCAGGTTATTTTATAAGAAGAGGTTACTATATACACAAATGCACGTGCGCACATGCACACACACGCACACAGAGAACATTCTTTCTAAACTCCATCTATTCTTTCAGCCTTCACTTTTCCTGATTTCTCAGGAACAGAGAAAGCATAGTTCATTGACTTCTCCATTTTGTTTGGCAGTACATTAGAGACAACTTTTGACAGCACTGTGACAACCGAGGTGAATGGGAGAAGTATACCAAGCTTGACGAGCCGGTCAACCCCAGTGACTTGGAGACTGGGGCAGGCCAGTCCTCGGCTGCAGGCAGGAGACGCCCCGTCCTTGGGTGCTGGTTATCCTCGCAGCAGCGCGAATCGCTTCATACACACAGACCCTTCTCGATTCATGTACACCACCCCTCTTCGCCGAGCAGCTGTTTCTCGCCTTGGAAATATCTCACAGATCGACATGAGTGAGAAAGGGAGTAATGATTTGGATATGTCTGCTGAAGTTGATGTTGGTGGCTACATGAGTGATGGGGACATTCTTGGGAAAAGTCTCAGAACTGATGACATCAATAGTGGGTAAGTAGCATTTTTTCCTTTTAAACTAATCACAGAATCACAGAATCGCTGAGGTTGGAAGGGACCTCTGGAGATCATCTAGTCCAACCCCCCTGCTCAAGCAGGCTCACCTAGAGCACATTGCACAGGATTGCATCCAGGCGCGTTTTGAATATCTCCAGAGAAGGAGACTCCACCACCTCTCTGGGCAACCTGTTCCAGTGCTCTGTCACCCTCACAGTGAAAAAGTTTTTCCTCATGTTCAGATGGAAGTGTCTGTGTTTCAGTTCGTGCCCATTGCCTTGCGTCCTGATGCTCGACACCACTGAAAAGAGTCTGGTCCCATCCTCTCGACACCCTTCCTTCAGATACTTGTACACGTTGATAAGATCTCCTCTCAGCCTTCTCTTCTCCAGGCTAAACAGGCCAAGCTCTCTCAGCCTTTCCTCATAGAGAGATGTTCCAGTCCCCTAATCATCTTTGTAGCCCTTCGCTGGACTTGCTCCAGTAGTGCCACATCCCTCTTGTACTGGGGAGCCCAGAACTGGACGCAGTACTCCAGATGTGGCCTCAGCAGGGCTGAGTAGAGCAGGAGAATCACCTCTCTCGACCTGCTGTCAACACTCTTCCTGATGCAGCCCAGGATGCCATTGGCCTTCTTGGCCACAAGGGCACATTGCTGCCTCATGCTTAACTTGGTGTCCACCAGCACTCCCAGGTCCTTCTCCGCAGAGCTGCTTTCCAGCAGGTCAACCCCCAACCTGTACTGGTGCAGGGGGTTATTCCTCCCTAGGCGCAGGACCCTGCACTTCCCTTTGTTGAACTTCAGGAGGTTCCTCTCTGCCCACCTCTCCAGCCTGTCCAAGTCTCTTTGAATGGCAGCACAGCCCTCTGGCGTATCAGCCACTCCTCCCAGTTTTGTATCATCAGCAAACTTGCTGAGGGTGCACTCTGTCCCTTCATCCAGGTCATTGATGAAGAAATTGAACAAGACTGGACCCAGGACTGACCCCTGGGGGACACCGCTAGCTACAGGCCTCCAACTAGACTCTGTGCCACTGATCACAACTCTCTGAGCTCTGCCATTCAGCCAGTTCTCAATCCACCTCACTGTCCACTCATCTAATCCACACTTCCTGAGCTTGTCTATGAGGATGCTATGGGAGACAGTGTCAAAAGCCTTGCTGAAGTCTAGGTAGACAACATCCACTGCTCTCCCCTCATCTACCCAGCCAGTCATTCCATCATAGAAGGCTATCAGATTGGTTAGGCATGATTTCCCCTTGGTGAAGCCATGCTGGCTACTCCTGATCACCTTCTTTCCCTCCACATGCTTGGAGATGGCTTCCAGGATGAGCTGCTCCATCACCTTTCCAGGGATGCAGGTGAGGCTGACTGGCCTGTAGTTCCCTGGGTCCTCCTTCTTGCCCTTTTTGAAGACTGGGGTGACATTGGCTTTCTTCCAGTCTTCAGGCACCTCTCCTGTTCTCTAGGACCTTTCAAAGATGATGGAGAGTGGCTTAGCAATAACGTCCGCCAGCTCCCTCAGCACTCGTGGGTGCATCCCATCAGGGCCCATGGATTTGTGGGTGTCAAGTTTGCTTAAATGATCTCTAACCCGATCCTCCTCCACCAAGGGAAAGTCTTCCTTTCTCCAGACTTTCTCTCTTGCCTTCAGGGTCTGGGGTTCCTGAGGGCTGGCCTGAGCAGTAAAAACTGAAGCAAAGAAGGCATTCAGTAACTCTGCCTTCTCTGTATCCTTCGTCACCAGGGCACCCACCCCATTCAGCAAAGGCCCCACATTTTCCCTAGTCTTCCTCTTGCTACTGATGTATTTGAAGAAGCCCTTCTTGTTGTCCTTGATATCTCTAGTCAGATTTAATTCCAAACGGGCCTTAGCCTTCCTCGTCGCATCCCTGCATACTCTGACAACGTTCCTATATTCCTCCCAAGTGGCCTGTCCCCCTTTCCACTTTCTGTATACTTCCTTCTTCTGGCTGAGTTTTGCCAGGAGCTCCTTGCTCATCCATGCAGGTCTCCTGCCTCCTTTGCTTGACTTCCTACTCATAGGGATGCACCGCTCTTGAGCCTGGAGGAAGTGATGTTCGAATATTAACCAGCTCTCTTGAACACTCCTTCCTTCTAGGGCCCTCACCCATGGGATTACTCCAAGTAGGTCCCTGAAGAGGCCAAAGTTTGCTCTCCTGAAGTCCAGGGTTGCGATCCTACTTAGTGCCCTGCCTCCTCCTCGCAGGATCCTGAACTCCACCATCTCATGGTCACTGCAGCCAAGGCTGCCCCCGACCTTCACATCTTCCACCAGTCCTTCTTTGTTTGTTAGTACGAGGTCCAGCAGCACACCTCTCCTTGTTGGTTCCTCCACCACCTGTGTCAAGAAGTTGTCACCAATGCTCTGCAGGAACCTCCGGGACTGTTTGTGCCTAGCTGTGTTGTCTTTCCAGCAGATATCGGGGTGGTTGAAGTCCCCCATGAGAACCAGGGCCTGGGATCGTGAGGCTACTTCCAGCTGTCTGTAGAAGGCCTCATCGACTTCCTCATCCTGGTCAGGTGGCCTGTAGTAAACACCCACAACAGTGTCACCCATGCTAGCCTGCCCTTTGATCCTTACCCATAAGCTCTCGACTCGCTCTTCATCCACCCCTAGGCACAGCTCAATACATTCCAGTTGCTCTCTCACATAAAGAGCAACTCCACCACCTTGCTTGCCTGGCCTGTCTTTCCTAAAAAGCACGTAGCCATCCATGACAGCACTCCAGTCATGCGAGCTATCCCACCATGTCTCTGTAATGGCAATGAGATCATGGCCCTGCGACCGCACACATATCTCTAGTTCTTCCTGTTTGTTCCCCAAGCTGCGTGCATTGGTGTACAGGCATTTCAGGGAGGTGATCGAGCATGCAGGTTTCCCAGGAGGGGTAAAAGAGGGTCCTCCATAGCCACATCCCATGCGCACTTCCCTGGCTGCATTCACCTCTTGGAGGCATCCTGACTTGAGCAGTCTTTTGCCAACTACCCTGTCACTATAACTCTCCCCTTCCCCCATCTTTCCTAGTTTAAAGCCCTCCTTACCAGGTTGGCCAACCTGTTGGCAAAGACCCGCGTGCCCCGCCTCGTGAGGTGGATCCCATCTCTCGCCATCAGTGATTAGCAAGTTTAATAGAGTTTTCCATAACAAATTCTGGCACATAAGAACAAGTTTCATTATGGATGCTACATGATATCAAAAAACAAAAGAAGCCCCTAAGATGAAAGTGATGTTCTTACCTGCCTTTGAATTCTCTTCTTCTCTGTTAACATCAACATGACTTTGCTATTAACTGCAATAAGAGCAGAAGTACTTCTTATTAGTTCTTACTGGAATTCCTTAGTTATCTGGTAAACCATCATTTTGCAGTGCTTGCCCTGGGATGGGTCCTCTTTCAGTATTTTTATGTTTTATTTGAGATGATATCTTTATTTGAGATGGTATCGGATGCAGCTAATGAAAAGCAGTTGCTGTCAGGCCTGACTTTCTCTGTTTCCACTTCAGATGTTGTCTAGTCTAGTCTGTATGATAGGCCTTTACCACAATTTTTCAACTGTGCATATCATCTGAGCTGTAGGAATATCTTCTGAGATATGAATAGATCAGTCATTCTCCTGGCTTACCCAGGAGAAAGAATGACAGTTATTTTTATTTTTCCTGCCTATTTTTGTTTGCTTGTTCAGTTGATTGACTTTGGGGAACTGACTTCCCTCTGATATTGAGAGGGGACCGCTGTACTTTTTTCATTTGGAAGTTGACTTTCTCTACAGAAGGAACTTTCTTTTTTTTAAAAAGTCTCTGTATGTGTTAACGGTTACGTTTCTGACTGATTTGTGGGTATCTCTAGTATAGGCCATTTCTGTTGAGATAGCCAAAAAAACCTCCCCACCTTAGCTTCAAATTACTATTTAAGAATTTTTATATCAATCATATGAACATAAATCACTTAATTTCTATGTATGTCAGAACTTTTAAAGCATCATTTAAGGAAAAAGGCCATGTTACTGATTCTTCCATCTTTGACTTACCCGTCAATGCTGCCTAAAATGTTATTTTAGTGGAAATGTTGTTGGCATGTCAAGGCTGCTTGGTGGCTGAGGTAACATTGGTTTGAATGGAAGTCCCATAGCTACATCACTGCTGGGCACTGTATGCATTTGGCACTCTTGCTGTCTATCGAATCTGTAAGGCTGGCGTGTAGCTATGATTAGAGAACAGTGGCTAATGAAGCAGGATATCATGCACTCCTAAGAGTAAACATAAGTCTGTGATCAGAGCTCTGTCTAGCATAGTATCTCACCTCAAGTAACATCCAATGGTGGATATCTAGAAAGAGTATACCAAGAGAGCAAGCATATTCCTATCTTTTCTGATACACTTTCTCAGTGATCTGTGAATGGAGCACTGCTGGCAAGCTTGTCCACAGCATAGCATTAGTGGCTGTGAAATAGGATGCCATATTCATGTGGGCTAGAACAGGCAGTGAAATGAAGAGAATAAGTATTAAGAGCTCAGAGTCACTCAACTGCAGTATCCAAACAGAGAAAAGCAATCTTGAAAATGTTATACTTTAATGTCTTAAGACCTTTTTCCATAAAGGAAATATAAATTATGTCTTTGATGGATGTATAGGCTTATTAAAATAAAAAAAAAGGGGGAACCCTTTGCAGTGCCTGATGAGTTGTATTAATTAGCTTATCACATTAGAGAATTAATATAGTCATCTTGTTGTGTGACTTTTCTTTGCGTCTGTAATAAGGATGACTCAACAGACAGTAAGTTGCAATGTGCTCAGTTCACATTTTTAGGCATGCTAAATGTTAAAAACAAGTTAATATGCTCTGAAAATTCAGGATTCATTGAGGCATGTGAAGTCTTATCTCCTTTATTCCTCTCCCATTTTCAGTTTAATTACTTTAAACACTTGGGGATAGGAATGCAGCAGTAATTAGAAATTAGTGTGAGAAAGGCCTGTTGCACATATTAAGTCTCTCCACTCAGGCCTTATTTATACAGGAAAAAATCCATATAGACTGGATTGCATTCAAACCGCAGCTCAATTTAATATACAGTTCCCGAGCCTTGGACTCACCTATGTAATTCACCCCTAGCTACATAATCTCTCAGAGAGTCTCAGCTTTGACTTTAATAAAAGGGCAAATCTAGTGTGCAAGATGGAGTACTATTTTACTTTGGAAAACAAATGTGAAGCTATCTTCTGCAGACTCCAGAAACCAGGGTTTCAGAAACCCCTTTCCGAACTGCAGACCAAATCATACCGGTGGCTGCAATGCCTTAGAGCTTAGTTAAAACTAACTAAACCCGTTGTGTTTTAATGCCCCTGTGGCTGCCTCCATCCACCGTGGCACCCAGGACCCGACGCCGTCTCGCCCTACAGCCATCGCCCAGGGCTGCGCTGCTGCAGCTCAGCCCTCACCACCGCGCCGGGCCCCTGGACCCACCTCGAACCGTGGCGGGGAGGCCAGTGCTCCCGGGCTGCTGTCGTAGCTCCCCGTGACACTTGATTTCAGTTAAATCATCTCCCCAAAGGAAGCGCAGGGAGGGGGCCAGCTCGCATCTGGAGCACCGGTGCTGTGCATGTGCCTTGGCTTGCGCTTCAGAGGCTGCGCGGAGTTATTCAAGCAAAATGTTTGTGTAGCTGAACGTGTGCTGCAACTGAAAGATGGATTTGAGTGGCACCATTTTATGGCTCTAGGAAAACAGGTGTTAAAGATTATTTGAACTGGGAGTGAACTCCAGTCGGTCGTTTTAACCATCCTCCCAGCATTGGGACTGCAGCCTTTTCAGTAAGCCTGTAAATTTACCTGGAATAGTTTCACAGGGGTTTGCCTGGATTTCATTTCTGTATGTGCATGTCTGTGTTAATATTATAACTAGTGCAGTGCCATAGAAGTGCATGGGCTTTGCAAAGAAACATTTGCAAATCACATAGCAGGTTACTTTGTTGAAGTTATCATAAAAACAGCAAGAGGGAGATGTAGAATGGAAGAGCTTAAGAAGGAAGATGGTTTAATATAAGGTATTTTGAGAAATAATGGACAGGTCTTTGGAGTGAGACAGGTTTGTGGTATGACTTAGTTATAAGCACCAAAGTTTAAATCCCTTATAGAGATAAATTGTAGGTAGGTGTTTCAGAAATTATTGCTGCTTCTTGAAATTCAGAAACTTGTAATGGCTCTCTAGTGACTAAGCAGTGCTATGCTTTCTGTTCTCTTCATTAGTCATTCATTAGAATGTGAAGTGGTAGGAATCAAGGAAAAGGAACAGGGAAATAAACAGATTCTTTAATTGCTATTATAAGGGCTTCAGAGGATGTCTGTCTTCATATCTGAGTGACTGCATGCAAGAAGGGACTACAAATTTGGGTTCTCAATTTCTGTTATCTATTCTCCCACTTAGATGAATGACACTTTATGTTGGACTTAAGTTTCTTGCATCCGGTGCTGTTCTTTGACAAGACTGCAGTACTTAAAGTGAATTTATGAAGATACTTGATGGCCTCATTCTAAATAGGTTTTGACAAAACAGGTTTCCCTGTAAGCCATCAAAAACAGGCAAAAGATGCTAGAAAATAAGCACCTAGCTGATCTCACTGCACTGGGCACACAAACTGAGAATATTTAGAACAAGTCTACCATCTAATAGGGCAGCCCTTACTTTAAACATTTGAATTCTACAGTCCATTAACTTTAGAATAAAATATAGTTGCCAGATGGCTGCATTTCCCACTGATTGACCACACATTTATTTTCAGGTACATGACAGATGGAGGACTCAACCTATATACAAGAAGTCTGAACCGAATACCAGACCTAGCTGCCTCTCGAGACGTCATTCAGAGAGGGGTTCATGACGTGACTGTGGATGCAGACAGGTAACTGCTTTGCTTAGTATGAAACTGTCTGAGATTTTTCAGATATTTTTCATCCTTTGTACCTGCTAATATATCACACTTTTGTTCATAAAGAATAGCAAAAGAAAACAAGTTTCTGAGACTGCTACGTTTCTGGCCACAGGGCAAAGCATGTCAAATACCACAATGAGTGGGAAAAAGCTAATGCCTCACAAGAGAAGGGAACTTAGAGGAAGAATTTATTCTTGAAAATGTAAGAAAAAGTACTGAGGAGCCTAAACCTTATCTGCAATCTTGAATCTCTGAAATAGGGCAGGATTTTTACAGGTTGCCTTGTCAACTGGTGGATATGGGGTGGGGGAAACACAAGGTCCAAATGTAGCAGAGCTTGCATGTGCCTGATGCAGCTGGTCAGAACATTTGGTGTTGGCTCAGACGATGACGCTCTGTTCTTCTACCATTTTGACCTCTGCAGGTGTTAGAAGAAAGCAATACCCGTGAGCAGTGGGAAGCAAGAAGTGGGGTTATATCCGATTCTCTATGCAGTGTGAAAAAGGAGAAAACACTATCCTGCCCTTATACACATACATATAGGCACGGGCATAAAAATGTGCTCCCACTAGTAGGTGTCCAGATTAGGCAAGGGTTTTCTCTTTATTTTCCTTGAGCTGAAAGTAGATTCAGATTTGGTGGTTTGTGTCCACCTCTGAGAAATATAAATGCATAACCCAACTTTTGCAGAACTTAGAGCTGTCAGCTCTGAGGTTTTGGTCAGACCATCATATAGATGAAGAGCAGCTGTGAAGTTTGGCAGTCTTCAGATTTAGGGGTTTGATTTCAGTCCCATCTTTTTTAAATCAGTTTTCCCTTAAGGAATAAAATGTGTTTAATCAGGAAGGGACGGAAGGTTCACAGAGTGGCTTTAGTTTTACAAATCCAGCAAATTAGTTGAAGAAGTTCTCGGATATTAACCTATCCATGATATTATTTTTACTTTTCATAGGTTTCTGATGACAGTATATCCGTGAAACAAATTAGATACAATCTGCATTAGTCAAACAGTGCATACAGTGCACTAGGGTAAAGGAGACAATTTTCATCTATAGATCCAGTTACTTTAAAAAAAAACGGGTTTCTTTAGCTAATATATTAGCATTTGTTGACCTTGCAGAAGAAGTCTATTTTAGATAGCAATTCAAATGAACGCTGGTTGGTTCTTTGGAATGCAAGCATTGACGTGATGCAAAGACGAGAGAAAGTGTACAGTGGGCGTTTAAGAAAATAATTTGGATAGAACTCAGGCAGCAACAGAAGGAGAAAATGAGAAATGTGATGTGGGCAGGAGGACTTTTGTGGAGCTCTGTATGTGAGAACAAGAACCTTAAGCTTAAAGTGGGAGAGAGGGAGGAAAATTTGGAGGATGGGAATCATATAATTAAAGTCGGAGAATGTTGCTAACACCCACATTTTTGTGCTGCTCTATGTCTTTCGTTCACCTGGGATTCAAAGTTATTATAAGTCTTCCCACGGTGCAATATTCACACCCAGATTTCAAACCACCCGCATTTTCCCTGGAAAAAGGAGGTCCAAATTTAGGGATTTTTAAATTTTACTCATAGTCTTCAAACACTAGATATCACTCGAAAAATACGTGGTTTTGTTTTGCATTCAAGAGTTATTTAGTAATATATATGTTAATTTGTTCTGTATAATGTGCAGGTACTTACATGCTTTGCATGTTACTACAGGAAAGCTGTCATCAGTTCTCTATTAATAAGATTGTCCAGCACTTCCCAGTACACAAATCTATTTTGGTTTGTTTATATAGCTTTGTCAGACTGGCTAGAAAATGTAATGCTAAAAACTACTGTGCTGTTTCTGAGTCTTTCATCTCCAAGTCTAGCGTCTGTTAGGCTTTGGAGCAGGGACTTCAGATTTGTCAGGAGATTTATTTTGAGTCAAGGATCTAGTCTGGAGATAAAAATTGACCAACTTTACGCAAGATACAAAGCTTTTAAAAAATTGGGATTCATACATATTCAGAAAAGATTTATTTGATCTCAACAACTAAAATCTCCATATATTCCATCTTCACTGTACTCAAACTGCTCTTGGCTTTAGCAAAGTGTGTGAGCAAGCCCCAAATTTTTGAGCTTAAGGTACAAATGTGGAGTAGGATTTACCTTGTAGTGACTGTTTCACCTTACACCAAGAATGAAAGCAGGACTCCTGGCTCTTCTGGACCCCCAAAAAGGGATGTCGTGGGAAATACTGTATGCTATCATGTAATTAAAAACTTTACCATAATGCACAGGTATGAGGGATTTAAATTATGGATGTTTTGGCAATTCTAGCATTTTCTGACTTTTCAATGCTTCATTTTACAACCTTAATCATGCTCTTCTGACACAGCTTTTTGTTTGTATATGTTATAAGTATAAGCTATGCCTTGAAGCAGCAAGAAGGTGTTTACAAAGTGTGAAAAATTTGCTTATTTTTACGAGTTCTGATGATAACAAAACTCATGTTTGCCAAAATGGGTCATAAAAAACTGTAATAGGTCACTAAAAAAAGAAGTTCCTTATCCTGCTCTTCAACAATGTATGTTACATTTATGATATGAAATCAGGTGGCAAAAGCAATACAGAGATTGCTGAGATTCTTTCTTTGTTTGGCAGAATAGGTTTTGGTCCTTCACAACAGCCCATGTACCTGCAATTTTTTCTTATCCCGTCTAGCGTTTTAGATATTACTTTGTACTCTGAGGAAAAAATAAAAGGGTTTGTGTCAAGGCTTCAAGGTATGCCTTGCCACCTATATGCTGCACTTACATCTAAGAGGACTGTTCTTCTTTCTATCAGCCCTGTAGTCTATGAAGGACATGTGCCTGCTGTCTGTAGTATCATTAATATAAGCATTTTTCATAATTGGCATAATTTGGCCTGGCCTTTCTGTTGTAAAGGACTCTGCTGGCATCTTTGTGCAGGGAGAAAATAAATGATACACTGCAAGTATCTAATTTACATTAGCAGGAACCAAGGGAGAGAAGTTTCAGTATTCTGTCCATCACTACAGCCAGCAAATTTTGCTGACAGCAGCTTCATGTTCCTGATGATAACTGAGCTTGGTTTTCCTCTGACAACCTCAGTTACTGCTTCTGTGAGCATTTTACAGTTTTTTCTGTTTGTGAGCTGGCAGTACAATATTCTTCAGGTAGTTTGGGCTAATGATATATCCAAGGGTAATGCCACTTCTGGCAAATGTATGCCTATCAATCCAATTCTTATTTTATGGATAAACCAGCATTAATTCATTAAACTTAAAGGCATGAAACTGGTGTAAAAAGAGGATCAGGTCCACAGTTTGAGTGATTCCACTGCAATCAGTTTCAGGTTCAAACCTGCTTCTTTGCACCACTTCTTTGGTGAATGCCAAAGAGCAAACTGTTGAAGGATCTCCTTGTGGTAACTTAGCCTGCAAGAGCTCATCTAGATAATAGGAAATTGTTCGTGGCACAAACAATATTTTATTAGTAATAAAAAGTAAAACACATGAATGCAACATTAGCTAAGGCTTGAGTGTTGCTTGCGTATTGCTCTGGAAAGAATATCTCTTTAGAAAGGAACACAGCATAATCGCTTGTTCTGCTGAAAGAATTATAATGGTTCAGTGAAAGGATGAAGGGACACCAAAGGGCACTAGATGCTGACGATTGTATCTTTCTCCTTTTGCGCTTTTTTTTTTTTATTTCAGACTTTTTTTGGTCTCTAAGTGCATCTTCCTTGCAAGTTACCTTGCTTCAGATACCATAAGAAATTCATTTAGAGTAGAAAGATGGATTGTTTGCAGTGGGTGTAGCATGGGATGTGACTGGGAGAGTTCTCTGTGGTACGATATTACTTTTCATTTATTGTTCTGTCTTCCTCCTCTACATTCTAGCATTTGCCCTCTGGGACTCATAGAGGGAGTATCTGAGGAACATTCTTGGAGTTCAAAACCTTTTTCAAAGTAAGATGAGCCAAAAGAGATTAGACATAAGCAAACAGAATGAATTATGTTCTTGGGAAAAAAACAGGTCTATTGAAAAGTAAGTTGCAATAGTTCCAAACAACCCTGTGTTGTCGATAAAAACTTTTAAGGTAGTTTAATCAATTCCTTTTAGAAGGGGATATAGCTCCACTGAGTTTAACCATGTTGTCCTTACACCCCATATACCAGCTGAATTTAGCACACTATATCAAAAGTCACAGTTTCCTTCACTTTTATAACAATAAACATACAACCACTTTCCCCTCACATCCCTTGACTGCACCTTTTTCACCTTTTCTTCAGATGAAGTCCAAAGCTTTAATGGTAGTTTCTGCTGCTTAGTGTGCCAAGAGCTGCTTCAGCTACCTTGTTGCACTGATCTGAGCCCCTTTTGCACAGTTGCAGAGTTCGTATGTACAGGGAGTCTTTAAAATGCTTGTACCATCTGTCACATGTGCAGAAGATTTGGCAGTTATCTTAGACTAGCTCAGGCTGGCCTGTTTGTTCTCAGCCAAACCATAATCACTATAGTACATTATTAATTATAATTATAATAAAATAATTCCAGATTTTGCCTGTAGTTTATTAACTAACTTCCTGCCTGAATGACTATAAATCTTTTCTGGTATTTGTTTGAGCAGATGAATCTTGAGCTAGAATATTGTACTTTTGGAAGTGTGGGGCGTTGAACCGAGAGCTTTGTTTCATAGTATTGGTAGTATCAGAAAAGGCCGAAAGAGATCATGAACAATAAGTTAAAATCCTAATAGAATACAGTGCCTGTTTTCATTCTTAAAAATTTTGGCAGTACATTGAAATGGCTAATGCCATTGGGAATTTAACCCTGTGGGCTGCTGTTCAGTGGACAGGCATACTTTATTTATTACCTACCTCACCCGATACTTCTGCTTTTTGTCATGTATTTCAGCACTGCAGTAATACTGCACTTTCTTCCATGAGTCACTGCAGTTTGGTATTGATACAATCACTGGGTCACTGTTCGATCATGTTACTACCATGTCCACTACCATGTCCACTTTGCTGCTTCTGGCAGCAGAGTGGGATTTCCTAGAGGATAGTTACAGGAAAGGTAGGTAGCACAGCATTTTTGCTGTTCACCGTGTGCCCTTCTGCCCTTTCTGCCACCTCCCAACATAGCAGCTGTATCAAACTCTGAGTAACAGTGTCTATGGCAATAATATAAATATTTGTCACATAGATATGAGATAATACATGAATAATAAGTTACTAAGTAGATACATTTATTTCTTACCCTCTAAGACTTTCTTGGGCAAAACTAAGAGTTCTGCTATACTGCGCTTTGCAGTGAGGCTTCCTATGCTTTTGCTGCACCTGCCTTCATTGCTGAGTATGCCTGGGATTGCTGTTGTGTGGCACAAATTTAAAAAGTCATTATAGCTGTTCAAGTCAGCTTGGTTTATCCAATTGTGTGATCTGCTATAATTTTCCTGGCTGTGATTTTATAGTATTTAGTATGTTCTTAAGACACTGAAAGAATTATAAATATCTATACCTCACTGTTTTTGCAGTTATTACTTGATTATCTCCAGAAAGCATAATTAAAGAATCTCTCTTGTGGAGCAATTTTAAATTTAAAACTCCATTTTTACTGTTGTTGTTATCTTCTCTACTTTTAATCTTCCATAATTTCCTTTCACAGCTGTTACTGTTAACATTTCCCACCATTTGCTTTTATTATTCTCAAATGATCTTGCATTTCCATAATCTCTGGTATAAATCTTCCCTCGTTTTGGCATCTGTTAGGCTATCAAAAAAGTTATTAGTTAGAATTATCTATTTTAATGTCTCACTTTCATTTTCTGTTTTAATTTCTTAGTTTTTACTGTGTTTCTGCAAATTAAGGATGCTAAATTTAAGTACCTAAAGCATAGATATGTGTGTACTCATGCATGCAGAGTCTAATAATTATGTCAAAAGGAGCACTCCTGTTTTTTTTGACACATTATGTTATTAAGTATTCAGGACCCTTTGAGGATAAATGCCTTATTTTAAAGATTGTAGTGAAAAATAAAAATCTCTGTAATTTGATGTTGTGCAGCATTATTAATTTAGAAAGAATTGTATTTGAATTGAGTATTTCTCGTCATGTTTTCAAAAATAAGGATTTGGACAAGGTAAGCAGAGCAACTGGTCTGTAATCTAACTCTATGGGGTTGTCCCCTTCCTTTGGTTGATTTAACTCTCTATAGAAATTGCCCGCAGAACCACAAACCAAAACATAGAGACAGCTGTGTATGTTTTAAGGTTCAGATATTTAATTAATATCAGTGACAAACAAACTGCATTGTTAGCATGCTGTCATTAGTATGTAAAACTGTCATAATCCTACAGCATCATGTCTGCAGAAATATTTATTTGCACCCAGCTTACATAAGGAAGTGACACTCAGAAAAGGCAAGAATAGTGCATGGCAGATGTTTACTTTAAAACAAGAATGAGCTGCAAGTGATTATGTGAAATGAAGGACAAATGATGTTTTTTCTTTTTCATTTTTTCTCAAGTGACAGAAAAAGGGACAATATCAACTAATTTCAGTTTTCTGAAAAAAGAATTCATGGAAATAAGTTTTTAGTCTTTGCAAGGAATGGAAGTGAATTAGACTTGTGATGCTGAATGAGCTGAGTGTGTAGTTTGCTGTAGGGTCATTAAACTGAAGGGTGTCTGTTTACGGCTGACGCATTTAACATTCTTGCAAATCCACTTTTTCAAAGTGGATGGTGTGGAGCTGTGTATTAGTGTCATGCCTTCTATTTGTATTCTTTATTTCTGCTTATCTCAAAGTTTGTTATAGATACTTACAAATTATTGGAAGTGAGACAGAATTTAGCATATTTTAACAGATTGCTAATACTTCCTTTCAGGAAAAATCCAACTCTTTTATTTTGATTGTAGTCTACTACTGAAGAAGGTACCAGGATATTTAATAACAACTACCTAAGACAGTTTAGTTTCAGTAGCAACACCTTTGTGGTCCACTACTGTACTTCATGACTATCAGCAAAGACTAATGTGCTGCCTCGCTTGTGTTAGAGCACAACATTGATGGCAAGATTTAGATTGTTATCCAAAGTATCCTAGGCCTAAATATAAAATGAAAGAATTTGAATCTTTTGTGTGTGATACGCATTTGAGTCTTGAAGTCAAGAAGCATTCCAGGTCCTTTAAAATGCCTTGATTTGGTTGATGGTTGGAGGAAACAATGCTGCAATTTTATTCTCCTGCATGGCTATTAAAAAAAATCATAGTGATATGTGCAATAAAATAGGCACAACTGAGATTACAGTTCTAGCATTAACAAACATGGTCTATTTTAGACAGATGTTTCATGATTCTGTACATAAAAACTGTGATTTTGAAAATTTAGTGTCTGAAATGCAGCAGCATGTGATCACTAAGTTATCTTTTATTCTAAATTGTCTTGATTTATGTAATCCTCAAATAGACCCACTTCTTTGTGGAGTAAAATATTCCTGTTTATTACTTAAGTCATTTATTGAAGAACTGTCTTTATAATAGCTACTTACCACATTGAGGTACTTCTTGATATGCATATACACGTATGCTTGGCAAACAAAACATAGGAATTTATAAGAATATTCCAATTAACACTTTCATGGTGAGTACTTCATTTGAAACACTATGAAACCCCCTTGCCTTGGATTTTTTAGATACAAGTTCACATTAAAGAACCTTTGGATTTGGCAGCTGAGCAGGCCTCTAAAATGCTGCGAAACACCAAGAAAAACAGAGCGCCCCACCATGGTGCACACTTTGCACCTCCAGGAGGTAATGAAAAAAGGGAATAATGATCCCTTCTGCCAGCTATTTCCTGTTGTTGTGTACAGCAGGTATTCTTCTTGGCTGGCAGGTGGACAAAACAGGTAGGTGAAAGGCAGGATAGAGTTAAATTAAGCTTAGCATCTTAAGGGAGCAAGTACATGTTTGCTACTCGAGCTATAGGGCTGCTTACAAGGAAGCAGCAGGAAACAGAAAGGTTTTGGCCTTTCCCCTTGCAATGGGCTGCTCTTAGAGCAAAGCCGTAACCCTGTCTTTCCTGGGGCTGCAGCAGAACAGGAATGGTCAATACATTTTGCATTGGCAATTTGGATTGGTGTAAGGTAGCTTCATCATTTATGGCTAAGACAGATAGCCACTGTCCAGCCAGAAGCTCGTCATGGACTATATATGACTAAATGAAATGAAAAGAAGAAAGATGTCTCTAAAGCTGTGCAGGTTAAAAAACATGAGAGCCTTTTAATTTCCAGAAAAAGAAATGGACTTTGAACCCAGTAAGCTGTCTATTGACCATGCTCAAAGTGAGCGAGCGTGAAGGGGAAGTTGGGAAGAATACAGCACAGCAGCAGAGCCACCAGCCGGTGGGGAGAATACCACTCACTGTGCGACACTTGCTGTGGAGCACCGACATGGGTTCACCTTTCTCTCTAACAAAAATCCCCTCTGTTTGCTTGTATCAACATTTTACTATATAAATCCTAACTATGTCACTTCTGAGTCCTCTTCTGATTGAGAGGACAAGGCGATCCTCCCTCTTGAATCTGTTCATAGAGTGTCGTCCTGGAGGCTTCCTGCCCCTCGTGAGGGTCCCTAGTGACAACTTCAGCTCCTCGCAGGGAAACGTTTGGTGCAGCAATGTGCTTGGAGTTTGTTTTCTTTTGAAGTTACAGCACTAATCTCATCTGTATCTAATTGTTAAAATATTAAGTCTTCAAAGATTTCCTTTGTAAACAAAAGATTGTCATAACAATTTAAGCAGGATCAGATGTGTAAACTTAAGAGTGGAACTCTCAGTACATTTTAGAAAAGAAGTTTTGTACAAAAGGATAGAGTATAGTTATAATTCAAACCTGCTTAGTGGATAAAATGATCTAAAATATATTATTTGAGTGAAATGAAAAAATAACTTTGCATAATTAAAATTCACTTAAACGAATAAGCTTTTAATCTGTTACCTGTGTGCACCAGCTTTAATTTCCATGCAGTTAAACTTTCTCTTACATTCATTTTGGATGCATTGTGCTCCAGATCTGTTTCATACTGCAGAAGAGAATAAAAAATGGCTGCTAGTCCTATTAACTGCTGAGTGGATAAATTCATGAAAGAAAAATTGCTTTATTGAATTTTAAAAGCATATGTAGCTTTGAAAATAATTGCATTGCCCCAGGAAGTACAATAATTGACAGAACAGTTATTTGTCATTCCTCAAAGTATTTTATTTAGAAATAAATCTTATTGATATAAGCTAGAGTCTTTTTTATTAAAATATCCTACAATTTTAAATCAGATATTCAATATACTGACTTATAAGTGAAATAAAATACTTAAAATGGGTAGGATTTGAACCAGTTTCTGGAATAGAGACTGCAGAGAGGAAGAACATTTAGTAATGTAGTACATATTGCCAGACTGTTCATTGATGAACAGATTAATGTTGAAAGCCAGTGCCTGAAATCTGAAAATTTATTGATTCAAACAAGAAATGTGCTCACAATTTTAGTGGCCAGGTCATGAACTTTAGGAACAAGTCATGAGGAAAAAAGGTGGACTGTCTGTATCTTGATTTCTGAAAACAAGTCTAGGCCTTTTTGCAAGTTACTCATTGCCAGATTCAAATACCAATGTAGACAAAATTTAATGAGTGGTCTGCGCCTGGGGTAACTGGAGGAAATATAATGCTTTATGAGAGACAAGTGACCAGTAAAGGTGTATAATCTTCATGACTCATGAACCACCATCTAGAGGCTCTTATCTCTTTCTGTTGATCATACCAAGCAAGTAGCTAGACAAGTAGCTTTTAGTTTAAATAATATGAAACCCACCCATTTTGAAGAATTAAAAAAAAAAAAGAACAAACCAGCAACATAATCTGCTGGATTTGATTTTGTTTTAAATAAAAGAAATTCTAGTGAAGCACTGCAGGGAAGCCACGCATCCGTACGTAGTCATATTGGCTACAACAGGGTAATCCCTTAGTGGAAGGAATTGCCTTCCCGTGATTTTAGAAAGGCTTCATTTTAGGAAAACTAGTTTCTGTGCAGCAAAGCTATTGAAAGAGAGTTCATTGTGTTTCTTCAAGGTTAAGGAATTATTCTTTTTTTTATTCCCATGAATTAAAATTCTTTCCTTCCATGAGAAGAATTGCCTTAGTGTGCCATATATGACCCAAATCTTTTGACGTGTAAAAAATAACTGAATTGGCTGTATTTTACAAGTATTTTCCCTTTGTTCAGGAAGGAAAGAAATTTATGGTCTCCTATTTTGTATGTCTCTCTCTCTTTAATCGTTTAAATTAATGATATAGTAATACTCTTGAGAAATGGATGAATATAAAATGGATAAACTCAATGGCAAATCATGTAGGAGAAATAAATTTGTGTGTATTAAAAAATAACGTATAATGACAATGTTAATTTAAAGCCTTCCAGATGAATTGTGAAAACTAAGTTTCTAACTAGATTTTCATTAGCTTTCCCTAAACTGTTTTTGCCATAAAATTACCCATCATATTTTCTTTGGGAATGATTCTATTGCATTGGTAACGGTGGGAAATTTTAAGACTGGGTTTGTGTATAAGAGTGTCATTCAAGGGTGCCACTGAATTGCTGAGTTAAGTAAGCCCCAAGATCTTTGATTCAATTTCTGCAGATTTACCATGTGAGCAGTAACAACTGCCTACATCATAGGAAATTTATGATGGATAGTTTATTAATTTTGGGTTGCTGCTTTGAAGATATTTTGTCAGATTCTTGGATCTGCTGCAGCTATTTTGTCCAGCTCAGCACAAAGGGGATGAGTACTGAAGGTAGCTGGTCAGCAATGCTGCATGCAATATTGGTCTTCAGTCAGAAGTGGGTTTGACTAGAGCTTAGTCAGGGAGCCATAACTATTTCCTTGACAGGGCCCCCATTTCTCTCACGAGACCTGGTTCTGATACGAGGAAGAATTCTGCGGTATAGTGTTTTGTAAGTGATATTTGTTCTCTTGTAGCTGCAGGAACGTGGCAAGCATCTTCTCCACCATGGCCCACTCTAAAAACATCAGCTGTTCTCCATCCTCCATAAAAACAGTAGTGAAAACCAAATACTGAGTTCATTTCACCAAGTATTAAACTGCCTAAGGAATACAGTCTTTGCCCTTCTATTTGGAGAAGATTTCTGAGTTCACTCAGTGCATTTCTGAGTTCACAGTTGTGGCCTTCCCGTAGGTAACTACGATGTCAAATTGATATCAACACTTCAGCTTTTCAAAAATTAAAGGGAAAAAAAATTTAAAAAAAAGATTTTTCTTTATTTTCTGTAGGTCACAGATTTTGGAAAAATGTACTTGGATACTATATCCTAAGTAACATTAAGAACTGATTACTACAATTGATTGGCTTCTGCTTCCTATATATACACTCCTCAACTTGAAAGGATCTCAAATTTTTTGCTGATGATACTCACTTTTATAAACTGAGTGCTCCTTATAAAGCTGGCTTTTTTCCTGCTTATCCCTTAGCCCCCTGCCCTGTTCACCCCCTCCTTCTTCCAAACAATGGGGTTCCTTTTGAGGAATAAGTATAACGATATACCTGCAGATATTCACAGAAGCATTTAAAAGTGCTTGTGTATAATTTACTAGGTATGGCATAAAACAATCTAGTAGCTGCTCTGTACTACAGTGAGAACCAAAGTTACCTCTCATCAGTCCCATGCTCAAGAAGAATGCACAGAGGATGTGAAATCACCTTTTTGCCATCTCTGGTAGCTCCAGTGTTTTAGTCCAATATCTTAAAAATTAAGATTAATTGTCAATGCCATAATAAGATTCATTCATTCATATAACACAGTACAGGACAAAGGGCAATGTCTTCATTTTTATGTACAGTAATTAATATATTTGGGAGGGGGCCAATCAAGATTCCAAGTTCATTTCTCATAAGATTTTACTGTTCATGCTACTAGTTGCTGAGAAACCACCATGTTTTATTTGAGTGGCAGTTCTACATTTTGTAAAAACTAATAGCTTCTGTGGTTTCACTTATGTGTTGCTAGGAGAAGCTGGGATAAAAGTCCAACATAAACCCTAGGAAGAATCCCCCCAACTCAAGTTTCTCACACCTGAATTTGTAGGATTTTTATTTGAAAACCTGAGCCCAGCTATCAGGAAATAAATATGCTAGAAAAAGGAAAACTTGGAAAACCTAGGAAAAACAGATCAGGATGTTTTGATTAAAAACTGGGGACTATAAACAACCTGGTAATTTTATGAGCATTTGCACTATGGAGACTGAAGTAACAAAATTGTTGATAAAAGTAGGTTTTGAGAGGACAGTGTTAGATTTTTATATGTTTACTGTTCATCTTTTAGGAAAGCAGAAAAACACATGAATGATCTTAAAACAACCGAATCTTCCACATTTTTGCATGTATCTCCAAAATATAATTTGCAAAAGTATGCCACAATGTAAAGATTGTGCAGTATGTGTGGTCAGATCTTCCTGAACAATACGTGATTACCTTCAAGAGCTGGATGATTAAGCTGTAGATTTAGGAAATTACTTTCTCTTTTCATTTGACCCTGGAGAATTCCCTCAGGAGAAATTTGTAGATTAATGTACATGTCACAGAAAGCCTTCGCTCTTTAAGGAAACCCAGCTAGATATGAATCTTACTCTTCTTCCCTGTCTTTTTCTGTTCTTGATAGGAGAATGGGAGAGTAAGTACCAATACATTGGACCAGTATGATTTTAGAAGATTTGTGTGCATTTATGCTGGAACAATCTCATGAGAATATTTAGGGTCTGTAATATATTTAATCAGGCTAATATTTATATATGCATTTTAATACTTGGCCCCATTAAAAAAAATATGAATTTTCACCCTGCCCGCCATGATCTCCACTTTCTTGTGAGCCTCCAGTGGGCCTCTACATACAGTACTGTATTCGCCATTAAAAACTTCCAGAAAAGGATCATGTTAGCACGCTCTAAATTTTCTCTACAGTTAGCCAGAGAGTACTCAGAGTGATTTAGTACTTTCCTAAGCAACCCTTCAAAAGGAGCGTATGTTGAAAGGGTAGCCAGAAAGCAAACTGTTGGCCTGGTCAAACCCCGAGCAGAAAGCTGCCAGAGAGACGGCAGAGGAATTACTTCAGCATGAAGAAATGGCAAACTGTGTTGCTAATTACAGTCCAAAAGAGAATTATTCTGTCTCAGCACCTGACGTTCTTCAGCCGATGGCTACTGAAGATTTGTATAAAAGATATCAAAAGCACTGAGGAGAGCACTATTGCAAAGAGCGTGTGTTCTATGACAAGTACAGTGTGTGCGTGCCAATGTGGTTGCCCTTTGTCTCCGGTTAGCATGCCAGGAAAATTAGACCACACTGCATCTCATCCAGCTCAGCTCTGAAGCCGTTTTATAGGCTGTTGACTGAAAAAAATGCATGTATTTCTGTTGTGTCTGGTTTTGGCATGGATGCAATGGCTCCTTTTAGTGGAATACGCTGAGCCTTTTGTTGCAGAGAATGAAGGCCTGGCACAGAGAGAGCCGCAAGCGTCCCCGAAACGCTGCAGGCTGCTCCCATTGACCTAAGAGCCAAGCAGAGGTGGTGTGCCTCCCTAATCTTCATACTCCAGCTATTGCCAGCTGCTGCATGTAGTCAAATGGCCTTCCAGAACCCTTTGGGATGCTCTCGTTTATAAGAGGCATTTCACTAATTTCCATTCATCCCCAGGTTCCAGAAATCAAGATGTGTCCTGTAGGCATCGATTCATTCTGGGTGCCGCTTGGATCGATGGACCAGGGAATTTAACCTGCAGTATTTGAGTGTGTAAATTTTAGTCAGATAAATGAGATCAAGGAAGAACACTGGATTAAACGCTAGATAAACTGATGCTCTATTATGTCAGGAATAAAAAGACATTTATCAGCAGAACAGAATAATATGCAGTAGTGGCAAAAAGCTACTGTTTGTTTTCCTTTATGCTACATTTTCAAAGATCTCTGATGCATATTTGGCTGCCATTTTGTAATAAAGTCTGCATGTCAGTGCCATCAGGACTTTGTGTGAGCCCTGAGAGTCAACCCGTTTCATATTCTAATCTTAGTGGAATCTCCTGAAACTAATATCAGAGGCCTTACAAAAAATGTATAGCAGTCATTTTTTAAATAAATAACTGAATGCATGGTGTGTAGCAAGTTGTAGTCTTTATACACCATTTCATTTTAATGCCCAGATTCCTTTAATTTTCCACTTAAATAAACACAAGAGTTTTGGTTTCTCAGTATATTTTCATTGTTATATTGTTTAATGACTTATTTTTGGCAGACACAATATAGATTTGTTGGATGAGAACGTCTAGAATCATTCATACATTCTATAAAAGTCAGTATTATGTTGGTGTTTCTCTGTGAAGCTCTTCGTTCTCCCATTTTTCCATAAATTCGAGAGAAATCTTAGAAATCTTAAGCAATAATCATTGGTAAAGCCAGGGGTTTTTATAGCCAAACTTTTGCCAGATTTGTAATTTTTCTTGTTAAAGATAGATTCTTAGAGAAAGCCACTACCTCAGTTATTTCTGAATCACTGTTAATTTAAAGTCAGACCCCCTTCATTAATGGATTTCTCTTCTGAGTGCCAGTTTTTTCCTCTGATATTTTTATAAAAGCCTTTTATATTCCCATTTGGATAGCATTACTTCACAATGCTTCTTCTCAGGCGCTATCTCATGCCTGCAAGACTTAGCTGAATCCATATTATTAATTGGTTTCCTCCCCTTTTCTTTGTACAAGAAAGGACTTTTTTAACCTCCAGACTTTGAAATCACATTGGTCATTTCTTGCTCCTCACATTTTTCTTTTGAAGCAGTATTGAATTCCATTATACCTCCTGGGGTGTCTTTTAGGTTTGACCAGCTTTCTTGTACTCTAGTAGTTTTTTTTAACTTTTGCTAGCTCCTTTCATTTGAATGTTTATTCTTGTATTCACCATCTGTTGTTTTTATCAAAGAAGAGAATGCCAAGCTCTTATTTGTAGTCCCACGTTTCTGAAGGTGACTGTACTTCCAAATAAGCTGTGATTCTCTTTGTTGATGGAGATCTGATTGTATTAGTTACTCAGTAATTAACTGGAAGACTTTCCCTTCCATTTTCCCATAGTGATCACCTCTTTTTAAATCTCTTTTTCGCCACTGCGTTTTTGATGGTGGGATTCTAGCTCAGGAAGAATACTATTTGAAATCTAAATTCACCTAGCCATCCCTCCCGGTCTGTCTCTTTTGTAAGCATGAGAACATATTTTTGCTGCCCACTTATGTTTGAAGATGTTTGCCCTTCCCTTTCGGGTTTGCGTATGTGGTCTTATATTTTTGTCCAATATACCAATTTCAGCAGCTCTGTCTTTTTGCCAGTTTATCTTTCAGCCTCTTGTACTGGTCTTGCCAAACCTTCATTCATTCTGGTGTATTTGTGTATTGCTGCCCTCTGTCCTGCATACTGGTTGGAGTTTGGGAGAGAGCAACAGTAGTCAAAAATGAGAAAAAATAGCGAAACGCTGTTGTCAGTATTCGGTTTGGAAAGAAGCTTTTGACATCCTGATAAATGCTGCTGGAATGGAACATCCAAAGAAATTACTTCAGCTTTGCAAAGTGGGTGGTAACAAGTGTGATAGCCAAGAAGGCTGGAACGTGAGAGGGGGACCAAGTTTCCTAAGCTGGCAGGGACTTAACTAATTGCAACAGGCTTTGAATGTTTTTGCTGTCTGCAATTATATTTGTATTTCATCTCTGACTTGCTGGCTTGCTGTTCAACTCAAGTGCTGCCGTAATCTATTAGTGTAGAAAGAGGGGAAGAATTTCTTTGCAAGAAGATTTTTCCCCTCATGTACTGAAGCTATTTGGGGTCATCTCCTGCTTTATGTTAGTGACCTGCCTCTGAAGTCTTTAGAGTCTAACTGGAGTAATTTATTGGCTAGACTAGATGTGCCATATTGCTGTTATGTCTTTTCCTGAAGCTTTCTGTCTGATAGGGGATTTTTGATTTTTTTTGTTTTGTTCTGTTCTTTTTTTGTGCAGCTTCAGCCAAGCAGTAGTCCTGCCTTTTGGTCTGTTCTGGCTTTAAATCAAGATGACATTTATGGGAGATGAGAGAGCGTCAGGATGCTGGGGAGAGATCCAGGGTGATTGACTGCTGTTCTGGCAATGATTTATTAAAGCAGCTCCCCTTATCTCCCTGACTTTGAGATTCTGGCACATTTACTGCTGTAAACTCAGCTAGCCAGTGGTTTTGTTACCTTCTCAGCAAAAGTTTGTTGTATCGTAGACCCTGACATTCAAGTTCAAAGTCTACGAATGAATTCATTTTTAATATCAAACATCGATATTTTCCAACTAAACTGTGGACTTTGCTTCCAGCAACCAACCATTTTGGGTACATATTGCCCCTGTATAATTTAAATGCAGCGTCAGCTTTGCTTTCTCAGACAAAATAACATATGTTCTGCAGTATTTTTGGAAAAGGATGAACACTCTTTGGATATCAGCCAGACTCTTTGTATTATGTGCAGGTGTTTGGGGGCTTTAATAATTAGGAGGCCTACTAATCAGAAGACAAGGCAGGGAAATTACAGTGGTGTGGGTTGCCTTTGCCTCTAGAAAAAAACTGTCTTTCTTCTGTTTAGCTAATACAAAACATTAAACTCATAGATGTCTTTCAGTGCACGTAAGAAGCACAATACAGAGTTGATGGAATCATTATTGAATAAATATAGTATCTTTCACGCTACCTCGATTTCATTGCTTTACCAAATAAAAGGACAAAAAAAAGGTGGGGAATATAAAACCCATTAACCTCTAATTGAATAGACAAGCAGGGCAGAAGTCTGAAGTTCCTGGGTTAATACTGTATCAGTTATTGGGTTTATATTGGCTCAATACAGTGAATTTGCATGGACTGATTTTTTTCTGAGGAGAACCTAAGAACTGGCTATAGAGTTGCTTGTGGTTAGGAATATATACAAATTCTATCTGCAGTAGGCAAAATCTTGGCTTGTACCATTTCCCACCCCTAAGCTGCACAATGCTTGAACGAACTCAGATGTTACTTTTCTGTTCTGCAGACAGCCTGTCATGGTTAAGTCATCCATTGGGATATTATATATGTCAATATAGTACAGTGGGACTGTTGGGATGGACATACCTTCCCAAATCAACTGACAGAGAAACTTATTCATATATGCCTGTGTGTATCTTGCCAGCACGTGTTTATCCATCTGGTGTGAACGTATACACACGTGCGGTGGGATCTCTGTGTGCGTATTTGTGGAGTGTGTGAGCATGTTATTAGTGGAGGAAGCAGTGATGGTTCACAAGCCACGTGGCACCTTGCCACTGTCACCATCCATGTGGGCTCTGTGCTCTAAATCTGTTGACTTTGAATATCACCAATCAAACTGATGGGAGTTAAAAGCTAAGAGGATGTGACCTTAACTGGGTAGCAATGACACGGTGTGCTAAGTTTATAGCACTTGGAGGATAAAGCATAGGAAGCTAACAGATAAGTAATGACACTATGAGTCAAGGGGACAAAAATACAGTGAAAATATTTTCATAGTGATTATAGATAAATTAAAATTATTCATCAAAGCATTTTGCAGAGATGCATCAGGCTCAAGAAGCTGTTTTGGTTCTTACAGTCTGATGAACTAGATAATTAAAAATTTGCTCTGACAGTGTCGTTCAGAGCTGCTAATTATTTACCAAATTTTGCTTAGTAACACAGTGCTGTATATTAAATTTAACTTATGTTATATTTTACAGTTTATATCTTAAGTAGAAATGGACAAAAGCCCCATATGCTTTATTTTCCTTTTGTTACAATGACAAAAGAAGGAAATATATCACTGCCAGTTGTCAGGAAGTATCCAGTATTTATCATTTCATATTTTTATCTTAGCTTACAAACATTAATTTAAGCATGCCAGTGCTATGAGTATTTTTCTTATTTTGCAGAAACGAAAATAGAGGAAGAAGGGTTATTTTTGTCTAAACCATCAGATTATTGAGTCTGCTTGTTTGTGGACTGCTCATCCAGCCTCCTAGTCCCTCAATATTAAATTTTTAAAAGCCCATTTTTGCATAAGAAGCATCCATGTATTTCCCATGCTTTATTTCTGTACTGGGAAAATATATTCTTAGTATTAACTGTGAAAATCTGACCTTTACTCCTACTTCTGATGTTACTGATTAGGCAAACGACTTCTGTCTGACTTTCACATTTGCTTCTTTGCTCAGTTCTGCACCTGATCCCCACCAACTCTTACTCCTATACGCTCCCCCTCTTTTCTCATCCTGTCCCATCCTGAATGCTATGGAAATTGTAAATTTTCGGCAGCCAAGTCTCTTTTTTGCATGTTGCTCCAGTGCACAGCCAGGATATTAGACCAAAATATTTGATTAGTATTTCTGGAAGATACCATAATAAATGTTTTGGTAACTAATAGTGATAATCACCCCAAACAACTTAGAAAATTAACTTTACAGCCATGGTTTGAATTCAAAGCCATTACCTAGTCTTGTTCTTTAAAGATTCAGTCATGCTCTTCTTTCAGAGTTATAAGTGTCATTTTTCAGCAGAATTCCTCTTGAAATATGCTGCTTAAATTAGATGGAAAGAAACAATTCATGAAAAAGTTAACTGAGGTTATTTGGTACTGACAACATGGGGTTGTGAAATTAGAGATTTGGATTGGAAAGCACCCTTGTCACCCCATCCAGTCTAATTCTGCACTGGAGCTGAAAAGTGGTATTTGATTGTCTGTTCTCACCTTGAGTATTTTGTTTTTCTTAGTAACAAGTTTATGATCTGCCATAGCAGCTTGTTAAATTGCCTTTCTTGCAGGGTTGTGTTTTTATATAGATTTTCCCAAATGCAGTAACATAAATACCAAAATAAAAAATAGCAGTAAATGGTAGAAGACAGGAATTTTAAAGGAATACATATGAGATAGCTATTAGGAAAGCAGTCAGACACACAAGACAAAAAGCAAAGCAAAATAATATTAGAGCTGGGAGTCTAAGGAAACGAGAATATAATCTGAGTTCGATAATAATAATAATAACATCACCATAGAGCAACGCCAATGATAGATTTTCATAATCTTACTAAGAATGAATTACGAAATATTTTTTTTCAGATAGTAATATTTGTGTCCGTTTTGAGAAAGCATCCCACTGATTTTCTGTAAGAGAGTACTTAATTCTCATGATACAATTAGCACTTAGTAAACAATGATGGGGAGAAAGGTTCCCTGATGGCTTTATAACCTGACGTGTCTGAACAGAAAGCATCCAAGCGTTTTAAAAGCAAAAGCAGAGAAAAACTCTAAAAGGATGCTCCGTGAATTCTTGAAAGCAGGAAGGCAGCATCAGTTGACTAGAGAAGTTAAAAATAGACCCATGCTGTGAGACTGTGATGCACAGTGAATCAGGAAGTCATTGCTTAGTAATACTGATGCTTTATTGAAAGTGTTCGAGGGTATATTATTTACATATTCTTCATGCGTGGAGAAGAACACCGTCTATTTGGCAAAGAGCCAAGGTGTGATGAAACAGGATATGCCAAGCATATTGATACTTTTCAGCAGCAAAACTACTTTTCAGCTGCTGCCTTGCGTTTGCAAAAGACTTCTTGAAAAAGCTATTTAATAAAGCTCTTAATAGCCCCTCCTCTGATTTTTAATTTCTTCTATAAAATAACAGAGGGCCCTCCCAAGTTATACTCCTGATCACAGTAGGGTCTGCTATATGAAAACGCAGTAGTAGCTCCTTATCCGGTCAAAGAGAGGACTTTACTGACTCACTTCAACATATTACTCAACTGTACCAAACCTGGAGGTGGTCTGTCTATTAGACAGTAACCCCTAGAAGATCATGTTGTTATAAACAGTTTTGCTAGAAGAATAGGAAACTGAAATAAGGTTCACCATTCTCAGAATTCCTTTGTCACATAAAACAAGAGGAAAGAGGAGAATTGCATTATTTCACACTGATTGTTGTTCCTGATGATGTTTTTTAATATCCATTGCACTGTTAGTATATCATTAAGTTAATGGAAACATTCATAAAATAGTGACAAAATATTCACTATATTAACAGAAAATGTTTAAAGATGTGTTCATCAATCAAATATCTGAATATTGAATTAAATTAGAGCTGTTCACAGCAAACCGATTTCGAAAGTAATGAGATCCAAGTTATGTAAAATAATTGAACCTAAATCAAAATAATGTAATTTTTCAGAATGCTGTTTTCAAATTCTATTTTTTCTGCAGGCGCTTTCTCAAAAATAACTGCAGCCACTTATTTAAAGTCTTTCCTGTTAATCAATATTTTTTTATAGCAGTTGAGATTAGGTTATTCATTGTACTGACAACAGTGTTGATGAACTCATTTGGCCTTAATGATTTGATTCTGGCGGCAGCTACTAATTCTGCTTACTACAAAACCTAAGGTTTTCCTACAAGGGTTAAAGACAGAAACGGTTACTGGGGTGGCTGACAGGGTGGATTAGTGCTGCTTAGCCCTGTAGGAAAAGGTCATTGCTACAGCACCCAAGGGAGGTTTGTCACTGAGGGGGGTGAAGTCAAGTCTAGCCTACAGAGAGGCTCGAGCTTGGCTAAACTGGTCACTGGCAGGTAGAAGTAGGATCTGCTTAGTGTCCTGCTCATCTTTGCCTCCCAACGCTGCTGCCAGCTTCTAATCGCGGCTTCCAGACAGCTGTCACGTCCACAGGACTGCCAACTGCTCTCGTTCCTCCCTGCTCGCTGCATTACTTGTTCCTGACGTTTCCAAACAGAAAATCTTGAGCAAGCGCAGCACTGCTGGGTGAGAAGGGGACACTGAAGAACCTTTATCTACTGACAGAGGGGTTTTTTTGAGCTATTGAAAGCTCCTCTAGGTTTTTATTCTGTTTTGAAAGTTGAATGCAATATTCTGTGCTTATCTATATCTCACTGAGAAATCCTGTTCAATCCTAATAACTTTTGCATCCCATTTAATACAGGAGTAACTGAAGATCTCATTACTTAGGACTTACTTGTCATGGGCATGTGGGTACTGTAAAGGTTCACAGAACAGTGTAGCATACAGTAGCCTTAGACAACAGTCGCCCTGAGTTATGCGAGGCAATGCTAGCTATGAAATACTGCTTGCCAGAAAAATGATGCCTCAGCAGTTCACCCTGAAATGTCACGCCATTTCCAAGACTTATCTTTCACAGTGCTGAATGTTGCAAACTTACTGGGTTGTATATCAAAGCTTGCATACACAATAAGAATATTACGTGTAATTGGGAGTGCATGAGAGTCTAACCGTTTGCAAATGGCACCTGTTTTATAAGGAATAAAAAGTGATTGCTGCATTCTGTTTGCATGTAAAGACACCTGGTCTACTGAGCCTTGTCTGCAGCTGCATAAGGGTGCCACCTGAATTTGATGAGCTGAAGGTCTGGCCTTGCTTAATAAGACTAACTTTGTTTAACGCTATCTGGCTTATGGCTTATGTTTACTCTTATACTGGCTTCATGCTAGTATATTCTGTTCTATTTTTAGTAATTCAGCAGATCCAGAATTTGGGATTTTTACTAGCTCTGTACACTGCTGTTATACTCTAGTGCATTGTAACTTAAAATAGAAGCTTTCTTAACTACTAGGAGAGCAATTGCAAATTGTTACAGATGTTCCTTCCCAGTGTCAAACACTAATCTTTAGTGTACAGATAGGTCCCTTACCTATAAAAACCTGAACTTCCACTGATTTTAATGACATTGCAACATACATACTATACGTATATAGGAAACAGCAAAGGTTAGCAGGAGTCCTCAAGGCTTGTAAACAGCTTTTGAATCAATTTAATTATATAATCAGTTTAAGAACTAGTCTAGTTAAGCCAAACACCCTTTTGGTGGATCCGTATATATGTATTGCTATAGAACTCTACAGCTCATTTCAGGACAGAAGACCTGGTCTTAAAAAGGTAATTTAGTATTTCTGTCTGTTGTCTATCACCCAGCCTTTCTGCAAGGAACGTTTAGTACATATTAAAAAAGGTAAAGGAAATCAAATGACTAGTTTAAAGAGCTGGGAGACAGTGAATTTAGGTTTGAAGCATGAATATTCAGGAGATATGGCTCACCTAAAACAATCATCAAGCACAGCCTTTCTCTGGGAAAAACTGACAAGTTTGACAGACTGTGCATTCATAACCTGATTTAAAAATGATGAACTTCTAGATGGAAGAATCTTTTCAAGCAGCATTAAACAGACCATTTTAGCAGTTTCCCATTAAATTTTCTTCAGTATTTGTAAAGTTCATTGATTTCAGAGAAATAAAAGGCAGCATGTGTAAAAGATTGAGACTTAGTTCTTTGGAGTAAACCAACTCCCCCTCCCTCAAACTTTAAAAATAGAAGGAGAAAAGAACTCATTCAATTAATGTAAAGGGGTAAATTATTCTGTCTCATGTGTGGGAGTGCTAGATTGAAGGAAAGGCAATAGGAGACCTTCCTGCTTTCCCTCTTCAGCTATATTCTGTGCTATAATTTTAGGCAGATCTGTCTCTCAACAGATTGAAGGGAATTCAGTATCTAAGAAAATATAGTGATGTCCTTAACTGTTTAGGTGTCACCTTTTTAGGCACTCACACTTGAGAATTTTGGTCTCAACCCAAATCCCACACATCATAAAGACAAAATGATACTAGGTAATATCATCTCATTTGGAATTTTGAATCTGATAGGGGTCAGCAGCAAATCATTCAGAAGTGCAAAAACCGATATAAATTATGGTTTAGTAATAAGGAGAATCTCTTTTATAAGGGAAATTTTTTTCCTCAGACAAGGATATTTAGGGATGATTTATACCTCAAAGCATAAAGTTTTTTATGCTTATTCTAATAGAAATATGGACGTTCTCATTATCCTTACAAATTTCTTCTAATTCTTTTAGAAAACACTAGTTAGGCTGTGGCATTTAATTGTGCATTACATTTTGAAATACATTTCTTTTTTATATGTTGTTGTTGCTTTTTAATTTTTTTTTTTGTCAAGTCACTGTATAATTCCGTTTCTTTCATTTCTTCCCAAAGAGGCTTTTGCTTTTGTAAGCCCTCCCTAATAAGGAATTTTAAAAGAAATGAGTTTCAGTAATAGAACTGTAAATAAATAGTGAAGATTTGCTTCAGACAAACTCTGGTAGAGGTTTGTGAGTGATAAAAAGCAAAAACAAGAAAACCGCCAAAAACTATTTATTAAAAAACCCTAAACTTCAAAACATGTTAAGATAAAAGAAAGCCAAGCAGAGAATCAGATAGCAGAAGATGCCATAATTATTACTTTTTTCACAAACAGATTCTATTAACAGACTCTTTGGGCATTGGAAAAGAAGAAGGATGCAATGAGATGGCGTCACACACTGTACAGTACAGGGGAGAGAGCGCCTTTAATGGCTTGTTTATTTTACAGGAGTGTACGCTCCAAAATCCCGGAGTGTAAGCCATCCAGTGTCTGACAGTTTTGAGTATAACCAGAGGCCTGACCCACCAGCCTGTCATGTTCAGCTATTCCAGATGCTTTTAATAGTGGTGCTGCAGTGAAAGGCTCTAGATGGAGCAGCTCATTCCAGGAGACTCTTAGACTTTGCTGTATTACACACAGTCCACAGTTGCCCAGTAGCCATATCTTAATCTGAGGAGGGAAAAAGCAAACTCACATGTTTTCAAAGGAAAAGCTCAAGTAAGTAAATTAAAAGCCAATGGGCCATTAGAGTCTGCTGTTTTGTCATAAGAAGTAGGAATTCTGTGATGTTTTATACAAATAGCTGTAATGTTTGACACTCTCTGTTCTGTATGCGGGAACAGCTGCCAATAGCTGCATCTGGTCAATCCATATAAAAAACTATTTGCCGACAGTTTGCTGCAACTGGCGTTGGATTCAGACTTTGGTTTGGGGCCTTCTTATTTTACTCTTTGCAAGCATTAATTCCAGTGATCTTTTGGTTGTTGCCTAGGTTTCTGACAAATGTATCTGAAGCCAAAAGCTAGCATTTACTGAATCCAGTAAATGAAAGGAGTTTAGGTCCCTTAGCAGGGAAAGAGAACCATTATCAAGTGAAGGGAAGGCCACACACCGTGCTTTACAGTTGAATTTAGAGCAGCCTTTGAGCAATTCGCTTTGAAAGTGTGTGTCTATATCCTCTCCAATCTGCAGTTTTAATAGAGTTATTAGAAGTGAATCTTTAACTCATTTAACTAGCATGTTTGTAAAAACCATCTGTACTTGAGCATCTCACAATCAGAAAATCAGGGTGGAATTACTTGAGTACTATACATTGCTCATGGTGAGTTGTTCAAACTGCTCTATTAGGTGTGACGGAAACCTTGAGAGGTGCCAGCTGAAACCAGGGCTTTGAATGAAGGATGAGAGAGCAGGCTGCTTTATTAAGCCAGTGAGTTAGCAAAAAGTGGAGGAAGGTCAGAGGTGCTGTGACTGTGTTTGCTCTGTTTTTCTCCTGCTTTGGAAAACCTCACAAAACTGTAAGATGATTTAAGAATTTTCTGTGTGGTTCTGCTGCTCGTTTGTCTTTTTAGTGACCGAAGCAATATAATCAACAAGAGGGAGCAGTGTTTTTCTCAAGTGTTTCTTCTGCACGATGAAGCTAGTAGTCTTGGTTTATTTCTTAGCAGGCAAATATTTACATAAAAGTTGCTCCTCTCACAGTTGGTCCTAGTTGTTTTATTTGTAAAATATCTTAGGACAATAGCCTCAATTGTTACCCAGTATAAGTTTAGATATCTCTTTATGTAATCCGTAGAAACCATTGGAAGGACACATTGGTTTTGTGACATTTTTTGATGTATATTTATCCGAGTAGTACTGCATCTTTTCTGGGAGTTGAAATGTTGGGGCTTAGAAACGGATATAAAGACTTTTGGGAAGGCATGAAGCTGTTGATTATACACGTTGGTTATTTGTAGAAGAGCTGCGATCAGTAGCAGTACTTACTGTATATGTTGGGGATTTGAAGAGGTAAGTTTACCCTAGAGTTTCCCACCTGCCATAACCTGTTCTCTCACTTGCAATACCCTCTGCCCTTTAATTTCTCCTACCTCTGATAATTTTACCTTATCTGTCAGAGAGCAAAGGTTATCTGAATTTTGGTTTAAATGGGAGAGAATGGGGCAATTTCAGGTGAAACATAAATATACAGCGTACTTGAGGGTTGACTTGAAGGCAATGCTCTTTCTCTTCTAGAATTGCATGGGGCTTAGTCATTGCTGCAGGCAGTGGAGCCTGTAGTGCTCTTTATCTCAGCTGAATATGTCAAGGGTAGAGAAAACACAGCAATTAGATTTTCCAAATTCTCTGCTACCTGCTAACGTCTAGAGCTCTGACCTTTTTAGGTATAATCCATCCTGTTTTCATGCATGATGTGAATGTTGGTGTCCCTTCCCTCTGCAATCCATCATATTTCCACAATCTTTTGCTGTCTGGTCTTCTGAAGTCTTCCCTGCATCCTAATGCTTTCTACAACATTCAAGATGAGTATATTAATTTTTAGCTCTCTTTACAGGAGGTAAACTAGTCTGTTCTGTTCTTCCTCTTCCAGATGAACTGCAGGCTTCAAGCCCACTCATGGCACTATTTCTTTCCCCTTTTCACATGGAAAAACTGTACTGAAAAAACTCTGTGTGCATGCATTGTTTATTTTTTCCTGATAAATTTAGATTCAATTTCCCACTTTCATAGCTTGCCTGGAGGTGTTTTATTGGATGGTAACAAAGATTAGTAAGCTTGCTTTTCTTATTTTTCAAGTTATTTAATAATGCATGCAATCGCAAGGATAAGCTTGAAAATGTGACTTGATTGCAACCCCTATATCGATATAATCATCAGTCTGGAGGGAGCTTTAAAGTGGCTTCGAAGTCTGCCTTAGGCATCTTAGGGAGCTGCGAACACACTCTGGAGGAGCCCTGCCAGCATTGCCCTGCAGGTAATCCTGTCTGTGGCAGGAGCATGCCGTGCGCCTAGCACAGACGGTCTAGTAGGCAGGACAGGGCTCCTCATGTACCACAGGCTCCTCCACTTACTAGGTGTATGTGCTGCTACCATTCCCCAGTATCTGTGCACATCTGCAGCCACATTTCTTACTATCGTCACTCACCTCTTTTGTCCATGACTGACTAAAAATCCTCTTTCTGCCCCTCAGGGTCCACCTCAGCACTCCCCCTGGTCACCCCAGAATCCCTGGGAAACGTCCAGAACCAAATTCGTTAAACATTTGGTAGATCCTGCCATGTTAAGGTAGTAAATCCACTCAGGCAGTTATTTATAGACTTACAGGGATGTCGTTTATTATTTTTTCCTGCTGAAGATGCTTGGAAGTCAGAGGCTAAAATGGGCCCCCTTTTTTAAAACCTATAATACACGCTGTGCTGACAAGCTGTGTCAAGCATGTCTTGAATTCATGAGCACCATTTTTCTCTTTCAGTCAGTCTGGCAATAATAGTAATTTGGGTACTTTCATCTATTTGAAAGAGAGAACTCATAGTGGGATACATCAGTGCTGCCGCCTTTTCAGCTGCAAGGGGCACTTTTAACGTGCCTTTTCTCTGAACTTTGGGGGAGAAAAAACCCAGCCAAGTGAAATATTGTTATCCAAAAAAGGACTACAACTTTCTAAAAGCTTTGTGTTCTTAATTATCAAAAGAAATTGTTTACAATACAGAATACAGCAATGCTTTCATGGTGCTACATGATATTGTAACAAAGAAGACTGCAGAAAAGTTGAGGATGCATAAAATATCACAGTTAGTTATGGTTGTTCATTGCATATGCATATCCATTTCATCAAAAACTGCAGGTTCTTTTTAATGGAAATACTGATATTTTGATTTTTGCTTTACAGTAAAGTATGAATGAAAAGTATTTTTGCTTTGTCACAAGAAAAATTGAAATATATTTGATTTAAGAAAAGAGAAATTATATCTTTTAAAAGTTTTATTTCAGGCATCAATTTTAAGTTGTCCATTATTATTTTATTATCTGTACATAATTTTCATTTGACTAGCCATATTGTGTAATATTTCACTGAAGGTGCTTTGATTTAGAAAAAGGTGCCTTTTCATTATTAGAGTCTCTATAATGGTTTGTAATATCAAGATAAATTAAAATATTTGAAAACTAAGAAATAAAAAGAATATTTGCTGTTCCTATTATATGAGGTATCTGGTTTCTTGGTGCATAAAATTAACTACTTATGATTCAAACATGATAATGTAAATATAGATGGACAAAAATTTCAAAATGACTTACTAAATTATTCCATTCTTTGAGCAAAACGTGCTTTTAAAAAATATTGTGAAATGCTTCAGTTTCAATCAAAAAGCGATGTTTTGTCAAATATGTTTTGATCGAAAATTTCCAGACCGTTCTATATCCACAGATATCAGTGATATTTTGCCTTGTCACAGCCCAGAAACCTGAACAATTTATCTGGTCTGCAACTCGCTTCCTGCAGCCCTCTCTCCTGCAGACTTCTAACAAATGGGTGAAGATTAGGTTGAAGCCTGAATTAATTGTTCTGTAAACGAACTCTTTCTCCGCTCATTGGTAAGACCCTTTTCTGACATATGCGCGGATATCTTTCAGCTGTCCATCATCTGACCAAAAACACAGCATCCCTAATCACGTGGCAGATGTGCATTCGTGCGTGTGACGGCAGTGTGTTCCTTGGAGCAACAAAACTTAAGCAGCCTGATTGTGTGGGCAGGATCATGGATGTCTGATATAATTGATTCATACTGCGCATTTCCTATCATAGACATTTTGGCTTTGTCTCTGTCTTTTATGGCTCCCAATTTTCATGCGACTTACAAATTATAGTGTCTTTTAGCCCTTACATTTTTTGCAAAGTTTGATTTAATCAGCCAGCAGTTTCGACAGTCATGAGCAAGGGCCCAAAGGCCAGATGCACAGAGAGTGTCGTCATTTAAGCCTTCATGCCTTACTAAGCGATGCTAAAAATCAGGTCATGCAGAAGCAATCAAAAGTCCCTTTATAGTTGATACAACTGCAGTAACCCGGGTCCTTGCTCAGCAACACCTAGGACATGAGTAGCAAGGGAGGGTGACAGTCTGGACAAGCACAAACAGAAAAAGAAACAGCTTTGTGTCCTGTTAAACTTGTCATTTGTCTGAGGGATTGTTGTCAGGATGCTTACCATCGCTAAGCCGATTAGGCTTAGCTAATAGGCTTACCCTAGTATCTGAAAATATTTGTGTGGCTCAAGGTCTCAGAGAGTTTCGGAAGGGGAAGTTTAAGAACTCCTTTGGCCATCAAACTAGCTCCCTTTCCCACAGTCACAACTTGTTGCTTAACTCCCCAAACCAGGCCCCTTTCAAAGCACGGCTGTCTTGAGACACTTGCAGCGAAAAGTGGCAGCGCACAAGGGCATGTGTTTGGAAGCCCATGGCTTCCAATTGCATCCGGAGATAAAATTCACCCCATGCTTTCAAAACCGCGGCTTTCCTGGCTGTCCGCTAACATGGTGGGGGAAGGCTCTCGCCGCTCCCTGGGTGCGTTCATGTACCCAGTTTCCAGGCTTCTCGCACGGCCAAGCAGAGCTGTGAGCTCGGTGACCCCGTTATGCCAGCGGGAAAGAAGATTTGTTGGGCAGTGCCTGGACCAAGGAGATAAGGAGGGGAGGTGGCTGGCAGTGACTTGTTACTTACTGCTCACAATTATAATGGACTTCTTTTTTTTTTTTAGATTTATATTACAAACTGCATACAACAATTCCATTTTACTACCTGTCTGCCATTTCTTGCCGCCCTCAGCAAAGGATAGTGTGGGGTAACAAGTGCCTGTCACAAGCCAAAATGAGTTTCAAAGCTTGCTTTATGCCAACAACAAAGCTGTGTAAAACTGCTGGTTTTAAGTGCTGATACTTCATAGAGATTTATAGGATGAATATTGTGACCGGAATTGACGGAGGTTTACTTCTCATCATTCTGTTAACATACATATGTATGTTTTTTCTTCAGTTAGAGTTTAATCAGTTATAAGCAATAAAAATAAATCCTTGCACATAAGCAAAATTGGGATAAATAGTGCTACCAACAAAAATTCTTCAATAGTTCCTGTAGATGAGAGACTACATGCAACAGAGGAGGTTACCAGTAAATCAAAACTTTGACATCAGGCAAGTAATCACTGGGAAGAGTTCTCCTCTGAACACTTATCAGAGGGAACTGTGTGGTTTGTTTGCATACTGTAAAGATAAGTTTGAATAAAGAGCTTTGATTTTTCTCAGTACCTCACTCCCAACCCAGTCTGTGACAGGCAATTTGCAAAGGCAAACGGCAAATTGTGCTTATCACAGGATGCTCAGGGCGATGGTTTTAATATGATTTTTCTTAAACTAGTCCCTTTAAATACAAATGTGGATCCCATGAGATGTTTCCTTATGCTTGTGGGATCTCCTTTCTTTCTTTCTTTGCTTACGGCATGCAAATGGACCATATATAAAGTGAAGAATGACATTTTTACTTCTTATAGTAATAAGGTAACAAGGAATAAAGTTCCATATTGCTTTTGTATTTTTTGAAGAACATTATAGGCACTGTAATTTATTTATTTATATCCATTCAACCAATGTTAATTAACTTGTCTGAATCTACATTTGAAAAATGTAAACATGCTCTTGGATCCAAACAGTGTATTAAAAACATAACAAACAGCAGTGGGAAGATAATTCCATCAAAAGATTTTCTCCCTTGGTTTGTTATGATATTGTCAACAGTTCTTGATGGAATTACTTCCTTACATCTTGCTCCAGCCCATATATTATTATTTTCCATAGAATGTTTGAAATGTAATTAAAAATGGATGCTGTTTATCTGCCTTATGCACAAAAAGAACTGTACGTTCCAGGAATGAAATATCTTTTTTGGTCGGATATTTATTATTTTATTTGAGTAACACTTCCCTAAAATTCCATTTTGCAAAGTTCCTTCTTTTGATTGTTGATATATTCAGTTATGAATTTAGAGCTAGTTAATAACTCTCTGCTGTCCATATCATGTCATATTAAGCATTGTATACAGAAATAAGTGGAAACCGAAAAGAGTTCTGGCAAAGACTTATTCAGGTCCTGAGTTGTGGGTATCCAGGTTTTACAAGGTATATATAATTATCATTAAAAGCTTAAATCTTCCATCAATTCATTTTTTTCCCTTCTGGCTCTGAAACCAAATTATTTCTTAAAGCATCTATTAAATGCTTGGAAGAAGAAATATGGAAATACATTGACCTATAAAAAAATGCATTTTGTTTTAATTGTGTTCTTGGACTAGAAGTAATTTCTGTGGTAGGATGTAATTTTCTAGCTGGATCTTCTTAAAAATGTTTTTCAAACATGAAATAAAAATCCTCACAAAGCAGAGATGCTGCATGAAAGCAGATCCATAAATGCATTTCTATTCTTTATAATTGTAAACAATTTCCCTTAGAATATGCAGAATAAATCCATTTTGAAATATACATGACATGATTTTCTATCGATGACCCCAAAGTAATTCAGAATTAATGCTTCAGTGGTTGCCTTGTTTGGGAATGACAGGTAATGCATTACACTTGCTGAGGAAAAGGCAGTGAAGTATGAGTCCAACTGACTGTGTTTCCATTTAGCTATGAGACTAGAATAGCGATAATGAAATTTATAGGTCGCACAAGTTTCTAGTTTGATTCAGGACCTGGTCTTTTGCTCTTACGCTCTGTGGATTGAAAAAAAGTATTGATTTTATGAACTCTGTGCCATCTTGAATCTGCCTGTGAAGGGTCAGTGTAGCTGTTTTAAGAATAATGAGCAGCTGAGCCCACAGTAAAAGATTTGAAATGGATTAATTCCTAATGAATTGAACTTTGAAGGAGAAAGTTTGCCAGCTGATATATTGGCACACTAGTGAGATGTTGCTTTGAGTAAAACAGTCCAATTATTTTCTTATCTTTTCTTCTTAATGAGCTAAGAGATCATTTCTGTTCTCAAAAGTCAATTTAGGGAGTAGCTATAAAGTCTTTATTTTGGAATAAATCTTTCCTTGCTCTCCTGGAATATGCCCTGAAATGCAAGCACCAGAAAGGACGGTTCATGGCAGCAGCCAGGACTGCATGTTAATATTCACTTTACTGTTGCGCTGTAGAGAAGCAACATCCACCTCCAGGGAGTGTGCGTGGTGGAGGATGATGTGTGCCTTGTACTCCCTAGTTTACAGACATTATGGGACTGCCTTAGGCATGGACTGGTGGGAAAGGGGTTCTGTCTTCTTTTTCCACTAATTATTTGTGCAAGTAGGATAGGGAAAGGTGTATCGGGTTCAAGCTTTCTACTGTAGGCGTCTAGTTTAAGTACTCTGCCTCATCGCTCGTCTCTATCCAATCTTTTCCCCTGTACCCACCGGAAGTACCAGCCTTTGCTGACTACATAGGGAATTAAATGCCAAACTTTGATTCCCTAAGTCACATTTAATTTAAATACCCTGAGCACAACTACATCAGTGACTCAGATCTTCTTACACTGCAGGTAGCAGCTCACTTCACTTCAGGTGGCTAGATTTGGGGGTTTTGCTTTTTTTATGGTACTATTCGCTAGTTTAAATAACTGTCCAGTATAAATGAGGGTGTCCCGATCCTATCCACTGCAATAGTGTACTAGCAATTCATTTGCCAAACAGGAAAGCAGGCTATACTAATCAAAGCAATTGCTTGTGTTTCATTTCTCACATACCTCTGCTGTTTTTGTGAATGACTATAGAGCTGTCCAGTGGCTCTAAGAGAGGGACACGGAGACATGGATCATCTGAGGATGCAGTCACACAAGTTGGCCAGCTGTGTGCGGTCACAGGAAGTGGGTAACAGCTCACTGGTCATCTTTGTGTTCTGCTCTTGCTATGGTTTTGCAGATCCCCAAACACACAGATAGACTTACACCAAACTCAGGAGTTAAGTTTCCTTTTAGCCCTGAGTTACCTTTCTTTCATGGTCTCAGTTACCTGATTTATCCTCTGAGATCATTCTCCCCAGCTGCAAAAATACGCATGGGCACTGCCCTGTGTGTACCCACTGTGGTCATGAAAGATTTAGAAATGCTTAAAGACCTTCTGCCATGTTTCAAAAGTTCAGAGCTGCTGTAAAAAGCAAGAAAAGGTTGCTGTGCTAAACGTGTTTGTTCAGATTCCCTGAATCTCAAATCCAGATATTATGGCCCCTGCACAAGTCCCTGTAGGATATGTGAGTTCCAGTTGCATTACCAGGAATGTGACTAAGGATCTCACTGCTGAGCATGACCTCCATGGATCTTAGGGCTACTGCTGAGGTCTAAAGCCCTTCATGTGCCATACAAAGCCTGTGACTAATACAGTGCTATTTTTCATTCAGAGTTACAAACCTCCCTGGATAGAACAGTTATTCTGATAAAACAAATGCTTTACAAGGAAGGTTTTTTGTTTTTGTTTTCTAGAGCTGTATACTCAGCTTTTGCAAGCTGAAGTTCCTGCTTCTGCTTGCGGAATTCAGTAATAACCAGGAAAAAAAATTCCCAGAAACTTGTGAAACCGTGCCAAGGGCTGGGTGCATTGGAGCAACCACAGTTTTCCAGCAGACTTAACAACATATTGATTGGAGTCTTGCTGCCTTCATAAGTCTGATGATCTGCTTGTGAAAAGCTTTCTCATTTGCATACTTAGGCCACTTCGGCTGGAGACACTCTCAAAAATACTCTAATATTGAAGCAAATTCCAGGCAATGACCCAGCTTATCGGTATGGTGGACTTCACCGATCTGGCAAGTTTAAGAACTTGTAGGAAAGTGCCAAAAATAGAAACAGGAAGACTGGAAGGAACAATCATTGTGGTAGTGTGCTCTACCATGTCTTGTCTCCAATTAGAGACTGCTTTGATTTTCTGAAGCAAGTACTGTAGAAGGAGAATATTTTTAGGTATCCATGGAGCTAACACAAATTGTTAGTACCTCTTTCCCTTGTCGTGTGCCTTTAATATTCATTGCTCTCCCAATGCAGTGCATAGTTACTGGTTTGTATTTTCAGCCATTACTCAAACCGTTCAGAAAAAATCGTTGCACATTTTTACAGGTCTTCATTATACAGGGTATGGTCACATATTATTTGTCTTGTTTCGTTGCCTCTTTGCCCCAGAGCTCTGTTGTTTGCTGGCCTGCTGTGTTAAATAATATCTTATTCCTTATAAAATATTTCACATTTGGTTCAAATACTTGAGTGTGTGAACTTAAAATTGGATTTTTTTTCCAAGCAAAGAAAACTTTCAATACTTGTGGAAAGCAAACACAAAAGTGTCATGAGCACAGCTGAGTGCAATTTATCTTTCCATTTGAGGGAATACTTGTGGGAATATGTTTATAATCTTCACTCAGCTCCACACACTGATGCTATGCACTGGATATTTCGACTTCAGACACCTTACTATTTCTAGAATGACTAGGAGGTAGAAAGGTCAATGAGAGGATTATTATGGAGACATCTTTCCAGTGTCATGCACTAATGAAATGAGACAAAGAGTGATACTGGAGACTAACCAGTTGTGTGGACAGCAAGCAAGGTGTGGATTCCTGGACTTCATGGAATAGTTTATATGATCAAGTGGTTGGAATTTTGCATGAAGTATTTGAGCAATTTCTAGAGCATTGGGATTTGTACAGTATTCATAGCCACCTTCTGCAATTAGAGACAATTTGGAAGTGATTGTCTTCTTCAGTAGAAGTGTAACTTCTGACTTCAGAACAGGCAAGGCTTGTTAGGATTGAATGAGCCAGGGTAGAAGAAAGGCTTGAGTTTTAGCTAGAGCAAATGATCTGATAGTCACACTAGTGCGTCAAAGAGCAGAAAACACAAATGTTCTGAATGGAAAGAATATTGGCGATATTAGTGCAAACTCAAGGAGTGTGAGGTATGAGGTATTCATTTCTGGATGAAGATTATGACACAGTGGCCACAAAATAGCTACTGTTTTTTGACACACAGTTTGAGATGTTAGTGAACTAATTTTTAAAAGTATATATGTCTATACAGCACACTGTATGGTCAAAGCACACATATGCATGCATAGCATCTTTGTGAGTCAGATGCTAAGCTCTGAAGAAAATGAGAAGCACTTTATTAGTGTTCAGTTTGTTAAAAATTTTGGTTAAAGCAGTTACCTAATATCCTGTAGGATGCATCTGGTACACCGGGGGCTTCAACCATCCTTCATATAGTCCTTCCTGTTGCGGAAGTCTTTCAGCTTTTGTAACAAATGAATGAAGGCTGCTTGCTTTAATACAAAATTCAGATTCATTCCCAGAGCAGACCTCTTACGAGCATTAAATTAATGAAGCATTCCTAGAGAAAAAAATAGTATGTGATTAGTGATGTGATAGTATCAAAAACTGTGTTGTTGCATCCATTCACAGTGAGCTGAGTGCCTGCTGGGTTGTTGCTTGCTCTCAGTTTGTTGATTTGAACCCAGAACTGAGGAGCCCTCATCAGCCTGAGCTGACCTGATGCCTGCCTGCTAGGTTACAAACTTGGGCAGGTAGCTGCAAAAAGCCTAGAAAGTCTCTACCAGGTATATGCAAACAGATTTGAAGAGATGTGTAAATTAGCCAAATTTGAGGGTGTTTTTTCCAGAAACAGCAAAATGCACATCCTTAATGTCCTTAATCCTTAAGATTATGGCTTGCTAAATTTCAAGATTCGTCTCCAGTTCCTCGTGGGATCCGAGGATTTCTCAAAGAAAAGGCTGCTGGAACTTGTCAAAACAAGGCATTTTTTTCTCTTAGCCTCATTCTCTCAAAAAGCAGAACTGTATTTGCTGAAATTTTCCTTTAAAGAAATCAACCTGAGACTGACACCCAACAAGAAACAAATCAGCAGATTTTTTCCAAAGTTATTAGTAGCTGAAAGGTGACTTTATAATGAGGATTGGTGTGAGGCATTAAAAAACAGATAGTGGTAACCTGACCTGTTGTAATCTGTGTAGGATGCATGAAAAAGGAAAAAGTAAATGAAAGATAAAATGAAAATGAAAGATAAATCTTAGTCAGTGTGTTCAAAGCCTGTATAAAGTCCCTTAGGATCAGTTTGACAATGAATATTGGAACAAGAACAAAAGTTATAGGAAGAATTTGCTGCCAGCTAACAAGAATCGGTTTTCAGTCTCAAGGCAATACACATCTAATGTTACCAGGCTCCTTTGTCATACATCTGATGATAGTTACAACAACAACTGAATATGAATCGTCAAGAAGTTTCCCAAATTATAAATAAGGATTCTTCCTTATCCAGAAATTAGATTAACTCAGCTGGTAGCAAGTTTATTGTCTAGACATAGGGAGACAGGGCTGAAAAGATGGTAATAGTATTCATGAAAAAAGAAGAGATTTAGTTGCATGAAAAATTTAGAACAACTGTGGGCAATGCACTAAAATAAGCACAAGGCAGTGATCTTAGTTGCTGAAAGGATGAGTGATGTAGTCTGTTTTGTAGGAGTATTCCATTTTTGCTATATATTTTTCAAAATGATGATGCAAAACATTGTATCAAGTGAGAATCAGCTTCTCTAATAATCTTTAGAAGAATGTCATGCAGAAAAGAGAGCAGTTTGGAATGCTTCTGTTTTTACAGGTAGGCTGCATATAAGCAGAAACGTTGGGGTATGAACCTCCCCCCAAATTAGAAAACTTCTTGAGCACCTATCATCAGAGAAAAAAGTTCCAGGCAAATATAGTGATGACTCTGAAAAGTCAGTAGTGGAGGTGTCAAATTAATCTTCTATATATCTTACAAGATGGCCATGAATGTTTCCAGAACCTACTAATAATCCACTGGTGAGTGAGGTGTGATGAATGTGTATCACAAAGAAGCTGCAATAGAATGGAAACATGATCCATGTAGTCATTTTGTGCTGTAGAAAACAAATACTGTGTTTATATTTTGTGAATTGTAAAAAATATTTCAGAATTTAGAAAATTTGAAACTCCTTACTGAGATATATGAGAATAAAATGAGGTATCAAAAATTAGAAGGGAATAAAATAAAGAACAAAAAATGGAGAAACAGAATTGGATGTTGAGCTTTGTCCACAAGTTCTTAGAGTAGACCCAGGAAACTGACAGTCAAGTATTAAAGACATGAATTCCATGCATTAAATGTTCAGCATTGCTTGTGAAAGTACCCAACATATACTGGATCTGGCTTATGATTTTTTCTTTTTTGAAATATCTTTCAGTGAGGGCATATTGTCTTTTCTAAAACTTAACCACATTTAAAAATATTTACATTTTTATCAGTCTTTATGCTGTTGTCCAAAGTACATTCCTGTGTAGTGCATAACATTTGAATAATGTCTTTTAGCATCTGTGAAATTCCCTATCACATTAGGCAGTGAAAAACGAAAAAAGTATAAATGACTAGTGCTTCAGAGATGGTTCTTAGATGAATGTGGGCAATCTATAAGGTATGATATTGTAATTGCTCAGATATGAAATTGTATTCTGGAGTCACTTGTATATGTATTACCTGGTAATGTTTCAGAAGATGTATTTATTTGTAGTCATGTACTAAACAATGGAAAACACAGTACTGTAATAAGCTCTTGCCCTCTGAAATATGTTTATCTTGTCACAGAGGTCACTTGCTAATGTGATTTTCTACCTTTAGCAAAACCAAAGTGATGTCTGCTGCAGTTGCTATGATACGAGACTAGAGCATTGAACTCTCCGGTGCATCACAGCACACATTTTGTAGCATGCAGTTCACAGTCACTGCTATTATGACTTTCTATAGCCTTCCTTAAGGAAGTGGACAAGTGAATTTAGCCTCCCAAAACACCACATGTAAAATAAGGATTCACAAGTATTTTCCTTATTTGCTCTGAATGACTACTAGTAGTAGTACTCAGCTTTAATTAATTGTTGTACTGAATTTTAGGTTTTTATTTTTGAAATTGTAGAATATGACCTAAAAGGCAGTTCATGACATAGGCTACAACAAAACAAGGATATTCCATAGTATCTGTGTAAGTATTTTCAGCTTTGCTTGTGTCCAAACCCATGTCACCTGGCTTTTTTTCTTCAGAAGTTATATGGCTAAAATAGACCAAATCAACCCTCTCCCCTCTCAGAGAGGGAAAGAGAGAAAGAGGCACCTCCAGTGAGCAGTTCATGCTGCAAATCTGGAACATATTTTAGGACAGGCTCCTAGAGGAGTCTACTTCATTCTATTGGTTATAGACAGCATCTAGACTGATAGCTTAAATGAGACACCTAACTTTTATATAGCTAAAGCTATAGGAGATGAATCCCACTGCAAGCGATAAAGTGAATATTTTTCAAACTCTCTGTCTTGGGAATAATCCAGACCAAGATTAACAGATGAAGGTGCAGCAAAACTGGGAGTATACTGCTGTAGTGTTGCATGTAAATTGTTACTTAGACTTTCTGCCAAATGGCAATAACCTAAGTGTCATAATGTGATGCTATGGAGAAGCGTTTGTGTAGAGAATGGTCTGAGAAACACCCATCAACCTCCCTTCCATGGAAGAAACAAGAATTTCGTGAGACTGGTGAATGACATGTCTATAAAAGTAGCCTTTTTGTCATTTACATCCTCAACTTAAATCTCCCAAGGCAGAAGAGTTGACAGCCTGTTTCTTAAGAGATGTATAACGTGTTCTCTGTGATGTCAACTCTGGTGACTGTAATGTCAAGGAATCCTATTTTGATGACATTATGCTCACTAGACAAAAGCTAAAGACAAGAAAATAAAACTGTTGGAAATATTGGCTTTCTGACTGACAGTTCGTTAGGCTGCAGAAGAGAGATTCCTTTTATTTTTCTGTAGCTTGGAAATGCATTAGATGTTCTCCAAGCTGTTAAAAATGCTTTGGTTCACAATACCAGGTAGGTTTAATGGATTTCCCTGTCAGTATACTGAATGTGATAACAACGAAGCATGAAACAACCTGTTTTAATGACTTACACTTTTAATAACTTATGCTACTGCTTGCTTAGATCTGGTGTTAAATTTTTAAAAGGCATCTGGGTCTTTCATTAACTGAACAAGCAACCACTTGACTATGAGTGAAATATTAATTAAAAGGTCTGAAAGCTAATGTTCATTGTACTTTAGCAAATATTACGGAAAGTTTTCTGGTAAACCTCTTGAAGAAGAAGTAGTAACATCTATTGATTTTGAGACACTTTCTGCCTATTGACATGCAGTATGTAAAGTAGATTTGCTCTTTTCTCTACAGCTGGGATGACAGCAGCTCAGTTAGTAGTGGCCTCAGTGACACTCTTGATAACCTCAGCACGGATGATTTGAACACCACATCATCTGTCAGCTCTTATTCCAACATAACTGCCTCTTCAAGAAAGAATACTCATGCCCAGGTAAGTAGCTTTTCATTGTCGTCTCTTGCAATGTCTCCACCAGTCTGCATGATAACAGGGGGGAAAAAAACACACTTTAGTAATAATGACTCCAAAACAAATGAAATATTGTATTTTGCAACCTCCTCTATTACATTTGTATGCAAGAAGCACTGTGTTTCAGTAAACAAAATGTAAGGGCCCTTAGAGCATCCCCGCTCTTAGAGGTTTGGCTGCCAGGGCTGAGGGCCTGCTTAGCCATGGCGCAGCCATAGGCGGCTGCTGTCCCACTGGTGACTGTGGGGTCAGGCTCCCAGACACATTGCAAGGAGGCTGCAGCCAGGGCCTACCTCCTGTCCTGTGGCAGCTGTTTTCAGCTGAGGCTCTTGTGCTTGGTCGCCATCTGAGCTGCCTCTGCTGCTGCATCACCGCTGTGCCTGTGCCTGGCCATGGACCCACTGATCTGGGCCTAAACCTTGATCCACGGACTGACTTCCTGGTCTGACCTTGGCCCATACTCATCCCCATGGCCTGCCTGGCCATCGCGGGACCATGTCTGACCCTGGTAACCCTCACCAGGCCTGATCCAGATGCTGACCCGCAGGCCAGCTACTTGCCCGGCCTCGACCTGGCCCCGTCCCCACAGCAGTGCCCGATGCCCAAGGCTGGAGCTGCCCCTGCCTGCCTGCTCCCTCACCGGGTGGTGGCACAGGCCCTGGCTGTGAGGCCATACCCTGCCGCCACTGGGCCCCCCCATGGCTCCCAGCCCATAGGTGGCAGAGCATCTGTTCTCCCATTTATATCAAGGAGAGAAAGTGGCCAATTGGAATGTCATCAGTTAGGGATCATGGATAATTTGTTCCCCTACTCCCTTTGAGGGCACCTACAATGAAAAAAAGAAGAACTCTGTCTTTTCTGCTGGGTTTCCTTAGTTTAGCAGAAGATCAGAATTCCAGGCTGTGGACTCTGGTTGATGTTGTTCATCCTCAGACAGAATCATATCTCCCTACTGGCTTGCTAACATTTACTTTAGTGCCTGTCTCTGGCTATTAACCTATCCTTTAGACAGGAGATAGACCAACAGATGTCCAACCCTATTTTCCATAATCCCACAAATAGAGCATTACTAGCTCTACTACCTCTTGAATATTAACAATTTGGTATGGTTGCCTGTTGCAATCAGTCCAAAGAAACTAGGCCCATCATCTCTTCTCTGTGCTGTTTTGATTCATACTTAATCTTGCAGGCAGCCAGTGTGTGCAGTTCAGAGATCTGTTTTGTAGATGTACATTACTGCAAACTGTGTCAATATGAGAAAAACACGTTTGTCATTTGCCCCAGAAGATGGGGAAATAAAGTCATCTTGGGAATGAAGGTTACTTTAGTCTGCAGCAGGAGCTCCAGGACAAATTTCAGACCTGTGCCATATTCCTGAAAAGGTACTCGCATGGGTGCCAGCATTCTTCAGCTTTTACCATTGCTTTTCCCACCCTATCGGCATCTCTTATGGTTACTAAGTGGAGTTCAGCCTCTTTCTTTTCATGTCAGCAGTGATGGCCAACTGGTCCTGGCTTACTTGTTCCACTGTGTCATGTTTGCTTTCAAAATGTATAGCTATGTGTTTATAAGCATTCCTTTATGACAAAAGTTCTGGGAACATCATTACACATGTTGTAACAATAACACCAATGGAAACTCTCTTCTGAAGGATCTTGCAGTATTTGTTTAGAGGTTTGCTTCGGCTCTTTTCCCATTGAACCTCACATAAAATCTGTACTAGCCTCTCCAAAGCACATATGAAATTATGAAAGTGCAGAGAGCTTTGGCATTTTGTACGCCTCAAATGACAAATAAGTAAACAGCAGCTGATTATTCTGCTGGTCATCTAATCAGTATTAATCCTACTTTTGACAGCAGTGCCTAGGAAACAACCCTAAAGGGGTCTCTCTGGAGACAGAGCTGTGGAAACAGAATAATAGAGAGTCCTCTCCTGAATGCGACTCAGGTTGCAGCCCTGCTTAGATAGACTGTATAAGGGCAGGGCTGTGGTAATTGCAAATGTAATGAACAGTGATACCTGGCAGCATCACCACTTTCTGTTGTTAAAGAAGGGCAGAGGTAAGTTAACTAAATGAAAAGGCAAAGGAAGAAAGAGGGGAACAGGACTGATGAGAAGATGATGGGCAAATGAAGCTTGAGGCTGAGGTAAAGTTTGCACAAAAAAAAAAGGAAGCACGTTTACAACAAACAGCCTGTCAGCACAAGGAGTAGAAGTCTTGTCAAAACACAGAAGATATGATCAGTCTCTGACACTCCTGTTTAAGCTGCTTCCACAGCTGGTGTGTTGTCTGTCTCATTGGTCTGCTCCTTGCAGCCCTCCCATCCACCCCGTATCAGCACACTCCGGAGGAAAGCAGATGCTGCAGGGGTGCTAGTTCCTCCTGGGGTATCTTCCACAGGGCTCTGAGTTTCTGAAGAAGCGTGAGCCCATCTGGTTACCCTCTCACCTTCACCTCTCCAGTGTGCTAGTGCTTAGAAAGCCCCTCCTCCAGCTTCTCTGCTAACTGATTTAGCTAGAATGATAGTTTCCTTTCTTGTTCAAAATCATTGGTTTCAGTGGAGACAAACTGTTAGAAAAGCCACCAGCTGTAGCACTGATAATTTTGCTTAAGATGTTATCCTTTCTCACTGGTGGTACAGTGTACTCAGTGTTACTGGGGCGATATTCCTAATTTAATAAATGGAAAGTTTGGTTGGGTAAAAACAGAAATGAGACCATGGGGATTTTAGTAGTATATTTAGGAACTCTACCATTCAAGGTTTTAAGTTAAACCTTCCAGAGCAGTGATTCATTTGTAAAATCCGTAGGGAGTTGAGGGACAATAAGGTATTACTGCTGATGATTAAAGTAAATTATGTTTTATTACATTATGTTTTATCTAGGAAGGAAAGAGTTTAAATCTGTTGCAAAAAAAAAATAAATAAATAAAAATTTCTTCCCCAAATGGGAATGTTTTTAAATTTTTGGCACCAGGATACTAATGTTTTAGAAAAGAAGTTTTCATGGCCCTTGGTACAAATAAATCAATATGTGCTTTATTCTCCTCCCCTCTTGGGAGTTAAGAAATCAGCAAATATTGAAGATGATGGGACTGACCATTTCTCATGATGCAAATGTCTTGTAGCTGAAGACCGACTCGGAGAAACGCTCAGTTACGGACAGCGAAACTTGGGGCAGCACTGAAGAACTGAAGAAGCCAGAGGAAGATTTTGACAGCAGCCTAGACAGCAGTGGCAAATGGAAAGGCCTCCCCTTGGGGCTGTCTGAAGAGTCGGAGAAGGGGGGGCAGAAAGCTTCTCTCTCTGTTTCACAGACCGGATCCTGGAGGAGAGGCATGACTGCACAAGTAGGAACAACTCAATCCAGGCACAAAGCTGGAACAAGTGCTCTCAAGACCCCGGGTAGGAAACTTCTGTAGTTCGGATTACAGCATTAAAAATAAAGGCTTTATATTTAGACTTCTTTTATAAGGAGCAAGGAATCTTTACTGCGTTAAATATAGTTAATAGGTATTATAAGTGTGTGATAGACATGGGGAATATGGTAGCAGAATTGTAAGCACATTGGTAGTTATTATCATAAATGATTCTGAGCCAAGATTATCATAATATGCTAATTTGCTCATTTCAATAACTGTTAATTTGCTACAGTGTGTACTAATAATTTATTAATCATACAGGAATATATGTATAAACTGTGATGGTATTTTGATTTATTATGATTTGAGCAAGTCAGCTTGTATTAGGGAATTCTTAAAACAATTTTTGGACTCATCTCTTCCTTATCTTTGTTCTCAAAAACCCTGTACCTTTGATGATTGAGCATACATGTAGAAATGGCAAAGATTCGAAGCTTAGATAAAAAACTTAAACATTCACATCAGAGGATCCAAAATGAGTATTTTTGAACTAAAGTTGAATTATCACATTCCAGATACTATAGGTACTTTATACTTTATTGTTAAGAAATGAAAATTGTAAAAAATACTTCTTTTACACTCTTTCATGAGTGCTAGATGATTTCTTATCTTCTGAAAAAGGCCTCTCAGAAGGAGTAGACACTTTTACAACCCAGTTTTGAAAACAAAAATCCAAAACTGGTGCAAAGCATCCCTATTAAGACAATCTAGTCCATCTTTTTGCTAGGGAAAAGATTGCTCCTTTGTAGGACATTTCCTAGCACTTTGTCCTGTCCTGGCAGAATACTTCACAAGCATGTACAAGCCCTCAGTTGGAAAGGTAGCTAACACAGAACATCTCAGAATAAATTAAAATACTTTATAAGCCACTTTCCTATCTTCCCAATTTGGACTGCTGAATGCTGGTCTGACTTTCATCTGTAAGACCCTACCCTGAGGATTGTGGCGACAGTCAGTGGTCTTACGGACTCAGAAGTTGCACCCCTGTAAGGGTAATTAGGAGGAAGCTAACGCGAGGGTTCCAGCTCATCAAACCTGTTTCCTGGATCTTCTATTTTGCTGAAGATGAGCAGGCAGCTACCATGCAACATAGAACTGAAGCCTTACTTTTTTTAAGAATAGCATAATAGTCTGTGTGTTCACACTGTATGAGTCTGATCTGTATCTTGTTGGGTGCATGTGTTTGTGTAGGATGACACATGCACTACGTGCATAAGTACAGGAGTGTATTTATTGCTGACTTGTAGCTGTTGTTCTTTACGACAGTTTAGTTCCATAATACAAATTAGTCCACCCACCTACAAATCTCCTGTAATCACTAGAAGTGTGAAGTAAATACTTTGCTATGCTAAATATTTGTGCCTTTTTAGGAGCATACAATAGATACAGGAGAAATTAGAATGGAAGAATCCAACGAGAAATGGCAATTTTTGTTGCTGAGAAGTTGTTTGTAAAAATAAGAAGATATTTTAAGATAGAAGAGGATATCTTATCTAGACCTTTAAGAATGTCACAATAATATTGTGTAAAAATATAATCTAGGTATGTTTCTGTATAGTACTAAAGACAGTCTCTCAGAAAATCAAAAATCTTGAAAAGATACCAAAGATATGACAGACTATTAACTTATGTAATTGATATCTTTACAGACCAAGAAGGTTATGATTTATTCATACCATGACATCATAATCTCTCTGATAATTTTTGTAGCTAACAACAGAACAAAGTTAGTTATGTTAAAGAAAATTTAATCAGTGAAAACCAAAGTACTCAATAAGTACTATTAATTTCTATGTGCATAGTTAATGTCATACTTCTGAAAATGTTAATTATATGTTGTGTTTTATTTTCAAATATTATTCCTTACATATAGAAATACTATTAACAAAAAAAGCCTTATAAAATTCTTTATCGTTCGACTTGGAACATTTTCTACTTCTATGCTCTCCTGTTAACTATGAAACTAGAAATTCTGAGGAGAATTTCAGGCTTTTAATACTTAATGGTTATTTGTAATGTATTGTACCTGCTACTGACTGCTGACTGGGGACTAAAGACTCCTAAATTGGTCTGCTTTCTTAGGGCAATTTCTCTGTGTGTATAGTTTTTCATTTTGAGATCATAACTGTATAGTGGTATAATTAGATACTGAGACATTACAGCTACAAGTCCAAACGACCTTTTAAAATATATTTTCATTTAGGAAAAACAGATGATGCAAAAGCTTCAGAAAAAGTGAAAACTCCCCTGAAAGGAGCCTCCATTCAGCGCTCTCCATCGGATGCAGGAAAAAGTAGTGGTGATGAAGGAAAAAAGCCTCCCTCTGGTATTGGACGATCAACTGCTACTGGCTCCTTTGGATTCAAGAAGTCTGGGATGGGATCTTCTACCATAATCACCACAAGTGGAGCAACTATCACAAGTGGGTCGGCAACTCTAGGAAAAATGCCCAAATCTTCAGCCATCGGTGGGAAGTCCAATGCAGGGAGGAAAACGAGCTTAGATGGTTCCCAGAACCAGGATGACGGTGTCTTGCATGTGAATTCAAAGACCACTCTGCAGTATCGAAGTTTGCCTCGCCCGGCAAAATCCAGTGGCAGTGGGATCCCCGGCAGAGGCGGCCACCGGTCCAGCACCAGCAGCATCGACTCCAACGTCAGCAGCAAGTCTGCGGGTGCTGTGGCCACCAAACTGCGAGAGCCGAGCAAGATCGGGTCTGGGCGATCCAGTCCTGTCACCATCAATCAGACGGACAAGGAAAAGGAGAAAGTGACTGTGTCTGATTCTGAGAGTGTCTCGTTGTCAAGTTCCCCCAAATCCAGCCCAACTTCAGCGAGTACTTCTGGCACACCAGGACTTAGGCAGCCAGGATCCAAATACCCAGATATTGCCTCCCCCACATTTCGAAGGTAAGCGCTTTGCTATGAACTCCTGAAGTTGTAATATATAGAAAACAGGGATTTTCAATCTATTGAAATTGTATCAACTGGGCAAAAAGCCTTGGCTGGGCATATTTTGCCACAAACAGAGAACCAAGTATGAGAAAAAAGGTAACATTTCTTCAGGAACATAATTATTTCTCTCAGGGCTAAAAGACTTCCTCAGACCTGAAATGGCTGTTCCTTGAGGATTGGCCATTTTAAGTACACTCCCATAACAACAAGTTGAAGGCTAGAGTAAGCTCTTAGTGAATATTCAGGCAAATGACAAGTTCTCTGTCAACAGTCTGATAAATCCCCAAATACAAGAAGTACTTCTCATTCAGACATGTTCTGTTCCTTGAACAGGCAGTGCTGTCACCTGTTCAGAGAACTGGTGAGCTTTTAGCTCCAGAGGTTAATAAATATTTGCTTTTACATTGTCAGCAATCTCCAGCTACCAGAGCTTCATTATCACAGTAGTTTTGTCACATCTTTCATCGGAAACATTAGCAAAAATAAATTTCAGTTGGAAATGCCCTATTCTAACGTTTCTGAAAATACAAATTACCATGCACGTTTAGCTGAAGCACTTCCATTGCTGGAGAAAAGGCCAATAGTGCCCTCTTGTGTCCCATTACCAAAACAGCATCTCCAGTTACTGGCTGCTAAGGGAGCTGCTGTTCATTTTTATAGAGTTTGATAATAAGTAAAATGGATTCTTACATTATTGTCCATACTTACTTTACATCACGATAAGTTTTGCATATATTTTGTATTAATTTATAAGCTACACTTTAAGTGCAGCTTAAAATATTTCCAGTAAGAGATTAAGTCATTACATGACCTTCTATTTCAACAGTTTTAGAGGATTTGTTTTTGTTTTTTTTTCATCATTACTGTAGAAATTCTCTTCTTTAGAATTACTGGAAGCAAGTATATTAAATGCATATCTGTTCTGACTGCCCTTGGAAACAAACTGAGCACCTTTAGCTCTGGTGCAGTTTATTCTGTCTGACTAGTTGCTACATGACTGATGACCACATGACATGCAAAAGAGCAATGAGAAGAAAATTTTACACAAATACTCAGATATTTGATAAACTATGAAGGATGCCCTTTTTAAAGTGTTTGTTGCCATCATTTTAGCCATTTGGGAAGCGAGGGGTTTAAAAGTTAATGGCTTAGTGGTAGGAATGCTTAACTCCTAAATTTGGGTGAAAGTGTAATCTGTTTATGCAATAATAAGACAAAAATGTGCTTATTTTAACTCTCTCTGGGAAGGTCTGTGTGTGAAAAGAGCATATCTGAATAGCAGTGAATGAGCGCTGTTGCTAATGAAACAAACCTGGATTATTGTGATATGGTTAAGTGAATTTAATTTTGCCATGCAATTGATGAACTAGGTAGGCATTATTTTAGTAGTAGTAATTAAATGTGTAGTTTGGCTCTTAGGATGTTACGCCATGAATGTTTAATGTGGCTATCAGTTTCTCTAAAGCTATTTGTTTTACATTTAGGTTGTTTGGTGCCAAGGCAAGTGGTAAAGCTGCCTCTGCACCCAGTACTGAAGGTGTGAAACCCACATCGGCAATGCCCAGCCCTAGTACCACATTGGCACGGCAAGGCAGCCTGGAATCTCCATCCTCGGGTACAGGCAGCATGGGCAGTGCAGGTGGGCAAAGTGGTAGCAGCAGCCCCCTCTTCAGTAAACCTTCGGACTTAAATGCAGATGTTGTAAGCTTAAGTCACTCCTTGGCTTCCAGTCCTGCCTCAGTGCACTCTTTCACATCAGGTGGTCTTGTGTGGGCTGCAAACCTGAGCAGCTCTTCAGCTGGCAGTAAGGACACACCAAGTTACCAGTCCATGACTAGCCTTCACACCAGTTCCGAGTCCATTGACCTTCCTCTGAGCCATCATGGCTCTCTCTCTGGACTGACAACAAGCACTCAGGAGGTTCAGAGCCTGCTCATGAGGACTGGAAGCGTCAGATCTACTCTTTCGGAAAGGTGAGCTTACCTATAGACACAGTGACCCCGAAACCAGTGAGAGGCAAAAGGACAGGAACAAAAAAAAAAAAAAAAAAGAAAAAACGTTCACCTGTTTTCCTAAAGGGACACTGTTTAATCAGCAGCTTAGTCCTTTATTTAAAAATGAAGGAAGGAAGAAAATAGAGTTGAAAGTAAACTCAGGCACTGGACATGGAATCAGCTGCCTTTTAAGGTTTTACAAGCACATTTTTCTATCTTGAGAAGGTTTTTTTCCTTCCCTTGTTCTGGAGAAGAACCACAGGAAAGGGAAAATTGTCCAACTAAGGGCACATCTAAATGGCCACATAATGACTCTTGCATGCTAGCTCTACCTGCTGTCCCGGCAGTCGACGGCTCTAAGCTGTATCATTGCCTTCTTAATAATGAATCTGCTCAAGAAGTGGGACCACACCAGTTTTCTTCCCACTACCCAAAGCATAGGCAGAGTTAGTGGGCCCCTGCCTTCAACTGACCTTATATAGCCTATATATAGGTCCCCTATATAGTCTCGCCCTAAAATACCCAGTCCTGTCAAATTGTTTCTTATATGGTAGCCATTCCACAGGTCCATACTAAAATGCAGTTTCACTTCAAGGGAGGCAGTTTACAAGATGAAAACCTCGCAATATGAACAGTCCTGGCAAGCGTCCAGACAGACGGACAAAAGCAAGAAAGGCTCTTCCCCCGTTTGTTCTGTTAAAGTACTTGTTTACCCGCAGATGTTTTACTACTTAAATTATATTTTAAAGTGGTATAGCCACCCTGAGAGAAGGCACTGTTGTACCAAGAATTTTTTTTTTGTGAAATATTTATTTGACTTTTGTAAGAGAGAAACAATAAACTTTGCTAGGCAGTAGGTAACTTTCACTTCCTGTGAAAATCTTCAAGATTTGAGAAGGAATTCTTATCTCACATAGGGACCAAAAAGTGAGTATTGAACTTTTTCATTAGCCATTGATCCTGCTCCCCCAAAATTATGCTGAGTCAGTCAGAAATACTTTAAACATTTTAGGACTAAATTTGTTTAGAAAAAAACACAAATATTTAAAGCAAAAAAGATTTTTTTTATATACATGTGAAAAATTTATAGTGTTAACAACTTTTTCCCCTTCATATAAAACCAGAGATTATTCACTACCAATCCTTTCCATTGAGTGATTTCACTTCCAGTGAATTAGCATTTAGAAAAACAAAACCTAAACAATTCTTGGCCAAATCTAGATGGAAACTCTGCACACATTTCATTATGTTTGTTATGTTGCATTCATGGGTATTGCTATATCAATTAAAAATCACACCTCTGACTAACATACAACTCTATAAAATGTATGTGTGTACCAGTCTAATGTATGATAACAACAGTAGTTAAAAATATGCTGATACATGAGTGATTTTTAATTTGCACTGTCTCTTTAATATTTATATAGTAATTTGCATCATGTGCCATCAACTGAATAGAACAATATTTCTTGGAAAGCTAATTATTAATATTTAGTTTATAGGAACCTCCACTAATTTTTACTATTACATATAGGAATGGTGAGGTCAATAAGATGATGTGGAAGGGTGTTGAATTTATGCCAAAGATCATATTTATGCAGAGGATGTTAAACATCATATTTAAAATGTTAATAGCTTGGCATAAGCTCCTGAGCAACCCCCACTACTAATACTTCATGTATTTGTTCAGTGACTTAATTTCAGTGGTTCCAAATACTTTGCCTTTGGCAACATTTTTAACTTTCAGATTTGTCCGTATGGGGATATTATGATTGAGTCCAGAGAGAGCCATTTATCATGTTGATCTGGCCTCAAAACAAATATATGTATCTAGAGAAAACGGTGTCATTCCTTGAATTATAGCCCCAATAGGGTTTTTGCAGTTTGATTTTTCCAAAAGCTCTGCTACAAATGCTGTGTTATTTCTAAACTGTTTTATGCAGTAAAACCTCCAAGTAGTAAAGTATTTTTTCACAGTAAAAGTATTGTTTTGCTATGTTAAGAGACAGATATGTCTGGCAAAAGATTTTGTCCTTTTTTCCTTTGTAAACCATAGTGGAGGGATTCAGATTATATTTTATATGCCTCTGACAAAACTAGATACAGTCTGGCGAGACATAAGAAATTATCTGCAAAGAGGCTCACTCTTTTTCTTCACTTACTCTAGGGCTTGTACAAGACTGAATTATCTGTCTTTATAGTGATATATATTGATACAATGTAGGGACAACATCACACAGACCAAAGCACAAAATAGAATAAAGCTAGCAAGTTACATAAATTCTGTGCAGATGAGGATAATAGGAGAAAGTCTAGCAAATGTTAGAAGAGAGAGCTAATAAGCAGTGATACTAAGAAGCACCTTTTTCACTTCATTCGACCATTAATTGCAATTTGATAGCTGAACAGTACTAACAGCAAGCATGCCAAAAGGGAATGGACAGGTTAAAGTTTACTGAGATAGGTCTCCAATTTACTGGTCCAGATGAAATTTTCACTTCCTTGCTTCAGAAACTGTCTGAAATAGCCCTGCAGTCATTAGGATGCATGAGCAGATTCCCAAGAGCTGAAGCAGCGGTTTCGTAGGGCCTGTGCTTAGAAACGGGAGCGAGGAGGTGGGTCAGGGTGGAGGACAAGGGGACTGTGGGCAAGTCATCCTAGCCTCAGTCCTGAGAAGATGCAGAGGCTGTTTAACAAAACTAGTGATAGATAAGAGGGGTTTGTCAATAACATCATTTCAAATGAGACAGATTTCATTCATTTGCAGGCAAGCAGGCTTTTTGAGTAGAGAAGAGGAATTAGATGTGGTAAATCTTAAGCTTAGTAAAGTCGAAGGTGCTGTTTCGAATAACATTTGGGTAAGCAAATGAGGGAAATAAAGTAAGATGCTTGCCCAGGTTGGAAAAGAGTTACCGAAGAGTCGCTATCAATAATGTATTAGATGGAAGCAGTATAACAGGACGGGATATAGATATACAAATACTAAATGGACAATGATTAGCTATGTGGCTATTCTGCAGAACGGAGGCAGTGTGTAAGGGGCTGTAAGCTGGTCGCATGCCCAGCGGGTCAGCATCCCCCCAGGGATACTCAGACCTGCTGCCCGCAGCCGGTCTTCAGGCTACCCACCAAGGAATAGCATGGCAGAAACACGGGACTCCCCATCAACTGCAATATTGACATAACATCAAAGTTTATTCTAGCCAGATTTTGTGTGATTCATAAACAGAAAATGGGTTCAGTAAATACTGGGAAAACACTTCCTTTATCGGCAAAATTCACCCTCAGGACTTTAGCCATTTTTGCAATAGCAATATTTATTTAGACAAGTCTACTTCTGTTGTTCCAGTAGTGTGGCTCCCTATGTGGGAAGACACTTGTATTTTAGCTTACATCAGTTTAAAGGGATTTAAAATAAACCAGAAGGTTACTCATACTCTAGAATAAAATTGTCTTCTGGGGTTAATTGGTGAAATGTCACTGGTTTAGTTAATAAAACATTTCATGTAGACACATCATCAATAGTTCTTCTGAACCCTTAATTCTTGCTGGGCATTTTAGATTTGTATCCTTCTGCTTGGTCTGAGTGACAGCAAGGGATGCATAAAAATGCAGTTATATAGGGATTAACAGTGGTCTCATCAGTAATAATGGCTGTATTTTAAGAGGATTAGCAGAGTGGAAGTAGTTTCTAATTACATGACTGGTTTGCTCTGGTTTAGTTTAAAAGACTGTTGTTTAATTTTGAGGACCATGAAAGTTCATTAAAATCCAGTTAAGTTCTTCGAGACTTTCAATTATTTTAAATTATCAGCAGAGTTGATGGTTCTGGTTTTAAGGTCTGAAACAGTGCATCATGTATCAGATTTTCTGGTGTGCTCAGCCATTTGTAGAAACTCATTTACAAGTTTCATATCATGTTGGTCCAGCCTGTCTCCTACACCACCCTAAATGTTTCTTATCTTAGAATAATTTGTTTTATTCCCTAACAGCAGTGCAACAGTTAGAAATCACCCAAAGACAGTGCATTATGGCCATTCTCTCACTTTCCCAAGCTAACCTCGACACCAAGGGTAGGGAGGAAACAGAGACCTATAAGGCTTCGTGTAATTCCCCCCAGAGAACTTGCAGATGGTTTCAACAGTGCAAAACAAAAAATGGGAATGGAGAGACAGTGGGCTTGATAAATTCAGTCTATGTCTGCATATGTCTTCCTCCTACAAGACTGCTTTTGATGGCAAAGGAAAACATTGTCAGGAATAGTATGGTATTTTGAGCCTCACTTTATATTGGTATGTGACTCCTATTTATTTAGAGCCAAGGAGACAGATTTCCACAGATGCATCGCTTCTTTCAGGAAAGGACTAAAGAGCATGTTAAATGGGGATTTTTTTTCATATTACCTCCACAAATCTTATGAGCACTGAGGATAGGCTGGCAGTGTCCTACTGGAGTCAGTGCACATTACTGTTCAGTTCTGTTTGTTCAATGTCCATTTCTGTAGAAGTAACAAACTCAACTTCTTGATGCGGGAATGCTTTCAGGTACTAGAAGGATATGGCCAGTTAGGGGCCTGAATTAATAGTTACATAGACCCATGGTTAATGATCAATAGTTTCACGTAATTACCTGAAATCTGGGAGCATCTTCACAAGATTTAGTATTTTTAAAATGCAACATGAATGTTTGCTGAACTCACTTTTATGCAGCTGCAACAATTCCATGCTCATATTGAGGAATATTCACCCCCATTTCATTTAGGCATCTGAATTCAGGAGCTCTTTAGCAGGCTCCTGTGGTGATGGTTAGTTTATTTATCTGGCTTCACTCTACCTTTCTGGTTGCTGATTGGTTTAAAGGAGCACTAGCTGGCCCCTTCATTTCTAGATAATGTGATATAGATTATTTTGAAATACATAAAGCTGCAAGCTAAAGTAATATTAGAAAATGTATCGTTCATTAGAGTTTTGAAGTATTTGCAGAAGAAACTGTTTCTGTTATGATCATGTTTATTTGTTTTGAAATTTAGTGGTGCATAAAGCTACATAAATGAACATCAAGGCCCCATTCTTTTCTGTAAGGAACTAATAAATACATGAATCTCACATTCAAATCCATGTTCTCTTTTTACCAAACATTCTTCCTTTCTGTTGGTTGTGTAGGGAGCAAAATGCTGCAAATAAATTCCTCTATCAGGTAGTGGACTATCCTCATGCAGACCACTACAGCTGGGCTGGTGCTGAAATCCTGCTGAATTCCTTCTTGCATTTGCTTTCTCCCCATTCAGAACAAGGCCCTGATCAAACTAGGAAAATTGCCTATAAAACTTCCTGCTGGTGATAAGAGTGGTTTTATTCCATTAGACTGGGAGCCCTAATGGTAACAGATTGTTAACTCCAACAGTATTTTCGACACCTTTGCCTCCTTTGATCAACATTAGGTGAGAGTGGGCCACCAGCACCACCAGCACAGTAGAAACTCAGCATTAGTAAAGCAGGAGAGTGTCCTTGGGCAGGAAGTATAGGCCTAAGTCCCTGTCGCTTTCAGAAATGCGATTATGATATGTAATGCAGAAGCTTCCTAAAACCATTTCACAATTTAATCCTTATGGTGATGCTCAATTATGTTCTTAAGTGAAAAAAATTACACTACCTACCTATTGATTCAAGTGTATCAGGGAATGATACAATGTTCAAATGTAACCCACACTAGCCAGGGTTATGAGGAAGTGCCCAAATGACAGTGGGTGTGAAGGAGGGCCAGTGGATGTCCCTCTAGTCCGCTCTCTAGTGTTGAGGGAGTTTGAATTAGGAAAACCCCAATCTTAGATCTTTGGTTATCGGCCACTCTGCCACCGTTTGTGTGTGAATATAAAGTAATGTTGCTCTGGTGCCGCTTTTCATTGCCCGCACCATCCCCTCCCTGTGTGAGCCCCATGGCAACAGAAAGCCAGAGCTCCACGTGTTTAGCGCATGTTTCTACAAGCAGGGCTGTCATTAGGTTTCTGGCAAGGCCCTGCTGTCTCCTTGCAGGTGCTGCAACCTTCATTGCTTTTGGAAATCTACTGGAGGATCACAGGCAACTGTGAAAAATAAAGTTTCATGCTGTGACCATATGATTCTCACACAGATTGCAGGGCGAAGCTGTAGGAAGGTTAGAAATTGTAGAGAAGGACTTCTTTGTGACTTGGACTGTGTCCAAATTACTATTGACCCAGCCCAGAGAATGTCTGGATGAAAAATGAATATGCAACAGTCCGTGCCCTATTGTCCCCTTCAATGAGTCAGGCATTTTTCATGAAAGATATATTAAAAAGCATTAAATGACCTTCTGTTATGCAACCATATCTAGACCTTTAAAATTTGTAATTCTGAACAGTCCTGTTTACCGTATGTCCTTAGGGTTTTTTTTGTTTTAACAGCATGCAGCTTGACAGAAATACACTACCCAAAAAGGGATTAAGGTATATATTTTATTGAGCATGACTGCTGCTTCTCTGTTTTTCTATAACCTTTTCTACACTGTCTTTCCTTTACTTTCTCCTTCTGCTGATCCTGTTTACAACAGAGCTCTTGGTACTTAGTTTCAATCCAAAAAACTGTAGACTTCAACAATGGACTTTTTCTTTCCAAGCCTGCCCAGTGAATAAATTTAGTTTCAAGATATATCTTGGAAAGTGAATACTGTTAAGAATAGTTTCCTTATGTGATGAATCTTAAGAGGCATTCAATCCTGGAGGTCTAAAAAAGACAGGCAAAGTACCTTGGCAATACAATGGGGTTAACTGTTGAAAACATAGAGAAAAACAAGGTTTAGAGATGGATCTGAACTTGAAATCTAAATGCAAACACTCATGGAATTTGAATTGAAGATGTAGCTAAAGGGTGAAGCCAGAAAATATACATTTTGGTATCCAAGGTTTATAAGTATAAAATGAGCCTTGCTGCAGCTAGTGCTCTTGGGCCCTACCCAGCAATACTGAGACTCCAGCTCTGCTACAAATTCCCCACTCATTACAGCTGTCTTCTATATGGAAAACGAAAGTTTTCTACCCTCTTCTGCACTCCATGGATAAAAGAGAGAATCATGAGGTAACCTATCTTGTCTCATCAGGCATGGCAGCCTATCTCCCTAATCCAGAGAGTAGATAGAGCAAACAGGGCAATGACACTTTCCCGTATACCCACACCCACCCACCCACCCACACTGAGGCATGTGCACTCACACACACACTCTGCAGCCTTTCAGTCACTGAAATTACATAGCTCAAATCTTTTGAGTTATTGATAAATAGCAGTGCTGTATGAAATTTTAAGATATTGCTGAAGTGCTCTCACTAGGTAGCAGCTTCCCCTCTTCTGCACTATCCTTTCCTTAGAAAGAATTCAACCTAATGTCCCATTATCCCCAAAGAATTCCTTTGCATTTGGAGAGACACTGGGAAAGACAGGATACGGAAGAGGCATAAAGGCATGTACCCTGCAAGGGTACAGTGGGATGACTGAGGTTTGTGGGCTGTAAGACTGTAAAGGTGGCTGAGAGCTGATGGAGAAATGGAGTGGAAAAACAGCTTGTAGGCGTATAGGCCTGATCAGTTATCCCAAAGGACTGTCAGTTTGGTTTAATGTACGGAAGTGTCAGTTCAAGACCCAGATCCTGAATTCACATTTTGCCATCGTTCTGATCTGACAACCACTGGGTGACTCTTCTGGGTGACATTTATAAACATAGATCATATGTATCCTTTTAAAAGAAAGGAAGTAAATATTTTATCAGGACAAGATGCTTTAATGCTGTAAAATATTGTACAAAACTGCAAACTTAACATGGGAACTTGCATGTTCATTTAATCTGTGTTCTAAGCAGAAATCTTTGTGCCTTTTTAAGCCTGAAGCCAGAATACCAAAAGCCCTTTTTGCTCTGCTGTTTGGGGAACACTGATGGCTTATGACAGTGGTGAAGGACATATTCATATGTTGACATGAAACTGTGCTGAAGGAAGTGGGCTTTTGCAGACATTGCTGAAAACAACCTTTTTGGTTAAGACCCACGCTGTAAGAAATGCCTGAACGTTTTGATGACTCTAACCACTACCGGAATTTCCCTTCTTCCAGCCCAGCCAAAAAAGCCTAGACAATGAGTTATCAGCTCTCCCTGTTAGCCCATATATCAGTTGCACTTGTTTTACTGGTTTTTCGTAGCAAGCAGTTGATAAATTATTTGATTTCCAAACTTCTTCCTTCCAGAGAACTTGCTTCTGCTAATTGAGTATTTTTCCCTGTCCCTTTCCCTCCCCTCAGTTTGGGGCAGGATGCAATGCCAAGTAGCATTCAGAGCAATGGATGGTACATTTGACCATGAATAGCTGCCGTTACCAACAGAAACTCCTTTTTCAGAGTGATGTTTCACGCCTTTCATTTAACCAATTGCCCACATGTGATCCATGGCAGATGTCATTTCGTAAGCGACTACTCACCTTTCTTGGCTTCTAGTCTGTCCATTATCCGTCCTAGCCATACAGTATCTGAGCTTTTGCATCAACCTGTACACTTGCTATAGCTTTTAAGTCCTTTCCTGTCAGCTCAGTTGTCTGTCTTGTATGATTTATCATCATATTTCTTCAAAGGAAGGGAATGCTGGTTTTGGGAGGGGGATGAAGCTGAAGTAATGTTGGGCTGGTGGGTTTCAAGTCTTGTATTTTTTCTGTTGCAATAAGGTGGTAAATTTTACCTTGGTAAAATCTGTAACAATCACTTGACTTGATGCATTCCAAGGATTTTGTTCTGTCTGACCAGTGAAGGGTATTTAAGCAGCACCCATTTCTTTCCAAACCATTGTGTTGTCATTGTTTTGAGCATGTCAGCTGTGGTTTTTCAGATACACTCCATCGTCGCGGCAGACGAGTCAGGAGGAAGGCAAGGAGTGGCTACGCTCCCATTCAACTGGAGGCCTGCAAGACACTGGCAGTCAGTCCCCGCTTGTTTCTCCTTCAGCTATGTCTTCATCTGCAACTGGGAAATACCACTTTTCCAACCTGGGTAAATGCCATTTCCCTTGTCCATTTCTCCCATTTTAGAATAGAATCATCAAATTAAATGGTTCATATTTCTTAGCTTGCCAAACTAGATAATTTATTTTGACATTTCCATCACCATATTATGGTACCTCACTAATGAAGGGGAACTCAAAGCACTTCTTCCTGGAGTAGGCGAGAGTTCATCCTATTTTATGTACTAAAAAGAAGCACAGATTCTCTATGACTTGCCCAAGAATAAGAAAATCTGAGGCAAAGCTGGGAATTAGCTTCTAGTTCGAAGCACTCATCTTTTAGCCCTGCTTAAGATCACAGAGTCAGTAGGATTCTTTCCAGTGATTTTAGTGGACATCAACCCAGACCTTGCTTTTTTTCCTGTATGCAGGTTTGCTCTGAGATAGGCCTTTCCGATGTACTTCAGTGGCTGACCTGGCTGTAACTATGCTGGGCCCAATCAAAATCTTATCCTTGAAAAGAATATCATATTTTAGGATGTGAGTCACATTTAGGTTTATTTGATTACAAGCCATTTAGATTTGGCTCTTCTGGATCTTGTTTCAAGTTAATCCAACCCAAATTCAGTTTTTTGATATTTTACTTTTTTGAAATACTTAATAGAAAACCATTTATTCGCCCAGTGCTGGACACAAACTTAGGTTCACAATGAGTTTTTGTGTTTTAGAGCCTTACTGTAGAATTAGCAGCAAGTCACACTTCTGCCACTCTGTCACAGCACAGCCTATGGCCTCTGTAGGTTACAATCACTTGAAAGCAATTTGATCAGACATACAAATGTTGGGCTTTATTACAAATGGGAAAAAGAGGTTGAACAAAGCCACTTTTAAAAACGAAGTTGGAAACTGTCTAAATAAGCCACTGCTTTGGATTTCTTCCATGTACTTGCAGTAGTTTTAGACAAAGAACAGCTTTCTTTTAGCAGTGATTCTCTCACTTTCTATCATTCTCTGTTTATTATTATCTTCTTTTTCTTATAGTTCTGTTACTCACAACAGAGATCAATAGGATCTGTTTCTTAATTTGTTGTTGTTGTTGTTGTTGTTGTCCTTGCCTTCTTTTCATTATCATACTTTTGTGGTATTAACTGACTCTCACAACACAACTGCTCTGGTAATTTATGACTTAAGGCGCATCTTGCTTGATCTAAAACAGAAGTTCAAAACACTGGCTGGATAGTCAATTAGCTTTTTCTTCTAGGTGCTGAGTACCTGATCAGGCTTTCCTTTTTACTGGCAGACTTTCCAAACGTTTAAAGTAGATTCATCAAAGCTGTTCTGGATTTGAACAATGAGTGACCAGACTACTTCTATTTATGATGAGATTTAACTGGCTTACACAGGAATTTTGACTTCATACAGTGGTAGGTGCTGAAGAAAATTAGTGGATAGGTATATCCTGCCTATGCCAATGAAGCTTTGGTGTTAACTGCAGTCAGTAATGTATGTGTATAAAACAATAAAAATGCAGGTATTGATTTATTAGAAGAGCTGTTTATAAAAAAAATGACAATTTCTTACTCCTTTTTAACTTCGGAATCTATGGGGTTCATCTCTCCCATTGATTTTCTGTCTTGGGCTGTCAAAGTGAACAGGTGTTTATTCAGACACCAGCGTTAGTGTTACTGAATATTCTACAGGATTAGTTGCATCTAACTCCAGCTCCTTGGAGATCATCTTTTTCACCCTTTTGTCATGGCTTTGGATGGAGGAATAAAAGCCTTTCATTCTCTCAACAGCTTAAAATCCACCTAACCATGCTAGTACTACATTTCTATTTTGTGCAGAATCAAAATCCATTCAGTGGAAATGTACTTCATTAATAAAGCTTTGCCTTCCAGTGAGTCCAACCAGCCTATCTCAGTTTAACCTTCCTGGACCAAGTATGATGCGTTCAAACAGCATCCCTGCACAAGACACTTCATTTGATCTGTATGATGACTCCCAAATGTGTGGCAGTGCTACATCCTTAGAAGAGAGACCACGAGCAATTAGTCATTCAGGTTCATTCAGGGACAGCATGGAAGAAGGTAAGACTGAGTTGCTGTTTGGATAAGCAAAAAAACTGAGAACCTCCAAAATGTAGTAAAATTTTAAAACATTTCTTCAGCAACATAAAAGTTTAAATAATTTGTTGAGATGGACTTGCAGGACTTCCTTACCCCAGAGTGTGGAAGATATTTCACAAAATAGTCTGCAATACAGAGCACATCATACCTGTATATCCTTTATAAATGTGTCCTAGAAATTTTGGAGGAAAGGCCAAAGGAAACCATTCTTGGAAAATGATTTTATTCTTTTTGCCTATAAATTTGGAGTGCCTGAGCATACCTTGACTACTGTTATTCCCTGCTTTCTTAGTCCTACTTCTATATTCCCTGTTTTTTTAAATGTCATTGCCACTTACCATCCCCCTTCTTTGGAGTCATTTCATTTCACCACTTCCCTGCAGCCTCCTACAGCAAACAGAATGTGAATTTCTTCACCTAAATTTTGCATTTGGACCTGACCACACTACTTTGTTTATGCAGGTTATTGCAGTCTTTCTGGTTTCTTTAATGCTGTGTACAAGAGCTGGAATTTGGGGCTGGGATTTTTGTTCATTTGTTTTCACAGAGCATCTGATGACCCTTAATTAAATGCACCATAACAATTTCTTTTGCTTAACATTTTTGGTAAATCTGATTGTTTGCAGAATTCCCATAAGTAGAAAGTTCTCGCACCGTTTAATTTAAAAAAGCTAAAAATTAATAGAGATTCATACTATAACATCATCTCTTCCATCTTGCTTACTGCTAAGTGAAGACAAAACAAATGGTCTTTATAACAAGCCAAAAAAAAATAGTCTTTTTTCCCCAAAAGCTCGTAGTTATGAGATATAAGAGGGAACAAGACTTCCTGGGTGAAATAGCTGACAAATAATACTTTTAGTTTTCAGTACCTTTTTCAGTAGTTTAGATGATATGTCAGGCAGCCATCTGGATATGTAATACTAGCAGTAGGGTGCAGAACAGATTGAGTTGTGAGTTGTCAGCAGAGATGGTGGCTGACTGCACAGAAACATATGACATAATTCAAGGACAGAAGTGACTACAGACCCTTCACTGAGGAATGGAAGAACCGTCAAAGGAAAGTCTGGAAGAATGAATAGAAAACATGGCAAATAATATATGCATAGAAAAAGAGGTGTTAAATCTGATATTTCAGTAATGGGTGATCAGAGGCTTTGATGAAAGCATTTTCGTTAGTCATGTTTCATATCCGGCTGGATTGGATCCATGAGCAAACTGAGCAAGTGGAAGTCAGTGCAGCAATAGCAGCAGTTTTCAGCAGATTATGGCCTTTAGAGAGTAACATGAAATGATGCTGTTGGAAGGCCATTTATTTAAGATAGGAACTCTGAGGAAGCTTATAGTGAAAGAAAAGTGAAAGAAGAGAAAGACAGGTAATGGTAGAGACGCTGAGTGAAACAGCGGAATGGGGGGGTTAGCTGACAGTTTCTAAGCAGAGACTGAAAGAAATGGGGATGTTGAAAGCAAGAGGATTTCAATTATCAGTATACCAAATCTTTGTAAATAATTACCCAGTTATAAAATCAGATTTAAATTCTGTTTGTCTAGTCCATGTATTCTTGTCTTGTCAGCCTGGCATACTGACTCACCAGATAGTTATTAAAGCAAAATAATGTATTTAGCAAACACTGAGAGATTATAAATGTTAACAAATTTCTTTTGAAGCACAAATGAAATGAAGCAATGGCATAAACCATCTTCTTTTAAGTTCAGGAGAATCATCATAAGCAGAAGGGGCAATTTTGTCTCAGTTTAGTCTTCACCTGCCATTTCTATAGAGGCCAGGAACCACCTTTTGAGATGAAGTCCTGCAGTCCGTACTCAGCACTTTTGAGGCTGACTCTAGTGATGATGAGTGGAAATAGTCAGTACATGTCTCAGTAACACCTTCACACGGACTGCAGATGCCAGCACGCGCTCTTCTGTGTTGTGCTGGGGGAGGAAACCAGCTGAGCAAAGCCTGGGAGCTTACCCCAGGGAATCGAAACTGTTCTGCAAAGCATAGTCTCTTATTAAAATCAGTTTGCTCAGCTTTGGACAGGTATATAAACAACTCAATTTCTAGTTTCGCTAAAGAGTCTATTTATTAGGTGATTGGTTGCCAAAACAACAAAAGTGATGCTTGGTTTGCTAGCTAATAATACTGAATCTCACTGGCTTACTCTCATACCTAGTACACAGGAAAGCGGTTTTTTTCTGTATACAGCAATTTTTTCAAGTGCAAGAAAAAATAACAATAGCTTTTCTATACTGATAATTCGTAATAACTGTTTTTTGTGGAAGATCAGTTCTCGTTTTAAGAAGCGATGTTCTGTTACTGAGCTATGTGGGGGAGGTTTTATGCTCTTTCATCAATATTTCATATTATTTCTCTTCCTTTTAAAGTACATGGGTCTTCATTATCACTTGTCTCCAGCACATCCTCTCTCTACTCTACGGTGAGTATTGACATTTTAGGAAAAAGTTTTGCTTGCCTCTATTCTTGTTGATTTTACATAAAGTAAAGTAGTTTGAGGTTTAGAAGGATTAAATTGCACTGCAGTAAAACAGGAACATTTATTTTCATCTTTGGTATTATTGTTATGCTATTTTGAAATACATCATTTGCATCTTTTTAAGTAATTAACTTAGAATTGCTGAAATTACATCATGTATATTTTGAAAGCTAAAAAGAAGGTAATAGTTTAGGAATCTAATTTCAGGGGAATCCTCATGCTGTAAATGTCTTCATGCTATTGTGGTTGATAATTTTGAGTGCTTTTGCTCATTTTGAACTGGTTCTGTGATTGCACCATTTATAAAGTGTTTTTGTCTTGTCACCATTTGAGATGCTCTTCTTTAAAAACACAAAGTTGTTTCAGGGTAAGGGAGATAAAATTTTCAGTTTAACTATCTATTGATCTTTGTTGAAAATGACAGCATTTAGAAAAGAAATGACATAAATTTAGACACACTTCTTCCAGGTGAAGAATGTCTAAAATTAAATAATCTTAATTAGTTTAACTTAGAATTAACTAATTACTAATTGTATTCTCCTGTCCCAAGCGGAAGTTACTTTTTTTTCTATTTTTTTTTTGTTTTTCTATCATTTTGTTATCTACTGCATACTTTGTGGCTTCAGTTATTCTGCTAGCAAGAAGTGATCCATGTGGAAGGAGTTAAACATGTCTGGACATTCCATTGCTAAAACACAGCAGTTCCTTTGCAACCTATTAGCTAACTGCAGTCACAGGCGATACCAAGGGGCCCATTTTCATGGAAGAGCAACCCGCCTTTCTGTTTTCACACTATGCAGTCATGAACAATCTGTCTTCTCTCCATATTTTCAGGTATTGAATAGTGTCAGTTGACATCCCAGGAACGGCATGGGATCCTCTACCCAGGGTCAACACCAGTGTGTGCTCTGTCTTGGCAGCCAGTTGCACAGGAACGGCCAGCCCATGCAGTCTGGTGCAATGGTACCACTCGTACGGCTGGGAGCCCTAGCTCAGTATTAACTCATGTTAGCTTGGGAAGTAGGTTGCATCCATGGACAGAGTGATATAATGTCTGCCCCAATGGTGCCTCTCCTAGCTCTGTTGTATCATTAAAAATGTCTACACAATGGCATGTCTAAAACATCAGGTACTCAGGCATTAGGTTTGTCTAGCCCCTAGCAGCAAGTTGTGAGCAATTCCAGTCCACAAATCTCCCCTTATAGACCAGCCCTGAATTATTTTGAGGGGTAGAATGTACATGCAGACTGGCTTCAGTGTGAGGTATGACTAACATTCAAAGCAAAGCTTCTCACTTATGCTTCGCTTGTGGAAAAGTCCTTGCTACTGTTTCCCTTTCTATGAGACATTATGTTCAGTTTGCATGGGGAGTTTCCAAAATTATAATTCAGTTCTGATGTCAAATTTTAGAAGAATGTTATGAAACTGATAGATGATAAAAATCAAATTATGGACTGACACCAGATACTTTCAGCACTCGATCAGTTGGTGTTTCTGGAATATCTTTGTCCTGAAGTTGTTTATTGTAGCAAGGATTTACTAATATTTCACATTTATATAACCTGCTATCATTCAAGATTACAGAGTATTTGCTGTATATATGTATATATACAGAAATATTAGCTGAACCCCACAGTATTAGAGAACAGTATTTTTCCTGGAAAAGAAACTTTAAACTATTTATCCAAGGTCATACTGCAAGGCCATGAAATAGCTTCTGAAACTTCTGAAACTAGGAAATTTGCATGGCAGCTAAGCCACAGTCCTTAAATTATGGATTATGTAGACAGGGTAATGAAGTTACAGAAAGATTTGTAAAGGGCAAGAAAAGAATTAGCATGATAAAATTAGTAGGGTTGACCTTGAGGGATAATTCTTTATTAGAATTTCTCCTGCTTGGTCCTGCTGATCCTGTGAAAAAAGTTTAAGCAACTTTTCAGCAATTAATCAGATGATGCACAAGTGGGGTAGAAACATGAAAGGTTGCCAATCAGAATCAGATCAGCAGAAAGTACCGAACAGGGTTTCATTGTTCAGCCATGGGATGCAGTGCCCCATTTCCTCCAGAAAGCGGTAGCTTCACAGAGGTGTGGTACACATTACTCACTTTCAGCTCTTAGTAGCTTCAAGGAGAAATACAAGAGCTGGGTGTTTTCCTTACTTATGCAGGCCAAAATCACTGCACAGCTATTCCAAAGCAGCTGCCTTTCCTTACAGGTCTCAGCCAAGGATATTTATCAGACTTCTCAAGCACTGCCTTAAGCCTTGGTGCTAGTGTTTTTCTGCAGCCTAATCAGTGCTCTCTGGAGAGACTCAGAGAACATACTGAATAAAGGTCATGATCTTTATGTATAATTACCAGAGGGCAGCTAAAAGGTTTGAAGTTATTCTCTGAAGACTATTTCTTTGAGAATTAGAATATGAGATTTGGAAGAGAGATTTTATGATTTGCTGCTGTTGCAATGAGTAACTCCAATGAGACACAACTTATGCATTCACCAGTGTTTTCTGTATATATTGGCTTTCTTTTCAGTTTGCACTTGGGTTTCCAGAATTTATCTGGATAGCTTAGAAATCTAGCTTGTGGAGACATGCACGTACAGAGCCAAACATCTTGTTTCACAGAGAAGTATGCCATGTAAGTGGATGTGAGTAGACTGTAGGATACTCTAAATGTATTTACTGTTAAAACTGTGTCAATGTAGTATTACACTGACACAGTTTTGACAGCAAATACATCTAGCTCTCCAAGGAGTTGAAAAAGATGTGTGACAGAGTGAGTTACGATAGGCTGTCTCCAATTTTAATCTCCTCCTACTCAGTAGGTGACACATACTGCAGTTCATACTTTCTTAAGTTAATTGCTGCGTTTTTCTCACTGGCTCTTCAGCATTAGTTACATTTAGACTCCCTAGTCTCCATTAGCTGTGCTAAGCCAAGCTCAAAGGAGACATAGTTTGAATGTTAATATTTTAAGTCTTCAAAAAAAGAAAAAAAAATTGTAAGGATGGGATGCATGGATATGATGGAGAAGTAGAGAGAGAGAAAAAAAAATACATATTTCCTTTTAGAGCCTTTTGATGCTGTGAGCCAAAGACTGAATGCTGCTGGATTATTATGGCGCCAGCAGGAACTCTTAACTGAAAACTATTCAGTTGTATTTGGTTTGCAGATTATATTTTTTTAAGTTGATAATACACCCAGAATCCTGTTCTTTCTCTTTCGTTTACCCCTTCCACTGTCCACAGAAGATGTCTTGTGAAAGCTGCCTCTGAACTGTGGGGGAGAGGCAACACTTCTGTGCAGTGAGGGAGTCACCTGCTAGTAACATGCAGCACTTCCTTCATCAGTGGGGGACAACAGTCTAAGGATGAAGGGCCAGGTCCCCACGTGGCGGTTTCAGTAAAAGGTCACCACCCCTGAATTTTTGCTTTTTTGGCTTTTCCTGGCCCAGTAGAATTCATAAGAGGACATAGTCTTTCTTGATCCTCTATGATTGTCCACACGCTACATTTGAAGTAACAATAGTGAGAATAGATTTTCAATTTCCTGCTGTAGGCAGATGCCCTTTTGTGAACATTGATCATAAAGTTAGTATTTGTGTGTGTCACATCAGTGCTGACCAATAAATCATGATTCAAAATCCTTCCCATGTGGTGATGCATCAGATGTTACGGTAATTTCAGCTAAGAGCGATTCCAAGTGTTGCACAGAGAAATATCATAGCATCTCAGTGTTTTTAGTAACTATTAGCAGATTAACATTTATTGAAAGAGGTATTTTCTAAATGTTTTTCTGCCCCTACACCAAGTGTGGAAAGAAAACATATCTATCAGTTATTAAAATTAGAACAAGACCAAAGTTGTGCTTAAAAGGGACTCCAAGAATCAGTTATATTCTTTTGTAATAACACCAGTACTGTCAGATATCTATTTGGGAATTTTCTGAGAAACTCTTACCTTGGGTTTTCTTAGCCTTTCTCAGGGTATATACAGCTAATTCTTCTACCCACATTTTTCTGTTACTGATTATTTCTCTTCCAAATAGGACAATGTCAGACCACTTCTCTGATCTTGGGCCACCTCAGATCACTGGGTAGATTGATTTCCAGTACACTAACTGATTCCTATTTGATCTGAAGAGATTCCTCTCCTCCTGGCATGTCTTTCCTTTCCTTTGGAATCCCATTGAAGTGAGATTTTTCAATCTGACAAAAGCCTCCTAAGTTAGACTACTTACTTGCTTACAAATTTAACAACTTTTGTCTTAGCAGACTTTCAAAGGTTTGCTTTGTAATAATTTAGTTTCTTGGTTTGTTGAAAAAGTCTGCTGAGTAAATAAGAAGTTTAACATCATTATATGACACAACATTTTACAATATGGAAAATACCTGAAGTTATTAAATATTATTAACAAACCTGAACTAAAATTTTAACATTCCTTGATAGGCCATCTTAATATTTTGGTCAGTACTTTGTATGGAAGAAATTACTTTTAAGTGCAAACCCCCCCAGCCCAGCAGTCAGTATGCTGGCAAACTCTTTGCATTTTCAGTTGGAGCTTTTCCAAGTAAGTTGAAAAGAATTCCACTTATTGTTTCTACAGCATACCTTCCTTGAATGTAATGAATCTGTGAAGCTATTCATTTCACTTAAATGTAGCTGGCTTTTATTTTCTATTAATGTAATTAGGTTTCACATTGTTTCTAAATCATTTTTTTTTCTTTCTTTTCTTCCAGGCAGAAGAAAAGGCACATTCAGAGGTAAAAACTTTTCTGTGTTTTTATACTAACATATTTGTATGATATTATTTGAAAGTTTATTGGTTATTCAGAATGGCTAAAATTCTGAGTTGCTAGGGAAAAGACAGTGTTGTAGCTGCACTAGAATATGTTTTCTTTGCATTCATGCTGAAGAATGCTTTCTGGCTGAGGTTCTGAAAAGATGTGAAGAATCAATGAGAATCGGACTTCTGAGTGGAGGAGCTGTGATATGTCTGATTTCAGATTTAATACCATTCTGTTTATTGGATCCAAGGGTCTGTGCAGATCAGTAATGCACTGCTTTTCAGGAGAAGAAATACTTAAAATGTTCACTTTGAACTTCTATCACTTATATTTTGCATTGTATTAAATTTCTGAAACCGATTGCTTTGATGAATTTCAGAGAAATGCAGATTGATTTCAGATATAAATCAATTCTGACATAGAAAACAGCTTCTCTCTCCTCACAGTATATAGGAATGGGTAACAAGACTGGGTCAGCAGCTGGATACAATTACAGCCTTTCTCAAAATGAAGTACTAGTTGTATTATAAGGGCACCAGGGAGTAGCAGCAATAAAATGCAGCACCAAGGGGTGCCCTTCCACTTCACAGAACTACGTGCCTCCAGACTCCTGTGTTTATTGTGTTCCTACTTTTTACTATTGTAATCAAACAATAAGTTGACCAAAAAAGGATGGTGATTTTTTAACGTTTGGAGGAAGATGAACAGACAAATAAACATATTCTTCCTTCCTTACTTACCACAGTATAGTTCAATACAACTTTTACCTGAACTTTTCTAAGTTCCTTTGAAAGTTAAAGCAAAGGAGCTAAAAAGTGTGTTGTAGCTCAATAATGTAAGTGGCAATTCCTCTTTTTATTTCCTTGTGCACAGAGGTGAAACAAGCTTTCTTGTTTGTATGTTTCTGCATGATGTTTTCTTGATATCTAGAAGGTGAGCTCTGTGAATGCTCTCGCAGGAGACGTGGAACAGCACTTCACGAGAACTGCCTTTGTATAGCTGCTGGAATGTGATGAAAATATAGTTTAAGTAGGAAGATCAAATAATTGTTACTGAAAACCAAAGAGACATCTTGGAAAATGAAAAGTAACAGTCTGGGATGCAGAACAGCTCAGTAATCTGTGTGCTTTGCTTTGAGCTAGTGTAAATGATGTAGGTACCTCCGTATCACAGATGTGCAAGTACCCCTCATTTTTAGAGCATGTGCAATTTTCCCGGTTGATTTTCATGGGAATCATAAGATTAAAGTATTGCAATAGTCTTTACTAATGCAAGTGTTAGTGTGTGAATGTTAGCTACTCCTTTTCCTAGGCTGGTTTTAGCCGTTTTACTTCCCTAGTGTGGAATAATTCCTTTTATGTCTGAATATGAAAGGGGTTCAAAGTGAAACTCTATGCTGTACTAAAGTTCAATGCAAGAATGGGGGTCCATATCATATTTAAAGTAGGGTTAAGTGAGCTTAAAATGATTCATGAGTTTCATGCTAGATATCTATTCTAGCTGAACTTTGCCTAAGGATCCTATTTTTCATAAAAGGATACAGGAGAAGACTCTTGAAGTAAGTTTATTTTTGTATCAACAAGCACATTTAAGCTACTTTTTTTGAAGTTGACCAGCAAGTTTTTGAAAGCTATATATGGTTTAAACAGGCTACATGGTTGAATTGCATGGCATGTGGGAAGTACCCACATTCCTGTACCTCATCTAACTTTAGACATCCACAAGGTAGACATCTGTGTCTGATCTAGTCACTGAAATCTCCTTCATGCCAGGCAGTGGGGGAGTACTTTTTGGCACTTCTTCTCATTCTAATGTAGACATTTAGCATATGTCAGCTGCATCACATGTCTATAGCTAGGCAAGATGAACCTCACCCAGATTCTTTCACGAGCAAGGGCTCCTGTCATTGATTAGGCTAAGGATCTGTTTGGAGCTTAAGGAATTTGATAAAAGAACGTGACATTTGCATGTGCAAACAGGGTCTTGTAAATACAGAGTGATTAAACATTTGCCTGTATGTGCTCCAGTAAGTGGGATCCTAGTATATACACTGCCTAAGTGCAAGAAAACAGTTGGCGCAGTGTAAGTGCCATCTTCTAGTAATTTGTATTTTTGAATAGTTTTGAGATTAAAACTTGTGAAATTCAGATTTTATAAACATATTAGGGGTCCTTTAAGAAAATAATTTAAAAAAAACAATAAAAGGAAATAGCTGAAATACCGACCGGAATCTGTTTGTTTTCATATCTAGCAAATTCAGAAACTACGGAGAGAGCTGGTTGCATCACAGGAAAAAGTTGCTACCCTCACATCCCAGCTTTCAGCAAATGTAAGTATTTTTGCTATATGATGATAAACAGTACTTAAAACAAACACAGAATGCTTTTCCAGATCTGCTAATAGCTCTTATTCAATCCAGGTACCAACATCTGCTTTGAGAGAATTTTATTATTTATTTATTTTGATGTTTTTAAAATCAGTCATTTCATTAAAGATCCCCTTTGCCTCAACTTCAAGCAGAAGAAATTTTGTAATTAAACACAGTGGAAATGTCTTCAGTGGAAATGACTTGAGAGTTCTGGAAACAATAGTGGTTATAATGTTTTTTTGTTTTGTTACACCTGTTTCCTAAGGGGAATTTTAAATGTAATATTTAATGTCTTAAAATTTTCATTTGATTCACCAGAAGTAAGAGCGGCAGACTCAAGCTCAGTGGCACGAAGCCACCAAACTATTTTATTTAGCTATTAGGTGTATATATGTGTATATGTAGATGTATATGCACACATATATATGTATATGTGTGTGTATATGTATATGATATGTATATATACATATAACTGTATATAGACATATAAAATTTAGGTATTATGTATGAGGATGTACTCTCTACAGATCAGAGATCAGTAACAAACTGTGACTCACAGTAATGATGAGAGACTTTTCCGTTACATGTCATCCAAATGATCTGATCTTGAGTCATCATGAAAATTCCGTCACTGGAGTGGATATTAAACTGTCACAGTCCACGTGCTACTGCATTTTTTGAGACTGAAGAGCAATTTTTTGCTAATGTATTGAGTGATATACGCACTAAAAAAGCAACTCACATCAGCTTCATAAAGATGATGCAGTTTTCTGCAGGTTTTCTGCAGTGTGCTGAGCAAAAAAAAGAAAATTCTGATAAACACTGTATCAAATTTTAGCTAAAAAATTTAAAAAATATTTTTAATAATGAATTTGCCTTTCCTTCAATGTCTGCAAAATGAGTTGATTTGACTTTCACTGAGGTGAAATTACGGCTGGCAAGTGTGACAATGTAGACATAGCCAAATGTAGAAAAGTATACATAACTTACACATAAACTCCCTCTGGTTAGCAGTAGATTTGTCTGTGCCTCCACCTCCTGTAGAGTAGGAATGGAGGACTAGAAATTGCAGGCAACTATATGGTATAATTGTTTTCATGAATTTGTCAAACTCCATCTTGGCAAAACAGACTGAAAGAATGTCACTGATTGTTTAGAAACCTAATTGCCAGCCTAAAGTAAAATAGAATAATAATTCTTACGTCCTTTATAAAGTGCATTACAACCTGCTAATTAAACCTGATTAAACTATTAAAAAGGTGCTAGTAGTATTTTGGGGGTTACGGTGCTACATGAATCTGTGACCTGTAGTTTTGATAAACTGTACTTGGCTATGATTACACCAAGATAAACTGCAGTTTGTGCCATACCTGCCAACTTGGTTGTTGAACCTGGCTTGAATGTCAGTTTATGTTTGAACTTTAAATTACTGGCTTTCCTTTAAATCTCAGTTTAATATTTTGTGTTTATTCTTCAGAGTTGTCAGTGGGTTGTATAAGCAAGCATGCCTTAGGAGCTGTCTTCCTCCATTGCAAGGTGAACACTTCAAAGCAAAGCAAGAAGCTTAGGAACAGTGGCAGATGGTGAACCACAACTATATTGATCCTATCAGTGAGAGAGCAATGAATAATTAGATACTTTGGATGTGACAACAGCTCTGTCTGGTCCAGGTCCACTCTTTCCTCAGAATCAATTTAAAAAAGCCCCAAACTAAAAACAGGGAAACACAACCAAAGAAAGGGCATGAATTGAAGCTTTTGATAGGATTCATTATAGTTCCATTTTGCAAAGATAAGTCCTTCAAAATACAGCTAGATGGGAAGAACAATATACAACTCTGTATGGAATTCACATGCTGCAGTAACTGTGCTGGTGTAGAACTAATGGAAACTGGGCTATTTCACAGAGAGCTCCCTGCTGTTCCTTCCAATAGTCATACAGTACTGATATGAGTTATTGAACACATTATCAGAAAATAATGCAATATAGAGAATGTGAGCTAAAATCCTGTCTGGTTACTATGGTTTCAGATGGAGTTACCAGATAGTTATGGAGCAATCTGTAGTGAGTTTTTTTTAATGCAGTTCAGAATATAACTAGAGTTACCATTCCCGAGGAAAGCTGACATGTAGTTGCAAGAGAGTATCATTTTGTGGGTTTTTTTGAGAGAACAGTTTCCTGATGTCTTGGACAACTTTTAGAGTGCCTTTCTTCAAACATAGACATACTGAGCATTTAGATCTATAGCTACTGCCATTATTTTAAGGAAATTCATTAAAGAAATTCATTAATTCATTAAGGAAATTTCATTCCGTGAAGTAGTACTGTGTTCCAGCTGGGAAAATAATCCCTAGCGGTGTGAAACCTGCTTGTTCTCTTAGGACTGCCATATGTGAAAATGTGGAAAAGCTGCTCTTAGCTCTTCCTGCTCAGTTCAGGTGGATGCCGAACACCCACGAGTGTCTGTCTTTCTATATTGGCATAGATTTGCCCTCCAGTCTGTTTTGAGTTCTGAAAATAAACTAATGAAGCAGGCAATATTGGAATCCTGTGTTTTCGTAAATTCAAAAACTAAATTTTGAGTTGGACTATTCATTTGCAAAATTATAGCTAGTGTCTGTATCCTGGGAATGAGATTCCTTCTCTTGCATGTTTTAGAAGTAAAACATTGTAATCTTCATCTTTGATGGGTAGATTTTTACTTGGGCGATTCTTTACTTTCCTATCCTGAGAGCAACAAACTAAAATGAACATCAGAAAAGCTAAGCCAGCATGTCTCCGGTAGTCGTATTTGCTAACAAGTCTGTTGTTCCTCACATGGCACTTTTCTTTCTACAAAACCTGGTGGTGCAGCAGCTCTGTCTTGCCATGGAGAACACGTGGAAGCAGGCTGTGATCTGAGCCTTTAGCAAGCACAACCACAGAGATTCCTGCACTAACTCTGAGTGCCCTGTTAATGCAACGCAACACAAGGTAGTATTAAACAGAGGTATGAGCTTGATCCCTACAAGCAGTGGTGCCCTATTAGTAAACCTAAGATGTTTGCCTGCAGTAGGCCTGTGCTCAGATGCCTGTAGTAGAGCTAGTTTGGGAGCCACACTGTCAGTGATAACTGGGGACTCTCAGTACCATGCCTCATTTTACCGAGGAGGCAGAAAGATGGTTTGCAATTCTCTCCTTCCCTTGTTCTGAACAGCAAACACCAGCATATTTCTTCCTGCTGATGTGTTGAGAGTTGAAACATGACTCTCTTTAGTCTCCATCCTCTTCTAGTCACCCCAACAATGCTGTAATCTCTAATCCAGTAGCAAGGAGCAATAAAATAAAAGGGTGGCAGGGCGTTCTCTTACACAGCTGAACCCATGAGGCTGCTGTTTGGTGTGTTTTGGCCAGTTGTGTCTGATTTCTCCCCAGTTTAAGTTAGAAGTCATTGCCTATATCTCTGGCCAGTATTCCTTTGTGTGTGGTGAATTCTGCGCAGACTGTTTTCTCATAAAATTAGCTATTGTGGCCAAGTTTTCAAAGTCTAGTCCAAGTTACAATTAAATTGAGTTTGACCCTGAATTTGGTCCACGTTACAAAGAGAATTAGTCAAGCTAAAAATGGATAGTTTCATTTTGGTTTGGTTTTCACTCAAACTAATTCTGCTGTATGGGTGAGACCTAAGTTTGATGCGTTTAACTCATCTTGTATTGGTTGGGGATCTGGTCCCATGCAGGGCTGGAACCAGATCCCCACTATGCAGAATGCTGGGGGTGCAGTGAAGAATGATGTTGGTCTAGTTCAAAGGGTAACATTTTCAACATGACAGTTAAAAAAAAAATACATGTGTACATCTGCATTTAACTATTCTAAGTACCGTATTTGTAAACCCATATGTGCTTGCGTGCATACCTATACATGCATACCTGTCATATGTTACATAAATGTTAATTTAATCATGTTCTTTTGACTGTGTCAGCTACCTTCTAATCCATCTCTCTGGAGACAGTCCTTAAACTCTAAACCTGTAAGCGACCCTAAAGCTGATCCTGTTAGTACTTGGGTTTTTTAATGATGCCAGAAAAATCTCTCCTTTTTCCAAATCCCCAACATGTGGAATTTCCCTTAAAATTAAACTTGTCAGGAGCATGAAACTTAGTGGTTTCAAATTCTCTAGGCATGAACAAGGGATATAGATACCTTCATGATGAAAACAATCTTAAATGAAAACTAGATATTACTTTATAAGTTAATATTTTCAGGATGTTGTCATGAGATACTTTACAAAACCAAAGACTGAAAATCGTTGAGCACAGTAAGTCTGGTTCTAAGTTCTTTCTCTGCTATTTCTGGTACAGAAGATGTAAAGCGTGAAAGAAAACACTTCCACGTAAGTCCAAAGGGTCAAAAGAGACTCTCTAAGGACAATGTGTTAGTACTAATTCTGTCAGTCCTTTGAGCGCTTTATATGAATAAATTCTATGAAGTGTCGATTAAACATCAAGAGTAAAAATCGCCTTGAATATAGAGTGTATGTATAACCTTTGGTGGTATGGTCTGTGAAACTTAGCCTAATTACAGAATTGATACTTAGAAGCAAGCAATTATATACTTTTCACAAAGATCATGAGAGTGATTAACAAGTATCTGATTTAATATGACAAACTTATGACAAACCCAGGTGGGCTTTTAATTTTCATTAACTTGTACTGTCTTAGCAGTCTTATCTATAAAGTAAATACATGTTTTACATGGATATCATTTATCTCCTAATCTGAGAGATATATTTCACCAGTCCCTGGCATGTAAAGGAGAAATAGTCCTAATCTCAAAAGCTGGAATTTATCCATAATGAAGAAATCAAAAAGCACGTTTTGGTCTCTAAATGAATAATATTATTGTGACCCTCATTTTGAGTCACACTTGCGCTCCAGTAGGCTGGAGTCTGACTGAACAGTAACTCTTCTGCAGAAAACTGTTTAATCACTTTGCCTAACTTTCTGTGGATATATCCATCTCTGGCAGCCTCAGTATGTCTTCTGTGGTTGGTACCTTTTACTGACTAGAAAATTATTCAGGCATTTCTGGTGCCTTTGCTATAAATACAATCATCTTCTTAGCTTTAGTCCCGAGCTCTCCTGAATTTCTTTACTCTCAGTGTCTGAAAATAGGCAGCCGTTTCTTCCTCGCTGTGGTCTCGAGAAGGAAACTTACCTTTAAGAGCAAGAAGCCCTGTTCCCTCACAGTTTATCTCAGGCTTAAATTTGTTGTTACCATTTCCTTGATTGATAGAACTGAGTAAAAATGCTGTATGGAAGTGAAAAAAAGAGCATAATCCATCTCATTCCCACACTATTTGCATCTTTTCTTTACTTGCTAAGTTGCAAAAAATGACTGGTGACACTTCTGAAGTACATGTGTCATTACAAGTCTGTCGGGTTGCAAAATGACCCATTTTGTCAGGCCTTTGCTTATGTATTACTTTATTTCAAAACCTGTCAGCTGCAAGGTTGAGCATTTCTCAGGTGTTTTGGAAGCCCCTGTTGAGACATCTCTTACTTGCTTTCATTTATTATGCAGGTTTTGTTAACTGGACTCCAGTACTGCGCTTGATTTCAGCAGTTTATTTCGTTTGATTAACCCCACAGGGTTTTGCCTGTATATGATTAAATCCGTACAGGGTCTAGCTGCTGTTTGGATGCCTCATTTACAGTTTTTCTGAGATTCTGGCTTTTCCTCTACTGCTTGTTTGGATGTTACTGAGGGGCAAATCTCCCTCCTAATTAAGAAAGGGCCGTTTTCAGTTCAGCAAGCGTCCAACCAGCAGACTTCCCGCGTGACTGACAAGGGCTCAAATTCCTTCCAGCAGCCTGAAGCCTGCTTGTTCAGAGTGACTTTGATCAGTGCCTTGTAGTGTACAAAGCTGAAGGGTGCAGCCTTGCAAACCGTAGGAGCCCCAGGATGCCACTAGAAAGCGGAGGGGGCTCTTTGGCTGATGCTCTGGTTTGGCCAGCTCTGAACCACTATCCTGCAGCCAAACACCAAGATCATAGCAGGCGGCGAACAGAGGAGGTCAACAGATGTACAGTTGCTGCTTGCAGTCAGCCAGCTCCCTTCTGGCCTCTCACACCTCCTTTCATTCAGCCATGTCAGGTGGGAGGAAATTTCCTTATTTGCTTTTATTTCATAAGGTTGAACGCAGCAGTTCAGCTTGCAAAGCGCGTCACCCCAATAGTCTTTGGATACGCAAACATCACATTCAAGATGGGCTGTAAATCTAAAAGCAGGGCTATTTGGAGTTGGCTAGTGGGGATTTTTTATTAAGGAGGAAATGTTTTAAATCAAATCTGGTCATCTGACTTAGCACTGAAGTCACTCCCTGACCATATGTCTCCTTGGCTGTTTCCAATGGGAACTTCAGGTGTCAACAGAATGCAAAATTAATCCATATATTATGGATCTGCAAATTAACAACTGTATATCATCTATGTATCTAACATGTAGATCATGTTAAAAATGCATTTATTTTGCTGTAGGCATACTTACAATAATGTCCTATTACTTGACTCTAGCTCCAGTGTATATCCAAGCGCAAATGCTGCATTCAATTATGAAAATGTTTTTCTATGTTAGGAGTCATCTGAAGCACCTTCAATTTTCAGACTGTTTTGTATGGTATTCAAATGATGTATGCCATAAATGCAACTGCCATATGTAACACAGAGATTTCTGAGGTGTGAGAGACGGGCTGTAATACATGAAAAAAAATTTTTTTTCTCAATATTATCTCTAGAATGAAAGGATGGCTCTTTTTGGATAAAGTAAAAAATCCTCAGTCTCTGATATGAAAAAATCTTTAACAATTCAATCAAAATCAATTACCAAATTCATAAATGTAAAAGAAGTATGCAATTAGAATTTTAAAATTCTAATGACCTTTGTTTAAAGTCACAGTAGCTTCTTTCATCTATTTCAATTGTTTGACATTTTCAAATAATTTTGAATTTGCTTGTTTAAATACAAAGTCTGATCTTATATGGGAATATGTGTTATACATACATATGCACACATATAATTTTAAGTAAGTTTAGCCTTTTCAAACTAACTTTTATTATTTTGTAACATAGTATTTCTGTTGGGACAAATCTGTCTGGGAATTCAACAATTAATAGTTCCCTTGACTGATGAATAAATAAGTGTTTTTTACCTTGGGAAACAGTAGCACAGTTTATCACTTTAAAGGTTAACACTCTGTATTTCATAGAACAGTGTTCTGTTACAATAAACATTTAAGATAATGGATGATGCAATTGCAAGTTATTTCTGGAATAGTGGTCAGCTGGTGGGCCTTTCGATTATGACTCTTTAATATTAGCAAATAAAAACTTCATAGTCTTTATCTCAAATGAATTAGGAGAAATCCATCATCATCTTGATCCCATTATGTTTACGACTGAGATAATATATTCTATCATGGGCTTAATTTGAGTAAGAATCTGTAATTGTGACATGGCTGTCTTTCTCTAGAGACTTTCACGCTATTACATGATAGTTTCAGGGATGCCTGGTGTCGTTTGTAATGATGCTTTTTGATTATTTTTCGTGTAATCAAACTTCAGCGCAATATATGCTGAAGCTGTAGCTAAGGAATGGGAAAATACTTTGTACATATATACAGTTATGTAATAAGGAACTGTAGCTACCACTGTATAATTGTGAAAAAATGATAGAAGTAATGCATAATTAAGCAAGTGATTCCTCTCTTCGAGCCCTCAATACCCGTTTTTAGTCTCACGGCAAGGCAGACACATGGGCCATCAGGCTAGCCACAGGGTTTTTCATGAGGCAGTGAACAGAGCGCTCCATTAGCTTCCTGTTAAACACATGTGACAGAGACATTTGCCCACAGTTCTGTGATAGCGCATCTGCTCCACTTCTGATGGTGTTCTGGGTCGGTTGTCGTCAGCGTCACAATTCAACCACCACAGATAGTCTGGAGGCTTATAATATGCTGCTAATTATTTCAGTAGAAGTACGCTTCAAAACTACTGTTGCTAAAGGGCAGTTACTTTTTTCTCCTCAGAGCGACAGAGCAGTGGGAACAGCCAAAGTCTGCAGTTTCCAAACCGACAAGAGTAACCTTATATCGACTGATAAGTGTCAGATTTGTATTCAACACATATGCTGAGTTCATTTTATTTAAAATTATAACTTCAAGAATATAGCCTAAGCAATATATGTTAAGCCAGGAATATATACAGTTACTACTTAATCCTTAAGAAATTGCATATGTATCTAGGCTCATGTTTATCAAAAGTTAGTCCTTGGGGTACATATTCTTTACTGAAAGAATTATCAGTAAGACATGAAGTATAATCTAGATCCTCATGTGTATGCATAAAGCAGATGGTTTGACCACTATATCCATACATAATTAAATAAATTATTTGCTAATTGTATCATTCACTGTCATAAGAAGGAGTTTACAAGATACTGAAATCCCTATAGCAATGGGGAATGGTTTACACAACATAAAAGCCACCTGACAACATAACAGTTCTGAAGTGGAGGAACAGAAGTGGGCTACTGTCATATATCTGATCTTCTTTTTTTATTTGAGGAATAAAATACAGAGCAAGGTGGCAAAAACCTCTTTTCTTTCTCCTAAGTGCATAGCAGAAAACTTTTTGGGCTATGTCTTTTTCTGATTATTCTTCTGACCAATACCATCAGGCACATTTGAACAGTTTTAGCTATGTTTGCACAAGCATGCAAATTTGTACCTGAAAAATTTGACAGGCACTGTGTGTGTATACTGGTGTACTAAAAAGAAATAAATTTTCCTAAGGAGGAAGCTCAGTTAATCCATTTGTGCATATAAATATGGTCTCTCTGAATTACATTTCCAAGTGTATTGTAGTATCTATGTTTGAAAACTTTGCCTATTATCACTCTTGAAATTGAAGAGTGAAAATAAATATTTCCTTCTGCTTTTACTGTTTGGTTTTGTGACAGGAGATTTGGGCTTTTGTGGCTTTTCATAAAAGTTAAATTCTCATTTTCCGTTAGCTGTACAACCTAGCTTAGCTTGGTGATTTCTCTCTGAACCCTTGCCCTTCTCTGCCTGCAAATCTAAATGTAAATTAGAACGACAAAAGAGTTGGACATAACCTTTGTGTATGTTTTGCTTGCATAGAGTATATGTTGAATGTTGTTAGAAAATAGAGTGAAGCTTTTTATAAGAAGGCATTTTTTAATCAGTTTCAGTTTTATCACTTTTCTCATTGAAAAATAGGAGTTACAATTTTCAAGATTGTCTTTTATATATACATATAGAAACACATGTATAAATACTTATACATATATATGAATATGTATAATAAAATCAATATATTAATATATATAATAAAAACAATATTTGAGAAATAGACCAAGCAATGACATTTTATAAAAGTAATCACGATTCTTTTGTTTGATTCCATGGATTCCTCTGGAGTGTTTTATTTAGGAGCCTAAAACTTTCCCTTTAAGATAAAGTACTTGAATTCCTCTTCTGAAGTGTTCAGTAATTGAAAATAATTGTTCCTGGACTTCTATTTGGAAGGTGACTTTTTTTGGCCAATACATCACTAAAGTCAAAGCAAGGCATTAAATCTATAATTTGTTTCCAGGCAGAGATACCTAAGCTAATCTCCTTGCAGGCTAAAGAAGCCTGAGGACTCCTGTACTAACTTGGCTTCTTCACATACCCAAGTTAGTTCATTCTGAGTTTAAAGCTAATACAAAAGAGTTGGAGATGATGAGCTTGGAGGAAAAAAATAATAAAATAGATATGGGAGAAAGCCCAGAGTGGGAGTACTGGGTTTAAAAGTCCCAATTTTGTTTGTCTAGACAAAATATATGAAACATTCCTCATATTCTTGAAAGTTTTAAAGTACATTTAAGACCCCTTGTCCCAACAAATGTTTTCTTCTGTTTCTTTCATAGGCTCATCTAGTGGCAGCTTTCGAAAAAAGCTTAGGAAATATGACCGGTCGATTGCAAAGTCTAACAATGACAGCTGAACAAAAGGTGCGTTTACCAAAGCAGATGCTCTAATGTGGAAAATAGTCATCAGATTTTATTAGAGTTTTGTTTAGAAAACACTGAAAGGGAACAGGGACAGCTGTGACAATAAGACAGACAGATCTTTCTTTAATAGCTGTTCTGATCAAATCTTCATAAGGTTCCAGGAGAATAAAGCTGTGCAGCATCAGGTTTACCCAGACAATATCATAGAATAGTTTAAAGATAAAAATCTTTCGTTTCCAGTTTTTAATTAAAACGTGTGGCTCTAGGTTTAATCCATATTGAAAGATCTTATAACAAAGACTTGTCATAACGTACTGGAGTACTTCATTTGAGCCTGACAACATTGTCAGAAAATTAAAATTATGGGAAGGAAAAAATGTTAAGAAGAGAAAAATGACTCCATTCAGAGTGTTAATACAGGTTGGCTATCCTATTCACTAAAAAACAGCTTTGTTTTTCGCTATGCTGTTGTGACTGTTTTGAAAAAAATCTAAACCTGATAGCTAGTGAATTTAATATGAGGCTTTGTACCAAGCTCAGGACTAAGAGGGTGCAAGTCGTTCACCTGTCTATCAAAATAACATTTCACAGTCTGGTCAAGCACCATCAAATGAAATATGGTAAGATTCATTGTGAACTGGGTAGGAAATAATTGTATTGCTTTCCTTTTTTCATCTTAAGCAAAACACCACAATGGAATTTTATTAAAACCAAAACATTGGACTATTTTACAAAGTATAATTTCCCTCAGAATGTTCTCCTTTGAGAAGAGATTAAGCAGTGACATTGAAACAAATCATCTCATAAGCAAGCTTGTCTCCCAAAAGATTTGGAACATGTCTTTTTCCTTCTCTTCTTTTCTCTACTGTTGAGATTAAATTCCGTTAATCCTCATTATATAAATAAGGGCTGGAAGAACAGATTTAATGCAGCTGTAATAAAAGCTATTTTTTAATTAAAATTGGCTGTGCATTCCAATATAGAACTTGCTGCACTGAAGCAGAGTAATTTCCCTTTAAGTTATAGGACAGTTAATATTAAACATTTTTTAGTAATTGATGTATTGCTTAGCATTTAAAATTTTTTGAAAGATACGGAAATTCAGGTTAAGATTTGTCCAATAAGCAGCAGCAAGACATGCTAAAGGATGTAATTTAAATTATTTCATTGTACTTTTGGCAATAAAATTTGGAGGGGAGTAATTCTTAACTTTATAATGAATATTCAGTTTAAGCCTCCTTTTAGGTTAGTCTTTATCAATAGAATGTTTTCTTCTCCTTGAAATATCACAATATTTTATATAGAATAAATGCAAAAGGATACGTTAATTGAGTTTAATAGCTTTGCAGAGAAAATATGCATTCTACTTGAAATTAGTGTTGCTTTACTTTCACCCAAACAATTCTGTGGGCTTCAGTTTGACCACTGTTATCTTGTCATTTTTTTTAGCTTAGACACACATTGTTCTTGTGCCATGTATTTTGAAACTCTCTTTGCTTTTCCCACAGGAATCTGAGCTTATAGAGCTGCGTGAAACCATTGAAATGCTGAAAGCCCAGAATTCTGCTGCACAAGCTGCTATTCAAGGAGCCTTGAACGGTCCTGATCATACCCACAAAGGTATGCTTTTGTCATTAGTAAAATAAATACGGAGCTTCTCCCCAGAGAAAAGCTAAGTCACTCCTTTCCTGTTGTTTTGGGGACTCTGTTGCAAGGGCAAGTGCATTCTGGAGTCAGTGCTAGGCATACTTGTGGTATTTGCACAGCTGGGAACCTTGCTTGCCCTTCCTATTTGCCACAGAGTTCCTGGAGTCTCATCTTCTCAGAGCTGTGCGGCCTGGAGTCAGTCACTGGGTATCAAGAGTTAACCCTGTTGCCACAGTTGTATATTGACGTAAGTCCCAGGCAGTAGTGAAGTGCTATGATGAAACATGGATATAAACTGGAATCCAGAACAAGATATAGCTCTGAAAATTATTGTACTTGTTAGTGAGAGGTGGACTGACATTTCTGTTTATTCTAGAAGTATCAAATCAGCGGAGGAAAGCAGGCATTTTAAATTTCAGATGCCGAATTAATTTGTCATTGCAGTTGGACAGACATCACATGATAAATACATACTTCAAAAATGCCTGTTGATAAGCAACAGCAAAGGAATTACTTGAGGAAGAAAAATGATAGCAGCACTCATTTTCGAGAGTGTCATTGATCTTTCTTTAAAGAGGTCATTATTTAAATGTTTGCCCTAAGGTCATTTTATTACATGGCTTGAGTATAGCAAAGCTAACTTCTAGGAAGCAAAAAATAATCTAAAAAGTAATTTCCCTTGGTATTGGTGGTTATAGTCTGCAAGAATATTTTCCAGTGATTATAATATAGCTATTAGAGACTTTTAAGAAATTGAAACTCAAAAGCCTCAGCAACTATTTCTAATATTCTCCACTTTTTGGTTATTTTATTATTTCATTCCTTTTTAATGAACTCCTGCCTGCCTATTTCCATCATAGTGTATTAGAAAGTAGCATCTGAACTCTGATTAGTCCTGCTACAAGTCAAGTAGTGCCTATATGCTTCAGAAAAAGAACTGTTTAAGTAGTAGATGGAATGGTAATAATTCAAGTAATCCATCTGTAACAGAAACTGTTTAGCTGTGAGGTTATGCCTGCATGGATTGCTGTGCGGAGTCATTGCCTTCGTGTCAATAAAACCCCAGTTCAGAGAAGCACACAAGTGTGAGCCTAATTGTATACATCCCCATTGACTCCCATGTGGTGCCTCACAGGCTGAAATAGCTTGAATCCATGCCACTGTAAGGATCAATGCCATTTATGTGTGTTTAGGCTCCCTTTGAAGAGGAGGATGCTGCATAAATACAGGAATGATTATTATATTGAAGCAGAGGCTGTATCACATGGACAGATGGCTTTCACAGTATTTTCTTTTCTTTAGATTTACGTATAAGGCGGCAACATTCTTCAGAAAGCGTTTCCAGCATCAACAGTGCTACAAGCCATTCAAGCATTGGCAGCGGTAATGATGCTGACTCCAAGAAAAAGAAAAAGAAAAACTGGGTAAGTGCTCAGCAGGTTTAAACCTATGTTTCGGCTATTATGTTGTTTCCTAGTGCCTGAGTAGCATAATGGCCCATTTCATCTACAGTATTCTTGTGGGGCCAGATGGATATGAAGCAATTCACTTGTACCCATACTGTGACACTACCAGCAAACTAAAAATTGTTGAATACCAATGGGGATTTATTTGCATAAGACAAGATCATTAAAAAAAAGCCCTTAAAAATGACCTTAACAACAGCTGCTATGACCAAAACCATCTCTGGACCACAATGAAACCCTGTTCTACTTTTCTTTCAAATTCAAAGGCTTGACTCAAAGATGTCACCCAGCAATGAAGGGAGTTGAAATCTGTTAATATTCATGTAAAGTTAATATGGTGTTTAAAGAAATTAAGATGCTTCTCAATTGGAACACACAAATACCAGATAGTGCTAAGGGTTTAATCAAATACTTTCAATAAATAATCAGAAAATGTTTTTGTTGTTTTAAAAATATTACCTGCATAAACATTTGTTTTAAAATACTGATCAGCCTTCATTCCCTTGATTTGTAATTCCACACTCTTTCATGTTTCTGCAAGGTGAACTCTAGAGGAAGTGAGGTGAATATAAACCATGGAAAATTTGGCATGCATCTATAAAGAACCCTATCTTGGCATGATTGCTATTTATTTTGGCAGTAGGCTTTTATACCTTCTAAAAACAGATTATCCTGTATGTCTTCTCAGTTTGTCTCTATTCATTTTAATCTCAAAGTTTAGACTATAGAAAGGGGGAGTGTAGCCAAAATCCATTTCTTTCTCGTTAGATATCATGAGCTGGAAAGGACTTAAATAATGTTTTTCTGATCGGTGGTCACACTCCCCACTCTGCAATTATACCATGGAAATAAAATGTTTGAGTACCTCATTTTTTATAGGGGAATCGGTTTGTCATTGAGTTCTATACAATTTTAATCAGAACAACTTTCTGAAAACAAGAACAAAAACCAAACACATTTTCCTAATACGAGCAACTTCTATATTTAGACAAAGGTATCAAAGAATGGGTTAGTTAAAATTCACTGCAAACAAAACTGTTGGCTCCTGAAATAAATGGCTCTTTGGCTATTCTGTCCCTTTTCAATACTGGGTAAGAGCTTCTAGAGGGAAAAGGCAACGCTTGTACATTCGGAGAACTTACTACTCTAAAGGAAACTGCAGCAAAAAGTATATATATATACCTTTCAGCTAACATTCTTCGCAGCAGTACGATAAAGCAAACCTCATGCCCCAGCTTAAATCCTCTTGCTTGTGATCCAAACAATAGCATTCGAATAGTTTGGCCGTTCAAATTTTTAACAGAAAAGAAAATTGGCAAACCCGGTAAATTGGACTTGTCTTTTAGCATTTAATAACAGCAGTGTCTGCCTGTACCTAGATGCAAAGTGGTTATTTAAAGCCAGCCACCTTGAAGGGAATGCCATGGGAATGGGATTCCACAGAGGATTAATGGTTTTAAATGAGCACCCCTCTCCCATTGCCATACCGCTCGGTCCTGCACTTCTTAAGTAGCATTAAGTTTGCGCTGCGCTGGATTAATAAAATCAAACAAAACACTGTATCATGTTTTTAGAGATACTGTGTTGCATATGTTAATACCCTGCTTCTGTATACTGACCTCAGGCAGTGGCTAGGATGGCATCTGCAAACTAACTCTTCAAAACATGAGCTGCACAAAAATTGCCCAGAGGAGGAAAATAATACTGCTCTATGTTTGTTTTCCAGCTAAGAAGCTCTTTCAAACAGGCCTTTGGAAAGAAGAAGTCCACCAAGCCTCCTTCCTCACACTCCGACATAGAAGAGCTGACGGACTCCTCTCTCCCTTCATCACCCAAACTGCCCCACAGCTCAGCAGAGTGTGGGGCACCATCAATGAAACCATCACAGTCAACATCTGCGTAAGTCTCTGTCCTCACAAACCTTTCCTGCCAAATGGCAGGACTGTGAAATAGACCTCCTCAAGCGTGGCCAGTTGCACTTCAGAAACCATTGCCAACAGGATCTTTTAATCCTTTGCTCCATCCATCTGCCAGTTCTCTCAAGACCTTTGTTCCTATTTAGACCCTACTTTTCCAGCAGCTGTTTCTTAGGACAGTTCTGTCTTCCTTTTACAACCTTTACCCAAAATATCTAGTGGTACAAACTTCTTTCCAAATGAATATCCAAGATACTTATGTTCTGTTTTTCCTGCACCATTAACTACTTTATAATTTCCATTTAGTAAAGGCCAAATACTATAGCTTCTTTTCTTCAGGACACACTAAAAAATGTCTTATTATTTTCCTGCTAGCTATGAATTTTTCCCAGATGTTCATCTCTTCTGTTATTACTTTCTAAACTTCATAACTATTAATTTATATAATTTTTTATCTATTTCGCCTCTTTTTTCTGTTTGGAATTTATTGCAGGATTTTACTTTTTAATTTTAGCAAATCAACACTTTATTGTGTCAGGGCCAAGAATCAGCCATTAGCAAAAATTTTATTTCTTCATTATGAAATCATTGCTTTTTGAGATCTAACACAGCCTTCTTACAGAATTCCCAGTTCCCATTCATATTCTTCTATGTAGTTTTTTCATTGTGGTAAACTCACAACTTTTTCCAGTTTGGGGAAATTAGCTACTGGAGCCTGCCTTGCTTTCCTTGTCTTATTTGAGAATAATCAGGTCACAACTGTTTTTCCTTAAGTGTCCAGCAAATTCTAGTCTAGTGACTGATTGCTGAGGTGTAGAATATAATTTTTCTATGTTAGGTAGGTGCCTTTTATGTTTAACTTTTTATAGACTCTAATGATTTTTATTACCAGCTACATGAGTTTGCTGGCAAATATTCCCCCAGAGAAACCCCTCCACAGTAAGTGTTTTTCTTTCCACACATTCTGTACAGACTAGTAAGGAATAACTCATCTAAGTCTCTAGTTTTGTTGGGTGTTTTATAGGAAGCTCACATTATTATGGTTTGAGGTGTATGTGTGTGCTGCAGGGAGAGTTTTTACATGTTTAGGAACCTTGAGTCTGATTCATCATCAGCTTTAAGATCAATAGTAAAAGCTTTAATAGGAATCACCATCTTGTTACTGCTTTTAATCTTACTGATCCTAAGCAGAACACTCTTCTTCAAAAAACTTATCTACACAAGTAGTTTCAGCTAATCTATTACCATTTCTGATTCATAGATCTGCTTTCATAACCTTAAACTGTTTCCTTCCATCCAACCCTGCTTCTTTTCCTCTTTGATGTGCTCTCTAGATGTATTGGTATTGTCTTGAATTTATCAAGGGCAAACCACATGTCTAGTCTTTTATCCCAAACTCTTTGCATGCCTATTTTGGTCCTGAATCTTAACTTCCTAATTCTGTCCAGTTCACAGCCTTCTCGTTTTTTCCTCCATAACATTTATAAATACTGATCTTTCTGATCTCATTTTTTCTTATTGTGACCTTGCTACGCAGAATGACATAGACTCCTTCCCTACTGCCGGGAGATCACATAAAATATATTTATTTAGATTAATTTCTATGTCTGTTGTACTGATAACATTACTTTCTTTGGAAGACTCTGTTTTCCATTACATCATTTAACCTTCCTTTGCCTTCAAGACTTCTCATAACTGTCAGCAGCCTCTGTTCAAAGATCATGACTCAGCTCCCTTTACCCAAAGCAACCTACTGATTTAAAACCCCTGAGATTATAAAAAAAAAGTAAAATTCTGCTTTTCTAACTACTCACTTTAAAACTTTGTCTAGAGTCTGATCAGGTTTCTGAACTTCTTTCTGTGACTGCTCAGAATGCTAACTTACCTTTTTGTTTTTCTTGCTTTTGGTGCAGTCTGAACTTCTTATGTTATTTTACAATTGTAGGAGCTGAATGTTGAAGAGCCCTGGAATATTCAAAAGAGAATTTGATTCATACGTTCTGTTTCCATTCCGCTTATGTTACTAGTCTAGATAGCTTCTGCCTGCTTCTTCCAGAACCATAGCGTTGTTTCAGATCTGTTTCACTGTTATCTTCTTTAAAGCTGGCTTGTCAGAGTCTTTTTTTCCATCCCTCCTCAAAATGTACTTTTGCAAAAATGCCAAAAAGAAAATAGCCAAAAAATACATACATGACTTCCCAGCTGTCCAAGTTGTTGTGTAAGATAACATGTGCAAGTAAATAAAATTTTGTATTGTACCTCTTCCTAATACTTCATTTCTTATTTGATTAGTGCAGGCATGGTTCTTCAAACCAAGAACTGTATCATAATATTTGGAAAAAATCCTAGTATATATGCCTTTATTCATTTTTTGCTCACATTAAAACTATTGTGCATGTTGTAAATTATATTCATTATTTTCCTTCTTCAATTTGCATACTTTTTATTTGCCACAAGCTTCATCATCTTCCCTTTGCTTATGGTTTCTTTATATTTTCCTTGATCTTAGTCTCATCTTCTAAACCATTGCCTTTTACTTTCTTCCACTTGCATCTGTCCAATGCGTGTGTATGCAGGTCATCTCTAGTCTGGGCACCAAAGAAAAGGCAAAATGGTCATGTGATCTACAAGCATAGATCCTGGTAAAATTGAGTGTGGGGCATGGAATTGTATCTCCAACTGCTGACCTGAAAAGTGTTGCATTTTTCTTTCCCAAAATGCATTTGCATGCATTCTGGCAATTAAAAGCTGGCTTCTGTTTCTTGTTTGTACATTAGTAGTAACAATCATAATAATAATACTTATTATTACAAAATGTTTTTCATATTTAAATTGTTCTGCAAACATTAACTGTTTATAGTGACAGTAATAAAGAGCAAATAACATTTAATGAATTGGCTGAAAATATTGTTTAGTGTAACAATGTATTCAAAAGTCAGTGCTTTATTTTCTACTGGTTCTATGCTGTGCAACAGATCTAAGCCTGATTATGATACTTAGAGGCAAGACAGAATCTGACATGAGAACTGGACAGTTGCTGGATCCTTAGGCTGGTCACATTTCCATCTTTTCTCACAATATTATGGGTTATTCCCTTAAAATTAATGCTTATGAAAAATAATCATGTGGTGATTACATTTAATCCCTTCTTTAAGGAGAAAAATTGTAATTTCAGGAACTGTACATTACCAAATGACAAGCTATCGGCAAAAATGTCAACCATTACCAATCAACACCTTTACAGATTAAAATCTCTTAGATCATAAGGTCAGGGACTGTCTCTTTGTGTGTTGTGCAAAACAAAGAAAACTGTTGGTACCAAACACTTAAACTTCTGTAGTGTAATTTGATCAGCTTACTTCTGTTCTGACTATTAATACTTAGGAAAATTGTAACCTTTGCACCAAAGAAATGATGAAGAAATAAGATCAAATTAAAGACAATGGATGATACACACTTGAAAGAAAATATCTAAAAAGTTTTTTAACAACTTTTTTTCACCATAGGGAACTATCTTAGTAAACTGGAAAGATATAAAGCAAGCTGATCATTTCATCTGGAGAAGGTTTTTTTTCCATTTTTAATTTGCAGTTTGAGCCTTTTCATGTTTCTTTGATAAGAGTCTCTCTTCACTCATAGGTTTCACCAGCAGCAAGCATTTTTTGCACTTTGATATTTAGTAATGACACTGCTTTGGGGAGAGAACCTTCCTTTAATCTCCTGCCTGTTTCCTGCTCCTCTTTAGGATCTGTGAGTGCACAGAGGCAGAGGCTGAAATTATTCTTCAGCTGAAGAGTGAGCTGAGGGAGAAAGAGCTAAAATTAACGGACATTCGTCTTGAAGCCCTCAGCTCTGCACACCATCTGGATCAGATTCGGGAAGCCATGAACCGCATGCAGGTCAGTACAGTAGCCTAAGTGATGACGGGGTGCACACCTCAAGTGTGCTTGGTGTATTTCCTTTCCTAGTACTTTATTCCAGTTACCCCAAAAGTATCAATATAAAGTAAAGCAACAGATTGACAGTACTTCAAAAAGATGGGTATGGTAAGTGTTCACCTTATAATAATAAAATGATATATATTAACAACCAAAATGTGTTTAAAAGATATGGAAGAAGACATAATCCATGCCCATAGGATATTTGTAATCAAAACCCTCTGGCTGGGGAAAGCAACTTGACAGACAAGCAGATCACAAAGTGATTTCTACAGAGCTTTCATTACTTGGACGGAGTGTGTGTGTGGAAATATGTGCATACTCTATCTTCGCTTCTAATTTCTAACCCAGCCATAGCCTGCAGAAGCAAAGTAGGTAAAATTAGACTAAATTATTGTATGCAGCATTGCTAAAATTTCACTCCTTAATTACTTATGACACTTTTCCACATCCTCCTCTGAACACATTTTTATCAAACAACTTTCACCTGGATGAAAGGATGCAGAAAAAAAGGACAGTGTTCTTTAGCACAGCACGGAGCTTCATGTGACTCAGTTCTGTTGCCGACACATAAGTGTCTAGTGTCACATGGGGTGTCCAAAAGTATCCACAATATCCACACAGATCTGATGAGTATGACATAGGTCCTGTAGATAGATCTGTGCCCTTCCAAAATGACAGGTGAAATATGTAGGACGTCCCTGAAGGCACTAGAAGCATGTATTTGGGAAACTGAATCAAGGCCAATGGGGTAGGATTCAGCTTGAGATTAGGACAGCTGTATTTACATGTCTATGTATGAGCTAGGTGACTAAGCTGCTGTTGTTTTCAGTGGAGCTCTAGACATGCAGTAGTGGGGCCTAGCGAGCTATCCTAACATAGGTTCATAGGGTGAAATTTGGTTGCCTAAACATAAGCACCTAGTACTGTTTGAACCAGCCTGAGGTATCTACACAGGACTTGAAGTTTTAACATTTGACTGCTGGAAGACCATGCATACAATGACACTAGAAAGCCACGTTTACACAGTTGAATCCAGCCCACGGGGCTTGTCAGCTGAATTGCTCTGTGATCAGTACTTAGGCCAGGTGCACGTGTAGGCACTTATGTATAGATGTCACAGTGGCTGATTTCATTACTACAGGATGGTCAGCTTGCTCCAATTTCTAGCCTTCTTATTTATCTTGTGCCTATAGCACTCAGCCACACCTTTCAACATGTACAGTAGCTGCCAGCCTCCCAAATGCTCAAACCACTAAGTGTCAACACAGATATGAGATATTTGGCTGAACTTCAGTTAAAGGGAAGAATAATCAAGAACTGAGCTGTAAGTAAGGGTTTCAATTTTAGAAAGATAAATTTGGGGAAACTGAAGTTAGAAAGTCTTCTGGCCTAAAAACCTCTTGAATGTGAATGAGATGAGTAAAAGCATGGAATATCCTCAGGCCAAAGGTTCAAAAACATTATGGAAGCATATCTCCAGCAAGAGGACTGCTCCAGAATGGATTAGCTATATCAAGACGCTAAAAAGGAATTAGGAGTAAGCAGAGAGATTACTGAGAATACAAACAAGGAGATTGTTAAGTCAACAAGTGTGGACACAGTGGGAGAACAGTGAGAAGCAAAGCCAAGCTAGGCCTGGTGAAAGATATTGAAAGGAACAGTAGAAATTGTATGGATTTTAAAAGAAGAAAAAAATGACATTATTCTGATTTAAAGATAGCTTGTTAAAGACAGTTTGATTGTGGCACAAAAACTAAATGAGTACATTGCCTCAATTCTGAAAGGATGATGTTGGTCAGAGAAGGGAGGGCTGGCTAATGAAAATGAGGGTGTGAAAAATGGGAGTTACCACAGTGGCGAGCAAAACAAAATTTAAAAGATTTTAAAAGATAAAAGGATACCCCATTTGAGAGAACTGAATGCTCTGCATCTCAGAATTAAGGAAGAAGTAGTTACAGGACAATTACAAATCCACTGGCAAATAGTTTTAATCCATCAAGTTATAAATGGTACTGTATGAAGGGAGAACAGCTAATGTGGTTTGCTGCAAAAAGGAAAATACTATTATCTGGATGTTATATATCTATATTTTTCTGATCACAGCAGTTGTAAGGGCTTTTTAGCAAATACTGGAGATGAGAATAATTAAAGAATAACTGGTAAGTGAAAAATAGGATAAAATGTAGAGAGGTTTACCAACGGCAGATAATGCCTAATAAATGGGTTTAGTTTACCTTTGGTTAACAGATCTTCCAGACAAGCAATATGCAGAAGAGTACTCACCTGTCTGGACGTAAGAGTAGAATATAGTTACTTGCAGTAGTGAAGGACAGGATGTGAAGGCATATAGCGAAGGGACAGAGAATCTTTGGAGTCTCCAAATTCTGTGGCATTTTGCAGAACTGATGGGCATTGAGAAGAGGAAAAAGTGGGGTTGGTGGGAAAGGTATATGAACACTGTACATATTCAAAGCACCTTAAAAATCTAAAGCTCAGCTGAATGGAAAACTGCTGAAAATTGTGTAACTAATCAACTTATGTTGTGGACTAGATTGATATCACATGACTCATTTCACCATAGCTTTATTCCTCATTTGAACCTAAGACTAAACTGGTGCATTCATTATTACATTCTGTCAGTATTTTGCTGGTTTGTCCCTTTCCTCTCACTTTTTCTCTCCTTTGCCTGTATGATCTAATCATTCTGTAGCAGTTGCATTTTTTTTTTGTGATGCTATCCCTTATGGTTTTACTTGTATGATGTGGCTGAACAGCCTTCAAAAAAGGATAGGACTTTTAGCAGAGTGTTAGTGAATGTGGAATTAAATTTGATGTGCAAAACCATCTGCAAGAATAAGCAGTTGCTTTGTACTGTGCTTCATGAAGTGACTGAAAACTAGATTTAGCTGGTACTGGGCTATGCTCAGGCAAAATTTTCATTTTATTATTGTACATTCAATGACCACTTGGCACCACAGAGGATTTAGCTAAAAAAAAAATTCCTAACTCTGCTGATTCATCTGTCACTGTATGTTTTCATCAAAGAGGTTTAGTTGGCCTTTATGTGAACAATCCCATGTCTGGATGATCAAAAACTCTTTTCCGATATCAAGAAGGATTATGAAACTGTTAAAATATCAATTTCTAATTGTCCATTTTTAATTTCGGTGCTCTCCTGTGAAGTTATTGCTTAAATTGTACATTCAATGGCAGTCATCATTTTCTGTGACTTTAGAGGATATGTCAATACATATCCAAAATGTTAGGAATAACTTTCTTAGCTGACTGTTACCTAAGATATTTGATAATAAAAAATAGCACTCTAAAATTGGGAGTAGTTGGGAAAATTCTCCCCATACCTGTAGTATAGCCAACTGTACAATAAACACAGGGCCTTCAAGACTATGTTGGTTAGTAACTGTCTTGAGGCAAAAGCTAAAACAAGGTTGTAGGGCTTTTCCCTTCATTCCGGAAGTGAAGGCAATCCACTTTTCACTGACTAGGTTTATACTTTTGCTTTAGTGCCACATACTGCTGTGGAGCTGCTAAACCAATTGGCTCCTGCTTGTGAACAGCAAGCACCTGAATATTCACCCCCAGTGGTTTTCTGAAACAATAACCTCCTGTGTTTTTATGTTGGTTTCTTTTGAGTACAGAATGAAATTGAGATACTGAAAGCTGAAAATGATCGTTTAAAGGCAGAGACTGGTAATACTGGAAAGCCTGCCCGGCCGTCATCAGAGTCTTCAAGCAGCACATCATCTTCTTCATCACGGCAGTCACTAGGACTTTCTCTGAACAATTTAAACATCACAGAATCTGTTACATCAGGTAAATATATTTTGTGTACTTGCATGCCTCAGTAATAATTTATTATTTTTCATCCTCTTAATAGGCTATATATAAAAGGCATGTCTGAAACTTAAAATACCTCATATTGCTCATGTGAACATCAGATCTTCATTCACTAATGACGATGAGGAACAGTGTTGGCAGTCATTTATGAAAATGTGACTTTTAGAAGGGTCTGAATAATAGTAACAGCTTGTTCATTTTATTTCTTTAGTTCCTAGCAACGGTACTCTTTGACTCCCTAATTTACAATACTCTTTGATTATCTGGGGTTTTTTTGATTACCTGGTTATTTGATAAGAACAATATCTGTTGTAGTATACATGAGAACTGTACCAGTATATTGTCTTGTCCATATGGGACAAATATGAGCACAGTACATTACACTTCCCTTTTTAATTCACAGACCTTTTGTCGTTAGGTTAGGTCCCGTAATATCATTGCATATTTTAAGCTGGGGAGGAAGATGGTCTCAGTTAGTGTTATCTCCTAATAATTTTTTGTGTGGTATAGCTAGTTAGTGTATGTTGGATCAGATCACCATTTATCACAGGAACCAAACACTGCCTGGCTCCCATATTAAGCACGCCCATTGTCTTCTGTGAATGAGAGAAGGCATGCAGAACTTTGGTCCACATCCTGAGCGTTAACATTTGGTTATTTTCCATGCCATAGAGTTTATGATAATAAGCCTTTGACACTTGTTTTGATAATGTGGCCAAGAAACAGAAGTACTGTATCTAATGTTAGAACCATAAGCATAGCAAAAGCAAAGCAGCACTTATTAATGTAGACCCCATAGAAAGTATAATGCAATCTCTGGAAGCAATAAAATGTGGTTAATAATTATTGAAAGAGTCTAGGCAAGAGTTACAGCTGGGAATGTGCCAAACTGCCTGACTATAATTTGAGTTGGCAGTTAGTCATAGTATCTTGCCAGTCATTGATTGAACGGATATTTGAACATTTCTTCTGGTTAATATCAGATTTTATATGAAAATCGGTATATATTTTCTTTACATTCCAGCCAACATTTTTGCCAGGTTTAACTTCTAGAATCAATGAGCCTCGTCGGGCCTTGGTATACACTGAAGTGTTGCAAACACAGGGAGAAAAAGTTTAACTGTGGTTTGAGCTCACACATCCACACACATTTAAAAAAAAAAATAGAAGAGAGATTTTCAAAATGGTAATCGCAGAAACTCTTTCATGAATAGCAGCTATTAGCACTGTGTCTCTTGGCTCTAACTCTGTCTAGATATAGGAATAAACATAATATAAGCTTTATATAATTTTCTGTGTTGTTGGTTCTAAACATTTTCTAGCATGTAAAGTAATTACTTCCGGTTACAAGAAATTAAAGAAATAAGGGTGCCTAATGAGGAGTGGAGGATTTGTACTCCATTTAAATGTGAATCCAGCATTTTTGATTATTGTGAGTATCATTTTATTGCAGTGCCAGAGAACTTGAAAGGGTGACAGCTTGCTACCAAGTCCTGTGGGATTTCTGTGGCAGCTGAAGTGCTATTACACCAAAGTTCCTCAGATATGGAAAAGTTAATCATACTGGGGACTAAGCTGAGAAAGATAACAAGGGCCTTGGCCCATCATATGAAAATTTTAATGGCACTTTCTAGCAGACCAGTATTAACTGGAAATGACCAAAGCTATTCATTGCTGCTTCCTAAGGGCAGGACCATCTCCTGCACCTCCAGAAAGGTGTGAGTAGCAAGCTTGGGAGGGGTTTGGCAATCACAGACACCCATTCTGCAACCAGTCCCTGGATTAAGGCGCAGCAAACAGGGGCCAGTACAAGACTGTGCATGTACTAATCCGATGAAAGCAATGTGCCAGGGCTCAGGCAAAAGTGAGCCGGGACTTCCATAGTGCAGCTAAGGATGAGGCCTGGCAGAAGGTAATTAAAGCAATTAACACCCTGGTGAAATGCTCGGTTGGGCATCTTCTCAGCCCTGGTACCAGCGAAAGGGAGAGCTCTCAGTAGTAGATGGAATTTTTTTCTAGACACGGAATGGTGCCTTGTACCTAAACACTTAAAGAAAAAAGTATTTAAAAGGCTATGTGAGGGTCCTTTAGGGATCAAAAAATTTCAGAGGAGAACTAGAGACATTTTAAATTGGCCTTAGAGGAACTCTGGCATTATTGAAACTTTTAAGGTTTGTCACATATGCCAAAATACAAGACAAGTCAATTGAAAAAGCCCATGTTGGTGGCACAGGAAAACCAGCTGCCTGGAACAAAATAAGCATAGGTTTGTTTAAGCTGGCAACAAAAATGATTCTTGATTAGATCTATTTTAAAAAACTAGCAGAATCTGCTCTCTAGGTCAGGGTGTAAGCTGTCAGACATTGTATATGAAGACTCACTTATTTCTAAATACATTCATTCAAACCATATTCATGAGCCTTTTTAGTTTTTGCTTTAAGCAAGTACTTCTGTGACTGACTCTTACTGGCACCTCAGTTTAATTTGGGTGAAATCCAACCTTGTGCAGACTATGACATGAAGTCAGTGCGCTACTTCAGTCATCACAATAAGAACAAGCAGGATTTAGGGTAGTGGATACTTACTGTGCTGGCCTTTGAAGAAAATGCATATCCAAAATCTCTTCTAACTTGACATTTAGTTAGAAAGCCTAACAGAAGAATCTTTGAGAAAACCTCTGCAGGAAGACAGCAATTTTATCCCTTGCAGTAATGCCTCAGGCTTAGCCTTTAGTAAGAAATATATCCTTCTGCATTCTTGTTTTAGGAGTTAGGGAGGAGGTAGGTCTAGAAACAGAGGCACAAAGCAGATCAGAATCAATCTTTACCTCCAAGAAACTTAAAACCTTTAACTGGAGGAATGGCTGAACGCAGAGTCCCATTTTCAGGAGGAATGCAAATTGGTTTTCTAATGATTTCTCCTTCTAAGACTGTTTTATGGGGAAAAAAAGACTCTGTATCCATGTGGTGTACAGAAGGTAAAGAAATCAGCTGGAAAGAGAAATTAAAATGCTGTTTTATGGAGCAGCAAATATAACAGCACAAGGATTTGTTGCTTTTCTCTTGATAGCATTCTAAAGGACATGATGAGTGCCCAAAGGTGTAAAGTTAATTTAGGTTTTAAACAACCTTGTGGACATAAGGTAATTTCCAAGAAGGAAAGCAACAGCAAAATTGTAATGCAAGAATTTATTTCTTTCGGGTTTCCCAATTCATTTTTACATGGCTAAAGCTTCTAATTAATACCGCTTCAAACAATTGACAAATTGCTACTTTTTTTCATGTCCAACAGGAAAGGCGAAGTAGGAATAAGTACAGGTTCAAATGATTGTGCTGCCAGGTGTTGTGATGGCAGCCTTTCTTGTTAACAAAAACCCCCTTTGAACAAGTACTGAACCGGTGAGGTGGATATAACTGAAGTGATCTGTCAGGTTAATCATTTCTCTTCTTGTATCGTAGATATTTTGCTAGATGATGTCACAGATGGAGCACTCCACAAAGAAGGCCATAGCGTGAAAATTTTAGTCACTATAAACAAGGGCTATAGTCGAGCCAAGGTAAGTTCATTATCCAAAGATCTAGTCACAGAATTATAGCTCCAGCAAATCCTGAAGTGTAGTGGCTGAAGTCCTTTCACTATTTTCAGCCATGAACTAAATGGAAATATCCTAAAGATAGCACTTCCTTTCTCTGTCATCTGTATATGTTTAATACAGTCAGTATAATACATGCTAATAATATCATGTAGCCTCCTCCTGTCTTTGTGATGGCTCACACACTACCAATTCTCAGTTTAATTAGTGGTGAGATGTTCTGGGACCTGCTATCTCCATTCAAATGTGGTTATAAATTATATGTATGCCTTGGACCCTAAGGGTGCAAGAATGAATATGCTGCTGAAGTAATCCATCTGGAATCACATTGTCATGTTTTCATGTTTTATATTGTAAAAGTATTATAAATACAATGCAAATTTTAGTTGTTTTCAGCTTTCTCTAAATACAGATGCCACCTAAGAGCAGAGTAAGATGCTGTGTTTCCTTCCTTATATAGATGTACCACAGTAATATTATTGTTACCTATTTCTGGCTCAGAGATTATTAGTAAAGTTGTAGCATTACCTTCTGCTTAACATTATTTTTCCTTATTGGTAAATTTAGTTTTAGCCCAGTTTGTGAAACTTCTGTCTTTGTAGGATCAAAAAACACACGCATATCTGATAGGATCAATTGGAGTTAGCGGAAAAACAAAATGGGATGTTTTAGATGGTGTAATCAGACGCCTCTTTAAGGTAAGACACTGACAAATTAGCTCAAGTATTAATTCAGTATTTTTTCTCACTTTAGAAAAATTCTGTATATTTTCTTTTCTCTTGCCAAGTCTTTTTTTTTTTACTTATAGCTGACAGCACTGTTAAACTTTATTCTTAATGTTGTTGTTCTTTTTTCATGATCATAGGCAGTTCTCTATTGCATGCGACTTCAAGAATCTTCTTGAAATATGACTTCATCTGTATGTGCCTGTATTACTTTCATTCAGTGACCATATCTATTTTTATGTCTTATGTTTTCATATAACTTCAGGAATATATTTTCCGAGTGGATCCAGCTACCAGCCTGGGCTTAAGCTCTGACTGCATTGCTAGCTATTGTATAGGGGATGTAATTAGAGCCCATAGCCTAGAAGTGCCTGAACTGCTGCCTTGTGGATATCTGGTTGGAGATAATAACATCATCACTGTGAACCTGAAAGGTAAAACCACAAGAATATTTTTGCAGATATTGTATAGTTCTTCACTGCATTCCCCCATCCCTTCATTTTCTTTTAGACTTGATCTTTCTGTAGCCTGACCCCTACCACAGTGGGACATTTTGAGGCAAACCCAAGAATAACCCAGTTCCGCAGGAGAAAACTGAAACATTTCAAAAGCTGCAGGGATTTGCTGTAGGAAGGGAGAGAGACCTTCAAAAGAACTGTGCATGTATTGATGTGACAATTCGTAATCCTTGTGGCTGTCACTTTGGCCTTTTTCTATCATGATTGCCTGTAGTGTCTGAAACACATGTCTTTGCCTCACTGAGCCTTCTCTTCATGTTTACTTTGATTTCGTTTCTCCCATCCATCTAGTCACACTGCCACTGCCACTGTTTAATTTTTTGGCCCAGTGGAAGAATGTAACTATTTCCAACAGTAATGAGAACCTACAAAAGAGTTTGATTTAGGCAGAAGTATCTTACCTGCTTTCAGCGTGGCACAGACATCATCAGGCACTGGGTCAAACCTAAACTTACCTTAGCAAGGATGGAGACAAACCATTTTCCTTTTCTTTTGTTTCCAGGAGTGGAAGAAAACAGTTTTGACAGTTTTGTGTTTGACACATTAATTCCTAAGCCAATTACCCAGCGGTACTTTAATTTACTGATGGAGCATCGCAGAATTATTCTGTCGGGACCCAGTGGCACAGGAAAGACCTATTTAGCTAACAGGCTGGCTGAATATATAATAACTAAATCTGGCAGAAAAAAAACTGAGGATGCAATTGCAACTTTTAACGTAGATCACAAGTCAAGCAAGGTAAGTTACAGTTGAAATGGTAACCTATTGCCTGATTTGTAGTGAGGACATAGCGTAGATCCTATTAATTGGCATACTGTTTTGTTGCTCATTTTTCATCCTTTCCTACAAGGATTCAGTCTCTAATCCCATGAGGAATGAAGACCAGGTCTCTCTGTTCTAAACAGCATTGAAGCACTGTGAAGGAAACCTGAATTTTTGCTCACTTGAGAAAACCCACCTTAAGGATAGATGCAGAATGGAAACCCACGTAACTTCCGTTCTTAGAGTGTCTAACTCCTTTGTCAGAAAGGCTGGGTATATAGTAATGCTGGTCTAACTGACTTTTTTAAGAGTGAAAATAGAGCCTATTCTTGGCAGAGATTTGAGAATGAGGATTTTGAACTAGTAAGTTGGGTTCCATTTCTTAATGGACACTGTATAAATACTACTGCTGCCATAGTTTTGGAGCGCATCAGTCAGAATCTGACAATGCTAAAATTACCTCATGCATCATATCATATTCACAGTGATTTACTTAGCCCAAATTATCAAGCTTCTAACATGACTACTGTGCTACCCACAGATAATACTATTCACCTGTTATCCTAAATTGGGTATTCTCCTAACTTGGTACCCAGGAAGATGGTCAGAAAATGAAAGGTTTTGCCCAGGGCTTTCAGCTTTTCACAGAGCATAATGAATGTTAACATAATATAAGAAGGAAGAACATACAGATCCCAAAGGGATGGGAGAACCATTCCAGTAAAAACAGCTCTTTTCAGTGTCTTTATATAGATGATTTGTGATGCCATTTACTTTGGCAGGGAAAGTGTGCATATTTTATTGTTATACCGTATATGCATTTATAAGGGAAATCTTCCCACAGAGGAAAGAGCTTTGAGTTGCTGCTAAACTGCTTGTTGTATGTGGTTTTTTTTTTTTTTATTCCTATTCTTTGTTTCTCTGAAGATTACATAGAACTTCTGGGTTTATAATAAAAAAGAAAAAATATATCATTGTCAAATGCAGAGTGTGCTTGAATAATACAGATGGTGCTATTCCTTGGAAGAAACCCATGATTTTCCCCATAGAGATACCTGGTCATAAAAAGTCAAACAAAAAGCATTCTTGAAATAAAAAAAAATTACATGTTCCCATTAAAGAAAAAAAGATTTTGCTACCACCGATCCGTGAAGTAAAATGACAATAGGAACATTGTCCATAATACTGAGTATTCCCAACACTGACAAAATTAGATACCTCAAGGGATACAGCTGTAAAACTTGACTAGCCAAGACCTTCAAGGGCAAGGAAGTGTCAATAAAAATATGAAAAGTTTTGATTATAGAAAGTTTTATTTTATTCCAGCACTAAGTGGCAGCCAGGCAGATAGCTGACAGAAAAAAAAAATGTTTACACAGGGAACTTTATTAAGAAGTGTGATACAGTATCCTCAAAAGATTGAACAGATTTTCAGTGAGAGAGGTGAAAGGAGATATCTGAGGAAGCAGTTCAGTATGCCTAGATTGGGTAACAGTTTGTTGTTTTTGATATATGTGTGTGGCATTTATAAAATTGGAGGTCCAACAATTAACGTGAATATCTCAGCCCGCTGGAAATAGGATATTTTATTGCAGCCTATTTACCATTGGAGATAAGATATTTTATCAGCAGGTTCCTGAGGAATGTATCCACCAAATAGGAGTATGCATGCTTCAGTCTCTTGCCTTATGTTTAGTGCCTTTGTTTTTCCTAGCATATGACTTCAGTATTGCCCTAACTAGAAGCAGGTCTTCCTGCCTGTGCTGATCCAGCTGAATTATCCACAGTTGGGAAACTCTGCAACAGTTTCTTTATCTTTCTGGAAGTCTCTTCCACTGTAATTACATACACGGTCTAATCGGTCTAATCTTTTCTGTTTTTCGTTAATTCTGCTAAAGGATCTGCGACAATACCTAGCTAATCTTGCTGAGCAATGCAGTGCTGACAACAATGGTGCTGACCTCCCTGTGGTCATAATTCTTGATAACCTCCACCACATCAGTTCACTAAGTGACATCTTCAATGGTTTCCTCAATTGTAAATATAATAAATGGTAGGTTTCACACACCTTAACAAACAGTTAAAAGCTCTTTGCTGGTTTGCAAAATAAAATGTCCCAGTGGAACCTTAGACTCTCTTAAGCTAGATTGGGAAAGCCCTTATGCAGGTCCTTAAATCTAAGTGCTTGTATAATTTTCCCCTTCTTCAGCCAAATACTCAATATGTCTGCTTCACTTTATTTATATGACTCCCATGCACCTCAGTGAGATATAAATGTAGCACTGAATTTAAGGATGGATTTAAATGTTTGACTGGATTAGGGTCTTATTCCTTTTGCCCTGTCAGGTCATACAAGCTCATAAGTACTATGAGGAGAGGTTATGGGAGAGAAAGAATAAATGCACATTATAATAGTGGAATTTGAGATATGTGTGAACCCACAAACCATGCTATGCAAAAGCAGCTGTATAGCTGATGGACTTGCGTTTCCTACAGTTTTCCTGTGAGCCACAGTAGTGCAGAAGTGTGAAGCTGGCTGACTGTCCTTTATTGCCAAGCAACAATAAAAATAATGGTTTCTGGAAACTTCCACTGGCTTATTAAATAGGATATTTCTACTGTAAAAGCTCCATCATAGGGACTGCCCTTCGTAAAGTCACTGTATACTATGTCTTACTCATGAGATGCACTGGCTTCTGAAATTAAAACTCTGAGCCTACTACAAAGTAATGAGGTACACGAACACAAGTTTACCTCATTTCTTGTTACAGATGGGTATTAGTAAACTATAAATGTGCAGAAAGGGGAAACATGCAAGAATAAACATACCAAAAAGAGGTTAGTTCAGAAATAGTTTAAGTCTAAAACACATCTACGGTCTGTTTTCAAAGTTGGCCTAGTGCAGATAAGAATAAAAAATATTCTCTGAATATGTGAATGGGTTTTCCCTCAACAAAATTTCCACCTGAATCTGCTACTTTTCTCTTTTCAGTCCTTATATTATTGGAACTATGAACCAGGGAGTTTCTTCTTCACCAAATCTGGAGCTGCATCACAATTTCAGGTACATTCACTCTGTATTTACTTTGTGTTTGCACAGAACTCTAAAACTCCCTTCTTCCCAGCCTGGGTCTTCCACAAACATCAATCACAGCGGTTTAGCTCCTATGACTCTCCTATATTGATAACTCTCAGAATTGTGTTTTTCCTTCTGGTGAAAGAAACAAGATCCCTTTCCTGTATCTCTAGCATGATGCTACAGTTGTTGCCTTCCATTTATCTTCAGCGCTGTCTTGAATTCTAGCTGAAACCTGTAATCATGATTGCATTGCAGCAGTGGCAATAAGGAAAGAATATAACCTGGTGGTTTATTAGAGCTATTTTATGTTTGTTGGTTCACCAGCCTTAGGAGCTCATGACATCATTTTCATCTGCATGTTCAAGAGGATATGGTATATTTGCTATTCATTGCTACCTGACATTTATCCTTTCTTCCCAGGTGGGTGCTGTGTGCTAACCACACAGAGCCTGTTAAGGGTTTCTTGGGCAGATACCTGAGAAGGAAACTGATTGAGACTGAAATAGAAAAGAACATACGCAATAATGAGCTCATCAAAATCATTGACTGGATCCCCAAAACATGGCATCATCTCAACAGCTTCCTAGAAACGCACAGCTCTTCAGATGTAACCATTGGTGAGTCCTGGCCCAGTAGTTTGAAATAAGGATGCAGGTTGAGCATAGTAGAGATTACTAAAGGCTGAATTTGCTTTTTGAAAGTTATTCTGTCCCAGTCTACAATGGGAAATGCAAAATCACTCTGGGAAATTTGCCTGGTTAGCATTACCAGCAAGACTGAAAAGCAAATGCAAAGTTTAATGAGAAAGTTGTATTCCCTAGTATTTCTGTCTTGGTTGCTAAAGACTTTTAAGTAAATGATCATCATTTTAAAAATTCAACACCAAAAATGACCATAATAGCAAGTTTTCAAAGTTTAATTTTTTCCTGCTTTCACATTGCAGCGCAATTACAGCAATAAAAATAATAGGTCTGTCAGGTGGGAGATGTACGTATACCTGAGGTCTTTTAGTGGGTAAAACTTGCAAGTGTTCATCAGACCTTAGGATTGCGTAAAGTGACACTAGTTCATTTTTAGTAATAGGAAACTGATAGATCAATAGTTGTAGTCTCATATTACCATTTTCTTCATTGGAGTCGCTCCAGTACTAATTTTTCTTTAATTCTGTAAAGATTATTTTTAGTGTGTTCAACTTCTTCAACATTTTTAATACACAACTTGACTTCTCAGGTCCTCGCCTTTTCCTCCCTTGCCCTATGGATGTTGATGGCTCCCGAGTGTGGTTCACAGACCTCTGGAACTATTCCCTAGTACCGTATCTTCTGGAAGCTGTGAGAGAGGGACTTCAGGTAAATCACTTACTTCAAAGCAAATTTTTGTATTAGTTTCATAGGCTTTCTCCAAGATAGTTTTAAGCAATGCATCCAAGTGTTGTGATATTGTATTTACAAGAAAAAAAGTTGTGGTAGGTTTATAGAAAAAAGCTTTGGACTCGTTTTGACTTGCTCTTACCCTAATATATAATTTGGCTATATTTTATCCAGCACTAACTTATCTTAGATTTTTATAAAGAGAGTTTCTCCTCCGTGACTGCTGGAAGGCTCTTCTTTTTCCACCATTTGAACAGACTTCACAGCAATGCTGAATACAGCTCGTATTGCCTCCCTGAGTGAAGGCAGCCTCAGCCTATCACTGTATGGAAGAGCTAACAGCCCCTACAATGTGTAACGAAAGAGTTTTGGTCTGTCTAATCCTCTCCCACATATATATATATATCTAGGCATACAGGCATGTGGAGGAAAGCTTGTAAACAAGGATATTTTCACCATGCAGAAAGGATTTGTTTACTGGCCTTATCTAACCGGATAGAGAGAACTTGCTCTTTGGCCCTGGTGAACATGCAAGTCAGTCCCTTTTTTACCCTTGCATCTTGCACCACTGCTTGTATTTCCTCTGGTTTTGGTCTCTCCACTTTCCTTTCCCTGTAGGGCTAAGGTTTCCTCCCTGCTGTATTCTCATCATGGATAACTGCTGTCAGTTCAGAGTGTTTTGTTGTTCCTCCATCCTGTCCTCTCCAGAGCTAGGAGTTAGCAGCACTTCCATTCTCTTAACATTCTCCATTACCACACTAGTAAGGTTTTTTCTACTTTAATAGGAGGGCTGCAAATAGTTTTACTGTATAGCACTGTATGTTGTCCCACATAGGTGAAGAGTTAGGACCATGGCTTATCTCTGGAGCAAACCTAAATCTTGAAATTAATCCAGACTTTTTTTCCAGTTTCTGTGTGAGTTTCTTCCTTTTATTTTCTTTTTATGCACTGCAACCCTATGAAAAGATATATTGTGGAAAGGCAGTTTTTTGCTACACATGACTCTACTGACACTAAAAGAAATTACTGTGCAGTGCGGAGGGCATTGTTCTGGACCAGTCAAAGAACTGTGTAAGCAGTTGCAATTTCTTTATCACCTTGTGTTGACATGGTGACATACTGATTAGGTGGAGGTTTAGAATCTTGCCTGTTGAATATCTCATGCTTTCCTAAAACTGCTTCTCTCTCTGGGAATTAGAGAGTGTTTAGAGCTTATGCAAAAAAACCTGCCAAATGTCTGATAGAACAGCCACAGTGAGATTAACAGTGCTTGTTTGGACCAGCTATAAAAAAGCAGTGATACTCTTCATGCTCATATTTTCCCAAATATACAGGGTACCTACTTAAATGAAAAGTTCAATTCTAGAGCAGAAGATGGCAGCAGACAGAAGAAAATACAGTGTTTCATGAACCTTTCCAATTTTTAGATGCTTTGGATAACTTCCATAGAACAACATTTTTAATGATACACAGAAATCTTTTGTATGATATAATTAGGTGTTCCTAGATCCAGAGGAGAGTGGACTTTCTAGCCTGGTACTTAGCAAACTCATATGTCAGACCCAGAATCTACACTCCTTGCTCCAGACTCCAGAAAAGATTTGATCTCTGTTAATCCCAGAATGAAGGAAATGCTGCCTCCAGCCTGGAGTTAGCTTTCTACCTCCCTGCAAAAACATTTCCTCTTGGCTCATTTAGGCAGATCCCTGCTAAGCAGCCTAGTCTCTGTGAAGTGCATAAGGGGGGATACTGAGTACGTATCCCTGTGCATACTATAGGGAAATTGTCTGCCTAACCTGGAGCTCTGCATTCAGCAAGTGCCTGGGAGCAGGTGTTGCAGTGATAAGCACAACTTATCTCTGTGGCTTTAGCACTAAAATCCTTAACTATTTTATTCCTCATTAGGAGTGCAGCCCATCTGAATGCTCCATAAGTGTATACCCTGCCAATATGATGCTGCTACTTGGACTGTCTGAGGCTGTTTATGCTGGCACAGATCACAGAAAGCACTCGTGGATGCTTCCCAAGCTCAATGTGTCGTTTTTACTGCAGATAGCATAGCTGAAGGGAATTTGTAAAGCAGCAACCAAGGATCTCCCAGTTAACATGTTGCTCGTGAACTGCAGTGAGGTGTTGGGGGGGTCGGGGGGGGAGGGGGCGCATTTTACTGAGGAAGCTGACAGACCTCCTAAACTTGGAGAGTTCTCGCTCTTCCTTCCTTCTGCTCTCCTTCTGGATTTGTAAGCATTGCTGTGCTCCACAGTAGGGAAATCCTGGCCTTCATGAATTTCTTCTCTGAACCTTGTGAAAGATCTCAAACTTAAGCTGTGGACCAGATGTCTACTCCTGGATCCGGTTTTGCTAGGAGAAGAGAACAATCTGTCCTGGCACTTCCTCATTCTCTTCAGACAAAATCAAATTAACTTGAATATTTTAGACAGAGCTGAGTTAATTTTCACTGATATGCCTTAAGCGAATTACCTAACGGTTTTGTTTCATGTTGTATCAAAAACTTGTAACTGTCACTGTTGCCTTCGAGTGTCACTAGTTACGGAGTACTTTTCAACTTGCAGCCATTGAAAGAGCACTAATGGAGCTGAGGTCACTTGAATATCTGATCATATCTGAGTGCTGAGCACTTTTGAAGCAAACAATTTACTAAAAAGGTTTAGATGTGTTTGATTACTTTTTGTCTGCTATTACAGCTGGTACTGAAAACGCTGTAGGATAAAAACTTATGTGTTTTATCCATAATACAGATGTATGGTAAGAGGGCACCTTGGGAAGATCCCTCCAAATGGGTAGCTGATACCTATCCATGGAGCTCTGCATCTCTACAGCATGAGTGGCCATCATTACTTCAGTTAAGACCAGAAGATGTTGGGTACGAAGGTTATACATCAGCAAAAGAAGGAACAACATCAAAGCATGTCCCACAGAGTGAAACAGAAGGGGATCCCTTGGTAAGATTTAAACTTTGGGAAAAATGCTCTGCAGTATGTACTTTACTGCCACACATTAAATTGTACAATGTACAGTAAAGAATGTACTGTTTACCTGTTCCAATGTGGTCTTTTAAAATGAATCTTACTATAATTTATAAAAAAAAATGATAGGAATGAAAGGAAAATCTGTCAAGAGGGAAGATATCACTATCAAGTTAATGTGTCCTTAAATTGTATGCATTTCCCATCTGCCCAGGAATGTGTGTGGTCTTCATCATGATAATGTCTGGGTACTGCTCTTAAGCAATTTATTAATCGATTTATTCTAAAAACATCTTTTTGGGTTGGGCAATTTGTCATCTACATTCTACAAATGAGGAACTCACATTATCTAACTTGTCTGTCGTAGAGAATTTAGTGGAAATGCAAATTCGACAGCCATCGTCCCCTTCCTCAGAACACTTTAAGATAAATGATGACTGTATAACAGTCTTAATGTATAGGGAATGCAAGTGTGGTGACATTGAAAGATAAGAGGTTGATTTCCCTATAAGCCGTGTATTGTTTCATTTAAATATGATCCCAGATGTCTGGGTTTACCAATGCCTCCTCTGGTAATGGAATATTAAATTGCATATATTGAACTGCTATTCTTTTATAGTACTTTCTCTGTAGACTGTCTTCATCATAATTCATAATACCATTTTAGAGGACTACCTTCGGAATACAATGAATGGAAAGGGAATTTCTCAGAGCAAAAAGGATTGAAATCTTAGGAGTGCTAAGGAAATGAATCCATAGCCCCACCAAAGTGTTCAGTCCCCCAAACCAGACCTTGCATCCTGAAAAAGTGTAGAGAATCAGCTCATCTGACCCCCTGTCTCCCAGTACAAAGGCTCTGGGGTGACTGACCCTGTGATTTGGGCTGCCAGCAAGCATATTGGCCAGGTTTCCGGCACGTATGCATCACCTTCCACTAAGCAATATATGAAAATGCTTAGGAGGCTGAAGAATTCAGTAGCCCATCACCCTTGCTCCCTACCCACTGCAATCATTTGCTGTTTACAGCTTCCTATATTTGAGTAATTACGAGAAGCTTGAAACTTCTGCGTGTAGGGCTTGCCCCTGCCTCCGGGGGAGCTGATGGGAAGACAGACAGTGACGCTGGGGGAACAGAATCACAGCCAATGATTTTATCTGTGGAGCCAGGACATTTCGTATGTAGGCTATATTACACACCTACTGCATGTATCCTGCATCCTCAAATATGCATAGCTATTAAACTTACAGCTAAAGCTACCTGACAGCATTAAACAATATTAAACACTGCTCAAAGTCTAGAGAAAGCTTTACAAACTGCAGGCTTGAGACCATAAAGATGTAAGGATTCCTGAGCAAACCTGAAAAGGGGCTTAACACTCACACACAAAATACCTCTCCTTCTTCTGGTTTTCATTCCTGTTTTCTGTAATGACAGCCTATTTGTTCTTTGAAATACATTAAAATGATGTTAACATTGCTTGCAGCCCTGAGTATGCTGGCAGGAGTGGATGTTTCATAAATAAAATCCTGATCATTACACAGAGTTAGGTGTCAAGCATCCAAATAATTTTCTGGAGCTTACTGCTGGTTTTTATGATTTTTCAGATGGACTTCAGGTTCCAGCAATGCCCAAATGAATTATGTGGGGGTTCTCCCTCTCCTGGGAAGGAGGGTCTGTTGCTGCTCCCCTTGCTGAGGTCAGCTCCTCAACAGCAGATGGTACTCTTTTATGAAGCAGCTGGCCTCAGTCCACCCCTCACTCGCTGCCTCCCTGTCTCTCTCTTGCAGAGGGGGCATGTTTGTGTGATTATGTTTTTAGTTGCTTTTCCAATGTATTCTGTCTACTTCATCCAAAAATTATTTGGAAGCTTGACTGTTTCCAAATACAGGCCCAGATGTCCAGCTGCGGTACGGCTTCCTTCCCCTGCCTGTGTTGCAGCTGCAGCCACAGCCGTTCTCACCTGTGAATTAAAGAGAGTTACCAGGCAGCTCCATTATACCCCCCTGGCTCTTTGGACCTTTAAACTTGCACTTCTATTTAAAGACCAGAAGACAGTGAAAAGGGTGCCAGAAGGAGCCACTGATACCTCGCCCTTTCCAAAATCCTTCTGTGTGGTCCCCTCAGCTAGATACCCACACACTCCATACAGCAGGGGAGCTTTATTAAATTTTAGCATGGCTGCTGCAGCACTGAATGAGACAAGTTTATGAAAACATTTCCTTCTTCTTTCAGATGAATATGCTAATGAGGCTTCAAGAGGCAGCCAACTATTCGAGCGCACAAAGCTGTGACAGTGATAGCACCAGCCACCATGACGATATTTTGGATTCATCCCTTGAATCAACTCTCTGAAAGAGACAAACTGTGGTGGAGGATCATGGTAAAATCTGTTTCCACTAGACCACTGCCAGTATTAAAGCAGCACGCTGAGGTCCCTGAATGAGAATGGTGTGTCGTAGTAGGCAGGAGACCTAACTCTGCAAAGTCAGGAAGAAAAATTGAAGTGGAAAGCTTGAATTAGTTTAATTTCAAGGCATTTCAATATCTTGGAGCCAAGTGAGACTCCATTTGTCAACTGGAAAGGGCCCTAGATCAAGGGCATCTAAGCAGATTGCACATGTGTTAGCCAAACTGGAATTTTTTTTCCCTTTTCTTCTCTCTCTCTCTGCCTCTCTCTCTCTGTACAAGTTTACAGTGCAAACTTGTTTGGTTTCTTTTTCCTTTAGTTTACCCTGACACACTGCGTGAACAATGCGGTCTTCTAGTTCTCTTCTAACCTCTCTTGTGCCACATGGTGCTGGTCACAGGACTGCAGTGGTGTTTGCGTTGTACGCTACTGCCCATTCCAGAACAGGTCAAAGATGATGATAGTAACTCAGAAAGCACAAACAGTATTGTGCAATCACCAGAAAACATGACTGTGATATGCTGGATAAGTGCCAATTTAATTCTAACTGCCATGGTCACGGTGATGCGCTCCATCAAGTTTTTAGTGTACGAGTCACAGATTTTATAAAGTTGTTTTTACCACAAAGGTCTTTTTTAACCACCTGCCCACTCCTTAACAACAGTTTTATACCAATTATTAATCAACACTGATTAAAGGCTTTTTAGGGCTTCATTTGTTTGAGCCTTTTCAGTGAAAGAAGGAACATTTCCTATGGTGCTGTCTCACTGCCTTAAAACAGATTTCTAGAACAGTTTTACAGTTGGTTTAATTCCTAAACCATTGGTAATTTACACTGTTTTTTTCTTCATTTACTAATGAGAAAATGTCAGTTAACACAGTAGCCTCATATCTGTATATCATGATTTTTTAAAGAAATGGATAGGAGAAAGAACAGTTGCTATATAATATTTTTATCTTGTGAATAGATTGCTCTGCCTACCCTCAGAAATATACAAGGAACCCAAACCCACTTCCACTGCCACCGAAATGCTGAGAAAATCGGCTCAAATCCATTTGGTCCCATGGAATGGAGTTTTTGGAGGACAGATGTTTTGAATTCTTATCCAGCAGAGCTGGATGCACTTGATGCAGCATGAGCACAAATATTTGTGTTTTTTTTTCCCTTTTTCTAGTTTTAGCATGTTGTTTTGATTGCTATTGTTGTACATGAAAAAATCAGCGTAAAAGAACACTGAAGCAGTGATGTCCACTGTGGAAGAGGAAGAGTTTATACTGTAAAAGTGGGTTGGTTTTGCACAGTCTACTGGGTGGGTATTGTAAATATTAAAAAAAAAAGAAGCCTTGCACAAATCAAATCAAAAACAAGCAAACAAAAAAAATTGTATTTTATTCTGTTGGTGTTAAGAGATGTTTCACTTGCTGAGATTTCCTGTATGTTACAAACAAATACAGAATGCAAACCTTAAAAGCTGTTATTACCTGGTGTGTTTGTCCTGTATTTACAGTTGCTATGACTATGCAGGAGCTATCAAAGCTAGAGTGAGCATGTTTCAGTTTCTATATGAAACCAATACATTTTGGGGGGAAAAAATCTGAAAATGTTTTAAGTGCATATGCTATGGCAGGCTACAAACAGATTGCATTAAAACTGCTCAGAATACTCGGAAATGCTCTTTTACCACAAGAGGCATCTGGTTAAAATAATTGCATATAAACAAGAAGGTACCTAAGGGCTTTGGCATTGTGTAGACATGTACTGTACACCTACATGGATGTTACCTTCAGGATGTGCAATTGGTGCTATTAACTCTTTGTGGCCACCCTGTGGTCACTTGCTGTAAAACAAAGATAAATCAATGCAGTTTTCAAATGGCACTGAGCTGCATCACTGAATCTAGAGGTTCCTACACGGTGCTATTGCCCTAATAAAACTCCAACTGATTTTATGCAAATAGGATTCAGTCAGACCAACATTATGCCCCCCAAATCTGGATCCATTCCTGTTGTAAAATGTCAGCACATACATCCTGACCAACTCAAAGAACTAAAGGAAAGCTGCTCTTTCCTGTACCTGTGGTCTGAGCAAACTTGCAAATCTTTTCCTGCCATATTTAACATACAAACACACGATATTACATATACAGAACTTCCTGCAATGCATCTCAGTGAGTTCACCTAGTTTACAACTCAGAAATTGTTTGTGAAACATTTGTCTGTATACATTTTATATTTTGTACATTTTTGATGTAACATATCATGTAAATAGACAGAAACAGTGAAATAAATCATCTGAAAAGTTTTGTAGTCTTTGTAAAGCCCTAATAATAAGTATTTGGTGTCATCGGACTTAACTGGATGATGTATTTTCTATTGGTTTATTGTTCCTCTAGCTTGTAAACCAGCTTGCATATATTTTTTTGCAGGTGTGCGCACTGTATCTGTCTAAATTATTACTTTGCCATTAAAGTGGAATTATTTATTGAAAACACAGTCTGGTGTTTTTGCAGTCAGGACCACTTAAGGGTCAGATACTATTTCAAACATACAAATGTATAAACAAAATGACAAACTGAAGGATGTAATTTTTTATATTCAGCAGAACTGATCTCTGTAAAAAGACAATTAAGTACACTTTGTAGTTCCAGTGATTCTATATTATTCTTGAATGATTTTTCCTGTGTTGGGAACAGGTTGTGCAGTTCAGACGTGATCTCACAGTCTCCTCCTCCTCGAGATTAGCTTAAAGCGCAAGGGTATTGATTTCAGTGGTGGTAAACCTGTACAAAACTGGTGCAGTATTATGGCTTATTTTCAAACTTGAAAGATTTAGAGCTACCTCCTCAGCAGGTATAGATCAATACAATTTAATAGAATTCGAAGAAAGCAAGTAGAGTTATGTTAGTTGAGCTAGTCATAGATTTTGAGACTGGAAGAGATCATTATGTTCCTGCAAGCTGTAGCACCTCAGCTCTAAATCTTAGCAGCAGGTCTGTAATTTCTCCTGAAATTGTCATGTCCCTTGAAAGACATTTAGACATAACAGTATGGAGTAGAAGATCTACCGTATCACTGTCACTGTGGTTATTTATTCACTGGTTTGGTTTGTTTTATAAGGGCTTTACTTGTAGTTAGATCTTACATAGCTTTTTTATTCAAGAGAAAAATAACCCAAGCAGTCTTTTGGTATGCCTTGTCTTCCAAGAAGCCGGCTTTCTAAGGTTCCTTCCAAGAAGCCAGCCACCATCAAAAACATCTTTTACATTTAAGTGAAAGTCGTCCTTGCTTTTCCTTTTGCTACAATAAGTAGGTTGCTCATTCTTAGCTTTTCATGATAAGGCATGCCTCCCAGGGCTCACAGCATTTCTGTAGGACTTTCTGAACACTTCTAGATTTATCAGAATCCTTTCGGAAGTGTGGGGACTAGAGCTGCACACTGTATTCCTGTGATGATTTTACTTATGCTATAAGCAGAACTAATATCACCTCCCTACTCCCACTTCATATTTTCCCTGCTTAGGCTTCAGGGGTGACATTCACTCGCTTAATTGCATCATCCTACCAGAGACTCCTGTTCAGTTAATTATCTACCAAACCCCTGAGTTCTTTTGATGTTGCATCATTTCAGAATACTTTGTCCAATCCTGTCTGTGTAAATGATGATTTTTGTTCCTCAGATGTGTGACTGCAAATTTATCTGTATTAAAACAGGTTATTCAAGTCAGCCCACCCTACCAGATGATTCAGATCTTTCTATACAATTGGCAGCTGTATAATTTACCACTCCACCAACTTCTCTGTCTCCCATCGTTTTACTTTGCCTTTCAGTTTATAGATAAAAGTAGTAAATAACGTGTCAAGAACAAATCCCCATTGAATCCTGCTAGGAATCTCTGTGAAGATTTCTGTTTTACAGCTACATCTTTAAGTCAGTTATTTCATTTGTACCCCAGTTAATGTGGGTATGAATATCAGAATGCCTTTCAGAACCATATGTGTATAATATTATAGGAAATACATGAAGAATTACATGGTTTCTCCAGCACTGTAGGTCTCTAAGGATGTATTAGCTTAACTTCTGTTGAAAATGCCGTATGCAGAGCTGGTCTTAGACAGAAAGGGGAAGGAACTAGGTGACTTTAGAGATCTCATTCGGTGCTACTTTCCTATAATTCAGTGTTGCAGTCTTTGCATGTTATCCAGCTGCCATTGCTTAAGGGAAAAAGTATTTAAAATATTTAATTGTCAAATTCTTTCTGTGTCTACTGTGTGAGCATTTGCACTTATTAGCTTTTGTCTGGAGACCTGCCTGGTGAATACCCAGTTTCCCAGGACAGGAACAGGATAGCCTCTGAGAGGAGTATTTTTAGCGAGGTGCTTGAGACATTGCTCTTGCTTATGGAAACTCTTTTTTTATTCCACCATTAAATACCCACTGTGTTTCTCAGCATGCTATACTTTTTCTTGATAACTGAATAATGTCACACAAATTAAATGCTACCACTATGTTTGGCAATGCAAGAGCTACAAATGTGCTATCGTGGGAGAAATGTATTGCTGGGTGATAATACCAATAGCAGAAAATAGAATCTGTCATGAAAGATAAATTAACTAAGACCCAGGCCATGCGACCTTGCCTTTCTACAGTAAATTGCATTTACTGTTCTTTGTTCAACTACAACCCTAAACAAACATTGATAAATAGCAATGAGTGAGCACACTGAGTGAAGTAAAGTCCTGTTTTTAGTAACAAATTTCATAAATTAAATAATGTTTTGTCTTTGTCAGTGTATCTACTTGTTTCATATGCAGTTTTTATTAAATCATATGATACAATTTAGGAAACTAAAATATGTCCTGACAATTAAATGCCAAAGCTGAAAGAAAAGGCACCTGGTAACTGCTGTGTAACAAAATAAAGCATTTACATGATGACTCATAACCAGTGCTAATGATTTTATCATGCCATAAATGGATGGCTCTGAAAGAACAAAGAGGCAGACAAAATACTTATTAGCTATATAACCAAACCCCAAGGACTTTGTGAACTCTAAGAAGTCATTTAGACTTAGTGAACTGTATTCTAGCACTGATAATTCAATGCACCTAAAATATGTGCAGCTAATCCTGTGTTCTGCTCTCTACAACAAGTCCAATGACAAGGACATGCAGACTGAAAAAGACTCTACAGTGCAACTGTTAATTCAAGTTAGTTGTTCCACTCCTGTAGGCTATGTACAGTAAGGAGCTACAATTTCTGTACAGCAGTCCTTGAGCTACCAGAAGTAATTGGGTGGCAGAATAAATAATTTAGCTCCATCATTACTGCACTCTTCATACAACTGTTGTGATCTTCAGTCTATCCTGCCCCTCCCTGTCCAGGTCAAGCTAATAGCATGGTGCTTGGATTAGGCTTACAGACTTCTCATTGTGGCTGGGGAAAGTCATGCTGGAGGCAAAGTCTTACATCTTAACTAACATTACAGGGAAAACGTATTTTTCAGCTAGTGGAAAAGAAAAAATATCTAAAAAATATCTAAAGAATATCTAAAAGGTATGTGAGGAAACTTTATTGTCTTATTAGTAATTGCTGTGATTAGTTGCAGTATTACTTAATGTCTTTTTATTACTGCTTTCATAGCACCAGTGTGGCTCAAATATGTTATAATGTTTCTGAAGTCTTATAGCTGTGTAAAAATTTCTGCCATTAACAAGTTATCTTTCTAAGTTTAAAATAATATTGCTTGTTTGAGAGTTGGTTAATACCTTGTTTCAGACCACCAGCCTATTTAACAAACTATATCCACACATGGTACAAAGAGACAAGAGTCTCTGACTTTAAAGAAAATATTTAATGTTCTTATGTGCAGTAAGTGATATTCTTGTAAGTGGTGTGCATGGACGGGCTGCATTTATTCACATAGACAGGTGCTTTGCTAGTACAGGCCCTAAAATGGAAGGTTAACAGAAATTAATCCGAAAGGGCCGACTGTATTGTGGCTGGCAGGGCCCATCAGCAACTTGAGGCAGAGCAATTGCTGGGGAATGGGGCTGGAGGGGGGCGAGCGGGGTGGTATTTATAGGTATTTCAAGCAAATTATCTTGAGAGCTAAAATCTTGTAAAAAACTAAACTCTTCCACTCCTGTTATGGAGTTACTGAGGTGCATGCTTGGGAGTAAGTAAATAAGATGAGCTTAAAGTTTTTAAAATTCTTAACACCTCTCCTTAATTTCTGTCTTGAATATAGAGCTAAGCATGTGCTGAAGTGCTTTCCTAATTCAGGATTCAATGCCCGCAATTCATTCTTTTGTAAACCACTCTCTTTAGGGGATAAAATGGTCAACTAACTGCCACAGTATTCAGCCCGAGATTTTTTGTAGAGACTGTGCAGAATATTATGCTTGAGAGTTATAATTCAGTTGCCTGCTCAGGCACAGCATTTAGCAGGATACCATACTGCTAATTCAAATATTCTCTAAAGTTGAATAAAACCTTCAGCCTACATTGCTGATCAGAATGGAGAGGAGCCGCCTTTGCTGGAGTGGTGCAGCTGGTGGCAATAAAGCTTAAGTGCCTGTTGGTAGTTACAGGACAACAGAAAGGTTGCTTCACCTGGAGGAAGATGGATAAGCTATAGCATGTGTTACAAGGCACACTGAAAGAAATCTTTCATGCTGGAAAAACATCAATATCATTCAGCTGCTACCATGCTTTGCTGTATATTGGAGTCAGCCAGGAAACTTTTATAATTAATCATAACATTATTTTAGCAGGTATCAGATATTTGTGGGTTTTCTGAACTATGCAGTAACTGAAGTATAAAGTAAGGGCTGAGACTGAACACAAACCTTTTACATGCTTGCTTCAAAGGCCATGTTATATTGAAACTCTCTACCTAATGATCTGGGACACCCTATGGTGAGTGGAAATTACACCCATACCCACAGAAAGCTCTGTGCTTGCCCCAAACTGCTGAGTCCTGGTTCTGTCCTTCCTCTGGGGGCAACCTGGGGGAGGATACAGAGAAAAAAGGATCTCTGGTTCATTGGCCTATTCATGCTCGCAAAAAAAATAAGCCAAAACCCTTTGCTGCTGAATCTCTCCATTCAGTTTGGTTAGCAGACCTGCCAAATATCATGCTACAGCAGGTCGGGAAGTTTCCAACTAAAGCTGTCGCTTGAAGCCAAAATGCTGCACCAAAGATTATCAGCGTAAACCAAGTTTAGATGAACCCCAAGCAGAGGTTATTTCTGGCCCTGTTTCCTGCCAGCTTTGGAGGCAGCTGCAACCGCAGCAGGGCTTTCGAGGTCCACAGCTCCAGCACGGTTCTGCTGGGCCCCCCTGGCACGGGGCGTCTTGCTGCAGAGCTGAGGAGCCCCTGCTGGTGGGGGCTTCGCTCCCAGCCCCACAGCAGCCAGCTGGCAGCCCGGAGGCCCCAGCGGCCGCCAGAGCGGGTGGTGTGTCTTGGCTTCCCAACCCACTCCTCAGTGCTAGGGAGCTACCCAGGCTACCTTCAACGCTCACGGAGAAATGCACAGCATCGCCTGGAGCTGGAGACGATCTAAAGCCTTCAGGGCTTGAGGAAGAGGCAGGGAACAAAGTAGGTGGTTGCTGTGATGTGCTCCAGACAATATGAACAAACCCGCTTTTTCTGGAATGAAAATGTGGAGCATTTCTTTCTATTAGAATTTTTTTCCTTTTATTCCAAATTATTAGACACGCACGCACACACACACAGGAATTTTCTGTAAAGGTAATTTTTATATGAAACTGGCTCCTTTGGTTTTAGTACAGGTTCCTTAACAGTTCATTTAGGCTGCAGTTGCAAAGTTAGCAGCTGAGCAGGGGCTGATTTGCTTTTTTTTGAGGCAGATATTCCAGTGTACTCTGGGAAGTGCTGTTCCCATAGCAGGGAAGGCACACGCACGGGTAACTCAAAGCAATTAGGTTTTAGCCTTCTTTTTTTCCTCTTGGATCCTATTTTAGATGAGAAAACAGCTCCTGGCACTGTCACATTGTCTTCTCTCCCTCTCCATCCCCCTCTCACTAAGCATGTCCCTTCTTCCATTTCAGCCTTTCTTGTATGTTCTCCTCTTCTCAGTCGCGTCCACAGCTACTCTCTGGTCAGCTCTCCTCCGCTCCGTCGCGCATTTTGCTGTCGGTCTCCTTGCTCGCCGGCGGGCAGCTTGCCCCTCAGGGCGCGCGAGGAGGGCGCAGTGTCCATCGCTGGCTCTGCGCGCCGGACAGACGTCCCCAGAGCTGAGCAGCGAGCCGCGACAGCAGCCCCGGCAGCAGCATCCTCTCCTGGTGGCTGGCTGAGCACTCGCTGCTCTGCCAGCACGGCAGCCAGCACCGTTGCAGCAGCAGGAGCCTCGGGGAAGGAGCCCTGTATTTCCCCCATGGCCAAATGTTTGTGGTGAAAAAGCTGAACGACTTTTGAGGTCCTGGATCCTCACTGCTCCTGTCCATTTCCATGTCCCACCATCTCTGCTGGCAGAGAGATATGAAGTTAAAAACCACCTTTTACTGGGGTTTAGTACTCTGTCTGAAATAAGTAGCTCACATTTAGTAGCCTAGAGGAAGCATGTGGGATGTTAAATAGGAGACATGCAGCTAGCTGGGACCTAGGAAAAGGGGATTAGAGGCTCTGAACCTCTTCTGCAATGCTCCAGCTGTGTTTGATTCTTTTGAAAAGATTTATATTCTCTTGTTTTGTTGTTTGCTGGAGGAAAAGTGGGATATCTGCACTGCCACTGCAGTGATACGTCACAGGCCAAGAAAGGTGAATTTTCACAGTAAAAAATGGAATTCTGATGCAGTTTCAGAGATAACAAACACAAACATCTCATCTTGAAAGTGAACCAAAGTCTCTTTGGCATTTGGAAGAAAATTAGAAATAGTCATGTTACTATAGTGATATTTGATAAGTAGTCATTAGCTCCAGGCAGACACAGAAAACTGTGTTTTCCATAGCTGTCGTTGGAGTTACAATAATCAGATAATATTATTAAGTACTTGCCTAGTGCTTTTGAAGCATCATCTCGGAGTACTTTTACAAAGGTCAGGATGAGCATTATTACAAGAAATGAATGGGAAAGAAATTTCATTAACAGCAGAGGGGTGCAGACAGCAATAAAGCAAGGCTTCATGCATAAACCTGTGTCTCAAGATGCTGCTAATGAATAAAGCCCTGGAACTGACTGACATTCCTATTATCTATTATTCTTTTCTCAGGAAGGGGGTATATATAATGCGTAGCTTCAGAACATTTTGTGAACTGTCATCACAGAAGCTATTGTTTTCAATAACAAAAAAAAAGATGTTAGAAAAGCCTTTTAGACCCGCATAATAGCTTCTAGAAACTATGCAACTTTTTGTTGTCTGTGTATGTGAATATACACAGACAGAGGGAAAAGGTCATTGGATTTGGAGGTTTCAGAGAAGTGGATTTCCCAGGGCTGCTGATGTTAACTAAGTGACTAAGGAGCCTGAATTCTGTTTTCAATAGTGACTTGAGACTTCTTAAGTAGTCTTTGTATCACCCCTAAAAGGTCTTTAAATCTATGGTTGTTTGTGACAGTTTTGCTCAAACTCTTTGTGCTTAAGGTTCAATGTGACAAGGATAGATATTTCAGCTTAGATTCCCAAAAGCATTTAGGCCTCTGGCTTCCAAATTTCAACTGTCCCAATTAGTGGGACTAGAGGCCTACATGCCTTGGTAGAGCAGGGATTTCCTCTTTGCCTTCGGGAAACAAAAAAAGATGAATCACCCCATATACTGTGATATAATGTTTTGTCTGCAAATGAGGTTTCCAGGCAATTGCTAGACATACATTTTTGGATCCTGTTTTTCTAGTCTGACAACAGTAATCTTAGATATAACTGGTTTGCTGACTAGTCTAGTCCAGCTACAAGTCAAAAGACTCCATTTTATCAGGAAATGGCTAAAACTAAAGTTCTGGCAGCAGCAGCAGCTTCTGTAACTCCATCAAACTTGCTCAGCCCAGCTCTTCTCAGGAGATGGCAGCAGCAGCATTCCTGAGATGGCTGCAATCACTCCCATTTACTTTAGGTGACATGAGGAGCAGAGCAATATATTGGGCAGGAAGCAACTCCCCCTTCCCCTGAAAAATCCTCCCTGCAACCATGTGGAGTGTTATACTCAGAAATACAGACCTATAAATGTTCCACAAGCAACGCTGGGAATGTGAGCGATGGTGGAGGGCAACAGCTTATGAAACACCCATTAAAGTTGGAGTTAGCTAGGCATTACCTGAACATTTTATAGATAACCCAAAACAAGTGCTTCCTTTTGAGTCAATCGAACAAAGGCATTTTTAAATGATGCCGTAGCAGGGCAGGATGGCTGCATATCACTGCTGCCAACTTGCCTGCAAAAATCCATTCGGCAGGCAAAGCACGGGGCTGGGGGTGAAAGGCTGGAGCAGGCAGGCTGCGCTTCATCTTGGGTGGTGAATAGACCTCCAATTTTCCCTGGGAGATGATGGGCAGATGAGGAAGCCAAGAGGAGAGAGGCAATAAAGCGGAAGAAGCAGGCAGGGAGTACAGAAGTTCCTTTTTTTGTTGTTGTTTTATTTTATATATGTTCTGATCCTGTGTTCAGAGCACCTGAGCATTTATGTATAATGACCAACATCTATCATGTCTTATTTGTGCTCTAATCCTTCCCCCACAGGGAGGAGCAGGGGAAGAAGTGTTTTGTCTTCTTAAGACATCTTCATTTGTCTTTCTTTAAATGCATGTGTTGCTGTGAGGCTGAAAGGTCAGATGTGGGTCTCGCTTAGGCAGTAGTGGGTGAGGAGCTCTGTGACAGCCTGCCTCCCCGGGGAGCTCACGTCACGGCGCAGGTCTCCCTCCGCAGCCTGCATGGCCAGGATTTGCCCTTCCTCACCAAATTCCTGTGCACAAAAGGGGCAGAGTCTTCCCCTCGGATGTACAGAGTCTTTTATATAGCTTGGACCCAGCTTGGAGGGCGTTTTGAAGATATCAGTGCATTTAGCTTTCTTCTAAATGCTACAGAAAGCCTGTGCATAGCTCAAAGACAGGTTTACTACATTTGCAATATCCTGTGCTGAAAAGGTTGACTGTGTCAAATGGAGTTTTCTAAGGCCTCAGGACTTCATGCTCAGATAAATCACAGGGCCTTAGTCCAGCTGACAGGTGACAAAAGCAAGAGTAAGCAAGCCTGTGCTCTCACCCTCTGCTCTCCTTGCCAGCTGGAATTTGGGTTTTGCTTCAACCTGCCGTTTTTCATCTGTGCTTTGCTCACATCCAAGTATGAGGCAGTATTGGTGGGAATGGTACAGTTACCTGTGGTAAAAGATAAGTAATCTGTGTTGTTTACATAGTGTTGCACATGAGTCTGGACTATCGACTAATTTTTCCTGATTGAGAAGGAAAGGTCTCTGATTATTAATGTCATGGCTATTAAAAAAAAAAAACTAAATAGAAAAAAATAATGTCACTGCATTTTTTTCCCCACTCAGTTCATGATTTCTCCTTGGCGGAATCCAGCAAAGGGAAACAAGTTTTGCTGCACACAGATGACAAGTTGTCTCAGATTCCTGGCCAGTCCCGCCATCCATTTCTGCTGTCCTGAATAGGCCACAGGTTGCTCAGAGACAAGATTGCTGCCCAGATACTGAGCTACTCTTGGGGCTGTTCGGATGCACTGGTCTGGGTTAGATATTTAACATAAGTTGTTATTATTATTTCCTCTTACCTGTTTCCACCAGCCTCTTTAGGAAGCTGGCACACCACAAGGGCTGCCTAATGCCCACAGAGGGAAGGGGGAACAGGGGCAGGGTTTGTCCCAGGACACAGCAGGAAACCCTTAGATATGAGGGTATGAGATACACCTGGAAGTGAAATACGAGAGGGGCTAGGAACTGCAGACAAACCACTTGCATTTCAGCACGAAGGGACCTGAACAGTGCCTAAGTTACTTATTCATGTGCTTGGGATGCTAAGTGGGAAAGAGGGAAAGTAAGAGTGTGTGTCTTCAGAGGTGAACTTCTACTTTTCTCCCCTATGCTCCCAAAAGAGGTGGCTCCTTGGAAGGCCAAGGTCGGTGACTTCTGAGAAGGCAAAACATGCATGTTTTCTAGAGTGATGTATTTTCCCCCTATCTAGAGCAGGCATGTCAAGGGCTACACTTGGCACTGAGATGTTTATGTGTTAAGTGAAGAACTAGCATTAAAAAAGGCCGTAACGTGGACTGTGATAGCAATTGCCTGTAGGGCAGCAGAAACAGGAAAGCCCACAGAAGCTCTGGCAGCATGTCCATCTAAAAACAAGGGAAGTGTTTCCGCACCACCTTTCCCATCACACTCTTCTGTTTCCAAATGGTTAACAGTGTGGAGAGGTAGGTGATCTCTACTTTGTCATCTCCAGGTGGCCCAGCTGGAGCCTGCCTGGATCCAGGTCTTTGCTGCCATTGAGAAGCAGAGGTTACTAGTAGCAGGGTGAGGGTTTTGAGAGAATAGCTTAGAGAAATCTGAAGCATGTGCTATTACAGAGCTATTCTCAGCTGCCAGAATATTTTATATTCTTTTCTGTCTTTAGAAATGAAAACTGAACAAGTAGCAAAATGCTGTTTTCCTGTGTCCCCCACCCACCCAAAACAGTGTATTACAGGATGAGGGTGGTTAGTATGGATCAAAATGAGGGTGATCAAACAGTGAAAAAGGTTGCCAAGAGATGCTGCGGCATTTCCATCCTTGGAAATGTTCAAAACTTGAGAGCACATCACCCTGAGCAACCTGTTGTAACTTCTGAGTTAGACCTGCTTCCAGCAAGGGATTGGACCGCATAACTTCCAGAGGTCCTTTTGACCTAAATTATGTGATTTTAAGAATGAAAGCTCAGAAAGGAAACCAAGGCTGACTCCGTAAAAAGTGCCTTTAATTTAGTAAAATGAAGCATTGCAGCTAGCTGCAGCCAGCTGCAGGTAGCAGTTTCTCTTAGAAGAAGCTCAGCTGTAAAGGGAAAAGTGGGAGCAGCAGCAGCTGCCGTGTATACCGCTCTTCAATATCTCGTCAATATGTCCACTAAGAAGAATCTCTAGATCATGTTCTGAATAGAAGATAGAAGATTCTGCTCTTTCTGTAATCCACCATCTGCGGTCCAGGAGTTCCCTTTTTTCCTTACAAATTTTCAGCTATATTGCAAGGCACATGCTAATTGCTCCCCAAGGTCAGAGCTGTTGATACTTGAATATTCAAAGGCATGAGAGATGGAGGAATGAACCTAAGGGAACTGTTGAACATCAAGAGTTTACAGGCAAATTTAGTGACTGTGAGAGGTGAGAGACTGACAGCTTTATAGATTCAAGTGCTCTAGTAACGCTCTGCATCTAGGAGGGGCAGTATCTAGGACTATCACTGTTCACTGTGATTATTGACGACCTGGAAACAGGTTGAACACTGAGATGGCAATAACCGCAGATGATAGCATTACTTTAGTTGTTCCAGTCTAGGTAGGGATAAAATCTTTGGAAGATTTTTTTTAAAAAAACAAAGGCATATAATGGCAAATGAAAAAAATGCATTAGCAAATGTAAGTAATTCAGCTTTTAATAAACACATGGAATTATTCATACACTTTGCTAGGTTCTCAATTAATTGTAAACACTTGGCCATCTGTGAAAAACCTCTGCTTACTTCACAGTGGTGATTCAAAAGGCATATGGATTGTTGGGAGATCTGAAGAAAGGAATTGAAAATAACACTTGGGATATTAAATGAATAAATGCTTTGCATTCAGCTGGCACAGTGATGATCCCAACTCAAAACAGGTAGTAGAAGCAGCAAATGATTAGCAGCATGGTAGTGGAGACAAGATAACCGGGGAATCTTTGGGGAAGAAAAGATCAATAAAAGGGGATAGGCATATCATTAGCCATGAATGCTATAGAGAAGGGAAACTTAATGCTTTAATGCTTCTAAATTCCTGTTTCCACAATACAAGGGGAGGAGGACAACAACCAGTGAGTCAAATTATGAGTTAGCAACCTGACATTTTTAAGAGGAAGCAGGTATTACACAAACACAGCAGAGCAAAGGAACTCACCCATGAGCATATGCAGATTTAGAAAAAGAAACAACCCATGTCTGAAAAAAGAAGGTTTCCAGACGCAGTAGGCCCATGTACAATTATGAAATGAACTGCTGAAACACGAAGGTCATGGTCCCCACCATATGAACATCAGCATTAGACATTTAGCAGTATACTGGTCTCAGTGTCCTTTTATTGGTTCTGACTGAAAATGACTGGCCTACCCACTTTAGATAAGGGCAAACAGTATTTTTTTCACTTCAGAAGTATAGCAAAGCACAGCTCTTATATACGAGCCTTGGGGTGCTGCCTGGTGCATTAAGGAGGGCAAAGCCCACCTGCCCTCTCAGCCCCCTGCTCCTCAACTGTGCGCTCAGCAGGGGACTGGTGGCACTGTGGAGGAGATGGAGGTTGTCTCCTTCCTACTTGTTCCCCTCAAACAGCTCCCCAGAAGATAGATAGCTAAAGGTGATCAAATTTCATCTTGATTTGACATGGCTTTTGCTTCTGTGGCATAGTTGATTTAATTAAAAAAAAAAAAAGCAGAAAAATTGTCCAGCATTTGTAACACAGAGGCAGGCAGTACTGACACCACCTGTTTTCCTTTGGTGCCTTTTGCATAGTGCTGGACCGAGTAGACCTTGGCAGCTTCAATGCACATTCCTTGACACAGCAGGTGGTTTCAGCCACAGACTCCAACTTTGTTTGGCTGAGGCCACACAAATTCAGATTCGCTATGACTTTGTCCATGCAACATTACAGCAGTTCACCATAGTTAGCCACAGAAACTAGCTTTTGACCTCCCTGTTGCCCTCCCAGCTATCAAGAGCAGCATAATAGTCTTGTGTCCATGCTGAGTGTTTGCGATTTTATTCTCCTAGTTTGTTCAATGTGGGCATGAGGTCGGTGCATGTAGAATGGACTGTGCTGACTTTAGTTTGTCAAACCGGACGCAGTCCTGGGTAACCTCATCTAACTAGACCTGCTTCGAGCAGGGGGTTGGACGAGGGGACTGCAGGAGGTTCCTTCCAACCTAAATATTTCTACGATTCTATGAAAGTTTCACAAGTCAGTGACAATGACAGAACTGCGATGGACACTTACTCTTGCTTGACTCAAACGCATGCCTGTAAAGACCAATTATCAGTTACTGGATCTATTTAGGCATTCTGCCCACTCTAGGGAAGACATTTCACTTCTCAGTAGTCTATTCCTCAAGCATATACTCATAAACTGTAACTACACCTTCCCTCATCTTTCTCATTGATTAAATTCCCAGAGCCGTTTTCAATAAATATTTTTTTTCAGTCCTTAGACAGTGTCATTGTTCTTCTCTGACTCACTTCTGATTTATGAGCTTAGTTCCTGAAGTCTGAGCATGGGAGCTGAACAACCTATTCCAGGCACAGTGGCATCAGTGCCACACATTTCTAAAATATAAAATATATATAAATACACACACACGCGCGCGCACGCGCGCATACATATTGGTACATTTCTAATATGTGCATATATACATAAATAAAGTTTTAGATATATTATTTTTATGTTTTTTCACTTCTCTTAGCCATTTTTTTCTGTTACTGCAGTTTTCATCTAAATAGAGGGATTATGGTTTGCTGGTGTTGATTCTGTTTTCAGTCACTGTTCACATAGTTCTTTTAAATGACTCTTTCTGAATGAATTATTTCCTCTGCTTTGTTTTCAATTTTGTGAACACTGTTCATTACAAATAATACTTTTATTTCTCATTCTGTTTGCACTAAGCATATATAACAAAGTCACGATCACCTCTGTGCTATCTGTGTGATCACATCCCTGTGATCACATAGATCTACACCATTTCCATGAGGCCAGAACATCATATGCTATTTCTAGTTTTTAGCTCTGTAATCCAAATCCTAATTATCTGTCAAGGTGAGGCATCATATAGAATTCCTTTGGGTTGGATGAATGCATTTGACTTAAGAAATGAAAATATATTGATGAGTTAGTACTGGCAGTATCATACAGAATAAAGACCCTAATAATAATGGAGTCCCCTATGGCCATTAGTAGATGTGTAAGATAATGTGTAGCCTATTCTCTAGTCTGTTTTTTATGAAAAGAAGCAAACACCAATTACTACCCTAAGTCTTGGAATATCTGATACCTGAGAATCCAAGAGCGTTTCTGGGATATGAGACCAGTAATTTTTTGCCCTTTCAGACTCCTGCCCTCCAGCACACTGAACTCATTTGTGGCTGGACCTACCCAGCAGTTCCCGCACTCCAGGCATGCAAATGCTCCCATGAGGTTTTGGCAATATCAACTAGGTGAAATGTGCACTCTTTAATGAGCAATTCTAATTCCTTTTGCTTATTAATCAGGTAGCTCCCTGATATTGCTCTATAGGCAATTAAGGATATTTTTTCCCTTCTCATGTGTTTTGATGTCCTGATTAATTTTGCTCTCAAACCTTACTTTTGGCACAGGGTTTCTCTTTTCATCTTTTCCCTTTTTTGTTCAATGCCTTCTGATTTGCTTAGCTGGCCTGTCCCCTCAAAGACAAGTTCTCATTACATTGACACGGGTCCTGGCCAAGCCATATAACCCCGTTACCTAGCGAAGGCTAACCGAATGCTCCAGCGGCAAACAGACCACTCAAACCTTATAACACTTACCTAGGCAAAACCGAACAAATACACAACCCCCCCCCACACACACACACAAAAACTGGCCTCTTTCTTCAAGTGCTAATGGGAGACAAATGGATACCAAGATCATCACCTGCCTGGGCTTTCCCTGCGGTTCATTTCTGAGTTTCTCTGAAATAGTTTATAGACCGCAGAGATGCTATAGCGCAGCATTATTAGGCCACCATCTCCAGTGCACTTCCTTGCTGATTTCACAAGCCTATTGAATCTCAAAGTGCAGCGCTGACTATGCTGTAATGCGGGGGTACCCAACTAGCCTTAAATGAACTCACTTGGTATTGCAGTCTGCAATGGCTGTAGCCCTAGAAGTGTAATTTGCAGGCGAAGGAGACAATTAGCCCACTGAAACTTGTATGCTCCCTATTTTTCTGCTCCCAGGACTCAAGCTAGCTTGATTTTCTTTTCCTTCTTTTTTTTTTTAATTTTAATTTTTGCTATTAGTTCTAAAAACTAGTACTGATGCTGCCATACTTCACTGCAGACCTGCCCATGGATGCGCTTAGCACCTTGTGTCTCCGCTGCAGGAGACAGCACACCATCTGCTGTCTGCTCATCCTTCGCAGGATGTTCTCTCCAGTCTTCTTAGAGGAGAAGCCAGGATGTCAAATGCTCTTCTGATCTGAAAACTTGTTTGAACCATTACATTCTTGAACAGGAAGTGAATCCAGAACTGTTGAACTTGACCTAGAACTTTAAAACAAACAAACAAACAAACAAACAACAACAACAACAACAATAATAATAAAAACGTTCAGTCACAGCTGAGTCAAAAATCAACTGGATTAAAAACTACACTGTTATGATTCCCTGATAAAAGTCCCCTGTATGACTTATTTGGACAGTAGGAGCTCACTTCATCTTCATCAGATGCAGTATCTAAAACTGGCCAGTGGCTGCTTTCAGAGGGAAAAAATATTGGGTCAGATAATATCACTGAACTACCACATAAGGAAATTTCTAAGCTCTGTGTGAAATTCAATAACCTTGACATGTCACTATACCCCAAAATATTTTAAAGGGTTTTCCAAAGGAGGTGAATAGTAAGCATGAATTATAATTGATATTTCTTTAATCTCCTTGTCTATGGCAGTAACAAGTAATGGCAGCTATGAAAGACATTTTTATGATATAGACAGCTGGATAGAAGTCATCAGCTAATTTCAGGTTGTCATAAATATTGTTATGTGATTTCCAATTTACACAAGTTTATTAGTCTGTTAGAACTTAGAATTAATAATCAGATGAAACAGAAAAGACTTGTTAATAAGTATATATTTGATAGGATAAGAATAAATCTTTTAAGAGAGGAAAAACATTGTAAAGATGTTTATGAAAGAATGTAACATAGTTAAGAATTCAAATCAGTTGAATTATCAGTTAATAATATAATAGAACTACAGGAAAATAAGGGGAGGTAAATAAATAGCAGCCAGGATTTAAACTCCCAGTTGCACCTTTGTATTGCAGAAGCATGGTAGCAATGATGTGGAACAGGACTGTCCAGGCTTACTAGCTCTGAGGATCCACCACCCATAAAAATTTTAATAACCCTTATAACATGTGGCTTTGCGGAGATAAAGAGCCAGTTGTAAAATTACAAACAGAGTCTTGTGGAGTAAAAGCTAAAAAAGCAGAGGAGCATCTGGACTAACATGAGTTAGAAGAAAATATATATGCTCACTGCAGAATTAATCAGAAGACACTGTGAAAACCTTGGCTTTCATTATATATTAATTAGGGGAAGGTTGTCAGGTTTTGGTTTATATCACTCATCTTCACAAAACCTGATCCCTGCCAGGTCCCCCTATGAAGTACAGAGGTGTTGCTATTAAACCTGCAGTCCTATTTTAGTACTCTAAACCAGAGTCTGCTCCCATTATGCATATCTCTTGTATTAAAATTGTACTTGAATTACTTGTGCTCTTGAAAACATAAGCTCTTTAGGATATTTTCTTAGCCCTTTCCTTCATGATACACGTATATTCATAGCTTTAATTCATATCTCTAATTCAGAAATAAGAAGCTGGAAAATCAGTCACAGCAGTAAGGTCAATGGTCAGAAGATAGGTGACTTTTTTTGAGAGAGAGAGAGAGAAAGGCAAGCAGCCCCTCTGCGGTGTGGAGGTAATACAGGAAACTGTTAAAATAGAAGATGGAAAAAAGGAAGCAGAAGAATGGAAGCCAGAAAGAAGCAGGAACATGGGTGAGGAAATTGGGAAAGGCAAAGCAGCTGATAAAGATGGCAGATCTTCACCCAAGATGCAGGTGAGAGCATTCAAATGCTTGGGGAGAAGCTGGTCCCACCATGGGCATGTCTGCCAGTGGAGAAGCAGGAGGAGAACGGAGGAATAAAGCTGTTGGGCTGAGAATATGGTATTTGCTGGAGGCTCAAGATCAAATGAGAACCCTGTTGGCAAACAGCAAGTCTCCTTCGGTACCTGAAAAGGACAGCCAGGATGTAAACTCTTGGACCTGGTATCAATTCATTGTCCCTCTAAGAAGGTCTGGTCTTCTTTTTCTGTCCTGCAGCTTTCAGCATCCTGAAATTATATCTACTGCTGTCCATGTAAAGGCATTGCATAAAATCCATTTTTTCCCCAGTCTAGTCTCTTACAGAGACTAAACAGGTGGCATGGAACACAGAATGGTTGTACAAAATGCCCTTTTTATATCAAGCAGCATTTAAATTGCTTCTTTTGTTGAATGTGACCCTGTTCTCACTGAAGTCAGTTGGTGCTGTTGAGCAAAAGTACTATGATGAGATCAGATCTTTTTCTTATGAGACACTGCCCTGTTATAGCCCACACCTCAAATAGCATCTTTCCTCTAACAAACAAGCAGGATTGGATGGGAGCAAGCTGCTTCCCTGGCTGTTTCCTGCAGCACTATTTTATACCCACCGTCTGCCCACCCATCTGTTCAATCCCTGTTACAAAAACTGAAAACATTCCTGTTTTTCAAATAGGGAAAAAATGCCTCAAGAGAGGAATAGGTACTGTGAGATTTCCATGAAATGGCTGTCATGCTCTTCCCAATTAAGTGAGATGACATTAGGAAATATGAAGATTTTTATTTGTTTAAGGATACAGTCTTTTCCTAGCATTTTGTGGAAGGAGCTCGTTTTGTCAAGGATTTATTGCTAAATCAGGAATCAGTTCTGGTGCCACTAAATCTTCATTTATGGACTCCCAGGCCAGTCTTGAAGGATTTGGTGAAGCAAAACTACAGGCTGATGCCTCTGGGAGTCTTTACCTGTAGGGTCAATTGCAGAACTCAGACCTGAGTCTGCAAAGCAGCAGCAAACGTCAGAGAGCTGCCGTTATCCTGGAAAGATTTTCCCAGCTGAACTGCTTTTGGTGGCACATTTCATCATTGGGTAGGTCTGGCCCTCTAAGCATCTGGCCTTAGCCATAGGTCAAGGTTTGGAGCTAGTGACCAGGCAAAGCTGGCTCTAGGCTCTTCTGTGTGAATAAATTGAATTTTGTTACCTCAAGGATGACAGGCTGGGCTTCTCCTGACTCAGGAGAAGAAGAGGCAAAGCTGGGATGGGAAGATGAGGGACGGGGAGAGCGTTGCTCTCCCATGGAGCTGGGAGAGGTGGGCTGCCATCCTGTCATGGTAGCTACTGTTCATGTACCCAGCTTGACTCCTGGGCCAGGTACAGGCAAGCCGCAATGGGGAGCCAAAGGGCTCGCTGACCCTGGGTGATGTCCACTTTCCTTTATTATCGGGGGCTGCTTCCCTGTGAGACTGGGCCTACTCCTTGCAATGACTGAGGCCAGTGACCCAGAAAGGCGTCTTTAGAAAAGTCAGCAGATGATGGCAAGGACCACCTCTTCTGCAAGGCCACAGACCTTGCATAAACTCAGCTGACAAAAAGAAACACTTTCAGGGAGGAAAGCAGCAGAGGGATTCAGCAGCCAGATAAGGAGGCCTCTTTGGAGGCTCCTTGCAATGATGAGGTGATGCCCCTTGGAGCTGTGTCACAGTTTGGAGAGGAGTATTGAGCCAGCAAAGACTCAGAGATGCTCCTGGAGCAGGGAGGGAATTTATTTGCTTTTAGATACTATCACAATGAACACATTTTGATAAGCTGGACTCCTAACTCAAAGTCTTACTGTCTTTGGAAATTGCTGAGAAATAATATCTGGGACAACTCCAAAAGAAAAAACTGTAGCAGAACCAAGCTCTGACTTGGCATTGGGTAGCAGCTCATTATGTTTTATGACCCCTAATTCTGGCTTTGCTGGTTATTAAATCAGCTTATTCATCAACTGTCCGGAAAGGAAAAACCTAGGTAGATTGACTGCACCCCCGTGATAGGGAGGAGACACTGCTGCCAGTGGCCACCTCCACTTGTGTGTGGACAGAGGCGGGTTGATCCAGAACGGAGAGAATGAAGAAGTACACATGTGGAAGCAGATCCATCTGGAAATGGCTGTTGGAAATCACATGTTTCAGGATGCATTTGCCTTATTATAAAAAGCCAATTCCAAGCAACATCTAGTATATATAGCATCTTTACAGAAAGATCTTATTCTGAAAAAATACCCTGAAATATCCAAAAAGAGATGTTAGTCTTAGGTGGGGAATGGCTGCTAGTAACAACTGTACATTTCCATAGGAAAAAAACCCCAAGATATTTGCTGTTTGCTGGAGTGGACTGGTACTGAGCTTCCTCTTCTGTCTTTATAAGGCCAGTACTTCATAAGTACCTTGGCTGTTTTTCATGCCTTGACTAATACCAGTTAGTTTCACTGAAATCAAGGTTTGTGGAAGAGTCTCTTCAAGCGTTCCTGCACCCGCTGATGGTTTCGGCTCTTGTTTCAGGAAAGGAGTCATAGGCAACATGGAAATGAATTTTAGCTTGAATTACTGAATGTGGATTCAGATTCCAATAAAAACTAAGTCACTGGGATTTTGGATACTTTTAAGTATGAGTTTCAAACCAAACAGCTTTCTGTCTGTTGACAATCTTTTCTGCACAGAGAGTATCTTGCTCCATTAAAGGAAAGGCTTATCGGCAAACAATGTGCTGCAACAAAGACTTACATCTTTTCCACTAGACTTGGCTCCAATTACAAAAATAAACATTAGATGCAGCTGAGCAGCTGAAGTGAGTAGGAAAAGATTTAGAGGAGTTTCTAGCTGAGAGAAAATTGCCTGCCATAAAGGCTGGGGTAGAAGAAGGTAGACCACTGCCTGTGGGACATAGGGAGCTGATATTCATCTTAAGACATTGATCCAGCTGCCATTACTTTTATTTTGTGGCTTTTGTAGACTACAAGTCCCACTCTGCCATGCTACATAGTGCTGCCGGGCAGAGGAGAGATTGAAAAGTGCAGTGTTGGATGTTGGGAACTGTAGTCTGTGCACAGGGAAGGTCCGCGTTAAAGACTATTGCAAAAGGTCTGTTATTTGCAGGCAGACTGTAATGTTTCTTCTGACACAGTGTCAGTTCCAGCTTTCAGTCTGCCAAATTTTGCAGTCTTCTGATGTTTAGTTGAAATGGAAGGTTCTTCCGCGATTTGAACTAAAAGGATTTTATCGAAAAAGGTGAAATAGCTAAGTGTTTCCAAAATGGTGTGAGGGCTTTTGTTACTGTACAATAAAAATCTTATCAGGGATGCAAAATGAGTTGGGATGAAGCGGAACTATTCTAACTTTAGCCTCAGCCTAAAGAACTTGTGGAATACACAGCTCAGATAAATTTATTTATTATTTTTAAAAAATCAAATATCCCTTCAATTCTGACTGAGCCTACAAAGAAACAAAAAATGGCCAAAAGGTGCTCCAGATACTAGAACAGAGAAGAAAGCATTGGGAATTTGCTGAATCTGAGCCTGCTCTGTGGTGTCCGATTGACGTGCAGCCACTGAGGTCCAGGCACCCATGCCATGCCAGTGCCGGGAAGGCTGCAGGTGCAGAACCTCCTGAGCAGGGCTGGGCTCACCCCAGCCGAGGCTGCTCCTTGTGTTGCTGCTGCTAATCTCAGAGACCTGCCTAAAGCTGTTGCTCATATCCGTGTCCCCCATGACTTGCGTAATCTGTATCTATCTGTAGATATTGGAGCTCGGCAGCCTTCGCAGACCTAGAGATGCGGCGTTTCAGTGCCAGGCTCTGGGGTGCATTACGGGCTAAATAAGATCTTCCGCTCTGCGGCTAACGCTGTAATTGCTGTTGTCAGCACTGTAAGACTGCAGCTACCATCCGTCTCCAGTAGATATAAATACATGTGCAGAAGGTAGTGAAAAAAGTCTTAATGCATACAGAGGAAAAAAAGAGCTGGAAATGTTTAAAGAAAGATGTGTTTTAAGACAGAAGCTCCCGACTCCCACAGCAAATAACAGGTTTTCAAGAAGGCTTTCTTTTCTCCTGTATTGGCAGTTCCTTTGTTAGATAATTGCCATGTTCCAGCCAAATGATACTGCTCCACAGCTTTTGGAGATTGTGTGGTGCTTATTAGGGCATGGAGTTTGTCCATTTTAAAATGGATATGGACAAAATTACAGGAAACTTTGAGCATGCTCTCTTTACTGCTGTGCATACTATTGGGATTTTGAAATCAGTTTTGCTGGTGAAGTGTCTGTTTTCTTGCACCTAGCACAAATGGACGTACTAGAAATTTATTTTCTTCTGGAAGAGAAGGGTGTATTAATTCTTCTTTGTTACGCTTGTTAAGATGGGGTTTCTCTATTAAGAATGCAGGAAAGGGAAGAAGCAGTGAAGTCATTTTCTTCTAGGCTAGGGGTGCTATGCGAGTACAGACCTAAAATGTTTTTTCTTCTCACTGGTCTAATGCTGCTATCTGTGATGGAGCTGCACAGTCTACCTTCTTTCCCCAGGCACACCAAATGGTTTTATGTGAGGCATGTAGTGTGGAGGAAGACTTGCCATATGGGGCATTGGCCAAGTTATGATGTGAAATTATAGGAGAAAACACATTGTAGCTCTTTGCAACAACCTCCTAATAACTCCATGACACACTGGAGTCTCTCCCAGTCAAGAAGCAGGAAGCGTGCAGGTGTCTGTAATGCAGGACTGTATGCTCTCACAGTTCATCTCCAAGCTGAGGAGCTTTAAGGAGTTGTAAGTGCATGGAGGTAGGTCTGGGAGTTTCAGCGCTGTGGTCTGCCGTGGGCATTGCTGGCAGTGCTCTTGTGTTTTAGGCTGGCCTTTCTCAGTCCTTGTCTGTTCTTGTTTTTGTGTTCTCCTTTCCCGTCAAAAGTAACTAGACCAGCGTCCTGCTTCTGTAGCTAGGGCTGGCTGCCTGGGAAACTGGCAAAGACAAATCAGAGCCTCTCTGAATCAAGCAGAAGCCGAGGTTATTCACCAGGGAAGCAATAGGGACTGGTGCAGACACTTTTTTCAGGCCGGCAGCTCATTTATTAAGATACTGCTCAGGGGGAGGTATTTTACTTTTATTTTAACTGCTTCTTTGGAAGAGTTTGAAGTAGTGAAACCTGTTTGTGGGTTCACCTGCAAGTTCCTTTAGGAGCCGCTGTACCTGCAGGAATGGCCCTTCCATATATATTGCAGGTTCTGCACATTCGCAGCGTGGACCCTTGGAGCATCTTCCTCAAGGTCAGCTCTCCTGTTTTTAAAGCAGTCCCTTTTAATATACTGAGTCACTAATGATATTCTAATTGATATTCTTTGACTTAATCCATCCATCGTCCCTAGCAGAATCCCGCATTTAGGACCAACCAGATCATAGGATTCTCCCCACAGAACAGTGGAAGAAAAGTGCGTGAGAGAGAAAAGGTCTTATCATGTTCCCTGTAATACACTTGTAGAAGCGTTCTGTATAAGTCCTTGGAGAGATTAAATGGATGATAGTTGTATTAAATTTTAATTGATGCTGCCTCTTAAGAGATAATACAGTCATCAGAGAGCCAGGTCCTTCTCCTGTGTAAAATGCTATAACTTCATTGACTACCACTCAGCTCAGCAACTAGCTCCACAGACTTATACAACCTGAGGATTAGGTCCATGAAGTCTCACTGAATCTTCATAGTTCACTGTAAATGGATTCTGCTGTATTTAAGAATGGTATTGTGGAGTCGTAAGTCATTTGCTTTAGTAACAGCAACCTTTTTATCATTTTTAGCTTTTGCATTATCTCTTATTTCCTAGTCCATTCATTTATTTTTTTCTTGTCTCTGTCTGTGTTCAGTGACATTAATTTTACTTATTAATAAAAAGTGCATTGGAAGATACTGAGATAGGGGGAAGTGCCTTATGCATAACATAGTTTTATTATTTGCTACAAATGAAAAATAGTCTCTTGTTGCTTATTTGTACTGCATTAGCTCTTACAACCTTAACTAGGTCAGGGCCTGTCTGTCCTGAAGGGGTACATCATAAAAGAGAGTCCCTGAAGCAAGGGACCTAAAACAGTAGTGAGAAGCAGCAGCAGCTGAGGGAAACAAAAGAACAGAGAGGACAGGAAAAGGTCTAGTTAGGCATAAAAAACAGGCTCTAATTTCTATGTGCACAATTCCTAAGTGTATTAAACTGATCAGCAGCAATGATAGCACCTCTGTTATTTATTTTTCCAGTAAGGCTAGGCTGTAGAGAATTTAAATTTCAGAGCACTGCATACTAATTGTGTTTATTACCCACTTGCCTTTTTTTCCTGGCTTTTGAATGCTTCATCATTGACTTTGTATTAATTAAGGGCTTTTGGCTGAATGAGATTGGTTGGCCTGGGAAACAGGACTGAAAAGATCAGCCTCTGTCACAGCACCCGGGAAGCCAAGGACAACTGCTTGGATAACAACCTGCAGGGAGAAGATCTCCTCTGTTATTGAGGACAAGTGGATTTTTCACTTTTCTCTTCTGGAATGCACCTGTGGGTTCAACAGTTGGTTTATAACCCTGATAATCTCAAAGACAGTTCTTACAACTAGCATCTCACTAGACTATGGTTGCTTCTTGTGCTGTGAGGTACCCAGTGCTCCATGTTTTCACTGAGTGCAAGTAACATAGCTTTAAAAAATTGTGATAATTAAGAGATGAGTAGGAAATCACATTTGCCACATTACTTAATTTCTTAAAAAAGGTTACCAAGGCAGAATTAGAGTGGACATAATTAACTTCAGCTTAACATTCAGGAACATTTATCTAGAATCTCTTCTCATTTTCACTTATGCCACCTGCTATTTCCATTATTTATTACAGTTGCAAACGTATTTCATATAGTCACCCTTCCTGCTGCCCATCTTGCTCACAGACTTCTACTCTGCATATTTCTAATAGCAAAATTATTAAGGTCCTAAGCTTAAGAGATTACTATCTATTTCAGCCATGTTCTGAGAGAAATAAGATACCAAGCAAGTGTAAGAACAAGCATCACAAACCCTACTTGTAATTGTGTACTTGGAGAAGCAGAGTTATAAAAAAGGTGTGATATCAGTATATGAGAGCACTAAAGTCCAAGTTGCTTTAGGATGACAAAGAAACAGGAGTGAACTAACTTTTTATTAGCTGTGTCTCCATGATTATGCATCCCAGCCAGCAGCTGCAAATAGCATGGGCTTCTCAATCTTGTGTTATATTCTGTAATATTTTCAGAAGTCCATACTGGCTTTCTTCCTTATAATGTTACCCCAGTCCAGTTTGCGGATAGATCAGTTTTTAATATCAACCCATCCAAAGCAGAACTGTGTTTCAAGGGACAACATATTGGCAATAAATTAGCTTTTTTAGACCAAAAGAATGGCTTTGCAGAAGCTCTGTATCTCTTGTACCATTATAGGGTTTTAATGTGTTTGTATATAAATGCCTATGCCTCTTGCCAATATCTTTGGTTGCAGGTGGCTTTTTATGGAATTTGTATTTATCAAGGTACAACATCTACAGAGGAAAGGCATGCTTCTTCGGTAAAGAGCTAGCATTTCAATTCATAGTTTTGACAGACAGCTGGAGATGCACCACAGCAAGAAAGTGAGAGAAGGACACAATTATGCCTAAAAAACAGAATCACCCAGAAAGATATCTTCATAACAGGAGTTGCTGCAAAACCAATTTTATTTCTTACTTTTATAAGCTAATGTTTACTTTATCTGATGCTGCAGAACTCAGTATTCATGAATTTCCAGCTTGAAAAAGCTCTAGAAACTGAACTGATTCCTTTCCTGAGCTGCTGTAGAGTAAGGTTTGTTTCCTTCTCAGCTGCTTCTCAGGTATGTAAGGCCAAACATACTTCTTGACTAAAATTAATTGTGCTCCTTCAAGGTATGTGAACACAAGATATTTTCATTTCTACAAATTTAGTATGACTCTACAGTTATATGTTAAAGCATTTTAAAATGTGATTTATTTTTTCTCTCTAGCAATAGACCAGTATTCCATTTACTTCAGTTGCTTTCAGTAACTCTTCTTTTCTCTGAGGTTTCTTGGATATATTCCTGAACATACCTCTAGAAGTATCTCCAGATTCCTATATAATGAATATGTTTTGGAATATCATAACCTAGAAAAGAACTAAATATAAAACTACTAGCAAAACTCCACACAGATGTAAAATCCAATGGCCAGATCTTCAGTTACTTTATGATGGATAAATTTTTCCTCTCAAAGGAAGGAAGAAAAATTTCCTGCCTTACTTTTGGGAATTGCAGTACATCATTGCCTCCACATCTGGTCTAGGTCTAGTACCTTCCAGGAGTAGGTGCTAATCCATATGAAAAGAGGAAGAAGAAGAAAGTTTGGCTGCTGAGAGACGTGGTGAAGTATGCTGGGGAAAATCTTGCAGTTCCCCTGAACACAGAATTACATATATGCTGAGATTTCTAAAGTAACTCCAATTCCATCCTCAATTTCAACTACAAGACAGGTGGAAAAGTCTCTTCTATTTCATGTATTCTTGCAGACAGGCTAAAATACCCCTAGGAGGATCAAATCCATACTTGAGAAGTAATCCACCAAGATGGATTTTTTTTTTTAATCTCAGATCATTCAAATGTGCAGCATCTGTGTTGTCAAAGCTGTGTGGACACAAATGCTATAAATTCATGCTTTGATGGTAACTGTGGGCATTTGTGTGCTGTATCATTTGGGTGCAACAGTAGGATTCTAAGAGAAATCAATTGCTGATAAGGCAATATTAGGGCAGACTTCATTACTGGAAGAATGGGGAACAGAATGGTTAATGGAAGCCTTTAGTAGTTATAAATCAGCCCCTGAAAAGTTCTGTGCTAGTTACTTCAGTGTCAATATACTTCTCAGACACAGACTTGTGGGTGACTGAAGTTATGTTGTTCCTTTCCATACGGAAAAGTAGACTGATCTGTCTGCGAAACCTCCTGTGAAGCAATTTCCTTTCTGTTTAGATACTACAGAGAGGAAATTCTGAAATTGCTCACAAGAGTTTACATAGTGCCTGTTCCTCGGACATTTATGAGTTAGGCCGTGCATACACCCAGAAATATCCTGGGTTACATCTTAAGGTCTAGTGACTGGTGAGCTGCACCGGTTCTGCTCCCAAAATACACACTCAGGCACATGACGGTTTGATCAATGAGCTAATGAAGATCATTTATTCTTATCAAGAGACAAACATTATTTGGCAAAACCAGAGCAAACCCCATCTTGGTAAGATTTTTCTCCTTTTTCTGAATTCTAGCCTTTTATCAGCCCATCACAGCATAAAAATAATGCTGCTGGTCTTTCAAGCTTTATTATTTAGAGAAGGCTTACAAGGAAATTAGAAACTGGCCTCTTGTTTGGAGAATGATCAAGACTGGACTTACCTCATTAGGGTCTCTTTGAGAGCATTTTGTCTCAGTGTTCAGAAGATTATGTTAGTCAATATACAGTGAAATGAAAGAGAAGGGGATTTCAATACCTTTTCCCTGACCTGAGAAAAACAGATGGGTTCTTCTGCAAGGCTTTAGAATATACAGTTTTTCCCAAGCAGTTAGATGAAGACTTCAGGGACAGACTGCAATGCAATTGCAGAAATATATGTTGAGACTAAGCCACTATTGTCTCAATGATGCCAACGTTAAAACAAAGCTGGTCTGAGAAAAAAGCTGTAAAAAAAACCCAAATGAATGAAAAAGTAGAGAAAAATTCTCTTTTGGGCTGATAAAACAGTAAAATTCTTCTACAGACAGGGAATCCCTAATTATTGATTTTTCCAGAGCCAAAATTTCTGGAGAACACGTTTCTTTTGGATAGAGTTACAAGTGCATGCCTGCATTTCAGCTCTTCTTTGTGAAAAAAGGCTTGTGAACTTCCCTAGCAAGAGACTGGCTTTTCACAGGCTCCAGGATCTTTCCCTAATGGAAATATTTGCTTCAGGAAGAGGCTGCAATTATTCTATTAGAAGTTAAGTCAAACAATTGATACAGATTTGGCATTTTAGCGTGTGAGCAATGCAAAAGGTAAGTAATGCAAAATGGCAAAGGTTGCCACATTTGGGCTGTATTAACGTTTCCTTAGGCAATAACATTACTCAATACTGGAAATTCTCTAGGAATGTGTTCTCCTCCTGTAATTATAAAACAAACAGTGAATTAAGCAGTTCCATGCTGTGTACTGAAATTGTAGAAACCGTACTGTTAGGTCATAAATATGTTAAATCTCACTTTCAGAGGGGAACATGGTGTAGTTGTCTTATTCTGCTAGAGAGCTGAACTTCTGATGGGCGAGGCTGCAAAGAGATGTTAGGAGCTGGGCTTGCTGGACGTCTGCATTGAGGCTTTACTGTGAAGTCCTCTGACACTGGTTGCTCTTTCCTGGCCCTCCTCCTGCAATGGAAACCTTAAAGTGATGCCAGGGATGAATAAACAAGTAGTCCCAACAGTGTGAAGTCTTGCCATTACTTTACTTAATGGGTGAGTCTGCATGTGAAGTACCTGCATGTGTCTAACTGGTAAATCCTTTTCTCCTTCTCGTCAGAGGGAAGATCAGCGCTGGAACAGGGGAAGCAATGCATTAAAAAGTTGTGGCACCCAACTCCTACCTGCTTCCTTTATTTTATTTTATTTTATTTTATTTTATTTTTTAATGGAAGGAATGGGTGAATGATATGTACCTTAAACACAGACTGTTTATAGAACAGTGACCTTAAGAGCTTTAAATGACTACATTGTTTAATGTGAAGGAAAAGAGTACCACAGATCAGTGGAAATGTCAGCAGTATTTTTAATGAATCAAGTTTGTTTTAATCGATATCCAAGTCTTCTTTCCATTGCCCTGAGATTGTCGTGCTTTACAAAGAGATAATAGTAAATGTCATGCTTCAAAAGAGCAAGTGGCTTTGTTGCTATAAATCAATGGGAAGCATTGTTCTACTAAATGTGACAGACACAAGTGACAGAAGTGCCATCTTTCCAAGAAATCACTATTTCCATACCCCATTTAGAAGTAGATTCTGGGGAGCATTGCTTAGAGCCTTGGTACTCTGCTTTCAGCTGGGCTCCACTAAGAAAGATAGACTGACCAAGATAAATGTGGGAAAATATAGAAACTTAATCAGAGTGGAGGACCACCTGAAGGATGGCCAGTGTGTTTTGTCTGAAGCTCTGTATTATGAGTTTTGCTGTCCAGCTGAGAGCCTAGATCACAGAAGAGGTGAGAAATAAACTAACTCCTCTTCCGTATTTAGCTGAGGTCTGACACTGCCAGACCATGTGGCAGTGCCATGGGGTTTTCCTATATAGACAGCTGAAGCTTATTGCAAAGGGGAAAGTCTCTTTGCCTTTTCAGTTCTTCCTTTTTTCCTCTCTCTGTTCACTCTAATCTTTACAAAGACAGCTATAACTTTTTTTTTTTCTTTTCTTTTTTATAGGTCATTCTGTCATGCTCTTCTGTGGTGTGGTTAGGAGTAAGAGTCTGTAAATTTAATAGCCAAGCATACAGATGTCTGGCTTCATAAACTCACAGTCTGGCACTGGCTCTGCCAGTGAAATAAATGAGAAAAGCAGACTGTCACCTAGATCAGCGCAACAATCAGTGACAAGAACTCATTACCTTAACACCCAAAGCAGGCAAAAATATGCTGAAGTATAAACAGAAGTACATTAAGTTTGTTCTGGACTTTGGGGCTTGAGCAATTTGGATGTTAGGTTTGCATTCTTGACCTTAGTTTTATACCTCTGCAATTCAGTGTGAATGGGCAATGCAGATCCAGGTGTGCAGTCCAGAAGCTTTCCCAGCTTCATCAGCCCTCAGAGTGAGCCCCTCTCCCTGGCCCCTCTGTGTCCCTTGATTAACATCCTGCAAGTGTGTTGCTGTGCGCTGCTAGACCGTTTGGGAGCCAGCAGGTGGCTGCTGCCTAAGCCATGTGGCTGCTTCTCTGCTCCCATTAGAGCTAGTAACAGCTCTGCTTCCACCTTCTTCCTCGTGCTTCAGACACTGCCCTAGCAGAGTTACCCTTACTCATGTCCCACCTGCCTGAGGCATTTCTAAGAGCTATTTACTTTGTGTTTTAATATCACATATTTGTGAAACCAGCATTCTTTCTCTTTGGCAATTCAGGTCTTTGCCCCTACCTTTCCACCAGCCTTATCCATACCAAAAAAAAAAAAACCCTCATGAGTAAAACCATACAGATGAACGGAAAAGCACAGAGCACAATCATGGAAAATAATATCTATATGCACAGGGCAGGTGCTATTTCCTAGGAAATAGGCCAGTTGTTTGAAATTCTTGACAACTTCTTCAAATCTCTCTGCCTATGCAGGATTGATCTATAATGGTCTGAACTGACCCCAATTCCAAAGGCCTGGGAGCACTGGGAAGCCTTGGGCTGAGATCGGTCAGCGGTGACTGAGTGTCTTGTCTGTACTCTGCCAAGGTCTGTGCTGTCAACTTTTAAGTTTAGACCTATCTGAACAGAATTTGCTGTCTTCTTTTTCTTCTTTTGAAGACAGCATCTGTTTCACTGCAGCGGAAGGATAATAAGGACCCCAGGCAATGTAGCTTTTGCTGACCTATTTCTTTAAGTGTAGCACTGGCAACAATTCTGGGATGGGATGGGAAAACATGCCTTTAAAATTCTTCTGAAAAAATCAGGATCCACCACAGACAGTATGTTCTGCATCCTTGTCTGCTACCAGGCAGATACTACTGACCTATCAAAAGAACACATAGTAAGGTGGTTCTCTGATTTTTAATTACTGTGATAAATAGATTAGGTTTGAGAAGTGCATTAAGTGGATGAATTCATAGACCCCTTAGACAGGAAAAAGAGCAGAATCACATGGCTGCCTTGCAACTTAATTCCTACATTTTATACAGAGATTGCAGAATTACAAGGGACAATTTTATTAGTTTGAATCTCACTGGAAAATGTTGAGAGTTCCCTGCTTGAACAGATGGGTTTTTTTAGTTTGGTCTTGCATTGTGAAGACTGTTGAGCTGCATCTTACTTCTATGAGGATAATTATGTCAAATTTTAGGCCAAATCCTGCTCTCTCCTGTGGCTTTCTTGTAATGTTCTGATTGAACAGGTGTATAAATACTTTGGGTTGGTACATAGTTTTTTTTTTTTTTTCTTTTGCATTCTGTCTCATAGATCTTCTTGGTTTCCATAGCCCAAAAATGGCTTATAGATGTATTTTCCTGCTAGCTCCATCTCTCGGGAGAGTTAGGCCTGTGCCCTCATATTTCATTTCATTTCAGGTGTGGCTGCATATCACCATTTCTTTGAAGATCTATTGTTCTGATGCATGCTAATGTCATATGTCCAGGGCAAGGGCTAATAATGTATGTAAAACTTCCTTGAGTGGCTTGCCCCAATCATAGATGTAAAAATGCAATTATAGTTGAATGAGCATAACCAGCCTGCATTTCATGCTGCAAGTAAAGTGTAAATATATGGCCATATATGGCCATAAGTTAACTCCCTTTTCTGGTAGATCTATACATAGGCTCTGACAAATGATCAAATGAAAGGCTTTAAATAAAATAGTATTATATTACCTTTAGTGTGAATTATATATGTTGCACAGTAGAAATCTGTCTTGTCCTCACACACTTGCACAAACTATTAGACTACTGAAGTGTGGAAAAAAAACAACAAAAAAAATTACTAGCAGTCCATGGAAGAATAAACATGCTGAGGTGCCCTCTGTGCTATAATTCCATTTGGACGTATTTGATGTTTTGCTGCATGCATTTGCTCTGAACATGCCCTCTGAATAGCTTTTTTTTTTGTCAGCAAGTCTCATCATGTTTACAGGAAGCTCTATTAAGAGTTCTGGGAAAGCGAAGAAATTTATTTGCTTTAAGCATAACACAGAGGAACTTGTTATAGAAAAGCAATTCCCATACTACTGCAGTATGCAAAACTGGACTACAAGGTTTCAATTGGGTTAGCATCTTGAAATAAGATACTTTACTGGGGAAGAGAGCGCAGCTTCTGGAGCTGTAATAAATGGGCATGTTTAATGAAAGATGGGAGGAAGTGGAGCATTCAGAGCCTGAGTTTATTAGGAAGGGGGTTGCTTTTTCAGACAATTTGTACTCATCCATGTCAGAGCCATTCTACCCAGACCTAGATGATCGGTTTAGGCTCAGATTAGGTAAAATAGTGATTTGTCAGATATAAAACACTATAGCAAAGAGTTTTCTGGAATCTTCCCCAGCTGATGGCCGGGGGTAAGGGAGGTTCCTACAGTAGATAGGTTGCTGTTGCCAGTCCACTGGGAGGCCTGGCAAAGCATCCAGAGTAGACTTGACTCAGTTTCCCATATTCTAGACAACCCTGCTGGTTGATTTTGCTGTCAGTAGCTTTTACACTTTGCCAAAATTGTATGTGACTGAGCCTTTAGTTCTTCACATAGCTGCAGAGGTTCTTCCTGTCCTTCCACAGTTTCTTGCAATTCTGCTTCATCCAGGCTTTCCAAGATTATTCACAAAAGCAGCTCTCTGTTAAGAAAGGGAAGGAATATGCTGAAATTGAGTCTGGCTTAATAAGGCATAACAAACCTTACCAACCCTCCTCCCTTGAAAAAGCCTTCCTACTCTTTAAACATATTTGTGGGCTTTTAGCTTTGCGCATACATGCTGATTCCTGAGGAGGTGGGGTAGGAAAGTCAGAACAGCTGCAGAGATGGGATTAACATTGCATATGGCTTTGAGATCCGGCTTCTCCTCACTGCCAACACGTATGAATCTCTGATGCTCAAATTGTGGTATTTGAACAAAGCAAGCCTGCAGAAGAGGTGCTTTGCCTATAATGCTAGTGTGAATACAGCTCCTGAAACCTGTTATAAGGTAAAAATGAGGCAGTGAAAGGGTTAAATTTTGTTACTATTGCTTAAAATCATAAAAAGGACTGACTTTTACTATTATCATTCTTTTTTTTGCCATTGGCTTGTTATTGTCTCACTGGGTGTGTTCACATGAATGAGGGATGCAATCATACAGCTGATGCTGGTGAAATAAAAGACTACACAGTGCACATATAATAAACTGTAAAGCCATATATGGAGATACTTAGGTGTATAGTCCTCGTTAAATCATTCAAATTCTATAAAATAGCACTAGAGCGTAGCAGTTGACATATGCCAGATGCTTTGGTTTCCAGGCAAGCTTCTTGTGTGCTCTCATGACAGTCTAATTATTTATCACCCATGCGTTCCCTGGGACCCTTCCCACATGCTGTAAACTCTGTCCATACCAGTCAGTTAAATGAGACCAGGAATATTTTTGGGCGCTGAGGCACTGGCACGGCACAACCTGTGCCCAGGCCTCTACACCCAAGAGGCTGTGATCCTGCTGCCCCTCAGGAAGGCTCCCAGGCACCGAGCATCCAAACCATGCCTGGGAATTGCTTGGGATATTGCTAACTGGTACGGGCCAAAATAGTGCCGGGGAGCATTATGACAGTTTACTAATGTAGGCAATTAAATTCCTGAATACTTCTTAATTTTGATCTATACTTTCAGCTGTATTTTACTATGAGGCTCAACTTTGCTTCTACACATAGTGTATATATTTGACAATCTTTAGGAAAGGCACTTGGATGCCATATACTATATGAACACACTGCTGATTCCTTCAGTTTAACTCAGCAACTCACCCTGGAATTTAGAGGTAACTTCTGAATTTGTCAAATTCATTTTAAATTTATAACCTTTTCAGTTATATGCCATGGTTAATGAAAGAAAAAATTAAGAACCAAATGTTGTTAATGTTCCCTTCTCCACTACTCCTCTTCAGTACAGAGAAAATCTGTGTTGCCTGAAACAGAAGAATTTTCCCATCCCATATCTGCAAGAGAGATTGAGGCTTATGTGTAAATAAATCTACCTGGTTCGCCCTGTGTAGAAAAACACTAAGCTGTTTACAATAATCACATGAAGGAGTTTGAAGTAAGACCAAAGGAGATAAAAAGTCAAACATTTAATCCTGTTAGCTGATGCTGTGACATCAGGCTGCAATGTATTTGCCCTAGTTCATCATTCCTCTGACGGTATCCTAACAAAGAATTTAACATTATTTTCCTATTTGGCAAAGGGCTGATCATGAAAATTTGTTTTATAGGGTACAGACTGTATTGTTACGGTGCCTCTCAAAACAGTGGCCTGATTGTACATGCTGTATGGGGGGGGGAAAAAAACACAGAAGAAAAAAAAAATATATATATATTTTTGCCACCTTAACTCTTTAGCCCCTAAGTGTTGTACACCAAATGAGGTACGCTTAGCAAATATAGCATTCAGGAATGAAAAAGGGTATACGTGCTGAAAATGTGTCATGTTTTGGCTGGTCACAAAGCCATCATTCCACATCAACAGAGTCTGACCTCTGGTGTAGTATTTACAGAATTTTATAGAGCTATGGTACATGTTAATTAAATACCCTGTACAGTATATGTACTCATAGAAAGATTAATTTTGTTGAGAGCAGAAGGTTTTTTCCAGCCTATTATATTTCAGATATTTCACCCTTCATAAGAGTGCCTTTTGAAAAAATTAATAAGCCCCCTCCACCTAAAAATGAAATACGCTGCAAAGCAGCAGGGTGTTTTCCAAGTAACCTAAATTCTACAGCGATATAATCAAATTTCTAAAACACATGATCCATAATGATGGGCAACAACTGTTTCATGCTGTCATGGCAACAGGAAATCTTAGGGTTGCAAATCCATAATTTAAAAAGATTATCTTGAGAGTGCGAAGGGTGTTTTTACTGCAGTTACAATCACAGTATACACAGGGTACAATTGCTGGCTACTTCACAACCTGTATATATCTTTTTTTAGCTTTCATGGTTTTTAAACCTCATTCATGTATGTGATGTTCTTTTTTCTCTTTTAAGGATTTGTTTGCTTTTCATTTCACCATGATATTTTTATTAATCTGATTTCATGCCATTTTATAATATGCTTACATGAGAAATCTGGGGGTTTGGTCAGCTATTTATTTTGTAATAGCAAATTCAGCTCTTCTTTTAAAAAATTATGCTCTTTTGTGTCAAGACTATTTTTTGTTTTTAATGTTATCACTACATAATGTCTCAGAAATACTGATGTCTAGATACTGTGTGCCCTCCAGTGAAATATCCTTTACCCCAAGTAATGCTGGTAACTGTATAACTATGGTGTTTTTTTTTTTTCCCAAAAAACTTGGTAAGAAAATTAAAAAAAATAGGACTGAAGAGGTTTTTATTTTTTTTCTCTGATAATGGTTAACCCTGTGATGGCAGGAGGTGGGCTTTTCTAGTGTTTGTCTTTATGTTAATGCTGAATGGCCATTGCATTAGCCATACAATATGTGGATTGTAATATATAAAAATATAGTTAGCTTTTGCTATGACCAGTAACAAAATTCCTGCTGTCCTCTGTGGAGCCAAGATTTCGAAGTAAAAAGATGTTCTGTACTGTGCAAAGGAGTCATGAACAAATTATGTAATGTTCTTGCTTGACCTAAGATGCACGATTGTTCTGCTAGTCACATGGAAGAGAATGTCTCCCCATCCTAAATTTATCCTCAGATAGCAATCATGGAGGAGGAACATTGTCTGAGTAGCTGGGTCTTGTTAACACATTTCGTGAGACTGAAGGGAACTCCTGGATACTTGCCATCACAAGAGACTGTCATAAAGTTAATAAAGCTTTATCTTAAAACTACATAAGTTGTTTGCCTCTTCATTACTCATGTTGAGAGAAAGGCCGTTCCTGTAAATATTCCTCCAGCTTCCAGCCTGAATTGAGTCACATCACCTACCCATTTGTTCTTGTGCTAGTGTTCTCCTTCAACTTTAATAGGTCTTCTCTTTTCCTGCTTTCACCCTCTAATGTATTTGCAGAGAGCAATCATACCCCCTCCCAACCTTCATGTTGAGAGTTGAGCTCTTAGTCTCTGGAGCTGGCCTTCTCTTGATTGATCTAGTGGCTCTTTCCCATTTCTCCATCTCTCTCCCTTTGAGTTCAGCTGTCTTGAACCCAGGGGAGGAGGACCGGGGCTGTTCACAGGGTCACTAGTGACACATTACATCCACCTGGAAGAACTTGCATGAGATCCGCAGCTCCAGCTCCGTTCTGTTCCTGAACATGCCTTTGTTATGAGCTACAGCCCTTGCATACGTATACGCACAAAGTAGAATTCACTTCTCATATGGTTACATCTGTATCGCAGTCTTAGAAGTTTCTCTCTTACATTTTATACTAGTTTTTCTAGTTTCACTGTGCGCAGAAGTAAAAAAAAAAAAAAAAAAAAATCAATATTACCAAGAACAAAACTCATGACACGTGAACAGAAGTCACAGCCCTGTGTTAGTCAATAGATACTAATGAGCAGATCCTTATGTAGTCTCTGCAGTGCATCATGGTGCTAATAGTATGAAATGTGCAGTCCCCTTGAAATGCCAGCATGGCACTGTATGGAGCTTAAGTTGAAATTTAGGTTTGCTCCTCTTCATGTGATACAGTGGAACGGATGACTCTGCTGATGTGGCTGGCTGAAAATAAACTTCTAAATAGCTCTGGACAGGAAGCCAGTCAAAATATGAATTAAAGTGATCTGTAGTGCCATTCAAATTGGAGCTGAAGAGCTCATATCTCTACAGAATCATTTAATCTCAAAGAATTGAGTAGGTTATGAAACAGTGATTTTTGTATTTTGAAAAGGTAAGTCTATGAGTTAGAAGGCTATAACTAGGTAAGATAAAAAGGTGGGTTAAAAATTGCTTACTTGTGAACAAGGAATTGTTATAAGAACTATGTAATGTCTGTGTGATCTTGATTGCTGAGGAACTTGGTATTGATTAGTATTTTAAAATACTAATGTGTCCTGAATAAACATCTTCCAGAATGCCAAACTCATGCTGGAATGAGGAGGACTGGGGTGTTATTGCTTTGGAGGCCATAATGACTTTAACAGCATGAACAATGTTGTCGAATTAGTAAAAATAGAATGATCCATTGGTAACTCACTTCTGAGTCCTGTTTAGGAGCAAACCCACAGGTGCACCACTGCAAAGCTGAAGATGCCTGTATCTGCCTAAGCATCCTACCTGTCACGAGGTGTGCCTAGCCCTTCCTTCCTTCCTTGCTGCAAGTCTCGGGCAAACTCTAAGTGCAAGTGGCCCAGGGATCTCAAGAGTGGACCAAGAATCTAGCCTGATTTCTCACTCCCTGAGGAAAAGCAGGGGACCAAATAATGGGTGTTTGAAACGCAGGTGCTGACTTCAGGCTTGAGTTTCCCCTTTGCTTGTCCTTTCCTGCTGCTCAGCATTTCGAGGCTGTGCGCACTCAGCTGCCCGTCTGTTCTGTTTCTTCAAAGCTCTGCTCCTGTGGCTGCTCAATTCTGTGTGGGGAAGCAAAGCTTTGAAATCAATGCTGTGTGACCATGGCATCCAAGTAATGAGTATTTAAAAAGAAGGTATTTGTGCACTGAGGAAAAGGAGGAGAGGGCAGGCTGAGGGAAGTGCTCATCTGTTTAAAATGTCAAAGCTTAAAATACTGCTCCCCAGGAATTTCAGGGAGCTTTGAGCCCAGCCAGGAGCTGTCTGTTTGTCCCACTTCAGGCATTTTGTCTTCAGAGCACTATGGTCTGTTTAGAATAGGGACATTTTTTCCTCTCAGTTTGGATTTGCATGCTGCCTAACACGGTTCCTTTGCAAAGTCTGATTTATAGTGTTTAAATCATGAGACCTATTAATACAAAGTATATACTCCTGGGTGTATATTTGTCAAGCTGCACTATATAAACTTACGTGGTCTGTTGAGGGCATGAGGTGTTTACATATCTCATGGGTACATACAGAGCTTAACCCATTGAATCAGTGACCATCTTTCCACTGGCTATAGCTTGACTTGGAGCTCCCCCCCGCCCCCAGTTTACTGAAGAATATATTGTGTATTATTGCTTATGGTTTGTAGCATTCATATTATCACAATTTAATTAAAACAATTAATATTCATGTAGAAATACATGGTAGCAGCAATTTTGTGAACAAAATGGTTTTGAAAGTAGCCTATGTGCATACAAATGGTTTAATTTAAATAAATATTATAATTAACATCTTATTCGTAACATAAATCAGGATGTGGAAATGCTCAGAGAGCTCTGTGTTGTTTCGCACTTTTGAAAGACAAAAAGTAGCATGTAAAGAAACAGACATGAGGGAAGAACAATAGTGTCACTGTATTGTGTTCTACCATTTAATTTTCCAAGATACATAAAATCATATAACAAAAAGCCAGAAACAGGATCAAATGAAAGGCAAGTGAAGATCGGAAACTATATGACAGAAAACACACTGCTGTGGCAAAAAAAGGTTAACCTGAAATTACTGTGAGAAGGGGCTGAGTTTGGATCCTCTTGCTTGTCAGCATTTCATTGCATTATTTTTAGCGGAAGGCTCAATATGAAGGCTTTGCTGGATGGCAAAAGGCCCTGTCTTCCTGCAAGTCTGTAATGCTGACCTTGCGGGGGGGGTGAGGGAGGGGGATGATAGCCAACAAGCACATGGCTCTCCTGTCGCTGTGTCAAGGCGGGAGAGCATGCCAAATGTTAGCGCTGGCTTCCCCACAAGGATCCTGTTGGCAACATCAAAATGATTCCCAGCTAGCCAAAGCTCTGTCTGCAATATTTTGTTGTTTGAGAGCACTGTTTTGCACTGAAAATATTAGTGAGCAGTGCTGGGGTCAGGGGGATGAATATTTTCTGGAGTATTCCCTCCTGCGGGTTTTTATTAATGAGGCTTTCTGCTGATCCGATTTCTCCAGCTGACTGGAGATGGTCTGCGGAGGTGATTCTCTTTGCTATGTGCTGGTTTCTGCTAGAGTAAAATGATCCCCTCCCCTGTGTGGGAGGGATTTTATTTTAATATCCCTCAAGGTGGTCTTCCCAATCGTCTCCTCTTTCCTTCCTTCTCCTTGCCTCCCCCACCCATCTACTTATTACTCACACATCATGCTAGACTTTCAGAGAGGACTGGATGAGCCCCCCGCGTGCGCACACACACACACACACACCCCACCATATGTTCACAGTGTTTCTCTAGGGACCTTTGGGCACCATATCCCAAAGAAAGGGACTACCTGCTTTTTTCAAAGTAGATATTTCAGCCACGCCAGAATAATTCCTGAAAGGCTGTAGTTGAAGGTGCCTACTGAGTTAGTTGTGTTATACTGCATGGATCTAGAAGGATTTCTTTTTCCTAGGAATCAGAAACCCCTATACCCTGCCCAGCCTGATCCTCCTCAGCTCATTGTCCTAGGCAGCAAGCAGTGTCTATATAGGGAATTTGTACTTACCGTTGTGTGCCTTCTTCAACAGACAGAGACCACAGAAGATTGTGGTGGGGGATTGTGTTCCTACCACGCTGAGACCATGTTGAGATTGTGCTGCTCTTTGACCAAGCTTGAAACTGTTATGAAACAAGACATTAAACACATAAAAGTCAGTCTAATCTGCAGTGTAATGATTAGGATATTCATGTTGGGGACAGGCTTGGGTTCTGCTCCTTCCTCTGTGGACTGTATCTAATTCTAAATCTATATATTTGTAGTAAGGAAGACAGAAATAGTCGAACATGACTAACGCATTTTCTCTGTTTCCTTTGATAAGAGGTAGCAATTATATCTCTGAGTTTTCTATAACTGAGCAAACTAAGGTAAAGTGATAGTGATAGGCCCAGAATTTTAAAAAAAGTTTGCTGTCAGCCTCAGAGATGGAATTTCAGGGGGTCAATATTTTTCCAAAATGGTCATTGCACCTAATGTGGCTCTGTGTGTATGCTAGTTCATTATTATTATTTAGACTGAGAATCTCTTTTCCTAGAATGGATGAATGCTTTCTAAATATGTAATAAAAGACAGTCCCTGTCCTGGGGAAAAAGATGCGGAGGATCAAAGAAGGGATGCCCCTATAACCACATAGATTAAACAAAAAGACATTAAATAAATATTATCTTATTACAAACTGTATCTGATGCATTATTTATTCATCTTTCAAGGAGGCTTATTTATACTGGGGCTATTCTGGGGTGATTAGTGTTTTTGTTTGTTTGTTTAATTTATTCTCTAGTGGATCTAAACTTGTTAAGAAATATTTCTTGTTTTGTAAAACACTTTCTAGTTTCCAAGCTAGTACTCTTGTACAATGATAAACTTATTGTCAAGTCTGGGGACTTTGAGGGTGATACCTGAGAGAACTGGAGAACAGGAACAAAAGTAGAGAAAACATGGAAGACTGCTGTGGTAGGCAGAAGAAACCTTTGGAGTTAGCACAGAAAGGATGTTGGATGGGATTCATTTCCCAGGAAGCCTCTCATTAGGAAGCCTGTATGTTTTAAACACTTGAACTGTTGTGAAACAATTTGAAGGTTGTGATACTTTCCTCAAGGCAAGGCTTATGTTTAAAGCATCACTGTGATATTATGAATATATTTCATTTAGAGGGAAGGCCAAATGCAAACATCATATCTGTTTGTTTCAGGAAATTCTGATGCAGCTCTTCATCTATGTCTTGTCTCATCATTAAAGTTATTAGCCCAAGGAGAACTGCTGCTGCTTTATTTGGGTGAAATCTTAATTTTTTTCAGTAAAATGGCTTAGGAAAAGAAAAAAAAGCTGTTCATTTTTGTTCCTTTGTGCCTTTGCTGTATACAATTTTCTGTTACATTTCTGTGAAGTCTTACTTCAGGATAGTAATAGATTTCTAACACAGTTGTGGTTTGGGTTTAACTTGAATCATATTGCCTCTTCAGTACCAAAGGGAGCTCTATTAATGATCTTGTAATAGTATAAAAGGAGTTTGGCAAGTGAAAGAAAGCAATTTCTATGATCATCTATGATCATCATACAAAAGTGCTGATGTGGATATCCTGGAAAACTATTTTGGCTGTAAACCAAATCATTAGTCATTTGAATGACTGCTCAGACTACTTTACTGCAGTAAACTATTCTATACCTGGTAGCACCTACTTCAAAGCAGTGGCTTCATTTTTGTCCATTCTAGCAGGAAAACACATGCCAGTAAATCTGCAAATCTGTTGTATACAAACTGAAGTGGGAGAGTGCATGGTCTCTGTATAAGGGAGTCAGACAATAAATGAGCAGCTTATTCCAAATGTTTCTCTTGGTGAGTGGATGTAAATCATTCACTTAATTTTAAAGAAGTTAGAGCAGCACAGGAATGTAAAACTCAACCAAAAGTGTCAGAGTAAAGAAGAGAGATGAGGACTTCAAGCAGTGAGAGGACACTCAGTACTGTTACTTGAAAAGACATTAGCCAAACAGGAGGAAACTCCCTCTTCTTCGTTCATCAACGGTGTAATAACATTGTCTACTACAGGATGTCCTGTGACATTTTCCTCCACAGTCTGTTTACAGATCTTTTAGGAATCCTTTGAAGTGCTCCAGCCCCTTTCTGCTGTATTAACAAAGGACCAAACTCTGAAGGCTGGGTAGTGTTTTGTTTAAAACCTTGCCATCTCATCTGCCATTCTGCTCTGGGTCCTGCAGTGCTTCTGTTGCAGAGTCTTCCTCTTTTTTGTATACCTTTCTCATGTTAAGTAGCTCCAGGTTTTAAATTTGGCTGTTCTTAAATGTTGTTTGGTGTAGGAGCCCTTTAGGTCTCTGAAGGTCATGGATGACAGTTGTACTTCTTTCAGGAGAGGGCTAAAGTCTTCATTAATACTTCCTGATATTCCTAATCTAGCATTTCCCATTTTCATGTGAATCATGATTTTGTTTATTGATGGTAGTTGCATCATGGGCTCCACTGATACGCTGGGAAAAATGGTCTAGTGAACACTGAGATTGTTTTACTATGGAAATAACATAAGTTGTTGAAGCACTTAAAGTGCTATGAAAATAATATAGACATTACAGATAAAGTGATTGTTCTTCTTGCTATGATATTTTGTTAGGCACTACTCTCTAATATGCCTCCTAGGATTTGATGGAGCTTGTTCAAAACCTCATGTTACATAGTTACCAGCTTTTTGAATCAAGCAGCATGAATAGATTCTCAGTATAATTTAAAATAGTTTAAAACAGTTCTGCAGTCATATCCATATAATTATGCAATGTGCTATATAGCACAATTACTTGAATGTACAGAGCAAGATAGGACAATTGGCCTTCTAAAGAAGACTGGGGGTATTTAACCACCTAATTTCTGTTTGAAATCAACAATACTCCATTAGTTCTTGGTGCTTAACTCTACTCTTAAAGAGCAGCTTAAAAACTATTTATTTTAGAAGTTCTTTTGAATGTGGAGGTCATATCGATTTGCACTGGCTCTCAGAAGTTTCCATGTTAAGCCTAGGTGTGTATACTACCTCTTTAAGGAAAATCTCTTTATTGGCCCAGCACCTCTGTAATGAGACAACCTGAGCGTATCAAGAGGAGTTTCTTCCTGCAAGTGTTTTCCCACAATAGGTGTTTCATATTTGAAATCCAGTGACATGGCAAGGGATGATGGAGGGCACCTAGAAAAGGGCTAATGACATTACCTTTTTGTACATAAGCAAACTGACATGAAGCTATGTCAGTAAGGTTAAAGAAAAAGTATGTTGGCAAACCTCTGCCTCGTTTTGTCCTGGTAGTATAGGACATCAGTCCATCAAAGTAGTAAGAGCAAATAAGAATTTTTTTGTTACTGTAACCTTCCCTGTGGTGCCCCATGCTGTGATTTGTAAAGGGAAAGATTAAAAAAAAAAACAAAAAAAACTTGATTCTATTTATCACGTATCCAGGGACAATGATCCCTACAATAAGGCAATGATCTTACGTGCCTTGAAAGTAAGTTCTACCCCATCTTCATCAAAAGATATAACTCGTCTCCCCTTGAAACACTGCGTTACTATTCAGCAAATCCTAAGTAAATAAAGCTGATCATTGGGTCTTTCATAGATGCTCATTAGATCTCTGTCTTTGATGTCACATATATCAACTGTGAGCTATGGCAAATGAAAAAATAAGAAAGAAAGGTGACTATTATCATGACATTTGCATTTTAATTAGTGTCCCTTTTAAAATTTTGTTTCTGTTATTGTAATAGAGAAAATAACTTACAGCAATAATTAAAGAAAAGGTGTTTATTCATTCTCTATCTAGGACTCTAGAAAAAAAATCAAAGGGATTTCTATGCCAAAAACTGAACTAGAAGGAATCTTTCATATTGAGTTTTTTCTCTTTTCATCACTGACATGTACAATTCCATTCATTAAACAATACCTTTTAAACTCTGTCTTAAACACTAGTTAAATTTCTGACCTCTTTTTTCCTATTATAAAACTGCTTCACCCTTGTGTTGGTTAGAAACCTTTTTTCATTTCCAGCCTAAATGTATTCGTGACTGCTTTATACTTATTTATTCTTGTGCCAGTACTGCCTCTGAGTTTAAAAAGTTCCTGTGTCTCTGCATTTATTCTCTCTTCCCCCACCCAATGTATTAATAGATGGAAGTCTTATCCACCCTCATTCTTCATTTTGTTTAGCTTAACAAGCCAAGTTCTCCAAGTCTCTTCCAATAGCTCAAGTTTTCAATGTCTCTGCCAGTCTAGGAAAAGTATACTGCATCTGCTCGATCTGCAGCATTTCCATTGTGAGTAGGATATCTTGAACATATGGAAATAAAAATGTCTGTCTTGCAGATGAGACCCTGCTAGTACCACTGCTAGCAAAATCTATGTGAAGCTGTAAGGGTCCGGCGGGGGCGACACCTGGACTCCCGGCAGGAACAGATACACAAACACAAGGCACAGTAAGGTCGATGCTGAGCGTTTATTACCTCTGCGTCTGAGCGGGGGTTCCCCAGCGATTTCCCGATCGAGGCAATAAAGGAGCGGGAGAGTCCCTGGCACCGCTGAGCGTCGGTCCATGGCGAGGAACGCTGCGGGGGCACTGTACGTGGGTTTTGTGTACTACACACATGCGCAGTGGGCACATTGAGCTCATCGCTAATCTCGAGTCAAAGCCCAGGTGCACACCACAGTGGCATAGGCCCAGCTACGTGTCTATGGGTCAACATGTCCTGTTGATGCTCCTTTTCCCACGGAACAGTCTGGCTAGCTTCCATTGCCTATCTCCTCGACATTCTTCCGCACTTTCCCATACAGAAGCAAACAGAAAAATAAAAATAGATAATGTGTCTCTGTCCTGCTGCTTTTATTCCAGGGTATCTTCTGCTATGGATTACAGTGGCTGTGTAATTATCGGATATAATTTTCTTACCTCACTGTGACAGCTTTATTGCAATGGGGGATTTTTCTCTGCCAACTATTATCTATATATTTCATCATAATTTTATTAATATTGATTCTTCACTTCCTAAACAGAGAATCAGCGATCAGAGAGTGATACCAAGGACAAAACTCTTGTTCTTGGGTTCTCGAGACGCTGGAGCACTCCCTGAGGAACAGCAGACCATCACGTTAATGTGAGACTGGATCATCTTTGTTTTTCTTTCCTTGTTTGCAGCTCAGAGTTGCAGGATGATTAATTCTGGTATCTTGCTTCTACTGCAGATCTGATGTCTTCCAGATCTCACTCCAGAAGTCCACGAGGGTTTCTTCTAGGAAAAAAACTGCCTCGGAAGAGGCTTGGTACTGTCCTTCCCGGAAGTTAGGACTCGAAAGAGATTCTGCTTTGTCTTGTTATTCTTTCTCCTACTTCATGTCTCATTACATTGTTGATGCAGGTGATATTAGCACCATCACCTTGACTTCTTTATTTCCTGAAGAGAGTGTATCCTTTGGCTCGTGCCTTTCTCTTCCACCAGGTTTCAGTTATCTCTAACGATACCCATTTTTATATTCTAAACCAGTGGTTAGAGCTAATCCTTACAATAGTATTCTAGGAGCCCTCCCAGACCCTGTTTCCTTGAAGGATTAGCTGTAGCAGTTTAATTTACACCACTGTCTATCTGGCTTCTGCTCTCACCCATATGGATACCTTCTGCTCTTTTCAGCAGGTTTCTGTTCTTCTCTCATTAGAAGCCTGAATCAAAACCCAGGGCTCCTCCTCTTCTAGCTGAAGGGAGTGATAACAACAGAGACATAAAATGAGATCTAGGTACAAGCCCAGATGGAAATTTTCTGTTACAATAATGACTGTGATTAATCTGCATTTCAAACTTTGCCCCTGTGACAAGGAATCACCAGGAATTTGCTACAGCTCCACACCACCGTTTTACTGTTTTGCAACTTTGAACTAACGTAATGAAAGGGGTGATCAATATAGATCAGTTAGAAAGGGTTTGGAGGGGAGGAGAGGGTTTGCCTGCTTGTGAGCCAGCCAGCTCATCTCATGCAATGAGGCTGAACAGCTTATTCTCGATGAGCGTTATGTTTGGGTAGAGTGGGGGGGGCAGAGAGGGAATAAATGTCTTTCAAATTAGATTGCAAAACTACAAGGGGAAAATGCCTGCCTTGAATTTTTAATCAAATACAATCCAGATTAACTACAATCTTTACTTCATTTGGTAGCTACTTTCCTAATTTAAGCTTAAATTATTACACTCCAGCCCTTTTCAACAGGGGTCTGATCTCAGGTTGCTTGGTTTTGCCTGCACAGCCCTTGATGGGCACTGGTAGGGGCAGCCACGACTACTCCCGCTGCCTGCACTGCTTATCTCAGCAGCCATGAGCACATGGGCTCATTGGGAGTCACTGGCTCACTTCATCAGAAGTCAGCTTGTGACACACTAAGCCACCTAAGCCTAAGGCATGCTCAGGCACTGGTGCGTCAGATACCTCAAAAGGGGCAAATTCAGTCAGGACAGACTGAGCCTGGTCTTGAGTCATGCTCAGGCAGCTCTCAAAGGACAAGGTAGATGTAACCACTGAATTTTAATGGAAAGGTTGCTTACTGGGTTATGGATTGGCAGCCCAAAGGCTTTAAGCAGGTTCTGTTTGCTTTACCAACGCTGAAGCATGCACTTGAGCTCGTTGTTGAACTGGGACCTCTTGGGTTCAGGCAATAAAACTGAATAACCAGAATACTAAGCAAATCCTGTGTGAACTTTGCTTCCAACTAAAATGTTTCTATCCTATTTCTCAGATGGTAGCAGTCAGTTAATTTGCTTCTGTTGCTGTTCTCACAGATGAATTACAAATGTGTTTGCTTTTCACAGTAACTTTGGGTTATACTGGATACACCACGTTCGTTTTTGATTGAGCAAAGCAGATGCCATGTTGCCAGTCATTCGGTTTACAATCTTTTCATCATTAAAATTTATACTGTGCTATCCATTGGCAATGGTTTACAAGAGTGACACACAGAAACAGTCACATGATAGAGGTCAGGCATCTGTTTAGATTGGGGGTGAAACTCTTTCCTTAGAAAGTTAGGTAAGAATGCAACTCTCTTGATTTACCCCATTTAACAACGTGGCCCTCCAGTATTGGCATATTGCTCAGGGGGACAATAAATTTCTTTAGAATAGCTGTAATTCAACAGCAATGTTCCTATCTTCCTTCTGCTAACATCTAAAGGAGAGTGATTGACTTAAATTCATTGTGGCTTCTCTGTCAGGAAAAGAAAGGTAAATGGGTCTGTCTCTACCATCAGTGAGAGGTGATGGGAGCAGCAAAGTGGAACGATGGACAACTTGTTATGAAACTCCCAGGAACTCGAAGGAAATCAGTTCAACTCCTACCACCTGAGAAAGACTTAGGGTAAAAGAATCTATTTCCCCCCCACAACTTAGGCTTCAAAAGAATAAAGCTGTCTCTTCGAAGTTCCTAGCTGATTGCAGCGGACAGGAGAAATGAGGTGTCACTAATCCTCTTGCTGCTTTCTTCGGACTTTTGAAGAATACAGATTTGCTTTTAAAGGCTTCCTCCAGGCAGATCTTTTGCAGGTGAGTCTGTCTGCAGTGATGGTGGGGCTGGAGAGCAGTACCTGTGTAATGAGTTGGAGCCGTCTGCCATAGGTTATGGAAAAGGTTTCATGTTGGAAAGAAAGCATCCTTTCAGTCTGAGGATAAAACTATAAATGCCATGTTTTATTGGGGTGAGGATTAAATTATTTTAAATGGGATGGGTGAGCTCACTTGATCAACAAAAAGGAGGAAGCATATTCAGTGAAAGGCTAAATGCATTTTCTGATACTGCTTCAGGCTTCTGAAAAACACTTTCAGCTTTGCTGTAATCATTACAATTAGCACTAGGTTTGATAATCGGACCATGAATTTTATTCCTCTTTTCTTCCACTGCTTTTGTAAACTTCACAGTCTAAGGAAGGCTTAATCCTTAGGTTATGATTTGCAGCCCTTTGTGTTGGATTCTTTCTTTCTTTTTTTTTCTTTTTTTTTTTTTTTTGGGCAAAATGCCACTATGCGACTGAAAATTACTAGGACAGCATGAGCTAGGACAGTTTTACAAACAATAAGTGTAGCTTGAGTATCTGCAGACACCCTGCTGTTCGAAATGGATGAGAGGAACTGCCCTGGCTGTCCATTAGGGATGACGGGCACCCCTGCAGTCAGGGTCTGTGCCCTGCCTCATACTTTGTCTCACCTTCACCAGAAAGCTGTCTTTAAGAGATACCCTGCTTGGACTTATATCTGCTGACACTGCTGGACCAGCCACAAAAGTGGAGCCATTGGGCACAGGGGGAGGAGGGACGACGTGCGCGTGAACAGAGCTGAATTCTGCAGAGATGGCATCCGGCTCATGGACAAAGACACTTTAACAAAGCTAGGCCACTTCTTTCCTGAAGGCTCCCACCGTAGAGCAAGTTCATGACCCTTGTTCTTTTTCAAGCAGACATATTTTCAATTAAAGCTGCCTCTTAACAAAAAGGGGATACATATTAGAAAGGGCAGGCTGGGCCATGTGACGGCTCCTTAAGGCTCTTCCCTTGCAGTGTGACTAGAAGAATGGCCTCAGGCAAGGCTGCTTAGGAGAAGGGGGAAAAAAGTTTCTCTTGCTGCCTTTCAAGCTTTCAAGATAAGGCAAAGGTGAAGGATTTTTTTTTCTTCTGTGAGTGTTTTTTTTTTTTCTCTCTCTCTCTCTCTCTAGCTAGCCCCTGTTACAGTTCAGGCAGCATCAGTGTGTTCATTATGAGCCTGTTTCTAACATTCTATCTATTTTATATGGTACCGTAAGAAAAAGTAACATATAATTTGTAAACATGGGGACAAGCTAATTTTTGATCTGCAAAAAAAAGCCCTGGAGAACATTCCTGTAACATTTCATTCCACATGATCTCACACCGATATCAGTTGCAGGTCCCCTAATTGACCAGATTACAAGGTAAGGATACCACTAGGCCTCATCAGTTCTTGAGCCTCACTTGGTCTAAATAGTCTGCAGGGCTGGCTTCTCTCAGGGTCTCCTGGGCAGACCTGGGGGTAACCCTCAATAACTCACTTCTAAGAAAAATCTTGTGGTCGAGTTTCCTTATTCCTTAGGAACTACCCCTACATTTCATATTTAGACTAAGTCCAATATTACTCAGAGCACTAGCCTCTCTGAGTTCTTTAAAGAACCACCATGGCAGAAGTAAATAGATGTATAGATACATCCTCTTTGCTTTCACTAACCAGCACAAGCATAGAGATCTTGGCACAACAGTAAATAACAGAAGAGCAGCTGTGTAGAGTCAGGCCAAAAGCCATTCCAGTCCCATATTCTGACCCTGGCAGTTGTTAATAGCTCATCAGATGCTGATACTTCCATATACACTCTACCAGTCTCCAGCCTACATTCATTTCCCTGCCTCACCACTCTTGCGACAAAAGTCAAAAATCCAGGTTCCTTCCTCTCACATTTTCTTTTCACGTGGCTCCTTCTCTGGAGGCTCCTCTACTGCTGCATGGTACTTTCTGCTTCTGTTTCCAAAAGCCCTTTAACAACTCCTGTCTACTGCAGTTGTGTAAATTTGGCAGTGCTTTTAGCCTATCTCCTGTGGGAGTTATAACTGCAGCAGTTTACAGCTGTGACTTGGTTTCATCACGCCCACTGAGAGTTTTGAGCATATTCAACAGCCATTCGGTTTCCCCAGGAAGGGCACACCATGAGCTGGCCACTCCATTTAACTCAGCAGAATCAGCTTGCACATACCCCAATTATCATTTCCCAACAGCAGGTTCAACGTTGCGTGTAACACAGGTGAAACACTGCATACCACCAGTGATTTTCCACCTTCACTGGTCCTCATTTTCAGAGCAAATGCAACTCCCAGCAAGAAGTTAGCACTTCAGATTCCCAGGGAGCCACTGTGTCCTACAAGAGGCTGCCTGCCAAGACTGGGAGTCAGATGCAAAAGCAAAGGACTAGAGGGGGTAGAGGATGACCTGAACTAGTAGATTATGAATGCTTTGACCCCAGACATGATCTTTCTGAAATGTAATGCCTAAGTTTTCTTTCAAATAGACAGCTTCCTCTGGTTTTGATTTTTGAGAGACCACCAATATCCTGTAATACAGAACACAGGAAAGAAGGGAACAAATTCTCTGCTATATAACAATAAGGGCGTAGGCATCTAATAAATCCCTGAGACATAACTCAGGTAATTCCTTTACAGTGGTTATACAGGAGCAACTGTTGTATGGTCTGTGAATCTCACAGCCACTGATGATCCCAGAATTTGCTTCAGCTCTGCAGCAGGAAATGCCCTTCCACTCTGCAAAATCACAGTCTCAAGAGCTGTGCAGTCATTGACTGTCTGCAGGCTTTAATTCTGGTTAAAGGGGCCAGAATGTTGTCAAATGAAAATGAATGCTGTCACAAGCAAATTTAATATCTGTGTTTACAGCAAGCAGTTCTTCCAGTGCTGATTAGAACATGGCTCCATCTGTCTCTGGTTGCTCCACCAAATTCTGTGGAGAGGCCTGTGTAATTTAAGGGAGAACCTAACACTGCAAGGAAGCTCTAATTTCCTCTTTCCCAAGCTTTTTCTCTGTGTGTACACACAGTATTTCTAGTCCTTTTGATTCCCTGATCCTCACATAGAAGAGAACACGAGACTGAATAGGTAGCTGAATCCTCCACTTCAAATTAGATTAAGGTATTTTTTATTTCCTCTCCTCAGCTATTAAAAGTCTTCATACATATTGGCATGTAGTACATCCTGGCTGATTCCAGTGTGGATCTTTTATAATATAGGTTGCCCTTACTGGGTTGAAAAAATACTTCAGAAGTATGAGAGGGAAGAGGTTATATAATCTTTTTCTCCTTGGGTTCACCTCAGTAGAAAATGTTGGCTAGACCTGTCTGTTTCAAGGCACCATTATAACATGTAGAGGCATATCAGCCACTTCTATCACTACAGCAGCACCTACTTTGGAGGATCTCTCACACTGAGGCAAGTTTCAGCACAGCCCATCAGTTAAGAACATAATATTTGCCTGTGTTTATTAACCTGTGAAACTAACAGTTTTTTGTGGCCTTGAAGGAAAGAGGAATGGCTCTAAAACCTGTGAAAGGAAGATAGGTGTCCCCTGTGACCAAGCTACAGATGGAGGTGGTGGAGATGAACCAGCCATTCAGTGTACTCTCATAGTGTCTCTGCTGGAGAAAAGATTGGGTCACACTCCATTTTTCCTAGTTTCCCTCATAGCTGGGCCCTGAGGGAAGAAATTTTCTTACCTAAACTTACACCAGCTGTGGTGTCCTTTAGGCGTAGATGGGTCTTCACTGGCTATTGGAACTCACTTTAAGGCCATCAAATTCAAAGTAGCCTCAGCAGGCAGGGAGGAATTGGCTTAGAGAGATGCAACAGGACACAAGAAAACTAAAAACCTCAAAGATTTATGCACCTATGTTCTTAGTTTTTTGCTAAATGTAGAATAGATAGGACTCTGAAATGGGTAGTCAAGTACCTGTGTTTTTTATAAAGCTAATATTACTTGTTCTTGTGCACTGCACTGTTTTCTTTGTGAAGCTCTTCACGTCAGCTCTTAGCTCCCAGTTCTGTGCTTTAATAACAATACCATCTGGCTGAGGTTTTCAAACTTGCCTCTGGGAGTTGAAAGCCCATTTTTCCATTATAATTAATGAGATTTGGGTGCCCAAACCCCCTGGGCAGCTTTGAATACATCATCTGCATCTTTCTGGGTTCATAAGTGCTTTGAGACTTTCAAAAGAAAAAAACCATTAAGCTGACCTGAGATGCTAGGGTATTATGTAGTCTTAATGCTAGAGACACCAGTTTCTGTGTAAAGACAGTGGTAAAAGCATGCTTTATTATATCTGAAGGGGAATTTTGTTATCTCGGTTAAGAATGAACAAATATATTTTGGACCTTATCAGTTGCATCTTGTTTTTATTCCTAATGTAATTGACTAGAAGGCCAGAATAGTATTTTTTTTTTGCTGTTGCTCAATAATAAAGATAACATTTTTTATGTCTTACAATATAGCTAAATTTAGTACTCACAGAAGTACATAAAATTCTGGCAGCCATCAGTAATATAGTAACTTCCACTTTAGTGTAAGGAAGCTAAAGCCTGACTCCCTCCAGCTATTCCAGAAGCAGGCCTCTGCGGTATGACAAATATGCAATAATTTGCTTTAGGATGCTATGGGCCAAGTGTGGCCAATCTTAGCAAGTCAGGCTCCAAAACCTTCCCACAGCCACAGTTTCCAAATATATGGGAGAAATGAGGAAAGAGGGAAGGCAATGGCTCCTGTAGGTCTTGCAAGCTGGGTTGCTGCCAAGGGCACAGCCATCTCTCCCAGTGCACTTCTCCCCACTGCTGAGGGCTTGGAGGGCCCACTGCTGGGCTGGGGTGTCCCACCTGGACTGCAGGTGCCTCAAGAGCCACCCTCTGGGCACTTCATCCTGGAGCAAACTGCCAAATAGCTCCAAAATGCCAGGTAGATGCTGCGCTAAGGGATTTCTACCCCACTATATAAGTAAAGCCTGCCTCAAACATACACTGGGATAACAAAAAAATGATGATGCAGTTGATGGTCATTGAATGGCTAACCTGTTTCTGCTTAGGATGTAATTTGAGAGATTAGCGCCACTTGTTGGAGAGAAATTCTTGTATACCATGAATATCTGCATAAGGGGATCTTCAGAGTTTGTTGTGAAGTATTGTTTCATAGAAATTGTGGGAAAATGTTTGGGGGTATGTAAGTCAGGATTAAAAAATGTTCTGTGTCTATTGCAGGGGAATCCCTCAGCAGAGGTAGGATAGGCAGGCTCAGTAAAATAATTAAGGATATAAAAAGAGAGTGGCTTCATGCAGAGGACAGTCATTTGCAGTTAAATGGCAAATAAAAATCAGTAGCAAGTCGGTTCAAATGATATTGTCTGGGGTAATCCATTCCGGTGGCATTCATATAAGAATCCATATAAAAATCTCTGTGCAGTCAATCGTAAGAATCTTGTTCAGTTGCTTTATGTTGTTTTGGACTTATTACAACAAGGGTCCCTTGTGTATGCTTTATGGACATAAAATAATGGGTTTGTTCTTTTAGAAAATTCATGGACTATGAGAATTTTTGTGCAGTAATCTTCTGGAGGTCTTAAATATGCCACCTCAAATACAGTACAATTACTGGGTTTGTAAACTGCATATGGGAGGATGTGGTTTTATGCTCAGTGTAAGCAAGCTATGTGTCTTGCACTGCCTCTCCAAGCAGCATTTGCAGTTGCCGGATCTCAGCCTTTCCCTTGTACCAGTTAGCAGGGAGCTGGAGACTAACTTCATTTGGGGAGAGAAAGACAAAAAAGCCAAAGATTTCAGCAAGGTCCATTCCCTTATCAGCTGGCTGTGTCACACAAGTTATGATGCCAACACAGGATAAAGGGTGGAAGCACAAAGTGAAGGGCAGAGCTGGAGTCACCCATGGTGGCCACAGCATGTGCTCAGGTTGGCTTGTGCTCATTGTGCCGTCGCACCCTGTGTCGGCATCAACGCACCAGTGCAGAAAACCATACAGGCAGTTTAGGATGTCAGGAGCAGCTGGCTACATGCAGGAATATCATATTTGTTGATAAATCATTTTGCTGTTGTTTTTTTTTAAAAGGCTGCTAGCTCTATATTCTACAAGGACTTTAGGCTAAATCAGAGAAATAATTAGCTATGTAAGTACGTGCTGTCACTTTCTTCATTAGTGAGACAGAAGGAAATCCTGGCAGACCTCGATGAGAGGGAAGAAAGGACAGCAGTTTTCCCAGGAATAAGACACATGTTTCAGCATAAATGCTGGGTGTAAAGAATATGACAGTAGGCTCAGTAGGATGTCAAAAGATACGGGTATGGTAATGTCTGCATTATTATTTGTTATGAATTTCAAAGACTGAAGACTGGACTCTGGAACTGTTTATTAGCTGGGTTCAGCAAATCACCTCTGCCCTTGTTTGCTGGTATAAGTGAGCAAAAAGGGAATAATATTGTAATTCAAGGAATTACAGCGAATTCATTACAGAGTGTTTGCACCATGCAGCCAGTTGCTAAATGATATAAACATTAAAAAGGCAAGACCCCACTTATGCTCTTGGAAGGGTAGAACCTTTGTATTAAAGTGAAAAATAATGCCACCCTATTTGAAAGCAATAATCCAAGAGGGTATTGTTGATTCATGTACGCTGTAAGAAAAGCATATCATCATTGTGAGCTACCGCAGGCTTCTATTTATTTTTCCACGCTCCCCACCACCACCACCCTTACCGTAGCTGAGCTAAGACTGAATTATTGCTTTTCCATCCCCCAGATGGCAGTGCTGCCTTCCAAGATAATAACGGTAGCTCTGGAAGAGAGATGCCTGCCAGTCTCTGGTTGGCTTATGTGCCATGTTTCTTTGTTTCCGAGGAAATATGCTACAAATTCTCGTGCAACAAGACTAGGGTAATCAGGACCAGCTAGTTCAGTCCAAGTCTGATACAGCAGTCATCTTCAGTTAGAGGTGCCCACCCGCTCACAGCCTCTTCATCATGAATGAGGTCCCTGAATGTGAATTGGAATTTCTGCTAAACTTTATTTTAAACATGCAGTGTCTAATATCCTCTAGGTAGACTAGAAAAGATGAAGTGAGAAGGCCAATTTGGCTCTTAAAGGATCTGCAAATGAAGACTGCGTGAGCTAATTTTGGTCCACAAGCCTCTGGCATAGGGCCTTATCCTTCCTCCTTTTACCTTACCAGCACAGCTCTGACTGTCCTTAGCGGGATGGACTCTGAGTGCTGGCATCAGTATTTCATTAGGCTGTTAAATCTCGCATTGGCTTGTGAGAAAGTTACTCACTTTATCTTTCTGTGTCTTACTTTATGCATTTGCAGGCTGACCTGAATAAGAGCTGAGCTTGGTTATCTCCCTCAGTGCTGCCCCCATGGGGAATAATGCTGTACCTTTAGTGGGCAATTTTTAATATTATGCAGAGGGACAATTAATTAATCCCATAATCCCACTGTGACTGCCAGCTCTCTTGGAAACCTCTGAGAAGTGATAACTGGACATTTTCTGTTTCTACCAAGGCCCGAAGTATTAGTAAAATACCTGAATATATTTCTTCTAAAATAAAAGGTGTAAAATAATGAGTGTACTGGAATAAAAGAGGTTTGGTGAGTGAGAATCACTGTTCAGTTCCAGCAGCACATGTCGGAGGAAACGATGAGCACTCAGCCCTTGAAGAGGACCTGGGACAGTGGGCCCAGTGGCCACGAAAAGCAAAGCCCCTCAGAGAGTGAAAACCAAATTAAAAGGTCTACAGTGTTCTCTGTGTTTTGGACTTGATGAGAAAGGTCCGTACAGGCTGGGAGGGTGTGAGCTTTTTCAAAGATCTTTACTCTCATTACAGCTTTTTGTGGCTGGCACGGAGGAAGCAGAGAAAGTTTGACTTTGTGGTGGTGGTTGCATCTTGCTCCTTCCCTTCAGTGGAGATATTTGTGTGCATTCAGCCCTCTCCAGAAATTTCTGCTAGTTCTTGAAGTTCCTCAATCACAGATGGCAAAAGAATACTCTTAATGGTAATTCTCTCACCCCACTTCCCTGGGCACCCATTTTGCAGTTTACAGTACAGTGAGCAGAGGATCCTCTCACAGCTTTTTTTTCTACCTTTCCTGTCAAAATGCTCACAGGGCTGGTGTTGAATGGTTACATGGGAGCAGACATGGGCTCCCCTCACCCTGCCCCAAGCCTGGCAGAGGTGGCGGCCCCATCACAGAGGACCAATCGAGCTGCCTCCAGTAGCCGGCGAGAGCAGGTTGCATCCCTGCGGCGGGAGGAGGGTGAGAACAGAAGCAACCATGCAGAGCATTGGAGATACCAGCTTCGTCCCCAAGCTGCTCTGGGGCTGGTGCTGCTCCGTGCTGGTCTTTAACTGGAGCGAGTGGTAAATATAACCTAGCCTTCTGGGTTAATAGGATGAGAGAGATGCAGATTTAATTCAGAGCGGCGACTGTGTTGCTAACAGTGCTTCGATCACAGCTCCCCTCCTCAAGCCTGTCTCTCACCCTGTACAGAGTCATTCCCCTTGCATTTCCACCTGGAAAAAAAATCCCTTTTTCCAGGGGGGGAGATGTTTCTCCTCCTCCTTCCATGTTTCTCTAATTCCCACCCACCTCTCTGAATTCCTGTCATATCAAAAGTCGAAGTATCCTACCCCTCACGCTCATGACCACCTTTTTGGGAATTATCCCCCAGCCAGCTGATCTTGGGAATTCCACCCACTCCACCAAAAATGAAGAGCTATCATACATCAACCATGCGATCTCAGCTCTGCCAAAGCTGGAATTTCTCTTCCCTGCTCTTCTAGCTGTAGAGAAGCTTGTGGAAAAAAAACAAAACAAAACAAAATGAAAAAATTAAAATCAAACCCACAAGCAATAATCTTTTTTTTTTTTTAACTTTTCCACTAGAAACACTCAGCCCTCTAGCCGACTGACAAGTCCAGGACCTCCTTATCACTCCAATGCACACATAGTCCAACAAATAAACATATTGTTAATAAAAGGCAACAGAGAAAGTACTTGAAACAGAGGGGAAGAAGCTATCCTTTGAAATGAGGCTTGGATTTTACACTGTTTCCTCAGTCAAAACCCCTCTCCTTCTGAACATATTAGCAAAGATGAAGAAGACATTTTGGTTTAAGAGCAGTATTATCAAACCCTTAAATCCCCCCCCCCCTTTTTTAACTTAAATCTACATCCCCAGGGAAGAGAGAGAAGGAATTCAGCCATTTAAAGACACATCTGCTCATTCCCAGAATTTGATTTCAGTTGTCACCAGCTCACCTGAAATGATTATATGGGAAACCAGGCTTATCAATTCCAGTTTCCCATTTGCAGTGATTACAGTGTTTTGCAATTCTGATATTTTTTGCCTGCAGAATGTGGCAGACTGGAACATAATCTTGGTTTATTTTTTAAATAACCAGATTGCTCAGTCTAAAGAAAACCAACACAAAATAAAAACAATATTTCTGTTGCTGCAGAATAAAGATTCCTCCATCTTTCAGAATAAGTTTGCTGCCAAACTGATGATTTTTCCATGGCTAAAACATATTTTACATTTAAAAATGAAAATATGTAAAGCTTGCTGAAAACAGAGATATTTTATATGAAATTTAAAAATCCAGAACAGCCCTTTCCACTCTAAACAAAAGGTTAAATTTATATCTCAGAATGTAGTCCAAAGCAAGTTTGTAATTGCTTTTTGTGATATCCTTTACATGTACTGAATATGTTCAACACAACTCAGAAGTAAAATATCTGTCTTATCTGAAATATGTTAAGGACATATATATCATCTTTTGTAGCAAGACTTGGTTGGAGTAAATCTCCCGACACCTATATTACACATCCCGTGTTATTAATAGACAATTTTAAAAGATCTTTGTCTTTTAAACCTGTGATATCTTCTACTTGGGAGAGAGGTGGTATATGTCAACAGTCACCCCTGGGATACTTGCAAGGCACATGTGGATAAAGGGATATGGTTAAGGATTACTCTTTCTTTTCGTAGGGAAATATGTATATTTCTCTGTCGCGGTGTGAAAAAGGCAGGAGTAACATTAGAGAGTCTAAAAAAAAAGATATAGTTGGAAGAAAACTAAATATCAAGTATTTTAGGAGAGAGGACTACATAAAAAGAGGCTCTGAATTTTCTGCAGAGAGCCTAATGCCTGAATTCTATTCTTGTTTTGGCTGGGGAACCTCAATCATAAAAACACAAGCTGCATAGGAGAAATGCCTGTCTAATCTTAGCTTTTCCTTTGAAACAAAATCCTCTGTCTAACTGCTTGAGTCAAAAAGGGCAGCAATGTTTTACAGCTTAGCCTGCAGAACTTGGTTAAATGTCTGCCTGCCAACAAACGAGTATTTTTGAAAACAGAAGTGACTCAGAGACACATGAGGCTGCGCACCTCAACAACTGTCGGTTGCTTTACTCTTCAAATCTTCTTACAGAAGGTAAAGTTACAAGGTTCAACATTTATTCTGATCCGGTGGTATATATTGTAAACCTGCATAATATTAGGACAAAAGGCAAAGAACAGGTGTTCTTACCCCCTTTTCCTGGTTCGAGTAAGCAGGACTTTGTTACAGCTCTTCTTCCTAATTAGACATAACTGGGAGCCTTCCTGCTCAGGGTTTTGCTTTGCGACCATCAAGTATTATGCAGCTGGAGGATAAGGCTTATTCCAGCATTTTAAATCGCAATGTTCATCAAGACTACTTATAAACGTGAGCCCCTGCAGTGGCACTTTGAGTTGCAGAAAGACCTTGCTCTGTCTTGTCTGGTGACAGATTTTGTTTTCTTTACTCATGTGAATAATATCTGATTCGGTCAGTGAGCAATCACCTTGGTTTCAGTGGGTGAGCTTGAGGGAGACACTCATCAACAACTGTAAGGACGATATAGGCTGGCCCCCTGCGATCACTACCAGAGAGCATGAACATACTTGTATCCAAATTGCATTTCAGCCAGATACTGTCAATTCCCATTAACTGTCTTTTTAAATTTATTTATTAACAATTACTATCCACAATTTTCAGCCTGGACAGATTCTGGTATTTTGAAGGCCTAATTACTAGTCTAACAGGGAAGTGTACATTAATTGTCAGTAAGAGAGTGTGACTATTATCAAAGTCACTGCTGGCAACATACCCCAAAGCATGCTATCAGCAAGGGAGAAGGTCTGCCAATTTTATGCTAAGGAAAGTTTTTACTCAGAGCGGTTCTTTTGATTCTGGAACTTAAATCAAATGCAGAGGGTGTCTCTGAAAGGAATTATTATGAAGTTCTGGGTAGTAGGGGTACTTGAACTTGAGGAAGGTGAAGCAGGGAGAATGAGAAGGGAGAAAGCTGCATGGGGAATTTTTCCCTGGATGCATTATTTGGTTGGAGGGAAACAGAGAAGAGGAGGAATTGTCTTCTTTTCAAACATTGGAGACCAGATGCAGGTTGCAGGCAGTGGTACAGAGTTATTCCTACTGCTTCTAAAATTTCTCAGGGGCTTGATTAGAGTAGCTTGCTCAGGTTTTAACATACTGACTCGTTTGTGGGAAGGAAAGAATATTACCTCAGGGCAGATATTCAGGCTCTGTTTTATTTCTGTTTTTCTTGCGCTTTTGCATGGGCCATTACCAAAGATCATCCAACAATTTAACTCAACAAATTTCCTGCTATTGCAGACACTCTTGATCTCTCCTGCTCTGTTTTCATGACACTTTGTAGTTACTGCTTTTACTGTTTGACAATAAGCCTTTAAGCCTGAGAGGTACTCAGAGGGTACTGAGAGGTATTTTATATAGATGTTTATGGATTAGGTGTCCCATAGACCTTTCTGAACTAAATTTTTATTGTATGTTTGCCTGTGACGGTGAGGGAGATAACCATGTTGGAGGAAAGAACCACTTAATGGCACTTAATGCCCTCATATTCAGAAAAGCTCTGCCCTGAAATCACATGCCAGAATGTAGCCTGTTTAGTGCAGAGCACTAGAAGTGCTTACAGACAAATCTTACATCCCCAGGGTTTCCTGCAATAATGGTAAGTGTTTATCTCCATTTTTTAAGTTCTAGATGAAAATAAATAAGCTGAACCAGTTCCCCTGCAGTGCATCTACTTCTTTAAGAGTTAATATTTGCCTATCATTTCTCAGTGTTCTGGTCCAAAGGGAAAGAAACCCATGACAACTTAAAAGATGTTGACATTTTGGCAGTGACTACCAGATTCTCAGTTGGAAGAAGAACTACATGGTATCTGTTCCTCAGAAATGACTTAATAAACCTCCACTAAACAATATGGAAAATTAAAATATGTAGATTGCTTTGGAAAGTAATCAATCAACTCTTCCCTGTTATCTTTGCAATGCTTCTTTCTGGAGAATAGGTGCCAGCGTGATGTCTTCGTGACACTGGATATTTCCACTCGCTGAGGCCAGCTGAGTTGCCTGAAGATGTGTACTCCACTGGGAAATTTCTTTGACATGCACTGTGTGATCCTTTATCTCATTTTGGTAAGAAGATCTTAAGATAGACTTGGTAGAAAATAATAAAACAGTTTCCCACAGAAAGTGGGCAAAACTTCTCTTTAGCAACCCACAGGTTTTGCTCACCTTGGGAAGATTTTTAAAATACAGGCAGAGTTTTCTTCAAAAAATCCAATTGAAAAACAATTCATATTTCAGATTCATGGGAGCAGCTGCAATGAGACCTAAGCGCTGAGTTTGGCTTACAGGTATTGACCACGTGAGATGGCAGTACTGATGTTGGACTGAAGTGCCTTTGCTTGGCAATTTCTCTGGGGGAATCTGTACGACCCTAGGTTTGGAAATCCAGTAATACCACTAGGAACTCCTCAATAACTGACTGCCCTTATTTCTCATGGAAACAAGATCAAGTGATCCGCTCAGCATTTTGCCTGTGCCCAAGGATCTAATTGTGTTTTCCTCATTACTCAGGGTCTCATCTATTAAAAACTCAAGAGCTAGTACAACTCTGTTCCATTTCCTTAAGTGTTATGGCTTGAGTTTCCCAAAGGTAGTTTTAACTTTAACTTGATTGTCTTCCCTGCTGTACAATCTAACACTGAAGTATGATTGCAACTATCAGTTGACCCACTTCTGTGCTCCTAATCTGAAAAACAATCCTAATTTAACTTACAAATGAAGGTTTGCTAATTTTCCTTAGCCAATGGGATTTGATTTAAGTTGAGAATTGGAGGGTTTTTTTTTTCTTGTTGGTGCAATTCATAATATTTTTCAGCAATGCTTTGTAATATATTTCTTTCTTACAAACATCATGACTCAATTAAATACCAACTCAGTTTGTTGTGATGAAGTGAAAGCACAGTTTCTAGAACATTTTCTGCGTCTGCTGGGACCCTTTTGCTAATGTTCATTATGGCCCTGCACCAAACCCTAACAAAGTAAAAGGAAATAATCCGCTCGAACCAAGCTCCCAGATAATGTCAAATTCCAGTTTGAATTTAAATGTCTTCTCCTTCCCTACCACTCCCACATCCTTAAAATGCCTTGAGAAAGGAGGAAAGCTAACATTATTTTAATATCCTTTGCTCATTTAAAAGCAATGCTTTTAGAAGGAAATAAATATGGTATTGTGTACCCACGTATAATGGCCATGGGTAAAATTACACTGCCTTGGTTATTGTTCTTTACATATATTACCAATTGAAAAGGAAATGAAATTTGAATTAATGGACCCATTTGTAAAAACATGATTGTTAATATTAATATGCAGGGCAAGTCAGTTGGTAAGAGCAGAAATAAATTACTGGATCTCTCAAATGCAGTATTTCACCAGAGACCAACTGCACAGATGCTGAAAATACAATTTGGTAGTTAAACCAGTGTGCTTGCTCTAAGACTTCTCTTACAATTCAGCACAGCCATCAAAGTATAGATTCCCTGCAGTATGTTCTTATTGTCCAAGAGTCTACAGGCACTGCCAGGAGATTATTAGTGTTTACTGAGAAAAAGCACTCTGAGAAGGAAAGAGCTGGTGAAAGTAATAGCCCTCCCGATTCCCTTCTACCACTGCCTGGCTCACACTGACTACAGAATATTCTGGATTTATTTTTCCATTGAAAAATAGTCACGGGAAATTTGTTTTTGTAGGATCAGGCGTAAAAGCAGTTTTTGAATTTGGCACAGACTCTCTCAGTAATGTTCAGGCTGGCTTCCATGTACCTCCAACATAATAGCAGACGTCATGAGCAGAAAGTAAGGCTACAGATACATTTATTATCTTCGGACTAGCAAGCCCACAGAACTAAACCCTGTTTGCTAAGAGGTACAGCTTTGGAGAGCTCACTGGGAATCTCATTAATAGATTAGAAGATTTGCTAACTGATTATTCATATTTCTAAAGTATTCCTCTAAAACTATTCAATTTGTAATCTTTCACTGTGGTGCTGAAAGTCATGTTTTTGTGTGTCAGGACTGATTTTCTCATAATAATTAGCAATCTTCCAGGAGGTGAGCTCTTTGGGAAGTGAAAAGCTACCCACCATAACTATGCATCCTTGTTGGCAAACTCCTTCATTATCTCTGCTTCTTTCAAAAAAGCATGGTGGTATCGCTGACTCATTTAAAGCTAAGTTTAAATTATGTAACTGTGACAAATCTTGTCAATCTCTTATCCTGAACAAACTTTACAGATCAGTCAAAAGCCATTTTTTATGTAGGGAATGGAAACTTTTCCTGAAATCAAAGAATCCTCTTGGAAATGGGCTTTCTTCCTTTCTGTGAAGTATTACATTTTCTTTCATTTATACGTTCATCAAGCATTTCAAATATAACAGTGGGATAACATGGTTAGAGAAAACAGGACAATCACTAAAATGTTACATTTTGCATCTGAAAGATAAGAATCCCATTAAAACTCAACACTAAAACACTGTTTGCTGGAAGAAAGAATGTTCATGGCTTTGACAAAGAAAAACAAAAACAACCTTGGCTTTTCCAGCCTTTATCAAGTAATTTTTGCCCCAGTAAGGGCTCTGTGCTGCTGAGTTATTTTTAGGAGCATTTATTGCAGGTGTTCCGCGTGTATTCAGCCCATCCTGATTCTAATCCTCTTAATATTCTTAACAATAATAAGGCAGTTTTTTGAGAACGGGCGAGCTGGCTTTCCTGGTTATTTTGGACAGCGTTCTTACACAAGGGCTACTTATTTGGGAACTGAATTCCCGTTCTAGCACTCCTTTCATCTTAATGCCAACTCCGTCTTTGTAGGATGACTTCTTACACTGCATTGCTAGGCTGAACATTCCCTGCTGTGTGAAGATAGCAGCATATACATGGACAAATCTAAGCCTTATGCCGGTTCCTTCCATGTTCACACAATGTTCAGTGTGCTGGAAACCAACCATTTGAAAGAACTTTCCTCTTCTGGGTGCCCACCTTGGGGGTCTTTACATCATGTTCTTTGGGACCTGGGCCATGCTGTGGGCTTACGCTGTGATGCCATGCAAACAGGAGCAGAAATAACCTGCCCTTCCCTCTAATTAGGCTCATTAATTCATTGCTTGTGAGAGATCTTCACTAGTCCTATGATGGATTGCAGCAAACACAATGTGTATCTCAAGCCAAAGGTGAGGGCATGTAAGAGAGCAATGTCCATGAGATGATCTTCAGATCCAGCAGGGAATATTTCCATTTAAGTATTTATTTATTTATTTATTTTATAGATACTCCAGGTCATTTTTCTTAGAATGATTATGCTTTTACTGTGTGATAAATAAGACTCCACCTGAAGATACCAGAGGGCATGTGGCACCAGAATAATATCTCTGCAACATATTTTGAGAGGTGACCACACCACTTCTAGCTCACCATATGGCTCTGTGCAGATGTCCTAGCATTAAAATGACCTTCGTCAATACACAGAGGTCACAGATGCAGAATTCAACATTTTGGAACCCTTGGCAGGGGCACAAGCGATACAGGAAGTACACCAGTTGTCTTGACCACATTTCAGAATATTGTCACCAGATATTTAACTAAAATACAGAGACTTTATTTTAGCTTATATTGCTGTTGGTAACATCTGTTAATAAACTTAGACATTATTAAACAATAGAATGTGCTGATATTAAAAAATAAAAATACTAAAATACTAGAATTGACTTCTGTGTAGGTTTTATTTTGGTAGCCCCTAGGAACAAGAAGCAATATGTCCTTCTATTCTGAATCTCTGTCAATACTTGTTTTGTCTCTGCAGCACAAGAAAAACAGAAAGTAAGTTAAGGAAGCGATCAAGGGCTTCTGTGCTGTACACAAAATAGTTAAATTTTACTCCATTCAAAAGAGACTTTTTCTCTGTCTTAATTCTGGAATCACTGTGGGCTATAACAGCTTTAACCATTCCACTCTGGACTGTCCTGGAGAAGCTTTGTCACAGCTGAGCTGGTTTCTTTGCCCTTCTCACCAAACCTTGCACCATCCTCCACTTCTGTGACAGAAGCATCCTCAGGTGCTCCTCAGGGTGTTTCTCTTGTTGTTTTGATGCTGCCTTAGCCAGGCAGCACGTTGAATAGGACTGAGCATTTGGCCTCTTGATTTAATCAGGATTGCAAAGGTCAGTAAAGGGCAGAAACAGCGAACAACTGAAATGTGCTTCTCTCCCAGGAATGGCCAACAGTATTGTCTTTCACTGGTTATTAGTAGAAAAAGTTGTAGTTTGCATGAGGCGCTCGCCCCCTTCCCCCAAAATTGCTACATAGGATATTTTAAATAGCATATTCAGAAATTGTGCCTGATGTTGTTCTTTCCAGCTGGCTATCCGAAAGTATTTTTACACAGACACTTCAAATGAAACAGTCCATTTAGAGGGGTCTGACCCGTACATGTTTATAACTTCAGGAAATCTCAGAATCATGTTCTTTCAACCAGTCTCAAAGCATCCTATCGTACATACTGTTTCTGCCTGTTCCATCTATCATCCTTATCAGTGAGCTTTGGTTAAAATTACTGATTTAGTATTGTTAGAATACAATGAAAATATGCTCCCTGACAATCTAATTGAACTAGAAACACCTGACATAGTAGCAATTAATTAAAAGGGATACCTACTGCTGATTTCGGATGTGGCCTTTTTTAACTATTAATAAAAAAATCCTAAAGCATATGAAAAGTTGACTCCCTCCCCCAAACTCACAAAAAACAGCACTGTATTTTATTCCTGCAGGTAAAGGGACAGAAAGAAGTGAAAAGGCACAGAAGGTAAAGTACATGATGCTGAGTGAGATTGGCACAGCATTATGAAGCATCTAATTTCAGCTGCCAAAGGGGCTCATATTGATTTTTTTTTTTTTCATTCTCCTTGTGTGCTTTTATGGAGACCTGAAATAGAGTCTCCATTTCGCTCTTATGAAAACCATTGGAGGTTTTGGAGGGGGATGTGGGGGAGGGAAAAGAATAGCTCTTTCTGCTTGGAAAAATAGCAGCCTACTTAGCACTTACTAGAGAATTATACACCCTAATGTTCTGAGATGCTCCTGTATAGGCACGTTTATGGGAGCTGGATGCCTTAGGAGTATTTAGGAGAGTGATTTAAATACATGCAGGCTGCTGTGCGTTTTCACATTTGTGCATTGTGAGAGTGATCAAGATTCCAGACTTCCTTTTTGCAGCTATAAAACTTAAATTAAGAGCAAAGAAGACAAAGCAATTCGAGAATGCCTCTATTTTAGGTCAGAATTGAAGTTATGGAGGAGGTTGTTATGGGGAACATACCCTTTCTTCAGGGCTGCCCCCAAAGCCACAGTCTGACTCTTTGACATTCAGACTGGGAATCTGGAAAACTCTAGTCACAGTGGAGGCCTGACTGCTGGAGACATCAACTATTACTTCACAAAATCATTTCTGATAGTTAAGCAAATTCTAAGCAAGAATTCTTTGCAAGATCTAAGGAAGATTTATTAGCAGCCCAAATGCCTAAATTAGTTTCTTTCTTTGGAGAGGTGGTTATTATTGTGTAAAAGATGCAAAAGGTCCAAGAAATGAATAACACTTATTAACAAACATGTTCTACTACAGCATAAGGAAGGGAGAGAGCTCTCCTTTCCTTACTTTTTCCTCTACTTGGTTGCTGCAGAGAGACTTTCATCAGAGCCTCTCTAACTTTACACCTCCATTACGCCTCTCTAAAGACAAGCATCCAGCTTTCCGCAGTCACGTACTTTTTACAGCTGTGTTCTGCACTACAGGCTGGAGTTCAGGAATGGCCCAAGGCCACAGCAGCTGTAGGACCGGCACTGGAGCCCTGCTGCAGGAGGCTTGTCCTCTTGCTTTTTAGGACAATGGTAAAAGTCAGGCCGTTCGAATTCCCATAGAGGAAAAGTAAAAATACTGTAAGGAACCTGAATCTATTGCTGCAAATGTTAGCTGCCTTTTCCTATTTGGCATTGTAACAGAGCAGAATCTGAGCTGTCCAAATGACAGTTTTAGAGAGGGGGGGAGTGAGGGGAGGACAACAAAAAACTCTCATGACTCAAACATCTTTGCTTTCTCCCCCCACGTTATCTGGCAGAATTAAAAACCCAGCAGGAAATTAAACATATACACCTGACAAAGAACTGCTTAGAAAATGTGATGTGTGATTATAGATGACTCATTCTCATTTCAGAGAACTGGTCTGCTTTAAAGACTCTGGCAAGCTCTGTTCTTTTTTTATTTTATTTTTTTCAAAAAGGCATTTTACAACTCCATTTTCTAAATATGATTTATAGTTATTGTTTATTGCATTCAAAATAGGAAATGTAACAAGCTTCTTTTAATGCTGCATTCTACCTAGTCAAGTTTTTATGAATTTATATGCCAGGTTCACAAATGAAAATATTTTAGCGTGCTCTTTTCCTAGCCCATAGAAAAAAATCCTTTCCAGGTGCCTGTGATCTGTATTTTAAAGCTAGTGTGGATCTAGCTGGAAGTTCTATGCCCCCCCCCCCCCCAAAAAAAAAAGAGTGCTTTAAGTTGAAAGCACTGAAATAATACTTAACACTTACATGGCACCTCTTACATAAAAATCTGCAGTGCCTTTACAGTGACTGAAATAATTATTTTTCATAACACCCCTAAGATGTGGGGAACAGATCTGTAACGAGCACTCGGTAAAGGACAGAATATAATCACCTCTGGTGTTGAGGACAACTGCTGTTTAAAGTCTTCATCAATAATAAACAATTTAAACAGTAACTTGATTTCTATCACTGAAACTGTCTAGGGATTTGAGTTTTCAGCATGTTGTTCTTGAGCTGGAATTTGTCCAGAACATCTAGGTTAAGAGGCATACTGTGGCTTTTATAAAAATTGCTATGAGTGTTAAATGATCAAAAAGGGGTCACATCACAATGGTAGGTCCCATCAAAGGATTAAACCTGCATCATCAGGGTGCTCTTTAATAAACCCCTCTTGGAGTATTGGCTCAGGGCAGGCTTAAAAGGAAGACTGCAGTCTAGTGAATCACCAGCACTGTTTAGTGCAGACTCAGTGTAATGTCACTTAACTTGAAGGATTTGACATGATGAGAACACAAAGTGGTGAGATGTACAGCCTACAACAACTGAGGACTTGTACTTTCAGAAAACGCATTTAAAATATTGTACTAAATTTACAAGGACTGTATCCAACTCCCTACTATCATTATCAGGATAAGATGTACATCTGTATGACTAAGAAGGTCCTACACTCTGTACTGTGAGATCCTGTTATTAACTGCCTGTAAGATTTGACAACTTGAACTGTTCAGAATATTTTTCCTGCTCAGATGGATCTTTTTTTGTTTGTGAAAGTTTGAGCTGTTTCCAGAACTGAGATTACAAAAAAAGAATGCTTTTCTCATGTTAAAAAAGTAAAATTTTAATAGCTGTTTGACTGATAAATTCTATTGTTCCCAAGCCTTGGAGAAGAAAATTGTAACTGAACAGGGTATTATACTGGTTTCAAGGATAGGCTCTTTTGCTATTTTTGTGAAAAACAAAGAACAAAACACATTTGGGCATATCTCCCTGTGTTTATGTTCAATAGTGACTTTAAATCTGGTAGCAAAATTCTCACATATTTCTGAACTGTTCTTGTCAATGGCGTGGCCTCTACACCCTGTCTCTCATATCTCATCTGCTGGCCTCTGAAAAGGTCTAAGCTATGCTGGAAAGCATCTTTTTTCTTATTAACAGGGAAAGGTTGGAACAGAACACAGAAGGGTGAGGGACGGGGGAGAAGATGTGCAGAAGATGTGCAGAGGAGGAGGCAAAGCAGAAGACAGTGGTGAGAGCTGGAACTGGTGACAATTAATAAGAAGCAGAAGATTTGGATGGAAATATAAACAGCAGAGTGGGAAGTTACTTGAAGTGAGAGGGAGTAAGGAGAAAAATGAGCTTCTGCTCAGTGGCAATAGAGAATGGGAGATATATTTAGGAATGGTGGCAGAGGGAGGCACTGGAGAGAAAGGAGGAATGGAGATGGGCAAGATTCAAGAACTGGGGAGATTAACACAAGTCTAAAAGGACAGATAAAAAAAGAGATTGATCATTTCTGTACCCCAGGACCATGAATCTAAACATTCCTCTATCATCTAGGAATAAGTAATTAACTGTGGACCCTCCTGGGGAACTCTGCTTCCCCGACCTCCTTAAATGGCATATCTTGATATGGTTCTGTAGAAATTAACTCCTTAGATTTTAATGTTTTTTGTCTCCCCCTCAAACTTGCATGAGTATGTCCACTAAAGCTCTGTTAAAAGCTTGGTAAGATAGCTAAGTTATGCACTCAGATTTGAGGAAGTGATAGAAGAAAATGGCTATTTCTGTTAGATTTTGTCTGTGTTTTTTTTGGTGTTGCAATGAGTGGCTTATATTAAATCTGGACAGCTATCTAGAAGGAGAGAAGGAAATCTGTAGGTATTTGGAGAAAAACGGATGCTGAAACAGAAACAGCAAAGGAGGGAGAGCAACTGGCATGGGTGCAAGGTTTTGGAACCTTTTCTGAACTACACTGTTAGTTATAATTGAGCCCAGGCCAGTAAAAACTGAAAGTCATAGTCATCTGCTGGCCTCTGAAAAGCTTAATGTTTTGTTAGAAAGCATATTTTTCTTGCCAACAGTAAGCAGCCCTCTGAAATGAACATGTGTAGGCATGGAGGATAATCCTGTCTACCAAATTATAACTAGAACATTGTGAATTCTGTATGATCAGGTTGGAAGCATGGACACTGCATCCAGTTTTGGCATATGGAGCACACCTTTGAGGGGAAAAAAAGATGTTGACTTCCTGTGACCCCCTTTCTGGAAGGCTACAGCTCATGTCCCTGGCTCCTGATATTACTGCTGGAGCTGCTAGTACAGCAGAGTAACTGCAAACCCCTCGCAGGTGCTGCTCAGGACCCTTCTGACGTTGCGTCTGTGGTCTTTGACTGTAGGCCAGATGAAAGGAAGAAACTGGTCTGCTTTACAAAAACCCTTCTGAACCTTGCAGCAGCTTTACTCCCAGACAGCTGAGATTTACAAATGCAAACAAAACACAACAATATCTGACAGCAAACTCCTCCCTCTTGTACCATCACCATGGCTGGGGTGCCTTGCAGCATCCCTAGGGACAATGTGTCTTTCCAGGCCTTCGCTTGCTCGACTCAGTCTTCTGATGTGCCTGGTGACTCGTCTCCTTTTGTTCCTCCTGAAGAGCCTGTCTCTTTGATGACAGTCTTTGATGTTCCTGTTTCAGATTCAAAGATACTGCCTTTTTCTACCATACAAAGAAAGTTTTAAAGCAAACCAGAGGTCATAGTCATAAACAGAGTTCATAAAATCAAACAAAATTAATTAAGATTACATAGACAGATTCCTCACAGTCTCTAGTGCAGGGAAAATCACTGACAGTTTAGGGATTTTTCTGTGCATGGTTTTGAGCTGAGGGTAGGGAGGTTTTTTGGCTACTACTGAATGTTTACACAATTTAGATAAAATTCAAATTATTGCAGTTGCTATGAATCATTTCAGATAGCATTCACTACTTTATTACAGTCATTATGATTATTGTTTACTCTCTGACTGACATAACTTACCTTACTGAACAACATAACTACTATTCTTGAGAGTGTATGTTTAGAAGGAGAGGTCTCCTAAGAATATCCCTCAAATTTTATCTCCTTAGGAAGCCCTCCAAATCATTCTCAAGTGTCCGGAGGATACCGCTACCTTGACCTTGACTTCAGTCTTGACCTTGACCTCTATCTCTACCTCTTCTGTAATAAAATTAATGATAGTGTGACTTCGCTACAAAACAGATGCTGGACTAAAGTAGGCACCGCCAGAACCTGTTCTTTCATGTACTGGGCAGATACTCTCAGCTGAGGAAAAAGAAAAAAGTCTTACCACATTCTGAGAAAAAGTCGTCTTCTTTTAAGGCACTGAATTTTCAGCTGCCACAGTAGTTTCAGCTGTAGATACTTACAGTGCTCAGGGTTGAAACTGGGTTCTGTGCAGGGCTTCATGTTGTGCATTGGCTGGGCTGCTGGGCTTGTTCCCCCCTGCCGCCATTATTTTTTATATGGTGTCATACCTTTCTCCTTTTGAATTTTTGAGCAGTGAAAGATGCCATTAATATAATAGACTCCTTGACTTGCTTTACTTTGAATGATCAGAAAATTCATTTCCCAATAGGGATTTTTAAAATGTAATGAAGAATTAAAAACCCTGGCTGCATGTCAAGGAACCTGCCAGATTTTCCTAAGCTTTTTTAACTGTAAGGTAGGAAACAGCTGAGAATCCAGCCTTTAATGGAAATAGCAGAGGAGAGCTAGAACTTTGCTTAATAGAACTATCTGGGCTTTACACAGGTCAGTGTGCTGCAAATAAGGATATGATATGCATAGTTGGAGAAGACAATACATTCATATGTCACTTTAGATATTTTCCACAGAGAACACCAAATCAAGATTTAATCCATTCTGACCAGAATTACCACATTTTAGAGGATGAGGTAGGGGAGGATATTGGTGTAATTGCCAGAAAAATAAAGCAGGCTAAAGAAAATTCTCTTACAGTAAATGTAGTTTTAGGCTTGTAGTTTCTATGGCAAAAGAAAATCCAGCTCTTCCAGAAAGCATCAAAAAGTGGAGATTTTATCCCTGAGGAGTCTGACACAATTGTGCAAGATGTTGAGAACTTATTAGCTATTAGCCATAGTTCTATTCAGAGCCTCACTCTATAAATAATATAGCAACAGCTTTGTTCAGGAGAAAAGAGAGTGAAGATTCATAATTTCTACTGTAGAATTCACTGAAGAGAGCGAGACTTAACAATCAGGTCTCGGCTTGCCTTTTACTTGTGAAAATTAAGTATCCACTTAAGCCAAATGCTTTGAGGGATGTGAATGTTAAAGTTCATGTTAGTTCTCTAACAGTATGGATTGCAATATGTATAAATAACTGGAATGAGTTATGCTGTGATATTAACCCCCATGAGACTGATGTCCCAGAAGTGCTTCTGCTTATCGTGTTTCAGTATCTTTGAAGACTCAGGTAGGGAATTCCAACCATAGAGGGTATGAAAAGAGGCCGGGATCTTTCCCCAGCTCTATAAGATTGGAAGGGTGGTCTAAAGCCTCCCTGAAAAAGCTAAGAAATCCTGATGAGGACCTGCTACTAGGTATCGCCTTGTTGTTTCATCATCAACAGCATCTCGCATATGCCAGTAACAGGTTTCCCTTGACAGTCTTCAAACTGGGAATCACAGAAACAGCATGCATCTCATCAGCACATAGCGTATGGTAGGTATTCACCTGCTGACTTGAGCCTCGGGGTGATGGGCTTCTCTGTTTATCAGGTAAATAGGGGCAGGGACACCTGGGCAACGGGGTAAGAGAGGATCGGAGGAAGTGTGTGAAGAGCATATGACAGAAGAGGAGGAGAAAGAGGTGGACACATGCCTGCTCCTGTGGCTGTATCTTGGCTGACCCAGAGGCAGCAGCAATGATGAGTGCAGCTACCTTCATCCACAGCTGTTCATCCACAGCTCACCCAAAGCCCAAATCAGTTATACTTGAAAAGCGGCTTTATTCGAGCAATAATCCAAAACTCCCACTTGGTAACAGTAAGTTACTTATAGCCTCAAGAGATGTCAACAGTTCAGATAAATTTTCTCTGCTACATGCACAGGCAAATAGGCTAAAAAAGGTGGCATTGGGAAGAGAAATAGAGACAGAAAGACTAGTCAAAAGATGGAGGTGAGGAGACAGGGATTGGGAGCCCGGACACGGTAGGGGAGAAGAGGGTAGGAAAGAGATAGACAGAATGGGTTAATGTCTGTGGCCATTCGAGCCCACCACCCCTCCCTCTCACCTTTGCTGTGCACGCACAACGTGACCGAACCCTTAGTTAAATGATCAGTGCTATTTTCCTCTTACTTTTCCATGCTTTACTTTGAAACCTTATTATGTGCTTTTACGATAGCCTCTGCAATACTAACAGAATTTGTATGAGACAAGTTGTAAAGGCCCTAAGTGAACACCCACAGGCATGCAGGCAGTTAATTTCCTAGTTATCTCAGATGCAGGTTTAAAGAGTGAGAATAATAAAGCAAGATGGGTGAGTGAGGTCTTACAAGCAAAGAAAATGAAGCAAATCCATAAGTAGAGCTTCCTGGTGGCCCAAAAATACAGCTTTTAAGGTGGTACAATAATTAAAGTGTATTTTCTCTTTGACTGTATTTCAGTTATTTTTGTGCCAAATTCTGCAATTTTGCTGGCATTAGGACAAAAAGGGAGCACCTGCTTCTAATTCAAAAAAAATGCAAATTCCTGTCTTCAAAATAAAATGTTCTGAGTATAAGACACTTGCTATCAAATCTTTTGGTTCCCTTTACCACTTTACAACCTGAACTGGGAAAGGATTGTATTTCTGTGTTTAGGTTTTCTGATATTTTCTTCCTTTTTCTTTTCTTTTTTTTCGTTTTTTTTGTTTTCTCCCCATGGCATTTGAAACTTGGAAACAGGAAATCCTTAGGTAGGGATATATTTTATTCTTGTCCCATGAAATTGCATTCAGGTTTGGCTGAGATGAGAATTATTTGAAATAACTAATTGCCTCCAGTAATGTGTTTGGGTTGAGAAGAGTCAGGAGTGTGTTAAAATTTTAATGACTGTGTACAAATGCTCTAAAGATGCTGAACTGAACTGAGCACTGTGGAATTGCAATTGGGACTAGCTTTAGTCCTGTGGGGAGGGGAAGGTGAAAGTCACCCCGGGGAGGTTTTCACATCCCTCGCTTCCTCTGTGTGTGTGTGGCTGTCAAGGGCGGAGATGGTGGGAGAAGTCCAGAATGACTATTTGTTGGACTTCATTCTTCAACACCATCTCTTGGAGCAATAGTGTTCTTCTCTATTAGTTCTTTATGAGAAATTTTCTGAGAGATATCTATTCTGGAGTTAGGTAGTTCAAACACTCCTGATGACAAATTCTTTGTCTGTTATAGGAAAGTAGATTTTTAAACCATAATTAATAAAACTGAATGGCAAAGATGTTGAAAACTAGGATGTTCCAGTAATGAAGCTATGTTATCTTAATTCACATACAAAATTGCATGGACAGTTACAGTCCATACTGTTTTCACCACAGGGGCCAGGTCTTAGTAATGTATGTATTTTGCATACAAAGGGGACAAAAACGAGCATTCCTCGACAACCATGAAATAGGTATTTTCCAGACTGTGGATCTTCAAACCCTATGGAGCAGCCAGAGTCTGTGGTGTAGATTCAGAAATTCCTATTCAGTGTAAAAAGTGATAGATAACAAACATAAGACTGTTTGTCACAGCAGCTTTTCAAAGAGATCTCTGGAGGTCATTTAGTCCAATATCTCCTAAAAAGCAGGACTGTTGCCAGTACTAGATCAGGTGAGCTGTGGCTTTGTATAACTGAATCCTGAAAGCCTCCAAGGATAGTGATTCAACAGCTTCCCTGGGCAGCTCTCCCAGCACTGCACTGCAGTTTTTCCTCCTAGTGAAGAGTTTTTCCTCATGACCAATCTTAACCTCCCTAAGCACAATTTGCAGCTGTTGCCACAGATTTTTATCTGCCACTACCGGGAAGAGTTTGATTCCACTATCTTCTATTTTTTAACTGGCCTTCAAGTAGTTGTTGGCTGCTCTTAAACCAAACTTTAGCTTCCTCTTCAGCAGACTAAGGAATACCAGCTCTTTCAACCTTTCCGTGTGGCCCCAGGCCTACATCCTATCAGACACCACAGGACCCTCTCCAGTAGGTGGTCCAAAACTGGACTCGCTCTTCCACATGCAGCCTCACCAGCTCCAAGCGCAGAGGAATAACAGCTTCACCTGATCTGTTGGCCAGCTTCTCTTCACACAGCCTGATATGCAGGCTTTATTCACAGAGAGCATATTCATCCTGGAGTCCATCATAGCTGCTCTTTTCAGCAGGGCTGCTACTCAGCCAGCTGATTCTCAGCCTTTAATTTTAAGTGAGCTTACACTCTCCAGGGGCAGAACTTTGCATTTCTCCTTGTTGAACTTTGTGAGGTTTCTGTTGGCCCCATTCGCAAGTTTATCAAGGTCCACCTGGATTCAAGTTCCGCTGTTCATTGTGTAAGCCACTCCCCTCGATTTAGTATCCTTGATGAATTTGCAGGTGGCACGTTCTGTGTCATCACTCAGGTCATCGAAGACGACACTGAAAAATACGAGCAGCGGTTCACTGCCTGGTCACTCTGCTCGTAACTGGTCACCAGCCAGATGCTGAGCCATCAATCACTGCCTCTGAGCCCAGAGGTCCAGGCAGTTTTCAGTCCACCTAACTGTCCATTCTTTCAGGCCATACTTCCTCAGCTGCTAAATGAGAATGTTGTGGGAGAAGGTGTCAAAAGCTTTCCTAAAGCCAAGGTATATCACATCTGCAGGACTCCCCTTGTTCACAGAGCCAGACATTTTGTTGTAGGAGGCAATCGGGTTGGTTGAACATCACTTGCCCCTGCTAAATCCATATTGACTACTACTTTTAACTTTTTGTCCTTCACATGTTTGGAAATGTGTCCCTAAAAGACAGGCTGTGCGATCTTTCCAGGAACTGGGGTGAGGCTGGCTGACCTCTAACTCCCTGGTTCCTCCTTCTTGCTTTTCTTAGAGATGGCACCTAGAGCAGTTCTGCAAACACTCCAGGGAAGCAGGTGGGAGCCCCAGGTAAATTGCTGTTTTCGCTGTGAAGGGCAGGGTGTCCTGGAGCTGGTTAGTCCTGACAGAAGGGCCTGGCCCTTGGAAAGCATCATGGTCCTGGCAGCATCCAGTGAGCTCCTGCTGGCCCTTGAAAATTTGGAGAAGATAGTGTAAATCTCATGCCAGGCAATACCCATATCTACATCAGGTATTTATCCCAGCTGATTGTGTCATTTGTGTGCAGTCATGTTAGCTTTAGGCCTCTGACTTACATGCCTAAATTAATAGGACAGGTCACCACATAGGTAATAATTTCTCCAGTAGGTAATCCAGAACACACAGTGTAAGCAGCATTTTAGCTCAACATTATTCTCAGTGTTTTGACCTGTTGGGAGAAGATATATTATGAAGGTAAAGGAATCCAATTCAGTCCCCTCAGGTGAGGAATCACACTCCCTTAGGCAGTGTGACTAGTCCTATTGAGTTCAACTGGAAATTTATTTTGTTGCATAAAGCAGCAAAATATGGTTCATATACCATTAGTACTCAGCTGAATGTTTGCAATTTGAACCCTTAATGAAGTTCAGTTCAACAAATTAATTGCCAGTTTAGCCTGGAAAGGTTTCAGAAATACTTGGGAATAAGAAAGAATACAATTCAATTTCATCACTTGTGTAAAGCAGCACATGACCTCTACAGTAAAGAGTGTTTAAAAAAAAAAGTAGCTATATCTAGTTAGAATGGTCATTATCAAGTCAGCAAAACCATTTCATATATGAAATCCCATGCCAAAGATGTTTTTGGTCACTATTGCTCAACACATTAATTCAATGAAGATAATTCAAATTTCAGCCACAGCAATCAACTCTCTACTTGAAAACAGTCGCACGGTCATAAAATTCTGAAACTGTAACAGCCTTTTAAAAGATTTTCTAGGAAAATATTTAAAGATAATTTTGTTTGGAAATCATCGTATTTGGAAGTATCTGAGCAGGGTGGTCTGTAGTTTCACAGCTAGTGTACCGCGAAAATTTTTGGGCCCACCAGAGGCTTTATGTAATGCAGCCACTGAACTGCTTCTCATCCTTGATCCTTTGGCTTTAGTAATAGTGCAGGTAATATCCACAAAGGGCACAAAACAGTCAGTAGGTAGCTGGGTTGTGAAAGGGCTATGTTTCAACTCTGCTAATATTCAGATAACAACCTCTGAAATCCTCTGCAGAATTAGTTGTTTCTAAACAGCAACCTTAAGAGTTTCCTTCTTTCATGTTGGCCATATCACCACAAGGGATACCAAATACAAAATGCTAATAGAGATTTTTGGAGAATGTCACTGAAAGACTGAATGAAATTAGTGAAAAAGTACTGTGTGGATTTATACTTACTAGGTTTGTGACTCTGGATCCTGTTAAGAGAAATACAGGAAGAATCCCATTCTAGCAGGGGTGCCACTGGAATGGTGTTAATTGAGGGCATGGATAGTGAAAAAATATTGCCAGCTCTGTCACTTGTTACAAGTTGTTGATTTATATGGGAAATGAGAACTATGAAGGTGTGTTTGCGGATAAGCATTCAGGTTTCTCCCTCAGTACAAAAGGCTGAGAATAGAGGTGAAAAAGCCAAGGAATGAGAATACAGAAGATACCCACACATCCAGTGAATACTATCTTCTTCAGTAAGTGACATGCTAATTTCCTCTTTGAGCACTGCATATCGTGTCCTTGCTAAAGTTTATTATCAAGTAAATTAAACTGGAACTTGCAGCATTTGGTATATCAGCCAGTCCGGGGAACAAATATGTTTCATTATTGTTTTTTGAAAACAGAAAAAAACCTTGACTTTATTTTCAAATTAATAGTCAAGTGGAGTGATGCATGCTGTCTGTGTTGTATTTTAGGTGCTCTGTCGTGCAATTTCACATCTCTACATGAGGTTGCTTAGAAGTTAAAGCAAATTAGCAAAAAAGATAATAAAAAAATCCCAATTTCTTAAAAGCTTGTCAGGTTCATTGTAAGCAACTAGCTCTTTAAGTGAAGTGGTGGATGCAGGAGGAATTAAAGTTAACTTCACCCTCTTGTCCCTGAGCTACTGTCTGAAAATAAAGTTCTGTTTTACTTCTAAGCTCATTTCCAAGGAGCATAACAATGTATTTACAAAGCTGATCTTAAACCTTTAACTTTGGCATGTGAGACAGTAAAGATTGAAAGAGTGTGCCTCCAGTTCTTAAAGAAGACAGTTTGGTCATTAAGAGTTCATGGTCTTTATGCAATGGAGTTTCATACATGTCCTACGGTTAGAAAACCAAAAAACCAAGACAAAAGATTTCAAATCAGCGATTTTGTTCCCTTTTTTGCAGCCTGGCTGCAAGTCACACTATAGTCTGTGTAATTTATATCTGTATTACTCAGAGTTTTGCAGGAATTATATTTTTATGAATTTATTTGGACTTCATCTGAGGGAGGCAGGGTAATGTGTGCTAAGGAAGGCAGTAAAGTGTTTGGCATAAGGGAGCTGCCAGTTATCTAGCTGCTGTTGTGATAGTTGATCTTCTTTACTCAGTATAAATCTGCCATCAGCAGGTTATAATGAATCTGATACCCTAAAATCTGTTACAACTCAGTAATTTCTTAAAATCAAATCCTTTCTCAGACTCTCAAAATGTCTCCTATCTGCTCAAGAGGCTATGCAAGGAAATTTCTCTCCAAAATGAATTTAAATGGTCCTTGAAAACATAAAACTGAACAATTACGCCTGTGTCAGGTAATTTTTTTTTCCAAAAATGCGATATTTCATAAGAAATAAAGAAATTGCAGGCTGTAGCCACTGCTGAACTCACTGGTGTCTCTGCGTGGGTGTTCCTCATTGTGGTTATGCAAAAGCGATCACGAGTTGTATGAAAGCATCAGAATGCAGCTATTGCAGGCGCTGTCACAAACCTGAGTAGTGCCAGTGGGCTGGGAGTGCAGGGCAAAGCCGTGATTCTCTGGCATTTTGGCTCCTCACTCTTCCCGCAGTCTTTCTTTTGACGCATAGTTTAAATGGTGAACAAGAACGGCTGTAAATTAGAAAGAAGGGTTGGGACTGAACTACAAGAAAGTATAAATGGTATTAGATAAAATGAAGAAACAGAAACTGAAGAGCATGCTGATAATGACAAAAGAAATATAGTGATATTTGATTAGGGACCAGATTATAATAGCCCCCAAACCCATTCCCTGGTTTGTCCACCAGTAGCAGCTGTGATGAAGGATAATGTTTTCCCACTCCCTTTTTATTCAAGCGGGACGAACAGGATCAGCAGCAAAGCTGTCTTTGGAACAACTTTCTCATTCCAGTAATCCATCAGTGTTATCTCCTGAGCTGCTGCTTCCTCCTGTGAGCCTGCAGCATATGTAGTTCCATTGCAAAAAAGCACAGAAATCACTTTGCAAGTCATTTCTATCAGTAACATCAGCTCACTTAAGAAATGCAACCCTGACCGCTTTCACTAAGACTGAGCCAGCTTCCCCCACTGTCCTAACTCATGGTCAGTGAGGTATCGGCAGTAACACAAGACAGACAAAAGCTGCCAAAACCACAGGACAAATTAAAAAATGAGCAGCAGCCTGAATCCCATCAAAGTAAAAGGCAATAGGGTTAAAATGGGAAATGGGAAAACATGAATCTTTCAGTCAAGGGGAGGTGTGGGGAAAAATCAATGGCCAAGAAAGTAATTATTACTGTCTCTGCTATTGAATGAATGTATAGAATGAATAAAAAAAATGGGAGGTTGGATAATTCTACAGCTTTGATGAAGAATTTAACTGATAAAAATATGGCTATTGGAGGAAGTCTGAAGATCCCAGGCATTACGAAGGGAAGTGGCTGTGTCAGTGCTCTGTTTCCCAGTTAATATGCTCAGGAACTGTTCTGGCCTTGAATCTGAGTCTACTGCAACATTTCTGATCTTGCTATAGAGTAAAAGGTAATTATTACAGTGTGGCCTGGTGGTTCAGTTCCAGGCCTGAGTGCTATGGATCCAGCAAACTAACAGAAGCAATGACAGTGATTCATTATAGTGCCTTATAGAAATCCATCAAGTTCTGGGTTCTGGTTTCTATCTCTGTTTGTTATGAGGATTCAGTAACAGTTGTGTTTTTCTCTCTGCAAATCATCTGATAGCATTAACTGAGAATGGCAATGCTACCTGTTATTATTAATAATTATAAAAGTGTCATTTTTTCATTGCAAGAAACACAAGTTCCCTTGGATAGAATTATATCAGTTCTTTGTTTTTAAACTCACTGTGAGCTTTTTATTTATTACAAAAGCTGTATTTGCAGATGGATGCAGTGACTGTTCAGTTAACAGATTGAGAAAAAAAAGCCTGATGGTGCAAAAATCATTTGAATACAGAGCTGTAACAAATAATCACAAGGCTAAGCTCTTCCCCCTGCTCTGCTTGTGGCCAGCTCCTTCTCTCAGCAGTAACTAAGAGCTTGCAGTTTGGCCTCGACTTTCTGGGATAGTGGAACAGTGCTTAAAGCACATTTGAAGTAGAAGGAAGGAGGCATTAAGACACTGGCACATCTCCCAGAACCTCAGGTAACAAATGCCAGCCTGTGTCCGTGAAACTCATTAAAGTAGCTTCAGGGCTGCTGTCGCTCATGCCAGCTGTCTGCTCCAGAAGTGCCATCAGGGCTGTTGGGGAGAAGATGAATGGGTAGACTCTTCAGCCGTTTCAGGTGACCTGGCCTTGGAGTGGAGGCACGGCAAGGAGTTACCGTGGCTCTTTTATGCTGTGATGACATCTTGCTTGCCCATTAAGCCAAAGTAGTAAAAATTGGAAATAGAGGCTCATTATCTGGCTGTCAGGCTTCTAATGCACTTGTCAAGTTTTAATGTAGTAAAGGAGCTAGCAACCTGAAACTCTCATAAGAAGAGTATTCCTGAAGAACAAAATGCATGCTTTTTCCTTAGCATTCAATGAAATGATAGCACAGCTGCAAATTTCGGCTCTGTTTTGTGAAGGAATACATCACCAAAATTCACTCCGCCACTATAGTCTTCAGATTTGCTAATCACACCCCCATCAGGTAGGTTGGCTGCAGCTTATAATCAGCACCTGAATTATTCCCACACTACCCAATTCAGAAGAAGAGTCAAGGAGATGAACCTGTCTGGTGTAATGTTCTCCAGGAAGGATGTGTAGTTTGAAATATATCAGTCTTACTGTTTTCTGATAGCACTTTTCTTAATGAAACCCTCCTAAGTGCTGCCGAAAGCAGGAGTGTGCTGTTCACAGAAGGTGAGTGCAGATCCCAGAATGCAGGATACTCTGCGCACCCTGGGCAGCCACACTTTCTATTTTCCAATAGCTTTTTATTAATCCTCCATGCCTGTGTAAAGCACGATTTGCTCTTCTACTGCAAAGGGAATGTATATGCATTATTTTGAGATAAATAAGTGCTAGAAAAATTGAAGCACTCTAATGCCCACGTCTACCAGATTAATTCCTATGGCATGACAATGCTTAACAGAAAGAAGTGCTTCCTAGTGAGAAAAGTTGGGTTTTAGTTAAGAACTGAGAAGTGAGAAGACAAGCTTACAACAAAACTCGTCTCTGAAACTGCATACTGCTTGGTAGACTGACAACACAGAAACAGTGCCATACTGAACAACTGTAAATTCTGGGAAACCAACTATAAGCTGCAGGAATTCAATAAGGAGTAAAGGCAAAACCAGTGCAGTATTTCAGGCTACTTTGACACTTAACTTTCAGTCCATTTATGTTCTCATTTATGTAGGTGGTGATCTCCTATATCCTTCACAAGTTGATGCACAGCATATTGCTGTGCAGATGGGACAAATAACCATGGTAAGTAGCAACAGAAGACTAAAAGCCTTGAATGTCACAGGGCAAAGAATATTTTTTCCACCCTTGTGTGTACCTGAACACAATGTATATACACATGCTGTTAGCAATGATCATCATGTGATAAACCACAGCCCTATATGACAATCTGTATAGTTGTGTAATTGCTACATACAAGTTTCACCACACAACTTGCGCTTTGCTTCTACATCTCCTTAGGCTGTGTTTCCATCATTTCAAATGTGTAATGGCAGAAATAGTCCCGATCTGCCAGGGTTTTTTTTCCCTTTTCTCTCTCCTGTGCGAATTTACATTCAAGGCCAGTGTCTTTGTCAAAGAGGAAAAATGAAGAGAAGGTAACCTGTCTGTAGGGAGGTTCAATTTTTTTCCTTTGGATAAAAAAATATATTTTTACTTTTCCTTACCATTTCTCACCCCTTTTAAAAAGCAGAGTGATAATTCTTCCGTGATGGATTGCAATGTGTCTATGTTCCCAGATTTATAAATAGGAATTTAGAATGAAAAAGTTGTTATAATGTAAAGTATAGTTATCTCAGACACATAGTCTAATCAACAATGCATTAATTAGCAGTACAGAGGAAAATTGCATCAGGAGACATATCTTCATTTTTTTCCCAACATTTTACTCTTGACGTCCCTGAAGTCACTCCACAAGATCAGCAGCAAAGCAGATATTGACTCAAGTTTTGTGGATGTGTGAACCAAAGCGGACATTTCTTCTGAAAAATGAGTTAAATATTACATAAGTCATTAATTTTCAGGGGACAGGGATTGTTTCTCATTAAAAAAATGGCTTTGAATTTTTGATATTTATTTCTTAAGAGTGTAGTCCTACAAGTTATTAGTTGCTAGAAAGACTGGGAACTAGAGATGTAACCTTCTTGGTGAGCAGCTCTTCTGTATAGGCCATATCCTGGGCATCCATCCTCTCTGGTGAGCTGCTGTGCTGTTTGAACCATACTTCTGCTTGACAGCTTGCTTTTTGACATAATAAATGGGGCTCATTTTTATAGTCACCATCTTTCAGTCTCCAGAGCTAACGACAAGTCCTTCCAGGCATATCTGTAAAAAAACCAGGGCATTCAGAGCCAAGCTTTGTTCATTTGAAAATGAAATGAATTAGGCAATATGTGCTCTAGATGTTTGTCCCAAAGGCTAGTATTATTTCTATTTAACCAATGTCTGTCATTTACTGAAATACCAAACCACACATTTAATTTTAATGTTACTGTCACATCTGAATTGATAAGTTAGGTATGTAAATTTGATTTGAAATGAAAAATTAAATGGCTAATCAGCTGATCATTACATTCATAGCATGTTATTAGCAGTTTAGGTTTTACATTATTATTTCTCTTTGACTGCCGGGTGGTTTTACTTCACAGCATGTTATTTAACGCAATTGCTATTTTTCTTGCTATATTTAATTAAAACTTGTGAAAAAAAAACATTCACAAGGGAAACAACCTAACTCACTATTTTTAAATAGGCTGGTGTACCCCAAACAGAGGTCTAAAAATATTAGATAAACGTGTCTATGGATGTAAGATATCATATATACTGACTTCAGCATGTATTTCATTCTGTTCAAGTAGAATATTCTGATCTGCAGTCATTTTACCTGGATGGGATAACGCAATTCAAAGAAAATGATGGTTTGACTTTTACTTTTCCAGTGTTTAAGCTTTGGATTGGTTTCCTGTTTTGCATATGTAGCGTGTTTTGAGTTCATCATTCTTTTGTGCTACTGGCTAATCCATGAGAGGCCACTCTTGCAGGAAGTTAGGGGAGGTTTGTACTTGTATCCAGTTCTGTGATTTGGTCTTCAAGTGTCAGTCTTCAGATGTTGGCTCTCTGTGGAATACATTACACATTCTTGTTTTTCTCTTTTAATTCATTTGTTCTGTTGCAGATGAGTTTGGCAGAACGCTGAGAAGAATGTTTAAGGCTCTGTGGAGTTGTTTTATAAGCCAATAACCTTGCTTTCTTTCAAGAGAGAGACTGGTGTAGAGGAAGTTTATAGGAGAGAGTATAAATTATCAGAACTATCTTCTTCTTTCCAAACTCCTTGCTTGGAGCCTGATTTGTCATTTAGTGGGAGTAACTTTTGTATACCGGAAAATCCACACAAGCTTGATAAGTGGATGTAGACAGTTCACACATGCTTTGAAATTCCAGCATATAAATGTCCTGAAAATGTCATTTTCCCTGAATATGGAGCTGAGCAAAATTTCTTCCTACCGTTGCAGCTCTGGGCTGCTTCGATTATGCATGATCTAGGCACCCAGACTGAATGGTTTGTTTTTCTATAGTTCTTTATCTGCCCCTTGATTTGGCAGTTTGCAGGACTAAGCTATCTGGTTTGAAGGCACAGGGGCAAGGCAGCACTGGGACAGAGAAACTAGAAAGGTGGCTGGCAATGGAGTGAGAAACTAGGACTGTGAGTCAAAGTGGGGAGTAAGACGGGGAGAGTTTGGCAACGAGCCCACGTAGGAGAGACTGAATTGTCTCAGGGCAAAGCTGGGAACAGTCAGTGCTCGTGGTCTGCCAGGCAGGTTGGAGAGAGGTCTAGGAACTGGTGAAACGGGCAAAAGGAGAAATAGGTCTGAAAAGAAGCTCCAGTTCCAGCGGGCAAGCAGGAACTGCTCAGACAGAGAGACCAGGGAGTGAGGCTGAAGGAGATAACCAGGGCAGAGTTTGGAGTTCAGAAGACAACTGGAAGCTTAGGGTGGAAGAAAAGGAAAATGTAGATGAGGAACCAGAAAGGGAAAACTAGTTAGCAAGAAGTCTGGAGGAGGGAGTGGGGGAAATGGCAGCGGGCAGCAGTGCAGAAGAGTAGAGGAGGGCTGGCTATGTGAAAGGGCTGGGAGTAGGATGAGGAAATAGAGCAATTCTGGGACTTGCTAGGTGAGGAGATGTGCCTGCTGGGAGCAGCCAGGCTTAGGGCAGAGGCAGCTTGAGGAGGATGAGGAGACCAAATCAAGCTTGGAGTTGTGGGGGGATCAAAGCATCAAAGTCTCTTCCCACTGGAGTACGCTCTTCTGCAAAGCCTGGAGTTGGACCTTTCATCCCAGGGTCTCTTGTTGCCCTACTGCTTCCAGACAGAGTGCACTCACTAGCACAGCGTGCATGTGTTTGTAGCATATGCTACCCAGGTTAACCTATTCTATTTAGACTAGATAATAATAAAGACGCAGCATTATAGTGTCTGTTAGGTGACTGCAGCTAACCAGTGGCCTGAGAGGGGCCTAGTTCATGCTATGACCTCTGACACCACATAGGATTAAATTAATGCAGGTATCTTACAACATGCTATAGTGTATAAATGTGCTATGGCGATGTTCCACACTGATACCTGGCTGATGCACACTGTTGGTTTTTTTTGTCTGTGATGGATGGCCCCAGCTCTCAGGCCAAAAATATTCATATCTACATTGGAAGTCAGGAGCTGGCATGAGGGAGATACTTGGTTTCATCCAGTTCTGACCTGGATGGGACCTCTCATATATATAATAGGGATTATTAGAAAATTTCGTTCCAAGCAAACAGAGAGTAATAACATAAATGCACACTCAAAAACTTACTGCTTAGAATAGACCATTAACAGAACACTGTGTCTAAATTAGCATAGGCTAATGTCAACAGTGAGCATCATGTTTCAATTTGCCTCTCCCCCACAGGTAGGCAGCCTCTGTCCCCAGATACCTACATTTGTGCCAGTAATTTTCCTGTGCTACCTCTCGTAAGTCTTGGCAGTGCTGAGTAACTACCTATCTATCTTACAACTAAATCTTGTCAAGATTCACAAATTGCCATTCTTTTGCCTGTCTTTTTTGATTAGGCATCTGTTTCAGAGCCTACCTATTAGATTAAGTCTAGTGCAATGCAAGATGCCACTGGCAAAGGCAATGCCACCAGTATTTTTCCAGTATCCCAATGGCTAGAACATTCATTTAGGGTGTGGGAGACTTGGCTTAAAATTATTCACCTGGCCAATGTACTCCGAGGACTCCAGTGAGCAGCATTCTTTGGCTGAAATTGCCCACTGGTTTCTGCTGCAGTTGCTTCCATTTCACTGAAATAGTTAAAACATTTGCTTGAAGTAAGATCAGAACTCAGCTTCCTCACGCCTCTGTTTTGCACCTATTATTCATAAGTGCATGTCCATGAATGCCTATCTGTTAAGTCTGAGGCTTGTTCTCTTCCTGTAGTTTAGTGAATATGTATTATTTCATGCAATGTGGAATAGGTTTCACTAGAGAATTTGTGAATCAGTGTGTTTGTGAATCTTACTCTTAGATATTGTACAGGGAACTTGAGGCTATGTAATTCTGTAAATGAACTGGGGTCTAATTTTGGAGTCTGTCCAGCACTAAACCAGCACTTTGCACAGATTCTCACTACTTGCAGTCCTCAGTTTCTGGACGACTTGGGACACGTGGTCTTATCTGCGGGAGTACTACCTGCACTTTGTTGTAGTCGATGTGGTAGCAGCTGCAATTCGGGTGGGTATGATAGTACGTATATATGGGTATTCTGACCATTTAGGCTCTGGGGGTTCAGACTGAGCACCCAAACGTTGTGAGGGCTCCACGCCTCAGTTCTTCGGCTGTCAGATGGACATAACACCACTCCTGTCAGCTCCCAAGCATGCCCAGAGCATAGTGTTGGGAAACATTCAAACAGTGTTGTGAAGAGCACCAGAGAAAAGCCTTTAAGGAAATGAATCTTCAGAAGAGTTTTTATGTGCAGTGCCTGAGGCCAAACCCAGAAAAATGAGAAGGCAGAACGGTCACTGTCAGCTCATTAAGTGAGCACTGTCCATTCTGAATGAGACAGGGTCAGGCAGGAAAAAATAGTAGTATCTAATAGTTGAAATGGAAAATATATCATAAACTAGCTGTACATAAAGTTAAATACTCTTGCATTAATTTCAACATTTTTAAACTTTGGAGTGTTAGATTTCACAACCTTTTAATGTAGTTTTGTAGGTAATTTTTATATATGGCTTTCAAAATCTGACAGATGGCAGGCTTTTGCAATTATTATCCTTTTATTTCCTCAGAATGAGCTCTATTAGATTGTAGAATAAACTCCTAAGGGAAATGATGGTTGCTTCAGTGGTTATGTCATTTAAAACTATAGCCTACAATATACTGTAAAGAACAACCCTACAGTGATAAGCCAGAGGACTGCATGACTTAATAGGGCTTTTTCTATTTGTTCTTATTTGGTTCTGGGAAAGGGAGTTAGCTTGTCTCTGTATTATCTTGCTGCTCTGCCTCAGGGAAAGAGTGGACATGAGCAGGATAAATTAATTTCCATTTTAGCTGTTTCTCCCTCCCTTTCTCCTGGCATCACATTTGAAGTTCCTGTGTTGTATGATCAAAAGGCACGTGATGCATGAGTCAGTCAGCTCTGCAACCATCAGCAGGAGTGTGCACAACACAGACGGTACTAGGGTTTATGGAGATACTATCTGACCAGTAAAGAGAAGAAAAGCATCCAGTCTTTAATAAATTGGTTCTAACAATGGGGGCTGGAGAAACATTTGATCAGTGTAGACAAGGTAACACTTAGTAAAATTCCCTAAGGATTAACTTTTAAATTCTAGCTGATGTGGAAAAAGGGAAAAGGAAAATGTTCATCTTCTGAAATCAGATATATTTTCTTCCCAGAGCACTAAACATCATCATATGGCAAAATCTTTTTTTGACTTACATACATAGCGTTACTCCTGAAATAGTGCCTAAAAATCGTATTTAGCCAGAAAGATTAAGGCTTCCCCAATTTTTTCCTGCCTGTTCAGTGTCACCGCAGCTAAATAAAGAAACTGAGAGCACCTGATGTGTGACTGGACTTTTTCCCTTCTCTTCCCTTCCCTTCCTTTCCCTTCTCTTTGCTTCCCTTCTGCCCTTAACTTGCTCCTGCTCCCTCTCTCTCCCTCTTCAGGTAAAACACTGCCCTTAAGCTGTGGTTCCCCTCTAGCAGCTGTCTGGACTTTTTTCCCCTCTGTAAGCTCAGCACTCAAACAATCAGGTTTCAGTCCAGCTGGCAGCACTGCTGGCATATGAACAAATCTCAGTCCTCCTGATGTGTCTGGAGTTGCCTGAAGGAAGAAAGTGTTGCTGTCTGAACAGGGTAAGTACCAAGGGATAATAACCTTGGCAAATATAATTGCCACTAGCATTGTGAAATTTGACATGATTTCTTCGATTACCTGTTCTAGGAATAATGTATTCCCAAACTGCAGCGATGTATGTAATGGCTACTCGTTAAGTTTGCAAAACACTTATCATTCTAGTGCTGTTTTCAGGTGCTTGTAGCTTTACTGAAGCATTCAAATTTCATCCTTCAACTCTGTCTGAAATCTGCCCTACCCACTCCTTTTTTCAAAGGTAAAAATGAACAAAATCAAATTATGTAAATTTTAACTGCATACTGCTTCACCTACTGGACTAATTTTCATTGTCCCTTCAGTTAAACATTCTGAATAAGTGATAAAATCCCTCTGTACCACAGAATAGGATTTAGTTTTCCTTTTTTAATTATGTCAGGTAAAGGTTTATTTTGTATAATAAAATAGGGATGCAATTAAATATCAGCCTGAACAGCCTATTGCTTCAGCCTCTCTATGAGCTGACAAAGACAGTTTCCCAAAAGAATTCTTACTCCAGGGCTTTCTTGAGAGTTATAAAAGAGGTGAAGGGAGTGGGGGTTTCCAAGGAGAAAGTGAATTTCCATAGCTTATATTTAATTTAATGGGCATAGACTATACTTGTTCTATTCCCTATTAGAGAAGAGCTATCCTAGATGCATTAAAACTAGGTATCTACTACTTAGCTAATGATGGATGAGGGCTCTAATTGTTTTTCTAACTGTGTCTCTATACTGTGTCCTGTCCAGTTACAACAGCATAAAACTTCTCTCATGAATACAGTTTTAAGAAGACGAAACTAATGTGCAAGAGTATCTCTTGCTGTCCTAGAAGGTCTCTACAATCTTTCCCAAGAGCTGATTTATGGCACCTCCCTGTTCATTCATTCCAAGGCACACTGTAATCTATCAATTATCTTGGCACAGGAACATGTGTATCTGCTCTGTTTTTTCCTCCTTGGCTTCCTGATGCTAGAAGGGAGGAGAGGAAATAGTTCCTCCTAAACGGACCAGCAAAAAACATGTTTGAAATGGGTCAGTTCTGCAGGCCTCAAAATTGTGTTTTGCAATGGTTTTGTAAAATCATTATTATCCAGGGATTCAGCTGGGATTCAGCTCTCTTAGAACTCCTTTTGAAATTTGGTGTGCCCTTGAATGGCTCACTTCTTTTTGTTTTTAATCAAGAACAAAAATGTCTATAAAGTCTATGTATTTGTTTAGTACTTCAATGAAAAGCGCTAAAATATGAGAAACAGGCCTCACTTCTCTCTTTATTAATCAAGTAATTTATGCAAGAGAGAAAGATGCCTCTGCAGTTGTTCTGAAGTTTTATTCTATTTTGCAACTTGCTGCAAAGTTCAAGCTTTGCCCTATATCAGTGATGCTGGAGGATACCTTGGCTAACAAACCAGAAGCTGTCACTTGGTTCTTAAAATGCTGCTTTGCATTTTAACGTGTGCTGCCCTTGGCCATGGGAGAGAGAAGCTTCTTCTGCAAAAAGTAACCTGAAATGCAGTTGAAAAATGATCTGCCACTTGTGTGAGTGGGACAGAATTACGAAAGCTTTGTCATGGTCAGCAGGGAAGATTAATGGAAGCTAGGACTTGAGTCAATCAGTGTTGAAACAAACTGAACCAATTAATTAAATGGAAACACTTAGCAGAGCTTGTATCAATAAATACAGATGAATATTGATGTGGACCTGTAAGATCCTGGGGCGGGAGGGAGAGGAATGAAACAATGCAGGGAATAGAAAGCATTTAGAGAAGAGTTTCACGATGTCTCAGCTGATGATCATTCAGCCGGGTTTTGTACTATGGGGAAATCAACATGTTCTAGGACTTTACAGGAAAGCTGGAGCTGTATTATTTTTCTTTAATTTATCTGTTCTGTATTTCTTGCCCAGTTTTCAGCTCTAGCCTTCAGTTATCTCATGCCACTTTTGCCTTTGTATTGCCTATGTTATTCATTCAAAATATAAACCAACCCTATGACTTTATTATGTTTAATCACATGATTAAGGCAAGGAGGACTTGGACTTAAATATGTACAACCCCAAAACACCATAGGGCAGTTAAAATACTTTGAGGTTGCATTTTTCCTGGATTGATTATTCAGACGGCTGCGGTTCCTTATAATTGCATATAACGGGACCACCTATATGGTTGGCAGAGTTTCTCTGGAGCAGCTCATCTTCTGGACTTCTCCAGAAGTGCAAGTTTATAAATGAACAAGAGGACGTTATTGATTGTAGGAGTCTTCAGACTGCAATTAGCCATTGCTTAAGAGATGTGCAGGTTTAACTAATAGTGTAGGTATGTTTGAGGGGCAGTGGGAAGGGAATGGGCACTGTTAAAAGCAGTCCTGACTGGGACAGTAAGAAACGTGGTGGTCACGTAGGGTTAGAGAGAATTAGCAAGTGGTATAAATGGGACTTAAAATTTTGTACAACAAAGAAAGAGGTGCTCAGAATTGAACTCTGGAGTCAAGTGTTGTTAGGGCAAGAGAGTATCTTTTTCAAAATGCCGAGTTTATAGAACTTGGATAAAAATTAACTAAAGATAAAAGCTTTCTGGGTGCTTTTTTCTCTTTTCAAAGACTGAAATGTGTGAAAATGATGGGAGTATAGCTGGACAAAGTAATGGAATCATTTGTTTCTTTCTCCCCTTCTTCCCCATTGGCATCTAAGTCAGACATACAAAAAATTAGAAAAAATATGAAGTTGTCTTAATAACTTTATTTCTGATAGTGACCAGTTATCTTTGAGGTACAGGCTTCCTCCTTAAAGGAACACTGCTGGAAGGCTATATACAAGTTCCCAGTATAGAATCCAAATTGAATTAAAGTGCCCTTCTGAGCTGGGATCTGTCCCTGAAAGATAGAATAAATGGAATAAAATAACATCATGCAGCTTAAATTCATCTTGCTGTATCTCAGCTCCAGGAAGTTAGTGGATGGTATGACCTCAGAGAGGTTCATCTCACTGCTAAAGGGAATTGTTCATCTGAGTGAGAGCAGCCAGAACAAAACAAGCAAACAAAAAAGGGAAAAAAATGCTGCTTCTGATCCTAAACCAAACTGGAAAGGACCAAAACTCACTCTCTGAGCCTGATGCAGATGCTAATAAAATCATATATTCTGCAACCAACATGATTGGGAGCAGGTTCAGATTTTATTTCTCTTTTTTATTTTTAAGAGGTCTCTTTATATTGCTTGATAATGACATGAACGTTCAAAATGTTCAATATTTTTATAAGTTAAGGAGGAAAATATGCCTGCTTGGAGCCTTTCCCTCTTTCCCGGGAGCTGAATGGGGCTGCTGTGTGTAACTAAGAATACAGTTTTGATCGGCAATGTTTTGCTGAGTGAAAAAGAAGAAAAATATCCATGGCTTAGCAAATAAATTTTTAAATCTAGTGGAATGGCAATAAAAATGAATATGTCAAAAAGATCTGTGCAGTTGTGGCCAAATAGTCTGTTAAATTTCCATCCTCTACTTTTCCTTAGGACTCTTCTTGTGTCCACCTGTTATAGCCTGACAACATTGCAAACATAGAAAATACTAATGCTTTTTTTTTTAGACTGAGTATAAATTGCAAGTCTAGTAAGTTTTGTCATGCAGCTGTATTGGTAATGTGTGTGTGTACGTAATGCTGTCATTAAAAGCCACAGTGTAGAAGTGTTCCAGTATCAAGTTCTTTATACCATCTTTACTGTGCTTTGCACGTGGTATTATATTTGCATAAACCCTTGTATAACTGTATCTTCCCTAGGGGAACTCTGACATTTCAACTCTTCTGGCATATTCGAAACAGGCAAAATATTCTTTAAATAGACAAGGCCATTTTAAATGGGTATTTTAAATAGACTCTTGTCCATTTAAAATAAAGGCTCTAATAATCTCTTGAGAGTTTTCCCATCAACTACATCCATCTGTAAGAACAGGAGGACTTTATAGTTAAAGTATTGTGCTTTTATGATAGGTAAGAATGGCTGAGAATCTCAACTGTCTTTTGTGAATTCCCCCCACTAAAGCTTTGTCCGTCTGTGCATCTCTCTATGTCTTCCTCAGAAAGTTACAGTGAACTAGGGAGGGTATGATTGTAAAATACTCTTGTTTTTCTTTACTAATTCCCCACTGTAGATGAATATAAACTGCAGAATTCTTGGTGAATTTTAAGTGTCTAAATGTGGAAGGGTGGCTGATATAAAGTGAGACTCTTGTAAGTGTTATAGGTTTCTTTGCTCTATTGAATTCTTTGCTTTCAAGAAAGAAGAAGAAAAAATCCCATGTTATCCCCACCCTGAGAGGATAGAGCTAGTGGGGATTTTTTTCTGTTAGAGCTGAAAAGAGCTCCTGCCCCGAGGACTGTTGGGAATAATGGTGTTTTGGCTGCTAACAATAATGCGTCTTCATCTGAGATACGAGCCTGGGATTTTCACCGACTATTATTAGAAATTCTGTCTTCCCTACATCTCAAATGACTGCTAAGCCGAAGCAACAGGAAACCTACATAACACACATACGTGCTAGTATAGTAAGAATTTTTAATTTTGTAATGGCAGTAATTATGCCATTCCCTACTTGAGTCTTACTTTTAACATTTTATGTTTACTCACAGAGGCCACTGGGCTGTCAAAGAGTGCAGAATAAGGTTATTACTGGTTAAGCTTCATAACAGCTCAAGCAGTTTTATCCGATTAGGATGTGAGAGAGGTTTCTTCAAAGTGCTAAAGAAATAAACCCAGTGTCCTGAATCCCAGTCCCTTGTCCTGCAGAGAAGGAGATGTGACATTACACGATGCACCTGTTGCTTATCATATTAAGCTGGATAGTGTTTTACTCTCATATTCAGAAGCACTCTGCAAGATTCAGCATAATTAGTTAAAAAACATACTACTTTAGCATTATGAGGACATAGTTGATTAATTTTCTAGGTTAGAAGACACAGATGTGTGAGGATAAAAGCCTTGATTGTTAAACAGAAATTGTCTTATGGCTTTGCAAATTATTTCCTTTAAAGCAATCTAGGTAAATGAAGACAGAAATATTGGTTCAATACTTATTCTCTGAAGAACTGAGGTTTCTGTTTTGTTTTGTTTTTGCAACAATGTTAAAAGCTGTCCTAGTGTAATTCTATTGAGCCTAATGAATTGTCGCTGGAGATGAATTTGGTCCTGGTATCTCTGTTTTCACCTGCCAGGAAAAAATGCAAATGTTTTTCAGTTGACTTTACATATTAATCACTCACAAGCAGGAGACAAGCCCTGAAACAACTCTGTCTCCTTTATATGGACTTTCTAATTCAGTTTGTTTTCCTAATGGAGTGAGAGGGAAATCAAGATCATTGCAGTTTTTGTAATGATTTTGAGTCAGTTCAACAGATTTTTATCATGTTTTCCCCCAAACTCAGGAATTTCTTACTGGATTAATCATTGTCTGAGAAAAGGCATAACTTTAAAAGCATATTTGGAGCACTTGGAGAATGGCGAAAGTAAAAACAGGATTCCTTTTGACATTTTTTTAGCTGATTTCCACGTAAAATGTTACTTAGCAAGAAGTTGCGAACATTGTGAGTACTCTGACTTCCAGATAGATGGGGAAATGTCCTGCAGTGGTGCCATGCCTGAATGAGTCGGGCACCTCTGTCGGCACTGGGAGAAGGGACTGGGAGTGCCGACAGGATGGTGGCTGCGCAATGGCACCTCGGGCAAGGCTTCGCTCGCTGGTCCTTCCCACCGGCCATGTGTGAAACATCTCTGGCCCCAGGCACTCGAGAGGTTGCCTGTACCCAGATTATAGGGAAATATGTCTTATTTGAAAAGTGGTTGTCTTCCATCAATACCTACCCATGATCTAAAATTTTCTTTGGAAAGGTTATTTAACTCTACTGTCTCGTGGCTTCCAAATTCAGTGCCGATAACATATAGCTCCTGGAGAGCATTAGTATACAGCTAATTTTTTGAGCCAGCCCTTCTTGGAAATTGGTTTAGAGAGACATTTCTCCATCAGTGGAACATTTCTCTTGAAAGAAAACTTGCCTCTATCAGATACATAGACTTGCAGATCTAGTTGGAATTATTTGTTGGTTTAGTTTGTTCCACAAACATCATGTTATATAATGTAGATTTTTCAGATATCCATATAAGCATTCAAGGGGCGTATTGTAGGCATGGCTTTCTCTTTTAAAAAGAAAGGTTCGTTTCTCTTTCCATGTTGCAATGGAATAATTGGTGGGCTAGCATGAACGAGTCGTGAGCAGCATACATCAGGGCCTCTTGAGTCAAGCTGAAGTCCTTCAAGGCTCAGTTTGTAATTAAAAATGAAAGTATACGCATGGTCCTTAAATTCTGATTAGAAGTCACTTAAAATAATTACAGAAGCGATGAATGCAATTTGAATTATTTTCACCGTGCTAGGCAGCAGCTAATCCTTGTTGGCGAGCAGACATCCCCATAATATATTATTGAAAGTGACAATGTAAAATTTCAGATTGTGCTAAAAAAAAAATCATTACTCAGATAAACAAAAGTAGCCAGACTGTACAGAGCCAATTCTCAGCAATATGTCAGCAGCTATATATTATATATGCTATGTCCACACTATTATAGTGTAACATCATTAATGATATATAGTATAATTAACTTTTTATATATTACCTTGATATGGATCAGTTATGTATTAGATCAACTATATTATATTATTTTATACATACTTTGCATAACTCCTCAGACTTCATTATTGTTCCTAAAGTCCACTTGCAAAGCACCCATGTAATTTTGTTATGTGAGTTTATTTTAAACAGCATTTTTTTTCTCCTCTATGTAATTATTTCTTACTTTTATTTCCTCTGTTATGACTTCTATATTTGTGAGACTGACTAAAGATCAGAGTTGTTTGGGAATGAGGTTAAAAATACAGGGTTGTGCTCACCGTAGTGTTTTGGGGTTGTTTTTTAAAGCCCCTTCTCATTTCCCCCAAAATATTCTGAACAGTAAGATACACATTATGGAGTACAGTCGTCATCTCAAGGCAGCCTTCCATAAAGTATTGACCATTAGTGCACTAGCTGTTCTACTGCATCATTCACATGATTCATCAAGAGCCAGGAAGGAACAGTTTGCTTTTTCTGGCTAGTACACAGTCATCCTTAATGTATTTTCTGAGGTTTAAATTCAGAATATTGCAAGGATTTCAGACAATGCAGTGCCATTAAAATTTTTTGTACTGCCCATGTACTACCCAAAAGCTATAGTTTAAGTCATATATATCTTTACAGTTTCCTATTAAGATTTTGTTGTTGTTGTTTGTTCCCTCCCCCTCTCACTTAGAATCTACTTTGCTTTGGGAATAGATTTGCAGCTTTGTCCTGATCTTGTCGTTGTGTAGGTGGGGAGAGCAGTTCTGCAACCATATTTTGCTTTCATAGGAAACCAGTTTTCACTTCTTCTCTAAGCCTGTGTTCTATTCATGATTTACAAAGAAAATAATTTTTTTAAGTGTCACTTTCTCTTCCTAGCAACAAAAATGAGAGTAGGAACTTTCATGCATGTGCCCACTGTTTTTATTGTTGTTTGTTTGTTTGTTTGTTTGTTTTATACATATATACATATATAGTCACCTTATTTAGATAGGTCAGGATCAGAGGAGGGTTTCTGTTGGAGTGATTTAAAGACTTATATCCATCTCCAGTGGAGATCTGTGCCTCTTCCCAGTAGGAATGTGTTCATCCCCTGGGTCCATATGCACCTCATTCCTCACAGCTGTTGCCTGGTGTGCATTAAGTTAACCCATTTTACTTCATGCGGCAACAGACTAGGAAGGCATGGGCAGGGCCTTAACGAAGGGTGGCAGAGGTAGGATTGTATCTATGCACATGTTCACAGTTCCTGAAACATGTGGAAGGGTTTAAAAATATGTGGATTTTGCTGAATCAAGAACCAAACTGTCCCTGTGAAATCTGCAACATAAAGATGTAAGAGCACACTCTTGCATCTTCTTCCTTGGGAGTTATTTGGTCCACTGTGAGTGACTGGGAAACCCTGTGGTCCATGAGGTGAGCAGCACTCATTACATGTACAGCATGAAATGGAAGCCGTTCAGATCAGCTGATTTACATCTGAAGATCTGTGTGTCAGTCCAGACGTATAGATCAGGAAAGGAGCACATAAGAATAAAATGTGATAATCATTTAATCTGGACATGTTTAAGGTTAGATAGTTTATTACTACCTCTACAATTAAATCAACATGAAAGGGACCAAAAAAATGACTAATTCAATATATTTCACCCAGAACTTGTAGCCATTCATATGCTAGTTTGCATATCTCTGGTTGATCTCAATAGAGAGAAAAATGTACTGCAAATTTGAGTGAATTAAGTCAGGTTACTTTTGGGGTATATTAAGTAGAAATCTGTGTGTTTATTGGTAGACAATGTTATCTATATATTTATGGATCTTTAAATCACTTATGTATTTTTCCAGTCCTTGAAAATATGTGTGTTCAAACTTTCTTGGTAAAACATGTCATAAAAGGCACCAGGAAAAAAAGAGTTAAGCAGGTGTTGGAGCTCTTAGAGATTTATTTTTACAGTTAATCCCTAACTCCTTTTTTTGAGATGACTTGGAAGAAATAGTGAAGCGGGAATCTGACCTGCTTTAATCACTTTATAGCTTTTTTGTTTGTTTGTTTTCCTAAAATGAGGTAGAGATTCCTCTAGTATTCTGTGAATGCTTCGTAATATTCTATTATTTGTTTTGTTTGTATTTGTCTTAGTTTGGGAAGCTTAGGATAATTTTTTTTTTCATTAACTTTCTGAGGCTGCCTACTCCTAGGAAATCCCTGATAAGGTCCCATAAGAACTGTTTCATGACAAACTTATAATTACTTATTCAATGAATTTCTGATGCATGATATAATTAAAAGTATTTTCATTCTTGATTTGTTACAGAAATGAGCTTTGAATGAGTTAGTCAAAGACTGATAATAAACACACATAAAAATGTCCTACATTTGAATGAAATATTAAGACTGAACTGTGAACTTGAAATTTTTTTTTCTTAACTTAATGGGTATAGTACTAAGGGGATCCATCATAGAGCACAGCACCTCAATTTAATAGGCATACAGCATAAGATCAGCTTTGGAAAACTGTCATTCTCAGTTTGTGTCTTTCCCAAGATGTTTCTATTGAATTTTAAAAATGCTAATTTAGAGTTTTAAGTAGAGAATGGCAGAAATATCTCAAAGAAATGCTGGATTGTTGTTGTTGTTGTTGTTGATCATGTTTCTATAGAAGACGTCTTACAGCAGGGAATCATAGATTATTGCCAGATTCTTAAACAACAATTTTCTTGCTGAGTCAAGTTTTAAGCTAAAATCCATGGTGCTGGCTGTATTATGTAACTCCCAATGGAGCAATAAGGAAACAAGGAGAAAAAATTCCACATTCTGTTGTGTCTACCTGCTCCGTCTGACCTCTCGTTCGGCAGCTCATACAAGGTTGCTTCTGTCTGATCCGACTCTCTAAATACTTCCTTCCAAGACTTTCTGCAAATATGTCATTTTTTGCCAAAGGCTTTACCTCAGTCTTTTTTCTCAGTCTTTTTGCCTCCACTGTAGCATCCTACCACCAAGTCACACCTTTCCTTCCCAGAAACTGGAGTTGACATTTACTGGGTAGCTTGGGTTTTCCTGCCAGTCAGGAGTCCACCATTTTTAGGCCATCAGAATGTGGCTGGCACCTCCAAAAAATGAGAAGAACATCTACAAATTATCCCTTATTTCCACTCTTGGAACAGGGATCCCTTCCTAAATCTACTGCCACCAGCAGAATAATTCTTTCTAACAGCTATTGCTGCCATGTACAAGCCAGTTTTGGAGTTTTGCTGATGGCCACAAAATGTGCAACTGTGGTTTGGCTGTTAAGCAAAGCTGGTTAGTCCTAACTAGACCCCACAGCTGGAATGATCTCAGCAGCAATGACCAAGTGTTTCTGCAGATTTTTGGGGGGATCAGGTACTAGACAGGCCTGGTCAAGCCAGCACCAGCAGTAGCACTCAATGAAGCAACCAAAAGGCACTCCAGGACATAGATTTTGGCCCAGTTGTCCCTTCTGGACCATCTGACCTCCAGCATGGTCCTGCTCGGTGGGTCTCATTTGCCCGTCCCTCCATCCTTTTCCCCTCTGCAGGTCCCGAAGGGGGAGGTGTATGCACAAGCGTGTGTGTTTCTGCCTGAGGTCTGGGCTGGCACCTTTTTAGAAGTCTTTCTGCCTCCATTTTAGAGTCTTGAGACCCTAATCCATGCCCATGCCATTTCATTACTGACTTATTTAAAAATATGGTCTGTACTTGTTGGCAGGTGTCTAAGTTTTAATCCAGTGAGGGGGGAAAAAGCATATTTTGTATATTGTGTACTACCAGTAGAGATCACAAGAAAGGAATAGGGAATTAGTGCTTTGCAGTTAGAGATGCTTCAGCAGTGCAGTTCCCCATGACATTATATGCACTAATAGAGCAAAGATACAAATACAAAAATTACTGAGAAGTTGAAAATACTATTCACCATGCACAAAGTTAGCATCTAATATATGCTCAGCTGTCTATGAAAATTAATGAAATGCTGGTTTGAAAGCTGGAAACATATTGTTAGATTATATTTTAATATGGCAGGCGAAGATGAAGTACATTCCATGTAGTGAAATAAACAGAAAATTCTACTGCACTTGTTTGCCAAGCATCCTTGCAAACGTTGCATTTCAGTTGAAGGAGCACAGTGTTTAGACTAACTGAAAAACAGGACTGTGTTTAGCAGGATGCATGGGAATCCAGTATACTGCTTCACCTGGGAGATGCATGCTTATTTCCATATGAGCCAAAATTATAAGGAATTACTGTCAGAGATTTCAGCACATTCTGTTATGTACAGCCTGATTATAAAGTGTGCTAATGGACATCAAATAATATGAGAAGAAAGTAGCTATAATTTTCATGCACATTAACAGCCCTAAAATCAATGACACTAATTGTAATATGTGTTTGGCCAGGAGAGCGTTTAAGCCACTGATGGAGGAGGGAGGCAGGGGACACCATCACATTTTCTTTGGAAAACTGTGTATGTGAGCCTGTACTCTGACTTTCATGCCTCCTCTTGCACTGAAAAGAAATTTCAGCCATTTTTAACCTATTGGCCAATTTCGGTCACATTTGGCAGAAGATTAAAGGTCTTGGAGATAATTAACTTTGTCAAGTGTTGTGCAGCTGTGGCATCTTTCAGTGGCCCCAGTAAAGAAAAGATTAGTATTAGCTCATTAAACACCAGAGAATTCACACTGGAGAAATGTCTTATAAAAGTCCTCCAGATGCTTTGGTGTATCTTGTACCTTTTGAGACACCAAAGACAATCAGTCCCAAGACACTGGTCAGTAGGAAGCCAGATCATTAGTTTCCGTGGAAATGGTATATTTTCAGTGTATTTTTTTAAATGGCTGACTGCTGATTTTATTTGAAAGTGATATTCTTTTCGTAAGTGCTTCTGATTGAACAATATGCATGCCCAACAATTCTTTTCTTCCTTTATAACAAAAGAAAGTTGCTACCTATGTATTTTCTATCTGGAGTCATAACACTGGTTATGATATTATAATTCTGTCTCAGATATTTATATGCAGAACTACTTTCATGAAATTCAGCATTAGGAGGGATAGGGAGAGAAATGAGGAATAATGTGAGATGTTTAGCAAAATCATTTCCGAGTAGGGTGGCTCTTTAACAGTCTCCAAAAGCTGGTAGATGAACTTTAAAGGTTGTGTATGTTTCAGCAAGCACCGGCTATGCTTCAGCAAACCTGAGACTAAGTGACGATAATGTTAAATGCATATTGCCCACTTCTGTAAAAAGTGCAGTCGAAAAAGCCTTCAGAATCATGCTTGCCTAAGGATTTGGGGAAAAGGGTGACTTGTGGGTGGATGAGATTTAAGCGTCATGTAACTAAGCTAAGTGTTCCGAGGCAACTTGAAACCCTTTAAGAAAGGGAATTCACACGGAGAAATCGGTGATAGATACTCTGCTGGAATGTGTAAAGAATAAATATCATTTCCAACTTGACAACTGAATGCTATATGCTGCCTTAAAGACAAAAAAGGAAGAGCAATTGCTATAACGATCTTATATCTCATTGATAAGGTATTGTGGCCTTGTGATATGTGTGTATTTGGGGGGAATTCCTACCTGGGTGCTCAGGTACTTTCATGTCAATGTACTGTTTCCACGTAATTTTCTGTTCTACCTCTCACAAAAGTTGCTGTACAATGATACTTAAATATATTTATTTAAAGAAATAGCAAAGGTAAAAATGGAAGTATGGCCAAGATCTACTATTATTACAGAATTAGATTTTACTGGGGGTGTATTTAATGACTTTTGAGCCTTATCTGGTGTAAAGTATAGGAAAATCTTCAATGATACAGGATGCAGGATTCTTGGAAAATGTCAAGCATTCAGAGTTGTAAATTAAGTTACTTTTCTTCTTTGCCTTCTAAAACACTTTTCAGGAGACCTTGCTTTGATATTTATTTAAGCAGTTTGAAAATAAAGCCTCAGTTCCTGAAAGCACATATGTACGTCAGTAGCTTATGCTTCAAACGGGCAACTTGTGCATATTTTTAACAAGCCTCTGATGTTTTATTAAGTGCTGCCATATTTAAGACTTAAATTCTAAGGGTTAGGCTTCCCTTTCTACGGGAAGATAGCTTGCTATGTCCTGGGTCTTCTGCAGGTTCTCGCTGCATTCATTCTCAAAACAAGTCATCTTTCCTTGCATGTTTTAGGTATATTTAGTGCAATTTAGATCTCCTTGCTTCTGATTTGGGACAGCAAGGCTATTCCTGTAGTATTCAGTTGATAGCTCTTTGTTAGAAATTCACCTATGTTTTCGGTTGCTAGTTAGTGTTTTTCTTTCAAGTCTATCTAGCAGTTCATACTGCTATCAATCCTCAGGCATAGGCCTAGGGAAAAATAACTGTGTTAGCCTGCCTCGAATCAGGCAAGTGAGTATTTCCCAAGTAAAGATAGTTTTCTTGCCACTCAGCTGAAGATGCTTGGAGGCAATGCCTAGGTGTATTCATCTTAAGGTTTTTTTTCCTATTTGTCATCTTTAAATTTTGTTCCGTCATACAATGCAATAGCAAATAGGTAAACTGAGGTATGTAAATATTCAGGAAAAAAATATCTTTCCCACTGTTTATTCCATTCTTAGATTATGCTTCTTCCTTTGAATCTTCCTTAAGAAGCTTTCAAAAATCCATTTAGCCTGACTCAATTTGAAATATAAATAGCAAGTAGGTCACTGTCCCAAATATCGTGTTTGTGACTTTTTAGTGCTTGGACAGCATCCTGTAAATGCCTGGCACACCCGCAGACAAACAAGTCTCTGTGGAATAAGCTGATTTAAACACACATCATGAGATCTACATGTCAGTAATTGCCAGTTTGCACCCTGAAACTCCTGGCTGGCCTAAGATTTTGATTGTTAATGAAGGATTAATGATAAATTTGCATGGAGTAAGTCATGAACATTGTTACCACGTTATAAGATAACTCCTTAGTGTATTCTGCAGTAACGTATTCATCTGGCTGTACCCAAAGGTCTCCCTTTGAGGGAGAGGTCTGAAGTAAATGTGTTATGTTCCAGGCCTTTCATCTCACGATGTCAATGAAGAAGAAAATGCACCAAATTAATTCCTGGAGTTTTAGCAGATGTCAGCTTTGTTGCTGCACTATGACGTGTCTTAACTTGCAAAAAGTACTATCTGGAGTATAAGGTGTAGCCTCTTATCTCACTCATGGCTCTGCATGGTTCAAGATGAGGCCATCACCTCCCTTGGAGTTATAAATCTTGTTTGAGTACATGCATGCTCAACCTGCTTGTGTCATTGCCTATTAACTATGCAGATATATAAAAAGCTTATACTTAGGATTGATAGAAATCAAGAGGTATTTTTATCCAAAATCAGTGGCTAGAAATATCACTGCCAAATTTCTTTAAGTGCAATTTCCATCAAATTTGTATTTTAGCAACAGATATAAATTGTAAAATTTTATAGTGGTTTTCCAAAAATGCTGTGGACTGCCTTATTTAATGATTAAATTATAATACACAATCTATACAGTAAAATTGCATTCTGAGAAAGGTTGAAATTGTTTTAAATATTTGTATAGGAGCTTATATTTTTTTATTATGCTTCTAAGGGAATCTGCCTGTCTTTAATTCCGATTTTTGAATTTGTAAAGATATTACCATTAGTATAGTTTCATTCTTGACTCAGTGATTGGATTTCAGACTAAAGCAGGAAAATGCATCATGTTTCAAAAAAAGTAACTATTTGTGCATCTCCTAATCTCTGTTAAAAGCTGGATTGCCAGACCCAGCACTGTTTTTGTGATAAGCGTTGCTTTTCCAGTTCCCTTGTAATATCTGCAAGGCACATTCAACTGTCTGAAGTAGTTTGCAGGAGTCAAATCTGGGTTTTGTCCTCAGCTCTCTGAAATAAACGGAATGGACATTCAGCACTGCAGGCACAGAGAGTAAGGGGGAACTGCATGCACTAAGTTCAGGAACTGGCAGTTGTTCACTTTTCCAATAGCTTGGCCCAGTTTGCTTCTCATTTTTCAATACAGCAATTAAATTTACTCTCAATTTTCTGATGGTCACTCTGAAATACATGCATGAAGATTTATTATGGTAGTGGAAAAAATGTGACTTTTCCAAAATAGATCCAGTATTTTGCAATGGTGAAACAAAAAGAGATTTCATCATTTTCTTTCTTTGTGACAAATTTTACCCTTGGAATTCTGAAGTTACTTTTTATGCAACATTTTATGTCCCTTGGAAGATGTTATCTTTAACTTTGCCTTATCATTCAAGTAACTATTCTTAGCATCCATAGCTTTGTTCATTTTGCTTATGGTCATATCATTCAGTTAGGGGGAATATGTGTATGTGTACACACAAACACACATGCCCCCCTACCTGCATGCTATCTATGCGTAAAGAGTTGATTCTACAAATTCCTCACAGCAACTATTCCCCAAACATCAAAGGTTTATTTTTTGTTGCAGTAAGTATAAATAGAGTTAGAAATTGAACACTAATTTTGTGCAAGTTACTATAACCTTCACACTCAGAATAACAAGAAGAGTGAGGAAAAAATTGCATGAACAGTGCACCGAGTGAGGATGAACTTGAATTAGATCTTTAACAAGAGCTTACATACCTGTGGTAGATCCACTCGTTAGATGCACTTTCCTCCCTGGGGGACTTGGATTCTTCTTAAACAATGGTTCGCAAGAGGCATAAAGAAGATGACATATAGCATCAACAGCCTTACATTTTAGAAGTATAGTCTATGCTATAGTTCATGCAGAAAAATGGAGAAAGTACATTATCTGCCAGAAGCCATTTCTATTGAGGAACTTTCTTTGCAGTTACTTTTTCTGATCATGTTTCATAACATCATGAAAAGATTTTTTTTTTAAAACAGTGTCAATGTTTGGGACAAGCAAGTGAAGCAAGAAAATGTATAAAATTGTCACTTGACACAGGATTAAATGGAGTCCTTGTTACAGAGCCTAATATCACAATGTGATATGGAAATAGCTTCTGTTTTATGGGGGGGGGGGGTAATTCCTTACCTTTTCCCTCTCTCATTTCTATACACATTTGGTCTGTTGTTAGGGGGAAAGCTTAACTGCTCTGAATTTAGCTTTACCAGCCACTTCAACTTTATTTAATTTTTTAAACTTAATTTAACTTTTCACATCTTCACCTTTTTTTTTAATGCATTTAAGCACTATTTTATGAGTGGTTTTCCTTTTCTTTCCCATCTATGTCAACTAATAAAGCACTTCTAATGTCACCCACTCATTTTCTGCTTTTTGCACTGATGCTTGTTAGGATTCTTTTTAATGATAAGATGTTGCAAAATATCTACCATACTCGAGATCAGAAGCTCAAGAACATGCTTGAAAGATCGTGTGAAAGAAATAATTATCAAATATTTATCACAGAATCACAGAATCGCTGAGGGTGGAAGGGACCTCTGGAGATCATCTAGTCCAACCCACCTGCTCAAGCAGGGTCACCTAGAGCACATTGCACAGGATCACATCCAGGCGTCTTTTGAATATCTCCAGAGAAGGAGACTCCACAACCTCTCGGGGCAACCTGTTCCAGTGCTCTGTCACCCTCACAGTGAAAAAGTATTTCCTCATGTTCAGATGGAAGTGTCTGTGCTTCAGTTTGTGCCCATTGCCTCGCGTCCTGTCGCTCGGCACCACTGAAAAGAGTCTGGTCCCATCCTCTCGACACCCTCCCTTCACATACTTGTACACATTGATAAGATCTCCTCTCAGCCTTCTCTTCTCCAGGCTAAACAGGCCCAGCTCTCTCAGCCTTTCCTCATAGGAGAGATGCTCCAGTCCCCTAATCATCTTTGTGGCCCTTCGCTGGACTTGCTCCAGTAGTGCCACATCCCTCTTGTACTGGGGAGCCCAGAACTGGACACAGTACTCCAGATGTGGCCTCAGCAGGGCTGAGTAGAGGGGGAGGATCACCTCCCTCGACCTGCTGGCAACACTCTTCCTGATGCAGCCCAGGATACCATTGGCCTTCTTGGCCACAAGGGCACATTGCTGCCTCATGCTTAACTTGGTGTCCACCAGCACTCCCAGGTCCTTCTCCGCAGAGCTGCTTTCCAGCAGGTCAGCCCCCAACCTGTACTGGTGCATATATCACTTTTACTGATAGAATTTTTGGCTAAGATGAATGATTTTTTGATTGTTTGATTGAGCTTTAAATAGAAGACCACCAAACCTATATATATGTGTTTGCTTGTCACGTTAAAAAGAAGTCCTGATTCTTAAGGACCTGCTGCAATATAGGAGAGGGTGAACTGGTGAAGAAGTTAGTGAAGTAAACATTTGGTCAATATGGTAGAAAACTTTGAAACTGCATAGCCTAAGTAAGTCTTAGTTTATCCAGGACTGATTGTGGTTTAATTCTAGATATTACACAAGTACTGCATGTAATACAACATAATGCTTTATCTGTATACTAAATTGCCTAATATTTATTTAATTGATATTTGGAAAATTAATCAAGGCTACGCATCTTTAGTCATGTCAGTATTGTAAGGTCAAAGACCTTAAAGATCATCTTCTCCATCCATCTGTCCAAGGTTAGAATCAGCTACACATAGCATATGTAATCCTTAAAATCTCCAGTGTAGACAACTCCATAACCTCCCTAAGACGTAAGCAATGAAAAATATTGCTTCTTACAGTAGTTTTCAGCACCTCCCCCCACCCCAAATGCCCAGCCTAAACCTTCCTTGATGCTTCTGAGATTATTTTTTTTGTACTGCTTATCAGATCAATGCGAAAGGAGGCATGAGGGGTTCCTAAATTAGTGTTCAGCAATTCTGGTCACATCTATTAGTGTTAGAAAGTCTCCACCTGCTCAAGTCCCATTATTCTGCACAGCCAGAATAAACAATGATGATTACAGTGTCAGTGTTTTCTAAATAGGCAGTTTTGCAAAAAATGATTTTCTTTTATTTAAGAAAGATGGCATTTAATGTAATTTTGTCCCTTTAAGTAAACTCTTCTCTAAAACAGATATAATTGCAAAATCATAACTCGGTCTTAAAAAAGACAGGCTCCAAGGACTAGAGACTACATTACCTTTTGGGATCCTCGTATGACACTGCTTAATAGCAATGGAGCTGCATTCCACTATCTAAACTTAGCCCTTTAAGAGTTGCTTTGGTGCAGTCTAAGATAGTCATCTCGGCTTCCTTTGTTGTCAGCAGAAAGAAATAGGTGGAATGAATTGCTTTGAGGCTGTTCCTCACTCTCTGCTAACTATAGAAAAACCCCAGACAACAGTCTCTGAGTGGCCACTACATTTTTTTTTCTTTCGCTAGAGGAAATTTTGTAAAATCAAGCCTATATGTAAAGTTATCACCCTCTGGTGAATCTTGAGAGGGCTCCAGCTGTTCCTCCGATCTCTGTAAAACTCCAGAGCTGCACCAGCTGGTTTCTTTCTTTCTTGAAAGACGACCTTTGCCCAGTCCTGTTGTGCTCAAACTCCCTTCTTTCTCCTTGTCAATCCCTCCTCCATTCATAGGAGTCTTACTGAAGGTCTTACACAAATCGCCGCAGAATTAATGGAAAGTTTCTCTTTGATTTCACAAGGCTCTGAAGAAAGCCTTCTGCTTGCACTCTGACCCTATAGGAGGTTCCCAGGCTTCCCTCTTTTATAGCCAGCTCTCCCCTCCTCTAAATCCGATGATCAGCTTTTGGATCAAACAGCTGCCAAACGCCATGCTGGGCACTAAGTAACTGCTGCTAATTTCAAATTCCATATATAATGAAGCCTGGTACATTTATCCCCCAGCACATGAGATTTGAATTCAGCTTTCTGAAGCATATTAAATGAGAGCAGAAAGTCACTGTAAATTCACAGTTTCTTTCTTTTAATTGTAGTGCAGATAGAGCTTAAAGCTATCACAGATCCTTACTATTTATCTTTTTGATGCATGCCTGGTTTCTCCCATATTCCATTTAACAATAAAAGCAGTTGAGTGTGTTATAGTTGCTCACAAACATGCTGTCTGTGCCAAAACACTTTTTACCCATTTATTGGCATATTTGTTCATGGGAGCACATAAGAGAGGGTGGGATAAAAGGCACTGCAAGGCATAGGCTCTGCTAGCAATAGCAGATTAGAGGTCTCATACAGCAAGTACAAAGAACCGCCTGCAGTAACTTCTCCCTAATGGTGCTGCCTGTTGTTTTAGACCCCTGAGAGCCCAGATCTGCTTTGTGGCATGGAGCTGCCTGTCCCTTCCCAGAGTGCTGCAATGGGAAGCTGTTGCCTCCCTCGTGCAGCTCCCAGTCGTTCTGTCACGTAGCCATTGCCAATGTTTCAAAAATGAGCCTGGGCTGCTATTGCAACGCTCTGCTGTGCCTTCTTCTTGACAGATGGCGTTCAGTTATGCAGCGGGCACAGCTGAAAGTAAGTTGTGGAGGTGTGATTCCGCTGTAAAGCTTTTCCAGCGCTGCTGCTCAGAAAAACTATACTGACGGAAAGTAACAGTTTAAAATTTTATTGATGTACATAAAAGCATTTATTCATCCCCCATTGCACACAAGACTGGAAAGTATCGCTGTGCCTGTGAGCGGCAATTTGTGTTACCTGAGTATCATGAAGCTCCATTGCATGCAAAACTAGACCTGTTGTATCCTGACTTGCCAAGCTGGTATGAGAAACAGATGTAATTTTTTAACAGATTTGACTGGTTTGTATGTTGGGGGTCATTAACTGTCACGCACACTGCAACTTCAAGTGTTTGAGATGCTGTGTAATAGAGGCATGAAAGATTGATGAGGGCAGTGCATGCTTTTTATCTGAGGCAATGAAACGTTGTCAACCTTTCATGCAAAGCATTTGCACAAAAGAAAGGTCAAGTGCCCTGTTACTTGGTAGGGTGTGTGAGCTTGGTGACTACGTCCCACTAACGTAGCTACCTGGCTTTTGCACTGCTCACATCTAGCTCACAACTGACTGGGCGGGGAACATGCACAAGTATCACATGGAAGGAATGGAGGAGCCTTGCCTGATATTTATATGCAGAAAGCTCAGACTTTACACAGTTTTAAGAAAAAACAAACTGTCATAGTCTGGAATCTTAAAGTATTATTGGATTTCTCAGGAGACATACAGGAAGGTCTGTAGGACAGTGACCCTCTTATCACTAAAAATTTTTTTTTTCTTTTTTGATAAACTATCTATTCTTGAAGAAAGCTAAGACTGCAAATATTTTTATTGGGGCCCTATACAGGTTAAGATATTTTTCTATACACACCTCTTCCAACATGAAAATAGAATTTCTGGAGAAACAAAATGTGCCTCTCATGTCAGTCCCCTCACAGTCGTAGACACTGGTATAAAGTTAGGTCCACAGAGGCAAGGCTGTGGCTCCTTAGATAGTGTAAACCTTAGCGTTCCTCCCTAATAAGGGTTATACAGCCAGTTTCATATATTGATATGCTACAAGAAAGCAGGCTAACAACCTATGGCATTTTCATTAGAGCATCTTAAATTTGGAGGCAGATGTTGAAATTTTGCTTAAAAGGTTATAAATTGGCTTGGACTCTCCTCCTTCCTCACACAGACTCTAGCTGGCTTCACTTCTCCACCAATTTTCTTCACTTCTATGATTTCTAATTCTGAGACAGAATGATTGCTTGCTGTCAATGAATGTACTGTAAAAGGTGTCTGCCTCTAAATTGCTTTCAAGCTGATAACTCTTTTTAATAAGCTGTGAAACAGTGTTCAGCATGTTTAATGTTTCTATTATTTTTGTACAAAATTAAAAATCTTTGCCAAGTTTTTTTTTCTTGTTTAAATCTTTTTTACCCCCCAGTCAGTTGATGGGGAGAGACGATTTATGCTACAGGTGCACAGTTCTGAGCACAGCTGTCTCTCTTGCCTTGTCATGAAAGCTTGTCATACAAAACAAAACCACTGCCAACCTAGCCACTAAAGGGAAAATATATATTCACTGATTATTATTTTTGCATGTGTTTTTTCCCTCTGTAAAATAAAAATGCAGGTGTAGAGCTCTATATGCAGTTGGCTCTTGGGCCCCTTTAAGTCTTGTTGTAGAAAATAAAAAACACATATATTTGCCAATGTGTCATTAAAAAAAAAATACCAGATTCAAAAAAAGGCATCAAAGTGACAGTGCCTTCATAAGTCTGGCAACATAGGGGGAAAAACAACTTCACAGCCCGATGTTGCTAGAGTTTGGCAGCCAAACGGGGTTTGCACAGGCTGTTGTTGGCAGCAGTTTTCATTGGTTTAGGGTCTCCTTTCTGGAAAGACAAGATCCAGCTGTCAGGCATGGATGCCCAGCCTGTGCAGGCAAGGTTGGCCTGTGTGCTCTCCTGCTGAGCAGCCCTCCTTCTGCGCCTCTCCCATCTGCCCTGCTTTATGTGCAGTTCTCTTACCATTATCATCATTATTGTTGCCCTTTGAAACTTTGGGGGATATTAGCCAGCAAATACCTTAAATTCTGTTTAATCCTTTCTCTCACAGGGGGGTGTAATTTACTATTTTCCCCCTTTTGGTTATACAGATCTCTGAAATGAATACTCCTTTTCCTGTAATTCCTTATATGTAAGCTAGTAACAAGTCTCTCTGGCGACTTTGGATAAAACAGTAATATCATATGTTTTAGCATGATATAGTCTTACATTTTATCATGTTGTATTCCTAAACAAGGAGAGAAAACTTCATGTTATTTTCCTTAAATATTTATGTTTTAATTTATATATTTGATTCAAGCTAAACTTACTGTTGCATTATAGCAAGTACTGAAAATAATGATAGCAAGATTTTTCTGCAAGAGCTGTGTTACATTCCTGTACACTTAGAATAAATGCTGTTGTCACTGCCAGCTATTGTTTGCATTTGGGCATTGTTTGAGTTGATAAATGGAGTGATGTTATTTCATATAGCAACCTAAATAAACAAAAATAACCTAGGATCTCTGTAATGTTCATTGATTATCTTTGGTAGATCCCTCAAAATACACAGCACTTAACAGAAAAAGAAATCTTTACCATTGCTGTTCAGATTATGGTTATCATCCTGATGCAACTAGCCCCATGACTGTCCCTTACTGATATAGATCAGCAGGATTTAGCTCTTCTTCTTTCAGACTCTCTGGGTAGAAAAATGAAATTACCGTGAATTCTTCCTAGAGCAATAGCATAGAAGGAATTATTCAGTCCTCAAAAAAAAATCTTTTTAAGCAATGTCTATTACTAGAAAATATTTTAAAACTTCTTTTAGAAAGTGGTTCTTTTCTTGCTCTTGAACTGAAGATATTTGAGCGAACACTTTGTATGTGACAAAATTTCAGAAACTATAACTTTCCAGAATTCTGGAGAAGAATCTGGAGAAGAATCTTTCTGCATCTGAGAAGAGTTCTGGATAAACTGTGCATGTGAAATAATATATAGCTATACTATTTCCTTATTAGAAAACTTTTTCTCGGTATCTCTGTACTAAGTGGAATTTTCTCATTGGATTAATAGCTAGACTAGAGCTGTTGTTTGTTCACATAACTCTGATCTTACTTTTCCCCTGCCCCAGTAACTTATTTGTTTTTTCTGTAATTTGGCAAGGAAAATCAGATTTTTGATCATAAAGGAATAAAGTTGCAGAGTTGCAGTGACATTTACTTTATATTACCTCTGTAGGTTCAAAGGATGTGCTTTTACCTCTGTAGTCCACCATTCCAATATGCGCAGAGTCCAACCAGCTATACATGAGAATTTGAGGGACCTCCACTAAATAATAACTCACTTTTATTAATTCATAGTCAATCCCTCCTGAGATGGAAACTTTATTCAGTCAAATAGGGTCAGAAAGATCCTTTCCAAGGTCAGCATTCATGCACCTTCATCCAGGAAGCCAGGTTCACTTCCATATCTTGAGCACGATCAAAATATTTACAGCAATGTATCAAGACAATAAATACAACAAAAGCTTAGGTGTTAAAAGTTCACTTGTGGGAGTGAGTTGGCAGTTGAGGAGGAATTTTTGCCCCCATTGTGCAATGGAGAAGGTGTATTTTGGCACTTTAACTGAGGTTTTTGGAGGACAGGGAGTTGTTTGTTTGGGAAGGGGCAGTCTGCAGCTATATCCACACATAGATGTGGTACATCCCGATTAGTATAAACCAGCACTATGAGTGATACAGCTGAGGACTTTTTCCTTGTGTTATCCTAAATCTTCCCTTTGTTGCTATGAACTCAGTGAAATCTCATTATACCAAGGTTAAAGCCAGCCAAACAAAAGCCATGTATTCCTATCTCCTTTGTCAGCATTATTCAAATGGCTGTAGAAGTCGATCTCCATTTAGTTACTCTTTGGCTTAACTGGTATGTATTTAGCCCATCTAATATTTCTATAAGGCTGTCTTGCCAGAGAATTATCACTTCTGTTATGATACCCTGGATTCCTTCCAGTCTGTCATTGTCTCTCTGTAATGAGATGTCCAGAACTGTTGCAGGTGTAGTTGTATTTATTGTCCTACATAGGCAAAATACCCTCTGTTGATTGAACGCTGTTTAAAAAGCTATGGACTTTGTGCTGTCAAACCACATTGCAAAAGCATTTCTTGATTGCCTCACTACTATTACTAGGTCTCTCTCTATGGTTTTGAGGGTGGAGTATTAATTTTTTTCAATTCATTGAAACAACTGAAGAAACCTAATCTTTCCATTTCCATAGAAGTACGAGGCAACTAAGCTGACTAGGCACCTAACTTTTACTTGGAGTAGGTTAAGTAGGATGTATCCCTTGTGAAATAGGTTGTAAAAAGCAATTGTTACAGCCTAAGTGACACAAAAATTCAGTGAAGGGAAGGCAAACCTTAATCTGTGAAAGACAGATCATCAGGTCCATAGTCATACTTTCTGAGACTTATATAAATGATGAATACAACTCATTTTTGATCGGCTTATTGTGTAGAAGAAGGCAGAACTAGTGAGTAGCTAACTCGGATACTAGGCATGACCTGAATAAGGCAGACAGAGGCATCTCTGTCACTTTTATAGGTGAAGACCAAGAGATGTGAAAGAACAGTGTCTAAAATTGCAGTCACAAATGTTGTTTTTCTCTCAGAGACTGTAGCATCTTTAAAATTCAGCAGTTCCCTTGATGTCTGTCAATGTGTCTGTTTGTTTTCTGGAAGAATAAGATGAAATGCTCATTTTTGGTAAGGTCAAAACCTTTTGTTTTCAAGCTTACCTGGAAAGTTTTGATTGTTTCAAGATTCATATTCTTGCTTTAGCATATAAAATAAAAATATAACTCTATATGCTTTGAAACAGAAAGTATATTTACATTTATCTCTTACCTTAAAAGTCCAGTCAAGAGAAAACTATATAATTTGGTTAAAACTATATAGTTTAGTTGATGTTGTCCTTGTAACTAAAAAAAAAAAAAAAAAAAAAAAAAAGACATTAGAAACTTTCTGTTTCTTTTTACTGTTATTTTTATGGGATAGTAATTGCTATATTCAATCGGTTATCGAGTTATTTTCGAAACTCTGAATGGAGTGTGCAAGGCCAACGTAGCAAGAGGATAGGTTAGATCATGCACAAATGTAAGGACACAACCCAGATATCATTATTAGTATACAAGCTGGGATCAGTTGTTCTATTTCAAACACCAGTTCAAATAGTTCAGCTTAATGGGGGCACTTTTTATAATAACTGAATTCCAAATTGCCATCTTTTATTGTGATCTCCCTGCAGAGCCAGTGCTATAAGTAAAATCAAAGCTTCACTGAAGAATGCAGCTCTGCCTAGGACTTTACCTTCTCTTTCTGTCGGTACCTTGGACAAGACCAAGTGAGTCAACAACTGCCTGCTGGATGTGGGAAGCTTCTAACAGAGGATTTTTCAAAGATTTTCCCCTAAGAAGGATCCTAGTCTTCTAATGAGAACATGTGGCTTTGTCAGCCCCCATCTTTAAGGGATGCAGCCGGCATTTTTTCTCTCCATTAGAAAGTATCATCAGTATAAGTACTAAGCTCACTTACCAATAAATCACCAAGTAGATTGAAGTATTCCAAATGTAATCATAACTAACCTCACTTGAAGAAGACTTGGACTGATGTGAATCAAAGCTGCCCTTCTTTACAAGGATAATATTGTGTAAATTTTCCTATCCAGAAGCAATGAGACATGCTACAATGACCATGACTTAATCATTCTGACGAAACAGAGGATCAGCATTTGCAAGTGAACATGTTAGCTTTTAAAATACTTTTTAGAGAGAAATATGGCAAAGTATAAAAAAAATAAAAACTATTACTTTATATTAGTACGTATGACCTAACAGCTACTAGTTTTACTTGGAAAATATAGGGTCACTGAGATATCAAAGGTAGTTATGATTTCAGTAAAAATACTTGCAAAAAGTAGAGTGGGCACCACTTTTTGCAGTATCTGCAAGAATTCCCTTAACCCTTTAGCACTTATGTGTATAGACAGCATAGTTGCTTTTACAGTAGGTGAATGTAATGATAAATGTCTAGCATAGTTGAGAATTAAAACAGCATAGGTGGTCACAGATGGGGGATTTTGCTTTTCTCCTGGAGGTGACTGGCTTTGCTACACTTTAGCTGTTGATTAATACCTATTATGGAGTGGCAGTTTGCTGTCAAATGGCCCTTTAAAGGACTAGTTTATAATCCCACAGCTAATGACCTTGGATTCCTCTTGGATCTGGTACAGATTTTAATAGCTTTCCTCCACACCATCCTTAACAAAATAAATCTCAAAAAAAAAAAATCAAGTTTAAAAGTAAAATTCTTAAACACTAAATTATTATTTCTGTATTGCAAAAGTTCTCCTTTAATTTAGGATCCCAGTATTGATGATAATCGAAAGTGGTAACATTTGAGTAAAACAAGAAGAGCTGAACTCCATTCCACATTTGTCCTGGGTCGTTACTAAACTTCACAAACTTTGGAGAGCATCTTCACTTTGACCTCTCTCTGGGGCTCTGCTTTTCCTAGTCATCTGTCACCACTTCTACGCATATAACACTTTCAAAGCTGTGGTTTTGTCCACATATTTCCCCTGCCATTTTGCAGATGTTCTGCATAGCCATTTCTAACTTAATGTTCTCCTCTATGTTCTTGTATTGATATGATACCATTTGGTGGTGTTGTGCTGATACCATCATGACTCCTGCTGAGCAATATTTTCTTGTTTCCTGAGTGTATCCTGTCTGCATCCATCTTTATGTCTTTAAGGCAGGGAACATTTCCTCTCCTCTCCTCTCCTCTCCTCTCCTCTCCTCTCCTCTCCTCTCCTCTCCTCTCCTCTCCTCTCCTCTCTTCTCCTCTCCTCTCCGATTAATCCAGAGTGGCTCCTAGGCTCTCAGATAATACAAGTAGATGGTGATGATAGCAATATGATGCCATGTTCTAGTTTAGCAGATTGATTTTCCTTAACTATGAATCCCAGTTTTGGAATAAAATCTGATGCCTCAAAGACAGTTTTAAAACTCCTAAGTTCTTCCTTGGGACCAGTACTCCATCTTTGCTTTCCTAGCTGATCCAAAATTGAGACCATCAATAATTTCATGTTCATCTGGCACCATAAGTTATACCTACTGGATCCTATTAAAGAATACCTTATATTATATAGAGAAGTAAAGCACAGAAATATTTTCGTAGATTACGAAAGGAACCGTTTGTAAACATAGACGCGATATATCAATTGGAGCACAGAAAGGCTGGATACCTTTTTTTTCTGAGGCAAACAAAAAGAATAAAGATTTAGTTGCTCTATGAAAATAACTATGAAAACTCTTCTAAATAATAGTGCAGCCCTTCTTTCTTTAAGCAAAATGAGGTGGAATGCAGAAAGTAAAAGAATCAAAATTCAAAACCTCAGGAAAATAATCAGTCATTTTAAGAGCAGTGGGAGAGGTGTGCTTTTGGAGAAACATTAAATGCAGAATATGCAATGTATTCTTAAATATTCTTCATAATCATTATTTTTCTGGCTAATGCCAGTAGGCCTTTTCTGCTCTGCAGATCCCTAGTAAAAGTAAATGAAAGAACTAGAATCATGCTAAAGGTGAATTTAGAGGTGCAGGATGGATCCTAGTTGGGTAAATCCTCTTCCTTAGTGTTAATTCAGCCAAATCATAGGTATCAATTTTTTCAGAGACTGTTTAAGCACAGTATGGCTCATTCCCTTTCCAGAAGCAGCAACATCATTGTGTGTGTAGTAGGACTGTAACAGTGAGATAGGAAACTCACTTTCTTAGCTTTAATATTACAGAGACCATATATTCAGACTTTGCATTTGCACAATCGCTCACTATCAGGGAAAAATGAGAAGGGGAGAGAAGAGAGTTCATAAATAATCTTGAAGAATTAGACAGCTGACACCACTGCTGGTTGCTATTTTTGCACAGTACAAGAAAATGGGTACTGTTTATGTCCTCTCATAAAATCCCTTCTGTTGGAGGACACAGCCAGCACCTACGGCTGACTCTCTCTCCTGCATTATGCTAGGGCATCTTGGTGTGCTGCCGCCTACTCCCATCCTTCTCTAGGTCATGTTAGTGTAGCTCTGGATTTTCAGCAGAGCTACATGCTATGGAGTAGATGGGTTCCCCGGCATGCAGAAAAGCCAGAACTCCTTTCTGAGAACCAGGCTGGAGGTCAGCTTGTCTTGCTTCTCCATAACAAAAGATATGGGATGTGCTTGGGTAGCTTGGCTCGATGGAAGGAGCATGCCCTGACTGTGGTTGTGTCTTGGTTGTGTGGGTGCCAACAGTCTGCGCTATAGGCGGCTTCTGTATCAGCAGTGTGTAATAAGATCTCTTGTAATTGACACAGGGGTGCGTACTGTGTGGCCATCTGCATCAGCTGGGGCCTGCTGGCTTTGTGGGGCAGGTCTGTGTGAGCCAGCACCAGCCCCAGGGAAACACAGGAACACCACCATTAACTGTGACAGGAAGGTTTGATGATGAAGACTGGCCCCCAAAAAGCACTGAAAATATATGCTAATTAGCCCAGCCAAATCTGCAAGTGAGTTACCCCCCTGTGCTCTCTGGTGTGGTGGTTGTGGCTCCAGTATCAGCTGCCACCTCCAAAGTGTTTTGCTTCACGTGGAAGATCGGTAACATTAAATTCAAACATCTCTATAGGAAGTGAAAAACTAAGAGTCAGCGAGGCATCTGATCTTTTCTGAAGGCAACACAGTAGTCTACTTTCTTCAGAGCCAGTGATAATAGCAAAAGAGCAGCATGCAAATCTTGAAGAGAGTCAGGGGTGGAAAAACAACTGTAGAAGGAAGTATGTACCAAAAGAAAAGAGAACACTGGAGACATCTTACTCTGTAATTATTTTTTGCTTACTAATCCGTACATACTTTAGATATGTCTTTAGTTTAAAATAAATAATGAATATGATGGTAGGTCTTTTGTTCTGCACTTGAGTTGTGAGAAAGTTGAAAGTCTCGGTGTAGTTGTGTTGTAGCAAAATTTGATAAAAAAAAGCATTCTGCAATGAAGAGTCAGTAAGAATCACAAAGTTCAGTGGATCAGGGCCTGACTTCAAATTCATTTTAAGTGTTCACATAACTGCTATTGTTCTGGAGATCTGCTGGACAGAATCTGGTTTATACAAGATCTAAGTTCATAGAGATAGAAAGCCCCCTCAAATGTCAATCAGACTTCGATATGTAGGTGTTACATATAAAACTAGATTTAATAAAATAAAATGTCCGTGAACACATCCTATCCCTCCTTCACCTAATGACAGAAGTAATGAGTCATTTTTACAAAAAAGAAGATATAGATATGTCAATAAACTATCAATTCTGGTTCTTAATCATTAATCCAATTAGTTTTATTTAAAGCTCATGAAAAAAAAAATATATATCCTAACCATGGTTACCATGGTGAAGTAAAGTACAAAGTGTAACCTAAATCTATTTCTAAATATTAAATTATCAATTTAGCTATATTTCAGTCATTTTACCAAGACTAACCATAGCAAATGAAGGTGAAGAGAACAAATATGTTTATATCATCATAATGTACTACCTACCACTGTATGGTATGGCAGCCACATCATTTCTTAGCATTAATTAGGTTATTCTGTCACTATCATAGAGAATTAATAATCCAAATCTGCAGTGAATACACTTATGTGTATTCAAAACACTCTCGTTCACTATATTAAGATATTTTGTCTTGAAGTCTGGAAGAAATGTATATTTATATTCTGCCAGAATATTTCAAAATTTGCTGAAGTGATTGTCTTCTGCTTTTGCAAATCCATTTTTAAGAGGATAGGCTTTGAAAGTTTGGGAATACAGGCAATTAAATGAGTACAGGAAATTAAACTCCAGTAAAAAGGAAATGGAAAAGCTTATGAAGTACCTGTCAGATTAAGGACTTTGGACATTTTCTTATGAACAGTCATGAATAAGTTGCAAGCAAGAGAGCTACTGATAGCTATTTATGTTTATATGTAGAACTATGGGTAATGTAATAGTACTGAATATACTCTGAACTGTTCCTTTTCCATCTGTAACCTCATGCATATTCCAGAGCTTTCTACCCAAGAGACAAGTTTATTCACAGGCAGAAGAGAATATCCTTCAAAATCTAAAGTTGCAGTCCTGGTGCAGCAGTGGTTCCCCCTCCCTTCCCCTTTTAGATAGGAAAACCCTGTAGAAAGCTGTCAGGTAGGGTTGACTTCATTCACATGGTCCTGTTGGGAAAGGATTTCACATGAATGGCAAGGTGACAACTGATACTACGAGCACCTATGAAGGGAGTCAGCCCCATGAACTCAGAGGATATCTTGCAATCTGTTTTGACTTTTCATATCCTTTTTTAATTTTGTTTGTTTTTCTTTTCAGTTTACCATTCTGCTATTTTAACAGAAGAGTTCAGGACAAGTTATTTTTCACTTTTTATTTCCTGTGAGGAAAAGTATTGGCTATGGTAACATTATTTCTACAACTCTAACTTTATTTTTAACATCGTATTCTTTTCACATTGACTTGAATACAGACAAGTCTTCTGACCTTTACAGTTTTTTTTAGCTGACAAAGGCACTTTATGTTTTCTCGCTGTGATAGAATTAAGTCTCATCCTCCTAAGCAATAGGAATGAAAGTGTTCAAAGCAAAAATGGTTGAATCTTGCTAAACTAATACTCATGAGAACTGATTATATATAATGCATTACAAAATTGCATGATCTTTTAAGTCAGTGTGCCACTTTCACTATTTTATAGCTGACAGAATGAGTAGAAAGTGAGGTAATGAGCTGAAATATAAGGTAAAATACAAAAGGGGAAATTGTTTAGGTTTGAATGTGTCTGTCTGAAAGAAGAGAGGAGTATTGTCCCATCAGGCAGTTCTTTACTGCTTCATACAATTTGGAATGAGGTTGTCTTTCCTGAAAAGGCACCAAAAACTATCAGATTTTTTTAAATGGCATAGTAGTAATTTCTCTGCATAAGAATTGCAAACAGCTCCATTAATTTGAGGGGGAGGGTTCAATTCCAAGCCTATTGATATAGATGAGTGTCTTTCTGCTAACTTGACTGGACTTTAGATGAGGTCCAGAAAGTACGTAGTATTCAAAAAAACTCAAATAATAGTCAGGAAAACTGCTAGCTATGGGCAAAAAATGGTTACCTGGGAAAAAGCTTGTGTGCTAATGTAATTCCCACATACAAAAATAAAGGTCAGTTGGAGGGCACTTTAAAACTCTTCATGAAATTCTCTCTTCTATCCCAGTACTCACATCTGGGTAGAATGAGCATACTCTGGTATGTAGAAGAGGAATAGTCTTTTGACAGATACACCAAAAAAAAAAAAAAAAAAAAAACCCAGGTAAACAAACAAAAAAATCCCCATACTGGTGAAAGACAAGCAGCAAAAATTGATTTCTCTTTTTTCAACTCCAGATTGACCTTGCAGTACCAACAGTTTAAAAATATTTTTGTAGTGCTGTGTGAGCAACGTTCATATGAAATTAGTAGTAAAAAGATGCTGCATAATTGAATGTTCACTATTGTATGGATTATGAAATCAAATATGCAGAACATTCTGTCATTCTAAGGTGAAATAAACCTAAGAAACACTCTGATAGTTTCAGTTCTTGACCAGCTTAGAAATCAAAGGGAATGTTGACACCTAATTCTAAACAAGGGCAACCCATATAGCCATGCATAAAACTACTTTGGTACTTCTCATCTTTGAGATATTGACTCAAATACTATTAGGGCTTTAGTTGCTGACAATTAGATATTTTTAATGTAAAATAAAACCCTGAAATCCCAGTCCAGCATAGTTCATCTTAGTTTATTGATTGACTGTTCTCTTTATAGACTCAATCAGTAAAAGTTACCAATTTCCTTGCTACAATGCTTGCAGGAGTTGAAATCGGAAGTTAGCTAAACACATTGTTTTACTCTGCTTTATTTATATCTTCATAGCTTCATATGCTTCCATATAGCTTCACAGCATTCATCCATTTCCCATCTGCTTATCTGAAAAGCAGAAGGATCAAAAATACCAATATGTACCAGACATACAAATCATTATTCCTGGTATTTGTCTGGCAGTCTTAAAAATGGTAACATGAAGGTGTATACAAATCATCTATTGCTTGTACAGAGAAGTTAACCCTTACTAAACAGGACTTTACAAGCACTTTGCAGAATCAAGGTCACAAGAAGTTTAATTATGCTATTTGACATGGGTACTGGATCACATGTTTGGTGCTGGACATTGTGAAGTCCCAGTTCACAATCTGATGTGATACAGAAAACAACTTTCCACACACATGAACTAAAAGAGTTGCTTTAAACATACATTTTATCAGTTAATATGAAGCAGACTAGATGACTTAAAATATATAGCATCTAGCAACAATTAGAAAAGCTGATTCAAATGACGATTTATAGAGCATACATATGTAGGCTGAATTTCACTATTAGCTTTCCATGATGTGATTTTTATTTCATGAGATCCTCTTATGCACTTAAAAAAGCCAAGGACAAAATAAAAAACATGTTCCTCTTGAGTTAGGGGAAATCTTTGCTGAATTAAAAAAAAAGTTTATTGAAGAATATCTCACAACTGACAGTTTCATAGACATCCAAAAGTTTTTGAGAATTATCTGATGTTTAGTGCTAACTCTAGCTGGCAGTGTTCAGAGTTGTTGGGAGGGAAGAGAGATTAAAAAAATATATATATATATGTTTATGTTTGTATGAAGTATAGGCAAATTCCTCTCCTTTTTCTCTTGGAGTCAGGAGTACCTCAAAAAAACTGAGTTCACACAGGGATACTTTTCCCCAAATAAATGACACTGGTTTGACATAGAAGAAAAAAAATTCAGTCTGAGTCCTTACCTAACAGAATTGCTGACAGACAGCTTCATTCATTCTTCAATCGTGGGATTATATGGAAAACCACTATCTATAAATTGACTAGATATTTGAAAGCACCTGAATCTTCTAAATCTATCTTTGGGAGGCTGATAATTTCACCCTTAGGCAAGGAAAAATGTGGGGGTTTTTTTCCTCTCTGAGTGTAAATTTACATAAGGCCAAAGAAAGATTCCAAAAATGATACTTCTTTTCATTGCCCCCTCACTCTGGGGTGAGGTGTTCTGTCCGTCTCTCTCTAAACTGAAACTCAGTGTCTTGTATTGACTGAATTAGAGGCTCTGTGAAGATACTGGGGAAAATCTACCGAGATTTAGAATGCTTATTGTGAATTTTCTTTCAGAAGCTACAGCTGGAAGAAAAGATCATGTTTGCAAGTGTCCTTAAAACAAAACAAAACAAAAAACATCACCTTCCCTCCTTCTACCCAAACCCAATGAAAAGGTTGACAAGGACACATCAGCATACAGAAGAGAGAAAAGATTTCTGTATATAGGTAGGTTGACCGGTATGCCACTCTCTTGCTTGGCTTCAGGTCTTTTTATCAAATCAGCCACCCTGGATGAAACCATTTTGAACAGTCTATTGATGTGGGGAGCTTCAAAATGTTTCAAGTTCAGATTTATTTGATAAGAATATGTCAGAGTTTCACCCATTGCTCTCTGTTCTGCAGGGAAGTGCAGCCCATTCTGCCACCTTCATAAATGAGAGAATCCAGTTTTGCCACAGAAGGCTCAACATTTTTAATTGCTTTAATTTTACATCACAGCACCATCCTTCAGTTCTGCACAGGTTTAGGGCGCATGTCTATATAGTGGTGTACTGAAAGTAGTGTCATTCTCTCAACAATTTCTTTTTTCAGAAAAAACTTTTAGAAAAAAAAAGCTCTCTGACTGAAGAAAAGAAGTTGTGTGTCTGAGAAGTATGATTGAATTATTTTGTTCAAATACTTGATGTAAACCTCTCAAAAAGAAAGAAAGGCGAAGTCTGGAATTAGCATGGGTGTTTTTAGTTCAGCTTTATCTCAGGACTGGCATTTAAGTGCATGTCAAAAGGTTTTAAGTAAAGTTCTTGATTGTAGGTCAGTCCTCAGTGGATAAATCATAAAAACAACCACAAATAAGGCATACAATTGGCTATCCTCCTGCTGAAGAGAAATTGTGTTAAGGTAGACTAATGAATAATGAATCATTTTCTCACCCTTGGGGTGAACGCCCCTGTCAGGGCTGAGTCACTGTGAAAGCAGTATGCTGAAGTGACTTAAAATGCAGCAGCCTTTAGTGCCAGTAACAGATGGATATAACTTGGGTTTTATACATACTCATTTTTAGGCCTTCACGAGCCATGAGTACAAATATACAGGAAAATGAAAGATAAACTGTTATACCAGTCCCCTGTTTGTGCATACTTTAGCAAAGTGCTATGGGGAGACCTCTTAAAGCCATTTAAAATGACCACAGGGGATTGTCTTCTATGGTAGTCAGAGATGGATATTTTATTCCAGGGTTTCTTCATTGCTTCCCTTTTTCCATCAGACTGCAGACTTTCCTGGAATAAGCAGTGTGCTACTTCTGCATAATGAAACTGCATCTTTTACATTTTCTGCTGAAAATTTGTTCTGATGTGATCAGCAGTTTACCTAGTCACCTGGAGGTGTTATAGCATCAGGACTGCAGATATGAAAAGCTTGAGGTACTTTTTGATTTTATCAGTTGCATTTTAAACAGAAATATGTGTTCTTGTTTGAAGGAGAGAAGACAAAACGGTAACTTTAGAAGTATGAACCACCCTGAAGAAAGGATTGATTAAGCAAATGGTATTACAATCTGGATGAGAAATTATGCAATAATTTTTAACTTGACTGAAATGTATGTCTCGTGGGCTATATACTGCCCTGGATTACGATTTCTCTTTGTTTAATCCTGGCTTCTGGTATCAGCTGCCCTGTGAAAAGGGGCCTGTGGTGAGCTCTCAGTGGCCTCCAGTGGCAGTCCGTGACGAGCTTGGGGACCATCCCCACAGAGGCATTAATTCAGCTCACCCTCACCCTCAACACTGATGTTGCCAGGAGGACTTCCATGAAGGTCCAACCACTTGCCATTAACTTGCTTTCACCTGATCCTTAGAGAGAAGATGCAACTTTAAACAACCCTGTGATTTCTTTGGGGTGAACCCTCATTTGTTCAAGAGTGCAAATGAAACTCTCTCAGTGTAGTATAGCCACAGAACGTATCTTGTAAGGAATGTTATTAATTAAAAAAAAAAGAGGATAATGAAACAACATAACATATATAGATGATTACTTCTAGCTACTCAGTCAAACTGTAGCCTGTGGAAAGCTAAATTGGAAAGCTGTTTGAGAAAGGAATCACATGCCAAAGGGTGGCTATATACTGTCTCTAACAGAATAGCTTTACAGAAGCAATAGCACTAATGCTTGTATTCTGTTCTGTGCCATTTAAAGCATTGTCATTCATTGTAGAAAATGGGACTTTTAAGCTGACCTTCTGTTTTACCTTTGGGAAAGCTAATAGTTGTATTGCAGAGGGGGAATCTGGTTGGTTGTTTTTTAATGTGGTATGTGCCACAAATGAGAATGTCAGGAAAGTCTGAAATTTCATCTCATCCAGATCTATTAGTGTTAATGTTCTTTTCATTATGATTTCATCAGGATTAATTAACAGAATCTGTGAATAATATGGTGCATATATTTGATATGCAAAACCAAATCAACTGTACAATTTATGCTTCCTTACAGCTGGTATTTCACATATTGACAGTCAGGAGTATAGACTACATGCATTAGTCTACACTAGCTGTCTGTGACTAGCAACTTGCCTTCCTGAGCTGAGAGGTGACCTGGATCACAGTGAAAAGCTGGTGCTAGTGACTGACCTTGCCAGAGTCATAGCTTCTGAAGTGGATGGCCAGCCTGCAAAACAATAGACTCATTTTCTTGCAAAGCTCAGGTTAATGCTTTTAATGCTTAAATTGTGGCAGTATAAATGCGTCTTGACTATCACACTTAAAAATAGTTCAGGATAAACTTATGGAAAGTTTAATATTTGTTTTCAGTGACTTGTCCAGTGATTACTCTGAAAAACCCTATAAATTATCTCATCGATATGATTCGTCAGTAAGTGGGCACAGTAAATACAGGAGGAGTGCACTGCTTATAATTTGCAAAGAGCTCAGGTTTAGCAGACAGAAATTTCTGTTGATAGCAATGGTAGTGTCCAATTAACCCCTCTTTACATAAATATCTAATTTTTGATATGAGAAGCCATTTTTAAATATTTTTTTCATCTATTTTGGTGGCAGTTCATAGGATAAAAAATTGAGGTCTTTCTTTTGTACCTTTTTAAAAACATGATAAACCATCTTTATAGGCACTAAGATCTGGAACGTTGATATTGTTTGAGTCTTAGAACCAAAATAGTGTAATCTGTTTTCTGATTTCACTGGGCTTGGCACTGGTTCCTGCATATTTACATTTAATTTCTTCCATTCACATGTGGTATTTGATTTGAGTGTTTGTGAAAGCTACCAATCTGACAGTCCTGCAGACCGAAGCTTTCCATTTATTCACCCATGAAGTACAAAGTTCAGGTTTCCCTTTCCATTTAAAGCACCCCTACCCATGCTGACCAGACCACCTCACGGGAGGTGATTTAGATTCCAAACACACAGTTTCCTTTGCCTCTCTGTTGAGAAGGCCAGCAAGAAGCCGATTTATGCCAGCTGTTGCATAATTTTAATGGGCACACTTGTCTATGGGGAATAAAACTGTCAGATAACTACACGATAATAGCTTTGGGTTACTACTGGTCTGGACTGGATTTGAACCGATACTCTGGAAGAAAATTACTCTCTCTCATTACTTGTCCAGATATGCATTAGGATTTCTGTGGGGCTCTAAGAAGTATCTTAACAGAAGTGGATATTTTAAGAATATATTCATTAACAAATAAATGGAAAATGTGTTATCTGAATTCAGCTTGTTAATACTGCACTAAATATGTGGTTTATACTTAATAGGTAAGGAATGTAGCTCATGTTATAAATGCAGCACATGTATATTATACCTGGTGCACATTTATCTAAACAGTGTCAAGTTTTGAAACAGCTTACATTAACTCTGCATCTGTGCTGTGAATCCAGAAAGAAGTTGAGGTTTGCTCAGCTAAATCCTTTTTCACGGTGTTGGCAGCTGAGAAGGAGTTAGCTACTGATATGCTTACTTTTTTCCCCGTTTCACGTTTCTAAAGAGGACATAATAAATGAGAATAGATTGATTCCACAGTAACAGAAGGAGTGAGGTAGAGACAATAATGATGAGCATGTTCCAGCTGGATGAGTTATGGGAAAAGTCCAAAACCTCCAGGTTCTCATTTTCCCACAAGACAGCCAGTTCTGACACTTTAATATATCGGCATAGATATGCCAGAGTGGGAGCAAAGAGGCGTTTAGTTCCTACCTGCTGTTCCACCTCAATGGCTCTAGCACGACCCTCACCCCCAAAATAGCGCTGTAGCAGGTGATGGAGATGCACACAGCTCAGGGGAGAAGACAGAGAGGGACAGGACGTGTTCCCCAGAAGATGGGTTGAGCTTCCCAACTGTGCTGTCTCTCCAGCTGCCACTACTTGGTTGTGGTGGACACCAGCTTGGCCAGGACCACAGCAAGGGGCCTGCACGCAGTGCGCTTGGTCCTTCTTGCACAACATAAAGGCAGGGCTAGCCTCGCCATTCTTGTTACAGGGGCAGCTGTTTCTGAATTAGACTACTAATTTCTTTAGTGTTTTCCACTACTGGCTTTTGGATGCCATGAGAAGCCAATATAAACCTTTTCTTGGTGGAGAAACTGTGAGTGGAAGCATGGTGCTGCCTGTGCAGCAGCTGGACTTTGAGAAAGGGCACAGAAGACAACTAGAAAAAATATTCTCATGAGCTGCAAGGGAGATACATGCACTAAAGCCTCAGCAACACCTGGCAATTGCTGCTGATGGCATCACATATATTAACTAGTCACTTATCTAGTGATCTTAATATAAGTTATCTACTGATCACTGATCCAGAGGGCCATGTGGAACAAGAGACCTCATCCTATTTCTTCCTATTCATCCTGTTGAATCTGAACAGTGAAACTGGAAAAGAATGCACAGTACATGAGACAGAACTGCAAAATAGCTATATGCCTTGCCCTGCTTCAGTTTTTCTTCATTTAGGGATGTTGTTTGTTTGTTTGTTTGTTTGTTTGTTGTGTTTTTGAAGGACTGTTCAGATCCTTCTGATCTTTTTTTTCTTCCATGTCTTATTCCTTTTCTTCCACTTCTCCTGTCTAAAACAACCAGCCACAGACCCTTGAAAAAATAAATTCCGCCTTCTCTTGGCAAATGATCCCCCGTTCTGCTTTGCTGGGTGACTGACTCATTAGTTACTGGTACCCTTGGCCAGGCTGTTTCTTCTGTGGAGCAGCCAGTGGCTCTTCCACGTGAATAGGTCTGGCACCAGAGACAGGCAGCCTTCTCCTGTTAGCCCTGTGTCTGTTTCTGCTTCTGTGCAGATGAAGGTACTGAGACAGACAAAACCTTCAGTCAGTTTACTGTTTGGCGTCTGACTCACACGAGAGCTTGCAGTATTAAAGAGAATTCATAGCAGTTAAAATAGATTTCTCAAATCATTACAGGACTATACTTATATGTGCTTGGCTAGCACATGCTAGATTTGTTCTTATATACAAGTCTCCCAGATGTAGAATCCATCTAATTTTTTTCTTGTGTTAAGGCCCACAGGTTTATTATTGTGGTACGTTAGCCTACTGGTCAGCTGAAAGCAGTATGAGACATATTCATCACTTGCAGGTGGGGAATTCCGTACGTTGGAACGGTGCTGCCAGCTTTCTTCTTTCTAGCAGGCAAGGAGAACTAGAATCTGCAGTTCCCTGATCTGCAGCTCTTTTCTGAGAATTTTGAATTTTAAACTTCAAACTTTATTGAACTGAGTTGTTAGTCTAAATCTGTGTAATTCCCAGATGTATCCCAGGGCTGGTCCTGGATTTCTCGGAGAGACATTTTCACTGTTTTATTCTGTTTTTTTCTGCTTGTTTCAGTAGATATTTGCACTGTGGACTGAACAGAGAAAAATCAGTGTCTTCTGCAGTGAACCCTTTTCCAAAAGGTGCATTGGGGAGTTCAAGTAGCTGTCCAAGCCAAGTGAATTTTTCTTAAAGCCTAGTCCTAGTTGAGTTGCTCCCACACAAGAACAGAAAGGAGACAAGAATGAAAAAGAACTGGCTTTGGAGAAATTCCAGTCCCTACCCCACTTTTGTAGACAAAGTTTGCCAGCAAGGCAATGCGCAAGATGAAGTCTAGACAAGAACTCACTCACAGCTTGCACTAGTGACTGCATCTCAGAGTAGTGCTTGGACACCTTCTTTTACTTTAGCTTTCCTTTTTAACCTGGGGAGGTCCTACATACCAAGACAAATATCCTAGGTGAAGACACAGACTAGTCTGTAGCATATAGATCCACAGGAAATATTCCAGAAAACATTATGAGGTTATGTTTAAGAGATCTGCAGCTAGACAAGAGAGCCTGCTAGGGCACAAGGAGGGTGGAGTTTGGCCAGGGATTTCCAAACATGCTTAGAAGATTGAGATGCTTTGGGTGGCCATCCCAGCTCCCTTTGGGGGCTATCACATCTGATTGCCCAGCTTAGCATTCATGGCTTCTGTTACGGTGAATGTCACTTACATCTACCTACAACCACCATGATTCTCAAAGAAAGTGGCAACTCACTGAAAAACCCAGAAGGCAGTATAAGACCTCTTAGCTTATGCTCTATTTATTTCCAGTTCAGCTTTCAATTTTGCAAGAGAAGGCTTTTCAGCATGCATCAGTAAGAGCTCAAGCTTGTATTCCTCTCGAAAATAATTGAGGGTAGTTTTCCTTATTTGTAAGGAACTCTCCTTTCATCCTCAGCAAGTAGTAGCATGTTGTCATACAGATGGTGTGCAGGTCATCATTCTTTCAACTTTGGATCCTACAGTGGCCAGAATTATAAGCATGGTCCTTCTCACTTTGCAAAGCACTCTGCCAAAGGGATTTTTTTCTTGAAATAAATTAATAACAAAGTGGATCTATTCACATACATTCTTTGTTTTACATGGAGCTTTGGTTCTTGGAATCAATTGCTCAGTCAGTCCCCAGCCATCTCAGGGTTACAACAGAGAAACTTAATGGAAAGTTAAGACTGTAAAGAGTCATTAGAAAAGTTGGTTCAAATCTCAATTTCTGCCAGATATAGGTGATTGAAGGTCAGGCACTGCAATTTTTAATTCTACAACTGTAAGCACTGAATTTGGAATAGGATAACTAATTTCTTTCTCTTTTGTTAAAGCATGGACAAATGCAGTCATGAAACTAAAACATTTGCATTATTAAACCCGTTGAATGAATATGAATAAATTGCTAATCCGGAAAGGCTATAATTATTTTTGCCCAGCCATGAATAAATAACTTTTTTTTGCAACATTTGTGAGCTTAGATTGTCCATTTGCCCTTGTGTACTGGTAAACTAATACACCAGTTGAGTCACCTAGATCAAAGACACATTTTAATAAGACATAGAAGTATATTTGCTGTCAGCTTTCTCTACTGGAACCACAAAAATAACGTAATCAGTTTCACTACTATGAAAAAAAGCTGATCCTTCATTTGCCTGGACAAACCAAAATGGTTGTTAACTGTCTTCAGTGACCTTCCTCTTAGCTGACAGTTGCTTGGTGGCAGATGAAGCTGAGTAATCAGCCGACTGTGGTGAAAACTAAAGCCATGTACCTGATGCAGTCTAGTTTTGAACTGTCATTTGTAGTACATGTGAATTTGTTGTTATAAAAGCTTCAGCATTTTGAATATTTTAGTCTTTCTGTCCAGACATTAAATAATTGTTAAAGTCTGTTTCTTGATAGGGAATGTATATTTCCTTTCTGAATTTGCAAAGCTGTATTTGATGGCATTCCTGTTTCCCATTTTCATGGAAACTTTTCTTTTCCTTGGTAGCTTTGGGTATTCCAGATATCTGGAAGTGATTTCCCCTAGAGTAGTAGCTCTCTAATGTTTGGAGGAACTAACATGAAAAACGTGACTTTCATTTGAGATTGTGCCTGTGTTGCTGAAACAGAGACAACAAAGACTATTTGCAACACAGGAAATTATAACTAGATACTATGAAAAAAAAATTCACAGTGAGGGCAATCAAGCATTGGAACAGGTTGTCCAGAGAAGTTGCGTAATCTCCATCCTTGGAGATACTCAAAGCCTGACAGGGCACAGCCCTGAGCAACCTGATCTAAGTTGTCCCTGCTTTGGGAGCAGCAGAGAGGGTTCAACTAGATGACCTCTAGTGGTATATGATCATTGTCAGTCCACGGATTTTAGATTCAAGTTATGGTTATCTTTGCTGGTATATGGATTGCGCTGAATTCTACAGCAAACTCTTTCTGAATATTCATGTCACCACCTACATGTCACAGACCTACAACCATTTGTTCCTTGGAGAACTGTTCTTCATCCATCACAATCTATCACAATCCTGCATAATTTTAAGAGTCGTGATTTCTATTACATCATTTTGAATGACTGAACTTTTGAGTTTTGTCTTGATAGAATATCAGGATTATATTGTGCCTGAAAATAGAACAGACAAATCAAATATTCTCCCTTAAGTTTCTTCTGAATGCTTAATCAGATGTCTATTTTATATACAAGCTGTAGTACCTTAAAATTAAATTACTGTTGTTTACTGTCAACTGACTTGAAAATAAGGGGGACACAGGAAATCAAACCAGCAATAATGGAGTGTTCATACTTCGCTTTGACATATAGTGAAAGAACCAAAAGTGGTCAGAGGTAGAGGACAGAGGGGGTCAGATGAGCCTGCCATATTATGTAACTGGTAGGTGATGCCTGCCGCAGGTAATAGTGAAAATGGTTCAGCAGTTGAACAAGACAGCATGGATAAACATCTTTGTTGAAGCATAAGTTCTTCCTTTTTATTTTTTTCCTTCTCTGTTCTTTTTAATATCTTTGAGCTGAGCACATTGAAAAGACTCAGTTTGTATTTATATTCCTTATATAAAGACATGGGGATACCAGAATGAAAAACATACCCACAAACATTTAGTTGGCCTCCCAGTTTTACTTGGTCACCAAGTTCCCTGTAGAACAGGGAGAATGAAGAAAAAGCAAGTACTATATCTGACTGAATTGGCAAACAGTTGTTTTTCCTATATTCTGTTTCTCTCTGACCACACATTCTGTTAAGCAAAAAGCTACAGATGAAACATTTGCCGGATGTTTTCTGACCCACGGGATAATGGGACTAAAGATAAGAACAACTCACCTTCCCACACATTTTTAAAAAGAACATATGGAGTGGTTGGAGCTGCTGAGGAGGAAAGGAAAAGAATTTCAGGTTCTGGGCAGAAGCTAGTTTAACCGGTTCCAGGTATGCCTAGAGAGCATTCATTAGTAGACCGAATACATATAACTAGTGACTGCTGTCATTCTCTCTCTCAAAAGTGGGCATTATCACAGAAGAATCAAGAGAATCAGACCTAGTGCATGGAAAACCTTCACATGAAGAAGACATCCAGCTTGCTAAGACTATCATATTTCCAACAGGCAGAAGTGGGGGAGTGGAAAAGAAGGGACTTGTAGTCCTGTGCAGTGGAAGTCTGTGATCCTGGTCTCCAGATTATGCTTGCTGAGATATTTGGCATTCAGGGATGAGAGAGAGGAGCCTATTTTAGGAAAAACACTCGTTCTGACCTTAGTGATCATATAACATCAAAGAAAAAGGGGAATTTCAAGCAGCTTGGATGAGCAGAAGACCATGTCTTTCCTGGAGGGAAGCCAATAATCTATGAGTCATCTCTGCATCCAAATTTCCCTGGTAGTGAGAGAGAAATAGATGTTTCTTCAAAAACATTGTCTCTTGCAGTTTCTGTCAACTAGCTTTAGCTGCACCCTTCCTCAGTGACTGGACTGTTGATAAACATCTCTTGGTACGTAATTCACTCAATTAATTGTACAGGGAACTTAAGTACCAAACTTAGGTTTCTGAGGTGGACGTCAATGACATTTTCTGGAGTTAGATTTAAGTCTACCTTTTCTGGAGTTAGATTTAAGTCTACCTTACCTCTTCGTTTTTAAAAATCTTATGCAGGTTCAAGGTTAAGTTTACTTTACAATGTTTAATACTAGCACTAGTTTACTGTGTATAATTTATAAAAGATGAAAATCCTTGTTTATTTCCTCTGGCTCTGAACTATCTTCTGGCCGAGCTACTATGTTTCTTGCTTTTCATTATATGACTCAGTCTTTCAGAGGCAATTGTTCCTCTAGGAAGATAAGGTGAAAAGGCAACTGAAATAATACAATGTGTCATCAAAATAAAATGTGGTACAGATTTAGTTTATTGTTACTGAGGGAATTCTGTTTCAGTATCTTTCCCTCTGTGCCCAAAAGTAAGACAAACTAGTGAGCATTTCTACTTCTGGTCAGAAATTTCAGTTATATAATGCACTGGCATATACGAGATGGTTATACAAGACAAAAGCAAAATTTCCTCCCTATAGACAAAAAGACTATTAGCTTTAAATCTTTCATTATTTCTGGCTTCATGATATCATGAAGATAAAAACTGGTACTCTTTTCCAAGAAAAAGAGCTTTGAGTCTCTACCAAAAGATGCACAGCTTCCTCACAGTATTGAAACTTAAAAAAATTCAAGCCCTTAATGTGCATTTGATGCATCTATGTATATTTCTGAAAGCTTTGTAATAGTCAACTACTTTGGTTGATGAACTTTGAAAATACTGGCTTTTTGTGGAAATAGCACTCAGTCGTAGCTCCTCCCATTACTATGGATCTATTCTGCGTAGCTGCCAGAGACCACAATTGAGGTGGAGGGTCTGTCACTCTAGCACTGTACAGTTATGGAGCAGAACTGCCATCTTTCTGCCAACAACTCAATCCGTTAGCTGAGATAAACTGAATTAGCAAGTATAAGAAATGATAGGAAACAGGAGACGGACAAGTAGAAAACTAAGATACTTTCTTCTATCACTTCTGCAACGACTTCTCTCAGACTTTCTGCAACATAGCATTATAGCCAAAAGATAAAAGCAAATTAACTGAACTCAAATCCAGAATGCAGTCTACACTTTCCACAATGAGGAGTGTTTTTTCAAGACTGAGTAATGGCTCCCTACTTTACTGGGAGTCAAGCAGCAACAGTTCCTTGCTTGCCATTCTTTTTGCTAGCTATTGTTAAATCTAGATGTTTTATAAAACCACAATCTGACAGAAGAATGTATTTCCATGGAACATCACTCACTGGGTGGAGAGCTGGATCCCAAAAGATTTAACAGATGTTGCATTTGATGAGGGGGGAGAGAATGAACTATCAATCAAAATCTATCACGCAAAATAATCAAAAGGCAAAGTAAAAATTAAGTAGACATCAAAGAAGAGAAACCTTATTGTTCATTATTTTCACAGTGGCCATTCCAGTCAATTAGCATAAAGTTTTTCAGTACTAAATGCTATTTTGATAGCTTGCAAGCATTGCAAACTGCAAATAAACCTCCATGAAGGATTAAATATCCTGTTCACTACACAATCAACCATTACAACAGAGATGAGCCCAGCCAATTTCTCCCTGATCATGGGTCTAGTTCTCTTGCAGTCAGATCAGAATAAATTTGTAATAGTTCAGCTGTAGGTAAAGGAGTTATTTTAAGTAATTCAGAGCAAATACTGCCTCGGAATGGCATGCATACCATACAAACATCTATGCAGGGCTTCACTTGCTGAGCAGTGGACAAAAATAATGCATCTAATATGTTGGTTAACTAACAATTAGTTAGATTTGTTTAATGTTCTATCCAATGACAAATTAAATATAGTTTGGGTTGACAGCATGTGTATTCCTTGACGTCTTGCTCTGTGCTGCCATTGTAATTATTATTCCAAAGCAAAAGCCAGTCGTTTTCTTTCATTCACTAGATACCATCCTCCATATGAATTGTGGATTTTATCTAAAGCACACTGAAGTCCATCAGAAAAAATCCTATGGCCTTCAGTGAGCAGTCTCTGAATGGGGCAGGGTTCCTGTGGAAAATAATAGCATGGGATCATGTAATTATGTCTGAATATAAAATGCCTCTGCATGAGGGGGCATATCTGAAGGAACAACAGAATGCTTGAGGTTGGAATGGACCTTTGGAGATCCAGCCTGCCTGCTCACAGCAGGCCCTGTTTCCTCAGGGCCATGTTCTAACTCCATTTCTTGAGTTTTAAATGCCTGACTTTCCCAATTTAATGTTCTCTTACATAAAAAATAAAAGCTTTTTATTATGCTTTACTCTCTAATTATTGGATCATTTGCCAGTCTTCTGTGGCCTCTTACCAAGAGAGTGGAATCCTGTTGTGATTTTACATTTAGTATTATAATTTTTTTCACTGAACTGGGCATCAGGATTTGGAGGTTTAATGCAATCTTGGAAATTATTGTAATGTACCAAACTAATTTTGACCTTTTTAAGGTTCTGTGTTTTGATTGCCAAGCCATTCCACCTCTTCAGCACAAGTCAGTGAGACTGCAATCAACGAAGAAAAGAATTAAACAGAAATAATGAAAAATGGATGATTTGGAACTTTAACATATCTTTTGGCAGGATAGGTAGATAGATACCTCCAAAATATTGTCAAAGATCTACCAGAAACACAGCACAGTTGGTTTGTTGTTAGATCTCACTCTTGAGCCTTGGCCAAAGTGCTCCAGGATGCTAACTGCTGACCTAGGTTTCAACACAGATAATGCTCACTTGTTGTCCTGTTGATTTCAATGGAATTGTCCTGCACATTCTTATGTCCATAAATGTTTACAGAAATGCTCCAAAGAATCTTTTCACCAGTCCCCCAGATGTTTATTAGGTGTCACCGTGCAGCATCCGTGTTTTTATGCTATGCCTATTTTTTTAGATTAAGAGCTATATGACAATTAGCTGAGAATAAGACCAATTACGAATGATTGATTGATGCTGCCTGTTACTGGATTTTGATGAGAGTTAGATTTTAATTAAAATTACCTCTCTTCTCACTAAGTACTACTATTGTTAGTTGAAGATAAGTTAGAGTAGCCTTTGTGCTGTTGCTTCTGCTAAGATATGAGATGAGGTATTTACATATTGTGTATACTTTAATTATGAAATTTAAGATCAGGTATGTAGCAACCAGCAAAACAGAAAATTTGAAGGCCGAGTCTAATCCGAAATACTAGCTATGTAGGTTTCATACTTTAAGTCCACATATCATTTCCTACCACTTACTTTTCAGTAGTTTCTAGCCTTGGAGGTAACTCCTTCTTTAGCTTGAAAATTTCTGAAAGGGCCTAATTTGGGCTTTTATCTCTGTGTTTCTTCTCAAGCTTAGTAATACCTGATTCTGGAAAGCGAGGCAGCTGCCTCCCACCAAGGCCCCAGCACAGCAGTGGCACCATGCCAGACGTAATGCCCTAGCTGAGCCCTGAGCACGCTTGCTAGTGATTAACTAGATCGCTACCCATTTTCCTCCAGTACCACATCCTTAAGTCACAGCCACAGCTAAAATAGGTGCCTATTTTAGCCCCACTGGAAACTGCAGGTTACATTTATGGACACTTGTAAAATACTTATCCCTGTGTCATTAACAGTTGCACATAACTAGACGCAGTAAAAATTGCTTCATAGTTAGTCTTTTCTTTCTTCTGTTCTTTTATCTGAAGAGGCCCCTAATTTGAGCACTTCATCAATTTTCGCAACTTTTGAGATGGCTGCAATGTTTTCTATTGGTAAAGTATATTCTCATATGCTAGAGTTTAAAATTTAATTTTTATATTACCTTTTTAGTGTCCAGTAAGTAATTTTATTGAATGAAAACTTAATGTATGTTTTTAAAAATTAAAATCTTGTTTAAATTACAAAGACCAGAAAATATCAGAGAGAGCACAGCTAACAGGCAGTGAACAGACAGAACAGTTTGCACAGCAGTTGGCGCAGAAGGGCACAAGAAGGCACCTTCGTTTCCAATCCTAGTAGTGTATGCTTCCTCAGATATGGTCATGACACGCTGCAGAGCACATTCCCCATGATGCAGCTGTTGGAGTCGCTGCATCAGCTGTGTCAGAGGCTTGGACCCAGACAGACCCTCTGACAGCTGATGCAGCTCTACAGGTCTCAGGCTGCAGGGAGTGCTTGGGGCCTCTCCATGAGGCCTGGGCTGGCAGTCAGCTCTCCTGCAGGAGGTGTGCTGCTGTTGGCGAGTTGTGTCGTCAGGTAAGGGAGTTACAGGAGGAAGTCAGTAGGCTGCGTAGTATCCAAGAGGATGAGCAGGAGATAGACAGGATATTCTTGGAGACCATACAGCTCCAGGAGTCCCAACCCCCCACAGCAGTGGAGTTGCCGGAGGGCTCTGTGCCATGTGAAACAGTACATCATAACACTGTAGAAGGCGGCTGGTAGCTGGTCACTGCTCGTAGGAGGAGAAAGGCTCCTACTCCTCTTGAAGACTTGCAGTTGAGGAACAGGTTTAGTGCCCTCCAGGCTGAGAAGGCGCTGGGCATGGCTTCAAGGGAAGCAACTGGGCCAACAGACCCTATGGTAAGGAGGGCTTTAAACTAGGAAAGATGGGGGAAGGGGAGAATTATAGAGACAGGGTAGTCAGCAAAACGCGGCTCAAGTCAGGATGCTTCCAGCGGGTGCATGCAGCCGGGGAAGTGCATACAGGACATGACTATGGAGGATCCTCTTGCATCCCTCCTGGGAAACCTGCATGCTCGATCACCTCTCTGAAATGCCTGTACACCAATGCACGCAGCTTGGGGAATAAACAGGAAGAACTAGAGATCTGTGTGCGGTCGCAGGGCCATGATCTCATTGCAATTACACAGACATGGTGGGATAGCTCACATGACTGGAATGCTGTCGTGGATGGCTATGTGCTTTTTAGGAAAGACAAGCCAGGAAAGCGAGGTGGTGGAGTTGCTCTTTATGTGAGAGAGCATCTGGAACGTATTGAGCTCTGCCTAAGGGTGGATGAAGAGCAAGTCGAGAGCTCATGGGTAAGGATTAAAGGGCAGGCTAGCATGGGTGACACTGTTGTGGGTGTTTACTACAGGCCACCTGATCAGGAAGATGAAGTCGATGAGGCCTTCTACAAACAGCTGGAAGTAGCCTCACGATCCCAGGCCCTGATTCTCATGGGGGACTTCAACCACCCTGATATCTGCTGGAGAGACAACATAGCTAGGCACAAACAGTCCTGGAGGTTCCTGCAGAGCATTGGTGACAACTTCTTGACACAGGTGGTGGAGGAGCCAACAAGGAGAGGTGTGCTGCTGGATCTTGTACTAACAAACAAAGAAGGCCTGGTTGGAGATGTGAAGGTCGGGGGCAGCCTTGGCTGCAGTGACCATGAGATGGTGGAGTTCAGGATCCTGCGAGGAGGAAGCAAGGCAATAAGTAGGATCGCAACCCTGGGCATCAGGAGAGCAAACTTTGGCCTCTTCAGGGACCTACTTGGAGGAAATCCATGGGTTAGGACCCTAGAAGGAAGGGGCGTTCAAGAGAGCTGGTTAATATTCAAGTATCACTTCCTCCAAGCTCAAGATCGGTGCATCCCTATGAGTAGGAAGTCAAGCAAAGGGGGCAGGAGACCTGCATGGATGAGCAAGGAGCTCCTGGCAAAACTCAACCAGAAGAAGGAAGTATACAGAAAGTGGAAAGGGGGAGAGGCCACTTGGGAGGAATATAGGAACGTTGTCAGAGTATGCAGGGATGTGACGAGGAAGGCTAAGGCCCATTTGGAATTAAATCTGGCTAGAGATGTCAAGGACAACAAGAAGGGCTTCTTCAAATACATCAGTAGCAAAAGGAAGACTAGGGAAAATGCGGGCCCGCTGCTGAATGGGGTGGGTGCCCTGGTGACGAAGGATGCAGAGAAGGCAGAGTTACTGAATGCTGCCTTTGCTTAAGTCCTTACTGCTAAGGCCAGCCCTCAGGAACCCCAGATCCTGGAGGCAAGAGAGAAAGTCTGGAGAGAGGAAGACTTTCCCTTGGTGGAGGAGGATCGGGTTAGAGATCATGTAGGCAAACTTGACACCCACAAATCCAGGGGCCCTGATGGGATGCACCCACGAGTGCTGAGGGAGCTGGTGGATGTCATTGCTAAGCCACCCTCCATCATCTTTGAAAGGTCCTGGAGAACAGGAGAGGTGCCTGAGGACTGGAAGAAAGCCAATGTCACCACAGTCTTCAAAAAGGGCAAGAAGGAGGACCCAGGGAACTACAGGCCAGTCAGCCTCACCTGCATTCCTGGAAAGGTGATGGAGCAGCTCATCCTGGAGGCCATCTCCAAGCATGTGGAGGGAAAGAAGGTGATCAGGAGTAGTCAGCATGGCTTCACCAAGGGGAAATCAAGCTTAACCAATCTGATAGCCTTCTATGATGGAATGACTGGCTGGGTAGATGAGGGGAGAGCAGTGGATGTTGTCTACCTAGACTTCAGCAAGGCTTTTGACACTGTCTCCCATAACATCCTCATAGGTAAGCTCAGGAAGCGTGGGCTAGATGAGTGGACAGTGAGGTGAATTGAGAACTGGCTGAATGGCAGAGCTCAGAGAGTTGTGATCAGTGGCACAGAGTCTAGTTGGAGGCCTGTAGCTAGCGGTGTCCCCCAGGGGTCAGTCCTGGGTCCAGTCTTGTTCAACTTCTTCATCAATGACCTGGATGAAGGCACAGAGTGCACCCTCAGCAAGTTTGCTGATGATACAAAACTGGGAGGAGTGGCTGATGCACCAGAGGGCTGTGCTGCCATTCAGAGAGACCTGGACAGGCTGGAGAGGTGGGCGGAGAGGAACCTCCTGAAGTTCAACAAAGGCAAGTGCAGGGTTCTGCACCTAGGGAGGACTAACCCCCTGCACCAGTACAGGTTGGGGGTTGACCTGCTGGAAAGCAGCTCTGCGGAGAAGGACCTGGGAGTGCTGGTGGACACCAAGTTAAGCATGAGGCAGCAATGTGCCCTTGTGGCCAAGAAGGCCAATGGTATCCTGGGGTGCATCAGGAAGAGTGTTGCCAGCAGGTTGAGGGAGGTGATCCTCCCCCTCTACTCAGCCCTGGTGAGGCCACATCTGGAGTACTGCGTCCAGTTCTGGGCTCCCCAGTACAAGAGGGATGTGGCACTACTGGAGCAAGTCCAGCGAAGGGCTACAAAGATGATTAGGGGACTGGAACATCTCTCTTATGAGGAAAGGCTGAGAGAGCTGGGCCTGTTTAGCCTGGAGAAGAGAAGGCTGAAAGGGGATCTTATTAATGCGTACAAATATCTTCAGGGAGGGTGTCAAGAGGATGGGGACAGGCTCTTTTCAGTGGTGCCCAGCAACAGGACATGAGGCAATGGGCACAAACTGAAACACAGGCAGTTCCATCTGAACCTGAGGAAAAACTTCTTCACTGTGAGGGTGTCAGAGCACTGGAACAGGTTGCCCAGAGAGGTTGTGGAGTCTCCTTCCTTGGAGATATTCAAAAGCTGTCTGGACGCAATCCTTTGAAACATGCTGTAGGTGTCCCTGCTTGAGCAGGTGGGTTGGACTAGATGATCTCCAGAGGTCCCTTCCAACCTCAACCATTATGTGATTCTGTGATTCTGTAAAAAGAAAGCTCATGAAACTGTTTTCCAGGTCTAGGTGATCTGGGTCTCTTACTTTACTGAAACATTTCCTCCGGTGATTCACTTTTGTGGTGAGAAGAAGAATAAATACAGTGGCAAAGAAATGTGACTGACACTGTGACCTGAAAGCAGTGAGGGACAAAGTCTTTCTGATCTTATTTGAAATGATGTTCCAGACTTCATAGGTTGCATTGAGAAGGCTCTGTCATCAGTTAGTGACCTTGTTAGCAATCTCAGTGGGCGGACTAATTAATGACACTGGATTGCTTAGTTTTGGGGGATGAGTAGGAAATGGATACAGCATAATTAAACTATTTTTAAAGTCTCAGTCTTGAACTATTGCTTCTGAAAAAGTTGGTTGATATGTGAGTTTAATCAAAGCTAATAAATATTCATGGATTTATCTTGTATCAGCTTAACTTTTGGAGCACAATCCCAGATACAGTTCCATGTTAGATGCTGGTTTTGGATATATGTGCTTTGTGATAAGCAGCATTTCCTACAATCATTAACTCACAGGGCAGAATGGGAAAAAATTTGCCCAGCCAGGGTGTCCCAATCTGTATTTTGCTGGGTGCAACTGCAAACTGGGGCCTCACCAGTGGACGGTACAATTAGCAGAATTATCAGGTACTCAGCTTCATCCTTCAGCTTCCGTGTAACTGTAAGCTGCAATGCTCTAGGTCACCACAACAAAGCCAGTCTATTCTTCAGACAGTTTTGTAAGTCCTTTTCCAGCATTACTCAAACTATTACAGAACCACAATCTCTTGGATGGCTAATGTACCACTCTGTTGATCTCTAATGATATTCTTTCCTATTAATCAACCTTAACACTACAGATGGTCCTTTTTTGTTTTCAGTCAGCATGTGAGGGGAGAGAAAAAAGGTCAATTAAAGGTTTTATAGGGGTAAATATTACTATTGTGAGGAGTATTATATTTATTGATTCAGGATGTTGTTGCTTAGAAGTAATTCATAAGCAGGTCAATACTCTTACCTTAGCAGACAGGGTATTATGTTTAGCTGATTTGTTCTAGCTGTTTGTTTTTTAATTTGTTCACTTGTTATATGTTGGGCTAAAGGATTAAGCTAATTACATTGGGTGGAAGATTACAGAATTCCTTGCATATTTCAAAAGTATATAGGCTTTGTAGTTTGCGTAGTCACAAAATGGAAGCTATATCAGTTTTTAGGAAAGATAATGTGCATTTAAAAGAAATATTATCTCTAAAAATATGTATTAAAACACCACCTGCCCACAGCATAGACCATGTTAGTGTTTCTATTCCAATCACTGGCTGCAGGGAGTTCAATACATTATACTGAACATTAGGTTTATCAGTGAGATGGTATCTTGCCTGATGGCACAGGAATAATCAAATGAGGATTTTTAGGGGGAGTAGTAAGGAGAAAATGAAAAAGGAAAAAAAAAAAAAAAGAGATAAAGCTCTTTAGTGAGAAAGGCACTGTTAATTGGGAAATATCCTTACATGGTGCCTTCTAAGCTAGCAAAGTTTAATTTGCAGTCCTAAGGCTGCGAGGATCAAGAAAGATTCTGAACCATTGACCTAGAAAATGCTAAGGAAGCTGAAGCTGTTTGCAATTGCTGGAAGGGAACCTTGGACATAGAAGCAGCCACAAACTGCTGCAAGGAGGCTGCTATCTTAATCCCCAAGTTTCTGGGATAAGTGAAAATCATCAAACCATGCAAAGAAGAATGAAAATTTAGGCAAAGAGTGAAAAAATGGGCCTGTGGCTCCTGCACCAACAAATGTTGGATGGATACTGGGTATCTACATAGATAGGAAAATCGCTGAACATGTCCACCAAAGAGTACAATAAAGAGAGATAAAGGTAGGTATCACTTATGCTAGGAACCATAATGCCTATCTTTTTGATTAACCCTTTGATTAAGCCTTTTGAGGTTAGAAGATAAATATAGGACCTAGTTCTTTTACAGCCACTTGATTGTTCCAGTTGCTCTGCAATCTAGTCACTTATACTGTGTGGACTGCACTGCATGCAGAAGAGCTCTCAGACAAAAATACTGGCTTAGAGCAGTTCATGGGTGAGGAAAGTAATACACACAGCCAAAATGTGTTTACAAAAAAATTCCCTGTGTTTCAGCACAAATTTGAGACATACTGTGCACAAACATACTTTTCTAACATGTAGTCAATCTTAGAAATGTCGGTTATATTGGGCAAAAGCATATGATACAACTCCAAACATTCCACGTGCCTGATATTTTATAGTGGTTTTTATCAAGCAGTCTGGAGCTGCAGAGAGCCCATCAACAAACTAGCCTAGAGGCAACTCCAGAGCTGCCAGGGGAGGCTGCCAAGGAGCCAGATGTCACTAGGACTGTTTCTGTCACTACTTAGCTTCTGGGTCCTGTGGCTGCCACCAAACGAGGAAGAAATGGGATAACGCGTTGTCTTACTTTTCATAGGCTAGCGACCTCTCTGTCAATGTACTGCATTTCTTCTGCTATTTGAAACAAATATTTTTGTATATTTGCGTTTTTTTCCAAGCTAAAGGTTCTGTCACAACTCTTTGACCAGTGTCAGGCTGGCATTCAGTAATCACTGAAATCACCATGTTGGTGTCTAAAGAAGGTCTGCCTCATTCACCAGGCTTTAATCAGTCATGAGGTAACACAGATCAATAATGGAAAGCATAACTACTGAATTATTTTTGATCGCAGATGCCTCATTACCATTCATTCCCATATCCTGGACAGTAAAAATCTGTTTATCCTTATATTTTCAATGGTTACCCTTCACTTCTGTGTTGTAGATAAATAACCCAAACTTCACTGACCTAGAAAGTAGACCAGTCCTAAACCAACAGTTCAGAGAGAGGCCTAGGCCAATATATGTTTGATATTTCAGGCTTGCCTTTAGACCTTGCAAAGCTTTTGTGCTTTCAGGGCACACGTGGGTGAGACTCAGTAGACAATGCAAGAGAGATTTCTGCACTGTCAGTTAAACACAGGTCTTAGCTCATTCTGAAGAGAAGGTATCTTTCTACCTACGTCCATGGTCTTCTTGAGAGGTCCTGTCCAGGCATGGGCTGGGCTCTGCCACATGCTGCGAGGTGAGGAGCCAGGTGAGCTGGGTGAACAGGACAGGACTGCTTTCTCGATAAAAAGAGCATCTCAGGGCATAACCACTCCTTTTTGGTCTCTCTCTCTCTCTCTTTCACAAACGTGCTGTTCTGTTACTCTGTCTGTAGTTCAGCACTTGACAACACACATAATGAAATGTCTTCAAAAGTGGACACAAAAACTTCCCGTTCTGCCACTTGGACTGTTATCACAGTGCACGTTTCCTCCTCTGCTGCATGCAGGCTTTGCCTAATCACAGACCAATGTTTATTGTGTGAGATGCACTTTGTACTTCCCCAACCAGGATTTTTATCGCTAACCTTATTCTGAAAGGCACTACCTAATTGAAGTTGACCAAGCAGCTTCAAACACTAGGTTAACCGTATTGTCCTAAACAGCAAAACCAAACAGAAGTAACCTTTTTTCTAATTATTACTTTCACTTTGGTGCAGTAAATGAAAAGTGGGTTTGGGGGTTTTGTTTTGTTTTTAAATCTCCAACACAGAAGTGAAGGGTAATACTTACAGAGAAGATAGGGCAAATAGAATATTTGTGAACCTAAGGTTTGACTTCTAATCTCCTGGCAGATCCTGCCCATTTGGACAGGGCAGGGTCTGCCTTATAGGCCAGCCCAATAGAAGATGGTCTCCTACCAGACACTGACCTATAACCAGATTATCTCTGGCTTCATGAGCCTCAATCTAGAAACAGAAGGTGAGGTCTTTCCAAAAGGCCATTGGACTCTTAGATTCCAAGGCCTTAAAGGCCAAGTGGATTAAACCGAGGCCTTTGAGCTTAGGTTGATTACAGAAAGTGAACAAGTGCCTAATTTGCCACAGGAACTCTCCCTTCACCTCAACAGAGAGAATATGTCCTTCCCAGCATGCACCCAGCATAAATTTGTCTCATTCCTTTCTTTGAGGGATTTCTACTTCTAATATTTTCATCAAGAAGGGAAGGATGGAATGACCAGCAAAGGTGCTGGCCAGTGAAGTGTGGATGTGCAAGAAAAAACAGACTGAAATTGGCAGTTCCTATAGGCCCACAAGGGGCTCTCATGGTATCTGAGATCCCCTCCAATCTGTGCGCTGATCCCTGAGCATATTTCAGGTCTCCTGAACCATCGCTCTCCCCTGTCTTTCAGAACTGTGTCATGATTTTTAAAATCATCAAAACCATCAAACTTTTGTTATCAAAATTTGTATTTTGTCACTTGTGAAGAAAAGTTGCTGGAGAAACAAACCCAGAACAGCAGTTCTCCCCGTTCTGTATCTTTCTTCTAAATCCCTATTTTTCATCCACTGGGATGTGGTCAATTGTCTTGACAACTGAGGGAGCTCCAGAGAATGTGCTCCTATATTTTCTTGACACTGTTTCATGTTTCTCTGCTTCAAACCCAAACTACTGTTCCTGGATTTTTTGTCTCACTGGGTGTCCACTGCCACTAAAATACAAAGTGATTAAATTTCAGGGGCCCTGGTGCAGGCAGGGGAAGAATTTGTAGTGTCTAGGCAGCTGTTTTTCCTACCTCTACAGCATCTGTCCTCTGCCTCTAAAGTTATTGGTACTGTGGTTATCAGGCTCTGACATATCAACATCTGTAGCTCCTTTCTCTCTTTTTCTATTAGTTCTCTGTTGAAGAAAACGTGAAAATTTATTTATGCTGGCTTAGCAAGAATATCCTTTCAAATTGAAAGGAAATAAATCCAATTTTTCCTTTAAAATAAACACAAGTATTTTCAAATAAAGAAAAAAACCCAGTAATTCTGACTCATCTTGTCTCTTAAACGGATGTCATTTCAGTTTTACATATGGAGTCAAAGAAAGAGAGGAAATTCATTCCCTGTAAGGAAAGGAAAATAAGTAGGATAAACATAGACACAGCAAAAGAAATAACTTCATTTACTTTAAATATCCTTTATCAAGTTTTTCTTGTAGTCTGTTTGGGGGTTTATGTGGCTGTATTTCATATTTCACACCCTTCATTTCAAAGATTTTGGAGTCTTTGTTTTTCCTAGGAGATGCTATCACTTTTCTATATGCTATTAAACATACATTGTTTAATACTCCCTAGAATATTTTTGGACCAGCTAAGTATCAGTCAAATCCTTTTATTGTAAAAGACTATTCTGGAAAGTTCACCTTATTCTAAGGTTACTAAAATGAAAGCAAGAGCTCTGCACATTACACTCTTTTTTTCCAAAAGATTTCCATTTTCTTCTCCAAACCTGCCACTTTACTTGCTAGTTGTATTATGAAAAGCTGTGCTTATAGCAGACCTACTGTAGAGTGAAAAGGGAAAAATGCTTTGCTACAAGGCAGTAGCTAATTCACTATTCTTCAGGGACTGATATTCATCTATCCTTCAATAAAAGCTAATGGTTAAATAGACCCAATGCACTCAGCTAATCTAGGAAGAAGCTGATGGCTGGGGGCTGGGATTCAAAGTTCATGCAGAAACGCTATTCCTGAAGACAAAGATATTCTTACATTTGCCTTGGAAAAAGATGACAACACTTCAAAAAATAGCAGATGGTTTTCATTCTCAAATACATGGTTTTATGAAAAAGTACCCACTGACTGCATCTGAAAAAATATTATTTTATTAATTTTTAAAAATATATTGCTTCAATAATTTTTCCTTTTTAAGGGGTGTGAATGCTTAAACAAAGGGATTATGTTTTAAATAACCTTCTGACTAGTCTTTTGCTACTTGAATTCCATCACCCTTAAGAAGATACAACAAATTTTTTCGTGAGAAGTAATTTTTGCAAAGCACTCCCAAGAAGGAGGGGAAATGACAAGAACCTGTTTCCCTCTGTATAAGTGCCATTCCAGTTAAAGGTACTGCTGTGCTGTGCATATCAAACAGTCCAGTGCAAGAAGGAAAGCTCTCTTGAGAAATCAACAACAAAAAACAAAAGCACACTAACACAGCAGACTACAGAAGGGCAGATCAGATTTTTATAAGCAAGGTTATGACTTCAAATACAACATATTGCAGATCACATGGCTTCTGGCCAGTTGCTGCAGCTGTGTGTGAGTGCCTATGTGTAACTGATTCTTTTAATAGATAACCTAAACGTATTTCATCTGTGCTATAGGGCATGTAATATAGCCATACTGTGCATGAGCCTGAAAACAATGACCTGAATACACAAATGTGTTATTTAACCGCAGGACAAAGGCTCTCAGTCCCAAAGGGTCTAATTTTCGTCACCCTAAAAACAGTAGCAAAGCTCACACTGACTTCACTAGGATCAGGATGAAACAGCAATTAGCGCTGGTACTGAAACTGGTGGCTTATGTCCTTATTTTGGGACCTTCTCATAGTAAAGGAGATGAAATGGCACATACTGTAACAAAATGTCACATTTCTGTATGCCAGCTGATCACTGGCAGAACAGCTATGTTTTCTCAGAAGCGGAATGACAAGATTGGATACATGCCTTGTGAGAGGGCTAGAAGATTTGTGTCTTTCTGCAAAACCAATACTACAAATATTTCTTCTCTTCCTGCATCTTCTCCCTCATTTATCATTTAGAGAAATATATATATATATGTATATTTTATTTTGTAGGGTTTTGTGCATTTTTTCAGTGCTGTTACATTAATTTCTCTTTAAAAAGATGTTTGTCAATAGGGCATCATCCTTCTATCTGAGATTGGACTATACCCCTCACCTTCCCCAGAGAAGTACTATCATGCCATGACAGCAGCACTTCTTTCCCTTCGGCATGCATAAATGCAGAAGTTTGGGGACCAATCCAGTCTTGCAATAATCCAAAACCCGTCTGTTTGCCTCAAAAAGCTCAGGAAAGGGGAATCCCTGTAAACTGCACATTGGTGAATTGAGCTTTAGGGATTGCTTTAGGGATGGGATACATGAGTTCACTTAACAGATCTCCCACGCAGTTTTTGTGCAATGATTCGCAGGTTGCTTGTGGTCTCTCAGTACTAGATTGCCATCTGTAGAGTTGATATCATAATACTTCACCAGTGCAAGGAAGTAATGTGGAGTCCAATTAATCAGTATTGGAGACGTACTTGAGTTAATGCATCAAGCAGACGGGAGCCATATAGGTGGTTAAAGGACAGCATTTTTAATGAACTGTCCAACAGCTTTCATGTTATTACGGAAACTAATGGTAGTGGCATCATATATGAAAAGTGTGTTTCGATATCTGAGATACATTTGCTATATGTTACTGCTTTCACATGAAAGCTATCTCAACAGTCCTTTATAATAAGGGTCAAGATCTGTTAACAAAGTAATTGGAGAGGTATTTATTTTACATTCTTATATATTTAAATTAAATAGAAGAGGCATATATTTTACACTTCTAAATAGGTCAAGCGTAGTTTTGGACCTTATAAAATTTGTCCAAGAATAAATTTTCCCTTGATATTTTTGTAATGTGTTAGGCTACTTTTTGTTCACGGCTACTAAAGTTTGACAAAAGGAGCCTTGGTTTAGCAGCTTGCAGATGTCAGGGTACCTTAGTGAATAACTACTACAACAACAAGCACTAGCAATGCAATAGAGTATAGACCAGTTATACTACTGTTAAGTTAACAGTATGGACAAGATCTGTCTGTTTCTGCTGCTGTGTCTTGAAAAGTAAATCTGAACAGGTATAGTTAGCATGGTGGTGGTGGTACCTGGAGCCTGTCAATGCTGGTAGTGTAAGATGGTTACTTATTGTTTAACCACATTTACATTCTCAGCTCTTAGCTCTGGCAGGACAATAAATCTCCTGGAGGTGGAGATAGTGAATTCATGACATCCTATCTCACATGTACTATCATCGTAGTCACACTGACACACGTCTCTAATACTATCATTGAAAAGCCCATTCACTTCTTTTTAATTGCACATTACTTTTCACTTAGTTGTTTATTAAATGATAATATTTCATTCTGCTATAGCATTCTTAAAGACTGTTGTTCTGACAAAGACTGGCCATGGAAGGTATTGGCAGACTCAGAATGGGTAATATGGATAACCTAGATTTCTGCTTCAACCTGCTAACAAGGACTCAACTTTCATTTTTTTTGAAAAGAGAGTTTTTAAAGTTGTTAGAAGGGAGAGATCTTCCCCTTCTGCTTGTTAACATTCAGAAAGTCAATTCCATTGAATCTGTTTGTGACACAGACTTGTTTAAAGACTAATCACTGAAGGCTGTGATTGATCTATATCACGCAGTTAGCAGTTTATGAGTATGTGTCATTTCATTTTCCCAGGGTGTCATTTTTGGCTAAATTTAAACAAATCTGAAGAACTAAAATATTTGGGGGCTTCTCTGACTCTGTCTTCTCAATCAATTATACTGAATGATTACAAGTGGAAAGGCCTGGCCATTCAAAGGTGCCGTTTTCCACTGAAGAAACACTACAACGTGCAGATGAGGCATTTGACATGAGACAGAGTGGTCACAGTCATCTGACAAACAGAACCAGGAGTACAAAACAGTCAGTATATGAGGAGAATATATGGTGCAAAACTATTTCTTTCTGTAAATTCATATTACATTTCTTTTTGCCTCTTCTGCTTTTGTAGAAACTACCTCCTCTGCTTTTTAAATGTCATCCATATTTATCAGACTGCATGGTTCTTGACATTTAGGAATATTTTTTCATCAAACTGTAACTGAAGCTTTGACAAAGGAAGCTAATTATCAAGGGACTGAGTTTTTTTCTTCCTTTTTTTTTTTTTTTAAGGAGCAGCAGGCTATAGAGAAAGTGTGAATTATCAGCCACTTCTAATGCTCTTGCAGCACAGTTTCTCTTCCCTTACTGTTGCAACATAGTTAGAAAACTGAATTTAAATGTTTGCTGAAGCATGTGTGAAATGCAGTGGGAGTTGAATAATAGTGGATTCTAAATGACAGAGAAGTCACTAGGTTACTTGCTCAAGTAAAAAGTTAGCACCTGTTATAAGCTACATACAGTCTCTACTGCAGTAAATTTTATGTCTTTTTTTTTTTTTTAATGTAAGTGCTGACTGAAAATCCTGATTACCTGTCAGTGATGATGTCATTGCCTATGTGGTTCTCAGCTCATACAATGTCAGGATATGGCAAATAAAGAAATTAGAATATGAAAATTTGTTTGAGAAAATGCTCTGTTACTAAATAGAAGGCTGCATTTTTTAAAATGTCCATGTACACAGTGATGTTTATCAACAAAAGTTGTTCATGTTAGAAATAATCTATTTGCTTGTCTTTATTGGTAGCAAAGTCATACAGGACTCTTCTTTAGAAGACAACTGTTTTTTACAAATCCCTTTCATGATCCTCCAAATGAAGGCTAATTTAGGAGTAAAGATATACATCTGAAATCTATTATTCATCCATTTGCAGTTGCCTAGCAATGGCATAACTGCAAAGGAAAGAACAGTATGTGGTGTGTAATACATTTTTTTATTGTCATCGATAATCTTGTGTCCATATAGTTCTCCTTCATGATGATCTTGTCTGCTATCATATATGAATGATTTGATTTCCTTGGATTGTCAAATCCAGGCCACTTAGCTTTAAGTGAGATCTTTAACTAAGGAAGGAATGCAAGATCATTCCCATTACAAAATCAATTTTAATTTAATTACTATAGCAAAGCCTGCTTCAAATGCATGCTCTGTGAATTCAGCTGTGCTAATAGCGATGCATAGGTCAGACTATCTGCATCAATTTGATAAAAATTCAAGGCTAAACATAACTTTTATATCTGGAGCAGCCTTGTTTTAATTTCATTAATTGTAAATTGACACTCTTTCTTCACCAGCTGTTTATCTAACCATACTTTCTAAGTAAAGAATGAGGCCAGTCCTACTGAACATGCACCCTCAGGGGAGACCAGCTTCAAGTAGTTACCTGTGACAGCAGAAAAGAATTATAGACCTAAGTATTCCTAAGCCTCGGCACTTTCTACACACAAGAGCTTTACTTCTTGTCATTCCTTTCTGTCCTATGCATAATCCTTATTAATATTTTCATGTTACAGCTTTATTAAATCATCATATATTTATGAAGCAGAAAGGGAAGGAAATAAGTATAGAACTGTCCTTGAAAAGAATGCACACCAGACCACCCCAGCTTGGCCCTTCATATGATTTTACATCTTATTTTTTCTCTCTGAGAAATAACTTCTCATACTGACCTAAAGCAAACAACCAAAAAGCCTAAACCAAAACTCAATTCCACCTTTTCTTTTTTTGCGCTACTGAAAACTAAAGCATTCTTGGCTGTAGCATCCTTCCTATAGATCAGTGTCTCTGAAAGGCATCAGCATAGTTTGGGTTTATGTCTTTTAGCTCCACGTAAATTTGATGCTCTTTTCCTCTCCTCAGTTCACCCCCCTCAGCATTAATTCACAGAAACTTTGTGGGCTTCAGTGGATCAAGGTGAAAGCTCTGTGCAGCTTCCTGACATTAAGATTTCTAATTCAAAGCTTACTGCATTTGTTTCCCTTGGAACTTTCCTGCTTAAAAATGTACTGACTGAGAACAGCACCTCCATATTACATTTAGTAGAAAATCCTTAAAGGGTGAAGAGGGAAGCAATATTTTGAAGGGCATACATTTGTTGGGCTCCACTCTTTCCAGCTCAGGGGTTTCAAGTTTTGCAGAATATTTGGAAAAATAAATTGTGGTTCAACACAGAATGAATGGTTTGCTGAGGTGGTGCTTTCCCCTTTCCCCTGTGGAGCGGTAGAAAGGATGATTTGATCCTTTTTCCCTCATGGAAAATGGCATCATCCTTCTTGAAGTTTTCTAGTAGTTAGAAAACTGAGAAATTGACCTTTCTCTTCTCAAGGATTTTAGCATTCTGGTATATAACTGTTAGAGAAATTTTCATATCAGTCATGAGAAAGGTTTAAGGAACTAGTAACAATTTGCACTGTCATACTAAGTACTGAAGACATACAGCAAATTTCAGTAGGATTTGGCTCATTTGTGTGGTGCATGTGTGTATATAGATGATTGGGTTTGCTCGCTTGCCTGTACGGTATACAATTCTCAAGGGTTTCCAGGAAAGTTCTCAATTGCCATTCAGGAGAACTTCCTGTTCCGTAGGATCTTACCACCTGTGTTTCAAGTCTCCAACCTGTGTCAATACTGGACAGCCAGGCTTTTTTTCCCATGTGTTAAGTGGTTGGTAGAAGTTCACTACTTCAGTAAGATCCTATTTCATTCAGAACAGGCTAAAATACTGCCCGTGAGCTGAGGAATAATCAACTATATCAATAATCAACATTTCTCATGATTATGAAAAATCTACGTTGTATTTATTCTGTGGTAGGACTCCTGAGTAAGGCTGATGTACTTGAACTGGTATAATCTCTGTAGCCACCAGGTGTGTCAGATAAAACATGCATCCCTTTTAATTTCCCCATTCTACTTTTGAATATTTTTTGTCTGGCAGGAAGACCACAGAAACTTCATTATGGAGGACAAATAGCCTTCAGCAAACACAGCAACTGAAAGTCACTGAAGGATTGTATAAATAGGAGAAAGGAGAGAAGTAAGTAGGAGTAATAAGTTGCAAAACTCCTGAGGGAAACTATTGCCCGGTAATTTAGAGTCATTTCCATTTTTAAGTAGTCCTTGTGAGGAAGAGCAAGAATCATTTTCAGTCTAGCACTTGATTATTAAGCTAATGGAGAGATGGAAAACTTTGCAGTGGCTTTGGCAAAGATGCAAGTTTTGGGTTTTTTTTTTTCAGAGAGCTCTTTTTATGATCCGTATTTACACTATATTTGTCTTAGAACTGCTTGAGTCTACTTTTAGGTAAACTAAGGTCTCATTTAGCCTTGTGATATTTTCAAGCTTCACCAAGAAACAGTGACAGTATGAAGAGATCAAAATTAAAACACTCTAGTGAATAGCAGCTATTGGGAAAAGGAATTAGGTAAATACAGGCATGACTTAGAAGCTAGTGCCTTAACAAAAGATATACCATCGGCAATTTGGCCTACCTACTTCTTACAGTACTCCTAAATCTCCCATATGAAGTACTTGAATATGCCAAGGGAGGGTATGGAAATACTGAGGGAATCATCTGCCTTAAACTGAGTGTCTGGCAATAGTAAGAGTCATTTGTGTTCTTCTGTCTCTGAGCAATCTCCTTTAGAGCAGATTTGTTGGTCCCATGCCACAGAGAACTTGGCCCAGGTATCTGCTGGTAACCTGACTGCAACACCAAGGCATACATGTCTATAACTATATATTTTTGTGGCTTTCACTTTGAAGTGTCTGTAGTGAAGCAGCCCACCAGAGCAATGTATTTATAGACTGATGATGGGAGTACATGTTGTACGGCTCTGAGGCCTGCCATGATGTTATGGGAAGGACAATACTTGACAGGGCAAGGCTTGGGGTGATTTTCAGATTTCTGGAGAGTGAAGAAGCCACATCTGGCAGGATGTCATCCCCACTGCCTTTTGGGAGTAAGGCTGATAAGGAACTATCAGAGACACACTCAGGTTTTGTCTCTTGGTCTCTCCTGGAAACTTACTCCAAGGAGAACCTGAGAGTCCAGAGAATCCCTGCACTAGCCATGTGGATGATCAGAGCCCAGGGACAAACTGGGAACCTACATTATGTGCAAGTGTAAATATATTCCAAAATAAGTCAGACATCTCACTTGCTGGTGCCTTACTCTTTTGATTGAAAAGTGTTTGGATGTCTTAGATGTCTAAATTTTTGATCTCCAAAATGCAGTGAAGTGAAGCCACCCTAAGTCTTCCAGTAATTTTATAGTAGTAATATTATGCTCCCAATAGCAATATTATGCTCCCAATATAGGAAGAAATTGTAGACTCAGGGAAAATAAAGTTTAAAAGAGGTATTTAAGGTATTACTCCTACAGAATTTTACTAGAAAAATCTGTGACCTGGGTAGCACACTCACAGTTGCACACAGTCTGTGGCTGACTAGGGAAAGAAAATTTGTGACTTTTGAATTCCAAGATAATATTGTGCTGCTTGGCTAGCTGTAAAAACTGTAACAGAACGAGGTCACTAATTCAGTTGCCCCAGAGATGGGATTGCGCCACCTATTTAGACCAAACAGCTCACTTTTTTCCTTCTTCTGAACCCTTTATAATTTTGTCTAATAAAACTGCTATGTCTCTTCTTACTTGTAATATACGGGAATTGCTTATATTTCTACATGCTTAAGTTAAGCACCCTGAAAAATTAAAAGGACCTTGTTGCATTTATATACAAAAGAAAGCCTGAGAATTTGGAAGTTATATTTTAAAAGTTGATTTAATCAGGCACAGTGCACAAGCTGCTTTTGGCTGGGTCAATGCGTGGTCAAGAAGTAATATTGTGAGGTTTGGCACAAGAGCTAAAATGAAGCTTTTCTGGAAACTGCCAGCATCTCTAAATCCATTTTAAAAGCATAATAAAATAGCTTCCTATTCCATTCCTATTCTTTCAATTCTACTTCCTTCAAATTAAGAAAAAAAAATCTTTTTTGCATACAAGGAGAGCTACTGCACCTATTTTGATCTTACTGAATGGGAACGTGGGGCAGCTTTGCCGTTGCAGGAGGTGAATGTAATATTACACTTCTGTAGAAGGACTACACCACGCACAAAAGAACTGGTGCAGGGACACCCAGCCCAACACAGGCTGAGCTAATCAGTTCAGCTTCTCAATGCATGTTTGTTGAGCTGGGAGGGAAGTTACAAAACATATAGAGAAGGGCTACTAAGATGATTAAAGGGATGGAGCAGGTGCTTATGATGAGAGACAAAAAAAGGTTGGGACTTCTCAGTTTGTAGAGGAGAAGACTGAAGGGGGTTATGATCAAATCATTGCTGCTGAGTAAGGTGAATGTGGACGGTTATTCAACAAATCCTGCAGTACAAGAACTTAGACGACACTCAGTGAAATTGGTATAAAAACAGTAAAGGGAATTATTCTTTACATAGGGGATAGCGAACTTCTATAAATAATTCCTCATCAGGTTGTAGAGACAGATAGCATTGACAGGTTCATAAAGGGATTTGAGAAATTCATGGACAAAAATCCATAAACAGATACTAAAGGGGGATAGTCATAGACATACTCTCTAGCATCACTCAGCCATGGACAGTGAATACCGGGAAGAAAACAGAGGAAAGGACCACAGAGGATGGCCAGGGTTGCATGCTCCTCCTAAATAACTTTTCACAATTCCAGGCAGAGCAGTGGGGCAGACTGACCACTGGCCTGATGAACTGGGTGGTTCTTATGTTCTTTACTGGTAGATATATATGCTCTGGTCAGTGTTAGCTGAGGTGTACCCGCACTGTGCTCTGCTGCATAGTACAGACATACAGGTTTTTCCCTAGCAACAGAAAGTACAACAGTTATCTAGATTTAAAAGGTGCTTGTAAGGGAGGTCTGTGTGTTAGTTAAAGAGCAGAATCAAAGCACCAACATTTCACAAAGAGCAAGCCGAAATATGGCTTGGCAGATTTACCCCCGGATTATTCTCAGCTGGGTAGTCTAGGTTAGTCTCAACTGGGCTGGCTTCAAAGGGGCTGACCATTCAGGATACACCAGGGTAAGCTTGATTTTTGCCCTGAGCAAACTAAACCGAAACCGTAAATCAATCTTATGTGTATATACACAAAGGGCACGTTACCTAATATATTGGCTGGTATCTGCTGAATCATTGCTATGTGTAAACCCCAAGCCAAAATTTCAAACAGAGCTTTCTAGTGCCACTTCTACCTATGTGTGACTATGAACAAGACAGTTAATTTTTAAGTGTGCATCTTCAGAAAATATGGATCTGGCTCCATTAGTATGGGTTATTCTGTTAAATATATTGTGACTTTGGGGCATTCTGTAATACTATAAATTAAGCAAAAGCTCTTTTAGGTTCATCTAAGTGACACTTCTGAGAGTTTAGACAGCCACAACTTTTTCTATTCCTCACTTTCTCCAATCTGTAAAATGGAAACTATAAGACTTGCAGAAGTTATAATGTGTTATTAATGTTTGTATAGTGTTCAGACAGTAGCCAGCATACAAAGGCAAGATCTTATTGCTTTAATAAAAGTTCACAGCCTTGTCTTATCTTATTTATTCCTGTCTGACCTTTGAAATGGGTGAATCCTGAACTTTTTACTGTTCCTAAATATCATTTCAGGTCTTATGATTTAGAATCTTTTTCTCTTTGCTTTAGCTTTAGTCATCTTTAATGGCCAAAGCAAATGCATCCCATCTGATGCTTTGAAACTGAGAATTAGATATTTTAAAAATAATAACGGCTAGGAAATAGCCATATTTTAGCATTAACACTATTGGACCACAGAGCTTATGATAACTGGGTTTTGAAGCAGTAATTCTAGCAAACTCCTATGGCATTTAGTAATTCAAGAGCAACACTTTCCTAGCTTGGCATCTCTTCCTGTCTTTTCTTGAGTAACTAGCAGAATTGCACTACAGAAGCAATGAAGTTAGATAGGAGAATATGGCTGGATATGGTACGTAGTATCTGCATGTTCTCATAGCTGAATAATGACACAGCAGTTCCCAAGCTAGAAAAAGTCTTTCTGGAAGACATAGTCTTCTAATAAAATACAGTATGTTCTGGCTGGGACTTCAGCAGATGCAATCATTAATAACTACAACCTGTTACATTTCTAGAATACTATGTTGCTTGAAGATAAGTGGTTATCTGTCAGTGCAGAAGTTTGGTTCCCAATCAGTAGTTAGATAAGCAGAATGTTTAAACCTGTGTGATTTCTTTTAAAAAGTAATGGGATGATGATAGAAGGAAGTTTTCTTTTGACTTGTAAAGAAACTAGCATAAACGATGTTCCGACTAGCATAAATGGTGTTCCGACTAGCATAAACGATATTCTGACATCGCAAGACAACTTCAGTAACGTTAGATACATCATCATGACCATTTTTTACAGACTAACATGACCATTTTTAATATGACTAAAATGTGGATTTCTGGAGTGCATGCTGGCTGTGTAAATCTTTAATGGTTTGTAAAATTGTATTCAGATACATAAAATATATATATATATATTTTACATATACAAGGGACTTAAGGATGGAAACAGTTTATGTAAAATGTTTAAAGAACCACTTTGTTGATAGCATTTTTAGCTGCTAAACATGAATGTTATTTTTAGAAGAACTGATAGGTGTCATTATTATGTTGCCCATTTCAGGAAAATGCAAGGTGACATTGCCTTTTGAAAGAATCCTTAGCATAAATATTATTCAAACTTTTGGTCAATATATGAGAGAAGTTTCTTCTTCTGGAGACTTCACCTGCATAAAAGTCACTGTATCTTGCCATTAGAACTCACTGACAAATGTGTTTAATTTATGCTTCAGTATAATTGAACTACTTTATCATTCCTTCCTGTTTGGACAGTTATGGCCACTTAGGAATTTTACATTACTTTTAACCTTGGATGATACTGATTTTTCCTTTTGATGGTCCCTGGACCAAGAAACTGTTACTTGGGCCTGCTCTCAGAGCATTTTTGTCTCCAGTGTCTGTCTTTTACTTTGTTCATTTATATACTTCTCCATGTTTTTCCAATATAAACTCATTTAATAAAGATAATGTAAAATCTTCATGCTCTTAATTGCTATTCTCTTTCCCTGTTTAAATATTTTTTAATTTCCCCATCATTTTTTCCATGCTGACACTTTCATTTGTCAGTGATAACTAGCACATCATCTCTTTATAGTCTCAGATTTGGCCCCTATCTTTTCATGTCTATGGAGAATATAAAAGCATCATAAAGTTTCTATCCGCTGCAGTATATCACCCCATTTATGTGCTACAGCATATCTTTCAGGCTTTTCCAGTTGTTGGCATCTTACGGTGTTCTTCATACTACAGATTGGTAAGACTATTTTGAGGAAGGCATAGTTAAATGAGGCCAGGCCTCATTTTAAATCCACCAGGCCTGGAAGGACAACCTCAGCTATCACCCCAGTAGAGCTTAGGGAGTTACTAACATGCTGAGCTCTCATCAGATCTTCCAGGTGGTAAGACATAAATAGTAATAAAACAGGCTGGACCTTATAGAAGGGAAGAAATGTCAGTAGTTTCATAAATATGTATAGGAAGTGTGTAAATATTCAGGTTATTATGTGTTCTTCCAGCTTGAGCTATTGAAATTTTGAGAATTATCTGTAAGTAATCGTCTTGACTGACTGACTTGGAGGATGAGGGAAGAGCAGTGGATGTTGTCACCTTGACTGTAGCAAGGCTTTTTACACTGTCTCCCATAACTTCTTCATAGACAAGCTGATGAAGTATGGGCTAGATAAGTGGATAGTGAGGCTGATGATTGAAAACTGACTGAATGACTGAACTCAGAGGGTTGTGAAGTCCAGCTGGAGGCCAGTCACTAGTGGTGTCTGCCTGGGGCTGATACTGGGTCCAATACTGTTTAACATCTTCACTGATGACCTGGATGAAGGGACAGAGTGCACCCTCAGCAAGCTTGCTGATGATACAAAACTGGGAGGAGTGGCTGATGCACCAGATGGTTGTGCTGCCATTCAGAGGGACCTTGACAGGCTGAGCAATGGGCCGACAGGAACCTCATGAAGTTCAACAGTGAAATGCAAAGTCTTGCATCTGGGGATAAATAACCCCTTGCACCAGCACAGGCTGGGGGCCAACCAGCTGGAAAGCAGCTTTGCAGAGAAGCACCTAGGGATCCTGCTGGACAAGGAGTTGAACATGAGCCAACAATGTGCCCTTGCAGCAAAGAAAGCCAGCAGCATACTGGGCTGCATTACACAGAGTGTTGCCAACGGTTCGAGGGAGGTGATCCTTCCTCATCTACTCAGCTCTGGTGAGGTCATATCTGTAGTGCTGTGTCCATTCCTGGGCTCCTCAGTACAAGACAGACATGGATTTACTAGAGTGAGTCCAGCAAAGAGTCAAAAAGATGATGAAGGGATTGGAGCAGGGGGAGCTGGGACTGTTCAGCCTGGAGAAGAGAAGGGTCAGGGGGATCTTGCCAGTGCATGTAAATCCTGATGTGGCAGAAGAACACCTGTGTGTAAAGAAGACAGACTCTTTTCAGTGGTGCCTAGTGACAGGGCAAGAGGCAATGGTCACAAATTGAAACACAGGAAATTACATCTGAACATAAGAAAACACTTCACTGTGAGGGTGGTCAAACACTGGAGCAATTGCCCAGAGAGACTGGGGAGTCTCCATGCCCAGAGACATTCAAAACCTGACTTGACACAGTCCTGGGCAACCTGCTGACCCTGCCTGAGCAGGGGAGTTGGACCAGGTGGTGTCCGGAAGTCCCTTCCAACCCCAAATATTCTGTGATTCTGTGATAAACAGGAATCTTTGTGCATTTAGGTTTTGTGTTTTTTAAAGCCTCACCTACCAGAATAGCCAAAAGAAAAAAGGAACAGGAAAAGAAAAGAAAGAAAGAAAGTCACATAGGGAGGAAGAAGCATTTGTGATCAAAATAAAATTTTTAGCTATTGTTTGGCAGATACAGCCTGGGGAAGATGACTGTTCACTAGCATTCTAACTCAGCTGTTTAGTTGTATGTTCAAGACTGCTCATTAGCATTCCCAAGCATGCATCAATTTGAAAATGCCTTTCTTTTAACTCATCAATATGGAAGTCCCAAAGTGCACTTTATTTGTGTAATAGGTTCCTTCAAGATGTTCAAAATCAGCGTGGCTATTCTGGTTATATTCAAGTGACATCCACTCAAAGAAAAAAAGGGGTTTTTTGCTAAATAATAAAGGTAGAGAGTGCAAAGAAAAAATGTGTTCCAGACTGGCTGCTTTACGCAGTGACAAGAAACATGTGGTATTCCCTGATTATGATATATAAGGCAGTATTGTCATCTTAATTGCAGAACATCCAGGTTCTTACTGAGTCTGGTTCCCAGATTCATCAGATAGCCCCAAGAGAAGCACACCTATATATAATATTAAATTATATTATTTGCTAAGAGGAGATGCTCAAGAGACCAAAATGACTGGTCTGAGTAAGTTTATCAGCTAAACTTGCAATCAGTCCGGAGACCAATGAGTCCAATTTTATTTAGAGCACAAAAATTTTACTCCACGTTACTTTTTTATATTAATTTTATTCTTATTTTTATGCTCTCCCAGGAGCTGGTAAAAGGCCCACCAGAGTATACATTACTTGTAAAAAAGGATGGGATTCTGGGAGAAACAAATTCAACACATATTTCAATACACCTACATTTGTACCTCACTTGTTCTGTTGTGTTGTGTTCAGATCCTATACATGCTCTTTTATCTTGCATCATATACTTCCCAGGAGTTAGGAAAAAAAATGGATACCTATCTACCAGCAAGTCAGGGACTTTCTTAACAAGAGGATAAAATCTCCTCTCTTTGGTATGAGAATTGAGAACACCCCAACTATAGTAGATTTCCATAGTAGAGCTCTTCATAAGTGTTCTCAGAAAAACAGTTCATGGCTGTGCAATTCAACAAAATTGTAAAGCACTGGTAACACAGTAAAAATAAAAGTTCTGTAGCCTACAAACTGGAACGGTAATCAGCAGGGGGCATAAATTGAACTTTATAAGATGCTATCACAGCATATCACTGCTTAATCTGCTTTCACTTATGGGCTAAAGGCATTTTTTTATAAGACAGCAGAATTCATCCTCTTCTGCCTCAGATTCCTGTAAGCAGCAATATTTATATACCTTCCAGGGCTGTTGTAAGGATTCACCTATTAGATATAGATTGGTTTGTAAATGGGGTGACTCAACCACTTCTCTACCTTTCCATTCCCGTGTTGGCAGGGTCAGAACACAGGGATTCTCTTTCAGAAAAGCTGTGGTGAAAAGGCAGAGCAGTGCTTCAAGAGACTTTGCTGTACGCTGTGAAGTGAATCACTAGATTGTTTAGCAATAGCACAACAAGGCAAACAAGGAAGAACTGTGCTTAGAGATGGCATCATAGGTGTCTGTACAACACACATTTGTGTTTTCATGAGGTCAAAGTGAACATGTCATCTGAAAAGATCTACAGGTAAGAGTAGTTTCCTTGTAGCTCTCTCTCTCTTTTTTTTTTTTTTTGGTGGTGGGGGGCAGTGGGAGGGAAGGGGTCAGGATGTGTTTTTCATACAACCCTGTATTTCCATGCTGTCTACTAGCTTCTTAAGAGCATTTGCTTGACTCCTTCTGAGGTATATTGCAACAGCTTTTCAAGGGCGATGCTTAGCCATGCAGAAGATCCCTTATACCTTCAGAGTATAAAAAAAAGAGGAAAAAAAAGGCCAGTGGAATCTCCATTGTTTGGAATAGAACAAAGGAAATCTCAGAGAGGGCAAGTTTAAATTGCATGCTCTGGTCCTCTTCTAGCAAATTTGTTCTTACATATCTGAGTCATACATTGCAAAGTTTAATTAAACAGAGGTAAACAATCTTCTACCTTATAGGGGGAAAAAATGTTATTTCCATACCTTAGCCATATGCAAAGCTATTCCTTCTCAAAGGTTGACACAAGAGGAAATAATTCCTACAGTTTCAGAACTGCACATTTGTACAGTTGTGAATCATTCCAGTCTTCAACACTTGACAGCATGTAAAGTAGATGGACTGTATTTTGCTCCTATTCACTACATATCTGCATCCTCCTGACAACACAATTTTGGCTTCATAATAAATCCTTGCTGCAAATCATCTTAAGAATTCTTGTCCCATAATTCACCAAAAGCTTTTTGACCTTGTTAGCTGCAGATTTTAGAGTAGGAGTTTGAAATAAATGTCAGTCTTGCTGATGCTGCCTTATTGTTTTCTCCCAAGAAAATAGCTTAATATGTTTAGACCACTGTAAGTGACAATCCTTCATAAATTTCAAGAACCATCATTAGTTTATTTTAATAACGAAAAGCAAAACAGATTGTGACAATAACCTTTGTCCTGTTCTCACATACTAATAAAGCACTAAGATCTGTAATGAAACACTGTTAAGGATGAAAGGAGGCACCGGAAGAAATGTTTGACTAGTGATGTGGTATCCATCAGATTGTCATTGCTAAGGTTTAGTCTTAAAAAAGTCGAACCTGATAACAACAAAGGGAAATGTACTTCTGACTTCACTGCTGCTGGACTGGAAAAATGCGGTGTGTGCCTCAAGAGTTACTTCACTGAAGGCCTGCTTTTCTCCTGCTGAAGTCAACAGGCAAATTGCTGTTCTTATCAATAACAGCAAGAAGGTGCTATACTGAAAGCTTTATGGCAATCGGGGCCAAACATAAACTGAGTCCTGTTATTTTTTTGCATTCATGTATGTCATTAACAGAACAAAATACTACAGGAGAGGATATTTTTCTTCCTTCTACACCCTTTTTTCTTAGAGGAAATAGATGTTAGGAGGAAAATTGGGGTCCTGGAAGTCATGAAAATACCTGGCGCCTTCAGTACTGAAATCATCAGCAGCAGCAGCTACATTGCTACACCCCTACACCCACACTCACAGGACAGCCACAACCACCACTGAATGCAGCATAGGATTTTACTGATGATAAATGAGATAAGACTCTAAGCACTAGTGTCACTTTTAGGGGGGTAGTGCTTAAAAAAAAAAAAAATACAATCATGGTACAAGCCTGTTGACTTCATCAGAAACCTCTAGAAAAATTCCCTGAAGCTGTGGCTGCATATTATGGAGTATAAGATTAGGGATAAGGAGCCTTATTTTTAGGAGTTTGTAGGTGGTTTTGATGCACAACGAATGCTGGAGGCAGTACACCTGGAGTTTGCAAGGGAAGTGAGAAAGGCTGCCCAGTCAAGCTGTATGAGATCAGCTCTGCTGAGAACCTCTTTGTCCTTCTCACACTCTTTGCAACACCAGTCTCCGAGCATGATGCTGAGCAGAGCATCTCTCCAAGATTTCAGTGTGTTTTTTTCCTGAAGGATTTAAAGGATTCTAAATGAACTAATGCTTGCCAAGGTGTCTCACTCCTTTCTGGAAGTAATTTCATGAGAGCTAAGCTGTGTCACTTGTTAAGTGAAAGAGATTCACGATGCTTTGAAATGGAAATATAAAAGAAATTGTTACTGAATTTAATGCTCACGAGAACAAATGTCCTTAAGTGAGGCATGGTGCAAACAGGAGCAAGACTGAGCAAACTGTCCCAATAAGTTCTGGCTATCCTCCATCTCCTTGAAATACAAACTTCTATACAGTTAGCCTTAAGTTTGTCTTGAATAAGCCCAGCTTAAATCTGCATTTGCCAAGGCTACAGAGGAGGGATTATATTCAGTGTTTCTGTACCATCTCTTTAATCAGTTTAAACCTGTTTCTTTCCTGTTTGATTTGTGTCAGTGCATTCAGAGGCACAGAGTAAACGGAATTGATTTTAAAACTGATTTCAATTAAACCATGTAATTTATAAGTTTCGACAAGGCCTACTTATCTCTACGGGTAAAGGAAAGCATGGTAAGTGTGTCATTAACACACACCTTTTTTGAGGACGCATGACAAGCATTTTAAATGTCTAACCTGAAGGTGGGAACACTCACTCTACTTTTCTGACAGTAACTTTCCAGAGATAGAGTAGTTGTAGCAACATTTGATTCTGTGTAATTCTTACCAGTTCACTCTGCCCTTCCAAATACTTCTGAGTAGGTCTGTGGTGCTCAGATGGACACTTTCCTTATCTCATACAGGATTCTTATTCTGTATCGCAGGACCTGTAGAGCAGCAGGCAAGCACTGCTTATTTTCTGTGTCTGATCTAGGCAGGATCATTCAGGTGGTCACACACAAAAAAAAAAATAAATAAAGATCATGATGGTAGTCCAACTTTTCAGATTTCTCCTTGAAGCTTAAAAGGTATTTTATAGTTGAAATTATACAGTGTTTATACATGGATCTTTTCTTTCAATTTGCTGCTACAGTGAGCATGGAACAATGCAACTTTCCTTTTGTGCAGAATAAATGGTGACAACATGTAATTTTCTTCTTTGTAGCCCTTGTTAAAATTTCCTTCCTTTTAAGCAAGAGAGTAGTCATTTTGATAAAACCTGCTCCATTAGTTTTGTCATTGTCTTGTTATTTGTCTGTAACTGTTGTATGACTAAACATCCTAATTGTTTGGAGAGGTACAGTTCACAATTGTTTTGTGCATAAGGTAAATATTTCCCAAGAACACCTTATGGAATAATTCACTGAAACACTTAAGTTTCAGTGACCAAAAAGCATATCCTCTCTGAATATGTACCCAGTGTTTAATTTAAACATTAATATGGACCGGATTCCTTTGGGCAAATGAAGCTTTGTTTCTAATTAACAGTGCTAAGAACACATATACTTTTGTGTTGCGTATTACTGTTTCTATTTTACTGGGAAAATATGACCTCCTTCTCAGGGTAATAATGATTTCAGGACAGGCTTTTCCAGTCATAAAGCTGAAAAAAGTGAAGAACGTGCATCTTCAGGCAGAAAGCTGCACTAATGATGGTCAGCCACGGAGACAGAGCAGGGGAATAATCAAGCGAAGACAACAAGCAGGGAAGAGGTATTTTTGGTTAACCATGGAGCCTTCCCAGATGCTCCTGATTCTAGGAAAGGAAACCAAGACTTTACCTTAGGACCTCCCTAGGACCCTAGTCCTTCCTTCTCTGCTTCATGAAACCACATTTAAGCCTTAAAAATAAAACCAAGGATACTGCTCCCTTCAGATCTCTTAATGACCCTCTCACCATGCTTGTTTGTATCCCTCTCCAGCCCCTGCTTTAGTCTTGTGCTGCTAGTCTATGATGCTTTCCACCAGCAAACTACAATTACTGCTGCTTTTCAGAAGTCTCCTAATAGTACTGCTTCTCCTGGCCCCAGCAGCCAAGGCAGGAGGCAGCACGGGCAAATTTCAGCAGGGTTCACTGAGGAGAACCCTGCTCTTCTGCACAATAGGTTGAATTAGGCAGGGCTGTTGTGGTTTTTCATCATTCTATCTTATTTTCTTTGATGCCTCCCTCTCGTCTTCCTTTTTCTTAGCATCTTCGTCTTCCCTTATTTTTATCTAACCACTTGATATCATTTGACTATACTTGTCATTCCTAATAGGCTGCTGTACAGCATCATACCTCTGTGATGTAAAAGTGGGATGCTGCAGTGGCCGATAAGGATACACTGGAATAGATGACCCTTGTTGAGATAATATTCCTTTGTTGTCAAGAAGCAGACAGCCACTACTGCTTCCTTCAAGCAAAAGGATAGTAGTCTTCAGCCTAAAGAAAATGGATTGAGAGAAGGAAATTGGGCTGATTTATTCTTGTTTAGTCATAGGCTGCCTTGCTTTGAAGATGTCTGCAATAATAAAATAGCCTTACAATTTGGAAGGTTGCAACAAATGAATTTCTAACCAGAAAAGGAACACATTCGGTTCAAAAACATATAACAATATTTTAAATACTCCAAGAAAATGTCAGGTAATTCCTGCATGTTTTTTGCTGACTTCAAAAATAATTAAATATGGATACTTATTAATTTTGTTCTTTGAAAAACAAGAGCTTTTTTTTCTTCCTGCAATTCCAATGGCACTTGAAACAAATAATTTTTATTCCTTTTTGTTCACTGGTGCCTAAGGGATTCAAATGCACTGCAGATAAGTTTTGATACCAGATTTCAGTTCTAGCTCTGGCATGGAAGGGTACAAAAATATTTGATTTTATTCTGCTGCTGCATAAACATTGACTAACTTTGGCAAGTCCATAATTAGCAGCAGGGGATGTTCATGTAGAGCTCTCCAGGCATTTCCCAAAGTATTACGGTTCTTTTCAAGATATGGGTGGAACTTCTGCATATTGAGAGCACATCTTTAAGATGGCAAAACACAAAAGTTCTTCTCTTAAAAACCTACATCTAATTAAAGAGTACTGGTTGTTAGAGAAATATATACAGTCGCTGTTGCTTTTAACAATAAAGCACACCAGGTCATAGATGTCACTTTTGGGGAGGTGGGGGGAGGGAAGCTATTCTTCAAACTGCTAAGGCAGAAAAATTATTCCACACTGTTCACTTATGTGAACTCTGAAAGGAAACAGAAATGAAAGTGGACATTGTTAAATGCAAAACCAATCAATAGCAAGATAATGATACATGCCAGTGAAGAAAGATTGATTTCTGTGGTTCCCACCCCATGCTGAGACTTAAATTTACAATTTGCTAACAGACTGATTAGACGACAGGTGGAATCCAACCAGTACGATTCACTCTGAAACTGTGTTTTGATAGAAGAACACTATATGATTTAGCCTATGGTGTAAACATCCAGTCATTGTGCATGAATCCACCTGTGGGTTCAACCACAATAGAAATTATAACTGCAAATAAAGAATTCTGTCCCAGCTATAATCAGTCTCTTAAAAAGCACACAAAATCTCCTCCCTTCTAATATCCCAATTTGAAAATGCTATGAACTATATCAAATTGAGAACGGAGGTGGTAATCCTCAAAGTTCAATTACAGAGTTCCCACTCCAGTAGTCTTGCTAGAACATAAAGTAGTTTGAATGCAAGCTTCTTTGTTAAAGTCAAGCTTGCCTCGCATCCTGAAATATCTTTGATTGCTATTGGTTGTCTAAGTGAAACATGTTTGAGGATTCTGGCTAGAAATCACCAAAGATAAGCTTATGATCAGCAGCCAGACATTTTGAGACCAATAATTTGTTTTTTTCAAATTACTTACTTTATTGCATTAGGGGCTATAAATAAATGAGGCTGCATTTTCTAGACAGATTATAAATGAGATGAAACTACAGCTGTGCCTGTCTCTTCTATAGCAACCAACAGACAGCTCCACCTCCCCCCCAAAATACCCCACTTCAGTTTCCACCCCAGCAGACTTGCTCAGACCAACCTCACTTGCAAGAGGCAAGATCTGTTACACCAGCAAGCTCCTGCTGGTAGCCAGGGGGCTGGATTCAATGCAAAACTGGAGATGATCACCTCTGTTTTAGTTCATTTGTCACCGGAGTAAAAGCAAGCTGAAATTGGTCAAACAGTCAATCAAACAAATCTTTGCAAAGCAACATTAAGCAGTGTAACTGTTGATTCAACTGTCTTCACAATGTAAAATATGTCCTGAGGAAATCTATACATATAGCAAAAGCTAACCACAAAGCTTAAAGGTGATTATTCTTTTGTTTTGTCCTGAGATTGAACTAAATTTAAAGCCTGAAACACAAAGCATTCATATAGCTTCATTTGTAAGAGTTTGCTTCTTGTTTATGATTCATAAGGGAATCAGTATTTCTTATTGGCTGAATACTGTGTGCAAGTGAGATCTTTGAAATACAGTAACAAGCATTTTCTTCTGGCAGATACTGGAAGTTTATAAGTAGGGATCATACCAGAGCTCTTTGCGAATTTTAATCCAGTTTGCATCCTTTAAAAATAGCAATACTTCATCCCTTACGAAGCTTTGCTGTATTATACTGCTGGTATAGGCTATGCTGTTGAGGAGCAAGTTTAAGGAGAACCATTTAGTGCAGCTGGAAAGAGAAATGTGTTTACTCTGAATTGAGGACAAGAACAACTTGAAGACGGAAGAATATAGTCAGGAAAGGCAAGGAACTGGAAGTGACTGAGGGAATTATGAATATTCACTTGCCCAAAGGAACTGCTAAACCTGCAGTTTCTTTCCATATCTTTATTTTTACAATATTGCAGCATTTTACTATTAAAGGAATTACTTTATTTTATAAACTGCAAACAGAATTTACTTTACCTGCCACAGAAAAGATATATTCAGTTGGAAGCACTGTCTGCCTGATAATTTTTAAGACAGGAGGAAGCTGAGCAGCTAATAATAAAAAATGTGAGAAAATTGAGCTTTGACAACACAGCTGCTGATGCTGATTAACTTTAAGAGAAGCTATGTTGTTTAAAGTAATGAAAAACAGATATTTACTTACAGCTGATGCCCATCATATAATGTATACTCAGAAAAGTATGCTATGGAGAACATGACATATAATATCCTTGTTACACAACATTGAAAATTATAGAACTTCTCAGTCACTTTTCCTTGTAAGTCAAAGGATTTCAGCATTACAGGAGACATATCAGTTTTGAACACATGGAAATCTTGAGGCATGACCCCAGAAGAGAATTCTCTCCCCACCTTGCAGCTGGAAAGGTTTTTAATGTTTTTCTCCCATTAGAACTTTTCTTTTCTACATTAGTACGTGTGTTTCCGTATGCCGTTCTCTGTTCTTCAAGGGTGACATAAACCAGGAAAAACACTTCCAGTAACAAATGTTACATATATGTTTTCACAGTCTGCTGCTTCTTATATAGTATCATAATGTCATTGATATTTAAAAGATCATGCAATCAGTGAAGTAACAGATCAATGACAAATTAATAAACTAACAACAACTTTTAGCTAAGGAAACACTAGGATAAAGCAAATCACCAAGATAGTCAGGGGCCTGGAGCACTTGATGTACAAGGTGAGGCTGAGAGAACTGGGTCAATTCAGCCTGAAGAAGAGAAAGCCACGTGGAGACCTTGTTGCTGCTTACAGCTACCTAACAGGAGGAGATGGATATGACTGAGGCAGAGTTGCATGATGAAAGGGGAGAAGGAATGGATGCAGACTGTAGCAAGGAAAATTATGATCAGATATAAGTAAAAAAACTCTTCACAGTGGGAGCAGACAAACACTGAAAGATGTTTCCTTGACAGGCTATAGAATCTCCATCCTTGGAGATGTTCAAAACTCATCTGGACAAAGCCTGGAGTAACCTAATATAACTTTAAAGTTGGCCAGCTTTGAGCGGGAAGTTGGACAAGACAGGATCCAGAGGGCCTTTCCTACCCTGACTATTTTACAGTTCTATGATTCTGTGAATTACTTAAGGCTTGAAACTTGAGAAGACACAAGATGCAGATATTTTTGTCTGAGGGGTGTTGTGTGCTGAGTGTTTCAACATCGTAGTTATGAATGCTTTGTAATTGTTTAATGTTTAGTCTTCAAACCCCGTCTTCAAATCTTAAAGTTTGTTGTCTTTGATATTTTCACTTCTTTTTCAAAGATGCTGAAAAAAAAAACACTTTTCCTGTGGAAAAAGACTTGAACATACAGCAAAAGTTGTTAAATATTGAATCCTTTATAGACAAGTAACAAATTGCAATTAATTTCAGTTGTACATGCACAAGAGTTTTATGAACTGAGGTAGAAGAATAAAGATGTATTAAATTGCACTGAAATTGATAATTAGAGTTTCCAACAGAAAATTGGAGCTCTTGACAACTAAGTTACATATTTGAGGGCAGTAGAAATATACAGTTGAGAGAAAGCTGCATCAGATACTGAAGAAAATGGTATTTTTCCTAAAATTTCTCTTAAACAAAAATGCTTTTCCTTCTTCTCTTGCAGCTTATGTATGACTACCAAGAAACAGTCATTCAGGCCTGACATCACTGCAGTCACACTTTTACCAAAGCTGTTTGATACATTGTTTGGTACCTCCTAATGCTGAGTGAATGACAAATATACATACCTGCCAGGAAGTCTAGCCTAAAAGCAAAATAGGAGCACCAAATAGAAGTCAAATAATAGCAGTAGTGTGCTCTCCCAAGTAATGCAGCTTAGAGTTGCAGTAGCTGCAAATGAAATTCTTAGGTCAGCTCAACAAATGAAAAGAAATTATTTTAATTCAGGCAGGAACGCCAAAATATTTTATTCCAATTGTAAATATTTTTAGTCTTTTTAAGTCATCGGACATTCAGTCTTGATCTAAGATATAGCCATAAACTAGTCACAATAAAATGTAGGCTGTTAGGTTGTAACAGAAGCAGTTCACGCTGATGATCAGCACTCTGTCACACAAACATTTACCATGGACAAGAAAAATGACAAATTAGCATCCCAGTTCAGAACAAGGAATCTCCTACACTGAAATAATACAAGTGCCTCCTCTGAGTGCAGGACTGCCTCCCTCAAAACCAAAATCTTTATCCCAAAGTAAAGGTATTTTTAGAGGGATTTTTTTCTGTAATTGCCATCTGAAAATATTGAAAGTATCGTAATAATAAGTCCTTTTCTATGGAAATGGTCTTGTTATTATTTAATCAGGCCAGCATCTAAGTGATTCATGAACTGCAGGTTGAAATTCAATATGCAGTTCATGAATCTCTGAGTTGAGGTAATCTGAAGGAAAGAAAAAGGAGAAGAAAGAAACCCCTTCCCCAAAGGACTTAGTAAACACTCTGTCAGTGATGAATACTACCTAATTTACTTCAGCAGTTAAAAGCTGCTCAGTTCCTTAGCTTATTCAGTGTTCGCTTATAGAAATAGTGAGCACCAGTGATGCATTATGCTAAGCACTGTATAAACCCACAGCAAAAAGAGAGATAACCAGTAGCTTAAATAAATTAACTGCACAGAGCAGTTGTGAGGGGAGTTAATTGAAATTTGGGAGCATTGTAAACAGGTCAGAAATTTACTTCTACAAAGGGACAGGCACTGAAATAAAGCTGTCGCAAGCTTCCAGTCCAGCTGTCCAAGCTTTTATTCATGCAAAAAAATGTATATTTTTGTCATCTTTAAATTCCTGACACCAAAGCCAGGAAAAATGCCCTTTACTGTTTTCCTTTTGAGATGCATGTCAACTTATGTAGTTATGTATGCATACACACATGCATGCAAAACATATGCTCACATATGCATTATGGGTACACACACAGCTCACAGAAGTCTACATTCGTCTTAAAAATACCTTGTAGTCAAAATTCTAAGCTAAAGACTATTTTTCTAATGTTTCCACAGGGTGATCTTAGTAAGACTATTAAGCATTTGTAACTAGCTGAAGCTTAAAATAAGCAAATGGAGGAAGAAAATTTGCACTGCAGGTTATTTTGATGTGCAGAATGAGCCAGACAGCTACAGCATCCTGATGCGAGAATAGTAATACTGATTTTCCAGGGAACTAAAATGCTGTGCCCACCTTTCCTCACTGTCTTTCACTGCCTATTCTGCCACCCAGTCAAGGTAAATGGAAAAGAAAGACAGATGAAGAGGGTAGGTGGAGAGAATACCGCTGGAGCAAATGACGCAGCTCAAATTCTCCTTATTTTCTATTCCTGCTTTTGACTAGAGATGTGCATGGCTTTTATAAATAAAAAAGTGCCATCTTTATAGAGCACCTGATTGCTTTGCTCTTAAGTAGCATCATTTTCTTTCTGCCTGCTTTCATCTACTTTTCTTATTTCAGATATAAATGTGATTCCATCACTTTGTCAGGCACAGAGAGTTCCTAGTGATATTTTATCAAGACAAAAACCTTAAAAGCCAAAACACATTTTCCATATTATCACTGTAATCTTAATAATAGTAAGAGCACAATATTGTTTGACAGAATTTCAAGAAAAAGGAAGGGTTTTTTTCCAGATCATTGTGTAACTATGCTTGCTGCAGGGGCATGTGAAACTTTGGAACATATGTGTTTTACTGAATAAGGATGCTTATGGTGCTGCTAGTTCTGATGTGATTTTAAAAGGTGGTGACAGAGTGTTGCCAGTGAATAAAAATAAAAGGATAAAAGAGACTGTGGAGCCGGGACTTAGTATAAAATGAAAAATAAATATCATGTGGAAAATAGCTTGGCTACCTTCAGTAAAATCATGTTGACTAATGATAAAAATCAGCAAGTGCTCACTGTATACTTGGGGTTTAATAGAAGCTGGAGATCACCCAATATAATCTTTCTTCACTTTGGAAAATCTTTGGATTGCATCACTGATCACCATTATATGTAAGTGCATTAACTGCTGATAATTACAGGCACTCCCAAGGGTATCTGATAGTTCATATGGAGAAGCCCACTTTACACGGCTGTAGGATCTCTTTTTTGATGATTTCAGAATATCTGCACAGTGAGAGAATTTCAACTGACTGTTTCAGATGAGATACAAACTCAGCTGCTCATCAAGAAAGTAAGAAAGGATCTTTCTTATGTCACCTAGACCTGTTAGCTGGTCCTTGACTGTAGAGCTGATAAAAGGCAAGTATAGATTTCAATCTATAGCCACATCTGTGGTACTAGAAATGTTCTTCTAAGTGGAGAGGGTATTTTAGGAATCTTCTTCTGTGGGTTAGAGAGAACAAACCAGCTGAGAAATCGAGAGAGGAGAATTCAGGGAAGCCACAAGAATGGCCCAGCTAGAAAGGCCCAGGACTGGAAATGCGAAGGATCTGCTCAGAGGAACTTCTGACCAAAATCATTTGGTCTGAAGCTAAGAATAAGTAGGAGTGAAGAACTGGAAAGAATTCTACTTCTACCAAGGCTCTTCTTTAACCCTGAAAGCAAAGGTCAGGTGTCTTTATGACTGGACTAAGAACTGCATTTTGCAGCTCTAATAGAGCCATTTTAGAGCAGAAGATGTGCATAGACTCTGTGCAGATATGGTTTTGTCACAGCCTCATCAACAAACCAGTGCAAGCTAGTTTCTCCAAAAGAAACATCTAGCAGAAAATATGTTCGGTCTCGTAGGAACATGCTTTTGCAAAGCTGTAGAAGTTTTGTATATATATATATTTTGTATTTTTATCTCCCAGCTTCTAATATTTTAGGGATAGTAAATGGAACTGGTCAGGCTGTTATTTGTATTCAGCCAGGTCTTTTATTACATTATAATGAGAATACAACTGATTGATTGTGTAAAGATATTAATTAACACTAAGGTGCAAGCTGGAGTTGCTAACTATTTGACTACAACAAAGGCAGCTTTGTTGAGACAGGAATAAACATGTTTAACACCAGAGAAAAGGATGTTGAGATATGAGATGTGTGATTTAGCTCTGTGGTAGCATAGGAAATGAAAGCTTGAAAGATTCTTGCTCAAACAGAGCTTGCGAGGTTTAGATTTTGATTTTTGTGGATGGACCTGGGTGCCTGTTTTAGAGTTCCACTGAATTCATTGGTTTGACTGAAGGACCAGGATCTAAATTTGACAAAATCCAGAGAAAAGGGGAAAGGGCAAGGGCAAGGGCAAAGGAAAAGGGTATAATAGGAAAAGTAGGCAACTCAGTAATTCACTTTAGTACTTATTAATTTGAGATTATTAGAAACATGACCAGTATGGTGGAAGGCAGTAAACATAAAACTTTCCCCAGGAAAAAAGTTTTCAGCAGATAGGTGACTAGCAAAGTCAAAGAGAGGAGGGAGTCTACTCCAAGTCTGGAGCTAGAATGAAAAAGAAGTTGGACTATAAAAAAGGACCTACTGGGCTTCAAGAGATGGGAAGCTCTGCCTGAGTACTGTTGCCTGAGAGACAATGTAATAGAAGGGGAAACAAGATGTGTGCAAGAGAGGTGCTGTTCAGAACCTTAAAAGTGATGATGAAGTATATGCCAATCACTTACATGAAAAGCTGTAACCTGTTTTCCTTATCATATTCAAAAAAATGTGGAAACTTCACATTTTGCAGTCTCCAAGTTCGAACTTATTATACTGGGACTGTCACACTGAATAAATCTGAACTGTTTAAAACTCTGTAGGCTGTTCGCACAACTCAAGGCCACCTGCACGTGTTTTTGGTGCCTTTCTGTGACTTGATGTGACCGTAGTATTTCCTAGGTCAGCAGCTGTAAGGCTTTGTGGAATGGCTGCCCTCAGTTATGTGCAGTTGCAGTCAGATTACATTACTGCTCGCACAGTGGCCTTGCAGGCCCTCAGTAAATAAATGTTCTCTGTAGAGAGCAGCTGTACATTCTGGGACACTGCATTTATAAGGCAGCCACTTATTCCACACTTAGTTTTACATATGAATATATATTCAAGGAGAGAAAAGAGATCAGTGAAGCAGTTTAAAAGCTACAGTAAGAAAGAGAATCTGTGCCAGAGGCAGAGGCAGTGCAGCTTCTCCATCTAGGTTTCTGAAGGCTTCTCTGTAAACTTATAACCTACCCTTGGAAAGGGTGCATGCCTGCAAAAGCACTGCCCACAAGTAGGACAGAAGCCATTTAGTTCCTAACATATGAATTCCTATCACTGAAATTAACTCTACAGTAAAGATACACATTTAGGCTATGTTTTCACTGAAGAGCTAACGCAAGCGAGTGGTTGTACCGCTAATTACATTGCCAGAAGAAGTGAACAACTATGCAATGATTTCCTGAAGTGCAAACCAAGTCAAGTTAAAACACAATCACCATTAAAGAAAGCATTTTTATATGCAACTCAGACTTGAGTTCAGTTGTAATCTAACACTCAACCTAGAGAAAAAGAGAGGGACCAACCTGCACTAACAATTTTGTTTGCAGAACATGTTGCTATCAGTTTTCACTCATTTGTGCTACTCTCCAAGGCAGGAGGACCAGCTAGAGGATCCTGGTGACATAAGAAACATCCCTTCTTACTTTTTAGATGAGCAACTGAGCTCACATCTCACCAGAAAGAGTCATTTGAAACTCTGTGCAGACAGTTTGAAACCATCAAAAAGAGATCTCATTTGTGTTTAAAGTGACACTTTCCAGCTGAACAGTTTAGTATCTAGGAGACCTGAAGGGGAGAGTTCCAGTAATAAAAAAGTTGTAACATGTAAAGTTTGGTAATTTGGAAGGAAAAACAGGGAGTACCTTTATATCTAGCCTGACAATTCCATGGTAAATGTTAAAGATTAATTACTATTGGCATATGCTACATCAATACCCTTATTAAAATATCTAACTGATCTTTATTCTTGTTCAGTATGATCTGATATGAGTTTTGGGTCTTGGTGCATATGTTATGGGCTTTACTGGCACGATAAACCTGGCAATGGGATCCAGTCAGATTCATAAGCAGTATCTTTCTGACTCCAGAGCATCTGTATACTGTGGGCAGATTGTTCAAAGAACATGTAAACTGGTTATGCATCCAAACGGGAAGTGATATCCATGCCAGTTTAGCATGTGGTTTGTGAAATGCAAATTAAATAAAAGATTGAAGATGGGCTTCTGGATCGGAAGCATCCTGATGATTGCAAAGATATAGGAATATCATTCAGGTCTGAAAGGGACCTCTCTTTCATCAAATCCAATCATTGCCATTATAGCAGTCATTTCACCTCCCCCTGACAGGTACATAGTGCTCCATCCTCTTGGGAGGAAAGCTCTTCTAGATCCTTCCTGCTCTATTCCTTGTCTCTTTTTTTTGTTTTTGTTTTTTTTTTAACCATCAAAAAATTTTAACCTGTTGCTGGTACTGCTGTCATTAATGAAGCTTTCAGACAAAATCAGAGCCTTGGAAATGTCACTAATAACCTTCCTCCAGCCTACTACTGTTTTTTCAACACTACCCATTTCTATCTCCCTTGGATCAGTCTTTCCAATTTCCCTACCAATGGCTGGCCCCTCCAATTTCAATACAATTTTCCATTTGACTCAGTATCCAATGCTTCAGAAATCAACATAGTTAAAGTCCTCTGTGTTGATTCTGTCTAGAAAATGGATTATCAGACTGCTCTTGCACAATCTACTTTTGGTAATTTCTTGTTATATTTCATCAATTTCCTCATACTCTCCTTGTCTCTAATGAGCTTACATTCACTGTTTGTTCTAATACCTTAAATGCAGACAAAATAACAAGCTTGTACTTGCCTGAATCGCATTCATTCTCTACTGAAAATATCAGTACCACTTTTTCCTATTCTCCAGTCACATAGTAACACTTCTTACTGAAAGGATTTATTAAAAACACACACTATTAAATCTGTAAGCTCATATGGCTTTTCTTCCAAAATCTCTGGTGGAAAACATCTAATACCCATTTTCTGGTTTGAGCATATATAGCTGTTTGAATTACTTTTCCTCATTTGCATTATTCTCTTCCTTTTGTCCTACTAGTTAATATCACAGTCCTGTTCTGAAAAATAACAAATTCTTCGTGCTACTAAAGGTATCACATCAAAGCTCTTATTTTCTCCCTACTGTATGAAACCCCTGGCATTTTTCTTCTCTTTTTACTGATATCACTGAAGAACCTTTTATTATTTTAATGTTTTCTGCACATCCTATTCTGTCCCTGAACTTCTTGACCTCCTAAACAAATATTTCTTTACTGATCAGTCCATCCTCCTTCCTTTGTTCCGAAATACCCTTCTTGAAGTTGTCAGTCAGCCAAACAGATCTGCAAATTGTTTAAGTCCCGTGTCATTTGGGGTCTAAGTTACAGGACAGCCTTGCAGCCATTGACTGGAAGAAATTCAAATCTTCCTTTACGTGCAGGTCCTGGAGTCCTCAGCCCAATTGTCCATACTGAGCAATCCTGGCAGTTCTTCAACATTTAACCATGTTTGTCCAGAACACCTTTTTTTTTTTTTTTTTAATTTACTTTTTGTTTATCTTTCCATTCATTTCTCTTATTTATGCATATAAAGTGATTCATCTCCTTAGCACTCAAGCCAAGATTATTTTTTAGGGCCGGCTTTTCCGTGAGAGCCTTGCTGCTTACCAGCAGCAGCTCTCAAAACACCTCCTCTTGGTTCGTGGGCAGTTTGACCACCAAAATTAAGCAATCTGAATCAGCTGTCATCTTGGTGTCATCTGAAAGGTTTGGCATAGCAAATCACCGGTCTGCAGGTGGCTCAGCAGCACGCTTTAATGTGGAAGGGAACCATGAAATGAGAGGAATGACTCAGCAGTTAGAGTCAAGAACTCTATTTTCTAGGCCATTTGCTGGAGCTTATTATTTCTAATAGGGTACTGTACATCAGGCATTTTCTTGTTAGGAAGAGAGGATGTGTCAGTTTGGTGGGTTTTTTTCCTAGTTGCACTGATTCAAAAGCTGAAAATGACTATTTTGAGAGGGTTGTAATGATTTCAGTTTTTCAACATTCAAAATGGAATCCTCCCTTTTTCTGAAAGACAAAATTAAAATTCATTAAATAAGTTGCTATTATTATTTGTGGGTTCGGTTGGCTAAAGTCTTTCCAAAATACTGTTGAAATTCTTAATTTGATAAAAGCATCCTGTTATAAATTGATACACTTAAAAGTGGTGATTTAAAATATCAATAAAATACATTAATAAAACTTTATCCTACATTTGTAAGTGTTCACAAACTTTTCTGAAAATATCACTAGAAAAACATATCTACAACATTTCAATCAGCTGTAGTTCATATAAGCTTATCTATGAGTTTGTTTCTAAAGCCCTGGATACATGTGGTAAACAAGTTATAAGGAAACACCAAATATTTCCTCAGGTGTCAGTTTAAATAAAATGAGCTTGGGTCATCTCAGAGAATCTCAATGATGTAAATTTAAAATACCATTCAACTTCTTTGTTAATGTTGAACTTGCTTGGCAGCACTCATAAAAACATTGTCTACCTCCTCTTCTTTTTAGCTGCAATCTAGGATACATGCATAGGTAAATTAACATAAGCTAGTTTTATGGAAGTTAAAATCACACCTTTAATTTCTGCTGAAAAAAGGCCTCTATAAAATGCATATAGAAGGTTACTGAGGTCTGATCCTTCACTGCTTTCTTTGGTGTAGCTGTTCAGAACAGGTGTAAAGAAGTACGAAGCCAGCATGATAAATTTAGTATTCCCTTTGCGCTCTCTGCACAGTTGATCCCCCAGATGTAAAGATTTGGATAATGTGAGTTGCAGGAGATTGGGATGAGTTAAAAGGGTATCTTTTTTGGTGAGGAGAGTGAAAATAAAGGAGAGCCTGAAAGTTAAAAATGAAGTTTTCTTTATAGAGCTTGGTGCCCAGCAGCTGCCAGATAGTACCACATATACTCCTCATGCATTTTTGTCAACTGGGTGTAAGTAATTCCATAAAGCAAAATAAAAATGGAAAGTTAAAGAAAACTTATCAAACCCCACATAATCTTCTGGTTGAAAGGAAGGTCTATTAAAGTGGGCATCAACTTTGCTTTCTTCCTGCACTTTGCATGAGGAAAAAACCTAGCCAGTGTTGAGCTAAATATGATCCTTCTATTTTTGCAGCCCTCCTCCCCTTCCCTAACAACTGTGTCTGTTATGCAGTACTGGAGCTGAAAGTAATCAGTTTAGCACAGGAATAAGATTTGATTATTTTTGTTTTACATAGGCTATAAACCTGTCCAATCTGTTTTAAAAACCCTTTCGCTGTACAATTCACTCAGCTTTCATCGAACTGAATTCCCTGCATGAAATATTTTAAGCAACTGGGAGGTAGAACAGGGGAGTCATTTTTGTTTTTTAACTTTTAAATGCAAACAGCTCTTACTTGCAGGGAATAATTCTTCATTAGAAATATGGGGCCTTGGTACACAGCATATTTGTTTCCTCTCCGTGTAGTCCTTGAGATTTTTAATCACGTCTCAACCTGAGATTACCTCAGTGGACTGTGAAAGATATTATCCTTCTTTGCAGCTAGGCTGCGGTCTCTTGCTGGCTGGCACTGGCGAACAGGCTACAAGCAGCAGCTGCTGGTTTGGCAGCCGATTCAGTTCAAGGAGGTGGTAACTGTCGGGCAATGCATACCTAATAAAATGAGCTAAAATCATCAGGGGATCCCTAAACAAGAGCCTGCTATATTGAAAAAGAGGCAGTCTCTAAATAAACTCTAAAAGGTTTCTAGCAGCCAGGATGCAAGGGGAAGCTGTCTTCCCTTGGACGTTTACATAATCATTTAATTTAATCCTTCCTGCAGTGTTTCCCAGCCACTGCTTTGGTCCTTTGATCATAATATGCTAGGACAAATGTCAGGAAATATGAGTCTACAAAGTGATGTAAATCTTGTTCCCTATCGGAGATGTGACTATGAACATTATCTTCATGATATTTTCTTTCTCATGTGTTTATTTCTGCTCTGTTTTTTCAGTTCTATGATGACAGAGAAAAGCAATCACTTTCAAGCTAAAAAATGAAGTTATCTAGTATTCAGACCCTGGTTAAGAGAGTACAGTAGCTTGCATTTTGAGGTGGGGAAAAGCCATATTGGCCTAAATATCATCTGTAAGCTATGTAATATTGTGATATTTGTAATGAACCATGGCTTTTGGTTTTCAGATTGTTTGCCCTTGCTTCAGCTCTGTCATTGGTATGTGTGATAAGATCTACATTTATGTTTCTGTCTCATAGCAGTCAAACACCATCATCATCAAATAAAACTTGGGCATAAAGACTATTTTGGTTCTTCTGAGGTTTGTATTTACTATTAAAAAAAAGAAAAGAGGGAGAGAAAGAAACTGGGAAGCAGTCTATCACTGTGGTGGCATATATTTTATACCCATTTGATGTTTCATGTGATTACATAGCACAGCTGAAGTCTTTATACTAAAGGGAAAATAATGGTGAAATGTAGAGGACATGGAACCAAAGAAGAAAATGTTTTGTTACTGCTAATATTTTGGAGTTTACTAAGTAGGAACTTTTTCTTTTGTAAGTGAAATCCTAGCTTGCTTTTAATTAATGCCACATTACTCTTTTTAATAACATCTATTTAAGACATTAAGTCTCTAACATTAATTTAATGGAAGCATTCCAACAGCATCTATTATATGTTCCCAGTTAAATTAGCATGATGGTCTTTTAATGGATGTTTTAATAGACATTATTAAGCAGAATATTATAAAATTAAAAATGAATTCAATGGGTTCTTTGAGTTCCTATTGTAATATTCTGTGAAATCATTGATTCTGAAAAATAACAGCCTATATATTTTTAATTTAATTAAATGACATTTGGCAAGAACTAGAACATGAACATGTATTCATGTGGTATGAGCAAAGATAAATGTTTACTGAATTAAGATGTGGCTGATCTAAAAACTATCTGATATTTTAACTTCGTGGGTCAAAACTCTGTATGAAGAGGTTCTTTAAAAACATGTGTGTGCCAACAGCCATGGTCACTTTGCCTGCTGATTTTTTTGCCTTTGCTGATAAATTTGATGTGCTGGATTTCCTGTTGAAATCAGCTCTGAAAATAATTGGGAGCCCATTTCTTCAGAGAAAGAAGCACTCTTTATAAACTAGTATTTCCCACATTTTGTCTTGTTAGTTTACTGAACTACACAGTGGGTGTGCATAGTAGGTCTTAATTCCAGCTGGGGTACTTGTACACTCGAATCAGGCAGCCTCCACTAGCCTGCTCAATAGCGCAGTAAGCTTCTATATTGGCCATTTAGTGAAGAATGTTGTACACAGGCGGCAGAATTAGAACCTTTTCCTAACTGTTTTTCTCTTTGTGAGACAAATTGCTGAAAGTACATATTTTATCCATGGAAAACATTATTGTTCTCATTCTCATCAATGAAGTCTGTTGGTCATCATCCTTTCATTTCCGCAGCAATTATGATTAATTCCTATTTTCTCTTCTGATTTTCTTCATTCTGTTGTGGGAATGTGGGAGAGAAGACACCTGTCATACCTTTAAGAACCTCAGTAAAAGTGGCTTGTATAACCAGTTAGTTGACATTTTGAATATGTCATTATTTCTTACATTTGGGTGGACCTTTTTCTGGAACTCTTCTAGTTTATGAGCACTATATAACCAACCATCCACAAATCATTTTATAACATCCCAGAATTTGGCGAGATCTTTTCTTTTAACTAAGTGTGACGGTGTGCTCCTTCCCCCCCACTGATGTGCTCTCTCCCCCTCAACCTGACCTCCCTGTAAACAGCATGTATGCACGGGCTAGTTGAGCATGCGCTAACTAGGGCCTGTCTAGTATGCAAATATGACTGTGAGTCAATCATCTCCCCCCCCATAAAGAGGGGGCAGCCCAGAGCCCATTGAGCTCTCCTGCATGGCAGCGGGCTGCACTGCAGAACCTCCCCTTGAGCAGGGACGCCTCTCAAGGTTACTCCTCGAGGTTGAGAGATTCCTTACCCGTGACAGATCCTCGGTAAGTGATTAATAGCATGCTGAACTTTTGCAAACTTCACGAAACTTTGCTGAGTTATATCTCTGACTAATTGTGCACATAATCTCTTAGACATAAACCGTTGACCAAGTCTGAGACTAGGACTGGATCCAGCCACACCTAGGCTCCTCTCCGAAGGAGTTTAGAAAGCAAGGGGGTCCAGTCTGAACCTCGTGACTCAATGGGAGGGTCTCTGTTGCACACACATCTGACCCTGTCCTTCATGCAGTAAATAACTGAGTGAACCTTGCCAATCGAACCTCATTAAATCATTCTTATTTATGATTGAACTTTGTTAAGTCGCTGTCTTACTGCAATAAATGTAGTGCTGCTTCCCTCTTACAAGTGAAGTTCATCACTCCTTTCGTGACACTAAGTGATTTAAATCCAGTATTTTCTCTGAATTATTAATTGTCTTATTTGCATACAAATCTGTCATTTCACAGAACAGATAAAAGTGGCAGACCTAATACGAATTTCCCATTGGATGTGTTTGTGAGTGTGGATCCTATCTTCACTGAAGAAGGACTAACCAAATCCTTTCCCATCTCTCTGAAAGACTTGTCAAAAAGTGCAAATGAAAATATCTACTTTTCACATAGCTCTCTTCCTGCCTGCCTATATCCATCTGGCACTTTGTGATAAAGTCATATGCTGGTTCCAGGTGAACAAATGGTATTTGCAGGTTGATTTGTATGCTTTAGGAAAAACGCGCAATAAGTAAACAAGCAACAGACAAATCAAGTTACAGCCTGGAAGTGGCAAAGCAAACATATACATTAAGAAGGTAATAGGGTTTTGTTGTGCTTTTTAAAAACTCAGCCTTTTAAAGATACATCTTAAACTAATGTGCCTAAAATACTTCTTTGGTAAGTGGAATGGGAGGAACATTTTTTTTTTTTGTAACAGTGAACTTTACACTGCATTCTCTAATGTTGGGCAGAGATGCATTTGTTAAAGGAACCCATCTGAAGCTTCTTTCAAGAACAGAAGATGCTTTTATTTATAATCTCCAGAATTCCCAAAATGCAATGGGATGCAAACATACTTGAAAGCAGATTTTATAATAATATGAGAAAAAGATGTGAATGCCTGCTGTGCTGAGCTAGTTTGATTATACTGTAAACCCCTTTAAAACTGAGTTTAACAGGTCTTTTGGGAAAGAAAAGGAAAGTTAAAATAGGGCTTCATAATAGGCCCTGTATGAGACAGGTTACTGCACATGCCAGTTTGCCTGTGCTTTTTCTTTCAGTTTGGATGAAAATAGCTCACACTGGTAAATCCAGGGAGAGAATGAAGTAATCAATATTTCAAATAGATGACAAACTTCTAAATTTCTATTTACCAGGCTTTCCCCTTAAGAAAAGCTGCTTAAAAACTGCTTCAGGCAAGCTCTGCTGCCACTGCTGCCCCTCTTATCTGAGGACAAGTCTTCCTCCTTCTTTTCATCCTCTACTTTGTGGGCTTGGACCTGGGAATCGAGTGTAGGGGATATGATTGGGGTAGGCGTCAAGGGAGAGCGGGGAGTCCGCCTCCCCTCAATTCTCTCACCATGTTTCTTGGCTCCATCTCCAGGACCAGGCAGAACATCTCTTCAGTGTCAGAGTCAGTGATGACCCAAGGTTTAACAAAAGTGCTAGCTGTAATATAAAAACCTTTTTTAGTGAGGCTTTTGACGTTATTTACTTCCTGAAAAGGAATGAGTCTTTTGAAATGGAGAGACAGTTCCTGGAACGGCCACATGGCTTAGGATAGTCAAAAGAATGAGGGGGTCCAGGTGCAATTGCCTCCTCTGCGTAACAAGAAAGGAGCTGAATGCCTCCTATTTTGGGTTTGTTTAAATGAAATATATTTGTTGGATAAGGGATGCTGATGTCTTGGCTTGCCGAGCAGGACACTTGCCTGAAATGCAGATGACCCAGATCCAATTTTGAGTTTCAATTCCAGTTCCAAATTGGATGGAGCAGGGACTTGAACTTGCAGTCTCAATTCCCGAGTGAGCACCACTAACCTAAAATCTAGTAGCCAGAAGAGCTCCTGGGATTTTTTTAATTTTAATTTTGTTACTGGGATTCCAAATTGGAGCCCATAATTGCTTTCAGCTGTAGTTTCATTGAAACAAATACATTCCTATAGAATTTGATTTAAAACGAATTGGCATTTCCTGCCAACATCACTGAATCAAGAATATTTTGGGGAGCTATGCTAGAGAAAGATACTTAAGAGAAGACAAATGGGAAGGATAAAAGAAGAGAATGGCAGGGGATCTGAAAAAAAAAAGGTAGATGAGCCAAAATAAAGTCCAGTTTGGAAGGGAAACAAAAACTTGTCTTCTCTTCTAAAAACATCTCCAAAACATTCCTGGTTTGTTGCCTGTCCTACTTACAATTACAAGGCCAACAGACTTTCTGCTCACCAATGAGTGACAGGTCAGAAAAGGAACGATTTACTAATTCACTGTGTTATTAACCTCAGTTTTGAATCCAGACAGCCTTTTTTATAGCCAGAAAACCATCTCTAGAGTCCAATTTAGACTCACGACTCTACAGGGCTTGAGGTTTATTGTAACCAGCATGGCTTTATTTCTTGCCTTTTTCCCCTCACCCTTTTCCTTTTATACTTTATGAAATAAAGTTTATTTATGTAAGCACGCTTTTCTTTTATATATTGCCCTTAGGCAGAGCAGGATTCTTTTTTATTGCACTGACATTGTTTTGTCCAGAAGTTTCAAAATCATTCTGCAAGGAGTCAAACCTCCTGCTTTGCTCCTTTGAACAGATATGTTGATGCACTTGTTTTCCTCAGAACACCTGTTTTATTCCTTTGAGCAAATCACCTGATTTGAGGGAAGAAATCTGCGTCCCATTAGTTTCACAGCTAATGAGGTTAAATTTGTTAACAATGAAGTAATATAATTTGGTTAGATTGAAGGCAGGCAATGCCAAAAGGTATTAGAGCTTTTTTTTCACCTCTTCCACTTAATTCACCTACCAAATCGTGTAAATGCCTAATCTTGCCTGCCTTCCAGCTCTGCAGTTTCATGAGTTTGATGTCAAACTGGCTTCTTGTAAGATCTGCAGGACTGTGGTTGTGTTCCACTCCCACCGTAAACAGTGATGTGATCTAAATTACCATCACCAAACAAATGTGAGGGTTCTTGTATCACTAGAAGATGGGCAGGGTCCAGTTTAACTCACAGATAACTTGTAACAAAGTAAGACAATTGCATGGGAATCACAAAGGCCTAGAGGTTAAGAACCATGATGGATATGTGTAAACCTAAGGATCTGAAAACATCTATAGTCTTGGGGTTTTTTTGGATTCTGTGCAGGCTTCTTAGTAGCAAATGAATTCTAGAAGCAATTAACATGATAATAACTCAAATTATAAGAATAGGTAATTGAAAGTGTAAAGAAAACCTTGAACCTGGAAAAGCACTGGCATTCCAAAACACCAGAAAGCAGACAGATTTACTGTGATGTAACAGGAAAAAGTGTAGATGAAAATTTTACGCAAGAGCAGATAGGTAGCTCGATGGAAACAGAAAAATGGGCCTTCTGGTGTAGAAAAGAGTTTATCTTCCCATATAAAGAAATCTCACCAGCCCAGCATCAGCCAGAATGTGTGGCAGATTCACACAAAACTAGCAAATTCCACCAAGAAGCCTCCACACCTGAGCAATCCCAGCATACATTAGTGAGATGATGATGCTTCTGTAGAGGATAAGGTGCCCGGGGAAGGCGTCCTAGGAGATTTCCAGAATATACACAGTCATCCTGGAGATTATCAGAGGAGATGCTGTTATTTAGATGGGGATTCACTCTAAGCTGAAGTACCTGTTCCGTACTATTAGCTCTACCTGTATGGGTTAATATTTTGGGAAGAATGCAATGTTTTTCTGACTGATTGAGGCAGATGCTACCATTGTCTTTGTACTAGTCCTCTGTTTCATTTAGAAGTTGCTGTAGTTTTTATTAAGGTCCTGGAATGCTAGGAGTTCAGTATTTACCTTAAAATAATGAATACAAGTGCAGAAAAAAAAAAGGATTCTGTGTTTTTGGACATAAGGTTGTATGTTTCTTTTCACCTTGCTTTTCATTTCTAATAATGATTTTTTAATAGTTCAGTAAATACAAATTCCTATGTGTTGGTATTGCTAGATACTGTTTAATGACCTGATTGCAGGGGATTTGAGGATCTTTAGTATTGCCAACTACAACTATTCAAGCAAACAGAGCCAAGCCCTAAATCCCCAAAGACTGACTTGAAAATGAAATTAAAAAAAATATGAATTTGTAGATCATATTTGTTCCTGTTTTATTTGGGGCTTGGGTGCTGTTTTTTCAGGCTTTACTGAATAATGTTTTTAAGCTAGCCACAAATGTAAAGCAAGTAAAAAATAAATCTGACGCTTTCATGAAAGCCTGAGACTCAGAGTGGAGCTGTAGGAAAAGTACTGAATGTCAAGAGAAGTTGAGCCCACTGAAACAAAATTTTGATTTCCTGTTCCTATTTTTACTAGGGGTAAATTACAATACTATTTTTTTTTAACTGTGCATTTGAAATATGACACACAAATCAAATGCAGTATATTAATTTTGGAGGTATTTTTGAGATAATGATTTATTAATTACATGGAATGTACTTTAAATTACATAACTCATGTGATGTTGTACCATTCCACATAATTTGTTTCCAAAACAACTTCTTTTTTTGAAATGATAGTATGCATGTTGGACTGATCTTTTGCAGGTGAACGATCATAATTAACCTGGCTTGTAAGTTTTGACTGGGAAAGAAAGGGAGCATCTGAATTCTGTAAATGAATGTCCATTTGCTTAAATCCCAGCTATGTTACACTGATTCTGCCATTTCTTCTTCTGACTTGAAAGAGAAAGATCTGTTTTAAAAGATAAGCAGATTGGCTTTCAAACTACCAGCTATAAATTATTTAAAAATAAAAATGGCAGATTGAAGAGAAGATTGAAGTCATGGTGGAATCAGAAGGAAGGGAAAATGCAGAACAAACATCAGAAACATATGGATGCCAATGCAAAACAGTTATGCTAAATGTGTTCTAATGCTATAATAGGACTGGCATTTTAATAACAGAAAACATCTGAGAGCTAGTAGATGAGCAGGATGTTATATGGTTCTAGCCCAACCTAGGAGCTACTGACAGATGCTGAGAGAGGCTTCATGCAAATCATTTTTTAAAACTCTGAATCTTTTCTGATTGGTATTCACATTATATCCATTTTGACAGACACCGTTTGAGGAAATTCATTAAGTCGGCATGTTCTAGCAGGGCAGACACAGCCCTGATGCGAATGTGATTTCCAAACCTCTTCCCCAATACACTGGTTGATGCAATGGGGTTAGGTTTGCTCTCCCAAGACCACAACCAGCAGGATATTATATCACCTGGAGCCCTGCCTTCACCCCACAAACCCAGCCTCAGCAAGACTCTTCTGGACAGGACATCCTGGCACAGATATAGCCTCTGCCTTGGGATAAAGTATAGAAATTTGAATCTACAGTGTTTTTAGTGCCCTCTTTCACCTCCCTGCCATCTTGCGTTCCCATTGCAGTACCACTGGGAATCTGCCATTTTCAGATGAGCTATCTTTCTTAAACTATTTGGATACTGAGCTTCAATAACTGCACCGTGGATTCTTAGGAAATTCAATGTTGGACTCAATTCTTAGGAAAATTCAATTCTACATAAAACTGTGATTCTGTTTCCCACTCTATGATGACCTTTCTGTAACTAATGGCTCTATGTTTGGAACATAGGTTCCAGATCTTCCTTAGTTTTAATTGCCAACTGGTTCTGCCAAGAAAACAGCCAGCCTGAATCCTTGAGATGTGAAAATGAGCAAAAACATTTTTAGAAGCTGAGAGGTTTTTGCTGATACAGGCAATGTTTTTGTGCTTATCTACATTTGAGCTTCTTTGGACTTTAAAAAAAAAAGTGGTAAATTTGCTTTAAAGCAAATTATAATGATTCAGGCATAACTTTTTTTATTTTTACTATAACCACTGGTTTAAAGCTGCATGATGATGCAACAGGAATCTGTCAAAGGAATACTTAATGGACAAAAATATAAAAAGGAAATTTCTAGAAAGACACTGAGACTGAGCAAAGGGCCAATATTCTTAGAGTCAATGCCAATAAGTGAATATGTAAAGAACAAGAAGTCAATTAATACATTTAAGTAAAAAAGTTGAATATGAGAAGTTAGGACAGTAAAAGATCAAACTAGCTTCACCCTTCTAAGTTAGTTCTAATTTGAAAAGTGTAGATTCTATTAAACCAGCCAAGAGACCATTAAAATTGTCCAAATGGAAAACATAAGGACATATCCCAAAACTGTCAGTCATCCTATAAGTGTTACATTTTTGAGGGGTTTAGTAATGGAAAATTTAGGCTAAATAATGCAACCTGTATAGACTGACTCACATCATACAGGAAGAATATGTTAAGCCTAGTTCAAATGCAATTGAAATATTATATGCAGCATTAGGGGAGGAAAAAATGGAGGAATAACTTATATTCTATAGAGAACTGGGAGTAAAATGATTAACTTAAATACAAACAAGACATGAAATTAAAAAAAATAAATCTGTACTCCCATAGCTAAACACATCTCACACTGTGAAGAACAAGGGCCAGAACATACCTGAAGTATACAGATACCTTCATTTAAATGACAGTACCCACATCTACATATCAAAAATAGACGATGGTTAAGTTATGAAGTAATGGAGAGAGAACTGGTTGTGAGTATTCTCAGACCTTAGATTATCTGGTCCCTTTCATCATGAGCACCACTGTAAAAATTCTAAGTCACAGAAGTCCTAGATCCTTGTCATATCTGTACAGAGATCTTTGTACACCATTATCAGTAGAGTAGCATGTCAGTGCAATTGATTACACGACCCAAATCAGAATGTACTTCTGGAAGCCTTCCCAGGAGTTTACAGTAGTGGATTCTGACTCTTCTAATTTAGGACTATAACATTATATCCTGCATTAGAGGCTGAAGGCACAGAGCAAAGAGAAGGTTTAATTACAGTTCCTGTATGGAACACTCATAAATATTATGGCAAGGATACAGAAGTCAAGATAAGAAACCAAAAATGAAAAAAACTGCTTAGAAAATCACATCAGAAATGACATCCTGAGGCAGAGGATATTGATGAATAATAATAATATTTGACCTCAGATGGTATTGATGGTTCCAGCAAGAGCTGCAGAGATTGTTTATCATATTAGTCACTTCTCTGTGGCTTATTAGGAGAATTTTAATTCAGTCAGCTGTCCAGTACTAAACTCTGGCTCAAATGGTGTGATCTGAAGACAAGCATATTCAATAAAAGCTGTTCCAGAAGCATGTATTCTAGCAGCTTTGAGACAAAAGGAAGTAGAGAAGAAAGGCAGTAAAATGCATTGTCATCTGTTGGCACAAATATTACGTCTATTTTACTTTCCCTCATGGAACTATCCGTTTGATTTTTTTTTTTTCCACTGGAAGAATAAATATACACAGTTCTCTGGGGAAAAAGTACTGTAAATGGAACTGTTACTGAAATTGGATATTAAAGTCATAGTTCTAGAAAGTGAAAGACTTTGTTGCATATATTAAGGTTGCTCCAGAGAGTTCCAGGAACTTCTTAGATTTAAAGAAATAATGTTAGAAAGACCCTTTTTCATCTTTCTCCAGCTAGCACATGACCCCTTTCAATTCCAAAACAAGTTTCAAACACACAGTATGTTCTCCATGCCATTAGAACTGTGTCTTCTTTTCATTGTTATACTAGCTTTACCACTGCTGTAGTAGAGGTAAGCATATTACATAGAAAGCATAATAGTTCACTTTAGAATAATATCATCACATCTTAGTATGAATCTGTGCATGACAGTTCATAATGGGAGTTTCTAAGGTATGATGAGAAGGTGGAAAGAGAAAGCAAGGAGAAGGTGCTGTAATATCTATTCCAAGATTGGATTATTTGAATGAACATAAAAAGCATGAGCATAAATCTAGATCTACAATGGGAGTTAGCCACCTACATACACTTTTGCAGAGTGGATCCATGGACTATTTCTGTACTCTCTTTGGAAGCAGCACCTTAATGCACACTCACGTCTCCACCCAAGGAACGTGCATCAGCATCCACACTGCTGCAATCTTTATCAAGAGGGCACACTAGATGACTCACATTGGTTTCAGCTATAAAATTTTAGTGGTTGTAGATTATTATAGACTGTTATTTCTCATGCACTGATACTCAATAGCTGTCTCGGACACATCCTGTAATTGTGCCAACATATTGGGGTGCTCTCTGCTTCCCAAAGCCCTCAGCCACAGAGCACCACAGCCACTCTGAATTTGCTTTGCAGACATGTTGCCAGTGATTCAGATGAGAATGATGTCCTTCATGGTCATTCATTTCCATTCCAAAGCAGAAGAACCTGGATAAAATTTGTTAAGCAAGTCCTCATGTCATATGAGGGTAGACTGGGTGATGGGGATGTTTGAGTGCAATCTACCCTTTGCTGACTGGCAACTTTGGACAAATAAGATTAATTCCAACTCATGTGACAACAATCTTCTCAAGGCCTAGGACAAGCAAAAGCAGGTTTTCAGGATGACAGTGAATTTCAGGATGAGAATAGTCACAGTTGCCAGTTGTATGGCATACTCCTCCAGAGTTCCTGATCTAAGAAGGTAGTCATCAGCACTTCAAGCTTAGTCATTCCTGGCCACTAGTTTGGCCTGGGAAAATCTTCTCTTAAGATGATAGAGATATATGAAGACTTCCTGTACATCATCACTGACTCAATGATTTCAGAGGAATTCCTGTTCTCCTCCACTGCCTGGCATGATACAACTTCCCCAACTTTTTGGAGCCATAAATTGCATTTTATCACCAGTTTATCACCATCCTAGGCGACCTAGTTCTACAATAGGAGAAAAGGATATAAATCTTTCATCCTGTAGGCCTTTGTCAATGATAGAGGCTGCATAACTAGCTACAAAGGAAGGAATAGGATATATGTAATTTGCAACCTGGACTTGTTGTGTGGGAGTAGAATGGTATCCCTATTTTACCACATCAGGAATATTCATTGTGTCAGGTATCTGCCTGTTTTGCCTTCTACAGCTTTGTGAGGCTGCTAAAGATACTTTTGCCCTGACTAGCCACAGCAGAACAGGACCCTCTAACTCCCCTGTCCAGCACAGCAATAGGTAGTGGATCTGGATCCACTCCCATTACAGAAGAGCAGCCCAGAATGTCATCTGTACACATGTAACACAAAGGAAGACTGCAACAGACCTAATGCTAACTTCTGAGCTCCAGTAACAAGAAATATTGTTCCCTTTGCTTTTGCATTCTGCTAGAGTGCCAGCTATTTCTTGTCCCTGCCACTGTAGTCTCAGTAAGGGCTGAGTAAGTCTCCCCCGAGGTAGGTGGATATGAGGGATCTTGGTGCCTTTCTGGGCACTGATGGAGACAGAGGTAGGTGAGGGTTAACCTTCATAAGGAGATTTGCTGGAAGAAAAAGGGTTGCAATCATATCACGGTCATACCATGCAAGGAGATAACAGTCCTGACAAGAAGGCTGTTTATAAGACCCCACAGCACATTTTTGTTCTCAGTGTGCATGATACAGTTTCAAAACTAATGCATGGCTAGAAAAGCAGAGCAGAGCTGGGCCTAGGGCCTGCTTTGTGCCCAGGTACACAAATCAGCTTCAGATGCCTAGGAAGGATTATATTCTCTGATATCTATGCACATACTAAACGGTGTGCGTGGGCTGCAGTGAGCCAGAGTCACATTGTCCAGCTTGTGATGTGTTTTGCTGCCAGACAGAAGTGTCAGGCTGCCAAGCTGGCTCCTGCTATCCATTCTTTCCTAAAGAGGATATAGGATCTACATATATGATTATCCCATAGTTTCCCCTTCTGCTGTTGAGGAGGTTAGGAGAAGAACAAATGAGACTTTTCCAGAGCATTCTGTTGCTCCTGCAGGGCTATCTCCTCCTGAAACCATTAATGCTGGCAGCCTGAAGCAGTCACATTTGTCTGAGAAGCCTGACCCTCTTTCTCCTGTCAGCAGCATGAATGTCCACATCAATATGATCCCTGACGTATTAGTCCCTTTAGCAGATGATGTCACTGCTGTAATAGGCAGTCGTTCCAGGGCCTTGTAGGAGGACAGTGACAGCAGCAAGGTACAGGCACAGTATGACACCAAGTTCCTTCCCTTGAGTCATCGATTCCCTCAGCAGCTGTGGGCTCTCAGGCCTGGCTCTGCACTCTGGCAAGCTGGTTTGGAGCCCTTGCCCTGAACAGGGATGGTTATGGTCCCTCAGAGGTTGGCTCATGGCCTCCCTGGCACAGATTTCATGAAGCAGGTGTGGAAAACCACCCCAATTTTGGCTGGTTCTGATCATGGATGGGCACACACATGTGCAGCCTTGGGGTGCTTCAGTTTCACACCATATTATAGGCCAGCTCTATAACCATGACTAGGAGACATGAACATGAGTCAGCAATGTGTCCTGGCAGCAAAGACAAACAGCAAAGGACAAACTACATGTTTGGCTGTATTAGCAAGAGAAAGGCCAGCAGGTCAAGGGAAGTCATCCTTCCCCTCTACTCAGTACTTGCAAAACCACATCTGGAGTTCTGTGTCCAGCTTTGGACTCTGCAGTACAATAAAGACACTGACATCCTGGAGTGAATCCAGTGGAGGGTCAGCTAGATGATCAGGGCCTGGAGAGCACCTGGAGTATGAGGAGAGGCTGACAGAGCTGAGTTTGTTCTTTTCTCTGGAGAAGACAGGGCTATGTCAGGGCCCCATCCCCTTCTAGTTTAGCTGTTGGTGTTCAAGCTTGCTAGTAAGAGCTGTTGTGAAGACAAAGGTTTGAGAGCTGCTTTCAAGCTAAGGACCTTGCCCTTGTTCCCCTCTTGTGCTACACTGCATTTATATCTGCACCAATCTCTCACCTCCCTGATTCTGACTATTATTCCTGACTCAATGACTTGACTTTCTGGTTTGACCTTGGACCTGCCTTATCATTAAGGACTTACTGGGTGACCACCGGACTGCGGCTGACCCTATTCACCAGACTGTCGCTGGACCTGATCCTGACCCTGACTTGCTGACTCAATTTCCTGTCTCCTTGAAAATGATGTCACTGCCTCTGCCTGCCTTGCTGTGACTGCCTAGCTCCCTGTGGAATTAACCAGTGGCTAGCTCCACAAGGCTTGTCTTCCCTTGTGGAGCAGCCTGCCCTTGCTGCTCCCTGAGAGGCTAAGGGGAGATCTTACTGCTGCCTTCTTATCACTATCAAAAGGGAAGATATTAAGAAGATGGAGTCAGATTCTTCTCAAGGTCCACGGTGATGGGATGAGAGGCAACAGACACAATTTGTAACACAGGAAATTCCAATTAGATACAAGGAAAGCCCTTTTTCACCACAAGGACTGTCAAATATTGCACCAGGTTACCCAGAGAGGTTTTGAAATCTTCATCCTTTGAGATACTCAGACCTTGGCTGGACAAGGTCCACAGCAACCTGCTCTATTCAGATGTGCTTTGAGCCAGTGGTTCGATCAGATAACCCCTGAAAGTCCCCTTCAACCTAAGTCATTCTATAATTTGATGACTAGACATTATTAGCAGCAAATTTTCATGACTATAAAATTCAGCACATGGATACATCAAGTCATGGTTCTAAATTAGCTCTCTCCAAACATCACCAAAAACAGTAATAGAACCCCAAATGGATGCTCTGTCGCCCTACTGCTTTTTGTAGTACGGGAGCAAGGGTTACAACCCTTGTATGAGGCACATACTGGGATCCTTTTAGAGGACTATGTGTTGGCCAGATATGGTAGGACAGCATCCATACTGAAGACAGGCAAAACACACCAAAAGCACCAGCTACTCTCTGGACTCAGGCCAGGAGATGCCTTCTGTAGGATAGACACCCCCCCCCCCCCAGTGTGTTCACCAACATAGCAGCAGTACAGAAATTAGTGCACTAAGAGTCAGCAGCAAGACCGGGAATGGAAAAACATGACAACTCCCACAATATTCTATCTATTCAAGACATGCTTCAAGCACTGAAATGTTTGATCAGAACGTTCTTCATGTTGCGATCAGCACTAGAGAGTCAGTGCTGTTTTTCGGGGTTGCTCTTCTGACAAGAGCATGAGGCTGTCCAAATCCAGACGAGGGTGAATCTATTGCCACTGTGACTTCTGTAATCTATTTCAGCTCAGCCTGCAGAGTGGAGTGTGTCACAGTAAAGGAGACATTAGATTGTAATTAAACTGGCAATTAAACTGTAAATAACTTCAGCAAATAACCTCTTTTACTCAAAGAAAACTGTCAGGATTTTTTAGGAGAAGAAACTGCAAGAAAAATCAAACAAGTTCCACTTGAATTAGAGTACAAGACAAAACAAACAAAATAAATATTTTTCAAAAAGTCAAACGTGGACATTTTTATGAACCCTTGTAACACAAAAATGGCATGACCAGTTTCCATACAAAATCAATTTGGTCTGAGATGAAGCTTAATAATTTTCAGAGGGAAAGCCAAAGTCAAGAGCTAGCTAATAAAAAGGCTTAGCACTGAACAGGCCTTTTTAAACTTAGGAGGCACGACTGTTGCTCTAATAAATCCCTGAGGTTATTCTACAGATACCTTCAATTTATGAAGGAATATGATATATGAAGGAATAATGATTATAATGCCTTTCTGTGATTATGGTGTGGAAAGTGTGGGTCATAGATTCCAGTAGAAGGAAGAAAGTTAAGGCATGAAGGAGTCCACTGTAAATCTCAGAATAACTTAATCTAGGCTCTCATCTTTAGAAAGGACATTTTAATTTAGAGTTCCAACATCAAAGATCATAAGAAATCACCATTTCTTTGAAAACTTACACTTAAGGACAAGGAGATATTGGCCAAAATCCTTAAACTAATTAGTACTAAACACTCTTCTGGGCTGAACTTTTTCCTAGGATCAAATTATTGGGTTCTTAAGCTAGCAAGCTCTTAGTCTGATTTCAGTCTAGGCAAGGATGAGCTTCTAGTGATGAGAACCTTTATTATCTCTGTCCTAAATTGCTTTTAGTCTGTTTTTATCCCTTTCATTTTTTTTTTTATCCATTAAGTATCATTCCTGACTTATTACTTCTGTTCACACACAAAGAAGAATTAAAAACAAACTAATAACTTAGCGAGTTTTCCATTACTTAGCAGGGAACACTTCATTATTGTACTTACAGCAACAGAGGAAGAAATCATAATTCTTACTGCCTTCTTTACTTCTATCCCTAAGAGAGAAGCATCAATCCTGTTTCTTGCAGAAACAGGCCCATCTGTCCTTCCCAGTTCTCACAAGCCAATGAAATTTTAGGAGGACACTGGAGATGGGGAGATAAATTCCTTTTCACAAGATGGAACGAAATAAGAGGAGGAGTTTTACAGCTAGTCATGGGCTTGCTCCTGCCTCTTTTCACTGCTTCACTCTTATTGTGTACTGGGATGTGCACTGGGATGTTCCTCACGGCTGGGAAGAGAAGCCCATAAAAAGCATAGAATTATCTCTGGAGGTGCAAGTGGAGTTAAGAACTATTGCGTGGCCCTTGGTTGAGTTGACATGGGAGCCTCTAAATTGCTTGGTGTGGTGTCAAGGATGAAGAGGACAATTGTGATTGTCCAGATCATTTCTCACTAAGATTAGCAAAGTTATCACAAAATATATTCCCAGATGAACAGGTAATATGAAGGAGAAGGAAGGTAGAAGGAACAGTAACTAAAGTGGAGGTCAAAAACAAAAACTAGGAAGGAGATGGGTAGATTCTTATTCATGGATTTATGAGCACCTGGGGATGATGATAATGTTCACCAGCCATTGCCCCAGATTTAGTAAGCACTACTGAGGAAGGAAGAAACTTTGCCTCCAGTGTGCAATTGGAGTCTCCCTTCCCTTAAAACTTCATACGTAAGCTCAGGACTTGAATTAAAATTATTCATCGCTACATTAACTTCTTTGAGTCTGTAAGATACCTTAATTTATGGAAGACAGTATTCATGGAGACTGTGCTTTTAAGACAGCAGATCTTACTAGAGATTTATACCTGTGTAATTGTGAGGAAAATTAGGTTTGCTGGGTAGGATTTATTTTTTCAACTGCTTAAATTAAAAAAAAAACAAGAAAAAAAATTTTTTTAAGTTAACCTATTATAATGATTAAAAATTCAGTTTTGACTTGGATAAGTATCTACCAAGGTTTGTGGAAGTGCCATTTCCAGTGACCTTATCATCTTAACAACACAGATACAGTCACAGAGCTCTATTCTTATGGTCATGTAATTTGAAGGGTATGGCATATGCTATAGAAAAAACAGTACAGGAAACAAAACAAGCCTTTTAGTTTGCAAATAAAATGGTGCTGACAGACAGAACTGCCAGAAGTAACTAGTTTAGTATATTGCATATTGGCTAAAACTTAGCTATGAAGAAACTGCAATTAAAAATACTTCTCTCCTAAATATATTAATGACACATAATTTCTAGTTCATTCAGCCATGTGTTTTGTAAGCTTTCAGGCCCCAACAGTAGTCTAAACATAGGAACTGTACAGTGACTGCACTTCTGTAAGGGAAATATATACATTAAAAAAGGACAGAAAATATTATGAGATGGTGACTGCCATACAAAAAAATATCCTGACACTTTTATGTTTTGGTATTTTAAATACAAATACTAGGGAAATTTCTCTGTGCCTTTGAAAAAATGACTATGTGATTTAAATGCAAACAAACTCCTTGAAAATTTATTTATCCAGGCACAAATATTCAAAAGTATTGACTTCTGAAATCTAAAGCACATTAACTGGTTTTGTTCTCTAACAACTTTATCCCATTTTTTCTTCACATGGATGTTCTTGGCCTGCTTGCATACTTAAATGATAGAACTTGTCATGCTTCATGCCTGGGTTAGCCTTTTCGTGATCCTTGTTGTATGTCTGCTGCATGTTGAAGGTTTTGTGGAGCTCTCAAATTAGAGACATGAAATGCAGAAAGCCTGGAGCCTTAAGTTTTTATTTACATCTCAGTCTGAGTTAATGATGCCTTCTAATATATATTCACCCTCATTCTGCTCTCAAGGTGGTGTTAGTATAAGCATATTTTGCACTTACACATGCAATTCATCTGAGGCTAGCAAAACTGAGTTAATGTCATCCCTATTTTATAGCTAGCAGAGACAATGGAATGACAAGGATGTCTCTTATGCGTATTGTGACAATCGTGTATCCATTTGAAAAGACCTTGTTTAACTCTCAACCCTCTCCTCAGAGGTAACATTGACTGCCATTACAGAGCTCTTCCTCATGCTTCATGAAGGTCAGCACCACAGAATTAAATTAGAAATCCCACTTTCCATTCTTTTTATTACACGGTCATCCATATGATATATATGGTCACCAGTGATTAGAAATTTTACACTGGGGAAGCCATAATATTTATCGCAGTAGGGTAAGATTGGAGATTAATAGTATCTAGGCAACACTGGAATCTATGGTTCAGTAGTTCCTCATTTTATATACGAGATTCTGCCTGAAAAGAAAACCAGAACTTCAGTCCACTTTGTCCTACCCACTGTGAAAATGCTGTTTTCCTGAAGTACAAGTCTCTCTTTTTTTCTGGAGAAAGCTGATTTCCAAAGCAATGAGGAAGATTAGGAAAACATAGTTGTCAACCCAAAACAGAATCCCTGAACTAGGGGCACCATCTACAGGGGAACAGACCGACACTGACTCAGATATATCCTTGCATTACACAGCTGACATCTGTGCAAAAGACATGCAGGCTGGTTTGACTACACTTGAACACCCCCTCATAAAAGAGTATTTCCATTACCACTTTCATTTATATTACCACTGTATTCAGGAGCCCTGGGCACAAAGCAGGAGCTCTCTGTGTGAGGTACTACACAAATGCAGACCAGCAGAAGCCATTTCTGCCTAAACAACTTTTAAGAAGCAGCAGATGCATAGAGATCAAATGCAAGAAAACAACGAAATCAAAATGTCACATTGAGATAAATATCGGCCAGTGGACTAACAAGAACTCTTGTTCTTTGATTTTACCTTTTGATTTCTAACTAGAATGAAAAAAAACCAAACAAACCCACTTTCCTCCACTCCTTCTGTCCAACTCATCTCACACAATGCTCCAAAAATCATCTTCAAAGACAGATTTTATCTGACACACTTGTTTTTGTTAGCTGTGTACAGCTGAATAGTTACTCCAGTATTTATTTGTTTCACTGAAGGTTAATTCTCACTTTTGTGACTTAGCTTTCTCTCTTTGATTTCAACTGTTTCATGTTCTCCTGATGTAGACTTGACTTTCTGACTAAGAATATGCCTTCTAAATACATCATTGTCACCTGAAACTGAAATCAGTGGTGAGATTACAGTGTCATAAAATGGAATCTCAAGATTCTAGTTTTCAGGTGTATACACCAGCCCTGGGATACCCACTGTACCACTGTACAGTACCGAGTGGACATTTCATTTCATAAGATGGACAGTTTTAGAAACACCTACGCTCACAGAATCAGAATCTCTTTTTAAATGCTGTCCCATCTACCTAATGAAAAGATAGTTCCTTCGTCTTTAGGCATATGAGCTGCCCCAAATACTTGAGAATACAAAAGACAAAAAAAAAAAAAAAAAAGGGAAAAATGTGAATGAAATATAATGAGAATGAAGAACAAAATAAAAGCCTTTTTCTGGTAAAAATAGGTACCTGTGAACTTTGGCAACACAAGGTTGGTGAATAATTTGATCATGGCGATAGTCACAGTTCAATCCCTGTTAGTTTACAGCTCTAAATTCTGCTTGGTAAGTAAGTTAACATGCCATCAATATCATTTGCTCATTCGCCTACTGCCGATTTGCACTCATTTCCCATCTTGTACACCTAATTGTGGCAATCTGGATATTTGGTCACACAACGGCTGATGTATCTGCTCTTTATAAGCCATAAAACTTCTCTGGGCAGGCCTGAGAGTACTTTGGTTTCACTGGCTTCTGCCCAGGCTTTCTCAATGTTTATGGAGCAAGAAAGAGTCTCTTACTTTCAAAATTTAACTTTTATGGATCATATTACTTTCTAATCTTGAGGTTTTACCTTGAAGACAATAGTTTACAGGAAACAAAAATTAAAAATGGCAAAGATAAATGCTGCATTATTTCTGATCTTGCTTTTTTATTCAGATTCTTTCCAGATGCTCCTGTACCTCTGGCTCAGTCAAAGTTTAAATTAAAAACAAGGAATATGAGGGATAAATTGGAATCTTGTTCTTCATTAATACTTTACAGGATTCCTGACTGAACTTCTGAATGGTAGACACCATTTAATATCCTCTTTTGAGGCACTAATGAGCATTATAAAAACAAAACAGAACAGGTCTAACATTTTAGAACACAATTTCTTCTGGCTCTGCATATTTCTTCTTTTTTTCTCACCATAGGACATCTTCTCCTTCCCTGAACACAACTGGAAGACACAATAATAACAATAATGATAAATGCAATGATCTGTATTTTGTGAGTTTAGTGATTAGCATTTGGCTAGCACTTGAAACATTCATCTAATGGCTCCTGAGCTCTTCTAGAACTTCTTTGCCCATTCAGGACATGCATGTTCTCCCTCAACTGTCACAGCTTCTTTACGTTTAACTAAACACTATGATTGGACAGTAACTGCCCATTTCCTTGAGGATGCAGTACTGAAGTAAAACTTGTTTATAGGACTACAGATCTCTTTCTATATGAATAAGCTTCTGAAAGCTGGTCTGAAAGGAACCAAAGCAAGCAGAGTATGTGTGCTAAAAGGAATGAAACTTCTGCAGCATTTTTTTTCCAGTGCAAATTACCAATCTTAGAAAGGAGATTAGGTGAAATGTCTCCCATATAGCCCCTGTGTATGCTCTCCCACAGACAACAGATGAGAAAGGGATGGTCTACATTCTGCAGGGCTACTGCTAGAGCGCATTTATCTTCCTTACTGTCTGTACACTAGAAGAGGGCCATTGGGCCTAAATGATATTATTTCTATGCTCCAACACTAAGATAGGGTATGATGTGTCATGCCTTGTGAATGCAAGACTCCCACAGATTTCTGCCTGTGAGGCTCTTAGGAACACAGCATCAGGTCTATATAGTTATCAGCATCAAAATAGCTGTGTGGGTTTTTTTAATCTGACCAGATAAATGATCCTAGAGAAAATAATCACAGAGATCTGTTGTACTGGGAAAGAGAAATTACATGGGGTAATCTGGGCATTGGTGACCATACTGTTGCATGCACAGGATAAATTATAGCAGGTCCTCCTTTGTGCAGGTCTGGAACAGCTGACCTTTCCTTTCCTTTCCTTTCCTTTCCCCTTCCCCCCTCATGGCCAAACATAACCTTTTAAGAAAGACTAACATAATGGGACTAACAGACCTAAGATGACATGTCCAGCACAGACAGGATCAGAAAACATGTATTTGAACTGAGCTGGAAAAGGACTGTGATTTTTCAGAGGCAAATACCAGCACAAACGTATAGGTGGGGAACAGCAGGATGATGTTTCGTGGAAGTCAAAGTAAGTTGCTTAGTTCTGGATGCGCCTGGGAGCTTGAAGACTTTCTCAGCTGGCTGCTAAAGACAGCACGCTGAAGGAACGCCTTTTTGCCCACACTTGCTATGCATCATATTAAGCTATAATTTAGATAATTTCATGTTCAGTTCATGTGTGCTAAGTGAAACCAAGTAAATGGTTACGAAATACATTACTACTTACTAAAGATTTCTGAGAACAACTGCGATTCAGTAACATCCTATACTGTTGTGCATCAAGCATAGGCTGGAACCTATATATTTGGTTCCCTGAGGCCAACTAAAGGTTAGGGAAAACCAACATGTAAATATCACGGTGTTATTTTTAGAATTTTGTAAATAAAATTATGTTTTCCTCCTGTGACTTTGAGAACATACATGCAACAATAACAAGCTAAAGGACAAAGAACTTCAGCCTGCTGCATCTTTAAAAGCTAAACTTACATCTAAATCTATTCCCATTTCCCTCTGGATCCTGAGTAGCTCTTTATGTTATATTAAACATTAGACAAATAGGATAGATCTAATTAAAAGTTGAAGAAATGTGCCTCTGTTAATTGAATTTGTTACAGTCACATTTCGGGGAGACCAATGTTAATCAAAGCTCCGGTTCAGAGTGGATGGACCTAGGGAATTAAGTTCACCGTTACATTTCCTTACCTGAAAACGCGAGAAAGCCTGCTCCTGCGCAAGCCCAAGCGCCCCACAGCGGGACACCGCCCGGCTGCCGACGGGGCGGCCCCCTCGCCGCCGCTCAGCGCCGGCTGCTTGCTGGCGAGCCCCGCGCACCGGCCGGGGAAGCCCCGCCAACCACCCCGACGGCTGCCGGCCAACGGCAGCCCCGTCCACGCCCGCGGCGCGGAGGCAGCCAGGTGCCCGCCCCGCCCCGCCCCGCGCCGCCGCGCGGCCCCCGCCCCGACCCCGCAGCGAGCGGGCGGCCCCGGCAGCCATGCGCGGGGATCCCCCGCCCGCAGCGCGCCGCGGCCCCGCCCGCCGGGGCGGACGGGACCGCGCGGCCGCGGGATGGGCGCGGCCGGCACCGCGGCTCCACCCATAGCGGGCGCGGCGCCATTGGCTGGCGGCTCCAGGCTCCCCGCCTCCCAGCCAATGAGGGAGGCGGGCCGGGGGTGATGGGCTGCCTCTCGCGGGAGGGATTCCTGGAGCTGCTGCAGTGTGGTGGCGCTCCCGGCGCCGCGCAGCCCCCGTGCCGCCGCCGCCTCCGCCCTGCCTGCCCGCCCGCCACCGCCGAAACTTGCCGCCCGGCTCGAGCCGCCGCGGGGCGCCGGGGCAGCCTGCCCGCGCGGGGGCGGCCCTCCGCGCACCCCCGCGCCGCCCGTTGTGCGTCGCCGCCTCGTCCCCCTCCGCGGGCGGGCGGGCAGGGCAGGGCGCGTGTGGTGCCGCCGCCGAGGGCAGAGCGCCGAAGCACGGGCCGGCGCGCCCGCCCCGCCGCCAGGTAAGGCAGCGCGCCCGGGGGCAGCTCCCGGCCGCGGGAGGGCGGGGGGAGCACATGCTCCGGGGGCGGCCAACGGCCGCGGGGCGGGGGTTGCCCCCCCCCCCCCCAGGCCCTCGCGAGGGCGGCGGGCAGAGCGGGAGCCCCGGCCCGGTGCTGGCGGCGGCGCCCCTCTCCCGTCCTCTCCGCGCCCGCGGAGCGCTGCCCGGGGGCGGGCGGGCCGCGCCGGCCGCCATCCAAGTTGCTTCTCCCACCTGGCGGTGCCCGGCCCCTCCCTTCCCCGCGGTGGGGGAGGTCCCGGGGGTGGCAGCTGCGGCCGCCCCCGCCCGGGCTCCGCGGGGGCGCGCCGGGCTGCTCCCCCCCCGCCCCGAGGGCTGACCTTCCCTGCTGGCAGGAGGACAAAACCTCATAATTCTTGCTTCAATTCAATTCGATTCAAAAAAAAAAAAATCTCCATTACTTAGGTTATCAAGCTATTTATCTATTTATTTATCTATTCCCTCCCCCATGCGATTTCATTTTGCTTCCTCAGACATTATTTCCTTCATCTTATTTATACAACTTCATCACTGTGGCTTCCGATTGTATTGCGGTCCATTTCACGTGCGTGCACATGATGTGGATACCAGATCAATGCTCTGTTTAAAAGTTAAATTGGCTATCGAAAACTTCTAGGTAGAGTAGTTGGGAAGTGGTGAGGAATGTTAATGTTTCTTTTGTTTCAAGGCATGTGAAATAAAGATATCAAACAACTACCAGCTTCTAGTAGTGAGTATAGTAAGTAAATTAAATGTAGTCATTGGAATGAGCCTTTATGACACTTTCAACAATCTGTAATTCAATCATCTCTGATACAAGCTGCCTTTTGCTATTATTCATCAGACCCAGCTGAGTGATTTCTGTCAGATGGGAAGTGGTAGAGAGAAATCTCTAGGTAAATGTAACTGGAAAGCTTTCCAAGCGGAGTCCTAAATGAGCACAGAAAAACACTTGGCCACAATCTGGAGACAGATGTTGGCATCCAGATAAATCATTTCCTTTGATTGTTTGGAGGGGGGGATTGTCAAGTCTTATTTTCCTTAATTAATACCCATTTGTGAGTGAAAGGGAACTTGGTGCTTATGACCTTGTAAACTTAATGTAAAATGCTGTAATTCAATATTATTTCTCTGTCTTTCAAATACTATTTTCCATACAGAGGTCAGTACAGTAATTCCAGATACAGATATATGTTGTAGCTTGCAACTACAGGCTACTACTAATCAACAGCTGCAATATTGATCCTTCAAACAGCTATCCAATGTGCCAACTGTGTTTTATGTTAATCTGTTACATGCTGTTCAAACTGCATTATTGTCCGAGACAGTTATTTTTATCCTGGAAAAAGAGAGGACAATAGTTGTAGACCCAGGAGGCGACTCCTCTCCCTGGTGGGTTGACATCTAGAGATACAGACGATCAATTATTTTAGGAGTGACCCTGAAAAGCGGGGGGAGCTTTTGGGTACAAGGACAAGGGGGCAACAGATTGATTTGCCTTGTGAGTATATGAATTGGCATCTTCAGCCATGCTTGAACAAACCTGTTCAGAAAAAGTACCAGGAAATTCCACATGTGTTTAGAATAGTATTTTCTTGCCTATATTGGAAACAAATGACCTGATTTTTATGTCTCGGAGTCGTATATATATATTTTTTTCCTCCCAAGTATTTTTGCAGTTGTAGTTCTATTAGTAGTGCCCAGGGGAATATACTTTAATGTGGTCTATTACTTGGCTTGTGTTATAGTCACTCAAAATTTGCGTGCATGCAATTCATAAATTGAAAACTATATGGCTTAAAAACATGGTGTAGGCAGCCTGAGTGAGAAGAGATGATTTTAAAAAAAGAATCACAGGGCAGAAGATAATGACATACTGTAGGAAATAATCATGCTCCTGCACTTGCAAAAGCATGAAATGTTCCAGTGTAGCCATTTCATACAAGCCCAATTTTCCTTCGCATTAAGAGTGCCTAAGTGAGCCTTATTAATGTTTGATGCAAAAGATGCTAAATCCATTTTAAGGATTGATACTGGAATTTAAAGAGGTAGCTCACAGATTAACAGTGCAGTTCTATCACTTCCACCCAATAAATATAATCACTTACCATGTATACCGTAGCAGTGGAAATGGAATATAGCATTCTCTGCAACAGGGTGTCTAATGACAGACTAGAAGCCCTTTTAAAACAATAAATATAAAACAATATTTGGTTTACAATCCAAAACTTTCTCCTATCTTACTGGTAACGTAAATCAGATGTAAGAACCCAGAAAACACTCAGCTTTGATTGACATAGTAGTTTGGAAGGTGTAAGATAAAGGAAGATTCTGTTTGTCAGAAACCTAGGGAAAAAATCTATACTAGTTCACCTAGCATAAAGAGAACAGAAACATAAAATCAATTTTTATGGTCTTTTGACAGGGTTTGCTGTAATATATAAAAAGTAGCTTAGGGTCTTAGCAGAAGTTTTTAAGCCACTCAGCCTTATAGAACTTTAAGTTAATTGATGTTTCCTTACATAAAAATGAAGCTCTTATTTAGCATATTGCAGTTATTTCTTATCCATTCAGCAATCTGATTGGTTTAAAAAATCCTTATGCATAAATGTGTGTATGTATAGATATATATATGCATATTTGAACACACAGATACTCAGATATTACTGGCAACTGAGTTCTGAGTAAAAGAGTGTATACATCCTTACATTACCTGCTGTGGAAGAGACATCAAAGTTTGTAATACAGCTGAAAAGGAGAAGAAAATACTTCCCCATATTCCAGAATAAAAGCATGGAGATATTTTTATGCATGGATACCATGATCTCTTTCCCTCTGCTGGTGATGCCCATCTAATTGTGCATTTTCATGAAGAGAAATATGTGATCATTTGATTTACTTCGATTCTCTATAGAATATGTTTGTTTTAAACATTACTCTGTATCTAGGAAGAAGCTTAATTAGAAATACACATAAGGGAGGCTTGTTAGCCAACTATGAATTTGTGTTTACCACTGACATTTACTAAAGATACTTGAGGTTAAAATAAAAGCATTTGCCAGACTGAATAAACAAAGTGTTAAGTTAACAAATATTTTCAGGATTGTTATGTACAAAAGTCTTTGCTAGAGTAAGCTTTACTCCTTTGTAATACGCTCCAGTAAGAGAGGGGATTAAGAAAGGTTGTGCTGTTATATCTTTTATAAAAATACCAGATACTGAAGCAGAATGCATTAGAAAGAGGACAACTGACAAGGGCTCTTCATAATTTAGTGTGGTGAGAGGATAAGAGCAGGCTATGGGCAAGCTTTTTGAGGAAGTACATGGACTAGAGGAGCGATTTGTACTAGCAGTGTGTGGAAAAAGTTGTCTCATTAAATCAAAATTATCTTTCTGCATGAAACATATAATGACTGAAGGCAAGAGATGGACTGTGATAAAACTACTCCCTTTGTACTATTTTTGATAGCTGTCCCATCAGGACATTTTAGATTAATCTCTTTCTCTCTCTCTCTCTCTCTCTTCCCCCCACCCCCCCCAGTGTTTTAGTGAGTAGCATGTCCAGGGCCTTTCATTTACTTAAGAGAGGGTTGAGCATTTTTCTTACCTTTGGGGGGGGGGGGTCCCCCCCCCTCCCTTTTCCCATTATATCTGAAGGTATTTCCCTGGAATTGCAGACACTGAACACTTCTCCCCCTCCATCCTAGAGGGAGTGATACTGTCCCCTTTTATATTCTCAGGTGCCTGCCAGTGCAGGATGCCACTTTCTTTTCTAGCTGCCCCTAAACATGCTGGGAAAAATGTGTTAGAACACAAAGTAAATGGAATGCCTCCTATGCAGCATAATAAAATAGTTATCTGAGAAGCTACTAATATTTATATGGTTCTTTAAAATGGAAGACTGTACAAATATTTAAAAAAGTAATTAGAAATTATCTGAACAAACTATCTGTTCTTCATTAATTCTGAAATATTGTGTTAATATAATTAATTCTGCAAAATAATCTTTTATTTAGAAGTAGCTAAAAATAATTTGGTTATTTAACTATGTTGGCTGTAAGATTTCCAGATGTTATTGAGGATTTATGGAAGTGTACTGTGTACACAAGTGTACTGTGATGGTTTTAATAATGTAGCCATGGTTATAGTGACCAGGTAGTACAGCTGATAATACATGCCTCAAAGCTGCTCAGTGGTGATTTAATGAAGTTGGTTATAAACCTATTTACCAGTTCTGCTTTATACTTTTTATTATAAGAATATTTCTTCACTGTGTGTGGTTGAAAATCAATGTAGCAACTGCAATATGGGAAAGCTGGCAACTGTTACCAAGCTTGGCTCTGAGATATAAGATTAGTAGCAAAGTCCCTCATCTCCCTGTGTTTGGATAACCATGTAGATATGGCAGCTGAAAATAATTGCTAGTGCTTTTGTGCAAGTCTTGGATAAAACTCCTTGACAAATGGTTTATCTGATTCAGAACCCTGTCTCTTAACAGTGATCATATTTTTCTAAATACCAGAATTAACAGTGGGACATTAGGCCTAACTCTCTCTATTCTGAATATATAATGGCTGCTTATAACAAGAAGGTTTTTATTAATTATACTTTTTACTTCTATTTAAAGTTATAGAGAATATTTTCATATTGATTTAGAACTTCTATTTAACTTCTGTCATCAAATCTTGGTGTATGAAGGAATTTTTGGAGGCTTGCGTAAAAATCAAAAATAATGGAAACCGTAGAGTGGTTTCATGTCACTATGAACCACTGTCATAGGAAAAAAAAAAAAAAAAGCTCAACTACTTGCCAGTATATTATTTAAAGATGATAGTGTATTTCATCCCAATCAACATAGTTTTAAGGAAAACATATATTTTGTTGAAATCGTAAGTTTTGTTGATGCGTTTTGAGTTTTATAAGATGTTTAGTTTAGCTTAGGATGATGTTCTGATTTTAAAAAATAATACTGTCCAAAGGCACCACTGTCTATGTAAACTGATTTAAAATTTGTTTACTTGATTGCAAGCAGCAGTAAATGAGGAATCTCCATCTATATTATTCCAACTCTATTACCTTTAACAGTGATCTGGAATAAAATACAAAATCCATAAGAACAAAATTGACACAAAAATCAGAAGTGATTAGTAAAGTTGGGAAAAGTGCTGTTATAGACTGAAGTCAGTCTGTGTCTCATCCTAATTCATCTGAATGTGTTTTTTAACAAAGTGAACTGTGATACTTCTGCCTACTTGCAGTTAAAAAAGAATAAAAAAAGCCTTTTTTTCCTGAAAGAGTAACTCTGGAAAAAAGATTCAGGGACTATATCCAGTAGAACATCAGCTCTCTTTGTCCTAAAGGAGCAAAGAAGCCACATGCAATCATATATACCAAAGATTTTGGAGTAGAAGGAGAAGGTATTACTTTTGCAGGTTTCACTAGTTACTAGAATGATGTGCTTCACTTCAAGAAGGATGCTGGAAAACTAGAATTAGAGACAGTGAAGTGGAGTGACTTGAGATTTGCCAAATATGCCTCTTAATGAGAATCCAAAGAGCTTGGCACATATAGTTTTCTGAAGAGAAAGCAAAGAGCTTCCTCGATTCCTACATATTGAAGAGCGTGCTAATATTGCAGTGTGCTTTCCTAGCTGGCAGGTCAGGCAGCAGCCTCGCTGGGCCTGTGTGCCAGGAGAGTTCGGGCTAGAATAAGGTATCTGGCTTTTATCAGTCAGAGTAGCAAGAATATGGACCAGCTTACTGAGGAGATGGGGAATCACTTCTGCTCAAAGTGTTTTTGATCAGTATTTCATATTTTTGTAACTGGATCAAATAGAAGTCCTGGATTTGGTATAGAAATTGCTCGGTTAATCCATGAGAACAGACTAGATAATTAGCTGTCCTGGCCTTAAAGATCAACCAACCTGTTGAACTTGCTCTCGTTCAGTCTCTCAGATAAAATCATGTATTTTGTAAAAAGGTGGTGTGCCATGTTGTTATTGTAGTATGAGAAGCTTTGATCTGAACTTCTCTCAAGCTGTCACTGTATTTTATAATCCTATTTTGTCCCACCTTACTGACAAGTTTTTTTTTTTTTTGTTTTTCTCTTGCATTAAGCTTTGCAACCTGATTTAAAGGCCATTGAAATCAATTATTGTTCTTCCTGTTTACTTCAACCTAGCAATGTCCTAAAATCTACTTATTAGGAGTGTTTCATTGTATTTATTAATGGGAAATCCATTTAAAATGAGAGTGCTGCCTGTTATTTGTTCAAATGTTCTTACATAATTTGGAAGTCATTCGTATGTTATCTGTTCCATTTGCTTTCTTGTTTCATTTTACTGGACAGTAAATAAATTAATCACTGTGTGAATATTGAGAAGGGATCGTTTGCTTCCACTTTCTGTTTGTGGCTTAGCCAGTTTTTAATCCATGATGCAGCATTGCCTTTCTCTCTAAAGAGCACAGTCTCTAGTGAGAGACTTCAGTGTGTTGGAGAAGCCTAGCATATCTATTGCTGAATCTTTAGGCTTTGGGTTTTTCTCCTGAATTTACATGCTAATTATATATCTACTTACAACCAATATCATGTGTCTGATCAGTCTGGCTTGTGTAAATATGCCTTCTTCAGTTTGCAGATGCCCATCAGTCAGGTCCAAACCTGTTCTGGAGCTAGCCTTACAGGTAGCAATTGTCATGCCTGGCATCTGAGGCAGGACACTTTGTATGGTGCATACTACTTTGCACTAGGATAAATTTATCTTAGCTAGAATCTTCCATATCCTCTTTCCAAGTGTCAAGCCATAGATTGTTAAGTGCTGGTATTGGTAATACAAGCACAAAACACAGTTCATCATAGTTGTTTTTCACATGCTAATAACAAGGAATTACCTTGTGTTTGCTCTTTGAATTCAGCTTGCTCAGTGCTACTAGTTAGAGCAGTGAAACAACAGAAAATTGTTCATGTGACCTTGACAGAGGTCAGTTGCTTCTTCACGATATGCTGTAGCTGCTTTAAGGCCTTCAGTACTCTTATCTTGTGTATTTGTTTTATTTTTATAAATTATACACAATAGTATTGAAAGATTATTCTCTGTATTAATTTATCACTTATCTTAGTGAGAAAATGCTGAAACAAAGTCTTAAAGTAAAATCATCTGTGGCAAAAAAAATGATTGAAATCATGGGCTGTGGTTCTTTCTTGCATTTCTCATTTTCAAAATAAATGTCCACTTTTATAATGACTTAGACTTATTTTAATATTTAATATGCAAATAATGGCTTTACAAATTGTACACTGGCTAATAATTGTGAGCTGTTTACTCTAGAATAAGTTACTTCTCATAAATATTGACACAATCCTGTATTAGTATAGATAAGCTAGGTGGAAAACTCGCTATGAAAATCAACATCTTAGAAGAATAATGCTAAATATTTCTAGCTCAATACCAAGCAGCTGAAGAAGTCAGAATTCTGAACTGAGCACTCTTTATCCAAATGGTGTCAACTGGCTTCCAAAGCAGCAACCAGCCAAGTGTTCACCCGACGTAATGAATTGGACTTCTGCTGGCATAATAGAGACCGTCTACTCTGTCTGCTATTGAAGGACTCGGATATGTCCCTAAAGCCAAAATTTGTTTCTGCATTTCCAGATAGCTTATGGATCTTTGTAGCCATCAACCAGACTCCAAAATGTATTTATTGCATATTGGTGAAGAAACAGATAATCAGTACTATTTTAATGTAACTTGTCAACTTGTCTCTAGTTATGGCTTTGGAATTTCCTTTTAGTACCAACATGAAACTGGGACCCTTTAACACGTGTTCAGTTCCCTTTGCTTTGGATTGAAATTTGACTCCTAGTAATGGCTCTGCCTTTCAGCTACTTTTATTTTAAAACAGCATGAGAGTTCAACAGTGTTAAGAACTGATTTAGCAGAAGAAAGCTAAATTACTTGCTGGAATAAATTGTCATCTGGTATTCCCTTAGTCTGTGGTGTTATTTCCCTCTCCCACTCAGTTTTGTGACCTTTTTGTGTGATGGAGAGAAGTAATCTCTTCTGGAAAAAACTCTTAAGTTTGCAGTGTGTTGGCTTTGGATGTTTTCAAGTAGGTGAAAGAGTGTGAAGTTAAAAAGATGTTATAAGGGTGGACAAAAGGACATGGGACATGGAGTGAGTACCAAGCCTAGTTGAAGATATAATCACAATTTATTAGATAGTTATATTATTCATTTTTTTCCCTTCCATTAGGCTAAAATCTGCTTCCATAGGTGCTATTAAGATAAGTGTATTGATGATTATGAATAGCTTAGAAATTATGCTGATGAGGCAATATAAGCACTCAGACTTAAACCATAAAAAATACTAGTTCAGCCTGTCCTACTTACAGCCATGGTGTTAATGAAGCCACCTTTAAGTATCTTAATCAGGCTTAGAGATAATTATGTTGAATGAATTCTCAGTAAAAAGTTTGAGAGGCATATTGTAAATAACTTGACTAAACAATAAGCACAGTTTTTTCTTGTGCCCTAGTGCTCTTTTAAAAAAAAAAAAAAAAAAAGGAAAAAAGAGGGGGATTTTTCTACTTAAAGGGGAAACTTTTTCTACTCTTAAAGGCTATTAGCAAGTCCATTGATTATGATCAGTCAGGTCAGTTTGAGTGTGTGAGCTTTCTGCGTATGTCTGCAATTGCAGTGGGACTGGGAGGAACTAAAGGCAATGGGCTTAGTAGTGAGGCATGTGAGTCGAGGGCCTGAATGTAAGTTGTTCGACAGTCAAAAATTCTGTAGGTGTTGGTGCTGAGATAAAGGTGATGAGCTCGCACTACCTACCAGCGTTGGAACGTAGTCTCAGCAAGCATAACAACATGAAATAGGCACGTTCACTGTAGGCTCCAGCATCACTGCAAAGGTACATACAGTCAAAGCAGGAGTAGTAAATACGTGTGTGGGGGTGTGCTTTTTTTTTCTTCTTCTCCCTAGGTAAGGTGCACAGAGCTAGCTTGAAATGGGCATATGCACTGAAACTTTGTTTCTTGTTGCAAAGCAAGGAACTGCCTCATGCCACAGTGCTTTTTTCCATCAGACTTGCTGTGATGTACATCCAGTTCTGGCTTACTTAAATCAGAATTTTTGTTATGTATTTCTCTGTAAATAATATTTTCTTTGATTACATAAAACTAAATTTATGGGATGTAGTTCAGCTTGTTTTTTTGTTTGCTTTTTTTTAAAGCACATATGAATGAGTTGGAAGGTTGCATGAAAGCTCAGTTAGTGTCACTATCACTTAAAATAAGCTTAAAAGCCTAACTTCTTTTTGCCTTGACATGTTATTGGAAAATGAAAAACATACTTAGGTTTTTTTCATAATTTTTTGGCAAGCATATGGTGCAGGCTTCTCCCCCCTTTTTTTTTTTTTTTTTTTTGCATGGAATAAAGAAAAAGAATAAGGGGTGATGGCTCACCTCTCCATGTCCTTTGTTAACACTGTGAATTCCAAATATGGGTTGTAACCAGTGACAGCTGTTTCATCAAGAAGAATTACCATGTTTGCAAGAGGAAGTATTTACTTTTCAATCCCTTTAGAACAGGGACTGACATATCTTGTAATGTGTTTATACTGTGCCTAACATAATAGGAGCCAGATCTCTGACTGAGGATGTGGCATGTTGTTCAAAACAAATAATAATTAGCCCAAATGCTGAAAAAGTGCCATTATTTAAGGCCACCAGAGATCAATAAACAATTCATTGCTGTAACCATATCAACTGTCTCCATCAAGAGGGTTTTTTATTGTATCACAGAAACCTCATACATGAAAATATGCGAACATTCCTTGTCTGTTAGGCATTCTTAAATATATTTATATTTTGCTAGTCATTAAGGCTGTATTGTTCATACTAGAGCCCTGGGACACTGGATTCAGAGCTCCCTAATTAGAAACTATGCTGAGTTACTCTTTAAAACCGCTTTACCCTCATCCTACTGTAAATGTAAATCCATTAGTTTTAAATCAAAACAAAGGCTTCTTAATTGGGTTTACCACTTTCCAGGTGAAAAGTGGGTAAAGTTTTTGGCTTTCTTGCAAAGAAAACACTTTTAACATGTAATGCCACACTCACAGCTGAGACTACAATTGTTTGCAGTAGGGATGGTACAAAGGGGCTGTATTTTAGCCCCATATGGCCAGGAGGGAATTTATCTGGTATAAAGCAGATAAACTGGCTCTCTACTGGGGAACTGATGTAGCAGAACTTTGATTTCCTCCATCATAGAAACCTTTAGAAATTGTTTTCTGGCCTGAAGTAGTTAGTTCCAGCTCCAGTAATACTTAAAAAGCTAGTTTATCTGCCTAAAGCTTGATGCAGTTATTAGAGACTTCTGCTCCCTTTTTCCATAAAAAGTTGGATACAGGAGAAAATCTAGTCCTATGCTGATACATGATATCAGAAATGGGTGAAACAAACTGAAGGCCAAGACTTAACTGCCCTGATAGCCTGTCCTGAAGGTAGAACTGAACTGATGTGAAGACTTCAAGTAAAGATTTCAGAGTTATTTTTTTCTGAATAACATTCACAAGTCTATATGCATCAAGAGAGTAACTTATACTATGTAGGACCCAATCAAAGTCACACAAGGTAGGCTTCATATGTGTCCTATTGATGTGGTGAAACATAAATTCAATTTGACAGATGGGGATCAATGGCAGAGGGAGATTAAGGATGAGATTCATCTAATTTAACTTTAAATACCCTCAGAAGGTGATTCATTTGACCTACTGTAGGCATCGGTCTTAGCAGGAGATGGACTGCTCTCTGGAGATATTTTTTCCTTTCCAATGACTGTAAAAAGTCTGGGATCACTAGATGAGACTTAATCAGCTAATATTTAGACACCTGACATGGGACATCTGAATTGTAAATGTTGTACCTAAGGCCTCATTGGGGAGCATGTGGCATGACTGAAAACTGACCCAAGATTTTCTGAATGCCAATTAACAGCATTAATCAGAATAGTATCTTTTCCTATAAAGAGGAGAACTAGATTCTGTGTTGATAAAGCTAATGCATGGCAGATGTTTACAATTTGATTTTTACAGTTGCAAATAAAGTAACTGGACTGGGGGGGGGGGGAGGCACGGCAGCAAGGGATAATAATTGGAAGTGCCCAGTTAGGGTAAAATTATTTTGCGGCAGTTTATATTACTATATTTGATTCATGGGAATGTCTGCCTCACTATTGCATCAGCTTTACTGTGTAAGAGATTAGGTTTAAAAGAATATTCAGAGCTAAATTTGCATGTTGTTTTGCCTTATAAAATAGCCAATGTGTCTGTTTGCAGAATACATGCAGAGATGTCAGAGAAGAACAAACTTTAAGAACTCCGCTTGAGGATGTAGTAGTAACTACAACTTTACTATCAGCTCTGTAGAAAGTTGGACAACTTGTCAGTAAAACCTTAAATGAAGGTCCATTGTATTGGACACAAGTATTTTATGCATATATTGATGGCTATGGGCAGCTAGTTAAAGCCAGTCTTGTCCAGCTGCCTGAACTGGTACAAGTGGGTTTGTATGAAAGGAAACACCTTATTCTTATGAATCATAGCAATTAGGAAGTATTTTGATTCCTGAAATGTGCACGCTGAAGCCAATGCAGAGAGTGCTATCAGCTTCCCTAGGCTTTGCATCTTGCCTGAAGTGGACAGGGAACCAAGCAGATCTGCACAAGTGGTAATGATAGCAATAATCAAACCTGGCGAAATAAGGAGATGCTTGTTGCAGCACCTTTCCTCTCATCAACAAAGCTCAGATGTTGCTAGAGTGTTCATTTTCCTTTGCAGATCTGCCATAAGTTTTGCACCTAATGCAGACTCAGTGCTTTGGAGTTAGCTTGGATCCGCCTTGCTTGCTGCCTTCTTACCCTAACATACCTTAAAGCTATAGTTTTGGTGTGGGTTGTGACTGAGAGGAAGTCATGTTTTCTGAGCAGTAGCACAGAATCTATTTTAATAGCTTTGTGTAATTTGCACCTAGGAACCTGCTTGGATGATCTTGGTTATATGTGACCTCCTTAAATTCATGGCATTGCATTCCTTTATAAGGGAATACACTGTGATGTTAAGGCTTCAGGGTGTGTTTTAAAAAAAAAAATTCTGTGAAGTGCTAGAAAAAATACAGGATGGGGAAAACTCTGCTGTACTGAGATAAAACAGAGAAGCTAGCAACATAAAGAATAAAGGATATATATTTTAAGCTTATGCAATTCCTTCCCTTAAAAATTGGAAAATGGCTGTTGTTTCACAGTACTGTGTATAGTAAAAATTGTATCTTCATATTGGAACTTAAGTAGAGTGTCAAATTAGAATGGTCTAGGAAGAAAAATTTAATACTCCCTGAAAAATAAAATCACAGCAAAATAGTCATCTTATTGATATCATGGGTTGCTCACTTGCATCTTCCTTTTAGTTAACAGCTAAATATCCTGGTTTTGTAGCTAAATGAACCTTTAAGCCAGACATCAACTATATATAAATGCAAAGTAGTAGGTTCAAAATCTGTCATGCTATCAGAGTACAACTATTTTCTCTACAAATATGGAAATTCTCACTTAACTGCATTCTCTCCCTGCCCTACTTTTTCTATATGTTGATATTCACCCATGTAAAAGAGGCTGATTATATGTTGGCCATTGTATAAATAATGCAGAAGTTGTCGGTAGCAGAGGAAAACTTATTTCAGAAATCTGATACTGAGTAGGGGATTAAAATCACTGTTTAATGAGGGAAATGATCTTTGTTTCTGTCTCACTTTGTTAAAATAGGGTTAAAAATAGTGTTAGCAGTTTTAATTCCTTTTTCATCATCTGAGGACTGACTTTTATTAATAATCCCAGATCAATTTTCCATCAGGGTATTTTGCTCTGCAGTATTGTCCCTTTTGTTTTTTCCAACCCTCTTGAGAATACACATGACATCTTTCCTCTTGGTTCGGAGGTGAGGAATATTTGCTGATCAGAGCTGGAGTTGATTGGATGCTATGGGACTACTGCGAGGCTCAAAGAAAAAATGCATCTGTTGTCCCTTGGCTTTATGAAAAACATTCAGAAAATACAGTGCAATCTGGAGTCAGGTTACCATGAAGTAATCTAATTAGGCTCCTTAAAGGTGGACTCTTGAAGTTCAGGAAAGGCTGGAGTTGGTTCTTGGTAGCATGTTTTCAATAGAGCCAAGTCCAAATAGTTGCTGACACAGTGTGATTTGGAGATGGCTACCACGAAGTTGGCCTTTGCCTCATGTAAATCATGTATTTATTAGTGTGGCTTATTGACTGCAGACTCTTCTGTGACAAGGCAAAAATCTGACCCCAAATAATGTATAGTGTTTGACTACTTGTTGTTTTTCCTCTTCCAACTGATGTTTCTCTTGAGTATTATTCTGAGACAGAATGCTGTGGCCTTAAATTTGTAGTTTTCTGTAAATAAACATTCAGAGGGTCTCATCAGCCTCGCAGAAATCTTCAGTAACTCTTGCTAGACTACTTGTCTGTGGTGTCTGTGATGCCTCTGTTGAAGGCATCAACATCAGTCTAACAGCATCCTAGCCTTACCTCACGTAATTGACTCTTGGTTTTCGAACAGTGGTGCTCTTAATGTGGTTGTTAGTCGGAGAGGTATAAAGGGAAGATAAAGAAAATACTGCGTCTTCACTGAGGCTTAAAACAGGAGGGCCAAGGAGATAAGCAAGTATCTCCTCATTTTTTTGATCAGGGAGCTCACATTTTCCTTGTTATCTTTACTCTTTCATGATTGAGCTGTTTGTTTCCAGATGGCTTCTATGCATGCAAGGGCTGGGACACGCATTGTCCAATCTGTTCAGCTGCAGGCCTCTGCCATCCAACAGAGCCCAAGGTGCTGGACGCTTTAGCAATTTTAGACTAGTTCAGTGGCCCATCCTGTAGCAATTACTCTGGTGCTTTCATTTCCAAATAGGAAACCTTTGAAGTAGCTTCCTTTTGTGGAAGGAAGATTCCAAGGTTCAATTGAAGCCAAAATGCAAAAAAGTGCAAACGCCTATCACCTTTCTAATGAAATTGAATTTATCAACACTTCTAAAAGTGTCCACAGTACACAAACATTTAGAGGGTTTTTTTGGTGTGGGTTTTTGGGGGTTTATTTTTTATTTTCTCCAAGTGGTATTTTCATACTGGGTTATTTTTTCCCGTATGCTATAGTGGAGATGTTCATAAATGCAACATTAGATATGTCAGGTACAATATGTAAACAATTGTGTGTGAGTTTTTTCCCCCTGCCCTCCCCACCTCTTTTTCTCCACACTTTTGGTACAAGTCCTCACCAGAGAAGGGAAAATACAAAGTCAGCATCATGTGTTAAAGGGTAAAACTTTTTTTTTTTTTTTTTTTGAAAGTGCAAGTATTGTTTTCAGATTGGTTTTTACCTTTGGCTGTGCTATGTCTCTTCAATTTGGATGCTTTTCCCCCTACATCTTCACCTTCCAGTTTTTCCCCAAAACTTTTTTTTAACTGTGTGGGAAAAATATAATGAAACACGGGTACCAGCAGTAAAGCTCTGATTAGAAGGCAAATAGACAAATAGCGCTTAACATACTGGAAAGGCTAAATGGATGTCATGTATATAATGAAAAAATAACTGTCATTAGTACAATAGACAAGATGATTAGATATCACCCTATTGACTCTGTGTTTATTGCTTTGATTCAGTGGGTTAATCAACTGTTCTTTACTGATTAAAGTCTGGATTTTTGAGTACTGCTGTTCTGTTCCCCCAGAAAGCATGGTGATTATGATGGGTAAGCACTGAAGTCTCTGTTTTAAGGCACTCATTCTAGATGATACTCAGGGCATGTGAACCTCCGAACCTCTGTAAATCCCTCTGAGGTAAAGGTAATCTGTGCAAGTGAATGTGTACTCCCATTAAAAAATAAAGCTTACAGAATAAAAGCCTGAGATACTGTCATTACATGGCTACTGTGTGTAGATTTTTTTTCTGGTAAGAGATCTTGGAAAACCTTGACCACATCTAATAGTTGGCATAAGAGAAACGTGTCATTTCTGAGCTGAGAATCTCTTCGGACTACACATCATTGATATGTCTGTTTATAAAAGTATACTAGAGTGATTAAGAGAGAATTCTATGAAATATTTCAAATGGCTTATGAAAAGGGGATCATTCTTGATTGCTTTGTTTTCCAAATAACTTCTATAAACTCCTGTTATACTTCGGTAGATGATTACTGCTTTAGTCTAAGCAATACTATTGAACCCTATAATTTCTCATTATGGTTTACTAGCAAGTGTGTATGTGTTTTTCTGAAAACTGGAAAAATCTTAACTATCTGTCCATTACTGCTGCAAGATTTTGCCTCAGGATTTTCTTTTTTTAATTTTCTAAATTTTATGTTTAGAAACTTCCACTTGTGAATCAAAGTTGTTTTAGCTCTTCCATAGCTGTGTTAAAAATAATAGCTGTAAATGTGTAAGTTCAGATGGCTATCACATCGAATAGCTGCAAGAGGAAGTCGAAGTCCCATGTGAGAAATATTGTCATGATCTGAATGCTTCAGAGAATGCCGAAGGTTGTTTTACTGGTATTCAGTATTAAAGAGTCTGGGGGAAAAAAGAGCTTTCAGAAATAAATTTCTGTTTAAATGGTTTGAGTTTCTCTCTGTTCAACAGCAGAAAGCCAGTCACTCAAATTACTTGGTGACATTGCTGAACACTTCAGTCATATCAGTCTCTGTCACAATGAGCAGTCATTTCTCAATTCTGCATGTTGCAAAACCAGATAACCCTCTGAGTTCCTCTCTTTTATACTTATGAAGAATAGCGTTGCACAAACTAGTTCGTTAAAACTCTCAAATTCCAATTATGCATGTAATTGGGATTTCAGATTTCTATACTTGTGGAGTGGAATTTCTTAAAATTTTTTGCTGAAAACTGAACAAAAATACTTTAGGGTCTTGAAGATATAAGTAGTTCGTATTCTAAGGATGTCAAAATGTCATCTTTTTCCTGCCTCTCTTACATATTTTGACTTTCTGAGCTGATTCAGTTGTATCATTCATAGAAATGGACAATTGTTTTTTGGGCAGACTTAAGCTGTGAGAAAACTAAAAATAGTATAGAAACCTGACTCCAAATAATACCTCCAATTTTTATACTGAATCTTTTTCAAAACTTTGTTTTCACTAAATTATATTTTGGAGGAAAAACAATTCATTTTTTTTCTGCCAACAGTAATGATGTTACATTATTCTCCTGTAAGGAGTTTGAAAACTATTTTTCCTGCAAAGAATGGGAGGAAAAACTGTACAGGAGTTCCCTTCCAATGCATAGATAGTGACACATTATTCCTTTCAGTTTTAGGTTGTGCTTCATTGCTTTTGAAATAGATATGCTTGGGACATATGCCCAAACTCAAGATGTGGTCAATGTGCTACTAGGATTATTTGGTTGTTGAAGTGCTTTTTTTGCCAGAGAAGAAATTATCCAAGACAGATGCTACTGCAATAAACAGCTTGATACTTTTACTACTCTAGATGCTGAAAAGTTTAAAATGGTAAGAATGTAACAATGTGAACCATCATAAATGCTTAACATTCTTGTCCTTCTTTGGCATATATGGGGAGCTAATACTTGATAAAAGACATCTCCCAAACTTTTTTTGAGTGAATAGAAAAACTGAATAGCTAAATTATTATTACTGTTTATGTAGGTCAGGATTTGTAAATGACTGGTTGTATCAGCAATGCCCAGCTTGAAGCACATTCAGAAGTGCCTTGTTTTCAGCATGTGCTGGGCATGCATCCTGCTAAAATCAGGCTTTATGCACACTGGACCCAAAAGCAATCTTTATTCATATGTTACAGAAGCTGTGAAGCTAGAGGTACTTTGAGCATGTTCCTGATATGACTCTGGAGAAAGTTGCCTGTTGACAAGCCTGATCCTGTGTTCACATGTGTGTTTTCCCAGTCAGGGATCTCAAGGGTCAGATGCATCCAGCATTAGGTCTTTGAAATAAGCACGACTGTTCTGAATAACAGGTGACTGGTAGCTCTAATGTCCTTTGCTAGAGCAGTGCGGTGGCTTTTAGCAGTTCTTTCCCATTGGCTCCAGGCTCTTCATCCATTCAGTCTTTTCATACTTCTATACTTCAGTGGGCATTACTGTAAACTTTAGTACATCCTGAGTGTAAAAAAAATAGATACTGTTGACTTCTGTTCAGCAGGCAAAGTTACTTTAGGGTAACTTTCATCAGAACAGTTTTTGTAGAGCATCAAACTGTAAGCATAAATGGGTATAAAAATGAAGGCAATAAGCTATTTTCTGTCACTTGCAAATACATTGACTTTGGGTTTTTATCATATGAGTGTACCTTGAACATTCCCCCCCCTGCCCCATTAGGGACTTTGTCCCTCTCTATATGGTCTATTAAAGCATGATACTGAAGATGTTGCTTTGAATATTTAGTAAGGAAAATTCAAATCAATCAATTCTAATCAATATTAGCCATAGTGTAGCAGTCCTAGTATCTTTGAACAATGTTTTCTTCTAACCTGATCAATATTCAGAACTTTAATGTGCATCTGTATGTATTTGTCTAATTGTGGTTCAGAAAGACTTTATACACAGTGATCTTTAAAAAAAAAAAAAAAAAGTGGATACTAATTCACCATCAAGCATTTGCACAGCTATATTGAATAATGATGAAAAACATCTCCATTATATATTACGATCAGGATGTGCATGTTGTGTGCACATGTAACTTGTCATATTTGTAGCTGATATATAATACAATGGATAATCAGGTGCTCATTCTCATGCATGATATTTTGGTTCTACAAACCTGAATGAATTTCTGAATCTCCTAAAGGAACAACTAAAACACGAACTGCATATGACTTGAAATGTTCATTAATAGGTTTCTGTTGAGTACCTTTCAGTGCTCTCAGCTGACTGTTTACATGATCGCTTGATGGGATCCAGAGAGAAAAGCCATTAAGAATTTTTTTCTGCAGGTCTTGGAAACAGTATATCTATTGTTGCACCAAAACATAGAAAAACAGGTTTCTGAAAATCATATACTATCTCAGCAGAAATCTCTCTTGGTCATGCTCTCTCTCTCTTTCAGAGTGCATGCATATTACTGAATCTCAAATGTTCAAGAGTAACAGTGTTTGCTATTATGTTAGATGACTTGAATGTGCGCACATGGCTATATCTACCTATCTATATGCAATAGATATATATCTATATGATGTCCCACAATTTGCGCTGTTACTTAATGTGTCTGCCAGTAATAATGATCTGCTTTTAGCCTGGCATGTTTTTCTGGCTTTAGGCATGCCCTCCTTATTCTTAAGGACCCATGCCTTCCCTCAGCTTCTCTCTCCCTGCCTATTTGTAGGAGAGAACTCGGAGATGCCCAGTAAGTGTCATTCAGTCAAGACACTTCCAGAATAGCCTTGAAGTATTTTCTTGGGTAACTGCACTTTGAGCATCTAAGTACTGTGCATACAAACCACCTCTCCAGTTTATCACAGCTAAGCCTTTGATTATAAAGATTTTACGGACATACAGACTTCAGAATGAGTATGGAAATGTTTGTGTGTATGTGAATATTCAATATGTGCATATAAGTATGTAATGTTTACATCATTAAGAATAGTGTGAACATCTGTAGTTGGATGTTCAAAGAAGCCAAATTACCTGTATTAAGCTGTCCATCAGTTAATTTAGGACAAAAAGGCTAGCATAGCTAATGCTATTGAGCTGCTAAGTTGAAAGGATTTTTTTTAAATGTAAATAAGAGATGTTTTTCTATAAAACACTAAAATGTTATGTAAAGGAGCAACTACAGAGACTACAAATCAGCAATTGTGTTGCTGGTGTCAAGCACTGAAAAAACAAGATGCCTTTAAACATTTATTTCCTTTCACTATTTCTTCACAAACACAGATTACCAAACTTTTGTCCTCATCACCATTAGCCCTGACAGGTGGAGCTTTGAGCAGGGGGAGGCAGGCGACCCTCAGGTGATGTGAGATTCACCATAGCACTCCAAGGGACTCTTAATTTCCCATGTCTTCCCCGAACAGAGATAAAATATAATTAGACTTTGACTCTTGGTGATAGTGAGCACACTTCAGAAGACAATTCCAAAAACCTAAGTGATAAGAGACTTCACTGTTATTGAGATTAATATATTAAAGAAAGGCTATGAGGTTATAATAGTTGAAAACATAAAAGCAAATGCTTATTTCTCTTCCTTGTCCATGACAGGACTCTAGTCCTTAACAGCTAAGTGATGTTAGTAAAGGGAATGTCTCTTAAGCAGTCTGGTAGTAAAATATTTGGACAATTGATGGCTGGGTTTGTTGTTGTTTGTTTAACCTTGTGTTTGAGTTACTTAGGCCTGCATCCACTAAGAATCTTAAACACTGTGATGATGAGAATCATAATTATCTTCTCATTAGATACTTGTTATCCAATATGGAATTTACAGACTTAATGTAGGAATGTTAACTCTGTATCCAATGAATTACCCACAGAATAAGCTTTCCAAAAGTTAGAATGCTAATTCTCAGAGAGGAATTTGAAGGCAATGTCTTCTGGCTTGATACTACTATCTGTCTCCTAACTTTGGATGGCAGAGACTTGAATTTCAGCAGCTCTGAGCCCTCTTCTGTAGATAAGTATATATCTTTTCCACCAAGAAACAATCAAGATCTCTGTTGTTGTTGTTGGAAAGATAGTGCTGAATACTGATCATACAGTGATCTTCTTCAAATTGGTTACCTCCCAGAAAGAGTTCAGAAAAGATACCTGCATTTCCAGTCTTGTTCTTAGGATTGCTTCTGAATTTTACATCCCTAAGCCATTCAATAAAACACACAAATGGCTGTTATTTCTTCAGTTATTAAAAAGGGAGAGACTACTGTCACTTCCTCATCTGACCATGTTTTTCAATGCAAATATCACTTACAGGTGACCCCCACAGATGCTCAAAGCTTACCTGTTCCCTCAGATGATAAGGAAGTGAATGGTGTCCCAAGTGTGAGTTGCAAGCGAGTGGTGTCTTAAGTGAGGAATGCATCCTTAATGATCAAGGATAAAAAAAAAAAAGTGATGCCATGAAAAAAGATGTGTTTCTTACCTTTATGTGTCTCAAACAGGGTAAGAATGCTACAGTATCTAACACTGGCAGACAGAAGCAGCTCTGCTATACTCGAATTCTGGCACCTGTGGAGGTTATCTGGAAAATGCAAATGCCAAACACTTAGGTAAGGATTTTGGGAACTGCTTTCCTGGCCTCTGTCATCATCAATTTCTAAAGTGATTGTATGCAGAATTCAAGTTCTTTTTGGACTCAGGCCTATTTTTACTAACAGATCAAAAGTAATTAGTGTGGAATAGCAAGCAAGCAAAAAGGGTTTGTTTTGTGATTGTTCCTGTAAAGAAGAAGAAAATCTCAGCAGATGTTAAATAGCCATAAGTCTTAGCAGTTTCAGCATATAGACCAAAGAAGAAAGCTGTCAGAAACTTACTGAGGAAGGCTGAAGTAAACTGAACTGGGATTTAAGGACTCCAGTGTGAATGAGAAATGCTTGATGTCAAATATATTTTCTCTCTTCTCCTGTAGAAAGAAGTGCAGACAAATGTACAGGTCTACATTTATTTTATTAAATGTGGGAGTTTTATTCAATAAAAGATTATCAAACAGTATGCAAGAAGATGTGGTTAAAACTGTGGAACATCGTCATAATTTAGCAGTCAGTAGCTTTGGTGACATGTTTCTTGTCACGTTGCTCGTAATTTTAGATGTTCAATATCTAGCTTTGCTGTCTTGTTTTTATGAGCTACTTAAACCCTACAGATTTAATGAATCTCTCCACACCATGCACTAGAAATAAACCCTTTTTAAAATGTGCCTGAGACTTGCATAATATGGTAAAGGTTGAAAATTTGTTTAGTTCAGCCACATTAGAATGAGTTCACCGATTTCACTTTACAAGAGCAGAATACATTTTGTTATGTGATTATCCCTTTTTAAAAGGTTCAGAGTTTAACAAATATGTAGTTTCAACTCCTACCTCAATTTTTTGCTAAGTATTCCTATGAATTCGTTCCATGCAGTCTTTCTATGAAAATCTCACAAAAACAGGTGAGTAAAGGGAATAGAATTAGTATGGTATTTCAGATGATTTAGAAACTTCTTTGGTATGCATCCCTCCTGCTAGTCCTAAAATCTGAGTGCAAGGAAATAAAAACAAACTGATTTTTAGACTAGCCAGCTGCCATTCCTACCCACTACTCCAACTCTGAATACTGCTCCAAGGTGTATTACCAAAATATGACACGTGAGAGTTTTGGTTAAGCTGAGTTCAATTAACAGGAGTCATTGTGTATGCTGCTCACTCCTACAATTGCGTATTGATCTGTTTGTAATTCTAATGTTCAATAATGACTTTACGCTTCTGTGGTTACCACCTACACCCTGGCAAACTCAACATTGCATCTGGACACATAAGAAGGCTGCTACCCAATTTCTTTTTTACTTGAAATGCTAGATCCAAATTGAATAACAACTCCTAAAAGCCTAATGGATTACTAATGGCAATTACTTGTTTAAGTAAAAGCTGTACCCAATCACTTTGGGGTGATGCATATAAAACTGATATCCAGCTCTAGCCACTTCTTAGCATTTATCAATTCAGAAGTCTTAGCAGTGATCCATCAATGAATAAAAGTTAATAGTTATTGTAATATGAATAAATTTATTATAATTAGTGTAATAAATTTGAAGTATTTCTAATATTCAGTCAAGACTGAATTCAGTTAGTCCTCATTATGAATTCAATTGCAAAGCACCTAAAGGAAAAGAATGAGAACATGCTGACAGTCTGAAAACTACTTCCTCAAAAAGTAGGTAGTACCCACTCAATCATCCTGTTTATATGTTAGCTGTCTCAGGGTCTGATCAAAGCTTTTGCCACAATTGCTTATCTTGGCTGATGAGCACTGGGTGTGGAAACTGGTTATCTTGTCTCTCCTCAGCTCTTATGTTCTCCCTTATGCTGCCCAGATAATTTGTGGGAAAAGCAGCCCCTGTTCTTTATGTTTAGGTGATGAGACCAACCTGGAGGCAGATGGTGTGCTTGGAGATGAGGAGTTGCTGGGAAGAGGTGAAAAAGCCTGGTCAAAGGCATTGCCACTTGGAGACAGTGAATGTGAGTCAGGGAAATAGGAAGGGAAAGGAGATGGGATCTGGGAATGAGTGATGGAAAGGAAGATTGGAGGCACTCATCTGCTTCATTTACTACACAGGTTCCCATTACTGCAGCAAATGAAGCTGGAATTCTACTGACAGACTCCTTCACTACATAACCCAAATTAATCCCCAGAGCATCCTGTGCGCTAAATGAAGCAGGATCCTGTGGAGAAAAATAGTAGAGCCTTAAAAAAAAAAATAAAGACTGTATTGCACTAGGGGGCTGAATTAGCTTTGCACTAGCAGTCTATTCTGTCTTTTCTTAACTTTAGAGTGCTTATCCTTGCAACCTTACTGTTATTTTTATGTAGGTTGAGGGGGGAGGGGATTGTGATAAACATAGACAAATTATATGCACAGCTGTAGAGGATGCAGGAAGCACTCAACCTGGTACATCCTTCGGATGTGGATGTACAACTCTTACTGACCTCATTCTGTCATGAATTTGAGGATATAATTTGGCTAGTACTTAATCAGTTTTACTTACAAAATACTATGAAAAGAGAAGATTCACAGACAGAAATGTAGGAAAGTGGTTTCTTAAAGAGGTAAGAGTGGAACAGGGATACTAGCAAAATAGCTGTTATGGTTACCATGAAAACAATTTATAAATCCTAGCACACATCCGCAACATTTTCATCTGTATTATGTAAATAGCTGTTGCTTCCAGGTGTGTTGACCCACCTAGCAGGCTGAAAGTGAGTACTCTTTGTGAATTATTTAATAGTTGGATTACAAATATTAATCATAAAAAGAACTCAAGCATTTCCTTTAAAATTTTTTTTGAATCTGCAGCTTTGTTTGCAGGCCCTTTATTGCAGCCTGGTACTGTAACTAATATGTGCGCATGAAGAAAACCATTTCACTCTGCAGCCTTTTCCACCCACATCTTTAGGGTCGCCAGAAATCCTATCTGTCAGCTAAAATGATGTTAAAGTTCTACACTGCTATAATCCAAAAATGACAGAGAATAGGATTAGCAGAAGCTGTTCAAATGTGATCAAATAAATGAATAAAAATGAGTTGAAGAGGAAAGCATGATATTAGTGGAATGTGACCCAATTATGCATGTAAAAATATACTCGACAAAATAGGTCGGAAATACTTGACTAGATGCATTTACATATTGTTTTGCATATGAATTCTCTGTGTAGCCTTAATAATATATAACATTTTGATATTTGTATGTATTCATTTATAATGAACTCCCATAAATATATGAAATTGAAGCAAGACACAGTCTGACTCTCAATCTGACTCTTTTCTAGAATATGAAACTACATAAACCAGAACACTGGCTTCCCAGATTGGTGCCATCTTGTTCATTTCGCTTCCTCTTTCTCTTCCATGACTTTAACAATTAAATTTCAGCAGGTAATTTATATAAATTGAGAAAATAAATCTGTTGATCTTAAAAGACCTAGGGTGCAACCAAAAGAAAAATAAAGTTAATTCACTCAAAAATGACTTCCGCTGGAAATTAACAGTGCTTGCAGATTAATACAACAATCTAAAGGGTAGGCATAGCATCTTAAACAGTAGTTGAATGTAACTCTAACTCTGAAATTAGCATCGTATATATATATATATATATATATATATTTTTTTATATCAGGCAAAATGTGCAGCTTACAATTATAAGTTTTTACCTAGTTCTTCTGGCAAGATGAGATGTATTATGTTTTGCTGCTCTGTTTCTTCAAATAATGATGATAAAGGAAATATCTGACATGGATTGAAAAAGAGAAATGATGCTCAGATCAGAGGTAGGTATTTATTTGTAGTTTCTATGTAGGTGGATCATTCATGTACTTAGAAAATATATGTTGATAGGTAAATGAAAAAAATCTAATAATTCTAAAATTGAAATATTTTAATTTTATTTTTTAGGTGGTAACCAGAGCTACTACTGTTAAGAACATGGTAAATCAGAAATTTATATGGTATTTTCTGTGATTTTTTTTCCTTAAAATCTGTTTTTATTTTCTTTGTTCTGTAAATGAAAGTGGTTTGAAGATCAGAGCCTGTTAAAAGAGCCAATCGATTTCAAGTCAGAATTAGCTGAACAAGCAAATGACCTTTTAGTGTATTATGAAGCTAGCTGAAAATGGACTTTAAATCCTCCTTTATCTTTCTTTGGTTAAAGAAAACTTGCAGTTAGAGACTGGGTTAACTCTTTCCTCAAGAAAGATGAGCGCAAACAGGACTGAGTAATGAACACGCGGGAACAACACTAGATAGAGGGAAATTTACTACCAGTCTGCTAAATCTATCTAACAGATATTCCATGTATAGATAAAGATTTCTTTTAATCTAAGGAGGCTTTAAAAATATTGATAATAGTAACTTTAACTTTTGTTTCCTACATTACAATTTTTTGAAACATTCAGAAGAATGGACTTACTGTTTTAAATATATTTATTTTCTTAGGAGTAGCTAGTTATTCTAAATACTCATAAAACCAATTTTTATGGCTTGGTACTTAGTATCATTTGAAATACTTTTCCAAATAGTACAGTGTGTGGTGTTTTTTGTTTTTTTGTTTGTTTGTTCTGTGTTTTTGTTTTGTTTTGTTTTTTGGAATTCATTGCCTTTTATCTACTGGAAATCCAGATGATGATTTCTCTCCCTCCCCTCATCTCCCCTGATAAGAATTTAGTTGACTGTGCACAATTACGGTAGGCAGAAGTCATATGGTTTGGTTGTCAACATACATCAAACAAAATGTAAAAATGTATGTTTTAGAAGCAATTCCCCACAGGATTAACAGGATATATGAGGACTAACATGTCCTTGTCTAATGGCAGAATCTGTCTCCCCAGATGTAATATGATATGTTGCTGTTTTCCTGTGATGGGATAGCTAGAAGGAATTGTCCTCTATGTTGTAACCAGAATCGGGGGGAGTGCTGAGCTATAGCAGCTCAGCTTGGACTGCCAATAAACCTTTGCTTCTCCCTCTTTCCCTTAACTCTGTGGTCCTCCCCCTCTTATGCTGTTTCTTGCCCTTGTATGACCAGATGGTAGGTCAGTTCAAGGAACTGAGCCAACAGAAAGTGATTCCAGGAGAGGGAAAAAAAGTAATTATTTTGCCTGGCTCAGATCACTGAACTTGCTCATAACCTACTCACTTGAGCGTGAGTGCCAGTGTAAAGGAGGAGGAGGCAGGATTGCATGGCTAAGGGCAGGGAAAAGAGCAGGAAAGTAGAAGCCTTCATTTAGATGTTGCTGTGGAGCTGTACAGTTAAGTGGTAACTTTCTAGACAAGTTGAGGGGCTAAAAGCAGTCAAAACTAATAAATATATTCTAAAAATAAATATATATATTTATTGTCATATGGTCTTGGTGGGGTGATAATTATTTTTCTTTGGTAAAAAGGATTAAACATATCAATTTATAATAGAGCAGGGTACAGTTCTTCTTTTATTCCTAAATCCTGCCAATTAAAAAAGTTGATTTGACTCTAATCCTGAAAAAGTGACAAAACAGATCAGTATCCTGCGTTACATTCAGCATATCACTCTTTCCCAGTTTGGCATTTCCAAGTCTTCCCCTGCATTATCACATCTGTAAAGAAACTTAATGTTTTTGGATAGGTGTGCTTCTCAGTGTGATACATGGGACTAATGACGTAGAAATGATTACATCAGGATATTCATGCACAGAAGTAAAATGAACCTTATGTTCTGTTCTCTAACTTATCCTGGACATGTTATTGATCTAGGTGTTAGTGTAGGCCGCTAGATGACTCTTCATTAGCTAGTGCAGCCCACAAGTTTCAAGGGAGCTGCATATTTTCTGCCTTGATCAGTTCCTTGGAAACACAAATTTATGCTCAGAAAAATAGAGGAAAATACGCAGTTCTTAATGTATTGTACACTGTCAAAGCCTCTATGCTGTCTGTCATTACGTAATTACTGATTTCAGTAGTCCATATTAATTATGTTCACGCAGTGTAAATGGCCAAAGTCATTTCTATCCACTTATCGTCCATTTGATTCAGTATATAGCAATGAGAATGGGGATTCTTGATTTTGGACCAATGTGTAACAGAAGAAACAGGATGGATAAATAAGCTTTTGTCAACAGATTTTCAGTTTTCAGTCTGCATTCTCAGAAAAAACTTATTTGCCATTCCTTTTTTTTTTTAACCTATTCATATTATTATTGAATAATATAAATAGCTCTACCTTGACTTGTTGTGCAAATCTTAAATGTTTATTGTTCTGCTAGAAATATCAAGAAACTGCAGTGGCCCTCCGTTCAGAAGCTGTAGCATATCTGTGTTTTAGCTGGACTTGAAATCTGGTTCATGAGTAATTACTAGGGGACAGGCTTGAAATCATTGGGAGTTGTATTTCTAAAATATCCTTTAGCATCAGAGCCTTGGAGTTCAACAGTTAACACTTTCTTAAAATTGCATGTGTGCTGCATGTGTCCTGGTCTGGATTATCAAGACTTTCTTTGCAGTTGGGCTTCTGTGTCTGTTTTTATTCTGGGTGTTGGAAAAGCTGTATCTTCTGTGTTCTCAATAATGTCCCCATCTTTCTGGGGGGACAAGGCCTTAGAGAAGAGGAACCAAATGATTCAGAAGCAGAGAATATAGAAGGTGGACCTGAGCAAGGATTCATGGGAATGAGTAATCCTAAATTACATTGTAAGGCTGATCTCCCCCCTTTCCCATCCCCTTGGGACAGGGGGGGAATCTAGAAATTAATTTTGTTTAAGTTTAACTTGATGACTTCAAAAAGTCATTACTTTGAAACTGCTGAACTGGATCATCATACTTGCCATTTCTTCACCTGGGGAAACCTGTCTGTGATAAGAGGTCTCTAAATTACATCTCAAAATAACCAGGCATTCTTTGTAATAAAAATGGTCTGCACTTACTAATTTATATATAGGCTTTTCCGTGACATTTGAGTGCCTGAAAAACATATTTAAATCTACTGTGCCAAACTCAATGGTGTGATCTCTTCATAACTCCTTTGAGAATCAGGTTCTCAGGTGTGTCTAGCTAGTTCCACTCGCAAAAAATGAGGCACTCAAAATCTGTTGCTTTTTATGTAATCATAGCTTAAATGGTTTTCTGAAGACCAGACACTGAATCCCGTGCAGGGCTGGGAACCAACCCCACATTTCAGTCCCATTTCAGAGACTGTTCCACTTCAGATCTATGTCAGTCTTGAAGCATTTAAGAAATACACTGATGTAAACATTGCAAATACCTATCAGAGCAGGCAAGTACTATTATCCTTATTTTAACAGATGGCTAATCTTGGAATACGTTTTTTTCATTTTTTTGCTAGTACAACAGACATCTTTGCTGATGTTGCATAACTCTTGCACATTCATAGATGATTGGTGAACCTGGGGATGCTGTTCTCATTCTGAAACCAAAGGCTAACTAATTGTAGAAGGTTCCCCCCCCCACCCCCACCTTGTATTCAGCTAGCTATCCAAAATATGCGCTGAAATTAAAGTGAGATGCTTCACAATTAAACAAGATCCTTAAAAAAGAAACCCCCAAATCACAGTATTTAAAACACTCTATTTTTCTTCAGATATTTTTTCTGTAGATGTCCTTGAAACTTAAAGCGTGATGGATCTGAAGAATATATCTGTGGCTTAAAATACTGCCTGACTTATTAAGCTAAGCTTTGGCCTGTTTTATCTAGGCAAGTACCTTGTCCTTCCTAAAATAAACTTTGATAATGTTACCTATCAGAAGCCCTGATAGGGCTACTGCTTGCCTGGCAGTAAAAGAATTGGGTCTAATAAGACTGACTTTTCTAACAAAAATAACAGGAAAATAGGTAAAGGAGCACCTCTTCTTGAAGATCCACTCAAAGTATGCCATATTCTTGCTTATTTCTTTGTACTGTTGTTTACTTTCTTGCTGTATTAACACTGTAGACACAAACTTAGGTTTCAAGAATCTGAAAGTAAGAAAGTGGGAATATGTTCTGAGCAAGTGTCTCTCCTTCCACTCCAGTATTTTGATGCTGAATGTTTTTTCTCCATCTATGGAGGGAATATAGAAACTTAAATAGTGTGATGTAGGCCAGGGAATAAGAGAGACAATCACAGGGTGGTTGAGGTTGGAAGGGACCTCTGGAGATCATCTAGTCCAACCCCCCTGCTCAAGCAGGGTCACCTAGAGCACACTGTACAGGATTGCATCCAAGCAGGTTTTGAATATCTCCAAGAAAGGAGACTCTACAACCTCTCTGGGCAACCTGTTCCAGTACTCAGTCACCCTCACAGTAAAGAAGTTTTTCATCAGGTTCAGATGGAACTGCCTGTGTTTCAGTTTGTGCCCATTGCCTCATGTCCTGTTGCTGGGCACCACTGAAAAGAGCCTGTCCCCATCCTCTTGACACCCTCCCTGAAGATATTTGTACGCATTAATAAGATCCCCTTTCAGCCTTCTCTTCTCCAGGCTAAACAGGCCCAGCTCTCTCAGCCTTTCCTCATAAGAGAGATGCTCCAGTCCCCTAATCATCTTCATATTCTTCTGCTGAATTCTCTCCAGTAGTGCCATGTCTCTCTTGTACTGGGGAGCCCAGAACTGGACGCAGTACTCCAGATGTGGCCTCACCAGGGCTGAGTAGAGGGGGAGGATCACCTCCCTCGACCTGCTGGCAACGGTCTTGCTAATGCAGCCCAGGATGCCATTGGCCTTCTTGGCCACAAGGGCACATTGCTGCCTCATGCTTAACTTGGTGTCCACCAGCACTCCCAGGTCCTTCTCCGCAGAGGTGCTTTCCAGCAGGTCAACCCCCAACCTGTACTGGTGCATGGGGTTATTCCTCCCTAGGTGCAGAACCCTGCACTTGCCTTTGTTGAACTTCATAAGGTTCCTCTCCACCCACCTCTCCAGCCTGTCCAGGTCCCTCTGAATGGCAGCACAGCCCTCTGGTGTCTCAGCCACTCCTCCCAGTTTTGTATCATCGACAAACTTGCTGAGGGTGCACTCTGTCCCTTCATCCAGGTCACTGATGAATAGGTTGAGTGGGATTGGACCCAGAACTGACCCCTGGGGGACACTGCTAGCTACAGGCCTCCAGTCAAATAGTTTGAGGTTTTGCTTTGTCTGTACGGCTTTCTTTGTTTTGCTATTATTATAGTGCTTTTTTTTTAAAAAATCTCTTTGACTGAGTGCTTGCATAGAGGGCAGTTCTTAATGGAAGAGGGTGAATGTTTATCTTGCTCTGTTTGGACAGCAAGTATCAAAACAGATGAGAATAATATACTAGTGGCAATGATTGATTCAAGACTTAGGATCACTTCTTATTTTGTATTTTTGATAAGCCAAACCAAAGCCATTATTGAAGTTTTCCTTGCTTAGACAAGGAAGGAAATAGTCATTGTAAATCTGAACTGAAGCGTGGGTCATACTTGTGTAAGTAATCACTTCTTCATACAATGCTTACGTGATCATGAGGTGCAGCTCAGGAGGAACCCCTCTTCATTCAAACAACTATCTGTCAGTGTCTCTGTATGAAGCTGGTTTGTCTTCACCTTGAAGGTGATTTTTTTTCTGTTCAGAGACAGGAGAAGATTTGTTGTTGGAAGAATTGTCATGGAAGTACTGCATAAGGACTCCAAGGACTTAGGCCTTGAGCTTAATGATTTGTTCAAAATATTTATTTTTTGACCTCAAAGTGGTTTTAAAATTAATAGTAGATTTTTTAAGAATAGGTTAGTATGTGGAAATTATTGAAAGTAAAACACTGTTTCTGATCTGTATGCTATCATTCCTTTTATTCAGTTTTTAGCAGTAGCAGACTGACAGACTGCACTTAAAGATTTGAGAAGTATATATGGGATTTGGGAACACTATAATTCTTTATATCCTATTCTTCACTCCTTCCTTCTTCCCATTATGTCACTTTTGTCTTTTCAGTAGTAAAATGAGGTTGTTGCTACTTGTTAAAGCATTTTGTTCCACTCTTACTAAGGTGAAACAGGTCATAAGATGGGATAGTAGTTAGAAGCATCTAAATTCCATCGGTGCGTCTATGTGCTGTCACAGCGGAGATGGAGCCAAGCCCAAAGGATGCCTTCTCTCTCAAAGTCCTGGGAGATCTACTTGTAAGTTTCCATTGAAGAGACAGGTATTATTTGTGATTATTCTATGTACAGCTTGACTGAAAGCTAGTTTATGGATACTATGTGTTTTCAGGTAGTTCAGTGCAAGGAGTAATGATTAAAATTATAATGATTGTAATAAGCCAGTGTGTTCTTCTGAGCTGGCCTTATAGTGGCATTTGCTCATGGCAGCTATAACACTATGCTTAGTGCTGTTTAGGCATATATTTATGCTTGTGGTTCAGACTGGAAAGAATCAACCTTGTAGCTGCTGAAGAAGTCTGTAACTCCAATGTAAATTTCTTGGGCTTTTTATAAACAGGGAAATTGCTCATCTTTTGATCAAGGAGAAGAGGGGCCTTTATTCTCACAGGTTAAAGAAAAACAAGTTTCCTTAAAAGCCACTTCCCTTTGAATAAAGAAGATACCACAAGATTTCCTATTGCCAGTACCATACAAACAGGAAAGACTCAGCCCTGAAATAGGTACCAGAAACTATTATACCAAAGTTCTAAGAAAAGGAAAATGGTAGAAAGAACTTACTCTTCAGACAGCAGTTACTCGTCTCAAGGCTGCTGGTATTCTTTGCAATGCTGATGCATGCTTTAAACTAGTGTGAAGGCTGTTAAAATATGCAGATTACAAGTTGAAGTATAAGTTAGCTTACAAAGAGGTTACCAATACCATGCCTGCTTACAAGATTGTAGTTTCCATATCTCAAGTTCACAGTGCAGCCCTAAAGGTGGGGGAAAAAAAAAACAAAACTTGTCATAGTTTATATAATTCATAAATCCTCATTTGAACCTGTGGTAGCAAGGGCTTTTCAAGTATCCTTTAGACTGTTCTGTTTATTTTAAGTGCATTTATTTCTATCACATCCACATTTTGTCCAAGTATCTTCTGACAGCTTTATTTTGAGTAACACTCCATATTGTAATTTGGGCTACTGACTTGCTGATGGATGTTTGGATTTGTAAAGTCTATACTTTTCTCTGTATACTTATTTCAGCCTATTTAAAACCTGTGTCTCAAAGCAAATCCACATCTTCCTTCCACTCTGTTGCTCATGTTAAATTTGCCTACTGCAGAAGCCTTAACTTTTTATTTATTTATTTTGTAGGGAAGAGAAATAACTTATTTATATACACAGACAGACACAGACAGACAGACACAGACACACACAGACACAATGTGTATGAGATAAAAATAAATATGAAAACCCTCAGATCTCAGGAGGAAAGTTTTGTGTTGTAGTACTTTAGAGATACAGTTTAATTCCAGCCTAAGGTCATGTTAGGCGTAGCAGTTCTCAGATGTGTTTGAAGCAGGTTTCCTGTCCTGCGTGTGTAAGGAGAGAGAAAGATCTGCCATAATGATGCATTACAATCACAGAGACTGCCTGGTGAGAGAATGGGAGTGGTAAGAAGGGAGAAGAACTATAAGACTTTATGCATAAACATTTTCTTCTAAGAATTGTTCATTAGGGAGGTCTTCGTGGTGGTAACTCAAACTTTGATGTAACAAAGAGCAAATTCCAAATAAAATACTCCATAAATACATTTTTATGGAAGACTGATTTATCTGGGGAAAAGGGGAAGGGAATGTTCTTGTGGCATTGAGCAAAGTGGCAATTTAAATTAGTTGCATTTGTTACTTAAAATTTGAGTTTTTTACATTATTATTCAGAGTCAGTTATAATAATGGTGTAACTTACTGGTGAAGTATTACATCAACATTTAGGAAACATGAATGTGAGTTCTAATCCAAAGAAAATTTATACTCTGCTACTGCTAGGTTTTATTGAAGTAATTAAAATGATCAGAATGGGAGTTAATTTAGGCAGCATATAAAATAATCAAAAGTATATGCTTGCTTCTTTAGGAAGAGTAATGCATGCGGAGTTACTTTGTGTCAGTGTCTTCAAAAACCCTTTCCTCTGTAACCAAGATAGCTGACATTTTAGGAATAGTTGTCTTTATCACCGTTGTAATTTTCTATTTGAAATGTTATACTAGTAAGAAAAAGTTACTAATCTGAATAGCTTTTGACAATATCGATTAATCTTGGTTTTACTTCTAGGAAGGTGTTTGAAATCTATAAAATGTGAAACTTCAAAATTGCAAGGACCAGCAGGATATTAACGTCTGTGGATAATTAGCAATCAACTTGAAGTGGGAACGAATGCATCAGAAAGCTGATTTGGGGTGGGGAGAGAGGGGAAGCCTTACAATGAAATACTTTTGACATGCACACCCCAATGTGCTTCCCAAAATGTACTATGAGATATTGAGATACAAACATCTTCTATAATCTTTTTGCCTAAGACTGATTTTCTTTTTGAAAGTGTAATAAAGTAGCAGAATAATTAAAACTTACAGTATAAAAGATTAAGCAACACAGGATTCTAGATTAGTTCTGGTTGTTCCAATTCAACGTCAATAACCCAAAGTAATATCTAACTGTTCTAAAGATGAAGTATACCCTCTGAAAAAAATCATAACAGAATTATCCAATTGGAAAAACATTAAACCAGAGATAATTTTGGTTGCTATTTTTCACTGTGGTTCAGAATGCTAATGATTTGGTTTGTAATAGGATATTAGAGCAGGTATGGTGATGCAGAGGGAATTGTTAAGTTGCATACATGTGCAGTCAGGTTTTTTTGCATATTAGACAAACTTTTATTCACATTTATAGTAACCAAGAAGTGCTTTCTAAAACAACTATGCCATTTATGGAACTGTTTGTAATTATGAAGTGCATTAATCTACAGCTCTGATCTGTCTGATTAGTAGTTTTTAATCGTAAGAGAAGTGGAAGAAGACATAGATGTATTGTAAATAAGAGTAATTGAACCTCATATTCTGGGTTGTGTTCAGATGTATGCAAGAAAAACAATCAGAATTACCTAGACCTGGATCAAAGAGCACTTTGTAATTCAAATGTTTTTTCTAAATGAGCTCGTCCTATGAGCATGCCTCTCAATCAGCCACTTTTCAGTGCTGCTTTGTTACTGTCTGGTGTTGCACACTTTACTACCAAGATTTCAGTAGCCTATTAAAGTGGTGCCTAAATATAAATATATTCAGTAGTAGCCTAAAGCGGTGCGCTTTTTTCCCATTTTTGATGTTAGAAGATATAATCTCCTAAAAATCCTGTCTTGTCCCATTTAAACACCCAGTTTGAATCTCCTTGGTTTCTTCTTCTCCAGCTGGTTTCTCTCCTTTTGCAGTAAGGCTGTTTTAACTCTTCAGCTTGCTTCAATGAAAGCTGACTGCAGGGTCCACCTGGTATCATAACGTACTTACTCCTTGTATTGTTCCAGACAAACCAATGGTTTGAATTTTAGTGGTCAAATCTCTTATGCAGTGGTCAGCTCTTATATACTTTGGTTAGTCTAAAATGAAGGGAAATTGCTAATAGCAATCAACAAAAGTTGGTGTAAATAACATTTGTTTTGCTTGGTTACTTGGACCTAAAGAATACTATCTTAATTTGCAGCATAGAAGATGCAAGTGTGGTACTAGGAAAAGCTTTCTAACTAAAAGGACAGTGAATACTGGAGTGACCTAGGAAAATCTTAAAATATCCTGAAGGTTAGAGTTAGGACAAATTTCTATAGATTATGGGCTATAAACACAGCATTTGCATTTGGATTAAATGATCGCTAGAGATATTATTTAGGTTTGTGTTCTGTATGCCATAATATTACAGTATATCTTCCAGCTAGTCTTCCCAGGAAGAAACACCTCTTTTTCAATGTGTAGGTAAATAGCTTGCTTGGCCAGTAAGTGTGAAGAGAGAATCTTCCCCCCCACCCCGCCTCCTGTTTTAGTAGACTAACTGTGTGTTCTTTGGTTTCTAGTTTCCCTATACATTCCCTTGATCATGAGTCATGCACAGGAGGGAACTAAAAATCACATATGATAGGTGGCTACTTATTTAAAATATTTACAATGCTATAACAAAGTTACAACTTTACTTTACATTTATTCTTTTCTTTAGAATGCTCTGAAAACTGAATTTATCCCAATCCAATGAATGCAATTTTCTGACAGAGAATGACTTTGTAACATCATCAAGTTAATAAACAGTGATCAAAGATATCTCAGATGAAGATATATTTGTTTTATTTCTCTGATGCTTTTAACTTTTCTCTGTGAATTTTGTGCTGCTTTCTGAACTTAACTACAGTAAATATTTCTTTAGTTTTCACTAAATACTACTTATTAACTTAAGTGATGTTAAGGATGTAGTCATGGCATTAATTATGAGGAAGTATTTTTGCTACAGATGAATCTTGACTTCCTTTGAGATATTCTCTAATTTACAGATGTAAAATTTCCTTTGTCACAGTTTCTAAGATCATCAATGAATTTGACTTGGTGTTTGTGTGACGTTGGAAAGAGATCTTTTTTTCCCTAAAACTCAAGCGTTGTATTTGGTAAACTTCTCAAACACAGTGATATGCAGATACTGTGTTACAGTGGTCGTAAGGTTTAACTTGCTTTCACATCTCTCTCTCTAGGTAAGCTTGTATTTTCAAGCAGTAATTCTCTATTTACAAATATTCTATTTGAAATGCTCAGCCGCTCTTGAGATCTGGCTACACATTTGTGGGCACAAAAGAGAATGTTTCTCTTCCAGATAACACCCCATGTTCAGTTACAGTTTTTCCACGTGTTTGTGAAATAACAAAATAAAGGCCTTATCTAATCCCTTTGAAGACGATGAATTTCACTGAATTCGGTGTGAGTAGGGGAATAGTACCCAGATTTTGACCAAAACAAGTGTCAGAATATCTATGGAGAAAAAAAAAAATTCTAACAAATTCAGATGACTGAGTTGTTTTGTTATATATCTATATGACATATTTTGGAATCTGAAGGGCAAATTTGGTAACTGCTTCCTTTAATCATTCACTGGCTTAAGACAAGAGAAGTAGATTTAAGTACAAATATGTTTGATGGTTTGAAAATGCCTTAATACCCATGTCCTTGATAAATATGCTGCTACTTCATAGGAAAATAATCTTAGCTACATAATTTTGGCTGGACATAAAAATGGAAGAAAGGAAGACCAAGCTACATTTCTTTCTTAAACAGATACATTACAGTGTAACTGCAGTTGTCTTTTCCCCTCAGTCTTTTATATAAACATTATTTCCTTAGCACTTTACGTGGTGCTTTTCAGGTTCAAAGCCCTTTACACAAATTATTTTAATTAGTTTTCACATCCCCTCTGAGAGAGGTAAGTAAATATCATTATCATCGTTTTTACAGACAGAGGCTCTCATCTAGAGAGGTTAAGTAACTTGCCCAAGGCCACAAGGGGAAATGCTATTGTAGCTAGTCCTGGAAACTCAAGAGCTGTTATGTCCCCCCTCTTGCTTTTCTTTCTAGATGTCAACTTAAACTCGAGCTGTGAATAGTTACTTCTATGTTTCAGATGTCTGTTCTGTATCTCTACGTTTTTGGTCTAAGCAATAGTTTAATCAAGAAAGAAATCCATTTTTTATAGTTAGACTATAACATAGCAATACGGTCCCCTTCAACAGAATTGTCAGTTAGTTTCCTGTTATGTCTATAATTTGGTAGGTAACGTAGTAGACAATACTTGTAAGAATTATTTCTTTTCATGGGATTCTGCACAGTCAATAGTCATCTAAAAGTTGAAGTAGAGTATAACGAAACCAATACTGTCATATGAAATCTCTCTGCCTACAATTTGTCAGTTCAAGTCATGTTACAGCAACAGCTCTGGTTTATGGGAGATGCAGAAAATGCAGCTTGTGGAGATTTTTTCCAAGCCATGCTTTTGTTGGACTTCAAAAATGTGTATACTGATAGCATCTGGTTTTTAACAGAACTCTTGTTATGTAAGGAACATACAAAAGGGATAGGTATTTTTGTAATTAAGAAATTTAAAATACTATACAGTTTTTGTTTTTCTGGTTTGAAGGAAATTGTATTACATGTTTGCAAAAAGACTGCAGTTCTGTCTGGTCTAGTTTTGACCTAGAGGATGCCTAAGGAGCAGAATTTGCTGTTTGAATTTTGTTTCTTAAAGTTTGAGAGAAAGTTGGTCACAGTCTAAGGAATCTAAGAGACTCAGAAGATTAGTCAATATTACATTTTAAAAGGATAGCTGATGGAAAGGAACAGAAAAAAACTCTGAAATTTTACAAATGCATCGTGTGCCCCTAATAGCTACATCACAAAAAAAAATGGAGATGTAGCTGAGATATATGTACTTAATACTACAACAGCTAATGACTCTTATTCTCCATAAAGAGCCACACAGTGTTTAGACTGTGCTAATGTTAGTTGCATTACAGTGTAGAGTACTGAAGCTTAAGCTACCAATAAACAGGGAAATAGCCAGTGTTTTTGGGTGAGCACTTGCAGCTGTCCAGTCAAAGAAGAGACAAAGACAAATTAGAAGAGGAAGGTCTTTTAGGGAAGATTATCTCTGAGCAGTACTTCTAATGATTAGGAAGAGAGCTCAGACTTGGTTCACGCTCTCTGTTGTCCTAGCAGAGGCAGGCCTTTACTGGCTTGAGTTTGAATTATTGTGACATTTTTCATCTTGTTTTTCTTGTTTCACAAGATGACAGAGGTAGGAGAGATGTTGAACCTGATTCATTTGCTCACACAGAGGCACGTGCTTCCTTCTGAGATGTCTGAGGTTATGTGAGTTTTCTCTGTGGGGCTGGCCGATTCAACACAAGACCTGTCCGAAGTCCGCACCCTGCTGCAGTGGCAGGTGGACTTTTGGGATATGCTGCATGTACCCGGAGTGTCTGAAATGGCACTACATGCCTCAGTACAGGTCTCTGTAAACAGAGTTTTAGAAGTCCTGCAAAACACACCTAAGGTAACAGAGAAAGAGGTTTATAATCCTTGCATAGACTTGCAAGGACTTGCAAGACCACTTGCAAAGATGAAAAAGTGGAAAGAAACCAAGTAAGACAGTGGCATAATGCTTTGCAAATACAAGTGAAGGAATAAACATTAAATATTTTGCCAGACATTTGGGAAGCTATGTGCTCAGCTTATGTCCTGCAAGAGAGAATTGTTCAATTACCAACAGGTGGCAAAATTAGTCATCAGTTGAAGTGTCAGGTGATTCTCCATGATAATGATCAGACTAACTGGACTTTCTAGGGATATTAGTATATAAAGCTTGAAAATTTAAATTGTCACTGGCAAGCACGCTATCCCCCCCTTCCCTCCAAACACACAGGCTCTTTTGTTTTGTGCTATGGATTATTTTCTCTTTATGTTCAAAAAAATTCTCTCCAGGGAAAAATCAAATCACATGTAACTGTTTATATTATGTTATCGAAAGCATCATCTTTAACAGTGTCTCATTGTTTGGTTTTATAACATATGCATTTACTTAAAAGTATTTGCAAATGTCATTCTATTAGCTGTACTGAAAACACTTTTTCCTTCCCCCCCTCCTCCTTTTTTTGAGTATGAATATAGTTAATGAGCAAGGATTATTTTAAACTGTTTGTGGGACCTTAACATTACCCTCAAAATAAGTAGTCTCTCTGTCATTGGATTATACCAATTAAATTAATTATGCATATTAATAATTAAAATTTCCCTATTTCCCACCAATTAAGTCCTCCAGGTTTGGTTGCTTCTACAAGATGATCAAGAAATTGTTAGTGAAATTTTAATGGTACATGATTAATTTTAAAGATACGAACTAGAGGCAGCTTTCACTCTGCTGCAGTTGTTTGCGTAGCTTTTATGAGATTATTGCAAAGCAATTCAAAATTTTGATTTACTTTTTTTGCGAACTCTTTATTTAGCGTTATCAGATGATGAATATGCCTCAGCTAGCAAAAAGGTGAAGATTTGTATAATAGTGGTGAAGAGGTGAGAATGATATAATGCTCTCTGAGTTCTGACCCTGGCTACAGGGTCATTGAAAGTAGAACCAGTGTTGTCAGCATCATGCTTCCTAAACCCATGATACTTTTTACTGCTAAAATCTATGAAACTTTCATTTTGCTTGAATTTTGAAACTTTAAATGAAAAATACCTGTCCTGTCCTCAAAACATATGTGAGCATTTAATGGTTAAAGAAATAGCTCCCTCTTTAATCTAGCCACCTGTGTTTATAAGTATTTGTTTATCACAGTATGCAGTACAAGGACAGATACTCTTCTCTTCTAGGCCTACTGAAAAGGTGGAGAGGAAAGGAAAATATGTAGGTGATAAAAGTACAGATTGTTTAGAAAAATGTTGAATATTTTGGAAACAGTAGATCAAACATACCTTACGCTCTGTTTTGAAAAGAAAACAGAACTTAGAAAAGAGGTTACGGTCGTCATCTCATCTCCCTGCTTTGAGTTTTTTGCAGGAAGGTAGGAAGGCCTGTTGGTTAGGAAAGCCAGCATCCAACTGCCAAACTCACAGTCAGGATCAGAAAGAGAAGCCAAGGAGCCAGAGCCAAAAAATGCTGGTTGTACCAGGATTGGGTATCCTGGATAATGGAGCCATAGGTTAAAACAGAGCAGGAGATAATCTAAAATCAAGTTAGATACCTGTAGCAGGAGAAGAGAGTGGAATTAAAGCAAGGAACAAGACTGCAAACTCATCCCATTTGGAAGACATCTTCCATGTGGCAGCCTGCCAGCTCCTTGGGGTAGGTCCACTTGCACAAAGAGAAGTCAAAATTGTTTGGCAGCTGATTTACCCCCAAATAGGTAGTGATTTATTATTTAGGCATGTGTGTTAGTCTTTAAAAATTGTAGTATCAGAAGAAATTCTTTCAAGATTGCCTAAAAGAGCAATTTGTGTACAAAGCCCAAATCTGTGCTATGGTGCAAAACTCTGAACATATGCTGAGAAACCAACAAAAATATTTTCAGTGTTTTTCTTTCCAAAGCAAATAGTGTGTAGGACTGATAACTAAGGAGAGCAACAGGACAGTGTTGAATGAAAACACTGCCATTTTCAATACTCAATTCACTTCTCACTGAAGCATCATGTTCCTGTGATTTTCATTGTTGAAATTTTGCTAAAGAGTTGCCAAGAAAGAGAAAGAATTATTTAAATCTGCAAGGCTTCTTTATTATGCTTGCTGAGTAATAGTAAAAATCTGGCTTTAAAGTTTAATAGATTGTAAGCTACACAAAGGGTAATTTTAATTAGTTTTTAGTGCCTGGATGTTCTTGGCATAGTAAACGAATCCATCCTTCCAGGTGACATTTTCTTGGATGGTAATACTTGAATAAAAGGTAAAGCAAGCTAACCTGACTCCAGAGTTATTGTAATCATCTTCCCTTTAGCTAAGGTTGCTTGATTCTAGTTTAACTGACTTTTTTCATCTCAGATTAGGTGAAGGAGGCATACTCCTCCAACTGCCTTGCTTCAGAGGAAAAGATGGCCAAAAAAATTATATTCCCATACATGGAAATAATAGTCCAGCCAGGCACTTCTAAAACCTGAAGGACCAGTCCAAATATTACTGTAGACAGTTTGAATCGTTCTTATGATTTTAATGAGGAATGGATCAAACTTCAAATGAATCATTTTTGAGGAGAAAAAAACTGAAAAATCATTAGATGTATTATGCAATATATATTAAACTTACAAAAATGAATCATGTAGCAACAAAATTGGGAGCTATGATTGGCAAGGAAATTGCTGATACTAGGAATAATCCCATTAGGTCAATGGGTCTACTTCATAAGTGTAAATCCTCCTTCCCCCTTTTTGTAATAGGGTGGGGAAAACTTGCAGTTGGAGCCTGAGTAGTATTTTGAGTAATATTCTCTTAATTTTCTCATATAAAAATTTAATTTGGTTTGCATAATAGATGAAGTCTTACCTGCCACAGGAATGTTATCCTATTATATGGTTATATAGAATGATAATTGCACTACTCATGACTTTACAGAGTTTACCATTTGGTTTATTGCCCTTGCTGGCAAAACCATGTCTTGTGGCATGCACTAAATTAAGGTTTTATACGCATAGAAAAAGGGAGAGACAAAGCTTTTGCAGTGCTTTGTTTTATAACATTTTGCCTCAACCTAGCATTCTTAATTTTTTATACAGCAGTGAATTTTTCTAAATGTGGAATACACAAGTTTAAATAGCACTTCATTTATGTAGCTAAATGGTGACTGAACCAATTTTCAAAAGAAATCTGTTTATATGATATATCTGCAAGCTAAGCTCAATGTCTCTTATTGAAATGAAAGAATATATGTTTTCTTTGCAAGTGAACTTTTTTGGTGAGAAGAAAGGGAAAACACATGGAGCAACTTACTATTTGAATAAAAGTGAAAGAATACAGTCTTCAATGTTGACAAATGTGTTCCAATGACTAGGCTTTAGAATTAAATAAAGTACAGTTTACATTTTACTGTGGTGGATAACTTGGGCATCATTTTGCAAAATAGAGATACAAGCTTCTGTTGATCTCGGATTCTTCTCACAATCTAGTGTGCATATATAGGATAAAATTACGTAGAGTAGATTAATGTCAAAGCTGTGAAGCCAAGCACTAAAAACTAGGCAATGCTAATTATAATGTTGCCCAGGCAACTTTTATTTCTGTTGTCTTTACATGTCATGATAGTTTCCTTCTCCACTCCTTTCCCACTCCCGCTGTAGTATAGGAATGTAAGAACCAATTTTTCTAGATTCTTGATCAGTATCTCTAATCCCCAAAGACCATCCTCAGTCTTCTCGGAGTCCTCAGAGTTGTTTACTACCCTTATCATCATCCAGCTGAGACAGAGGACTGAAAGCTTAATGTGTAATAAAGACCTGCAAGAAGGCTAGATTAAGGTTGCATGCATCTTGCTCTATATGGTACCAGTAAAGTGCAAAGCATTATCAATATGAGAACTGGAGGAGATGGACGGAAAGTTTGTTTTCATCTTTAGTTTTAGACCAGCTTTCTATAGCAAAAATAACAGGTCAGATCAAAGTTCAGCAATAGTGAGCAATTTTTAACGGTTTCAGCCTGACCAAATTTCCATATATTTTCATGGCTCAGCACTTTTGGCTCCTTACCTATATATCCCTTCGTATTTTAAACAAAATTAGCATACCAGAAACAGTGTGGGGAACATGGAAGAGGAAGGTGAGAGAATGCTAACACTTAGAAAGCTGCCTATTTATTCCTTAGTTCTTGAAAACCAGTATTTTGCCCTAAAAGCTTGTTTCCTTCCCAAAGACTGGCTGAGTAGGAGATGAAGCATGCATTATTTTAGCCCTGTTGTCCAGTTTGTTAAAGCTATAAGCAACTTAACGGCCACATTAAGCTTACCTAATACTTTTTAATTCGTCATTGTTATCAACTCTGTTTTTATCACTGATAATTTAAGTATATTTTAATATGGTTAATCAACTAGATAACAAAAACAAATGGATACCAGTTGAAGAACCTGTTTCTTCTAAGAATGAATGTCAAAAGGAGGAGAGTAGCATAGATCCATTTAAGCCAAACCTAAAATAGTATTACTTAGGGGGAAAAAAGAAATTAAATGCCAGGTATGATTATTCTGGAAGTCATGGGAAATTGTTTATGTGACCTTACAAGGCATTTAATAATTGGTGAGACTAGAGAGCAGTAAATGTGGTTATTGATCGAACATTAGTAATTTAGTTTCAACATACTCCGTTTAGGGACTGATTCATGGTGCGGAAATTTTCCAATAATATATATGGAACCATCTGTAATAGTTTAGGAATACTTTATTTTGGTGGAGTTATTGCAGTCCTATTTATTAGATGAATAGATCGGCTTAACTCCAGTGCATGTCTTATTCAAATGCAGACAAAGAAGAGAACAGTTTTAGATAGCTCATTTTTAGTCAGATGTAATATGCAGTTAAACTTTATTACACAGCTTAGCCGGATGTATTAGCAAAACAGTAAATGCCGAAGACTTGTTAAGAGATAGGACTTGTCAGTGCTAATGGTTCTGGCACTATCTTCTTGCTTTTGGCTGCTCTGTGAATCTAATCTGGCAAGGAAAGGCATAAAACACAAAATTCAAAGGTACAGAGCACTCTTGCAAGGTTTAAAAGGTACACACAAGGGAAAAGATCAAAAAGAGGGAAGCAGAGAAGCACGGAACATTGGCAATGGCTGAAGGAAGTAGGCCTTACTCTGTCATCTTAATAGAATGGATAATACAGATTTGCACAGAAATGATTGCTTTATTTTTTTTCCTCTATGGATTTTTTTTTTTTTTAATGAAACAGTTTCTCCAGGCTCTGAAAAGGGGACTAGTTGGACCTTTTGACTCTTATAGCAGTGGGAGCATAGAGGTCATTTTGCCTAAATTATTTCTAAATTTGGAAAGCTCTGAAATTTCCTCCTAATGCACGAAGCCAAAACTATGAAGTTTATATGAAAAATCCCAAGAGGAGTGAGGGAAGCAATGCAAGCAGTCCCACCATTGTGATAAACCACTGGAGTTTCAGGAGTTTGGACCAGGCTTTAAATGATTATGACCTCCTAGGCAAAATTAAGCCTGGTTAAATGAATTCAAAACGGAATCCCAAATCACAGTATATCTGAACTTTGGAAAACTTGCCATCCAGGTATAAGAAATTCAGACCTTAGTACCATTTCAATTACAAACAGAGCAGATGAAATTGGTGACAGTATGTGGCTGGAGCTTCAAAGAGCTGTTGTCTAAAATTATTTCTAGACAACATAATCCACCTGACTATGAAATGTAATAGCAGCTGTGATTTCTAATAATAATACTTTTTTTTCTGTACACTAGAACACATTTGTGTTGAAATTTAAGTATTGCTCAGCTAAAATGTTTCACAGCTTGAGGGAGAGGAAAATTTTCACTTCTTCAACACATCATGTGTTTTTTTTTGTTTTTTTTTTTTCTGAGTGACTAACTTTGACAATAGGGAAGGGAGAATGACTGAGTAACAGAAGGGTCACTGAAGGATAAACATTACAGTACTATACCCTTCACTCTATTGTGCCACTTTCCGTCTGAGTTTTGGGGGTGCTCTCTTCTCACTTTCTTACTAATCTGCCCTGTCAGAATCCTTCCCTATGCTAGCACTTCCCACCATCCTACAGCAACATTTGAATCATGTGAGGGACTGGTGCCAGCAGTCAGTGCACTGAATCTAAATACCATATGCTATTGCCAAGAAATGCTGGTGACTGTGGGCAAGGAGAAGAAATGGAATATGAACTTGGTAAATCTGACCTACCACAGCACCACAGGCTTCTCATGCATATACAGCACAGTGCTCATCATATCTCCAGGTCCCAGAAGGCGTTTTACAGGAGCAAAAGAATGGCTCATGATCCTTCCCCACTCACGTGACCTCACAGAAATGATTTAGTAATATTTAACAAGATTTTTTTTTTTTCCCTCTCAAAAGTCTATGGCCAATACTTGCTACAAAATTTTGACTCTAGTGTTTATAAAGTGTTCAGGAAGATCTGATTTCCTTAACATAGCTAGTGGAGTGTAGTGGTTTTATGTCCTTTGAGAAAGAGATTTTTAATTTGGACATAATATACTTTATCTGCTCTGAGAATGCAAATCTGAAGTAACCTTACTTAGTAACCAGGCTATTTTAGGCTGACATTAAATGTGATCAATAGGATGTATATACTGGAATGATGCAGCCTGTCTGAGCTACTCAAAGAATGAACGGTGGCAAAATAACTTCATCTCATTTCTTTTACAAGACAGCCACATACACTGTTCGTTACAGTGAGTTACTTCTTTTCTAAGCCTTTTTTTCAGTTGAGATAACAGCTCAAAGTGGCATCTGGAACTCATTTTGATTTCTTCAGTGCAGTCATCACAATCTTTAGAGGTTAACCTGCAACACCTTCCTGCTACGTACATTGAACTCTTTCTTCCATATTAGCAATTGCAGTGTATCATGGGAACATCCCCAAGGCAGTGCCTATTGGAGGTATTAGTATAATTGCCTCCTTTTTTTTGTTTTATTTTTTTTCAACTGAGAGAATGTTTTTTTCAAAATTGAAGCTAGCAGAAAGAATAAGGAGCACTTGCTAGTCCCTCTTGTGCATTGGGCCAGAGAGGTTTTGTCTCCTCTTTGTGACAACCGCTTCATGAAGTCTGATAAGTGAAACTGCTACCATTTAGTCATCAACAATTTGAAATAATGGTAGTCTCAGGTCTAGTTAGCTCACACAGTTTATCAGTGATCTTAACATAACTTACCCTAAGGCTATACTTTCTGGAGAGCCAGCAGCAGCAGCATTTCCAATCATGCAGAGTAAATAGCAGTTTGTTTATGCTGTATTCATTCGTCTGTGTGTTCTGTGAGCACTTGCATAGCGTAATATAAGATACTGGGACACATCTCAATCTGTCAGTGAGAGATTCAGTTAATCCAAGTCTACCTCCCCTCACCGCAGCAAAGCTATAGTTTCATGCACTCCCAACTGAATGGCACAGATTTTCTAGGTACAAAAGAGCATTTTGCAGAGCAGGCAGCTGTAAGGCGTCACTTCTGTCATGTGTCTCACTTAGTAGCAAGTATGTCCTGTGATCCACGCATGCCACATACACGCAGACCACTTTCTTCCCCTTCCTCCCCTGATATACATGATCCGTTTAGTAGAGTCTCTCGTCACAGTCTAGGAAAGTGGAAGATCTGTAAAAGGATGAGCTTGTTTTTCCATGAATGGTTTCTAGAAAAAGTGACTAGGCTACTGTAATAAAGGCTATGCCAAGTTTTTAGTTAAAAGATACCACTCCAATCTCAAATATTTTCATCATTTTGTAAACTTTTAACACCCAAGCAGATAATGACAGTAACAAAGAGCATTTGTGAGCCTATTCATTTTCAGCTGTGTTCAAGTAACGTTTGTAGTGCGAATTAAGATGTCCTGTAAAGCTTTGAAGTTCTGACAATTTGATGTTGAGAGGAATAAGTAGACAGTCTCAGGAACCTTGATTCTCTCTTGGAAAATAGCAGTTGTGCCATTATTATAGGTGGATTCACCAAAACTATTTAGTAAAATGTTGGTGAATCTTGAGGAACAAGGTAGTAGAGCATCCTAATAAGGAGGCATGTTTCTAATCATCCTTCTACTATGTTCTCAGAAGAAGTCACTAATGTTTTTGTGCTTTTTTTTTTCCTTTTTGAAAGTGTGGAACAAACAGGTGAAGCCTAATACTATGGTAGTTGTCTTTAGCTTATTAATTTAATAATCACCCTGATTTTATAGTTCATTGTCTGTCGCTCATGACTTAGACCCCTAAATGAGTCGCTTACCTTAAATAATTTTTATTAAAGCATTTTAAAGTTCTGAAGCAGAGTATATTATGTGAGTATATGAAGAGGTCATTTTCTAAATGAAGTATCTGTAAATGATCGTTTTTTCACTAGGCAAAATACCAAAACCTGGATTAGTAAGAGCTTGGGGGATTTTTTTTTTTTTTTTTTAACCATGAGCAGGAATAGATAAACCATAATCATCTCCTAATTAAAACCCATTTTGTATAAAAGGAGGCAAAGCTGAGCTTCTGCCATTTTTGCAAAGCAAATTCTGGCATCCTATTTTTCTTTCTCTGTGCTGCTAATATTTTATTGCATTTCTGGTACTTATCATCAGCTATATGTGACTTCTGCGCAATGTCTTTAAAACTTTATCACAGTTATCAAACTTGACTCTATTAAGTTGTTTAGACTTTATATCCAATATTTTATGTACTGGAAAACTGTAGGAGGTTGAGGATACAGTAAGGAGATGAACTTTCCATGGCCCTTGTTTCCAGCCGAAGTAGGCAAGTAGGCAAAGGTCAAGTGTAGGCTGGAGGTCGAAGGGACTTGCACCACACTACACCAAACACAGTATTTTTCATTTTACACAAGAAGTATATTACAGAGTAGAAAATCCTATGAATCTTGCTTGCAAATCTTGAATTCCCTAGCACTTGACCACACTTCCCTATTGCAGACTGCTTATGTGGATTGTGATTTGGAACTAGCCTGAAACACTCATTCTAGTCACTTTTGTACTATAATAAAACCCAGAAGGAAAGTGTGACTGCATAAGAATTATTTCCAAATCCTTGTTGTGAGACTTGTAAGAGTTAAGCGGGGAGGTAAGGCTACCATTTGTTCTTAACTTGCCCTGTTGTGTCTAGGTAATACAGCACATATGGTCTCCTCTCAGGAGCTCGGAGAACAGTGGGAGAGCGTCCATGCCATATGTTCTGCTATACCTAGTCACTTGCAGGAAGTTAAGGATGATGTGGCAGCTTTAACTTATAATTTCCTTTTATCGGTATGTGTCTCAACTTTAATGTCCTCATTTGCATAAGTTTAAATAACTGTGTAAATTATAGCTTTGAAACTGACATATGGTATTTTATGTGCACATCTATCCTCTAATGTATACTTAAGGAATACAACACTTTGACTAATAGAGTCAAAATGCTACACTAGAGACATGTTGCCTGCTTCTATCATTCCTACATTTTATGCCTGAAAGAAAAAAAAAAGTCCTTTTTATTCCGGGACAGTTATATTATGTAGGAGGCAGTTGAGTCTATCTGGAATTCAAACTGAACAGAGTATAACATAAACAGTATGTCACACTGAAGACTAATGTTTTTATGAAGCCCAATTATTTAGATTTTTAAAACCCAGGTGAAACTAAAATTTCTAATGCCTGAAATATTAAGAAGCTTATTGACATAGAATAATTATTTCAGCACCCTGGACAGGATTTTAGTTTGTCATCAGTCTTTCACGCTTCTAAAATTACAGTAGAATCCACTACTAATAATTCCTGGTATACCGTTGCATACAACTTTTACTGTGCTAAAGTAAATTCTAGTAAGGTGGGTTCCGTGATATTTTGTTGATGCAACTGCCTTTATGCTTTTTGAAATGGAAACTATTATGTTTAGGGTGCACAGAACAGTTTGTACTGTTTAAGAGATGCATTAATGTCATCCAGTTGCTTTTTTCATTATTCACGGCCTACATCATGGGTAGCTTATGAGTAAGAAGGAAAAAGCAAGTACATACAAGAGCTGCATTTTGTATTCTGATGTTACAGCATTTCAATTTTTTTCACATACTATGCTATCATTCAGTTTGCTCTGTCATCTCCTAAAAGTGCAGCTGCTGAGTATATTCCTATGCAATCAGAGAAATAATGGTGAATACCTTTACAGATGACACTGTTGCTGGTGTCACAGTTCACAAAGCCTTGGTCTGTACCCCTACCACTGATTCTGTGTAGGGTCTGATGCTCTTCAGGCCGTATCCCTTTACTGTACAATTCAGTCTACTGCAAAGCCATAGAAGGTTTTTGGTGGGACTCTGCAGGACAGCATAGAAGTTAAGCAATGTGTGGAAAAATCCCAAGGGACCATCCCAGTTCAGGCATACTGCATGTCAGAGAGCTTTGCTGTTTTATCACCGTTACTGCACCAACAGTTCTCATGGATCTATGTGATATCAGTTCTCCACATCTCCTTTGCAGCATGTATGTAAGTATACTCCTTTATCCTTTGGCTACTTGGCTGGAGGGCTGGGTATGAAATGTTTGTAAGATCTCTAAAATGCTTATAAAAGATATGAAAGGAGAAATGAAAGTGATGCTTGGTCTCTTTACCCTGAAATTAAATTGGAAAGCTCTCCCTCCTTCCCCTCCTTCCCTACTCCCCCTTCTCTTCCCCCTTCCTCTCTACCCCCTTTCCTTCCCTCCCCTGCCTTGCCCCCTTCGTCCAGCTGACTTGCTGTAGACTTCCCAGATTCTCAGCTAGCTGCGAATCCTGTCATTCTCTAACCCCAGATTGCAACTGATTGCATCCATCTTCCTGATTAATTTCCTTCTTGAAATCCTTCCAGGAATCAATGCAGATTGATGTTTTCTCCCCAAACTTGTCTGTTTCTATCTTAATCGGCATATTTTTAAATTAAAATGACGATTCTTCTGTTTCTTTGGAGACATAAAAGTCTCTCTGTTAGACACAGCATAACTTTAGGTGTTGCTTGAACAGTTAACAGTTCCTCAACTCAGTGCAGGATAATACTGTCCCCATATCTCCATTCAGAGACTTAGAGGGTGATTCTAGACAATTCATTGCCAGCAATAGAGGAAGTTTCTGTTCATCTCTGCTTTTTCTTTCCTCCCCATTCCCAATGCTTAACTCAGAATGGGTATGGTACTTACCAAGAACTGTTTCAGCTCACTAATTGCACAGAAAACTAACAGAGGCAAAAAAGCAAATACCACTTTGCCATGCTAGGAGAGCCAAGCTAGCTTTTAAAAGGTGTCTGACAAGGTCCAGAGGGGGCACAGAGGGAAGAGAGAGGGCATGTGGCCAGGAGGAGGGGAAAGAAACATGACCTCTTCTTTTCGGCCAGTACCAAGCTGTTAGATAGCTCAGTGCTCATGGAACTGTTTGGCTTCTGAGTGCGTGTGTTTCACTGTGGAATCTCCTCATACATTGAACTTTCTGTTTTATAATTCTCTGTACATTAATAAGTTTACTAAGTGTAGTAGTAAATCCCTATAGTGCATTACTAGCTTCTCATTGACAGAAGGCATGATGATGATCAACCACTGTGGGATGTCACTGGATTTAGAATGACTGACCCTCTACATCTTTCTTCTCAGGATACCTTGGCACAGGGCTAAAGGCAAAGAAGGGAACAAGCTGAAATACCTTCTTATGACCTTCCTTCTGTTAGCTCTAATGTAATTTGCTAAGCAGCTCTAGAACTTGCTGCTCAAAAATCTAGAGTGGGAGAAATGACTACTTCTCACATGAATGAAAAGTGGAGCTTTGCCCACAGTTTATCTGTTAAGTCCTATAGCAGTCCCAGTACAGTGAGGGATATGCAGTAGACAGTAAGTCAAAGAAGCTTTCAGAAAGACAACCTTAACTGTTGCACTTAATCTGCTTGTAAATTGAGAATTTTTTCAAATAACTATGGCTATTAATTTAATTAACTTGGATATATTTTTGTCCATATACATAAAAAGTTTTAAACATACTTCAAATTTCCCAGAATATGGGTGGCAGTACCCAGAACAAACAGTATTGATAGATAATATTTAATCTGACCTGTGTTTTTTGTTGAAGTAGACTCTTTTTCTACTTCCTATACTAGGATTGTACTGTAAGGAGGGAAGTATGAAAGGAGAGGATGGACAATAAGATTGATTAGAAGGGTATCAACATGTTGCTTCATATCAGCAAAGCAATTTGTGAGCATAAATATCAAGCCTCACAATGGCATTTTTTTCGAATTCATACTAATGTAGTTGAAAATAAGGCTGGGTCAAGTTCTGTTTTCCAGAGTCTTTGAAATAATAGCATGAATATAGCTGCCTGAAAAATGAAGGTGAATTCAAGTATCTCCCAAAAAACCTGAGTTGTTTTCTTTTTGATAGAAGACAGAAATCTGGTATTTTTTATTTCTTTAAGGGTAAATGAGGTGCTTTAGTTGATTTGAGAATTTGTATACCAAGAAATCTGAATGAACTAGAATTCTTCCTAAAGACCCTTGTGTTTCAAATAAGAACCCATATTTAAGTTTTTTAAATCCAGATTATAACAACAGTATCAAGTAAATAATAAATGATTATTATTACATTCCATAGGTATTTTAAGGTGATATGTCACATATATTCAATGTGTATATAACTTTCAGATGTAAAAGTATAATTTTAAATTGGGAAGGGGAAGGGCTTCTTGTTTTGATCTTCTAGTTTTGTGGTCTGTTAGTGTACCAGACTGAGACTCAAGAGACTTGAGTTATAATCCCAGCTCTGCCACTGGCCTGTGCTGACCCTGGACGAATTATTCACTGTCTTCATCTGTACTGTTGAGAAAATGATATTGCTCTCCTTGGTAAAATGCTTTGAGATTGACTGACAAGTGCCACTGAAGAGTGAGTTGCTACTACTTATGCTAATGCATATAAGCTACCACTCATATTCCTGCCTTTTGAGAAGAATAGGTAGTACAGCAAAGGAATTTTCTCAGAAATGCACAAGTTTTGTTGTTTTCAGTGTTTCCTCCAATTTTATTGGACTGAAGTATTACAGAATCATTGGCATGACACTGTCATTAAGATGGCCAAAAAGAGATTGGTAGGTCAAGCCTGAACACATCTAAATTGTGATCAAAATTACATTGCTCTGTATTATATATCATCTAGATCATTCCTCCTCTCTTTTTGCCCACCATCATTAAACGGGTATTTATTTTGCTTATAGCACAAGAAGGAGGAGAGAGCAAAAGGCTCAGATTTGCTTTCACTCACATAAATGACAGTGTTCCTTGGTTGAGGGCTGAAAGCCGGTTAGGGAAAGAAATACATGGTCGTCTCCCCAACCTACCTGGAAGGGTGTCTTGTACTGCAATAGCCTATAGGCTGAAATGTCAGCTGCTGTAGGTAGCTCAGAAGTGCAGAAGTAGGGATTCACACATTCCTCCACATCATTGACCTACTTGAAACAACCTCCCTGGGACATAAGTAACTGGGCTGTTAATGAACAGATCCTCTTTTCAGCCATCTGACACAGCAGATATATATACAGCACAGGGAAGCAGCATGGATATGGTGTACCTGGGCAGATTTTAGCCAAGTTGTACCTTCTGCATTACAAAGTAGCCTGTTCTTTATTAGTTTACTTATTTTTTACAGTTATGTTTAAAATGAGCAGAACACGCTTTGATTATGAACAAGCTTGATTAGCTGTGCCCATCATGAAGCAATCAAAGTGCTTTTAATTACTTCTATGACTATATGTTTGTTTGATAATATTCTTTCAAATTGAGGCTTTTAATTGCTTCTTCAGTGGTTCATTTCTCTAGAAATGTCAGTCTCATGAATCTCCACTTTCCAATCTCTTTGTGCTTGTATATAAACTTATGAAGTGTGACTTCACTGTGACTTGTATTTATGCCTAGGTCAATATTTTTTTTAATAGCATCAGCTTCTCCTGTGTATTATCTTTCCTTGATGATGATTATAGAAGTACACACTGAAAAAAACACCTGCAAGACTGCAACTAACTTCTTCATATCAGCTGTACATTAAAGGTGGCTTGTCTAGCATATGCTGCTGCCAAATCTCTATCTCATGTTTTTCTTTCTCCTCTCTCCGGGGAAAACTCCTCTATGGAGCAACCATCCTCTCTACTTAAAAAGGCAATAACTTGCTTGAAAACATTACAGTCCTTCCTAGTATTGCTAGGAAAAAAACACCAGCACCACCATCTACCCAAAAAGCCCTGCAGTTTATCAAATGATACAGGACTGAGACATTAGCTTCCTGTTATTCCAGCCTTGGAGTCAGTATAAAAGGTGCCACCAGGAACCAGGAAATGAGAGCCTGACTAGCTGATTCCCACTGTTTTTTCACAGTATTTGGTAAAGATCACTTATCACCATTTTGAAGTGACTGAGAAAACAAATTCACCCAACTGAGAACTGCACAAAACAGAGCTCTAACTTCTCCATTCTTTTGAGTAGTCTTTCAGTAAGACAAATGTGTAATGATACAAAATGGCTCCAAGTCTTGGATTTAGATACTTCAGAAAAGGAAATCTGAATCACTCAGTGTCAGGGATAGCTTAATTCTGAATGCAAAGACCTGATACTTAACCAATTTTATGTAGTTAGAAGTATTAAATATATGAGCCTAATTTTTAGGAGATATATATCAAAATATGCATGCATTTTTTTCAGATTTTCTATTTTTTTCACCCAATCTAGCACACTTGGTATAGATTCCTTTTATTTTTTAACACAGGTACAGTCTGTATGGGTGTATATATATTCCTCTGCTTCTTCATTCACTCATATCTTAAATAGCTGGACATGTGCCAAACTGATTTCTAGCTCCATCCTTGGTTAAAGTGCTGTTGATGTTTGCCTTCTGAGAAGAGGTGATGGATCTGAATTACATGCTATGCAGTTCAGCATGGGCAAGAAGATGCAGCCATATTATGTTTCTCCCCAAAAAAATAGTGAAGCATGCTATAATTCCCATTCACTCTGTTTTCCCTCCACTGCACCTGTACAAAGTTTATAATTAGCAAGCGCATGATTTATTCTGAAATTGTAAGCAGTAAAACATATTTGTTTTCTTGTAGATACTTGACTAAGAACTTAAATGAAAGATTGAAGTATCCATTTATAAGGAAATTTAAATATTAATGTGGAGTCTTTGACTTCACCTCCCTCTCCTCTCAGATTTGACCCATCAAGATTTATTGAAATGTGCAGTATTCAGAATTACTCCAACACATTTGCAGTTTCCATTATTCTCCATGTATGCAGAAAGTTTCTACTAGAATTCCTCTTGTTGCTTGTTTTAATCTACTGATGGACTTGCAAGTAATAGAACATTAAATTAGGGCAATGACTAGAGGTATTTCTTAAAACAGGTCCAGGTTAGTTGGTGTAATTTATTTTAGGTCACTTAGTCTCTTCTGGGACCACTTCTGACCATGATGTAGGAAAAATTATGCTGCCAGATGGTTGCACGCTGTCATTTTTCACTGGGAGCTTCACTCAGCTATAGCAATGATGATAGTAGCGTAAGAAGTATACTCAAAGATGGTGTCAAACATAAGTACTGGAAAAAGAAGGGGGTAAAAGTGAAGCAGTAATAATTATTCCTGTGAGGTGAAAAGTTAGAAGGAGAAAACAAGACCATTTAAAGAGGATGTCTGGGATACTGTTGAGGATCAATGTACTCTTGAAGTGAAAGAGAACAATGAATTAATCTGTTCCAAACTGAAAAAAAACAATGCAAAATTTTACTGTCGAATATTGAGCAGATATCAAAGCTTTTTTTTGTGGGGAAAGCACTGCATTTTACAATTAGATAAGTTTTACATAAGTGAAATTACATTTTACTTAGATAAAATAGAAAGTTTTTTGAACTTGCTCAACTTTTCCACTTTGATATTTTCCGGTTAGAGATGACATTTTGTTTTGGTAAGGAGAAGTAATAGCAAATGTATTTAGTTTATGTAGCAGTTTTGGCACAGAGGAAATGCAGACAATCAGTATCTCTGACGGCCAAAAGTATGGACAACTAACTGCCCCCTTGCGTGGGCTGTGTGTTGATGACAGAAGGTTGGGAGAGTGGAAGAAAGCAGGTAAAATGCTGGCAGCAGCAAAACTGGCAATGAACACAATATATTAAATCATTACTGGGGCTTGGAATATGATTAGTGAAGTTAATGGAAAACTAAGCCACTGTGCCAAATGACTGTTGCTAGGTTAAAGTAGGCTAATTTGCGACATTATAATGAAATTAGGCATGCTGCCTTTGTTTCTGACACTAAACAGTAAAAAAAGTTGTATGCATAATGCATTTGTGGGCCCTCAACTTCTCTGCCAGATTTGAAAGTCGGAATGGTGCTGCCAAGCTTGAATAAAAGAGATTTCTAGTGACTGTTGGGTTTTTGAAAGTGCTGGGTATAGACTTGTGTGCACAATTTCTGGAAGATAAGGTGAAGGGAATATTAAGGAATTTTTTCATCTGTCCCCTACCTTTTAAACAGAAACCCTTTCTGTGAGGTATCTAGTCTTTTGGCAAAACCTGTTTACAAAGCTGTGGAGGAATGTTTCTGTTCTTCTTTTTAATAGCATGAATTAAATGAAAAATATAGTATGTTGATTTTCCAATTTTTACAGTTCTCTTTACAAAAGTAGCAGAAGCAGCAAAAGCCTACCTTTTCAACATAGGCCACTGGAGTGTTGAGAATGTCATTATTATTTTTTTAATATTATTGTAATATGCTTTGTTGAAATATTGTATTTTAATGAATCAGATATATTTATCTATTTAGATTTGTTATGACTAAAATTAGATAGTGGTCAGTGAATACATTTTTTGTACTATTTTGCATGACTTATTATATAACCTTCCTCAGATTTAAAGCTGCTCTTCTTAACCATCACTTCCCATGTTAATAATGAAAATGGCTTGCATGTTTTAAACAGTTTAAATATTTCATTAAACTTGAGTGATTATTTCAGTTGAATAGCCGAGGAAGATGTTGAAGTAGAATAACTCTTTTGCAACTTCTCAGAGAGGTTAATCACTTGACCCACTTGCACAGTTTATCTAACAAGCAAGTAGTATTTGCCTAAAACATTTCATCTCGTTAGTATATGTGGATGCTGCTGGCTTCTGCTGTGCCAAAAATGAGTTGTTTGCCTACTGGGTTATGCAGGAAATGGATATGACTCTCTTAACAGAGAGGCTCAAGCTAAGCAGATTTTAGGAAGGGAGTTATATAAGTGCTGAGGGCTGAGGAGACTATTTGAGCTAATGTTTATTTATTGTCACATGTTTCAGTAATAAACTCCAGAAAAAAGCGTGAGTGTTGCATGGCAAGGAACTATGGTTTTTTGAGAAATTTGGGAAAGATTTATGCATACACATGGCATGAAACATAGAGAACATGTTGCTGTTTTTCTGAGCTCTCTGCAAAATGGTATCAGAGCAAGGGTGACAGGCAAACCAGATTACACCTCAGCAGGAACAGCCCCAGAAACTTGGTACACTTAATGCAACTCTGTAACTTATCATACTTCACCTTTTCCAGGCAGGCTTTTTTACTGTAGCTGTCCGTGTCTTTACTGGACAGGCTATTGCCTAGGCAGCATTCCCACTCAGAAACTACCACAAAAAATTATTTTGTGTCACTAGCATATACTTTGCTTAATTTTATTTATATCCTCACTCAAATAGAAAGTATTTTAGATTTTGTGTATATCCCTTGCACTGAAGGTGGCGCAGTACTGTTTGCTTTAGGGGGCTGGTTCTCTCCTTCATTATATCAGCTAGTGTAAATGAAAAAAAAATTGTAATTTGAGTCTCATACAGAGCCACTCAAGGCATTTTAGTACATAGATAAAAACGCCATTTCCTGCCTAAAGATGAAGGGCCTGCACCCTTGTCTTGAGAAAAGGAGGAAGGGTCAAAGGAAGGAGCAGAGCCAGGGACATGTGGCTGGAGTCTCTTCCTGCTGCCGGGGCAGTGGGAGAGGAGAGTTCAGTGGCAGCGCCGCGGAGGAAGGTTGGCTCGCCAGGCACGGAGGGCATTTTCCAGCTAGAGGCAGCTCTGCTTACGTAGCTCAGGGCCTCTCAGAGCATCCACGTGCTGAGCACCTCTGAAGGAGCCCATACCAGTAGGAGAAAGGGGGCTGCACGCCTCTCGGCAGCCCTTCATGAGGGACAGGTGACTCACATTATGCGAGGACACAGGGAGACACTGCCATCGGTGCCGTCAGCCGCTTCGCGTGAGGCATGTCCAGTTATGGTCTTCTTGCATGTAATTACTCTGTAAATAGATGTTTAAGTACAGGTTTGCTATACATAACAAAATTATAAATACCAGCAGTTAGCATAATTGCTTAGTATTTGTGATATCTGGAGATGCAGAATTGTATATGTGACTGATTTGTTAGGTACAAAATACTCCTTTTGACAATCTCAAGTCTGTGTTCCCTCAATGAAACAGATTAGTTTAATTTATAGTTCACTACAGTTATCAGTAACAGCAGTTATGTAGGTAATGATGTAGGGTTAGTTCATTAAATTCAGATGCACCTGGATTCAAATCCTGCAGTGAATTTTTATTATGATTAGACATTTTAGACATTTTGCTATTCAATATCTTGATAATTTATATGACTTTGAGGATGTACTATTGTCAAATAAACTAAGTTAGGAAAAGACTGGATACTCTCTCAGATTATTTTGCTTGATGACTTGGTTAAAATGTGCAGAAAATATAGTAGAATATGTTTGAATTCTCATTACAATCAATCAAATTTCTTTTTCACTCATTGTTTTGCACAATAACGCAAACCAAAGTCATAATTATTTTCTTGGCAGTTTTCACTGTGGCAACATGTTTGTGTACCTTTTATTCTAGAAAAACTTCACTATAAAACATACAGTGAAAAATGCTTCTTTATAAACAAAAATAGAAGCATTTATTTAAAACCTAGTAGAAGGACTGACCAAAAAATCAGAAGCTATCCAAGGAAAATAGTTCCTCTTTGGTAAAACTTGCTCTTCTTATGAAGACTGTTGTCATCTTTCACATTACTTTTTTAGAATGGAGGGTCATATGTCTTCCTTGGGAATTGAATAGCTAGCTGTATTAATGTCTCAGTTCTAAATTAGTAGATGTTTGGACCAAGACACCACAAATTAATCCTTATGGCTATATCCCTTGCTCTATCACAGAGCTCTGTTGATGCAAGGGATCTCCACTGGACCAAAGTAGAAGAAGGTGTTTTCCTTTCTTAGGAGGAGATAAAGTATTTTAATTGAAAAGCCTTGGGAGCACATCTTAAAATCATAGAATGGACCTCAAAATTGTCTTTGAAATCACTGACTGTGTGGTCAGGATCCTGTATTTGAGCATGCTAAACTGGTGGTGCTTCAAAGAAGCATGCCAATGACTTCCTTCATTTAGAACCAAAATTTATATCCATGTAGGTTTGAATACTTTCATTTTAATCTGATTTTTACCGGTCTTGTTTAACAAGATGTGGAACACTAAGGGAATCAGAGTTAATGTAAGGCCTAGATGGGCATTACCATGAAGACTCAGATATTGCCTGTTTAAAAACTGTTGAGCTTTGTTACATGGTGTAATGAGATGGAATATCAGCCTAGATGTTCCATTTCAATTTTGAACTATTCTGTTTTTGTGTTCATTACTTAATATGCCCTGCACCTCTGACTTGTGGTTTAGAAAACATCTGTTTCTGCCTACCTTAGTGGATATGTCTACCTTAGATATTACATGTAATTTTGTTAATTGCAGTTTGATACCAAATATTTTGGTGCTTATAATAACACAAAAATTGCCAAATAGTGAAATAACCTCTGGTGCAAAACATGTAGACTCTTTAAAAAAAAACACTTGTATTATAGTTTTTAAAGCATGCTCAGTGCCTTGAGATCATATACTCATTAAAGTAACATCTTTGAAAAATGTTTTCATGAGGTGAAAACTTGTATTAAATAAAATGCTGATAGGACTTCTTTTGACAGTAAGAGTTATCCCAGAAGAGAACCACAGAGGTTGGGGTGCAGGGAGGCCTTACTGTGCTTTAGCAGCCACTTCTGGCTAGTGCCTTGAGTAGTGTTTGCCGAGGGAGCTGCACGTTTGCAACAGCAAAGGAACAGCTGCTCTCTTTGTGTGTTTTTGCAGCTCCCTTAACAAGCGGCTGATTAGAAATTGAGCAAAAAAAACAGTATTCAGCACAAAACAGGAAGGTGTCTTGTGCTTCTGAAGTGTGCACGTGACATTCATGGTAAGTGGAAAAAGAGATGCAATAGAAAGAAACGTTGCCTTCCCTCTCCATAAAGAGACTTGGCTTTTCCAAGGCACCGAAAACCAGTCTTCGGCATATCATGAAAAGCCAGGCACCAAAACCCATCATCAGCTTTTTGAAAAAAAATCAAATCAAGATCTGTAATTATATGGCCAAGACTAGGTTTTAGGGCCCACTGCTGTCAATTACTATAATTAATATAAGGTTTCCTTAAAAATATTTTATTTCTTCTGTTATGTGAAGATACTCTTAGAAGTGAAAACCAGTAATTCAAGTTCATTTTTTGTGAGTTTTGCTCTAAGCAACACATATCAAATTCAGTTGTTATGACAGAGCTAACGTTGATCCTGTTGGGTGGTTTACAAGCACTGCCCTATATCTTAATGGGTTGCATCTAAATTTTAGGAAAGCCATGGTGATAGGTTCCTTCAGTTCATGGTTAACCTCAACCAATTTGTGATTATAGAGAACGGAAGAGGATGCAGGCAATGAAACAGCACCTTTTTCTCCTCCCCATTAGTCCTCCTGAGCACCTGGTGTATCTTTTGGTCAGAGAAATAGAAGATGCACCCTGGCTGAATAGAGAGATGTGACAGAACGAAAGTGTACTGGTTATAACGGACAGGGATTACTAGAATACATTATCTGGTAGCCTCGTGCTGTCACCTTCACCTATTAGTCTCCCCTAGAAAATGGCCACAATCCTTGCCTTTATCATGGAGATGCTGTGATGACTATATTAAAAAGGCAATTCAGATTTGTTTAGAAATCTTCAGTGACCTTCAGGGCACAGGCCTGCAGTTAATTAGAGAGAGATTTTTCCTTGAAACCTTATTTAATTGTTGGCATTTGTGCTGCCATGAATAATCAGTGGGGCCCGATTTGTGTTTCAGCAGGAGCTGCCTCTTGATGACCAAGTAAACATCACCTTTTTATATGGAATAAATTGCTGGCATCTGATGTTAATTCAGAATTTGCATTATTTTAGAATTCCAGATGCTGTAATCCTGACCGTGACCACATAGACTACTGTGGTACAATAACTATTGTAGGAAGTGGGGCAAGTGTGGAAAATGGTTTTGCAGCCCCTCTCTCCTCCCATCCCCTTCTGCATACAAGAAGTCCTTCCTCAAAAGCCAAACCTCAGTATGAAAACATTCCAGGCTGTTTACAGTGGCAGAACACCTCAATTCAAACAGCTGTCAGGGAGCAGGTATTAATCATGCCAATATTCAGCAAGCCATGTCCGAAAGCTTTCTTGTTCCTTTGGGCTTAATATGGATAAAGCAAGTAGAGAAAGAGAAATTGGAAAAGGTGGCTTCACTGATAAGAAAACCTACCATAAAGTTTGAATTAGTGACAGTGTACCAGATTTGCCTCTGGAGTGTTTCATTAGTATTGTGTACTGCCTCTATTGCGTGTTAGCTTTCTGCTGACATGTCACCGGAGATAACAACATCATCCATTTAACGGGCACCGGAAAGAAACAAATTAATTCCCCACCATCCTAAGAAAAATGTGAAGACTCAACACATTCACAGTACTCCCACACTCACTGGAAATTGTTCTACATTTATGATTTACATGTTTTTCTTAGTAAACCAACAATATATTTTTTTCAAAATTAGATGACAGATTGAACCAGCGACATAAATCTAGTCCAGGAAGTGAAGCAATGTACAATAACATTAAGGGAACAGCTGCTCTCTTTGTGTGGTTTGCTGTGTAGACTGCATTTGCAGAGTCTAACAAGGACAAAACCAATTAGCTGATTAGAAGCTGCCAGAAATAAGAGAGAGTACTTAAGTGACAACAAAAGTAAACGCAGTTCTTCAGTAATTTTGCTCAGCACTACTGAGCTAAGGATTTCTAGGGAAATCACTGAGCAGTATATTGTGTCTAAGATTATATTTATCCAACAACCTTTTTCTTAGATTATTTAACAGATCTTGATGAAACTGCAGTACTAAAGAAGTACAAGTTCTGTAGATGAAATGGCAGATTTTAATAAACGGAACAGCTGAGCATTGATCAAAGTTTATACTCCAAAGCTACATAAAAGAAGGCAAGTTCTAAAACTGAATGTTTTAATAGTTTTAGAGTAACGAGATAGTTATTTTTTCAAGTAGTATCTCATTTAAATGTAAATTTGGGGTTCAGTTATCAAAGTGATTTTTTAAATCATTCTACATTTCTAGGGATCTAGGATCAAAGTAATTTATTGCACTTGCAAGCCAGCTATTCAAGATGGCTGGTGATGAGATGTGAAATACCTTGAAGGTAGAGTTCAGAGCAAATATTAAAAAAAGAATGAACAGAAAGTGGATTCTAGAGGGCCCCAGGTTTTAAAAATATGGTCTGTGCTTTTCAGCTCTCAAGTGAGCTCACCAAAACTATAATTCATCAGATCTTGTCTAGACTGTTACAGGAAAACCCAAGGGAGGAAGAGAAATTGGGAGTAATGGTAGCTTTTGCACTTAGGTAGTGCAAAAGCTCGGCAACACTTCCCATGACACCACTTATGTCAGTGGGCACAGAGCAGCCCATATCTTGGGTAGGAGGAATGAAGCCAATTGAATGTAAACAAAAGCATTTATAGCTCTCTCTTCACAGGTAGCACAGTGATTGCAGTATAGCTGTTAATATATATCTGTGAACCCTGCTAGAGCAGCATGTCTTTCATTAAACTCAGCACATACATGCTTGTCCTACATGAAGCACTCCAGGATGCCTCTGTAAGCCAAGTCCAAATGTTTTTTGCAAGTTTTGTGATAAAAGAGGGTGAACATCTTTTTGTTCAGAGCAGGTTGAATTGAAGCCACTGAGCTGTATTCTTTTATACATTAATAGGTGTAAATCCTGTGCAACTTCACTGCAGTCAGGAACTATTGGAAAATAACTGTCATACTAATAGTAGAGGCACAAGTTTGAATACCTATTTGTTGCAAGGCAGTGTTGGAGACAGAATATACTTGTGAATGGTCAACCAGAAAATTGTACTCTGAATGAAATAACTTGTACATATTTGTGTGTCCTTTCTTTTGTATCTGTGTTCTGCATCTGTATCTGTGTATCTGTGCATTTGTATCTGTGTAATGGTTCGCTGATGTTATCATTAATGTTACCTGTCCTTGTTTACATCATGCTAGGGTAGAAATAAGCTCTAAATATCGCTATATGTAATGGCATATTTTCTCATATCCATCTTTGTTTTGGTAGAGGTGGCCTCTAATGGATGTGTGTTTAAACTAATGTTAAAATAAGTTATAAATGAAAGAAGGAACTGTGGCAATAGGCAAGTAAATCTAAGGACTGTGCTTGCGCTGGGATGTGAACTGCTGACTTAAAAGAGTAATATCTAATAACAGTCTATGAATTCACAAACTAATTTTGGGAAGAGTTTACATCCCTTTCAGTCAGGTGCTTGGAGCTCCAAGCAGTATGAGCTGATTAAACACTCCAACAGTGTGGCAAGACAAAACATACAGGATGGAAAAGTATGTCATTCTATAATAGCAGAGGCTCTGAGCTGGGAATATTTAGCCAAGATGCTGTTCAGCCAACAGCTTTATTAGTAAGTATTAAGCTAGCCTTTAAAATCCGTTATCAAGCATCTCAAATGATGACTTGCCCTGCCAGTTCTTGGCTCTTCGTTTGGTCCAATAGAGTCCTGACCTCAACATACAGGAAAGGAATCGTAAGGCTTCACTGACGCTCTATTCCTCCTTGACTACACCCCACTCCTTAGTAGTTTCTGTTCAGACAGATGAAAAGCGTAACGCTCTTTAAATATCCCTTTATAAAGGTCTATGATAATTGCACTGTTTAAATTTGTGTCTAATTAGATTAGACTCTTTCTTTACAAAAAAATAAATACTAGTCTTTCCTCAGTTCTGACATCTTTAGGAATAAATGCACACATGAGCCTATTCTGGAAAGTGGCTGTTAATGAAAGAGCAGTACAGATATGCAGTGGGATCCTGAAAGCTCTTTTTCCCCTTCTATTCTTTCAGATTGCATCAACTAAGTGCATCTTTTGTATTGCATATGAATAGTTATGTTAAAACAAAGCAAAATTATTGCGTCTGTGCTGCATTAGATCTTTAAACAAGTTGGAAGGCATATATATTGAGAAGGAGATAAGTTATAGGTTTGGGATCTGAGAAATGGAATTCTTCATGGTTGATACTGGCTGTTCTAAAAAATTTTTCGTAGTTTTTTCCTTTTATTTTTTTATGACAGATTTGCTATTAAAGTGTGTGAAAATGTCACTTAACAGTTCAGTAATAAAATGTAGTTGAAGTGGAAGGATCACAAATGTCTCAGGGCATGCAATAATAGATTCCTGAAAAAGTCAAGTAGATCATTTTAATTAGTATGTTTTGTCTATGGAGAAATAGTATATGATTCTGTAAACAGTGAGGTAGGATATAGCTGCTCATGAAAAATGAGAGTTGTGGTTCAAGTAGTTTTGGAAATGTAGGATTGGAAGGGACCTCTTGGGTTGCTAACTCCAGCTCCTTATTGTTTCAAGTAGTACATTATATTGGGCCCTTTTAGAGCTCATAAAGCACTGTGCAGCTAGTTGTTAGTCTGGGAAGAAAGTGGGAGTTGCATCCGTTTCTTCTGTTCCAAGACTGTTCCAGAATCTCTTTGTTCCAGTGATTAGACTTTTTTTAATTTATAGCCTAACTAATCATATCCCTCTTCTGTTCATTCTTTCTTGTGCCAGCTGCAGCCCTTAGACTGGATGGATTTTTTTCTCCTTCAGTGTTCTGCTCCCTGACATATTTTAGTGTTTTAGCATCTTAGTGTCCATTTCACTAGACCAGACATGGTTAAGCACTTTGGGGTTTTTTTTGTCAGATAGACTTTTCCATTTGTCTGATCATTTTGGCAGCTCTTTTCTGCACCTTTGCCAAGGTCATTATGAAAATATTTAACAAGATTGCTCCCAAGACTGATCATTGAGGAACTCTCTTAATATCTTCCCTCTAGCCTGAAACTTTTCAGCAGTAATCACTTCCATTTGCCCTTTAGTTAGTTTCTTGTTGACCTTATATTCCCTGTATTAATCCTAATTTCCTCCAGATTTGCTAATAATTTCCCAGTGGCACTGTATGAGAAATGCTTTTCTGAACCTGTATGAGATCTATCACATTTCCATTGTATTAAAAAAGGCAATGTCCAAAAAAGCTACTGATTTAATCTTGTGTGATCCACCTTCACATCTTCCCTTGACCTTCATGTCTTTAAATATACTTTCTCTAAAAACTTGCTGTAAAAACTTGCACACTACTGAGATTAGATCTACTTGTCATCAATTGCCCATATTTCTTTTTCCTGCCCTACTTTGCTATTCTACTTTGTTCTATGTCTATAGGACAAGGTAAGGATCTTCCTACCTGAAATTTCATTTTCTAGTTCTTTCAGAATTTGGGGTGGAAGCTCTCCTGTCACCCTCAATTTAAGCTGCTCGAGTATTTCTTCCATCTGAGTTGTAAAATCAACTGTTATGTCATGCCTTCACTTCTGTTATCTATATTATCATCATCCCTTTAATCAATATTTTTGTCCTTTTCAGGCCATATTATAAGCTCTGCACCATCCTCACTCTAGAGTGATCCCTTCCTCATTTTTCTTGTTTGTGTTTTATTCATATAGGTGAAAAATCTTTTACTATTTGTTCCAAAGTCCTTTGTCACTTAATGCTTACAATTCTTATTTTATCCCCATTGTTCTTGTCTTAAACTTTCTTTGCTGATCAAATTCTTCTTTCTTCTCATTCCAAAAGTTCTCTGCTTATTTCCAGCACCCTTCTTTCCCATTTAGTCTTCCTTTTAAATTGAGAATTATAATTGGTCACACTTAAGTACAGAGTTTTTATCTTCACTTTTATTATCATCTATGTCAGCTACCATGGGAGCAAGACTAGTGTATTTGTTACTGATTCTATCTTGTATATATATATGTTTACACAAAGAGCAAATACTTTGAAGGAATAAAATGTATTTAAATCATTTAAGCAGCTGGGCCCTCTGGCTTTTTTTGTCCTTATTTCCATACACAAAACTTTGAAGCAATTTTCTGTTTGTAATACACTGTACATATGCATAGGGTTAGGCAGATATTCAAAGGAGTACCATCACTTATTCACTCAGGTTTTAATGTAGCCTAAGACCTGTGCAAATAAAATAAAAGAATGTTTAAAACTTCATATTATGATTGATCTGTGTTAAAATAAGGCATTGACTTCTTTTTTTTTTGGTGGTTAGGTCAAATTAGTGTTCAGATTAAGTGGATTTTTTAGAAGACTGAAAGAAGGAAATGGAAAATGACGATCAGATCGTAGCTTGTTCACCAAAGACAGGTTGAATGTGAAACCTATAGGAAGAAACAAAGCACTCTGGAGTCAGAAGTTTTAAGTTGAATACAGAGAGCAGAAATTAATGTAGGAGGAAAAGAAGTAAAAAGACAAATGCGATGAACAAGTGTGTTGCTGGATAGGCATGGAGAGTAAAAAGGAAGTGAGGGCTAGGCAGATCAGGGGTTTTAGGTATTTCAGTGGAGTAGAAATGAGGAAGTGAGGTCTAGGCAGATCATGGGTTTTAGGTACTTCAGTGGAATAGAAATGAGTGCTCTGCTATGAGCAGAATGATGACTGAAAGTTCCCAGTTAAAAGAATGTGAGAAGGCAAGGTGAGAAAAAGAAGAGCAACAAGATTTTGAACCTGGAAAAGGAAGCTGGATATTCTTGGAAGGCAATCACAGCTTCAAAAATAGAGGGTAATAGAAAACTAATATGAATTAATACAGTGTACTAATACATTGTAATAATTTGTTCAGCTCAGAGGAGAAAATGACGGTGTATGATTATAGCCCTGTTTGGGTTAAGTAAAAAAGGTTAAAATGGAAAAAAAGTGATAGGTCAAAACTTAATTTGCATTTAGATTTTTTCTTTTTGTTTACCCATCAAAAGCATTAGGGAAACTTCTGCTAACTTTCTTGACCTTATTCGTCTGGACGATGTGATTATTAGTGGGGGTCTTTTTTGCCTTTTGGAAGGAGTACAGTATTTTTCAAGCTTATGAGTAATTCAAGTGCACCATAATGTGTTGCATTAAAAGCGTGATGGATTTTCTCTTACTTGCCAAATGCTGGGTCACTAATGTAATTTAGTTTGCTGTTTCAAAAAACTAGTTTAATTGCTGATAGAATTCAACACTAAGAAAAATCATGCTCCTTTTACATGGATTTTGATAATAGATGCTGTAATCATACAGTGTTAGAACTCTTCAGTATATTCATTTAGTAGTACAGAGCAAAGCCTTGAACTGCATATCTCAAGAGAGCATAGGGTTTCTTTTGAGGGTTTTTTTTTTCCATTTCTTTTCTGAGTCATGGATGATTTCTTTCCTGGTAATTTTTACTTGTATGTAAAGCAGCATTGTCTCGATTTATTTGCTTCCTGGTGTCTGAACTAACTATCAATAATACCAATAATAATATGCCTAATTCCGGAGAATAATGTTGATTAATTATATCTGCAGGGACAAGAAGGGGATCATGAAAGTTTTATGGGTCACTCAGGTTGCTGAGGATGTGTGTGTGTGTGCATGCATGCGTTTGCCAGATTTCTACTTGACTAACATCTGTCATGAGAGGGAAGGATGTGAGTGTGTGTTTCAGAAAAGAGGTGGCCAAGCTTTCACAAAACTCCCCTGGTTCCTGGCTGTGGATGGAAATCTGGTGTAACTTAGAGCACCCCTTAGCTTACTCAGCATTACATACAGTAAGCGTTCCAGCACTGTGCCTTTTCATCCCCTTTGAAGTACCAGCTCATTCCTCCAAGTGAAAGCTAAGGAGCTGTGATAGGCATGTTGCTGCTAGGTAATTAATTAGGGGAGGCATTTCTATCTCCTTGAATGGTAGAAAAAAGTACATTTTAACAAAACTGAGACTTTTGTCTATCCTTTAAAAGTCTAATCTTACAGGTAGTGGCAAACATCCTACATTTGGGGAAATGAGTGGATGTAAACTTTAAAACAGAAGCTTACCCTTGTGCTTGTTGGCGTACCTGATGAAGGTTGTACCAACCTGCGCTGTGGGACTGCTGCAACACCTGGTCAAGGAACGTAGAGGTGTTGTGTGGGGTGCTGAGTGTATGTAATGACAAAGATCCCACTAGCATAGGAGCCCCAGTTCCTACAAGAGACAGCAGATGGCTGTATCAGCCAAAAGGGGAACAAGTCCCCAGAAAAATTAATTTTACAGAATGCATAACTTTTATGTTGGCTTTGTTCACAGCCTAAATTAACAACTCATTTCTGCAGCCTTTGTACTGAACTGGATTTAGCCAGGTTAGTAGTACTACTGACTACTTAATAAGTACTATTTTCAGAGACTGCAGGTTGAGGCTTTGAAATTAGAGTCAGGAGACACTGTTTTGCTTTTTCATGGCTTTTAATTTTAAAGGTCTCTGCAACAGCAAAGACTCAGGAAGTGTGGCCCCATTCCTTGTAAATTTTAGTTTCATTCTCAGTTGTTCCTTCCTCAGAAATTTCATTCTCAAGAAAAAATGTCAAGTGAAGACTTACATTGCTTACGAATATGGTGATACAGCCTCTGTTACTAGAGAAGTTTTGATATTATTTTATTAGGAGAATGTCTTTTCAAGAGCAATTGGTTGCTCTTCTGATTTTAAGTATTTAAAGAATCCTTCCAAGGGTTAGTTAAGCTATGTGGGGAAAAAAAATCCCTTGCACAGCAAGGAAATTTCCAAAAGAATAATAGCAACCCATGATGAACCCCATTCAGGTTAATAGAAAGGCTTACAGCAATATGGGATGTGTATGCAAATCTGTCCTCTTATAAATCATTGGAGATACTGGATTTAGGTGAAAGTGATGAAGATGCTCAGCTAGTTTTTCAGTTGCATCCCCAGTTAAATTGGTGCTAAGGAATTACTAAAGAGGTTTAAGTTATTTAAGGAATAGGATAAAAATACCCTCTTATCTCAATGGCATACTGGTTTAATGTTTAGTATTGAGAATAGTTGTAAAGAAACATAATCTAATGAAATAAATTCTCTTCATTCAACTTTAACAATGTGATTAAAAGAAAACAAGATCTGTTGTTGAAAGACAGTATGATAGCAGGCTTTATTGTATTATTTTATGGTAAAGAAAATATAGACAGATATTCAATTTTCTTATTTGCCACTAAAAAGTATTGAATTTTCTTAAACAGTCATTTTGCTCTTTGTCTCCACCCATCTGTATATTTCACTTTTAAATTAACATCTATTTTTGCAGAAATAATTGGGTCATTATTACTTACTATTTGCAATTTGTTATTGTGAGTAAAGCTTACTCTAGTTTCAGTCACAGCTCTGCTTTATAAAAACCTCCAATATTACATACCACAAAATGCTTTTGTGGCAGCATACTGCCCTCCTTTCCAGCATAATTCATTGTACAGCCGTGTTTCCTACCACTTAAACAAAGATGAAGCATTATCTCCTGACATATTCAATTCTCATAATATTATTATTGTTTTCAGCATGTGTTTCAAAGAATACACAAACTGGTGTAGAGATAATCATGGATATAAATATATCCAGGACAACTGAATGGATCTTAAATGAGTAATTCTTATTTTCATGAGTTAAATGACATATACTAGACTAGCCATAACAGAAGGGATTGATATTTTCAAATTTGATATATTTAACAATAAACTCTAAGTAAATGTGACATTGTGACTAGTTAATACATCACTGCTGTTTTGTTTGTTTTTATACTTCCTTGATAATTGTTGTGGTGAGATGATCTCTTTATTTACTGCCATTCTGTAGGATTGCACCTGAAGTGACTCACTGTCTACAGCCTTATAGGATCTTATTGCTCAGTTTCTGTTTGAATACTATTGTAGGCCATAATTAATCAATTGTGATCTTGCAAAATGTAAAGCATTTATATGGCACTTGTAACTGACATCTGCATTCTCCACAAGAGACAGCCTGAAATAGGAGCAGAACCTGGCCTTGCATCTATTTGTTCTAGACTGGTGCTATTGATGTGCTAGAATGCATGCCTTGAAATAGCCTCTGAGGTAGGTTGCCCAGATGTCGCATTTGAACTGTAGCTTTGAGTATGATTTTGAATGCTCCTATAATATATTAAAAAATAATACCAAAAGCAATTTTTAGTAACATACAATAAAAATGGAAATATTATTCACTTCTCCTAATTTTCCAAAATCTGAATTACAATTTATCAATAAATATTATTTCTTGAAATACTATTTCGAGGTATTAAGTAAGAAAAGCCTTATGTATTTATAGAGGAATTCATGTTTTGCTTCTTTTTTATAAATAAAATACAATCTTCTTCTTAAGCTTCTCCCAGTTTTAAGAACTAAATGAGTACATTTTTTTCTCAGCCATTCTTTATGCTTTGTCTTTACACCTGCTGTACCTTCATTTGGATAATAATTCATAGCTTATCTTCTCTGTTGTAATGTTCTTACTAAAGTGTCATTGCTTAGTAGGAATTATACTAGATTTTCCAATAGAAATAGGAGTTCTGAGTACATGTGGCAATTTCTGGAAGTATCCAGGTACTGTGTGCTGACTTTTCAGTGGCAATATGACAGATAGTGAACTTTTAACGTGTTTGAACTCTTTGTTTTATTGCTATCATTTTTCTTCTTTTGTCTGTGTATTTGCACAGTTCACAGCACACTGAGGCTCTGATCTTAGGGATCCAGGATCCCATATAAAAGCCCAAGATGAAATAACAAATTTTCCCCTCATTCTCCACCTACTCCAATAAATCAACCCACCAACAATTAGAAAAAAAAGATTAAAGAAAGATTCATTTAGTCCTTAACTCCTTAAATGGACATGTAAAACCAGGTTATTACCAAGTTCATTGTTGTCATTTTGTGTCAACAGTGACATAAATCTACAATACTGTGACTACAAAGAATGATCCTCAACACAATTCCAAAAGTTAGGCTGAAAGCTGAAATCACATAAAGATGAGGGAAAAGCTTTACATCATAAACATTATATAGTAAAGATTATATTGTATAAAAATAGTAAACTAAGACTTTATATATGCTATGGGGAATAATCTTGCAATCACAGAACCTGCAGATGAAGTTGATTCTGTTACCCAAGATTTTATTTTTTTAAAAATAGAGCTCATGGGGCAGATTTCTTATGGCCTGGTTTTAAGAATTGCTATATTGCTTTGATTGTTCTATTGTGATGATTGCCTTTTGGGAAAAGAGATATGACTGACTCAGAACATTCTTAAGAAATATTTGGAGGTGACCAAAGCTGAAGAGAGGTATGCAGTAGGGTTTACAAAAGTGGCTAAACATTGTAGTTGCCTAACTCCCATGCAAATCCATGGAAATAAGGTGCTTACAAATTTAGACAATTTTGGAAATGCCATTCAGTGCTTTTGTGCATCTTTGGGCATCTAAATACCTCATCCTTCTGTCTAAACAGAAGACCGCATGAACCGACTGAGAGTACTGACAGCATTTACACTGATGGAAATCAGGTATGATCTGACTGAGCTGTGTCTGCAGTTACTCTAGTTGTAATCTGTTTGGTTGCCAACTGAGCAAAAAAAAACCCTAAAAATTGCATTTCAAGAAGACTAATAAATGTATTTTGAAAATGGGGAGACAAAAAGTAAAATTACTTCCATATGACACAAAGCAACTAGCGGTTTGATAAATCTGGATTAGTTTCATCTTTAACAATAGCTGATATTAAATCCTTGGCCGAAAAATAGTAATTGGAATCGCATAATACACAGCTCTTCAGTTTGGCATCGATCTCATAATACAATAAAACTTATCATTTGTAAGCTTGTCTGGTTTGTAGAAAACGACTGAGAACAATTTGATCTGTCCTGGTACATCAGACAATACAGTGCAGGTGGTTTAAAAATAAAACATTTAATCAAGGAAAGTTTTACTTAAACTACCTGATGATTCATCATGCAGTCTTTGCACACTGTTGATTGTGCCTTTCTGAGTAATCATTTATAGAATATTTAAACAGCCTGGACAGCATGTGCAACTGCCGGCAATGCTATTGTATTATGAATCGCTGCTCCAGTTTGTTTCAGTTCAGTATAGACTGACAACATTGCAGTGAGTCAACCTTCTGTTTTCCTGAATGCAGTGCAATATAGCATTTATACAGGAGATTAAGTTTTGACTCCAGTAATATTTGGCCACATTATAATATTCCTGGACTAAACTTTGAAATGGAATAAAATTCAGAACCGTTTATTTCATTATCTTTCCACTTCTTTTTATATGTGTGTATTCACAGACTTTAGAAGATGTATTTATATCAATACAGGCTACTATTCAGCTCTAATCTGCCTGAGTCCTATTCAAGCACAAAATTGCTTGGAAAGGCCGACAGAGGGCATGACAGAACAGTTTCTGGATGAGTTGGGGGCTAGGTATAGTTTTAAGAGAAGCTTGAAAATCCTTCCAAATCCCACTGTTTAGAGATAGCCAAAAAGCTAACAACTAAAAGTAGAGTAGCGGTGTTAGTTTATCTGCAGTTAAAATAAAAATATTTGATTAAAATTTTGAAAACAAAACAAAAAAAGGGTAATATTGATCCAAATGTTGTCTAATGTCATGATTATGTCAATGGCCATTTGCTTATTTGAAGGTTTTGTGGAGCTGTGTTATTACTTCTCTGATCAGATCTTCTGTATTACTTAGCATTCTGTTGGAGGATCTCAGAAGACATCTGATATTACTACGCATATGTTACTTCACAGTTTTTAAGACTGATCCCTAATACTGACAAAACTCAGGAAATCCTTAGTAAGCTAAGTAGACTTCTTATGTGTTTGTAATGGATTTTTGTGAGTGATACACTTGAAGTAATGAAAGGCTTATGGAACCATCGGTCATGCCATTTTGCTCATCACATAGGGACTATATCAATGAGTGTGAACTTATTTTTGGTGCTCAGAAGTCACCATGCAATAATAAAATTGTATCTGCTTATTTTCTTCACTTTCTGTTTTGAGTCTTGAGACAAATAAAAGCATTAATCTGCAGTTAGATTGTGTTGTCTTTCAGAATGTCTAGTTAAGGTGAAAACTAAAGGACTATAAAGCTGCATTTCATTTACACCCACACCGAAGCAGTATCCTCCCACCCTATTAGGTGTTCTATCGTTAGGTTTCTTCGTGGTTAAGAAAGTAGTACTTCAGAGGCAAATCAAAGTCATTAGAAATGTTTTCTTTACCACATCTTGGCTAGTGTAGAATTACAGAACGGACATTAACACGTTAATTACGTTAATGTTATGTGTGCAAGGTATTAAAAAAAGCTGCAGATCCCCCCAATGTGTGGGCCTTGTACTCTTTCCTCCTCCAAGGCAGCACTAACCGTGCAGTATATCTGTTTGTCTAAACTAATTTGAAAATCTCATATAGTGTTGTAATTTATATCATTGCTGTTGAGAGGCTGGTTTCACTATCATGAGTGGGCTCTGATGTTCCCATGTTTTCCCATTTCTGAATAATAAGTATAGCTGTAAAAACTAGTTGTCCAACCTGTGTTGACACGTTGGGCAATAGGAACTCCAAGCTTAAAATACAAAGCACTCCCCTTGTAAACAGCTCTTTGTTGTAATTTACCACAGTTAGACTGCTTTATGGGCTCACGTATCTCATTGCTTGAGTTTAGAGCTTTAATGTATGTACTGACAGGCAAGCTTCTTGGATACTGGATGAAAAAGAAGTGAAGATGAACTATTCTTTCGTTTTTAATGTGAACACCAATTTTCAAGGGAGCTAATTAAAGTCTTTATCTGATCCCTAGCTGCGAGAGAGCTCTGCCTGGATGCACGTGATAAGTTCTTGCCTTCTGGGATTTATAATTTGATTGTATTTTTTTTGCTGTTTCATGGCTACAGCATTTTTTTATGATCATAAGTCTTTGCCAGAGGAAATAGCAACCTTCCTTTTAAATGTTGCAGTTAGGAAACAACACTTCGCAAGTAGATTTTTTTTCTTTGTGTGTGTGAGAAGAATGTGAAACTCAATCAAAGCTGTTTGTAGGGGAAAATACTTCCTTCCAGCCTCGTTAGATATAAGCTACTGTTTTGAACAGAATCCAGCCTGGGATAATGTACAATATCTTGATAATCTGTAAGCTCTTATTGCCAAAGCTTTATGAAATTTGTTTTGTCATTATAAAAAGGACACACAGTGTTTTCTAGGTACAGAGTGGCACACTGTACATCAGCTGGAAGTCAACAAACAGCATTAAAATCTTAATTTGGCTTTACAAGTTATCAGCTGGTCACATCAGTTGACTTTATTATTTGCTAATTGAGCACATGCAGAGAGCAGGAAGACAGAACCTCAGAAACCTTCCCTTTCAATGGTAGCTTGTTAGTTTTATGTGTTTGGGTTTTTTTCATTTGGAGCATTAAAAAAATCCAGCAAGTTTAGTTTCCATCTGCACTGAGGTCTTATACCATCAGATTGATCTTGTGTTTTGATGTCTTTCATAAATTGAAGGTCACACTCATAGTTTAATCTTGAAATTGTTCCTTAGTAGCAAGTAAATGAGTTGATCAGTATGGAATAGGCTTGGTAAGAGAGGTCAGAATGAAGGTTTGAGGATAGGACTTGGCACAATGTAAGGAAATCATAAAATTGATATGTTCACTCTGTAGCGAACTATTGATTCTTACTTTTTATTGTATGTTTCAGCATTCATGTGGAGGGAAAAAGTTTCTAGAATACCAAAACAAGATGTCTGTCACAATCTATTTTGGCTATAGTAGAAAATAGATGTTAATAATCTGAGATGTAGTTAAAGCAAAAAAAATGATACTAAGTACAAAGAAAAGTGGAATTTGGAGGAGTAATTGTTATATAAAATTTTTAACAAAAGCCAGTAGTGCAGAGGAGTATTTAAAATACTTATTTTGGCTCCTTTCAGTTAAATGACAATATCAACAGCAATATATTTGCCAGTGCAGACTAATATGTGTATTTGCATATTTTTATTGCCTATTTGCTTTTGAGAAAGAAGTAGAGAAAAGGACCAAAATTTCCTTCTTTATAATTGCATGATCTTAATAAAAAACAAGAATTTAAGTTCAAATTCTCATGGAGAAAAATATTCCCAAAGAGAAAGTCAAAAAATATCCTACTGAGACCAGAGAGACTAGAAAACACATGAGGGCTTGAATAGTGATATGTGAGGACAGACACATTTTCTTGAAGGGTGACAACACAAAGATGTTTCCCATATGTCTCCCAGGTTGGGTTTTTTATAAGTATCCAGTTAAGCACTACTGTATGGATACCTAATATAGTTTATAAAAGAGAACACATTTGTCTCCATTGCAGTTACCAGCTCAGACTGTTACAACTCTTTGTGTTCACCTGACTCTGTGCTGCAGTCAGTTTATGCACTGCACGCATTTTACCAGGTAAGACGAAATGGAGTTCCTCCTAGTTTTTAGGCCATTCTACTGGATTCTGTGTTTACACTTGTCTGCCTTGTACAAACGTAGGCTACATACATTTTCCTAAACCATTCTGAGGAGCAGGAAAGGTGGGCACTTTGCGATGATCATCTTGCAGAGTTTAATCGCAAACTGCTTATAGAATAACTGTTTCGAAGGTTCAGCTACCTTTCACTTCCAGGATAGTGTGAAAATTTCTCATATGCTTTTTGAATCATATATTTTCTTAGATGACTGAGAGCTTGCACTCTAGCTACAGTTATACTGCTAACAAATGGAATGATTGTCACAAACATGCCAAGCTTAAGCCATACAAATTTGTTCAGTAGAAATGCGCTTACATGCAATACAGTGCAGATCAGCAGATCGGTGGGTGATGCAGATGCGTCATATAGCGTTTTTGCCTAATCCCTGGAATACGTAGGCATCTCTTTCCTTGCCTTTGCTCAGGCAAAAATATAGGGCAAACTCTTATTAGAACAGAAGAATGGTCCCATGAATTCAGACCAGGGATTATTATAACCTGAGATCTGTATAGTCCAGCATCCTGCCTCCATCAAGCCATAGCAGATTTCCAGAGAAGAGGAGCAGGATGATAGTATGTCACACAGTTCACACAGAAAATTCTCCCAGCCTCTGACTATTTTAGCTCCAGGGATTTCCTGATTTCTTCTGTGGTTCATCTAACTCTCAGTGAATCTCTCTTACAAGTACTTGTTCACTTTCCCCTTGAAACTTTGTAAAACACTTTTGCATACCAGACGTGCTTTGGGGAGTTTAATAGATCATCCACCCATTGAACAAAGTACCACCTTCTTTTGTTTGTTTTGAACTTTGTTTCTACCAGCTTCCTTTATGGTTGCTAGCTTTTCTTTATATACAATTACAATGCAATCCATACATATACAATACATTATACTTATCTCTTAAATGCTGTATAAGTGCAGTTTAGGCCCTCGGTTTCAATACAAATTATTCTAGAAAATCACTGAAACTCAGCTTTACAGTTGAATTTATTTACAAACAGCATTACAGTAGGATAATATCATTTTTACAGCAGTGATGAGACAGAAATTACCAACTGATACTTTTCCTTGCAATACTCTGTTGGGTGCCTGCTCTGTATTGACATTATCCAATATCCCATACATGTGATTGATAGAGATAGTTACCAGAATGTTTGCAGACCCCATTTGACCAACAATAAAATGCACTGAGATTGTAAAACCTACATTTTTATTAGTACTGTGGTAGGTATTCACATTTAACACAAATTGTGTTAGAAAGCTACAAGGAAAGACACATAAGCTGGATTTTGCTGATAGTATGGATAGCTGCCAAGGTTTAAAACTGAAGAGCAGGGAGGACCTGATACAAATAATATGGGCTGGAATGATAAATGTGTGTTGCAGTTCTCATTTAAGGTCATTCGTCACGTAATAAAGACTTTATTTTATAACATTTCCTGAATTAAGGCTTAAAAACTGTGCGGTAATGTAATTAAGAATCTTTTACAGTAAAATAGAGATCGTCCAAATCTCTACCTGTCACATGATGAATTTAGGTCAAGACTGACTGAAAGATATTGCTGACTAAAGACGCCAGGTTTTTAGAGACTCTTGTCCTTGTTGCGGAGCAAAGTTTTAACTTTAACTTGCCCCAGACTGAAAGAAGCGTTTTTTTGCTACAGGAGATATAATTACAGTCTGGAGTCTGGAAAAATAGCAAAAAAATATGGTCTTTCAGAATTAAAAGAACTTTGGGGTTTTTGCTGCTGAATAGTGATGCTCCATGAAATTATGAAGTACCTTTGTATGATTCTAAAAATTTTGAACTTTACAAAGGGAAAGCAATGCACACAGTGTAGAGATACAGTTGGAAAATTAGCTGTAGAGAGTAAGGAATGTCTGAATTTGGGGCCTCTGTGCCACCAAATTGCACTGTGAGTACTAACTAATTGGAGTTTGTAGTTGTCAAATATGTGATAGGTGGGCCACAGATGCATCATTAGCACCAACAGTGGAACAGAATATTATACTTACAAGTAGGGGCAGATAAAATAACAAAATATTCAGTATTCTTCTGAACATTATTTAAGATTACTTTGTTGACATCTTTATGTAGTTGATCACAGGTAGCATCTTTGTTCTCTTTTCAAAAACACCCAATAAAGTTTCCTAGTGCATAAAAATCTCAGCTGTCAGAAAATATGCACCTGAAAGCATTTTATCCCAATCATTTGTGATGGAGAAGGCAGAAGGAAGACATCATAAAGTTACTCAGATTAATACTTTTACTTTCTGCATCTGCTTATTCTAGTCTTCATAACAGAGTGCAGGCATACTCAAAAGTTTGCAGATGTCAATAGCCAGCGTCGATATGTGTTGCATGCAAAGCAGAATTATGCCCTTCTGCCAAGGACTACCTCTTGAGGAGAAGCTACCTGATGATTTGTATTTTAGCTCAAATTCTGGAAATGAAGTTACTGTTTTCCATGGATTTTTTTTTTTTTCAGGACAGCACAGAAAGCAAACTTATTTTATCTTCATCTTCCTGTGATTCTGGTAGCATCCTTCATAAGTTGATCACTGATCTTTCTTGTTAAGAAAGCCTTTTCCTGTAGTCTTCTGATAACAGCTGCCTTCTTTCTCTCTGTTTTTTTTTTTCCAAATGTTTGTACTACTGGGAGGGTCTCTGAGAATGAGACGCTTGGTGAATCAAGACTAGTTCATAAAAGTATACCACTAGCATAAGTATCTTTTTATGCAATTTAAAAAACAAGACACAAAATGCAGAAGGAAACTCCTTCACCTCCCCTTCCCCCCCTGCCTCTGCATTTTGTTTGCTTTTTGCATCTCTATGAAAGACAAATGAAGGTTTTTCAAAGAGACTATTAGTATTCTGGCACAGCTCTCATTTGTGATACACAGATCATCAAAGTGCTGACAGATGCAGTATTATACAGAAATGCAAAGATTATATTTGTGTTTCTGTATGTATACTGCAAAAAAACCCAAAACATTCAGCTCTTTCCTTGCTACACTGTTCCAGAATGTTCAACCCATCTGCTTGGTTTTCCTGATGCATTTTGTCTCATTAGTCATGTTCACATGTATTTCAGGCTGCTTAATTTCATTACGCAAAGTATTATGCACTGTTCATCCAATAAGTGACAGAGGTTCATTCTGCTACCCAAGGGACTTGTAGAAAGAAGTTTTAAATCTCTAAGAAAACCTGAAAATTCTTGTTGAAACATGGATCACGTTTCACTGTTACCTCTATTAACATACTAAAACTTACTTTATTAAGTTATCCATCTATTCCTGATTCCCAAAGGCTAACTGCAGTCTTCTTAGAAATAGTTGCTTCTAACTGGGAATTTTGTATGCAGTTAAGATCCCTGCACAAAAGTAAGCATCATATTTGAAAGCTTCCGTTTAGGTGGAGCTAGTGTTCATAACAGTACCTCTTAATAGTGAGGTGCCAAATCTGAAGAGTGTGCCTCTGACCATCCCTGTGAATATCCACCCAGAACGAGCAGAATTGTAGAGCCTTTTAAAAAGCACCAGAGTTCAGAGAGGCAAAAGAGATCTGTTCAGTTATGAATCACAGAATCACAGAATGGTTGAGGTTGGAAGGGACCTCTGGAGATCATCTAGTCCAACCCACCTGCTCAAGCAGGGTCACCTAGAGCACGTTGCACAGGATCGCGTCCAGGCGGCTTTTAAATATCTCCAGAGAAGGAGACTCCACAACCTCTCTGGGCAACCTGTTCCAGTGCTCTGTCACCCTCACAGCAAAGAAGTTTTTCCTCATGTTCAGATGGAATTGTCTGTGTTTCAGTTTGTGCCCGTTGCCTCGCGTCCTGTCGCTGGGCACCACTGAAAAGAGTCTGGTCCCATCCTCTCGAGACCCTCCCTTCAGATACTTGTACACGTTGATAAGATCTCCTCTCAGCCTTCTCTTCTCTAGGCTAAACAGGCCCAGCTCTCTCAGTCTTTCCTCATAAGAGAGATGCTCCAGTCCCCTAATCATCTTCGTTAGCAGTCATTGTTAAACACGCTCAAGCTTCTCTCAGCTCCTGCCGCTATGGCAGGCACACAGCATTCCCACAGAGTGACTGCACATACTCATGTCACAAGGCCACGAAGATAGAACCCAAGTTTCCACTGATGGCTCTTGATGATTCTCTCTGTGATGGGGAGGAACCAGCCCCAGCAATGGGGGCTGGGCTCACGTGTACCTACTGGCACCCAGCTGGTCCCCAGGTGGACAGAAGAGTACCAGTAAGGGAGAAAAACTGTCAGGGTTGGACTGTTGGGGGAATGACCAAGGCTTAACGGGCAAAGGCAATAGATTAAGAGGTAGCTTGGGGAATAGACACTGATGGGAGGGAACATAAAAACTGCACAAGGAGTGGGAAACTGGGACCGACAAGACAAAAAGACTGAGAATTGGCAGGGAGCTCTAGGGAAGACGGATTTATTAAGGAATTGAACACAAGGGCGGCAGGCTTAATGCTGCCGACGTACTGCCATTAGCATCAGCAAGTAACCCTAGCTGAAGAGAACTGGGATTGTTTGAGACATGAGCCAGGAAGGTAGGAAAATGGAATTCAGTGGGACCTGTGCTTGAGTATATAGGAGCATACAGTATATGCTAAGTGCTCTGAAGAAGAAAAGGCATAAACATCAGTATCCAAGTGTCTTGGTATTGGGTGTCAAAAATTAGTGGTTTTTTTATCTTGAAAAAATTCACAATGAAATTCATAATTTTATTTTAAGAATGTATCTGAATGGTGTATAAAGTACAGACCACTCACTGAATAAGATGTGGGGGGGGACCCTTTAATTTCCTTTAAAAAAGCAACCTGGGCACTGGATAAGCATGGCTCACAAAGAAAAAATATCTGACTCATAATTAGAGATTGTCATAAAGCCTCAAAAAGAAGTTGAATTAAACTTTGAGTGCTTGGCATTGCAATAGTGTTCTTTTATTAATGTTGTGTTTTGCATCTAATGAGTTTAATTTTACTTTCTTGTTTTGATAAATAAATATTCTATCCAGACAGTCACAAGGTATCAATTAATTGTTGACTGTGAAAGCTGGAACATTTTTAAGCAGCTTTTCCTGATATTTATTTCATTAAGGCCCTAGCTCCTGGCGTCATTTGGAGGATCTGGCCTTTCTTTTTTGAAGGAAAAGGCACATTGTGTGGTGGCATAAGTTCTTGTTGCCCCACAACTTTGGTGACTGTAAATTCAAAGCAGTTCTATTTTTGATACAGACTTTACTCCTTAAAAAATAGAAGGCAAATTAAAAATATCTATATTTATAGGAAATTTCATTGTTTTTACTGATTTAGTTAACAATATTGATTCGTTAGTACTTAAATAGTGAAAAAGGAGAGTTTGAAAATATTCAGAATACTTTTAATGAGCTTTTGAATTATGCAATGCTTTTGTTGTTTAAAAGCATCTTAATTTCTAAGGATGTTTACTGTCACAACTATTATCAAGACTTTCAAAAAAAGGAAAAATGTTTCCCTTTCATACTAAGGAAAATAGTCAAAATGGGACTGAGGATGGCTTTTTATGTTTTTATGGTGTGTGATTAAGGTATTGGGCAAGGATTCAAGACTGAGAAGGTTCCTGAAACCAAACTCCCTGTATGACCTTCAGCATTTTGTTTAATTTTATGTACCTCAACTTCCATCTGTAGAATAAATACATTGATATAGCTTTACTCCTATCCTTTGCCTGTCTCAGGGATTTAGATTATAAAAATCTTAAAGATCTGTAACAGCTTTGTTCAAACAACTTCTGGCACAGTAAGCATTCAGTCTTCCCTGAGTTTCTAGCTATATGAATTCTCTTAATTTATCAGAATAGGAGACTCTCTAGAAGGAAAACAGAAGAGCAGTGAAGAGAAAAAAAATATGTAAGGTATAGGCTGAAGTCTCGAGTCTAAAGATTGAACTTACTCATGTCACTTTGCCCCCTAATGCAAACTATTTTGAACTTGCCTGGTTGTGTACAGAAGAAGGAAAAAAAATGAGTTTAGGGCTTTTTAATATCAGATGAATTCACTGAGCATGCTAGCTTATGGAACCTTGTGGGATACAGCAGAAGGAAAAAAAAGTATGAGATCTCTAAAATTCACCACACTTAGCTCCTTGATAAAATCTACAGAAATGTATATTACTGGAGCACACTAAGAAAGCAGTCCAAATGAATCAATGCTGAAGAAAATTTGTTAATGTATTTTTTTCTGTGTATCTTAACAATCTGATTCACTTTCATGATAATCAACTTCTGACAATCAACAGCTGAAAGGCTCTGAAAACACCAAGTATAATTGAAGGAGTTCTTAAACAGGAGTTGTTTGGGCAAAGATGGAAAATACAGTTGCATAGGTACAGGCAAGTGTTTACATGGAATGTCTTTCTCTTAAAGGGAAAAAAGAAAAGGGATTTTTTCTGAGCTGTGAAGAAACTAGAAACTGACTGATAGAACCTTCTTTCAAGATTTCCCCGCAAAAAGAAAACTGCATTGATGCCAATCATATAAGGTATTTTAAATAAACATGGATTCTCTTACCTTCTGTACTCTGTTAAATGCTGTAGTTGTGTGGTGCTTTCCTAGAAATAAAATGGAGGTAGTAAATAATTTAAAGAAATAGCTTTTTCTGATGTAAAGTCTATTGAATTAGTGAATGTATAATTTTGTGGTAATACATTATATTTCATCCTGAAGTGGAAGACAAAAAAATAGTTTATATGCATTTGCTGACTGTTCAGATAGTACTTTTATTCTTTGCCTTCTCTCACCATCAAGTTGTGTTTCATCAGATCCCAAGCTGTCATGGTTCATTATCCATAGATGATCTTGAGCAGCCTTGCATCATACAAAAATATGCTGTGGCATCTGCCTTTGTGCACCACTATACAGATCACTTCTGAGTATGGTTTGTGTTTGATTTATACATTCAGTAGTATGTATTTTTGCATGTGAATACCTTAAACAATGGGAGCTGCATATATTACATTGTTGTGATCAGGTTGTAGCTATGTCTGCCTTGCTTTTTTAGCTAACAAGTTCCATTTGAGTTATTTATTGCATAACTCAATCTCCACCAGCCAGTGGTCCAAGACATTTTAAAAGCTCCCTGTGCTGGTGATGTTGACAGCACATTGAAATTAGCAGCTATGATTATAGCATCACTCTTGCATTCTGAATCCTGTATTTTGACTTTTCTGATTTTAGGAGCCATAAATTAAATTTATATGATTAATAATGACTATATTAATAGAGAGCATTAATGTCCATACGTAAATATGTTTGCTAATTACATCTTTATTTCCTGTAAGGTAATTATATTGGTAATAAACTATTATTCTTTTTAAGAAGACAATTAGTAAAAATAAGCTATGCTCTTAGATATTAGTAAATAAAAGCCCTCTTCACCCCTCTAATTTGCATCTCTGTAGAACTGTTGTTGCAAGGGGAAAAGGAACATATTTTTAGAGCTGTTCTAAGGTTGTTTCACTCCTTCTCCTGTGGTATGGCACTTGCAAATTAATTGATTATACTGCTACTGTTACTACTTTATCTGAAAATATTTGCACCAACAGTGAAAATTTATTACTACCCTTTTTAGCTTTGTTTCAGTACTTCTTGCATTGATAATTATTTGAAATTAATTAAAGCTGGCTTTAGGAAACTACATGGATGCTTTTCTTAATATGTCAAATCTAAATAGCATTACTTGTTACAGCCTAAATAGCCTGTCCTCACCCAGTTACTTCAATGTCTCCTCCAGGGATGAGGGGAATAAGAGAAACAATCTTATTCTGTTAAGATTCTTTGTAACTGCCAGACTTGATGCAATTTCAGTGAAACATTACACTAAAACCACTCCTTTTAACAGATGAAAACTGTTTCTGTACAGTCTGAAGATATTTGCAGGACTTCAGTTGCATGTCACAGTTTCCATACGAATTAATTATTTACACTACAAGGGCTTCAAGCCTTCATTGAGGTTAGAGCTTTTTATGCTTTTTTATGCTTTATGCTGTTTGTTTGTGTGGATGTTTCACAGAATGCTTGTGGAAATGGAGATCATTCACAGGTCAAACAAAAAGCAACAACATATAAAGACAATGAAATGTCAGGGCACTTCCCAATGAAAGTTCACAAAGCAAGTGAAAAGGCACATGAAAATCCAAAGCAGTGTGTCCTCAAAATAAGCTGTCCCTCAGGAAAATAACTCACTTGGAAAGAATAATATTATCCTTTTGGGCTGTAGAGCAGACTCTTGTGAGACTAACTCTCAATCTGTGATTTTAGCAGTGGCTCTCATTTTGCCCAAAGCCTTCCTTTTATTTTCAGTACTAAAACACAGTACAGCTCTATGCTGAATCTGGAAAGAGGAAGGAGAGAGAGAGATTGAAAAAATATTTTATTTTCTAATTCCCCCGCATCTGTCTGTGTTCCACTAAAACTTGAAAATTAATTCTATTGAAGTCATAGTGTGTTCATCAAAGTGATAAAATTAATTTTCATCTTTGTTCACTGTCATGTGTGTTTCAGTTACAGACAGTTTCTTCTGAGAATATGAAATACTGTCTATGAATATGTCTGGGAGTTAAGTAAGTCGCCAGTGTTTAAATCTGTTATCACAGATAACTCAGACTAATTTAAATGAAGGTAAATGTTTTGGTATCTGAAAGTTGAATTCCATTTGAACAGTAGCTTCAAGGACTTGCATGCACATTTGACTGTCTTGTGCCCTGAGGTGGATTGCTATGGAACAGATTATCCACATATACCCATGAGCTTCAATAAGGTTCATAGGAATGTGAAATAGAGTGAAGTTGCCTATAAGGTAAATATGAAGAGGAAAAGTAAAATCAAAGCAAAAATGGAATAAGAGTGAATTCAGGAACATTTCAGGAAAATCTACACAGGGCGCTTAAGAATGCAAGAAGATCTGGGGTTCTGCTGCACCCACCTGTTCCAGGCAGCGCAGCAGTGAACTGCAGACACTTGCCAGTTCTTAATCTGTCACCCCATTCATAGAATTTGTTTGGTAGTTCTCTCAGTATTGTTGATGTCTATATAGCGTGTTACCACTTGGATTAAAAGGGATACTTTAATAAGCAGAGTCTAAGTGTTCCATTCCATTAAGTGTTTTACAAGTAATTTTTCTTTAATACTACTTTTCATTTAGTAATATTTATGGTGTGTTGATTTTGGTGTTGATTTTTTTTTTTTGTTCCCTCCTCCCCCCCCTTTTTTCCCCTCCAAATTGTTATGGTAACATGGATGAAAACAGTTCTCCTGTTACGGGAACTATTGCTTCCACTGCAGTTGCTTTGGACATTCTAGAAATATGAAGTGGTTGCTCAGGACTTCACTGAAGGAATCCCCACATAGCACGAAGGAAGACTGTAAATGGTACAGGCCCAGAAAACAGATGACTAATTTATGCAGTCAATATACTTTATTAAAAAGAAGACACCTTATAAACCAACATCTACCCAAAAGATAAATGTTTCCTGTATGTTCTCCAAGTTTGTTGAGAAAAATTACATTTTCCCAACTTACTCTAGGGGTTTTTTTTTTTTTTGTCTGTTCAATAACTTTATTATGTTTTTAAATTTTCTAGACAACAAAGTCTTGTATAGTGGAAAGATATTCACAAATTATCATTGGACTGTTCAAGAATAAAGTACTAAGGCAAAAAAATTACAGGTGAATGATGTTGCTAGAGTTTGAAGACTTGTCTCAAAGAGCAGAGTCTGGTAGACTGTAAACCTATCTGAATATCTGAATAGATAAATGTTTGCCTGTTCTGTTTTGTTTTGTTTTGACCTCCTGTTCTCTGAACTAATACTTCTCTTCTTAAATCTTCCTCTGGGAGCCAACACTCCACTGATAAATGAAAATCCCTAGGCTGTAGAGGGATACATCTTGCTTTCTGTAATCATTTCCATCTTAAAGGTAAACCATAAAGCAACAGTGAAAATTAAATTTAACCAAACCTGTGATGCATGCAGCCATTAAAAATAAGGAGGGCAATAAATGCAAAAAATACTTCAATTAATCTTTTGGAAATATCAAGTAACACTTTGTATTACCTACTTAGCTGAAATTAATTTAAACTATTTTATACTGGCAACACATGTTGCAATGAGATTTCTGGGTTTGGTAATTAAGAATGAATCAGACATACCAAAGGTTTTTTGAGGGAAATTAGAATTTCACAGAGGTAATATAGTTAAGTGCAGGTCTTACTCTCCCCTATAAGAAAGAGAATAAAATTGCTGGTGCAAAAAAGATTTCTTTCCTCCCACAGTGCTACATTTATTGTGTTACAGTCTAAAACAGCAGCAATTATACATAAGCAGTTAAATAAAATGAGAACAATCAAACAGTCAGCTCACTGAGCCAGAGGTGGTACTTGGAGTCCCTGCTGTTTCTCCCAGTCAAGCTCAGCATCAGTGATGGTCAGGAAATAGACACTCATTTTCCTGCATATGTTTATGTGGTTGGGGGGACATGGCTTTTCTTTCCTGTTTGGCATAGAAAAAAAGAAACTGAAAACACTTGGAAGAAACTAGTTTCACAGGGAAAGTGTACACCTACAAACACCATGGAAAAGTTTTGACCATACGTGGGAAGAATATTGTGATTTTTAACTGACTGGGTAAAAGCCCCACCAAATTTCTACAGGATGAAGCCAAAAAGTTGGCAAAATTCAAAATAGATTGGAATTTATTTGGTAATGAGAATTATAACAGCAAATTTTAGCAGGAAGTTTAGAAAAAGATAAAAAATACATACTTAGGGCAAAATAAATGGATAAGAAGATAGATTCTTACATGGAGCAAATTATATTCTAGAGATTGCAAGAGATCATACACATTTTTTGAAATAATTTATGTTGTCTCTTGTCATAAAGAGGATAGATAGACCAGAAGTTTAATTTGGTTCAGCAAATTTTTGGTGCTATCACAGGTTTGATCAAGTGATGTACATATCACTTTGTGATAAAAAACCCAACAGGATATATCTGGCTATATCTGAATAAATCAGGATAGACATTATAAGGAACTCTAGTGTAGAGGAAGGGGAGCAGATGTGGTGTAAGTCTGAAAAGTATTTAAGTTTCTTAGTTTCTGCAGTACCTTGAAATCATGCGCCTGAACCAGTGCAAGGGTAAGGTTTCATGATAGCCTAAAACCGCAGTTTTGCTGAAAATGATCTTACGCTCCTTGTTGCAGCACTAAACATTAACAGATTTCCAGCCAGATCAGCCTTACTGCTGGCTCACAAGGAATTGTGCAGTGTGGGAAATACAGCCTGTAGCTCATCTCTTTTGGCAACAGCAAAGCCTTAAATCAGTTTAAGCAGCTCATGAAACTCTACAACTCAACAGCTTTGAGCCTTCACTGAAGAAGGTGAGGGTGAATGGGCGCTGGCATCTTCATATACCTTCATATACCATATGTAGCAAATACTATTATCTCATTAATGGCAAGCATTCTTAGAATTATAATGAGGAACAAAGTTCAGTCACTTCCCTATAATTGGACTACCAAAATTAGTAGGATCGGTTCTCAAATTCAGTCCCCAAGTTATCCCTCAAACAGTTTAAACAGCCAATGAAAGCAAAGGTAATTTTCTCAGGATAGTCTGGAAAACTCAAGTCTTATATGTTTGGGTTTTTTTTCTAATCTGATCACACAGACATGTTTTTTATATTAGTGCAATAATATTGATTGCAAGGGAACTTTTCTTTCTAAATGCCTATGTAAGTACAAACAAAAAATTCCATGATGCGTTTTAAGGAAATAATTTTTATTTTCAGCAGTGCTGTGCTTATGGTAGATACAAAGTTATTTTCTGTGTTCTATTTCTTTATTTGTGCATTACTGATGTTAAGTATGGCTGAAAATTTGTGCCAGACATGCAAACTAGTAATTTATTCTTTTCTTTTGCCACAGTACAATTTTCTAGCCATATGTTATGCAACACAAAGTCCATTGAGCAGACCATGCTATGGCAGAATTTTGCCTCTAGGCTTTCATATATAGCATTGGAAAGAATTTTGTACTATTTTCCTTCCACAAAAGTATTCAAAAATTTTTGTCTTCCATATTACATTGGATCCACAATTTATATGTCCAAGATGTGTAAAACTTGGGAGAAAGAGAAATGGGTGCCCTGGAACACGCAAACCCACAGGTTAAAGGCAGTCACTTGAGATGTGGGAGATGGATGGTCAAGTCTCTAGTCTGAGTCAGATAAACCTGCCATATCCGTTTTGGTGCCCACCTCTCCATCTGGAGCTGCATATTCTCTAGACCATTGATTAAGGCACTCTCCTGAGATGAAATTCATCCACTGTTATTCTCCCAATACTTCTTTGGAAAACTGGATGAACACTGCTTCCTGCTTTATTACATATTATTTCTGTCTCGCAGTATCAGAAATATGGTGGCTCTCCTTTACAGTGTAACAAATTGTTTGGAACTCTTTGTACAAACAGCTGGTGTCTTTTGTTCTCACATTAAAAAAAGACATGATATGAAACCCTGTATATTTTTAAAATACAAATTCTTATCTGTGTCTGACAGATCACATCACTATGAAAGGTCCAAAATTTGTGGTTCTCCCTAAAATTTAATTATCTGGCACTTTCCAACAGCAGCTTGTCTACTACTGACATGCAGAATTTCATTTTGTCCAAATATCTTTTGTGTGCATGTCTCCTTGATATTGATAACAGTGGCTTGTGGTAATGCTTATCTCCTTTTGATTCTGAAAATGTAATAAAGAAGGAAAATACAAAGTAATAGCTACAGGCATTAGTTAGGCAGGCGTCCATCAAGGCTTTACATCAGACTAATATTTGGAAAAGCATAGCAGCATATTGCTGCCTTAGTTTTTCAGATATCTCCAGAAACAGAGATCATAAAAAAAGCTTTAGCATGACAAACAGGCCCACAAAGCCAAATAAATCATTGTCCAAACAAGGAGTAAACCAAAACAGATCTTTCTTGTTCACTCATGGGATTATTTGTTCCATTTTGCGGATAGTTTTCTGAATAATTTGTTAAGTGCTAAAGGCCATGATTCCCTCTCTTCATAGCTACAATAATTGGACTCTTCAAGTATTAGAGGCTTGGGTCCATTCTCCAAAACAGGGGTTGCGATGAAGATAGAAAGCAAAGAGGGAAAATATACTTTATAATCTGCTGTTTTGAAATAAAAGTGACATAAATAATGGTCAGCTGCAAAAATCAGTGTGGAATTGCAAACGTGTAGAACTTGATATCATCTGTATAAGGACTTATACCATTAAAGAACTGTGGATATAAATACAATAAAGTATAGGCTTAAGTTTTGCTTTATGAATTCCAATTTAAATGAGTGAAAGTACTGGATATTTACATGTAGAACATGTTTAAATACATGACTTTGGTCTGTAAGATACCCGTGGATAATGAAATGGGCAAATATGGTATAGTATGGTATGGACTGTTGGGAATATTTGGGATAAGACTTAAAAACATCATAGAAAAGTACGAATTTTTGATGCTTTTTATGTTCCAATATACGCAGAGTTTTATTTGTCCAATAATTTCTGATTTTATGTTTGTCACAGAAAAGCCTCTGTGCACTTAAAAAAGTGCACAATGCATACTGCATGATGTGTCTCAGTTGTCTCTCAAGTCTCCTTGGCTCAGTAGTTCCGCATTTTCCAGGGTGGTACCTGAAGGTCTTATTCTCAGGACTCTTCTTCAAAAAAGAAGTTAGGCACTAACTAAAGTTAGTTAGAAGTTAGGCACTTCTTTAAGTGTCTAACAAGTTAGAAGTTAGGCACTAAATGTGTATTACAGCCTTTCTTTTGGAAAAAAAGTAATACTGGTAGGTAGGAAAATGGTATTTGGGACAATACTAAATTTTTGAGTCAAAAATTTGAAAGAGAAAAATTCATAAAGAAAGTAGGTCTGGTACTGTGGTTATGTAACAATCACAAAAATATTTTTAAGTTATTCTTGTTTGGTATCCAACCCAAACCAACCAGAAGAAACTAAGTTTACAAAATCTGATATTCAAATTTTAAGTTATTTATGAGCAGAGCTTCTAAAAATGGAATCTTTCTAAATCATATGCAAAGTAAAAGTTACTTTTTAGTACATCAGAAATCATTTTTATTTTGAAGGCTTTCATTATGAAACTACATATTTGGAGAAAAGCATACTTCAAAGTGATTACATTTCAGACTTGAATGGGATAAACAGACAAAATTTTAAATCATTTAATTTTCTGAAATTTTGCAAATCATGTTGCAAACCATGGAAGGAGATTTACTCTACAGCTATGTTAGATACTTTTTAAAATGTAAGTTTGCAGTATATTTTTGAGCATATATTTCTTGATTTTACTGTGCTATATGTGATTAGTGGTCCTCTTATGGGGCTTTCACTTTGTAACGCTTGGTCTGCACAGTCAGATTCACTGCTGACTGACTGAAGATTGTGTGGAAAAACTTGTGTGTTTCATTAGCAGGATATCTGAACTGAAGAGAACAGCAGCAGTCTGCTCTATATTATGAGATAACTAAAAGTATTTTTGGCTGATAGGTTGTCAGTAGGGCTTGACAGAAGCAGTAAACAAGTTTAAGGAGCCCTGCATTCCACAAAAGAGTCTGTGCATGGTATAGCCTTCATTTCAGAAAAAGCAGTGCTAGAAGCCAGGACCTCTGAGCTCAGCATATGGTTATCTAACAGCTTGTGTGAAAGAAAAAGCAAGGTATTCTACAGCTGTGGGAAAACTATGTCCTTTAGGAATTGGATACAGTTGAGGAAGGTGCATATCCACTGCTCAGTGAGTATATATTTCCTATAGATCAGCGAAGCTCATATTGAGTGACTAAGGCTTATAGCACTTCAGATCTTAGACCAGGTCCCATTTGTTTGGTGGTTTCCCACAGGGCTTTTATAGCAGACTGGAATGGTAACCTCCTGACCAAAGCACACGATGCTCTGCAGCTTGAACTAAAATAATAAATTCTGAAGCAAACAACTATCTCCCCTCACATATCTACCCTAGACCGGGTCCAAGAGTGGATGTGTTATACACACTGCCCAGTGGGTTTTTATGGATGTGTGTGTAAGAGAAGATGGACAGGCATATCTATTATGGTGAGTGTGAGCTTTTGTAAGTGAGGTTTAAAGTGTATTGGAATAATACTAAGAAAATTAACAGAGGGAGCAGGTGGAAACAGGAGTGAGTTTCCATCTCGTTATGTCATTCCATCTCCACCATATTAGGAAGAGACGGCTGCAGTGACATGGGATTCCTTTCCATTTTGTAAACCTGAGTACAGTATAAGATAAAAATTATATTTTTTTAATGGAGAAACTATAAATAGAGGTAGGTCTACTTTTCAGGGACAGAAGAACAGACACGTAACAGCACTTGATCATCCTTAGAATATGTGATTGGTTTTGGCAGCAAAGATGCAAGGTAGCTTACCGGATATTCTGAAAGACAGCTGTTCTGATTTTTATTTGACAGCAGAACTCTAACCCACATCAGTTAGGATGTCCATGTACTGCACGATATAGCGACAGTTAAATAAGATTGACAAATTATTTTAGCACAAACTAGTTGTAAGTGAAAGGTATTGGTTGCAAAATTTCATTCCATTGCTGCGAAACTTTACATGATTCATATACAAGGGCATGCCTGACATATTTCTAAGCTCAAAATACACTTAACAAATGAACAGTTGTTTACAAGACAGTAATGCACAGATAAAAATCTACATCTTCTCTTTCCAGTATCTCTCTCTACTGCTATTCGTTCTGCTGCTGCTTCCACCAGCAACAAAATGACTATTTCTTTATTAATGCATTCCCCACATGTGCTGCTGAAAGAAAGATATATTCAGATCATGCTATAGTGAAGAATGTTTTAAAATATACATTTTATTGTATATTTAAAAACAGCGTGGGAGGTTAACAACCTTGCAAGTCTCTCTCCTGTGTTCTTGTGTGGAGAATGTTATATAATAAATGTGAGAAACCTGTGTTCATGCATGCTTTATGTTTAGGATGTAAGTGCATATATATGGCCACTGAGGTGCATTCTTTTTTGAGCAGCGTGAGGTTGGATAGATAATGCTGAGTTGCCAGTTATTCAGTCAGTTAGGTTTTTGTGAGGCAGCTGCTTCCCTTACAAATCAGCATATTCCTCTTAAATAGGAAGGACATGAAATCATTTTTGGGGGCAGGGAATTTTTATATCACCTTTTTCCCCCTACTATTTTACCTGTCTATGGAAGAGTTCACTTAGTATTGGGTACTAGTAATCTGCGATTTGATGATCTCATCTGAACAGTTCTTTGCATGTTGTTTTATCCACAATGGCTTAAAATTCATTAAAAAACAGAATTTGTTGAGACCAGAAATTAACAGTGGCACAACAGAAACACTGTCCATGAATATACTGGTTTGACGAAAATAAATGGGCACTGATTCAAAGTCTTTATCCTTGGAAAATTTGAAAACTAAAAAGTTCTAACATACAGGCCGCATATGTGTTAACACCACTGTCTCCCATCCCTCAGAGGATCACTTCCTCTCAGTTGGCTGGTGGCGGCTGAATTCAACAGCACTTTGTGTCTCTCAATATCTCATTTTGAGATGCAGATGTGCTAGGTGGGAGGTATTCTGTCTAACTTGTGTCTGATGGTATTCTCTTGAATCAGTAAATCCCCTGGTCAGGTTTTTCCTGGATTACAAACTCTTTACAGGAAGGAAGGATGTCTTAATCATATTTAAGTAATTGCCAGTGAGATACAGGACTTCCCTTCTCTCTTGAAATACAGTTCAGCAGTGACTGAATTGCATTTCACATAGGCATCACAGGCAGCCCTCCTGATCGACCCTAAGATCAGGATAAGCGCCTACCAATTAGTAGCCTAAGTTTTCTTAATCAAATTCAAGTGTTGTATCCAGATCTCGTGAGGGGATGGTACCTTGAAATACACATCATATCCCACGTGAGAGTTGTTGAGCCAACTTTTACATGTTTGGCTGCGTTGATTTCAGTAGGGCAATTTGTGGATTAAGATGTTAGCCAAACACACTAGTCACTGTCACAACTAATGAACTGAATTGCATGGCCAGAGGTAGAGAAAAATCTGAATCTAGTTAAAATTACAGCACTGTTCATTAGCTTCAGCAAGGGTAATTTTTGAGATAAAGTGTTGCTATCACCCAAGTGTTAAATAAGCAGTTGGACTAAGCAGGTGGTGGGCAGAGATCAATGACTTCCCGTTAGACAACAGGTAATTTCTCAGTTGGAAATTACTCACATTCCCCAAAAGGGTCATATACCCAATTTCTTATGTTGGTTTATAGTTGTAAGAAATTTGCTGGTCAAGTGTGTGTGCTCTAGAAACATGAAGAGAACAGAAAACTTTGCAGGCATTTTGAAGGGTGATGTTATTTATTCTGGTATATCTCAAGGCTCCATTGTGCTTGACGCTGCATATACATAAGGACAAAATAGTCTCAGCTGCACAATTAAGTTCCCTACTAGTTTGTTTATATGCTTACTGCATCCCAGTACTACAGCAGTTCTCTTCTGTGCTGCTCTAAAATACCACCCTTACATGTGATGTTGAATCTGTAGAAGTTCTGACTTCTTCATATATATTTTGTCTGCTTACATAGGATCTTGTGGGAAAAGAGTTTAACATGAAGACATAAGGCTGCAGATTTGGATAAATTACTCAGCCAGGCATTTTGATTAAATTTTGTTTAAAACCATTTGTAACAAAAGCCCTGTTATCTCTGCTTTTTCATTTGTCCACATCATGGCCTGTTCCAGACTGAAAGCAGAAGTGCCAAACACGCTTAGAAGTTTGTTCTCCCAACATTGCCAATTTAGTTATCTCAAACTTTGCATCCTGTAGTTTTTGTTAAGTATCTGAAGTTTAACCAACAAGTTCCTGAAGTGGTTCTTCTGCTAATACACTACTTTCATTTAGAGGTCTGACAAACTTAGTGGATTAAAGTGAAATGACTTCAGCAGGGAGGGTTTCTGTCCTCACCTTTCTGATAGATGGTATCTCCCCTCAGGTAGTAATGTCTAGTATGTTCATTTGACTTAGTCCATCTTTGGTTTACCACAATACATCTGTGTTAAAAACTGGTTGGCAGTTCAGGAGCTGGCTAATGAGCGAATCAGTTGTCCTTGCCTTAAGGGTAGCAAAATCTGTCTGAAGAGCAGGGCAGAGGGCTTGAGGTGATTTTACTTTCTGCCATCCAGTTTTTCCAACCAGCCGTCATAACAACGTGAAACTAGGTAAGACTTTCTATATCTTAAACATGCATGGTCATTTACATCTTTAAACAATCCTGTCTTGATTTGGTAGTATCTTTCACCTACCCAATGTGGTGGTTTATAGAAGACAGAGAAAAAACAATCTGACATAAGAGGATATGAATGAGGGGGTAAGAAAGAATAGACAATTGTAATAGATGTTGTAATAGGTAATACATAATACATAATTAAAAGAGATAATAAATAATAGATCATTATTCTTTCCTGAGGTTTTTACAGATATCTATGATGATGTACAAGGAGTTGTTTTCTGTTTCTTCAGGTACCTCTTCACCCTGCTGTAAATTCCATTGTGCTTATGCTATTTGAATGTGTTAGAATGAATGTGGAGTGAATAAGGAAGGAGGCTGCAGTCTCTGTTTCTAAGATGGTCACATTTTAGCAATTCCCTTGAATTCAATCATGTGTGTCAGGGGAAGTGGAGATTGACCTTTGTATAGTCTAGACCATGCCTCTGCATGTTATTGCTACTTTTTCTCAACCAATTTCTAGTCCACTTCAAATGTAAAAATAATTTAAAAATTAATGTAATTTTGAATTGCAGTGGAAATATTTTTGTAATATTAAAAAGGAAACAATTTTAAACTATGTTAAGATCACAAAAGAATATTGTTTTCTGTCTTATGACATGAAGCTTAACATATCAATTTCTTTTCCTCTTTTCTGTTTTTTTTTTTTTAATGAACTAAGTACTTATTTTTGGCAGGCTTTTGTTCTATTTTAAAAACCATAGAAACATTTAATTTGCATGGATTAAGGTGACTGATTGGATTAACGAGCAGGTTTGCATTAGATAATTTCAAGGTTTTGTAATTTTACTTTAAGTAAACCTTATCCTTTAATCATTTGCGTGATGAAAGAATTCAGATATTTAGGACGAAGGACTACAGGGCACAACAGAGAATTTCCAAATTATTATTTAATAAATCTAGTATATACAGTCTGTTGTGCTACAAAAATGCTTAATTAAAATCACTTTAAAATACTTTCAGTCTGGGTGCAAATTTTAGAAGAAATTGTATGGAAAGAGTCAGTTTCATAAGGGAATGAAACATGTCAGAGCAGTGTCCCCAGAGGTTAGCCGGAGTAGTAAATTAAAACTCATCACGGCATATGCTTTCTACTCATTCTTCATAATTTACTTTCATGAATAACTTATTCTCTCTTGTAGGTATGGCTTTGGGACAAGGAATAGCAATATATTTCTAACTTCAAGATGAAAGATTGAATATGCTGCATCTAATCCTCAAAGACTAAATTCTATCTATTCCTATTTTTAAAATATGCTTAGAATAATTTGTTTGACCCGCTTCTTTTCTCTTGTTTGGTGATCTTGAAACTATGTGGCTCTTGAGCATCAATTTCAATATTCGGGTGACTAAACTGTAAGCAATCTGATTCCGTATTTATTGAATTGTCTGAACTCTTGCCTCCAGCTGACTTAATTTATATTCCATGTCAACACCAGCAATGCATGTAGTACAGCCTTGCTAAACACTACATTAATTTGATGATTGTATTGTCTTTGCTGCTAAATTCTTATAGGAGGCTCAGAAGAATGACTTGTCCTTTTCCCATCCCTAGAAACTTGAGAAAAGGAATAACAGTAATTAAAGTTGCTGTTATATGATTAAAATCATATAACTAGTCACTAAAATTGCATTTTTTATGTTTTCAGAAAACATGCATGTGTGTATACATATGTACATAAAAATATATACAAGGAGGTATATGTGTGTATATATGTATAGGCATGTGATGATGTTTAGTGGTCTGTTGTTTATATAGGGATAAATTGGATTGCAAGATTGCACAGGTTGTTCCTGCTGAGTTTGTGCTAGAACCTTTTTGTATGGCAACCACAGCCGTAATGTATCACACTTAATGCCATATTTATGGAGTCAATAATACAGAAAGTGAGTGGTTTTTCATTTTTGTGTTAGATTTCAAAACAAGTATAGCAACAGGATTATACACTTCAAATAAGTGTGAGATAGAAGTACTTTACATCATATTGTAGGAGTGCAGTTTTCTCTTGGATAAGCTTCACGACATTAAAAAGATAGTAATGGGCAGAATACGGTGCTAACATTCAGAGTACATTAAATTATAGACTGTGCCTAAACCTACCTTCTTAAAGTTTGAGGTGAAAAGATAAGTTCATCCAGTCTAGCTATTAATTAGCCACTCAATTTACTTTTAACATATCAAATATGAATCCAGTAGTTAAGACCTCTATAAAATAAAAAATCTTTGGTCTCATTTTACTTTTTTAACATTCTCATTTGGTTTGCTATGGAATGAGAATCGTTTGGATGTTGATTAGCAGAAAGCTTGGTAATATTTTCAGTAATGCATAGGTAAGCAGGGCAGTAAGAGGCGATGTTGTCTTGTATCTACTGAGAGTTCTAGCTTCTAAAAATCTTCTAAAGTTAGGAGTCACTTTTTGCATACTGTGTGGAGTATGCATATTGTTTTAGTAGAAGACTACAACTTAGTATGAAATAAGAATAGCAGACAAAATATATGACAAGCTTTGTGGATACAGAAGTATTAGAAACTGTTAACTAATGTACAGATATCAACAGATCTCCTGTGGTGTAGACTGCTACAGTGTACATCACTCACTTTTAGAAGCATTTTTTCTTCATTTCCTTCTCTAGCAGATGATATTTCTTATTAGCAGTACTTCTTTTAGGAATGTATGTCTAATCTAATTTAGTTTTCCTTTTCATTAATATTAAAAGTCTTATTTGATGATCTGAAGTTAAGATTGAATTCGTTTTTCTTCAGTCCTTCTCTTGTGTATTCTTTTCCTGTCACTTTAGGTGATGATAGTTAGTTTTTAATTTGAAGTACCAACACCTCTGTCCCTGTTAATGTCTGGCAGCTTTTGCTGTGAGTGTTATAAAAGATAAGATTTTGTTGGAAGAGAAAGTTTTTCAAATCTTCTACGTTTTTTTCCCCCATAGAGACAAAACTTCTGTCTGAATTTTCTCTTTGTATGTTAAACTCTTGCTCACCTTCCTTACCTTTTAGTATTTGTGAGGCATCCAGATACATTCAAGAACAAGCAGGAGTAAAAGTGTCCAGGTATTAATTTAAGGTAATGTTAGGAGGTTGCTTGCTATTAGTACAGTTGGAATAGTCTTCCAATATAAGCAAAAAGACTTAGACTGAAGCATCCTTGCAAATTTTATACTGGGGTTGCCTGTAGACTGGGCTCAAGTGTTTAGATTCACATGAGATACAAATGAAAACAATCTCTGGTTTGGGGTCTTGCAGACAAAAAGATGCACTTAGAAACCTGTTGGAAATGCTTATTACAGAATTACTTGGTTTATTTCATTACTGTACAGTGTTGAGGTGGAAAGATTATTTTAGCCAGTGTGGCTTAGAGTTTGTCATTTCACAAAATGGATTTTTTAGGAATGATGTGAATACAGGTATGTGGGATCCTGATGATGATGGCACTGGAAGAAGCTTGAAAGAAGTTCAAAAGGGAAGAACTAAAAGAGAAATGATCATTTTGATAAGTCTGATTTTGTTAGGTGAATAAGAAACAAGATCTGAGGAACAGATCAGAAGAAACCTACGAAAGGTGAGCAAGAGCTGAGGGGAAGGCAAGGAGATTATAATTACCAGAAAAGAAAGAAGTTAGACTACGGACACTGTTTTTCACTGTGAAGAGAAAAAGTGCTGTTTGTTTGGGGCTTTTTATATACAGAAAGAAGAATTTAACTTAAGAACAAGATAAATAACCTGAGCCACAGCAGAAATGTTCTTATTAGTGAGACTACGCACTGAGGAATGGTAAAGCCAGAATACAGGTAAAGGATCTGGAGAAGTCAGAGTTGCTCTGGACTGGCCATGGTAAGTTTGAGCTACTAACAGACCATTTTGAGTAATATGCTGGAAAAAAGTTATACATGCAGAAAAGGGGACTGTCTAGTTGTGAAGAAGAGATGAGTCACAGACTCACAAATTATAGGTAGAAATAACATTAAAAGGTGGGACAGTACAGTACAGTAGTGAAAGGAGAAACTTTAAGGCAAAAGCTATGAGTGAAAACTAAACTACAGGACCACAGAGTGTAAGCAAAGCTAAGAAAAAGAGTGGAGACAGTAATATTAAAGGCTGCAGAGGTGTTAGGTTGGAAGGATTTAAAATATGTCTAAGAACTGATTGGTGTAAAAAACACTGGTAAGGAAAGAGCAGCCCACAAACCTTCTAAGGGACCTGAACAAAGTGTTACAAATGGTTCAGAAAGGAAAGGCATGAAGACAAGGGATATGAGATGAACAATAAAATGACAGATGGAGTTGAAAGACCACTATTTTATAATGCTTACAGAACAATGAGCAGCATTAGAGATTATTGCTTCACTGGATGGAGTAGGAACAATAAACAGAGTCAAGCAGATCAGTATCAGTGTGACAAGCAACAAGTAGGAGGGCAAGAGGAAGATGCTTTAGTCAGTAAACACAAAAAGAATTAAAAAATAAACAAAGGAAAGAAGAAATAGGTCTAAGCTTATTAGATTTTCTTTCCATAAGGAGCCTGAGATCCTGAACAAGGTACAAGAAGAGAAGGTACAGCAACAGGTCCCTCTTTTCAGTGTTCAGCCATAAAAAGAAAGTTTTGAAATAAAGAACAAATGTTGTGCCATTACAGTCTCAGGCATGTAAAATTCTGCTCAAGCAAACAACCCAAATGACTCCAATTATAATCTATCACATGTCAAAACTGAGGAAAGGCACAGATCCACCAAGTCCATCCAGCTGCCTTTGGACAGGAGCAGCTAGTTTATCAACTGGCAAATAATATTATTGGATATTTAAGCACAGGTCGATCCTCTTAACAGTCTTATCACTACCTTCGTATGGTCCAGTGCTTCTTGTACAACTTAGAGAAGTATCAGCACCCTTCCCTCTGGTATATTGCTTCCTTTTCTATCTTCCTATCCTCATTTCTCATTCTGCTGCATTTATAATCTGTATGGTACTTATTTCGAGTTCACTGGTACCTGTTATGATCGTTTTACTCTTCTTTTAGATACTGAACAGATTCAGAATTCTTGAAGCCTTTCATCATAAAATAACCTTTTAATCTCTAGATAAGCTCTCCAGGTTCTCTCTGTTAAAGAATTTGAATGTCATTCAACTTAGTGTCCTGGACTGCTAATGACACTTCAAGAGTAGCATATAACATATGTCTGTACCTTGCATTTTGGAGTTGTTTAGCCTTTTTTGATAACCAGCTCTGCTATAAAAAGACAATTTCTGCCTTCCTATTTTAGATTCTGGTAACCAGCTATTTTTTATTTTTCTTTGCCTCAACAGTGTTTTTGACTATCTCCAGTAGAAAAGTCAACATCCATAGCAGCTTAAACAAATAGATAGAACATTCTGACAACTAACGGGGGACAAATGGTTAGCAAAAGCAAACAAAGTCATGCTCACAGCCTGGGCTTAGGAGCTGGCACAATAAGTATAAGTTACTGAAATTTTGAAGATGCTTGATATTTATTACCTCCCAAATGAATATGTCTTTGGGAGAGAGAGAGAAATGTTTTGAGCATTGGGAAATGTAGCCTGTATGTCGAAGGCTGAACAGTTCAATGTCAATAGATGTTTCCTTTGCAATATGCATATTCAATTTTTTAGAAGATACTGACCTATAATTTTCTGGCATAAATTTTGGTTGTGAGTTCATCAGATTTCCCTTTAATAAGTGCTGCTATGTCTTTCTCATGTTTATTTCAACTCACACATATTCCTCCTGCTTCCAGAATAAGCAGGTTTCTTCTATAAAGTTTCATCCTGTCTGAATGCTGTCTATTAAAAGATTGCCTTGAATGCATTTTTTCCTCGTTGAAAAGGTAAACGGCTAAGTCATTTTTATCTGCTTTTTGCAAGGAAAGCTCAGGATCAGAGACTAAGCCCTTAAAATCATATATAGAGGTACTGCAGAGACTGAAACCTGGAGAAGTTAGATATAGGCTCTGACACAAGGATTTTGTTTAATGGAACTATTATTTTTCTTGATTTATAAGTAATCCCCTTGCTTTTGCACCCTAAGACCACACTAGCCTTTTCTAACAGCTGTTACACATGACGTCAAATTACTGCTACATCCTGCTTTTTGCTGTGTTACCTGAAACACGATATACAGGTCTAGGTAGACCTGTATTGCTCTTGGTTTACTTTCCCCAAGTGCCTAACACTTATTACTTTAAATTTCATGCTCCTATTATCTATCGGTATTCCTACCCTGCTTAGCCTCCCTCAGTCTGGCAAGATTTTCTTTATTCTTTTCATGTAACAATCTTATTCACAAACTTTGTATCATTCAGTTCAATTCATTTTTAATGTATTAATATGAATGTTAAATAAAAATGTTATTAGTGTTATGTTCAAGTATTAATTAAATGTTCAAGACTGCTAAGAGAGAGTTGTTATCAGCTGATACCTTCGTGTGGTTTGTGGGAAACTAATTTGAAGAGGAGAAAAAGCAGCATTTTTGATGCTTTTTTGTATTTTTACTATTTTCAATATTTTATTAAAAACATAATTAAAATCAGGAAATGTTAGGTTCTTTCTTCAACTTGTTAGTTACTCATCAGGTATTGTTATTACCATTATTGGACAAGTTTGACTGATAGCAATGTTAAACAGATTTAATGCATGCACTCAGGCATCTCTGTGCAAGATGGTATGCATATATGTTAATGATACTAAGAGAATCTTGCAACTGGGATTAAAATTGGTGTGGATTTGGGCTTTGGTTTTGATTTTTAGGGTTTTTTTTGTTTTTTTCACAAGACATACATCTGTCTTTTAAATAGAATTGTCCATATTTAAACAGCTGTGATCTTCAGCTGAGTATCTTTTGTGCTGGTTATAATTACAATGCTGTGCAAAATGGTGATTCTATTTAATAGAATGTGTGATATATGAGGTAACTTTTAAAGTAAAAAGGCAGGTTTTTCAAAATCACTATCAATTTAAATATTAACCAACAAGAACAATGACAGAAACATGAGCCTGTGACAGAGTCATATATTTAAAGTAAAAAATACATTTCTAAAATTAATGAATACTTGAGGAGATGCATTAGTCTTTGCTACTGTGACTAGATTTTGAATTAGAAATACTGCTTACTCAAAAAAGTGTAAAATCCTGTCTTTTGCTTATTCTGAATTATTTTCCTTGATGGCAGTTTTTGCAAGTCATTCTCAGGTTTTCTATTTCTGCATGTTCTTGGTATTTTAATGCCAATAATCAAAAGTGAAATCTGCTACCTTTCTAAATCTGCAGAAGCTCAATCAGTAGCTGCCAAAATTCAGGTCTCTTAATAACTTTTATTTTATTTTATTTTACTAATTCCTCTAAGGAAAACCAAAAACACAAAATAACTTTCCTTTCTCAGAAATATAAAATGCGTAACATTTCCATCCAATCTCTCCCTTACCTTGTTCAAAAATTTTCTTTTCCCTTTGAAGTGTATCTTTGCCCTTTCTCTCCTCTCTGCTCTTCTCTACAAGGTAGTATCCTGTTTCTATTAACTTCTAAATTCCTGAGCTAAATTATTTCTTCCTGCTCCCTCAGCTTCTTTTCATTTGTTCCCTTGCAATTTGGCTTTTCTTACTTCTGTTCATAAAATTAATCTTAAGGCCCTAGAGAAAAACTTCATTTGTCCTTTGAAATGCTCCTCAAGTTTGAAATACCAGCTATTAAAATTACCCTTTTGCTGCTTCCTTCCAATGAAAGAATTGGAAGTGTACCAAACTCACTCAACATTCCCAGCCCAAATTTGACTGCACTGTGGTGGCAGTCAAATACCATAATATGTGCGGCATTTTAAAGTGTTTGTATGATAAATGTCAGTTTTACATAAAATCAGTTTTAATGTCAAAGATGCACTTTTTTCCAGTGCCGTGGGTTTTTTTGTTTTTTTTTTTTAACATACTGGAATACTGTAGAACCCCAGAAAACAGAGCACAGGCAGAATGCTATGGCTGCAAGCGAGTTAGTCAAAATATTTTGATTCAGCTATTTTCGCAGAACTTTATTCAGGTTCATTGAGATATTTGTGAGTTTTGATTGGATTCTTGGAATTGAACAGCAGGGTAACAACCATTCAGACTTACCCTAAAAATAAGATCTGATGTGGATATTTTAGACATCTTGAAAACAAAATGTTGTTTCTTCCGTTTGCTTAAAAATCTCTCAATATATATTTAAATTGAAAAAAAGGTTGGAAATCCATAATAAAAATATTTCATTTGTAGCTCAACTGAAAATGACTTTCCATTCTCTCTTTTTCAAATTTTTTTTTCAGTTTGGCCAGAAATTCCCATAGTGATAGGACCCTTTCTAAGAGTTTCTGTGATAGGCTTTTGTGATTTGAAACGTCCACTCTGAACAGCTGTGTAGGACTATACCAAGCACAGCAGTGAGACTGCCTAGGAGCTGGTGAAGCAGCCCAGGTCAAGAGTGGATTCCCCCTGGCTTCTTTCTGCCTGTCTGCTTTGTGTCCAACTCACAACTTATGAGAAACAAGGCCTTTCCTCTCCTCTCTCCCCTCATCTAGTGGATCTTGTAGGTGGACCACAGACATCTGCCTGTGCTCCTCTCAGCTGGAGAACTAGCTTTTTTTTTGTCAGCTGTGTAACTACAACTCACAGCAGTTCAAATCTATAGCAAAAAAATCTCACCTGCAGTTTTTGAATGGTTCAGACTTCAGACTCTGCTTGTGATACATATTTATTTCCCTGCTTTAAAAAAAATTGGCAATGACTTTTTAGGAATTGTTTTAACCACTTAAACATATCCTCCAAAACATTCATGTTTTCCACTGTGGATCTGAAATTCTGATGCCATGTTGATAATTTTGTGTAATGACTGGATTAAACAGGGGGCAAAACCAAGGCTGTACAACATCTCTATACTTTCAGCTGTTTGACCTTGCAGCTTTGATAAAACCATTGCTGAATTTCTTTTAACCTATACATGTAAGTCTGTAAACAATTCTGCATATTGATTAACCCATATACTAGACTAAGAGTGAACTCTTTCCTACTGCTTCTCTATAAAATGTAATCTCTTTAAGGTAACTCATGAATGACAACAGTTGAGAGTAGCTGACCTAGGTCCAGTAGTTCATTAAAAAGATAGGTAAAAGAGTTACTGGAGGTTGCAGCAACATAGCTCATCAACATAAACATTACTAATCAAAGCATGTTACCACTGTCTGACAGAAGTACTGTATCTGCATTAAACAACATGATGGATACTTACAGAATGCTGTAGTGCTGTCTGCAAGTCTGCCTCCAACAGCGTTCCTTAGGCAACTTTTTATTGCATTGTAGCAGAAACAGAATAATTGTGAGAAAAAATACAGAAAAGGTTATTGGACTCTATCTGTATAAAATATTTTCCTTTTTCATAACTCATTTTACTAGTAGCTATTTCACATCAAGCAAAATAGTATAATCTTTTCTACCAACAACCTTACAAATTGCTGTAGAATGCCACACTTAACTGTGTAATGACACACTGAACGGATGCAAAACCTCATTTTGAGAAACAAAACCCATGTCGCTGTACAATGCGAGAAAATGAATACTACATTCATAGTTCATATAGAATCTGACCGTTCAAAACTAAAACAAATTATTTGGAAGGTCAACTCTCTTCTTCATTGACCTTGATTTTAATAACATTTCTGCCCTGGAATGTGAATGAAACAAGTTACCATGGTTCTTCTCCATCAAGATAAATTAACAGCTTTTTAATTTATGTATCTATGAACTCTGGTTATTTTCAAACATGTAATTTCAATCTACCTAAATCAATTTAACCAGGGACAAGGCTAAGATGTGACTCATTTGCTTCATGCCAGTGGGTAGCATTATGCAGCTAAACCAAGAAACCCTGACAGATTTGTGTGCCTGAGAGCCTTCTTGGCTATTTCAATTGACAAAATTTCAGCAGCGGCTAATGTCCAAGTGTGGGATCCAATGTGTGAAAAAGATCTCATCTGAGCAGGATGTACACGTTATTCATGCAGAAAATCAATGTGGCTGAGTTCATTCCTTCCAATAATTCTTCCTATAACCTCAAGAGATTCTTTATTTCTGCTGTAACTCTACTTTGTAACAAGAGGAACCCAAATTGTGTGATGAAGGTAACTGTAGAAATAAAAGATGGCAATATAAAGAACTATTCTTCAAGTGCCAACAGATTAAGAAATGCAATTACATGAAGTCAGTACAGAGTCAATGTATGATAACTATTCTCACTGCTTAGCTCTACAGAGAACGAGTTGAAAGGGATTCAGTAATTCTGAGATGGAATACAGTCAGCACTTCTTGTAAAGTGCTTTCAGGCTTTCAATTAGGAAAATTATTCTTGTCTTTCCTTGTATTCCTTCCTTCATGGTAGTCAGCTGGAGCTCTGGCCTGAAAAAAGTAAAAAAAAAAAAAAAGTATGGCATCATAAGTCAAGCTGTCCTCATGTAAGAAGCATTAGGCCACAGTGTATAAATAACTCCAAAATATTAGCTAGGATTAGAACATAACTACAGTATAAGGTGCAAAAATGCCTAGCTAAACATTGCTTTTTTTCCCCTATTATCCAGAGTAGGCAAAATCAGAATTATGTATTACAAAATCTATCTTCTTAACTGAATGCTCAAATGAACAGTTTCCTCTTGTGTCCGTTAGTTTTTCAATAGAAAGTGCATCACTTTTTATAAGTTTGGAAAAGGAAATCATTCATATCTGAAAGTACAGGCTAGCAGATTAGGAAAAGGTATTTTATCTCTCTTTTGAATAGATTTTTGATTCATGTCCTTTTATTAAACAGATTTTTAAGAAAGATTAAACTTTATTTTACAATAAGATAAATATTTTACAATAAGATATAAAACCGTTACAATATTTTAGAACAAGATTTAAAATATTTGCAATATTTTACAATTGGTTCCTGAACAGGAAGCAAGAACAAATGTAAGTGCAAGCACTTTTGAACTCAAGCAAAGAAATTTGATTGATATTTTGGAGTGGCTTGAGACTAGTGAATATGAACTGCACTTTATTTTAAGACATATAATATTATGTTTACACCACCACACTCAATGAAAGACTGGCTATTATGCAGTTAGTTCACTTTTTCTTGTGAAGGTCCAGGTACAAAAAATAGTTATATATCTTGGTGTCTTTCATTCTGTTCTCTACCAGATATTACACTTACCATAAACAAGGGAGAAATACTTGTATTGTCACTGTTGCACAAGGTTGGTTTAATGTGAACATGACCTTTAACTACAAGAGGATATTTGCAGATTTGAAAAAAACTTCACGCTGTTAATTCTGCCTCCCACATCCATATGTAGTGTATCTCTATAGCCTGCTGGTTTGCTCTGTTCACTCAAAATTACAGATTGGTTAGAAGTTTAGTTCTGAGATAGATGGTAGTTATGTGGAGCTGACACTATCAGTCTCAAAGTGCAATGTCTGCTAAGGAATTTCATCCTTTCAGATAGGTGTGCTACCATGGTAACAAATACTTATTACCCATAATCATATCTGTTGTCTGATTTTTTTAAAAAATCCATATATTAATATATACCTACTATGATTTTCCAAAGGTCTAGTGATTCAGGATGAAGCTTTTTCAGTGTCCACACTGAGATATCTTAAAACAGCTTGATATTTTTCCCGTGGGGAAGGGCACTTAATGTTCTGAAGTCAGGCTTTTTTAAAATCATTTCAGGATATAAAGCAAACTGTGAGACAGGCAAAAATGCTTTTCATCACTTTGGGAAATCACAGAATCACAGAATCACTGAGGTTGGAAGGGACCTCTGGAGATCATCTAGTCCAACCCCCCTGCTCAAGCAGGGTCACCTAGAGCACATTGCACAGGATTGCATCCAGGCGCATTTTGAATATCTCCAGAGAAGGAGACTCCACCACCTCTCGGGGCAACCTGTTCCAGTGCTCTGTCACCCTCACAGTGAAAAAGTTTTTCCTCATGTTAAGATGGAAGTGTCTGTGTGAAATCTTGGTTATTGTATGGAGAACTGAATCACTTGCAGGGATAACAATAAGTACAAATTACAAGCATGCGCATTTCTGGTTTTGTAGACTGACATCACTGACCAGAAGTCTCTCAGTTAATGAATTGGGATGAAGCATCCATACTTTACATTGTAGTAGCTGAGCCAATTATTTTCAGTAGTATAGTCATTGGGACAAAATTACTGGAACTAGAAATTGCCTCATTCTTTTTTAGTATTTTAAAACAATGAGTCAGAAAACCAGAAGAGCTGAGGAGGTCAGAGCAGGGGGAAAGATAACAGGAGAATTGAGCTGAAGGAAATAATTAGGGGAGGGGTTGGAAACTGGGCAGAAGAGTGAAAAAGGACAAATGCATTCTTGAGCATTGTCAAGGCATGAAAATTAGAGGCAAAAGCGACATAGAATAGAGCAAGGAATAAGAAGTCAAGAAGGCCTTGAATTGGAAACAGGAGAAGGAAAGGACAATGGACAAAGAAAAGCAAAGAGGAGGCAGGCAGCTGATAGAAAACAGTAAAGAGAGAGGACAAATTCTGTTGAAATGAGTGAAGAAGTTTGATATATCACATCACAGTAGGGGGACTTGAGGTAAAGTGAAAACTATATATAAGTGGAGGGCGTGATATTCATTAGGAGTGGAAAATAATTGCTTCTTGGCCAGGATAGCAGCTGAGCTGAAAGAGGATGAAACAGATTTGTAGTGAAAGAAATTGATTTGGTCCCCACTTTTCACCCAAGGGCATTCAGACTGAACAGAAATAGGAAATGGAATTTGGAGGTTATAGGTCAGAAGAAGAATGAAGTAGGAGTGGGAATTGCAAAATATATGTTCATTGAGCTGGAAATAGTTCTATATTGTTTTAAAAGGAATCTCATATTTCATGAAATTCATCAACTTCGTCCTGACCTCAAAACATAAATCTCTTGTGGAAACTGACCTATCAGGGAACTAACAGGCGATTTAGTTGTTGCAGGATGCAAGGTGTCTTTGCAGTGCCTGAGCAGTGCTGTCATTGCTATTAACATTTTTCCTGGAATATTTGTTTTAGACAAAATCAAAATAGAAATTATTTCCAAGCTTCTTTTAAAAAACATCAGCCAGGTTAGCGCAATACAAACAAAGCAAACATTTTTTCTATCACAATGTATACAAACTTCAGTTTCTTAAAAATTAAGAAAATTAATAGCTAAAGAGATTGTAGGTCTTCCATTTTCCTGTCATAAAAATGTATAATGCACAAGGCTCATTATCCAAAGAAAATGGAATGCTTTGCGGAAATTGATAGCGCTGATTCTTATACCTCGGCATGTATTCCTACTGGGGCAGTGTCTAAGACTCTGCATTGTGCACAAGACCTTCCTTGCAGAAGGAAGCGTACAAACACAAGCCAAAAAGACAATTCTTAGTTCTGATCATGTCTCTGGTAGTAAGTTAAATGTGAAGCATTCCGCAAACTTTAAGATTTATGATGTATCTTCTGCAGTGGTAGCTGTAGAATGAAAGCCTACAAGATAGTGTAGATGTCTACCTTTGAAATAGTAATGGAGTTTGTAAACCTTCCATTTTAAAAATTTCTCTTGGAATCAGTGTAAGAGTATTGTCTGCAATGTAATGTATGCAATTTTATGGAGCAGAAAAAGACATGCAGGAGGAACTGGACAAAGGAGCCATTTTGTATTAAATACATACTATTTTTTTCTAAGCTTTAAAAATATTATAGTTGTCCATGAATTAATTTTTAAGTCTATAAAAAATGTGTTTTTTTCCTGGTATCAGTACGTACAACTCACCAAAAGATCCCTTTGGATATCATAATTAGTTATTTGAATTATTTTTTCATTTATTTGAAAATTTATGATTTATATTATAGGATGTCCTTCTTTACTTAGAAAGAAATGAAAAATGACCTCCTAGCAAAGTCAATCTAATTTTTTTCCCCAAAAAAAACTGAGTTGCCAGATCTGATCCTGCTAAGGTTGAAATGAGTTTTGAAATTCCTGTTGGCTTCCTTGGTGTGGGATTAGAATTCTTTGACATTTGGAATTTCTATTCCCTTTCTAATTCTAGAATAGAGGATCTCTAGTTTCTTTTCACCTCCTCCCCAAAACATCAAGACAAAGATGAAGCAATACCATTTAGGATATGAAAGGCAATTGCAAGCAGTGCAGTTTTATAGTATTTCTTTAAATTTGGTTACTGTTCTTTTAAAAGGTACATTTTTATCCATGTGTGTGCATATGTGGGAGGAAACACGGGAACAGAACTAGAGCTTGGATAGCTGGTCATCTACTACTACTATAGCTGAGGAAAGGGTTGACATATACGTTTGTTTATTTCCTTTAAAATGAGATTCAAATATAAATGTATAAGCCTGTGCTAATAATTTATATTTTATAACTCAGCTGTATTGACTTTATAACCATCAATACATCTGATACTTATTTTCCCTATGTTCATTTCAATGTTAAAGAACTATGAATAGTTCCCAAATACAGTAACATTATCATTACAGAAATAGTTCAGTGGAGATAATTTGGAAGTGGAGAGCCACATAAAGCAAATGAGGGTATTGGAATCTGCTCTGTACTTCTCTTTGCTCCCAAATCTATTTTATATTTATTGTATATTGTATATATATACAATATATATGCATATATAATATACTATATATATATTGTATATTGTATTGTGTATTGTATATTTTAAAATCTACCTCAATTTAATTATAGATGGCTTGAGAAAGAAGAAGACAAAGAAATCTTAAATTTGCAAAGCATTCTGAGGAAAGCCAAGTTAAGCTTTTCCCTTGTCAAAAGATATTATTTTTCTTAGAAACAGCATGATTAATTAGTCCAGCACTGTTCAAAATTTAACTTCTGACAACTTGGGAACATTTTTAGTTTTGGAGTTAGGTAGTAGTTGAGATGAATGTCTGCTTACAACCTTAATAATATTTCTAAGATGAGAGAGAGTCTCTGAAGTAACCTAAAAGCGTTTCATGTTACCTATATAATCATTAGAGATGTATGGCAAGAAAATTTGTTTGATCTGAGATGCCAAGGAGTGCAACCAAAAGTTAACAATGAAACTATACTTTAAGCCTAAGATGTGCATAGGCATTACTGACAAGGTCAACAACAGGGTGCTCAGAGTCTCCATGAGGAAATGATCCTGCTTCTGTTGCACCCTCATATTAGGGGGGGTTATCATTTGTTTGCCTTTTATTGACATACTGGGTTTGGAATCATTTTCAAGATGAGACAAAGGTGCACAGAAACTAATGTGTTTGCCTCATGTGAAAACTGTGTCTGATAGTGCAAGATAATAATGCATGAGAAAGATTACCTGTCTCAGGGCATACTTGATCCATGTGCAGAATTCAATTAACGTGCAACCATCAAAATTCAAAACTGCAAGCATCCCTGAGCAGAACAGCAAAGCATAATTAAAATGCTGTGATTTTCTGGTTGATTTATTGTCAGATGCATCTGGGCCTTTTTCACCAAATTTTGACATTATGACTCTCTCCTAGCCTGACTGTGAGGACTGTTCACTGATTCAGTTATATAAACATATGTTTAATTTTACTCACAGAAATAATCTCAGAGGTTTTCAGACTACTAAAAGTAGTTGAGTATGTGCTTAAGCATCTTGCTGAGTGTCTTTCTCTCTCTACAGGCTATAGCTATTGTTTAGGGAATTTGGCATCTCACAAAAAAAATGCCTTCTGATCATGCTAAAGTGGATAAATGTAAAGTTGATAGCGGTTTCTTGATCTGTGGAGAAGTGTATACTTAGACCTGAGCAGTGAATGAAGTTAACCTGCCAAAATGTATAGCCAACAAACCAAACGTTTAGTTTACTAACAACTCCTTAAAAAATGAGGAGGAGGATTACCTAGGGGAAGGAACTGAGAGCCAGTGTAAGGCACAAAGGAAGCTGTGGGATACAACATAATGATAATGCTGTATGAAAATTGCATGGACCAGTTTTACTGAACCATATTAGAATCTGGTGAAGTGACCCAGGCCCTTCACCTTTCCACTGAGCTGAATAAAAATTCTCAAAAGCTTCACTGTGAACACTGTAGAAGTGCAAAGCTAATACAAACACCACCTCTTTGTATTCCCTTCACCCCCAAATAGTAGAAAAAGACAGTAGAAAAAGTAGAAAGCTCCCATCCCCATGAAACTATCATCTGCGCATTTTCAACTAACAAATTCTTTGTTACTGCAAAGCCTTAGGACTTCTGTGATGTTCGTGAGCTGTCTGGCATTCTTTGAGTGTCTTAGAGGTTTATCTGGTATTTTGCAACTTTGAAAGGTGTCAGGATGTTTCAGGGTAGTAGGAAGTGTTCTGTAGCTTGTAGACTTGGCCATGGGCATAATATTCTTTAAGGCCCTTCTGCCCACGTGTCTCTTCCATGGTTCTTTGTGATTTCAGGAGGCTACAGTTAGTGACTTGGGTGATCCCTTCCTTGTCCTAGGATAGTTCATTTCCACGTTCTCATACAGTTCCTTGGTAACCACTGAAAGTCTTCGGACCTTCTCATCTCATTCTTTGTCTTCTCACATTCGTGTCAGCATCTTAGGATAGGTTATGTAGGAAATTGTAATGTTACGCAGAGCTGTCTGGCTTAGCTTTGAATAAGGTAGCTTGAACTAAGCAGCAGGATGAATTAGACTGTCCCAGACAAAAAATGTCAGACTCTCCATTTTTGTAGTGGGTTTGATCCTCAGGGAGGTTTTTTTTCCATGCTCTATCAAATTTTTCAAATCAGGTCAGTCTTCATTACTAAGGAACAGCTAAAGTCAGTGCTCTGGCCAGCTCAGTGCTATCCCTGAAGCCAACAGAGGTAGAAATCCTTCCTGCTGGGTTGACCCAGCTGAACTGGACCCCCGTTTGCCTTGCCTTTGTAATCTTAAGATGCTACGCGTCCTTTGCCGCCTTCCTTCATGGGGAAATGCCAATATCCTTGATAGCAGGTTTATTGGGACTGCCATCTCCAGTGCAGGTCTACCTGTTACTTTCAGGCAGAAAACCGTGATTATATAGTACCTAAGTTTGATTAGATTTAACTTGTGTTTGTCTGCATAGTATTGCAGATGATAGATATACTTTTGATGCACAAGTAATAACTGACAGCTGATAATTGAATTTGTTTCTGGCTCCTTCCTTATTTGAAAGGAACTATTCACTTTGATCTCAGTACTGTAATGGTAAAAGTAGAAAGTTATTATTTGTATTTATTATGTTAAATCAAAAATTTCAGACATGAAATTTTATACTGGCATTTGGAAGACTAGTGTAAATAGAGTGCTGTTTTTAATAAACAGACTTGTGATACAGAATATGCCAAATCAATATACTTAGCAGGCCTCCAAAAGAGATGTTCCTGTACTCCTGCAGCACAACCTTTTTGCCTCCTGCCAAGGTGATTATCACTGTAAATGACAATATCTTTCACTCTCTCTTTTTCTTACATTGCTTAAGACTTCAGAGGGAATGCAGGCAGAATAAAAACCTAGAACTTCCGTTAGATAATGTCTCTCACTCCGTCTCTGTGTGTCACATCCAGTGCTGGAGCACATCATCTTCCTCTGTTATTCTGATGCCACGAATGACATAGTGTTTGTTGAGGTTACTGTTTCACCATAGCAGAGTGACCAATCTGAAGATTTTCATACAGCCCTAGGGTGAAGGACTTCACTGGTTTTCCACAGAATGATCTAAGTTTTTCACTGCTACCCTGGATGCTTTTAAATTGGGATCATCTCCCTGCTTCCCTTGTATAAATCAAGACTGCATGACCAAAATAAACCTCAGCATCCCAGATATGGGTGGTCCTTTGATAACATGTTTTGTAATGCAATATGGCACATAGTCATATTCTAATCACTGTACCTTCCTATATATATGTAAATGACAGATTTTTAAGATGATGTTTATACACGCATTCAATTGTATGCACATCCTAGTTGGACTCCACTATGCTATCTAAAGTAAATAGTTCTGTCTCAATCTTTTAAACATATAAAGTATATAATGTATGTCTGTCATAAGCATATGCACTGACTTTATCTAATCCTTGTTTAACGCGCGCTAGTTCATAACTGAAAATCCTCAAATTGAGAATGGCTACATGCAATAGGGTTGGAGCATGATGTTGGGAGGGCACTAGATGAGGAAAGGGGGCATGTGTGGGTGAGTGAACACTCCTTGACAAAGGCACACACATCTGCAAATACAGATGTGTGCCTATACATACTGTAGTGTGATTTTGTTTAGTGCTACTGAAGATAAAAATTCTGTATCCTAGTATTTTATTTACTTAAAGTAGTAAGTGTGAGTTGCAAAAAAATAAAAAAAACAGTAAGCAAAAAAATAAATTCTCTATGAGACTGAAACATGGAACAGTAAAGCAATTCAGAACTGTCATTGAATTTACTTTATTATGCTTAAGGAAGTCAGTAAATGCTGCCAACTGACAGCAAATACTGTTTATCGTCTTGCAGTCCTTTGGCCTTGTACTACTTCTTCATCTTTGTTTAAACTTCTCCACAAATACATTTACTTTCAGGTTGAATAATTCCTTGTTTCTTTACTGTACTGGTTAAAGAGATGCCTCTTTGGCATTTAGTAGGGTAAACATATATTGTTTCCTTGTAATACAGCCACACCCAGAGAGTCAACTGTGATGAACCCTCTGCAGATGAATAGTAAAAGGCCCTTGCAGCTTCAAAGAATTTTGCAAAACACGATGGTACAACAAGTGAACAGAGGGATAAAAAAGTTTATATTTACTTTTTATAATGCTTTAAAAAGCAGTCTTAAAGTCTTAGTGCCAAAGGAGAACTCAGACTGTCCTTCAATTTAATTCTGGAAATCAAACACAGTCCCAGAAATGCAAACATTCAGTCCCCGTGGCAAACGGATTAGTAGAAAACATTGTGTTGCTTTGATTCTCTCCTACTGAAGTCAACTTTTTTATAAACATTAACTAAAACCCAGTCCTATAGGTCTGATCCATAGAAGTACTCCAAGAAATTTAAAAGGTAGCATCTGGTCTTCAAAATGCTACACAGTCTGATTAATCTTCCAAGCTCTTTCATGAGCTGGCTATTATTGTCTCTGCATTATTAGTAGAGAAACTGAACAGTGATTTACACATGGTGTCAGAGCAAGCCAGTGACCAATCCAGGATTATAGCTCCAGAGTTCTTGACTTCTACCCTGTATCAATTTTTATAGTTCCGCTTGCCTCCACAATAGTAGTTTGGTATTCACTGAGAGGAAAGATGGAAACAATAAAAATAGACATTTAGTTCAACTAGTCCTCCTTTCTACTGATGTAGCGTGGTTCTAACTATATCCTTTTCCTCATCCAGCTTTACATTTCACGCATAGATGAACTTTGTTATTTGCCTTAAAGTATTTCAGAGCCAAAAGAAGGGGTTTTTTTATATCCAACCAGTGCTTCCTTTCCCCATTCTATTCTGTTATGCTTAGTTATGCACTTACAGTGCTGGTCATGTGTCAAATATTGTCTAAACTTTCATCTTTCAGATATTTGCTACTCTTTTTTCAGCCTTTTTTTTAAACCCAGTACTATCTCTCTGCCTAGTTTCCCCAAAATCTATCTTTTAAGGGTCCTCTTTGCTTTTGTCAGCATTTTCAGTGATCTGTTCAAATGGTTCATTTTTTCATATTGACACAGCAAAAACTAAAGGCAGAAACATTTTCTCAACAGGCCAAGATAAGAGTATTGTCTGTAATATGCATGAAAGATAGCTGTTGGAAGACCAAAAGTCACATTGGTCTATTTTGTTGTTATATCTCATTGCAAATTCACATTTAGGAGAGATCACTGTTTAAGTGATAAGACTGTAGATCTGGATTTTCATATCATGCAGAATTGCTTTGCAGTTAGGACAACTTATCCTGTCTCAGCTTCTTTTTCACCTATTCTTAGGGGTGTTATAAGATTCATATAAAAGTAGTTTAAAGAAGTTTCTTACCATTTACTCAAAGGAACTATCTAGGTACAAAGAAGGGCAAGTCTCAACTATGTTTGAAGCCCCTTTTAGTATAGGAGGAGGTGGAGAATAAGGAGAGAAAGCTCAACAGAGAAAGAGCACATGAAACTAGGATCAGGAGAGGAGACATTTATTTCTTTGATATTTTATCTTCTCTAAAGAGAAATATTGGTTTCTAATCCTATGCAGTCTTATTTTATAGTAACACTGCCTTGAATTTCCTAATGCGTGGACCGAACTTAAAAAAAAAAATTAACAAAGTTGTTTGACTAATAATTTATTGATATATATCCATGTACCTGAATGCATTCCTAATGTTCCCATTTTAAGCTGTCAGGTTGTTCTTTTCATAAAGCAACATTTCACACTGCATCCTAAAATCTCCATGTATCCTAGAACTTTGCTAAAGGCTGACACTGCTATGGACTGTTTTTTTGTATTCTAGGAGAAATAATTTAGCCTAAGAGCCCATACTTCAGTTGTTCTTGAGACAATATTGTAACCTTATAGGCAGAATGCTGATTTTTGTCAAAAGGAAGAGAAAATGACAGTCTGCTTTGCCAGAGTTTGCTGAACATGCATATTTAATGTCATTGGAAAGCGTAGATTAGAAAATTGTCTGCATACTTCACGAGCGATAGTAGAAATTGATTAAAGCGATTGATTGTACCCTGTGCAAAGAAGTATTTATGGTCATCACATTAATGCCAAAAAGCACCTGTCAGCTTCAGAAAGGGCATCTACTGATTTGTTGACAGGCAATTTCAAATTCTCTTTTTGCAGAAACTCTTATTAAGGGCTTCCTTGAACTAGATGATCTTTAAAAGACATTATATTTCCTTTTTGCCAGATGCTGAAATACAATTTTAGATACATCATGTGGTGTTTACTTGATTTGTTTAAAATCCATGCTGAGAGGTGCTGAAACAATCATTCTGCTTACTGAAGTCTGTCATATTATCCCTTGCTATCTATAAATGCATTATATAAATGCACCTTCCTACTTACAGTGTATTCCTTTACATATGCTTTGTTTGAAAAAAGCAGCCCCAAACCTGCTAGTGTGTTCTCCTAAACTCTGTTTTGGATTATTCCGTAAAGAACTGGTGTTTCAGGGTTGAGCAGTTTCCTGCTTTTGGGGTGGCTGTAAGGTCTATGGCAGTATAGCAGTTTGAGAGAGAAAGAAGAAGGGGAAATAAATCCCCTTCCAGAACTAGGCTGAATACAGAACTGGGGATGAAACTGAAGGGACTGGACAAAGAGGCTAGAATAAGTCTTGTAAAATAATTGCAGTGTTGCTCCTCTGAATTGTCTACTGTTAAGTTTTCCATCTCCGGGCCCCTTTTAAAATGTCTAATACAGCCTGTTTTAAGAGTGTATTGCAGTATTTGGTGCTCAGTGGCCAGGCTTGGATTGTCCATTAGAAAAACAAATGCAACACATTTTGGATAATGATTTTCTGTATTGAGGTAGAGTGTGTCCCAGCCTCAAGATGATTCACACATCCATTATGTTTTCTAACTTTCTGTTTCTGCCTCTTCTGGGCCATGGGTAGTACAGATTGCTTTTGTTTTATAGTCTTTGCTAATGTGTTTGCAAATTGCAATGAAAGAATCTCAGAAAATTACTCCATACATCAGCTGAGACAGAACAAATGGTTTTTCCCTTCAAACTGCTCCAGTGTGCTATTTGAGTGCAAATCAGTAGTTTTTATGAAGTGGCTAAAGGTAGGTCTGAGTAAGCTATACTTCAGAGAATCTAATAATCAAAAACTTAACAGGATTCCTCAAGATGGATAGGAAGGTTAAATTAAATGGTCGTTTGGGTTAAACATGTGGGTCTACAAAGGGAGAAATATTGGAATATGTAGAATACTTAGCAACATTGACAAAAGTAGCCCAATTAAAGTATTTGCCATATGGGGTTTTTAGGGATTTCAAATAGAGCTTTCTTGAATTTTCTTTGATACAGAGATGCTAACATTAAATGTGACACATGAGGTGATAATTACAAGGTAATTATTTGATTTTCACTACATAGAGATTTCCAGTAGATTCCTTCTGGCAATATCTAGCTGAGGAAGTTGATTTTATAGCCAAATACAATATCAAGATGTCTTTTCTTTACTCCACTATGTAAGGAACAATAACCATAACTGCCTCTTTAATGTTCCTAGCCATCTGTACCTAGACACTCTGCAAAGTATGATGTGCTACTTTTTGATTAGGCTATCAGATTTTCTGAATGTGGATTTGATGGTTCCTTTTTTCCTTTCATGTAGACTTGCAAAACTACCACTTGTCTTTTATCCTGCATTTTGTAATAATATCTTTGTATATAATCTGCAAGGACTGGCTGTTAAGCTCTTCTGTCACAGCCCAGGGTAACACCTGGCTGATTAAAAGAAGGTCTGCCTCAATCCCCCAGTCTCTAGTTTTTTGCTTCTAGTTTCAAGATGAAAACAGTCATGATGCTTCAAAGTTTCGCCTCTAGGATTGCAAAATCATCTGCATCTGTGAGGCATGTGTACATAAGGTAAAGAAATAAGTCCTGAGATACTGAAGTGCCTTCCCTATATGACATAATAGCATTATTAATTTAGGGCCAAATCCCAGCTGCAGTGGGGTAGCTGAAGCTTTCACTGTGCTTCCATATGAGAGAAGAAGAGTTTTACTTTTGTTGCACAGGCCAGCCCTAACCAATTTATTGGTCAGGTAAGGAAGCCAAGGTGGCCTGATGCTTTGTGCTGCTAGCTAGGGAAAGCGGCATGACTTAGCCACGCTGCACAGACACCTCCTGTACTTTGCTCTGAGGACCAGTTCTCCTCTCCCTTGCACAACCTGCCAGGCCGAAGGGTGTTTGTCTCAGAGATAAGAGACCCTGCTCAACTGCTGGAGTGACTGCTGAGTTGGCTTCGGAGCTTCTGCGAATCAAGGTAGCTTTTGCAACATATATTGCATATAATATACCCATCCAGTACTTCTCACAGGCTATTGGCATTTGTCAACCAAGGTTCACTCTTACAACTTAGGTTATATAAGATTCTCGAGCATGTTGTAGCCTGACTGTAAACTCTCATTTGCATTGCTCTTGGCATTCACATATTTTACACATAGGCAATGCTTTTGGCTCTTTTTTTAATTTTGTTTGTTTTTTTTGTTGGTGTCTGTATGATTGCTTCTCTCTGTCTAGGCAAAAGGAAAAGCACTGAAGAAACAGAAAGATCTACTGACTGGTCATCTCATTACTTCTTTGAGGGCCAGCCATACTGAGCAGCGCATTTGATTTTTACTTCTGTAATGGCGCTGTATTCTGCTCCTCCCAGGAGACAGTGCTATCTGCTGCAATGACGATCACTGAAAAAAAAAGTGTTCTGGACAGTACTAAATATGAAAGACACTTGGCAGTGTCAGAAGTAGACTTTGAAAAACGTGACAAATGTAAATATAACAGTTTTACAAAATCTGCTCTGTTCAATTCTCTAAATTCCAGGGGTATCTCCACCATATCCTGTTATTTCATGGTAGTCCATTTTCTTTTTGGCTTCTTTATTTGTTTGTGCTGTAGAATCATTAGCCTATGGAAATGCAATTTTTAACAATTGTTTAAGCTTTTTTGACTAACTGCAAGGAGGAGTATTAGTCTAATATGCTGAGGATGAAAAAGAAGATGGTACAAGATGAATTCGTATTTTCCAACAGACATTAAGATGATTATACAACAGACTCATAATAGTAATCCATTCTTTTGACAAATGTAACAAAGATGGAAATAGCACAGTCATTTAAAAAAAAATTAGAAGTTTGCAAACACTTTTGGATTCTTAACTAATTGCTCATGATTTTGCTATCCTAACTCTCTGGCCATGAGAATGTAAAGTACTTTCACTGATGCTGCTTATTTGCTGTTTTGTATGATGAAGTTCATTTAATGCTAATAATTAGTAATCAAATTTTTGATAAATTTGGATTAATAAAGCATTATATGCTGTAGCTGTAAAAATATTTTAAATCTTAAAGTATATTTATTTTATTTAGTGATTCTATTATTAATCCAGTACAGTGCTAGTTTAAATAATCAGTGCTTTCCACTTTGGTTACAGATTTTCAGTTTTTCATTCTTTGCTGCTGCTGATCACAAAAAAAGACAATGTTTCATCTCTTCCTGTAGAGAAAAATCTTCATTAAGTTGATGACATTTCATTCTCTTATTAGTTAAAATGTTTTTTAAAGCTAATTGTGACCATGAGAGCACTGAAATTTCATGTGAAGGGAAAAAACAGTTGTCTTGTGATACGAAGCTCCCAAATACAGAAAAATGAAAGGGAACAGAGAGCAGGTGGCGTATAACCGAGAATGTTGCATGGTAGATGCAGAGCAAGCAATGTTTTCATGGGTGGCAGCTTCAGAAACTGATATACCTGTTTTTACAGAATTTGGCTTGTTGCTTGCCAGAAATCTGAGCAGTATGTAAGCACGACTACTTGGACTAGTAAAAGTAGCGGGTGACTTGGTTTTGTTTGTATTTAGGCTTGGTAGACTTTTATATTTCTTTTTAATAATTTTCTTTAGGAGAATTAAACCAGTATCAGGAATAAAACTTACAGTATATGAGAGAAAATGTAGGTTACCACCATATCCACAGTGACTTATCATTTCAGAGTGCACAAATCCAGGTGAACTTCAGAATAAGTCTGCTTAGGGTTTTCTCTTACTCTAAACAATTTTTTTTCAAGTGATACTTTTAGATAGCCAGCAAAAATTGAAGTTGCCACTCTGAGTCTCCTTAGACTAATACGGAAAGGCCATAAAAACAACTCACCTGTAGGATTACATTGCTTAAACTGCTCAGGTGCTACTCAGTATCAGGTTTCATGGGTGAATTGCTGGCCCACATTAGTGCTTTGTTGTAAAGTAGAATTAAGAAATTAATTAATTTTAAAAAAACCCTCACCCCAAAATTTCAGAACGAAACGATCAGCAGCATTATGTAACATATAATCACTTCCTGCAGTGGATATTGCAGCAGGTTCTTCTGTGCCGTGCTAAAAGCAATTAGATATTGAATCTCTAAACACTGAAATATAGCCAAATATCGAAGGTACTGAAATTCTTATAAGTGATTACAGTTAGATGACTTATGTTAGTTCCATAAAAGACACAAGCTGCTAATGGGAAGATCTATGTTATCTTTCTAGGAAGGATTCGGGAGACTGATTAATAACCTTCATTATGCCTCTGCATAAATCTTTGGTCAATAGCTGTAACGAGTAACCTGAATGAGACTTCTGAAATCAATTTTTGCTAGGTTATTTTCTTATCATTTCATATAATCATATCTGGTTTCCCTTTGTTTCAAGTAGTGTTATGAAGTCTCTTGGGAAGGGCTGGATTTCTTTGTTGGGAAATGATTCAGAAGGTAATGGCAGCTCTTTCTCTTTTTATCTAGGAAAGACAGAAAGTATTTGGGATTAAACTCAATGAAGTGTCATTTTATGAGTGCTGGTTGTTTCAGCTGATGTCCTGAAAAGTTTCTCTTAGGAAAATGAAGTTACCTTCTGTTGTATAAACTTTTTAGGGCTTCTTATAAATGTTAATAGTATTCCTGTGTGTTCATATCTGCAAATACAAAAACATGCTTCTTGAAAAGGTTAAAAATTCTATTATTTTCTAAGAAAATAGCAGAGACACACCCAGCAATCACAAAGCAAGAATAGCAAGCTATGCACTGTGGAGAGCCTTCCCCCAGCAGTTTCATAATTACTAAGTTGCAGATGCAGCAAAATTGTTGAAGCATCCCTATATAGTGTGAACACATCCAACTTGCCTGCTTTGACTGTCTATCACATGCAAAGATTTTCTGGGAGTCTGTGCCACATTTGGTGCACATCCATATCTCTGGCACATCTAACATACCATTTATACGCTAGAATTACATTTGTTCCACTATAAAATGCGTATAGTAGAGGAGAAGCCATATATTGTCCTGGATAGATACTAGGGAGAACGCTAGTACTCTCAAAAAATCTGATGATCCTTTGGAATTCCTGCATATGGACAAGAGTTGTCATAAGAACATAAGCTCAAGTTGATTCAGATGCTAATTGTGACTGTACTGTCGTTGGCCATACATTATCTTTTGCTTATTTTTAAACTTAAGAATGATTTTGCGGATAAATATAGTGTCACCATGATAGGTGACGCTATTAATATTATCACTGTTAATAGGTTGTCTTTCATGAAAAGGGAATCTTGTAGCGCCCACTGATTCATGAGTTGTTTATTGATCGTGACGTTTTGATACTGACCTAAGCATGGTTCATTCAAATATCAGGGTAGAGGGCTCTTTTGACATCAGACCACCCCTGAGGATAATGCAGAAGTTGCAAAAGGTTGTTGATGAGCAACAGGAGATTTGCATCTCCCAGGAATGAGAAACATATAGGGCAACAAGGCATGTCCTGGGCAGTGCTAGTAGGAGAAAAAGAAGTTGTGAAAGTGAGAAGCATCAAGCGGCTGGCAGTGACAGGCCAGGATGCTTGAGGAGCACCTAGCAGCTACTGTTAAATCTGTGTATGAGTTATGTACAGCAGAAACACACTATGTCAGGTGAAGGTGTAGAGGATAAGCAAGTAGGTAAACCTGGAGCAATCAGACAGGACAGTTTCCAATGAAAAGACGACCTCAGAGTCTCCACCGTGTTGTAACCCTTGGGTCTTTAATCAGCTAAAAACTGAAATTTTGGGGAAGCAATGGATAAGCAGCATGTTTGAATACTGAGTAAACAGAGGCCAAAATATCAGCTTTGTTGCCAGTATTGTAAAAAAATACTCCCAGAGACAAATTCTCCAACAAAGAGGATGCTTTGCTAAGCAGAGAAATGCCTCAACCTGGGAGCCAGGTAGGGCACAAAATGGGGTGACTGAGCAGCTGAGCGAAGAGGCAGAGGAAGCTGGGGGTAAATGCTGGTTTTACCTCTAGGCCACAGTGACCCTATGTGTATTCTGCTAAACTGTGGGCTGTAGTGTTTAGGTATTGTATGTCAAGACCTGAGAGAGTTTGCAGTCTAGAAAATATCTGTAAATTTATATGGCTGTCCAAACCGCAGCTCCCCCGAACAGGTACTCAGCCTGCATGTACCGTGCTAAGCAAATGCTGACGTGTGTGAATGAGGATGGGAGCATTTATCCTGCCCTGCCAGGAAGGGAGCGAGTTGTCTGCTCAGTATCTTTCAGCTTCATTTTCTTGTGGGGAGAATTTTGTACTGTTACCCTGCGGAGAAACAGGATCTGCAGCCTTTGGAGGAGCAGCGTATAGATTTTTCTCTCCTGCTCCACTGTTCAGTCTCATCTCTCTCCATGTTGACTGCCTCCTTGTTGGCTTTCTGTGCCTGCCACAGCCAGTTTTTTACTCCTCCTTTGTGTGTCCCTTCATTTTGATTCCTTTTCTCTGTTTACCCTTCTACTATATTTTATTTTTCATGCTGTGTCATCCTAAATTTCTCCCTTCTCTTAAAAAATGGCTTCTTGTCTTTGTTGCTCTACCTTTTCTCTTTCGTTTCTGTTTCAATACCTGTTTCCTTCCCCTCCAGAGGAGGGGAGGTAACCATGCCGCTTAAGCAAACCAGCAGCATGCATCTGTGTACTTGTTCCCTGTCTCTGCAAAGGTCCTCCCTGTGTGTCCTGGTTTCTCCTCCTAGTTTTGGGAGGACGGAGAAGCTGGTAACGAGGTCTTGAGGGCCCAAGTTTGCCGCCTGCCTTCTCTGCACACAGACATCTAATGGCAGGCACACCTCTGAATTTTCAAAAAATGTTTACTTATTTTATTTTATTTTAAAAAAATATTTAGACTGGATCTACTGTCTTTAGGTTGTTTTAAAACCCTATGGACTGTTGTAGTCCAAAATGTGAGTGTCTTTGTGTGGCACTCGCTGAGTTAATCCCATTCTGTATACAGTTGAGAGGCATTCAAAAAAGGGGTCCATAGAAGTGCTTAGCTTTCCTACTAGTATTTATTCCCTAGTTAAGCTGGCTAATTACCAGATTTTTCACCAAATTTGCAATAAAGATGGCAAAAAAAAAATTTTTCTGGTTTGCTTGTTTGCTAGAGAACTTTTTATTCTGGATTTTTGATTTATAGAATATCAAAGACTACTGAGCCTCCTTCCGTTCATTATTCTGCAACTCACTTGTTTATGCACTGTCACCTCAACAACAATACATGTGCCTGTTTATCAAGGAACATATATATTGTTTTATCCTTTTCTGTACTGTTCTCCATCATTGCTTATTAGCAAGAAGGCAGGGGGTGGGAGTGAGGGAAAGACTGCTGTCATCTAAAATGTGGTAATTAAATAAGTGCTATTTAGTCTTTCTTGTGGGGGTGTATTTAAAATTGGTTCTTGTTTTGTTATATTATAGGCCTGAGTTCAGTCAGTAATGACCTCAATAGTGTCTGTTTTAATGTAATCCCTCCTTGCTGACTGCTGTTCCAAGAATAAAAATTTAAGCCAAAAGATTTAATGAAATCCTTTGGGATTAGTGCTCACTGGGCTGGGGAAATTGCATATCAACCTTTTATCTGTACTCTAACCATAAGGTTTGGTGTTTGAATAGGAGGGTGTCCAAGAGAGACAACTCGGAGTTCATCAATAATTTACATTTTTGTTAGTTACAAACCTGGTATTTGGGATTCTGTTGCCATAGCAATCCATCTGGGCCTGAACGGATAGTGTTTTAAGTGATGGTTGTATAGGGATTCACAGTGTGTGCTTTAAATCTCATCTAAACTAATCCTCAGATCTGTTCTGTTACTTATTTGAGGCTTCAACAAAATCAATGTTACTCTCAGAAAAAAGTTCATGTTGAGCAAATTAAGCCTATAAAATATTAGACTATGCATATGACTAAGGATTATCAACTAAAGTTGATAATGTAGGACAATTTCTGTTTCGATATGTGAAGCAATTAATAAATGCCCACAACTCCATTTTCTCAAAATACATTTAATTTGTTGCATATTATGCAACTAGAAATTATCCAGACTATGTACTGGTTTATTAGATAATTTATACTTCATAATTGAATGCTAGCCTCATTTTCCTAGATGTCAGTTTTATGTTTTACAGGATGTCAGTCTATTCATAATACTGTATAACTTCTACTTTCAATTAATCTGATTTTCTCTCATAAATGATTCTAAAGCTGAGATAAAATTTGAAATTCCCATTTTTGTTTCTAACACTGCTAAAGCTGTGTTTTGAGGCTGTGTAAATTGAGCAGACTATCACCCACAGTTTTAAGTTCGACCTTCGGTTTATATATTTGACTTTGTAACCCAGAATTTCCAAATGAAGCTTATTCAAAGCCTCCCACACAGGCCACATAAAGGCATGTCCTCAGGTTTGATAGGCAATTAGTAAACTCCACAACAAACTTGGGAGAAGTTTCAGCTTTATCAGAAACAAACCCCTCCTGAAACTAACTGATTTCCAAAGCTTTCAATTCTTCATGAGAAAAATGTTGTCCGGTTGTGTTCTCAAACTGTCACTAAACTGTAGTATAAACATATTTTCAGCTTTTATTGCTCAAGAGTATAGAGATTGACTCTGCAATATTATTCCTCAGTCTTTGGAAGAAGAGAGATAAAAATATACAAATAATAGCCAGATGATCTACTCATGACTGTTTAGTGCATGATCCTAAAAAGACAGAAATTGTTTCTTCCTACAGTTTAGAAAAGACCACCCAGTTCTTCTCGCCTATACATACAAAACTAATGATAGATTAAAAAAAAAAAGCACCCTTAGGCAGATGGCCTAAGAGATCTTGAAGAAACTTTAGTTACCGTGCAACTACTCTTTCATCTTTCATAATGTGGTTCAAGGTGAATTATGAAGCATATAATAGAAGGGGCTTATTTTGGTCGTGATTTTGTGATACTAAAAGGTTCTTTGTTGCCTCTAATATATGTAAATCTACTCTGTTTCTATGAGTTAAAAAAGAGTTTCCTGAAAAAAACTGCAAAAACTCCCTTGATTGCAGTGGAATAGGATTTCATTGCATGAGCAAAAATATGGATGTATATTCTTAAGTTCGGTGTGGCTGAATAAGCTTCGTTTATTTTAGAGGTCCACTTTTTCTACCGCGGCTTAATGAGGCTATTTCCATAACTGGTTACAACTAAGTGTAACTGGGAACAGAGAACTTAGAATTAACTAAAAAAGGCTTTCTTTTGATTGCTTTTGCATATCCTTGTGACTAACTGAAGTAAAAGCTGCAGATTTAAATGATTACTTACCCTACAATTACATGCCCTAAAGTATCTTCTGTAGATACCATTTGTAAAACACAGATTATGCTTCAACGGGTTATTACAAGATGTATTCAGGTATATCAAAATGTGTTTCTGTTGATATGTCCAATGTTTTCATTAGAAAAAGTCTTTCCTTTCAAATAGTATTGAAATGAAAACTGAGCCTTGAAAGATTCTAGTAATATGACAGATGCTATTTGTAGCTCTAGAAATATAGTTGTCACGGCAGGGGATCTCCTGCATTGAAGACCCACAGGAGTCCATAACCAAGGGTGAATGAATTAATCTTCCAGCACATCTTATAAAAAATAGCATGTGTTTAATAGTAAGCAACAGAAAGACAGTTGAATTTCTCTTGTAATTTTTTGATCTTTCTCTACAAAAATGAATCTTCTCTATTTACTTTATTCTCTCTACATATTTTTAGCTCTGCAAATCCTTTCAAAGAGTGTTGGCAGTCTTCTGGATTATTGTTGATTTTTATTGATTGTTTTTTACTTATTCATTCCGGATCTGCATTCTGTTTTTTGTACATGTTAGAAACTCCCTCTGTCAACTTCAAGGGAGCAGGCAGGCTGTCTCTATTTTCACTTAATGAAGCACCGCTTTCTCTCAAGAGAAGCAAAATTAAGCAAAACCATATCTAGAACATGACCTGTATTTTGGTTCAGTTATTTCCAATTAATACTTGAGTAAGCGTCCATCTTTTCTTTCTTTTACATTTTCCGTCTTTGTGGCAGAAGAAACAGTTAATCCTCAGAAAGGCTCAGTAATAATATGACACAGCTTGACACAGACAGCTTAGAGAAATAGGGGAAGATTGAGACAGGGTACCACAGCGCAGGTGTGACTGTGTGTGTTAATTTCTCTAAGGCTCTTGCAGCTATCTCTATTCCCATGCAAGATGTACACAGAGACCTGAACCGAAACCTGGGTTTGAACCCCAGGGAAAAGGATTGGGATTAGGGCTTTTAGCTGGAACCTATCCCTGCAATGAGCCAAGCTTAATGCTTGCAGATTTGGAAAAGTTCAGATTTGTGTCTGAATTTCAAATTCATAAGTTTGGGAGGGTTTGAGTGACAGGGAGAGACAAAATTTTGGTTAAACCTTTGCAAGAGATATTTGAGTACAGTAGTTCAGATTAGGTCTATTACTGGCTGTATAAATAGATTTTTCTACGGCTAATAAGGAGCACCAAGGCCTGCCAAGGCTATTTTCAGGTATGTTACAAACTCTCAGAAAGAAATGACTTGATCCCACAGCTGTGTTTTGCTTCAACACCTAAATTATTCTAAACCCTTTTGGAGACAAGGGTTTCATATCACTGTCCAGCTAATTTAGCGTTGTTCAAGTGCTCCACAACTCCTTATTGATGTCTATGACATAACAGAATAGGCTGCTAAACAGAAGAGCTAACCCATATAGTTTTTAAAAGGTTTAAAAATTAATAACAAAATAATATTGTATGCTTCAGACTCATGGAATATATAGCCCTCAGCTCAAAAAAACATGATTTATTGCCTAACAGGATTCTTTAGTGGACTGGCATACAAAAGAATGGCTTCTGAGACATCACAGATGTTGAAAGAACTATACAGGAGGCAGTAGTAATTTCTTACTAAAACAGAAGGGAAAAGTAGATTTTTAAATCAATTATATTCTGGATCCTTTATTATTTGGGCCATTAATGAAAGTAACCTGGCTAATTTAGAGTGACATGCTGGAGGGAATCATGATTTGCCTTTTTTAAAGAGTAGAGTAAGAGTTGATTTGATGTAGGCTGACAATTTTAGGTAGTGACAGTTTCATCCTTCTCTGGAAAAGTTGATCCTGAAGTAAAAATATATTCACCTATCTTGATAACCATCCATTTGACTCTCTTTTTTAACCGCATCAAACAAATTAGTCATTGTTGCATTTAAATGCCTGCACAATTTGATCCTGCCTGCTCTTTCATGTCTTACCTGCTTTAAGGCATCAGTTTCTGCCAGTGTTGCCAGCTCTTATTGCCCATCAGTCCAATTTTCTCTCTTCTCCCATACTGCCTTTATTTGTGAAAATTGTTCCTTGTAAAAATCTGCAAAGCCAGTGTGCTGTGTGCCTTCAAATCCTGCCTTAAAACTCACCTCTGTTGTGATGCCTGTAAAGCACCTGAGAAAGGCTCAGCAGCTGGTGTGCTGTGATCAGTGCTTATTATGCTAATTGCTGGCATGAAACAGTGGGAGTGAAGCATCAAACATCCCTCTGCAGCACATCCCCACACTTCTCCTGCTAGGGGGTGGGGAAAGAGGCTATGGCTGTCATTTGAGGTACACAGGGTTTCTTCTTTTACTCCTCAGTCTAATGGAGTAATTTGATTAAGATCTAATACAGCGTGAGAATTTAATTGTAAATGGGGGATTGCCACGGCCACAGGTGTGAAAGCCTGTCACCTTCCCCAAACTGGGGAGAGCCACTGGTGTCCAGATGTGATTTAGGTGCCCAGAATGTGGTAGCAGGTTTCAAAAGATATTTGTCCCCAGAACCTGTGGATTCCCCACTTCTCCTTGTATTGTAGGACATAAGACTGGAAACTTTGTCTTTTAAGGAAAAGGAGTCGTGTGGATTTTCTTCTTTTCTGGACTCCTTGAAAATTCTGGGCTTTAAATCTTAGAGTTAACCAAAACTAAATGTAAAAATGGCAACCTTCTGTGGTATGAATGAAATCAGGTCATTTATTTTACATAGATGATAAATACATTTATTTATTTTTCTTACAGAAACGTGGGATCCTGAATAAACAAAGAGAAGAGAGTTAAGCACACAATCTGTATTGTGAATAGTAAGTGAACTAATTACATATTCTGAGGCTGAACACTATTTGTACTTGCATCTTGGGTATTTTTCCCTATTTGAAGTTCTTTTAACAAGTATAAGAAATTAGTACCATGAACATTCCTGCCTTCTATACAACTCAGTTTCATTTCACAGGACTTTTTATTCATCCTATAATCATTTTTTTATTCATCCTATAATCATCTAAGGTAGGAGGTCCAGATAATCCATGCAATGTATCTTCATTGCTGCCCATAGTGAAAATATAGCTATTGCCTTTTATTTCTCAATCAAAGTGAATTGTGTTGCTGGAAAGTGCCAAGGTATAAATATTATTACCCTAACATTTGCTTACATCTGAAATTTTGCAGACCAGTATCTAGGTTTTGGGTCAGTATAGTCAGTTCCTGTTGAGTGGGAACATAAGAGAATAAGAGAGTTTTATGGGTTTGTGTTATCCGATTAATCATTGATTGCTGTTTCAGACCAATCACCTACAAGCTTACAATACACAGCTGCTTGTAAAGGTTGGTCTTTGATAACTACTGTTTTATAAAACCTCAAGAAATTAAGACTATCTGTTGAGACAAGAAAATGAGCCGTGTTTGTGTTGTGGATGATATTATTGATGTTGTCCTTTGAAAATAATCTCAAGTTGCTGAATGAAGTACCAGCTGTGATACAGTGGAAAACAGACAGTGCTTTTATTGCAAATCCTGAGTTATATGCCCTGGCAAAAGAAGCAGGGGATATGGTTGTACTGCGTTATTGAGTATCAAAGGGTAGCAATATCCTTTGGGAACCAACATGGGTGAATGCATGTTAAGGCATTCCTACTAACAGTTCAAACAAAACAGTTCCTCTATGTTATGTGCTAGCAGAGGCTGCCTCTTTGTGGCAGAAGGTTGTGGACAGTATGTACCATCCAGAGGATGTGTGCGGTTCAGTAACATTTTACTTAAAGAATATATGTCTGAAAGTATAGCATGCAGTAGAACTGAAAGAATGTTATTGTCATGTATGAAATCCCTATTCATTTAGCAAAACAGGTGTGTGGAACAGACTAGACTTGGATGGGAATACATCTTAGATATTTTTTGGCAAGCAAATAAAAATAATACTCCAGTGGAAAAAAAAAATTGTAAACCTCAATAGCAAAAATATGCCCAATGTTTCTCTGAGCAACCAAGTTCAATGATGGGTCTTAACATTAAGTTTAATCACTGACATCATGAAAGGAAATGTGTGACATTTCACTGAAGCTGAAGGCAACATAACTCTTCTTTGAAAATTGGATGCTATATATGCATGGCTATTTATATAATGCACCCAACTGTGCTACCAGTAGGCATTTTTCAGACATGTAATGAGACATGTATATGTTCCAGCAGATCATTAGAAAACAAATAAACTTTTAAAAAACTCTAAAAAATCAACAACACTTGTCTTCTATTTATTCATTCCTTTTAACTTTCCATTGCTTCTTCTGTCAATCTTGCATTTACAATCTCACATTCTGTCAGCCCTCCGTTTTCTGCCCCTTTCCTTCTCACTTTCTATGGTTTACATTCCGTATATGCTGTCACACCTCTCCTCACCCTTTATTTTTCGAGTCTTATATCTACACAGGTAAACTATTCTAACTTAATAGTTTCTCCTTATATCTCCCACACAGTGCCATCTCTTCTTCCTCTTTGCGGATTTGACTTGTAGAATGTTCCTGATATTAGACAAATTCTGAACTTGCCAGGTATTTATAGTATGAAATAGATATACTGCAGACCAAAGGAATCCAATAATGTGCTGAACAATATACTTATATTTATACTTATATCCGAGGAATTGTGAAGGGTTGCAATATATGAAATATATATGGGTCAGCTCTTGCAATTTTTATTTGACATGGAGAGAAATACAGTGGGAGTTTTGGGAGTTGTTATTTAAAACACAGGATACCTTCAAACAAATCAGTTATACTTTTCCCCAGGACCTTAAGTTTTGGCAGCAGATGACTGATGGGAAGATGTATAAATGTTAGCAATTCCAAGCAATTCATATAACACAAATGATGTATGCATACAACAAATTGAGAAGTTGCTGTAGACCTGTTCGTAGAAAGTGAATTTCACTATTACAGACACTCAAACATACTCTCTTTGCATGTATTCCTCTGTCAGCTGTCCAGAACTCACAGACAGCTGTTTCAGAGTAGCCTGGCTTTATTTGTGTGTAGTGAGAAAAAATTAATCAACTCTTATTGATACTCCATCACATGCAAATTCTCTCTCTCCTGCTGGCAGAATAGGTTGATGGAACCTTTTCATAGTATCCATCAGTTAATTTTATCAGTCATGGTATTGTGATTATAAATGCCCTAACAATAAATATATAATTACAGAAATGAAACTGTACAGTGATTATTTAACATTTGTAATGTGTAATTCATTTAGCACTCTCTTTGGAATATACATTGGAAATTAGAATAATAAAACAGAAATAAAACTAGGTTTAACTTTCATCCATCATCGGTGAGGATCAATGTTACCAGCTTCATCGGACTACACATTCAGCCATGTAGGGAAATCCATGCACGCTACCTTTGGGTCGACTTAAAATACGTCCCTTGTGAACTGTATGTTATTTCTACACTAAGCAATAAATCATTCTCTTGGCACTGGGTTTGTTAAATTATGCATCTTCATTGTAAAGTATTTCTTTTTCTCAACCACTTTTCTGAATTAAAAGCTGAATTTCAAAAATCTCAGAGCTAAGAGGCAAAAATACTGGATTCCAGAAACAGATAAAATTAATTTTGTTCTAAGTTCTTATTAAGAAAGGACAAAATAAAAGCAATGATATAAACTACATTTTGTGCTTTTTAATTTTTATTGTCTTTATTTTAAATGTAAGGCCTTTGTCATTTGACTTTGATATTTCAAAAGATCAGACTCATGCTTTTGCGGAGGAGGGAAAAAAATCTCATGTGTACCAAAAAAAGATGTTCACGCACAGTTAGTGGCAATCAAATTTCATCTGCCACATACTTTGGTTTATCATCTAATTGACATTTTTGATGGCTGCTTGTCACGGTCCGCGGGAGTGACGGGAAAGAATCATACGCATTCACAGAATGCAGGTTCAGTTCCAACTTTATTCGGCAATTTGCCCATCTTATATATGTTTGTGCAGTCGTACACTTTGCTAGGCCAATCACCATGCAGATTATGTCACAGGTAGCCAATCATGGCACCGATCACGCACACAGCGATCATGCCTTGTACCTTGCTACTTATTTAGCAAAGCTATCTTACCCTTAACCTTGGTTCCCACTGGCTTCTGCTGGTTTATCTGTACTTTCTCAGGATGTATCATTTCCAGCTGCACCAGTGTCCTTGGTGGACTACTTCAAAGCACGTAGCAGTGGCTATAGCCTGAGGCCTAAGGCTTCAGCAAATTTAGCTACTAATGCTAAGCAAGTTGTGCTAAGCAATTAATCCTAAACAGTGTTAGTTCCATGCTCTATATCTCATATAGATTATTGTTCTGAAGCACCGCAAGGGCCCCAACACTGCTGGTTAATGGTAGTTTTTCCATTCTTCTTGCATAAATACAAGTTCAGGTAATGTGGTATAAATTAGGAGACTGCACAAATTATGAGCTAATACCTAAGGAGGATGGTGGAACTACATTCTACTATAATCAGATGAGAGGAGGCTTGGCCTGTTGAAAATGGTTGTGTGGGCGGTTTGACTCCATTACATGTAGAGGAGCTAAATTCATATTTTACTTACCATTAGCTCACGAGCATCCAATATTATAGTTGTTTACCCTCATTTCTATCTCAAAAGCTACCGTGTTTTATATTTTACCATTTACCATATAATACCCGGAGGTATGCAATGTGCCAGAGGTAAGGTAGCTAAATGAACAGATCCTCGGTTTTGGAAGGGTCAATTTTGTATAAGTTAAATTTATGAGCCTTCAAAAAGAAATGAGCCTGTGGTTTCTGAATGTTCTCTGCTAATCACAATAATCTTCCATTATATTACAGTTTCAGTCTTTCACTGCAACACAGTAATCTAGAAGCAGGATGGAAGTGCCCTCATTACCTATGCTCCTAGGTTTTCTCATTGTCCATTAAGATTCATGTGCATATACTGCAGGTTTGGTTATAATAGTTCATTTGAGTGTTCACACTACCTGAATTCTTTAATGAGGTCTTCCCATAAATTAGTTTCACTCCCCCCCTCCTCCACAATGGAAGTATAAACTTGTTGGTAAAGTATAAAGTAACATTTGCAGTGTAACAATCTTTTTGTCTCCATTTTTGTTATCATGTTAAGACTGTTCAGAGTAGTATATTCTCTGTGTCTCATCTGCTTACAAATTCTGTGCCTCAAAAACAGATTTTTCTTTTTTTTATTGATCTTGTATTACAGCTTCAGTTTTGCATTTTTTAATGTGAGATCTCTGACATGGATTTAGATTCTGTAGTGCTCTGAGGTATGCTAGTTATGCAACCTAATTTTGCAAAATGGCTCTGTGTATGTACTTCCCTGGGGCTTCAGTTTAGTTGTCATCTATCATTTTAGCACCGTGATTGATTACTCTCCAGTATTTAATTTATCTTCTGCAGCTTCTCAGCTTTTTCTTCAATTGGTAAACACGTACTTTTCTAGACACATTTTCAAATGATGTGTTTTCCAGGTGCCCCAGAAGTCATGTAATCACATTTTTCTCAGCCAGGAATTTAACAATTTAAACCATTTAACCATTTAAATAGATTATTGGCTGAAATTTTATCTTGGATTCCATTATTTGGAAGTTTTACACCTGAAATCTGTGTCGTATTCTTCATTTTTAAATGCCGTTGTATAAATTTATTCTGAATTATACATGTTCTGCATTTACCAACTACTCTCTGTCCATCAAATAATAATAACAGAATTGAGCACCTTTTTTAAGTCTCTGGGCCAAATGTATGGGCTGATGCTGCCCCTATATCATACCAATAGAATTTAACCACCTTTACACATTAGCTTTCAAAAGCTGGATATTTGCTTGTTTAGTTTGCTTGTTGGAATTTCACAGGATGTCTTAACTCAGTAGGGTTAAAATGTGCTTAGTTTCTTCTCTTGTATACTGTGTTGCTGTACTATAATTAGCTATTTTTAAACATTAAATTGACTATCATCTTGGCTGTGATTTTAAATAAGGCTCTTTCACAGTCATAGTAACCTTCCATTAAAAAAAGGAGGGGGGGGGTTGCATTAAATCATATTTCGTATACACGTGGCAGCAGTTTTATGCAATTACTGTGGCAACTTCCAGGGATGTACTATAGTGAACTGCTTCTGTGATCCACATATATGGAAATTTTAACTTCAGATTTCCTCACTCTTCCAGTTTTTATTATGGCTCTACACTATCTGCATTTCGGATGGGGAGGTTCATCATTTGTTTTGGTTTATCTTACTTTTTAGTTACAGGCTGTATTTAATATTTGTGATTAAAATCTCTCTTAGGAAGAAAAATTTTACTGTGTCCTCATAGTGCAGCTTTGCTGACACTGACAACTGTTATTGTAGCCCTGTTTTTAAATACAATCAAACAAAATGAATAGACAAGGTTACAGGCTATTTGGGGACAATTTGATGAGTTTCCTAAGCCGAATGAACCAACAGTGATTTGAGCTGAAGGCACAAGTTTTTGAATGAAGTGTTTGTAATGCAGATAACACATAGACCATGTTTCCAGTCTCAAACATGCAAAAAGCTTTAGTTGGGTCATTAAAAATAGTAAGAAGCTGGGGTTTTTTTAATGAGTCATGTATTTTGGAGTTTTTCTCACTGCTGCCTGATTCCCTTGACTGACTGTCCTTCAATCCCATGTTTAAACTCTTCTCCAAAATCTCAAGGTTTAGAAATGCATTCTTCATTGAAAGATGGGATTTTCATGTAGTCACATGGATCCAGGAGTTGGAGCTTCCAGGGAACTTCCCCAAACATTTGCTGTGAAGTCTGGAAATGCTGTGCAAAATGCATGATAGCCTGGAGAGCTCAGCTAGTACTGTACAGCAGTGCACTTTGATCTTTCAAATAATAAGTCTCTCAATACCTTTTCAGTTCTAACAGAAACAGTGTCCAGGCTGCTCTTATACCATAAGCCTTTTCCACTCATCCTTATAGGTTGTGATGCCAAGTGAGAACATTTGTTTTAGGGAAGAAGGATGAGAAAAAAAGGAATAAGATGTCATTTAGATTGTACAGCCTTAACCAATTTTAATGGGATTTTGCTGTTAGAAGTATGTCTCAGGGTCTGTATCTTTAAGTAAAATGCTTAACACAGAGTTTATTTAAAGATCTAATTTTACTTCAGGGAAAATAATTTTAGGAGCTTAAAACTGCATTAAACTGTTAGTTATTAAATTGTTAGCTTTTAAACTGTTAACAGTTTATCCTGTCGATAACAGTGATACCTTCTGGAGAGTTACAGTCTATTGGGCAAATATATATATAGGGAGTTTTTAAAATGGGAGTTGCATCTAAACCTCATACATCTAAGTATGTACTTACACATTTCTTAAGGAGCATAGAAGCAGTGGCTGTTTATATATAAAACCATATGCTTTTCTGACAGGTCTAAATACTGACAGTATACAAACTGTCTGTGTAGCTTTACTTCTGCTACTCCCTTTTGTGTGTTCGCTGGGCATGGGACAAGCCATCTTACGTTGCTTCAGACTGAACAGTCTAAATTGGCTTAAAATTGATACATGAATACATTACCTCTATTCCCAGTATCTTTCTGCTAGTAGTTAAACTGTTAACTGTAGCATATAGTATTTTCCTAAATTATCTGCCTCTAACACATTATTTCTCATCTGTTTGAAGAGGTTCTGTTTTCTGCTGATTAAATATTTTAATAAGAGCGCCACAAAACCCCATGTTTGTTTCTTTTCTTCTTGTCTGCATGCAGGCATGTGTGCTCACTCAGTCTCTCTCACTTGCTCTCTCTGTCTCTCTCACTCTTTTTTTCTCTGTTTTGCTGGAACATTATGTCCTCAGTTGTCAAATAGCTTTCTCTCAGCTGAAGTTCCAATGCAGAATTGAAAGAAATCAACCAGAAGCCCTGGAAAATGGTTCATTTTTACCGTGAGACAGAATTTTAGGAGGCTTAAATGAAGAAAGTGTATTAATAAAAAATACGATATTAGGCTTGTGGAAAGGGATCTCCAAGATTAAGCATATGAAAACAGAAATGATATGACAAGATTATGGAACCTTGAAGGTTTATTTTTTTCATGATCTGCTTGTTTCTACAGACTAAATAAAGCTCCATTTTATTAATCCCAAGTGTCCTTTTATTTGTTGCAATATATTAAATCAGGCGTAACACTCCAAGGTACAGCTTTGCTTCAACATTAGGTTGCCAGAAGTAACAATGCCAAAGTGCAACTATCAGTCAGCTGAGGGATATGGATACAACACTGAAAAAAATATGGATGATTAAGCAAGTTTCAGAAACAACACATTCTTTTCTGTACCAATAGGAGATTTTTAAAAAATGTGTATAGTGTTCAATAAAGTGTTGAACAATCTGTGTTTATTGACTAATAAACCAGTTTTGTGAGTTAATCTGTTGGTCTGTAAGGGAGAAAGAGAAAGGTTATGAGTTACAGACTTCAGTGAGTTGCATGGTACAAGGAAAGCAGTTAACACTCTAAGAATTATATGACAGTTGTGAATCCTTGCTGCATAAAGCCGTCATGGCTACAAGGAGACATTAAAGCAGCAGTGTGTTTTCTTGGAGTCCCTTCTGGATTATTTTCCAATATTCTCTTAGGCAGAAATGGAAATTCCTCTCTCTTGTAGGGAAATGCATGAGTAAGGAAAGTTTTGTTATGTTCCTTTCACAGTTTCATCCAAATTCTTTTTGTTGCTAGAAGGTCAGAAGAGCCTTGTGAGAGGCCCTGAAAACCACCTTAGGACTGTAAATCTATTGGAAGTGTCATTCGAAGAATTCTTCAGAAAGTTGATTGAGATATCTGAGGAAAGGCATTTCTGTAGCGCTGAGCACTGCTGTGCTGCTAAACATAATGGGAGGCTTTGGGGGGATGAATCAGCATGCAGCATACCTATCCCTGATTAGCCTTGCTTATTTCTAGACATATATTCCAGTTACCAAAATGTTGCCTCATTGATTTATTAGCTTAGGAATAAAGTGTAAGTGTTGTCACAACTTCTTTAGCAGAAGATACCCCTGAAAATTATGAGTAGGTAATTGGACAGTTCCTTTAACAACTTCAAACTCGCAGATTTACAATGAACTGAGCTCTGACAGTTGATTTTGAACTGTTGCACCACCTACCTTATGAAAGTTATCTCAAATTGGGGTTTTAGAAGTACTTTGCAGGAGATTTAGATAATGTTTATGTGTAAGTTATTTTAAAATTTACTGAATATTCAATTAGTACTTCTCATGGGAAAAGCAGGAGGAGCCGATGAGCCCTGAGTTCCAGTCTCAATTTCAAATTACATAGGCAAACAAACACCCCACCACCACAGCAAGAAAAAAAAAATAGAGAAAACAGGATATGTCAGAACGTTTCTAAATAGAACGTGCACAGAAGCATTCATCAGCTTTAGGTTGCTTACCTCTCCTTAAATTCTTCTCAAATATCATGTTTGGATTTGGTGTGGTGCCAATAGAAAGAAGGATTTGCTTATTTATTTTTCTAGGATATCTTACAGTTATGCTCAGAAAATATACTGGACAGAACAGAAATAATTAGGGACATGCAGAGATAATACAAAGAAAGAAGGTTGAAAGATGCTATAGTTATTTAGATTAACAAGGGATCTCCATAGTAACTGCATTTATCTAAGATATTTAATACTCATGTTGTTACTTCTTATTTCTCTGAAGCCTAAGAGATCAGGTGAAATTTATTTGGCCACCTAGAATTTAATGTGACTGAACCATTGATTTATCTCAGAAAGGGCAAGAGATTGAAATTAAAGAAACAAGGGTGAGCAGATGACACTGAGAAAGTGATGACTAAACATATACAAGTTCATGATATTCTGTGTTAAGTTAAGAAGTAATAGTGGTACATGTAAGAACAGAAGATGGCCAAGAATTATATTCTGAAGACTCCTAACAAAAAGACATGGTTGAAACAATTTTTGTTACACATATAAGTTAACTATATTGGTAAACAAGAGCAATGGCAAAATAGAACTTGAAGGATAAAGGTACAGATCTTGTCAAAATAGTACTAGGCTACTCTAGATATACTGATGAAAAATTGCTGGTAGTTGATTTTCTCTTGCGGTTTGCCTTGACCTCCAGTATCTTTTTTGTAGAACTTCTGTTATTTTCACCCAGAATACAAGTAGCCTTTCATAAATTTTTACCTTTTTCTTTTAGGCTGCTAAAAAATGGTGAAATGTTTGGCATTGACAAATAGTGCCAGATCTGTAGGGAGCAGTTGCTATACCCTGAAATGATGTAGAATGCCATCTTACATGTTTTCACAATTAGGTGTCTGTGGCATATATTGATACTTGTTCACAGATTAAACGTTATTAACTGTGATTTGGATGTATAGTTTTTGTAAACCTTTAATGAACAATTGTAGTTCTTCTGGGATTTTGGGAACCTGCTCGCAGAACAGGCACATCGCTTGATTTCGGTGCCTGTATGGAATCCATGCTGGAGCAGCTTCATCGCACTAGAGAATGCGTGCATTTGTGTGTGTTACAACTTAACTGTTTGTCTGTTTTATACAAATATATTTTCCTTAGGAAGTGCAATTTTCTATCCCTTGTAAGGGTTGTTGACAGGAGCTTATCCACAGTTTGGCTGCCTTGTCATTTTCTGGTGCTGTTGGTGCAGTGATGCTTCTCTGGTGGGTGAAACTTTCAGGCATATTACCCTTTTTTTCTGGAACAGTGAGTTACAATGCAACACTTTACCCGAGAGAAACTTGGAGTGAGTGAGATTTGCCGCTTTGCTTTTGGATAGAGTTTCATATGTCAATGCTGCTAATTATCTTGTCACCTTGTGACTGGATCGTGAATAAAATACAGTCCAAAGAAAAATCACAAGAATTAACACAGTTACTGCAAACTGGAACGTATTCTCCTTAGCTTTTGTCTCCTTCCTTGGTCATGTATACCCAGCACCTTATTAACTCTTACGTAAGAAGATAATCTTCACATTAGTAGTTCTAAAAGATTATCTAAAGCGAAATCAATTACAGTGCTGTATAGAACAGGTAAATGCGTGGACTGCTGCTCAGCTATCCTTCCTATATATATGGAGAAGAGTTTGGCGGTGCCTTGGTGATTAAATGGTGCGATCAGGGGACAAGGGAATGAGTCTACCCAGGACATATCTGCTAGCACAGCTCACGGTCTACACAAATATCCCCTAGAAAAATGTTAGCTGTTATGGGAAAGTTCTGTGGGCAAAGATTCCAATTCTGTTCTCCTGCAGCTCTTTCATGCAACTCTGAAATTTTCCAAGAAAAGGCAGGTTTTTTCCCTGAGCAGAGAATAAAGCACACTGCAATGTAGTTAACAGTTGTTGCTAGGTAGGATGTGACTTGTAGCTAGGTAAGCCCTGCTAGTAAAGAAGACGAATAGTCAATTTTAGAGGTTTTATTCTCTGTTTTATGCTTATTTGGTTTTTTTTTTTTTTTTTTTTGCTATTTACCTATGCTTAATAATACATTATTCTTGGTATTACACATCTTACTGTGTATTTGCTTTTTGCATTTAGTATTTTATTCTTTATTTAATAATTGTATTTGGATGTGCAGGTGGTATTTAATATTTGTTAGTATCAATATAGTCTAACCTTATTTTTCATGATGATTGCATGTGCTGGGAGGCCCTGTGCTTTAAGAAAGTTGGCTTTCCCTGTCTTAGATGGCACTATAAGATGGGCAGTTGCCAAAGTTGTCACATCCATAGCAGGAAGTCAAATAACCTTTTCTAGTCTACATGTGTTTGTTCCTGTAATCTCCTACCACTTCTGAATTTTAATTTATGCCTGTTTAGGGAAACACAGCATTTTTGATGGTGCCTACCGTAAGCAGCACTTGTTATCAGGGCAAGCAATCAGTTCACCCCCAGGTTACATTAATGCTGCTTCTTAAACTAGCAGCTGAGGGTTACTTGAGGATGGCCATTAGATGGCCCTTCCCCAGAGACTGAGCCTCTCACATTCAAAGCACTGTGTGATGCCTTTGAAATATAAGTACTAAAATGCCACCCATTTATTCCAGCCTAGCTGTCAAGGCACACAGGTAAGTTGTGTAGCATTTTATTTAAAGGTACATGTCTGAGGTAGCCTAGCAAAAGCAGTTCTCCCAATTAACTTCCTTTAGTTCACCATTCTGTCAGTTGCTGCCTGATTTCTTTAGGTGGATGATTTAAATATTCAAAGCTGTGGGAGAAGAGACTAATTCATTTCCATGTTTTTTATTAGGATAGCTACTTGGCCTTTCCAGATCATGTTGCATCTTAAGCAGAAATACTGAAGGAATGCAAAGCAGTTCACACATGTATATGTGAAACTTTGAATTTTGTCCCAAGATGATGTTTAAGCTACTGAAAGTACGAATCAAAAAAAAAAAAAATCTCCATACAACATGGTTACATTCTGTCATTCTGTAGTCTTCTACAAGTGATACCTGAAAAGGCGTGTTTTTATTTTTTTAATCTACAACTATGCTTTTAAGAGTCTGTTTATTGTAGAGCATGTTCATGGACTGTTGAAACTTCAGGCTATAAAAGGGAGTGAATAATGGTCTTTAATAGAATTGGGAATAATATGTAATAGCCCCATATGAAAGGTCACTATATAGTAGAGCTGTTTTCTAGAGTGCACATAATTATCCCAATTTCAGTGGGGGTAACAGGCAGCTGTGAAAAAGATCAATTCTTAATGCCTGCACTGTTATTTTCTGTTCTACAGTAAAAGTTAAATTCATTCTTTGTACCTAAATTAATATTTTATGTCAAAGCTTGGGGAAGAAAGAAAGGGCTTGGGGAGAAGAGATGAAGTTTATATGTATAATTGAAAGCTGCACTGTAAAGGATGTTTTGGTTAATGCTGGTTACCATGGTAACTTGGAAATAATTATGCAGGTAAAAATACAAAACTTTTTGCAGTCTTATTTCTGGGCAGGTAAGTGTCCAGCAGTTAATTACCATTAGCTATGTAAGAAGTAAATCATCATATTTGATCTGCAAATTTTGAGTTAGTCTGCATATTTTATGCCCGTGCATACTGCACTTATTGGCTTCACTAAGATTAGATTTCCAAGTTAGATAATTTCTTTTTGCTTGAATAATCTTATCAGTTCACTAGCATAGTTTATTCTTACCTCCTCAAGTTTTACTGTAAGCTATGAATGCCTTTAGAGAAACAGTTTTTGTTTTCTTCAGTAGCATCTATTATCCATTTAAGAATTTTGCTCTCAGAGCCTTTATTATTATCTACCTAATTTTATTAAAATCACTCAGATCATGAAAACCAAGATGATGAAAATATAGCCTGCCATGAAGGTTGGTCGTAAGAGACCACTGTTCTTTTTTGCTTCATTAATAACAAATGTAAGTTTATCTTGTTAATAATAGTAATACATGATTATTAAATTTGTCATACCATATTAGCATGATGTGAAAAATAAACAGATTAGATTCAGTGGCCCAAATTTTCCTAACTTATACACAACTCTGACACTCTTACGTTTGCGTTAGCTGCTCTACATTGCCTTGGAACTGCAATGTTCCTTCTGTTGGGAAGCACAACAGATAGCTTAAAACTTAAGTTTTTCACAGTTCTGAATATCTATTTTGAAAAGATTTTGACACTTCTGATCTGTGATTTTCAAATAGTATTTCAGAGAAAAAATGTGCAAAGAGTCATATTCAAATAATTTTTTCATTTAGAAATGTGGTTTTTTTATGTTTGCAGTGTTATTTTTATGATTTGTCAGAAATAGAAAGATAATAACAAGATATGTCATTTTATATTAGCCCTACTGGTTTCCTGTTTGTCTTTCTTGTCTTTTTTTTTTGTCAAGGCATTTGAGTATTTGGGATAATAAATCATTATTTTCATAATTAATACCTGTGATAAAATATTCAATTTAATAATTTTATGTAATTTTTATTTTTACAGTATGATAATCATTCAGTTTATAATTAGGTTAATTACTTTCTTCTGTCTGTTCCAGCATAACACATAGATCTGGAATACAGTAAATCTTCACATAGTACTGTGTTTGATTTTTTTATTTTCTTACTGAAAATCTTAGCATCAAATTTTCTCATTACCATGAGATGTGATGATGTTTTCATGATGAGTCACCATAAAACTAATGGATAAGAAAATATTACTTAGTCACAATACTTATTCCTCATTTTGCCTAGTGAGGCATGATGTTCAATATTTATATCTTACTCAAAGAGAAAAATAATTACAACATTAGTAAAGGGATTATGGATTTAATATTGTGGGTGTGGGTTTTTTTTACCACTATGTTCTTAGAAGTTTATATCAAGAAAAGCGACTGAATCCAGGAATGTTCTAGTAAAATATAGCATAGACACAGGGAATAGGGAAGGAAGGCAATGATTTACTAACTATAGTAGAACATGAAGTTTCAGTGCCAGTTGTGGGTGTCAAGAAAGCAGCATCTTGTATGAATGGAGAAGTAGGTATGACACACTAACTTCAGGTGGCATGTAAGAAGATTCAGAAGGTTTTAACTGTAATTTCCACATTCCGCACAAAGAGCACACATGCTGATACCAGCATGTAGGTATCTCTTGCAAAGGAAGCAAGAGAAACTTCCTCTCAATTGAGAGGAGAAACTCAAGCTAGTTAAGAGGAGAGATGGGAATTCATTGGCAAAGAAGTCTCTTTATTAAGTATAATCAAAGTAATGCATCCCTTTTTCTGTTTTGTAACTTTCTTCCATTATTGTGTTAAGGAAACATATCATTTTATCCTAAAATTTCTTACAGTGATAGACCTGAATAGTCTGTTACACAGAAAACACTTCATCCTGCGAGGCGGTGTGACTGTTAAGTAGTTATTGAAACACTGATGAGTATACAGCTCCCATACTCCATTCTTCAGCAAGCTGGCAAGACAGAGATCTAAGAAGGGATGTGGTAATCATCAATGACCAGGCGATATTCCCAGCATGTGACTTGGCAGAGAGAAAACTGGTTGACTCCAAGAGTCTCAAGTGAGCTCGGAAAATGTAGACTCACAGAACCATTTGGGTTGGAAGGGACTTCGGGATGTCTCCTAGCCCAACCTCCCGCGCAAAGCAAGGTCAACACTAAATTTGGACCAGGTTACTCAGGGCTTTGTTGGTCAAGTCTTGAAAACCTCCAGGGAAGGAAGTTCCACAGCTGCTCTGGGCAACCTGTTCTACTGCTTGATTATCCTCCTGTGAAAACATTTTTCCTCGTATATAGTCAGGACCTCCCTGATTCAATTTATAATTATTGTCTTGTTCACCCACTGTGCTCATGTCATGTACAAATAAAAATCATCCTAATCTGGAAATACAGTTGATTTAGTTAATACTGCATGAAATAGCAATAATGAAATAATCTGTCATGTCAAATTTTGATCTGAATTTATATGCAAAATATAGAAAGTGATACAAAAATTAGAAACAGATTTGGAGACAAAACTCAGAAGTTTTCCCAAAATAAAAGTATCAAGAATGATATTTTTATTTTTAAAAGTATATATTTGGGAGGAGTTTTATCAAGGTCAGTATAATTTCACAAACACTGTTGTTGTTTTCTTTTCCAGTTCGCTAGCTAAAACACACAAAAACACGTCCTCAGGAAGATGCTCCCGTTGCAGCTTTTCAGAACTGCTGTTTTATGACAGTGCAACATCTGGCCTATATTATGAAAAATATATTTGAAACTGCCATTCAAGAAAAATGAAAATTCCTTATCACCAATAGATCCTTTATCAGTCTGGAAAGCTTCCATTCCAAAACACTGCAAAAACAGATGTAAAACATGTCTCGATTTTAGTCATGTTAATGAACTTGAAAGGGGATTAAAAGCTTTGCTATCATGTCAGTTTTTCAAGTAAGGGATAATAAGAATGACCACACATCTATGTAGGGTCAGTTCTGGAGGGAAATGTGTCATCCTTTTTCTGTCAGAAGCCATCAGTCTTCTCATGTTTTTGTAAAACTAGCTAGATTATTAGTAAACCTTAAATTCAAAAAGCTGGGAAAGGCAGCTTCCTCTCAAAAATTACATTTTACTTTTCCTATTCTGCATTTGTTTTTCTACATCATTCCACTGTTCTTCAGACTAGATTTCCATTGAGTAGATTTTTTATCCCCTTTCAAGTATTCACTTTATGTTCTGCCATTTTTCCTGTTGGTCTTCTTTGTACTTTTACCATACTTTTACTCTCAGCATTTTCTTTTTCTATCCTATCTTTGTTTCCAGTTTCTTATTGCTACTTCCCCTTCTCCAGTCACATTTGGGCTGAAACTTGACCCTACCCATTTTGCACCTACAGATGCTGTAGAAGAATGGGTGAAAAAGAGCTTGAGTTTTCCTGAGCATAAGAATTAGCTTACAGACCTCCACAGAGCTGACTCAGAAAAATATTCTTGTCTGGAAGGCTGAAAGAACCAAAACCAGTTTGGATAAATGAAATGAAATTACATGATACACCACAGTAGGCAACAGAACCATACTTCAAAATCCTCAGTGCATTGATTGACTGCTACTTGTCAATTCGAAGGCTAAAATGAAAATTAGCTTGCCACCTCAGTTCCCTTGTAAATGCCACTGAATGTGTGAAGCACAGGCTTTGTTCAACCAACCAGTCGCTCTACTGTAAATTCTTCTTGTAAACCATTCTATCAGTAATTTTTTCCTCTTTTTACCTTGAAAATAAGAGTAGCTAAGGTCTCCCCTAAGTCTGTACCTGGAGCATAACTGTTGTTTGTTTGCATGTAACAGGAAAACTCAGTCAGGAAACTCTCTTTTTCAACCACCGCTGTGACCAATCAAGGAATTTAGAATTTGTAAACTTGGGCCAATTCAGTTTCAAAAGACTCAAGGAAGAAACACAATATTCTTTTAGAGCTGTTTGATTAAATGTCCATGATTCAATTTAGAGTTGTTTGGATTGAAATTATACTTGGACAAATTGCACGTTTAAAATGAGCTAATGGGTTACAAATCAATACATTTTTAATGGCTTGGAAAACCTAGCCTTCAGCTTAATATTCATATGTCTGAATAAATGAAATAATAATCTGTTGCAGTTGAGAAAACACATGGAACAGTCTCCAAAATAATCTGAATATATGGTTTTCAGTATTGCCTAAAAATAAGACAATTGAATTCTGTGCTGTCATAACCTATTTCACTGTGAATTAGTGTTATTCTTCATATATGAATAAAAACAAAGTGGAATGGAAAGTTAGTGAATACATAATGAATATGAAAAGGCCACGAGTATAGGTAAGAAATAGATTTTTAGTAAAATATTCTTCCTGTTGCAGTATTTCTTAATATTCATTATTAACATTAACATTAGAAACAGGAGACCATGGGTCTAACATAACATAACATAACATAACATAACATAACATAACATAACAGACTGTGGTACCAAGTAGAGTTCTATAGATTGTTCAAACTGTTATCCTAGTCATTATAAATAATGTTTTCATTATTTTATAATGTTTCATTACTCCTTGCATATCCAGTGAGCATTCTCAATAACGAGTTATGAGGATTTTAACATAGATGCCAAAACACAGTTTTATGTCCTCACGTTTTCAGTGAGTTTTTAGTTTTTCTGCAAAAAGATTCAGTGTTTAGAAATACTTATTCTTGGAAAAGGATCAAATTTGGATTTCGTTATTGTGGAAGTGAACCTTGTGTAATAGTGGGATATATTCATATAAAATTGTGGCTGAAGAAGAAAGAGGAGTTAATGCACTTTTATTTATTTATGAAAGTTTTGTAGATGTATATGAAAGTGTGCATGTGTATACACATTTATGTATCTTAATACATATAGGTTCATGGCCATGAGAATACTACTTTTATGCTTTCTAAAGTTTTGACATTAAAATTCCAAAATAATGAGCTATGCCTATGCAGTAATCAGGATACTAAAAAAAGAAGCAGTTCTTCAATATTTAATGGCCAAAAGCCAAAGCCTGGATTGCAAATAATTTATCATGAAAAAGCATCTAACAAATTTTTCATGTATTTTTCATAGAATTCATTTAATCTCATCACAATGCAGTATCATCGTATATGCATTTAACACATATGTGGACTAAAACCAGTGCAGTTTTTAGCTCAAACATTTAAAAGCTAGGAATTGTTAGAAATAAACAAGCCTTTCCGCTGGCTTGAGCATATGCAACTTTAATTGTATGATGATATACTAAACTGAATGAGGCAAGGCATTCTAGAATATAAGCAAAATGCAGAATGTTCATATGTTTGTTTTATCCTTTTTTTAGTGGAATATTTACCATGTGTTATTCAAATCTTTCTCTGAAGACAGGATTATTTTTCCTGTGTGTTTATCTGTGATACTTATTGTAACAATACTGTGTAGTAGGTGTAATGCTATAGTGCACAGATGCTAATAAACTTTGCAGCACCCATGTAAAAAGAGGAAGAGGTATTAGTTCCATTTTATAAATGGGGGAGTAAGGCATGACAACATTAGGCACAAGAGTGTCTGTTCGTTTTGTGTGTCCAGTGAACACAAGACTTTTACCATCTTGATTTTTGCAAAATGCTTCATTTTTTGTAGCATATATTGCATTCAAACCCTCATGTGAAGGGACTTGCAACTAGAAGGAGGCAAGACACTTTGTTAGCAGGTTTCACAGGTATTTGCTGAAAATTACTGGGAAAATTTGAGTTCAAAGACAGATATTGGAGGAGGAGCGCTTCTATATGGCATTGCTCTCTGCTCCCATTTCCGCTACCACTAATCCTTTTTTCTGGATCACACGCCCAGTCTTCCCTAAGCTCTTCATCCTACTTTGCCACCTCCTTGTGTGCTCTTTTCCTGCCGCTTTAGCCACTCGTCTGTCCCCCTGGGCTTCTGTCCGAGTCTCTTTGTGCCTTCTGTGCCTTCCCTCCCTTCCCCAGTTCACCATTGCTCCCTGGCTATCGGGCGAGCCGGGCTCTTTGGCTCCCGGCTCCAATTTCCATCCCTCCTCCCTGTCCAGTTTCCTTTTCCAGTGCTGGTCTCATGACACAGGTACCTATGACCTCCCACCAGGCATCCCTGTAGAATAGGATTCTTACCCACATCTATTCCTTTCTTAGAGATTCAAACTCAGTCAAGTCTTTTATCTTGTGTGCTTTTTCATACCACCTAGTTGCCAGTAGGGCTTCATGTAGAAAAGATGGTCCTGTTATTCTGGGTTCCTCTATGTAGCACCATGGAGATATTCCTCTTGTTTTCTCCTTCTGTACAGGAGAAGTCTTCGGTCCTTGCAGTTCTTGGCTAAAGCAAGTTCACTGCAGATGAAGATTTGGTGATACAGATGTAGCTGCTGATCTCTAGTCTCTGCTGCACATAGATGAACTGAAGGTTTGGGGGGGGGGGTTTTTTTTTGGAAGGCTCATTGGTTAGCCAAATTTAGTCACTTCACAGAAATTGACACACTTCTGGTGCCAGGGTGAACCTTCTGGCAGACTAGAAACAGGTGGGGAAGTAAAACTTCTCTGGGAAAGATTTGTAAGAATTTTTTTTCCCCAAAAATATCTTTTTTTCCCTAGTATTTTATTTTTAATCAATTTGAGGAAGATATACAATGTTGGTATTTCAGTCCAAACACATTTAGCAGAATAAATAGAGCTTCATAATCAGAAGTACTGACAGCTCTTAAGAATAGGTCTGAGGTTGTTGCTTATCACATAGTATTTAAAATAGTTTCTTCTGCATCTCTCCATATGATAAAATTCAAAAGCTGTGGATTGGAGATAAACATCTTTTAAAGTAAACTTCTAAATCTACTTCTTTATAAAAATCAGTATATAAGTCATATTCATTAAGCTGGAGGACAAAGCAAGAAAAAATTCAATTACAGGATCTAATACTGCTGTATTGTGCTGAGGTTTAAATTACTGCCATGAAAGGATAAATGAAGTATTTGTTAGACTTTCATTAAGTGACAGTTTACTTCTACTGAAGAACTTAAGCCTGTTTTCAAAAACTCATTTAATATTGTGCTGTCTTCCTTTCTCTAGAAGAAATTTGGTTAGTACATGTTTACAGCAAACTGTTTTGCTGTTTTGATTGTCAGAACCTTGGAAAATATCAAGGTCAAATATAGAATTGCAAATGAATGCAAAAATGCATTTAATATACTGATAGACGATCTACTCAAATGCTCCTATTTTTACACTTATAATTTTTTAATTCTAAAAGAGAGGAGTGAATTTAATGAGCTGAGACTGATAGCTTAGTGTTATTAGTTGAAGTTGGAACACTTTGCTAGGGTGATGTGCAGGTTTTCTCACAGAACTCTGCCATTATCATCCAGTCCAGAGTTGAAAAAATTCTTACTGACCGGACTAAACACTTCTGGTCCAATATTGGCTCAACAGAAAATAACTTTCATTGAACATCAGAGGAGTATTGGAGGAAAGGAAGAAAGCCAGTGAACATTTAGGTAATATGGGTCATGGCACTGTCTGATGGGTCTCTTGATTAGGCTAAATTTAGGAAATACTTTTTTAAATGACAGATAAAAGGTCTAACAACTTTCTCTAGCCAAAACAAAGATACACTTTTTTCTTTGTTATTTTCCAAATCTCTTCTTGCAAAATTCACCATTCTGTTGAAGTGTGTTGTAAAGACTCTCTATTGTCTCCTTAAACACATGAACACTTGCTTTACATCTTACACACATGCAGTGTATTCTGAGGCATGTTTCTGTTAATATCTTTCACGTTGAGGCAAAAGTGTTGGAATCCATATCTGTGAGTTTTTCTTTGTTGTATATTGGAAGATATAAATTGTGATTTAATGTGTAATTAATTATTTTGTGTTTCAAGGAGTCTCTGTTATGGTGTCTTTATATATAAAAACTGGACATTGTGAATCTATCATCTACCAAGCTATTTTCAGTTCTGAATTTTCAAAAATAAAAACAGTATTAATTATAAAACAACTTGAAATATGTCATGCCACAGTGGAAATTGTATTGAAGGCTCGGACAATATAATGTCAAAGACCATGTACGAGTAAATCTAATTAGATATGACCTCGGGATTGATTTAGCAAAACATTATTTTTCAAATTTACTGACTTAAATCCTTAAAGCAGTACAAAAGCTGGACTTAAAATAGTAGGAGGTGACAAAACAGCTGATTGAAGTGTTACAGAGCAGTGGATGGTTAGAAGTTAAGAGGCTCAGTATCAGCCTTGAAACAGCTGATGACATTTTGCTCCTTGCATTAGCCCCTCCAGCTCTCTTTTGTGCTCTAATTCTTAGCAGGGGAAAATTGTTGTGAGCTGCTTGACTTGTCAAAAGAATCGATTTTAAAATGAAAACCTACAAGTCAGTTTTAGCAATTTGGCATGGTGATCTTAGGTTATCTTTGAATATGGGCTCTCTAACTAAGGAAAATGAGTAGCTCCACATATTTCTAAAACTCCAAACACTTAATCAGTGCAGCACTTTCATTTTTACTTCATCTTTCATTTAAGCCCTACATCCCATTTGCCATATGTGACAGTGGAGCTGGGAGGAAGAACTGTTTGAGTGTGCTATTAATGACTGTCTAGAAGTACTGCCTGTCCTCAGCTAGCAGACAGAATGATGCTGCACTGTCAGTCAGGATACAATTTTGAGTTAGAGACAGGATAATATCAGACAAAATGGAGAGCAAAAATCACTTGGGCAGAGGTTAGATATCTTTTCCTACTTCCCCCAAATAATGCATGATTTCAGCTTCTGCGTACACCATCTGCTCTTATCCTGCTTCTTTGCTCCTCCCTGCTACTCCCTTCTCCTACATAGCCATTGCGGTAGGGAAAGCTGCACAACAGAAATAATCCTGCCACAGATTTAAACATTTTGGAGGCAAACATCTATTATCTCGGTACCTCACTGTAGCTGGATGAATTTTACCAAAAGGCCGTCTCCAGAAATATTGTGAGCACCTGATGGCTGTCATAGACCAATGTAGTGAGCAAAAACCCAAAGGTAATTCATTCAGACTGCTTTGTGATCATGGTTAAGATGGTTAGAACTTGGGGGAAGAAGTTAGGCCCAAATTTCTGTAGCCCTGCTTCATGTGCAAGATTCACCCTTCCTGGAATAAGAGCTTTGCTTGCATGAAAGTGATGATGTGATTCAATATTACATTCTAGTGATTTGCAATAACATTAAACATGTGATGTCATTTTGATATTAGATTCCTGGGAGCAATTTGAAAGGAAACAGTGCAGTTGCTTATTGCACATAGTTTTAAGTATTAGTTCTTAGGCAACAGGTTTGAAGACACTGCATTTAGTACAACAGAGAAGGAAAGAAAATACAGCTTCCTGTTGATTCCACTGGGAGCTTATCTTTTGCTTTGAATAATGGCTTGGATAAAGGGATAGCTTCCAAAAGAGGGTAGAGAGCCAATGCTTGCCATGTGTGAAGGAAAGAAGATGAGCAGGAAGCAACAGGGAAATCAAATGTGAAATGTGACAAACAGCACGAAGGTTAATGAAATCCAGCTGGGCAGTATTTGATTCCACATATATTAACCACATCTAGCACAAGAAGAGAGGTTTCCTGTAGACTCTTTGGACTTGGGAGCTGTCTTTCTTCTTTGGAGTTGAAGGGTGAAAGGAACAGAACAGGATTCCCAAGAATCTGCTGTGTGGAGCTGTTTACACCAGATGCTGGCTTTTACATCTTTTACTTCTCCAGCTGAATGCTTAGTCAGATAAGCCCTCCCTTTGATTTCTGGTGTCAGGGTCATGAAGAGCCACAGGTGAATTGCTTGTGAGTTCTTGGAGCTTGGCTACTGTTTAAAACTGTTAACTGCCTAGAGTGCACCTGTGCCGTGCCTGGGACTCACTGTCAGTACATCTGCACAGTTCAAGGCAGAATTGCTTGTGTGGAGGCTTTCCCAGGGTTACAATTGCAGAGGTAAGCCTGAAGTTGCATAAAGGTTCTGGAGGAACATCATCAGCACCAAGAGCAGCTTAAGCCTCTCTGTGTTCGATTTGCTCTGAGGTGCTGTAGAAGGGCTTACGTACTACTGTTATCCCCGCACAGAATAACAGAGGTAAAATAACTTTTTAAAGTTCAAAGTTTCTCAAAGGAACACAAGAGCTGCCTGGCTCTGCGTTGACTTGCCGGTTCAGAGAGAACTTAGTCTAGAGTGGAGGGCTCTGGTCTCCTGCTGGATGGCCTTCCCGGCCAGCCTAAATGAGGTTATACAGCTTGGGCCGAAGAGTTGACGTGTGGACGGATGGTGCATCTGGCCTTTGGCTCTGGGTCAAAGCCCTGATCAAACTTCCAGTGTCTCCGTGCCCCTCCACTGACTTCAGCGTTGGAGGGAAGCAAATGGGAAGCGTGTGAAGCCGTCTGCACTCGTGCTGTATAGCCCGAGAACAGAAGTCATTCTGTTGAGAAGATACCAAGGTGATTCATAGCTGTGGCTGTGAAAGTGTGGAAGGATACCATCCCTTCCGGACTTTAGCACAGACCACTCACATAATGCGTATTAATCACAGCATAGAAGAAAATTATTCATGTCTGAAGCTGTCTTACTATGTTGATACATAACTCAGTAGTTTTTCCATACCAACCATTGAGGAAAATGCAGCTTCCAAAATTGGTGTTTTTACATATATCTACTTTTCAATGTGAAGTTTGAGACATTTTTATTCAAAACTCTGTCCAGATGCAGGAGCTATACTTAATAGTTGCTCGGGAAAAAATAAGTGCCTTGGAAGCACCGCTGAAGAAAAATAAGTGCTTATTGGACATCAAATTTGAATGTCAAGCTAACTGCTGGTAATTTTGTTTTCAAATGATGACTTTTTGATGACCTAAGGCTAGTAGATTTCTTTTCTTCCTCTTGTTATTTCATCAGTTCAAACCTGGAATATGAAGTATGTTTATTTGGAAACCAGTCTGGTCATTGCTTTGAAAGCATGATGCTGACAGTGTAGCTCCTTATAAACTATTTGTGTGTTCCTTTGTCTGGAATTTGGACAAGCTAACCTTTGAAGCAGAAAAAGCACAGCAAGTGTTGTAAAATATTATTGGTGCAATGTGCCTTTATATGTGCCTGGCTGAGCAGCATCAAATGGCATTTGACATGGTTCTTTCCCAAGGCCACAGTTTGCTGCGTACAGCAGGCTCTCAGTTAAATCATTTTTATATTTTATATTTATACACACATATACACACATCTCATTTATAATTCATCAGGGTGATTTGCATGAATCTGTAAAATATTCTTCCACCTACTCTACTTGATTTTTTCATTTCATATTCATAAGTTGCTTTTAAAAAAACATGGAATCTTTCCCAAATAGTATCATTGAATCGAATAAGCCTCAATACATCTCACTATGATAATGTACAGCAGTCACAAATATGTTTTTTAGAAGAAGTAAAAAAGGCCTAAAATTAGTCATTTAGGAGCTGTTAGATTATAAAGTGAGATTTTTTTTCTCAATTATTTCTTTGATGAAGACTTTCAGACCTGTAAATGTTTGTTCTTATGAAGCACTGAACTCTTTGTTAGCTATAGTTATAAGGAAATATAAACAGCATTTATTGTCTCTGCCCTCAATGCAAATAGAAATCAAACTCCATTACATAACATATTCTGCACAGAAATCATGTGGAAATGCCACAGTATGCTTTTATAGCATTATTTTCCAACAAGCTGGTGCTTTAATAGCATTTTTTTAAATACAACTTTCCTCCTGTTACATAAAAGGTTCTTTTTTGGGTTCTTCTGTTGAATGTTCATTTTGGAATTCATCAAAATAGTGTTTCAGAGGCATAATAACTGTGATGCCCTAGCTGTGCAAGTTTAAAATGTAATAGATGTTGGCTTCTCAAATTTTACTTTTTTGTACAAGTCTCCTTCTATCCAAATAAATGATGTGAGGAATAGATCTTAGCAATGAGAGCAGATATTTGGTATAGCTGTGAAGAATTCAGCATGTATTTCTATTTTAGCTGAATTTTGACTAATCTGGATGGAGTAATAGTGGCATCTTTTCTGCATGCTGTTTTTATTTTTCTGTTCACTTTAGACTGAGATGAAAAACACCTGCCAATCCATATTGAAACGTTTGTGTTTCATTGCTTGCTGTTTGCAGGGACTATCCCAGTAATGACTGTGTAACAACTTGGGGGTGAATATGATCTGTCTAGTCTTGCGTGGGATAACTCCCTAGGGAGAAGGACAAAATGGTCAAAGCCTCACTGCTACTTTGTGCTGGACTTGTCTTTTCAGTAAGACTTTGTTCACTGTACCTCCTGCTGGCTCCTGGCTGCAAACATCTTTTTTAGCCCTGGCTTATGAACATATGGTTTTATTAAAGCCTGTGCAGTATGTTGTTAACTTGGTAAGAGAAATCTTTGCACTAACTTTTAATAGCCTAGATAATAACCTAAGCTGTTTTATTTTAATCCTACCAACATCAAATTCAAAAGAAAGAAATATGTAGTGGATTTTTTTCATGAGCTAGAAGTAAAATTTAGTGGCAAGCATGTGTTTGGGAACATTCTGTTGAACTGTTTAGGATTTATCGTTTTGTCGCCTTATGTGGGTGATTATACACCCTATAATCTTTTTTAGTTATAGCAATGGTAGAATGTTAGTTCTAGGATCAATTTAAAATATTTCAGACAGGAATTGAGTATTCTCTTTAAGATGTTGTATATCCTAATAAAATCATGCAATAGAAATAATTAATTTTGTAGTTTGAACTTATTATGGTTCAAAATTGTTTAAAAGGATTACATACAAACTATGCCGCGGCATAAGTTTTATAAACAGTGTATGCCTAAACAGGAGGCACCTCTTCCAAAGATACCAGAATTTCTAGGCAATATTTTCTTGAAGGGTGACTGCAGATTTTATTTTAGCTAAAAATCATCGTTTCTAGATACTTCCTGTTAGTGGAAGTTAGTTTTTCTTCTCTTGATGAGACATGTTTTCTTTTGATATTTTAATATGACCTTCCTAATTCTGAAATTGACTGATTAACACTGAATTGAAGCTTCAAATTTCTGCTGCTTTTCTTTGGGATTAATCAAGGCTTGCAAAATAGTAACGTTTCCATTGGACATAGTCTGTTATTTTTTTTATATGTGGCTGCATATGCATGAGAATTATCATAAAGTTTTCTAAACCACTGTTCTTTCCATTAGTCTTATGAAATTGTATTTTCAAAAAAGAATGGCTTTGCGTTCTTCATTTGTTTTATATTACTCTCCATGCTCCATTCTTCCCTTCGTCTACCCACCTGCAGACCATTATGGCTGGGTGTAGCAAGAAAAGCTTTACTTTTCTTGTTTTCTAATCGCTTAAGGGTGTGGCACACTTGCCAAGATTTTTAGAAAATTTAGTGATATGTGAGTGTCCTTCTTGTGATGGTTTAAAGGAGCATGATTTTCAGTGCACAGCAAGCGTTAGTTCTCTGAAAAGTAAGAGCTCTTTAACATGAGCTAAATGGTTCCAAGAACTATCAGTTCATCGAGTCATGGACCTAGCACATTTGTTACAGTCCAGTTGGAGAGCTGCTTCTCAGTGGTGGCTTCTTTAATGAGTTTGTCATGTGGCTGAGTTCTTTTGTTCTTTCTGAGCTAATAGGCATTTTCCTAAGATGGATCTGAGTTCAGAAAAAGACTTTCCATGATCTCAAAATTGATGACTTACCACATGTTCTTTCAGAGTGTGTGAGCAGCGCACTAAATAAGATATTCTGGAGAACAATTTTGAATTGGTCCAGTATATTAGTATTGATTTTTTATTTTATTTTTGTCCTTTGGAGCGTCATTGGGATAAATGTGGAAATAACTGCGTGAAGCACAAATCAGAAGCCACCATCTGTGTAAGTACACTTCTTAGCATGATCTGCTTATGTTTGATACCAAGACAGCAATAAGATTAAACCAGAGTTAGTATTCAGTCCAGCTCACATCTTCAAAGTAGGATCTTGGATGGCTAATTCCATTGATTTCAGGCTGTCAGATGTAACCAGAGTACTGAAAACTGTGCTAGTGTTAACAGTGTTAACATTTCTTCTTTCAGTTCATGAGAACAGTTTGACCTAGAAAATATGTAATGGGAAATTTTATGCTACTTTATTCAAATGTCCCCTTCCATCAATATTGTTGAAGGTGTATTAAAAATATATATTATAAATATATATAAAAATATATATAATTTGCCAAAAAGAAAAAATTATTGCAAGTGTGCAATTTTTGAGGAAAAAATAGTATTGTGTTAATGATTTTTCCTTCCATAGGGGGAAAAAAAAAAGCTCAAAATGTATGATTTCCGGGTCTGGGAAACTCCTGGTAGAATTGTCTTTATAGGTGCACAGAAATCTGAAATAATCACCCATCCAATAATGCATTTGGGGGAATATGAATGTTATATTTATTGTAGTATAGTATTTTGGTGTTTGAACAGTAAGTTTGGAGTGACTTTTTTCCTAATTTAATTCCAGTGATCACTTTTAGAAAGCGATTGCTATTAGAAAGGAATAAACCTTTCTAATTAAGTTTTGGATTTGTTTTAATAACTCAAACCAAACAAAGTGGGTGAAGTAAAGATCATTCTTTTTATACCACCACTGAATTAATGTTTAGTATTGGTGAAATTACAAAATATGTAATTCTTATCCATTGCATCTGAATATTGTAAAGCTTTGCATTTTTACATGGATCAGGCAAGCTTAAACATGCCTTTTAATACTGCCAAAGAATAAAAAATAAGAATACAAGAATGTAACTAATCAAAATACTCTCATGGAAATCTTTACTGTTTACTGCTCTTAAAATACGTATATGCATGAGTGAGGGTTTAAAAGTCAGTCAACAAGGCAATTTTATTCTATTGGAAAGATTCGGTGGAGAAACATAATGAAGCTGCAATGTCTTGTTTGTTCTCCTCATTCAGGGCTGACTTGGGTGCTGGAGAGGCCACTGAAGCGTTGCACCCTTGTCTTCTTTCAGGGTCTGTGAATGGGGAGAGGTGGGACTTACAGGACAACATTATAAGCATTTCATGTGTTCATTAGGGCACCTTCATATTTCCCAAGAATTTTTATCCCTAAAAAGAGTGTATCAGAAGACTGAATATCAATTAGAGATCTGAGCATGCATCCATACATTTTGTAAGTTGTAGTAGTATTTGTAAATCTTAATCTTATTTAGTTACAGTGATCTTTTCCTCTTTGTTTTCATCTGGCTTATAAGGCCTTCGCTTGTGTGAGGTGAAGGTTGTTGTTTGACCAAGACTCAAAAGTGCTTTGAGACAGAACAAACTGGCTAGAGATCTCCTTTCAAATAACATTCCTTTCTCTAGTGATAAACAGATGATCCCATCACTCTTATCTGCGAGTTCCTAATTCTCTTCACTTGTTTTGGGATCATGCTGGGTGTCTGCAAGGACCAAGGAAATATCTTTTATAACTGGAGGCTGTTCTGGGCTAAGCAGATCCAGAATGTTATGTTCTGGAGATAAATAGAAAGCCTTTTTGCTACCTGTCTCATAATCAACACTGAATCCAGGAATGGATTGAAAAGGGCCCAGGATGGACAGCAATAAGAAAGGGATAACGAGATAGTTAAATGTAGTCAGACCTGGTAGAGCTAATTCTGTTTGGTTTAGAAATCCTCTGTACCTCATATTTCCTGCTTAAGAATTAGACTTTATAAGTTTGGGGGGGAAAAAAAGCAGTAAGAAAAGAAAATAGCCCCACAGAATATTGTAATTTTACTGTAGGGATGGTAGGTGGATTTTGTAAAGAGACTAAGAGCAAGTTGACTCATAAAATCCTCTATCAATTAATTAGTCATTTAAAAAAAATTAAATCCTAAAACATGTATAAACAACAAATTGCAGCATTTTATAACTGCCAAATTATTAATTTAGCAGCTTTTCTTAGATTAATCCTGTTTTTGATTAAATGATTTAATATTTCATTGCATATATTTAGGGCAGTATTCCACAGGTATCCCATTCAAATTTAAAATAAGTATTTCATGCTGTTGTGCTGACCTAAAAATCAAGTACTAATGGAGCTGTCCATATAGTTATTAAGGAAACACTAGATACTAACTGTTAAAAGATTTAAGGGAGCATGTTAAAAAAGTCAGTATTTGAATTGAAATATATGGTACTACTTTGGTTTATATTGCCCAGAATTTTTTTTTTTTTTTGTACCTATTTTTTCTGAGGATGTTGCATACCATAAAATATTAGTTAAAATAAACTATAATTAAACAAAATAGAAGAGAGTGAGGAAAGGAGTTTGAAATATTTCTGTAGGAAGAAAAAATATAACATTCAATGTGAAGCAAATGCAGCCTTTGCGAAAAATGATGTCTTAATGAATCCACAGCCATTTTAAGCACATGATGATCTTCACTGTTATTACTTCTGTGAATTATACTTCATTTTCACATTCAGAGGGAGGTGGTCTAAAGCTGCAACTTCCAGTATCTCCAAAGAAAATTATATTAATTTAAGTCCAAAAGTTGGTCTGCCCTGTATATTTTCAGGGAGTTCAAATGAATCATGTTATACCAAAATTACAGTTCTGCAGAGAACGGAGCTTATTGTAGCTGTCCTCTCTCCCTCATTATTCAAGGACAATACTTCTCAAGAGTTTCTACTGTTAAACTTGAACGACATATCAGGTAGAGCTGAAAATGTGCCTGCTAATAAAGTACAGTAATCTACAATAGTGTGGCAGTCCGCCTGCATGCTCTTTATGGATTGTGTTTGGCACTGAGAGACCTCCCAGTGTGTCATTCACAGTGCAAAATCCATTTGGATTCTCTGTTGTCTCTCTTTTCCTTTAACTTTCCCTTTGGAATGAGATACAAATAAGTGAGATACAGAGCTTCCATTAAACGTGATGCTGCTTTATTTATCTGGAACCCCCACTACAAAAAGGTGGATGCCACCCATGTCAAGCTAGTTTGAACTATAGTAGGTTGATAACTAGAAAATAGATCACCTGGTGGGAAACTTTGATTGCCTGTCAAGGCTAGCCAGCCATCACTGGCAGGGGAAAAAAAAAGAAAGAAAGAAACGCTTATTCCAGCAAATTATTCCTTGTGTTGAAATGGTCAAATAATCTCAAAGACCCTCTGAGTTGAAAACAACAGCATCTATGCAGGGTACTGTAGTTGTTAGCAGCTAGCTTTAAATGAATAGGCATGGAGACAATGCTTTCCGTATGGCTCCTCTACAGTTCTGGAACTCCCTTCCTAAAAGGTTGAAAATGGACCTTCATCTTATTCTTGATCTTACTCAACTGAAGGTGGGACAAAAAATGCATTTTTAAATCAGCTTTGCCAAGAAGATAATGGTGATAATTGAAATGAATTGTGAGAAGAAGAAAATAAACATCTGTCTACATCAGGAGCAAAGCAGAAAGATCGTGGACAGAGTGAATGTGGAAGAAAATCACTGCTGGCGATTTTCTCCAATCAGCATTGAAGAACAGGACACCTTTGAGTTGAGAACGTTTGCAGTTTGGCTCTCCAAAACATGTCTATTCAGAAGTCTCCAAGCTGGAGTCCTGGCATTTCATACATCCATTCCTTTCAGTATCACAGGAATACTAAATTCTCTTCTTTGTTACATATAAATAGATAAGTTATCTCCTCAATGAAGAGCATTTCATTATCATCTTTGTTCTTTACTGAAATTTAACATAAAAAGCTGACTTGAGGTGCTTATGATGACCTTATACTTTCTTTTTACTATGAGCCTATTGTAAAACCAGGATAAATGGCTTTCAGCAGAAGTACAGTAGTTGGGCTGAATTGCATTTCATCCAGTGCTTAATGGAGTTTGATTATTATTATGATAGTGATGAGATGTCCTCATTATGGATCAAGAGCCAACTTGTTCAAACACTATGCAAACCTGAAACAAAAAAATGCAGCCCCTGTCTGAAAGAATTTGATACCGAACTGTGTGTCCTACAAACGTATTGTCTTGCAGGAGGGTGTAGGGAGACAGTGAACTGATTCCCCTCTGATGGTTCCCAGATCATGGGTATCACCATGAAAGGGAGGATGACTTCAGTTCCACCAAGCTGCTGCATCACTTTGTAAAGTCATAGACAGATCAAGTAGACATGCATGCAGCCTTATTTCCAGCGCATTAATATAGATCAAGCATAGCTTGCTGGCACTTTGGGCAGTCAGTACTACAATGCTTGTGTGGATTTGTAATGTCATGATCTATACCCATACAAGGAACATATAGCAGGGTTTGGCTCCTGTGTTGGCAGTCTATCTTTAGGATCATTGTCGTTTTATTGCTGTTTCAGAATCCAGATAATCAATCAAAGCTTAGGTATCGCTTCTTCTGCAGTGCTGCTGCCATGCATAGGAGATACTATTACATACTATTACTGAAATCTACCTTTTTGTATAGAGAAAGAAGTAAGTACAAGAAAGTCACAGGATGCTGTTGCTTTTAGCAATTATTTATCTGAACTGTCCAGGTGGAAAACTGACCAGAGACTTCCTGGTCATTTTTCCGGATTGTGATAGCCTGCAGATGAACATGTGAAGTGGAAGATTTTAGACTTTATCACTATTCCAATGCCTGTGTGGTACTGAAGTTGGTTTCTCTCTTGGTGAGAAGATTGATAAAGTGGAAGAATCCATAAAGCATTCTCTGTGAGAATGAAATTTCTCATAAAAGAGTGGTCATAGTAGCTAACCATATCGGAGTATATGGACATAGTACTGAGTATACTGCTAGAGTGCAAGAGAGGAAATATAACATGATTTTGCAGTGGATTCCAATACACTTTTTTACAGCTTAGTTATTTTTGCATGGCTTCTATAATAATTTTGGAACTATTTGCAGTGTGATTTTTGGGTGTCTGAATTATTAAAAATTAAAATATAAGTATTAACTTCAAATCACTTTTGTGGTAGAAGTAAAATCTGTTCTTTTCATTTACTCTCTGACCCAACCAATGTAAAGAAAGGAAATAGCACTGGGGAAAAATATAAATGGTGAGACAAAGGAATTGGACTAGAAGAAAGATATTCATTATGAAGAGTGGATGAGATACTTTACATTTAGGTCAGTCTATTTTAACTTAAAGCTTGTGTCAAAATTCAACCAGCTTTCAATCACTTTAAAGGAATTTTGAATTTCTTTGTTCTGAGCTAGAAAAAACATTTTTAGTTACAGACATATAAAAACATATGTGAAAAACATTATATAGATACATAGAAACTCCAATTCTGTTATGTAAATCAGTACATAACAACCTCAGTTGTTGACAACTGAAATTATCTCTCTATTATCTGCAGAACAATTTCAGTATAAACAGTATTAATACAAGCTTCTGCCATAGTAATATATTTCATCCCTGTTCTTTAGGTTCAGCTCTTGATGTGAAAATAGGTCAGTTTTTGTTCTCTGCTGTCTATAAACAAGTGTGTCAATCAAGCAGGTGATGAACATACGCCTGGTAGGGGTTATATTTGAGATCATCAGCTCATTTCATGTAGGCTACTAAACAGATGGTTTCTCTTGGTCCCCAGAAACATTATTTGGATTTGAACCACCGATGTGAATGTGAAAAAGTCTGTTTATATTCACCAATCTCCTCAGTCTAGCTCCCATCTATTAAAATTTTAAAGGCACAGATTTTATTCTGTATGAACAAAGCATATGAAAAATCACTGTACTGGATTAATAAGTAATTAATGGAATTCCCTTCAATTAAAACCGAACACACAAGCCTGCAGTCTTGCATATGCAGTTCATTCTTTAAACCAAAGTAGGTACCAGTATAACTTGAGACAGAACTGTGATGTAAAATTTGCCAGCATATATTTGTCTGATCAATTTTGAAGCAGATTTGCTGTCTCTGCTTTTCCTCTCCTGATGGTTCTTTTTAAGCTTTTCTGGGCTATGTTTTCCACTGGATTTTATTAAGTTTCTCAACCATTTGGCAAATAAGGAAGTAGCATTACATTTGGAACAAAAATATGCTGCCTAAATTATTTCTGGTAATGCAAATAAAATATCAAAGTCATCTCATGGATTTCTCTGTGAAGGAGAAATGACCTCTGGTTTTTATGATACTGCTATCAGCCAGTGACAGGTATAAGCTGCAAACCAAGGTCCACATTTTTTATCTCCTGATTTCTTTTTTTGCTTCCCTCTCCCCTGGCAATGCAGTACTCTTGAATATTATTACTGCTACTTGATTTCCTGTAGCTCTTTCAAGTTAAAGGCAGGATCAACATCCATGCGTGATGGGTAGTCTATGTGTTGCAGGGTGCAGTGTAATATAAAGACACCTGAGGTAGATTTAAGTGAATTATTGGAGGTACCGAGACCAGTCTATCAAGAGAAGCATAGGACTTCATCTGTAGTTATTTACTCCTCTTTGTTTGATATAGGCATGCTGTGAGTACAAGACAATTCCTGTGAGACAACCTTATAGTGTTATGGATATCGCACATACATGAATTTGAGTGTTTCTAAGTCGTATATGCTATACATTTATTTCATTGTACGTTGATTGTACTATAATACAGTGTCTTGACTGTTTATATAAGTTTTATTCTATCTAAACATCAGCCCTGAATATCAGAACTTCTCAAGCATTCAAAATAATAGAGACTACTGTTACCACTGTTCTAATGGAAATCAATCTTCTGGTGGAAAGTAGTTAGTAATGACTACAAAAATCATTATCAAAAAGCTCATATGCTTGGAAGCGTGGAAAAGAAAAACTCAGTTAAAATGCATACTGCTAACGTTAACACTTATTTAGACAGCTTTTGTTTGTGAAAAGTATTGGTACTATGTCAAAGTCATAATAATAAGTCTGAAGATACAGATTAGGGATTGATACACCAGTCATTCAGTGTTAGATTTGCAGAGTGCTCCAGCATGATTCTGACAGGCAGAGAAGGTGAGAGTTCCCTGTTGACAGGCTAATGTTTGAGAAACTCACAAAAGAAAGCACTTGCATACAGACCATGTAAGAAAATAGAATTTTTAATTTACATTTATGTGTGTGTTTGTTTGTCTTTTACCAAAATGCAGATTTTGGTGTTTAAAAAAAAAGTTTACTCTGAACGTAATTTTTTTGATTAACTTATGCTAAATTATGTTTAAATACTGAAAAAATTTATACAGAAACTCTTTCTCAAAACACCAGAATTATGTTTCACAGGAATTCCTATTGAGATATCTCATGGTCCAGATTGCAGGCTAAACATCTCCCTTGCATGACCTTCTTGTTCTAGCTTTGGTGACTCTGCATAGCAGAGCTGCAATATCCATGAATTCTAATGGAGCCACTTTGAATCAAACACATCTGTGTTTTTGGCTAGAAATGTTTCAGTTTTTGCCTTCAGAAATTTTTGGTCATCACCAACTGATTTTTAATAAAATGATGTAATTTTCAGAAAAAGTAGCCATCAAAAAACTTTTCTGGGAAAACCCAGTTCTCCAGAAAATGTACTGAATTAAACTTACTTTGCAATTAGGAAATCAATTTAACACAGGAGAGCAAGATAAAGGTTCTCAATCACAGGTAAATAGAGGGGACATTATTTCTTATAAAACGTAGAGAAGCTTAAAACTGGATTTGCTTACAGAAACCAAGCATCTGTCATTTGTCAAAAGCCTCTCAATATTTGAGGTGAGTGTGTTTTTAAAGCTCTAACTCCTGGGATTAAGTGTTTAAATAAGAATCACTACTTCTCTCTTCTTTAAAGGCATCATTTTCTAGTGTCTCGCTTTGAGGGAACTGAACCTTTTTGGTCAGTTTTTTCCAGGTCAAAAAGCTTAATATGTAGAAAGTGATTACATGGTAATCTCTTTTTTTTTTTAAAAAAAAAAAAGGCTTCATTATGTCAATCTCATGATTTTGGGCCTCCTTAAAGGTAATATATGAATACATGAGAATGGCAGTATGCTGTAGTTTCTGTTTTCATAATGAGTTTTTCAGCATATATAGTGTAAGTAGAAATCAGAAGAGCACTCAAACTACCTGTTAAAGCATAACCTGAAGCTTCTGCAGTGCAAGGGCTTCATACTGTATGTTGTGTATGTTAAAAGTTATACAGGCTACCCAGGGTGGACATGACTCACAGACGTGTTCATTGTAGTAGTGCTTCTTGCTATGGAATAGCAATCTGCTACAGGTAAAAGGTAAATTTTTATCACAGCCAGTAAGCCACTTTACCTTGTGAAGGATAGTATGTATCCACAGGGAAGGATTCAGCATCTAAACCATATTCTCTTTTACTGGGTTGCTGACCTAGTGAATTGGAAGACTATTATCTGTGCTGGGATGAAAATATCTGTATCTAAATTACTGCATGGTGATAGGAGGTGAAGCTATGAGTAGGAAGCTTTTCTGCACCACACTAGTAAAGTGGTGGTAGACTGGCGATACATAAGTCTTTAAAGCTGTGAGGGATCTCTTGAATTTTGTTGTGACAAACTCAAACTAATAACTTTATTTCTTAAATATATGAATATATGAAGTTTATAAGATTTGAAATCCTGGAAGAAAGTCAGAATGGCCTTTCTCTTCTTACTTTTTGTTTTTCTACTTGGTCAGAAGTGCAGAAAAATATGAAAGTGAAACCTTAAAGGGATCAGAAGTATTAAAAATGTTCAAGCCTATTACTGTTCAGTTTGGGTAGAGTGGAAAATGGGGTTTTGCTCCAAGCTAGAATTCACCATCCATACAAAGGCAACAGGCTAGCACCTCATGGAGGTTCACAGTTGCAGGCTCTAAGGCAGTTATTTTTTTTCAATACATGCCATACATATATGACTTAGTCACCCTTAGTTCCTTTTGTAGTAAGTAGAGAGAAATAGGAACATTCATGGTGGATCAGCTTTAGATTTCTATTTTAAGAAGAGCAAAATACTCACTGAGTTGGTCCAAAATAGTTAATAGCAACTTTGTAGTGCTGGAAAGAGGCTTTAGGATGACTAGCTCAGATGAAGATACCTGAATTGTTGCCATCAGTGGGGAAGACAGGGACTTGTAGATGGAATTAATCACCCTTTTTTAGCTCTGTTCCTTAGAATGAGAGGAATTGTGCTCTAGGCACCATTAAATATCTTGATTAGGCTTCTATTAGTCACCCCCCAGGGCTGACTAGCTCAGCTGTAAATGTCTATGTTGTAGGCATCTAAGATTAGGCAAGGTGAATCATTGACTAATCTCTTGTATGCTTAAGTCCCTTTGATTTTTTTTTTTTTTAACATAATCATTTTTTAAAGTGGAACGCTTTGTAGGAATAACATTTATTTGTCTTTGTCCTTTACAAAATTCTGTGGCTATTTTAGCCACCGGTGATTCAGAATTCAGTATATCATTCTTGTGTTTGTTTGTTGCTATAGGTCCATAATCTTAATTCAGTTTTCGCCAAACGGTTTACTTTGTGTTTATCTTGGCTTGTCTTGAGACTGCTTTGAATAAAGTATACTTTGATGCTGTGTCCAGGACTGCTTTCCTTCTAAAATCTTGCTTCTACCAGGTCAGAAGTGGCTATGCTTTGACAGATTGTGGTAAAATAAAGTGTTCTGTTCTTTAGCATGTGCAGAGCATATCTCTTCTTTTCATCTTTAGCAAAGACACTAAAGAATTGCATTTTCTTTCCTCCCAAAATGTAAAGTATTGCTTCTCTGTAGTCAGTTCAGGAAAACAGGTTTTTAATGTTGATTCACTCATTTTCTCCACACCGTGCTCTGCTTTTCCTTTTTTTTCTTTTTTTTTCTTTTCCTGGAAAAATTGTACAATTTAAGGGCTTTGGGACCTAGATGTGCAGAATGTTATTTTTGACATACCAGGGAAAGTAACTGTTGGTCCTTTTACACTGAACTCAGATACCTAATATTTGCCCTGACTATCATAAGGTTCACATTAGTGAGATACAATTTTTGTCGCAGAATGCAAGGAGGGAGGAGTTGCTGCCTCCTTAGTTAACTTAGAATTTAAATTATGACAAGTTAAGGTATTAATGCCTTTTGGATGTCTGTCTAGCTAGTATCATACCTCATCAGGTCATCAGAGTGAGGAATGAAGGAATATGCTGCTGCCTCTTGAGTAACGCAGGTAACAATTACAGTTCACTTCAATGATGAATGATACCAGTTATCTTTGTTTGAAATTTCTCTAAGCCAGACATTATAGTTTTGAAAACATAGCAAACAATTTTTTGTCATATGCCATTCAATACTACTAGTATTGAAGTAAGTACCCTTGATGCTACAAGAGGCCTGCATAAAGGTATTGAATGTGTCAATAAGTTTATAGTACAGGCAGTTGTAGTTTAGGATGTCTTTGAGTTATCTATCTTGTTAAGAAATGCATTCTTCTAGGTAATCTTGTTCATTCCCGTAAAAGAGATGAACTAGACTTAAGAGTCTTTCCATTAATCAGTTTCCCAGGCTGTACAGAATAGCTATTAAGATGAAAAAATTGTGACTTACTGAGGTTAGATTAGATTTGTTACTACTCACAACTGAACTCTCTTATGGTAGCTGGAGTGAGCTTCTATAGCAGATGAAAAAAATAGAGCATGAGGCACACAGCAATTTTTCATTGTTATTACAGGTGACATATTTAAACTGGCAGTATACAGGCATAGGAAGGGTATATAAATTAGACAAATAGAAGAATTTCTTTAGACTTTTTCAAAAGCGCCAACAGAAATAAAAGAAATGAACTTCAGTGTGATGTGTAAATGAATATCTTCAACATCTTTTCCAAGCTATCTTTCAATGCCAAAAAAATGTACAGAAAAGAAAAGTAGTTTTGGACCTCTGTTCTGTAGCAAGTCAAAAAATAAATATGACATTCAAGGAAAATCTGTACTAACTTGCCTTAGTTCCTAATATCATGTGCATATTACAGTCATTTTTCATTTTGAAAAGAATAAGATTACCAACGACCAGTTCAAGGAAAACATTTTTTATAGCAGGCTGCATCTTTCTTTTCGGTGGATATTACTAAAAAAACTGTGCATTACGCAAAAAAAAGTGTGCATTTACTGCAAAAATCTTAATCTTAAGAATTTCAGCAATATTAGTTCAGAAGTAAAGTTTGTCTGGTGCTAAAAGCTAGTATTTCCTGCCATTGGCACATTTTGGGGGAATGTTTGACCGCAACAGTACAGGACTACTGGCAAAACTAAGCAATGGGTAATTAAAGATATTGTCTGTGCTGTTTCACTCTTTTCTTGATCTACCTAATTGTGTTTGAAATGAGGCTTTTGTACTGGAAACAACTCTATAGTACTTGATACAAAGGCATAATTAAAATGCAAAAAGATATGTACAAAATAGACAATGGCCCTTAAAGGTGAGAGTTCTTTTTATAGAGCAAATGAAGAGAAGACCTTTTCCTCATCTAGTTGTTGTTGTTTTAGGTCAGGCATGAAATCTTCATGTACTGAGGTTGTACAATATTTACTACATACAAGAGTCCCCTTTTCAAGACCCTTCTATCCTAATTGTCTTTTCTCTGTCTTGCAGAATATTGATCATGGGATCTATCAGCTGTAGTTAGACTTTGCACCAGAGCATATTCTTAGTATATATGGAGGCAGTTCCCTAACCTAGCTGGTTAGTCCACTGATAGTTTCTACTGAGTTATTACTTCTGAGTGTATTAGACCTATATAAGGAAGAAGCTCTATCCAAGCAAGTAAGAAAGTGTTCCCAGCCCTTGAAACTATTAAACAGGAAATAATTTATTACAGGCTTGAAGCCATCCTCTCCATTTCTGTAATATGGGCCTTCCCCTTTTTTTCTCAAATACAGTTATTTTTCCAAACAAAAGGGGAAATGCATACATTTGTTCTGTTACTGTCATGGTAGTACTTGAAAATGATAGTATTTGGATTGTAATAAAGGACAGTATGATAAATTTGCAGCACAGATGAACGTGAAAGTTTCGTGATAGTCACAGTGGGATCAGAATTATGAAAGTTTTCTTTGGGCAACCTGCCCCCACAGGGTCAGAGCCTCACGCTGCTGCCTTCAGCACCGCTTTGTCACAGGGTGCTCGGGTGGCGCTGAGACACAAGGATCGATTTGTGGCCCTCGATTATTTTTAATGCCTTCTGCCCACACACTGTGCACCTCATTTGTCATGGTGTGCTGTGTGGGTGAGGTTATGCCAGAGAAATAAACAAGTTCTTGCTCAATTCAAATATTTTTCTAAACTAATATCAATAAGACAATAATAACTAAATTTAGTAAAGTAATAATACTGAACAAAACCCTACCTAAACCATGATTACAAATAATAACACTGGAAACACACGCGCACACCCCCTCACTCGCACATGGCTAGTTACACACTGTCTATAGCCCATGCCATGGCTACACCAGGGAAGTCATGATCCCATCCATCTATCTCACCAGGTGACTGGGTGACGGCACCCATGTCAGCTGAGATCATTGAAAAGGATGGCGTTGTGGCGACCATGGACCAAGTAAGGGTACAACATGTAGCTTACTTCATCCTGGGTCCAGTGATGAGGTTGAGGGTCCAATGCTTCCTCCTGTGAGGCCATAACCTCTATGCAGCAGTCAGGCCTGCTGGCAGCTGCTCCTTTGGGGTTTTCGGAGGATCTTCCTAGCACACCTTGTGGTTCTCTCAGTCACCCCCCACCCACACACCCACACGTTGTTTTACCATGCTGGTTTTATATGACTGGTCTCCTGGTCTAAGCATTTCATGGGTTGCTGAACCAAATATTACTTCTGATGATTTCATCCAGTCATTCTCCCTTTCATCCTCTGTTGCTGGTCTCTTCCTCATGTTACTTCTGGGTAGTGATCACCAGGCAGAGTTTGCTTCTTGTTACTTTCGGGTCATTAATCTCGAGGCAAACATTGTTTACTTCCTTCCACCGTCTCAGTCAAGGCCAGACTTAGTTCTCCCTTCCTACAGCTCACAGCTGCAAAGGTTACAAAGTTGTACGGGCATGTGTGTTACCAAGGTAGGGCCATGAGGACCCCTCCACACTCAGCTTCTGGATGGGGTTGTCAGGGAGTACCCGTGTCCCAGCCTCCAGGGGACCTGTGGGTGGAACATCGGGAGCAAAGGAGGGGATGTACTTGTTGACCAGATCATCTAGGTGCCTTCACCTGAAGAATGGGAAGTTGACAATATGGATGAAATGGTTTCAAAGTGGCTTTGCTGCCACTTTCCAGCCTAATGGGGTTGAAGGGATCTCAGCAATTAAACGTGCCAGAATTCCAATCCATCAGTCAGTTTTTAGCCTTAGCCTCGTATCTCAGGTACTAGGAAGACAGTATAGTCTCAGAAAAATTAGCCAAAGCTTATGTGAAGTTCTGCAACTTGAAGTCAACATGGTGGATAGGTCTTGTTCTAACTTCTATTAATATAACTTGTTTTAAAAAGTAATCCATCATTTCCATAGTTGTAGCATCGAATTAGAGTCCTCATGTTCTCATCTGCTGTTTCATCAACAGAAATGTAAATGAGACAGATAAGTTTAAATAATATCACACTACTAAGGGACGTCTGTTTCCTTACAAGAATGGGATAAAAAATATTGCAATGGCGCCAGTTTTGCTGGAGAGCAGAACTTTAGCTTGCACTGAAATGCATTATAAACAGCTTTTTTCCCTGCCAAATACTTACAGCACAGTAGCAGATTGGCTGTTCATTTACAAAATATTTTTACTCAGTTTATTTTAAAATAGAACTATAATTCTTTACCTGTTGAGTGGCACTGAAACAATATTATGTGGTGTAACCAATTAAAAATATTTGCAATGGCTTGAAAGTTAAATGCTAATATGTAAAGGCCAAATACAAAAGTTTTGATTTGCTTTCCTTAGAGTAAGGTCCTACTTGTTTCAGTAGAATTTTAACCTCGGCACTTTCTGATTTAACGTGCATGCAGGACCAGATTAATAAAACAGATAATTATGCTTTGTCTGCAAGATTTGCATGTTTCATTGATTGTAGTTACTGGTGCCCCAGATAAGCTTTATATGTAAAATAGTCAAGTGCAAGCATAGAGGCTTGGTGTGTGAATCTGTATTTTGTGTTCTCCACTTTCTTTTTTTACCTTGTCTGGATGCTGTGTAGACTCATCTCAGAAATTCTGACCCAATATGATTAAGTTTTTTTATGAGCAGTGTTAATTACTGATGCTCATTTCTGATATATCTTGAACTTATTTTGTTACACAAATATGCAATTTTACAAGATTTTTCTGTCCCTTCTCTAACAACATTGCTTTCTGTAACATTTAAATTTTTCGTAATGTTCTTACAAATTTTCAGCTTTTTTGTTTCCAGAGATTAGCTTCAGTTTCATCTCGCTACACTTCAGGAGCACCCTGACATCAGAACATGGATGTGATCAGATAGAAGTGCTGGCTTGACATACTTCAATGTATGAAGCATGAAGGTGAAAACTGCAGTCAGCAGCATCAGTCAAATGGATTAATACTGTTGCTGAAACTGGAAAAAATAACTAAGGCAGGGTAAACTGGCCGTTTGCAGTAAACTCTTGAAAATTGTTGCACTCTCTCATCTTAATTTTAATGATTTGAGAACTAAGGAGTGAGCTTTATTTTGTCCAGTTGTACATACCTGGAAGTTGGATATCTAAGTTTACAGTATAGACCTCAGTTGCTTTTACAGCCAGTGGAAAGGCAATTCATCTTATTTTATGTCAACCCCTATTCTAGGATAGGATGACTCATCTTCTGAGGGAGCTGTTTCTTGCCATCAACTATGAAGGAACATAGTGTCAGTCAATTAAATTAGGGCAGATGAGCTTGCCATGCAGCTTGCAGTGTCCAACTCTTGCAAGTATAAATCATATCTGAAACTCAAAATTCTTAAGGGAAATAATTTCTTCAAAGAAGCAGAAACAGCAAATGGAGTTGTATGTACAATGGTAGTGAATTGAAACTTTAGGTTAATGTTTATAGATAAGATTTTATTTTGTATGGTTATCTTCCCCCACAGACAGCGTATGACTTTTGTGTCAAGAAGAAAGGAACATGGACGTGAGCTACTTTTCTCCAGTTAAACAGATGGTTCAGTGGGTCCCACATGCCTTTGCCAGACGGTTGTGTGGTTTTGGAGAAAAGAAAAGGAAAACTATCTGAGGAGTGTAGAGTGATTTTGCTTGATGCTGACATATGACATCCTTACTTAGTGAAAACTTTACTTCTTTTTTGCCAAATCAAGTGGAGGTGTTACTTTGAGAAACATTAGTCTTGGAAGCAAGATTTTTTTTAAAAAAAAGGAAAAAAAAAAAGCTTAAAATATAATATTCAGATCACAATGATCAGTTTCCTAAAAATTGGTGCCCCATAATTTCTCAAAATTGTATCCATTTATTGTGTCTCATATTGGAAATTGCAAATAAAATCAATTAAAATTAGCTTTAAAAACATTATTTTACAGATATGGATATCAACAGAAAGTCTTGTTCCACAGTATGTGTAGCATCACCTTAATCTTGTTTTTCATAGGAAGTGGAAGTACTGGTTGCTGCAAATCTGTGAGTCTGAGGGCATGGTTTTATATTTATAGTAGATCAGCTTCATAATTAGTGAAAAAAACATTTGCAGTCTGACAGATCTTAAGTGAACCTTTGAAAGTATTTTGTGGACAGGCAGGATTCACAAATCATTTGGTTTCTCAGCCATTTCTTCTCTGTGAAATTTTGAAAAGGGAAGTGCATTAAAAAACAGCTAGTAGGACTTATGTGTGAGGTAAAATAGTAGGAATAAAGACAAAGCTAAAGTTGCTAGTGCTCTATTTTTGAAATCAATCACACTTATGATTTGAATTTTGTCTCTTGCTTTCTCAGAACCATTTTACGGTCTCTTTTATTGTACTTGCTCTTTTCTCCCCTTGTCCTGTTACCACTGGACATTTTTCCCCAGTCCCTTTTCTGCCTTCTCTTTTCCATTTCCTAAACAGATTAGGAATCCACTTAGAATCCAGGTGAACTTTTGAACTTCGTGTTCTTGCGCTGATTAGAAAATTGGCATAACAGGGAATCTCATTTTTAACAGGGATTTCGTGACAGTAATTGAATAGCATCTTTCAGCTGGAGACCCCAAAGTGCTGTGTAAACGTGAGGCAGTAGTAGTATTATTGTTCAACAAATAACAGAAAAAGCGGAACAGATAAATTTAGGCAGGCTTTAAAAATATGCACCTTTGAAGGAGGGTTCTCAGCCCCTCTTTAGGCATTGAAACATTCAGTTGAGTTTTACCAAAATGACGATTACCTCGGAGTTCTCTCTGAGTCTGCTGAGAGCTGTGGGAACTCACTCGGCCTAAAAATCAGGAAAAAGAATGAGGAAAAGAAAAAAAAAAAAAAAGGCGATCTAACGTTTATGGAATGGAAAGATGACCTCAATACACAGGCAGTTTTCATCTTCTGGATGTATATGTTTGTCTTACCAGGTAACTTTTTCATCGTCACACAGCCTCAGATGCCTAAATATGGCATTAGAATGGTATTTCAGGCATTTATCTTTTAAAGTCTTCACCAAAGTCATTCTTCTAAGGTCCCAGAGGGCTCAGGCACACAGGAACTTTCCATCTCTAGTTTTCTTTAAAGTTGTAGTGTACAAAGCATCTCGTGATGGTTTGATGGGTGAAAGGAAGAAAAGGGTTTATAACTGAGCCATAAACATTTCGCTTTACAGGAAAGAGAGCTGGATAATGTAATTAAGAAATTAAATAAGGCTGTTATCTGAATTGGAGCTGGGATGATTCAAGGGATTTGGGGTGCTACAAAAATTGGAAGCTATGCCGGTGTCCATTCTATTCAGCTTTATAATGGGATCATTCAGAGAACATTATGCTTTCAGTGGGGCCAGAAACAGAGGCAATTTTAGTATTATTTTATATTGCCAAGTAGCTATTTTTTTCCATTTTCCTTTATTTTCAGATGTAAGAGGTGCAGCTGTATCAGCCTCTCAGTCAAAAGTATAGCCCGATCTTACAGTGCGAAGTATTTATAGCAACAATAATAATATCTTTCACTTTCTGTGTTGGAGCACTCAGCCACTTGCAATGCACCAGTTTATATAAATATACCATTTGTCACATGTCGTAACTTACAAAGTAGATTTTAAGTTCTTTACAGAGTATATGTGTGTGTATAGAAGGAACTAGGCCATTCATTTCCACAAGCTTTACAGAAAGGTTTATCTTCTCTACAGGAGAAGAAGTATTGAAATGATGTGCTAATTAGTCTTTTGTGGGTGAAAAGTTAATTAACTATTTTTGATCAGTATAGATCTCTTTGCACTTGAGGAGAGAGAGAATTTATAAAGACGGTGGCCAAGCTAAATTGTCCAGTATTGAAATTTTTTCTTTCCATATAATTTCTGTCATTATTTTATATGTTTATTCATCACTCTTGTTCCACACATCAGCAAGATTTTATCTTCTTTTTATGTGATTTGTCAATGGGAAAAACCTTGCATTAACTATTGTTGCTTCCCTTGTCTCTAGTTAACATCTAACAACAAGCAATTATTTTTCTTTCTCATATCATGAGAGGAAAAAAACCCTATGATTAAAGCATATATTTCGTTCTGAAAGTGTTAATGATCAGGTATACTTTTTAAAACATTGCAAGTTAAACAGGAAAGGCTTACCTGTGGCATTTTCAATCCTCTGCCATGGGGCTGTCACAGAAAGGGCTTCTTAGAGAATATTATTCCAGATAGTATTAAACATTTTTTGGAAATACATCAACATTTATATGTGGTGGATGAAATTTGGTGCTCCTGAAGTCAGCAGGATGTTTGCCATTGACTTAGCAGGGTCAGTATTCCTTGAATAGTATATGTTTAGTGTAAAGAATATACAGTGGGTTTTTTATGGTTGGGTTGGGGGGATTGTGGCATGTGTGGAAAATTTAAGAAATAGTTTTGATACAGGGTGTTGTGTCTATTTTATTTAATAAATCACTTTCTCACCCATATCACCCTTCTCTCACCCTTCTCCTTTGCTTACTATTTTATGTATATGTGCTTACTCAAGTTTCCAGTACTTATCAGTGATACTTAGCTCAAGTAATACAAAGGATGTGTTTTAAGGTTTAACCTATAGACAAAAATAATCCTATCAAAGAGTCAAATAAGACTTGAAAATACCTAACCTGCTGGTCTGATTCAGAATGAAAACTAATTTCATCTGATTAAAAATTGATTGTGAGTGCATGTGTCGTAAGTTGAATATTGATGAATTTCTTGGTGCATACTCATATCTCAGTATAACCTAAATGCAATTATGATAATTAATTAAAGGAAATATATACATGGGTAATGATAAAAAATTGTTCTTAGTAGTAAAAACTAAAACTAGTAGAAAATTAAAATTACTTTTAATTTTTTTGGACAACATGAAACAACACAATATAAATTCAGTAGTGCAATCTAATTGAAGAGCTAGATCTCACATCTGTGTTTCTACTCCAGTTTTGTCTTCACTGTTTTCTCTGCATGTACTCTGCCTAGCAGATCAGTGTTCGTACAAAATCATTCACTGAGATCTACACCTTTGTCCATCATTTAGGTGGTTCCATCCTTGCATTCCTCTTCTCCAGCAGTTCTACAATGTTGCCTCAGTTGCTGTGGCCCTACACAGCGCTGGCCAACCTCCCTGTCGCTGATTTTTCACTGCATAACACTGAGGTCTTCCATTCTCTCCATGTGTTCATATGGATAAATTCACAAATGCCTTTTTAGTTTAATTCAGGTATAAATATTCACTTAAAAGTATCTCATATTAAGAAAGTTTGACAGAAAATATCTTCAAAGTTTAAATTCTTTATAGATAAATTTTGTTAAGAACCATTTGGGGTTTCTTTACTTGCTTCCTTCAAATGTTATATTGGAAAAGAATGAAAGGACATCATTTCCTTACAGACTTTGTAAGACACAACTGATTTTTATAGGTCTCTCCTTTTCCCTATGCAAAAAGGAAAATACAGAATATTTTTCTCCATTTCACTAGTATAATGCATTCGTTAAATCTAAATAAAAGAAATAGCAAGTGATCACCTTTGTAAGTGTTAATCTTCTGGTGGTAATACTTGATTTGTTTTTTTTTTCCCCATGGTATTCTTAGTCAAAATAAAACATGCACCCAGCTGTCCTGGTTGGATATACAACAGCTGCTAGCTGTGGCAACTTCTGAGAGTGCTTGTGTTTTGGAACAACTTTGTGTAGAACATCCCGTCAGAGCAACAATATGTTACTTGAAGCCAAGTACATGCAGGTGCTCTTAGGAAAAGACATTTACTTATGTGTCTGCCTCATCACTAGCAGTTGACACTCATGTAGTTAGATTAAAAAGTTAACAATTTAAAGCTCAAAAACAACCCCATAATCAGATGAACAGAGCATATTTAGATTAATCTCAGGGATACTGCGTCAATGGAGTAAGTTGACTACCTGGCAAGAAGACCGAGAACTTTACTTTGAAAAAGATATCTTCATAAAAAGAAGAGCTGGGAGTCTTGTTGCTAGTTGAATGAAAGCCTGCAATTTGCAGGCAAACTAGCAACTGAAATAAATCTCTAAATCTTTGTATTCCTATTATTGCTGAAGATTATATTAGTAAGTTTGCTATTGGCAATAGTCTGTTGCTAGATGATAACTGAGGGGACAAACTTTAAACGTGGGCAGTATCATGTCTTACTACTTGCAATCCTAGCAATATTAAAGCAGTTGTAAATTCAAGGAGTTGAATTCTTTTTGTATTAAAATGGGATAGTGTCATGCAAAAGGTTAGAAAATAATGTCAATGAATATGACTAAGTTTATATGTAGATTCCACATGTGCTCTATGTTTGACCTTCAGGGAATACTGCCGAAAGCTGCTTGAAAATATCTGTAGTAGAATAATGCTATATTATTATGAATATAACTTTGCACTTGCATACATGGATCCAATTCTGCAATCTAGGTTAGCATTCTCTTCTGCTGACACTTTCAGTAAAAACTGAAGGATTTCAGGATTATATCAAAAAGATTTGTGAACATCATGGAATCAGCCTATTACAGCTAAGTTTTCTGTGGGATGATTGTTTATTTTTTCCATATTTTTAATGAATTCTTTTTCATTTGTATTAAAAAAATTAAATACCTGGTTCTCAAACTTTTGTCATTTGTGCTGCACATCCCGGGCCAGATGTGAATTCAAAGACCTGCCTACTAAATGTTCCTACTGCTTGTGAACATCACCAATTCCATACAGAGCCAGTTATTTCCATGGTACTACCTCCCTGTCCTAAGGTCTTATCCATGACTGTTCATGCATTTTTAATTTACCAATAAGAAAGAAGACAGAGACTGTACAATTTTGGTATAATGCCTAGTAGCACTATATTGGTCAACATCAAGCTAAAGAGTGAGTGACCTCTCTCCTTCATGAACCAGAGACTGCATGTGTGGTTTCTTATTTAAGCTTTTTTTAAAGCTCTTTTTAATGAATTCTCTCCAGCTGTGACTTGTCAGGAATTTCTTAAGTTTTGAAGTACTTTCTATGCCTCTGGGACCCCTTTGCTTCCCATTTCTTCATGTTAAAGGTCCATCCTGAGATGCTATTTTGAACCTGCTATGAAATTCATTTGCTTGGCTGTAACTTTGCAATAAATTTAGTGTTATTCTGCTAAGTAGAATCTTGCAGGATTTGCCATAGATAATTAGGCAAGTGTTTAGCTCTTGGGAAAGTAGAGCCTGTAATATTTTGTGGATATAAAAAATGAGTATATAACTGCCTAAATTTCAGAACTCTTGGGGAAAAGCTTCTGGTTACTGACCTTTGTCATGATGATCTTCTCATTAGAGCATTTCTTCTTCCTTAGGAATATCTTTAATTATGGTTTTCTGTGGCTGTCCCTTGCCACATGCATGTTTATACTGCATGCCTGTTTACAGCGCACTAAGTTTGATCTACTTTGCTCCCATCTCTGAAAGTTAGTAAGCAATAATAATTCAATTAGCATTGTAGAAGTGATGGTTCTGATTGAATAAAGAGTCTGTGGCAGACAAAGAGGAATTAAAGTCAGGAGTGTTCATAAATATTTCTGTTCTGTATTTGAGGGTAAGCTGGTTGTTGTACTACTACTGCATGATGATTATGAAATTCTTTCTACTGCAACAATCACTAAGGCTACTAAAGCTGGAAATCTTAATCAGTACATTGGGGTAAGTTACATCGAAATATTTTTAAAGGGTCAGAGAAAGAACTCTCTGGATTTTTAATACTGATTTTCATTATATCTTGGAGCACTGGGGATGTTCCAGAAGCCTGTGGGGAGTTAAGGTCATGCTAACATTTTTTAAAAATGAGTAAGATAACCTAGGTAATTATAAACCTGTCAGTCTGGCATCAGTCTCAGGCAAAATAATGGAAATCCAGATGTGAAACTTGAGTAATAAAGAACTGAACTGTGCTCAAGTAAGCAGTATGTTTTAATAATCACAAGTTTAAGATATAAGGCAGAAGCTCAAATCGCAGAATGGGGGATGCTAGCCAGGAAATCTCTGAAAAGTGTGTAGGTTTAATAATGGAGAGTAATCTGAGCCTATGTTTTCCATCCAGAACAACAGGCAACAAGAGCTAATCTAATCACCAAATGTGTAAACAGGGGAATATAGAATAAAAATAAGGAGGTCATTTTATCTCTTTATCTCTGTCTAGCTATTGAATACAGTACCTAATCCTATTTCCCACTGTTTAGCAAGGATGTTGAAAACCTGAAGCGGGCTCAGAGAGCCACAAGATAAAGGAGAAAATATGCTGCATAGCAATATAGTTTTGAGGTGTTTTATCTAATTTACTTAGCAAAGAAAACATTAAGGGAAGACTTGATATCAGACTATAGCTGTATGCATGGGGAAAAGAAATTTGGAAACAGTTTAAAACCTAGCAGACAAAGAGGTAAACAGATTGGTAATAGAAAGTAGATTAATTCATACAATAAATAACCATTGTGACACCCCTGAAAATAGCAATGGTGAATTCTTCATGACTGGAAGTTTATAAATCAAAGTCATGTGATTTTCTAAGAGATATTCTGAGCTACAAATAGGACGTTCTTCTGGGAATTCCCAAGCCCTTTGTAATACCAGAGGTCAGACTACAGGATAACAATAGTCCCTTCTGGCTTTATAATCTCTCTGTCTGTGAGTCAGCAAAGAATGCACAGTTCTGAGTTGTGCTGACACTAATGCTTTGCTGTAATTGGGTCTCAACTCTTGGTCTCTTGCTAGATGAGGCCTTTATACATAGACCTGTGGTGTGATACCCTCTAACTGATTCTCGATCAAGAGAATAGCACTGAAAATCGTACTATTTCCGCATTGACAATAAAGATAGTATTTTAATTTCAGCAATTTAGTTTCAGAACAAAGATTAAGACAAGAAATCTAAATGTGAATAACAAGGCGAGAAGGAAGGTCTGCTCACTACTGAAGAAGGTTTTGCTGGGATGGGAAACACTTTGCAGAGTGGTTGTTCTGTGTATTATTCCTGTGGGTCATTACATATACATCTCCAAAGTGACCACCCTATCAAACCTTTCCATGTACTGTTTAAGGAATAGTTTGTCCTTTTACAAGACCATTTCATGTTAGTTTCTACTAACAATGTACAGTTATCAGGGTATGGCATTAGAATGTGTAATTTTCAGTCATAACTATGTACATAACTTTCAGTAAATTACTCACAAATTACTGACCACAGTATAAAGTTAAAACTAAAACAGTTACAAAGAGCAAAACTGAACATATTTTACTTCCCTCACACAAATAGTATTTTAGATTTTCAGAATAAACATGGAGTATTTTAGTTGAAATAAATATTTGAATATTTTTTCTTTATTAGCCTAATATTTTAAAGCTTTTTCTCTACAAAGAAATTTTAAGTAGTACCATTATATGGTGTGTTGGCAAGTATCTGCATATATCTCTAAAATTATGGACACACAAAGATAAATAACTCACACTGACATTAAGAACAAACTGCTTTATCCATGGTGGAGAGATTTTCAATCATTTGTTTTAAACTAACGACTTAAAATACAGAATGTGTACATCTTCTCCATTAAAAAACTCTTCTAAGCTAATGCTTTTGCCACATGACAAAAATGAATATACAAAATGTAATGCTTCATTGTACCTATGTATTTATATTGCAGTACCTTCTAAAATATGTTCCAAGGTATGAGTCAGTGTTTTTAGGAAGTTTCTTTTGCCCTGTCTCATTTTAGAGTTTTGTAAGAATTCTGCAGTTGATAAAGTGAGCAGGATCTTGAAAACTGTGGAAAGTAAAGGTGCTAAAGTGAGAATATATTCAAGAATGTTTGAGATTTATTTGGACTAATTTTTTCACTCCCTGTCCTGACTCTTAAGTAAAAAAGAGTAGCTTAATGACTTGTAATATTAATGTTCCATACTAATTAAAAGGTATTTGAGCATTTTGCAGATTAGAGTTAGCCTTCTAATTAGAGGTGGGAAAATCCTGGTGAGCAAACTCAATCATCATTAATACTATTTTACTTTTTATCATTTGTATTAACTTTTCTTTTAATAAAAATCTGCCACAGTTCAGACCTTTCTCTTCTGAAGTCACTGGTTGGGTGACAGCCCTCAAATTCTGAGGGCAGATCTAGGCTACACTGAAGCTGAGTGTAGGTGGGAACATCGGGTGCTATGTTAACTTGTGCCACCTTGCCCTAACTTCTTTAGACACTCATGCAAGTTGATGTGTGGTTTGCTCTGGCTGCTCTGCTGCTATCAGCTGGTGGGAGCTATGCAAGAGCTGGGCATGTGATGGGAATTCTCACTTAGCTACTTGCTTTCCAGCTTTTTTATGATGCTCAGGCAACTCGGGTGACCTGACGCTTGCTCAGTTTCTGAGTCAGTTACAAAAATTACCTATGATCACTTGAGACCATTGCCAGCTTTATAAGTTCCTGTGAACTCTGTTTACCAAACAAGAACTTAATGAGGAAGGACCATTCAAAGAGAAGAGAGAACCTGAAAATAACAGGAGATAAAAAAGATAACTCTTAAGAAGAAATCAGTATGCTGCATTGTCTTGGTTTTTTTTTTCATTATCATTATTAGCAATTTTTGAATCCTCTCTTTGATTTCTGGATCTTCAGATATATATATGTATATATATATGTGTGTGTGTGTGTATATATATCTGTATATATATAAAATCTGTGTGTATATATATGCATATCTGTATATATATCTGCATATATATATATACACATATATACAGTTGCAGATATCAAGTGTTGATCTCTGACTGCAAAAAAGAGTAAGCTAAACTGCTGTATCACTGTGGCAAAAATCACTGTAGCAAAATACAAAACTCAGCCTACCTAACCAAGTCTCTAAGTAGTTAACAGATTCTCTGCGGTACTAAATAGGATGTTATGGGTGGTAATCAGACTTTGATATTGATTGGCTCAGTATGCAGGACTTGGTACAGGTCCTTTAGCTTTTGTTGGTGCTTCTCTTGTGAAGGAGACAGATGAAGAAAAGGTGTGAAGTAGTTATAGTATTTCTGATATTTCTGGTACTGATTCCATTTGCTGATGTTAGTTGAGAGAGAAAAGCGGTAGGAGGTTGGTGTTAACATCACCAATCACTGCTGCAGGTCCAGTATGGGAACTATAAATCCCAGATGACTTGCCTCAGTTGACATATTATAGAACCTATGAATCTGTAGGATGTATTGTAAGGCCTTAAATTTTCTCTTCAGTTACTTGGCTTTTTTCATTATCTCTTAAGTCTCAGGAGAGCTTTTTCTGAGCAGGTAGCCTATGACAAAGGGTTAAGGGGATGTAAAGAGATCTCTTAGGTGTATAAAATAGAACAGAAGAGAACCACAAGGAAAGTTAATTCTGACAATTAATAGCTGTAGATATAACAGAGTGAAATCTTTGCCACACTGGCTAGACTATGATTTGAAACTACTGTAATGGTTGAGCCATCTAACGTGCAGTAAACATAAGCACAAAACAGTTTCAGCTACCACCAAACTTATCTGTATGAACATTGAAGGAAAAATCCTTCTCTGAATCTCTTTGAATTGCCCCATTTTGGTGGACAGCTGTGGAGAAACAGGTTCAAATTGTGGCTCTTCTTTTTACAGGAATGTAGACGAGTTTCCTTATTTGCAGTCTTCCCCAGTTGTTTATCTGTAAAAGATGAGTAGTCTGACTTCCTGACTCTCTGCAGTATATGTTTTAGCTCTAACTGCATGGAGCTGAGATTGCTTTTGTTTACCTGAAGCTGCCACATCCTACACAAGAAAGCCCCAGACTTTTGTGATATCTGTCCTATGCAAACAACTAAAGCATTCTTAATCATGGCACTTCATTGTATTAATTAATTTTAAAGAGTAATTACTGTAGTAAGTGGCTGCTTACTTAAGTATCACTTAAGGTGAGAACATTTTTGAGAGAAGGCTCTAATTGAAAATAGTAAAATGGAGGAAAGAGAATGCAACATAATGAAGGCATAGAAGTAAGAACAGAAAAACTTGAATACCATAAACTAAAGTCTGGGTTCCTTATTTATCATATAGCTTTGATTTCATGGTGATGGTTGTTTTCCTTGAGTGGTAAGAACAGGATTGGGACCTGTGTATATTGATATAAAACTTCTCCAGTGGTGTGAAAGTAGTGCTAATCACAGATGTGAGAATAAACAAGCAGCTTTCCTTTCAAATAGAGTTGCAGCTGGCCACGGTATGACTTGCAGCATGCTGCTCTCATGCAAAGTTGCCATGTTTGCCTTGTAGCACTTCATCACTGTGTGGTCTGTCACAGCGCGGTGTCATGACATATCAACTCGCTGCAACCCAAGTATGTCAGCACAGCCGTGGGATTGCACGGCTCTGTTCAACACGGCATCTGTCTTCACCTCTCTTTTCAGCCTCCGTCCTGGCTGGATAAAAGGGAGATGAAGAGAATTCATCAGGTCTGTATCTCATGTTTGTAGGCTGGCAGGGTGGTCCAAGCCCTTGGTCTGTTTTCCCTAGGAAGTGCTGTGGAATTGCCAAGAAATGCCTGCAGCTGTGGGGCTCAACAAATCTGCATAGTTGACCATGATGTAAGAGATGGGGAGATTTATAGGACATGAATCAGATTCCACAAAAATCATAAGTTTTTTTGACATGACTGTATTATGAACCCAATGAAAGAAAATTCTCCCTGTCATTCCCTCTGTCAAATATTTTATAAATTTACAAATTATTAACCTTAGTTGATAATTAATGCTGTTTGCCTAAATATTTCTTCTTTAGTGTTGAACTTCCCTGTTTCTGTCTGTGGTCTCATAGCTCTCTGCCACCAAAATTGTGAGTATCTGCTTTCCCCTTCTGTGCACTCACCAGTTCACATAACTCTGGGACTTAACGGTGAGCCAATATGTTTTACTAACCCAGCAAAAAGATAACCTAGCAGCAAAAATTGATAGTTTACTCCTTTACTAATAAGTAGAATTATTTCACAGCACTAATAAGTAGAATTATTTCACAGCAGGAGCCAATGAACATCAAAGTGCAGAAGAGTTTGTGGGACCAGACAGCCAGGAATAGGGAGAGCAGTAAGAAGGAATGAAGGCAAGATCTCCTCCTCTTTTCAGTATCAGCAAGCCTTTGAATCAGGTCAGTTCCTCCCAACCCCCCAGTTTGAGCTGATATATCCAATATCATGTCCATTTTTTCCTGTTGTCTCAGTTTGTGTCATGACAGCTATTTCTTCTCCAAGTACAGTTTGCCTCTCCTTTCATTTTCTTAAATCATCAAAACTACAACTTTAGTACTACCCCCTTAAAGCACTAGGGGTCAAGAAAGGCATCGCTGTAGCATCTATAGCATATTTCCTTCTAGCAATAAATCACTATAGCATATTTTCTTCTATCAATAATAATTTTTTGCTATATAGCATTCATAACCAGATGCCTGGAAAATTATAAAATCTTTAAGAATATTACAGCTGTTGTTATTACCAGACAAAAATAATTGTTCCTTGTTCTAGTGTCAGCAGTGGGATTGCTAGTTACAAAGTACATTTTTTAAGTTTGACCACACAGTGAGTATTTTGCATGCAAATATCATATGCTGTATCACAGAAGGAACAGGCTAGATTTTCACAAGTTTTTTATGAAGTCCTTACAATACTCTGTACTTCTCTATCCTTGTCTTGCATAATATGCTAGTAAATGTTTCTATATATCATGCATATTGCTTAGAGTTTTTATCCCTATACAAATAAATGCTTAGTTTTTTGAAGGAAATAACTGAAAAATATTTTTTCCATTATGAAATTATTATTTTTAGAGTGCTGTTCCTTGTGTTCGTGCATATTCATACAATGGCAGCAGTGTTATATAAGTTCAATAAGTATTAATAGAAAGCATAGCTGAGCTTTAGTATGAAACATAGAGACAATAGCTGCTGAAGAAAATAAAAACAGCCAGAAATAAGTTGATGGTTTACCCAAACATATCTACTGAGGAGTTACGAATTTGTTGCAAGAGTGTAGTAAAATCTTTAGAATAACATATGTTTTAGGCAACTTTTTGATATTGAAATGGTAAAATTAAGTTTTCTAACTTAAACAGCAGTAGTGTACAAGAAATGAGTGTGCTAAAATCAGATCTGTACTAATTTTTAGTAAATCTATACTATCATTTTGTATTCTTTAACATGATTTTAATTATTTGTCAATAAAGTGTATTGGTGTATCTGTATGTGTGTGTAATATATTTGATGTTATGATACAATAATAATATATTAGCTTAGCAATAGTGTTCATTATGTTAAACAGTCTATGTCATTGATTCATTTCCTTTGTTGGTGTGTTTGGATATGCACCAGGACCCAGTTTAGCTAGAGATATGGAATTAGCATATTGTTTCTTGGGGAATACCCTTGAATGTGCTTGAGTAGCTGTCTTCTGTGAAACGTGAGCAGCATGGCTTAAAGAAAGAGTGGAAATTTGCTTCAAGCAGTATGCTGTGTTGCTGTGCCTACTGTAAAACCTTAGGAAAGCTCCTCAGAATGTCAGGATTGTCATTCAGTGAGTAGCAAACAGCAGTGGTGGACTGGTTTGTCACCTGGAAAGTCAGTACTAGGTCACTTTACAGAGCATTTTGGTAGAGCTGTGAACAGGGTCTATACTGGAGGCCATGTGAGAATCTAGTCTCACTTTTGGTAACTTAAAGATATCACCAAGCAGAAAGAAAAGCAAACCTAAGGCTTTCCTATTGCTTCTACAGAGAGTGAGGAGAGGGTATGATGTGCTGGGGGAGACATGCAATGTAAATTATCAAAATTTGGGGTTTGTTCCATAGTTGCATTTATTTTCAGAAGTTCATTTCAAATTTAAATAGGGATGTGACTGAAAAATTCTTACTGAACACTAAAGGCTGCCAAAAATCAACCTTGATGTGACCAACTGAGAGAGACAAGCTACACAACTTTTTATTAATGTCACATGCCAAGGAACATTGTGTCGCTTGCTAAGATGAATGGAACAAAATGTTTCCTTTTGGTGCAAAGCTTAGAAATGGATAAAATTGCAATCAATCAAATACAGCAACATTAGTGAAAGTTAGGTGAAAAATCTAGTAGAAACCTAGAGACATAACTGTGTAACTATATCCCATTATTGTTCATTCAGTTCATATGCAATTCTATTGTGAGATTTAAGTTTTATTCTCATTGCACTTTTACTCAAGACTTTATTGTGAGAAGTACAATTCCATTGAAATATCCATGGACTGTTGCTTGAGGGCTTTTTTTCTATATATGTTGTATGATTTAAATTTGAGAATGTCTGCACATGCATACAATGTAGCATATTTTAATGTATTCATTTATGGTAGTCATGTCAGACATAGATGGAAGGGTAAAATGTTTCTTTGAACTGGGTAATAAAAGATGACATGCTGCAAAGTTGCAAGGAACACCAGTCCATATCAACAAGTGCCATTTTACACCTCAGGTAAACCCAGCTGATGACAATAGATGTAAGAATTAGGACACAGAGCAGAAAGTCAATTATAGAGTTTTTGTATAGGCTTACTTTAAAATTGATGAGACCTTTTATCGCTGTGTAAGTCATTTAAAATACATTTGGGTGTATACATGCATATATGTAACATGTAACTATGATGCTTTCTATAAATGGCATCCTTAATAAGGTTTGTTGAATGAATTTTGTAGTAAATAGTGTTGCCAGGAGCTTTTTATTTCTGCCCTAAGGAACAGAAGTTGTATGTACACATATGACTTTCTGTATGTTTAGATGAATGATCATCTTCTGTTATGTATTACTCTGTGTTGTATGCTATGTTCTCAGTATTTCTTCCTGTTTGAAAACTGGTAGCACTTCTGGGAAGGAAAGAAGAGCTGGTGTTAGATTAAACCTGAAAACAAATAATGACATTTTATTTAGCTGTTATTTTCTCTTCATATTTTGCTATAATACAGTAACTGTTTATGTTCTTAGCTTTTACATTTCTTAATGCAGAAAGCAGCTCAGCCATTGTAGTCTCATTGTGGTGGATAGCCTTGGAGAGAAATCAAAGCTGAGTTATTCACTGCTAAAACTTACAATAATGCTGTAACCACCATTCTGGCCTTTTTTTTCTTGAAAATCAAGAGGACTGAATATTGCTTGACTTCATCTTTCTCCACAAAAAATAAGAATGTGAATTGTAAGTGCTGAGAAGACCAAACTACACTTGATGAGATAACACACATTCAGGCCCAGACTCACAAGGCATTTCTAAGTCTACATTCAGTAGATTTTAATGATTCCTAAATGCCTTTCTAAATATGGGTCATAATATTCTAGGAGCCAAAACCACATTTCTGGTAAATAGATAGATTTTGACTATCTCTGTGGAGCAGATGCTGGTCTCAATGACACCAGAAGAAATCCAAAATATCCTCTTAATCAATTATTGTCTACTTTGGATTTTTTTTTCTAATGTGAAATGGGGCAGTTTCTGATCTTGTACTAGCAAGTATTATGCATTGATTACTGATTTTAATTAGTGCTTAAAAAGAATGCAACATTACAGAAAGTCATTCATGTACAGATGAGGTTCTGACTCTCCATCAGATAATATTAGATGTATGGGGATAAACTTTGGTCTGAGTTATGTAAGTATAAATCTGTGTTAGCTCTATTGAAATCAATCTCATTTTTATAGTTTATATTTTTTATCAGTATTTCTGAGAATAGAATGTGGCTTGCATGTTTTTAGATGAAAAATGTAAAAGAAGACTCTAGAAACAGCATCTCTTTACTCCCTCATAATCTCACTTGGCTAAATTAAGTAAAGAAAGAGGGTTTAATCTTCTTTAAGTAGCTACTTTCATTGAAGTTAAACTGGTTTTATAAGTATTGAGACTCAATAAAACGGCTTTTTTACTTCTTTCTTTATTGCAGAAATTCTTTTTGTATTACAGAATATTTCACTCATATGCAAATTTATTTTTATTTGCCTAATCATTGCATTTTCATAGTTTCTGAATAACTCACAGAAGTGTTTCACTGAATTTCATGTGTGACTGACCTCTCCTACCCCCTACCTTCAAATCAAAGTATTTCAAACACATTTCCATTAATTTCCATCACTATTTTGTTCATTCTATTACCAAACAGCAGGAAGCAGAGAAAGGATAATAAATAGTCTGCTCTTCTTATGTGAGACAGCCTATAATAAAACAAATAATGATAGATTTTCTTTTATCTGACATTTATTCTTCCCCATCCACTTCCATACATATTCTAGTTTCTTTTGGTCACATACTGTAGTTTGTTTATCACTTTGTTTGTAAACTATGTGTAAGGCAGGTGCATATGTATAGAAGTTTAGCATGGATTCCAGTGATTTCCACCTTCTCACCACAATCAAGTTTTGACCTGTGTCATTCTGCTTGAATATAAAACAGATCTGACCATAAAAGTTTCCAGAGAACTTCTGCTCCCAGTCTACAGCATCATTAATACACACAGATTTTATTAATTTATTCCTTGTATACGACCCTGAAATTTAGTCCTTTGCATTCAAATAAGAGACTTCCAGCCACAATGTTTTTAGCCTTCTCAAAGGTCCATATGCAGCTGAAATATTGTGAGCTACTAGACTCAGTGATTTGAGCACAGTGGCTACAAAAATCTGGGGTATTTTAGCCACACGTCATCAGACTGCAGGAAATTCTGAATATTGCTATATTTGTTACTGTATTTTCTTTTTTACTTATTGGCTAATCACTAATGATTATAAATAGTTTATTTTTCTCATTTTTGATAAGTGATAAGGCTTATAAGTTACATATTCCACTGAAACAAATCTTTTTATCATTTTGTAATATGCCATATTGTTTTCTATTGAAAGATAAATTTTGAAAGATCATTTGTTGGTTAAAGTGCATCATAAGAGTTTATATTTAATTTTTATGTAAATCAGAAGCAAGGAACTTTAAAACATTTAGTCAAATGATGGAGAACCTATCTGCTTATGGTTGGTACTTTTTTATGTTGAAGAGCAACCCAGTTGTTATTCAATATGTCACATTTTTTCTAGGGAGATGATAAGAATCAATGGCATATATGCTAAACTTTATCATCTCAAATTTTTTTTTTCTGTATATGAAAAGGTAGAATGGAAAAAAAAGATGTGAGGTTCATATGTAAAGCATGGCAGTCCTACTCAGCAAAAGCAATGCAAGATATCGACATTCAATGTATGCTATGGGAAAGACAAAAAAAGAAAACTTCTTGCTGTGGAAAGATCCATATGAAAATCTTTTTGGTGATAGAGGAGGAGGAGGAAAAATTAACATCAATATTAGAGTTCAGTTGGGTTGGATCAGAAGTCTTGATGATGCATCTGGGAACAGAATAATGTAAATCACTGCAGGTATAATTATGAAGGTAATTGCAATGCAGTATAAGTAGTACCAAAAAATAAAATTAAAAAATTGCAAAGCAAATAAAATCATAAGCAGCCAAAAGACAAAAAGTTTGTGATAAATGGTTCATTTAGACCTGCAGTGCTGTGTGGGCAAAATTGGATTGCAATCATAGCCATTTCAAAAATGAAAACATTAAGAGAAAAGGAAATTGGACAGAAATGGCATGGAAATTACAGCCTTTGATCCATTTTTGAAGAACCTTTTATGAGACATCATTGTGAGTGGGCAGCAAATTCTTTCCAATCTCCTCTTAAAGCACTTGTGAAAGCTTGGAAACCATGAGACTGAAATAAATGTTTAAGCACAGATTGTGGGAGCATCTCTGTCTCTGCTGACCTTTTTAGCTTTTATAAGCAGCATAAAATTGCACTGAATGTTTAGTGCCATAATATTGAATGTATATCATATATGCAATTGTATTGAATATAGCTTAGCACAGTAATATAGAATAGAAACAGTGTTTTATGTAGTAGCACTAGTATCTCATTCATCTTCTGTTAATAATCAGGAACTATAGATGGGGCATGACTGCATGTTATTTTCAGAGATGTTAGATAGAAGTGCAGGTGGCTTTTGCAGCTTATGATTTTGAAGGCTCGCTTCATATGGGTCTCTGTCCAAACTTGCCATGTTATATTCCTGAGGAAGGCTATATCCTTTTTTTCTTAATAATGCGTAGTTTTGAACCTTTGGGGTTATCCTGCTGTCTCGAGGGAATTATGATTTCCTTTGAAATATGCAATAAATGTGGAAATTTAGTATATGTTCAGAGAAAAGGAGTAAATTGTTAACGTGAATAATATATTGTAATTGCCAAAGTGTAGCCCAGCTTGGCATTAGCTAAAATTAGATTAAGCTCTGAGGCTATAAAACAAAGATGATCATAGACTTGTTTAATCACTATTAAAATATCTGTAATTCTGTTGTAAAACATTAATATATGGATGTATTTGGCTTTGTTCCTTATTAAATACTAGTAATTAAAATCAAAATACATTGGGTTAGCTGTCCTGTTCTGTAAAATCTGAGCAATTATCTTTCAGATAATTGATTAGATTAGTTACTGTACATAAAATGTTCTTAGATTATTGTTGATGAAAAGAAATATGTTACGTCCTGATTTGAAGGATCAGGAATGCTGTCACGTAAAAGAATAAGCACGGTATTTTACATTTCAGTAAACAACAGCTGGATTCTTCCAGGAGTGCTGCTTAAATCAGATTCAAGCTGCCTGAAGCAAAATCCCTGTTTATTTTCTTTTTTTATTTGACTTGACTGGGTTCTGTTTTCATTAACATTTTCTATCTATCTGACCTTTTGAATTAGAGAACCTTTTTATTCTGCAGAAAAAGTCAAGTTTTCCTTGAGTTTGTGAAATTTAGGATCTCTTCTCTTTTTGATTTTTTGTAGCATTATTAAGGTGGAATATACTGGCCAGTGTATTCAAATAGAGTTTACAGGGAAAACGAATATAAAAGTAGTAAAAAATGTATTCTGATTTGTAGACCATTTATTTTACTTTTTATCTTCTTACTGGATTATTAAGTGGGAGTTGGAGATGGAGCTGTGGCTTGCCCTTGTGCTGCTGCTATTACTATTATTAATCATTTATATAGTTTATATATAGCTGCTGTTCACATCACAGGCAAATAAAAAATGTCATCCGTGCCCTGAAGTGTTTGTAATCTAAAATTAGACAAAAGAGTAACAAAAGAGATAACAGATAATAGTGATTGGCTCAAGGGATGGGAGGTTTGGAAGAATACATCATTGTTTTAATTGCTGCCCTCTTACCATATTCAGTTTGCAATGCTTGATTTTCACAGAATCACAGAATAGTTGCGGTTGGAAGGGACCTCTGGAGATCTAGTCTGGCTCTAGTCCAACCCCCCTACTCAAAGCAGGATCAGCTAAGCAGCTGGCTCGGGGTTGTGTCCAGTCGGGTTCTCAGCATCTCCGAGGATGGAGACTCCACAGCCTCTCTGGGCAACCTGCTCCAATGTTCAACCACCATCACAGTGAAAAGGCTTCTTATATTTAAATGGAATTGCCTGTATTTCAGTTTGTGCCCATTACCTCCTGTCCTGTCACTGGGCACCACCACTGAGAAGACCCTGATACCATCTTCCTCACTCTTCCCCCATCAGGTATTTACACACATTGACAAGATCCCCTGGAGCCTTCTCTTCTCCAGGCTGAACAGTCCCAGCTCTCTCAGCCTCTCCCCGTGTGAGAGATGCTCCAGTCTCTTAATCATCTTTGTGGCCCTTTACTGAACTTGATCCAGTAGGTCCATATCTTTCTTGTACTGGGGAGCCCAGAACTAGACACGGTGCTCCAGATGTGGTCTCACCAGGGCTGATTTTACAGAGAGTCATAGCAAGGGTTTTAAGTAACAGATGGGATAAGAGGAGGTTGTGATTGACATGTGAGTAGCAAGCACTTAAGAAAGGTAACAGGAGGAAAGTTTGCAAGAAAGAAGAGGGAATGAAAAAGGAAGAGTGGAGTCTGAACAGTGGAACAGAGAAAAGTCAATGAGGGAGAAAGCACAACTAATTGGAAGCAGCAAAATAAAGCAGAAGGATGAGATACATATTTTGGGAAGGTGAGTAGGAGGGTGAGGATAAGAGGAAGTAGCTAAAGTTTGACAAAAAGTTAATTGAAGGCAATGGGAATCTTTATTTCAGCAAATTCTGGTTAGAGAACAGGTTGTAGAAGTGGCAGTATTCTAGAAATAAGACAGACCCTTGTAAAGACTTCACATTTCCAAAAGTTCAGCCATAACAAGTGTGTCTGGGGCTTTGAATCTGCTTTCTTGGGTTGGTAGCTGATGATTGCTTTGGCAGCTCAGTGGGATGAGCTTGGAAGAGGAATCAGGTCTAATAACAGCTGTATCAGGAGGAAATTCTAATTTGCAGTGGTCATTCTTTTGGGGAAGAAAAATCTGCCCGGTTGTGGCTGAGAAGTCGATTGCTCAGATGTTCCAAAGAGTGAATATATATTAGTATATCTCTTCATAGCACAGAAAAGCTGCATGAAATGAAAACAGGGCCAAAGGGATATTTTTAATTCCCAAGTCTTCACTGGGAAGATAAAAGCCAAGCTTTGATATACTGCTTAAATTATACACATTTTTTACTGAGCCACTGAACTGTTAAGAAACTTAAATGGTCTTAATAAGGGTAGCACCAGATTTGTAGTGGGTTTATTGTGTAAGAACTGCAGCACATATCTTGTATATGGGTGAACCCTGAACTCTGGTAGGGCCATCCATCATCCCCCTTTCTGGGGGATTGTTTCCTTTTCTTTTTAAGTATTTCCTTCTTTTTTGTTGTTTTTATTTTTGTTTTACAACTAAATTGGAATTCAGTGCTAATGTGTGAAATACACACCAGTTACTTAGGTTTGCTGCTATAAACTTCTTCAATCCTAAATCTCCAAAAAGTGTTTAGTTTCTGTATTGAAATCTCTGTGTTAAGGAGTAGTGCTGCTATGGTCATCTCCATGCTGGAAATGATTAACATGGTAAAATGTCCAGTGCTAGGATGTCCATGTCAGGTCTTTGTTGAAATGCTGTGATAAAAATACCTATTTCATTTATTTTTTCTGGTTTATAAACGCCACAAATTTCTGCATAATCTTTGATTTCCAAAACATCAAAATCCTTTTCCACATAAAAAAGGAAAATCCCTCAAGCTTCTCAGTTTCCAGATGCCACATTCTCTAGCGTACATAGGCGTTTGTGTAGTATATCCAGGCAGTTGGCAAGTCAGGTCCCCTGTAAAATGGAGACGAGCGAAGAGAATGAATTCCAAAGGTTAGGGACAAATGAAATACTTGCCAATAGTACCTCTCCCTCCTTTCCTTCAGATAAGAGAGGTCTTGTTATATCATTTCTACTGAACCATAATAACGATACCATAAGTACAGATGTGCCTGTGTGTGAGAACAGGATCTCTTCTAGAACACAAGTGTAATAGCTGTAATAGGTATTAACATACATCTGCTCTCATAGCAATTAATAGATAAGTGGAAAAAGAATTCACAGATAACTAAGGCAATACTATTCAACCCAAGATTTCGTATACTTGTGTAGGATTATGGGCAATAGGGAATGAGGTAGATTTCTTAACCGTTTCTCATTTTCTCATATCTGGGGCTGTATGAAAGCATTACAGGTTTTGAATACAAAATGTGGAATTGCTTTAGTGGTAGCTGAAAACGTGTTGTGTTTTTTGTTTTGTATTGGGGAGGTAGTGGAGGTGATGGAGACTAGGGTCAAATCCTTTTTTTCCATTCTAACTAAAGTATTGTTTTATGTTAAGGGTTCTTACCTTCTTTTCAATTCAAGCAGAAAATATGAAAAATAGCTTCTATTACTATTCAGCAATATTTGTAAGGATGGTGAAAGAAAAGCTCATAAAAAGATATTTCTGAAGTCTTAACATACTGACTTTTTCATTACCATAGCAGGTGGTCATTTTCATATAAATGAAACTTGTAAATAGCAACCCACCTTTTTCACATAGATTCAATCACAGTGAGTACTTTGAAAGGCCAACTGCTTGGAAAAGCTTCTTTTTCATTCTCTCTCTAACCTAACAAAATGGATCTTAAAATCTTCTTTTTTATATACTGTTCATAGTCTAAGAGCAATAATATATAAAATGGTACTAAACTGCTTTATATTTTTTCTCATATTCTTTTCTCCTATCTTCTTCTTCATAGTTGTTACTAAAGCTATACATTAGCTTTTTACTAAAGCGATACTTAAAGCTTAAGCCAAAGTGAAATTTACTTTTTCTGTTCACATATATATAAAATACACTTTAAGTTTCTCACAGACTGATATTTACCATCGCTATGCTCTTCCCTTTCCTCACTTATATTTTCATAAGATTCACCCTTTTCTTTTGGGGTAATCATTATTTTCCAGTCTGCTGTATTCTGGGAAACAAATTACAGTGCGACACATGGCACCTCATAAACTTGCCAAGGGTTGGATTCATCCTACCTAATTTTAGATGTTTAAACCTTAGGCATCATATAAAAATATAAAAATCAGCTGAAATCCTATACACTTTCCTCTGCAGGTGTCCATTTCTCTCCATTCTCTATTCTCTTCCTAGTCAGCTATTGGCTCAAACTTGATATCTAAAGTCAAGTGAGATGAATCCTACTCTGCAGGTCCTCTGTGCCTTAAGAGTTCTAGTTAAAGCACTAATCTGTCTAAAGATTGTTAGAGTTATATGAAAAAGAGCCAACACAAAGTACTGATTACTAATGATGCTGGTATCATGTGTTTGAAGTATATTGCAAAAGTTTGTAGTATTTTGTGGAGTCCATAAAAGTTGAAATATTTCCAAGTAAAATGAAATGCTTCTTGGGAAAGCATTGTAAGATGCTGAGACAATATTTTAAATAGCAATGCTTAAGTACAGCTTAGGGGAGAAGAAGTACAGCTTATCCTAGAAATACAGTATTTAACTTGTATGCCTCTAGGACCAACAATGAAAGTAAATACTGCTCCTAGTGGGATTTCCTAGCTGAACAGTGTCTAAAGAAATTGTTCCCCAAGATGAATTTACAAAGATATTACTGGTATAACCAAGTGGAAGCACTGTCTTAGCTCAGTAGTAAAACTGCTCACTTCAACTCTTTAAGTTCTGCTGAAGAAAAACAGGTAGAATAACATGAAGAGTTTGCATGAAATTGGTCAATTTAACTGGGGGTTCTTCTAACTCTTCAAATCTATCCTTGGGTCTGGTAACCTGCTGGCAGACAAAGACAGCAATTTAAGTCCTTCTCATTTCAGATCCTTTTAAACACAGCTGAAGCAAGCTTCCTCCATGAATGTCTGTTCTGTTGCATTTATCTTGGTGGGAAAGGTTTCTAAAGCAGTGTGTATCTGTTGGGCTTTGTTCAAGGTGGCCAATATACAGAGTAATTAAACTTCAGTTTCCCTGTGTAATGCACTATGATTGAAATTGCTAGCCTAAAACTACTGAATTCTATGCTAAGCACACTGGCAAGGGTACAGTTGTTGGAACACATTAAAAAAAAGAAAAGTTAACCCAAGTTCATGATGGCTTAGAGATTACTTTGACACACAGTTCATATCTTTTTAAAATTACTGTTATTAAGCCCAACTGCTGATGGAAAATATGTATGCATTAATTAGTACAAGGACCGATAAGCATATTAAATCAGGCACATTATTTTTTGCATATAAATTATGATATTACAGAAGAAAGGTTGTTGAGCTGGACATACAAGTGCTAATAGTGCTGACAGTGATTTGTAAAACAATTTCTATAATGAAAAGATGTTGAAGTTTATGATAAAAGGCAGTTTCAGGAGTAAGCATGTAACAGTAAGGAACCTACCTTCCTTTTCTCTGTTTTCACACTTCCTCATCATATACCTTCCTCACCGTATACCACCGTCCCTTTCTGCAACAGCTCTATTTGTACTATTGTAGCATGAGTTACGGCATCCGAGTCCTCCACACTGACCCTAAATAAAGATTCTGTAATTTCATTTCAGATATTTTGGGGGCCTTTTTTTCAGAGGCATGAATGAGCTTGTTTCAGTGCCTATGACAGGAAAGACTGAGATTATTCTATTTTGCAATTTCTCACTACAAACAGAGCATGTAACTCTATTATGCTTTCCAGTTAAATAACTCATACACTGTTACTTGAACTACAGAGATAACTGTAAGTTTCTTATTCCTCTCACATAAAGATTTACTGAAAACTAAGCCACAGGCAGCTTTTAATATTACATTAACAGCATTTCACATGATTCTTAAGTCAAATCTTTCAAACCTTTCTACAGAAGTGTAAAATAATATTGATATGTCACTAAAGAACAATATCACTGATTTATATAAAGTACTTTGAGCGGAAATGGTTATGTTAAAACTAATAGAAAGTCAAATATGTCTGTTCATATTATTTACATGTTTATACAATTTTCAACTCAAGCCACATCTAGAATATTTTGCAGATAACATGTTACCATTTACTTTATGGAAATTCTGTCTACATAAGAATTGTTGCTTCATATTCTCTATACAAAACAAGTGCTACTTAAATAAAGCTGCCTATTCTGAATTCTTGAAGTTAAGCACACAGACCTACAAGGAAGCTGCCTAAATAAGACACCTGCTTTGTAGTGGAGGTGAGAACCCAAGCTGCCATTAATCCAAAGCAGTTGCGTGTGTGCAATGGCTCTAAATATTACGTCCTCTACTTATCTCCCTGTTCTTTGGCAGTCAATTTGAAAATCGAACTATTTTGAAAATTGATTAAAATATCAGTTTAGGCTTATGTTCCATAACCACTTCTCCTTAGTAAACATCATGAAATGACAAGCTGGTGAATCAGTACAGCTGGGGCATGAAACACTATAGTCTAGAAATTCCACGTCTGAGGATAACCTCTACCTTTCTTCCCGACAGAAGGATTGTAGTAGAGAAAAATAATAATACCCCAGAACAGCAAGCTTAAAGATTAAATATTTTGCATTTTCGGATATACTTTATTATGTTAAAATTCATTTTAAACAAAATAAACTGCTTAAAATACATCTTTAATTTAAAATAATGTATTTGAGTAATGAGCATGGATAATTCACATGAGTTTTCAGAAGTGGTAACATATTTGGGAATTTTTTGTTTCCTTTTTAATTTATCATGCCTATTTTCATTTCATATTGCCTGTGGTTTTTTGAGAACTGTAAATAATTTAGAGATGTCCTAGATTTAGAAGAAGATGTTTTAAAAATCTATGGTTTAAAGTGTGCCTGGGAAATGCACTTTATTATGCATAAAAATTATTTTCTTACTTTCATATTAAAAGGTGATTCGAGCAATGGCAGAACATTAGTCTGATGCCAGTAATATACAAGGATTTAGAAGATATTTTGATGGAAACAATAATTAAGGACATAGATGTAATGGAAGCCCACATGTAATTACCAAAGATAGAGCATGTCAGACTAACCTGATCATGTTCTTTGATGAAATAACTCTCTCTTCTCAACAAAGGAAGTTCAGTAGATTTTATCCGTATGGACTTTATTGCATTTGATATGATAGCACATAAAAAAAGGTCTTAGTTATACTGTAAATCTATACAAAAGCTGTAAGGTGATTAACGAACTGGCAAAAGGGGGAAACATTATGATGGTCTGTGTTGAAAGTTATTAGATGGGGAGGAGGTTATTAATACGGTTCTTAAAGGAATTTAAAGTCTTGGATCAATATTATTCATTTAACAACTTGCCCCAGAAAGTCAGGAAAAGAAAGAAATTTGCTCATGATACAAATTTTGAAAGTGTCGGCAGCTTGTGGGAGGAATGGGATATCATTCAGGAAGAGGGATGCAATTGAAGAGAGGATCATTAGAAACTGATGGTATTTATTACTACAAAATGAAGGGTAATCAATGACAAAAAAAGTCTTCCCTGTCTGGGATCCCCTCCCCTGAAAATGACAAAGAAGGAATGAAAGATCAGTTGATGGGTGACTAAAGACACCACCATGGAAAACTGAAAGATTCCTAGGAATGATTGGGCAAGATATTGAGGTGTGTTACTTTAATAAGACATGGGTAAAATTCCAGTTGGAATACTGTGTACAGTTCTTGTCATCGACAGATGGGAAATAAATCCATACTAGAACAGATGCAGAGGGGGGTTATTAAAATGGTGAAAGAAGAGGGAAACTCATTGCATAGGCAAGAGCAGTTAATGATCAGACATCTGTCAAGGTTGTCTTAATAGCCAAGGGTTGCACAGGGACCTCAGAGGTGCCAGCACACACTGGAAAATAAGCTTCAACAGACCTCAAATGGAGCATAGATATCTCATGTTGTGTTTGAATCCCTGTGCTAAGTTTTCTGTGTTCCTTAATATTCCTTAATATAAGAAATTATATGATACCACCTTTCTACCAATTTTTTAATCTTAGCTTAATGCCAGTTCTTATAAACCCCACATAAAACATTTTTTTTCTGTTTTTGTGATTAAGCAGTGTCTTGGTCTGTCATTTTAGCAGCTCACAGCAGTGAACAGGTATCTCCACATAGTGCTGCACCAAGATATTCAGCATCTACCAAAACGGTTTCCTTTAGTGACCTACCAAAGTTCATGAGAGTTTTCTGTGATGAATCATTTCTGTGATAGGGTTGAATCTAAAGTCCAAGACTAGCATTTCAGTGACTGATTGATTCTTTTTCTGATTTCATTTATGGTGGTTCAAATCAGGCATAACTTCATTAGCAAAAAGATAGCAGTAGAAAATCCCTGAGAGTTCAGATTTACCCTTTCTAAGTCCAAAGTGCTATTCAGCCTGACAGTATTATTTCAATGTTTTTGTAAGGGGCTGAATAGTACAGCATTCAGCTAAGTGATCAAGGGAAAAACTGCATTATTGTATGTTGAAAAAATATTCTCTCTTCTAAAAATATTCTCTTCTAAAAAATTGCATTTTAGAATAATGTCAGGTTTCATATATGGGGCTAGATTTTGGAGGAAGAGGTAGTCCAGTAATTTATTTATTTAGATAATTACATTGAGCTGGGCCTCCTCCCTATTATTTGTTGTTGAAGATTGCTCCAGGACTACAAACTCAATATGAATCACACTGTGCAGCTCTGGAAATGCCATATATGAGTCAATATTTGTGGTGTAAATCTGTACAACTCCAGCCAAATTTTCTTCCATTAGGGCAAATACTTTTGAAAAAGGATTGAAATTCAGCTGGTATAAAAGGTTATATCAGACTGAACCACTTGGGCCAGTCCCTTAGCTGGGGAGATGCTGCTGGATAAAGGACAAGGAAAACCAGAAAAATAAATAATGTTACACAGATAATTGACCCTTGCCCTGCTTCTTTATATGGGGAGGGCCTGCTGCTATTTAAAATGCTTGCCTTCATCTGGTAATTTGAGTTGGCTTCACAGATCTTACAAAGTTATATTAGCTGGGGAGCTTCCCCAGTGTTAGGTGCATAAAGCCAGATCTTCAAAGTCACATATAATAGCATAGTAATGTTAATATGCACATCACATGAAATGTTCAGGGTGCTACTCTCAGACATAGCACTAAATTTTCAGCAGATGTTTAATTCATTGAAAATTGCAAATTTGGAAATTACTGCTGATAAAAAAATCCCTCCATCTATTATAATGACTGGCATTTCATATACGAAGGGTTGCTAGGGGGCTTTTTCTGTTTGGAAAAGACTCAAGATACTTGTTTTATCTAATCACCTCTTCTCTTGTTTTGATGTGTGTGGAGGTTTTGTTGTCATTGCAGTGTTCAGGAAATGAAGTATATATGGATGATTATCTATCTTCATCTAGGCATGCATTGCTATCTGAAGTAGCTTGATACTTTCCTGAAGCTTGCCTTGGAATTTCATTCCTTCCAGTTTTCTTTCTAAAATATCAAATACAAGTTTCAAACCCTGAAAAATACTGCTAGAGTGGTCACTGTTGTAAGTCTTTCTAAGCTCTTCATTTCCCTTCAAATTTGGATCTCTTCACTTGTCCTGTATGTGTTGTGAGTTCCCAGGCAAAGTCATTTTATTAAGCTTTTAGTGTCATTGAGTTGAAGAACAGCAGCTCAGGCCCTCTGCCAAATCAGTGTTTTGGGACTGAAATTGCCATTGTTTTTCTTTGTTGGTAAAAAAAAAAAAAATGTTCAAAGTTGAAGCCAAAGTCTTTTTTTATAGAATAAGTAATTATTCTGGCATAATTTGCAGTTTGTACATTTTGCATAAATTTTCTGAGAACAGAGCAAGATGGGTTAGAGTCCTAAAAGAATCCAGATTCTATTTTTGTGGTTTATTTCGGCAGTAGTTTCTCTTGGTTTTTAACTGAGAACTCCTTGCGGGGAATAAGGTTTGTATATTGTGAACTCTCTTGTATGATGCCATATTTAGGCTTGCAAGAAGCCTCATGTTTCCAGTGCTAGACATTTTAATAGCTGGACGCAAAATCTCTTACCCTTGATGAAATAGTATCCTGTGTTTCTGCATATGTAAGGACTTTTATCCTCATATTGCTACACTTCACATTACTATCTGGAGGACTGACTATGGAAAAAACAGTATCACACCCTTGAGTGCTTGCTGTATATTAATATCTCACTTAAGCATTAAACCCATGTTTACCTCCAAGTTCTGAAGATGTTGTGCTGCCCTGCTACTTATTACAGAAAACTGAGACATCAGAGATGCTGAAATTTGAAGGAGAGGAAATGTGCTCACGAGGAAACTGCATCAGACAGCATTTTAAGATTTGTCTCAATTTCACTGTGCTGCTGATTTTGCTTATTTGTTTTTATGTTCCTACTTTATCTTTCAGCCTAACATTTTTGTTTTATATTGACACTTATAAGCTATGGTGGTACAATATTTGGATGTAAAGATACTGGAATGGGAAATTTGGGAGTTAGTTTTTCCATAATACTCTATACAACACTGATAAAGTCCCTAATTTTCTGTGCTTCAGTTACCCATAGAAAACAGAGGTAATACTTCCCTGCTGCCAGCCGTCCTATTTTCACATTCCCCCTCTGGTAAGAGAATACTCAGAATAGTTAGCTTAAGGGAACTCAAGACACTCACGTGGTAGAAAGTAATCCAGCAAATTCAGAATCATAAGAAAAGGGAGGATTTGCTGCTTGTTTATAAGTGATTTGTTGCATTTATATACCATGCCAGTATGAAAAACTCTAGCTGGCTTTGGTTTAGCATTTAGATGTATATATCACAGTACGAAGTAATGAGGGCAAATTTGGATGAATCCTGTGATTGTGCGTAGCAGGACAGAAGGTACTGGAGCAGTCACTTCGTGATTTGCCTGAGCATATAATTGTTTTGCAAGATCAGGATTCACCTGTCATATCTATCAATATGTGGAGGTGGGAAATCAGGTGAAAAAATGGAGCGTTCTTTTCAAAGAAAATTATTTTTGCAGTATAATGGAAAACATATAGTATGCATTTTCAGTGTGGATCAAAAATATACATCCTTCAGAGAAAAGCAAAGAGCAAAGCTTGCTCTGGTTCAGATATACAGCCAAAATAAATATAGGAAATTTCAAAGAGAGACGTTGGCTGCAAATGAGAAATTCCTGTTGTGAGATTGTGAGTTGTTGCCTTGAAAATACAAGTGAGAAAAATCAAGGAAGCCATGTAAGTTAATCAACAATCAAATGGAAAAGTCAAGAAAAGTGCTTGAAGAAGTTGTTTTCAACGTCTCCTATAACACAGTGAAAGCCAGTTATCATCTACCCCTTCTTCCCTCCCCATGCCCTGCCAAAAAACCAATCTCTTTCCTCAAAACATAAGTCTTCTTGGTTTTACAGTTAAGACCAGCAGATTCAGAATGATCTGCAGGAATGTATGTGCTGGTTGTAAAGGGATGAGGAAGAGACAGAGATTTTCGGACCACACAGGGGCTGCAGGGCGAGTTTGGTGGGGAGGGCCTTCATGGAGGCCTGGGAGGCCCACTGCCGTGGCTTGCGGCTTCCTGCCTATCCCCAGTATATGCTCTAATCACTGGCTGCTCGGGCAGGGAGCAGAAGTATTTCAAACTTTGCAAGAAAGGACTTTGAAGTTTGTCAAATCCATCTCAATGTGAAAGGGGGAAATTTATGCTTGAAGTTTTTTTTACATGAGAAGGGAATTGCTTCCTGCTCGGCACTAGGCAATTTGAGATTGTAGGTCTCAGACACGTACAAACACACTTTCATAGTGTTTAACTGCAGGGTTTGGGTTGGAAGCACTTCAGAGGAATATCTGAACATTCCCACTGGATATTTAAATAATACAGTATTGAGATTTTGTCTAATGTACGTATTTGTGTGTGTATTTTTACCAACCTAGTTTTAGCACAAAGATAAATGGAAGGCATCCTTTTAAAAAGCTACTAGCTGGGTAAGAATTAGAGCTGTAGTGTCAACGACACACTGTTGTTCCCTTCGTATCTTTGAACGGCTTTGCTGCGCCAGCCCCGACCTCCACGCAAGGCCCTGGAATACTGGGGGACCCCGCAGCGGCGGCAGCACCCGCTGCACACAAATGTCCACGCCAGCCTGCCTGGCTGCTACGCTGCTCTCTGAAGATGCGCACCTACTCTTGGATCTTTCCCTTGTTGTCTAATTATGTTGTCTGGTGAAACAACTAAAATATGGCAAGAGTAATTAACAAAAGAAAACAGAATTTTACTCCTCTTTTTTTTTTTTTTTTTCCTCCTCCTCAGCCTGCTGGGAACAGATCCACAGCCATGGGCTGTAGCTGACCCACTTTATAAACTGTACAGCAAAAATGACACTGAGGTAACTAATGCCATCTGCTGACTACAGTAGCCTTGCCACCAGGATAGTCAGCCTCAAAGGAAGCTTACAGGGGTAGCAGTGTTAAAATATTTAGGCGATTACGTGTACCTCTTTGATTAAATGTAAGACGGGCTTGCGAAGTTAAACCAGGTGCTTCAGAAATCATGATTCATTTCTGTCAAGTTTGTTCTACAGCAGCAGGACAACATCTGCCAAGAAACCTAAAATAATCTGTTGTTAGGAAAGCCTTCCAATAACCTGATTTTCAGAACTGCTGAGTACCTTCTCTCCCATCGTCTTCAGTGAGATTTGTGCATTCTCAGGATCTCTGAAAGTCTGTGCTGATACCGTTTTGCTAAAAATATATGCTGTAACTCAGTTAAAGCGGGGGAAAAAAGTGCCCTTTCTTTTTTATCTCTACTGATCGCTTCAAAGAGTTGTACCCAACTGTGCTGTAAAGCTGATTGTTTTCACTTCACAGGTGAGACTGAGCATTTTATTTTTGGTACCTCAATATGCATTAAAGACATAATCGGTATTAAGTATGTCTGTGATTTATGATATCTGCAAATAGCCACTTAATTTAAAATATCTTTTTCTGTGTTTAAATTAACAGATACTAAATTTTATTTTGATAGTTTTAATGCAATATACAGAGAAAATTTGCATTTGAAGTAAGATCCTGCTAAAAATCATTCAGTGAGCAAGTTGGATTACATATAAGATATCAGCAGCCTCCAGGTTAATAACAGAGAACATTCTCTCTAATAATGAATAATCACCTCTACACAGTAAAAGCAAATCAGCGTGCTCAGCTCTTTTCTTGGACAATTAAATTATAAATCAAAGTATCATTAAAGGAGACAAGGTACTTCAGTATGTTTTCAAGCGAGGGGGTGTCACTTCTCTGTGTTCTGAAATGTTAACACTTCTGAGGCAAAATCCAGCTGGTTTTGTAGGGCTTGATAACTTTATAGAAAGAAATGCTACCTCTTGTCAAAGTGCAGCGTATCTGTCCTAGCCGGCATCCATCCAACAAAATGCTCATTGGATTAAATCAGAGAATCTCTGTTTATTTGGGTTTCTGTGGCCAGCTTCTGGCCTTTTTTTCCATGCACCCAAAATATCCACAGCTGACTTCTGGGACTCCTGCAACTTTGTGCCCTTCTTCCTATTCCGCAGTGGAATGGCATCATTTGTGCCCTATCCGTGGCCTCTGGATCACTGCTTCAGTCTAGTTTTCACACATAAGCAGCTTCAAATTTGATGGAAGTTTGAGTAGTATTTAAACTTAACTGGTCAAAAGGGGTCATTTATGAGGAAACATGGTCTATAGCTAATTTGTAGATAAAGGAACATGATGTTGTTATATAATAGGATGCTCAAATTTCTTATTACAGATCTTTCATTCTGTTTAATTATTTTACTGTAGAAGTTTTTCACACAGATGAGAACAAATTAAAAATATATATGGTTGTAATAAAATATTCTATGCTCATTGTTAAGATGTTTTTCACCTCTCAAGGTTGTGATTGTTAAGTACGTTTAAAATGTACAGTACATGTTACGGACAATACAACTGAGCCGTATGCATATTGAATAGCAGAATAATAGCAGTCATTTCTGTTTTTCCTTTAATAGCCTAGAATAAAATTCTTTTTAATCCACCTGTTGCCGTATGAAGGAGATATGTTTTGTTTTCCATGTCACTGGATTGTACTGTTTCACAGAAGTTTACAAAATAGCAACTCAGATCAGTCTTGAATTGCTTTTGTATGAGCAGTGAGCTTCTGTTGCTTTTGGATTAAGATGAGGATTTGGACTCCAAGGCCTATGAATAAGTAAGGTTTACCTAAGGCTAGGTAGGACAGTTATGACACTACTTGCAAAGAGAATTCTATACAAACCATGAATTGCAATTTTTCTGTAGAATTTTTAAATCAGTCAAATGGCTGTGTAATTTTCTATTACATTTTATGGTGGTTCTGAAACTGTGATGAACGTCTTTAGGAGGGGACTTTTTTCTCAGTTATGTTCCATGGGTTCTAAGAATATTTTCTATAAAAATTACTGTTCATTTTATTCCTTTTATGTTTGATTGGACCTTGTCTTTTAGAGATTGAGGATGCATTTATTTAAGCCTGTCAGAGAAATATATATATATATATATATGCATATAAATGGTAATTATATGTTTTTTTTACCAAGAGACTATACTTTATGGGATTTTTCCTAAGCAGAAAGCATTTTTTGGAGTCAGATACACAATAGTTTTGTTGCTTTTCTGTAAAGTTAAAATGCTATCTAGTGTTTGCTGAGGTTTACATTAAGTTTTGGTTTTCTAGCACTGCTGAGAAGATTTGTTCCACACTGTTTTAGTATATAAAGACAATATAGTATGGGTATGAGGAGGGAAGTTTGTTGTTTGACTGGTTATGTTGTTGTTTTGTTTTTGTAAAATTGTGTTGTTTCTCTAGTCAAGTTACATTCAAAACATTTTCTCATACTCACAGGAGAGATATAGCAGAAAATATTGAAAGTCTCATTGCAACAATATATACAATAGTCAACTCACTATTGTTTGCTGTATCTAGGTATTTATTAACGGCCATGTTACAAACTGTGCAGCATGTACAAGCACAGGGATTTTACTAGCTGACATAAACTGGGGTACTGGTTTCAGAAAAAAGCTGTTTAATATTATGTGATAATGGCTGGCTGGGAAAGATGAAGATTATGCAAGCAGCCTTCATGAAGAAGTTGTATTTGTAAATAGAATATGAAAGCCCATTTTGAATTACTTCATAAAATTTGATGGCTTCAAAATAACCTTTGTTCCATACAAACTGGTGGTCTTGTTTTCTAGAGGCGTGGATTAGAGCAGGATTGCTCTGCAGGTAGGACACACACATCAGAAGTGGGTCACAAGGATCATCCCAGCTAATGGGCAGAATGCAGCAAAAATTCCCCCACCTCTGTGACAGAGCTGGAGCCCGGGATGGGAAAAGCAAAAGCAACACATCCCTCTCCGCTCTCCTGCTCTCACTGTTTCTACTACTTCTCTGGCTGCAAGCCTGCACCCGTGTGTGCTTTCTGCACCTAAACCACCCACGCGTGGGCCCCGTTTCCACCAGTTTTCATTCATATGTGCTATGCTAAGATGATTTCCGAAAGATTCCTCCTGTAGGTAGTGCACGTTACCATGTGGACTGGGGAGGGAGTGAGCAGGTGGGTTTGTTTCCAGATGTGCCCGGGGTGTTGAGAACCCATGAGCCCAAACTGTGATAAACTGAGACCAGACCTGCAGTTTGGTTGCGTCAGGGCTGGTGTCACTAGATGGTGCTACTGAATGTTTTGCCCTGGAATTTGAAAAGAAAATGCCATGTTGCTGTTGGCTGTCTCCTGTGGTTTCTCCAGTGCTGTGTGCAGAGAAACAACAGGCTGGTATCTTCCTTAGTCTTTCTAATTAGCATTGCTCCCTCAGAACGAGGTGTTAGTGGTAGAACTCAAATTCCTTAAAGTCAGTCTACTGCTGGGGCGCCTGCGCCCACTTCGTTCCAAAGTCCATGTGGCTGCACGCAAGAAAAAGGAGTTAGAGGGAACATACCAAGGTTTGTGGCAGATTCTTCAGCCAGCCTAAGAGTCTATTTGGCAATGGAAAGGGAGAGATGCTCCATCTTGGGAAGATTTAAAGCCGAGCACAAGTCTTTGTAGTAGCCCCTGGAGGCATCTCCTGCTGTCCTTTGACTCCCTTGTGTAGATGCCGTTGTAATAGGCATTAGGAGTGAGGAGCATGCCTTCATCTCTTCTCTCCCTCTTCCCTGGCCCTTTTCCTCTTTTATCAGGAAAGCTGCCCCCCAGGACCCTGGAGAGTGGAAAGGTGCTTGCTGAGGGGCCGCTGAGCAGGGCATGTGGTGACTTGACCGAATTTTGAGGTAGTCAGTCCAAAGGTTCTTACCTCTGCCAGAAGATGTCAGAAATAAATTATGATTTCTCTTTATTTCACTTTTTAGATATATAGTCCAACATGTTCAACAATAGTGTGCAATAAGAGGGATCAAAATAAACTTTACACTTTTTAAATTGGAAGATCTGTAGAATATATTCCAAGGATGGCAATTAGTATACGTAGACTAAATGAGATAGCCTCAGTATTGTGTACTTTTTTATTTATTCATTCCTTCCACTTCTTACTTTCCTTCTTGTGACCTGTGACTCATTATTTTTTGCATTCTTTTTTCCCTCTTCCACATTTTGTCTTTTCTCTTAGAGTCTGTTCTCTCACTTTGTTCTTCTTTTTTGCTTTTCTGTTCTGTCTCCTAAATTGCACTCAACAATCACACCTCTCTGTCTATCACCTTCTTCCATGACTATTTTATTACTTCTAGCACTTTTTAAGTAGTTTATTCTTCTTTTTCATCCTTTGATAGGTACCTCTTTCAGGATTTCCTCTTCCTTCCCATCGTAGGCCTTTTTAGGTTAGCATTTTCCCTGCAGATTTGTCTCCTCCCTTTCAGCATTAGTTACTGAATTCCCTCTGCAGTAGGAAGAATGGGGGCAGACAGATACTAATTCGATCCCGAGGCAGCATCACCTGTAAAGGAGGAGAAGGAAACCTCGCATCTGAATTTAGCCCAGGCTTTTCTTTCTCCTGTTGGTACTGCTGGTGTCAGAGGAGGGAGCTGACTTCAGAAGACCGAAATGCCAGTCTGAAACATCAGTTAAGTCAAAGAGGAAAACAGCACTAGCCCTTTTAAGTGCTCACTGAGTGTAAATGTTAATATTGAGCTTTGTGAGATACAAAGTTGGGGGATTTAGAGACTCATTGGTTTCTTAAACCATGGCCATTACTATTTAATTAGTTATTTCTCTTACCAGAAGTTGAGATCCGCTTTTGCTCTTTCTAGCATTTGATTGCTACACTCCACAGTCTTCTTATCCAAAGTTTGTTAATAAATATTACATAACAGCAGATAGTGGATGATGTCCTCTAGTGGGGTGCACTGAATATGGAAATACTGCATTAGACTCCACTGCTTGACTTAGTCAAGTCTTCATTTATTTTGTGTATGTTGTCTGAACTTAGTGTGCCTCTTCTTTCTCCTCCCAAGGAGGAAGTGAACAGTGAGTGAAAATCTCTCTAGCTTGTCAGAGCAGGTACAGCTGAAAAAGCATCATCTGGGAATGCCTCTTCCACATACTATCAGTCCTTGTATGAGGACTATGTATGTACGGTAGGTGTGTAGATATCCTAAACAGTCACTTGGAAACCTTACTTAAAAGTCATCCATTTCAGCTTGGGCTTTTTTTTTTTTTTTTTTTTTTGATCAAGCTTGTCATGATAAAGAAAGCTGTGGTTAGGTCAGAAAAATTATTTAGCTTCAGGTAATAAAATTATTCTTCAGCTTTCGATCGTTATTTTCCATTCTGTCACTCCTGTGCCTTACAACCTCTTCACAAAGCCAGGCTCCTGAGGTGCCAATAGCAGGCACTGGGAGGAGGTTCAGTAAGCAGGGCCTAAAATAACACTTAAAAAGTAGGCGCGTTATGGAGAGAGGACAAAGATGATCATAGGTAGCAGCTGTACAAGGCAAAACTGTATTTCACAGTAATTGTACTGGCCTACTTGTGTCATCATAGGCTCAGTGCCATCCAAGATGCTCTCAGTAGCTCTCTACTTTCTTTTGAGATACTCTGTTTCTCTATCAATCTCTTGGCAATGACAGCAGATGCTCTCAGGACTAGTATGATGTATCCAAATTAAGGAGAGAGTGCTGAAAAATAGGAAAAAGTCTAATAAGATCATCAGGGGACTGGATAACTGGAATTTTACAAAAAGAGAGTAAGAGAACAAGCTTGTTAAATTAGGAAAAAGAAGAATGAGAAGAATATTGAAAAATATTGTTGATATAAATACTAGCAAGGGCAAAATACTATAGAAACTAAAAGAAAAGGCTGACCGTGAATAAACTTAGGTTAGAAGTTAAAGGAAGATTTCCAACCATTAGAACAATGATCCAGATCCAGGAACTATCTTCCTGTAAGAGTAGGAGAAGAAACAACCTGAACTGAATTTAAGAAGAATTTTGACAAATTTCCAAAAAGGACTGTATTGCACTGTTGCTTGCAGTAGTAAAATACTGGAATTTCTGGCTTTACTTGCCTTATCTCCCAGGTAACTTTCACTTTGGGCTACATTCTTCAAACACTTAAGAGTTTTTTTTAATTTTTATACTATTTGGGAACATTTTTCCAAAATGCCTTTTTTCAACACACATGCATCATCGCTTATAAAGAGTGTTCTGGGGAATGTTTTTTGTGGAAGTCTGTTTTTTATGAAAGCACACATTTAACCCTTTTCATTTCACCCTCAGCAATTTTCACAGTTGTTTTAGATTTTCTAATGGATAAGTGGGAGGTGCTCTGTTCTACCAGTTGGGGTTATTGTGGAGCTGGTACAAAAATGGACAGCTTTTTCTAGAAATCAAAAAAAATTTGCTCATCCATAGCATCATAACCATCTAACACAATAGACTGAGTTCTTTAAGCACGGGAACAATGAGCTAAGCTTTCATAACTCTGTGAAACAATCATTCTTGAAAATAGCAGTTTTCAGAAGATTTATTTGTTTCCTTTTGCTTGTGTTTTGCTGTAATTAGGATGAGCATTGGTTAAGCCCATCCACACATTCAATGAGAAGCCATGTTCAAAAAAATGAGTACTTTACTTCTAGACTATACCTCTAACAATCCTCAAACTGGAGCTCCAGTGCAAGACCCTATTTCGTCTGTCATTGTCACTGGGTTGCCCTTATTATATTGATATATTCGGAGACTTCCTGCATTTAAAAGACTAAAATGCTGCATCGTATTTTGCTACTATGTTTTCCTTTCATTTACATTTTTTAAAATGCCTTGGAATTTTGTCACAGTGCCTTCATGCATATGCATCACATGCCACTGCAGAAGACAGAACTCTTTATTTTTAGAACTTATGAAAAATGCATCCAAACTTCAAAGATGAATTAGAAATCAAGTTTTATGATTAGATATTTTGGGATTCAAATCATATGAGACCACTGGAATGTAGACAATAAAAAGGGTGCTATTAATGTATTTTTACAGAGAAAAAAAGATTTTGCAGAAATCCCAAGCAGTCTTCTAGGCATCCAGGAGACAGAAAATACATATGTGAAGCTAAAATGACAATTAGACTGCCTACAGTTTGTAGCTCGTAATAGTTTTAGTATGATTGGCTATTGTTTCTGGCCTGATATATCACTAAGCATGTGAAGTGTCCTGGAATAATCTATGTTCTGTATATCAGAATTCACTGAATCACAAACAGAATGACATAGTGTAACAATTTAAAAATTATCTGCAGGCATAGATAAAATTTCAGGGTTTAACTGCTTTACTAATACGTTTATAATAAATGTGACATTATTAAATAACACAATCATTATTAAACACCACAATAACATAATCTTTACTGTAAATATGTATTTTAGTGCCAGGTGAAAATTCACTATTTGTAAAGTTGGAAATGTTTTATTAATTTTCAGCTGTCAGAAAATTACAAATATAAATTCTGTACAAATGAATGCTTTTAATTAGGAATTTAACACATTAAACAAATAGCACAGCCCATTAGTAATTTGTGCTTACTAAATTTGGCAGTATTTTGTATTACAAATATTTCATCTCACTTCTCAAAAAAAAATTCTACAGATTCTGTTATGAAACCTGTTGTGTTTCTAAGCCTATTGGAGTGAAATAATGGATTACAGGGAGCTAGTAGTATAGAAAATAAACAGCATATTACTGAATAGAAATTATAATATTCAAAAATTTGAAATGTAATCAGCTTGAGATGGACAAGTAGGAAAGTCAGAATTGTATTCTCAAAGGTAGAATTTGCAGACAAATAAACATTTACACTTGTAGCCTTGTTCTTGGTACCTTTAAGACTTTTATTTTACTGTTTTCAAGGGAAAAAATCCGAGGTTGTTGTATTTCTGAAGATGTAAGATCTTTGAACTTTGTCCAATGCCTAGAGCTTGTGGAATTCATAAACTTCACCATTTGAAAGTGATTTGCTCTTCGAATGATTATGCAGTATGCCCAAGAAAGTTTCTCTTCCATGCTTAGAAACTGAACCCACAAAAAAACCCTGCAAAAACCCTTTACAAAGAAGGTTTTCTCTGGTCAAAACTGTCTCTCTCTGGGCCAGTTCATTAACCAGTATATGGTTGTCTGCTGAGAGCTATGCTCATTTACAAAACCTGCATATTAACTGTAATATTTAATTAGTTCTCACTCACAGTTCTTATAACTCTTCCCAGAGTAACAAAGGTGACTACTGCACACACAAAGAATCATGTTTTCAACTACTTACAGTTTATTCTCTGTAAACAGCAAAATATTTCATCAGATATACCTTAAACATTTCAAATTTGCTACATTCTGCAGTGTTTTAGTTGCGCTCACAAAATATTGTCTTCAGGCATTTAAAATAGGAACAGTGATTGAGTGACTAATGGGTAGACGTTATTTTCAAACATTAACTCTTCCTTTTTCATCTGCTTTGTATCCATACCTTCCTCAATAAAAATAAAGCATAGCAAAAGAATTCCACACCAGACAATAAGAAGGGAAAGTTTCATTCAGATGAAGTGATGATCGGCAAGAAAATATGAAAAAACTCGTGTAGTTAGCCTTGAACATAGCAGGCATTGGTGGTGACCATTAAAATGACTTCATAACTTACCAAGATGCAATGCGGTACTATAAAACAGTAGAAGCAGTTATTACAACAGAAGTGAATTGGGTTAACTTCTAGGCTTCTTAACATTACAGCCAGTTTAGTATAATTAAATGAAGGTGAGTTGGATGACTTTCCCATATTTACAGAGGAAATTTCTCCTAAACCTCTATTGCTCAGAGGTTCATAAGTGCACAAAGGAATGAGATTTTGTAGCTTTCCAAAGGTAGTGAAGGTACTTTCAAAAGAGACAATTTAGTCTGTGAGAAAAGACTTTTTAGGTCACATTGCATTTCACTTCCCAACGGGTACATTTGATGTCTCTCTGTTTACACAAAATACTTTTTTTTCAATTTCTCTCATGACTCAGGAGAGAGAGGTTCTTGATCTTGTATGCCTAGAACATAAAATCGAAGGAACTTATTAAATTATGAAACCAAAAGAGTTTATTGAGATTTTTATTAACAAAAATTATAAATTGTTCCTGATAGATGCCCAAAATACAATTTCCTTTTACCTTTTCAGTACTAGTTTCCATTACAAGTGGAAATGATAGGCTCAAAATATAGCCAAATAAATTTTACACAGCATCATTAACGTGCAATGCACAATGAGATGTACTGGTTTGCTAAAAACAGTCCTTTATTTTCTATACTATTGTAATAAATTTTCTTACACAAGCCTTTTAACAGTTCAGTGTTCCAATGAGACAGTCATTTTAAATTAATATTTCCATCACTCCTAAGCAGTTGTGATTTATGAAAAAGATCTGAAAAGATCTGATTATTATTCATACCAGCTATGCTTAAATGAATAGATTTATTTGCACCCATTGAAGTGTTGAACTGTTGAAGTTAAACTCCACAAACTGAACCACTTCCTTAGCCCATTGGATAAACACAGAGTATCAGGATCTGTAAATGCATTCTATCAAATATTTATTTTGCACTATAATTAACATTCTCCATTGCTTTTTTAGATTCTAGAAGGACAGTCTCTGCATCAAGGACTGCCTAAAGTCTTGTCTTCTGTCACTGTTACTGCATTGACTGAATCCTCTATGTGTAACTAGATTATATGCTAAAGAAGAGGCATGTTTGCTGGTGGAGTTGAACTTCCTTCTGAAATGAGAACATGCAGGCTGAGAAAAGCTGTCTTCCGTTGGGATGGCTACATACCTTAGAAGTTTTGCTGGCATGTCTACGCTGCAAAGATCTGCTGGGATAGCTATGGCCTAAGTTAGATAAGCAATAAAGAATAAAGAGAACAGAGAAAGAAGGGACAGATGAAGAGAAGGAGGAGAGTTAAAAGTAGGAAAGGGTTCTGCCGCATTGCAAGAGACCTATGAAGATGTAGGAGAAGATTTTTGAAAGGCATGAACGATAGCTAAGTGGCTAAATTTCTCTTTCTGCCTCTGAAAATCTGTCCTATTAATATTACACATACTGAGGTGAGATAAAGAGGAAGAATAGAGGACAGGAGAGAGAATGTTTTGGGGGAGGGATCTAAAGAGAGAGGCTGAAGACAGCTAATGAAGTGGAGAAATGTAATTCTTGTGGTAGTGTGAACAACACACCAGGATAAGGAAAAAGGGGAGCAAAAGACAGTCAGGAGCAAAGGGAAAAGTGGTGGGGCACAGGTAAAGCCGCCACATAAGGGAGAAGTTGAAACCAAGTCTTCAAAGCAGGTGCAAGTGATTTATCTGGAAAGACTTTAGTGCAGGTTGTGCTGGAATATCTGATGATGACAAGGTGAGTGCCCATGCCTAGCCTTGCCTGCCTGTAGATGCAGCTGCAGTGCATCACAGGGTGCAACCACTGCCCTAAATGCTTAGACAATAGTCTCCCTGGTTAAGCAGAATATAGAAACACAAGACCGTTATATCCATTATTCCACTGCTGGCTCACAACTAACTGCTTAACAAGGCAGAGTGTGTGCTGTTCTCTTCCAATGCAGGCAGGACTCGGAAACTACTGCTGTTAGTAGTAAACTGAGCTGGAAAGCAGCTGTACTGTAAATCTGAAAATTCTTGATTCAAGCGTTGCAAATGACCCAGTAATACAAGTAGTGATCATGTAATTAGAGGTTCTTGTTATGTTGGATTCAAAAGTAGAAATACAAACACTTCAGAGGTAACTTTTGAGAGCTTGAGATTATAACTTCTGTGCTCCTGTGACCCAACCAGAGGTAGGTTCCCCTCTGAAGTGAGCACTGACCAGAAAACTTAGTACTGTAGGACAGCTCTCATCAGCTGCAGTGTCTCACCTCACAGGTCCCCACTTTGAATCCAGCCCATTCTGTCAAGAGAAAAAAAGCTGCAGTATTGAGCTATTCCCATGTCACAGGCAGCAAGCATTTTTTGAAAGGTTGTATCATCACAGCTTGGTTGGTTAAGTTGTGCTGAAGGGCTGCATAACCTCCCTGAGTTTTGTTCCTTAAACTGTCTCCTACTAATTATAAACTCATTGGACTAGAACATAGGGTAAACACATAATTAGTGAAGCAGTCACCAAGCTTAATCAGGATTCTGCAGACACAAAGAATAATAAATGGTTGAGCAAGAGGGGTAAAGAACAAAAAAGCAGCTTTACACTACACAGTTTGGGTTAAAGTTCTACCTTGCAGGCAGACATAGGCATTCTGCCCACAGTGCTTCTGCCCACCCTCCTGTTTCTTACCTTCTTCTTATACTAAAGTTACAGCTTCCAATTTATGTCCATCATCTACCTCTGCTGTAAGCCAGTGGCTGGTTGATATTGCAGTTCTTTAGCATTTCTTCTGCAATAGTTGACAGTGTTTCACGGAGATGACACTCTCCCTCTTTGGAGACAGCCAGCTGCCACTATATTTTCTTCTCTCCCAATGGTGTATTTTGGCAGTAGATTTCCTTTGCAGCTGTGACTACAATTTGCATTTGGAGAGTATTGGTTTAGAAAGAGAAGATGTTTAACAGAGCTAACAATTATTGTTTTCAAATGGTTGGAAAGGTGATGAAAATTCCAGTCACTGCTTGTGCTTGTGGATTAAACACAAATATCGCTGGTTGCCATAAACGCTGCCTCTCTCTCCTGCTGTGACAGCTGAGAGCAGCTGAAACGCAGATGCCATATTAGCCTGTGTTTCAATGTGAAGCGACCTTCAGTGGGGATTTACTTCTCAGCCTGACTCCAGGGTTGTTAAACTCTTCAAGGACTACCAAACTATGCATGTGGAGGGCAAGGAAGCTGTAGTTGTTCTTAACCTCGGCGGAATAACTTGCTTATTCTGTAGGTGCTCTGCAAACTTGCAACTGTTGTTTTTACAATGGGCATAAGACCAAAAAAAAGTACTACTTAGTGTGTGTTAAAAGGTGTGTGATAAAGTGTGTGTGATAATACACTTTTTCTCCAAATGGAAAAGACTTTTGTACATGTTTAAAGAATTTAAATTATCCTATATAAGTTTTTGAGTAGCAAAAATATGAACAGAATGAAGTCCAAAGATATTTTGTTTCAAGCTTTTATTTCCTCTTTTGCTAGCAATTAATAGTAAACAAGAAATACAAGCTTATAATTACAGTTTTAGTAGTCGCTGCTTGGTTTAAAATGACCTTGAAGTGGTATTCTTTTTATCTTTTTTTTCCTTTGCTAATATGCATTCCAGCAAGGCTAATTCCCTTTTCTTTCTCCAAGAGCTTTGTTGGAGAGAAGACAAAACTTTGACTTTTCTGTCTTCGTATTTATAATAATCTTTTTCTTACCACGCTCTTAACATTTTGCTGCATCCACTTTTCTTCCATTGTGAATGTTACTTCTGCTGTAAGTCCAATTTTCTGCTTTTACCTCACAGTGCTTAAACTATCCATTCTCTTGTGCTCTGTTTTCATCAAGAACCAGCCCTTGGCAACTAGATAACAGCCTGATACTGAAGATTTCTTCTTTTCACACACTATAATACATCTTTTCTCTTCCAAAGAGATTTCTGGAGCTCATCAAATACCCTTGCTACAGAACAATGCATCCATGTGCTTTTTCTCTAATATCTTTTCTCTTCACAGAACTTTGAAAGAATGCTAACTTATTTATTGCTCCCTTCTAAAGAGAAAGTAAACAGTTTCATCACTCATGTTGAATCCTTTTGTGCTCCCTTTTTATAATGTAGGAGTGCTCTCTGGAAAGCTCTTGGCTGCAAGTTTGTTAAAGAAAGCCAATGATTTCTTTAATAATTAGTGCTACATGCATTATACAGGAACAAGGTCTTGCAAGTAATGCTCTTGCATTATCTTTTGCTTCAAGTCCTATGTTTACATGCTTTGATGAAGACAAACTGCCCATACCACAAAGCAGAAACACATGTGCTGAAAGGTGCTCAAAGATCATGTTACCCTACATCCTGCTACTATTTCTGCTCAGTATCCTCATCCTTTCCAGAGCAAAGCACTTTGATTTACGAATTGCAAATGGCAAAAAAAAGCAGCTACCAGAGGCTGGAAATGAAGTCAAAAAATCGCTTGTCTGTCCTGGCCACTTCCTCCTGGTGAGCACATGCAGCAGCATTGAGGGCGGGTGACGGAAGAACTTCTGCATTGTCTCAGCCTCCCTTTGTTAGTCAAGTTTAGCAGCCAGGTGGTGGTAGCCCACCTCGTCGGAGGGAGTCTGTTTGCCTGTCTTGCTGCTGAAGTTCCCTGACTGCATTCTGCTATGCCACAGAGTGCTCTGCAGAGCACAGGTCCCATAATAGTGAAATTGATACTATTTTCAGGTAGAAGTTTGATGAAGATGCATAGTTTTCTACCTGTCTGCCTTTAGATCTATAGTGATCTAAAAAAAGTTGGAACCCATTGTATAACTAACTGTCTTTGTTCTTTGCTCTCTGTGATATTTTCCTGTCTGTATATGATCAGTAAGCAAATTTTTTGTTTCATTTTTAATTGGATGATGGTTATAGGTTAAGGATCATGACCAACAAATGGTTATAATGCCATAGCTGAATATAGAGCTTCACAGTAAACAGAAGGGAAAAAAGAAACTGAACAAGCAAGCAAAAAATCCATTATCATGTTGAAGTATTCAATTAGAGAACATGAATACAATCATCATCAAAGAAATTAAGGTCTGAAGCAGAACAGATTTTTTTAAATTTTGTCAATAAGAGGTCAACACAAAGTAGAACTCTTGGCTTCTTTTGTATGTCTTTGCTCACTTAAACAGTTGTTTTTGTGCATGAATGTTTACTGTACAGCACTCGCTGTACATGCAGCCTTTCTGTATCTCTCTTCTGATGTCACAGTTGGACAATAGCTCAAGCAACTAAATCTACAGGAAACTTAGGGTATGTGACAATGCGCATTAAGGTGTCTAACTGCTAGAGATCTCACCACAGTAGCAGTACCTGCTGCATGGAGTTAAATAACTACATTCCTGGAATTATGCTGTAATCAATCAGGTGTTCCAGTTCAATTGCTAGTTGGTTCTTTCTGGAAAGTGTAAGTAAAATTTGCTCAAGTTTCCATGCACAAACTTGAAAAACTGAATTTTCCCACTTACAGGTTCTTGACGAACAGCCTTTTCCCTCCAACAAGCATAGAGTCAGTGGTTTAAACCAGAGAACTGTACTGGGCAGAAGAAAGGAGCACAGAACAAAATTGGGAAAGCCAGCAATAGCAATAAATCAGCCATGCCTGTTAAGTAGGATTTCTAGCTCCCCAGGTTGTTTTGGCAACAGTACTAACCTTAGTTGCCCTCCTACAGCAGTAAGTGGCTAATGAGGCGGCATAGTCTATCAATCACTGCTTCAGTCAGAGCAGAGTTACTGCAGAGTGTTGTCCAAGTTGGGGGTGGATCCATCTCTCAGTCTAAAAGGGCATGATGCTCTGGTACTTTACCTGCTGTCCTAGGTGAGGCAATCTGATACAGTCAGGAGAACTGATTTCAGAATTCAGCCCAGGCATTTCAGTTGGCCTCAGTCCTTCAGCTGTCTCGATCCTCCAAGTTTGTTTCAAAGCTGTGCTGAACTCGCAGATGGAAATGAGTAATACTCATGACCCAGAAAGGGCTGTATCATCCAAGACAGAGAGACTCCAAACTGCTTTTGTCATTTTATCTATGCAAGCAGAGCAAATCCAGGTTGTGAATTTGATCATAGGCTCCCTGTGTTGTGCATATAAATATCCCTGTTCTCTACAACCTTAGGCCAAATCATAGCTTTAGACCAAGCCTCCCATATGTCTGGGAGACGTATTTCACAATGGGATGCTCAGCAGCCAGCCTGCTGAGTGAGGAGCTGCTTAATCAGCAGGATATGCTAAAAACAGCAATGACTCATAAATCCTGCTTCTCCTCAGAACTGTCTTTCTTCAAGGTGAGATTTGCATCCTCTCCTGAAGGCAGGTGCCCAAGCTCTTTTTCTAAAAAGCTGAAGAGCGATGACTGCTGTCTTTCAGTGCACATGCAAAGATAGGCAGCAACGCCATTTTATGCAAAACCCAGTGATGAGAGAAGTCTCCTCAGTGAAGGAAACCTGAGGTCCAGGTCTGCCATCCATCTGAACAGATTCAAACCTATGTCACATCAGCTTTGTTTAGTCTAGAGAAGAGGTGGGAACATGACAGTCCATCAGTGGTTACTTAAGAGGCAGAGAAGATGGCTACCTGTACAAATCAAACATCAACTTTATATGCAGGAAAGAAGGAGGAGGTTACATTTTAGGAAAATCTTTTATCACTTGAGAGGGAAACCACTACCCACTTAAAAATATTGTAAAACAACCTTCCTTTAAGACAGGTTTTAGACAAACATCTGTCAGAAGTGTTCTCAGTGGTCTCATGGTGCAATTCATGCAGGATGGTCCCCACACAGTGCTCATTCCTCCTTTGGTTGGCATGGTTTTACTGTACACTTACATAGAAGAGTAACATTAATAAAGTAAGGAATTATTAGTGGCTGGGAATAAGAAGAGCTAGAACTGTACAAAAACCCTCTCTGCACCACTCCTCATATTAGTGCTGAAAGAGGCACAGCACAGTTTTGGAGCAATTAGTCATTAAATGACCTTTCTACCATGGGCAGAGTATTTTATTGCCAAGTCTGACTCAAGTGACCACATACAGCATTCTCACATGCAAAAATCCTGAAAGTTTTAAGTTTATGAAAGTCCCTGAATGACCATTCTGTCCCCAACTATAATTAAACAAAAATTATCCAACTGTTTTTTGTTTTTTCCTTGTGTTTTGTTACTTCCTCATCTTCATTCTGAAGTTTTCTCCTTTATTGCCGATACATTTTAGGTATAGCATTCCTGTGAATGGGATCCTTGCAAAATTGTTCATCTGTAGAAACAGCAACAGAACAAGAAATAATAATACTAACAGCAAAAAGTAGTACTGATGTTTTATAAACTGCCTCAGTTTAGAGTTCTCAGTTACTTTTAAAATAATTCCAGATGTAAATGTTTATAAGGACACCTTTTAAAAAGATGATTTTTCAAAATGTCTTAGGGGATCCCTCATTTTTGATCTCAAATTAGGATCTTTTTTTTTTTTCTTTTCAGTAGAAAAATGTTACAAGTTAGAAATTAATTGTCTCATAACTGATTGGTAATTTTCCCTCTTGTGCGTGGAAAGCTACTGGATGGCAAGCATATCACTCTCTACAGGAGGAAAAAGTATCAGTCATTATGGGACAATTAGTTCCAATTTCCACTATTTCTCTTTCTATGTGCTGATAAGATTGCCGTCAAAATGTCAGTACAGTAATTAACTATAAATATCAAGTAACTTTTTTATTTTTATTTTTAACTTAAAAAACAAATCTAAATGCAGATGCTTCCTGCGCTCCATGCTATTGTTTCTTGGATTGGTGGCATTCATGAAACAGTAATTCTATTTGGCTGCAATTAACAGAGGCTGTCACAGTCAGTCAGCTTATATTCATGGTTTTTGCAAGATTGTTCCTGATTTCAATGCTGATATGATGTGGCTGGAAAAAAAACCTGAAAATCTTTTTATCAGCATCACTATTTCTGAAAATTATATATATTTCCTCACAAAACCACAAGCTCTTTATAAGAAGATTCTTGGACTCAAACCATCATTGTTTGCTTTGACAGTCAAATCCTAATACTTGCTAAGGCACCTTATAGCATGGTAGCATATCATTAATGCACACATGGGAGATTTATACCTAGGATATATGCATATAGAGGGATGTATTTGTACACACACATGTACTTTATGTATATTTATTTGATATATGTGATGAGCTATTGAGATTTTTTAAAAATAAATTGCACCTATCTGAAATATCTGAATCCTTTATCACACACAATTTGCAAAGCTTGATCTGCATAATTCGGTCACAAGTGAGTATTTTTCCCATTAGTACACTTGGGTGACGCATGTTAAAGCTTTAACACCAAAAGCCAACTGTTTACATGTACAAAAACTTTTTTCTAAATGCCAGCAATGTAATTTTATCATAGGATCTGAAAAACTAGCTGAGCTGTTTCCTTCTTCCACCTACCACCAGTAATGCAGTCCAAATTTTATGCACTTGGCTACAAGAGTATAATCCCATATCTTCAGGTATAACTGTAATCTGCAATAGGTTCTTAGAGATATAATTGAGTGGCCTTTGAAAATTAATAAATAATTATATTCATGATGCAAAATCTTGCACAAGTTCTTTTATGCTTGTGTTACTGCAAATAAAACAGGAAAAGAAGCACTCAGTAGTGAAGTCTGAATACAGGAGTCATTTAATTCAGCATATATGACTGAATATACATAGGGAGCAGATCTTTTTTGGAAAGAAGGTGCCATTTTTATATAGTCACTTGTCAGAGTAGAATCACACTCTGAGGTGCCAGTTATTTTGAATCTGAAGTCCAACACTTAACTAATCTGTGAGGTAACACTGAATTGCACGTCTCGGCTCCCCATATTTGGTTCTGCATTGCATGCATCATCCTTCTTATTCCTAATTAATTTTTCTAATCCTGTGGTTGCTGAGTGCAGAAATTGGGCCAAGGAAGAAATACCAATAGACGGAAAATTCAAAGGGGAAATAGTGAATTTAGAATTGTGACCTACAGATACCAAAACAAGACTATTACTAGTGTCTCTCCCTGTTATTTTACAGTTTCTGTTATATTCTTCTTTATGAATTTTACTACTGCATAGTTAATCTCCATGGCACTTCACTAGTTTCTAGGCTTTATTAGGGACATTGATTGGACAGTAGCCAAATATGTGAATATAAACTGATTTTCTGAAATGTAAACAACAGGATTTTATTGATATAAAGGGCTTCATTATTTGTAGGATTACTCTAAAATGATTTTGAACAGCAAGAATTCTCTGTGGACTGTATTAGAATTTCATGCTTAAATGCAGTTGAACACTAATTTTTGTATGAGTTCTTTTGTCTTATACTGCTGTGTAAAGGAAGTCTGGAAGTAAATACCAGGGGAGTAGAAATGCAGATTACAGCTTCAGGAAACAAGATGCGAGTGTGAAAGATGACAGAATGATCATGTGGGAGGAAATTACTGTAGCTTCTTTCTTTCCTTCATTCCTATTCATAACTGGCTAGTATCAAGGACCTCAGTGATTTTGATGCAGCATTCGCAGTAATAGAGGAAGACAGAGGGGTTAAATTACACATATGCTGACACTTTGACAGGTTTGCTAACCTTACTGCTGCTGAAACATGACAACAATGTCAACATCCAGAGAGACAGACCTGTCTCTAGCCCCATTACCTTTAAAAATCAAAAGAAATACATGACTAAGAAATGTCTTATACTTAGGGGAAACTAATAGTTTCAGAACACAGTCAAGGAAACAGGCATTTATATTGCGAATCTGTGCAAGGGACTCGCAACTCTTGACTTGGCGCATTGTTGCTTGCTCTTGATTTTTATGTTTCTCCATACTGTGACTCCCATGGCTCCTGTATGCTCTTCTGCATTGCAGGAATGGAAGTTCAAAGTGCAGTCAAAAAATTACGGCTTTTAGCTGGAAAGAATTTACTGTTGGCCTCACTGTTCTCATTTAAATCAACAGCTCTCTTATCAACAACTTAACGGGTGATTCTGACAGTGCCATTTTGCAGAGCTCAGTACTGTAAAATATGCATAGATTAACTATTCATAGATTACATCATCAGACTGAGGTTCTTTCTGAAAATCAGAGCCAAAGTTTCTCTTGCACAGACTCTGCACTGTGAGATATTTTGGAGCCATGTATGTTGAACAGTTCCACCTTATTTAATAACAGGTGACAAGAAAATTTAAAGAGAAACATGTAGATTATGCTATGTACTAAGGATTTTGTCTTTCTCCAATTTTCGCTGTGTCCATAACCCTCCTAAAATAGTCAGATGGCTTGCTGTCCACTGGGTCCGCTTTCTGTGACATTTTATGGTTAGTTTTGAAACATGCGTAGAGATGAAATCATAATGTCTAATGATTTTGATTAAGTACAAGGCGTTTATCATGACAGTCATCTGTGAACTATGCTTATTCTACATATATTCTACATTTATTAAATATACAGTAAACAAAAAGTGCTAATAATAAATAAAGAGTAGGTTAAGAAAAGGACACAAAGATTTGGATATTATTTGGATATAACTCATACTCAGATAATAGGTTTGCAGTGTGAACATTAGACAGGAAATCTTAGAAGATTTCATTTTCTCACAACTTTTTAGATGCTTCTTATTGTTGCTCTCTCTGGATGTTGGAGGTGGACCAAAGCTGAAATTGATATCTCAATACATAAAACTTCTGTAGAGTTACACTGCCAGAAGCACCTGAAATAATAACTAAAAGGATGTCTCAAGAGAGAAGGAAATATGTTTGAACCTACAAAAACAAAGGATGAGTTTGGTTTGGCCGTTAAGTTTGGTTTTTTCTGCTATTTTTCTAAAGATGTTTGTTCCTATTTTAAGCAAATTCTAGAGACTGATACTGAGCTGATGACTAATAATGGGAAGATTGTTGCCTGGTCCAGGACTGTGCTGTAGATAACTTGGTCTAACTAGCTGTTGGCTCCCAAAACTAACAGTTTTGACTAACTGTCAAAAAATATTTCTGCCAAGCTCTCCTCCTCTCTGCTTCCTCGGAGTTGCAGCACTTCTGCCTGACTTGGTATGCAACTCCTCTTCCACCCCCACGTTTGCTTAGACTGAGGCTCACAAGTCCCCACCTCCATGCATGTGGGGGCCTCATCCCTACTGACTCACCACCACTTGGTCCTTCTCCTATCTGCAGCACCATATTCCTTCATCCTACTCCAGAATTAGTGATACTCCTTTGGCAGTACACCAGTCACATGGTCATTTCTAAAATTGAACAATAAAGTAGCCATGGACTTTTAGAGGAGATTTAGATGTTTTATGTTGCTCGTTCACTTGGTGTGTTCCCAGCTAATCTGCCACAGTCACAGCCTAGGGTCAGAGCTGTTATGGAGTCATCTGCAGCTTGTTGTCCAAAACAGAAATGCCATGTTTTGTAGGGCACTTATAGTTATTGCTACCATTAGTCCAAATGGAGCCCATAAATACAGTGCTTCGCGGAAGGAAGTTCATAAATGTTTTGAACCAAAATCAACTGTTCATATGTGCTGTCCAAAGACCCAAAGAAATGCTATAGTACTTTTGAAGCATCAGTGAAGGCACTTGTTGGTATGATCTGCTTTGCAAGAGGCTGTTTTTCAGTTTTCTACTTTACTATTTGACAAGAGAAAATCAGAATTTTAATGTATTATTCCTCTGTAGGACTCAGTGTTTTGGGTATTTAGATCTTTTCTGCCTGTGGCTGCTGCTGCTGTTAAACTGGTGATCATATAGCTGGTTAGTTTGAAATTGGAAGCGTGAGCTTTATGTTTGTGCATTGTTTTCACAATCAAACCAATGAAACTACTGATGTAGTATTACCAGCAAGCATTTTTACTAGCAAACCTGTTTTAAAGGGCTGATGTACAGCTGGGCTCTAGAAAGTGTCAACTGAGTTGATGGTTTATATGTGGCAGCAGGAGAAAGGTCTCTTCTCCACTAAAAGAGGCATCAAGACGTGATTCTGTGGGAGATGGAACATTTCTTGTGCATCTGTGGCAGCACAGACACCAGGACACCTGAATTCCGCCACCCAGGTTCTTCCTTTCAATTTTTTTTTTTTTTTTTGCAATAAATGTTGGGCTTTTCCTGTATCTTCTCTAAAGCAGTACTAAATATGGATTGTATTTTATGCTATTGTGGTGGTGCTGAAAAGGCTATTTTGATATGACATCTTTAGCATGACCTTCCTTTCTTCTGAAAATGTAGTTACAAACCTATCTTTATAAAAAGCCAAGAAAGGCTCTTTTCTGAGCTTGTCTTTTAAAATAAATGTCCGTTACTGAAGCTAGAAAGATAGCATATTTCATTAATGTGAAGATGAATGAGTAAAAAATGTATTATTAACACCCCAGAATACTTAAATCTAGGAAGAGATCGTTTATTGTAGATATCTTTAGACATTCTGGTAATGTTCCCATCTTCTTAATGATGAATTCCTTTCATTAAAAACATTCTAATGGAACAGGGTAAATTTTCAGTGTGGTATGAAACCTTTCTCTGGTAACAGTGCGTACTTACCGTGAACATATTGTCACTGCAAGCTAATAGTTTCTTTCTCTCTCAGTGCACAGCAGCTGTAAACAAAAATGACAGAGAAACTCCAGTGATATGTACATGGGCAATATTTTTTTTCTTGGATAAGTTTTGTGACTAGATTCTAAGCTAAATGTAACGGTGAAAGTGAACATATTTCGGATGCTGAATAAGCTGTACAGGAAATACCATTTAAGAACGTAGATGCAAATTTACAATTTCTCCTGCTTACTGAGGTGACCAGCTTTCTAACAGTTACAGCATTCATCATGGGAAGAATGGTAACAATCACTTCTGCAGATATCTAGAATTACCTATAGAAACACTGTATTTGTAAGCTTTCAACAATTTCATTCATTTTAATTTTTAGTATGGTAGAAAAATTTGAGACGCAGCAAGGTAAAAGGACACTCTCCAATAAATCTCTCATTATGAGGGAATGATTTGGTCAGCATGGGAGGTCTAACCTATTCATTCTCTCTTCACTCCATCCGATTTGCATTCAGGTGAAAAGAGAAGGAGCAAGCAAAATTGAATTATCTGGAAAACACCATGCGGTAGGGATGGCACCAATTTCCTGTCAATGGAATTAGAATCCACTAAATCATTGGCAGACAGACTATAATTTAACTGCAGAGAAATCATAAACACTCACTCTGCTTTCCTTCAGGCTTTTTTTTAAAATTCTATAATAAATCTCCCCAAGGTTTGCCAGAAGATGATACACCACTCTGCGTTTTACCTTCATACCAAAACCTGAAGATCCTGCTTTTGCATGATTCACTTTGAGCATTCCACATCTCTCTAATGAGTTTTATCATGTTGTTCAGTTTATTTTTCAAAAACAATTTAGAACATGTAAAAATTTCTCATGGGATTAGTGCCCCCATATTGTCCACACGCTAGCTTGACTATGCTTGAATGTTTGGGAAGAGCGGTTGGTGCCCCTGGACCACGTTCCTTCTGCTCTAACTTCCAGAGGCTACTCCATGCTCTGTAATCAACCATGTCTGAAGTCCTTCTCTTCTTTTCTGCTCCTCTCGTATGAGGTGGGTTCCAACAGGGCTCTTACTGTCAGGATCCATACTAGAATATTAAGGTAGTCAGCCAATGCTTTTTATCTCCATAAGGAAATCTCTTGCTTCTCGTGAATCTCCACAGTACATTTGTATATTATTCAGATGCTAAAACTTAGCAGCGCTTGTCTAGTGTGAAAGAGGAAACCTTGCTTCCTTTTCAGAGGAAATTACATAGAAGTTTAAGCTGATATTTATTTTTGTCAGAATTTTTCTTGCACATGGAAGAGCAGGATTCTAAATCCCTGGCCACCTTCAGACCATCATCTCCAGATTTTTAGTCAACACTTGCCTATTCCTGTATAGAAACTACAAGTATTGCTTCTAAACCTTCCATATATGTGTTCAGTGCTTTGTTTTCAATATATTTTGTAACCAGCATGCTTGAGGAATATAGTCTATGCTGTTTTTTATAGAAGCATGTAAATTAAATTTTACTCTTATTTATGACTACAAGTGCACATGCAACATGTAATGTTTCCTACCTACTAGTGTAATCATTATAATGAACAATGGAAATGGAAATCATAACTGAATTCTATGCCATTTCATTTTAACCTACATGTAATTTTTTATGCTTATACTTGCAACTGTCATCTCATAAATGGCACATAATCTGCTACTATTTTGTAGATCTTTACCTGCAGTGCACTGCAGAATTAAAGTAACCCTTATTTTATAAAAGGCCAATTTAAATCTAATTATCCAGTACACTGCAGTCTCTAAAAATACCACAGCGTTTATACCATTATTGTGGAATACTGCGGTACTGAAATAATAGAAGCTGTTAGATGTTGTCTCCGTGAGGGAGTGGGCATGTGCTCTTCAGAAACTTTTTTGCTGCAGAAAGCTTCTTCTGAGACAAGATTCTTTTTCAGCCCCTTCACACTTATTTAAAATACCAGGACAGTGTCATTGGCATGTAAAGGTTGAAGGCTCTGTAGCAAGTCTCAAAGCATTTGTGCATGCCTCATTAGATATAGTGACCTCTAACTGCACTAGGAATCTGCTGAGGGTTGTTCCCATTACTTTTTCTTTCTTTTAAATAAATGAAAGTGTAACACTTCAAATTTGTTCTTCTAATATATTTTCAAAATATAGCTCCAAAACTGGAAGCAAATAAATTACAACATTTGCCTTAATTTTTAATTAGCTGAAAGTCATCACTGCAAATTGTGTCTTCCATTACAAAACAAAATAGTCAACTGCCAGGCCTGAAATAATTGAGCAATATATTATAATTAAGCAATTTAATTTTGATTTAATTATGATATATCATACAACTTTCCTTCTGATTTAACTGACATTCATTGACAAAATGCTGTAATATAAAAAAACCACTAATGTTTACAGCTGATGGCTCTGCCCGTTTCACTTCATGGTATTTGGCATTCATCAGAGCATATGGAAAAAGTCTTCTAATCTGAAATAGCTGGCACATTATTTCATAGTACACAAATTATGCAGTACATGTTTTCTCTATTGTTATTGTGGGAAGCAAGTGGGGAAATCTTAGCAGACAGGGGACCTGAGCCAAAGTTCAGGGATATTAACTGGAATCTTTCCATCAACTTCAGTCAGCTTTAGATAGTGAACTGCTCCCATGTTGTTACCAGCAAACAGATAAGACTGCATGCTTATGAATATTTATGGAGCTAGAGCACATACATATTATGTGTCAACATCAACATGATTTTATATTAGGCTTGAGACTGCGAGGGCAAAGGCAGAAGCAGTGGGCAGGCAGGGAATGCTGCTTCATTCAATGCCGCATCAAAAAAATTGCTACAAAATAGCCACCAAATTGCTTCTTCAGAACAAGGCCAATCCCCTATTTGGCAAAAATCTTTTTCATAGGATGACAGTATTAGAGGATGGCGTCTATTCCAGAACACGCTTACGCACATGCCCCTGTTTGATGACAAGAATGGTCCAGGTGGTTTCAGAAGGTTAATTCTGGCTGCAGTTGGGTATGCGCTAACAGGTCTGCCTGGCTGCAGGCTTGTGGAAGTAACGTTGAAGGACAAAAAGCCCATCCTCATTTTGACTTAGTGATTTGAGCACTCTCGGCAACATCCACAAAAACAGTCACGTAAGGCAAGAGAGCTCATGATTCATCATATTGTACACAGTCAGATGCCCTTATGCCTCTTTAATTTTGATGTTTTGCAATTTTTTCATATGATGATGTTCAAATTTCTCAGCTTTGACAGGTCGAAGGCCAAGTTTCTTTTGGGACTGAGAGCAATTGTGTACTCAGAGCAATAATGAATATTTGTTATCTCTCAAACTCCTTTCTCCCACCAGTTTTCTGAAGAAAAACATAGCATGACTATTCAGATCAGTGATATTTAGGATGCAGCAGAAAATCAGAACAATGTGTTCAAAACCAATGTAAACTTTTCAGCCGACCTTCTTGTGATATTGAAATTGCATTGTGCATCTCATCTCCACCTTCATCCTGCTGGCCCAAAATTCATTGCTTTATACTGAAAGTTCAAGTAAAGGTTTTGCAAAATGCCCCTTGAACAACATTAAATCAAAAATATGCTGGTGTGGAATTGTATTTGTGACAGTCTTTCAGATTCTTAAATATGGCTGCATTTAGATATCCTACAGATGTCATAGCTTCGTGAATACACCAATGAGACCTGTGAATAATTTAACAGAGTATTGTCTGTAGCAAATGTCACACAAAGTTACTGGAAGGAAAATTGCCTTCAATAAGTGAAGATAGAAATGAATGCAAATCAATTTCTGTTTAATATACAACTCACTTAAATGGGAAACAATAGGTTATTACTTCGACAGGAAAGTTTGAAGTGTTTTTATTATATCCTTATCACTTCATTTATTTTATATAGAAACTTTGGCTATGGGTCTCCTCTTCTGTAACTCTCATAGATAAATAATCCTGTAAATACAAAGTGAAATTTGCACATAGAGAGCAGTTATCAGGCAATTTACTCATACTTTCAATATTGAAGAGCAAAAGGTAAATCTACATGAGAGTTTTATATGAATTTTGAGGTTTGAAACTCAGCAGTTTAAAATTCAACACTATAGGAGAAGAACTGTAAGCAATAAAATGATTCTGGCTGAAATTAACCCTGCAAAAGACTTTTCCCTGTGGTCTAATAAATATTGTATGAAGAACATGAAGCAATATGCTGATGCAGTTATATTTACCCAGGAAGCATGAGCACCGAGTGATATGCTGCCTATTTAGTATTTTATTGATATGAGATCCATTTTAATGATTTAAACATTTTCTTTTGTGTTTGTTTTGTTTTGTTTGTTTGTTTTCCGGCAGCTAACCCAAGGGTTAAAATGGTGAGTGAAAGTCATCATGAGGCCCTGGCAGCACCACCAGCTACCACAGTAGCAGCAGCCCCTCCGAGTAATGTCACCGAGCCAGCCACTCCTGGAGGAGGCAGCGGAAAAGAAGATGCATTTTCTAAGTTAAAAGAGAAGTTCATGAATGAACTGAATAAAATTCCACGTAAGTAATATTTGATTGATTAAAAAGCTTCTGCCAGCATAGTAGATTTAACTTGGTATTTTCTTCTTTGTCATTTGTCTAGGGCACATACTAAATGTTTTCTAGTCAAAAGTGGAAAAATGGGAAGATAAACCTGGTTTAGTAAAGTCCTTAGAACTAGTTGTAGTAGAAAAGATAGATAGGGACCAACTCAGATGTGATTTGACTCTATTCTTGGGATGGCAAATTGTTTTTGTAAGTTTTACAGATAAATTATTGTTGAATCATCAAAACTGGAATGGCACAGCTTTACAGTGGCCATCGGACCAATAAATAAACTATTATTACAAATGTGTGGGCACATTACCTTAAAGCAAAATTTGGCCAGAACTCATAAATGTTGAGAAAATAAAGTAACTGTGTATCTTTGGGGATTAGAAAAGGTAGAAAAGGTGGGGAAAAAATGCCTTTTTAACAAGGAAGTAGCTCTAATATATCATTAATAGGGGAAGATAGCCATACCTTTCCCTCTCAGTAATCCTGTTAGATCAACCGTGGAACTTTGTTGGCACGAGTTCCTCACCTGTACAGAATCCTTTAAAAGTACTGATGTAAAGTCAATAGAGTCCTTTTTGGTCTGTGCTAGAAAGTATAATAATAATTTTTACTTCAGAAGAACAAGTAAATGTAAAATATATTTAGGGAAGTACTGTATTGTATATAATAGTTTTCATTTTTAAAAGGTTATCATTTGTATAGAAGAATGTTGTATGACTGATAATGACAGGTAACAAATTAGAATATCAATTGATTTTTTATCTCTGAAATGGATCTTGGCAATCTGGCAGATGCAGTTTTTGCAAAATTGATAGCAAACAGCTTTGCTCTGTCACTCAAAATTCTCACTTGCAAGAATAGAGGTGTTACAGTGTTAAGAAGTCTGTATGTCATTAGCTTGGTAATCTGCACAGTCCGGTGCAGACCATATTCAAATGAAATTGCTTGATGGTATCATGGGGAAAACAAAACTACTAGAAGAAAAAAGAACAGGAGAAAAGAAAAGATAAGACATAGAGGGAGAAATGGTCAGCATTTGAGACATTTTGTCCTTTAATTCATAGCTCAGTGTGCTATGTAAATGAGGTAGATGACATTTATATGTAGCTATCCCTTGTTTTTCAGCTTTGATTAACATAACAAACGTGTAAACGGATTGTACTGCGTGGAACTCTGTGGTTGGTAGCTCTAGGAAAACGTCTGTAGTTTGAGATGAATTTTGAATTCACTGCTGCATCCTTTTTTAAACAACAATGAAAACAAGTGGAAAGTCCAATTTTGAGAATCTTTCCAAATAAAACTTATCCTTTTCTGTTTTGTGCAAAAAAAGAACCTCCTATTACATAATAAAAGTGTTTGCTCAGGAAAGTGTAGTGGACCACAGAACAACTCAATTTTTTGAAATATACTTTAGCTCTTATAAAATGTGGTATGTTATGCTGATAGAATAGAACATGTGGCAACTCTCCTTTTTTTTCACTTAGAGAAGTTCTTTTGAACATCATATTAAACAGAATAGGAGTCTGCATCTTTAGAGCACTGTGAAAAACCTTGATAATCCTACCCTGCCTCCAAATAACCCAACCAAAACAACTGTCTTCATTCTGTCATGCCTCCGGGCAGGATTAATTGAGTAGCTTGATCATTTTCATCTTTATTTCTTGTATTAGTTTATCCTCCTACCTATAATAATCCCCCCTTTTTTTGGCAGAAAGCCCACTGCATTCACTTAAAGTTTCCACCAGATCACTGTTTTGGAAGACAAGCCCCAAATATTTGAAAACTTGGACCCTCACTGTGTGCTGTGATTGCCTCTTGCAGTTTATGCCTCTCATTTTTCATTTCAGTAACAACAGTGCTTCAGCTGCGACCCAACAGTAGCTGTTTCCACTCATGTCTCTCATTCCAGTTTTGAGATAGAGACTACTTTTAACTGTTCAAAGGACAGTTAGAAAACTTCAAGTTTTTGTTTGTAATATGCAGCTATTTTATGGGAACAAATATGGTCAAGGCTGTGTTATTTTTATTGTACTGTTTTAGTAAGTTCCACAACCTTTAACAAGTTTGTCTTAAGTTATTACTGTAAGGTAAAGGTATATTGTTGACCCCATTTTAGAAACGAAGACCTTTAGGGTCATGCAGGAATTCTGTGGCAGAAATGATCAATGAAGCAGGGGGTCACAAATCCCACACCGGTTCCCTGATGAGTCGTCTGCCCTCCCTCCAGAGGCTGTGAATGTGATGTTGTAAAGAGGCAAAGGGCTGGGGCATATGTTTTTTGAAATAGTTCAATGTGAAATAGTGCTGTTGACGTTTTGGAGCATCTTATGTCCCAAGTAACTTCTGTTTTCCCTTTTGAGAACAATAACCAGCCCTCCATGAATGGGCTACAATAGACAGGTCTAAATGTTTGTTGTCAAAAAGAACCAACTGTCCTTTATAAACTGAATCAAATAGATCATGAAAGCTTTTAAGTCACCAGAGGTTAGCCTGTCTTCAAAATATCTGGAAGGAGAGGAAATCTCATTTCCCTATTAGAAGATTATAGCCTTTCCTTACTGTTTTTTCTTATTATTACGGTAGGGAGTTAGCAGTGAGGTGCTGTTAGCCTGTCACAAAGCTCAGGCTTTTACTCATGGTAGAAAATTGCCAGACATTCCCTCTCATGGCTCATTGCAAATTTGGGGGGAATCTCTCTTAAAACAAAATCAGAATGTACACTTGTTCCAACCAGTTCTTTTTTATAGGCAATTTCTGATCCAGATGGAATTTCTTGCCATGTGAGAGTGAAAAGAGCAGAGAGGTGGTGAACAGCCTCCCTTTGGATAGCACACTTCCTCGGATCTAAGAATGCTTGTGGCATGTGGAAGACCATGGACCAAGCTTTTGCTGTGGTAGAGTCAAACTGAAGGCTTGACCTTGAGTCTTACACATGCCAGAGGAGTGCCATAGTGAGCAAGTTCTCCAGTCTTTGCAGATGGGACACAAGCATGTTTTCTGTCTCATGTATTTTTTCATTAATAACTTCCAAAAGTGTCCTATTCCTCACCACATGACAAGGAAGGCTTTGAAAGCTCAGTGGCTACTGGGAGAGAAATTTTTTTCAGTGCTCTGTTGTCTGTGTGTGATACAGAAGTAATTAAAAGGAATATTGCTGTCTTAGTTGTCTCAGCCTAAAACGTCTGCAGATGGAAAATAAGCTATCATGATTTAATGGATGTATAATAAGATATAATGTATCCATATTGATAAAAAGCTCACCAGTAATCAACTTGTGTAAAGTGATAAAAAAACCCAACTGTGTTAGGGGCTAATTTGTATACAGCCTCCTTGTTATAGCTTTCTGCAGAAAATCCATAGTATCAAGTTACACTTGCATAAAAAGCTGTTCAAATAGTAGAATATATGATGACAAAAATAGAGGTACATCATGCTATATCCAACTGAATAAATACTGTTCCTTCCACGTGGCTTAGAATAGAACAGTCATCTTTTAAAAGTGGTATGTTTCGTAAAACGTATAAAGGCTACAAGTTAAATAGGCTAGACATACTTAACTAACTAAAAATGTCAGGATCCCTATTAAGATTTCTCTTTGCAAAAATCCAAAATAGCATCTATGCAGTTAAAATAGCACTGATGTTTCCTCCCATAGTTTATGCACCACGGAAGTCTTACTTTTATCAAAAACAGATTAATTTAAAAGAATGAGGAAATAGAAGTTTCAAGACAAACAGAGATGTCATTTGTATTAGTATACATTTCTAACTGTAATGTTGTAATATGTAAACCCTGTTAAAATTTTGATTGATACAAGCAGAAATTCTGGCCTTTCATTGTTTTGTTTCTCGTTAAAGAACATGCGCTGCATTTTGGGTCAGAAGAGTACCGTATATAGACTTTGGAAACACATAGCTCATTTAGAATAGTGATGTCCTACCATGCATTTTACTCTAGATAAAGGAAGTGGTATCATTCTGTAACAATGAGTCATACAATTAAAGTGCAAGGATCCTGTAAGGTTACTGAAGCATTACTGTGAAGAATTTTTTCTCAGTTATGTAAATCCATGCATTTTGGTTGTGAGTGGCTCATATGCATAATCGCAGTACAGTTGTTTTTCAATAAGTGCACTGTAAGTCACTGTATCTTAATTGGTTCTTCTCTACTTTCTATCCCAGTTTATCTTTAATCTGCAGAATTTTTAAACTATTTGTCAGAAGGAGAAAAAAAGACGCCATTGCAGCTTTTACATTTTTCATTTTAAATGTATTCCAACACCTTAAGAAGAGGGTAAAATGAAGCAGATGATAAAATGGAACTTAAACTTCTGAAAATTAAATTGTATTTAAAGTCTTTTTAAGACATGTTTATTCTTTCCTTCCTTCCTCTCACTTCTTTTCCATCTGGGTCCTTGTCTACAGGCTAGCAAAATTCTCTTTTACATATCTGCCATATATTTACAATAAGCAAGTTCTAGCTTCTGCATGACTATGGGAATGCAAGACAGCAACAGCTTTGGGGTTGAAGCTTTAAATGTCAGGGTAGTGATAATAACTATACAAAGATAAAACTTAACATTAATCAACATTAATTTACTTAATAAGCATCTTTGTAAAATCAAAGTGATCTTGATACATTTCCTAAAAATACATTCCTATATGAACAGATGACCTTGTTCCACCTACACCATAAACACAACGCTCCACCAGTAAAATCCCAGCATAGCTCTGACTGAATAATAATACTCTGTTAATGCTTCCAGTGTACTTTTGAATAGCTGTAATATCTGAATGCATTCAATCCAGGATATGATCGTTAACTCATTAATAGGAAGTTATTGCATATTTATAATGCTTTTTGCTGTCCTGCATGCTAATTGGATAAAAAGTTCCGTTTCTGTACCAACCTTATTCTGAAACGTTTGGCTGGCCTGCAGCTCCGCTTGGCCTCAGTAGCTGCTCAAAACTCCTAAGTTCAATTTTCATCCTGTACAGTGGATCGACAGTCCCCCAAAACAGGTGTTCAGACCTGGGTCATGACTCAGGCTAAAAACCTATGTTCTGTTTAGACTTATTTCACATGAGCTGTGCAGATAAAGGCTTATTTATCTCTCCTTGGCTTAGTGAGTAACTCTCAAAACAAAAGGGCGTTGGAGGCTACAGAGGAGACTGTAATATAAAAATATGAAAATAATCATAGGAAAGCAAAAACAAACCATAAGAATCATGTCTGGGTTAATTCTGAGTAATAGCTTAATAAATCAAAGTACAGGCTCGTAGATATATTTGGGTAAATTAGCAAATAAAATAATCCTTGATTTATATCTTCAACCATTTAGGTTAAAGCTTCAGGTCTTGTTCAGCCTTCAGCTATCATCATAGATGCAGCACATCATTTATTTCTCCCTGCTGATCTTCCCTTTTCTGCCCTTCTGCCTTTCTTCATTGACCAGTTGAGGTTGTATTAAGAGTTCTTATTACACTCTTTTCTTGGCAATAAAATTAATGTATTCATTTTCATTCTTATTTGGCATCAATATTCAGGGTGGAAGTATTATTGACTTGTGTCTATGATTAGAAAATTGAGGATTTTGTGCACAGGGTCTTTCTGAAATCTAATTCTTGTGGAGCTGGCCATTTGATGATATGCAGAAAATGAATTCAGACTCTTCATTGTACTGTTTCTTCTATGGTTTCTACAGTAGGGGTGGTGCTGGCACAGAGAAAAGAGGACAGGTTCTTTTCTAAGTTCATAACAAAGAAGCAAAATACTGCTGAGAGAATCCTTCCAGATTTCAATACTGGAATAATAGAGGGAGGCAAATACTGAAAATCAGAGTAAAGCTCTCAGCAATAGCTATTATGTATATAAACACACCACATACCAGTGATAGTCATGTTGTTCATGTCAAGCAAATACATGCAGCTTTTGCACTGGGGAAGAAACGTGGGAAATTAGAAGTAAAGATTTGTTTTGGAACACAGAGTAGATACAAGAAAGAGATAGATATTACAGTACAACAGTAGGAAAAAAAAATGAGTATTTCTAACTACAGCAATTTAAATTCAAAACACAGATTACTTTTTGATTTTCTCATGAAACCTCCACTCCCAGGGTTCAGTGATTATATGGGAACTTCAGCGTTGTTTTGTTTTGTTTTTTTTTTCACTTAAAAAAAGAGTTCTAGACCATGTGCTGGTAGGGAAAAGCTTGAAAGTATTGTCCACATGCATCCATAAGACACAGAAATCATTAGGCAAAGAAAAGCAGTTCAACTCTGTGTTATTTTATACTCTCATAATGTAAAAATATGTTAATTATTTTTAGAGACCTAACATGTTTTGAACACTTGAAATTAGGAGTCCTGAAAATACAGCTTTTAAATCCAAAGTATCTAAATAGATACTGAGGGGTGGAACAGTGGAAATGAAAAACTCATGGAGTGGAACGTGGATGAAAATCCTTGTCTGGAAGGAATAGTGCATGATCTTAGATTCTGCTGAATTATGCTCTGTGCATATTTTAATGGTTGATTATATCAAGAGGAAAATATTTTAAAGCCATGAGTCATTTTCATATGCCTTCTGATATGATCCCCTTAACATGTCCTCTACTTAAAGTTTTGGGTCTGACAGCTGCTGTTTTCATCCTCACATACAGGATTGAGCTAGGAACCTCAGGTATGAGCTGCTCTAGCCTGATCAAAAAGTGACATAGCAGACTCTAAGTGGACTAGGCACAGGCGAGCACACATGCTCACCAGCAGGTTACATATCTCTTCTGATCAGAGAAAGCTTGTCCCACACATCTGACTTAGGTCTGGGCCAGGACCCTGTTCCTGGGCTGGCTGGAGTCTTGGCTGACAACCCAAGGGGTAAAGGAGAAAACAGCTGACTCCTACAGGTTGAACACTACACGCTCGGCATGGAGGACAACCAGGCGCGCTCTAACCTCCGGTGCTTTTCTGCAGCACCTTGTGAATGCTTTGTCCTGTTGGGAAAGAAATACTGTCTCTTAACCAGAACCACACTGGGAGCATAACCTCAGCGTCGAACAGAATTATACGTTATTGATCATGCCTGCCTGAGACATAATTTTCAGAAACAGCAGTTGTTTTTGAGTTGTGTAATCTGAAACAAGGGCAAAGAGAAGCAAGTCCTCCTGTAAAATATGTGATGCTGAGAACATTTCGGCAAACTATGAAAAAATAAAAACCCTCTTCAGATCAAATTTTACTGCCCTGGGGGTGAAATTCATCTGTCACAGAAATGGGGGTGAGCACCTACCTTTTGTTTGGTGACAGGATTTTAACATGGGGTCCCTGAGAACCCCCCTGAGTCCCCGCTGGCACATCATTGTGATTATTATTTTATATTTTACAGTGTGTGTGTGTAGGTATTTTATTGCACTGTAGATATGTCAAGTTGTGCCAGCGCCTTATAAATTGAGTAGAGAATTCAATTTACAAGCAGAAAACTGAACATGTTTGCTGGCTTACATTCAGTACTGGGAATGTCTCTTAAAATTTCATTACTTTGTGAGAGAAGTATCCATTAAAATTATCTTTACATGCATAAAATAACTACAATCTTTGCTAGTCTTTTTCAAACTTAAGCGGATGAAGTGTTTACAAAAATTACCCGTTACCTGTTATAATTCAGTTCATAATCTTGCACTGAAAATGCTCTATAAAGAGAGTTTACGGAACAATTGTTCTCAACTTAAAATTGACAATACATTTCAAGATTGCTTCTTAGAAACATATTGCGTAAAAGAAAAAAGCACTTGGGACTATGTTTAATAGATTTGCTTTAAAAATATAGTCTATAAATGTGTAATAAAATACAGGAATTAGTGGCAAGATTGATATTACTTCCATATCTTGGCTACTTGTGCCTAGGCATTATGGCAAGCTATAATATGTTATCGTGCATGTGAACCAAGAGTAGATAATGAAGCCTCTGTTATTTTGAAGCACTGTTGTAAGAGGGCATGGATTAAAAATAGAATGTCATTCTTTGTTGTTTTTGTTAAAAATTCTACTTAGAACCGAGTGAGTTTGATGCTGAAAATTATCCAAACTAAAGACTTCTCTGAGGGATTATAAGTATATAATATCCCACTTATTTTGGTTGATATATATGGTATAAGGTATTTAGTTTTTATTTTTTTAATGAGACAAAAATGCCCTCATTGGTATATGATGTGTTTTAGACTTCTGACAATCAGGCTCACATCTCCAAGGTGGGCAAAATATTAAGCCCCTGACTACAAACTGCCGCTTTCAGGAACTCTGTAGGTCCATAGCATCCTTTCCTGCATTTTTTCCATCTTTGTAGGCTCAGCTAATGTTTCTTGCAAGCTCTTGAATTGTCTAAATCGGGAAATCCCTGCTGCTTTCAGAGCACCCAGCCAGTTTGCACAAGCTCTGGAGGTGGCCTCAAATCTTCAGAAAGATCTTGGTATGGGTAGACTTTGCTCTGACTCTACAGAAGGAGCTGGTGCTGCTGAACTTGAACGGCTGCTGGAGGAAGGCTGAGCTCCAGCTGGCAGCTGAGTGAGCCATCTGCTTACTCCTGCGCAGGTTTCTGAATCTGAATCTAATCTTAATTATCAACTTCAGCAAGAGCTCCCTAATTTGCTCACAGCCCCTATATCATCTGGGGGCATGTTTCAGTACTGTAGCTGGCACTGTTTCCCTATTGCAGCGAGAGCCGCCAAAGTGAAAGATGAGGTTTGTCCTTTCAAATGGGAAAGGCATTTCAGCCTACATCTCAAAGTGAGCTCCAGAAATGCTCAGGGTTTCTACACTTAACTTTTGGGAACCAAGCTCTGGAAGTCAGATTCACAAATCTGAATTAAATGCCTTAGTTCTCTTCAGAAGGACTGAGAAGCAGGAAGCCCAATTTATCCAAAAGGGAAAACTGGAGGGAGATGTGCCTGAAATCATACTGATCTCTCAGACTTTTACATCTAAGAAGAACCCTAGATTAGGCCTTTGTAACAGACAAATTCACAGCCTGAAACCACTCTCCCTGACTTAGAGACCTGATTTATCTCACTTTGAGAGCAATTGTCTCACTCACTTCCACCAAAGTCCAATCTCATGAAGAATGAGGGAATTTACTGGACCAGAGACCTGACTGAAGGACAGCATATGCGCTTTGCAGTGAAATGTCATTGGACAAAAGCAAATAACAGTGGGTATTCAGGGCTCCTTACTCTTAAACAAGTGTCCTACTCACTAGGCTACAGAATCTGCCCCCATGAATGCTGCATTTCTTTTCTAGCTGTTTCTACAGGAAAGGCAGATCCAAATTAGTTTTTCAGCTTAATCCTTTGATCCCTTTTAGTCTCAGGAAGACCAAGAACCCAGGTGTGTTAGGCTACAACCTAAATGATATTCCCCAGCCTCTGCTGGCAGCTCCTGTGTCACCAGTTAAAAGCACTTACACAAACCATCCATTTGACATACTAGAGGAGGAGTGACACTTCCTTGAAGTGGAAAGGAGAATGAATATCCTAAAACTGGTGAGCTGGTGATAGAATTGAAAGTCATTTCCACAGGAGAAGTTTTCTCTCCCTAGGTCCATTCCTCAAATGGCGGCACTCCAAGAGGGAGGAAATCTCCAGAACTGGAACAAGCATTGGACTTTTTTTTAACTGGAAACAGTGTATAAAGAGGCAGTACTTTCTTCACCTAGATGACATATTGATACTAGTTTTTATTTCTTTCTTACAGATATTTTTCCAGTCCCTCCTTACCAAGTTGTTTGAGTTTTCTTTCTGCGTTATTTCATTTATGTATTTATTAACAATATTCTCCTAGCTAGAACTCACATGCAAAAAAAATGGCATGAACAATATACTTGCTAGCCCTACATTCAGACTTGTTTCTTCTTCAGATTTAAAACCCCCCTCCTCCTCCAAAGCCAACTATTTCACAGTAGTTTCCAAGACCTCAGTATGCAATTTTCGGCAAACACTTGCTCTGAGCTGGAATGTAGCATTTCAGGTCTCAGCCCAGCAGTCAGTTACATGTCTGTAATATTCCATGGGTGCAGACTAACTTGCAGCAAGGGCAATGGAAGGATGACAGAGGAAGATAAGGCAAGCTTACTATTCATAAATTTCAGTCGAGCATAGCATTTTAGATTACAACTCCACGATGGTAATCACTTCATATGAAACTGTTTCAGAATACCAATTTCTAAACTTTCTTTCCTAATAAAATATTTATTGATGGGCTTTAAGTCCTAGGACTGGTAGGTGTCCCCGTTGACAGAAGACAGCATGGGGGGATAGGGCTGAGAGCACAGTGGACAAACGAGAAAGCTTAATGTTATCTGAACTCAGGGCATAACATTGAGATTGATAAAATAGCATGAAGAAATGTCAAAATTGACTTGACTGGCAGCTATTCTGAGACAGCCATGCATTTATCTAACAGTGATTGTGGGGTACAAAAATACTTGTGCACACTGCTTTTCTTGATATAAATATAGGTATGTAGGAACATACAGAATGGAAGAAGGAACCTATTTAGAAAAATTGTTTTTCTATGCAGTTAATGTGTTAACTGAAGTGTTTAAACTGTGCAACATCCTTGATTTGCAACAACTCGTTTTCGTTCAGCAACTATTGACAGTTGGACTTTGATTCTGCACAGTACATGGATCTGTCCAACATTGCTACTACTTTTCACTGCCACCTAGAATGAGACTTAATAAGAAAACTAGATATAATTTTATAATGATAATGACAAGAGACATTTTTATTCTGTTCAACTGAGTATTTATCCCAATAATTCCTAGTAGAACAAGAACAGAATATATATATATATATATACATACAAAAAAATAAAATTTTATCTTAGCTCTGCTTATTAAAACTTTGTAAGTATGTATGTGATGTGATTTTAGAAACATATATTACACACAGGTATGGTGGTAGCAACAAATTTCTTTTCATACATTTGTAAATATCAATGCAATTTTTTCTCCCATTTCATTTGAGTAGGCTGCTTGTTAAGAACTGTACACTTTTTTGCTTCATGGACCCGTGACCTATTATCACAACATTTTCATGATTGCAGTCAGAAAAAAAGACAGCATTTGGGACAGTTGTTAAGTTTAAATGATCAGTACAGTGCTACTTTGAGATGATTTGGGGAGGAGGGGGGGGGCTGAAAATTTCCAATGGAAGCTTTTGGAAGAATGTAATTACCTCACTTGGGATTTGGGCCAACCTTGCAAACATCCAATTTCTACACAAGTGATTGAGGTTCTTTCCATTTAGTTTAATGAGAGTTGGATGGGGCCATAAGGCATTACAGTCCTTTGGGGAAAATCCCAGGGGGTCTTTCATCAACACAAAAGCTTGGGGCATCGGTTTTATGCTGCCTTCAAAGCACAGAAGCTCTTCCATCAGTGTGTATCCAACACGGTTCCTCAGCATTACTGACTCAGAGGAAAGCGTGCCACCATGGTGAAGCTTTCTGCACTGGAGAGGGACCACGAGACTGGCAGATTATGTTGTTTAGCTTTCTTCTTTTTTGCTTAGTTTAGGTCACCCATGAACTTTAGGGAATCATTTAGCTGTCTGGTGAGTATATTGGAGAGTCTGTGACATTAAGCAGGGAGTCAATGTGATGCCCCACTAATTCTTCCCTCCTTGCAGTTTCAGTGCTGAGAAGCATCTGTGAGTCAGATTTCAAATTTCACAGGCTTCAAGACTTTTTACAGTGACTGAACCCCAGCAGTACTTTAATCCTTGCGGACAAAAGTCAAGGGTTGCCCCCAATGCCACCGATAGTTCTCTGTTGGGACAGACTTCTTAAATCTTTCCCCCTTCTACCAGGGAGAATTATAAATTGTGAAGTACTAGGACCATACATTATATCACAGTCATGCATACTAAGATGGGTCATTTTTAATAGATTAGCAAGTGTTATAATGCCACTCTGTTTCCAGGTTGGTTTTGTTTTGTTTGTTTGTTTTAAGATGTAGAGACAAGCTATAATACACTTACCTCAACATAGGATAGAAATAAATGATGTCTGTGCTTACAGTTGTTGGGGAGTGTACTTACCATCCAGTTCCCGAGCTTAATGAGGCTATACCCAAATTGTGAGGATGCTGAATTACAGCAGTTTGTTACTCACTCAGCATTGTCAGAATGACGGTTGGGAGCCATTAGGAGGCAGAAGTGGCAATGAGGATGCTTGCTGTAGCAAAGCAATGCTGATGGTGTCTGTTTTCACAGAATATTTTATGGCACAATGAAAATAAGGGGGTTTTGCACCGTTATTTTGTTTGTACTGACATTTGGGAGTGGAGAATTAAAGGCTGTAAAATCTCTATGTTCCTGTCCTGATGCTAGATGATCTTTCATTAAATGGCCTTTTCTAAGAAAAAAAATCAGTAATTGTGATGGCAGTTAGTCATTGTTATCTGTAATAATAAGACGTGATTGAAAAACTTTTCTGTGGAGTATGCCTGTCCGAAAATTTTGTCAAGTAATAATAAGGAATAATTTTCTAAAATGTTTCAAACTATGCAGACTCTCATCAAGAAATACCTTTACCTTCTTTCCCCTTTGTCCTCCAAAGAGACACAACTAATGCATTTGCTTCCACCAGGCAGATGACCACTAATGACAGTATATGTCTTCACAACCTCCGTATCCATAGGTCTGATGTTCTGAGAATTACCATTGCAGAGCAGGCTGATGAGATGTATGGCTTGTAAGCATTTGAGGTCACATCTGTCATCTGAGTGATACAAATTTGTGACTTACAGCTCCAGTTCTTCTCACAAACTTTCATCTACTTCCTCTTTTCCTTGGCTTGCTCATCACACAGCATGTGTGACTCCTGTCATTTCTGCTTCCTGCCTCTCCAGAAAAAGCAGAGTTTTGCCATGCTAAGGCTTTCACAGAGAATACAGCTGCCTCCTCACTAATCTACCGGAGAAAAGAGAAAAGTTAAGGTCGCTGAAACTTTTTTGACATATGGCTGAGAGAGGCATAAAACTCCCTGCGGGTGCTAGTCTCTACTTCATTCTCTATGTTGTCTGTCTGGCATAAGATACTTCTAATGAAAAAGCGTAAACCAGTCTCTCTTCTGTCTATTGTATCATAAGGACTTTTCCTTCCACTTCACACAAAGCATGCTAAGAAGGAGTGAAAATCTTTCAGCTAACCTTCTAGCAAAACAGACCACTGAATACTGATGTTTATTTCATAGTAGCTTCAGGTCTAATGTACTGTAAAATATACAGATTTTTCCTGTCACAATGGCAGAAGTAATGAGGGAAGGACTAGCTCTTTTGTGCTACAAAATAACAGTGCTCCTGTCAATAATTGCTCCCTACCCCATGAATATGTTGAACATCCCTCCACTGACTCATGAACCGGAAACCTTATATCTCCGCTCAAGTGTTTTCTAAATGATAAGCTACTAGTTGGACAAGACTAATTTTTGGAAGGAGGGCCAGAAGAGAAAAGTGTGTTGCCTATGCCCCTGCAGTGTTAGTGGCTGTCAGCAAAGTTCTGTGTGGTCTCAGATAAGGATCAAGAATAGAGACCAGCTAGGATAAATTTTAGCATTGCCAAGATTACAGAGAGGTCAAAGTAATCCATAATTGGTTACAGTGCTGACTTCCAGAAAGAAGTTGTTTCTCTGGTATGAACTGACTTACTTTAAGGCATGTGAGGCCAATTAAGCAATTACTAGCCACTTCCAAGAGGTATGTTTGTGCGAAATTCATTTCAGAAAGGGATAAAAGGGCTATCAATCAAAAGATAGTCTAAATGTTGCTCATGATGTTCTCATAATTAAAATGTTTTGACTGATCAAATAGAGAGCTATTTAACAGGGCTTAGTTTGGGGTGTTTTCTTTCAGTCCTCCAATGGTTTAATCTGTGAAAGCCACTGCAGAGATACTGGATCTCTAAGCCATGAGCAGTGAGGTAAATGCCATTTAGCTCTCTGCTCCAGAGAAGGGCTCACTCTTCCATCAAGTGTCACCTCTGCCGTGATGTGCTTGAATAAATATAACCAGGCTCGCTCACATTAGTGGAGTCTGCTAGCATGACACTGCCAGCATAAGTTATTTATGATTTGGGATGGGTTGAATACTAGTCACAGCACAGAAATAATATTACCTTCCAAGCTCATTGCATAATGGAGACAAAAACTTTATCCTTACTAAAGGACAATTTCACCATAACAATATAATTGATAGGCCCATTTTTACCCATGCCAACTGCACTTCTCATATGCTCGAACGTTCACTGCGTGGAGCCATAACTTTGGCTCTGAAGCGCCATTGAAGGCTATTATTGATGTGGTCTTCCTTTTCCTCAGCTCAAGGGCAGCCTTCTCACTACGCAGAAGATTCATGAGTTTGTGATAAGTCTGATTAGAAACACTCCAACTGTCTTCTCAAAATGAGCTGAAGTTATCTACTAGTTGCTGGAAACCTCATTTGAATTTTCACCCAATTAGTCTTAATTCCACTGTACTGCAGAGCAATATGCTAGTATCAGCGATCAGAAAACAAGGCAAATATCTGCAGATATATTTCTGAAAGAATTTGGGAGAATTAGTATTGATTTCTCTGATTTCTTTGGTTCTTGAAAATACAGCAAAGGCAGCATGGGTTTGAGATTCACCATTAATTAAGCAGTGGGCTCACCAAGTTATTAGCACTTTTAAGTCTGGAAAAAGTTAGAAACTTTGATTTCTCTTTTTTTTTTTAATAATTTGTATCTTCCTAAAATAATGTCTTGGGGGTGATTTTACAATATATAAATTACCATTTTGTATTTATGATGTTCTTAACCTTGAAACTCTGTACTGATTTAATGACAATTCACAGGTTGCTGAGCCATAATAAAACATTTGTACATTATAAAAGCTGTTTGTCTTATAGGTCCTATAAATTGAGGTAACCTAGGAGCAAAGAGTGATTAAAGTTATACAAGCATAGTCATAAAGATAAGTAAATAAGTAATACACTAATACTAGATAATAGATGACTAATAAGTAAATAATTAAAAAATAATAATAATAAAGAGTAAAATAAATAAATGCAATGTGTATATAAAGGCACTTGTTTGTACCACACTTTAAAAGTTACAAATTGCCCTGAGATCAAAATGGGGTGTAAAAATAACAACATATTTTACAGTACCTTTTTCATTCCTTTATAAATGTATGATACCTAGATAAAACATTAAAAAAGCCCCTCTGTATCTGAATAATCTGAATCTGGTGTAAAGTTAAATGCTTTCAAACTTTTCTTTATATTACATATTTGGGGGGAGGGGGCAGGGGGAAGCAACTTTTTTGGAGTCCCTGTTACCCTAAGGCTGTAGTTCACAGCACTATTAGCCATTAATGCACGTATCCACAAAGGGGGATATTCATTCTGGTGCACAGGCCTCTACGACAGCCCATGCAGTACATAAGCCTCACTTCAATACAGGTTTTGAGTTATGAAAGGTGCCTTTTGCAAGCTTCTAGAGTGGACTACATTTCAGACCAGGACATAGAAAAATGGCATGAAAATGTCTACTTGCTTAGCAATTTCATACTGACATTTCATTTGAAAATTACTTATGCCTTACCAAGATACCCCTTTTCTACAGATCACACATCTTCCTAGATTAAAGGAATGCTGTTAAAAATAACCAAGGAATTTCTCTGTGTACTTGTAAGTTCACCTCAAGACCTAATCCTGAAAACATTGTTCAGCACAGTATTTCTGAAATTAATGGATCTATTTACAGTAGAAAGGACCCAAATCAGAGCTATACTTCTCCAGAAACATCAGGCAGCAAAGAAAATATCTTTTGAGAATTTTCATCATTTATGAATTCTGTTTGACAATAGAGCCCTTTATGTACATTTGTCAAGCAGCAGACCCTATTTTCAATATGGGATTCATCTGTATTGGAATCAAGAACAGATCCTGGAATCAGGAACAGCCTATGGGAGATACAGCCTAGCCTCTGGCCTATATGGGATAAATAGCTGAGTAGTTAGGGTAGCAACCAAAAAAGAATGCAGAGCTTTACTCTCAAGGTTATTTCAATTTTTCATCCAGTGAATATATTATCTAAAACAGTACAAAGAGCCAGTTTGCTGTCCTTCTAGAAAAGGCTCATATCTTCAATATAATTTTACATCTTCTTGCATGCTCTCGTTACATGAATCTCACTTTAACACGAAGTGTAGCCTGATGTGGAGAACTTGCCAGCAATATAGAGCCATACCTGCCCTACAAAGTCAAGGACGTATTGGAATTCAATATTTTAGCAATCTGGTGAGCATTGAGAAAGGGCAAGAGGAGGCAAACAACCAGATCTCGACAGCCCATTTGTCCTTCATGGATTCAGACACCTGCCAGGAGCCCATTTATACACAGTACATTTCTATCAGTGGCTTCCTACAAGCATAGTTATTCTAGGCTGCAACAAGATCAAGGCAGTTTGGACTGGCTTCCTTTTTCTCTAAGACGTGGATAGGCAGAGTATCTTTGTCTACTGTAATACCTTATGAGAGTATATTGTGAAGAACCACTCCTCGAGGTCTGTCCTCCTTTGACCCCTTTTTTCATTTGATAAAAATTGCTACTTTAAGGATTTTTAAAACAATTTTCTAATTTGAAGTTTTTTACCCTTATTTTCTTTTTTGGGGGGGGGGGGAAGGGCATGAAACCTCTGGAATGTGTTCTTTCCCACTGCTCTCACAGCCAGCAGAGTTTAGGCTGGGTACAGGGTCATGGAGTTTAAAGGCCAAAAATTATTTCATTACCTTGTGGCCATTTCAGTTCTCAGTGCCAGAATCAGTTATGGCAGTATTTGAATTGTGAGCAGTAAGTTTTCATATTGAATACAGTATCTGTGCAATGTTTATTTGCCAGGAAAAAAAAGTGGTTCTATGGTGAGGAGATTTTGAAAGAAATCTCTTGACAAAGACAAGGTTTTGATCATGCCTGATTTTGCTGGGGACAATTTGTGTCAGTAAAGTAACACCTCTGCATTAGTGTTTCTTTGTAGTTGAATTCTGCCTCAATTAGTAAGGCTGCTGGATGACTTATGGCTTGAAGCTTTTCTCTTTTTTCCAACAGTATCGTTTTGTCTAATGAAAGGACATTATCTTGCCCAGTCAACTTGGCCTCGGTTGTTGTTGTGATGGTCTAAGGGTACCTTATTACTGCTTCTGTGAATGAACAATTTGAAAGCATCTATGTGGAATTTATTTCATGATTACTCACCTACTATTAAACTGGTTCCAAATAAAGTTAAATGGCAGCCTGACTAGCTTCTTGGAAGCTCTTTCCAACTATAAAAGAAATTTTGTGAGTTTTGTGCACTGCTCAAGCTGCTTTACAGATGCACCATATTTAATTAGATTAGTTTTAATTAGACTACAGATGTAAAGTTGCATCTGTGTATCACTATTAGGCTGTTTCTAGTCACTTTCAGCCAATAATAAACCACCAGCTCATCTGCATTCATTTAAGTGTGTTAACCTTTTGTTTGCTGGAATAATCATTGTGGAAGAATGCATATAACTTACAGATTAATATGTCATTATTGTCATGTGGCACCATATACAAAAAGTGAACTGGCCTAAGAGAAAATCAGGCAAGGAAAGAAAAAAGGAAACTGCACTGAAGAATTAATTCACTCTTAAATAAATCTTTCTGAGAATTCCTTTTATACTTATTTAAATTCCTTTAGAGTACTTATTTTCAAAGTCGCAAGCTTTGAACTTTATTGATTGCTCTTTTACCCTTAATGTTTGTTTTCTTCATGATCTTTTCATTTTAATTTCTTCATGCATCACAGAACCCATTTTCTTTCACTGCCTCTCCCTTTCCGCTATAACCAGCTTAACTCAGTTCTGAGGAGACTGAGAATTAATTATTATTACTGGTGATGCTAAAGGTTTGAAGGAATTGTCAATTAGCTATTGCAAAGTTGTTATTATCAGGAGAGAGCACGGCTGCTTCTTTAGTTAATGGTACTTGCATGAGAAACTGGGAACTTGGTGCAGAATCCTAGTTGTGCTGAAATCATCAGGAGCTTTGCCATTGATTTCAGTAGAGTGAGGCTTTTACTCTGACTTCTAATTCCAGGAGTTATTATTTTTCCAGTGTTTAATTATGACATTACCTTTTCATTTTTATTTATGCATTTTGACTAAACTTCACTTTAATTGCTTCAGGCTTGATTGTATTTATATAGAGACAGAAGCAAGAACTTTGCTGTATGCTTTTAATTTTAAGATGTGATTTTTTTTCAGCCTCTTTGATCAGTAGCAATGAAGTTAATCCAATGAGAAGAATGAGTTTTAATTAAACAAATTTAAGAAGTGGGATGAACTTTTAAGCAGGCAGGGGATACAGAGGGTTGTTGAATAGCAATAGGAAAATGTGTTCATGCAGAAGAGCTGCAAAGATTGACTTTAAATTCTAGAGAAAAATACTACTAACAATGGAAGTATGCTAATCTCAGGAGGGAAGTGTGCTCTGGGCACACTGTTGCCCATTCTCAAGTTTTAGTGACAGTCTTTGTGATCCCTAAAGCAAGTCACTGGTCATCTTCTCCTGGCTGTCCTGCTTGAAATTATTTGATTCTGGTTATGACAACTAGCAACTTGGCGTTCAGAAAGCCCTTCAAATGTAAAAAGCAATGTCTTGATACAGCAGATCAATATAATTACATGAGCATGGAGTTATGTAATCTATAGGACTGTAGATCCAGGTCTATTACAGAACTTTGAGACAGACCCTGAGGACCATTTACTGAAATAAAGTCAAGTCAGAATATCTAATAACTGATTGTCAGAGTCTGCATAAGGTTTGGATTCTAGTTCTCTTCCCACTGAGTAGAAGAAACTGGCAACATTTCAGAGGCTGATTTTTCAGTATGCCCTTACAGGGATGCTTCACTTGGTGGAGAAAGTCTGACCTGGACGTATCTGTAGGATCTGTGCTGAGCATGCTCAGTGTCAATAAGATACAATAGAATATGGTAGAAGAAGACAAAGGAAGAAAATGGCCTCTCTGTGAATTCAACTTGTACAACGAGAGCCCATAAAGGATATAAGTGCCTAGAAGTGTCTGATTTTCAGCTGGGCAGCGTAAGGCAAAATTGATGCCTAGTGCAGACAATCAAAGGTGGGCTGCGGTACTGAGAGAGGGGATTTATTTCTTTCTGTCATACCCAGGGAAAATGACTGACGTAATTTGAGAAAAACTCGCATCCTGCATTCAGTATTACATGGCTGGACTTCAGACTCAGCACAGGAGGGAGTCAAGGGGTCTCAGAAGAGTGAAAGGACTCACAGACTGGCTGTCCAGGAGCAAGCCAGGTACAGGGGTTAAAATGAAGGAGGATTTTCTGCTGAAACCCTCAGCACATGGCTCAGAGCAACAGGCCGGTTCACAGGCCACTTAACTCTGGGGAATGCAGATTCCCCTCCAAAGGACAGATGCCTACAGCCATTCTTTTGGGGGAATGGGAGTAGGGATGGAACAAGGCTGAGCCTTCTGATACTGTGCTGGTAGCACATCTCTCCACTTTTTATATGTTAATCTAAAAGTTGGAGTGCTCCTCCAGGAGATGGGGAGACTTGGATTAAATTCCTTTATCATCATGATGTCACACAAAACCATATAACCCAGCAACATGCTCGTCTCATCAGACCGGGAGCTATAACAGATGAGAGCACTTTTAACCCTTGTTGAAATCATGCCATTGTGTAAGAAATAATTTAAAATATAGACCAAATTGAGTGAGAAGAACAGATTTCTGGTTGCCATTCTCAGCATTGCTATTTTTTAGAAAAAGCAATGCTCATCAAATAAAATATAGAAGTAGCTGAAAAGGACCTTCTTTCTGATGGTTCCTGCTCTGTCCCAAAGCTTACAGAGTCATCCTTCACCTCTGCTTCATGTCAGGTTAAAAAAAAAAGGCAGATAAAAATACTAGGTGAAATTTTTTTGTGAGAGTTGCTATCACATGAGTCAAACTGATAATAACTGCTTTTGCTGATAGCCAATAATATTAACAGAACAAAGGAAGCATCAGGACAAACTACCTGCATTAATCCACACTGGGCAAGAACATTTTGTGCTGTCCTTTAGGATGATACATGTGCTTATAAAACAGTCCTTTCCAGAGTTCTTTCAGGTTCACATCATCCCCTACACCTTAAGTGTTAACTTTGGGTTACAGCTGTAGCACTTACTCATGGCCTAGCTGAATATAGAGGCAGACTAGAGCTTGTGTAAATTAATTATTCAGGCTAATTAGCAGAAATCTGAAGCACAACATGAGAGGAAATATATTCCAGGAATGATAAATTAATAACTACTAACATTGTCCTCAGCTGCTAGATATGCAATGTGAGAAGCACAGCAACAGTGATAATTGTGTTATACCTTACAGAAGTAAAAATGAAGGATGAGAGAAACAATGTTCAGGTAGCGTGTAGGAGATCTGGATTAAGAGGTCAAAAGACAGCCTGCAGCTTTTTCATTTCACAGACATGGACTAAATCCGTACAACAACCGTATAACTTTGATGTAGATTTCAACATACTAACATGAAATTCCAGGCATGTATGAACAAAGGTTGTGTTCTTAGTTCCTTCAGCAAACTGACCACTTTTCCAAGAAATACTGCTTGGCCTTCGCAGAAAGAAGGACTATGTAGTGTTAATGTCTCCTAAGAACAGTTTTACCTTGTCCCAGACTGAACAAGAAGAAAAGAAAAAATGAATATATATAGCATTTACACAAAGCGTTTTGGAGAGAATTCTGACCTTACCTCAATGGAACAACATTTCAACCTTTGTATTTATGGAGGACAGAAAAAAACACTCTGAGTTCTTGTCCTAAAAAGGATAGTCCTCCTTCTTAGGGGGGCATAATTCCAGATTTGATTAGAGCTATTAATGAGGTCAAATGATGCTTTTAGGCTGGTAGCTAATGTAAACCAAATCTATTTATCACTTTGGCAGTGGTTCCTGCAAGAAAGTTAATGACCATTACTGCACTGCTAGTTAGCCAATCAGGAATTGTGCTTTTTGTGCAAAAAGGCAGAAGTTAGTAATCAATCATCATCATCCTCATCATAATAGTGCTGCTAAATGAGCTTCTAAAAAAGAAGAACAACGTGACTATTAACCTTAACTGCATCTTGAAAATAGATTTCTTCCTACAAAGGCCATCACTGTTATGTGGGTTGCAGCCTTGATAGTTTCTTGCAGAATAAAGGAGGTTGAAATACTAGGCAAGGGCACAACCTATATTTAGATTCTCTGCTTCAGTCTTTTAAAATAAAAATGAAGGTTTAAAAAGAAAAAGGTCAGAGACAACTTTTTTTTTTAATAGCAGGTCAAAACAACATTTTGCCCAAGAGACTTCAGTTATATTGTCAGTGAATAATCAAATTAAATTTCTTTTTTTGTATTGGCAATATATGTCTAATAACATACAGATTCCACAAAATGCTGTATCTTTATAATCATTTTCCTATAACACATCTTCATATTGACAGCCATATCACATGATGGTAGACTTGGCTGCTGCAAAAACTGTTGTGCGTATTCACATCAGTGGTGTTTTCTGGGAAAGTTTGTCTTGGCCAGAAAGGAGCAGGGAGAGTTTTCTTTTGCGATGCTTGTTGAGACGGAGGTGAGGACTGCCATGGAAACGAGTCTCTCTTTCCGTCCCAACACTACGCCAACACCCAGGACAGCTGGGTCGTTGGTACCAGCTCCCTCAAAATTTACAAAGCTGGTGCAAATGCCAGCCACACAGCCTAATAGATTGAGGTTGTGAAAACATTTTAGTTAAATTCCTGGATCAGCCTTGGGACCATGCTGTGGATGGGCTTCAGTGCAAAGCCCATCAGGCAGTCTCACTGACTATGCAGTCTAGAATATCTCACTTAACTAGTCCATCTTGCCAAATGTTTCACAGACCAGTGCAGCCGAGTCCACACCATTATGTCCCCATTCCCATGACCCAGTGCCGCTCATATAACATTCTCAAAAAATCTGCAGCACAGCTGGTTTACTCTCTGACATTTACAGGGCTGACCAGAGTGTCACATTAATGACAGAGATGCCTGCCAGGAATGCTCTCCCTCATGCCCCCACACAGCTGAATCAATAGACAATTTGATCTCCCTGGAAAGATCAATATACACAGCCATAACCAGCCTTGCTTAGTCCCACAGCGATGGACAGAGAGCCAGCCAAGAAGTGGAACAGCAGTGTCTCAGCGCTTGCACCCTGCTCTTCTGCACTCTAGCTCTGACACATGATATGAATCCTTGCTCATTATATGGTGTGCCAGACTAGGCTGGCTGTCCATGCACCAGGACCAAGATTATCTAGCAATCCTAGTATCCAATTGCATCCAGATTTGACACTAGACCAACAAAGTGTATCTTGTTGACAACCTCTCTAAACATGTGCATGGCTCATGCTGGCTGTGCCTATCAGCAGCTACACATAACTATTACAAGGACATACTTGGTTTTACGGACACTGTAGAAACAAACGTGACCCTCTTAGATGTTTTGGTTGTGGTGACTAGGGATAGGGAATTTCCTTTCACACAGAGGGTTCATGTGATTGAGGTACAACCATTTATGTGAAAAATCAAGTCCTATTAGTAAAGTCCTATTAGCTTTGACAGAATTAGCATTGTCAGAGTATGCAATCTCTTGATTGCAAGCCTAGAAACACGGTGGTTAAGGCTTCATAAATGACTGTTTCCTTTAAAGACAGCTTGTTTGTTCTTGCATTTTATCACCAATTCTCTAGCTCAGAACAGTCTTCTTAGGACCTGCCTTGGATTATCTCCAAAATCAATTCTAATGTAAGTCTAGTACTGAGGTGCCTCAGGAGCTCAAGTGCCAGAAATGCCTTCTGGGAAGGAGTGGAGCTTGCAGACAAGATTGTGCATCCTAAAGAGTTATTGAATATACCAGATTTTTATTTGGGGCATTTCTGTTATGAGCTGCCTTCTGCCAACTGGTTTCGTAGTTGCCCAAGAGCCTGGGGAACAATCCTCTGTCTTGATCTGGAGGTTCGCCTGGAAGACCAGAAGGGACCATGGCTGGAATCTAAGTCGTCTGGGGCTAATTGCTATTGCTGCGAAAATGCAGTCGGTTCAGATGCTCTTTTCAGAGGGTCCCAGCCAAAAACAGTTTCTCTGTTTCAGGGCCCAATCCTGGCAATAACCTTGGCCACCAGCGAGCTATGGAGGTTCTAGGCTGGCTTTCCAGCTTCCCTCCAGAAAAGGGGCATTTGTGTCCTAAGTGGAAGGAGGATGTAGAGTGTACTGTGACGATGACCTGGTCCTGGAGTTAGCACTGAGGGTGCCCGAGTCTTGTGGTTGAGCACACCAACTCTTCCCTGTGCAGACTGAGGCACAGGCACAGATGGCAAGGGGAGAGCAGTGAGGGGCGCCGATGATTTGGAGGTCTTACAGCTGGCCCTGCATTGACAGGCTTTGATATGAAACAGTCATGAGTCATGGGCTGTGCATGGTACAGACAAACCGTGCAGGAAGGATCTTGTTGAGGTGCTAAGAGGGTTATTTAGTAAGTGTTGTGCACAAGAGTGTGGTAGGCAATGTGCTGGGACAGACTGGATGTGGCAGTGTACGAGCCTGGTGCATTCTCCAAGGCTGAGGTGGGGTGAGGGCATGGCTCTTGCGAGTGACTCACCAGAGCCAGACCGATACACCTACTTACCCCGCAGCACAAACTTGGGACCGCACACCGGGAAGTCTCGCAGGCGAGGCTGTCTTTTCATTTCTTCTGTGTGCACTGTCTAATCGGGTGAGGCATGTCTTCTGAGTTGGTGCCTTTAGGCACTACCCACACACAAATGAGTGCCTATTAATAATGATAATATTTAATGAATCTTGTTCATTCAAAGTTTTATCCGCACATTTAAAATGACAGATCAAGAAATGCAGGGATGCAGTTGATTTCACTGGGTAAACACCATTGCCCAGCAAAAGAATTACACTTTTATAGATACAATCCTGTCACAGGAGAAAGTGCATCTCTTCACGCTAAAAATTTCTGCCTACATACTGCAACAGGCCTATCATTCAGTAAAAATAAACTTAAAAACAAAGATTTAATTCTAGCTGGAAGAAGGAGGTTGTTTTTGGTTTGCTCCTTGATTGCTTTTTTAATTGATTTTCCACTACTACAGGTATGCAATTAAATTTTTTTTAGATCATGCTGGACAGTGAAGATAGATACAAAAACGTTCTCAAACTTATTGGAAACTGGTCATTCTCACTACTTTCCACACATAGGTATCTAAATGCTTTCCTAGTGAAGTGATACAAAATTAAAAACAACAACAAAGGCTTTTATATCTGAAAGTATTAATCGATTTTAGAAATGAACTGTTCCCATGATTTTTAACTGCAGAATATATATTTTTCATGATGAAGTGAACAGCAGATATAATGCATCAGTAGTACTTTCTATTCTATAGGTGAGTCCTTTTAACCTGTCTTTATCTTACATAAGGGGGAGTGGGGGGAAAATAGGTTGGTCCCAAACCTCAAGAAGGGCTAGATAAAGCAGATGATATACATGAACCTGCTTAGTATCTGTTCAAAGTCAATAATAAGGCTCTACCTGCCTCTGTAGTGGATTGAGGCAAAAGATCAAGTCCTGAGGGAGATGGTGTCGTACTTTTTATGAACTCAGAGAGTTATATTGTTTACAAGCTAAAAATGCTTTGCTTTTTAACATTTGGTCTTATTTCACATGGAGAGATAGTAAATTTCACTAAGAATGTCACTAAAAATTTTAATAGGTCTGAATGGGCTACAAGGCTGAGGAACATGAGGGTTAGTTCAGTGGGTAAATTCATCAGATTTGGTATATATGAGAAGTAGGTAAATTCTGTTTATGCTCTGCTATCCCATACTTTAGTGCTTTGTCTGAGTCTATGGATTCTGGGCACAACTTTGCTGCTTTGATAATAAAATGACAAGGGTCAGGAAAAAATGATTCTTTTAATAACTTTAATAGGTGAAAAAATATTATCAATAGTAGCACATCATGATAAATACAACTGTAAGCCTGTTTATTTAAGCTACCTCTCTGCAGTGATAAACAAAATTGTTTATTAAGGGTTCAAACACTCTGCAAACATGGTACATTTTCACTCTGCAAACCAGGAACATTTTCACTTTTCATGAGACAATAATTGCCCTGCTGACAGTAATTGCTCCACAGCCAGGTGGGAAGCATTATGTTCCAGTCTTTCTTCTCAACAGCTTCACTATTTTGGATGAAATAGTCTCGCATGAAATACGGCAGCAGTCCTTTGGCTTCCTGCTTGGGAAGAAGCAACCCAAAAGTGGTGCCTGAGCAGCTGGGTGAAGCTCCCCATGCTGGAGAGCTGGTGCTCCAGGGAGATGTGCAGGAGACATTACAGCCTTGAGGGGCCTGGAGCTAGAACCAAGATAGCCTGGCTGATGCCTGGCTCTGGAGTCACACAGGGTGCTCAACGTTAGTGATTTAGTGTGCTGGAGGGGTTCCTTTTACGTGTGAACTTGTGTTGCCTCTCAGCTTGGAGTCATGCAGCATGCACGCCTCTGTAAAGACACAGCGGGGACACATGGACCTGGAAACATCCCTGCAGCAAGTGAAGCCCCTGTTGTTCTCATTGCACTGCACCAGTCAGTAATGTACACTAGTGCACCCATGGTGTCTTCTCTATAATGCTAATTAAAGACATATTATTCTCTGTGTTTTAATGTCTGCATTTCTACAGATTAATACCTACCGCTGTTATAAGACCCTTTGAAAAATGCTATAGATGAGCTTTTTTATTTGAGACCTTCTAAATGAATGTTAAATCTCAGTAAGAAATAAAATTGGTAATTACTTTTAGTGGAAACTTAGTGTCTGAGTCCAGTGATGGTCAATTCTTTTAACAGTAGCTGTTCTCCTTTAAACCCTAAGCCTATATCAAATAACATTCTATGTTAAGTTTGTATATGTTAACGGACCATTGACTTACAGACAAGAGTCTGTATAATTTCATCTTGTCAGAAATCGTAAATCTAGCACCTTTTTTAAGAAGGGCACTACACCTGCATAACATTTTATAACAAAATATACAGAATTAGCTTTTCCTTCCTTGGCAAGGGAGATTTTATTTAATTTTGGAACTTTTAAAATTCAACATGGTCTATGTATGACTAATTCTTCTGGTATGCAAGAACTGCAATTCCTGTTTTAAAAAACAAAGTACAACCGTAGCCTCATATTTGCAGGGAAAACCCTGAAAATGTGACACAAATACATTCCCAAGTGCTCAAAAACTGAGAAGCAAAATAAAACAAAAACAGTGTTCATTGCGTATGATGAATGAAATCTGCTAAGAAAATCAAGTATACATAGGCATAATTGATTTTTCCCATCAATTTCATTACTTTTTAGTCTCATTCTCTTGATTTCTGAATCCTGGGATTGATATGACCAGAGCATTTTGTTCCTTTGAAAATGCCAGTTTAAAGTCACAGGCATGACTTCTTTTTTACTGCTTTTTTCCTTCAGCCTATCAATCAGAGTTTGAAGTGTAACACATAGTAAATGTCACAGGAAAAGTGAAATGCTCTTTAACCACAAAATGCCATTGTCCACAATATGATTGGAAACACTCATCTCAAGCTTCTACAGTTCTTTTCTTCCATGCTGAATATTCGCCCCATGAGTTGTTTTGTCCCTTCTCAGGAAAGTATCTGGCCTCAGCTGGTGTGGGTGCAAATATATGTTTTTGGAAAGCCTTCAGCAAGCCTGTTTGGCTTCCAGGTTTGGTTAGAAGCTCCAGCTTTCTTCATCTTCCCCAGCTGTTCAGTGCATCCAGTGCTTTCTCTGGCAGTTACCTAGAGCTTGAATTAATTAATTTTATTTTAAAAGCTTTATGCCAGCAGATATCTTGAACTGGTAGGAGGCATCAGTCTAAAAAATAACCTACTTGGTCAGAAAGCGTCATCCCCAGAAGTCTTGCCATTCCCTATTCCATTTTCTATAGTAAGTGAGCTCAGGTTTGGCCAGGGAGGCAGGACTTTATTTGTTTATTAGACTGTGCAGTGTTACGGTGCTTCATAAGGGACATGGCCGCGCAGTGGGGAGCCAGGCTGCTGGTTTCTCCTCTAGGCTGTCGTATGCCAAGTGGGGGGAACACTGGCGGCAATGGGGGTATGGCTCCTTTGCTGAGGGCTATGGAAAATGCTCGGGGGAGAATTGCATGAGGAAAGGGGAAAGAAGAGCAGGCAGAAGGGAAGCGGGTGCAAGAGAAGGGGAGCAATGAGCTGGCGGTGCTGCACAAGGCACTGCTCGGCAGGGCATGGAGCAGGGCACAAAGCACAGCACGGAGCAGGGCATGCAGCAGGCCAGCCAGGCGTCAAAGCCAGCAGCAGGAGCTTTCCCGAGGCGCCATGCAGCGTTCACTGCTGCCAGGGAAGCTGCTGCAAGGTGGCTAGGCTGAAAGCCAGCCTGCAAGAACCAATCTGCTGTGACATGGCAGGCTCAGCTCGGTTTTAACTCCTTTTTATTTATATGCTGTTTCATCTTGAATTTTTGGGGGGAATAGGCTGATTAACAGAGGAGCTATTTGTTTTAGTATTTATTCAGATGAAACCTGATGTTTGAGCTTGAAAGCCCTTGTGATCTCTCTGAAGAAAGAGGCATCTTGGCAGCTTCACTTATACTTTTTGGCTGACTCACCATCCTGTTATACCTGGAAACTCCTCTGCCTCACTTTCGCTGTGGTGTATCTCCAGAGATGAGGAGCAGAGAAGTTGATCAGACTGAGCAGTGTAGAAAGAGAGAGAGAGAGAGCAACAGAGGCAGGAATAGTTCTGCTCTGCAGAAAGAAGACATGCTGTTGAGTAGATGCTTTTTACCAGGACAGAGAACCTACCGTGTGCCCTAAAAGGTGGATTAATACTAACAATAATAAATTTGAATGCCCTGCAAATTCCAATAACATGCGTGACTTCACCTTCAGGTAAATATTTTAGTCATTTTATGCATTTTGGCCTCCAGCTTTGGAAGCATGTGGTAGGCACATCAGCTGCAGTAGGCTGTCAGGAGCAGCCTGAGCAGTTTGGCTAAATTTGTAGCCATGTTTAGGGTTACTGCTAAATTCAGTGTCAGTTTACTGGTGAAGATGGGAGTGTTCAGTTGTACAAAGTTTGAATACTTTCACATGATTATGGCTAAGAAAATAAGTGATAGGCGGGAGTGTATTTGATCAGTGAAACCCATCTGATCAGTGCACTTTCACAGGTTGTTTTGCATGTGGGGAACTTTCACTGTCAAAACACACATTTCTTAGCTCAGTTAAAGCTTCAGTAACTTCCATAAACTATTCATAGAGATAGCCTTATGCAACAGCACACTGAATGCTCAAATGAGAGAGAGAGGGGAAATGTCAGCATGAGAGCATTCATTAAGATATTTAGTAATAGTTCCTTATACTGACAGGTCAAAGGTAGAGCCATTCATTTGAGCCACATAAAAAAATCTGAGATGAACATAAGAAAGTGGAAATAATATTTTGCAAACATGCTGTTAAAGCTAGGTGTCATATATAATGGTGTTTGCCAAGGAAATGTAGCTGTATAAGCCTGGAGGCTAGTATTGAAATGATCAGTATTTGTATGTATTTGCAGTTTTTCTCTCCTTGTTTTACAAGTCATTCTACCATGTATCAATATTTCTTTTTCTTTGCATTGATCACTTCTGTATTCCTTCTGCTGTGAATAGTGGTATCTATTACCTGGGTCCTTGCTCTCAGTACATTTTCTTTTTTTTTTAAGTAACTTCTAATGAAAGTCAAACCAGTTCTCAGAACATGGCCCTTGGGGAGTTTCTATACAGAAATTGTAAATAGGGCTATATATTATCTTTTATCCCTGATTAGAAGCTTTAAGTGCAAAAAAGCTAAGAAAAAACTACAGTTTAATAAATGAAAACTGCCGCTGCTCTCAATGTTCAGGCTACCACAGCATTAGATTAATGCAATGCACTTCACATACAACAATTTGGCAATTGCAGCTTCCAGTTTATTAAGTTTCATGCCCCTTCTGAAACACAGGTTATTAATATTTATCAATTCTGACGTGGCAGTGGCCTCCTTGCAGAATAATATGGAACCTGCCATCATCTGATAGTCCTTTTCTGTCAGCCCTGGTTTAAGTGGGGCTGTTCTTGTTTATGTGTGAGTGATCAGTGGATGGACAGCATTCTTGGTAAGGCAGTCTTCACTTTGTAATTCATTTCCTCTATTCTTTCTTGACCTTCGCTCTCTTTGGATCCTTTTTTAAGACAGTAAAGTTTCACACAGAAAGGAGGGAAAATTATTAGCATTAAGGATTTTGTTCTGTCTTACAGACCACAGCACTTTGATGCTGTTACACATTTTCTGTCTTCCCTCTTATTGTTTTTTCCTCTGGAGTCAAATGTCCTCTGAGGCATTTGATAATTTTAGATTGTCTAGCCAAAATGTCAGTATTAGACCCAAGGCCTTTACCTCTCCAAGCATTTTGTAAGGCTAAGTAAGGATATCTTTAAATAAAGAGCATTATTTTTAGCTCTTAAATTGAGTAACTCATTAATAAATTTTTTTCCTTTGAACCTAGTGTATTCAGTGGAACAAGATTTAACAACAGGTTGAGACACAACCTATATTTAGTGCAGGGCAATAGAAAAAATCTGTAGAGTGAAGCAGTTGGTACTGAGGACCTGACACCACACTGCACACGTTGTGGAAGTGATACATGAGAGGTCTGCTCTCATGGGCTGTGGGTCCTTTGCAGTTGGAGCACCATTAGGTGAGCTCTGGGGGCATATATTCCCATTTAGTGCCATCGTGCACTCCCAGGCTGCTGAACAACACAAGTCCAAGCATGTTAAGTGGGAATGGTCTGGAGATTTGCCTCATAAGTGCACTCATATCCCAAACTAAAACAATAATGGAAGGGTACCACAGCTGCCATGTTTCTGAAAGGTCTATATAATCAAATAGCTACAAATGCACCAAATAGCCCACAATAAGCACATAACCCTGGCTGATATTAATGGTTGGGAAGGACAGAGAGGGGAAGGAGAGCTCACAATTTCTTTAGCTGCATCCATGTCTGACTGCCGTTCAGCATGAATGAAGGATGCAGAATTGGTACCTAAAATGCCTGATTATCATCACAGTCCTAGAGCTTATTTCTTTCAGTTCCCTGCTATTGCTCTGCCATGCATTTTATCTTATCTACAGTCTCCTTTTACAGATAGTAGGCTCTATTCCTGCATTTCTGAATACAGTCCTAGAATGCACCCTGTTTTGACTGGATCACCAAGACTAATTCAAGACCTTACTTACTAACTGTGCTACCTCGGCAGATCCCCTCCTGTAGATTTTCTTTAACAGCCTTTAAGAATCATTGAATCATGTAGTGATTCATGACAGCTTTTTCCAAATAAGTATTATTTATTTGCCCGCAGGAACAGAGCAGAGAATACAGCACTGACCTACCAGAAAGCTTACATACATATTAATTATGCTTAAACTTTAGCTTTTCCTTGATAGCATAGGTGAGTATTGCTTGTTTCAAGGCACCCCCTTGTGCTGGCACTGGGTAAGACAAGTTGTACAAGAAGCTTCTGGCTCCCTGATAGCTTCATCACTTGGTTAAGGTCTGTGTTTTTTATGTCACCCACTGTCCTTCATCTGCTACAGAGGTCCTTTGTTCAATGTTCATGTCCAAAACCCCCTGAGAGTTCATACTAAACTACTGAACCTGATCAAACTAATGTAAGATAGATGGAGTTAGTCTTCAAACTGTAGGGAACACTAGGGAAATTAAATTATTTGAAAAACTTGCATATGGGTAGGAAACTCTAATTGTAATTAGCCGTTATGCATCTTTGAAGTGATCCATTCTGCAATAACAGGAAAGTTCACATGCTATCCATAAGGTATATATAGATATAGGTCACAACTGATATGCCAGAAAATTAAAGGCTCCAGGTATGAGTTTTCAAAACAGACTAGTGACTTTGGTCCTTTCATTCTGGGCTGTCCACCACACTTTGCAGAAAACTAATTTTTAGGAGCTCATCTTTCTCTGGAAATCAAGCTCCCCTAGCAGTGTCATGAATTGGGAAGCACAAAAAATGAAAACCCTACAAGTCTTCACTCATTTTGGAAAATCTTGTCTGTATTGTGTAAAGTGATTAGCATTTGAAATTACTTAAATAATGCTTTTGAAAGGAAACAAACATCACTTCAAAGCCTGTCATATCTGTAGGATTCACTTGCCTTAAATCTAACATGTACATTGAGCGCCAGCAATATTCGATTGGGCAATCTCTGTCAGTGGCAATATTCTGATGAGCCATCTGCTTGACAGAGATAGTGCACTTTTATTAGGAAAAACATTCATTCCTTTTTGCTTTGCCTTTTCAGACTTGAGTGTTGAAGCTGTTTTGGAAATGTCCAGATTTTGGGTTACCCTTCAAAAAAATCTTTCCTTTATTACTTATGCTTTCTTTAACAAAAAAAGGAGGGTATTTTCTTTGAAGAGATAAATGAGGAATTCTTTATGATTCTTGGTATCTCAGATATTAGTTTGGTGATCATTTAGTTGTATCACAAGAGCTAGTGGGGGAAATTAAATTACAAATGGATGAGAACAGACAACACATCATAAAAGAGAAGCTGAAAATATCTGCAAGCGTTTGAACTGCTCCACAGGGCTCCCTGCATTGTTCAGACTCTGGAGAAGCAAGGCAACAGTGCCAGAAGACCGACCACTTTACACAACATCGTTTCAGCACACAAGCACCTGACTTCCCTGCCTACACAAGCTTTTTCATCTGTAGTGCGCATACATATACAGCCCAACTTACTGACGCCTGGTGTGCCCCTTTTTTCTTTCCTCCCCTGGTGCCACCCTTCCTGCACTATCCCTTCCCCTGTTCGTGCTGCTGCTCCTCTTCCCTGGAGCCATGCTTAGAGCTCTGCTGACAAGGCAGCAGAGCAAATAGCTGGTGAATTTAGGCACATCATTCATTTCATATGGACATAATTCCTCTAAATTAGCTCAAATGGAAAGTGTAACATTATATAAGTACAATCTAAAAGGCTGTGTCTACCACAGGGTAAGTGAAGTACAGAATTTGAAAAGAACACACAACAGTGAAAGGCAATGGTTCTTTGATGAAAAAATAAAAGTTTTTAGGAGAGTCAGTTGTCCCATGAAGTGTTGCCACACCAGATTTGAAGATAAAATTAAATCATTAATGCACGAAATAGAGATTGTGATAAGTGCAGATCTAAATGCAACTTTAACTGCAGAATTGTTGCTGATGACTTCATAAAATATATTGCTTAAACAGCTGTTAATCTGTTCACTGTTTATCTTTTAACATTCATTTGTTTAGTAATCAGTTCTCATTTGTTCTACATATGGTACTGCTTCTCTCTTATAGCAGCTGTATTAAATGAACATTTGGAGGCACAAAAAGTGTTACAGAAATTATTGTTAAACTATTCTACTACATTATTTTTGTATCTATCACCAAGGACTTTTGAATAAAAGTTAGAAATATGGCTATTAAACTTAGGGTAAGGAAGATGAAGATGCTTTGTCCTGTTCCTGAAATGGTATTTTCTAGTGGAACTTCCTGTGACTGTGCTTTACACCCTGCTTAGCTTCTTTAAGCAATTAATTTTCTCTATTTATACTGTCCATTCTCTTCTGTGATTCCCTGACGTCAACACGTCAAATTTGATTCACTCTTCGGTTTTGCTCTGTATCATATTAGAGACCTTTGGGTAATGCACTGAGAGAGTATCTTGCAGACCTGATAGACTGAGTGTATTTTGAGATTTTAGAGAATGACAGTTTATAACATTTAAAGTTTCGTCAGGTATTTTGGTTAAATGTGGGGAACAATGGTCATTAAAGTTGATTTGTATGAAGATAATGCTCATCTGAAGTACTTCTATTAAAGTGTCATCTTAATTCCTTTTTTCTGAAATTCTGATCTTTAACAAGACCACGTTATCATAGTTAGTGTTCAGTATTATTTATTTGTATTTCAGCTATGTCCAGAGCCCTGGACTGAATAAATAAACTGAACATATGCTTTTCTTTATAGGAACTTAGATGAAAATATAGTTGTTTAGTAAACTGGGCTAGTGTTAGGACATGATGATTATTAGCATAAATGCCCTTGGACTGAACAGTCCTCTGTCCTTGGTCAGTGTTTACTGGTGACCTTGACCTGCATCTGTTACGAGGAGTGTGCAAGTCTGCCAAGTGCAGCAGTGGGCAGAGGAGAAAGGCTGTTCATTAAAACTGACTGCTTGGATCGCGTGCCGTTCCGACAAAGGGAAATTCCCAGACAGTCCCACCCAATCCAGCCACAATGCCAGGTGGGTTGTGGAGATGTTTAAAAAAAGAAGCAAGTGAATTCTCAAATGTGCTGAGCATTTTACAGATTCGCATGGTGTAAATATTTTGGGCATATTGTTTTAAGCTGGTTGATTAATCAAAATAGCTGCAAGTTAGCTTAATATTTGTCACCAGGCATGTAAATAGATCCCACATGATGTGTTAAATTGGCGTTGTGTGTGCAAATGCTCAGCTAGGAGAAACGTACACATGATGACAGGGCATTTTAGAAAGAATCTCAGGTATTTCTGCAAGACATTTTCATTGAAAAAGGCTTAGCTGTGAGAGAAATGTGCTTGTTTCTTAATTTAACCCTACTAACAGTTTGCCACTTTCTGTTTGTGTGTGTTTCTTTTTCTCTTCCAGTGCCGCCTTGGGCCTTAATAGCCATAGCCATAGTTGCAGTCCTATTAATCCTTACCTGCTGCTTTTGTCTCTGTAAGAAATGCTTGTTCAAAAAGAAGAACAAGAAGAAGGGAAAGGAGAAGGGAGGGAAGAATGCTATTAACATGAAAGATGTTAAAGATTTAGGGAAGACCATGAAAGACCAGGTAAAGTCTCTCTCCTTTTCTTTAACTCTTAAGTTGTATTTGAAGGATTCTGTCTGATGTGTCTACGAATGCTTCTGCTTGTTGCCTCTCTAGGGGCTCTGTGAAGAGGGGACTTATTGGCAGTGCCTTCTCGGTGGTGTCACGAAAGATAAATTTGGGTGTGGCATCAGTGATAAAGCAGTCGACCATTTCCCTTCCCTGCTAAAAAATAATGAACACGTAATGATTCATCTGGAAAGGACAAGAGTATCTTGGTTGTCCCACAAATGTAGCTGTGAGCTATTTTCAAAGTCTTTTTTTTTTCAGGACTTTTTGAACAGGACCAAGTATGGTGTTTATGTATGTTTATATTTCTAGCAGTACTTCTGAGCTTACATGATAAACAAGTAGCTCTGTGCTCTAAATCTCTTTTCACACAAGAGCAAAAATTTAGCTGAGAGAGAAACAAACAGAATAGTATAGTAGAAAAAATGACAATCAAAGGAACAAGGGAAAACAACCAAAAAGGAAGAATACAGGAGAATTCAGCAAAGTGATGATGGGAGAATTATATTTGTAGGAGAAAGGAGGAGGCTGAAGATAACAGAACATACTTTTAGCAGTAAGTCAGCTGAATAACTTGGAAGAAAAGATTAGCATGATGTCCTTTGAGCAGCATCTTTTTTATAGTAGCATAAAAACATGTCTATCAGGTCTGCTTCATGTCAGAAGAGCAGAAAGTTGCAGGACTTAATTCTCAGGGCTACAGACTTGATTAACATGTTCTTCGAAGAAAATAAAGCTTCTTCCGACTGCGTCTTTGTATTGTCCTCTTATCTGATGATTAGGATGCAATGAATTCATGTGGCAAACTGTTGAGAATAAGTAGAAGAATGGGGAAATAAATGTGAAGCCATCTATCCTTACTGCATGGCCAGATTTCCTAAGCTAAGAAGACAAAGAGGTATATTTTCAAATAAAAATAATGAGGAAACTTAGATTACTGATTTGAAAAACCCTTTCAGTTGGAGACAGTAAATTTAAAGATATTGTATGCTCAAGTTTGTGTTTCCAAAACCCATGGTAAGGTTGAGCCAGAACAGTCCAGGAATGCTTTTCCAGCCGAAGAGAGAAGATGAAACATGGTAACGAATAAGCAGTTCCTTCCACAGGTTGGGATCTAGTGTGCGCAGAAAGCTGGGCTGCAGGCAGATTGATTAGCAGCACCAGCCAAAGCTGGGAATGCAAGGGCTAGGGCCAACTGATCAGAAACAACATCCAAGAAAAAAAGCCTAGAGCACAGTAGCTAAGAGGCCCACAGAGCAGTCCAGAAGTGATGGGATACCACTGTATGGCAATGGAGCAGCCTCCGACATGGCCTATCAACCAGTCCAAAAGAGCCCAGGACAGGTTAGCATGATTTTCCAGGCGCATAAGGCATCATAGGGGAAGAGCAAAATCAGGAAAGGACGACAAGGCACCCTTATGAACCTGATGGCTGGCTGCAACTGGATCACCTGAGTAGAGCCTGAAAGGAGCTCTGATCTGTGGAGGAAAATAATGGATAAGCTTTGAAGGTACAGAGCTACTTCCAGTTTCAAGTAATGGCCAAGAAGACAGATTTTGTTGTTGTTGCTCAGTGGAAAAAGAAAATCACTGTAGATCCAGTTGTTTTGTTCCTATTAATGCTACTTAATTGCAGAAGCCACTACTGAAATGTTGATGCATTGGACGTCAGTTAACTTTACATTTAAGCTGTATATATCAATATTTTATAATGACCACTGTATAGTGTCATCATCTGAGTGATGAGGGAAAGAGTGAGGTTTGATCTCACACAGTCCATTTAGGTTCTCAGACCATATGTACACGTTGCATGCTTACGACTAACAAAGTTCACACCAGTTGCCTGTCCTAGGCGCACAACATGTTTCTACAGCTAGTAGGCAATACAGAGCAGATTTCTCTGCAACCATCCCAGATGGCCATTCCACAACTAACAATCCTGCTCAGGCAGAGAAAGTGAACAGCTGGAGAACCTTGCATCCGCAGACAAGTGGAGCACACTAGATAGCACCCTAGCTGCTTCAGCCTTGGCTCCACCAGCAGCGAAGGCACTTCATGTGCACTGCTGGCGTGCTGGAGTGCATGCTGCATGACTCCAAGAATAGACACAAGGCAAATTCACACCTGAAAAGAACCTGGCCAGTGCATTAAATCACTAGTGTAGGCACACTTGTAAGTCACATTCCAGAGTTAAGAAGAACAGGGAGGCTGAGCTCAGAAAACACTAGAGCAGAAATTTTGGGTCCTCGCTTGAAAAAAATTTTATACTGATTTTGTTTTCTCCATATGATGAATGTGAAACAAATCTGTTTCCTTTAAGCACCTTGATTTAGCATTCATAGATTCCCTGTATTTGATTTATAGACTTTGTGCTGGGTTATTAATATTAAGTAATTGTGAGATATTTCCCTTCAGCTGTGCATGGAAAATCAGATCATCAATTGTTGGGTTACCTTGGGTTACTGTTAGCCAACTTCCTGCCGTTGGAGCAAGAATAATTTGGAAAAATTGTAATTATATTTGTGGAAAAATACCTTGTGACGTTTGTTATGTTCTGCCAATGATACTAACGATAACAAACCCACTACTTTGTTATGGGACAAATAATGTGCAATTTGTTGACTGATATTTATGTGGAGTTTGTTCCATATCATGTAAAAGACCATTGTTGTATTTACAATATATAATTAAGTGTTTTTAATTATATTTGTTAGGACCTGGATAAATGACCAAGGATTTGAGGAGCAAAAATATTTTAAATGCAAAATTATCTTACAAAATTAATAGTGAGTTTAATATTTATCTTTTTAAGAGAAAATTTGATTAAAAAAATGAAGCATGAATCTCTTCTCTGCACTTTGAAATGTTGTACAGATTATGTAGTTATTTGAAGATTCCAAATAATTTGAAGATTCAGAATAATCTGTATAGTTATTTTAAAATATTTTTGTCCAAATATTTTAGAATTTAATCAATATGCTTTAGTTTTGCATAGTTAAACCTAAAGATGGTAGATTCCCAGTTGATGTAAATGTCATATTTTTAATAAGTGGATGGATGCATCACAAAACCAAGTTTCCTCTCCACTGTCTGGGTTTTCAGAAATAGGCTGCTTGAATTAGCCTCTTAAATTCATATCTAGCAGTCTGTCTGATAGTGTATGATTTTAAGCCCTTGGCATTCAATAGCTTTTACTGGCTTAATTCCTAATTTGAGAAATCTTGCCTGTCTTTCTTTTTTTTCAGCATGACTGATATTGACACTTTAATCTTGATTTATCAGTGCAAGTTTTAGGATACCTAAGCTGAAGTCAATGCAATGCTAAATGTAAAATATTTCAGTAATGAGAAATGAATCACGTTAGGGCTCTCACATAAAATAGAAAGGAGAAGGATGCTATTTAAAGAAGCCAATTTTAATGTTAAGAAATAACTGTATTTGAAAATCAAGATGGAAATCTAATGCCCTTGTAAAGGACACAGTACAGTATAAAAGATCTGAAATGTTGTCCAAAAACCAGAAAGCTTAATTCAGTCATTGTTAGGACTGAACCTGCAAGTGCTAATCACCTGCTGCCTTTAGCTGAGAGCACAAAATAACAGTTAATAGGCACTTGGCATCTTGCAAGATCCTAGCTCCCTAAGCACACAAAACTTGAAAGGGAGTAGCATTTGGTAAATCTAAAATATCAGCCTCCAGAGGTATAATTTCCATCGTAGTCTGGTTTTGTTTGTCAAAGAGAACTTCTGATTTGCACGTGCTGACCTACTAGTGCTGACCTGTACATCCGTGCCAAATCCTTTTATAGCCGTATAGCGTGACATAGTTAAAGGTCCTTTTGACGCACAGACTCAGTCGGATCAATAGTCATGTATGGTAGCTAGACAGTACAGAAAGCAGAATGATATTTTGTTTTCTGTTAGATGACTTATGCTTCAAAAAGTCCACTTTGCTGAACACAACTTCCAGTCTGATATTTTAAATGAGAAATTGTTTATGAAATAGTATAGATTATGAGTAAAGTTAGTTGCTGTAAAGTGGGAAAAAAGTGAAAAATGAAATTAGGGTTTTCAGTCTTGAAACCCTTTTACACTGCAGGCAATTCGTACTTGTTCAAGTAGAGCGTACAGCTGCACAAAGACCAGTGGGAGGATGAGATGCTTACTACGGGAGGGAAATCATTATAAGAATGTACTATTATAAAAAGGTCATTTCTCCATGGTTTTTTACTAATGTTTGTGTGTGGATGTTTTAATTTTTATTTCTTCCTTCTATGTCCTCCTTGTCTATGTTGTGTCTCATGACTGTTCTGGATTGTCACTTGCGGTAGGTTTATATCTTGCTACTTGGACGCACCTAGTCTAAAGCTCTGATACATATAGCGTTCTGACAGCTCTGGCTCCTCAGCCAAGATTTATACGTAGCTTTGATGCATACATCAAGAGGCTGAACTAAATTGATTGGGTATTTTCTTTTGGGGGTGCTAGAGGAGGGGATAGGAAGAGAGACTGTCCTTTTTTTCCATACTTAAAACTTATTCAGTCAAACTGTACTAGAAAGCTCAAGTTTAAAATCAATAGGCACATAAAAATACCTGGTGAGTTTTATTTCCTTTTTGTATAAATGTCACCATATCGAAAGTAGGCTAAAGCAGTATGTATTTTTAATGTCTTCTTCTTAGTGTCACTAAAATGATTGGTATCTCATGAAACTTGCTGTGGGCTCTCTCATCATCTCAGTACAGTGTGCACACATTAAGTTCTTAATCAAGGTATGCTCCATACCAAACTGTTTTCAGTAGTCTTACTCCAGAATTGTATTGGAGTAACTGAGTGAAGACTAGCACCAGCATTTTTATAAGACCTTCCCATCACAATTTTCATCTTTATAGTTTTCCAGTATCTGTCATGCCTCTAATGTCTCCCACAATTTTTTTCTTCAGAAAAAAAAAAAAAAACGCCAAGCACCCAGCTCTAGAGACACTATAATAGCTGCTGATTTATTGGGTCTGAGTTTAATGCATTGGTACAGCAAAATTCTTGCTTAAGCTCAGCCTGTAGGCTATGGAAAGGAAGAGACTTAATCATTTAAGTCATGAACAGTGGCATGAAAAATTACGAAAATTTAGCCCTATTGCTTGGAGAATAATTGCTGCGGTGGTCTGAACCTTTTATTAGGTCACAAAGCATTTGTGGAGAAGGAGATTTAATATCTCAGTCATTTCTCATTGCATCAGGTTGAAACACTGTCACTAGTGAAAGATTTTGGTTTTACAGAGAATGTGTCTGTTAGGTGAAACAGGAGATTTGGGGTCAGGAATATGGAGTATACCCTGGAATATATGGAGTATATTCTTGGCTCTGCTACTGTCTTATTGTGGCCTTCAGTCAGTCACCCGACTTCTCTGCATGTTTGTTTTCCTTTTATATAGGTTTTCCTTATATATTGGGGTAATAATGCCAACCTCATCAGAATATTCTGATTAATGTTCATGCATTAATAGCTATGAAATATTTGGGCATTGTAAAGTTATATGGTATAGGGAGATGCAATTGCACCCAACCAAACTTCAGCGTATAACAGTTTGCTTAGACTATTTCACCTTATGATTTTAGCTGTTGAGCAGTAAACACTCTTGCCCTCATTGAAGCAAAATACTAAAGGAAAAAGCTTTCTATTGTTACGTACCCTCAGAAATATTTCAAAATAATATGTGTTGACCTGTAAAGCATAAGCATGAAGATCCTAGTCAAAATCAAGTCAGTAAAATCCACACTGACTTACATAGAGCCTGGATTTCACTTGAAGGATCCCATGCTTTTATTGCCAGTAATAATCTGATAGGATCTATCTGGAGGAGGGGAATTCTCTTGCTGGTATTGGTCTTTTCTTCAGCAATTTTTGTTTGCTTGCTTGTTTATTTTCCCAACTGAATCCCCGGAGAATAGTGTATTTATTCCATGAAGCCACCTGTCTCAGCACACCATTTCCCATTTGTTGGCATCTTCTAGCCCACGCTGAAGTTTATGTTGGCCATGGCTTATCCATGATGCAGTGAGCCATCCTAATTCATACTCAGAAAGACAATATGTGCTGCAGAGCCATTAGAGAGCAGACAATTAATCAGAAATAATGCGAACAAGTCGTTCTTGGAAAAAAAGCTTGACCAGTCACCCTGCATTTCCTCCTGTCACAGAAACCAACTGTGCAGGAATGCAGAAGATTTCATGAAAAATGTGAAATTAATAGGTTTATGATAATGCAACACTATGGATGAGTATTTGTGTTCTGCAGGGCTTTCCACAAAACTCTTTTTTAACTATGGCTTTATATTAGACTTTCAAACCCTTGGAAATTTGTAAGCAACAGCTGTAAGCCACAAAGCTGGGCTTATTTGCTTTCCTGTCTCTTCCTCTTGGTCACTCCCAAGAAGACATAGGAAGCTTGCTTTGCATGCTTCCTGAGTTTCTTTTTCCCATTTTTAAAATATTTTTCCTATAAAGTAATTCATTTATTACTTTATTTATTACTTACATTTATTGTAACCTATTTTATGGCAAGGGTGATATGAAGATACAGGCCTTACTCATTTTCTTACATGTCTTGTTTTCTGCACTGAAGGTCTAGCCACTGGAAACTTCCATAGTTAAGGATTTTTCTTTCTTGTGTTCTCTTGCTTAACAGACCAAATTTTGAATTATTTATTCAAGACCAGAGTCTGCAGGTTCCTTATGAGTGATGTTTAGGAATTGCATTAGCAATACACAGATATTCCCTAAATTGAATGGTCTGAATCACACTCTCAAGGCATTTACCTGTATCCACTGATTATATGGGGAGCTAAACTCGTATAGTAAGTGCCTGAAGTTAGTGGATATGATTACCCTACAACAGGAACTGCAGTTCCTGTCAATGAGCTATACACTTCCAACCCTATGGGGAATATTTAAATGTTTATTTCTTAAGTAAAGGCATTTATTCATTGCAAACAAAATGATGGATGATAAGTATGAATAGCAAAATTGTCTTCAAGCATGAGAAAATCAGATACTGATAAAGTCCTGTTCAGAGGATGCTCCAAGGATGATCTTATTTCTTTTCTGAGCAACTGAGTCAAAGGACAGGTCTTTGCCAGCTTTTTTCTCTGTATATTGATGCGGCACCCCATAAATCATGTCTGGCTATATTTAGGTTAATTTTCACTGTTAAATAGATGTAGCCCTAATGATATAGTATAACAAATTTGTCAAATTGAAATAAATTTAGTACTCAGAGAGGTCCTCTCATACCCAGGAGCCAGCTCTGGCCCAAAGCATGCTTCCGTCTGGCCCACCGCCATACATTTGGGGAGGATGAAGAACAATTGATTGAGTAGCACACACTGGCCAAGCAGCCTAAAGCTGCCTCCTACACACCTCCTGGTGTTCAGCACAGCCAGCCACTGCCATATGGGAAGTGGGGGCAGAGCATACAAGCATACTTGCAAAAGCACTTGCTTCTTTTAATTCGTGCACATGAGCCCTGCATCCAGAACAGAACCCCGGCCCGCAGGGTGGACTTCCAAAGCGAGCCCCCAGGTTGAGATTGTCCGCATCTTTTTTCAGCAAAGAAAGGCTGGCTACAAGAAAAATGTCTGATCTGGGGACTTAACAGCTCCAACTTCAATGTACTTCTCTGTATTTTACATTAAAGACCCTCCAGCATTTGCTGTATTGCACCAAAAGAAGTCAATATTTCAGTACCCAAACAATCCCATGAGCTCTTAAGCAGAATTTTATAACCTGTATCCCATGTCATAGAGCTCCTAAAGGAATAAAGCCTTTTGAATAATCCAGCAGACCATTTAAAACCTGGATAACAAGCAAGAAAGTAATGTCAAGGCATGGCATGCTGGACACAGCAGGGTCTTGCTCATTCTGTGCATCGGTGTGGCCCACTGCTGGGGTGTGAGGCTAACAATCTTGCGGCAGTAATGGCAAAATGGATTTCACAGTGACCAAAGCCTGGCTCAGCCCCTGGAAACCCAGGCACAACATCTTCTTTAAATTAATTCATGGAGAGAAAGCAGATGCTGAAAGAATGGAATTTTGCCTTTCCTTCTGAGGGACTCTGATAGACAATGTGTTACAATTGCAAGAAGAGCAGGCTTTTCTGGTGAACCAGACAGGAATTTTTAAAGGCTTTTCTCGTCCCCCTGGGATAGGCATTGGCCAGGTCAGAATTGTGTTGTTCTTGAATGTGAAAGAAATTGATAAGAGATGCACCACCATTAGTGGAAATACAACCATTCCTAAGCGTGGACATCAATAGGAGGAAAAATTGCCTTTGTGATAAATTCATTGTTGGACATGGCACAGAACATTCTCTCTACAGAATAATATTGTTTTCTTCTGTTCAACTCAACAGGCATTGCACAAGCCTGAGGACTGGGCATCATTCACACATTAAAAAAATATCCCCCTAACCATGTGAACAAAAAGAATGATTGATGGGATAGACTTAGATGGAATTCAGACTGCAACATGCGCTGTGCAGCACATAAACTTACAGGCTGCAGTCAACATGGTATTTTTCCCTGCCTAAGGTGTCTCATTCTTGTTTATTGGTAACTGTTTCCTTAAAAGTGAAATCATAGGTCACCCCATGAAGGGAAGCAGTCCTAAAAGCACTCTTAATGAAGATATTTCTTTACATATGACAATGAAAGACACTCTGTGTGCAGTCCTAAATAGACTGAGAAATGAACTAGTCATTAACAAATGTGACACTAAGATAACAGAGCAGAATCAAAGAGCAAAATATTCCTTCATGGAGCCTTGCATCGTGACAGTGACTCAGCCACGATTGTGGCCCCTGCTTTATAGGAGGTGAAGAAATACGCTACCTCAAGCAGTTTTGATATTTGAATCTCATATCAGTTTGCTTTCTTGGAGCTTTTGCACTTATAGAATCTAAAGACAGATAAAAGACCAGCTGTGCTAAATCCCTTGCAGACCCTCGTGATTTCTTTGAGAAATTTTGGGAGGGATTAAATAAAAATATACATAAAGATGTTTTAAGCCCTGGAATCTCTCTTGTGTCTTGTGCTGGAGAGTAGTGGTGTAAACCCAGTCACAGGGTGCGGGGCTTTTGGTGGAACTGAACTGGAAGGGAGGTTCAGTGTAGCAGAAGAGCAGCTGGCATTGCAAAGTGGTTTTTGTTGCCTTGTGGAGTGGAACAGTGAGGAAGCCCAGGAAATGTGAAAACCCACTCCAAGGTGTAGAATCTGCAGAAGCACTGTTTTCTTTTTTCTTTTGTCTTTCTTCTGATGCAAAAGATGAGTCTACAAAATATGAAAATGAGGTATTTTCTTTAACAACCCAGAAGAAAATAAGAGACTGTAAAACCACACTTAATTATGTTATGGAAGTGAAGAAAGAAACAGCAGATTGAGACTGTATATCTTGAATTGCTGTAATTTAGCCCTGTTTTTTGTAGGAACCACTACACAGTAGAGGAGCTTGAAAACAGTTGACTAAGCATGGCAAAGAAAGAAAATCCTAACGGCATATGTAGATTCATGTCTGTACCCTTGGCTAGAACTAGTTACAGAGCTCATTCAAATGTGGATCAAACAATACAGTGCTCAAAAAGATTCATTCGCCTTCCAGCTCTAATTAAGCATATACTCTCTATTGTGTGGCTCTGCTGAGGTTCTTGACACAACATAACTTTTTCTACTTTCTGGTTTCATTAGATGTGAATGTATCACCTGGTGACGGTTATGTTGGGCTAACACTTTTTTTGTATGTTTTTATACCTGTTTATACATAAGCGTACATTTTTCAGATGCTTATACACATGTAAGAGGATATGCTAGTTCTATTGCTGTGTGTTTCTACATATGTTATGCAGACGAAGAAATCACCTGAGTGAACTTCACAGTCATCCCAAATTAGAAAAAATAAATCCTGTCTCTGGCGCTGTGTAATAATGTGTTCTATGCTGCATATTTCACAGAAAAGCATTAAAAATGTCATGGAATTAAAAGAAATATTAGGAAAGGAAAGACTTATATTCCTCTGCATCTAAATACAGTCTTTCTGATTACAGTCATGTCAGTTGGAGAGGTTTGAGGAGAAAGCTGGCTTATAATTAAAAATATTTTATTGTCTCCAAAACCAATAAAATATAGCTGTTTATTTTAATTGGTTGTAGCAATACAACAATAAGACCCAATATAGTGTGATACAGTGTGCTATAAATTGAGGTTTGCAGTACTATTCCATTAAATATTGATCTTTTGGAGAATCTCAATACAAAATGAAAATCCCTACAGGGTGTTTCAAGTACTTTGAAGCAATCCAATTCTTCTTCCTTTTTGGAACACAGCAGCTGCATCAAACATGAGAAACTTCTGTGCTTCCTTTGACTCGTCTTCTTCTTAAAGCATTGGCTCCTAGTTTGAAAGCAAATTCCTCTCTTAAAAATAAGAGCTATTATGTACAGACTGCTTTAGAGATAATCATTTGTCATTTCCTCCCTCCCCCAGCTCCATGACCCTGGCAAAATCAGAACACTCTGTCTCGTTCTTAGTGTTTCATAGTTCTTCAGTATTTCTGAGTCAAGGTCAAAAAGAATCATATAGCTCCTCAGCCAATGTGAGTAATGTAGAGTGTTTTCTCTCTCTCCTGGGAAATAGCTTTCACCTTCCAATAGGCCTGCCATAACCTATGGAGAAGACTTTCCCAGTCATTCAGCATGTTCTCCCTGCACTTAAAAACTCCCCTGCAAGAAGCACATGGTTTCCTTTGCTTCCCATATTATTTTCTAGAGCCATATAGTAAGAACTTCTTCACATTGGGTTACCCATCACTCTGACATCTCCCAGATTGTTTAGCTATGCAGAAGAGTATATAATTTTTTCTAGAGAGAGTATGGAGATGTAACTGTTGCCTCAGTGCAATGCTTGCAAATGCCTTTTACCTAGAAAATAGCATAGACAGTTCTCTTTGCATTATCAGAGAGGCAGGTCCCTTTTATCCCTGAGGAATGGCTGTAGAGTAGTCCCCCTCAAAAAAATCCCATGACAACACTAGGTGTAGCAGCAGAGAGGCCAGTACTTATCCCAGCAACCGGGATATATCTGTCTGGGTAACTATACAGGTGCTGTTAATCACTCTTCTACTGTGAAGTCCTCTGCTGGGGCAATACTGAGATGATTCAGAGAAGTGTGTCTTGGAGTTAACGTCTGACTGTGAGTTATTGCTTCCCAGTGTCTCTGGACTGAGACAGATGTGGTTGCCTCAGTTGCACTGAGTCACATCTTCATAATTTTTCATGATCAGAGCATCTTGAAGCTTATTTTTATTACCAGTGAAAGGAAGGAGTCTGACATGATCATCTCACTGCATATCCTGAAAGCCCCATGTATGGTCCTGCAAGGGCTGAGCCTCAGGCCGTCTTTGCTCCAATCCAATTCGCTCTTGCCTTAGAGCCTTTCAATTTTGAAGTGCCATGTTTGTTTCTCTGTTAACAAAAGTATGGTTTTGCTACAGCCAGGGAGCTCACTAGCAGCTCAGAGAATAAAATATCTCCAAATGACTTTCATTTCAGGCAGTTTAGCACTTCCAAACAGAAATGATTTGTCTGAAAAACATCACAGGTGATTCTCAGCCACTATCAAGCTTCCTTATCAATCTCATTTGCATATACTGTAATTTATGTGCCTAGTAAAGAGTCCATCGTTCACTAACATTCACATATTTAACACTAACTGAGCTCCTCAGCTTGCATAAATCAATGTTGTTCCATTGATTTCAGTTGAGCTATGCCAGCTGAAGTTCTAGCTTATTTCAAAAGTAGAAAAATAATTGCTTAATTCTGTGCAATTTTGAGTCTGACCTTTTGAATCTAGAACTGGCTCCTGAAAAATAACATTTGCTGCTTCAGAGATCAATCTTCCCTCTTACCATACCCACACTGTTACATGGCCCTACTGTCTTCATGGCTGAGTGAGACTGCTAATGTTTTTATATTCTTACTTTCTTTCACCAACCAGCATCAACCATGGGTCTAGTTTCCAGTCGTTGTTCGAACTCTCTACCTCTTCAGCTATAGAGCTGCAGCTGCAACCTGTTATTTATAACTGCTGTAGCTTTCTTCAGACCGTCCAACATTGTGAGGGAAGAAAAACAAAACAAGACAGAACGAATCTTATTCTTGCAGTTAATAATCTGTCTGTGCAGGCAGAAGCTCCATATTGAAGCCATTTTCATCCAGATCAGGCTCTTATAGATAACCATATATTGCCTTCTGTAATATGCAGATAACAATTCTAGATAAGTGCTCAGTATTGATTCTTTGTTTTCACAATCTCAAATTTATTTTCACATTTTCCACAAAACTTTTTCGCTGTTTGCCTCGTCACTTTGGCCCATTTTTCAGTTCTTACTCAGGTAAAAATCTGGTTAAATGAGAACTACGTAGTTAGTTATTGTTCATATGGTTTAATAATTGTAGGAATTCCCTTTTTTGCAGTGCAAAAACTTTTGCTTTCTGGTACAGCAAAAATGGTGCTATCACTGAGTATTTTAGTTGTGCATAGAATCTAAGAAAACTGCTGTGTCCTTTAAAAGTAGCGGGTTTTTTATAATAGACAAAACTGTAGGCAGTTCTGTATTTCTTTACTTCTGTATTTCTTTCTAAGCAAACTAAAATCAGTTTTCAATCAATTTGGTTCAGCCTAGCTTTATAGCGAGAATGAATAAAAAGGAAATGGGTCTTGGGAGGGAGGGAGAAGGAGAAACATGCATTTGCTAATGGCATGGTGATAACTTTGCTTCCATATTCATTCTAAATAAACATGAAAAATGTTTGGCATATGATTGTAGGAAGAATTCATCCACAACACATTGTCTTTATCATAGTAATCCTACAGAAACATGTTGCTGATTGCAAACAATTCACAGCATGCACAGCTAGGTTTGACATTGCCAAGATATTTGTAAGTTGAATGGTGTGACTTTGCTTATTTAATAGCATGTTTGCCTCCTTGGGCCTCTTTAAGAGACAGTGTGAGTCCAGAAGAACTTTTTAATATCAAGTTGATATTTTCTTTCTACTTTCAGGTTTTATAACAATTATTGCTTGCAATATTCCAAGAAGCTTTCTTCCTACTTCCATTGCTTGCTTGCTGATTTTAAAGTTTTATTGAGCAACCTAAGTAGTAGAAACATATACGTAAACTGCATATATGGATTTCTGCTGTCATGCTTGCTTTTAATGGCTTTACAATAGATCTGAGGACAGTGTCTATTTTGAACTGGTGCTTAAGAGCTAGCCTTTTTCATTAGTATTGTTTTCCTTCTTTCTAGGCTCTTAAGGATGATGATGCTGAGACTGGGCTGACTGATGGGGAAGAGAAAGAAGAACCCAAAGAAGTGGAGAAACTAGGGAAAATCCAATATTCTTTGGATTATGACTTCCAGAATAACCAGGTTTGAAACACACAACCTGTACCATTTCATTTCTGTGTGGGCAAGGGAAGAGTGAAGTAACACATTTAGGTACAGTAGGTACTTCTGAAATCCTTATTTGCTTCCTCTGAGTAGAGAGAGAAAGCAAGACTGACGGTTCATGATAGAAGTACTACTAAATTGATATTCAGTGTATTCTGAATCTATTTTACACCTTATTATGATTATTAATAATAATTTATATTAAAGTGTCACCAATCAATGTCAAGCCACATTATACTATGGAGTCTACATGTAGACAGTAAAAGATAGCATCTGCCTTCAGGCATTTAAAGTGTAAGCAAAGAAAAGATGGGAAAAAAGGGAGGAACATAGAAGTAAGGTGATTCATCATAGGTCTTTTAGCAAGTTCGTAAGACTACCAGGAGTAGCTTCCTGTCACTGTATCAAGAGCCTGCTTTGCCTTGTTAACCTGCTGCATCAGATTCTGTTGCTCTCCATAAAAGTATGTCTGTCAGCCAACAGATGATTCGTTTGAAACTAGAGTCCAAATAAAAAGGCCTATCTCCCAAAGAACAGGAAAGTTGGACAGACAGAATCTCCAGTCAAGGACTGATATTCCTTCTGTACCATTGTCTGAAGCTGAGGTGTTACACTGGTAAGACCAAACTTTGGCATACTTCCCCAGGTTTTCAATAGGAAAAGAGACTCTAATGTGATGTAAACATAGAACCAACCCATTTAACAGGTCTGGTCACATCCTGAACTTGCCTGTATTTTTTTCCACTCCATGGCCTCTTGCCGTGGTTTGGGTCACCTTCATCAATTATTACAATTTATGCACTCATATTAAAACTACTGTTCTTCACTTTGGACCAAAGCACACGAAAACATCTTCCTACTTCTACTGCATATCTTCCAGTGAAATTGAAAACACATATCACATATTTCATTTTTTAACAACTTCAGTCAAAACACATCATTCTTCTCTATTTAGGGAAAGAAATGACTACTGAACTGAAACCCCTGTTAATTCCTACTCTGCATCTGAACTGACTTCTACATGTTCTTGTGATTTGTTTCCACAGTATGAATTCAGATTCTTTATCTGATGCTGTTCGTGGAATGCAACACACTCACTTGTTACAAGATAAAGAACAGAAGGAGAAATTAAGAAAATTTTCTGTGTCAGCAGCAGGATATTTGCAGACAGCTATGATCTGGCATAATACATAGTATTTCCCCATCTTTTCAACTATCTTCTGACTACCCATGCTTGTTTGTCAAAGCAAGAGACAAAAAGAATTTGGAAGCCTTTCGAGAACCTATGGTTAAAGGAGCTTTTCCTCAACTCCCAAAGCAAATTCTTCAACAAAATCCTTCTCCCTGTCCATGTGATGAGTCACACTGATCCCCCTTGAAATCAGTATGAAATGTTAGATCCTTCAAAAGCAGAAGATCTAAAGGGGGAAAGGAAAAGCTGCAAATGTGTTCTGACAAATGGATTTCAGTTTCCTTAGAATATAAAAATAAACTTTCTTTGTGAATTTCATTAAAGGAGATGTCATGTTGATTTTGAGAACTATACAAAAGGAAATAGGATGAGAGAGCAACAACTCTGTAAAAGTGGGTAGTATTTAATTAAGGTAGTAAATTCTTTGAGCTGTGGATTCCTGTTTTATTTCGATGCCCTAAACTGGGTTGCACTCTGAAATTTGTTTGGGGATAGACAAAAGAGTAAAACAGGAGATTCAGTTAGGTTGGTATAGCATGGTGAAATGAAACTACAAACCAGAAATTCAGTTATTATTCAATACGTTGCACAGGGTTAAAAATGGAGGCAGGATGACCAAAGTACTCTCCAGTGCATGATGCTTCAGTTTCAGGGAGAGAAATTTTCAAAGGGAGGTGAATTTCCTTTCCTCTGTTAACTAAAATTCATAGACTTGTTTTTCACTCTTTGATGTGAAAGACTTATGTGGATCCTGAGCCTATCAATGTATTTATGAACAATTATGCATCTAGAATAATAGTGAAAGAGAAAAGGGAAAGGTGTTTGATACAGCTAAAGAAAAGTTCTTCATGGAGCTTAAGAGCCCACAGGTGGGAAGATGTGCAGGCCATACTCTGAATTTAAAACTGGCAGAAATAAATCCAACTTTGAAGAATCTCTGGAAGCTAGGACCTTCTTTCCTAGCCTAACTACAGTGTTCTGTATTCCAGTTGTTGGAGCTTCTGTTTCCAATTTTAAACAGTTCATCCATGAGAGGAGCAAATATGTTGCGACTGAAGCACTCAGAAGAATGTTTTCTCAGATTTAGTTCCCAATTCTTAATCTCTTGTCTTCAGATTGACCTTAACAAGTCAATTGAATATTTACATTAGTTCCATGTCCATGAAACAAGGATTAAAAATACATTCCTCCTCCTAACTCCCTTGTGCTGATGAGGCCTAACATAGGCTAAGAGGTCTACATATTACTGTAATACAAACCATAGTAGTGACCAGTTTAGAACAACATAAATCTTCATTTATAACACTCAAAAATGGCCACAGCATTTAAAGGTTTCAAATGTACTACTGTCTTATTTTTAAAAAGACATTTAAGAAACTAATTTTCCTGTCTTGCAATGAAATGAAGAATTGAAATTAGGACTCAGTTACCAAAAGTTAGGTTTGATTTTTTTTGGAAAACATTATCCTTGGGTAACTACTTAAGCCCATTTTTATACATAGCAATGGAAATTAAATATGAGGAAGACTGCAAGACTCACTTGTTTTTAATAGAGCTCTACCTGAAGATTTGTACTTCAAGTATCTACTTCTTGTGTTTGAGGGTGGGGGAAGTTCTGTGTTGAGGATTTAGAATACAAATTTTGTAGTCAAAATTACACATTCTTGATTGTGTAATAATGTGATTTCTATTCATGGTGCCCAGCATAGAAAAATAATGCACAAGAGGCAATAGCAATTGAAAGTTATTTGATTGCAGTCTTTAAAAAGATGAATTCTGTATTTAGCTGTAATCAGCTGCCCTTTAAAAATCTCTTTTCTGCTTAAAAACAGCCTTTGTAGAGTCTGCATCTGTCATAATTGGTTTTGTAGTCTATAGCTTTGCTTCATTTGCCTTCCTTGAAGAGTTTCCTAAAAGGGGGAGAACAGTTTTTCAGAGACCAGAAATAGCATCTGTGTGTGTGTGTATGTGTGTGTGTATTTTTCTGTTACAAATTTTTTATAAATATCTATTTGAAATTTCATTCTGCTGTTTTTCTCTCTTTTCAGCTTTTGGTTGGGATCATTCAAGCAGCTGAATTGCCTGCATTAGATATGGGTGGTACATCTGATCCCTATGTGAAAGTTTTCCTTCTGCCTGATAAGAAGAAGAAATATGAGACAAAAGTTCACAGAAAGACCCTTAACCCTGTTTTCAATGAGCAATTTACATTCAAGGTATTTTTTGATAATTATTGAAACATCTTTCTTTAATCACTATGCATGCTAACAAGTCATCTCATGCTCAGCCACAAAGTTAGACACATCTTAGTTTATTGGTAACCAGGGCATAATGAATTTTTCCGTTGCAGAAACCTCTGAAATTCAATCTAATGATGAGAATGGTGTAACACAGGGACAGATCCTCAGCAGGTGTAAAAGGCTTGAGCTATCCCAATTTATGACAGTCTGATTCATATGTGATGACTGGAGACTACTTATAAGAAAATAGGAAAAGAGTGGCATTTTGACAAATGTCAGGTGAATTTCACTAAACCAGCATTTTCTTTAAATATCTTTGTTGTCTGATTTATGAATTTCAGTATACCATTTCTTTTTCCCTCAAAAATAAATTAAAACTCAAGGAAGGCAAATGGATGAAGGAAAACACGTCATATTAATCTTGCTCCACTTTGCCTCTATCCTGTCATATCAATTCTTTACCATGCTACTTTACATATGAAAAGAAATTGTGACTCAGGTCAATGATATCAGTATTAAATAAATATAGTTAAGGCTTACATTGTAATATTTAAGTTCTTCCAATAGTATCTATCAATAGTGTCTTCCTAAAACTGTAGCCATGCCTAAACTCCAGTTAAATACAATAAATGAATTCAATTCAGCATGTTTCAAAGGTCTTCTGCTAATATACATTTCTCTGATGTTACTTTAGGCCTTTCTCTCTATGCCTAGTCTTCTAATGACAGCTGCAGATTGAAAACAGGAACAGGGGAAGACTCAGGCTGTGTAATCATTCAGTGAGAAAGATATCCCTGGAGGTCACAACTACTACTGCATACATAAGCTTATTTTTTCCCTTGAAGATGTTCATAAAAATAATCTTTTGTGGGGAGGTATTTTTTTTCTTGAGCTTTCCTAAGAGAGTGTTTAAAAGAAAACAGAGTTATAAATTGCAGATTCCAGTGCAGCACACACAAACAAAAGAAAAAGAAATAACCAATAATCCTGTCATCGAAAATGAAGGCACAAATTATAAATCAGAGCATCCACTCCTGGGCTATAATGTCCACTTGTTTTAAGTCGCATCTTTAATATTCAGATTTTACTCTCCAGAAGAAAATTACAGTTTTCTAAGCAAGAACTGGCAGAGGTGTTTAGGTGCATCCCAATAGGGTACTGATCATCCCCTGGATACTGTTTTCTGTACTTGAGAGAAAGCCAACTGAGCATGCCAAATACTATCATTCTTCCAGGGACTATACTAAAAAAGACAAGTGACCAAGAATATCAGTGAAATAGTGCTGCAACTTTAATAAATGATTTGTCTAGGAACCACTACAATATTTCATTGATTTTGGTAAAGCCTTACTCCTCTGAAACACTTGCACGGTGTGTAGCTCCTGTGGCCATCCCTCCTACCCCTCTCTGGGGCAGAGCTGCCTGTGGGCACCCCAGCTCCGTGTTGCTGCTCTCTCCCAGGATTGCAAGTGTGAGCCATCTGCCTTCCTCTCAGGGAAAGGCTGAGGGGGAAGAGATGGACTATATCTCTGCTCTGTTACCTCCTGAGACCCGAACCCCATCCCTTATCTTCCTTAGGTGGTTCCTTGTGTTACTCCCCTTCCATTTCTGTTTCTCAGACCCCCACGGTGCAGCTCCACAGTGCAGGTGTCTCTCAGACTGAGTTCAGAGCGACCTGTCAGGGCAAGAAAAAGACTCCTATGTGTGTCTCTCTACCCAGGTCTCACCTGCATTAAGGCAATAGGCTGAGTACTTCTGAGCAGAGTAGAAAGCAGGGAGAGGGAACAAGCCTTTAAAGGAGCCAAGAACATCCTCTGTTGCCCTGAACAAGGCTGACGCTGCTTTAGAGGCACTGAATGGAGGGAGCATAGATCTTCTTGCAAAATAACTAAGCTTTATTGAAGTCAAGTTAATGATAAAAAAAAAATACAATAAATGTAGTCTTTTCATGCAATCCAAATGATGGGATCCATTAAGCAGTATTGTAAACTGATGGAAAACAAAGCTTTAAAACATTTCTATTTTCCTGTTTTTAATGCTCTGTAAAATGTGTGTGAAATTAGAATTTTGTCTTCCATACACACTTGCCTTCTATAGCTTTTTAGAAGGCTAATTACATAACTAATTTACAGAATCAAAATAGATTTTATTACAGTATTTATTTCCTTTTAATACAATACACAGCCCGGTAGCTCCTGGAATGCAGTAATCGAAACTGGAGCTGGCCCTCAATTTTAAAAGTTTCTTGTAAACATTATGTAACATGAAGAAGGAAAAACTACTCATTTTATTAGTTAGTATTTTAAAAAGCAAGTCGAAGCCAAACAGTAACAAAATACATGAGGCTCCTAGGTTTTAAACAGACTGGAACATATAGCTGTTAGCATGGCCAATGATAATGCCATGCTTTCATTTCTCTTTTTATATAGACAATTAATAAAGAAATGTTTACTGAAGCCCATGGAAACCATTTATACTTGCAAAATATATTCAAATTGACCAAGTGTTCAATGTTAAGTCCAAACAATTCCTAAATCAGGCTTTTCCAGATAGCCACTCAAGTGTAGCTTACCTGAACTGCATGAACTTACCTGAACTTTGTCTGAATATTAAAAACGTGACTCATAAACATCTTAACCTACAACATCTGTCTGAAGCACGTCAGAACAACTGGAGAATTAGTCAGAACTTGGCTTTCTGCCACCACAATTTCTAACTGTGCACTGTGACTTAGAATGAACCTTAGTGTCTACAGTGTGAAAGGTGTAATAATGAAAAATATGCCTTGGCAAGTAATAGGTGGTTGTACTGTAAGAGAACTATTCAGTGTCTAATTACTTTGTGCCGGATACAGTAAGCCAATTCTGTTTTTTTCATCAGTCGGTAAGCTACCCATTTCTAAGTGATGACAGTTGATTTATTGAGGAAAAGATACTATTGTTTTAAAAGTTCATATGTCTTCGGTGTAAATAATTGGGCTTCCTGTTTCTGTTTCATCACCCACAAAATAATTTGGAGTAGAATGGAAAAAACCCAGAGAGTGATGAGTGAGCTGCCACCTTGTTCTATGGAGTGCCATAGCCTAGTTTCAAAAAATGCTGCATCTGGTGATGCTGAAACAAATATACCTCATAATTTTCCATGCAGTTCAATTTACCTGAGATGACAGCTGATAAACCAAAGAAATAGATTTGCATTGTAGTGGACTCATCTTTACTGTCTGAGAGTTTGTCATTTTTCTCTCCTTTACAGGTGCCATACTCTGAGCTGGGTGGAAAAACTTTAGTGATGGCAGTTTATGACTTTGATCGCTTCTCCAAACATGATATCATTGGGGAATATAAAGTTGCGATGAACACAGTGGACTTTGGTCATGTGACGGAGGAGTGGAGGGACTTGCAAAGTGCTGAGAAGGAAGAGGTAGGAAAAATCATTCGTTTTTGTCAGGACACTTTCATCCTCAGCTGGATGAACAGTCAAACCAGCAACATTTTTTTTGCCACGACAGTTCCCATCTGCTATCAGCATTTCTCAGGCTGATAAATTTTTGATAAGCATCTTTTTCAGTACTCTTTGCACGGTACACTCTCCTGTATTAATCTTACTTTCAATCTTTTTGATTTGAGCAACATATTACTTTCAATGACATTTTAAGGAAATTTTCATGAGTTTTACTTTTTCTTGAGTTGGTGCAGTTTGTGTACCTAAAATTTGCATTTGAATTAAAAGAGCAGTGTGCGCATAGGCTTTTTGTGGCCATAATAATCCTGAATATTTGCATCTCAAGACATCTTATTGTGCATGAAGATAGTGGCAGATCTTCACTTTACTGTTTTATTGAACTGCTATACAATAATAACCATTTATTAGAATTATGCATTTAACAAAGATCTTGGAATGAGCAGCATCTTACTGTAATATTAATTGCCTTCTACTATCTTCCTTTCTCTGCCAACATCCTGTATGTACTTTATTTAGTAGGTACATGTACACAAGACACTTTTTGGAAAAATTTCATAACTAAATTTTGCATTCTGTGAGATTCTTCATACGGGCGAGTCCACCTTTTTGCTTATTATAAGAACACTTTCTACTCAGTTTTACTTCATTTTTCCTTTTGATTGCTAGATAATATCTGCCTACTCATAATAGTCAGAGTGCACAGCGTGCTTCAGTTCTCTGGTGAGAGAAGAATGAATCCAAGTTTGACTTCCTTGTTGTCTGATTTAGCTAATAAACTGCTTTGTATTCCAACCTCAGTTTCTGTAATTAAAAGGACAATCTTTGGATGACATTTTTCCTTAATACAGGTGATGAAAACCTGAATATTGGATTCAGAATACAAGCTGAGAACAATTCAGCAAATAATTTTTTTTCCATTCCCCCTTTTCAACAGTACCATGCTGTCTTCTCAGATTTTAAAAGATGGTAGATTTCTTAGTCTTGCCTTTTATAATGTTGGTTTTTGAAGACTGTATTTTCAGATCTATTTCTTCTACTTCTTGTTAATTTGAAAGTCACTGCTACACTGAGGCTATCCTGCATGGCATTTTTTTTCATTGGGACATCATTTGCGGGACTCTCTAATTGAAATTGCCTGTGACATTGGTAACCACACTATACAGTGTATTTTTCCTTCCACTCCCAGAGCTAAAAATGAAAATGCAAAAAAGTTTGCAGTTCAAGGGCCTTATTCCCTTAAAGTCCCAACATACTGGAGAGCGAGAAATGTGAAATCAGAGTGTATTAATCCTTCCAAATTTTATTAAGTATCACTAATCCTGAATTCTATAGACTGAACTTTTATTCCACTAGTGTGTGTGATATCAATGTGTCTCCTGCTTTTCTGTTGCAAAAAGCATAAAATATAGCCAAGTAGTGCACAAAAAAGAATTTAACCTCTACCTTTTTACTATAAATTTAACCTTTTAGAATATAAACAATAATATTCCTATACGTAGGTGACTGATAATATGGTATAGATTAGAGTGGGCTTTAATTTACATTGTGGAACAAAACATTGATTTGCTATCTCAGATTCACAGACTGACTCAGTCCCTTGGTTTCTTCATAAAGTTCATACCCTGCTAATACAAAACAATGTTAAAGTGGCTTGAAATAGGTATTGACCAGTGTGAGCTGCTTCTAGTGCTGAAATATTGTAAGGTAGAAGAAGCAGAAATGCATTCTGACTTGAAAGGAACTTTTTATTGTAATAAAAGAAGGTAGTTAAAAGAAACAATTCTTACAGTATTTGGAAATTGGAAGAGTACTTCAAGAAGTTTAAACAATTTGCAGTAGGGAATAAATCTAAGATGAACCTTATTTGTGCTTTCAGAGCCCAAGTGAACTGATAGATGTGTAGTTTTACATGTATTTGTCATTTGTTTATGTAAATACCACATTTGCCTGAGGGTCGTGGTAACTAGAAGAAACTAACTTTCTTCAGTTCCCATTTGAGCCTCTGCCCTCACCTTTCTTCATATTTCCTGTGCTGCATATGCAGAAAAAACATTGCCATTTTTGTAAAGCTTTTTTAATAGAGCCTTTTTGAAGCCATAACTGAAGTATGGCTTTTTTTAATAAGAAGCCAGGCAATATGGTCCTGTGAAAACATACCTGAAAAAATGTAAAAATGTGCTTGCACCCACTTCCCCTTTTTCTTTTCTATAATAAAGAAAGGCTTCTGTTTCACTTCTGCATCTCTGCTCATAAGCATCCAAAGTATCCAAAGAATATGGAAAATTGTCATAGCATACATTAGCTGGAGACTTAGTTAAGCTTAGTTTTCTGTATAATAGAGTTGTTGCTTTTCTACAAAAGCTCCTGAGCTTACTGTACAAATAAAATGTGACCCCATAGAAACCAGTTAGTCAGGAGTTAGGTAAGCCAAGTGTATTTAAACCAAAATGTCCTCATTTGTGTTTGATCTGTTATAGAACCTTTACTTGTGTCATGCATACGTTGAGCCTGATTTAAAGAATTGCTTAGCACAATTTAGAAAAGAAATCTCTATCAAAACCCAAGAAAGTTACATCTTTAATGGTCTGGGGAGCTGTGTTTCACAGGAAATGTCATTCATGTTTCCATATTTGACTACTGCCAAGTAGCTCACTGTCTTCACTGTGCCAGCCTCTTTGCTCAGAAGCAAAGATGCCAGACAAACTTTAGTAGGTAATATGTATGCCATAATAAGCAAGGGACAGAGAGGGGCAGGAGAGATCATATCTCCATAAACCTGTTATCAGCTAATACAGCAGGCAGTGCAGAATTTGCAGCAGACATAATGCACCAAAACCCAAAGTTAAACGGAGAGCCTATAGTAAGACCAGGCATACCTGATACTTAGCGGTTTTTGGTCTCCTGCAACAATTAAGGCTGATGCTTTTACAGCTTGTCTGAAGCAAACTATAAGCTCTCACTTCATAACACTGTTAGCTATTAGGAAATGACCAAAACTTTAGGGTAATACTACTTTACTTTAGCTGAAAATTTGATCTGTCTGGCATTTTGTAATTATTAGGTGGTGAGGAGATGGAGAACACTGGGGATGCTGTAATAGGTTAATAGAAACGTTTTATCTTATATATACTGCATATATGTGTAACTTCAAGACTTTTTTTATGATTCAGAATTGTTACTATGGGCTTTGGCTTGCAAATATGCACACCAAGCAATACCCTAGCTTCAGAATTAACAAATACAGAACTGCAAGTACAAAGGCTAACATGATTTATCTAGGCTAGATGTGTAGCAACAGACACATCCTTATATCTTGTTAGCAATTATAAGCATGGTGTGGCAGCCTGGTTCACTAATTGTAAGAAAACACAATAAAATTAGAATTAAAACCTTAAGCAACTGGATTTCATCCAAAATTGTATGACAAATGTAATTATGTTTTATTAACACAAAAAATCTTTATAGAGTAGTCTGCATTTTATAATTGCAAAATGTGAATTTGTCCCTGAAAAGCATAGCTGTATATAGTCTACATCATTTGAAGAATGGCATGTTTTGTTTTGTTTTTTGCCCTTACAGCATTTGGATAGATTTGTAAGTTCCTAACAATGTACAACTAATTAGAATTCTAAATATGTTGTCAATTAAGTGTACCAAACTATCCTTAATATTTTAATTATGACCCAAAACCAAGATGTATGCCAAAGCACATCAGTGGCAAACATGACCAGTCGCTTTGAAATAGTCATCTAGGTGGCATCAGTAGAGTATAAGTCTTATTTTCATTTCACTTTATGTAGAATCCAGTTGTTGCACCTCATAGAATACACAATTTAATGAGCACTATAATCATAGAAGAGGAAATAATTTTACAAGCAATTATTCTTATTTTTGCTCATAAAGCTCCACTGTACTTTCCATCCTTTTTTTCTAAATGGGCTTGAAATTCATGGCAGAGGATGAAGGTTTAATGAAATATTTGAAGCTTACCTACCTCTCAAGGCCCAGCCATTTGAATGGCATCTCTGTGACATTCTATTCTCTTCTGGGAAAGGTCTTTATTAATATATTTATTGGTTAAGCACTTGGAAAGTAAAAGACTACATAAGCTTTTGTTATGACTGTGGAGTGCTTTGGGAATGTACTAGTCTGCACAATGACTGCTAAGTATTGGGGAGGCCACTATTAATGAGCTACATACTTGAATCCTTTTTCCCTAGCTGCTTTTAGCTCTACTACTTTTGTGAATATATGGTGGCGATTTATCTAATAGTCCTTCAGTCTCGTATGACTGAGAGCATGGGAGGGAAGAGTCGTAGATACTGAAAGATTATTCCCTTTTACCAAGTCTGACATATAATGGTTTGGGCACAAAGTGTAAAAAAACAGATGATAGGAGTTTGCTCCTCTGTGTCATCTACCAGATGTCACTGCCATTAACTTTATCTGAGTACACACTGCATCCAATATCTGTTATCACTCCAGTACAGAAGGCCAGACAGACCTCTCCTTCACTCACAGCAGTATGAATCATACTGAGACTCATCTCCTGCATACTTCAACCGATTTCTCTCCAGACACTTTGTTATATTGGCACTTAAATTCAAAACCTGTCAGAGTAAACATTCCACGAAATTTGGGGGAGTATGGGAATACAAAGAGGAGCAGAAAGGGCTCTACTTTGAAAGCAGTGGAGAAGCAGAACCTTCTTCCATGGGGAAAAGGACCTTCAGCCTGCCAGAATCCACCACAAAGACTTCTGCAGACCCATTAGGAGTGCCAGCATGTACAACTCCATGCATTATATGACACAGCATCCACCGTGAATCAATTACCTGATGCAGGTATGCTCATGTCACAGTGGGCTGCGTTGGACACCTTTTGTGCATGGCCCCTGTGGTGGGAATCTGCTGGACGCACCAGACAGACAGCAGAGCAGTATTCCAGCTTCCCTCGTATGCCATGCACAGCCCCGAGCAGGAGAGGTGCCACAGTACTGCATTGCAGGCGCAGGAGATGCAGGCAGTCTGCAGCTGGGATATGGAAGGCTAATTCTGTGAAATTTGACAGGTATGCTATTCATACAGATTATTCTTTTCTCCATCTTCAAAAAATAAAAGTTGAAAGCAAGAGTACCTTCAGTAACCTTCATAGAAGTTGGAGACTGACAAAACAAGTAAGCCATCTAGCTTGTTGAATCCTCAGCACTGAAACTTGCAGAGAGTTTAGAGGAAAGGACATTGTAAAAATGTCACTGTCAAATCACAGCAGCAAATCGCTGTCATTTTCTGTTATACCAGAGATGGACAGATGATCTAATAGGCCTTTTCCCATCTCTAATAATAACACTTAGCTCCTATACAGCTTTGCAGATATCATAGTGCTTTGCAAAAGAAAGTATCATTATCCATATGGAGATGCTGTCAGAGTGTCAGACAAATTTTAAATATGAGGTCACCTTTATTTAGCTGCGTATTAAATTGGATCACTATGTTTTCTGCATGGTATTCAAGTTTTCTCAAGTTCACTCCATCTTACAACTACTTAAAATTTTAAATTTTAAATCTAAGGTTTTTTTATTTTTCAAATTTTGTGGCAGAGTTGCATACAGTAAATTCACTATGTTAAACATACATAGAGTAAGTGCAACAGCTGTCCTCAAGAGGAACTGAACTTGATAGTGAGACAGGGAACAAAACAGAGGCTATTAAAATGTGGGCGATAGCTTAAGTTTTGGGAATAAGCAAGCCTGATTTGAAATTCTTCAACAGCTAATTAGCTGCTTTTCATCTTGAAATTTAAAATTTTAAAATGCTAAAAGATGTTAAAAGTGGTTGCAACACTTCATTCCAGGCTATTAGAATTCTGCATTTCTTTTCTCACCTTTCATATTGAAATTGTTGGCAATCCCACCATATACCTTTGCTGAGTATTCTGTTTCTTTACTCCCTCTCTGGAAAAGAAACCCACCTTTGGAGGTCAGAGGCACTCATGTTTCATAACGAAAAGAATGTAATTGGCTTACTTGAAATCAAAAGGGAAGTTGTCTTGATTCATCTCAAACTGTCTTTCTTTATAAACATTAAATTGAAATACAGAAACAGTAAAAATGAAGCAGAAGTTCAGAGATAGTGTTAAGTAGTATTCTCTCCAGAGATCAGAAAAACTTGCTTTGCATATTTGTCAGAAACATGCTTATTACCATTTGACTTTCAAGTGCAGAAGGGCATCTCGATGTACAGCTGTGCTGACAAAGTGGGTCCTAGGTCTGTGCATCTACACTCAGTGTAAACATCTACTAATCCATACACAAAATAATATTAATAATGATTCCCGACAAGGCATATTCCTAAAGACCTTGAAGAAATTCACTGAAATAAAATGGAATTACGAGGCCAAAGGAAGGAATAGTGGAAGAAAGATTCCCCATCTTTGTCTCTTGTAATGTAGTTGTTTTGTTTTTTATTTGTCAAGTATAGGATATTTTTAAAAGCTTAACAGAGAAAATAGGGCAGGCCAGCCAAGGGAGATTCAAAAGCACTGGACTTGGATATACTAGGTACAGTAGTATTTGGAAAGCAAAGTTCTGAAGAGCTTTTCAGTAAGCTTTTCAGAAAGATGGTGAGAGAGAGGCTTAAAAATTCATTTTAGCAAGACATAAGCAGAATCTGTATTGCTTAGATCCTGAAAATATTCTGCCATCTCTCTGCGGGTAATTCATTCAGTTACTCTATCAGTCATTTGCATGGTTTGAAGTATGTTCAGAGGGGAAGGTGCTAAAGGTATGCGATGCAGAGGTGTCTTGGACTGAAGCTGCAGAAGGAATTGCAGGAAATTCAGCCACAATCCACCGTGGGGTACTCCCAGTTATTAACAATAGCTCTGTAATCTGGGAGAGATTATAAATGCACCTGCAGAATCTGCTGTTTGGTGTGAAAGAACCACAGAATATGCTATAAATGCAATTTTCCTGTATTATTCTGCACCATGACTTTTATTTATTTATTTATTTATTTTTCTGATTACCAGCACCTGTAAATGCATTATCCAAGGGTAGAATTTGCAGCCCTCACTAGGATTCTAGTCAAAAGCTTTGCTAGATGTCTAATATCATATGTCCTTTTGTCCACTTTCTTTGCACACCGACAGAGTGACAAAAATCATTATCTGATTGCTGTTTCGTGAACCAGGATGAGGAGCTAAGGTAAACTGTAAGATGACTGTATCAAAATACTCCGTTGTAAGTGTCATTATCAGGAAACCTTCTCAGCAACCCTCAGAAGAGTGACCAGCGTTTTAACAGGCAGGAAGAAAGAGCCGCTCTCTCAAAGATGAAGACAGCTTGCTCAGTAAAAGATTGAGGCATAAGATGTGACTCTCTTCTCCTATCTTTGTTGTGCCCACTCCATGGAGAACTAAAGGATCGTAGTTTCCAGAAGGATCAGAGAAAGATGTATTTTTGAAAAGGTTCGAGATAAGGATTTAGGAATAGTAGTCTAAGAAAGAGAGAGATTAGTCATTTCCTTCATTTTTTTTCCTCTCTCAGCTCTTAAACCCCAATTTAGACCATGTCAGGGATTACCATAGTAACCATTTAACCTCTTCTCAGAGCCTGTTGTGTTTCAGTTTAGTTTAACAATATGTGCTTAACTGGCATTTGAAGCACTTTGCATTGTACCTGTGACACGAACTGGCACCAAGTGCCCTTATTTTAGAAAGATCACAGTTAGAATCTGGAACATAATACTGTATTAGCAGTCTGATGGTATTGGACTTTTATTGTATTTATGGTAATATTTTTAAGAGGTAGAGGGCATGAATTCAGGGCATATTACCAGGTCTTATTTCTAGGCCAGATAGATAATAGATAGTGATAACTTGTTCCTATAGTTACTTGTTAGTTAAACTCAGCTTTCCACCAAAGGCCCAAGAAATCACTCACAAAAACAGTTGATATAAGTAGGTGTTTTTAGTACAATCAACCCTGCACCTCTTCCTCTTTCCTTCCACAGCCTACTCTGTGATTGTTATTATCATAATACAAAAAAAAAAAGACAGTGAGGACATCATGATTTAAATTAGACACTGAATACCTTTGGAATAGCACAGCCTTTTTCTCTTGTTCATGTCTAATCCAGTCTTGGCAGGATGCTGTTATACAAAATAATAACTTGCAGAAAAAGCCCTTTTCACAGAATATCTCTGTTTCTGCATTTTATGCATTCTTGCCTTGTAAGTTAATGGAAAATTGACATTTCTAGATTTTAGGATCTTGCAGTCTGTGGCATATACACAGGTCTTTTGAAGGACTCATTATAGCTAGACTTTCACTTTCAATCAAACAGATCAAAGCAAGTACTATTATTCTTGGACATTCATAGGTAACCATATGTGATACATAAAATTTAAAGAGGAAAACAAGATAGATATAAATGCTTTTCTGTAGCTTATCTGAGCATGTACATTTATAATATTGGTGCTATACAATTCAAATAATTGTTTTTTAACCTCTCTGTCATCTAGAATTCTAGTAGTGAGGAATTTTACTGCAGGAATGATGCTGCTGTTTAAATTCAAACCATTTTCCCTCTCTTCTCTACCTCTCTCTCTCCAGACCTTCATATCACCAGCCACACAAAGGGAGAAAATCATAAATCTTGGGCCGATTTCTTAGTTTGCCATTCTTTTAGGCTTTTTTTAACCTCTAACATCATTCCAAAAACCTGAGTCAGTTAATAATAATTAGGCAGCATGTTTTAGCCTGCACAGCCTTAAGCTGCTGTTGCCTGTAGTATCTACATTGGCCAGAGGTCAAACTTCTGTGACTCATTCCACCTCCTCTCTCCTCGGCATGTTCTCATTCTGTGTGTGTGTGTGTGTGTGTGTGTGAGAGAGAGAGAGCAGAAATAGATCTTACTTTTATGATGCATCTTCTGATGGAACTTAAAAAGCTTTTATGAAGACTTTAATAGTTTTGGCAGCAGCCTTTAATTGCATTTACGGTGACCTTTTTTGTTTTGGACGGCTGCCTGGCTGCATAGATGGATGGAGTGGTACTACAGTTGCTCTGTCCCATCCACACACAGTTTTCAGGGTACAAAATTTTCTCTGTGGAGAACTTGAGACTATTCATTGCCAGAGAATTACTGCTCCCGCTATCTACTGAGAGCAGAATGCAACTCACGTTGAGCTGAGGCCATCAGTGTGTAGATGAAATTCTGTTCTGATCTCCTTCTTGAACCCAGACACTGTCTGTCTGTTTCTCAGAGCTTCTTGCTGGCCTAGCACTGGGTGAAGAGAAATACCTGGAATTGAATCCAGTGAAATGGAGGCCTAGACATTCTCCTTGAGGATGGTAACTGCAATTACTATCGCTGAAATAGCGCCAAAGGCAGGAGTTTCCAAACTAGCAGTGTGGAAGAGAGTTTGAAGCAGTATGTCATTGCTGCTTGATCAGCTAGATACATTCCCCTATTACAGAACAGAATTAGGACTTATTGCCTCTTCCACTGTCACAGATAATGGCAACTAAATTTGGGAGCCCTTCTGCAGTGCCTCTTTCCACTTGTGGATGACCTTGAGTTCAAATCTTTTTCTTAGATGAAAACCTTGTTGTGAAATTCTAACTTAAATCACTCCCTAGAAGATTACTGTTTGCAGAGTTTATAACTTGTTTGCGATGCCGTCAGTGTAGAACAGGGCAGCGCAGCTTCTTGGTGGTACAGATGGCTGTAGCCAGACGAGGCCTGAGCTCTCCATTAGATCCTTAACCAATTTACAGTGCTGTTAAATTGCTCCTGGTAATCTTCAGAGCTACTGGGTTGCCTGGAACCTAGTTATTTTACTTTTGTTTTTCCATATCTTCCATAGTAACTGGAAATTCACAGGTGGGTCTCTGCTGTTGAGTTCAGGCTTCTGAGCTGGCAGCAGCTCACTCTCACGCGAGTGCCCCGAGGTCTGTGGCTGACATCTCCAGTCTCTTGTTAATGCCCAGCCCAGAATTAGGTAGCAGAGGATTATGCTAAAAGTGCTTTTATTCTTTCAGACTTTCACATTAATCAGTCAGGCTGAACATTAATTTTCTGTGATGTTTTAGAGTAGGCAAGTTTTGCAGGAGATCATTTGAATTAATTTTGATTACTCTAATTTTTTTGCTTTTACTTACTGTGCAGAAAATAGGTAAAACTATTGCAATTCTGTGACACAAAGTAAAAGCTTCAGTTCTCACAGCACATCGCTATGACCCATGATTCCTTTCTTGTTATATTAATTTTTGTCCCTACATTTTCTTTTTCTATCACTCCTAAACACTAACTTTTATATGACAATACATGTTAAAGCCTTCAAAAAAACCTCTGCATTGCCATCTAAATATGATGTGCCATCTAAATATGTACCGGTGTGCATGCTTCCCCACCCATTTTTGCAACAAGGAACAATTAATCTCATTGCGATTTGGTATAGCTAACAATGGTGTTTCTCCAGGTGTAGGACCATATTTTTCAACATATCCTTGAAATCATTACAGCATTTAAAATCACTTAAAAGACATGATCATTTCTTCAGAATGTGTCTGTGATGGTAAACTATTAGTTAGTTTCTTAATGGACAATTGTATGCTTTTAGTTTTATCCATCTGCCTAAAGGAAAAAAATGCACATGCCGTGTATTGAAAGTTACAGCTTTTTTATTTAAAAACATAAAACGCCCAAATAATTAATATTTTCTGATATATGATAATTTTAAATGAGAACAGATTTTAATTAAGCCCTACTACATTTGCAGCAGCAATCATATGCTCCAAAATTACTTGAGAATATTGGCTTTCTGCTTGGATTTTAACTTTAGAGTTTTATAATTGGTGTAAATTCCTGCAAGCACAAACACTGGTCACATTATATAAGAATTTAAGACTGAAACTTTCCTGTTTATATGCTCCCCATCTTGAAAATTAGCTGTTTATCAACCTCAAGCACAATCACTAAATATAAGTTGTGAGTAATTTGTGTGTAAACATTGCGACATGCTCCTTAGACTTTCTAGTCCCACCTGTTCATTGATTCGTTGGGTTTACTGCCAGAAGACACCACTATAGGAGCTCTTCTGACTTGCTGAGTATGACAGTTCTTTAAATTTTATCTATTTTATTTGCATAGAGCCTAAACTAGCTAGCATTTAAGTTTTCTTTCTACAAAAAAAAAAATCTGCCATTTCAAAAGCCTTTTGTTTGGATTAGAAATATTACTATTTCCATCAAATTGGATGTTTTGTAAACAAAATGAGGTTGTCTGCCCTAAATCTGGAGATCTCCTAAATCTTTTAGGAGCATATTAAAGAATCCCCTATAATCAAAGGCAATTTAGGAAACTGGAAGCATCTGGGAGATAGCATGTCCGTCCGTCCCCTCCCCCCGTGCCAAGTTGGGAGGAAGGGAGCACAAGGAGACCCCCTGACAAGCTTGGAAGTTAGATTTGCTTGGTTCTGGAGCAAGAACCTAGAAACCATTTGATTTTCAGACCATGACAGTTTGTCATGTTTCCATGGCCATAGACTACAAACTTTGAAAGCTCAGATTTCCTCATGGCATTCTGCCTTTCAACATTATCCAGCATGTTTTTGATGGAAGATCACCAAAACCAAGTATTCCATGAAACATTTTGATATAATCTAATCAGAATTTTGTGAAAATTCCATTGGAAAATTCTGCTTGAGATCTCGCTAAGAGAAGGCTATTGTCAGTAGACCTGCATTCGTTATAGACAGCTTTGCACCTCTGCTGGATAAGTCTTAGAGGGTCTACAAATCAAAATAGGTTGCAAGTTACTGATGTGAAGACATCAGGAGATGGAGAAAATTATACTTCCCTGATAACTTGAGCAGTTACTCTCTCTCTCAGTTAAAACTGTATACTTTATTTCTTATTTAAATGTTTTTGGATTCTACTTCAAGTCCTTAGTTCTTGTTATGCCCTTCTTCACTAGATTCAAGCCCTTTAGTACATGGTGCTTCCTCTTCATGGGTGTACTTATGCACTGTAATCAAGTCACTTTCAATCCTCTTTTCAAAAAGCTACAGAAATTCATCTTTTATCACTATCAGGCTTTTTCTCCCCTTTTCCAATAAGAGTTGTGGCTTTTTATATTTTTCCTAGTTTGCAGCAGCTTTAAAAATTATTTACACAAGAACCATATGCAGTATTCTAGATATTCTTGCCAAAGTCACCTGCTACTTCTGCTCATTTCTACTGCTGAGTCTTTTGCATAGTGTTGCACTAGCAGTTCATGGTCTGTGGCGTATAACCCTAAATCCTCACCAAGAGGCACTGCCTTGTAAGATATAGTTCCTGATTCAGTAGATATTTAGATATAGTCTGAGTTCTTTGTCTTAGGATATATACTTTTCGCTTTTGGCCATAAGAAAATGTACTCTCTGTGACTGACTCCAGCTAAGTGATTAGCACTTTCTCTCTGACCAACCTGTACCATTATTGTTTACGCTTATGCTAATTCTTGCATCACCTGCTTACTTTATTAGTAGAAATTTTATCTTCTACATTTGTAAGAATAGCAGTAGACCTTGAACAGAAGAAAAAAAATTGCAAATTAACTAACATTTTTCTGAGAATATTTTGAAATACTAAGTTGAAACCACTTAGTGCATGTTTCCTTATTAAACCAAATATACAATCTCATCACAGAATGAATCTGGTTTTAGTTGACAAGACGTATTTTCCATAAAACCATGTGACTACACATTCATTATATTTTATATCCTTTAAACCATAATTAATGCAAACTTTTATGAATCCTTCCTTTGTTTTATCTGGCTTTGATAAAAGGCAAATGGCTGATAGATACCACCTTCATCCCATTTGGTCTTTTTGAGTAATATGGGCATAACATTAGCAGTGTTCCAGTCTTCTGGAATTTCCCTTGTGGTCTAAGATTTATTAAAAATGAACATCACTGAGCCAGAGATCTCTTGATAAGTAGAGTCTTCTTTCCTAGATTTTTATAGATGACTGCGGTGACCTCTTTCTTCTTACTGAAGAGATTAATGAAATTCAGTGTGTGGTACTGATTGCTATGATGACCTTTGATGAGCTGACTTGTCTTCCTAAAGAATGTGTTAAGAGAGTGAGTTTTTCAAAGTGAAATAGTCAGGGGAAGTAGAGTAATAAAAGAGTTTTTTGTCTGTATGTTTTTAGCCAAAAACTGGAATATATTTCAGTATTTTGATAAAAATATATTTTTGAAAGCTTGGTTTAGAAGTGAACATGAGTCTGGTGAGGGAAAGTCAATAAGACTGAATACACAGCAGTAGTTTAGAAGCACTTCAGTCTTGAACTGAGCATAAATTCATAATAAGTTGAACTGAGAATGCATGGGGTTGTGGAAAGAGGCAAGTATTAGTTTCTTCATTTCATCTGGGAAATTATTGAATATTGAAGTGATCTGAGAAAGCATTTGGTGTATTTCTGACTTCCTTAAATCCAGGAGGCACTAGAGCAAGAGGGCCTCCAAGCTTTTTTGAGGGTTTTCATCTTGCCTCTTTTTCAGATCTGTATCCTTTACCCTATCTCATCTTAACAGGATGTTTAGAGGCTCTGGAAAAATATCCAGTACAAAAGAGGACAATATAGCACAACTTTCCAAATGAAGAACAGAGAGGGATTTCAGATCCTGCCTGTACTTGTAGCACAGAAGCAGTGGATGGAAATAGAATGGCATTGGCTTGGATGAAATTATACTTGAAGCAAAAAGTCTTCTTCATCTTGCTAAATTACGAATGGAGAGGTGTCTTGTCATAAGACTTCACCATTCAACTGTTAACTCACATTAGCTGAATGTGGTTTTGCCATTAGCAACCCCAGTTCCTTTTCAGCTATGTTTCCTAAAGAAGCAAGGCTTATGCAGCCTGCTGGCTGTCATTCCTGCCCTGCCATTAGAATACATTGGCTCACCGAGGAAAAAATCTCAAATGCTGCCTCCACCCTGGATGGCATCTGTGCTATGCAGTCCCCTGGTCCCCAGCCCCTTCCACATCACCGCTGCAGCTGCAGCACACAGAGGGTCCTGACCTGCCCATATGGCCCAGGGTTTTTCCTATGAAAATGAAGGTGAAAAACTGTTTTTTGGCACAGAACTGCATTGCATGCTGCCTTGGAAGCTGGAAGGTATGATAAGAAGGTTCCTGTAGAAGTAATGAAAATCAGTGGCTGAAAGAGGAAAGAAACTCAAATTCTTGCCCTGTGCAAGGAAACTCTTGAGCATGTGCTCAAGGGTTATTAGGTGTTTTATATGGCCTGCTGATAGGTAACCAGCAGGCTTGTGGTTTTAAAACCATCACATTTGTCTTATTGCCAGTTGAGGAGATTTTGGAGGGGGCTGCTGTATTGTGTGGGTTTGTGATCTGTGGTCATGGAAGGAAGCTGAAGGTCGTGCAGGGGGATGTCATGGAGGAACATGAAAGATGAGCTGGAGTTAATGCAAGCAGGAGATGGGAGAAAATAGGACATAAATCCACAGGAGCTGAATGAACTAGACTTTGTTAGTGTCACTGCACAGGGAACCATTTGTTTATAATGTAGCTGTGACTAGTCAAGGTGCAAGGTCTTTGTCTTTGTATTTTGTTGCAGAGGAAAGGGGAAAAAAAAGTGGGTGTCTGTGAAAGTAATCCACAAGTTCCACTGAATTTCTCTTTGTGGTTCTTGCAGATCAAACAAAAATATGCTGTACAGCTTCAGTAATGGCGTCACTGAATTCACCTGATAGTCATTCAGTGGAGATGTTGGATTTTAGCAGAATTTACCAGTGGCTATAGGGAATTGCTCATTCCATCATTCCACTCATTCCCACCTACTGGTTTAATCTGTCTGTTCGGTCTTGTCATTAATTGAAAATGTAATGCCACTGTAGCAAGGACTCTGTTCATGCAAGTTTTTAATGCAACACCACATACAATAGAATACTGATCCTGACCATGTGTGTTATTTTAAGGAAAAAAGTACATCATAAAGATGCTATTTGGGGCATAAATAAGGAATCTGTAATTGATTTGGTTCTTGGGCTTTTTATTACAGTTCCCTGAGGTCTACTGACCCTCTATATTTTCTGATGTGTGCTGTAATTTCAATCCATAGCCTAAAGCCTTTGAGTCAATCACTTTCAGAACCAAGGCAATCTTCTGGTAGTACATTAACTAAGCATTAAAGTGCCCGTACTTACTACAAGAGCTGTTTTCAACTCAAACAAGGGTGCTGTGCTGTAACTTCCAGTGTCCTATCAGAGTAGGACAAGGATTATCTGTAGAGTGACTGCAGTGCACATGTAATTTTCTAATATTTATGGGAAAGCTTTGTGATTTGACTTCTCACAGTGTCTGATAATCCCCCCCCCAAAAAAAATGTTTCAAATGTATTACATTTTCTCTCAATGTTGTACTTAGACTATTCACTCGAAGACTAGCCTTGTGACATGCTATAGTTAATAAGTTTTCCATGCTGTCAAAAGTAATAACATTAATGTGCCATTCAGTTAAATTAATTTTGTTTTGTGCACTAGCCTGCATAAACGTGAGTGACATTTAGAAATATGATCAGGCAGGAACTGAGGAGAAGCCAAGTGGCAAAACAGAACGAGATGCAATCATTAGAGCAGAACAGCCAGCTGCAAGCATTTGTGGGTAGGCAAAGAGTTTCTGAAAGCCAGTCTATGATGTTTGGGGATATATGTGTCACGCTGTCATGCTATGAAGGTTCGATAGCAACGACTGAGACAGTAATATAATAATAATAAAAAAGATGTTTATTTCCTCGCACAAGTTCTTGGATTAGTAACATCCATTAAAATAATGCGATTACTAATTTAGGAAGGATAACCTGAAACCGTCGATTACTGCGTTATTAATGGGAAGGACTGCTTATCCCTACTTGAAAGCTTTCTTGTTCACTCTCCTAGTGAGAGGGCTCTCAACCTCGAGGAGTTACCTTAACCCAGCGTCCCAGGAAAAGGGGAGGGGGGGGATACTCACGGTCCAGCCGGAGAGGATGGTCAGGTCACGTTCCCGTCCCTGCTCAAACTCTCCTAGCTGCCAAGCCTCTTTTTACACGGCTGGGGCTCTGGGCAAACACTGCTTTCGCTGACTTTTAGCAAGTTTCGCAATCACAGGACTGTCTGTTTGTCTGCTTGGGAGGACCCTGCTGGCGAGGCAAGACCACAGCACCTCCGTATTGCTTCTCCCCTCCCCGGGGGTGCGTGCAGGTTGCAGGTGGCAGACTTCTTCAGTCCTGTTAATGCTGCCATTCCGCAGCCTTGCGCATATCAATCCTTGCGCATATCGGTTGGTAGACGACTTTAGTCCTGTTAACTCTTCACTCGCCCGTCAGTCCACCCCGTGACCAGAGTCACAGCCGTACACCCCCCCCTTTTTTGCCCCTCAAGGACAATCATGGGTTTGATCTTGTTGTTGCAAAGGCAAGTAGCCTGTGTTTAAAGCATTTACCTTAGCAAAGATTGTGCGTAATATTAAAGCTTTCAAGCAGACAAAAGCAATACATATAATGATTATCATGAGTACAATTATTATGACAGTTTGTAAGCCCGACGCGAGCCAAGCTGATACAGACAGTCCGAAATTTTGGAACAATTTTTGCAGCCAATTAAACCTGTTATCATTATGCTGTTTAATGCCCAAAGCCAGGTGTTTAAGGTTTGTGATCTCCCCTTCAATCAGGGTCGAATGGTCACTCAGGTTGAAGCAGCACATGCCTTTGAATTCTTCGCATCCATGGTTGTGTCGTAAAAGAAGATAGTCAACTGCCGCTCTGTTTTCTAATACACCGGCATGCAAGGCTTGCACATCTCTAAGCATTGCTGATAAGGCAGCAGAAGTGGTGTTGATAGTTTTAGCTAAAGAACGTGCAATCTTTTTTATAGCTTGATAGTTCATAGCAACTCCCACCCCAGGTGTAAGGAATGCTGCAGCTGAGATTTGTGATGCTGAGAATAAGATTACTTCTGAATTACATTCAGGGTTGAGGGATGAGGCCTCCCTCCTCTTTCGTGTTTGATTCCCAGCTATTTCCTTTATCTCTTGTTTGCTTGGCATATAGATGCTCAAGCGACCTATGGTACAGGGGCCACCAGTAGCATTGGCTGGAATGTAGGAGTAAGCTTTTACCCCACATAGCCAAAACATTCCTGTAGGGAGCACAATATGTGCATAGTTAAAGGTTACACTGGTTGTCTGATTACATTTAAGAGGAGGCCCATCTTCCGTAAAATTGTGGCACGGTTGGGTTTTGCTGGTACAATTTACCATCATAGCACACTCAACCGCAGGAAACATTCCTTTCACCTTAATTTCTATCATTGCTTTGTTATACTGTGTTGTGGCGGAACCCCATCAAGACATCTGATTAAACGTATTAGTTACTTTGAAATTTGCTAGTATTGCCTTGTTTTGCACTGTCTCTAGGGGTGTAGGGAACCCAATAGTGCAAGTGGTGTAAATTTGGGCCGCCGAAGTTCCTCCTTCTAGACAAAAGTGAGTGGTATTTAGTATTTCCCTAGCTAACTTTTCCCAAATATTGACATTGCTGCCCCATGGGTTTGAGATCAATGTTGTCACCCGGGCCGTCTGGAGTAGGAGCACAAGTCTCCACATGGTATCCTGTAAGAGAACACATTTAGGTTTTCCTCGAGGCAGGGTGCCTCGGAATAAGTGGTTAATAATCAGGAATTATCCACCGAGAACTGATTCGATGGTTTTTTTCTGTGGCATCAAGTGCTTCCCATGCAAGGGGTCCTCGGGGTTTAGACAATGTTAACGGGACTACTCCAATTTGTGGTAGTTTTACCATCACAGGCTGTCCTGGTTTACCACGTGCAGGATCAATGTCAGGATTATCCTTAACGATGCCTGTATTGATAGGGCAAAAGGCCTGGGTTCTGGGACTACCAAATGTTCCCCATCGATTATTAAGTAGATGCACAGCATGGTTAATGCGTAGGTCCCAACTCGCTTTTTCTACTTGAGCATATCTTTTAAGTAAGCCATTGGCCCTTTCCACCATCCCGTTTGCTTGGGGATAGTAGGGGGTGTGGAATGTCCAACTAATCCCTTCTTGTGTCGCCCAGTCCTGTACTACACGGGCTGTAAAGTGAGTCCCATTATCGCTTTGTATTTCCTTTGGTACCGGTAACACACTGAACCATTCTTGTAATACCTTAATGGTAGTTTCTCCATTCGCAGTTCTGACGGCTGTCGCTCGGAGGAGATGGGAGACCACCTCGACTCCCACTAATATATATTTTCTCCCACTTGATGGTTTAAGAGGCCCTATATAATCAATCTGCCAGGTTTGCCATAATTGTTTTTTATTACTGATATGTAGTGGAGCTTGCTGTTCTGGATGATCCCTTTTTAATCTTAGTTGGCACTGAGGACAGGCTGTTATGATTCGTCGTGCAGTTGTTATATCTATGGGCCATCCTCGAGCTATACTTTCTTTTACTAAATCCTTTTCCCCTGAATGTCCTCGCTGTATATGTAGCCATTCTCCTATTCTGTCCCACTCTACTTCGCTTACTGTTACTCCTCTTACCCTCGACAACTTGTCAACTATCCCATTCCATTTAGCTGCCAGACTTCCGTCTGAGCTGTGGGCTTTCACCCACCCTATTGCAATAGACCATTTCCTTCCTTCTTCCAACAACTCTTCCCAGTCTGCTTGCTGCCATACTGGGCACCTATTTATTTGCCATTTATTACATTCCCAGAATCCTATCCAGTCTGTGGCCCCCTTGAATACTGCATATGAATCGGTATACACTGTTGTTGCTCCATTTCTTATGGCAAGTCGGACAGCCTTGAGTTCTCCTACTTGGGCGCTGCCATTGCCTTCTTCTATTATCGTATGGCCTGTGCTTATTTCTAAGGCAACTGCTTTGTATTGCCACCCCGTGGCTATCCTATGTGAAGAGGCATCGGTGAACCATACCCCATTTAGGTCAGACTTTTCAGTGAGTGGTTCAGCTACTGCAATGGGAGATCTTGGGTAGCTTGGTACTGTTTCTGGTACTCCAGGGGTTGTACCAAGCGAATCTAAGACTTTTGCTAATGCGTTATGAGCGATGGTGGGGGAGTGTTTGTATCCCTGGGGCAGCCGAGTGAAGGTATATTGAATGCCTTCCCAGGTGAAAGCAAATTTGTCTTTATCTTCTTTTATTAGCGGGACCATGAAGAACATATCTTTTACATCTAGTGTGGCCATCCAGGGGTGGGCTGCAGTCCTAAGCTGACTCACCAGTTCTGCTATATTGGGGACCGCAGCCGTGAGGGGAGCATTATTAGCATTCAGTCGGCGATAATCTACTGTTAATCGCCATTCTCCATTTGGTTTTTTGACAGGCCACACCGGAGAGTTATAGGGGGAGTGGGTGCGTTCTATAATCCCTTGCTCTTCTAGGTCTCTAATGACTTTGCTTATCCCGGATCGTGCAGCAGATGCTAAAGGGTATTGTTTAACATTAGTTATCTTACTAGGCGGCAGCGCGGGGGAGGTTTGCAAAAGCTTGATGTTAGCTGTTCCAAAGCTCCACCGGGTACCGTTTGGGAGTATCCAGTTTCTTCCTCGTAATACATCAAACCCTAAAATGTTGTCATTTCCCTTTGGGTTTATTACTACCTCAAATTTGGTAAGACGTTTGTCTCCCGGGAGCCAGGCACAAAGTTTTGCCAAAGGACAAGATTCAGCAATTCCTGTAACTCCCTTTATAAAAATTGATCGTCTAGATGGTTTGATATTTAACCTATTGGCTGTCTGTTTGTCCAAAACACTTATCTGTGCACCAGTATCAATTAAAAAAGAAACTTTGTGTTTTCTAGGTCCTACCGGAATCACAATCCGGGGTTCTAAACTTTCAGGCCGCTGCGCTATTGATAGTACTCGGGTCGGTTGGCCTGATTTTCGACCAGCGCTACCTAGTTTTTTAGATCATGCAACTCTTCTCGTAACTCTGAGAAAGGGTTACTAGGCTTAGATTCTTGTTTACTATCTTGTGAGCCAGGTGGGGCGGATGGCAGAGTCACCCCTTTCGCTTGTTCCAGCTTGCTCACTATCTGTTCTATGTTCTCTGTTTTCTGATTATGTAGCATGGATCGTGGGACACCTAATGCCAGGGCATGCCGCCACAGTCTATTTCGTTTCTCCCTGTCTTCTTGTTTAGTTCCCATTTCCTTGTTGTGCTGCCTGGGGGGGGAATGTCCTCTCCTCGGGGCATATGAGGCAGTAGCCTGTCTAATGCGCTTTTCCCGTGGTTTGGTATCCATCCCCATCTCTTGCACAGTTCGATGCACTTCTAACAAGGTATCCGCCCATGTCGGTATTGGCATGGGGGGGGCATTGAGGTTATTATGATTGTGTGCCTCTGCAGCTACAATGCGATCTCGTATTGCTTGTAGCTTCAGCTTTAACACTGTAGGCAATCCCCGTATTAAAGGCGTTAAGCTGTTTGGGCTTACTGGGGCTTGCATGGGGACATCGTAGGCTCCCCTTTCATATATCTGTTGTACGCAAGCTGCCTTTTGTATGGCTCCTGTAAGCTCACTATGAGTATTTATACCTATTCTCAAAGGTTCTCCTCTGTTCCTCGGGTCTTGTCCTCCTGCCCAGTAGGCTACTCGGGAGGTGAGGGAGCGATTCCCAACTCTACCCGTCAGGAAAACTCCTGGTCCCCAATATCCTGATGCCTCCTCTTCACTTAGTATTATGCGATCACCTCCTGTTAAGGATACCCGCCACAAATACTCAGTTTCTGTTTCTGTAGGTTGCCTGCAGTATTTCTCTTGCAGTTTTCCCATCTCGTCTCCTGAGTAAGGGGTAGTTCTAACTGTGGTTCTAGCATTACCCCCATGGGGTCCTGTTGCGGTTTCGGTTTTTACAACTGGCCGCACATCCAGAGGTGAGGGTTCTGGAGGGTACAAATCACCATCGTCCTCTGAACTACTGCTGTTTCCCCATATATCTCCGTCCCAGTCGTCCGGGTCCTCCACCAGCATTTTTCTAATCTGAGCTGCTGTGGGGGGCTTCCTTGCTGTTGAAAGGATGAGTTCTAACTTGTTTTGTAATTTCTGATTTCGCTCTTTCTCTAATTTCAATTTTCTTTCAAGATCTACACACTCCTGCACCTTTTCTTGTAACTGTTCCTTAGTTTTTTGATGGGTCCGATTGGCTTGTTGGGCTGCCAGTAAACAGGCCCCTAAGATGGCACATATACCACCTTTTCCTTTCCCATCTCTTTGGTTACCTCTGACTTCCTCTATCCTACACACAACAGAGGCTTCATTTTCCCAATTATCATTTGCCCAGTCAATCCCAGGGCTTGAGGGTCCGCTTCCGTGCCTTCTCAATAACTCACGCAGTGACATAGTTCAAAAATATTTCTATCCGGTTACCCCAGCTTATGTATCCACTAAGTCTGTATCCTATCCTATCCTTATCCTATCCTGCCGACTACGCCAAAAACTGTCACGCTGTCATGCTATGAAGGTTCGATAGCAACGACTGAGACAGTAATATAATAATAATAAAAAAGATGTTTATTTCCTCGCACAAGTTCTTGGATTAGTAACATCCATTAAAATAATGCGATTACTAATTTAGGAAGGATAACCTGAAACCGTCGATTACTGCGTTATTAATGGGAAGGACTGCTTATCCCTACTTGAAAGCTTTCTTGTTCACTCTCCTAGTGAGAGGGCTCTCAACCTCGAGGAGTTACCTTAACCCAGCGTCCCAGGAAAAGGGGAGGGGGGGGATACTCACGGTCCAGCCGGAGAGGATGGTCAGGTCACGTTCCCGTCCCTGCTCAAACTCTCCTAGCTGCCAAGCCTCTTTTTACACGGCTGGGGCTCTGGGCAAACACTGCTTTCGCTGACTTTTAGCAAGTTTCGCAATCACAGGACTGTCTGTTTGTCTGCTTGGGAGGACCCTGCTGGCGAGGCAAGACCACAGCACCTCCGTATTGCTTCTCCCCTCCCCGGGGGTGCGTGCAGGTTGCAGGTGGCAGACTTCTTCAGTCCTGTTAATGCTGCCATTCCGCAGCCTTGCGCATATCAATCCTTGCGCATATCGGTTGGTAGACGACTTTAGTCCTGTTAACTCTTCACTCGCCCGTCAATATGTTTGTTTTAGTTCTTTCCCACCTTTCTCATTTATTGAAGAAAATCATATTCTTCTCGTTTAATTAAGAACTCTGCATATTTGGTAGCATATTCTCTTGTTTGGCAATCAAAGGCTGCATTCCTGCTAATTTTTGATTTCAAGTACCTTCAGCCACAGCTTTTCTCATTTTGCAAGAGGCAACACTGATTGTAATGCTTTTAAACTGATGACCATGAAGTGTCATCTTCCACTAATAATGACGGTGTTTATTCTTTCTATTTGTTCTGCTTTTTAAAAAGCATTAATAAAATGCTTTTTAAATGCATTTTAAAATGCTTTTTAAATGCATTAATGCTTTCTCTAAACAGTTAAAAATGTAATAAAGAGGAGTAAAAGAAAGAAGCTGACAGAATCTGACTCGTTAATTTTTTTAATAACAATGACTGGTTGAAATTATTGCCCAGCTTGCTTTCAAATTTGATTTACGAGTGCATTGGAGAGTATTACATAATTATGGCAGCTAAAATACATGGAATCCACTACTCTTTTATATATACATATATAAATATAAATGTAGATAGATTGCAAAAAGAAGACAGAGATCTGTGAAGAACTGTGATAATAATTTCTATGCTAAATGGTGCTGTTCAGAGTGAAAAAAATAGATTTCATTTCCATAGGAAGATCCTGCCAGCTCTGTTCCCTTTAAGCAAAGGTAAAAAGTAGTGCTGGCTTACAGAAGTTGTATGACAAAGAAGTCACAGAGTAGGACTGTAGTAGGGAAAGCAGTCGAAAGGAATGTGCAATTAAAGCTGTTTCGCTTGGCTCTTCCACACTCCTGCTTTATATCATAACTGTATCCCTACAGATAGTACCTCCTGATACCTCTAATAAATTCACTTTGAAAGATTGTTCCTGGTCTGCTCTAAAATTTCTCTCTTTTAAAACTTCCTGTGTGGATCTTTGATTCTATTTCTGTTCTCTGTTCACCTAGCATCAGTCTCCTTTCTGCCTCCTCTTAGACTGTTGTCACCGCTGATCCCTTTTTTATAGCATCTGAAACAGGCTCTCTGGATCTTTGCTTCAGGCAGCCTCTGTTTCTCTTTAGATCTCCTGTTAAAGCTTATTTCACTTTGCTTTGCCTCTTAATTCACTTGTTATGTGGCTTGTAACTGAACACGTTAACAGAAACTTCTCTTTATGGCCAAGTTTGCACATTTGAAGAGAGTGTGACCTATGAAATGCATTTCTGAAATAATGTTAGTAAAATCAAAGAGGAGAGTCTTTTGCCCACACATACTATGTACTTCCATTTTGGAAGACAAGTGGGTTATTCCTATGAATAAAGACTGATCCCTGAATAAGGAAATGAACAACAGGGCACTTGTCTGTTCATATTTGTATTATTTTAAGATATTTTCTTCAGAAGTGCAATGTATGCAGCCAGGAGGAAGGTTCCTCCTTATCTCCAGAGGCATTTAGCACCTGTTTAGTGCTAGCTATCTAACAGCTTCGCTGCTGCATTCACGGGCTTGAAATTCTTTTAGACACTAAAGGAATTGTTCTGCTTGTCAGGCTAGTGATTTAGTTGTTAAAGTCTTTAAGTTTATAGTGACTGGGTTTGTAGTTAACATTTCATAAATCTGAAATATCTACTTCTATAATTAGCCTTTTGATTGAAAAGGCTGGGGAAAATTCTGCCTTTGCTATTCACCCTCAGTACTTTCTCCCCCAAATAGTCCATAGACCTTGGGATGCAATGATACTTGGTATGCATAAATATTGAGGTGAGAGCGTCCAAAAGGGACATAACAATGGGCTGGCACATTAGCTGAAATATCTCTCCATCTTTTCTTTCTTTTTCCTGTTCTCCTTTTCCTTTCTCTCCTGCACCATCTATTTCTAGCCTGTTTATGTAAACTGGATTTTAAGAACTCCTTGCTCACTTCCCACTCCTTTGCCTAATTGTGGCAGAACCATCTTCATATTTTGGGTCATCTGTTTCCTGATTTGCAAGTCTAAGAGAAAAAGATTTTCTTTCTTGCCTGATAGTACCTATTGCAGGGCTAAAATTTTCTGCTTGATTCTTTAACCATGTATTTATCAAAAATGTAATGCCCTTGAAGCTGGTAATGTAAAGACAGCTGTTGCAGAAATAAAATTTCATGTTTAAAGAAAAGGAAGGAGCCCAGCAAACCAGTATGTCGTTCTCCTTTTCTCAGTATGCTCCCTATTTGTACTGGCGGGGGGGACGACACATGATATTTTCCCAATTGTAGGTCCCAGCTATTTGTTGGATTTGAGGTCTCTATAAGCAGACACAAAATGCGATGGCCTCAAAATTAACCGAAGCCCATGGATGTCGTATTTTCACTTCGTATCGGTTAGAATTAGAGGTTCTGTCCTTACAGTTTTCCTAGGTTTCCTGAATTTGAAAGAAGCCAGTTTAGCTTATAACCCACCTTTGTGCTGTCCATGTTGTGTCCAGAGTATGTTAAAACATTCTGATTGGTGTGAAAGCTATACAGTGAACAATATTAGCTCGTATTGTAAATATTGATTAGTGGAAGATTGTATTTTGGGTCTTCACCCACAAACACATCCTACTGTGCTTCTCTGAAGCTTATGCAAATATCCAGAATCAAAACCTGGTACTGAATTTGGAAACCTACCCCATTATGTGTTTATATCCCTCCACTGACTGTTTTGGAGTCTTAGATCCAATTAGGAAAAACCCTAGGGTGCTGTGGCTTGTTATTTTGGTTTTGTTTTTACCAAAAGAGCTGCAAGCATCAACTTTTTTGTATCCTCTTACATGAAAAACATGGAGAGTATTTATATTAAGAAGACGGATATTACTATTAGAGATTCAACAATGTGAATGAGAGTAATCTGCATAAATAGCATTTTTCTCAATAGCTCATTAGAACATTGTTATCAAGGCCAAAATGAGTACTGACGAGTAAGAGAAGGAACATGAGACAGGCAGGAGCCGCTTAGAGCCTTCTCTAAAAAGACCAGGTTCTCAATAGGACCTTAAATAGCCTTTTATAACCTGAAGAAGTGGTACCAGTGCTGTCTATGTCATTTATGTTTTGCTGCATCGCATCCTCTTTAAATGTAATGAAATTATGAAGTTGCTTGGATGGAGGGAGTCTTTTGATTGGTGTTTAGGCATTATACAGGAATAGGTTAACGTCTGTGAACCTCCCAGTTGGAAGTTTCTAACACTAACTTGCAGTTTCCATCAGAGATCAAAGTAATTTACTAACATAAATTATTTATACATCAGACTGAAAGAAATTCATAATAACAATAAGGCACCTCCATGAGATAATCACCATGCCAGAAGCACTCATCTGTACCTCATAGCCCTGCAGGGGTTTGTAATTATCTCCTGCAAACCACACCTCTAGTGATTGCTTTTTTCTGCTTCATCGCAGTGCTGCGAATCACAGTATTTTTTGCCTGACAAATATTTTAAGGAATTAGAGAAAAAAATACAAACCAACTTAGGAACAGAAAACTTGTGGCAGTCATGCAAAGAGAAAATGGTAAAGTACAAGAAATACTGAGAAATGCAGTTATACAGATTTTGATAACAACAAAAAAGTACTAAATGTCATTCTGTTGGAATTTAAAGAGGTACCTATGCTTTTTCTTTAAGTTATTCACTGGAATGAGTCCATCATCTGCTGCCATTTCCTATGTCTTGCTGGTGATCTACAGAAAACTGTTTACAAGATGCTGGCTTCTCCTCCATGCTTCCTGCAGCTAAAATTACATTAAAAGAGGCTAAAAATGCATTAAATGCTCTCATAAAATTACTCTTCTGTGTAGACAATTGCAGTATTTGCACAGAAGCGTAACATGATTACAGATGGAAAAAGACTGGTGAGAGGTGATGGTTTCCGTGGCAATAACTGTGTTTGTAAAGTACCTCCTCCAGCCTCTGGTGAAGCACTCAGCTCAGGAACAACTATCCTAACACAATTTTATGCTTACTAAACACGCTCCAGTCTCAACACAAATACACACACACAAAAAAAATAGCTGGATAAGAGCAATCCAAGGAACTGTATTTCGGAAGTTTGGTATTAATTTAAAAATAACTACCAAAATAAATGGTATTCGGTAAATGAGATACGTTTCTGAGGAATACAAGTTCCCATGCTGCTATAACCAAACTTCTGCCTCCTGAATCCAGGTGTGATGGCAGAGCCCTTATGTGTTGGATAATATATGAGTACAAAGGTCTCTGAGATGGGGGACGAAGAAGAGCTTTCAGATATACGCTGTTTCAGTCTTATTCGAAGCACCATAAATCAACCAGGCTAATTTAAACCAAGTCTACCATGTAATAGAGCAGCTACAGCAAAGGACACAAGGAGACTGGGTTATCTGTGACTGTGATAACACAAATCAATAGGCAATTGATTTCTTCCATTCTAAACAAGCTACAAGTGATAGATCAACTTCACCGTGGGCCCAGCAAACACAGCCAGTTCCAAAACTGAATGTCAAGGGAACAGGAGCGTGCTTTGCTATCACCAGGTCATTGCAGGGTCAGTTAGAGCTAAGCATGAGCTATGCAGATTGAACAGCTAAAATCTATATTTCCATGGTCAGAATCTATGCTGGGATTTTTAACAGCCTATACGGACAGAGAGGAGTAGTAAGTATCCATAAAAATGCAGTCCATGCCATGAAAGACATCTTGGGTTATTTAGATATGAGTTAAAAATGTAAATTTTGTGATACCAGGGTCTCTTTTTTCAAACCAGATCATAACATCATTATAGCTTTGCTGGGGCAGTTCAAGGTCTCTAAACTACCCTTTCTCAATTATATCCTTTCTAGCCTGAAGAATCTTAATCTACTTAGCTGTTCCTGATATGGAAGCTGTGTCATATCTTCAATCATTTCTGCTGCTCTTCTTGAAACCTTTCCAAATTCTACCATTTCTTTTCTTTTTTCTTTTCTTTTCTTTTCTTTTCTTTTCTTTTTTTTTCTTTTCTTTTTTTTGGGGGGGGGGGGGAAGAGGGGAATACAATAACCACACCAGTGTTCAAGATAGAGGTGCACATGCATTTATACAGGTTTTTTTATACATGAATTTATACATTTAACATCATAAGCTGTTCTGTTCCTTCCTGCTGTGCCTTTCCTAATTTTTTTTTTAACTTTGTGTTAGTTCTATATGTTTTCTGACTACTGGTGATCTATTACAACACTAAGGTCTTGTTCCCAGCTTGTAATGATTATTTCAGAGTCTGTCACCTTATAGGTATTATAGTATTACTGAAGTTTCCAAGTTCTTGAAAATTAAAAGGAACAATAACTATATGATGCCAGGTAGTTCTTAATATATAAGGCTCCAGTCCTTCATTTAGAACAACATAACTAGATTCCTGCATCCCTGAGAAAGTCTTCTAAAATGGACCCATGCACCTTTTGATACAGGAGGAAAATGTAAACCTTGAAGTGTGTCTGAGTATTTGGTGCACATCCTTCAGGTGGATATACTGCAGATTGTTATCTAAACCTGGATAAAAAGTGATTGTGTGTAATAGCTGTTGAGAAAGAATGTAAGGAAATTACAATATATGGAATATATGCTATTCAGTAGGGATTTAATTTTCAAAAATGCTAACACACACAGAGGTATTTAGATACTTCACTTGCACAGATTACAGTAAAGAAAACACACTTTAAGACAACATATGCACTTAATCTTCAGTGAAAAGTACTTCTAAAAACAGGTCTTAAGTTTCTGTATAGCTAGACATCTATATCTAAGTGCCATTGATGCCAAAAATCTGGCTTAATGGTTAAAGTTCAGCTTCTCTTAAATGACTTAGAAGCTTAAGCTCCTGGTTTGAAAAGAACATTTTGGTGGATTTTACAAAGTAAAATCCTTAGAACATGGGCTGTCTTTTCTCTATGAAATACCAGCTGCCTCTATGGACTTGGGAAGAGTTGCTAGCAGTGGTGTTCCCAGTGCTTTCTGGATGAGGTTGTGATCTGTCTCTTTCCCCTTGGCTTTTCAAACTTGGTAAATAGCCATGTCTTTTTTGTATTTGGGGGGGGGGGGGAGTGCATAATTCCTGCAAAAATTACCTAGTGTCTTAGCAAAGAGCTTGGATATACCCCCAAAACTTTTCAACAACCAACCTTGTAATACATTCAAAAAAAACCACTGGAGCCATATCTTGACAGAAATGTACTTTATGGTCTACTGCCAGAATAAATTGTGGAAATAGATATGTGCCATAAGGACTGCTGTCATTGAAAGAGAAACAGTGCTGTCAGAAATGCCTTATTGGGCCGTTTAGTGTAACCTGATTCATCTTCTCTGAAAAGCACCGTAGTTAACCCCCTAGAGATACCACTGCGCCTCAGAGAACAGAGAAAAGCAGCTCTGATCGTCCTAATGATTTTTTTCTAAGCGGTGCTCTGCTCTTTTCTCTCATGTCTGCAAGTTCAAATAGATTACTCCGTACTTTTAAAACAAAGTTCTTATAATTCTGAACATAATTAAGCCTTTCCCTCTATGCCAGACCTGTTGAGAAAATACGAAGCAATGAATTATGAAAGGTTGTGTTTGGCAGGATCCCAGGGGATAGGTGTGAGGCTGAAGGCAAAACCAAATCCTTCCAGCTATTTGTGATGGGAGGAGGGATGCACTGTGAGCTTTCCCAGGCTCTCTGCCCTCCTGTTTTGCCTGTCTGATGGGAGACAGAGCCTTTTTGTACTGATCGCTTGGTGCTCGTTGGTTATTACACTTTTCTGCTTTTGTGACAGAGTGTGATGAGAAAGACCCATGTTATTGTTTCACGGAAAACAGTCTAGTGGTTGTATATGCATATGTGTTAATTGACTTCCACTGAAACACAATCTGGAAAAAAAAGTCATGCCTCTGTTGGTTGGTGTTAAAGGTCAAATAGCATCTGTGGGAGCCAGATTGTCTGAGATGAAATGCTGAGCGGTGTGGCTTACATGGTAGCCAGCACATACCTTGTCATTTGGCTCCGTACAGAGTAATTCTTGTGACCTCCAGTTGCTACAACAGACTTGAGGTTATCAAGGATTTAAACTGGGCAACTTGTGGCACATACCTTATGTTGTTAATTTGAACATTTTATTTTACAATAGGAATTTGAAATGTAATCCTGTTGATTGTCTTTGTGACTTTTAAAACTATATTTAAAAGGTGCAAAAATGATTAAAAAAAAAAACACACTATGTCTTGTTTGCTTTCCAGCAAGAAAAACTGGGTGATATCTGCTTCTCCCTCCGTTATGTGCCTACTGCTGGCAAGCTGACTGTCGTCATTCTAGAGGCAAAGAACCTGAAGAAGATGGATGTTGGTGGACTATCGGGTAAGTGCATAAATATCTGCTTGTAGATTGTGCAGGCTCGTAGGCCTGAAAAACAACTTGCTTTCCCTTGGTGATCTCTTTGTTGAGAAGGTAAGGGCTCTTGTTCACACTGAAAAATGTTTTGTGTTTTCTGAAACTCAGTGAATGACTGAGTATATCAGAACTCGTTCTAGCTTAAAAATGAATTTCATTATGCATTGCATTCCACTCCAGGACGAGGTCTGAAGAGTTAAACAGTCAGATGACATTGCAAGCTCTCTGTACTTTCCTTCTTCCCTGTTGCCTGGAGATAAATATGGACTATTCAGGCAGGAGAAAAAAAATCTGACTACAATTCGTATTGTCTGCTTAATCTCACAAAATGTGATCATTTCCCTGCAATGTTACTGATAATACATAATAGAGGGACTTACAACAGGTCACCGTGCTGACTACTGGTTGAGGTGCTGGGATAACTGTCTCTACATCTGAAGGGCTCAGGTATGACTGGCCAATGCACAAAGCTGGGAGGGAGAGAGCCGCGTCTCTCGCTCTGTATACACCTCTGCACCGGCAGTCAAAATGACAGTCTTGCACTTGGGGTAGTTGAGGAGGTTGGTACCTCCAGGATGCACAATGCCTACAAATAGTCCTCACGGTCTTCTGTCGTAGGGAGGCTCTGAGTGAGAGCACGTATGTCATCTCTGAGGGCGGGTGCAGTCAGCCCATGTGGAAGCGGGGCTGTGTCTCTGTGGTGGCCCTGTGTCACGGGAACTGGTGGAGCTCCACGTTCTCTGCTGCGTCTGGCGTTCTTGGAAGCCAGTTACTGTCTGAACTGCCAATTAGCTGAGGCCAAATTAAATAACAAGATGCTTTATAAGGAGAGGTCTTTCCAGGAGAAATTTGTTTTAGATACCTTCTGTTCAAAAGGGATAGTTTCAGCAGACTAGTGAGAATGAGGATGTTTCCAGCACAGCTCCAGAACTGAAAACTTTTATTGCTGTCAGTAACACACAGAGTCATTTCCATTTGACAAATGACAGACAAAATGATATAGTGTTTGGCTTTCGTTTCCTATAATCTTAGCACAAGGTAAGAGTTAAACTCAAAATATACATAGAAATGGGAACCTCATCAAAGTAAGCCTGGAGGTTTTGTTTACTATTTTTGATGAACAATAGCAGGAGGAAGGGTCACAAAGGGAGGGGGAACAAGTCTCTTACTAGTTACCAGGTATCTTTATTTTATTTTACTTGCTTCTGAAGTCTTTCACTGTATAGCAAGTGACACCATGATGTAAAAGTCATCAAAACATTGTAGTTGTTTTCTGAATCAAGTCTAGCTTTTTCAACACTCATTTTAAAATGTGGACACCGGTTTAGGACACACCAATAATAGTTTCCCTAACACTCTGTACTGAACCAATTGCAAATTAATGTTCTTATGCACATTTCCTTGCAAATTGTATCCTAATGAAAGATTAGACTCTCATAATGAAGAAGCAAGATTTTTGTGACTAAAGTACAGGCCTAAGAACCAGAGCATCTATATTCTTTCCCAGGATTTGCAACAAACGTGATAAATAATGGCTACTCAACTTGTAAGAAAAGAAAGGGGCAAGGGAAGCACTAATGAACTGAGGACCTTCTACAAACTTCAGGAGGAAAATATAATGCATTGTGCTGCAAATAACTAGGAGAAAATGGTCGTTTGCTCTCTTGTGTGTGCTAAAGTGCCAGAACAGTGTAAAAGGACATTTAAATATATTTCTAGGGGATGAGAGGTTTTGTTCTCCTTTTTTAGGCCATTTCAACCTAAAAACGTCATGTTCTCTCAGAGACAAACAAACCCAGTGGGATACTGTGGTTGTAGTAGGAATTCAAAAGTCACTGACAGTGATAAATGGCAGTTAGTATAGTATTCCAGAGGCAGGAATTATAGACGAAATAATGTTGGTTTAAAGTGCACCAAGTATCTTTCATTAGGGAATTTCTCTTTTGAATAAATTATGCAGAAATAACTTTTGAAATCAAGCTGAGATTTTGTTGTCATTATTCACACTAAATAATACCTACTCTCAAAGTAAGGCACTGTTTAGTGACAATGAAGGTGGCAGGATTTTATCTCAATTAGTGAACACTTTTCCCACTAGTTTTGTTATTTTTCTCTAGAAACTAAAATTGCTTTCCATTTTGCAAAACTGAAAGTTTTGCATTGCAGTGGAGGTGGGAAAATGTTAACAATCAAATCTGTTCTGAATGTTACCTGTATACTCAACAGCACTTACTGTCACCAAGGGAAGGCCATTACTAAGAGGTGAAAATTATGTAGGTGTCACAGAATAAAAAAAAATGCTAAAAGTCTGTCAAAAATAGGCAAAAAGTGTCTGGGTTTTGAATTTAAAATATGTTTTTGTTATTCTCCCCTCTTTTGGAGACGATGCTGGAAAAGCCGAAGGTAGGCATGTGGAAAGAGCAGGGCTTTTTCTTCCACCCAGCCTTCATGCCGCACAGGGGAGGTTAGCCGTGCTGCAGAAAGGAGGGCGCCTGGGTGCCTGCTTCCCTGCACATTTTAGTATTACTGCTTCTGTTAAGTATCTGCTATACCTTTGCTCCTCGGTGAAAACTTGAACAGTTGTATTGTCTTTTGCCCCAGTGAAAACCACCAGTCAGTCATTGTTCAGTAGCCTTCTGCACTTCCAGTTAGTAATGTATTAAAAAGTGGAATGCATCCATAATTGTGGTCAAGAACATGTTTAATTTTAGACATATGTATTTATGTTGTCCTGAAGTAGAGCCTACTTAACAAGATACCTGTCAAAAGCAACAGACTAGTCAAAATGGACTGAAAGTACTACCTCCCCTAACGTTTCTACAGTGAATCTACTGGTGAAATGCTGACCCAGCTAGTCAGTATGTGTATCTCATTTAATGGTTACTACAGTTGCAAACAAAGCCTGCATCTCCAGCAATCTGAACTTTTCCATAAATTTTATTAGCAGTCAAAAGCCAAGTGCAAATTACTTTGGAAATAGACAATAAAAGACAACAGACTAATCATCAAATTCATTAGACTCCTTGTAACAAAACCAGATCACCCATCTGAGCAATAAACTCCCAGGTCTTAAACTTAATTGCAACATCAGGCTGTGACTAAAGCAAACCTTGGCTCAGACACTGAAACTGTTCAGCTTGAGCTCATCAAGTCACCACAACAAGTGAAAATTATTACTTCTGGTGAGCAAGGGCCTCTGGCAAACAATTATGCATGTTTTAAAATGGCATTTTAATTATTTAAATTATATTCGAATGCATTTTTAATGAATCTGACATCTGGCAGGTGATATGTAGGAATGTTGGCTATAAAGAGATTATTTTTATTTGTCTGAGTTTGGTAAACCCCTGTTACATAACATTATAGGTGTTCTTCATCCAAAATATCTAAGTGACTTAAAAGCTTATGTCTTACTGAAAATAAAGAGAACTTAGACTCCTAAGTAATTGTGGGTTCTTTTTTTTAATTGCATTTAGACGATTTGCAAAACTGAAAGAGTTCAAAACCAGCTTGCAGTTTAATCTCTACAAACAGCCCATAAAGACAAAGTCCAACTAATTTCTCCAGAAGGACACAACACTGCTCAGCAATGCCATTAAGTTCACAAGGGTTGTCTATGCCTTGTGATACTTTATTCAGGTTTACAATCCCTTCTGTTCCAGAAAGACAGCAAGAATTATCTGCATCTCCCCTATGAGATATTCATTTAAATCAGAGTGGCGGTGATTTCAGTTACTGATTTAATTGAGCAAGTATGAAACTTTTATTTAAATTCATCTTAATCTTATTTTGTAATTGTCACTTTTACTTATTTTCTAAAGAAAAACCGGTCATTTAATCCTTAGCACATCTGACTTGCAACTAAATGCAGTCTGTGCAATAAATTTGCTTCTCCTTTTCATTACATAGGAAGATTCCCAATATTAATACACATTTATGCAGACAGTTCTGTAGCTTTTCATGCATTTAGTCATGTCTTGCATTTGGATTCATTTTTATTCCAGAAAGGAAATAGAAGCTTTCTCTCTTTCTAACTTCCAGCAGCTTTGCCTGTTTTGACTGAGCCGATCATTGAAATAAATTACCCAAATACATTGAAAAACTTCTGCCATTGAACTTTCAGAAGCGACTGGGGCTGGCACCTGAGCAGACTGTTGTTATGGGTGTTTAGCTCCCCAGGCCCTTTGGCTTAAAGCACTGTCTTAAGAACTCCAGTGGCAGTATGTATTGCTGGCAAAATACTGTTTTGTTTTATATCTGAAATGTTTCGCTTTTTAGTAGCTGATAACAAGTGTAAGCCTTGAAATAGCTTATCATCCTTTCAGGATCAATTTCAAAATGATTTATTCCTTCTAAAAAACTTTGAAAACTAATGTGTTTTTATTTTATGTGTATTATTTTAATATGCTTAGCCCTTAGTCAGTCTAATTAGCAGGAATGTATCCTAGTAGCAAGCTTTTTTTCTTCCCTTATCTCCTTAGCAATGTTGCCTCTCACCATTTCCCCTGGTCAGACCCCAAGTTTCGACGGGGAGGAGAGGGCCCAGCAGGCACGTGTTCAAGGATTGCCTTGGGAACTGTTGCCAAGTAGCATAGATTATAACAGACCCTAAACCGCACCTATTTATGCCAGATTAATGCTAAGGAAGAACTGCAAAAAGAGTTGTGATAGGATCCGTGTGATCTTCCTTCTGCAGAAGGCTGCAGATGCTGCCATGGAAGAGAACGTGGCCCACAGTCCCATCCATTATGTGTGAAAGCTAATTTCAATATTTATGAGTTATAAATAGAAAATACACAGCGCTTCTTTGTATCTGCCAAGCAAATACTATAAGCCAGAACCACCTCTGGGGACCAAATAATACTACAGCAGAAATAAAGCTAGTTTTCTGCAATTACATATTTATTTTAAATATTGCATTAAAATTCAAAGGGCTTTGTTGTATGTCTTATAAAAGAATGTCATTGAAAAATAAAAAATAGTTTAGAAAACAGATCTTTGAAGAGAGAGTGAATGCTCATGAATTATGCAGGTCAGAGCATTCACTTTAATAACTTCATTAAAACAGAAGAAACCTTAAAAGCTAGCTAACACGAACGTAATATTATGGGAAGAGAAATACACTATTAGTGCCATGGCCTTGATATAAGCCATATTGTAAGCATAATTCAGTGAATGTTAAGGGGAAAGAAAACAGCCTTATTAAAAGACAAAATTAAAAATAAAAAACAAACACCACTGCAACAGCTGCATTTACAACTAGCTTAATCCTAAAGAATCCAGCAGAGATCAGTACCAACAAATATTTTAAGATCTCTAGTTAAAGTGAGGATTTCTACAATATCTCTACTATAATTCACTCACTGGCAGAATTTCCAACAGTTGGTGGCTGAAACAGCAATGCACCTCTCCAGTGCTTCCAAAATAGTCTCACAGCATCACAGCAAATTCATTTTGTGTTCCTACAGTGGTGATGGAATCAGTCCTCACACCTCTGTCATATTAAAATCTCTCTCTGCTGCCCAGATGAACGTTCCTGTTGGTGATATCTTCCCCCATACTGGGCAGTGACAAGGGGTTTCTTGTCTGAAATGGTCCTCTTTCAAGGGGTAAATAAGGTCTTTCAGAGTTGTTTCTTCTAATCCCAGCTTGCATCTTTGACTTCAGATTACCTTCTTCCTCAAGTTGAGAGTTGAAGAAGGTAATTCCAAAATTAAAAGTTAAAAGGGATTTAGCATGACAAGGTATTCATCATAGAAGCAATGTTAAAAGGTGATACATAAACTCTCCTATTTCAGGGCATTTTGGGGGTTCTTATGAGGAGCTGTCAGGTAATTATCCATTGGGGAGTGAGTACAGATTTTGCACAGAATCATATGCTACTGCACACAATAATATATTGTATTAAATGAACCATCAAATGTGACAATTCCGACAAAGAAGCAAAGTCAAATTGTTCTGCTCTTTTTTTCCTGCTATGCCTAAAATGAGGAAAAAGAGATTGTACTAACTAATTACCAATGAAGTCTGTACAAGCATTGCTCTCAGAAACCTTAGTAACCTTAGGACAAACACTGTGCCAAAAAAAATGCTTGGACTCATTCAGAATCATCATAGAGTAGCTGCTTGATTTGAGAAAGGGAAGAAATCTAGTTGTATGTTTATGTCTCCTAAGTCATCCACGCTGACCAAAGGTACAGCAGATCAGCAACTAGCTGTGTGGACTCTGTCAGCCAATAATCATAATTTTTTAGCATTGCCACTGATTTCCCCCCAGCCCTTCTCCAAAACAGAGAGCAGGAGGACTTCTTATTCTTTTATTTGAATAACCACATCTACATAATGCATTTTGTTTGTGTGTGTGTGTGTGTGTGTGTGTGTGTGTGTGTGTGTGCACGCTTATTTCTACTTAAATTATAGTGGTTTTATTTGGTTATGCAGCTCCCAAAGCAAGTGTGAAGACATGTGTGTTAATAACTTGTATGAAAATGAGGTGGTTAATACTTTAAGTTTTCAAGCTCTACAAGAATTTCATAAAAATATGAGTGGCTGTAAAATAGATGTCGAAATACTGTAGATAGATTCGGGAGTCCTTAGGGAAATTAGTCAGAGTTGTTCTCTTACAAGTAAGTTTAATTTATTTTTACTCTCTGAAAATTGCAGCCTATTTCTTACATTTTTTTAATGGGTTAGAAGAAAAAATTAAAATAAGAACTCAAAAAGAAAATTACTTTTTTCATCTCTATAAATACCGTTTAGATCAGTGCTTAAAAGTAGCTTGAAAAGTATGATTGAGAGTATTTCTTTTTTAGGACTACGTAAAGTCATACAGGTTCTTAAGACAGCACAAGCATTTTATTAGCACTGTTGTGCAGTTGAAGTTTGGAGTTTGTAGGACTTTCTGAAGGAAGAGAAGCAATCTTAAAGCAATCTTAAAGCAATCTTAAAATCTTAAAATCAAACTTCAAATCCCATGTGCATTTTTCTTTGTTTAATCCCTCATGGGCAGGAAAGGCAATTAGATTCTACTAGTTCTTATGTGGTTACATCTTGTAGGCCTTGTGGCTCTGTTTCCAAAGCGTAACTGCTTTGTGTGTGCATCTCAACAGAAAGAAACATTTCACAAATTAGACGCCTGATCCTGGAATGTCCCTGAAGTGAGCAAAGAAGGGAACTACATGCCTCATCTGGTACACTGGGCTGAAAATACAGCTAGGAAGATAAAGTGATGTTTCTAGCAAATGTATACTTTATTTTAATGAGAAATATAGGAAGAAAGGTGTTTCTAGTTTGTCAGTATCATTACTTTACTTATACACTTTACGGGTGATAGTTCAAATCTGTTCACAAATTTGACAAGTAGAGCTCTTCCCTGGCAGCTACAAGATGTTTATCATTTGACAAAAATGAAAAAGACCTTTTCCCATTACCAATTCCAAAATTCATTTTCCAAAACTTTCTAACTGAAGGTAAAATGTCCAGTCCTGCCCTTTCTTCTATCAACCCAATCGAGGAAAAGTTCCCATTACCCTTCCGTAAGTAACAGGAAGCAATCTGGTCGCTGACTGAGACTCAGGTGCCAAGATTCAGATATCCTTATCGTGCCTCTTGTGTATCTCAGAAGAATAATATGAATCTCAGTGGTATTCTCTTTCCTAATATTTTACTCCTCAGTTTCATTCCATGATCCTATAAATGTGGTAGAAAACCCAGCACTTGGGCCATGCTTCTGTCTGTCAACACAGGCCGTACTGTCTTAGAGCCACCTAATTCTAGTTGAGTGAGCTGCAGTGTTTTGATTAACTGCAAACTGACTGCTGACAAGGTGGAAGAGTAAAGTGTAGAAATGCCACTCTTCCCCTGTAAAGAAGTTTGGTGGTGGTGGTGGTGGTGGAGGTGAGAATTTGTCTGGCTTTAATTCCTAGCTACTGGTTCTTGCACTTTTCTCTGCTAGCTGTAGAAGTCAACGCAGCAGGTATCATGTCATCGTGAGGAACTTCTGTATCATGATTATGTAGTCTTAGATCTTCTTTTTCAATTGAACAATTGAGCTCCTTAAGCATATTATTGTCAACTGTATGTGTCTCATTTCTGTGACACTTTCAGGTGTATTGAAGGGCAAGACAAGACCAAGTATGAGTGAGGTTATCTGCGCAAGCCAGACCTTTATTTACACACTTAGTTTTGTTTGGACAGCTAAGGTGGTTTTGCTAAGCCAAGCTAAAAGAGTAATGTGATCTGCTTTCCTCCCCTAAGATTATGATTGTTTTTAAACTAAAAAATGTGTTTTTTCTTCAGTATACCAGTCTTCTTGGTAAAATGGTGCCAGAAGTGTTTCCTTCAACTGATACATCTATCAATAATACAATGCGATAGCAAAACTGGCATTATGAAGCAAAAATCTCCTTCTGACATTTTATGGTTGTTAGTCCAGTGATTTTATTCCATAGGAGAAGATTAAGATTGTCTTCCTTTTTTGTTTATTATGCTGTCTTTTTTCTGTCTTGTTGATAAATATGCTATTGCTGGTTCCCTGCACGAATTTCTTTCGTTTCTGCTGAGCTGCCTCAAATTTACAAATAGCAGCATTTTTCACTTGTCTTAAATCAAAATATTTATGTGCAGGGTTTTCTTGTGGCATCCAATCACATTAGATATTAATGTAATAATTATTATAGAGTAAAATATATAACTCTCATTAAGGAAAGACAGAAATAAAGCACAGATCACGTAGCATCTGTCCAGTTTATATGCCAACAGACGTAAATTTCCTTATATGACTGCAAAATTCAAGTATTATCTGACACAATTGACCAATGCTTGATGAATAATATTTAGAATTTTTCTTGCAAAACATGGGTAAAAGGAAATCTACCGTATAGAATCCCACCCACTGCAAAACTCAGTGGTTTTTTTATATTTTGGGGGAAAGTAGAAAGGACTTGTTAGCTCTGTATTGTGAGTTCTGTCACAATATACTCTCCCTTAGGTTTGTTGAAAACCAAATATAGCTGCAGATGTACATTATAAAACTGTGCATGATTTAACAGTAGGCAGAACCAAATTTTAATTCCTGAACAGCTGGCTCTGGGGCCATTATTTTTATAATATTGTCGTGAGGGATATGTTCATGCAGTAAGTTCCAGGAAGCTGAGTTTGGGTACTCGGCTGTATCGCTTGTTTTCCATCAGTAAACCATCACATGGTTGTCAACATTTGAAGGATGCTAAAAGTGGTGATTATGAAAGCATGCAACATGATGGGTTTTTTAAGTTCAGAAGCCATGGCTATGTGGGATGTGAAGAAATGCTTATGTAACTATGTGACAGCATCAGCAAGTCTTGCACAACAAATTGTTTCAGCTGGTTGGCAGCTAAGTTAATTCAGGCTGCTTCCTTATGGTTAAAAAATATAGAGGGGAATATTTAATTAAAAATAAGCTGTATGGTACTGTACAAATAACATATTTGGGGTCTGGATCTGGAATGCTGTGGGAACAAAGCTTTGTTTCTGGGAGAGGTTTCTTGCTGTTGTCATTCAAAGTTGCTTTCATTGGAGCTACAGCAAGCTTAAAGGGAAGTGGATCAAACTCTTTCCTGGATGGTGAAAGTCAAGTACTGGCTCAGCCGTTCCTGGAGACTTTCCATAGTGCCCCATTGCTGAGGGAACATGTACTTCGGGAAGTTACTATCTGGCTTCTGGTTGGGAAAACAAGAGCAGCGTTTCCATCTGCTCCTCAGCCGTTGTCTTCTGGTAGTCTCTGTGGAGAGTGAGTGAGTGATTTCCTAAACTGAGTGAGTTCTTTGACCTCGATTAGTCAAGAAATTGACTCAGACATGAGAAAGACATTATTTCTGGCCAATTTGGGCATGGATTGAGTCTTTTTGACCAGGGTTTGGATTCTTCTCATAAAAAAACAGAGAACTGTAAGAGGATCCAGGCCAAGGGATGGATAGACAATCATCCATGTTTTATAAGTGAAATTTATTCAGATTATTCTTCCAAGTACACGAGCACACATTTTTCTTTCTGTAGGTAATATGTCTATGATTTTTATAAAATACCAACTGCTGTAACATCTAAGTATTAGATCCTCAACTTCAGATTCTGTGAAGATGCAGGGTATATGCTGTTGATACCATAACTTTTCATCTTGAGGTAGATTTTGCACTAGGGAAATATTCCCTTGCATTAAGAGTTGGCAAAAAGCCAAGGCCAACAGTAGTCCTCAGGTAATTTAAAGTGCAGTTCTCTGAGCAGTGGAAAAGGCACAATTTGCTTTGAATTTCTGAGTGTGACTGCATATTATGATATCTAATAAAATGCATGCTTCAATTGAAACCTTTTTCCACCCATAATATCTCTTTCCCACATGTATTTTCTGGTGCATGATAAGAGGTGAGACCATGTTGCAACTTTCATCTCATATAGTGATACTTAGTAGGCTCTCATATTCCACCTGGCCATCTACTTTCACAAAGCTTGTAGGAATTTAATATCCTTGAGAGTCCTGTGATCCTGTCAAGTTTGACTGACACTGGCCAATATACTAAAAAAGTATGGAAAGGGGGTGGTCAGTCACCAGGCTGGTACTTACACACAAAGAAGACAGGATGATCTGCTAGACTGTTTCCTTGGGAACATAAACAGAAATATATATATATATACTTTATTTTATTGCAAACCCAGTGACAAACATTCTGTGGTGATTCATATTTAAATATATTTTCATTTTCTTGCATGGAGACTTTTTTTCTTCCTGGTTTCTGCCTAAAACAAATGAATACTTTTTAAAAATCTGTATGTTTGCTCAAAATCATTCCATTACCTCCTCTCTAGTTTTAATTGCTCTCTGACCTGATTTTAGAAAACTGATTTTGGCTTCTTTGACTGTTGGCTTCATATTTGGGCACAGAGCACAGTCCCTAAGCATTCCATTGCTGCGTATTTGCATACAGGTTTGCTTTCTGCAAAGCATTTGCTAGATAAGCACTTTGGCTTTTCTTGTTTACATTGTTTGCTATATTTTCTTTTTGTTTACAATTTTAGCCTATTTGAATCCTGTTAGGAAATGGAAAGGAAGAATAGCATCATCCACAGTGCTACTACTTGACCTATCCAACTCACACATCTTGCTTTTAGAAAAACCCGGTCATTTTTCACCAGCGCTTTGAGGTACATTCAAATCTGCTTTGGCATCTGTCCAGCCCTGCATAATATCAAGCAGGGGACATCCTGTCTGAGAGAACAGATTGTTAGTTCAATTATATTCCTGAAATTGAGTTAAATTTCCATGAAATCTGCTTCAAATGTGAAGAACCCTAGGGGAATGTTTTTTTGTTTGTTTGACTTATATTATAGCAATCAGGCATACTAAATGAGATGCGTTGTATAAGTGCGTGTTCTGTATGCTGTTTGTGGCTGTTTATCTCATGCGTTTGATAACAGGGTGAAGTGAGTAAATTGATAGTGCTGCCATCTATAGACAAAAGAAAGCTATTGTACTCCTTGCATAATGAGAAAAGTGGGGGAGTTTGGGCTTTTTGTCTTGCATTTTTTAACAATGTTATATTGCAGCCAAAGGGAAAATAGAAGTGCTCTAGGCTTCTTCTCAGTATGGCTAATGACAACTCCCCGTTCATGAAGATCAAGTTTTATGGCACTGGCCTGCCTTTCTGAAGGATGACACAGTAATTAAACCATCCTTCAGTATCTTTGGATCAGATTTGGGGGCAGGCACTGTCTCAAGACTATTCTTAGTGTATTTGCCTAGTCAGTACCATGTCTGGTATATTGAAAAGAAAGGTAGTCTTATTGTATCACACATAATTTCAGTCCGTTTTTCGGTAAAAGGACAGATGGTGCAGTTTTTCTGGCAGAGATCCAAACATCCATATGGTATAATACTGTTCTGTATTAATTCCAATGTTGTTTCAATGAAAGATATTGTTGTGGTCATACACAAAACTTTCACATTCAGTTTTATATTTCTACCTATGTTTTCCTCTGTTAGTTTTTATTTATTCTCAGAAGTTTAAAAGCCATCTTTCTCCATCTGCCTGCTTTATCCTTCCGTGTACAGTGAATGTTTGTTTTCCTCCTTGCCTCTCAAATTACATACATATCTTTAGAAATGAAAAGTGTCTGTAACATACAGAGTTAGCTTCTACTATTCCACAACATGCCAGTGAGACATATTCACAAATTGTCCCATTGATTTCCGTCGGGTGAAGTTTCTACTTTATCATGTAAAGGGTGATAGAACTCAGATTTTGATTTTGTAATGTTGTTTTGTTTAAACATAGATATATGGCCACAGATTTAGTAAAGGTTTTGGCCTGTTGCTGGAGCACCTTGTGTTGACTTGATGTTTGCTCTGTCTTTGCTTAGATGAATGCCACTTTTTGCCTTCAGGAAACGAGAAGGAACGTTGTCTATCATCTGTTTTTTATTTCTTCTCGGAAATTTCCCTATGAATTTTTACATGGGGAGAATAAAATCAGCCTGAATAGCAATTATTCCTAAACAGTCTGCAAGCCATATTAAAAAGAAAAAGCACTGTGATTAGAGATTGTCTCACAAGCTAATCAGAGTGAAAGAAATAGGGCATATAAGAAACAATAAATCACTTGATGACTTAATCAGGTTATCATGATACTTAATCAGGTTATCATGATAAATAATGATACTCAGAGAGATGTTAAAAGCCTAAATAATTCCAGTGAAAAGTATTTGAAAGAAATTACATTCAAATTGTCAGGATGGCAAAAATTTTGGTTTGGCAAAAGACACCAAGAGATGCCAGCTATGCATCACCAAAGACTTGGGCAAGCTAAAAGACAGTCACATTATGGTTTTGACAATGGTCATAAAACACTGTAGCACAGCACAGGCTTTTCAATAGCCACACTAAATCCGCATAAAGCTTGCCTTTTCCTCTCTAAAGTTCTCGTAAGCCGAAGCATTTACGTTGGCTCAAAAGCATATTTTCAAACTTAACATCAACACATTTGACAGCACAGCATATGTTGACATCAGACGTCCAATTCTACTCTCTGCTACGGGCAAGAAGCTCAATATACAACATGCTAATAAATTAAAAGAAATGTAGGGAATGACAAACTTTATTTAAAAACTTCTGCCTAACACTTTTATTTCAAAGAAGGACAGTCAATAAAAGTGAACTTCTGTGGGTGGATTTCTTTCTTTTCCAGAGATGAATAGGCCACTGATACATCTTTATTTGTTGTTTAGCATACACAAAAAAAGTGGCATGCAATTATAGTACAAGGCAGGTGATTTTTAACAGACAAAAGGAGTAAGCATATATAAATAATTTTGCACTTAACTGTGGAAGAAAATTGCTGAGTAAAATATTACAGTGAATTTTAAAAACAGGAGGATAGACATCTGGTCACATTTTGAAGTCCTTTTTGTGTTGTGAGGTACAGAATCAGAAGTCGGATGGGATTTCAGTGGTTCTCTGGAAGGTACTTAGCTATGCACTTTTACAAATCCCATCTGTACTTATGCTCTTAAATACATCTTAAAATGTACTTTTACCAGTTTCTCCCAGTTCAGTCAGTCACAGTGACCAAATATTCATTGCGTCAGCTGTTCAAGGCCAAGCCTGCCTAAGCTGAGGAGCAGAGGATTGGTGTCTCAGTTATCCTTAAAACTCTTTTACACAGCTCTGACAGCACAGAGAAGCTGTCAATGTTTTGTTTATGAATTAAAGGACTTGAATTCAAGAAATTCTTTCTAATACTTGTGGCTTCATAGAGATTTTAGGGCTTAAGCTACTGCTTACCTGAGTCTCTCGGATGTGCAGTCAATAGGGAAATAACAGAGTCCATGCTGATTTAGCTGTCTATCTTGACTTAGATAGCCAAATTTGAAAAGGAGTTTGCAGAAGAAAAACGTATGTATTGCACTTCCTTGAGCTCCTCTGTCAAAAAGCTGATTCCTGGAGGTCAATATAGTGCTAAATGATAAAAATATTATTTCAAGGCAAGCTTAGACTAGTAAGAACTCTGATTTTCTAAGGCATCAAAACAAAACCTAAAGAGATAAAGTTCAACCATATTTCTCTAAGAAGTACCTCTAGCAGTTCTCAGGGAGTCTCTATATATTAATATTCCCCATGGCTCTGCACTTTCAATTGCATGAGGCAGTGGAGATACGGGTGCCATGGGAACACGACTAATTTAGTAATAGTGTCTGAAACTGTCAGAGAAATCTTAGGTTGTGGTTACTGCTTTGGTGTATGCTTTGTGGGTTTTAATTCACAACTTCCTAATGTAGAAAGCTTGCATGATCCTACCAGTGTAAAATCTCTTAAACTACAGATCTTCATCTGTCCTCATCCATCTGAGTGTCCTAACCACTGGTTTACAAAGTCAAGATTTTTCCTACAAGATGTTCTTCCTGCTGCAGGAGCCTTTCCTTCTCATTTACTTGTGCCCAGATTTCAGAAAAGGATTTGATTTCCTAACCAGCAACCAAGACTAGAGTTTGGTGGTTAGGAAATTCTCAGAGGAAATGGAGAATTGCCTTCCTTCCCATTGAGCAGGAAACAGAAGCAGGATTCTTGCTTCCCAGGTGCATGTGCCTTTCATGAAAACCCAGAACCATCTTCTCTGTTTCCATAGGCAACTACGTTTTTGACTGAGTTTGTGAAGGCTGTGCTTTGTGCAGAGCTCAGTCACAAACTCTCTCCCCATGCTAAGCATGAACTGAGCATGCCAATCAGACTACCTCCCAAAGGGATCCAAGTGTGCAATTTTCTGTATCTCTTAAAGTTTTGGGACAGTGAGGGCATCTTGACATGTGGGGAATGCAGATGGTTGTGTTCAGTGGAACATGCAGTGGTAGAACATTGGACACTTCAGAAAAAAGAAATACTTTTCCAGAAAACACTGATACCTATGGCCTCTCACATGCCCGTGTAAGGTCTTCTTGCATTTACTGTTTTGGGTACCTAAGATGTGCCAGTGTATCTCTGTATGCATCTAAATGCTGGTTTGGGCCTTAAGGCTGTTTGACCTTGGAAAGCATTTCTATATGCCTTTGTTTGCTCTCATATCATCTCTAACCTGGAACAGGGCTGCCTCTTACAGTATAGAGCCAATGTCCAACTGAAAGAGGCCTCTGAGGGCTACTGTGGCAGTGGTAACAATAATAAGTCATGAATTTTCTGAATGCATTCACAGCTTCTTTGATCCAGAGCCTTGAGATTCTCCCACATCCTTCACTGTGTGTAAATCTCTTTCTTCCTGGAGAAGATATGGCCATGTTATATATTATTTGTATCATGACTGTACTTAACTAAGATCTCCAGGCACTTTGGTGTTCTAAAAGAGCTCAGGCCCCAGAAAACATTACCCCAAAAGCCACATAGCAGAATTCTAGATATTATTCTTCCTTGCCATCATCTGAACATGAATCAGGAATATAATGTATGAGCAGAAAATGGTAAGCACTTCTTACGAAATGCATAGTGTAGGGTATTTTCGCAGGGCCGTTAACTTGTTTACAGTCACTGCTTGTGATATGCAAGCCTAAGAGCCATTAGCCCAACACAGCTTAAAAACTCAAAGCTGAAAATGTACTCTTCTTATATTCACAGAAACTGAGGTACACAATTCTCTAGTTCAAATTTGTAATAGATTTTGTTCAGCTTATCTATGTGCTCAGTCTCACTGACTGAATGGAAGAGCATCTGTAGATTTCAAAGTAAATTTTGGTACATCTGTAGCTGAAACTGTCTCAAGTTCCCATTGAATCAGATAATTCTTATCAGATATCCTTGAAGACGATAAGAGGATCAATGCTGCCAGCAAGTGCAAAGCAGCACAAAAATACAGTTCAGTGAAAAGAAGCTTCATTGTAATGCAAAAACTATCTCAATGCCCTAGCCATTCTGGGAGTGTGTATGCAAGAGTTTGAGTGATTTGAATACAGGATTTCTGATACACTAATTTCTGTCACGAATGAGACCTGAGATGATTACTTGTCCCTGTCGGGCAAATGGACCTGCTCATCATGCAGGTCTTTGTAGAGATAATGTATACACCTGTTAGGAAGATTTAATAGTCGTAGTTTAAATACCAGGTCTGCAGCTCAAAGGTTAGGAAGGATGGTTAAGCTTTAAAATCACTTGGAAACAGCTGATTTTAAGTTGCCATGGCAAAGGATTTTCAGACAAAGAGAAGCTTTTACATTAATATCTTTGTAAGCCTTGTTGTGATAGAATTGTCTCTGTGAAGAGCAGTCCTTTTCTTACTCCTGCCAACATGCACACTGATAAAATCATAAACTAATTATATTGTGCTATAATGATTTCTGGGCTTCTTGTCTGAGGGTTTTGCAACTGGTTTGGAGATTATGTCCCTGCTAGATTTTTATAATAGGGGCCTGTATTATTCAATATTTTGCTATCAATCAATTATCAAGATAAGCCTCTGTGTTTTCAAAAATAACAATGTATGGAAATGGCAGTGATTTTTCAGTTGTGTTAGTCTATTAATTTGGAGGAATAACTGAATGAAAACAATCTGCTCGCTACTTGAAATGGAAAATATTTTGTTTAATTATACTTTTTCTTTTGATTTCTTTTAACTTTGTGGTTGTTTTGCAGTGTAGATTTTCAAATCACATTCTATGGTCCTCCTGTTTTTCTCTTCAGAAACCAAAATATAGGACTAGAAAAGTATGATCCATCTACGATTAGGCTGAGATAAGAAAAAAAGCATATTGGTAGGGGAAAACTTGTGGAGAAATTGGTAGGGATTTATTCTGTTTACCTTTTGGGAGGTGAGAGTGTAATGTCTACTCTTTTCAAGTTGTCTTGGATCACTGTTGCTGGTGACAGGTACGTTGACGCCAAAGGTTGCTCTCATGTAGACCAGACCAGAATCGGGGACCACATCAGGGATTAGCTGGCTCCTGTGGTCCTCTCAGGTGCACATTGAATCTCAGTGCAGGAAGGTCTGAAGGCCAATAGTTATAGCTGTTTGTCTTTGCCAGCTCCCCAGAAGCTCACAGCTGATGCAAATACTTCTAGTAGCACAGCCTGTATGTCAGGAGCTGAGAACGCTTAGTATCTGTGTTTGTTCTCTACCACCTCCCAGAGGCTGGCTGCAGTCTTGGGCATTTTGGAGATAACTCTTCTGAGATGCCAGTTTTCCTCTCTGCTACAGACGCAGGGTTCAAGGGGAATGATCCCAGGGCAGACACTTCGCAGGCCAAATAAGAGCCGTTTGGAAAACAGCACTGAATCTCTAGCAACACTGAATCGCTGATATTCACGCCTAGTGGCACTTTGTCATATTGAAATTTAATGGGTTTCAGGACATTAAGTGAGGTGTATTTGTTCTGACACACTTTTAATTAAGGTTTTTATCAAATGCATTTTAATTTAATTTTTACTTGACACTGACCATTCCTTGTCTGGGATTCAGCAGGTCTGGAAAGCTTTCAAATAGGGCTTTAACTGGAGGCTTTTCAATGTAATTATTAGTTGTGTATTACATGGGAATGAAGCCGACTCTTTTAAGTTAGCACGGCAAAAATGCTTCATACACTGAGCTGCTATGCTAATGCACAGGACTGGAATCTGCATTACAATACATCATCTCTACTGTCTGTACTGCAACACAGACAGACTATTTACTCAGTTTAGTGACAGCAGCAGCACACAAGTAATTGGGGCCTGACAATTCTCTGTGGGTATCATTAATTTAGTGGTAGATCTTAGTCATTTGAGGTACCCAAGTGCCATAACAAGATACAAACATATTTAAATGTACATAGATTGATTGCATTACATAAGTAGGTAGATTGGATTAATCTCAAATCCATATATTTAAGACTTACATTATTACTTGTATGTAAGCATGGAACGAGTTTGTCACTCAATTTCTATTCTTCAAACTAATGCATGTGTTTGGAAAAGAATACTTTGCTCAGCAACAGGAGCCGTTAGTTGTTAACTCTTTGAAATCAGCCAAAATATTTAAGCTACATAAAATGGATAGTCTAGGAAAGCTTTTAGAGACAACTGAAATCATTCACAATATTAATCATGTATTTGAAGCCCCCCAAAATAAAGTTACAAAAAATGACAATACTCTGTAACAAGAAGATTCAGTAATAAGTGAAAAACAAGACAGACAAAATAAAGGAGGCTGAATAGTGGGGTGGGGATAAGCGCTGTTTATGTAACAAGAGAATTTAGAAAGCGAAGTATAAAAATAGATGGGAAACTAAGAAATAACTGCATTGCAGCTTTCACATACTCTCAACTCTATAATTTAAAGCGATGATAAGGAACTATTCACCTGCTATGGGAGCACAGCAGGGCTTAACTACTCTAGTCTTTCTTCCATCATGCAACTGAAAATATGCTCTCGGCACGACCAAAGTGCTGGTATCCCCTTCCTATCTGTTCGCATGCTGTGGACAGAATATATCCTGGCCGTATGATGAATATACTTCTAGTCAGGCAATAAGAGGCAATAATGTAAGTTCTTCAGAAAACCAACAGCAAGAAGGATGCCATGCAGTCCTTCAGCCTGGCCTCAATCCCTTCCCTCACTGGAGGACACGTAGTGAGAAAGGACCTTATCGAACAGGCAGCCTCACGATGAATTCCTGGAGGGCACAGTCCAGGTGCCCCCCAAACTACAGGACTGGTTTTTAGCCTTCTGGCTGATTTTAAGCTGCAGAGGCACAGTCCTGTCTAAAGGGCTCGGCTGGTTGGAAGCGCTGGAGCTCCCACTGATCTCTGTATGCAAGACGGCCTTTTGCTTGTGGGGGGGTCCCTCTGGGAGGCAAAAGATTTGCCTTAGGATGAGTTTAGATTTAAAGTAGCTGTAACCTTTTAAGAGTACATAATGCCACTGTGTTTTTAAATTGTGTAAGTTGGGTTTGTATTTTCCGGAGAAATCATTTGCAGTCCTATATCTTCAATGTAGAAAATGAACAGCAGTTGCTACTGAATTGATTCTCAGATATATGAAGCTATGAATCACCCAGTAGTGGTAAAGGGCATGAGCCAAAGAGGCATCTAGCCAAATGACTAGAAAATATTTTTCAAAGACTTTTCAGTTGATCAAATGTCACTGAATCACACTAGGTTTATATAAGGAAGTTTGCACCGCTGGAGCAGTGATTTGGCCTGTCATACATACCTGAGAATACACAGACCTTGATGTAGGAAATAAGAATAATAATAGGAAGCTGATCATTTAGTGATTTAAATGATTAATCGTGTAATGTTAAGACTTTTTGGAATACATATGTGGCAGCATACTTGTCGCTGTTGTAACAGTAATGAAGGTGAAAGTAAAAGAGCAAGTGTGGTAGAAAAATAAGACTAGAATAATGGCAACTGGGACTCATAATTATGACAAATGAATATGTGAGCAGAGACGTGGATTCCAGCTTGTTACACTTAGTGATTTGGTCAATAGTCTACAGTGTACAGTTATTTATATAGTAAATAAAAACCTGTAAATACTAGCTTTTCTTACTATGTTAATACCTTGTGTAGGAGTAATGCTCCTGCAGGGGTGGTACCGAATAGGTGTCATCCGCCCTCGCTCCCACACTGTTTCCAAATCAGAATAATTTGTAGTTCTTATAACCAAGGCAGCCTGTAAGAAACGAATAGTTGTTTCCCTCATACAACATTAAATCAGCATTGTACATCATACACAGCCATTCCTGCAAGGCGTGTGCATGTGTATGGGATAAGTATGTGTACACATTCAATTAATAAGCAAAGATGCAGGATTGTTTGTTAGGTAAAAGTCTCTTAGTTTGTCAAGTAGTGACCGTATTTCAACTGAGCAATTGGAAATTTCTGATTCAGGATAAAAAATGAAGACTATAACCAAACTTCCTGAGTGCTATAATGTTTAAATGAGATTTGTATCACACTCAGTAATGTTCAGAAATCCAAAGTCTATCACTGGTCTGTGGAGTAGAAGGAAAACAGTAGATAAAATCACATTTCCACCATGTACTTGGTATCATACTACACCATTATCCAACTTAAAAAATCAGTTCCACATGGTTGCCTCTTGCATGGTAAACGAAAAGATTGTACTGGAGTTAGGGCAAAGGGAAGTGCTGCATAGCTCAGCATGTTGTTGGGTATATATTGGAAATCTGCTACTACTTTTGGCAATGGTAATGTGCAACTGGTAGAAATGTGCCCCGTGGGCAATTTCTGGTATTTTTAAGGCTAACCAGAAGTGTTGCGGAGGTGTGCAGACTGCCTTCTCTGGTGCCTCAACATCTTCACAGATGTAACTCGAAGCATAGCTGTGGCGGGCAGTGTCTCTTCTGCTCAGAGGAACCGAATTTTTAGCATTTTATTCAGTGGTCAGTCCTAATCATTCCTATTGCCAGTAATTACCAAGGCTTTCTCATCTCTCCTGGCTAGGTGGCACACTTCATGAAAAGTTGTGCAAACCATTTTTGTAATTTTTTTTGCCTGTTTTCCTCCTTTTCTCATTTTTATGGTTTCTCCAATAATGATGCCAGCTTATACGCAATTCAATTATTTTTGGATGAATCTTAATTTTATCACTTCACAAATTACCTTGTGAGTGAAAGAATAAAACATTTTTCATAAAAAAATACTTTGATTTTAAAGAACTTTATACCCACCTATTATAACTCTAGTTTGATATACCCTACTGTACAGTACCATCACAGAATTTGAAGAGTGACAAATGCATATATCATGTTTATTCTGTTTTCATGGCATGTGTGAAAGAAATGTATTACTTTTTATTATTCATTTTATTATTTACTTTTCATTATTTCTGCTACTCAAATGGCATTCTCCTGACTTACACAGGCGATATTTTTCTTAATTTTTGTGTATAGAGGGTATTTAATACCAAAACTCTGAAATATTGCTTGACTGTTCTCCTTTTACAGCTGATTTGTATCCTCAGAGACTGATTTATGGGAAGCGTCAATTGTGGATATTGTATAGCCAAGTTGGATTAAGCTAAGCGTAACTCTGAGAGCTACTAATGAACACCTTAGTTGAAGAATGCAAAATAAAAACATCTTGTTGTCTTTATACAAACAGCAAAATCTGCAATGCAATATTAATTGATACTATCCTGACAATGTAGCCTATAATTCTTTAATGCAACAATCATGTTATTACTGCTTATTTGTGCACAGTAGTCCTGGTGATGGATCAGGATCCCACTGTGTTAGACTGTATAGAGAGACAGTTTATGAGGGTAATCTAGCAGTGTTGTGAATACTAGCCTTTCTCTGCGACTCAATTGTGACTTCTATATTATGTAAATATTGCCATGCAAGTTATAGTATCAGTTAGATGAAAAAGAGGAATATAACTTTTCATGTTTGGTTGAAAGGAAGAGGATTGCTTACCTCAAATTTGTCCTTTCTAACTGTTCTACATTCTTTCTGCATTCAGTACTAAAGTGATCACTCAACATAAAGAAAGTAAGCGGTACTTTTAATGTTTCACTCATGGTAAAGTGCTGCTAATTACTAGGCTTCATTTCTTCCACCTCTGGAAAAAAAATTGCATATTGTTGAATATTTTCAGAGAAATTCTTTAAAGTGATATTCTGATTGTAGTTTGTGAGATGGAAGAGAGATGGTATTTACATGAAATGTTCATAGTGTTAGGCTGTATTTGTATTGCTGGCTGTTTGGGGCAGGGATTCTGTCTTATCTCTTATTCTCTTATGTGCACAGAAAATGAAACCTGTCGAAAGAAATCTAATAATAATACGGAAATTTCTGTATATTAATGACTAATGTTAGAATATATAACCCCCTTCTAGAATTCTAATGATCTTAAAATCAGCCTCCAAGCAAATTTCTGAACAAAGTTTGAACAGAGCATTGCTCCAGCTTATATGCTGCAAAAGAAGAATTTTAAAAAACAGGAAAAACTTTTTTTCTAGTCCTAAAATGTTAGCTCTAAAGAGAACTTGAAAGCTTGGTGCTAGTAATTTGAAAAGGAAAGAATAATTTAATAGAAAAAGACAAAATACCCAAGTCATTAGTTCTAACATGTATATGAAGAAGATGGCCAACAGCTAAAATGGGCTCTTGTCATTATTTTCTAGACATGGGTAAGATTTCCAAGAAAAGAGAGACATCCTCTTTTAGAATTATTACCATCTTTACTTGACCTCTGAGTACAGAGAATAAGCACTGCATATTATTACATGACTATCAGAAGCAAGATTAGGAAAGAGATTAGGATTTTTTTTGTTCAGACTGTTGTGCTTGTTGTGTAAGAAACCTGCGAGTACAAAATATGTGAGAAAATACAGGACAACAACATGAGTCTACATATGGCAGCTAGCTGAAGCTTTGGACAGAATAATTAAGCACAAGAATTTCTAAGATAACAACAGTCTTTGGACTAATATACCCTAGCGTAGAGAACCATCATGAATTAATGAGTATTTTAACCATTCAAAAAAAATTGTCCTACCCTGTTCCACTTAAAGCATTCTAAATGGCTATGAAAATGCTCGTTTTGCTATAACTAAAATATTGTGAAAGTACAGAAGACAAACACTTACTTTTTTTTCTTTGTTTCTGCTAAACGCAAGGGTTAAGTCTTTCAGACTAATATGATAAAGCTTGATTTCAAGGTCCTTAAGTATTCAAATTGAGGAAAAATGAAATGTAATGTTCACAGAACCTATTAATTTAGCATTTTGAGTTTGTATTTTGATCGCAGTCATATGAGCACTATTTCTGATAGATTATGTGCTAAGAAAATTAGGACTAATGAAATACAGTCAGTAACACGTTAGCAAATTCTCTTACAAACAAAGACATGATACTGTAAAATTTGAAAAGAATACCTGGTATAGGAAACCAAGGCAGAACGCCTGTCCCTGTGCATACTGTGCATTTACATTACATCTTACATACTGTAGAAGCTATCTATCTATAGGATGTATGCTTTTTAAAATCAGTACTGACTTTAGATCTAAGCAGTCATATTCTAGACATGAAGCTGACGCAGTCAGAATCTCAACAAATGTATAAGTATTTAACAGGCTTAATATGCACAAGCAGTAGATTACAAAAAAGAGGTGCCAGTCTCAACAGTAAATGACTTCCCAGGTGCAAGATAATGACAGTGATTTCAGATGCCAGAAGGGTACGTGGCCTATCATCCTCAAGAGAGAAAGAAACAAGGAACAAATAAAAAGTTATTCACATATAAATGAAAACAGTACATTCCTAGCATATTTTTTTTTTGCTGTTTAGATCTGAACTAGACAAACTCTCTTGAGGGAAAAGACAGTTTTCATCTCTCCTCAGTCCTTAAATTGAACATCAGATTGCAAGATGGAAAATCATTATTAGGGAATTGGCCTAGGGATGAGCATGAACCTGATTTCCTAGTTCGGCAAAAGACTTGTTCAGTCATGTAGCTGTGTATGAAAGATGATGTAAAGTGTTACCAGACTGCAAAGTCGTGGCTCTGTGCTCTTTCAGCACAGATGTAAATAGTTTAGCAAGATGCAGAGCAATGAGCTCAGGTCTGAAAAATAGCTAAGCCCATCATTTTGAACAACTAAGTATGTCATGTTGCTTCATCGGGAGTGTTCCTGGTAATTTCAGTGTTAGATGGCGAGTTTAGACTAGACTTCTCAAATTTCGACACATATGCCTTTCTTCTTGCTGATCTTGACATTTCCAGTGGACCTGCCTATTGATCTGAATTGAAAGGGGCAGACTAATACAAATACAAATTGAGATGTCACTAAGGCATTTATCAAAGAGGAAAATATTTTCACTTGTTTTTGCTTACATTAGGAAGCTGAGAGCAGAGAAAATAAAACAGGGAACAAAACAAAATTTACAGGAAAAAAGACAAAGGGTGTCAGAGTTCTCCTAATGCAGCAGGTAGTTGTTCTGGTCTGGTGGATATACTGTGCTACAATAGCTGAAATAGTGCCCCTGTTGCGATTCATTATCACTATATAGCACTATTAGAATTAATAATAATGAAAGACAATCATAAACCTAATGATAGACATCATGATGTTCCTACATGGTTTTATAACTAAGCGGCTAAATAACTGTTTTTGTGGAGATAATTCCATTATAAAGAAAACAAAATAACCTTTACAGATAAGTAGTTGCATAATTTAGTCTGGTAGGGCATTATTGGCCTAATTCTCTGCTTATCTGAACAGATAAAATGTCACCAAAGATGACGGTAACGCGCCCATTTATTCTGACAGGGAGTTGTGACCAGTTTTAAATCACGGGAGCTAGCGCCGTGCTGGTTAGTATCTGCACGCGCAGCACAGTGAGGTCCTTATTCCTCACCAGAGGGCAAACACCACCTCGTTGGCACTGGTCTGCAATGCCCATCTGCTGAGCACTGGCTGGGGCCTCGTGCTTCTGCCCTTAGAAAAGCTGTAATTGTGCCCCGTTTGCCTGCGTCGTGCCGAGCCACTAGTCAAACCAAAGTGCCGCTGGCTCCCACCTTGCGCACGCCACAGAGCTCGCCCGCGTCCTCGCTCTGCCGTTACTCTGCAGTCTGCAATAGGCTCGGCCAGTTCTTGTTTCTCTGTTCACCTGGGTTTTTGTGTGCAGCATTTTTAAATGCCAGTAAATCCAGTCTGGGGTGCCTCACTCATGCACAGCACGGATTTACTTTATCGTGCGGGAGGAAGACTCAGACACTGCCTGTGGAATGAGGAAATTTTTATTTCCATTATATGAGAGAGCAGTGTGAAAATAACATCATTTACACTGAAGTGTTTAGGAAGCCGAGACAACAGTTTAGAAAAAAGGGTTAGTTCTTGGTTCCTCTGAGTTCCTCAAAAATCCTTAAGTTCCTCAAAACTTGACTTACCTGCTGTCTGATCTTACAAATACTAAAGTTTCTACTCCTAGGAAAGAACACAGCCAGAGATTTTCAAACTAGGCATTTGGAGAGCGTAAACTTCATTTGGAGTAGGGAACCAGCTCTCCTCCTTCTCAGAGAAGTGCCGTCCGCAGCAGTTTATTAGCAACTAGAGATTAACCACGCTTAAATTATTCCACTCTTATGTAATCTTCTTAACCAATGTGTTCAATGCTTCTTCCCTACTTCTTCTATCTATCTCTCATTCATTCTGTTTTTTCATAAGAAAAGCCCAAACAAGTCTTGGTACCCAGCTCCGGGGCCCCTTTCTTTCAGATGACAAAAAAATAGTTCTCCCAGGAGCTGTGATGCAAAGACTAGCTAGCTGACCTCTTGCAATTCTTGAGGAACATCATTTTTCAAAGCAATCAAAAGGTTTTATCGATTTTGTGTCTCGATGGGAATAGGTCGCTGTTATCTTCCAATTATATTCGATTAATTCTTCCATGACTTAAATTGTGTTTTGATCTAGTCTTTTCGAAACCTATAGAGGACCACAAAGATAGAATTGTTGTGCTTTTCAACAGCCTTTACAGTTCTTCTTCTAATCATTGTTTGAAAAAGTTACTATGATCAACATATGAAAGAGAGATGTCATCTCCATTAAACAAAGCTGAATATATTCAGTTTTGTCATTGTACCTAACTGAATGTACCTTTAAATATGTGACTTGTAATAGCTGTGAAGCCTTCTATAAGGTCTTGCTTTATATAATGTAGCTTAACTATATAATTATTTTAAATTACTGAATCAAATCTTTTTGTTCTGCAATAACTGTGTTACTCTGATATTTCCAATTCTTAGCGTGAAATGGTGAATACCAAGTTATTAATGAATCACACCATTATAAGCTAAAACTTCCAGAATCAATACATGAAGAAGGAAAAGAATATATCAGTTTCAGAGGTACTCATAGCTATTAAGAGGTTTTTGAGTTCATTGGGTTTCTTTAAATCCTATCAAAGCCCCTCAGAGGAATGAGGAGGGTTGATAATATGTGTAATAAGAGAGTCATCCCAAGGGAGTCTGTGTGAAAGCAATTTAAAGACAGAGAATATGAGCTAACTGAGCAGCCTGAAGTCTGTAAATCTAGTTTGGTGTCTTTCTAAAAGATCATCTTTAGCTCAGCTAGAAGATACCAGCCTGATGAAGTAATCATTTAGTGAAATAGTGCATGTGTATGCTAAAAATCAGATTGGCTGGTTACAATGTGCCGTCTTTGCTTTCACATACAAATAACATCCAATCTGATGAAAAATAAGCACCAAAGGAGCTTGTGCACTGAATCCTGGAAGAAAATGTCTGGATTCAGGTTGTAATCATGGCCAAACCTCTGTGGAAGTCAGATGCCCAAGGCAATAAAATGATGATTTGAATATTTACTCTTCCCTCAAAGTTTCTTTTAGAGGTGGATCTCATTTTATAGAGCACAAGGTAAACAGGCATAAGCTAGGTAACTTCTACAGTCTGCACGTAAATAGAAAGCCAGAGAACTGTGGTTAAGGTGGTCCAAATCTTTAATCCATGTTAACAAGCCAGGGGCAAGAAATCCAATGTTATTAATTGAGCGTGATAAAATACAGAAGTCCCATGAGTGCAATACATCAGGATGAGGGACACCAGACTGATCAGAAATCTTTAGGATAGTAGTCACGTTGTAGACGAGGGCCTTGTTTTTCCCTTGTCTCCCTTTATAAGCATTTATAAGGTCCTTTCAGAGTGACTCAGAATAAGGTGCTTCTCTCCTTACTCGCTGTATAAGGAGCCTCAGGTTATGCAGTCTGAATAAACTGCTCCTTATGTCCCATTCTCCTTCCTTGCCACCCTTGTTTCACACTTGCCCAAGCTCTTGGTTTGATTTTAACCAAACTGAAGCAGAATAAACAGGCACCATCTGTGAATTAGGCAGCACAGCTATTTTGTTGTGGAAACTGCGGGGGCGGGGGGGGGGGGTGCATCCAGCACTTCAAAACCCTACTTTTGTCTGATAAGTCTTCTAAATTGCTTTATTTTCTCCTCAGGAGAATACCTAAATAATAATTGACAAGGGAGCTTTCTATCACACTCAAAGCTAGAAGAGGGCTATAGGAAATTTAGTGATAAATCTTCTCCCAACGGTAGAAACAGTGTAACATGGACTACAGTAGCTAGAAAAAATATTTAGCAAAATTGTGAGAACACCTGTGAGGATGAATTCATACTGACCTGGTAGTGAGTCAACCAATATGCTTCTGGTTGTTTTCCTGTGCCTACTTTGATGTTTTGCCCAGTTCCTTATGCTACTAATGCCACCATCTTCTGTCAAAGGAGGACGCCAACAAGAACCTTCTGAAGACTTTATTTTGGCTGATTCTGACTTCACTCAGTTCTGCGAATTTCCTGGAAGAAACATTAGGCAAAACTACTGATGAAAGGCTTCCTTGACTATGCTTTTTAAGTTTATTTCTCTGCATGTTCACAATGGTTGAAGTGGGAAGAGATCACTCAAGACAAAAGGTCACAAATGGCTCAGTTTTACAGTATGTTGTTGATGACCGGAGGACAGTAGCAGTACTGCCAAACTTAGATTTTCAAAATTCTGTGTCTTGGCTTAAAAATAAGTTCATTTTAAGTAAAAATAAATAAATGAATCCTAATTTGGAGCTTTCGACTCTATGCTTTCAACCTTTTACTTCTAGCCATGAGGCTTAGAAAATGTATTTTTGATTTGAAATGAAAGCTGCAAATCTCACGTGCTAGCATTACTCCAAGAAACTAAGGCTTTAAGAAATATACTGTATAACTCAAGGACTGTGATAAAAATCACAGGAGTTGGCAGCAGTGTAATATTTCCAAAGTTTGCATACAGTTGATTTTACAGTCTCACTTCTCTAATGATACAGTACTTACAGGAGCTGGTTGCTGGCATGAATATCAGTGCTAGAGTTTTTCAGTGGGTTATCTATGGTCATTAAACAGACTGATGCTGATTCACTCTGAAAGAGAAGGCAAAAAGCAAACCTAACTTTCAGGAACCATTAGCAAATAGAAAGAATTTCAAAATGTATTTTCATATATGCAAACATTATGAATTTATATATAAAATTGCATAATTTTATGTGGTTGTTTTGCAAACTCCTTGGCATCTAGTTGGGGGCATTACTTCAGTGTTTAATATCAGCCTTTATTCTGACTTGCTAGTTTGTGAAAGCCACGATGCACCGGCACTTCCAAGAGGCTGTCTGGAGAAAAGGATTTTGCTGACATTTTGCTAGAGGTCCTTACTTAACATTAAGGTCACCTTCAGCTTGGACAAAGAGCTACAGAATGAAACACCGTCTTTCACTCTCATTGAAGCTGCTATTTTTTAAATTGCCTTTGACTTCTGATTTTTTTTTTTTTTAAGAAGAGACCTTATCATTGAAGGCAGCTAAAGCTCTCCCCAAGTAACTTTCATCCTGATGTATAAAGTGATCAGAACATCCAAAAACTTTTGGAGTATTGTAGCACTGTAGTAGAAAATAGGTTGTTATTTAAAGTGCCCCCAACAATGTTTCGCTAAAATGTGTTGGGTCGCTAGGTAATAATAATAACCTTTTGAGGTGAGAATGCTGCTTTCCTTCCCTTACAAGATCAGCCATTTTTTCAAAGCAAAGAAGTTTTAGCTAAAAGTTTCTGAGGTACCTAATACCGTATTCTAGCCTAGTCAATAAGTGCAAATGATAAAAGGTTTTCTCTCAGCCTTTGTGCTCTCTGGTTGCATTAGAGACTGAGTGAAGATATATGATATGACACAGCAGGCTTTTTAATCCTTTAGAAATGGTTGGCAAAGTCACCTCTTTACTTACAAAAAGTAAAGCATATAAAGTTGGAGTATACAGGTATTTTTTAAATAACTGTCAAATCTTTTTGTAATGTACTGTATTTTCACAGTCTGGGGTTGGGTGAAAGACAACATTTTAAGAAGCCAAGGCATGTTTATGGCAAATTCAAAAGTTTATGAAACAAAAGCACTGGTAATTCCATGAGAAGCAGAAAAACACAGGGTTTTTCAAAAGCTTCAGTGGATTTTGGTTACAGTGCTGTCTGGAACTGGCTGTGGTTAGAATGAGAAGAAGGTAGTGAAAGGTAAATCTGAAATGCTGGTCATAGGCAGATATATGTAACAGAGCTCACTTTAAAGCTTCAAAAGCACTTTAAGTCTTTATTTTGTGAAAATCTGATTGAGATACCAAAAGTGTGCCAGTAATACTCGGAGTTTATATTTTATCCTTTTTTCTTTATTTCTGGCTGATTTGAAGAAAATTTAATTGACAGAAAATTACAGCAGTATGAAAGCTGTATTTTTCACATCTTTTTGCTAAATTGCTTGCTTTTCTTTGTAATGTGCAGCTTTCACTGTGAACATTGTATTACTCCTTATACACCAACTCTTAATTGAACAATATTTCCTTATAGGTGAGCAACATTCATTACAAGATATAACTGTCTTACCATCAAGAATCTAATCAGCTTGGTGAAAAAGTGGGTCTTCTCTAAATACTATCCCCTTCTTGTCTCTTTTTAATCAATAATATAGATAGAAGTTCCATAATCTGGAATAAAAGGGAACAAATAGTAGTGTTCTATACTGTCCTTAAATTCCCACTCAGCACACCAGCGTTTTTATTCTTAATAGCCACAAGCATAACTGAGAAAACAGAATGCAACCTCCTTGCTCACTCCCATTAAAAAAGAAAAATGAACCCAAATTAGCAGCAAGGCTGTTGTGGGTTGAGTTATCCAATTGCATCCACTGGGTGCCACCACCTCACCTTGCAGAGTGACTCAGCCTGAATTTAGTTTAAACCCCTTCCAGCCACAGGGCTGTCCCAGGCCCCAGGGTGAAATCCAGCTTCCAGGCTCATACTGCTGACTAGCACAGAGTTGTGTAACACCGTAAAAAAGCATGTTTCACATCTTGCACCCCTCGCTGATCCACAGAGAAGTTACGTTTGCGGAGTATGAGTTGGGGTTTTGAGCATGGGTCCATATGATGTCCATACAAACTGTGAGAGTAGTGTGGCGGGCAGTGCAATAGTAGAAAAGATACCAGTCTGTTTTGTGAACTTGTATTTTTTCCTTCCTTTGGTTTTTGGGGTGGATAGGAATATCTTGCCACAACTTTCCTTGCATTATAGACAGTTTTTGTTTGGTAACGTTCATATAGTTCATGGGTATTTGACTAGTTAAGACTTGCTTTTGGGAAATCAGCGTGCTTGGAGCTGATAAGAGCATGCAGCTGCAAAGCCTTTGCAAGAAAGGAGAAAGAATAACAATGAAATCAGTATGCTGGAGAGGACACGTCATATAATTAGGAAACTGCAGCTTTCTTCTCGTCTCAAAGGCCATAGAAAGCCACGACTGCCATCCCATTTCTTCATTCCCTCAGCCATTGCTTAGTTTCGTACTGTGACAACATGCTGTTTAGCAGACTCCTGGTGATTTTCTTCCCCTGAACAAATAAGAGATATTCAAATTTCTTTTTATTGCTATTCTACCCCCTTCCACAAACTACCTCTCCTCACAGAAGGTATAATGGTGTTTCCATGGGCTAAATATAATTTCTGTCACTACCTTTACAACCGTTTGAATTAAATTCTGTGGGAGAACCATCATACTCATTTCGGTTGTGTCAGAAAAGGGACACCACAGAAGCCCTAATGGTCGAGGGTTAGAACAAGGTGTGGATATGACAATTTCTTTGCTCCCTACCCATTTCAACCAATGGCAACCATCACAAATGAGATACGAGGTTGCTTAGGCTGCGCTATTCTTGTAGCTCAATAATGCATCAGTCTCCCTGCTTTTACTTACTCTCCTGGCAGTTTTTTGTCTCTCTGTGAAATAACAGATGCCAAAAACTAAGCTCATATGGATTTCAGAATGGAGGGGAAAAAAACCCTTACCTATATCTTCATTTTGTTAAGCATGTCGACATGGAGAGGACTGCTCCCTTACACGATGTGAGAGCAGTTAGAAGGGTTACACTGCAGGCTGCTCTGTAACAAGAGGGGATATGACACACCGCTGTGTGATATATGATTTCAGCCATCGTGTCTGGAGTCCTTCCAGCCTCTGTGTTGCGTCCTCTCTGCACAGATGACGCCTGGGAAGCCTGCATACTCTGAGCAGCCACCGTATCGCAGCACTTGCCAGGCTGGAAGTAGGGACAGGGACTTTTCACAGAACAGTTTATGAACTTAATTTGTGATCTTTTTTATGGTTCAGTTTCAATCTTCCATCTGTTATATACTTAACTATAGCAAGAAAATAAGTGTGCCTTGTTGACTGCAGTCATAAAAGCTTTGACTCAGGCTGAACTTGGCAGTCCTTTTTTTAACCACCTCATTGGTTTTGTTACGGTGGGTTCAGTGTTTTGAGATAGGGTTTGGCCTTTGGAGCCATGTAGCGGTGGTTTATAGCAAACATGGTTCAAAAATGGCAGCCAGATTTGGAAAAAGAAATATTTTTGTGCAAGGACTCAACCAGTAGAAAAGTTCTAAGAATATTTAACTGATTGAGCTCCTTCAGGTTTTTGCAAAACCTGATGGTGCTTTATTCTATGGTTTCATTATTCAAGGTTCCCAATGCCTACACTTCCACTGGACAGGGCATGACAACCCAGGGAGACAAACTACTTAAGTACTGACAGTTGGATTAGGTAATCTAAAATGGGTATTCTTCTGCCTCTCTCATCTCCCAGCATCATCTACCAGGCACTCTCAGAATATGCCAGCTACTTCAGGTCTCACACGTAACTTCACATGGTGGCACCCTGAACTTTGTAGACAAAAGTTGTATGAAGACAATCTCGCATCATGAATGCAACTACGCACTGATGTGGCCTTGCGGATTTGGCCCTCATTCATGCAGAATGGATGCAAAATCTATAGATTTCAATCATATCTACATGGAATTGCTTCCTTTCACCGATGGCATAATGAATTAGATAACCTTCGGACTCTTTCCTATTGAAGATTGTTCAGAATACATTTGTACACATGAACTCAAGTCTAATATCAAGTATTGTGTTCCACATTCATACCTAAGGAGCTGAATCATTTAACAAAGTATATACTTCAAATGAGATTTCCTATGAAGTACAAGGCTGATCACCAGTGAAAGAACTGACTACATCTATGATTAGGAGAAATCTTAGTGAAAGGGCCAGACTGACAGTTGCTGAAAACTGAAATTTCTGTCAATACAGTGAGAGCAATTTACACTGGCTATGTACTATGCAGGACAATGATGCATTTCCAGCCAAAAAAGGACATGTTAAAAATGTTTAAAAATGATTGTTGATATGCATCTCGGGATTATTTTACTCCACAGCAAAAAAAAAAAAAAAAAAAAAAAAAAAAGTAAGGAAGAGGGTTTTCTCAAGATCTGCTACTTTCTAGTTGCACTTTGGTAGGAAGTGTGATAAAAGTAGAAACAGATAAAGCAGCAGCAAGTCCTACTGCTTGGGATTTGTTTCTTAATTATTATTTATTTTGTTTCCTTAATCACTTTGCTTTACTCATTTGGCTGGAAGGCAAATACATTCCCTGTTGATTTATCCCCACTCAGCCAGGGGCTTTTGCTACTCAGTTTGATTCCTAATATGGTAGCAAAAGCAGATTTTGTGCGAGTTCCAGAGAGCTCCTCTCAGCTTGTGGAATGCAGTGAGAAAAGAGTCCTGCAGAGACAAACAAAGATACTTGTCACTCTAATGCTAACAAAGACCAGAAAATAGGCTTTCCCACGTGTCCTGAAATTTTTGTTTTCACTACTCTTTAAATGACCATTTTTGTCTTACTTTATACTGAGGCTACAAATTATTTCCTGTTATCTTGCTCAACAGGCTTTCTTGGCAACATCTGAAAAGATTTTTCCCATAACTTTGGAAAACACCTACTCCATCACAATGAAGTTTTTATTATATGAGCATATGGCCTGAAGCATGCTGCCACAGTATCGGTGGATTAATTGTAGCACAGAGGAATTAAATGATAAGGGAACTGAAAAAACTCAAGATTTCCCTTTTTATTTTATTTTATTTTCCTTTTCTAATTGTTTCAAGAAACTAAACGTTTTAATGCTTTGATATATCTGCTGTCTGCTTATGGAAGGAGACCAGTTTTCTATAATTTTTTTTAATAAAGTGTTCTTCAGATAACAGATTATCCAGCTCACCAAATCCAGAAATGGCCTGTGTTGATGAAATACCAAAATCCAAAGGATTAAATTCCTCCACCAAACAGGGTCTCTAAAAGGTTAATATGGAGCTGGAAATTAATTTCATTCCAAATACAGAATAATAGTGCGCAGTGATATGACTTTGTGATAAGCATTTGGTGAAGCTAAATCCTCCCTAAGCCCTGCAATTGTTTTCCTTTGTGCTAATGGCAAGCTAACAGGAGGTGCTGCCTCTCTCTCTCTCCCTGTCACTCCCGAAGGTATTAGAAAGGCAAGTTTATTGTTTGCTAAATCTGGGTATTTTTTAGTTAAAACCTCAGTTCTCCTTAGGTCATTTTATTTTAACGTTTGTATTCTTCATTTCTGGCAGGAGAATATTTTGTCTTTCTGAAATCCCCAAATTTAATATTCTTGTTTGCTAATTGCCGTTACTGGGGATGGCCATTAAATAAGAATTTAAACTATTTTGTATTATTGCTGTTGAGTGACTGCCTTCATTTTCATTATTCAGACAAAAAAAAGAGGCCTATTGTCACAGATATGTAGGTACGCAGACTAGTGTTCAATAGGAGTTTCCGAATGAAACCTGAAACCAAAGATTCCGGGGAAATTGGTTGCTTAACGTTCTTCCCAGTGATATTCAACAAGAGTTAGGTGCCCCTGAGAATGGACCCATCTATCTTTGAAAATCTATTCGAAATTTGGTGAACATTTCTTGAAAAGCTCTTCCAGCTTAGTTTTCCTGAAATTATTTGTATTCTGTATTATACTCTACAAGTACTGCCTTGGCTTGGAACTACAGTGGCACTCACCCTTCTCTTACCATCATTTGCATCTATTGCTTCCAAATAAAAACGCTTATCAATTTCACATCCTCTTCCTCCTCCTCCTCCTCCTCCTCCTCATCTAATAAACTCAAACACTTGAGTTTACTTTCTCAAATATTCCTACTTTCAATTCTGAAAAGTCAGAGGGTTCCTGAAATTCATAGGTGCTTTTTGGATTTTTGGGCTGTTTGATTTTATTATAGCACATGATCCCTTGACTAGACTGCCTCAGGATCTTGTTTCAATGGAGCAGCAAACAGAAATATGCCGAGCTGCTGAGATTTAATCTGATTTGTCAGTGAAGCACAAGATCAGTCTGCTCCACCACTTTTGCACCAAATTGTATATCTGCTGTCTAAATTCATAACAGGTATCCAAGCTGAAAACTATCATGTACCTTTGGCCTTCTGATAGGTTTTGTCACATTTCACTGCCTTTTAAGCTAAAGTGGTATACAGTAAGTGGTGAAACCATAACATGTCAGTCAAATACCCATTTGTGCCATTAAATGCCTGGTAGAATTTAAAGAATCTTTGGGGATATTGAGGCATGAGCTATTGACCATGGTATCAGAAATACTTCCATCTTTCATCTAATGATACAATTTGTCAAGTTATCTTCTCTCTTGTCTTACAATTGGAATAACGTTCTCAGAAGCAGATTATTTTTACTGCAGACGCTTTTGGCCTTGAACGTTTGTTCTTTAGTCTGCCCTGAATATTAGCACTTCAATTTTATAGTATTCTGTTTACAACACAGAGACTTCATTGCCTTGTACTTATTTGTAACTTGCCTGGGGCACTGTAGAGAAGTAAATTGTTTGTTCTGCCAAGGGCTTCAGCCCTTATATAACTCTTTGGTAGACATAATCCCGCTTAGATGCTGCTCTTGTTTAAGTAAAAATTTGCCTTAAGTTTCAGATCACTGCTTTTCATTATGTGGAATCAGCAGAGACGTGTGCAGGCGTGCAGGCTCCCAGCCCTCGCTCTGCAAGTACCTGAGTTCAAAAGCTGGCCTTCAGACTTTTCAAAACTTAATTTTTTTGATAATGCAGAATAGGTTTTTAAGAACTTGTCATTTTTTATAAATGGATGTAAATTAGTTGAACTCAATCGAAACTGTTGATTAATTTAGCCTATGTGGTAACTTCTCTTGCTGATGTTGAGATTATGATGTTGCCTGTCCCAAGAAAATCTGCTTTAGAGCTTTTTTTTCCTGACTGTAGTGCCTAAATTTAATCCAAGAAAAAAAAAAAAAGTAATTTTCCCAACAGTACTGGAAAACACAGTCCAAAAAATGGCCCCTTTTACTCGCTGGGCAGGTGCAGTTTTTGCCTTGCAGTGTGCCAGGAGTCGTCTTCTCTCCAGCAGGAAGCAAACTGGCTGCACTTGTCATGAGCCTTTCCCTGAGCCAGGAGTAGGGAAAGGGTTCATATGGCCCCTGTGTCTAACCAGGCAGAAAGAAATGTCTGTATCCTGAGCTGCTTTAAGTCTCATATATAGGATTGATGGTGTCTGATTTGAGGCAGGAAAGACATTGACCCACTGAATCACACTGAAGTTAGATGCCAAAAATAGCCTGTATAAATAGCCAAAATACATCCTGAAACCCTGCCCAACAGGCCCTAGGTGTGTGGGGCAGGAGGGGAGAGGGGGAGAGAGAGCCATTAAATATTTTCTCCTAGTGACTCTGTAGGCTGAAAGCACAACTGCAGTCATGCAGCTCCTTAATTCCATTTGCACTTTTTCCTTAAAGCTCAAATCTGGCATAAAAATAATGCAAACAAAATGAAAACCAAATGGTATACAAATATAAACTTTTCAGGTAGAAGAAGTACTGGGAACATACTTCAAATTGAGACTGAAAACTGGGCAGTCGTGGGCTCCCTTTATGTACAACCATTGATGAATGAAATGTACCTTGAAAGTCTTGATATGCTCTTAAAATAAATATCAACTTTGCTAAAGCACAAGAAGGGTTGGTTTTTCAGCTGGGAAAAGTGCGGATCAGGTTGTTTCCTGATAGTCACAGAAGCTGTAAGACTTTTTTTTCATTCCTACTGTACTGCAGCGTTCCTGCAGCATTAGCTGTCAATGGTATTTCTAGTTTAACCATCTGAATCATAAAACGTCTCTCTTTCACATTGTCTAAGACTAAATGTTTACCCGAATGAAGAAAAGCAGTTTGTTAAGTAGCAGCAATAGGTTTTTATTCAAAACATCACAGTTACTTTTCAGTATATCGCTTTGCATTTGTCTGATGTTTCATTTATATGAACTAATGTAATTGGGGGTTTCCTACCCTTTCTATCATATGTAGATAACACATACTGCTGCTTTGCTTTTCTATTTTTGCTGTCCTCTGCTTTTCCTCCCAGCTCATGTCACATTATCCTTGACTGGGGGGATATGGGCTATGCAGTCATGACTGGGTTTGCTGCATTTGGAAAAAATGCTGCCATGTGAGCAAGCAGATAGTTCAGTGGTTCCTGTGTGAAGCAGCCTTCATCACTGCCTTTGTCTTCGTTTTAATGTGTTGCCTCTAACCGTCTCTGGGGGAGGATGCAGATTACCCTTAGGCACGCTGTATTAGCCTTTTTTCCTGCAAAGACAGTCAGAACATGGTAGCACCATGCTGGTGTGCAATCAGGCCATGAAACCTTACTGTGACAATGTTGACATGAAAAGACTGCAATGCAAAATGTACATTCTTGCTAAAGTAAATTGCTAATAAACTAGTTAGCCTAGTTGCTGGGTTTAACAGAGTTTCTCTGTACTTCAGTGCTGATTACTTCCTTTCAGTGAATACTGCCACTCACTCCCATTTGATTTTCTTTATTATCCAGTAACAGTGGAACTTCTGTGTGTCCGCAGTGCAACCTGAGATTAGGATTTCTTTTGCCTCACAGCTACTGTGGGGTTTTTCTGGTTTTGTTTCTGTTGGGTACCAAGAGAGAGATTTGCTTGTTCTCAGTCAGCAGCGTGTTGGAAGTATAATAAAGATGAAAGGAAAAAGCCTGTCAACTGTTTTCAGACAGATAAAAAGTGGAAATGGCAGGTTGCTCCCTACAGCACTGCAGGCTCCACACGTTTGTCCTGAATAAAGGTATCTTGATGCTTGGCCATGGCGACATATTCTTTTTGAGCAGATATCATTTCTACTTCTTTCTGATGGGCGTTAATTCCTTTGAACAAGTTCTTCCTATTAGCCCAGCCTCTCACCAAATGAAGGCAATTCCTTTCTTGGCTGACTCCCCATTATTTTCAGGTCTTCGCCCTTGTCTCTGTGGGGCACAGTTAGCTTCCTCGCGGCACACTCATCTTTCTTGCGACAGTCATTCCAGATGTTTAAGTCTGGCAGTGCACAGAAACAGTCGTGCAAATAGAAATGCCTGATGAAGCAAAATTCCTAAGTCTCCCACAGTTTCTTTCAGTCAAAGAAAAAATATTTTTGCCTAAAACATTGATAGTGACACAACTGGAAAATGGCAGAGGCTTGAAAAGGCGAAACATAATTCCTCGCCTTCGCATTTTTTGCACACTTGCTTAGGCAGCTCCCCGCAGGTGCCTGGTGCCTCTGAATGCCATCGTTTGGCACCTAGCCCTCCTCCGGCGCCCTCAGTTTCGGCAGAGGTGCCAGGGGCCTGATTTTTTTGCATTATGGATTTCCCTGGGCGGTGTGTGCCGGAGAGTGAGCTATTCAGGTCTGTCCCTCAGCCCCAAATATTGGTGTCCCTCTCTGAAGGACTTTGTTAGGCAGCCGTCCATTCTGCAAGGCTTGCAGCTACTCACAAGCACTCCTGCAAAATATGCCATTATTTCCCCAGTTCCTGTTTTTTCTGCTAAAACATCCCACGCAATCTGTTATCTAATTTTTGTTTTCCATATGATGTGCTTTCGCTTTTGTCTCTGCTCTTCTGTATGTCATTCCCGCTGAGTCAGGGCGTTTTCTCCCCCCAGCCGCACCAGTTCACTTGAGGACAGTATTTTGAATCTGTCTAAGCCTCTATGTATTATCTTCTTTCTGGGATTTTCAGTACCACCAATTTAATAAATATAAATTTAATTAATTCTTGCTCCATATCATCAAAAGGCATTACGTAAAATCAAACTCAGCAGTCCGCCGGGCTTGTCTGCCTCAAGTATTGCTGGTTTGCTGTGGTTTCCCTTTGAATTCCTTTGCTGGAGAGTCTGTGTGTATCAGCTGCCCCAATTAATTGCTTTCCACTATGTTAATGCCCCCCTCATCTTAGATGTTATTGTATTCTTTCCATTTCTATACAAACATGACATATCACAATATGCTTTTTTTTGTTACCTGAAATTTCAGGTGTCCTTCTACAATATTTTAAAGTTTGAAAATGCCATGCTGTATTTCTTAACTGCACTCATGCTTCACGAGCAGTGACTTGCAGCCCTTTTTGGTACAAATACGGTGGGGCAAGGTTTACTGCTTTGGTGTTCACAGCTTCCATGTAACCACATTTACAAAGTGCTTGGCTGAGTTGCTTTGCTTTTCCACTAGGGTATTCTGTGTTTACACCGAGCCAAAACTTAAGGTTGCATTTTCCTGTTGGTTCAACCCACATTTACTGCGCTTTATAAAACTATTTGTTTTGCCCCTGTGTAACTGTGTTGAAATGAAGTGCTTGGATACAAGGGAGCCGGATCAACTGCCTTTGCTCTGGCAGTAAACTTAATCATAAGCTCATAAGCACTAATTTGTGCTCCTTTTAAATAAGAGTTTTGGCTTCTTCTCTTTTTTTTTTTTTTTCCTTTCGGTTTTATGCTGCTTTGCTCATCTGGCTTTGTAACATTTGCTGTTACAGTCCGGTTGGAAGCACTATGGGTGAAATTACAGGCTCATGTGCCGGCTGATGAGCCCTGAGGCCACGACGAGGAGCGTTTCTGCCCCTCCTGCGGGCTCGGCGGGGTTAGCCCTCTCAGCCTGGGACGCTCAGCCAAGGCAGCCGCTGGCTCCCTGTCAGTTTTCCAGCGCCTCCTTTCTTCCAGTGCTCTCTGGTTCTCTGAATTTCAAGCATTTCAATAACAACTTGATATTCATTTAGCTGCACAGTAGTGGAGAGTTGTTATTTCGAAATGGTGCTTTCCCACACTCTCCATTTAAACGCCTTTGTTATAGGCAGGCTGTTGTCAGCTATAAATACTGACCCCATCTCCCTCAGCGTAAATGGACTATTGGAATCCATTATTCCTATGAGGGTATGTCTACCATTATCGAATATGTATTTCCAAATGTTTTCATTTATCAATTATCATCTCTTATCATTACTTCTGTTAAAGAGGCTTATGGAAATATATAAAGAAACTGAAGCCATCTAACCTCTTACACTCCGACATATAACATCCTGAGCGAGAAAGGGCCCTGTATACTCTGGCTATGCAGCTCCGGGAGCAGTCCACCCACGGGCATAGGCGGATGTTAACAGGTGTAATATGGGTCTTTTGAACTAAACTGTTTACAGCTGTCCGTGGCCACTCTGGCAGCCTGGCTGGGCCGGTTGCAATTTCTTAACTCCGTTCATGGCCAGTTTGCCATGGATGGTGTTTGGAGAACCTGCCAGGCACACGCTTGAATCCTCAGCACGCTTGCTATAGTGATTTTAAAAAGTGCTTTGCTGGCATCAGGACTGGCCTAGACACTACCCAGGGACTTGCAACTAATACTTCGCTACCCACCTTTCTCTTGTGCATCGATCAAGTATTGGCTTCAGCTAAAGATTTGGCATGTAAACAACAAGTAATGCACAGCCTCGTGGGGCTATGGAAACTACAATGAAGTCCCAACTAAGTAAATAACACTAGCTGAGAACTGAACATTATGCAGCAAATAAACTTTAAGAACAAATCAACAATCCTGTTTTCAAGGAAATGTTGTGGATAAGAAAAAAAAATACAAACCCTATATTTTGTGCCAAGAGAATTGCTTCTAATGACAATGTTTTTCAGTATTTCCCTTGAGACATCAGCTGCTGTTTAAAGATATTGTTCCACCTTTAATTTGCTCATTTGTGGAGGAAGGTAGAAGGCCCAACAGCTTGCGTCAATGAGTATAAACCATAACTTTTATGCAATCTAGAATTTACCATAACACTTGTACTGCTTCTTAGTAATTGTACCTTATATTGCTTATATTGCTAGATAACACATATTCCCCCCTCTGGCTTTCCTTCCCAATCTGAGGCTTTCTATTCATCTAAAAAATATTAGTTTAGACAATCCAGGCACAATATCACTCTAAACTCGTTATTCCAGAGGCCTTAATTATCCCCTGACTTCCACACATGAATAAACAGAAGAAAAAAGTTAAGACAAATTATCCATGGCCCAAAAGCCACAGGCATCGTGTGAATCATCCCTCTCTCGGGAGAGAAGGGTTTATAGGCCCGCAGAGGGAGGACGTCCCAGGATCCTTGGGAAAAAAATCAGCAAATCTGTGGGAACTACCAGGAAAGTTTGGCCTATTTTGCTCTCCTCCCAGGAGCCCTGCTGCTTTCGATTCTCTGGCTGTGGAAACTGCTGCTGCTCGCCAAAGGCAGCAGAAGCATACAGGTATCGCCAATGCCGTCAGCATTCATCCCCGGCACAGGCTCTAATGGCAATAAAATCAGGTGCTGTATAGAATTGCCCATTCTCCTGAGCCAAAACAGATGTGTCTGAAGAGCATTTGCATGGAGGAGCGATGGGTGAAGGGTGCGACACTGGTTCTTGCTCTCTCCCTGCTCCGGCTGAAAGCACTGGCTTGGCCTTTCCTCTTCTCTCCGGCCGGCCAAGCCATTGCAGGATGAGCATCATTATGGCTCTTTAGTACGGGACTAACGACCCACCCCGCAAGTCACTTCTGTCCTAACTCTGTTTTCGGAGCCATTTATAAAGCTGCATTTCCGAATCTGATTTTCTTTAAGTGTTGGATCACTTTCCGAGCTCTTCAAGAATTTATTCTGCTTCTTAAAATGGAAACTCTGCTGTCACCTTTGCTCTAAATGTCAATGATGCAAGCTTTGGCACGGATTTGGTGTAAATTTTCTTCTGATGGGGAAAAACATGTGCTAATTAGCACCCAGTTATCCTGAACATTTTGAAGACAAAAATACAGCTGGAGGCAATTCTGGTACTGTATTTCTTCTCAGTTTCTACATTTTATTTGAGAACATCTTCTTATTACAGTGTTTTGTCATATGAAACTTTATTCAGCTGTATTTATTACTAGTTTGTTCTGGCTCAGGTTTTTTTCCTATTAACCACGTTAGGCTTACTCTAGGCTTGCGGAAGGTTTTGCCTGATCCCATTGCACAGAGCTGTGCCCGTTTTTTTCTTTAAACCGCTACACCCCCCTGCACAGACTCGGGACTGTAATTGCATACCTAATCAATTTTCAGTGTTTTCCCTGCAGCATTCTTCAAATTTGTCAACTTTCTAGCTGCTTGCTTTTCGTATTTTGATTAGATTACAGAAGCCTTACAAATATTTATCAAAGATCAGCACCGTCTTTATGTTTGTGTTCAGAATAAACCCTTGTAGTGAAACCATTCCAAGCCAGGTACTTTTTTGACATTTTTCTGCTCAAGATCCATACACTTGGAAATGTGTGTGCTAAATTCTGTCCTAAGTGGAAGATGATTTTTCATTAACTACTGATCTCTATAACATACCTTTCATCTTAAAATCCACCAACAGTCTTTCTCAAGTTCGTTTTTCCTCACATATTTCCATTAGCCATGATTTTCTTTTTCTGAAATGTAGTATTTTCTTTCAAATGTCAAGCTTTTACTTTTTTTTAGACCTCTAATAATTAAGTACATCCTGTCTACATGATGATGATGATGATGAACTGGCCTTTATTTTAAGAGGGTTTTATTTGTAGATTGGTCTTGCAGTCCAAATGAATCAAGAAGGCTTTACCTGTTATTACTTACCATTTCAATTATCTTTTAAATAATGTATTGGCGTCTTGCTGTAAACTTCAGGAAAACAAAATATGTCAGTTGGTCCCCCAGTGCTTTAAAAGCTGTTCAGCTAGCCTCCCTTGAGATGTTGTTGTAAAATCCACAGTGCACAATTAGTTATGAATTTTACAGCTTTTTAGCATTCGTGGATAGACCATTAATGAGGGAATAAATAGCAGAATTTTATTTAATCCCACACATTGCCTAACATGAGTTTATAAGCAAGGTCCCTTTAGCAGAGGGACATCTGTAGTATGCTGGATGCAATATCCCTTCTTCTATGTAAATGGGTAAGGTCCACCTACAGATACCTGTGGATGTAGTGTGGACCTAAATCCCTCCTTCCTTGAAGGGAACAAAATTGTAGGAAAAAACAGCATGATGTTCACGTCTTCTAATTTTAAATGTCCACAATATAACTGTTACATCAAAACTAATTGCTGCAGGCTTTCTTGTATAGTCAGTGGAGAGAAATAAATATTTTTGGGGTGCAATTCACTTGACCAAAGACAGGTATCTACTCTGGGATGAGATAAGTATCCAGAGTACCTGAAGAGAAATACTTATTTCTTTTCATTGCCTAGAGAGGATGGCATCAGATATACAGACATTTACATTTGGTCAAAAGAATTCCACCCTTTATGCCCAATCTATGTACTTAACGTACAATTTATCATAGCTGGGCTACAATATAAGTTGTCATCCTTACTAGTCTCACTTATTCAGTGAGGCTATTTACATATTAAAGTATTACTCAGCATGAGTAATGGTGCCAGCACTGAGGTTATGTTACAAGTACAGATAAGAGCAGTTTCCATTAGCACTAAACTTTATCTCAGAAAAATCATTAGAGACTGGCACTTCTCAGAGATTGTGCTCCCTTTTGATTATCCTCCCTTCTTCCTATAATTGACTCCAAGCAGTTCAGCTCCTGTTATTTGGTGGAACAGAAATCTTTCTTTTTCAGAGATTTATTCGTGAAGTCGCAAGGAAGTGTGTGCCTCAGTGTCAGACTGTCTGTAGATCGCAAGCAAATAGATTACTGGAGAGTTAAGGGAGTTAGCAATAATGTGGTGGGATAATGGAGAGTGTAACGGAAGATAATGCAGGGTTTGGGGGGTCATATATGAGACCCAGAGCAATAAAGAGAGGGGAGAACTAGGTAAGACCAGAATACTTGGAGAAATAGAAAGTGGATGTACAGTCTGATGAGGCTAAACTCAGCTCAGATCTTTAATGGCACATCCACTTACTTGAGCTGAACACCCTGTTCTGGTTTGCAGCATTTCTGTGGTTAGTAAAATAAATGTTATTTAATACTTTCCTCTGAAATTAGAATTAGAAATGTGATTTCATATAGGTGACATTTAATTTGCATTTGGTTTGGCATGACAATTTTGCACTCAGACTGCTCTGAAAAAAAAAAAAAACAAGGATACTGGCCCACATGATATACCCTCCATCTGTGCTCTGTTTGGGATCACTGCCATTGACAGTTTTGCACTACAGTGGCAATCTAGTACTGTTTGGATCTTTGCTACTAAAACTGGCCTTTCACTGAGCTTAACTCAAAATAAATCATCTGAGGGACAAACATAAGAAGCTGGTTAGCACATGAAAAAGAAACCACAGAAACCTAGCTTCTTTGTCTGGTCCCACGGCCATGAAATATCCAGGGTCAGATTTTGCTCTAATGTCAGTGTGAAGACAGAAAATCTATTAAAGTCAATAGAAGCAAATCGTTTTAAGCGAATGTGCAGGCAGTCCCCAAGCATTCACATACATTTGAATTCTAGGTTAAAAATAGTTTTCTCCAAAATATGGCATGTTTATATAGATAGGAATATATATCTGCACTGCTATATAAACCATAGAGTTCTTGATGGGCATATGAAAAACCATCCAATCTGTGTATATGGTCCATACACAGACAGAGGTCAATAAATGATTGACTTGTTATATCTACTAAATTCATTTCAGTAGAATTCTTCAGTTCTGATACCCTTAATAATAACAACGTATTTCTGCACTGCTTAGCCTCCCAGCCCACTGTAGTTATTCAAGTTATATTCTAACAGCATCGTATTTCATCTCCATATTTTAACACACTACCACTAGCTTCTTAACTGATGAATTTTCTTACTATTTGTTGTCTATATCTAACATGTCTTTTTTGCATGTCAAAACAATTGTGCATTCAGCATGGAGCCTCAGCAAAAGTGATGAGATCAATGAGTTCTTCTCAAGTATCAACTAATGTTGAGGGATTCCAGGTTTTCCCTGTTTTCCACCTTCAAAACCCTATAAGCAGTGATGTTGAATCCAGTATTCAAGAGGAAATAGAACTTTTGCTTTTTTTTGTTAGCATTGATGCTCTTCACATAATACTCCTTAATTCATGCATTGAGCAGCCCAAAGGAACCCTTGCAATCCCCTGTCTAGCCTAAAGCATAGAGCTACCCAGATTTAATTTGTAATTGAACATGAATTTTTGGGGGGAGAGAGGTCTTAGCTCTCTGCACCAGGCAATTCACCACAAGCATTGAGAAGCTATTGCAGTGGCTAAGTAGTCTCACTACTAAAATATGTGCCTATTTCTAAGTTAGGATTTGCCTAGTTTCTTCTAACGAACTTTGGATCTTATTATACCTTTGACTGCCAGCCAGAAGCGTCCACCACCAAAGTTATGTTCCCTTTGTAGGTACCGCAGACTGTGAGCAAGTCACTCCAGTAACTTCACTGCTCTGAGCTCCTAGGGCTTTCACAGTAAGGCATATTTTGACTGTAGCCGAAAGCAGTTCTTTTCAGATACTCCAAGCATGAGTTTCATTGGACAGTCTTAAAGGATGGTTTGTTCAGAGTGATAATATTTAATTTCAGTGTTCTTTTGTCTCTCTTCCATACCCTGATCCTTTTCTCAGAAGGGGAAAGAGAAGCTCTTTCCCTTGATAGCTCGCGTTCAGGTTCTCTTAGTTTATGCCACAAATGACTTGTGGTTGGCAGGAGTTTTGTGCGACTCCCACCAAGTTGCTTGAGGGAAGGCTTCCCTAGACCTACATCACAGTTCAGCTCCCTAAAGCCAAGAGAGGTAACCTACCCAGATTTTGATGTAACATACTGGTGGTTGGAAAAAATGAGCTTGAGTGTCTTCAAACAGAGTTTCATGCTAGGCCTAGACAAAAAAATGACTGAGCTCAGTGAAAGTACTGCTAATTTCCACCACCATGAAAGAGGAACTACAAATTCATTCTCTAAATAGGAACGTGGTTCCTGCAACAGGTTAAAGACTGATACCTCTATTTTTTTAAGTGGGCTAAGTTTCCATTGAAAGTGTAACCACTGAGGTATCACTTCACAGCAGTAACTTCAGTGAGAATTTTGCTTGTGTGAGGAATATTTGATGAGGTACTAAATCAGTTCTGTTACTTGGCTGCCAGAAGTCACACAAAATAACAATGGGAATTCAGTAGAGAGTCGCAAAAACAATTCATAATTTATATGGATATTGTGGCCTGAACCTTGTTCTAGCTGCATGTAGCACTAAGATACAGAATGGATATTTAAGGGACCCATTCTGTATCTTAGTGCTATTTACGGCCATGTAATCTGGCTGCATGCCAGACTAATGGATACTACGCTATGTCAGCCACTACCCTCCGGGGAGGTGAGAGGATGGGAAAAACAGCAGCATCCTCTCAGGAGAGCGATGGGAAGAGCTGCCCGGAGGTTAGAGAGCGGCCAGCCGCTCTGCGCCCAGATCGCTGTGCACTTGCTTTCAGCAGCGTTCATGGGGCTTAAAGAAAACCACCCCACTGTGCCAGGCCCCACTGCAGAGAAATCTTTCCAGTAAGTAAATAACATTTAAGGAAAACATTTCCAGTACGACTCATGAAGTATAGAACAAAATGAGGTGGGAATTTACCCCTCCATAGTGCTGTTAAGGAGATAATGCAATAAAAGTCTGTGCATTATTCTGCCAGGAACATTTGTAATCTCACAGGAGTTATTTTCCTTCCCCACATTTCAGGTAATGGAAATGAAGACTTTGTGTAAATACGAGGTGTTTGTTGTTAAAGAAAGATTTTTTTTTTTTTTCATCAAATCTGGGGGATTAAAATCTGTAGAAAACACACAGAACTACCTTTCTCACCCCTTCCTCTTCTCTGTGATTACCTAGATCCCTATGTGAAAATCCATCTGATGCAGAATGGTAAGAGGCTGAAGAAGAAAAAGACGACAATTAAAAAGAATACCCTGAATCCCTACTACAATGAGTCGTTCAGCTTTGAAGTACCATTCGAGCAAATTCAGGTAATGTCAAACAGTGTTTTGTCTTCCCTCTGCATTCCATTTCTCAGGCCTGATAAATATTTAACAGGAACCTTGTTAATTATCACGTGTGCATGCTTTCATTAGCACCTAGGTGCCAGTCCTGCACTACATTAGATGAGTGTGACTGCTTCAAGAGGGAACAGATAAAATGCACAGTACTTACGAAGCTTTGATTCATCAGCGAGAAATGGATAACTGACATTTTATGTTAACAGAAATGGATTCTGGAAAAAAAAAAATCCACAGGGAGATAGTGAAGAAATGTGCCCGCAGAAAATGTAGAGATAAAAGAAAATGAATACACAGCAATTTCCCCCATATTATTTGAAATGCTAAATTGGCATCATCAGTCACATTTGTGTTACCTATGCATTTATAGTTCCTGTTTGTTGAACGTATTGCAGCATCTGTCTTAAGTAAAACATGTGATTTAATCACAAGTGTTTTCAGTTTTCCACCACATCATGAAAACTTTTTCAGTGGTTGCTATGTCCCTTGGAAAGACATTTGATAATCTCAGTGGTCAGGACTGCAGTATCTGTTTTCTCGGCAACTCAGTGGAGTGGTAGCCCAAAGAGTTCTCCAGGGGCTGTTCTTGGAGAGCCCGGTGCCTAGAATGGGGGCCCTTGGAAGCCAGCACACTGAGCTGGAAGTCATCTACACTAGCTGTGGAAAATGCCAGGAAGAGGGATGGGGCCGTTTGTGTCAGGGACTTAGACACCTGCCTGTGGACTACTGGGAGGCAAGTCATCTCTCACTCAGGATTTAACTTCTCCTGACGTTAACTAACCTTTTCTCACAGGAGAAGGGATGGAGGTGTCCTTAGCCACCCCAGAGACATGTGGGAAACACATCCTATTCCCTGCCCTAGGAATAGTGACTTGGAAGCATGACTAGCTCATGTAAGAGTTTTTTTTCACATCCCGTAGTGTGTACAGGTGTCTGTGGAATTTAGGAATCAAAAAGTGGGAAATCCAGTGGGACCTAATTCCCATTGGCTTTGATGGAAGTTAGTCTGTGTGCTTGTGAAAAATCTCATAATAAGCAGCTAAGAACCAGAACTTTGGCAGGGTTAGGTGTATTCTGTAGGTGCTTGGGTATTTTGTCTTCTAATCCAAAACCAGTTTTGGAAAGTGGTCACAGGCCCTTTAGAAAGAGTTGTAGTTTAACTGCTCAAAATTTCGCTTTATTTCATGGTAGGTTTGTTGGACTGACTTTACAGCTATTTACTTCAGTATATAGCTTCAATTTAAAATCTGTAATTATGGACTTTGGTCATATGCCAATGTATTTTGAAATGAGTTATAAAAAATGATATTTAGAAGTGATTTCATTATGGTTTCTGAAGTAATTTCATCATTAGAAAAGCACATTTTAAATGTTATTTAGAATTAATTGTGTAAAAATCACTGTGACCTTTGGGTAATTCATGTATAAGTCATTAAGTAAACTTTCACTGTCAAATAAGAAAATAACAGTTATTCCAGTTTCATGATGGTTTGAAAGCAAAGACAAGAGAGATCATGGAAGGAAAGTAGAGCTGATTTTGCGCTAAAAGCAGGTCAATAGCAGTACAACCATGGAATTTAAAAAGAGGCAAACATTAACATTTTTCAACAATTTAATAGCAAATACAGATTCTGGCTCTTAAAGGAAATGTGTATGTAAGCTCATATTCACAGCTGTGCATTGTCACAGAAGAATGGTGGAAAGAAGATAATGGTGGAGCATCAGGTTTTAAAAACAAAACCTTAAAAGGGAAGTTACATCTTGCAAGGCAATGGAAGGTCCCTCTGGGAAGCCAAGCCCTGTTGAGACAGGCAGATCAATCACGTTTTGCCACTTCCAAGACAGACCACGGCCATACAAAGCAAAGTGGTCGTGTCTCCAGACCCTTTCTCTCCCAAGAATACCCCTTCACACCAAAGAAACTGCTAATCCCAGTGTTTGTTAGTAGAGGTGGTGCTTTTCACTAGGTTTTTTTGTACTGCAGCTGTTCCTGCAATGTGCAGTACCAAGGAGCAGAGAGGCTCACATTTCTCTGTAGGTTTAAGCCAGAGACCATGAGCTGAAAGTCATCTCAAGAGTTAATCATCTGAGCTAGCTGTTCTTATCGCTTTATTGATCAATGAATAAGTGTCTGTCTGTCTTTGTTTACAATGCCCATGGTTTTGCTATGATTAACAACAAAAAAATTCAATAGTAACTAGCTTCTAGGTACAGCAGGCAACTTTTTTATACCATAAAATTCATAGTCTCATGCCTACTTTCTATATCTGTGATTGTACTATGCATCTAAAGCAGAAATGTTCATTTGGGGAGGTACCATCAACATTAAAAGTGAGGATATTGCAAACAGCAACACTGAAACAGCATTTTGGCATCTAGAAATACTTGCTTAAGGATATTGCCTTTCATCATGAGTGCTCTGGGGAAAGAGAGTCTTGAGTCGGAGGTACACTTTTGTCATCAGCAGCTATGTAAATACTTTTGTGCCTGTTGGAAGCATCTCTTTCTCTGGCTCAGTTATTTGTACAATCTTCTAAGGGAACCTCATGAGTCTGGTCTTGCAGACATGCCTAAAAGAGTAAATTACTCTTAAAAGATTAATCCTATTACTAGCAATGAAATTAAATGTGCTAATAAGAACCTTAGGATCTACTTTTATTTAAAACCTTAAATTTAAAATCCTGATACTTGAGACTAAAGGCTTTTCTGGAAGAAATGTGTTTCAGTGCATTTCTTCCTCCGATTCAAGAAACCTGTATGTGGAATGAGGAGCTGTGTGTATTTATCATGGGATGGAACAGAGTCAGGAAAATAGCTGTACATTCATCTTTAAAAATTAAAGTCACTGAGGAAAAGTGTTTACAGTTAAGCAAAATCAGTCCAAAGCCGTTAAGTCTTAGATGCTGTTGAGGAAAACACCATGCCACTGGAGGAATAGCTGTCTGTGCTGTTCTGACAAATATTAATGACCTGACTGAGAGGAATGAGTGCGTGTGCACGCAAACACATATGTGAATGCCTAACTTGAACATCACCTCTCAGTTTGCCCCAGTCTAAGTGAATGGAAAATTGTCTATGAGCTCTGACAGATGGGCTTTCACAGATTTTGTGGGAATAGTTTAATCGTGTTTGCCAGAGGTTACTGTTCCTACAGCAGAAGTGGTATTCCAGCACTGGCACAGTCACAGGTCAGACTCCAGTGCATCTGGCAGAGCTGGTGTGTCAGAGCCCTGAAACAGTACGGTTTATACTGCTTTCCAACGCCCCTGAGAGTACAGGCTGTTTTCTCAACTCCTGTATATAAATACACACACACACACACACACAGAGTCCATGTATATTTATGCATGTGCGCACACACATATGCATACACACACACACACACACACACACACACACATAAGTGTATATGTATATGTATATAAACTGTGTGGGCTATCTATCTTCTGAATTTATCTGCAAGTGACTGACCAGCATGCTGGGTGGCTGGGACAGAGTTTAGAAGTAGAAGGGCAACTAACAGAATAAAGTGACATTGCAAATGATACCTTGGAGCAAAGCCATTTCTGAATTGCACCTGCTGAGTTCAACTTACTTAATAATGATGTGTTAAATTGCACTACTTTTCGTTTCGCTTAGCTTAAGATCTCCCTGTTAGCTCTGCAGACCTCTAACAGACTGATTCTTCAGTAACAACAAAAAAAATCCACAAGTTGTTAATCCGTTTAAGGAAAAATACTGCCTTGATTCCCATATGAGGTTCTTCGATGCAAGGGGGCAAATTTCAAGTGAACATGGAGGTTTTGAACCTAATTTCATTTGGAAGACTAATAAGAAGCAAACACTGAAAGCTTTGAATTGAATTTGCTTATTGTTGGGTGGAATCTGCCCTGGCTGCCACTTACGCACTTTGTATACATAGAGTCTGAATTGTAGTTGTCTGTCCCTGAGATTCACCCCTGCCCACCTTCCCCATCCCAGCGTGCTCACTGGTCTCTCTTTGTCTCATTTTAGAAAGTGCAAATTGTTGTGACTGTTTTGGACTATGACAAGATTGGCAAGAACGATGCCATCGGGAAGGTCTTTGTGGGCTACAACAGCACCGGCGCAGAGCTGCGACATTGGTCAGACATGCTGGCCAACCCCCGGCGGCCCATTGCACAGTGGCACACCTTACAGCCCGAGGAAGAGGTAGATGCCATGCTGGCAGTCAAGAAGTAAATTAAATTAAATTTAAATTACACACACACACAAAAAAAAGAAGAAGCCTTTCTGCATTTGCCCACATAGTGCTCTTTAGCCAGTATCTGTAAATACCTCAGTAATATGGGTCCTTTCATTTCCAGCCATGTGTTCCTGACACAGATCACTTGTACTTTTAAAATCCTGTTTTAATTTGCACAACTTTTTAAATGTAGAGAGCCCTCTAAAGGCGCTTCATTTCACCACTGCCCCCCCAGATCTACTCTTCTTTTAAGCAATATGATGTGTAGATAGAGCATGACAGAAATTATTTATTGTATCACACAGTTGTATATATACACCAGTATGCTGAGAATTTATTTCTAGTTTGTGTATTTGTATGTTGTAAGCGTTTCCTAATCTGTGTATATCTAGATGTTTTTAATAAGATGTTCTATTTTAAATTATGTAAATTGACTGAGATATAGGAGAGCTGATAATATATTATAGGGTAACTATTGTATCGTCTGCATTCCAGAAAAAAAAAATTCCAACTTGTAAGGCACTAGTAGTGTTACACTGACATCTTAAAGGACAACTTAAATCTGAGCTTTCAGCTGAACCATTCTAATAATACGCTGCGTGTACACAGTGAATCTTGGAGGGGCAAATCCCATTTGGTAGACTTCTTTCACAGGCAACTTAGCATGATCTGAGCAGCTCCATGGCTGACCTCAAGGAAACGTAGCCAGAAGCCAGGATAGAATTTTTTCTGTATATAGTCCAAAATGAACACACAACAGACTGAAATGGCTTTAGATTGAAAGTTGAGGAAGCAGTTCCATAGGAGGTGACAACTTCATCTACCACCTGAAGTAACAGCATTGCAGGGCTGTGCAGGGCTGGGGGTGGGTGAGGGTGGGGGGAGATTCAGCAGTCATGACATGCTGCCATGAAACCAAGAGTAGCTCTCCATTATCACCTTTATACAAAATTTGCATACTGTGAATTCCATCCACAATTTCACATGATAATGAGTTTGCACATTAGACTTTGTAACAAAATATTTTATTATACTAACTCAGATTAAGAAGGAATGCAGAATATTTTTTAGACACAGCCGTGTGAGTTTATTATACAAAATAGTTTCATGGTAAACAGACAGTATTGTAATCCCATCAGAAGATGACAAAATTTAGCCATAGTTCTAAATGCACTTCAAAGTAAGCCAAAAGAGAACAGCTAGTGACCTTTTATATACTATTTATACTTAAGTTTTAATTTGTCCTTTAAAAAAAAAGTGAAAACAAACAAAGAACAAGTTCTAGAAAACTGAAGCAACCTCTTCTGTATACTAGATGCTCGTTTCAGGAGGAGTTTTTAAATGTTTTCAATGTTATTATGTAGTAAATGGCACTATTATGAAGCTATTAGTCATTCCATAAGAGTCTTGAAAGACTGCTCTGTGTATCACTGTGACTGCCGTGTGTGCTTAGAAATGTAGTTTTCTCAGTGGATAGCAATCAATTTATTCCGTAGTGATATTGTAATAATACTGCCATTCCCTTCTACTGCACTGCCGAAGGACCGCATAGCGCAAGCAGTTCTAGTTATTACGGACCAATTTAGAACTGGTGAGCTATGCAGGGGACAAGGATGTTATATAGACTGGGTTGACCACGCAGCATTTTGTCAAGCCCTGTGCAATATTCTACGTTTCCAACTGCCCTCCTCCCCCCCCTCTATTGTAGACAGTCATCTTACGACTAGACAGCATGTCATCTCAGCTTGTAGCATCTCATCAAGTCATTTAGGGCATCACTTCGATCTTATGTACCATCCTTTGAGGCCCCTTGTTTATCTCCAAGCTGTGAATATATTTATAGTGCTTTGAAGATTAATTATTTTCAGCATCACAAGCTACCCCAGAAATGCGTAATTGCTATACCTTTTGGAGGGAGGCATGAGATGTTAACTATTAATCATCTTATCATTTGTATCTAAAACAAATTATTGGGGGGGAGGGGGAGAGGGAAGAAAAAAAAAAGGTGGATGTGATCACAGAATTCTGTACTGAAAACTAAATTCTACAGCCTGCTCCAAGGCTCTGCTCCTAAGGGAGGTGTGACAGTCCGAGGGGTCAGTGAGATGGCCGAACGCCAACATTTTCAGTACATTGGGGTAAAGGAAGCAGCAAAGAAATGGGAGGAGAATAAAAAAAAAATCTGAATCGCTCCCACCTCCAAAAGTAAGAATAGCAAGACCCATTTTTTCTTTTTTTTACATGAAACACGGAAAAAACACAAGTGAGACATTTTCTGATCTAAACAGGCGCATACATGCAAAGCATCAAGCTGGAGTACTTTAAAATCTTTACCTTAAGGACCAAACCCCACCAAAGAGAAGAAGAACTAGACAGACAGATTCCCAGCATGAGAACAGATATTCAGCTTCATGATAGCAACTTTAAGTTGTTCATTCAGAACAGCTGCAGGTTCAAACTGCCCGAGCCGCTGCATTGTGTTAAGGTATTCTTAATGCTTTCTCTTCCTACACTGCCAGACTGAATGTCACCATAGAATTGGTTTGTAATGTACTATGATTCTCAGAGACTGAACCTGCTATATGACCAAGATGACATTTTCATCCTCAAAGAAGCCACATGTACCTTTCTGACAAAGCTGTGTGAAGTATTAGAATCTGATGCTGTAGAAAGATCCTAGTTGCCTTTGTGTATATTTACTGCCTGCTTGAGTGTTTCTCTGTGTGGGTTTTCTCTGTATCTTGTAGAAATGTTTGGGGTGTTTTATCCTGCCATATCGCTCGTGGCCCACGAGCTGACAACTTTAGCCGTATTTTACCTTCATTTTTGATGAGGTGGTTTATATTTTGTTTCACTTTGTGTAGTGACTTCCCACAGTAGTTTTCCAATTGTCGTTAAAATAACATACATATTACACAGATATTCAATAAAAATGTTTTATTTCCTGTTGATGTTTTAGTGTTTCTCTTCTGATTTAAAGTTAAAAGATTGTTTTTTCACCCTAAACTTTAGCACAGCCATAGTCTAGCAAGTTTTCCAAATGTAACAGCTGCTTCACCTTCGGAGGTGCTGCGAACCGCTGCTTTCCCCAGTATGTCACAAGACACTGAGCCGCAGCCAGGAGTTCGCCAGTAGAGGAGTCTTCATCTCTATGCAGACCAAGAAGTATTACCCTGTTTTCCCAAGGATTCCAATTATTTGGCCTCCAAGAATATCACTCTTTATCAAAACAAAGGCTAGTTTCTATATAGTGACAAAAACGCCAAGTAGCGCCCCATGCAGTACTCTAGTGACTTGCGTTACAGCAGTGGTAGAGGTTTCGGTTTGGAGGGAGATGGTATATTTCAACCTAGATGCGTGAGCTCCTTCTAAGCTGGCCACAAAATCAAGCTTCTTGCAGCCTTAAAATCATTAAATAAGAGATTAATACTGTTTATGGAAAAAACAATGTGGGAGGAAGTGAATCCACAAATCAAAAATGATCAAAACAACATTGTGCTATGAAGCAATTTAAGTTCCTGAGCCTATCAAGAGAAACAGCCCCCCAAAACTGTAGCCATGTTTGTTTTATATAACCATTTTCCGCAGCAATCCCTGTTACCCTGCTCTCAAAGGAAATACGCCCATTCCTTTCAGGAACTGCATTATGGTAATTACTGAGATGTACTCTTTTAGCCACAGCCATTGACTGCACCAAGGCTTACTGAAAATTAGTACAAGTATTTTGTAAGTATTTCCAGGGCAGACCGCTTTCCCTATTCCCCCTACTCAGCATGTGCTCTCTTTTCTCCCAGCTGTTTTTTTTCCCCATCACCTAGAGTCAATGAGCACCAAACAGATGAGATGCCGCTTCACCTTCACTCTCTCAGCAAGCGAGAGCAAGCCAACATCTCCAGGAGGCTCTCGGTGCCAAAACAAGTTTGAGAGCAGTTGCTACAGACCTGCAGGGAGGTGCTGCCTGTTCAGTCTGCAGAAGCTGAGGTGACACTCCCAAACCTTCACTGACCTTCCCTATCAATACCAGCAGGCACCACATTATGGAGCTAGAAGATGCTGCTAGTCCTTTCTGCTACGAGGTGGTCCTTCCTTCGTCATCCAAGCTGCTGCAAGATCAGACCAAGCATGTACTTCCCTAAGAGCAGCAGTTTGCTTAAGAATAGACTCAAATAGTAGGCTATCAATGTAAATAAATAAAAACACTTTGATCCTGTACATATTGGACATTTTTGCTCATGTTGAGAATACCAAAATGACATCTTTGTCAATCAAAATGAGTTCTTCTAACAGAGCAAATCAGGTAAAGCTAGTGGTTACAACTAATGTAAGGAAAAATGCTTCATATAATAGCTGTTATACTAAGTGAGAAAAGCAGGAAAAATTACCGATTTTATTCAGCTCATTTAACCCCTAATCAACTGTCAAGAAAAGCATTCTTCCCAACTGACAGACTCAGTTACCAAAGCAAAGGATCTACATCTTTCGATCACTCTTCACATCATGAGTCAATGAAAGTTAATTGCCTGTTATTTATGCAAAGCAAGAATTAGATCATTATATTTTCTGATTACTCTAACAGTCAATTCCCTTATTTATTTATGCATTAGCATTTTCACTCTGGGCTCCCAGTTCAGTTTTTTATACACAAACTGTCCTTCTTTTCATACATCTAGCAAATTCTTGTCCAGCCCCTATTTTTAGCATCAGTTAGAAGCCAAACTTTGTTTTGGTTGCTGTCCAAAGGTAAAAGAAATTATATTGAAATATTTTTCTGTATATATCACAAAGAAGAATTTTTTCTTACACTGCTTTGTTTTCTGTGTTTAATGATTGCTTTGATGGCACCTTTTTTTTAAATATATCTCACAGTTTTACCCAATCTTAGTTACGTTTACCTTATGTGCAGTAAGTCCTTTTACACTCAATATAGAGAATACTTTTAATATTGCACAGAAGAATGGTTGCAACAGTACGTGACAAACTAGTGCAGGGAGAAATTTAACTCTATAACTGACACCTACACAATATTTTCAGACACAAGAGACATACTAAGAAGTTTACTTAAAAATCTTGCTGCGTTCCATCTAAAAAGAAAGTTCTATAGATTAGAGGATGTTCTAGAGATACTTCATGGTGCTTATGAAGAGGCCAGATATGCCGGAGGGGTGAAGAGTCTTCTTCCAAGCTTTTTGGGTGTGGAGAAGATGGAGGGGCAGGTGGTTTAATCTTTTTGTTTTATGCATGCACTATGCCAATAGCATAGTGAGCTCTTAATTAGTCATCTAGACAAAAAAAAACAAATAAACAGAGTTTCATCTTCTGACAGAACCAGACTCATCATTTTGACAGCTCACATTTAATTTCAGTCAACCATTTCAAAACTTTGTATACTCTATTATTACTTACAAAAAACAACGAAAGCATTCAGTACATGATACACTAGTGTCATACACTAAAAAGAGGCAACATCAGGTTTTGTCAAAAAATCGAAAGACCAATGCACAAAAGTGGCAGAATATTCTCTGATCGGCTGAACAAGATTATCCCACAGTCCTGCACAAATCTCCCAAATTTTACCCTTGTTCTTCCAGAGACCAAGGACAATTCCCTCCTTATTCATCAGATACATATACTTGCACTTGCTCTAGGTTTCTTCTTTTGTGTCTCTCTTTCCTAAGAAGAGCACCCACTATCACTAAGAGGTTGTTCCAAAACACTGAAAATGGATCTGTCATCGATGAACTCCAAATTGGGCTTAGGATATATTTGTCTTCTCCCGTAGACCACTGATCACAGGGAGGAGGGGCTGTGGCTGTAAATCCGGACTGAAAGCATGACAGTTTGCAATGTGGCATGTTACGCTGAAGTCAATTATTTCACGCTTAGTCAGAAGCTCAAGTTATCATCCGCTCATTCTCGCCAAAGACAGACTCTGAGGCTCAGTAACTTACATCCCGCTCAAGACATTTTCTTCTTTGCAAAACTGGCAATATTATTAGACCTACTTTTTGGAGATATTCTCTGTGACATTCACAAAGTCAAATGGCTTTTGTGTATTTTCTTTCTTTCATATAATAGGTTGCCTCCATTGCTTAACTCAGTTCAGCATTTCAAAGCTAACTCTTTGAAGTTTTTAAAAGTGGCTAAATTGCTTAATTGGCTCTAACAATCTCCTTCTTGCTTCAGTAGCCTCTATCAAACTTCTTATGGTTTCATTCACTCCTCTCCAACCCGACACCGTGATCTGTCACTGATAGACAAATGCCCTAATGGAAGGTTATCAAGGAAATTAAGTAATCAGAGGGTAAGTGGTAGAGTTCTTTTCATGGATTAGAAATCGGTCAGAAAAAAACCCAAAGATCAAATGCGCATACTTCAACACAGTATAAGATTAACAGTGGGGTGTTAAGAGGTTCATTGTTGTGGCTGAATATTTATTAATGATCCGGAAAACAGAGCTGAAAGATGAGTTGGCAAAATTTACCAATGGCATAAAATTGTTTCAGCTGGAACAGATCTAAATTATGAGAACTAAGTATTCAGACAGGCACTTTAACCCAAATATTATTGTTCACTTCTTCCGGACAAGCTGTGAACAAAACTGTTCTTGGAGATGACAGTTAAGAAATCAGAATGTAGGAGAGCTGTTCAAGCCATTAATGACAATGAAGGCAGAACCTCTTTTTGTTACAGGAATTAATAATAGAAAAAAAAACAGACTTTTCTTCTCAATAGTTTCCAATGATACACATGAAAGCATATGATGAAGCTGGAGTACAAAAAAGTTATTCAAATTACTAAGTTCACATACATTTTTAAACTTCATGCACATTATTTGGAATATGTTTAGTTATAAAAATATTTTGCAAATCCATAGGACATGTCAGTACATCCCAGCGCAGCACTGCGTAGAGGTACTGTGGTTATATGAGCTGGTATAGAACAAGAAACTCTCCACAGCTGCTGAACCAGGTAAGTCTCTGTAGCTCAGACACAGGGTGTAAAAAAGATCTGAGTCTCTGGCAGGAAAAAGCTGTGAGAAATAGATCAAAAAACAGCCAATCTTGGGGAAAACATAAGACATTTATGGAGGTTATTAAAATTAACAGAAAAATAAATATGGGGCAAATGAATAGATGCTTCCTAGCTACAGACTTATAACTTACTAGAACTAGAGCAAAAGTATCTAGCTACTGACTTGTACCAGAGCAAAGATGATTCCTATCTAGGCCACATATTGTCTTGTGTTTGAGCCTTTAATTCTCCAGAATAAAAAATTGAGAAGATTCAGGAAATCAATGCTGCTTTGCTTCATGCTTCAGAAAAGAGACTTTTTCACCATGTAGAAAATGGCATCTCCCCATCCAGTCCAGTATTGAGGAGAATTGCTTAATGCTTTCACTCCTTGGATTTAACATGACCAAATAGCTGCCCAAAGGGTTTGAGCACCGTGACAATAATTAAATCTGCAGTAATTAGTAATGCAATAATAGCAAGCATGCAAAGCAAGCAAACTTCTCTAGCTGACATTTTAAGTTCAGATAATACAGGGGAATAAATGGGGGGAAAATGCAGGAAAAAAAGGAAATCACTGCCAAATCAGGGGACCAAATCTTCATCCCTTGCCATACTGGCCCAGGACCACATAGTCTAATTTGTTTTTGTCTTTCCCCATGTCACTGGACTAACAAGATCTCTTCTAACTTAAATTTTGATCCCATGTTTGTTACTTGTTTGTGTTACTTTTACAGTGTTCCATCACCCAGCTGAGCACAAACTGCTTTACTGTTGATTCCTCTCATCCTTTTCCTTGCTCCACTTCTGCTTAGCCAGCTTCTCTTTCCTTTCGAAAATTAGTCTCTGTGCTGAATTCAGCTCCCCAACAACCTCCTAGAAACATGGATTTGTGGCTAAACCCTGAGTTTCAAAAGCCTTTGCAACCAATTAATACTTGTTTCAAGGTATAAATTAGAAAGATGCTACAATGATTAATCATTTCCACAGTATAATACCTTTCCTGTACACACACAGTGTAAAACATACCTTTTTCATGATCTTATAGTATATCTTATTAGCAAGGATGAGTCATACCAGCACTTCAAGGAAATGCAGTGGCTCTTCTGAAATGTGATGGACAGGGCCACACCGAGGGCGGGTTTTTTCCCCTCATACCAGAAATTCTAAATCAGTCCCCACCAAGACTTTCGTCATCTCAAGTGCCTTCATCACATCTCCTGTAACCCTTTCCCCAAGACAGGGTGAACGCTCTGGCTTCCTAGCACCACAATGCAAGCACATTTCGTGATAACCGAGGGAGCTGGCAATCAGTATGAACCACACGTTGGCCTCAGCCAGTCTCCTCCCAGCCTTGTTTGAAGCTGGTAGCACAGATACTTCTCCTTTGATCACATGCTAAGAAGGACTGTCTCTACCCTTGGATCAACTGAGGCAGGTTTGGTTCACGTTCTCTCTTTAAGGTGTCTCCCCCAAACAGGGAGCAAACTTTTGCTCACACCACTATGCCATATCCATTTCCAGTTATCTTAAAAAGCAAAACTAAATGACACAGGGTAGATAACAAATGCTACATGGAATGTGAATACAGCTGAAGTAAAAGTAAACTTACTGGAATCTAGATTTTAAAATAAATTGAAAGAATAACCGAGTTAAAAGCATTAATTATTCAGGAACCCCTTCATTTTCCTGATAGCCAGGCTATCTGTTTTACAGTATCTTCACTTTCGTTAGTACTTGTGTGCATTAGTTATCTTCTGGGTGACAGCTACATAAATCCTTTCACGCTCTTGATATGTTCAAGGATAGATGAGAGGCTCCTTCACAACAGGATATTTCATGTCCCCGCACAATTACACTACATGTTCCTTGACTAGCAGCTGTTCAATATAAATATGCACTGGCACACTGTATTGCTCTAAAAGATAGGTCGCCTCTACAGCTAAGCAGCAAGACACCATTCCTCACTGAGTATATTACATGGCACATACCATAATTTCCTACTTCATTTACACTCACATTGTTACCATGTTTGTCTTCTTTTTTTCTTAATGTGGACACCATATGCAATTGGGGTCCATAATCTGGGCACCTTGGCATTACTATAATACAAATGCTAGAGATACAAATGCTGAAGCCAGCAAAAAGCTTTAAGATCCCTAGCTTTTAATTTTGCAAATATGAAATTACAATTGACATAATCTGCTAAACAATCATTTTATCGTCAGTCAAGCCATTTTATGCAAAAGATCTCGGATTTTCAATATGCTTAAAGATCGCTGTACTCTTCCTTACTCAGAGTGTAAAAAAAAAAAAAAAAAAGACAAGATTAATGCCATTTCCTGATCATCTCATTAACAATATATTTCCATACTGTAGAACAGCCACTTACTGTGACATGGTTCTGTAGAGTTGAGTGAGTTTTCAAAACCCTGCAAAACCCTTTTCCTCTGAACTACTTATCAGACCATTAGAAAACATTTGATCCTGGTAATTGTCTAGAACAGTTATTCATGGAGTGTACTTCATCTTATTAGCAGCAACGTGCCAGGAAAAAAAAAATCTTGGGAATTACTGATCTGGCTAATACCATGAAATAACTGATTCCTAACACATTGTTCCCCAAGATCGTCTGGGAAATATAGTCCAAGGTTAGCTCTAGGTGTAATAACAGAAAGCAGGGACTTAGTAAAAAGCCATGATCTATTTGCTTAGTTTGTGGATACAGGCAGGCAGGCAGTTTTCCTGTATTTAATAACTACAGCGCGTGTAGCCAAGACGATGTAAGGCCAGGTCGTCCCCTTCGCTGGCATTTCAGGATGTTACTAGAAGGACACTGTCTAGGGGCAGCAAAGGACCTCAGCTTGGGCAGAACAAGATTTTGCACCAGCTCTTTTTGCTTCCCTTCCCTCCCTACTGGGTGTAAAAGGCACGCAAGGGAGTTGGGTCAGAGTTTTACTGGTAAAGGTAACAACAAGGAGCCAGAACATTTCTACTTCATAGATGTCTAGTGTTAGTCAAATCAGTCTAGCGGCCCTCATCACCCACTGCCTCTCACCTGCCAAATGTTCTGGAGTGTTAGCTTAACATACCCACGTTTCTGGCCTTCAAATGAAAGACATAGATAGACATCTTCTAGACTGTATGCTGATTCTGTAAATAAAAAGCAGGGGAAACACTACCGTCAAATGTTCCCAACTATAAAGTCAAGTTCTTTCACCACTGGCAGCATTGGTACCCAACTGTAAGATGTTTGCTGTATTTTCTTTCCTGCTCTGCAGTCCAGGGCTGCATTTCCCAAACCTTCCGGGACCCCAACCATTCTTCCAGCTCCAGTTGTGCTTTTGCTGGGCTGATAGTCCCAGTTAAATGAACTTCTTCTGTGTTTATGAGCTAATTAAATAACTGCTGGCCTGATGGGCAGAAGGCTACATTGTAACTAAGGTGATCAAGTTTTATTCCTGACTCTGTGAAATGGCTTTTTTTCAAGGAATCTTGTGCAATTTACTTCACCTTGCTGTTACCTCTGTTTCCACCCGTGTAACTAGGAAACAACGAACACATCGGCTTTTCAGCATGCATAAACCTTGATGATCATATCTAAACAATTATTTCAGTAATGAGTTGGTAAGCATCATTACTCTTTTCCTGTAGACAGAAATTGAATGCCACATATTTAACCTGAGATCAGCTCTGCTCCACACTGGGATGCAGCCATGATAAGGATTTTGGTCGTGACTCAGCTCAAACCTTAAGAATATCTGGACATGTTCACTGAGCAGTAAAGTATCACTGAAGTGTTTTTAGAGATCTAACAAAGCTACAGACTGAAACAGCAGCACACTTCCACATTAGAGATGCACATCATGTTAGTTGGTCTCTACTGCAAACAAAAGCACTGTTTTCAAAACTAACCGTTGTCTTTCCTGAGCAACATTTCCTACCCACTCCCAAATAAGATTTATGCCAAGGTAGAGAAATGGTATGCCATGAGCAAGCACTATATGCATTTCATTGCTCACTCAGGGTCGATTAAGATCAGAAGCCTGATTTCTAGACCCGGAGCATTTTTGATCTAGAGCATTGCAAAGCCAGGTTGTTGAATTATCCCTCCTTCACATTCAACTGTCAAGCTGCAACTTTCTTTAAATTGAGAATATTGTTTCCTTATGCTTTTATCATGTTACTCAGATTTCTTCCTCTTAGTGCAGCTGTAGCTCCACTTTGTGGAAGATGACTTGCAGGGCATTCGAATTTTTTCCACGCACTTTGCTATATTTCTTCCTTCTACCTAGCTGTTAAATATACCAAAAGGAACTGCAAAATACAGCAATCAAGAAACTGAAAGAAAATGCATTTCCTACTTTTCTAGATAGGCAGCTATGGAAATTGTCTGACCACAGGTCCATTTCTGCAAAGGAGAAAGAAGATTTTTTTTTTCAACTTGTTCAGTATCCTGTTGAATATTATAATAGAAATTAATTTCATCTCTCAGGAAATTTTCCAGCTTTAGAGTTAACATTGAAGCTGAAATTGCATCATTTTGAGTGTCCAGATGCTACAGTTACAAATACTTTCAAAGGTATTTAATAATAGAAATAGTTAATTGTGAGTTCTTTTTAAAACCTGTTTTCCACACAATGGAAGAGGACGGGATTTCTGATAGGGCTACTCATTGATTTCACTGAACTGAAATGATTTTCCAAGGATGTCGTTTGGAACAGACTTTCTTAAAAAAAACTTCTAGTACTTCTGGATGCTGCAAAATTGGTTCAGTTTGTAATGAGGGTGGGAGTTTAAAACATCTGACTGTAGGTGTCCATATAGAGGTGTCTACATGTGCACCAGATGTTTAATTCCTACTGTAGATGGTGGAGATTTGCTTAATACACACAGAGCAGGTTTCAGTGCGATTTCAGTGATAAGGCAGTGGGAGTGTCACGCTGTCATGCTATGAATGTTCAATAGCAACAACTGAGACAGTAATATAATAATATAAAAAAATGATGTTTATTTCCTCACACAAGTTCTTGCATTAGTAACATCCATTAAAATAATGCGATTACTAATTTAGGAAGGATAACACAAAACCATCAGTTACTAATTTAGAAAGGATAACTTGAAACCGTCAATTACTGCGTTATTAATTGGAAGGACTGCTTATCCCTGCTTGAAAGCTTTCTTGTTCACTCTCCTAGCGAGAGGGCTCTCAACCTCGAGGAGTTACCTTAACCCAGCGTCCCAGGAAAAGGGGAGGGGGGGGATACTCACGGTCCAGCCGGAGAGGATGGTCAGGTCACGTTCCCGTCCCTGCTCAAACTCTCCTAGCTGCCAAGCCTCTTTTTATACGGCTGGGGCTCTGGGCAAACACTGCTTTCGCTGACTTTTAGCAAGTTTCGCAATCGCAGGACTGTCTGTTTGTCTGCTCGGGAGGACCCTGCTGGCGAGGCAAGACCACAGCACCTCCGTATTGCTTCTCCCCTCCCCGGGGGTGCGTGCAGGTTGCAGGTGGCAGGCTTCACTTCTCCAGTCTTGTTAATCATTCCGCAGCCTTGCGCGTATCAGTCCTTGCGCATATCGGGTGGTAGACGACTTTAGTCCCGTTAAGTCCTCTGTTCAGCAGCTTTGCGCACGTCAGCTCTGGTGCTATCAGTTCTTCTGCATATCAATTGACAAACTTCAGTCCTGTTAGCTCTTCACTCGCCCGCCCGTCAGGGAGACCACTTTAGGGACCCGCCTCTCTCTCTTGGCTCCGATGACTATACCGGGAACTGAGGCACGCTGCGCTCATGCAGATAGCTCTAAGTGGGCATCCTGATTTAATGTTGCAAAATAAATCTCTCTCAAAACATCCAAAGTTACCTTCTAAGGAGTTGGTTCTGCATGGGATAAAATGTTATTCTGGCACTTAGCTCTGAAGAGATTTCGAAATGATGTAGGAACTCTTCTCAAGTGCAGACCACATCCTGCGCTTCAGTGGAGCATGCTCTCTTAATTGTGAGTTCATGTCATGTCAGACTGTGCCAAGAGCTGTAAAGCCTTACTGAGTGCTGGTCACGTCAGTTTGATCAAAACTGCATGCCATGTCAGAATAATAGGAAGAGAGAGGAGCTGGATTATCCTTTTAGCAGGTGAGGGCATTATCTCAGCTTTGGAGTTTAGGGCCAGTGCTTTTAATGCTTTGTAGGCCGTACTCAAGCCAGATCCAGTAAAAGAAGTGAAAGCAGCTATGGTGCTTTGAAATGCTCACCCATGACTCTGTTGTCTTGGCAATTTCATTTCAGTGATGATCTTGTCTGAGGAGTAAGTCCCAGCTCTATGTGAAAAGTAGGATATAGAAATATTCTGAACAAGCTTTGTAAGATGTTTCAGAGAGCAGAAGGGTAAGGGAAAAAAGCAACAAGATCATTTGCCATGACACTGGAAGTGCTGAGCAGGGTACTTCAGCTACTACTGCATGTGGAGCTCTGCAGACTGCACTTAGCATGAAGGGATGGAGCCCTTGCAGCAATGAAACATGCAACTCTGTGTGCTTGTGTAGCAAATGCAGGGCAAACACTCACAAATCAACAGGGGCCCAAAGAAACACGAGCAAGTTGGATGCTCCCCAGTGCCTCACTTGTATACATACAACCCAGGGAAAGCTCTTAAAGTGCAAATAGGCCTGAAGCCTTATTGTTACCAGCCGTACAGTGGCTCTGAAGGAAACAGGAGGAGGAGTGGGACTCCAAGCTCTGGCTGGGGCTGCCTGCTCAAGAAGTCAGGGCTGGGAGGAGGAAGCATTAGGAAAAACTTGTTTACTTTAAATAAATTCAAGGAACTAACAGAGCGAGTAAGTGGCTATGGTGTGTCTCAGACCCACGGAAGTCATATCCTAGACCACCTTGAGAAGTAAACAGTCATGTGGAGCCCTGGCAGCAGCCTGTGTTTCAGGATGGGTGGAACATACCCCATGCTCGTGTTGACAGTCCAGGGCTTTAAATTCCCACCAGATCTCCACATAGACCATTAATCTGGGGGAGTTTCCCAAACAGATCTCTTTGGAGAAATCGAAATGTCATTTTCCTAGGGTTTAGGGTAACTCCAGGGAAGCGGACCATGTAAACAGTCTGGGCCTCTGAATGAAAGGAATGCAGAGAGGAATGAAGGCGAAGGGCTAGAAAGTCATTCCTGTAAACAAAACGGTCAGCTTCTTTAAAATTAAACACATATTACCTATCTTCCTACTGCTTCGTATATGCACAACCAGCTCAGTTAATTCCTGAAATATGAGAGGCAGTGGCCTAGCTTGCAAGAAAACATTGCTCTAAGCTTTACTTAAGGAATTAAATTTATGAGAGTATAAAGCCTGTACTATTATAAGGTTTTGCTGTTACATGACAGAAGCCCCAAAGATGCATGCAAGGTGCTGAATAAATTTAAGAAAATAGTGAGACTTCGTGATAGAATTGAAATCCATCTCATCTATTTGATACGTGTTTTAAAAAATGTTTCTCCCTTTTTTTGAAATGACATCAAAATGAAGAATTCTGTAAGAGAAGCTTGGAAACAGGAATAACTCCAAATACAGAACTCGTGCAAGCTTTTGGATATATAAATATGGTGAAGAAGAAAAAGAAGACAGAATAATCTTGCATGGTTCTGAAACCCTAGTATGACAATTTCACAAAGGCTTATAATGTTCCTCGTTAATGACAGCACAGGTTACTGTGCAGTATGTAAAAGCCACCACAAGATGTCAGGAACAGACCAGGAACGCCAGCCTCTCGGCACAGCGGGGCCAAGGCTCCTAAAAATTCAAACTTACAGGGACACTCAATTCAAAAGGACTTGACAAGCACAGATGTCATTGCTAATAACACGTCATTACTTCACATGTAAGAAAATGCCAACGTGGGAAAACGAGAAAAAAATTCTGATTTTGTTATACTTCTAAAATAAAAGAAAAAATACCTTTTTCACCTACTGTTATTCACTCTTTTAATACTTCAGAACATTTAACTAAGACTTGAATATTTTCATGTTTTAAACCAAGGCACCTGTGCGTGTGCATGTGTATACACATGAATGTGTATACACACACACTCACACACATTCAACTTCTGGCTCAAAGCATGCCATTTGTTTGGCATGTGCTACAACAAATCATTTGCAATGATTTTTCCCAAGGACAACTTTCTGAAGATAAAATTTGTGTATTAGACATTGCAAAGTCTGCAATGACTGAATAGGTTTTAAAACAATTCACTAGATTTGTTTTGTCAACAAAACAAGGACGACTTCTTCTGATTGCTGCCCTTTATTTCAGCAGATTCCCTTTTAGTGTACTCAAGGGAAGTTATTGATTACTAAGAATAGAACTGAGCTCAGTATGTTGTAGATCTAAAGGTTTATGACATTGAAAATTACACTGCTTATCTACTCTTTGGCTTTTGCCCTCACTTCAAAAGATTTTACTCTAGTAGATTTTTGTGACTTTTCTATTTCCTTATACCTTCCCACAATCTTTACCGAGCACTGTGGTGGCAAACAGAACAATAGTAAACCACTTGTGGACTCATTTCTGGGTGGCTACCGCTAGGTAAGTGGCAACCTGCAGTCTATTTGAAGATACTCTGAACAAATGTAACTCACCACGTTTCAGATACTAAATTTCCAAGTCATATTTTTTCATTTTAAATTGTAAATGGTCATGCAGAAACAGCAACAATCACTAGGGCTTTACCAGATTTAGCTCCCCATAGATTTGAGAACATATGTTGTACCTGTCTTGCCTTCAGCTAGCAATCTCCAAATGGTTCAGATTCACATACATTCAGGAAACATAACAGTTTTGATTTCAGTGGAAGTGCCAGTGTCCTCTTTCTACTCCCCTGGAGGGAAAGGTTTTGCTGTCCCAGCCTTTAGCAAAAGGCAGTAGGGGTGTGTGAAAAATACATTTTTGGTCCAGTAACTAAACTGTTCTTTATGAATGCAGATATAGAGTTCTATTTCAAGCTTTAAAAATACAATTAAAGTCAAGTTTACAGTAAGAAACTACTGTACTTTGCTGCCTTTAAAATGCTCATAGCCTTAAAAGAACCAACATTTACTGTTTAGTAATGAATTATGAGAATTATTTATGAATGTATAATAATTGAGTTAACTTGGAAATGGTTATTCACACTGAGGTCTAGAACAGATGCAGCTCTAATATTGCAGCTGCATTGATCTTTTAATTTCCTATAACTGCAACTTCGGCACTGTTGTCCATACCTCACAGAAGTAGTTACCATTACTTTTGTATTTTTTCCTTGTTATTTTATTCACATCAATTGAGGCAAATCAGGATTAACTAACCCTAACTTGAATCTGATTCAAGCCACACACCCGTATCTACTCCATGCCAAATCAGCCTTGAATTACTTAAAACCATGAGCTCTATGCAATCTACTGACCTGAAGTACTGGAATTTTTAATGGAGTTCATAAAATAACACTGCAGGTCAAGAAAAGAATGTTGAAAAGGGGAGACAGTAAACAGACTGGCCAAGAGACACGACTTTATCAAAGCTACGGTTTGCGTGGAATTTAAAAGCTAGGAGAGCACAGATTCGTGTCATCACGCATCTTCAGGGCTTTGGTAATAGGAACGAAGTAAAGCTGTTGAACTTTATGTTATGAAATATATTCTGTAAAGTGAAATTACCATGTTGCACAGTATAGGAGGAAAGTCAGACTATGCATTTTTATTTCCCTTTCAATTAAATTGGCGAGTGAGTCATCACCTGGGCAAAACAATGTAAGCCCCACCCCTTCCTTATCAGAAACACTTGTAGAGGCTCTCAGTTAAAAAGCAGTCTTCCACCTTTTCATGAAGACAGTACTAGGCCCTTTTGCTTTTTTATTTTTATTTTTTTCTTTTTACATAGCTCTAGTAGTACTGTATGTCTGATGTTAAAATTATACTCTGTGAAAGCATAGATGAGATATGCACTAATATTCCTAAATAGCAATTCCAAGGGACTTTGCAATCTATTTAATTCAAAAGAAAGTAACTCTCATCTTTCTGACACGTAGTGCCACCATATACAAATTTTCCTTCAGGATGTTTTGCTGTCTTCAACCCTTGCAAAACGATCTGGCCTCCAGCTTAAGCAGAAATCTTTCTTTCCTATTTCAGAATGAGAATTCAAGCACAAAACAGCAATCCAAATACAGCTAGTGACTGGATCTCAGCAGATGCTTTTGTCTCTTTTATCCTTTAAAGTCCTTCATACTCAATACAGGGCCTCCTTTGTATCAAGGGAGATTGCAGTCTTTTGTTGGATCACTTTTCCTTTGCTTATGGACAGGACTTTTTATACACACACATGCATGTACACACACACACATACACTCACACCATTTAGATAGGGTCCTTTCAGCCTCATTGGACAAGGGAGAAGCTATGGGACCTTATATGCAGGGAGGAACTTGCCACAAGGTTTTCTGCCTTTCCTTGTCCAGATCTCTGCTCTGGCTCCTTTGGAAAGTTCCCAGCCTTGGCCATCTGCATTTTTCTGGAAAAGTGGATTGCTGAACTGACTTCGTTTCATTCCCCAGCTGGCTGCTTCCCATACTACAATTCTCTGATCCTAGCCTTTCCAGAAGGCCTTTTCCATGATATTATCAGCACATACTGCCCCGCAGTGTTTCTGCCTTGAGTAAAGTGCAGAGAACCTTCACAGTCCCAGCCTTCATCCCACCTTTCCCAGCCAGGTCGGGAAGAGTGTACAGGCAGGGTCTCGGAGAAACAGCTGCCTCTAGCAAGCAGCTGATTAAAAGGTCTTGACTGAGATATCTAAGTATCTCTATCTAAGCGGCAACTAGGCTTTTGGAAACAAACCCACGTACTTGGGATGGAGTTCTTACCATCATCTGTCGTATATTTAACCCAGTGTTCTACAGAGAGTTTATTACTGGACAGAGATCTTCATTTCTTCGCAGCAAGTCACAGAGCAGACAGGCAGAGTTATAGGAAAGAGATTGTTATTAAGCACCCAGGAAGGTCAGTGTTAAAAGCAGAGTTTGAGTGCAAGCAGCTTGTGGTCAAGCAAGATATGGGATTTCTTCCTCCCCTACTCATTAGCACTGCATCATGCTTGGTCCGTCCTGAGGGCTGACATCCTTCTCCAGTCAACAGGCTGCAAAAGTAGATTTCATAAACAACTTAATACCAGTGGTTTCCCAACTTTGGGCCACAAATCACATGCCTGTGATCTGCAGAAAGCTGGCTAGCTCTGTCAAGCTGACTCTACTCATTTTATTTAGGAAGAGAGACAACAAATGAGAAGAAAACGTACTAAAGAGAAAAATGGATTGTACAGTTGCACCCTTGTTATATTAACCGAAAAGGAAAGAAAACATTACAGAGACAAGCTAGAAACACAGATGCTTTCCTACTGTTGCTTTTCCATGTAAGCATTTTCTATAATTGCTACAGAAGTAGTTATGCAATCCTGAACAGATCCTCTATTTAACATGGTTATATTTGGGAGGAAACTTGGGAATTGGTTTTTGTTCTTGTACAATGAAATTACTTGTGGTGAGACTGCCCTCTTCCTGGCTTTCTAGCGTACAGCTCTCACAGAAGGGCTTCTTGGTGTCAAGGGAAAGTACATGGAGACTAATTAATCTTGTGTTGCATCTGTTTTTAATTCCTAATTTAGTAATATAAAAACCAGATTCTAGAACAGTCATCCTAAGTTCTGGGCATGCCTTCCAAAACACCCAGCTCTCCCATAACACTAAAGCCCATTAAGCCACAGTCTTAACAATGAACATCAAATCCACTTCTCCCATTCTAAGACATAATCATTTCAAATCCTTTTCCTACCACCTTACCCTAATTGGAAAAAAAGGGAAGGAATGAGAAGAAGTGTTTACAGTGTCTAGATAGCTAAAATATTTGTTGTCTTGAATACTAAACATGGCTGTATACACAGAAAGAGATTCCAGAGTCGAACAGCTCTCATGGCAAACCTCATACTAGGAGACTTCTCCCCTTTATCAAGGAAATTCCCTCTTAAGTAAGATCAGAATCCTTCTACAGCAGACAAGAGAAATATGAAAGGCAAGTTCCCCTTCCTTCAAATGCACGTGGCACTATGAAAGAGATAATGGCATTTCTTCTTCCTTTTCAAAGGTCTTTTCCAAGGACTTGATGCTGCCCAGTTTTTTAATATGGTCTACAAACTGCTCCTTGCTAAGATCATCCTATTAGCTTCTCTCACAGATTGGACAACCCTGCTCTTACCTTGGCTGTGATTCAAAGGAGCAGAATACTACTGCTAGGGACACCAGCATGTAGACTTTGCAGTGCTCTGTTCCTACTGCTGCTACTCATAGGCTTATTTCCCTCTTTACTCGGTGAAGAAATGGTCACATCACAGTCACTCTCCAATTATTTCTTCATGAACTGTCTTTTAGATTCTGGCTTTCTTGGAGAGTTTGCAAACTCCCAGATTTCTTTGCAGCTCCACCAAACCAGCTTTGCTATCAACAAGTATAGGAGCCTCATCACATATGAATTTCAAAAAAAGTGCTAACAGAATACACACAAGCACACAAGTATTCACAACTCTTCATCCAAAATCCAGGATTTGCTATCGCTTCTGCCAAGCTTTCTTCATTATTTGTGGATACGTTTTCATTTCTCTTTTTACTGCATGTCATTGAAACAATTTTTAAAATTAAATGTCCCAAATATACTTTCAAAAATTGAAAATCTGTAATACATTTTAAGTCCTGTAGTGCTAGACTTACCAAAGATCATACATGCTTAATAACAGCATATAGATTTCTTATCAACTGAAAACTGACCAAAGCTGTAACCTTAAAAAGAGATTATATGCCTGAAAAGGAAGAACCTTCCGGCTCTCACCTTTCACAGTTCATAGTCTGGATGCCTTTCTAAGTTGACTGAATGCCTTTCTGGTTGACTGATATTATTCTGCTGAGTGCTGGGACACGCTGTCTGCTGGCAAAAGGACTCCAGCCACTCTCCTCTCACATTCGACTTACTGTGCCCATTTTGTTTTTAAACCTTCTCTTTTTGCAACATTCTGTTCTTTAACACTCTGACCCCTCTTCTATTGCTTTAAGCTTCCCCTGCATCCAGCAGCTATTGTTCTCTATTGCACTAAATAAATAAAAGGGAATACAAAATCAGTAGGCATGAGGACTTACTTTTAAATAAAAAGTTATAAATAGCATTTTCTGCAGGTGCAGCATGGCCTAGCTACTGCGGAAACTTTCCATAAAGCTAACGTATCACCCAAAAGCATTGGTTTTTCCCCTCCCAAGCCAAATATTATCATCTCATACAAACATGCTTCTTACACGTGTACTTTCTCATAAACTTCTCGATCCCTACCTGCTTTATAGTCTGACCTTTACACGAGTTCCTGTCTCCTGTTGGCACACCCTAAATTCTGCAACATACAAACAAAAAAACTGCAGTGAAGTTGAGCAGCACAAAAAAGCATGGACCAAAGATAAAATGCTCCATAACACAGCCAGCGTTTTTCCTGCTTATGACACTTAATCTGACCCCAAAGTCTTGCTTTGCCTGGTCTTGCAGTTTCCCATTCTAAGCCTGTGACCTTGTAGCCATGTTATTAAGAAAAGCCAGCTACTTGTTTAATTTGAACATTGGTTGCTATCTATCTTGACCACCAGCACAGGATAATGTAATCTATATATTCAAAGCTTTCTTTGTTCTGTGGTTTTAAACCACCTTTGACTCTAACAGAGACCAGCCCTCTAAAGTATTCTTATACACGTGTATTTGTTCTTTACACATTACAAGGTAGAACATGGATTGCTAAAAACTCACAGTAAATACAAGTGCTTCCTTTTCCATTTTGGCATATAAAAGGCCTAATATTTAGTTCCAGTCTGTGCTCATTAGGGCATTATTTTATAGGGATCTAGTTTTTTAAGTACTGAAAAAATTATTCTTGAGAATGTCATTTTCTCTCTTCTGGAAAGTGCCAAGAATGTTTAACAAGCTCACGAATGGAACATTATGCAGGGGACAAAACAGGAAAAAAAATATTCTGTCCATGATTTCAAATTAGGATGCTTTATACACAGTGATTTAATTATTACTTTACTCTAAGAGGTGATAAAAATTTATTAAAATCTAAAGTACTGTCTGTCAAGGTCTCAAAAGAGTATATTATTTTAATTCTTCTGTAATTATAAGGAAAAATATGTTTTGTTTCAGTCTCTTTGGTGAGAAGATATGGCATTTTGCCATATTACAAGGAGGAAAATTCTCTTCAGTGCCAACGCCTAGTAAACTGCATCCTGTGTCTCACTGCCTCAATCCTGAACAAGTCAGCTGACAAATTAGGTGACTTGCTTTAAAACCTTCCTGTTTCTTAGTATCAGAACACAGTGTAATCTGCAAAAGAGCATGGAGAAAAAAGGGCAAAAATTCACAGAGGAAGAGCAGAGGGGGAACATGACATTTTGCCCATTTGCAAATAAATAGAAGCTGATTCATCCTGTCCGGTGGGTTTTCATATCAGCACTTGGTTAATGATACTGCCCTGAAATATGTTGGTTCAGCTGTCTAGTCACAGACGCTTAGTGGACAGCACAATATAATCTAGTGCATGGCCTAAGAGAGGGAAAAAAAAAAAATGATGTGCTTGCTTACCTATAACTCTTTTTCTCTGAATAGGTACTTCGGTTATTTACTTTCTGTAATCACATAGCTCTGACTGCAGCATGGGGCCAGAAAAGACTGCTAATAGATTCAAATACTGAGTATTTGGTGACACCAATAAAGGTATTGCCTAAACCCTTCAGTTAGTGTTTTTGTCTCCATGACATTAAAAATTTGGCAAAATATACAGAACCCTCCAATTTCAGAGAAAATAGTCATCTGCTGGGATAGCCTTCCTTAGATTGAGATTGTTGACTGAACTGTAAGTCACCTTAAACTAAATAACGCTAAAAATCTCAAGAAGTATCAATAAGACAAAAGAAACTTGGAAAAAGGGCAATTACACTTTTCTGTTGTAGAACCTTCTAGGGAAAAAAAGCAGTCAAATGAGACCTACTTGTCTTTGTTTAAATTGTGTTAAGAAATAACTGTATGCCACCGAAGGAAAGGGATACTGAAGTGACATACCTGAAAAGCCTGAGTCTTTATTACATAGCAAATAGGCAGAAGCACCTAAGCAACACATCTGAGAAGTCTGAGTCTTCATTTACCTACAGAATAGACAGGCGAAAGACGTGATTCATCCATCTCAGTAATACCCTGGCCTTTTGGAACTAGGAGTTTAGTTTCTGTTTTGAGTATTTCTTTGACCTCTCAGCTGAACTAACACCCAATTTACTACCTTACTGTACATCTCTATCAACACATTTCAGAAGGGAGTATTGCTCTGGTTTACACAGGTAGCCATGTGAATACCTGCCAGTCATTGCTGCCTTTGATTTCCACCTGTCAACACAAATCCCAAGCAGCAATTCACTATTTTTCCACTAGCGAAGTAAGTTACAGTTATTGCCAGTAGCAGTTTCCAAATATTGGAATACACTCCGACAGAAGGTGGCCAATGCAATTCTATCATCTGCTGTCAACTGCCTCAGCTGAAATATTCACAGCATTCAAAAAGACTCTTAAACTGCAACAGACAGGGATGTAAAATAAAAAGGATGAAATTACTAAATAGACAGTTTCTCAGAGAAGATTGCTGACAGCTGCTTAACAGGAATCTGAATAAAGAGCAAACTTACAGAGTTGCACCAGCGGCTGTATTAAAAATATGAATTAGAAGTACCTTTCCTGAGATCCTTGTCCAGTTCTGGGCTTTTATAATCAAGTGTTCATGCACCAAAAGTGTCTTTCTCCTGCTGTTATGCAAGTCAACCAAAAATACATATATGAAATCTGCATCAAACAGATAAACTTAAGAAGGAAAGTAAAGAATGTTACTGAATATTAAATAAAATAGGTAAATGTAAATAATGTTTCCTTTTATCCCCTCTTTTAAGTAGTCTTAGGTATTACTTACAATAATGACTACAGTTCTTGCAGGAACATGACTTTTGAGTCCTCAATTTTTAGACTAAAACTTTTAGTACTAAAAAGTGATGAACCATTACACTAGCAGCAAACTGCTAATTTTAGTTAGCATTTCTTATAACAAAACAGTTAACCTTTCAAATAAGTACAGTTATTTAAATATATGTAAGGGAAGCACCTAAATACACCCTTTCTCAGTTACTTAAAATGTGATTCCTAAATTTGTATACAGAAAACTGTGATACATATGCTTCTAATTGATTATTTTAAGTGTTTTTAAAAAACTATAAAAGCTCCAGCACATTTGAATAGGCACATGTAATTAAATTTAAATACGCTAAATGACTTACCTCAGTAACATTATATACAACATGCTTTAAAAGATTTCTTTTAATTTGTTCTATAACATTTATGTACTACTATCTGGTATACTGCAAGGGCAGGTGTCTTGTTTTTGACAGATCTCATATCAGTTGTAGGACAAGACTTCATGACATTTAAATGTGCAAGATGCAAGCAAATCAGAAATCCTCCATAACGTACTGCCACTTTAGCAGGGGGCTCCCACCACATCCTGAGAATCAGCTGCATCACAGTTCTGCCAGAGGTCTAAATACCTGGGGCTAGCCTATACGCTCCCCAAAACATCAGACGCTAACTGCTATTACTGCAGCACTACCACAAATGAGGTAATATTTGGAAAGTAACGCCCAGAATTTCTGCCTAGTCATCTACAATCTAGCAGGGAAGACAAAAGACACAATCAAAGCTGTAATTTTAAATAGTAATTTGCATTCCTTAAAGAGCTGAAAGTCTTATTCTCTTCACTTTTAAGGATTGGTGCACAGGCAAGCAAATGAAGGGCTGGAGATCATGCTTTCTCTTGAAAACACTATCCTATAGTGGTAACTAAAAGCATTTATAGACCTTTATAAAATAAAGTATCCAGTTTGCCATCTTTTCCTTGTTGAAAACTATATGAAAAATGTTGGAGAAAATCTAGGTTTTCTTCATCTTTACACACCTGTTTCTCTCCCTAATATTCTTGCCTGCATAGTTGTTCCCCACCCCAGTATATTTTCCCTTAATTTTCTCCCTGGTTTCAGCCATCTTTATAAACCCCTAAATCTGATGAATGAAAGCTGAAAGTGGCCAATCTTTTTTAAATGTCACTGCTTGAATTCTATATACAAAATCCAAGCAATACAATTACAGGATTTTGTAAGTAATATTTTTTTACAAAACATAGCAAGCAGAAGCAGTTAAGTGGGAAGAAAGAGTGATTCAGTTGGGAACAATTAGCATTTTCTATGTAATTGCTTCACAGAGAAATATGAGAGTTATTTCTAGAGAGTCTGAACTTGCAAAGCTTCAGTGGTTTTATAATCCCCACCCATTAAATATATTTGGTAGCTGGCTGTAACCACACTTACACTGTTGCAATCAAAATTTTAAACTCTCTAAAATGCATCATTGTTATAAAGAGCCATAGGCAAAAGTAGAGATTAACATTTCTAATAAAGAGAAAAACAAAGATTTAATTCCACAGGATCTTGGTCTACAAAATCTGATTTCCAGAGATAATAAATAATAATGGAGTGATGCCAAGCTGCCAATTATCAGGTTGAAGTTTTCTCAACTATAATCTTGTGCAACATAAAAACACTCTTTTTCTTTAAAATTATGCTTATAGTTCTTAGATAACATCCATGGTATAAAGAAAGGACAAAGTTAATACCGCCTTGTTACATGAGATTAAGCAATAGCTTGGTGAGTATGCCTGTAATACCTAAATATCTTCAGGTCATTTCATCAAGGGAAACGCTGATAAAAATTGTTTTTGTTCCCTCCCTTAAACACTAAGCATAGATTAAGTTCTCATTTTTGCTGTCACCACATTTTAACTGCGTGCTTTTGCTATTTTAAAAAGCACAGATCTCATTAGCCGTAATAACCCAAGAAGTCAACACACAGCTAATGAATTATAAAACCTGTTCACATTCAATAGCATTTCTATTTATCAGAAAAAAGGCAGAGAATTAGCTCCAATATGAATATGTTTTCATTACCTCCTTTATTAAAGAAATCCAATTCTCAAAACAAAGTTTGATACCTACATTATTTCATGTTCTTACAAATATACAGCATATTGATTAAAAAAACAGGACAGACTTTGGCTATTATTATTATCTCTGCAGTACAGATAGAGTTTTTATCTTTTACTGTCTGTAAGAGTTTTACCATGTAACAAATATCTAAGAGTCAAAGACATTATTTAAAGATTTATAAGATTCATATTTTTACTTCAAAGGTTCTTTACAAGACTCATACAATTATTGCCAATTTTTTAAACTGTTTAATCTCTCAGCAATTAACATTAAAGAAACATTTCTCAGAGGCTAATATATAAATAAAAAAGGTAAGAGAATCTCACTCTTCCCACTCCATTAGCAATACCAACTACAATGCAATTATTAATTACTAAGGATGTTTTGCAAGGTTTGGTCCAAACTAGTAGAAAATGCAAGTCTGAAACATTTCTATAACTCTGTTGCTATTCTTAAATATATTAAGGGGCTTGAAGGACTTAGATGTCCACAGATGATTGGTTTTCCTTAGATGATCAGCAGTGACTACCAAGGTAGACATTCAGAAACACTGACTTTTTTTTCTTTTTTGGCTAATTTTCTTCAGTGTAGGAAACGGTAAAGACTTTTGGACTTCCTTTGATACTGAAGAGCTTAACCCTCAAATCTGCTCCTAGAACTTTTCCAAAGAAATTTAACTTCTAGTGCTTGTTAAAGAGAAGGCTGGAGTTTTTGGTTTTGTTGAGGTGAGCACCCTGATCAGACTATAAAAAGCCTTATTTAAAGGTGTTAAAAGTCTTCTGTGGAGGCAGCAACCTTAAAGAAAAGGCCTAGGAGACACGCCATTGCCCAAGAAAATGACGTGCAGTCTTTTTATGTGAAATGAAAGACTCCATCTACTTCCTAATCAAATTTTCAAATATGTCAAGTGCTTAAAATTGCTTCAAATGCCTTGAGTGAACCTAGAAAACTTCAGTCATTATGCTTGCCCAGAAATCCCTACTGAGATATCAGCCAGACCGGCTGTGGATATGGGCTGTGTAATTAGAGCTTCCTTCCTGCTCAAGGAATGCTAAGTGTAAGCATAATGTAAGCATCAGCTTCCACACTTGATGGGTTGTCAGCTGCTAGATTGCAAGCTCTCAACTTTGAACAAGTAAACGTAGGTGGAAAAAGCAGAGGACCTCAGTACAGAACTGCTGCTATTTGGGATTGCTAGAAACATCAGAATACCACCCCTGTTGCTGACTCCTATCCAAATGCTTTCAATGTCAGCACCCTTCAGAGATCCATCATCTGTGGCATTCCTCCAAGGTTTCATTCTCATTTCTAGTAGCTAGAGACTGATTTGAACCTTTACAGAACTTTTTACAGTGTAACTATAGCTTTGGATCTTCTCAATATCCACATCAATATTCAATCCCTCTCAAAATTTCAGTAAGTTCTTGGCATCCCAAAACATCTTCCTACAGCAGCAGGTTCCACAGTGTAATTACTCACCAAATGAGAAAATCTTAGTGTATAAAAGTTTGATTTCTGTTCAAAAAAAGAAAAAACAAAAACAAAAAATGGTTTTACCTTATGGACATTGTTAAGCTTCACAGATACCACTTGAAGCTTCTAGTAAAACAAGGGAAACAACAAGATATCAAAATTGCAAAAGAAAAAGTGAAGAGATGGGCTATGAGAGAAAAGTTAGAGCATCTGAAGGAAAACACAACTAGTACTAAGATCAGATAGTTATTGTATGGCAAGTCCAGAAGAAGAATAGAACAGACACTTAATGTACTTGGACCTAAAACTTCCCCAAGAAGCCTGAATAAAGTAAAATGCCAAAAGCACAAACTAAGGAAGAAAATACTTCCGGATTTTAAAACCAAACAAAATCTGAAGGCCTTTGGCCTTTTGCAAAGGAAGTCACTTGTAGGAGTAATAAATCCTGGACCAAATCTACCCAGCATTTTAAAGTTAACTATCTAAATGCAAATGCCCATAATATCTTATCCTAAATAACCATGGTGTTGAATGTATGGCTTCATGCATTCATGTTTCAGGTTGTTTTCTTCAGTCAATACTCTAAACTTTATAAAACTGTATCACAATTCATTTAATCTCCCTAGTGTTTACTGATGATCCACAGTATTGCTCACTTGTTCTATTTGTAGTCTGTAGCAATGCATGAGGAGGAGGCTGTCTTTACTGATTCTGTCTGTGCAGGGAAAGAGAACACATATTTATACAGAAGTTTCAGAGATAAAATGCATTGTGAAGTCAATTCACTTAACCTGTGTAGCAGTACCACTGTAACATCCTTAATCCCCTTTTCCTGGGAAAAGCTAAACTTAAACTTTGAAGTATGAGAAAAGGCCATTTCCATCTGACTCACTGAAGGATAGTCATTAAGTTCCTGAAGGCAGAATGAGAGTAGAAAATTAGTACAGTGGAAGTATGGGGACTTCTCTCGTGTGTGGGTGTACTTGAAAAATTGAATCTGAATACATAGACACACACAGACACACACACACATACATATATATATGTATATATATAAAAATTCTATCAGTTCTGTTTGGGAGCTTCTCAGCACTGGGGGCAAATCCAGTTGTCAATCTTTTAGCCAGACAATATAAATTCTCCTTTGAACACAATAAGTAGTCAGTCTGGATTAAAAAGAACTTTGTTTTATTTGGACAAAGGCACACAGTTTTTATTGTTAGGTTAAAAGCATATTTTTTACCTGCAAATAGTAAATATCTCAACATCTTCTTTTAAACTGATATTATCACAAATAATATCACAAGTAGTCAATGTTCAAAACTAAAATGGATATTTAGTTATTTATAGTTCAATGATGTGTCAACTTTTTGAATGCGTAAAATGGATATTTAAAAAAATGACTCTGCATTACGAATACAAAATTATTTTCAGAGGAAAATTCAACTATCTCAATTTTTTCAGAACAGAAAAATCACAACTAGCCATAACCCTGGACAAGAACAATACACCAGAAATCTAGAAGTAAAAGCAAAAAGGTTAAATTAACAAGGTAATGTACATCTGTGGCAGTACAAGGAGAAATGGTAGACAGAGATTTGCTACAGTAAGTTAACATACTTGAAGATCATGACTTTTATATCCAATACATATCAAAGTCCTTTATGTCTTGAATATATTTAAGTAGTTCTAAAGAAATGCTTAATAACAGAAGTAGAAATGCTCCTTATGCAGGTACTGACACCAGAATGACTGACTCGAACAGATCTGTAGTGAAATTTTAGCAGAGAACTTCCAAACTAAATTAAGTGACAAGATCCAGAATTCATTCGTTTCATTTTTAGCTAAACTTTTAAAAATACTACAGAAGGTACTTTAACCTTAGAGTATTTTCTTTTATCTTCATTTCTTTTAGCTCCTTAGTCTCAGCAGATACTGGTACCAGCATAAATTTCTTTTATTGTTTTTCATTTTTTAAGTTATGGCTTGCAGTGTTAATTTCTCCTACTACAATGGATATGTTTTCTATTAAAAATACCAGATATTTATGATTATTAATACTGATGAGAATGGACTGACTCAATCTTCATAAAGGAGTCTTTGAACTCAAGAAATACTGATGCTTAGTAACATGTTGATAGTATCTACAGTTATAATTCATGTGTTTGTTTCCCAATAATCACCTTTCCACTTGGCTACTAATATTGATTTATTTCAATTAAGCTGGAAATAACCACAGCTGAACTCAGTGTACCTCTGCCCTCACAGCAAAGTTTTAAAAATAATTTGATCTTCAGTATCTGCACTGGTCTCTCTTATGGTAGGAAGTTTCCAAGTGGTGGTAATGATACCAGGCAAGTTGAAAAGAGCTTTGCTGTAGATTGATCAGTTTTTTCAAATGAACTAAAGCCCCTACATCTTTTATATTTTTTATGCCAATCACAAATCTCTCTACAGCTAATTCTCAGTACATCTGAATAAAAAACTTCACAAGATTATACTTCCTGCTTTGGAGTCCTTGATTTATTTCTTGTTATCCTCTTTTCCCACTCTATCCCTCAAATTCAGAGCCAACCTAGAGAAGAAATAATCTCTGAATGTGTCAATACAAATCTGGTAATTAACAAAGAAAGATTTTTCTTTTAAGATACAAAATACAGACTGCACTCTTCTGGTTAATATATACATCAAATAACATCAAACTTAATCATAGCAATCTATTTATTTAAAAATGGAAAAAGAACAATTTTGGATTTCCTTGTAAAAATCATCAAAATTTATATATGGTTAATATTCTATTTTAGGGAATAAATCCCAAAAAAATTAATGGGTATTATCAATGGTAAAAGTATTTCTGCACTATTTTAACCTTCAGCTCTGGATGCAGTATCTGTTTTCTATACAACAGCATGTGACCATCATTTTCATGATCAAAATAGGTATTACATATCGTTCATTATTAAAGCGTCTTGAAAAAAATTTCTGTCTTATTAGTTTAGCCAATGGAGATACTTTTCTGTTTAAATTTTCTAGATAATCCAGGTTTCCAAGAAATACAGATGCTAGATCCTCTGCAGTGTGGTCCAAATTATAAGTTCAGGAATTTTCAAGAGATTTACCCATACAGGTAATATTACATAGCAAACCAAAAAAGTGCTAGCAAATTAATTTAGCCTAGTTACAGAAATACCCAGATTCATTAAGGAAATATACAGCCTTCCTAGTGAGGTGGGTTCCCACTTGGCTAAGTAGTGTCTCTGCTTTAAAATCACACAGTTAAGAACAATCGAGGTGTTGGACTGGAGAGCAAGTGGGCATGGGTTAGCAAATTGCTGGCAAGGTAATTCAATCCCTTCAAACCACCTAAGAAAAAAAACTTACTCTATGTTTGAGCTTGACTATAAGGATACCCTAATGAAATAAAAACATAATGGCAAGTAACAACTAGATGATTATTAAGAGTCTACATATGTACTTTTTCCTAGAGACTACTAAATTTCTCCCCTAGAGTTGATAAGTTACAATTAATTTTATATTATTGAAATACTTCTTTCCCCAAAACTCTCTAAATCTTAAGAAATGTCAGCAGAAGTGTTGTGTTTCAAGATACAATTTGTGGGAATTTTTAAGATCATGAAGAGTTTTATATCTGTATAGTAATACAGAACAACACTAATGTCCTGCGGTACTTTCTCTGCAAGTTCCCACAGTCCCTTTGTTCACATGTTCTAGCTGAAGCCTTACTCTTTCCAAAGGTTTGGAAACTTCCTTTGACCTTATCTCTTCACGGTAGGGTATCTTAAGTGCTTCTGCCATGAGATAAATATTCCCATCATCTGGACTTCTAGGTTAAAAAGGGAATTCTAATTTTGGAATTTCTGCTGCTAAGCTTTAGTCAATACGCATGCAAACCAAGAAGAGGAAATACGATGACAAGTAATTCTTGTTTATTTTCTTTGCTTCATTGTCCTTTGGGTTAAAATGTATATGAAATATAGTTTATAAAACATTTCATGTACTAGTTTATAAAACATCTCATGTACAACTCTGCATTAATATCTGTGTTCTGTATTAATATCTGTCCGTAGATGTTTTAATGTCTCACTTCCTTGATGATACTCCAATGTCTGACTCCCCATGCCTTAAATCTATAGGTACATTTCCTATCTAGTACCCAAAGAAGAAAATCACATTTTTCCAATGAAAGTTTCATATTTACTAAGAATGTATAATCTCAAGGAAATTTATTTTTTATGACTTTAGATTTCTGATTTTATGAAAGTGATAAATTAAGGGACTTGTTACTGCTTGACTAATATTAGGAGCCATATTCAGTGGTGAATATCATAGTTCAGAAGGCCTATGCAAAATCCTTAAACCGTTTAAACCACTGTATTAAGGTTTTAAATGGTCTCCTATAGGATCTCTTCCACCGTGAAGAAAAACCTCAAGGGTTCCTGGAACGTAAGTGTCTTGTAAAATACTTTAAAGCTATGAAAGTCTTCTCCTTATTAGACTATATGAATCTAGAATAACCTAGTCTATATTCAAAAGTATCCAATGTGTACTATTAATTCCTGGATTTGAAGTTTAAAAATCTCTTATACTCATTAAATAGAAATTATGGAAGCAACTGGCAAATCTTAGATGATGATCATCACTATATATTTAAGTTGTCCTTAAGTTTTAAGGTAACAAAAACTAAACACATGCCATTTTCCAGCACTGAGCTTCAAAATCATCAAGAAAAAAGCCTACAAAATGATTTCACTTCTGGTCTCCTGACTCAAATGACTTACATATTTTATTCAGATTAGGGATGAAATGTGTGCTGTATTAACATGAAACAAAGTACATCATATCTCAGCCTAACAAGAATTTTAAGGAGAAAATTTTTCACTGAAGTCTGTGGTTTATGTAAAAAGAAAATTTTGTGTACTGTCATGCTATAATAGAATCAGTATATCAACATAAGTGGTTTGTAACATCTAAAACAGGCACTTTTTAAACACCCTGTTATTTTAAAATCAAGGATAAAAGGTTTTTTTAAAACCATTTGCTATTTCAAAAGAGCATGAATCACTCATACTCCTCTTTTGTTTGTTATATACACAAATTTTGACCCAGCTTAAAAAATGAAAACATCAAAAAACTCACATTGATTATGATCACTACAAATTTTAAGAAGACAGATTTAAATAAAAGTGTATTGCAAAAGTGTCTGCAAAAATGAAAGCTCCAGGCTTTGTTTGTATTCTCAACACACCAAAAAACTTATTGTTTGATAGAAAACTTGCATTTCATTGCTAAAGCAAAACCTTTAAGATAAACTACAGTGCACAACTTCAATATGATTCTAAGAACTCATTAATGCTGATACTGCAGGTGATATATTGATTTTTTTTTTTTAATAAAACCTCCCCCTCCTGCCAGAATACTGTTATACAGGAAAAAAAGCTACTCTCTACTTCATCAGTCTTTCAGATATGGTAAAAAAACCTCAACATACAAGAGTTTTTAGAGCAAGTAATCAATCTGCAAAATGTTATACATCAGTAATAAGGCATCCACTTTACAGCTGTTTAAACAAAAAAAGAAATAGTTGCCAAAATATATATTTTGGATCTGTGTAAACAAAGCTTATATCTATTGCTTCCATTCATTCAAAAAATATACACCCACATAGACTGAAAGTGATCTTGGTGCTATGAATTTTAAACTACTGTAATTTATCCAGATGTAATTTGAAGATACAAAACCCAAATAATTTTGAATTTAATATTTTGAAATATGTCAAAATTGTTGTTTTCCTTTGAAAAGAAAGTTAAAAATATACCCCCAAATTGATGCCATTTCACTGAATGAAGAAGAAAGTATTATGAAAATAAACATCCATCTGGTTTCCTAATAATAAATATAAAGACAGTTATTTTAACATACTGCAACACAGGAAGTATTACTATATTGACCTTAACATTCAATCAGTAGTTTTTAAAAATCTTTCCTCATTGAGGCTTGAATCTTCTACCTTGTCAGCTGTCCAACAACTTTTAACAGGGTTTTATTTTCTTGCTTCAATTGTTCATTTTCATCTTCTATATCATCTAGGTCCTGTGAAAGGAAAAGGGAAAATAAAATCAAACATTTTTCAGAACATAAACATAAACTCTCAATTAGTAGCTGCAAGAATTTAGCACCTTGGCTCTGATATCAAGAAGATATGGTGTATTGAAAGATGAGGAATTAGAGTTTCATAGTAGCTACCCTTAAATCTTCTAAAACCTGCATTTTTCCATCTGTTACCATAATTACAAAACATTAATATTATATTCCCATGTATAAGCACCTTTAAGTGGAAACATATAATCAAAACTGGAGCCACAGAAGGAATGAATGCAACAGGAAACCAAAATAGGACGGACGTGATTAGTTTATTGGCATATGCCTACAGTGTATTAGTCAGCTATTGCTTCTGCTCCCCAGACTGTGCTTGTCTGCAATAATTACACTTGCACATATGAATCACTACTTACTATGGCAATAAGGTTGGCTTTGTGTTCTAAATTAAATATAAAAAAATCAGGAAAAGTCCTGCTCACCCATTTTTCAATTTTCTATTAGAAAAAAGTTATGAGATATATTGTACCTTCTATCTAAACTGCTACCGAGTGCTTAAAATAGATTACTTCTATCCCAAATGTCCTTCCCTCTTCCACCAATGACTGTATTTAAACAGTTCCCATTTCACTTCTTGACTTCCTATCAAGTCTTTTCAAGTCTTCTAAGTGAAAAACAGTGAACTTGGCTGTTGCTATATGCAATACTTCAGTCAATATAGTTTTACTGTATGAAGAACATGAAAGAAACAGATCAAGAAATAAAAACTGAATAAAATAAAGGAGTGACCCCAGGGAGACCATTTTAAGGAGGAAAACGGCAGGCAGGCAGGCAAAGGAGACAGACCAGGATTGTGATCAGAGATTTTAGCTGCCTTTGCATTGAAGTCTGCAAATCCCTACTTGTCACCATGCTAAATTAAATATAAAACAATAGTAGGGAAAAATATTCTCTCTCTTCAACCTTTAATTTGTTAAATGGTATTTGACATAAGGAGCCTATTTCCTTGTATCTTTTTAGTGGGGTCATTCCAAAAGCGCACTTTGGAGACTTTAGAGACTTTTAAATTTGATATTATGATTAAAAAAGTCTCTTCAGTTTGCCAGTTAAAGTACAGATTTGGTGATTTGGCAATTGGTGCCCAAATCCATACTGCAATACCTTTGCAATTACTCTTTTGTTTTGGTAATGTGCAATAAAGAAATCACTAGTATAAACTTTTCTTTGCCTAACAGAAGTAATATTGCATCACAGCACGGATGGCTTCCAGGAACAGCATTTAACTATTCTGAAAGTTACAGATACAAGTGACTTAAACATCTACTCCTGCAAAAGTTATGATAGAGCAAGTCACTGTAATTACAGTTTATGATGTAATTGTGAGAAACCTACTTTGTTTTCTTTCTTGTGCAGTTCAGGTCAATAGCACAGCAAAGGGAAATAATTAGATGGAAGGGACAATACTTTTCCAATAAAATAATAATTTTTCAGTTCTGTATACATAATACTGTGTTTGAGCTTGCTGTTAACCTAGCCATTAGATGCTGATGACCTAATTAAAGCCTGCTTAAAGGGCTTTTGCTGCTTAAATGGCTTTTGTGTAAAAATATCTGAAATTTACTCAAAATGAAATACAAAGTTTGTGAAATGTCTACACTGCAAGAATAACATTCCAAAGATTACTCCAAGTAAGAGTTTCTTGAATATAAGCCAGTAATAATAACAAACTGCGTTTTAAATATCTATGGAAATAATGGGCTGATATGTGTTTTTTGCCAGTCTGGAATTTAAAGTTTCTTATTCAAAATTACAATTCTAATTTAATTTATATTTATTAGTAAAAAAGGGACGCAATGGCAGGAAGCTTGGGCTTCACATACCAAAGGAACCAGTGACTACACAACTGACATTAATTGGCTTGTAAATCCTCACTAACAGACTCCCTCCAAACACACATCTAACTATCGCATCTCAGCGAGGTCAGACATGACCAAGTGTAAACTAGTCGACAGTTGAACTTAGCTTAAAAATATTTAAATGTACTGAAATGCCTTTCTCTTCAGACAGTTGAGGCTTTTATAAACCAATTATGCCTTTCTTTTAAAAAAGGTGGTAGACATAATTTAAGCGGCTAATCTACTGGAACAAAGCCATTTATGGCAGAAAGCCTTTTCTGGTTCTCAATATGAATGTCATTCATGTTCTTTAAGTTTCTTTGTGATGCCCTGACAGGTCTCGGTAAAATATTTTTTCTTAAAGTAAAACATAAATTACTTAAAATGAGAAAAAGTCTGCCAAGAAGTTTTCAGAATTCTTGGAAAAAACATTTTTCAGGTGTAACATGAGATCTTTGCCAGTGAAGGATGCATCTGTGGACCACATGGACTGACTAAAACCTGTATAAGCATTTGTTTGAATGTAAGCCTTACCCATGCACAGCACTGAGCAGCCAGAAAGCTATGCAACACAACGGGCATCTTAAGAAGTTATTTAGGCTCTTTGAAATTATTTCCATGTCTGTGTAACCTAATATGCAATAACAGCACTTTTTGCTGAAGGGAAAAGACAGTACCCTGAACGTGTAGGTTAAATTTCAAGATCTCCATTGAGGTTCCTTACCAGCAAAGCTTTTAAAAGACTTCTCCATAAACTACGGAGAGTTTAGCTAGCAGAGCATCCCCTTATCTGAACAGAAGGCTGAAGATCACAACCATTTTTCCAAACTAAGCATCCAATTCTGATGGAGGTCTAAAGAATAGTGTTCTACAAAGAACAGATGGTTCTCAAAGTGCTGGCTCTCATGATCTCAGTTATGATGACAAACCTTAGGCAAATATAATGACTGCCACATTAACTTTCATGCACTTCTCTCATGAGAATGATATACAATTTCCCTACCTATTATTAATAATATATTAAGCTTTCTTCCTTCCAAATCCACATGGATAGCCACTATAAAAATCCAACAACTATTATAAAAGGAAGTAAAACCATATTTGTTTTAATGGAAGTATCATTTGGGACATGTTGGTCTCAGATTTTGATAAGAAAATCAGTTTTTACACTAGTCATAAAGTTAAAAGGCAGCTATTTCATTCTTAAGAAAAGCCAGTACATAAATACTCATACTGCAATAAAGCTACCAGATGACACTATGATAAATGCTGACCTGATGGAGAAAAAATTAAGAAAACTTTCTCTTCTGTATTTAAAGAGAGGCTACAAAGGAAGTAGTGATATGATGGCTTCATATATCTCACTGAAAGATATATTTTTAGTCATTTTAAAATAAAGAGGTTTTAAAATAAAGAATGTTTTTTGGAAGGACTAAATACTGTTTTATCTTTTCTTTTCACACAATAAGCAGAAATTGCCATCATACTTCAGTGCAGCCAAAGCACAGGCTCTGTTTGGCTTTACTATGCATGTTCAAAGATCGTCTCTATTTTGACATTTGATGGACTTTGTTGAGGACATCATCCTTCAGATACAGCAAGAAAAGAAACATTGTTTCTGGAACTCTTCTGGGTTCTTTTAGGTACCACCATGGTCCTAAATCACAAGCTTTCAGTGATTTTGATTCTTTTGATTTGTTGTTTCTGACCTCTGAGTCAGGAAGTCAGGTGTGACTGGCAGTATTAAGTAGAAGGAATGAACAGCTTCCTTGGCTATGGTAAGGCCATCAGCTTAGACGTCACAGATTCTTTGCAGAATGGAAGAATGCCATAAAGACCAATTCCCAATTAAAACAGAAACCTCCTCAAACAGACAATACTTATCTATCCTACACAGTAATTTCCAACTTTCTTTATAAAAAGAAATAAAAGATATGTATTTCTGAATGATCACAGAATCACAGAATCGCTGAGGTTGGAAGGGACCTCTGGAGATCATCTAGTCCAACCCCCCTGCTCAAGCAGGGTCACCTAGAGCACATTGCACAGGATTGCATCCAGGCATGTTTTGAATATCTCCAGAGAAGGAGACTCCACAACCTCTCTGGGCAACCTGTTCCAGTGCTCTGTCACCCTCACAGTGAAAAAGTTTTTCCTCATGTTCAGATGGAATTGTCTGTGTTTCAGTTTGTGCCTGTTGCCTCGCGTCCTGTCGCTTGGCACCACTGAAAAGAGTCTGGTCCCATCCTCTCGACACCCTCCCTTCAGATACTTGTACACATTGATAAGATCTCCTCCCAGCCTTCTCTTCTCCAGGCTAAACAGGCCCAGCTCTCTCAGCCTTTCCTCATAGGAGAGATGCTCCAGTCCCCTAATCATCTTTGTGGCCCTTCGCTGGACTTGCTCCAGCAGTGCCACATCCCTCTTGTACTGGGGAGCCCAGAACTGGACGCAGTACTCCAGATGTGGCCTCAGCAGGGCTGAGTAGAGGGGGAGGATCACCTCCCTCGACCTGCTGGCAACACTATGATAATCTTATCAAGCTCCTTTATTCATGTGCATTCTTCTGCAAACCTATGAACACGCTGTCCTACTTTGTTACAAATGAATAATGCAAAATGAAAAGTTTAGTACTACGCACACAGAATTATTGTCTCCTTTCATTGCTGGATTGACCAAAGCCAGTTCTGAATTTTTACAAGACGATCTGCATTAGATTAGTAGAAGCATATTCCCCTGGTATGTCCAGGCTCTGCACTTGACAGGCTCTGTCAAGGAGTGCAAGATAAGGTCAACTAATGTGTTTTAGAAAAGTGCTCCAGTTTGCCCTTAAAAATGGGCAAACTTGAACTTCTTAAAATTAGTCTTATACTAACTTTAAAGTTTCTCATCCTGTCCCACTCCCATGGATGCCTCACTCTTCTACCCCTCTTCTTCTGCCTACACACCTTGCATGAGTGCTGCTAGTTCACTCCCCTGCCCCATGTCTTGTTCTGCCTTTAGTTGGGGATGAACAATAGAGTATGAGAATATGTGTCAGAATATTAAGCACTTAGACACTCCAAAATCTTTTTAAGATTACCTAAACTATTACTACCAAATAGAATAGGATAAATTAAAATGAAATGAAAGCTATAACAACTTTGTCTGAAAAAAGTCCTGGGAAAAAATTTACTGAGAAAACTATCAAAAACTGAACTTAATTGCCTGGTATGCTATTTACTGAATAGGGAAAGAAAAGGTAGCAAATAACACATGCTTTTATAACCTTTTTCTACAAACACTTATAGCAACAGGAAATTCAGATACTCCAATCACACAGCTTCTAGAACTTTACCCATTAATGGTGATAAACAGAAGTCAAAATATAGTTTATTTATGCTTTTCCTGAAGGGTTAAACATGTACAAAATATGCTCTACTTAATTCTCTTCTGACCTTGTCCAGCAGATATGGGCTAGTAAAGAAGAGCACAGAGAATGCGGAGCCTTTTATTCTTTTTATATAGCACCACATAGAAAAATATAGGCTTACTCTGTTTAATAAATCAATTTCTTCCTTCAGCTTCACAATCAGCTCCTCTTTGTCCTGTGTAATCTTCATTAATCTCACATTTTCCTGTCTCTCCTTTGCAAGTTCCTAAAAAAGAACATGTACTGAAGTCCCAAATAGAATAGGTTGTTTGAAAAGAAACAGTTTTAAGTTACCACTATATTAAAAAAAAACAAAAAACACTTACCTGTAATTCCTTTTCTACAGGAAGTCAAGCCCACAAATACATTTCAAGGAGCTAATGAGTCACATGTCTAGGACAATATTTTACCCACAGTAAACCTGTGTGATAATTTCCAGAGATAATGTTTTAATTAATTTTCAACTTAAGCATGAATGCAAAATTGGATTGGGGCCCAAAAGAGAAATAAGTAAATTTAAGGTCCCAGCTTCCAAACTTGTTATATTGTATTTTTCTTTAGGATACAGAATTTTGTTTTAGATTGTGGTTAACAAGGAAATGAAGACTCACTGTAAGATCTGTGCATCTGAATGTGAGAAAAAAATGAAACATTTCACATGAGACATTTACACCTTAGGAATTCAACAAATCAGGACTCAGGATACTGAAAAAAAGCACTGAAATCTTCCTCTGTTTTCTGTGCTATTGGCAATTAAATTATTTTGGAGGGAAGCTGATTTGGAAGAGGTGATTATAGAGCATTTCACTCAAATCAGGCTTCCCTAAGTCTTAAAAAAAAAAAAGGTAATTTCTAAAGAATATGCTTTATTTTCATCCTTTCCAAAAATAAGGTCTATCTAAATTGTGTTAACTTAGCAACTTTCATCCATAAGGATTCAAAGATATTTGGGAAGTTACATACAAAAATCCATTTCAGAAGAAGAAAGAGAGGCTAGTAATAGATTACAGAGATGACATGTTTAGCAAAAACTGTTATAGGTGAAAAACTCAGCTTTAACATTATTACTTTTTCCCAAAATTGTTTATATGAAAAATTTCTAAAATAACGAAAATTTATTTTAAAAATGTATCATCTGAGTTGCTTAAGACTTCAATGAACAACCAGATAACAAATTTTATAACACTTCAGTACATTAAAATTTGCCAAACAAGAAGTAGATAAGGAGTACACTTGCTTATTTTCTGAACAATCAGTGAGCCAACCTATCTCCTCCCACTACTCCCCCAGAAGTTATTTGCACAGTGTTGGTGTGTTAAGAGATAAGTACGAGAAAGACACAGAACACAGCTGGCTCTAAGCATATTACCTTTACCTCAACTGTTCCTTGTTTATACACCAAATCAAAACTAAACATTTATGATGATTAAAAAGTTCATATTCTTCTCAGTCTAATTCTTTATACATTTTTGTAGCCAAAAGTATCTGTAGTTCAAGTATTTAGCACCACTTCTATATATTTTACTCAGCATTTCCCCACTGAGTTTGAAAGATACTTTATTTCAGAGGGATACTGCTTGGAAATAAGTTGGTACTTACTCTTTCAAGTTCCTCAATCCTCTTTTCCAAAGCATTACTTGGTACAGAATTCCCAGAAGAATTTGCATCCCTGCTGTATCTGCTATATGTTGTCCTGTCTGTTCGGGAATATCTGTTTGCAACATCTTCTTCTGGTGCATTAGGTGTGCTACAGAAATAAAGAAGAAAGCAGACACCCATACATTTAATAAAATGGTTGTGGTAGGAACAAATATAGACTGCTCTCCAAGGCACTCAGTAAGTAAGTCTAAACTGCAGAGCACTTATTTCACAGCTCTTGTGTTACCGAGAACTCACTGAATTCACTGCCTCAAAGAGTAACGCACTAGACTATCTCAAGATACAACCAATATCAATATCATTTCCTTATGACTGAATGTTGTAGCTTATAATTTTCCTAGAGCAACATTTCAGAGTACTCTGCCTGCTTTTTTCTCTATGAAACCTCTTCTTTTCTGGCCAGGGTAATTTAAGCAGCACATATGAATTTGCTGTAAAAAACCTTTAGATCATCTCTACCACTGAATCCCCACCAGAGAAGGTCAGCAACTCTTTTGCCTGATAATAATCTAAATCAAGATGAATTGATATTTGGGTTAAGGACATGACAGTTTTGAAGCCATATTTGATCTGAGTTATTGCAACTACACAGATCCATTCACTGAGTTATATTACCAGCTCTGAAGAGTTAGTGTTTCTTATTCTAGATTCCAGCATGAAAGAAATCTTATTTGCTTTACACACTTATTGGAGGTACTAATCTAAGAACACTGGAATTGTTTAATTCAGTGAAATATTCAGGAGACATATGACCTGAATCCTCAGAGAAAAACATTTGGCAAGTTCTCATCAACAGAGCAACTGGTTGTTTAGTACATTTTGTAAGTCTTCAGAAGAAGGTGGTGACCTGCTTTTCTGAACAGTGATTATGAAATTTAAACTAAGAGCTGTAGACAAAAGAAAATGTTGCTTTCTAGAAAGAATTTTAAAAAGGCTACCTAAAGGTCACCTTGAAACAGCTGCATTTCTGTGTTGCAAGGAACAGACCAAGAATATGAAACTCATCAATAGAACTTGATTAAAGCCAGGTTACTAGCACTGTGGGAGAAAACAGCACAAAGTATTTGGACTGATACACCTCAAATTAAAAGAAAAATTACCTATTCATCACTTCAGGATTAAGGAACATTCTTCTTGGATAAGGAAAGTTGGGAAGAACATCAGATATAAAAGCAGCCAAGAGCAAAAGCAATGAAAGAAAAGAAAGGGCTAAAGTTTGTGCTCTTACATTCAGTGAAATAATTACCTACTCAGCAGTTCTAGTACTCCCACATCCAGGTCAGGTGACTGACCTGAAGCTTATTAGGTATTAATGAAATAAAATGGAAAAATGTGCATGTGGTGTGCGACACCATGATTTTTGTTGGAAAATGTCAAAGTTCTAGGTAGTTACTGAGAAAGTCTCTCCCTAATGAAAATATTCTAATGTCATGGGGTTTTTTTGTGGGGTTGGGAGGACGAGGGAAAGTCCCCTCTCTGGATATCCAAAAGTCATCCATGAATCACATACGCAGTTCCAGCAGACAGCAGACTCCTTGACTGCACATCAATACCAAACTCCATGATCTGAGGAGGAGGACACAGCTCGTCAATGGCTTATGAGTTGTCCCAAGGAAGTAATATGCTCCCTGATTCCCTCCTCCTGTGACGCCCAGAAGCCAATTATGTGGTATCCCGCGTCACTGTATGAAAGAAATACACTGCAGAAGCCAAATCAAAAGGATGATGTCAGTATATAGGACTAACTGTAAAAACAGGGACCTATGAAGTTGCTGTCTAGAATCATTCACTGAAATGACAGAATGCTATGCTAAAAGCCTTGGGCGGACAAAGTATCTTCCTGCATGATCCCCAAAGACTGTCTTCCTAGTCTTTCTAAAGGGGGGGAGGGTAGAAGAAGGGCTTTTGAAAAAAACATCTTCAGTGAACATTATCCTTGACATAAGACAAATGGCTAAAGAACAACATCAATGTTGTTTAAAAGATAAATATCTTTTAGAAACATGAAAAGCTTTCAACACATGAATATTGTAATTACTGAAGATAAATTTTAGATGAAGTTTATCGCAAACATTATGTTCCACTCTTAAAAATAGAAATGGACCATTCAGGTTTAATTTATACAATAAATAGGATTACAGAATAATTCAGCTTAGAAGAAACATCAGGAGGTCTCTAGACCAACCGTTTGCTCAAAGAAGGGTCAGCTATGAGACCAGGTTGCTCAGAGAAAGCCCTTTATCCAGATGAGCCATGAAAACCTTTAGGATGGAGACAGCACGACTTTTTAGGGCAACCTGTTCCAATACTTGATGCCCTACCTAGTGAAAAAGCTTTTCCTTTTATCAAATTAGAGACTTTCATTTCAATTTCTGCCCTTTGTGTCTTGTCCTCCCACCATGCACAACTGTAAAGAGCCTGGCTCTGTCTTCTTGATAATTTCCTTGTAGGTACTGGAAGCCTGCTCATAGGTCCCTCTAAGTTTTCTCTTCTCCAGGCTAAACAAGCCTAATTCCCTCAGTCTCTCCTCATATGCCATGTGCTCCAGCCCCTGCACCATCTTGGTGGCTCTCTGCTGAACTTCCTCCAGATCAGTGTGCTTAATACAGGGGGGACCAAGACTGGATGCAGTATTCTAGATGCAGTCTAACAAGGAATAAAGGAAGATAAAAACTTCCCTCAATCTACTGGCTGTGCCTATTTCATACAGCTGAAGATGCTGTCAATCTTCTTTGCTGCTGGGTCACTGCTACCTTAAGTTCGGCTTGCTGTCTACCATAAATCCCAGCTTCTTTTCAGCAGAGCCGCTCTCCAGCCAGTCAGCCCCCCGCCTTTATCCTTGCTGGAGCTTCTTCTTTCCCAAGTACAGGACTTTGCATTGGTCCTTGCTGAATTTCATAATATTCCTGTCAGCCTGTTCCTCCAGCCTGACTAGGTCCATTTGAATGGCAGCCCTGCCTTCAACTGTGTTGACTGGTACCTCCAGTTTGGTGTCACCTGCAAACTTATTAGACTGCACTTCATTACCTCCTCCAAATGACTGATAAAGATGTTAAACATGACAGGTTCCAGAGTAGACCCTGTCATACTCCATTTGTGGCCGGCCATCAAGTACAGTTCCACAACCCTCTAAACCCAATCATCCAACAGCTGACACATCCAGCTGCCACCCACCTAGACCATAAAGTCCTAACTTGGATACAAGAATATTGTGGGAGACAATGTCAAAAACCTTGCTAAAGTCAAGGTAAGATACATCCATTGCTCTCCCCTCATCCACAAATCCAAACATTTTATCACAGAAGGCCATCAGCTTGGTCAGACATGATTTATTCTTGGTAAATCCATGCTGGTTGTTCCCATTCACCACCGTCTCTCTGTGCCCAGCACTGTGTTCCAACAGAATCATTTGCAAGATTTTATCGGGGTTGTCCTGTCTGTAGTTCCCTGAGTTGACCTTTTGGCATTTTCTGAAGATGGCTGCAATACTCTTCAGTCACTGGGAATCAGCCTGCACAACACTTCTAAATCCATCCTTTGTACTCTGTCCCTGCTTCCTGTACACTACCTTTCTGCCCTGGAGCTCCAGCATGGGTTCCCTCTTCAAACAGGCCAGCTTCCTGATACATCTTGTTTTCATGGTGCCAGGATGGACTGTTCTTGCTCTTAGAGGAGGTTGCCCCTAAAGTCTTGTCAGCTTTCCTGAGCTCCTTTGCCCTTCAGAGGTGCCTCCAATGGGACTCCACTTACCAGTTCCCTGAATAATCCAAAGTCTGATCTCATAATCTCTCTCTGCTACTTTCCTTCCTCATTCACCTCAGGACCTTCGACTCCATTATTTCATGGTCACTACAGCCAAGGCTGCCATTGATTATCATATCCCCAACCAGTTCTTGCTTGCTTGTGAATGGCAGATCCAGCTGTGTATCACTCCTGGTTGGCCCATCTAGTGCCTGTATCAACAAGTTATTAGCCTGACACACTCCAGAAATGTTCTGGATTGCTTGGGCTTCACCATGTTGCCCTTCCAGCAGACAGCAGAGAGACTGAAGCCCCTCAATTTGTTTAAAGAAAACTTCATCCCTGCTTCTCACTCTGATCAGGCGGCCTGTAACAAACTTCCACCACACTGTCACCACACTGGCCTCTCCTCTGATTCTGACCTGCAAGTTTTCAACCAACCTGTCATCTGTCCCATAGAAGAGCTTCCTCTATCTATTCTGCTCCTTTGCAAAGAAGGCAAACCCCCTCATCTTCTCTGCCTGTCTTCCTTGAAGAGCTTGTATCAATTGGTCCATCACAGTACTTCAGCTGTGCGAGTTGTCCCACCACACCCACACAGCTATTCTAGCAATTTGGTAGTCCTGTGAATGCATGAGGCACTCTAGTTCCTCCAGCTTACTTCCCAGGCTGCATTTGTGTACATACATTTAAAGAAAGTCTCCTTTCGCCATGTTTAATCATTTCTGAGTTCTCTCTTCTTCCTGCCACCCTGCATCATTTGCTTTCCACTCCTGTCCATCATTCTTCACTGAACTATGGGTTATAATCTCCCTCTCCTGTCATTCTTCCTTACCAGGCTGGCCAGCCTGTTAGCAAAGATGCTCTTGTCTCACTTCATCAGGTGAATCCTGTCTTTCCTCATCAGTCCTCAAAGAGGGGCTCATGGGTGAAAAAGCCAAATCCCTGTCTATGGCATCAGCTGCACCAAATACTGACCTGCAAGATAGGTCTAATATTTCCCAAGTTTTTTGCCTTCGTGGTCAGACTGAGGAGACCTCTCCATGTGTCATCCCTGCCCTTCTCCTGCGCCCACAGAGACGTGTAGTCATTCTTAATATACTCAAGGTCTCTCTTCACTTAAAGATACAGTATCAAATAGCATGCATCTCCACAGTGTTAGTATAACTCTCCATACAATAAATTGAGCTACCAATACATGTAAAAAGTTCCTATATATGTTAGAAAATAATTTCTTCCAGAAACTTCACCCCCACCCCCATATTCAGTAGTCCTGACCAGAAGTAACAGCTCACCTACCCAATAGTTTCTGCCTTTGGCTCCTACCCAAGAGCTTGGTACATAGGTTTGGCCTGTGTAGCTGATTAGTTTAAAATACAGATAACTTCTGTGTTTATATGTTTACACATCTGAGTGCATATTTGAAATGAAAAGCGAAATACAACTTTAATCCAAGTACACTACTTAGAAGAATACCTGGGCGATGCAGCTCTCATTATACTGGTAATCAACTCTAAATATGCATTTATATTTATCCTAGCTTATTTTTAAAGATTTAAAAGTTTTACAAATGGGGTACATTAAAAACCAAGCTAAACAATTCTATTTCAAAAAGGAAAGACTCGCAACAGAGTGTATACCAAAAGTCTTGTTAAACAGATGATAACACAAGGGAGGAAAAACAAGTATGTGTCCAAAATGTAAGAAGACTACACAAATCAACTGATTTTTCATGAACTATAGATATAGCCTTCTAAGGAATAGGAACAGAAGCCAAAGTGGGAAAGTTATGTGACCTAACATGTTAATTTTATGCCATTTCCACATATTTTTGGGGTGTACACTAATCTGTCATTGCTCAGCTGGTAGGCACTCCATCATTAACTAGTCATAACTTTTTTGCTTTAGAACATGTGTCTACTCCTTTAAAAGCACTCTAATGGAATCTTAAGAGATAAGCATTACCAGCTAATTAAAAAGAGCTTACGGAGGAAGTGGGATCATGTTCTCCATTATGATCATTATATATAAAAATATTGCTAATTTAAAAAATACGTATTAGAAGTCATGAATTCTCAAATTACAAATTTAATAGAGTGTTCTTCCCATAGCTATTTTCTTCCTAATAGCAATGGTATTTACCTTCAATGCACAGTCTCAGATATAATTAAGAGCAGCAGAACAGAATGCCTTGGGACCAGGCAGAAGGTAGTTACTTTCACTGTCCAATCCATCAAAAAAAATACCTTGACTTATATAATATACATCTAAATAGTCAAAGACAAAAAACTCTTGTTCAGTCTTCAAAGGATAACTCAAATGAGAAATCGCACAACTGAAAAGTATGTAATGGGTTTCTACAGTACTTAGAAAAAGAATGAAAAGTACCATGAGTATCCTTATAACATTTTCTTTAAAACATAGGAGAATATGTGATTAATGTATTCATTTAAGAGCCATGCATTTCACAACTCTAGAAAACCCCTGCTGACAATGTGCAAATCTAGAGGGATACAGTGCAAATCAAAAGCAGGCATATCTTGGCAAAAGAATGTCTTTTCATGGATATAAATATTGTTTTGCTCCAGCATGTGTGAAGTTTCCAAGGCACACTGACACAATTGTAAGGAATTTTGTAGCTTAATGTTATTACCATATTTAGCACTGTTTATTCTTCATCTAGAAGATTTAAAAAAAAAAACATTTCTAGGACCGGATATGCATGTTGCAACACAACATAAGAGAAATATTTTAGCTTAACTCTATAAATCCTAGATCATTTAGCTTTTTGAAAGATGTGTTGTTTCATGCTGTTAATGTCACAAGGTTAGACCACACAAAAATCCACTAAGCTTTTCCTCACTCAAAAATGATCCCTTTTGCCAATACTGGAATATCTCAACTCAGCTCCAGTGAGTGATCTTGGCAGGTGATCCTATGGGAAAGCTGAAAGAAAGAATAACTAGACAGGAAGGGTTTCATTAATACCGAAAATTAATTTTGTAATTATTCTGTATATTCCCTAAAACTTGCATTCAAAAACTTTCTCTTCTGTTCCACTGGGGAGAAGACCCTACTGAACATTTCTTTTCTTTCAGTATCAATAAGTACCGAAGGCACATATCACAGAAACTTCTAAGAAATTAGAGCGATTTAAAAATTTTTAAGGAGGCACTAGACCTTAATAGACCTTAACCTGTCATGAAGGAGTCTGACATATACATGGTTCATTATTTTGCTTTTTATAACCAACCAGTGGCCAAACATGCACAGCAGCAGCAAAAAGTACCATTTGAGATATGGTAGGTATATCTTTCACAAAGAACGGAATTTTAGTATTCTGAACAAACGTCATTTTATGAGCCCTAAACCCAGAAAAGAAAACTCAGTTAGAACAACATCATCACTGAACTTGTAGTCTACACTTAATTAAAAAAAAAAAAAAGTCCAGCCCAAGTTAGATATCTCTGTAGAAATGAGAATATAATTTCTAGATATATAATCTGTCTAAAGTGAAGAATTTTGCACACTGTTAAGAAAGGGAGTTGGTTTTATGCCTGATGATTTTATGGAACAAGAGTAGAACCTCAGAAAGCCTATGCTTTCCTTAAAAAAAAAAAAAAAGAAGTAGTGCATGCAACAGCAGAATGGTTTTAGCTTGACACTCTGCAAATGAAAACTTGCTTCTTCTGCTTCCTAACTGAATAAAAGTTTACTAACTTCAGATTTCAGCCTGCAGTCCACAGCTCCCTGGCATCTTACAGAAGGTAAGGAAAAAAAGCAAGCCTGTTGCCAGTAGGCTATCACAACCTCGTATTAAATGTTTATTCCCGTAATGGAATACTGAAAACAGAAAATGCTTTTGCAACTTAAGATGATTTGCTTTTAAATGTGTGTGTGGGGGGGGGGGGGTTGGCTGTATTTAAATAAAAATATTCTAGTGAAATTAACCTGCATCACAGTCTTTGACTACTCTTTTAGACAGAAAGTTTGGTTTTGGAATGATGTTCTAGTCATTTCCTTTAAAATAAAATAAAATTAGGTACCCACAAATGGGTCAAGTTTGAAGGCAATATTACAGAATGCTGGAATAAATCTTGCTCCTTCCAATGTCTCTTTGGCTCTTTCAGTGTTTTCCTGAAGCACTGTCCAAAAGCAATGGCACTTTCATCCAATTAAAGCTATCCAAGATTTCATTGATTTCAGCTACAGCATATTTACTTTCATTTCCAGGATCTTGTAACTACACTTGATTTGGAAAAATCCTAATTAATTATGCCACTTTGAAACCCAGCCAGTTGGTAATAGCTTCTTTGGAAGAATGAATAAAAGACTATTTCTAAATAGGCTATGTAGGACTTCTGTTATCTTGGACTGCTTAAGGTGGGTTCGTGGCATTCAGAGTTGAGCTAAGGAAAGGCAGTCATGTCTTCGCTGCAGCTGCACATGCCCAGCCTCCTCCACTTGTCCTGGCTTTGGCTTTCCAGTGGCTGAGCAGGAAGCCATTCGAGGAGCTGATCCAGCAAACCAGCAGCCCAGCAAAAGGAAGCGACTGACTTTCAGCTGGAGGGGCTGCCTGAAGCACCACCCTGTCCAACTGGCACAGCTGCTGTCACAAGGGACAGTGAGCCACTGCAGCAGGCTCAACTTAGACCATCGTAAACGTCTGTAGAAATGAACCCTAAGTGTTTCAGCTTCTTCATAACATCCCTATTGGCTGAAAAGGGTATACAACAGTCAAGAAATGTCAGAACAGATGTGCCCAATCTACTTGTGTGTCTCCAGAAACTTAATGGGCCTTGATTAACCTCTGTTCATTTCAAGTGTTCATTTCTGCACAATAATGGTTCTAATGACACATTTAAGCCCTTTTGTAATCTAAAAACATTGAGCAAGAATTTCAGCAAAGCTTTAACATTTCCTTCACAGCACTTCCATTTAGGACCTACTAATCTCTTATAGCTCATTTAACATTCATACAAGAGTTTAAAAATTAATTAGAGCACAATATAGTCCTTTGGAATTAGTGGGCAGAGTCTCTACCAGTTGAGCTTCATTTCAGTGTGCAGCACTATTCGAAAAGAGGAAAAAAAAAAAAAAGTCTGACATTTTGTCTGTGAGCCATACCATATCGTATTTGTTTCCAGTAATAAACAGAAATTACAAAAGGAACACACCCCTGAATCACTAAGAGATTTTAATCTACCTCCTTCTGTAAACTGATCCAGCCTGATCTGTCTGATCCATGAACCATGCAAAATCTTCTGAGTTATTTTAAATCCTGATTTGCCAGGGTTTATTTTTAATTTAAGACATTTTTAAAACATTTGCTTTGAGAAGCAAAATAGCTCCAAAGCTGGTAAACAGTCTTTAAAATAAGCTGTTAAAACAAATTCTCTGTAGTTATCAAAATATTCCTATGCCATATACTTACTTTTGCCATTACTTACTTTTTAGTACACAAAATATAAGAGAAACATAATATATGTTTGTATGTAAATTACACTCACATATTTCAATAAGCAGAACACACTGGTATCATTCACTTGTTTGAGAAATCAATGATGGCACGAACTATGGTGATAGCATCAGAATTGAATCAGAAAACCATATTTATTCAAGGCAATGTGCTTGTTGGTTTAAAACAACTACTCACAAAGCAGCACAAAAACTGGTAGACCCAGTTATAGTAATAGTAGCTTAGAATGGCCAAGGTGAGGCATATCATATTAAGAAAAGCTTAGCAAAAGATTAAAGATGAGGAAGTTGATATGGGCTCTTGCCGCAGAAAGATACTTACATGAAGATGTTTTAATCTCCTGTAGCTCACAGTCAGCACAGACGACGAGTCAGAGCTCTCCCAAATACGCTCAAAAATATGTCACGTACAAGCATAATACTGGAGAGTCTGGTAATGTTCTTAATAGATCTTAAAGGATCATCATAGATCACAATAGAGCCAGCACTTTCTTTTGAAAATATTTTATGCAGTTTTTCTTGCAACTACAAAGGAACTCCTAAAGAAATTTTTGGGGCGTGAGGAAATTTTTAAAGTAAATTCTGAAGAAAGACCACAATTTCAGATTAAGATCCCCATACCAAACTTTTATTTATTTTAGTGTATAAGGAGACAGACTCAGTTTGTCTGAACCAGCCAGCACAGAAGTAGAATAACACAACGGCAGCCAGCAGACTTCATTCGTAAACACGTCTTCTGGCCAGTGGGTATGCAGGGAAACATGGTCCTCAGAATGTCATATAAATGTTTAGCCATGAATTGCTGCATCCATATAAGGCAAAGTAGCTCGTATGTCTGATTAAATAGGTAGTAAATTCTGTGCAATTCCTTGAGCCTTGGAACATATTGTGAAGACTGCAATTCCACGAGAAGCACACAGCACAGATCTATCTTCTCTGCTCTTGGTAAATCTCTCTTCCCTTTTTAGGTCCAAGAGGCTGGGTATCTCAGCGCAGACATGAAAACAGTTGTACCGTAAGGGAAGGGGAAGCTACTAGAAGCCTGGGATGGCATCAGTAACCTAGGACTAGAAGTCAGAGGAAAACAGAAGATGGAGACAGAACAACAAAAAAAGAAATCATGAGAAAGAATAGAGAGAAGACAAGGACCTCAGTGGTTAAATATGAAGACATATGAGAAAGTGGGAGAGACAGGAAAGGGGGTCTAACCAAACTAGGAAATGGAAACCAGCGAGATGGAAGATGAACGCTGAGATGAAGAGCTGTCGCTTCTGGTGAGGAACAACTAGGGAAGAGGGAGAAATCAAACAACAAGTGGCAGGAGTAGTAAAGATGGAGGAAAAATGACCTGAAAATTTCTGACAAATAATGCATTCTTCCCTTGTGGTCCATAACAGAGCCAAAGATTTTAAGAAAATGTTGCCTTTTCTCTTTTGTCATCATATGCCTGTAAAGTCTAACAGAGTCTCTCTCTGTCTCTGAAGGTCATCCACAAAAATCTTGACCAACTGTTATTGAAGCAGCTCAAGTAACAGAGACTCTTAAATGGGACCTCAAAGTGGGTTGGAATTTGCTTTGCTATCAATTTGCTTTGAAAACCTAAGGAAGTACAACCAAAACTGTTAAAAGCACATTAAGCTGGACACTTAAAAGAGTCTTCAAGCAGTTTATGATCTTCAGCCTTTTAACATATACATTCTGTAAATAGCTGTAATCACATAACTACATTTTCTGTTTCCAGGGGACTTCTGCGGTATTTGGCACATAGGTCAGATCTACATTACAACGAATGAGAATTACTGTAGAGGAGGTTCTTTTCTCTAGGACCTCTACTTGTTGCAGAAGTTGGAAGAGGCAAATAAGCCAACAGTTTGCAAGAATAAGCAAGGACTTTTGTGATTAAAGTAGTTGAATATTGTCCACGGGTACCATGATGACCTCAAAGGAAAATAATAATTTGTTTTCAACATGAGGTTAGAAAACTATGCAATAAGTAAGATATAAGGCCACATACTGAACAAAATGTTGGACAGCAGCTCGCAGCAAGTATGATTCTTCCTGAATGTGATGCAAGTCCTGAGAGGAAGAGTTCATGAACAAAGAAGGTACATCATATATCTAAATAAATCAAACTGAATGAAGACTGCACAAACAAGTCTAATTTTAGCATTTCCTAGCTTTGGACTTTCCTATTTTTGCAATGCTAATCAGAAGAACTAGCTTATCTTCAAGTAAGTTAGGAATGTGTATGATTACTCAAACTTTTATATCATTATCCCCCATGCACACAACCAAGTTTTTGCATATGACATAGTATAGCACGTGAACACAGTAAAGGTAAAGGTTTACGAAAAGCCACAAAGTACTACGACACACAGCTAAGTATTCTGCAGATACAAATAGCATGGAAATTCTGCACAGGAACTGAACAGGAAGTGGAGACTGAACTAAAATGTGTCTGATTAATAAGAAACTAATCATGAAATTGTATAGATAATAAGGTCATGAAAATAAGTCTACACATGATTCAAAAAACCCTGCAGCAGTAAAAAGCATCACTAGACCATGTTTCTGAGAACCCAGGAGTATAAATACGGAAGACAGCATCATGGCACAAAAACAGAGTATTAAGCTTAAGCATAAAGGATGGATGAACAAGTCTAAGGGGTGGATTATACACTAGTGAAAAGTACATAACTGCAGGTGCTCTTTGCAACTACCTCTACAACCAGAAAATACATACAAATGAATAAAGCACCAACTCATTTTACTGAATATAGGATATCAAAAAGAGAATACACTTACGTGTTGAATAAAAATAATATTTAGACAAATGTCTTATTTCAGTTGACACATTTCATCTCCCATGTTACCATTAAATTTCTGCAATAATTGCGATGGCTGTGTCAATATTAATTCTATATGGGCAAAAATTTCATACTCTGGCCAGGTGCATTGAGAAATTTGAAAAGTTTTTCTGACTGATGAACTTGAGCCATGACCAGAGTAACACTTGGCTCAAAGACAGACAAGTAACAAGCAGAACAGGACACGCTGCATGGGCAGTATTCCCTAAAACTGATATAGAAGTACAACAGAAATCATATCAATTTATTTCAGTATTAGCATAGGAAGCAACAAAATTATGTTCCTATAGCAAACTTCAAATGATGGTGGTTCATATACCTTAATTATGAAACAGCTAGCTCCTGGTTATGTTAGTCAAAAATACCAAGTTAGATATTTACTTGGGAAACTGTTCTGCCCTAATAAGACCTAGCAAAATACCAGCTGAGTTTATTTTAAAATAGTAACATAACATAGCAGTTTGGGTAAGTTTGCTGTACCCCAAAATCAGGTTATAAATATACAGTAGTAGTACAATAGCCTGTACTACAAGCGCCCAGTATATTTAATCAGCTTTATTTCTGGCAGATCTAAATATGCAAACAGAATTTTAGAATGTGTCGAGTACAAAGATCTCATACCTTTTAAATCTGCTTGAAGCCGTCCTGGAGGAGTCCTAAAAGACACAGAAAAGAAAAACTAATTTATTCACATTTTTCTTTTATTTGTGCTTGAATAATGTTTTACCACCTCATAGAAAATGACACCTGCAGGACAAGAAAGCAAGATCCATTCCTCAAACAGCTGCTGTACAACTCAGTTTTGCAGTATTTTGCTGTTTGGAATAAATGGAATATTGTGATTATTGTAATCATGTTACTGCTTCTGAAACCAGCTCAGAACTCTTAAGGACAGCTTCTGGTTACATCTTTAAACATGCACTTTGATAGCTGCTTATCTGTTTGTCAAGGAGCAGCATAGCAAAACTGCTCTGGACTCTTTCAGCACCACTGCTGTCCTTCTGGCCTGAACAAAAATGGAAGCTGGCAGCTAGTATGGGATTGAGACCCAAATCAAGTTATTACACATGGATTGGCTCAGGGTAACTATTTATGGGTATGCTCTTTCTTTACTTTTCGGATTCCCATAATGCAGTAAGTGGATGGTTTTTCTGAGATTATTATTTTTTTTAATTTGAAAAATTCCATTATGCTCTTGTTCTGGCTCTGTAAAGATGGAAATGGAAACAAAAAGAGCAGCAAGAAAGACAGCACATTTATTCTGTTACACAGTCCGTAAAAAACCCTAATACACTATGTACAAATAAGAAATAGAAAACTCATATTGTATCCATAATGCTGTGATTGCAGGTCCTCCAAAAAATGTCTGATCACATGGAAAAGTTAAGACACGTTTCAGCTGATAAAAAGATGGCTCAGATTAGACAGGGTATGCCTACACATATTTTTAAGGATGTTGTTGCAAAGAGAACATGAAACAATTCTTTTTATTAGTCATAGACGAAATTTCCCCCAGCATCAGTGAGTACTAGGTAAAGGGTCAGGAACAAATATTCAAGGAGTTAATCAACTGAAAAAGATACCTAATGAACTGAAAATTTGCCACTACTGGAAAAATAATGGCAAAACATGAGATTCTGTCTATTTATGACACTAATTACAGACAAAGATATAATGAAGTCTCAAAACAAGATGCCGGAGAGATTCTGTCCTCTTTGGAAATCTTGGGAAACATTACACTATCTTCACTGATTAATGTCTTTGTAAGTAAAAGTTAATTAGAGAAAAAACTAGGATAAAAAGTATTATTTTATTATACAGAATAAGGTTGGCAAATTATTTTTATTATAGAAACAAAACTTGATCTTAAGCTGTATTTTTTATTTTATGGAGCATTTTCAACTTCTGCAATATGCGCTACACATTCCCCTTCCCTAACATAAGCAGAAGAACAATATCCAAAGTTGTTTAAGTCATGGAAGTTATTTAAAGAAGCCCACAAAGTGGTATAAAACTGCTGTTTTACCACTGGTAACTATTTTATCACTGATAACAACATCTGAAAAGTAGCAATTTACAGCTATGAAACAGCAACCTAATTTCACCTCTAAAAGGGCAAGGAAACAAAATTTTAAACTGTAACAATGGTATTTTTAAGGTTTACTAAGGATTATCCTTGAAAGGTCATGGCAATCGGGGGCGGTTCCTGAGAACTGGAAGGAAGCAAATGTCACTCCTGTCTTCAAGGACAGCAAAGGAGGAGGATCCAGGGAACTACAGGAAGGTCAGCCTCACTGCGATCCCTGGGAAGGTGATGGAGCAAATCCTCCTGGAAGCCATTTCAAAACATACTAAGGACATGAAGGTGACTGGCAGCAGTCAGCATGGATTTACGAAGGGGAGATCATGCCTGACCAACCTGACAGCCCTCTTCAATGAGATGGACGAGGGGAGAGCAGTGGATGCTGTTTATCTTGACTTTAGCAAGGCTTTCAACACTGTCTCCCATAATACCCTCACAGACAAACTGATGAAATACAGACTAAGTAAGCAGACAGTGAGGTGCACTTAAAGGTGACTGAAATGTGGGGCTCCAAGGGTTGTGATCAGTCCAGCTGGACACCAGTTGCTAGTGATGTACCCCAGGGATCGATACTGGGGCCAATACTGTCTAACATCTTCATTAATGACCTGGGTGATGGGACCGAGTACACCCTCAGCAAGTTTGCAGACAATACAAAACTGGGAGGAGTAGCTGATACATCAGATGGTTGTGCTGCCATTCAGAGCGTCCTCAAGAGCCTGGACAAATGGGCAGAGAGTAACCTCATGAAGTTCAACAATAGGAAATGCAAAGTCTTGCATCTGGGGAGGAATAACCCTTTGCCCCAGTACAGACTGGGGGCCGACCAGCTAGAGAGCAGTTTGGCAGGAAAGGAGCTGGGGATCCTGGTGGACAACAAGTTCAGCATGGGCTAGCAATAGGCCCTCATGGCAAAGGCGGCCAACAGCATCCTGGACTGCATTAGGCAGAGTGTTGCCAGCAGGCTGAGGGAGGTGATCCTTCCCCCCTACTCAGCACTGGTGAGGTGCATCTGGAGTGCTGTGTCCAGTGCTGGACTCCCCCATACAAGACAGACATGGACATACAGAAGCGAGTCCAGCAAAAGGCCACAAATATGATTAAGAGTTTGGAGCATCTGTCATACAAGGAGATACTGAGAGAGCTGGGACTGTTCAGTCTGGAGAAGATAAAGCTCAGAAGGGATCTATCAATGTGTATAAATACATGATGGGGGGAGCTTAAAAAAGACAGAGTTAGACTCAGTGGTGCCCAGTGACAGGATGAGAGGAATGGGCACAAAATGAAGTACATGAAATTCAACTTAAACACATGAAAAATCTTTTTTTTTTAACTATGAGGTCAAACACTGGAACAGATTGCCTAAAGAGGCAGTGAAGTTTCTAACCGCGGAGATATTTAAAACCTGACTGAATACAGTCCTGAACAACCTGCTCTAGTTGACCCTGCTTTGAGCAGAGAGGTTCGACGAGAGACCTCCTGAGATCCATTCCAACCTCAATGATTCTGTGATTCCAGTCTACGACACATCTCTATTAGCCTTTCAGTGCAGATCGGGACTGTCCTCTTGAAGTGAATATTCCAGTTGTCTCCACTTACTGTGGTCTAGTTCACATCATGAAGCCATCTCAGAATGAACAAACTAGATTCTTTTTGAATGAAATTAAACCAAAAGATGTGTTCCAGAAGTCATACTGCTCACAGGTGTTCACAAGATCAGAGACCTGGTCAAAATAAAAACCCCCAAATCAAGCATACTGAACACCTCAACGCCAGAAGTTTCACTCTGCAGAGTTGCTCCTACCATACCACACTACTTGATAATGTAGATGAAGTCTAAGATGGTTAACTTTTTAACCCCCACTTCATAGTGAATTATGTCAGTGAACTAAGTGATTAGTTGAAAGACGATGAACATACCAATAAAATTACCTTTCTTTACATCTATGTGTTGTATAAAAGTTCTTAGCAATCATTTAAAATGCCCTGCACTGTTCACTCATGATACTTAATGCAGTCTTCTAATACTGCTGCTAAAAACCTTTACCCCCAAACTATTACATACTTTCTTAAAGCAGTGACTCAACTATTTGGACCATGAACCAATTCCCAAAATTTTCTTGAGCAGTCATATTAAACATATCAAAAAGCACCTAACTTAAAGCACAGTGAAAGCAACAGGACTCCATGGGTCAGCTATCAAACCATGGTCTTTAAATCATAGTTTGGAAAACCCTTAAATATTTCTTATTTATAAAGTATCAGTAATATACTTGTGATCTGCAAAATACTAAAAAAGGAGAAACTATTTTGCCACAAGGCACAGAAATGTAGGAGTACTAAAGAGAGAATGTATGGGAATTCTACAGAAAGCAGTCACTTCTACATTTACTCTTTTAGTTAATTTCTTGGGGAAAAAAGCATATGATAAAAACTTTTTACTGAACTTTCCCCAAAATGGTCAGGTTTTTCAATATGCAGGTATATCACTGGTTTTTCTTCCTTTTTTCCAAAAGCAGCATCAGAAAGAAGCAAGGCTCAGGGACACAAAATAGAACTATTGATCTTACTGCTTCTCCTCCAGCTATTTCATTCCTCCCTTTGCACCAAGTCTGATGCTCAGACTATTCAATGGGCTGACTCTACCCAGTAACTCAGCAGAAAACTTTTTTGCTTGTATAATTTTCTCCTCGGTTAGTGAGCTGAATGAGTTCAAGGATCTGTTACAAGTCATAGAGCTGGTGTAAAGGTGGAAGGAAGAGAGGCCTACTTCTTTTGACACCACTGGGTGATTAGATTGACTCTCCCATCTCTAATTAAAGGCCATCTTTGCCACCTTTATATCCAAAAATTGGTAATTAAATTATATTACACTAAGGAATAAATGCTAATCATTTAACACTTGATTTGTATTAACAGAATATAGCAATTTATATCATTTCATTATAGTAAACTTTCATCTGTTTTTTTACAGAGGGGAAAGAGCAAAAAAAGGTAATTTTCAGATTAATTATTCAGATTTCAAGCTTCACTATGCTATTGTCTGACTTTTCCACCTGCATTATCCTCTCAGCTTAGTGAGTTAAGTGAACACAAACCTAACATCTAGCAGCTTCAGAGGATTTCATTCTTCCCTCTAACACTGCTATCTAGAGACCTGCCTATCTGAACTTTTACATATAGAGCTGCAGCCTTGATGCCTGCAGCCTTGATGGTATGGCCACGCTTCCTGGTGAACGTAAACCTCTGCACACAGCGAAAGGCAGAATTCACAAGCAAGGGAGAATTTGCACATGACCCTGCAGCCTAGGGCAGCACACATTCCCTAGCACAGGGAAATCCGTGCGTCTCGGTGCCTGTTCCCTATTCTAGACACCAAAAGGATGCAATTTATATATTGTATGCCCTCAAATTTGCCAAGATTTTTCCATACAGTAAATGCAAAACCAGGCAATTAAGCAATTTATATACATACACTTCTGCATTTACCTCAACAGAAAGCTTCTAAAAGTTTGGCAGTATTACTCAGAAAAGCCAGTTCTTAAGAAAGCTGGGAAAGCAAACAAATGCTCAGGAACAAAGTACATAGCAAATGAGATTATTCTTTGCTACAAATGACAGCCATTAAAACTAAAAAAGGAACTAATAGAATACTAATCTGTCCTTTTTAACAGATGATTCTATAGTGTTAGTGTTTTTTATTTTTATATTTAAAAATAGCTATGAACAAAAAGCTGAAAATATACAATAACCGATACATAAAACAACTACCTACAATTAACACTCTGATAACCAAATTAATTCCAAACTAACCATTCTTTAAGATGATGATGCAAGCACCAGTGAAATATATTATGTATCTCCGTTCTCATATTGTGAAAATTTATTCTATGTGTCGTCTTATTTATCCAAGGGTTGTTTTAGAAACAACTATAAGCAACACTGTGTGTCTGTCAAGCAAAAATGTCTTTAAACTTCCAAACTATTTGAAAACTCTTAAAATGAAGCAAACACCTCTTAGAATTTGAGACCTTGTCCCCTGCACCACTTTTGGAGGCAGAAGACAGGCGGAAAGGGAAGGAGAGGGAGGGAGGAGGGAGAATGGAGAGACATCTCTGTTCTGCAAAGAATGAAAAGCAGATGATTGGGCATGCATATAACTAGTATTTTATAAATCTGACGTATATTCCTTAATCTTGTTAAACTTTGAGCTTTAACCCATGTTTAAAACATCTAATAACTGTTATAAAAATGAACGATTTGTCAAAGTAACTACTTATGAGCAATGATTCATTTATTTGAAAGTCTCCCTTTTAAAAAAGGGAATCCTGTTAACTGTCTGGGGAAATTCTGAAGGAAATGTAATCAGTAAAGAAGTAACCCATAACAATTATGCTAGTGGTTTCCTTCATACTGGTGAAAAAATATTGTTCCCAAAGACATCTAATAACATTAGTTCTTCATGCAGGATTGTTGTCAAACACTACGGTTTCAATACAGCATTCAAAATGCACGCCTTTAAAATTACTCTTACTCTTTGAACATGATCTGTGACATCTTGCAATACCTTTTAACAATATATTCTACTGCTAATAATTTATGTGATCAAGCAGCCTTGCTCCCTCTCCATCTCAAGTGGGAGTTCAAGGTCACTGTACGCTGACACAAGTCAGCATTGCTCCAAAAAACCAGTCGTGCTCTTTTCCTCATGTCTACACAAGTGTTCGTGCAGCCACACGATAAAGCACAGGGGGAAGTGATCTGAATTAAAATAACCAAGGAAAAAACTCGAGGAGCTCCTTTATCTGATTCACCACACAGCCTAAAACTCACACCTGCACAAGGGAAAGGGAATGTGTAAGGGCAGAAAAGGCAGCTGAAACCATTTCTTTCAATGGAACTATTTACTGCCAGTTAAGTATCAGTCAAACTGGGATGTAAGCAACTTCTAGTAATTCCTCTCTCTGCTCCTGGCTCATCTTGGTATTTCATCTGGCCAATACGCAGATAACAAACAAACTGGTCATCTGGCTTTAAATAAATAGAGTTCTCTGTGTTTATAAGTGTCTGACAAAGATTTCTAGATGTTAAACCAAGCCTACCATTACAAATCCATTAGTTAAAATGAATTAACAAACATTGTTTTTAAACATGTACAAACTCTGGAGTGAACCGGACTATGAAAATGGTTCACTGCAATCCCCTGGAAGACTAAAGTTTCACAAACTAGTTAGTAGCAACAACCAAAGCAAATTGCCTGTATCAAATGAGGCTGCTGGGGTACACTGGTATGTACACTTGGGCATAGTACTTGCAGTGTTTTAGAGTTAGACTACACCAGTGTAAACTCAAACTACATCTGCATAATGGTATTCTTGCAACATGCAAGGTTAAATTTTAACCAAAATTAGGTCATCAAAACAATTTGTTTTTTCATATGTAATCCAAATACAGACTCCCCACAAAGTCTCCTATACGTTCTCCAAGATGCATGAGGATACAACTTCACTGCTTGGAGGAAGGAGACCTATTGCTAGGGTTTTTTGCCTTTTTTATATATCAAGGGATGGGAAGAACCTATCTCCAATCAGCCAATCAAGTTAACTCAAATCTCCTACATGAGTCAATTTTGATTAACTACATCTACTTACTTGTTACGTTCAGCACGATTTTACATTGCTATTTCTGCAGAAAGAGCAGTTACACACACACCTTCCACAGTGCGGACAAAGTTTCATTCAGATCCTAGAAGTGTGATAACATCTGATGCCTGACAACTAAAAGGCAATCTGATCCCATTACAAACCAGGGATAACTACCGGTGTGAAGAGTAGGAGAGGGAAGATTAAATGCACCACTCTTCCCCCACATCAAAGATTCCCCAAGAGAAAACAACTTTGAGGAGCAATACAGTCACAAAGGTACCATTTAATTTCCACTCCTAATTCTAAACTATTAAAAAATTGGGGGGGATGTTTTTCATGGAATGCAACGTTGATTTTATCTTGAATGGTAACGCTTTCATGACTGGCAGTAGGGGGAGTCTCCACTCATTATTTTCACTGAAACTGTATTTTTCAGAAGCACTCTAAGGTGCTTCCGAGCTTGTAAAAGTAGCAAGTTATATTAACGAACTACTTGTACCCTCTGTAGCTGTGCAATTTCCAGATCTCTACTTGGACAGAAGACTTGTACATACAAAAACATCCCAAAGGGTCCCTCCCCTTAGTCTCCTAGCTGCCAAGATTTTATATCTAAGATTCGTTACATTTCACTTTTTCCTGGTGTGGATTTCCTCGAGATGACCTTAAACACTCTTTACTTACCCAATAAATCTCTTTTATGAGCAGGCATTCTAAAAATGAGCTTTTATTTCTAAGACTGTTAGGAAAGCATGAAGTTATCACCACCTATTAATCAGTTACAAAATAAACTGTAACAGGAACCTGGTAAGATCAAACAAAAATACAAGCTGACCTACTGTTTTTAAATAGCCTCATGACATTTTTTCACATTTTGATCTTCCTCTGATTCCTACTCTTTCAAACTGGAACCAACACATTTTAAAAGGGCTTTGTTTAATTTATATCCAACTGGTCTTTTTAAAACATGCCATATGAATGAAACATAACAGAAGTAATAAAATTTTGAGCAAGAAAAGACAAGTCTATGTTCCAGAGATTAAAATTCAATTGTTAGAACTATTTTCATATAGCAACACGCAGAAACTTAACTCCAGATCAGCAATAAAGAACAGTCTCTTCTATGTGCAGCAGAAGATTTAGATGAATGGGACCTAAAAATGTTTCATAGGTGAAAAGGAGGATACAGTTTTTATATACAAGCTGAAGAGAGGAAATCTAAAGTTAATGGTCTCAAATTTCTTAAATTTCGAATTTCTGAATTGGTCGAATTCTTGATAACATCATCATGCCAGATAAGTTTCAGGAAGGCATTTATAGAAGTGGAAAGATAAAGGCATTACAGATCTATGCAAGGACAATACTTTCTTTAAGAAGGAAAGAATGAGAGAAAATCTAAAGGTAAGTTTCTTAAGTAATTAGATCAATCAATGTGTTTGCCTTCATGCATCTTTATCTGCCTTTATTTCTTCCTTTTCTATGTATTTGGAGTAATACCAAAGAGAAGATCTAAACAGAAGCCATTTTTTCAGACGCAGGTTACATAAGAATAATTTAGGACAGCACCACAAATTGCCGGTTCCTTAGACACAGCCTGTGAGTTTCCTGTGCCCTTTCACTGAGACCCATATGGAGTCCGCACAGCTCAAACAGATTCCAAGGAGTCTCTTCTACTTCTTGACGATGCTGCCCTTTGGGGGGAAAAGCTATTCACCTTTTTTCAAAGAGGAAAACTTCTAACAGTATGTAATTCCCCATCATCTGTGTGTGGTTCTCGACTGTGGATGAACAACGTCACAAGTAAAAACGTTGCAGTTCACTTTGCCTGGCACAGCAGAGCCCCAATTAAGAACTGCGTATCCAACCTGCCTGTAGGCAGAGCCTGCTCAGGTGCTGGCTTTACTTTTTGAGAAACTGGGAGCAATGAGGAACATCCATGCCTCTTCCCCAGATCTGCAAGGACCCAACGGTACCTATTAGCTCTGGCTCAGCCCCAGCCTCATCTGGCTCCTGCAGTGACCCAGGTGTCCCCACATGCAGCCTGCCCATGCACCACCCCCCCCAAACACAGCCATGTCCCCCTCTGGGCCCAAGGGACTGGAAAGCAGGGCTCAAAGGTACTCAGGTGCCTTGAGGAGGAACCAGCCAGACTGCAGGAAGGGCAGCAGCATTAACGCCTGCTGCACATGCACTCCCTCTGTCCTGAGATAAGGTAATATATTTGCACCATGCTCCCTGAAGTATTCTGCAGCACATGCATTATCCGTCTGAAACTGCCCCAGTGTATAAAATCCAGCTAACCCAATTGTCGATAAATCAAGAAAAGAATCAATATACTGGTAAATCAATCATTCAACCGTGGCATGGTTTTTAGGTCGGACTTATTCCACATTACGTAAGTATTATTTCAAAAATTGAATGTGTAATAAGCTTTTAATCTGTTCTTACGTAACTCCATAGTCTCAAAGGTAAGAATGTTTTGTATTAAGAAAAACTCTTTAGAACATGTAGGTTCATGATGGTTCTTTGCCTAAACAACAATATGAACTAAATTTAATGCACAATTTTCTGGCCAGTTTTATACAAATCAGTGGAGGATTTTTAAGTTTATCAGTTCTTTTAGTTCACCACTATCTCTTAATCAGCTTTAAAATAGATGTTTATATATTTATCACCTTTTGCTGTTAGATTGTAGCATATTGTTTTGATGTTGATTGACCAACATACACATTCATGCAATGTAGGTAAGACTATGTTATGGTTATAATGCCCTAAAAGTTTCAAAATTATTACATTTAACTTGTAAAGCAAATAAAATTGTTAATTACAGATGAAAATTTGCTCAGAAAAAGTAGACACTACCATGAAAGAAAAAAAGAAAATCATAAAAACTTTATTTACCCCTAATGATCGACCTGTATACTGAGATAGCCCCCAAAGGAGTGAGGAAAGAAAAGAAAAAAACAAATTTCAGTCAGGGAAAAGTTAAGTCTCCTCTTTTCCTGCTACAAGTGGACCTTAAAAATAATTTTAACATTGTCACCTACAACTTTTAGTTGTCTTTTCTTTATTCATTATTCTCCAACCCTCTACCCAAGCAAGTCAAGACCAAACAAACAGAAGATTCCAGGAGAAGTTGTTAGGCCATCTGAATGGAGAAAATAAGCTCCTATGAGAGCTAACTAGATCAAGCGGACTAGATCTGCAGCGATTCATTAATGGAGCAGAGTTGGAAAAACAGTCAGAAAGACAGTTATCAAATCCAATACATAACTTCCACGGATTGGTGTGGCACAGTAGCAAACTGAAAATGTAGCCTTCCTAGAATTCTCTCAAAAGAAAGGGAACTTGGAAATTTTTGCACAATTGCTCCTAAATCAGTCCTTCATAAGAAAATAAAGAATCAATACTGCTACCAAAACCCCGAAAAACACCTCCTACATGTAAGAAAAAAGCACAGGTATCTAAAACATCTAACTTGTCACTGAAATAACAGAATATTAAAAAAAAAAAAGAGAGAGAGAATTCAGATGAGCATTAATCTTCACAGCTCAGAGAAATGAAGATAATGTTTTCAGGCTGTCAAGTCTCAGAAGAGCTAGGCCATGATATCAAACTTACAGCAGACACAATGACAGTGAAAACAAACATTTATAGCAAGCATAACTACAAAATCCTGCATGGTACCATATAAAGAGCCACTTCACAATACACTGTGTGTGTTCAGACACACAAAAAGACAAAACACAATTTCCCCCAAAATATGGGGGATGGGATTCATCTCACACCCTGCACAGGATTTTAACATTTTCAACCTGATCTTACAGAGTCTTGAGCCACTTGCTGACTTGTCTACACAGTGCTTTGCAAACTGTGTCCTACAGAGACATAACTAATGATGATACCAACTGCATCCTCAGTGGAACCAAGTAAAAATAGTGAGCCATCCTTCCCACCTCTATTGGCGGTCGGTTCCATAAAAGAGATGGGAAAAGCTTTTGCCAGTGAGTTTACCAGCAGAACAAGGCTGAGAGCTTCTACAGATAAAAAAGTAAATGGAGGCAGACAAGCCAGAGACTCTTCTCCGGCTCCAAGGCCAGGTGACACAGACTGGCCATGTCTATGCTCCAAAGCGCTTGACTCTGGGGCTCCTCCATGCTCCATGTAGTGCCCCTAAGAAATAATAACCTGTCTGGTTTTTGTTTTGTTTTGTTTTTGCGAGCTAAAAGCTTCAGAACTAAGGTTAGGGCTGGATTGCACGAAGTGGTGTTTTCATACCATGAAACCAAGGTCTGTGCTGCATGCCCCTGAGTACAGAATAAGGGCATGCGGCTGGTTGTGAGAATGTAAAGGCTGCAGTGAAGTCCTAGGAGCACTACACAGGCAATCAAACCTGGTGCTTTGATGTCCATACTCCTGCAAGGACTCATTCATGGCACTTTATCCCACAAACAGTCCCTGGGTGTGATATAGGAGAACACTAGGCAGCATGAACCAAAATCATGCCAGAAAAGCTTGCTAATAATTAAGCCATAGGCACAATCAGCAGTGCAGTGTTTGAGCTCACACCTAGGTCCTGCTCTTTTTAGCAGTATAAATGTAGCCAAACAACACCAAATTCTGGCTTCCTCCTACCTCCTAAGCTGTCACATCTATTACACCAGACTAAATCATACAGAGAAGCAGATTCTTCCCCCATCCTCAACCCACTTCGAAAGTGGGATATGCAGCATCTAAACACAGAAGCACATATCAGTAGCTACCACTATGATATTCTGTAGCTTACTAAGAATAACATTAAGGCATGATCCATGTTATGAAAGCGTTTGACAACTATCGCTACGTCTATTTCTGTAGAGTCGCATAAATTTTTGCCCATCTTTCTGCAAGACTAAGTTTTCTCCCCCTCTACCTTACACGAGACATTCAGCGGGGATCCTTCTGGTCCCTGTAGTTTCTTACAGTACTATGTCATAAATTACACAATACACACGTAAAGAGGTCTTCACAGATCTCAGCAAACAAGCTTTGCTCAACTCCGTTAAGTGGATCTTCTCTCAAATAATTAAAAACTGACAGTAAACTGACTGGTATCATGACTGCTTCTGACAAGGCTCCCAGGACCGTCCCCCCCGCCAGTACCTACAACACCATTAACTGGGCTTCGGACTTGCTCCTGGCATGAGAACAGCATTAGCAAAAATTCTCTCTCTAGAACAGGATAGCAGAAAAGCTCAAGAATCAATACTATTACTGTATCTTACAGAAGCTTTTGACAATAGTCAAGCTGTGTCATTTATTTGTACAAGCAGATATGGCAGGAAAGGAAGTCCTTCCCTTTTCTTTTCAATAAGCTTGTATTTACCACAGGACTCTTCTTCCCACAGAAACCTCAGCTACCATGTATCACTACATAATCACTTTTTTTACTCAAGAATTTTAAGAGAAGACTGGGAGGAGATACCCAATTACACATCATTTTTGACAGCTGGACAGAATTTCCTTATTTACTCTTTGCAGATAAAAGAATCTTTTCAAACCGGCATCCAATTTAGCAGAGTTAAAAGCGAAGCCAGTGCAAAAAGAAAAGCATGTGGGAAAGAAAATGAATTCCTTCACATGAGGCCCCTGCTGATCAAAACATTAGTTGGGAATTTGAGAAACTGCCTGCTGTTCCTTCTGGCCATGTAAAAGCTCCAAACTGGTGTAGCACTAACTAGTGCACTAGCTTATGCAAGCCTGGAGCGTGTCTTCATGCCCTCAGCAGCGAAAGAAACAAATGGACTCATAGAGGCTACATAAGTAGCAGCAACATCTGCAGATGATGATGATAAGTATAACAAAGAAACCCAAAACATCTTAATTGAAGGCTCACAATCAAACTTAGAGAAACCACAACTAAGAAATCATAATATACACACATTGCTTCTCATTTGGCCCTTACAAGGATTAAAAAGTTCTTGAAAGAATAGACCATGCTGAAACTCCTGAAATTCCCACGCATAAGAGAGAATCTGAGATGGAAGTAAGAAGCCTCCACGCTGCCTTGCTGTCACAGATTCAGGCCTGATTCAGTTTTAGTTTTCATGCACTTCTCGAGATGAATACTTGTATATATGCACAGGCACTGGAAAACTATTATTCAATTATAAAAGACTTCACGGGCAAATTTACACGCTTCTTTATTGGGACTGAAATGCACTCCTGAAACAAAACTTGAAGTTTAAACCACTTAGCCACTGACGTACATGTCACTGAACACAGACATTAGAAAATGATCATCATTTGGTATTTCTTTCTGAAGAAATGCAAAGTTTGTCTGTCAACTGTAATCAAAGTTATGCTGACCAGCATTAGACACTGAACATAAATCAGGCCTGCCACAAACAAATGGAACGATTTCTCTCTCTGATCAGTCGTTATAAAGAGGAATGTTGATGGCTACATATTAGTATTTCTCTACAAAAGCAGAAGTCAGATAGCTTAAGGTGGAGATGCCCAACCTACAGTCTCAGGGCTACATGTGGCCTGCCAAAAAAATTCCTTGGGCTTGTAGCCTGTTCCCAGTCACCTGCTCCCCTTAGGTCTCACAGAAGTAACTGCCAGTTCTCAGCTTCCTTATTTTTCAGGAGAAAAAGGGACTGTGATTTCACTTGAAAGCATTTTTCAAAAGCAGCAGTATTAGGCAGTGCATGTATAATATAGTTGAATCAGATTTGCTGAGCATGGGCAGATCTTTCAGGAATGTAAGACTTACTGGGCAAGCATGGATCAGCAGCACGCCACATCACACCCACCCACATACTAAATCTGCTCACGTGAGAGGACAGAAGGAGAATTTTGGCAGCCACCTTACGCTGCCACTACAATGTCTATTACATGGCCCTTCCTGCTGAGAGATCCGGACTCCACTGTTTTAAAACTATGAGTTTCTATTACAAAAAAATTAACGAAAACCCAGCAATTCCATTTTTGCAAAACAACTCACTGGCTTTAAAGACTCCAATTATATTAGCCAAGACCCACTATGCAACATTATTACTCCTAAACTTAGAGAAGTTAGCATATTGATTATTTTAAAAGTTTCAATGTGGGGGTTTTCTTCAGTCTCCAATGCCATAGACAAAAGGCATTAGAAGAATATTAAAACTGCAAAGTCAACCAATTTAGGAAGTGGGAGAATGTGAATAACCTTGGCAGCTTTCGTGCAAATTCCTAGAACCATCTGCATCTTGATTTCATGACATCACGACACATTTTCCACAAGATCGCTTACGTATAATGCAAAGACAGAATGGTACTCAGTGAGCAGTGCCCAGTATTTTGCTTTTGCTTATTTTTCAAGAAGTGGCCACCATGCCTTATCTACTGCAATTAACATCCTCAACTGCTCTGAGTACATGTCCATATTAATACAGACACTTATGTGAGGGAATGATCATATATGACCATGGAAAGAGCACGTTCCTGTGTCCAGATTTTCTTTATACAAATCACAGGAATAATTTGGGTGTCCCAAGTCATGCCAAGCATTTCAGATGCAATTACATTAAAATAATTAAATGATCCTTTAATATTTAAGTAACATTGAATTTTAATTCTTTTTAACCCAAATTTATATGAATATGTTTAGATATAAAATAAAAATTAATTTCCTTATGAGCTCTTCTATTCTATTTACTATTACTGCCTAAGTGCTTTGTGAATACTAATGGCTGTTTTCATACCATCTCTGCGAGATGGGTCAGGTTAATTTTCCCCAACTATACACACAGAAAGCTGAGGCATAGAAAACCTAAGATCAGTAATATCCAGTAATTTAGCTGTCAGAGGCCTACAATCTGATTTTGCAGAATTATATACAACTTTAGATATTTAAACACAGCTCCTCCTAATTTGTTTATTTCTGTATTTTAAACTTTTACTCTTATTTTTTTAAACAATACCAATATTATAATCATGTTTTTATGTAAAATAATACTTGGCCTAGCAGCTCAAGTCTTAAGAGTAGTATTTTTTTTGGGGGGGGGGGGGGAAGTGTCTTGATACATTTGGGCGTACCCTGTAGCACAACTGAATTTCTGCCTATCATGAAAATTAACAGCAAGTAACATCATGAAAATATACTTATAAAAGATCAATTATTACTCTTGAATGCATGCACAGTTCTTTGCTTTGCCAGAGCTACATGAAAGCTAGATGCAAAACATCTTTGAAAAGCTGTGGTCCGATAGGTGAGAGTATCATTGCCACATACTCAGGATAATAACAGTACTTGCAAAATGATGCTGTATGACTTTATGCTGCAGTGCAAAATAAAAAGCCAATAAACACAAACTAGCCAGGTATAAACTGCAATTCAGGTTGAGAAGCTTTTCCGTCAGCGTATTTTTTGCATAAGATTCAAGTACAAAACTCTGGGGAAGCTTGTGTCAAGCAGGTTTTCACCCATTTCCTAATAGAGATGCATATAATATATAATAATTCAGTATACGTAATGTATATGTAATATGTAATATTTCAGTTCCCTGCCTTCCTAACAGTTTTTCACGCAGCTAAAAAGTCACTAGAGACTTTTATTCACTAACTTAATTTTATTTACTGCTTTCAGCATAGCTTATAAGGTGCCGCTACTAAACATTTACAGCTTTGTAATGGTGTACACAGCTGCTTCAGAAAATTTCAACATGTTGGATCACATGCAAAGTAGAGAATAATATTTAAACAGTTAGAACTGCAACACACTATTTCTGTGGAAATACCTTCAGACTGCATTCGTTTTGGAAATTGTCTGCAGTGTCTCAATGAAATGTTAAACTTATTCAAAACCAAAGGTTAAAAAAAGATCAGAAATGTTTTTCCTTTGATCTTCATATGTTCTTGTATGAGTTAAGACTAAACATACAAGTCATAACTAAATGGTCACACTAATAAAGCAAGCTTAGATGACTTGACCAGTTCACTACAAAAGCTAAGATGAACCCAATCTGCTGTGGAGGAATTTTACAGTTATATCATTAGGTGAATGCTGGTGATGTAGACAAGAATTTCATCCTATCCTCATCTTCAAACAATGAGAAAGACTCTTTTTAAGATACTGGGTAATTTCTACACTAAATAGAATGATTACCCAAACATCTATCACATCTATCATCTTTTTATTTGTGTTTGCTTTTGCAGAGAACATAAAATCCTGTGTTGCTGCTACAGGGAAGAGTAATAGCAACCCAAGAGGTAGCAATGCTCCTCTGCATGCATGTCAGTGTCGTGGGATGACAACTAGATCAATTTTTCCCTATGGTGTCTTGGATTGACAGCTCCACAGGAATTCTGTACTAAGGGCAAGCTTTAGCCTAATAATACAAATAATTTGAATTTATTTCAGGAAATGTGAAACAACATATAGTATATCAATAAACACAAGGTTCAATGCTACAAATAAAAAGAAAATTTGGTGTTGCAAATCTGTCTAGCATTGCTGACTGTGATGCAGTGTGGATGTTTAACTGTCTCGAATGTATCTTCTGATTTTGAATCCTGTATAAAATCATTTGATAAGATTCAAAATCGTAAAATTTCTTGGTTATACCATCACTGTTGCTTCAGAAGCCAAGAGTAATACAGAAACTCCAAGAAATGCCAACTACAATACCTGTACAAAAGAAACTTATGACTAGGACAAGATGACTGTTTACTAATTTCTATGTAAAGAGCCCAGAGGCCTTCAATAAGTTCCTGGGCTCCGCAGCACTTTATAATACACAAACAGGTACAGAAAAGCAGTAAGTATGGCTTAACAGAAAGTGTGAGTCATGTCTCCCATTGGAGTCCCAGGCTTCAGAGCTTCTGAGACTCAAAATTCCCCTGCCAGTTTCAGGCCAGCAGTACGACCACAGCAGTACAACCCCAAGAGCAGGTTTCTAGCAGATCACCGTAGAGAGATCTTTGTCAGTCATTCCAGACACAGAAGGTATTGGTAACTGTGACAGCTATGATCTGCAGTTTCTTAATTAGGACAGACAACTTTTGCTACTTTGTGAGACAGTAAGAAAGATACACATTCCCATTTTACAGCAGGATACTCTAAATTATTCTGATTTTTCTAAAACATTACCTTTCACTTGAAGGATTCAGAGTATTTATTTTGTAAAGGTTGAACCTCATTATCTAAGTGACTCACAGCTTCCCCTTTTCATGTTCACAGGCACAAAATTTGATATCTCATGCTATCTCTAATTTGATATCTATTTCCAAATACTGTGGTAGCAAAAAGCATTCTGATATATTTGGTCCAAGTCTGCTAGGGAAGAAAGACTGCAAGGAAAGAATTCCATTTGCCTTATTTCAGATGTCTACATCTGACCTAGTGAAACACCTTTATAATCACTTCTAGAATACAATAAATCCTATCCCAATGTCTAAAATATCTCTGAAGACCTCAGATGCCTTATTTTTTCTTGGTGTTCCTGTCTGTACACATTTATTCAGCTATTCCCACATCTTACACTTAAATGTCAAGCTGTTTGGAGCAAATGAAGTTCTCTGCTCTGTGTTCATACAGTGCCTGCCACAGCAACTGGCATTCACAGACATTGGAAATGAAAAGAGAAAGCAGAAAAGAAGGTAAGACAACATGAAGCAAAGGATTTCAATCTACTATCAGTGTATTGAGACTGAAAGTTGCGTATGATTATGGCATCTTTTCCAGAAAAACAGCCAGTCTTGATTTGAAGGCTTTTAAGGGATGGAAAATCTACACATTTATCCATCCAATTTCATGCACTGACAGATTATCCTACAAGTTAAAAAAAAAAAAAAAGGCATGCTTTGTTTTTAAGTTGAGCTTGATTTGCTTTAGGAATGCTTTTTTATCTCATTTTTCTTCCTAGAGAAAACCCTATCATGTTTCATCCCTCTGCAGATCACTAGAGCCAGAGTTGAGCCAATACTTGTGTTTCTTTCTTAACTAAAAAAAAAAGAAAAATGATATGCATGTCTCTCCCACTGCAAGGCTTTATTTTAGCTTTGGGATATCTTCTCAACCTTTCCCAATTCACTCTCCAATTTTCCAAAAAACACCACACAAAGAAATATAGAGACCACAACAGGGTATCATGCTCAGATATCACTTCTATCATGCTTCTAAATTTCATATGCATCAGCATATGAGTTACCTATTATCACTCAGGTATAACCCCAAGATGTTGAAGTTGTAATAGATCAAAAAAAGTCAATACAGTTCTCAGCAGGAGACAAACAGGCAAACAGAATATCAGGAATTGTCAGAGGAAAAAAAAAGAACAGAGAACAGAAAACACCATTATACTGCTCTACAGCTACATGCTGTATCTGAATCCTGAGCATACTCTTCAGTTCTGTTTCCTCATCCCAAATAAAACATAATCAAACTGGAAAAAAGTATGGAATGTAATTGAATGTCTTCTATAAAAGAAACAACTAAATAAAACAGAATTCTTCAGCCTAGAGAAGAGCCAGCTGAGAGGAGCTATGCTATATATCTCTTCCCTATGGCACTCACAACTACATAAAGAGGAAGCAGTCATTCCCTGTTTCTTCCTGTGGAAGATCTTGATGAAATTGCATGGAAATAGGTGGCAAATGACAGGTTCGACTCAAAAATGAAGCTTTAGAATTTTTTGCCATAGGCTATTCTGAATGTTAAATGCTTACACAAGTACATAAGAGAGTGGCCAAATTTCCATAACAAAGTGCATCCAAACTCATTAAATTCAGTAATGCCCGCTCTGGTTCAGGACATCCCACTGATGGTATAGAAAATATCACTACGTGCTTGCCCTGTCCCTACACTTTTCTCCCTAGGTATCTCTTTCACAGACAAGATGTGGGGCTAGATGCATCTGTGATCCAATACGTACAGCTGTGTTTGTACACGCTTGTAGGTAACAGAAGAGAATAAGACCAGCTAAGGAGAAAGAGGGCATGAAAGGAAAGAGACAGAACATTTGCCACAGGTAGCATGCAAGGGGGCACAAGTCAGGATTGTGCAAAAAAAGACACTTGTTTCTGAGGTCTTTGTTTTGTTAGTTGCAGAAGTTGAAGGATGCACAATGGATGAGACAAGTGACTGTGGGGAAGAGAATGAAGGATGACATAATTAAAGTAACAGAATACTATTTGGAAGAAGTTAACTTTACTTCTCCTACCTACAAAATCTGTATGGGATTCTGGGGAAGTACCAGTGATCATACTTGCAGGCAATCACTACCTGACTATTCCAAATTCTAGGGATCCTGATTTAAAAAAGCTATTAAAAGTTTACCTCCAACTGAATACTCTAAATCCAAGGATAATTTTCATTTCAGTCTCCAGGCCTCTCTTCCTCTTATCAAACCAGTGTTTTGTGAACATCAATACCTTTATCTTCAAAAACTCTACAGAAACGGACAGTTCTGTTGTCAGAACTAGATCTCAATAATGTTGAGTATGTGGTATGGAGTCTCAGACTCCGTTATTTATTGTAGTAATCTGACAACTCCCAAATTTCATGTTTGTTTCCATATAGTATATAACCTACTGTTAAGGAGTGCACAGAAGAAGGCAGCAAGAGTTTAAAAACTGAGTGATATATATCAAAAGAAGCAAGATCTCACCTGTAGTAAGTATGAGCCAGCTGCATCTGCAGTGGAACTCTCATTTTGTATTGTATTCTGCTGGGTAATAGCATCCTCCCTCTTTCGTTCCTTCTGTCCTGCTTCATCATCTTCATACTCATCTAGGCTCTAAAACCAAAAATATTCAGTTACAAAACTGCATTTGTATTCTACTTTGCATGCTTCACATATTTCATAAAATCCACGCATCAGTGAATTAGTATTTCCAAAGATTAATTTTATGTTTCAGAAAAGTTTAATTAATGTTTGTTTTCTGATGTTTACTGATATCTTCAGGTACAAGAATAAAGTCTGACAGTTACTTGCTTTTTCTTAATCACAAAAAAAGAAATAATCAAATCAAGATCCAACTGGACAAAGCCCTGAGCAACATGGTCTGAGTTCAGTACTAAGTCTGCTCTGAGCAAGAGCCTGCATTACACCCAAGGTCCCTTCGCTTTCATGATTCTAAGATCCCATTTGATTCTAAGATCTAAGATCCCAGGGCAATCCCATTTGTCATAAGCAATATTTTTAGCTCTACGTTAATAGAACTTGAGGAAGCATAGAAAGGAAGGAAGTTAATTGTACTCTTAACTTTGTTAAGAGTACTCTTAACTTTGTTAACTTTGTACTCTTAACTTTGTTAACTTTGTTAAGTTAATTGTACTCTTAACTGACCTTTTTTGACACAGTGGCATCTGCTAAGATGCAAGCATCTGTTTGAATCATCCACCTTAATTTTGCTTTCGTAATTTTGGGGTTTTGTCTTTGAAAATTTACTATTTAAAATTAGTCATTTTTAAATTAGCTGAACAGTCTCATTAATTACTAATAATTTACACTAACATAGAACTTTCTGGCTTTTCATCATAAATGTTTTGTATCAGATTTACTGAAATATTTGATTCAAAAGGATTACATTTCTAAAGCAGTGACACATGAGAGACAGAGCAAAATAAATAAATAAACTGAACAACATTGCACCTGTGCTAGCTCAAAGTCAGGCTGAGGCCAGGGTAGATCAGTGAGGGCTCAGTTACCTTAGGTAACCTCAGTTACCTTAGACTAAGTCAGCTATGCATCTTGTTTTATTAGTTTAATTTACACTACAAAAAGAAAAACTACGATCTTGTATTTCGAAGACCAACTTGAAGCAGACACAAAGATTCAAAAAAATTTGCCCTAACATTACAAGCTGTTTGCTAGCACTCTGCTTTAAAACAATATGCGAGGCCTACTTACAAAAAACATGGGTAACTAACCCCGACTTAGACTAAGACATTAGAAAAAGCTGCTAGATGACCGCACGGCAGCTTGAGAAGTAGAGAAGGTAAATTACCCTGTTCCACAGGGCTATAACAGAAGGAAGGTGAATGCCAAAGGATTTTCATAGAAGTTTCTAATGCACAAAGAAAAAAAAAAATCAATATTCTGGGGCTTTTATACTGACAATCTTTAGCATCATCTTATCCAGAGGACACAAGAATTGTCACAAGCATATAATGCGAGCACTGCGATACACTATTTTGGAAAAGAAAAACAGTGTTATTTACTGACTAAAAATCACACTAGCATATAAAAAACTAACAAATGGCTGCTCCAGAGCAAATATTATGGTGATAGAAGTGCTGGAAAACTGGTAAAATTGAAAAGTTTATGTTTTCAAAAGCAAACTTAAATTACCTGAATAAAGGCCATTTAAATTCTCTACAGCACCACCCATAGCAGAATCCTAGTGCAATTTCACCAGGCTATTTTAATTAACTTTTTAATGCAATCACTGTATAACTGTATACTTTTTTCTCTAAGAAAAGGCATAATGAAAGAGTATTATAGCTGAACCATTACACACTCAAAAACCTTTTCAAGAAGTTGTAATTTCAAATTAAAAATTATAAATCAAAAATATTTCATTTGGTTCTCTCAGATGCATTATTAAAGAAGAGTTTAAATACTGTAACAGCACATTCTAGGAGCCAATCTTTAAATCAATATCCTCCATCTTTTATACACTGTAAAGGTTAAAAAATTTGGTAACATACACTGAATTTCTGTCCTAATTTATCTCATTATCCTAATAACCCATTCTGAAGCAACAAAATAAAAAATTGCAAATCTAAGCCTCTGCTGCAAGAAGAAGTGGATTGATCTTTGGCTCTTACGAAGCCAGACTTTTTCAAAAAGAACTATGAGGCTCACGAAAGATATCTCACAAAAATTAAGATTAATGTCATGCAGGGGATGAATGATATTCTATTAGAAAAATAGAAAAACTTGTGGATTGTTCTTCCAGTCTCCATGATGTTCACATAAGAGAATGAGGATCCCAGACACACTCAAAGGAAAGATACAGTTTGACATGAGTTTGGAAGAGCAACCTCTAATAAATTTAAGAGAAAACTGATTGGAAAAAGTAGAGAGCAACAATCTTCAGAGACGTCAAATAAGCTTTGCATTTCCAAGGATCAGCATCTTTAAAGGAAAGCGTAAAGCTCAAAGTTCAACACTGTAGGTACAAAAAAATCATCTTTTTAAGAAATAAGTAGACAAGGTGCTTCTTAATTCACAAATTTTCTCCTTCGGATACACACTTTCATACATTTTCTACAGACCACAAACATTTCACAGAAATATTTTTTCTCTGAATACTACTAGGTCTGTGAGGAAGAATAATTTTCTATCTTTTGATACAAGATCACCTGCTACTTATATACTTAGCAGTTTTGGACGGGTATGAAATGTCATTATCTGATATGAGATTTCCAGCTGTAAAATTTTACACGAAGTGTTTTTGGGTAGGGACTTGTTTAGGGATATGCGTTCCCACCCTCTCTTATTCTCAAGAAGGCCAAAGAGCACAGAGGACTGACACTCAATGCCACCAAAAGGTATTAAAACCCCCAAACAATTACTAGTTACAGGCTTTCTTCCCAAGCAAGGAACAGGTAAGGAAAGGAACAGATTCAGGTAAGCCTAATTTGGAGGACATAACCTCTACTTTGAAGATTATCAGGGCTTGCTCCCCCTCACATTTACGCCACTGGAGCAGGCCCTCTGGACTGGCTGGGGCTAAAACAGTTTTGAGTTGCGACCCACAGAAGGATTGGGTTTTTATTTCTTGCTACAGATGACATACAAGAGCCATGGACAGGTTGTTCCTCACTATTTGCAGCTGATGTGAAATATTTGAGTGGGATTGCCAACGCCTTCCCGCCATAAAGCAAATTACTTAGTACCTGACAAAACCGTCTGCGGTTTCCCGACTGAAAATGTTCCATTTCCACACATAGACACATGCACACACAAATTTAAACAAGCTCCATGAAATGCTAGCTGAGGACAAGTTAGCATTACCATAATTATGGAATTTTAAGATTTTACAACTTATTATTAAAGTTATCATAAGATTTTTGTTTTAATAATCATTAACCTTAACACAGAACTCCACATTTCTTTGACTCATAATGAAATATTGCTTCCAGTACGCAAAACAACACTTTACATTCAATATTGTGTTATACTGTTCTCCAACAACTTCAGTTAATTAGCAATCTTAACACTGCTTATAGGGCTGACTTTTAGAGTAATAAAAATCAATGAAGAGACAAGTTTCAACTGGCAAATTTTAAACAGTTTAAAAATTTAAAATGTAGAAAGTGTTGTTACACACTTTAAAAAATGTTTTGTTCAAATTACCCTACAGCTGAAACTGCCTCAACCCATATGACATTTCAGTCAGAGGGACTACTGCTTTGCTTACGTTCCAGCCTTCTCTCAAATACATCACTCTGCTTCATCAAGTAGTTTCATGTCATTGAAAAAAATACAAATACGATAATTATTTTCTCTGTCAGCAGCATCACAGAAATGGACTTGTAACCACCAAGGTGTAATTCTGACATATTATATAATTCTCCCTGTCCATTCCCTTCCCCCTGCTTTTTTATTTTGCTGTGAGGCACATACCACTTCAGATCCTCATTTGCCATTAAAATCAGCTGAGTTGCTGTACAGCAGATATTCAGTGTGACATTCCCACATCTGATCTTAATATAAGGAATCCACAGAAATTCTTTAGGTTTTCTAGCATTTCAGTAAATGTTTGAAGCTATAGCATAAACATTTTTCTGTAAACCTCTAGTATGGCAAATACAGGCAGAATAAGATGCTTTCAAAAGAATCGGAATGATGAAGAAAACAGCCACAAAGATACCCCTACATTCCAGCCTGCAGTTTAAGGAGACATTGTACAAAAAACATTTTTAATGATTCACTGGGTCACTTCCTATAAATATTTGTGTATTGCTAAGAAAAAAAGGGGGGAGGGGAGGGAAAGTGTCTTTTCCATCAGTTTCTAAATGCCGCGACACAGCTACTCACTCCACAAGAAAATTCTGCTGGTTCAAAATGTCACCACCGCCCTCCCTCCATCCACTTGTTTTCGCCTCCCAGTTCTGTGGGCAGGGCAGATATCTAAGAGCTTCACAATTCATATCTTGAAAAAATCAGTCACGTTAAGTTTCAACAGTTTTAACGAGCCTTGTTGATTTTGCCTGAAACACATGCAAGCCTATGTGAACTATTCCTTTTGCAGAAGCCTGGGGACGGAGCCTTCAGCTTTTGAGGAATGATGAGCACTCGCGATAATGGCATATTTAACCAGTAGGGCAGGATGTGCAAGCAGATTTGGACTTCCAGTCAAACACGATCAGTTTGTGTTCAACATCACATTTGAGCAATAAATAGGAATCTCCACCACATAAGCACCACTAATTATTTTGATATTTCTTTAGCTTCTTAAACATGCTGACAACTTAGGAGAGGAAATAAATCTCGGTTTCTTCTCCCCGCCCCCAAACTGCTTAGAACAATTTAAAAAATCAATCTTATAGCAAGGACATTTCTGTATGTAGTAAATATTTAAAACACACTATCACAGCTTGATAACATTCAAGATGATGGAAAAGTGCTGAGGTTTCTACTAAATTTAAAAAATTCTGAGAAACTTCCATAGTAAAAAAACAAGACAAGGTGTAAGAATTTCTTTTTATTCTGAAAAAATTTCAGCAAGCAATTAACTACAATGAAATGCAGTTTGGGAATCAACATCATTTATCCCTCAACTGACCATTCAGAAAAGCTTAAAAAAGTTATCTACAAATACAGGAAGACTACTTTACACACTGTTTCTTTACAATCACTTAGTGCAGCACTGAGAACCAAACGTTTTCTGTCTTTATCATACATGTCTCTGGTATCTGTTAAATACTGTTTTCCTACATGTTTGGAAGGGACTTTGAACAGGCACAGTACCAAACCTTTCCCTAATCACCCTCCCCCAAACACATACATCACACAAAACAAGTAAAAATACCAAACAGATGGTACCTTTCCCCTTCAGCTCACTTGAATGCTGTCCTTTTCTCACCCAAGATAAGAACTTAGAAGTGCACGCTTTGTATACTTATAGTGCAGAGTAAATACAATTTGCATTTTTTTCAACAGGGTACATTTAAAAATGTGCTTAGAAATGTTTCTGGAAAAAAAAAAAGACTGATTTGTCTGTCTTAGAGCAAAATAGCAAAGTATTTGGAATTCTTTAAAGCTTTAAATAAAACATCAATTACATCAACACCAAAATGTCAATTATCCCTGCATTATAAAAACAAAAAGCAGCTATGTTTGCAGTTTGTTATTCAGCAAAATACAGTTTGGCCACCACTGTCTTCAAACATACCACAAGAACGAGTTCTAAAGTCAGATGTTTAACTTCAACTAATCACCAAAAAATCCCTTATTGCAAAGCTTGTCATGAATGATTGGTGGAAATGCACAATTTAACTACTTAGTACGTGGTATTAATATTATTAAGTCACTGAGTAAAATGTCAGAGATACAAGAGAAACTGGAAAAAACAAGCTATCTAGCATTATTTAAATCTTTCTAGAAAGGAGAAGAATGTAACAGAAGAAAATATGAATTTTAAATTCATTTTTAATTTTTAATTCATTTCAAAATTTAAATTCATATTTTCATATAAAATAAAGAAGAAAATATGGATTTGCAAGCTATCAAGCACCAAACTATTTAATGGTACACACACAAAGTTAACACGTTGGGTCTTTTCAGACTGATCACCATCTAAGAACAGAAGTACCAAACAACAGAATTGACAAGATCTCCATACATAAAAATCAAACTGCTGATGCCCATTCCATGAGGAAATTATTATATAAACAGATGTAGGTCCTTCACTTATCCAAAGAAAAAGTATCAATGCTTTGCACTTAAATACATACATACACACACACATGCACGCACACACGCACATATATATACACGCCAACAGAAAATAAAGAGGCTAGGAGAAAAGCAGCCAAATACTCCACTTCTGAAGCATAAGATAAGGAGACAGTTCCACCCTGCATCACCTCCAGAACTTCAGGGCCAAAACTTCAAACATAGCAGAGCTCTAAATGCTAGTGGAGCAAAATTAAACACCCACCTCCTTTTTGAAATTCTGCACACTGCTCTTCTTACCTACATGTTCTAAAAATCCTTGCTCTGACAACACATATACCATCACGTTTTCTGTTTTCTGCTGCTAGTTTACATCTGTGACTGATATAAAATTAGTGCAGACTGTATTTTGTACCCAGGAAACACTATTAGCATTGAACACTCAAATCTAAGAGTTATGGGAATGTTCCCAAAAACACACAAACCAGAACAAACAAATAAAAAACATAATTTTGTTCTGAACTGAAGTCAATCACCAAAACCAGCTCCTTAGCCTCCTGAACAACATCCTCAAATGATGCATCCTACCTAACATGATGATGTCAAATGAGTGGCTAAGCAGAAGAAACCAGGCAAATCTTTGCTTGTTAAGGCCAGGAGGAAGAGAAGTGTTAAGGATGTTTGTACCATTCATGGAAGGAACATTTCACAATTTGCATCATGCTATACATGTGAAGAAACACTGCACTTTGGCAACAGTTAAAGGTTGCAAGAATTGGGAGGAAAGCTTTTCCTGGATATATTTAAAAAGAAAGTCTTAAATTAGCATCATAAGCTTCTACAGACTCAGTGTCCACCTGCAGTATTTCTCCTCTAAAACTTGCTCCTGTTCAGCCTCACTGGTATTAGAGATACGTAAACTGTCTGCAACTGGAGCAGTTTAGCCACTGGAGCCATGGGTAAACAAAAGCCACTCAACAACCAGTCAGACTGAGTAACCACCATCTTGCTGACTTCCACTGCCATGCGCTTCTGCCAAAACTAAGCAAATGGAAACAATGGTCCAAATCAGAGAAATATGCATCTTCATGTAAATAAAGACCAAGCACATGAAGCACCCTTCTCTTTAAAGCTAGAAGAGCAATGAGAGAAACAAATCTTGGAGAAGATTAGCATATTGTTTTCAAAATAGAAGTTTTCCTTTTAATATAGTAATATAGAAGTAATATAGAAGATTTCTATTCCTGTTTTCTTCCCTTACTTAAATACAGTACTTCTAAAAATAAAATAAGAAAGATGAGACCAGCATTTGAGGAATGGTTTGAAAGGAGATCAAACAGGTTATTCACTGAATATCAAGTTGCATTTAAAACTGCTTTTTAAAAATGAAGCACAGTACTTTCATAGGTTTCTTCTCTCTGGCTTAATGGGCTAATGCTCAGTTTTCTTTTTCTACCCAACTGAATCTCATTCAGTGTTCACACATAATGGATGTGGGACTGGTCACACTAACCAAAGCCAAACAGGCTGCTGACAATGAAGTGAATATTGACAAGTCATGACAAAAGATTTAGAGCCACAATCAAACCCAAAGGAAAAAGTAAACTTCTGCATAATGCTTTTTTGAGAGTTGTACTGCATTTCTAATTTGGGAGTGAGATCTCTTGAATCCTTAGAAAAACTGATAAAAATACCAACTAGTTTTTCTGCTCTCCCCGTTGTTTCCTTTTGAGTCATACTACAAGTAGCTATTTTCAATGGAGACATATAAGGATTCCACACTTAGCTGTGGAGCAGAAAGGGAGAGGAAGTACAGAAAAAGCCCATTAAAGAGGCTAGGCACTCAGCTGGACAGCAACTGCGGGATTTGACTCTAAAGGCAATAAACACAAACACTTTCAAAGCTCCTGACACTGACATCAGGAAGAGAAAGAAAATACTAAGGAAAGTCATGCAGGCATGACAAAGCACATCTATACTGCACACATCTGCTAAGATAGCAATACCACAACCATTTAAAAGTTTCTTCTGCAGTGAATATTGGAACTATTTCTTGGGAAAGCACCTTATACCTACAAGTTAACCCTAACAATAATACTGTCAAGCTGGTTCCCAACTTAGAGTTCTGAAATCACACTTGAGCTCTGCAATTTGGAAGGAAGACCTCTTCCTTAGGGGCTGCAGACAGCTTCTTTGTATAAATGCTCCTATCAGTGGAAATCCAAAGTTCCTGATGGAAACCCAGTCCAGGTTCTCATAGTGCAATCCCATGTCCTAACAGAAAGAAGGTCTTCCATCACTGATATTTGTATCCCAGCTTCTTATGGAAACAGGGCTCAGAAATCACATTTCCTTTGTCCCCATGGTTTTTGAAGTCACCTATGCCAGAGGGAGGGGTCTTGCAAATAGCATTAATATTAATAATAACTTAATATCTCAAAGATATGAAGGTTGCACACATTTTTTGAAAATTAGCAGTTTAGTAACGGTGAAAGATGCAGATTAGCTACCAAGTAATTCAACAGATAAACAAAATAAGGCAGTTCAGTTAGCCTTCCACCTGAGCAGTCAACACTGAACTAGCTCAGCAGGCCTTTGACTCTTCCCATTCAAAGACCATGAGGAACTGAGGGAACTGCAGTATTGATTTAGGGATGGAGTGAGGCAGAGAAAGTGTAGGAGGACAGAAAGAGCAGTGGAAAGAATAATAGAAAAAAATATAACTAACTCTTGGAGCTATGCAACTGAAGTGAGACTAAGAGCAGCAAGAATAAGCAAGCAGCAAAGGACACTTCTGTTTCTATTGCTCTGAGAAGCAAAACTACACATTACACTTTTGCTTGATCTTTCTGCCACTGTCAGAGCAATCTAGTTTCCTCTGTAGCACTCATGCAAAATCTTTACATTTTGGTTACCAGGACTAAGATAGAGCTGCACATACCCCCTCCTCCCAGAAGATAAGAAAATCCAGGACTTCAGAGCAGGACCACGCAGATAGACAAGACTCCACCACTCAAGAGCACTCAGTGTGTGCACTTTAGGCCCACAAAACAGTACAAGCAGGTTCAAGCAGCATTTGCATATGGTGACCTCACACCAGAGGACATGCACAGACACACAAACAAATCAACCTAGGTGTGAGGAAACGTAGTATGGGAGACTAATGAGAGGAATGAGTCATGTCAAAACTCAAAACCGCACTCGCTGGAACCTTACACTACTGTAACTCACTACATGAGAGCACTATGGTATTTCTACAGCAAATCAGACCAGAATAAAATTCCAAATAAAGCAAAGAAAAGATGTTAGATAAATAAATAAAAGCTTATATTTGCAAGTGCAAAGAAGTTTGTGCAAAAAAAGCAATTTTACATTAGGGTTTTTTTTTCCAATTAATTGACTGACGCAGTTTTTATTTTTCAGGTGTACAGTGGTAGGTTACTTGTATACAACATAGCATTACATCTTTGCCAGGTGTTCAGCAACTGAGGACTTGTCTGCATGTCAACAGGTCTACCTTTTCAGGCCAGACAGCTTAAGCAAATCATTAGGATTTCAGCTTACAAGGCATTTGTTATTTTGATTCAAAACTCCAATCATATATGTATTCCCCAACTGTAAAATAGGAATAAAGGGTAAAGTCCTCTTTTCTGAAGTACTCAAAAATCTATCAATTAAAGGTGCTCAACAAAAGCTAAATATTTACTACGTACTGAAATGAACCCACTCTGTGAATCATAATTGAGCAGTACTCAGTACTTTACTGGTGAGGGTCCCAGTTGCTGAAGGACAGAATAAAAGGACCATGGCACCCTTCCCCCCCCCCAAATTTTTTCTATGGGGTGTAATGAGCACATGAGGTTAAGACTGACACATAAATCACCGTGCATCATTTTCTCCATGGTAACTGTTCACATGCATTGTTTTCTGTAGCCCAATCTGTGATAAACACAAGGTAATTCAAGTTTTACCATCCCCCAGTGAAAGAAAGGTAAACAGTTTTACATATCCTGCTGTAGGTACCATGGGGTAAGAGCATTCATGCAGTTACTATGGAAAAGCCCTAAGCCATTTATGCATCAAAACCCTAAAGCCATTCACCCTGACTGCAGAGGCGGAGGAGAATTAGCATGAGTTGACAACACCGGAGATGGGATTCAGAGCTGAATTCATCTCTTGCAGCAACATACCGCAGACAGGTGATACTTTAAATCAGTAAAAAGTCTGTTTTAAGGATCTTCATGGCAGAAAACTTTCAACGATAAAACAAAGCTGCAGTAGGGGATTTCATGTTGTAGACAGAAAAGAAAAAAAAAAAAAACAGAAAACAACCCCCCCCAGCCATTGCTACACTTGTACTCAAATCCAAGCCAGGGGAAAGCAAGTGAAGAAGTACCAGAGGAGGAGTCAGACTGAGGATTCTGCTATTCATGTTATTAAAACGTGCTTTTAATTTCTCAGACTACAAGCTAAAGCCTGTAACAATGTCATTTGGAAAACAGAAGGCTGAGTGAGCATCTGAGGGTGAAAAGGAATGTTTTCACAGGCACAGTTAGTAAATACCACTGGCTCCTGCAGGCATTCTTCCTTAAATGGAAGTTAACATTGCTTTAGGTTAGAAAAAATCTCTTGATACAACAGAAGTGATAGGCTGGCTATTAACCTTTTAGCACCTGCACTAAAACACACAAAAATTAGTAGAAGGCTTTAGGATATATAACATTACTTTATGTTCACAAACAATTTTAAATCCCCCCCCCTCCATTCTATGACTTTTGTCTGTAGATTTGGAAGAGCAAGGAATCCAAAAGTCTCTCAAAAACTATAAAAATAATGTAAAAATAAGAAGTCTCTCTGCATATCTGTGACCAACTGTACAAGAGCACTAGATAATTTAAAGAAAGGAAAGCCTCTCCAGATAAAATGAGAACTGAACCTTCACCCAAAAGTTAAGCCAAACTTTATTTGGGCATTTAAATAACTTCATTACTTGGATTTTATTTTTACTTTCTATTTTTTTATTTTCACATGCCCCCTGTAAGTGCTTTATCCAGCCAAGAAAACAAGACTGTTCTCCCTCCCCCAAGATTCCTGACAATTTTAACAACATGACAGACTAGGGCTGAGGCTCCACAACAGTTTAAATCAGCCCGTATCAGTGCTGCCACAGTCCAGCTCTTTCTCTTTCCCACTTCTACCCACGGGCTTCTGCCAGGCCTCTGCACTGCTTGCCCTGACGCCAGCGAGCCGTGTCAGGGTCATTTATTAACAGAAAGCTAACCCTAGCAAAAGGGAGCACTCTTTTGTATGCTTTGGTCTAGCCAACTACAGGATCAGATGAGGCCACAGCCAACACGAGCGACGCAGGTAGAAGCGAAGGTCCAAAGCAGTCCTGACGAGGAAAAGCTTAAGCTGTCATGCAACTAAAATCTCAGCAATTCGAATCAGCGAAATACATGTCCAAATACTGAAGTATTCATCTAAAACACATACTGATGTGGAATATTATTCAAACTAGCTTTTTTTTTTTTTTTTTGATTTAAACATTGTCCCAGATAATAGTATACAGTACCTATTTTTAAGTGGAAAAAACTGTCTCGAGTCAGAGTTCACAGGTTTGACACGTGGTCACTGTGGCTTATTTAACCTACATGTTGTGTAGGCTACAGAACATCTTTCCCCGTGTAATCTGCATGGTTGCTATTACTGGAACATGAGGACAGCTTTTGAGCTGTACAGCTCACCCAACTGTTTGAAGTTTTACCACTACGCCACATAAAGGTATAACCCCGTGTTATGATTACCACGGTAACAAAACCAGTCAAGAGTCATGGATAGAGGATTAACATAGATCTTCTTACAGCTTGGCCCCACAAGCAGTTGGGCCATTACAACTGAAAGAAAAGTAAACTGCAACAGAAATGGAAATGAGCAGGATGAAAAGATGTACTTCTTAACCTGGCTTTTCCACCACAAACAGCATGGACTCGTAAATACACACAGATCATGGTCAAAAAGCTCAGCCTCATCTTCTGCTCATTCTGGCGCCTGCACTGCCCATTTTTTTCATGCTGGCACAAGTGTTTAACCATACAGGATCCGATCCTGCTGAAAATGAACATGTCAGAAAATGAAAAAAGTTATTTGCAGACCTGCCAGTTTGCCTATTATACCAGGTGTGTAGGCACAACAAAAGAGACAGGACAAGAACGCAGACCACTAAACCCGGGCTATCTCCTTGAGAAATTTGTATCAAATTACTCCATCTCTTAGACCAGGCAGATACTCAAACATGTCATTAAAATATGCCCACCTTGTATACATAGCAGTGGGAATTACTAATGTGGGAAATGCTAACATATGCAGGCAATTTTAGGAGGAAAAATCCAATGAAATCAGGACCAGGGTGATTCTGATCTCACACCATCCAGCAGCTGCAGGGCTGCAACACTCAGCTGTTTGCGAGAAGACGTGGATGCTCTTGACCGTATCCAGTTGTTTCAATCTCAGTTTTGACTTGGATTGCTACTACTCTGTCACACCTACAGAAGAAACTGTGATCCATATCCATTTTTCCATGCTTATTTAATGAAAATTATTACCTTTCTAATAAACTCTGCCTTCCTATTAACACAAGCTATTCACAAGCAGACTACAACAGACTTCTGTGATTAAGCTCTGAAAAGATCCAGACAAAACCCTGGGAAGAAAGAACTGCTAAATTACACTGCTTGCTCTTTAGTCAGAATGGAATGTTATAAAATAGATCTCTCATTAAATATCTAGAACTGACATCTATCCAACCAGCCTCTACTGACCTAGATTTATGCTCTTGGATTTTGTTTTTAAACTATTATCATAACTTTATACTCAAATTCTCTGAATACTTCTCCAGTATTCTAAGATTTCTTAGAAATTAATATTAACGGCCCAGCGCCTGCTCTGGTCAACTCCTTCGCAAGCAAGTTATCTGGACATGCTCATTTCCAAATGTTTATCCTTACTGGAGATGTACTGACTGCCTGGAAAATACTACTTCATCCTCTTTTGACATGAATACATAGTCCTGTTTCCTCCAAGCAGTAAACAGAAATATTTCTTGAACATGTACTGTTCATAGCAAGCACTTATACCATAATAATACCGATTTAAGCAAAAGGACAACAAAACACAGCTTGGGCTATAACCAAATAATTGTTTCAGAACAAGCCAGCACATTTAAATGAGACAGGACCCTCCAAGTGAAGCACTTGGCCATGTGCACACTACCAGACCTCTGCACTGAAAAGAAGAATTCTCTTAAAGGATCTAAACCGATGGTTTTAAATAAACCTCTTTTATTTTCCATTGTAATGGGCTAACAGTTCACCCACTATCAGTAACAACACTTTAACTGAGCAACAAGCAGTAACAATTAAGAGGCACTATAACACCATTACTGATGATGGCTGACCATTTCTTTGGTAGGTGTACACAGCTCCTACTGGAAGCACCACAAGTCCAACCCAATCTGCAGCGTCCACAATTTTCAGTACAGGTACTGGCTCTGCACTTCCAGAAGATCTGAAAGCCACTGACTGAACCATCTGTGAATTGACCCAAATGTCACAAAATTTGGGTGTTCATCTGACTATACTGGCTTTGATATAAAAGACAAGAATTGCAATAACTTTTTTTTTTAATCAATCCAATAGCTTGCTTTATTTATTACACTCCTACAATGATATAATTTGTGGTTTTCTTCAAACACCACCCCCTACAGAGTTGCACTGGTAGCAATTCCTAACAAAGATCTTGTGCTTCTCCTCAGCAAAGTTAACCATGCTGAGCTTTTAGTTAGGCAACAGCACAGACTAAACATTTATCTATTTGCTACAAAGTGCACGCATCATTATGGACTACTCTTAAAGACCAAATTTTAATTGAAGTATTTGTAAAGAATGCCTATTTTGAAACGCAGCTTTCAACTGCTCTGTGAAACCCTTTGGCAAGGATATTGTGCATTCCTAGGAGGATTTAAATTAGTCTGCTGCAGAACAAAACCTGGGTTACGGATAGTAACTTGGATACAGTCACACACACACAAAAAAAGAGAACATTCACATTCCTCCTGATCTTTTTCCTGGAAAAACACAACCATCAACATGCAAAGTCCATTTTAATAGGATAATGTGAGGACTGATTGGATAAATGAAAAATATTTATTGCAATACTTTGTTTCTAAAACAATTTAAACATGTTTGTACTTCTCAAAGCTACTACTGAATCTAACTTTATAAACTTCTACAATATTTAAAGTTGAAACTGCCAGTTTTAAGCCATCATCTTAAAAGAAAATTTCATATTAAGGGCTGAAATTGTACATCTTGCTTTCAAACACAATTCCTGAAAATCTTTTTTCTAGATTTTGAGACAGGCTTGTCTTAATTTATCAGTTGTTCATTCCAATCTGATTTTTCCCCTTAGTAGGGCATCAGACTAAAAACAGGCGTTAACACCATAAAGAAACTTAGAAAAGCCTCATTAAATCTTCTCAGCATTCAGCTGCCCATCTTGTAGTATTACTGAGGGAATCTTCATATACATGATAATTAGTTTCCTGAAAGGCTAAGGCTTAAATGTCATTTCTTTGTGTTGTAAATGCCAATTATTCATAGTAAATAAATTACTGATACTGGTTTATTGCTTAAAGCAATGCAGAAGCTTGAAGTTATCATACAACTGGCAAAAATAAGGAGTTCCCAAAAAAGGAAATAAAACTTCATTCTTAACATTCCAGTAGACTTAAAACGGGCCCCATTAACACTAACGGAAGAGGGCCAGTGACCTAGAACTCTACTTGTGGTCCAAAACTATTAATGAAGTCTGAAGAATAAAGAGTAATGGGTATTCAAAATTCAACTCCTGTGATGTAGCAGGATAATGAATAAACTGTGCACTAATTTACTCTGACATGCATCACATCATAGCTGGAGATGCAGTATGTTAGAACAAACAGTCTGTCTTTCAGGAGACACATTCTTGGAAAATGTGTAGATTCTCACATGACCTTTAGTTTAATAGCAAAACAGTTAAAAACCAAATAACTCTTCTTATACACAAGTCATAAAGAAAGAAAAGGAGATTTTGGAAGGATGAGAAAATTTTATTTAGCTTTCTTTGAGAACGAAACCATATCATATGGATTTTATGACTACTTTGACATTATTATTCAACAGTCTATCAAGCCTTATCTTTTCCACAAATTTTAAATTATGTGATGATGTGACATTTATTTAAAGAGCAGTAATTAAAACATTCACTACTGGAAGATAAAGAGCCAACTTGAGTATGCTCCTTGAGAAACACCTCAAACTGTCAAAGAAAATAACTTTTAGGCTTCTCAATAGCCAGTTCTGTGCTTTAGTGATAAATAGAAGTATAACACTGACAAATACCAGTATGACAGAATGGCTTTGCGGACTATCCAAAAATTGTTTTGGGTTCCACAGCCATCCAAAGATCAAGATCTTGACCAAGGCATTCTGCATCATTTTTATTAATGTAGCACGTGCAAAAGTTCATTTTTGTATTGTCCAAGTAAAAGTTTAATATCAGCATGACTAAAGAGTCAGACCATAACCAAAAGATTGAGCTTTTCTTCTCCATAGTAGCAAAGAACTTTACCACCCAGATACATGTGAGGATTCATGTTGCCCTTTAAGAGAAGCTAAAAAGAGGTAATAATTCTTTCAGACATATTATTTAGAATTTGGCTTTTTGAGAGGAAAAGAAGAAAACAAAACTGTTCCTGAAAACACCAAGCAAAGTGATGCTTCACAAATAGTAGCGTCATTCATTTTTCAAAACTGTCTTAAATGTCTTAAAACTTCTAAGACAGAACAAAACTTCTTCTTAAAATTCTGGAACAAGTTTTTTGCCTTATCAGAACAAAGAAGGTAAATATATATATATATTTACCAAGACTAACACTATCAGAATGATTAAGATGCTGGGATAAATCTGAGAAGTAACAATATTTTTCTACTGGTTAGAATAAATATTTAATGCTATATTCACAGTCAGATTTAAGCCTCAGGTATCTACAACTGGAGAACAGATATGTCTGTATGGGCATGCCATAATCCACTAAGATTATGAGTCTCCTGGACAGTTGCTGCAAGCAATAGCAGAACTCCTTAAAATACTAGAAATATGTGAATAAATATCTATCCAAATAAACACTGACTATTTTTGGTACTAGAAATATTTTGGGTTCTGTTAGCAATTAAAATTCTTCAGTCTAAAGAATGAGGAACAACTAAAAATTATTTCCTACTTAGAATTACTGCATTTGACATATCCTTTCTGGATCCATCTTGATTGCAATGTTGACTCCTAAAGACCAGCCAAATTAATTAAGCTCCATAGGTCCAAGAGAGATCTGGAGAGGAATGGATCTGAGAAAATGTAAACTTTAATTAAACTTCTGATAAAGAATCATCTGTATTTCAATGCATTTTTATTTCTTTCTCCTTTAAAAAAAAAAAAATTCTCTGTCAGGTATGCTTCTGCTTACTGGCAACACTGGCAAGGAGAACCAACAAAATTTCTGCCTTATACTCCTCATTCATACCAAAATGTGACTAGAGTATAAAATCAGAGAGATTTCTGAAATTTTTTAGACGACCAAGTGAATGGGTGAAACTAGAGAAGCAGAAACTAGAAAGAGCCCATGCACCAAGAGCACATGACCTACAAGGAGAGGTTGAGAATGGTGGGCTTGTTTAATCCACTGAAGAGGAGGTTAAGGAGCAGTTTAATAGCAGCCTAGAACAACTTGAAGGTTAGTTACAAAGGTGATGGAGTCAGGCTCCTCTCAGAAGCAGCCTATATACCAAATGGCAATGGCCACAAATTACATCAACTGAGCATTTGGAACAATATTTCACTGGAAGGGTTGTACAGCACCAGGTCAGGCTGTGGAATCTCTGTCACTGGAATTTTTCAAGCCTCAGCTAGACCAAGCCGTGGCTGACCTGATCAGTTGGTGGAAGCCCTGCTCTGAGACTTCCAAAGGCTGCTTTCAACCAACATTTCCATGCGTTCATGAAGTCAATGTTTTTGTTTTTGTCTTCTCCCCCCCCCCCCCCAAAAAAAAAAGGAAATCTCACGGTCAGTTTGGCTTTTATTTTTCTTACATTTGGGCAACAGTCTAACTTAATACTTCCCTCATAAGATGATTCAAGCAAAATCTTTTGAAATTCAAAGCCCTGTGCAAAGAATGATCAGGCACAAATCCAAAATTGTATCCTAGAAAATGTAGGAGCAAACAATCTGGCAAAAAAAAAATTCAACTAAACAAGTAATCAGAAGCATTTATTAAGAGAAATGCATAGGAAAGTTCTCTTAAAACATGCAAAGGAAAAGCCTTTAAAAGCCAGTTTCTGGTTTTAAACCAGCAAATTGATATCTATTATTCATCTGGAGAAAGGAGAAAGATGAGTTGTTTAAAATGCACATACTTTATCTTAATGCTTCTGTATGCTTTCTCCTGTAGAACTTGCCTCATAGGTAGCCACCGATGAAAAGTAAGCTGCCCTATCCAAAGCCTAAAAGGTTTTGTTTTGTTTTGTTTTTTACTGCTCTGACTGCTCCAACTCTTACTCTATGTTCTATCGGCTACATATATAGAAAGAGTCTATTCACAGCTCAGGTATCACATACCATGCATCACAGAGACCGTATCTTGAACAAGGAGTCCTGAACGCGCTGGATCCAATGAAGGCCAGGTTTCCACAGATTTGTGATCCATGATTCACTGAAATTTGACTGAAGTGTTTACTACAGTTGACACACTCAGAAAGATCCCTCCCCTGCATGTATTATCTTCTGGTGTTTTTCATAGCAATGCATTCATTTACATTATATCCTTTTCCTGTAGTTGCAGATTCATTGGCTCTCCTTTTTTTTTTTCCCAGCCTTCCATCATGGAATATGTAAGAGTTTAATTACCACCAAGAGCCATAACTTTGGGGGATTTACCGAAATTGAAACAGGCTCATGAGATAAAAGTTGTACAGGAAAAATGGCTGTAATAGCTTACTTTTACCTCTACTTTCCTGAAGAAAAAAAAAAGTGATCAACCCACTTACCTGACAACCCTGCTCATCTCCTAAAGAGAACACAGAAAATATGCATTCCCTTCACACAGATACTCAAAGCAGCACACTCTTTCTGCATAGCAGCACAGTCTTGGTGTGAAGCCAAGAGACATGCAGATGAAGCCTTCAACTATTCATTTTGCATGGCACTGAAAGAAGTCCAATGTAGACCACTTGAAAAGGTACACTACATGCATACAAGACTATTTTTCCAAAGCACATGAATAAAACCTAGCTATATAATTGAACAACCTACAGTAATAATGATTTCAAGACCATTTTCCCCCGGATTTTGAAAGGCAGGCTTTTCTAGATTCTACAGCAGGACTTAGGAGGGAAGATTAGTGTTAATACACTAGTGTTAATTCTACAGAATTTGATAAACTGGACTCAGATTTGTCTCCAAAACATATTGGTTAATAAAGTCCAAATGTACCTATCACCATTACACTAAGTTACTTTTCACAATGATTTGGTATACAACTTCATTTTTCCTAAAAAGTAAGTTCTCTAGTCCTTATACTTCAATGTTATTCACAAGATAATTTTCTACATTTTCCTAAGAAATTGATTGTTTGTTGAGACCAAACACACAAACCTGTCGTATATAACTAGAGTAACCAGTGGCTGAATTGACCCAGATCTATGCCAGAAATGAGCTTCTACTTAAATGTTTTATCAAAAGTAAGAATTAAAAACAAATAATGAAAATCTTGGGTCAAATCATAGCAGCAAGAAAGAGAAAACTGGTAAAGCCTTTATTTGGAATGAAGGCTGCCTTCAAACTGAGCTCAAGAAAAAAGCACACACCTTGGTATATTTGAATCTTATCTGGTTCTCAAAACAAACTGCATTTAAACATCCCAACAGACATTAACATCTGGAAGTGATATGTCAATTTATGTTACAGTACCCCACCAGCAGGTACAGCATAGTGATTCGCAGTGTGTAAACCCCAGAACACTGCTTCCCCTCCCCGCTGACTAGCCAGGGATTTTACAGGAACTAACTAGGCAGTTGCTAAATGTCTGATATGGGATGAAAGTGGCCAATGCCAATTCCTTCTGTATTCATTATGGACATATGTAAGTACCTTGTAGCATCAAAAAAAGAAAACAAAACCTGTGTACCACTGTTTGCTATGTAGTTCTGCTTCCACATAATTTACAACAGATGAGCAGGAATTGTTCTTTTCCTAATTCTCCAGATTTTGTTGCTGTTGCTGATGACATACCAACAAGTTAAGTCATTCTCACAGAGGTGCAAGTTTAAATAGAACATAATTATGTGCACTGAATTCCTGACAAGTTCTTGTTTGATCAGTTGATGGAAGCAGTAGAGGTATAGTCCTATTTCAGCAAAACCTGACTCAGTTGTAGTGCTATCTTCAAGCACAATATCCCTTAAAATGGTGGGACTCAATCCAACTGCAGTGTATAAAACATTCTGACCGACAGATGAAATACTTAAGAGTCAGGATTATGTTCTGAACAACAAAGAGATCTCTTTGGAGATAGATGGCTTTTTATAAAGCTATTAGAAATAAATCCACCTTTCAAGGACGGTTCCATCTTTTGAAGAGGATTGGTCTTGAAAGTAAAAGTGCACTCATCTATAAACTCATTAAAATTATAAGCAGCAAAGGCATTTAAGCAGAAAATAACCACATTCTTGAAAAGCTTCCCAATTAAAAAAAATGACTAAACATTCATGATTAAGGTTCCACATATTTATTTTGCAGGCTTTCAAAGGTTTTAAAACATTTGAGCAAAACTAAGAGCAATAAAAAACAACAGCAAATGTTTATTTAGGTCAAAACCAAAACGTCTTACAACTAATAGCCTTAAAAAGCAAAATCCAACACTGTAGCTCATCCCTTGTTACAAGCAGTCTGTTCTGGGTGAAATGTATTTAAATATCTCCAAAATATTCCCCCCCCCCCCCGCCACATTCCCTTCTCCCTCTCCTCACATTTTCAGCTAACAGTTTGACATTACTGGCCTCACTAATTTCAATCCTGCAAATTCCTGACATTCATGTCTTCTTAATCTGAAACGTAACTTGAGGAGATGGTTAACATTTGACCTTTGCTCTACCTCAGACATACCTGGAGACAAAAAAAAAGAGAGAAGAAAAAAAAGCCCAAGGCATGCAACATGCATTCACAGTCTGAAAGGATGTTTTATTTTAAAGCTCCCAGAACAGTCTTTAAAAAAAGAACCAATTAAAATTTCAAAAGGTGATTTTTATTAAGTTCTACTTCAAGCATGGTTTTGCATCACCATTACAATTCTACTAAGAATGAAGCCATAAAGCAATAAATAAGAAACAAATCTCTGGAAGTACACACCTAAAAGTCCTGATGAATTTAAGAATTAAATGGCTACGCTACTAATGAAAATAATCAGTCTCATTTAATTAAATTGGCTACCATGGCAGAGAACAAACATCAATAAATCATCCACTGATCATGTAAGTAGACAGAGCACCTAACAGGCTATAAGAAAAAATAGTCAGAAACAAATTAGTGACACAAATGGAGGAAGAGGTTAGGAGATAAACTAGGAAGAAAAATGTAAAAGTAAGCTACTTCTGCAAAAGAGAAAATGCATCTTATCTGCTTGTTCTGAGTGAAGCCAAAGAGAGACCCAGATACAGTTTCCCCTGACTTCTTCTTTCCTCTCTGAGAAATAAGTTTTAAAACTGAATCTTCAGAACTATTCTAGCTTTTTGCCCACCCTCCTACTTTCCTTCACTGCACACTCAAAAAAAGAACACAGACATTAGAAGCTTGTTAGCTGTGACTTAAATTGGGTACTCTCTTTTTTGCCCTCAAAATTTGGGATTTTTGTTCTATTTTGGGAAGAAGACTTACTATGAATTAAATCCTCTTAACTATCAATGAGAAACATTCTCCTGATATCATGCATTTTTACCTCAAGTGAACTTGTTTGGGTATTTAGGCTTTTCATCCTTTCTCCTCTTAATTACTAGTACATACCAGTGCCAGTATCTTGCAGCGCCAGAATTTTGAGGAAAGAAAGAAAAACAACAGTTGGGAGACAAGGGATGAACATGACTGCTTAATGAGCCAGTGTCTCTTTGCTAGGAGAGAGTCCCCATTTGCTGTTATCGCGATCAGCTTCAGGCATTTTGTTTGTCATACAGTGAAGGCATGACTAAGCATGCAATTTTGAGATTTTTCTTGTTAAATAAAACCTGCAGCTACAAGTGATTAGGGGAATGACCTTTTACAGACATGCTGTATGACAACTAAAATTTTAATAGAACATCTAGAAGTGAAAAGCAAGGTAAATAATTTTTTTGTTGTTTTCAAGAAACTTTCACTTCCACTTACAATAGCACTTTTCCCACCATTCTCTAGCAACAGCTGCTGACTTATTATGAAAACAATACGCTGGCTAGAAAATTTGTAATTGTGAACTTAAAGCAAAATTTTTCAAGGTAGATTTCTATAACTACAAGCAAAGTAAACTGCAAAAACTTCATTTTCAAACAAGTTTCCTCTATATAAACAAAAGGAGCAGACAGAACATACTATGAAAGTCTTTTTGGAAGAACTGCCTATCACGTAAAAACACATTCTTCCTTGTACCAGTGGCTGATTTAGAGCCAGGGCCCTAAGCCTTAGAGATAGGAACAAAACCAGGTCACACCTGCACTTGCTTTGGTGCTAGCCTAGGTGCAGAGGTGATTTTGGAAAAGGACACTATCTCTGTGCACAAGTGTCTGTGGTGTGACCTATCACAAATTTCTTTAAGCTTCACTGGTCAGAGAGGCTTCCCACCTCACCCATCCACTCTTCCACATCCCTTTCAGCACACCGGCTTCCTCACACCAGTCCCATCCCCTCTAGGCCCATCTCTTACACCCACCCATCTACCAAGTTTGCTGGCTTCAAAATAGTTCATACACATGAAACAAGCCAGAAAAGTCCAGGCTACATTTTAGACATAATGCAGCATCTGTTCTAAACATCTTTGATAGCCACCACTTTAAGGTAGTGCACAAATTCCTACTTTCATGCAATTTCTCTAGCTGTGACTAGATGCAAAAATCAGCTTTTCTTTCCAAATGAAATCCCATGAACAACAGGTAATCAGCTGGAAGATCCCAGGATGACATTTAAGATATTTGAGTCTAGTTTAAAGGGGAGAAACTCTACTTCAGTCTTTCCCGGAATGCAAGGCTAATCAGCAAATGAGTCCTGTCAGATAGTCCTCTCGTAGTATTTTTAGTCCCTTCTTTTGCCTGTTGTGCTGATGACTAAAAACTATTTGCTTTTTAGAATATATTTGTAATGTTAATATCCTAAATTTGTTATTTTAATACTGATCTCACAATATCTGAGTTGTACTCAGAAATAAATGAAAAACAAAAGTTTTATTTATTTTTCAAGCTTTTCTTCAAACACAAATTCTAAAGATAAAAAAATAAATACAATCCCCCCAACAACACTGTGGTATTTTAGGGGATTAACTCACGATTAGTGCAGCTTTCTAATAATTTCAGAGTGTCCAAGTGGAAGAACCATCTCTATAAAAAAAGAAGAAAAATCTGGAGTTCTGAAAGCTACATAAAAGCAGACAATGATGGGAAAAAAATGAATCCACTTAGAATTGCAGCAAAATATTTTTACAGACCCAGCTTTCTCTTTGCTAATCAGTAATGCTTGACATCAACAAAATTCTGGTCCGATACCAGATATTGGTCCACACATTCCCACCAAACTTCAGTAGAAGCCCTGTTCCTGCTTCCTGAGAGCATTCCTATGGAGTGCTGCTATACAGAGCCAGTGACTGCTGCAAACCAATCCAGAGACTGGCGTTTGGCAGTTTGTTTCAGATTTAGGTCATGACATTCATGTTTCATTCACTATTCATTAAGTATATATTATCATTTTGATTTCTCAAGTTTACTGGGAGAAAAAAGGTACATTTTGAATTTTACATTTCAAATTTTAGCTCATTTCGATGCATCCAAGCTAATGTTCATATTTTAGCTTGGATTCATATGTATTTGTGTGAACTACAATTTTGTTCAGTTGTGTTTTGAAAGTGCCTGTAAACTTGCATTCCATTTTAGAAGCAATAATTAAAAAGCAGTGTGTACACACCTGGATTGGAACACACTTTGCATTCTCCCATTTCATGCCCAAATCCCACTGTTCTACTCCCCCTTTGCCATGCCTTTACATCTGTATTATTTCTCCGTAATACTGCTGCTTCAGATCTGAGGTCAGTGACGTATATTGAGAAAGAGCTTATTTCCTCAGGCACATGAATGCCATATCAATGCACAGCCTGCTCTGATTCAAAAACATAGCTGCATTTATGCAACATATTGCCAAATCCAGTAAACACTGTTGGAAGCTGAAAGCAATGCAGACATCCAAAGAGCTGAGAGTCAGCTTGAATATCTCTACAGCACGTTTCTGGATGCACATTTCCCAATACTTTTAGACAGAGTCAGGTTAGGTCAGCATAATTTATTAACCCCAAGCTCAGCAGCTCATGAACAGTCGGGTGCACCCAGACCCAAAAAGGATCTAAAAGCAAAACAACAATCCTAAACCTGAACTAATAAGCCATACCAGCCTATACAAAGCCATGAGGATGTCTAAACTCATCATATGGAAACTAGATAATTAACTGATAGGTTACAAAGTAGAGAATTCAGGCTTCAGATCTAAATTTCCAGTCACTCGGAGCCAGCTCACACAAGTGCTAAAAGCATTAGAACATATAAACACACGAATAAGCTCCAAATCTTTTTAAATAAACAAAACACAAAGAAATTTATGAAGAATCAAAAAGGGAAGCAGAATGGTAGCTAGGGTTACTTCATGTGTGCATAAATACATTAATATATCCATTTCTAATTTCCTATGTTTTGAGTCTCAACCATTCTTGCAGCTTATAAAAAATGTAATAAGTTACGAGAAGTGGTTTCTAGTGTTGAGCTGCTTAGCAACACCTGTGTTCAAATAGCCTCTGGGTAAGTTTGACAAAAACTGATCTGACATCTGACAAACCTAATTTTTTTTAATTGAAAGAAAGAAGCAAACCCACAGAATGGGATTATATTAATACACCCATTTATGTTTGAGACCATACACAATGGCTGAAAACTGTCAGAGAGCAGGATGCTCCTCAATGTCTGCCTCAGGCTAAAAATACGTCCTAAACTTTGTTGTAAAAGTCAGCTGCCTGAGGTGCCATTATTTCATGCAAGACAATTATGATACATATCATCATCAGGATACAAGAAGTCTTTATGTGCACTTACTGTACAAGTTTTCTTAATTTTTAGTTTAATTGCCTTTTAAGAAAGAATTACCTCTAGGGTTTCCATGCCTTTCTAGGCACAGGAGTTCATTAAGCAAAACTGACCAAATAAAATTAAGGACTCCATCGTTTTTTCAATTCTTTCGATTAGTAGCAAATCAAAAGAGTAGAGAAATAGATTGAATAGGAAGTTCTTTCACAGATGTCTTAGGACCAACCAAACTCTCGCTGTCCCATTATTCCAGAGTGTCTGAATGTAGGCCCCTAAATAATTGTCATGTATGCTGGAAATGCACAGTTCCAATATACTTCACTGGAATACTTCATTAGAGTACTTAGTACATCAAATATATGCCACTTAAACGCTCAGCTGTAGATTTCCAAATCTGAAAGTTTATCTCATTTCTCAATTTACTGATTTTAATATCTATTTGTTAAAAGAAACATGCTTATAATGTAATGTTTCTCCACTGTCCATTGTAATACAAACTCCCACAACACCCAATTCTGTTAGATCTGCCAGGGATTTGCTCATGTGCTGTTCCTGTCTCATTTTTTTCCCCAAAGGAGAAGCCTGCAATTTGGTATGCTCAAACTTCATGAACCAAAACAAGAAGTATGAAAACTAACAATGTAAACCCCGAACATACCCTTTAATCTCATCTCAGCATTATGTATTAGAAATGTATATGATTAAAAAATAAGTTTTTTGGCATCAAATACTAATGCAGAACATCTCAATTCACTACTGCTTCACCTTTTTTTCCTTAAGATAAGGACCCAAAGAACTGCTCTACAAAATTGCTCTGTACATTCATTAAATTTTAAAATCATTCAGCATGTCTCAGCACTTTACAGAAGTTTGCAGTTTTGGTCTAATTGAAATGACAATGTCATAAAATTATCCTCTGAAGCACAACATAACATGTATTAAAAACTAAATCTTTAATATTGGAGACAGTATTTTAATTTAAATAGCACTTTTTCATGTAAGGATCTGAATGTTTTCATAGGAGGGAAAAAGCAACTCTGAACATGGCTGTATAAGAGACAGAATCTAACTGCAGAAGTTAAGCAATTTATTTAGAACTGGGTCAAGAAGACAATCTGCAACAGGACCCAGCACTTCCAGGTTCCATTCCAAAATATATAGGTTTTTATTCAAAACAGACTTGACAGAAAAATTTGAATATAAGAATGTAAGTAGTTAAGTAACTATTTTAAATGAAAGCCTATCATACTCCTGGAAGAAAAGAGGAAGATAAATTTTTGACTTTCTATTCTAGAGGTAACTCTGGTAGATACCATCTGCATTACAAACTATTGATCACTACATGTAAATGCTGAAAATTAAATAGTTATAAATCAGTAAGAAGAATGGAGCAGACAGGCAAGGAATCTATATTGGGTTCCAGGTGATGTGTACTGAAATGGTGCTTCTAGCTTCCCCAGAACTTGTGTCACATAAGGTGAGGAAAGCTATTTAGTTAACTAAGGACATAGTAGTAAGATACTGCTAAGTATCACTGCCTGACCAGTGATCTGTATTCCCAACACAAAATGACTTTTGATATTTGGCTCATTGTACACATGAAGATGGAAGCCATAATACTATTTTAGGCTGGATTTATTCTAGAAAAATTGATAAGCTACATGAGCACTAGTGAAAAATTCACACACCTTGCATTTCACGTTTGTTATTAATACTCTGGGACACAGACTACAAGCAGACCTGTTGCTAAACTTAGAATGAATGTCTGAAGTAAAACATTCAAAAAAAGTAAGACAAATAAGGCACTGGCGGAGTTATCTTGGCAAAGCATTACTTAATTGAACAATGATAATGAGTAACTCCTAATTTAACCTACAAATAGAAAAAACAGGGTTTTTATGGAAGTTGACATTATACTTCACATTATTGACTAACTGGTTAGTTGGACCTTGTGGAGAATTATTCAGACTAAGCTATGTTCTTAAAGCTCTTTCTAAATGGCATAGTACATTGTTGTTTTAAGATCTTTTTTAAATTAGGTCTGCTTAATAACAGATATAATAACCTATTTTAGGGCACAAGAACATCAATTAACTCCTAAACTTGGAAATAAAGGTCTGTTTTCTTAAGCTCAGACGATTTTGAAGAATATTTTATTTTGTAAATGCAGGAAAAAATATCAAATTGAAAAGTTTCATACTTTTATGTAATTATAAAAGATGTAGGTCAATTTAGTTTTCTTTAGTGCTACTGGCTTAAAGAAGGGGGTAAAACAACACAAAAAGCACTCTGTAAACAATTGAGAAGCTATTTTAAATCAATGAGCCATTCAAGAATGAAGATTGCATTTGTTTATTTTGTCACTACTTCAATCATTAGGAACTAGTTTCTTATGTGGCATTTATACACATACAATTTGTAGAGAGAATAGCCTCAGTCTCTGATCTACACTTGGCAATTTTTATGTACAAGAAAAAATTTCAACAGCAATCTACAACACATTTTTTTCCTTTTCTCTCCCCCCAATAAAACAGAAATGAAAAGGTAAAATTTACCCCCGCCAAAAAAAAAAAAAAAAAAAATCACCCACACACAAGTCAGCATTTTTAAGTTCAAGCCAACTGTTCACCTGCTATGGCCTAGATGCTTCTAGGTATTACAGTACACATACTTCTTTCTTACTTGAATTACCAAACCAATAAGAGATTGGGATTAGGTAGCTAAAGAGGACAATTACAGAAGAGCAGATATAGAAGATAACCTGCTTTGGATTGAACAACAAGTTAGTTCATTTAATACAATATTTATGTTTCCACTTTAAAAAGGGTCTTTAACCAGATACTTATTTCAAAAGGACAAATTCTGATAAACTAAAAGGAGCTGGTTTGTGAAATCACCTGAACTTAGCTGTCCAAGTGCTTGTATGAGGAGGATTCAGAATGTCTTATTCAAAGTGGTACAACAGTAAGGACCTGCATCTCACACAAGAGAGAAGAGCATACAAAAACTGCTAAGTCTATTTGGATGAATAACCTACTTCCAAAACCAAAAGCCTATAAAAGAACATGCAATGGGTGTGAACTGGTCAACAAAAAAAGCTCACCTTCAGATATGAGTGCACAGCAATTTAAGCCAATCTGTGGTTTACATTAGATGAACCATCTCCCTCAACTGATGAGCTGCAAAGTTCAAGTGCTTGCACAGAGCAAGGGAGGTTACAACAGCAAGCCCACTAAAAAGATTTCTAAGGGACAGCAGGTATGAGCAAACAGCCTGTCAGACAAGAATAAGGGAACAGACCAGAGATCCTGGCAAATTAACCTTAAATTGAAATCAGAAAAAGTCTCCTAACCATTAGAACAGCTTTGCTGTAGAATAACTTGTGAACAGGAATCATGAAATGAGGCAAACAGGTACTCCTGGGCAGGGGGAGGGAATAATAATAATAAAGGTGGTTCTGCATCTGTAAGCATTGTTAGAAACATGGACCTCATTGCCCAATGTGGTTTTTTTTTTATGTTAACAGTTTACACAGGTTCAAGGGGAGACTGAACAAATACTTGGAAAATAAATTCATTTTAATTTTTCATCCATTTAGTAACCTTCATCTGATGCTGCAAGTCTTCAAGATGAAAACTGTCAAGAGGCTAAAAGACTATTTCACAGGAAATACCTGATTGGATTGCTGCATTCTTTTCCTTTACTAGGTATCTGTTTATGGCCTTTGTAGGGGTGTGGTAATGAGTTCGATGGCTTGCTCCTTGGTCAGACCCACTGTAATCGCTATTTTCTTATGGTGCACTGAGAAAATGAATAAAGCTAGAGCTCTGCAAAGTGATTAAATGACCCTTATAGGCATGCAGTGGGAAGAGATTAGACCAGATGACCCTGGAAGTTACTTGCAGTGCTCTGCTCCCTCAAACACTAAGCTGCACATTACATGGAAAATAATTTATAAAAAACATGTCAATAATTACAGCAAATGGGTAGGACAGACAGGTCCCATGACTCATAAAAAGGTGCAGAAATACTGAGCAGGAAGAAATGGGGAAAGAAGGGATATCCCACTCGCTGCTGGTTTTGCTCCTGCCTACCAATCTGGTCTCACATGACATTCATGCATTTGGTTTAGATGCCATATATGCAGATGACTGGCAGTTATTCCACAACACTTCCTCCACATCTGAGTGCTGTATGCATTTTACCCAGCTATCTTACCTCTGTGCCTCAAATCCCACTAGCATGTGTTATCTCTGCTGAGTAAAGCAGGCCTAAATTGCTGCTCTGCCAAAAAAATGGAAAAACAAACAAACAAAAAAACACTTTTATTTCCAGTTGTCTCAGTCAGCCATTGAGCACAAAAAGCTGGGCTCTGTGTAGCAGTGCATGTCAGGAGAATGAGACACAATGGACATAAACTGAAACACAAGAGGTTCTGGCCAAACAGCAGGGAGAACGTCTTCCCCATGAGGACAGTCAAGCATTGAAAGGGTTGCCCAGCGAGGCTATGCTGCCTCCATCCTTGGAGGTTTTCAAGACCTGACTGGATAAAGCCTTTAGCAACCTGATCTGACCCTGCTTTGAGCAGGAGGCTGGAGTAGAGACCTCCCGATGTCCCATCCACACTGAATTAATCTGAGATCCAATGTCTGCACACAGAAAGCTCCCAGTGCAGCCCCAGACCCAGCCTCTACAAGCCTCTCTCTCTTCTACTAAAAAGCCTCTGACTTAGGCTCAAGAAATAGTTACATACAGAGGCTTCACCTCAGGAAAAACTAATGCTGCCTCAGTGCCAGTGAAGTACTGCATAGCAGACACCATGCAAAGCCACTGCCTAATACATATTTTTGTTTAAGGGTGGGTGAGAGTCGGGGGTTAAGATAGGTAAAAACTGCAGTTGCCACAGTTTATTTAATTTCATTGGGATTTTTTGTTTGTTTTTAGGCTTACCTTCACCCAGAATGATCCTTCCATATTAGACACAAAACCTGGCTTCTTTAAAAGTGAAATGTGATTATTATATGTAAGACTATATGATAGAGATGCATATGACATTTGCAAGTCTGGACTAAGAGGCTTAAATGGTCCCTCCAGTCCTTCCTAGCAACATGGAAGCAGATCAAATACAGGAAAATCTTGAAAAAACACATTGGGTTTTGGTTATTTTAATTTCCCATGACCTTGTGAAGCATGGGAAATAAGTCATCCACCTACAGTTTTACATTTGAGAAGAGTCTTTAAACATACAACTCCAAGTTAAAGTAGTAGAAGTGGAAATACACACATAATAAAAAGTTCAGATATATATAATGAATGCAAATCAGATAATGTAAAGATAACGTTAAGACACGCATACAGACTTGTGTGGAACTGAACACTCATAACTGTTTTTCCCCAAAGCCCCCTGTATACTTTGAGCTACAAGAGGATTTAGAAAAGAAGTATGTTTCAGCAAGGCAACAGAGTAACAAGCATGACAAGTTTCTGCCAATTAATATTTTGCATATCAATTCATATCGCCATGTTTAGAGTTTCATGAGGTTTTCTTGTTTCAATTTTTTCTTGTGAAAAAGGAATCTAGTTCCCACCAGCTCTTACTGGGAACATACAGAAACCACATTTTTAAGACTTTTTTTTTTTTTTTAGTGGCACAAGAACAGCAGTTCAAACTCATTCACCAAGATGCATGCATATTCAAGTTATATGAAGCAAAATTAAAATACAGTAAGGCATAACTTGGAAGTTTTGTGAGGGGAGAGGGGAGTTTTTTGCAGGAGGGAAAGGATTTTTATTCGTTTTGTGAATAGTTTGTTTTTTCAGCTTGGTTCTTTTGAAACCAACACATCCCTGACATAGTACATTCAAGCACAAACAGGCTGCTGTAAAAGAAAATTATAATGTAAATCTGGAGAAATTAAAAAAGAATTCACAGGTCTTCTAGTTGTTTATGAATGACTGCTTAAATTAATCCATTCATTGTTTCTTCTCTTTCTGTATCCACAAAGAACATTACATCTGTTGAAAATGGTGGAAGGAGGATTGTATTTTTCTACTTTTTTCAAGTTTTTAACCAACAAATAGTTTTTACATATCAAAAGAAATATGTATATAATATTTTATAAAGACATAAATCACAAATAATAAAGCACACTACCCAGTCCGGATGGAAATTTCTCACTGTTTTAAAAAAAAATGCCCTTTTGTGTTTGGGGGTTGTTTGGGGTTTGTTTTTTTTGTTTTGTTTTTTTTTGGAATATTCTTCAGACTACTGAACCTGTAGTATAAAATTAATTATAGACTAATTTACTTTTAGCTTTGGAAATTAAGACCTGGAATCAGTGCAGTTTCATTAGAAATAGTCAAACCAAAGTCAAAATGAGGAAGTTCAAAATGCGAATTGTCCACATGTTCCGTCCCCCAAAAAACCCCCAAACCAGAAAAGACTAATTTCATCATACAATATATTTTGTACTTCATCATTTATTCCAAATCTCTCCTTTCTAATGTGTTCAAAAGGCGACCCTTTCAGTATTCCCAAACCTGAATAATCAGAACTAATGATCAGGATCCTCAAAGTCATGAAGGCATTTTGAAGTTATAATATTTCCAAACCTTGGGGTTATAGAAAGAGCAGTTCTTCTCCATTTACCTTGTTTTTTCAGCCTTCAGGGTTTACTCATTAAGTTATTATTTCCACAGCTATGAATATTAGAACTTACTTCTGAGAACAGGGCTACAAAGACCTGAGATTGCCATGTAAACCCATTACCTTCAGATAACAGAGTTCTAAATAAATGAATAAATGTCACAAGAGACAGCAGAGGTGGGTCCAACCACAAAATAAAGCCAAAACACCAGTGCATTATTTTCCTTCATTCAGGACAGTTTCATTAGAATACTCTAGATTACAGGGGTTTACAATATTGTTTCTCATATTGTTAAATACTGAGATACTACACGTTTTCCATGGAAAATCTGTCTTAATATTAGTCTTCCAAAGTTTTATTAACTTCATATATCTGAGACAAAGCAATTGAGCAACAAGATGGACTGACCTCTTGCCATCGTTCAAACTACTTATTGTTTGGTCCTGTTGCCTTGGAGGAAAGCAACAAAGTTTTCCAGCACTTTGCTACCAATAGGATACTACAAAACCTTACACAATTTCTCCCGCACAAACAATTTCAATGATTCAGCTGTGTTAATGTTAATAGCTCTCGTAATAGGGTTTTCTGCACGAGCACCTACAGAAAGTTTGAAAGTTTTCTTCAACTACATATGGTGAAGCAGGACCTTTGACTTAGGCTCACCATATGGCCAAACGGGTTAAATATGGACCAGGTACATTCACTATAAGGTGGTGGGAAACTGGCTGCACCTTCAGGCTCAAATGGTTATAATTGGTAGCATATATTTCAACTGGCAGCCAGTTACTAGAGGTATCCCTCAGGGGTTGATACTAGAGCCAGTATGAGGTAGTGTCTTTATTAACAACCTGAATGATGGGATGGAAAGCACTCTCAGCAAGTCTGTGGCTGATAATGAATTTGTGGGGAGTGGCTGAGAGGCTGGAGGGCAGCGTCGCTGTACAGGCAGATCTCAACAGCCTGGACGAATGGGCTGACAGAAACCTCAAGAAGTTCAATAAAGGTGAAATCCAAGTTCTGCCTCTGGGATGCAATAGGACAGGCTGGGGGCCAGTTGGCTGGAAAACAGCTTTGTAGGAAAGGACCTGTGCGTCCTCATGGGCAAGTTGAAGTCAGCACTGAAGAAGGTCAACTGCATACTGGCCTGTATTTCCAAAAGCGTAGCTAACAGGCCAAGAGAAGTGGTTATTCTCCCCCTATTCAGCTCATGTAAGGCTGCACCTGGAGTGCTGTGTCCAGTTTTAGGTGCCCAGAACAACAAAGACACTGACTTACTGGAGCAAGACCAGTGGAGGGTTACCAAAATGGTCAGTGGGCTAGAGCATCTGAAGTTCAAGGAGAGGCTGATTTGGATTTGTTCAGCCTGGAGAAGAGAAGGGAGAAGAAATCTTATTGCCATCTTCAGCTCCCTAATGGGAAGGTATAGAGAAGACTGAGCCAGACTCAACAGAAGTGCAACAGGACAACAGATAAAAAGGTCAGAATGAGAAATTCCAACTAGATATTAGAAAAAAAAGTGAGGGTGGTCAAACACAGAAACAGGTTTCCCAGTGAAGTTGTGGGATGTTTACCCTTGGAGATATGCAAAATTCAACTACACAAGGTTCTGAGCAACCTGACCAAAATGGGCCCTTGCTTTGAGCAGGAGATTGGGCTAGACCACTTTTTCAGAGGTCCTTTCCAACTGGTATTACTGTATGATCACATGCCCGTCACAGTGAAATGCATTATACACAAATGCTTAGGGGAAGGGGGGAAAATCTTTAGCTCCTAGTCTTAATCACACCATCAGACTCATTTTCATGCTTATAAGCCTGAGCCACTAGTTGCAAACAACCAAACAAGAAGCAGGTTCTTTTTGTGTTGGAGATCAACCTATCATTTAAACAAATCACTTCTAATTTGAAGATTAAATTAAGGCATTTTTTATAAAACAACAACAATCAAATATTTTCAGAGCAATTGGTTACTACAGTGAAGCTTTGAAAAAATTATGGAAGATAAGTCATTTTCAGTAGTACTTAACAGCATGTTCACTTTAGTGTGAACTGATCATATCAATGCTCCCCCCACCCACTCCACTTTTCAGTAAGAGTGAAGCCACCCCACTCCCACCAAAAAGCAGATGCTTCATACGTTTAATTCAAATTAAAACTAGATAAATGTACAGCTGACAGGTTGTTTCCACTCTTTACCCTACAGTAGTTTTTTTTCCAGATATATCTTGTCTTGTAAGTAGGCTTTAGGAACAGAATAATGACAGGAGAGACAGCGTTTCAATCTTAAGCGTGGAGAAACAACCTAGAAAGGACACAGAGGCATATTTAGCTTTTCAGCCAACCAACATCTACATTTAGTTAGGGTTATTGGCTCTATGACAGACCAGCAAGAAAAGGCAGCAACTGGCAAGGCTGAACATTTTAAGAAGCTTTCAACCACCAATTACAACCTAAACAAAATTCAGAACCAAGTAAAAGAGGAAATACTTTACTTACATTGCATTTATTTTCCACCCAATTACTGTATCATTTCAGATGATTCATCCCAAAAAAAAGAGAGTGAAAAACTAAGAGTGCAATAATGTTTTCCAAATACACCTAATTATTAAAAGATCATTTTAAAAACCAGCCTTCCTAAAAATGCACTTACAGATGAATGCTAAGTCAAAACAATTAGAGGGAAATTAATGGCTTCTGATACTTTTCCACCACCGTCCTTCCCATTCCTGTAGGAATGGGCATTGGAATTTTTAAAAGTAAGTAAATAATCAGTAAATCAGTAGTTTCTACTTGATTCCTGTGAATTCTGAGCTGTAGACACCAGTCCACAATCTGTTCCTCTATGAAGACAGCCTTGTTAGAATCAGCAAAAATCAAGTTATCCCTGTCATCTCTTAAAGAGGAGTTACACTAGTTCCATGTATATTTTTAGCTGGCATAAACTGCATTGTTTGCCCTGTTCCAAAACAGCACTGTTCCAGTGAATGGAGACCACAAACTTGGAAGGTGATTTGGAAGCTGCTACAAGGGTTCTGGAAATGAAAACTTTCCATATTTTTATGGTTATTATGCAACTTATTTGACCAAATAATTCAACTTACCTAGAAAAGTGTCAGGATATTAAAGCATACCTTTGCACATGTGCAAAAAGAAGAACCGGGATCTAAGCCTGTCATATGCTAAAAAAGATGAAAAAGAGAATGTGCCCTTTGAACAGATCCTGCCCAGAGGCTGAACAGAATTCACAAGTGCATCAACGGAGAAACAGACTGGAAGAAGATACTCTCAACATATTGCTTTATCGAAATCTGAGAGTATTTGCTCTTCCCAGGAAAAACAGCTTCTTTTACCCTGCCATGTCTGAAGGAAGGACCATAAACTGAACAGGAATAAAATGAATTTGTTCACCAGGCAAAGCAAGCAGCAGGATGGCCTAATGTAACATGAAAGGTCATCCAGGTCAAATAAACGTATTTCAGACTTTTGTCATAACACCAATGCCTCTATATGGATGGGAAAGGTATCTTTGATCAGGCAGTTTTTTTCGCCTGGTATTTTCTGAACAAATGCTTACTGAGACATTTTTCTTCTAACACATGCAAAAAGAAAGTTGCTTCACAAGAGAAATATACATAGGAGTTAAACAATACAAAGATACTTTCTCATTAAGGTAGAGAGATGACTAGAGTTGCTCTTTCATTTAACTTAATCCTTAGATAGGGAATCAGCAAAGATATGCCTTAGGGTAAACTTCTGGTCAAAAGAATCCAGTCACTGGTATAGGATTCCACTCCTCTCTCGCTGTCAGCCATTCAGAGGAAGATTTCAGTTGCTTTCCAACTTACCCAGTAATTGCTATGCTTGACATATTTGGCATTTAAAGTTTCCTCAAGTTTTTCCAACTGGAACTCAGCAACCTCCTGTCGATCTACACAACTCAGCACGCTGGACTACGCCAGCAGCAGGAACTCTTTCTTTCCCCACATAAAGAGTACATCTCTCTGCTTACTTACAATTCTGTCACTCAGTATGACAACTGCTATGCACCACATATGCATTCCCTTCTAAACTAGCAGTCCAACTCCTGGCAGCAAGCCAACAGCTTGGTTTCAAGAAGTCATATCCTTATAGGTGTTAATAAGAAGACAATAGATGAACACAAAGTGGCTGAACGTCCTAGCAGATTCAACACTTGAAACACTTCTACTTGATTAGTTTCTTCAGTATTTCCCGTAAATGGGTCAGGAGACTGTTGTGTCTCGATTATGGCAGCCTCATGTGCGAAATACACAGATTCGAGTTCTTCACACCTTTTTAAATCATTCATCACCCCGTTACTAACAGAAGAGCACTTCTGAATTTAGACAACTTCCAGCTGTTAGACAAAAATGTAAACTTTGTCCATAAGTGCATTAAATCAAAATCAGCTAACCGTCCTTTCTAGATCAACTAAAGTTTTGATTATATATATACACCTTTTTAAAAAAGGTAACCACAGAAATAGTTGTAATTCTGCTGGTCAGGGTTCAGGGGAAGAAAAAAAAAAAAAAATCACCAACACAGCTATGCCAGCAGAAGCCTCCAGTGTGAACAGTTAAAGTAAAGTTGCACTTTCACCAGTGCAACTTGTTTTGCTTGGCACAGGACAGAAGAATTATTATAACAATACAAAACATGAGTCTAATAGTATATGTGAATCCTCACAAAGCACTGCCAATATAGCATAATGGGAAACCTATGCATTTCTCAGATAGAGGCTAGCACTGCTGTAAATGGGAAAAATATTACAGTAAACTTAACACCTACATCAAGTGAATACCTACAAACTGAAAAACACCTCTAACATAGCTAAAAATAAGTTAGACCTCACATGCTTTAAAATCTATACATTTATGGATAAAATGCTAATAAGCAAAAGAACCACTTCAAAATTCTGCTAGGAAGCTTGACTGGTAAAAATCCTTTCACCATCAAGTTAAGAAACATGTTTTGCTAAGAGCAGAGTCAGTAAATGAAGTGTGTGGGGGAGATTATAAAGTTTAATATTTAAAAAAAGCAAACTTAAGAAGTAATGGATATTAGATACAATTTAAGTTACTTAAACACCACCTCAAGATCTATTAGGAGGCAACAAAACCCAGCCCCCCAATATTTGATAGTATTCAGAGTGAAATCAAATCACTAACATTCAGCAAGCTAACAAGAAACTACTTTATAACCAATAAAAAGGAAAAAAAGCTGTAAATATTTCAGAAGTCATTTTCAAAAGCCATCAGTACTTAGACAAGCACTGTGAAAATAAAAAAATAGCTTTTAATTCTATCACAATGGCCTCTAAATACAAAGCGTCACCACTGCTCCCAACCTGTCACCATTTGTTTTCACAGCTTCCCCCTATGGTTTCAGTCTTCTACTGACTTGAACACAAAATGCGCTCAACTTTAAGTCACAGAACCGTTTAAGACCTAGCTCTGCTATCTTCCTATTGAACAGGAAGAAATTAATCATTAATGAATAATGATCTGCTAACATTTTTCATGCCTATTTTAAGATAAATGAGACAACACAAACTTTTCACTTTCCCTATTCCACCACCCTTCATAATATTAAATTCTCTCACTGCATTACAACTGAAATTAGATCTACTGGGGGCAGAAACTGTTTTTATATTCTCTTGTGGGCCAAGAGGCTTCTAGGTTTAAGTATCTTCCAAATTTTGTAAGCAGTTATCTGCTTTAATTTCAGGGCATCAGAATTTCTTTATCATCTTTGTCCACAACAGTGCCCTGCCAATCATAAAAGAGGGGAGGCGTAGCATGAAATGGCAACCCAGTTCTAGGTTGTTTTTTTTTTTTTTTTTTTTTTAAACATAGCTAAGAAAACAAAATGCCCAATAAAGCTCTGAAAGACCATCCAAGGAAGAGTAATATTAAAGCATACAGACAGAGCTGGAAATGCTAAGTGATTAAATTCAGTATGTAGTATATCAACTCACTATGTATAACACACTAAAGCTAAGCTTAGCATCTAAAGGAGAAAGAACAATAAATTGGAGTTTTGTAGATTTTAAACTTTATTCTTCTAACAAGTCATCACCTACCCAGCAGCCTTCTTTGGTCTGAATTCAGTTTTAAGGTCACGCAAAGTCAGGAGAACTTGAACTGAGTATGTTTGAATCAGTGCTTTAAAACATTTTCTCACAAGTAGATAGATATATTTCACAGAATATTTACTTATCCTCTCTTTCATATTCATTGATGGTTACTCACATCTGAAAATGAACACACAGTTTTTGAAGTGTCCACCATCAGGAATGATCTAGTGTTCTCAAGCTAAGTAATTCTTAAGAACATATGTAGTAATGATTAAAAATATTTAATAAATTTGAAAAACTGCAAAAAAGGTATTTTACATAAATATGTCAGTCAAAATGCAACACTCATTACTAATGAATTTTCCAGTAATACCTGGTACAACAGACATCACCATTTATTAGTATCTGACCCTGAATACCTGATGGAATGATTAATTGCTAGTTACAGAAATAACTAGTATAACGATATAAAAAGCTTCCAAGAAGTGCTAACACATGGTGACAGACCCCCAAATTATTAGGGCCTAAAATATATGCAAATGGACAAGAAGTTGCTTCTCAATGCCTAAATATGTTAACGTTAAAATGCACACACCCCACTTTTAACAGTGCAGCAGAAGTTACAGTAGCAAATCCACAAGGTTCCTGAGCAAAGACTGTGCTTTCCTGGAAAGCAAAGCATATTTTAAGCAAGGTTCCTTTAAAAAGAATAATTAAATAAAAAGGGGGGGGGGAGAAGAAAGAGAGAGAAAAGGAACTCTCAAAGGACACTAATTTCAGAAAGAGGGACTGGGGATAGGGGGCACAGCAGAGACCCTAAAATGAAGTGTTGAGCTGTTGTAACATGCAAAAGTAGTATTAACTGGACCATGACTGGTTTACTTAGGGAAATAAAGATGTGGCATTTCTAAAGTTCATAAAGGAGCATGAGAGGGAGGAGTTATTTATGGGGTTCTGTATTAAATAAACAAACCATGGACTAGACAATAAAATTTGAGGATTAAAAAAACCTCACTGGTACGCATCACTTTCCAAAGCAGGAGTATTCAAGACCCATGCCAGAACACTTCACCTCAAAGTGAAGACTATGCAAGGAAACTAATCACTTCAATTAAGAAGTGCAGGACCAGCCCTTAAGAACACAATTTCAAAGATCTCCTCCCTCCCTAGAACTCATTCATTCCTGCCCGATACCTTCTCACATACAAGTGACTGCTGTGAAAGTGCTTATGATGTCCCAAAGAAAGGATTAGTGACTTCAGGTAGGGAGAACAGGTTCTCATCTGCTGCTGCTGCTTTAGGAATAAGCATCTTGTTTTTATTGTCATTTTAAAATCTCCAGTGTTAACCAAAAGAAGTGATAATACAAGTTTTTTTCCCCTACAAGGATGTTGGTCACCAGTATTACTGCAAAATTGTAGACTAAAACACAGCTTTGTTTAAAGTTTTCCCTGGCCTTTCCTATTAACTGCAAAAAGCTAAAAACTTGGTTATCATTCTTCTGAATTCCTCTAGGAGTATTATAAATCAATGCCAGATTTTTATACTAGTAGCAAACCACAGAAGACAGTGGTGTTGGCCGATAAAAATATCTTCCTCTGCCTTCAAAAAAATGCTCTTTAAACCACTGCATTTTTTCCAGTGCAGGAAATTCTTTCGGGTTCCAAGCCGAATAATATTTACACCTGAACATCTCCTCAGAGCTGATAAATCAAGCTTTCTTTCGCTACTATTGTTTTGATCGTATTTTAAACGAGCACGTATCTCTCAGCTGGATCTTCCAGTAGTCTTGAAAGTTACTCTCTGCCAACATGAAGACATCCTCCCCGGAAAAAAAATCACTTCCAGATTAGAGGATTTTTATTTAAATATATATATATACGCACACACACGCACTGCTCAACTGTTGGGGTGCCACACTATAAGGACAGAGAATACACCTCAGTGTCCGTGCTGAGGCCCCTGAGCTTTTCTGTGTGCCGCAGGGACACAACTTCGCGCCCTCCGCTTTCGCCCGGGCACAGCACGAACCCCTCGCCGAGGGAGGTGCGTTTCGGCGGGCAGCAGCACCGCCGGCCGCGGCAGCCGGACTCCGGCCGGGCTCGGCCCCCCCACGCGCGCCCCGGCCGCGCAGGGGCGATGCAGGGCCGGTGCCGGGCGCGGCGCCGCGAGGCGCCTCCCGCCGCGCCCGGGGCTCAGGTGCGGCCGTGGCGGCGCTGGCGGCGGCGGGCGAGCGCCGCGCTGCCGCCCGCCCCCCCGCGGGCTCACCTCGGCGGCCGGGATGTTCACCACACCTGTCGACCTCCGCTTCTCCCGCAGCTTCCTCTTCTCGATCTGCCCCTTCCCCTTCCTGGCGCTGGGGCCGGCGCTCTTCCCCTTGGCGGCCAGCTTCTCCTCGCCCTCCGCGGAGCCCGCGGCGGCGGGCGGGGGCTTGGCGGCGGGCTCTGCCCCGCGGCCCCCGGCCAGGCCCGGCGGCGGCTCCTTCGCGGGCGCCGCGCGGCTCAGGGCGGCGCTGGCGAGGCTCACGCAGTGGACGGCCCCGCCGGCGGGGGGCGCCGGCCGCTCGGGCGGCGCGGCCGGGCCGCCCGGGTGCAGGGTGCTGTTGAGCTCGGCCGAGGACGGGCCCCCCAGCGGCTTGGCCTCGCCCCCGGCCGCTGCCCCCTGGGCCGGCGGCGCCTGCTTGGCCCGCATCTTCTCCCGCTTGGCTTTCCACTCCTCCAGAAAGTCCGTGGTGCTGCCCCCGGCGCCGCGGTAGCCCCCCGTCGCCATGTTCCCGGCGGGGTAGCGGCGAGGGCGCCCCAGCAGCACCTCTGCCACCGCCGCCCGCCCTGAGGCGGCTCCGCCGCTGCCCGGGGAGGAGAGGTCCCGGCGGGGCGGGGGGGAGGGACGGGGGCGGGGAGACGGGCTCGGAGAAGCACAAACACCCTGGAGAGAAACAAAAGCGGAGCCGTGAGACATCCACGGCGCGGCCCGTCCTCGCCCTGCCTCCCCGCGAGCCCCCACGGCCCGGCCCCCCCCCCGCCCCGGGGGAACGAGGCGCCCCCAGCGCACCCTCGGGCGCGGGGCTCCCGCCGCTCCGACCCAGCGCGCCCGCCCACCTCCCCGCCGCCTTCCGCGGCAACGGCCGCCGCGTGCCGGTTCCCGCCCCCGCGCCCCGGCCGCCTGCCTGCCGGGGGGGGGGGCTACGCCCCCGCGGGGAGGCGCGGAGCGGCGCGGAGGGCGCCCGGCGCTCACCTCCCGCCCGGCGGGGCCGCGGCACCAGGTGAGCGCCACCGCCCCCCCGGAAGGAGCGGCGCGGCCCCGAGGCTTCCCGAGCTCCCCCGCCCGCCTTCCCCTTTCCCCATCGCGGCGCGCCCAGAGCCGAAGCGAGGGCGGAAGCGGCCGAGATGGCCCTTAACAATGGGGCGCGCGCCCAGGGCGGGCGGGGAGGCCCCGCCCGGCCCGGCCCCGCCCGGTGCGCGCTGCGACCTGGCCGCGCCGGCTGCCGCCTGCCGCGGGGCCCCGCTGGCGGCAGCGCCGTGCAGCCACCTGCCCGGGGCAGAGCCCAGCCGCAGGGCTCGCAACGGCGAGGCGGGGGGGGCAGCGGCGCGGGAGCGGGCGAGGGCTGCGGGCGCCGTGAGGAGCGGGGCGCCGCCAACCGCCAGCGGCCGCGCGGGCTTCCGCGCCGCCTCAGGCCACGCTCCCGTGCGGCGGCGTTTGCCTGAAAGCCTCCGGGGAGGGGGGTTCCCGCCGAGTCCCTCCCCGGCTGCCCCAACTGGCTCTTTGTCCCGGCGGGCCCTGGCGTCGGGAGCTACCGGGACGGTGCGGCCGCAGCGGCCCCCGCGGCGCCGTTGGTGAGCGGGGGGCGGCGGGAGCTGGGCCGTGTGCCCGTGCGGGGCTGCCGCCGGGGCTGCCCCACGCTGTCACTAGTAACACGTCAAAAGCCTGACTCTGGATTTTTGACTTCAGTTGTCATTAGGAAAACTCTGTGTTTGGAGAGAAATGCCGTAGGAGCCGTGCCGCGTTAACGGAGCGCTCCCGAGTCGCCCAAGTGCGTGATTCAGCGAGGACTCGGTGCATGTTGTGACTGAAAATGTAACGATCGCTGCTTGTTTTGTTGTCTAACGGGGTTGGTACACAGTAGGAAGGCTCTGAAGTTAATCACTCCCACAGCATAACAACTTCCTCTTGTCTGCAGCTCTGGTGGGCAGACTGAAGTTATTAGTAGACCTCGCTGGCTTTTGCAGAAACAAGGTTGGGGCAGAGTCTGTGTTATCCTGATGTTCCCAGAAACAAAAGGTGCAAGGGCTTTCCTTCTCTCACTGTGCAAAAGTTTAAAAGATGTCTCGTTTGTAAATAATAGTCTTCAGCTCAGAAAACCAACTTCAATAAATGCTGAAAGCATTCTGTAATGTAATTTTGTACTAACTCTAATACTCTGTAATATTCAACAATATAAAATTAGTAAAGTTGGTCAAATTTCTACTTGAACTTCAAGTGTTTGAAAAAAGTTGACTTAATAAGAATTTTAGGGTCTCATCCCCAAAGCCCCTGCATTCTTATCTATACAGTTTTTAAGTTAGAAAACTACTCAGTTGTATTTTTTGAAAATTTAGAAAAATTCAGATGAAAACTTGTCTGCAAGCTTCTTCTCCCATTCTTTCAAATACTGCCTTTTATACAATGAAGTTCTCTTGAGAGAATCAACATAACTGTGACTGTACCAGTATTTTTGCCCTCGCTCACTATTATACCCCCTGAGCAGCACATCCAGCCAAAAAATTGTAAAAAGGGTCAGATCAGAAAGTTATTATTTATAATATGTTGTGTATATGGAGAAATAGAGCAATACATTTTAGTTCTTAAAATAATCTAAATTTTCCATTACCTTGGGTCTTCCCAGTTGCCTCTCTCTGTGGCAACCATTAGCAGCTAGCAAGGCTTGGATGTGTTTGCCCCATTTGGCATCTCTTCTGCCCACCCTTGTTATGCATAGGGGATGCTGCTGCTGGGCTTTAGCTGGATCTACCATTGTTGTTAGATTTTCTTCTAGCGTCTATAAAAAATGTTGGGTTTTTTTCAGTGCCAGAAAGGCTTTGTGTTCTTTACAGTCTGTTATATATTAACAGAAGTTATGTTGTGGTGAGTGAGGTTGGGCTTAAGTGCCCACTACAAAAATGCTGACTGTCAGATGTTTGCATCTCAATAAGGTTTTCTGTGCTGGAGAGCTTTCAGGATAAAGTTCCAAATACTTTAAGTATCACACTGCATGTTTTCCTCAGCCACAACTGAGAATAGCTTAATAGGTTGCAAACATTTTTAAAACAGCACTTTTCTCTTTTCTTACAAAAAGTCTTAGGGATATTTTTAAGGCCTAAAAATACAATTCATTTTATTAGCTATGTTTTAAACTAGGATAATAACAAAGGACCTTAAGCCTGAAAGTAGTGTTTTCTGTATACTCATCATTGTGGAATGAGACTCTCCCCTAGAGGTAAAATTACCACCAGGATTTGGTAGGATGATCTCCTTTGCCAGGCAAAAAGCAAACACTCCATTTTTCAATTTAGAATAAAAAACATTATTTATTCTTAAAATCTTGAGGAAATGAAGTGCCTTTTGAGATCAGGCACTTTAAAGCTGGATCCTTTGTAAAAAGGTTGCAAGCAGTTTAATATTTCTGTGATTTCTTTTAGAGATTCCACCAAATTAATCAATCTTATTAAGGTTCTGTGTACAAGTTTATCTGAGCCATGATCTATGAAGTGGCAATTTTCAAGGGCTGGAAAATAAAACAGTCAACACAATAACACTCTATTATTGGCTGAGCAAACTAAGGACGACATCCACATTCCTAGCCAATGTCTGTTTGCCTGTTATCCCAACGCAGTGAACGTTTCTTACATTCACTGATCTTTGTATGCTCTCCACAGAAGCACTGCCTCTATATCACCTTCTTCAGCATCTTTGGAAGGTCTCCCCAAAACCTCTGTTGAGATTACTATATTTGCCTGCCTCTCTCTTACACACACACACTCTTCCTTCCATTCTGGACTTCACCCCTTCTGTGTTTGTCTTACCTGAACTTCCATGAAATTCTTCCCCTAAATCCACCTATCTAGTACTTCCTGTATCTGATCCCCTTAGAAGTTCCTTCAGTCAATATTTTTAATGTTTCTTCTCCTATTACAAACTTTTTCAGTTACATACTGTTACATGTCATGCATACATGTTTTACCTGCTTTATCACTCTTGCAAAATTTAGAGAAATCACCCCAGTACTGTTCCATTAAAGCTGCCCTCTGTGATGCTTCAAATTTCACCTGCTGAATAATCCTCACACTCATCACTTGATACTAACCTACCTACCTACTTATTTCTGCACTTTTCTACCATAAATGCTGTTGCATAAATTCATGCCTTTTCATAGAAATGTCCCTGCTTCATTTTTTAAGCCATAAAATTTCAAAAGCCTTCTCTTTAAACCTTTCCCATTAAATTAATTACATAATTTCTCATCTTTCTGCAAAATCCTCACATATGTGCCGTGAAATTTCTAATGTCAATTCTCCGCATAAAAGTGGTAGCCTTCTGTTACTAATGCTTTCCAAGCCAGTGCTTCACTGTCCTGTAGCAATACTCATGCTCCTCTCTCAAATCACTCATGCTGCCTCAGACCACATTCTTAGAATGAGATACAAGCCTAGTGGGATACGCTTTCCAAATGTGAAAGTGTCTTTCTCCTTGTACTCTTCCGTTATTCCCAGTTTTAACTCTACCAGAAGAAGCAATATCTCTGTCATAGGCAATCAAAAGAATTTGAAAACATTGGTGGTGCTCCATAGTCTTGACGATTGGCCTTCCCGTGACTTCATAAGGTTCATTTGTAACAGAGCCAGTGAAGCAGTGGAGCTGTCAAGGATAACACAGAGATGCTTTTTGTGTGATTTCTGGACAGTTAAGTGATTGCATATTTTGTCTCTAACTGTCTTCCTTTTTTTTTAGGTATGTAGAGAGAGTTTTCATTTCTGTTTACATCTGCACTGTTTGCTCTTCAGATTCTCTCTTAATCTCCAGTTTATCTCTTCTTACCTACCAAATTCTGTTGTCGCTTGATCTAGGTGGTTTTCTTGTTTTTATCTAAATGTGGATAAAATGTTCTCCCCCACAATTTAATACCCCTTTCTGCTGCTTCTGAGCTATGCATACTATCTAAATCTGAGAGGTTTAGTCTGTCATCATGGATTTTTATTTCCTGACCTTTTCCTTTGGGATTTAATTAAATTATTCTGTTGTCCCCCCCCTCCCCCCAAGCTTACTGTCTCAGTACTCACCTTCTGTCGAGGTTTTCTTCTACAAGGTTCTAACAGTTAATTGTGTTCTAGTCACTGTAGTTAGTGGTTTAACTACATTACTTTGTTCTGACTGTTGCCTGGAAACTCTTACAAATCTGACTTTTACTGAGATACCAATTTTATACAATCTGCTGTATTATTTAATTGGATGTTTAAAACATTTACTTCAAGTGCTAGGTCCTTATTCAAAAGCTTGCATGTAAATATAAGAGGTTCATGAAATAGCTTGATTTTTTGGAAGTGTTAGCATTCAAGATCAGTCCTAGGGTCCATGCCTTCTAGTCCTGTCTCTGCATGTATTTTACCATTCTTCACCTCAGCTATCATTTGACTGAAAATAATTAAACTGCTTCTTGAAACTATTGTCTCTTATAGCGAAGTTCACTCACCTAACTGATGGAGGAGTGTGGTGTGGAAAGGAAAAAAAAAACTTACAGAGGAGGTTTGCTTGATTTTTCAAATATTTCTTCCGATAGTATGAGAAATTAATGCAGAGATTGTCATCTGTCTCCAGTTGGCAGTTGTTGGATAAGAATGACTGGGGAGATGGGAGTCAAATTAGCATATGTGCAGAAGACTTCAAAGGCGTGATAAGAACCTTTTATGCCACAATTCACAATCTCATTCCCTAAGATTGTCTGTTGCTGCTTCTCGTGTCCTGTACTGTGTGCTTTTCCTGCCCTACAGCTGACAACCTTGGCAGTGTTTGGCAGAGAAGGAAGAGGAAATTGAATACTATAAGGCTGACTAAGAATGTGCTTGAGGACCAGTTTGCAAAAGGCATAAAAATAAATCTTCTGATGGGGAATTAGTAGGACCAGGAAATGATCATTACACAAAAGAAGCACTTAGAGGAGATAGTATTTCCACTGTGGTCCCTACTTTTGTGTTCACTCTGAAATAACCTACAGAGGTTCTCAAAGTAGAACATTTCCTTATGGAGGATGCATCCAAACTGAAGTATCAGATAAAAATTTACAGAAAAAATTGATTAAATGAACAAAAACAAATTGCCAAATTGAGTGGCAGAGATAAAGTAGTAGATGGAATTCAGTGTAGATAAATGTAAAGTGACTCATGTTGGGAAAATTCTTCTGAGGTAACATATCATCAAGACATACTTGAGCAGAGTTGAGTCTGTCAGAGCCAGATGGTCCCACAGAAGGCCCATGCTTCCCCGTAATAGGAATACCAGGCATCTGATGCAAAGGCATCAGATTTGACTGTGCACTGGCTTACTAGTTCAGCCTGTACCCTTACCCTGCCAGGAATGAACTGCTTTCAGAGCTGCTCTGGTATCTTTGTGGTCCCCCATGAGAGACAGAGCTTGTGCAGTTTTTGAAGCATGAGCTAGCCGTGGATGTTTTGTGTGGTGTGCGTTCGTGCCACATGAGCCTCTGGACTCTTGAGTACTCAGGGATACACTGCAGAAGCAGCTGGGCTGCCACTGCCGTAGCTGATGAAGGAGCCGCCAGGTTACTCAGCTGTTGTGCCATCTAGGATACTATCATCCTGGTAATGAAGAGCTGGCTGTACCTATCCATGTGACAGAAATAATACCATAGGTTTAAGCTACCTGTGGTTTTAGCTGAGTAACACCACCTTTGTTGCTTTTTATGTTTATGATATGTTGCCAGATTGGATGTCAACATCTATTGACCTCCTTTAGCGCTTGATACAAAATTCTTTGTACATTCCAAAAGCTTTTATTCGAACTGAAGAGCTATCAGCACCTTTATTAACAGCTGCGGAGCCTGTTCACTCTTTTTAAAGACAGCATCATCTTCTAAACATACTCATCTCTATACAGGTAACTCTCAATATAAGTTTAAAACAGTGTTCAACAGACTTTGGTCCCCACCAGATGGAACTGACAATTCAGTTCCTGCCTTTCTGTGTCTCCAAACAAGAAAGTATGTAAGCTACACACAAATGAATAATTAGAAAGTAAATCCAGTGGTTACTGGCTCACTGTCAGTCTTGTTGGTACTGGTTACAATTCATAACCCTTAGGGCTTTTTTTTAATTAACAGTCCTTTTGCTCAAGACTTATTTTGATTCTTTGAAAGACCGATATAGAATCAGTAAAAATTTACTGCGTCTATAGACTCTCACTGCGTATCTCTTGGTTAAACTGTTATACTGCGTCCTTTTGATCTAACCTAGTTGCATGCAGTACAAAGTGCAGCACCAAGCATATGCAGTAGGCACAAAACTACGTCCCGAAAGAATCATAGTTAGGGCTGACAGACCTCCTCAAAGAGCTGACTAAGAAATTTGGCCTTCACTGAAATGCAGTAGATGATGCATGCAGAATTTAGTGTGATGGCTTTTTACAATGCTTTGTTTGAGCTAACAGTTGATTTGGCAATTATTTTTTTCCTGCTCCACAGTATTTTTAGGATGTACTGCTTTTCATATAAGGGACCATAAAGAAATTCCCTTGTAAAAGGAATCGGGCAGATATTTCAGGAATTTAGTACTGGTTATTAGTAGCAATCATCTGGAAGTGTCCAAAACAAACAGAGGAAAACACAAACAGCAATCAATCAGTGGCTGTGACATATCAGTAAGTGTAAGCAGAGAAGGGGGAAGCATTTAAAAGAATTCAGTCAGTGCCTAAGAAACCAAATGAAATACAAAAGGAGAGAATAGCTTAAAGAACATAAAAATAAAGTATACTTACTATTGTTAAAATTGTATTGGTATTTTTCATTATGAATCTTATTTCAATGATACATGGCCTTACTATAGACATTTAGAATGACAGCTTGGGGCTGAATTTTTGTGTGAACAATTGAAACAAAATCTATGTGCCTATTTTGTAACCATTATATATAAAAAAACATGGACAATGTTTAAAAGGGAATTTTGTGTTTTGATCATAACATACATTTTTTCCTGTTTTAAAGTGAAAAAAACAAAGACTGCTAAGATGCATTTTTAAAATAGGTAAGTTTTAAATACATATTGAAAAGAAGTTGTAAGTTAAAGTTACTTGAAGGAGGACAAGTTGCATAATTCCTCCTGCCCACAAGCAAGTTCACAGTTAATGCTCAGCTTACACTATTTGTTCCCGGATTAGGCACAGACCCAACAGGCATCTCCTTATGTGTTTGCTTTATTGTTGGACGCTAAAGGAGTCATAGTTTGGCAGCCTTTTAAGCATATGATATTCTATGAAAGCTTTAATAAATATTTGTCTTAAGTAGACATGGGGAAAGTCTTTTAAATTGTTAACCTTTCTGATCCTCGGAGATTCAAAAAGAGATGAAAGGAAACTAATTAAGAAATACTGAATGATTGTTTGCCTGCAAATGCCTTGATGTGTTGAAAACAAGGGAAAAAGTGTAAGACCTTTCACTGCTTTCACCGTGAAACTGTTTAGAGATATGAAGGAGAAACATAGGAAAGATACCTATAAAAAACAGTGCTCATTCCTGAGGAGGTAAATAACTGGGTTAAGTGGTAACAGGTGACTTGTAGAGTGCTTAGCTTATGGTAGAAGAACGCACATGGATTAGAGGGCAACTTGAGTAGGTGGGAACTAAATGGCTTGGTAGGGACATTCCTACTGAGTAAAGATTAGGCTATCAGTGAAAAGATCCAGCATCAGGAAAAGATTAATGGAATCTTTGAAGTCATTAGGGATGCGTATCTCTGAGAAACTTGGGATAAAGAGGTGTGAGAAAAGGGGGAGTGGGAGTGAGTAGCAGAGGTGGAGACCATATAAAGTGCTGAGGCTTGCTGTGGAGAGCAAGATGTAGAAAAGATGCTGAGAGACTGGTGAAAGGTGAGTAGGAAACTTGCAACAGGCAAGTGGAGAAGCTAATAGGAGAAGCAACTGTAGAGCAGCTAGCTGGGGAGAAGTTACCAGTTGTTAGGTCTGAAAGGGGAGTATAACAGCAGAGAAGCAGCAGCAAATGAGAAAATACAAGAAACAACCGAGCAGAAAGATGGGGGCAGAGTTTTTGATATTCTGCCCCATATTTCTAATGGGGCAGAAATAAGCGGCAAATGCCAGAGGGATTGAATGAGAAGTGCTGGGAAACAGACATCCAAGAAGGACCTAAGAGATGTGGGTGGCATAGAGGAGCAACTGGGAAGACTCATGACTAAGCAGACGATGGGGAAGCGTCTTTTCTCTCCAGAGGCTGTGGAATGCCAGTAAAGCTTGTAGTGGCTTGTTGTTAAAATATGAAGCGAGTTCTTATACTCAGTGCCTGCATGTAGCAATGCTGAGTGCCACTCCCCAGAAACTGCAGAAATTCAGGGAGTGCTTGAGGTCTCGGGGGAAGTAGCTTCATGCATCTTTCAGTTATTGTTGATACCGGCCTGAGTAACAGAGAACGTAATTAGACCTCGAAGCCCTCTCTTGCACAAAAATAATAGTAATAATTGTGTGGGGGCTTGGAAATAGAGGCAGAGCCACATCAGTGCAGAGCTGAGGAGAAAAGGGTGAGCAGACTGGGGAGCAATGTTAAAAAGGGAAGTGAGGAGTGCTCATGATATAGCATAGATATTCGCAAGGCAAAGAACAGGGAGGAGAGATTGCAGGAGGAAAAGGGAGGACCACAAGAAGCCCTGCAGTGCACAGAGTGCTGTGTTTAAAAGCGAAGCGTATAACTGAAAGGCTTACACTAGGATCATATTGAAAGCAGATTGAGCAAGAAGGGGCCAATCAGTGTTGTAGCATTTCAGCCGAGTGCAATGCAGCTATAAAACACTTGTCTTGACAACTTATGACATGGAGGCTTTTTTCTTTTTCCCCTCTCCTCCCCTTGGATTTAGTTGAGCCTTTCTGTAGTGCTTTGTAAGTGGCTCCTCCTAGGAGACTCCAGCCTGCAAGGCTCTTCAGCCAGTGCAGTTGTGCTGACTGAGAAATGGATCCTGCAAGGCCCTGCCTGTGCTCTTGGGCTTATCCTTCCCCAGACTCTCTGGCCAGCCCTCTTGGGGCAGCAGTTTCTTGTCTGTGGGACCTGATGGGTTTCAATTAGCGCCTCCAAACTGAGCGCTTTGTATACTATGCCCAGGGTGTTAAATCACACAGCTTCTTTGCAGACTTGCAGGATAGGATATTTAAAAGGAGTCTTTGCCACATTCAGACTAAGTCAGTGCATCCTCTGTGTCTAAATTAAACTGAGATTTCTGCTCATCATACTATAACTTGCTTAACTTGTCTAAAAGGCAGAATTTTCTTGCATCACTCTTGTCTGCACCATTCCTACATGCTCTTTCCAAAAAAAGAAAAAAAAAAACTATAGAAACCACACTGCCCTCCTAGACAGATACCAACCAGATTTCATAGACCATGTGCATTACTCCCTAGATCAGAAACTCTTTGGCAGGAGGGCAGCTCATCCTGGCTCAGACACTGACAGAAGCTGTCACAGCACTGAAGAAGCTTTCTGGTGCCACCTTCTGGCTCGCACTACGCCCCATCAGCGGGCACTTGCACTATGTTGATGCTTCACTGAAAAAGACTCTGAAAACTGATCTCAGTTTAATTGTTTCTATGCAGGAATTTGTAAAGTAGTATTAGCACGTAAGTCCATAAGCAGCATTACTTCCCCACCCACCTTGTGATTTTAAATAGGGGAGAATTACTACCTTTTCATGCATGGGAATAAACATGCATAATAAAAGCATGCAGCAGAAGCTCTCCTACATTCATAGCACACTGGCATTTTAAACAAGGAGCTGAGGAGGTGTTACTAGGCAATTTACATGACAAAATATGGCATCTATAGCCATAGATGAAATGGGAGGAAAGAACTCAGTGTAATTTGCTTTTCTTCATACAGCTAAAAACAAAGACATGAGCTGGTAACAGCTGGAGACTCAGTAGCTAATATTCCTAACAACTGGAGTTACTTTGTGTTATAAATCATATGAATTTATAACTGCTCTTTTCAAAGTCTGTTCCTTGTGTCCAGTAACTGGTATTCATAAGCATTAAACTGGTAAAGTGTCATGCCTATTACAAGCAGTTGTTATAAATGTGTTGTTTTTTTTTTTTTTAACATTCACTTTTTCATTAAATCTTCTTTCGGGGCAGTGTGTATTTTGTACCAGCTGATTTAATGAAGTCATTTCTTTTTCTTTTAGAAGACTTGGGATGCAGGTTCTGGGTACTCCCCCAAAGCAGTAGCTTCATTCTAGCTGTAATTGTAGCAACTTCCTCAAATCAGGCCTGCCCTTTTTGAGCTAAAGCAGAGAGGTATCATTAAAGCAAAGGTATATAATGGAGACCCAAAAGAGGACAAAGGGGCAGTTGTACTTTCGTAGTCTTCTTTTGTGGGGGAGGAAAAGAGGGGGCATGGAGCAGCCCAGTGCTGAGGGGTCTCACTGGAGGCAGCACGAGGAAAGTGTGTAAATCAGGCGGCTGGAGTCTCTCCACTTGAGATTTTTCTTTTTCTAGTCCCATTCCCTTACCTTTCTTTGCTGGAGCCCATTTTGACGCCAGTTTAAGTATGCATTTGCTCAGTCACTTCCTAGCTTATTGTCATGACATTTAGTGACCACTGTCCACTTAATGTTTTGTTGGCATTGCTAGAATACTTAAAACATTTTTTTTTTTAATCTTTAGAGTAGAATAGCTACATGGAACTTAGACTCATGAAATTACAAAGAAAGCTGAACCTTTTTTATTAAACTCAGAAATGTCACTGATTTACAGATGGATCTGAGTTTTGAGAAATGGTGTGAAGAGCTCCATATTTGCATTAAAAATGTACTTCTTTGCAGGGAATACCTATCAGTGAAGAATGCTCTTTTTAAATTCTTTTCCTTGCCACATACAAGACAAATGAGTAATTTGATATTGAAAGATGGGAAATCATTTCTCCTACAAACAAGCCCATTTATGGTGAAATAGGTGGAATTCTGAAAATACTTTATCAATGGAATAAATAGGTTCTTCTCACCCACTTCCCCCATCATTTTTTTCCAAACAAAACAAAGCACGCGGGAAGGCTGTATGGTTTGATATTGGTCATATAGAAACCAGGGAAAAGAACGCTCTGGGGGATGAATTGTGCTGTCTTGGCTGACTCCTTCTGCTAAGCTTCAATAAGCTTGCAAGACAGACGTGCATAACCCAGCTAAGAAGGGTGAAACAATTAGAGTGGAATGCGGGGCTTTTGTCCCTGCTATAATTATGCCTGGGCCAGATCAGAAACATTAGACATCCAACAGGTGATGTTTTTAGATGAAAAAACAAACAGTTCCTCCTTTCTCTAAAGGCTACATACTTTTCCTATCTAATCAGTAATACAAAATGGGGAGGTGCTGACACAAGCAAGAATAGCCAATGACTTCATCAGTGTGGCAGCAGCTCTGCTTTTAAAGCGTGAGCAATTCATTGTGGTTTCTCGGGTTTTTTTGTTGTTTTTCTTTTTTTTAATCCTATCTTGTACGCAGGAATCTGCAGTCACCTTTGGGGCTATGATGGGTCGTACTGTCAGCCTATGCTGAGGCAGAGCACAGTCTTGCTGCAGCAGGGTACTTGCTGTTACTCTCTCACAAAGCCCAACTGCTGCTCTTGCAATCAAAACAAACGTAAAGCAAATAACTCTGCTCACCGACAGTTCTTTCCCTTTTTATTAGAGGCTTTGACCTAAGAACCCAAGGAAGCTGAATCATCATAGCTAAATGTTAACAATGTGTACATAATCATGAATAGCGAGAACTTCTTTTGAAAAACTTAAGGAAAATTGTCTCCTCTATCCCAAAACAGACAGACTGGCTATTCCCAGAGGGGAAAAAAATTGTAATTACACAGATATGATTAGCAGGCCTCCAGCAAAGCTATTCTAGGATTTAACCCCCCCCCCAATATATCCTTTTTTTTTTTTATATAGAATTACAACAATCCTACGGCAACAGTATTGTAAGCTTCCAGAATTTTCTGTTTAAGAAGTTGCAGAAAGTTTGTACTGAAAATTCTACATAAACTATTTTAGAAATGAAGGATTACAGTTATTTCATAAGCCATTTAAGCAAAAGATGCAATTGCAAGACTTAAGGAAAAGTCCCAAAGAAATTTAAACAGGTGGGAAAGCAGCCCTCTACAGTGCAGCTGTAACTGTTTCCCCACTCCCTTTAAAAACAGACTCCACACAAAATTATGTAATGTTTGTACGACTGGAGAATTTTTCTTTTTAAACTCTACACTGCTTAGTGAATGTCTTGTGCTTTCCTGTGACAAAGTCTTTAGGACTGCAGCTGGAAATGAAATTTCATCTACAAAACTTACAGTAACCTATCAGTTGCACAATGGCAGCATCAGAATTATCTGCTGGCTACACTATGCCTCACGGCAATATTACGTCAACTAAAAGAAGGTGAAGAGACAGCTCAGAGGGGAAAAATAAGTTTCAGTGTAACTAAACATTTAGTTGCCTACACCTTCCCCACTGGCTGCACTTACATGGCTGCTCAGGAGCAACCCCGTGGCCAGGCTGGAGGCCACAGCCACCGGCCAAGACTCCCCGACATCCATTGCCCAATGGAGAGCCTGGCTGCTCTCGCGGGACACCCAGCTGCAGCTCCCGGGAAGATCCGTGGCTGCGCTTGCTGGCGGCATGGCAGATCTGACAGCCCCCGCTTACACTTCTGCCCAGCATCACGAGCAACGCGACAGAGGCAAAAGGAGACCCTTCCTTTGGAGTTCCTTCGCGGACGAGCTGGTGTTACACAGGCAGGCAAGCCTGCAAGCTGAAGACAGGCTGCCCACAAAGGAAAGGTAAAATGCCAGCTGCGTAGAGTCAAGCCACTTTCAGGATCACCCAGGTCAAGTGAGAGAAGGTGTAATCATTATTTTCCTTACCATAACTTAATTCAGAAAAAAAAATTAATACCTCTTTGGAATTAAAAGCAGAACAAGAAGGCATAATTCATAATATTGCTAACTTTGGACTATTTTTCTCTGTTCAGGAATTCACGTGCTGTGGGGCTATGAACTGACTTCCAACCAATTCTTGTGTCCACTACCTTTCCCCACATGAATGTTCATTTTCTGACAGTGTTGCTTTTCAGCTTCTGCCATTGCAGAATACTTCCTCCTTGCCCCCCGCTCTTCTTTAGCGCTGCAGATTTTGTATCTATGGTCATACTAATTTTTCTGGCATTAAGTGGTGACCGCTCACTATTGAATATAAACATCATTAAGTCAGGTAACGGGGCAGAAGCCCATTAGGAACCCATATTCTGTATGCTAAAGGCAAAAAGAAAAATTGACATTTCTCCCTTCACCCACATCTCCTAAAGCAGGTATCTTCAGCTCCCCAAAAGCAGACTTTTTTCTTCTTTCTATAAAATGACATGTAAATATTTATTTTTAAAAAAGGAAACCAGAGTGCATTTGTTCTAAGATAACACATTTTCTCTTAAGAAAAAGCAACCAAACCAAAAAAAACCCCCAAACCCTCATGGCTAGGAATATTGTACAAGTAAGATAAATACCCACACAACAGGACTAAACCCTTTTGTTTTAATATTCATCTGAGCAAAAAACAAAGTTTTGCATGGAAGATTATTCTGAAGTATAGAGACACTGAGACCCTTGTGCTTAGAGTGAGAAAGAAAACAGTATTAATTATAGCTACTCTTTCTGGAGTCTGGAAAGGCAGCAGCAAAGGCTGAAAGTGGTATGGAAGAATCGGGAAGGTCTAAAGGAAATCATTCACGATGAGGGAGGCAGGGCTGGAAAAAATGACGTTCCAACTCCAAAGTCTCTTATTCTAGGTAATGGCTAAAGTTAGAAACGGAGCCACCAAGTCATGCAGTCCTGACACAGACACGCTCCCTAATCTGCCAGGGATTTGTGCTACCTGCACAGCCTTCCCACATGCTGTCACTCCCTCCTCTGCTCAGTGTTAGACTTCGTTAATGGTGTGGATGCTTCTGGGCGTTCCCTTTGCCTCTAACTCTCAAGCACTGCCTACTTCCATGCTTCCAAGTTTATCTGATGTTAATTCTGGCACAAAAAGATCCCTCTCCACATGGGGAGAAGTATCCTGAAAGTATAAGTTGCTGTTTTGAATTACCATCTTCCTGTGTTATCCATTTAATCAAGCTTAGCCAGAGCCAGCAACTAGCAGTAAGGTATTTCTCATGTTCCAGCTGTCCCCCTATATAACAACATAGTCCTCCACTACAGTTTTATCTCTGTGGTAGCAGGATTTTCTGGGGATGTGTTCGTTTGCAAGATGACTAGTACAATATGATGATCTCACACATTTAGCAACTGCTTTTTGAGATTCAGGTAATATCGCATAAAAAATGGTTCTCAGATTCTGCACACAGACAGGTTTATGTAAAATATATAAACATTTGTCCAAGTTGTTACAGATTGCATAAACATGGCATTTTTACTGTTGCATTTACAGATGTGCATGTACAATGATGTGCAAATAATCACAATTTGATTACAATCTTTGAAAAGTACTTGAGCTTTTGCATCCAAGTAACGCAATGAATGAAAAATGCCCAAAGAATTTAAATAGCAAACTTATAACATGGTTTAAATTCATAACAAATCTCAATGTCTTCTCAGTAAAACTTTCACACATTTAAAATAGTTTGTATTCATTTTATTTGTATATGTCAAAATACATTTTTTTTTTCAAAATAGTGGGTTTTGCAACTAGTTTCATGCAGATACAAGGTCTGCTCAGTACTACCAATAAAATCAATATAGCACAGTAGCCATTCATTTTTTTAGATATAAAGAATAAATAACCTAAATATAAAACACTAAAATATTAGAAACACGTATTTAATCATTCACAGGCACCCAAACTTTACCAAATATAATCCAGAATATGCCTAACTGTCTTGTAACAGAACTCAATACATTGCAGCCATTCAAACTGTTCAATTCTTTGCTTATTTCATGTTAGCATATGACAATGGAAGTTCCCTATGGTTCAGACCCACCTCTCATCCAGATCAATTACAATAAGATATCTCAAACTATCCGTGTACCTTTAAAATCAAGAATCCTGAGCTTGGTAGTAAGAGCATAACCTTACATCTTCAAAAAACCAATCAACAGAGAGAGGACATCACGTCTTCCTTAACAAAACATATCCCACCCCCATAAAACTACCCCCCGCCCCCAAGTAGGCAGTAGAACACAATAACCTTTTTAAATGAAGGGGTACAAATTCACATTTAATATAGTATACAATATAATCAATAATACAATAGCTACTACAAGCTTTACAATGTACAATTTGTTTTAATGGCTGATCTGTTCAGTGGTTTTAGGCAATAAACTATATGCCAATACGATGTCATATTCTGAATGGTTTAGTGAAAATATAAAAGCTGTTTGTTTCTAACAAAAGCGATCTTCACTTAAGTACTTTTTTGTTTTTAAAGGCCACTGAAATGTATAAAATGGTCTGACATGATGGTGTTATCAAATTAGATGCCTTCTCACATGGCAACAACAGTGCATATAAACATTAATGTGAGTGTAATGGGTTATGTTTTTCAATGATTTAGTAACATTACTTTGGCTAGCACAACAGTTTTGGACAGCACTCAGATAAATACAGGTATGTGAAATGTAGTGAAGCAGTTATATTTATGCAATTTTTATTATGGTGAACACTATCAAATGAAAAAAATGGGAGGAAAAGATAATAAAGTATTTTATATAGTTTAGACCTTTTGTAAAGATAGGGCTCCATACAATGTACAATGTCTAAATTCTTTATACCATAAAAATTAATGAACTTTGTTAAACACACTATTCTGGAGTAGCCTAATTTGCATTAACAGACATTTGCAATAGGGAAATATATTCAAGCATGCCACGTGGTGGTCTGAAAAATCAAACCAGTACACATTTATATATACAGCATCACTCAGTACCTGCTCAAATGAATGTGACAATTACAGGATCTAACATCTCTCACTACAAACTTTTTTTTTTTTAAAGTGACCAATAAAGGCAGAAAACAGGACTCTTTAAAATAATTCTAGTTTCAACTGACTTTTAAAGCATTTTGTATAGGAAATAAATGCATATTGCACAAACAGTGAAAGCAAATGTTCCACCAAACATCTCTGTTCCAGGTGGCTGGACAATACAACTCTAGGTAGCTACACAAATATGTAATTTAAAAGGATGTGTGGTCTCTGCAAATGGTAAAGCTGTGAAAACACTGTACAAGAAAATCTGGTACATGAATAATTAGAAAGGAAAAAAACAAATCCAAACTTAAGATTTAAAGAAAAACTGAGTATAGGAAAAAAACTGGGAATTGTGGCACAACAAAAACGTTATTGAGTAACTGTCTTCTGTGAGAGCTGAAAGCTTTTGTTGATGTAAAAGTGTTTATGTACAACTAAGGCTTACTGGTTAAATATCTGAGGCGTATCTGGCCTTGAACACTTTCCTTATTATGCTGTAGCTGTAAACAAGATTTCTCAGTCATTTTATCTTCTCAGCAGCTGCATTTTAACAGAAACAATGATCTTGATACAAAAAAAACACACAGGTAAGAGGGCGTTTGGCAGGATATCTGAAAATGACAGTCTCCAAGGGATCTTCCCACACTTCCAGTGACTGCCATACTATGGTCCACTGGAGTTACTAGTGATGTGCAATACCGTTATTCGCTGCTGTAGTAAACCCTTTATTTAGAAAGTTTGCTTATAACTCTGATCAAGGCCCCATTTTCATCTTTTAGCCTCTGGTTGTCTGCCTTCAGATCTGGTAGCATCTATCAAAAATGAAACACAGTGGTTATTTGTTATTATACCATAAGCAAAAGCAACAAGAGTAGACAAGCATTGGGGATAAAAATCTTTATTCAGAGTAAGTACTTTGGCAGTTATTCTCCCCCTTATTGGCAGTTCAGGAAAATCTCACGTTTTAGCACGATACAGTTAGGAGTTATAGATTAGGAGTTTTCATATGCTCAGACTGGATGTGCTAAAACTGAGCGGTGAGGATGAGAAGCCTCTGCACAAAAGCATTTATGCTTTTAAAGCATGCTTAAAGCATGAAGAAAGTAATTAAATGCATCAGATGCTAGAAGTGCAAAACTAAAATTTTTTTATTACTGACTATCTAAAGAGGTCTGTCTATACTACCCTTGCACTGTTTCAAAATAAAATACCGTGGCTAATCATATCTATCCCTATGCTCTTGGATGATTCCACCCTGGATCAGATACCGAGTAATTCAGCACATTAACTCACAGCATTAATCTTCCAATCACTTATTTCCATAGACTTATGTTCAAGCATACATCCTAGAATTTGAGATCATATCTCTGAATAGGACAGTTCACAAACACATAAAATATCACTGAAACACCAGGCTGCATACTCAGGCATACAAGCTGGAAGATGGCAAGTTAAGGTTGCCACAGGAGACAGGTGACACACAAGCACAAAGGCTGGAAAGGCAGGAGCCAAGCGAGGTGAGAGCCGGACAGGATCAGGCAGGAAAGGAGGACGAGTCAGTGCACAGAGGTTTGTACCAGGAGACCATAACTTGCTGGAGAAACTAAAAGTAATCGCAGAAATTCTCAATATCTACATTCACAGACTGATAACAAACCACCTATAAAACTCCTGGCTAGATTATATACATGGTTTCTAGCAGGTGGTTTACATAGGAGGCAAGAGCCTGTTCCTGCAGAGTGGTTATTCAGTAATCTCTGGTGCACAAACGTGCAAGAGGTCTAAGTCCAACTGATGACCTATGTAGGAAGAGCTACATATTTTTTCATGATGAAATTTTCTTCCCCTTCATTTTGTTTTCATTTTATTCTAACAAAATTATACTTTTGACCCCATTACATTCAAAACATTACTATGGAACAGAAGGAACTGAGAAATTTAAAAATACAGCATTAATTAACTGTGCATTACAGTACAGGCTTCTTTTACACATTTTCTGCACAAGATTACTGTCCACAAGCAGTTCACCAAACAGCAGACCCTCTCAGAGACTGAACCCTTGACAGTGCACTAAAGGAGTCTGTGGTTATAACAGCTCTAGTTTCTTTACCTAGAAATACTGGAAGATGCGAAATGATGCTGATTACTTTGAAAAATCATGTCAAAGTATTTGAAATGGGGCAACTGAAGTAATCATTTGACAATTTCAGATATTACCTGTGTTATGTTTTCTAAGCTATAAAATAGGGTAATACCACCATCTCATATCACATGTCTGCTATGAAGGAACATTTAATTACTTTTTGCAAAACTCATGATGCAATGAGAAAATTCACAAAAAAACTAAGAGGAAATAATTTTGTAATCTGTAAGTTTGGACAGTGCAAGTTAAACATGGAACTGCACACTGAATGATGGGTAGACTTAAAATATGTTGAAATGCTGCCATTTACTGAATAAAATAGAGTGCCTGCAGGAGGAAAAACCCAGGAAGCAATCATCTTATTGAAGATGATTCTAATGTATGCACATATGAAATGGTTTCCATGTTTCTGCTTCTGACATCTTGAATTTATGACCTCAGCTCTCAGTGTCTTGTTTTGATAGTGGGTAGGTCCTATTAGGAAAAGGAGGGGCAAAATCCAACCTGGAGACTCTAACCACAGTACTACTGTTGTCTGAGATAACACACGCTATGGGTCATATGCAGATAACAGGCACCCGTACCATGCATGTGTGTGTGCACCTGTAATATTAGGATAAACCCGGGCTTGTTTATATTAGACCTTGTAATATTAGGATAAACCCAGGGGTGTATCTACAAACAATGAAATAGCTGTTTGTTCAGTAAACGCAACTAACACCTTTCTTTTCTACTGTTCAATTTGTTACGGGCTCCATGCAAAACATCCTGCGTGGAACTGCAACAGCATTCATCTAGCTATGCACAACCGAGTTTGGTTTTGGTCTTGTTAATGGTGTATTTAACAAGTGCCATTTTGTGTGCCTTCCAGAGAAATCTCAAAGCAACTCCAGGAACTCCACAGTCCTGTTTCAACTTACTGACAAGGGAGCTGCAGTCAATAATGCTGAACACATACAAGCAGACCCACAAGCTGGTATTTTTTTCCAGTGAACTCCCATCCTAACAAAGCAGCCACTGTTCAAATTTAGAGCCTTAACATAATCCAGTACCATTGCATAGTCTGTGAGTCCCTATAAATAGGTTTTAATCCTGATTAAACTAATAGGTAGACTATGCATTAACAAAATATTTCCTCTTTTGTTAGCGAATCTGCTAAAGAATATGGGAAAACTGACAGCAGACAAAGGCAGTTATGAATAACAGGAGATTGATCAGGAAGGATAAATTCAAATAGCATAACTAAAATGCTTATGCTTCCCATCTATACTAATCCCAAAGTGTTTTAAACTGAGCCAAAGATATTTATATAATTTTCTTGGCACAGTGAATTCCTATGGCACTAAAACTTCCTGTGAGGTGGCACCACACACCTTTACTGGGGAGAGGCAGAAAAAACAGCTTAGCAGTAAGCTCAGTATAATTACAACTACATACTGTACTTGATACTTTCAATACTGCTCAATAAAACAGGAGAGTATCTTTCTGTGATGAGATTTTTGAATAAAATTACAAATGCACTATTTTGCCTGTCTGTATTATATGATTAGCTGGTAACTTTGCAGTGCTGTAGTTGAGCAAATAATTATTCAATAATCACCTGACATGTGGAGCCAACTCAGATTTGTATAGTAATACTCATGTCTGTGTTTGCTGTAGGATTTAACAGTTTATACATACAAAACCACTGTGTAAAAGTTAAGGTTATAAAAAGCTCATGAACAACATTTTAGCGTACCTGTTCAGATTAATCAGCCACACTGTAATGGCTAAGCTACCACCTAAAGAGGTAATGTCAAGCCTCCCCACTGCATTTCCACTGCTTTCCGTTTGCTACCCCAGCTTCTCGAACTCCAGTACAATCTGGCTTTGAAAACTCCCCCTACAAAAAGGAATACTGAATAGTTTTCTGTGGTTTAACACCCTGGACTGGCTTACCACGGTTAAAGGAATGCCAGTGCCAGCACAAAGAAAAATGGTAGGAACGTGTGGCTGTGGGCAACAGTCATTGGATTAGCTCCATTGTGTTGAAAAACCATGTTGTTAGCTGAAGCTGATGCAAGACAGGCGGCCCTGAAGGGGCAGCTCTCCCTTCCCAGCAGCAACATGCCCCTTCCCTGGCAGCAACATGCCCCTTCCCTGGCAGCAACATGCCCCTTCCCTGGCAGCAACATGCCCCTGCTGCTTTCTGTGCATTAGGTTTAGCGACATGGCAACTATAGGGTGAGACGGAGCAAGTAAGGTAACTAATCACGAGATTTGTTTTCAGCCAGGTCAGTGAGCAGATCTGACTCACTCAGCAAGGGTTAATACAAAGGAACAGTCAGGAATGCAGGGCCTGGACCAGGAACAAGCTTTCTGTCCACATCCTACTATTAGATCGACTTCAGGAAGACATGAAGCCAAAGGATAAACCTTCTATTTATTTCATGCCTCTTAGTGGGGAAAGGCTGAGATCTGACCCTGTGAGCAGAATGAAAAAAACATGTACTCATCTCTGCTTCTAAGAGGGAAGAGTAGGGGGAGAAGCAGTTTAGCAAGAGTCACTGTGCAGAAGGAAAATTATTGTTTTCACCTACAGATCTTAAAAGCTGACTGAAACTTTCATCCTATACAATTATTATCCAGTAAGAAGAGGAAAGGCTAATGGATTTGGTCTGCAATGAAAACACATTTTGTTCCTCACAGATGTTCTGAGCCTTCGGTGGTTTTCTGGAACAGCCCTCCAAAAGCACTAAAGGCAACAAACAGTTCATGCCTTTAAGTGGAGGAGACTGAACTGGATGATGCAGTAAGCAATGTGACACATCTAAAACAGTAGGGACATTTTTTGTGCGTCTGTGTTTGTATCGTCTTTGTCTGATAGGATTCTGGTCCACAGTTGGAATGCCTACAGGTACAGTAATACAAGTAACCTTCAAATCAGTGCTTAAATTGGGTATTTTAAGCTTAGTCTGAATCCTCTTAGAAAAAAATAAGGGTTGTCCAGAACCACAGGAAGTTCATATATGAAAATATTAATAGACCAGAATCTCTGATACATTTTTGAAAAAAGTAAAGACTTTGATCCCCTCTAAACCCTAGAGACACAAATGTAAGAAAGGTGGTTGCTAATGCAACTGTTCAGAAATGCACGGTACTGAAACCACTTCTCAGGCATTCTTTAGTTCAGACTGGATTTGTTTCAATTCTGTGCATTTTAATTATACTGCAGAGAGGGAGGTCAATTCTTAAGTTCTCTGTGTTAGAAAACTAGAGCTAAATCTACCAGTTTGAGAGTTTACATACATATTAAAATAAGGGAGTGACTTCAGTGTATCCTAGTGCTAGCTAAAATCCCTTCAAATTGTTGCTGAGGTTTTAACAAGTCAAAGGTCTCTTGAATCCTTGCCAAATTATCTTCTAGTAGAAAGTGTACAAGCTTCGGTGCTAGTGAGGATAATACCACACCATACCAACACATCTGCAACAAGAAACTATACCTGGAACAGCAGAGACCATGCTTTAGCCACACTTCCATACTCGAGCAGTAAGTCCGTGTCCAACACACAGCTGTTAATAGTGAAATTCTGCCCAAGCACACACTAAAGGTCAACACCTGCCTGGCTACACAAAGGAGAAGGAAGAAATTACAAGTCCACAGACCGCAGTTGCCTACAGGACCCTGAAAGCTTGGCAACCACTCTGGTCAAGGCCCTATTCTCAGTCACCAGTCGCTCATTTATGTGTCTCAAAGACTGAATCTGCTTTATTTGTTGTAGGTTCTGCAGGAATCAAAGAAATAGGAGTGAAAACAAGAGAAAAAAGCACGTATATTATGTTTAAAAGAACCAGAGATGAGCAGAATTGAAAGAAAACTTAAAAGAGAAACTCCTGTTTAAAGTAGATAACTCACTGTGAAAGGAAAGTATCAAACAAGTGGCACATTCTTGAAAAGTAATCTAAGAACCAGCAGGGATTAGTCACAGCTTTCCAAAACAGTTCAGGATACATTAACAATGAAAGTTATTCCTGGAATTCTTTACTTAACATCCTAATTCCACAAACTAAATCTCCTATTCAAATGTCTAAATAATCACACATTTAACATATACTTTTACATGACAGTACAACAAATCATAAAAAGAGTTTTAATCTTTAATTCAAAACTTTCATGTATGTATAGCTTACTAAAAGCAAGCTTTTCAAAAAGGCAGGATATTTGCATTCTTTATTTTTCTCACAACCCCAGCCACCCCTAACAGTAATTTACAGGTTGATGATTAAGAGCTCATATCCTCTGTCTTCCACTCCTAGAAACAATTATTTTCCTATATTGTAGCTTGCTTTCTACATATTTCACTTTTAAAGACCCCTCAGGGACCTCACACTTTGTGGCCTCCATTACAGCAGACTATCTTGGCCTGAATCCAAAGTAGCTAGAGACCATCATGGTTGCCTCCTGCTTACATCTGCTTGTCAGCGTCAATTATATCAACAGAAACTTAAGTGCATGTATTTCAGTGAAAAGTACTTGGAAGTTAACGCAGTTTTCAAGCACCAGAGGGAGCTCAAAAACGAGCTTCAAAGGAAACTTATTAATCAATGACAAACATCAGATCTCAGAAGAGTGATGATAAAATCCTTTAAAATTATGGAATCCAAAAATATTTTCTATCTCATCATGTTCCAATAGATTTCGAGTTATATTTTAATTCTATCAGTTCAGTTGGACCATCCAGTATTATATCCTGGGGTATAATATAAAACAAATCTGCCAGGTTTGTCAGTTATCTTAATCGTATCAGAGGGCTTAACGGTGGTAAACCAGAAAATGAGAAAAGTCATACCATGACTGGTTAAAAACAATACACCAGAAATTTATTACAAAAGTGTTTTCCTCCTGGGATTCAGGTCACATGTAGTTGAAAAAAATGGAAATCTATTCACTCTTTACAAATAAAAGTTTTTTCTTTTGATATTGGCAACATTACGCTCTCTAATTCATAGTTTAAAGATCATGACAGAGTCTGAAGTAACATTTAATGCTTAAATATCTATGGAATTATATGCCATAGTTATTTTTAAGTTAGTATCACATTGAAAACAGAGACTGAAATTCCGTCTTCATTAGATTAAGGTATGTTTCACTCTAAACATCTTTGAATATTTCTTGTCAGCCAATCTGTTACACAAGCGTAAGTCTCAGCACTTTCTTAGAAAACAAGACGTCCCACGTGTATGACTGCTGATGCCAGAACAACAACTTCACTACAAATTACCTGAGATGAGTGATTTGGAAATGTGCCTACGATTTACTTATTTTCTAGTGAAATTACAGCAACTAGTAATACTGCAAGACAACACATTGATTACAACCACTGACATAATCATACTTTGTTGTCTATAGTTCAACCATACTTACTTTCAGTTCCTCTTCCATTTCAGATATCCTTCTTTCTAGAGCTCTTCTTTCCTAAATCAAAAGATGTGTTAATATTGAACAATACCATTTTTAAAAAATTACTTCTTGTAAATACTGTGATAATAGTGAAATACTTCAAGTTTCAAAGATCATACAACCAAAAGCACAGTGTGGACAGGAAACTTGTGATGGCGGTGATGTACAGAAAATTTGACAATATTGAATTTTAACAATTTAGGAGGAAGAGATATTGAAATTTACATCAAATCCAATAAAATATACCCCTTCCTTTACTCAGATTTAGACAGTTTGTAAGTACTGTTTGTTTGAATTTATTTTTCTGTAAGCTAGGTTTTCATAATAGCTTAATATACAAGAAATGCAGAAAATGATCAGAAACAAACAAGAATATTAATAGAAACAGAAGCACAAAAGCGTAAGCTTTCATAGACAAGCAAATGTAGCTGAAACATCTGCCTCAGCTCAGTTGGATCTGCCCACACTATAAACTGCAACGTAGTGTAGATACACCCAAACTTGCATTAAATGGGTTCAGCTGAGTACCAAAGAAATCTAGCCACATAAGACTACCTGCTTCTTGAGTAAATGTTTCCTGAATATTTTCTGCGTTTCTAGTATATTTTTCTTTTTGTTCTTTTTACCTGAGAAGCAGGAGAAATTAGCCTTTGTAGAGCACTTTAGGTTGTTTTGATCACAAAGATCACAACAGTACCCAAGCTAGCTTACTTAGAATTAGCTTAGGTTTTTCTATACTATGCTGCAGTCTGCAGTGCAGACACACTGCCGTATTTTTTTAAGTGGTACTATTTTGTTTAAACCTCATTTTCGACATGTGTGACAGATCAATAGCTAATGCAATAGACTTCAGGGGCTTATAGCTGAATTGCTCTCCTTGTGTCAGACAATGCAGCATGCCGCATTTAAAAGCGGCTGCGGTTATTCAGGATTCTACATTCAGATTTTTCCAAAGTGTGAAAGGCAAAAGCAACAGATTATTGCAAAGTGTCCATATGCATCTGCATACACTGGTGTTATGCAAACAGCAAGCAGCATTGACTGAGGTGTTTAAAACTTTGGTTAGATCATACCGCCCAGGAGATACTGACTCTTGCCGGTCACCTTTCAGATACAAATCATTTGAATTTAGTTTAATCAGAATGCAATTATTCCCCAACATTTTCTCATTTTAGTACAAAACTAATGTAAAGGTTTAGCAAAATAACAATTTCTGCAGTTGTTAGTACTTATTGTACTTAATTCTTTTGAGTTAAGAATTTTACCATAATGACACTGACTGATAGTAATGGGCATAGTAAGTACCAGTGAGTTAACTGCAGTTAGCAAGTGACTAACAAAAACCCCACACCGTCTTACATTGCTTAGAATTGTATCAGTTACCTACTAGTTTTGTAGGATAATAATATCAGTGCTCTTATATTAAGCAGTATTTGAAAATTCCTGCCATTACCAAGAGATGAATGATTGATCAAATGAATCTGAAAATTTCAGATGCTTAGAAAATCAATAGTTACTAATACACATTCTGACATCCTTTTGATGCATTTGTTTAACTAGCTTTGTTGAGCTTGTCTAAGAACTTAATTAAATTAGCTTTATATACTTCTTGTATATACATCTTCAACTTTAGTTTTTAGTGAGGTCTTATACTTGGAAAATGTACGTTCTTACCTTTTACATTTATACCCTTACAATACACATATGAAAAAGGTGCCTTTACAATTATCCTTCAAGATTCACAGACAATCTGAACCGAATTTAGCAAACTTATCTCTAGAGGTCAGGTACTGATGACTAGCATCTGAGAAGCCTGCTTCAGACACTGGAGTCAGTGAAACTAATGCCAGATTTTAACAATGTTGTACTATAAATAATTTAATTTCTCATGAAGGGAACCTATTCAGCGATACTTGCGTATGTCATCACTCACGTGATCTAGTTACTAGGAATGTTAGTATGAAAGACTATTGGACTGTTGATGCCGCATCAGCCTCTGAACTCATTCCTCTCATACAGCTGTTAAGAAAGAACTGAAGTCTAAACCAAATGCTACTACACAGAGTAGTTTTACTCCTTCTTTCTCAGTGTTTTGAGTATTACTCATAGCATCAGAACTTTTATTCTAAATAAAGGTCAAAAGAAAATAAAGGAAAAAAGCAAACACAACTAAATTCCTGTTTTAAATTCTTATCTGAAAAGAATTAAGTTTGAAATTATAAACCACAAAGACCAACTCCTAAGTCTCATGTAAATCAGGTTTTCAGCCATAAAGTATTATCACTAACTTTATCTTTTTTATCTGCTAGCTTTGGTAGTAATAACTTTAGAAAAAGTAACATTTCTAAAAGACATTTTGCTATTGGGTTAAGTGTCTCCTACAAGAAAAAGGTACAAGAATTCCTAATACAGCCAATTCTCTCAGGCAATAGTTTATGCTGGGAAAATGCAAAGCAGTAACTTAAAACTGAAATAATGTCAAGTATGCAGTATTACATAAACTGCAGCTTGGAATCCATATAATAATGGCTGCTGCTGCATATCTATGAAATAATTAAAAATGTCCACTTATGTGGTCATGGTAGCAAGAAACCAATTAAAGCTGATGATGAAACTTTTCTGCTGATGAAATCACTGCCTACAGCAGGATGGAAAAGCCAAAAGAAAAAAAAAATCAAGGAGAAATAGGTGCTGAAAGGCCACTATAATAATCTGAAATGATTATTAAGATAAACCTAATGGGACTTCAGGAAGTACCTGAGAGCATTTCTACATCTCCATACTCACCTATAAAATCTACCAAATGTTTATTTGTTTCCTATGTAATCTGCAGAACTAAACACTGGTTTCTAAACCTCAAATACTGGAAAGCTAACCTACAGGGCTAGTGAACATGAAGTTTAAGGCATACTATATCACTTATTACTGTCAAAGTCCACTTAGTTTTTTCCTGTTTAGTTATCTAATGTGTCACTCCAGGATCAAGTGAGCATTAAGATCAGCATGAGGAGGAGAAAGGAACACGTGGCCAGGGACATGCTGGAAGCCAGGACCACAACAGCACCAATTTAGTTGGCTGTAAATTGTTGCAGAACTAAACTTTTATAGGGATGGATTTTGAACTAGTACAAAACTGCAGCCTAAAAATATCATGTGTCTAACTTTTGAAATCCCATAGTCTATCTCACATGTCCATTTATTACATGACCCCCCTTCTCCCAGTCAACTTGCCTCTGACCCTGATGCCCCTCTTCCCACCCTGTTCACCAGTTTAAGCCCCTCCTGCCTTCCAGGGTCATATTTCCTCTGGAAAAAGTTGCAGGACAAGGTAAGAGACAGATTATGCTTAATCTTATATCATTACCTGGTTTAAAGTCTGATGCCTATGGGAGAGAAACAGCCATTTCATTACCAGTAGTAACTAGTAAAATGACACACACGCCTCTGGAAAGCTCTGAGAAAATCTAAGTCTCTGAATGCTGGAATTTCATTAAAAGATGAGGCGCTCTGAATTTGCGTTACCCTCTAGAGTGCCAGACATTGTTCTGGGACAACATGCAACAAATGGCAGAATCCTGGCCAGCAGCCAAATTCAGAACCTAGTTATCACATACTGACAAGCGAGCTGGAGGCAATTCTTAAAAGTAATTCCATCTCACAGTATCTCACATTTATTGCCAGTTTGAATGCTAAAATCCCCAGATCTTCTAAAAAAATGCAAGTTATAAGAAAGGCTTCTGCTCCCACTAAAATATATCCAAGCCAGCAGTTGCAAAACAAATTAAAATAAAGCTCGAATTAGAGTACTTAAGAATTTTTGGCAGAAACTCACCCTTTTCTCCATTTCCAAGAGTGATCTGTCAGCAAATCTTTCTTGTCTCTGAAACACAATATTAATAAAGACACTGGGACATGTTCTGAAAATTATAAAACTGAGGAAAAGCAATATGGGTAGAATGTTTTAGCTTAAGGCAACTACTACTGTATTCTGTCTGAAGTCATATGTCTTTAAAAGCATTTTAAAATGTATTCAGGGAAGTAATATTGAAATAAAAATAAAGAAGAATGAACTCATTTATCAAGGACTTCCTCTGTGACCATTCCCAAGTAATTTAATCTCTTTACATAGCCTTTGGCAAATAGGAATAAAACAATATTTCTATCTAAAAGCATTACAAAACAAACATTTTGTACTTCACTGATATTTACAGGGTGCATATGGAAGACACTGAAGTACACACACAGGTAAATTGTGGCTGACATGATCTGGGAATAGGAAACATTCTTTCTACAGCAATTTAAGAAGAATTTCAATAGTGTACATACTTGGTATTACTGTATGCAGCAGTGTTATCTGAGAGCAGTTATCTGTAACTTAAGTAGAGTGCACTATTTACTCTTTAGTTGTAAGATAAGGCTATCTAAGCAGCCAGGAAGAACTAGCTGGTTAAGCCAATCTGCCAGCAGGCTTATGAATTAATCAATCAATCCAGACTGACATTTTGAACATAAACTTAACAGGGTGGAAAGTCTTTTTCCATACCCTGCAAAGAACTTCCAGATACATGCTGGCAAGAACCACTACTACTTAAAAAAGCAGGAGGCAGCCTTGTACATTTTGTTCCCAGCTGAAGACCAGAATCCTCTGCTCTTTTCTCTCTAGAAATAGTGAGAGGTACTCTATTTCTCCCCCATCTTTGGATAGGAAACGTAATGCTGATGTCTAGTAAACAGCAGCCAATTTCCCGAGGTGCTTCCAGTTTGTTATCTACTTTGTCAGATAAATAGTCTTTTTTGGTTAATACAAACCTGAGTGGTCTTTTCCAACTGTAGTTTAAGATCTGTAAGTTCCATGTTGGTATCATGTAACTGTGCTTTCAGTTTTTCATTTTCAGCTAGAATCTGTTCATAAAGCTAAGAGAAAATATTCATTTAATAAATATACATTTTCTGTAGCTAGATTGGTTGAAATGTTTAAAAACAAACTGAGCTGCATATAAAAAGAACAAATACAGTAATAGTCCAAGAAGTGAAAATCAGTTACAGAGTTTAAAGATGTTTAGAAATAGCAAACACTTTGGAGAACTTTCTTCCTGCTACCAAATGTCTCTAGAAACATGCAACTTTGCATAGGGAGCACACAACTTACCTTACACTTTAGAAAATATTTGCCACTTTTTTGCTTCAGACTTCTACAGATTAGACACCACAATAAACTTTTGACAAACTTCTCATCTATTCTGAAGCAAGATCTAAATACATTTTCATATCATATGTACATAAGATAGCAGACCTATGAAATAAAAGGCTTCACATAGGTGTAAAGCATTTTTAATGATACAATCAACCACAAAAATAGTCTAATGGTATCTGTCATAAAAAAAGAGAGAGATATTTTGGCTCCTTTGGATTTTCCCCTCGCCCTTGAAGAGAAAAGTGCAAAAGCCAAAAGCTGTTTTGCAATGTATATTCCTCCAATGCATGGTTGTTCTGCTCCTCCATTCAGCTGCGTTCCTTTAAGCAGGATTTGTGGTGCAATGTGAGGAGATTATTTTCAGACAATTTATGAAAAAACAGTAACCAAATTATATTTTTACACCAAAATTGTTAGATCAGATACCTTCTTAAAATCAGTGCTATCTTCTTTATCTTGTCTACTGCAGTATGATTTTCGATCTTCAAGGTAACTCTGTGACCCAGCTCGCCCCTGCACTGAATCGTAACGGTCACCTGAAGACATGCTGAGGGATCCTGTATCATATCTGTAAAAGAGAAGTTTTTGTTTCTCTTTGCTTTTACACATTACTCAAACTGAGACCACTCGCTGCATCAGGCATTGTGAATTTGCCATTTTTTAACTGAAAAACAATTATGTAATTATGTATTTTATTTAAGCCATTGTCTTTTTTCTAATTTGATTAAGTGTTTACATTCCCTCAAATTGCTGAGTATGACTTAATGTAAATGTCTGCCTTTTATGCCCAGAAATCTCTGAATTAAAATATTTCATTCAAATAAATATTTACAGTCTTATAGGATTTTAAATTGGCTTGGACACTTCAATTCTTTATTTATAAAGGAAAGAAGATGTATTTTAAGAAAAGCATTATTTTATTTGATTTTTTTTTTTAAAGGAATCTCCAAAATATCAGCCAAGTTGGATTCTCCAAGTTTTATTAGCGAAACCAAGGAGATTTTGAGAATATTTATTGTCAAACATTTCAACAGAAGCAGTCAGGAAAGTCTTTATCCTTTTCATCACTAAATTACAGCCAGTATAAATAAAGTTTTAATTTAAAGTTTAAAGCTTTCACACTGATCATTCTTCATTTATCATGTGCTGTAGTAGTTCTGTTTGGCAGATTTTCAGCACACATGGAAAACAATGTCATGAAGGGAGAGGGGAAACCAGAATCCCCCCTTTTCAAATAAATCTGTCTTTATACTACATCACAGCAGGAATGGATAAATGTACGTGTATTATTCTATAAGTTTACGATTCTGAAAAGAATCAGCTGCAATCAAACTACTTCACAGTTCAATCGTCTTCAGTTCTAGCCTTCAGTAGGCTAGATACTCTGTACAACGAGGGTGGGCATTTCACCAATTTCTAACGTTCAGTCTGTTAGCACTTCTAGTGCAGAGAGATGCAGCTTGCTTGTGCTCTCCCATTTAGAATGACATTCTCGCAGACATTGTACTCAATGTGAATCCAGCACTTGAGGACTAAAGCCCTACTTCCAGAGGCGTCTAATGCACAGATGCTCAAAACTGAGGCTTTATGAAGAACTGCAGAGAGCTGATTTAACAGAAATATGCATTATTTGGGGTAACTGTAGAAGTCTGCTTTCTAGTGAAGCCCAGTTTCTTTTGGGAGATATCACCAGCATAAGAAACAAAAAGCCTAAACCAACCAGACTAATATTTATATTGGTCATTTGAGTTTCATTTTCCTATACTGTAGTGCTATAGGAAGGCATTTTATCTGTGATGCACCTCAGACTCATGTAGAATCAGACAGAAAAATCCAATAATTAATTCTAAAGGTCTAAAACCAAATGCAAACATTTAAAAAAAAAAGATTAATATTTCTGTATTTTTATTGCAACAAACCTTAAGGGAATCTGATTTGCAGAGGCTGTAGTACTTTTCTTGAGGTTTCTTTGAAATATTTCAGTAGGATATTCTAAAAGAGGGGCAACAAGAACCACTTGTCTTTTTTGTAAATGCTGACTTCATATTGTAAAATTTGTAAGGAACAGGACTATATCCAGTATGTTCTACAAAACACCTCGTCTGCCCTCAGTGCACTGTAAATATATAGTCCAATACTTTCCCCAATCTTATGAGGGTCCCACCCATACACAGAAAAAAATTCAGCACCGTAGCTTTCCAACCATATTCCATATAAATGTTAAATATCATTAATACCTTTCAAAGCTCAACCGAACTCGCTGTCAAGGTTAAGCTGAATTTATACATAACGAACTTCAAAGCTGGGATATGTGAATAAAAAAGGGTAAAAATTTTAAATTAAGTAGTTTAAATTGCACATACCTTGACAGACTGTCACTCTGAGGTGAGGAGGGGTAAAGAGAGAGAGAGAAAAAAGAGCAAGTCAATAACCTAATTCACAAAACCACATAATCTAAGCAAGCATAGCCAAAGAGATTTATGTTCGAGTGCAAATGCTTTTCGACAACATGTTACTATCCAAACAACATTTTCAAGCTCCCACTTTGTTGTGTCTGGAAGGGAAAAGAAATATGTTCTAGAATGTATTTGCCAAAATACGAATTACCAGGCAGGTAGCATTACGCTCTGAAAGTCTGGACAATCTAAACCACTAGAGTCATTGCAGCAGTAGGGACACTTTACAGTTTGCCTGCTGGCTATCAAAGGCATCAAACCTGTGTTCCCCAAATTCCCTGTGCCCTCTTTCTCTTTTGTAATGGTCGAAATAATGTCTTGAAAGGTCCAGATAATAATGACTTCAGCTTCAAGTAACAATGTAAGACAAGCTACAAGATCACCACTCTAATTTAAATTCCCTGGGGAACAAGCTACTGCTCCAATAACAGAAAGTACTTACCAGACTGAATTTAAATTAAGTAATTTCATTTTTCCTATTACTTCAATGCACTCATTAATTACAGGTGAATCCACAGGAACAGAGTACTCTCATTTTACTTGCTGAACAAAATTTAATTAAAAGTGATAATTTAAGAGCGAGGGAATGTCTTCTATGCGTTACATCACTCATGTAAGCCTTTTCCCCCTCGGAGTGGTCAATACAGACATTTTACTCAAGAAAATTTACTGATATATCATCACCTGAATGCCCTCAATAACCTTAACTAGCAGTGGCTGAAGCCTGTTCCCCCCCCTTTCTTTTTTTTTTTTTTTGAGAATTTCATTTTTTTGCATTTTCTCAACCCGCATAGAGAAAAACAGTCACATTCTCTACAAGACCCTCGATTTTCCCTTTGACACCTTTAAGTGCATTCAGTACAAGTAGGATATCGAAAGTACACGCCCTGGCCTAACCACTCCTATCAAAATATTATTTTCTGTAGGAGTAAGAATGCCAAGAACTGAGGGATTTTTGCAAAAAAAAGTCACAGTTCGCTGACATGCAGCTACATGTGCAGAGTTTTTAAGCTGCTGGCCACAACAGTATTAACTTCCACCTAAGTATGACCCTTATCTTCCACATTATATTTAAGTAGGATCAGTGTGAGATTACAGGATTCCACCATACAATCCATGAGCTACAGAAAAGCCCTCTCCCAGCTCTGCCTTCCTTCGCACCGCCGGGCCTCTGCAGGACAAAACAGAGCCATCTCTGTCTGTAAAGACTTCACATTTTCTCTTTGCACCATGAAGGAAGGCAGTGCTCAGCTGAAATAATGCGCACTTCTAACCCTACACAGTCAGTCTATAGCAATCAGAAGCAGCCCCGTGCATCCGAAAGTGCACACTAAGCTTCCACGCAGGCCCGTTACATTTTGGTGCAGTTAGGATAATTACCGGAAAGCAAAATTAAACGTGAATATCAGGTGCAATGTTTGTAGTGCTATCAGTGAGTGATTTTGTAAACCTTGCACCGCAGCAAAACAGAAAAACGAGATTTGAGCACGGCATTTAATCTGTTATTTTTGTCAGCCTCTGATGTTTATCTAAACAGAATTAAAAGCGCTAAAGACTTTTTTCCCCCCCTAATATTGCTAGTTTTCATCTTTCCAAAGTCATGTATCAGATCTCTCACAAAATAAAATTTCATTCCATTTTATTATAACTTTACCACAGTTGCAGTACTTATCCAAATTCCTAATTATTTTTTCCAATACATAATTTCTGCCTGTTTCATGGTTTGGTTTTTTTTAACTGTTCCCCCCTACTTCTATAGGAGCTCTTCTGAGTCCAGTCCAAGTGCAAAAATTCCAAGTTTAAATGTTAATAAAATAAAAGCAGGACCCTTAATCTGCTGTTGTGCAAAAATGTCTTTGTCTTTTCCTGATTGTTTTTTGAACAGAGAACTGCCGTTTCTTTATCATGTTCCCATATCGTGTCTCTAAGTACCAGCAACTTCTCATTCACCACATATATTGTCTTCTCCCCTGCAAATATTCATCTCATGAAAAGCTTAACTGACAAATACCCTGGTTTTAGTATTTCTGTGCTTGAACACTGTTTCCTCATCTCAGTGTTATCTCCCCCTGTGCCACAGAGTGAATATGGGGTACCAGTTTCAGTAAGTAAAAAGATGTCTAAAATGAAAAGTAGTGAGGAAATGGCTCACTGAGAAAAAAACAGCAGTTTGGGAAATTAAATTTTAAGAAGAATAGCAATCATCAGACTCAGTATTATCACAAGAGTTGGCAACTCTGCTATACCTTAAGTCTTTTTTTGGAGTGTCTGGCCAACATTCCAATCCTAATAAATCAGGTTTTTATATCCATACTTAGAACTGCTTTTTCTGAAGGCCAAATAGCTATCCCGTATCGCTTCAAAAGGAGAGAAAATCTGGGAATCTTAATCCACAGACTGAGTTAAATTCAAAGTAAATCTAATTATCAGAAAGGTAGAGAACACACTAATTTCTGAAGAGCACATGAACAAAAACTTAAATCAAAACTAATCTGAATACTTCTTCCCCTGCAGGCAGCTGACAGCTAGCCGCACTGTTCAGGCATGTTTGACAATAATGCGAGCTGCTCCAGGAGTGGTATCACTTTGGTATGCACAGTCAAAGCCCTGCTTTATGGAAACTTACTGCTGAAGGATGGTCTAGTGAAACCGTTTTCTCACTTTCCTTGAAATTTGCTGTGACTTCGGAAAAGAGTTCATCTTTAATGATGTGACAAATGCATAAATTGTATAAGATTTAGATTTTTTCTTTTTTTTTTTTTTGCTTTATATTTACTAAATTCAGGTCAGGTTTACCCATACTAAAATGGCTGTATTTACCTTTGGCACACTCCGAGTACCAAGAGCATAGTTCCAGACTCCCATCTCTTTCTGTCCCCAGAACCCAGACAAACATAACCATTCTTAGAAACCAAAAGGTAAAACAAATCAGTGCAAGTAACGCTCTCCATTTCCCAAGAACAATGCTACTTTAATGGAATATATTTATCTGCAAAAACAAGTTATTTCTTCATAGCCTCAATTTCTGGATGACATTCATGAGATAAGTATGGGAAAGGATGCAAGCAAAAACATAACTGAAAAACAGGCTTCACTGAAACACTTTTCTTTAAATCTAGAGTCTCCCAGTTTCCAAAGTGATCTTCAGACTTAATGCAGACTTTAATTTTGAACTACTATCCTACAGCTTAGTTCTGAGATTATCCTTCTTACAGAAACAGCAGTTTCCTGTAACATAACATTCTTAGTGCAGTATTGACAAATCTCAGCTCTTAGCACTAAAAAGTCTAAACAAAATTTCATTACAACAACCTTCAACTTTCAAGCTGTTAGAGAAGTTTGATTTCTCCGTAACAGTTCTCTTTTATGGATGAATGATCAACTAAGTAGTCAGGAGACAGGTTCTGTATATGGAACAAGAAAGCACAAACTGAAATCTTAAGTCTATTCTTTCAAAGACCTCTGAAATGAATAATATAACACATTTGTCAGGTTCCTGAAAGATTTCAGGCTAGAAATTATTTTGTCTACAGCCCTTCAATTTTCTTTGTAGCATGTGCAATTGTTCTTGACCTCTTCTCTTTAGTTTAAATTCTTGAGTTACCGCCAAAGCTCTTGGAATTTTATAGTTACCATCTTCTACCTCTGGCTTGTAGCTTCATCAAGCAATAAAAACAACAGCAGCACCACATAAGGGAGTAACAGAGAAATTCAGTATTTCCAAAGATTTCTGTCTTCTGAATAGTACATAAAATAATCAACACAATTAAAAAAGCATAAATATTTGAGTTTTATTTTAGCTTTTCTCTATAATTTTAATTTATCCCAAATCCCCTTCCTCTTCTCCTCTGAGAAATGAGAAAGGATTTATAAGCAAAAAAATGATTAATTTTCAACAATGAAGTGTGCAGATTTGTGTCAAAGTGAAATTAGACTTAGCAACGGCAACATAGAAAGTGCAAGGTTTTTTTAGGTATTTGAAGAAACAAAAAATACACCTTTTACCATATAATTGGGAATAAATTACCTGTTAGATCAATGCCGAAAGCCTATTCTATTCTCATTTTGATAGAGATGGCAAAATACTGAATCATCAAAAGTACCAAACATTTAGTTCTCTGTTTATCAATCTCGAAATGGCTATTCATCAAGGAAAGGAAGATACTTGAAATCCACATAAAGTTTTAAATCTCATACATACAATCTCATAAATGGTATGTAAAAGAAAAAAACTTTAATAATAAAACAATGAAATTATTGTATATAAGCTTTAAGATATCTCATAGCTAAAAGGACTGTAATATTACTAAGGTTAGAACATTCTCCTCAATTTCAAAGCTAGACTGGAAATTCCATAATAGGTTCAACTACCTTTGAAAAAAATTGTCAAAACTCCTGAAATATTTATTTTGATATTCAACTCACTTTCATACTGTCTTCATACTTTCTTCAGCTGATGTGACAAACCAGCTTATATTAAGGAAGCAAAATCAATATATGTAGCTGCGTGACAGAGAACTCGGTTCACACATTTAAAAGCTTATTTCAGAGCTTTCTGTGAACTCAAACCTGATGTTATATTGATTTATAATTAAATCAAACTACCAATGTCTTTTCCAAAAAGTATACGGGCTAGAAGATTTTTTTAATTTGGAAATGGATTCTGAACTAGATTTCTAAGTCAAACCATGAATTAGGCAGCAAATTCTAAACTCTCCTCCACTACCCCACCCCAACACACACTCACTTTTAATCATAGATCACATTCATAATTTTGGGCCTGATTTACCACTATATGACTGCAGTTTTATATGAGTCTAATTCTATTAGGAGCACCACGTGCACATTCTGCCAAAATGAATTTCCACAGAACAGAATACAGAATTAAGATCTAAGGACCAAATCATTATCTCAACAGAGATAGTTAAGAAATGTGTAATGGAAGCTTTTACAAAAACAAGAAAAACATCACTTGAGTTTTCTTATTAAATAATGACACTAATCCTAGTGCACTACTCCTGGGGTTAGGCCAAAAGACATATATTCTGCCATGCTGTTTTATAGTATAGCATAAGTTACTACCTCCTCTTTAACCCCTCTCGTCATCCCATTCTCACACACAAATCAGATTATAAGGAATTTTTTGATCACATCAAGCCCATTATACTGTTTTTCATTGTCCTTTTAACAAGACTAGTAATACTGAATTAGGATGTTCAGAAATCCATTCCTCAATGGAGAAATCAGGTAGACTGTGCTCTTCAACTTTCTAAGCTTTGTTATATAAACTTTTTTTTTTTACATATTATATGCATTATTACCTTATCAATAGCACTGTTTTTAATCCAGAAAAAGATTCTAGTTAGTGTGCACTAGTCACAGGACATCATTTCACTGAAAATAACAGAACAGATGAAACAAAGATATTTATAAGGTAGAAACTGAAAATTCCGTTGAGCAACTTGCTGCAACATGTTACTGACCTACGTGTCAGAATTTTCAGCAAATTCTTATTGAAGCTTGTAGTTCATATATGTGCTAAAAGATAAGATTAACACACACACACACACACACACACACAAAACACTGCATAGGAGATGGAACTGAAACATAGTGGCAAGTTGTGAATCAGAAAGCACTCATAAAAACCTCATAAAAAGTCCACAATATGGGCTCTTTTAACTGAATCCAACTGCAATGACAGATTCGCAATCAAAATAAAATCTGTTAAAAAGCTAACAAATGAATTATTCTTTAGTAATTACCTGAGTTTCTTTCTTATTTGTTCCTTCTTCTGAATCAGACTGGTGTTCCTGTTCATTTTCATCACTCTGGTGAAAGAGGAAGAGATGAAAAATAATTAAGATGTTGAAAGTTTACTGAGACACTAAGACATTCTAGACTTTTAGTATCAAAATCCACAACTATTAGAATTCTACCTAACTGAAAATACATAGAGCATATATGGGATATGAGTTTCATTCTTACAGCTGCAGTATGCATGCAATAGAAAAGAACTGTCCAATGATTATTTTTCCTTACATAAACACTATGATTAATTCCTATTATGTTATAGTTACTAGGGTCTTTTAGAATTCTTTTTAGCATTATCAGCATAACAGAGATTCAAATCATTTTTATTTCATTTATGAATGTTTCCTAAGAGATGCATAGTGAATACATACCTTGAACATGCACCAATTTTTCCAGAACAATTAGATATATACCATATTACTCTAAACTATTCTCTATTAAGCTCTATTTAAGAAAGCACAATATACATTCTATATTGCTGCAAACTATGGCTATACATTAGTAGTGGCAGTCTTTCACTCACATCTTGAGTCCAAAAGGAGACTCCTGTAGACCGTCGTTTTTCTCTTGGTCGCCGCCTTTCCCTTATTGATTTAGTTTGTGACTTATCTTCCTCCTTTTCTTCCCCTTTTTTGCCCCCTTCTGTTAATAAAAGCTTTCTTGTTCATTTAAGTATGACACAGAAATAATTTAATCTTCTGAGATATTTTTCAGTCTTTTACAACACTTACAATTAATGTTTTAACCTGAAATAAGTTAGCTACAGAGCTTCTTACCCCATACAGGGTTTGCAGTAATATACATTCCTCAGTACACAGCTCTAAAATACTGTAAATATTGTTCAAATTGTCAAATGGTAACTGCAAAATACTAATTCCATCTCAGCCACCTAAACAAAATGTTTCAGTATAACAGTAATATGCTATAAATTGGACTTAAAATTCAATTTTCAGAGCTGTCACATAACTAGAATAACATCTGTATCAATAGATGTCATATGAAGCACAGAATTATAAAAGCATAAGATAATTCTTTGCCATTCCTCATCAAACAAGTAATTTTCTGCTTGCATCAAGACATCCATATTAAACAAGTATTTTAAAAGTCTGATAAATCTTCCTTAGAGTCCACTTTTTCATTACAGACCTCTCCATTTTCCCCTCTGAAGAATAGAATGGGATCTTCTAGGTTGGATTAATACTATATTGCAGATTTCTTTTTCTTTAAAATAAATTCAGTTTCAATTCAACATTGAGTTAATACGTCAGGATTCTGATTGATCACCTACACATTAACAAGTAATTTGTACAAAAAATAAGTATTAAACAAAGCTGCCAAAACATAAGTTATTTACCTATTATCATGCATTTGATTCAGTCTGCTAGTCTTTTATTAAAGCAAGAAACCATAGATTTAGGTGCAGATTCACACATCACTGCTAACAAGCTTTACCATCACTAGTCTTCATAGCTAAATGAACATTTTACCGTGAAGCAAGAATAAAACAGAAAAGGAAATACAAATATTCATGGTGAATATATACCTTTCTCAATTAAATAAATTACGATTTTACTTCTTGTCTTTCCAACAGTAATATATTTCTCGCCCTAAAATCATAACCTGAAAAACCTGCTGTAGCTAATATTTATGCATGAGGGTCTTTTCCACAGAACAGTCTGAAGGCATTTCCTAGAGTAAGCATGCATTACTAAAAAAATTTAATCCAAATTTCCGTTCATGTCAGGACAGAGAGGAAAAACAGTAAGAAAGCACATCCCTGAAGTTGTCTCAATAACATCTTCAGAAAATACCCATCTGTGGAACATGGCAATATTGTTAGAGTTCATGGGTATTTGAGATCAGTGGCTCCTTTAATCTGATCCTCTGTGTAAGAAAATTATTAATTTCAATCAGTTACCCTATACTGAATCAATAGCTTTAGTTCAAGTATTTCTCCCAAGTCAACAGCAGCATGCCACAGAGAGAGAACAGGAGACTGCAGTGTATGTCAAAAGCTTCCTCCTTTGACAGGCAGCTAAAAAGGCAAGAGATTTCTGAGAATTATAGCAGGTGATTCACATTTGAAACAATGGCAAAAACTCTACAACATCCAAGAAAAGCTTCTTTCTGACCTCTGAGTCAAGCAATCTAATCTTCAGCATAAGATTAGATAAACCAGTTAGATATCTAGAAGTACGGTTCCATGAAATACAATGAGCTAACACAACACTACCACCAAAAGTGTCCCTCTCTCCTCCTTTCTGGCTGCTCATGAAACCATGAGAAGTCCTCAATGCTTTAGAGCATCGTTCCACTCCTTCAGTCATCAATTCCTCATATTTCTTAGGGGAACAAAAACCAAATTATTCAGCAATTATTTAATTGAGTAAAATTCTTCCTCAATACTTGCAAGTGACTATTCAAACTCTTAAATGTGGTATTTTATTGCAGCTGCTGTCTTAAAGCAGAAATGAAAGCGTTATGGGCATAGCAAAGGCAGTGTCTTTTTGACCTTTTTGACCTTTCTATGACCCACCAAGGCAAAAACACAGACTCATATACTCAAAGGCTGTAAAAGACCACCAAGTCCTGAAAATATCTTTTTTCTTCTCTGTATGGAAATTGTGGAATTTCTTACAGAAAGTAGAGTAAGATATATCCTCAGTGGTCTTAAATACCACACGGAATTTAGAACTATCTTTAGAAACATAATCTGCCCTTTGACAATTAAAAACAAGAAATCCCTTCACATATAGTACTCCTACCTCTCTCACTTTCCTTTGTTCCACTCCGAGAATAGGCAGAAGTTATACCTATAAGGCTGTTTGGTCTGTTTAGTTGACTTGAAGTTGAAAGAGAGCTAGTGGAGGTGGAGAGCGAAGAGGTGGATGACGAAGAAGTTGAAGTTGGTCTATAGCGATGATATGGCTATTCAGCAGAAAAATGTCAAAATTAATTTACAAAGAATAAACAAACACAACAAAAAAGGATATTAAAACACTTAAATATGTACATAAATGTTTATGGTAATACCAAATTTATAATAGTATAATTGGAGTTAAGATTCATATAATTTCTCTACCTAAAGAGACCCATCATGAAAATACCTCTTCAACAGTTCGGGAATATCTTTGTCTATAATCATCATCTTTAGTTTCAGATTCTTTCTTTTCTTCTTGCTTTTCTTTATCTTGCTTTTCTTTCTCCTCTTTTTCTTTTTCTTCATTCTCCTGTTCTCTAGTTCGTGTGGGGCGACTTCTTCCTATAGTTTTTTCAGCCTCTTGAAGATCTGTCAATGTTACACCCTGTGAAAACAAGCAGTGAGCAAACAACTTTTCAATATATTGCTCAACTTACATTACAGTAGTTTATCACACTATATCAGATAGTTTTAGATACAAAATTCAGCTTCAGAAAATTAATTCTATCTATTAAAAAATAAATTCTACCTATAAGCTTTTCTCTCAAATCTTGGAACCAAGTATCACTTTTTGATCAGCAGCATCTGCTCTAATGCAATCTACCACAGATTCTTCAGCAACCATTTCAAATGAACTAGTACATACAAATCATGTAGAAAAATCACGCAGAAATCATTCAAGAACCCACTAGACCCTTACAACATCACAATAAGCATCCTAAATACTTTTGAAAGAACAACCTTAACAATAAAATCACACCAAATTGATTTTCAAAGGTCCTGATACTTCACAAATTCACTCACTAAAACTGGATTTTTAGGTCCACAATGCATCAAAAATTGCATTGACAGCAGCAAAGAAAGTTGAAACTCATTCTTAAATTCTGAGGCTAAAAATTGGTTTTGAAATAAGCTCAGAAAGCTAACAATTTCTTAAGGAAAAAAATGTCAACTTTTCTCTACTACACTTTCAGTCTTTACTTACTTTATCTTACTAAAACAATACTGAAAATACTGTATGTGACCTATTCTCCAAAGCCAACTTTCCAGCTGCTGTTAATTAATTGCTTTTTGTGCTGATAATGTTGCAATACAGTAATTTCTTGTAGCTTCTTCACTGTAAGGATTCAACAGCATCCAGCCTGTGCTTTGACAATCTTTCAGGGTTGCCGCTTAGTGCGAAGAGGTAAAAAGGAATTCCACTGGCATAAACCTCTGTCAAACAGTGCAGGCCTCTCGATAGGGAATGTTACCAGAAACATTTGAGGTGCTTACAATTGTAAAGGTTTGTAAGTAACATCAGTAGACAATGCAGTTATTGGCCTAATCTTAAAGCAGATAGGATGCTGGTATTTCTTTATTCTGCTTTATCCAGGAGCTACTCTGCTGATTATTCTCAGCCTGCCAGCAGACACAAAAAGAGATGGAGTGAAACACTTCCCAGAGGATAATGGTTGGTAATCACTCGACTGCTCTGAAAGCATTCAAGTAATGTTTAAAGATCATCTACTTTGCCACTGTCACATCCATTTATGTATGAGGATTGCACTGATTGAAATTCAATATAAGATAGTTCCAGCAGAAATAGTGAAGAACCACCAAATAAATCTGTACCTAAACTGAGAGAGAGAAACTCTGAGAGGAGACATGCTGTTAGATTCTCGATTATTAGCAAATATCAAAAAGCTCTCTCCCAGTACTCTTCTGTAGCCATAGAAACTAGGTTAACTTTTTTATGACACGGATCTTATTTAGTTATCCATATGTTGATCAATTCAATCATATTACTGTCAATGGTCCATATGCAGAAAAAGACTTAGAAACTGAAGCAATACAGTATGCTATGCCTTTTTCTCAAGTAAAGTCTTGAGCCATAAGCATAAAGCTGTTAGTTCTTGAAGAATTCAAAGCCTTAGGTTTAAACATCTCCATAACATTGGATGCAATTACTTGAATAAGCCATTTTACCATAGGCAATCAAAAATTTCTATTCAGTGGAGGAGTGTCTCCTCTCAAATTTGCATTAAATCATTCTTTGGTGACTCGAAAAGTCAAACTTGCAGTACACAATGGAGGGCCATCCAGTTTTCAGAAGAAAAAAAATAGGCATTTATTTCCTCTGCTGGTACAGTTTTATACCAGGAAGACCAATCAGTTTATCTGGAGCTTTACTGGGAAATTAAAACTTCAGTGTACTCAGAGAGCTACATAGGTGTGTTTCCATAAATGTAGAAACTGTAATAAAACTATACCTGTGTAGATCTTCTGGACTGTCTTGCTTGCCTGGATCTAGCTTTTCTTTGGGACTCTGACTCTTCATCCCTTACTGGGGTGAGGTATGATCTAAAGAGTTAATTACAAACAAAATTGGCAAACAGTAATTTTTGTACAACACATTAAGCAGTCAGAAAAAAAACAAGACATATGATATGACTGAAAAGTAAGGTAGTTGGAAGAAAACCGCTAATGAAATACTATATAAATACATACATCATCTTCTAAAAAGTTCACATTTTAAACTGAATAAATCTGAACCATCTAAATATTTAAAGACTGATTACATTTTAGACATTTCATCAATATCATAATGCCCTATTCATCAAGATTGTACCTTTACCACTCAATTACAATACGTACTGTTTTCCCACTTAATTTAGATTTGTTTTCACAATTTTCTCTAAATATAACTTAAGCTTTTCACCAGTCTGACAATATAAGGGTAAAGCACCTCAGGCAGTTACATATACACAGAAAGTATTTGTGTGCATGCGTATGTAAACCTTTAATAGAACTTGTAGGCTTTTAGAAAAGCTAACTGCATTACTAATGCAGAAAAGGCTAATTATACTATGTATGGCATCAGAGATTAAAAATCTTTGAGCAGGCAGTAACCACATTTTCACATGAATAATCCATACTTCAGATAAGCTAACTCCCTTTGAGTTGTTCTTGAAATACTTGAAAATAAATTCCCAGAAAACACACAAAATGTCCTGCTGAGTTAGCAGGGAATTGCCAAATGGCTCTGGCCAAAGGGCTATGAAGAGACACAGGTCTGTACTCTTCAAACAAATTCTCCAACCCAGGGAGCAGGGGCTTAAAACAACAAAACAAGCAAACAAAAAAAGCGACATATGTGAAACCATCACACCCTCCATCATCCGTTCTAAGAGAAGGTTAGATGGACCCAATGGATCATGCTTCCTGCATCATCCCTCCTCCATCAGCAGTGGGTTAGGTGCCAGCTATGTGCCTTAACTAAAAAAAGTCCTTAAGTTTCAAGTTAAACAATTTGAAAGTTCTTAATGCATTTGCTGATTTTCTATTACAGAATATTCTGGCAATGCTGTGTTCAACCTTACAACTTTTTTAACCCTCACATTTGCTAAAGATTGGAAAAAGCAAAAACAGAAGGTTGCTAAAAGAAGGCTACTTTCAAAACACACAAAACCCCTTTCTGAGTCACTTCAGATCACAAAACTAGCTATACTAAACTAGCAGTCAGTCTAAATATTTTCTGATTGTCTCTATTTTTTAAAAAATTTGATTGTTTAAGAATATTTGTCTACGAATTCAGATGTTCTATGTCTGAGAAGCCGTCAGCTATTAACAATTAAATCATTGATTTATGGAAAAAGCAGTGCTTCTGTCAATCTAGTAACATCTTTGTCAGCTAGTGCATACCAAAACAGTTCTAAAAACCATTCAAACTAAGTTTTCCAAACAAACCTCAATTACACAGGCCATCATACTTATGACTTTAAACCACCCCAGATTTAAAAGAAAATATTCATAATTAGCTGTTGTATTGACAAATGTAGAAATATCCCTTATCCTATGACACATCTTAAAAAACCTATGAGCAAATATATCAATTCAATTTCCCTATCTTGTTCTCTTGCACAGCATTTTAACAGTTCTTCTACTTTCCTAGAGCACTAGGCCCTAGTGATGCTAGGGAAAGGGAGCCTCTTAACTGCTTTTGCATGATAAATACTATTTCAGATCATGCTAGCTAAGTTGGTTTGCACTGGTTCCAGTTTAGCCAGATAATATATCATTTAGCCGGATGGGCAGACACAAGCTTTAACCCACCCATGTGGCTCTGACTGCAGCGTGGGTGTAACGCCTAGGGCCTGAAAATTGCAGCAAGTTACACCGTACCAGCCGCTCTGTAGCACCTTCTGTACGTACTCGCCAAGAAATCTGAAATCTCCTCCAAGAAATGTGAAGCACTTTAATCCCCAGTGAGGGAAACTGAAACTCCGAACATGTCAGGTTCACCCTGTAGGCGCTGTGCGAGTGGAAACTGCCCTTCGCTAGCATCCCTTGTATATGCCTTACAGGTTAGCTGCGCGGTTTTACTTAGGATACAAAGATTTTAAAGCTACCAGCTTGTCACCCTCTTCCCTGCTGCTCTAAACCAATCCTGAAAATTAGATAAAGAATACAGCTTCTTCAGTTCACTCCAAAATGATGCATCATTACACACTTTACCACTAAAAGTAATGTGTTTACTTTCCAAATATTCTTTGAAAAGCTATTTCAAAAATACACATTTTCACTCTATAAATATGGATTAACCAATTCCATTTCTCAAGAAAACGTTTAGCATACAACATATTTAATATAAAGAAAATATTTTTCATGTATATATATACACACACATATACATATATATATGTATGTATTCATACATACACGTGCAGATGTTTAGGGCACTGCCTTCTCACATGCACATGGTAATTATTTCAATTTTGCTGATTTCTAAGACTTAATGGGTATTTTAATATGGCATCAAGAATGCATCTACAACAGTGCATTACACAATCAGCCCAGAGTCAGGTAAATAATTAAAAGGCAAGGAACTTCAGGCCAATTGCAGATATCTAAAAGTGCATTGTGATCTTATGTAGTATACATGGTAGTGAGAGCAAATGACAAAGTGAAAGCCTTAACTCTGAATCTCTTTGCTTTTCTAGTTCATATGAGGCTGAATTGGCATTTGCAGTTTAAAATTGGAACTATTTAAAAAAGAAAGCATTTTTGTTGGGTTTCTTTCTTCCTTCTCTTTTTTATTTTATTTATTTATTAAGAAAGACTGACATTTTCACTTGTATCTACTGCTTGAGTCTATTTTTATGAATGTCGCAAAGCAATTTCTTTGTTGGGTGCAGTCAAATTTTGTTATGGAAAACGCAGGTTCCAACTGTGGTTGTTATTAAAATAGGTTGTAAGCAATGCGACTGTGGGCGCCTCCTGAATCATGGGGGGGGGGGCAGGGAAAAAATCCCATTTCATAAAAGTTATTTCATCCCAGTTTTGGGTACGAAAGGAAAACAGACTATGGATATCCTAAATAGGCGTAAAGCTGTGTGAAATCTTTAAACATCGTTGCTGCTCCCTAACACGAATGGCAAGAATTCAGGTTTCTCCTGTAACAGCAGCTTCACTACCTCCACAAAAAGAGAGAGAGATATACATGCTGATATAAGAGTTACCTTTCAAAACTATTACAGGAGGAACACAGAACTCTGAACTTGGATTTGAGCAGAAAAGTAAAGGGATAAATGTTTATAAATAGCCAAAATAAGCAAAACCCAGGGAAAGCTAACAGGATTTAACAACTCTGTGAGATCTTAGCTATGCTTCTACAAATAGGAGATAACAACTATTTATGGAAACATAAATATGCACCAATCATAACTCATTCTCCATATAACAAAAAAAATACTGTTTGCATTCTTAAAATAAGATTTACATCAGCTTCTTACTCATTCTGCATACTAAACAGCACTTAAATAATTATATTTACAACCGTATGATATTTTTTGAATGGAAGAGACCCCAAATTATCCAAAGAAATAAACAGAATGTGTTTGGTTCAATATTCCTCTCTCAATAAGGCCAGACATACAAAATGACTGAAATAAATGCCACACAGTAGCTTGTTAGCATACCATCAATGGCAGAGTAGCTCAAATGGCAACAACGTACTTGTAGTAAATAGTTAATTATTGATTTTTGTGTACTTTTTCCAGTGTTTTTACATAATTCCATTATAAATATTTTTAAGAGGACTCATTTAATCTATTAATAGAAATACAATAAGCAAACACTGCATACCAAATGAGAATTCAAGGACACCCAAAAATCTATAGTCCGAAAGTTTAAGTTTCACAAATGGTCTCAACCAATATTAATTTCTTTTAATATAAGCTGAGAAACATTGCTAGTTGTTTCAATACATAGCAAACAAGCAACACTGCTTCACATATTGTCCTATCCAAATTTGTGGTAACCAACACATTCCTTTAAATAAGAAAGAATATTATTTTTGTACAAGAGCAATATTACTCTTAGGACCTTTACACACCTCCGTCTCTCCCTGACCTCTGATGTTGAGGACACAGTGCCAGAAGTAGTTGTAGTCATGGCTGTGGTAGTGGCTGTAGCATTTACAATAGATGGTGCAACAGGAACGGTCACTGCTGTAGGAACACTGTCCTTTTCTTTCTCAGTACTATCCTCAGCCCACAAACGATTTGAGGTACTACAGCGTAACAAGCAGCAACACAAAAAAAGAGAAAAGGAAACAGCTAAACAATGAAAGCACTTTACTAAACATCTAATAACACATAAATTGAGGGATGGATTTTTTTTTTTTTTTTTTTTTTTTTTAGAAAGCCAACTGAGAAATGTCTCTACTATGAAAGCCCACCTTGAGCTATTAAATTGAAGAAATTAAGAATGAAACAGTTCACAATAATTGAACTTTTATTCTTAATCCTTCTAACATTCGATTTATTCTTTTTACCAACATGGCTGTCACTTTACAGTAGAAAGCCATTCACAATTTTAGAGCCAAATTGTGTAAAATTAAAACAAATTTAACAGAAAAATGAAAAAATCCAGAACCCCAGGATCCACTAAACAAAAACGCATGCACGTACATAAGCATATAGTAGACCTGACAAAAAAAGAAAAAACAAAAAAAGCGTGTTGGTGCCATTACCTGCTTTGTACACCTGCTGAAGTAGAACCCGTTGTACTCTTTGTAGTAGTGTTTGTGCTGGCAGGCAGTGCTTTCTGAAGACCAGCAGAAGAGGTAACTGTTGATGTAGTACTTGGAACACTAGAACTAATCAAATCATCTTGTCTTCTACCAAAGGAGCCACTGAAGGAGAGACATTTACAACAGAGGCATTTATATTACTTATCTTTGTTCATCAAAATATCACAATACTTTGAATAATCCATTAAATTGCTGCCTGTCTGTTCTGTGTCTCAATCAGGCCTTGGAAACTTCTGGAACAAAAGAAACATTTTCCAAAGCGTTTTCCAAAAAACCCACCCCAAAACACAAGAGAAAATCCCATACCTTCTTTGATAACTTGTGTTTAATGACGTAGGACCTTCATTCAAACTGTTTTTCTTAGCATCTTCCTCCCATTTTCTTCTTGTGTATGAACTGCCACCACGTATTGAGCTAGCAGACGAGTCCCTGTAAAAAAATATTATACTTTTGCAAACTCATATTAAAGCAGGTTGTTTTTGATGGGAGCTTAAAAGGAGTTTCAAATTAAAGAGGAAAAGTGTGGATAACTGGGACTTAAAATAAACATAACAGTGCAGAACAGCAATAATCTTTTATGGATAGCCTTTTTAAAGCTCCTGTGGAAGAATGCTACATTCATATTAATACTGTTAGAAATGTAACAGAAAACAAGTATCAAAACTGCTGAAGGGAATTCCATTCACACTAAATTAATCATCAGCTTTCAGCTGCGACCATTGCCGGCTTTGTTTTTTTTCAAAATAGTGACAAGAGGCTTTTCTGTCTGCTCCTGAAACGCTCCAGCGCAACCAAAGGAAAACTACTTTTTTTTTTTTTTTTTTTAAGTTGACTTCAGAAGATTTTTGCATTTTGGGATGTTATGATAGGAAGTTCAAAAGCTGACGAGCCTGTAAAACTCATGATGCCGTAGACTAGTGTAAACAGGCCCAGAGTCGCCATTCCCAGTGGGCCTGCTGCGCATCACTAGCTGCCATTACTGTAGTCATGAGGAATTTCCAGCCTGTTGTTGCAGTTTATAGCAGCAAGAAATAACCTTGCAAAAAAAAATCTACTTAGAAGAACTACCTCGAACACTGATACTGAGATATAAAAACCTGAATTTCTACCAAAAACATCAACGCAAGATTTGAAGTGAAGTTCAGAGAGAAGGAAGAAAAAAATCTTTCACAAAACTACATATATAAAGCAATGGGGTTTGTGAGGGAAAATATAACAAAATCTTGCAAAAATTTATTTAAGGTGTTCAGATACTGGTCTCCAGGTTGTAGGTCTTCAGAATTTACTTCAAATCTACCCCCTTTTGCACAAGAAAGTATGCTAGCCCTGCTACAATTGCAAGCAATTTTTAAAAAGGATCAAACACAAGCCAATACAGTGTTTCCTCTTAATACCAAAGGGAAACACTAATTCTGCGATATTATCTACCACACATGTACGAAGGCCCTGATGCAAGACAAATCTTATAATTGCTAAAAGGTATCACTTTGCCAAGACACTACGGACTTCAGCACTTTTGCTGCAGAATCAGTCACTCTACCGAAGCTGAATGCCTGAGACTTGTTTATCTAAAAGCCCAGCTGGGATTCATCTAGAAGTCCTTTGCATTACCCACCACAGAAAATTATGTGGATTACACTACGTCAGCCATAAGCCAGACAAACATAAGCTCAAAACAAACCAGCTTTTAGTACTCCTCAAAGGTTTTGAACTTTTGGACTGCTTTACAGTTTCATGATTTTGCATTTTTCTTATTTTCTCCTCTACACCCAGTTCTGCTCTTGTCATATAATAGTTTGGATTTTAAAATGGGTTATTATGATTTAGAAGGATTAAACACCTTTGGAAATTGGATTACGCTATGTATTAGCATAATCTAGGGACCAGGCCAATGCTGCAAGTTAGCATTTTGTCTTTAAATCTGTAAGACTGTCAGCCATTCTAAAACGAAATAATTTTATATTTAACAGCAATGATAACTTTGGAGTCACCTGTTTTCTTTTTCATCAATGTCAGAGGTACTGGCCAGTCGTCTTGGTATTGTAGGTGCAACATAAGCAAGTCTAGTTCCTTTTCCATCTTTCTCCTGAAATACATGTATTTTTTCATAAGTGTTACAATCACTGATTATAATTCTACTGGCTGGAAAACAATCATTAAGACAACTTCAGCTGTATTTCTATTATTGTTCCAATAATACAAATGAGCTTTAATCTGAAGTTAAAGTTCATAAGGACTACAATAGGAATAGCAAACTGTTTCTATTTTCATTCTAGTGATAACAGTGACTTGAATCCTGTTGTTTCTGCTTTGCTGCAGCACAGCTCCAAAATTCATGATTGCAAGTAGTTTAGTATTATTCTTAATCCTGAAAACATATTTAAACATTTGTACTTGAAACAGAATCACAAAAGTTATAGGCTGCTCAGTTACCTGTACCAAATTAGTCCTTCAGTTGGCCCAGTGTATTAAAGTTTAATTACGTAAGACTATACCTTCAAAAATGACTAAGGAATATAAAAGACCTTCCTTCTTCTGAAGATTCTTTCAACACCACTCTCCAAGTGATGTCAAAACTATCAACCCTCTGGTCTCCCTTAACTGTTTCAAACAGTAGTACTTAGCAGTGCAAGCCCCAGAAAGAGAAAAGCCCCAGACATATGCACCAGGTCACCAGATGATGAAGGTCCTCTAAATAAGCAGAGATGCATACAATACTTCTAAAGAGACTACACAGAAGCTGCACAATTTAACTTTTTGGAATTTTAGTAAAGAGTGTGGTGTACACTCTAATGACAACACACTACTTTCACAATATATCATTAACATTTATGCTAAATGAAGTAGATCAGCTCTTCAAAATGTTGTTTCATACTGAAAATGATTACCTTTTCTTTGTTGTCCAACGAAGAGGAGAGTCTAGGACTTGAAGCGGAACGCATAACACCTGCAGAGTCCTTTTCTTTCTGAGCTTCCTTGGAAGCAGTAATCTCTGCAAGTGCACCGTAACTACCAGTTTTTCGAAGACCTAACCGCCAAGAAGCTGGAGATTCATCCTTCCTTTCTTCCTCTTTGGGGGAAACCTTGGTTGCTGATGTTGGAAACTATAAAACACAGTAGTGAATTAAAGGCTATTAATTTACATTTTCTACAGTAATTCATGCTTTTTGTGGAGATTTGAGAACACAACTATTTTCAATAATCACAGAAGTGTTGAATTTTTAGGGGTGTTGTGATAAGAGACAACCTAGACACTCTCTTCTTGAATTAGTTAATGAGATAAGAAACAGAAGACTGCTCAAGAAAAACTACTTCTCTAAAAGTTAGCTTGGAAAAAAACCACACTTTGTAACACACACTAAGATCATGAGGTGCAAACAGAAGTTTACACAAACTTAAAACCATGCAACTCTGGCACCAACATTTTGATTAAATATGTTATTTTGCAACCTGTACACAAACCTGTGCACACCAGAGCCTCACCATAGACTTTTCACCCTTATTGGGCACAAGAACAATGCCAGTTTTGCGCAAGCCCTGCCTCCATGATGCAGGATCTACTGACTCCACCACAGGCATGACAGGAGGAATGAAATCATACTAAAGCCAATTAAGACAAGACAAAGATGAAGATTGACAGAATGGAAAACAGAAACAAACATAGTTTGTTCCTATATTTATGTTACGTAGCTCTTCGTTACAGCACAAAATATTAAAAAGCAGTAAGACACTTTAAATCTTAGTAACAGATTCTTATTAAACACAACACAATTGTTTAATTCAGAGAGAGAATTACAGTTTGCAAAGAACAGGACAGCCAAGCTTGTTGACCTAACAAGGTTCATGCCTAAACCCTAATGTGGTTGAAAATATTGCAAGATTTATACTACCATATCCCCTACTTTTCTTGTTTTCTTTCATATTCCCTCAATATCCCTTAATCAAGACTGACGTCACATCCTAACTTACCTATCAAACCAGTACCTTTACTCCCAGCCTCCCCTTATTTCAGTATCCTCTTATAGAAAGCAGTATTACCAACTGCTATATAGTATGAAGAAAATCCAAACTCAGCCTTAGTACGCTGCATCTGCATCACTCATGAACCACATACAGTAGGGCCAACTATAGTGTAAAAGGAGAAGAGTAACTGTAGCAGCACAGATAGTAAGTAGGTGCAAAAGTAGGTACAAGATGACTTATATCTCTCAGTACTGTTTTACCTTTACTACAAGACAATTCAAAACCTTTTTGTTCACTGACATGAACTGCAACTGCTTCTGTAGATCACAACACACGCATGTTATGTTATGAAGTGATCAATCTTGGCATAAAAGTCCATTTGCTTTGTAGGTACAGAGGACCTGATTTTTTTTTCCACATTTGTTATTATACAGGTAACTGCAGTTTACTTTTAACCTGCATCTTTTACTTTTAAGACCAAACATAAGATTTACCAACTTACCGCAAAATAAATTTAGAACTAAATGTCAACGTGTTCGTGTTTTATAAAAGGTTTTCAGTTAGCTTAAAAATCAGACTTATTTCTTCTTTTTTTAAAATCAAAACACATTTTTTTTCATATATCATAATTTAAACATGTACAAAAATATATCTAATTGATCATTCAACTCTGGAACATCAAGCCACATCCCACCTAGCAACAGTTTGGTAACATCCTATCACAGAAGGTCATATAGCTTAGAATGCTTTTGCATAATACAAAGAAATCTTTTGGAAGGCAAAAGCTAGGGAACTTGGACTGCAAGATGAAGAAAGTTCAGAAGATTACAAGAAAAATGAAGCATTTGAAGTGTTAGAAATTTTAGAATACGAAGAGTGCAGAGATAATTAAGTGTGGTACAAAGACTCAGTGGAGAGTACCTTGGTTAAACTGACCAATTGTCACAAATGCTTCTATTACTACAGTGATTTTAAAAAATAGAACCATATAAAGTAGGCCTGTTTCCTTGCAGTAAAATTCACACTATATATTTGTATTCATTACAGTTAAGCAAAATTAGCAAGCTAGCAATTACTCTCAATGTCTTTCACTCTCCCACCCCCATTTACTATGGTTTGCATGGAGAACTTGTGGCTCTTGAGTTCTGTGCAGCTCTTGAGCAACCCAAATGCATTTCCCATGCCAGAGAACCATAATTCCTATCTGAGCCAGCAGGAACTGTTTAGATTAACATCACAAGATCATCCTGAAATCTTCCTGTATGCCCAGCCACAAAGGACCAGGGAAGGGAAACAGTAGTCATTCTTGCTGGTGAACCATGAACATAACTCCCCTTAATACATGTTTTTTCTTTTAAGATGAATCTTGGGGATCTCAGTCATGAAGATTTTTGTAAAGCATTTCTTTGGATCAGAAAGGTTGGCCTAACCCTGTAGGACAGTAGTACATCACATAACATGATGCAGTTGGGCAATTTAAAATACATTCCCTGCATATTGTGTATTAAAGCATACTTTGTAGGATGAATTATCACTGGGTTCTACTGTACATGTAAAAGTACAGCTCCAGTAAACCCCAGGGAGCTAAATACAATACATACTATCTCCCTCAGCCTTGTATCTTCTCCTTCTGCTATGGCTTCAGTCTATCACAGTTTCCATCTCCCCTGCACATACTTCTTAGAAGCATCTGAAGAGGGTTAAGTTTTGATCATAATGTGTATAGAAAGTTATAATGGAAAATAAAGAAAGCCCTACTGGCTTACTATCTAGTTTGTTTACATACTCTAAAATATTTGACTTGTACACCACCTTCTGACTATGCATTACTATATACTGCAATTCTTTTCCCCCAGGCATATATATCTTTCCTTTGGCATGCAAAATTAAAATTCATTCTGATTAACTTCATGTCAAGCTGGAAAAGGCCTTCTGCAAGCAATATGGTCATGCTGGGTTTATTTTTGAAGCTGTGCACTGAATACATCATGCACCCCAATTGTCTGTTTTTCCCATGAAGTCCTAACCATATTGAAATCAGGATTGGGACCTACAGAACTTTCTACTTCTTATTTCAGATACCCCTTTCAATTTCTGCACCTAAGTACTATCTGAATGCTTCTAAGGACTCCTGAAAGTTAAGTCATGCCTGCCACCCTTTCCTTAAGGGCACCACAAATGTAGGCACTGAGAGACATTAGAACAGTAATTTTTGTGCATAAAAGTTTTTCAAAAGATTAAGATGATCTTCAGAAAAACAAGAATGCCAGTCACTCTGCAACAGATTTTTTTTTTTAAGGAATCTAGCTTTAGATAAACTCATTTTCTTTAGAAAGTGGAAAAAGTGATGGTCAAAACACAACATAGTCCAGACCATCCATACGAATGATCAACAGCTGCTCAGAGTTAACTTCCCTTATACTTTACTCATAACTTTCCTGATATTCTCTCTTGGAAATTATCATTCTTCAGACAATTATGGAAAATTCAGGTTTGTTTTTAAAATTCAGTTTTACCTTGCCTGCAGTTATTGTAGCAGACATACAAATAAATATATTTATATATGTGGGTTTTTGTTTAATGTGCTCTGCACTGCCACAATGTTTTTCGTTTTTTTCTTTTCCCTTAACTTTATTTTTTAAACCCATCTCTCTGCCTCATAATTACACACTTGCTGAGTAAGAACAGTAAATCACAACATCTTATGCAGCAAGCATCTTTCAGACATTTTTGAACTACCAGTGCTAACACTGAATGCTTTTAGCTCTGTTACATACAGAGGCAATGCTATTTTCAAACTGAAGATAAACAGTAGTCCTATTAATGTATTTAGTCATAAAGCTGCTTAAAATAAATCTTAAAAGAAACATAAAATTTGAATATAACAAGTTCATTAGGTTCCCTTAAAACATCACTCCTAAAGTATGTTATTATTATTAAATGTAATATGCAATTTCTGGGAAGTTCAAGGAATAGCTTTTCAGACTTTTATAGGCAATTCTGCATAAGCATTCTTTCAAAAAGGTGACTTAAGCAAACAATATTTGGTCACTGCAGACTGTATCCATGCAGAAAGCCTTGATTATTATACAAACATGAGCTTTGATATATTCTGCTCTATTCCAAAAGTGATTAGAAAACAAATACCAAGCAATACGTTATCAACAAGAAAGAAGCCACATATGTACCATGTTAAGAATAAAGTTCCAATCAGTACATATTGCTCGAAAAACTGGACACAAGTTCTATGAAAAGAGAAAGCCAGAAGTCCTTTGCGGGCTATGACAATCTCTCCACCATTTTTTGACTCAAATTTCTTCCAAATGAGTTTGAATCTTCATCATCACCTTTTTAACTTTATTAACCCTATAACTGATATATTTGATTGTAGAAAATGATGTTGGCCAAAATTCAGGAAAAGAATCATGGTTCTAAAAAATGAATGCATAGTCCTCACTTGAATAAATTCTACTTTCACTTGCCTTCTACATGCAGCCATAATGGGCTGAAAGGAGAGAGCAGCAAAGAGTGGCTGGGGCTCTTTCCAACTCAGCTCAGTTACTTCAGAATTCACAACACAATGGTACTCACAAGGGAACAGAAATGAAGCTGCAGAACCAGATCAAATTCAGCTTAACAAAGATAGATAGATCTTGGCCACTTCATCTGTGACACCGAATGACCAATGTAAGTCTTACAGATAGAACCACCTTGTCACTTCTTTCTAAAGGGCTACATTTTCATTCTCACCATCTTCCTCAGACAAATTAAAATCAACCTGTTCAATCAAGAATGAAGGGTAGAAAAACTAGAGAATGGTTGGGCATTCAATCTCACAGAGAAGGAGGCTGAAATCTTCAGGCCTCGTGACCTACACTGGTAGGACAGCATCTTCTCCAGCTGACAGTTCTGAGGATGCTGTTCTTGCCCCTGCACTCTCCACATCATATATATACAGTCTCTGTGTGTTTAAATGGTATCAGTGTCATCAGACCCAGAATACTCTTCTCTATCACTTTAATGCTTATGGAAAAAACTGCTTCATTATCCATTGAATTTCTAACTGTCACACTTCTCAGGAACACATTCTCAGCATGTAGAAGACAATGGCTGTATTTCCAACATGCATTGCCTTACCTCTCACTAATGAATGTAAAGGACCCTAAAAGCATGCAATAATAAGCAACAAGTTAGCTTGCTTGAGAGTGCAAAGCAGCACGGGTGTGAGCGTCAATTTGCAATTCTTACTGATTGACATTTACAAAAGCAAAATGGCAAAGATGACTATGTTTCCAGCACTTCAGAATACTCTAAGGCTCAATGCTCAGAAATACAAAAAACAAATGCTTTTCTATTCAGCTACGTGACAGTTATAGATTTTAGATTCTCATTTAGATTCAAAACTATTCACTCAAGTTATGAAATTTACAAAATTTGAACACAGTTTCTACAGAAAAAAACACTATTTTAGGAATCTGACTATTTTCATCAACTCACTGGACAACCCAATTCACTTTTTACACTAGAATCAAACAATTTATGCTTACACAGAGGAACAGAAATCTAAAATTACATAAATAAAAAACACTTTATTTTACCTTTTTAATAGGTGATGAAGGTGTCCCTTGACCACTGGTTACCGAAGGTGCTGTCACAGCTACAGAAGCTGATTGTGTACTGGTGGTATTTGCATTACTAGTTACAGCGGCCAAGGGTTTGGTCTTATCTGCAAAATATTGTCAAGATTTTCATTTATAATTTCCTGACTCGTACAACACAGAGTTGGATTTCTCTTAAATAAATGTGATAGTCAACTTTCCCAGCAGCATTTTATTATTTATGCTTCAGGATTTTCCCTCTCACTCCCAATCTGTATTGTGGTTACATGGGAAAAACGAAGCAGCTTTTTTCCAAAATGCTCATGCATATAGCTTTCTTTTGTAAGTCAGCAAGTGTTAAACACTCAGAGATCCAGAGATAGAAGCACAGAATCACTCAGGTTGAAAGTGACCTTGGGAGATCCCCAGTTTAATCTCCTGCTCAAAGCAGGCTCAAAACTGAATACAGACCAGGTTGCTCAGGACTTTGATCAGGTCTTTAAAGCCTCCAAAGACTCCACAATCTCTTTAGACAACTTATATCTTAGTAGATAGCTAATGACCTTAAAAATTAACAGTGGAAGGTATGTTGGCAAGTAATAGTTAATTTGAACAAAAGAAGATGCTAATTCAAAGTAAAACATTTATTCTTGGACAACAATACATGTTGAGTGCTACGAAATAATTAACTGCACAGAGAATAATCCAGCCAGAGACCCTGGCCAGCAGACATGGCCAAAGCAGGGACTTGTCGGCCTCTGGGAAACAACCAGAGCTCTGACTGGCTGTTTGCTTCATCCCTTCTTGGTCCCTTGCTTTCTCCACCTTGGAAAGAGTCGGTGGACACTGAAGCTTCTCCTTTGTCCTTCCTGCCCACATTTCTCCCACTGTCCTTGCTTGTGTACCTTAACCCCTCCTATATGAACATACAGAAGTAGTTGTGGTTCAGATATAACAAGTGCTGTCACTGCACTTGTTTGAGCATATCCTTACACCTCACTTCTGTTTCACCTGTACATTCTTCGGCGTAGGTTGCTACACCCTATCTGTGCAGCATTGAGCAGGATGGGAATTCAAGCCCCACTGTTTCTGGCCTTACTATAAACGTCGTTATTTCCATACTTCCTGTATAATGTAGGAGCAGTTTGTTTAGAAAGGATGCAATGTTTTCCTACAGCGTTCTCACAACTAACATTCAAATTCAGCAAAGTACCAATTTGTGATTTGAAATTGCATAATTAATGCTATTGCTGTTACACATTTGCTTATAGTTACAGAAACAGCTGAACAGATGTTTTGAATAATTACTTATGCAGTAAACAAATATCAATATGAAAAAATTATCACCTTACATGACTAAGTGTGTGTTTAATGGAAAGTTCCTTTTAAACACAAAGGAAAATGAATAATGATAAACTGGGTTATGGTGACACTAAGTTCAACAGGGCAATGTGGACTGACAATTTGAATTAAGAAAGGTGTGTAAATATACAGGCAGAGCTGTTAGAAATTTGCAAATTACAAATTTGCAAAATACAGCTTTAAAAATATATGGGAAAAAATAACAGGAGTGAAAGCATGGAAGGGAGAGGACAACAGGAAAAATGGATTTTTCACAACTGTATTCTGAAATTATTTCAAGGACAGGAAGAACATAGTAGTATATAAGACTGAGCTAGTATTGACTAACTTTCAAAAAACATGGAACTATATCAAATAAAATGTGCTTAAAAAATTGAACTGTTGGAAGATTTATTTTTCAGCTTGTTTTCCTCTCCTTTAGGATATGCTAGCTTCATATTCATATTTCCCTGCTTGCTCTTACAGAGAGAATATATTTAAAGTTGTATTCTGACATAATCAGTAAAACAAAATGTAGATTTTAGGAGAACATTTCAAATATCCCAACCCAGCAGAAATCACAGTTTACAATACTTCAGAATATTGACTAATGTTACAATATTTTACAATCCAAATGCTCCTCATAATCTTAAGATTTTTCACTAGAAAACCACCTTAAGCTGAATAATGGGAAAAGAGAGAAAACACAAGCTTAGAACACTCAAAGATGCAGCTCTACAGGGAAAAGCTTAAAGTCTAGCTTGCCAAATAAAGTATGATAAAGCCCTGTTGATATTAAAAAAACCAAAGTTTACATAAATTAATTCTTGAGTCACAGTCAAATTTTCCTGGCACAAACTGTCTACCGGTAATGAAGAGAACAGTTACCAGAGTCATAAAGTTCAGGAGACATTATAGTTAGCTCAGTGACTGAGCAAGTACTATGTGTTATATGTCACAAATGATCTGAGTTTATCAAACCTCAGTCTCTGCAAATATGGGATACAAGAACACTAAGGTGAACGAATAAGTACAAAGCCAGATGGACTTTTTTTCCAGTTTAGCACTGAAATGTTGGTTTCTTCTAAAACGTTAAATTTTGAGGGTAAAGATACTTTTCTATACTCAGTGAAAGGCTTATAGGAAAGGCATGCAAATCTAGATAGCCATATTGCTGAACAAAGAGCATATGGCTAAGCTGTTTGACTCCAATTCTCTTCAACTAGAGAGAAACATTTTCCCTGTCCATTTCTTCATTCCTTCTCACCTAACTTCGCCCCACACAGAATTTGGACTTAGATACCTTTAAGCATTGCAGAGTCCTATACATAAACATGCAAAACATTTAAAGTCTCGCCCAATTCAGGCTGCATAAAGAAATTCAAACAATGGTGTTCTGCTTATTTTCACAAGTCTAGTGTAATGCATCTCTTTGCATACAACTCTAACTTTCCATATAACATTCCCCTTGAACTGAAGTTGCTCATGAAGTAATTGTTGAGCTAATATTAAAATAGCACCTTAATTTAAAACTAAGTTAATTTTCAGTATTAATGTACTGAAATTAAGTATATACACCATAAGATTATGAATATCTGAGTTAAGATTCCCATATCCATTGGTGTTTACTTCAGGATGGCAGGAACAAGTGACAACATTTGGTCTTCTGCTGTTTCAGTCTCTACATCAGTTCTGTGAGCAAACACTACTATGAAGACTATTTCTGTTTTGCTTCTGATCTTCTAACCTCTTCCATGTTCTTTTTGACATGCTATTTAAGGCTTATAGCATTCCAACTATTTCATTCAAATTATCAATTGTTAAATAGCTGATCAAACAAGTAGGTTAACAGCTTTAACCTCAATAGCCACCAATAAAGACATAAAGGCATAACAAAGATGTATATGTTATGACTTTATTTTGGACGTATATAAACTTGCTTTAAAATGATTGGAAGTTTACTGATAAGCAGAAAAAGTCCAAGTTAAACTTAAGGTACTTAACTCTGTATCATATAATATTAATACAGTAAAATTACAAAGCAAAACCTTAAAGAAAGTCAATGCTTCAAATAATGTACCTGTCTCTGCTTCAGATTCTGAGTCATCATCATCATCTTCTTCACTAGAACAGCTGGATTCATCCTTCTTTCCCTCTTCCTCCTCATCTGCTTTTTCTTGCTCCAGAGACTCTATACTAGATGCATTCTTTTCTTGCTCCATAATCAAGGTTTCTTTACTGAAATTTCAAGAAAAAAAATCCTTACTGAATCCTGAAAAATTTACTAAAGCCAGTTAAGTAGGACTTTGTGACAGCTTGTGAAATGTTTTTCATTAAGAGCTTATCATTTGTAACAGTTTACTTACTTTTTGAATGTTTTTTGCATCTGATTATTATCCATGGCTGTAGATTCAATCAGGGGAGATTTCTTTTCCCGTTTTTCACTATGAAGCTTCAAAATACAGAGAACGATGAAGTTAAATAGATAGAATGGTATAAATGGTACAGATGTAACAAAATATTAATGGAGGGAACTCTTCAACTTTTTCAAATACTAGAATGCATATAAACTTAGAAAGTATCTAAGTTCAAGACTCTTAAAATCTCAGAAACTACTTAGTGCAAATAAGTTGCTCATTGTTGATGCTTCAGATCATAAAGTGCTTGCTGGAGGAGGCAAGTGAAACAGCACCTTTCTTCTTCCAAAGCTTTTCGGTGCACATAATTGACCAAATAAGGGCATGAAAGAATTGTTAAGATGACAACGGCATTACCTGAATTGAAGCCTCAAGTCATTCTTTATTGTTTAAAGTAATTTGAACTAATTATGTACCACAATCATATTATAATAAAGTGTGTATTTTATATGTACACGCAAAAGGCCTACCAGATTCTGCTTCTTTTGTAATTCTTCTAAATATCCTAGAATATCTTCATCTGCCACATCAAATGCTGTCTGCCCCTGGGGAAGGGAAAAGGTAAAACATCATATTGTACAGCAGAATGTAAACATAATGGATTATGTTGCCTTATCACATGATGAGGCAGGTAAGAAGCACAATCATACAGAGAAATTAGAAAGTATAAGCCAAGCTTTACTACAAACTGTTAGTCTGTCAGTGATTGAAAACAGTATTGCACACCCACTTTTTTTTTGTAATTGAAACAGAAAACACCTATACCTGACAAGTAAAATATTTTTTAAGAAATAAAAACATGACTTCGATAAAATTTTTGTTTTCTTCTAAGGAAAAAACAATCAAGGAACAGAAAAGCTATATAATTTTCACAATATTAGTCTGTTCCAAACAACTATTCCAATGGCAGCTGTTTAGATGGACACTCACCAATTCTATATTCTGTCCACCTTAGACTACCATATATATAGCATGACTTTAAAAAAGCAATTATTCAAATCAATTTATCAATTATTTAAGTAAATTATACAAAATTTAAATATAGTCCTGCTTTCACATTTTTACAGTAAAACTATATTTAAATTTTACATTCCATTTTAGAAAAGATCTAATACAATCATTCTTTGTTGTCCACCTGAAGAATGTGATTTCTGAGATACGTATTTGAATAAACAAACAGTTCATAATGTGATAAACAGAGTAATGCTGTCAGCTGGAATTTTTTCAGCTTTCCTTATCTTACATCCATACAGTCACTGCAATTCCTGCCCAGACTGAACGCTCCCAAGACCTGAGATTCTGTCTTACTCTCTGAATTGCTAAAGGCTTCAACAGTTCCCTTTCAAAAAAAGCCTAATTTTGATATCACAATATCATGTTCCGTATTCGGAATTTTGTATCTAAATACAGTGAGGTTGGAATCTAGGCAGAGCCCTAGATCTGTTGGTATAAATGCAGCTGTATCAACACACTGTATGAACATATTGAAATGTTGTGACGATCGTGACAAGATCAGTCATGCAAACACTTTTGCACAGTAATCAGCAATAAAGACTAACACAACTGTCATTTAAAAGCGGCCATAACAGCTTTCTAAGATAACGAAAGGCATCCATATTTGTCTCAGTGCTTGTTTCAGTTCAGCAAAACGTTAACTAGAGACAAATATACTGCTAATTACATTGTGAAGGCTTGGGCTTCTTAACTGGCTATGAAGGGTGAACTTTCAAACCATTAGTTTACACAACCAAAAAATTTCTGGTCACCTACCAGAAGCACACGCTCCATTCAACAAGCATTATCCAAAACAGCTTGACCTCTTCTTTGAAATGTGAACTATTCCATTTACCATAACACAGTACTAACTTGGAAAATAAACAACAAAATCATCTCAAGTTTATACTTGCGTTATGGCTATAGTTTTTAATTTGGCTTTCTAATTTTAGGGATCTATTAAGTGGGTTTATTTCCAAGAACTATTGAGTTAAATCTACCTTCACCACAAAAAAAAACTTTGCAAAAAACCTGTTGTAATTGGAAAGTTAGATCTAAGCCCAATCCATAACAGCTAATACCCGAATCTAAGCACCTAAACAGTAATGGCTTAGTTCTCTCTGATGCTGAACACCTATAACGGGAAACAAATCCAGTGGCGTTTTCAATGTTCATCCTCTCTAAAAGCAAATATGCTTACCGAACAACACAACAGGCAGAACTTTCCTAGCTTGCACAGACAAGCCCATACACCAGATGAAACAGCTCATCTGTCCCTCTGTACCTCCTTTATTCTTATTCTTATCCCACTTGAGTTGAACATATTTTTTGAGAATGCTCTCTGGAATACCTCCTCCACATTTTCACAACTCCAGTAAAAAGTCTAGCGGATAACTTGAGAAACTGGCTTCAAGCGATTGCACCAGCTTTTGATTACCTGACACAAATTATAGCTGATATTAAGACATTCTGTGAGTATTACACAGAAGCCGAATTGAAGCTATTTAAAATGTAATTCCAGATGTCACTGATTTTACTATAAGCAACCTAAATTTCTAAGCAAGATGCCCAGTCTTCAACAAAGACTAAAAATATAAAGCAGCAGTAGTTTTTCCCTTTATATAGGGAGGAACTGCTTGCTAATTCATGATCTAATTAAGAGCTGGTATCTGCATATGTCCCTAATTCACTTTAAAAACCATTGATGAAAAGTTCCATGAAGAATCCACCTTAAAAGTTGTGCAGCAAATTTACATACACAGTATCGCCAGAAACTGGAAGCAAATGAGAATCTAGCTGTAAAATGTGGTGGAAACAGACAAAAGAGAGCTTCAGCACTTACACAGTTCAATGAAAGGTTTCAGCTCCTCACGATGCCAATGTGAATCACAGAATGGTTGAGGTTGGAAGGGACCTCTGGAGATCATCTAGTCCAACCCCCCTGCTCAAGCAGGGACACCTACAGCATGTTTCAAAGGATTGTGTCCAGACAGCTTTTGAATATCTCCAAGGAAGGAGACTCCACAACCTCTCTGGGCAACCTGTTCCAGTGCTCTGACACCCTCACAGCGAAAAAGTTTTTCATCAGGTTCAGATGGAACTGCCTGTGTTTCATTTTGTGCCCGTTGCTTCATGTCCTGTTGCTGGGCACCACTGAAAAGAGCCTGTCCCCATCCTCTTGACACCCTCCCTGAAGATATTTGTACGCATTGATAAGATCTCCTCTCAGCCTTCTCTTCTCCAGGCTAAACAGGCCCAGCTCTCTCAGCCTTTCCTCATAAGAGAGATGCTCCAGTCCCCTAATCATCTTAGTAGCCCTTCGCTGGACTTGCTCCAGTAGTGCCACATCCCTCTTGTACTGGGGAGCCCAGAACTGGACGCAGTACTCTAGATGTGGCCTCACCAGGGCTGAGTAGAGGGGGAGGATCACCTCCCTCGACCTGCTGGCAACACTCTTCCTGATGCAGCCCAGGATACCATTGGCCTTCTTGGCCACAAGGGCACATTGCTGCCTCATGCTTAACTTGGTGTCCACCAGCACTCCCAGGTCCTTCTCCGCAGAGCTGCTTTCCAGCAGGTCAACCCCCAACCTGTACTGGTGCAGGGGGTTAGTCCTCCCCAGGTGCAGGACCCTGCACTTGCCTTTGTTGAACTTCAGGAGGTTCCTCTCCGCCCACCTCTCCAGCCTGTCCAGGTCTCTCTGAATGGCAGCACAGCCCTCTGGTGTATCCGCCACTCCTCCCAGTTTTGTATCGTCAGCAAACTTGCTGAGGGTGCACTCTGTCCCTTCATCCAGGTCATTGATGAAGAAGTTGAACAAGACTGGACCCAGGACTGACCCCTGGGGGACACCGCTAGCTACAGGCCTCCAACTAGACTCTGCACCGCTGATCACAACCCTCTGAGCTCTGCCATTCAGCCAGTTCTCAATCCACCTCACTGTCTACTCACCTAACCCACACTTCCTGAGCTTGTCTATGAGGATGTTATGGGAGACAGTGTCAAAAGCCTTGCTGAAGTCTAGGTAGACAACATCCACTGCTCTCCCCTCATCTACCCAGCCAGTCATTCCATCATAGAAGGCTATCAGATTGGTTAAGCATGATTTCCCCTTGGTGAAGCCATGCTGACTACTCCTGATCACCTTCTTTTCCTCCACATGCTTGGAGATAGCCTCCAGGATGAGCTGTTCCATCACCTTTCCAGGGATGCAGGTGAGGCTGACTGGCCTGTAGTTCCCTGGGTCCTTCTTCTTGCCCTTTTTGAAGACTGGGCTGACATTGGCTTTCTTCCAGTCCTCAGGCACCTCTCCTGTTCTCCAGGACCTTTCAAAGATGATGGAGAGTGGCCTAGCAATAATGTCCGCCAGCTCCCTCAGCACTCGTGGGTGCATCCCATCAGGGCCCATGGATTTGTGGGTGTCAAGTTTGCTTAAATGATCTCTAACCCGATCTTCCTCCACCAAGGGAAAGTCTTCCTTTCTCCAGACTTTCTCTCTTGCCTCCAGGATCTGGGGTTCCTGAGGGCTGGCCTGAGCAGTAAAGACTGAAGCAAAGAAGGCATTCAGTAACTCTGCCTTCTCTGTATCCTTTGTCACCAGGGCACCCACCCCATTCAGCAAAGGGCCCACATTTTCCCTAGTCTTCCTTTTGCTACTGATGTATTTGAAGAAGCCCTTCTTGCTGTCCTTGACATCCCTTGCCAGATTTAATTCCAAACGGGCCTTAGCCTTCCTCATCACATCCCCACATACTCTGACAACGTTCCTATATTCCTCCCAAGTGGCCTCTCCCCCTTTCCACTTTCTGTATACTTCCTTCTTCTGCTTGAGTTTGGCCAGGAGCTCCTTGCTCATCCATGCAGGTCTCCTGCCCCCTTTGCTCGACCTCCTACTCATAGGGGATGCACCGCTCTTGAGCCTGGAGGAAGTGATCCTTGAATATTAACCAGCTCTCTTGGACTCCCCTTCCTTCTAGGGCCCTAACCCATGGGATTCCTCCAAGCAGGTCCCTGAAGAGGCCAAAGTTTGCTCTCCTGAAGTCCAGGGTTGTGATCCTACTTATTGCCCTGCTTCCTCCTTGCAGGATCCTGAACTCCACCATCTCAAAATCATTAAAATATTTATATCTGTGGGGAGCAAAATCTTGCAAAGCCAGCAAACTGCATAGGCCTTTATGTAAAAGTTGAGGAAATAGTTTAGGAAGCATTCCAGCTATGTCCAGTGAGTCCAGAAATGCCTGAAGTGTTTCCTAAAGTGCACCCAAACCAGCAAGTTGATTTTTAGGAGTTAACAGCAAAAGCTAATGTGCAACACTGGCCAAAGGCACCAGCACTGACCTCAGCAAAGAAATGGAAAGCCAGTATGTAGTTCAAACAAATCTGCCTGAAGTATAAGTCAAAAAAAAAAAAAAATTAACATATGCAGGAAGTGAGAAATTTCAGTTGATCTTTGTTCCTCCCTTCTGTTACATAACTCTATATACATGCAGGTGTATGTATGTATAAGCAATTCTAGATTGGTAATGTGCATCTCTGAAATATCAATAAAACTATTCTATCTTGAATTTCACTGTCAAAGATTAGATCACATGGACCATTCAGTGTAGAACTGAATGTAAAGTGGGCCCAGAAATTAAATTAGAAAGTCAGAGAAATTAGTTTTGAACACAAACATGCTGCTTCGACAAAACATGCATTATAGAAAGCTCCATGTACAGTAAACAGCACTTTATCATCACTTTTCTTACCCTGGCTTCTAAAGTCACTTTAGAGACCAGAACTTTGTATCTTGACAAGGATTACATAAAAATCCTACCACTTTGTTGACAGCCTCCATATCACAAAGGTTTTCCACTAAAATGCGACATGCTTCTTCTTTACCCCAATGAGCAGCAGCATGAAGTGGTGTCCAGCCATCGTAATCTTTAATATTTACATCGTAGCGAGCCTGTATTAAAAGCCTAAAGAAATTCAAAGAATTAAATCTTGACACTGCTGACAGGAATAGTTAAACTGTCATAAAAATCACAAAATTGTTCTACAGTAATACTCTCCTCCTTTCTCATCAAGTGAAATAGGATAATTTAGTTGGGCTATTGTCAATTTATTAATTCTATTTGCTTCCAGAAATATTTGCCTTTTCATTGTTCAATAGGCATATTTACTCTTAAGAAATATTCAAGAAAAATCTTCCTTGTTCATCTCTTCATTCAAAGTCCATTCTTTATAGATAGATAATTTTATCTATACATGCAGTAACAGAGAAAAGCCTTTTTAAAGAAAGGAAAGCTGTAAAATGTCAAAAATTGTTAGATACACCAGCTATTACCCAGCAAATTATTAAAACCTACTTCTACTCTAACAGTAGTTGCTTAAACTCATGGCATCTCCTGTCACTAACATTTGATGCTGTAGCAAACCAGTGTTTGCATGCATCAGTTGTCCTCTGAGAGGGAGCAGAGCTTCTCCAACAGAAGATCTGCTTTTCAGCCTGCATTCAGCACTCGACTTTGTATTCAGGTACTAGGCACAGTGAACCCCAATCCCCAGAAAGATTAGTTAGAAGTATGGCTCTGATGTTAGTGGCAAAGTGGCAAGACATACTATTTACACAAAACTGTTTGTCAGGCTAGGTATTCACCTCTCAGAAACGCACCCCATAATTATTAAAAAAAATCACATGACCATGAAGTATTCTTTAAAAATTCTGCTTTTCGGAGCTACTGTTTTTATAGTAATATCCTCCAGTGAGTCAACTTTTTTTTCCTCCCAACAGAATTACTTCTCTTTATCATGCTGATGCATCAGTTTTGTTTTGAAACAGAACTCCCATACAGTAAATTATATGTTATAATGATTTTAAAAGCTCTGTCAATCAATTTGTATGTGTACACAAAGCATTACAAGGCTCTGCTGATCTGAAGGGTAGCAATACTTACACAGTGAACATTTCTCATTTTCATCCATCTTAGAGTACATAACTGATCCTAGTACTGCCAAAGCAGTAAAATACATTTACAATCAGAGTAAAAAAAAAGTAATATTAAGTATGCCTTACTCCAAAGTAAACTCTGGTAATGAGAATACTATCTTTTCAAGTTACATAATTTTACTTTTTTGAAACAGCCATAGTAACAAAGTTAAATGAATACATTATTAATGCAGTTGGCAAGGTAAAATCTAAGATTTTCCTGGACTCTAATTCCAGAAAGTTACAGATAACAAACAATTCTAGCAACCATTAAATGAGTATGAGAAGAATATGCAGCCCTGGAGATGCCTAAATCACTTTGAAATAGTCATTCAAATACCTCAGCAACTTTTTGCATTATGGATTCACATTTTATCAAACTCTTATTACTGAATTAGGGCTGCCAAATGCAAATGCATCATTGGTTTTCCATTATGAGAGTGATTAACAAGATCTGGAAAAGAACAATTTTCCTAGTGAGTATCTACTAAAGATGGAGTCACATCTACTGCCTGAAATCTTTTTTCTTTTTTTGTCCTCTGAAAAAGTATGGCATGCTTTTATCTATATATTTTCAAGCTATTATACGGCTTCAAAATAAGACATCTATGTTTCTGTTCTAACACACTGGTCCAAATTATTTTTAAATGTGATGAAATTCCACTAAAAGCACAGCTTTGAATAAAAAAACAAATTTAACCTCTGTTACATTATACAATATTTGTAGTATTGTATTATTGACAGTTATGTGTCAGTTAGGGGACACCAAAAGTCTGAAGCTTTCCAGGACAGATTTCAAGAGTCAAGAGTTTCTACAACTATCTCAAAAAAGCAAAATGAAATTCTCTATTCTTTCAGGTCTGAAAAACTTTAGTCTGGATCACAGACTCTGCTTTACATATAAATAAACATTTTGTCTTGAAAATATGCTTCTTCCAAAATGCCAATTGCCATTACAAAAAGGCATCAAGTTTGTTTATACAGTTAGCTTTAGAAACAAGGAATGTTTTTTGCTATTATCTTTCTTCTTTTAAATAAGTATTCAAACTCACTACGCACACTGTCTTCACATTTTGAATGACTTAACAGCCTCGTGATTTAAGAGTGCTTGATAACATAAATTGAAGCTTTGAGGAAAAGATAGTTCTAGAAATTGTAATTTTCCAAGATACAATCTCCAAAAGCGAGAAGTGCCTAATCCTATCAACTCCAAGCAGCATTACATCAACAAGACAATCAAAGAGGAAAAATCTCCATTTAAGCCATACTTACTTTAAGACTTCTGTATAGCCCTTAGCAGCAGCTACATGAAGTGCTGTACCACCAGATTTTGCATGCCTGACATCATTTATATGGCCGCTGTTGAGCCACTGTCTTGCATCTCTAAGCATTATCCGTTCTTCTTCTTTTCGAGCTGCCTCGATATCAACTCCTAATTCAGGTGGGGAGGGGGGAGACAGGACACAGAATGCTTTATTTCAAGCACTTCAATTCAATTATATAACAAACTCGTACCATGCTTAAGTGATACAATAAAAATAACAGTGAAACAATATGACTAATGTTCACAGAAAGGTATGAATCTTTTTTTGAAAATGAACCCCAAGAGGTTATGGGAACATCCACTGTAGCATCAGTATGACTGCATCAGTTTGAATGCATAATACAGTTTTTTCCAACAGAAAAAAAAAAAGAATTAAAAAAAGCTATTGAACCGGCCCTCCAATTTTAAGAATTTCCACCATAACAGTATTAATCACTGAAGCAACCTATTAGAAAAAGAAAGAATATTTACAGCTTAACTTTACTAAGTGCCAAAACATTAGTCTCATTCATATGTGGTTACACAGAATATAGAAAACAGCTACAGTACTCTCTGATGCATGGTAATTCTTTAAAATACTAGACATTAAGTAGAAATCCCATTTCTATGGGAAGAGGAACAGCCTAGCTTCTGAACACTGCCAAATACTTACAAGCAAGACAAAACTATGTGTTTTATACTTTCTAAAGAAATTTTGCTTTAAAAAGTTTACTCTCTCTTGCTGTGAAACAGAGACCTTTTCCCTGAATAGCCAAACCTTGGGAATCTCCCCCGTGTCTCAGCTAAAAAAAAACACCCACAAACAGCAAAACCATTTTTATATTGCATGTCTCACTAAAAATTACTATAAACTGATGAATAGGGAGAAACCCAACATAACATTTACAAGTTGACAAAGCAGTTTAAACAGGGAAAAAACAAAACAAAACAAAAAAACCCAAACCCAGCCCCTGAACGGGCAAAGCAAGGCAGGTAACTGTGAGCATTTTTTAATTGCTGCTACAAGAAGAGACCAAAGGGTCCTAAAGAGGATGCTGCCCAGTGTCATCCCAGTCATGCTGACTGGGCTCCGACACCTTAGAGAGGAGAAGGGGTTTAGGAACGGTGCTCATCCAGAGCGCAGACTGTCGCCGCTCTGACCTCGAACAGACGGCCGCTCAGTGAGCCAGCCGTCACAGAAATTGTATTACGTGCACGATCCACCTAAGCTTACGCACTGGTAGGCAAGCGTCTTGGGAAATATTTACTGTTCTACTGATTTCTAATTTCTCTGGTGAAAAATAGAAGAATTTTGATGTTTATAATAAAACCAACTGAAATTTAGAAACAGATTTGATTTACTAGCCACCCATAAAATGACAAATTTCAGCAGCAGCCTTTATAACCTATAAAACAGCAGGTAGGAGAATTTTTAAAATACTGAAGAGACAGATACCAAACCTTTCCTGCTCTTTGACACAGAGCTAATTCTACTTTCTTTCAGTATCTCCTGCTGAATCTTCATCTGTCCCCAAATTGTTTTCCTCCGGCAAACATGTTGCACCACATAACTCTCTGACCTGTCCAACTAAATCAAAGCCCAGCAAAATAAAGCAGACCACAAACAGCACTATGGGAACCTAGAGTATCTCTTTTCAACCCTACTTTACAAAATTAATTTCGCACTGAGAATTCCTATGATCAAATTAGGGAACTCTAGCATAGCTGTTGTCATAACTAAAGCAGCCATTCCCACATTATACAGAAAAAAAAAAAAATTGAAAGTGAGAAGTCCAAATCAAAACTTCACTGAAATATAAACAGAATAAATGTAATGCTTTTGGAAATTCACATTGTGATTTGTTTGGTTTTTGGTAGCATGTGACAACATGGTATACTCCCTTTCCATCAATGAAAATGCCTGTGCTATTATAATGAAGTTGTAAGGCCAATTTCTTCCCTTTTGGTATACACATACAAATAGTGATGAGGCCTAACTCTTCTTTCCAAAGAAAACCAACCAGAGATCTTCACACTGCAAACAAACAGTGTTTTTTTCAAAATACTTAAAAATGCAAATTACTTACGAAACAATGTTAAACACTTTAATATTACAAGCGACTTCAAAAAACACAATTGAGGCTTTTATTTTCATTCCAATTAGCTGCAAGCTTCATTAAAAAGAAAAAAAAAGAAAAAAAAAAGCCTGCAACAGAGTACAGGCCTTTTTTTATTCTGCAGTCAAGTTACAATATATCAGATATTTCCATGGCTACAAATACGTTAAAAAGGATTTAACTGCAAGAAACACAAAGAAAGATCAACAGGAAAAAAAAATACTCTGTTCAAATAAGTAACTCTGGTAAAACTTTATGTTAAGGGCATATTTATAAATACTTCCTAAAAAGATATAGCTTTAGTAATGATTATAAAACTGATACAGATATACATTGTTTTAAACAGTTTATTGAATTCCTAGACTCATCCATTTAAACCACTAAAACAATCGTTTTACTCTTTGTAATTTATCTAGTAAAAACTCAAGTTTTATCAGAATCTGATGAAAATCTATTGATCTAGAGGCTAAGCCTGCAAGAGGCAGGCAGACACAAGAGATTGTTGTAGCACTAAGCTGATTCTTAGGAGAAGCTAAAATGCACTTTTTTTGGAAAGAAGCTAAGGAGAAAAATAAGTAACGGGAAGTTTCTATAACCATCTCTCTCAAGGCGGCCCATGACCACTAAATCTGAATAGAGATCGAGTTTCACATACTGAGTAAACTTTATAACTCAGATATAAAGAATGAAAACCAGAAACATTGAATCAATAATGTATTTATAATCATATATTCTCATTCCTCCAGAAGATGTCTAAATATTGTATATACGAACTATGATAAACTGTAAAGTCTTTGGGCCTTCGTATTTGATTTTCTTTCAGAATGAGACAGCAGTGCAGATCCTCCCTGCACAGCAAGTTCACACATTACACAGTAACTGCCAATAGCAACTATCATCAAGACCATTCCAGTGAGGAAATCCTTCTCTTGGGAAAATTACCCTGTTGAGTAAATCCATCTGCATTTTTGTGCTGCCTGCAAAAACACCATTATGCAAACACAGAGTTTACACTTCATCCGTCAGTCACACTTACGCCCGTCCCCTTTTGGCACGCCAGCACTCACTTCTAACTGAAAATAATTATTAGCATGAGCAACTTGCTGCACCTGAGTGATTCTATAGAAATTCATATCAATGCAGAACTGCTCATGTGTGTGGCTCTTAGTTTCAATGTGATTTACTATAAAGAAAGAACTTAACAAGGAAAGTCCCTCCCAAAGCCTCATCTTGAGTTTCTAACAGCTAATGTCTAAGCGCACTTTTTACTATATCAAAAAGAATTATGTCAAAAAAAGCGCTTTTGTTGAAAAAGAAACTATTATCAAATATAGACTTCCGTCAGTATTACTAAAGAACAATTTTCTGATGCCCAAATAAGACACGATGGCTGCAGAGGACAAACGGCTCCATCAGTACAACAGTGTTGTTGAGGCGTTACAAGACAGTAAATTCTGATCATTTCTCAGCAGATGAACATAACAGAAGGGTATGATTCAGAAAAAGATATGCTAATGTAATTCAAACATCTCACAGGAATAACCGGCACCAAAATGGGAAATGAACTTTGTGTCATAGAAAGAAAAGAGGCCCTTAGAGATAAGCCAAATAAAATTTCCCATTATTACATACAGAAATTAGAATGTAAACAGCCTTTATTGTACCTTATACGAACTTTCCTCCTTGCTTTTGTTTTCAAAACTCTAAAGATATCAGGAAAAAAGATACTGCTCCTCATACATGTCAAACACTTTCTTCCTATGGCCCATAGATGGCAATGTGCTGCCTCTGAGCTCCAGTTCATTCGGAGTATTCACTTAAAATACCAGTAAACTTAACCTCTAACAGGCCATCACTTCTTAAATCTTTAATAATTTATTGCTAAATGCTTTTGTTTTTTTAATCAACAAGTATTATTCAACATTTCTAAGCAGGTTCGAAAATAAGATGCTGTTCACTGAATATTTAATGAAATCCCACATAGATTTATACGCTGAATCACTGTTTCAGCACTCTTCAGCCATATAAAGCCATGTTTTACAGATACTGCATGGAAGATCAACCCACTTTTTACTTCATGTAGTGAATTGTTTATATACAAATGTAATAGTTTGCATTTTATCCACATAAACACAGTTGAGCTAAGCAATACATTCAAGATATTCTCATTACATTTACCTATAATTAAGAATGAGGAACATTTGCTTATCCTTGAAAAATGAGTGATCTCTCTAATATATATTGAATAGCCACCACACTGTATCATGAACGCCTTATTCACCTCATTTCACCTCTCCCCGCTAACTCACCTCCCGAGAATGCTTTCTAAAATTCAAAATAACTACTTCAGTGGTTAAAAATAATTTTAAAGGGCATCTGATGATAAATAGCCTTCCATCACCAAAAATTGCTTCCAACCATAACATTTAACCCTACTCAAGACATGAGGAGAGGCAACATTTAATCCCGGCCAGTGACAGCTTCTCTATTTAAGTGACATAACTCTCAAGTCTGCTAATGCTCCACAATGCAAATGAAAACTTTACAACTTCCGTAGAAAAAGACAACTTCTATAACTATGCTATGTTGAAACGCTGCAGAGAAGTAATATAAAGCATCATAATAAGAAATTGGAAGCAATCACATTTTTAATTAAGGAAAGAAGGTTTAAAGAACTCTGTGTTTTTCTATGAAATCTATATACATGGCATTGGACCAGGATAAAGATATCAACTGTAGGGAAAAACAACTAAACAGGTAATAACATAAGCTTTTTTTTAATATAGCACACAAAATAGCTAAAACACGTCATGCAAAGAGGATAGTTGTTCAGCATTATATTGGAATAATTTCCCTAACTCACCTAGTTCACCTAGTTCTGTTACTTGTGAAGCAATCATAACTGTGTCATAAAATCTTTATACCCTACTATGGTGTGTAGATAAGTTTTATACTTCATGAAAGGGTAAACTAACTAGGTTTTAAGCTTAAAAAATAATTAAACCAATACCCTTATACTCCAGAAATAATTCAATAAGTTTAGGCTTATTTATATCACATACCCAAAACACTATCAAAATATTAGAACAGAGAATGTTTCAACAAAATTTATCAAAATTCATTACTTAATTTTTATCTCCCTGTGAAGTTTAGGGTAGAAAAACGCTTTCCCTACTACCAGAGCGCTATGGCTTCACCTGTAGGATAGCCAGTCCCCTAGTTCAGAATTATTACATAATTCATTAAATTAACACAGTCATGCTATATGCTCAGCAGAATACCAGGTGGCCTTGTTTGGTGATCTGTGGAGCACATGAAGAGAGAACACATGGAAACAAGCCTGAACTAAGGGTCACTATTAAGAGGTGTCACATCAGAAGACCAGAATAACTAGAGAAACAAAGATTTGGGGATAATAATAATACAAAAGCTACATTCTTTCATGTCCAACACTGCTTACAGCAGAACTTGTATAACACAAAGATTAAATTTGGATCACTGACTATCTCCTCTCTCAAGGGTTGGAAGTTCAGATTTTGCAGTCTGAATGCTAGAACAGAATGAGCACTTCAGATCCTGCTTTGTGTTAAGCCTGTAACATCACATACAGCTGAATCAGGCGCTATTCTAAAATTTATTTCTGTGAATTTAGTGTCTCCAGACACTGTAGTTTGACATGTCCTTAAAATATATTTCAATACTTGTGCAAATTGGACATAAATATAAACAAACTGATGATCTGCAGAAGTTGAATAACTGCACAACTGGAAGACTCTAAACTTTTTATATAAAACTGAAGGTTTGCATATGCAGCAAAAAGAATAAGCTAACATGGTGACTCCTCATATTTCTAACAGAAACAAACACCAAATGTTTTACTGATCCTGCTACAAGTTGTGTCTTTTACTACTATTTCCCAATACAATAAACTCAGTTGAGCCAATTTTGCTGCCAAAACTAGTTTCATATCAATAGAAATCCTTGGCTTAGTATAATTAACCATAATTTACACTGAAGAAGTATCTGGCAAGACAGAAACAAGAAGTCCAAAAAAGAGCACTTAAAAAGGAAGATCAAATGGAAAGAAAGAACATGGGAGAGAGAGAGGAAAGGGAAAAGACTAGGATGACAGAGCAGAGATTAAAGAGCAAAAGGATTTTTTTTTTTTAAACTAAAGAGACAAAAAATGTTTTTCTAAAACTACTGCTTCAGAAAAGAAGATATTGTAATTGCTACTGACATGTTATGTATGGAGGGAAAATGCTTTATAATTGTAGATAAGCAAAACAATTCACTTAACTGAACTGACAAAGCAGTTTCTCACAAGGCCCATATAGCAAAAATGGTTGAGAAGCCTTTGTCTATCTTTTGCTGGAACATCTCAAAAAAAAAAAAAAAATCAATTCCATTGTCACTTCAAAATTCAGCCTTAGAAATGGAAGAAGAATTCACCATGGAAGCATTGTACTGTCCTTACACAGTGTCTGATACACACCCCTCTGTTGTATATGTGAATACAAATTCACTTTTAAAGTTTTACATACTCAAAAAATACTTTTACATTAAATTTACTTTTTTAACACTATGGCATACAAACTATCTGAAAGTACCATGAACCAAACTGAACTTTCCAACCAATCTTGTCACCAAAACAACTCTGACTGCTGGTGCCAATACACAGGAAACCATATTCATAACATTAGCTAAGCAACACTAAAAATGAAACTATGACAAACGTAGGATTAAATACACACACAAAAGATGAAAGGCAAGAACATTACAGAAAATGTCTACTGAACTTTCACACTGCACCTTTTACCTCTACAGGGGTAAGATTCTTCTGGCATCCACATTTGCTTATTTTCCAAAATAAATTAGCTGATCTTCCCCTGTCAGTACTAATAAAGCTGCGTGGAGCACTCCACAGACCCCACAGCTCAGCTGGGTTATCAGAACTGTGGTACTGCTTTATCATGTAAGAGGACCAGTGCTAAAGCTGGAAGTAAAACTGCATTTAGGCATCGGTGCAACCAAAGATGAAACTGCTACAATGCATCAGCAGTAATTCAGATAAACAACTACGTCCCTCTTTCAAAGCTATTAACTTGTCTAGCCACAACATACCCACAATTAGACACTTTTCAAGTGATTATGATAAAAAATATATGATCATTCTGTATATAATATCAACTTTATAGGGAAGTTAGGGATGCCATCAAAAGCACATTGTTGAAAACTTCATGCTGAGTCACTTATCGTGAATACTGCAATTTAATAAGATATACACTACCACTTCTCATCCAGAAAGCTCCTCAGAAGCATCCTGTAAATAGAAGTATAACAGCAGGACCTGGATGGTAGACCATAAGTGCATTAGGTGAACACAGAAGGCATATGTCCAGAAGTTATAATAGCTAACTGAGCATTTGAGATCAATGACTTCATAAATTGGCTTTTTGTATATTCTCATTAAAAAAAAAAACCTCTAAGTTTAAAACTCCAGCTTTTCCTTTCTATCAAGGCAAGTTAAACGATGCAAGTATTGCCTCAATTCTACTATTGCTTACATTACAATTGCTTCATTTTTACCAGCATCCTCATCCCTCTTTATAAGCGTCCCAGGAGAGTCTGGAAGTTTTTTCCTGCCCAACTCCACCTCCCCCAAGCCCTAGAACTAGCAATTGCACATCATCATCAAGGGAAGATTTTTTAAACGCCATTTTAATGTTAAATTTCTTATGAAAATTCCTTTGCTCTGGCTGCCCCCCCCCCCGATGCCTTAGGCACATGCATTCCAGCAACACCATTAAGTAAGGAACGACAGGCCAAAGAAAATCTCTCTTGACACACAGACACCCTAGATGGAACTGCTCTGGTAGTGTATTGCCTATGGGCTATCAACATGTGCTACTCAAGGAATGGGAGTTCAGCCAGGTTCATACCCTTTCTATTCCATTCCCATCCAGAGTCATTAAATTTTTCCTATGATTTCATCCCTGCAAGTAAATGTCCTTACTTTCCACGCTTTCAGGCACAAATTCAGAAGGAGGGATGCTGCAGGCCTTCTTCGCAACTTTTACAAAATTGAAATTCTCAGGTGGTCTAACAGTAAAACAAGCTACTTAAAAATACTTATAAATAAATAAATAAAACCCAAACTCCAAAAGATCCCAGTATTTGTTAACAGTGAAAAGATTAATTCACATAAAACAAAGTACGCATGAAATACCTAGCCTGAAACCCTGCAAAATCAGCTCTCGATATGTTTAACTGCCATGAATACGGACCTTTCCGAGTTCTGCAACAGGCCTGCGTGCAAGTTACTAAGTACTTCCAAGTATAGATGTATATGCTGGGCTTTAGTGCACTGTTAACAAAAGGAAGGCTGAAATGTTGTTAGGAAAGTCCACAGTGTGGCCACGCTATTCGTGGCAGCATACAGGTCCCTGTGCTCCACAGAGAAAGATTGAGGCACCTTGAAGCAGAGTCCTAGCAATTTTTTTCCCGCCTTACATGGTGCTTGGCTCAAGCAACATATTTTTCACATCACCTTTGAAAGACTTATCATCTACAAATCCTTCAGCCAGTCAGCAAGCCAACTGATATAAATATGTAACAGCAATACTTTGAAACCAGAATTTCCATAGCAACATAAGCTTAATGTTTTAAAATAAGCTGAATGATCCCTTTGAAAGCTAACAGCTGCATTGTGGGAACATTTAACACTCTTCTCAGATTCATCAGACAGTGCCATAGAAAGTTCATTGTAAGCTTTCAATACAAAATATGTAAACTACGCTGCAATTTTCAATGAACAGTGACATTTAGTTTAGGTTGCCAATGCTAACTTTACAATTGGGCTGTTCAAAATAATTAAGATTTGCAAAATGAACAAAAATTATATATATAACAAACCATATAACAAATCCCAGATTTTTTTTAATAGTATATAAAGAGGAGGTTCTTCAAGAGAGCTCTTTTTCCAAGCGATGTGAATTTTACAAAGAACTAGAGTCAGTTAGCACAGCATGTCAGTAAAGTCAAATGCATCAAAAACAACTTGAAAGATTTTAGGCTGAGGCACATTCCAAAAACAGCTCTTCAAAGAGTGACAGTACTGTTAAAAATAATAATAATAATAGTGGTAAAATAATAGTGATAGCATAGACAAAAAGAGATATTTTCAGCCATCTATCCTGGTGTTCTTTGTGTGTTAACCTTAATAGCTGTTTATCAGAATTCATTTAATAATATCAAATATTTGAGTCAAAGTCTTTGTCAAATCTACAATCTCCTTCTACATATTAGCACCTAGCTTTTATTTCTCTGCATGTCATCTCATCCACTTTCTTTTCAACATTTGGTTTGGGCATTAAGCAGGTTTAACCATACAAATTTAATCAAGGTAAAGCTGAAGTAATTAACAGTTTACTGTTAAATTACATAAATCTGTCTTAGAGACATACAAATTCAATACTACAAAAAATATATGTAACATTTCCAAGGAGGAAGAAGCCTTTTAGGGAGGGAGGCAAGAGGCCAAATGTAAAAAGTAATGGAGATGCAGTCCCCTAGTCCCCCATCCCCCAAAAGGTAATTTTCCATCTTCACTACGAGTGTCATCACCTTCATTACAACTCAGACATCATTCCTCTTCTTGTATTGGGAGTTTTGGGATAACAACATTCATATCTGACTCAAAATGACGAGTCAACAACTACTGAATATTCTCTCCCCTGTGGAATGGAAAAGGTCAGAAACTTTCAAAGACCTTTTACTGGAAAACCCACTTGAGCAGTGGAACATGGAAAAGAGCAGTGTGAGGGGAAAAGCAGGAAAAATGAGTCAATAAGCTTTTTCAAAGGTCAATATCCCTTGTAAAGACACCACTACCAGCACTGTCCTAGCAACTTTCTATGAGTAAAGCATGTGTACTTAGGATATATGTTGCTAAGAGATACCATCAAAACTTAATACTTATCCATTAACTGTTATATGAATGCTCATCCATATGGCACGCTCTTAGAAGAGTACACAAATTTTACTGGGAAGAACTTGAAGGTTTGTGACTGGTTCTCAGGCCTAAAACAAGTGCAACTTAAGACTGCATATCTCAAGTAGTTTCAGACATTTGGCACTGTAGAAGGGCACTCAAAAGGTCAAAAATAGACACAAAGTGTGACTTAAGTGACATAGTATAGTTGCTTACTCTTGTTTAAGTCATTCTAGGCTCTCTTGTAGCCGATGGAAAGGAATAGGTACCTTAGGGGCTGGATTCACCTCAAACTGATATCTAACTGAGTCACCCTAGAAGTCCCTATTTCTCTCCATAATGGAACTCTGGGGCACTTTACTTCAACACAGATGTCTAGTTTTAAGTTCCTACCTCACAGATGCACTGAATACCATCCATAGTATCTGAACACCACCTAAATTCTGGCAAGTTCAATGAACACAGGAATACAACCAACACGTGGTTCAATACCTCCAAGCTCTTTCTCCCCAAGAAGTTGAATAAAAATGCCTAGAAGACATTAGCACTGTAAAAGATTTTGACAACTCTCATTAAAAAATAGAGTGACTTTAAAATCACTAATTTAACATAAGTTCTCAAAATGTATTTAACATTCAACAAACAAAATCAGCCTTCCATATTCAAAATTACCTTGTCTATTTACTTCATTCTGAAGCAGCTCTTCCATTGCTTCTTCTTCAGCAATATCTAATGGAGTGTCTCCTTCACTATTTACAGCTCCTACATGTGCTCCTTGACTAATTAAATACCTGTAAATAGAAAAGAAAAACAAACTGTTTCGTAGACAAAAAGAGAAGGTGAGCTACAACATAGTAAAGCTGATACAATAACAGCTGCTATAGTAAAAACATTCAGCAAGCATGGATATCATGTGCAACGGAGGCATGCATTTACACAAGACAATTAAAACCAACTGTTTGCTATGAGCAAAAAAAAAAAACAAAACACTCTCATCCCTATCTACAACTCATGAACACACACGTCTTTTAAGCATAATAGCCATTAATACAAATGCTCTTCAGTTTGTCAGATTTCCAACACATTTAAATACACATATTTGCAAGAACTGAAAGAAGAAAATGAGTAGATGACGAACAAGAGTGAACACAGCAGTATACAGGCCAAAACATTGATTCCTGCAAGCTTCTCATTATCATATCAAGACAGTCTTCCTAGAACTTCCATATTCAGTGATGCATTAGCTTTCTATATGTTGCAAGAATCATGGCTCCTGGTCTCCAAGTCAGCCTTGTAAAGTTAGTAAAACTAAAATCACCTCTGCTCCTAATTATTTATAATTCTTTGACAAAAAGTGAAGCTGTTGAGAAACACATAGGAAAATTATGAGCAAAAGAAGGTTATCAGGGTCCAAAACACAGAGGATGGAAGATGACTATCTCTAGTTATCTTCATATTCCCACTGGCTTTCAGCTGTCAAGACTGCCACATGAACAAAAGGTTCATAAAGGTACATTCCCATTCACCCAACAGAACCCTGTGGACAGAATACATGAGGAAAAGCAGCATCTCATTATTTCTATATCCTAGAAACCAAAATTATAAACATCCAAGTTGAGACAGAATTAAGTACTTCTTAGCAGCAGGAGCAATAAACTTCGGTTACCCAGCTAAACAAGTGCTTCCCTTCATTCTTGTTACCAGGCCCCTTTTACGCTCTTTCTTTCATAACATCATCTGTAAGTTTAGCTTTTGGTTGTGAGCAGGAGGGGGAGAAAAAGAAGCCTGTACTCTATATGTTATTCAAACCCTATGTGTCTAAGTGTTTTGTTATTTAAAGTACTGCTATCTCAGAAGTCAACAATCCAGACTGAGTGGAATTTATTTCTGAATTTCAGATTAAGTCTAATGGATGGATTCCAACAAGAAGTCATGAAAGGATTAAACTATTTCATTGTACTAAACCATAAGCCTATAAAGTTATTGAAATCCTACAGCTTAATATATAATCTGCTTCTGAGTAGCTAATGAACAATAATTAAAACAGCAATACAGACTGGTCTTACATTTTCTGCCCATAACATTTTTACTTCCCTAACAAATTCAAGTTTGTCTACTTATAGGAATCTGATCTCACAACCAGAGACTCACTATAGCACAAGCACAAAATTATAAAAACACCTCCTGCCTTGCAGAGCTTACAATTTACACTTTCCATATACTTGAAAAAAACGCAGGGAAATAGTCAGACCTGAAGAACTAGTTATCCATTAGGTAACAGGCGTATGAAACCAAAAGTACTTTAACCTCACTATTGTAGAATGTCAAACATGCAGGAGCCAACTAGAAAATTAATTTACTATTAACACAAATGCTTTATTTGACTACTGCCAGTTAACAATGACAGATCCCAGATCTAGGATCAGTTTTTCCTCATCTTTGTTCAGTATGTCTGTGCTTCAAGTACTCTCATAGGTTTTTTTGTTGTTTTTTTTTAAACCTTTTTTTAAATGTATGGTTTAAACAGCACCTGTTATTAAGCCTTTGTAATTAGATCAAGAGGTAAGGGGTGACAGATCACAAAACAGAAATGAATTCCCAGAAGTGTAATTGCATCTCCAGGGACATGAAACATTAGTTGCTACCACTAGCTTTGATGGTATGCTGTGCCATTTTTATTCCATTCCTCCTAAAAGAGGGTAGCTTTGGCTCTTTCCTCTCAAGTTTAAAGAAACTATTCCTACAGGAATGAAATATTAATTCAAAGTAACTTTAATTTTAATTTCTCAACAATACTAGTTCCACTGTTTTAACAGTTTCATGGCATTTTAGATAACATACTGGATAACTGCTATGCAGTGAGCAGGCAAGAACAAGGGAGATAAATATGTACATTAAAATAAGGAAAATTAACAGAAACAATGTGGAAAATAATATAATCTTACAAAGTTAAGACTTTGGACTCAAAATCAAAGTTATTGACAAAAATATCTTTAAAAATACCCCAAATCTGTGTTCATACACTTTTCAACTTGCCTTGTCCAATATAAACATGAAAATAAGTGATGTTTGAAAAAAAACTGATTTTACCTGTTTCTATCTAATACCTATAAGGCAAAATGAAAGCTACTTCTGAAAAGGAAAATATACATCTCCCTGAAGCAGCTGTATTTTGTTCAATCAGGTCAATGAGTCCTAGAAAAGCTAAAAGGAGCAAGGCATAAGAAAGAGCAGGGAATGAACCAAGGAATACACAAGGCTGCAGCAACACATCAGAAAGTCATTATTTAGACATATGAAAAACTTGATGATCCTTTAAAGTAGAACACAAAAAAAGCAGCTGCTTAGAGACCAAAATCAGATCAACAGAACTCGTGGGATTAATAGGACGGGAGCAGGATCTGAGTTCCCCTTTGCACACGTGTTCACAGGATGTTGCTTTTGCTGGGTCAAAGGAAGAATCATTTGATGAAAAGATGAATCCGTGGACCCTGCCCTGAGTTCACAAAATTTAAAGGGATGGGAGAAAGAGGGAAAAGGATGGAGAGCAGCGCCCTTCCCTGGGAAGTGAAAAAATCTTCAGGGTGATGGCCCCTTCCCTTCAGCCTCTCCATCCAGGCCTCCCCTCTGCTTTCCCCACCTCCTAACTGATCGCCTCAAACAAATTATTGATGCAATAAAAACACACAGAGCTCTTCTCAGTCTAAAACAAATTATTCAAATTCCAACTATTTTAAAGATGTCATTTAAACTTGGCAACATAAACAAAGTTTGTTCCGTTCGTCACATCATTCAATAACAGATGACCTGGTGGTGAAAAGGTTCACGCGTTTGTTAATCTTCCTTTACAGTGAAAACAGTTTCAGCAAAGCAATGATATGGTTCAGATACTGCAGGAAATTACCCGGGTGCCTACAGGATCATAGCATTAATTAGGAAAGCCGTCAGGAGCGAGGCACGGGAGAAGAGGCGTATCAGGCACGTATCATCGCTGGCAGAAAGGAGACAAATTTGGTAAATGGGAGGAGGTGAACGCTCTGTGGCTGTGAGGCACAGCCGAGCCACGCCAGCGCCAGCACAAGCCTAAATGTGAGAAGCTCTTGTTTTTTTTTTTTTTTTTTTAAAATCACTTTCCAAATTACACTCCAAAATAAATGTTATTTAAAACTAATAGTATGACTTCAAATACAGGCATATATGACATTTCAGTTATTCTGGTACCATATACTAACATCTTCACACACAAGAGATTATTATTTTGTGTATGTAAGTATGTATATAGAACAAAACGGCCATTCATGTCTCCAAACAAAAGCAAATAATTACCTTTTTCATCTTTATTAAGTAGGTATTACTTTCATCAAGAAATTTCATCTTTTTTTTCATTCAAAATGTAAACAAGTGAGAAGGAAACAGTAGTCTTATAACCATACCACATTTATTTTTGGAGCTAAAACTTTCAAGTGTTGACATGCAAACTAAAAGCACCTCTTTAAATTACTCTTGTCACCTAAGCGTAAAGAATTGCAAGTACCCCAGGAATACTGGGAAAGACAAGAGCTGGAAAATAAAATCGTTCCCGAGACTTTTGCCCCGATGTTCCATGACATACATTATGCACTTGGGGTAAGACTGGAACAACAAGTTTGCTTTGGGATACCATAGCTTTAGGAAGGTAAAAATACTTCTGTTTGAAATTTGTGTTTTAGGAATCACTGCTATATATCCCTCAATAGCCATTAAAGTGTAAACTGAAATTAACAATCTGGGGGGGAGGGGGGGAGAGAAACATTTCTTTTAAATAATTATTAAATAACCAAGATTCTTTCCCAACACTTTATGGAAAATTCACTTCAACACCTTTCATAAAAAATTGGAGTCTCAGCATCTCTGAGACAATCAATAATAATCCTCTAAGACTACTATATATAAATGAAATAATCCATACTAAATCCCAGCTCTAGAGCTGGAAGTAAAAAGTTTTACCCAAGAACTTTGCCTACACTCGCAATTAAAAAATAATAATAATCTACAGCTGAGAAAATGATTGCATAAGTCTATTAATAAAATACATATTAAGACACAGTAAACAGAGGAGGACACCTCCCTTCGAAGACAGTTAAATACAAACGTAAGTCTTCCTTTGGGAAGCAGCTACTTCAGAATCTGGAAGACACTCAAACTCTGATCTACTAAATTTTGCGAGTTGCAAACAACTAGAAGGGCTGCAGATAACATTTGGCTAGGCATTACTTATCTCAGCAGCAGAAACGGGGGCATATGTTTACATTCGAACCTTGCCCCAGTTCACAATATCTGGAAACAAGTTTGCAAAGTCATTATGGATATAATTAACTTTAAGTACTTGCTGAACCTGAAGGTCACTAGAACAGTGGCAAGCGCAAGGCAGGAGTGCACAGTGGCTGCTGCACTGATTCAGGTCTGTAAGAATTGCTGACTGAAGTCTGTCTCGAGAACTCTCTAGAGAAAATAAGAGGGTTTCTAGAGAAAATAAAGAGGGTTACTTTCTAACTATCCAGAATACTAAACAGTATTCTCTAACTGCTAAAATGTGAGGAGGGGAGCCCCCCCCCCAAATCTCTTACTGAATAGAGGTTTAACATGCTGCGTACGCATTTAAAAACCACATTTTCAATTTGGCCTCCTAAGGAATCAAGGCTTAATTGTTAGTGGTGGCACCAACAAAGAGCACAACCAGTCTCCCAGCAGTTTTTAAATAACGACCGGTTTCCAGGCAAGCCCACTTCTCTTTCCCCACCCCCATGATGGTGGAGCTCAAATGAATTCCGTGAGAGTTTTAACTCAAGGATAATATGGAGCCAAAGACAGAGAAAGTGCCACTATGTTCACGGCAGCTGTGCAATCAATCATTTGGAAAGAAAAAAAAAAAATCTGCCCCACAGTTCACAGGACATAAAAGCAAATTAAAAAGTTATGAATCTTTTGAATATGTATCTTCAATTGCCTTCTCTTACTTTCAGAATTACATCACTGATTTGTTCATACAAATCTTGGTACACTTTTGAACATGCATCTTTGTAAATACTTCAAGTTACTAATACAAAAACATCAACAACAGATCTTTCCAAACTATTAAGTTTTCAAGCACCATTTAACAAATAACGACTAAAATTTTAATACTGCTCTTTCAAATTGTTTTAATTTGTAAGTTAAAGTACACTAAAACTTTAACACTTGATTCTTTTGATACTTTCTATTGGCTTGACTGCAAGGGAATTTCTATTTCTTTAAAAGAGTCACTACAGAAGAGCTTCAGTTTGTCAAATTAAATTTTTAATTGAATGTTATAATCCCTCAGTCAGAAACAGAACTGCTACCTGAAACTTCTTAGCCCTTCTAAAAGTAGGGTTTTTTACCTACAGCGAAAATAGTACTTGAGAGCAAGCAAAGCTGTAACTACCTGCATATGCACCATATCAAGAGATAAAAATCACAGCTTGTTTGTGATATTTGCATTCTTTTGGGTGTTATTCAATTTATTATTTTGAGAAATTATGATGAATAAAGCCTTTTTTTTTTTTTTTAGTCTTAAATTAAACAAACCAGAAGCAAATACTATACCACTAGGCTAACACTGTGCCAAATTCTGTTGTGGTAAGTGGGATGCATATCCCCAGTGCAATTAGGCAAGTTTTGAGGTAAATGTGAAGTTAGTTGAATACGAGCCAACCGCTAACACCCACCCCTCCATTCCTCTCCTCTGTGCCCTGCTACTGTCACATTCACATTTAAACATGTTCTTTACAAAAAGAAACAACAGATGCATTTATCGATAAAGAAATGTCACAATTTCACTTCTTTGAATACATATTTTTAACACCTGTAAGTATTATTTTGCCAAGGCTGTATAAAAGTACACAACATCAGGCAGATGACTCATTGACCTAACACAGTATGGAAGAAGTCTGCTTGCCCAGAAAAGGGACATCTGACGCATCTCAAGCTGCTGCCAACCAACATGCAGAAGGCATGGCTTTTCACACCAGGAGGGAGCTCTTCATTCTTTTCAGTGACAACCTCTACATAATTTCCCTTGTTCCTCTTTCTCTACAGCAAAATATTCCTGCAGTTATGTTTTTTCCTGAAGCTACCACGAGATGTACTAAAGAAGAAAATAAAGGATCCATGCCTAACATGGGAACCAAAACTGTACAAATTTCATTGGGCCAAGAATACTTTGTCCTGAATAATTTTAAGACTGATCTGGAAGAAATTAAACAACTTCAAAAATAATTAAGTTAAATTCATAGATAACTCTTATTTAGGCAGTTTCCAAAACACCATGTTATGCTGTCAGTTGCTGTTGTGCCTCAACCATCTGTGTCTAAACATTGAGAATTGAATAAAGACTGAACTAAAAAAAACAGGTTTCTATGATACCATTTAAATTAAAAGGAAATCATAACAAAAGTCTCACAATTAAACACTTCTTTGCTGGCTTTCCTCAGTTCATTACTGATCGTATACACAGGCATCTTAAAGTTATGTCTCTGCAAATTCCAGAAGATATTCACATCTTTCTCACAAAAACAAAGCTACCACACCTTCTAAATAGTAATGTTCACCCCTAACAGCAGTATGACCAACTAGCAGCTACACAAAATACCAGGTTAAATACGGCAATTTGGGATTACTTAGCAAAAGTAGATAACTATTTTTACTAAAATACATGAGTGCAACATTTAAAGCCAGCTGATACCAACAAGAGATATAAGGCAGAATTTATGCTTTCTTCTTGCAGATCACTGATGCAATTGTAAGTTCTTTCCTTCCGTATACATCACAGGATAGACATTAACATACATTAAATTAACATTAATTTAAAATACAGCAGTTGAAAATTTCAGATAGCTGGAGATACTTTAAAACAACATGAATAAAAATAACAGCTGGAAAACACACGACCAAACGATTTTAAGACAATGACATTTCTTCCTAACTTTCACTGATCCAATACAGATTTCAGCATCTTTTGTTTAAATTACAGACTAATTTGCAAAGTTTTTTTTTTTTTTAAATATACCCTTCAATAGGTAGGAGTTCTTCCAGAAAGCAGCAAATCCAGCTTGTTCTGATTCTCCCCTCTCAACGCCGTGAGTACTTTGTTATGAAAGGCATCTTGGAGTAGTATGGCACAGAGACGAGAAAAAATTGCTTATTTGCTCATGGATAGAAAAAGTTTTCCCCCTAAGCAAACAACACTTCCCATTTACTCTAAATAACATACATATATAAAGAACATAAGCATGTTTATGAGACAACGCTCCAAAACGTACCAATACAACACTGAGGTCTGTATATTGCTGGCTGTCCCTAGCCTCCAAGGGAATTCGCGCACCCAGAGAGCCAGAGTAATTAGGATCACATCTGTTTTCACTGTTGGTGTATAGGAGTGTAGAAGAAAACAGGGAAGATAACAATATCTGGTTAGTCTTAGCCCTCTTGTTTTCCAAGAAAGCTATGAAAAAAAGCCAGAAATAAGCTCTAGAAATACTCGTACGTAAGTGGCCACCTAAACATTAACAGTGCAAAGACTGAACAGTAAAAATTCCTACTTGCAGCATACAAAGAACAACTAAAGCCTACATATTTTACAGTATCTGTACAGAGGAAAGACATATGAGGGGTGGCAGAGAAATGTTTGGGTGGAGGTAAACAGGGAATCAGAACAGGAAAATAGGAAAGACAAAAAAAGCTATAGAGGCAAACATATGCTATAACCTATTTACAGAAAAGAAAAATGAGCTGTAGCCAGGTAATGCCAGGGTGAATACAATGCAAGAACTTCAAAAGAAAAGAAATATAAAGCAAAAAAAACAAAATATTTTTGAAGTATATGTCAAAAGTTAATTTTACTATACCCTATGTGAACAAGTTTCACCCCCTTATTTTGAAGTCTTTGACAAAATTGAACAACAAATACTTTTAATGCTGATTAGTTAAAATCTAATGATTTTTCAAGCCTGAGCATATGAACTTTTACAGTAAATGCTTTCAAGATTTAACACAATTTCCTAAACAAAACAAAGCTACAAAGGAAGACTTCAATCCCCAGAGAATGAACAAGAATTTTAAGCCACCAGACCAAAATGTTTTGAAGTCTGACATTCTCCAAAAATATTAGAAATTAAGAAATTAAACATTATCAAGTCTGACAATAAAAATACATGTTGTTTTTCAACCACAGACAAATGGTTTTCTAGTTTTCTTTTCCAGAAAGACTGTTTTTATCTAAAACTGATAATCCTTCTCCACCCCCACCCCCAATTGTGTATATGGGAGGGGGACCACAAGACTGCACCCTACAGTGCAAAAATAAAGGTTACATTTGAAAAATACCTTGTGGGTTGATAGGCCCCTGCAGAAGAGGACAGTAACTCTACTGCATGTTGTCTCTGTGCTCAGGATGCTTTCCGGTACCAAGTCTCCAGCACTTAGGCCAATTTAAGGAACTGTCATCAAGGTGAATACTTGGGATTGGGTTATACTGATTGAAAAGGAGAGATAATAACAGCATGCAGGTGAGAAAGGAGGAGGAAAAAGGGAAATCATGCTACTGCCCACTTTCCTCAGCGTATTTCCTCACCAATGTAAGAAGCCATCACACAGCCATCACCTTCCTTCCTGCCTTGTGTCAAGAGTAGCATCATTTAATTTGGCTACAGTAGGCACCGCAGATTCTGATTTTTAACTGCTTTCTTTCTATTTCAATAGGAGTTATGATTATGGAACTAAATTAGCAACCTTACTGTCCTCCAACAGCCACGTGGTGGCATTTATATCAGAAAAATTTAAATCATGATCAACTCTGAAAAAAATTTTTACTGCACTGAAACAGAAATAAGCATTAATCATTACATCACAAAATGCATCTTCTTGTTTAGAATATTATGCAATAGTATAATAACCAAATCTCTGTATTAAGCAACTCTACTGTCGTAATGCAGCTTTTTGCATCATCCAGTAGTAGTGAACTTAATCTGACACCTCTTCAGGTGAGTATCAGCAGCCTGTAACTCATAGCAGTTGTTTACCTCTATCTGACCAGTCAACCTCAAGCTTCCTTGAAAACATATTTCTTCCAAGGGAAACTCTTGCTCTCTGTTAATACTTGCTCAGCAGTGCCTCATCTGTAACCAACTAATTCCTTTTTCATGTTTTTCCTGCCCTGTCATACCTGCTGTTTATAAACAAAAATACATTTTTATCTTAATATCTGCGTTGTATCCAAGCAACTCACTCTCATCATTGCATAACAGCCTCATATCTCTACAGACATGACATTGTATTTACATGGATTTTAGAAGAATTCAAGCAGCTTTTATCCTGCCTCAGTAAAGGCTAATAAGACTAGAAAAAATACACACAGACAGGATCACTTGCACTGAAATGACGTAAATTGGGATATGCCACAAAACACAAGAGTGGTGAGAAAAGAGAAGTAGGTGTGTAAGTTGTTTCAGTGTTGTTAGAAAGTCTACTGTATGCTGCACAGGAGGGTCAAACTCACAGTAGAGAAGAAAGCTTATGTAAAAGCTGAAAGAAAATAAAAAATGAGATGCACAGGAGTGACAACTTAATATCACCCATGTTTTCTCCTGGAAAACAATAATGCTCAAAAACAACTTTACTGTGAATTAAATTATCTTTATATCATATAACTATATTAAATATTTAGCAACACTAACAATTCCACAGATTCCATAGTCTAAGAAGAAATTATCATCTCCTCTCCCTACAACAGCAATTTAAAATTAATCTATGAGGCCCTCAGAAGTGACAGTGTGGCACATTTACCAAGCACTTGTTCAGTTCAAAACCTGGTTGCTCATGTATCTAGAGCTGCCCTCTTATGTCCCAGTCATACCTAGAAAATAGCAGTCAATCAGTGTCAAAGGACAGTTATGGGTCATCATTCAAGGACCTGACATGAGATGTTTCTTAGGGCTCTACCTCAGCTACAAGACTTGTCTTCTCTTCCATGTGGATCACTCAGATGCTCATATTTCACTTCAGAATTCATAGCTAAGATCTCTACTATATGTTGTTCTCACGATACCTATAAACTTTTCTATGCACATCACATTTCAAAGAAGGTTTTCTTTTTAACATGAGCTGCCCTTTTAAATCTTCTTCTTCAGCCAAAAATTAAGGGCGACCTGAGCTTTACATTGAGTATTAGTCCCCCGACTTTTTGTTAGATCCAATGAACTGATGAAGTATATTGAAAGAAAAAAGATACTTTCCACCAAATCAAATGAAGTCCTGAAGAACATGTCCTCAATTAAAAAACTATTAGGTTTGTAAAAATCTATTAGATTTGCTCTCTGAAGAACAGAAATGCAATATACTTGCTAACCAATATTTAAGGGCACAAGTAGAGATGCACGCAATTACTCGATCTGAAGGCAGCTATAAAGCATATGGTTTTTCTGCATCCTGGAGTGACCAGCTTTCCTAGACTCCCTCAATTAAACAAACAGGTATCAAATTGGTCCTGTAATTTCCTCTAACCCATTAACCATATCTTACTGTATGTTTCTGACAGTTGTTTTTTATCTGAACTTTAGATCACAGCCACACAGTAGAAAAGATTAAACTCTACCATGCAATGGCATGATTTAAAAAAGGAATTTCACCATCAACCTAAACAACTTAATTAGTGTTTCATTATTCCTAGGAGTTATTTCTAGGTTCATACTTGCAGCAAAAATATGTTGAAAATAGTACACTGCCACAGTACAACTTCACAAAAGAAAATGCCAGCTGATACCAACTTGCCAATCTCCAAGTTTCTCCATTCTCTTCTCTAACGAAATTTAGTCTTAAACTTGCAAATTTCTAATATAAGTTTGGAGGAGGAACTTTTATGTTCTTGATAAAGGAAGAACTTCGATTTAAAAAAAGCAACCACCATATTAGCATATTTTCTCTCCCACTCCCAGAAATTATTATTCTTTTGACCAAAAGACAGTCTTGCAATATTTTTTTAACTTTTTTTTTTTTTTTTAAGTGTTCTTCCTGAAAGAAGCAAGGCAGTAAATAGAAAGGGGTTAATTGAAACAATCCTCCAAAGCCTTCAGTGACCTTTTCACAGCTCTCAGAAGAAACATTCCATCTTTACCAGTGTCAACTTGTAAGGAGCCAGTCATTCTTCTAGAAAAATTGTTCTTCTTTAGCTGGAAATAAATCTTCTTTTCCCTACTTTTATTTTGCCACATGGTTATTTTTGCAATATATCTTTCTGAAGTCCTTTTCTTATTTTCTGAGTGGGTTCTGTCATGTTTCGTGTTTAGTCTTTTTTTCTTTTAATTTTACTCCTCCAGTGAGCCCTTCCTTGTAGTGTTTCAAGTAACATCTTGTATTTTGACAAAAACTTTCACTCACCTTGTAACACTTCTCTCTGTCCAAACCCCGTATTAGCTTGCTTAGTGTTTTGTATCAGGCCACCAATTTTACCTTGTCATTCACAAATCTGAACTTCTGATCATCCTTCAAAGACCCACTTCTGCATGTGTCACTAGTGACACCACTTCATCCTCAGTGAGTTAAATCCACAACTGGAAACAAAGCTAAAGGAGATGGGAGCCATCTGCAATATTTTTATCAATCTGCCTTGCCTAAATTATGCCTTGCTCCTCTAGGATTACAATGGGTTAAGGCAAAAGAGGTTAGGTTTAAAAAAACTCCAGTAATAGCTTTAGATGATGAAGTTATCAACACTTAAAGGCAAATGAATTAGGAAAACTGTTTTGCAATCTATTTCCTGGCACTGCCACCCTCAGCTACGCACGAGAACATCCAAGAGCACAGAGCAGCTCAGGCTTGCGAGGGGACAGACCCAGCAGGGCTCCACCTCTGAGCAGCCCCCCTTCCACCAGCCAGCTCCTGATCTCAGGTACAAGCCACATCTGAAAAGCTGCTCAGACTTTTTTTTTTTTTTTTTTTTTAAGCCTGCACATTTATGCCAACTGCTGCTGGCAAGACAATTGGCTCACTGATCGAAAAGCGAATAAACCCTCCAAACCCTCTGAAGGCTAGGCTTACAATAACAGTCACCACAGTGTTGTGTGATCCTTAGATAACACAAGAGAGGTGGAGCCGGTGGAGGAGAAGGAAGGAAGCAGAGGAGGGAATGTCTGCCTATTTTTGCAGTAGTCCCAAGTTGGATCACCCTGTTTTGAAACTGCACTGAATTCCCCTTTCAGTGTTGGCTGTATTTTGAAGTGGCTCAGCTGCTGCTACACGAGCAGCGGAGCCATCCTTGTAACAGGGGCAGGAATCACTACGTGGGGTCCCGCATGCCCCTACTAGACAATCAGAGCTTTAAGTAAACCCCGTAGCACTGAACATCTCCGAATCCAGCTACAGGTTTGCAGGATGTCATTCAGTCTTAATGGGCTGTTACTAAAATAGAGAGATCTTAGGACAACGGCTAGTTGTGGTCTTGGCAAACAAGTTTGGCCAGGTTTGGTTACAGGTGGCTTGAGTCCGGCAAAATGGATGGGTGTCAGCAGCAAGACTGTAGTTACACCAACGCTTTATAAAGTGAGCTCTACATATTTGGGGAAGGCAGACAGACAAATAGGAAACTTTGGGCAGGAAGAGAAGAGAGTGAGCTGGGTTTTAGAGCAGCAGGGACAATCAAGCTGCTGTTCTCTTCTTAAATAACTACATTTTCAGAATGAGCCGAGTGAGGAGGTTCTGAACTTAAGAAATTGGTCACTCTCAGACTTTGTCTGAGACTTCAGCCTTTAAAACTTGTTAAATGAAGATATATTTTGAAGCTGTGCTAAGTCTTGGGATCTGTATTTGTAACTATGTATATCAAACATGCCTCCCAAACATAAAAGCAACCATACTAAGACAGACCAAAGGTCTATTCAACCATCTAGCCTGTCTCCAAAAGTTGCCATAAGCACATCTCCAAGGAGAATAAAAATGGGGCAAACCTGTAATACCTTCCCAGTTTCCAACTACTTTCAAGGACTTCCTGAACCAGACCTGATTTGTATGCATTCTGTTATCCTCAGTGAATTTCTCCTCCTTGAACTCATCTAGACATCCCTTGAACTCATGTGAAGTTCTAGTATTTACAGCAACATCTGGCAAACTCTTCCTCAGATGTGTTACTCACTGCATGAAGAACCACATCTTTTTGGTCTGAATTGGTCTCCATTAGTTTAGTTTGATGTTCCTAGTTCTTAGACAGAGAACAAACAATCCCTATACAACCAACTCCGTGCAATCCTTGATTTTATATTATACACCTCTGTCACCTCCCCCCATTTCTTTTCTAGTTCCACCTTACTCAGTCGCTCTTCATACAGAAACCATTTCATGTTTTGGATCATCCTTGCTGTTTTTTTACTGACTTTTTCCACTTTATTGTATTCTTCAAGCAATGAGGAGGACAAAATTGTACATGGTATTTAAGATATGAGCAAATCATGGATTTACTCAGTATCTTAATGTTCTGCGTTTCCCCTCTCTCTCTGCCATTATAACTCTTAACAACCAATTAGCTTTTTTTTCCCCTCCTGATGAATTAATATCTTAGAAGTTGTACAGCTTGTATTTTCAGGAAAGAGTACTTTAAACCTCCTGACAGTCTGGGAAGCAAGGAGTGGATCTTGTGGCAGTTGAACTTGTGATCCAGTTCTAATGAAGAAATACTAGAAACTTCTTAGCAATAATGCCTTTAGAAACAAACAAAAAATTGCAGGGACACTTCTGGATTGGACTTTATCCAGACTACAAAGGTATGATTCACCTATGAATTCAGTAGCTGAATTTCATAACATCAGTTCAGCACAGACTAGAAGGAAATGAACAGCTGAACTTTGTACAGTGCTGGAAAGACTTTAGATCAACTTCAAAGTGTTAGGAGCACTCAGAAAATTTTGCAGTATTTTCAAAATGCTAATTATCAAGCAGAAATTATTAGTCATTAAGGAAGCATAGCAATTCAGCACTGGGAAACAGATACAATTAAAATAAGCGGCCACAGAAGTTTGCAGCCACTGGCTGTCATTATTGATAGGAAACACGCTTAATCATAAGTAAGACCACAGCAGTTTTGCTTCATCAGTTTGAGTTTTAGCATTTAAGGAAAGAAATTTCAGGGACTTCAGAGAAAAATGGATTTAAATTAAGTGCAAACTGGAAAAAGGTTAATGTCAACCAAAAAAACACTTCTTTCAAACAATCTGACAACAAGAAAGGAAATAGAAATGTATTAAAGAATTGTTGACTCTAGCCCTGTACGTCACATTGGACCATGTTCCTCCATCCAAGTAGTATATGCTATTTATGAAGTTTTTAATACAGCAAAACAACTTTCTTAGTAAACTCGTTAGTTGTTACTAGTATCATTCATTCTAAATGATATTGAGTATAAAAACCTCTATCTTGCTTCAAAATAGATCTTCCCTGCCCCTTTTATTTATTTATTTTTACAGAAAAGTAAACTGTCAGATGAAGTATTAATCCAACTGAATTTTGTTATTTTTGAACATGCTTTTCTGACATTGTTAGAAGATGCATGTTCTTCCATTTTGGTGAAAATGAAATGGATTTGTATTAAAAGTAGTAAAACTATTATAGCCTCTGAATTCTCTCAAGCAGGCTCAAAACACATCAGCTACAAGGTCACAATTATGCATGGTACAAAGTCAGCCCACAGGAAAGTATATTTTTATCACAAACTTTAATTTTGCAAAAGAAAAGAGATTTCTGCCATTTCAAATTTATTTTTACAATCAATCTTGGTACAAAGCACTGAGTAATAAAAGAATCAGCATTTTAAAATTCTGTTAAATGCCATTTTGCACTGTTTTTCCTTCTCTCCAAACTACTATATTTTTGTGCTTTCTACAGAGAAATTTGTTCATTCCCAGAAACTGAAATAATATATAGCTTTTAAGCTGCAGAGAAATACCATCACATAAAAAGATTTCATGATAGCCACCCAACTAGTTTTACAAGATTTGTTAATGCTTTACTAAATTTAAGGTCCTGCCCCAAAAAATAACAAAAAAATATACACACAAAATTGCTGTTTAATTCCTCCTGCATTAAAATCTGTTTTCACATAGTTATAACTTTTTAAAAACTTTTGATTCTAATGTTTGAATTTATGCTAACACATTGGAAAAAAGCTCCTTCATGTAAATACTTCTGTATATGCAAAAAATGGGAAAATAATGAAAACAGAATATTACACAAAACCCACCTGTTCTGGCAACATTGAAGAATTTTCTTTTAAAACTTCTCCACACTACAAGTACTTGTAAGTTAATTCACATGATCATAAAGTAGAAGAACACCAAAACTTAAGTGGGCAATTCTTAAATTGAACTATTCAAAGAATTTCCAGTAAGCTGAAGCTGAAGCACTCTCAGCATTTACAGATCTCAGAAACAAAGAAAAACAGTTGCCTTCCATGGTGGAGTTCTTGCTTGTACAGCACAACCCTCCATCTGCAACTAGCTGATATTTTATTTTTTAATAATAAACTACATTTTCTTGCTCTGCTTTGCATGAAGTGGCATCATTTCTTCAGACAGGAAGATGCATTTTTTTTTTTAAAGGAGGTAGGAAACACGTTCAAGGGAAGGAGGCTGTTTCAAAGGAGCAGATAACTGAAACGGGACAGGAGATGCTGCTCATAGAAGAGGCTGCAGGACTTGAGCACAGAATGGGGGGTGACAGGGACAGACCTGCAGTGAGAATCCACTGGCTGGACAATGAAGTTAGTGAAAGCAAAGAAAGCCCTCAGCTAGTAGGGGCCGTGCTACAAATTCACTCAGCCCCTCAGCAATGTGACCATACCCCAGCATGGGACCGGTGCCAAAATGGGGCTGAAACGATGAAGGATGACAAGCTATTAGCTGTATTCATTTCAGAACTATATACACACAAACTCTATGATTTACCCAAAAGTAAAAGCTTCCTTCCCTGAATCAGAAAATTTAATGTTAGAAATAAAACATATCAGATTCAGCCACAGAAACACATACACAAACATATACTCTTGCACGCTTTCTAAGAAAGCTGCTTTCTCGCTGAGGCATATGTTGGACCCAGTGTGGGCCAAATAAAAATCAAACTTTTAACCTCCGGCAATTTATTATATCATCTTCTTCCCCCAATTTTGCCTTAGTTGCAAATTTTGCTGTCAAGTTGAGATCCTGGAAACGTAATCAGGAGAGAATCTCAACTTTATGGGCCACAACAGATATAAATATTGCTCCATTCAGGTCAGGTTATTCTTCTCTGTTATATCTGGAAATCAGCTTCAATAGCTCATCTTCAAAACTCCTTGCACTCTATAAACACTGTTCTTCCAACAACTTAGATGTCCTACAAAACTAGCTTCCTCACCACTTCATTCTGTGAGTAGGAAAAAAGAAACAGGGTTATAATCCAATAATCTAATTTCTTTAAAAAGTATCTAGAGAAAGTATATAGATAAGCTCTGTCAAAGACTGAGAGAATTAAAAAAAACAGATGACAGGCTTCAGGAATGTTGCAGATTTGATAAACTCAAGTCAATACGGAAAAACTTTCTTGTGGACAAGGGAATGCATCCTTCTTTCTTCCCTGAACATCTGTCTACATTAGGCTACACCACCAAAACAAAAACTATTTTTTTCCCCCCAAGTGAACCACCTATCTCGGAAAAATGCAGGTGTTTACCTCTACTGAACTGAAGGGCTTGTATTACATCAGTGTGCAGGGAAAATTCTCTTCACATTATGACAAGCAAGTTAGCATTTTCAGAGTGCACACAAAACAGATTATAGTGTCAAACATCTGCACAGTGTAAGAAGGTACATTACAGAAGTTAGTAATAACATAGTGTCCTGGTTATAAAAAGGGCACACAAAGCACTTCACCCCTTGAACATCAGAAAAGAACTTTCCCACTGAAAATGATACTGAAAAGTCTCCAGAATTTTTTCTTTCTCATACAATTCAAACAATCATATCTTTCATACTTGCAGGACAGATTGTCAATTAACCATTCCCTAAACTGTAATTTCAATGTCAAAACACTGAAATTGTTATACTATCATAACTTGATGATAAAATACTACCTTATATTTTCTCCAAGTCCTAGACTGGATCAGACAGCACACTCAGTACAGCAGAATTTGTGAAATCTGTGTTTACCCAGATGGCTGTTGGAAAGATACTATTGCTCTCTTTACTGCAAGAACAGCATGCTGAACATCTGAAAGTCTACAAATAGACAGTAAAAATACATGCCATACACATTTTCTCTAACCAATCATGACTTCAAATCAAGACAGACAACCTCTGGAAAATTTTGATTTTAGCACATCTTCAGTGGCCTGAAACAAGCTTCAAGAATAACTCCCAAACCACCCACAGAATTCAGTACTGAGTAAGTTTTAGCTAATACCATAACAGGCATCTAACTTCAACTGCCAGGTTTTGTTCCACAGCTAAAATAATTAGCTGAAATCACTAATTTATACCACACCTGAAAAACAAAAGTATCAAGACTGCAAATAAAATCACAAAATCAATTTCCCACACATAGACCTAACCCTGGACAATGTTTCAGACTACTAATAAAACGTAAATCTGAACTTCCTCCCCCCACCATAACAATCTCTCTACAGAAGGAAATTATTTTAAAAAAAATCACCTGACAGTCATGAAGAACAGTCTTAAATGTTTATATCTTGTAACTACAGAAGATCCAGCATAAGAGAGCTAGAAAGAGAAAATGCAATGCACAAACAGCTATACACATGGCACACTTCATAACTAAAATACTATATAAAAATCATTGTCTCACTACTTGCCCTAGGAGCACCTAAAAAGACAATTTATGAACGCCATCTCTTTCTGTTGCCCCTCCAACAACTTATTAGCAAAATACACGTATTTTAAATATAGAGGAAAAAGCCTTACTCTGCTATATCAAGATATCCACAGGAAGCAGCTGCATGTAGAGGTATCCAGCCTTCGTTATCTGGTTGATTAATATTTGCTCCATTTTCCACCAGAAATTTCACCATATCTACGTTATCATCTATACAAGCCTATAAGGAAAGAAAGAGTTAAAAAATAAGTTCACATTAAAGTTGTTCTTCCAATACTGTGTATTTTTAAGAAACATCTTCAGAAAAAAAGATGATTATTTTCATGTATGATAAGGAAGCATGGTTTGTTGGGATCTGACTGGAGAACAGGACAAGTTTGAGAGAAAAGCAGTAGCTATTACAGGTTTGTCAAAAAAAGTCTTAAACAAAAGAATCCAAGCAAACAAAGAGTTTAACAAAGCCCACAAATATGACTTCCTCAGATAAATTTGTTCTATTTTCAGTAAAGCCATTTAGAGTTGTCACTGTAACCTTGTTCTCCAGCTCCCTTTACAAAGCCCCCAGACCCTGCCCCATGCCAGGCCCAGCTTAGTCAGTTGAGATATTTCAGTTGCCGACAGAGAGAGAGGCAGCAGTTTTGAAACCAATACCTTAACATGGCTTTAATTATAATGCAGTTGAGACTAAGGAGTAGGGACGGGGATGCCGAGTTGCATTTTGACGACACCCTGCTGTTTTCTACTGCCGAGTATTCTATACCACCATAGATCTTTTAACAGCCTATTAATCACTGTTGTTTGTAAGCCTACTTGGGTATCAGTTCGGCACACTGCAAAGATAGGATCTTTTGTGCACACACTATATAGTGTCTATCTTAATTACCAAGCAAACAATGTTGCAGCCGCAGAACTACCACCACTCTCCAGCTCTCCATCTTGACTGGGTCCTATTTTGCCTTTCTTCTCTGCGTTTGAGTATTTTTCTCACAGGGTGCTCAGTGGGTTTTCTTGCCAACTTCCCTACTGCTGCCCTTAAAAGGGCAGAGTACAACACAGAGAAAAGTCCCTCTGCATTTCAGGACAGAGGACTCAAAAACAGCTAGACCCCACAAGACTGGTATTAAATTTTTAGCTTAATAAAACAACACTACCACAGAGTCCGAAGGTTGAAATAGAAACTTATATTGCCAGGCTCCTAAACCCTTCCACAGAATTATTCCTCTACTAAAATGCAAGGTACAAATTTCACTTTTTAGAATACTTCCACAGAGACTGAAAATTATACACCATTTCATTACTGCAAAGATCTCAGCTTTCCTTATTTATGCCATTGTGCCTTCCAAGAAGAATTCGGAAACTTTCCTCCCTTCTGATATTTCTATGGTCATTTCTGCAGTGCTGAGGCAACAGTTGCAATGTAAGGGAGATGTGTTGCTGCCCTGCTTAACCAGCCAACCAAAAACAGCGAGAAATTATCCCTTTCTGACTCCCTTGGCTTTCGTAAAGTATAAACTTAGGGCTTGGTTTAGCATGCAACACAACTGTTTTAACAATGAGCCCAATCCTGACTTGTTCATCCATAAACTCTCAGTGGTACTGCAACCAGTCCTGAAGCACACTGCTCACATTATTTGTTTTCCAATTAAAAACAAAAACACAAGCTTTTGAGTGAGAATGTTAATAAACCTAAGTCATCTTCCTACCTTTTCAGGTATTCTTGATAACTGCCTTTTTACAGGACATTTTTTAATTACATAATTAACTTTTTAGTCCTATCTTTCTCTCAAATCAAAAGATAATTATTTTAATAATTTGATTTATTAACATACTCCAACAAAGACTGTCAGTTGCTCAAGCATATGACCTTCAATGCTTTCAATGTATCCGTGTACAATGCTTATATGATAGTAAAACATTCTTCAGGAAAAGAACTGCCTCTCTTTGCAAGTCATTTTTGTTACTCAAGCAAAAAGTAAGTAATCGCATGATGTCATAACTCAGTTCAAGATGAAAAGAAATTCAAGAAACAAGAGATACTTGCACTTAACAGAAACATTAACTTTTATTTTTTTTATTATTTTCTTTAAACACATGCAGCATATCTAGTCTTTCCAGCAAAATTCCAATTTGCCTGACCATTGATATGCTATGTATATCATATCTGCCAATTTATTATAAGGAAAATAAATTTATATGTGAGTTAGAAAACTTAAGTTTTCTGAGCATTTTTAAATACAGTCTTTTTAATGCTACTCTTCAATATGCTGCATACTCAGGTATGTTGCAGTCCTCCAAAATGCATAACCTGTGAACACGGGTATCTTAAAATTGATTAGCAACATTTAAAAAAGAAAAAAAAGAAAGAAAAAAAAAAAAAAAGGCCAGACCATGTGGTTGTGACACAAACCATCTACAGAGCAAACCTTGCCCATTTTTCAAGTATACATAAGAAAAAATTGGCAAGATATAGTCATAAAAATACTGTTGCTAAGTGAATCAAAAGCTTATATATGCAGCACATAAAAAGACATATGACTAAGTGGCTAAAAATATTTGACCAAATTTGGGCAGTTTATTGTGCCATATATGGCTAGAATCAGGAGAGCTCAAATACATTTCTAACGTATTATCAGAGATTATCTTTGCTTCTCATGAGTGTGCAATCAGCATGAATATATACATTAAGACAATATACAAATAACTGCCATTTACTTGTAGATGCAAATGGGAAAGTACTGGCAATGGTGATCAAACTTGAGAGATTTAAGTACATTCATCATAACCAATTATACATTCTGAGCAATTGTTACAGAAATTTTATTAAAGGACAACAGGAGGCAGAGAAGCTGAAACTGATAAAATGGAAGACTTACAGTTTAACAACGTATCGCCTTCGAGCTTCTTTACACAAAGATTATTTTAAAATTGTCAGGTACAAGGCTTAACTTTTTTGGAGGTCACAGAGGGTTTCGTATAAAAAAGTATCAGCTATCTTAAGGTGAAGAAAAGGAAATGCAATTGATCCTGTTGCTGAAGGACATTTATATAATATGTCCTATTTCCCCTTGCCCCCTTTTTGCCTTTAGCATCACAGGTGATTTGATCGACCCTGCCACTCTCACCACTCATCGTATAAAAGACCTTTGATTATCAGCAAGTACCTTAAGTCAGAAAGCCAAGAAACAAACACTATAAGAGAAATTTTATCTTGTTGTTTCTCCATTTCTCCTCTCATTATCATTGTGTTATCTTCCTATTCACTTCTAAAAGCAATATTTATCAAGTGCCAGAAGCGTCTCTATTGTTGGAGACTGACAACTTAGCCCCAAAAGGAAACCGTTTCACATTTGCATGATAAACTTAAAGAAACAGCCTCCAAAAAGTCTGTCCTAAAGCTCAGTATGTTGTACTCTGAAAATTATGACACAGGAAAACACAATATACATGCAATACGTAAACAACAAGAGTTACTTACAAGTCCGCTAATATCATAGTGAATTTGAAAGAAATTTCCACGCACATGTCCGTCACAGTCTCCCCGCAGGACAGGAGCAGGCCCTCCTCCACCCCCAGGCCCACTACAGCCCCTTCGGTACCAGCCCCTGTTCTGTGCTTTCCTCCCCTGCCCCAGCCTCTCCCCTGGGATCCTGGGCTCCCACCTGCGGCCTCAGTTCCCACTTGGGCAAGTGACAGGTCACCTCGAGGCTCTGTCCCAGTGCTGCCACACCACCAAATTAGCGGAGGTCGCACACCAGCCAGCTCGCGGGGCATGCAGAACACAGCGGGAGCCTGCGCCGAAGCCGCTTCTTCTGCCAAACCCCTGGTTTGTGTCTCCCAGCCCAGCGCCTGGTTTCCACAGAACCAGAGCATTTCTGAGGCATCCGCTACCCTGCCAAATTGACAGAAATTAGCCAGCAGGCCCCCAACCGAACAACAGCTGGACAGTGCAATCATATAAATAGTTTAGTTAAGAAACTAATTTAGAAACTAGGACAATTAGTCATAAAAGAACCAAAACAAAGCAAGGATGATAATACAAAGCCTGGTTACCTTTTCCGATACAAGCAGACTTTAAATCTCAAAGGAAAAGTATCAAGGTCCAAAAAATAAAGCTGCTTTCTATTTGTACAGCAATCCAAAATGTGGGCTGCAAAGAACAGCAAAGAGCAACAGCACACTGCTCCCCCACAAACCCTAGCTAAGCCCCAACTTGGTCTGGAAAGAAAATGACTACATTTAGTGAAACAAAATTTTAAAATTTTCCCCAGAAATACTTTCTGATCACTCAATAAGAATAGGCAGAACATGCTAAATCTTTAACTGTATTCAACATGACTTTATATCCCAGTGTAAGTGGTATGTGTTCTAGCTGGCTCTGTCACCACTATCAGGTGTTAAGTACATAGGTGAAGGGTGGACTTGAGTTAGTAAGAAACCTTAAAAATAGATAGCTTTAAAACAGCTATCTAGAGTGCTCGGTCCCTCAGTGAGTAACCACCTAAAGAATTCAGTAGACAGTACTCCTCCCCAAAAGACAAGAAAAACAAGTCTATATTAAAAAAGTGTATCAGAAGCCTTGTAGGGAAATGGACAAGCAATCAGTTAAACAGACTACTGCCTCATATACATGGAGCAAAACTATACCGTATACATCTCATTTGAGCTACAATGCTTTTTTCTTCAATAACGACATCTAATGAGGTTTCAAGGTTTGATTTTTTTTTAAAATCAGTATTTTCTAGAGAAAGATTAAAAAGCTACGTTTTACTGTCACCAGATCAGTAACCTTACTATTCCATAAATTAGTATTTTTTGCTTCTAATAGAAGAAAATAAACTTTACAGGTTTAACCTCTGTCACATTTCATTTTTATTTTCAGTACACAGAGTAGTCAAAAACTATAACACAGAGTAATATATTACTCTTAAAGGGACGAAAGAAGCCAACCGTGAGCTAGTACATTACTTTTATATTAAAAAAAATTCCCACTATATCACATTTAGACATCCTATCTCTGCCAAGTTCTCTCATTGATGCAGTTCCCTCAGTAGTCTACCAGAAATAATCTTAGCGCAAAACTATAAGACTGGAAATACTGATACCCAAGTTTAATCCAACTGAATCAAATTGTCATATGGAAAAATTCACTCCTTTTTTGCTTAATTCTTAGAATAAATACTAAATGTCATCTATTACCTACAGACTAGAAGGCAAGGAATAGATGTTACTGTCAGCAAGATTTTTTACCCTCTCCAGAAGAAATCTGTGTGCTCAACTCATAATGGTAACAAAACAGCTAAATCCTAATTAAAACATCAGAATTATCATACTGACATGCAAAAACAAGTCAAACAAACTGTTGGCTCTCCCTGTTTACTTCAACTTCCACTAATAAGGCAAGAACAAATTTTCCTGTAATGACAATTCTTGTGGAAATGGAGGAAACAGAGGAAAGGAGAATGATCTCATACAGCGGCCTATAGACTAGTTCATCCCTTCCTTTGATTTATCTAGTGAAACAAGTCCAGCGTGTCCAGTGGAACTAAGCAGAGCATTAACATCTTTGTACACACAATACAAAATCTTCAATACTTGAATGGACTTTGCATTCCTACTTCAGATTATTTCAAGTTGTTTTCTATGGACGATAGAATTCCACCTCTTCAGCAGAAGCCACTTTCAAATTTACATCAAGATAGCAAAATGGAATTAAATTCAGTAACAAGGATATTCACTCTTCAGTTATTCCTGTACCTAACGTAACCTCATCCATATCATTTCATGCAGAAACATCAAGGCCAGAAATAGAAGAACAGCTGCCCAAATAACTTTTGGAAAAAGATGAACAAAAATCAGTCACCTCCTACTACTCCCAATTGCTGAAAGGTAAAAGAACACAGGGCCAAATACTCAAGCACATAAAATCAACTTGGATGGAGGCCTTTCCAAAATAAAGCATTCTCTCATAAAGTGCTTTTCGTGCTAACCTCACGTGATAGCATTATCAGGTAAAAGGACATTTCTTAAAATATTTCTTAGAAGAGCATCACCTCCTGGAGCAAAACTAAAAATGAAGATTAAGAGTAACCGAGAATTAAATTAAGGGAAAGTATCCATATCTAGCAGCAGAGCTGGCTGAAAGACATTCCTACCCTCTTTTCACCCTCAATTATTTGTTCCCTCTGCCACCACATGCCATGCTTACAACTATGCCAACATTCTTTGCTAAACTGCATCTAAAGTGGATCAGAAACACAATTAGAATTTATAATAAAATAGGAAAGAGGACAGCAATAAACTATTATCTTGATAGGATCAGAGCAGACTATTTTGGTTTTGTTTTATTAAAACACTTTTTATGTTCAGGAGAAGCCATGTTCTGAAATTCACCTTCATGTCCTATTTCCACTATCAGAGAAACAAAATTTTGTTCTATTGTGAAATTTCACCCACTGGAAACCTTGTGTTAAAGTTTGTTTCAAACCAGCATTTTTCAAAGACAACACATTTCTAAATTTTCCACCACTTCTACCACTCTTGCTTTTAAATCTACTACACATTTTAGCCTACTTTCTCTTTGACACAGACTTCCTAAGGAAATCACATTACTCACTGTGTCTATCTGGCTGCCCTTCCTCCCTCAGCAATTTCAATTGCATCTGAAGAAAGGAACAGACGTTGCAGAGAATTAAATCCTCTCCCTTTCATGAAAATTGTCAGGTGGTTTAAGGATGAGACCCCTGAGTTAATGCTGCCACAGAGGCACTTCCGTGTGAACCCAGCAGTTATTGGTTCTCCCTGGGCCTTCTTGCTGGCCTGCCAACAAGCTCAGCATAGCCAGGTAAGTACCCCTACTGGAAAACCAGCCTCAGTCTGCGATGCTTTTTGCCATCATGTGGGAAGGTTTTTATTAAGACAGAGGAAATTAGCCTTCACTAGGTACACTATTTATGAACCATCTCTTGCTCATCTACTGCATTTATCTTCACTCTCCTTGGGGGGGGGGGGGGAAGAGACTTACATATTGTAACTTTTAATTGTATATATATATTTTTTTAAACAAACCACTAATGGAGAAGGTAGAATTTGGTCAAAAGATCCAAAGCAAGCTTGAGCAAGTTCTCCACATTTAGTAGGTCACATTTATGCTTACCATTAAGAATGCAGCAAAAACAGGTCAAATGGCAGTAAGATATATAAAATGAAATCAAGCCGTATCTAACTTCCAAACTACAGATTCCAGTTATTCTGGTAGATACTGCCACTGGACCTAAGGAGGAATACCTTTTCTGCACCTTAAATGTGTTTGTGGGTTATTAATTCAATTTTTTCATACAAAGCATAACATCTTAAGCATCCAATATTAGTAATAATCGTGTACTAAGGCTCACTGAATATTTGGGAACACTTCCAGAATAATGGATAATAAGAATGACTTACAAATTAGGTAATAAAACATCACCCCTTGTTGCATTTATTTATTCTTTAAGGAATCACTAGAAAAGCATGTATTTTACTTCTCCCAAGTTTTCTTTTTCATATAGCACATAGGGTGGAAAAGGTACTGTTAATGTTCACATTTATTGCAAGAAACAGGACAGTCTGGGTGCTGAAACAGAACTTCAGGCATTAATCCAATATTAAGCACGACCAATGTTGCTTAATTATGAAATTAAATATAGTCTTTCCAGTGTTCATATAGCTAAACCCCAAGTCAGAGATTATATTTTTCAATGAGTTGAGAAAACACGGAGTATCTCAGCAAACTGACACAATATAGTCCCAGGATTTTACTAAAGACTAATTTATTTTTTCAAGAGCATGTTTACTAATGAAATGGAGTATCTTACCTTGGAAGTATACTTGATAAACTATTGATACTAATTTTTTGCTATACTAGCCTTATTTTTCATAACTTGTTTGTAAACACTGCATGTATGATGCAATCTACTATTTTCAATTAATAACAGCTTACTATTTAAAATCCTGGAGAGTTGGCTCATACAAGATTATTAAAATGATAGGTGCCATATTAAATAAACTCATGAACAAACCATTTCAAAAGCAACTCCGTGCTCTGGAAGTTCTGGCAGTTCAAAGTTTATTGTTTATATTTCTCTCTCTCTAGCATATGAGTCAGTTTTAGAGCAAAATGAGGTTCCTTGTAGAAACCATACTGCAAAAGCAGGTGGATAAGCTACTCTCTCCTTAACAGAAAACACCACTTGCAGCTGATGCAATCTTTCATGTCCATTCAAGTCTTATGGGGAAGGCATACAGAGACTATTGAAACAAAGCACCCGTTAACCATCTTTACCTCGTTCAAATGCTGTATAACTGTTCAACATCGACAAAGACAGACAAATCAACCCAGAACTCCAACTTCAAAAGAGGTGGACAAACCAGCAGCTACACAAAACTGATAATTGTTTAGCTCAAATTCGTTAAGAATATAATGTCCATACTGACTACAATTTTGCCTCATCTTAGGTGTTACACTTAAATATTTTTAATAAATTACATGCAGTTAGGTTTTTCTAGTTTGTAATACAAAGTTACAGTTAAAACTATAAATTTAAGGGTACAATTCATGACAAACACTAAAATCTATGGTTGTTATTAAAATCATCTACATGTTATAAAACTAATTTCATAGGGATTTCCCACTATTTAAACCCTAATGGATTCTTAATTATGGCTCTTAATCATGACTGTAATTAAATATATATATTTAGGTCTTTCTGATGCATTTCCAGTAAAAGATACCATTATTCTTGTCCATTTAAACTTCCACTAAGATGAATAACTGGAAAAAGAGTTAGGCCTAACATAGTATTTACTATAATCAGATATTACTATTCCTGCCAGGAATCACAGTAATGGATCAAAACTCACTCCAACAGACATTATATAGACACAACAATAAAATCCAATAGCAGCCTTCCTATTTTCTTGGGAAAAAAATAAAAAAAACAAAAAACAAACCCAATCTACTAAATATTACCTGGAAGTCTAGTTTCAAACAAGTATTTGTTTTCTTGTTTAGCTGTCTGCAAACCTATTCTCAAGAACATTTAAGCTTCCCACCTTTACCCTAACAAGCAGAAGAGTAAGAGATTATTTCTTAATTAAACCCAGCATTCTAGAAGTTTAGTATTAAGCTTTACTGACATCCTTATATTTCAAGCCAAAGAAAAATCTCAAGACAACCCTACCAAAAACAAGAACAAACCTGGAAACACGAGATGCCATGGAACACAATGCAAGCCCCTGCAGAATTATTTTACAGAAAAGAGATCAAATGCAGCTTTCAGATCAAACAGCATTCAAAGACTAAAATACTGATCCTGGAACAGATCTATCTGACTGACTTCACTTTCCTCTCCTGGCTCACTATATTGAAATGGATCTGGTGAAGATGCTGGAGAAAGGATGCTACAAAGCAACCTTCGCCTAAACTTCACGCAAACCAGCACACTCTTGAAATGCATACTATGCAGCACATGAGGAACAACCTGCTTCTGAATTCTACTGTACCTTCGGGTTTCCTTCAAATCAAACACAAAAAGAGTACATTCTGTGGAAAACACAGCTTGCTTTTAAAGGTAGGTACAAATTTCTGAGTTAGCTTTATAATCACACTGCAGGCTAAAGAACATGAGTTTAATCAAAAGAAATGAGAACTGAAGACCAGACCAATAATACGGCACTACAACTATACTAAGACAGATGTACAAATCCAAAAGCTGTCTGGATCCCTCAGGGATCCACACAAATGAGATATGAGAGATGCGTGTTTTAGCTAGACGTGGTTGAAATCTATGCCATTTGTCCAGCAGCACCAATTCTAGGAGTATTGGAATTTGTGAGTTAAAACCACAACTGAATTTCAGACTTGTTTTAAAAATGGCTTTACCACTCTTTTAGCCTGTGTCTTAGCAGTGTGAGTTCTCAGACAATTTCAAGCATCTTGGCTGATGCACTTTCCTGAGTATGACATGGACGTACAATGCTGCACCTGCACCTCCTGATAGGTATGGGAGCAGTCTTCAGTTTAAAAAAATGGTTCTTAGATTAGAATAAAAATTTCATACAGTAAAATGCAGCTACCTTTTTATTAAGCATTTATTATAATTTTGACACATACTGATTAGTTTTCATGATAACAATCTGGTAACACAATCTGTAAATATTAAATTCGAGGAGAAGGCTGAGTCATGTATGTATTTATGTCCCAGCAAAATTTAAGAATATGCAATCATATTTCAAAATTTTAAATTCTCTGCTCAGTAAACATAATCTTATTTTAGAATACAGGCAACTAAACAACTTTGAGCCACAGCAGCTTTTCAGTTTAAAGCATCTAATATTTTGATATCCTCTAATACAATTTCTTAGCCAAACTGATCACCTGCTAAAACAAAAATTCATCATCATCAAAAAAAAACCTTAGTAGAAGAATCTGTTTATGTAAATCAGGTTTGTTTATTTTTACATTCCTTGGATTTAATTTAAGCCACATGTGCCAAGCCTCCCTTTTCCCCCCTGCTCCTAGCTTTTACTTCTCTACAGCTGGTAATTCTTCACAAGGGAAAACTGCCCTTCCTTGGAATAAAGGAGAAGAAGAAAGCAAAACCAACTACATTTATCAGAGCCTCACTACAAACTGTTAAGGGCTACATTAGTGATCTACTAGTCAACTGACATCTTAATCTTCTGCTTTATCAGGGCCTAGGTCAAGCTTTCATTGCTTTCTAATTTTAGCCAACTGAAGTAGCAAAGCTGAATAGAATGAAAGTAGTAACATAAAATAAGAGTAATGATAACCTTTTATCTCACCACTGATTGCAAGTTATCACAGTGAGGGAAAACCAAGAAACTGGGGGGGGGGGGGGGGGGGGAGCATGATTAGACGTTCATTGGGCACCCTAACTAACCAAGACGGACCTTCTGTGAGCTCACTTTCGTACCTCACATTACTAAGCACAGTAAAAGCACTTTTAACAGAAGAATCCAAAATTTAAGGTACAAAAGGATTAAAGACAAACAGATGCCCAAATTTGCAAATAGACAACTAGGAGTATCTCCTCCTGTCACGTGCAGTTTTATCCTTCTCATTATACAATATACTACAAGTAAAAGCATATTTTTAATAAACTGACTAGGTTGGTATTGTTCTGGAGTTTTTTTCCCTGAATACAGGATCTATACAAATAAGCTAATTTGAATAACTTATTTTAACATAATAAAACAAGTGTATGTAAGTTATTAATGACATTTCCATTATATAAATATACATTATATATTAAAAAAGGAAAAAATTATAATTTGTACCTCAATGGAAACAGATTAAATTAGAAGTGCATAAAACTGTCATTTTGAACTGCTTAAACTTTATATATTTACCACATTTAAGATAATTTGATTAATTTTATCAAAACTAACTTGCATGTAAATCCAATTAAACAAAGGTAGTACTACATTTAAAAAAAGGAAACTAGCTAATTGTCTCTCAGCAACATACAATTTTATATTTTTGATGAAAGGATGTAGTCCCACCTCTACTTAGCTTTTCATCTCCTAGCCTAGGAAAACAATCTCTCCCTAACATAAATCCCAGTAAGTTTCTCAATTTATGATCAAACTTTTAAATCACTGAATTGACTGAATAAACTGAAAGGCATTTTCAGCTCTTCAAAAACACTATGAAATCTCAAAGCTGACTTCGGTTCTACATCTGTAGATTCCAAGTGAAAGCAGAGTATTCTGACATTCTTCCCTAAAATTTTAGCAGCAAACCAAGGATTAAGCAACCTATTAAATGACAGAGTTTTAGTGAAATTATCCAAAAGTATACTAGACAAAGTTGCTACAGTAGATGTCAATGTCAAACAGTTGCTCTTTCTTAAAACTGTATTTTTAATACAGATTTTGTCTATTCGGACAGTAACAAGATGACAAGCCTCCAACTTCTACTACCCTCAACATTATCAGGTAACATTCTTTGCCATTTGCATCAAAAAACAGTAACTCAATGCTAGTCAAGGTCAGTCCTAATTCTGAAGCATGACAGTACAAACATGTTGATAAACCTCCACAACTCTCTTAGCATTTTGAAGGCCTAAAGCCTGCACAACACGTTTTACACCCATCAGCAATGCACACAAATTTTAACTTCACATTTCAACAAAAGCCTCAAGAAGCAGCTATTCAATGCAGTCTTTTAGAACACACTGGCTGTGGGACGTGCATATATGCATAATTACATTTTTTAAAAACTAAATTTACTTCTGGCTACCCAAACTCAGAATTTCAGTGTAAATTTTAAAGAAACTAGGATCTGTTTGCTACTTTGTTCTGTTGAAAGATGGAAGGAAATACTCAGGGGAGCACAAGGAGGTAGAGACAGTGCCGAAAAATTCAGTGTCAGGTAATTTCCATGTGATTTTTTTTTTTTTTTTTATATATTCCACATCGTGGACAGACACACAGCATCACTTTGAACATCCTGTCCAAAGCCTTTTTTCCTCATTTAATCTGCAGAAAGAAATGTCATTGCTATCTCCAAAAAGGTAAGGTACTTGCAACAGACAAAGATCACCAAAATTCAAGTAAAATCTTGGTGAGGATAAGATCAACACAAGCTACACCTAAAGCCAAAATTCAAGTCAGATTAGGCACTGCAGGAATCTCTTCGAAGTTAAATAAGGGCATACTCACGCTGCACCTTAGCTAAATTTGCTAAACAATCTAAAATAACTTACATGAAATATATTACAATGTTAATATAGTTAAAAATATTTTTGAATAAACAAAGAGAAGATTATCAAATGTATTATAAGTCCCTGTCAAGTAAAAAAAAAACAACAACAACAAAGTCTATTCAACACGAAACTCCGTTTCTCTCAAAGGCCACCTATGCAGCTCTTCATCTACACAGATATGTCTCTCAACTTCTAAAAAAGGCATTTTTGCCACAGTGTAACTCAATACTCTATTTTCAATAGGCTACCCACATCATGCAACTTACTGAGCAAATCCTCACTGGTTGGAACAAAGGAAAGATGAAACTCTGCATTCACTTTTGTATGCTTGCTGCCAGGCAGGAGTCTCATCTCTACCTCCATCTAGCATCCTTGAACTGTATCCAATTTTTCAATTGGCAGAAGAAACTAACCATAGGTACTTCTAACAGATCTAACAATTTATCTCCAGCCACAAACATAACATCCAACTGAGACTTTGTCAACTTTCTCCCAAAAAAGCAGAACAGAAGCACCAACTTTGGCATCTGACTCCCTCTGACATATCTAAACAGGAAATACTTTGGTACAGTTGTCCTATTAAAAAATCATTATGACAGATTAATGAACAAACTGCAAGTAATCACCAGTTCCTAGGAAACCACTTACATCCCAATTACGTTAAAATACAGACAGGAAGACAACAGCAAATGAGAAAAATAAGCTAGATTTCTATTGACCCATCCAAATTACATACTGTCATACATATGCATACATAACATTTCAAGAGAGGCAATTTTCAAGCCTTTTATTTAATTATTATTATTATTTTTTTTTTTTTTAAAAAAAAAGAGTAGAGTATCACATGGACCAGAAGCCTTTATTCCACAAGACAGGAGAATCTGACTAGAAAGTAACCATAGTACAGATTTAAAGCAAATCAATGGCAGCAATTAAAAATAAAGTATTTTACAAATAAAAAAGGGAACATGGGTATAAATCAATAAAATAAGTAACAGAGCAGAAACTTGGTAAGGGAAGCTGCAAACATCGAAAAAAAAACCCACACCTCTGACAGGCATTTCTTAAGTATATTTAGAACAGGGAAAAAACTGGCAGTGATATAGGGAATATATATGAATAACGTAGGGAGAGAGAACTGGTCAAATACCTCTACTTTGTGTTTTGAAAGAAGCAAAAAGTTGTATCTGTATTGCATAATGAGGATTATATACCTGCCAATCTACTAGTAATAAAGAAAAACACTAAATACCCACAGATAAATATTTAACTCAATAGACCTTAGTAATCTGAATCACAAGCATGCTCAGGCAGCTCTCTAGCCACTATGCAAAAACTTAAGGCAGCTTCAAGTCTGCTGATATTTATTTTCTAAACATATCTTGAAATACCTGGGAAACAGCAGAGGACCATACCAACACAGCAAAGTAATAACACACGACTGTAAGCTAGTTAGCCTATCAGACACACTGGGTAAAAGAATTAAAAAAACAACAAAAAAAACCACCATGTGACAGATATTAAGATGACTGAAGTTCATTAGGCTTATTAGTGGGAAGGCAGCATCATGCCAACACAACTGTATTGCTTCAAAAGCTTGCTTAGCTTCAGAAACAGTACCACTGCTTTTTTGTACCATGGAGCCAGACCTGATAAACACTGAAGGAGCCCAGCTGACACACATTCCTAAAACTTAGGGCACCAGCAAGCACAGCACAAACACAGCTTTGAACCAGCCTAGCTCCAGTGAAGCTTGTTAAACTTGTAACCTTGCCAGATGAAAGCTGACTCTGCACAAGAATCAACTCTGCTCATAAACGCTCAAGAAAGTCACTAGCTTTCATGCAGCAGACACCTTAGAAGGTGATGAACCTGAACAGGCTTCCTCTTCAGAGGGCACCTTTAAGCATATCCTCCAAATCCAATATCCTCCACCTGCAATAAACAGATTATTCAGCCATGCTAGCCTCCCCTCACATCAAGTATTAAAAACTAATTCCACTTAAAAAAAAAAAAAAAAAAAAGAATACGTGGAGTTGGAAAGGACCTCCAGAGATCATCTGGTCCAAGCCCCCTGCTCAAGCAGGGTCAGCTAGAGCAGGTTGCTCAGGGCCAGCCAGTGTCCAGTCAGGTTTTGACTATCTCCAAGGATGGAGACTCCACAACCTCTCTGAGCAACCTGCTCTAGTGTTCAAACACCTTTACAGGGAAAAGGCATTTTCTTATGTTCAGATGGAATCTTTTCTTGTGTTTGGGCACACACTGCGGGAATAGCTACCAGAAATGGAACATTTCTGAGAAACTTTTCTAGACTGCATCTGCAACCAACATTACTGTTCTTCCCCTAATGGCATAAAAGGGAAAGAATAAAATTCCTCAGCTCCATGCTCATTCTGATACAGGAGGAAAGAAAGTCATATAACACATTTGGTCAATATATTAAGAAAGCAGTTTCTTTTTCTTCAAATGGCTGCGTGTGCTTCATTACCAAGTATGTCTCTAGCTTTATTCTGACATATTTTTGCACACTGTGATTCACACTACACCACCTTCGCTACTGCCACCACACACTTGAACAGTAAATCTGCAGTATCACATGCAGCCTGAGTCCAGGACTCAGATACAGCTGTGCTCACTGCCTGTTTTGTATAGCCTGACCTGTACTGCCATCCTCAAACTCTCCACCACACTCCACTGCACTTCTCCCAGTAATCACCCTATTTAGGAAGGGATGCAGCAAGCAATACAGTGCTGCTGTTATACTCTTTACTGCTGCCCTTTCTCCTTTTTTCCTCTGCCAACATGTTTTATTTTGTTAAAAAAATACCAGGCAGTAGAAAATGTCTAGGGAAATATTTATGAAAAGGGCAAGGTTAGTGTTGTATTTTCCCCATCTTCTACAGAGCCTTAGATCCTCACAGACCAAGTTCTTTCTGTGTGTAAAGTTAAGGACAGTAATCTAGTTTCCTCTAGATTTATCACTTCATGCTACTACCCTTTTGAAGAGCAAGTTTATCCAAGCAAGCAAGCAACATGAACATACTGTATCTACATGACCAACTGTAACCATGGCACACATGCCAAAATCAGCACATGATGCTCATATCATCTGCTCTTCTGCTGGAGGACAATTCATACATTCTTACACACAGTGTGGCAGTTTGTCTTTAGCTTCAGTCCCATATGCCAGATTTTGGAAGCTCAGACATCAGTTTCAACCAGAAAATGACCCAGTAAACTCACCAGAAAACCAAAGTATTTAACAAGTAAGTCCTTTTGCTCATTACTTCAACAACCACATCACTTGCCAGGAAGATTTCCTTAGAGTCAATATAGACATTCATGTATTTCCTCTAGGCTCTTTAACAGCACGTAATACCATTTCAGAAGCAAGGAGTGATCTTACTATAAAATCCCTTTCAGAAAAGTTCCTGTAGTCAAATGCTGATAAAAACACAAGCTTTATAGAAGAATTCTTACCGAGTTTGTAGGAATTTTCTTCCCCGCTGCAGTTGATTTTAGGTAGTTATACAGAAAATGGTATCTCAGTTGATAACTAGGCCCTCACCTGCAAATTCTGCACTAGAATCTCTGACATTCAGAAAATGACATTGTTTCCAAGTACTCAAAAAGCATGATTTCCATTGAATAATTTTCTTTTCTACATTTCAAGATGAGTTTCAAGGAATATTCTGATTCCTGCATGAGGTAATTTTATAAAATGAGCAAACTCCAGCCTTTCTGAGCTGTAAGAAACTACTACTAAAAATATATTTTTTAGTATATACACTAATCACTTTGAGCGTGATTCCATAAAAACCCACTGTTGACAAACCAGGAGGTCCCAGTCTCCCTCCTCATTCTGAGCTACATATTCCCTTTTGTCAGTCCTCTACATTAGCCAGTTCGACTCATCAGCATGGCAGAAACAACCTCTTTTCCCTCCCTCCTGGTTGGAAAAAAAAAAAAAAGGCAGGGAAATAAAACAGCATGGTGGGAGGAAGAAACAAGAGCTCACACCATTTCAAGGCAGTGAAGAATAGGATCAGCTCAGGTGGTTCTGGAGCTGCAGCCACTTCTGACTGCTCTCTCCCAGGGAGGATATTGGAAAGAAGGGTAAAGGCCTACATTTCTTGATCACGTAATAATTTGTTTGCGTCTTGACTTCTAAATTGTGAGAGATCACTGAACTCTTTGAATTTCATCAGGACAGAAAACACACTGGCCTTCTCTTTAGGAGCACTGTGTCAGCTTGAAAGAAATAATAAGACACCAGAAGTCTGTTGTTTACCTGATCTTAGCAGTGTTCACATCATCATGAAATTAATCATAAATGCTTTAAAGTCTGCTTCTTGTACACCTGATTGCTAGTTAAAGTTTATTTACAGAAATAAAAAGAGCACAGAACTAAAAGCCTGTTTAAAAAAAAAAACAAAAAAAAAAACACTTTGGCTCCTAAGTCAGTCAAACCAATGGGACTGACTTTATTAACTCCACTTCCCCCACGAACACATAAGAACAAGTGATAAAGTAAAAATGAGGGAAAACACAGAAAATAAAAAGATTTGATTAAATGGAGAAAGTATCCACACTGCCTGAGCATGGAGAAAGTCTATGTGCTGCAGAGTTTTGGCAGGTAACAGTTCAGTGGCCTTGGCAGGGGAGGCCAACGTAGGGTTAGGAGTTGCAGGGGAGACTTCCAAGTTTCTTCATTTTAGACAAACTGACAAAGGTCCACCTGGCCTTGCTCTGCTGTTCAATCATCCACCAGTCAGCCTGCAAACTGAAAGCTCCTGCTACACAAATTGTTTTAAGACTGGTTCTCAATTCTTTCTCATGAAATACCTAGCCTTCTGGCTAGAAGCTATGTTCCAAGTACTCCAAAGCATATATGGTAAGAAACTGCCTCTGCATTAAACAGAAAAATGAAACTGAATCCCTGACATGCCAGAAGACTAGCTTTGCTGCCTTAAGTTTGCTTTTTTTGCCCCCTCTACAATGCATATCTCTAAGAATTCCTGGAGGACAAAGCTGTTCTGCCACTTAATTTACAGTATTAAATTAGTCAAGATGTGCGTAAGCTTTCTGTTTCTCCAAGGACTCTAGTTTTACATTAGACATTCATTTATGCATAGACCTATATACAAGCAATAGTAAGGCCCAATAGCCAAACATCCCACAGCTAAGAAATGCTTTAACTAAAGTTGCCCAAGCCTTATCAACTGGCTCGACAAGCATATGACTTATGCACAATTCTAATCAACATGATCACTTTTTCCCTGTGGCTAAAGGAGCTTGTTTCATTCAGTCTATGAGATGATCAATGCTTCCATGATGTGCAGCTCATCAAAATTTGTTTGTTTTTTTTCTTAACTGTTCAATGTTTGGCACATACTACTCAAATTTTGTTCTGAAGACAGGGCCGATTTTCTCATGGGCTCTTCTACTTATCAGCACTTATCAACATTTAGATACATAAACAGTATTTTCATAAAATCTCCACCACAAAAGTATGTTATTATTTTATAGATAGGAAACAGAGACAAAGGTTATCGTAAGCAGTAGCCACTGATTTGACCACACAATTTGAAACATTAAGGAACCAAGGTTTTAGGATGTACACCATTTCATATTCAAAGCAAAGTTTCCTTTCACTTCAGCTACAGCCACAAGTACATAATGCTTCTGCAGATCTTCCTGCAATCTCCTACTCCATTCATGACATGCTATTGTCCTTCTTCCCCTCTGCGGAAGTCCTACGTGCAACAGCATCTTTTATTACATGGTTTGAATTACCCCAAGAGCAAATCCTCTGTACAGACCACATAATCTAGGTAAGATAATACAATAAAATAGAGTATTAAAAGGCTAAGGCGTGTAAGTCCTAGTACAGTCTTCAAGGCAGCATCAATCACCTGACATCCAATGACAACACTTCACCCAAGTTCTATTTTACTTCAGTATTCCCAGCATCATCCTCTCTTTCCTATTTCCTTTTCCACTGTTTATTCTTCCTAGTTCTGTTTCATTCTGAAAACCAGTCCACATCTGCCTGCTCCCTTTTGCCTCCACTCTTCTGACACACTCCTACTTTCCTACTCTATTTTTGCATCTTACAGCTTCCTCTGTGCAAGGAGGCAAGGGGGTCACACAGCAAAGATGGTACTGACATATCTCTAAATGAGTTTCAGAAGTCTACAGCAACCTGACACCTGTACTGCTTCCATGACCTGAATTATCATACTGAAAAGTGACTTAGCTGTATCTCTGTACAGTGCTGCAATCTTCCTTTACGTCTTGGTAAATTTGTTGGATCTCAGCTGTTCTTTGAAGCACTCGTTTCCTCTAGTGAATCAGAAAAGATCTGAAAAAAAAGAGATCTGAAAAATCCTAATATTCTCCAAAATGCTACGATATAAAAACACAGATCCATCCAACAAGACATTTTCTTTGTGTCTCCCAACCTGATTAAGTAGACAAATGTGCAGCTATCATTCTACAGCTACAACTGATAGAAGGTCCCTATCATGGTGGCAAATGTAACATCTGACTAAGGAAAAAAAGACAATATCTGTCTTTTTTATAGCTCTTAACCAAAAATAGTGAAAGAACACTTTGTAGAGATCCATGGTTTTGACCAAAAGTATGGATTACCTTTCATAAAAAGAAGAACTGAACAGGGTTATGAGCCTGAAAAGAAATTACTTTGATGAAGTACAACAGACAAAATCATGAATAGTATGGAGAAAGTAAATAGGGATCAGCTGTTCACACTGTCCTCCAGGACAGGAAGTAGAAGTCATTACATGAAGCTAGTAAGAGCTAGGATCAAAAAACATCAAAAACAAAATCTGCTTTTTTGAAAGCTGACTGGAATGTTCCATATCAGCAGAAGCAGAAATATTAGTGAGCTCTGGTGACTGGCCTTTCCTTTTTACACAAGTCAGCTAGTGGAGCTATACGATTAACTGAAAGAGCTCTCAGACCTTAGCAGTCCAGATGTAAAAAAGCCCTCTTCCCTACAAGTCAAATCGATACTATAGCAGTTTTACTGCATACTGCTCTCATCACAGAAAACAAAGGCCTATATTATCTCCTATCACTGAAAAGATATTATATTTTTCATTAGTATTCCAAATAAAGGCACTGGCATTCTTGCATTCTCAATTTACCATATTTCTTGAAAAACAGGAGTCTATGCATCTGAATGAAGAGATAGGACTATGCTTACCAGTCTAGTATCTCATTCAGAAGGGTTTTTGTTTTAAAAGTATAGGCATACAAGCTACCAAAAGAAGAAATTACTGTAAAGCCTATGTGCACCCTAATACTTGAGAATAAATACAGGGTAGCTTACCTCACTGCAAACAATCATTTTAAATGGCTGGTGCCACCATACTCAGATGCTCTTTCCAGAGGAACCTGAACCAGATCTCTGGGAAGCAATACCTGAATACGCAAGTCTCAACAACCGTTTATTTAAACTGTTAGCATCTATTTAACCAGTTAACAAACAAGTCAAATGCACAGTAGAAAGTATACTGGATTCTGTAGAATAAACTTTGCTTATAACAACTACAGGAATTATCGCTAGTTTCCAACAAATTTGGGTAAAGGTGTAACAGCTTATTTCATGGCAAAAGTTCATTATGCAACAAAGCTGTATAATCAATGAGCTACTATTCTTTATTAAAGTAGCATTAAATTTTCAGGACCCAGTCACTGCTACAAAAGGAATTTCTTCTACTAGCTACATAGGCTCCTGCCACATTTTTAGTTTTAATAATTAGCTACTGTGCTACTGAAGGAGGCCAAGCAAGACAGTATTATAGACAAAGCTACAGCCAGCTGGGTTGGGTTTTTTCTTTCTTTCTTTTTTTTTGTTGGATGGCTGCCTTCATTTCACTGAAACACTACAAAGCAAGTTGACCATATAAGGCACTGGGATTCCCATGGAAAATGCTTACACAAATCAGATCCATGCCCTCTTTTCAGTTTATATATTATAGTTAATACTCCTACATGAACACTTGCAGTACATTTTTAAAAGATGGTTCAAAATTAAATAGCATTATTTTGCCTTAATTCATTTCACGTAAGTAGCCTTCCAGAAGAATCTCCAGCTTAACGTTCAACCAAACACATTTCTTTAACATCTATGCAAAGTTAGCTCCGACCAATTTCAAAATTGCAGGCCAGGCTCCAAACATTAGTAAGCACAACCCGGCTGATTTTGGTGCAAATCAAAGTACCAGAAAAGCCTAATTCACATTGCAGGGGTCTGACAGCAAACAAACCTCTCTGCCAATCCCTGGCTGCAGCTCACATTTATCTGAGGCAGCAACTTGCTGCATGGAAAGATTATTTGTAGACTAGATTCCAACAAGAATAACTCTAACAAGCAAGGGCTTATAAGGAGATGGTAATACACAGTCTACGGAGAAAGGGCAGGGAGAACTGCAGAAAGCACCAATCTTGAACAGGAAGGGGGGCCAAAATAAAGGAAACTGCAGGGAGTCCACTTCCAAAGGGAAGGAGAGTTTTGGAGACGATGGAAGGGAAAAGTTGTAGTGAGTCTCAGAAAGGAGGGACAGGAAAAAAATACATGTGGACTTTAGGGAAAGACAGACAAAAACAGGAATACAAAAAGGCTTGAGTGAGAGCTATGTACCAGCACGATGACAGTATCTTCCTAACTGCAGGATATTTTTTGGAAGGAATGAAGAACTTCTTAGATGTTGGGAAGGAACAAAAACACTTCTAACACATTATGAAAACTACCAGAGGACTCTGCTATTCCTCTTACCTGCTACCTTCACTCACTTTTAGGGCATATTACAAGTTGCATTTTTGTCTATTTAGGCATAAATTTCACAGTATTGATTATCACTTTATGAGGACTTAATTTCTCTAATATGTTGTACAGGTAGTTAGGGCTACACTAGATTTTTTTCAAACAGATGTTCAAACCTTACAGTGTTTTCTATACCAGACTATCTGATCTGTTAAATTAACGGGGATACTTATATCTGCTGCAACTGGGATTAGAATATAGTTCTTAAATCAGCATAGTCTATTGATACTCTCATAAGGATTAATACTTCTAGAGAAAAATGTGCTTGTAGTTTAACACAATATAAACAGAACTACTCCTTCCAATAAACTCCAACTGCTGCCAAATCTAGCTGTCTTCTTGCACTTCAGAGAATATATTCCAACTAGTGTAGAGACTAACTTCTTTGCAAATATCAAAAATAACACTCAGCAATTTTTGAGACCATCCCATCTTCCTCATTGCTTTCTGTACTGACTGTATGACATAGGCTCCTGCAGCATGATGCTGGAAGTTGGCATTTTCAGTATAGAGTTCTCCACCTCAAAATTCACTTCCCTTAGTGGAGAAGGAAAATTTTAGATTGTTATCCTGTCTACTGTGGGAATAAGACTTATTCAGTAAAACAAAGTACAGTAATACCGAATTGTAATTATCAGTCACCAATGATACTATACATTAAATACTCAAAATTTAAATGCTTCCTTCATTGCAAATGGCTTGTGCTGTTCATCTTGAATAGCTGTTTTGGGATTCACTCAGCCAAAATCCAACTGTTTACAAACTAAATGGCCACATCACCAATCTATTAGCTGCTAGTCCAATCACTCACATCTAAGAATATGAAAAACATCAGGTCATGAGATCAACTGCACACATCTCAAAAATACAAGGGTGTCAGATTAGTTAAACCATTTTCTTTATGTTTTCTACTAAAACATCTGAATTTTTCCCACATGCACACTGAAAACTGATGTTAGCTATCAATATATACATCATTCTAATACCTAATTAGTTTATCACATCACTATGGCAGCCCTATGTGTAGTAACTCCAGTCTTCAAAAATTGAAGTCAACTTCAAAAGTTTCTCTAAAATTTTACATCTCCAAGGTTCTGCATATCTTTTTAACTCCCTAAGGAAAGGAGTTATGTTGAGCAAAAATAGGTTTCCACTTACCTCAATGTCTGAGTTTTGTGTAATCAATAACTGACATTCTAATTATGGTGATATTCAACAGACAGGGTTCTGATTTAGAACTATTCTCTCCTCCCTGAATGGACTTGGCTTTTTTGTCCATGACTAAAGAGAACTTATTTAAAACCACATAGCATGGTTTCACAGTTACTGCCTATGTTTAGTACTAAAGTCCAACTTCTAGATCTAACCATCAGGAATCTAAGATTGTTCCAGAGCAATAAAGACAGAGCAACATACACAGAGAAAGTCTTTTGGGCCAGATTAGTATGAACTTTACTTCTCAGCTTTACCTCATGTTAAAAAGGTGCGACAGTCACATAAGTCGCTTAGCCTTAAGTCACATAGTTGCTTAGATCAGCATGACACGGGTTGGGCAATACCACCAGTTAAAAAAAAGAGATAGCAGTGTGGGGCCTATAATCAGGACTTATAAACAGCTTTATTTAAGGAAGTAAGGTACGTACGTACGTAAATACACACACAAATATGAGAGGTGCAAATTACATTTCTCTGAGTCTGTTCTTAAATTTTCCCCCAAATTTAACCACTTTTGAAACCAATTTGCCACACTAGGAATCAGATCATTTTCTGTGTAAGTTTGGAATCTATCTGGCTACTATTCCTCCAAATTAAAAGATCCATTAAGGTGTTTAGATTTATGCCATTTTATGTACCTAAGAGGGCAATGACTCCAGTTCTCAAGGTTGTCCTAAGCAGTAATTTAATAGACTGCTTAAATAGTTCTTGATAACAATATTTTAAAAGTTTTTAAATTCCAATTGCAAGCTTGTCTACCAAATGATCTTCCTAGTAGACAAACTAGACTTCTCTATACAGAGTGAACTTGCACAGGAACCTAAGGAGCTGTCAACAGGTACATACTGTGCTTAAGCAGACATTTAGTCTAAATAATAACTGCACTATAGTTCAGTATATCCACATCTGTAATTATCTAAAGCCAATACCTGCTTAGTTCGAAAAAGTATCATAATACTAAGTTATTTCAGATAACTCTATAGTAGCTATATTTCTGTTCTGTAGGATATTCATCTGCTAAGAGCATGTTTTATGAGGCCTTGAATGCAAAAAGCCACTTATATGAGCTCTCTTTAGAAGACACTTGCAGAAGCTTACTCATTCCATTTCCATGGCATTCCAGACATGTCACCTCTGTGGGGACTGTGACCATGAGCTTTCATTTGGAGGTATTGCACTCAGTTTTGAGAAACTTCAAGAATCCACCAAAGTCATTCTCAACCAGTACTGCACTAAGTATTTATCATCAGGCTAGCAACGAGGTAATACAGCATCAAAACACTGCTGGCCTTAGGAATGGCACAGAAAATACCTGCTGCCCTGATAAGGACTTACTCCTGCTAGGCTCAATTAGGTAGAAACTGCAGCACAACTCTGGCATGCTACAGACATATGAACACCAAGAGCAGGTGAAAGTCCACTGCAACTGCTAGTAGGCAAGGACAGAGGACAATGAGACAGCAGGAAAGATTTTATCTTCCCAAGTTAAGTCTCAGACAATAGATTACTTCCTTCCTATGGAAGCTACTAATGTCTGCGAGAGAATTAATGTCTGCGAGAAAACTAAAGTCCGCTGAAACAACCGGGTGCTTTGCACTTAAATATCTTAAACTACAGACAGTGTATAAGGAGAGGGGCTCTGCATCGCACAGTCACTTCTGGATCGTCTGTCACTAACAGCTAATAACTTAGGTTTTTAGAATCAGTTATCTTCCTCCTTCCTCAGGTCCTTTCTTCCTCCTAGCAAGTGTGAGAGGAGATGGCAGCTGTGCAGAATGAGAGCCAGCCTGGCCTTCTTTATGATCCTCTTCACTAAGAGCAGTGGAAATTCAGGGCAGGGCAGAACAAAAGCATATGTCCTTATTAGTTTAATGAGCAACAATTCAGAAGTCTGGAGCCTTGTAAGGTCACAAAAATAAACACTAATCTTTCAAGACCTACAAACAGTTGATCTTGATAATACACTGTGGCACTGCCCATCCTCACTTATCACGAAGTTTTATCTCACACAACCACGGAGAACAGTTGTGAAACAGGAAGACATCACAGAACATAACTGTTTCTATTGAGGTCATGGCGAGGACAAGTTCAGATCTAGATCAGCTGAATCCAAATCCAACTTGGTCACTTTCTGTCCAAGAAAATTCCAATTGGTTCTTCTATCTACATACAACACCATATTGTTGATATATTCATTAATACAATATGAAAGTAAACAAAGCCCGTGTGCATATTTGTATTAAAACCAATGTGGATGTTGAGTTTTAGAAAAAAAAGTTTTTTTTTTCCTCCTCTAAACTGTTAGGAAAACCAATTCTCTCTTTACAGACCTAATAGAAACCAATTTGACATCAGGGATGTTTATGAACAAGGTTATTATCCGAGTAGAAGAAACAGAGCTGAGTTTTGTCAAACACCACCCATTAAACACAACTTCCTCCACATGAAGAGAGCAAACAAAAACAGCGGTGAGATAGCCACCTTACTGGTCTAGAGGTTTGAGTTTGAGTTTAAACCACACTATTTTAAAAGCAGAGTGTGTAATTATCCAGCAGACCAGGAAAAAAAAATACTTTGATACTGTCTGCTGTAAAACAGGTTTAGGTATTACCATAGATGGCTCCTTTTGCTAAGCAATTTACTAAGTTAAAACAGATGCAAACTGTGTGCTTAGATAAGAGTTCATAGAGATAAGGAAGACAAGACATTTTCAAACTGGAAAGTTACCACTGCAAGCTGCATTACAGTTCTAGCTATAGCTCTGAAGACTACAATATCTGTGTTTGAAAGTAAGCATTGACAAAAGTGCTCTAATTATACCTTGAAAGGCTGTCCACTTTGGCCTCAACCAGACAAACCTCACAGATAATTCCACTAAAACTGTGGAATTTAAAAAGTTTAAGTGTTCTCAAATGTAGAAGGAATGTCCAGTGCTTGAGTCTGTGCTCACTACTGTCTACAATAGGCACCTGTAAAAACTTGTAAAGAAATTAATAAATCTTAGACAAGCATTGATAGCTGAGGTTTTCTGATGAAGGTGTCAGAGCATATTTATATATATTTAAGGCACAGATTAATGTTGTTCTCAGACTAGTTATGAGTCATATTTGGTTAAGCAGTTATAAAGAGTAACTTGCACCAATTTTATCACGAACAGGACAATAAGGTGGGATGACTTAAAACACCAGAAAAATGAACAGAAATCACCGCATTCAAGTGCTTGTAGAGTCATTACTTCTAACAGATAGACTAGAAAACGTTAATTGACTCCAACTCCTCCAATGCGTACCCAAAGGTATCCCAAAGCCCTGGTTTAGCATTTCCCTGTTGTTACTTGAAAAGCTAATACCATCTAAGGGACAAGTCTATGCACACTTGTTCCTTAAGTCAGCTTTATTGCTTAGACACCATTCACTCAGCAAGAGCCAATTACAGTTGGAGATTGGATGTGGGAAGGGAAGAGGAGTGTAAATCCCAGAACTATCACCTTGAAAAAGAGATTAAGAAGTTTTCAAGAGCAAGTTTTGCTTAATCTTCACTTCCTCTTGGGAAACCAGGTAGTAAATCAACTTTCCTTTCTTTAGTTTGGAACTCATTTGGATGCATACACCCTAAAAAACAGGAGTTATTTTCTGCAAGTGCCCATGTTACAAGCAAATTTAAGGTGTATTAAGGGAATGAAGTATCTTAAAAATAAAAAATAATAAAAAAAAATCCCCAATTGCAACACATTACAAACACAAGTTCCAGCTATTGTTCTGGTAGGTAACTTTGTTATGCATGTAGCAGAGTATGACTAAACAGTTTAAACAGAATATTTTAGTTGTTAGTTTTATACTGGTTTGGGTAAAGGTACAGTTATATCAGCTGGATCTAGACAGGAATCTAAAGAAATACTTAATTTGATAAACACAGTTCTTCAGGAAAGATGTCTATGAACTAGTCTTACTCATAACTATGAAGTAATGATCCTCAATTATGGCAGTCTTTATTAATATTTAATACTTAAAATTAACCTGTACTTACAAGTCTTGAACTGACAATATGAAACCTAAATTAAGGTCAGAGGTAAAACTACAATACCCAATTTGTCTTAGTCATGACGCAGCAGCATATTCATTTGAAATTTATTTGATCCATGTCTCAGAACTGTAGCGTGTCAACGCAGAACCTCAAGAGCTGAGCAGCTGATGGCTCTCCAGCCAGCAGCAGCCTCCTCGGCACTCCAGCGAAGGGTGTGCTTATTGGCCCACCAAACCAGCACCATCTCCTTCTTCATCTGACATTCTCATGCGTGCAGCACACATTTTCTCAGTTAAGCTGTACCTAAATTTCAGATGAGTGCACTTTCTGGCTTATGGTTTTGAAATAAGGTAATAATATTCCAGTTTTGGAATATAAAAAGGTGAAGCCTGTTTGGCAAAACTAGGAAGTTTTAGTAAAAATGCTACATAAACACTGTTTGGAAGCATTTGTGCCGACTGGAAAAAACCAACATCTTCAATCCGAGATGAACCTAGAGGCCTGATAACAGGTTACAAGGTGCTTACGTTTTGCTTCTGTTATAAGAATGATAGTATATTTGCCTTTTAGCTAGCTTCTGTTCTCAACTTGTGTTGAGTCATTTTTTCCATTACTGCAAACTAGTTTGTTTTTATTGGATGCTTTCAGTCTAAACATGTTCAGAACATCACATCTTCAGAACTATAGTTACAGCAAGATAAAGTTTGCTGAAATTATTAAAATGGGCTTGAAGCCAGAATTATGTCTATCTACTTGATAAAGACTTCTGAACAAAACTTAAAATCCAAGACATAAATTTAAACCATTCTTTCTTTGCTCTCAAGTAATGTGCAATAGCTTCAGCATCATTTAGACAGGTATTAGAGGCTCAACATTCATATTTTTTCACCATCATAGCTGTTAGGTTACCAATGGAACAGTTGCAACTTCTTGCAAATTTATTTCTTTAATATTAATATTTACTGTGCTAAATACACTGGAACACTTAAAGTTTACAGCCTCTGATAATTTCATATATTTCATAAAATTTAATCCAGTTTTTAGAAGAAAACAGTTTAGGAATTGGAGCAAAATTGCTCTAAAGAAATTCTGAATGATTAGTCCTACCCAACTAGTCAAAATTCATCAGATAAGAAAGACTGAACAGCACAGGAACAGTGTGCTTTTTTGTATTACTATAGTGCCCATCAATTTGCAAGTACAATTAACAAATGGAAGACAGCCTACCTCTAATATGATCACATAAGTCAAAAGTTTATTTTCCTTCAATAAGAAACTGTCAGTAAAATGCAAGCTAGTGTAATTTTATGTATTGATTGTATTCTTCCTCTCCAAACTTCATATATATCCTCCACTATAACGTACTGTCGAGCAGGAACGATGTCTTCAGAGGTTTGTACAGAGCTAGCACAAAAGGAAGCCACTTTCATTAGGAATTTCTGCTGGCTCTATATATCAGGCAGATCATGGGATTAAAAAAAAAAAAAAAAAAAAAAGACACACACCCTACTGGATTAAACAGTTAAGTTGCCAGGTAACTTCCTGGTGGTATTTGTATTACTGTAGCACCTAGGAGCTCTAGAATCGAAATCCGTGTCTGTGGAGCAACTCAGCTGCTCTGGAAAAGGTTTCTGCTTCAATAGTCAAAATCTGCCCAAGCATAGCAAAAAATAGATAGGCCATCAGGAAGCAGAGGGGAAGGAAGAGAGGAAAAAAAAAGTTAGCCTGCCAAAGGTCCTGAATTCTACAAATAACACTGCTGGAGAACTATCCAGGGTATCTTTGAACTTCTGCATTCAACTCTAAGAATGAGTATTTAAAGCAGATAGAGATCAAGCCTTACTTTCATTAAATACTTCTGTTCATACTGATTTCTCAAATCAACTCCCCTCACCTCTTTTCTTACCCACTTATTTGCACAGCTATGTCACATCCTCTTGACAACAAAAAGTCAAAAGCAGCAATAGCATTCCTTCTGAAAAAAGAATGAGCCTCAGTCTTGAGTGATCAGAAGGACAATCTCAAGGTACAGACTGCTGCAAAATCTAGAAAGGTACTGCTAGGTAACTAATTATGAGATAAATACTCATTTACTATCAAGCACAAAAATGAAGAACTGAATTCCACCTTGCTGCTTTGCAGAACAGGTAAAGAGTATTTTCCTGTAACAAAACTTGTTACTCTTTTCACCTCAAACTCTTTAATTCTGTATGCTGCTCCCCTTCCTACATGCTGCTTTTCAGGAACAACTAAGACCATCTCAGACAAGTACAACTTCTGCCCAACCTTCCTTACCCATACAGTACATGGGAAGATTATCAGACATGCCTGCCTAGCCACCAAAGAAATAAGCTATTAGGTCTGGGAAAAGGCTGCACATAAGCATATCCATTCTCAATAGACTGAAGCTTGTGTACTTGTTTTTAGACAGAAGACAATCCCTTTGCAACGTCTCACTGAAAGCAGGAAGATCAGACCTCAGGCTTTGGAAATCAGTACAATACCAACTGTCTAAGCCTACTAAAGCACATAGTTAAGAGAGGACCAGAGCAAAGAACAGGTTGCTAACAAAACAGCTTCTGGTAACTTTGAGAGCAAGAAAAGCCAACTGGAATATAGCAGGAAACTGAGAAGAGTCCCATACCCAACTGCACTAAATACCTAGTCTCTGTATATTTACTTGTCTTCCATGGCCAGTGATTTAGGGAAGGTAAAACTCTATCACCTATAAATTGAAAACCACATAAATCAGATTAAAGACATCTCTTTTGAAATAGAAATAGACAACCCCTCCCATTTTTACAGCAGCGTAAGTTACTTCTAAAATACTTGGACAGAGATTAAGCAGATATCCTCCAGATGCTTGAATGGTAAAAGCAAGTGTTAGAGTATTCCTTTGGGCACACAACAGCTGGGGTCTAAAGGTACTTTGCATACTTTAAAAGTGGCCCATCTCATAATAGAAAATGGTACCATGTTTGCAGTGTCTACTCCCCGAACTGAATCCAGAAGATTGTGAACCACAAGCAACAGCAGTTTCTTGTTGTCAAGGCCCAACAGAAAGGATTCATTTTCATTTTAAGCAAAGCACAGCTCTACTTAGTCTTTTAGCTTCTTAATGGTCCTCCAGAACAGCACTTTCTACTTAAGTGAATTGCTAATCTAACCTGGCTATTGGGAAGGGAAACCAATCCCAACCATTCTGCATATGTATGCCATTATATTAGTCTTTTTGTAGCCCTAAGGGACAACTACAGGAAGATTCAGCCCTCTTTCTTTAAAGGCAAGGTTTGAATATGGCTAGCAGGAGTGACAGATTCCAGTTCACGGAAGCTGCACCATTTTTCTTCTAATTTGTGTAGGACCCTTGAGAATAGGTAAGCAGAACTGTTTGGTAGTTTGCCTGACTATATTCCCAGCTCTACTTTTGCTTAAGGGTCAGTTTTTTGTCAAAAAATACCCAGAGTAATGCTAGCAGCAAGACTTCACCAGAACTGAAAAATATAGCAAGCTTTCAGGTAAGACTAAAAATATCAGACAGACATCACTCAGATGACAGTTTTGTTAGTTTAAATAAATAGTTCCTCAGGCACGGTGCACAGACCACTAGCACCAGTAGTAACAAAATTTCACACGGTTTTTGTCTTTAGTTTCCAATGTTACATCAGAGATGGAAGAGAAACTTCCATCTAGGTAAGAAAACTTGCACTGAGCCACAGCAGAGCACAGATTCACAGAAATGTCATTCAAAAGCACCTAGTTTTTGACTTCTATTTTTGCAATACTCCTTTCCGTAGAGCAACTCTATACCAGTCTCTCAGACTGCAGGTGTTCAGTCAAAGGTGTGTGCACAGAAAATGTGTACACACACACAAAACTGTCAAGGTATCCTAGCTTCCTGCTACTTGGTGTGAAAGACCTGATTAAATGCTAAATCAAACACTCCTTGAAACAGTGGCCATAGAGGAAGCGGTTTGGGGGGGTAAGTGGGCAGGGTGTTTTTTTATGGGAGAGGGAGCAAAGAGGTGTCAGCTAGGGAAAGAAAGGCTCAGGGGAAAAAAAGTAAGTAAAATAAACCACTCTTCTATAGCTCTTTAAATTACAGATGGAAACCAAAGTGGCAAATGGTGGAATCAACTGCCATTTGGTTGTTGGAGAGAAGAGGAAAGTTATGAATTTGTTGTAGTATTTTTCTCCTGGAATTCACAGCTGTTTGTCTCCAATTTCCATCCACAAATGAATAACATACATTTTTAGGAGACCAACTTGCAGGAGGTCAGAGCAATCCAGCTACCCTTGATTACATATCGTGGTTGGTTACAGGCTCAAGGATGTGCTCATGCCAGTACAAAAGGAAAAAGAAAATATATATGTATATACACACACACATTTTTATATACTGTATATATGTATACACATATATGTGTATACATAAGTATAAATAAAAGTTCAATCAAAGCAAGTGTACTAGAATTTCATCAGCTGAAGCAGAAGTTAAAATATTTTGCTAACAAGATTGAGCTACTACTGGAGAATTTAGCATTTGCTTCTAACAGTTTTAAACAGCTCAAGTGTTTGACGAATTTACAAATTCAACAATCTCAAGCCACATTAATGGTGGATAAGTACCTTAGCTTCATGACATTCAAAGATTTCTCCTCTATCTTCAGGTAACATGTATAAAAACATATGAATGCCAATTATCAACTACAGCTAAGGCCTGCCAGCTTGAACTTTCTTCATCTAAAAGAAAGGTTACTGCTAAACATACTCACTTAAAATCCCAAGCTTAAAGAATGTTGTGAAAGTTTGTTGCATTGAAGATTCAGAGACATAAAGCTAAAACTTGAACCATCCATTTTATGTCAGTCAGATAAGCACTTGTACCTCTGGGTGATCAAGGCTGTCAAAACTCTAGTAAAAATATATATATACACACACACACACACACATATATTCAGGTCTAGTAATATCATGTAGCTATTACAGGTTAATTTATACCACAACTATACATCTGAAGAGAGATTCTAGCACACACCTGCCTATTCAATTCTGAACTCAAGAGATTCCATGCTACTTGGCAGTTGATAAACTGCATGACTTGGAAACGTCTCCTGCTAATAACTGTAAAGAAAAGCCACTCAGCATGTTAAGAATTCTTAGCCATAAATGTAGTTTACACTTGAAGTGGGAGGGTATTAAAATATATACACCTACACCGTAGGTATCACAGCAGTCTGTTTAAACACAAAAAACCCTACTACCCTTTGGGCTGGAAGCTAAAAGTTCCTCTAAATGGAAGAGATGGATCAGAAAGTATTTGAAGGAGTTCAGCTACCTTTAAAATTAGGTAAGTGACCAAAACCACAGGCATTTGCTTTTACCTACCACCTCTTGATACTTACTGATCAAGGACCTTTTATTTCTGTGGCAAAATAGAACATTTCTTCTCCGCAGTTGTTTATAAGCTACAGTTTCTTCTGCACAAACCTTTTTATTGAGCTTTACTTTATACTGCAACTTCTGTAGCATTTATCACAATCAGTCTGATCTGTCACTTTGCAGTCTCCCATTAAGCAAGATGCAGCACTTCCCTTTGATTCTTGCTTTTGTGGACACAAGTCATGACAGAGCCAAGGGGGTTAACTTGAGACTTTTGACTAGTCACATTTAACAGGCCTCCCTCAGAATACACATTCAAAGACAAGACAGCAAAGGAGCCAAAAATATTAGATCAACTACAGAAATGCACAGCTTGCTGGCTAAAGCAAGGATTCTCTTGGCATGACTGACCAGTCCATTTGGCAAATAACTTGCTGCCTGAATTATATTTTCATCTTAGACACTGTGCCAACCTGAAGGTGTAATTTTACAAGTTAAGTGCTGTTCTTGTTCTCATCCTCCCTCCTCCCGTAAAGGAGATAGGGCAGACAAATTAGCTGTCCTCAGTTACTCTACAGGTCACCAGCAGCTTGCTGTTCACCTTTCATTTGTCAGCACAATCTCATAAGCAGCAACTTCCTTTTATTCAACGTCCTCTTCCAAATTGGAATCAGTATTGTTTTTGCAGGACTGAAGAGGGGGGAGGAGGTAAATAACATTTTCCACCAAGAGACTGTAGCGCTTTTTGCAATATTCAGGGTTTGGGGGGGGGGGGGTTGTTTTGTTTTGCTTTGGTTTTTTTTTAAGTACTGCTTTATCATGTAGTCAGGTTCTACCAGCTGATAAAGGTTAGTCACTGAAATATTTGTTTTCTGAGTATAAGGTTTAATGTTCCAAAAAAACCCACACAACACTTTGTGCCCAATAAGCCTGGTCAAATTATTTGCATCTTAATGCAAGAATTTAGCTATCACCTATAAAAATCTATTTTTTTTTTTAAAGCCTGCTTTCTAAAAATCGGACTTCATCCAGAAATACTTGATTAAGGTGGTAAATAGCCTAGCAGAGTCATCAATATTCTCAATGTATCAAAAGCCAGAGGCATTTTGTGATCTACAGCTTGAGGCTAACAAAAGCAGGAGTTCACAAAAATTTTCAGTTCACATAATTGGCTTTATTAGAGCAACTCCTCACATTCTGCAACTCATTGCTTTAAGCAAAGTTAAAACATTGCAAAGGTACAAACTTCTAGTGCAGTTGGGGGCAGGGAGGGGAATGGCCGTAGGTATTCTTGTGAAGTCAAGAGCAGTAGGGAGGTAAATATCCTGCATCTCAATGATGGACAAAAACAGAGATGAAACAGACCTGCAACTGGAGCAAGAAGTCAAAGTAAGCACAGGCCACACACATTGGGTCTCCGTGAGCATCAGCACCTTGTAGCTCTCTACAGACGCAGGCTTGAATTCAGAGCCTGGTTTTATAACCCTAAAAGCTACAAATAAATAAGCAGTGATGTTTAAAATATGAAAAGAAAAAAAAAAATTATCTGCCAACATCCAGTTTCTATAACACAAGTAGAACAAGGGAGGAGGAGGACAGAAGAGAGAAAACAGGGCAATACATCTGGATTCAAAAAAATCCTACCTCTGTCACTATTCTGTCTTATCATTGGGAGAATATTTTCTGCTCTGTCTTTCCCTATGTCCATCTTTGCCTAAATTGAAGAATTTCTGCCAAGAGCAGCTTATGCAACCGTACAATATACTGTGGGTATCATAAATCATAAGTAGGCACCACAAATAAGTTACAAAAATGTATAAAGAAATTTGGTGATGCACTAGTCCTAGTTAAGCACGCCCATCAATTTTACAGCATACGATATGAAACCAAGTGCAAAAGTCATCTTTGTTTCAAAAATTTAAATTTTTGGCCTGAAGTTTAAAGGATTTTAACACCTAATTAAGCTGCAGTAAAGCAGGCAAAGTCAGTTGACTTAGGCTATTAATTTTTTTTTAAATTCTGCATAAACAAATACCTTCAAAGTATTAACAGAATGCAAAGTGCTAGCGTGTTATCTAAGACACATCAGCAAAACCAGGACTTGACAAAGCAAAACGAACAGGAGTGGAAAGAAAAAAAAAGGGGGGGGGCAGGAAGAATGTTCTCTTATATGAGAAAGTCATTTAATTTAGCTACAGGAAAAAAATATTAGATAATTACTGAGGAGAATTCACAAGTGCTCAAAATTCCAGAAGAGAAGCCAAAGGCTTCCAAAGTGTCTTGTAAAGAGTAAGAATTTGCTACTATACATCCAGGTAAACAAACAGCTGCAGAGAGATGAAGTCCCTGGAGGAGCTCCAGAAGAAGAAAATTACACATCAGCTCTTTCAAGCAAACACCTGAGTCATACCTCTACGTAGCCAACAAACTACGTCACTGAAGGACCTACAGCTCTGATGTCAACAGGGCTTCTTAAAAAGTTAAGACACCTTAAGCCCTGTCTGGTGTTTTATTGCATCCCCCATAGTTTGCAGACCTTCACCTTTCACTGATACTTCTCAGTTTTACACCATACTTTGCAAAATCCCTTAAATGAATAAATAATCCTCTTAAATAAGGTTACTATTCTAAAAGCTTCTCCACCCCCAAATTTTCTTGTTTTCCTTTTCTAATGTAGCATATACTCCTGACATGACAGGCCAATCACTCTGAAAGAGAATGCCAAACAATCAACAGCTTTTAAAATACACTGTATTATGAATCAAGTATTTTGTTCTAACAGGCTCTTCAGGCTTTTGCAAAGTTTTTATAAGTAAAACTGAAGTTGACACCCGAGACCTAACCTTCCCTCAGGAGCTATCCCACACACTTCCAGAAAAGCTCTCCTCCAGTGTTCCTTACGCCAGAGGATCTGCTAGTGATTAGGCTCCAGTAAGCTATGGCAACTTACTCACTTGAACAGTGATTTCTTCTGAAAAAAACCTAGTTAGTCCTCGATCCAAACTATTACTGACAATTACTGTAGCATCTTGGACACAACACTTCTCAAAACTGGACAAAGAGTTCATACGTATTAAATCTCAACTGGTGGATGCAAAATAAGTTAGCTACTTAAAGTGACCACCTCATCAGTTACAGGGCACTGTCTTACCAAATATAAACAGGTCCTGAATGCGGCAATTGATCTTCATCAACTGAACAGAAATTGCCAATCAAGAAAAACAATCAGAACTCCAGTGGTCATTTTACAAAAGTGCTGTATTTTATTCAAAACCATATTAGATATTCTTACTACTATTTAATAAAGACTGTTCAGAGTAGTAGTTTTTCCTCGAAGGTGGAGAGGGAAACATGTTTGAGCATGAAATCCTTGCTGGAAGCAGTGTGTCATTTAAATACTTTGAGGAAGCTTCTAGCCTTGAGCAACACCGAAACCAAACTACACCTGAATACTAGCTAAGCTGTAAATAGAAAGAAGATAAATCAAACAGTCCTTTTCAGGCACGTTACCATAGCACCATAGAATCATCTGGCACCTCAAGTTTACAATCAATATTTTCTTTCTACATTTCTCAAAAACAGAATGTATACCACCTCTGTGGTATACCCAGACCTATCACAGTATAGTTTTGCTTTTCTACATACAGTGGAAGAAAATTGCTGTTTCAAGAATTTAAACCAAATGGACTCCAGCAATTAAGATGTTTTTTTTTCATATTAAAAGCAGTGTCTCAAGCCGCCACAGATGAATGCTGTGATAAAAGGCTAAGGGAGAGCTAGATGAAAATGTTTTTTTTCCTGCCAAGGGAGAGCTAGATGAAAATGTTTTTTTTCCTGCCAGTGACATGAATACCTTCCCTTGCACATTCCCCCTCCTGAAAACAGAGAAGTTGCATTCGACACATTGGTACTATCACAGAGACAGAAGCAGTCTAACAAATCTACCACACCACCACATAAACAGTGTCCAACACTAAATGTTATTTTTTCCTAGGCATGGGCAGGGGGAAGAGGACTGGTTACAATTATTACTGTGTGAAATACAATTTCCTCTAGGGGAAAAAAAGTAAAAATTTCTAGTCTGCATTTAGCTTTCTAAGCAAGCTAAACATAAGACAACACTGTCTTTATCACTAGACACATGCTGGAACTACATGCTGGAGCTACAGACAGAGGTTAGCACTAAGATAATCTAATCCAAGAACAACCCTCAAGAGGAAACTAGGGAAAGGATAAAATTCCCCCAAATCTCTTATCCTATTTTCAGCAGCCAGAACTAGAAAAGCAAGTAAAACCTCTTTTTAACAGGAATAATTCCTAAATACAAATACCCAGAGATTGCTTCTCTCCCCGTACATTAGTATTTACAATTGCATCCAGCATTGGTAGGTATTGCCAAAGCATTATTTTCTCAGGACAATCTCTTACTGGATCCCAACTGCAGTTCCTCTAAATTACTATCTTTCTTTTCACAAACTATTACCATCTAGTAATGAATTTAGATTTTCCCCTAGTTTTACATTCAGTAGGTTTACACCTGGAGTTGTCTGTGTATTAACATGAAAAATTTCCCTCTTCTTTCAGAGGCATCAAGTTTAACATTTCCAGCACTCCTTATCTGCAGAAATTAAATCTTTTGACAAACAGTAAAGGAGATGCTCAAAAACCCCGAATGACATTTGGGCTAGAACCACAGTATTACAATTAAAATCTACACACTTTACTGCATTAAGGAGTCCAGCACCCTCTTGCTGGGGAAACAACAGGACTGAGGGTTTGGGGTTTTTCTTTGTTTTTGCATCTTCTTAGCTGGGTCAGTAACTGATGCTTTATTAAAATAAAGTATGTAGCATAGTTTTCAGCATTTACAATAAATTGTCTTGTATTTTCTTTTGAAAAGGTAGCTTTTATCTCACCACTGCTAAGTGGTATAGGTAAATCCTGTTTATACAATAAATGAGACTTCAGTGGAAGCTCATGAAGTTGAGAAAACTCCAGCCAAAGCCCTGTAAACTGTGGGTAAAGTAGCATTTAACAAGCACGAAGAAGTGGTTTGCCATTTCTTTCATTTAAATAAAACCAAGTTTGAGGGCTGCTCAACTAAAATGCATGGGAATTACCTACCTTTCAGTGGCCTTTTACTGTATTTCGCAAACTTTTAAGTATTAAGCACAAGGCTTCCTGGATCTGTTAAGGTACCGAGAAAGCAGCAGAACTTTGTGGAGTCACCCAATCTCTGTGGAGATGCATGAAACTTATTTTACTCTTTTTAAGCATACAAATCTCTGATAAGTATTGTAACATACCAGTATTAGTATTCAGTACCACTCTTACACATGTGCAATTTAGCCATAGAGACAAATGCCAAGCATTATGCTTGACCACCTGAAAGCAGATAGAAAATGGGTGACCAGAAGCTATGTCCAGCAAGATTCACAAACAGAAACCCACTGTATTAATACAACCCACCCTCACTGCAATGCTGTTCTTGGAAGCCAAGAAACTGACATTACACAATGATTCTTCTTATAAAGAAAAACTGTTAAACTGTTTTTTCCATGGAGTAGGAGACGAAGTACATACTCCTAGTGGAAACAGCATTATCGTTAGGGCCCAGATTAATTCAAGTGGCAGTAGTAGAACAAAATAAAAGTGGAAGCAAGTCATGAAGTTTGGCAAGCTTTCTAAAAATTTACTGGTTTATATGGTTTGATAGAAATGAAATAATTACCTACCAACAGCGGTCCCAATTTGGCCCACATAACTGAGGTCAAAGCAAAGCAACTGCAATATTTTGAACTCAAGACCATGAATTACAGCCACAACCCAGGAAAATAACTAGACTGGTATCTGAGATTGACTTTTAAAAAGACACACCAACTTACGCTACCTTACATCTCACCTGTGACCCTGAGGCTTGGCCCCAGTAAAAGGTTTTAGAGAGGGTTGGTTTTTCTTCTTCTTCACTTTTTAATATTTTTACATTCGTGAGATGTGACAAACATTACTTGTTGTGATGCTAAAATAACTGTAAGCAGTGGTTATATACTAATTTTAGACCGAATGTAAAGTTTTCAGATGCAATTAAAACAGGATTGATTGTAATCTCAGACACACCTATGATTACTTCTGTGTGTAGGCCCAAAATAAGGCTGCATTTGCTGGTCAGATTTTTTTTCAGGGCTGTTTCACCCTCTTCAAAAAGCCAACACCACTCTTCACTCAGTTTAACTGACCTTTAGAAACCATTAGCCTTAGAGATATATTGTTAATGGAGATAAGTACTAATACCATCCAGGTGTAAACGAGGCACAAAATCTTGTCCAAAGACTTCATCATATTGGTAGAATTCTGCATTAGTGAATCACAGGAATCAACAATTCAATGGTTCTGAGATAAGCACAGTGGTTGAATTAGTGTTCTCAAAAAAATAAATAAATAAAATAAAACAGATAAGCTCAATACCAAGCCTTGTCAAAATAAAGTGTTAAAAAAAAAATCCAAAGTGTTTCATTCTTCCCCTCCCCAAAGTACCCTGATCATCTTTTGTCTTCTTGATCTATCCTTATTCTCTTGAAACTAATAGAAAGGCAACAGCTGAGGAATGCTGCCACTCTTATACCATGCTTTCCATTGACTGTCATTTCAGGAATGCATAAAGAAAAGTAAAGCAGCTTGGAATGTCTCCACCCATCCAGCAGCATCAGAAGCTGCCCAGCTTACCAACAGCTTCACAGCCTTGCAGCTGCACTCCAGGTCACGTTTTTATGGTTATCCAGATCAATAAAGAAAAATATATTGAAAAGCATTGATATAAAATTTGTTATGTAAATGTCTTCATATGACGTATGCCCTATGTGGCGTATACTTCATTGGTACTACAGTGTGGCAGTAATAAGTTACAATGAAGAAACTGTAAGTTATAGGAGTCCTGTAGTATACACTCACACCATAGTTGTCCAAAACTACCATCACATTCATTTCAGAGCATATTGGTTTGTCTAAGCTTAACCTGTCCAAATGTATTTCGGGACAAATTCTAAGCATTTGCAAGAACACATTCATGTTCCTCAATTACACATCCTGTCAGCCTCACCTTGGAAGCAACATACTAACACAGAAAGAAGCAAGCAGTTTGCTGGAGTCTCAAATTTTTGGAGGACTGCAGTACATGTTTATCCCTGCCCTTCAACAAAAAAAAGTAGTTGTTACTTGGGCCATAAGACAAGTATAGAACTAGCCAAAGGCCTGTCAAACCATTTGTTCCAACTAAAACTTAGCATATACCCTCAGGCCTGGAATACAGATTCTCAATTGAAAGACTGAAGTCATATCTCTACGAACAATTTATACTACCTAGTTCACTGTCTCCCAGCCTCAGATTAAGCCAATAATCTCAAATTTAGTAATTTGGTAAACAGTAACAAAATGGTAATGAGTGACTTGCTACTAAGATGTCAAGATCAAAACAGGCCTCCAATCTAGTGTGTTCACATCAGTTTTATTCACATGTATAATCACACACATCATCTACTTTTAAAAGATGCTTTTGATGATTTATTACAAAAGGAATGTTCCAAGATTGGTATCTTGGCATATGCCAGAATACATACAAAACTATGGATAAGGCTTTATTGTAAAAAGCGGTATTAATGCTACAGTGAAATTCATAGCTGTAGGCCAACAGAAATTGTCCATGAACATTAGTGTCTGTAAATACTAAAGCCCTATCAGCTGAAGGTATCCTGACGATGAATGTTAAACTCTTCCTCCATGACTAGATGGATAAGTTTATGAAATGTCAGTTCTAATAACAAGGAAACACATTTTAAATACTTAAAATAATCTTAGACTATATGCTAGAATTCACTTAAGTTATTTTATTAGGCACTGGAAATACAGATAGCAATGAAAATTGTATGTTTGCTATGCAAACAAATATAAAAAGCCTGGGTTCACACTTGACACAACATAAAGAGGCCAAGATACACTTGGATGCAACAAACATAAGAAGGTGAAAAGACTGTCTTACTCATTTCATTTACTAACACACAGCAATTCTTTTGAAAGCAGCACTTAAGTTTCCACTACTATACTCAAGGCACATGATAAAGAAGCAGATCTCTTATTGCCTCCACCCTAAAGGGCTAACAAAAAAAAAAAAAAAAACACCCAACACACTCACACACTCCCCCTCAGATGGCATCATCATTAGGAAGTTGACAAGTAATTTTGTAGAATCTGAACCTAGCTACTGCAACTACTGAGAGAAAGATCTATGGCCCACACAAGAACCAACTCCTATTACAGTTTTAAACAAGTATGCCTCTGTAGTCTAATCAGAGAGTGAAACCAATATTACACTTATTTCAGGACTTAGTTTCTCTAAGCTTTGTTGTATGAAGAGCGAATTAAACAAATCAGAATAATGAAATACAAACGTAATGAATCCAAAATTCTCACTTGTGTATCATCAACAAGGGTTTTAGAGGGCTGGGGTGGGGGACTCTCCCTCCAAACAGTGAGATTTAGGTGTCAGTTTCATAACAGAGCACAAATGTTTCTGTACAAACTGAAGTTTTCTTACTTGACTGCCTTGAAAAATTAATAGGTCTACCATATGCACCAATATTTTTATTCCACAGAAGAAGCATGGTGGAAGTCACAGGTGGAAGGTTACTAAGATAGCTTTGAGCTATTTCCATACCTTCCCATTCCTTGGTTGTTGAAAGCTGCTGCTATAATGCAGACACTCTAGAGATTTAAGACTGTAGCAACTTGTTCTTTGCTCTTGAGACTTTATATGTTGTGCATTCTGTGACCCCAGCTCAAATATATGAGCTGTGTTATCATTTGTCAAAAGGGTCCCAACAGTGCAGGCTTACATCCTCTAATTCTAAGGCAGTGGGATTCAGTCCTGGAATATTTGAGGGGTTTTGTTTTGTATTTTAAACCCATTCACTCCCATTTGTAATGCTATCATAACAAGGATGACAGTTGCTGCCTACTGCAATGATAAAGGTTATCATATCAGGTACTACAACTCTGCTCCCAGGAGTCCCGACAGTTTTTCCACACAAGCTGTTGCAGAAACTCCCTCAAAGGAAGGAACTTCTTATCCAACACATAAATCCCAAGTATAAAACTGATGGAAATATTAAGATAGCAATAACTGTCCTGTTAGTAAGAATAAGTGTTCAATGAGACACACTTGTGAATAGTTTCTCAGCATCTTAATTACTACTGATGGATCAGTGCTGTATAGTACTACAGCAGCAGCATCAAATAATTTCTATTAACAACACGTACTGCTATGTCTGTAAACTAATACCTAACTATAATGGGGTAGAACAGCCAACATCATATGTATATTTAGCACTTTAAGAGTTGCAGGAAAACACCAATATTTGCAGCAGAAAAAGGGAATAGCCTCTGGAGAGCTTTTTAAACTGTACTTCTACTGGCAAAAAAAAAAAAAAAAAAAACACACACACAAAACAACCCACAGAAATTCTTCTTTAGGAACTTCTCTTGCTGTTCAGCTTTCACCAACCACAATACTTGCAGTACTTAATGATCTATATACACAAACAGCCAGGATTCTCCCCTTCATCTTACTTCCAACTACAGTATCCTCCTCAGGAACAAATAAGACCAGGACAGGCTCCTTTCACACTATATGGTGTAACTAGGCCACAACAAGCACCCTCCTCACCCAGAGGGGATGAAGCCAAAAATCAAGCTACCATCTCCTGAGTAGCCTTGAAGGGGGCAGGCAGAAAGCAGTCCGTGTAAATTGTCATGCCTAACTGCAGCCTAATCTCAGCTGCCTTCTTTATCAAGAGTATGCAGGTACTCCACAGCACACACCCCGTGCTCCCAGGGGAGCAGCACGCACAGGAAATCCAGCCTTCCAGGAACCTGCTGACACCATGGCCCCTCCCCACACTGCTGTCCAGAAAGGGTGGACTCCTCTTTCCTGTACAAAGCTCTACATAACTTTTAGACAAACTACTTTTCAGGCACTTAGGCAATGAGTCTCACCAATCAGAGCTAGTGATCTAAGTTTTCCTTTATGGGGGCAGGGAATGAGAGAGTCCAGACTCTGAGGAAGGCTAGGTGCTAAGCTTTAAAATGGTAGAATTGAATCCCACTCTTAATAAATGTCTTCTCTAAAAGTGACTGGATTTTATTGACACCAATACAGTCTCCTCTTAACATTATTTCAGAATATGACACTTCCCTCCTGAACTCTGCAGAAGCTATTAATCTGTGAGGTCACAACTCACCTCCGGGCTCTGTTTTTCCTTTCATCCTTGCACTCAACTGGCAAAATAGATAAGGAAAGTTACACTATCTGTAAGTTAGATCTCATCCTGTGCGACAACTGTCTGGGAATGCGGTATTTAAGAATATAATCAACTTCAACCTCCAGAGTTAATGCCATTTGATAATAAAATACAGAAAACTAAGTTAGACTTTAAATTTTTATATATATATATATATATATATATATATACACACACACACACACACACACACACAAAGATTGCATACCTGATTTTGTCCTTTGTGCTGAAGGCCTAACCTGAATGTAAGCTAACACAACTTCCTAAAGGAAGAGAATGACATTTGAATCAGGCATTATGTACAGGAATAATTACTATCATCTAATGACAATTTTAATTCCTTCTGTGAAATTTTTTTACCTAAGACTGCTAGAGCAAAGAATTTAACTGATGTGTCCTCAGATAAAACATACCAATCTGCTCATTTCTACACAAGCAAATATAAAATAAAAGTAACCCATTAGCATGTTGAGAGGTGAGTGAAGGTATGTAGGTGTTACAGAGGACAGGGGAGGAGACATGTATGCTTGATCTTAGAAACAAGTACTTGAAAATACTCCCCCTCTTACTTTGCTAGGCTATCACGCCAGTTATAAATTTTTTTTGATATGCATTAGGGGAAAGAGTCCTACATAAAGCTTTCTAACAGTGATGTGATTCTACCCTACTACTAATGGAAGGGTCTAGCTAACGGCTTTAATAACAAAGCTTGATGCTCCACTTAAGACCAGAGCTGAAGTTCATCAGAATTTCAGGATTAATGGTACTTTCCCCTCAGCATTTTCAGCTATCCAGGCTGTGGAGAAGAAAACACAGCTTAAGCCTTTTCCTGTAACTGTCACATCTAGTCGAAAAAACATTAAAGACTGCAGAGCAATATAACTACAGGTTCAATATACTATTTCAGAGAGGCATATGCATTCTCTCAATAACTGCATGGAAAAAAAAAAGTTAGATGCAAGACAAAAAAGACACAACCCAACAAGAAGAGTCGCTTCACTTTTGCTGATAAATGTATTCTTGCAAAGCAGTAATACCTACAAGGGATTTGACAGACAGCAAAAGGAAAAAATGGGGGGGGGGGGGCACAAGCAGCAATGTAAAGGCAACCATGGCAGTCTTAGATCCAACAGTGGGGACTTTAACACTATTGACACTGGTCAGTCAAAACAACATCAGCAAGGGTGAAACATTTTTGAAGAGGTTTCCTTTGTGCAAGGATACAGCTTTGTTCTGTGCTCTAGCCAAGTTTAATTAAATGAATTCATGTTATAGACTGCCTCATGTAGGATTTACACCTATTAGTCTCTTCCAATTCTCTTTTGCCATATAAGATATGATGATAATAATAATAATAATATAGAGTTGATTACGGGCAGGGGGTTGTTGTTTTGTGATTTTTCGAGCAGCGGGCAACATTCACTTGTTTACTGGGCTGCCTCAAAACAACTATCATTTCACAATAGATTTTTTTTTTTGCTTTTTATATAAGACGACTAAAAAAGGCTCTACACACACAGACACACACACACAGAATGAATTTTAGCAGTGATGTAGATCTCCTCTGTTCCTTAGACTTTGCTCCTTCAATCTGCAAGCTGACTACAGTTTTGTTTTGATTTTTTTTTTAAAGGGGGGGGAGCAGGGGGCAGAGTAACTTCACAATAATCTTGAAGAAAGCTTTGTTGTATACAGCATCAAAGACATTTTGAAAATGCTACCTAGACTTCATGACAATAGACATCATAATTAGTCTTTTATTCTGACAATACAGTTAAACCTAACGTCATCCTTTCCTACCAATCACAGAATCCAGTAACTTGTAGACCCAGAGATCTAACCAGTTAAGGTATGACTTCTAATACAGAGCTCCCTAGAAGCATGAAGCAATCATCGTTGATTAGAGAAGTATAAAGATATAAAACTTTGCTATGAAGTGACAGACTAGCCTGAAGTTAGGTAACTGCTGTAGTAACATTCTGACAGACTGTTAATCACAACACACATCCGTTCTTCCAATTCAATTTACAACTGAAAGTAAACCAGTCTCCTTTATAGGGGAGCAAGTGACAGCTTATATACAGGAAATAGAATCCAATTCCAAACATTGGATGTAAAACTTACTACTTTTTGCTTTATCTAGTGCATCTTCATTACTATGGAAGAACTTACACACTTGTAGAACTTTGTATCCTTGAAAATCTACATGAAACGGATATAATACATTAAATTCAGCACTTCATTTTTTGTTCAAGAAAAGCACAGTATAGTGACAGCATCCTAATTACTTCACTTAACCATGTTGGGAATATTTCTACCTAGAACTTGTAGACATCAAGATTTTTTTTCTGAACTACTGAACAACTTCTAAACTTAAGAACAAAATGCTAGCCTGTCAAAGATTATTTTTGCTCGTTTGATATCCAGTGAATTTAATATTCTGTGGAAGCTTTTGGCCTGCTAGAGAAACAAAAACTATTCAGGCAAACCCGCATTATCTCCGGATTGCCACAGCCTTTCCTTATTTGGCTAACATTTTGAGATTCCAATCAGACTGCTATGAAGTTCAACATGCACAAAGCATCCATTTTGAGGAAACTTCACAGCCAGTTTCCTTTCCATTCCCCCCTGCCCCAAATGAAAGTTACTTCTCAGTACCAAAAAAAAAAACAAAAAAAACACACACACAAGAACAAAGCAATACGGATTCATTTTTACAGTTCACCACCACAAAAAAGAAAACTGTAAAAGCGCTGCTCCCCTTAAAGTTCAGCTTTCACACTGCGGCAGAAGCCATCACCAAAGAAAGAAACCAGGCTGTTATTGATACGTGTTCCTATATTAGGAACAAAACACTGGTTCCCCTTAGAAACCAGGGAGAAATAAGCGATCCGCCTTTTCGCGCACAGAAGAGCGGGTTTCATCAGCTACACGGCAGCACGACTTGCAGGAAGGGAGGAATCAGGAAACTGCTCCCGAAATCCCAGGGCAGAGGCAGCGCGGGGAAGCGCCCCCTCACCTGCCGGACACCACCCGCCCCCGTCGCCCTCCGCGGGCCACCTGACCCCCCGCGGGGACACCGCGGGGCCGGGCCCGCGCCCCCGCCACCCCTCCCGCGGGAGGCGCTGCCAACGGGGGCGGGGGGGGGGAAGCGGGGAAAACGAAAGAGGGTCGGCGGCGCCTCCTCCCCGCCACCGGAGAGGCCCAGCCGTCCCCTTGCGACGCCCGGCCCCGGGGGCTCGGCCCCTCTGCCCCGCGGCCGGGGGGCAGCGGGCCCGCGGCACGGCCCCTCCCGCCGGCCGCGCCGGACGCCGCTGCCCCCCGCCCCGCGCTCCGGCCTCTCCCCGCCCCGCCACCCCCCAGCGGAGCCGCGAGCAGCCGCCGCCGCCGGTCCCTTCCTCCTCCCCCCCGCCCCACGCCGCGGCCCCGCCGCCACCAACGGCCGCCCGTCGCCACCAACGGCCGCGGCCCCGCACCGACCTGGTGGAGCGCGGTGAGCCCGTCCACATTGGCGTAGTTGATGTCGGCGCCGCGCTCCAGCAGCCGCAGTACCTCCTCGGTGTCCCCGCTGGAGCAGGCGGCCAGGAAGACGGCGCCGTCGTCGAACTTCACCTTGGTCTTTTTGCGCTTGACCACGGGCGGCTCCAGGTCGGTCTCGGAGCCGATCCAGCGCTTCAGCTGCTCGTTCCGCTTCTGCTTGGCGTCCGCCATCTTCATACCCCGCTCCTGCCGGACCCCCTCCGCAACCGCCGCACCGAGGATAGACTATATACCGCCGGTATCCCACAGAGCACCGCGGCCCGCGCTCGCCCACCCACCCAGGCAGAGGGCGCAGGGCGGGAGCGGAGGCGCGGCGGCAGGCTCGTTAGCATAATCCCGCGAGATTTCCGCGCGGCGGGGAGGGCAGGGGCGTCTGATGTCACGGGCGGGGCGGGGGGATGTCACCGTCTGTGTTGTGGCTGAGGTGGGGCTGCCGCGGTGCGTTTCATGGCGGCCCGCGGGTTCAAGAGTTCAGCCTCGGCGGTCATCGGCCTCCCCTGCCCCGCCGGAGAGGGCAGGAAATGCCCGGCACCGCGGGGGCGCCGCACGGGACGGGACGGAACGGGCAGGGCAGAGCCGCCCGGTGGCACAGCCCCGCCCCTAACGGCCGCCCCTGCTCGGGGCTCGCCCCGGCGGCGCCCGCGGCCCCACTCGAACCCGTGACGCCCCTGCTTGGTGCGTGCTGGTTGCCGGGTCTGAGAAAATCCAAGCGATGAGGAGCATTCAAATAAAAGCGCCATCGCTGAATGGTAACCCAGGTCATATTTCATCCGGGCAAAGTTTATGAGGACAGGCAATAAAATATTTTATTAGATTATCTGATGTAGGCCTTAAAGAAAACCTGAGAAACTAAAGGTCTCAAGCGTGCAGCTCGTAAGTGCTTCTGCAGCTGAAAGCATGTGTGTTTTCACCCGTGTCTGTCAGTTTAATGGAAGATGCTACCTTTCTTTGCAAACTCATCCTGCTCCTTAACGTGTAACAATACTCACGTTACTGCCTATGTTAGCAAGCAGAACAAATGGAGTCACTTAGAGGAAAGAAGGAAAAAAAACAGGACAACGGATTGAGGATTTGGGGACATTAAAGTTGTCCACGTTAGGGCACACCTTGACATGCAAAAGCCCAGTCTCAAATTTTGCCCTGAGGTTTCTGTGTGGCAATGGACAGATCCCTGGGCTTATGAGAACTCTGTTGCAGTGTTGGTTTAAGATAAACCAAATTTCTACTTCACTTCTGTTTTCTGAAAAACTAGGGTAGTATATCCATCTTTTCTGCTGGGGGAAAATAAGTGGTTACCATGCATGTAGCTTTTGAAGATACAAGCCTAAGAAGTATTTATTTAGAATTACCACTTCCAGGAACCAAGTTATGGGTAGTTAATTTTTTTCCATACATACATAGCATGTTTTCGTTAGGTAAAAAATATATATATATTGTCTTAAACTGAATCATCCCTGGGGATAAAATGTGGTTTTAAACTTACTGGAAAAAAGTTTTAATTTCAACTAATTATAGGAAGCAAAGTATACTTTAAGAGGTTCACCAAACCTCATACACTTCAAATTTTGCATGGTTTGTTGTTTTTTAACTATAAGGTCTCCATTTTTTTTTCCTACAGTAGACAGTCTCACAGCCTACTCCAGCTTCTTATTTTCATTTTTATTGATTAGAATGTCAGTGGTATTTCACAAGAAGTGGTAGTAGTGAGGCTATTTTATGTACCTCTAGCAATTTGGTATGATTAATGCCTTTCAAAACAGAATTTCATGCAGAGATACTTGCATAATATCCATGAGATTTTCTCATACAGCAATGTGTGAGATCCGATCCGCTGAAAATTTGCAGGCGCAATGTGCTTGTGAACATTTGAAAGACAACACGTAGACACGATGAAAGATTTGCTGAAGAAAGATCTGAAATCTAAATAGGTAGATGAACAATTACTCAGCAGATAATTTACACATTCCCATTGACAACATTTGTGAATATTCAGAGATACAGTTTAGGCCCCTGGATTGGAAAGTATAGCCCGTTGTGCATAATGCACTTCAGAAGTAGTCTTCACGGGGTTTATTACTAACATGAGGAATGGAGTTGTGCTTCAGCACAGCTCTGGTAGCATTGGCCCAATTTGGGCAGTCACCAGCCTGCTGTTTGGCTGCATCTACTGATAGTGCGCTTCTGAGGAGAGGATCTGCATTGGCTCCAGCCACTTTCTGTGGTCTTGGCCTCTTGGGCAAAATTCCTGGGGACAGACGCTCAATCTAGTGCCATTTCCTAAGGAATAGAAAACTATAGCTCAGAAAAACAAGATAAGAGCTAAGTCCTCTTCTCCCAGATGTCTCAGTTATTTTAAGTGTACCCTCCTCAACACTCCTTCTCTCTTTCCCTCTTCCAACAGTCTGTCTGAAAATTTAACTCTTCAAAGAAACCAAATAGCTGAAGAATGTAATACGGTGATTTCAGAAAGGAATATTTAAATCAAGCGCTTTACTGGCAGCAAAGTAATTCGAGGCAAATAGATAGGCACTCATTGAGAATGCCCTCTCTCAGGAATTTCACTGTTATGGAGCATTTTTTAGGTTTCTGTCAGGGCTCCAGTCCACCCTCCTTTGACTTCATTCTTCCAGCTCAGTTTTTTCCTTCTGGTCAAGGATTCTCCTTTAACTCCTTCAGCTGGCTCTTCTTGGCTTGTTAGGGAAATGCAGATGTTTTCCAGCACAGAAAGCTTGTCCCTTTCTTTTCCAAAGTATCAGACAGTCTGTTTTTAAAGACCAGGTCTAATACCTACTTTCTGTTCCTTTCCTCAGAATATTTTCCACTGATCCATCTCCATCTTTTCAGAACACCTATGGAAATTCTCTTTCCTTACCCTGCAGCTATTTGTATGTTCTACATTCTAGACTTTATTTTTTTTTGACTTTTTAATTTTGGACCTCAATTTGGGAGTTAGGTTACCTCTGGGGCTTTCTACAAACCCCACAAGCAACACATGATTCATTTATGCAGCAATTTAATCTAGTTGGAATTCAGTTATTCCATACATATATGTTTATATGTGTGTGTGTGTGTGTATGTGTGTGTGTATGCACATTTATACATGTGCCTTTCCCAGACTGCTATATGCTCTCCAGTAAATTATTTATGGTCTTTGAATGTGATCTAACAAAGCATATGGTCTTCCTTAAGCAAAAATTAGAGATGTCATTCATGTAAATTGGTTCATCTCAGGAGTTTTTCACATTCTCTTTATTCACCAAAATTAAGTCACACTTTAGAGCAAGAAAAAAGTAATAATAAGGGTAATAATAATAATTCTTAACACTTGTTTTTATTTTCCTTACTTTTCCTATCTCATGTCTCATGTAAAGGTTTCTAACTTCAGTAGCAAAGGCATACATGTTCTGTACTCTATCACATCAGTTTTCTGTCATTAGATTTCATTGTAAAAATAGGGTAGCTGAGAGGAGATAAGACCCTCTGCAGCTTCTGGTTCAGTACTGATTGAGATAAACATATACAATTACCAATAATATTTGCTGTAGAAACCCAATGTTGTCTTCCAATTATCTACCTAAGCATGGAGAGTGAAATTCATCTGTGCAGAGGGCCAAAACAAACCCTATATATTAAGGCTCACTTTGAAGTTCATATTGAAAGGGAGTATAAAATTTGTCATAAGACAGTGACTACTATTTAGCTTGATTACAAGACAATATCATAAAATTGAATTGGATAACTGCATAAATGTGCATGTGTATCTGCAGTAATAACAGTATGCTAACAAGAGTCACTTCTGATTTTAGGCACGTGAACTGAGTGATACTTAAGGACACACAAAGTAGGCCTAGTTTTATCAGGCAGTTTTGATATACCTCTAGCAGACTATCCAACATACTAGGTGTTTTGTAAAATCCTTTGCTTATATGTATATGTATAGCATTAAACATGATTGGATATGTAATTTTCCACATACAAACAGTAGCACATAAATCCAGTAGGGCTACCTTTCTATAAAGATAACTATGTAAATATTTGCAGAGATAGCATCTATGCTTGTATATATTTTCATTTAATTTAGTGTCATGCTTCAAGTGATCAATAAAATGAATAAACAATGAAATTATCAGTATGCTTTCTGGTTTTCCATTTTTAATAAAAGCATCACAATCATGGGGCTTTGTTCAAAGCTAATTCACACAGACTTCTGTTTTACGGAAGTACACAGATGAAGCTTTTGCACTACCCAAAATAGTCATCTTCTGGGATGTAGAATTTTTGTTGACACCCTAAGTATAATTACTGTCTTGTCTTTCATCTTGAACAGCAATAGACACATTGTGGCTTCTAAAAACTAACATTTTTCTCTCTTCAGTGAGGAAAACTAATGTATCAAAGTTAATTCCATCACCTCCAGCCATGGGAGAGTAGATAACTTGAAGAGATAATAACAAATACTGTATATGTTGATGTAAAATTTTCCAATAAATCTTCCAGGTTATTATGAAGAATTGTGTATTTTAAAAAGAGAGATGAAATAAGAAAATAGAAAAAGTCTTTTTCACCATGAAAAAAAAGCCATGGTAGAGATTCTTATCATAAGTATGAGGAATTTATTTTCTTTATTTGACAGTCATATTTCTTTCTATTTTTAAATATGCTGTGTTCTGCACTCTAATTGTGTGACAACCCCCCACAAATAACAGTGAAAAGTCACTGGTACATTATTTATCCAGAGAAAAGAGGTAGAAAGACTATGCACAAAGTGCTATCAAAATTTTAAGATAAATTAACTAAGCAGGCTTCTCACTCTTCAATTTCTTCCAGTTACAAGTAAATCTAAGCATTTCTTTGTAAAAAAGCTGCGTATAACATTTACAGAGAGAGCTCTGTTCTTAACAAAAATTATCATTCTTACACAGAGCCTGCATTTCAAGGTGGGAAGGTTACTTTTTAATGCTGCATAATCCTGAGTCACTCAAACCAAAACTAAAACTACCATAGCAACCTAGGCACGTATTTATAAACTATGCAGTTCTAAATCAGATTTGCAATGTTGTATTCTCCCAGCATCTTTTATGAACTTTACACAGATTGCCGTTTTGATATTCTTGGATGGGAATGCATACGAACATTTAAACTTGATTCACATACAGATTCTCTGACATACTTCTATTTGTATCCATCTGTTAAAATGGCATTTGGTCTACTGACAATTTCAATAGTGCATGGGTTAAGCTAAAAATAGTTGTGTTGGTTAGCAAAAAGTAACAGCACGTCTTTCAGAAGTAAAGAAATATGCTTATTTATAAAATGGGCTTTAGAAAACCATTCTTACTTTCAAGTAATTTGAAGTTTTGCCTAGTCATTCTGCAAAAACACAAACCAGAACCATGTGCTGTATAATAGAAATATAGGCACCTTATTTCTGTTCAGTTTCTGCAGCCTGGGGAATTCTGCACATGTGTAGGTGTAGACATCTTGTTAGACACTTTGCCATGACACTTGTCGGTTTTAGCCTCATGCTGTTGACAATGTGTATCTTTGCTTCATTCAAATTTCCAAAATGCCACATAATCTGAGTTTTTACAGTTGCTTGCATCAATCTCTGTTCAGCATTTCTGCAGGTAGACAGTGTTTCTTTTCTACTGTTCTCTGTGACTTGAGTCAAGGAATCTACTATTGAAATGCACAATTTAGATACTTAGAGGGGGAGGGAATGACACTGTCACTTTGATATGCAGGCAAGATGTTCCCTGTGAGCTGCATTCTGAACATATCACATCTGAGAAAAATACTTCCAGGGCTGCAGGAGGACGATTTGGACAAAGAGAAATGAAAGACGTCCTGTTCTGGCTTCTCCCTCACAATACAAGTATACATGCACTACAGGGTTATTCACGGGCTTGGCCCTTAAATTTTTGCCTTTCTGTTACTAGAAGGCATGTGAATTTCTTTTTTAAATTTTCTTCTTGTTATATAAAAATGTTCTCTCTCTAACTGGGAATTTAAAAATGCTAAAATATCTATTTGGTTGAACAATTGGCTTGGCTTAGATTTTGGGCATCTGTGAATATGCCCTGCAGTTCACAGCGTCTACAGGCTCTATTTTTATGAGCCAGCAGAGCATATGACATAACTGTGTGCTCACATCATGTTTAGTCTTAGCAATGTAGTAACATAAGTAATACACCTATATCACTAACAAAAATAATAATATTGCCCTTTGGCCTATTCAGGCAGCTGTTAAATGGAAAACCAAATGGTTTTCTTTAGAATGACAACTGGCTGATTGTATAGTGACGCTCATTTATTAGACTATTCATAAAGACCTGTTTCCCTCAATACAACAGAAGCAAGTAACTGAAAGCAGTTTCCTTGTTCAGAAACCTTTTTTTTTTTCCCAGTAGTTCTGTGTCCTAATAAATGCTTTCACTATTGCTTTTCTGTTGCCTGTATTTGTTACTAGCCATATGTTTGCTTCATAGAGTTACCACTTCTGTAGGTGACTCCTCAGGCTGCAGGTTAACTGATCCGACTTTGTCCCAAGTGCCCAGGTGACTCCTATGGTAGCCTCCCGTTGTTCCTAAGCACAAATCCATAGGGAAATTGAATTGCTTTATCCTGTCCTTTTAAAAGAACGGTGACTTAATCGAGACAATTAATCTGTGGCAACATTAATCTGTGGCAACCACTAATGTAACACTAAGGCACTTAAGAAGCTTTAATTTCAACATCATGAATATACAGCGATCTACACATTAGAATCTTTTCAAATGGCTTCTGGTTTGACAGGCTCATGGCTTTCCACCCTCAGCTGATGAAATCGCTTTTCCTAACCATGCCTAAATTGCCTAAATTCAGTCATCACAGCAACTGAACAGGCCCACTTGAGAAGGAAACTGTAAAAATCTTTTTGCTTTAGCAGCTCATTAAAGTAACTCAAAACCAGCTTCTTGCCACCAAAGCATTATTTATTCACTTAGCATAAGATGAGGAAAAGGCTGCAATGCCTAGCTCTTATGCAAAATTTATTCTTTCCCCAAGTGTCCTGGGTTCATGGCACAACCTTATCCTTGCCTGAGAGAGAGGCATCTCTTCCAGCATTTCTTCAATGTCTCTTCCTTAGAGACTTAGAGATTTCACTAGGTGACTGAGGCAATCAAGTAGCTTCCTGCCACTGAAAGGGTTGGTCCTGCTTTCCTTGTACTGCCCATTCCCTGCTCCTGGATGCACAGCTGACATTCCCCACCTTTCCACAGGCGTTTCCACAGTGTTGATGTGACAACTTGGTGAGCTGTCTACACCAGCAGAAAACTATTCACTTCTTGTCTCGGTTAGTTTTCTCCTGGCCTAGCAATCTGAGCAGGCTCTTCAAAGGGTTAGAAAAGCCCCTAAGCTGGCATGAGGAGGAGGTGGAAGTGTGTGGCCAGGACTGGGGGAGGACAGGGTCACTCTTCAAAAGCAGTGAGACATTATTTGAGCTCAACCATCACATGAAATCTCCCCCTTAGTTCTAGCCATGATCATTGAGTCATCATTGTTCCTCTCTGGAAAGGTTTCGTTAATGGTTTGGTATCCTTTGGTCCTAGATTTTGGCTTGTGGAAGATAAACCTGCTAACTAGAGTAAGGCAAGTGAGCACTTCTGAGTTAATTCCCCATGTTCTTTTACCCATCGTTTTGTCTTCTCAGTGGGGGTAATGTATCTGTCATTGTTTCACTTTCTGTTGGCTTCTGTGTACCATCTAACAAGTTGGATTTTGTAAAAACAAAGTTTTGCAGATGAATAGAGGGCTAGATAATTTTCATATAAAGTAATAAAAATAACTTTCTCATTCTTGGCAGTCTCCATTTAAAAAAAATAACATCTTGAGAGTGCACACCTAACACAAACTTCTGTACTGGGCGTATAGCAACAGCAGCTTGAAGGAACCCAGGACCCCAACTGGAGCCCAGAGCCGCAACTGGGAAATTCTGAAATTTATGTTGCATTTCCACTTGCCCCTTCCTCCCAGATATTAGTTTGTGTCAGGGTCACTTCCCTACATGCAATACAAGTATAGCTGCTTCTTTATGATTATGAAATACTGAGTGGACATAGTATACTTTTACCTCAAGTGTTACCTGAAATCTAAAACACTGACTTTGCTGAAATCAGGAACTTGGCAAGTTCCTTTAAGTATTCCTGATTTGTGTTTTTATTTACTTGCATTTTGTTGCTCTCTCCAATGGAACTCACTCAAGAAAATAAAGGCTGGTCCTATGAAAGTTCTACATTGTACTGATTTTAAAACGTATGGATGGGTGGAGAGATAGATCCTGTGAAATTATATTATCTAAGCTAGATTAATATAACAGTAAAACTAACATTCTAATTGTGTATATAATTATAGTATATATATAAAATTTTAAAGTTGGATTATTTTGATTATAACATTTTGATTATTTATTTGGGACTGTGGCCTGACGGGTGAAATAACTGATAAGAAGTTGGCATATTTCTGGCTTTGCAACTGAATCTCGATTTTGCATGTGATACATAACTTAAAATTCTTAATTCCACTTTTCTGACCTGAGTTTGCATTTAAACCTCAAGAGCTAAATAAAGAAATTTGATTTCATTAATTAAAATCTTCCCACTCCTGGTCTTGAAATGTTAAGATTTAAAAGATATAAACTAAAGCCTTAATAAAAATATAAATGTCTGCTGGAGGTAAAGCACCCAATGCTGCAGCTTATGCAGTGGGAGTTTTTCTTAAGCAAGGAGTGCTCAGAACAACCACAGGCACTTTTGTGTTTTAGAAATCGCTAGAGTGATTTCTGTGCTAAAATGTCTATGTCACAGTTCTGTGGGTTCCTATATTTCAATATCTTAGTTTCTTGCATAATTTTAAAATCGTGTGCAATATTAAATCCTGTGATCTTACTAAAATCCCAGTGTTACTCCCAGGAAAATAAATGGCAATTACTTCAAAGGGATAAGAGTCTAGTCCTACTCTCTCATCACTTCACATTTAGGCAAGATTGGAGAAAAAGGCTTAAATACTGTAGAAAAGGAAACAGGGTTTTAAATAAAACTTAATAGCCTAAAATATCATTTTGCTGTCTTCTTTCTGTAAAAATGACTAATCTGTACTAAAAATTCAAAACTTAGGTCACTGCCTTTCTGTCTCTTATTTGAGAACATCCTTACCTTTAAAGAGACATCAGGCAGTCCCCTGCACAAAATAGCAATATCCTGTAATCATCTCCTGCTCATAATCATTATCATGTAACATTCATACTTCTCTGCAGTGTCAACAAACAGAGAGAAATGCATTTATTAATATTTTATACCCAAAATATATGCAGTAGTCTTCACAACAATTTCTTTCTAGAAGCACAATAATTGTATAGGTGATACATATGTAGGTCACATTACACACTTGCTCTATCTAGAAAACATATAGATGCATTAATTTATTTCTTTTTAAAATACTCAAGGCCAGCTTTAGAAACCCTTACTTGTTTTAGTGCGTTTATATTAGCTCAGTAAATCCCACTGAAACCCACTGGAGTTACTTATACAAGTGAATGATTTCCAGCATAAGTACAGGTTCCAAAATCTGAAATTTAATTATATGTTAACTCATTATGGGATTGTATAACACCCAGTCAATTTACAGCCCTACTATTTATTCAGATTAAACATATTAAAGCAGACCTGGAAGAGCACTTGCTAGTTACATAACATTTGCATGGCTTTGCACTTTAGCTTTAGCAAGATGAGAATCAGGCCTCAAAGAAGCAATTACCCAACACGGTCCTAATACATGGATAGATAGATAAAGCTAAATATAAAATAAAGAATGCCATTTCTCCATACAGTGTTAAATGAGCCCCATACCATAATGAAAACATAGTTAAACAAAAACATGCAGTTACCTAGAAACAAAAGCACTAAAGTCTCTGTCTCTGTCACATGCCCCAAAGCATTTATGGTCAGATCCTGCCACTGTTGCTCACGTTGCATGGTATTTCTAAGCAGTCCCACTGAGGCCACTGGGACAGTATGTGATTTAGGGTTCTCGGGATAAGGGTGCAGAATCTGATCCTTTCCATAATGAGGCAAATCAGGTATTAGAAACCATTTTGAAGTTAATAAGTGCTTCAATTACTTTTAAGACTGCCATAAAATATGCACCATTTAGATTCAATATTTGCTTTAATGATTGCAGCGTACAATAACTCTGTCAGGTTTGTGTTACCTAGCTTGGGTACAAGCTGTATCAGCACAGAGCTCAGCCTGAGCTGCAAAATTCTAGTAGTTTAAATTAATTTACAGTAGTCTAAATTAGTTTATGCTGACCTTTATGCTGCTCTGACTACACTGCTATCAGTGCCCAAGCTAGTTAATTTAGAGGTGGCTCAAGCACATCTGTGTGGCGTACTTTAAATCTGTTGACATTTCATCTGTTGATGTTGAAGTTACGCAGGACCAAATCATCAGCTGGTGTAAACTTGCTGCAATTACACTGTATGAAGACCTGAACTTCAAATTTTAGTATTTTAGGTCTAAGATTTGGGTTTCACTTACAGGAGTATATGTTTTGATAAAGTTCGGACTAACTCTATTGAAACAAATAACGACATCTAATTCACAGAAGTGTGCTTGAGACTAGAGTTTGGCTAATGATAGCAAAATGAACTTTGTTCCTTCCTGCTTTTGTCCTTCATTTTCAAAATAGAAATGAATGCTCAGCACAGCACACAACAATTCAAAGAGTGGGGTGCAAGAACAATCTGTCTTCCCTTTCTCTCCAGCTTCTATTTCTTACCCAATGTAATGAAATACAGTTTCTATGCCTCACCATATGCATGGTCAACACAAATAATGTTCTCAGGTATGCTGAGGTAAGAACAGCTTTTAGATGAGACAAGTTTGATAGAAACCTTTCTTCTCTGGCCCCCTTTGGCCCACATGGGAGATTTCTATCTCCCTGTGTAACATGAGGGATCCTGTTCAACACCTGGTCAAACATTCCAGATATTTACGCATTCTGTCTCTATTTAGCATTTAAATTTACTCTGTACCCTAAATGTTAGTATAGATTTAAGCTATACACTTAACTGAGCAAGTATAGACAGAGGTGAATTCAATTTGTCTGTGCTCCAAGCTGGCTGTATATCTTGTTTGCAAATAAAAGAGCTCTTCCTTTCAGGTCTTGTAGGTATACAGCTTCTAGACCAAAGTAAGCTTGTTTCTGCCCAGCTTGGAGCACTAATGAAACAAGCTGCTGTCTGTCTGCACCTGTCCATGTAGACTGTTATGACGGGACATGGATGTTGCAAGCCTCATAGTGAAGCCCCGGGCTGAAGTCTGGGTGGAGGCAGGAGCCAGCTGATGTAATTAAGGCAATCTGAAATCAAGAACCAGAGACATATAATACTTATTAGCCTAACAGAGCAAGGCAAGAGTATGGTCAGAGGCAGACTTTGGCATCAAGAAGCCAGGGTGCTTGCATGCACCTTGACGAGAGCATAGCTAAACTTCAGACAGAGTCAGGAAACCAGGAATTGTAATTTATAAGGCGGGGTGCAAGCAGAGGAGCAGACAGAACTGGAGGAAGGGCAGATGTCTTGGTCCAGAACTAGGGCTGAGCAGGAAGATGTGAGCTGGATCCTGAACTGTGAAACTAAAGACAACAGCAGAGACCAGGCCTAGAGGCAAAGCAGAGAATAGAGCTCAAGCCACTCCACTTGTTCTGAGGACACCTTTGTGGACATGCCTACACGCCAACATCTAATGACATCTCTCTGCTGGCTATGACTCCTGTTTTTGAAACAGGGTCTGCTTCCTGAGGGCACAGCAGCCAGGGACTGGCTGCTTGAGGGACGACTCTTCTTTGGCTAGTCATTGCATCGTCATACCTAGAAGGGACTGCATTTATTAATTTTAATGAAGTTAGAGGAGGACTGTAAAGTAATCCATGAAGCATTTGTTTTCACACAATATTAATCAATATAATGAGGTGCAATCACATAATTGGTCTCACTGAAACCTAAAAGACCTAGTAAATATGCATATACTTAAGTGTATACTTATACCTATTAAGCAAACATATACTTATTAAGGCCTCTACTTCAGTGTAAGAAGGAGCCTTAATTTTTAAGGGGATGAAAGGATGTAATAAACAGTCTAACCACACATTTGAGTACCTGTAGGTCTGAAGATGGTGCAATAGGATAGATCAGCCTTCTGGCATGTTTGTCAGTCATTATAATGAAATATTTTGGTGCAGAGGTGTGTACATCTTTGCACAGTGCCTGTGAAATGGCTGGCATGAGATTAATGCTATATAAATTATGAGATTTATATTAATCTAACCACAAAAATATAGGAACAATGATGTCTGCAGCACCCATAGCTCTAGTGAAGTGCCAAAGAATTGAACAACAGTCTTGTTTCCTTTGTGTGGCTGCTTCCTGCTGGAAAGCTGTGAAGCTTCCATGTAAGTGCAAGAAGTTGGGCATCCCCCAAAATGCCATTTGACACTGTGCCAGCTCTTGGTCCTTCAAAAATAAAAAGCTTTTGGCCTTTGCCACTTAGGCAGTGCACTAGTTCATCCCCAGCTTACTTCTAGACTTACAAACTATTAGTCAGACTAATTACAGTCGTGAATGAGATGGGTTTTTCAGGATGGGGTGGTCAGGATGGGGATCTTAGATAACTATAAATGTACATGGAAAAGCTTAAGTAAAGGGAATTAACTTGCTTGCTGAATTATGAACATTTGCTTGCTTCTGTCAGACACTTTCTTCAAACAGAGTTTTCTTCTTCCAGTGACATATGATTATAAAGTACACTCATAATAAGTTATGTTCTGGAGTGCTGACAGTGAACTTCATTTATCCCAAGAAGAAAAAAGAGCAGCAATTTCAAATAACTTTCATGTTTCTTGCATGTTAAATAAGAAAATGAAAAAAGCAATGTCATAACCTACATTATGTGTTTATATCCAAAGCAAATGTGAGGTTTCCAATGCTTTATGTTTTTCAGATAACTTTATCATATCCCAGTAAGCAGATTCCAGTCATGCATTATCCTTGGTCTAGCTGGAAGATTTGGCAGGTCTTTGCTTTTTGCAACAGGTGCTCTTCTGTTTGATCTTTATCAAGTAGTTTAACAAAGGAAATTTTTATAAAGCTTCAGGATTATTTTGCTCTGGTCTACAAGCTAAAATTCTATCACATCAGAGTTATCATTTGTTACCCATCATTTTTAATGGATCAACATGCTTCAGTGCAGTATAGTGCATTATGTATGTGTGTATGCTATATGTATACACTATATTATACATATATGTATATACACACTACATATACACACTATATATCCAGGCATACCTCGTTTTATTGCGCTTCACTTTATTGTGCTTCACAAATATTGTGTTTTTTTACAAATTGAAGGTTTGTGACAACCCTGCGTCAAGCAAGTCTATTGGCGCCATTTTTCCAACAGCATGTGCTCACTTCATGTCTCTGTGTCACATTTTGGTAATTCTCACAATATTTCAAAATTTTCCATTATTATTATATCTGTTATGGTGATCTGTGATCAGTGATCAGTGATGTTACTATTGTAATTGTTTTGGGGCGCCACAAACCATGCCCAGATGAGATGGCAAACTTAATCGATAAATGTTGTGTGTGTTCTGACTGCTCCACCGACGGGCCGTTCCCCCGTCTCTCTCCCTCTCCTCAGGCCTCCCTGTTCCCTGAGACACAACAATATTGAAATTAGGCAATTAATAACCCTACAATGGCCTCTAAGTGTTCAAGTGAAAAGAAGAGTCACACGTCTCTCACTTTAAATCAAAAGCTAGAAATGAAGAAGCTTGAGTGAGGAAGGCAAGTTGAAAGCCGAGGTAGGCTGAAAGCTCGGCCTCCTGCGCCAAGCAGTTTGCCAAGTTGTGAAGGCAAAGGAAAAGTTCTTGAAGGAAATTCGACGCGCTACTCCAGTGAACACATGAATGATAAGAAAGCCAAACAGCCTTCTTGCTGATATGGAGAAAGTTTTAGTGGTCTGGATAGAAGATCAAACCGGCCACAACATTCCCTTAAGCCAAAGCCTCATCCAGAGTAAGGCCCGAACTCTCTTCAATTCTGTGAAGGCTGAGAGAGGTGAGGAAGCTGCAGAAGAAAAGTTTGAAGCTAGCAGAGGTTGGTTCATGAGGTTTAAGGAAAGAAGCCATCTCCATAACATAAAACTGCAAGGTGAAGCAGCAAGTGCTGATGTAGAAGCTGCAGCAAGTTATCCAGAAGATCTAGCTAGGGTAATGGATGAAGGTAGCTACACTAAACAACAGATTTGCAATGTAGATGAAACAGCCTTCTATTAGAAGAAGATGCCATCTAGGACTTTCATAGCTAGAGAGAAGTCAATGCCTGTCTTCAAAGCTTCAAAGGACAGGCTGACAGCAAGAGAACTAGAATTAGAAGTGGAGCCTGAAGAAGTGACTGAATTGCTGCAATCTCATGATAAAACTTTAACGGATGAGAAGTTGCTTCCTATGGATGAGCAAAGAAAGTGGTTTCTTGAGATGGAAACTTCCTGGTGAAGATGCTGTGAACATTGTTGAAATGACAGCAAAGGATTTAGGATATTACATAAGCTTAGTTGATAAAGCAGCGGCAGGGTTTGAGAGGACTGACTCCAATTTTGAAAGAAGTTCTCTTGTGGGTAAAATGCTATCAAAGAGCATCACATGCTACAGAGAAATCCTTTGTGAAAGGAAGAGTCAGTTGATGCGGCAAACTTCACTGTTGTCTTATTTTAAGAAATTGCCACAGCCACCCCAACCTTCAGCAACCACCACCCTGGTCAGTCAGCAGCCATCAACACTGAGGCAAGACCCTCCATCAGCAAAAAGATTATGACTCGCTGAAGGCTCAGATGCTGGTTAGCATTTTTTAGCAATAAAGTATTTTTTAATTAAGGTATGTACATTGTTTTTTTAGACATAATGCTATTGCACACTTACTAGACTACAGTATGATGTAAACATAACTTCTATATGCACTGGGAAACCAAAAAATACATATGACTTGCTTTATTGCAATATTCGCTTTACTGCGGTGGTCTGGAATTGAACCCGCAATATCTCCGAGGTATGCCTGTAGTGCATTACAGTGCTATAAGACACTATAATGCACTATGCATTATAGTGGTCCTAATTCTGTTGACAGTAGGCTTGATTCTCTGTTGCTATGCTTTAGGGAGTGTTTCCTCACCCTAAGTTCACTCATCTAAGTTAGGTGATCGGGGTTGCCCTCTAGCAAGGTCTTTCTCTTTTCAGTGTAGAGAGAATAAGGCTGTTTTCCTAAGATGGGTGCCTGAAATTAGGCAGTGTTACTACACCCCACTTCACAGTCATTTAAACCAAAATGTGAATTCAAAGAGGAATGAAAGGATTGCGCTTCTGATGGGATAATTTTAAATGTTCCTTTTACATTTTCTTTGTACAAGAGTAAATGGCTGAACAAGTGAACCACGCTGTTTCAGTTGCACCTCAGCCTGCAAATAGCCTCATTGACTATATAGGAGCAAGGGAAGCAGAATCCAAAATGAGATTTACCTGACAGAGGAAGTCACCTATAAGAAGTAATTATTATTCACAACTTTAGCTACAGCTCTTGCATTTTCACAGCTGTCACTGTTGATCCCAAGCTTTTCAGATCTGTTTTTGAAATGTGTGTTGTTAGATAGCATGAGTCTCTGCTCAGTACTCAGTACTCAGTTGCAGACTTTACCATGCTTTAGCACCATGGTCCTGTCTACATTAACAAGTAATTCAATGCAATAGGGACAGATCAGCAGCTGGAAGTAGCTGGCGCTGAGTCCTATGTCCACACTGTATTCTGTATGTGTGGGCATTTTATTTCAGACTGGATTTACCGGGATGCTTGAACTATTTCCAGATTTATATTGTGGATGGTCCCTACCATACGTGTGGTCCAAAACTGTCCAAAAATCATTATGTCCCAATTAGCCTTGGAGCATAGTAGATACACTTTTGGAGTGGCAATTCCTGTTTCATTTCCTCCAAAATTTTGTATTCACCAAAATCACCCTGCAAATCAAACCAACATACAGTAAGTGGGGATGATCCAAGGATTCAGTTCCAAACCTCACTACTCTTCTGAACCAAAACATTGCTGTAGATGCTGTCTCTAGATACTGAAGAGTGCTTACTGAGACTGCTCTGCTGCATTGTATATCAATGACCAAATCTGCAACAGGATCAGGCCCATTGCCTTTAATTAAAATGCAAATCACTTTACTGTGCATCTAGTTGGTGAACTGCATAACTCTGCCATTTCAGCACTGCTAAAACTTGCATTTAGAACAATGGAAAACAATGGCAGCATTGAATTTTTTCACTTTATTTTGTTATGTGGCATTCATTTGTGTTTTGTGGATATAAAACAGCCACATGCATGTCTTATATGCAGGAAGAAGAATTTACTTTTCATTTAAAGAACTAAATACAAACATCATTTTTAAAAGCAAGTAAGACATTACAGAAGTCAATCTGAATACATGGGTGATATTAATCTAAAAACTTGTATTTAATTAAATATACTCCTAATAAGTCACTCTTAGTCTTCTTACATTTTTAGTGTTTTGGAACAATTTGCTGCTGGCCCAAGGCATGAACTTTTCAGTCTGACAATGAGAGCATTTAATCTCCAGCTCAGTTTAAATAGATTCTTCTAGCTCAGAACAGAGAGGTCTGGCAACAAAAGTGTGTGTTAATCCTATAGTGATGAATGATTTAAAAGATGTTATTTAACTTGGCTACTAATAAAAGTTATTTTCCTATAACTTTAAAATTTTAATATAAATAATAAAAACACCTGGCCCTGGTACAGCCTCTGTAACATTTGATAATTGCTTTACTAAAGCTAACATGTCTTTTAAATCCTTGGGAAGAGGCTAGAAAATTCAGGTTAAAAATATATTATCTCAGAAGCTCTGGTTTTACAGAAAAAAATCCAGTTTACTGAGAACTTCTAGAACTTCTGAAGGAGATTAACAAAAGAAAAATAAAGACACAAAAAATAAAGCCCAATCTTAAAATAATTTCTGTTAGTAGTATACAGCATGTAAAATTTAAAAGGTTGGTTGTAAACTAACATAACCCACACTGGCAAAGATCATTTAGAAATAGCATCCATATAATGAGCAAAAGTTGAGGACTTGTTCAGAAGTATGGGGATTCTGTAAATTGAATTACAGTCTAGTTTTCTCCACCACACTTCCCTTAGATAATATATATGGTGTATTTGAGGGAGGTGTGGTAGAAGAAATATCTCTTTCTACTGGCAATTAGTGCCCTGTATCTGTTGGAGCACATGCAATATTAGTGGTATAGTAACTAGCAGGAGAGGAAGATCCTGCTTTAGATTAAATGATGCTGTAATGTGTGGAGGTGCTTGCTCCCTGCGGAGATTTGGATGTTTCTCTTTATAGGCAACTAGTGAAATATTTTTGGTGTCCTGGAGTCTTTCCAGCACTCCAAAGATGAACTCTATTTCAGAGGGGTCTGTTCAGGAAAAGTCTTTGGGTAAAAGACGATTACTTAAAAAGAAACTACTGCTGAAGAGGTCTTGTATACGCCATTACTGCAGAGAAGCCTCAGTTGCCTTCCATAAACCTATGGCCATAGTGACTCAAAATGATTCAGCAATTGCTATTCCATAATAAGCAGAGGTGAAGAATAATTTTAAAAATGGGCCATTATTTGAGTTGGCTTCCATAGATTTGAAATTTAGCAACTATTTCAGATGAGTTTGTGGTATTAAGTCTGTTTTTATTGAATGATGTAGATTCAATTAGAATAGGTTGCAGGAACTGCTATTATGCTGGTATATCTTCATTGATAATTAGCATTGACTTTGTATTTGCCCTAAAGGCCAGACCTTATCACCCTTTCAGCTCAGCCCTCTGAAGCCTTCCGGCCTGGCCACTCTGTTGAACTGGGAATATGCTCCGTCTCCTCTTGTTTCGCAGAGCAGCCCTTTGACACCCAGGCATTCAGGAACCTAAAGAAAGGAAAAGGGAGGAAAAATTTCTTTCTGAATTGGACTGCTGAAGGAGGTCCTCAAGGCTGATCCTGAACACTGGCTATATAAACTGTGATATAAAGGTGGGTTTCTTGATAGATGGAATTAATGTGCCAGAGTCTGTAGGCTGTAGACTTTTAACAGTACAAGCATAAAGATATCTTGTCGATATGATTGTCAGCAGCCTGTTCGCTTGCATAACTATAGCTTCTGTGGCTTGGTGATGAGTAAAGACAGGCAATATTTTAGAAGACATCTTCAGAATAATGATAAAGAATGCTAACATTTAGCAAATCCAAAGTGGTTAGTATGCGATATAGGTAGGCAAGGTCTAGCCTCCATGACTTTACTAGCAGAACTACCCCTGTTTTGACATATACTTGCATGTTGCAATTTGATGTCTGGTTGGTAAAATCTTGCATGTATGCTGATTAAATCAAACCATTTTCCACAGCTGACATATATCCAGTATTGATGCTTTTCCATTAGTACATGCCTGGATGCTGGATTAGTCCTCAGTGAAAGCAGTCCTTCATCAACAATGCTTATTTCCTATAACTAGGGCTGTTCCAGTTAAAAATTTGAACTCTGTGGCCAGAAGTCACAGTGATTACACCTAGAAGTGTGTAGAGTCTTCCCTCCGTTATAATTCCTAGTGTGTTTTTAAAATCCCTCTCACCCAGTAATTCCACCTCTTAAGCCTAAAGGTATGACTTGGCACAAATCTAAAGAAAAAGAAGGCTCCAGTCAAAGTCTTGCTCCTTGACTTTCTCAGGAAAGAAATCCTGAGCTTCCTCAGTCTATGTGGAGAAGAATTAGTTATGAACTTTACTGAAGAGCAACCCCAGCAATAAAGATGAAATGCTGGCAACATTATCACTGTGAAATATCCCATAGCACAGGTCCTCAATTCATTTCAGTTTTTTCCACTGAGCCTTTGGCATCCTGATAAGCAAAGTATCAGTCAGAATCACGACTATAGTCAGTTATCTCAGCACTGCTAACATCCAGCAATCTGCTGGTCATGTTCTTCGTGTATTCATTACACTGGGATTTGCTGAACTGTCCTGAATGAGCCATCTAAAGCAAATTAAATGCTTCTAAGAATATCCTTATGGAAAACTTTAAAGAGTTTTCTCATTTACTTTTTTCTTCTTGCTCATCAGCCAGTTCTCAGTGGCCTTGCTGTGCTATACTTGACAAGCAAGTCCTTTATACCTCCTGAAAAATGCATTAAATCAGAAGAAAGAAGAAATTAAAAAAGGAAGACATGATCTCTAACGTAGTCAAGAGTGTGGGAGCTAGCACACAGGCAGCTAAGGAGTGGAGGGAGAATCTTTTCAAGGGAGAACAGAAGAACCAGAAGGTGGTTCAGAAAGTATACCAGATTTTATGCAGCCTTTAAGATACTAAAAGAGTGTATTACAAAGCCCCAGGAAGCAGAAGAACGTAAAACTTACTTGCCAGGAGCTTTTGTACTGTGTGGATAGTTCTGTGATCCACGTCACAGCCATCTTCTGCTTGGTGATAATATATTATGGCCAAACCAGGCCTTTTCACTTGACCACAGTGTACATTAAGGGGAATTATATTCTAATCCATGATTCATGTAAGAATGGTCAACACCTTGAACTTTGTTTTTTCATGGTTTGAATGTTTGAAGTATCTCTGTTTGCTGTTATTTCTTATGTAAATCATGGTATACTTTGACTTTCAAAACTGACCTATTCGTTTAAAACCAACAGTTCATTTAAAATCTATGTGCAAGCCAAGCACAATGACACAAATTAGCATAAAGCAGATATTCCTCTGATTAGGACATACTGTCAGAGTGTGCCCTTAAGGCCTGCTTCAGGTGTGCATCTCCACAGTCTGCTCGGAGAATTGCCTTCGTGTCTGGCAGCTTGAAATCAGCAGATACAGTTTTGTCCCCACGCCCTTTTCTGGTAGCATTTCCTTTTGGTTTCACAAATATTCTATAAAACACAACGTTCAGATGTCACAACAAAAACATTTTGGCTCACATAGGCACAGTGTCATCATGAAGCATTTCCAGCACTAGTCTACAAACCCATATTCAGCAGCCATTTTGCACATGCACAGGCAATGCTCTCATCCTTCCTTGCATCGCAGTGTACGGCTCCATGATTAGTAGCAAAAAATAGGTGGCCCCTCAGGAAGCTATTATTGTGGCAACAATATCAATGTGAATGTGCTGGTCTAGGAAGATGTCCCCATTCAGGCCTTGCAAAAAACCTTTCATTCTAATGAAGTGTCATGGATCTCCTCGACCAGTTACATTAACACCAATTATATGTCCCCGATAATCTAACAGTGTTTTCACAGCCCTGTCAAATTAGCTCTTTTTGTTTCATTGGCAAAGTAGAGAGGAGGGTGTGTGGGCGGCAGAGCTGTGATATTGCTTCTCTCTAAAGCACAGTTTGGAAAGCAAATTGCATTGAGTTCTGCTCTTTTCCTTTTGCTGTATTGCCCATGAACACAATACTATCCAGCAAGGCATGCTTAGTAGCTTTGCAGACTTGGATGAAAATTGCCCATGCCATAGATCTTCCAGCCTCAGCATAATTGCCAAAAAAATGTGTAATAGTCCTCACTAGCACCATCTCTGAAAGCACCATCCCTGAAAGCTCTTGTCATTCAGGGGTTTCCAAGTTGGTGGGCTGGAACTGAGCTCTCCAAGAGCGTTGTCTTCCATAGCCTGAGAGAGAGACTTCTCTTCTGGTGACCATCACGAATTTATGACAGATCCACTTCTCCTATCATTACTTGTTTTACAAGCCCTGTAGCTTTACCTTACCAAATGCAGCAGTTAAATAAATGCTGACAGCATTCAGTAACTTTCACTAATTGTCCATCCCAGTAATTCTTACTGCTTTACAAGCAGTCATTTTAGTAACTGTTGAAATTTCACAGATCAAAAACCAAAAGACTCCAGGTGCTCTATGTCTCAAACAAATACCAAAACATCTATTCACCTGCTTAACATCCATATTTCTATGCAAGTTAATGAAGAGAATGAACACTGCCAGGAATGTTATAGAGGAAATATTCCTATGGTTAGAAGTGTCAGTTTCTGCCATTTTGATTAGTCGTTTCCTTTTTTTTTTTCTTTAGGAATTTAATTTCTGTAAGGACGAGGCTGGTACATAGCTCAGGAAAGGTTCTTCTCCACAGCCAAGAGTCCTACAGCTGCTACTGATAATCCCAGATGGGTAGAACAGTCAAGCTTCACCACTTGCAGACAAATCTTTAAATGGCTTAAGATAAATTTCTACCTTAATATTTGCTTCTAATGCAGTTTCTGTATGTGCTGCCTCCCAGGCATATGTGATAAGCTTGGGAACTGTTTGAGCCACAGTCTGAGATTATATTTGCATGAGAATATGTTGGAAAATACACTGTGATTTTCTAAAAACATTTTGAGGGGAGAGTATAATTCTGAAAATCAACCTAAAGCTGGCCATTAAGCTCCTGCAGTATGAACTATAGCAAATTTCAAGAGCATCAGAAAAGAGAAGAGCTTTTTAGTTCACTCAGAATTCCCATCTTTAAACAGTCAGTACTATTCTGTCAGAACAGCAGTGTTGAGTTTGAAGAGAGTAAGTTCAGGCCACAGACTGTTGTCTTTAAGAGGAATGGAAATCTGAAAGTATTTAAATTATATCAATTTACAGTTGGCAGCAAAAACATATTCATAAGTCAAGCTAATCTTTGTAAAACATTAAGACACCAACATATTTTACAATGCTTGTTCTACAGTTAAGCAAAGTTTATGACTTTTAACCAGAACCAGAAAGAAAAAATAAAAAGTCCATTTGCAGGACACCTTCTGCTTGCAGAAGCAATTGTGGCAGCCATGATGCACTTACCATTAATCACACACTATTTTAATCCTAGTTCTGGTGAAGACTGGGATGTTGGCCCAGCCATGAGGATTATTCCCCTATTCTTTTAAAAACATGCCCTGAAATCTTCAACTTCCAGAAACTCTAGGTCCATATCTTGTTTGAGAGATGAACCTACTAATTGTTCTGCCTTTTCTGCACAGCATTCAAAAAAGTGAGCTCAGGCTGTGCTATGAGATTTGAACACCCATCCTTTCTCCTAGGAGTGACAGGGCGACAGCCTGAGCCATGCTGACACTTTCTCCCCACAGCTCTTGCTCCTGTTGTCGAAAACGTTCCTCTGCTCTCAGTGCCACAGTGCGATTTCTGTGACACAATACTTAGTCCCGCTCTTTATGGACTACGTCTGCCCCTCCCTTTTCTATACCATGACAAAAACTGCTTTTTAAAAGTCTAAAGGTAGCATTCCATTATAAGCCCGCTGTTAAGAGTTGAAGAAATGAACAAATGAATCAGAAATAATCTAAGGGAAGAGATCAATTTTATAGTGGATATGGGTAAAGGCAAAGAAATCTTTGCTATTTTAAAATCATAAAACAGAAAAGAAATAAATTGCTGAGTGGCTGGAGCAAAATTATGGTACATGATCAGAGCCATGACAGACTAAGAAATGAAGGGAGTAAAAATCTTCCTGAACTGATGGCTAAAAGCACTTGCCTTTCATATTACATAAAGGCCCTAAATTTTGTATAACATGTACTGATCAGTTAAGACTGCAAATCATTTCTATCTTAACTCTCTCTACAGCCAAATTTTCCCAGCATGACCACCCAATTGGATAACTTTTTCATGCTTGATTCCATGTTGGTATCAACAGAAGGTAAAAAGAGTGTTCAGTTCATGTGTCTGTCTGTCTTCTGAAAGGGAAAAGACATAAATAGACAGACAGACAGATAAAAAGATAGATGCACACACACGCACACAAACACCCCGCAGGAATAACTGAAAAAGAAGAAAAAGCTGAAGCTGAAGCTGGATGTGTCAGTAGCCTTAGCCAGCAGTTTATACTTTGATAGGTTTCAAGAACATGATTTGACATTGTGGGATAGAACATGCATAGCAGAAAATCCTTTTAAGCTATTAGTTCTGCATGTAGGGGCAAATCTTTTTCCCCAGGGCGCAATCTGAACAAATTGAAGATGTGCAGGTGTCAGGGTGGCGCCAGAATAATAATCCCTGAGGGCCACTGCATGTCCATTCCACATATACGATGTTTTTAGGGTTAGAGTTGGTTAAAACATTTCTCTCAAGATTAACTCCATCCAAGAGAAAATGTCACCACGATAGAGGTATTTCTGTGAGAACGATCCATTTTTACTGATTTTTAAATGGAGTTTCAAAGATGGTTTCAACTAAAAATAATTTCCTGCCCATCTTTACTCAGGAATTCACATTGCTGCAGGCTGCCTATACAAGGCAGAGGGACATTTAGAGCAACATAGTCACAGACTGAACTGTTTTCCACCCCTTCTGCTGCAAAAAAGCCCTGGCTAGAGCAAGGACAATGTGACTCTGTTTTAGCTCTAGTTGGCACCTTGAGTTCACTTCTGCAGAAAAAGCTGAATTGAGCTTGAGCTGCTATCCAGTGTTATACCCCAAGTTACCTTGTTTTTCTTACTGTTTTAACCTAAGTTAGTTAAGTTACTTTAGCTGTTAAGAATGCATTTTTCCCCCCTTGTAGACACACCATAAATAGAGAGTAGCAAGTTACTCCCTCAGTGACTGCGCTGTCCTGTTACAATGATGTAATTGCTTTCAAGGCAAATTAATGTTAGGAAAGCACGTACAGGTGTCTTCTAATGCAATTTTGTTGTGGAAACAAGGAGGAGCCAGCATCTTCTAACTAACCAGCTCTTTGCTGACATAAATAAAATTACTGAAAAACTGAGAACTACTGCACAGTGTGTCACTGAGTGGACTTCTACTGGCCCTATCCTTCTGGAGCATAACCTGTATTGGACCACACTGAAATACTTTCCTTCATTACACAGCTGGTACAGGGATTTCCTCCTGCTGGAGGTTTCCTCCTACCTGCGACCCTGTTTCATGAAGGATATCTGAGTGGACCTTCCATCATGAAATCTCCCTGAATGGCAGATGAGGGGGAGATAACTCTACTGAAGAAAGCTATAGAGTTATTTAACAAGGTAATATAAGTAGCAGTTAAAATGCTATGAAAAAACTTTTAGGTAACAGAAAGTCATCAAGAAACCAGACTTGTATTTTCCTGAGGTCGATGGATTTGTTTCAGCTTTAGGCTTATCTGAGAGCAGACTTATTTCGTTTAAAAAACAGGTCATATTCCTGATAAATATGTATTAACAAAGATGTTTCAAAATAAAAATCACATACACATCAGGTAGCCCTGCCTTTATGTGAGAGCACAGACCTTAACTGAAGTAAAGGAATGCACAAAGTTAACAGTCTTGCTTGCAGTTATAGGCCGTCCTAGAGCAAGGTCAGACTCACAGTTACGCATTAGTATGATTTGTTATGAAAAGTGGCATTTAAATATTTAAATGTACCAGGTCCTATGTGTTTAATTTCATTGTTTAATCATTGCATAGTTTCCCAGCTAAGTAGTAGCTGGCACAGAGTGGTGGGCTGCTCTTTGTTTATGAGCTGCTGCAGCTTTCCAGAGCACTTCAGTGTTGGTAAAGCATTTCAGCTATACATTATTCCTTTTTTGCAGTTGAAGCTGTACATTGAGATACAAAGGATATTAGCAAACTCTTTTTCCTTCTGTGGAACGTGGTTAAAAAAACCACCCTGTATATATTCAGCAGTTACTCTACAGAAATCCTAGCCCTTTTAAAAGGCAGCTATAAATCCATAGTCAATGTATCATGTTGTAAGTGAAGCACACAGTAGATGTACATCCTACCAATAATAACAAGAGTTGCATATACATAATTGTCTTGTGTCATGTTAAAAATGTACTTTGAGGCATTTAAGTAATGTTCATCAGGTCATAACCGCTATAAAAGATAATCAGCTACAGCAAAAAACCATAGATGGTACCCTAGCTCATTCACTGTTGTATATACTAACAAACCTTTCTAGCATCACGTTTCATACAAAATAGGCATCCTCACTGAAGGAATGGGATTGCCTGCTAAGGATTGTAACTGCGCTGATGTCCAATTTAAACACACAGATTGAGACCAAAATGTAAAACCAGAACTGTTTATGTTATTATTGCTGAGCACCAAAAGCATAATAAAGTGAAGTCATAGATGCTCCCACATTTATGTTTACTATGATGTTTACAAAAAGATCCCAAGCTGAAGGGGTGTGGGAACCAAATAAATGGAGGCAGAGGTGAAAGACAGAACGTGATTCAAGACAAAGAAAAGGAAAGAAAGTCAAATATCATAATGCAAATGTATAGCAAGCATTTAGAAGTAACCTACAGGAAAATCAGTACTAATAGGTGGGGCTTCAAACGTTTTTTTCTGTTCTAGCTCTCCCTACATCCCCAGGAGGAGACTGTTCAACAGGCCTTCTTCCACTGTAACTATTACAAGGAGATACGAGGTTGAGACAATGTTGAGTATATACCTCTCTGTGCTTTCAGATACAGGTTTGTGTATGCGTACTGCTTGCTCTGGAAAAAGCTTCTAAGCAAGCCCTCTTTTCTCCCAGGAGGATTACTCTAGCTTTCGAGAGGAAAATCTGACCCCCCCTGCTTCTTGTTTCGAATAACTTTCTTAGCATAGTGGTGCGCACTAAATTTATTATTGCAGTATTGGTGTACGGTTAACTTAGGACAGTTGCATGCATTTGTTTAATAAAAAAGGATATTTTTAACCACTTTATTTAAAATGTGCTCCTAAAACTTACATAAAAGTATGTTGTAATTCTATCTCCGAAGTTCCCTCAGTTTATGTCAGCGCAAAAGCCCCCAGAAAGAATTAAAGGCATCTTATGCATGGTTCACATAAGGACAAGTCCTTTGCTTCCCTCCCAGTGAATCCTTGGTTGCAATGTAACTAATGCAGTCTGCTGCATAGTTTTCTATAAACTCCCTGCAAACAGGCACAAGATTTGGATAGGGCCAGGGCTTATTTTCCCACAGAAGTTGTGGTATTGTTAGTTGATACAAGCCAGAGTTAAGCAGTGGTAAGACTGTCCGCAGAGATGTCAATTTAAACAATCTCGAGTGCAATTTGTTGCTAAACTGGTACAAATCCTGACTGAACTTGTCTCCAGCTTCGTAAGTGAGTGTTTAGGCACACAGAGAGTGTCTTTGCAAAGCTGTACCCACAAGCGTTTCCATCCACATTCAAGGCACAGACAAACTTACACGGAATGAAATTTATATTCATCTGGGAGGATGGAGCTCAGCAATATGGTTGCAACTGCATTAGGTCCATGTGCAGGTGATACTAATGGGGAGCTACTCTCTCCTTAATTGCCTTGAAAATGCACCACTGGAATGTATACCTAATAAATTTACTGATATTTGCTATCGCATGGACGCACTAATGTAACTGGCATAGAGCCTTTTTTAATACAGACTGTCATTATTTAAACATCTCACAAGTTATGCTTGTGACTAGTATATTCAGCTCTTGTGAAGACAAACTTTGTTCTGGCAGTGGTCTCTTCTATGTAAAAACAAAAAAAGCAAACACACAAATAAAAGAATTAAAAGTATATGGACATAGAAAACAATGTACTCCTTCCTGATGTGAGTAAAATGATGGTTCATTACTATAAATATCCTGTTGTTTTCTTCAAAACAGAATAAAAAGTATTAATAAAATTAAAGCTCTCCAGCAGCTGTATCCTTCAAAGATTGTCCCTAGAAACATTTTTTTCAAATACTGACAATTCTGCTTTAGATTAGATTGCCCAGTCCTGGAGTTCACAAGGAGCTCTGCTGAAAACAATTAAGTAATTCATACTTAGAAGGAACCATGACATTTTCCAGACAAATACCTTCCCATTATTATGACAAAAGAGAGAATATGTTATTCTGATTTCTCTAATATAATGTACTATAGTGGTATTTTTAAAATTACGGGAAATCAAATAAAAAATAATATGTTGTCTAGCATCAAAGACAACAAACAAACAAAAGAGCAACAGCATGATAATTCTGCTTTTGATATTGTACATTTCTACCTTCAGGTAAGCTCAGTAAAACTAAAACAACAAACAAATTAAGATGAGCTGGCAAATCAACCCCAAACAATGAATTTTTGTTTGGACTCTGGATCAGTCCACGTAATTTCTTCTTTCCAATTTCAAAAACATCCGAGATTGATTAAGTTCCTGTAGGGATATTTAACTTCATAATTCAGTCTTCTAAATTTAATCATTAACTTATAGAACAAACATCCATTCTTTTCCCCTTCAGCCAATTTTTTGCTCTTGAACAAAAAGGTTTAACTTTTCAATATTATCTAATCTCCACAGTGCAAAAATGCTCATCCGAGCATCAGGGATATCCTGGTGAGTTATGTGGTTTTATGCAAAACATAGTATACGTGTGAAAATGTATAATGCAAAACATAGTATATGTTTGCTAATTGGCATAATCAACTAAAAATAACTACGTTTCAGTGATATGGGTTATGGAATGAGTTCTACATTTAACCTTGCAAGATATGAATACAAAAAAGAAGACAGCGAAAGAAGGGAGAAAATAACTATGTTGAAAAATACAAGAATCAGTTAAGATCCACTGAAGTCAATGGAGGTTGAAGCCATACTATATGAGAAAAAAAAACAGTCTCAAGGCCGAGCTCAAAGGCCAAGCATAGTGACCAGTCATACTGTCCACTTGCTGGAGGGCTCCTGGAGATACCCCCACACCATGTTTGAAGGAAACCATCAGGTGTGCTCCATGCTTTGAATTATACTCAAGCATATTCTTTCCTGCAATTTAGAGAAGCCCTACCTGTTCTTTGCTCAGCCACCCCCAACCATCCATCTGCTGTTGCAGTGACAGCACATGATCAGTACTGGCCAGCAAGGGTGGTTAAGGTTCACACCAAGAGTGGTCCCAACGTGTATTGACAGCTGCAACATCAGGTGGGATTACTAGGCAGGCTAAACTCAGGCCTGTAAGGATAATGTGAACACGTAGAGTTGGATCTTGAGGAACTCTGAATTACAGAAAGATCCTGAGATAGCCTAGAGATGGTGTAAAAAAACACTGTTCTCAGCGAGGGCTGGGTCAGAACTATAAGGCTCTATCAGGCGAGGAGCAGGAGTGCCATTTCCATCCTTTTTGGTGACTTCAGAAAGAATGACTATTTTGAAAGTACCATGAATTCAGGAAGTGCATTGCAACCTCCTTCCCCCTCCCTTGCTCCCACACACGTTTACATGTACATATACAGAAAAGAGGAAAAATACTCAGAAAAGTAATGAGCAAATAATTGTCTGCGCCTTTGCACTGTGACTTTGTGGGTGGTGTGAGCTCCTACAGTGGGAGCACTGGAGAGACTCGGCCTCACTGTGCTTGACTCTGGAGCATGCCCAGCATACAGAGTGAGCAGCCTCTTGCTCCTGCACATGTGTTCGTGCAGGACTTTTGCTCTTCAATGTCAGTTTTAGCAGTTCCATCGCTCTGGGGTTCTCCATGGTGCAAAAGAAAGACTGAACTATATATGAAGGAGTCCATTTGGGCTAAGGAGCATGGTCAGTGCCCTTACCAAATAGCTGCGACTTGCTGAGGTTGGGCTTAGCCAAGATGCTTTACCAGCGCTTCATGTTTTGGAAAAAAGGTAGCATGGGATACTAATCACCTCAAGTTGTTATTATTTTTTGCAGGAGCACCTCTGAATCTCTCTCTTGGTTCTAGTCTTAGAAATAAACTACGCTTAAAGAAATGCATGACATAGCATACAATCATACTTTCACCTATGATTTCATTTGTTTCACCTATATGTTGTCATGCCATATGCCCCATCTACAGCATAGAGACCTGGTGAAAATGTGGCAAGAAAGCTGCACAGATACCTAAAAGGAGATTCAGAGAATTAAAAATAATTCAAAGATTTTTGAATAAACTGTCACTGACCATGACATTTTTGAAATTCCTTGTCAGTCAAGGCATTGTTGGCAGCTTTGTAATCACCATATTAAAAGAAAAAAAAATAGTAAATTGTACCTGGCCTAGTAAGAATGTTAACGATGCCTCATCTAAAACAGCAGTAACAGCTGTCTAAAATGTTGTAATCATACAAATAACAGTAAATAAGAGGACTTTGAAGATCTAACATTGTCTTTGAATGAAAAATATATCTGAGCTATAAAACTGATTTAGTTGCAAGAAAACTATGTCAAAAGTAACTGTTGAATGTAGTAGTGTGTTGTATCATTTACACTTACTGTGCTTTATCCCCATAAAACAGCCTTCAATCAGAACAAAGTGTATGACTGTTGTACTATCTACCCTACACCTTGAGACTCCTGATTTGCCTATTCCCTAACTTCTAGGACAGTTGCTGAAAGCAATAATTTCAGTTTGCTGCGACTGAACTGTAAAATGGAGTTCAAAGGACAAATTAAAAGATACAGCTGCAACATTAGTAATTTCCTTTCTCTACTGAAGCAAACCATATAGTCTGCTCTGGTGCATCTTGACTGAACTTACTGACTTACTTTATGCTGTTGCAACTAGCATAGCTAACAAATGCAAAGCATCTGAGGCAGTTAATAAGTGAGCCATGCACATGTTTCCAATCTCACTAATTTGTTGTGTTCTAACAGGTTTTACAACATCTTTTTTCTACATACAAAAAGCTTTAAAAGGACTTAGTGAGCTGTACTTTCTTTTAATTGTCAAGAAGGTAGCTGATACAGCTAAAGCATTATCATCTGGCATGGAAAATGTATGGACATCTACTTTTTTTTTTATAAAAGAATCATTATTATAGGCAGAACAATGAATCCCATTTTTTATCTTTTCAGTATGAAATGAATGTGATTTTGAAGATGGTCAAAGAGCATTCAGTTCCTCATTCTGGTGATTAACATGTAATGATACTGTTTATGTTGCTTGTCAGTGATATCATTTAGGTTCCAATGTAACTCGTATATCATTGTTTTCAGAGACACAACCTAATCATGTCACTAAATGCTAAGGCTTCATATACATCTTTACTGAATTTAGTGAGTATTTAATCAGTAATTTAGCATTTTGTATCTATAAGCTAAATACAAATTATTACAAAGGAAAAGTCTGCTGGCTTAAAAGTAAAAATTAGAGGAAGTATAGAATAGTCCATATTACTGTAACCTACATATCGAAAGTAAAACTTAATTTTAAGTCATGGGAAAATGAGCTTTTGTCAAAAGCAAGCCCAAAGAAGACGTATCCCAGTCTGTCTCTGTGTATCCTGAGAGAATAACAAAGTAAAGAGTAGCAGCTCCTAAGGAATTGTCAAGAATAATTTGTCTATGTAATTTCCTTTTATAACAAGGTAATGGGCCCTGCAGACTGAAGACTGAGTCAATGAAGCAGAAAATAAATTCATCATAAGAACATAAGAAAAGAGGAATGACTAGGTTTGGTCAGACCAAAGATTTCACTTAGCGCAGTATCCTGTCTCTGATAATGGCCAAAACAGTTGTTTATGGAAGAGTATAAAAACAGGGCAAATGTATAATTTTGCTTCCTTGGTATATTCTTAATTTTCCCAGCATTCATTCTATGGCTCAGGGATTACATGAGCGAGAGGTGATATCTTTTTTACCTCCTCTTCATTAATGATTCTTTCTTCCAGAAGTGTTTATATCATTGTTTTTTGAACCCATCTAAACTTATGGCATCTACAACACCCTGTGGCAATGAGTCCCATAGATTGAAGTGAAAAAGCAATTCCTTTTGCCTTCTTTGAATCTAATGATTTGAGTCTCCCCCATTTTTTTTTGCATTATGATGAATAATAATTCTCTGCTCACCTTCTCCATGCCACTCTTGATTGCATAGATTATCATATTCAGTCCCAGCATCTTTTTTTAAACCTGACTGTTTAGTTTCTTCTTGTATGGGAACTTTTGCATAGCTTTCATCACTCTTTTTGGTCAACATGTAACTGTTCTAGTTCTAATGTATTTTCTTTCTGAGGTAGAAGAAAGGGACCTTTCAAGAAGTGGGTTCAACATGGATTTAAACTACAACATAACAAAGTTTTCTTGTTTTTTTCATCTTCTTTTCCTCAATTTGCTTTTTTGCACTCATTTGCTTCTTTGACTGCCACTGAGCACTGAGCTGGTGTTTTCACAGAACCATCTAATATAACTCCAAGATCCCTAGAGATTACTAAGCCATAATATTGAGTTCAGATCTCATCACTGCATATAAACTGTCTGTTTTTCCTCAAGTGCATCATTTTGCATTTATTAACATCATCTACCATTTTGTTGCACAAGAATTCAGTATCATTAGATCCTCTGCATCTCTTTGCAGATTGTTTTTCTTTTACTTCCCTGAATAATTTAGGTCACCTTATTCTCTGTCCCCTTTTCAAGGTCATTTATAAATATGTTTCACAACAGAAGTCCTAGAACAGATCCCTGTGGAAAACCATTGGTGACCTCTCTCTTTGGTAAAAACTAGACAATCGTTTTGAATCATTGTTTCCTATCTTTTAACCAGCTATTCATCTATGAGAATAGGGAGTTTGGTTTCTTTAAGAGATTTTGGTGAGGGGCCTTGTTACTACCTTCTGGAAAAGATTAGAACCCTTCTCAGCCACATATAGAGTAAAGCCTTCACACAACTCTATCAGATTTCTGAGGCATGAATTCTCCCTGTGAAAGATGTTATATTTGTCCATATGTCTGTCAACTTGATTCTAATTATTGCCTTTTCCAGTTTATGCAGCTCACGAATGAGACATAAAAGTGTATGGCTCTCTGCCCCCATCTGCTCTGGAGCCCATTTTAGCTATTGATTGACCCCTTTATATTTTTTTGAATGTTGATCAACTACAGTTGATGTAGAAAAGGAACTAGAGGTTATGGTGGGTTAGAGACTGAACAATGTCTGCCTATTACGTAAAAAGGAAAATAAAAAACAAAGATGTATAAACACAAAATAAAGTCTACAAAACTTGTGATGATATTGCTGCTCTATTCTACTCACTATAGGGAAGGCATCAGCTACAGCTCTTTTTTCAGTTTGGGGACTCCGTGTTCAGTTTTTGTACACTTTAGAGAATCAGTACTAGAGCAACAAAATCTTTTTAGATTTCCAAAAGATCACAGTCTATGGGTAAACCTGAATCTATTTGTATTGTTAACCTAGAAAGATATAAGAAGATGATAGTAACACAAACATGAAAGCTCAAGAACGGTGCATTCCAATGAGCAAGAAGTTGCATCATTATAATAGAAGATCTTTTAGAAATGGTTGGACAAACATCTGCCAGCAATGACCTACACAGAGTTGATCCTATCTTGGGAGTGGGGTACAGACATTTGAGGTGACTTTAAATCCTAGAGCTCCATATTCAGCTATGTGAAAAAACAGAATATATGCACTTCTAACTTAGGGGGAGTGTGGAAGTGTTGCTTGATATAGCCTCCGTAAAAGAGGGAGCACCTTTCAGCCTCCTAGAGAAAAGATCTATAAATCCCCGAATCAGTGGAAGTGAGTCTGAACGTGCTTACAACCCAAACATGTTGTGCTTGACTCAAGTGCTATTCCATCTCATTCTTTCACTCACAACCAGATGGACTTCAGTAGCTCACTCTTTGCTGTTTAGTATAGGAAAGGCGAGCTAGATCGAGACTGGTTGCAGTATATTTATAGTAGTATAGAGCCCAGCACTGGCTACGTTATCTAGTTTCATGACAAGATTACATATATTCAAGAAAGAACCTGAAAAATAAGCCACAAAAGCAATTTAATTATCAGAAAATAGACGGTGTATTGTCCACAGATAATCCTGTGAAGACAATCTCCCAGTGAGATTATTCAAACACATTTTGAAAAAGACTGACACTGAAATGTAGCAGACTGAATATATATCTAAAGTTCCCAGATAAAGCATCTACTGATGTCAAGTTCTGAGACATCAAAGCTATAGGAAAAATATATGCTACTCATGCTTGTCCTTCTACTAAATTAGTGTATAATATTTTAGAACAATTTAGGCCCACAAGTCATATTTTATACACTTCGGAACCTTAGGATCATTCCAGAACAAAATGAAATTTGTTTGTTCCAGTGATCATCATTTTATGAGTGGGAAAAAAAAAAATTTCTACAAGTTGCTCCAGGGAGCATAAGAAACCAAATATTGCTTTTTCTTTACTAAGGTATGTTTCTTGCAAAGGAAGGTTCCTATTATTATGTCATGTTGTTTATCATCTTTATATTGAATGAGAAAGTTGCCTTTTTTTTTTTTCTCTAGCCATATTATCCTAAAAACAATACAAGCCTGTAAGCCTGTCTTATTGTCCTCTTTCATTTTTCTGAAAAGTGGCCTCATGGCACCTGCTGAAAATTATTAGATTTCAGCTCTGGTTCAGAATCCACTGCTGTTTCTGCCCACAGTGACTCAGAACTCCTTGCTATAAATGGATTCAGTAGTGCAAAGATCATGGCAAGTTGTATCCTTTTGTTTTTAATTTCCCCCCCTAAGCGCAATTTGTTCCAATTAGTGCCTCAGCTAGCAGTTATTGCTGTACAGTGGTCTGACTATTATTTTTGTTTAAACCAGTTGAATCCAAATCAGAGAATCTCACGTGCAATGTAACATATATAGTGGCTCAATGCACTTTCCATAAAGATCTCCTGCTAGGGCTCATTGCACTGTGGTTTCTGAAAGAGGTCCTTCTTCACTGTCAGACTTGGTTTTCTCTTCCACAGATATATGGGAGTCATTTTAAATGCTAGTTTTTCTTTGCTTTAAGGGTATGCATACCTAATGCATATGAACAAAAAGATCTGTCCAAAATCTATATGAATGATTTTTTTGTTGTTATTGCTTTGTCTGGCTTGGATTCTGATCCCTTCTGCAAGATAGCATACATCTTGCTTATTCAGTTGTCTCTCTGAATTCAGTGGGACAGTAGTCCTGGAACATTATACTACACGATATATAAGATTCTCACTCATAGCATTTACCAGCTTCCTTTGTTTTTTCCTGTTTTCTTAAGTAAGGACATATCTACAGCTGAGCATTATGTCGTAGCTGGTTTTGTCACATGTTTAAAAATAAAGATAATAATAAACACAACTATTTCACAAAAAAAGCTTCATCTGAATATAGCATTAAATGATGTAATTTAGAAAGAGAATCTTGCCAGAACTATATTTGATGTATTTAACTTTTCTGACTTGAACAATTTATTTAAAAGAAGAGGCTGTGTGCTAATGCAGAGCTAATCATGGTTAGTAATTTAATTAATCTATTTTCCGTACAAATAATCATGAAAAATACACTATGTAAATTCAGCTGCTTGTCTTTCATTCTCACTTGAAACTGTGAAATGTGGCAAAATTTAATTTCCTGAGGTGCACTTGCCTATAATTTCTTTGGCTGCTAAATCATACAAAGATCTTTAAATATTATCAAGCAATGAGGAAACACCATTAGCTGAATTACAGTGTATTCATGTTGCTATCATTCTCATAAACACTTACTAAGAAAAATTATTAAAAAACACAGCTAACTGAATCTTAGAGCTGTCATTTATGAAAAGGAGAATATTCAGTTAATGCTCTATCTTCAGATCTAGAACCTCTGTACCCTTTTCTAGGGAGGCAATGCTAGGATCACATTTTTTTTCTTTCCACTGAAGTTAGACTCTTTCTCTAGAATTTGTTTCGAAAATGTGATATTTTAAGTGAGGTGAGCGGCTGGCAAGAATGCACTTACTCCCCACAGGCTTATTAGCAAACAGGTTTTCAAAAACAAAGTGCAGTCCAAAACTCTCTGAGGTCAACAGAGAAACTGCCATTAAATTCAATAGGCTTGGAACTAAGTAATTGAAAGAATAAGGTACATTTTGCTGGCTACACTAGGACAGATTTGGATTTGGATTCCTCCATTTATGCTTGAATCAAAACACCATAGACTTCAATTACACAGGTGGCATCCACCAATATGAAAGTCAGCAGCAGTAGAGGATTTCAGTTATCTGTTTTCAGGGGACTAAAGAGTTCTTGTCTTAAAAAGTTAACTTTTATTCTAGAATGATCATAAATGATCATATAGCATATGAAGGATATGGACGTTTCATGGAATTCCCAGTGACTGCAGTTAGATGGGATAAGACTGCCTGATCCTAAATGTTCTCTATGTGATTATATCTTCACCGACATCTTTTAAGACTTCATGATGCCTGAAGTCATCATTAGAGCAGTACATTTCCTAACTAGGTATCACTTTGCTCTCCATTTAAATTTAGCCTTTTCTGGGATGGTGTCTGGCAAGTAGTTCACAGGCTGTACAGAAATTGAGAGTAGTAAATAAATAGCAGGTCCATCAGAAGAGACAGCGTCTCGGACTGCACTGACCTCCTAGCAACAGGCCAGAGCATTTGTTTAACAGTGAGTCAAAAAGAAGAGCACAGTCTACACCAGCCCTGCTTTCCACAGCACTGCATATTTTTCTTGGAGGATTCCCAGTACAGGCTTGTCCTGGCCTTGCTCAGCTCAGGAACTGTGAAGAAGGTATGGGTCATCATGCTATCAAAGCAGGATTAGTTTGTGAAAATACAAGATCGTTGTATGCTATTTACCCCAGCTGGATAGCTACACTACTGTCACTATTGGTCTGTGCCTTGCCTAAAGTTGAGAACTGACAGATGGAATATATTCTTCCTCTTTTGCATTAGGAAGATGGATGGGTTGTGGGAGGCAATTAAAGAGCAACAATAGATCTTAAGCCAAGTGGCAGTTTAGAAGGAAAAAGACTTCTAAAACTAGTTGCTATGATACATTAAAAATCAGAGGATATCATCAAGAACAGGATTTTTTTTCAATGCTTTAAGTACACAAGTGGTAAAGAATGGGTATGGATTAGATTTTTAATTCATTTTTCCTACCTTTATCTCATATGCCTGTATTTGGGATCAAATTTTACAGTCATCATTAGAATTTCATACTGCATGCCATAATAACATTTAAATATGGAGGTGGTAAGTCTCATCAACAGCTCTTTTCACTGCATAAATAATGATTATGAATACATACAGTAAATATTAAATATCAAATGATGAAATGATTAAATAGATATCTATGATAAATACTATTCTTTATTGTTAAAAATTGGATGTTCCTTGTCCCATTTATAAAGCAAGTATTGTGCTGTATAGCAACCTCATTTACCATTGTATATTCTTTATAAATCCAAACCTAAAAAATGATAGACCCTCTCTAATTCACAGCTTTATTAAGAAGTGAGTACGTGGGAGATTTGTAGAATACAGTCAGATCTTCAAATCCATGGTGTGGCTGGAAATTTTCACTTGGCTTTCTGAGTCTTTTCACCCCAGAGCAGCTACAGTGATTCTGCTTTGATTACAGCCTTCTTAGCAGTTGAGAAGACAATATACGGACTATGTACTCTAATATTCCTCCTCATAACAAATGTTTCAACAGCATAGTATGTCGGTCACTTCAATGAGACTATTTATGGAGTAATACAGTTCACATGGTGAATAAATGTGGAATAATCTGGCCCTTTATTAATTTACACAAGCCAACCAATCAAGTGAATAATGGGAATCTAATAAATGCCATCTCAACATTTTCCTTCTACCAAAAAAATTACAAAGGTAAATAAGCCGGTTTTTGGTGCCAGGGGAGGCACCGACTAAACTATCTCAAAAGAATTTACATTGTCATCATACAGCTTGTTTGTTGTGGCAAGCAAGCAGATGTTAGTCAACTACCAGAATAATAAGGCTTTGATATGATTATCTGATACCAAACTGCAGTAGCCATATGGAATGCTGAAAAGGTGGTTTACCACAAATTCGGTCCAGGAAAGCATAGAGGAGTCTGAGTTTAATGATCTGGAGCTCTAATATATTCATTGCTTATCATGCATTTGTAATTATTTAGGCTTATGTGACTTATGTTAGGAGTGACTGTAAATATTTTAGTGTTTAACATTGTCTTCCATACTGAAAATATTTAGTAGCAATTGTTTTAACAACATACTGCTGTTAATCTTGTAGGACTCAGCTTAGGTCAGTTTACATTCTAGTCAATCTGCTTTTCTGGGGTGTTTCACCTGAGTAAAGATGCAATTTTCCTAATCTTGTCACTTCACATCTATTACGCATTCCCCTATATAATGGAAGAGAGATGTCTCTAAATTCCTAGGCAAAATCAACCAATTTCTCTTAGCTTTCAGAAAACTTAAATAAAAATCATTATTAACAACTGAACAGCAAGGAGTTGCTTACAAAACAAAATAATGTCTGGAAGGGATGGCTAACCAAGTAAAGACTCCCATGAATATTAGGGAGTCCTGAACAGCCTATTGGAAAGTGGTGGTACTTATTTGGAAACCATGCATTTCAGCAAGATAATATTGTTTCTTTGATTTCTTGTTAAGGAGAAACTTGAAAGTTTGCATGCAGTTTTTTCACTCCCCTAAAGAGGCTGATTCTTGTGACTAGCCAGCAATTCCTGTTTTCTAGTGCTCATCCCTCCAGAGAATTATGCTATACCTGATTTGTCTAAGGAAATTCTTACAGGTTTCCACAGTGGAACATTGCTGACTACAAGCTTAGATCATCTTATAAATGTTAATTCTTTTTTATGTGTAGTTTTTGATCTAGGGCAGACCCATGGCTACTTTTATCACTTTCTTTGATATAATCTACTTGAAGCAAGTGGTGCTTCTAGTGATGACAGCTCTGTAGGCGGGCAGAAGGGAGGAGATGAGGGTGTCCTGGGGGCTCTTGGCTATTAGGAGCTGTCTGATGTCTTAGGTGGTGGCGTTCAGTGTTCAGAAGAAAGCTGCCCAGGTGGTGGCACCGTGACCGGGCCAGTTAATGACATGTGTGAAGAGTGGTCCTGCTGCTAAACACTGGCAAAAGGCAGTCCTGGAATGGACAGGCAGAGTATAGAGGGAATTCCTTTGTTTTTGTGATTCTCTTAGCCAGGTAAAAATTGAGCCCAGACTGGAAATGCCCTGTACCCTGACACCCTAATTCAGGACCCGCCACTTAGATTACAGGGAACCTAAAGTCTAGAACAAAATAGGGTTTTGGCAGAGCTAATGGGAATGTCGAAAGGGAGATTTACCCACACTGTCCCTGGCATTGCCCTACTACCTTGTGAAGCAGGCATTAGCTTTTGGTGCCTGCTGCAACAAATATTAAACTAAGGGAAAGAGGACGTAACTGAAGATGTAAGCTCCTGAGCCAACGTTTGAGGAATGTTTGGTGATAGTATGCTCAGGACAGTTAAATGAGGTCTTTAGTTTGATTCAGATTCACAGTGGGAAACTTTCAGCTAGTAGGGACCAAAATTAGCTCTTGGTCCTCTGGTGGTCAATGAAATAAATGGCATTAGGGCACAAAACTCCAAAGTACTGTGGAACATCAGTCTCTGTTTTCATAGGACATTTTGAGAGTGTAAAGAGGTCAGATAATATTCACAAATATCATATAATTTATAATATTCAGGTCATATAATACACCCAAAATTGCACTAAAAATCTCTGGAAAATTGCTGATTATAAGCAACTGTCTGAGGAGATGTGGCTCACTTTGGCTCCATTAAGCAAGCAGGTTCATAGCTTATAGCTGAAGTTTGATCCTGACTAGCAAAAGAAGATGTAAATGGGAATTACTCCTTGATTTGGTTTCCCAGCAGTATGGCTCTTTTTATCACTTGGCAAAAAGCAGGAGAAGGAGCTCACATATATATGTGAATTAGCCCATAAGTTCCTAGAGAAGATTAAAGCAGAAAGAGATAGGACCAAACTTTGCTTAAAAACTATCTGGTAGTACACTAAAGAAGGGTTATACTTTAAAATAGCTCATTTTCAGCCTCTTTTAACTCCCTTAAAGTGGAAACATTGGATACATATTAAAAAATTAACCCAAATTACGCATATAATTTTCTTCAGAGTGTGGTGCTGTTCAAAATCAAGAAGTCTGGCACCACTATTCACTGATACAAGAATATATTCAATTTGGAATATGGGCCCCTGAGAACTGTAAAGTATCATATCTTCACCCGACCCTCCGGGCTCATTTGTTTACTTACTTGGGTAGTTCGCCTTACAGCCATGCAGCAAAAGCACTAAATAAAGAGCAACTTATGTAGTGAGTTATAAACAATATTAAAATCAAACAGATATATACAAAATACAGAAACCTAAACATATATAATCATCTCTCCCAAACACAACAAATGATAGGGGAGACAATCCAGGCTACAATTATCTGGCTCAGTTAAATTATACATTATAGCAGCTTCAAATTTCTTTAAACTAATTACAAATGCAATGATATAGTTTGCCTATGTTGCTGCTGTCACTAAAGATTGTTTTTGCAATAATATAATTAATTTTCCTTACTTTTACTTCTATTTCATTTCATAAATGTGCAGAAAGCAGGATTAAGTAATTTCTGCACATAATATACAGTTTGCAGAATTTGATTCTCTCATGTCAGCACAACATAATAACAAGTGAATATTGTTATGCAAAATATCTTGTTTAACGCTTAGATACTTTTCCATGAGAAGCAAAATTCTGTTTAAATGAGAGAAATATTACTTATGATATATCTTCTATAACATATGCACTGATATAAAAGGTTCTGGTTTGGCAATGTGATTAGGAGACAAAAATATTTCATAAAGAAGAACAGACACACCTGCAAATATTGGCAAATGTCAAGACAGGAATGTGTTTTAGAGCTTCAGATCCTTTTGGCAATGGGTGCTCTTGCTCAGTTTTATGCTGGTGACTGATTTGGGACTGCACAACAGTTGCATTTAATGCCTATGAAAATAAACAGAAACAACTGTCTTAATTTGTTTGCCATGAAGATAGTTTGTTTGTACTGTAAAAACTTCCCTAATCTAATTACTTTTAAGATTTGCCTAGTTACAAGTGTAAAGCCCTAATGAACATATTTTCAGAAGGCTTAAACCATGCAAAAGCTGATTGCACTTGTATCAGCAAATTACCATATTAAACTAAGTTAAAGGTTTGGTCAGACAATCATATCCACTCCAGTTAAAGAGTATTAAAGAAAATACCATCCCTCACTTAACTGCGTGTGTATTCCTTGTGAGTGGCAGACAAGTAAATCACTGATGATTTGTTTAAACAATACATTTTACTTTGCATTGAAAGGAATCAGGAATACACAGTTTCAATTCCTCTCATACAGACATGACCTAAATAACAAAAACCCTATAAATCATGTTAAACAGTCACATTCTTTGCAGGGATTCTGCAGTGTTTGTCATTTGAAAACATGGCCTAAGATGCAAAGCTCCTTTCCAGATAGGTTTGAGCTGGCTCGTATCTAGGTTTTGTTTTGGTCTTCTATAGACAGAGAGAGGTTAAAAGTTCTCCCTGGAATATGAAGTTTCCAAAATACGACCCATGCATGCCCTAAGTGCTGAGACCCACACTTCCATTTAATTTACCATCATGAACAACAAAGAATTTTCCACGAGGTGGAAAACTGAATCTCTGTTCTCTTTGTGCAAGCTGCTGACAGTTCAGAGGAAATCCAGATGCATTTTCATGGAGTAAACTTCTGTAAACATGTTCTGCACTCCAGCAAAGAAGTAAATGTCAAGGTAAGCTTGGCAAGCAACAAAAAAAGGATGAGTCATATTTCTCCAGTTTCATTCCAAAGATGCTATCTTTTACCTTCCACAGTACTGTAGTCACAAGACTGACAATGTTTCTGTTCCTTTATGGGAAACAGTATTTAAACACCATGGGTAAATGATTTAGTGGAGCCCCACAGTCATTTTTCACACATACTTTGTTTTCATTACCAAAATCTGGAAGGAATAAGTTTCCATATGCAGCAATCAATGTGAAATTGCCTATCTAAGACATTTGTAAGTCACTCCTCATCCATGCTTTTTGCTGATGTATTTACATTAAAATATATAAGATGAAGTCATTTGATGAAATGCTTCTTGTTGAGTAATTAACAGGAAATGTTATAGCCATTTTGCAGAAGAAGAAACTGAGGCAGCATCACCAGGATTGCATTTCCAAGCAATCATTAGTTTTGGGTCGTTTAATTTCTGAGTAACCAAACTGACACATCTTGGAAAATTGTTTTCAAGACTGCTACACATTTGTAGATTTGATTAAAGTCAACAGGATGTGTATGCACCTAACACCTCTGAAATTCAGGCTAAATACTCAGAAATTAAGGAACTGTGAATGAAAGGCCACTTTTGAAAAGTTTTGCACAAGATTACATGTGATGTCTGGGACACAGCCCAGGACAAAACTCAGTCCCCTAGTTCTCAGTACCGAGTATTAGCAAAGTAATTATGGTTCCTGCTAATGCTAGTAATTAGCAAGTATTTTCCTAACACTGACAGATAAAAGATACATTGAATGTACTTTCTGTCTAGCTCATCTCTGTTCCCTACTGGTTTGTTAATCTGACTGCATCTAATTAATTTTCTTTTTCAGGAATGATTAATTATTCTCACTCTAGTGAAAAAAAGTCAGTACCCAATAAAAATATTGTGTTATTTATATGGAGAACCCAGCGGTTTATGAAGGTGTTCCTAGCTGAGGTCATCAGCAGTTTATGCTAGTCATATTTCTCAGGTGAAACTTCATGTGCTGTTTTCCTTTTCTCTAATAACCTGAAGTGTTACCATTTCTGTTTTACATTAAGTTTTTAAGAAGCTGAAACACAGAGTGGAATGTTTACAAAAAATAGTGAAAATTCAATATTTACACTCCTAATATTCCAGAATTGTGACTTTTTTCCTGCTGTTCAGGTAAATTTTGAAACAAAGAGGTTTCAGATTGCTGCTTTTTAAAAATTACGTTTGTGTTCTTGGCTCTATTCCCCTACCATTACTCATGCAAATACTAATCCTTGAAAATGAAGTGGAAATGTTCTAGTGACTTATGTTTTCTGTATGATTAGCATTGCAGAATACAGCTATGTTCATTTTCTGTGGTAAATTTCTACCTAATCCAGATGATATAATCATCTGTATTATAAGACCATTTGCAGGCTGTGGAGCTCACCAGCAAGCTGGAGATTTTTAAGCATATCAGCTCAAGAGAACAGAAGTATAAATAAAGCTCATCATTCACAAAGGAGAAAGGAAGTAATGCTTTAATTGGTTCTTGATTATTGCTTAAGTTCATCGATATGCATGGTGATGCACAGAGAAGTCATTTATTTCGGTGCCCATGAGCAACACAAAACCTATTTTGAAAAGAAACGTCAGCACATTTTCATTCAGTTCTGCCTATTGTCATAGCTAAGTGCAAGAAAAAGAAGTAACCAGAAAATCCATTCTGAAACCTGATGGCAACCATCGCTTAGCTAGTGATGGGAACATTTCCAAGATACTCATCTCAGTGTTATTGCTCTAGCAATGTCTCAAAATCAGGCTTCTATTTTCTGGTTCCCCCTGATTATGGAGCAACCAGAAAGATTTCTTATAGCATTGGCTCTGTGAGCTTCAGTTTTACCATTTCAGGCTACGTAAGTAAGTACGGATGTGCAAGAGAGAAATGCCAAAAGCAAGAGAGATGTAAGTTTGGTTTAGAGAAGCTCTGATCTTATCTGCATGTATTCATTCAACTTTTCTTTAACCACACTTAGCAATATGATTCCCTCAACTATGCCTGTGCACATCCATTGAAGTCACTGGGGTGACAAGATTACAACTCGAGAAATTATCAGCTCCTGAATGAGAACAGCCAAACAAGATCTTCCACATCTTCCGTCCCTCATCACCTTCTCTCTCAGCTTGCTTCTCATATATCTCTTTCTTTGCATTTCCATATATGAATGCTATCAGTCCCCTGCTTCCTACCACTCTTTCATAGTATTTTTATCTTTGTTTTTCAAACATTGAGAAAAAAAGATAAGTGAATTAGACCTGTCAAATGATGTGCATAATTATTCCCTGTAACCACAAGACCTGTTTACTGTGTCCTCCCTCTAGCCCTCTTCCCCAGTTACTCAGTCTCAGATCAGACTTTCAGGGTGGAATTACTCTCTCCTGACTTTAGACATTAACCGTTGAGCTAGTCTCCCTTGGTTCTGCCTTATAATCAATGGAGAGAAATAAGCACTTGTAGGCAAGATTCATCTCACATATTTTAGATTCCTACCTTGGGATGAAATTAATTGCATCTTAGAAGACCCTTCTTCCTTCCACTGACTATAAGGAGAGTCTGGATATCTAGCTTAGCAGCAGATAGCCCCATTTTAGCCTACATTTGGTCAGACAGATCTTACTGACACTTAGGTGGGTATGGCCCCATCAGTTCCTCCGTGTTTCTAAACTAAAGCTCTGAACAGAAAATATCAGAATTTTTCATCAAATCTTGTTATTTTTAAACTTCTAGAGTTGGCAGTACTAGACAACTATGTATTTACAAAAAGCTTTTCATGCAGTTGGTCCCTGTAAGTCATTAATTCATATGCTATAAATAAAACAAAATTTCAACAGAATTCAAATCAACAGAAAGCATAATCCCCAAAATGATCTGGTAGAAGAAACCTTTACACTAGAGGTTTGGCTTGATGCTTGAGATATTGCAGCTGCCACTCTTCATCCAGTTTCTAACCAAAAAAGATTGGATTTATGGCCCTACTAACATGGAGGTGAGGAATCATAAGAAAAATAAAATGTTGATTCACGTGAAAAGTATGTGCCAAATAAATCCTTAAATCATTTTATGCAGCCTGTCATTCAAACATATTTGACTGTCATCCAAATTGTAGGAATCATCTTTCACACAGAAAAAGAAATCTGTTTATTTTTAGGATAATTGGAAAGGCAACAGATTATCTTTAAATTAATGAATAGGTCAAGTTGTTTTTATTAGCTTAATAATATTTTCCATAGTCTCTTCCTCCGTAACACCTATCTTTGTTGCCTAATCATTCACATTCTTTATTTTTTTGCATTTGGGTGAGTCATGAAGTACACATTACCGTGATAAATATATCATCTCTGCTTCCTTTTACTGTTAACTCAGCTGTGTGATTCACGCCATAAAGCAATTTTACTCTTTCCATCCTTTGTTGTTCAGAACCTTGACTCTGTTAAAATCAGCAGTGTTGTGAGAATCGTGTGTTTTTACTGAAAAGCTAACATAAAGGTTTTGCCTGCTTTACATATTGTAAATTCGGTCTGGCACATTTTTTTCTATTATACCAATCATTCACATGAAATCACAAATGATACTGTAGTGCAAGCTGTAGTGCAAGCTGAAGAAACACACCTTATATACGAAGGTGAAATTTCCCTGTATGATACTGTTTTACTGACTTAAGTAGTTGAATACTGTAAAGGATATTTCAGACGCTCTTTCTTTCTGTCTTTTAAAAATACTACCACATAGGTCACAGTTTCAAGCTGAGACAGGACTATTCTCCAGTGCTATATTAGAAATTCAATGCACCTGCTGTGTGGGGCCTACAGAGACTCTTCCTTGGTGCTTTCTTGCCTGACCCCAGGGACTGGGCTTATATTCACACCATCCCTTAAACCCAGAGTATGTACTTTGCTTCTCCAGTTTTATGTGAGTAGGAAATGAACTTGTAGTAGTCTGAAACTGTAAAGTTTGATGGTCTTGATTGACACCTGTCATTAAAGCAATATGTAGCTGAGACATAATACTCTAAAGATAATAATACGTCATTTTGTCTGTTTGTGACCGAATAGTAACATAACATAAGCTCTTCCTTAAGAGGGTATTACTGGAAAATTAAACAAAAAATTCAAGTTGTTTTCTGAGCAATCCTTTGAGAAATAGGAGGCAGCAATAAGAAAAAAGGCCTATTTCTAGGCTCCATCTTGAAATTAAATCACTCTCTTGCCAAGTTTGTGAGCCTGGAACTCAGAGGCACATAAAGTGATTAGAAGTCACTGGTTAATGACAGGATGGAGAGAAAATTGTGAGGTCTTCCAGAAAAGAACAAAAAAACACACACACATGCTGTGGGAGAGGCCGAAAGCAAAAAGGACCTTTTTCAGCTTCCAGGCAACAATGAGCCTTACAAAAAAGACAAGCAAGTGTGGAGACCGTTTCTTGTAGCTACAGAGCGTGCTTTTTTTCTGAAAAAAAACCAACAACAATCGTTTCAAATGAAATATTTTGCCCAGTGATATCCAAAAACTAGTGGCCTTCCTATCGATTCAAGGCTGGAGGCATCCCAGATGTATTTGGACTTTGCAGGGATGCAGTCATTTGAGGTGGGAGTATGTGCTATGAAGGTCAGTGTACGAAGGTGATTGCGGGGGAAGCTTTCTTAGCCAGCTTTTCCCTGGTAAATCTTTATCTGTTGCTCCTAAGGGACCAGACCTACAGGTACTGAATGCAAATCTGCTAAGGTAACCAGACTGAATAGCCATAGACCAGTTCTTGGTCTAGCCCTAGACTGAGAAATTGCATAAAAAATTGTGTGAGTAATGTGTTTTTCACTCATGCAAATAGAAATCTTACCATTAACTTCAGCGGGTCAAGAACATCATCATATGCACATTAATTAAGGCAGCCACTGTGAAATGCTCTTTAAATGTGATCTGACCATGGATCTTTGAACATCCTTGATAGCCATTTCACTCCAGATGTTTAAACAGCGATAAAATCCAATTTTCCTTTCTGATTCAAGGGATGCAAGTCAGAGTAAGTTTTGACATAATTCAAATTTCTATGGTTAATTTTAATATTAAGACAAAACAAGAAAATGGTGTATGACTTGAAAAGCTTCTTTCCCTGGAAATCTAGTAGTATAGCATAAAGCTAATGAAAGAGAGCAGGGCTATCTAAACACTTCTTGTTCTGTTTTACTGTGGTTATCAACTGAGAACTACTGCATAAGCATTACAGTATGGTTACTTATTCTGGTACAGCTTAAATGTCTGGAGCTTTTTTCTGTTTTCACAGTGACCACTGTCTGCTTGCTCTTGCTTCAGAGGAGCACTGCAAGCAGAAGCAGCATTTCCATACTTATGAGTTCAACTGCCCCTGTGCCGCCTCTTCAGCCTTTCTCACAAACACCCTTTCGGTGGTGGGCTGTGAGCTTTCTTCCCTCTCAAGGTGGAATTTCAACATTCTCCCACCCACAGCCCTGACTCCATCTGCACTCAGTCACGTTTCTGCAGCAGGTCCGACTGGATTTGACATCTACGGGAGACTGCCCTTCAGCAGCTGGGACCTGGTAGGTAAGTGTAGTGACTGAGAAAGACTTCTCCCAAGCAAAATACGACTTATTAATAGGAACAGAGCACTCAGGGAGAAAAATGTTAAAGTAACAATCATCAACAATGTCTTACTTAAAACTTAGGCAGGCCTAACTCTTCCTAGGTACCCCCTTTCCGGGGACTGATATATAAGATTTTCTGGGTGGAAATGCCTCTGAAGAACTTGGCATTTCTTAGCCTCAGAGCACATATCTTTATAATCAGTCAGCCCCCCTGCTTTCTGTGTCCACAAGCTCCTCTTGCCAAATTCATCTGGTGAGGAAACTAATGGACAACGGAAACATTCCTGTGACTGTCCTGCTTCACGTCCTGCCCGCTGCATTTCTGCACAAGAGGACTCCCAGTTTCTAAAACTGAGCCGCCTCGTTATTAACAGGCTCATTTACCAGGAGACTGAGCTAGCAAATCAGATGCACACAACTTGCCTGTCTGTGCTGTCTCCAACCTCTGCCTCTCTGCAGCATGTGCTCTTCCCTCCAAGGTCAATGTAGGTAACTCACTGTGTAAGTATTGGTAGGCAGCTGGCTATCTACTGTTATGCTGCTCATTGCACTGGTAATCTGTGAAAAACTCTTGAAATGATTAGCCTCGCTGTTTTGACAGACCCTGCCATGAGAAGGGCACGTGTAATATTCAAAAAAGATAATATAGTGTCTCCCAAGATCTCTACAGTCAATTTTAAAACTGCTTAGAAATCTTCTTGTTCAGTGTTTCATTTAATTATTAGTTGGAAATAGAATAATTATTCTATAATTTACAGGTACAAGGTAATCTGGAAAGCATTCATAAATGCAGAGCAAGCTAGTTAAAGTAGTATATATTTATTAAGCAAAATCAAAACTCCTACTTCATTCATTTTGTGTGTTTTAAAATTCTGCACATTAAATATGAATGGCATTACCTAAAGATATAATCTAAGGATGTCTTTTTCTTAAGAACTGAGTCTATTATCTTGATTCAGGAAGTAAATTAAATACTTCAGAATATAGACTATCCTTCTTAATATAGAAAAAATTGGGTGGGACAAATATTTGCTGCATCTTGTATTACTTGTAGGGAGTAGTTGCTTTTCTTCTGTCATCACAAATGATATAAACATGTTATTACTTGCTTGCTGCCATACAGGCTAGAAATCAAATTATTATCTATTTAATATGTGCCCCTCCTGCTGGATCTCAAGTTTCAGTCCAATGAATTTAAGAGTTACTCTCAACTTTCCTGCTATGAGTTAAATCTTAGCCCCACAAATGTCAGTGGGAGTTTTGCCATTAACTTAATTGGGACAGGATTTCATTCAACGAGTATTTCTTGGAGAAAATCTCTCAACCTACAAATATGTATGGCATTCATTTCTATCCTAATGCAAAATGACTTAGTCAATACCCAGAGGCAGTTAAATTAAGCTTGGTTAGAGCTTTTACATGCTGCTAAAAATTCAGCAACTCACATCTAGAATAGATTTTGTTTTTACTAAGACAGAAACAGACTCCAGATATTCAACTTGTGACATAACTATGATAGTTATTTGAGACCATGCATCAGTCTATAGTAGCTGGCTGGAGCTGCCAATGTCAAAGGCTGGTTATTTAGATTAGAAGCTCTTCTTATTGTGCTAGAAAAACACATAAGTTTCTGTGGAAGGCATAACATGCAGGCATTTTTCCTGACAAAATAAATGAATACAATAGCCAAGGATATCTGTCTTAAAAAGAAACATATTGCTTCAGTGACAGCTGATCAGTAGTGCTCTTCTAGCTGAAGAAATTCAGTTGCCACTTGACAGCACTGAGATTACTAACTTCTTAATACACCCAACAGTAGCATTTTGAATTTGGAAATTAAATCAATAATACTACAGCCTATATGTACCATATATATGCAGCATTTGACAGGTGCCATCCTCCTAACCATTATGCTTTCAGCTGGAACAGGAAGAACATAGTACAAACATTAAATAAAAAAACACAGTGTTGCTAGTTCTGTGAAAGCTTTTCGACAGAAATGCAGGCTCAGATTGTCAGAGTGACTACGAGAGAGAGTTCAGTGCAGCACCCAGGCTGTGAAAAAATGGCACTAAGCCAACTTCATTTTCTCCTGATCTTGGAACCCTGTTGGGGCTGGCGTATAGAAAAAGAGTTTAAAGGCTAGTGTAGATGCCAGCAGTCTTAAAGGGCTATTTTAGTAGCCAGGATTACTGGGGCATAAAGGAACCACAAAGCCCCTGCTTTCTGACTATCTTGTGCCAAAAGCATGCAGAGAGGGAGTGACAGAAGACGCCTACAGCATACGAGGCTTTTACTGCTCAGGGTGAATCTCTTCTTGACTGGCTCCTGCAGGACCCGAGACTCATGCAGATCTGCCCCAGTTTACCAACGGACTGGTGTTACAGTTTTGGGGAGACAGCTAAAGTGTTGCAGATTACGTTTTAAAGACATGATGCCGACAAATTAAATTCAAAGGCCCTTCCAAATGGCAGCGCTCCAGGGCTAGACAGTTATAACAGTAAGTTCTATAAATCTTTTCAGAAGCTCCTTGGGCTTCAAATACTTCCAACATTTCGTCATTCCCTTTAAACAGGGAAAACTGCCCAATCCCTTTTTGGAGACCAGCATAATTATACTCTTGGAAAATAATAATAATAAAAAAGTTTAAAACCCAGAAGACTGCAGGTTGCACCAAGTAACAGAATTAGCTAATTCTCATGGTAAACACTGACAAAAATATTAATACAATGGTTGTCTTAGATGCACTCCTGTGAGTTTACTTTGATTCAAACAAGTGCAAAAAAAGATTTCAAGAGATTTGTTTGGGACTCTTTGTAGTTGGGAAGAAATTTAATTTCAGATATAAAACTTCTGTGAAGCTATTTTACATGTCTCACTGTATACGTGCATTTCTTTATTCAAACATATCCCAAACAAAACTAACTGAACAAAAAGTGTTGTGCTCCCTACTATATTTTCCTCCATCATAGTTGTTTGCTATTGCTATCAGAAACTCTCCAGAAGTCCAACAGATTAAGATTGTACAATTGTTCCATCCATGTTAATTAGCATTCTGTATTATTCTGGAGGAAATAAATGTGGGTAAAAGTGTTAAAGAACCTCTGTAATCTGCAGCTATATAACTGATCACATTATTACAGCAAAAAGCTCACAAGACAGCTCACAAGACAATATGAGCTACATGCTCATGCAGTTGGCTAAGTCCTTGAATGATTCAAATACAGTATCGCTTGTTTTAAGAGGAAAACTCTTCTGTAAACTTACAGCTTACAGTAAAGCCTCCAATGAAGGTGTGGTTTTTTTCTGTCATGACTGATATCATCTTGATAAAAATGAACATCCCTCCTCACATCTTGTACTTCTTACAAATTTTTCTACTATGGGCCTAAAATAAAAAAGAAATCAGAACCCGAGACAACTTCACATCTTCAACAGAGGAAGAGAATCAAACTAATGAAGATTCAAAAAGAAAATGAAAGGAAGCATTAATACAGAAAACTGAACAAATTAATGCACTGTGTTTGGACCCAGTTATGTTTCACAGACTCTCAGAATACTTTAATTTGGCAAAGCATTAAAATGACTATCACTCTTAATTTGTTCTTTACATCGATGCATGAAGGTGATTTTTGTGCTCACACAATGTTCTAACTGAATTAACTCATCTGACACAAAGTCGTCTCCTTTGCTTATGTGGAAAAAAGGAGAAAGATTTAGTGCCATTTACACCAGTTTAATTGAATACTTATATAAATGGGCTGCTGGATTTTTGCCAGGTTCAGGAAGATGATAATCACAGAAAAAGAGGTGGCCCAAAGGACTGTTGGACATGCAAGACATTTCCTAAAGCACATAATGTTGTTGAACACTTCAGAATTTCAATTTAAACTACTGCTTCTCTGGATTTCTACTTATGGGTGCAATCTGAAAGAGAAGCTTTGTGATTACTAAAAAGAGAAATGTCTTATCTGGGAACAAGCAGATTGTAACTGGAAGAAACCCACTGGTGTGCCTGTGAGGGAGACGTGGTTGCCATTTCAGCACTCTCTCGTTGCGGGGCTGATGAAGGCAGAGCCGAGGTGAGGCCCATCCATGCAGCAAATGTAGGAATGGGAGGATGGAGCTGAGGAAGGGGACATTGCGGTGAAGCACAAGGCGGATGGTGGGCTTCAGGGAGAAGAGCAGCAGTGGCAAAGAGCAAGGCCAAACTGGAAGAGAGCCAATTGCCTTAATTTTAAAAAGTGGTTACTTATACATTGGGTCATTTTGTCAATGAAGTAATTGTATGAACTTCTATGACATAAAAAATACACATTTTTAACAAAGTGTCAATATGGCTTGCTTAGCACCTTAAAAAACAAGGCTTATGTTTTAAAGAGAAATACTCAAGCAGCCCATACCAATGTGCATGACCTGTGAGCAAAACGGAGCTCAGCCTGTTACAGTACTTAAATACTGAATCGTTTCCTGTATTCTGTGCCAGATAATCATTCAAATCTATAGAAGTTGTACCAGTATGATCTGATACATCTAGAGGCAAGTGGGTTACATCAGTAATCCTGATCTTATCAGAATACAGAAGCTGTGGAAGAAAGCCTTTCACTTCTGTGTTCAAGGCGTTATTTCCCGAAGTATTTTTCCAGTGTTCCCTTCCCAGATCAACTTTTCCATTCATTGCCTGCCACTTTCTCGATGCAATTAGCATGTCCCAGTGTAATTCCTCCAGTTCGTTACCTGCTGTCTGAGCGTAACCCTGGGAACCCTGGCAGCTTTAGCTGCCGTTCCGGTAGCCTGAAAGCTATTGCAGACACGGAATGAGCGATTCGATTGCCTGACTTGGGTGCCTAATGCCATCTGAGGCGCTCTGGGGTACCCAAGACACCCATCTGAGACTGGTAACACAGGACCTATGGGAAACCTATGCCTCTTTTGAGTGGCAGGTGGAGACCAGGCAGGATGACCTTTGGTTCCTCTGAAGTTACACAAGGTGCCTATATTTGGGTAACTCAACTGAACCTGAACACCTGATTTCTGAGCATATTATTGTACTGTGGAAGATTCTGTTGAGATATAAACCAGTATTTTCTCGCCTGTTAACTTTTCCTGATGCTGTACGTCTTTTCTTGCAGTCTGTTTTATGAAAAGCAGTTAACAGGTAATTATGCCCTACCCCATCTCTAGCTCATGTAAGTGCAGGAAACTAGAATAACATACAGAAGTAAATGGTTATTTACCCATTTATTCATTCTCTGTACAGAACATACGGATCAATCAGCTTCTAAGCTTGGCTTTTGGTATCCATGGAAACTGAAGAAGAGGAAAAATGGCATGGCTTATTTCCTTTTCATTTTCCTCATCTTGAGAAGAATTTCTCAATCTGTAATGCTATTTTATATTTCATTGGCAAGTGCTGCTAATGTACTTTTATGTCAAATACTGTATATAACTTAAAAAACATTATCAGTTACCTCAGGTTTTAGCATTATGGTATTGCAACTGCAGCAGCAGTTCAGTGTGGTCCTGTTGTTTTACTTCACTGCACTCACAGAAAAAAAAAACTTTCTTTCCTTGGTCACTCAGTCCACCCTATGACTAGATGTCTTCAGGTACTGTGTTTTGACTTCATAGTTTTACTATTTATATTTTTCATAGCTTGCTACATACCTTCCTTTCTCCATTGCTGCTGAAAATTATGTTTGGGGGAGGAAATAGATGGTAAAGTACCAATGTTAGAAAACTACGTGGCACCTCAAAGCTGTTCCTATGGCAACTGAGGCCTACCGAGGTACTAGAGCATCTACGAAACCTTATACAGCTTTTAAGCATGGTATTTGTGCAAACATGGATCATTTTAAAAATACCACATTATGCCATTTTTTTTCCATTAAACTTCATACCCATACATGAACATGTCTTCAGTATTTTTAGGAACATACTTCCTTTGATACCGTGTCATACCGATACTAAGTCATCACTTAATTATGCTTTCAGGATAGCCATTGCCATAACAAATTACTACTGGGATTTACAAAATTAAACTATATTAATATCAAAAAAGGAAGTAGTATTCATACATATTCAAGTATGTTATCTTCTACAACCTAAGCTTTTTAGTGGATGTAAGTACCTAGGATTAAAAACCTCCTTTTTTTTCATAACAGCTTTATAAACATACTTAAAAAATTAATCTTGTATTTTCTTGACTGAGCTGCCTCATTGGAATAGATTAGAAAATCCTGGTCTGGCCCAGGAGCCTTGTGTGCAACTCGAGGTTTGTCAGTTATGGCTGGAGTGTTCCCGGCCAAGCTTGCCACCTCTGGCCGGTGCTGGCTTCGAGGTGGAGCTGCTACTGGAGCACAGCATGGTGCTGCTTGTGGGTCCCACCTGGTGCAGAAGGGACAACCCAGGGCAAGCGGTGTGACCGGTCGCTCCCTTCACTGAGAGGCAACATCTTCCTTTACCAACACAATTCCTTGCATACACAGCCATTACACACACAGAAATATGACTGTATGCCAAACTGCACGGCCGAACCGGGTTGAGGGCAATCAGTTCTTGCTCCAGCGGTAGCTGGAGTCTTACAAGTGGTGGCAGTTGTGGTACCACCTGCATGCACGTGGCTTCTCTATATACACTTCCCTGGTGCCACAAGTTTGAGCCGGTCCCAACTAACTTGTACGTGGTCAAGAGTGTGTGAGTAGGATCCCATGGCCTGACCATACTGCCCTGCATCCAGATCCCATGGCTCGGTCCACATGAAGCAGCTGGCAGGGTGTGCGCGGTGAGAGAGGCATTCGTCTAATATATCGGGTGAAGGGAATTTTCCATATTAATCCATCTCTAGAACATACTTAGCTCTTCCCCTTTCTGAGCCATGCTTCCTCTGTGCTCTCGTGAGACTTGCCTTTTCCCAGCACACAAGGTCCTTGTTCTGCATCTTCTGCCCTTCTGTGCACCAAGCCTTTATAGTGCATACAAGCTACAAAAAAATGGTGCTCTGGTGCTTCAGTTGGCACGTTGTCCCAAGCTGTTTCCACTTCAGTAGTGATCATCGAGATTTAACGTTCGAAATTTTCTTCCTGGGAAATACAGACAAGAGGCTTGTCAGGAAAAATGAATAGCCATACAAGGAGTTTCACGACACGATGATTTTTAAAGTAATAATTGCTTTTTAATGTTCTTCTTTCTCAGCCACTGAAGAATTTACTATCAACACAATCTTTCAGGCTTTCTTTTAGGGGTTTCTTTTATTAATACAATTCAGATATAACTAAGTTATAAAACAATCCATCATCTTTTGTCAATGGGGTCCTTAAAATACTGTTTCAGGCTGTGCACCTGAGTGGAAGACTACAGTCACCTCTGACGTGTTCAAATACCATCCTTCCCTGAATACCCCATGGGAAAGAACCCAGATTAAGGTCTACCACAGAACCTTTCCTGCTTTCAGATTGTATTTTTTTCACAAGCTGTTCTACTGCTATTGTCCTCAGTTACTGTGACAGACACAGAAGAAAGGGTAACTCTCAGAGAGATTTGTTTAGATATACAGAAGTAGAAGGGACCTTCCTAGACACTAAGTGCCATCCTCTATTGTTACAAGCACTGGATCAGAAATTTGTCTATATGTAAAGTGCAAAGGACCTTAAAATTCAAGGTTTTGTTTTATAAGCATAAAGCAAAAGTGACATCCAGTGGCCCACTAATCCAGGCAGAATGTTTGGAGTACCTATTGCAAAAGATTACCAAAATTTCCACAAGAAATTTTGAGAGGCAATTTCATCTTTTTGCTGACTCCCATGAATTTGCTGTCCAGTATCCTCTTTTATAAAGTTATAATTTGGCTTAAAAAATAAAATCATTGTGCTAGAGTTGCAAACAAGCTTGTTTTGAACATAGAAGTTTCTCAATAACAGTGCAGTGAATGAGAAAACATTTAAAAATTGCGCAAAAGGTCAAGAAGGAGAAAGATTAACTTTTGGGGGAATGGAGTACTTCATTCTTGACACTGAACCCACTGAATGCTTTATAAGTGTTTTCTAAAGTTAGTTTAACATGAGCTGTAGACATTTGTATAGGCAATTTTATAAATGTGAGTAAATAGTGAGCTCGAAAAACATGTGCCTTCTGGCTAAACATTTCCCCGACCATTCTGCAAAGAGGTCCTGATTCCACAGGGTGCTGATCATCTCCTACAATGTGATAAAATCCCATCAGAGAAAAGGTCCTCCCCTGAGGTGTGAATCCATGCAGCTCTCGCTGAGCTAACCAGAAGGTCTGAGCAAAACTGGAATAGCCACTCAAATATAAAACACAGTGATATGAGCAAAACAAACTCCCATGAGAAGGAATGAGTAGCATCAGTAGCCACTACCCTGAAACCAGGGCAGACAGACTGTGACGTTTTGCAGACCCAAACTATTTCATGCTGTGCTCTTGGCCTGCCCTCTTAAGTGAGATTGCGGGGGTCTGCAGGCAAATTTTGAATGAACAAACCTACCCAAATAATTCTGACAATGCATCTCCATCCAGAAATGCTCACAGTCCTTTCTTTTTCCCCTTTTTTTTTTGTAAAGAGAGTATCACTAGTGGGATAGGTGGCTTTCAATTGCTGGACCTCTGCCTTCTTGTAGTAAAGACTAACAATACAGTAAATCCCAGAAGATAAACGGGAGAAAACAAACAAAAAGATGGAGACACACATGAAAGGGAACTGAAGAAATGACAATCAAAACAACAGAAGCAAGAATCATTGCAAAGGAGGGAAGCTCATAGAGTTGGTTTGTCATCTTTCCTGGAGCAAACACTAGTACCAGAAACACTATCTGAATACCACTGCAGATAGACCCTTTGCTTGTAGTAAACAAAGTCAGGAGATAGCCACTTTCGCTCCCTCTCTTTCCCTCTCCTAGAATTCTCTAGTCATCATATTGGAGGCAGTTTCAAAGGCAAATAGATTGTCGTATCAATTTTCACTTGTAATTCAGATTTACCTAAATGAACAGGTCTGTCAGTGTTCAATAACTTTTTAAAAATAGCTCAAGAAAAGTTAGAAAACACTAACTTTTTTGAGCTACTTTGAGGTCAAGAGGCTCTAGGGTATATGCATTTTAAGCAGACTAACAGTCCGAATTTGGAAAGGCTTCTAGTAAAAAAAAAAAAAATCACATGAAAGGAGTCTGGTGAAGAAGTGAGAGAAGTCCCTTCTGAACATTCAAAGAAATATAAATATCTTCCCTTCCAGTTTATGCCTCCTTAGCAGAAACAGTCACCTACAGTCCCAGAAGATTTGGGAAGAAGCTGAACTGATGCTAGTGGCTCCTGTCCTGACTCATGGGATAATAGGAGATGGAGATTGAGATTCTTCTATTGCAGTTATATTTGCTGAACAAGAAGTATATTTGACAAGGGTTTGGTACTTTTCCATTATAAAGAAAAATCACAGTCCCTTCTCTGCTAACACAGTAATCAGGCACCTCGGTAATCAACCTTTTCTTAGATGGACATTCTTGTTTGGGTATCTTACTTTTGCAATACAAAGCTAAAAGAGGAAAGAGAGCTTAACTAGGACACAGCCACCAAACTTGGCAGTGTTCCCTTTGAATATTTTTCTAAGGATTTTGTCCATATGAGTTCTGAGCGCAAATGCCAAATGACATGCATAAGAAAGAGATTGAGCTGATAAAACTGTGCAGCAGTTTTTTCTACTATTTTGACTGCCTGTGGTACACAAGACACATTTTTCACTTGATTAAAATGGAAGAGAAGTAAAAATAGGCACTAATCTTCCTTTTTAATTAAACCGATCAGAATAAATCATCCATATGTTTGTCTTTTCATGTCGTATTTCACTAGCCAAATGGGATCTCAGAAGCACTGTGTTGCAATATGCAATATCTTTAATGCAGTAGCAGTTTTTCTGCAGGTATCTCCTCATTCTATCTGGCCGCCTTATTGTTAATAGCCTCCTCTGCCCAGGCAGCTGCGCCTCTGAGAGAAGAACAACATGTTCCCTCCAGTACAGAGCGTGGAGTTATCTCATGTCCAACGAGAGATAAAATGCAAGCTGCTCAAAAGGAACTTCCAAATCGCCCTGTAAAAGGAAACTGCAGAGAGACAAGCTGCTGGCAAGACGAGAGATCAAAGGGTTATGTTAAGGACTTACTGACCATATTTCTCTTTCATCAGGCTGGATCATGCAACCTGCCAGGTGCAGGATACTTGCCGTTTCTAAGGGGTGAACGAGTATTACAGATACGTGAAGAGTGAATATCTTCGTTTGAACGACACAGAAAGGAAAGTGGTTTTGCATTGAGCTCAGGAGGAGCAGAGAACAGGTGGCAGATGGAGATATTTCAGAGAGCTTCCTTGACACTTTGTGGCGTGCCAGGGAAAACGATTTAAGCTTCATTGTTGGTGGATATTTCACTTCCCTATTTACTTATGTTTACTAAAAAAGGGAGAGGGGGAACTTTTTAAGCTGAAGCATTCCTGCAGTAAATTCAGTTAAGGAAAGCAAGAATATGGAGGTCATTGAGCAAGACTGCTTGTTCTCCTATCTGTTTCTAGATGGCTCGCTACAGATATTTGTATACCTGTTCTTAAAATCCTTTAGAGTAGGGGATGCCATAGCCTCACAGAGCCGCTAGCTCAGCCCTGAATTTCACCCCCCTGTATCTTCTGTTTCTGTTGTAAGTTAACATAACTCTGCCTTTACCTTCAAAAGTTGCATTTTACGAACTTCTTCACATACTGTTGATCTTCCACGAGTTCTTTCTAGTTTTGACACGTGGTGGCCGAAACTGGCTGCTGGGGGCTGCAGGGACTGGTGTTGGTGGGGGCTGCCCAGAGCTCGTCCCCCCACCCCGAGGACGCAGGGTCCCGGGGGCAGCCCCAGCCCTGGGGGGCACCGGGCACCGCCGCGGGTCGGGGCCGGGGCCAAGGCCAGGGTGAGAAGGCAACTCACCCCACGTTAAAACAGCCAGACAGCTTACGCTGGATGCCTAGCCTTCAGCGGGCTAAATGTCAATGAGATTAATCCATCACAACCATCCTAAGGTTATTCTGCCGAATGCTTCGGGATGCATTTTATCAGGCTCAGTTTTCACTAGCTGCTTCAACGTTCTTAAACTTGCTTCAGTCCTAAGCACTTGCGTTTCCCTGATTCCTCCCCTTTGTCGCTGGCGATATTGGTGGCAGCCGTGTGGCAGCAGATGGCCTTTGCAGAGAGTGGTGCAGCAAAAACACATTGCACCGTTTGGCCTTCTCAGCATCAGCTGTTTATATTTTTCCTCCCCCCTGAGCAGCAGACCAAAGCTTTCGCAGCCTTCCTCTTACTATGAGGGTAATTGCAGAAGGATTTCCTGTTACCCTTTACAGCCTTTCTGCTTTTCTTCCCCCCCCCCCCGCCAATACTGTGCTACTTTTTTACTTAATCAGCCATGCAGATTTTTTTAATAGTCTTCTGCAGCTGGATGGGTAGCCGAGCGCTCTTCAGCGGTGGCTTGCTCTTCCACAGTCCATTTTCCCAACTTACTCGTTCCCCTGTGACTCTGCCTATCCTTCTCTGAGGTTGTTGAAATCTCCTTTTTTGAATAACTTTATTGCCTCATATGGTTCCTCTTTTCACAAAACAGGGAACTGCATCACTTCAGAAAGAGAAGGCTGTCCCCGTCATGATCTCTGAACTTGCTGAATAATTAATCCTGTTGTATTATTTTCCCAAGTACTGAGAGTACTTCATTACCGCCAAGTCTTGTCCTTTGGATGTAGAAATATAAAAGCACTCGGAAATCAAAATAAACATTGTGTCATGTTTTTATGTGCTAGAACAGTAGCTCACAGATGTGTTACAAAGAGGACAGAAAAAAAATCAGTATTTCTATTTTTAAAAAATATAAGTCACCCTGATACAGTTCTAAGATTAAGATAAAATACAAATTTAGGTCCTGCACTCTAATTGTGCAATCTGTTGGAAACATGAAAATACTATTCAGCCTTTAAAGAAGGCTGTTTGTACTTTATTTAACTTTGATTTACTTCAAAATTAGATGATAATTTAAATCTATAGGATCTCAACTACAGTCCAATGAAACCAGTGAAGAACATGTACTCAATGAAGAATTCTTGTGCTCATTGGTGGGTTTTAGCTAAGGCTGAAAGTATGAAGCAAAATGATATGTAAGGTGTTCAGTATTTTAAGCTACATCTCAATAATCAAAATGGGACAGACAATATTATTTTTTCTTTATATTAGTAGTATTACTATCATGTTTATGATTGCCACCTCTTCTTCTGCTGGTTTTATAAGAAGCATAGTGTGTTCTTAATAATACCATTATTAATGCTATAACATACGCTTCTTGAGCAGGGAACCTGTAGAATGCAGACTGTCTAGAATAACCCTCTACATACAAATGATAGTGTTTTAGCTGTTGCTTTAGCTTTACTGTCTTTCTGAGTAGCCCATACTGTTAAAAAAGCTTAGCTAACAAATAAAAAATTATGATAGAAAATAAACTACCAATTTCCTAACAAACTGAAATTAAGAGCAGGTGTCATTTTAATGCAAAGCTTTTTATTACAAAAATTGCATAAAATATAACGATGTATATAGCTTTTCTTAGCTCTTCAAAATCAAAATATTGATGCGGTTCATAGTTCAGAGCTATGAAAACATGAAAAAATGGAGGAAGTAAGGTGCTCTTATGTCTTATTTATTTTCCTCTCTTCATGCATAAAGTGGAAAATACATGAAAAGATGTTCAGAAAGGAGACGAAACACTATATTTGTCTCCTGCTCTTCATTTTCTCAGGAGAAAAATAATGAGAAGCAAGAAGTAGATTAACATGCCCAAAACTCTATACAAGTTTTTGGTGAATATTTCAAAGTGAAAAAACATGTTTTTCAAAATTGATATTTTGATGAAAATGAAAATGTATCAACACTTTCATGAAAATAAAAATTTTGAAATTAAAAAAATCACCAAAACCAAAAATATTTTTAATATTACATCTTAGTATCCATTGACTTGCAACGAGAGCAGTAGGTATTTCCAGATTTTTGTTTGTTTATGTCAGGGAGTACCTTGCACATGGAACTTGTGCCATTTTGGACAAAGTGGGACAAAGTGTGGTCCTCATAAAAAATGTTTTGTCCATCATTTGAGATAGACACGGTATTAATAAAGGAGAAATAACAGGCTGACAACTGTATATGAGGAGATCATGTTTAAAGCACTTAGAGATTCGAGTGTAGTCTGAACTTTTGTATTGATTTCGTGAAACCAACTGCCTCTACTGTCAGCTCTGAACTCTACTGTATGGTGTTACACTCACGTGTCATTAGTACAGCATAATAGGAGCAAGAGTTGGTGTGCAATGTAGTCCTCGGCAAGGTAGGCATATACATCCAAACTAATTGCCTAGACTTTCTTTTTAGCCAACAGGGGAGAAATGTCCTCTTTCTAGCCTGCAATTTCCACCCAAAAGTAAACATCTAACTTAGGTCACATAAACTGTGCCTTAAAAATGCTTATTGCTCTCCACTTACTATAAATGGACTAAATCAGATGTAGCTATCTATACTAGAGACATCTAATGTTAGGTAAAATGAATCCAACCTTTGGAGCCTCAAAGACATACAAGGCTTTACAGTTGAAGTTTATTATTAGCAGCTGCTTGAACCCTCAGGGCTGGACCATCAGGATACATCAGGGTACAGTTAGAATAGAATAACACCACTTCTCCCCCACACTTTTTTTTTAAATCGTGTACTTTCAGCAATTGCCTATGATGACTTAATTACAGAAATGCAGGTGATCGCGATGGATCAAGCTGTAGCAAATCAGTTGTCAGCAATGATCAAAACCCTAATAAAAGAAAACATGACTGTGCCACTGTGACTCATATCTGAATGTGTATTCAGTTTTAGTGAACAGTGGTAGAAATGTCTTAGAGATGAGCATCAGATATGGAGCAGCTCCCTTATGAGAAGATGCTAAGGGCAGAATTTTTCGACTTAGGAAAGAAGTGTGTGAGGAAGACATGCCAGGGAACTACAAAAATTGCCACTGGAATCAAGAAGCTGAATAGAATTACAATTCATTATTTCTAACAATATAAATCCAAGGGGACACCCAATGAAATTGATAGATAGCAAGCTGAAAACCAGTTGAGTTTCCTTTTTTTTTTTACTTAAAGCTGGAGTAACTAAACTGTGGAATTTGTACTTAAAAGTACAAATGAGTTAAAAAACAAAGGCGAGATAAATTCATGTAGTTTAGATCTGAAGCTGCCTGTTAAACAGGATAATGTGTGTGCAGTTAATATTGCAAGAACAGCTAACTGTTAGATGTTCACTGGACAGGTCAGGAAAGGGAGTAAATTGGTCTGTTCATGCCTCTTCTTCCAATGTTTTTTTTGTCCTGAGCAGCCACTGTTGGAAATAGGATACCAAGATGCTAAAATAGCTATATGGGTGAGTTGAAAAGAAGAAATAAAATACATCAGTTTAAACCATTATAGAAAAAACACATTTGTATTGTCATCACAGTAAGAGTGCTCACACAGTTCAGCTGACAAGCAGTCAGCTCTGAGTCATGAACCTTGGCAACTTTTGATCATCATCGCATATCCTTCATTATTGATCATGGTTAGCTTAGTGGAAGAAAGGATAAATTTAAGTTCTCAAAGTTAAACTTGGTTCCTCATCTACATTTATAGTAAAAAAAAATCAAAACTAATTCAATGAAACAGACTGGATTCTGATTAAATAATGTCATGAAACACCAGACAGCCTGAAACAGCATTTCCCAGAGTTGTATTCTCCTCCAGTCCTGGTAGAGACTAAATCTGCCTATGTAATGTATCACAATTAAATCCATGTCTGTTAATCATTGCAGCAAAAATACTCAGTCAGTGGTAAATATTAGGCTAAAGGGTAGGACGCTGACAGTTGCTGTTGTGGGTTTGCTAAAGTCCAAAAGCAGGAAATCGCCAGACCGCCCTTCTTTCACATCTCTCCCATGCACAAGGGACAGAAAAGAGGTATCCTTTTCCCACGGAAAAAAACCTTAAATTCTAAACTACCTCCTACAGTTTCCTGTGAGTTGAAACGCCGCTTGCATCCTGACCAGCTCTTAGCTCCTTGCAGTTATCCACTGTCAACTCAGAAATCTGCAGCACATTAAAAAAGCACAAGTTGAGGACAGCCCAAAATAAAGTGAATTAAAATGATGATAAATATCACAAGGAATATCGTTTTAATTCAATAAGGCCCTTCCTTTTTAATCAGTGCTGGAGCAGAGTTTCCATTCTGACATGCCAGAGAAACAGAAAAAAAGGAAAGGTCAGGGAGAGCTTATGTTAAAATACAGAGCACCTTGGTCTGAGCATTTATGGTCTTCTCTTGCAAACCTAACTCTGCAAACTGCATGTGAGCGTAACATGTGGTTTGAGAAAAGAAGCAGAATAAAAATAAAAATACAAATGTGCCAGATCAGTCAGGCTCTATTTGAGGAAGTAATGCACGCGGAGGCCGCAGCAGAGGGTACCTCCCAGAAATAGCCCGCCACCCACAGCATTGGGCAACTTTTGTTTTTTTTTAACATGCAGCAAAGTGGTGCTTAGCTACTGTTAGCACCAGTTAATTGCACCACATGTAACCTCGCTGAAAGCTGAAAACCAACTAAGAGATGACGGCATTTCGCTCCCTCTGCAGAAGTGTGTCTGCCTAACTCTGCACAGAGCCCTATCAGACCGGCAGTGAGTCCTGCACTTTATAGGCCTGCTCCCCCCCCCCCCCCCCCCGAAGCGAATGGAAAAGTTGATTTGCTTGAGAGCTGTTCATGTTATCCATTTTACCTGTTTCACACTGTCCATGCTTCTGTAATTACACCTTCATTGTTTTGGTTTCATGTCTCTTATTTTCTCTCCCATCAAATAATTCACTTTTTGTTCATTTTTATTCACAATTGCCAAAATGGAACAAACAAGCAAAATGGTCAGGTGACAAAACTCAACATCCGACTGTCACTTTCAGACAATGCTGAAGCAATGATCACAGCTAGTAAATGAGCATGTTACATCATTTTTGATGTGGCTACTGTCATAGGAAGTTTTGCACTGGGATTACATCAAAAACGGTTCTTGTTTTCTACACATACCACATCAACTATTTTCCTGCTGCCTCTGAACTGTCATGCCAGCAAAATGGGCTGACAGCAAGGCACATTATCTGATGTTTCCTCTCCTGTTTTCAGGATATTCGTTTGTGATTTTCAGTGGCCTTATTCCTGCGAGACCACAGCTTCCCATGGCCGCTTCAGAAACAGCTCATCTGCTCTTGCTCTCTTGCTTGGGGAGCAGGGATGGTGGCAGGAAGCCACAACTGCTCTCTGTGTTTATCTCTCCCCATCTCACAGCCCTGACAGAGCAAGTCTATTTGGATAGCAAGAAGCTGTGGTAACTAGGCAGCCACAAAATACTAAAAGGGACATTTCCCAGCTACTTGCACTTCTAAGAGCAAGTGAAAAACAAGTTCTTTTTAACAAAACAAGTATATATTTTCATGAGAATGAAGTGAGAAAAACGAATAGCAGCTTTTGTGTAGGTGCATTTACTTACATAATCTTCAACAAAATCTTTGTGCTTTAGAACAAATTCTGCTTCTCCCTAATGATTAGTTTCACTGACAAGGAAATTAGTAATACCTTAAAATCCCGTTACAATCTCTATATAATTCATTTTGAGCCTTTATGTGGCTAACTCAGAGCCATGCACAGATCATCTCCCTTCTTTTTCTAGAAAGTAGCTCCCATTTCCTTAAGGAATAACAAAATGACTGCCTCTATGAAGCAGCCAGAGCCACTTAATCCCTTCCTGGCATGTTTAACACCTCCCCTCGGGAAGAGGTGTTTTAAGCAAATACTGCCAGCTAGTTACAGGAAAGAGGCTCCTAATGCAACCTGCAAATCTAGACCTCAGCGTTCCCAAAGGATGCAGTGCGCAGGCCTAGGATTTCAGTTCAACATAATCTGCCAGGTCAGGAGCAGATTCAAAGTTCAGCTCTAGACCAGAATTCATCCCAGATCTGCAGGTGTTCAGGGCAGACCTGTATTCGCAGACCATTTCTGTTATTTTAATTTCTTAAGCAAGTAATTGACTGCAACAATTTCCAAGTAAGACAGTAACAAAATTGTCATGTGACTGCTGGCAGCAAAGTTATTCTTCTATTTCCAGATGGGTTACTGGAAGCAAACATGAAGTTTTACATCAGTGGTGCTCCTGAAAACTAAGATCTGATCCTACAAACATCTCTAACTGCCCCATAGAGAGAGGTTGACTTCAGAGGGGTTCTGCGTACAGACAGCTTGAGGGCTTGACAAAATCAAAATCCAATTTTTATGTCCCCCAAATCATTATCTCCAGTGGGCTTACATTATAAGCAATGAGAAGTACATTTTAAATAAGAAGTGGGTATGCCTACATTCCTCAGCTAACTCAGAAAGGGAAATTTTGCCTTCTGTGTGTACCACTGTCTTGCGGACATCTCGTGGACACTGTGCCCCAAACAGGCCAGCGACCAGGCTCCCTCTCCCTGCACCATCTCTGGGGCTGCTCTGAGAAGTTATTTGTGCATACTTAGGTTTTCCAACTAGTAAGCGAGATTTCCTGATACATTCTGGCTGCCTTTTACCACTTCAGTGATGCAGAGCAGTCATAAAGTTTAATTGCCCAATTAAACAGGCTTTAGAGCTGTTTTGCATTGCCGGAGCGCCACAAAGCAGATTGAAAAAACTAGTGAATCTGGCCAATATTTTCTTTTCGTGAGGAAAATGTAAAAATCAAGACCTGAAGTAACTTAAATACAGAGGTAGCTATAGCTTGTACTAGAACATTTGTATTTCCAGTGCTCTGGAATGAGTTAAAAGCAAGGTGCTCTAAATCCTCCTATTCCAGTTACAGCAAGGCAGAGGGATAGCAAGGGGTGTGCAAGCAAAACCACTCCCTGTCCTCCCCGGCCTAATCAGGCTGCGTGATGGCGAGAGCAGCCGTGGCTTCCTGCCACTCTCCTTGGACAGTAGAAACAACTTCTTAAGAAACAGGAAAAGACAAAAAAGCACACAGGTGGCAATCACAATTTTCCAGCAGAGGCATCTAAAGCTTAACAGGGTGTGGGGTGCAAGGAATGGGGCAATAAATTAGGACGCAGATGACCTGAGCTCCCAGCTGTGCTGCTTGCTGCTGCAGCTGTTTGTCCTCTAGCAGGTCCCTTCCGCAGCTCTGCAGCTTTTCTCCCCACCCACCGTTGTGGGTTCCTGTTATTTTTTCAGAGCGGTTTGGTTGTGGGGGTGATGCTGCCTGCGTGTTGCTGAGGTGAGGAGCACAATGAGCTCCTAAGGATGGTGGAGGCCTCTAGAGACAATTTGAATGCAAATAAATACTCGCTGTAATTATCTAGGCACCGGTAGGCGTCTCAGTAAAGTGGATTCATTTTCAAGAAAGCTGCCAGATTACTTTCAGGTTAATATTTTTTAATGAGCAAAGCAGACTGCTGACAACATAAAATATTGGCTATAACAGTGTTTCTCAAACTGTCAGATGTAACTACCAGAGGAGTCATAAGAGAGTTCAGAAGGACCAAAGCTCACAAAAAGTTAGTCAGTTCACAATATTTTTGTACTAAAATGCCAGCGATTTAAGGCAGTATGTATTTCTGTTGATAGGTAGGTGGTATCCAGGCTTTGCAGGATTTTCATGAGAATGGACAAATCGAAAAGAAATTCACACTTGCAAAAAAAATAAAAAAATTGTAAAACACTCTACTGGAGCAATAAGAATGATGAAAACACAAATGTGGAACGTAATTTATTAAAAGCATCTGAACATTGTACCAAACTCTAATTTACTTACAATCTTTACGAAGACTTTGAAATGCTGCGGCGTTTTGTAAGATTCACGAGCAGCACAATGAGCTTTTGTTACAAGTCTTTCGGGTCCTGGAGGGCACCAAAAAGCCTTTTTGGTGGTGCACAGCCAGGCCTGGTGCCTTCCCGGCACCCATGGGTGCAGGGCAGCGCCGCAGCCCAGCCTGGCCCTCGGTCCCAGTCTGAGCTGGCCCTGCCTCTGGATGGACCCCAGACCTGCCTGGTTGCTTGCTGCATCCGAGGCTTCACCCCTTTTCCAGCTTGCAGCGGTACGGACCCAGCACGCTTCCCACCTCCCTATCCCAAATGAAGGCACAGCTATGTATGCCTGTGCCCTATCCCCCCGCTCCCGCTGCGGCCCTGACTGCCCATGCGCGCTCACATCAGCACCCAGCCGCTTCCCACGCTGTCACCACACTCCCACAAACTACCAAGAGACAAAGCCATAAGGAATAAGAAAGAAGGAGTGAGCAGAAGGAATAGCAGCAAGGGGAGAGGTGGAAGGACTACATTTGCAGAGTGGGAAAGAGCTGATGAGATTGTTGGTTAAAAACAACATCCTACTCTGGTTTTTGGTTATTTTGCATTCGACAAGCACTTCAGGAGTAAATACATCTATAGGATCCTGGCTAGATGACAGAAGTTGCAAAGGTCAGACTTGGAATATAATTTTCCCAGCATTCAGGCTGTTTCAATGGTTTCACTTCATCCTATTAGATTGTGCTTTCCACAAACATGGCATAATGATTTAGTTGGAAGTTACCTCTAATTTTATTAGAATTTAAAATGACTTTAAAAGGAATCTAAAATAGTTCATTTTTAAGCTAAAGAGTGGGAAGTGCTGAATAGGACTGCTAAAGAACATGGAGACATTCAATTTAGATAAACTGATTTAAAATCTAGCTCAAATTAGAAGGGACTGGAGGTATAATCATTACTAGATAGTTATGCAAGAGCCATATGTGAAATCATGAGTTGGTCCTTATCGTCTAGTTCAAACGACATGAGCTGGTACTGCAAAGATGCAAGACCTCTGCCTACTCTTTCCCCTTGAAAGCTAATGCAGGAATAGCACAAAGAAAATGAATTTCTGGATTACTTACTCAGAACTGCAAAGTATCTTGATATTTGGGAAAGAACAAGTAAATATATTGTTCAGAGCAGAGCTACATTGTTTAGACTTGAGCTACCCCTCCAACAGTTGTCACCTCACTGCTTAGGGAGAGATGCCATCAAAATTTGAAATGTCAGCGAAGCAGATATTTTAACAGCTTAAACAAGGGAACCAGAGACTCTCGATATAAGGTGGGTTGGCAAGTCTAAACAGAGAGGTTTGGACTGACACTGCTTTATAGAAAACAAGATTTCCGTTGCTAGAGTTTCCAAATGGGCACATTTTGCAAGCCATCAATAAAGGCGCTGAATTAAAATTAAATCTGGAAGGCTGACGGGGCTGTGCAGCTTCTGAAAACGGCCTCGATGGTGCTGAAGGCAAGGGTTCTGCATGTGTTCAGTCATCGCTGCTGCTCTGTTTGCTTGAGTCTCTGTATTCAGAGGACTAGATAGCTGCATAAAGGAAATTCAGGCATGCACAGACTGAGAGCACACAGAGGCAAGATGGTCTTTTCTTCCTTTTTCCACAAAAAGTGTTTCAACCCTTTTGCTGTCGAAAGGCAAATATCCTGTCCATTTCACAGGAGACACAACTAACTGTACAAAATGGTGAATCAATATATTGAATTTTAGTATGTTACTGAAACATGCTTAAAAAAACTGTATGCATGATGTTTTAAAAATAAATACCACGTGGAAAATCTCAAGAGTTCTATTACTTTTTAATTAAGAAGGGATAACTGGCAAATACATTAAAAATAAATTCCAACACTTTTGAAATCTGATGCTGTCTGTGGCTATAAAATATTGATATCAGCTCTGTGTTCTGATATCAACCCTATGACATCACAAAAATACATAACTGTCATTAAACTCTGATTTTTAGGACAATGGAAAATTGTGAAGAGTTATGTTGATGGCTTATCTATTTCTGTGCTTCAAGAGGATTTTTAATAAAGCCTGAAAGGCAAAATATCATTGGCCATAGAATGGAATTATATGGGGCTTTTTTGTTAGAATACTTTACCTCTTAAAATAAATGACTGAAAACTGCACAATAAACAAACCTGAATAGCTTTTAATTCCAGTCTCCAAAAAAAAAAGGAAAAAAAGAAAAAACATTTATATAAGAACAGTAATTCAGAGTATCACATATAAAAGTATCTTTAAATCAAATGGAATACATTCTTTCAGTCCTTAATACTCTACTGTTATTTGTTCCAAGTCACAGCCCTGATGTATCTGTGAGATACCTGACCTATTTGCTTTCAGGCCCTACCAAATCATGGATTTGCTAGAACTGAGAGGGCTACTCCACTTGATACAGACGGCATGCTGGATATAAAGTAAATGTTCCAAGATCTTCAGTGATAATGAACATAAGTCCTATTTTCAAGTTACAGATACTTTAAAAAGTCTAATCTAATTAACTTTCAATTAGACTAAGAATCTATGCCATTCTGCAAATGGAACTCGGGTTTCTAATTTACTTAAGGACATGATTTTTGTATTTCATTGGGAGTTAGACACCTAAATATCAGATAAGTCTTAAGCACTTTTGAAAATATAACCATAATTCTTTTCCTGGGGTTCATTTCTCAGGTAACTACTGACTTCTGTGCAGTATACAATCGCCATAGTTTGTATTTCAATACTTATATTTCTCTTCCAACTCCACCACTTGACTAGACCTCGCAACCTTGCCTTGACAATATCCTCTACTAAGTAAGACTCCATGCAACACTCATCAGTGGGAGGACTATTGCTAATTGTTCTGAATAATATTTTTGTTTGATTCTATATGGTTGATATACCATACTTTTATGCCTTGTGAAGAAAAAGTGCCAAACTTAGGGATTCCCATGGAGCCTACAGCAGCACCTGACCTCTGGAAGTGAAACAATGTCTAAGAAACCTATTACTGCATGAAGGGTTATGTACAAAGCATGTATATCTCATACTGCAAGAGGGGCCTGTGCTAATTCAATCCCTAAATTCAGTAACTAGAGGAAAATCCCATTTAATTTGTTTTACAGTTTGAAATGCATACGGGTCTCCTTGTTTATAGGGGAACTGCTATTTCTGTGTTGCTGTGCTCAGTGATTTTTTTTTTCCGTTTCAATTTTTCCCTGTATTGAGATATTATACTTTTTCCTTGTTTTTGATTGCTTTAAAATGATACAAGTCATTTTGATTTTTAAAAATGCATATTTCCCTTTTCTTGTGATTCACAGATACAATGCAATGCATCATTTCTATGATATCTAGTTTCCAGGCAATATCATGGACTTTCTAAGGTTTTTAATAGCTTGAGACTTTTGCTATCAGTGAAAATAGAGATGTTTTTATCTGCTCTGTATTTTTTTTGAATCTCCATAGCTCTACTGAGAAGTCTTAACTCTTAAAGAGTACTTTTATAAAACCAAACACTGAGCAAGAATACAATAAAACAGAATTTCAGCAAAACTGAAATTCTGATGGAATCTACATGTAAATAAGAGGCCACGCTGGATCTGTGTTGAAGAAGGGTTTACAATTTAGGTATGATTCTTCATAGGGAATGGATGAAAAGAGTTCAGGCATCATTTAAACTATGTTATGAATGTCACCAAAACAATTCCTCTTGCATCTTAACCTGCTAATCACAATATATATGTCACCATATCCAACACCTACATTAGATTCTGGAAGTACTGTTTTCTAAAAATGCTAAGAAGCTATAGATAGAATCATCAAAATAAAAATAAATAAAAATCTGGGGTCTAAAGCTCATATGAAAATAGGACACTCAGAAGAGTTGTGCTGAATTAAGACATTATAGATCATTGTGATGTGCTGCTGGAGGTTACTGCGTGAGCAGTAGAGCTAGTAAGGTCTTTAACCTAAGCTGTGAACTTTGTACTGAAATACTCAGGCATTCACACATGGTCTGTTCTGCTTGCCAGTCCGTCAGAGAACTGACCTCCACCAGATAGGCAATAGTTTTGTAAAGCGGCTGCAGTACAGCTGAGTAAGTATAAATGAAAATCTACAAAACAGGACATGTCAAGGGACCCTGAGATTTCTACAAGCTTTGAGGAAGCAGCTTTATGCATCTACTTCATGGTAAAGAAAAAATGTACTTTCTGGGTTTACAGCAGAACTAAAGCTGAGGTAGCACTCCTTTAGCTTTAGAGGATGAGAAGGTCAGTTTTGCTAATGTCAAAGTTGTCTTTCTATCTGTTTCATAGAAAAGGAGAAAGAGAGATAATTCCCAGTTGCAACCCGTAAAATTCTTTCAGTAAGAGGCTATTGTTTTCCTCTTACTTTCTTCTATCATTGGTCAGCTTCTGTGCTATGTCTTATCTTCCTCAGACTCTAAACTCTTCTGAACAAGGATTGTGACTTCCTATGCAATTTTATAACATGTAACAAAAACTGGTCATAATCCTCACTAAAACCTTTGGATGCTACTGCAGTAAAAATGAAAAGAAGCAACACCGTGTACAAGAGCAGCCAAGGAGCATCCCGATGATGTAATTACAGTTATATTTCTATTGCAAGGACAATGAACTAGTTGATAAGCCTTAAATTTGTATGAATGTTCCAGTCCATCATCATCTACCATGTACATAATTCTTTTACTTTGTGTGTGAAACCTTCTCCAGAAGAACAAAATACCTCACTAAATGTGAACTTTATCTGCATAAATAAAACCATCTGGTTTGCTGTCTAGCCATCTGGTTTGTCTAAAGTTTATGGTCTCCTGAGCGTTATTCACAGGCCCACATATATATTTTAATACGTGTGTTGTAATACTGCATGTGTTTGTGTTTCTGTGAACTGTTTGTAATTCTACCAGTGGATAGATATTACAGGCTGGATTCCCTTGGGACCAGCTAAGGAGAGAACTACAGAAGAGCCATTAGGAGATACCAAATTCTAAGACTTCTCTGCTCTTCATGACTGTCCCTGAACAAAGTGTTTTAGTAGGGTGGACAGACTACTTTAAACTACATGAGCTATTAACATACAATATATTGGGGACTGACTGACCTCTGTCTCAGTTCAAGGGCTACAGTTGGTAACAAGTAACAACCACTGGGACAACGCTACACCAGACAGGGACTTTACTGCATTTGACAACTCCAAAATTCCTGGCATTATGTAGTGTCCAGATAACCTATCACTATTTAGCCCTGTGTGAAAAAAATGTGTTAGTATTTTTCCTTAGTATTAAAAGCTGAACAGTCACTACATTTCTGCTAACTCACTCTCTTTGCTTCATAAACACAAGATTTTCCATCAGGAGCCCTTACAATGCCTTGCCAGAAGGGTTTGTTCTCCTTTAGAGTTCAACTGCTCCAGTTTCTGGAGAAAATATCTCAGTTCCCTGGTAGGTCACTAAGCATACAACAGTTCATAAGCTTTGATACTTCTGCCTTATCTGCCCTCTTACCACAGGCAATGGAAAATGTTTCGCTTGAAACAACAAACAGATTCAAAATCAGAAATAGAAATGACCTAAGTAGAGATTAATATAACTTAACAGAACCTACCTCTTTCTGTTTTAAATAGTGATTGATGTTTCAGCACATGAAGTGTGTGCATAATTAATAGTCTATTTACGCAGTCAGTAGTAGAAATCACAGCTTGTCATGTTAGAAGATAGCAGGTTTTTTGTATGCATTACATCAAAAGGGAGATTTAAAGGGAAATGCAGATCTACAGATCATAGAGGGCTAAACAGTATTTGCAATCTGGACATAGCTAAATCAGCTGGGGCAAGAAATGTATCCAAAATAGGTCTCCATTTCTATTCACTCCTCCCCAAATTTCTTTCACATTGAAAAGTGGAAAGGATCCAAACAGACCTGTGGAAGCTAAGACCCAGGACAGTTCCTCTCCCTGCAGAAGAGCTGAGAGAGGGCAGCTGGATCCCACTGGACCCTGCTGTGTTTAGTTTCTAAAAAAGGGAACTAAAATGAGAAGCAGCCTCCAGGGGCAGCAGACTACAGCAGGAAGCTTTGTGATGCAACTCTGCTCTAAAAAAAATAAATTGTTTCATGTATGCAATTCTGTTTACTTGTTAGCTTATTTGTGTAGCCTGGAGGTACTGGGTTGCTTCCCAGTCAGCTTCTTATAACTTTAATTCCTGTTGATATTTAAAAGTGTGAGAGTGTGTATGAGCTCACGCACACATACTTCAGAACAGTTTCTGTTGGTATATAGTAAAAGCCTTTAAAGTAATTCTGATTTACTGTCAACTAAATTTCACTAAAGCCTTGTTCACTGTAACAGAGGTCATATATAGATAAAGCCATATTCCAAGTCTAAAGCCTTGATTTTAGATTTTTGCCTTTAATGTAGGGAGAGATTCTAAAATGAGCAGCTAATAAACACTTTCCAGCTAAACCATGTTAATTGAATATATGCATTTCCAGCCTGTTGTAAACAGGGTGCCTGTTGTAAATTTGGGTCACAACATTTTATCAGATTCTAGTAACAAATTAGGTAACACTGCTAAAACAACAAGCAGTAATTCATGTTGCCTTAATGATTGTCTATATGTTTAGATCAAAGGTGGGGGTTTGTACTTCTTTTGTCTATTGGCTGAAAGAGCTATCCTATTCAGTCAAAACTAAAGTAAAAAAAATTAACTGTGATTTTTACCAAGTAGTAAGGCTAAGAATGGGTCCTGAGTGATCTACTTTATTACAAATTACTTGCATACAATAAGTTGGAGTACTTGTGAATACGTTTATCAATTTCTACATTACCAGTTGGCATGTGTCTTCAGTTTCAATGTGACATAAACCTTTACAGTCTGTGAATGGGAGTTGGTATTCACAGCAAGCAGGATAATCCATATCCTTATGTTCCAGCACTTAGGTTATATAGCTTTCTTAGAGAAGGATAATAAATGAAAAATTTTGCTTTAGACTTTAAATATTTCCTTAGAAAAGATTATTTATTAATCTGAAAATCTTGTGTGATCCTTATTTGTTTTCAGAACAAAATTTTCAAGAGCTGGGAAGATTTGTTTTCTGGCATGCATCAAACATTTTTCCATTGGTCACAGCATTCTTGCACTAATTGAGTTTAGAAAACTCTTCAGCTGCTGCCTGGATGAATACAATCTGTGAACAGGAAGCATCAGAAATAATGGGATCCATTAGCTAATTACACTTTATCATCAAAGATGCATCAATAGCAAAATATAACACGAGAACTATGTTCTGCTATCCCAGCTCTTACAGACCTTAAGAGTTGCCATAAAAAAGCATATTAGTAACTTCTTTCCTGAAATATTTCATACTGCTCAGTGAAGGAGCCCACTGATTTTCAAAATGTATAAATCTGAACAAAACAGGAACCTTCTGAGGCCTGTAGTGATGATTTTGCTGTCTGAAGTAAAAACTTCGGGGAATTTGTTTTGCTTATTTCAATACTTCTCATGCATGAAATATCAACAAATATTTCACTGGTTAAAATTATCCATTCTGCTAAAAAATCCTACAATATACAATTCAATAGCAAACTGTGACCTACTGAGAGCTGGCATTGAACTTTTTATGGGATCATGGACTAGGCTGAAGAAGTATTTCTTGGTATTTTCTCTAAATGTCCTTTTACTTTTAGAACAATCTTTTTTATGTTATATAACAACATATATAGGAATAACTGACCATAGTTTGGCATAGTTCTCACCTTTCTATTAATATTTTAGATATTACATGAGAAAGATAGAGATAAAAGAAATTTCTTTCACTAATTTTCCATGGGGAGTATTTCCTCTCTTTTAAATAGGAGGAAATTTAAAATCATATTACAGCTGGCCTTACTAACATATTGACCTTGACTCTTTGTTGTCTTAAACTCTCAGTAGTTACATATTTCTGTGTAAGTGGAAGCTAAAGTGCTGTTCTCCTGGAATGTTTACCTTTTGAACTTCATGTGAATCTAATTTATAAAAGATGACAAAGTCCAAGTGGAGAACCAACATCACGATTTCACCGAAAAGTCGAGCCACTTACTATTTTAAATGCCAAACTCTGTAACTTGGATATGAATACAGGGTCTGCTAATCCCAGAAAAAAAGAGAAAATCTTCAATAGGTTTGATTCCTGAGTGTCTCTGCATGTGGACACCAAATAAAATCTCCATTAGCATTCAAGTAATTCAAGAGCATGAATTTAAAATGCACTAGTTATGCTACTTTGTCCCAATAGTATTGGTGGGCAATTGATTGATACCAAAGTATTTGTACTGCAGTTTTCCCTAGACTCAACGCTGGCAAATTTCCAAATGCCATCCAAACAGATGTAAGGCTCAGCCTAGCTCACTAAGACTCTGCTTGGTCGACCTCTGCCATTCCCTTCCTTTCCTCCTCCCCTTGGAGCCACATTACCTACACAGGATTTGGGCTTCAGTAGTGTAGAGAGACCACTGGAGACAAGTTATATTCCCCTGCATTGCTATATTCTGCTGGCAGCTCTTTTCAGCAAACCGTCAGAGCAGAAATGAACACACCTGGTTCGTGGGAGGAGAGCAGGTCTCAGCAACATACACTATAGCCTGCAATGAGGTCAAAGCAGCCCAAGCAGAGGAGGTCAGCAAGTGAGAGACTGAGACTCTCAATTCCTGAAAACCTCACTAAACTGCTATTTAAAAGATTTAGTAGTAGAAAAATACTTGTGGGTATAAAGATACTAAACATATCATCTGTTAGGACAATTCAGAATCACTGTGAAATCAGGGACTTCAAGGAGTTAAGCCAAATCCAAATATTTTTTCTCCTGTTAGGAAATAATAAAAATGCCTTGACAAGATGGGTTCAAACCATTTCTCTAGAAATGCTTCTTCTGGTAAGAGTACCTTACCAGCAAACACACCTTAATTTCTATGGGCCTGACTATTCACCATTTTGCATACTATGTACCTATCTCTTCACATTTGTGCAAAGTAAGGTAAAAAAGGCTGCCAAACAAGTGTCTTACATTACACAGGTACAATTATTTCAGAAAAGGAAGTGAAGACAAGAGCCTGTAGCTGTGTTTGGAGATTCTTGCTCTGTTACTCTTTTTGAAATTAGAAATACATTATCAAGTACTCTGTGCTCAATAGAATTAAGCAGATTGTTGGTGTTTGTGTTTCTCTGAAGAGTACAGTATCTCTTCCTACTTGAAGCTTTTTTTCCATCTTCTGGCCGTTGTCAGCAGGAGCATTCTTTTCTTTTTGGTTCTCCTTGTATACAGGGATATTTAGGATCTAATTCTCTCTCCTGTCCTATAGTCTAATTCCTGCAGTATGAGCTTTCTAAGTTAAATGCCTTTTAGTTCCTATTCCTATTTTTAAAAGCTAGAAAGCCAAAGAAACAAACAGCACAAAGTCTTTAACCTTATTTTCAAGGCTATGCTATCAATATATGGTTACTTTCCTATTTTGCTACCAGAGAACAGAAAGATAGGTATGTGTACCTATAGCTAGGCACACGACTGATTTTGTAAACTGGTTCTCCTAGGATGAATGTTTTTAATTCTAGGTAGATGTGTGCAGCAGACTAATATCTGAATGAGGATGAATTCTGCAGGTCCTAAGAATGCATGCACACAAAAGGTAAGCTTTATATAAGCAAGCATTGGAAAAGACCCTATTTAGTGATGTACTTAGTATTTAAACATGGATCTTCACTGGCAGATCTCAAATAACACCCGCAAAAGGAACTGACTGAGATTTGCTTTCTTTTCTTTTAAAAGCATCCTGAACACATAACAAAACTCAGTTACTAATGGATCATCTTTGGGTTTATTCTGAGTCTCCACTGAACCCTTTTGTCTAACTGGGTTATTTAGGAGGTATTTTTTCTCTTTTCATCTAATATAGGTTCTGCGATGCCTACTATTTCAGCTCCTGCAACTACTTTCATTATGTGAGTACAAGATCTTTCTTATATCTAGTCTCCTATTTTCACCAAAAATGTAGACTTTGAAGCCTCCATTCTTCCATGAAACCCAGCTGAAATTGGCCAACAAGTTAGCCACCATTCCCTCTTCCCCGCAAGTGATGGGGAAGGAGTGGATGATAGACATGCATGACTGCATAAACACTGTTCCTTAGGAAACTAGCCTTAAAAAAAAAAAAAATCTCATGTTAAAGCTTTGTACAATTGGGGGTTTGAGATGTGCTAAATCTTGCACGCTCTGCACAGTACTGTTCAGTTGAATAGAACTAATCACTCAAATTGCATAAAGCTAAGTGCTTGTCTAAATCCTCACATGACTGATGACTAACGTTCAGTATTCAAAATTCCCTTCAAAGACAGAGGAACTGATTGTTTCATTTGAGCATTCAACTCTCTCATTAATCAAAGTAATTTAAATCTCTATTGTTTAAAATATCTAAGAAGCATGACCTTGTTTAATCTATAGCTTCTGTTTTTGTCCTTTTGGAGAATTTTGCTTACTAAATACTAAACCTTAGAAGTAAAATATTATAGTTTGGATGAGACTTAAGTTCCATGTTCTGTGATGAATACTGACTAAGGAAGACAGATAAAAGCTCAGTTCGATGGTGCTCCATGCAAATGGATCCTTGAACCTAAGCAGAACTCCTTAACCTGATCTTAAGTATAATGAGTACTGACCATTTAAGTGGATATAAAGAATTGCCTGAATATTCCTCAATGTAGGATGTTACTATAAAATACAAAAAGTTTAAATGCTTTATCTTCTCCAGCAATTTATTAAGCTTTTGAAAGGTAGGTATTTGTATTGCTGCATCTCAGGGAGGTCCAGTCAGTGACTAGAAATCCCACTGTTAGCTTTTTGGGCATGAAATAACTTTGTTCTGTTTATACCACATGAAGCCCAGCTGAGTTCTGCTTGTGTTTGGGATACCTAATTATGGTACTGTATGGTATCAGTGCTAAAAGTTTCAGAAGTGACTCAAGAAAATGCTTCTCCTCAAGCTGTGCCTCCTCCCTATCCCCCTCAAGAAGTCTTTCAAGCAGCTGTAAGAGATGCCAGAACTTAGGCAGCGACCTTCCCCCCTTCTCCCCCGCGAAAACATCAACTGTTTCAGCATGGGCTCTGCTTCCCTCAGCGGGGCTTGCGCTGGCCGCCTGAGGAAGGCGCCCGTGCACGCAGCCTCCTCCGGGAGGCGCCCGCACTCCCCTCCCCGGCAGCGGTAGGTCTGTTCCCTCCCGCTAAACTGAGCGAAATCCTGTAAGCGGAGATTCAAAAGCAGCAGCGTTAAATAAGCATGAAACCTTCAGGTGACAGAAGCTACTTTTTGGAAGTGGCACAACGCCTATCCGACGCCTACGTAAACGGGACTCTGTCCCTTGAAACCAAAAGGAGAAACGGAGGTTGAAACGGAGGTAATCAATAGTGTGTGCAGAAAAGGAAACTAACACACACGGCAAACCCGGGACGGCAGAGGGGGGGTCTCAGTGCAGGTGCCCTACGAAAGGTCTGGTCGATCCCGCTGACTCCTACCGAGCTGCTCCGGCCGGCAGAGGCTCATATAGGGGCGGGAGGCCGCACCGCGACCCACCTCTCCTCTGGCGGCGAGGTGACAGGCGCAGCCCCGCCAAACAGAGCCGGAGAGGCGGCGCCGCTGCCTCTCCTCCACGCCTAGCCAGCCAGCCAGCCTCTCTCCCCTCCGGGGGGCTCGGCGGGGCTGCCAGCAGCGGCGAGGAACAGGCGCGCTTCCGAGGGGCAGCGGTTAACTGACGGCGCGCGTCACCCCCGAGCTCGCTCCGCCCCCCTCTCAGCCCTGCCCCGCCCCGGGCTGCCGCCAAGCGCGGCCGGGCGGCGGGCGGGCGCTCTGTCGCACTGCCGGAAGAGAGGGTTGCGCTTTGCGGCCGCGCTGCCCCTGAGAAGCGGCTGGGAAGCCCCGTTCGTCCTTTTCGCGGAGGCGCCGCCGTGGGGAGGGTGAGTGTCCGGGGCTGCGGCCCCGCTGCCCGGCCCGGCCCGGCCCGCGCCTGGCGCCCCGCTAACGCCGCCCCCCTCCCTCTATCTTCCAGGAGAAGCCATGCCGGCCAAGGGCCCTCTGCAGAGCGTTCAGGTCTTCGGGCGGAAGGTGAGGTCCGGGCGCCGCGGCCTCCTCCGCCGCCCTCGCCCCGGGCCCGCCACGGCCTGAGGCGCGCGGGGCCCCTCGGCCCCAGCCCGCGGCATCGGGGCTGCCCCTCCGCCGGGCCGAGGTGCTGTGCGGCGGAGCTGGTGACGGTGAGGCCTGCTGGCCGGCCCACGTGGAGTGCGGGGGCGCGCCGGGGCCGGCTGCCCTGGGGTCCCTGCCAAAGGGGGAGGGTTCTCCCCGCAAGGAGAGGGGCCGGATCCGTTGCGTCGGAGCTCTTTCCTCTCGGTCGGGGAGCCCAAGGGAGCGGCCGGGCCGTAGGGGCCCGGTTTCTCGTCGCTGGAGCCCGAGAGCCATGTTGACGAGGTGGTGGCGTTGGCAAAATAAGATTAGCGCTGCTGAGATCCAGTGGCCCGAAAAGCCATAGGTAATAGGCTCTTGTGAAGAGGAGAGCTGCAAAAGCACTGTGTCGCAGGACAGCGAAGGTATTCCTCCCACGTTTAACTTGGTTAACTATTCCCCATTTAACATCAAACTTGATATAATTTTATGGAGGCAGTGCTTTAGTGTTCTGAGTGAATAGTTGGGAATGCAAGAAATGGCACTGCTTTGTTTAGTGCAAGATGTTAATCTTTGGCGTTAAACTAAGATTTTTGGATTGTTAAAACTTCACAGAAACCCTCTTTACCCTGCTAGTGCAAAAAAATGTAATGTTGTTCTACTACGCATTTGGATTTTTAGAAAACAGCAACTGCTGTTGCCCACTGCAAGAGAGGAAATGGCCTCATTAAAGTGAACGGAAGACCTCTGGAAATGATTGAGCCCAGAACTCTGCAATATAAAGTAAGCATCTCCCCTTCTTGGATATTAAGATACCTTTATACAATTAATTGCTTAGGGAAGGAAAAGAGTTGCAAGCCTTACTAATTGTATTAAATATTTGGTTGTGTGTTGCCTGATTAGCTGAAATGTAGACATTTCATTAAAGAAAAGAAGAAAAACTCCCCCTTCAGTAAGTCAATCATAAAAGGATAAAAAGTGTTTTCTTGGTTAAATGGATTAAAGCGTAGTTTATTCACACTGTATAAGGTGATTTCAGGGCTCTTCTCAGCAACTAGTGCTTTTTTTGTAATTGGTATGGTAAAATGCATATGTGTGTATATATAAGTAGAGCTTGAGATAGTTGAGCATAATATTATATGAAGTACTATAGAACAAAAAAGATTGCATAAATTGAATTATTGTGCTTTGATTGGTATCAGAAGTATTTTTCAGCACTTCAAATTAGTTTGTTTTTAATTGAAATTAATGACTTAAAACTACTTGAAAGTTTCTTTAGGGCTTGGTGAATAGCCATTTGACCATTGAGGAGAGAATCTAAGATTGACTAGACGGATATGAAATATAATAAGTAGTGGAGAAGGAAAAACCATGAATTTCTTATAGCATTCTACTTAAATTGTGGAATTCATTTTCATTGCTCATAATTCTTGTATACATATGCCTTGCTATTAGGATTTTTGAAACTTTAGAAAAGCCCCAAACTTTCTAAAATAGTGCTTGGGTGCATACTGGTGGATGTCAAAGAACTCTGCAAGAGAGGTACTTAATTTGAGCGTTTATTTGTAAAATCAGGAGTGCATTTTTAAGAACGTTTAGTAACTTTGTATTACAAAACCTATTACAAGCTCGAATTTTTGTTGTCGCTGATCACACATTAATTTTCTTAAAAAAAATTTTTTTTTCCCCTAGCTGCTTGAACCTGTCCTTCTCCTGGGCAAGGAACGCTTTGCTGGTGTTGACATCAGAGTCCGTGTAAAGGGTGGTGGCCATGTAGCACAAATCTATGGTAGGATATGTGTGGAACCTTCCGTATGAGCTAGAAAAGCTCAAGCCGCATGTTGAGAGACTTGACTTCAGATTAGTAACTTCTGTATCTCAGTGTTCTTTTTTTCACCTAACTACCCAAATGTTGTTCAAATGGACTTGATGGTTATAGCTTACCTGTAGAACTGCAATATCTAGATTAAGTTGGATGAACTAACTTCATGACAAGTCTGAGAAAATTTGGCATCTCACAGCGTGGTGGGGCTGTCAAAGTGCAGCTGAACACAAAGATTTTGGAAGGGGAAAGGAGAAATTACCATTAGAAATTGTATCTTTAGTCATAACCTTCCAGGTTGTTCAGAAGCATCTTTCATCTGACTGACAAAGCTAAGCAGTTGTTTTGCATGCAGGCTGTTGAGAATGTGCTTGTACTAGGTTGCTTTTTACAAGTGGTAGATTTGTTCTGCTATTCTAGTTTGGGTTTAGGTTAATGTGATGGAGTTGACGCTACAGAAGGAGCAGGGACATGCTTCAGTCTCCAACTTGATAATATTAATTTTTCAAAAAATTCTGTTTTTCATAAAAACCTGATCTTGAATTCTGACAGAGGACAACATAATCTTTACAGTCACTCCCATACTCCTGATTTGAGTTCTGATTACTGTTAGTATGCTGTGGCTTGTTTTATTGAAGTATGCTAGAGGAGCTGTTCATGCCATTGTATTGTCCCTTCTCTCTATGTAGTCTTTGAACATACTGAAAAGTATACACTTGCTGAAAAATATAGACATTTCAGACAACTATGTTTCTAAGGATTTTGAAAACTGATCACTTCGTAGAGGATGAGCCTACATTAGTACTCCAAAAAGAAGGTGATTTAGACTGCCCTTGTACAATTTCTTGGCTAGCTGACAGTTGTCAGATCAGCAAATGAACTGAGGGTGGCCTGTTGGCATAAATGCCTTTTGATTCGCCAAAATAAAGGTCACAGGGACTGTGGGGAAGGGGAGATTATTGAAAGAAAGGACAATTTGGCAGAAAATGAGACAAAGCAAGTTGTTCAAACAGTATTCTGAAATTGGCACTTTCAATGTTTGTTTTAAGTTTTAAATGTATTTGGTATCCTTACTGATGCATCATCTCTTTTAACAGCTATCCGTCAAGCTATTTCCAAAGCATTGGTGGCTTACTATCAAAAATGTAAGTTCGTTGTTTTGATTGTGCTATATTAGCCTTAAATGGAAATGTATAGATTCTGATTGTTTTAATGCAAAAAATGCTAGTATAGATTAATTCCTTCTGAAACTTCTTAAATGGAAGACTTTTTTGTTCTTCCAGATGTTGATGAAGCTTCCAAGAAAGAGATCAAGGATATTCTAATCCAGTATGATAGGACTCTGCTGGTTGCAGATCCACGCCGTTGTGAGTCCAAGAAATTTGGAGGACCTGGTGCCCGTGCACGCTACCAGAAGTCTTATCGTTAAAGTTGTTCTACAGTCTTGTGACAGTCAATAAATACAAAGAATTTGATAAATATTTCATGTTTCTAAATCGTTTTTTGTGTGTGTGTAAATGCATTTTCCATGTGTGTTAAGTTCACATTGGCTCACAAACACATAGGTATTAAAGTAAAATCAGAGGGCTGTTGGCAGTTCTCTTCTAGGCCTTCATAGTAAATCCTGATAAATAGTTCAGGGACTCGGCAATAAAAGAAAAGCTTCCTACTATTGATGAATATGCATTTATCAGAAAATAAAAAATAAAAAGCTTGTATCCTATTTTTTGGGTATGTGCAAGAGCATAGCAATTGTTAAAGCAGACTTAAACCTTGACCTTTCCTGAAAATATAAACAAATGTGGACCTTCTTGAGCTCCTGGATGGTCACTCTTCTGGTGTTAAGAACAAAGATCAGTGTCCCATGTTTTCTTTCCGTATGAAAATGGGAACTATGTTAACAATGTGGGTCTGAGTCCTGCCTTCCATGTCTTGTCTTAATGTGAGATGCCTTAGTATCATGTCTCAGTGTAATGCTGTGGTAAGTATCTCTAGTGAGCTTGCATATACTTTGTTGTCAGCAGCTGCTATTCTTGCGAGGGAGTTCTGTTTCTATAGTATATTACTTAAATACCACTTTGAGTGTGCAATTGCAAACATGTCACTGGAATATTAAATGACAATCCGAGTTTTGTCTGTTTGCATGCACTGTTTTTGTTTGTGCTTACTTAGTAGCCAGTGGCAAGTAGTTTACCCCCGAAGGGTAAGCTTCCTCAGTGTAGTGCTAAAGCATGTATTAAGGCAGCTATTCTAAAGTTTGTATTTCAAGTTTACTTTGTCAAAACTGGATAACCAGAATAGTTATATGTGTATATATAGAGAGATTTATTGAAATCTTACCATACCAGCTATTTCTAGGTGATACAGAGGCAGAGTTTTCTGGATTAGTACATATAAATGTAGGAAACATCTAAAATAACAAAGCCAGCATATTCTATGCTATGGAAGTACTATTTTGTAATTGTAGAACATAGAAAAGACTTCATGTTTTACAGATAATGTTGGGCTGAAATATATTTATCCTTTGGCTACATGTTCACTCAATACAAGCACAGAGGCAGATGGACTTGGCAAACAAGTATATAAATGACTTTTTTTTTTTTTAATAAAAACCTTTGGTTTTGGAAGCCACACTTGTTGCTTATGTCATGAGATAGGGGAGGCAATTGAAGGCCTTAAGGCAGTGTGAACAATCCAAAGTTGAAAATATGGCTGTGATTTGGAAAGATCTAGCTAGGGAGCATATATCCTACATGAAATGTTGGAGAAATTCTATTTTTTTTCAGCCAGTGAAGCTTTGAAAATTTTCATTCAGGAAGTGATCTTCCCTGGGAGAAAGAGCAAAAGTTAAGTAGAAGCTGTAAGTGTGGTGTGCCAACAAAAGGCTGTTGGAAAGGTTAATTCTGTCCCTTGGAAGAGTTGGGTGTAATTGAATGAGGCTTTGGATGTGAGCTGACCCAACAGACATGTAAATGGCCCTAGATTGTTTTTTCCCACATTTGAAAATTGTTTTGGACAGGAACTGGAAGTTACATTGGAGACTTAATCAACCAAGAGCCTAGCTTCTACTAGATTGCTCTGTGAGCCAGCTATTTTTCTATCATAATACGTTGGTATGACAGTAGTGAACTACGTAGAAGCACCTTGATACTTGAGAGTTTTTTCTTATAATGTGGGATTTCTTTTCTCACTTGTTTAATGGTAGGTCATTTCAGTGTACCCAGTCAACAAAAAGTTAAACTGACTTCCTTTATGAATTGAGTTGGGGAATTGGAAATAATAAATAGTACTTTTTTTTTCCTTTTGCTCTGATTCAGGAAAATAAGTATGGCTTTTTATTAACGTTAACACTTGTTATGATGTCTTTTTGCTTTTTCTGTAGAAAGCAGTTGTTTAAAGCATCTGCTTTGAAGTGTATTTATCCAAGAATCAAATGTGTAACTTTGAATGAATCTGTTCTGAAGATGAATTTTGTATCCATCTCCCACTTCAGCTTTCAGGGTCTACCACAAAATAGTGCATTACATGACCTAAATAGAAGTCAAAGTCTTATTCAAACCTCTTGCACTTTCACTGCTATTACATATACAGGGACTATTACATACTCTATTGCCAATTTACACAGTAAGATTTTTTTGTCCAATGCCAAGTGAACAATACTTATTCTATTCCAGAACTTGTTTTTTTGGGTTTTCTGTCTCTTTCGTAGTTTGCTTTCCTCAGTCCCTCCCTCAAATCTGACCTATTTCTCGTCCAGTGGCGGCAATACAGAAATCTATAGCTCCTCAGAGTTTCTACTTTGTAATAGAGTTGCTGACAAAGTATTCTAGCTCTTGGGCCTGCTGAAGACTGCTAATGTTTCTTATTTCTGACTTGTAGTTTGGCTTTCTAAGGAAAAGATGCTATGCAATTACTACAGCTTTTGAGGCTGGGCTAACTCCAAATTTGATTATTGAATTCCTATGAGTTTTGTGGAAACTGGCATTTTGGTAGATGTTAATTAGCTTCAGCTGAGGAAAAATAAGCCTCTATTTGTTTGGCTCTTGTGGTTACTGAAAAACAGTGGCTCACTGATTGCCTAGGAAATGTGTACTAGCCTGCCAGTTGGCACATACATAGAATATACTGTGACTGATCCAAAACTGATTCTTGCTTAACTGTTAGACCAGTCAAATGCAGGAAGAAGAGGATCTGGAGTTCCTGTGAATGTGAAAGTCATGGAGGCACCATGGGGAGATAGAATACCCCAGGCAGTAATGTAAGGGGTGGTTTTCACAGTCCCGGGGAAAACAGATTTATCGGTTCTGCTGCCCACAGAACAGCTTGTAACAATTGGAGATTTTTGTTTTGTTGCTCTTTTATGGAAAGGCTGAAAATAAAACTTGCATTGTTACTAATATATCCAGAGATAATATCTCTGTTTTTTCTTCAAACAAAAAGCTCTTAACATAATAAAATGCTTTCTGAACTTAACTCTGATCCTATGAAAGTGCCCTATTAATCCTGTAGAGTGATGACATTCCCACAGACTTGTTTTCTAAATGAGAAATGTTAGTTGAAGTGGGCTGGTGTGTGCCTGGGTGGTGAAGGGCTGATTTTTTTTTTTTTTTTCCTAAATGGCTATTTGATGATTAACCACTAGAGGGCTTAACTTCATTGGGGAAGTAAAACTAATGCGAAGTAAAAGCAGTAGGAAGATGTGATAAGACAAAACTCGGTCATAACGTTTCCTTTTCTGGTGTCGTGATTCTGTGGGGCTGGCAGTCGGTTCTTCTGAGCATCTGCTCTGGCTGATGTGGCCATATCCAGCCACCCTCCCACAGAGAAGTGCCAACAATTAGATCTTCAAGCCCATAATGAAATTTTTTCAGCAGCTGTGGAGATAGTTCTTGGAACAGAAGTACTGCTCCTAATCTGGTGTGGTCTAGCTCTTTCATTAGTTTCACTGATGTTAATCCTTAGGAAGATCAGCCATATGCATCAAAATGTGACCCTAACTGAGCTTTCATTGAAAATACCAGTTCAATGAAGATTTGGATATAAACTCTAAAAAGTATCATTTTGTTGTTGTTGTTGAGGACAGTGTATCCAGATCCCAAACAAGAACTTGAACCCATGTCACTGAAGGCTGTTCTGTTCTCACCCATTATTATCAGTCCTGGTAAAGTGTGTAACCTGTATATAAAATTAAGCCCTATCAAGTTACTATGTTGGGAACTCTAGGGCAAATTAATTTTGACTGTAATGTGGAAATGTATAAGCATTGAGAAGTTTTTATTTTTAAAGAAAAATGTATAACTTAAATGTGACACTTGTAGTTTTTAAATGTAAGCTAGTGTGTGTTCTCTATTCATTTTCTTACCAATGTGATTATTTTCTATAACACATTTTTTCTGTTTGAATTTTTTCAGAAGTCTCAATCTGTGAGCATTCTACTACTTGTGTAGCTAATGTATGTCATTGCCTAGATATAATTTGATTCAAAAAAAATTTTTTTTTGCTTTCTTGATATAGTCCTATGAGTTACAGTTCAGTGTACTTGACTGAATAATTCTTATTTTCCTTACTAGCTAGCATTCTTAATGCCCTTGGAACCATGCTATTTCCTACCCTGCATTGAGCAGTGATATCCAGACCTAATGAAACCTATTGCCCTAACTCTTACAAAGCCCCTTTACAGCTTGGTCTACTTCTTAAGTATCAGAAGTTAAACTGTGAAATACTATCATGCACCAAATGTTCCCTCAACTTAGTTACAGAATAATTATGAAAAAGGCTGTTTAAAATAATTCCTGTTGAACCAAAAGAGTCAACATATATTAATGGAAATATTTATCTGTGAATTTGTGTATGGAGCATGATGTGAAATACGGGCTTGAGGAGTGGAAGAATCCCAGATCAGATTTCTTAACTTTTTTGAGTTTGAGATGGTGAAGCAGTTTTAGCTTGAAAATAGAGTAACTAAGAAACTGGTGATGCATTTTGGAAGCTCTAATGCTGGATTAGGCATCTACAAGACATTGTCATCTAACAAGAAATTTACAAGAGCATGGTAAAGTTAATTAGTCTCTGCCACCTCCTACAGGATAGATGCCTACATTGATGTTTGCACTGTGTGAGCATGACTACATTAGTGTATTAATTTGAATCAAGAGTTCACTTCTGCTTTGGTTTGCAGCGTGGAGTGGTTCTGGACCACATGGAGCAGATGAAACTAAACTGGTGGATGCAATCCAACTGCTGCTGAGCATTCAGTCTATGGGACTAGCCTGGAGCTAGTTAGAAGCAAAAACAAAACAAAAGTCCTCCTGAAATGTGTATTATGTGGATGTCAGCTTTTCAGATACAAATATTTCACTCATGAAAATAGAGATCCACTTTATATCCACCTGGACAGTATAAGATATCCACCTGGTGGTATAAGCCATGTCTACATCAGCATCTCTAACAACTGGCAGAGTAGCAAGCCATGAAAATCCGTGTTCTGTCTTTGCCCATTGATGCAAATGTAACTCAGGTTATCCCCTCTGATCAACTACAACATATTACTGATGTTTGTAGGAAGATAACTGTTTGTTCAATCCTCTGCTCCAAATTCAGAGCTACCAAGGCAGATGACAGAGCAAAGACTGTAGTGAAGAAAGGCTTCAGGCTAGGAAATATGTTTGCTTTAGGATTTATGGAATAATGAAACACAACATGAACAGATAACACATTTCAGTGGCTCTTTGGTAAGTATTCATTTGGAGAAGTTGCCTGTTTGCCTTCTCTTCTAGGCCAGCTGGGAGAGGAGAAAAGAAAGGGTTAAAAGAATTCATGGGAGATCTTTGCACCCAAGAGGTCCTCAGGTTCTGAATTTGCTTTGATCCAAAACAAAATTTGGTAGGATTCTGTGAGCATGCTACAAAATACATCCTAGGAAGAGTGGAGGTTTAGTCAAGAGAGAGGCTTTATAAATAAAACTGGTGGTAGTAGTAGTTCTAATAAGCAATACATGTCTTTAAAACTACACTTTTATAATGATTCTATTAATTTTTAGGGTGAAGTGAGTAAGATTTTTCCATTTTAACTATGGTCATGTTTAATTTTGATGAAAATATATTTTTATATTTTGATGGAAAAGTAGGAATAAAACCTGTTAGCTTGGCTGACTTTTCTCCTTTCTGCTAATGAGATTTTCAAAACACACTTTATTAAAAATGAAATGCTTCTGGGAAGCTTTCTTTTTTGATATAAGGAGACTATACACAAATAAAAGTATCTATAAATATTCCTCAAAATCTAGGTGTGTTATTAAATGGAAGTTTACGTCTCTCCTTTTAGAACAGATGAGGGACATAAAAACAAATTGTTTTTAGAGATTACCATATTACTGCTTGATACGGTAACACCACAGCAGGTTCTTGCTAAAAGTTTTCACTATAATAAAATGTACAAAGGGCAGCACTCTTGACGTAAGTCTCAAAGCACACAAAGGTGAAATGACGACTGAAGGGAACTCTCAAACCATCATGACATGGCAAAACTTCGTTCTATGTCATTGTCTGCTATGTTATAAAGGGCTGATTCAATTCAATAGAGAAGTAATACTCGCGGGTCTGGTGAAAGTGTAACTAATACAGACTGCTGAGGAGTTACCATGCATTACTAATGAGAGACATGCAGCCAGAAAGTTATATGCAACCTTTGCAAAGCTCCTGAAGCTGTATGTGGCTACCAACCTTGATGTTTTTTCTTTTCCTTCTTGCATTGTATAGTTTTAAATAATGAATCTAACTATCTAATTTTTAAAGGATTTAAACACACTATAGAAATACATAATTCTAAGATGCCATCGTAACCAAAGTCATTAACTTGGATAAATTCTCTGTTTATAAGTTATACTGAAATGAACATTGTGGGAAAGCTCAATTTAATGATACCTTGGAGCATATTCTTGATTCATTCTCTGCTGTTCTTTTTGCAAGGTAAGAACTTTATTCAATTTTTATGCTAGTACTAGTTTTTTTAAAAGATTTTTCTAAATATTTTAATAATGCATCTTTTTCTGTCATTATAAGACAAATTTTTTTGCCCCTTACTGGAGTTGACAGAATAACACCAGTTGAAAAACTATATATCACCATTTTCTCTGATTGCTGTTGAAAGCAAAGTATATCTTTTATTAAAAAAGTGCATTTTTAAACTTGAATTTTATTACAAAATTATTATTGAAGAACTAAATGATCTGGGCTTTCTTGTTGTTATTGTCAGGTGAGTAATCAGATAATGATTTTGAAGAGGGTATGATTTCTGATGAAGCACAGACTGCACCTGCAATTTGTTTGAACACTTTTAGAACTCTAGAATAAATGATCACTGTTCTGGTTATAGAAACTCTCCCATTTTTTATCAAATAGATATGCAAATGGATATTGTAAGCAGTTTCTTTGGAGCAGTTATAAAGATTTCTAAGGCAATATGAGAAAGAAGGCAATTTCTAAGAAATGTGCGGGATCTGGAGTGTTTTCAATGGATTGCAATTGAATTTTATAAGTAACATTCAGAAAATTATTATAGGTATCTGCACTAGAAATTTGATCCTGGATGGCTCTGAGCACCTCTTGTATTTTATCAGTTTTGGTTTGATCCTCTGAACAACTATGAGCTCTTAGCTCTTTTTGATGGTAGCATGGAGCAGAGTCAAGACTGTAAATCTGCAGGTGAAGAACAGTTGAGAGAAGCTCTCAGGAAGGAAAGCATGTTGTGCTAAATCCCTTGGGAAGATAAAAAGTTTGCGTAAAGATTCTCTGGAAAATGTAGGATCATTAGCTATTTTTTTAAAGAATAAAATTCAGTAGTGTTGCTTTAAACTTAAGAAATCGTTGTTTGCCAAATGCAGAGTGGGGCTGTAGAAAAAATTTAACTCAATGATTTTTAATCTACAGGATCTTATTGCAAGTTCTCCCTTTTGAAAAGAACTTCAAGGTAAGTTTTAATTCCTTGTCAAGTTCTACAAACAGAACCAGAACGAATAGGGCTTATCGGGTACAGTACAAGTTAGGAAGTAAAATGTAGTCTTGAATTTGGCATGTAATTTTTAGTAGCTTGGATGTAAAAATGTGCTTTTAGAATGTTTACAACTCTTTTCAAAGAATTTACATAAAGGCCATGGATCCTCTTTTTGAAAAATGGAGGTACTTACGAAAAACGATGCCTCTCTGGTTTCAGGAACGTTTAGAGGAATAATGGAATTAAATTAGGCTGAGGTCATTATTTCATGTCTGGAAAAATACATTAAATGAGTATCCTTCTACAATTTTAATTGCATGATAAAATCCTAGCTGCTATTTGAAGCACAAAAAAGTAAGTGCTATACAGCCTTAAAATAAACACTTGCAATACAAGTTTTTATGTAGAAGATGAAATCCAAACAAAACCCAAACTAGGGAATGTTCCTGATCCCATTAAATTAAATAGGAACTATGCCATCAGTTTCAGCAGAAGTGTCCAGTTGAACATAGCTTTGGATGTCTAATGACCTTTAATACATCTAATGAACGTACATGCATATTAAATGATGATAACATCTTGGACTGTTGATAAATTAAGTATGTTTTGTAGTTTGATGCCATTGTTTCTTTAAAAAAAAAAGTTAATCATGAATTTAAGTAAGTTACAGCTGGAGAGTCATCTTTTGTTTTTAAAGGTACCATCACAGTACATTCAAATAACACTTGGGAGAACTCACTGTTACACACCCACAGTTGAGTATGTATGAAGCAACTTTACAGTTTTGTATCCTGTCATATAAGGCTATTTTGCTCATGTTCTCTCCCCTGTAAGCCCTATGTACCTCCCTGAACAAGCCCTATGTACCTCCCTGAACAAGCAACCCATGTCTGAGAGCAGAGATTGGAGCGCTGTTGAATTCTGTAAAATGAGACCATGAAAAGCAAAGAAAAAAATTACCTTTTTAAATGTTAACCCAAGAAAGACCTCTTTGATAAAGTGATGGAAATCAGAGAGAAACACCTCTCTCTGGGGAACTGCTTATTCAGGTTGCTCCAGCGACCTTTGATTATACAAGATCCTTTTTGTTTTCTTCCAGAAATGAGTTTAATGCAGCTCGACAGAAAAGAGATCTCTTAGCAGCAGAGGTAGGTTATACCTCCGAAAGAGTGAGAGGAGGAGGAAACCCTCCCCTCCTTTCTGCTCTGAGGCTTTGCTCTTGTTACAATGGAGTCTTTGTAAGGGGAACAGCAGCGTTAACAAGAGGACAGCGAGGAGGAGCGGCTATTCCATACCTGCTTGCCTCAGACTTAAACCCACAGCCTTCATTCATTCATTCATTCATTCATTCTCAGCAAAATGCTTCATGAATTACCCTCCCTGACAAACTGGTGGATGTACACCATGGGAAATAAAAGCGCAACTCTTCAGTCCTTTGTGGAGGCAAATAGCCCCAGAAAGTTGTTAGTGTTTGATGAAAAGCGCAATAATGAAACCACAGATGAGGGTCCTGCAAATGGTGGTGTTGCCGTGGTGGTGGCCACTGCACAGCCCGGGTTCCCACAGCACTGGCCTGCGGCTTGGGGACTCTCCCACCCCACCACCGGCTTAGGGCTGCAGGCTGCACCCTCTGCTGGTGATGGTAGACTGAAACTGAATAGTAAACGGGGGAATCTCCTTCCCCTGTTGGTCAATATTTCGGGCTGCAAAGCCTGAGCAAGGTTCATTGCCCCATTCTGCAGGTGTGGGGAGTGAAGCCGGGAGCGTTCTCTCTGCAAGGCCCCTTGCTGGGGTTATGCAGGGAGTCTGCGGCAGAACCGGGAACCATTTTATCTGAGTCCCTTTGCTGCATGATGAATGTGTCTCTCCTGAGCAGGTCACAGTATTGAACATAATATTAAGGTCAATCAAGCCAGTTTTCCTTACTAGGAAAATGCATTATTCTCGGGTAAATGGGCTTTGGGGACCGACTGTGTTCCAGGAGAGGATTCAATAGGAAATTAGTGTCATAGCAGAGATGTTGTGCCTTAAAAATAATGCACAAGCAAAAAACTGCTTTGCTGAGGAGGCCTGGCTCGGAGTAACTGAGTACAGGTAACAGAAATCGGTGTTTTTGTCTAGTGATGATAAGGGACTGCTCTGGATAAAGATGGGCCATTGGGACTAGGAATAATTTTTGGCTTTGAAGTGGGGACCCTTCCAACTTGTGATCTGGTTAAGTCAACTCCAGATTGATTTTTGCCATGAAAAAGGCAAATTCTGCTACTTGGATGCATCAGATAAAGTATTTCCAGTCAAAAAAGGGAAGTATTTATGTCATTGCATAAAGCGCTGGTGACACTTAATCTGAAATGTTTATTTTACGGTTCTGTTCATTTTGAGATCCATTAGTTCAAACTCCAAATATTCTCCAAACATGGAGAATGACTAGCAGGGGGAGTGAAGAAAAAAGTATCTCACAAGCGAAGGCTCAAAGAGTTTGTTTTGCTAGTCATGCAACTGGAGGCTGGCATGTACGTGTGTGGGGAGCATGGAAGGGTAACTGTTTTCTTGTAAATATGTCAGAGAGGGACCAAATAAAAACACAGGATAAGAGCTGTTTAAGCAAAAGGACAGTGCTATGTAAAACAAAAGGATATAAAATGGCCATGAATAAATGTAGAGGGGAAATATCTAGCTACCCAGCACTTCACCCTGGTAAAATTCCCAATCAGACTAGTGGGGACAAAAACCCCAAAGTGCTTTTCCGAGGGAATTTGATCCGTTCCTGGAAGGGACGGTAAGATGTGACAGACTGCAATAGCAGAGGGCTGGACAGGATCCAGGAGTCCCCGAGAGTCTCCCGTGCTCCCCCAGGCCTACGCGAGGCAGGAAGCAGATCTGGCAGATGGAAGCTCATCCCAAACAAAAGAGGAGACAAATGGTGTTTTTGAAGCATTTCGGGGAGGACACAAAATCCATCAAAGCTGAAGTGGCCGCAGTCTGTTGAGGGACGCAGCACATGAGTTGGGGGACAAGAGGAGGGGAAAAGGAAGGCGAGCGCATCCCCAGACTGTCCAGCTGAGTGGGCAAGCAAAATGAAACGAGCAGGTTATGTTCTCGGTCCCCTCACTCTTCATCCTAAATGTAAAAGCAAAACCTCCCACCATCCCCCTGGTGCCGGTTGCTGCCCCCCATTCAAATAACTCAATCCCTGTCCCAAAGCCGCCGCGAAGCCTCGGGCTGGTGCCGGCGTGATTGCAAAGCGCTGACGTCCAGGTTTTGCCTTTCTGTTTCTCTGGCAGATCCGCACTGCCTCTCCTCGGTCTCGCCTCCGTGAGGCCTTTACCCGGAGTCCTCCGCCAGGTCAGTACCACGGCCCCGGCCCCGGGGAGGGGGGCGTTCCCAAAAACACCGCGCGTTATGGGAGCCCCCATAACCCTCATCTCCCCTACAAAACCCTGCGCCGTCTCCTGTCGTCATCGCAGTCTCTACCGCTGACCTGTTAAATCACGGAAAACAGTTAAAATGGACTTTTTGAACAACGACTTAGAGCTGAATCTGCACAGCTAAGTCGATCTTTCTTTTTTTTTTTTTTTTTTAATGTTTATTTCCACTGCAATTTTTCTCTTGCGTTACTTTTTTGGGGCTTGGCAGAGGATATAAGTAGGGGCGCGAGCAGCTGGTGGTGCCTGGGCAGGGAGCACATGCCTGCTTCTAGAAAATTCTAGGCCCTGCCAGACACTTCAGGTGGGTTAAAGCAGTTACTTTGCAGAAGCTACCGAAAGGATCACTGCGTATGAGTGAACTTTAGTATCCTCCCTGGAAAATATATATCCTCATCTAGGTGCTTGCTGTTGTTCCCCCCACCAGGTGAATGAATATATATATATATAATTTTATAGCTCACAAATTCTATCAAAAGAAAAAGGGTTTCCATGTTAATGCTGCTTTATACACAGTGTTTTCTGCCTTGTCTGTGTTTTCAGAGCATCGGTGTGCATTGGGAAAGCAATTTTTAAATGGAAAAAGCTCAAAACTAGGCTTGAAAAGGAGTTTTCGCGGTGAAGGTTGACATTCTGAATGCATGCTCACTTCTGTGTGTGCCTTACTTTAAAAGTCCAGTTTTGTTCCCATTTTTGTCACTAGCAGCTTTATTGCGGGTTCATTGTGAGTAGAAGGGCCTGCTTATTTTATTTACTTCCTTCTTTTTGCAATGCTTTAACCTCTGTTGGTTTGTAGCTGTTTGCATCAAGGGTTTTAATTTTGCCCCGAGAGGGAAAGGAACTGTCCGCAAAACCTGCTAAAATGTTGGTTCATGACTCCCTTTCTCCTCCTCGTTCGGGGAGCTGCGACTTAGACCCATCTTAGTGAATATGGTTAGTAGATGGCAGCGAGGTCTTTGCTTCTGAACAGAATATAAAACCACTTAATGAAACTACTTTTAGAAACAATCGCTAATGTAAAACTAGCCATTCCCATGGAATCTTAAGTCTCTGGCTCCAGTCACCTCTTAAGCAGAAATAACCTTTTAACTGAGTTTTTTTAGCATGCAGGGAAGGTTATTTACAACTGGTTTTTAACTTTGTAAATTATATATTCTAGACTGTTCATAAGCATTACAGCAAAGGGTACATTGAGCCTAGGAGGGAGGAGCTGAACATATTTATAAATTGTACTGAATTTGGTCAATTAGAGTAATCTGTGTGCTGTGTATTTCTAGATCAGGAGGACTGGGATTGTTTCTTTACATGGGAACGTGACCTTCTGTTTGCTGGGAGGAGGTTGACCTTTTGCTCCTTTGTTAGTTTACAAGTCTCAAACCGAGAGAGAGAACCTCGGTTCTCTTTTAACCAAGGAACACAAAGCATAAAATCAAGTAAATGTTGAAAACTGAAGATTGCTGTCGGTTACTTTTCTTAGCTAATATAGCTGCTTATGATTTAACAATAAATAAATAGATATAATCTGACTCTCTCAGGCCATTTGCAAAATACCATGTCTACTAAAAGGCTGCTATACTTGCTTGCAGGTTCTTGTCCTCAGGAGTGCCTTAATGGAGCAGTCTGTACAGAGGCAGGTGAATGTGATTGTCAGATATTTCAGGCTCAAGGAAACAGGTGCCAAATTGGTAAGTTTTGGGCCAAAAGATTTGAGTTTCAAGTTCAGTTGAGATTTAAGGTGCAGCTTCTAAAAACGGTACGGCTCACAGCATGCTTGTAGTTGGACTGTCATTCAAGTAGTAGCAAAGAGGATTAAAATCGTATATCTTATGGAAATTTATAGAGCATCATCAGGTATGTCTATGTTTTAGCATTTGGGCTCTAATGATACATAGATACCATACCGGACAGAATACTATCTGGTATATCATCAGCTGACCAGATTTTCTTATTTAACTGCATAACCAAAAAGCCACTGTATTATTCCAACAGTGACTTATTGCAAATAAAATGATCAGCTGTTTCAAAGCACCACTTTCTGGAATCTGCTCTGTGTAGGGATCAGCAAGAATCATGGTCCAGCATCTGCTGTAAATCTAAACCCTTTGCCTCTACTTATAATTAAAATGCCCCACTGAAACAAATTCAAAACTTAATGATGATCTCATATGACTAAAACTGCACCCTAAAGATTAAAAAAAGAAATTACTGACTTTATTTGAAGTTAAGAAATGAGATTCTCTTGTCTTTTCTGTGTATTTCTTTTATAAGCTCATATTTCCTTTAAAAGCTCTTACTTTTGTACATGCCTGTGAAAACTGTCAATTTTTGACTGGCGTGCTTGTTGTAAACTCTGTGTTTTCTCCAGTACCTAATAGTGGTAAGGACCGAGATGGGATTTGCAAATCATGGGGACAGTATCATTTTGAAACATTTGATGGCGTCTACTACTACTTCCCAGGAAATTGCTCCTACATTTTTGCAAAAGACTGCAGTACTCCAGAACCCCAGTACACTGTTTGGGTAGGTATATGAGCATGCATTAGAAATAAAACATTTGGTATTCCTGTATTATAGGACTTGCATTTCATCTTTAGTAAAATAAGTATAGAGACAATAAATGGATTAAAATGTTGCTTTATTTACTTGGATTTAAAAATGTGCTGCTGGAAGATGTCTAAGCGTATGTGCAGTAACTCAAAACACTGATGAAACGATAATTAATCAACAGAGTCAGTATAATAAAAATAGTATTTCTTACTCCCTCTATCCTAAAAAGGATCTCTGATCTCTCCTTTCTGGGAAATCCTGCGTAGGAAAAAAGGGTCCTAAAGCAGACCTTGGAAACACAATAAATTTTAGTTGTCAGATTGTAGAAATAAGTGAGTTCTTGAGTAAAGTGCAAGCAGCAGTCACAGGCCTGATAGTTTGGCACCCGAGCGTACTAGCCCACTCTTCACCATTGTCAACATGCTAGATGGGGAGCTACTTCAGCTGGCCAGCGGAAAACTCTGTCCCTTCTGGGAATTTGGGTTCTAATTTTGGATTTCTTCTGTGTTATGCTGAGAAGATTAACAGCTCAAAAGCCTTCATCTTGACCTATGGATGACAGGCATTCTTTTTAATAATTTCCTCAAATTGCTGTATATCCATGGTAAATGACTTTGGGATCAGTGAGAGTTCAAATCTATACCTTTTTTGTAGGAAGATGCCCTAATTACCAGGCTGTTGGTTACTGTGGGGAGAGGACATTAGCTAATTATGATACTTTTTACACAGTGGCCAGGATTCAGCGTTGACTGGGCAGGAGAAGAGGGATCAAGAGGGGTCCTAATTCTAGACACTGGTGGTCACTGCTCACAAGGGCAAAAGGAGATCTAGATTCTGATTCTGCTCTGAAGACTATTTTTTTTATTTATAAACACGTGATCTCCTCACCCCCAAAAATAGCATCTAGTGAGGGTTAATCTGATACAACTGCCATTTCTACTCACTCGGTTTATGGACAGATGCTGTTACATCTGCCTTCCATCATTTTATTTTAATTCATTGGATTCTGTGTGCAACTATGGTCTTTTACAAGTTTTCAGAAAATGCTATAGCAAAACCCAAGGTCATATATAAATCTAGAATTGTTTTTTCAGTGGATTCCACTTACCTTAAGAGAGAAATTGTCATTCAATTGCTGGAAAAGATGTTATGCTTTGTTAACAACTGAAAATGTTTATTCAGAAAAGTCATGGGTAATGACGAAGCACTGCAGTCAACTGCAAACATCTAATGTAATTTCACTAACGTAAGAAGAAACATTACAAGCTGGACAATAGAGAGCCAAGAATCTTGCCAAATTCTCAAACTCAGTCTACTGTGTTTTTAATTCAAAATTGTGTAATAGTCTATTAGTCAGAGCTTATGCACAGAAAGTGGGAGACCTAATTTTTTATTTTCAGTCAAAGTAAATTTGAACCTACAGCTTTCATGTCCTGAGAGCATGCCCTGGCCAGCAAAAGCTGTATGGTCTCTGGTGACAGGACATTCCCTCACTGCCTTGCTGGTGCTGTGCTGTGCTGCGGGCTGGGAGAAGCAGCCTGACTTTAAGGGTAGCATTCTTTTTGCCAAAATACAAAAAGGAGGAGTCCTGGCTTAGCATGCCCGTTCCAAGGTCTGATTACACTTTTTTTTGTTCAAGAGATCTACTTCATTGCCATAAAATTGCAGATATGCTGCTGTTAGTGAGATAGGAGTTTCCTAGCTTTCATTTCTGAAAGTATGCATCTGAGATCTGTTCAACATCTCTCCCTGGTAGTAGGTAGTCATGGAAGTCGCATACTGCCAATCTCTCTGTCTTCTGCTGAGTGAAACTTGTGTTTGTGTTTATTAGTGAAGGTCTTTGGAATCTTCAGTGATTGGTGTGTATAATTATAAATGAAAAATTGAATGAAATTATTAAGAACAAACATTTATTGTTACTGTGTATATATTTTTCCTCTCGAAGGTTCATAACAGTCCTCACTGTTATGGTTCAGTATATTCTTGTCTGAGGTCAATCAGCTTATTTTTTTCAAATCAAGAAGAAATAATAATTTCAGGACATGAAGTAAGAAAGGAAGGAATTAGGTAAGTGTTCTAATAGAGTTTTTTAACATGTTATTGCAGAAAAATAGTATGGAGTTTGGGAAATTAATGCTTTTTATACCAGCTAGAGAAAATAATTTGATATATTTTTGTTGATTCCTGGGTGTTCTATATTGGGGCTAACAGAGTTCTGGTGCAAGCATGTGTAATGCTGCTGCTGACCTGAACTGGGATGCCATACACCTTCTGCATAAAACTTGTTACAGCTGAGAAGTTGAAATCTAACAATTAAACATCTCTACTTAGTATAGATAAGGTCCACATCAGACAATTCTAGTTAATCCCTAGTGCATCCTGATACCATTTTGAACATGGCAGTCTTTATTTGTGCTTGGTGTGTAGCTATATTTAATGTAAGACATATTCCTCTTATAGCCAAATCTAGACTGATTTATTCAAAGATCTTAAGTCCCCTATATGTCACGATCTGGGGCAAAAAAAGTTCAGGGTACATCAACCCTGAACTCTACCCATTTTTTGTTCCAAATGAAAAAGTGATGGTTGATCAAATACAGAAAACTTCAAAGACTTGTTAAGGTCCTCCTGCTTTTCCTGCTGTGTTCCTTTGATGTAGTAATGCTGTAGCCATTAGCATCCGAGATTGATGGCTATAGTGACACTGCTATTCATCCCAACAGCAGCAGCTTGGGAAAATGATAATTAGATCATGCTGCAATGTTGTTGTCCAGCAGTCTTTGGCTAAAGGAGGAAGATATGCAATACTGTGGTCAAGAGTATTTTCTGTACTGCAGGTTCTTCCGTTTGCACAAACCTAACCCAACAAGTGCTCTGTTCCCAGAGGGGTTCACCGCACCAGGAGCTCTGACTGCAGTGTCACAGCACTAGTGAAGTCACATATTCCTCAACGAACCCATTCTGGGGATTGAAATGGAGATACAGTATTTTAGGCTAATAATCGTTACAACTGTTAGATGTATACAACAGAAAAGTGTTCACTTTCAATCACTGGAAAAAAAAAACACAAGAAAGGATAGTAAAAACATGACAAAGAATTGAATGAAAATGGCTATACACCTGGAAAAAGGGTTTAATGAGTTAGAAGGTGATTTTTTTGAAGTGGTATTTTTCTAGCACAGACCTCATCACATCTGTGATCTTTGAAGTAGGTTGTTTATTTTTCCAGATTAGCGTTGCCTCAGACAGTTGGAAATGTTTTCCTTGAGAGATTGGCTGACTACATTCTGGTGAAAACTACCTTTGGTTTTTCACTTGCTTGGGATGGAAACTCTGGTATTTATATTAAGCTGACAGAAGATCATAAGGGGAATCCTTGTGGCCTCTGTGGAAATTTTAATGGCAATAAATTTGATGACCTGATACTACAAAATAGTAAGTAAATAGCTTAGAAATACACCCTTACCTTGTGAAAACAGCTTCCAGATTTACTTTAAATATATTACTGTAAAAAGAAATATTCTATTTTCTACTCTGTTATAGAAAATAGAATATCTGCTCTATTCTTCATCACTGTTAAAGATGTTAAGGAAAAAGGTCTCAGTTCAAGAAAATATTTATGTGTATGCTTAAAAGTCTTCTTGCTCAGCAAAGCACTTGGGATATGTTTATCTTAGTTGATGAAAGTGCCTTCAAATAAATAAATAAACAAATAATTGTGGTTTTCTCTATGTTTAAGGGTGGGGGAGAGAAGGAGAGAAGAGCCAAAATATTAATATTTGGAAAAAGCATAATCTTGAGTCATTTGTTTACATGATCATCATAAAAATATTAAAGTATTAATCAAAGCTGTTTCAAGGAAGCTCCTTGTATCTCTTTGTTCCTGAGTTGTAGCCTGGGCTTCCTACTGCCCTGTAGGATGAGGATTTGCCCCATGTTGTGATTTTGTTGCAATGAAGGAAGAGATGATTTGCTAATCTGGTAGAGTATTACATAGGCTTTCTAGTTTTATATAGGGAATATTTTATAGGGGCCATTGTAATTATCTATTTATTGTTTTTATTTCTTCAAGCTTTCTGCCCTTGTTTTCAACTCACAACTGATGTGGCAAAAAAAGAACCACCTTTGGAACTTGAGGGAAGTTTTTCTCAGTCTCTGAAAATAAAGATAACAGGACTAATTCTACTGTTACCATTAATTGCTGAGAGAATCTAGTTCCTTGCCCTTGCATATTCTTAAGTCACACAAGTTACCTCTCTGTAATTCCTCCCCCCACCCCCTTTGGATAGCCATGTGCTTTTTGGCTTTCTGAGTTATGCACAAAGCAGTCTAGCTATCTTTGTGGGGTCTTTAAATTTTTTTAAAAATTTTCTCATCTCTTCTATGATGAAAGCAGTACTTCCTTGTTTCAGGCATTAACTTCTGCGCACCAGTATATAGTATGTTAAATAATGAGTTAAAGCTGTTAATTTAAAATAATGGAGAAAAAATTGAGTTTTGAGGAGATAATGAATTCGCATGCTCTCTTAAAAAATAATGATTTCAATATCTTTAAATGTCCTATTTATTATAAAAGACTTAGTAGTAACACAGCTCTTACCTTTTTTCATTTCCAGAGCTACATTTCTTCATCATCTTCATTTTTTCTAGTATTTTTCTTCATCAGAAATGATAGCATTCTTCTAATGTACAACCTAGAGTACTTTAAACTTGAAGCACTTTTATAACATGGTGCCTTGACTCTGTTTCTGCAAATAAGAAGCAAAAAGTTCTGGTATCTTCACAAGAATAGACTGCTAAATCAAAATACTTTTAAGCTGCAACATTTGTATAAGTGTTCCCAAATCTCATAAATCATTTGGGATGATGATTTGTCTCCCACAGCTAAACCAATAGTGTATGGGAAGCTCTTATGTCTATGCTGAATCTTGTAGAGTCCGTAAGCATTGTGTTCTTGGGACTGGGACAAAGCCTTGGACTAGTCTGTACCAGGCTTCCTGGCTGAACTGTAATAAATGTGGATATTAGCTATAGATTCCAGTCTACTAAGGAGTTAAGTAGGTCTAAGAATTCATATTTTTTCCTTCTGATAAAATAAACTGCTAAATACGGTAAGAGAGGTAGAAAAATACAAGAATGTTGCACTATTAGTATTTATGAATGCTCTGTATATGCATTGCCCCAAATAAAGTTGTTGTTGAGAGGCACTTAATACTCCATTTCAAAATATAGTTTTAAAACTAACTCCTTTTCCATTTCCTTAATCTTCATTTTTAATTTTTGTATTGCTTTTAGTATGTGAGGCTGTATCTGTGTATAGAACTATTTCAAGGACAATGATTTTATTTTGCAGCATTTTTTTGAGGATTTAGAACTTTTTTCAAGCCATGTCCAAAAGAAAATAAAATGTTTTTAGTGTTTTTGCAGAAGTGCAGTTTTGATCTAAAAGAATCTCTTAACATAACTCAACTTTTTATGTTTGGGAAGGGGATTTCTAGTGTAAAGAAATTTTCAGTCAGAGAGGGAGAAAAGCTTTCATTCTCTCTAGCTCTTAGGTCAAATAGATTGGTGGCTAGGATATTAACTTTGCGTATTTGTGAAGATCCACATACAATTATGTGATTATTGGGCTTTGGAATTTTCCACATTCCAGAGTGTCAGTGTGCTGGAAAAAAGTTATATTATGTTTTGTATAATACAGCTTTGTCAAAAAACTGTAGCTGATATCGTGTCAACATCCTATCTCCTGATCATGTTGATAGCATAGATATCAATTACTGTAATGTTCTTCAAGGAGGAAGAAATTCACCTTTTTTTGCCATTCTTAAGAACTTAAAGAAAATTGATATTTAAATCTTGGTGCAAATATATGAAAATCCTGGGTTTTTTTCCATACTGCTAACTTTATTATACATTCTTGCATCTTCCTCACCTTTTTGCCATGACTTCAAATCATGGTGCAATGCTTCAGATCTCTTTCATTCATTCTCCCATCCTCATACTCTAAGGAGAACTGAGTGTGTAGCATTGTTTTTGTCCTACGATTTTTCTGCAGTTGGGGGAAAAGGAAGGAGATAGCAGTGCTAAATGACCTTTGTGAAACATGATGAAAGACCTGAATTGTTTTAAAGAAATGTATTTTTTCTTAAGTATACAATGCATCACACTTGTCCTTATTTGCATATTTGCTATGAAATTTCCCTGATTACATTTAAGCCCCCCCAACATCTTGACATGTCATTTTTTAATCTTTTCACTGAAAAGTAGTTTATTACCTGTAGAATATTACCTGAAATTAGAAGAAGAAAAGAAAAGTCACTTTTTTCTACACCCTGAAAGCCTGAATATATCTGTAACTGAAGTAATGAATACACTTAAAAATTACCAGAAACTCCTGAGAAGTCTTTTGTGTTTGTGTTGCCAACATTTTCTTTCATGGCTCTTCTTCAATATTTTCATGCAGTAGGTGAATATACAGAAGACATTGCTGAATTTGCAAATAGCTGGACTGTGCAAACCCCATATGAAACAGTTTGTGTACCTACTGCCTCAGATTTTTCCAGTCCTTGTTCAGCTGATGCAGAATCCACTGAGGCAAGTTAATCATGTAATATATTTATTTTTTTTAAGCTTAATTGCATTGTGACAATACAAGAATCAAATATGCATTGAGGCTTTGAGAAAGAGAAGATTCAGATCAGGATTGTTGGTAAGGACCTTCAGAAGTTTAGCTTAAAGTACAAAGACTCAGATAGGATGTGCCAACTGGCCAAGGTCTGCTGGCAGAACTCTTCACTGCTGCATTGAGCTTGAGTTCAGTTTCCAGTCCTGGTGCCTTACACCTCATTATTTTGGAAATATGAAATACTGCAGAAGTAATATGCTCAGCTCCTGTATTAACATGAAATGCTTTTTTGTCATTTCATGTTCTTTACTCCTAGACAGTTTGGGAGCAGTGTATCCATTCAAGCCAGTCTAGGCAGAGAGGACAAATTCTGGGAAGAATAGTAGAGGAAACAGCTGTGGGATTCTCAAGTTTTAATGGGGATGTAAAAGACCCCAGATTAGGGAAAGAAAGCTAAAAAGAATTATGCTTGTTCAGAATGTGTTTTCTAACTGTTATTTACCTGATTCTTAATGCACAGGACATATTCTTCAAGTGCCAAATATTCCTACAGTTTCCTTTTCTCAGCTGTCATGAAAGCATAGATCCATACTCTTATATTTCTAGCTGCATGAATGATCTTTGCAGGTAAGAATGGAGTTCTTGTGTATTTATTTTTGCTGCATGGAATGAATGCTCACGCCCTCTTTTGAGACAAGAACTAGGTGGCATTGAATGAGGTTAGTAGGAAACAAGTTCAAAGTGAATGGGGTGTGGGGGCGTCACTCAACGGGTGATTTACCTGTGGAACCAAAGGACGTAGAACCAGCCTGCCAAAGGATATTTTGATTGATAAAAGTTTATATGGATTCAAGGAGAGTCTGGACAACTTCATGGAAGAGAAATTTGTAGAGAGTCACTAAAGACAAAAGAGAAAGTTATTAATCACAGAAAACTACATCAGGAGGTCCTGAGTAAAAAATACATGGAGACTGGCATGATATAAGGGGCAAATATCAAAGATACTTGGGGAGCTGGACCACTTGTGTGATGTAGTTGGACTGTTTTTATGACAAAAACCTAACAACCTAGCAACCACTATGGTTCAAATTAGTAGAATTTTTCAATATTGCTTTATTTATGTAAATTCAGAGATATCAAAAGAAATTTCAACTCTCATTGGCTTTGGTGGGAGCTGCACCACCAGTTGCTGGGGTTATATTCAACCTGCTATTTTTCCCTTAGCTCTAGGTTCCCGTTCAGTTAATGTTGGTCATTCAAGTTAAACTGGTGCTCCAAAGGTTAATTGAATAGATGACTGAACAATATATCACTTCTGGTTTTAGTGAAGGCTTTATAATTAATAAGTAATTGTCATAAATAACAGGTATTATGTTGGATACTATTACAGCTTTCTGAAAATATCAATTTATTAAAAAATATACAGAAAGGATCACAGGACTGAAAGGAAGAATCATTCAGTAGCACCCATTACACTTGTTACTTCATTTCCTATGAATTTTTAATGAATTTTTAATTTTCGATTTTACCCTCAAGTCCAGTTGGAAGAATTTGTATTTGTAGGCAAGTGTACAAAGTATTCTTACTGAAGCTGATGATGTGTACATTTATTTTTCTCAGAGGAGAGGTAGAGCTGAGCTGCCTCTGTCTGTTTGTAGCTCAGGAGCTTATTGTGCCTTTTCTTTAGCAAAAGAAGAATAATGAAAAGCAAATTTCTGAATGTGACATTGAATCACTGTCATGGTGCTCAGGATTTGATTTTTGTCAATGTGAATGTGTGTGTTGATGTGAATTGTGTGAATGTTGAAAACCTTGAAGGAAGTGTCTGTGTCCCAGAACCTCATTAATTTAGGCTTATTTTGTTTCTAAAAGAGACCTCTCTTCCAGTGGCTTAGTGTCAGTTTAGGAAGTTTCTTGTGGGGCCATAATATATGCCAAGTATTCTTTCTATTAAGACTTGTTTAATTGGATTAGATAAGGAGAGCTGGAGAGAATATGATCACTGTAAAAAGGAGTATAGTGGTGTTCAGTTTGATAACAGATGTGTTGAAAGCAGAATACAAACACAGTCATATTCTTGAGACTATTAATTTTGAAAGCTTGATCTTGTGTGCTGAAAGACAGATAAACTCAGCTGTTCTGTCATGGTCATGCTTATAATAGACATTCCATGTTATGACTAGTTCATTTTGGCATCAAGTCCTTTACTGTGAATGATGGGAGTTGATGGACTTCCATGGTAACAAGAAACTGGTGGTATCTCATCTGATGCAACTCACCTTTGTAAAATATTTCAGTTCACCTAAATACTTATGAATATCTCTTTACTTGATCCTGGCAAAAGGACACTGTATAGCTTCTTTTGTAGATACAGACTAAGGTGCAGAATGATTTTGTCCAAGGTCACACTGGAAGTCCCTGAGCATGTCTATAATATTCAGTAGATAATACTTCTGGTGTTGAGCACTTCACTGCAAGGCCAGGAGTCTACCAACAGTGATCTTGGGGTTCAGCAGGATTGTTAAGCTGTCGGTTGTCTTCGTGACAAGATCATGTTTCTCATAAGCAGCATTTATCTTCTTTGTGATAAATTACTATTTTTGTTCATTGTGGTAATATTAAAATGAAATAACTTTTTGTGGTATCAAATGATAAAAGCACAGCAGCACATTCAATATAGCTGGTCCTTTTTCACAGTATTTTCATTAAGTGTGCCTTTCTGATTAAGCAGTGTCAGCTCTGTGCAAAGTATCATGTTCAGTGTCCTGTGGCAGAGATTTGTTGACGGGATTTGAGTTCAGTGATTACCCCCTTGTTTTATCATTTCAGAGTGGATGATGATGAAACATATTGCAGAGCAGTGACAGAATACGCTAGAGCATGCTCTCATGCTGGGTCCCCTGTGCATGACTGGAGGGATGACTTTCCTGCCTGTAGTAAGATTCTTGTATTATTAAAGCATACTGGATGACCTTTGAAATACTCCGAGTATCAATTTCAAATAATTCCACCATGACAACTGTAGGAATCAAACCTGACACAGATCAGCCAGCTTCACTATTGCTTGTTAACAATAAAGTCAATGACTTCTTAGAGGAATATTTTAATTCTGCTGTGATCTGATCTAGATCCCTGCAAAATTCATGTTTTGGCAAATTCTGTGAAACTTCATGTGTGTTGATCACATTCTAAGACCAAGAACAAACATCTGTGGAGATTTGATGTTACTCCTCTTCCCAGCTGACCTTTCAGCCTCCGCTGGCCCCATAAACAGAACTAGAATAGTGGATCCTGGGCCCAAGTCTCGGCTTCTTCTGGTCATCACCCATATCAATTGCAGTTCCACCTCATGCACAAGACTTTGAACTGGCTGAGATATAAGCACATGTTCCTATTCTACCTCCCCTTTCACAGGAACTGTAACTTCTAGTGGAGGGATGATGTAAGAATTTGATAAAGAAGGCTTAAATACTGATGTGAGATTCACTGCAGTTAATCAGTTACAACTTCTCCAAACAATTCATTGCAATTGATCTGAGTGATTATCTGTACCAGAAGTTTTGCACAACTGTTTATTTGTAGAGGTAGAACTTCTCCAATATGGCAAGAGAAGCTGCACTGATGTCCAATATAATATATATTTGTTCCAGCTGAAAAGTGTGAAGACAGCTTTGTACACCGTGATTGTATCAGCTGTTGTCCGCCAACCTGCACCTTTGAAAAGGATTGTCTTGGCAGCAATCTGCACTGCTTAGATGGCTGTTACTGTCCAGATGGTAAGTACTGTCAATTTTATGTGAAAAAACATGGTCAAAGCTAATGTCCAGCATCATAATAAAGTTGTCGAAGTAGACTATGTTTAAAATTAAAGGCCAGAAAAAATGAATATTGTCATTTCTGTTTTAGTTTTTGTTATTTTTACTGTAATTCTTCCTTTTATCATGCTATAAACATTTATCTGGAATATGAAATGTCGCTCAGAATGAATCAGTTAAAATCTGGAGCCATCATTAATGCTGTCTGCAATGCAGACATGGCATAGGTTTAATCCATTTTATTTGAATTATTCCTAAATGTTTTGAGGTTTTACTTAAAAATAATGTATCTTATGTACAGGAAAACTGTCTTCCTGAGACATGTACTCAATAAAAATTAGGGTCTGTACTATATATAGTCCTGTTCTGACAGGACTAAAGACTATGTGATCTCAGCATCTTTCCATTTTCAAGTCTGTATAATTCTACATATTTAAAGCAGGCTTTGTGCATTGAGCAACTATTCAGAGTGAAAACTGTGTTGAGAGAGCTTCTCAAAACCATTTATCACCCTGAACTCTCCATACACACTAGGTGATTCTTTCTGCTGGTCCCCAGTTAAAACTGGTGAGCTCACCCTCTGGCAGATTTGAATGTTTGAGTCAGATGGGGGAACAGCAGTGATCTGGAGTACATTAACTTGTCCTTGTTCTCGTTTGTTAACTTCCTTCTCAATAGGTCTCATTATGGACAATGGAACTTGTATCTCTGTGTCGAATTGTCCTTGTGTTTATCATGGAACTTCCTTCCCTGTAGGCTCAAAAATTGAACAAGAATGTAGCAATTGGTATGTGAAAACCTCATATCTGTGTTCCCTCTCTCTGTGACTGCTGCCCATGTTTAGTTTAAGATCATAGTCAGGCTGGTATTTTAAAGAACAGTTAGTATCTATGTTTACAGTCTGGGTTCTGTGTGTTTATGCGCTAAAATACAGGGAAAGGGTGAATTCAAGACATGAATGAGCTCAAAGACCTTTGTTTTGCGAAAAATCAGAACACTGAATTTCTGTATTTTGTGATTTTTTTCTTTGTAGTATTTGTATTGGTGGCATTTGGAACTGCACAGATCATGATTGCCCAGGTATCTGCATGTTCATGATTCTTATCTCTCAGAATTAAATATGGTCTAAGGGTCTGGGATGCTAATTTAAGAATAAAGGTTAGGCAGATGGACAACAAAAGTAGAAGCTGGCTAGCTGGGGTGAAGCTGTTAACCATCTGACCATTATCATATGTTTTCCCATTTGCTTCCCTAATTTGTTGTGTTGCATCTACCCTCTGCCTTCTATTCCCTACTTAAACTCTCTGTTCTTCAGGACAGGCAGCTTATTTCTACCACTTGTGTGGAGGGCCAGGTTTAAGGATCTCCTGACTTCTGGATGCAATTATAATGCAAATAATAATAAGAGAACATCATTTTGATGACTGGAGTGCTATATTTGTGAAACAGCAGTTAGTGTTTAGATAATAATCCAAACCTTTAAAGATTCCATGTCTGTGTAATGAGTTACGCAAAAAAGCTTATCAAGTAGTCAAGAAGTGAAACTCCCTTAGCAGTTCTGTACCTTAGAAAACATTATACTGTGAAACCTGTGAAAGAGAGAGAAAAATTTTCACTTAAGGAACTCCATCTGAGTGAGGTAATTAACAAGGCTTAACAGGAGTGGATCTGTAGAGTAAAGCAGTCAGCACTGAGAACCACTCCATATGGGTTTTGTGTGTGTCAGTGGGGTTAGTTCTGACTAGTCTGGCCTGATCTTAGGGACTAAATGCCCTTAATAGAGGGAGTGGCTTAGATGTGCTTCTGCAGAGTATTTTCTGGTGTAGTTATAGCCAAAAGAATCCAGTTTATGTGCTCTGGCACTGCCCTGTGATGTGAACAATGTGCAGTAAGTGGGGACATGCAGGACAGTTGCTTCAGCAGTGTGCTCCTGATCCAAACCAAAACATTAATTTAGAGGTATCTGAGAACAGGGAGCACATATCTGCTCATCTAAATTTCAGTACAACCCACCTACTTAAACCTACCCTCTTTATGTCCGTGGTAACAAGTAGTGTCATAGTACATAGGAGGGAGGACAAAGAAGCTTGTTCTCTCTTTCTCACTCATCATGCCAAAAGAAGATGAGGAAAAGATTCTAGGAAATGTCAAAGTTGTAATAAAGAGAAAATTCTTGTTGTTCTTTAAATCTTTCATGTATGCTAGAAAAATCATGACTGAAGGGCATCTCATTTAATTAGAACCAAAAGATGCTGCACATGTGTATGTGCAATGAGATGATATCCAGTGGAAATAGGTGTATATAACGTATTTCATTTTCAAATGCCGTAATAGCTAGATAGATTAAAACTAGGCTGGATTATATGCTTAGAAACAAGGGAAAAGTTTCTTATTTATCTCTTTTCCATCATTTATAAAGTAATAATACATTCTTACACAAATGAACATTCTTTTTTATTTTTTTAATTATATATTACAATTACTGAACTTTTTTCTCTCTCAAGCTGAGTGCTCCATCACAGGTAACTCTCATTTCACAACATTTGATGGTCGTCATTTTACCTTTCTTGGGATTTGCCAGTACATTTTGGTAAAAGGCACCGGGAAAAACAAATTCACAATCACTTTACAGAAAGCACCTTGTGGACAGGTGAGTTGCACTTTTATTGAACATTCATGACAAACAGGTGCATGTGTATTTCAGGCAATCTTTTATAGGTGCTGCTGTAAATTAGCAGGATATGTTTAATAAGAAAAATATAAGCTGAAACAGTTTTACAGCTTTGCATAGGTGTCTATATTGCTGTATGTTATTTTGATTATAAATAGTGCCATTTGTAAAACTAATTGCATCTTTACAGGGATTAAGTCTAAAGAGTTACTTATGCACATTAAACAAGCAGATACATCTTTGGTTATAGTACGAACAGGTGTCTTAGGCTTGACAAAAGTTCTTGCTGGCAGGACTGAACAGGTTTAATACACTGCCAGTTAGGCAAAAGACTTTTTTTTGGTAGCTTAAAATATTTATTTGATATGTTACAGCATATTTAATTTGTTGGAACAATACATTTTAGAAAGTGTTTAAAGAGACTAACTACCATACATATTAATATGTTGGAGAGCATTTTGATAAGTATTCAACAACAGGCCTTATGAAAAGAGTTGCTTATAAAAGGTGCCCATTTCCAAGACCAGATTTAATACCATTAGTCACCTAGGTGCTCAGGAGAAGAATTTCTGAGTGTGTGATTTGCAGCAGCCTGCATGCTGAGTGCTGGGATGCCCGAGCTGGTCAACAGGGAGTGACTTGCTGGATCTCACCTGCTGCAGGAGTGTCTCTCAGGTCTCTTCAAAAGCTAGATTTTAAGCTGGTGCCTGTGCTTTTGTTTAGGCACCTCCTCCTCATGCATAGGACTATTGAGACTCCTGTTTCTGCATTTCAAATGGCTGTAAGCATGATATAGTTGATTAGGTGCCACTGAGAGACAAGAATGCTTCTGAATATGGCCATCAGCACAACTCTAAGTACCTTGGAAAGTTTGTGTGTGAAAACATAGGGGTCCAGGGAGTGTCAAATGCTCGATTTAAGCAAGTTATGTATGACTTTTTGTCCTGTACTTAGGTTTATAAATTCTGCCTGTATTCTGCCTTTAAAATGAGGATTCTGAGTTAGTTTACACCTCAGCATTTTTTAATAGTCAGATATTTGTGAATTATTTTAATATAATTCTGGAGAAATTATATTCTTTTGTCTGTAGTCACGGATCATGCCTGTGTTTCAAGGTGGAGGAGAAGCCCCTTCATGTGTGCAGTAGTTTTTCTGTTGCACTGCTGGGCTTGGGCTCTGGTTCCACCAGCTTGATATATCTGTGTTCAGACTCTTGCTGACACATTGGCTAACCCAGCAATGAGGAGAATCCCTAGTGGCCATGCAAGTATGGCCATTTGAACCCAGTATCAATACTTGGGATCTCAGTCCACTTATTATTGGACTCTCATAACAGCTAAAATGCATTCCCCTCACTTTTAGCTTCATATGCAGAATGTTATGATGTTCTATGTTCAATTTTGGGTATTCAGTTTAATACTTTGGGCAATAATTTACAACTGATTTACCTGATGATAGCTCTGGTATTTCCTTTTTGTACAACTGTTTTCTTCCTGTTTGTTTGTTTGTTTGTTTGTTTTTGCTTTCCATGCTATTATTAATGTCTTTGCCTGTTTTTGATGTTAAAATTTATTTTTGCTTAGAACTTTGACCATGCCTGCATTGAGTCTATAACGCTAGTTCTTGAGGATGATGTGAGCAAACAAGTAACTCTTGCAAGATACGGTCAAGTCCAAATTGGCCCTAACCAAGGTTTTAACCTCAATGGTAAGAAATGTATGGAGTAGAGTTTTACCGGAGTTCACATTTCTTCTAATAATACCTGTCTATGGAAAAGGAGTTTCTTGGAAGACAAATTATGCACTGTACAATCACTTACTTCTAATAACCTTAGACTAGAAATGTATTCTTTCAGCATGACGAAATAGTCCTCCATCATGCCCTCCTCATTTCCTTGCTTTTCTTACCTTGAGGAGTACCTAAAAATTCTATTCATCTTGTTTGTGTGTATTTAGGGGGAGGAGGTAAGAGAAAGAAGGGAGATGAAGAAAGGTCAGAAGTCATCTCGATGCTGATGTTAAGGTCCAGTTTGATTAAAGTTTCTTGGAATATATGGCATGGAAGAGAATGAAAGCCATATGCTCTGGGGTATCAATCTTGGTTTCAGTGCTGACTTATGTTGTGAATTCAGGCAATTTATGTCAAATTTTTGGAAAAGGATAGTAAAAGTAATCAACCTTAACAGGATTCTTTAAAATTCAGCACTGAGGTGGAACTGATATTGCCAAATTTATGTATCTCATAGTGACCAGCAGTGGATTCTTAATTCTTTGTCTCTTTCTGAAGGGTAGAATGAAACTTCCCTCTTCCTTTCCCAACCTCTACCAATTAGCAGGTTAGTGAGATCTGCTATGATGGTTGTGGCCATATCTTTTCTTCACTGAATTTGCCCAGTCCTAGTTCTGCTTTTGGCATTTGCATCCTTATTTGCTTTCTTGTCTCTTTTTACAGTCCATGAGAAATATAATGTATGACAAATGTTTTGGTGCTACATTCTTGATAATTGGGTGTTTCTATAAGAACTTTTGCCAGCTAAGAGAATTCTTAGCTCATGTAAGCGTTTTATTTTCCTCTTTACATTTGTTTGTGCAGCTGAGTTCATGTGTGTGTGTGCACACCCATATACACACACACACACACACACACACACACACACACACACACACACACACACAAAATACGTCTATATATGCTGACTGCAAAGGTCAACCTGATTTAAGTCTGCAACTGCAAGTAGCCCAACCACCATGTGTAGCAAATGAGTGCAGTGACTATGAAATTTCTGTTCCCTGGCATCATGGATCTGTTGGGAAGAAAGCTGGGAATCTGACAGGGCTTTCGTTCACATACAACTTAAGGAAGGAACTATACTGATGTCATATCAATGGTAGTCAGATAGAACCCTCTAGCTGAAGATTGCAATGCAGCTTATGGACATCTGCTAATTAATCTTGTAACATTCCTGGGGGCTAGAAACAAGTGGTTTCTTGTCTTTTCTTCTCATTGCCAAAGGGATGCTGTTGCATTGCTTTCTTGTCAAAAAATTAGATGTGAGAGTGTTTTTTGCCTAACTCACAGGTATAGAAAGGTGAAACACATTTTTACTGTTGACAGTAGGACACAAGTTGCAATTCCTGATTTGTGTTGCTAATGATAAGGATATGTAGTCTCATACATAGAGAATGGGCAAGGTTATGTGGAGACAGATAAGGTTGTACATAGTTTCTCATTTGATTTTGAGTTTTTAAAATCTTTTCTTTAATGGGTAAACCAGTAGAACCTGGAAGCTGGATTTCAGTGACTTTGTTTCTCTTTTTCTTTTGCTGTGTTTAGGGGCTGTTGAAATTCAGAATGTATCTTCTTTGTTTGTCCAACTGAAAACCAGTTTTGGTTTGAAGATACTTTTTGCTAAAGATGGAGAGAGGCTCTACATTCAAGTTGATGTCAGCTGGAAGAGAAGAACACTGGGACTATGTGGAACTTATAATGGAAATTTAAGAGATGATTTTCTGTATGTTACATACTGTACATTTAGTTTGTGTTTAATAACTAGTGAAATATTCTGATAAACATAATCAGCTAGTCAGTTCATTTCATTAATGTGCTCATACTTTAGTAAACTAGCCAATTAAAAAAACCCACTTAATTACAACATTAGTCATTTTAAAATCTGAAACTTATAAATTTAGTGATCTAAATCATTTTTACTTTTTAATAAGAAAATTAGCATATTATTTACAAAAGTAATTGGACCATGATATTGCTTGAATGCATTCTTTCTCCTCCATGCTGCTCTGTTATCATCAGAACAAATACCTGAGCACTGATAAAAAGAGTGGATGATAATGCTAATAGCATTCTCACCTGATAAACACTTGCTAGTACTTGTTTTCTTTTTTTTTTCCCTCATCAAGTTTTAAGGGAAAAAATGTAATTCTGAACCACAGTAATAATTTAATTAAAGGGCTCACTTTCCTTGTTCTTTGGGTTCAGTTCCTCAAAAGTTTCTCAAGCCATAATGTCACAGATTTTGTTTTTTTAGCAATAATAAATGTTTTTCAGATGTTCAATGAGAAAGACCAACAAAATGCAAACAACCCCTGTCTAGAAGACCAAAATTAATGGGTCATGTATGTACTGAATGTATGTACTCTAATGGCCAAATTCTGCTCTCATTAATGCTTTCGCCAGCTGATTTCAAGGTACTTGTGTTAAATGTAAGTAAGGGCAGACTCTGAGTGTAAAGATATTTCTTCAAGAAAGGGGGAAATATCAAGGGGAAAAAAGCTTGATATTTCCTCTCCTCTTTTATACTTCATGGATGTAAATTCTTTTGGCATGTTGAATATTCAAAGTGACCATACATCTGAGGCTTTCTGATGTACTTGTATCCTAACCTGCATAGTCTGTAAGGTCAGTGGGACGCATGCAATGTCAATCTCTTCCTTTTCAGTTCTCCAGCAGGGATGATAGAAGGGACCCCGCAACTTCATGCCAATGCATGGAAGGTTTCCTCAGCTTGTTCTATACCTATCAACATTCCTGTGGTTGATCCCTGTAATGTTAATCAGCAAAATGGTATGTTTTCACATGGGATTTTGGAGTTAGATTTATCATATTATCATGGCAGATTTTTGTTTTCTATGTGAATAAGTTTCACTGCTAATTACTATTCATTAGTGAAAAATAATTATGTCATTTAACTTCTGCTTTAGATGCACATTTTTTTTCTTTTTCTTTTTTTTGGCAAGCATCGTTCTTTCCATACATTTAGTATGTAAACTGAAATAAGTCCTTGGTAAATACAAGTTAGTTAACTATTTAATGTTGGATGTGCTGGCCACTAGCCCTAAATTCCGCTGGCTAATTCACATGCAAAGTGTTAGGCAAAACACAGTCCGTTGTCCTGTAAATTGTTTCAAATAAGAGGAATAACTAGTATTCTCAATGCGTGCTTGTTGATTGACAAAGAAGCAACAGGAGACAGTGTCTTGCCTAGCCAGCGTTCAGATCAAAATCTCCATACTTGTATAAGTTGTTTTTAAGAGTTTCCTTATCTTCCATCTATACCGTCTCTCACACAAACCTATACAAACAATCTGAGATCCCAAGATTTGTTCAAATACCTGAGTAAAGAATTGGTTTCAGCTGGTAAAAGTGCTTATGTTTCAGCTGAACTTTCCCTGTCACTAGGTCTGTCTTTCCGTGCTGCTGTTCTTTGCTCCCCTTCATCTGAATGAATTGAAAATGGTTGCCAAATTTTGACAAGGGAAAAAGCAATCCCTGGGTCCTGCCCCATGCTATCACCCGTACCACCAGCGCAAGCATTTTTTTCAGATCTCTGATGATCTGAATCTGATGAAACTTGGAAAAAAATATCTTGTTTCTTTGTTTACTTACTTTTTTTTGTCAGGTTATGTTTTGGCCAAATCAGGATGACTTCTTGTATCTGGTTTACTGAGAAACTTCAGAAATCCTTGAGTCACTGTGTTGGTGGGTATGAACAAGAAGGAGGAAGGGCAGGGACTCTATTTTAGCAGCAGAGTTGGCTTAAACAGGCTCTGGACTATGGTGTTCCTGAGATACTCTCTACTTATCTGAAAAAGCTGGTGGCAGTGTGCTGTGGTGGTAGGAGGAGGGTTTGTTCATAGCAGGAGGTATATGGCAGGCTTAGGACTTGCATGTCCCTGAGCTCCAGTTTGTAATGCTTGCTAGGGCCACATGCCAAGAAGTATATGGCCATTGCTGATTTCAAAGTTAAATGAAACATCAAGTGGGGAAGAAAAAACAAATTCCAAACTTTGGAGGACTATCTTGAAATAAGTTGGTTTGCCATTTATGTGTTTCCTATGTTACCATAGGAAGATGTAACTATTTTATATAGCTATTTTTATCTTAAGTGGATTTTGTTGCTGAAGGAAATACTTACAGTGTCAGTTTTAAACTGTAGAACATTGCAAAAAGACTTTGTATAGAAATTGGCTGAGTGCCTTTGGTTTCAATATTCCATCCTATTCATTTGATTAATTGTTACATTAACATGGATCCTGCTAAAACAATGTCACCTTCTCTCAGTTGGGTATGCATCTCACTGTGATATCATCAATCAAGAACTTTTTGCTCCCTGCCATGCCTACATCAGTCCAGGATTATATTACCAGCTGTGCCGTTTTGATGCATGCAAATGTGGAAGCAGCTGTTTGTGTAATGCTCTTGCACACTATGCTTATGTCTGTGGCAAGCACGGAATTGCTATTGACTTCAGATCTCATATTTCTTACTGTGGTGAGTAACATTTGCAGAAAGGTGGTTCTTTTAGAAATGTGAAAAAATCTAGAAATAATCATTCACCCAAAAATACAGCAAATTGATATTTTATGCTGGAAACTAGAATTGTGCCATGGGCTCATGAAATACTCAGGGGAGAATCCTAATAGCCTTTATGCTAGGCATCTAATTCGAGGGCTCTGAGTTACCTCACAGGGGATGTCTGTCCCTTTCCATTGACTACAAGGAAAACTTAAATTTCTAAATTTGAACCTCTAAGTCATATCGAAGCCTGCATTAGACTAAGGTAGGCAGCATGGGTACAGTCAGTGTGGGCAGGATATATCCCGCTGCAATGCATAATAATAATATTATGCATAATGCATAATAATAATACAATATTACCAGTTCATTCAGGGGTGGAGCTGACGATAGGTATAGTATTCTTGTTGCTGAAGCTGCGCCAGAATTTAGAAGCAGAGAGGAAGGACAGCAAGATCAGCAAACCAGGAGATTCTGGGGTATAATTCTGTGTGTACAGGAGGCTCTGTACACATGCCACAGATACATCCTGAGATATTCTGAAGACAGTAATCGTGTATAGGGTTTTTGTTGTTGTTTTTTAAGAATGGAGAACTTAAACTGGGCCAAATATTCTTAAGAGGATCCTTGACCTTTCAATATTACCAAACTGATGAAGGAAGAACGTAAAATACAAATGATTACTCCTCTCAGTCCCTGTTATTTAAAATATTGTTTCTTATCTGAGTATTGTTTTGTGTTTTGCAAGAGGAATGCTGAGACAGACCTCTCAGGTTTCACGAAAAAAAATCACCTAAGTGGTTTGCCAAATAGGTTATAGCATATCCGTGACAGAGCAAGGATTTAAAACAAGGCATCTTTAAATCAGGAGTAATGTCCTATCCACTGAACCATTCTTTCTCTCTTGGAAGCCTGAGTTACTAGATGAGTATATATATATACACACATGCATATGTACACACAGGTGTGCATGTAAGCATATACACACACACACTTATGCATACAAAATATATTTTAGACACTCATTCCTTTTCCAAGGAACTTTCTAACATACAGCCATACTTAATCTAAACCCTTCTAACTTAAGAAATCAGTAAAGCAACATACTTTTCTAATGTATTTTAACTGAGCCCAGAGCAGCAAGAGTGCATTTTGCTTTGCTGTTTTGCATTCTTGTGGTATACTTGGCTTGTTTTTTATCTTTCACTTTTTTAAGAGTATGCTGTTCTCCCTTTCTTGCTCCCCCAGCTGTGATGTGTCGCAGTGGTATGCTTTATCATCAGTGCTCTTCCTTCTGTAAACACTCCTGTGCTTCAGTTTCTATGGCAAATAGCTGTGGTGATGACTGTGCTGAAGGATGTAATTGTCCTGATGGGAAATATTTTGAAGAGTCGGTCAACTTTTGTGTATCAATGTAAGTCATACTAAAACAGAACGTGTGTGTAGGTACGTTTGCCTCTTTCTAGCAAGCTTTTGAAAGAGTTTTTCTTCGCTTTCCCTCAAGATGTAGACTGCCTAAGAAACAGGATAGAAAACAATATGTGCATATTTAAAATGTTTTTGTACTGATCAATAGTGTGGCTTCAGCTAATATTTTGTGTTAGAGCCATCTAGAGCACTTCATAGATGTGTCACACTGCTTTAGAGAAGAGTGATGAAACTTTTTTAATTCATGGGAAAGCATTTTTGTATGAAAAGACTGTTCTAGAGACGTAAGAAAAAGCGAGAAGGAATGTAATAGTAACCCACAAAGTCACAGATAAAATGGAGACAGTGACTGGGAGTGTCTGTTTTCTCCGTCTCACAGTGCAAAAACATTCAGTTGAAAGGGTAGGAAAAGGTAAAGGAAGCGAAATAGTTTTTTTATGCTGTTTACCTAAATTTTACAGCATACCACCATGGGTAGATACTGAGTTTAGGTACTGAATTAAAAACTGGAATGAATATTTATATAAATTTCAAGATTATTCAGAGTTACTGCTGTTCATTAGGACAAATATTTTGGAAAAGTCAGTAAGGTTCGTACTGCAGGGATGAAGCCTGTTTCGAACTATTAGAGTGTGAGGAAGCCTGGTATTCCCGTATTACTGTATGGTGTCTAGAGAACTGTGATACTTCTTCTGTACCATCTGGCTATTATCAAATTCAGGGTTCCTTGAATAAGTGGACTTTGGTGTGACAATTCCTCTGCCCACAGTTTTGACACTACTTTGAACAGGAGTTACATGTTGCAGAACTACTCCCATAATTGGGAAAAAAACTTTTCTGTAAGACTGCAATGCAAAGAAACAGCAAGTAAATAATATGGAGACATGAGGAAAATCCTAGCTTTGTTGAGGATAGTGGGAGTTTTGCCATTGCCTTCCATGCAGCCAGAGTTTCATCCTTTAATTTTTGCCTTTAATTAGATGTGTATTATAAATATAAGTAAAAAGATTGATTTAGTGAATTATGAAGCCTGTTTGTCATAATAGTTTGATAAATGAGTTGACCTTAAATCCCATTTCATTTTGCTTTTGTAACCACATGCATAAGTATTCTTCTAACAGATCTGCCTGTCGTTGTCATTACAAGGGCAAAGCCCTCCAGCCTGGAGAAATCCTCCTCACTTCAACAGGTTCCTGGTAGGTCTGAATACAAAAGAGTTTTAACTTTCATGTTTCCCAGCTCAAACGCTACTGAGATATTTTCATATAGAATAAAGTTCTATTGTATCAAGACATTTTTTGTTACACACTTAGTAACAGGTAGTCTATAAATTGGATTACATACATTCTTATTATAACAAAAGCTTCATAAAACATAACCAGGAATTCAGCACTGCTGAGGACATCTTTGTATGATGACACATGCAAACTTTTGTAAGCCAGGGACTAAAGACCATCTCAGAACACATGCACAGAGGCTGCAGTCCTGTTCTTAGACTCAGGGGCATTATGATAGCAATGTGAGGCTGGTTTCAGAAGAATAAACAGTGTGATTCTATTTTGGAAAGCCTTTCAAACAAGGCCTTGCAGAGAGCTGTATTTGTGTCATTTTGTGTCATTTATTTATGATGGAATCCTGACCTTATTGAAACAAACAGGGAAACTTCTCGGGTCTCCTGATCAAACTTGTTCATTTTACAAAGAACGCTCTTAGCCTGCTAATTCAAAAATGTGTCTGGGATCTGAGTGTCAAGGTTGGTTCTTGCTGAGTTCTCATATATTATGGTTGTTATAACTGAAGCTTGGTAAGCATGTACTTGAAGAGGTGAGAGCAGATTCTTCATTTTTCTGGCATTGCTATGCCTCTACATATATATGTGTGTATATATATGGTCTACTGTGTGTGTACACTGAACTAACACTCTCTCTCTCTCTCTCTCTCTCTCTATGTGTATATATATATTTTAAGGAAGAGAGAGGGGGAAAAAAAAAAGAGGACAAGGTTTACTCTCCACTGTGTTTTTTGTGACTGTATATTTTATCAACAAAAGAGTCTAACTGTGTATCCTAACTTCTTTGTAAGAGGCAATCTGCATACAGTATTCTTCCATTTTCACCAAGGAGGAAAAGATTTTTCATTACATTGCCAGTATCCTGAACCACCTGGGCCTACAGGCCCACAGAGGTTAAAGTACCCAGCTCCCTTTTTTCACTTGAGTGATAGTTAAGCAATTGAATAACTGCCTTAATACCTCTGTGAGTCTAGGCCTCTCATTACAGATCAGCATTTAGAAATGCCAACAAAATGCTGATCAGATCGTATGTTTTGGGATTTTAAGCATCATTCTCCTCCTGATTTCAGTTGTTTAAATTGGGTTAAGTTGTGCTGTGTTTTTTAATATGGTGGTTGCAAACATATTTTTCTCCTGAAATAAAGATGAGTTTGCTTTTCTTTTTGCCAGCCAGTGTTTGAATGGAACAATGAAATGTATTGAAGCCACTACAGAAGGTACAGGTAAGTTGTATTCTTGTCTCATATTACAGTTGCACAGAGAAAATTTTTAGGAAAAATTCCTTTAAAAATTCCAAGTGAGATATAGGTCAATACGTTCTAATGGGAATGCCTAAAATTAGGCTCGGTATTCCTCTTTAGGAAGACTCAGGACCTTGACTTCTAGAAAGTAAATTTTTAATGGATTTTTAATGGATTTAGAATGTATTTCAGTGCACTGATTATTATGGCACTTCTAAAAATCCTATCTACATAAGACATAATGACTTGATTTTTAAAAATGGGCTGTGGACCAGACCCCAGATGCTTAGTGTTAAGTATTTTTGTTTGCTGTACGTTAAAACACATATTAATTATATTGCTCATGTAATGCAAATGAAGCTATAAGCTATTATTTTTGATTATACTCTTATGTATACTGTAATATATGCTAACTGTGCATTAAAAATGAATAGATGAACTAAAACAACAGAAAACCTTCAGTGTTGATCTCATTTAACCTGCATTTCACCTTTCAAGTTCACATATGCCCTGAAGGAAAAATCTACTATGACTGCAGATCTCCTGTGCCTGGATTACCAGCAGCTGGTGCAAACTGTGGGGTCTCCTGTGCAAACCTTGCCATGAACTTCTCCTGTGTCCCCTCACCACCTTGTGCAAGTGGCTGTATTTGCCCTCCAGGGTAAGCCTTTGTTAGACTGCTCTGTAGCACCATGTGCATATATACTTTTCACTGTGTGACTCTGTATATTGTTGTGGGGTTTTTTTGAATTCCAGTTATATTACATCTGTAGTTTTGAAACTATTGCACTGTCATTTTTTGAAGAGATATAATATGATCATAGTTAAAAGGTCAGCTCTTTCTTTTGTCTCTTTGACAAAAGCCAGCTCCTTCTGGCTGGTGTGACGCTCCATGTTGTAATGCTTCCTGATTTGAAGTCCCACAGTTCCCTGTTCCGAGACTACTGTTCCAATATCCCATGAAATATCCAGCATGCTAAATCAGTCTGTGTGTGTTATTTGGGACTCCTAGGACAGCGGATGACTCCCACCGCTTACATAATGTAGTTTATTTGAGTATAGAAGCAAACATGACATAAAGTCATAGCACAATACCACCTACGTTCCTGCTTGCTGCCCAAGCAACTGTCTTACCTAGATGATGCCAATCCCTGATGTGGGGTAGGGAGGGAGGAGGTGCAGGCTGGATCCTGCCCTCCTCTCCTTCATTCTCTCTCTCTCTCTTTCTCTCCACTCTTCTGAATTCAGCCAAAGCTTTCATTTTCTCAGCTTTCATGTTTGGATTTGGTTTCCAAAAACAGTCTGCTGAGCTCTACAGGGGTCAAATCAAAGTACAAATGCAGAAAGCTAAAAGTAGAAGGCTAAAAGTATTTGTTGTGCAGTTTCTATCAGAATCTACTACCACTCTGTCTGTGTTTTTTTTCCTGATACCTCTTGTGTATAGTCACTTTCAAATGTGAAGAGTCAAATGAGATTTGTAACTTGTTGCAATTCTATCTCAGGTGGAGTGCTACCCGATTTTTAATCAACACTTGATTTTTTTTTTCTTTGTATGTGTAAGTCAATGGTCCCTGACAGTATATTGGTTGTGTCTAGATCACAGTCTAATAAGACTGTTAGAATTCCCCTTCCAATAAATTGTTGTGTACACAGATAACTAAGTGCTGGTGAAGGATAGATTTCAGGCATAACTATTTTAAATTTTACTAGCTGTCCTTGCCTGATATTCTGTAGTCCTTTACACCCTCTACTTCACCCAAGGAATTAGCTTCCAAGACCACTGACAGGTAGTATAAAAGTAAACAATTATTTTAATGCAAAAATGTGTGAATCTGTGCAAGCCATCATGTAAAAATTGATAATTATTTGCTGATACATCCCCATGATATTTGCATGAGCTTAAACTACCAGCATTATCATGAAAATTCATTTGAAATTTTGAAATAATTAAAATATAGGTTAAAAAAAAAAAAGCTAGCCCCCTACTCCTGCTGAGTAGGATTATACCATTTAAAACTGAATGTATTACTTGGTTCTTTTCTGAATGATATAATATAAAGGGGATACGGAAAAGCAAAACCCCAAGTTTCTGTCAAATAACGGAATAAAACTATATGATACACATGAATTATTCGGGTAAGTAGGAAAATTAGCTTTTTAAAAAAAAATTTAATGGAAAAGTAAATATGTAATTAGTACCATCCTCAGTCTTAAATTATATTTCTGGAGCCATTATGCTTTTTGTGCTCATGGGTCTGAGTAGCTGGTTAGTGGCTTTGAGGGAGAAAGGGTCCAGTAGGGTTATCTTAAAAGTTTGGTTCAGATGTTGTGTCTCTTTTATAGAAGAAAATGGCAAGTATATACTTAATGGTATTAAATCTATATCTAACAAGGCATGAAAGCCTTGTTATGAGTAGTCTTACTACTATGTCATTTCTTATTCTCTTAAAGTGCTGCTCCTCTCCTTTTCTTGCCTTCCCCACCCCATTTCTGCCCATACCCATTGTTCAATCTGATGATCTAACCTTTTGGGTAGAATCTGGAATTTTCCCAGGTACTGGTGCCGGTTTCCAGCATCCTGGGTATTGATGGTGCTCGCAAAGTAAAACTGCCCATGTGTGGTATCAAAGGCCTCTCCTTTGGAACCCCATGACTAGATGGACTCTAGTGTCCAAAAATGGTCCTCTTAAAGCAAGAGTATTCAGTACTTAAAGAGGTGACAAGGAATAAGAAACACTGAGTCTCTGGTATTCTATAGAAATTGAATAGAATTGCTCAAAACTTCATAAAGAAATATAAGAACCAAAGCAAATTCATCATTCAGAGATACAGTGAAAGACATCCTAGCACTGAGATGGAATAGGACAGCTGAATCACAGAAGTACGAAGAGTAGGGTGGGAAGGGACCTCATGAGACCATCTAAGGTTATTCTTCTGCTCTTAAGCAGCGTCAACAATACTTATATTAATGTTGGCAGATACAAAACTAACTTCCATTGATGGAGACACTAAAGGACCTTCCTAAGACATCTGTTCTAGCGCTTTCCTATCTTTAATACAGCATTTTTCTGAGCATTTAACTTGACTCTTTTACTTAAAACAACTTAATCTTTAATGAAACAGTAATTGTGAGGTGAAGAAAATTCTACTCTGTTTGTTGCTTTTACTTTTGAATTAAGCAATCTCAAGTCTGTACTTGGAAAACAAATCTCTCTGCCTTGTCATCTGTCAGAATGACAACTGCAGTAATTGCTCCCCTACAAAGCAATACTGGGAGTGTCTGTAATGCTTTTGTAAAGTAAACATTGCTAAACCACTGGAAATGAGGAGACAGCAAAAAGTGGTTAGCCAGACCTCTGAGTCACTTATTCGTGCTCTAACTGGACTTGCAGCTTTTTGTATTAAATGACATCAGATTCATCTAACCTCATTAGCCTCTTCCACTTCCCCAGTGTGGACAGGTAGCCTCCACCACCAATCTTAGTCAATTATGTTTCTTCTGTCCTGCCACCCCACAACAGCTGCCATAATCCTGCTCGCTATCCTATGCTCAGAATAGGATGGTTGCTGCTCTGGGTAAAGGAGTGGGCACATCACTTCAGTTGCTTCCCTGCGTCAGGAGGAGGATGGAGCAGCAGGGAGGGAGGACCAGCCCCGTAGCGGCATCCCTCGCACATGAATGCGCTGCAGTTAGGTGGGAAGCAGCAGGCCCGGACACTGCCCTTGCTGTTGCAGAGGGCAGGGGGAGCACCTCTGTTTCTGTGCCCTCATGCAGGAGCTGAGCCTCACACAAACTTCTCCACCACATGGTAGAAGGAGCTGCAGCTGTGAGCCTTGCTAGGTCTCCAGCTGTGCAAGGAGGAGATCATTTGTTCTGGGCAGCTTTCGCTGCTGAAACAATTGGCCTTGCTGCCTGGATGGAAGACCAAATGTCCTTGGCTGGGTTTAGACAACGCACCACTCGATGAACTGTGTTGATCTACTTGTGAATTTACTTTCATCTTAAAAATAATTCTTTTGTTTTGAAGGATGGCAGAGCATAGAGGGAAATGTTATATTCCTGACAGTTGTCCATGTACCTGGAAAGACAGGGAATTTCTGTCAGGAGAAGTGATAGCTACACCTTGTTACACCTGGTGAGTGACATACATTTTACATATTTTCAAATCACTGGGATCCTGCAACAAAGGAAAACTGATACAGAAAATGTATTCAGTACAGTGAAAATCAAAAATGTATATGTTTGTTTGTAGACAGTCACAGGAAATATCTTTTATTAGACCCACTAATAAACTTGGTCTGCTAGGTCAAATAGAGTAGAGTAGACTTTTGGGTGAGCAATTGCTTCTTCAGGTCTAAAAAAGAAGCAGAAGACATCCAAGTTAAAAAAAAAAAAACAATTAAGAACAACTGTTTGATTAGATATGTATTAGTTAATCTCTGAAAGAAAAGACAGTTGGTATTTCAGAGAATGGAATATAATGAAAGGTAACCAGGGAAAAAAAAAGGAAATTAAATGTATGACAACACTAAATAGTCTGCTCCTTTAGGAACTGGATTGTTTGCAGTGTGAATTATCACTCCGCATGAGCAGGGGCAGTGGAAAACCTCCCTTATGTCAAGACAGTAGAGGAATTGGCCATAAGAGAAAGATGGAAATAAGCAATGTAAGTGGAAAATGAGATAGCACCCAGTGTCTTTCCTGAGGAACCTTACCTGATTCATATTGACACAAAACATATTTTCATCCATTATATTTTGCTCTCCCAAAAATCTATCTTTAGTTAAACATATACTAAGTTATCCAAAAAAAAAGTTTGGCCTGGCAGTTTTTAGTCAGCTGAAAACATCACTGGCAGATTGATTGTGTTTATACACTCACACATGCAAAACAGAGGCTCTCAGTGCTTAGGATGCTCCTAGTCTTATACAAATACGTGCAAGTCGCTGAATGTACTGACAGGAAAAATAATCCCTCAAAGCATGAGCATTTCTTAAGCTCACTTTGTACTTGTTGGATACCTTGAAATCCTACTGTTAGCAGCTGAAGATCTCTTGCACTGATTATGTGCAGCTTGCATCTCAGAAAATTTATCAAAATATCTTAAGAAAATAATAATGATGTTTTATATATGTGTGTGTTGTGGCACAGCGTCTTAGTTATACTGGATACAGCAATGGAAATATTTGCATATGCCATAAAATTTTTAAGATTTTGTGTTCGTTTCTTACACATTCTTATGTGGTTGTGTGCTCATGGCTAAATGCTCAAAACTATTCTCCCGCTACATCACCCGGAATTTCAGAAGCAATCCACAGAATAACTTTGTTTCAAGGTCTGAGAAAATTCCTTCCTTCATGAATTTCTGTATGACTTGAATAACAAGCACAAGATTTTTTTTCTTGAAAATACAAAAGCAAATGGCCCTGCTATGAGAAGTTACTGACTGTTATCTCTCCTTACAGTGTTTGTCGCAGAGGGGTATTCAATTGCACTAGTTATCCCTGTCCTGCTGTATGCACTATTTATGGAGATCGACATTATTATACATTTGATGGATTGGAGTATGATTATGTCAGTGACTGCCAAGCTTACTTGCTAAAGGTAGGAGAATTGTTCCTATGTTTTCATGTGTCCAAGTGAAAGTTTTTGTGAGAAGCCAGTCTCTAAGTATTTTGAACATCAGGAGATGATAATAGAAAGAAACATTAAGAAAACAGGTGCAAAACAGTTGAGTCTGAAAGGAAGAATTTATAATGGCACTTTTTGCTCATCTACTTTGAAATTGGTACGTGGGATGGTGTCAGTATGTTGCTGTGTGGTCTAGAGAAAAATAGAAAACTGTTCTCTTCTCTACATTGATTATGCTTTTATCACAGTGAGACAAGACAAACAGCATAGAAACTGTTCTAGAGCTAGGTATAATCTATAAATTTATTTAATTATTAACTATAAACTGTGCCTGGCAGAGGGTTAATGAGGACCTCTGAGGCCACTTGGAATCTTTCTTGAATGTGATCTGCATCAGATCTGGAGTGTATGTATATAATAATATCAAACAATGATTTCATAATTCAACAATGAAATCCTTCATTGAGATTGTCTGGCAGCTACATGCTAACGTTTCTCATAGCACACATTTACAGTCATTGCTAGCCTTTTTTGTTTAAAATACCACTACTGACATTTAGAAATATATTCTCCTATTACTAACAATGCTGTTATTATCATTGTTGCTATTATTAAGGCTGGGAGTCTGTCCTCTGAGTTACAGTAATGCTTTAAGAATATTATTTTTTATTAACTGTAAATGTCTAACTTTAAGAAAAAGCATGGTTTCTTTGCAAGGACTGCAAATAGTTGCATTTCATGTACATGTTGGTAAAGTATTCACAACTGTGAAATAAAACACAATGACAAAGTGACACTTTTTGAATGTACACTTTAGGGATCTTTGAACTAGTTATTTTTTCTGTTTAAAAAAAAAAAAAAGGTTGATAAAGACTATTCGAACTTACCTGCCTCCACCAAAAGATGCAGGAAGGTATTCCCAGGAAACTAATATCTCACAGCAAACTCCTGGCACATATCATATTGTCTCATAAAAGAGCCCTTGCTCTAAGAGGTATATGAACCTTTGCGTGAATTCTCCTCCTTTAAGATGCAAAAAACAAGAGTTGCCTTATTTGTGAAATCATCTTGCCTGTATGACAAGGTGGAAAAGTGGGTTGTCATTTCTTAATTCTTATGTAATCCAACCAGAGAGGTGTTTAAGACAAATCTTTGCTACTTTTCAAACTTTAGTGTGATACTGGAATGTTTTTCTCTTACAACGAAATTTCACCTGCTGCTGTACTTTATATGAAAGTACCTATTTGGAAGCAAAGCACAGGGAGCATTTGGAGTTCAAGAATGAAGTTGGCAGCCACATAATTACGGCATGTGGCACACTGCCAACAGTCCTTTCATCAGGTGAACATGATGACACACGTGATGAAAGTGATGCCTATGTAGATTTGCAATACCAGAATAAGTCTTGTCATACTGGAGATGGCTGCAACAGTAGCTCTACCTAGCTTTTCAGACTTTTTTTTCCTTCTCCCAAACTTAGCTAATGTGAGAAAGCATAGCCTAATCTGTTCGTGAGACTTATTTTTTCATTAGGATATAGAAAACTTTTATGATCTAGACTGAAGGACTGTTATTACAGATTAGGCACTACATAATTATGTCTGGAACAGGTGATATATCTGCAGGTCTGATTTTGTATGTAAAATGTTTGGAAAAGATTTTTTGGGGAGGGGAGGGAAAGAAACCCAAAGGCTGGGTTCATATGGCAGCTGCCCAAAACCTTTGAAAGAACTAAAATACAGAATTAATGAACTATGTTATGTGTAATCCTGGAATCAAAAGAATGGAGGATGGCAGTATAACCAAATATTTTTAAAGGATTCTGTGGCTGAATTTGGCAGAAACAGATGAATAAGCCTGATTTCCTTATGAAGGAAGCTAATAGAAATTCTAATAAAGAGAAATGACATATGATACTAGGGAAGAATTGAACTTTTCTTTTCCTTTTTCTTTTTTTTGGTAGAAGAAAGTCATGCATGATAAATCTTCTGAGTTAAGAGATCATCTGAGTAACACAGTAAATATATGAATACAGGTGATCAGGTCAATATATGCATATTTTAGATTTAAATACCTTTTGGAGACAGATTTTATTTGTTTTATTTTTATTTTTTTTTAGACTAGTCTGCCATAGGATGAGAGTGAAGATTCTCTCATAGCTGAATTAAATGTTAGAAATTAAAAGATAGGAATAAATGGCCTTTTTTTGTAGTGGAAAGATCCCCAGTGACACTGCACAGGAATCTGTGCTGAGACCTTTGCTCAGCATCTTCCAGAAACGAGTTTGAAAATGGGATGTGGGGATTGAAGTGGCAGTGTGCTGAGGGTACAGAATCAGTCTGAATAGCTGAAACAAAAGCTGACCATCTAAATATTCAGAAGATCTTACGATAGAAAACACAGCATGATAAAATGGAAGATGAAATTCAACAGTGAAAAAATGCAAATCAGTGCACATTTAGAAAAAGTAGTTATTTAAAAGTAGTGGTTGGTGAATTTATATCAACTAATTTTTTTAACTAAAATGATTAAAATTGCTTTCTTACTCCCACTTTCTTGCTTATCTTTTTCCACCTTCCATGATACTATGTTTTCCCTAGCAAAATGGTGTTATTTTTCTAGCAAACTTTACTGCAATTTTCTTGTATTCTGTTTCTTCCGTTTGTTTGTTTCATTGAAATTCTGCATTTATAGTAAAATGATTGTCTTTCTATTACTTACATTGGCCTTTTCTAGCTTCTTGGTGGCTTTCAGTCCTGCAGTTCAGTACATTCTTTAATAAGGCTTGCTCAGTGTCAGCGTGTTGCACTTTGGAGCCACTTAGACCTGTTCTCTTCTGAGAAGCAAGATTATATTTTCTCTTACTTGGGAGAGCTTATATTTCCAAGGAAGTGTTTAGAGGGATAGTGTACCCATCAGAATGTCCTTGAACGAGAGCTGTGTTGCAATGCTTATCTGCTGTTTCAAAAATCCACTGCGGTCTTTCCATTAACTTCATTAGGTTGTCAATAAGGCCCCAAAGCCAAGAAAAGGAGGGACTATTTTCTTCTTCCATCTTGAAAGATCCATTTTTCCAGTCAGCAGAACTAAGACTCTAAGCCTCAGGTATTCATGGTTTGTGAATTACACCCAAATTTGAAATATGCAGCAAAAATATTTTCAATTCTTTTCATCCGACTTTGTGGTTCTGGCGTTTTTAAAGTCACATTTTTCATCTTTTTACTGCAACCATAAAGGCTCTTTTAAGGCCAAAGTTATCACCATACTTAGCATGTTGGCGGATTATGAAATCCTCAACCAGATACTTGATCAAATAATTGAACTGTTATGCCAATTAGAAGTTTGGATATAACCCTTTTAGGTCAAGAGACACACAAGGACTCATTGTTAAGGTAGAATTTTGTTTAACAAAACATGAATGATCTGGAAAACTGGTACCAAAACATGAATGATCTAGAAAATCAGTAACAGAGTTTCCCAATGTGTGGGAATGTTATCCTATTGATAACAGTCCCCTGGGTGATAGAGGAAGGCAAGTCTTTTCTTGCATATTCCTCCTTTTGTAACTTTAGGCAAGTTCAAAGCTCTTAGTTTATACTCTTATTTTTGAAATGCTTTATACAAAGCTTGGTTGTTGCACTGGTAATCTTCTATCTGTTTCCCTGCTGATATATTTATCTTGACTGTTAAATTTGTTAAATGATGACTGGACATAAGCTGCAGCAACAACACACTAAGCAGTAATTCTTCAATTATTCATTCCCACATTTGAGCAGGCAGAAACAGCCTTTACACCATTGCCCCCTCTTAACTATCTGTAAACTTTTGTACAACATTGTTTGTGCCAGGTAGCCAGTCTGTAGATCCATGAAGTTGGTAAATCTATACGATGAAATTGTATTTTGCACAATCTCTCTCATAAACTGTTGGCAACATTAATACATTCTGCTTGTTGTTGGTCACTCTATGGAGGATTACAGCTGAAGGTTCTTGGTTAACAAACATTTTCAGGCTGTCTGTTCATAGCTAAGAAAAATATTTTCTTTTAATAAACTCTAAGATTTTAATGGGAAAGTAAATAAATATTGAATTTGAAATCATACGTGTTACAAATTGGAAATCTGACTTTAAAAGTAATATTCATCTAGTCAAGGAATAAAGCTATAACATAAGGTTCCAGTCAGAATGCCTTTAATTTTTTAGTTAACATGCCTAGTCCTCAGAGGTACATTCCAGCAAATAGTTTCACGAGTAAATGATATGCCAAAATATGTCCACCTAAAACACTTGTCATATAATTTATAGCAACAGTAACTTTGCAGAAGTAATGATGTGTTTCTTGACAGTTTGTGTGCATGCTCCAACAAGAAAAAAGACTGCTTTTCAGTGAAAACATTGTTTGCTGTGAGAAGTTTACCCTGCTCTAGTTGCAAAGAACACCAACAGTTTGCTTTTCATCAGTTCCATTATTCAGAGGAAACCTTTCTGGATAACCCCTCCCCCCCCCTTTTTTAATTGATCTCTGGAAGTGCTGTGAGGGTCACTTGCCAGTTCTCTGTGGGAGACATCCCCTTCCATTCCAGTCTTCAGCTGGGCAGCCCAGTGCTCAGATAACGTTGTACCTGTTTTTCCATTTGTTCTATGCCTTCTGTGAGCAGTAGATTTGATTACGGTTGGCAATGGATTTATGCTCTGGTTCCATTTTCTCCAGATCAATGATCTCAGACTCAATTACCTCTACATGCCTTTCTGTCTCCACCACCTGATTCTCCAGACCATTAAATTATATGGTGAATGAATCACTTTCATCCTCCAACAAAGGAAAGATTTCTTTCAATTTGTGCAGATTAGCATGGAGGGCTTCCAGGAAAGGCTGAGGGAAAAGTTTCTTGACATGAGACTGGCGACTTTGAGGAGATGTGCGTGGTGTGATTCAGAAGCTGGATCCTCTTTCTGAGGACCTTGCCATTTAGTGACCACACAGCTTGAGGAAAGTAACCTTTTAACCTTGGATTTCTGCTTTTGGGCTAGTGTTCAGCTCCCAACAGTCCTTTGGCCATACCGACTCTAAAATATTATAATCTGTTGGCTGCCTGTAAAGCCAGATCACGGTAAGAATGGCTACCTGAATTCGATAGCCTCTCATGGGGAAATGCTTGTGGATTGTTGATGCCCATATTCTATTGATGTAGCAGTAAAAGACAAGCAAAAACCAGCAACCTATGCTCTGTTTCAGGTAGCTGTATGGTATGTTGTCAGCAGTGAAATGGGAGCCTTTGGCCGTGTTTGAAATCGGGGGGCCGGGGGGTTCTCAAGCTAGTTACCTGTAGAAGCTGCTTGGCGGTTTTAGACCTCTGAATCTGGGTCTTGTAGGTGAGCTATGAGAACTGTGAATTACATTTACTGTGGTTTTGGTCAAGGCATGAGTATCTTTGTTTCTGCATACGTAGAAACTAGCCTTTAGCCTATACCAATAACTTTCATTACGTTAAAAAAGGTAAGCGTCGCAAAAGTTTCAGCTTTCTAGCTCCTGTCATCACTTGCTGAAGCTCAGAAAAGGCAAATTTATTACCACTATGTCCTGCCCTTTTTTTCCATTATGTTGTGCTTTATCATTACAAACCAACATAAAAAATACATTCATTGTGCACTTATAGTAATAAAACAATAATAATAGGTTTCATACACCTTAGTCATCTAAACTTCTAGTTTTAGTCATCTAAAACTAGCAACACCAACTGTGCTGCTATCTGTATATCAGAATAGCTTGTCTGGCATTAGTAGCACTTGAAAACAGATATTTGAATGTTCCCCAATTCCTTAATCTAGGGAATATCTCATTTTTAATTAGAAAAGGATTGCAGAAATGTAACCTGTGCAGAAGCCAAATCTGATGCGCAACAGACAAAGTTAAATAAATTAAACAAAAAGCAATCTGTTTTAAACAATCTTTTCTTGGACCTTTTAAAGTAGTTCTCTTAAAATATAAAAAATAAAACCAAAGCCTGTTCAGCTCTGTTTGATTTCATCAAATTTTAAAAAATTAAGCAGCACTGAATTAAAAGAAGGTTTTGAAGTATATCAAGTAAAAAAATTTCCTGTCATGTACTTTTCAGTATTAACATTTTCAGTATTAGGTTTTAAAAACCCTATTTAGGTTTTAAAAATATTGTGGATAAAATCCTGAAACAGCCAACAACTCTAAGCTGTCATAAGATCTACTCCAAAAATATGTGTATAATAAAATCTAATTTAATGATTTATCCCTATCTTTCCTATAACTTGTATACACACACACAGGTACTCATGTTGGATCTTACTCTAAAATTGTCAAGCATTTAATCTGCCTGAGGTGTATCATTTTGGGAAGTCACTTTTAAAGAAATAGAGAAGAGTTATCATGAGTGCATTAGCAGATATCTGGAAGTAGTTTGAGGGTGAGTCAGTAGCTGGAATAATCTTCCTTCTTCTTTTAAAATTGCTTTAGTGATTCTACTTGAAGATGTTGCTCTCCTCCATGTTTATTCAGTAGTACTACAGTACTAGAAATGTGTCATATCTTTACAGGTTTATTGCAAGTTTCCTTGCCTTATTTAGAGTGAAAAAAATCACTTAATCTGCCACTCTGTAGAGCACAGTAAGGAATAGAGTGTGTGTGAGTGAGTGAGTGTGAGAGCAGTTTAGCTTTTAGGCTCTTAGTTCCTAAACATATCTTTTTTAAATACTTGTACAGAAGTGCATTACAACAGTAGAAGAATAAGTAAGATTACCATTCCTTTCTCCATTCCTTTTGCCCAGTTCTCTCCGGTAAGATGATCGCCTACTATCTTTTAATACTGTTGTATCCCAACTCTCATTTGGATTTCTTCCTAAACTGAGACAGCATGTATCAGTGCCATCTGCTGACTCCTAACAATATTGCGCACAACTCCAATGTTTGAATAGCTTTGGGGAAGTCTTTTGAGAGTACCAATTTGTACAGGATGCAAAAGTAGGGATTAAATAAAGCTAGGCAGAATGTGTGTGTATTATTTCAAAATGGTACAGGAGAAAAAATGATACTGGCAAAAAGAAAAGCCTTCCAGAGATGCTTCTTGGTGTACATTGTGAATGAGTTTTGAATAATTAATGTGTTTATACTGATTATCTGGAAATCAACCCCTCTGTAAAATGGCACAAAAAACTAACAGGGCAAGATCATGTTAGGTGCCAAGTACTTTGTCCACTCTCCAAAAACACTGAAATATTTATGCTTAGATGCTCACTAAGTCTGAGCTAAGAAGCTTGACTTCTTCCAGGATCAAGCTCTCTGCAATAATAGATTTGCAAAGCCACAGATTCAAATGTTCAAGTTCCTTCAGAGGGAATTTGGAGCATAATAAAAAACCACCAAACTAATTCTGAGATTCCATAAAACTTCCTGAAAGCTAATGGTATCTCTCTGAAAATACTTAGGAAGGAGAAGCATCTTCTACTTTTTAAATTAATGGGGGGGTTTTGTATGTATTTTTGAAGCTTTTTGTGTGTGTGCCTGAAAAGCTCTAAAGAGTCATGAAAATGAAAGGAAAATCAGACTAATGTATCTCTATCCAGTTCCCAGTATGTCCCTAAATTTTCCTGTGGCCACCCTAGTTTTCAATGTAAGTATATTGTAGAGAATGAAAGATAAAAAGAGGGGAAGTCAGGATATTAGGAATGGAAAAGAGTAAGTCTTTACACTGACTGATTAGGGAGATTTTAATGAAATATTAAAAGACAAAAAAGTACAGCTGCCTTTAAATTGTCTTCTCCCAGGCTGCATCTCTGCTATATAATAATTGTGCATTATTGGTTGATAGTGATAGAAAATTTCTAGCAGGATATAGAAATAGAAAGTTTCTAACAAAAATAAACCATAGCATTCCCAAGAATTACTTAAAAAAAAAACACATGGAAAGAAGTACTTTGCTTTTTAAGATAGGAAGAACTATGGAAAAAAAGTGCAGCGAAGTCTAGAAAAAGAATGTTCTGAGAAGTAGGACTGACAATGAGTTTTTGACTGACTGCCCAGATCTGTGACTCTGTCTTCCCTGTTGCTTGGCAACTCCATGTTATCACAAAGAAACTGATATTAAGTTGGAACAAGCTGGATATGGTAATTTACGTGGGAAGATACTCTTGCAGTGGGAAAACCATTTTATTTCTAGCTTCTGTCAGCGTAAGTAGGTTTCACATGACAAACTGTAGTACATCGCCTATTGGGTGCATTTTACCTAAAAAGGTAAAGAGCAGCTCTTGGAAACAGACCGTGCAAAAAAAAAACCAAAACACACACACACACACACACACACACACCACCCACCTTGTTATTCATTAGACCTACTCCTAGTGTCTACTCAGACATTTCTTCCAACAGTAGTGACAAAAGCTAGTTTTTATAGAGGTATGGATCCAGTACAAATTAATGAGATAGAACTTGATCATTATCATTTATACTATCAAAGTACCTAAGAGCTTTAGTGATTTGCCCAAGACCTTGCTGTCTTACACAGACATAAAGTGGGGATCTAAATTGTCTCTCTCTTTCTTCTGCATTAGCAATAGTTATGTATTAAGTTTCAATTGCCTGTTATTTCCTCCCTGCTGGAAGCAGAGGCTGCATATATAGCAGTTACAGACTAATTTGAAGACCATCATAGCTGTGGTATGATTCAACTTTGAATTTGGCTGGTACTGTATGGGTGGGAAAAGACCCAATTTTTACTCAGAAGAGAATGGCAAGGGTGTGAATGTAGATCAAATTTTATCTTGAAAGCCTTGATCCACAAGAGACATGCAATCCATAATGGTGTTTTATATTTGGGGTTAGCTCTAAGATTTAATTGGAAAGAGAGAAAGTACAGGAGACTCGGGTTTTAACACAAATTCCTTTTTCTTAAACTTTTGATTTACTCACAGTTCTACTGAACCACTAACGATGTCTCTCTGCATTTCCATCATGCAGCATTTCCAGTAATTTAGCACCAACTTGCAGTCCTACAAGTAGGGAAGTACTTCACATGTCTTCAGGAGTCCCTGTTCTGGCTTTGGTCAGCAAAACTCTCCCTGTCTCCAGGCTTCTCTTTACTGCAAAGTTAACTTGAAATATTACTCAACTTTTGCCCTTGGCTCAAATCCCAACCATACACAAAAACTTCTGACTGTTAGTCTGTTGATGCTGTTAAGCTGAAGTGATTGGCCTGGACTGTCAGAAGGCACCGGCAGCAGTTTGAATTAGCACAACTAATACAGCTACATGATGCTGCTCCAAGAACTTGTCTTCATTGCCAAAAATGGTGTATTTTTACTGTGGGATAATTAGTCTGAATTAACTCTCCTTTTTTTTAAAAAAAAAGGCAACTCAGTCTCTTTTCTTGCAATGAAGACATTACTTCCCTATTAATTCAGAGTTGCCCCTTTTACTGAGGCTAAGCTAACTGAAGAGGAATGAACTCTGCAATGAAAACAGTCCTGTTTTCAGCCAACCCTACATGTTTTATGTATTAATTAGTCCCATATACTCCAAGCTAAGTCCTTTTCTGAACTGACCCAGGGTAGGAGGTTGTTTGCTTGCTCACTTTTCATGTGACCAATATAGAATGTATCAGCTTGCATCATATTTACCAAGTTGATGAGTTTGTCTCCTTTTTAATTTACCACATCGCCTCCAATAAATCCAGACATGCTCTGGGCTGTTATTGGACTTGGAGGGGAATAATTACTGGACTGACTCCAGCAGCAAGCCTGGCTTAATTAACACAGTGCATTTCCCAAAAAGGTAGTGGCCAATTCTATTCTGAGTGCAATTTAAAACAACTTTATAACAGAAGGAACATTGCTGTACCCTGAAGCTTCTACTTCCTTTTAAACTGAGCTCCACCGCTAAATAGTGAAGAGCTGTTTTCCTACATCCACTTACCATTAGTTGCTAGTCCTAATTTTACCTACCTTAATCTTTGTCTTCCAGGTTAATAGCTAACACACCACCCATCTGTTTAAGTCCCGGTGTTAGGGCAACACAAAATTTGCAGGCAGTCTCTCATACCTCATGTTCATTGCATTTGCTCATGCTTGCTTTAGAGTGTTTTCTATGCCAAGTAGTAGCATCCTCTGGCGTGTGGGCCCTGCTGGACTAAGGGCAACAAAGCTGTAGCACCTCCTTTGCATGGCAACACAAATACCTCTACACTTTGCATCATCTAGAGTTGGGGATTTTCCTTAGACCAGAAGTATTCTTTAAACAGTTTGGTCACTTTGACTTTTATTTAAAAAGAAAAAGAAAGCTGCTTCTTGCAGCAACCATATTTTTTGTATGTAATGTGCATACAGAAAATTCCTCTGCACTGGTGAGGAAAAATTGATGATATGTTTTTCATTCTCGAGATCTGATGAACACAGAATAAATAAGAGTATGAATGTAGGACAGGCAGGGAGTAACCAGAAGTCTGTGCCCTGCACCTTCCTGGTGACTGAGGGAGGGAGCAAAGCTCTGGGGAGGGCCCCAAGGCAGGGGATTCCTCCTCTGAGCGCTGAGTGGCGCTCTCCAAAAGCACTGTTGTGAGCCAAGAGGAGTCCTCAAGCTGCTGTGAGCAGTTCTCATCTTACCCACCGTGCCCATTAGCATCTTGAATTAGTTCTTCCAGTTTCTGCCCTCAGGTTACCATATTTGCCCCAAGTTCCCCTTTGCCTCCCATGCCCCTAAGTCCCGAAGCTCCTGCCCTGGTGTCCAGGAGGTAGAGCTGCTGGCATCTGGCTGAACGTGCTCTTCTGGAGATGAGCATGCTGAACGCACAGCCATATGGTAGGTAGCTCTAAGTTCTTTAACGTCACTTTTTCTCTCTCGTAAAGGTAACAATACATGCTATTGGTCACTTATAAAGCCAGTAATTAGCAACAGTCTACATGAACTATGTGCACTTGTAACTAGGCTGAGCAAGTGGCTAATACAGTGAAAATATACAAGTGAAAGCAGGTGGTTCTTGGATTTTCTCTCCTCAGAAAACCTTAAGGTAATCATATTTTCAGAGAATGTTCAAAAGAGGGTGGAAGTAAGAAGAGAAGGTTAGACATCATTTTGTTTCCAGCACTACCCAAATGTCTCATGTATGACTGGGTGACTCAGTGGTGGGATACAGAGCTTGTCACCTCCAAGATTTTTATTTCATATCTGTCACAGGCTTGTAATGACTGTAGGACAGTGTTTGATCAAAAATGACACTAGCTTCAAAGGCACTCTCTTTGGCTTATATTAATGTTACGAAGTTGCATCTCTCAAGTCTTTTCAGCTTGTGGCTTCTTGTTGACTTGCAAGGGTTGGTATAGAAGTCAATCAAAAGGCAGATTTTAAACAAGTAAGAAATAGTGAGAGAGAGTAACCCAATTTTACTTTTGTTTGTGGTAGAGTGTTATCAACTCTGAAAATACAGCTGCTCTTCTTTCTTCCAGTACCAGTCCTAGCAAGGGGAATTACAGGGTGCATGTGCCTTTGCCTCAGGGTATGAAAGAACCACAGAAGCTGCAGGTGAAGGGACAGGTATGCTAAGCCAAAGTGCAGAAGTGATTGTATGTGCTGAGGATGCAAAATTAATTTACAGGTTGGAGAGCCAACAGATACAGGATTGTGAAGACAACACAGAATAAATTTGAATTTTGGAGATCAGAAACATTGTGGAAGAGTAGATTATACTGGAAGTGCTGTATATGTGGCATACCTTGAGGTGTATATGGAACACCAGCAAATCAAAAGACGAAAGAGGAGACAATACTTCTAAATGTTAGAAAATAACACCAAAGAAAACACTAGCAGAAAATGTTCCCTACTCCAAGAACTTTTAGTTTGACTCAAGTTTCCTTCAATTTTGGTGGATAGCAGTACAGAAATCATTCTACCTACTACTTACAGATGGTAGATTTCTTAGCCTTAAAAATATAGTAACTGCTTGATCTCAAGTATCTTGGTTTAAAAAAAAGGTTCTTTTTATAGCATGTCTTGATTTTTGACAACCGTACTGTGCAGTAAGTATTGGACTCCATGTATGAGCACATTTTAAAAGCCTAAACCAGACTCTTATTTTAGAGGTAGGCAGATCCTCCAAATGTGATGTTCTCAGAAGAAGGAAAAATACTGATAGTTAACATAATGGTTCTTTAACTCCAAAATTTGAATTGGTTGAGGGTTCACCTTTGAATTCAAAAATGTAGTTCCTTGTTTGGTAGCTTTTCTTAAGTTTTAAATTCAAAGATGTGAAAACTGTAAATTTTTCATCCTTTTGTGATGTTGAGGCTGGAACATATCTGCAGGAGTGAAACGCAGTTGTACTTGTAAGTAGAATGATTTCTCTTTCATGTTGCAGAGCACAGATAACTCAAATGTATCTATAATTGCTCGGAACAAGAAGTGCTTTGACAACAACATTGTTTGCTCAAAGAGTGTTTTCATCACTGTCGGAGACACTGAGATTTATTTTAGCGAATCTTCTGAGAAGCAGGTTGGTTGCTTTCTTTCCTATTTGGATTGCCCCTTAAGATAAGCATTTTAAAGTTGCAACTCTAAAGGAGCATATTTTTGGAAAACATCTCTGTCTGAGTTAGCACAGTACAAGTACTTAGGCCTAGATAAAGCAGCAGCTCCCAGGAAAAATCTTCTTTTTCTGTTGTTTTTTCAAGTTCTATTTGTGCTACAAAGCAGCCTGATCAAAAGCCTCAAGGAGTCAAAGCATATTGGCATTTATTTGTTTCTCTCCACTTGGTTTTGTAAGGGAAGGCAAAGTGCAATCAAAGCAAACTTGAAATGATCCAAAAGGCAAAATACAAAACAGTATCTCCAGTAATACTATTGATTCAATTATATGCTAAAGATAAAGCATGTATTGAAGAATATCTTATGTTACTAATTGGCTGCATACCGTGGTTGTAGAATTGCTGTATTAGATCTTAATAAATATCCATTTCTGTCAGAAGACCTTAAGGGGACAGGAAAACAGATCTAACTATCAGCTTTGGAAGGCTGGATATTATACTGTGATACACTTTCCAGAACAGGATATTACGATTCTGTGGGATAAGAAGACAACAATACATGTTAAAGTTGGACCTCGATGGAAGGTGAGCCAAAATAAAAAGCTGCGATTTTGCATAGTTCTCAGTCTTACTAGTATATTCTCCTATGGAATAATTGCAATCATCTTTGTTCCTAGCAATATAGTTGTTTATCATGTTGTTCACCTGCTAGCATTTCCCAGGTAAGAAAAGAACAGACTGAGGATGTGATTTCATGGCTGGACTCCTGAAGAGAAAGAGTGGGTCCTACGTGCCTGTTTACTCCATTGTTCTGAGCACTGCAACCTTGTTAGATGCGCAGTGATATGACTCTAACTCAAAGTTAATTTAGGGGGAGCAAGGAGTGTGTGTGTGTGTAAATTAGTTTCATCTATCCACTTATTTACTATAAATCCATGAATCCAGCATGGATTCATAATCGCTGGGGCCAGCAAAAAAGAAGCTGCAGGAAATGTATAGCTGGCAACATGAAAAAGGGCAGGTTAGTAGCACAGTCTCATATTGGATTAGGCTGATTGTGGAACTGCACCCTGAGATGTAGCAGAGGCTGCTGAGATGAGCAGATGGAGTCATATCTTGGGTTTAAGCTAAGAAAATGAGATACAGAAAAGGATCTAGACAAGAACTGATATCTAAAACACAGAAGTATATTGTGAGAAGCTTAGGACTGGATGCAAGGAATAATATGTGGCTCCTTCTCCTGCCAGTTGCTCCTCTCTAATCCCTCCCTCCATCATCATCATCTGTCCTCACACTTCTGCAACTCAGTCTTTGGCTCCTGGTTAGAATAACCTCATCTGCACATTTGATAACATCTCTGCTCTGTCTCAACCATGAAGGTACATATTGAGAAAGGGCTCTTTCTGGTGAAGGAAAAAGAAAGCACTCTAGACAGCAGAATGTCAAATTTTTTGAAGTGTAAGTCAAAGTTGCAATCTAATCTGATTTTAAGCAACATTATCATCATCTTTTTGTCCTAAAAGCTGTAAAATGCTTACTTCACATATATGCAGATTATCAAGCATCTATATACATTAAAAAAAGAAAAAGAAAAAGATTTCTTCTCTTTTACCATGAACTAGCAGGAGGGCTAAGTTCCAGAAGTTGTGTGCAGGGACACAGGTACTTCAAACTCTTCTTGCCTCCAGTGACTGTTTCTTTCACAGTTTCTAGTTAAGTTAGATAATGTCTATAGCAGATCTTAAGGAAAAATAATTTATTAGCAAGACCCACAGTACCCTAGAAATCCATCTTCATTTTGTTATTGTGCAGAAACATCTTTCTGTGTGTGTGTGTGTGTATATGCATGCGTGCATGTATGTATGTGTATTTTTTCATTAGCAGCACATGCCCCAACACAAGAATGTTGCAGCTGACTCTTTCATAATTGCTGTTATGAACGTTCTTGCTATTGTGAGCTAAAATTATAGGCAACAGGTCTTAATGACAACAACTAGTCAGGCTTCACAGAGGTAATTCACCCGAACTTTTGTATTGGATACACCACTAAGCTTTCAGAAAAAAATATGACCATATTCCAGTCCCTTTCCACAGGCAAATAATAAGTATAGATTCTGGAAAACAGGAAACAGGAAAAAAAAAAAGAAGATGTAAATTTCTAAAAAAAAAAAAGAAGTTATTTGCAATATGGGACTATAAGCACAGTAGAATATCAGATATTTTCAAAGTATGAGTCAGAGTTGCATTTACCTTTTTTGTTTAAGAATGTTTTGCTTGACATTTATAGCACATATGGATTATTGACTATCAGTATACGTTAAAAATCATTCTTTGGTTTTAGGGTAAACTGGCAGGTTTGTGTGGAAATTTTGACAAATACACTTCAAATGATTTGACTACATCAAACAACATGGAGGTGAGAAATGCACAGGTGTTTGGAGACAGCTGGGTGTTAGGACAGGTAAGTCCTGTGTCTGGTAAAAAAAGAAAAAAAAAGGCATGATAATTTTTATTCATAAATGAACATGTTATTAGCACATGAAGTACAGGAATTTTCTAAACTGACTGCCAGTCAGTATATAAGAGAGCATTTGAATTTTCATGTCTGTACATATCAGATGTGTTAATAACTCCTTATATTGCAGCAAACATATAATATGGAGTTTAAATGAAACCAACCAGTCTCTTCAGGGAAGAATTCTTCCCCTGTACAAAATAATTATTGTAGTTCTCTGGATTTGAATTTTCTCCAAATTTAGATACATTGCTTCTCGTATTTTGGATTAAGCCCAAACTGAAAAAAAATGTAATTTCTCCTCTGATGTTTGAGGCATCTGGATATTGAAACAAATAGAATCTGAACTCTGGAAGAACGTCCTCCTCAAATCTCAGAACTTGCCCAATTTCAAATGAATGCAAGAGGGGCTCTTTCCATAGTGCAAGGCTAAAATTCTTCAATCTGTGGGAGATAAATTGAGATACAGAACTTATAAAACTAAGATTCACGTTCAGTCAATGATTTTTTAAGTTGCAATCTGTAACACAGAACGAACAGACAAAAAAGCGGTGGCAAAGGGGGTGGTGAGACAGAAAAAGCTCCCAACACCGATGGGCACAACCCGGTACAGAAACTGGATTTCTGAGGAGGAGGGAAGAGGCTGTAGAGAGTGGGTGACTGCAACTGTGTTTGATAACACAGGAATATGGGTATTTTATTAATTTGTAGTGGCGAAAGGTTTTATAGCTCTGTGAACCTCCTGATAAATCAATATTTGTAGAATACTCCCCTAGGAAGATGTCCGGGAGACTTGGTTTTTAATCTGTTCTCTCCCTGACTCAGAACAGGAAATTGAACCAAAATCTCTCACCTCATGAAAGAATATATCATCTACTGTGCTTTGGGAGAATGTTTTGAGGTTCCTCTCCCTTAATATCTCTTTTTAGATCTATTTTACTCCACATAAAATATTTAAATAGTGTGAGCAAGCAGGGGAAATGTGTAGCGTGGTGGTTATGCCACTCATCTGGAAGGTGGCACATAAAAAAACGTAGATACTTTATATGAAGTGTAATAATATCGACACAAGAGACCAAGAGCAATGTAATCTTGAATGCTCTGTAGTTTCGTGGTTATGATTCCCTCCTGGGAAGTCTAGACTTAGATTCAAAGGAAGGAAGGGACTGTGCTCTCCCACCTCCTGGGTGAGTACCTGAACTATTGACTACTTAGGAAAGGGAGGCCTGTGTTAGCAGGATTTTATGAAGGGTGCCCAAGCCTAGCTCTCCAATTTCACTGTTTCCTTTTTAAAAGAAATATTTGAAGAAGCAAGTATGACTGGGGTGTAGCTTTATTTCATGAAAATGAGAAAGATTTCAGTATGGGTTTCAATCCACTAATATTTTTTTCAATTTATCAGTGCAGTGGCTGATCTAAAAAAATGGCATAGCGTTTGCACAGCTCGAATCCTAACATTAACTTCTAGGATTTCATGACCTCTGGTTAAGCAGCCCAAACTTGTACTTGCCCTTTTGCAGCCATATATTTTTGTAAAATATCATGTAATCCTCTGATCTCTGTGGCTGCCAGAGCAGTCCTGAGAGTACTCTGAATTCATTACTGGCCTTGTAGGCCAGCCACACTCAGCCGGATTCAATATTTCCCCTGCCTTTGTGGAAGGCCACATTAGGACTTTTCCAGAAAGGACCTTTGGCCTCTGTAGGGATGTATCCAGGTTATCTTTTTTCCATAGTCTAAATACTATAAAGGAATATGTGATAGCTGGAGGCCTAGACCCCAACTATACTACTAGAAAATGTGCTCATGTTGGCACTGGTAGGTATGGGATGTGTCCAAGGTTTCTCTCCTCTGGAAGTAGCAGCACATTCCCCTGGGGTGCTGTCAGAGCGCCCGTAGAGGAAAGCAATGTAGGTGAGCAACTGTCCTGGAGCTGAGGCTGCACCAGGACATGCTAATGCTGCCTACTGATCCGCCATTGCTGCTTTCTGGCCTTCTCCTCTGCACTGAGAGTGCGGTTTTGGATGAGCTTGCATTTTCCAAGCTGAGTGTCATTTTGTTATATTTTTTTGTTTTTCTTCTTGAAGACAGACTTAAAGAGAGGGAGTTGCATCTCAGCCATTTTTGAGTTATCACAGTAATCTTTGACTCTGTTTTTTATGAGTGAGTTTGTTCTTACTGCTGCTTCTTTATTTGAACTTACAGGGCTAGTCATCTCTAGTGTGACTCCATTTAAAGTCAGTGCAAAACCACCAGGGATGGATTTGGCCCATATGTTTGTTTGTGATGCTACACTTGGTTGCTCTGGTAATGATTATGATGTGTCACAAAGAAAACATTTTGTCTGAATGCGCTGAGCAGACAGCAGGAACATTTGAGTACTTGAGAACAAAACACACAGATTCTTTTTTTGTGCAAATGTTTTTAATTAAAACAACAAATCAGTGAAAGAGGGTGCAGATAAAGGAAATAGCATTTAAACTTTATTGTTGTTTACTGAATACGAATATTGAATTCTATAATATATATAGTGTACCTGAGTAAACCACTGTAAACACATCTTTGTTTAAAAAGTTTGTGGGGTTTTTGTTTGTTTTTTTAAGTGCAAGAGCCCAAATGAAACACTAAGACCATGTGAGGTGCATCAGAGCAAGTTCCCTTATGCCAAAAAGGAATGCTCGATTTTATACAGTGATGTTTTTGCACCTTGTCGCAATGTGGTAAGTTTATTAAACATCCAAGATTTGTTCTTGTGTAGGAGAATGTTAAAGATCCAGTGATTAATTTCTTCTTGCTGTTCCCCTCAGTGGGAATACCAAGGAGGATACTGAGTACAGCCCTGCAAGTATCTCTGTGTGGGTGGGCTATGTTTGTGCAGAGCTCCTTGTTCCTTTCAAGACTGCAGCCTAAACATTATAGTGATAACCGGGAGTCATGAGTTACTAGACTAGATAATCAAGGTTCTGTTCTCTTTAGGGTTTTTTTATTTATATCTTCTATTTACATAGGTAACTAAATTTTTGTGGCTTTTGTATGTATTGTGGAATTCTAAACTACACATTTGTATAAAAGTGCCTACAACTTATCTCACATAGTTTTATTTGTTAACTGTTCTGCTCAATATAGAAAGAAATATGAGAGAGTGAGATTTGGACTTAAGAGCTATCAGTATTTTTAATTGGCTGGCAGCTTATCATTTCTGTTCATCAAAACTCTGAGGTATGGTGTCCTTGTTTTCCCCATATCTGGCTGAGCTTGGGACTTGAGTTACAGGAATGCTCTTAAGCTCAGTCTATACAAGATGGGGATGATAATAGCTTGTGTGTGAATCTTTTCTTCTATTTTAGTCCACCCTTTATCAAAGCAAGACATTACATTTTCGCCTATTTCTGATTTTAGCCTCCCAAAGGGATTTATCCTTTATAATCAAAGGTGCTTTTTTACACCTGTGCAAGCAAGAACCACTATGACTCTCTTGACTCAGTCCTTGTTTTCTTTCTGACTATGAATACAAATGAGATCATTAGACATCCCAGCTGAACCTCCTGACTTTCAGAACTGAAGTTTGATATCAATATGGTTAGGAATTTGCCTGGAGAGGAGGATGTAGTAGCTTAACCCAGGAGATTTATTAATGTTGACTTTAGTATGTTAAGAATTTTTTGAGCGTGTGCCTGAGAACATAGCGATAAGTGTATTTTCAAAGTGGAAAGCAATAAATAAAAACAGAACTTTTGAGAGTCTTTAAGGAGCCATATTATACTAACTCATAAAGAAAGATTTTTTTCTCTTGAACTTTCATTTTCCTTATCTTACCCATTTTGTGATTAAAATTTTCAAACATTATGTCAAGGATTTGGCATAATTGTTAAGAAATTCATGTCAGGTGCAAAACATGACATTCAATTAGCAGTCAGGTATTTTCACATGCACATATCCATCTTGCCTGGAACAGTCTGCAAAGCAAATGACTTCCAGGTGTTTTTACAACCTATTCATCAGTGTGTGAAAACATGGCCCTTACGAATGTAACAAAGCAAGCTGCTATCAAAGAGATCTGTTTCGTTACTGGCTGCACAGGCAGGGAAGTGGATGCCCAGGGAAAAAGTCCAAGCAGAGATCAGCACTGGGGCACGAGAGGAACAGAAAGCTACGTAGGCATGGGTCTTGGTAGGCACTTGGAACAGCGCTCTCAAAGTCAGTCCTGCCTTGTAGGTGGCTGGGATGCCGCTGTGCATAGAGCAAGCTCCTCTCTGCAGGACTGGTGGGGCCAGACTGCTCTGAGCTCAGGGTTCAGCTGAGGCTGGAAAACTTCCTTTCAGGGAGACAAAATCTTGCCTCTCTGACTGGCAGTGACTGATGGATTGCAGTTGCCCAGCTGAGCACCGAACTCAGCAGGGGCTGAGGAGCCGTGATACTTGCAGGAAAAAGGTCTTCCTCATAACTCCTGAACTCAGCAGGAGCTTTGATCCAAGCTTCCCAGCTTGTCACAAAAAAACAAGATACCACTGACCCAAGCTGAGACATGCCATCCCATAGATGCAGGAGTTGGGTCGCACCCTGGAGCCGGGGCTGCTATTTGGTGATGCCTGCAAAGTTATTTGCAATGGAGCTAACTCCTATGTGCCCATCCCAGTCCTATCTCCATTTTAATAAGAAAAAAAGATGAAAGAAAAAATAAGCAAGCAAAATGGCATCTCTCCTCACTTCAAGCATGAAAGACAGAAAAACAATCTTGTTATCCTTGCCAGCTTCTAGCAACTGCCGGCTCAGGAGCCGTCTCAGTGTTTGAGAGGTGCTGCTTTGTTACTATGACGTTATTTCTGTCGGGCTGACGTGCCATTCAAGTCCTTTAAAACTGAACTAAATTAGAGTCTAAAATTGATTCTAAATTGAAGAATAGCAGTGATTAAACATTACTCTATGTTAAATGAGAATACTTTTTTTAAAAGATTGCTCAACATTACAGAAAAGATGATTTAAAAATAAAAAGTAATGTTTCTGTTTCCTGCTGTTAGTTTTTGATCTTCAATAGGACTTTAGAGTTAGAAAGTGGATTTCTGAGCTAATGAAGATCTGGGGGAAAGAGTATTAAAATATTGATAAATGTAGAAATATTTTTCTACAAAATATCACCAGTGTGCTTAAACTTCCTTTTCCTGACCAAAAAAACCATTACAAATATATATTTTTTTGAAGTAAAATAAAATACTTTCGCTATTGCAGCTCTGATTTTATCGTTATTCATGCAAAACTAACAGGATGACTCTAGGTGGCAGTATTTGCCCTATAAAAGCAGCATTACCAACTTCAATAAGCAAGAACCAAGAAATAGTAAGTGTGTGGACAGTCATATTTATTAACACTCAGTGATTAAACTTTTCTCTTGGTCTGTAATATAGGTATAAACTGATCATTCTAAGTGTACATTTCATAAAGGAATATATCCAAACCTTAGAAAATATGGTATTTTCAGTCCATCCTTCTAGAGGTAGCGCTCCTGCTGAAACTCCTATGACAGGAATTTGTACAGCTAGTGCAATCGAGTCACCTGGCCTCTTTCTTATTTTTTTCCCCAGATTGATGTCACTTCTTTTGTCAAAAACTGTCATACAGATACATGTAACTGCAATCTTGGAGGGGACTGCGAGTGCTTGTGTACCAGTATTGCAGCTTATGCTTACAAGTGTTGTCAGCAAGGAGCAGCAATTCACTGGCGGTCTCCTACGCTCTGTGGTATGTACCTGGTCTGAGCTCCTCTGGAGAAGGGGGTTTCTTTGGTCTTTTGCTGTCCCACGATACAAATGTCTTGAAATAAGACAGAAGTGGCTGGATAATAAATGTACTTCTTGTTCACATTTTCAAGCTGTGTCAGCTGTTACTCATATACACCTCAATTTACTGTCTTACCGAAGAATACTGGCTGTGTTCAGGGTATGTTAATGTGGAGGCTGTTTAAAAGGCAAAGGTACACAAGATTTGGGGTACTTTCAAAATGCTGTGTGGGACTGCAAGTACATTTTACTTTTAATTCATAGTGAGAACAGTTCTCAGTTATAAAATAACTAGTGCTTCAGGTCTGCTGTCCTGGCACATCTAATTAAATATAACTGTATGTCACTGAATAAAAGCCTAAGGAAATAGTCACTAATTAAAATACATTAAGGAGAATGAAACTACCTGTGATCACAGTGTATTTTACATTTTTAGGATTTCAGTGTGCTGGCACGCATGGATCTTCTGCTACTTTTTGATAATAATATGCTTATTTTCTATTTCTTTTAGCTTATGACTGTGAATATTACAATCAAGGTATGTAGTGTTTAATATTACTCTCCGATTCATCCTCATTTTTATATAGTTTGTTGCTCTTACCATCCGTGTTTTGCAGCATACCATCTGATGCGCTATGTGCTAGTTGTTCAGACATTGATTGCTCTAGAGTATAGAAGGTATCTTTGATGTACAGTCTCTCTTTCTATGATATGCTATTTTGTGATCTTCTCTCTCTCTCAAAGTTATTTTGTGTTCCCTTTAAAAAAAAAAAAAAAAAGAGGAAAAATAATTAGAAAAAAAATCCCAAGAGGCACTTCTCTTAAATCAGTTCACTCAGGCTAACCTTGGAAGAAAATATAGTTTGCTAATTTCTCTCTGTAATGGGTCAGAATGATTTTTCAATATTCCTGTTCTGGCTATGTCACCAAAGCAAGTCCCCTGGATCTTTCAGCTGTGTGTCCAGAGACAAAGGTTGCATGGAAACGAGCATCCTAGCTGTAAGCAAAACCAAACATCTGTCATCTCAGATGAAACATGATACCTTCCACTCCAAAAATAAAATGCCTTATTGCTTATGCTGAGAAGACTCACTGTTAGCTGTGTTGGAGGTTACCTCTTTTCTCTGCTCCCTTTTCCCTAGGGTAGGATTACATAGTCACAGTCCCCTGAGTTCACTGAACATTCAAGTCTGTTAGAAAGGAGTGATGACTTGCATGAACCGAGAACATTGTATGTCATTTGGCACATTTTCCTTGCCCATTTAATATCGTTATGTTATTATACTGATTTTTTTATAACCTGACCTCTGATCCATAAAAAAGGTCTTCTACTCTGCCTATTCAGAGACAGTAAAACTTCACTGGAAGCAAGTGCATGCATGGACATGGCCCATGTAATCTTGAGTTCCACAGAACAAAAATACTTTTTCCCACTGCCCTCCCACAGAAATCAACTTACAGGTGTTTGCTGGTGTAGTACCATAATATAAAACAAATGAAAACAGGGTATTGCTGAGGCAGGATGTCAAAACATGAAAGATTTAGTTGATTATTGGGGAACCTACTATTGCTACTATTGTTAACTTTTTGGGTTTTGTCCCAAATCATTGATACTCAGATAGTATCATGGACTCTTTCACTGTTCTTTTTATTAATGCCCTTTTAAAAGGAAAAAGAACGGCTCAAGGTGATTCAAAACATCTTGTCACATATATCATTGTTAAATGAAAAATTAAATAATTTCCAAAAAGTGAGCTCACTCGTCCATGCTGTTCTGTTATGGATATCTAAAAATACTCTTTCTCTGTGCCATATTCATGTGCCTCATGTACTGCATGAGATTTGTCCTGTATAAATATAAAGAGACAATGCTACATTAGTAAGGGATTCAAATACTGACAAATTAGTATGCATCTTACAAGTTTTTTACATGGCTATTACCACTTTATTTTCCACTTCATTGAACTAACTGTTTCTGGTATGGTGAAACTGTGAAGCATCTTTCTTCAAAAATTAATGGTGCAGATATACTTCATCTCTAATGATACTGAATTAATAATTAATTTGGTATGATTTTTAGAAAAAATAGAAAACTCTCAAACTCTATGAACATTTCTCACACAATATAATTACCTTCTAGGTTTGCCTTCTGAAGGGGCTTGCTTTTTGTTTTTCCTTCTGAAATTGAGGACATGTAAAAGAGATTGCTCTGGTTCAATTAAGAATTCAATTGAATTCATTGATTGGTTTTTTCTAGCTCTACTTTGACTGATGTATGTACTTTTAACTGATTGCTTGTACTTTTAATGGGTTAAAGTCAGTGGCCTCATTATGCTGAATGGTCTTGGTTTTCCCTATGTCTCAGCTCCTGAGCTTGTTATTGTCAGTGAGCGTAGGTGAACTACCAGGCCATGAAGCATATCTTGGAAGTCAGGGAGAAGCACTACAAGGATGTTAGCTTGTGTCTGCACTGTAAGATCCAGAACCGGGGCCTGTTATATTTTGGAATTGGTAGGATAAAAGATTTTATTGACAAATCTCACAAGCATTGTACTGTAAAAACAGCTTAAAATTAGAGTGATATTTGTGTAATTTCTGTGGCACCCCATCTTAGATTTGGATACCCTGCAGGTGGGTTGTGGGAACAGAGGTATTAAAAAGAAAGGGAAACTTGGCTAACTGCAATGGTATGAGTGTGACTTTCAATATGTCCTTTTTAGCAACTCACATCCTGTAGCGAGCATCATACAGTAGACAGATATTTTTCTCCTTCAAAGGGTCTGGCGCAGTACTTTTCAGCATGTAAATCCTGCTAGGTATACCAAACTTTCCATGATATTCCTTGCAATAGGGGATTTTTGTCTTATTTAAAAAGAAAGCAAAGGATGACTTTATGCATGTGTTGGCCATCAAGTGCCACCTAAACACCTTTTGGGATGTAGGGTGGCTCCTCCTTCAGCTCTGATTCTTTTTTGTTCTGCCTGATGTCAAATTGTGGAATCTTTATGGAAACTTTATGGATTACAGCTCAGTCCTGCTTCTGCTGAAGTCACAGGCAAAATATCTGTTAGTTTAGAAGGAAAAAAGCCAGAGGATTTAGAATAAACAGTCTGTAATTGCCTTACCACTTTCTCTGTAAAGATGGTTATTTTGTGGCAAACTTGTGAGCTTCATATGCGTGTGAGCTCCACCATAGTTTCCATATAAAAACAGTAGTGATTATCATGCAGTTTTCTTCAAAAATTGGTGCCTAACTTCCTACTGAGCCAAATCTCATTATTATGAGCATTCCTTCCCTCTTGTGGCCATACTGGCATTGGAGCTGTCCTAGGTTGGGAGGGGGGTTCAGCTCTTCCACTGAAAGGATTAAAAGCTTTCACGAAACTTAGATTTTGTTTATTACTCACAAGGTAAGGTTTTAGAAGTATGCTGCTCTTGATTCTTTCAGAGGGGTAAAGGCTGAAGTTATTCTAACTGGATGCATCCCTGTTCGCCTTTCCAGCATGGCAGTAGTAGCTCCCAGGGCTTGCTGTGGGGAGTGTGGGTGTAGTTTGGCAAGCAACGTTTTGGCAGTGCTACGGGCTGAAGCAGTTGCCACTCTTATATTGGCATGATCTTTTGGATGACTATGTGGTGAACCAGATTGGAAAATTCAGCTGATTATTATTCAGCTGGATAGGTTCCCTCCCCAAGCTCTTGGGATGGCATAAGTGGGACAGTAGGAAAGAAGAAAACGGTTTGTGGGAGAGGATGAACAAGACAAATGCTTAAGCATTATTGCTGTCAAAAGTTGAATCACAGCCTTATAATTTGAAAGCTGTAGCTTCAGTGCCTAGTTGTGAACAATAATATTAGTTCTTCAGTTCATCTTCCAATGTAAAGAAATATGGACATGTAAAAGACTACATACCATAAGGAAGCAGGAAGGTTATTTGTATTCTGGACAGCAAACAAAGAATAAGGGTATTAAACAGGAAGACACACACATATTCCAGCATAATACCTTGAGGTGTTGAGCTGTAGTTCCAAACTTAATTGATTCCAGGTATGGTGAAATATTTAAGGCAATATATTCTGTCAACTAAGACTTAGGTTTTGTATGTTATGTGAGTATGATTATTTTTTTTACATTTGATTTTTCTTCTCTTAGGGCTTGGTGAAGGACCATATATTTTGGCAAGTTATGGACAGAATGATACAATCATAGGAGCTAACATATCCAGTAGAAGGATATTTCCCCTGCCTAGAACTGGAGCATATGGAAATGTATTTTTTAGTTTCGTGATAACTCCAGGACTTTTCAAAGATAAAGATCTATGTAAGTGTTCTCAACTTTTTTTTAAGGCAATTCATGTTTTTCAAACTATATGAATCATTTTTCAAGCATCACAACAAGTGAGGAAGCGAACATTCTAGTTTTGAAGAGGAATGCTGATTTTTTTGAAAAAAATATTGGAAAATCTAGCTGCCAGTTTTAAAGCTGACTTTTAAAAGATTATTTTGGAAATGTTACAAAATACGAGTGAGCAGAATTCCTTTGTGAGAAAAATGTAATTAGATTGTATAACCGGAAATAGGAAAACTTTGTGTATGTAGCTAGTGAGTATCAATTCTAAAGATGAATGCAGGAATATATTTGTCTCCAGTAGAGCCATTTCTGCTGTATCTTTTCTTCTTTTGGGGGACTTTCAGTGCAGTATAAAATGTGCAGCTTAGAACATCAGCCTGTCTCCTGCGTGATTGTTGTGCAGCATCTCAAGACAATGTAGAGAGAAGTTTGCTTTAGCTAACAGCTATTTCTGAGCTCTATTTTTCACTTACCAGAGACATATCCAAAGTATACAACCAAAGCCAAATATGTTTAAATAGTTTTCCTTCTGCATTTCTTGACATATATTGGGTTTGTGTCAATGAAGTCAATACAGACTTTGCCACTGCTTTCTGTAGACTGCTTTCTGTAGTTTAATTTGTTGAAAAAAATCCCAAACTCTCAAAATTCAATGCAGAGAAGGGCTGTCTTTACAGTAAAAATTTGGAACTATATTCACAAGCAGCTGACAATTTTGCAGTGGAGGAATTAGGTTTTTAGATATGATTTTGAAAATGGAAAGTGTATAAAATAGAAAAATTAATGAAGTCTTGTGAAATTCTCTAACAGATGTAAGTAATGTAAGTAAAATATGTGTTGTAGCTAGGCAGTTCACAGGTAGTTTTCATATCTATAAGGGATGAGATAGTATTTATATAAATGAAAGAAACTCAAAGATCTTATTCGAGTTGGCAACCAAATCTGATGTTGGCCTTCTTTTAAGTTTTGAAATTTTCAGAAATTTTTTTTCACTTTTGATTTCTAGGCAAGGATAGAGTAAATATAAAAGTTTTGTGTTTGGTCGCAGGTTTTCTTACTGTATTCCTGGAAATAGCTGTATGTAAAAAACAGACCTCAAGGTGAATTCAGGCTTGTTCTTACAAAATATGCGTGGTCTTATTTATTAGCAAAATTTTGGCACAGTTGAACTGTTAGACTTTTATCTGAATTTGAGAATAAACTGTCACAATTTGAGAATGTCACAATCTGAGGCTGCTTATGAATTATATCGAAGGCTGATTATACGAATGTAGTTTTAGTCTAACTGATTATCTCTTTGGTGAGGGCTGGATTATGTTATTTGAAGTTTCCTTTAGAGTCTGCAATTTTAACTTTTTTATGCTACATAAAACTGGAATTTTTTTTTGAAAAGCAGCTGTTTAAAATGAGCTGATTAACAGCCAGTATACGATTTGTAATCTTGCTTTTAGATTTTTTTCTGTGAAAAACTTACAGGTAACAGCCTTATATTTTGTTTGTGGCAGCTCTTTCTCTCGTTTCCCTTGAATCTGCTGAAAGACCAAACTACTTTCTGTATGTATATGACAATGAAAGTGTTGGGCTGGAACAGTGGCAGGCAAGTGCCTCCTTTCGGAGACAAGCCTCATTCTTCCACCACCAAGGCCTCTGGAGTCCAGGGTTCAGTGCCTTTGAAATGCACAGTAAAAAAGGCTTTTTCATCATTCTCACATCATCTGGTGTTAAAGTGGCAAAGTATGATGATTCAGAAGAATTCAAACGTTCAAGTAGCTTTAGTATTGAAGGTAAGTTTTGCATAATCCCCAGGAATGAGTGGAGCGTATCTATTCACAGACAGCCTTCAGAGGGACTTGCTTTCATCAACAATAATAACAAATACATTTTCTCCTATTTTTGATTACTATTCTGTCCTTGTCTTCCATTCCACCTCCAATATTATTTCCAATTTTTTTCCACTATGAAGATCACTTCATCTTTGGACTACATTTTCGTTGTTAATTCTTTCAAAATGAATGTGGCATGTCATAAAAAGATGCGTGTTAATGTCCTGTTAGTGAGCTACAGATACTTATTCTGGTAAATGAATGGGGTAACTCTGTTGCTCCTGAAACCAATAGTACATACTCTATGTTTAATTAATTTTTAAGTTTTTTTAACCAAATACTTTGTTAAAAGTGAGTGGCTGTTTGTACCTTTGATGCTTCAGTATCTTTTAACTTGATTGAATTTGAAATACTTATTCAAATGAACAAAATCTCATCTATTTGGAAGTTTTTGAGAATTTCTGTACTTTGTTTTCAGCATTTTATTTTTCTGAACATCCCAATGTACATTGTAGAAAAGACTATAAATTTATAGTTTATTGACTACACAGTGCATAAATGATACTTTTTCCTTATTTCTTAGAACTCAGTGCATCTGTGCCATATAGAAGGATTTGTGAATGGAGATATGAACCTTGTGCTAATCCCTGTTTTAAAACATGTAGTGATCCTGAAGGAATAGCATGTAAATTTCTTCCTCCGTAAGTCACGTTAAACTCAGTATTGCTAGTGTATTGTTTTGTGTAGTATGTGTACCATATGTTTTCTGCAAGTTGCTGCCGCTGCAGTATTCATTAATTTTTATTCATCCAGATTTCAATAGCATTGCAACAAGAATTGAACAAGTCTCACAAGTCATGTGAAACCATTTGTAACAAGCATCCTGTTTCCCCATTATATTTATTCCTGTTTATATGTGATCCTTAGATACAAGTAGGAACAAATAGAAAGAAGGTTTGTATTTAGCCTAGGTGATTAACTTCTGGTAGTACTATGTAGACATCTATTTAATGAAATAATGAAATAAAATGAAATGAAGATTATTCCCTTCTGTGATGATATATTCATTCACACCACAGAAACCATGTTGCTGTAAGACTACATCTTTCTGGTGTTTAAGGGACAGATCAAAACTTGAAGAAGTAAGGGCGAACTACGCCTCCTCCTGTAAAAAGATGGAATTTTATCATTAGAGATGCAGGTTGGCATGATGTAAGGGATTTCACATTGCCAATATTAGTTTGTTAGTTATTAGTAGTAATAAAATTTTTGGTCTACATGGATTTCCTCTGACATCTACAGAACCACAATTTTTGTAAAACAAACTAAAAGAAAAATTGTCTAAAATTCAGGGCACAAAATCTGGTGGAAAAGATACTTTGATTTTCAGCATATCTCCCTAGGCATATGCTGTTCAAGATTAGACACATTCCTAAAACATATTTCCTCTGTTGTCTTCCTTAGCTTTTTCCAGATGGGTACACTGATTGTTAATTTAATGATTTTATCATTAAAAATACATAAAAAGTTAAAAAATAAGGGAAGATATGGACTTGCCTGCATTTTCCTGCTCTGTGGTGGTACACAAGACTGAGAGGCATCTTATAAAGTCAATATAAATGCCTTAATATCTCAAATCTGAGCAGTGATCTTGTAGTGAAGTTCTTTGTCTCATTGGAAACCTTTTTGCTTAGGGATCTGAACTCCCACGGGGTTGTCAGAAGCAGAATGTTCCAAAACTATCATGTCTGAAGAATGGATTATTAATGATTTAGAAACAGAGTTAAGCTGTTCAATGTCTTATTGACCTTATTATGCCTCAAAATACTGTGTATTCTTCATTACACTACAAATTTCTCAGAACTCTGACAGAGGCACACTGAAATGTTTCATTTTGCCAAATTGAACTAGTTTAAAACTAATTTATATTTCTACTGTGCCACTTCTGCTTTAGAAATAACTGTGTAATATTTTAAAGGGTTGAAGGATGTTTGCCATACTGTCCCAAAAACATGATCCTTGATGAGGTCACACTTAAATGTGTTTATCCAGAAGACTGTAAGTACGTTTTATTATTTTGTCTAGTCTTACAAATCGCTCTACAGATCCCATTAAAGTTTTCAATCAAATGTACTTTGTTTTTGCTATTAAATGTTTTAACAGAACATTCTTCTGTTGAAGAATGCCTCCCTGGGCCATACACTGCATTCCCATTCATCCAAAATCCTACATCCAAACAAGTCATACCTAAAGCTGAATTCCTTCATTCCTCTAATGCTGTGTAAAACTCAACCTTTTGTCATGGTGTTAGACTCGCAACAACTGTGATTTGGCTATATAACTGCTTCTGTATAATATGTATATGAGAGACATCCCAAATGAAAAAAATGCTGCTGCAGTGAGGAGTTCAGGCTTTTCAGCTGGTGAGCCACCAGTAACAAATCCAGTGCATCTATTTCATAACTTCTGGTGTGTGAAGATACCACATTATTCACTTATTTTGGGGATACTGTATTCTTTTACAATAATAATTACATTTTTATACATAGTCCTTTTTTATTTTATAAGTCTGAATTAATCACGTTATGCCTGATATTTGTCAGTACAAAGTTTTCACATATAATATATTGCCATCCAAAGATATAAAAGAAGACAACACATTGTTTAATCTATTTGTTCCAAATATTTTACTAGTCTGTATTTACAGAATTTTCCATAGAACTCCCTTGTTGCTTCAAAACTGCTCTGCAAAATCAAGGTTTTCAATAGTAAAAAAATTAGCTACTCCATTTGCAAAGAAAATCAGAAAAATTCTTGAGAGTGAGTTGAGTTCCTTAAAGCCATCAGGCAACCTGGAACCCATATTCATTTTCTTTGCAGTCATTGACAAGTTAACTTTTCACAAAATTGTCCTCTAATTTGTTAATATTTAAATGGGACCTGAGTATAGATAGATATTTCTATTTTGCTCTACCAATAATCCAGTAAAAGGAGTGAAACATGCATTTTCCTTTTAGGTATACCTGTGACACCTACGGAATCAGCAGCTGGAACAAAACTTTCATCGTTAACCTCTCACACAGTTGCTACCACGGAGAGATTTCCTCAGACACCTCCTGTATTTGTTGCTACGAGGATTGAGCCAGCTCCTGACAAAATAACCATGAAAACAGATGTAACTCCAAGGGGAATGGATATGTCGGCGCAGTCCATTACAGACTTTTTTTCACTGGAATCATCTAATGCAGCCACCTACTCCACATTCGCATTACCAAGTACAGTGGAGCCTTCTGATGTACTTCACAGCACAGCAAGCTCTTCTGTCCTTTCCAAACTCATCTCTTCAACAGATTTTCCAACTGCTCTTCAAGCATCAGTAGTCACATCACATACTGTCAGTTCTACTGTATCTATAACTTTACCCATTATAGTAGCAACTCCAACAACCATGCTTTTACCCCACTCAGTGCCAGTCCTGTTCCAGCGCGTTCTGCATTGTTAATGCCCGCTTCCCTAGTTGTAGTACCATTTCCACTTGAATCGTCAACCACTCAGCTAGGAACTGCTCCCCTACTACAACTTTAACCTCCAAACCATCTTTTATAACTTCTGAGCTGCCTATGGGGATTTGAAGAAGTGGAAATCCTTCAGTAAGTCATTCTAAGGGATCAGCAGTATCCTCTGAAGTGTCGTCTTTGTCTGCTTTGCTGGCTGGCAGAGCAACTTTCACAAGACCCACATTTCTTCCAGGTCACAGTTTGCACTAAGCACATCTGCTTCTCCTATATCTCCTTTGTCTATAGGAACCAATTCTAGCATTGGTCATCCTGTAGTTCACCCAGCATCCATTTCTGCACTGACTTCAACTGCTCTTCAAATTCCGAGTACTTCTAGGTTTACTAGCTTTGAGACAAGTTTTCCTCAATTAATCACACCTTCATATTTGGAAACAACAAAAGCCTTGTCTAAAACTTCTCTGGTATCATTAAATACTAGTTCTTTAGCTAGTTTTTCTCCAAAGTCATTTTTATCTTCAAAGGAAATTCAAGTGACTGTTCCCAAACAGACATCTCCATTAATGAAAGGCAATATTTCTACTGCTTTGCCTGTAATGACTGGATCTTCCCCTCAAGTTGCTTCTCAAATCCCTACAAACACTTCTTTGAGTCCTTCTGTAATGCACACAGTATCTATACCACTGCCTTCTCTGATTTCCTCCCTGAAACCCAAATCTATGGGAGGTGTCACTGTTATCTCAAAGAATCTTTATAAAGAACCATCCACTGTTTCAGTATCTCTTCTAGTCAATCCTGAAATCTCTGATGTGTCTATTGCAAGTACAGCCCCAAAAGAAAATAAATATGCAGTGCACACTGACTCCTTTTTGCTGTCATCTACTTCTAAGAAGCCAAAGAAATCCATTAGTTCTACAGTCTTCCCTCTTAGGACATTCGTATTACCTCTAAATGTTTCGTTAATAACCACTTCAAAAATTACAGAATGCCCAAGCAGTCCACATACAGAATTGAAAACTGCCCCTGTGGCACAAAAAGCAGGCACTTTAATTTCTAAAGAACCTTCTCTTACAAGTTCATCGTCTTTGTTTTCAATCTTTTTATCAACATCAATACCATCTTCTGTAACATCCCATTCTACAAGTTCTTCATTGATTCCTGTATCTGGTAGGACATCTTCATTAACACAAAATATAACTGTTAGCCAAATATCGCTTTCATCTCTAGATACACATGGAACCTCAAAAACTGCAATTATAGATTTTGCAACCTCTTCTGTAGGTTTTTCTACATTTACTTTAAACACCAGCCCTTCTACTAGCCTTTCAGCAGCACTAAAAACATCCATTATAATGCCCTATTTGCTAACACCTAAAACTCCTGAAGTCACTTTAGAAAGCCAGTTCAGTAGGGTCTCTGTGTCTTCACCTCCTCCTAAGACCACTCATCTCTCTACTGTTTCTCTAGGAAAGCAGAGTTCTTCAGTAAGTGCTTCAGCAGAAGATGGAACAAAATCTATCATATCAGCTGGAAGCATTGCTCAATCCACTACAACAGTGACCATGAATATAACTGTGAATGCTACATCCTTAAAAACAGGTTATATTTTTGCAAAAACACCACCTTCAGCCACTTTATTAGTTACTTCTGGCACTACTATAGCCCCTAGGATTACTACAAAACCCACTGATTCTCCTGTTGCTGACTTGAAATTTTATATGGCTTCAGCTTCAGTTCCTGCTACCACAGAAATACCTATGCATGTGGCACACAAATTTTTATTTACATCTGCACCATCTCAAGTTTCACAAAGCACTAAAGAAACTCTAAAAATGACAGTCATGAAAACAACAGGTACTGTAAGTCCGTTTTCACAGATGAAGAGTACCTTGTTTACAGCTTCAGAATTTAAATATGCAACATCATTTGAAAAAACTGCAGATATTTTAGAAAGCAGTCAGACTTCAAATGTGCAAAGGAATGTCACCAAGACAAAGTTGACCACTACTGAGAAATCTTCCATGCCTTATTTGACAGCATTTGCAGTTCAGAGTTCACCTTTTTCAAGCAAAAATGACACAACTTCAGTAAAATCTCTCTCCCTCTCTGAAGTCCCAGATGTAACAACATCAGATTGGTTTAAAATCCTAACACAGAGAACTGTTAAACCTTATTTTAATTTAACAGAGCCCACAGAGTTGCAGAATGGAACTGTAACGAACTTATCTCGTTCCAGTGGTGAAATGGTCCTGCCTTCCTCTTCAGAGCCTGTGCATACACTTATGTCTGCATCTTCTGAATGTGTGGTATGATGAGTTTTATTTGCCCCTATGTGTTAATATATATATATTGCTTTTCAAGCCATTCTTTTATGCTATGCTTGATATATCAGAGTTTAAGTATAATAAAATATCTTCCAATTTTGTTTTTATTTTTATATTTTAAAATAATTATTCTTAGAGGATTGTTGTATCCATTTTTTTTAACTACTGTGGTATAGTCTGCAACTTGGATGTATTGCTCTGGAAAAAATTGGCTGTTAAAGCTGTGTGCTGATTCTAGATAGCATATAACAGATAACATACAACAGGTAGATAACATATTTTTAGGTACAGAAAGAGCCATAACCTATGGAATTTAGGGGTTAATTGCTGGCTTGTTTCTGCATAATATCACCTAGTCTTTCTTTGAAATTTCTTTGTGAAAGGGTTTAAAATGGTGTGAATGCATGATGGCTTTTTCTTAAAATGCTTTGGGTCATTACTGAATATGACAGACAGCCTCAATAGATAAAATACTTTATAGAGTATTCCACCAAAATAGGTGAAACAGGAAGGGTGTGGGTAGAAAGATGGGGGTCCACAAAGCGGTCACCTGTAACAACTACAAATAAGCAATTCTTTCCAAAATAACTGATGCAAATATCAAGACCTACAACCTAATTAAGCTTGTATAGTAGAGTTAGACACTCTGAATCTAAATTATAAAACATATTTGCCTCTTCCAAGCCTTGTGGACATGCTGGTCTGAAGGATTGACTGGGTGAATTATCTTTAGATTTCCACTTACTTTAATGCAATTTATTTTATTGATATCTTTATTTTTATATGTATTCAGTCTCTCAAAGAAAGTGCTACTTTGTTCTGCTTGGTGTTCTGGTTATTTGGGGGCCTTTTCCTTCTTAGTAGTAGCATGCAGAATATTGAATGAATATGCAGCAGAATATTGAGTTAACAATATTTCATGAGTTAACTGGGACCCTGTCTAGAGCACCAAATTGCCTGTGATAGACCTAAAGGGTATGGCTAGGTTGCTGATATCCTATGCATCTTCCAGTGTTCAAAAGCAAGAGCAAATGTGCGTGTATGCTGTATCTAAAGGTGCATGGCAAAAGAGTATTTTAGTCCAGCTACCAGACCTAGTGATAAACACATATAAGGGGTGATACAGAGATGATAATTCTGTCTCAGAATTATCTCGGGGTAATGAACTAGTGACCACTAGGACTCTACAACTGCTGTGAATGCAAAGTTGATTCTGTTTTTTTTTTTCTTACATGACAGCCAAGATACCTTGAACCTGTTGACAAATGTAGCCAGTATGTATGTGTTAATATGGGTTGGATGTTATACAACCTTTCAAAGAACTGCCCTAGAGATGTGCAGAAGCCAGACTGTGGTTTTCGAGGAATGCCATTTCAAGTTAATACTGATAGTTGTTGCCCAGAATGGGAATGTCCCTGTAAGTAATTTTCAAATACTAAACTAAACGTTTGCTACTGTGGGAAGATGAGGTTTAATACCAAAATTAATTTAAAGGAGCTGTTTTGGGTCTCATCAGCAAAACAGAATGAAATATAGTGAATGTTCTGGTATTTTTGAATTAACATTCATTAACACTCATGAGTGTCAAAATATTTTATTCTGAATGAAAATACTGAAATGAAATCTATCATCATTTTCCAGCTGAAACTTTTCAGAATTTCTATCAGTAGAAAATGTTGAGATTTCAGAATTTTGTCTAGACTAGAGAAGAAAATTAAATATTGGCCTTTTCTGAAAGACAGAACCCCCAAATTTCTGTTAGATCTAACTGGAGTTTTTACTTACATTTTGAAACGTGGAGATTGGGAGCAGACTGTTTGCTAAGGGAACAAAAAGCCCATAGAAAAGTCATACTAAAATTTTTGCAGCATTGCTGACACCCACATCACATTTCTTACTATTTGTATCAAGATAGAACAGACGAGTTTCTTGTTATCAGTAGCTTAAACAAGACGTATATTTTAATGCATATATTTCATCTGACAGTGTAGAGTTTCATTGACCATATCTGTTAAATGTTGACTTAAGTGAAAATTTTCGCCAGTTTACACTTTCTCCCTTACCCTGGGTACATTGTAGTTGGTTAAGGTATCGTCACTGAATGACATAAGATGCTTGTTTCTCCTTATGGCTCAGTATAGTGTCGGCAGGGGAATTCCAAAAGCAGTTGCAGGATTTTATTTATATAAAAGTACTTTATACAAAAGCAATATTGCTAAAAGGGTTTGGAGGGGTTGTTTGTTTGTTTTTAAAATGCACAGTATTCTGTTTTGTGGTAACTTCATTAAATGACAGTTCTTTTTTAGGTCAGTGTTCTGTACTGTCTGAACTGAGTGTTATTACATTTGACGGAAACAACATAGCCCTCTGTAATGTGGCTTCCTACATTTTAGTCACACTACCAGGAGAAATTATTGTTGCTCATATTGAAAAATGTCCGGCTAATCAAGTAAGATGTTTGCATACTGTCTCAATAATTGTAACAGTTTCTTTAATTTTTGTGTTATAGGTTTGAGTGAAATTTTGCCAGAATGTAGCATGTAAGCAAGTGGTACCCATTGAAAAACGGCAAGCTGTTTAATTTTTAAAGAGTATGTTTCATCATGATGTCTAAACAAAACAATTTCATCTCAGGTTAAACAGTATTTGTATTACATTATAAGGAAATTTAAGTGTAGGTTCTTTAATTATTAGGTGTTGGCTTCAGTAGTTTGATCTGTGGCTAGGGTTTATCAGCAAACAGCTCCATTAGGATTAATAACTATTAGGCCTCCACCAATGGTATTCTGACATCCCTTATAACTTCTGTGCCTGCATGTCTTTTTCAAGCCTCCTCACTCACAAATCTTCTTGAGGCCTCAAATTGATATTTTACAGTATTGTCAAAATACTGAAATATTTTGAATGGTCACAGAAGTCTTGTTATTGTAGGAAGGTATTATGAGTTTGGGATTAGTGTGATGAGTTGTTCTTTGGAGTTGTCTATCTCTCTGCATTGCTCACAGAGAGGGTCCAGATAATTTTTAGATTGACAATTTAGTTGAGATCAGTCTCATCCTTAGGGTCTCTAGGTACAGCTCCTTTGCATTGTCTGTAGTCTTATTTTATTCAGCCCTGTACAGCTGGCTTGTATTTCCATCTTCAGTTTGCGGAAAAACAAGAAGTTCCTCATCAGAAACCTCACAGGGTTTCTTTCCTTCCCATCCCTCTTTGTTGTCTTATCCAATCCTGCTAATACACTCTAGGCAACCTTACATTTAAGTCCCGAGTACTATAATGTTATAGAGGTGGTTTTTGTTTTTTTTTTAACTGCTCTCTTTTCACTGTTTCTTGGTTGCAGCCCAAGGGTGTGATTGCAGCTGACATAGGCAGACGACTTTTAGAAGTTGTAGTTATAGTTCTTTAGTTTTCTGAAAGGGATTTGTAGGATATGCTGAATCTCATGATGCTGGTTATAAGTTGCTGTCAGTGTTAAAGCTGATTAGTTGAAAACTGGCTGAGGTATCATCTATACAAGCTGCAATCACACCTGTGGAAATATGTCTTGGTAAAATAGCAGTTTTATCAAGGTTAATGCCAGGGGATTATCTTGCCATGACCACTGTATTTCAAAGTATTTTTTATTTAGCTTGTATAAGTCATTGTGTTGCCTTTCTGTATGATCTTCTACATAAAGTCCCTTGATTTAAATCCTTAGCAAGTAAATCAGGTTTCTAAAAATAGTTCATAAAACTGTATACCACATTAGCTGGGAAATGTGTATTTTTTTATTATTATTTAAAAGGAATATATTCAATTAGTTTAGCTAACAAGCTGATTATAGAAGAACTTTCAAAGATAAAAATAACAGTCAACTTGTCCTAGCCAAATAAGTATGCTACTGATTGTCGTTGCACTTCTAATCTACTTTTTAATGTTTTCCAGAGCGCAAATTCAATAAGAAAACTAGTGAGTACTTTTTTCTTTTATTAATTATAAAATACATTAATCTTACACATATCAAAAAAAACACCCCATAGCACTCTTCAGTGCTAATTAAAAAATAGTAATAACTGAATTTGTTTGTCACTTTTCTTTCAAGGTTCCCCCTGCAAGCACTTCGGGACTCTGTTTTAAGAAATTAAATGTAACAACACCTACGAATAAATTACTTATCAACCGTTTAGCAAGAAAGGTAAGTATATATTACCAATATATAGCACATGTACATTTAAAAGACAGTTGGAGAGCTATTCTGTGGTAAAATGCAGTAGGTGAGATTTATAATGAATGCAGTATAGGAATAAGATTATTTTTGCAGTTCAGGTTCCCAGTGATTCATGATATACTAGAAGAAAATAAATTCTGATATCATGCTTCACTTATATGCCATTTGTACAATATGACACTTCAAAGTTTTCTGAGATTTTAAAGAAGCTGCAAAAGGCATTTATATTTGAGATTGTGTTTCCAAATAGCCCAGAATACAAGAGAAATGTTCCAAGGTGTTATAAATATTTAATCTATCATTCCTGCTAGTCAGTAACAAGTCAGAGTAGGTAATATTAAAGAACTGGGATGAGTTTCATTTTTTATCAAAAGGTATGTGATTAACAAGATTTATTATTTCCTTAACTAGAAATTATTTCTATATCAGTATTTTTTCTCATACCTATTTCATTTGCAGTTATAGGAAGTGGCAACTGACAGGAAGCTCCATGATTTAAGCACAATGACTACTGTTATTGCACGTGGCAGAGGTTGTAAAGATAAAGTACAAACTCTTCTGCTATAAGATGTAAAGAAGTATAAAATACATCTTTGCAATACTGTTTTTATCCCTAAAATGTATTTGGTTTGTTTTAGGTAGTAGTGGATTCTGTAGTTCAGTCATTACCATTTTCAAAACAAGGACTGAGTATTCAGGATACTGGTGCAATGTATGTCATCAATACCCCAGCTGGTATTAGCATCAAGTGGGCTCATGTTACGGGCATCATAGATATACAGTATGGATTGCACTCTAACACATCAATGAAGACAGAAGGACTTTGCGGTGAGGTTATGGTGCCAATTAATTTTTGTTCATATTTAATCATTTCTCATTTAAAAGTTACACTTCCCTTTTGTACATGTGATCTGTTGTCCTTGTAGCTCTCTCTGAGATTCCCATTAACCACACTTACAATCTTGTTTGAGGTGGGCTTGTGAAATTCTGTTAATTACCGTTAATGAATTAATAATTCTGTTTGAAAGCTTGCTAAAAAGAGTAGATATATACTCATTTCTGCCTGCATTTAAAAATATTGTTGAAGTCCAGTGAAGAAAAGAGCCAAATGGCGAAGTGGCTGCTGAAGAAGTTGAGGTAGTGTCAGTGTGTTTCAATGATTATGGGAGAAAGGAGTAACTGTGGGATGTTAGCAGCGGCAGCTATTACAAATACTGATAAAAGGTACGTCTGGGGAAGGGTTTGAGTTTCCCCAGAACGGTGAATCAAAACCAAGACTGATTAAGGTTATAGCTAGAATCCAACAGTGTGCCTGAGCGGTCTCAGAATTCAATTATGATGATAGTAAATTTATGGTATTTCAGGCTTCCCTGATAACCTCTTTGTGACTCTGCCAGTATGAATTTTATGAAAAAGTGTAAGCAGGTATTTTAGGGTAATTTTAATTCTATCATAAATATTCCTCATTTTCTGGTGCAATGTAATTTAACTGCATCTACCCCATATCTAACTGAAAGATGAACTTTTAAGGTATTTCAAACTGCTTTTAGTTTTAAAGGAAAATAAAATAATTGAGAGATGGTTTAAATATCCATTCTAAGCAAATGAAGTCCTTAAAATCAATTGCTAAATTCTGCTAGAACAAAAGGAAAATTCTACTAGCTCCAGCAAGAGCAGGGGAATGCTGGCCCACACAATCGTTTTCCAGTATCATGCCATCTTCTGTATGGGTGCTGCAAAGGATTGGCATGAGGTGAGGTCAACTCTAGGAAGAATTATAGAATATTTATTCTTCATGCCATGAAAAGACAGAAAGAGGAAGAATTTGCAGTCAATACCAGTTTCTCAGCACAGAGAAGCGTTGTTCATATTTTGCAGTGAACTGAAGCCTCATTTAACACTTCTTTCCTATTCCTCTCTGCCATTTGTTCCTGTCTGGCATTCTCCTATCCTCTCTCCTTTATACTGGAAAAGCTGTGGGACTATGTGGTAACGTTGACTTTATTTTTAAAGCTGTATTGATTCTGGGATTCTGCAGTGTAGCCCTACAAATCGCCAGCACAGTTGGTGGAGTGGCACTGGGACAGCAACAAGAAGCAAAAGCGTTAAGAATACTGGAAGGCAGTGCTACTATAAAATGCTTTTTATCATGCAGTCACAATCTCTTACATTTCTCCATTCTATTATTCCCTAGTCTATTGTGAAAATTCAAATTTTGACATTTTATTATTGACTTTTGCTATGTGTTTATAGGAGGTATGTATTTGTATTAATGAATTCGTGAATTCACACAGTAATGAATTCAGGTAGCCAGTGGGTGTCAGGCATTTGGGGGGAATTTTTTTAAAGGCTTCTGCATTAAGAAATTGAGTAAGAAAAGTGCTCTCAATAAGGAAAATAATCTGTCCATCAAAAGACTCCTTTGACAACTTCTTGCATTTAGAATATTCAACTAAGTTCCAGTAAGGTGTCGGACCTGATGCCCAGGATGTGCAGCTAATCTGAACGCCATCTACATTTCCTCCTGTGGAGTTAGGTGCTATTCAGTATAAAGATGTCAGAATCTGGTGCCATGCAAGTGGATTTGCCACACTCAGTGGCCTATTTTCTTAACAGTTTTTCTTAAAAGGTAATTGATTCCTGGGAAAAGTATTATTGCTTGAAGCATATGATCTGCTTGTTTTGCTGTCATTGAGCTGACAATTAAAATTCTGTGTAGAAAGTTGGAACCCCAGTGGACACAGAGCTGCGTTCAGTTATAAATTCAGATGACTAAGTCTCACAAGTGAATTTGATGCAATGTTAGTCTTACCTTATCAAGCACGCTTTTCTTTCCCAAAGGAAGTAATTGTTTGTTCTTTGAATGTGATGCTCTGTCTTCAGGGGTGTGCAATGGAGACCCTGCTGATGACCTGAAAATGCAAAACAGGACCATAATTACAAACATGGAGGAAATTGAAGTGTTCATTAAGAGTTGGGAAATTGAGAAATCAGTTGATGTAACAACCAGGAGGCCAGTAAGAGACTGTACTGAAGATAACTGCACGTACTGTATGGAACTGTTAAACAGAAGCATTTTCATCCCTTGTCACAAGAAAGTAAGTATAAAGACCAGAGAAATTCCAGGTGAAAACTGAATAAAAGGTGTATAGTTAAGAAAAGAAAGAGATGTGTTTTTTGCATTTTGCTTATTTTCATGAATTGACAACTGGATAGGTGGATATAATTCTTTTATCATGTTGCCCATCATAACTAATAATTCTTCAGGTGATGCTATGTGCAAAGATACACGTATCTTAAAGAATCACTGTGCTACTATGCCATTTCTGAAAGTATTGGGTAGGCAAAGCTCAAAGGAGACAGCAGAGCAGCGTTGCAACACAAATGTGTTCCAAAAGAGTTATGTTTAATAAATGCTTGAGCCAGATCACAAAAAATGAAAGCCTAATGCTTCTGCTGCACACCGCAATAACTCAAGCAGTCTGAGACTGCTCAGAAACTAACTAACTGAGACTAATGAAATGTCCAGTTAAACAGATTTTGCATAGTCATTATTATGTTGGCAATTTGCTAGCATTTCTTACAGAAATAATTTATTTCTGGAAACTACTTATAGTGGGGATAGAGTTCAAACATACAAACTACCACCAGAGGTAGCTAGTGCAGCGCAGAGACTTTCCGAAGAAGAAAATGATAAAGCCCAGAGTCTCTGGGGACCCACTTGCTTTTCCTACTTAATTCAAAATAAAAAGGATTAATTACACAAATGGCACTCTCTTTCTTAGAGATGGAAGTGTCTAGATTCCTGATTCAATTTTTACTATTCTGCCTTTCCCCCCTTGGTTTGCTTTGCCTTACTCTGCATTTTTCATCATAGACAAATGCTGTTTTATTACAGGCATTATTACAGTTACTACAGGCAGCTGAGCCCCTTTCTTCAAACTCCCAAGATCTTCCCTCATTTTGTCCAGTTAGAAAAAAAATGGAGAGAATTCTTCTTAAAAGAAAGAGTTAAAGAGAAATTAAAAAAAAAAGAAGTTTAATAGATATCTGCGACAGAAACTTAATGGGAAACAACTGTGGTAAGCAATTTGGAATCAAGAAGGGAGAACAGCAGCAGCAGCAGTATGCTTTTCAAACTGTTTAAATGTTTCTCAGTTTAAAAAAACTCGAAGTGAATCTGATTAACCAGAATTCTTGCTTCATATATGTTTGCAGGAAAACTCACATAGCCTCAGATGCAATGTAGGTTGCGCCTTTTCCTGGTTTATAGCAAAATCTGAGATAGCATCAAAATTTGCAAGCACTTGGTTCATCCATGGTGAAGTTTATTTTCCTTCGTGTACACAAAGGTGGCAGAGCCAGAGTGGACAGAGCCTATTGTGTGCTTCACAGATGTGAAGCAGCTAGCTAAGGATAGGTAACAGAACCATCAGACTGACGAACTTTATGACAGGAGAGAGTGACTGCTTGAACATTTGCTGAAAGCACAAGGAGAGCAAGGGCGCTGCACAATAGAGGACGGGCAGAATAAAACAAATTTTTACTTTTTCACTTTTTTATAAGCTTATGCAAAGAAAAACAACAGAAACAATAGAGGTTGGAGCACCTGCATTTAGACCCGGTAACATAGGCACTCAGGTCCTGTAGACACAAAAGCAGAGTACTCTGCAGTAACATGTTCGCAGCAGGATAATTTGTGAAAGCTATAACAGCAATGTTTAAGATTGTTGATTTTAAGATGACAGAAATGTACTGCAAAGGTTCTTGCCATTAGCACAGCAATCTCATTAGGACTGTGTTTCGTGCCTACTAATGAGCATACAAAACTGAGGCAATTTAAGTTTTACAGAATGAGAGTTCTGAAGAAATGATATTTTTTCCTTTAGAGATTACTTGTGATTTTTTTCCCTGCAGCTGTGTTATTTCTTGTAACTAATGTTTAATTTTAATTACAGAAAGCTCTTTAACTTGTTAATTCTCAATTACAATGTGTTCCTAGGTTTCACCACAAGAGTTTTGTGAGAAGATGTGGATCAACAGTACTTATTTTTGGAATTATGAGTGTGATGCACTTTCTGCATATGTGGCTTTGTGCAACAAGCATAACATCTGCATTAAATGGAGGACACCTGATTACTGTTGTAAGCTGATAGCAATGTTCCATATCCCGCTGTGGCTTTATACTGCTTCAGTGTTTACTGATGACTAAAAAAAATAGTTCTTTCTATCATTATTAAAAGTGTGTCACAACATTAGTAAGTCAGGGTGCAAGTTTTTAAAATGTATTGCTTTAGATAAAGTATAGTGGATCGATTTTAATCTTTATTTAATGAATTGCTTGCCTAAAGTATTGTTAAAAATATAAATGTATGCTTTTTCTGGTACACACATTTGTTCTTACTACCTGTTTATCCAATGAAATGATAAAAGAATGAATGTATCACTTAATTTCCTCTTATGACTTGCAGCATTGAGTTGTCCTGATGGCAAGGAATACCAGCCTTGTGTGCAACCCTGTGAAGCCAAGACATGCTTGAATAAGTGGTTCTATGAAGATTCTCCCTGTTCCTATTTAAGAGAAGACTGTGTGTGTAAAAATGGGACTATTCTGCATAGAACAGACACTGATCTCTGTATACCAGAAGAAAAATGTAGTAAGTACAGCAGGGCAAGTGTGTTTTTGCAGATATGCTAATATTAACCACAGATCAGATATTTAAGTTCTATGTCAGTCCTCAGTCAGTGCTTTCACTTCACTTGGATTCAAGTGCTGATGTAATTGTGTTAGGAAAAATGATAACCATCCTTCTGCAGTTCTGAGACTTTCTCTCTTTTGTAGGGTACTTGGGAAGGAACAGAAGGGATAAGTTCTTACCACTGCACTTGCTGATTTTTTTCACTCATAGCAAAGCATGTTTTCATTTGTTTTTTTTAAGGGCCATCATCTTGTCTTGGATTCCTTGATCATGATGTCCCAAAGTTCCCTTTTCTGTTTGGTTATTACAATAGTTTTCTAGACCTTTCCCCAGTAAATCATGAGTTCTTGACTGTAATCTCTGTATGGGGGCAAGGTAACATTTCTTGATCACTCAGAAGCTAAAACTATCATACAAGATGCCAACTTATATATTAATGTTAACTGCCACTCTTAATTGTACTTGTTATCTGATGAATTTTGTTTCCATATTTAGCACAAGGTGTAAACTTCATAAGTTTCTGTAGTTTGGGTGCTGGCTACTGAGCTGACTGCTTGCAGAATTACTATTGGGAGAGATAACTAACAGAAACTGGAGCAGAATGACATGGGAATAAATGCCTCTAGAACTGGTTCAAGAAGTATATTGAGGTTGATCAGGCTTAACTGTCACAGAAAATTAAGTTCAATGAGAGCTTTTCAGTCCCCAGAGAACTGGGAGAGTGGATGTGAGAATATAAAATTAAGATAACAGAATAGTTAACTGTAAGCATCCTTATAAAAATGGAGGGTGCTTTAGCTGAATAAGCTGATATACTTTGAATCAGAGTAAGTCAGAAAAATTCCAGCAAAGCATTTTTCGGGAGGGTTGGCTAGAATATTAAAGCATTTTGCTGCTCTCTTTTGCAGACGCTATTGAAGCTTTGGGGATTCCAAGTTGGAAAAAGAGCAAAATTTTGCATACTGATTCTGGGTGAAGTGAAATTATGTGTGTCTGCATAGCTCTAGTAATAGTCATTCAGGGTGTTTACAACCAGATCTTTCTAATAAATTGATACTGTTACCTCCAAACAATACACATAGTGAGTGTGAGTGGTTTTTTGTGGCTAATGTGTTTAAGGTGCAGATTAGACTGGGGCAGAGAGACACAATGCTAAATGTTAGTATTTGAACTTATCTACTCTTCTATTTGCAACTTGCATTTACTAAACTTAATGCTGCATTCATTTTGCCCAACTTTTGACTTCTATTAAGAGACAAATCTCTCCCTGGATGTATTATATCTCTCTATTGGCTATGTAAAATGATTAGCTTAGATTTAAAAATTGCTATACTTACTTACTTGAGGAAGTATAACTAAGAAGGAAGTGTTTGATCCCAGCAACTTTGGGCCCCAGTCACTGACTCTTAAGTTCTAGAGATAAAGAGGAAGTTGGTGTAGGAAACTGTAACACACATAATTTGTAGAACAACAGCTATATTCTGCACCAGCTGGAGTTAATGGAATAGTTCCATTAAACAAACATCTTTTCAATGATTCGAATTCAGGCATGTTTTAAGAAATAAAGCAGATCAGTGATAATCTACTTTATAATATTTTATGCAGTAAGGCTATCCAGATCACAGACTAATTTATACTTGCTTGCAGGAAATTCTGTACTTTCTTCTTGTCTAAGGGATGTAATGTTTTTCTCTCAGCATGTACAGATAACAAAGGACAACCTCGCTCTGCTGGGGAGGTTTGGAATGGGTCCATGAAAGGCTGTTGCATGTACAGCTGTTTAGAAAATGGAAGTGTTATTGCTGTGGAACCTGAATGCAATGAGGATCCACCACCAATTTGTGAAAGAGAAGGGGAAGTTATTGTCCATGTCATTGAAGAGAGGGCTTGCTGCCCAAAGAAAGTGTGTGGTATGTACCCAGCCATGCAAATTTTTATTAACAGAAGTATAAGGTAAGTGCTTGACATTCAGCACATGTTAATTTACAGACAGGGCTCAAGGTAACATTTTTTTCAGAAGTGATTTTTAGGTACTTGTGGCTGGTTGGCAGTATTTTGGCAAAGCAGGCTGGGTTTTTGAGGGTGGTGGGATGGTCTTTTCATTTATTTGTTTGTTTTTTTGAGAACTGACTCCCTGTAAACAAAACTTTTTTTCTTGGAAGTCCACTAGTGCAACAAAACTTTTGTTAAGAATGAACAGTTCTTGGACGGAAGTTCAAAAGAAATTGAGAAGTACTCCATCGTAGAAGTAGCTTGGTAATTGAGGCAGTTGTCAGAGCCTATTTCCACTTCTTTTTAGTGCTTTGGTGTTAATTGAAGTATCCTCTGACCTACTGCTGTTTCCCAGAAAACAGCATTCTGTCAGCCGATCACTGAATACTAATCTTCTCTTTAGCCATGGTTTTTAGCCAAAGAAATATGCTAATTGCTCCTAAACTGTTGAGCAAAAGGTGCTTGTTTCTTAATAACATATTCAGGGAAAAAAAAAACAAATGGTCCGGCTAATCTGGTGCTTTTGCTCATGAGTTACCTACCTGTAACTGAGACTGCATTGTCCATTTGTTTAAGTAATGTTTTCACTGCTGCAATTTGGCTGGCTTCACGTGTAGGAAGAAGGGCAAGTAAACACCTGATTTAGGAGAGCGATAACTGTGCTTGCACAGCGCTGCATGAAAGAATGTATGCAAGCTCTGGGCTGAGCTAGGAGGTTTACATGATGATGTGCAGTGCACTGTGAGCTGACTAGGACTGCTGTTACTCTGTTGATCTCTGTCCTAGATGGTGTAAATATCTTGAGGTACAGGACTTGTATTTGTTTGAATAAGTCATAATAACACATTGGATTTATTTTTATCCCACAGAATGTAACATGTCATTGTGTGAGGCCATTATTCCAACATGCAAAACCAATGAAAAATTGGTTGTAGGCTACCATGCCCTGACCTGCTGTCCACGGTACCGATGTGGTAAGGGAAATACAAAAACACAGTTAAGGGATCATTTTCCCCACCTATATTATCTGTTATAAGAAAGTCTGCCTTACAAGTTTTTTTTTCATTGTTAACAGAATGGAACATTGTAAATGGCACCAGACTGTTATATTTTTCTCACATTCTCCAATAATTTTTGTATTCTTGCTTCATGTCATTTTGATTTACAGTCAATTTTAAAGGTTTTTTTGACTAAGAAAAAGTTAAGAAGAATATCTTTTCTTTATCTTTTTAGTATGACTTCTGTGACTCTTTTTTTAAATACTGATTATTTTATATCTTACAGAATGTGATCCTTCAGTTTGTTTCAATGCTTCCCAGCTGGAATGCAGAGAAGATCAGTTTATTGTTGAAGCAAAACAGGAAGATCCCTGTTGTTTCTCTTATCTCTGTGGTAAGAAGCCTTTAATATTTTTGTGGGTAACTGAGGAATGGTTAGGTATTTACAAAACTAGCCTACAGTTGTAAAGCTAATGCCTTTAGTCAAAAATTCTTGAAGCTGTTAGTGGGACTTCAAATGGGTCAGGCTGTCTAGTGCATGAATTTTCTTGGTTTTTGGAATCTTTTATTTCCAACATCATTTTTAACATCGTACTTGAACTGTAGAATAAAAATTATTAACAGACATTGCTCTTCATAGCTGAGTTATATGATCGATGCTTTCAGTGTGCTGTGTCATGGGTCACAGCTCATCTTTGGTTGTTCTTTATCAACAAGCCAGCTGTTATTCAGTGTAAGTCCTGACACCTACATGCATGCACTACTGCTTTATGTATGTTTTTATATTTGAATGTCAGTCCATTAAAGCTTTCTTATTCAAGCTTGTAATAAAACTTGTATTATATAAAACTCAAATGTGCTAACTTTCTAGTATCTAAAACTTTGCAAATGTCTGATTCTTTTTAATTTAGTTTGTGAATCCTGTATCGAGCCTGTTCCCATGTGTAATGAAGGAGAAATTCTCACTGTAGACCTTAACACTATACATTATTGTTGTCCTCGATACTACTGTGGTGAGTGTAACTGTTAGTTCAGTATGTCACTGAATCTAATAAAAATAACAGGAAATGTGTGTGTGGAGATTTTTTTGATTCAACATTTAGGGTAGGCTTCAGTTAGTGATTAAGATATCTAAATTAGGGTGTCTACATTTGAGCTGGGTTCAGAGCTCTTGGTATAGACAATGGTGGTCTAACCAGTGCAGTCAGTGGAATCTGGAGAGCTATTTACTTCACCACACAGTATGTAGCTACTTTCAGGGTGATCTGAATACAGATATCTTAATCTAGAGCTGAATCCCATCCTTGGTGTGTAGGTATGAAATTGTTCATATATGTCCATATATGAAAAATATCTCTAATAAGATGTACAATTTGTATATTGTCATACCTCTGTGGCTCCATTCATGAGTGTTTGAGCACTTTCTTAGTATTGTTAACTTTTAGGGGAAGGACTAGACCATGGGTTTCAAATACTATTGGTATGGCTACTATTCAAACAGTAAGCAGCCAGAAAAGATATTTGCAGTGTGATGCAGTCACTTTACTGGTGTTATAAAACACAAAAATTGTGCTATATGTTCTTGAGTAATGTCTACAAGCATAAGTGCTTAAGAAACACAGTGTTTTTCCAACACAGACTGTTGGAAAAAACATCATTATTTAGAACAGTTTATCAAGGGACATGCAAACTGAAAATTTCAAAGGAAATTTGTCTGAGTAAATTTTGATACTTGTCTTTTCCCCCCATTTAGTCTGTGAAGAAAACCTTTGTTCTGAGCCTTCTATGAACTGCACAGGTGACATGGCACTTGTGAAGGAAAAAATACCTGGGCAGTGTTGTCCAGAATGGCATTGTGGTAATTATTATTTTATTCTTTAGTTACTGCTGTTAATAAAAGCTAAAAATCAGCTAATTGACTAACATGTTTTGTTGTTCTCCTCAGAATGTAGCTGTGAAAACGCTACTTTGCTGACTTGTAAACTGGTAAGAACTTTCCTTTAGATATTTTTATTAATAGTGTTCAGCATTCTTACACCTCCCTTTCCATTCTTTGCTTCAGTTAGTTATAAAGGGTAACAAGACTGAGCATGGACAGGCTGCAACCATCCCTTGAGGAAATTTCACTTTGGGTGTTTTAAGATGACAAAAGAAGAAGAAAAACAATGTAATATTATTTTGTTCAGTGTTGACAAGAACCAACATCCCGGAAATTTTTTCCACTTAAATAATTCCTAGTTGTTTTAATAATTAAGGAGGGGTGAGCTTTATGATCATTTATATCATCTGGAGAAATGTTTTAATTTGTTAATCATTTAAGCTTCTTATTAGAATGATTTAGCATTATTGAACTTAGCAGATATGAGAAGTCATAAATATTTTATTCCTCATGTATTCTCTCATGTTTTAAAAATAGGGATTGTGATCTGAAAAATCATTATGAATGAATGTTCAAACTCGTATTATTACCACAGTGAAAAGAGCTGTCTCCCTATCAAAAACTTGTGCTTTGCCCTTCTCGTCTGGTTATATGAAGACTGCATAATGTAAAGTGTAAACAGAAGTTGCAAATTTGAATAATTTTTACCTACCTTTTGGAAGAAGTTTCATAGAAAGCAGTATTTTGCCAGTATGATTATTACTGAAAAAACTTCATATCTTTGTAAAGAACTACTGTTTAGCCACTCTGCTGTTTATATTCATTCCTAGATAAAATGAAGTACTTGCTCATGTTTAGAGATAAATACATTGAGTAACTTTGAACCTGTTAGTGTTTCTTGAATGCACTGCAATTTTTCCCTTTTATGCAAGCAGAGGTGGAAGTGATATAAGCAGTATTCTGCATTTTTAGAGTAAAGTCTCTCTTGTTAAGCATTGCAGTTAGTCACGCATGACTTTAAAAGCTCTTTAATCTTTTCATATCCAGGGAGAAGTTCAAAAAATTGATAGTAGTGTTTCCAGTGCTTGTGGATGCACTCACTACATTTGTGGTAACTTTTTCATATTAATATCTGTTTTGTTTTGTTTTTTAGAAAAAAAGATATGCAAAGAATGCAGAAGTGGGGCTGTAATCACCTTCTCAAATATAAACACTCTTTTATCATGATTTTATGGGTGTCTACCTAGTTAGGCAGTTATGCTCTTTCGTGAATGCAATCATGGGGCATAGGAGTGTGTTAGGACTGCCCATGCTTTCAGAATCAGGTACTGTCTTTCCGGTGAAAGGCAGATATGAAGCAGGCTCTGAAACTTAATGTGAGTGCTTCTAGTCCACTAGAGGTGGTAAGGAGGTGATACCTAACAACAGAAAAATAGACCTTATATCTGTCTGGCATGAGGGTAACTGCCCAGCTTTAAGATTAGACCTCTGCTCCCTTCCCTTGCTCTGTTCCCCTGCGAAGTCCAGATTTCAGCCTTGCTGCACACTGGAGTGCTTGAGGCATGCTGCAGTGCTGACTGGAGCTCTGTGAGCAAAGCACAAAGCTATAGTACAACTAGAGTATTTTAATGTCCCACAATTAATTATAGGAATAATATTTTAATTGGCAGAAAGGCTACCCTTTGTGTTGTGGAGACTAATATATATATAATGAAATTAGCCCAATGTTAAATTAATACTGTTAAAAGTTATTTTTTAAAAAAAGAACAGTAACAGATACTTTTCACTTCCATACCAGGAAAGTTATCAATTTTATCCAGTCGTGCATTTTGTAGCATTTTCTTAAGCTGAATTATATCCCCCCTGCCCCTAATGTGATAATTAAAAACACAAACCAACTTGGAAAACTTTTGCAGACCATGGGACTTTGCCCTACTTTTTTCTCTACAGTGATTCTGTTAATTTTCTTTATGAAAAATTTTTTTCTCTGGTGACACTTTTTTTCTTTTGGTGCTAGAAAAGGATGATGTGTGCATCTTTCAAGACGTAACTGTACTGAATCCTGGACAATCAGTGATTCAGTATTTAGATGGAGACCTTTGTTACACTGTACAGTGTTTACAAGAAAAAGATCAGAACACAGGATACAATGCCATGCATTTTACAATGGTCAACTGTTCCCAGCAATGTGAAGCTGTGAGTATTCCTAAAATACAGGAAACTGCAATGTGTGAGCAAAACTTTACAATTAAGATAAAAGCTGATGTGAAGTTTTCTGCCAGTCCACTTTGTTTAGCAACAACTTGAGAAGTCAAGAGTGATGACACATATATTCTGTGTCTCCAACCTTATTTTAAGAGGTGATTTTTAGTAGCATATGTAAACATATCCAAATTAGTTTTTATCTAGATATCTCGGATAACAGTCAGTGGAAATACAGTGGCATGCACTGCACTGAGTATACTGTTGTTGGGGTCAACGGTGTCTGGTTATTACTTAAGCCTATGCTGCTTTGCTTCCACTGGGATTTCAGACTAATTAGGATGATGTTCAGTGAATTTAGGTTCCATCAGACTGAGCAACCCTGAAAGCTGTCAAATTAATTGCTGTCAGGGCTTAAGGTGGGCTTTAGATTTCTCAAGTATAAAATTAGTGAGCCTTAGGCAGATTATGTCCCTTAATTATGTATATACATGTATGTATATACATACACACACACTTCTACGCATATGTTGTTTCTCATAGTATATTTAGTTTCAGAAATCAGTGGACTTTCATTTACTGTATGTTTAAAAAAAATGATTTTTTTTTGTTTTCTTACTAGCATCAAATATACGTTCCTTCCTCCAGTCATCATACTTGCTGTGGTACCTGCCAGAATGTGTCCTGTTCTTTTCATATGGAGAATGGAACATTAATTGTGCATGAAGTAAGTGCCTCTGGACAGGGATAGAAAATAACTATAATGATACGATAAACAGAGTAGTGTAACAGTCTTTTTTTAGTTGACTTACAGTACTATGAGTCTTGCTTCATGTCTCCTTACTGTTGGTAGCACATTTTCAGGATATATAACTGGTATAACAGGAAAAATGTATGGTTGTTTATAGAACTGCCATTTCACAGTAGGTGAATACCTTATTTCACTTTATTGGTTATAGTATATTCCACAAAGATATGTGATTGCCATCATTTACTTAAGGCTGGATGTGCTCCAGGAGCAGGACCATATGTTGTGACTTAGAGGAGTTGGAAGCACTTTCATGCTTCTGCATCCCTATTGGGACTCCCATGTCCCCCTCTGCCCAGGGCCGCTCTTCTCCCCATTCTGGTTTCTACAGAAAGGAAGGGTGCACACTGAAGCACCAGGTTCAGGATCCTGAGGGTGCATTCCCACAGCCACATCTGAGGAAATTTAGACAGGACTGTAACTTGGTTCGTGCTTGCTACTGCTTTCAGGGAAAAATAAACTATCAGACCCCTCTCATGAGCACAGCATGCTCAGCGGTGTGCTGGACAGTGGAACCTTGGCTCTATGGAGAAGTAGCTGGTAGGGAGAGAAAGGTCTTTCCCTTTGCTGCATGTGGGTGGTGGGCAAGAGAGTTTCCACTCACTTCAGTAGATACTACAGCATGAAAGCACCACTTTTACATACCTACAGGGTTTTGAGAAATAGGCGAAGTGTTTCGTCTTTCCTGACAATGGTTCTGTTTGTATATTCAGGAAGGAAGCACCTGGAGCTCCAACTGCACAAACTACCAGTGTGCAAAGACTGCTGCAGGGGCTATGATACTGGGGTCTAGTGTTGTCTGCCCCCCTTTTAATGACACTGAGTGTACAAAGGTTTGTACTTTGGGTGAGGTGAGTAACAATAACTGATCTACCAGTATGGAGTTTGGCCTACACTTGAAAACACACATACCTCATGCAGTTTCTTTAAACTAAAAAAAAAAAGTGGTAAGTAGAAACATGTAAGTGAGCAATTTACGATCTTGTTTTCTATTTTTTGGTTTACTTTTTGATTAACAAATATCTATGAGGAGTATGGAAGTTTCTTTTGGGCCTAAATAATGATTGCTTTTAAAATATTGTTGAATTTGAATTGTGCTTGAGATTCCACTACATAAAGCAGTAATCAACATGTCTTACTTCAGTTCTGAGTAATACTTTGACAAGTTTGTCGTGCACACACTTCAGATAAATTGGATGAAGCAGTACAGAACTGTTGCATATAAATGTGTTATATTAAAAATTCCTTAAGCTGTGCAAGGATTAGAAAGATGACAGAGTGCATATAAACTTTATTATCTCTTAAAGTAAACTTTTGTATGGACATAGCAAAAAGTATCTGTCATACGTGAAGGGGTATCTGCCAACATCATATACCCGCATCATAAATCTAAAAAGGTAAATTTGGCTTATCGGTATAAGCTAGTTCTAAGAATGTGGATGCTTCACATACATTGCATATTTGTTTGCAGTTTTAAATTTAATTTTATACTTCTCTAACTTTATAATGTTTTTGATAATGCTAGTTCTTGCACTTGTAGTATACTATATATATAGTATGCTACATAGTATATTATATTTATAGTATAAACTGTAAATAATAATAAATGTGTAGAAAGGGTATCATTTCTGTCTTGGCTACAGATTATAAACTTAGTAGAAGTCCTATGAATCTGTTGCATTTGTTTAAAAAATCTTTATTTCTTCCGATTCTAAAGAAGGCATTCTATCCAAAATTAATGCCTGTTCTACTTTGACTTTTTGCTTGAATTTCTTCCTTGGAACTCTTTTGTCACTTTCTGTTAGAATCTTGCCTTAATAACAATGGTCAAGAGTTTAAAGAATGGAACTCTAAAATTAACTCCCAGAATCTGTCTGACCTACTTTTAAGAGATGCCAAGCGTAGACTTGAGCTGGTAGCTAAAGAGAAAGCTCTTCTGACAGTCAGCTCAGGATCACTGAAGAACAAATACGTATTTAAGAGGCTGAGTTTAAGTGTTCATTTAAGAAACTCTTGAACAGCTTATTCAGTAATTTTTGTGTAATGAGATAAAAATGCATGCTAGCATGATAGGATGGAAGCCTGGAAAATGTATTTTGTCTGTTGTTATCATAAGAGTGCTATTTGTATTTGGTGGCCTGCTTGATATGCAGTTCTGGGTTATAAACTAAAATTGCAGGTGCATTTCTTGTTTCTACCCATTCCAACAGATGGCAGGTGCTTGCTTGCTTGCTGTCTCTCACTTGCTCACTCGGTCTCTTAATTTAAAAAGGACATTTTCTTCATTTTGCTATATTGTTGCTTCCTTGGTTAAAAGCAGCTGTAGAAGAAAGCAATAACAAAGTTTATTATTGTTTCAGAAGAACAGCAGAGCACATCAGTGGATCTGAAATTCTGTAATTAATACTCTCTTTCAAAAGTGTATCTATGTATAATGTTGTAAAGAGCTACCTATAAGTTACTAATTATCTGCTTGGCATATGATCAACATAAATCCTTTTACATCATTGGCCAAAGTACATATATGAAAATTTTAAAATATCCTAAAAAATCTCAGTGATATGGAAATAGATAGTAGCAGATGGTTTAAAAAGATGCTTATAAAAACTAAGTGGCTGATTCAAAGGAGACCAGATCAGATAAGCAATGACAAGTTCATTTTCGATGTAAAAGTCTTTTAAGAGTTTGTGAACCAAACCTTCAGCCGATGCACATCTGTGTAACTCTCTTGATTTCAATGATACTAATTTTTATTAGTTGGACATCTTTAAAATTTGAAATATCTTGAGATAGAATTCATGCTTGCATTGGGCATATTCTCTTTTGTTTTCCTAGAATGGAGGAACTGTGCAGACGTATAATGATGGCTGCTGCAAGACCTGTAAGTGAAGAAGGCTGCAATATGTGCTAGTTTGGCTTTGGTTTTGGAAGTCTTTGTTTTTTAACCTCAAATGCTGGGACATAAAGAAGGAAAAAGCATGCAGTCCCCCCACAAATCAAATAAAATTGTTATAGTTACTTTACTCCTTATTAAAAGGTCTTGTTTCATTTGGCTGCTGACTTGGTGATTTTTAACATTATCCTTCTGGAGTATAACCAAATCTCTCCAAATCTTCTGAGGAACATGAAAAGTTATCTCAATTTAAATAATGAAAAGATTGTCTGTATTTCTGAGCTGACTCTAAAACATTACCTATATGATTTTTACCATAAAAGGTAAGAATTTTTCCCCCTAAAATTGGTTTCTAATTTGATAATATTTTGAAATAAGTCTATAAACTTACCATTTATTCTGTTTCACTCCTGTATATTTTCTAGGATCAGAATACAAGAGTAAAAATTTTTTTTAATTGAAAATCAATTCTCTCTACTTCAGAAAACATATTTAAATCCAAAATGAGGAAAAGTTGTTCAGAGTTAAGTAATATTGATGGTAACAACCCTTACATAAAATTGACTTTTTAATATCTGGGAATGGCTTCCCATTTTCTGAATGTGTAACTTAAAACATAGTTCATGAATTGTGATGCAAGTTTATATAAAGGTCTAATAATTTATGCAAGTTTAAAAGCAGATTGATAACAGAATCTGATTTTCTCTGCAGTTTTGGCTAGGAAAGATTTTATTATCAAGATATATAATTATAGATTATTATCTATAATAGAATATATATTATTTTAGTAATTAAATTAAAATTCAATTTATACATAAAAATAAAGCACCGCTGTGTAAAAGTAATTATGTAGGGAAAGCTCTTGCTGAATGCCACAGAAATCCCTCTCCACTTTTCCAGCCTTTTTTGTGTTCAACATCAGAGTTAAAATGTACAGGCAAATTAGTCTTTGGATTTTTTTTTAACAAACCTCTCATTAATAATATTGAATAGGAAGTCACAGACATATAACTATATATTGCACAGTTATTTGTAAGATTCAAAAGTGCAATATATTATCTACATATGTGTATTTGTGTTGTAAATGGCTTTGCTAATGAGGGGAAATAACCGTACTTATCAAATACAGAACAATACTCTAGTTTCCAAATTATGTAAGGCTTTGAAAGTGAACTGCAAGTATTTTTGTTCTGTTATATGAAAAGCATAGAAAATATAAGCTATTTAAATACAACAGAATACTTTTTTATTTTTAAATGAGAATCAGTGGGGAAAAATAGCACACCAGAATTGTACTAAAATATTTTTAATTGATATTCTTTATCTAATTAGCTAAATATTGTTGAACAATATTTAACCAAATCACAAAAATTAGGTTGGCTTTATTTAGAAAATTAGCCTAAAGAATTAATGGCTACCAGTTTTCTGTTGACCAGGAAGATTCATATTCTGGCCATATTCTCTGGCCTCAGGAAAGGCATTGTTATACTTCAGAAATACATGCTGAGGTGGCTGCTAAGAAAAAAAAAACAATTTATTATTTTATTTTTCTTTGTATTTTTGTTTTATTTTTAACTAAAAGCATGTGCCCTGTGGTGAAGCAGTTAAAAAGACTACTTATAAATAGAGCTTGCAACACCTTGGGGTTTTAATGGGAACAAGTAATCCTTCTGAAAGAGCTTGATTCAATGCATGCAAAGTGAGTGCATATATTTAATTCTTACCTTGCCACAGAGAGACTCATTGCAAAAGTTTGGTTTACAAGGAAACATCATTCCAGTTTTGCATTAACCAGGAGAGTAATAAAGTTTAGGTCATCTTTAGTGAGACTTGAAGCAGCTGCAGAGTTTCTAAATTTGGAAGAATAACAGGAAAGCTTCTCACCTTTTGCTAAAAGAAAAATTGCAGTTGGCAGTGTAAGAATTAATGAAATGTCATTTATATAAAAAATGTTTATATTTCATGAGAAACTTATATTCCTAATAATTCTGCCAGGTTCTGGATTGGGTGTATTACCCTTTGCCATTAGTCCAGTAGTGTCTACTGATAGTATTAATTGTGAACCAGGTATTATTTTTAATAATGTATTTTCTTTTTTTAATAATGGTGTAAACATTGCTTGTATATATGCTTATAGCTGTCATTACCATTAAATGTTACCATGTAGTTAATGGTATTGGGCCTGATACTGAGAGATGCCGATCCCCTGTTGGCCTCCCAAATCAGTGGTTTTCTATAGCCTGGGTAGAGTTCACTGTTCGGCACCTGTCAGAATTAGGTTCATACATTTATGGTATATGCTGCTGACAGTTCTTCCTCCTACTCTTCCTTTCTAAAATCAGTTTTAATACATGAACTTACTGCACATGGTAGTTATCGTAAGAAATAATGTTACTTTGAAAAATATCATCATCCTGAATTATTGTTACTAAGAGCTTCTAAACCTGATCCTGTGTCTCTGAAGTTAATGACTGAACTCTCTTTGCCTTAAAATAGAGCAAGAGTGCGCAATACTGCCTGGTCTTATCTTTGCAGATATGGATTTATGCTGTATTTCTTCTGTGTCACAAATAATATGTTTTACAAAGTTAGGAAAATGTTGGGGGGAAAAAAAAACATATAACCTCAAAGTACAATCACATGTTAATATATACTCTTTATACCAGTAATTAAGGAAGGTTACAGAACTGTTGCATTATGATCATAATTCTTTGCTTTTAATGTTATGTGACTTTACAGAAACTTTGATTTCTTACTTAAGTAAAGAGCAAGTAAAACAAGCACACCTGATACTGAATGCAGATCTTTCTGACAGTTGAAAATGGGAGGGAGGAAAGTATATCAACAGAAAAGTTTTTGTTAGACTCACCATCTTATACACTGAAATGTCATGTATTTCTGTATATGTGGTTTGTAGAACTACAAAGATTGTACTCTAGCTGTACTCTGGAGCCAAACTAATTTTTAGATACTCAGTGGAGCTGGGATTGCAGAATATGCTGCTTACTCAGAGCTCACTAATCTTATAAGAGTGCTTACCACACATTTGGGGAAAAAATGTACACCCGACCATGCAGGCATGTGCTGAAGAGAAGAGAAACTTGGCTGAATAGTGCTTACTATTTCATATGCTGAATGTCCAGAATGGCTATGTAACAAACCCAATAGCTGATTTTGATCAATAGGGAAACTGGAGATCTAAATCGCTTCTGTTACACAAGTAGTTGTAGCTAACAGCCTGGTATGGAGTACAGCATGAAAGATTTTATATTTAATTGTTTCAGAATTGTATTATGATTTTTATTATGTTAAAAATTCTTTGTACTGGATAGTTTTATTTTTCAAACACCAGAAAAAAGATCTCCCATAAATATCTCCCCGAATGTACTGGAAAATGAAGTATTTCCATAATCTCCAATGTCCATGTGCTGACTCAGTGCTACATGCTTCAGTTCTGGGTGGTAAAAGCTGCACCATACTTAGGAAATATATGCATCTCTCTCTTTCAAAGCTTCCTTGAAGCTCCTCTTTCTCAGAAAGATATTGAAACCTATATAATTGTATTTAAATTTTAAGCAGTCAGAATAGTGTCAAGGTTGCAGTCACTCTCAGGTTGCAATCACACCTTCTCACATGTCAGGTTCTGGAAATGTTCTAAAATGCGGGATAAAAATCACACTTACTTTCAGTACTCCTATTAAGTAAATAGAATTAATTCAATACCCTTCAGTCAACCCTGTCCTTCTCTTATATCCAGTCTTCCTATTAATACTATTCAAAACTGTACAAGCCAACTTTTTTCTAATTGCTTATTTTACATTTATCTTGCTGTATGTGCAATTTTGAATTGTATTATTTTAATATTTATAAAATCTATATAGGTTTAATGGGCTTTCATATCACAGTTGGTCTTATATATTCCAGCTATAAAATCTGTAATTTTCTACAGGACGTATTTATTAATATGAGAGATGTTTTTTCTAAAAAAAAAGATCACATTATGGAAGTAATAGTTTCAGTTTGTACATTAATGAAAACAGTGTATAATTATTAAAATTATTTTAATAGCCTTCACTTCTTAGTAATAAACAAATACAGCACAGAAAGTATATTCATTCAATATATATTTTCTGTATTTTATTAGGCAAAAAGGAAGAAAGGATTTGCCAGAAAATGACAATCAGAACAACCATAAGAAAAAGTGACTGTATAAGTCAAAGCCCGGTAAGCATAAAAAAAACCCCCAAAACTGTATTTTGTGCTGGGCCTGCAGCATACCAAGTCAAGTGTTAAAAAGTGGATAATAGCCATCAATAAGCAATAAAAAATGCTATCTTCTCAAAAGGAGACCTTTCACCCTAGGAATGTTATCTTACTCGTAAATGGAATAAAATTAACTGCTTTTGCTCATATATGGCTGAAGGGCTGAGCCCTCCTACCTGGAAAAACATCTGGCTCCAAATGAAAAGTACACAGCATAATTGCTTATAACTGACATAGGCACTGAAGTCCGCACCATAAAATAACATCCCACTGTAAAAAAGAAGTATAAATGCTTCCACTTAAGATGTGATGAAAACACTGTTACATTCCTCCTTAAAGACCTTTATTCTCTAAGTGTCTTCTCCTCCATATACATGTCTCTGCATGTCATAAATTCATGATCCCACTTATTTATGGGTCCATTTAAGACATCTGATTTCTCAGCTTTGGTGTAATCCCATCTATAACACCTCGGATAGATCCGGAGGGTGAATGTGCTTCTCATGTAGTACTTAAAGGAAAAGAAATTGACACAATATATTGAGACTTCCAGAAGTCTTCTGATAAGCTCCTGCTGAAGAAACTAAATAGTAATAAAGAAAGAGGAGAGGGAAAGTATCATCAAAGATCAAAAACTGGGCTGGCTAATTTCTGTCCTAATAGAAGGTTAACAGTGAAATGCCTAAGGTTTAATAGTAGAAATAGGATTTCATGGTGTATTTATTGAGTTTTAGAAGAAGGGCAAGTAATGATGGAACATAAATCTGTAGATGAAATTACAGTTGTTTGCTATAGTTAGGACCACAGCGGGCTTCATAATTACTTCAAAAACTAGGTAAAGGGGCAGCAATATGACAAAATAAAGGAATGATATTCACTGAAGCAAAATACATTTAAAAAAAAAAGTAGTCAAACTTCATAGGTTTTAAACTGTCTGAAAAGGACCTTGCCCTTGCAAACAGCTCCATGAAAACCTCTGTTCAATGCTCTCCTGCAGGCATAAAGGCTAACTAAGAGTTATGATATCTGGGGAAAGGGATAGGCAATGATAACAAACCTGTTGTAGTGCCTCTTATGAGCCAATGGTGCGGTACTACTGAGATTGCTCTGTGCAGTTGTGGTCCCTCTACGCTACTGCAGAACTGGAGAGGGTTCAGAGAAGAGCAACAAGAATGTTAGGTCATTTCATGAATAACACAACAAATGTAGCCTTGTTTCTTATGACTTTGTATCATGTATTCTTTATCCTTCCTTCTTCTTCTATCCACCTTCCAAAAAGATGTCCTATCCCTATCTGTGTTACAATCCCCTTTCCTCAAAATTTTCTTGTTCCCCATCTCCCTTACAACTGCCCATCCTTCCCACAGTCCAGATTCCCTGACTCTTCACCCAGAAGTATCTCCAGTTTTTCATGTCCACAAATTTTATACTCATATCCTTAGCTCCACTTATTTCCCCCTCCTCCTCTTGCATCCTAATACCACATGGAACCCTATCTCCTTACACAACTTTAGCCTACCAAATGCCAGTATCTGCTAAGACTTGTGTGTTATCTATATGTGTTCTTTGGCCAGACTACTGGTGTATAACTTTGGATAGGGCTGAGTATGATTAAATTTAATTAATAATTTGAGATTAGTGATGCTTTGGACAAGGTATTAATAAGATCTTTCTTCTTTTCCTGTCAAATTTCTTGCAAGCTGTAAGAGTTTAATATTTTTTAGACTGTAATTTTGATCAAATTTGTTTGGAAATGGCCCCTTGGTTTAAAAAGTATTTGTATGGGGTGGAACAGAGCATCATTCATAAGAAATCAGACTAAAAAACTATCCCCCAAAATACTAGATCTAGTATGGCAGTTCCTAAATTCTCAGCATGTCAATGTCTGCTTAAGGTTTAATTAAAATGTATTAATTTATTTTCTGTTACAAAATCAGCTAAAAATCTCTTCACATAATGTAATAGTGAGTGAAAGCCTGGCTCTACTGAAGTCTAGAGCACAGGTAATTTTATACCCAATCTTCCCCCTTGCCAGTTCAGTACTACATTATCTACTTCTTAGATGTATTTGTTACAGTGATAACACAGATATTGGTGTGCCCTTTGCCATGAGCAGTATAAGAAAGGGGAAAGCCTTTGTGCTAACATGCTTTTCCTCTTGAACCTTCAAAGCAAACAGCTGACTTTCCCTCATTTTGTTTAGAATAATGTAACTTTTCAGCAGTGAACATGAAAAGAACATTATTTTAGCTACGTTAAAAGTTATTCATTTGTAAAACTAAGGATTTATTTTTGGTATCCACAGCACAAAGTTTTGCTCAAGGTTAAGATAGAATACATGACTAATCAACACTCCCCTGTTCAAATAACCTTTATTAAAAATCTGTCTACACTTCGTACGAATGAGCTTTAGAAGATAAAATAACTTTTAAGACCAGAGTCCTTTCCAAATGTTCCAATGGATTCTAATTACAAAGAATTTTGAAATGTTATATCTTGAAAACAAAACCTGAAATGCCTAACTTGAGTTCTTCTTTTACTAACAGATAAATGTGGCTTCTTGTGATGGAAAATGTCCGTCTGCAACAATTTTTAATGTCAATATTGATAGCCATTTAAGATTCTGTAAATGTTGTCGAGAAAATGGAACACGTAATCTGACTGTACCGCTATACTGCTCAGGAAATGGCACTGAAATCATGTATGTCATTCAAGAGCCTATAGACTGCTCATGCCAATGGAACTGAACACTGCTGTGTATACAATTTTGTCCTAAGACTTAAAATGAGTTTCCTTTCACCAGACTGTATTTTTTGTCCTTGGATGGATACAGTACTCTGCAGAAAAAAAAAATCATCAATTATATTCATAATGTAACCTTTCACAAATTTAGTAGAGGCTATATTGTTCTACAAATTTCCTTTTTAAGTATTGATGTATATAGAAAGAAGTACATAAATCCTTTTGAACCAGCTATAATTTAGTCATCATTTACTTCTGTCCAATGACTTTCAAATGTGCTGCTGAAAGCTGGTTGATGCCAGTGTTTCCAGTGCTTTCAAATTTTGGATTGTGGCTACCTGTCAAAGTTCAGAAATTCTCAGTAGTTCTTTTACTTAGAAATTTTCAATTGAGGACCATCTTTGGAATTAATGTTTATGAGAAGGATTCATATTGTGTTTTTGAGAACCACTGAATTCATTTATCAAAAAAATAGAGTTGGTTGGACTGAAACATTTTTATCTTGCTGAAAAGCGTATCTTTTGACCTTAAGATGTTTTCAGACTGGAGTCTGCTTAAACTGGAAGTCACCGTGAAACAACATGATTGCAGTCTGTAAGTACCTTTAGTAAATCTCCAGAATATATAGTAGAATAATAATAAAGTTTTTAAAACTTTGATATTTACTTAATTTTGTTATTTATGTTATAAATATGAAACATTGTTAGGCAAAGGTTGAAAAGTTCAGGCTTTTGTGCCTTTATTACAAACATCTAAAAGCTGTGTCTGTTATGAAGGGTTCTATTTTATATCCATTTTTAAGTTTTTACAAATAAGAAATTGGCTATTAGTTGTAGAATAAGATTCTGTCTATGCATGTATGTATTTATTAAAAAAACAGGGGAGTGCACATTTAACTGTTCATAGTGGGTTTCACCCTTTGCTTAATAGTTTGAAATTTTATGTTCAATGTATTTTAATTAAATACATTTTTTTGAATATTGAGATTTGGACTATTGAATGAATCTAGGGCTCATAATTTTTGAGCCCGCAAAAAAAAATTCTATTTAAGATATATGTTTTGAAGGGCATAGGTGAGCTAGGCATGTGCAGTCAGGCTTTGAATATCCATGATTCAGCATTTTAAGTTGAATATGCTCTCCCTTATATTAATCATACTACATAATATTATCTTCAAAACTACAGATAAAATTTTATGCTTTTTTTTAAGATTACTTTGCTTTATAAACTCACTGAATGAAACCGGGTTTAAATAAAGACGGTGGGAGTTTTACCATTGACCTCAGTGGGCCAGTATTTTCCTTGTCATGTAAATTATTTTGAAATTAAAATTCTTTCTAAAAGTCTGAGAAATTTTTTGGCAAAGCTTTTATTTCAAGCTGTTAGCATTTAATTACAAAGAGGTTGAATTATTATATTGTTTTATACAATGAAGAACAGTCGATATAAGATGAAAAATAATTTAAAACCTAAGGCTATTTTGCTATTTCCTGATGATTCTTTAAACTTTTGCTGTATTCATTTTGATGGATTATGAAGAAAAAATAGTATATACATTGAAATCTGTCTTTACTAACACGACTCTGTCACCTATTCATCATCTCTATAAAAAACAGTGATTCGGTTTAAGAATTAAAGAACAATCTGTTGTATTATCAGTAAAATATTTAACCATTATAAAGAAATAGTGATCACCTAGTGATGAAATGTTGCTTTGATAAAGTATGTGCCTCATTTGCACACTGTTATCATTTGTATGGCAGATATTTCAAGGTGTTATATACTAGGGCTAGAATCAAAATATTCTTTGATATTGCTGTAGGAATTTGTGTACAGAAACTTTTTATACAGGCCAAATGTGGAAATTTAATCATAGTCATAGCCGTAAAGTTTGTGTACTAGTATAGCAAATGAAAAGGACAACTATTCAAAGAAAAATAGATCCTTAGGACATTTTGATTTATAAGCATAGAGATAGGAATCCTATCTTTATGTCAAGAGAGTATGGGACAAAACTTCTTAATGAGTTTTGCATATGAGAAATCACTTCAGGAAGATCCTACAAGCTAGTGTTTTTATACATAGTGACCGAATACTTGATGAGTTTTGGCTGAATGCAATGCTTATTGTAAACACAGTGTTTTTGTAAGATTTAGAGGTGTATTTGTAAGTAAAGAGAAATTAATAAACATTATTTTGAAGAATCATATGTATGCTGATAAATCAGTGTTGATGTGTTTAATTTACCTATGCCGCTAAGGATGAACTATAATGCAGAATCTTAAATTACCCTGGAATTACAGGCATATAAGCTTTAAATTAGCTCCACGACAACATGTAATAAGAAAAAATCTATTAAAAGGTTTTGCCCTGTTACACAATTTGGCTTAAGTGCAACAAACAATGGGAACTGGGTCAGGATCCTCCCTGAAGCCTACAGCAAAATCTTATATTTTCAGTGGGGCTGGAGCTGGTATAAGATTGCCTTTCATTTTACAACTGAAGTTCAAATTCTGACTTCTTCAGCTTGGTCAGAAAGTGAACATCCATTAAACCTTGTGAATCATTTTCTGGACACTCATTGACCCACACTACCTCCATGAAGATAAAATTGGCATAATGCGATATGTTTTATGTGAACTAACTCTTGCAAGCCTTGGAGCAGATACAAGGTTTAAGTGAGCCTGTAGTGTGGCAAGAATGTTCTGCTCCAAATATTTTCTCAGTGTATAATTTAAATATATAGATGCCGTTCCATAGTTATGTCTAGGTATCCTCATCTGGGGCATTCCTGCCCCAATCCCTTGCCCTGGAATTATGCATAACCCTGTCTGTGCAGGCATCTCGTGAGCTGGTTTTGAAAGCTGAGCCAACTCAAAGCTAACCTAATAAAACACCAAAATTAATTAGTTTATTATTGACTAACAGAGCGTTACTGCCCATGAGGTTCCCTCCCTTCTACCCCCTCAGAAACTAAGACTCAAATAATTTCTACTCCCTTAAAAAAAGGCTGGGAATGCATGCCTTTCTCTAACTCCCACACTTCCAGCAGAAGATGCAAGGAGCTGGAGAGAAACTGCCTGCATAATCTAGTGTAAGCCTTGTGCTGTTGTCCGGACTAGTCATGTCCTTTCATAATTAGTTGCAACTGTCCTTCATTCCTAGATTTTTGCTGTCCTGTTCTACTACTTGTGCTTGCAAATGGAATTCCACAATTTAAAGGCTTACCCATAAAACTATGCAGCTTTTTTATTTTTTTTAGGGATTTAGCTAAATATATTTCAATACTTGGAATCAGATTGTAAGTGAATATGCCTCTACTGAATAGTCAGGCTTTGCCCATAATATTTATAACATTTGGCTTTTATAATTCCATTGCCTTACCAGCTCATTTGTAATTAAGACCAATTTTTGCTCCACTATACAATTAGAATTTGAAGCATAGCTTTTAATATTGAACTTAAGCAATAAACTCCAGTGCCTGGAGTATAGCTATACAGACAGCTGGTATTCTGATTTTTAACTGGCCAAATCTGTATGCTAAAAATTGAAAGTAAAACTTAATACATTTGCATGATTGATTGCCTTTCCACACTGCAGGCAGGCAATTTCCCAAATACATGTGTCTGTGTAACAGTGGTGAAAAAGTTGATTCCACTGAAGTGCTTTGTTGCCGATTAATTCTGAGAACAAGATGAAGCATGGAAGATTTTGTTTAAAGATAGTTACAAGCAAAAAAAAATACTAAAAGACAGAGAAGGTTTACAAGAAAATGCTCCGGTGTGGCACATGGTCAGTGTCCTGTTCATGGTGCTAAGCAGTCACAGAATGCTGCTTCAGATGTGACTCTTTTACCCTTTCTCCCACACTGAGTTCTCTGTGACACAATTCCATTTTTTGTTTTCTTGGCCTTATGTACTGCTGATAAACTCAGTCTACAAAGCCTGGATATATTTTTATTATGCATTGGTTCTGTATAGCTCTTTCCATCTCTTTTTTCATTTCTCCTATTATAAGAATTTAAAGGACAAACCCAATTTCCAAATATAGAAGTTAGTTTTTGTGCAAAAACTTATTGCCATATAAATGTAGGTACCAATCAGGGATACTGTGGCAGTGGGAAACATTGACTTAAACTGAGTTTTTCAAGTTCTATCCCATCAAACCCTTTCCCAGAGGTTGAGCTTGAGGTTATGCTGCTGGTGTAATCACGTACTAGTTTACTACATAATAATCTCACAGATGTATGTTCTGATGGAGCAGACAAAACATAAATAAGTTGTAACACTCATTTATGGCTATAGCAGTACAGCCAGCATAGAGGGGCAGCATGAAAGCTAGGAAATGAACGGAAAGTTTTAAATGTAGGGTGGGAAATTGATACTATTTGCTCTAGCTTAGGTTGGATTTCACACTCCCAACCATTCTGGGGAATGTATTTTCAAAAAATATTCATGAAGTGAAAAATCTTTAGAGTCATATATTTCAACACTTAGCATGAATACAAGAGAAAAGAAAAAGGCTGTTATTGAGGAAAGATGAGGGAAAGAGTTTGTACCTGACACTGGGTACTAAGTTTTCTATTACTCTACTCTCTCTTTAAAAGCAAAGTGGAATGTACAAGGAAACTGGAAAAATTATCTATCCATTATCATTAACAAGTTGTTATGATGTAGGGGGGACGAGCATATTCAGGTCTGAAGAACAACGAACTCCAGCAACTGCAAATATGATTCATTTACTAATTCTTTGCAGCTACCTACTGACCATTTTGGAACTACTTTTTTTGCTTATTTCTAAAAGTAATTTTACATATAGACCATTGAGGTGGTCATACATCTACTGAAATCAGTGGTAAAAGATTCCTTAAGACCAGAGAGAAGAGAATCTTTCTTACTCAAAGGAGATGATAGTCTGAAAAAAATCTTTTACACATGTAGTTTTTACTTTCACAAGCAGTTTTTGGATGGAGAATGGAGGGAACTTAAAGAGCTGCTTTTCTACTGGTTTTGTATTCGGGGGAAAACCAGTAGTGAATGATGTTAAAACTTAATCACTAGGAATGATGAATAAAAAGAAAATGGTTATGTTTTGGGGAGTGTTCCTTTGATTAAGGTGGAATGTGCGAATGTGCTACAGAATTTAATGAAGTTAAAACAGACTCCTGCTGTTGTCTGAAAAATCAATCCTGTAATAAAGCCTTCTTTTGTGCTTGGTGATTACAGAAGTGCTCTGAAAAAAAAAAAAAGTGTGTGTCCCTTTGTAAAATAGCAGAATATGCAGTAGCTTACTTGGCACATGTGTAGTTAAAATAGCATTCTGGTGCTATTTGTGCGTTCTGCATGTGTGTGCGCACGTGTTTCGCAGAGAGAGACTGGCTTGATGTTTTGAGAGCATCACAGCAACTTCTGAGTTTCTATGGCTTTCTTGTTTGAGAGAGAGAACTTGAGTAATGTAAAAGCTCACAAATGATAGTTTACTGCTGAGATTCAGCTTGGCTGTATATTTTAAGTTCTGAATAAAGGTCTAACTAAAAATTTTATTCCTTATTTCATAATGCAAATTTCAGTTGCATACAGCTTTTAGAAAAATAGGGAACAACCCACCAAAGAAGAAGAAACTACCTCCAGACAGAAATAATATTAATTATGTGTCGACAGCACCCCCAAAAATACACTATTAAGAACATTATGAGTGTTGCTGATTTTTATGATACATATATACAATGGTGCTAATTTTTGTTGTGATTAGTTTGTCTGGAGATAATTTAAAAACAATGTTTATCAGTTTATTAAACTGATTTAATTTCAGAGGACACAGAGGAAAATTAAATTTATATCAAAAATCTGGATTTTGGGGAAGGTTAGGGCACTGGGAAGTATATTGTGAGTTTATGCCTGAACCACTGCTTCAAATCTGGCCAAAGGCTGATGTCACCAACAGTTTTTGTCTGAGCAAAAGTTCAAGTGGCTGTATGGTGAAATAAATGAATGGTCCTAGTGCTGTTTATTCTTGTCCGTCAGTCCTAATGTTGTCTGCACTTTGTTTATAGATGCTTGCACTGGTAACTTTGTTCAGGATCTTTGCGCAGAGGCCAACAACTTGGTAGGAAGAGTCGGAGCCTAATTCTGCCCCAAGGAGGTTAGTGAGGATCTTCCCAGTGATTCCAGCTGCAACAGGGCTTCGATGTCCGTTTCTGCTCTAGGGCTAATCTCTCTTTTTTATCATGTTTAGGACGGTGCAGGAAACTTGTGTAATGTCAAGGAGCAACTGTATGGCTTCTGAAATCAACTTTAGTCCAAAGTGGTCTGATTTAGCCTTTTTCACATAAAATTTAAGATTTAAAAATGTCTGCTGAGTCTAGCTAGTTTAAATGATACAATGCAGTAATTTATTCTGGTTGCTTTGATTATATTTGTTGCTAAGATTTTTTCAAAGATACGCTTTGCAAACCCATTAGGCCTAACTGGAAAGCACTCTCTTCAAGCAAGTCAAAGCCAGTATTCTGGGGAGCAACTTTCTTATTTTGTAAAGTTTTATTAAAAAAGCTCCAAACACATTGCTCTAGAAGGTTTTGTTTAATGCAATATATATATATATGTATGTATTGTGGAACATCTGCTTGTCGTGATTTAAAAACGGTCCATATTCAAACCCAGTAGGATAATACAACCCTAAAATCGAGTAACTAATAAAATCGAGTCCATCAGTTGGAATCGTTCCCCTGTTACAGCTCCCATTATCAGCCTCCGGGGCGAACCCGCAGGGAGCCGAGGGCACCGCTGCTCACCAGCGAGCGGGGAAGGAGGGCGAAGCTCCGGCGCTGGAGCCCGCCGACACCTCCCTCCCCCTGGCGGGAAGGGGCCGGGAGCCGCCGCCTCCCGCTGAGGCCCGGGGCGGAGGAGGCGAGGGCGCTGCCTCCCCGGGCCCCGGCCCTGGAGGGAGGTGTGGGGCGGGGGAACGGCACCAGCGAGGAGGGGAGAGAAACGCAGCCAGCGCCGCCGCGGGGCTGGGGCGCGGGGTGACGGGCCGCCTCCCTCGCCTCCCTCCTCCAGGGCTGGGGCAGAGCCCGGAGCCGCGCTGCTGCGGGCAGGACCCGGTCCCCTGCGACCAGCCCTCCCGCCCACGATCCCTTCTTCAGGCTTTCGCCCGAGAGCCGCCGGCCGGGGGCGCCGGCAGGAGCCGCCTCCCGGGGCCTTTTCCACCCGTGCGGAGCTGGGCAGGGAGGAGGCAGAGCTCTGCCTCGGAGGAATGCGCCACTCGGGGGCGGGCAGGGTCCGGCTCTGCGGGAACGGGGGCGGCAGCCTCCACTGCGGCATGGCGCTGCCTGCGCTCTGCCTTGGCGGCGCGCGCCGCGCCGTTACCCGCCGCACCGTTACCCGCCGCGGGGAGCGCCCGTGAGGGGCGGACGCCACTTGCTCCAGCGGCTTTAAACTGTGCGCTGGCCTTAATGCTTCCTTAGTACGCTCTCGTTGAAGGTTGTCATTAGAAGGAGAGTATTTTAAAACGTCTGTGGTGCCCTCGTGATTTGGGGTCCGCTATCGCGAGGAACTGTTGGGAGAGAACGGTGGCATTTCTTCGTTCTGCCTGCAGCGCTCCCATTTTCATGGTGTTTTAAAATTTCTCGTGGAAGTTGTGTGCTAGGGTTACTAATCAGAAATTTTAAGTGTCGTCTAATAAAGAAGAAGGTGGTGTGTGAATTAGGAAATATGTAGGCTCTGCTTCTATCTTTAGAAGTAGAATTTTGTAGTTTCCACAGTTTTATGCAATTCCCAGTGACATACTAGCATGTATCTCTTTTGGTGAACAAATTTAACAGAAATTGTTATGAATTTATAATGCTTATATGTTGCTTTTATTCCTTTTGGTACTTTCAGACATCGATGTAAAAGCATTTATAGCTTATTAATATGCATACAACTATGCCTTTCCTAGAAACAAAATCTATTAATAGGCTCCGCAAGTGTGCTCACTACTTCCACTGAACACTATTTTAAGGGTAACAAGCTTATCAGGACACTGACAAAGGGCCAACTTGGCAGAAACTTGTACTATGCAGAATATCTGAAATCTGTTGAACTAGATGTAAGGGCCTATATTGATTTCAGTGATCCTGAATCATTGGTCTATTAAAAAGCCTCTGACATTCTTGACACTGAGGGGTTTTTATTGACTCGGGGAAAAACAGGCACATCCAGAGTTCACTGAAGTTAAGGGACAGCTGGGCTTTACATCAGGCCTTGGAGGAGGCAGGGCCAGGGTGAAGAAACACAGATCTAGGGTACACTATTGGCTGCAGTTACGTCTATGTGAAGTATAAATATGCTTGCTAGTTTTCTCTCATGATGTCTTAAATATTCTAACACTTTTGTTTTGAAGCTGTTGCGATTCAAACACAAAACAGACACTGGGACTGTAATATTTCTTTCTCTATGGATCAAGCAATTCTTCTTCTGCTTTTGTTAAAATATATATTTCAGGTAAGAAAAATATTCCCTTTTTTGAAGGTGGATAGATACTCTAACTGAATGTTAAAAATTTATGGTTCAGGATTTGGATTGCTTTTTTGTCATTCTAACATTCATGAGGAGCTGTCAGTGTTTGTTACTGAGCATTCCCAGTCTTCCTTGTTTTTAAATTGTTGGAAGCTCTCTTGAGATCCTTAGTCGGCTTTATTATCTGCTGCTCTGGCTTAATGTTGTTCCCCAGAAGAAGTAACATCTCAGTGTCTTTAAGTCCTAAACTGGCTGATACTGCTTTGTAAGTTGTCACCATTTAGACATTGCGGAGAAATGTATTATGATACTAGAAATTTAAGATTATTCCAGTACCCAGGAGTATACTCTGACTTCTCCTTTTGGAAGTTACTTATGTGGGAGGTATTTTGCCTTCTGATCTGAAGCTGTCATGTGTGGATCAGCCCGTTGGGTCTGAGTAGTATTAAAATTATCAAATACATATGAACCATTTAGCTATTTGTCATATTACTTTTTTAATACACTTTGCAATAGTATTTTCCGTACTTATGTATATTTAGGGTTTGTATACATATTCCTTATTTTTAACTTAACATGTTTTGCAGCAAAGGTGATTTCAGAGTTCTGGCAATTAATCGTACGAATGCTATTGTGCTCCTTTGCAGACGAGAGCCTTGTGTTTGGCATGGTGAAATGCCTTGTACTCAGCAGCCCGCTATATTTCTCTGGAGCATCCAAACAGTATCCAGTGGCCCTGGCCAATTTTGAGTTTGACAGCTAGTGGTTTTTTGTGCAATCTGTAATGCAGCAGTCTGATCCACATTAGTCAGGGAAGTTTCCTGACAGTAGCAGAGTAGCTAAGAGTGCCTGACTCTTAATGGCTGTATGGGGTCAAATCACATCATCAGCTAGTCCAGTATCGTAGCTCCAGATCCTTGGGGAGGACTGTGAGAGCAGCACAAAGAATATGAGAATTCCCTGTACTATCCCAGTTTCTCACCATTTTCAGGTTAAGGACTTCTTGAGGCAGATGTAGTTTTTGTGCATTTAGTGAGCTTCAGTGGAGTTTTTGTCTGTGAGCTTGTCCTCTAAAGCACATAGAAACTTCTAGTACTCCTTTTTGAACTTCTAGAACTCCTTTGGCAAGGACTTCCACAGATCAGCTACCAATTTTGTGAAGAACTGTGTCTTTTTGTTTGCTTTGAACCTGAATCCTACCAGCTTTGATCCTTCCCAGTTCTTATACTGAAAGAGGGAATGAACAATCGATCACTGCTCAGTTCCTCTGGCTGCTGAAGATTTTATAGAGCTCTATTATGTTGTCTCTTTTTCAGGTTGGAAGCTTACATAGTCATATGTTGAGAAGAAGTAGTAGGTAGTAGAAGTGAATAACTGAATAAATGTTTGCAGTTTAGAAGGAGATCTGTTTAACTCTGCTGGCTAGTATGTAGCTAACCTGAAGATGGATTTGAACCTTAGCTCTTTGTGGTCAATTTAAAGTTTTTTGGGTTTTTTTTTTTAGTTTCAACAGGGCTTGGATAAGAGCCTAAAAAGTACTGGCAACTTGTTGGTAAAAACAAGGGACTTTCTAAGGTCATATGTAAATCCCCTTTTCCCTTTCTAAATCCCTTCCATCTAATGTAAAATTACTACATGTAAGTAAGGTAAAATTTCTATATATGCTTGCAAATTTTGGTCTTGTTTTTAAGACTGTATTTATACATTTTGTATGCATTTACATAGAGTAAAATGGCATATAATATTGCTGATAGTGGGAAATTATTTAAAATGGCTAACTTTTCAATTATTAGCAATTATATAATTTTTTATTATCTTTAAAAGTGGATTCTCCTGCCCTTTGAACTGCATCATCTTCCCTAGATTATTTTCAGAGCATGCATGACAGCTCTACAAACATTAAAAGCCTGTTATTCTTCCTGGAAGCATCTAATACCCTTAAACACTTCCATTTATGCCATAAGTATTAGTCTAATATGTCAGTTCAGGGGCTCCCAAGAAGTGTCGTATATACTCTTATAAAGTATAAACTATGCTCTGAACAATAAGATCTCGATAGATTTATAGTTATGGTATTTTGTCATTAGATACAGGAAGTTACCTTAAACCAAACTGACTTCCAGTGTATGTCTTACTAACAAATGGAAATGGAAAAGAGCTGAAGGTTTTTGCTTTTTATGTTTTTTTGTAGTACATTGCGTTACAGGACAACATAGAGTAATATGAAAATAAAAATCCTAAATTTTGCTTTAGAGTGGAAGGATTCCTATTAGTTCATGCTTTGGTTTTTTTAAACTATATCTTGAGTTCATTACTAAGTGATGGCAAGATTTTATTTGCCTCCTTAGTCACAAAGAAAATGAAAATGGAACTAAAAACACATAAAGAGCTGAGATCTTTAATAATTGTTAGGTGATAGTGATTGGCATTGCAGGTCTAAATTTGTCTGAATTTTAGAGGCATGATTCAGATTTGAACGCTGTTAGAAGTAACCCCTAAGTTTTTGGTTCCAAGTGAAATCGAAGCATAGAAGGAACCTGTTTCTCTGAAAAGCTGAGCCAAAGTCCCTCAAAGGCAGATATAACCACTGAAAAGATAGTGTCAAAAATACAAAATATTTGTATCTAGAATGAGTTGATCTCTATAAGAAGCTGAAACGCTGTAAGAAGTTTTTATTGTTGTGCCCAAACTGGATAGATAGGGAGGTGTAAGATAAATTGTTTCTTTACCTCTTGTATGTTGCTCTTTCTTATTTTGGGATATTCAGAGGTTGTAGAAGTGATGCCACTAAAAGAAATTCTCTACCATATAATGTGAGAATTGAACTAAGGCCTCCAGCTAGTGGCTGACAATTAACAATGGTATTGCAGTATTTCTACTGAAAGTGAAGTCTCTGACTTTGTTCCCCGAAAGATGGTAGATTTCTGTCTTTTTAGCAGGGTATGTTTGGGTGTCAGCTGACATGGTTTGGCCACCTCTGCAGAAACGAAGGAAAATAGAACCCACACTTGTAGAATTTGTAAAAAATTACAAAGCTTCTGTGTGTTACACTGTAGGGCTGGCAACTGGCAATAGTGGTCCATATAAAAACTGATGCTGGCTGACAAGTTTTAGGTAAAAGTAGTTAATATAGACAGAATCCAGTTATTTTGTTAGAGGTACATTTTCCACGTTATCTACTAAGGTGTGTTCATGTATGTTTCTGTTACAGGGTTCAGAAAGTCTAGACTGTGATCAAGTGAAAAAGCCTGCCAGAGTAGTTTTGATGGAATGGACTGAATTGCTCAAAGGAGAAGATCCAGACTATTATATTATAGCATACCAGTTCTCAGATTCTTTCAGTCAAAAAGTAAACTCGATATTTCATGAATCTAAGCTATAACTAGTTATAAATGTGTTTAAGCTCTACATACTAGTAGTTAATAGCATTGTTTTGTTTAAAAAAAGAAAGATTAATGTAAAATATCAAATAAATCAAGTGAAAGTTTGGAAAAATGATACTGGATTCTGTAGCTTGTGGCATTTATATGCACTCTTAGAGAGTCCTGTTGAAGTTGGTGGGAATTAAAAGACCCTTGGTTGTCTTGTTGAATAAGGATAGATGGATAGATATGCTCAAAGTTAAGAATATGTAAGTTCTTCACTGCACTGTGGTTTGAATGAGGAGTCTAACTTCTCTAGGAGAGGCACACACGCTACCCCTGGATCTCTGTGGGAGGGCAGTGTTCTTATTTGGAGCATAGGATGTTCTGGAACTTAAGGAAAATTTGGGGATTTTAATATGAAGGGGTTTGTTAATGGTTCAAATGATCTCTGAAAGTTTCTGTTTTAAATGCATTGGGTATTTTGCAGTTCAGCTGTAGCCTTAAGTTTGGCATGCTGCAGTATTAGACAGATAGATAGCCATTTAAAAACTTTATAAATGATTTATGAATTATATTTGTTACTTTCACTATACCCAGAAATTCTTTTAAATTGCAGAACATAAGAAACATTTCTAAAGTTGAACGGAAACCTCTCAGTACTACAATTCTGCTTGAAGAAAATAAGAAGTATGATATTACAATAGAATCCATAAAAAATGGACAAATTTTGAGTGTAAAATCATTTAAGACACGTAAGTAGTGTAGTATAGAAATATTTTGGTATCATTATAGATAGTCTGATACTGAAAATTAAAGAAACGGGTTGAAGTCTTGAGATAAGTGAAGTATTTAGAATCTTTGCAACAATATATGTTTACATCCATGAAGAGTAGAAGGAATAGTTTTAGTGTAACTCTTTTGGATAGTGTAACTATTCTGCAGTATGAGACTGATGTAGAAGTTTGGGAGATGTTTATATTCCAAGATTTGATGTACTACAGTGATTCTGGGAGAGATTTATAAGAGAACCATCAAGAAAATTGCTTGCAGCCTTGCAGTTTTGTATCAGCTTAGGGTTGTGATTGCTTGTCTTAATTGTAGAGTTTAAATACTATCTTAGTTAAATATTAAATTTTTTTTTTTCCATGTCTTGACAATCCCTCTTTAAAAGGGGTTAATGAATAGCCTAAATATCTTAGTGTTAGGACTGACTGGGATGCATTTTTATTGTAGGAATTTGTGGGTCCAGCCTCTGAACTGAAAACATTATTATTTCCATAGATCTATTCAGGACCACAAGTCCCTGTGATTATTAAAATGAAGGAGCTTTCTAATCTTAACTTGGTTAATTGCTTTTGATAGTAGTTCTATAGCATTACCTTTGAACACATTATAAGCTCTTTTTAGCTTTGGGATTAAAAGTCTAGGATCTGGATACAAATTTACGTCGGTGGGTAAAATATTAAGCAAGTTGAACAACCATTACAGCACTCACAGACTATGCATTTAGCAGTCTACAGGAAATAATTTGCAGTTATGCTACTTGTGTTAGTGCACTTAGTAGAACTAATTTGATCAACATCAATTACTCAACTAATATTCTACAAAGTATACACCTTTACAGTTATATACTCCTTAATCTATGCACTTCTATTTCTCTCTGATTGCTTCAGCCATAAGTTTACAGATCATCACAGTAAAAAAGCATGACTTTCTTATTTGCTCAGTAAGACATTTTCTGGTTTGATACTACATTTTTTCCCTACTGTATGTATCCCTCATCACTTCTTAAAAGAAAAAAAAATTATTTTCATGCAATTAAATTTTAAGCTAATTATTCTGTTGTGGTAAAGATAGTACTTTTTTTTCTTGGTCTACTAGGTGGAATTTCAGACAACGACATCAACATGTTTGCGACAGCTACTACTGTGTCTTTTAATTGGAGTACAATGACCAGTGAATTTTCAGTTTCAGTTTCATTGAACGATAGTTCTTACATTATACAAAAAAACACTGGATTTTTTGTATGGAGTAATTTGACACCTGCCACCTTATATACATTTAAGCTTATATTTGAACAGTTACACCTTGGATTTATGAAAGTGTCTCAATTACTGGATGTTCAAGCTGAAACAGGTATACAGTAGAGTTTGTTGCAGTCACAATGATTACAATAAAATGCTGCATATTTTCTGGAAGAGTTAAAAGTAAATTGCAAAAAGCCTGTATTCCATTTGTTCAAATTTTTTAATATATGTGGATCAGCCACTTCCATTTCAATTCTAGAAAGCTGAAAGAAACTGAATTTTAATGATGTAGAAAGGTTATTTCTAATTTCTAATTAATATTCCCTGATATTTTTAGGAGCAAGAATTCAAATTTATATGTGCAAATATTTTAAGATAAGTACATGTTTTTTTGCTTTAGTACATTTTTGTTGATATTCTTTTAGTTCACCAGACCTTTTAAAAACACTTATGATTTCGAAAAAGGGTTGATTAGTAATTAATGGATATTTTGGTTTTGAAGTCATGTGGTTTAACTAAATGCTAGCATTGTCCAAATGCCTGTGTAATTTTTAAAAAGCTAACTCTGAGACATTGCTTTCGTGGTAGAGAATATCCTTAACATGCTGTCCTTGTTAACCTGTAGGTGCCTGTTCACAAGGGTGGCTAGCTTTCCAAGGCAGCTGCTATAGAATGAGCAAAGAGAGCAAGCCATGGAAGAGGGCACAACAAGCCTGTGAGCTGTCATCACAAGGGGCGCATCTTCTTGACATAGGGAGTGAAGAAGAACATGCTTTCATTTTGTCGTATCTCCGGACAGTCAGTCAAATAATCATGTTATGGACAGGTCTTAATGACGTAAAGGTCAGTCTATTTGATCTTCCTTGCTATTTTGTGTATGGAAGCAGGAGAATTTTAGTATATTCAACCACATTCTTTGGAATTAATATTGTTAGACTGTAAATTGGTTGTTTGTATGATTATTAGTATTTGTAAGAGGAATCATTATTTCTTCATATTTAAAAATAAAATATTTAGCAGGGCATAGCAGGAAAAAAAGACTTGCTTATGCACTACTGGTTTAATTTTCTCAGTCAGGGAGATGAATAACAGCGTCTCGGAAAGGTGGAGGCAATCTGCCAGAAGTGTGGGATCCAGTTTTCTCTTGATTAGACTAAGCAAAAACTCCTTTGTGATAAACATCAGAAGATTTAGAGAAAGCTGCTGTTTTTTGGCAGAAGTGTTTCATTATAGAAAGGAAGTTTGCAGTTGGATTTAATGTGGGGGAAATTTGCACTGTGAAATTTAATTTGTAGTGTTGTTTTGGTAAGTTACCTTGATTTTAAAAGGAAGTCTGTGAAAAACTGACAATAAAAATTAAAGTAAATTTTATTTGCGAGAGCAGGAGGTGTGTGGTAAAAGTGTCATAGACCAAAAATTTCTCTTTTGCAGATTCTGTTAAATAAAATTGAGTAGGGCACCACAAGCAATGTCAGGGTGGGATAACAGGAAAGCTGGGAAAATTAGAGAAGCACCTGTAATGTACGTATTTTACATGCAGTATTGTTTTACATGTGAGATTTTAGAATTGCAGTAATTTTTATGGTATGCTGACATTAATCTTAACCAACTTGGTATTTTAGGAATGAAGTAGTATTTGTAAGAAAGATGCAGTAAAAAATAGATATTCCATGAAAACAGAATACTTTTGCAGACTGAAAAGGATGCTAGAAGAGGTTTTTCTTTTTAAACTGCTTAGCAGAAAGCAGTTAATTACCAGTTTGGAATTTGACTGTTAGCCAACTGCTTAATGTTAATCTTTACAAGCATTTTTAAGTTTGTGGGAGTCTAGTCAGTTTAATGAACTAGATGAATATTTTAAGAGTGGCAAGGGATAATAATAAAATGATTGTTTTTAAACCACTTCTTTCCTAAATATTTGTATTTAATTAGTGTTCAAGTAGTGTACGGTTCAAGTACTGTATGAATATGTTGCAGTCCTTATAAGTGTCATTGTTGATTTGTTCACACTCCAAAATATATTTACACCTGTATAAACCCTGGGAGTTCAAAAATCATGGGACTTACTTACCCTAAAAAACTTGAAACATGTTTATAATCATGAGACGAGTTATTTTTATTTTCTCTTTCATTTTTGAACCATTAGTGAGTAAATTTCTGTTTTCAAGTTTTCTCCCTGTACCCAGGGGACTTCAAATCTTCGAAGTGAAAGTTGAGACTGTTACCTACTCAGAGGATTTCAGCAGTCTTAGGAAAATTGCCAAACATTGTGAAACTGGTAAAAGTTAACAATGTTGTGAGAAGTATTAGTTCTGTTACATTTGTATTCTCCTGTTTCTCCTTCTTTAACCCTATTTTCATACCTATCTGCATTTAAAACTTTACTGACGTTGATGGGTGTTCTTGACAGTGAAAGATTGCTGGTTCAGAGGTCAGTGTTTTGGGTAAGAATGGGTGGAGCACTTAGGTGATCTGCTTACCTGCTTTGACCCTCTATGGAGTTCTTAAGATTTAGGAAGTGAAAAATGTAGGCAAAGACTGATTTACCTAGGCTTCTCTTGCAAGCTCTGACATGGAGATTTATATCCTAATAATATCCTGTGGCTTCTTGTACTTGCAGTTAACTCTGGTGCCTCGAGAAGTCCAGTATAAGAAAAAGATATTCATTGATGTACATAGTATTTTTGAAATGGCAGGCTAGGCATACAAGTCCTCCTGAAAGTCAGGTGGAATTAGATACTTAAGTGTTCACACTATTGAAGTCTCCTTCTCTGTCTTGGAAAAATGAAAGACATCACAATATTTTATTTGATGTTTTTCAGTTCAACGGATGAATTGAATAAAATTGGCTTAGTCCCAACCAACACAATTCTGTTTGTTTTTCTCACAGAAATGGAAAATAAAGTAAATGTCTTTTTTTTTACCATTTTGAATATCCTTAACAAAATGGAAAAACTATTGAAGTTTTAAAATTATGGTGGTACCTCAACTTTTCTCCAGCATCGCAGTGGTTAAAGTATTTACTAAGGTTGTAGGATCGCAGATTTGCTATGCTTGAAAGGACTTACGCTACTGTATCTCCTGAGAATGCTGCAAAGACCTGCTTACATGTGTTCAGAGGTGGGTTTTGGTTTTAGTCCCCTGTAGATGTTAGTACACGCTCCTGCAGTGCAACCCACCTCCCGCTAGAGGGATCTGTATTGCAATACTCTGGATAGGGAGCATATTCTACAAGCAGCTGCCCTTCGAATTATCATACACTCCCAGTCCAGTGTGCGTAATGCTCTGCTAGGGAAACAGAGAATATCTCAAAGGTAGAAACGTTGAGTCAGGTTTGAGTGAATGTCCTAACCCCTGAGCTACTGGCAAATGAGAGAAAAGGGAAAAGGTTGTACTTCCTTGTTTGATTATGATCCTAGCCTTGACCTTTTTTTTCGGCTGAATTATTTTTGCTTCCAGTTCAAATTTATGAGTATTTTTGAGCTGCCTGAAATTGTTTTTTTTCAGTGAATAACATTTTTAGAAAATTATCTACTCATTATTTGATTAATAATGATTTTTAAAGGATTGCTGGTAATGATCAAACACTCTATATTAGCCATATGTCACTTTTATTATGATATATAATATGTAGTAGTTTATAGCAATTGGAAGGATGGCAATTTTATGTTAAAAATATTTAATTTTTCATTCAAAATGTTCCCATTTAATTAATTCAAATAAATGAAAGATGTAAATTTTGGATGTTTAGGATATATGCTTGCCCTGAAGAAAATCTCAGTAATTCCTCAATGTAATGTTAAAATATATGTTTTTTTCCTTTATTTTTCAATGTAGGAAGAAGGTCAGCTCTTGTGGACAGATGGATCTCCTTATTTCCAAAAAGCTGGTATCTCATCTTTGTCAATGATACCAGAAAATGAAACTGACTGCTATGCTCTTCAGAGAGATCCTGCTGGTCCAGACTATTTCCTCACAGGATTTTTCTGCTATATTCATCTGCCATATATTTGTGAATATGAATGTAACTATATATTTTTAAATCTATTCCATTTATTTGTATACTCCCACCTGTTCAGCTCTGAGGATACAAATACAAAAACAAGAGAAAAAATTGTTCATGATTTTATTGACTTTTTCATTTTTGATGTTCTTTTTCAGTGCCTTTGGTACCAGGAAACTTCACATTTAGCGTGCATGATGTCAAGACAACTGAAGCTGTGTTTATGTGGAGTAATCTGGATATCTGGCCTAAATCAGGCTTTACACTTGTAATTAAGTACTATTTTGATAATTTGAAACCATACATTCTGAGCTTGCCTGTGAATACAACCCAAACAAAAGTCACGCAGTTGTCCCCAGGCCTCTTCTATAGATTTTTATTAGCAGCAAGGAACCCAGAAGGGGCCCAAACTGTATTAAGTCCAGTTCTGAAAGTGGAAACAAGTAAGTTACAAAAATAAGCAGCAGTAATAAGCACATAATCATTCACTTCGCATATTTTTCCTTTGATGGTGTTATTTTTTTGTGTTGCTAGTTAGTCTGTAATTATAAATCTGAATGTGAATTCTGAATCCAGGATTGGTCAGATCATAGAGAGGATATCAAAATCTTCATCTTGCTTTTGTGCTAATATGCTTTATTGAAATAATGAGGAAAAAACAAGGAGTTTTCAGTGGCCACAAGAAGAAAGCAAGCTGCAAATTCAGTTTCTGGGAAGCGCATTTCAGAAGTTCCTTTTTTACCATGTTTTTACACATAGATCTCCTACTGATGTCCAAAGGTAAAGTTAGATCTCAGAATAGCGGGAAGATACTTTTTTGACTATTCTGATATAATGCAACAGCATATTTTCCAACCTGAAGTAAAAGATTAAAAAAAAATCCCTGTTTACTTGCAGTAAAGGCAAAGACAAGCTTTATTGTTTGAAATACATTATGTTTTGAATCCACTCCACTGTACAGGATGGCATAAGAAATATCATGAACCAGTGATAATACATTCTAGTAAAATCTAGCTGAATGAAGCCAAATGAAACCTGCCAGCAGGTAAAAATGAAAAATATCTTTGAATCCAAAGATAATCAAATGGAGATGTCCTCAAGGAAAAATTACTTCGTGGACACAAACATAATGCTAATTGTGCTCAACCTACTGATAGCACAGAAGAGCTATATAGTTTACAATTCAGTTGAGTTTCAGTCCAATCTAGTAATTTTGCACTTTGATTGCAGCAGTAATTATTAGTCATAATAGTTTATATGTAATTATATAGCTATATATAATAGCTATATATATTTTTAAATACCTTATATGTATATTTATAGTGTGTGTATAAATATGTACATATATATTTGCATTAAAACTAGGTGTAAATTTATCAATAGATGTATAACTAGTTAGCTATAAATATATGTAAGAATTTTTTTTTTAATTTTTCAGAAAGAAAAACTGTTAACTAAGGTATTAACAGGTTCTAGTCTGATGCCCTAAAATTAATTTCAGGTGCTGATTCTTCAGGTTCCTGTTTCTGTGGTACTGAAAATCTTCTGATTTGCAGAAGTTAAAGAATATGTAGTGTCCTAAGATTGTTGCCAATTCTGGCAAGGCAGTCCAAATATAAGATCCATTATGACTCCAATATGAGGTCCATTGCCTTAAAGTCAGAGCAAAATACAGAGTTTTCTTGAGGGGAATTAAGCTGTTCCTTTTCTGTAAAAAATACATTTCATATATTTCACCTCTTGGTTATCTGGACTGCCTTAAGTGCGCTTCAGAGTCCTCCCATATCTTATGCTTACCCTCTCTCCGCCCCTAATTAGATGGTTTGTCTTCTGTTTTTAGGGTCTTGTAATACTCTATAATAGAGTAAAAATATTCCTGCTTTCTCCTGCCACAAACAGATACACATTTTAGCTCATGAATCAACTTTACACCTGCAAACATACCATCTACAGAACTGTGATTGCCTAGGCAAGGGAAAGTAGGACAATTTACTGACTATTCAACTTGTGACAGAATTGTTGGAAGAGATATAGGAGACATATGATGAACTGTTTTAAAATGATTGATAAAAAGAATGGGTTTTGAACACATACACTTTCTGAAGTTCAGTAGATTTTGCCATTTAATTCATTAGGACCAGGTTTTACCCAACATGGGTAATTCTTACCATCTGTCTTAGATTATGTTTCTGATCTGACTAAAGTACAAGAGAAAGGGTCAAAGTGGGGAGACTGAATTCCACATAAAAAGAGCTGGGTGATTCAGAAAATCTAAATTAGGTAGTGGGAGTATTCCCCTGCATATCTATTTTGGATATACTGTCAAAGCTTCTTTGTTTGACTTGCTTTAATATTATTTAGTGCTTACGTAAGTAAATGTGTACAGTTTGCAGGCTGTATTTTAAAATAAAAAGTTAGCAATTGGTAAGAGACATCAAAAGCTATTATCTTATTTTCTATTCCTAACCTTACTCAATAGGACCATTGCACTCCCTGAAGTTAGAGGCTACATATGTTTCAGCTACAGAAATACATTTAAAGTGGAAGCCTCCGCAGCATTCATCTAGTGCTTCTTTTCATTATTACCTTATCAACATTTTGGATACCGAAACCAATGTCTGGGAGAAGTTACCTGTTGAAAAAAGCAAGATTTCAACAGTAATAGGAAATTTAAAACCTCATCATCAGTATGAGATATATTTACAGAACATAGCAGAGAAAGGAACTCTAAGCTGCCACGAGAAGCGTATATTAATCACAACAGGTGATGTATTCTTTTTTGTTTTTTTTTTTCGCCAAGTAGAGTTTAAATTGAAAATACAGGCACAAAAATAATTTTTTAAGGTCGTGTAGAAGTTGTGATTTATTGGGTGTATTAGGGGAAAATCAGAGGAATTATTTTCTAAATTCTCTGTTTATGGAACCTAACCTTAAACTTCTGAAAGAGTGGATGTAACTATCTTCTTATTTTATTTATTTATTTATTTATCTATCTATCTATTTATTTATTTATTGAAGCACATTAGTATTTGCTAAAGGAATGACATCCTATTTGATAAATACTTGTTTATAGTTCATATATGTAATTTTAGCAAAGTAGAAACATTACCGTGATGTCTCAAGTAATGTACATGAGGACAGATGATGTTTTTTTTTTCTAATTATTGATACTGTGACTCAAATTGTGTCATCTTTGTTACTCTGTGCGTGTCCAGTGGAATGGAATCTGCTTGTAAGATATGGCCCTGTTGGTTATGAGTAAAAGTGGCAGAATTTGGCTGTAACAACCAACAGATTGGTTGTCTACAATCAATTTTAAGAAATAATTTAAACGAATTAATAGTTTTAAAATCATAAAATATTTAGAAGAAAAAAAAATAAACCAAAATGAATTGTTAGGAAAGGATTCTAAATTGATAGTTTGTTTGATCTGTGGTTATATACTGAAAATCTTTTTCTTTGATTAAGCTGTCAGTCCACCTACAACTGTTTTTATTCACCCTGAGGATGTGCAAGAAGAGAGTGTAATTCTTCACTGGAAACTGTCACAAGAGGGTCAGGAATCCTACATTCAAGTGAAACCTAATTCAAACAGAGGTGAAACTATGAAGTTTTTAGTAAACAACACAGAAGATTTTAAGATTGATCTCCTAATTCCTGGCATGACTTATGAAATAGCAGTGGCAAGTGTGAACAGTGGAAATATGAGTGAACCAAAGACCATTCAGTGTACCTTAAGTAAGACATGTTTTTATAATGGAGCCTACAGGGTATAATACATGCAACATAACTGTTATTTTTATCATAGTTATCATCTAACAGCTTTGGTAAATCAAGTAGATTTGCTTAATAGTTAAGGATCTAAACTGGGGCATGAAATATATTTGTCCAGTCCTAATTGTTAGCTGCAAAGTAACTTCAAAGAGATGCAGCATTGGGAAGAAAAGTGGTAGTACTGAAAGCTGTTTAAGTGTGATGAGGACCATAAGAGGGGATCCTGTTCCCACTGACAGAAGAGATCTGGTGAATCGTTGATTTGAAATAAAATAGCAAAATATTGAAATGGTTGAAACAAATGGTTTGTTTTTTGGAAGAAATGTGCTAGGCATTCTGTGAACTGTGAGAGAGAAATTACCCTCATATTGGTGAGAAGTGCTGGGAAAAGATTTTAGAGTTAGTAGTAGTGGTAGTAGTAGTACCTGAAAGGTAAAAGCTGCACATTGTTTATTAAAGGGTCTTTCCTGTTTGTCTTAGTTTACCAAGATGTTGAAATGCTTTTGGCACAATGTATATTTTTTTGCACATGTGGAAGGAATGTGCAAGATTCAGTTATGATATATATGTGATATGTAAGGGCTGCAGCTGTCAGGTTATAGCTAGAAATAATGACAATGCTGCATTTTATATAAATGATTACAATATTTTGGGGGGCAGCAGGCTTAGTTTTTTTGAGAATTTTTTATAGGATTAGGTCCGATACTTTATTCAAGGCAGAGATGACAGAAAATTACAAACAGGATTTTTCGCAGCTGTCAAAGCCAGCTGTAAGAGAAGAAAACTAAACATGTTAATATTTCATCCATCAAATGTGTCTCATTCTCCATGCTTATCTCCCTGTCCACATGTACATTTCTCTATAGTTTTTTGGCTACCCTAACTTACCTTTTTAGTGCATTTGTAGTTGAAAAGGTAATTAATGGATACCTTTGGAAGCCTGGCTTGCTTTGATTCCTAAATCATTTGCCAAGTGCTTCAAGATTCTATTAGTAAACACCTAAAAAGATCAGGTTGTTTATTGCTTCTGAGCAATGCTCTGTTTTTTTTAATTATGGTAGCCATTTGTTTGCACTATGCAAGCATACTTCTCAGTCCAGTTGCTTCCGATTTATTGAGTTATTTTCATTGAATTTATTTTCAACTGATTTAACATATGGCCTATTTTTTTTCTTTTAGAGCCCAAGCCTGTTCAAATTGTAGTTCCATATGAGCTTTATAGTCATGCTGTGGTATTATTTGTTCGTATGCCTGATATTGGAGTGTTTGATGGCATATATGTTACAAGTAAAGGAGGACCTAATACAACATTCATTTTAAAGAGTGATGCTAAAATAACAATTGAAAACCTGACACCAGGTACAGAATATGATTTCTACATCTCCACAAAAAGCGGAAACATGTTGAGCTCCTTTTATCATTTATCTGGTGTAAAAACATGTGAGTAATTTTAAGCTGCATGATATTAAATTCTCATTTGTAGTGACCTTTATTTTTATTTCAGTGCAGTAGAAATGAACAGATTATTTGCAAATCACCTTCATATAGCTGTGTAGGCAATTAATAACTATATTAATACTAGATGTTTCTAAACAAAGTTATGACTATCCATTAGCATTACTAAACTTTCCAAACTCTATTTTTTACATCAGGTCTGTAGAAATGTTTAGCAAGTATTTCAGGAATTCAGGCTGTATTGAATTGTTGCCCTTGTGGGAAAGGAGACACCTTTGGACCATTTGTTTTAGCCAAGAAAATCAGTATCAGTGGAGTCACTGCTGTGTCTTGAAATTAGTAACTCTGTTCCTCCTGGTGCATCTTAAAGCAAATAATAATAGTACTGAGGTTCCTAAGTTTCTAGATAATAAATTCAATAACAAAGACATTAAACTGAGGACTTATGGGAGTGGAACTCCTTCTAGCAAAGTCATTCAAAAAGGACTTTTAGTAAGAACTTTAAAAAATTGTATAAAAATACCTGTTGAAATTTGATGTTTTGACTTTTCTATTTTTTGTGACAATTATACTTCTAGAAGTTTTTCTTCTCCTGTTTTATCTTTTTCCTTTGACAGTCTCTTCTACTCTGTCTCTCACAGGCATGCATATTGGCTTCTTCAGTGGCAGCACTGTAAAAGGAAAAAAATGGGATGGGATAAGTGGGATGGGATAAAAAGAACCAAGCAAGAAAGAGGAAGAGAATGAGAACAAGAGAGAAAAAATCTTCCCCAAAAAGTGAAAACTTTGAGAGCTGATTTTTCATAAAATACAGGTTTAATGAAAATTGCTTTCCATTGATCTTACAAAAGCAATCTTTACAATTCCTAAATTTAGCATAAAACTGGCTTAGTTTCAGTTTTGGTCTGTCCCTGCTGGGGCCTCCAAAACTTGGAATAAAAAAAGATCTCACCACTCACATGTATAATGCTTTTCTTAGAAAATGTGTAAATTTTGGAACATTCCAGGCAATGGCGGCTGTGATAGGGATGAAAGACATGCTGAGAAGAGTGGAAGCTCTTTTGTAAAGAGATCTGAATTGTATCATACCAGGCTATACTAATTAGGGATAAAGTGCATTTGCCTTGCCTGGCCTATCCAGTTTTGTGGATCCATTTGACAAAATTTAGGTCAACTCTGAGCACTGTGGTGATGGTATTGGAGGGATTAACTTCATTCTGGAGGATTTTCTTGCCTAGGAGTGTCAGCTCTGTCCTCAAGGAGAAATGTGTGTTCAGCTCCTGTGATTTTAGGATAAGCAAGCAATCAATTTTCTTTGAATAGTGGGAACATTATTTCTTTGCTCTTTTCCCATTTTTCTATTTTGAAATGTCTGTGTGTTTGTATGCTTGAGATCAGATTATGCCCTCCATTTGTTTCCGTCTGTTACTGACTTCGCTTTCCTGTCTCCTGTGGACTTCAGCAGACATGATGTGTTGGATTCACAGTAAGCTGTTTTATGTGGTTCTGTAGGTCTGGCAGCTCCACTCAATGTACGTGAAGGTAATGTTACAGACACTTCAATACAGATTGCTTGGGATCGTGCTGATGGAGATTTTCAGCAATATGAAGTCACATGTACAAATTGTGCAGGTGCTTTTAAGGTATGTTTTTTAAAATACCACTTGTGGATAGACAATGCAGTTATTTTAAAAAAATCTTATATTCAATAATCATAGTTCAAACTAAAAGCTGTATGTCCCATTAAAATAGACATATTAAAATAAAGGTACCATTAACATTCTGTTAGTATAAGCAAAATTTGCAAGCAGTGCTGTGAAAACTGTTTTTGGTTTTCTAGGTCCAGAAGGTCAAGCAAGAAACAGCAGTGTTTTCCAACCTTATTCCTGGTAAGCTGTACAATTTTACAATTCGGACAGAAAAGGAAGGTTTCAGAGACAGTATTTTTGTGATAAAGGAAATAGAGACAGGTGAGACCTTTATGCTGTTATTAGTATTTGTTCTGCTCCACCTGTATCCCTTGCTTTCTCCCACTGTTTTTGGAAACTTTTTTTGTCTCAAATAGTGGAAAAAAATCAATCATTTTCTGCTTATTCTCCTTCATTGTTATTTTTCCGATTCTTTAACTGCTTGATCCTTTAAAAGTGTATGAATTTGATTGTGGTTATAGTGTGCAATGAACTACTAATGTTAATAATCATGAAGCAGGTGTACACTCCAATAACTGATACTGCAGAGTCTCTGGCTACTAACAGTAAAGAAAAATCTTTTTTTCTTAGACTTTTTCTCTCTATTGTTTGATTTCTCACTTCAGTGCTGAGTTTGAACACATTCAGAACAAAACTGATTTCCTGATGTTCTCTTAAGAATAGCTCTTATTAGCCTCCTATTTCACCAGGACTAAATTTGTGAGTTTTTTTATCTTTAGTTTTCCTTTAGGTTAGGATCTTTGTTTCTCAGCAACATGGTTCTGTTATATTCTCAGATTTTAATAACACGGCCCACTGTTCTCCTCCTTAATAGAGCCTTCCTTCAGTTATGTATTATGACTGTAATGCCTGTAGAAATCCAGGTACCCTTGCATTTTGAATACTATGAGCAGATCTGGTCCCTAATGTGAGAAGGTAAAGTATAGCAAATGTGAAAAAGGTTCATAGGAAGCAACAAGCATTATCAAAGATATGCAATGTTTTGCATTCGAGGATCCTCTGAGCTCAAACACTAGTACGGGAAATATGGTAGATATCTGTAAAATCATGTATGAGAGGTGGAGTCATGGAGAGGTAATTCATGTTGAGAGTAAGAAATGATTATTCACTGACTTTTCCTTTACAAGAACTAGGGGCTTGAAATGAAGCTAGCAGGGAGCAAGCAGAAAACAAGAAATGGTTGTTTATTAAATTTGTAGATAAGTTGCAGATCTCCTGGCCACAAGATATTTTGTATGATGACTGTTGTCATTGATTCAAGTGGAGACAGAACACATTCATGAAGGAGAAATCTGCTGAGGATTGCTAATTTCACAGAAATGGCCTTAGGCTCAGGAAATCCTTCGGCTACAAACTACATGCAGGCCCTAGTCTTGTTTTTCCACATATGTCTGCTTTTGCTCATTGTTGGATAGAAGACAGTAGGCTAGTGTGGGAACTTTGGTGTTGGCCCAGTATGGTTGCTCCTAAGTTGCCATTTCTTTTCTTGAGGAATTGTCAGTTTTTGAGGAACTCCATGTCAGTGATGTCAGAACTGCACTAAGTAGCGTTATGGAGCAGCAAGCAGTCTGACTTAAGATCTAGTGGATAATGAAAGTATTTACATGCATTACTTCAGTGGTATTTTTATGTGTCACCTGGACAAAAACAAGTATGTTATATAATTTTTCTGGAGTTTTCAGCACATTCTGATGAAATGAGTTCTGTCATAGAGTAATGTATTTAAATACTACTTTTTTATTGTCACACAGTACCAAGCCCAGTTAAATATCTGAACTATAGCAGAGACTCTGAATCAATAACTGTTACCTGGCCACCAGCGCAAAATATGGTTGATGGATATGTTATTTCAATAAGCAGTAAGGTCTTCAGCAAAGAGAAAATGTTACTTTCTGGTGTAAGGTAGGAAGATTACATTTTAATACTCAGCGACTTGAAAAATAAACAAAACACTAATGTGAACTGAAAGTAGATGTTTTACTCTATATTTTAAAAGAATGGTCTCCAGTGTTATTTATATGAAATACGTATTTGACATTTCAGTTGATATATATTACTGTGTCCATTTACATGGAAAAAAAGTACCTTTGAAGAACTGCATTTTTATTAAAAATCTCATATGATGTGTACATACAGCGAAAAGTGAACAAAATACTTCATTGCAGCAAACACCTGTAGAACTTTTGTGTAGATCTGGAAGTTTAGTTTTGTCTTTTATGGATTTCTAGAACTTGAATTTGCCATGAACCCTAGTGTTATGCCTCCTAATTAAGATTTCAACATACTAAAACAGTTTTTTTTGACTGGCAGTGTATGCCTGTGTACACATGCATCATAGGTATATCATATCCATAATACTATATAGAATTAACATTATGAAGGTACATTTATATTAAAAAATTCTAAAAAACACAATCTCTTTTCTTAATATTTGTAGAATGTACAAATTTGAGGATCTTCTACCAGGCACTAATTTCTTAATCGGTATTGTGACGACCAATGGATTAAAGAAAAGTCACCCCACCATCCTCAAGATTAGCACCTGTAGGTTGATAATTCATTAGTAACTATTAGTGATTTGAGATAACTGGGGTTGTTACACCATAGGGTATTGTCTAAGAAAAAACATATTCAGTATTAAAAATAGCTGGATTAAATGTATGTATGTGGTTTTTTTCAAACCAAACTTCCTTGAAAATTATGAAATAAATAAAAGCTTTTAGAACACAAATAAGTTTCCTGTGTGGCTAACAGGATTATACCAGTAATTGGATCAGCAGTAATATTAGGATGAAATAACTTTTGTGTAAAAATTTGGAAACATCGTTTTTATTTTTGATCCTATTGCTAATGCATAGAGTCAAACTGAATTTCATTTTCTGCTTTGGTACAAAATTTAATCTGGATCTACATTTGAAATATAAAATAATGTTTTACAGAAATGTCTTTTGTAGACATTATTTTCCTTCAAATTTGTGTAGATTATTCTGATATTAAATTATGTATCTATTCCTATCTTTACTTCAGATCCTGATCCACCATCAGATTTGCAGGTGTTTGGGCTTGAAGAAAGTACAGTCTATTTGTCTTGGAAACTGCCAAGAGGAGGATTTGATATGTTTCAGGTGAGATAAGTAAAGAATGTGAAGAGACCAATGCAACCGTTTAAAACTTTTTTAATTTCTTAGTGAAATATATCATCCTGCACGTACCGCAGAGCCAATGGTAACAATTCATCTTTATAATTCACATAAATATGGGAAAGGAACACTGCTTCTGGAGAAGATCATCTGTCTATGTATTAGTTTGATATTACATAACAAAATTTTTTAAGGTTATAAAGCTACTCTTTTGAAAGTTTTTAAAAACTGATTTTTCATTGAATGTGCAATACCAAAAAACCCCCTATGGGTTGAATGCAATTGCAACATAATAACTGTTTTTTCTCTTTTATCAGCTTTCCAAATTTGTAATGCAATTTCATTAAACCACAAAATAAAAAAATAATTTTAAACAGAAGGATCTAAATGCTTTATTTATAAAGTTCCAGAACAAATTTTTTATTTTTATTTTTAAACTGTAACAATTCACAAGACAGAACTGGAAACATTTAATGATACCTCCCATACCCTTGCAGCATCTGGCACTTAGTAGTTAGGGAATTCCCAAGGCAAAGGTTGAATCTGGACTATTACATATAAAAAGAACAGTGACTGTTTTTCCTGAAATTGCTTAATCCTCTATATTTTTTGCCTACAGATGTTCCTAGATCAGTTAATTTCACAATTTTGTTGTCCTATGTGAAATTATAATGCTTTTTTTGTTATTTTAAAGCTGTTATTTCTTTAGCTTTGTCTTGTATAGGAAGTAGTATTTCCCTCTTCACCATGCCCAAACCTTTCTGGATTTTACAGGCTTAAATGTATTAGTTGTTTTTCATACAGTGTAGTATTTTCTGTTTTGCTTTCTATTCCTTTCCTAGGCAGTAACATTCTGTGTACCTTTCTGACCACTGTTAAACCTTTTTTATAACCTCTTCTGTGGACATTTCAATTTGAGACAACTCAATCTGACTCAAACTCGTACTTCATTAATAATGATTCTGGTTTGGGAGCATCCTGAAGCATTGGAACAAGCAATTCAGTTGCCATTTCCCATATGGCCTTGCCTTTACTGAGCACTCCCTTTCAACTTTGGTCAGCTAGTGGCCTCCCCAATATGCAGATAAGCTTATTGTGTGTTAAAATTACTGTTTTTATTAGCGCTTATGCCATTTGCCATTTGCTACTCAGGCTCTTTTGGCCTGCTGATCTGTGTTTCTGCTCTGCCCTGTCCTGCCCTTCTTAAGTTAGCTTGTGTCAATTATGCAAGTTTATAGCTCTTATTTTTCTTGTTTGGACATGATCTCCAGTTTTTGACGTATGTCTTTATTTGAAATAATCCTTTTTGCTGTTCACATAGTCTGGCTATTTCTATACTTCCGTTGCAAACTTTTTGAGTGGTGATATGCATTATGTATATGAACCCTAAATGTGGCATTTGAATGCTTTTCATTCCATTACAAACATTTTTATGCTCTCAGGTGCTTCTCATAATTTCCTTTTAATTTGCTTGATCATGTTTAAGTATTATTCCTTTACTAAATCAAATGTTACCATGCTGGAATGTTTTTTTCATTTTTACAAAAAAGCTGAATTCTAATATTTCATGGCTTATAGTACAGAATATCTTTTCAACATTTGTATTTTGAACCACATCCTTTGCAATGCTTAGCAAAAAATCCAGAGTAGTTCCTGCTTTTTGGATTCTCTGGTCAGAAACGATCAACTATGGCATCTAAACACTTGGTTTGTGGATCACGTTTCACTATGATATTCACTCAGTCTCTGATTTTTACCTTGTTTTCTGCCTTTTGCAGCCTCTCTTGTATTTTGCATCACTGTATGAATATGGTCATGCAGTCAATAGGATACTCTTTGACAACAAACTCTTGTTTAAACGTGACGTGAATCAATAAAGATTTCAAGGTGTATTCTTGTCCAGTGAACTTACTTGACTAGGGTATTCTTTAGTATGTAGCAGTACCATGAGACAAAGTACTTTGCTCTAATTGTCTTACTTAGTTTATGTCACAATATTATAGTGGTTTTCCCCCTTGATTCCTGTTATATCCTTATCTAAAACTTGTGAAATCTGAATATTCTTAGTACCACAGCACAATTTGTTGATGTAGCCTGGAGTATTTTTACACATTTTAAAATTAAGTTAAATTCTTTCTTTCATGTTTTGAACCAGTTCAGATATGCTTTTGTATGGGATCAGGTTATTTTTACCATCCTGTGGAAAGTAATTGTCATCAGTAATATCTTTATGACACAGTATTATTGTTTGGCATCTCATAGAGCAAGCAGCCACATTAGACGGTGCTTTATCTGAATAAATGAGCGTATATATAAATCTTTAATGAGAAAGGCTTCAGTAGACTGGTTGCTTAGTAAGGTGTACCTGCATAAAAGAGATCATTTTACTAATCATTTAAAATTAATTATCCCAGCTCACTAGTTTTCTGTGCAATATATGGTAGTTTGTAGAGGGAAGAGTGCACAAAATATACCTTCCTAACTTGTTTATACTAGATCTTTTATTTATAGCTTTGCTTCTAGCATTTTGCAGTGCTGTAATTCTAATGAGCTGACACTCTCCAGAATTTAGTATGTATTAGCAGGCACTTTGCTAATAAACTATACAGATCTAGGGGAACTGGATCATCCCTTCCCAAACCAATAGTGGCTGAACCAAAGTGCTTTCAGATCACTGTCATGTGTAAAATATCCCTTCTCTCTTGAAGGAAATAAGTGGTTGCAAGACAGGACACATGGATGTAGGCAGCTGCTGACCTTGAGCTCTTAGTACCAATTCCTACGCCTCAGAAATCCATGATGAATGCCAAAGATGTCTGTTTAGAGCCCCGCTCTGTAGGGCAGGCATCATGTGAATCTTGCTTTACACTACTGCAGATAGGAAACAGTCTGTAGTAAGAGTTTTCTATATCCGCAGGAAAGACTGTCACAGAAATTTGTTTGCTCACCTTAGAGCTGCCTGGGAGGTCAAACGTAATTCTCACAGCACTCTGGGAATTAAGTGCCCAAATTTCAATTACCTGTATCTCCTGCATTTTTATTCTCTCCAGTGATTCAAAAACAAACAAGTTATTAGAGTGTACCAGTGAGCAGAGTTGAGTGGCTGGTTCCTTACGACTCTTTTCAGAATCTCAGCACTAAACGATGCATGTTTTACTTTTCTTTTGCCAGAAAGGTACTTAGATTTCTGAAGTATGTGTCTCCATTTCAAAATAAAAAGTATTCATCTCCTCCTCTTGATTAATCTGTGGGTTGCTCTTTTACCCCTTGACTGTTCTCCTTCTTTGTCTTGTACTTAACTGTACAGGTCATCAGTACAACCCTGTGACTGAGCAGTCAAAGTACACTTTGCTATCCTCCCTCTCAAGAGCAAAACATGTCACCTGTAAGCTATGACTTAACTTTGCTTTCTCCATCTATTTTTAAAGATTAAAGTCACTACTTGTGCCACTGGCCTATTAAGGAGTCTTAGAGTAAGTAGCGGGTCAGACTTGTGGAACATAACATAAAACTTTTGCTGTATTTCTGTTTTTTTTCCTTTAAAATGTAGGGGATATTGTAAATATTTTTATATAAACAGGTAGTTGGAATCTCTGAATATTAGCTTTGTGAAATGGTTTGATATAAAAAGACACTTTTCTTTCATAGCTTTCATATTGTTTGATGAACAACGGAAAGCTACTTACCAGAACTGTTTATGACAGCAGAGCTGTGGTAAAAAATCTAACTCCTGGGACAGAATACTTGTTTCAGTTAAAGACAATTAAAGGCTTGGATTCTACTGTGGCTGTGGAGAAAAAAGTCATCACAAGTAAGGAAATACCTTATCCTTTCTCTTTTTTTCTGAGTGACAATAAATGTGGACACAGAGGCATTTAAATCATTTATGTAAGTGGTTCAAAGGTATCATACAGTTCAAAATGAAGATTTACCTTTGGGGGCCAAGCTCTGCTTCCTGTTTTAATAGTTGTGTGAACAATAGCCTCGTATGTAACTCACTGGTTTGAAATTCAGGGGTCTAGATACAGTTACGGATATCCATTTGAAAAAGGAGGTGGACTCACAAAACTGTTCCAGCTCCAGAAGGAATAAGACATTGTAAGAATAGCATCTTTAAAAAAAATGCAAGATAATTCTTACAAGTGTTTGTGCATTTGTTAAATCCTTGCAACCCCATAGTATTAGATTGGAGGATTGTTCCTATAGAAGACCACTGAATGCTTAGAAAAGTGAGAAGAGGAATTATGCTTCAGATAGCTTAACCAGGTGCAGAAGATTAACCCTGTATTTTACACTCATTTCCCATCTGTGAGCAAACACACATTTTCCACAGTAGTTCCACAAGCACTCTTGTGATACTGTGTGAAAAGAGAGTTTGTAGTAGAGATTTGAAGAAATAGGTTTATATCTGATTCTGGACTGCCAATGCAGGTAGAGAGCAGCTACATGTAGTCATAAAATAAATGAACTCCTACATTTATAGGCGTGCATGTCATAGTTCTCTTCCCTTCTTTGATGACTTTTCTATGGCTTGTTTGGACTACAACTCCTTAACCCAGAGAATACTCAAGGAGGTTCCCCAGTTAGCTCAAGGAGACTCCGCAGTTAGTTTTTTGAAGATGACTGAATCTTTGAAAAAACAGATCCAGGTCTGCAGATTCTTTTTAATGCAAAATACACTATAAAAATCATTTTCCTAGACCTAAAGGCAGTTTTTGCCCTCTGGCAAGTGTTTTCAAGATTATTGTGGATGAGTCCAGTATGTAGCAACAGTGGAAGTTTACTCTATCATTGTAATGGCAAACTTTTAGGATTTTTTTCATGCTGAATAATCCAGCCCTTAATAGGATGCTAATTAGTATTTTTCAGAAGGCTCCAAGCAAGATAAATTAATAATCTTGGAAGGTTTTTTTTGTTCTTTTTTTTTTTTTTTTAGGAGGACTGCAGATATTTCTTTTTCTAACTGTGGCTGCACTTCACATATGAATGGAGATGGTATTTGTAAATAAATATCTGTGATTTTACAAATATTAATAGAGCCAAAAGGAATTTTTTAAAAAGGAAAAAGGGCTAAACCCTGAGACTAGGCAACTTGGTGTATCCCTGTTTAAGTGAACAGATGAACATTTTGTGGCCTATGATATATTTTGGAAAAGTTTTAATTAGCTAAAATTACTCTTTTTATTTACAAAGAGTACAGTTCTCATTCTGTTTCAGCAGTGAGCAATTTAATTTTTCTTACACAAGCTCTGATGAATCTGGAATTCTCTTCCATAAACTACATGGTGCACAAAGGAGATGTAAATTCAAATTTTAGTGTGTGTAGTTTCATAACTGCACTGGTTACTTTACACACATACAGATGTACCTCTAAAATTTGCATTAATATTTCATAAAACTATGAGCCTTCATTTAAATAAAAATAAAATAAAATAAAAGAAGTGATACTTTTGTTATATTTTAACAACTATGTGTTAATTTTTTTTTCTTTATGTGAATGATTTTTACTGTAGAACCAGCTGGGATATGTGGTCTGGCATTAAGAATGGTTAATACTTCCTCTGCAACTTTAATGTGGAATCCAACCAAGACTAACTTCACTTCTTATAAAGCATCTTTATCAAACAGCACCTTTACAAACAAGTTTAGGATTCTGGGAGTGCTGACTGACTTTGGTGTTACAGACCTGACTGCTGGGGGCATTTATAATTTCACACTGCAAAGACTAAGAGGCAATATTGAAGGAGCTTCTGCTTTCATTGAAATTGTAACAGGTCTGTATGGTTTCTTGCTTTATCTTGTTGCTGGTGAATGATACCTGTCAGTATCAGTGTACTTTTATCTTTGTACATCTCACTTTGTTGAATAACATGGGAATTTAAAGAGAACTTTCATGTAATAATTTGTTGTGGTAGGAGACATGCATCAGTTAGACCCTATTCAACCTATATCTATAGGTATGCTATCAAGAACCTAAATTCTTTAGCTGTGCTGCCTTTCTTTTGGCTGTTTTAAATATATGCATTATTTTTCAGGTATTCATCCTGTAAAGAGTTGTGCACAAGCTGAATTTTACCTTATCTGATTTCAGTAGATTTTTTTCACAGTGAGTGAGGTTAAGCAGGTTTACAAATGTTGCAGATCATAAACTATTCAAGGGCTGTTTCTTACTGAATACATGATAAAACTTAATGGGATGAGATCTCAATCTTGAAATGTGTGTATGCAGTCTACTGTAATGTCATAATGTAAAATGCAAATAGCATTTAAGGAACAGAAAGATGGTGACACCAGAACTACCTCAACCAATTACTGCTTTCTTACACTACTTTTTATACATTTATCTGTCACAATGACATGATATGAGAGAGACCTGAGAAGTGTGGGAAATTGTCACTGACTGACATGCAGTTGTATGTCTGCCTTTAGGCATCAGTCCTTGACAAACTTTCAGTGGCTTCTCCATTGTTATTTCCTGAGCACAGGGACAATACTACGAGGGGAATGAAGCAGGACATCAAAGAGAGCCTTTAAAATACGGAGACACGGGGTTGAAAATCCTTAAATTTGCTGTGAGATAATGCCTGCAAAACTATGAATAAAATATCTCGCATGCCTTTAAAAGTTTAATCTATGACCACAATGCTATAACACTTTAGTTGCAATTAATTATTTTTCCTAATGCAGGGAAGAGTTAATTCTGTTTTGGGTGACCTAATAATGCATGCTTTTACTTAAACATCTTAAGATAACATTGGGATGTGGAGCCTGCTGGTTTATAATGCTTAGTTTTGGAAAAATTAGCACATCCTAGTTGTATTTTGCAATCCCTACTCACTGATATATCTGCTCAACCGTAACTAATTCTTAATAAACTCTCTCAGAATGTATATTGCAAAAGTTGAGTGCTATTCCAGTGGATGAAATTTGCAAGAAAGTGTTCTGACTACTCTTTACAGAAATATACTGGAAAAAAACAGCCACTGCTGGTAAGAGGTGTGTGTGCATGTGCATGTAACAGAGAAGAAGATTGTAGAAGAACAGGTGCATTGAGGCCCAGGTGAAGCAGATTCTTTTGGATGTTGTGGTTAAATCCTGCAAAATAGATAGAACTGAGGCTTTTGTTCAGCGTCAGTGGAAAGGGTAATTCTCTGTCATGGGATAATAGCAGGAAGAGCATTAGCTCCATGGGGCTAAATTTTGTTTTGAAGTATTCAGAAATCTTTTTCCATGAAGGCATTTCTATGCTCACTTTAACTGCTGAGTCAGAAGTAATTCAACTGAGGTAAAGAGATGACTTCAAGTATTGTGATAACTGTACACTCAGATTAATCACGGGTATGTGTAAAAGACTTGTACATACATAAAATCCAACATTAGAGGAAGATGAGATGAGTGCTGGAGAAATAATAATACTAATGATAATAGTAGAACATTAAATTTATGTAAGTGTAACAGAAGGAAGAAATTATGCTCTCAGTTGCATTTTTGTGCCTCCGCATATATTACTAATTTTTTTGTTGTGTTCGGTATTAAAATAAAACAAAAAGTTAAAATCATATATCAGATAAATGCAGATAGAATATAAAATATGAAGGTAATATTTGAATATATGAATATATATACTGCAATATGTTATGGCAGAGCTGGAGGAATCGGTGGGAAAATTCTGCAACTTTGGACAATCAGAAAGAAGAGAACATGAAGGATATATATTATATTCTAAGCAGATTTGCAGTAGATAAGAAATGAGTGGAGCTCTTTCAGAATAGAAGTGGCGTGAGATTCAGGCTGAGCAGAATGATATTAGGATTTGAACAGTGCTAGAAGATTTAGAAAACAGGAATAACTTGAATCAAGACTTCCAAAGAAGCATGTTACTAAAGGAGTCAGAAGACACTGCAAGGGTAGTGGTGAGTTTGAAATGTGACAAATAATAGCATCACTGAATGGGCATGCTCTGGGAGTTATACATAGGGACAGCTGCTAGCTACAAAATAGAAGGGAGAGAGAGATGCATGGCTATGAATTGTGCAGGTGGATAAATTGTATAATTGTAGGTTATTTTTAATGCTAATTCTATTATCATTATTTAGATATTTAGATTTTTTTAAGATAATTTTTAATGATCTGTTGAAGAGGCTTAAATCTGGTTCATTATTAGGCCTTGAAGAGGGTGATTACAGATTTAAAGATCCATTTAAGGGCAGAAAAAAGAAGAGAATGAGATGATGTGACAGGAGCAGTTGGATACTAGGCTTGGTGGAGTGCTGAGGAGAAACATATTTTGCTTATTTTGGAGTAAAACATCCAAATTTTGGGAACATAACTCACTAGACTTCCTGGAACTATTGAGATTGAGAATATATGAAAAGTATAAAAGAGAATAGCCCTGTGGCAAGCAACAGAACAAACACAAGCTGTATGTTGAATTTCAACAATAGCACTAGTTATTCCAGCAATAGTGCCAGCTTTAATGTTGAGTCCAGCAGAAATACCAAGACTGTGCAGAGATTCTTTGTTAACCCAACACTGGACAGAGATACCTGAGCTTGCTTTCTACAAGTTGGGATATCTACGTGGCATAGTTTGGAGATTATCAGTCAAGTCTCGGAGGCAGTATAGCAACTGGAGTATAACACCCTGTTCTATCCAGGCTATTTAGCAGTTATCCTTCATGTAGTAAGTAAATTGTTCTTGGATGCCTTTATATTCAGTTCTAATTAGTGATATATTTATAATGGGTACATTAAGGTTAATGTTTTTTATTCCACAATTCTCTTTCAGAACCCGCAAAGCCAGAAGGGCTTAAATTCTTCAATGTTTCATCACATTCTTTTTCATTGTACTGGAGAGTACCCTATGGACATGTAGACAGATTTCATGTGGATCTTATTCCTGATCATGGTTCTGTTGTTATCCTAGATCTTGGAGCTAGGGAGTATCAAGTATGTGCTTTTATTACAGTGCTTGGATGGCCAGCTTATGCTTATGCACTGTGCTGATGAGGAATCCTTTGCTAATCCAGGCTTGCTTCCTTAACTATTTAACACAGATATGAATATGAAAGTATTAATGAGAACTTTGTGAAAGCAAATTTCAGCATCTAGAGTTTGTTACCTGTTGTTAACAGTTTTTGAATTTATTTTTTTAAGTCTGCTCTAAAGATACAGCCAGTCATCCAAGGGTTCATGAATAGTTTAACAAAGGAAGGGCAGAGCTATTGAGTAATACAGGCTCATTAATTGTGTACTTGCCAGGAAGATCTGGCCTTAAATCATTCATGCAGGCAACACTTTGCTACTAAGCCATCAAAAAGAAATAGGAGCACTTTTTGGTTCTACTGTCTGGAAAATATAATAATATTCATAATAATGGCTGTTCTGGTTGTTTTGTTTTTGTTTTTTATTGGAACTGCAAAGATACAGGTATTTTATATAAATGCTTGCTAAAAACTTTTTAATTATGTTTATTTAAGATAGGCTAGCTTAACCATCAGAAACTTGGAAGTTTTTCAGACTGTTATTGTATTTATTCTTTCCAAAAGGGATTTTATAATGCTTCGTATGTACTTGGATAATATAGTGATGATGATATAGAAAACCCTTTATAGATAAACTGATAGACAGGCGATTCTGTGATAAAATTAATAGTTAATTTTGTTGTTCTTTAATATTGAATGTTATACAAGTCTTATGGTGGGTAGTTAAATAAGACAGCAAAATGCTATCCTGTAGCTAATGAATGTAAACTACTGTCTTTACTGTTCTAATGTCTGTTCTGTTTCTAAAAGCATATTAAAACATCATCTTCAGTAACACAGGGCTAAACTTTTCTTTTTTTTTTCTTATGTTCATGATTCCCGGTAAAAGATTTAATTAAATCAATGTCATATTTTAGGCTGATTTTTCTAATACTGCTCCTGGAATGACCTACAATGTGACAGTTTCTGCAGTGTCTTCTTCAATATACAGTTCACCTGCCAGTAGAACAGTGACAACAAATGTGACCAGTGAGTTAATAATAACTGCTTAAATTTTATTGATTTTTGTTACCTATGCTTTGTTGTGTTTACTATATGCACAGCAGTGCCTGAAAAATGATAATCAGTTACAACTTTTAACAGTTACCATAATTTTTCATCATCTTTAGCTGTAAAAAAACATATGCTGAATCTGAGTGTTCTACAAGAATATGGGAGATTCTCTGATAGATGTTTTTAAGAAGCAACCCTGGATGTGACTAGTAGTTGCATTAATCCTTTAGCTTGGCTATTTAAAAAAAATGCATAATGGTAAAGAATTTATAAGCTTTTAAAAAATCTGCTGTTGTATCATGTGTAAAATGCATACCCCAGTTTATACATGTAGCTGTAGGCATTTGAGAATTTTCAGATAAATGTAGCCATATCAGATGCAATTTGGAAAATAGTGCAATATGGTTTTGAATGGTTTTAGTGAAAGGACCTGAAATTAAGCATGCTATAATATCTCAGATATTAAATTGGCATTAAACTCTATTTTGTCCATGAAGATGTTGAGCATTACATACTTTACATTCTTCAAAAAAAATGTTTCTGGTGCTCCAAAAATAAATTAATTGTTTTGTAACAGTATTCTAGCCAGAAAAAAAAAGCTTCTTATTTAACAGTACATTAGTCTTCAGTAGTTTTACTGTTTTATGCTGACAGATGATTTAATATCTTTATAATAGCTGTGAAGATGTCTCCATTGCTATCTGGCAATTTAACAAAGACTTTTTTCTCTCTCTCTCTCTCTCTCTCTATATATATATATATATATTTTTTTTTCTTTAGATCCTGGGCCCCCTTTGTTCCTTGCAGGTGAAAGAGTGGGCTCTGCCGGCATTCTGCTGTCGTGGAATACACCATTGCATCCGAATGGGAGGATTCTGTCCTACATTGTTAAATACAAAGAGGTCTGCCCATGGATGCAAACAGCTTATACACAAGTTACAACAAAGCCAGATAGTTTGGAAGTTCTTCTTACCAGTCTTAACCCTGGAACAGCTTATGAAATTACGGTAAAAGCTTTATGAATGTCTTTTGGTATTTTGAATTCTGATTTATTGTATACTGTGTGAGATTATAGTAGGTGCATAAAATATTTGTGAAGCACCTTGCTAATTACTGTTGTTGTATAACAAAATACATTATCCAGGTATTTATTTACTGTAGTAATTTTTAAGTGTATTTTAAATCATTTCCAGCCAAAAATGCACTAAAACAATCTCTTCTGTTAATACTCCTGCTGACATATGGCATTATGTGGTAGAGAGTAAAGGGCAAAGGGTAGAATTTTCAAAAATATCTAAATCCCTCTTCACTGAGGTTTAATCTTTGAAACTGCTGATACACTTTGGATATTACACTTTGATTTCTAAATCACCTGCAGCCAAATCCAAAAAAGCATGTAGATGCTTAATTCCTACTTTGATTTTAAACTTAATTAGTTTAAGAAGGAGTTTGCTTTCCTAAATGTCTGTTTAGATTTAGCCTGTAAATGCCTTGGCCTGATTTCCTTAACCTGAGTTTTTTACCTAGTGTCATCTCCTGAAATAAAAAACCCATACTTTTCTGTTTCCTTTCCGTAGATATTTACTGCCTGAATATCCACTGTCATAATCAGTACCTTTATTTTCGTACGTTCTGTATATGCAATGTGTTTGCACTAAGATTAGGCACTCCTGATCCATGTCTGAACTCTTCAACAATGAATGACTTCACATGGACAGAAATAAACTATTATCCTCTTGGCAATAGTTGCAGTGCAGTTCTTTTCTCCACTTATTTTTCATAAGAGCCTTGGAGAGATGCTTTTTTTCATCGTCAAGTATGAAATGGAATATGTTTGATTTGCCTGCTTCCATATAACAAAAGTTCTTACAACTCAAAAGTATCTAAAAATATTGGAATTTACCAGACTAGGAATAAGGCTGTGCAGCGATTCTTAGTAGAGTTGGTGTGAATGCATAAGGTAAACATCCAGTTATGCCTACCACCGTGGGTAAGTTGCTCACTGTGAATCTAGTAGTGATGACCATGCTTCTAACCGAAAAAAATATAATCACTTAGACCCTAAGCAGATTAATCTGCTCAGAGAAATTGTGTAATTAAGGAGAGTTCAATTTACAATTCTGAGTACCTCAGTAACACTTATGTGGGATTCATTATTTAAGTTTTCGCAGACTCCATTCTCTTTCCCTATATGATTCTTCCCTGGGAAAATTCCAGGACATCTTTAATCATTTGTTTTATTTAGCAATAGTTTGTTGGTATGTCGGTATACATGGGAAGCTTTCCTTGTCGTCACTGGTGTTTGAAACATTAATCTAAGAGCAGAGTTTGACTCATTAAAATGACTTGTGACCCAACAACATCTGTCTAGTAGAGGCAGCATGATTTTTCTCATGGGTGAATAAGTGTCTGTTGGCTCGATGAGAGTTGTTATATTATATGCTGTTTTGGTGGGCTACCTGGCTGGCTGACCCACTAGCAACCTCACAGATTCAATAACCACTCAGGTATTTTATAATAACCACTGAAGTACTTTCCCTACTTCACAGATGTGACCAAAAAGTAACATTACATGTTCTCCATCTCTTCAGCAATTTAATGTGGTTCTTTGATTAGGTTTTGGAGTCTATTATGTCATTTAAAAGTAGGATCTTGATTTTTGCATAGGTGAAAATTCCTTTTTCTTTTTTTTTTTTTTTTTTTTTAGGGTACCAGGTTTGATCTTCTTGTTAAATTCCTCTTAGTAAATACTGTGACAATAGTTTAACATAGTCAACCTTATATAAGCTTTCAATGTAGGTTTCCAGTCTGTTCATAACAGCCCAGTCTTAAATTTGTTTCTTTACATGTGATGAAAAAACACTTTTAAAGAAATAGCAGTTAAAGTGATGATTTGTTAAATGGCAGAGAGAGGGTTATGGATAATATTGGACAGTTGATCATTGATAATTTTGTAAAAACATGCGGTCAAGATATTTTTCTAAACTTCAAATAATTAGTGGTATCATTATCTTTCAAAGCATAAGAATTAATATTCCTTCCAAATGTGAGTATCAGCTACTTGAACTTTGGAGGATCTTTTATTATTTACATCGTAACCTGGTCCTTTTTAAATGTTTCCAAGCTCTTTTCTATAATACCACTTTGTGTCAGTGAACTCTAGAAGCTAATAGTACACTGAGTAAGCATTCATTTTGATTTCTCTGTAAAGATAATTGGTGTGCATCGTTATTTTTTTACCATGCAAACTTTTGTATATTTCTGTCATAGTAACCTTGAGTTCTCTTGAAACTGCACATCTCAAATGGGAAACTTTCCATGCTCCTCTTAAGTTTCCTTTTCCTTTCTGCACCCTTTCTACAATGCCTACTTTGAAATGAGATAACAAAAGATTATAACTGTATTCCAGGTGAGGAAATCTGTTTAGATTTATATAGTAATATTCTGATATTGTCAGTATTTTTGATTGCCTGTCAACCCCCAAAGATCTCCAGGTAATTTTGTTGGCTATTACAATTAATGTAGAATTCATCAATGCATAAGGACAGTTCAAGTGATTCTTTCTGTGATACAGAAACAGGTAGGGTTGGCTGAAGTCACCTGGGGTGTGCGTGCATGGAGTTGTGTGTGTGTATGGTAAAGGAAGGAGCTGCTCAGTGATACAGATTGTTTTCCCATCAAGCAGAATACACTGCAAAGTGTTTATAGGCATCTGCATCCCTTTGCATCCTGGATTGAGTCTTCCCCTGTTGCCTCATATTTCTTCTTCGTACTTTGTTTGCCTTTGCTTAGTGCTTTTATTTAAATATTTTTAGCATTTTCTGAAAGGCGTACAAAGTAGTCCTGGCAAGTGATTAGAATGTTCTTCCTTTCTGTTCTGCTCTCTGCTTCCGCTCTTTCCCATTCTTATCCCTTGTGTGTGCCTGTCACTTCTACTGTGACCCATGCGTCATTTTGCAGTTCTGCCCCTTCTCTCCTGCCTTCCCCACAGTTTGCACTGTCAGTCCCTTCAGCACAGCTACCACACTTTTGCTCCCTGCCAATGGGGAGAGGGGTGACTCTGCCACAGCTTTAGCCTTCCTAGCAAGCTTTTTGCTTTTGCTTTTCCTTTCACACACTTCTTGCGATCATTGTTGGAATTTTTAGCATCTATTACCTTTTGTTGCCTCTATCAATTCTTTTCAAAATAAATAGGGAAATCTTATTCCTCTTTCCTTCTAAGTAGGATTGACTGTTGCATACCATGGTCCGTCATTGTTCAAATTGTCAGAAAGTCCTGTATAGCAGAGCAAATTGCGCCTGTTGCTGTGTTTATCTCCACATATTCTGCCACAGCCTCAGTTTACTGCCCTTCCAGGTGTGAGACTGGGCTATGATCATAAACACTGAGGCACATCCACCCTACACTGCTTCCATGGTTCCCTGACCTGTTGACTTTTCCCCCATTCCAAAGACATGCTTTCCTAGGATTTCTCCTCTGAGGGAGGTTGACCTGCTCTTTGTGTACTTCAGCAGTTCAGGATATAAAAGAGAACCTACTTCCCTTTCTTGTCTGTTAAGTTACAAGGGGAGTAAAATGGGAATGGAGTAGCAGTTTTATTCTTAGCTAGTAAAAGTGAGTGAATTGTAAGGAAAAGGAGTGTTACTCATGTTATTCTTGCTGTTGACTTTAGCATAACACAGGAACACAGCATTTTTGAAGGGTGAATATGTGCACATAGCCTTTTTCTTGACTGGATTACACTGACAATTTTTCCATTTTATTTTTTACTTTTAAATGTTGAGTGTAAATTAAACAATACAGCTAGAAAAAGCATGTTCATTTGTATATTTATAGTTTAAAAGCTCTACAAGATAAATCTTTGTGTATCCTTAAGATATGCATAGTCCCTGGCACTATGTGTCCTATGGGTTCTCTAATGTAACTTTTTTTTTGCTGTAGGTTGCTGCTGAGAACAGTGCTGGTGTTGGAGTATTTAGTGATCCCTTTCTTTTTCAGACTGCAGAAAGTGGTAATTTTAATAAAGCTGCTAATTATTTTAATTAAAGCTGCTTTAATTTATTCAGATAAAGTATCCCCAATATTTTTTCTTTTATACTTGAACAAATTCTTATGTATTTAGAAGAAAATCCTTATTCTTTCCTTACTCTCTCACTCAATGGAAAAAGTGCATTTTCATCCTAGATGCTTATTACAGCATTTAGAGTGTTCACATATGGGGGTTTCTTATATGTAAATTCTGTTTCTGTTTGGGTTCTCCTATGGCGCGTTCAAGGTGGGATGCTTCCAGAAAGCAAGGTCGGAGGAGAGCAGAGCTACCCGTTAAGTAGCGCCATCAGCTGTGGCTTACAGCAGTACTGGGAGACAGACTTTGTTGTGGGATCAGCACTTGCAGTGCCTCCTGGTGTCATACCCCATTTTTTGAGTTTAGTGCTGGAGTCAACTACCTGTCCTAAGAAGTCCAACACAGAATATATTTTATTAAGCTTTTACTTCTTAATTTGGAAACTAAAAAGTCAAAATTATAATGCATGGTGGAAATGAAAATTTGACTTGAAGGTTTTGCAATTTTTTTATAAAAACTAATTCTAGTCTAAATTTCCATATTCTTTATTAATTTACAGTTTGTAGTCTTGCTCTTGCAAGCACTGCAGGAGCAATTCAGCTTGGCCAAAGGACTGGCAACAGGCCAATTTGAGGGGTTAGTGGATCTCAGTGGAATATGGAATTCATGGTGCTGCAGAGGTGAACGTCCCTCCATGTCTGGGGCTTCTGTTTGGTTTCTGTAGCAGTGCAAACTACAGAGTGCCAAGCCTCAGTTAATGGCAGGAAATTATCACTCTGCATGAGATCTGTGTGCTTAGAACTACAGCTCTTCTGAGATAACTCCATGGCTTATGAAACCAAGTATGAGAAAGGATAGTAAATTTGCCACATAGAGCTGAGCATTATTCTTCACTATGCTTTGTAAGTTATTGCTGGTGGAGAATAATATTTCAGTGGGTTTGTTTTACTCAAGTTTGACAGGACAGCACTGCAGCATTTTTTCATAAGAGAACATTAGCTCTTTGTTTTTTGATGCATCTCTGCTTACACATTTATTAAAGGTAGAAACCCTTATCATAAATGTAATTGGGGTGTCTGTTCAAATGCGAGGTGAGAGCTGTTTGTCACCGACACTACATTTATACTTTTACTTTCTCCTTATCTTTCTCCTTAACCCTAGCTCTGATGTTTAAAGAAACCCCAACGTCTTGGTCAAAATGAATAGGTACAGTTCAGAATAGCAAAGTTAACCAAAAGAGATGATTATTTAAATACAAAGGACTTTGCTATAGCAAGTTCTCAATGAATTGATGATAATCATAGTAGGAGCTGTAGTCTGGGGGCGGGGGGGAGGGAAAGCAAGATCTGCAAAGGAACTCTATAAATAAGGCCCTAATTCAGCAGGGCCTAGGGCAAGAGCTAAACATGAGGCTTGGAAGATCTGTTTCAATTTAGCTAGGGAAGATCTTCTGTAACTGTGAACATATATATACTTGTATATTTTTAAGGCAATATACTCCTTTTCTCTGTAGTACCAAGGCTAGCTGTCAGTGCTACTGCACACGCCATACAGACAGGACTGAGAGAGAGCTACAGTGCTCTAATTCTTAGGCAGGAAAGTTCTGATAGTCACATTAACTTCTTTATGTTTACATTACACAAGCATTTAAAGTCTCATTTAGATGCTTTATCCCGTTCCTTTGTACTGTGATTGATACTGATGCTCTGACACAAATTCCTGAAAACTGTCACTGATACAAAGAACAGCGTTTCTACAGTTACAGTGAATATTGAAATTTAATTGAACTTTTAAAAGCTATCAAAAAAATGCATCCAATTGAAAGGGTGACATAGGTAAAGTCAAATAGAACACCCAATGCTGTCATATACTCTTAAACAAAAAATGGGCAAACATTTATGCTTTAATCTCTTTCAACTGTAGTAAACTTGTTTGCTGCTTCTGACAGTAGATAATATATTTCTAGGAAGAATTTTTAAGGTGACCAAACCAATTACTGTGTTATGTATAAGACTGAATATAACCATATTTCTCACTTAAACTAGATTAAGAGAGAGCTGGTTGCATATCACTTACTTTGCATGTATTTGTGAATGGTTGGCATTTCTTTGTTTCAGCATTTGGAAGTTAGAAATGGGGGTATTACAAATAAAAAAGTGCAAGTTTTTTTGGTACTTAAAACGGAGTGAAATAGTTGATAGTAGAGTGGATAGCAGAGTTGGAGAGGGAAGAAGAAAAAATACAAACACAGGCCGTTAATTGGTCTAACTCAAATGATTCTTTAAAAGCTAAGATTACAGGAAATAGGAGAGCAGAAACCCTTAAAATGTAGTAGATTCCTCAGGTACTGCAGTACTGAATGATAATGAAACTCATTTTGCACCAGGATAGATTTGATTCTGAAGTACACATTAACTGAGAAGAAAAAGTATATCTCACTGCTTTGTTTGTTTTGTTTTCAAGCTCCAGGTAAAGTAGTGAATCTCACAGTTGAAGCCTTAAATTATTCAGCTGTAAATCTGATATGGTTTCTCCCTCGGCAACCAAATGGAAAGATAACTAGTTTCAAGATTAGTGTGAAACATGCAAGAAGTGGAATCATCGTGAAAGATGTCTCTGTTAAAGTAGAGGACCTTCTGTCTGGGAGGTTACCAGAATGTAATGTAAGTGTTACAAATTTTTAAATTAGAAATAGACTCAAGCCACAGAAAATAGTTTTATATTTGAATTTTTAGGGGGAAAAAAATTTGGAGGCTTGCTTTTCAGAACAATCCCAAACATTTTACAGACCGAGGCCCGAGCAGGTTATACAGGATAAAGAAAAGCCTTTCTGTCTGGAATAGATTAAATAGAATACTTTTTCTTGAAAAGCTCAGTTTAATCAAAGTAAAAATGTTAAGGAAGGTCAGTTTCTGTGGTTTTTTTTTACAGAAAATGGTTAAATAAATAATTCTGGCTTTTCATGTCTCATTTGGATAATTCTTAACATTCAACTTGAAAAGGTAAGAATTTGTTGTTGACAGGTAGCTATTGACTTCTATATTAATGTTAATACTTTATTTTTATATATAATATGATAATACCTTGTATATTTTAAATGTATGCTTTAGTCTGTGTATGACATTTCAACATTACCAAAGCACTTTTCATATCAACATGAAAAGAAACAGAAGTAGCAGAGCAATATTTTTAAAAAAATGTTTGGGCAGACTATGTTGTTCTTAAAATAAGCATTCTTTGAAAAGTTTCTGAATTTTAACTATTCATTGGATTCAGACCTAGAACCAATGTATACCTTTCAGAATTTCTTGAGGAAAATTGTCCTTACCAGCCAGCTTTGTTCTGAGCGGAGTGCTGTGATTGCTAGGATGTCAGGTTTTCTGACTTTTATTATTTTCAAGATGCTAGTGTTAGTACTTTTATTTAATGAAAAGTGCAGTTTTTCATGGTAACAAATTATTAGGACTTTGGTTTCAGATTTTATGTGCAAGATCATCTTAGGTGTTATGAAGGCTCCCAACATCAGACTGATTTCATTCAGCATTGAAAAGAAAGACTGCCACCTACTGAATCATAAGCATTAGTTATTGTAATTTCTAGCAGTTTTTCAGAGGTCTCTCCTGATACTATGGATCAGGAACCTCCCATCTAATCTTAAGCATTATGTATGCTGTATATGTGCATATATACAAATATATGTATATGTGTGTGTGCATATGTGTTCATATATATATATATGTTCTTTATATATTTATGATGTAGAAGAATCTCATTAAGGTACTTGTCAAAAGGATGGCTGAATGCTGAAAATGGAATCTGGGAATAATTAAATGAAGATTAGAGAGCTGCTTCCATGCAATCATATTTGAGATCGCACACACACACACACCCCTATATATGTATATATGTATATATGTATATGGATTTGGCCTACCATATTTCATATTTTGTCTTTATAGGATAACAGTGAATCCTTTTTGTGGAGTACTACCACTCCTTCAACTACTTTTGGCAAATCCACAATTCCTTCACGGACTACAGTTACACCAAGTGCAGTGGCACCTAGTCAAATGAGCTCTGTTTGGAATGAACCAATTAGTTTTGTTATAACTAACCTCAGACCATACACCACCTATCTCTTTGAAGTCTCTGCGGTTACCACTGAACCAGGTTACATTGACAGTGCAATTGTCCGGACGCCAGAATCAGGTATATCCTGCTTTCAATAAGTAATAAATATGTTGAGTACTCAGATTTATTTGAAAACATGTAAAATATCAATGTAAAGTTATGCTTCAAGATACTTCAGTTTGAATCCGTCTTTTTCTGTATTGCGCACTTGTACTTCTTTACATGCTTACCTAATTTTACCTGATAGAATCAACTGAAAGTGTCCATAGTTGTTAATGTATCTACTAACGTACAAAGGGAATTCAGTTTTAGTGGAAAGACAAAGATATCAAAGTAAGCTAAGGATAGATAATTTTTTTTCTTAAATTTATGAAAACTTCAGGATAATTCAAGAAGAATTGGGATTAATGGCACAATGGAAGGAGAATTAGTAATAAAGATGGAGAGAAAACAAATGTGTCAGGCATGGTATTAAAAAGTATCGTGTGTGTTGTATACATAGCAATGAACTTAAAGCTTCCTTACCTTTGTGGAAAAATAAACAATATAAGGAAAACTCCTTTGGCATGGTCTCTATGGACCTGTTGTAGAAAGTTGTGCAGTGCTAAAGAAAACTAAACGCTAGGGCACCTGATTCTGGGTTACTTGCAATGCACTGAGAAGTTAGGACTGGAAGTCAAGATTGTCCAGGAGCAAGTTTTATAATGGCTTAAGTAATGGGCAATGTTAAGACAGCCATCTCAGAAGGGTATGTTTCTGTTTTTAGAAGAATGTTATTCTGGCTTGTCTGTTTGAATGTTATTCTCTTTGCTAGTACATCAGCCTTTCGTCTGACACGGTTTGATGTTTCTGGGTTCCACTTTTGTACGTCAGAATTCATAGCACTTTTCAGATGAAATGTAATTTTCTCCTAGCACTGTTCATTTGAATGGCTTTGCTAGAATTAAAATATCCTTAGTTTTCAGTTCTGTCTAGAGTAAAGGAAGTTACTCGAGACAGGATAGTTTCTGCTCTAACAACTTCAGGGCTGCTTTCCAATTTATTTTTCTTTTTGTTAACATCCTAGGATAGGTGCACTAGTTAATAAGAAAATCTTGAAGAGTGATGGAAAGGAAGCTTATCCAATAGGGCTTAGTTCTGCTAAATACAAACAAAAATGTCAGCTGTTTGAAAAATAAGATCTTCAGTCCTTGCTTACCAGGCACCTGTACAGTACTGTATGGTCTGGGAAAAGGGAAATTGGCTGACTGGTCGGGTGGGTGGATGCGCGATGTACCCAGACCCACCGACACACCCAGAATAAGCCCAGATGACCCAAGCTTCAGTAAGTCCTTCCTCTTGGAAGCACTGAGGTGCACCCAAGCTTCTGGGTCCAGCTACATTAGATCTTCACCTTATAAACATTCAGGTGCTTGCTAAAGTGCTGCCCTGTGGGTCTTGCATGTCTGTGTAGGTCGTGCCAGGGTTCCTTTTCTGAACCTGATGATAGTGTTGGTTGGTGATTTCTTGGGAAGGCATTATGAATTAATAGAGTTTTTGCCTCATGATTTTTCTTTTTCTCTTCTTCGGTTTGCTTAAGTGTTAAAGTTCATATATAGTATAATTATGAGTTAGGAGTGTAGCTTTACAATTATTTTAATAACCCCCACTAGCCCAAATATGAAGCACCATCATCCAGTCTGTCTCTAATTACTGATATCCACTTCCCTTTACCAAATGTCTGTATTGTTCCAAGACTCTCTCTAGTGTCACACTAACTATGCCAGTTTCTTCTATGGACAAAAACTGCATTTCAAGTACTCTACTGGAGTGTCTGAGGTAAGGCTTGAGGGATAGAAATCGATGGATTTGTGATAGTTTGTGATAGCAGGTGGGAGGATAGAGAGCACATCTATTTCAAATCCCACATTTCCTGCTCACAAAGTAGAATGACACTGATTTGTTGTCATGGTAGCGCATCTGGCCATACAGGTGAAGAAGATAGATGCCCCTACTGTATAGCTCATTGAGGTTTCATTTTAAAAAGCTGAAATTTCTGTTCCCTCCAAACAGATTTTTCTGAGCTGTGCTGAGGCTTTCTTGTGTTCCTGACAAAGACAGTATCTTTGGGTTTTTTTCAGAAAAGGCTACTAAAGAATTTTAAAATGCAGCATTATAAATATAAATTATATTACAGTATGTTTGTAAAAACCCAGCATGCAGATGTTTTTCTTGCTGGGACTACAGTCAAGGGGAGGCTACTTCTACAAAGTGAAAAGATGTAGACCTTGAAAAAACTTCGGACTCGTAAGATGATACTTCAGAATAATATGCAATTGCAGCTGATGCTATTAGAGTAACTAAGAACAATTAAATAATCACTACTAACTAATATCTAGCATATTTTTCAGGAGTGACAGAATCTTTATTTTCCTTCATTGGCAGAGTTCTTATTCTGACAGCTTCCTTGATAGGAAAGAATTATCTTGTTTTTATGTCTTAGTTGCTTTGGATATTGTTATAAATTTTGCTGTCTCTTCCAGCTAATGAATTTTTCCAGCTTTACAGGCGAACCAAAAATGTCTGGGCTATCTCCAGTGTAGTCAATATGCTAGGAAACTTCTGTGATGTACTTTGGGTTTTAAAATGACATAGTTCTTTTTAAAAGTAATATGCAAGTTAAATGCACATGATGTTTACAGGGTCAGCCTGTATCTCCATGTTGGCTTATAACTGAATTTAATGGGGAAAAGTAATTGGCAAAACCATGCACAGATGATCAAAGTATTATTTTTGGTATATTGAAGTTACAGATGCATCCTTTTGTAGTTTTGACCCATTACCCATTAATTTTTCAGTGTTATGCCTTATCTGACCCCAGTTTCAAAATGAAATCGTACTGCGGTTAGACACTTCAAAACACACAAAATCCTGATTTTCACAGTACTTTGTATCGAGGAGTTTCAGTAAGCTTCCTTCAGTATTCTGCATTTTTGAACATCAGGGTTTTTTACTCTATACAGATGAAAAAATTGCACATCCTTTAGTTGTCTTTGGATTCAGTTCTGCCTCTCAATAACAATCTCTGTAATTTACTGATACAGCAAGTTACCCTTTAAAAAGGACAGGGATCTGATTCTGCAATCACTTGAATACATGTTTCATTTAATTTATGTGACTAGTTCCATGAAAAGAAAAGATTACTCAAGTATGTAAAGTTTTTGCAGGCTTAATTGTTTCCAGCTTTACATTTTTGGATAGCAATATCATTAGTGCTATCAGATACCTTCAATATGACATATTCTCCAAATGAAAGAAGAACCTGTGTATGGAAGGAAAACTTATCTGATGTGAGTTGCATATTGCTGAGCATCACTGTAGTATTTGAGCATCTTCTGTATGTAATCCATACCACGATGAAGTCCTTACTAGACTTAGCAGAATCCCTGCCACCTCTTTCCTTAAAGATTATTTGCACACTACTAGCTCTCTTGATAGATATCTTTTACCAGCATTGCCTTGGGAAAAAAAGTAAATGAAATAAAAATAAGTCATTTTAGTGAGATGTGCTTTTAGTGTAACTTTCCCTCAGCTTATTTAAAGCTTAGGTTTAAAATGAGTCAGCTGACATGTCGTTCTGGGAAACTCTAATATAAATTATTACATGCTCAAAGCTTTTTCTAATATTGTTTAAGTTCCAGAAGACCCACCACAAAATTTTGCCAAGAGCAACATTACAGCAAAGTCTTTCTTGGTGACTTGGGACCCACCAACCATAGTAACAGGAAAGTTTAGTTATAGAGTTGAGCTGTATGGACCATCTGGTAAGTCTGAGTTGATGATTTTTTTTTTCCTTTTTTGTTCTGGTGATTATTTTCTTACACTTGTATTCTAGCATCACTAGCAATCAAGAAGAATGAATATTTGAAAGCAGTGCTACATATCCTTTTCACTATTAGACTTGTTAATGGTTCTTAGATTACTTTTCAGGGAAAAGTCTGCCCATTTTAAGAATGGGTAGATAATGAAATTCAATGTTAGAAATTCCTAAAACTGGAGGAAACCAACTGTCCTCGCTCTTTCAGAGAGATGACAGTCTGAGCTCTCAGTTGAGTCAGGATGCTTGTATATTCAAATCATTCTGTATCTTACTGTTACTCTTTTTCTCTTTCTGCTGAATAAGGGTTTCTGGGGGATTTTCATCCTCATGTAGTATGCTGTCTGTTTTGGTGTTACTGTAAATTTTTTAACTCAAACGTGTAGTTAAAGAAGGTATTTAACTGCATATAGTTAAATAAGAATTTAATGAGCTATATACTAATGTTTTAATGGGATCACCCAGGAAAAGCAGTAGAAGTTAATTTATAAACAAAAAAAAGTCTCTCTTTTTAAAATCCATACCTCCTTCAGATGGTATTTTAGGGTTTTTTTTTTCAGGCATTCTCTATTATTTGCAATTAAGTTGATGCTGAATTACCTTTTCATAAACAAATCTGGCTTTTTGTCGTTCATCATCCTGAAAAGTAGCTATATTCAGTATGAGGAAAGGGCGTACCATTTTTATTTTTGAGCTAGAATCTTTTTTTTTTCATTCTTCATTCCAGGTCATATTCTGGATAATAGCACAAAAGATCTTAGGTTTGTATTTAGTAACCTTGTGCCGTTTACAACATATGATGTGTATGTTGGTGCTGAGACAAGTGCTGGAGTGGGGCCAAAGACTAACCTTACAGTTTTCACTCCTGCAGAAGGTAAGTAAGCTTACAGAAATGAAATAAATTAGCTGTATGTGATAAATGGTTTCAGTTTTCCCTTCAAAGCCATTTAGGTAAGTTGCAGAAGAAGAAATGGGTATGTTTCTAGTTCACTTTCAGAAGTCTTTCACAAAAGACTTAGAGGAATAACAAGCTAATGAAAGAAATTATTTTGAAAAGTTTTTATGTAGATCTATTTCTCCATTTCTTCAAGGGTATACACTGTCACAAAATTTATTTGCAATTAGAAACCTTCAAAGACTGGGAAACAAAGGTAGTTTCAGACTGAATTAAAGTAATCAATTTAGATACAATAATTAAGTTTCATGTCCCTCACTTAGCCGTTAGATGGCAGCAAGTGGTAGAGAAATAACATATTGATGTATTACATTGCTATCCTGGTTCGTTGAGCCCTGAATATTTCTTATGAAACAACTTGTGTTTGATTAATTTTCACCAAATCCAGGGCCCCTTGCCAAGTTCTAATGGAACCACTTTTACCAGGGACCATAGCCCTGAGGCAGACCCGGCAGGGAGGTCTTGTCCTGGAACAGTCAAGGGGTTGGTTCTGCCCCAGAACCATGCGCTCTAGGATTTGGGAGTCGTGGCTCACCAGGGGAGAATCCTATGATCTAGAGAAATGCAATTCTAGCCGATAGGTGTGTAAGACTGCACGAAGTTACTGGTCTGCAGCTGGGGATGCAACCAGAAATATTTGGGAATCATTGTGTAGTAGGCAGGCAATTTCAAAATTGTTTTATTTCTGTGTTATGTTTATGCTCAACAACACAAAATTAGAAATTCTTTCAATCACTGTTTGCTGGAACGTTCGCTGTTAAAGTGTAACAGTGGAGGAGCACCTACACTTGCTTATCTTATTCTTTCCCAAAGTATATGCTTTTGGCAACTCTCGGAGACAGTCTGCTGAAATGGCCTGCCTCACTATAGTTCTGTTTATCTTCTTTCTAAACTCAGTGTCACAAGCCAAAGTTTTTTTACAGTGACATAAAAGATTTAACTTTGATCCCAAATTTACAAACCCTCATTATGCAAGTAATCTCAGTTTTGTGTTTTTCTGTAGTATATTAGGAAAAAAGATTTTTCATACCAAATCCGAATATCATTCTATTGAGTATAAAGGTTTTAGACCTCTGGCAGTCCTATGTAAAGTACAGTATTATTATTACTGTACACCTAAAGAAGAAATTGAACTGAAACTCATTATAAAAGTGAGCTGCACAAAATATATCACATTCATTATATTTCCTTTTCCTCTTTTTTACTTCACTCTTGTATGTTTTTGATGAATTTAAAATTAAGTTTCAGTTTTCAATATACTTGTGATTCCATATGTTATAAGCTAGCAATGATTTCAAGTGCACCGACTTCAGTAGAGCTGTCTTGATTTACATTATCATAGGATCTGATCAAATTCCTACATGTGTCATGTATGTCAAATAAATATATGCATATTTTTAGAAATGTAACTTGTTTGCTAAAAACATCTGAAGTAACTTTTTACTTGCGCAGGAACTACTCTAAAGGTAAGGATGTGAAATTTGATTAATTGCTGACAGTGCTGAAAAAGTTTGTGATAACTTGAGATGTTTAATTAAATCAAGTTTTCTCTTGAATATGTAGTCCCAGGCGTTGTATCTGATTTACATCTAGCAGAAGTGGAAGCCACATACATAAAAATTGTTTGGAGGAAGCCACAACAACCAAATGGTATCATTACCCAATACAGAGTTAAAGTACATGTGCAGGAAACAGAGGTGACTTTAGAAAACACTATCCTCAAAGGAAAAATGAAGGTATTTAGTATTTTTAGTATGGATTTCTTTGCTAGATTAAATTTGCTTCTCTGCCTTATGCAATAGATACAGAATATGGAATTACCTAACACAGATGGGTTTTCAATGCTTTTTTGTACCACCTTTCCCACCCCACCCCCTTTCTTTGGCTGAGTTTTAAAGAGATTCCAATAGTCCTATTTTCAGTACATGAAAACCATAAATAATTCGAGAGGAATTCCAGAATTTCCTAGCTGCTAAAGGCAGGGAGCCACAGCCCTCAATCTGATCTCTTCTAGCCCTATACACTTGAGTTCTTTGTCGTACAGGGTGACCTAGCAGTAAGAGAACAGGTTTAGATGCCTTGATCAACGTACAGTTGCTCAGGCAGACTCTGAGAAAGTGTGGGCAGGAATCCTGTGGAAGAGTGAATTGACTGCAAGTCTCCCATGGCTGGACAAGGGCTCTGCTTGCAAGGCAAGCACCTCCAGCATTTCTGCCCCATCTGCACTGTTGAATTTAAGTGGCTGATACTACATGCTGAACTCCATGTGATGGATATGTATGAATGATATCTGTGCACACCGATTGGATCAAATCTCTTAGGGGACTTAGGGTGTCAGTTTGTCTAGTTTCTGTGCACTAATGTGATCTGAATGCTTAGACAACAGCAGTTCTGAGCATGCAGCACAGAACTGTAGACCTTTAGAGAACATTTAGCTCAAAATGAAGGCATGTCAGGATTGAGTGCCTTCTGAGCAAGGGCTTTTTTGGATCTTAATTTTGAGCATAGGTGCCCAAAGCTTGCATCTTTTTTTTTTTTTTTTTTTTTTTTAAGGCATTGATGTCTTTTTTTGGATCTGACACAGAACCTAAGTTTGTGATGCAGAGCTCAGTGAAGACGTTTGCTTTCAAATTCAATGATATACATTAAGTTGAGCCCTGGAGCCAAACATTAAATAAGGAATAGGGGAAAAAAAAGAATAAGGATCCATTCATTAAACCAGGCAGGGGTCCTTGGAAAACAGAAAGGATATAACTCTATAATTAAAGATTGTATCATGGTAGAGACACAGAAAGGATGAAAATTAAGTCTGCACAGACATGTTTTAATGCTGGGATTTCCTAACTTTTGAGTTCTTGATTTAGCATCACTGCTGCTTATTATATTTTATTGAATGTAATTTCCTAATTAAAAAAACAAAACAAATCATAACAAACATTGTTTTATTTAGAACCCTATGCACCCCAGCTTAAGCCATCTACAGAATTTGAACAGTTGGATCCACACTGTACTCAATAACTAGTAGCAATAAAAGGCTGTTGTCTTGTATGTTGAAAAGCCTCAGAGGCAAAAGATATTTCCACGGGTGTTACTATTTTGCTACAAAATGTTAGTGAAAATGAGGCATATATAGCTTTTTCCTATTGGTACTTGGGTGGGATTGATGCTGTATCTCGGACTGTGGTTAATCCCACCTAGTTAAGCATTAAAAAAGCTGCTTTGCCTTCTTTTCATCCAGAGGCTGTAGGGAGACAGCTAAAGTGCATTAGTTACATCACTGTAAAACCATGTCTTTCTGGCAGTGAAATTGGCCATATGTGTGTGGGGGGAGTGTTCACAGATGACAGCAATTTTTATAGAGACACTGGAGTCCTGGATTTAGGCCCAGATTCTGAAGGGGCTGGTGATCTGGTGCTTACACACCATTTTGTACCAATGCCCTGGCCTCTCCCTTTTCTCTTCTGCTTTCTTTGCTTCCTCTCATGGTAGCTCTTGCTCCCCTTCTTACAACCACTCCCATCCCCTTCCACCCTTTATCATTTACCTCTTTTGTCCTACTGACTCTTACACCACCTGCCTCCCTTCCATTCTCCCTTTTCCAATATTTACTCCCTTATTTTCCCTCTCCTCTTTATTTCATTTGGTTCTCTTTCTCCCCAACTCCACTTCTCATTTCTTCCTTACCCCTCAACCATCTAGTCAACTTTTTACTCTTTTTCTTCAGTGCCTAATAAGGGTATTTGAAACCTTCTTGTTTTCCCTGTCTTCAACCCTGCTTTGCAGTATGCTCAGTACAAATAGGATCTCCCAGGCTCCAAAATGTGTCTATTCAATGTAGCTCCAAGGGTAATACCATTAATTTAAAGGTGTCGCTCTGAAACATGGGAGCATTACAGCTTTGGTATAAAATCTATACTTTAAGTAATTTATAAAATTAATGAGGTGTTTGTTTATTTCTAAAATGAATAGTTATAGACAACTGAAAGCAGAGTTTTTTCATGAGAAATACTGTGTTTTACAAAGTTAATTATTGTTGTAATGAAAGATATGTTAGTTTCCCAATACTTTTACAGTGTAAATATATGTATATGCACAAATACACAAACACTATTTATATACTATATATAATAATTAAATGATTTAATGATGCCAGGTTTGTGATTTATTTTTTTATTTCTAATTTTTAGTATGCAATTGATTCTTTGGAACCATACATGTTAAGTGAAAACATCAGGCCTTCTCCCACCTGGAATTCCATGGAAGCAGTCAATGAATTATATGAAGGCTCAGCTGAAATGTTTTCCAATACTCAAACAGCTTCCCCAGTAATATTTACAAGTGTATCTGGTGATAATTTGCCTGCAATAAATGGAGCTGCAGAATTACATTCTGCTTTGGGTAAGATACTTAAGATATTTTTCTACCTGCTCTTTTGTCTGAAACAACTCCCGTCATTGTCCCAAATATGATCTTTAGCACATGGTTCAAGCAAATTATGAATGGGTCATTTGCTGGAGTCAGATTTTTTTACTACCAAATAACCTTTTGAAGCAAATGGGAATGCCACACAGGCAGGAACTAGCCCCTTGTCACCCAGCTGACCTTCTTCCTAGTGAAAGGAGCACCCGAAAGCCATCAGCCAAGCTGCATAGACAATCAGTTATTACAGTTGCCAAAGCAGGTGTGATTGTCAGGGATTAACATATCTCCAAGCCCTTCAGAGACCTTGATTTCTGTAAGCCTTTTGACTAATAGGTTTTCAAATGTCAGTGAAGGTAAATAGGTCAAAAAGTTACAACTTTGCTATATGGGTGACAAACAGGTGGAGATGACCCCATGACATGGTGATGTCATTAGTGTGTACACTTGTTCTGTATTATCAATGGAACAGTGGTTTTTTTTACCAACTATGGATATTTACAAATCATTAAATGGGCCTTAGTTGACAGGCAGGTGCTTAAAATACCTCTCTAAATTTTTACAAAGAGAGTTTTGAACAGTAGGCGGAGAATCAAGTTTTGATTTTTATGTATGCTTTATTAAAATCACTATATTAAAATCACAAGTATAGCTAAGACCAGAATTTAATCCACTAGTTTAAAGTACACTGGATCATTTCTGTACTATGTTAATCCATAAGAATCTTCTTTGTAACACAGAGAGAATGTACATTGCTTCAAATATGAATCTTTTTACTACCTTATTCAGCTTGAGTTAGTGAGATGCTAAAAGAGTGTTTCTGAAAATTTGTTTTTAGGCAGCATTTGTTTTAATCTAGCATAGGTATTATGTTCTAGTAGTTACTGTAGTTACAGTTATTGACAACCAAATTTTCAGCAGTGCCTGCTGATTTTTAGATGCCTCCATTTTTAATGCTGAGCTTGCAAAACTTTGAGCCTGATACTCAGATAAATAAAGTATCTTTCATGTTGCAGTGGCATAGAGGCTCCTTTATAACAGATGATTTTGACTAGCACAGCCAGGATGCTGCTGGCTTTGAATTTTATCACAGGTACACCAAAAACTTTATGGGCACATGTCTGACTTCTTCATTCTGTTCATCACAACTCTTTTCTGCTGCCAAAAATACCACTGTGAAGGCATCTGTGAGAGGAGCTATTTCAGGTATAACGTATTATAGCATAGTTGTGAGGGCAAGGAACATGAAATTTGTCCTTCCCTATGAAAACAAAAAGCAAAAAAACTCAGCAACAACCTATGAGCCACAACTGATTCTGATGTCACTGGGAAGACAAGGCCATCTACAAGTATATATTTTCTGAGTTCCTACAAGATGTCTCTCAAACATTTTGGAGCTAGCAATCAGTATAAACCTCATGTTTTCAGTTCTCTCCCATTCATTCTTTCACCTAGCCCAATTGATCTACTCTTCCTACTGCCTGAATTACATACTTAGTAGAAGACCATTAAAAAGCAGGGATGATTGTACACATGACAGCAGACCTACAATAGCTTCTCCTTAATTGACTAGACACACAGTGTAACCTTTTATTTATATTTTTGTAATTGTCATGAAAGTTAATTTAAATTGTTTGCAGTAAAATAGTTGTAGGTCACTGTGTCAATGTGAGTTTAGAATGCAAAAGAAAAAAAAGTTTACAAATAACTTACTATTTCTCTTTTATTTAATCACAGATAATCAGTATGCCATTAATATTTTGGCTGAAGAACTGTCATATGTTATAAAAGGCCTTGTACCTTTCACAGACTACACAATCAGTGTGTCTGCTTTCACTGCTATTGGAGAAGGGCCACCATCTATTCTCACAGTCAAGACAAGTGAACAAGGTAAAACGTTGTAACTCTGAAATAAGTTAACATACATCATTTCCCCCACTGAAGTTTTTTTAATGTTTTTTAAAATCATTTTATTGCTAATTGTTGTTATTTTTTGTTTTTGTTTAAGTTCCAAGCTCAGTACAAAATATATCTTATAAGAATATTAGCTCCTCCTCTGTTTTGCTATATTGGGATCCTCCAGCAAATCCCAATGGGAAAATCATTCATTATACCGTATATACAATGGAACTGGATACAAAAAGAGCATTCCACTCAACAACTTCAAACAACAGTTTACTTATGACAGGTACAGTGTCATCTGATAAAAAGATAATTGCAAAATTGTTATGCAAAACTATTTTTCCAAGTTTATGTAACGTAGCCATTTGCAAGATAGGTAGACCAAATCTCCGCCATCCACCTCACACACTTCCACATGTGAAAGCAAGGTTGGAACACTCCTGCCAGACTGTCTGCTGTGGAGAAATATTTAGGGAATGTGAGATGGGAGGAGATGACTAGGTATGGCTGGTGAGTAGTATTTCTGAAATGGATTTCTCCTTGGAATTTTTTTCCTCAGCCTCTTCCTTCCACCTAGAAAGTGTTCATAAGTTGTTAATTCTTTTTCAGACTTGATTTTTTTTTTCTCAGTATTTGTTTGAAATTAATAATAATTTTCTTCTTTTAAGGTAATAATTTTGGTAGCAATTGAAGAAAATGCATTCCTTATGGGGTTTCAGTTGTCTATTTGTGCTATCCAGAGTAATGCATACAGAATAAAAACACGTATGTTTGTATGTACCCATTCACATCCCATGTTTTGACAAATAAATAGTTATAGCTATTTACAGGCTTGAATCTGGTTGACTTATTCTAAAATCAGTATTTGACTCTCCCCAAATAAATGGTATTATACATATTCTGTCTTTTAGATGATAAATGTGTATTGAAAACTCTTAGAACAGTATCCATTCTTGTAGTTTAATAAGTGAGCTACAAGGAAAATAGGAGGATCATCAGAAATCAAGATTTTTTTACTTAATTTTTTTAGGTTTAAAAAAATATACAAATTATAAAATGAGAGTTGCGGCCTCTACAACAGTTGGGGAAAGTGCTTTGTCTGAAGAGAATGATGTTTTTGTGAGAACCCCTGAAGATGGTAAATATGTTCTTTGCAATGATGATTTGATTTCTGTATTGAAGTATGCGCTGCTTCAAAAGATTGGGCACATACATAAGCAGGGGAAGAAAACATAAAAATAAAATCAGTGTTTGTTGAAATTATTAGTTTTCTATCAGACAATTTCTTCATCAGCCTGTTTTTTGGGTAACTGCTAGAAATAATGATAAAAACTGCATCATGACCAGTAATGAAATGAACTAATTTCAACTCTGATGGACAAATGGGAAGCAAGCTGCTGAGGTTCCTTCATTGAAAATAGTGTGTCCCTTGCCCCCATCTAAACCATAACCAATTATCTTTGGGACTCCAGCTTTTCCTTTTTATTATATTCTCATATGGAAATTAGGTTGTTTTTGAAGCATTTGGAAATGGCAGCTTTAAACAAGTCAGAAGCTATGTTGCTGTTTATAAGCAGGGCTGCTGATAAAAGTGAGCTTTTTATATTTAATGATATTATATGAAGTTGTTTTTATAGAGTTTTGGGGCTTTATTCCTTTTAAGACTTATCAGTTTTAATGTAAGGTACAGAAAATGGTGATACCTTTAGGCCAAAAAGTTTCAAGATAAATTCTGAAATATCTATGTATATGTATTTGTACACAAACTGAATCACATAATCCATCATCAGAAAAGGAAAAAAGAAGGATATAAGCATGACCTAAGTCTTGAAATTGTTCTTATATTGACCCTGGGTTTTTATTCCTTTTTTTAAAATTTTTATAGATTAGTTATTTCAGGGGTGAAGTGGTGAGTCCTGCTGAGGAACCCGGGTTTACATTCACAGCTGAATTTTCATAGGTGCAGCTCCCACTCACTCCTTCAACACTTCTGTGCATTATTAGATTGCTGCAATCACATGAAATCAGACATTGCAAGTAGATTTAGCCAATATGCACCACCCTAGAGCTGGGTTTGTTTTGTGCATGACTTTCACACCACTACACACAAGATTTACACTAGGGTCTTCATGGTCATCAATCAGCAGATGTATTGGTAAACTAAAGGGAATTTAGTTACAGCATATTTTCTTTCCTTTCCTGGTACAATGGTTGGATGAGTGGAATAAGTAAGATGGGTGGTTATTTAAGAAGAAAACAGACAAATGGGCATAATAACAGACAAAGTTAAAGAACTTGAAGTTGAGGAAGCCACTGAGAGGATTTGAAGAAGGTCTGCATGTGTGGTGGATGGACGTGACATTTTTTTTAATGGATGCAATTTTGGATGGATGTGTGAGTGGTTGAGAGACACAAGTTCCAGAAAAGCTAAAGTGTCTAGGATGCAAAAAGAAGTCTAGCTTTATGGGTGGAAAAGAAAGAATACAGAAACTAAGATAAAAAGTGGTGAGGTTTAGAGAAGGAGAGTGAGTGAGTGGATTGCTGCCTTGTTGTTACAGTTAGCTATGTGTACAGCAGCCTTCAGGATACCTAAACATTGGGGACCAGTAGGTCTATGAGATCAGTCTTTTATTCAGTTAATTAAAAATCTCAGAGATCTTTTTTCTTCAATTTCTGTATTGCAGAACCAGACTCCCCACCCCAAAAGGTAGAGTTAATAGATGTAACTGCAACAGAAGTAAACCTGAGATGGTTACCACCTGAGCAGCCTAATGGTTTCATAACTCACTATGAAGTTCTCTACAGTGATTCCAATGATATATTTATTAAAAATGCCTCAAATACAAGTATTTCACTAAGTGAAATGAAGCCATATACTCTCTACAACATCTCTGTAAGGGCATTCACCAGACTTGGCCATGGGAATCAGTCTTCTTTCCCACTTTTGGTGAGAACTTCTGAAACGGGTGAGTATACAGTTTTTTTAAAATTCGGTAATTTTCCACAGTCACCCACTTTATGGTGACATTTGATGCCCAGGAGATCCATTTAATTAATTTTAAAAGTGTATGTTTGCTTTGCAAGGCAGAAAGTTTGAACCCTCTTTTTCGTTCTTCTATATACAAAGCAGAAGTAAGATTAAGAAGAAAATGGGGGCAAGTTGTATGCCTGATGGACTTCATATATTTTACTACCTGTCCTTGAAAATTCCTTGTGTCTTGCAGGAAAATAACTTAATTTTTTGTAGGAATGGAGGGATTTTGAAAAGTGAATGTGGCTTGAATTTCAAGTTATGAACTGAAATTTGGTAAGAATCAATCCAAACGATTAAAAAAAGAATACAGAATTCATAGATATGGTGCTATTTTGTAATCTGACAAAGCTGATGAGGTTACTAGAAATATTTTGGAGAAGGTAAAGATGAAATGAAATAGCAAACAATTAGACTGGATGAAATATTTTCAAGAAGGAAAAGTAATTTTAGTAGTAAAGATTGGGAAGAAAAGATAGGCTTATATCCTATAATATATATATCCTATTACGGTAAGTAATTGTAAGATAGGACAATGTGGGGAAAGGAATGTAAAATACAGAAAGGGTTATTAAATTTTCAGTGGAGCTAAAAGGAGAGGCATTGGGGAAAATGTGGAGAATAGTGGTTTACACAGAGGAGCAGATGTTTGGTTTAAGCTGTAGAATCAGGGATAGAAGGTAGCTGGGGAGACAGACATGAAGGTTACAGAGAAGCATACACTTAGTCTCTGTTCAAATTAATACAAGAAATAAGATCAGGGACAAAAGGACACACAGAGCAGAATACCCAACTGACTCCTTGGGGCACAGGCAAGGGGGGAAGAACAGAGAATGATGATGATAATCTTCATGGAGAAATTCACTGGAGCAGAGAGGCAAAAACCTAGTTGGAATGGAGGTGTTAGAGAGCTGAAGAGATGGTTGTCCTTGCCCTACCTCTGACCTATGCTGGTAGGAATAGCCAGGTTGGAGAGCCAGCAGGAAAACCAGCCTGTTTCTCCAATGGCTGCTGTTGTGGGTACATGAGAGAAGTGGTTGGTAGCTACCACCTGCTGCCATACAAATAGCTAATCCACATGCCAGCTACTCTTCTGATAGCAGTAACAGTGGCAAATTCTGTTCCTTTAGGACTCGGATATTTCCAAGTAGCACTGGTATGATGATCATCCTTTTCTGGGACCTTTTGCCATCTTCAGCAATTTGCTTCCTCTGACAACTGTCTACTTTATCTGTAGCTAGATATGGCCCTAGAGCTAAACATCCTCCATTTATCAGGTTTTGCTCAGTAAGGAAAGATATGCATATGCCAGTATCTCTCAAAAGAGGGCAGGGAAGTGCTCTGGCTTCTTGGTTGTTATGACACAGTGGGAATCACTGAGCACCTTCTCCTTTTTTCTCAGATGAACTTTGATTTACCCTGTGTGAAGTATGTGTCTCAGGCCTGCAGAATAAATCAAACACCTAAGAAACTGGGGCACAGATACCTAGTTTTGTGATCGCACGAGGCATTACTTATGATAGAGGTGCCAAGCTAGCTCGACCAAGATACTGTGCTACTTTTGATTATTTTGTTGGCTGGGTGCCATAGGTATGTAGGCACCTGCCCAATTGATTTGATTACCTAATCCATAAATTTTTTATTGGTCCTTAACTTAGACATCTGTCTTTTGTCTAAGTTGTATTTTAAGTGCCTTAGTTCTTTCTCAGTGCCTAACCCCCCCCATGCTATGATCAAGAATTTGAATTCCAGCTGTCTGACAGAGACGACAAGTTGCAAAAACATCTGAGATGAGAAGAACAAAAGAAAGGGAGGATATGGAGAATGGAGCATTTTGAGTGAACTACAACCTATTAATGATCTGGTGTGTTTGAGGAGCTCTTAGCAGTTCTTTGCTACTATTCCACCATGAAATTAGAAGGAATTGGCAGATTTCTCTGCCTCTTGTGGAATTTATTTCCTTTCTGGATATTGCTTAAGCAGATATGATTTATCCTTTTGAATGCAGAATTTCACCAAAATTGATAAGAACTTTTAGGGAGTCCTAGAAACATGTCCATGCCTTTCTTGACCTATTGAGCAAACCGTACTGTCACTGTATAATCATGATTGTCTAAAATAAGGTATATTATGCTATCAGACCAATTTTGGATAGTGGAAAACATATTTGTCCCTTTGTTTGGGGACAGCCAGAAACCAAAAGCAACAGTCATGGTGCAGCTGCAGGGGTTCCTGGTGGCAGCAGGGCAGGACCTCACCAGCCAAGGCCTGTCCCACCACCCCGCAAGGGAGCAGGGCAGCTGGGGGCAGCTCCAGGCATCAGGCACCTCCGTGGAAGTGGGGTTGGGCCGAGGCCAGGTTGGGCAGTCGGCACACAGTTGGGGTCTGGATCAGGCTTGGTGAGGGTAACCAGGGTCAGACAAGGCCCCATGATCATCAGGCAGGTCTGTGGTAACAAGGCAGAACCAGGGTCAGGCTGGAAAGTCAGCCCATGGCTCAGGGCCCGTATCAGTGAGTCCATGACCAGGCACAAGCATGGTGGCGATGAAGCAGAAGCTGTAGCTCAGGCAGGGACCAAGTACAAGAGCCTCAGCTGAAAGCAGCTCCCACGGGACAGGGGGTTGGCCCCAGCTGCAGCGTCCCGGCAGTGCGTCTGGGAGCTTGTCCCCACAGTCACTAGCAGGGCAAGGGCCCTCATCTGCACTACCTCTAAGTTGGCCCCGAGCCCCGGCAAGCAAACCCCCAGGAGCGGGGATGCTCTCAGAGCCCTTATATATTAAGCTCCCTTTGTTTTGCCATACAAATATTCCCACAATTTGTGTAGTTCACCTAAGGAAAAGGAAGAAAATGTTGGTGGGTGATTTAAGGAGTAACTTATGGCAGCACATCATGAAAAGACTTTTGACAGTAGCCAGGTTGGAGGATTGCAGTGATAGTTATGGAATGCTAAAAGGAAAGTTCAGCATCATACTCCAGAGGCTTTTTTATCTGATTCCATCTTTTTTATTTTATTTTTAAAGAATGACCCGACCCTTGTCATTATAGTGCATATCTGTCATATGTTTTTGATCTTCCACTTCAGCCTGTTTTAAAATATATTTTGTATAAAAAAATACTTACAAAATTAAAATATTTACAATACGTTTTATTTTAACCAGTTGAAAAAAATTCTTAATAAAATGATGAAACTGACTGGAATCTTTTACAAGTCTACGTTTCTTTTTCTAGTTCCTGATTCTGCACCAGAAAACATAACCTATAGGAACATTTCCTCCATGGAAATTGAATTATCATTTTTTCCACCATCTGTTCCCAATGGAATCATACAGAACTACACAATATATCTGAAGAGGACTAATGGGACTGAGCAAAGAGTCATAAACACTACTCTTCTGATCCTACATATTGCAGGCCAGTATATAATCATCTGGAACTTATGGCAACTATAAATTGTTCTAAAAAGGGCTCAACTGATTAACTGATGCAGACCAATTAGTTTATTGGCTGGACATTGTCTTTCTTGTCCTAATATAAAGTTATATTTTACCTGTCCCGCGGAGCAGTCTGTTGTGTCCAGCAGTAATGCAGTGGAATGCAGCAAGATCAGTACAGAATCTCACATACCCCTTATTGTATTTTATATATTTGAAGTACAAGGAACTTTATTAAATTCTGTGCACTTTTTTACATATCTTTCACCATAACTGAAAGTAAACACTGAAGTCACCTACATATCTTTCCTGTCTTATTCTGATTAAGATTGAATACTTCACTTACCTTTCTATCTTTTTATGTGTTCTTTTATTATTACCAAGGCATGACATAGCAGTTAATACAGGGAGCTCAATACCTTAACTAGTAAATTTTCAGAGTAGAGCTAAGCACAAACTGTAAAGCATTCTATGAGTATGAAGTATAAACTGGCAGTAAGGCTTCTGAGCGTTCCATTGTTCATGCAGAATAGTTTATATTCAAGTTCTTCTAATGCTGATTTCAATCTCTAATATCAAGACACAGGTCAATGTAGGTGATGGGCCTATTCAGCACTTCAAAGCTTATGTTTATGGTTCTGGATCCCGAGTTTAGGTTTCCATTAAAAAAACAAATTTGGCTTACCAAATGGTTGGTTTACTGAATTCTTCTTCTGTATTTAGATTTAAAGAAATACACAGAATATACAATAGAGGTGTCTGCTAGTACCGTGATGGGGGAGGGCCTTCGTAGTGCACCTGTGCATATACTCACTGATGAAGATGGTAAGTCAGTGAAGAAGTTGTAATGTATCAGTCTGCCTGTAGTTTTAAACCAATCCTGTACTTTGTGTCAGATATATGTGTATGTTTTTCTATACTCTTTGCAATTATGTCTCTGTATTTATATCAACATGCGTGTGTGTATATTTGTGTATATATATATATGTGCACTCAAGCATACACATCTCTATATATGTTATTTTATACATTTACTAGTACAAGCTATGTGAAATCACAGGAGTGCTGAGCATGAACACTTGGTCTTGCCAATATCTCATGCACTTGAAAAATTTACTAGTGTTATTTTAACCTGATATACCACATGATGGAATTAAATATTATCTTAGGTTCTGCAGACATGTGAGAGCGGGAGAAAGGGAAAAACACCAAAAGGCAGCTTGAATGGGCTACAGGTGCTTCTGGTTCTTTTAATTAGAGATTTTTGAATTGTTCTAAACACACACACAAACAGATGCTAATACGCAGATGTAAAATCATTAATGTTATCAAAATGCTCAAATTTCATCATCTGTAGCACTTAACTACCAAATTGAGCAGGTAGAACACAGTCATTGCATTCCCTGCTATCTAGTACAGTAGGCCACAAATTAGAAAAACCTTAAAATGTTGCTTGTACTTTGAGTACCCAGTTTAGTTGTGTGAAGTTATTGTTGATGTCCTCTATAATTACTGGAGAGGGGATCATGAAAAAGATTCAAAGCAGAACCTTAACTTAGGTGCAGTGACTCATCTTTTGGAGGAGCCTGTGTTTCTCCATTGCTTAGGGAGCAAGTCTCTAGGAACGCCAGCTAAAGCTGCATTGATACAAACATCTCACCAGCCATTCCCAAATTCAGCCTCTTTTCACATCTTAGGAAGCACTGGCCTGCCAAAGATCCAGCTTTTGATGATAATGGATCTTTGTAAATCTCCAAGGTAGTGATGGGCTTACATTCACAGTCTCAGTAATACAGCTTTGCTGAATACTGATGTTGCTGGAACATGCTGGGAACAGCTAATTTTGATAAATCCATCTTTTACATAGAGCATTTTTATTTAGAGAAATGTAGATTCTATTTTTCAGCAAAAGACTATCCCCAGATAAGAACTGTACAATGAACTAGACATACAAAAAAAATGACATTCACTGTTTGATAGCTCTTTTATTATATAGCCACTGAGGATAATATAACAAGTAAAACACTAAATACAGCTGTCACCTTTTATCCTCATTAAATGCAGACATTCACTGAATTCAATGAGCCTTTGTTCAGGGAAAAATATTTTTTTCTTAAATGTACAGTTCTAAAACATTTTTGCCAACTTTTAAGATAGCGAAAGAAGGAATAACAACTGAAAAACAACAGTATTTATAATATACCACATGTACTTTATTCACAGGAACAGTGTTCCACGTTTCAAACCAAATGCTTCATAGATTTGCTGATAGCTATGCTCATATTCTCAATTTCCATGCATGACTACAACTATGACCTGAATTTTTAGTACATGATGCTCTTTGGTTTAATTTGAAGAAACAAAAATAATTCTAATATTACTAGGCAGTGTATATTACATATACATACATGTAAGTATACTTACATATATCCATGAGTCAAGAAGAAGAAAGATTTACTTCCTCAATAACATACTAATAAAAAGTGGTATCACTCATACATACACGGGTACATTTTTTTTCACATCAATATCTATATGAATCTTAAAATAATTCAAGTAGAATGCAATCAAACATGTTCTATGGTTTTCTTTTACTTATGGTGTCTCCCTACACAGTTGTTACATGGTGTCGTGTAGAGTTCATCTTAAAATGAATTTTAACAGTCTCAGTCATTTCATATCTTTATATTTTCTCTTGTAACATGTTAAATGTATGAATGTGTTCCTTATTTGATGGAGTGAATACATTTTACCACTGTCTGGTACCCCACATTTTTATCATCTATCACTGCCATGCTTATCCATTCTTCCATCTTTTGGTGCTTCATATAATTATTTCCATCATCTCTTTTTCCCCAGGGGATCTATTTTGCTATATTTTACATGTGTTTATACCTATAAAGCTCTTGCTTTTATTAGAAGGAAAAAAATCACAGCAATGTACTTGGACAGTAGGTGAATCATTGTGTCCTACCCTTTGCTCTGTTTTCTCATGAAGTATTTTTTTTTCCATTGAATCACAGAAACAGATGTTTTAACACCACCATACAAAATCTTCTTTTATCATCTGTCAGAAAAAGGAAAAGAAGCTGTACTGTAACTTGAGTAGATATGAATACTTACCTGTGTGGTACAAAGTTCACTTTCCATCACAAATGATTAAAATCCTGTTTAAGGATGCTGCATATTCCATAGATCTTGGCTGTTTAACAAGCTGTTATGTCCTGTTCTCTCATTTTGTAGCTCCTAGTTCTCCTCCAGAATCCCTCTCAGTAAAACAGTTGTCGGGTGTCATTGTGCAGTTGTCATGGAAACCTCCACTGGAGCCAAATGGAATTATCCTCTATTACACAGTTTACGTTTGGTAAGATTTTCTGGAAATGGTTCTGAGGATAAATATTAATCTGTAACCTACCAGGAATGTTAGGTTTTTCTTGCACAATGTGTTGATTACACATTTTTGGAGAGTGAATATTAATCCAGCACTTAAAATACTAGCATTTTGTATATACAAATTCAGATATAATGGAGTAAATGAAAATTAGAGCATTCAATATTTTGCAAGCATTTTAAACGTTTTTATAAAGGCTTTGTGAATCAATTGAAATTTAAGCTAGAAGGCAATGACTATTTTCATTATATACTGATGGGTCACTAAGCTTTCCTAAATTGTTGAGGAGATTTTGAAATAAATTGAAGATAGGTGAATATTGCTTTGATTTGTAGGAAGTGTGTAAGAGCAATTTATGAGACCTGTTTTAGCTTCCTTCCATATGATGTAAGAACTCAAGAGTCACGAGATTAGAATCATTGCATGTTCTATTAGTTATGTCTAATGTTGTATTTTGTATAGATCTTATTTATAGCAAACCAGTATTTTTTAATAGTCATTTACTGTCTTGTTTTTTCTTCCACCTGTCATTTCTTCTTTGCTGCAGTTTTGTCTCTCATCCCTCTTGGGATCTTTTTTTTCCTCTCAAAAGGATGTCTGTCACTTTAAATGCCAGCTTGCAGCTCTTGTCCTGTTCTCTTTCTAACACAGCTTGGTCTAGTGATTTGATACCTCTTCAAGGATCTTTGTATAAGTTCTGCCAAGACTGAACAGATTTTATTGCTGATCACTTTTATTATATTGCATTTATGCTGTACTATTTTATTGCCACAACTAAGGCACAGGATCAAATGCTAAAGAAAGTCATCTTTTGAGATCTGCATTGCAAATCAGCAGTCTTTACATTTATTATTTTAATGTTACTTAACATTTTGGGGGTAGGGCTTGGCCTCTGATGCTATTGAATTTTTTTTTTTTTTAACTAGAACTTCTAGGTAAGTTGATGATAAAGTGAACAGGAGTGACCTCTTCTTTCCAGAAGAGTTAACTTGGGCTTCTCTCATTAATTCTACTGCATTGGCAAGGTCTGGTGTTCTTTAACCACAAAGAATATTAAATTAAAGACTATCTTCTAGCTAGAAAGCAGTTACTACATGATAAGGATTATGGTTTTGATAGAGACTGTGCTCAAAGACTTGAGTTATTTGGCTTTTCATCCTTATATTGCCTTAAAACTTACATTGTTATTATAATGAATGAGCTGGCAAGAGTTATTTTTTAAAACCTGTTAAGAGAACCATCTTTCTAAATATCTACGTTAAACAATCACATAACTTTTTGCAGTAAGCCTTGTCCTTCTTCATTCCATTTTCCCCTTGCTGTATCTTATCTATCCTCAGTGTGCCTTATCTAAAATTAGACTGGCATTAGGTATCATCTTGAGGCAAGGACATTGGATGAAAATTCCCATTGCTTTCAAAGGGGCCACAACTTTATTCCTTATCCTTTTTTTTTTTTTTTTTGATTTTAAGTATTTAACATAATTGCCTATTAAATTTCATAAGATGCATTGCATAGTGAGAGTTGACAAGGCAAACTGTTCTGCTGTAGTTGCTACTTTTGGGAGGCATTCAGTGTTTTACAGAGGACATCATTAACCCCTGAGCTTCTTAATAAAGCAGAAAGAGGAAAGCTAATAAAGACATTAAATAAATGTTCCTTCTCTTAAATATATCACAACAGTTGTAGAAAATTGGTAACTTTTCTTTGATGAAATGGGAACAAGAATCCACAACTAGTAGAATGTAAAGAGCAATATCTGTAATTTTGTCATTGTCATCTTTCATGGAATTTGTCATAGGACAATGTGCCTTTGGGTACTAGCAGACAGCAAAGCAGCTATCAAGCTATCTGTAGCTTGGGACTACAAATTTGTACTTCCTGAACCTTCAATTCTAGAGTGCCAAGGCATATTTAATAAAATTGCTAAACTTGCCCTTACCTATTGACTTTTTGCTATGTTTGTACAGCAACCCATACCTCTGTCCTTTTGAGGAAAATATTTCAGGCTCAAAAACTGGCATTAACTATTGAACAAAATTTTGTCAGATAATTACTGACTAAAACTGCTATGAGATGATTTTTAAGAAGCTATGGTATGTGCCTTTGTCAAGTGAAAGCATGCAATTGGTTAGGACCTTTTTTGTCTGGGCTCCTGAGAAATGTCATTTAAAACTTAGTATTGTTGTTCTTCATTGAAATTCCATGGCTTAGCTTATTCTTCTAGATACTTTCTCATTGTTTGTGAAGACTGCACTCACTTTGATTAGTGTTTTCTTATTATTTTGACTGCAGGCTCGGTTGCTTTTCTAAATAGAAAATTAACTCTTCTTGAAACACTTTAAACTTTTGTTCTACTTGGTGATTATGGCCTGATTGTGGAAATATTTTTTGATGAATAAGATGTTATGGAACACAGTTACTCGGAGTAGGTTGTATATTCTCCTCTTTCTTACTTAAATTATAAGTAGCTACATTTTTGCATACAAAGAACATATGGGGCAAAGATCCAAGAAAAGATGTCTTTTCTTTGTATAGAATTTGATAACTGCTCCAGCAGCCTCTTATATTTTGCACTGTGAAAGTTTTTTAGCTTATTAACACTTGAACCTCTTTACTGACTGTTCAAAATGTCAGAACTTTGAGAAAAATGTACATTAACCTTCTCTGTTACTAAGAGAGTTGCCCAAGTCAATAGATATTTTGTTAAAAATTTGAAAGAGATTGGGAGAATTTAGTGTACTCATTTTCATACATGTTCTCATTTCAGTTGTTTCTTAACGTAACTTTGTTTCAGGAGGATCAGATTGTGATCTTTGTTTCTGGAACATTCATATATCAAAGGAAGAAAATGAGCCCACCCAATAATTTAGAATAAGCCTTTCCCTTTTTTCAGAATTAGAACTCCTTCTCTTGTTTCTGAAGATGTCCACAGTGACTCCTGGAGCAAGATATTTGGTTTTACTTGTCAAATTATCATGCCTGTATGAAATCCCATTAAAAGCACAGTGCACCCACTCACACAGAATTCTTTGCAGGAATGGAACATTAGCTAGCTTTTCTCTGCTAGCTTTTCATAAAAGATGAAATTAATTTGACAAAGAATAGCAGACTCTTAAAATTCAAGTTAGTTATTTATGTCTCTTGTTTTACTTTATGATAATCATTTCATACCTATGCTAATACCAACATTTTATTAATGTTACATCTTATAGCCTTTCTAGGCTGGTTTTGACCTGACTAGAGTTCCATTCTTATCCCCTGCTACATTCCACCAGAATTAACTCAGCACCAGCTAATTCCTGTTCCATATCATCTTCTATTATTCCATTTATAACTTCAGCCTTCTGACCAATTTCACAGAGTCACAGTAGGGCATGCTCCCTGCTATAATCTTTTTATATTTCACTATTCTTGTCCAGAGAGACAGTTTAGTTATGCCCTACTGTGTCCTTCCCAAGGGTACCACATAATCATTTGATAGCAGTTACTAGATAGACATGCTATTCCATATAATCTTTGATATGATTCTATGGTTCTATATGATTGTTCCATAATATCTTTGATATTCCATATAATAATGTTCAGTCCTGATGTAATTTACATATATACATTTGTTTTCTTTTATTTTTAAGCAAAATTAGGAATTCCATTGTGATGCAAGAGTACAAAAATGACTTTTTCAATATCTGTGACAGAACTCATCCAAGTCTTTTTTAAAGCCTCAAAAATTTGTATTTGCTACAATATTGCCTTTTTAAATTTGATGTAGTATAGCACAGTTGTATACATACAAAAATGGCATGTATATATATATAATGCATAAAATGTTTTTTCTTTAGGAGTAAAACATCAAAAAGGAGTGTTAATGTAACAGAAACATCACTGCAGTTCACAAACCTGGAAAATAACTATGAGTATAGTGCTTATGTAACAGCAAGTACAAGATTTGGAGATGGAAACATAAAAAGTGATGCTATAACATTCAGAACATCTGAAGGAGGTAAGAATAATGTGAATTGTATGAAGGTAGTATGGTAATATGAATCTGTGATTTCATTCAGCCTTAAACTTCTGTCAGCCTTATATAAATTAATAAACTACTGAAGTGAAAGTTGGCATTTGACTGGTCAAGAAGGGACATTCTGCCTGTAAAAGTGTGTGTAGATGTGTGTCTGTGTCTTTGTGGGTATATATGTCTATGTCTCTTTGTATAATATTATGATGGGTTTTATTATTATTATAGTATTACTTTACTGAGCAGAACATTGCATTTTCCTGCAAGACTAGTAAGATTAAAATATTAATTTAATTTTAAATTTTTAAATAAATAAAATGAGTGTTATAATATGTATTAATAGCTCTTTGCTCTATCTTGCTGTGATACAACTTTCTGATAGGGAAAATAGTTTGTAGAGTCTCACAAGCATAAAATGGTTTTAATTTGAAAATAAAATCTGTAAGTGTGCACTGATTTATTTATTTATTCTATTTTAATGGTTTTATACTTCCAAAGTGATAGCTGATTTTTATAAATGGTTATACAATAAACTGTGCTTTGAAAGTCAGGCAGGTATATTACTGGTTCTAGTTTTACCATATGTCATATAGCGATAGTCTGTTTCATAACTGATAGTATGCAGGCATATTTCAAAATCATCCTGCATAGACAAACTGACTTGACACACAAGCACTGGTAGGATTAGTGTCTATCCAAGTCAACTCTCCAAAGACTGTCTTAACCAGCAGACTGTGTAGGTATTCCCAATCTTTGCTACCGAAGCTGTATGGAAATGTGATCTGACTTTTTAGGGCAGGATTTTAAGGCACTGATCCCTGTTACAGTTCCTTTTCCAGTTAATATACAAACTAGAACAGCACAAAACAAAAGACTGAGATAACTTCCAGTGTTTAGTACTCTAATATTTGCTGCTTAGAGCTTTTTTTTGAATAATGAGAAATATGGACTTAAATTGTCTTGAACTGACTTAAGGAACTGAATTTGAGTCTCCTACATCACTGTGCTGCTGAGAAGGACTGTACACTGCTATTCTTTTCAGGATAGGAGGAGAGGCTAACTGAAGAATTACTCCCACAGTCCTTACTGCAATTCAGTAAGCTGGGGTAAGGCTCAAAAACAGAAGCGACCATACCATCCAGACTTAAATGTCTGATTTACCTACGTGAGTTGGGAGCTTGAACTCCCTTTATAATCAGTGAAGAGAGACATAGGCTTCAAATTTAGGTTTTCTGAAACAAATGCTTTTTTTCCTATTAAGTATATGTGCAGCCATAGACTTCTAACTCTGTTAGTCAGCTTCTGTGTCTGCAAATTAGATGGTATGAGAATTCTGTCACCCATAAGTGTGCATGTACAACCTAGAATTTCCATGTGCCCAAACCAGTAACACGATAAATTCTGTAAGAATAACATCTGTGTGTGCAAATGCAACTAAATACAAACACATCTAAAAAATAGGGTTTTAAAAAGTCATTTATATTTATTACTTTATTTTGCCATTTTTAGAAGCAGTTTTTATACTCCATTCAAAAAAACATTAATTTGATATAGGGTGTTGTCAAATCTATAATGAATATTTCTTGGGCACTAAAATGTACAAAACCTTCTGCTAGCTATGCTAAAACTTATTATTTTTCCAGCGCCAAGTGATCCACCAAAAGATGTTGTGTATAGAAACCTTACTTCCACATCAATAATGCTATTCTGGTCTCCTCCTCAAAAGCCTAATGGAATTATACTGTATTACTCAGTTTATTTCAAAAATAATTCAGGAATTTTTGTACAGGTAAGCCTCTTTTGATATCCTTCTTTCATAGACTTGAGTAATGTGTTTTAATAGTTAATGCATTAAAGATTAAATCAATTTTTTAGTTATCACTGTATTTTTTTTCATATTTCCTTTATCACAAAGCAGCTTTGACTTATAAAGACAGAAGCACATCTTGTAATTATTTGTGTAGCATTGTGCATATCTTTGGGCGTTCCTGTCATTAAGCCTGAGAAGAGTTCTTTGTAAAGCAGATAGATAGGTTTGGGGTTAGGTGAGTTAATAATCAACACTGCAAAGTTTATATGTGTGTGTATATGGAAATATATGCATGCATACTTGTAATACGTACATATACACAATATATAGAGATACAGGGACAAGACCTAATACGTTCATTCACATCCTTGAGAATGCAAAGCTGTTTATTTTAGTCTAATCTGTCAATTTGAATTCAGAGCTGTTACAGAAATGTTTTTGCTTTTAATGCATGTTTGTACAATAGTGAAAATAAGAGTAGAGAATAGGTGTTCTGTTACTCTCAACAGAAAACTAGCTTAGTATCTTGAAACTAAGAATATTGAGAATCTGAAGTTAAAGCATAAAAGAAAAATAAAACGTCATTTATCATTTGTTGGTGATCCAGACATTTCTGTATAGGTTTTTGTCAATACTTTCATCCCTAATTATGCATCACATTTATTAGTAGTACATGTATTTTTTCTGTTCTCCCTTCTAAGAATATATTATGATACAGAAATATAATGAGAGGAAATAAGCTTCCTTTACAGGTTTTTGGTTACAAGCTTTATACATGTGGAAGAAAAGAAAGAACTGTAAAGTCATGGAGAAACCAATGCACGAAAAATGCTGCATAACTTTATGGTCAAGATATGTCTAGTATGAGGTATGCATGTGCTTGAGGATAACTAGAAAAAACTTTCACATGAAATTTTACAAATTCCTGCAATTGAATCTCTGCTGACATGCTTCAGTGTATGTACATCTCTGACTTCTGTGAAGCTGTGAGGTTGCCAGGCTCTGCCTTCAGATGCAAGCAGGACCATACCCTGAATTCACATTCTGATGAGATTAAAATTAGAGTTGAAGTTCAGAGCTTCAACCTGTGCTTGCACACAGTTCTATACCAACAGCATTTTTCTTAACCTAACAAATCCTTGGAGAAACCATTACATCAGTGCATAACCCAAACAAGCCCACCATATGAGGAACGTCTACATCTATCTACTTCTTGGACAACTCAGGGGGTTTTAGAGGAGGACAACAGACTTGGGCCGTTCCTGCCTTTAGGAAGGTGGAACTATGAGGTGAAAGAGTAAGTTGAAGCTGATACACTGAGAGCTATAACCAGTCTGGACTTGCCTGGAATGCTGGAAATGAAGGAACAAAACAGGGAAGATGAAGGCACAGTAGCATTGCCCCAACAAGGTGAGGGTTCAGTTTCATTATTGTGTGATGTAATTGGGCAAGAAAAGGATGGTGGTATGGGTGGAAGTTACCTCTGCTTTGGCATGTTATGTGGTGAAGAACAGAAAAACACTGATAGTAGTTCCACTTCTAGGTGTGGAAACTACCATTTTCACCCTTTCAGCTTTGATTTTTCATCCCACCCTGCTTGAGAAAGCTGTCAAAAGATAGTTTTCAGCTGCTGTTGCATCTGTCTCTTCCTGGCCGTGGGAGATCACCATTAATCTCTAAACTCGTGATCCACTCCTAGTCTGTCTGCTCCCCTCAGCTCCCTCTGCCCTTCACATAATCATGCCTTTATGTTCACTGTTTGGCATAGCAACTACCATTTCTGCATTACTCTCCTATTCTGATCCTTGGCACTCCTGTGGACGCAAGATGGATTTCAAACAGGGGAAAAAATACCCCCCTTCTGTTAGCTATTTTATATTACTCTTTTTACAACCGAGCAATGCATGTGTGAAATCCAGCCTCATAAATACAGTTTACAACTGTCTGCAATTTAAAAATTTATCCATGTAGTTGCAGAACACTTGTTTATTGATAAGTTTTGTATTGCACACAGTATTTGAAAGTATATAAAACCTGGTTGGATGCTCCTGCATCCTAGCTTACTGTTTACTTGTGTTTGTCCAAATTGTGTTCTCACTTCAGGAAATGATTTAGGAGAAATAAAACAGTAGATGGTCTTTCATATTTCTGAGAACCCCAGCTTCTCAGACACTCTATTGTAGGCAGTCATTCCTTCCCAGTTTTTCATCTGCTTCTCTGTCAGGAAGTAATAAAAGAGGTCCAAGGCATAAAGCATATCTTCCAGATGCCTGAAATAACTGCCCCATCTGAAGAATCTCAAGCAAATTAACATCTTCCCAGTGCTGTCACAACCCAAAATAGATGTGTAAGTCATACTAAAACTACTACCATTCTGTTATCTCAGGTTTGTTCTCACTTCTCCTCACACGCTCTCGAACTCCTCAAGCATATTAAACCATAATAAGTATAACAAACTTATTATGAATAGCATTGTTAAAAATGGGAGATTGGTTAATGCAGAGTAAAGACCTTTGCTGAGGGAGAAAAGCAAAAGACCTGAGATAAAAAAACACAATTTAATTTTTGGCATGATGCAGAAACTTGCAGGAAAAACAGTTGTCCTTTAAAAAAAAAGTTACATACCTTCATAGGGCAGAAAAATAATGTATAGTTTCTTTGCTTTGCAGGTTTACATGAAAAAGCACACTGGCTGTCCATTCAGAAGGCCTGCGATGCTCAAACCTAGGATTCAGAACCAGAACAACAGAAAGAAAAATTTAGTGATGGAGATTAGATTTGAGGATTTTGGTAGAAGAGTGGGCTGTTTCTGTGGGAGTTGCTGACAGGTTGTAAAAAGAGAGGGTGTTAGAGAGGGAGGAATGGCTGATAGGGAAATATATTGCTCATTATCAGATCAAGGCAAAGATTCCCAGAAGTGCAGTGAGGAGAAATGGCAGCCTGTGGCAGTAACTCGAGTGTCTTCTAGGCATGGTGGCCTGCAGGGAGTAGAAGAAAACCCTCCCTTGCACTAGATTAGGTTCAAGTTCATTTCTACCTTTTATATTCTGCTTCTTGCATCCAAGGGAAATGCTACTTTTTGGGTTATGTTCATTACTCTACCCCAGTCCAGTCAAGAGATGACACATACTCTAACCATGGGCACTTCGTACACAAGTGACGTGGCACAGTACCTCTGGTTCACATCACTTGTGTGTGATACTGCTGGACTTCTACAGTTTGAGCTTTCACTTTTTACAATAGCAACATTGCAAGTTTGGTGCAGTGGTTCCCTGCATGATGCTTGAAACAATCATACTGCCATGGCCAAACTCCAGTTTTATAGTGGAAAAGTCGGAGAATCCATGGAAGTAATTTTCTCTTTGCTAAATACTGATCTGTAAGAGATATTGACTTGAATAAACTCCTATTTTATTCAATATCTGTATACTTGTGTTTTGATTAACAGGAAAGTGGGAAAGGTGCTAATTACAAATATTTTAATTGTGCATCACTTTCACAATAAATTTGTACTTGGAGAAAGCTTTGCAGTATAGGAATTTCAGTACAGATGACAATAACAATCTTGCCCTGCCAAACCAGACAGGGGAACAAGGAGCTAAGCAAAGGAAAAAACAAACAAAAAAAACCCCCAAAACAGTCTCTTCCAGAGACTGAACGTTTGACCCCAAAACATCCATCTCCTGTACCTCAAGCCAAACTAAGTGAACATGACTGGATAGAGTTCAGAGTGGAATTTGGCTGGCTGTGCTCTCAGAATGCAGACGAGGGATGCAAGTGATGTGCCCTATTCAATTATAAAGCAAAAGTGTTCTTTCACCAGTATGACCAAAATAGGAGAAAAAAAGGGAACTTCCCTAAAATACACTGCAAATGGTTGAAAAGATGGCCTCAGAACAGTACAGCACACAAAAAGCAAATGTCTTCACTTAGGTCAGTACTAGAACAGTGTGCATTAAATCCCTTGGATTGGATGGCTTGGATTAGCCCTCACAGTGTGACCCCTCTCACTTGACTACCAAAATCAAGTGTGTGAGATCCTAACTCAAAATAACAGTGCGATACACTGTCTGAAGACAGAAAGAGAATGGGGGAAAATGTTAACAGTGAAGAACAGCAGCACTGTATATAACTGATATATGTATATAACTGATAACAGCTTTACAGCACTGGAGTAGTCTTCTTCCTGGGCTGAAGGAGATGCTTCTTTCTCCTGACACTCTCATGGCTTCTGTGTATTGCTTACACTTAGCTGCTTTTAATAATCTGATACTTTTCTATGTCAAAACTTCTTTCACGTATAGATGAAGAAGGGGACAGAAGGAAGAATTTCTTCAGCTGTAGCCAAAGATCCTAAGCAGTTTGCTTTCATCTGCAGCCACAGTTAATTGTAAAGCTTCCTATAGTGTACCCAGGGTACAATCAATGCAAGTTTTGTCATTTCTCAGTTTGTACTCACACAACTCTTCCTGCTCACCCGTACTCTTAATTATGTGTTCATGCTTTTCTAATATTTTTTCATAGCAGAATTTTGAGTTAGTCCCCAATTATCAATCCTTGGGTTTCCCATAATAAGGAGACTCCTTCTTAAGTTTTTGTTGAATCACCAAAGAGCCTTTTGTTGTCGCAGTCAGGTTGGGTCACTGAGGTATCCTGTGCCTAGCTGGCATACAGCTAACTAAACTGTAAAGGTATGCTTTTTGAACTATGAGTGGGATTTTCAACTGATCATACTGATAAACTCGTATTCAATCTAGAATCAAAATTTGATGTGCCAAGTGGTTTGATTGTGTCAACCTTTGACATTTTTACCTTTAAAACTCAGGGAATTATTTGAAATCCTTTTTTGGATCTCCTGACTAATAATAACAATAATAAAGGAGTGTTGTGAATTCCAGTTCACAAAATATTTTCTGTCGTACTGTGCTTGAGCATCAGAAAATTTAATTACTTACAGTACCTTAGAACATGATCCGCCATTTCCTGCATCTTGCTGTACCCAAGTGTAAAGCAAAACTCCTCCCAGCCTTTTTCAGTTAGTTACATCAAGAGAGTCCTCACTTCTATCTGCATTTAGAAGAAAGTCATGGCTTAAGATGGAATTTCTTAATATGTTGGCTGACACTGACTTAACTTAATCTTTGAGACAAGCCTTACGGTGTGGTTTAGGTGTGTGCATAAAGAGGTTTATACTGCCAGTTTGTACAGCTTCTGTTTTGTGTTCAGAATGAAGGCTTGCTTTGCAGTGCTGAAAAAAGTATTTATTTATTTTACATAAGCACTAGTGACCACAGGTCTTTAGGTATTGGTATAAAAATCTTAGGGAAATCAGTAAGAATATTGCTTGTTATTTTCTACAAAAATAAAATAGTTTTGCCTGTACAAAAAATTTAGTCAAGTGTTAAATTAGACATATTAGTTGATATATACTGGTGACAATATATATCCCTCAAGATTATATGGAGAGCTGTCAGTTTTCACAGTACTTACACAACTGTTTGGTAAAGAGTGTCACAGTGACTTCTTCAGTAGGAACTTTCCTCAAGAGAAAGATATCCTATGTTTAGCACGCAGTTTTAGTATGCTTATGTATATATGCAATATTTCTGTATTTAGCTATGCGAACGTTAGAGTCACCCTCCTCCTGTTTCAGTAAGTCTGCTATTTGGGCCCCTCTTTTCGAGGAAAGCATTAAACTTAAAGCCAGGTTTGATTTTAAGGAGATGGAGGGTGCGAATAAGTGTAACACTGAAAACAATGAGCAAGTCGAATAACTGAAATGTGTACTATGAAATTTATTTGGGGATTGGGCAAAATCCATCCCACCATGAACATGTTGCTGCATAGAAAAATGAGGACTTCCTTGATCCTGAGAGTGCTTCCTTTGCCACCTGCTCAATGGGGCAATGCTGGAGAGTAATGACACTGACTCTTCAAATCAGGAGCAAAGCTTTGACTTTCCTGGAGCTGAATATGCATATACGGTACATGGCCTCTCAACAGAGCCTTCAAATCCTGAGCAGAACTGCAGTGGGCCTTCTAAGTCAGGTTCCTTGGTAGCAATTGGAGATTTGACACTTTCAGTTATGTGATGTAGCTGACCTTATAAAAATAATCGGAATGATTTTTTTTTCTTTTCAGTTTCCAAAAAGTTGAACAAATAGCCTCCCCCTAGTGGATAATCTGGAACCTGAATCAACAGTGGCAATTTAAGTGAAATTTATCTGAATTATTATTTATCTGAATTAATAATTCAGATAAAGTAGGATTTGGTCCTGATACAGCTGTCTACTGTTAGTGACTAACTGCACAAGGAAGTATATTCTGACAGCTCCTTCAGTTTAACACAAGCCACTGGGGATAGACATTACAGAAGTTTGCATTAGAGATAAGGACAAGTTTTTAATGAAAAGGATAACTAACCAAAGGAACAATTTACCAAGGATTGTGGTGAGATCTCTGTCACTGTATATTTTTAATTCAAAATAGGACAGTTTTCCGTAAGATTTACTCTCACAAGTACGGAAAAAAGTGGAGGATGTCCTTTGACTTGCTTCATGCAGAACATTAAATGAGAAAAATCACAAGTGTGATCATGTAATCTGTGAAGAATTAACAAATACTTTTTTTGGTTTTGATGTGTTAAGGATAAATGCATGCAATGTAACAGACAATTTCTTTTTTTTAAAAGGTAGAATGGCATTCAAAAACTACAAACAACAAGAAGAGACAATTATATGCTCTATAGTGCTCACAAGGAGTCATAATAGAAAGTATATAACAAATTATTTGTGTATTTCAGTAAAAATCAGGAGGACTGACTTGATCCCAAGTATAAGTTTATGTCTCCTGAATAGTATGGTGAATCATCTCTTGGTGGCATTGATGACTAAGTGGGAAACTAAAAACCTAAGGTGATGAAGAATTAACATTTATTTTGAGTGAATTAACACAATTTCTTTCCCTTAGAATTTCACGAGTTTTGGTAACGACAGTGGTGGTGTCAATATGTCTCAGTCTGCAATTCTGGATGACCTGGCAAAATACAGCTATTATACTCTGTGGTTAACTGCAAGCACAGCTTTTGGAGACGGAAGCAAAACCAGTGAAATAATAGATGTGTATACAGATCAGGATAGTAAGTGACCAGTTTTTTTTAGTGTTACAGTGTATGTCACTGCTTCTATTAATTAAATATTTTATAACTTTAAAATGGTTTTACTGTTATGATGACAAAGTTAAAAAGCCAGTAAATGCTCTTTCCAATACTGTAGTATTTTCCTTTGCTTATAAAACATTTTGATCTGAGTCTTCGCTTTGTAATACAGAGAACATAATTCATGAACTTCTTTCACAAGCAATAATAGAACTGTCATTAAGGATCTTTCAATGATCAAATTCAATAGACGATTATCCATATATGCTTCCAGAATATTTTGCTTTTGATAACGAGGCATAAATGATTTTAAAAATGGTGTACAAAATATTTAGCATATCACATATGAGGTTTACAAAATAATCATATGTTGGGTGTTTATTTCTGTTTTGGTTTTGGGATCTTTATTATTATGATCCATGCATTTATTTTTTGCTTATTATCTCTCATAGTCCCAGATGGCTCTGTTGAAAATCTGGTCTATCAAAACATTTCCTCATCTTCTGTAAATGTGAGCTGGCTTCCACCATCTCAGCCAAATGGTTTAGTCTTCTTTCATGTTTCTCTAAGTTTATTGCATCTGGAAACCAAAAAGATACTGTCTTTCCTTACTTACAACACAAGCATTATTTTTGACAATCTGGAGAAATACACTGATTACATTCTGAAAATCATACCAACTACTGAAAAAGGATCTTCTGAACTGCATGCTCTAAGTCTGCATATCAAAACTGATGAAGATGGTAAGTTTAAGAATAGTTTTTATTCATTCCTAAGGAAGTGTGTAAAACCCAAATCGCTTTCTAAAGAAAAAAAATGATTATTGTGTTTATCTTTCTCATGTTACTTAGAAGTCTTTTGTGATACAGTAACACAAATAACTGGTATCATACATTTCTGTGCTGAGATCATGAAATAGAATTTTCCATTCAAAGCACAAGTTTAAGCACTTCCATTCAAAATTCAAAAATAAGAAAGTTCCATTCAAAGCACTGATAGCTAAAAGACATTTTTCATTGTTATTCATCTTTTTGCTGTGGTTATCCTTGTTTTTCTCTTTCTTATTTCTTAATGTAGTCCCAGAATCAGCACCTATAATCAAAGCATATTCAAATCTCTCAACTACCTCAGTTATGATTTCATGGGACCCTCCTGTTAAGCCAAATGGTATCATAGTAAGTTATGATTTAAATTTATTTGGCCCAGAAAGAAATAATTCATTCTCTACCTCCAATAATTTTGTGATCTTGGAAGACCTTGCACCATTCACACTGTACAGCATTTATGCAGCTGCAAGAACTACAAAAGGACCTGGTCCGTCTGCCGTGCTTCTGTTCTACACAGATGAGTCAGGTGAGCAAATGCAATTGTAACAAACTTTGAAATTTTAGACCTATGTTGTTGAACCCATCTTAGGTCTGAACATTAGAACTGGAGAGAGCTGAGGTGAAGAATTTGTTTTCTATTGGTCTGTGCCTGAAGAGCTTTCACGAGAAAGAAATGTGACAAGGGAAGTCTTTTTGGAGTTCTGCTCCTCCAGTCTCTGTATGCTGGAGGAGGTCACATTCTGCTCAGGATACTAAAAGTAACTTCAAAGAGAAATGTCTTTTGCCTTTGGAATACATCACAATTTGCAAGTGTGAGGACTTTTGAAACAAGCAACAATATTTTCCTCTTCTTCTCTCATATTTGTGTAATTGAAAAATGATCAAACATGGAAGTATTTCTTACGCATTCCTACAGGTCTCCTTTACAAGGCCCTACTCTCACCAATAAGGTAAATGACATATTTTAGATATATATTGCTGTGCTCAATATATACTGTAGAAAGCAAAGTATATTTGATTTCAGCAATATATCTAATATGATTTTTGTCAAATGTCCTTGATTCTGACGATGCGGCTGTTTAAGTGATTAATAGATTCTTTAGGTCTCTAATTAAATATCCTTTGATGACTAAACAGGTATTCCTGATTAATGGAATTCATTTCAAGCCAAAAAAAAATTAAAAAAAAATAGCTATGAATTAGTATTTTCTTGAGTTCAGTTCTGCTGCTTCTGAAAAGTTTTTGTATTTGCCTGGATTATTTGTGATTTTGAAATCAAGAGCATTCCTCTTTTGCAGTGCCATTAGCTCCACCTCAGCATTTGACCATTATGAACTACACTGCAGATTCTGTATGGCTGAAATGGGATCCAAGTCCTCAACCGAATGGTGTTATTATGAGATACAATTTTAAGATTTTTCAAAACAACAGTGAAAAAATATTTTATCAGGTATGTATATAATATTTAGCAGTGTTTAATCTTTTAGGCAGGTATATGCTTTTTTCATATTTTAAGAACAAAATATATGAAAAATGTTTTGGATGTCTATTATGCTCCTAGGATTATGAAACTCCTCTAAATTCTTATGTTCTGTAAGACAGTTTTCTTACCCTCACACCATGCCAGTTGTTCAATTTTTAAAATTACGTAGAGAAAAAGTGGTTAGATCTTAATTTGCTCTGAGCTTCTAGTATTTCATTAATGATGAGCTTTATTAATCTTTAGCCCATACTTCAGTGCAAGTTTGATGTTAGAAAATGATAAAAACGACTGTTTTTTTGGCCACCTTTGTTTAGCAATGTAGTATCTGTGGACTTCTGAGATTCACAGAAGAAAAAAGGAAATTCCTAGTAATCTTGCAAAATGGTTGAAACCTGTTTAGAGGGTTTTTTTATTTGAATTGTATAAGAATAATTGAATACATTTTAACTGAAATAATAGATACTGTAAAAATATACATAGAAATACACATTGATAGATGCATTTATATCCAAGAATACACCACTTAAATCTGTTTTTTCGGATGGCATCAAAAAAGCACCATGAACTGTGAGGGCAGTAAGCTGAGGTCGGGGTTGCATCTCAGGCTTAGAAACTATATAATGAGGAATTGTGCTCATGTGAGATGCTTGTAAATGCTACAGTGAAAAGGTATCTGTGAAGTGAACTGTGAGTTTAAGACATGCAATGCAAGGTACACTGTGGGATTGTGGAGGGCCTCATTACTCCAACTGCAGCAGCGATACAGTCTCTTTTTCAGAGACTTAGCATGCAAGAGACATACTTGCACTCTTGTTAAGTATATGTATTGCAGAAGTCAATCCCCTTGAGGGAACATGACCTGTTTGGCTACTCCTTATGCAATCTGCTGTTATTCCCCATTATGGAATGAAGTGCTTGTCATGTCCCTAGTCTCTCCTGTGATCCTTGGAGGTGGGAGGTACTATGCACACATAGAAAAGGAACAGAATGATTTGTTCAGCAGCTGACTTTGCAATTACATTCTTTGGGCCCTCATGGAGGCCACACAAAGCTTTTTAACCCACTTTCCATCACAGGCAGACTCAAACCAAACCAAGCCCTACATAACTGCCTGTCAGTAGATTACAGAGTTAGATTATAGAAACTGGCAGCAACACTTAGATGTGTCTGCCATGTCCCAAGTTTCTTCATGTTATGTAATGTTATAAGGACAAGAACCTAGATTTAGGTAGTGACAGTGAGAAAGGCAGAGCAATGTATATAGAAATATTGTAGTTAGGCACCATAATTCTCTGGTAACTTGAATCTTGCAAAATGTTCACCAGGTTTTCCTGGTGAAATTGAGCTATCTCCTTGCTGTTATTAGAGTCCTCTGAAAGTATGCACAGAGTGACCCTGTGTACTCTGGGAAAAACTACTACCAGGAACTTAACTGTACTTAATAGACTTTTTCCAACCACGTCTCTTCATCAGTCTGTCTGTCTGTCTGACTCAGGTAAAGTAAAAGAAATGAGAAACTATGATTCATGTGACTTCTTCTGTTGAAGAGGTGAAGTAAGGAAGTAGAAGGTGAGAAGGGCTTGATATGGTGGTGTGGAGGTGACAGAGTTCTTAGTATTGGTAAAAAAAAAAAAAAAGTATACATGGAGTTAATCTGTTCTAACAATGCTATGGTAATAGTGATACCATCCTTTGACATATCTTGCTTACAAGCCAGAGCGAAAGAGAGAGAGGAGAAAGGAAAGGAAGAATGTGACCCTGCATTCCTTTTAGTTGAGATCAGGGACCACTCTATATGACAGACAGCCGCTGAGAGTAGAAGAGGCAACAGTGCAGTTCTGAATCTTCTGTTCATTTCAATGAGAACAAGATGAGGCCCACAGTGTTTACACAGATTGTCTACTAATAATTTTTCCTTCTTGAAGAATGTTTCAGGTTCAAGCAATGAGGCCAACCTTGTTGGATTAGAACCATTCAGCACCTATATTATCAGTGTTTCTGCATATACCAAACTTGGAAACGGCAATCAGTTCAGTAATGCTGTCCAATTTACAACAATGGAATCAGGTTAGATATGACTTTTAATAAGCTGCAGTTTTGTTTATGTAGATTTCCTTGTATAGCTGAACAGCATTCTTCCTCTTCTCTCCAAATTAAATGTAGTATAACACTATCTCATTGTCATCTGCCTGTGTAACATGGATTCACATTCCTATTGCACCAAATAGGCTGGGTTTAAAGTTTGATGTCGGAAGTGTAGAATTAGAAATGCCCTCATCTGAAATGAGAGGCTTATATGGCTACTATAAATCTTTTAATAGCACCACAGATAATGGGAGGAAAATTAGATAGATATCAGACTTTGCAGATCAAAGCAATAATTCAGATCCCTGTGAAAATAACTGAAAGTTTAGCAGTATCAAAAGCAGCTGGGCAAAAGATTGGCAAATGACCTGGAAATTACATTAAACAAATGCAAACCTTTAACATATTTGATAATTTATTTTAGGAGGGAAAGCTAATCACCAATTAAATATCTTAATTTGTTACGTCTTATTCTTCCTGACAACTGGGGAGGACTATGCAATATAGCTGAGTTAATTTATTAATCATGTGCAGTTTTATCTTGTGCCTTCTACATACTTTTTGAAGTTGCAAGTTTTTTGAAAATGAAATATTATTTCATGTGGAACTGTATATTCAGCTTTCACTAAAGGCAGCCCAGGAGATCCATGGATGTGTGAAAGTGGCCGTTAGGTGAAACCTTTGCTCCTTTGGCAAGTCAGAGCAATGCCCAGACTGCTTTACTTTATAAGGGCTGTCAGAGCCAAGAGACTAGCATGGATGGGGGCTGTGTTTATCTCCCAGGTTCCTTTTATACTGACAACAATGGAGTAGAGGAAGTATCAAGGAAACAACGCTTGTGCCAACTAGTTTTTCAACATTACACTTCCAGTGAGATGTTCTTTATAGAGCTGATTAAGTTGGTTAAACAGTGTACAGGAAAAAATTACACTGTTTATTGTATCCAGCAGTGAGAGAAATAAGAAATCTGGACCATCACTGAACCAGGTTCTCAACTGAACATTGCAAGGTTGTCTGTTGGATCCCTGCAGCTGGATGTTGTCCTGCCCAAGGGCCACAGGCAGCCATCACTTGTCTCATCTGTGACATTCCATGCTCCCAGTGCTCTTTTCCAAAGTGCTGGATAGACATTGCCTGCAGGACTGTGGTCATGTCGTTTTACAGCTTTTTCTTGGATTTTATGCTCAACTAATTATAGCATTATTTCCTTTCCCTCCAACTCAGCTTTTAGGCAAATAGTAGATCTATTCTTCATTGGGATCATCTAGGGATTCTGTCTGTAGTCTTTATTAAAAGTGCCAGTTAATCTCCCTTCTTCTGCAGAAGCTGCTTTTTTAAAAGGAGCATTCTTCAAACTCTGGAAAGAAAATTAAACTTTTTAAAGAGATCCATTTCCCCTTGTGCAGTGATTATTAACGTTACCTTCTACTTCTGATACATTGATGATAGTCCTTTCACCATTTTATAGGTTCTTGGACATGTTTCAAGAGACAGAGTAGTCTGAAGCACCCTTCACCATGTATTTGTTTTCTCTCAGCTGGTACAGCCAGCTATTTAGCTCTTTCTGAGATACTTTAATTTATTGTCCTATTTAATCAATTGTTCACAGCTAATTGCTCTATTTTCAGCATGCATTTACATGTTATTTGCCAGCATTTTAAATTTTTATGACCTTTTAAAAAAATTCATCTGCTGGGACCAGCAAAGAGATGGGGACCAGTAAGGTAATAACATTGATATGACAGCTCTGAAGCTTGCCCAGTGACTTCTATGCAGGACATGCCCTGCTGTAAGAACAGTGAGATAGGATACAGTGCCTAAAAAGAAACAAGCTAACAGGTTAATAAGGAACTTCTGCTGTTGATACTGCTGTGAAATACATGATCTTCACACTACTGTGTATATTTTACTACACTTTGATTACAAAAACATGGGGAAAATATGAGCAGATGTGAAAATAAAACTGGAGCACACAGCTAAGAAAAAGCCAAATAGATGGTCTCTTCTAGTTGAAGCACTATCATGAGTCATGTTCATAGCTGTTGGAAATTAAGGTTCTAATGAGGACAAAGACATATTTTTGTTCTCTCAATGTCTTTCGATTAAAATATCAATTTGTCTGCCATTGGAATGTTTGACCCTTGCTATGAAATTACGTCTGCTTCTCTGAGTATACTGGTCTGTGATTACCATTTTAATTGTGTGGGAATGTTAACCTTGTTACATGTGTATCTTTTAAGTACCAGATGTTGTCCAGAATGTTCATTGTATTGCAACGAGCTGGCAATCAATCCTAGTGCAGTGGGACCCCCCTGCCTCATCAAACGGTGTGATTACTCATTACGTCGTAACAGTTGAAGGAAATTCTATGAACTTTTCTTCTTATGATACAATACATACTTTTAGAAATCTACTTTCCAATATTTCTTACCAATTTAAAATAAAAGCCGCAACATCAGCTGGTGATGGTGAAGAACAAATATGCAATGCCAGTACGCTTCCAGAAAGAGGTAACCAATTTTTGAAATTAATTCTTTTGTTTAATTTAAAGTATGACTATGAAACTAGCAGGCCTGAGATACCTGCTTCATTACAGCAGCTAAATACTTCCCTTGTTTAAATGTAATTCTTATAGTAGATGAGGAGAAACATGGCCTCCTCTTCCATTTTAGAATATACTTGGTGATGAGAAAGGCATTAATTGCCTATAAACTCAAAGAAGAGAGTGCATTTTTTTCTGTGTTGAGTTCAAATTGTTATTTTATTCATACCTGATCACCCAACCCTACTATTGACTGGCTCATAATTACGCTTGCTTTGCTCCTACTGCCTTTAGCATATTTAATACTGTAAGTCCACAAATTTTGCTGGGAGCAGTTTTGTTCCTACCAGTAACATATAGTGCTTTAATATCAGTTGGCCAATGCTATGACGTCATTGATCAAAAATAAAGCTGTTCAGAAGTTGTGCAGTTAAGAAGCATTTAACTTCTTCAGACAGACACTGTCATAATTCTTGATTAAATTGGATTTTTTAACAGAACAGAAAATTGTGAGCTAAATCCAGAGAAGAATGTAGGCAGTTTTTTGGCATTGGAGTCCATACGTTGGAGTCACCCAGCACCTGTTCTTCTTTCTCTCTCTACACACACTTCACACATCACCTAATCCTAGCTGTGCTTTCATTTGGCACCTGAAACTTCCTTATGCACTCAGAGATGGAGTTCTGTGCATGATACAGTGTTGCTTCTGTGTAAATTACTATGTGCCCAGCTTTTCCTAAACTGTACATTAACTGGACACAATTTCCCAAAGTGACTGATTCAGTAAACATGCGGAGTACAGCTTATGTGCCCTAATGTTTTGGACTGTTCACAAAATGTAGTCACAGCTGCTTCGTTGAAAACATGGCTAGTAGTGGTAAGCAGTACCCATCTTATATATGGATCATTCATCCAGAAAATAAATGTCCATTTCAGTTCTCTTCCCCAGTTTAGGGATTCCTACTCATGGGATTGTCAGGACCAGTTACTGCTTTTAGTTCCTATTGCTGTTTCCTCTTCAGTGACACCACTTCATACAGTGGAGTTGAGAAGGTCTCTTATCCTAAATAGCTGGATTATTAGGAATCTTGGGTGGTGGGAGTTTGTATCCCCTGATGCTTGGAGGGAACTAAACCTAACTTTCCTAGTGCTTTAATTATTAGATTATTGAATAAAAGATGACTGGCAGCACTCATTCACATATATATTTCACATGAAAAACAGTGAGTCCTGCTCAGTTCTGTCAAATAATAGATATAGGAGTCTATGTCTGAGAAGGATTTCAGGTTCTGGATGATGGGTGGAGGGAGGCAGCTCTAATATGCAGGCTTGAGTCAGACATTTAAAATTCAGAGGGGATCAGACAAACCCTCATGCTTAGAGTTCCTGTTGGTAGCTTCCTGAGTAGCATGCACCTTTTTGGGCTGAGCCTTTGGATCTCCCCCAGTGACAGAGCCTTAGCACCCCAAAGTGAGCTTTGATTTCCACATTTCTTACAATTAGGCTTGTGGATGCTCATGTCTTTGAATGAATTTTGCCCATATCCATATCATCAGCTGAGCTGTTTTGGTTCCAGACAAAACGGCTAAGCTCCAGATGAGGGCAAGCTCAAGAGCCCTTTGCTGGCATAATTAGGCCAACATTGTGAAAATAAGCAGGGCTGTACTGTAATGTCTCCCCTTTCTCATAATATGGTCCTATCCCAGTAGAGCCTGGCCAGATCTCCTGTTTGAACAGTGAGGTGGCACGTTCATACCCATTTCTGGTAAAATTGTCCTCTCTAAGTTGGCCTGCTCATCAGCAACAGGGCCCCTGTGAGTTCTACCATTTTCTGATCTCTGCTGGCTCCCCAGCTTTCCGGCTCCTTGCCTTTTTAGAGTTCTGCCTGGGTCATCTACCATCCTGTTTGGTCAGAAGCTTGTGTCCATCAGCAGGGTTCAAAATCTGCTTTTGAAGGAAGCCTTCTTTAAATATCAGAGACATATGTATATTTTACAGTATTGGTTAGAAATACTGTAATGAGCTTACCTGCTATGCTAAATGTGGACAAATAGAGGCCTGTACCGAAGTACAGTGCTCAGTCACAGTTGTAACTCTCTCTAGTCTTTCTTTATAAATCAGAACTGGTGAACAGCCACCCTGACTCCGAGCTTGAGGAAGGCTTGGGCTGGGGACAGGGGTGTGCAGGCAAGCTGATGCCCAATTAAAACTGGACTCTTCCAAAACCTGAAGGTTTTGGAGATAGACCTATAAGAGGCATGTTATCCCCGGTAGAGATGAGAACAGGGGACTTCCCAGGTAGCTTATTTCTTGGATGGTTGGAGAAAAGCTGCTGTTAGTGTCAAGGAAGCCTGGTATCTGGGAAAGTGAGTTGTTGGGATTTAAGAGAAATTTGGGGCTGGGTGGTTAATAAGTAGTACCTGAAGAAAGCCTGAACAAAATGTGGATGTGGTATTAGTCCTGGACTTGAGAGACAGACTGCTAGTTTGTAGAGGCCTAGGTTACACAGAGTTGTACTAGCAGGATTAAAGACAGACTTTATCTTGTAACATGTGGCTTGTGTATGTTTTCAATGATAATTTGCCTGAGTGAAAGGTTTACACTACAGTACACGTATTTTTTGCCACATACACTGCACAGACTCTTGCTGTTTTAGTATTTGGTGTACGTGTTATTGCTTAGTCATATTTACAGCAAACTTGTTATTATTAGGACAACATTTCCCTAACTGTGTGTTTGCATGAATTGTTTTCTGGTGACTGGCTACTAGGAACTGGAGATTCATGGTTGGGAATGGAAACAGTTTTATAGCTGTTGTCAGCTTCTTATTTACGGTGCTCTAAGATTAGTCACAGAATATGTAGCCAGCACTGACTCACTGACAATGCATTTATTTTTGACATAAAGTGAAATCGAATTTGACTCAGTGTCTCACTGCATAGTGTTTGACCTCTACATTCTTAGCAAGATTATTTGACTCTTGAGGTAAATTTCTTCATATCTGGGTACAATTAAACATGACTCATGAATATTAAATTTATGAGGAGATTAGTAGTGTTTGGTGTCTAATCTAGCTCCATTGTCATGGTAAACCATTTATGCCAGGGTGGAGTAAACTATAAAAACTGTCGACTTTGTAGTAGTAATATTACTTTGTGTTTAACTATTTTATGCAGGATACGAAAAATAATATAGCAAGTATACATGCATGAATGATTTTGGATTTTACGACTGAATAGCTGTCCTTGGATTACTTCCAAGAAAATGCACACATTAAAATGAAATTTCATTTGTGTTGAATGAATTTTGAGAAGGGAAAAACAGCCATAAATTGGTAGAAAACTTCTCAGAAAAGCTCTTTCCATTTAAAGCTGTGCAGATTCACTCAGCTCAGAAGTCTGGGACAAATGTAATAGTCATTCAGTTAAGAATAAAAATAGAACCATTAAAAAGCCATTTGGGGGTTTCAAAGCATGAATAATCAAAAGTGAAAACAGTTCCTGCTTTCAATTTTTTAAATTTAGATTTTTCTTGACATACTTTCTTCTCTGAAAATACTAAGCATATTACTTATAGTATTAAGACCTACAGAGTAATTTTTCCCTCCTTACTGCTAGTACTATTTAATATTATAATTGAACATAGAATCTTGGAACAGGTTTAGGCCCCCATTGTATTATGGTGAGCAACAGTCCTTACCATTTATGTTTTCTAGTAAACAGAGTTTCATTCAGAACTTGCATTTACAGAAAATACAACTTGGAATTTGTCCAAGGAAAAAAAAATTAATCTGGGTTTAATTTTGCTTGCCAATACTAGTAGTAACGCACATAAGTATACCTTGAGAATGAATAAGTGGTGTGGCTAAAGGATTAGTAATGTGCAAGTTTCTTAGGTCTTTTGGTTTGGAGGTGAAAAATTATTATCATCTGATCATAATTATACTCAAAACATCATGAATTTCCGAATAGGGAACCTTCAAAGATTCTGGTTTTGTAGCTCCAAAGTGGAGATGCCCATTGGAAATGTGGTCATCTTTTCACTCAAGCCTGTGAGGAACACAAAATGCAGTATGGGCATAAAAACTTTTTCACATCCAAGGAAATGCTCTGTTTGCTTCACCATAAATCCTTTTCTTAGGACATGACAGCTCACAGCAGCTCCATGAATTGAAGTTTCATGAATTTCTTCATTAACCTGTGAAGGGAACCACAGAAGGCCATAGCTCATTGGAGGAGTCTTTTAAGTCAATATCCTGAGTGGGTCTTGGGCTCCAAGCATGGCATGAAATTGAAAGCGCAGTGTGTTGGCCTGGTTATCCAGAGCAACCAATCTACTGTGGAGCCCCAGCATCTGAAATGGAAGAGTGTCATTGTCTCCTGTCACTATTACAGAGAAGAGCAGTGCATTTCACATGTTCAATCAGTGCTGCCAATTCACATTTCCAAACTGTAGTAAAGTAAAAGCATCCACAAATTGCAGAAGGAATCATGACTAAGTATCTTTGAAACAATTCTTTCTATGATGACTGAATCTAATTTTCTTCCCAGATTGCTATCTTCTTAATATAATGTGGATCTTTTTAAAAAAATTTCTCATTAGTTGGTGTGTCCAAATGCAAGTTGATGGCCTTGATATCCATGGTAGATCTTCACTAGACAAATGTAGTCATCACTTTTTTGCCGCCAATGAAACTGCATTGATGTTATTTTTATAAGCAGGTAGATAAAATATCTTTTTTGTAAGTGTTAGGTCAACTCTGGATTAACATATAAGAACTGGTGACAACATGACTATGCAGAGGTGACACTGAAAGCATTTACAAGTCAAAAACATTTTTTTTATTGAAAAGTAAACAGTGGTCCAGTTTGGTGGTAAGCTGAGCATTCTTGATTTAATTTAAGACTCATGAGTGTTGACAGTATTCCAGTACTTTTCTAAGCTTAGATTCAAGGTGTGTTTTTCTTATTAGATTTGTAGGATGTGATTTTCCAGTACTCAGTCCCCACAGTTGGAGACTAAATTTCCTAATGTGCTAAGGACTCAGAGACCAGTCAAAGGAGGCTTTTTTTAAGAATTTTTCACGACTCTGCAAGTTCTGCTCCTTTAAAGCATGCCTGATAGTATCAGTCCCAAGTCAAGAGAAAAATTAATCTAAAGTTTTCTACATTTTCATGTTAGTAAAATCATTTGGGGCCTATCTATCTGTGACATCCTTGTTCATACTGAGCAGGAACCTTATATCATGATAAGCCCTACTGAAATTAGCAGTCTATACTAGAGTAGTATTTTGTATGATCAGGGATATCAGTTTAACACAGAGGACTTCATTGGATAACAAAGCTTTTCAAAAATTAATACAGCTGATCAATACACAATATTCATATGCAGTTCAGATTGTTTCATTTTCTGAAGTTTTTTTTGTTATGTGTCCACTGCTATCTGTTCTACTTTGTCCTTTACTTTCCCCTTATTGATGCTGTTAATACCACCCAACAGACTTCTAGGCTGCCGCTGTTCTTTTAATCCAAACTCCAGCTACAAGCAGCTGTTCTGTAGGCAGACTTTTTTTTATTAACTTAGTTAGGAACTATGCCATATCACATTACTGTCTTCTGTTCCTGGCCCGCACAGCTGTAGTCAGTGCTTTCCACAGAAGTATCTACAGAAAACCATAACTTCTGTCTTTTCTCAGCAGATTTTTTTGTGCGTGTCCTTTGCTGCCCTTAAGTTATCTGTGCTGTTGTGAATAAGATTTTTTCTACAAAGTATTCCTTTTGGTTTAAACCAATTCCACTGGCCCAGTTCAACTTGATCTTGGTCTTTGTATGGTCAAGTGCTTTTTGCACCAGGAATTTCCTTTCATTTAGGTTTTTAAATAAAAATTAATCTCAGAGCATTCCACATTGCTTTGGAAGAACTGATTAGCATTGCAGCCAACCAGGCTGCCGTGAAAGGCCGTGAAAGTAACTTCTATTTAGGTGCTTAACTTCCTGTCAATTGCTGTGGGAGTTTAGGCACGTAAATACGTTTTAGGAGCTTAAAATCCCATGTGGATCTGGCTTCAGGCACTTTTCCTTGAAGTTTGGCCATTATATGAACAATGGTGGATAAACCTGAAAATGCCTCATTCCTCCTCCAGTCCAGAAACTGAATTCACCAGCATTTCACAGCCAGCTTCTCTGCCAGCTTCCTGGCTGGCTTTCAGAAACTGAATTAAAAGCTACTAAATTGAAAACTATGGAGTACATTGCACCAAAAGTTTCAGACTTTGAAATCCTCCCTACTCCTAAAGCTAGCTGAAATATAGCAAATGTAATATAATTCAATAGGGAAAGACTGTCAGGTGTATGATGATGAGACTTGAGACAACCTACCTGTGATTCCTGGGGGATTTAAATATGGGATTAGCACTAGAATTCCAGCTAGCTAGTCAGAGCACAGTTCTACACAGTTACCATCCTACTGATCCCCCAACATAAGCTTTTTCATATGCCTTTCCTTTAAATACACCCTTCTGGAACCAGGAAGAGTAATAAAATTACTGTTAGACATGTATCAAAGCAGGAATGTATCTATAGGAGCAGATACATAAGTCTTTTTTATAATTGCAATTTAATATGAAGGAGTAATTCACAAAGATGTGATTTTTTACTTTAATTGCTTTTATGTGTACACTGATCACTTCATCATAGTTGAGTCATGTTCAGAAAATTTAGACAAGCTGCATGATTACTCTAGGAAGCGTGGAATGGTTTGTTCAAATCAGTACCATCTGTGAATAGAAAAGGTTGGGGGAATTTTAGTCATTCTTGAGGAATGGAAATCTGATTCTCCATGCTAGAGTAATTGTAATCCTCTTTGTATCTGTAACCCAATAGCACAGTTGTCTTGAAATTGTCTCGTTGAACACACAGTCATCAAGTGCAAGAGACACAGCACCACTGGATGTCACTGCTCCTCACTGTGGGCCTTGGAGCACGTCTTTGATTTACTCAGGACTCAGATCACATCTTTTCATTTGTTCTAATGAAAAATTACTTTTATATCTGTCTATATAAATAATGAGATAAAATGATCAGATTTTAAGCTGACGAATGTTAACGGTTCTGGTTCCACTTTAACAACCTGTCAAGGCACTGGTGCAGAAAATTTTCCTGTGCCTTCTGCTGACTGACCCTTTCTTTCATAGGTTAGAAATTAGACATATTTTGCAATATGGGTCTTAGTAAACTGGAAAAATTATGACATTATTATATTATATTATATTATAATAATTATTATGACAAATAGAAATAAAAGCTTTTGAGTTTTTCTGCCCTCAGTTTCTTCCCCGAGTCTCATAGAGGGAGTTTACCTCTTTCCACCAAATACAAGGAGAGCCCAAGGAGGCTGGCTTTCTTAGACTGTAGTTGTCTGTGTGAAACACCACAAATCACAGCCACTGTTTTTTTCCTGATATAATTTTTTGTTCTATATAATGGCCAAGAGTCTTTTTCATCATTACTGCAGCACTATTAGCTCTCAATTCTGTTTTTATACCATCATCCATGTTGAAACTGGAAGAATGGTGTACTCTAATCTAGCAGGAAAGTCCACTGTGCTGGCTAGAACATGGGCAATGCTGTTTCTGCCTGTGACTGGCCTCTTTCAGCTGTGTTGTTATGGGTGTACAGTGACTGCAGTTGTGCCAGCCGCTGCTCTACCAGTTGTGCATTTGAGAGGGCAAACGTATATATTTCCACTCTCTTCTTGGCACCCAGCAAGCAACCAGTTACAATTTACTTTGTTATTACAAGTCCCCTGTTTCTGAGTGTTCTCTTTATTATATTCAGACAGATTTTTGTGGTTCTTCCTTTCTGTCAGGACCCTTAATTATGGTAATGTTTTGTGGATAAATGATACTTTTTAAGATCTGCTTTGCTTAAAAGCTTAAGATGAGGGAGTATCAGAATATATTGATCTTTTCCCCTATCCTCAGCCAGGAATCTTTAGACCTCACGCAGGGTGCTTTAGCAGCATTTAATCCAGGCTTTCATTTAAATCAGAGTATAGTACATTAATCAGTTTTCAGCAGATGGAAGTTAGTAATGGTATACTAAGTGGCATTACAGCCAGTTGTTTCAATCGCCATTTTGCATACTTTCACACTTTTATTACAAACCTTCTAATGCTTGGTGTTCTTATCACAGCAAAAGTTCCTAGAATCATGTGCCTGGGAAGGTGAGGTCATATTCCTTATCAAAAAAGAGTAATCCCCTTTGGCTGAGGAGGTTTGAATTTTCTTAAATTCTCTCCATTTTGATCTAATCTGATGTCTTTGGAATTGCTGACTCTTAATTTTTTAATTCTTGATATAGATAATATTGAGTCCTGAAAAGACTTTATTTTAATTCAAGTTCATAGTGAGACTGAGTGATAACTTGTATTTCACTCAAACAGTTTTACCCATACTATCCTAAGTTTTATCATTATCATCATAACTGTATGTCAGACATACTCTGCAGTGTCTTAACTGATATTAATAACCTATATTCTAATAGGGGACAGGGCTTTTTAAAGAAGCGTACAAAATTTTTATGTTAATCATTGAACATTTGTCTGCCTTTATTTTCCATTAACTAAGGGTCAAACTGTAGTCTGTAGTTAACATATGTAGCAAATACAGTTTAAAGAACTATTACGAAAATATAAAATATTACAAATACAATTACGTTTTAAAAACTCTGACCAAGCAAGAAGGTACTGCCTGATGTGTTTTAATTTACTACTTCTCTTCTTGTAAAAAACAATAGAGCAAAATAGCTTTAATTTTGGCATTAGGGAATATTACAATGAAAGCTGGCTTTAGAGAAGGCTCTTTTCTTAGACTGCAAGCTTCTGTTCTGTGTCTGCTTAGTGTGTGGCAGGGTGGGAGCATGCAGGGCTAGCGTATGCTCTGCTGTTGTGTGCACGTATGTGAGAGTGGAGTGGGAGGACAGAGGTAGTGCCCACAGTGCCTGTGTCTGAGCCCTGTGCTGCCAGCTCCAGCTCCTGGGGGCTCATCAGAAGTGAGAGGTTTGTGTGTCCTTTTCTCGAGCTTTTCGTCCTCACACCTTAGTTTGACGCTGAATATGCATCTCTATCCTGTTAAGTATTAATGTTTAGTGGATAGACTTCTACTTGTTACATTGTGATGCTGTTTTATAAAAAAAATTGTTGCAGATGAAAGCAGAGATCAGATATTCCCATAAATCTGCAAAAAAAAAAAAAATGGAGGGCTTTTTGTTCTTCTCCAGACACATTGGCCTGGGATCTTTTTGTTCTTTAGGTAAGCCATGGGGCTTCTTCAATTTCAGTTTAGAGATGTATCATGTGTTTTTCTTTTGCCAGTGATACTTCTTCCTCCAAAGATCCAAAAGCACTCTTTAAAGTTATGTACACAAAATGATTTCTGAGCTGATTTCTCTGCACAGTTTTTGCCACAGAGAGTATTAGTATTATCTTACAGAGACTCATAGAGATAATATTAGCTTACTGTATGACTATATGATCTAGCACAAAACCATATGTTGCATCCAGTCTGTGAGAGCTGGAAGCACAGTGTTGGCTTAATATAGATATGGATATCTGTGTGCATGCGGGCGTGTGTGTGTGTGTGTGTGTGTGCATGCACGTGTGTATGTATGTACATCCACATACTGCTTCTCTCTCCATGCACATGAATATAAATCTGTGTATACACACAAAAACATATTACACACTTAAATTATACAAACAGATATATATACACATATACATTTGCATATAAATACATGGAAACAAAATTCATGGGAAATTACTTTTTTGACTTGTATTACTGTATTATTTAGCTCTTCTTCCTTTCTTTCCTTTAATTTCTTGTTTACTTAACTGTTTGCAAAACACTTAGCTACATTATATAAATATACACAAACATATTATATTTATTGAAACTTTCTATTCAGAAGGTGAATCAGATCACTTATGAAACCTTGAGGTGTTGCCTGAGGATTTCATATGTTACCAAGGGAGAGGAAGACAAATGAGTATTTCTAAGTGAGAGGTGAGGAATCCCAGTTAGCAACAGCAGTAGAAGATGCAATGCATAGACCAAAAATAACTTTGCTTAATATTCCCTCCCCCAGTTGAGACAGCCACAAATGTAGCAACAGCAATGTCACACCTCTCAAAGCTGTCCCTGCATGCCACACCTAAAACTATTTTTCTTTATTTCAAAAGCTATAGTAAATGTATGCCAACTATAGATATATAAAGTGTGGTTTACACCAATGGAATTATTCCTTATTGACCATATGAAAATGAATCCTGCTCTTTAGATGTGCTTATTTAAAATATTTTTTAAATACTGGATAAATGAGTTATAGCTGCAACTAGTTTTCATTCAAATGAAGATATCTTACTTTAAATTTTAAAAATGTTTTAATTTGTAGTTCCCAGTGCTCCCAGGGATATTGGTTTTTCCAATGTGCAATCAACAAGTGTGACCTTGAGTTGGAGAACACCGAAATCTATCCTTGGCTACTTTCAAAACTACAAGATTACCACACAGCTACAGTCTATTCACTGCAGTGACTGGGAAACTGAGGAATGTGTTGAATATGAGATGCATCAGTATTTATATGAAAATGTTGTGGATGACCAGATAGAAGGGACGGTTTCTGGGCTAAAAAAATACAGATGGTACAGATTTGCTGTTGCTGCCAGTACAAATGTTGGTTATGGCAGTTCTTCACCTTGGATTTCTACACAAACACTTCCTGGCTGTAAGTAAGGATGTTTGTCATATGTCATATTGCTATAACAATGTAATGTCTACCTAAATAAGTAAGAACCATGGGTGGAAGTAATTTCTTCGTAGACCTATAACAGTGGTGAAATTAATAAGGATTTATTCTAGCTCTTCAGGTATAAAATATCTTATAATTCTATAGGAGATATGTATACTTCACACTACTTCAGATTTTAATGCCTTTTGGTTGCTGTCCTATATTTACTGCTTACACAACAGCAATTTCCTTTCTTAGCCCTAGTCCACGTCTAGAATTGATAAGTGTGAATTTTGGCTACTCAGGGTTGATAGGCAATTTCCAGTTCATCTTTACGTGTTGGTTGGGGTGTATCAATGAAAAGTAGACTTTTTTTTATTATTCTTTGATTAAAAATGTGTTCACTAATGTCATAGCACTTTCCTGACAGTATAATGCAAACAATAGCTTCCAGATGAGGAATTAAGATTTCTTTTCAACACCATATCCACCTAAAGAAATTACAAATCAGAGTAGTCATGTAACACCTAGAAATACTAGAACTATCATTGCTTATCTGAGGATTTCAGTTTCCAAGTAAAAGGAGAGTTAGTCATAAGTTATCACTAGATATTTGAGAGAAGGGGACATGAAGCAAACTATTTAGGCAGTTGGCACTGGGACATGTAACCTTTCCTACCACTTTGCATCCAGCCTAGATCAAAGCACATCTCAGATCTGCCATTTGGCCTGTGTGGAACAACTGGGAACCACCATGAATGACCTGTCTAAATCAGAGATTTATCCATATCTAAATCCTTCACTCCTTTCCTTGTCCAAAGTCAATAGGCAATCTTAACAGAGATACTGAGAACTTAAATGACTGTGTACCAGGGACTATTCAGTGGTCCCCATGCTTATTCTGTTCTATTCAGATTTTTACAATCACACAATGTGAATTCAGGGGGTTTTTATACAATTTTCATTATAGTGGTATCTGTGCATTCTGTGTACAGTAATACATCCATCTATCCTTCAATACCTCACAGTTTTTCTAGGAGATAAGGAAGTACTATCATCTCCATTTGCAGATGAGAAACTGCAATGCAAAGATTGTAAGCCCCAGAAGGCAAAGAGATTGGGACACTATGGTAGTGAACATAACAATAGCTAGTTTTCATGTAAAGCACAGAAGCAGTGCTTGGGACTGAAGAGGACTGGAATAAGCTATGGAGTCATTCTCATGTGTGCTTACTTTCTCTGTACAGTGTTTTTTATGGGATTGCTCTGCCTGTAAGTTAATACAATATTTTAATTGAGTGTAAAAAATAAAAATAAAATAGAAAACTCAAGAAACTTATAACTCTGATGGGTCAAGAATAGCTAAAAAAGTTCTGCAGCCTCTGAGCCAGTAGCTCTGGGGAAATTTCTTACTATTAGATAGATAGATCTCAGCTGCTGAGAAATGCAAGTGCTTTTTTTCCAAAAGTTGTTGCTGAGTATAGGAATGCTAAAGCTTTAAACTGGACAATGAGGCAGACAATTAAAACACATAAAATCACATAAAGATAGGATCATCTTTATGATTTTCTTTCTGGACAGTGATAACCTGATTTAAAAGAGAGCTAGTTTCCCATCAGTTCTACTGAGGAGATGGAAATTAAAAGCAGAAAAGTTGTATCAGACTGGCCAAACCATTTTCATGCCAGTACATTGTCATTCTCAGCAGTAGATTCTGTACGCTCTATTAGCTAATTAAAAAAAAACAATAGAGGGATAGAAGATAAAAATGTACCACCAGTTCTTCGCAGCCCAAATGCCTGAGGCCACAGGCCTTTGTTTGTGGTGGGGGAGGTGGGCAGTGAAGGGGCAGAGGGCAGCAACGAATTTCCTCTGAACAACATCAGCAACACACTGAGAGATGAGTTGCGTATGAAACACACTGACATGGAGTCGAGGAAGCATGGGCAGTATTCCAGATATCATAGCTGGGTGCTGGTCTCTTTCCTGAGGTAATGGCAATCAGCTGAGGAGGGAAAAACAGGAACATGACATGTCACAGCTGGTTAGGCAGCTGCCAGCTGAGACATGGTTCAGCAGTGTCAGAACCTCCCTGAGCAATGGTTGATCTTTGGCAAAGGCAGGACTCTAGCTACCTTGTATGTCCCACAGACTAGTCTTTAAAAATATTATTAAATAGACTAAAAAATCTTAGTTCCCCTCTCTCTTTTGCAAAGGTTACTGCCTGTAGCAGGGACGAGAAGCTCAGGATGCACAAAAATTGATCTGGCACTCCAGGCAGCTTTGGAGACTGTATCCACCGAACAGGTGTGGATCCCCCTCTCCTTTCCCTGGTGGACTGGGCCAAGCATCCTCTGGATTAGCCTGCTGGTACACAGCCAATATACATGGTCTGTTAGGGCTTAAGGGTGCTTAGCTGCTATGTAAAACAGCCTGAGTACTTAACCCATAAAATCAATGGGAGTTGTGTTTGCAGATTTGAGGGCAGGAGTTAGCCACTGTTTCTGATTTTCAAGAAACGCCTCTGTAAGACTCTGCTTCTGCCAAAAATAAAATTACCTTGGTTGTGAAATAATACTAAAATCATTTTCTTCAGAAATAATTGGATTCTCAGAAATTTTTATTTTTCTCAAGCCTAAAGTAAATACTACAGTTATTATACTCAGGTAGTTACAACATTTAAGCTGAAAACTGTTATACTCAGTTCTTAGAATATGCAGAGGTGGAACTTTAACAAAACAAACAAACAAAAAACAAAGAAGAACCCTAAATATTCTTTACATTGACAAGTGCTGAATATTTGAATGTTTGCTATAAAGCAGCAATACCTAATAAATTCTGAATATTCAGTTACTAAGGTGAGGATGTTAGGTATTGTTACCATCATTCCAGTTGTTCACTACAAAGTTAAATTTTACTTGTCTTGCTTTTAAGGCTATAGGAATTATTTTTCAGACTCTTTAACCCATTTGCGTGTTTCAAACAAAAAATAATGGCTGTGTGCTGTACTGGAAGAGGTTACAGGGTTACTCAGTGAAACAGATTATAGGTTATTCAGTACAATCCAGTTCTCATATGCAGATAAACCAGTCAGCCTCTGTCTTGCAGATTATTCTCACAGGAGTTGTCCTACTGTCTCATAAAATAGTTTGATGGCACTGTTATTGCTTAGCTGATGGATTACCCAAGAGCCAAATCTACTTTGCAATATGAAGTATTTTCAACATGGCCTAGATTTACATAGTTACCAGTATAGGAGATCACAGTGCTGTGCCACAGTAAAGGAAAGAGCAAGAAATGTTTTCCATAACTATGGAAATTTTGTTTTCTCACACCTGCACATACCCTGAGTTTCACTTTTGCATTGATAAGGAGAATAAGATTGGCCCAGCTCATGCTTTCTAAGAGAAAAATCACCATGGAGGGTCAGTGTTAGGTGGAAAATGAATGGCAGTGAGATCACTGACCTCATTTTGAATTTTTTACAGTTACACAATGCAATGTTTTTTGGTAAACTGCCAAGTCTCCTAGTGCCAGGATATACTGAGATACAAAGGAAAATCACAGATGTGTGAACATCCCATAAAGGCTAGGACATAGATGCAGGGGACAGACAGTTCTGCTTCTCTTTTCAGCACCTTCTTTCCTAATACCTGCTGATAGCCAGTTGCTTGGTGTACTTAAACAAATGCTTCTGTATGGTGAAAAGAAATAATGTTGCATGTCTTGTTGTATGCCCTTTCTTCTGGGAGATTTTGCCTAAGAGAGCATGGTTTTCTTTGTTCCATTTGTTCTCTTGGAGCTAAATATTGGAGGGTAAATATGACCCAATATAAGAGATACGTTTAAATATAGCTAAAAGTAACCTAGATGATTATAAAATGAAATAACTTAACCTAACACTGTATTTTTGCTGGGAGAAAGAAAAAAGGGCTGGCCTTAACCAAACTGGCAGGCATGAATTTCCATTAGAAGGCTGCAGTATTCAGTCTTATTTTTGAGGATTATGCTAAATGATGGGCTATCCAGACTTACCTTCCAGCTAACACACTTAACTGCTGCCTTAGCATCAGGACACAGATGGATGGCAAAGATGACCCTGACCTCCATAAGACCCACATTCCTGTGCAAGGATAGAAGCATGATAATCAGGAAATGATGGTTATTAGTTACAGAAAATGCATTATTGTGAAAACCAGGAAAAAAGTGCTTATGAGAGGAAGTGATTGGATTATGGGGGAATGAGAGAATAAGACGGGGTCCTTTCTACTGAGTAAATTGCTGTGATTTATAAGAGACAGGGTATAGTGATATCATGGCCTCATATTGACTGGACTCATTTCACAAATAAACCTAAATCAGAATGTGGCAGTTACCCACTGAGGCAAACACAGTTTTTAAAAAGATGTTTTTTGTAAGACGTGAGGCATTTTAGACACATTTCGTTTCCCAGTTCTCTTTCTAATTATGCAGGTTATTTCAGAAATTATTCCTGATTTTTTGTATCATTCAGTTAATGTCTGATATTGCACATTTTGTCATGAAAATAAAGCAGGTATTACTGCTCAGATGTATTTTAGATAAATATCTTCAATACAGTATACTCAGAATTTCCTTGTGGAGTTCTAAAAATATATCAGACAGAAACTGCATCTGGTAATAAAATAACTTTAGATTGGATGATTTGTAGATTAGATTATGCTTTAAAATTATTTCACAACGTCATTGTCTAATGAATAAAGTTAGATTGGCTTCTGAACAAATTTTAAGAAATTAAATGTGTCCATTCATGCTATTAAAAAGTAATGGAAAATTGTCTTCCCAATCTCACATTTTTAGGATTGGAAACTAACTAAGGCTTGAAAACCAAAGTTATATACTGTTTTACACTTTTCAGAAATTTCAGTTGGAGATACAGGTAACCCCAACGCCTTAGTTACTGAAAGCGTTTTTTACACTAAAAAACTCTGGCTGGACAAGAAGTCTGACATAGATTACCTATAAAATAAGTTTAATTTGCACTAATTCCAGTCTTTAGGGGAACATACTTGCCTTTGTATTTTGCTGTGTGTGTTCTAGCTCCCCACTCAACGAAGAGCCTTCTCTGGGCAGCCCCTTCCTTTCACAGCCCCTCATGTACTTTCATAGTCAACTCGGTTGCAATTTTCAGTCAATTGTTCCATGCTATCCAGTATTTTGGGGGACTGCTTCCAGTGGTTGAATTTGATCCTCCCTACAAAGTCAGATATATTCCTGCTAATCCCAGCAACTCAATCTACCTCCTACATCCCAAACTCTCCACAGCCCCTTCTCAATCCTCAGATCTTCTCGTTTCATCCTGCAACCATGCACACCCATCCTTCATGGTGCAAAATGTTACAATCTCTCCTCATGCATCTTTCACTCGTAATTTCAGTAGTTGCATATCTTCTCGAGTGTCATTTTTTCTTTTTGTAACCCACTAACAAACTAAGTAACCTTGTATACATTCTGATTTCCCTCCTATCAGTAGTATTGATTATGGTGAATCTGATCTGAATTAGAGCACAGAGAGGGGCTGTGCAGTTGCAACCATGTCACATGATGTGGTAGAGCATATACTATACTTGTTGGTGTTTAGGGAGAGAACTAAAGCTCTCTGGTCTAATGATTAATGGTGAAAAAATACATGTTCATCCATAAATTGTATTTGAGAAAAGAGAATCTCTCTTTTAATTAGGATGATATGATCACCTGTATCATATTTTTATAAAAGGCTGTTCATTGATATTTATTAATCAATCACAGTTGTCCTTTTTTGTAGTAGACAAAAAAGGCATTGTGGAGCCAAGTTCAGGCATTATGTACAAATCTGTTCTCTTTTCTATTCCAAATTTTATTTTCCCCAAATTTACCATGGTCATTATTAAAGAGGAATACCACTTACTGAGACTTGCTGTGTTGTCATATGATTTCAGGATTTTCCTATATCTTAGAGTAAGAAATAACTAGGTTATTTCACGTATCACCTTGATAAAAGGAAATATGAGGAAATCCTGATTTCTTAGATCATTCTTGCCTTCTTACAGCTCCTATCACTTTTTTGGTGTGTTTTCCAGAGTTTCATAACATGTTAAGTGTAAATAAAACCTAGAAAACAAATATTTTCTCTATAAAAGAGCACTTGTACTAGTACTTTCCAACATTATTGGAAATTATTTCCAACATGCAGAAGACTTTGTGTTTTCATTTTTTGTTGTTCTTTGCATGATGCATTGGATATGTACTGTCTCCCATATCTCCCATATTACATGTGTCTATTTGTGTGTACATTTTACTTGTGTCATGTAAAATACATATAACTAATTTGTAATTAAAAGACCTATTGATTCAATTTACGGTGAAGTTTTAGGTAACTTTGTGATGAAAGATGCTTTTCTAAATCCCATTGTATGCTTTGTAAGTGAGAACTAAAAATTTTTATAATTCTTTAAGCAGTGTGTAATGGTAAATGCATGAAAAAGTTTTGTTTTAAGATTGAAAATAATCTCTACAGGCCACTAAAATTAGCATGTTATTTGTTGTGAACTGCTTTGGCTGTGATTCACATACATATTTTTTTCCATAGCTCCAGATGGTCCTCCAGAAAATGTGACTGTATTAGCTACATCTCCTCACAGTATTAATATCAGCTGGAGTGAACCTGTCATCATTACTGGACCAACATGCTACCTCATAGACATCACCTCAGTAAGGCAGCTCTAACTGTTTTTTTGTTGATAGTAGAACAGATTTTTGGTGATATAAAAACCACAGCAGATGTTTTTATAGAAATTGCAGGACAGACATAAACAGGCATAGGACTAAAATGTCCATTTTCACTTAAACTGATGATTCTGCACATAAGAAATAAATGTATTTGATAAAATTTTAAATAGAAAATAACCTAATTATTTTCAGTTAAAGAATCTGTACTAATAAGAGGCCTTTCAGAAAAAAAGGATAGCTATGAATTTATTCAGGAAAACAGAACCTAAGCTTTGTGGAGGTGGATGTACCTCCTTCCAACAATAGTGATGCTGTTTACCAGTAACAATAATAATTACAAAATATTTTTTTCTTCAAAGGAGGAAAATTGTCATTGTCTTAACTTTGAAAATGAGGATGGATAGCCTAGCAAAAGGAAGTGACTTTTACAAAGTTACAGAGTGCATCTGAGGGCAAAATTTATAGTCAAACTAGATTTCCCAGTTTCCACTTGGTGCTCTGTCCATCAAATTAGTTCTATCTTGGTAGCGTTGTCCTTGATCACTGTAAACAAGAAAAAGCTTGACATAAGAGAGAAGCTTTAGTGGCCTTCCTCTTTTCATCTCCTTTACTACTTCTTAAAATACTGCTTAAAAGAACCTTTAATAAACCCCATGTCACATCCTGCCCTGTGGCAAGGTATGAACCTGTCTCTTAAGTCTAGCACATGAGAATTTTTAAGTAGGATGTAGGTTCCCTGTTCATCCAGGAACTATATAGATTGGGCTGTCAGTGAAAATGGGGAGCGCTTCACCAAACTTTACCCAGGAAAAGTTGCTGTTCGCAGCTTCAAAAATCCTGAATCAGTGTATTAGATAATGGGAAAAAATTGAAAGGATACTTAAAATTATTTAAAGGCTTTAAATATATATCCTGAGGAGAGGATAAGTCTTTTATGTATGTATTTTCAATGTTTCTATGCAAGTCATAAGAAAGACATAAGCCATGCTAAAATATTAATGCTGAGATTCTTATGCAATCAAAATTTTTGAGGAGATCAGTAAAAAAATAAAATAACTATTTCAAGCTCCGCAATAAAGTTACAAAGGGACTAATGTGCACTCCTGCCATTTTCACTTCCTCTAAATACACTCTACAAAATGTGCAGTGCAATCTGTACAGTTCTGAACATACTCATCACACCATATGTGTGATAGAAGGAAGAATGTGCAATACCAAGGGAAATGCTAACAGGAAAGGGGCTGTTCTTTGCCCCGTTGGAATCTTGGGTACGTCACTGGAAACTAGAAAACAATATGTATTCCTCCTTTACGAAAATTAGAGAAGACTTTTTACTTGTGAAAATTTCTTGTCACTTTTGATGAAACACCATTTTAGTGCGTTAACAGAAAGTGATTTTTTTCATGCTTTTGATAAAGCTTTCAAATAAAATTTTCAATGCTTGTTTTTTGGGTGCAATATTTCATCAATTCCTATTTAAGCAATTTCTATTTACTCTGTCTGGTAATTCCTAAATTATCAACAGGATGTCATCTGATTCTGCACTATGAAAAAGTTACAAATACCTTATTAATATAAGTTATAATAAAATTCCTGAAGTAAGATGAATTACTGAATTTTTATATGAACCTGTAAGCATTTAAAATTAATATAAAAATCTATTTTAAATTTTCTATTTAGAGGACTTTGTTGTTGCTGTTATGCATTTGTTTTTTCTTTTTTTTCCCAAATATATTTGAAGTGTCCAGCTTTACATTTAGGGATTCCTTGTAATCAGATGTTGTATTTTTAATGTTCAGTAACTACAGGCATCAGTTCTGTAGAAAATCATCTTAGTAGACCAATCTCTTCCTACTTAAAGGCTAGTAAAACTGTCACAATCTTTTTGCGGTGGAAATTTGAATGTATATTTTGTCCCTGTGGGAAGATTTGTATGAAGACTCCAAATTCCACAAACATTCTATATTTACAGCTTTACTCATTTTAGTTCTCAGCTGAGTCTCTTTAAGGATTTGTAAAAATAGGCTCACAGAACAGAATAACTTCAGATTCCTACTCTGTCACGTCTTTATTCTTAAATGGCAGTAATTAGTATCCATTAGTGAATGTACTACAGTTCTGTTTAAATTGCTAGAATGTTTCTTACTGTTACATAGATCAGAAAAACTAAAAAGTATTCTGCATTATTATTCCCCCAAGTTATATTTTATTTTGTCTCCTTTCCTACTATAATTAGGAGTAGTCATGAATAAAATATTGCTGAAAATGAGTAAGGGAGATGAAACCAAACCATAAAACTTTATGAAGAATATAAATAAATTTAAAGATGTGGTGTTGTGATCATATTTTAGCTTTTGTATGAATACTTATAAGCCATATTTTTGATAGCCAGATAGGAAGAAGTATTTCAGCTCTTGATGGCCATCCCAGGAAATGAGTGTCTGTTTAGTCCATCAGAAAGTTTAGTTCAGGTTAATTCTCAGTGGAGATAGATGCATATCTGTCAAATAAAAGGTATGCTTGAACTAATCTAATGTTTTAGCAGCTGCATTTAATACAGATTTCATCCAGTGGGAAAACTACTGTACAGCTACCTAATCCTCTTTTCAAATTACACACTGAAGAAACAATAATGAAAACATCATTAACTGAAGTAGTGGGAACAGACATAAAAACAGTGTTGTAAAATGATACTTGATCATACCCTAGAAAAGCTCCTGTTTTCCCTTTCTCCTTTTTTAAGCTAGCATCAGAAATGATTTATTGGGTATAAAGGCCAACTCTGTAGATTTTTCTGCAGAACTACAGATTATTTGAGATGTAAGAATGACAGGGATCTCAAGAAGTCATCTGGTCCATATCCTTGCTCTAACACAGAGACAAGCATACCTGTCTTCCTGACAGATGCTTCTCTAGCCTGTTCTTGAAAATGTCCAGTGCTGAAAATTCCTCAACATCCCTAGATAGATTATTCCAGTTTTTAACTAACCGTATAGGTATAGTTTTAGTTATGTATTTAGTTATATAGCTACAGTTTTTGTCATGTTTAATCCAAATCTTTTTTGGTGCAAAGACCACCATTTCTGTTCGCACTTGCATGTACACCATGAACAATGGATTATCTTCAATTTAGGAAGATCCCTTTTTACATTTTGAAGCTATTTTTATGTCTTCCACCATTGCCTCTTTTCTAGATTGAACCTTGATTATTTTTGCTTTCCAGCTTTTCTAGTGAAATAATTACTCCCTCCCCACTGTCTTAGAAATAGTGTTGCTGTTTATATATCCAAGGAGAAATTGCTGTCTCTGCAGTGACATCAACATTAGAAATTCCTACACAACTTTCTTTTCAATTTTGTGCTTCAGATCATTTGCTGCTGTATAATAGCTCATCTTTTGGATCTCTGCCTAGATTAATTCCCATTTCAGATTACTACAGCTCCCCTGGCCTATTCTCTAGTTCTCACTTGCTTGGTGGAAGGTAGCACCCAGCAAACAACTCATATCCTTAATCCCATATTATATGAAGTACTGAAGAGGCAGTAGATGGGTGGGATGGGAGTTTACTCCTTTGTGAAGCTTTCTGGTCTTGTTAGGTAGAGACTTCTTGTGTATCTTTTTATGTAAAAGGATAGGAAAGTGGGAAAAGATAAGTTACGTATCATGTTCAAATAATAAGATTCTACTCTTGGCTGTTTGAGGTCTTGTAATGCTTTTGTGTTTGTTTATTTTACAGGTAGATAATGACAATTATAGAGCTCAATTTCTGAAGACAAACGATGATAGTAAAGCCTTAGAAATTTCTGATTTAAAAGCATTCACAAGGTATTCTGTAATCATCATTGCCTTTACGGGAGATGTTAATGCTGCACCCATTGAAGGCCAGGCTAGTTCTGCAGTAATTGTCTCCACTTTTGAAGCAGGTTTGTGTTTTTCTGTACTTAACATGAATCAAACTTTAAAGTTTTTCTTTTATCTGACAAGTAAATAACAGTTTTGAACACAGTGCACTTTTAATGCAGATTTATTCTCACAATAAATTCTTCTTTAATATTTAAAAGGTGTTTGTCAGAAAAAAGTGATGGTGGTAATAAATACTAATATTTACTCTTAATAGTGCAGAGATCCTAACTTGTTCCATCTAAAATGTGTATGTACAGAATACAGCCATCTAGATTCCTTCTATAGTCAATGAAGAGAGAGATCCTACCTATATTAGCATGTATACCTAAGATGCCTGTCTTAAGAAGAGATGAATCATCCCTTTGCGGGTGCCTGTTTCCCTTAATAGACTGTTGAGATCTCTTCACAACATCCTTAGTCTTGATGACAAATTTTTAAACATATAAAATTAGATTAGATGAATTCTATTGTTTATAATGTTTATAAACCTGTACTCATTTGTGGACATAATTTTTGCATTCTCATTGGAAGGAGGTTGATAGTGAATACCCACAGGGATCTGTGTTAGAGTCCGTTGCTCCAGAGACTCAAAACAAACTGGAGGAGGAAACAAATATTAAGGTGACATAACTTGTTCATGCTCTTAAGTTATTCAGAGAAGTAAATTTGAAAGATGAATGTGAGGAACTGTATAAAGACCTCATATAGTTTATGATAACATGTTAAATTCTAAGGTTTTCATGACCTGTTTATATCCCCAAAGGCTGATACAGTCTTTTACTAAGGAAAAACAAATGAAAATTAAATTAGGTGATCGTTAGGTCTGTTTTGTGAGCTACTTCAGCATCTTTTCTGGTAGCATTTCCTTTTATATGAAAGTGTGATACAATAGGAGGTGCAGTAATCTTAAAGAACAGTTATTTTTTTCATCTCATATGATCTCATCTGGTTTGTACAATCTAGTGTATAGGTAAGTATCTGAGCAGGTTAGAACTAATTTATATAGGCTTACTCCAGAGAAGCCTGAGTTAGCATTTGTTGGCTCAGGTAAAAAAAATGGAAGCTCTGACAACTGCATCTGAATCCTTGCCTGAGGGAATGTGTTTACCTACAGTTATTTGATATCCCTATTTAGAGGTGATGCTACATATTTGGCTGCTCAGGTAAAGCAAAGAAAGTGACAGCCTTTTCTTTCAGACAAAAGATCTTGGGAAAATGATTTATACTTTTGCTGTCTTGAGCATAAACTACTGGAATAAATGTTTGGCAAAAGGCTGTCTTTGGGAAAAGTATATGTTGTGATTGTGTGTTTCTTGGCTTCTGATAAATTTGTAGACAGAATCTGAAACACTTGTTTGACCTATTATGATTCTGAACATGTGTCTAGGCATCAGCTGATGGAAAGTCTTCTTTCCTTGAAGAGTTAGTTGTGATAAGCAGAGACTCTTAGGAGCATGGTGCCTTGGTCATAAGTTGGGAGGGAGCCTTGTGTTGACAGAGAGTTTTCAGAAAGGGTACTCAAGCCTGAAACTTGCCTCTTGCTTGTCAGTCCGTGCAAGGATTTGTTTACCTCAGGATGTATTTCAAGGCACAGTGATGCCTCAGGGCTTTCTGAATAAATGCTCAGAAGAAACTTTCCTGAGTAGAAACTACTGGGAGTTATTATGAGGTGGTCTTATTTAAGATAGATTTCTAATAATTATTTTTAATATTTGTGGTGTTAAATGCTATCATCAGGAATAGTGTGTATTTCATTAAATATATTTAGCTTTTTATTGTCTTTACAAATAATTACATAAGCGATAAATATTTGAAGTGTTGATTTAGTGAAAATAAAAAATCAATGATTTAATACTGATATCCAAATATAATAATTTATAGCCTTTCAGGTTTTACTCCAATGCTAATAGTAGTATTCTGTTGTGTAAGTGGATCATTAAATTGTTTATTTCAGTGCCGGAAGACCCCCCTAACAACATAACATTTCAGAAGATTCCAGATGAAGTAACAAAGTTCCAAGTAACATTTGTGCCGCCATCTGAACCAAATGGGAATATTCAGGTGTATCAAGCTATGGTCTACAATGAAGACAACCCTGCTGCCATCCAGATCCACAACCTTAGTGTCATTGATAAAACAGATCAGTCAGTCACTGCTGTGATAGAAGGGCTAAAAGGAGGACATACATATAATGTCAGCGTAAGAATTGATACTTTTTCTTGAGATTTTTTATTTGATATCAGTGAGAGACTAATCTGAATGGTGAATGCAGACCTAGGCCATATATGAGATTTTCATGCAAAGAATGTTAGCTAGGATGTGGAGAGGGAGAAGTCTGAGGAAAGAAGGGAACAAGGAAGAGGCTGGAGTGAGTGGGAACAGGAGACATCACCAGTGGTAGCCGTGTAAGCTGGCTGACCAGTTTAAGTACTGGTAAAGCACATCATCACAGGTGCAAAATTGTATCTGTGTCTTGGTTCTGGAGCTTGCATTGCACATTTGGCTTGGATGAAGGGTCTAGTTCTATAGAGGGAGCCTACTAGAAACATGTGCATGTAGTTATTTCAAATAATCAGAGATTAGGACATGAGGGAAGGAGAAATAACTGGTTTGTTTTCCCCTTCTTGTAAGAGTTACATTACAAAGGATAAAATATTACCATATTTAGGACTGTAAAGAAATATGGGATAAGTTCTAGCAAAGCGTGAATGGCATAAAAGGAGAGTTTCAGCATTCATTGTCCCTTCAAATATATCCAGATTGGCTAATTTGAAGCTAGTACAAGTACTCATTAAAACGAATGTTCTTTTTTTTTGAGGTATATGCAATTAATGGTGCTGGTGCAGGACCAAAAATTCAGCTGAAGATAACCATGGACATCAAAGGTATTTCTCGTAAAGTGCTCTTTAGCTGAGATCTCCATAAGTGCTGAAGAAAATGCTGTTCTACCTGTGAGCGCACATCTGTTTGCCTTTGTCCTTTCTTTAGAGGCTTCATAACCTAGGAACGGGAGCACATAGCTAATAACCTTGAACAGCAGTGCTCATTTTTGCTGCATATCACTGATCATTTGCTATTCATATCTGAATGATACTATAAGGATTTGTTTTGCACAATACAGCTATGTGCCTGAACAAAGTACTTGTAATGAAAAACAACTGAAAATAAAACTCTGTGGTATATCTTTGTTTAAAAACAGAACCACCACGGCCTAATAAGAAACCAGCACCAGTTTATGATACCAATGGGGCCTTACTTGTCACAGCTACGACGATTACTATCAGAATGCCAATATGTTATTACAGTGATGATCACGGTCCCATCAAGAAGATACAAGTTCTTGTTGCGGAAGCTGGAGGTAGAAGAATTTTCTATGTTTTCTTGAAAATTATTATCAGATTTTTTATTCTTTGTTTTCAGCTTGCTCATCTTTTCCTTTTTATAAATTGTATTGGGTGTCAGAAATTTCATGTTAGAAAATGGCAAACAAAATCTCTTTAGCTGTGGCAACAGTACTAAGAGAGAAGTATCTGCTTCCACAGTACCTGTGGGCTGGGTACTGGATTCTGGAAACACTTGCCAACAAAGTTATCCATGCTATTTGAAGCCACCATTATTATTCTGGCCCTGTTGCTATCACTGTATTTTCTTTATTTCTTATTTCCTTGAAAAAATACATTTTGCACTTGTGAAATGTAATTAATGTAATTATTTATTTTATAAAACTTTTCTGCAAGGTTTTTCTTCTGTTGCTATTAGTGTTGCCTGTAAAAGAATGCAGTCATGTGCAGTTGATATTTCCATTTCATAATGGGGGCAGAGGGATTTATATAAATCCCTTCTGTACACTGTGGGTTAGAATGTGTATTCCCTTTTAGGGACTGATGAACATTTACTCAAATGAACAGTGTCATGGTACTGCTTTGAGTAATTGCCTACCAATGTTAGTGGGAGTTTCACAATCAGACGTCATTTAGTCAGGCTTACTTTACCTAAAAAAAGACAAATTCCAGGTAGTTAACTCCCTTGTTTTGCTTAATTTCAAAGTATGGATGTAAAACATTCACATTCAGTGGTATAGATGCTCACAGTTTTTCTGAATGTCTTAGCACTAATCCTGGAGACATTTACTTCATAGCTACTGCTGTGAAGATTCCCTTGAACTGATAGGTATGCAAATACCACGTTAAGCAGTGAGTTGAAGATTTTTCTCTTATCAGAGCTGCTGGGTAGCGACCGCTTTTGAAAACCTAGTCATTTGGTTTATGAAACAATTTTTACTGTCTTTACATAAACACTTTCTACTGTCTTTGCTAGCCGCGCTCAGTTTCACAGTCAAGTAGCTTCGCCAAGTGCTATCCTCTACAGGCAGAGCTCATGTTTGAGACAGACTTTATCCCTGAAATTTCCTAGCTGTGATTCAGTTAACATATTTTGAGCTAGCAAAATAAGGTAGTGTGGATAATGAGGAAATTTGGGTTTCAATACAAATACAGATATAGCCTTAGTTGTGTGAATGGCACTTATTGCTTGCTAAGCCCTTAAAAAATTAATTATCTATTTGCCTTCTTTAATTACAATCTGTTTAGAATGTAAATTATTTCTGATGATTGTTTCTTTTCTTGACAATAGCTCAGCATGATGGGAATGTTACTAAGTGGTATGATGCCTACTTCAACAGACCAAGGCCATATTTTACAAATGAAGGGTTTCCAAACCCACCCTGTATGGAAGGAAAGGAAGGTCTGAGTGGTAAAGAAGAGATATATGTCATAGGTGCTGATACTGCATGTATGATACCAGGCAGTCAAGACAAAATATGCAATGGCCCACTGAAACCAAGAAAGCAGTACCTGTGAGTCCATTGTTTGTCTCTGTGTTTGTCCAAAATAAAGATTTAAATGAAATATATATTTATACAAACAGATAAGAAGTGTAGTTCAATTAAGAAAAGATGGAGCTTGAAGTGATCTTTGCATTTCTTAATTTAAAATTTTTTGGCTGAAATGTAAATATGGGAGACGATTTTTTTTTAATGATTCAAGTAACAAAAAAATCTTACTTGATCCCTAAATTAAACAAGACAAAATTCAAGATAAGTAACCCACTTTATATAGTTTGATTATACATTTAACATAGTGACACTGAGTCCTTGATGTCAGTCATAATGTCAGATTTGTAGGTGGATAATGATTCCAGGTTACATTTTGCTAAAACTGAAAAATAGTGTCTAGTTTCTAAATGAACTTCTACTTAAAAAAATACACATAAACTTTTGTTTCATTCGTTTTCTTGTTTTTATTTTACAGATTTAAGTTCAGAGCAACTAATGTTAAAGGACAGTTTACAGATTCTGACTATTCTGACCCTATCAAAACCTTAGGTAAGGCGAGTGTCATCTGTTAAAATATTTCTCTATTTCCAAGGAATCTGTTCAATTCCATCTTCCTTTTTTGGACTGGTTTCCTTGAAATAAATAATCTCTATTTTTGTTGGATCTAGCTTAACCAGAAGATTTGATGCCTGGTGAGGAAATACATACATTCCATTTTGTGTCCTTTAGTTAGAGGGTGTCATGGTGTCTTATGTGAGCCTGGACTGTTAAATGAGAGCACGATATTGACAATGTTCATTAGCAGAGATTCAGTTGTACCAATGAAAATACCATTTTGCCAGGATAGCTCATCTTGACTGGGTGAACTGTCAGAAGCTATACTGGTTGCTCAGTTTCCCTCTCTGTTGGATGTATTGGTTATCCCAGTGAATCTTGTGTAGAAGACCTCTCAGTTGCAGATCATTCCTTCTACTGGCAGCTCATCTGAGGCCATGACCCTCCGGCCCTTCAGGTTCAAGCAAACATGAAAGCATTTCATCTTTTAGTTACAGAGAAAGTTCATTTTAAGTTAATATTGTCTAATAGAACCCAGCTGGTTCTGATGTTATTGGCCAACAGGGCAGTTGTTACAGGGTCTCAAACCCAGCATAAGTTCTTCCATTACAGTGTTGATCCACCCCCAAAAGTGAGAATGAAGATTCTCTAAGCAGATCCCAGTAAAATCTATAAGTTCTTTTAATCTATTAGTAAGCCAAAACTTACTTACTTAAGCATTATCCCTGACTTTCTGAAAAGAGACCCAAGACAACTGGGTGAGTACGCAGAAGAATTTTCATGGGCACATATTTTTCATTTGGTACTCATCTTCTGTGATATGAGCTCTCTTATTCATCTAACCCATCTTAGAAATCTGTTATATGATCTGATACTGAAAATCCTGAAATGCTAACTCACAACCTGAATATTCTGAGAGGACCTCTTACTGTTTCTCTAGCCCTGAATGTTTTGGAAAAAACAACACAAAAGCTGTCTTTAAAAGTTTTGGTACTCTAAACCAATGAAACAAATAGCTTGACCAGTGAGGGAAAGACTGCATCAGGGAAAATAACTATACCTGAAATGACTCTGACTTTATCCAGTCCTCTGTGCACCTTTTTAACAGAAAACCCCTGAAAGGCTTAAAGAAATCATCAAAACAAAAAAAGAAATTTGTGACAGGCAGATACTATAATTCATGCACTTGTGTACTGTTATGGAAAACTTGTGAGACATTATCTTCTGGTATAGATCACAAAGAAGCTAGATCTGTCTGTATACGGAACAAAATATAACTGGAAAAAATAGCCATGATGAATTCTTCGGATATCCAGGGATCCTGATTCCCTTATTGATTTCAGTGCCTTCTGTGCTAATGTTTAACGTAAAGCACTGCCTTTAAAATGCGGTCTACAGCAAGCTCTTGTCTGGCCTTAACTTCTAAATTTCAGAGTCTATCCAACAAGAAACAAAATATAAACGGGACAAGTAACTAAAAGTTCCTTCTACACTTTCTTACAATAATGTTGTGAAATTAATATCTTACTCATATATCACTAGTGATGCAAATTGATACTAGTGATCTCTAGTGATACAATTGAGGGGCCTTGAAGGTACAGCACCTGCAATGCCGTTATCAACGTCATATTAGGCAAATGAAGGAAGTTAGATTCTTTAGGAAACATTTTCTCTTGAGACACATAACTTGAGGAACCTTATCCAAGTGGTTCCTTTATAGATCATACTTGGGCTATATGAACTTCGAACTTGCACTAGAAGCACAGCCTGGAAAGGATAACTGGAAAGATCAGTAGCTGTTAGATATCTCTGTGACCAATGGTTTCTATTCGTGTAACAACAGTATCTTGTTAGAAGAAATTTGTGCTGCCTGAAATCAGAATTACAATTTTATTATAAATCAATGATCCTCTTTTGTAATTATCATCTAAACTTGTGTTTTTCCAAGATGACATTTTCATTTTAGTAAATAAAACACTGATTTGAATTTTGGCAGAGGTGTTCATGACAGTTCAAAGACCTTACATATCTTATTTTTGTTTTGTAGTCTAACTATGGAATAGGTAGGTCTTTGATCTGGAAGACCAAGAAGCTTACCTTGTATCTGTGCAATTTAATATTGTATGTTAAATATGCTTGAAACAAAAAAAGCATGGAAAACCTGTAAGAGAGTTCTCTCTAACTGGCAGCCATCTGATGCTCTTGTTAAGCAATAGGAATTTTGCTGGGGAGGAACAGTGAAGAAGAAGCTCAATAGCATATGCAACTTCAATAATGATTTTTTAAATATAGTAAAGAATACATTTTAATATGGCCTACCCACTCAGCCATTCTTTGAGTACCACACTTTCCTCTTAAGCTGGAGAAGTGGGTTTTTTCCTTATACCTCATAACTGACATTGCAGAAATAATGTCCATACTACAAAGAAAGGTCAGGATTTTTCCATGACATTATTAAGATGTGGTAACAAACACTGTTTAAAATTGTAGTACATACAAGGCAGCTTATAAACTTTGTCATAAACTCTGATAGCTGGTTAAGCAAATCATTGTGAGGAACCTCGTAGTACAGTGTAAGTGTGGTCTTTCTTCACGTGGAATACAAAGCCTATGAGATAGAAAATATCAAAATGGGGTATCCATAAGACACCTTCTTATGCATAGATTCTACCTTGTGATATCATATTATTACAATTTGTTATCATCATGTATGGAGTTGCAGCTCCTCAGAATTATGCAGCATGATGTCAGGACTGCATGCTGATTTTATAATACCTATTTTTTCCTACTCTGTATGTGGATTCCTCTGTTTTGTCTCCATCCCCTTGCTCTTGATCATTTCTGCAGACATGTAGTACCTCCCAGTTGCTAAGAAGTGGGAGAAAATATGTTTCCTTATTCTTGGCAGGTCTTGGAGTATTCTGCCAGCTCTGGTTTATTTGATAACATTGGTAATGTTTGGACTGATCTTAACTGTAGGATTTAACATTCATTTCACTGTTTAGTGCAATATAGATAGAACTGTTGTAGAGGTTCCTCTGAAATTTTTCCTGTTCTTTTTACATGTGATTAACACTTGTACATTATAACAGAGATCAGTGGGTGGCAGGGAAATTTCCATTCCTTTCCCTTTTGCAACAGCATTTTAAATACCTGCTTTTCGTCTCTGTTGTCTTCCTCTAGCCTAAATTGTTCTTACATTGTAGCATCCAGCGTTGCACCTGAGGCTTTATGTTTATGCTGCACCTGAGGCTTTATGTTTATGCTGAACAGAGTTGAAGGATTATTTCAGTTGTTTTAGAAACTATACTTAATTCTCTGTATCACAAGATTATGTTCACCATTTCATACATGATATTGTTCATTTACATTGCTTGTGGTCTACAATAATCTCACACCTTCTTCTGAAAAATTGCTATCTACCTGCTGCTCACTAGCATGTGTTTGTGTAGCTGATTATTCCTGCCTACATGTAGAACCAGGCATCTCATCTTAAAAAATTGTATTGTATTGTTTTAAGACCATTTCTTTAGCTAAATCAGGATCTCTTTGAATTGTCAACATGTCCTCAGATGTACATGCAGTCCATATCATCTGCAGCATACTCTCTGATCCAAAAATCAGGGCCTTTTGAGAGAACTGAAGCCAAGACTTCTGTATTTTCCAGAGTGTCCTTGAGAGGATTTTGTCTCTTGAGTAGGGAAATCTCAGTTTCATATGGCAGGAAAGCAGCATATTTTTACTGTCTTCCCTGGAGGCCAGACAGAGACTAAGTTTTCTACACTGGATCAAAAAGTGTAGATGAAGAATACCAGCATAGGTGAAGAATACCAGCAGTAGTAATCCTTTCCTATTCTTGTTTCCACCACGTACCTAAGGAAAAAAAAACTGAGATTTTTGACATAGGGACAGGGTTACCAGGAGAGACAGAAAATTAAATGAGTCTCAGAAATACAGCACCAAAGGAGTCTTTGCTGGAAAAGAGGTCTAGAACTACTAATCTAAATGGATTATCTGTCTCTGAATGAGCTTTGATCCTCCTTGATCAGCTGTAAGGACTGATTAGAATACCAACACGTTTAAGTTTTTATCGTAAAGGCTTTAATGATAACTTTTGACTTGCTAATGGTTATTCCTGACAATATCACCAATTCCCACTTGAATAAATGGCATGAGTTAGTGGTGAGGCAGTGAGACAGAATAACCTAGGCAGTTCAGAGCGGGTCATTTTGTGGGTTCCTCCAGCACCTTGAGAAGAAGATCTCCAATCATTAGCATCTTTTATTGCTGTCTGCGAATGAGGGCTGTGAACCTGTGCACTGAAACAACATTTCGGTTGTGACCTTTTCCACCTTTGGAGTTTGATTATTCCTTGCTGTTAGAGTACTTGTCTATTCTTGGTTGGCTGCACTGAGGCTGAGCAGGAGCTCAGCTCAGACTAGTTTTATATAGTCTCAGACTGATGCTACTGCAGTGTAAACCTACCTTAACCTGTTTAGCATAGGTAAACCAGAAAAGCACCAGCGAACAGCTGCATGTATAGCCTTAGATATATATTATTAGCATTATAAATTACATAGGAAAAATGCTTAGGAACCTTTAAATAAATTGTTCCTGTTTTGGTCATTTTTCTTTTTGAGCAGCTCTTCCACTCATACAATGCAGTTGTATTGAGATGTTAGTGTCTGTCTCTCTCATCTCTATCTGATTCCTCCGTCTTAGAGATGTAAGCATGACAATGAAGCTATTAAATATTAGATTTCTGGGCCTAGTTTTACCCACTTTCTGTTGCAGGTGAAGGACTGTCAGAAAGAGCTGTGGAAGTTATACTTGCAGTTACTTTGTGTATACTATCAGTTGTTCTTCTGGTGGCTGCAGTCTATGCTTTTGCAAGGTGAGATTTAGGTAACCTTGCTGTACCTTGTTTGCAAACACTTAAAAATGTATTAATGAAGAAATGAAACAGTCTTATAGATGGAACCAGTCTATCATATCAAAATCTATTGCCCTTCTTTTTACGTAGAAACTTAGGAATGGGCTCACAAAGGCTAACTTTAGTGAGACTAATCTCCATAGATTAACAAGAAATACAAGCTTCTCCAGAGGGTGAATCAGAACAGAAACCTATCTTAGCCTTTCAGAGTCACCTCTCCATTGACTTGAGCATACAGATCAGTCTCAATTGGCTAAAGTTAGCTGGATGGCTAACCCTATTTGCTATCACCTTTGTGGGGAACAGGTACCTTTATATGAAGTCAATACCCTAAATTCTGTTTTCTGTCATACTACTAAATTAGCAAGTAAATACACTGTAGTCTTACATGTGAAAGAGAAATCGACATCTAATTCAAATTGTGAACAAAAGTCCATTTACAGAAGCAGGCTGGGTATTGCATAAATGATGTTAGTTTGCTCATTCACCAAAAGTTCTGTTCTTACTCAGCTGGATCATTAAGGCATTGCCAAAGAATTTATATAGGAAAACCAAAAGGCTAGATTCTTTTCATATGACTTTTAGACAACGAAACTGCTGGATTTGACTAAATTACACCATTGGAAGTGGGAGTAGAATAAAGGCCAGACAAGGATTTCTGGCAACCATTTTTCAATTTTAGCCTGTGTAATCAAAGTATTGATTTGTGTGTCCTTAATAAATCTTTTGCATATTTATTTTTTACTATAATTTTCTCTTTAGAATTCGGCAAAAGCAAAAAGAGGGGGGCACATACTCCCCACGAGATGCTGAAATTATTGACACTAAGTTCAAACTGGATCAGTTGATCACAGTGGCAGACCTGGAGCTGAAGGATGAGAGATTTACACGGTAAGCGTACTCCTTAGGCAAAACAGTAGTCCAAAGGGGCTGTAGCCATGACCTGTTTCTGACCTATGCTTGTTTGGAAGTGTTTGTGGTGTTCTTATTTACACAGGTCACTGAGATCCTCTTTCAAAGAATGACCTCCATCCTCAAGACACTTCTCACTAGCTTTTAGAAAATCACTTAATCTTCAGCTCTTTTTACATCAAGATAAAGATCTAAGTGCAAATCACTGTTTAATTGTGGTGGAGAAAAAGGGCTACATTTTTTTAAACATGCAGAATTTCTGAGTATTTTTGATACAGTGTTTTGTGTAGACTGCAAAGCTATGTAAGCATTTTGAAAGAGTCAGACACTTCAGAAATGCCTGTTAGCTAATTCAGCCACAAATCTATCATTGTTTAACTGACATTTAGAAAGTTTTTTTTTTTTTTTTTAAACAAAGGAATTTGCATAGCAGCTGGGCTTCTGTGGAGCTCAGCACACTGGCTCTCTTGACATCCACACCTTGAACGGTATATAGTAAGTCCAGGCTATTCATATTTTCTATGTGACAGAGAATCTTGTCACAGATATTTATCAGAAGGAAAACAGACTGTGTTCTTTCTGACTGCCATAAATATGGCTGTTATTCACCAAATAAATATAATGATGATTCTAAATAATATATGACATCCAGCAGAGTTAGAAACATTGGATGAACATTCTTTACCTACCTCTATTTTCCCTGCTGTGTCACAGATGAAACACTGTGGTAGGCAATCTCCTTAAAGATGAGAAGCCTAAAATAGGATTGCCCTGGCAGTCAGGCTTCCTACTGTTACAGGCTAGGAATAGCTGGAAGATGAAAGGTTGTAGCTGTTGACCTGTTTTGTTTGAGTGTGTATAAGTCTATGTGTGTGGCACAGAGTAAGCTGATTGCATGTATAAACCTGTTCAAAATAGTGCACACAGGAATGGCTGCTTGTAACAGATGAGAAAACATACTATGAATCATCTGGAAATCATTGACATAATGGATGTGGTATGTTCTGTGTGGGTCACATGTCATTCAAATAACATTGTTTAGTACCTGCTAATGGTAGTGGAATATGTTCTCTGGAGGCAGAACTGTGCCCTTGCATCATGATAACTGTAATTTGCATAAATGATCTTGATGGATCTTCAAATGGTATTGTTTCCATACTGTTAGCTGAGTAAGACTAGTACTCATTTTGTTTATATACTAAAGTGTTAATGGGTTTTACTTCCAGATACTCTTCATTTTTCTTTAGACGCAAGGAGATATTTGTCATCCAGTAAGTTTTTGTATTATTGAAGCAACATGGCGTGTTTTCCATTCTGCTCTCTTAACCTGTGTGCTACCATGCTATATTGAATGATATAGTTAACCAAAATGAAATATCAATCTTTGCAGCTATACCAATGACAAACAAACAGTGGTATTTGTCATCATGAAATCCTGTTTAAGTCCCTAGTGTTAAGGTACAACAGTTCCACAACTGTTTTAAAATAAATCAGAGCAATTTTTGCATGGAAATTATAACAAGTTATGATAATATAAGACTGATATATACATTCCATCCTTGAAGCAAATGTAATGTGAATGAGACATAAGAAACATGCTGTATACTTTCCTTTGGGAGTTAGAATGTATGCATTCAAGAGAAGTTCTCTTATTTTCTCAACTGCCTTTTGTACTCAATATGCTACAGCTGTTTTGTACTTACACCATTACAAGCTCAGCAACATACTCAGGTGGTCAAATCCTGTATCAGTCTGAAGAGTACATTCTGCCTCTTTCCTTTCTAAATCACGTGCAGTTTGGATTTGTACAGTCTCAAACTCTACAGGGTAATTACAAAGTATAATATTTCATACTTATGTGCACTTCATTATGTGATTTATGCACAGCAAGGCCTTTACTGAACAGTGCTTCAGCAGTTTTAGTTACATCACCCCTTATTTTAGTGAATCAGTTTCACATTTTTGGCTTACAGTTTGCCATATCCTTCCATCTGTATTTTTCTCTCTTTCCTTCTTCCATTCCAGTTACAGCTACTAGCAAAGATTCTGGTCTTAGGCCATTCTTGTAAGTTGTAGGATGCAGCTGCTAATTTTTTTTTTTTGTTGTTGTTTTTTCAAACAATAGCTGCAGTGGAGCTACAGCAGGGTCCTTGCTCAGGTCCTTTGTTGGACATTATGACAAACTGTGGAAGTTTGAAGTGTGGGGACTGAATGAGAGCTCCTCAGGACAAGACTTATGCCATCTTTTCTATTAGAAATCAATCAACAACTAGATGACTTAGGTATAGTAATGAAAGGACAAGATATCCTTGCTCTGCTCAAAGCTTTTGAGTTTATTAGGAATTTTTCTTAAGTTTTAAAGAATGTTTCAGTATATGTAACATTCTGTTCTGGTAATGTCAGTAGCTTATTGCCAAAAGAGAGATTTTAAGGAACTCTAATGCTGTCTTTCATACAGATAAATCCTTCCTGATAGGGAGGAATTGTATCAAGAAGTTGGCAAAAGGATGGCAGTATGCATCATGGCAGTTTACTGCAAACCCAGATGTCTAAAATGTTTTTGCTACTTGTTTGCAGACTTCCACAGTTATGCCAAAAAAGAACTTTGTTGCATTCAGGGTTTAGGTACCCAGAAGTCAATCAGTTTCAGGTCATGCATTTTTCTTATCCTTCATGAGTTGGCCGCATTTAGTCAGCTGTCTCAGCTGTGTTTGAAAGCTTCCTGGGGTGCAGAATGCCAGTTTCAATTCATGGCATCCCATAAGTTTATCAGAAAAAAATAGACTGACATATTCTTTTTCCAGGCTATCTTGTTTGTAATTTTTGGTTAGGACTTAATGAGCTGAAATTATTTTAATTGTCCAACTAAATATGTTTTCTACCCTATAATAAAGATAAAAAGATAAAAGACCAGTATAGATATTTTCTGCAGCTACTAATCATCCCATTCAGAGCTCATTTGAAGGAGATGCTTTGGAAACCAAGTGTTTTGCCATTTCTCAGCTGGTATATTATATATCATTTTAGCTACTATAAATCAGTAAAGGCATGGACCTGAGGCTGACACAGTTCATCCACAGAGCTAAGATCCTCTAACCTGTTCCCTGAGATCTTTCTTGACTGTCTTTCCCTCTATTACCCAGACATTCTCTCATATTTAGGGGATCATGCCCTATGATCTGGGCTCATGCTCTTGGAAACTTTGTACTGCTGGGACCACATAATAAGTAGGAAGGAGTAGAAGAAAATTTTCCTTTTCTGTAAGAATAAGACTTCAGAAATAGCTTTTTTTCATTCTCAACATATCAAAAATTCAAAAGCTTGAAAATTTTAATGAACCAGAACTCAGTAGAAATTTAATATATTTAAATGGAAACATTTTATTTCATACATTTTTATAACTGTTTCTTTAGTATGAATTAGGTTTCATTACTAAATGGAAAGTCAGTTTAAATAGAAAAAATATCAAATTTAAAAATGCCAAACATCCCATTTTGCCAATTTTGAAACTTTTTTTTGAGACAACATTTTTTAAAATTGGGAAACTCATGGCAAATCACAGTCCCTGAAATAATTTTTGAAAGAATGTCATCAGGAAAAAAAATTACTTGAAAAACATCAGTCTCTGAAAATAACTAATACTGGCTGATTCACATATGCCATCTCCCAGAAAGCTTTTGTGAGGCAAATAATTAATGAGACCTAGCTTCAGAAGGCATTCAGGGATTTATGTTCTACCAAATTCAGTGGAAAATGAGATCTGCTTTATGAATCTAAAATGCAGACTTTGAATGTTTAAGAAATACATTGGTTTCCATGATGATGGGGATGATATGAGACAGGCAATAATATAAAAAATAAAACTATGTTTTAAACATACAGCCTATCAGTCTTGACTGGATTAAACATCAGTTCACAAAGCACACTAACTATACATGTACTGGGGCCTCTCATCACTTATTTTTTGTAACTTGTCCACAGTGTTCAACAGTCCACTGTTCAAGACAAACACTTATCTGCTGTGAATGGATTCTGTCAAAAACTTTTCAGTGCCTACGTAGTTAGTGACAAATCACTCTTCCTTGTTCCAGATGTTTACCTGACAGAGATCTTACCTGACACCCTATTTTCACAGTGGTTTCTGCTGCAAGGATAAAGCCATCTACATCCCTGTTTCTTAAAACTTTCCTTCAGAAGTTACACCTTGTAATGGATGCTCTGAGGCTTTTGTTTCATTCCCTTTAAAAGAGTTTGTCAGGCAAGTGAAGAAAACAGATCTAGAAGAAATATTCCTTAAGTACAGACCCTGTAACCCTTGCAAGTACCAGACATTTAGAGGTCTTCATGGAAAAAGTATTGTATATTAAATTATTGTCTCGTCTCACCCTTCCTGTATATTCTACATTCAGTAGGTGTCTGTGCTTGAGACAACACTTCTGCACACACATTACTTTTCCTAGGCCAGCCTGCATGGCTCTTGCCTTACCTTTTTCTTCAACAAGTTTCCCTTCAGGAATCAGCTATCACTAATAGACTCCCTGAGCTTTGTATCCCAAGAGTACAAGGCTTAAGACTGTATATATCCTAGTACAATGGAAGAAATGAAAATGTGTTCTCTTTCCATAGCCCTTGAACATTCAGGAGGGGTTAAGCTCCGTATTGCTTTCAATTAACTTGCTAAAAATTAGTTCTTCCCTTGTTCCTAGCAAGTGTCAATGGTGATTCTGAGTTAAGCCTTTTGCCTACATACTCATTTCTGTTGCTTTTCATTTGGAAGAAGTTTTAATTCCCTGTGGATTTCAGATGATTGACCCAGAGAGAAAGCTGAGTCTGTGTGACAATATGGTCTTCAGTTACCACTGCCAACACAAATAAATGGCTTCTTTCTAGCTCTATCATAAGTAATCTGAGTGGGATTCAGATTTTTGATAGACTTCAAAAAAATCCCATACATGAAACAATACACTGTTTAAAAAGCAAATCAGATTTAAAGCAGTAAAGCATTCTTTATCTTAGATAATGTTTTTCTTTCCTGGTTTCAAAGTCAGAGCAAATGGGAATCTTGAACTGTCCAGTTGAAATAGGGAAATTTGCAACTTCATAGTTTGATTTTAAACTATGTTCATCAAGATATAGCAATATCTATATCTTTATGTTTTATACAGAAGACTGGCAAACATGGAGAACAAAATTACTGGTGGACCAGCATTTGTTCATTAATGAAATGCTTTAAGATTATTGCTACATATTTCATTCTCAAGATACTGAGAAAAATATGCTCGTTTTTGAAGCCTGATGCTGACGTTGAGCATAGCTGTCTTTTGCAAGCCAGTAGCGAGCGCACAGTTCAATCCTTCTAAAGATTCTTACACAGCAAAGCCAACATCTTTGCCACAGTCTTTGAGTTAGATATTAACTTACATGTAAGCATTTAGATTAAATTCTTATTTTCTAAGCTGCCAAGCCACCGTAATATGCACTTGCTACCAACAGAAGTGTGAGAATTCAGGAGTTCTAAAAATCAAGTTCTTCATTTCGTTATCCATATATAGATTGAAGTGTCAAACTATAGGTGCCTTATTTCTTTAAAAATGTTCAGTGCTTATGAAAGGTAACATAAGATTATGTCTTAAAAAGAAGTCACCTGTTAATAATATTAAAAATGCACTAGAAAGCACCATATGTAGGACTGACTGTTTAGTTCATTTTCTGTGCTTTTTCAGCACTTCACTTCCCTGCTTTGAACGAAAATAAAAATGGAAATATTACTGTGTAAGTTTGCGTTAAAGGTGCTGCTTGTCTCTAAGTTCTTTGCTGTTGGATCTGTGTACCTTCAGCACTGAAGCACTATATGGCATATTCAGGTTGCTTATGTGCAGTATAGATGTAATTTTTATTCCCTAATGACGGAACTACAGTGCAGTAAGCCTCTAATTGCTGTCACTTCCAGAGGATTAAAACCAACGGTATCCCCCAAATTACTAGGAGATCAAATGGGAGATGACTTTTATTCTATTGTTATGGTGAAGATAGGCTAATTATAAGGAAAAACAGGTGTTTTTTTCTTTGCAGTGCCTGATTAGTGTTTTGTCCTGAAAAAGTCCTATGGAAAATAGTATTTTCTGCTCAAAGGCAAATGTATTTGTGCTCAGTACAGTTAGTTAGAATACTTTCTCCTTGAGAAAACTTGAGCTCTTTAATGTTGCCAGTGTTACTAGAAGGTAGTTTTATCTGCCAGGTAACACAAGCAACATAAGTGATACAAGAAGCACTAGCTAAATTTCTAAATATTCTCCATTAATAAAGAGTTTCATGCTTTGGCTTTTGTATTTCCCTCTTATTTTCTTTTTCAGTCTAAAGCTTTTCTTCAGTTGTCCAAGTGAGCATTTTGAGTATGAGCCTTTTTATGTGAATCCTTAAATTTCTTTTTACTTTAGTGAGACTAACCCAAGTCTTTTGTAGCCAATTCACTTTATTTGAAGAAAATTGTCATAACAAAGTATGTACCACAAAGGCATCTTTAGTAGCTTTGAAATTAACTTCTCTGATGCTTAATAATAAATTGTTCAAAAATTGTATTGATCACATTTTATTCTCTAGTTTATATTTTAAATATTTATTAATAACTTCATAAAACCAAGTATTTTTAAAGCAAATTATTGTCTTTCCTACTAAAATTACAGCAGTAGTAGATGTTTATATTTGTACTATAGAATAGTTTCTGTAACATTTGTTTGTAAACATGTATGATTTTTGGAGAGATACGTGTAAAAGGTATACTTAGAGCTTTTCTGAAGGGACAAGTTATCTTTTAAAATGTATTATTTCAAACTTTTTGTCTTGGTCTTTTAGACAAGCTCTGGGAGACTGAGGGCCTGAAATTGGGCTTCTAAATCCGTAATGTTGAGACATTCTGGGAAAGGATTCAGAGGTGCTGTTGATGACCAGGTTTCAAGGCCATCTGAAAGTTCCCCACCAATGGATCTTAGGTTGCAGATCCTCATGAAACCTGCTGTGGGATCAGATTAAAGATTTAATGTGTAGCACAGTTTTCAAAATCGTTATGGACCAGAAACATAACTGAAGTTAGGCCAGTATGTAAAAATGGAGATTAAAAACAGGCACTCATTTTTAAAATCTTGGTCCCAGCTGTTTGGCTTCTGTAACGCCTCCATTAGTTTTAAAAACATCCTGAGCAACCACAAGTCGTATGTGCTAAGTAGGTTTCTGGAGCTTTCCAGAATTACTGGATGCCCTGGGATACAAGATCATTTGGAACCCAAATCTTTAGCCATGCTACCTAGATTGAGCATTGAAAATAAAATTTATCTCACCCAGCTTCATGCACATGAAATTCAGCAAGTCATCCTAAGCTCACTGGGCACAAATAGTCACATTAATGGCATGATTCATCTGTGACTTATTTTAGATATCCGCTTGAGATGAGATGAAATCACATCTATTTCTCTTCATTGATTATAAAAGGAATCTAGAGTGCTTAGCTCAGGTGTCAGCATTCAGTCAGCTGAAACCCATCCTGATCTCTGAAACTGCCCTTAGAAGAATGACACTGAGTGCATAGTGTATAATGAAGTGTGTCAATGGACATTAAGTGATGTGCTGGAGGTGTGGATTTCCCCAGCCCATATGAGTCCAGAACATTGTAAAATGATCTGAAGAGAATCATAGAAACTGTTGCTACAATATCTATCAGTTCATGAGTTAAAAACTAAGCAAGACAATCACACAAGATATCTGAAGTACTATTGTATTTGAATCCATTAGAGAAATAAATCTGGTTCCAACTTAAATTTTTCATATAAAACCTATCAACATGCACTTTATTGGTTAACTCACAGCTTGCTACATTTAACAAAAATCTCTGTTGCAGGTTACTTAGTTATAGAAAATCCATCAAGTAAGTTGATTAAAAATTTTTATATTGTGGTCACTGGTGAGTCTTAATGTGTGGTTCCCTCTTCTATGTTTATTAGAAAAAACTCCAAGCCGCGTATAAATCATAAAAGCATGACTAATTGCATGGTAACTGGAGAAATGCCTTCTCTCTCTCTGGGGTGAAGCCTGCATGTCTGTGTTTTAGCTTGGGAAGTAATATAGGGATATTTAAACTCCTTGGGGTTTAAAAACCATGTCATTATGAGAATGAGGTCACTGCAATATTTTATATGTCTAAAGCCTTGCAATGTATAAAATGTTTTCTGTGCGACAAAGAAGAATTATGTACTTCAGAATGCAATGATAACTTTACAAAACTTCCATTAATGTTGAAACCTTGCATTGTAGTGCTGTTGCCTAAAAAAAAAAAAAAAAATCCTACCCAGCAGTACTGTTAACACTAGCAACTTAAAAATTTGATGAGGAGAAACAATAGAGGGAGAAAATGCTTTTATTTTTATGTGATCAAAAATAAATCAAATAAGCATGCTATAAGCAATTTATAATTTTCTGTTCATAAATATCCATTGCTATTTAACTGGAAAATATTGTTTGATAAAGAACTGTAGTTAAATAAAAATTAGAAGCAATGACAAAAAAATCCCCCATAGGTTTCTAATTCCTCTGTCATTACTTTCAGGCCAATAAGCAAGAAATCCTTCCTACAACATGTTGAAGAGCTTTGCACAAACAACAACCTAAAGTTTCAAGAAGAATTTTCGGTATGTTGCTAGCAGTTGTCACAACATCGCAAGACCTTCAGTCGTTTCATGTTTCACATTTCATGTCCATTTTAAGCAGGCAAGGCCGTGGAGGACTCTGGCCTTGATAATCAATACCCAATTACCAGGTTGATTGTTTAGAAAGTAATATTACACTGATTTGGATTGTGCAGTCTACAGTGCAACCTGATCAGAATTATTCACCTAAGTGTCAGCAAAAGGTGATCTTCTCTAGACTCCCATCTTTGCAAGAACCCCATAATATTTAAATGTTTTTACATATATAGTGATGCATATGTAGTTCAATTGAGAATAGTTTATTTAGAAATACTTTGTCTACATCTACACAAATATATTTAATTGCTTTAAATAAGCTCATTTTCCTGAGTGATGATGACCCCAAAAACACAGCTGGCATTTATTTGGCAAAATGGTCAAGCCCTAGTTGTATTGCCATGGACTTCGGGAGTGTTTTTCTTTCGTAAGCTTCAGTAGGGACAGTGTAAAGTTTATGCATAGTAGTTTCACGCCTTTACAAATAATAGGTCATACCCATCTTGCTCTTGAGAATAGTCTCCATCTTCTTATGTGAATAGATCAACTTAGCAAGCCTGTGCTTCTTTCTTAAAAGCCACCAGCTTTCAAAATATACATGACATTTATATAATGCATATATAATTTCAAATTTAAACCTCAAAGTTTTCACTGTTTTTGTTAAGTAGCATTTTTATTGTTATCATATTTTTTCTCAACAATCTCTGCTCTTATTGTTGTTTCAGAACCTTTATCATCATCATCGTCATCATTTTTAACACTTAGAGTCATATGCTTTCACAAAAATAATTTGTCAGTCTCCAGTGCCTTTATTATTTTGGATTTATAGATTTACCATAAATTGGTTAGCATTTGGATTAGCAAAACTGAAGACTCAACAGTTGGCTTTTCTTCTGCTAGATTATAATATTTCAGTCTCTAAGGAAAAACCAACAAAAGTGTGAAAAGATTAATGGTATTTCCTACAGCTTTTTGGTTATGCTCTTTAAATAGAATTGGTCTGGATTTAATAATAAAAAGCACCATAAAATTCTCTGAGCAATAAAGTAAGGAGAACTATTTTTTTCCAAGAGTAGAAGTGTTATTTCACTTGAACAAGAGTGATTATAATTATATTATGCATGACTGAACAGATGAAAAGCTTTACTAGCAATAACATTTTCACATATTAATGTTCATCACTGGAAAATTTCTACTATTACTTTTTTTAGGTGTGAACCACATTGGGATAAACATTACAGCATTGTAATGCCTTAAAACTTAAAACTAATAACAGTATTTTATCAAGTAGAAATGTTGGCAATCCATTTGAAAGTTAGACAAATACAAGTAGCTGAAATCTCATTTAGCTAAAATTATGTAGTCAGTTTATAATCAACAGCTTTGCTAGCATAGATGCAGCTCCCTCCATTTCAGCTAGTCTTGGAATCCAGGGACATTCCTGGGCATATTTAGTTTACTGGACTGACATAGCTGCAGTGCCTAGAGATCTCCAGAGTCTGATCTCAGTCCATGTGTGATCTCAGTCCGTGTCTGATCTCAGTCCGCGTGTGCAAGTGGGCTTGTGCGTCAACATGATGAGAAGAGAATCTGGATCTGAGAATGGATCTGGATCCATGGCTGATCAGAAAAGACAAGTCTAAAGAAACAGTAGGGAGCCACAGTAACTGATGTTGGGTACCACCTAGCTGATCTTCAAACTTCCAGCTTTTTCGGAGATACTATCTTTTAATGCCTTTGGGAAATCAAGTTTCCTAGTAACTGGTAAATCTCTGAAACAGAAATACTTCTATCAGAGTTTTATAATACATTTTGTAAGCACTAATAAAAAAGCAAAATACTTCCAGATGTCACCACAGTACCATGAAGTTCTACGGTAAACTTAATGCAAATGAATTATTTAAAAGGTTCATGAGTCTGCAAAGAAATACAGTTTCTGCAACAAATTGTTATTGAATCTGGGAATTCAAATAGTCTTTCTCCAATTCTGAAAATAACCATTTAGACTGAAATCCATACTGATGCAGAGAACTGGTACAAGACCTTTAAGCACTCCTTCAGATATGGGAGCATCATTACAACAACAACACAGTCTGCTTCTGTATTTCCTCTTGACTACAGAGTACTGTACAACAGTACTACTTCTGTACTAATTAACTGGCAAGCTTAGACTCACAGGAATGAGGCAAATGAGGCAAGTTAAAGTTCACAGGCCATGCATGTGATATGGTCTGCCATGACCCATACACGTACAAAATGCCACAGACATTTTATCAAATTTCTTCCTCCCTGCAAAATCCAATGACAGAAATTCTGTGAGAGAGTTTCAGCTTTCTGAATAGGGGGAATTTTAACTTCTCCATCCTTGGCTATGTTTTACTGTTCTTATCAAATCCTGACAGGAATTCATAGAAGTCACTCCACTCTGTCAGAGAACAGGGATCTTTCTCTAGGTTCAGTCATAGGATTGGGGCCTTACTTCTTTAATAGAGTATTGAGAAAAAAGAGAGGAGCAGCTGAACAGGTAGAAAAAATTTGCTCTAAGTATGGCAGAGGTTGATTCAAAGACAAGATTCTAAAATAATAAGTACATTACTTTAAAATATTTAATTTTCTATAGTATGTTACAGTCTTTTGTTTAGCTTTATATTTACTTCAAATCTATTGACCATATTGTTTAGTTCTTTAACATACTGATATAATTTGAATAGTGTCAGCCATTCATTTATAAGGCGTTTTTAATTCAGAAATTTTCCTTTCAGAAGAAGGGGGTAAAATCAGAGACTTTTCATCCCTGGAAAACCATAGATAGTGAAAGAGATTTTGAAGGGCATGGATGGGAACTAGTCCCTTGTTAATTTTCAAAGTGAGATGAGTGTCTAATTTTTCTCTGCAATTCTTCCCCTAATTCTTTCCCGCAGGAAATATGTGTCAGAGCTAGGAAGGTCTCTTGACTTAAAGTCCTTTGCTTTCATCATGAAACCATCTTTCTCTTCCTGTTGAAAAGCACTTGCAGCTATACTATCAAGGATACAATTATAAAAGCAAAGTAGTCCTAATGCTTCAGGCCCTGGACTTTTTGTCAACTGGTGATAAAAAAAAATTTCCCAGGGGATAATATTGCACATGATACAGTTCAAGGGTTTTGAGCTCTCATCTGTATGTCAGGCATTTGCCATTGTAGGAAATAGGATATCAGATTAGATGGATTACTGATTTGGTTCATTATGTCAATTTTTAAATTATCACATTTTGTTAATGCTTATATTGAAAAGATGGTGTTCTTAATATCTGAACCCATCAAAATCCATCAAATACAACTGACAAAATATTTGAATTAAGAATGAAAGAAGAATCACTGGAATAAAAAACACATGCTTTTTCCATTATTCATGACCTCTTTTATTTATTTATTTTTTTTGTTTTGCTAATATTTGCTCATTAAATTTTATTTCTCGAAAGGAAACTGTCTCAAGTACTTGGGCAAAAGAGCACTTGAAAATAATTAACATTGAATCTGATTGTAGGGCTGTCTGCCCTACATTTGGAACTAGCCCATGTAGAGATTAGTCAGTAAGATTAAAAGACAAAGTGGAGTGGATTACATAGCAAAAATGCAAAATTTTGTTTATACAGATTCAAAGCGATGGGCAGATCTCATTTGTATCTTAGTTAAAAGTTGAAAGAAACTTGCATGTAACATTTATCGAATGAGGAAAATTATTATTAAAGTTAGTCTAGTTCTTGATAACACAGGAACAGAACAAATTGGCTAAATTCTGGCTTCTTTAAGAGTTTTCTATTCTTTCATCCCTGTTGTGAGATCATCACGTTAATAAGTTGCCTCCATTAACAAGTCATGAAATTGTTTCCACTGTTTTACTCAGCTTGGGAAATTATACATATTTATGTATACACCCCCCCCATCAAATAAATTCCTCAATATGAATGATTTAGCCATCTCTGACCTTGAGTGATAGAACTAATGACCAGTTATGAAAGTGTGGTCCAACCAAAAATAACTCTTCCCACCCCTTTCAGACACAGTCCCGTGAACAGTAACTGATTGCCAGTTGTCTCGACTTGATTAAATGCTCATCAGTTCTCATGCTGTGGCAAGAGCTCTCCCAAGCTCCAGGAGTTAGGAAAAGGCATTATTCAGAAATAAGGCTGAGTCAGTAGGACATGGTTACCACATATGCGACTTCATGAAAAGATGAGGGAAAAAAACACAAAAGGTGACAGGCTGACTTTATCCAGACTTTTAAGGTGAAAGTTCATGTAAGCTTTAACTGTTCAACTTGACAGCATTTTCTGCAGTGCTGCATCTGACATTGCTGATGTAACTAGGGTTGACAGTGAGGTGAAATGCTTCTGTAATGCTTCCAGCTGTTCTTAGAAATGCAGTGTGCTGCAGAACTAAAAGAGCCTTCCTCTTACTGGGGTGATTGTCTCAGGGGAAATTGCTATTGATCCATTTTTGGTGTTTACTGCTGGTAAAATGCAAAGGTTTGCTAACAAGCAATTATTCCTTTACAGGAGCTTCCCAAGTTTCTTGAAGACCTTGCTTCAACAGATGCTGATCTGCCTTGGAACAGGTCTAAGAATCGTTTCGCAAACATAAAGCCGTGTATGTGTGTTTACTAATCAACTCCTCCATTTTGCTCTCTACCTACGATAGTACAGCATATATTTGGAATGCAACTGTATTTTTGCTTGATCTGTCTTTGATATGTTAATGCAATGATGTCCACATTATGAAATTCTGAATTTCTGTCAAGCAGTCTATGTTTTTGTTTTCATTTTTGCTTTTTTTTTTTTTAAGAAAGTAACTTTTAAGGAAAGTTGCTTTCAACTTGCTCTCACAGGCTTTATAATGCAAGTGCAAGAAACCGTAGCCTGACTAGTTTCTTAGCTTTGTAATTCAACCCATGTAGCAAACTCTTTAATATTCTTCCTGTTTTCTCCCTTTAGTGAGAAGTAGATTTTTTAAACATATAAAATCTACATGTTTGTACATTCAGCTACCCCAGAAGCCTGGGTATGCTTTCTTGTGGATACGTGTAAATGTGCTGCAAGGGTTCCATAGAAGATCAGAGTGAGTGTATGATAATTTATAAGCCAAGGCTAGATTTTATCACAGGAGACAGCAGTCTGTCTCTCTGTACTCAACACTGCTTCATTTTTCAGTTAATAAGACAAGAAATGTCATTATTATTTTAAGCATTAGCTGTGATGTGAGATGGAGAGCATGGCATTCCTTGGTTAATAATGCTATGTTTTGTGCTATTAACTTTTCAGAACAGCTGCTTCTGTTATCTACTACTTTTGCTTTTACACATATTCTAAATTACAGTCACTAAAAATTCATATTCATTGCACACAATAAAATATAGACAGATGAGTTTCATAAATCGTTAACTTTGTATTCTCATTTTTTTTAATCAAGTTGAGGACCAACCATCAACATTTGGAATGTTTGGTTTCAGCATTTACTTATTCACCTATGACATCTTTCCTGTTTTTCATCATTTCTACATACTCACTGTGGGCCCAAATCAGAAACTCTCACTCATTTTTTATTTAGTCTTCTTTTAACCAAACTTTTCTGTAATAATGAGTTTACCTTATATAAAGGAGAATTTTTAAAGTGCCAAGATCCGGCTCAATTCTATGACCTAGACACCAAGTATATAGGAAAGATTGTCAATCTCCTCATCCTGCTGTCTGATTCATATGGAGGTTGCCTGTGCTAAAGCAGCATCCTTTAAAGAAAACTGGTTACTGTTAGGCACAAGATCCTCCCATACACATCAAATTTGAGGTTTGGGGGCATTCACCATTTTAATAAAAAAGAATTATATTAAAATATATCTGGGACATTAAAGGATGACTGTACAATAATAGACATTGATTAAATAATCACTGTAAATAGTGTTCTACTATGTCAAGTGTTCTTGGATTAACAACACTAAGATTATTTTTGAATTCTTAGCACTCCAGGGATATTTGTTACATGTGTCTGTGATTTTTAAATAAACTTTTTAGTTAACTAGACTTTAATTCCATGATAGATAACAACAACAGAGTAAAACTGATGCCTGATGCTGGTATTCCCGGATCTGACTACATTAATGCCAGCTATGTATCTGTAAGTAGAAAGTCTCCCACATTTTTACTATTTTTATTTTCTTGTACAAGAGAGAGTCAAAAAAAAAAAGAACTTGCAATAAGAATGGGATTCTAATTTTTTGTTCATTACAGCTCCTGTTGCTATGGTGTTGTTCAGGTGATTGTGTGGCATTGAGCATGACCAGTTAAAAAATATAAAGTCTCCCATTTTCATTGTTGGGCAATGATTTTCGGTAATAATCAAAACTGTGCCCAGCAAATTACTTTACATAAATTTGCCTCCCACTGCTATCATGAAAGACAATTTTGGAACTTCCACTGAGGTCAACTGTTTAGAGGCAGGCATTATTTTGTCTCTTGATTCGGCAGCTGGAGCTATTGTATACAAAAAGAACAATGTAAAGATAACTGAACTGAACAGTTTCATAACAAGGGCTAACAATTTGGATGGGAGGGGGGTTGTATGCCCTTATTATTGTATGAAAGTTATGTTGGAGGAAAATGTAAATGTGCTTCTTGAAGAAGCAGCCAATATGCTATTTCTCAACCTCGGCTTTCTTCCTAAATCTTCCATTTTCTAATTGTGTTCTCAATAAATTCTTTCATCTATATTTTTCTGTCTCTAGTCTTGCCTATCTTGTTTTTGTCCTGTTGAAGCTCAAAATATTACTCATATTAAAATTACGCGTTTATTTCATTGTAGCAGTGACTAGTGGTCTGAAGTGAGGTCAAGACCCCATTTGCACACAGCACTGAAAAAACACACAGCAAGACATGCAGACTGTAGTTTAAATAGATGATACAATGGCTAGTAGAAATAAAGAGTTATTTTTCAAATAACTGAAATACTTGTTCACAGGGAATCAGCAGCAGAGCTGAGAATGGGTGTCTTATCTCAACAGTGTCTTCCTTTCCCTTTAGCAAAAGTTACTTATTCCCTGTGTGTGGAATTTCCTGATTCTGACACGTAGCTGAAAAGAATAGCCATGCCACGTTGGTACATGGCTCTGGGACTATATACAGAACTGTTGAGAAGGTGACCAGATAGCTTGGAGCATGGCCTAGCCTTTACCCTGCCTCTCTCTAACTAACATGCCAAGGCTTAGAAACAGAGCACTAACAGCAACTTCCAAAAAGCCTATAGCAAGAACCACAGCTGCAGAGTGTTCCTTGCTGAGATTTTGTGTGTTTTTACCACATATAGGCATCTCGCTTTTGGTCACCATTCATCAGTGAGTGGACAGCTGTAATGTTACCATTGCTCTGGGCTAAAGCTTTGACCTTTGAATGCTCTCATTCTATATATTTGTGGATGTTTAAATATATAAATGCATATAGCTGTAAATATACAAAGTGCATGCACGTGTGTGCTTGTGTGCATGTGTATGTGTATGTGTGTGTGTGTGAGCAACTCAGCTGTGAGCCTTGTATCCTTGAATTACAGTTCTTCACCTCACTCTTAAAGTAGGGAGGATTAACATAGTTTCCCACTGCCACCTATTTTGTATATTATAGATTAAATAACTAACAGGCAGCTGTGAATTATAGGGCTGTAATTCCAACAAGGAGCTTTGGTGGTGCTATAAACCACTGTGGCAGCTTTTTGGAGCAACAAGCAGAGTTCTGTGATACCACAGACTGCCAGCTCTACAGAATAAAGTCATTTTTATTATTGCTATTGTTACTTTCAGTCTTGTATAGTGCTTAGAGTTCTACAGGGTACATTTAGTTTCCTTAAGAAAATACAGATCCGTGAGAACACATGTTCTGACAGCATTTACAGGTTTTTTTCAACAAAATCCCTTCTCTCCAAGTTTTACATCAATTTATAATATAAAATTATTATTAAACAGAAGAAGCCAACACTGAAAAAAAGTCAACCCTATAGGAGGCTTCTCAAAGACCTTCTGTCAGAGATCATTTGCTTGAGTAAGTTCCATCCCTAATTTACAGCAGATCCCTGAGGATCACTGGAACAACAAGGTCATCAGTGTGGTATGTAGCTTGCACTAGTACTTGCATCGCTCCTCAGGAGTTTCCCTGGCCCTACTGGTCCTTAGCACTATTTTAATTCTACTGTGTTGGCCTCTTCCTGACACAGTTCTTTGTGGCTTCATGTAGGATCTGCAGTAAGACTAATACAAAGACTTAGATATTTTTTAATGGAAGTTACTGACCGTGACGTCCATGCAATTCCTCTGCTAAAAGATAGCACTTTTATTAGGATGATATTTCCAAAACTTTATTGTAGCATTGGTTCATAACTGCTCTACACAGTGGAAAAAATGCCATTACTGTCTTATGCTTCCATGGGCACCTGGCATGTAATGATTAGCCAGCCCTGCACCAGTCAGTTTAGTATGGCTGACACGGATCCAGCTGCAGGCATGGTAGATATAGGCACAACTGTGAGTCACATGCAAGCTCTTTTTTTCCTCACCAACCACTATATATTAAATATTTTCTTCTTCTTAGGGCTATTTATGTCCAAATGAGTTTATTGCCACTCAGGGACCATTACCAGGAACAGTGGGTGATTTCTGGAGAATGGTGTGGGAGACTAGAGCAAAAACACTTGTGATGCTTACACAATGTTTTGAAAAAGGACGGGTAAGTTACCAGTGTACCAATTAACAGCATATGATATAATTGTACATGTAGTTTCTGTCAGGATTATATATGATCATTGTTAATTAGTAGTCATCTTCCTGCAGATAAGATGTCATCAGTATTGGCCAGAAGATAATAAACCAGTGACTGTATTTGGGGATATAGTGATTACTAAATTGATGGAAGATACTCAGATAGACTGGACCATCAGAGATCTGAAAATTGAAAGGGTAAGCCAGAACTGGAAGCTGATTGAATTAAACACATCCAATACTTTGGAGAACGTCAGATTTGCTCCATTCCATCCACCTAACCCTCAGTATTCTTCCTGTAATCCTAAATGTGTATGTACCACCTGGTTTTCTGAGCATTTTGTGTTCATTCCTGCTCTTTTTGTGAGAATTTTCTCAGGTTTCAGTCACAAAGATCTCAGATATGTGTCCCATGTGCTACAAAGGGCCTATCAAGGTTACTGAACCTCTGGTCTGGTGGGAGGCAAAGTTTCTATTTGGACACCTCAGTTGTCTCTTCTAGAAAGGAATAATCCTAACCATTCTGGGATCAGACAAATCCCTTTGAATGTATCCCTCTCAGATTAAAGGGCAAGAGTCTCTGGTGTAGCGCAGCTGTTTTGCATTGTACCACCAGCAGTACTGGCCTCCACCCCCAGGAGATTCACCCAGTATAAATGAGAGTCATCAGTATTACTCCCACTCTCTTTGCTGGGAAGGGTGGGGGGTGGGGGGGTACAGCGATGATGTTAATCTTTGTCATGATCCACAACTATAGTTTCCACTCTTTGGAAAAATTAGCAACCAGCAAAAGTCAGACCAGCAGGTGGGCTTGGAAAGGAATCCTGGATGTAATGACCCAAGATGAAGCCGGTCTTCTTTCTCACTCCCAACACTGACCTGTGCCATATGCAGTGCAGCCAGATCCTAGGACTTGAACTCGGCTATCCAAATATAAAGATGCAGTACCATCCCGTGACATGTGCATGTAGCAAAAGGAACATGCCACTTAGGTGATTGTCTCAGTTGTCAGCCCACAGGAATATGTTGTGCACATAGTATAGGACAATGGAACAACGACAGTGAGAGAAGATATAAACTGATTTTTTAGCTAAAATAAGACACAGAGTAACCAAGGCTGGTAAAGGGACTCTTTAGATTAAAAATACTTGCCAGTAAACGTGAAATCACATGTGTGTGCCAGAGTGAGGCTGGAAAGAAAACAAAGCATAGCCTGGATTGCCTAAGTGCTCTATTTACAGTAGCTGAGCTGTTCTGCACAATAAATTATGCCATTTATGAGCATGCCATTAAATGTGCCATATTGCTGGTTATAGGAGTGCGCTTCCTCTTCTACCCACAAATGGATGGATTCTTGATGATCTTCCAGTGCAAGTAAAAAGCCTGTATGAGGCAAATCATTTACAATTATTGCCAAAATGTCCTTTTGTTTTTATGTTAATAAATTTTAATAATAATGCCCAAAGTATTTGTTAAACATAATTGTTCACATTTTTTCAGTGTTTCTAAAAAGAGTAAGTGGTAGGCTCAAAATAAAAAAAAAAAGCTGGTTTATTATAGAGCAGTTGATTAAACTGCAGAACTCCTTGCTGCAGGGTATTGTGAATGCAGAAAAACTTACAGGGCTTCAAAAACAGGGAGAAATTAATGGAAGAAAATTCTCATCAGTGGTATTAATTTTAAGACACCATCTCTGACTGAGGCAGTTCATGAGTAACAGACTATTAAGAACTAAAACCATATTCTGCTGAAGTGTTGTTACATTGTTGTCATGTTTTTATAAATTTTCCAAATGTTTTTTCTTGGCTACTGTTTAAAACAGGATATTTGGCTAGACAGGCCTTTGACCTGATCCAGTGCTTTTATTCTTATGTCCTTAAAAATTAATTTAGAAATCAGGTCATAACCAGCTGGGGTTTTTGAGTTACTGTTGCTGCTGCTCTGATTAAGGGGGCATTGAACACATAGAAAATATATTTGTGTTTACCAACATATTTGTGTTTATCTTGACCATACTAGATCAGAATTGGAATAACCATTCTAATGGTTATAACCATTCCAATGGGGAATAACCTTCTCCTAAATAAATGTCAGCCTAGTCCACTAAACTTCTAGACAAGCTTTAGAAACTTCAACCTGTAATCTACAAATTACACTGATATAGTGACTCAAGTGAAAAAGAGGGTGATTGCTGGTTGAAGTCATTAATACTTCCTCGAAACAGACTTGATGCCATCTGCCTCAAAGAAATTGCTATAAAATGTGTGCACCACGTATTATCCCTTGGTACATCTGATAGTTATTTTGCTATTCTGAGTTTCCTTTTTTAGGTGATGTTGCTGAGAAGTTTACATGTAGCTTGCTGGATTTTCTTTCATAGCTCTGATGCAAAAACTGTCTTCTTTTATATTTTTCAGCATGGAGACTGCATGATGGTGCGGCAGTGCAATTTTACTTCCTGGCCGGAACATGGAGTCCCCGAAACTACTGCACCAATTATCCATTTTGTAAAACTTATCCGTGCAGGCCGAGCACATGATACTACACCGATGGTGGTTCACTGCAGGTAAACGTATTCACCAAAACTTTATTTAGTATCTTATGATTTTAAATGCATGTCAATGCCCAGGGAAGCTGCCAAACAAGAGCAGTGAAAACTAAGTGCACAGAATGGCTCTAGCGTGAGCAGCAGTGTAGGGTTCTCTAGCGGTGCTCCTCAGTCCTTTCTAGGAGGTGAAATACCAATGTGTCTTTCCACTCTTGGAAATCCCACTGAGGTGATATCTGTGGAAGAGTTAGTCCAACAGCTTCCAGAAGGCCACTAGATTCCTCTTTATTGTCAGCAGAGGAATAGCAACAGGAATAGCTGTATTGATTTTTAATGACTTCCATTACAATTATACCTCTTATTGAGAAATATTATTTAGAATTGTATTTAAAATGAACATGTCACATATTAGCACAAGGAAGAAACTGTTTGGGAGCTAGAAAGAATGACAAATTGAAATAGGGGTTTGCATATGTCAGATTTCAAACTTGGATGCTAGTAAACAACTAAAATCTATATTTAGGCTCCTAAATAAATGGCTTAGAGGTATTCAGCTGTCATAGTTCCCATTAAAGTCATACTGAACAACCTTAAATTGCTATTTCAAAGAGTAACCATGCGGGGAAGGCTAAATCTTCAGGAAGGTGGTGAGTGTGTCCGCATTTTATATGCAGGTCAGTGTTCCCACTGACTGAGTGGGCATGTTCCAAATTAATCATCCGAGCTGAGAGACCTGGGCCTGATTCTTTGCCTCATTCTCACTCAACGCAAGTCTGGAAATATGTGGAAGGAAAAGCTGTTTTTGGTGCCACAAATCTCTTCTCTAAATCTGTCCAGTGAGGTTATCATTGAGGCTTCTTTTATTTGTCCTCAGTGTCCTACAGGTATCATCAATGATGAGAAGCCTCCTTCTCATTTAGTTTGACATTGTTGTCTTTGACAGTTGGGCATTTTCCTCTACTGCAGGGGCCAGAGAGACTAATATAGGAGAGAAATATAGAATCTTCATATGCTGAGGACACTTACATAGCCTGGAGTCTCTCTGCAATGAATCTTACCCCTTTTCACAATGCAGATACATAAAGGGACCAGCATGGGCCAGTTATTCTGCCCATGCTGAAATTCACAGTGATTGTAAAGCAGCAACATGTGTTCTCATATCCAGAAAACTCATTTGTTATATTCTGCTTATTAGACCTTGCAGGTTCAAGAGAGTTTTGCTATACATTTCCTGATTATCTGAAATGATATGCTCTGCATTTGTTACATTATTTGCCTAAAAGTCTGGTAGTGATTTTAAGAAGTCCTGTTCATTTTCAAACCCTTAAATAAAACAATGCTAGCTACCTGTGTGTCCTACCCACCTTCTGTCTTCCTTTTAAAAGTATTTTCTTTTAATATTTTGCGAGATACTATGTTAGTTTGTCCTTAATACAAAAGGCATCACAGAATTCAAGTTCAATTTCACAATATCTTGTGATTTCTTTTCTTTGAATCAGCAAGCTCTAAGAAATTCACAGAAAAGCTGTAGGGTCATTTTTCCACTTATGCAGGTTTGATTTAATTTGATTTGTCTGATATAAAATCAAAATAAGAACATGGCTCAGATCCAGATGTCACTTGATTCCATTCACTAAGGGGACTGGAAAAAAAAGTAAATTGTGCAAAAGACATCAATTTTTCCCAAGTTTTCTTTTTACAATCAATCTTCTTCAACCAAAAAGTTCTGAGGGAATATTTTATACAAGAAAACAATGAACATCATGCAGACTTTATTTTGCCATGTGTATTATGTTTGCAGTGCTGGTGTTGGAAGAACAGGAGTTTATATTGCACTTGACCATTTAACCCAACATATAAATGATCATGATTTTGTGGATATCTATGGACTTGTAGCTGAGTTAAGAACTGAAAGAATGTGTATGGTACAGAATCTGGTAAGACATAACAGTGTATTTGTATTCTGTTTTCCTGTTGTTAAAAAGTTATCTGATCTCCTACAAAACTAAACTGAAAATCTCATAAGTATCAGCTGCCTAACACATTTTCTACTAATTCCTACTTCTATTTGGGTTGCAAGTATCATACATATGTTTTAAATGTATTGAATTATAATCTGGCCAGCAAAGTCTTGACCAGTTCTGAAAAAAAGTGCTGAAATATTTAGTTTTTAGAACCAGAAGCAGAATTTCTAGGACTTTGAGAAAGTTCATTTCAAGTTTTGGGTGAAAAACAGGTGCTAAATAAAAATGGTTTTGCCCATGCACTATTTAATTTGCCCTTACTTACTGCTTAATTGTATTTTTCGTACATACGTATCGCACAGTTTTCCAAACCTTTATATATGCCTTTACCTCTGACCTCATTAATAATTCCTTAATTCTTTTTAAATTGCTCCAAATAAAATAACATGTCTGAATAAAATTAAGCACATGTAAAATCAAGGCAGTAGTGGGTTTTGGATCTAAAATAAACACATTTCTGGCAGACTTAAGAAGTTTGGTATCACTTAGTGGCGACCTGCTAGGAATAAGAAAGATTTCTCCTGTACTTGGAGGTCTGGCTATCCAGAAGTGAGCAACAGCAGAATTTAAAGCTGATCCTAAATGCCTAATGGAATGGAAATCTGGCTGTATTCACTCTCCCTCTTTTCCTTCCTGTTGGTTTAATAACCTTATCTAATTCAGGGCAGGCTTGAAACTGAGGTTATAAATCCCATGGGAGGCAAGCTGGTCTTATGATCCTGACTCAAGTGACTTATTTCAACTTTTAAACTGTAAGCAATTAATACGGTTATATCTGGATCATTACACAAATCTGGGATGAATTCTAGCACAACTGAAGCTAACAACACTGATTCTAGAACCCAGGATGCCACTATGACTGGAAAAGGAAATATCACTGAAATAACACTTATATTGAAGCATAGTTCACAGTACAATAGAAGTTATAAACCCTTGGTCAATTCAGCCAGCTTGCCTATATGCACCTAATATCAATTAAGTTAATACAGATTTTTTCTTGCTCATATCAGCCTTCAGTGAGTGCTGGTTCAGGCTCTTGAAAAACTTTCTCTTGAAGCAGTTCCTAGCTCATTTTATTTTTTTCCTTGCATGCAAACATGGTAGCAACTTGAATGTTGGACTGGATGTTCCAGCCTTTTCGTTGCTGTAGGCCAAGTGCCACTTGGGAGGCTGGGGCATTAGTGGGGCCTTTTCCTCCCGTTGCTCCCACATGGGAGTGTTGGCAGCTCAGAACCGCATGCCAGGGCCTCTCCAGCACAGGAGGGGGCAGTGGGCTGGCAAGCCTCCTGCAGACCAGTTCTAGCCCAAAGGCTGCTACCTGAGCCATTCGGGTCTACAGCATGACCTACCAACTTCACATCCCAAGTTCATGGGATGAACTTCCATCTACCTAGCTGATGGATTTTAAATGATTTGATGTCAGGAGACTTGTTAGGAATGCAATTCTGCTCTTCCATATAATTTCAGAATATATGAAGTGCATAAGAGTATATGAGGGGAGACTAACCTCTCTTCTCCAGCAACTGCAGTATAGATTTTGTGAGACCTTGTGGTGATGAAAAATGAAACTGTCACTGCGTCTCTTGTAAAGTGCTGTCTAATTACCAATTGCTTTGATTTTTTCCTCCTTCCTCCTTCTGCTTATGAACTACTTCTATCACAGTCTGAAGTTCTCTACATCGTGATGTAGCTAAACAATTGCCAGGAGTTTCCTGTGATGACGAATTCTGATGAATGCTTTTTTGTTTGTTTTGTTTTGTTTTGTTTTTACACTTTTGACTGCAAACAGAATCATCTGAAAATATGGCAAAGGTTGGAAGACAATGTAATGAGAGGCCTCCCAAAATCAAACCTTAAAACAATAAGACATTTGATAAGATCAGTGCACATTTTTTAAATGTGCCTCATTTTTCCTCACCTCTGCATTTACATATTTTGGCAAAGGCTAGAAAAAGATGTGCCAAAATGTAATAGAAGATGCTCTCATAGTTCTGATTTCAAACAAAATCAAAGACAGGAAGTTTTATTCTGTATATTCATGGCAAAATCCTGAGACAGGTTGTTCTGTACAGGTCATTTCTAGCTCATGTTTGCAAGACTATGAGGTGCAGATCAGCACTGAAACTTACCCCCAAAAAAACTGAATCTTGCAAAGTTTTATGAGGGATTCTGTAGTCAAGTTATTCTGACAGTTCTGTTATAAAACACTGCTTAGTAGTCTATAATTCAGATTTTATGTGATCAGCATGGAAGATATTAAGAGAAGAGCCTCAGTCCTTTCCAGAACTCAGTTTACAAATCCCTCAGTCAAACTGTTTGCAGGATGTATGAGTAAAATAAAAATTGGTTGCTTTCAGACCTATTTTTGCTTGTTTATAACTTCAAAATATTTTTCCTTTTGCCATTCTTTGGTACTATAGCCAACTGGCACAGAATGTCCTACATGTGTGCAATTAAACATCTCTGCAGTTACCATAGTCCCCACAAAAGCTAGCTGCATCCAATCTGTCTATAAGGAATAACTCACATTTTGTACTAACTCCTGGTATGGATGAAAGCCATGGGAGGGACCATTCAGACAATTTGAAGTAATTCTGATGATCAGGTTTCATTTACTGACAATGTACCCAGACACTGTGTAACTCACTAACGTAGATAACAATTTCAGTATCCTGGTACTCTGCTTGGCGACCTGTACATTAGCAAGGCCTGCCTTTGGACTACAGGTAAAGTGCATAACCTGCTCTTTAGTGAAATTTTTGTTTTCTCTCCCACATCCAACCATACAAAAAACCTTCAAATAATTAAGAATGTCATTAATTATAACTGGGAAAATACTTTGGCACACATACATTCCCCAGATATACTGCTTTAAGGTTTTCATTGCTACATGCTCACATGTAGCCCTGTGAATGCAACAGATTATGGAGCTTTCAGAGTCTGCCTTCTGAATTAGAATAACCTAAACTCCAGGGACGCTTCAGATCTTCATTTTAGAAATCTATATTTGTCCAGTGGATCTGTTAAGTTTATCATCTTCTTTCCAAGCCACCTACAAAGGCTACTGTGAAGTAATGCCATGCTATTGTTTCAGCAAATAACCTGTTGACTGTATCCTTCAGGGGCCTTTGAAAGTTTGTTCTAGATATTTATGGGTTTGGAGCCATGGCCCTAAGACATATCCATGTAAATAAATTCCTCTTATAAATCTGAGACACTTGAATTGAAAATTGTTGACAGTTCTGAAACAAAATAGCAGTTGTTGAGCAAAAAATATAAATTAATGTATTTATCTGCACAAAAGTCAAAGAAGTCAAACTTATATGGGTCATCTGGCTCATTCTCTGCACCTACGTACATAAGTCTTTGAACATTCAGTATTTCTCCCATGTACAGATATGCTTAATCCATTTCTTTCTATCTGTTTTCATCCTTTTATTTTTCTCTTTTCTGTAATTGTTACCTGGAGTTACTATGTCCTCGGAAGTTTCAAATTAACTTTAGTTTCCCACTCTTTGCATTTTAGTCTCTTAAAAATGATGCCACAGTCTAAGAAGTAACACTAAAAATAGTGTGGTTTTGCTCTTAGCAATGATGCGTGCTTCTAGAACATGCAGATTTACTTGAACTTTTGTATTTTAGTGCACCCTGCTGGTTTTCTTTATGCTAGAAAGAGGAAAGTTTTCATATTTAAGTGTTCCATTTATGTGGTACTGTATCTTCAGTCTGAATCTAGTGACAAAAAATAATCAAACATCTTCCCATAGAACAAACTTTTACAGAAAATTGTGGAACAACCTATTATTCTCAGTTGCATTTAATATAATTTCATATATTTTACTGAGCATAAGAATTAACATCTTTTGGCAAATTTTAACACAATATACCTCATAATTAATTAAATCAGGTTAGATGTATATGATACGATTATCAAAGTGTTGAGAATGCTGAGTTAAACTGCAGTTACTTTAAGAACATCTGGACATTTATATAAAAATTAAAAGTTTTTTACTATTAGAAATACATTTTTCTTCTAATCAAACATCTTTGAATTCACATCTTACAGGCACAATATATATTTTTGCATCAGTGTGTACTGGATTTGTTGACAAGCAAGGGAAGCAGTCAGCCCATATGTTTTGTAAATTATTCAGCACTGCAAAAGATGGACTCTCTGGATGCCATGGAAGGTAAGTAGGTGCAGATTGTCCCAAAATTATTTTTTCATAGCAGGTGCATTGACATGTCTAGGCTAAGAAGCAGAAAGGAGTACTGCAACAAGCATTTGTTGGCTTCAGAAGTGTAAAGTTCTAGGACTTTGCTGCCCTTTAACTTCCCTCATGGTAATACTCATTGGTCAAGCTATCCACTTTTTTCCCAGTGAGATCTTTTAAATTCAGCCAAGTTACCTGCTGTTAGTTAACATTTATTTAAAAGGTAGGTTAATGTTATATGTCTTTTTTTTTTTTTGTAGGTGATGTGGAGCTTGAATGGGAAGAAACTACCATGTAAATATTAAAACTAAATATTAAAAATATCAAGGTCTTAAAAATCAAAGTCATATTTTTTTAAGCACAGGGGCCAAAGTGAATTCCCCTATTCTGATGATTAAAACAAACACAAATGATTGAAACTGTTTTTCTTCTATCAATGTGCCTTCATAAATATATTTTAGTTGGATCACTGAGCACTAAGGAGTTGCAATAGTTTTGCAGAGACTGCACTTCTGCTTGTTATATGAATACTGCGTTCAGTATGTATTTAAACTGAAAGTGTGTTCTGAACATATTTCTTTTTTCCAGTTGTCTTTGTAAAAGAAGAAAAATGAGCCAAATACAATGTAAAAATTTCATATTCCCAGTGAATTTATTTGGGGCTGAATTTGCTGTATTCTTTGTGTTTTGATTTTGAAGCATTCTTGCTAGATCGGTTTCAATGTTGTTTTCAGTTCTTGCAGATTAATTCCAATACCATCTTAGTGATCTTTACGTAAATGTATGTTCTTGTGTTTTGAATCTTGTTTTATGAGTAGTAGCATATCAACTCATGATCCTGAACAGCTGAAGAGTCACCTTCTGACATAGGGAGGATTATTCAGTTTTTACACAGCACACAGTAGCTCTTCAGGGACACTTGGGGCTGTTTAAGCTACCTTACAGTCAGTGGGTTGTTTTTTTTAAATAGACATGGTGATTGCATATGTTCAGTGTTAAAGAAAGCATTTTACATTCTTGCTACTTTTGTTAAGCAGACAAAATAAAATAAAGCTGCAAATTTATTATATATTATAATGCATGTTAGACTCATCTGAGTAATGGAATGTTTATAATTTATTCAAATGTCTTGAATGTTACACTGTATAGTATATTTACAAGGAATACACAAAATTTAATACTAAAATATATTATAACACAGAGGTATAAACTAAAAAAGCTGTTGCTCCTTTATGAGCTTTGGTGAATCACTGTAGACATTGAAAAGTATGTGAGGTAATATTTGGGGATTTAATAAAAGGAAACATCTTCTACTCCCACTGATAATCATTATCAGAGAGAGATCTGAAACAGGAATGAGAGAAGCAGGAAGCTGTTGTCTGAGAAACAAAGCAAAAACTGGTGGAGTAGGAGGACTACAGAGAAATAATTATACCATCTGCCCTGGTTTTACATAGAAGTGGCAGTGCTTGATTGATATCATTGGGGTGTTTCATTGCTCATTTCTTTCTCTGTGTAAAGAAATGTATCATTCTGAATAATGCTAAAGCTGTGACCTGAATCTGAGTTTCAGAAAATATAATAGCAAAGAGACTTCAGAGTCACCAGCTTATATTCTGTTTAGAAAGAAGAAATACATAGCCTTGTTGAGAGGACAAGCTCAGGAAAATCCGACAAACCTCTTTAGAGCCTAGAAAGGGGGGTGGGGGTGGGGGTTTGCACACACTCTGAACAGAAGAGTGAGTAACAAAACTTTCCACCTCTTAACTGTGGCTACCAGACAGAAAATACTGTACAGTGTGTAGCTTGATATTTATGCATAAGTACAGGACAGTAGGTGTTTGGTATCTTTTTAGAATCTGGCAAGGGTGGTGCAGTGAGGATCCTTTGTAAATCAGTTGAGGACCCTTTGTAAATCGGCAGAAAGTGCCAAATATCTAAAATGAAGATCAAAAGGCAGCATTTAAAGAGATGGAAGTAGTCTACAGAGATATTTTGGAGAAGCTGTCTTTTGGGAAGACTGACAGTATTGTAAACATCACCTGTCAAGCTAAAAGGAAAACAATGCCTTTTAAAGCTGCATAGAGGGAGAGAGAGGTGATGTCCACAGCTGTTCAAGTCTCTGGCAAAGCATTCTGTACAGCTCTAGTTTCATTTGGTTCATATGAAACATGTGTTCTTCATTTATTATACATGTGCTTTAAAGTATTTTGACAAATTGCTTATAGGGCTTACAGATGTTTTTTCATGATTTGTATTTGTACTTGGTAGCAGTACTTGCTGTGATAAATTGACATTATAGAGCCATAATCTTGTATAAGCTTATATCCACAAGGCTGGAATATATACATGTGTGTGTGTCATTCCTCTTATTTTTAGGAAAAAGCTAATAAGCCTTATGAAATATACAGATGAACTCCAAAGTTCCAAATGTGCTTAAATGCTTTCTATTTTGTAAAATACCTATTTTGAGAATTCCTACATCCTCCTTTAGGGGACCTACCTGTGGTCAAACACTACATTCAGTGGCATGCTTGTTTGACAGTAACATACCAGAAAACTTGACTTTCTTTTCTGCAGGGCAAAGTGAAAAATCTTAGAAGTAATTCAAGTGGTTTATTGTACAATTTGATGTATGCAATTTGATACATGCTACCTGGGGACATTTTGCATTTTCTTAAGGATAAAAGCCAACAGTCAGCATAAACTGGCCACAACTCACAGGACATATGCTCAGGGAAAGAAATATCTCCAAACAATAAAGCAGCAGTAGTTCACTGACTTTCTGATGTGCTCACCAATGAGTTATAGGGAGAGGGGAGCGTCCTTATAGTAGAAGATCCTCCTCCCGGCTCTGTCCAGTTGTGAAGAAAAAATTTCCATGTGGTCTCCTCTTCCAGCCTTCCTTCCCTTTTGCAATGGCACCTGTGGTGGCTCTGCTGACAAAACTGGAGATCTGGGGGCAAGAGCAGAATTCATCCAATAGCTATTTTAAGAATATATATACATAATACACCACACCATTTTTATTCTTATTTTTAATTTTGCCACTCAATTTTCTGTATATTCTTGGCACTGCTAATGCAGCAAGAGTGTACTCTATCAAAAACAGAAACTGACTGAAGGAAAACAGGAGAATACCAGAATTCTATAGGATGGTTACAATTATATTGAAATTAGGTCATACTGTATTAAATTATTTAGACAATTTCTATAGAAATTGGCATATCTGTATATCTATATGTAGGCAGTTCCATTTTACGTCTCTAGAAGAGGCTAGTATCAGTGCCCTCAAGAACTGATCTGTTATGTTTGCAAATGTAATTGCATAAAGACAAGAGAACATCACATTCATATTGAATTTAAAGCACATTTTTATAGTGTTATAGGAGCTGATAAAATAATCAGCACATTCAAACTTCTGCTTTTACTGCGTACATGGAGTTATACAGTAATTTAATTTGATAACATTGTGTGAAAGATTAATAATGTGTACTACCTGTGTATTGCTGCAATACCAAGGATGGTCATATACAGTTATTAAGAAAAAGCAGCAAATATCTTTGCATTGACCATGCTTCATAATAAAGTCACACATGACAGTGAGTTTTCCTGGTTACATACAGAAATGTCTAAAGCCTTTTATATTTAGACATGATTCAAAAATCATGGAATTAGGAAAAAAAAGACTTTTAATATTAAGAATATAGAAAGAATATTAAGAATATTAAGCTTGAAGCAAAATAGTGTCTGATGCTGGCTCTTAGGTCTAAATTTTTAAGTACAGCTCTGATTGAACTGGGACAAAGCCTGCATTTGCATACATTCAGGGCACAAGGGCTTGGGAGGTCTGTGGACAGAAGAGATTTCTGCCAAAAATATTCTGACTGCAAGTTAAAAAAAAAAAAATCCTGAAAAGTACATTATGTATTACATGTATATTAAACATTGTGCAAAATCATCATCTATCCACAGAAATAATGAAATAATAAAAATAGCCAGGTCCAAATTAATTTTTGTTTTAAGAACTAGGAAAATTGTCCAATTAGCTGTCTGTTTTAGAGGATATACCTACAAAAACAATGAACTCAGGGGTGGTTTATAATTAAGCTACATGCCCATTTGGTGCTGCAAAACCTGCAGTATGTTGACTACAATGGACTGTAACTGGAAACCATTGACACATAGTCTTGGATGTTTCTTTGTGATGTTTGATATTTAGAATTGAACCAGAGAAAGTATACTGAGAGGTAATCCACTGTTTGATCACTTTTCTGTGACTGCTATGTCACCACCATATGGTGCTGAAAAGACAAGTCCTTCCCAGCAGCGTTCCTCACGATTTTTTGGGTTTTTGTTTGTATTGCTTGTCTCTGTGTGACTGTATTAGAAGGAAGTGTAAGCAGTGATATGGATCATCTTAAGTCATACTGCAGGCACGATCCACAGGCTTACATCCTTCTCAGATAAGGTGTGTAGTTGTCTTTCTTACTCCAAACCTTCTCTCTGCCCTCTTTTCTCTAAGCTGATTTGCAGATGGCATCAGGGAATATGAGCTGCATTTTTTCACTGGCCCCAGAACACATTTTCTTCCCTGTCCTCTATGTGGATATAGTTATGAGGCATGAGACAAGTGCAAACATACTTTTGTGGTTCATCTCAGAGCTGAACTGTGGTATCAGTTGCATGTCTTTGCAGCATAGGCACTGTATACAATCTTAAGGATAAACTAAATTACTGGCTTCCAATCCAGAAGTTTCCCCTACTGCTATTAAAAATTCTGGTATAAATTTTAGTACTGTTCATTGTTCAGTGTCAGTTGAAGACAGGAAGATGGATCCAGTGTTTGATATTTTGCATGGTGATTCTCTTTTCCCAATGACTTCTCTCCAACTATGTTGAACTGATTACTTATTTTAAAGGTATTCTCCAAGCTCTCTCTTCATGTAGGCCCTTTCTCAGATTCCACTATGTAATGTAAACTGAACATCAATGACTTTTCATCACTGAATAATGATGTCTACAGTACTTTTCAAAGATCCCACTTCACCAGGCAAAGTTTGGTATGAAGTTGTGCCTCTATATTTCAGTTGAAAGACAACATTTAGATGGTTTCAGTTATATTTGGATCATCTTACTCTGCTTGTTGATTGGTGTTACCAGGGTGATCTTTTTGTGGGATGACAGCTGCACACAGCTATCTACCGTAATCATGAATAAACCATTCCACTACTCTTTATAGTCAATAATGAGCTGAAGGAAGTTTTACAAGGATATTCCTAAAATGTTTTGTCGGAGATGAAGTTCTGGATGATATAAAAAGAATACTTGGATACAGGAAATCTAATACATAACTGAAGCTTTACCCTTCACAGTTACATTCCACAAGGCCTGCTGTGCGGGAAGTGGCCCCTGTGACACACACAGCATATTTGGGACAACAGAATACAACCTTTGAGCTAAGTGCTGCAAGATACTGAGCACTCTGTCATCCATACAGGAAAGCACTTAAGTAGCCTTTACTGTAAAATGAAAAAATGAAAAAAATGCAAAATGAAAAAATGAAAAATGTAACCCCTTTTTTTTTAACATGTCATGCAGTTTATGAGACAATATCAAAATGAACCTGCTTGGAAAAATTTTATAAAATTCAGTTGAATTAATACTTGTAATTGATAGTACGGTCTTCTGGAAAAATCATTCTATTTTATAGGTGAGTAGTACAGTATAACAATAAAAAAAAAGATTATTTTCATTTCTTATTTGTATGACCCAGTTAAATTGAGAAATGGTATTTTTACTGTTCTCCATTAGAACAGAATTTTGTCTGCAGTCAGTTGAACAAGATAGGAAAAAATCTGTATTTTTCTGATCTAACAAAGGAAAACTGGAACGTACAGAAAATTTGTAACTTGAATGTATTGACTTCAGAACTGCTATGCCTATTTACTCTTCGGATAATGAAAAATTACTCATGGAAGCAGGTGTATGAACACAAGCTTCTTTCAATTGTTTATGTGCAAAAGATTCCCAAGCATGCATTTTTCCAGTAAAAAAAATAGATATCAGAAGTGGCCATTATTGACTCTCAGTGAAATAGGTACTGAAAAAAACATTTGCTCTATTTTTTAATTGCCTCTGTCATTGTATTTCTTACCCTGGTTCTTTTCTGAAACGCTGAGGTGAGTTACTTATCTGAGACCATATCCACACAGCACCTTCAACAACATTACACAAGTATTCAGTGGAAGGGTTTGGTATGATTCTGCTTCATTCCTCTTTTTTTTAATTAACTTTTGATAATTACTCATAGTTACAGGCAGGCTGTGGACTTTTTTCTTTTCTTGCCTTTTACTTATTAAGAAGTATAGCCAAGGACCATACAGTGAAGAGGGCTTTTTCCACTAATGAGAGCATAAGCAAAAAAATAATTAAACCTGTATATGTGTGTGTGTCTCTCTCCCCAGGTCTGCTACCTGAGTGTGGTAGCAGTGGTATACTTGGGGCAAATGCAGATAAATGAAATTTATTCACTTCTAAGTTGAAAAATATATCGATAATTCCTTTCTCACTGTCCAGCACAGAAGTTGTTTGCCAGTCTTCTGTTGGCATTCGCCCTAGATACATTTAACTGTTTCTTACAGAATTCTCCTACTGTTTCTGTGTACATATTACAGAGACAATACACGGAGCGTGAATCTGGGCTTGCATATTGTGCACAGAATCCCTAACTGAGCTGTGATAATACAGTATTGCACGCTAGGCAGGGGCAAGTAATGGCCTGAGGAGACTGGCTGCCTAGCATGTAATCTTATCCCCTTTCGAGAACAGGAGAGTCATCTGACAACGTAGCACTATCCCAGCCAGGGAGTCCAGAAAACGTTCCCAAAGCTGACTGGCATTTGTATGTGGGATTTTAGTCTGAATCTCTCTCTGCTAAGAATAAACAAAGCCAAGAAAATTCAGAGCTAGGCTGTCACTGAAACCTTTTCATATCATTCTGTCAGTAGCTAAAACCCTACCCCTTAATGCAAAAAGGCAAACAGATACACCTTTCCGATTGGGACATTATACCTTGCACAGTAAAGATCACTGGTTACCTGTGATTTGTCTTATGTTCTTGTTCAGTTGTGAGTAATATCTTGATGAGATCAGCACTCTAATCCTCTTCTACGTCAGAGTTAAATTAATCTTGCCTAGCTATTGGTTACCAGCAGCAACTCATCCAGTTTAAGCCAACCATCTCCACTGTCAATGGGGAAACCTGGGCACACATAGAGGGCAGCTCATCCCAGATCTAAACAGGTGTTTAAGAGAGGCACACCTAGACAGAGGGTAATTTATTCTGTGTCTCTTCATTTACTATCTGCTGAATATGCCAGCAGAGGAGAGCTTCTAAAGAAAATGTACCATTTTGATTAGCTTCTGGAAGGTTTCGGACAGGAAATGGAGCATGTATGCAGATATATCATATAGCAAATATATCTCATAATTCTTTTTCCAAAGCCCTATGCAGAGAAGAAAAAGCCACAAGGACTCAACTTCATGACACTGAGCAGCACAACCTCTGGGTTCACTGGTATTAACAGTGTCTTAAACTTGCACAGTCATACAGTCCTTTTCATGGTTCACATTCAAAGTTTTGACACACTTCTCCCCTTCACCTCTTTTTTATTGTTGTTGCTCTTTTGATGACTTTGGAATAGTTACAGGTTGTCTTAAAGAACAATGCTGAGCTGGTCTGATAAAATGGCTGTGAGGCTGATGCTTTGATAAGTAAGTAACAATGGGTTCTATAATAATGGCCATATTATCACAATTCCTTAAAGTTATGCCTACTTCTTGTGAGATGGCTGTTACTGTAGGAACATGTCTACTAAATGCCCTGTACATTAAGACTGACTGAATGCTCAAGAAGGCAAATACATTCATCACTTCTTGACTTTCCTCTTCTTTTTGCCCTTCCAATTCTTATGTTTTATTAGCACTTATAATCAGATTATGGGGACATATATGGTTGCTGGTTAACAGAGATTAATTGTGTCAGCTGTATTAGCCATGGACAAAACCTAATGAAACAAACATTTCTCTCCTGTATATTGCTGTGCTTTCTCTGAAAGTGGAAGGGACCTGACATCACTAGCAGAGCCAGCTGGTAGTTAGAGAAAGAGTAAGTTGGTCCTGTGCTAACCTGGGAGAAGAGCTGTTCCAAGTTTTCACAGACTTTGCATATGTAAAACAAAAGATTCAATTTATGTGCGTCTTAGCTCCCTACCCAAGGTGTGTGTGTGTGGGGGGGGAGAACTGTTTTCCCACCCTTTATTTGTCCTATCTGTTTAGATTTAGAAGCTCTTTGGGGAAGGCAGTTTCTCCCAATATATCTTTGCATGCCTCCTAGCACAACTAAGAATACCATCAAAGACATAAATTCTTTCTTTCTTTCTCCTATCACAATCATCCCAATACAAACAAACGGGCAGTAGGCTCTCAAGAGCCACTATGGAAAGTACCACTGCCACACTGTGCTCAGGCTTTGCTTTGCTTTAAGCATCCCTTCAGCGCTCACATCCCTAATAATAAAGACGTAGTGTTAGGCAGTGGCTCAATGTGGGGAATGGGCATCAGATAAGAGAGCATCTGCAGAGAGCTTACTTTACCTTTCTAGAAATGTTTCAGATGAATACCCCAAGAGCATCACAGGCTACTTGTGACAAAGAGCATCCTGCTCCTTATTCAGTCCTTGTTTGGGCAAAATCTCTTGACTCTATGTTTGGAACAATAACAAAATGACAAAACATTAACTTACTTATGATACCAATATTTTTTCCAACTTGTTATCACTGTTACAATGTACCATATCTACACTTACTTTCTTATCACACATGTATGCACAAGCATACACTCAAGCTCTTAAAAGTCAAGGGACATGCCTGAATCCATCAGGTCAGCTGTGGTTAGCTTGTTTCCCGTTAGCAAAGGGGAAGAATGACTTGGATTTATAGTTGTTAGGACCATTAATTCTTGAGCTATAGAAATAAATACTTTGATTTAAAAAAAAAAACTTTGCAAGGGGTCAGGCTAAAGCTCTCCTTTTTGAAAGAGTGCACTGGAACAAGAGGCAAGCTGTTCTAATGGGCTGTGGAATACTTTAGACTGTCATGTTGTGTGGTTCCTCAAGCACAGAAAGCGGGTCTTATGAGGAGACTTTGGAAAATATAAAATTGCTACAACAGCTGAAAGACAGAGAATAGTTCCATTGAGAGAAAACTAATGAACAAGTGTCAAAATGGACAGTTGGTGTCAATTCCAAGAGGATTTAAAATTTAGACATGAACTTGAAGAAACCATATTAATAGAGCCAATGTCTGTATGAAAAGAACCTTGTACTTAACAAAAATCCATTGTAAACAGCATTTGACACAGCCTGTATTATAGTGCTTAGGAGAAAAGAATAGTGTATTAATGAAATATATAACTGCTATATTCCACTGATATTCAACATCAAATGATGTGTTTTCCTTTTTCCTGGAAAACAAATTCCAAACACAAGTCAGAGCTCAGTCTACTGATGAACTTTGGGAAGAAGTTCATTTTTCCAAAGAAGCAAATCCAAGAAAAAGGCCTTATGGTTTTTATTTGCAATAAGAGATCAGAAATCAAATGAAACAAGATTTTCTATTATTATTTTAAAATAATATTTTATGAACTATATAGAATTTTTTCAATCACATCTAGGAAATTAAGAGTATATACTGTAGAACTATTTATAATTCTTCTCAGAGAATGGCTGCAAAAATAATTGTATGCTTTATATTTCACAGCAGCTACCATTGAGTTGCACACAGTTTACACACAATTCAAACACAGTTTCTGTGCCAAAGATATATCACATGACTGGCAGTGAGGCTGTGCTGGCACTGCTGGGTAATCCAAACCCCTGACTTTGGGAGGAAGTGAGCCAGTGGGAGTTGAGGCCAACACCATCAAAATAGCCCGGATACCCAGCCTGGTCCTGTTCCACAATGGAGCAGTGAGATCACGGAGAGGTCAGTGTCACCTCCTGCATATGAGTCCTTCCAAAAGTATGTTCTTCCCTTGCTAGATGGAATACTAGAAACACATCCTGTGGTTCTGTGACACATGAAGTTTTGGGCATGGAGATCATAGGATCAGGTAGATTGCCATCCACCCTATATTCTGTGAAGCTCTTTTGTGTGTGAAGTTCTCTCTCTTTTTTTTTTTTTTTTTTTGTCTAAATGTCAAAGAAAGAGGTACTGAGAACAGGGTAAGTCATAAAATAGGAGTTGGCTTGCACTAGAAAATCTCAAGGACATTTAAGTGTTGCAATGCTTAACTCTTAAACATCCTGCTGCTCAGCAGAATCCTCAGTGACAAGTGTGTGCCCAAACTCAAATTATGTAGACAAACAGGCACTAAAGGAAGACACTCTCAGAAATTACATGATAGGATTTAGGGGACTTCAAGGACTGACAATGCAAATAAAAAGTGGCAAGGTGAATGTGCCCACACAGCTCCAAGATTGTGGCATCCTCTTGTTTGGGAATTCTCATTTAATTGTTATCTAGTTCAATTAGGAATTGCTAATTCTAATTTCCCCTTCTAAAAAAACCCCCCCAAAACAGCGAGTAAATCTCTAGCCCTATATTTTAATCACTCACATAACATGTAGGAGACAGTAATTTGTTTTCATCCCCTACTTGATTCAGAACAGGGATTTGAATCCCTGTTTATCACCTCTCAGGCAAATATGCTGATCCCTGGGCTAAGGCTGCCGGGGAATAATGTGTGCACAATCATCCAGTAGTGCTGCTTTCAGGAATAATCAGATATTCACTCAGAATATTTGATACTCAGGGAAGTAGCCTGAGGGGGGCAGGCTCTCACATGGAATGTGGAAGGCTGACGTTCAAACACTCAAGTTTAGTATTAAATAAAATTACTGGAGCCTGCACTGGAATGCAGATCTCACCTCTCCCTGCTGAGAGCTCAGATAGCTGGGCTCCCTTTCTTTTTTCTGTCCTTCATTCTCCCCAATTATCCCAGACAAAGCAGAATTCTTTCCAGTAGGGAATAATGACATCATAGATCATAGAAAAATAAGGCAAAGAAGGAATCTTAGGAAGAAGTCCCATAGTCTGTTATATTCTACTTGAAGGCTACATCATTCCTGGCAGAGGCTTATACAGCTCCTGCTCTCCAGGTAAGCCAGTCTAGTGTTTACTTCTCCTTCCATCAGGAAACTTAACCTTACCTAAGCATCCCTCATTATAACTAATTACATAATTTCTTTTTCTATCCACAGTAGTCTCAGACATCAATTTACTCTCTTCCTTTTTGCAGCAACTGTTTACTGTTTTTCTGATCACTGGCAGCACATTCTTTTGACTTTTCTATTCACTAGGCTGAACAACCACATTCATTCAACATTCACCCAGTTGAAGTTTCTAGACCTCTGATCATTCTTGTTGTCATTCTGTGTTTTCTCCAGTTGTACCAGTTGTCTCTTTTTTGAGATGAAGTGCCTAAAAATGGACACACAATTGCAGCTAAAGTCTTACCAGCCTAGATTAGAATGGAAATATTACTTACTTCTTGTGCCTCCTTCCTGTTTATATGTCCCAGAGTGGTGTGATTTTATTTTCTCAGCAGCATGATGTAAGTTCACCTTATGATTCACTGTAACCATCAGTTTCCTTTTTTTGTAGAACCACCACATACCTAGTTATTGACTCTATATTTGTGCAGTTAATAAGGCTTGCCTAAGCGTTCAATTGTGCCCTTGTCCTCATCAAATTGAAACCTATTAAAGACTGTTTTTCTGATTTGTCATGATCTGTCCAAAATCTGAACATGTTCTCACAATTCATACTGTCTTTGTAATATCTGCAAACTTGATGAGCATATTCTCTATTCCATCATCCGAGCTATTAATTAAAACATGAGTTCCCAGAGCAGAATCCTACAAAAGCCCTCATTTGAGTTCTTTGAGCAGTTTCCAAGCAGTTGAATACCCATAGGAGTTTCATTTTCCTAGTTTTCACAGAAGAATGTCACATGAAGCTGTAAAAAAGCTTCACTAAAATCAAGGTAAGTGACTTCTTCTGCCCCTCCCCTAACCACAAGAATTGTTACCGTGTTACAAAGAGAATAAATTGATTTGGCACAGCTTATTCTTGAGGATTTTTTTTTAATGAGAACAAGGCTATTCCATGTTGGCATTACTCACCCCTTTGTATTCTTGCAGTTGCACACAAATAGTTTATTCTATCATTTTACTAGTATTTTTACAGGAACCTAAGTTGAGCTACTTGTCTACAAGACCCTCTTTCCTCTGTTTAATGATATGTATTGTACTTGTCCTTATCCAGTGTTCTGCAATCTCACTCAGCCTCCACAGGCTCTCAAAGATATCAGGAAAAGGCACTGAGATCAGTTAAGCCAACTCTCTACATACACTGGGGCCAAACCAGTTTTTACACGTAGAAGTTATTCTAATTACTTTTACCTCTTGATTTTCCTGTCCTGTCCTGACGCCTTATCCCTTTGTCACTAGTGTTAATTGTGTTAACCACCTAAACGCACCTGAACTTTTCATTGCAGTTTGAATTGACAAAAGCATTAAGCACAGCGTCATCTATTAATGACTTTCCTTCTGTTCAGACTCCCTTAGTTTTCTTGCTATTGCTGGAATACTTAATACATTTCCTCTTACGTTTTGTGTCTTTTGGTAGTTGTTTCTTGTTTTGTGCCTTGCCTGTCTGATTTTGTCCTTACATGGCTGTGCTATTCTTTCTTTCCCACCCTCAGTTCCATCTTTATTTTTGGCCCACCTTGTTCATGACTGCTCTCCCTCAGCTTTAGACTAGAATCATAGCATAATTTAGGTTGGAAAGGACCTCTGGAGTCCAGAGCTAACTTCAAAGTTTGATCTGGTTGCTCTGGGTCTTTTTCTATCAAGATCATCATCTATCTTCTGGTTTCATTAAGAGATGGGCCACAATCTCATCAAGAAGAATGACATTCTGGTAAGTACTGAACTGCTGCACAAAATGCTTCCGGCTAAGCTTGTTCATGGTCCAGTCTAGAAAGTGTTCTGAGCACATCTGTTCTCGGTCTTGTCAATATGCCAGGCAGACATATACTGAAAATAATGCACTTAGCTGCTCTGCTTGTGCCGATAGTGAGGGATTTCTGCTTATGTCCAGAAGAAGATGTTTAAATACCTACGGAAAGGTCCTGATGAAAAACACGGCACCTGTATGGTTCAGACATCTCCAAGGTTTTGTAGCAAGGCTTGACGATCTACATTGTGAATTTCAGCATCCAAAGTGGGGCATAGACACATATGTCCCAGTAACAACTTCTGTAAGCTTACAGTGTCAAAGAACAAGCATGTTCAGGTAAGCCAGTCTAGTGTTTACTTCTCCTTCCATCAGGAAACTTAAACTTACCTGGACTTAGAATAAACATGAGACAGGTCTGATGACTCTGATAATTGTTGAAGAAAGCCATTTGGTCTAGCTCAATATCTTCTACCACATATGAATTCTTGTGGTTAAAAAAGGAATGTAAGGATGGTGGAGAGGAATCCAGCCTGCTCCTACTAGTACTGCAGTGCCTCAGACAGGACAGAGTTAAAATCATCAAGATCTGATCTAAGAAGCCCCTTTCCTGGACTAATGTGAGTAAAATAGACTGCATATACACTGCAAAATAGACTGTTATGCAGGACAATGAAGAACTTGACTAGTCTCATCATACAATCTCTTTGAGCAATATCTGTAGTATATTTCTGGTTGTCATCACCATAGTACAGCCTGACTGCTTGCTAGGAACAGCAGTATGCAATGGTGACAGCTCAAATGAAAAAAATTTTGGTATAACTTGAACTCATCAGGTACAAAAGCAATTCTACTGTCAGATACTATTCAGCTGCAAACAAATGATGAAGAATTCATGTTGCTACCTTAGATATTTGTGATGAAAATAATCTCAAGCTATTTCAGATCAAAAGCCATCATAGTCAGAAAGCTAATTCCTTGAAAGCACCTGGTTAAGTTGATAAGACCATTCTATATCACAGCTTCCTGGGAAATTCTGGGGCTCCTGGAAAGTCACATCAAGTAGTTTGACTAATGATAGACTCATTTACAACTCTGTATATAGTGGTGTCAGTTTGGGTTACAGACACCTCTGTTGGTCAGTGCACACATGCATGCAGTTCTTGAATAACACTGTGTATAACTAAGATGACTCAGTGACTTTTTCAGAAATAAAACCACAGTTACACAAATTTTCTTTTTGATTAGATAGCTCATGGTGGTGAGGAAAAGTGGTTCACTCACTTCCGGTAGCTTCTCTGTTCACCATCAAATTCTTGCTTGCATTTCAGTTCAAGGACACTATGAGCATTCATTTATCTTCTGTCAGTAAATGTCATATATCTCAAGAAAGTGACACTGCTTTTTCCAGTTTCATATTTTCTCCTCTTAATTCAGATATCTGACTTTATGAGCAGCTTAAAACTTCCCAAAAATGCTCAGCAAATTCACTGTTAATTGAACCAATCATCAGGACATAACCAAAGTACAGAACGCTTGGAATTTGGGAAAATAAACTTTCTGTGAAATGCTAGAAAATTCCCGGAACCACGGAAACTTCAAATTTGAGATGCTTGGCTGACAATACTCCCCAATGAGAGGTGATAATCTGAGCATCTGCAGATTCTTTATTGTTGAATAACTATTGCTGCTACCTGTGTAAAATCAAATTCTGCAAAGACATTTCCTCTATCTGGAGAGGCAGCTAATTATATGCAGGAATTAGGCACTGATGCTGCTTGAATGCCTTCCCATACTACCTTTCAGCTTGCATAATGAAACAGTTGGTAAAGTCAGTGTCTTTTGTGTGATCACTTAATAACTCCTTGTTCCCTGAATTACTCAAGCCTAGCAACAGTTGACATAAGGTAAAAGGTACATATATTCAGATGTTTCTATACCCAGATTTTCTATAAATTGACATGACTTTTGGATCCAAATGGAACAACACCAATGATCCAGAACCTTTAGGGAGCAGATAAAGCAGGATGGACTTTGTAGCTTGAAAGGTGATGCAAAAAGATATAATTGACTCTTCATGGAAAACCACCATCAGAGACAATTTCTCTCACCCATGTAAGATCAGCTTACCCCTGATCTTACTGATGATCATTCTTGTAAACATTTCAGAGCCTTTATATTCTTTGCTGTGCACATTCTAAATATAATAAAGGTTCTTTATCATGTTGTTAAATACTTGTTTGATGCTTGAAGATGAGAATCTTTGTCAGATCATTCTGTCTCATACTGTTGAGTAGACTCAATTGATTTTGTAGAAGCATCACTCAGAATCTTTGAACTGCTGTGAAAAACACTGATGCTGTCCTCCACAGTCAAAACAGAAACTTGGATTTGATTTTGTACTGTCCAGTGAATGTTAATGAAGTTGAGTTTTCAGTGTTTGCACCAATGGCTTTATCAATGGTGATTATTTTCCTGACTATGAGGAATAGTTTGTTTGGTTGCTTTTTTCCCTGTATGTAGTTTCCAGGCTGGTATTCAGTTGCAAAATATAGGTTCGGTCTTGCGTGTCTTTTATTTAATTCAACAGATCCTGATTCCTCAAAGGAAATGTAAGAGGAAAGCATTCTGTGACTGGAATTGTAACCTGAAGAGTGCCTCCTTGCTGTTAAGTACAACTGTTCTCATTACTTGGGCTCCCTATTGAACTTGCAACTTGCTAATTAACATGGCTGCAAATAACCAGTTCTGAAGGAAAAGGAGGATAAGGTGCAGAACTGGTAAATGCCATGCTCTGAACCCATCTGTTTTTACTCCTCTGTTTTTATATACGATCCAATTTCAGAAATCGCCAATAGATATTCCTAATTGTTTTTACTGTTGTTTCACTACTGCTGTCCCAAGCTGAAGGCAGTAGTTCCAATAGCTTTTACAAGAAAATGTGTTCTCATACAATGGTATTTATAATTTATAATTTGTCATGTTATTTAAACACTGGTCTCTTTAAAAGTCCTAAGCACTCAGTAGCTCCCACTGAACAGAATGTGTCTAGGCTACTATGTGTGGACCTATCAAGATAAAATGAACTGACTGATTATGTGTTATTCGGGGCTTGGAGCTTACATAGGGTCTGCTTGTCATTCATGATGCACAATTACTTCTGTCTGTTCTGTCTCTTTTTCAGTTATCATAGTAATCAATAATACTTCAAAGTAATAATGATAATACTTAATACAAAGTAATAATGATAATACTCTATTAGCCTGCTGCAATACACAAGCGTGAGTGTGTTTAAAAAATATTGACACTGCAGGTCAACAGATTCTGTTATAAGCCACCGTTTCACACTTTACAACTGAAATATTTTCTCTAAGTATAAATATAGCTATATGTTATCTAGTTACCAGTTTCAGAATGCAGATTTAAGATTATTCTTCCAGGAATTCTTTATGTAATCAGAATATACACTTATGATCTTTCTTTCTGCTAAACATTTGCTCAGTGCTTAATTATCAAATCATTTTCCAAGAAATAAAATTATACTTTCTCCAAGAATCCAAGCACTTATGCCAGTTCAGCTGGAGCCTTATTTTTTATTGCTTTTTTTTCAAACAGAGAGTTCAATTTTTTAGTTTATGCAGTTTCTCTGAAATGTTCTGCAGAGTAGGCTGGTGAATAATCAAATGCAAGTATTTTTGAGCATGTGCTTGTAAAGTCTGACTAGAGTAAGGGGGGGTAAGATCCATTTTGCCACGCAGAATTTCTGGAAGCATTACTCCCTCTCCATTCCTGTCTTGTCTCCTATGTGTCAGATGAACTGCAGGGGGAACAAAGAGCATCAACTCAGCCAAGGGTCTTTCCACAGCTTGAGAAGTTTTGTGTTCTCTTTTAGGATGACCACAAGACTCCTTTCTACCTTTGGAGCATCACAAAGGTGATTTAATGTGGTCCAAAACTAGAACCTAGGTCAGAGCCACTTACTTGCCCTTAGTCAAAGATCTAAACCAACAGACTTTCAAATTTTCTATGCCACATACCCGTGGTATATTCAAGAGACCATGTTACAACATCTGGATCCTAGTGTGCTTTAAAGAACACATTTTTGAAGCTTAAGGAATCTCAAAGGAACTGAAACCTTAGAATATAAACATAAAAAAATTGTTAAGTGAAATGAACAGGGAAGTGAAGGAGTAGAAGATAGACAGTTGTATTTCTTGCACTGACAGATCTCAAGTAACCTTACTTACAAAGCATGTATCTTAAATGACATACAGTAAAATAACATAATGACCTTCACAGCCTAAAAGAGTCTTGCAGCTGTGCAAGATGTTCTGATAATAGCATGATACAATATAGGTTGTATTCAAGGTCATTATTGCTATTTAATACAGAGCAAATTTCCTTCTGGAAGCCTCTTTTTTAAAGGCTTCTATTTTCCAAAAGCAATAGGTATTTTTCCTTTTGAAAGTCCATATAGATAAGATACATGGGAACTCTGTATTAACATTTTCCCTAGTCCCAGTTACATTACAGAGAATTTATTTTTTTAAGTTTGGAGGTGATACAGGCTCTCATGTTTGAAGATGCCCACCACTGTCTCACTATGGGATCAGGAAGAAACTTCTCCTGGTGAAACCTTTTCAGAGCATCCTGTATCTTCCATGGAAGCTGATATTGGCCTCTCTCAGAACATACACATGACAGATTTGGTGAACAGCAGTATGGCAACACATGAATATTAAATTCCTGACAGGTGAACACTTCCCATACTTGGTGGGAGATATAATTTTAAGGATTTTCAAGGTGTTTTCCAGGTAGACAATTGACAGATTATTACTAGGAAGAGGTGGATAGACATTTGTCTTTCAATGAGTAGAAGAAGCCAGTATATGCAGGAAACCCTGAGTGACACAAAAGAACCCCAGAATACACCAACTAGTATACCAGCTCCACGCTGATGAAGAAGGTAAGAAGTTAGAATGAATGAATAACAAAAATGTTTGTAAATCAGGGATCTTTATTTTCAGGGATAAAGAAAGTAGTTCTGTGAAAACAATTCTTCCTTGCTATAACTCAGAAAGAAAGGGAGAAATTTTATTAAGAAAGAATATACAAAAGCAGGATTGTTTGCATTGAAGCCCATTAAAGCCCAAGGAATTTGGATATACAGCAACCAAAAGACTTGTGAAAAGCTACACAGAGAAAGAAATCTGACTGATGCTTCAAAAAGGAATGGTCACATGTCAGACTACCTGAAGCACGTGATGTGAACATTGACTTCAAATAAATCAAGAATGTATTTATGGAAATTAAGATGATGTCAGTAGTATGACAATAGCAGGAGTATAAAAATATCCATCACCAGAAATCAATAAAAAATGTACTAGATATCTGGAAGAAATGATAAATAAATCAAGCAAAGTTATGGCCTAAACTTCATTCCTCAGAGAGCAAGAAAGAGCTCTTTAGAAACATAAGAAGGAAAACACAAAAGTAGAGCTAAATAACATCCACAAAAGGGTTAAACATGACAATATCCGGGCCTTGAACCAGACTGGTTCACAGAATAACTCAAGGAGAACTTGAAATCATCTAGTGAGGCACAAAGCTCAGTCCTGGAAACTATCCTTCATATCTGAGCGTACATGTGTTTCAAAGTTGACACTGACTTAACACAGCTAAATGCCATACCTAAGGAAGGAGGAGAAGTAACACTTTGGATGCAGCAATTATGTCTGCTAAAGCAGAAAACATGATAGGACAGCCAAGACATTGATCTGTATTTACCATATACTATCAAAATACTGATGACATGGCACCCAAATGATTTCAGGCAAGCCATAACATACATGACAAGCTTTATGTGATCAATTAACAGCAATGCGGGATGTGGAAAGCAAAAGAGGTAAAGACGATGTGTGGAGAACAAAAACTAAAATTACAAACCATGTAGAATGTACAAAGTACAAATCATGCAGAAATCAACACTTTTCAAAATTATGAGCTAGATTATTTGTCCATAAAGGCAGAACACCACCAAAAATATCATGAACAAATATTGAAATTACGGACAGCGGAGGGAATATATATTATCTCATGAACAACAGGGAATTCTACAGGGCAGTGATACAACTACATTGCTTCCAGTATTTTAGTTACCTTTAGGAAACAGTAACATCTGAAGAGATTCCCATTTCAGTTGTTTATGCATTTTAAATCCACATTTGAATAGAATACTTGAATTAAAGAAGTACCAGGTAATAAGTCAAGATCAAGTAATACCTACATTTGACTGCAGCTTATTAACTTTATCTAAATCATCTAACGCTATGTATCTATAATCAAATGGCTCGTTAAACTGGCTTGTCCATGTGTCAAAGAGCTTACACCAGGAAATCAAAAGAATATTTGGCAATGGATGATGAAACAGTTGTATACAGTTTATGTGTAAAAAGTGATCACTAGACATAACCATTACATGGTTTTGTGATGCTGTTTTAAACAATCCCTATAGTAATTCTGGAAAGATGATTGTCTCCTTCCATTGCCTGTGTTACATCTTCCTGGCTCCCAATCTTCAAGCCACTGTCATCCCAATTTCCTGTGAAGATCCATGGCTCTGCAGAAAGCCTTCAGGCTTAGAGAAGGAAGAAATGCTGTGACTTTTCCACTGTCTAAGCACTAAGTTCCTCTTTCTCTCTCTAGACAGCATGTGACTAGGCTCAGTGTTGAATGCAGAGACTAGCCCTCCTCACCTCCTCTCCTTTTCTTTCACTTACGGAATTAAAATGAATGTTTATTTTAATTAGTTAGTAGTAGCAGCTATAGTTTAACTATTGCCCTTTTGACTAAGATGAGGTTTAGATGTCACTGTCATCGTGTTCTGAAGCTATGTGGCGTGAAAATGCAGTCCTCACTCCAAACAGATTATAGTCTAAATAGACAAATAAGGATGTGGCTATAAAATAAATGATCTTTCACATAATTACAAAACATATGATGGCAAAAAATATGATTGAATAGCACGTGATGTATCATATTCATGTCACTTTTCATGTCCCTGTTTTTTGTCTAATCACAAGCAGAAGACATCCGTACTTATTACTACCTTTCCTCCTGCAAAGAATAACTGCTCATGGACAGAACCATGGAAAATGCCTGTCTCAGCCTGCAACAGTGCAATGGGCCTCTCATTTCTGATTGACACTCCCTCCTCCCCAGGAAAACGTCTTGTAGTAAAATAAATGTGTTTGTGCAGTGGTGACTATTTGTCACTGTAGACCCTGACACAGGCATTAAAGCATCTGCCATTTAGAACTGTGTCTCATAACTGCCCAACATGAGAGCTGTAATGAAATCCTACCTTACCGTATTGAACTAGAGAAGTCTGTTTAGTTAGCAAGGTTGCACCTCTCAGATACTAACAGGACTGTAACTGATATGAACACTAAAGTCCATATCCAATCAAAGGAAAACGGCAATAATTTGGAACAGCCATGCATCAAGGCTTCAATGAAGAAGATTTTTTTAAAATCTTCCCCTACCAAGACTGGAAAATTATATGAAGCTGTGTCTTTCAGATTTCTACCTTTCTCACTTCCTAGCTCCACAGCATGTACTATCATTCACTACTCCACTTTCCAAACCTGTGTTTGAGGGATGAATGTTCCCACACGCTTTTTAATTCTTGTGCTTACACACATGCACTGGCATGCAGAGCACACACACTTCCTCTAGTCAGTTCCTAAATCTCCAGTGAGAGTGCACATGACAGTGTGGATATGCAAATAATATCAGGGATCTGGACAAGCATAATTTGAATAGAGCCAAGTAAATAATAAAATATAGGTAAGCAAAAGTGAGCTGGCAGTCTAACAACAGACTATATAATGTAAATCAAGAATTACAGCTGGTCCATGTTGTCCCCTGCAGATCTCTTTGAAATTCATACATTTTAAGGCCAGGAGAGATAATAAAGTTCAGGTAAGAAGAGCTTCTGCATAACACAAGCCATGGAGTTCCATACACTCCATTTCAGCAGCAGGAATCATTCTTCACTGAATCTCAGTAATGTTCTTTTGCTTAAATTTCCCAAAGGTCATTGTCAGTGTAAGAAAAGCTGATCCCTCACAGAGTGATTAGTCACCACCACCAAGAAAACTCACAGAAACTGCCTAGTCTCTGTTCACCATATACTTCTGTGATAAATTGTAGATTCAGAGATAAATATTCTTTACCACCTTACCTCTCTTTTGTGCACCTTGTGCCTTACAGTTTCCACATCCCTGAGCAGTTTCAAATATCTTTAAAAATAGAAGATGAGTTTCGGTCCTTCCCATCTACTTAAAACTTCCTTCTCAAGGGAAAGCAGCAACATGTTCAAGCTTCTCTACAGTTCTTGCCAGTAAACTGTGACTATGGATATATTAGCAAGTAGTGTGGGTACATCAGGAGCAGATCTGTAGAAATTCCTAGTGCTGAAGACCCAACACTCACTTTAGATTTCTGGGGGGGGGGGAAGAGTTCTTCAGACTATCTCTAGTAAGCTTCTGTAGACTGAATCCCTATTAGTTGTTGGAGCACAATAACTGCACCTCTGGAGTGCCTTCCAGCTTAGTTTCACCTGAACAGAGCCCAATGACACACTGAGAGCATCCTGTAAGGAGTATAAGTGTGGTAAGTGGGGAATATCAAATTTGCTCCATAAGGACATTCCTGACCTAAATTAAAATGAGAATGTAAACATACCTTCTGTGAGAATTTGAATGTACTTCTTGACACATCAGGAGGAATGGCAGACAATTAACATTCTAATAGCTTAGACTAGTGTCCTAACTGTACAGTTTACAGGTTACAAGTGAGAACAAAATATAAATGTTAACATATATCCCCAAACACGCCACCTAGCCCTACCTGAATTTACCACCAAACTCAGGTGAGAAGGAAGGTGACTGAGGTAGGACAGGAGTAAGAACCTAGACTTATTCTGTAGTGAAGGTGTACTCTAAGTGGTTGCCTTGATAAGAGAAGATTATAATGAGGACAATGTATGACTTTTTCTGTTTTGAAATGAGATGAACAAGGGCTAAAATTTAAAAAGGAGGTGATACTGTACACATGCAAAAAATAGCCACATCAGAGCAGAAGACATAAAGTCAAACGTTAGAGGGATTTCAGAAACTTGGTGAAACACAAGTTTTGAAGCATATAAACTGAGAAAGGTACAGATAATGGTGGAAGAATAGCATTGTAGATTAACAATAAAACATACTGGAAGGGAAGTTTCCCACTAAGGAAGATGCTATTGAACATGAGCACAAAAGACAGAAGAAGAAAAAAAAAGGAGCATAGGTATGAGAACAGAGAAATTTCTGTAGATGACCTGAAAACAAACTCTGAACACCCTAGTGTGCCCAGATTTGGGTCTACACTGATAATCTGCACTTCAGAAACCTTTAAGAAGCAACTTGAGAATCACTGTCTGGTAGCAAAGATATCTAACCACTTCACAAATTGAAGGTGGTATCATATGGGTAGAACAGGGCTATAATAAGGACAGGCTGAAAATTTCAGCTTCTTCTGGGTGCCCTTTCAGGGTGCCAAACAAAAGCAAATATGCCTGATCCCCACTGATTACTGAGGCCACAGCAAAGAAGAATCAAAGAGACCAAAATTAAAAATCCAGAGTGTCTGTGGCTGGAAGAAGCCTGGGGAGAGTGAAGGTGAAAAGGAGGTATTTGGAGTGGTATGCAAGGCTCAGAAAGTCCTAGGTGACTAAATAATTCTCTTTAGTTCTGGACTGAACTTATGGCTAAAGCCATAAAGCAGTTACAGGCTCATTTTTTGAACATAGTTACACAGAAAAGTTTAGAATTAATTTTGAAGGAAAGAGTGATTGAAGTTCTGGAGATCAGCTGTGATTTAAAATGCAGTGTCTGTCTCCTGGATTTGGGTCATGATGACTTACTGAAATACTTCTTTGTTAAGATAACAGATTTTGTAGAACAGTGAAATACAGATCTCATCTTTTATTTGTGCAAATGTATTTAAAGTGCATTTTTGATAGAGTAGCACATAATGAACTATGAGCTATTCTGGTGGAAGTTGAAATAACTGAGTAAAGAACTGGCTTCACAGCCTGAGAGTCAATTTTGCTGTAAGGGGGACTATCAGAGCTGACTGAAGTTACAAATGGACTTTCCCAAGGTTCCCCCTTCCAGTTCCACATCCAGTTTTTCTTGCTCACATACTTTTACTTCCTCTTATGTCTTTGTGCTTGTATCTAACATGATCTGGAATGCAAAAAAAAAAGACCAGCACCAGTTTTTGAATCTTCCACTCGTCCCGTTTTTGTAATGGAAAATATCACTGAGGACATTTTGTTCAAATATGCTACAGTTGCTTGCTAGCTGTGGTATGTTCACCAAAGAGCTGGAGTGGGAGAGTGTAATGGCTACAGCAAAATTCAAGTTACTTAGGTGATGGGGGAATTGGCCCACTCCATTCAGACTAAGCTTCAGTTACAGCCGATAGGAGTTTTGTTCAATAAAGGGCTATATTTTGCCCAGTTTACTGTGAGGAACTAGAACTGCTTAGTCTAACACTCAGTGAATAAGTGCTGAAAAAAATAACTTTTTCTTTTGTTTCTTGTTTAACACAAAAAAATCCACTGACAGCAAAAGGAGCAGGTGGCTTCCAAACCTGAGGTTCCCAACTGCCAAAGTCCAGTCAAACTCTTAGTAATGACATTTTCCCCTAAAACTGAGTTTTCATTTGTGCAACTTACCAGCACACTGATCTTTCTCTGCTTTGTTCCAAACACCCTTAGAGCAGCAGTGAAGCAACTAGAGGAATTTAGAAGAAAAACACTTTAGTAAAGATGAAAGTGTTTTAAAAATTCAGCAAACTTATGTTCATTCTTTTTATTATTACTATCATTAATAGCATGATACAGATGTCCCTGTGGCACTCAGAGGCCCATTATGCCAAGGAGCAGCTCTTCTCTGAATCGTTAGCAATCTAAATTATTGGATTGTTAAAACAGGGATAAGATGGGGAAAGGTCAGATTATATCCCTTTTTAAAGATAGAAAATTAAATCACAGGGAGATTAAGTGACTGGTCAAAGGTCACACAGAAGGCCAGTTGCAGAGCAGGAAAACTGGGAAATTGTCTCTTTTAAGTTCAGCTTCTTAACTGCAAGACTATGCTTCCTTTAATCTGAAAACAAATAAAGTAGACAAAAATCATCTATTAGTTGGCAGGAAGCATCATTATACTGCTAGTGCCTGGATACTGCAGCTCTCCCTTATATTGGAAACCCAAGAAATAGAACACAAAGCACATTTGCTAGAAGTAACACAGTGACACAGTTCCTGGTGCTCAGTGCTGGAATAATAATATCAAAATTAGTTTCAGTGAGAAATCCTAATTTCTCTGTCTCATCCAAAAATGGCTATTGTCCTGCCTTATTAAGGCAGAAATGGGACCCAGTCCAACAGTACTGACTTGATTAAAACAAAATCACAATTACTCTTTAAGATTTTTGTACTCACAGCAAAATTAGTTTGCAATCACTTTTGGAGAATCAAAGTCAATGATCAAGTTCATTGCAGCTTTTGAGGCTCATATATTTTTATGTAAGTTGAGAGAAATTACATGTGATTTAAGGAACACAAGACAGCCCAGGGAAAGAAGGAAACAGGTCATTTTCCCCTACCTTCTCTTTCTTGAAGTTAGGGAGGCCTACACCTGATCCGACATTACAGTATACACTAACAGAGAGCGATCACAAGCTCCATTTCTGGCTCAAGGGCCAGGAAGCTGTATGCGTCTTGCCAAGCCCAGGGGAGTAAGCTGCAGTTAGAACAGATGCCTGGGCTTTGCTTGCACTAAACACCTCCAAGGACAGGGCCTGTCTGGAGAGCCCCACCGGGCTGCAACCCAGTCACCGGGAGTCACTTCTGTCACCTCACGGGCAACATGGGGAAGTCCAGTTCAAAGGCCTAAGCCGAGGTGCAAAACCATGGGTGTTTCAGCACTGTAGTGAGGCTCTGCCTTGGCAACCTTCCCCCTGTGCATGGAGGAACAGTGTGCTTGGCTTCTAACCTTGGGCTGGCCTGGGTGGCTTGGGTCACAGAAATAGCATGCTTCGGGGGGGGGCTGGAGGGAAATAGCAGGAGCTTCTTCTGAAAATGTTAACCCGTCTATTTGGAGAGTCATGGCTGCCTTTGAAATCTCTCCTTATAGTTCTATACTTAGCACTGGGGCAAGGAGCACACGGGGCATGTGTGTGTGTGTGTGTGTGTGCACGTGTGTGCGTGTGCAAGCAGGGCCGGGGGTGGGCTGGGGTGGGGTGGGCCAGGGAGGGCTCAGCCGCAGCCCTGTGCCTTTGTCCTCCAGCCGTGCCCCACTCCGCCACGGCTCCCCTTGCCTCCACCTCACGTCCATCCACTCCAGCCCAAGCTCACGAGCTTTCACCCAGAGGGTGGGGGGGGTATTTTTCGTTTGTTTTCCTTTTTTTTTAATTTGTTCCCCTCCCCTCCTGCCCCCCCCCCCCCCCCAAATAGGAGATGTTCTCAGGACAGCGCCCAGGAGACTGGTTGGAATCAGATTTGGAGGGTGATGCACCGCGACAGCTAAAAGTTGGATAGGGTTTCAGCAGCTCCTATATAAAGCAGGGGGGGACTTATGTCACTGCACTAATTAAATTCCATCTGGGTTGTTCCTCGGGGTGTTTTTGAGCCTGCCACCCAACTCAAGCAGGCGGAGAGGCCGAGGGGACAGCATGATGATGGACCTTTTTGAAACTGGCTCCTATTTCTTCTACTTGGACGGAGAGAATGGAGCCCTGCAGCAGCTGGAGATGGCAGAGGCCTCCCCCCTGTACCCGGGCAGCGACGGCACCTTGTCCCCCTGTCAGGACCAAATGCCGCCAGAGGCCGGCAGTGACAGCAGTGGAGAGGAGCATGTACTGGCACCCCCGGGACTACAACCCCCTCACTGCCCCGGCCAGTGTTTGATCTGGGCTTGTAAAACTTGCAAGAGAAAGTCGGCCCCCACGGACAGGAGGAAAGCGGCCACCCTGCGGGAGAGGCGGCGGCTGAAGAAGATCAACGAAGCCTTCGAGGCTCTGAAAAGGCGGACTGTGGCGAACCCCAACCAGAGGCTGCCCAAGGTGGAAATCCTGAGGAGCGCCATCAGCTACATCGAGCGGCTGCAGGACCTCTTGCACAGGCTGGATCAGCAGGAGAAAATGCAGGAGATTGGGGGCAACCCCTTCAGCTTCAGCCCCAAGCAGGGAAACGTAAGCGCTGCCGACTGGTTCCTCCCGCCGCCCTGACATCCAGCCGCGGCACCGCCGCCCCCAGCCCTCTCCCCCCGGCTCCGCCAAGAAAGTGCGAGCCCCTCGGGTCTCCAGCGGGCAGCCGGCCCGCCCCGGAGCGCCGCGATCCGCTCTTCTCATGCCTGCTGTCTCCCTGTGTCTCTCCCTGCCCCTTCTCCCCGCTCCCCTCCCCACCGCCCTGTGTTCGCTTCAGATCCCCAGCTCAGACTTCCTGAGCACCTGCAGCTCCGAGTGGCAAAACGTTTCTGATCATTCCCGAGGGCTAGGAGTCAGCCCCAAGGAAGGTAACCGTGCGTGCGGGCTGCGCAGCGAGCGGCGGCGGCCGCGCCCGCTAACGGCCGCCGGCCGCGGGGCTCGCGCGCGCCGTCCCGTTGCGCGCAACGGTCACGGCCCCTAACGGCCGCGGGCGGCTTCGCGCTCTCACCCTGCGGCGCTCCCGCTCTCTCCTGCCAGCTCCGCGCACCCGCAGAGGCATCTGGCGAGGAGAAACCGCCTGGTCTCTAATCGCCTTTTCTTATTTAAGCAGGGGGCTCCATCGTCGAGTCGTCGGCTTCCAGCAGCCTTCGCTGTCTCTCTTCCATAGTGGACAGTATCTCTTCCGACGAGCCCAAACTACCCAGCATGGAGGAAGTGGTGGAGAAATAAATCCAGTTGCTCTGGTAGTATATTTAACGGAGATGGAACCCCCTCCCCTCACAACCTAAATAATGAATTAAGTTAATATAGTGGAAAGGCCAGGCAGGGGCATTGTTAAGGTCGAGTCAAGGTACACCGTCCCCAAAGAAAATGGCCCTCACCAACTCGAACTATAGACTTTCCCCTCTTTTCTTTCCCCTCTTTTTTTTTCTGAGTTTTGTTTTCTTTAAACTTCGTTGCATAGACCACCCCTCATCCCTTTTTTATTTAAGATACTTACTTGTGTTCCGGTGATCCGCTTTGTCTGATTCTCACCGAAAAGTTCATTCCTGTCTGAGTGAAGCTGTTGGTTGCGTTTCGTGTTAGTTGTATTTAAAGAGTTCCCGCCTCGTTTCATTTCTGTAAATAATTTTAGTACTGTCTTTTCTTTTGTAAACATGACAAATATATATTTAAATGGTGGAATGTAATACTGTATATAAGAACAGACGGATTTCTTGAATTGTAAAATAAAGCTGTTTGTGTTACAGTGTTTCTCCCCCTCGTAATTAAATAATAACCCGGTCCTGGAGTTAAAATCTGCCACTGACCTCAGCGAGATCAAGTCCCGAAGATTCAGACCTTAAGTAGCCGAGCCACAAGCTGTGTGACTGGGAGGCTGCACTCGGGACAGATTTTCCTTCGTTTCCTCCTCTGAGGAGTGTCTCTCCTTGCCTAGGACCGCTCCAGCGGCGTTATATCCCCTCCCCTGTTTTTTTCCCGGGAAGCAGGGCAGGCAGCAGGCATTTGGGGAGTGGTGGGGGGTGCCCGGGAGGGCGCGCTGCGCCCCGCCGGCCGTTTCCTTGCAGTGCTTGGTGCAACGCGCCTCCGCTCCTCGGAAGGCTTCGTTATTGCTCCCCTAAAATGTGCGATGGCGCCACTCGCTTAGCGCGCCGGGACGCTTCTCCCGCCTTGTCCAGAGCTTTGTACACTTTGCATATCTGAGCTGCACACGCTGCAGGGGAAAGGGGAAAGCCCAAAGAGCCCTGGTCCTTGAGAAGCGGCTCAGCCTCCCGCGTTTTAGTTTATCGCCTTCCCTGTGGTCTTCTCAGTGCGTCTCACCTTTTCCTTTCGGCGCCGGAGGAGTTGAACCCAGGCCCTGTCTGCAGCACAATTTATAGGCCTGCTACCCCGATGGTGCAGCGAAAGGCTCTGACAGGAGCCAGCTCCCTTGGGGGCTGGAGGGCTGTGACTTCTTCCGAGGAAAGGTAACTTCCCTTGACTTCCCGGAGCCGGAGGGAGAAGAGAAGGGGTCCCTCAGGGAGGAAGGAGTTAAGTGGCCGAAAGGGGGTGGGGTGGGGGGGGACAACATATGAAGCCTTTCACTCAGTGATGTAAAAAAACACGGGCTCTCTGAGAATGGCGGAGCGGGAGCTACTCGCAGCCAGAACTTTACGACTTGTAACAGATTGTTTATAATCCCAAGAAGGGGCGACCACCAGGAACTAACACACTCTTCGTTGCGCGCGCGCACACACACACACACACACACACACACACACACACACACACGACGAGCTGACAAAAGCAAAGGGCTGCTACTTAGTTCTGCCCGTGGGCGCTCTCCTCGTCAACTTTAACCCTTGATTTATTTTTTGTTTTTGTTTTTTGAAAGGTCACAGCCACATTTCTGGAAGGTCTTCCCCTTCTCGGCCGGCACTGGCACGGGTACGTCTGTCTGAAAGGGAAGCTCTTGAAAGCGGCCTTCCTTGAGCTGTCTCTCTCACGGTGCCGTCCCTTCTCCCTTCTTGTGCACCGTGGCCCGCTTGGTTTTAAACCAGATAAGTAATTGCTCTAACTGCTCTCTGCTGGGATATTCTGTTGTAAGGACTACTTGCGGCGATATAGTGTGATGGGCATGTAGTGAGATGACATAGCGGCAGTTTTCCCACTTTTCGGGTTTGAAATAAACCCTTTCCCTTAGGGAACTCGCGGGCTATTCGGAAAGCGGCGCTTCGGGGTACTCTGATTTTTGCATGCAATCTCTTGAGTTTTGGCGAAAGAGCGAAGCTGTTATGGGGGGGGGAGGCTTCTGTAATCAAGAGGTTTGATCAGGAATGGAAATTTTCGGATCGGTTTAGTAGCCGATCGCCTTCCTTAATAATTTGTTTCGATTCCCACCCGGTAAAGGAGAAGGGCTGCATACAGTTCGCTACGTCTCAGGCAAAATCCCGCTGAAGGAAAGCCCGCAGGATCCCCTTCCAACAGCAGGAACTGCGCTGAAGCACCTTGGAAAATACAGTATCACGCAGACACGGTGCCTACTGTTAGGTTTACCCTCATCCTAGCAGTTAACCTCAACAAACCGCCTCGTCGTCCTGCTCGGACCCCCACGGCAGCGTCGCCTTCAGCAGCAGAGTAACTTGAGCGATTGTTTGGAGTAAGTTTGACTAACGAAGGGTTTTCATTAAATAAAATACCTCCCGAAGAGACTCGCCGTGACCCCCGCGGCTGTGGCTTACATGCCGGGCTTCCCAGTGAAGGTCCTCAGTGTGTTTGCAATTAAAATGTTTGTGTTTGATATTAATAACGATAATCTTTACCTGAGTCCAAAGCCAAAGCAAACAGGGCCCTGGAATCACAAAATCAAAGGGTAATAACTGGGTAAGGACAAGCGCTTTGTGATTTAATCAAATCTTTTTCCAGAGTTTTCCAAAGTTTTTATCAAACTTTACATGAATACAAATGATGCCTCCCGTTCCCTCCCCACACCCCCGCTTCTCCCCGCGGTGTATTTGACGCGAAACGAGCCGCCCGCAGCGTCCAAGCCTCGCCGCCGCCGCCGCCGCTCCGTGCGGCGCTGCGGAGCCACCTGCTGCCGCTGCCCGGCGCGGCGGGAGGCCCGCGGGGACGCGGCGCTGCCCGGGGAGCCGCCGCCGCCGGGGGCTGCCGCCGGCCCCTCCGCGCTGGCCTATCCGCGTTGCCACTCGGTTTGGCTCTCCTCCGAAGCGGCAAGATCCATGGTTTAAATCCCTTTTTTTTATTATTATTTTATTTTGCATCTGCATTTTCCTCTGCAAAACAGCCTGCAAAGCGGAGAGGGAGGTGGGCAGCGGGCTCGGCTTATTTTCCGAGGTCGAAGGCAACCCGGACAGGCTATTCCTGGTATTTCCGCAGGGAAAAAGTACTGCTTGGGTCGCTGCTGCGTTGAGGACCCCGTAGGATTTTTCCAGAGCTTTCACCTTTCCGTGGAAAATGAGCTGGTTTCCAGACAGGGGGAATGGGAGTGGGGGGCAGGGGAGGGAAGAGGTTGAATAATTGAACCATGTGCTCGCTGGGACGTCCCTACAATAGCAGGAACTAGCAACTTTTCCCAGTCTCAAGGCTGCTAAAAACCCCCTCGTGTCCCTTTGATCTCTCTTGGGAGTCCCAGGATGCCAGCAGAGGCCAATGCCTTCTTCAGCTGTCTTCTGCACAAATCCCCCTGGCAGGTACTAATGTGTTTACTTAGGTGCGCCCGGTTCCCAGCGCTGGGGGGAACCAAACGTTTCTCACACGGCTCCGCACGGGCCCGACCGGGAAACAGCCCCGGAGGGAGGGAAAGGGAAGCCGCGGCGGCCCGCAGCCGCTTGCAGCCAGCCCGCGCCCGGCCGTGCCACCCGCGCACACCGCTGCGGGGCTGCAGCAGCCCCCTTTCTCGCTTCGTCAGTAAGAGCCACCCCTAAAAAAACGCCCTCGGTGCCCTTCGCCATTCCGCAGCTGGAAGCTCCTGCCAGTCCACGGAAAGCGGCAGTGTCCAGTGCTCAGGCCCTTCTCGCTTTCTGGACTTCAGCCTCCGGAGACCCGACGTGCAGCACCATCTCCCCCCCTTGCAGCCAGCAGCCTCATTAGCCAGCCTTGTAGTTTGCGTTTTCTCACCCCTTTCTTTAGTTCCACTCGCCTGCTGCACTTCTGCAAATTTGTTTTGAGATCACTTTACCAGAGGAGCTGGGCTCTCTTAAGGGATACTAATTACAGATCTTTTTTTTTTTTTCTGAGTGACAGGCTGTTCCATCCTTTCTTCCCCCTCCCCCAAATATTCAAGGGAAAGAGAAACAAATTTTCTTAGGTCCTCAAAGACTTTGGGGAAAAGGCACGTTTCTCAACCCCAGCCCCTCTGGATTAAGAGTTAAAGCTGCGAGCTAAAGCTCCGCACGCAGGAAGAGCAAGAGCAAGGGGACTGGCAGTGCACCCGCAGAGACACAGTGCATGCTTGGGGAGAAACCACTGAAAGGTGATGGCACTTTAAAGATCAAGTTTTACTTGTGCACAAAGCCGAAATCCGTAAACAGGTCTATATTAGCCAGCGCAAACGTGCTGAAACAAAATGTGTGTGGTGCCTCCGTGTGTGTGTGCGCGCGCGCCCCCGCACAGCCCAGTGAAGAGTTCAAGTTACCGCCGAGCAGAACCGCTTCCTTTAGGAAAAAACAGGGAACTGCCCTGTTTCTGATGTGGCCCGGCTAAACACCAACCTGCACCTCAAAGCGGCAGAAGGCTGCAATTCTGCGCGTTCGCCTTTCTGTAACTTTACTCCTTTATCAACTTTCTTGCTTTTCCTACAGTATTCATTTCAAAGGGGGCTCCCCCCGTTTATGGCCCCAAATAAACCGAAGCAGTGCAGATGTAGCCTTCCCAAGCCTTTAGATAATTATGCAGAAGGGGGTGTGTGTTGTGTGCGTGCTTCCAGTTTTCTTGAGGAAAAGTTTTAGCCCTTTGGTCTAAAAGCCGCCTCCTTCGGGGCAGGGGCGCTTTCCTGGGCAAGGCAGCTCCCCAATGCGCTGCCGCCTCCCCGCGCTGCTCACTTGAAGCCCCGTAAGACAACTGGATGGAAATGTCCCCTATATTGCCCCTTCCTCAGGAGAGGCTAATTGAAGACACTTTTTTTCCCTGGGTACGCAGACCAGGTAGCAAGCGTTTGAATCTCTGCTGGGTCGCTTGCCCTCCTTTTGAGTTAGCCTAGGTAACATAATTTTATTCCCAGGTACGGAAGGTCGCCTTTGCCCTCTCATAATATTTTCCTCAACTACAAAAGCCACCTGGATGAAACCAAAGGATTCCTGCGCGTTAGCAAATGCCTGTTAAATGGCTTCATTACCACTCTAATGACCCTTGCACAACTCCGCTGAGCTACTGCTGCGGCTGGATCTCTGCAAAGCTTTTGTCCCTGACTTGTGTAAAGTTACTTAGGGATTGCGGGGTTAGAAATTTTACACTTCCAGGAGGGGTTTGTTGCACTGGCAGCTGGGACGCATCTGTAACGGTACAAGTTTGCCTGAAAGCAGAAAATTAGCAAGCCCAAGGCACTGGTCGACTGTTGTGCCTCTAAGCAGCACGAGGTCACACGAGTAGGAGAAAGAATGGGAAGGGGATTTGCCTGGGACCAAACACGCACACTTTTCTTTTGTGAGTACCTTTCCGTGTGACCCGAGCCGAGAGCACTAAAATCTGAACTGCGTCCCCCCCCACCCTCGCCCCTTGCGACATATAACTGTGCATTTCTGTCCTCCAGTCTGCCAATTTAAACGTTTGATGACAAAACTTCAAATGCAAGACAAAACACCCCCTAAGATAAATGAAAAAAATATTAGGGCTGAAAAGAAGGGAAAATTGTTTCAGGTTAGATCTGGACAAGGGGGTTTTGGGGAATGAAGGCACGAAAGCCGCAGTGCAGGAGCTATGGGAGGCTCCATGCTAACGCCTTAGCAGGGACAGCCGCTGACTCCCGTTGCGGCGTGGGATGGGAGACCATGACCAACCTAGTAGGAAAGGACCAGGAGGAAATGCGAGCGGTTCGTGTGCTTTGATCACCTCCCCTTCTCTTTTCGTACCCAAATCGCCACCTCGCCGAGTTGGTTAAACTTTGGCCATGCCCGGCGCTGCCCAAAGGAGCGGTGCGGAGCAAGCTGTCCGCTGGGGACTGCGGGGGGCTTGCCCGGACGGCCCCGGCGGGGGATGTGGTGGGATATGCTAATAGCGACTAGCCGCCGTGGACCAGCCTCCCTTCACACGAATATATAAGGGCCCCCCGCATCAGCCGAAGGGACACTTCGCCTCGGGTCGCTAATTACTGAGGAAATTGCCCCGGCGAGCTGCGGAGCGACTCGCCGAGAGTCGCCGGCGGCCCCCCCCCCGGCTCTGCCCCCCGCCGCTGCAGCGATGGAGGTGATGGACAGCTGCCACTTCTCCCCGGCCGAGCTCTTCTATGACAGCTCCTGCCTCTCCTCCCCGGAGGGCGACTTCGCGGAGGACTTCGAGCCGCGGGACCTGCCTGTCTTCGCGGCCCACCCGCCCGCCGAGCCAGCCGGCTCCGAGGAAGAGGAGCACATCCGAGCTCCCACTGGCCACCACCAGGCCGGCCACTGCCTCCTGTGGGCTTGCAAAGCCTGCAAAAGAAAATCCACGACCATGGACCGGCGGAAGGCGGCCACCATGAGGGAGAGGAGGAGGCTGAAGAAAGTGAACCAGGCGTTTGAGACCCTGAAGCGGTGCACCACCGCCAACCCCAACCAAAGACTCCCCAAAGTAGAGATCCTGCGAAACGCCATCAGGTACATCGAGAGCCTCCAGGAGCTCTTAAGGGAACAGGTAGAAAACTACTACCACCTGCCGGGACAGAGCTGCTCGGAGCCCACCAGCCCCACTTCCAGCTGCTCGGACGGGATGGTAAGAGCGGGGCAGGGCGGTGGGGCCGCGGGCGGGTGCCCCGGCCCAGGCCCCGAGGACGGGCCCCAGGGGGCTGCGACGGGCTGAACGCAGCAAGGCCAGGAAAACGGGGGTGCGTGGGGTTAAAACAGGCCCCTTCTCAGACGGGGCACGTCCACCGGGGCTGCCGGGCGTGCTCGGGGTCACTCGCAGTCCTTGCGGGAGGAGGCTCCTCTCCCCCCCCCCCCCCAGCTCCGTGCCGAGCAGCAGAGAGGCAGCGCGTGGGGCGGGGAGGGGGGAGCCGAGGGCAGAGAGGAGCCGCGGAGAGGGCGGCCGCGGAGAGGGGACAGGCCCGGCCCGGCCCGGCCCGGCCCGGCCCGGCCCGGCCCAGCCTGGCCCCAGCTCTTCCGCGGGCGCCGGGGCTTTCGCTCCGGGGGGCGCCCCTCACCGCAGTGGCGCGGCGGCCCCGGGGGCGGCCGGGCCGGGCCGGGCAATGCCCGCTCGCTGTGTTGCAGGCTGAATGCAGCAGCCCCGGCTGGTCCGCGAGAGGCAGCAGCTTCGACACTGTCTATTGCTCCGAAATGGCCCACGGTAAGCCCAGCCACCCCCCTTACCCCAGCCACCCCCTTTTGCCGCGCTGCGGCGGCGCTGCGGGCGGCCCCCGCTGTAACGCGCCGGCGGCCCCGCGCAGGCCCCGCGGCGGAGCAGAGCGGCGCCCTGTCCAGCCTGGACTGCCTCTCCAGCATCGTGGACCGCCTCTCCCCGGCCGAGCAGCAGCCCCTCCGCCGCGCCGCCTCCCCCTCGCCCGGCGCCGGCCTCGACTCGGCGCCGGCGACGCCCGGGACACCGCCGCCGCGACGGACCTACCAGGCGCTATGAGGGGCCGGGGGGGCCGGCGCCCCCCGCCGCCCCTGCCCTGCTCTGCCCTGCCCTGCCCCGCCGCGGGGGCTGCGGCCCCTCGCCGCGCCTCTCGTGCAGGCGCGTCCCGGGGGAGGCGGCGGCAGCAGCGCGGCGTCGCCCGCGGCCGCCCGTCGGGGCCGCGGCACCCGCGGGCCTCCCCGGCAAACCCCGCTGCAAATAAAACGTGTCGCAACAGAGCTGCTTCGCCTGGTGGTTCTTTAAAAGCCGAGCCTGGTTTTCGGCAGGGCAGCAAGGCCCGGTTGCGGGGTGTCCAGCAGCCTCCGTCTTCGGTCCCAGTCCAGGCTCGGTGACCCCTGGCTCTGAGCGGTGCTGGGGCGAGAGATGTAACGTCTTGTGGGCCTGGGGCCTGTGGGCTCGTTTCTCCCGTCACCAGCGGGTGTTACTCTGAGATTGCTCATGGAGCAGCAAAAATTTGCAGGGTCAGATTCTCCCTCTGTTCCTCTGCTGCTATGGGCAGAGTTTCCTTTGATTCCCGAAGGAGTAAAAATGATGTTTTGCCGTCGTCTTCTTTTTTTTTTCTTTTTCCTGGCAAAGCCTTTGTTTCTTTCAGTGGACATGAAGACTGAACAGGTACTTCAAGATTTGGCCCTAAAGTTGCGTGGTGACTCGCCAGTGTAAAACAACTGCATGAGCTCGCTCTGGTACTCCGCAGGGGAATTTTGCTCTCAGTCACTCGCGCCACTGCTCTCTCAGAGACAAATTTAGTAGAGTTAGTAAGAACAAACCACAAATATCTCTTTCACAATCCACAAGGTACATTTCACAATATTCAGAAGGCAATATAGAGGTATCTGCTCCTAATGCCTTTGGTCCCACCAGCCAGGATGAAAATACATGACTCGTTTCTTAATGTTTGCAGTCACATGGGTCTAGAAATAGCCAGGTCAAGCCTTCATGAGTTTCAGAGCTAACAAATATTTCCTTCCAGGCACTATATCTAACTCCTTCTACCATGAAAATTTTCCAGCCCTTTGTACTTCTCCAGCTGTAATCCAAAACCTTTCTAGCCCCCACTAAAGAGAAAGAGATGAGAGGGAGAGATGGGTTCCTCCAGGGCATCCAGGAACGTCTCCTGTGATAAATACTCTGAGTGGGAAGGGATATACACTTCACTAGCATGGGATAAGGGCGTATTTGCCATTTGTGTTTATGTTGTTAGCAATGAGTGGCCAAGAGGCCTGGAAGTGGTATTTCATCATCTCTGATAAATCTTTCACTAGAGCCCAGCACAGCTTAGTCATGTCACCAAAAGTTACCACCTGACTTGCTCTTTGGCAGCGGCTCCCAAATGTGGATGCAGGGAGTCTCACTGGGGGATGGCCCAGCCCACCCAGCACATCAGCAGGATGGGCTGCTCCCCCCAGGAGCCCCCGGGAAAGCAAGAGGGCACCTACCTGCCTGCTGGGCTCGGCTGTGCCCCAGCAGCTGTACTGCTGACGCAGGGCAAGGACAACACTTCCCTGCAAATCACCTTATGCCCTTGCTATGTAATCTTGAGGTAAGTGTTTTCCTTCTTGTAACCCAGGACAAGCTTTTTCCAGAATAGGTTTTCTGTGTGTGTGTGTGTGTGTGTCCCTAATAGTCATCAAGTAGAAAAAGTGCTTTGAAAATCCTGGATTCTGCAGGGGTGCAAACAAGATATTAGCACATTGCTGTGATTGCAGATGCTTCAGGTGCCTTGACTCAAACACAGACTTTCCTGGCACGGGTGGTCACTTCCTGAGCCTCCCATTGGTAGAAACCCTGACGCAAAGCCTGGAAGGGCTCTGGGTTTATTCACGATCTCATGCACTGCAGTGACCACCCCTCCCAAACAAAACACTGTCTCAAGGATGCTGCTTACAGCCAGCGTCTAATACAACACAGACCATTTTAAATGATGGCTTAAAATGAGCCAAGTTGGAGAACTTTCTGCATTTCGGTCCGCGCGGTGCTGACCTTGGCAAGTGACCTCCTGCGAAGCATGCAGAGCAACGCTAGCAAATCACATGCTGGTAATGGACACCTCTCTTTGGCTGGCAGACGTTTTCAGAGTTGCAAAAAGGTCAATACTTTTGAGAACTAGCTTTTCAGAGAGTGAGTGAGTGGAAGTATCCAGTCTGTGGGATGTTTGTCCATAGCCTCCTCAGCCATGCTAGACTAGATTACAATCTGAGGGCTATTTTTTACCCATCAAGACAACGAACTCTTATTTATAGGACATCTATAAACAAAGCTCCGGCAAACCAAAATGTGCTGCAGTCCATGGACATTTGATGTGAAGAAGTGGAAGGCTACTTATGGACCCCCCCTTTAGTCTGTGAATTAGGAAGAACGAAGTATAAAATTACTGCTATGTTGGGAGATACACTGTTGTGGTCAGATTTTGCATATTCAGAAATAGTAAGTGGAACTGAAAATAAGGATTTGGCTTCTAGGTAAATCACATTAATTTAAAGAGGGTTGTGCCCACATATGTGTAAGAAGATGATGATCTAGAAAACCTGAGCTCCATCTCTCTCTCTAGACTCTTAATACCTGGCTTAGTATTAATGGCATGCAGGGATCTTGCACACCATCAGGCAGATGAAGTGATGCCTCACAGTGTCAGATCAACATAACACAGACCACTTTCCCCTTTGCCTGAAGTTTCCTATCTATCACTCACTGCAGTGAAGGGCATAATTCTGTGCAATTTTAAAAATAAAATTCATGCTGTATTTCAATTTTACCTCTGAAAAATATACCTCCTTGGCTTATGTTCCGAATGAAGGAAGCAGCTGCACTTATTTTTCTGTGAAAAGCCTCTTTTATCTTCCATTAAGAAGCCAAGTGGAAATATGCAGTGAAATAAATTCTTCAATCTTGGATCAAAAGGTCCATTGGCAGTTACAAAACTAACATAGGAACCTAGCAAAAACCTCTTAAATATAATGTCAGGAAAATATCTACTCAAGGAAGTGAGAGAGCTAAGGCACAGTGAACCCTCACATGCATTCATGGTGCATTTCAAATGACGGTCTCTTCACACGAGATTATGGATAGTCATGTCCAAAAAAATGATACTTTCTGGAACTGTCTTGCTAGCATCAGAAAAGATGCAAAGCTGATCTTTAGGCTTAATCCTAGGAAACTCTGCCTTGAAGGGCCTGTATTTCCATGTTCCCCTCTCTCTAGGGAAAAAAAATGTTTATTTTCCATGGTAGGAAAAAGATCAACCTTCTTCTTCCTGCAGGAACAGTAATTTCTACTGTTTGCAAGAATGTACCTAGGTACAGCTCAGATTCATGGCTGCATTTTGGGGATGATTCAGGATTTTCCTCCTCCCAGTTCAGCCATGTCACTGTTACAGTGTCTCAGCCACTCCAGCTTGGCGGGAGCGGGGAGACTTGGTGGCAGCAGGCAGCTCATGTCTCCACGTGCCGACCCGCTCTCCTCTCCCTCCTGCCGCAGCACCCTTGGCTCGCTCCTTGCTTCTCCTCGCTCCTCTGGCTGGACTGTGGCTCCCGCGGCAAGGATCTGCCGCTGGCAGCCAACCAGCCTTCAGCAGCGCTGCTGGGGTGGCAGCCTCACAGCTGGCCACAGCTGGCCCCTGGGGAGCACAGCTGGCTGGAGATGGGGCTGGAACCAGAGGAGTGAAAGAGAGATCACAGAGATGTTTTTCCTGTTTTTTATTTACGTTTTCCCTCAGATAGTAGCTCAGGCTACTGACCCTGAGCCGTGGCCTTCTTTTCCTTCCCTCCATGTCATGCTTTTCTTCGCATTCAGTCCAAGAGATGCATCCATCCAGCAGCCCAGGACTGAACTCGGGGAATTATTCCCATGCCCATTCACACGGTGGTACATTTCCTTGGGTCAGCAGGTTCCCCGCTTTCCCACCTCTGGGAGCCTGTGCACCCTGGATGCCCACGGACCTCCTGCCAGGCCCACTAACCCACAGAGCCCAGCTACTTTCTCAAAGCTCCTTTGGTTTCTGCTCCCCAGACCAGCTGCACGTCGGGACCATCCAGCCCTGGCGTGTGGCTTCCTCTGTGTGTCGGTAGCATTTACCGACTGCCTGGCAAGCTGCTGGAAGACGCTGGTGGCTATGATGCCAAAGGCATTGCTCAGCTGCACTTGAAGAAGGTGATAGTCAGCATGATATATGAGGGTCAGCCAGCCCGGTGATAGATCAGGAGGGTAGTTCAGTGTCTGCATTAAATCAAGTGCTCTTGAATTTGGTAGTCACTGAGAGGCCTTCAAAGTTGGCGCAGTAACAGAAGAGGATAGATCCCATCAAGAGCCTGAAAAGTATCAGCTCATGTAAGCCTCCCTAGCTGTGTGCTTTCACTCTTCATTTCTCCAACCTTTTTCTATTAATATATGCTCCTGAATTGATTTTTCTGTTCTAAACATTCCTATAGAATTTATGCTAAGCAAAAATTAAAGTCCTACAAAGAAGACCTCAAAGATTTGCCTCTGATTTTTATGTTTAAGTGCCCAACCCCTACTGATTGCAGCGGGAGTCAGGTACCCAGGAGGGACTCAGGTACCCAGCAAAGGTCTGGCTGGAATATGAAAGTCAAGACAAGGTGCGTATTATACATCCTAGGGAGCCAAACCATGGATTAAATCAAGTCCATTGCTTTTACTTGTTTGCTTGCACACAATTCATTAAATAATAAATGACTAACTAACTCCTTCATTAATGGCAAACAATGAACAGTGAATATAACTTTAGTTATACCTGTGCATAGCTCAGTGCAAAGTATTCATTAGCAAATGCACCACTGTTCCAGCAAGGGGTTCATTTTTTGTAACTGGAAGTATTTGGATTTACTGAAAACCTGTTTTGCTCCCCTCATTCCCTTGTTTTACTAAACCATATATGGAAAATATTGCACTTCTTTTTACAAACATTAAAAAAGGGGGGGGGGTTGTTTGTTTTATTGTCCACATTATAGTGCTTTGAACAAACAGGAAAGTGAATAGTAGTGCCATTTGGAAAATACACTTGCTGTTTTGGAGCATCTTCAAATTGAGCTAATATGCCACAATTCTGAGACCTGACTGCCTGTGTTACTGGAAAAGCAGAGGGGGAAACATCTCTGCTAGATGTGCTGAAGCTATACACAAAGTATATACCTGAAATCCCTTCTCCAAATTTACGGCTTCCCTGCAGGCTTGTGCAACCACCTCTATAGACAACAGAGATGACCAAGCCAAAAGTCTTTCTTAGATGTAACTAAGTCATCTCAGTGACTTAAGAAAGTAGCTTTAAAAACAGCCTGGAGAGGGGGCTGGAGCAGAGCCAGCCAGTCATCTGGGAAGGGGGGGCCTTTGCCCCAGTCCTCACTCACCTGATTCTCTTTTTGGTGGGTAATGTCCACTTGTCAGTAGGAGCAGACCGCCAGGCTGCCTTCTCCTTTGGGTGTGCTCTCTCTCTGGCCCTACGAATCCCACATTTCGTTAAAGCTGTGTCCCAGATAAGCAGCTGGGAAGTCCTTGTGTCCTGTCTTTCTCAGGTGTATAAAGCTGAGAGCTCCCAGACTCGCGGGTGCCTTGCATAGCCGCTCGGAGGCAAGCACCATCCTCCTGCCTCCGTGGCACCTGCAGTTCCTCTGCAGCGAAGACTCGAGCAGCCCCTATGCAAGGAAACTTGAGCTCGAATCCCCTTCAGACACCTGCATGCTTAGATGGGGGCTCTGCAGGCCTCATCCTGGATTTTAAGCATCTAACGCCCACCACCTTCGCCTTCCTTGCAAACTCTGTGAGCCCATATATCTGGACCCAGTGTGACATGGGGTCTTCCCCATCACGCGAAGGGGCAAGGCAGGCGCATCCCACATGGGCACCTGTCCGCGACAGCGTCTCGGGCATGGGGCAAGGAGACACCTCCGTAGTCTGAAGCTATTTGATCGCTGGAGTGTAGGCTGGTTAACATCCAATCCTGGGAAAAGTGTCTCCTAAATTGGGAATTCCCTTTGGAAGCTGCAGCGGGAGACAGGAGGAAGGCTCCTGCAGCAGCCGGGGAGGTAGGTGGGGAAAGCTGGGCAGTAGCTGTCATACGGCTGCATACGGGGCTGCTCAGGGTAATAGGGAATAAAGGAGTTGTGACTCTGGGCAACTGGGAGAAAGTTTAATAACTCTGAAATCCCTCATGCTGAGCATGAAGAAGAGGAGAAACCAAGTAAACAAGGGCAGAGACAGCTGTATCCTGCCAGTGCCTGCAATGCACATTTTTCACAGGGTACAAATTTCTCACGTTTATCGCCTGGGTGAAATACAAAAGTGACTGACCTTTGAAATGTGAAACTCGTTATGTCTAAACTTTCTAACAAGTAGGACAGCAAGCCTCACTTAGAAACGTGCTCATGAAATTGCTCTGAGGGGTCGCTCAGCCACGTCTCCCTGCCGCAACCCATGTGCCCCCCGCCTCAGCTGCACGCCCTTCCTCGACCGGACGCCTCCTCCCTGGTTCCCACGTAAGGACACTTATCCTATTGCTTCCGCTCTCCGCTAGAGTATTCCCAGCCCCAGTTTTACCACCTCATCCTCTCCCAACCCCAGTCCCGCTCTCTCCTGGGAGTTGGGGGCCGGCACGTGCTGAATGCCTTGCAGAGATTGCGGCAGCGCACCCGGTGCCACCAGCAGCTAGCGACAGCGGCGGCTGCGGCCCTGAGGCGCCTCTCCAGAGCCCCTCTTTTGGTGGGCTGCTGTTTTGAAAGCTGCTCTGCTTGAAGAAAGAACCAGCTTTTTTCTGTGTGAAACATCTTCGTAGTAAAACAGAAAGAGCAGGGAGTTAAGAGGCGGAGAAAACTATAGAAAAAAAAAATCTGTGCACTCTCTCTTGCTTAAAATTCATGCTAAGGTTGCAAATGTTTATTCTGCAGTTTGCAGCGCCAGGTTTTAGTGGTTACATTGCATGCATGCCATTTACTATGGAAGATGAGGACTATGAGAAAAAGTTTCTGTATTTTGGTGTATGGTCTTGCTTTAATACTTCATTTCAGCAATACCATGCTTCCTTACATTCCTATTTACACAATAATTAGTCCTATTTTCAGTACTGCTTTTGTTCTCCCTTTTTTCTATCTATAAACAATTTTTACTGTTTCTAAGCAGTGAACTTGGTTACATGAAAAAGTTTTGAATGCCAATATGCATGGAAAGAAATCTTTATCTTCATGTAAACTCTCTTTTAATCAGAAATGGTATCTATAAAGTCCAGCTAGACAGCTAAGTTTATTCCTGATGCAACTCCACTGAAACCCCTGGAGTCCCACCAGGAACAGATTTGGGCCAGAAGGCCTAGAATACAATTACAGTATATTCATTTTCTCATGCCTCAGAAATGGACTGCTTATGTGCCAAGCTGTAAAATGATATTCATGATGAATGAAGCCTGAACAACATTAAAATATCCAGATCCTCCGCTCCAAATCCTCTGGTATCTGAAACTGTTCCTTTCCTTTTGAAAGGAGGGGGCTACCACTGCGGATGGTAAACAAGGGCAGAGCAGAGCTTGAGTACCCAGCGAGAAATCAGGGTTAGTCTAGCGAATATCGCGGCTTACTGCAGAGAGCCTGTGTTTAATGCACTGCCTGAATCCTGGTGGTTATATGGTGCCCTCCGGAACAGCTACGCCTTACTGCTCCTACGGTCATAGCTTCATGGCTTGATCCCTTCAACTCAGAAATCCTGAGAAGTTTGCTGTGCCACCTCCCCCCAAAATCCATTTCGAAAGGATTTTTTTTTTTTTTTAATGAAAAGTGCTGTGGAAAATCACTTTTTATTGCAATTACAGTGGATACAGTGGTTCACACAGCTTGCAGCTTGCCGGAAAGCCAGGGCCCGCAGTCTGTTCACACACTACAGAATACCAAGCAAAATCTTGTTTTCTGTTTTCTTTGGCCATGATTTCCAAAAGTAGGAATCTGAAATTAAACTCACATATAACTGCACTGATTTTTCAGCAGTCTTGGCCACAACCAGCTCTTACTGAATACCAGGATAGGTGGTAAGGGCAAGGAATTCTTTACAGTCTCTTCTTCAGTAGCCCAATTCTTTGGAAAATGTCATTCATCTGTAGAGTGAAAAAAAGGTGTATAGTCAGAGAGAAAATGCCTCTGACATTTGATAAATCCATTCACGTATTTTTTTAAACAAATCATAAAATTGTTCAAAGGGAATCTTTGTGTATCAGATCTAAGAGTAAGATGTAAGCAAGCATACTTTCCTGTATCCTTCTGAACCAATGGAAATACCTACACACAGGCATAACTTCACACACATGAGTTTTAGCGAGCTCAAGACTTAAAAATAGGGGAGATGCTTATAGTGACTCTTCATGATGATAGTGACCTGCAGGGGGTTGAGGGGGAGAAAAATAGTATATAAGTATTACTGGATTATTAATGTAAACTGTCATAGGACAATTTTGCCTGGAAATCAATCATCCTACGCTTGACCAGGTCTTCAGCCCTGAATTCATTTTCATTATAGATAATTCTGGAATGTCGGATGTGCAAGTCCGTAGCATCTTGGGCCAAACCTTTGCTCAGCAGCAGCATTATCCCACTGCCACAGGCAATTTTTGGGGAAGGCTTGGGAGCTTCACCAGGCAAGTTAGTGGCTCGTGGCAGAGAGTATTTCCAAAAGGACAAAGTTCTGCATGTTTTATGCGTGTGAGCATTTGATTCTGATCTTGAAGATTTCCTGGATAAAAGCCATGAGCAACACCTACAACTCTCCTCTTCTTTGCTTAATCCAAAAAGAAACGTGCCTGGTAAAGACTTTGTGTTGTGTGAACGCTTTTAGGCTCCTTGTTTCTTTTAGGAAAAGAGAAGAGCACTTTCTGACTCAGCTGAAAGCATGGGTTATGTGACAACTCCCTGCACTGTTAGAATTAAAGCAGCTAACGTGCATCTCACCAGCACTGGACCATCCTACGGCTTGGCCAAGTCTCCGCTCGCTACAGTCACTGAGCTGCTTGGTGCGGTGTCACCATCTCAGCTGTCTAGTTGTAGGTTGGTTTCAGACTGTAGCATTTCAGGCTGCTCTGAATTTGTTGTGTTGTCTTTCAAAACATCCCAGGAGACCTGCAGCATCCAATGCATCCTATCCCCACGGTCAGCTTGGTCCCGAGCCAGTAGGTGCCACTCTGTGGGATTACACTTAGTAGGTTTTTCTGCCTGGATAACTCAAAGCTTTCTGTCTACCTGCTTAGACAGAGATCATTTTTTTAAAGCCAGGTCCTGAGCTGACGTCAGGGTTGTCCTGTGTGGCAGGACTGCAGATCTGGACTCTAATTTAGAGCTGAAAGTGGGGAGGAGAGCTGCTGAATTTATTCTGACAGTTTAGTCCTCCAACTGTAATTGAATTAAATGAAGCAATTGGCAAGAGAGTGGGGAAAAAAATCAAATCCATATTGAAAGCATATGCCGTACATCCCAGCCAAATGTGACTCAAAAAGCTGTAGCCCGAAAATTAGAGTTCATAAGCATGTCACTGATCCAGCACCAAGTATAATGCATCAGTGCTTATAAAATTAGTAGTTCAGCAGCACCTGGACATCAAGTCTACTGTAATCTATTTCCTTTGGTCTTAGTAGATGAACCTGCCTTCATGCGATGCCCTGTGCTTTTCAGAGTGAGGTTTCACAGCTACCAGAGGCAGCTGTTGGAGCTGAAGCCCTTTTGGGTGTGTGAATTCAAAGCTCAAGAATCCTTTTTCCAGTGGGATTATTCTTTTTACAGAGCTATGTGTGTGCTGGAAAAGCAATTTATTTTGCCACTAACATCATAGGTTAAAGCTTCACTATGCTACTCGGATGTCACTGGGGAGCTTTTGGAAACCGTAAATCTAGTTTGGGCCTAGTAATAGTTCTAATGACAGCAAAAATCTTTCTAGTCTGAACAAAAAATTAGGAAGTGCAGGATGAGGTCTAATTTTTTTTCAGGGGTTCTGAAGTTTAAGGGATGGATTTGCTAAAGAATATAGGAATTTAAAAAATCCCATTTATATAAAATTCTGCACTGCAGCACTTCAAATCTCTCTCTCTCTCTCTTTTTTTTTTTTTTTTAGCCAACTGGGCTATTTAAAACACTGAAATTGATAGCAGTTAGGCACTTTTCAAATCCCATGGCAAGCAAAGGCCCAAATCCTCCAGTGCGACTATCTGTTTAAAATATGACTCTAGATCCACAAAGGGGATTTAGGGATCCCCCAGTGCCAAGTGCTGCATTGCCTAACTTTATAGGACATTGTAAATAAAGGAAATTCACAGCACACAGGGAGGCACCTGGGTCCCAGGGCACTGTCTGGGGAGACATCAGGCGAAGCAGGGGTCTGCCGGAATAACAAGAACATGATGAAGAATGTGTCTCATTTAAATGCCTTAATTTTGATTGCAATACAACATCTTCCCCCAGTCAAGATTTTTATTTCTTTCATATGCCTGAGCCCTTCATTTCATGGCCTAAGCAGGAAAAAAATAAACCTTAATATAAAAAGTAAAAAAAAGGAGTGAAGTTTCTCTCCTTTTATTAAATAGTTTTTCACTTAAAGCACTCATGCATTATGTAGAAGTTGGGATCAGTTACCTTTTCCGTCAGCATCCAAGGGAATTTTCGGGCTACGGACAGAAGGGTATTGCGGCCCCCGGTGCCTTCAGCACCTGTTTGAGCTGTTCCCTTGCATGGCTTAAACCAGGTTGTCCTTGCTATAGCTCGTGGGGTTACTTTGGCTCCTCAGACACTTAATGTGGCCCCAGATCAGCTCCCTGCTGTCCAGTGGGGTGGATGGATATGGAATGTGTGGCCTTTTTCTGAGGGGCTTTGCAGGCTCCCTTTGGTGCTGGGTCTGGCAGCGTGGCAACGAAGAGGCTGAGATGCTGGTGTTCACCAGCCAGTGAGGAGCCCACCTCCAGTCCCAGGACGAGATATAACCCCGAAACCACTGCAGTTTGGGTGTGTGGAGACCACACACCTACTGCGTTCGCTGCCACTGTTTCTGAATCTTCTCAGTTATAAGTAATGCTGATACACCAAATTATGCCTTCTTCCCAAATTATGTATTCCTCCACAGTCTTATTTTGAAAGAATTCAAATTTCGGACTTCACTAGATTGAAGTGTCCTTTAATCTCACTCACACTCACATTTTACAGGACTTTGTTCTGCAAATATTAGGAACTGTGTTGGAGTAAAGACAGGCAAAACTAAGTTTGTCATGTCAGCATTCTAGCTAGGAAATGCCTGAATCTACAGTTGAAATCAACCCTCCTAAAGTTAGGTATATCTAAAAAAAAAATCTTGCTGATTAGAATGGTTTTTAAAACTGCCAATAGGAGATCAGCTAATAAGGGAATTTTCAGGGAGCTATATAAAGGCAAAGAAATCTTTTTCAAAATGTCTAATTAAAAGTCATTTCATGTCAAACCCCAGCCATGGAGTTGACCCAGACTCTGTTCTAACCACTTGGATTGCTTCAGCCCATTAGATCACAATCTAGCAATTTAGAGATTCATATTTGTAATTTGATTGACAGGATTGGTAAAGCTGTTGTCAGGTCTTCTGAAAAACGTCGTCCATAACCTGACTTTGCACCCAGATTTTCATGAAACGTGTGGTCCTAACCTCTTTGCTATTGCCAGTTTTGCGCCAGGCTAGTTAATGAGGATCTCTGTAACATATAGAGCAGTTGTCCTTAACATAAATGCTTAACTTCTGGGAGGACTTCTTTTAGCCCTGCAACCATGCACTGGCCATGTAATAGTAGCGTGGTGCACGGTAGTCTGCTCAGCGGGTGCACACCTGCAATGACAGTTGCATGGGGGGCAAAGGGCCACACAAAGGGGATGCAAGCATGGGACGGAAGTGGCCATTTGCCTGTTTTGGGGACATGGGTGACATGGGAGCTTTTTTGGGGGGGGGGAGGTTCAGGGCCAGCAGAGAGGGCAAGGGAGGGCTGAGGTGGGAAATGGTGTCGTCAGGAGGAGCAAGCTTCCAGCAATGGTGGAAACGGAGGTGCCGGTAGATACTGATATCCTCAAGGTTGAGCAGCATCTGAGGGACTATTCTGAAAAATCTTTATTTTGGTCTTAAATGCTTAAAGGGAAAGATTTTCCTACCTCCCGTAACACTTCTGCGTTCTAGTCCCTGGTTCTTGTACTTATAGGCACCTGGTTATCTTTGAAAAACCTGTCTGTAAGGCTTCAGTTCAACAGAGTATCCCTATGCATGGCCAGCTTATGGTGGCACATGCTCCCTGATGAAGCCAAAGGCATACCTTAAAAATCTGAGTGCATCGTTGTGTGTCTTGGGCTATACACGACCGTCGTTTCTTTTAGTTTTGCGTAACATACAGTGCCATGAAGGTTTGGTCCATGACTGTGCCTTTAAGAGAAATAATTAGTGCTTAATAAATCAAAGCACTTTAAGAGTACTAAAAAGCATGATTAGACAGACGATGATAGCGTAAGTGCAATTTTGTCACTTCTTTTTTTAGATTATCCTAAAATCTCTACATGAAGGGCTTCTGTGATAATTTGCTACTAAATCTAGTTTTATACCAGTAAATTTTCTGCAGAACTATTCATGATACTGTGTGCCATCTACTGTGAATATTGGCAAAATTAATTTATTCTGTCTAAATACGGTTAACATTTTTCTGTATGAAGTTCAGCTCTGGAGTGTTTTCTCTCAGCCAGATGCAGGTGGTTTCATGGGCGAAGGGGTCTCGAGACCCAGACACCACTCAGATGCTTTTCTTAGAAGGGGCATCAAAAATCCTTTGGCTTAAAAATACAAGCAGGTGGTGCACTCTGCCTCCTGGGGCAGTCTCGGGGGGACTATACGGGACAGAAAGGAGGAGCCTGGCCTTGTAGTGGTATAGGAAAGCCTTCGTGCATGTGCACTAAATACATACGTGTACGCAATGAGCAGCATGTCTGCAGAAGCAGCGCTGCTTTAGAGGCTCAGCAGGGCGAGCAACCCGGCAAACCTCGGCCCTCCGCACCATCACACCTGCTGCGGGAATTTAGCACTACGGGAAGGATAAGCCAGAGACGATAAATGCAGTAAGGAAATAACGTACGCACGGCACTGACGAGACACCAGCCACAGTAACATATTGCTAATAATAGGTGGTGGCTTTAAGTTGTAATTGTGATGGTTGCGGTTTTCCTTTGTTCCTATTAGTTTTTCTCAAAGCAATTGCCAGAATTCAGGAGGCAAGTGGTGAAAATAAATATTTTTGGCAATATAAATATTTGTTGTTGTTTTGCTCAGGTTTTAATAAAATGATTTCTTAGTTCTTTTGGCCATATGTCTCTTTCAGTCTGTCAGTACTTGTTCTTTTTTTTTGTTTCTGTTGCTTTGCAATAGCAAACAGAGGGAAATTCCCTTTACAACAAGCAAAACATGCAAAATACAGGGAACTATTTTGTTCAGTATATGATTTGCCTTTGTTTTTAACAAATCTTTTTTTCCATATTGTATGGGAAACTAAAAGATAACTCAGTCATAGGCAGAGGGCTTTCCTACTGGAAACCTGCCTTAAAAGGGTGCAGGACTGCAGAGGCCCGAGGCTGTCCTGTTGCGGGTCGGACATGTCATGCTGCTAGTGTTGAGGAGTGGTAGAGGACAAAAATTGCTTTGCCTGGTAAAAGAGCAAAGAAGGCATTGCCAGCTTCTCCAAAAACAGAAATAGGAAGTAGTCACACCATAAATTTGGCCTTCAGCAATAGACATATAATGTAGGAATTGGGAACTGCAGCCCGGCCTCCACCCCTAGCAGAGCAAGACGGGGATAGCCAAGCTGGTAGGTAGCAGCCGTTCCCCCCGCAGAGGCAGGAGCAGCTTGGTGCCCGCCTTCGCCAGGACCCTGTCCCAGCCCCAGGGCCGCTACAGCCCCAGCGTCCCCAGGAGCTCTCATCTCACGTGTTGGTTTGAAAGGTAAATGGCCTGAGTGAGCCCTAAAAAGCCCATGAAACTGCTGTGTAGTTGTTAGAACAGGTAATGGAGCATAAAATGACATGCAGTCTCAATGCTTTGAGATCTCTGGCTGACAGCCTTCTGTGCGACTGTGAAGTATTATTTTGTTATCCGTGCTCTGCTTTCTCCCTTTTCTACAAATCCCGGGGTACTACACAGTTAAATTAGAAAGCACCTGTAACATAAGTCAGGAGCCTGACTCCTCTTTTCAGAGGTGATCTGAACCCTTTGATTTAATAAATTCTATAATTCAGCCATGCAAGAGCCAAGGGCGAGAACCACAAGGGCTCTAGGTATGTAAAGTGGAATTTAAGTACCAAAGCAGGAGAATTTGAAACTTTGATTCTCAAAAATCACTTCATTTGTTGCCTAACCTTGAAGATACCCCAAGTCCATGTGCATATGTTCTGTCTAGGAGAGTTGTCCATGTGCTGTAATAAGCGTGGCCAGAAGAATCTCAGTCTTAAAGCTACTAGTAGCAACAGCCTTAAGTTGATCACCTAAGCTCCCTCTATTAGCAATTCTCAGACTTGGAGGGGGGAACGTGAAACATATCTGGGGAGGGAAGAGGTAGAATAAGAAAAAGAATCTTCTTATATAAAACCTTAAATTCTACTACAATTAGGAAAGTAGTCATAGAAACATATAGACATGCTCTTTAGCAATTTAGGATAATTAAAAACATGATTAACAACATGTAAAAAGGATAATATTTAAAAAGTTACCCAAAATGATATAGGAATCCTATCATGCCTTTTCCTTGCAAAAATATTTGGATAAAAGATGGAAAAGAGGAGGTAGAAGTAAAAGGCTAGCTTTTGTAGTGGAGTCACCAGTGGAGTCCTGCAGGGATCTGCACTCTATAATGTATTAATAAATAATCTTGAAAAAGGTGTGAATAGCAAGGAAACAAAGTTTACTGATGATAATAAATTGGGGTAGTAAGAATAAGGACTGGCTGTAAGAACTGCAGAAGGTTTTCATGAAACTCAGTGACTGGATGTTAAAATGGCAGATCAAAGTCAGTCTTGATAAATGCAGAATAATGCACATGGGGAAAAACACCCCTAACTTCACATATAGATTCATGGACTCTGTGTTACCAACTACCACTCAGGAAAGAGATATCAGGGTTATAATAAATTGTCTTGTGAAAAAAATGAGCTCAATGCTCATAGTGGTCAGAGAAGCAAATTAGCTGGTAGGAATTATGAAGAAATAAATAATGAACGACAAGAAAATATCATTATGCAGTTATAGAAATCCCCGTGTGCACTCATACTATATATGCATGTCTAGTACTCCCATCTCAAAACTTATGTAGCAGAATGGGAAAGGGTTCAGAGAAAGGCAACAAATATGGTCCAACGTTACAGAATGGCTTCTCTGCAAAGAATGTAGGTTGCACAGTAAGCTAGGACTGTTGTTTTATTTTTAACCCTTACCATTTCTCTATCGTTGGAAGAGTGATGACTCAGGGAAGATGTGGTTCTGCACTAGAAAGACCTAGATAAAAGATAAAGGCATGAGAAAGGTCTGTGAGTGCTATGGGAAGGCATATGCCACTCCCAAGGGAATGACTGTTCAATATCTGTCCCAATACAACAACTGGAGGGCACAAAATGAATCAAAAGATGTATGGGTTCAAAACAAAAGGAAATGGTTCTTCACATGATGTGTAAGTAAATCTGTGAAACTCCACTGCAGCATGTATGGATGTTGAAAAAAAACAGGTTCAAAAAGCTATTAGAAAAATTAATGCAAGAGAAATTCATCAAGGGCTACTAAATACAATGGCAATGATTTTAGATACAAGAAGTTCCCAAGGAAGCTCCAAGCTGCTGGAAGGGAGTGATGGGGAGGGAGCTCACTGCTATGCATGCCCCATCATCCATTCTTTGGTGATGGGTTACCAGGCTCGCTAACCCTTTGGTTTCACCTGGTAGGATCACTCTTATCTTCTCCCGTTCTCTTGAAACCAACAAATGGCATATCACCAGGTGGTTTTATAGCCAGGTAGCATGCAGTTTTCTAGAATTGTATTCATAGCAGTTGTTGCTTCAATAATATCTGTATGTCACAGACAATGTGCAGAGGTAGTTCTTTGTCTTGATTATTGCCCATTCACTTCATACAGTCAATCAGTTTGCTTGGCTTCTGTGCACTAATCCTGGCTATTACTGCCTCAGTGATAAACATTTTTGTGCTATTGTCAGTTAGGTTGTCACATTATGTAGCATCTAAAATTTAAGCTTCCTGTCTGACCTATTCATCTAGGTTCCCTCTCTAGTGTATGAAGAAAAATAGGCATTTCCCATAAACAATTTTATTCTGAGATAGGTATCTGAGATGTAATTACCCAATGTATTTTCTTTGGTAACAAGTTGGGAATAGGGATTTCCTACAGACAAAACAAGAAGCCACAGTACTTTCTATGGGGAAGGTGAGAGAAAGGTTTGATGCTGCTTCAAAGGTTGAAGCATAAACTGTAATTCTGGGGTGGCAATAAAGATTGACAATATAGAGGGGAAAGGAAGGGAGGAGGATGATTAGAAACTTCTTCCACTGTCTTTACTGAAAAAAAATGCATCATATTGTGTCACTAAACCTTCACATAGGTGAGATGAATCCGCCCTTGGAGATGACCATTCCCTCCATTAACTACAGAGGCTTATACTTGGCTTACACCAGATACCTAGATTTTAGCCAGCTGAAGTTAGCTGTGATGAATCTCACTGACAGACACTGGTCTCTCTGAAAAAAAAACAACACAAAAAAACAGATGTTCTGACTTCTGAGTCACTTCAGCCACTTCAATGGTTATTTTTACAGAGAAGTTTGTCAAATCGTCATCTAATTTGACCTTTGCAAGTATCCTTTTTTCCTCTTTTCTCTCCAGCTTTGAAGATTGTCATCCCTTGACTGCTGGCTTGCACAGCAAATTGGCTTTAAGATTGCACTCATCTCCTTCATAAGACAGATCAGTATTACTCTTGAGCAGTTGAGCTGAATGATTTACTAACGGTGTGATGACTGCTTCTAAATGATGTTTCTGAGATGTACTAACTGTTATGCAGACAGCTCTTCAAGGTTCATCAGTTCAACAGAGAATCTGGTAGGAAACTCTTCAGTATCTGCTGGAAATCACTTGCATAGCTCAGCATTAGAGCCAATGACATGTTTCTCGCATCCTTGCTCCATTCAGATTTAAGCTAATCATGCTAGACTTGGCTAATGACAAGGGAAAAATCCTTGCCAGCCTCAGTGGAAGACTTGTTTACAGATGTCAGAAGATTATTATTTGAAGCTTTTAGCCAGTCAAAATATATTTTTGACTTTGCTGTGACTTTAAGCTTGTTAGGTTAAAAAGTTATGTTATAAAGCTTGTTAGGCTAAAAATAAAAGCTTTCTTAAAAAAAAAAAAATCCTTTTTTTGAAGTCTGAATATCAAAGCCTTGGTAAGACCTTGGGTGAGAAAAAGTGCAGACTGTCCAGAAGGGGAGCAGTAAGATGCCTCTACAGCTGGTCTGCGGATACAGCTGCATCTAATGATCTGGGACTGTGTTTGGGTGCTGCTCAGAGGAAGGTAGTGCAAAGCAGTGGTACAGACTGTTAGCATCTTTGAGAAAACCACAGCTACAGGCAAACCCAACTAGATGACTATTTTTGGCAAGTTCCTCCACGAAAGCAGACCAGCTGCTGCAGTGTGTGATTCATGACTTACACCAAATTGTTTCTGCACCTGACTCTCATGGCTCCGTTCAGCAAGGCACAGAGAGATGTGTGCTTAATGTTTCGTTCACTTCAATGCCAGTTATACGCCTGCCTAACAGAACTTTGTGGAATTTTTCATTGGTGAATTTTTCATATGTGATCTTCAGCAGCAGCAGTGGTAACATGATCAGACCCAGGACACCATGCAGTGCACAGATCATATTAAGCAATACTTATATTAACAGTAGAATTCTTATTCATTTAAGAATATTGCTATTATTGTGATATTGGTATTCTCCACTCTAAGGACATGAAGTGTTTGCTCATGTAATATTATTATAATGTTAAATGGAACCTTTTTCGAACTGCCCATTCACTGTGAATTGCATGGAAATATTTTGAATGAATATTGTTGCATACCCCTGTGCGTATCTGCATTTTTAATGTCGGTAGAAAATGAACTCCAGTAGCAATGATACTGGATTGGATAGTTAAAGATGCTATGAACATCTTTAAGCACTAGGTGTCTCCCTTAATGTATTTATTCAACTGAGAGCTTGCCACCGTCCAACCGAAATGGAGTAGATGTGAAAGACGACTCACAAGTGCATGCATACCCAAATATATGTGAGCATAGGCAGATATTTTCATACAACAGAGTTGTAGAATTGCTGTGCATGAGAGGGAAACAAATTTAACATGTTTCGGAACAAATTAGTGATACTGCAGTACTCAGTGCAATACAAAACAGTGAGATAATGCTACAAAAGAAGTGAAGAACAAAACTAGCTAGCACCCATTTTTTAGTCTGAGTTAATTCATGCATAAGCCCCCCTTCTGTAAGCACTCAAGTTCATGTTTCATTTTAGGGGGGGGTGCTACAGCCCTTGTGGATTAACAATGGTACAGAGTGTAATTTCTTTCTGTCCATATGGCTACAGCTATGCAAGAGTTAAGCACAGGCATGCACAAACCTGAGGCTCGAAAGGTGGTGCTGGCACATCAGTTCTGCAACTGAAGCATAAAGTTATTAGGGAAATGAATAGGACCTCTGCACATTTGGTAGTTTAAGGAAGGTTCTTTCCTTGTCTTCTCATTGCTTATTGTTCATAAGTTATTTTTAATTAGAATTCTGAAGCCAATGAAACATTGTTTATTAGATGTCCTTGTAGCAATACAAACATTTCCCAGATTGGATGGCTGAAGGCTCTAGCTCCATGTTAGGCTATTGCCATGGGTTCCACATTCTGGGAAATCCCAGAGAGGCATGGGTGTGCATGCCACACATGCTGGATCTTCTTCACATATGCAACCCACATAGTCAGTGTGTGCACAGTCTGAATACATCAGACATACTGCACATGTGAATTCACTGTGCAATGCATTCAGGCAGGTCTAGATGTCCGTCACTTCTGCATAAGGGGCAAATTCATTTTTTCAGCCAAAGAAAGAAAGGTGTATGGCTGTTCCACACTCAATGTCATTGCATATAGTGCTTCGTCGCTAGTGAATTAAAAGTGAAATACATCACCTGAAGAGGAGTCAATTCAGGAAAGAGGGGCATTCTGACCTTTATCTCTAGGATTTGCCTACCTTTTTTTTACCCTCAAAGTATTTTTTCCTGTACTTCTGAAGGGCAATTAAATTCTTTTATGTGGGGGAAGGAACACAGCTGACTATGGGGGAGTGGGAGGGCAGCTAATGGATATGTAGTGGGAGGAGAAAGAGGTGGCCTCCAGGAGGTAGATCAGGCAAAGACCAAAGGCTGTGTCTGGCTGAGGGCCTGTGCAGGAGATTGTTTGTGGACAAGAAGCATTGGCACTTGGCTAAGAAAACACTTGGGTAAGAGAAGGAGCAGGGGGTACTGCAGTGGTAGAGTTGGAATAGCTTTGTGGTGCTGAGGGCTCCAGTCATAGGGAATTAAGGGGGCAGAAAAAAAGTGGGAGGACTGGTGTAAGAGTAGACTTGAGACAAGACAGAGGAAATTGGTGGGGGAGTAAAGGGGGCTTTGTATCAGTTGGTAAGGAGAGCTTGGCTTGGTATTGGCTTCTGTGAGGTTGGGAAGAAGACTGGGGAATGGGAGCTCTTGGGAGAGTGCTAGGGGCAGTGTGGTAGAGATTGACAGCACTGCTCAGGACAGCCTGACCTGAGGCTTTGAGTCTGGAAGAGTTGCAGTTACCATGAGGCTCTCCCAACGGATGTCTCTAAAAAATGCTCTCATTTGAGGTGGACTCACTTGTACCCACCAGATTGTTCCTGTCTACTTTAATACACAATGGATTGCTGGGTACAGCTCTTCTTTCCATGCTGTTTTTTGATTTTAGGTAGGCATTCTGCCCTATCCTGACCAAAATCTGCTTCTAGAGAAGTGGCTTGTCCTCCCAATACAGGAAAGGGACTAGTTTAGAGAAAAATAATATCCTGTATTAGTGGAGAAGTTTGCACGCAGGTAAGTTTTCATGTGTTTGAAAAAGCATAAATATGTTACCTTTTCTGTAGCATTGCAGTAGCTAATCTCTGTATTGTGAAAGTTATATTTTCTATTTGCCTTTTACACTTCTTTTATTTCAGCAAAAATGTTAGAAAAGTGATTCTCCTGATAGAGTTTTCAGTTGGACCAGTTTAAAAGCTAACCCTATGCTCTCAGCTGGATTATTACAAGTGCAATAGTTGGTCTGGTTTGGGATGTCAACATGAAAAGGTTGGGCAAGATTTATATCTTTAGGCTGAATATTGAGTTTTCCTTGAAATAAACAGGAGTTTGTGGGTCTGTAAAAGCCCCCCACTTTGTGGAAGCATACTGAAAATTGGGAGGGGGAGGAACTGTAATCTGACCAATGAAGAAACTCTCTGTAGCACTGGCATGTGTTTGGGTCTTACCTTTTCTCAGTCAGAGCAAGCTTCATCCAAGCCTTGGAGGAAGGAAGGAGGGATGAAGAGAAGAGGTATTCATCTACCCTATCAGCTCTTCATGGTTTTGATAAAAGTAAGTGCAACTGCTGAATCATATGCTTCCCCTTTTGGTCAGATAAGCTGATAATAGTGAAACAGTAACTACAGGAAAATAAACTAAAAGCAGTTCAAAGATTAAATTCCTGTGGAATTTTTTTCTCTTGGGTTTTGGCTGCTCCTTATACACATCTTCTGCTTTTATAATCTTTTTACCTAATCTCTGAATAGCTGTAGGCATCTAAATTTCAGGAATGATCAAGTTGCACTATGACCCTTGGTATCAAAAATTCCTGTGTTGGTGGCTTGATGGCTTTAACATTTGTGCATCTCAGTCTTAATTCTTGTAACCAAGAATCAAAAGCATTTGTCCATCTTTTTGTCTGTAATTATTACAAACTGCACACATACTAGCCCAGTGTTACAGGTGGCAGTATAGTCTTCTGTTACTAACTTTCATAGACTGAAGCTATAGGGATTACCTTGCTGTAATCTGCTCCTATATATAAGAAAGACTGTAGAATTTTGCTAATGATACCTCCACAGAGCTCTTAAATTTCTCTCAGAATTATTGCATATTTTTATGTTGTGAATTCGATGAAACATTTCTGAACCTGCTGTCTTCGCCCAGGAAAACTGTAGAAAACTCCCCCACCTGAATGAGACAGCTGTAACAACAGGAACCACCTCACAAAACTGATAATGTGTAAGGCCTATTAGTCATCTGAACTATGCGGGTAGAGATTTTAGACTAGGGAATTCAAACAGAGAGGGCTGGATTTTTTTTTATTTTTATTTTTAGGAAGCTATGTGTGAGTGAAGCAGCAAAAGCAACATAAGGCATTGCCTACTCCAACCTAATCGTTTAGGCTCTGGTTTTAGTCAGTTGCTCTGCTTATAAGCCTTTTCTGAGGATGGCTTATCCTGTTTTAAGATAGATGTCAAAGAGAGGTGGAATGAATTACATTCTAGGGATGCCTCTGACTCGCCATTGACCATGGAAACAATCAGCTTAAGTTCTGCAGCTTGCTTTTAGACAGCTGAAGGTAGAGGCAATGAATCCATCAAACGTATCTAAATCATCTTGCTGGTTCAGAGAACAAGACTGCATCTGCTTGGTGGACAAGTAGGGTGAGCTTGGATCTGCTAGCAAGTCAGTTTGAACAAGTCTCTAATTCAAGTCTTGACCTTCTCATGGATAAGTGTAATGAATTACATTTCTCATAAGACATATTTTGTAGCATGCGGCACATTCTTGCAAATTGTTCCAGAACATGCCCTATGATTTTGAAACTTTTAGTTTTGTTTTCTTAAACAGTGGCTATGGAAATGGTCTCATGAATGTTTATGCAGGCATAGTATTAGTTCTAGTTGATAATCCTTTGCTTATATATGCAAGAATCCCATAGCTCTTCTAGACACAGTTCTGCATTAGATTGTTTGTTTGGTTACCTTTTATCATCCAGTACTTTCTTCCCGAATTGCTGCTTTCTGAAACACAACCTCTCATGCCATAATGAAATACATCTTGAATGTGTACAATGTAATCCGTTCAATCCCCTGTAAAGTGCCAGGCAGATAAGATGCCACAAACAGAGAAACTATAGCTAGCACAGCAGATCCATCAGCTTCAGAAAGTAAATGTCATCACCTCTGAATATATCTATCTTTATTAGATCCTATATCTGGATCTTTGGCATAGGTGAACAGGATGCAAGAGCCTGTAAAAATCATGTAGCTCGCCTTCGGTTATTGTAACAGGGACAGAAAAGGCTTCTTGAATCTTCTACTTCAATTTGCTGCCAATGCAGAGAAATGTATGAGGGGGCCCAAGGGTAAATGTGAGCAATGATATTCACTAATTTGACTGAAGGGATATCAACCTTGTGTAGTGAAACAGCAAATGCCAGGAGACCAATGAATTCAAACATAATGCACAAGTACCTGCGTACCTGTATGTGAAACAGGGTTCTCCTCTCTACCCTTCTTTTAGATCCTAATTCAGAAATGCATGTATGCCTTACTGCATCAGAACCAAAGACGTTTAAATCACAGATGAAGAGACTGTCTATAACTAAGTGCATATGACTGGTTTGGAGACAGAGAGGTTACTTTGTTGTTAAGCAGCTACACTTTTTAATGATCTCTAGTTCAGTAATGGGCATGAAAGTGACTCTTCTAAGAGTTCTTTCTCCCTGCTTCCACTTCACATTTATTACTAGTTGTATGTTACTTGTATTATTCTTTCATCTTACTTTTAAGTGTTGGCAGAGACTGGAATGTTAATATTAGTGTGTATAAATAATTTATTGAATAATAAGATATGAAAATGAATCTGATATGCTTCTCTATATGAATAACATTCTATTATTGAAATTTATTAATCAGCACATTCCACTCCATCAAACCTAAATTTTGTGAGGAAGAGGAGGGGAGGATGTGGAAAGGTGGTTAAGAAAAATGCAGTACAGTGGGCTGACTAAATCTGAGTAATACTTGGCCTCCGAGAAGGCAGAGAATATCAGTCAGTGTAACTCAAATCATATTGATGAGCTATAGTACAGTTATATGCAGTCATGATAACAGTTCATATACTGTCAACATTAATAGTGGTGGTTGTTGAGAATACAGTTTTAAAATAGGTACATACAATTTTATTAAGTATAAAAAGACACCGTGCAGAGCACAATACAATATATTTCATCTTTAATTCTGGCAGTGTTGAAGCCCCACTGTCTTAACTGATATTGTCACCAAAAAACACTGGATAGAATTACTTCTCTGTATAAAATGAGTCTTCTCTGGGAGTATTTATGCCATTTGGTTTTAAAAATACGATAATTTCCTTTCAATGACTACTTATACTATACAAACATTGTCAAGACTAGTGGCTATCCTGTACACTGTTTTTTTTTAACCTAAACCATGATACTAACATTTTCCCCTGCTGTGCTTTGCCTCTATATGAGAATCGATCCTTCAAAAAATTGAAAGGAATTTGTGTTGAAAATATTCAAAGAGGGAATTATTTGTTGTTGTTTCTGATTTTGTTTACAATCAGAACACTGGTTCAGAGCATTTCTACGTTCCTCATATTGCTAAGCTTTCACTGACATCGGCTAAAGTTTTCAATATGCAAGGATTGTAGGGTTCTCCCCTAAGCTGTTTTCCCCTCCATTTTTCTCTAATGTAGCACAGAAGACATGCTTTAAACGATTATTTATCAGAATTTGGGGCTTCAGTGTTTCTCATCACTTAAAAGCAGATGATATTTATAGCCTTCCAGCTTTGACTATTTTCTTTGGAAAAGCAGACATGTAAACTTAAGAAGTTAATTATATATTTTGTTTTTACATTCCAATTTGGTTTGATTAAAAAGAAAGTTCAGAACTGTAACTTCAAACTGATTTATATGGTAATGTGCCAGTCTTAAAAGAAACAACTTACACTTCCTCTTTTCTAAAATATATTAACATTAGACTGGAAAATAAATTAAGTAATACAGAAAAGCTGAGATTATGCTATCACAGGAATATCCGTCAAACAAAGCTTGGTCTTTTGCTAACATTAGCTTACTACATTTGCAATACATGCTAAGCAAAGACCCTACTTCTCTAACAGGTACATTCTGACAATATATATTTTATGGAATAAATATATAATATATCCAGTTATAGATTTCTGAATAGTAGCTATAATAGATACCAGCAATACCTACATTTAAAAATACAGTTCTAGGATGCCCTAACTTTACTACTACTAAAATTAAAATTGACCTAAAACTTTCTCACTCTGTTGATGCATAATAAAATATATGGAAACACCAAGAGTAAAAAGCCAATTGCTTCTACAAATGGAATACTTTATAAATATAGTAAATTGCTATTTTCAGAGCGAAAATTTGAAAATTATAAACAGTAAGTTAGGTTAAAACAACTCTACAATATATAGTACAAAGTGGCTATGAAGTGTAATGTATGAGTTTGATGTCTGTAGCAAAATTTTGAACTGATGTAGTTGTTCATCTCTGGAGATAACTGTAGAGAAAGGTTCCATCCCCAAAAGCAGCCAATCTTGATCTCCTTAAACAAAACTTTCACTGACTAGAGAAAGCCAACTGGCCAATTTGTCAGAGTAAGGAGTGCAAGATTAGACCAAACAGAATTATTGGAAGCCCTGGACTTCTGTTTTATAGTGCTTACTTACCACGCTGTTCTCACTAGGAATAGAGTCACAGCTGTGTAACTGTGACTGCAGTGTTCTGAAAAGCCTTATAATGAAGGTACCCTCTATATGGCTGTCTCACTAAGTTATTCTTATACTGCACATTCTCCAGATGAATTCTGTTTTTTGTTCCTGTGGTTGTTTGCTTTTGCTGGAATACTGAAGCACAGCTCCAATTGCTTGTTTACTGAACTCTTGATCTATGCTTTTTTTTTCCTTGAGAATAACCTAGAATTGAAAAAACACACATTTTTCAGAGTAAATACAAGGAATTGAGGAATTAAGTTGTGGGTTGTCTCTGCCTGCCTTTTCTTCCCCTCGGTTTAAAAAATAAGTTAAAATCAGGAAAAATGGCTTATTTGCTAAGGAAAAGTTTTAGTGTAAGTGAAAATATAAAAAGCTATATGTGAGATTGTACCATTTCTGTTTGTCTTTTGCAATGGCTCTCTTTTAGGCAGACAATCAAAACTTATTACATGAAACCACCTTTTACATCTCTTGCCTGAGCTGAAGCCCTAAAGGAAGATTCAGATCCCACCAGCAGACTCTTCATAGACTTTTTGCTTGCAGCAACAAAACTGGAATTTTGATGGTCACAGGACAGATGGTTTACATGCTTTTTTTCTATATATATCAACAGAGATCAGTACCAACATTAATAACAATGAAAGCATCACTGGGAGCTTCAGTTTCTGATCTTGTGCCATTTGGGGACCTTCTGAGTCACTTGCAGACTATTAAATGGTACAAACATCCTGTTTTGGGAACCGCTGGTAAGAGATCACAGAATCACAGAATCACACAGAATCACAGAATCACAGAATCACTGAGGTTGGAAGGGACCTCTGGAGATCATCTAGTCCAACCCCCCTGCTCAAGCAGGGTCACCTAGAGCACATTGCACAGGATTGCATCCAGGCGCATTTTGAATATCTCCAGAGAAGGAGACTCCACCACCTCTCGGGGCAACCTGTTCCAGTGCTCTGTCACCCTCACAGTGAAAAAGTTTTTCCTCATGTTAAGATGGAAGTGTCTGTGTTTCAGTTTGTGCCCATTGCCTCGCGTCCTGTCGCTCGGCACCACTGAAAAGAGTCTGGCCCCATCCTCTCGACACCCTCCCTTCAGATACTTGTACACATTGATAAGATCTCCTCTCAGCCTTCTCTTCTCCAAGCTAAACAGGCCAAGCTCTCTCAGCCTTTCCTCATAAGAGAGATGCTCCAGTCCCCTAATCATCTTAGTAGCCCTTCGCTGGACTTGCTCCAGTAGTGCCACATCCCTCTTGTACTGGGGAGCCCAGAACTGGACGCAGTACTCCAGATGTGGCCTCACCAGGGCTGAGTAGAGGGGGAGAATCACCTCCCTCGACCTGCTGGCAACACTCTTTCTGATGCAGCCCAGGATACCATTGGCCTTCTTGGCCACAAGGGCACATTGCTGCCTCATGCTTAACTTGGTGTCCACCAGCACTCCCAGGTCCTTCTCAGCAGAGCTGCTTTCCAGCAGGTCAACCCCCAACCTGTACTGCTGCATGGGGTTATTCCTCCCCAGGTGCAGGACCCTGCACTTCCCTTTGTTGAATTTCATGAGGTTCCTCTCTGCCCACCTCTCCAGCCTGTCCAAGTCTCTTTGAATGGCAGCACAGCCCTCTGGCGTATCGGCCACTCCTCCCAGTTTTGTATCGTCAGCAAACTTGCTGAGGGTGCACTCTGTGCCTTCATCCAGGTCATTGACGAAGAAGTTGAACAAGACTGGACCCAGGACTGACCCCTGGGGGACACCGCTAGCTACAGGCCTCCAACTAGACTCTGTGCCACTGATCACAACTCTCTGAGCTCTGCCATTCAGCCAGTTCTCAATCCACCTCACTGTCCACTCATCTAACCCACACTTCCTGAGCTTGTCTATGAGGATGCTATGGGAGACAGTGTCAAAAGCCTTGCTGAAGTCTAGGTAGACAACATCCACTGCTCTCCCCTCATCTACCCAGCCAGTCATTCCATCAGAGAAGGCTATCAGATTGGTTAGGCATGATTTCCCCTTGGTGAAGCCATGCTGACTACTCCTGATCACCTTCTTTTCCTCCACATGCGTGGAGATGGCTTCCAGGATGAGCTGCTCCATCACCTTTCCAGGGATGGAGGTGAGGCTGACTGGCCTGTAGTTCCCTGGGTCCTCCTTCTTGCCCTTTTTAAAGACTGGGGTGACATTGGCTTTCTTCCAGTCCTCGGGCACCTCTCCTGTTCTCCATGACCTTTCAAAGATGATGGAGAGTGGCTTAGCAATAATGTCCGCCAGCTCCCTCAGCACTCGTGGGTGCATCCCATCAGGGCCCATGGATTTGTGGGTGTCAAGTTTGCTTAAATGATCTCTAACCCACTCCTCCTCCACCAAGGGAAAGTCTTCCTCTCTCCAGACTTTCTCTCTTGCCTCCAGGGTCTGGGGTTCCTGAGGGCTGGCCTGACCAGTAAAGACTGAAGCAAAGAAGGCATTCAGTAACTCTGCCTTCTCTGCATCCTTCGTCACCAGGGCACCCACCCCATTCAGCAAAGGGCCCACATTTTCCCTAGTCTTCCTCTTGCTGCTGATGTATTTGAAGAAGCCCTTCTTGTTGTCCTTGACATCTCTAGCCAGATTTAATTCCAAACGGGCCTTAGCCTTCCTCGTCGCATCCCTGCATACTCTGACAACATTCCTATATTCCTCCCAAGTGGCCTGTCCCCCTTTCCACTTTCTGTAGACTTCCTTCTCCTGGTTGAGTTTTGCCAGGAGCTCCTTGCTCATCCATGCAGGTCTCCTACCTCCTTTGCTTGACTTCCTACTCATAGGGATGCACCGCTCTTGAGCCTGGAGGAAGTGATGTTTGAATATTAACCAACTCTCTTGAACACTCCTTCCTTCTAGGGCCCTAACCCATGGGATTCCTCCAAGTAGGTCCCTGAAGAGGACAAAGTTTGCTCTCCTGAAGTCCAGGGTTGCGATCCTACTTGGTGCCCTGCTGCCTCCTCGCAGGATCCTGAACTCCACCATCTCATGGTCACTGCAGCCAAGGCAGCCCCCAACCTTCACATCTTCCACCAGGCCTTCTTTGTTTGTTAGTACGAGGTCCAGCAGCACACCTCTCCTTGTTCACTCCTCCACCACCTGGGTCAAGAAGTTGTCACCAATGCTCTGCAGGAATCTCCAGGACTGTTTGTGCCTAGCTGTGTTGTCTTTCCAGCAGATATCGGGGTGGTTGAAGTCCCCCATGAGAACCAGGGCCTGGGATCGTGAGGCTACTTCCAGCTGTCTGTAGAAGGCCTCATCGACTTCCTCATCCTGATCAGGTGGCCTGTAGTAAACACCCACAACAGTGTCACCTCTATTAGCCTGCCCTTTGATCCTTACCCATAAGCTCTCGACTCGCTCTTCATCCACCCCTAGGCACAGCTCAATACATTCCAGTTGCTCTCTCACATAAAGAGCAACTCCACCACCTCGCTTTCCTGGCCTGTCTTTCCTAAAAAGCACGTAGCCATCCATGACAGCACTCCAGTCATGCGAGCTATCCCACCATGTCTCTGTAATGGCAATGAGATCATGGCCCTGCGACTGCACACATATCTCTAGTTCTTCCTGTTTGTTCCCCAAGCTGCGTGCATTGGTGTACAGGCATTTCAGGGAGGTGATCGAGCATGCAGGTTTCCCAGGAGGGATACCAGAGGATCCTCCATAGCCACATCCCATGTGCACTTCCCTGGCTGCATTCACCTGCTGGAGGCATCCTGACTTGAGCAGTCTTTTGCCAGCTACCCTGTCACTATAACTCTCCCCTTCCCCCATCTTTCCTAGTTTAAAGCCCTCCTTACCAGGTTGGCCAACCTGTTGGCAAAGACCTGTGTGCCCCGCCTCGTGAGGTGGATCCCATCTCTCGCCATCAGTTGTCGATCTTCAAACAGGGTCCCATGGTCGTAGAAACCAAAACCCTGTTGCCAACACCAGCGGCGCAGCCAGTCGTTAACCTGGAAAGTCCGTCTCCTCCTCCTCTCATCCATCCCCCTCACTGGCAGGATTGAGGAGATGACCTGGGCTCCCAGACCCTTGACCACCATCCCCAGAGCTCTGAAATCCTGCTTGATGGTCTCCAGTTTGCCCTTGGTGTCATTGGCGCCCACATGGAAGAGCAGCAGTGGGTAATAGTCCGAAGCGTGGACAAGCCTTGGCAGTCTTTGCATGACATCTCTCACACGAGCCCCCGGCAGGCCACAAACCTCTCTAGACAAGAGGTCAGGTCGGCAGATAGATGCCTCCGTCCCCTGCAGCAGGGAGTCCCCCACAACAATCACCCGCCGCTTTTTCCGGGTGTTCCGGCAGGGCACAGGGTCTGTTGTCCCGGTTACTTTCCTGGCAGCCATGCCCATCTCCTCCTCATCCTGGAGGGCACTAAACCTGTTCTTCAGCTTCAGGTCTTCAGGAGGAGTAGGAGCCTTTCTCCTCCCACGAGCAGTGACCAGTTTCCAGCCTTCTTCTGTGATGTTATGATGTACCGTTTCACACGGCACAGAGCCCTCTGGCAACTCCACTGCTGCAGGGGGTTGGGACTCCTGGAGCTGTACAGTCTCCGAGAATACCCTGTCTATCTCTTGCTCTGCTTCTCGGATGCTGCGCAGCCTACTGACCTCCTCCCGTAACTCCCTTACCTGACGACACAACTCGTCAACAGCAGCACACCTCCTGCAGGAGAGCTGACTGCCAGCCCAGGCCTCCCGGAGAGGCCCCAAGGACTCCCTGCAGCCTGGGACCTGTAGAGCCGCATCTACTGTCAGAGGGTCAGTCTGGGTCCAAGCCTCTGACGCAGCAACTCCAACAGTCACTGGGGAACGCGCTGTGCGGCGTGTCACGACCATACTTGAGGAAGTGTACACCACAGGGAACAGAAACAAAGGTCCCTTCGCACGTCCCTTCGCGCGCCCTTCTGCGCAAACTGCTGCCTCTGTTAGCTGCGCTCTGGGAGCTGCGCTCTAGGCCTGGCTCTTATATAGGCCTCTCCCTAGCACTGACTCACAGGGTGCTTGACCGCCCAATCAAGGGCCACTGGGATCAAAGGCCCCAACCCCCTCTGGTCAGGGGCAACCCAGAGAGCTCGTTAGCAGCAGCCACTCCTAGCTGGAGCTTTTCCCACGAGCTTTTCCCAGGAGAAGTCAAGGCCTCCTGCAGCTGTCCTTGCCTAGCTTCCCCTTTCCTGTTCACAGCGATCACCTTCTAGGTCCTCGGGGGTCCTCAGAAAGCCCACAACTTCCACAAGATCCTCAAGTTCTAGTCAGAGCCCAACCACTGCTGCGCAAACTGCTGCGTCTGTTCACTGCCTCTGTTAGCTGCTGTGGATTCCCTGCAGAGGAACCACAGAGTGAAGTTTGGGTTTCCTGAAGCAGGGAATTGACTAGAAAGACTTCTCTTCATGTATCAGCAGTAAATCTAGATGGTCAGTTGCACAGTAGTAACAGAGTAGTGAAAAGACATTAAAATATGTCTAAATCTGGTAGCACTTTCTTCTTGTTACAAATGCTCCATTTTTTTAGGATCTAAGAGTGATCCAGGGGAATACAAACTTCTTATGCAGTCTTGTTTGCACATAGGCCTAAGCTGCATAGTGAGTATTGATTTCTGGGTTCTCAGTTGGAAATTAGCTCCAGAATTTGATAAGGCCTTTCACCTATTTTCAAAATGCATTTTTCTTGGGACAGAGCTCACAGAAATGTACTGAACAAGAAGCACTCTTTATCACACTGCAGTAAATGCTCAGTAGCCCTTCTTGGAATTGGGCTTTAAGGAAGACCAATGAATACTCTCACCTACGACATATGATTTTGCTGTGTAGTTTGCTGCTGTTGCTGAATAAGCAATTGCTGCTGTTGCCGGCGTCGTGCTGTTCTCAGTTTTTCAAAACGAGCCTCCATCTCCTCCAGCACTTTGGGAGTGTAGCGTACCACCAGCTTTACGCTATCCTTAGCTGCCTTCAGGAGCTCCACTGCTTTTTCATGGTGTTCTCCTTCCACGCTCTGAAAGCAAGGATTTAACAATAAAAACGCTGTTTTGATCCAGAGTTTTGTCCTCTTTTTATGCTTGCTGCCATGGAAAGGCTGTTAGGGTTTTAAGACATTTACATAACTTAGATTTTTCAAGGGACCATTAAGGGAAAGTGCTCAATTATATAAGATTTATGCAGTATTGAGAATGTACTCATTTTCACATCTTAAACCAATAACCCAACTAATCTGCTTCAGGTTGCATTACAAACCTGATTTCTGATCTGTGTGAAAAGGAGGGGAAATACTCCATAAGCTTCATGCAAACAAAAATAATTAAAAAATATCTCCTCCTTGCTTAAGGAACTATTTTCCCTCCTTTTCTTGAAAATGGTTTATAGTAAGGTGATATCTGCTGTGAAATCACGTTTTCCCTGAGGGTTCAAGCTCCTATTTGTATGCTAACATTGTTTTAAACAGTAAATGTCCCAAAAAGGGAGATAATTTGGCTGCAAAAGAGTACTTAATGGCTTCCATTAAATGGCCTGACTGGAGTGCTTTTCAGGCATGCAGATTGTTCTGCACCTCAGGAGAAAGGGTGGAATTTTCTAATGGTGTATGATTGCCCACATATGTTGTAAGATATATTCCAACAAACAAAACTGTCTCTGCAGAAAAAAAAAAACCCTCAAAACTGAGATTGTCAAATGGATTTTAGACCATTTAAAAAAAAAAATCATTTTCTTCCCACACAAAATAGGAAATCAAAGTTATACTACATGCTGTGTTTTAAAACTCTTATGTATACCATGCTATTTAAAAGGAAACTATACCTATAGGCCTCCAAAAAGAAGCAGCAGCGTTCAAAATATTTGAAGTTCAATTCATACTAAAAGAATAATTTGGCATCATTATAGCAACTGTCAGATGTTAGAAGAAAATTCTATTTTCATCTCTTCTATTTGATTGTGAGTATCACTGTGTAAGAAGAATGAATAAGAATTACTTTTGCTGTGGCAAGCTATGAGTTAGAAATAATGCTATAAAAGTTACAAAAAGCAAACACAATACACTTCTACATAAAGAATATACACTACACAATTCAAGCTTATCATCTTGCTGTGTATACTCCTGCCTCCTGTTAAATGTCCTTCAACATATTAATCCAAATTATTATTTCATGGCTGGGTCAAATGACTGCACTCAATTGTTTCTACAGAAATGTAAGATGCTTCAGAAAATGTTAATGCAACTTAGAGAAATAATGAATGTCATTTAATGTGCTGAAATGATTACCAGAAACGGAGGAAACCTTGAAGTAAATATCCATTTGGTTGTTGAAATAAATGACCTAATATTTTTGAAGTATAAGTTCATGAAATTCCTCCAATGTGCCTCCTATGCATGGATCTTACGTAAAATTTATGACTTGTGATGATCAGATTTGTTAGAAGTGACTGGGATAAACCTGCTGAACAAGCATAGCTACCCAAAAGTAGTTTGGAGAAAACAGAATTTCATTACAAATTTTGAAAAAGATGAAATTATTGTTGCATAAGAAACAGTGAATGTGTCTCATGCTCCAAACAGAGTTGAAATAGAAAAAACTGTAGATGAACAGGGTGTTCTGTGAAACTGCTTTAATGAAGTCATCATAGATACCAACTAAAAACTCTTCCTCATGTTCCCCACCCCATAATTGCTCAATATTAGGAGACGAGATCATAACCAGTGATTTAGTTAAACAGTTAATGTGACTAACTATTTTTTTTATAACTCATTGCTTTGTGACATGGTTATAACGGTTTCTGTAAAAACACTTCTCATCTTGAAGGGAATAATATGAAACTTTGCATTGTTCTGTATTTCACTTTTTCCTCATGAACTGTGGTCAGTATGTCTTGGCACAGACATTCAGAAGAAACGTCACTGTATTCACGGTGTTGTCATTATCTCTTTTGCTCTCGTGCTACTCAGAACAGGCTGTGGGAAAAGTTGCATACTGCTCATTTACAGGAAGCAGCTAAAATATTCATTTGCTTTCAAAGAGTTGGCTGGTTCTAATTGACGTCAATAAGCAACTGTAATTGTATCTGCTCTTTAGGGGAATAACAAGATGGTGTATTTTAATACTTCACACAACTTAGTAAATTTTATTTAATTCATGATTGCCTATTTTTTTCCCCATTTGCCTCAGGCCTTATTCTTCCAGTTTACAGCCAGCTTTTTCTAATTAGAAATGAAGGGTTTGACATTGTTGCTATCCAGGTCAATGGAAAAACCCCATTGGCTTGAACAGTTATAGCACAGAATTAAGTCTAAAGCTCTGAACCATAGTCCAAGTGGGGAAAATAACAAAGGCAAAAGAAAGGATAGTGCTTCTAAATATCAGTCCTTCTCTCCAAACTTACCTAACTCAGGTTTAACCAATGAAAGTCAAGTTTTCAGCAGCACTTAATACCATTGCTGTACTTGCTCTTAACAACTTTACTGCTGCTTGCACTCGTATGTCCAAGCCATTACAAATGCTTTACCTGCATAGCTGTAGCTGTGGAACTTATATAGGAAAAACCCTTGTAGTAGAGGAGAGAGTTTATACCAGGAAAGGGAGTTCTGCTGCTGCTGGATTTCTCCTGTGTCTGTAAACCACGGAGGTTGTGCTGGCAGACAACTCCTGCTGCTATCAATCATGCCTATACAAGGGATTTTGCTGACTGGATTACACTGGTTCAGAACATTGTGAGGATCTGACACTCATGCTACTTTAAGACTGCCCGCCAAACACGCAATTTAATAAATTTGCTTGACTAAAAATGTGTAATCCCACTTCAATGTCAAAAAATACAGAGAGATACAGAACAGGGTATGAATATTCAGAATGCATATCCTGATTTAATATGCAATTTTTGATTATATGTATTTATATATACTTACATATTTATTTCTCTTGTAGCATTGACAGATTGCCTCAAACAAAATGATACAAAATGCTGTAGAGATAAGAATAGCTGAAAGAGCTGCAGATACAGTGCAGAGAAACACTAATCATTACTGTATCCAGGCATACAGAATTGCAGTAAATATAAACAAAAAAAATTTTCCACTCTTGCAGGCAAAAAAAAAAAAAAAAAAAGAATCCGATTGTTACCCCACAAGCTGAGAAACTGAGAAGAATATTTCTATTAGACATCCATAAGCAAATGCTTGGGTGAGAAATTAGCCATTATAAATCTATTTTGCATGTCTTTCTGTATCTGACTCACACCAGGTATCTGATAAATGCAGAATCTTTGCCAGATATGAACAGCTATCAGCAAGCACCTTTGCTGAGCCATCTGCAGGACTTACTGCTTTCAATTTCCTTTACTTTTAGGGGCTGTCAGACAAAAGTATGTAACAAAATCTCCAGCACAATGAGAAAGCAATTTTTTTAACATCCAATGAAACAGCTCAGGGAACAGTCATCCCAGTCATGCTGGGATAATGAATCTGGATTCTGAACACACAGCTCTAATTTTATGCTGATAATTATAAAGTTGGATAACCACCAACTTCTGAGCATAAACAAGTTGCAGATATTTCATTTTCATCTCATGTTCCACTGCCAAGCCGTCTGTTGTATTGTACATACCGTATATTATTTGCTTTTCTTCAGATAAATTAAGAGAAGCACAGAATGAACTAGTCCCAGAGAACAATGTTAAATTTAGCTGTTCCTCCTCCTGTCTCAAGCTGTCTGCAAACAAATTACCGCTTCTATAATTTTTGCATTTTTATGAATTATATTGTATGGGCTTAATTCAGTCCAAGATTGGTTTGTGAACTGTTGCTGATAAGCATTATTTCAAGTGTTCAAGAACTGCAATTCATACTTTACATTCTGTTGTTTAGACTCAGAACATGGAAATATTTCTGTTGCACCTCAGAATCAGTTTTCTGGGGTGCCACAATGCAATTGCGAATTTTACATTGTATTTTCTGCTATATTAGCATAATATATATTCTAGAGCACATTCATGAAATTGTTTGAACAGAATGTCATGAAACAGAGGTGACAACAGAGTAAAAGTCAGTATATCTTAACGTTTGAAGGTTCACCATTTTCCTTCCCAGTATTTGCCTAGAAGTCGTTGACATCAAAAGGATTTTTGAGAACCCTGTAAATCAACTAGTAAATATAACCTCTTTTTACCTGCATTTTTTATTCATCTATTGAAAGTAGTGCTGAACAAAAACAAAACTATGTGACCTACCTCCAACCCGTAAAGTAATTATTAAATGTTCAATTGATTTAGTTTTCCTGGAGAGTAAATGATCATTTTGGTGGTTCGTCTATTTTGTTTCACATTTTTTTCTTCACATTGTGTACAGGGACTAGCCAGTTTACAGACTTATTCTGTCTCTTCAGATAACAGGATGGTTTATAGAAGAAGTGGTAAAAATCTGTCTGAAGTGTTGCACTGATATCCTGTCTCAAGAGAGGGGGAATAACTCTTGCTTAGGGAAACGGATTATTGCTCATACAACATGAGAGCATTTGGAAATCAGCATTTTTCATTGTTTACAGGCTTGCAGTGAAGAGAAAATAAAAGTTGGAAAGTCTTACGACTGTATATAAATATAGATTCAGGAATTGCTCCTACATGCCTTTGGTGTTGTTCAGCAGGTGGTCTGGATGGAGGTTTTACATGTAAAAGGATTTTCAGTAAGAGAAGTGTGTGGTTATATGCTAACCTGTTTTGATAGTTTGCATTCCCTTGTAAAAGGGAACTAAGGCAAAATGAAAGGCAGAATTTGACTCATATAGTTGGAACCTTATTTTAACTTCTCTCTATTCCAACATCCCTTTTTATTTTTTTAGCTCCACACTGATGTTCAGAGTGAACCATTGCAAAACACTCCACCTTAAAGTATTTACATACATGAAAAATGACTATGCAGAAATGTACCTTTTTACTGAATGTACATGTTCCCTGTATGTATTTACTTGAATAGCTGATTTCACTGACAAAATATTATAGCTGGATGAATGTCAGTGAAAGAAGTCTGGAATGTACCCTCTACTGCAAATCAGCAGCAGATGTACTTACTAAATTTGATTATAGGTGTTCAAACCCTCTGAAGGTCACAAGACTGCACAAATGTCTCTGAGGCATCACTGGACTTGGAAAGGCCTGTATGCCTCACAGGCTATGAAGTACAAGAAGGAAGAAACCCAGTTTTACTCTTCTACTACAGAAGTAATTTGCAGAACTATCAGTTAGGGAAATCTAGGTTTCCTTGTAAATTGAGCATGTGATGTGGACTGAAAATGAAGCTCTTCTAACAACCCCCATTACAACAGAAATTGCAGTGGAACAAAGTTGTCTGTGCAGCTTTGCCTCACTGCACCACAAATGCATACTGAAGGACTCTCACACAGTTAATTCTCTTCTAACTCATGTTGACTGCATTTTAAATCAAGGTACTGGAAAGGCTGAGGAAAATGAAAATCTAGAAGATGAAAGCTCTATCAAATTTTCACATACCACTCCGTTAACAGAAAGTAGCTGGTCCCCCCGTTTGAGCCCTCCATGCCTTTCTGCCACTCCTCCAGGAATGATGCGAGAAATATAAATAGGAGAATTTTGTTCTTTTCCTCCCATCACGTTAAAGCCCAGGCCTTCATCAGTCTTTGGCAGCTCCACCACTCGCGGGTGTGAATGGCCTTCACTTGCAGCAAAAGCAGCAACTGTTGCCTGGAAGAAAAGAGAGTGATATGGCTATCTAGTGAGAACACTGACACGCTCTGTTGTTTGTTTCGCAGGAAGAACTCATCATGAAAACATTTCAGTATCTCATTCTGCCTTTTTCCCTAATTATCCCAAAGCACTTTACAAAAATTAAGTTCCATGCCAATGCTTTTGAAATAAGGGGATAAGCAGAGGAATAGAGAGTTTAGGTGACTTGTCAAAGATAACGCAGAAAGTTAGCAGCAGAGCCAGAAATAGACACCAGGAAGCGTGCCTGAGTGGTGGTGAACACTTGTTATCTCCCTAGTGCATTTCTTCTTTGCCTCTTCTTTTCACAGGAAAAAAGGTTCATTACAGTTGGATAAGATGATGTGAACTATACTGTGTTCCTAGTTGAAATAAAGTGAATAAACTGAATTGTTAACTCTCTGCTCTGCTCTCAGATGCCTGGGACTGGTTATTTTATTCTTTGGGGACAAAAAGAATCCTGCAAGGTAATTCTTATTTTTAAAAGTTTAATTTATAAATGTGAAATCTCACAAACTAAATAACTCCTGAAACAGGAATATGGGTTTTTACAATATAATTGGATGAAAACGTTTACTGGAAAATTAAATCTTGAGACAATGGATTTCTAAATCAATTAAAAAATGCTAGATTGTTATTCTTACTGTGGAAAAAATAAAAGCATGTAACAAACTGTAAAGCTTGCATTCAGGAAAATATTACATCTTCTACTTCATTTTTCACTACAAGTGTTTTGCTACTTTAATTATAAATCTCAGTATGATTAAATAAACATTAGAAAAATCTTTTATCCTTTTTGACATGTGTTTGTATTCCAAACTGCTAGAACAATTCTGCATTATACTAATATTTTTGAGCATTTTAATAATGCTTATGCTTATTAGAAGCTAGTGGATGATGTGGTACAATGGATCATTCTCAGTTATATGTTTCTGCACATGCAGACCTTGTCATCATGCATACATTTTACATCAGACATGAATGCACTAGGAGAATGCAATGCAGACAGCCCAGAAATAACCAGGAAATATTGCGATATTGAAACATTGCTTTGTAACCCTGCTGTTCTATATGAATAAGAAATGAGAATGGCAAACACTAATTGGATTCTCCCATTTACTATACAACATAGCAATCATTTCTGTGTTTACCTGCAGTGTAGGCCAACCAAGATCTAATACACACATTTCTCTACACAGTAGCATAGACCTTACAAATTTACATTGTTCATTTGAAGTTTCAATCAGAAGAAGGTTAAAATCAGAAAACAGCCTACCGAAAGGAAGGAAAATATACTACAATTTATTGTATAATATGTTATTTGCTGGCTACCATATGGCTTGCTTCTCTAGAATACTGTAGGAATGTTTTTAGAACATACTCCAAACCTTCACCTTCTGTTGTAGTTTTAAATAAAAATCTCTAAGGCAAATACATAATGGCAAGATCTTAGTTCCATTAACATTTCTGGTAGTTTTGTTACTAACTTCACAGGAGCAGGACCATAAATAATTATCTCTAAAACAGCTTTATGGCTTTTGCAGGTTTACCTGCTTTGCACGGTACCTGCTTTACCACCCAGAAGACAGTCTTGAGTGCAAAATGATAATGGGAAAAATACAGCCATGGCAGGCCTTCCCGTTTGGAATTATCATTATGCATATTATGAAAATACAGACCATATTAAATACTGGCAAATAGAGCATATTCTTTCTTGGCTGTGTGAATTCCCTTAGAAAATTTATCATTTTAGTAGCAGTAGTAATGTAGCCATTGTGGTCTAAGGATCTGAGATAGGCAGGTTCATATGGCTAGAGGGCCAATATATTTTATCAAAGCAGGCAATGCTTCAGAAAAAGTGGGCTTGCATTTGGCTGTGCAAGTCTCTTGGTCAGGTCTTATCACTGTCCATCCTTACTACTCGCTCGATACCTACAGTTCCCATTACTTAAAGAGGAATTTTGTCTGCTTAGTTTCTATCTCCCAAATCATTGTGCCCTCCTGGATATGCTGTATAGGAAAACAGTCCATTAAAATACTGATTTTTACAGGTAGACTTTGCTTTTGCAAACCAACTTTTCAAAAACCATCAAATTCCATAAAATCATTCTCTTTTCTTAAGCTACAGAAGCAGCATAAAGGTTTAAATTTTCCATTATGATTGTTACCTGGGAAGTAGCACTGGTTCTAGACTCTGGGCTGCCACTGATGTCTAAATTTTCTTACAGTGTACACACGAATACCTGAAACACACACGCGCACAGTCAATTACTAGGTCACTTTGGTAACACATATTTCAACAGCTGCACGTAACCTACCTTTGCAGTGGCCCTGGCTCGGAATTCGGGGCAGCCATTAACAGTTATGGTTTCATGCATATATTGATACACCTAAAATGTTCATGAAAATAAAATGAAATTAATTATAGAAGCAAAATAAGGATTTTATTTTAACCCAGACAGGACTGTCCCTTTCCCTCATAACACTATGTTTCATTAATGCTGTATTCATACAATCAGATGGTTGAGTATTTGTTAACCTTGTGCATACTTAGGTTTACAAAAAAACACCAATCCCTGTTTCTTATGATACTTTGCAATCCTAACCCTAAACCTTCCAACACTGTTCCCTTCCCATCTCTAGCACACCATTTTCCAAAACCAGGACAGTTAGTTCCTGCATTATCAATAGCTGGTGTTTCCCTGCAACTGATCTGGGTGGTATCTTAGCCACCACTGATGACTTCTTTGTTCTCTGAACTTTCCTGTGAACTGGAGATTTAGAAGGCTGATGTTGAAATAAAAAAGCAATTTGCTCAACAGACAGATGCTGAAGAATGGAAGTGAAAATTCAATTTTGGAGAAAGGTCACAGTACCATTTTCCATCAACCATAGAGAGGAATGGAGAGTAAGTGCTGGCAGTTTGCTATGTTAAAAGTGGACAGTGGATAAGGCAAGCCTTTAGAAAGGAGTTGTACATTCACATAAATGGCATAAAATCAGCATTGTCAATATATGCAACTTTCTGCTTGTTCTTTTTTCTGGTATACATTCTTGCTTGTCTTTCTCTGGTCCTTAACTCTCCCTTTTAAATTTCTTCATTAGGGAAAAAGGAAAAGGCTTTCTCTCTCACTGCCTTTGCTCTCTAGATTTGTCTAACTCTGTAATGAAAAACGTGAAAAACGCCTTGATACTAGCCAGTTATCAACCTTAAACAAAGTAAAAATGCTTATGTACAAAATATGGGCTAATTTTTAAAAGACAAAGGTGAAGGAATGGAAACAAACAAACAAAACTTTTTATTTAATCTTCTTCTAAAAACATCAAACCCCAAAATTTCTTCCTATATGCAGATGATTTACCCTGGGCATTTTCTTGACCTGCCTCATCAGGGGTTTTATCCTTTTATGTGCTTCATGTCTCAGGCTGAATTCCTCAGAGAGAACCTCTGCTGGTGAAGTATGTTAGCTTTGATAGTAATCTGTTTATTGGGGTCTTGAGGAGTGCAGATTCAATCATACTTTCCAAAATGTATTTCTCTCTTTCTCATTTGGAAATAGTTTAACAGGAGTGTCAAAACTTCTCTGTCCAATAATGTAAAGGTTTCTTCAGCAGACAAGGTGTCAGGTCCTGTACTTGATTGACTTATAAACAACAGCTTGTCTTGTTGATGGGTAAAACTCCCCCATCCCTCTGTCTTGATGACTTATTATGCAGTATTAAGTGTCATAATCATGTATTTCTCCCCACTGAGTCTGGTATTAAAAACCTATACATTGATGAACATATTGCTACAAACACCTAAATGGATTAAGACATGTAGCTCATCTCTGATCTCAAAATAAAACAAACATAATGGCAATCCAACACTTTGAGTAGTAAAATGTTTAGGATGACTGATCTCCAAACCTTTTTTGAGGGATATTATACAAAAGCGAAAGGCAAAAGAGGAAAGGAGATAACAACAAATATATTACAATCTTAGAGGTCTAAAATATGCTAAACAGTTTCAAAGCACAGCAAAAGATTATTTGACTTGAATATCACCCACACATAAGCCCTTCAAAGGCTTAATTCAGAAAAATGGTGTCCAGTGAGGAAAACTGAGACAAGGGGAGCAGGTTGAAAAATTTCATGCTTTCTACATTTGAACTGAAATATTGCTGCACTGGTAAAATTCACTTTGACTTCAGTAGAGGCCAGGATTTTGCTCTTAATTTTAAAAATACAGAAAAAGAATGATATTTTATAGCCTCTACAGGGTCTCTGTTTTGTTCTAACTTTGTACCAGATTATGCCATCGTGAAAATGGGTTGAGTCTACACACTCAGCATTATCTTGCATAGATCAGTTCAATGCTTGCTCTAAGTATTATATTGTAGGAGCAAATTGTTCATTATGTAAGAACAACTACTGTGTGGTTGTGGTAATGAATCATTAAATACTTGTTGCTCCAAAACTCATAATGTATTGAACCACTCACTGATAATGCTGTAATTTTTTGATACCTACAGGCTCCCCTTTGTCTTAAAGCATGAGAGCTGATTGTCTGTATTGCCTCTGCTTGCACAGTTATAAATGCTGCGGTTGGCTGAAATGTCTAAAAGCATATGTTGTTTAGCATATATTGTATATTGAGCTATTATGACATTGAATTGTTTTGAAAATAGATCACATTTCAGATATAGCAACAGTTATTGAAAAGTTTTTCAAGATACTCATTTCTAAGATAAATATTACAAAAGGTGGCTGATAATCATACATTCAAGTGATTATTAGTTAGGCCTGATGTCCTGTAACTCTATACTGGCTGTATACTGTCAGTACGTATCTGGCAGCCTTCGTAATATCCAATATGTTATCATGGTAACTAATTCGTATACTCATACTACTCCTTAGTGTGTGATTAAACTAACAGATGTTAAAAAAGAATCAACCAACAAAAAAAAATCTGAAAAATTGATCAATAATGCCACGTAATGCTTGTGATCATTTGTAAATTCTCAATGATAATGGGATTGAAATGGTGTTCTGCAAACAGTTACCAGTGATAATAATATCTATAGTACAGTTCCTAGGAAAAGAAATCTTGCATGTCAAATCTCTCTCTATAAGCAACAGATGCAATCAGTCCTGAAAACTTGCTTGAGGCAGTAGCAAATCCAATTTTCCTATTTGATGGTTAGGTAATGTTTAATATAATTTCGATTAAGGAGGATAAAACATAAACCTAAATGACTTTCTTATTATTAAGTTGAGCAACACAGGGATTAACTGTACCTGTTCCAACAAGCCCCTTCAGCTCTCTGTAGGGCTCTCTGTAGGGTTCAGATTGCTCATTCTAACAATACACAAAAAGCACAGTCTGTAAATAACCATTGTTTGCGGTAGCCACACTACCCCCTTTATCTACATTGTTCTCAGTACCACCTTAGATATGTTTTGGGCACAAAGAATCCATTCTGTTGCCTCTTTTACGTATACAAAACAGATAAACTGAAAATGCTCTTTGTTCTCAAACTAAATAAGGTGGTATCTAAATCCTCCCAGAGTGGAATATAGCTTTTTGTTCAATCCATAGTACCTGACAAGGACTTGGTAAATGGTTTTATAGGATCTTTTCTTTCAATGTCTACTATTACCAGTACCTCTTCAGATTATATTTTTAACATACTGCAGTCTTCCTGAATCTAACAATGTCACCTTTAAAATGTCCTGTAAAATCAATGGTAGATTTGCTGATTCAGACAAAATATCACTCAATACAGACCAAGACAAAGGTGCAGAGTTTAGTTATAAGTGTCTGAAAAACTCCTTTAGGATATTTACTAAGAGAGCTTTGAAAACAGCATCCTTTGTTGACCATGACAGACGAATCATTTTGAATGACATCCTGGATTATATCAGATTCACTGGAGTGTACCATGACTTGGTTTGTCATTTCAGTGTGCAAAAAGCAGAGTATAAATGCTTCCATTTTAATTTTCCTTCAACAGAAATAATGCAAATGTTTAGATAAACAAGAGGTCAAAGGTTAAATTTAACTTTAAAAATATTTGCCTATGAATATTAAAAAAATAAACGACAGTCACCCTGCCTTTCCTACATCCTTTCCCCGCTTTATTTCTAATAATATTGCAGGAGCATAACCAGGAGGCTTTCACTGACATCACAGAGAAAAATAAAGTATAGATGAGCACTATGAATGAGCTGAAGAAAGAAAAGTAACATATGTTACTATTTTAAAAAAAGTGCTGCACATCTCATTTTGCATGTGCAGCTGTTTCTTTTTAAAGTGTCTGAAAGTCTGCACGGGTGTTTAATAACATTATTTGCTTCCAGACTCCCAACATAGTCTGAAGGTCTGGTGCTTGGGAAAAACAGCTTCCTCAGTTTATTAATAGACATGGAGTTACATAAAATGTCAATGTTTCAAAATGCAAAGCTGCAGCTGTAAGGTGAATGGTGATATTTCAAATAATTTTTCCTCACAGTGATTTCTACCAAGACTGTCAGCTTCTGTATGCTGAATGCTCCTAATGTAAAAGCATGCTGCATATAGGTGTTTGTTCATAAAGCTTGGATTTGTGCTCTGGAGCTAGAAACACTTGGCTTTGTTCTCACTTCCATGTGGTGCAGAGAATGCAACCTTCATCAAGAAATACTCATAAAAGCATGAACATAGATCTCAGACTTTTGCAGCTTTTGCAGGTAGTATCCTCAGACAATCTAAAGTTGTTGTCCCACAGTATTCACAAGAAGTATGAAAAGAGTAAGAGAGGAAAATCACAAGTAGAAAATCTGATCTTGGAAGTGAATCCTCCTTGTACCATAAAAAGTCTTGCTGGCACAGAGAGGTGTATGTTTTATTACTTCTCCCTGCAAGAGCTCTAGTGAGTCAGATGCAGCAGGTATTAGTGTTATGATGAACGGTCCTCATTGTCACACATTAGGCTCGGAGACCCTGCAGCAGGTCTAGCATTACTGTAGTACAGGAATGGGGGCTGGGACAGTTACTTTAGGAGCTAGCTTCTTAGCAGAAACTTAGCAGAAACTACTACCCATGGAGTCATAACAAAGCAGCATGTACTGGCCTATTGAAGCCAATGTGAAGCTTTAGGAGGAGGTCCAGGAATAACAGTGCACTTAGCAGCCTGTTCTATAAAGGTGGCTAGAAGAAGCATTCTGTAAAAACCTGAATAATGCAGCATATTTTCTGCTGAATCCTAGAAGTTACTATTTAATTAAAAAGATTCTTTTCCATTAATTCCTTTAAGAGGTACTCAATGCTTCCTCCCTGATGAAATATTATGCAATTCTAAGTGCAATTCTAACTACAGTAATGATGCTCAATGGATTTTAGGACAACTGGGTCTAAACGTCAGGAGGGAAGAGACATGAAGCAGAAATTATTTTGTAGCAATGAGTAAGTATTCCAATAAAATTAGGAGGCAAACCAAGGACAGAGTATATTGAAATTTAGACCTGGAAAGGTAGCAGGCCCAGATAAACTTTGCTGAGATTTATAAGCAACAAAGTAACCTGTTTTAAAACATTGGGAGTTTCTTGGCGAATGAGAGAACATACCTAGGAAGAAGTAATCGGCTATCTCATAGTGCCTGAAGTATGGCAGCATATAAAAAAAAGATACAAGAGCCTTGCTTCAAGAATTCACAATCTAAGTAAGTGCTGAAAGTATGCAGGATAAAGGGGTGGAATGGAACAACCTGTAAAGTGATTGATGAGGAAGGTTTAGCACAGATATTGGCATTGCTTGGATTCGGTTTCTTTGGTTCTTCTGGCATCATCCTTTTTATTGCTTCAGTGTGGAGGGGAATTTTATACCCTTTTTTGGAAGAAGTCTTTAAAAGAAGAGAACACAGGGCCCTGACCGACAGTTGGGGGGGGGGGTGGGCTGGATGAAAATAAGTGATGCAGGGAAGACAGAATTGGCTTCAATGCATTTATGCAGTCACATCAACAGAAGAGCATACATGTATGTATCCTTGCAGAACTGAGGCTAAGTTGTAAGAGAAAGATTACTATTTTAATTATGAAATATTTCCTCACACCTCATTATAATGCTTCTGACACCAGCTATCCTGATTCTCCATCTTCCTAATTGACTCCACTTGCTGGAAAAGATGAAGAAAATATTTCTGCCTTCTAAGATGTTGAGTGGACAGGAATATCTTACTGATTTTCTCTTACCACACTGAGAAGAGCTCATCTCTTTGCGTTACATGACATAGCAGCTGTCCTCTCTGTTCTTCCTCCCTCTTCCCAAATTCTGCACCTGATTCTCAGACCTTCAGCCTTCTTTTGACCTAAGAGGTGAGACCCACATATCATATCATCTGGCAGGTGTGGGCTGGTCCTTGGGGCAGGAGGATGCTTGCTCTTGTGCCAGCAAGAGGCTACCATGCACAGCTGCACTAGAGAGCTTCTGACTTGCAGCGTGGTGCCAGTGAATGTTTTGTTTTTGATGGCAAACTTCCACCCACAGCACAAACCAATAGCGTCTTTATTTTTTCCTCTGCTTGTTTTTTACCATTTTCCCTTTCATATTTTATTTGGCCTTTTTTCCTTTCCCACAACCTCTTTCCTGTATTTTCCATTCTTATTCCAAGATACCTGTATGTCTGTGGAGGTGGATGCATTGGTTCTTACACCTTGACAGACTCCCAAATAGCTGTACTTTAGCATTTAATTCAGATTGTAGGCCTACCATATCAGTGGGCAAAGATAATTTGAATACTACAAAGATCAGGAGGTGCTTTGGTCACCCTTAAACTCTTGGGTTCCATCATAAACCATGGAACCTCATCTGGTAACTCCTGCACCATTCCATAGCTTTTGTTTGAACTACAGTCTTTAGAAAGACCTTCGATTTTCAAACCTACTGCTTGTCTAGGAAATTGGTCTACTAGTTAACAACATTTCTATTAAACATGTCTTATTTCTATGCTAACTTTGTCTGATTTCAGTTTACTACTGTTGGATCTCATTGGGTCTTTTTCATCTCTTTTGGAAATCTTTCCCTCTTCCTAAATGGAAGTATTTGTAGATCTTAGTCTAATTTGGGATAAAGAAACTTTTTATCTCCCTTATGATAGGGTTGACAAGACTTCAGCCAACATTTGCTTGTCTACGAAAACCAACAAACCCATCTAATTGTCCATTTTAAGTTGCTGCCTGAACAGGAACACAAAAAAAAGGAGAACAAGAAAACTAGAAAGAGTCAAACACAACTATAAGTGTATCTAAGTCACGTGGAAGTATGCAGCTTTCTCCAGACTACCCTTCCTCTCATAATGTTTTTTTACTTCTATAACCTACCTCAAGCTAAAAAATAATGTAATAGAGCACTTCCACTGAACCATAATACTGTGATTGTTCAATGGAAATGGAAAAGCTTGGTGTTTATCTTTGTTTTTATACATCTTGAATATCACACAGAATTTCTGTTTCTGAGCCTGTGTTCTGCTTTATTAATCATCTCATGTGATAAGCATGCTCAGGAGAGCATGACTATATCATAAAAAAGTATTTTCTCCACCACAGCTACAGTCTGTAGCTAAGATACTGTACTAAACATAGTCACAAACCGTGGTCCAGGAGATAGTAGTTCCATGGTGAAGTTTAGAATAGGTTTATTTTTTTCCAGCTACCAAGTCTTTTCAAGAATAAATGTCTTAATATTGTTTTTTCATACTGGTAATAGTTACTTTTATCTTTGGTAGTTAAAAAAAACTGGAGGAGGAAGTAATCTGCATGACTAAAGAGAGTAAGAATTTGATAATATTGTCTTTCTGAATTGCAGTCCTTGCAGGGGATGTTGACAATCTTATAAAACCACTGGCTGTAAAAGAACACCATGGATGCCACTTACACATGCAGGAATTTCAAGGTAAAAATGAATTTAAGACTCTTCATAAACACAGTTGCTCAAGCGAATGCCTCACAACTGCCTATTGTGTTACAGGCCTACGCCACATGTTTGATTAATTCCAACAGAAGCAGAATTAGGCAGTCTCACACACAAAAACACACTGTATACTGCACACCATTTTCACTTTGTCTTTGAACAAAAGACTCCCTTAATGATGGACAAAGCAAATGGATGCTTATGAGTACAGCGAGGTTGAAATGGTTGAAACATACCTTTCCCTGAAAGGTATACGATCTATTATAATGCCTACTAGAAATACCCAAAAGTCTGTATTACATACGTCATTTCCTGCAGCTACTGAATTTTAACAACTCATAGAAAAAGCTGCTTTTTGACAACCAGTCTGTATTAATGAGCTATTTATAACTGATCTACTGTGGTCATTCAAGGTTGTGGTCATTCAAGGTTGCTGACATTTTGAACATTTTAGTATGATAAGCTTTCATTAGCCTGTGAGCAGTTACATGCTTGCATCAGAACTGTTCCTGTCTATTTTCAAAATGAAACATCTGCATCATTATCACAGCTGTCAGAAAAATCCCCTTCCATGCAGTAACATTGCATGTCATATTGCCTCATGCAGCAGGGAGGCTAATTCCTTTAAAAGCTCAAACCTGTAAATTAACTCAGTCTCCTTTAACAACCTGAGGAGATGTGACAGTTTTAATTTCAGCACACGTGAAAGAAATATTGCAAGTGTTGGCTTTTACATTTTCATAGTGGGTATTTTATTAAAATGTTTCTTTTTGGGGAGGAAAAGGTTATGGGGGGAAACTAGGTCCGTTTTGCCAAAGTGAAAAAAATGATGTGAAACGTGATGCATTATTAAGCTGTCCTTAGGCAGTAGGAAAAAAACCTGCACAGGGCTGAAACATCATTAAAATTAATTAGGTATAATCAGTGTAAGGGTAAAATATTTTAATTTAGGGTGGAACATTTTATGAAGGCTTCAGTTAAAATCCTAAAATATGATTTGCTCAAGCTCTTTTTCATCTTGTTGTGTGGAAGGGAATGGTGCTCACTCAACTCTGATAGTAACTCACTGCACTCTGTGTTGCTGTTGAAAAACTGAACAAAGCTTTGGTCCTCGAGTTCTTGCCATGAGGGCTGTGACTGTCCAAGAAATAACCCAACAGGGGTTGCAAGGCTGGGGCCAGAATCTCTTTCCTCCCTTCTGTGCTAGCAGAAGAACATAGCAGATGCACCAGGAAATTCATGCTGTCACATCCTCTGCTCTGGTGTGAGCACTGACACATACTGGATGAGTCAGTTGAAATATTCCCAGCATTGCTGTTAGGACACACAAGACCTCAGAGTGCTCTCTTTTCTTCCCTGCAATGTAGATTCTGACTGAAAAGGCTACTCTAAAGTCAATAGGAAGTTGCTCAATGCCCTCTTAAAAATGATTAATAATAGACTTTTATTTCCAAATAAAAATTTATTTATATTAGGAATAATAAATTTCTTAGGCCAATTTTTTTACTTCATGTCCCTTACATACAGTTCTACACTCTGCTTTAAGTCAATAACAACTATGGTTTGGCACCTTTGAAGATAATACTATAGTTCTCTCAGTCTTATGCTTTAGAATCATTGAACTTTAGAAAAATACTGGAAGTCTCTTGCGGCTTCTACTGCAACATACCAGGAACTAAAGAAACAGCAACATGTGTGATTAGTTAATTCCCAGAAGACCACCTGAATTCACAGGCTGTAATTTAGAACTCTATCTCAGAGCTCTCTGCCAATTACATATGGATTCAGAAGTATGACAAGCATCCATAAACACTTATTTCTTCCACTTTATCAGTAAGTCTTTATATGCTGTAAGGGCTGCAGTATGCAATAGCCATGCTTCAAATATAAACAACTTTGACAAAGCCTTGCCGAAATCAGTACCCGGATGAAACATGACCAAACCTGAGCCAGTCATAAAAGCCTATATTTCAAGTGTTCCTATCCAGCTGAGAAGGAAGGGAGAAAGAAAACGTTTTGATATTTCTTTTATATACAAACCAAAAATGTAGCTAAAATGGAGTTTTTAAATAGATTTAACAATTTCTTTCCTTTTTTAAAGGTACAATTCAACAATTGAGATGGAGGTGCATATCTCAAGAGTGTCTTCAGTGATTTTGTTAAGTGGAAGTAGGATGGTACTGAGGCTGCATCAAGGCAGAAATGCAAGCTGATACCAATGCTACAGTGGCTTCCCACAAACTACCAACAAAAAATATTTCTCAGCAGTTCACCTAGCTGCTGATTTCTTCCATGAGGAAGAGGCAAGCTTGAGATGAACTGCAGCAAAAGGCTGTTCTGTTTATCCATAAGTTTTATGTAAGCAAATATGATTCTGCATCAATAAACTGAAATGGTAATGCGAAGAAAACAAAAAAGATGCTGAGGTGCATCACCAGTGCTCCATTACAGTAACCTTCTATAATACACATAACCGCAGCTGTGTACAGAACTAAGAATGTCACATTGGCACCACTTACTAAAGAATCTTAGTAAATATGGAGCAGTAACCTAGATAAACACAACTATAAACAAGACATGTTCTTGTTTTGCTTTTATATATTGCTGAAAATTTGCAGCACCAAAATATCCCTCTTTTGTGAAGAACACAACTAAGCAAGCAGAGCACAAGTGCAAGAAGATACATAGTCATCAGCCAACTCTGAAAATTGATCTTTACTCAAAATCAATGGGAGAGAGCACTGATTAAAGATCAATGACACGATATGGCCCCAGATTCTGGGGTACTACATCTGTGAAATCAATGTATTTAGCTGTAGGCAGCTAAAAAAAAGTGACAACAGCAGCTGTTTTAAATCTCCTACAGGGCAGGCATGGAAGTCATGGGGACTTAGTAATTGCACAGAGACTTAATAATGCCTTCTCTCAGATAATGCTTGGGCTGCTCGGTAAATACATATAATTGCCATTAATGAAGGCCATTTGCTGAGTGACAAGGTAATCATTCCAAAAGTTCTCATTCATGCCATCCAGGGCTTGCAAACAACAGTGTAATGCTTCAATCACTTATGTCTGGTAAAGTGGTAAATGAAACTTCATTGTTTTTCAAAATGTGCATAATTTCTGGTTACACTGATTTTAAGAAATAGTACATATTTGAACACAGTAGGGTAATTTTATAGAAAAAATATTATTTGCATATACAGCTAACATAAGCTTTTCAAGCTTCTAAACCTTCTAAATGCCTAATACAGCATGGTGGCAAGACAAGAAGTAGCCCATCTCTTGAAATTTGGCAATTTTTTTTCCTGCCTTAAGTTAAAAACCTTACAAATCTTTCCCTCAATGCATCATTACATGAATACATTACTACTTGGCCATACCAACACCATGTTTGAATGAAGTTAAATAATGCCCCTTCCAAAGACTGATGAACCTGTACTGATTTAGTAGAAGTTTTAATCATTATTTTATGTGACTTTTCACTCCTGACACATTGAGCAGGACTCATGTCCAAACTTTGACATCTACCATCTGTATTACTATCTGCACTGGCTCCCTATATAGTCAGTGAGGAGTTGCTTAACAAAAGCAAAAGCAGGCAACTGGAGGCAATTATGCTTCCGCATACTTTTGAGGACAATTCTGTATTTGCTACTGCAAGATTGCTACTACTAAATTAACAGTGCAGCAATTCCAAATAAGATATCTGGAATACTAAAACAAGGTAACAGATGAGCCTAAAAAGAACCTTGCTTCCCAGCTAGTCTAATGGTGCATCATGCTAATATAATCATATTGTTTTTATGACCTGAGGTACAAATCTGAGCTGAGACACAAATCTTGCTTGCTTTACTCATGTGATTTGTCCTGTTGGCCTTTTGTTTACTAATTATCTTATTAGAAGACCAATACACCACTTTTGCTTAATCCTGACTAATACCTTCATTTGCATGGGTAAAGGTGGCCTTAGACGTGGGCTTCCTACTGAGCTTAAATCACAGTTCTGTGCTGTGAATTACAGCATCTCTAGCTGTAAATCTCCTCTGTACTTCTATATATATTTTTTTCAAAGTTTCATCTTTTAATTTGTTTTAATATCTGGGTTTGCACTGTGGCAGTGAAAGACTGGATGGAATTCTATCCCCTTCCTGTAACAAATATTCAGTCCCCAGTGACTGAAAAGAGAAAGTAATGGAGGGCAGAATTTGAATTCTGGTGCTGCCATAGGTGCACGCCAATAGAATTGGACCTGCAGAACTTCTATTTTTACTGGGAATAAGATTTATCAGGCAGAAAAAATGAAATGTGGCTTTCAGAAGCTAGGTCTGGGAGCTAGAGGAACAGCGTTATACTGTAAACTGAACAAACTGATCTTGGAATTCTTGGAAATACTAAGACTTTTAAATCATTCCTGAAATCCTACATTAAAATTCTAAATGAATCATTTTAATAGAAGAAATTAATGAGAAGTTTCACCTGAGTCCAGCCAATAACCAATCTGTTACATTTGGTACAGCCCTTTAAAAGGCAGTAAATGTAAATATTAGAATATCTGTCTGAAGTGAACAGCTATGGGTTCCAGCCAGCTTCTTGCTGTCATACACTGTATCATAGTAGTTTAATAAGCACAATATCACTAGACTCAGCTTTCACTACCCAGCAGCCTTAATGTGTCTCCCTAATATTTGCGAAGACATATATCAGGGTCAGTAATATAAAGCACAGGTAGGCAGTTTGAGAAAATGACCAGATAATAATACACTGCGTATTAGCAGTACTGGGACTCTAGTAATTTGTATTGCTAAGGCATGAAAATGCATGCATTAATAATGCACTATTATTAAAGAAAATAATTCAAATATACTCACTAGGAACAGTGAGAGAATACAGGCTTGGGAAACTATCCTACCTAACAAATAGTAAAACCATATTCTTAGTATTATATAATATAATCAAGCATATCTCTAAAATAATCAGGGGGAAATCCAGACCTCCTCAGAAATGGGCTTGACTTCTATCACTGCCATTTTTTGTGCCTGGATCTCACTAGTGGTCTTCATTATTTTTAGGATGCTCTGTCCATAAAATAATTTTTATAATAAGTATACAAGTTTTAAGTTACAGAAGTAGAAAATAAACTATCTTCAAAAAGAACACATTTTTCCACAGACTAATTTCACAGAAAACATGCAACAACAGTAGAAAATTTTGTGTTGACTTCTTCTCCTTTTAAGAAATGACTGTCAGTGACCCAGTCTTGCAAAAATTCTGTTGGGTGATGACCTGATATTTTGGTAGGAGTCCTAAGATAACAGAATAAAATAATGGATATTTTTGTGCTTCTGACTACTACACCAGATTTTTATATAGACTTTCTGATCTGATTACATTTGATACTGATAAATGTAATACAGTGATTCATTTCACTATTCATATTTACCTGTCAGATTTTATTTTAAATAATATGCACACAGAAAAACATTAGATTTAATCTTGAAATGGAAAATGGAGAGGGGTAGAAAGGAAGCCTGATATATATCTGGATTTTACACAACTATTTAACATACAAAAAAATAGAATTTTCAGAATCAACTTAAAAGAAAACTTCCACTCATCAGAAGATGCATGGGTTTATCAATCTGTATCATTACTCTCATGGCATTTCAGTACTGATCACCAGCTGTTAACAGTAAATGAAATTGCCATAATCTGCAAAGGCATGTCATATTCAGTGTTGATATTTAGTGTGTTTTTGCTCAACTGTGTATTTTAACTTCTTTGACTGCAGCACTTTAAGGTTTATTGTCAGATCAGGGGTTCATTTCATCAATTCAGGTTGCCTAGTTTTATGCGTATGAATATACCTTCTCAGTAGTCCAATCATGCATTCGCTCTTAGAGCCTAGTAATCTCCAGCAATCAGAAGACTACAATACAGCATCAGCTTTGAATAAGTAACAAAAATGCACATAAGGGTAAAGGACTTAATGTTGTAGTGGGTGATATTCACCCATCTTTTGCCCAGGGACATGTCTAAATAAAAGGCTAATCAATTTGTCTGCACCTAGGGAGCTTTTGAACCAGGTCATTTGGTCATGCAATTACAAACTGCTTCAAAATTAAATTTTAATGTGATCAAACTTGGGTTGACTTGTCTTCTGGTATAGGTGGTCAAGCTAGGGAAGGTTGGGGCTGCAAGTGAAAAGAAAGTATCTGAGGCCATAATATACTTCAGCTATTTTCATTATTTCTAGATTTAATACAAATGCCTTCCTAGTACCACACAGAATATATCAGTTGGTGGTACTAAGTGAGAACCTTTAATCACCATTTCCTGACATAGCATCTTAGAAAAACGCCAGAGTACTTCTATTTCAAAGTGACTTCATTCACTTAGTCACTTTAAAGAGAAAAAGATTTTATCTCTATGAGATATTTAGGGATTTGAATGGGAGGATTGATTTACTAAATACGTTTCCATTAATACAATCCATTACAACCATTTAATAGATTCCAACACATTAGATTAGAATGCACATCATCTAACAAAATATTGCTTACTTTTAAGACTAATAGATCATAAAAGAGACCTATTGCTTTTATAGTTAAACAATCCCTGGTTACAGAAGGGACAAGTCACATTTAATCAATACTGTGTGGATTATATTTTATCTTTGATCATTTCACCTGCACTTACAGTACACTCACTGCCCAACACTGAGTTTCTCTGGGACATATTCTAACAGTCAAACTCACTGGGTAGTTCAGTGTCCATAATTTCTTCGACTAGAACAGAAAATTATTTTCCAAAGCTCATCCATTATGGAATTTATAGGACTGCAGCAGTCTAATCTGATTTTCTGATAAAAGGAAGTCAGACTCAGATCTTGCATTATGTAATGTACACACCATGCTGCAAATCTGCACCTCTGCATACATAGAGCAGCAGCAACAGCCCCTTCCAGAATTTGCCTACCAATACAAAGTCAGCTGCTGCTCTTCATCCAATTTCAGTTATACCAACCTAACTCCTGACACTCTGTCTACTTCATTGCTTTCTCCAGGAAGGCTCTTGTGTTCCAAACAGCTCTCACATTACTTCCAACCTGACTGTCGTGCCGTCTCTTATAAGGTAAATAACTTTTCTCCTCTATTCTGTGTAGGTGCTAATAAAATAAAATAAGGGAACAAAAAGCCAGTCTCCATACTCTCAGGTCCTGTGCTCAGGAAAAGAAAAGATCAATAATTGGAAGAGCAATGGTAGGGAAATTTCTGTCCAGCTTCTGCTATCTTAGGCTGGAATACACTCAGAAAAGACTGTATTGTTCAAGAATGTAGCTACCAGTCTCTCATAAACTCCAGTATACATGAAGGCCACACAAGAAGGACATCTCTGGCCTAAAGGCATGACTCAGCTCAGATATCCTCCAAGCCCTTTCTGCAATGCCTGGAGATGTCTAACAATTTAACACGGCCAAAAATTCCACAGTTTTCTTAATAGGTTTCTAAGAGATGGAAGAAAGGTTTTGCTCGAATTTTCTAACAACTCTCCAGCTAAGGAAACAACAAAGCTACACTCTAAACATTTGCCAAGGGCTTAGTGTGAGTAACTGAAAAGAGGAGCTGTATGTTGAACACCCTTAAGTACTGGCAAAATAAGTTAATTCTCCCTCCTTGCCTAAATCTTGCTATTAAGCCTTATGTATTTGAAGATTTCCTCTAAGAAAAAACTTACATATATAGTCAAGAATGGCATTAAAAAAAAAAAAGTAGGATTTTATTCACTAACAGTGATACATTAAGGACAGTAAAAGAAATAAATCTCTTTGTTTATGAAGTTGGTACAACTGACCTAAATACTCATCATCATCATCACCCAACTCTTGTTAAACAAATAATTAAAAGCTTCTTAAAGTGACAGTTATTACTTACAAGACAGTAATAGCAATTAGATTGTCTGTCATGCGCAGGTTGTGTTCACACAACACTCTCTAAAAGACCTTCTGTGCCATTGAAATGATATTGTCAAAATTTGCTTTCAGTTCACTGGACTGAGAGTGCATTAGTCTAAGCCATTTTCTTCTTCCTAGGCTCTGTACCTGTTTCAAAAAGCTATGTGTTTGCTTCTGTTAAGAATATTTTCCAGAGATGAACATCAAACTGTTAAGATTTCACTGATGATGCTGCAGAGACAGAAAATTCCTCATCACAGTTTGAGTGGTAGACTCTGCTATTTGAAGAAAAATAACTCTTCAATGATCTGTGGTCAATTAAAGAAGCATTTAGTTGGTTAAATGAAAGGACTAGTCAGAGTATCAGCTTTTCAGGGTACATAGTGCCATTATTTATTGTTATGGAACAGTATTCCTTTTAAAAAGCCTTGAAAACTGCCAGCTAATTAAGTGGAAACCTCCCTTTGTTCCTCACATTGAAGAATATATTCCATAAAACAAAGAGTGTGTTGCATTCTGCTTCTTAAACTAATGTCTGTTCTTTCTTCCTTCCAGCCACCCAGCGGTCTACTCAATCAATTCACTGCTGTTGTCTAGTTATCCTGCTCAATCAGTTATCCTGTTCAGTCCTGCTACCACTGAGGTAACAATAGATTTCCTATTGATTTTAGTGAAGGAGAAATAGTTCCAGGCATTAGACAGATAAACTGAAACAGAAGTTCTTACTGAATTTCTGGTGAAAAGTTGTTGCCTCCATTAGGTCATTTAGAATCACTTCAGTCTGGCATGCTAACAGTATTCAGTTTGGTAAGCAGAAAGTCTGACACAACATTATATTCATTCATAACTTCTGTCCAAGAATCAGCTCAGAGAAATATTTATAATTTAACTGTTTTAAAGATACTGTTTGTATGTATGTGGGAATAGGGGTGCTTCTCCCTGGAAGAGATAGCCATCACTTACTATCTCTTGTTGGGCAAAGCTAGGAAGTCCCCTGACCATGGCCTGTAGAATAAGGATCACAGTTCTTAGCAATCTGACAAGAATTTCTGACACATGCAGCAAGACCCACTGAGACTCGACCATTGAATTCAACTGCAAGAATCGCATTAGCTTCAGCTACCAGCTAACTTGAGTGCTTATATCATTTGTTTTTCATGGCATTCTGATTATCAGCCCATCCATATCACACACCTGAGTTCAAAGAAGATGCACTTAAGCTTGCACTGACCCAACCTGGCATATCCCCAGATCCCAGCACAGTGCTGAACAGGTTAGCACAGACCCTGAAACAGCATGAACAGAATACCAAAGTACTAATTAATCACCCCTTCTCCTTAGCAAGGCTAATTGCCTCAGGCTTGATGCCTTGCTGATGCAACTGTTCTGTTTCTGCTTTTCAATAACTTCAGTATTTTGCATTGTAGCAGACAGGCAGTTAGAGACACATCTCATATCCATCATCCTTTATACAAGGTACTCCCCTTCTCCAGCACTGAAAAGCAAGTCTACTTTTCCTTTTAGGATTATGGATGTTTTTCTGAGAAATAGCTAAAAATCTCAGTTTCGTACCTCTCTGATAGCTGTACAAAACTCACTCTGCAGCACTTTCTTTAGGGACTGTAGCTTGTGTACTGGTACTTCTCCAGATTCTTGCAGTTTCTCCAGTAATTCAATTGCTCTTGCCACATCTGAGTGGAAAAAAATAGGAATAAAGATCAGTATAAACAGAGGTTATAAATGGAACAGTGACTAATAAATGACTAAAAGGGGCCCAGTGATGATCATTTTGAATTTAAAATCAGCTTTAGTAATACCTGCTGTATTCATACTCGTGTCATACCAGCCTCAGATATGCACAAACACTGCTGTTCAGTCTTTAAATATGGACAAACTGTGCAGGTATATGTATGGACACACACACAAATGTATATACTGAGTTGCAAACATTTTTGGAAGCTATTAGTTCAAAGCAGCTAATCTACATTAGTAAACCTAAAATATTTCTTACTTTTCTGCATAAGAGAAGGTTGCACAGAAATAGTATGGGGCCTGCTTTCAGAAAGTCTGAAAGAATTAAGCTGAGTCTTTATATAAGCACACTCAGGATGACAAAGCTTAATAAAAATATTTGATCTTTTCCTCATAAAAATATTTGATCTTTTTCCTCGCATAAACCTAAGTGTAAATATCAATTACTGATACAGAAAATCTTCCAGAGGTAAGTAAAAGTCTGCTAGGGAAGAAAAGAAAATCTGCTAGAGAAGAGGAAATGTGTAAGGCTCTTGCCTAGACCTCTGGAGACCCAAGTTAAATTTCCTGATGTGCTGCATATAGCCCATAATCTCACGCTCACAACATTTTTCATCTGTAAAAAGACGCAACACTAGTTTCTATGTTATTGCTAAGATATGTACATACATAAAAAAAAAAAGAAAACATGAGATGTCTGACGATCTTTTATGGCTAAGTAATACAGGGGCACAAAAATTACCAGACTGTTTCAAGATCGACTTTATGCAGGCCAACCAGATCATGCAAGGGAGGCACTGGCTTGCTTGCAAGAGTGAACTGAGCAAGATACACCCTAGTCCATTCTCAGAATGGTAAGAGCTTAATACCGGGTTTTCTCCTGCTATGTCATTTAATGCTACATTGCAGCTTTCCTGTAAACTTGCTGATAAAGTTGAACCTAGCAAAGCTGTTGTCTTGACTGTGTGGTCATTCTCACATACTTCTAGTGTATTTTGCATATCTACCAGAGCCACTACTGGCCAATTATACCACTCCACTAAAAATAGGTCTGCATCTTAGTGACTAAATTCATGCATAGTACCAAACGATAAAACAATATTTGAGGCATTTTAACCCGGTGATTTAACTGCACTAAAAGAAATACGACACCACCCTCCAACCACACAACTCCAGAAAGACTATGATGACTATAAGTAACCTTGTATAACCCTACTTTCCAATTACAAGATTAGAATAATCTCCCAGTCATAAACATTACAATTGAAACAGCTCTTACAATCCTTGCCTTGTAGTTGAGCTATACTGACCAGATGTCTTATATAACCAAGACATGAGAAGCTTTCTGGAAATGGAAAAAAGATGATATATCAAGACCTGCAATAGAGAAAAAAGAGCTTTGCAGAAGTACTTTGGGTGGCTATGAGTGAAGCAAGATCATGTCTAAAGCCAAAGAAAGGCATACTGAATAATTAAGATTCAAAGTCATGAGAGCTTGGAGATGAGTTTGCTGCATCTTTGAGTAAGTCCACACTCCAAAGGGGAACACCGGGGAAAGAGGTAATGGAATGGACATTAAGGATGAACAGCTCTATTTTAGTTATGTATATAGGTATATCAAGGAAGATCCTCGTAAAGCACTTACTGAAGTGATGATCAGAAAACTAAGAGGATACCTCAGAAAGAATAAGGTGATGGAAACCAAGGGAGATTGATATTTTAGAAAGAAGAATACAACAGATGGCAGCTAACAGGTCAAAGAGGGTGGTTTTGAAATTTAAGTAAGAAGGGGAAAGTAGACACTTCAGCAAGAACAGTTTGCAAAGGAGTGCAAAGGAATGGTGATGCATTAAGTAAAATATGATGCAACAGGAAAACATGGTTTTTAACATTCTTGGTAACAGTAAGGTCATGATGAACTTAAAACAAAACTATCTAATCATTTACCTTGGAATTTCTTTTATAAAGGTTGTATCTTCCACCCAAGCAAGAAGGATTTGCAGTTACTTAAATCTAAACTCACACTTCCCAGTCATTAGTACCAGCTGGTACAAACTGATATGTCAGACAGCACAAAGCAGTTAGATTTCTTCTGAGGAAGCTTCAACAGCCTACCACAATACATCAGCTGAGGTCTCTGAAATTAATGTGATATGTGATAGCTGTTGAGATGCCCTAAATTAAACAGGTGGCTGTTCTGGTCCCTGTTCAAACAAGTTTAGAACTGTCTTTCCCTATAACCAATTGTATTCATAGAAGGTCAGGGCAAAAGATGACAGAATGGTTACTGGTTACAGTCGTCTAGGAGTTTCATCTCCATATCTGCAAATTCTGCAAAGCTTTCCACATTTACTATTTTCTTGAATTGAAGTATATTCAATGAAAAATTTGTCCTGATTGAGAAATCTATTTCTGATCCAGAAAGGACCATAGATAATTTTAGGTAGCATCATCAATCAGAAAGAGTTAAGTACACATCTAAATATTTCCCTAAGGCATAGATCAGAATCTAGGGGATAATTAATTAATTATTTCTAACATGAAGACTGTTACAATACATATCGTAAATTCATATTCCATTCCAGAAGTCTGGTATAAAATCAATGGGAGTTTAGTATGTAGATTCATGTGCAAAACTGGGCACTAAATTGTCATTTGCCAAAACCAGATTACTTAGTTTTGTGATTAAGTGGTTTGCAGAAAACAAAATTCAGAATAGCCCAAGAGCATTCTAATTTTCCACATTTCCAGACTCATTCAATACACTAACATGCACGAATGTTGTTATCCAAGTTCTTGCTTTGGTTTATTATTCACCTATCATATCTGCTAACACTAGGTGGATTCTTTCAGAGATTTCTTTCTCTTGTCACAATTATGCCCATAGCTTGACCCAATTTGGCAATGACTTGTAGGATATTGCTCACAGTAGACAGAATATAGAATAATAAAGAGCACCATGGCATAAAATTACAGAATGAACATGAAGCACATGTTCAGGGCCAAAGCTGTTTGCTACAAGCTGATGTTTTGACAGGAACAAAATATAGCTGTTTGTATGCAACAAAGAAGAGGACTTTGAGCAAACTAAAAATATATAAACATGAATGTATAAAATATGACCCCCTGAAATAGGCTGTATTTCTTTTCATTAATAATTCTGAAGGGAAGCCTTGAATGAACCTGTCTTAGGACAGGTTGAAAAGTAAAATATATCAATGCAGAAGAATTTAGGTGACCATTTACACAAGGTGAGTCCCAGCTAAAACTGAAGTAAGTGCTTGAACAAAGAAGTGATGTGACTAGCAATGAGAAAGATTTCAAAGTTAAATTGCAAAAACAGCATACAGCAGGGAATCTACCCCTGTAAGCCAATTAGGGTATTGCCATGTATTTCAGAAGGACTAGTATTCCTCTGCTGGGATACTTTTCTTTGCCCCAAATCCTCCTTTGATTGTGAACTGGTATTAAGTAATTAGCTCTGTTTGTAGAAGTTACCACTAAGGAAGTGTTCTTAAATACCATTTTCTTACATACTGTGGAAAGTGCAAATTCATAAGCAGTTTTGTGTGTGTGTATATATGTGTACACACACTTATAAAATAAACATAGTAGCCTCTCTTTATTTCTGATTTTTCTTTCCTTTACCCAAAGACTTTTTTTTTTTAAACAAAACTTCATTTTCCCAAACTTTCCACAATATGAACTCTATTAACATAAAACTCATGCTACTGTGACTGAAATCTATCCTCATTTCCCACATTCATATCCCACAGATATTAGTGGGAATTTTGTGTAAAGATGAGGATAAAATTATTCCTTCTCTATTCTGTGATGCGCAAAATTTAAAAGGAGTATGCACTTGTTTTTCCCCTTATTATATCCAACCCTAACCACACCTTTTTTACTTTTACCACTTTCTTCTGACTTCCTCATACATCTACACAATTCCTTTCTCTCCCATTCTGCTTAACATTTGCTTCCCTTTTTATCTTTTCATTGTCATGCTTGCCTACAGCATTTCAGAAAATAATAATGTTTCAGCATGGTGGGTCACATTATCAGTGAAAGAGAAAAGGCAGGGGGCAACAGGTGGAACACATTTTATCAAGTGTGTTCATCAAAAGAAAAGCATGGCTTTCAGAAAAAAAAAAATCTTATTTCAAGTGTTCTTTTTATACTTTTATTTGAATGCACTTTTGTTTGCATTCCTAGTGGGAACACAAGCAGGAGGTTACTATACAAAGCTTAAAAAGGAGAGAAATTACTCAAACATAGAACTAGCAAGATACCATACTGCGATAAAACTGGAACATTTGCATGTAATACTAAAGGAAATAGAATTATGTATACACAGCCATACAGCACAGGGTAACTAAAAAGAAAGGTCATCTTGCTTAGTTATCACTTTGTTCTTCATCCCTTTGTTCTATTATTACACATTGTGCTCACTTGCTGATTTGTTTTCAAATACCTCACAATATAAAATGTGGACTGATATGAGTTTAATTTGCTTGATGTTTTGAAAAATAAATGTTATTCCCAATATTTTGCAATTCAGCAACTAGTTTGCTGTAAAATTTTAAGTTTACAACTCCAAAGCAAATTATGAAGCCATAAATTACAAAAAGAATACTGGCTGGTCTGAACTTGACGGTCCTTTCACAGTTCTAAGTGAGTAGACTAGGATCTAGCACTTTATGAAGGTTGTCTAGTCTGTGGTTTCATTATGGTAAATTTTGGGCAGTGTTTAAGTTCATTTCAATTTAGTCAAATAGGTTAAAAGTTATTAGAAAAAACACAGAAAGTGATTTTAGCATGCTAACCGCTTTGTGTTTATTATCAGAGTAACTCTTAAAAAGGAATATACTTGCATTTTTTACACTGCAAAAGGTGAAAACTATTGTATATCTAGTAGCATCTAATCTGCCTCTCTTGTGCTAGTCTGAGAATGAGTTAACTGTTGGTCTGCAGTCCTTAAAATAAATATTTTATTCTCTGATGTAAGAGACAAATAGTAACTACAATGCTTTTTAATACTAGTTTGGGTTCAAATAGTAATTACTCAGAAACATAGTATTTCTGTACTACAATAACTACCGTGGAATCATATTGCTAGGTTGCTCCCAAAGCCAAAATACGGTGATCACTTGTTTATTAACAACTTAAGAGAACAGACTTCTCATCTTTCTGAGGTCTTTCTACTGCCTCATTCATGTTAACTCTGGAGAAGTTCACTGGGGTGAAACTGAATTAGTATGTCAATTATTAGGAAAACTAGACCTGTTGAATAAACACCATCCTTTGGTACTCAAAGTGGTGGAACATTACTGTAAATGACAGCAAGGTTAGTCAGTAAGTCTCTAAAATATTCACTAGGTTCACCAGGTCACTACATAAAAATAATCCTGGCAGTTTTCACGCTCTATTTAGTTGTGCCTGAAGACCTTTAATCAGGCTGAAGATGAAGAATTTGTATGACATAACAGTTCCTTACACCTCTCAGTAGTTTTTTATTCCTCTAATGCTTTTGTTCAGGTTTATTCCTTTACAGTTCATGCAAATACATTCCAGAATTCTTAATATTATCCTGTCAGTTTTTTATCATAATGATCAAAGCCTACACAGGATGCTTTATTATATTTAGCAATCTTCTGCAAACACAATTAAATGACAGCAGGTAATCAATGGTTGGGCAATTAAGATTCCATAGTGATTAGCAGAGTTCATTCACAATTCATAGCCAGTAACTCTAATACATTATATCAAACTCTTAATCTGTGCAAGTTTTTCATTAAAGTTCGAGCTTTGGAAGATTTTCAGTGTGAACCTTTCAGAAATTCTCCGTACTACTAGAGCTCTGCTGCCATTTGCTGCTTTGGATTGTGTGACACTTCCTGCTCAAGTTAAATACCAGACTGCCCAACATGCTTTCATTCATCTCCTTACCAACCTTCCTTACCAACAGCAGTGCTCTCCTGAAACACAATAGCTCTTCTGTTAAATTAATACATTTATCTAATTTAATCTGGAGAGTTCAGAAAAATCAAGGCAGAGAGCAGCCTCTTCTGGCCCTTTATCTTGATATGGCTGTCCTACTAATTAGCATGAAATTTTGTGCAAGTGTAAAGGTGTACTTAACCATGGTGAATCAGACTCGATGTGCAGGGAGAAATGAGCTAAACTGCTAGAATACAGCAATATTATTCAACACTTCAGAGTGTATATCTGTGAGGTTTATTCAAATTAATTATAGCAAGAATAACAGTATCAATACTTTCATATTTGAGTTTAAATGATATGGGTAGCAGTTATGGATTTAATAAAGTATCACTCTATACTCCTGTAGTTAAACATTACTATGAAAACACAAATAAATATAACAAAGAACATCCATATAAAGCTCTCATGATTCATCTTGCGGTGAGGGATTCATCTCACCGCACTTCTTGATGTAGACATCTACACCTCAGCTATTCAGCCTAGCCTGCCGCCTTTACAATCAATGAACAAAAACAGACACTTTCAGGCTACAGTTCATCTGACCTATTTTAGATGAGATGAATCACACTCTGGAGTGCCTGTTCTCTTTGCTGACTATAAAGGCAGACTAGATGATTAGCTCAGATGTAAATGGCTACATCCTACATATTAGACATCTACACTGGTCAGATGAAACCCACTCTTACTGTCCAGATAAATATTGAAAGACTAATGCAAGTTTACTTTCATGCGGTCCAGGAGACGCTGTACTTCAGAATAGTCACATTTGACAAGAATAGTGTCATTAGCAGGCAGGCTGATATATTTGTGTAGCCAAAGCTTTTAAAAATGCCTTAATAAAATATTATCTGGAGTCTTTTCTTAATGTATGAGAAAGGTCAACCATGGAATAATATTGAGTATAGCTGTGTCTATCTCATTTTGCCTGATGTTTTAAGTCTGCTCCTAATGATGCTGGTGGAATCTCCCCATGGATTTCTACATATATTCTACCACTGCCTGGGGCATGCTCCTTTGCTTTGGTTACTCATTAGGCTGTGTTTTGGTATAAATAATATATTTCTGTGCTTGAGCAGTGCCCAGGTTCTACCTCCCTCCAGCATCTCAGGCACACTATGGCCTTAAAAGTTCTCTGCTTCATCCCATTTCTCAGAAGTAAGGGTTGTGACCCAACTGCTATATGCCCCGAGTCAGTGTTAAACACCATGAGTCTTCCCAGGAGACAGCATGCCAAAGCTACTAAGACAGCATATTTAGAGTAAATAACTCTCCAGGAACACCTGAATATCACAGCAAACTTCTGAGACATTTTACAGAATAACTTATAAAAAGGACACAATTTATTCACAGGGAAAACAGTATCAAAACAGTGTCACCTATGATTCAAATACACACAGCAAACTGTGCACAGATCCCTCTATCCAGTACTCTCAACACTACAAAAGCCTTTTAGGGCTCTATTCAGCAATTTTAGTCACTTTAGCTCAATTTCAGGCATATTGTCTTTGCTCCTGAATACTCTGCTTAGCTTGCTCAAGTTCAACACTCAAGAAGTTCCTTTAATTCAAAAAATACGCTCCTCTATGTTCTCTGAACCTCACAGTGTTTGAGTAACACCTCTGCCTCCCAAGTTTTAACTAGTGATTTGTACTTTTCTCTTTGGCGAGGGATTTTTCATATTAAGGGCCTTAGACCTACCCTGAAGGCCAGCTGGGAGAACTGGATTTGCTTTACCTTGGTCAGCCTTCTCAGCATACTCATTACTCTATACAAATTCATTCCTCAATTGTTATGTTATGCCACATAACCGATGGTGGAACCATTATGGTAGTATCTTTGTCAGCAGCTTTCAGATTTTGTTCTCATTTTTTGAGAGATAGATCTACAGAGTTCCTAAAACTAATAATTCATCAGATACTTTGAGAAAATGGCTAGGTATGGTCACACATTCCATTTTTGCTTTTTAAAGGAAAAACAACAACAACAACCACAAAACAGTGAAGATTAGATTAATACATAATTCAGGATTGTTTCAATGTGATGAGTTTCACTGGCTTAATTCTAAGCCTGAAGAGTAATAGTACAAGTCAGAAGTTTCAAAGACGGGCATTTAAAATTAATCTTAGAAGCAGATCACTTTTAAACACTGATTTAATTTTTATTCTTCTGACTTATTAGTTCTACTCCAATATTTCTAAAGAAATCAGGGTGAGGAGGTGCATAAATGTGAGCTGCCAGTTTGCAAATTTTCACCAGAAGATTTTGCTATCTGTGAGAGACTGTTACAGATATACCAACCCTTTTTCATTTGACAGCACCCACTGCTTTTGTATAGAAGATACTGCACGTAACATCAGTGTGAAAACAAGATAACAAATTATTGTTCAAAAAAAAAGATTAAAAAAAGCAAAAAAAAAAAGAAGTGCCATGAAATCTCCTGTATTCAAAAATACAGTTCTTCAAATGTCATAATTTTCCCCCTGCATTAGTTATGGATAAATGAGAGAAGAGTGTAAAATGCTTTTTTCTTTTGGAAATTGCTTTGACTTGAGGCTTCTTAATCATACTTGCTCTTTCTGATCATAACTATGATTTATAGCTTGCCCCTCATAGGGAAATGGAACAGATTAGACATGATTCTGGTGCTTTTGTTCGACTAGGGACAGCTGGCTATGGATATGACACAAAAATGAATTTTTTTTCCAGACTTAGCAAGAAAGTTAATTTTGAATTCAAGTAAACATGTGTGTGTGTGTGCATGCGCGCATGTGTTTGTAGTCACTCTTTAAATAAAAGAAATCCAAACCTTTGTTTTCTGCAGGAAGAACAATTTTTTCCTGTTGTTTCAGACTGTGTGTTACTCTTCTGGATTTTAATTCTCAGTCTTTCTGCAGGTATCTCAAAAAAGTGATCTCATGTATTGAATGCAGTTATTTCCTTAAATAGGAAATGTAAAATGGTGTCCTGTCTGACTTCCTGAAACTACGAATACTGACAGAAAGAAAATGCTTGAAAGCAAAACTATAAATCCCTCGGAAATTCAGCCTGGTGAATAAACCTGGCTTCAATGAAGTAAGTTCCTACAAGTTGAGTACATGAAAGCAAGGTAACTGTACACTGCCTCCTGTAGCCATGGATATCCTGTAGACAGAAGCCTTGATAACTTTCCACCAGCCTCTAAAACTCATCTGTCTCCTGATCACAACATCATTTGCTTTTGTAGCATAGTTTCCACCTCAGCGGAAACTGCTAATCATGCTGAAATATGAAGTTGCTATAAACACTAGACAAAAGTACACTATATACCTTGCTGAAGCTGCAAACTTAAACACTTTACATGTTCTGAGACAGGATTAAAAGGAAAAAGGCTGATGCGTTAACATACCCTAAGGATCTTACTTGCTGAATAGAACACAACTATTGTGTTTTAAACTCCAAGCCTACAGAGAAAACTATAAAAATAAATCATGGAATTACAAATTTTACTAAGAGGAGCAGAAAATAAAAATATTTATAACGAATAAGCTTGTCTGAACAAAGAGGATGAAGAACAACATTCTCTCCCTCCCCTTGCTAAGCATTTATTTGTGTCCTACATGCAGATCACAAAACAAAAAGTATTGCCCATACAAGCAACAGCATACATTTTCCACACTTATACTTTCAGTGTGTGTTTTTAGTTTGCATCAGACAGATTTTTGTTGGAAGGGAAGAAAACGGAGAGAGGGAAAAAAGGCACCAACAGGTGTCTCACAAAGGGGGGTAGGGTCAAGTTAGGGATGCTAAATCTCCTTCTCAACAGGCACCGTGTTTGAGCCAAAGCAGTAACTCTCACTTTCTTCTCTGATCATTACTAGAGTTTCCTGCTGCCTGATCCTGTTCTTATCTCTCCGGCTAATCTTAGTCTTAAAGCTTTTTCTTTTCATACCAGAAAGAGGAGAAAGGATGGCTGTGGGCCACTGGCAATTGTACATAGTTACAATACAAATTGCCACTTTAAATTTAGCATCACGATTTTATCTTCTGTTTTTCTAGGTGGTGTGAGGCCCCAGCAAGACAACAGAGAAAAGATGGTATTTGTGTAATACAATTGAATGCGATGCAATCATTACGTACACATACCTAATATGACTTTCTCTGTAGGCTCAGGCAACGAGAGACTTAATATTCTCTCTTCAGTTATAGTTGTTTTAAGGACATTATTTTTGTAGACTGAATCTGTCTGGTAGCTGACTATGTACTAGTCATTTCACAGGAATGCAAAAACCTACCCTTTGAAGCTATGTACCCAAAAAGCTGCAATGGCAAGAAGAGGGCAATGTAAATAAAATCCTTTGTTAATATATCCCTGAAAAACTAGGCAGTACAGATATGTTGCTGGTGGATCTCAACAACTGACTGCAGTTAATTTTCCACTTTGAAACTTAATTAAAAGTAGGGCCTTTCTTCTATAAATATGAACTTGGAAAAAAACATGACTATCTGGAACTGCTGCGGCAACTCCTGAACAGAACTTTGAAACAGAAAAACCCCCATGAGGAATAAAGAGCTCACAGTCACCTTGCAATGCTGTTGCTTGGTGTCCTCTGTGTTGAATGATGCTGAGAATAGGAGCAGGGCAAATGGGGCTCATCTCAAGCTGCAGTCTGATTTCACAAGGTATCTACCTAAGATATGAGGAGCACACTCACCTGGCATAATTTGAAATGGGTTTCATGATCAGGAAGCAAAAAGTATTGAATACATTAGTATAAATTCCACAGCCATTACTACTGTGTTATGAGACTATCAGGCTACAGAGGGAATGAGACATACAAGTAAAACGACCTCTTTTTCCACAGACTGTTTCCACAGGTGCACAGATTTTAAGGCCAGCATGCCCTGATAAAGCTTCTGTAGTCTGGCTCTTAACAAAGAAGACAGCATATTATCCTTTATACCTGTGCTGATGCAGTAAGTAGCATTTGACAAAACACTTCTCTATCTATCGAAAAAGTGAAGATATGTCAGTAAATAAATTTCTGAAGGTTAAAATTGTCACTGATGGTCTAATCTAGGCCATGGTCATCCACCTAATCTTTTTCGAGTGCATTCTTCTCCAGTGCTTAACTGACTGCAGAGGAATTGATACCTTAAGGTCTAGAATTTGTTGGCTTTTTTTCAGAAAACATGGTTAAAAATAAAATCAAAGGGTTAGTGGATGTGGAGGATTAGTCTTTAAACTTGGGCTTCCATTAAAAAGAACCAGTAAAAATGAAATTTTGGTTCAGAAGAAATAAAAAAGAGCACTACTCTTCCTTATACAATAATCTATATTTATACAGGCACAATTAAAATTAATGCTTTGATGCTCTGGTTATTTGTGGATACTTCATCGTTCCATATTTTAAATAATAGACAGTCATCCTTCTCTGATCTCTTCTGGAAACTGAGTTTTCTAATCAATGTTTTTCCTCTTTTCTTTAGGATTATTTACAGAATGGCACTAAGGTAACAAACAACTCATTATAAGGACCAGTATGCATTTCCTGGTAATTTAGCAGAATTACATTTGAGAAGTTTGGTTTTTTTAATTGTTCTGTTTTGGACCTCAGTTCAAATACGTACCTACGTCTCCCTCTGTATTTAAACTTGTGGTTTAAATACTCAGAAAAACAGTGTTAACACATCAATGTGTATTTCTGGATCAAATCTTCTGATCTGAATAGAGAATTAACAGTTGAATGCTTCTCATTCAGAAGCTGAATCTCCAGCAAATATCTCAAAAGAAGCTTAAGCAGACTTGGACTAACCTTGAAAATGCTTGGATAACCTGGAAAATGCTTTGGACAAGCACGGTTTACAGCATATTAGTAAGTTTTATTTTTAAAAAGCCAAATGTGTATGAAATTTATCATGTGAAACAAATTAACCATGCATGAGGGAAGACAGATTTACAAATTGTCAGTTAAGTGATTTCAAAACACTATCTATTTGTCTTTGCTTGGTTTTCTCTTAAATCCTCAACTTCTAATTAATCATGTTTCTAATAAGTGACTAAAATCAATAGTTTTACTTAATTCGGATTTCAAATCCTAGTGCACTACTTACAAGAACATCCCTTTGCATCTCCATTACAAATGCAAGCTTTTGGTTGTCTGTGTATCATTTTGCGCTTGCACAAGTGTCATCCATGTTAAGGAGAGATGTGCATGCATGTGTTAAGAAATGGGTAACTGAAAGGACAAGTCATCCTCCACACAAAGTGGATGGCTTCACTAATTTGTCACTTTTTTATTTTTCATCCAATAACTTCATTAGAGGGGTCCAACTCAAGTGACATCAGTGTGAAACTGAAGTTTGCAGGATCCAGTACAGGCACGTTATTTATAAAACAAATCCTCCCCTTTAAACATTATCTGCAGATAGAGAGTATATATTTGCTATAAGCAAAAATAGCAACCCTTATGTTTCCTAACCATTAACACCCTTATCTTGCAACTTGTTGCAAATGGTGAATACCGCACCTGCTCAGAACCTTGTCAAAGGCTCCATCTACTCCATCAAGTTTCAGGAGCCAGTTGCTTCTGAAGAATGAGAAGCAGAATATATACATGCAAGTTCAGTTTGCCTCTTTGTTCTATACAGGATAAATTCAGATAGGCTAAAATGATTATTTCATTGCTAACATGTCAAAAGAATTTTTTTGAGCTTGACAGACCAAGAGGAATGCAGACTCCCTGCAGAGGCATCTGTTAACCATGGGCACTGTTTGTCTTGTTTCAGCAAAGGTTTGTTTCACAAACATTTTCTTACTGTGAACAAAGTTTCTGCAGAGATATACTGTACGATTAATTTTGTATTTCTAAAGTAAACATGACTGGAAATTTAAGATATGCACCTCTATACTTCACAAAGGCGACAATGTTAAAAAATGTCACCAGTTTTTAAGACCTTCCCATGTGTTTGTGTGGTGTGAACCACAAAGGTACACCATTATGAAGAAAGGCAGAGCCAGAAGTCAGTTGTGCCTGGTGCACATTGAAGATGATACAATGAACTTTCATTTATTTTCATTTGCTGTGCAGTGACCAAGCTTAATTGCCATTTCTATAACATCATGAGCTGCTTTGGGCAGGAGGACAGAACCTCTATGATAACAAAGCCAGCCAAACCAATATATGGCAGAAGAGACCTTACCCAACTTAGGTGCTTCCAACTTTTCACACAACTCCTCTTAGTCATATACCTCAGCACCTCTTTCAATTCAGGCTTGTAATGCCAGAGATAATTAAGCTGGATATATGCATTTAACTTTTCAATTCATATATTTTTACATCACTCATAACAATCAAAGATGACATCTAGGTAGCTATTTCCTCTTATCCTAGCTACAGGGCTACAGGAGACACTACTAAACTGCGTACTTAACTAATGAGCATTTATATTGCACAGATCTTCAGAAAACATACTTATTCATAACCCATAAATCACTAGCTCAATCCATAGACCTTAATCCATCTCTTCATAAAAATACAACTAAAAAATGAAATAAATATTAACACAGTGATGTAAAACAAAAAATACATTTCAGTCTGTGACCAGAATTGTCACTTTTTCTGTTCCTGCAGATTCAAATACAGGCCTTTTTTTTTTTTACTTGGAAGAATGAATTTGGTTATTTACATGTCATCAGTGGGCATATCATACAGAGAAATGTTAAATTTAAAGTGTGTGGCACTTGCAGAAGTATTTTTTACTATTTTAACATGCTAGGCTGAAGAGCAATACAAAAAATCTGTATGACAGATACACTTCGTAGAAAGTCATGCAAGGGAGCAGCATAACCATTTAACACTGTTGTGAAGAGCTTAACTGCAGTGTAAAAGATATTTGGCCTTATTCTGCACCTCTGTCAGGAAGTATATTTCGCACTCTATGAATCAGATTTTCTCTTCCTGATCAGTGCTTTATATATTTTTCCCAAGACAATATATATTGTATTAATATATGAACAGTTCAGAGCAACTTATATTCAATACAGTTTCTATTACATACACATCTGGGCAAAGACAGGGAAAAAATCCCCACTTATGTAAGCTATGAGAATATAATGACCAAAAAAATGAAATGAAGACGAGAAAAGAAAGGACGGAAGAATACTCTGGTAAGTAACAATGTACATTAACGGTCAGCTGTCCTCCAGTATCACATTTGATAGAGTATGTCTACCACCTCTTATAGCAGATGGTAATTCCATACATATTCTTATTATTCACCTTCACTGAACATGGTGCTGTATAATAGATTTTCAGTAAGTTTTGGCACACCCATTCCACTGGAAAATTATTTGATTGAATTCATAAAGAACCAACAGAGATTAGTTATGAGGTAGCTCAACGGCAAGAAGTCTTTCCAGTTTCCTAGGACAGATTTGAAAGCAACAGAGATTCTGTTGTCAATATTTTTGGTTTATTTTAATGAGCTGAGTGATCTTAAACTAAAGCCATCTCACATTGTTCCCCATCTGCCTCCTGTATATCCAACAGCTCTGACCTTGTTGTGAAGCTTCATAAGCACTACGATATCAGCACTGTATATTCAGTCAATTCAAAGTTCTTTTCTCTTCAAGCATGTGAATGTAACCATCAGTGGCATGATTAGTAACTACATACAAGGAAAAAAGTAACTGGACATGAATTTTTAATAAAAGATGTTCAAGCCCCCTCTTCACATGCTAAAAAGATATTTTCTTGTTCTTAATCCCAAGATGGTTTTAGCAGTCTAATCCAAAACCTTCAAAAATGAGAGGAACTTTTGAGAAGTGCTCTTTTATAAACTGCCACTTTCCCCTGGTCCTATACAAAGAGAAACAGGGACAGAGGTTTTGCAGCTATCTGAGTAGATAAATGGTCGGTTTACTTTCAGAGCAGATTTTCATTTTTGGAAGGAAGAGTACAAGTAAAATTTAAAGTAAGGTAAGCTTTATGAAAAAATTGCCAGATGTTTAGCACAATAAGAAAGTTCAGATAAAGCAGAACATCTATTATGCATAGCTAGAAAGTGCTTTAAAGTACAGGACTCCACATGACCACTCCTAAAATGGGTGCCAAGGGAAGCACTGAAATCTACTGCAATGAACCTCCCAATACATTCCTGAGAGCATATTGGTATTTGCAGAAAATGCTTCCATCAGCCTGTGCTAACACACCCTTTAAGCTCTTCACACCCACAGCAAGCTGCCTTTAGTTCCTAATTGCTCACAATGAGTATCTGGTGATACACAAGAGTTCATGAGAGGTCCTTAGAGAACCTTGAAGATTTAAGATGGTTAAGATGGTTGGGACAGATGACAGTGCACTTGAAAAAGAGCAGAACATTGCTATGGTATGGGTAGAAGATAAAGCATGTGTGGCGATATGAAGCTGGTAAGGTGGCAAGGGTCATGGAAAGCAGAGGAACTGAGCATTAGATGAGGAAATTAGGTTGCCTAAGAGTAAAAATGATAAAGGTTACAGGGAATGCAAGGAGTAACCCAGTTAACTGTGCTGAGAATTTGTGAAGAGCTGGGCAACGGGACATAGCACATGAGGGAATCATGGGGTTATGGGGAGTAAAGGGGAAGGCAGGAACTGCTGTTCATGGGGTGGGTAGAGGTTTCCATGTGCGGAACATGAAAGACATTGAGAGGTAAGGAAAAGGCAGTGCTGGCAGGCTAGTAAATAGAATAATGGGTTGCAAGATACTGCAATGTAAGTGGTACGTGAATACAAATAGCATAAATACTGTTGGAAAATGTCAGCTAACTGAAACCACAGCTGTCTATAAGAAAAATCTATGTCAACAAAGTTCTTATGAACAGAATACTTGTGGAAGAAGTAAAAAGGAAAAAAATAGTCCTGGCACTTTAAAATTTTTTTGCTTGTCATTTTATGAATCACAGTATTGTAACTTTTTGTCTCAATTTGGAACAAGGTATAGTTTTTGAAATCTCTAAAATCATCCCTGAGTCGGCCTAAAAATTCTCACACTTTGCACTGAAGGGCACTGGGATTTACTGATGGGGTGGTATTGATTCAGGATGTAAGGTTTTTTGTAATAAAAATAATATAGGTTGCACAAATTTTAAGGAAAAGACTTACATGGCTGTCAGTAGGAGCACAGCATACAAGCTCTTCCCCCTCCCAAGCTCTTAAACACTGTGACCATCCACTCTAACAACCCGAAGAGGTATCCACATATCACTCTATTGCCTTACATTTTTCCCCTCAAACAGTTGCTGATTCCTTCCCCTCCTCCCAGCAGAGCACTATACAAAGGTCAGGCAAAGGCCTTTGAGATTAAATTTTAAGTGATTAAAATTTCCATTATTTTGTGAACTTGTTCCACGTATTAAAAAGCCCTAATGGAACCTGCACACATTTGTGCAGGTAAAGACACATGATGACAGGAATTAAGGAAATTAACTCCTCTGCTTTGGACTGAAGTAATCTTCCAGAACGTAATTGGCTTTCAATCATTCACACATAAGATGCCCTTCACCTTTAAATGGTAATTAATTTTAACATACATATTTCAAATTCCATTTATGTCAGAGTTTAAGAAAGCTCCTATTGCCATAGTAGAACACACTATATACATTTTGTCCATGATTAGACTATGTGAGAGTGTAATTCAGATTTCCGATCTATGTATCTATACAACATTTTACCATTTCTGTGTGACCCTTAGCAGGGGGAAATGCAGGAGGACACGTCCTGGCCAGAGCTCAAGAAACAACTCCCTCAGCAATGCAAGGTGACTATTACATCCTTTTGTGGAATGCACTTTATCTTCTTGCTGCATTGAGCTCTCTGTGGGACATGGCAAAGTGGATACAAGTCTACATGACTTTTCAGGGCTTTGCCTAGATCATACCAAAGCTGTGCAAAGCATAATGACCGTACACCTAGCTGCATCTGCTTTAATAAAAGCAATGGAATTCTGGAAAATCCCACAACACAGCACTTTCCTTCTTCCATGGCTGTGAGAGAAAGACTACAGAGGAAATATTTGGAAAAATTGGGTTTGATCTAGTTGCTTCTGGGATGTCAGCCCACCCTCTCCAGTTGATGTAGCAGCAACATGTGATGGGTGATAAAATGTGCATCTCTGACAAAATGGCCTTCTATAGATCAGGTGCAGTATTAAAAAATACATTACTTCTTGTCTATGTTTTCCTTTTGCATGTCACATCCTATCACCACGTGATGTTGCATCTCCCTCATACTAATATCAACCCTGGCTGACAACCAGGGAGATTGCAGTGTTGGCACCCCCGCCAAACGGTTAGGCATATCCTGGACAACAGATGCTTATACTTAAATTGGGACTAATTTGCATTTTGTGTATTGTGGCTTTTTTAATGCTTAGTCTTAGTAATGAAAAGGAATGTGTAATTCTGAAATAGTAATACTTTTCTTTGAAAAGCCAGGTTTCCTAATGGATTGCCATCTGTTCAACCCTTTGCCAGGAAATAGATTTGTCCTGCTTACTGCAAACAGTATTAGGGTGAAACTGTAGATTACATAGTGGATTGCTGAGCAGTTTAAAGTGCATGCTGGCACTTTGTTATTTCAGTAATAATAACTTTAGTTGTTCCTTTTCTAGTAATGCTTGAATTTAAACAAATCCATCCAGGAAACTGTATTTAGAGTACTTTATGAAGTGCTTTGCTCTAATGTTCCAGTAAAGTTGCCTATAACTCCTCTATCATTTTGCAGTCAAGCTCATCAGGTTTCTTCTGCATAGGATTCCCAGCAAAGTACTCTCTGTCTTATTTTGAGCACCCATCTTAATCCTCCAGAAAGAACATTTGAAAAAACAAGGCACTGGCCTAAATCATGCTTTCAACAGTACAAGATTTATACAGGCTGGGAGCCTCTAGGTGCAAATTAGGAAGAAAGATGCCCAGCAATTCAGAATGCTATCGGGAACTGTTTGACCTCTTTAACTCGTGAAGCCAAAGAAGCAAAACAAATTAGGATGGTAAGTTATCCTCCTCCGTAACCCACAGAAATTTAACATTTTTGCAGAGCCTTATCAGGGGCACATGCGTATTGTCAGGGAGAGGTCCAGTTTTTACAGCCTGGAGGCAAAAGTTGACTTTTAACATAACTTCAATATCTCAGCACCCTCTCATATCACCTCCTTAAGGTTAGTGGCACTGTCTCCAAGCTAGGAAAACACCAAGACTGCTCTCTACATCTGGACCAAGTTCTTATCCACAGGAACACCTAGACACACCGTTTTATATAGGAATGTTATTAGTGCTAGTAAATAGAGAAACTGCCGTTGCTGTTCCCTTCCCTGCCTCAACCAACCCCCAAAACACAGCACTTCGCACCCGAAAATGAATGCCTTTGCCGCCCGCCACAACTTTGAACTTCCAGAGGCTGCGGGAGAGGCGCCGCCGCCAGCAGACCAACCGGCACCAGGCAGCATCTCCCACCCGCGGCCCCGGGGCGCCGCGGCGGAGCCGCCCGGCAGCAGACCCCGCCGCCCCGGGAGGACAAGCCGGGGGGGGGGGGGGGCGGCGGGATGCCGGCCCTACCGCGGCTCCTCCACACGGACAGCCGCTCCCCCCCCCCCCTTGCAGAAAGTTTTGTTTTCTCCGTTTCATCCCTCCCGTCAGCGAGCCGGGCTCAGCGGGGAGACGCCTTCCCTCCTCGCCACCCCCCCGGCCCCGCACGCCGTCGCCGCGCAGGGCTCCCCGGCGCCGCGGTGCTGGGGCTCGGCGGCAAGCGCTGCGGCTCCCCGCGCCGCGGATGGCGCCTGCGGCTCGCGGGGAGGGCGGCGGCGCGGCAGGGCGGGGAGCGGCGCTTACCTCGGTCCAGCGTGAGCGGCTGGACCGCTGTCAGTGTCGCCATGTCTGCGGCGGGGCTGGAGCTCGAATGACGCGCGGCTCCGACACCAGCGTGGAGTGAGGGAAAGGGCGGGGAGAGGGGGCGGAGGAGGGGGGGGGGATGGCGGCTCCGTGGGGGTGGAGAGCGGCGCGGGGGCGGATGGCGGCCGGGGCGCCGCGGGGCTGGAGGCGCGCGGCCGCCAGGTGCGGCGCGGCGCAGCGCAGCGCAGCGGTGCGCTGGCCGGCGGCATCGCCGCGCAGCCGGGCGGGCCACGGCCTCCCGCCCGCCCCCTCGGGCTCGCCGCGGGGCGGGGCCGCGCGGGAGGGAAGGGCGGGGGTGCCGCAGGCCGGTTCTGAACGGCTTCGTCACGCGCCGCCGCAACAGCCGGCGCGGGGCCTGTCGCCCCGCGGGGGGGAGGGGAGCGGGGCTCGCTTGGGGGGAGGCCGTGCCCCCCCCCCCCCCCGGGGCGAGGAGCCGGGAAGGGGTAAGGAGGGTGCGTTTGTGGTGGCGTCGTGCGCCTCCGTGGCGGTGCTGCCTGCAGGATCGGCAAGGGCCGTGGCCAAACGGGCACTCGCGTTTTAAGTCTGCAGGCGCGTGTCCGAAAGTGGTCGGGTTTTTTTGGCGGACGCAACTGTCAGCCTCGCCTGGTGTCCCGCGGGGGCCAGTTTCCCAACTGTTGAGTGCAGCTAGGCCACCCTCGGGAACTCAAAAACCTCTAATAAGACACATCCAACAGGTCTCCGCCGCATGGGGTTGAATCCTGGCGTTTGCAGAGAGAGAGGTGGCCGCAGGTGCGTGGTGGTCACCCCATGCCGATGAGCTCCGTTGTGTTTGACGGAGGCTGTCCGTGCAGGCGGTGTTTCGTTGTGCCAGCCCAGCAGGACTTGCTGGCAGCCGTCTGGTTGCGCGCTCCCCTCCTTCGCGCGGAGTCGAAGCGAAGGCTGTCTCTGTTCCCCTTGCAGGAAAAGGGGTGTTCGTGAGCACGGCAGGGCGCCACAGCATCTCTGCTGCCTTCCCTAGGGCGGACAACAGGGTACAGAAACGACTGAGTGAAGAATTACGCCCTGTTAGACCATTGCCCAGTCTACTATCTGCATTTTTCTTTGCCCAAGAAGCATTTAAGCTGGGTAGAATATTAGTCCAAAGAGGAATGTAGTACTCTGTTCCCCATATCCACTGGGATCTGGGAAGACGGGACTTGAAAATACAGCAGTAGGAGGTTGCACATCAGTAAAAGCTTTCTAACTGCAAAGGTATTTAAACACTGGTGTAGATAATTAGGGAAACTGTGGAAGTTTTATCATTGGAAGTTTTAAGAGCAGGTTAAAAATACATTTGGCAGTCTTAGATAAATTTAAATAATATACATGAGCCACCCACCACTTCTGTTAAACTGAATTCAACACAAATTTCCCTGATTAATAAACAATAAACAGTCATCCCTTTGGATATCTTGACAAGAAAATGTTTTAATTTGTTAAAATACTAAAGTCAAAAAATCAGCTTCTGGCAAGCAGTCAATTTTAAATCAAAATTAATGTGAGGATTTTTATTATGCAGATTTTATGTACTTGCATAGCAGCTGGATTGACATAAAGTGTAACAGCTCCTCTTAAGTAGTCACATTACTGTATATTGGATTCATAGTCCTAAGCAGAGAAGAGGTACACATTTGGAGCTATAACAGCCTAATGCGACAACTCTCAAACTGTTATGACACTTTAAAAAAATCTATTGCAGACATAAAAGTATGTTTAAATAATATTAAAAGCAAAGTGCCAAGCTAATTAGCCAATCAGGTTGTTTTTCATATAGGACTTTATGATCCTCCAACTTGTTCTTTTAAAGTGCCATATTGTGAACAGACATTTTGAAACAAAATACATTTAGAACATTAACTTTTCTATTAATAAATATGTAATGCATATGCCAAATAGATAAGTTGTTAGAGCTAGATCTTTAGAAAAAACAATGTTTGGGCTTGAGCAGGGTTTCTGTGGAAAGCTGTAAGCTCATTCTGAGTTCACCCTTATCTACCACTGGTCAGATTTCTTTTGCTCTGCCACAGAGGCTAATTGGCGCTTGGATCAGGGACTTGAATGGGAGTATTATCTGCACTCAAGGAAGATGAAAAGCAGCATTTGCTGAAATTAAACATTTCCTAATCAGCATAGCTGCATAGCTAATGCCCAAGAATGTTAAAGCTGAGGAGCGCCTTAAGCTGCTGAACTGGGAAGATTTCAGAAGCTGTCCAGTAGAGTTCGATAACTGGAAAAGGGAGATGGAGTTAACCAGGAAGGTGTGAAGTATCTCCGGTTTTCCAGTGTCAGTTCCCAGGAGAAAGAGTGGACTGTAATAAAATTAGTAGTCAAAGAGAATTAGTGTCAGTCAGTCTACCTTTTTGGAAGGTGGATCTTTCTAGACAGAAGCAACTGGTTTGATTTCCAGTCTTCTTGTTGATTCCTTGGGCTATATTGGAGCTTTTAATTCAATATCATGTGATGTTTACTGAATGGATGAAACTATACTGAATTAACAAAATATAGGGACTGGAAACTGGCTTGTTGACAGGTCTTCAAAATGTAGTCACTGGTCAGATGCCAGTCTACAAAGCTATTTCTAACAGATTGCCTGGAGATTTATTCTGGCTATTTACTATTTTAATCAAAGATATGAAATGTAGATATGGAGGCTTTGGTAGCTCTTTTTAGATAATACATCAGAGAAATAGTAAGGAGATATGATACAAAAATAAATCACAATGCAAGTGGGTAAACCTTGGGACAAGTTGTCCGGAGAGGCTGTAGAATCTCCATCCTTTGAGATTTTCAAACCTGACGGGGCAAGGACATGGGCAACCTGCTCTGGCTGTGGAGTTAGCCCTGCTTTGAGCAGGAGGTCAGACTAGATGTTCTTCAGGTTCCTTCCAACCTAAATTATTCTGTGATCCTGTAACAAAATGATCAAACCACTGGTAAGAATTAGTGGACAAGCTGGACTAAATGATTACATTCCAAAAGTATCATGTTTTAATGCAGCTGCAAGCGATGAAGAATGCAATTGATACTTGCAGGATCGGAGCTTGTTTTGGGAAGGAGTGGTCTTACATAACAATCTCAACGTAAGTTCTTAGTGCAATGTTGCCAAAATGGCTAATGTGATTCTTGAATATAGGAATATGAAAAAGAGTAATGACAAATAGAACTAGGGAAATAATCTTTCTTGTGTACATAGCATTGATAAAGCAACTTGCTGGAATACTGTGTCCAGATCTGGTGTTTGCATTTCAAAATGGAGAATAAGCTTTGATGTAAGGTTTAAAGACCTCAAAGCTTATCAAAGGGAAGGGTGAAAAGGAACTAAATCATTGTATATAAGTCCATGTATAAGGAAGAGGCGCAATAGTGAAGGGATTTATAGTCTTTAAATTTATAGTCTTTAGACATAAGGTGATCCCATGACTGGGCGTTTGACAAATTCAGCCTTGAGTAAGACGTACTTTTCTAGCAATAAGGATAATACAAGGTCCCATTATTCACTGTTGCTTGAAATCTTAACAAAAATTAGAGGTCTTTCTAAAAGACTTGCTTTGATCTAACTTCTAAGGAAGAATAGAATGGCTAGGGTATTCAGGAGGTTAGATGAGATAATGATTGTGATCTATTACTGTCATGACTTTTATGACCCTTTGATTTCTCTCAGGATTTGGAGCTACAAGGGCCAGAGAATTATTTCTACACAGCACAGTGCAGTGGACTGTGGAAAAAACCAACAGACCTCTGAACGCACTAGTTGGCTACCATAGTAATACATCTCACTAGTCCTAAGCTTTGCATGGGCTAATTCATTCACTGGAACTAAGATGTCACCCTATAAATGGAATACAGTGGTAAATGCAGCTTTTTGCTTCCCCTGAGCCACCTCAAACAGAACTAAATCAGAGGTGGAAGCACTATTTCTGTTTTTTGTTATATAATTAAATCTTGTTTATGCCCCTTTTTGTTAAATGCAATGTGTTATTTCACTGCTCTTGTATCTACTTGATGGCTCTGGGGACCACACTCTTTATTTGTAGGATGACCAGCTGTATCAGTCGTTCCCCATCAAACATGGTTTGAGCATGTTTGCACATTGCATGGAACTCCAGATTATTTTAGTGCAGATTCCAGGTACAGAAAACTTTCAAGATCATACCTTAGAACTGATTCAGAACACGCATTCAGCCTTTTCTCTTTTTTTTTTTTTCTCCTGACCACTAGTTTCACTTGCACCTAGTACTTCAGTGCAACTAAAAGCAGAGTTTCCAGTAGTGTTGTAATACTGACTGTGAATTCTCAAAAGGCTCTCAGGAGCCATTAAAATTTGCTTTTTGAGTGGCATTTTGCCTCTATGGGGGAAAAAATTCTTCCTTTTTTAAATCCATCAGTTATTTCCATGCTGTTTCCATGGCAGAACTTGCTGTTTGAGACATCTAATGATTTAGCAGCAGGTTGTTTATTGGGCAAAGAAGTGCATCAGTTTCACAAAAGAAATGTGATTTAATACCTTCTGAGAATTATATGCATTAGTCACATGTACAGTTCGTCTTGTCCCAGGAGAGCTATGCCACCTTAAATAATATTTTAGATTAGCTGGAAAGTTCTATAGGAGCATAGCTCTGTAAAAGTACAGTACTTTTCCACTGTACTACATTGTATCGTAGTACCGTGCTTTCCTACAGGACCCATTTTACATTCTAATATTGTGAAGTGGATTACATTTTGTAGGTAATGCACTTGCTATTTTCCCAAATGCTATAACCAATTTGGCCTTTAAAAATAGTTCCTTTTTTCTTTTCTTTCCTTTTTTTTTTTTTTTTTTGTTAAAGATTCAACTCCAGTTGACTACAGTGAGAAAAGAATTAAGCCTTGCTGAAAGATTGTCCTTGGACTCTGTTGAAAATCAGGTGGAGGGTCTACTCAGTCCTATAGGTTTCAACCTATAGTCTATAGAATGCTATAGAATCCATGCACCCTCTCTAAAAATAATTACTGCAAAAGCTGATGAAAAACAACCTGTTGCTAGTAGGTTTGTATTTTCTGATTGGGGTACTGGGCCAACTCTTTCTTTTAGGCAGGTGAGCAGTCTGAAAGCAGTTACAAATCAGACCTTTAGTCCATGATGTGTATCACCTTTTGATATGCTTGATACCTGAAACTGTTTCCTGTGGACATTTTAGGAAGTGTTTACCATGACTTACTTATTTTGGCTGCTTTAAGGATGCAGTCTCTACCTAAAGTTTGTCTGTACTGTTAAACTTTGAGAAGAAGTATAAATTACTCTCTACGAGGCCAGAGACATACTTCTTCATTTGGCATGTTTACTGCCAGGTGAGGCTTTGTCTGCAAGCACCATATCTGCAGTCTTAACAAATGCATAGTATATGAATTCACACAGACTGAGGCTCATGTTTTTAGTTATTCTAACAACCAAGCAAAAGCATTAATTTGCACCTCTCATAGATAAGCATCATGAATTATCTACCTACCTCCTATGTCCAGTTTATTAATATACATTTTGGATGGAATTTCTGGATCAGTGTGATTTCCTAACAAAAACCATATGAGGAAAAAAAAGGGACTTGTCCATTAGAATATGTTTATTGATTCTTCTTGGCTGAGTTTTTCGTTGTTTGCATCAAAACATTCATATACAAAATGACAGAAAAAACAGAGAATGTGTAGTCACAGAATTGACAATCTTATCTGTAGAGGATGTTAAAACAGCAGAACATATTTCAAATGGTTTTAAAAACCAGTGGTGAACTCATACTGATAGTTACAAGGAAGAGCGTGGTGAAGTATGTCAATTTAGAGAAAAAAAGAAGTGCGAGGACAGACCACAGTTCCATAAAAATGCCATGGCTAATTAATCTGGGAGTGTGTACAGGGCAACAGATATTGCTGGCTATAAGCCTTGTATTTACTGAAGCTGTAAGCCCAGTGTTCATTTGCATGTGAGATAAGTGACTTTTTGGTATGCCTCTGAAAATGGGTGGGACCTTGATTTCAAGGAGTTATTGTAATTAACTCTGATTTTAGTATACTCTTTAAGTGCCTTTTTTGAGCCATGAAAATTAAAATATGATTAAAAAGCCATTTTGAAATCTACAGTGTATTTACAGATTTTAATTGGGAAGAGAAGTAAGCTGTTTGCAAAACTAATGTGTTTACATGAGGCTTCAGTATTATCTGAAATCACCGATTACATGATGAAGCTGCATAGATAATCAGTTTTGTCAGTTTGAGGATTAAAAAAGCCAAATAAACCAATGAAGAATAAAAACCTCACAACTTAGAGAAACAGTGTTGTGACCGAGATGAAATCAGTAATTCTGTTTTAGTCCTGCTTTGTATAAAGAATGGGAAAAGATAAATTTTATTTTAGTTTTAGTTAAGATAGACTATGATTGTACCAAAACTTTCCCGCTTTTGCAGTGACATGCTCACAAGAGATGATAGTTTAAGCACTGTGGGGATGAGAACGTTAGGGCCACTGATTATCATTCTGAATAGTGTGATCTTCGCAGGGAAAGAGAGCCAACAGGAAATACAATCAAGTTAGCTTGGTCTAAGAAGCAGTTTAATGGTCATCTCTGCATCTCCAGTCAGCATCTCTTCAGGGCTGATCAGTGTGACATTGTGAACAATTAAATCACCTCCAGTCACTGCAATGCACTTAGGTGCACTTGCCAAGATATTCTGCTTCCTTGTGCACCCCAGTGGCAAGACCAGCTTTAGGGCACGTGTAGGTTATAGATGTGTTTTAGATGTGTATGAATGCTGGTGCGTCTGTATGTTTTGATAAACTTGTTTGTCTAGAGGCAGTTTGAAGTCTTATTTCCTATGAGCTGGAGAGTCTGCAAGACACTTAATCCTTCAAACAGCAAATGTCTGGGAATATACTGTCTTACATGGCAAACTTATTTGCTTCAGTGAGTTAACTAGTGTGAAAATGCGTGTGACTCAGTTCAGAATCTAATTAAATGACATAAACAATATTCTCCTCATGGGAGGCCATCAGGGAAACCTGAAATGTACAGATTTGAGGTCCTTGGGTGATTTTTTGAATAACTTTTAATGTTCAGAGGAACATTTCCTCTTGGCACTAAATTAACAGTATTCTCCAGCACATGCTGCTGTCCATCTGCTCAGAGCCCTCAGATGACACCATTCTGGTAAATTTGCTCTTCATTCACATTCAAAGCCATCAAATTTGCCTTCAAGTTGACCCATGTTGCATTCCAGGATAGTGAACAAATTCTCAAATTTTTTCCACTCTAATGGCTGCATCACTGTCAACAGTTTATATCTAACCTTTTCTCTAAATAGATGAATACTGCTGGGATTGACATCAGGTCACAGGGCTCTTCTGTCCTGCTTTCTCCGCTGCCACAGATGATGATCAAGGCCCACTGAAGCAGCACTCCAATCACATTAACAGCTATCATCAAACACTGATGAGCCCCTGATTCTTCTCCAGGCCTCTCTTTGCTCCTGCTGCTGCAGCGAGAACTGTCCCATCTAGTTAGTGATTGGAATGGGTCTGTCTGGGCAGAGAGTGCTCTCTGTTCATAGTAAAGCTCTGTTTTATGGTACATCTCCCTGTGCTGGCACAAGAAGTCACCCTCTGCTGCATCTCTTTGCCCAGCCAAGCAAATTCCCCTTATGGAAGTAGTTAGTAGCAGCCCTTGCAGACAATGGCTCTGATCATAGTGACCAGTGTACAATCATCAGGTTGTTCCTGATGATAATTCAGGAGAGGGCACCCCACAGTGCACCCTGTGTGTGTCTTCCCTAAGGACATACACAGTGTGTCAGTGATTCATAGGCTTTTTAGCATCTTTCCAGCAAAGCCCTTCTACTGTGACCACTGTTAAACTCCAGATTGCAGACACCAGCTATAGAGAGAAATCATGGGACAAGGGAGTCACTCCTAACTCAGCTGGTGAGTGTTATGTGAATTGGGTAATTGTGGAGGACTCAAGCACAGGCATCAGGGCAGATGGGGTTTTACCTTGTGGCCTGTTCTCTGCAATAGCACAGGAAAGCAGACCGTAAGAGTATTCCTAACCAAGGCCTTCTGCTTTGGCAGAGGGGAAGGTGGCAGGCTGGGGGAGAGAAGTAACCAGACTGAAGTCATGACCTAGTTTGAGTTTGCTCTGCTCATTTTTTCTTAATCCAACTTTTTCCTTTGACTTAAATACATATTTCTTTTGTACTATGCCCTCCCATTCTGTGTCTTTACCCAGACCAGTATATGCACTTCATGTACTGAGCTGCCCCAGATGCATTAAGGATCTGTCCTAAGTGGCTGATTATTTATTGTATTTTTCTAGGATATTTGAGCCTATTTGCTGCTGGTTCAGCCACAAAGCTAATAAAATAACCTGCATGCTCGATCACCTCTCTGAAATGCCTGTACACCAATGCACGCAGCATGGGGAATAAACAGGAAGAACTAGAGATCTGTGTGTGGTTACAGGGCCATGATCTCATTGCCATTACGGAGACATGGTGGGATAGCTCGCATGACTGGAGTGCTGTCATGGATTGCTACGTGCTTTTTAGGAAAGACAGGCCAGGCAAGCAAGGTGGTGGAGTTGCTCTTTATGTGAGAGAGCAACTGGAATGTATTGAGCTGTGCCTAGGGGTGGATGAAGAGCGAGTCGAGAGCTTATGGGGAAGGATTAAAGGGCAGGCTAGCATGGGTGACACTGTTGTGGATGTTTACTACAGGCCACCTGATCAGGAAGAGGAAGTTGATGAGGCCTTCTACAGACAGCTGGAAGTAGCCTCACGATCCCAGGCCCTGGTTCTCATGGGGGACTTCAACCACCCCGATATCTGCTGGAGAGACAACACAGCTAGGCAAAAACAGTCCTGGAGGTTCCTGCAGAGCATTGGTGACAACTTCTTGACACAGGTGGTGGAGGAGCGAACAAGGAGAGGTGTGCTGCTGGACCTCGTACTAACAAACAAAGAAGGCCTGGTGGAAGATGTGAAGGTCGGGGGCAGCCTTGGCTGCAGTGACCATGAGATGGTGGAGTTCAGGATCCTGCAAGGAGGCAGCAGGGCACTAAGTAGGATCGCAACCCTAGACTTCAGGAGAGCAAACTTTGGCCTCTTCAGGGACCTACTTGGAGGAATCCCATGGGTTAGGGCCCTAGAAGGAAGGGGGGTCCAAGAGAGCTGGTTAATATTGAAACATCACTTCCTCCAGGCTCAAGAGCGGTGCATCCCTATGAGTAGGAAGCCAAGCAAAGGAGGTAGGAGACCTGCATGGATGAGCAAGGAGCTCCTGGCAAAACTCAACCAGGAGAAGGAAGTCTACAGAAAGTGGAAAGGGGGACAGGCCACTTGGGAGGAATATAGGAACGTTGTCAGAGTATGCAGGGATGCGACGAGGAAGGCTAAGGCCCGTTTGGAATTAAATCTGGCGAGAGATGTCAAGGACAACAAGAAGGGCTTCTTCAAATACATCAGCAGCAAGAGGAAGACTAGGGAAAATGTGGGCCCTTTGCTGAATGGGGTGGGTGCCCTGGTGACAAAGGATGCAGAGAAGGCAGAGTTACTGAATGCCTTCTTTGCTTCAGTCTTTACTGCTCAGGCCAGCCCTCAGGAACCCCAGACCCTGGAGGCAAGAGAGAAAGTCTGGAGAAAGGAAGACTTTCCCTTGGTGGAGGAGGAGTGGGTTAGAGATCATTTAAGCAAACTTGACACCCACAAATCCATGGGCCCTGATGGGATGCACCCACGAGTGCTGAGGGAGCTGGCGGATGTCATTGCTAAGCCACCCTCCATCATCTTTGAAAGGTCATGGAGAACAGGAGAGGTGCCTGAAGACTGGAAGAAAGCCAGTGTCACCCCAGTCTTCAAAAAGGGCAAGAAGAAGGACCCAGGGAACTACAGGCCAGTCAGCCTCACCTCCATCCCTGGAAAGGTGATGGAGCAGCTCATCCTGGAGGCCATCTCCAAGCATGTGGAGGGAAAGAAGGTGATCAGGAGTAGTCAGCATGGCTTCACCAAGGGGAAATCATGCTTAACCAATCTGATAGCCTTCTAGGATGGAATGACTGGCTGGGTAGATGAGGGGAGAGCAGTGGATGTTGTCTACCTAGACTTCAGCAAGGCTTTTGACACTGTCTCCCATAGCATCCTCATAGACAAGCTCAGGAAGTGTGGGCTGGATGAGTGGACAGTGAGGTGGATTGAGAACTGGCTGAATGGCAGAGCTCAGAGAGTTGTGATCAGTGGTGCAGAGTCTAGTTGGAGGCCTGTAGCTAGCGGTGTCCCCCAGGGGTCAGTCCTGGGTCCAGTCTTGTTCAACTTCTTCATCAATGACCTGGATGAAGGGACAGAGTGCACCCTCAGCAAGTTTGCTGATGATACAAAACTGGGAGGAGTGGCTGATACACCAGAGGGCTGTGCTGCCATTCAGAGAGACCTGGACGGGCTGGAGAAGTGGGCGGAGAGGAACCTCATGAAGTTCAACAAAGGCAAGTGCAGGGTCCTGCACCTGGGGAGGAATAACCCCCTGCACCAGTACAGGTTGGGGGTTGACCTGCTGGAAAGCAGCTCTGCGGAAAAGGACCTGGGAGTGCTGGTGGACACCAAGTTGACCATGAGGCAGCAATGTGCCCTTGTGGCCAAGAAGGCCAATGGTATCCTGGGCTGCATCAGGAAGAGCGTTGCCAGCAGGTCGAGGGAGGTGATTCTCCCCCTCTACTCAGCCCTGGTGAGGCCACATCTGGAGTACTGCGTCCAGTTCTGGGCTCCCCAGTACAAGAGGGATGTGGCACTACTGGAGCAAGTCCAGCGAAGGGCTGCAAAGATGATTAGGGGACTGGAACATCTCTCTTATGAGGAAAGGCTGAGAGAGCTGGGCCTGTTTAGCCTGGAGAAGAGAAGGCTGAGAGGAGATCTTATCAATGTGTACAAGTATCTGAAGGGAGGGTGTCAAGAGGATGGGACCAGACTCTTTTCAGTGGTGCTGAGCGACAGGACACGAGGCAACGGGCACAAACTGAAACACAGACGCTTCCATCTGAACATGAGGAAAAACTTCTTCGCTGTGAGGGTGACAGAGCACTGGAACAGGTTGCCCAGAGAGGTTGTGGAGTCTCCTTCTCTGGAGATATTCAAAACTCTCCTGGACGCGATCCTGTGCAACGTGCTCTATGTGACCCATCTTGAGCAGGGGGGTTGGACTAGATGATCTCCAGAGGTCCCTTCCAACCTCAACCATTCTGTGATTCTGTGAAAATCAACAAAGGAACAGCACTGAATATGTGATGGGAATGAATCCTCACAATTCTTGGAAGGATTCATCTGAGGAAGAGCAGAAGTGCTGCTGGTCTTTACAATCACCTCTTCTTTACCTGGAAAATTTCATACACTGAGAGCAAGCCTTTCATATCTAGCTCTTGTCCAGCATCCTTCCTGCAGCTATGTTTGTATTTCACACATCTGCATCACTAGAACACAATTAATTTCCCTCTCCAGGATCCTATTCACCAGATACATCCATCGACCTAATCTGTTATCTGACAGCCAGTATTGGAGGTGTCACGGTGCAACATTGCAAATGTGGCATGGTGAGGCCCCATATGCACTGGAGTGTAGCTAGAAGGCACCTGAATTAGCTATAGCCTATTACTGCAGTTCCTCTTATTATCACGTGTGCTGCTCTTTTTATCACCACATGTGCTTGGAGGAGGGGGAAGAATGTGAGAAGTCTGGGTAATAAGTTTGGGTCCAGCAGCTCTACTTCCTGGCTTAAGAGCAGCCTTTCCAGCTCCAGTTCTGTGTTGCTGGCAGGGGGATGTCCCCTGACTTTCTCCTGCTTTCTGAATTATTAACCAGAGTGGAGCATGAGACCTGTACGAGGGCCATAATTTACTTAACCTGAACTAATAAACTTTGCTGAACCCAAGCAGACTTCATAGGGTTGAATGTATCTGTGTTGCACTCCCCAGTGTTGTGTGGAACCTGCATGAGCAATTAGCATTTTATCTGATTATGCATGACTAAGATAATGTCAGTGGATTTCAAGCTGGGAAAACTGGGTATCAGAACCCTGGACAATCCAGAAACTAAGCTAGAAGAATAGCAAGGGAAGGGCACTAATATCAGCAGGCTGTGGGATGGGGATTTGCTAGACTTGTAGTTTTTTATTTTTCTCCCTGACTTCAAAAGGTCTCAGTTTTGCAGTTTACACATTTTTTCTTCCTGCAGTGAGACTGAACAGAATATTTTGAGCTTGAGTTCTCTGGCAGCAAGAAGGGAAACTCTTTATCTCACAGATGGGCCAGAGAGAGATTTAACGTCTGTTTTCTTTTTTCCCTCTGGAGTTTCCTGTGGGTTCTTTGTATCCATGCAAAAGAAAGGCTGTATCTGTTTTCCTAACTTGCGAGGGATTTAGGAACTAACTGTGTTTACGCAAAACTGTTGAACCTGGCTGTACTCCAGGGTATTTCCAAGAGAACATGACTTTTTCTATGAACAGATAACAGTTCCAGAAAAGCAAGGGATTTCAGTATCTTGATTCAAAGTCATCCTTTGGTACAGGGATTAGAATCATGAGGTGTGGAGCTGGAATAATTTCCCCTCTATATCCAAATCTGGCAACACCATTCCCCATCTATTTTGTGTGCTTTACATTTTTTCTCAGTGTAGCTGTTAAGGAAGCAGCTTCTCCCAGAACAGGGTTTTCATCTTTCAGGCCTATAATGTAGAAACTGAGTTGGCTTGAGGCATAAGCTGCTTGTGCAGCACGTAGGGTTTTACAGCCCCATGGCTGCCTTCCTGAACGCTGCTGCCATGCCAAAAGTGAGTGCTCGCCACTTGCGGGGAACACTGCCATCTAACAAAACCCAGCAAGCCTGGACTGGGATCTGCTGGTCCTTATTTTTGTTCTATGACAAAGTGCTGTCTGCTGGTGAGAAAGAGCCTTCCTTCGTTTAGTAGGAGAAGAAAGTGTGAGAGACCTCACTGCCTACCCTCAGCCCCCTGAAAAGCCACTTGAACCCACGCTGACCTCCTGCCCTTCTGCAGGTGTTGCTCTGCTAGTGCTGTAGAACCGAGTATTGCTTTCACAACCCTGACGGCTGCAGATAGCCAAGGTCTAGATTTTTCACCTGAGAGCAGGCTCTGCGCTGCATGAAATGGCTTGGTGCAGTGTAACGTGATAGCCAGCATGAGGCTGTATGCACAAGGGGGCAGAGCTGAGTTGCTGGGGCTCCCTGCTTTTGGTTCTCAACAGGACCATAGTAAGATTGAAGGAGAAAGTCCCTAAAGAGTTTGGGAGCACCTGCTAGAGCAATGAAGCAGGCTAAAACGCCATCTCACAGGTCCCAGAGGCTCCTCAGCTGGGTCCTCGATGAGGAGCCCAAGAGGCAATAGTATCCACTTTGCTCTGTGAGACCACACATTTTTTGCTTCCCGAGGCCATAGTACTCAGAATATATGTGTTGACTGGGCTTCCCCTTTAAGGGAGATTCCCACCAGAAAGGAAGAGGGCTACAAAAAGATAAAGCCGTTGAGGGTAGTAGCTTTCTCCCTCTAGTTCTGCTGAACAAGATTTCAGGGCTGAGGAGCAGGATGGTCTGCAGCTGGTCTGAGCATTTGATTTAAGATTTGATGAGAAAGATACATGTTGAACCTTGAGATGTTTTGGGGGTTGGAAAGTAGTTATGATTTGAGAAGTCTGGGAATAAACAGTTTGTTTAAAAATGCTTCTTATAAAAAAAAATCTCTTTTTAAAGTGTTTTTCTGAGACAATATTGCTTGGCTAGCTCTGTCAGGTCTGACCACCTTCCACAGTAAGACAGTATCTGCTCAGACAGATTATAGAAGTTTGTGATTTTTTTTCCCCTCTGGTTTCTTTGATAGTCATGCTATTATTCCCCACTCCCTCTATTTCAGTTAAAATACCGTGTTTGATATACCTAAAGGTCCCAATGCTACAGTTCTTAATGCCTGTGTTACTAGTTTTAATAACAGCTAAAGGCTATTTACATCCATAAATCTAGTATAGTATATTCAGTAGAGTATTTCAGTGGGTTGTATGCCATGAGACTGGCCTGCCAAGGGATTATATTAATAATAAGTGGAGAACATGCTTTTTAACTGTGTTTCTATGGCAGTCAACCCTAGAGAAATGACATCTTAAAATCATTTTCAGTGTGTACATGTAGAACTGAGTCTCTGTGTATGTGTATACTTTCCAAATGAATTGCAGTGAGGCATGAAGGATATTTTAGGATCTAGTGCTGCAAGATATTGAGCAGTGCTTATTCCCTGGAAAGCTGAGTAGGGGAATACTCCTGTGGGCGACTCTCAGGCTTTTGAACTTGCAGTATTTAAAGCCACTCTGCCCTACCCCATGCAAATACAAATTACATTGAGTGCTGTTAAAGAAAACACAACGCCATTATTATATAAGCTACCTAAACAAAACGTTGTGGACCGGCTAAGAAGAACAGTTAGTTTTTATACTGAGCATAGTAAGCACTATTTGAGATATATTTTATTGATTACATTCATTAGTTTGTAAGTTTGATGTTATTAGTAATGGACTAGATTATTAGCATCAGAAGGGTAGAAGAAGAATTGAGACAATATAAGAGAATAGGCAAAGTAAAAATGTGCTTTGCCAACCAGTGGCTTGGTAAATATTTGAATACAGAGGTGGTCAGTATGCTAGGCAAAGCAGAACTGCAGGTGTACTGAATCTCCTGGAGGAAGTCTTAATCATCAGCTGTTAGGCATTTTAAAGGCATTACTTCATTTTTCACTATCCCAAAACAAAATGCAGCTGGCACTGAAAGGCAATTTAGCTTTGCCTCCTTGAGAATTAAAGGTATTAGGAGAAAAATGATTATTTTCTTCCAAAAAGATGTTATGGCACTGTCTGGGACCTGTTTAAGTCAAGCTTCAATTATCTAAAAAATGGGAATCTAAATATTTCTGCCAGTGACATTTCAGGACACTGCAGACATTAAACTGTAATCATTAGGGACTTGGGTTCAGTCTTACAGAGCAGCATAAACAAGGCTGGGCACATTCCAGATGTTAGATGTAGCAATTTAAAAGGGAAAGGGTTTTTATTTATTTTCCATTTTTTTTAAGATTACTTTCCTAATATAAATGAAGTAATTTCAAGGAGTGGGATTATGATTCAGCTACAAAGCTGGCCTTGTTGTTTAGATGTGTACTGAATATAAATTTTATACATCTGTAGAGAACAGATGGGCAGAGTTCTAAGAAACGATGAGCATCCGCTTTCTGCTTTGGATTGGTCAGTATTTGGCCTAGAGGTCTGCTCAAGCTTTTCTGAGTTTTCCTGCAATGCTTGGATCTGGGGTGACTCTTCAGTCTCATATAGGCCTTCCAGTAGGGATCCATCCTTGGTTGTTCAGCAGTCCAATGGAGTGGCATGACTGTGGAGCACAGTGATTACGGGAAGGCCTTGCTGTAGATGGCTCCAGTACATCATTAGCAGAGGAATGAGACAGCTGTGCTGAGGAGAACTTTGCTTACTCTGGGCCTTTGTTTCCACGTGGATTGCAGGAATGAAGCTTGGTTATCATGACTGTCTGCATCACTGTATCTCTGGCTGATAGAACCTGATTACGACCCTCTCATTGCTCACGCTTTTTTTCTGATTGATATTTGGGGGTCCAGAAACACTGGATGAATCCAAATCAACTCTATGGGTGTAGATGGACTTGAAATATGAGAGCAGAGATCATAAATAGTGGAGGATGTTTTAAAGGAAGCAAATTCTTCAGAACTGTCCCCTCTAAATACTGCTGAGCTTCAGCTTTAGCCAGCTGCTATAACATTTTAGTGTCAGATTTCAAGAAACATCACAAAACATGAATTATGTCACTGTCTTCACATAGCTTATGGGAAGCAAGGAATGTCTCTGTGAACTCCTATGTATTTTATTATGTCAACAGTCTTCCTTCATTCTGAAACCATAGGTCTGGCTGGGGAAAGGCTGAGCCAAGACGTACGAAATTCTATGGATGAGAGCTTTGGAGATGAAGGGATCGCTCTGGGTTCATTCTGAAAGGAAGGATGTGACTAATTTCTAAAGCCTCCCAGAGTAAAAAGAGAAGCATCTTGTGACCTATGATATCAAACATTGCATGGCAATTCTTGTGGGGCTGTCTCTTAATTATCTGTTATATATATGATATATCTGAAAGTCTATAAGCAACCTGCATATGTCCATACTCATCAACACCGACAATAGCAGGCCAATTGGGTATATAAAGGCACACTTTTACAATATATTTTGTCATTGTGGCCTGTTAGCACAGGATGATGTCTTCTTACACTGTGGTTGCCGAAACAGCTACCTCCATTGATGTGCTTTCTTTCATGCTCTGATCTGTTTTCTGCAGGTGAGAGAGATTCATCATAATTACAATCTTAAGTCACTGCTCTCAATAACCACTCACAGGACTATAAAAGACAGCAACAAAGACATCAATTATTTAGCCATAATTTACTTTATTGTGTTCAGAATAGCTAGCTACAAAGAAAAATGTCATTTATTTTTCAGTAACACACAGAATAATTTATATATTGCACTTCAAATATGTGAACAGCAATGGTAACATAAATATTCAGCATTTGAGGAGCCAGGAATCCTAGCAAAGAAATACACTCTTTGTCCTTACCTTTCACTGCTTGTAATTGGTTCTCCTTGCTGGCTGACTGCTGCTATTCTTGGTGACTGGCAGAGCAGGCTGTGAGGCTGACTGTCAGCAAAACGACATGAATTATTACCACCTCTCCTTTTCTTACAGTCCCCTTTATAATTCATATCTTAGTTTTGAATGTTGTTATTAGATATGATGTTTTTCTTTTCTTTGGTTCTTGAAGAAAAGGGTTCTTGTTACTTTGACAGTGTATTACAATGTCTCCCCCTTCAAATATATATATTATTATATATTTATATATAATAGAAGTTATTTTTGTAAGCTTGAAGATGGCAGTTGTACTTCCTTCCTTTTACCCCATGACAGTGCAGCTTTGTTCCAGCAATTTGCCCCTTTACAGTCTCAAACTCCTTATCTGCTCTGTTCCCAATCTGTTGCCACCAAGTTACAGAGTAGGTGGCTTGGATTCCCACCAATTTGTTGCACTCAAAATCTTGCTATGGGCAAAAGGAAGCATCTTATAGGCAAAGGCAAGAGGAATTTATTGTTACACTAATTAAAGTTTTAACAGTCTAATTGAAGAATTATCATTAGTCCAGCGACAATGATACTAATGCTCACAGTGTCTGCCTCTTTGGTGTTGTGCTCACTCTCCCACTGCCCCTTTTCCTGGGAGGAGTGAGATGTTGATGTTAACAGTTTTTTTTTCCTTCTCACTCTTGAGGTCATTTTCACGTGTTTGCTAACACACATCTTGCCATTCTTCACCGGTCTGCAATCCTGCATTTCATCTGAATTTGCTATATATGGTGTTTTTCACATATGCTGGATATTCTTTGTGAACTCTAAAACTGTTTTTGCCCAGCTCCCAAGGTTGTATTCCTTTGATAACCAGTAACTGACTATTGGTGAGTTGTTCATAGCCCTGGGGCCTCTGGTATCATCCTGTGCCCACACTTCCAAGGTCCCCACTGTGCTTCCATGCTTGTACTCCTCTGTACTACCTTTTTATTCTAGTAGAAGAAGTTCACCCACTGCAATAACTACTTGTTAGTACTATCTACTACATACAGAAATATATTTAACAATAAATGTTTCACCACACAACTTTACAAAGTTAAGAAGAAACAGAAGAATAGTAGTTAGCTGGTTGTTCAATAATTGTTGTTACAGCTAAACAAACTGAGAGCTCCAGGCAGGCCAAGATTAGACCAGACAAAGCCTCACATGACCTGAAGTCTGTGCTGGCAGCTTAACATGAAGCCTGTGGCCTGTCACAACCGGTGGAATACTATATTTACTGGGCTACGAGGCTGCAGCTCTGTATCCAGATATTAAGAACAGGGCCACAGAGAAATCATGTGGCACTTTAAAGCAGTATTTGGGCACACTGAGATGCTCCAAGTCCTTGTTCTGTTTAACATTCCAGGTGCCAAAGTTTCATTCAGATGATGGCTACATGTATCCTGGTGCTGCCTCGCTGCTCAGAAGACATCTTGGATCTGAGCGGGATCTCAGGTCAGGGGTGGGTTGACCTCTCGCCTTCAGGTGTCCAGTTCTGTAAGTGAGTTTTGAGACTATCTACCAGACTGAGTGTCAGACCAAAGACAGGTGAGAAGGTACGGCTTAGGATTTTGGGAGGACTGACTGTATAGCTCTTTGTAAGCTACAGTATTTGTGTGTGGTTCATAATTCCTGCACTGCTTTAAGTCCTGTTTAATCTGGCATTTGTAAAATTCTTTTTCTTGATCTTTCTTGATTTTCCATATCAGCAAGAAAAAAAAAAACCCTTAGAGCTCTCTCATAGACTATTCCTTTAAGTTCAAGAAGAAGTGGTTAAAAAGAAACAGGAAATACTGGAGAATATGTATACCTAAAGATGATTTAAGAAGTCATTGGCATGAATCTTTTATAAAACTAAGAAACCCAAGAGGAAAATGCAAGGAAAAATGCCTTTACAGAGGAGAGACAAGGGAAATGATATGCATCGTTGGCATGACCAGTGGATAAGAAAATAAAATTACTTTTCTAGATAAGAAAATGGTTACAAGGACCATAGCTGTCTGTCAGATGAGAACCTAATAGTAGCATAAATGAAAGTTCCTACAGTGAAAAATGTAGTGTTGAATTATTCAGAAATGACTTGAACCCTATGGTAACATAGAGCAAGCTGACACACTGCACAAAATGATGCTAAATTTAGCATAACTAGGGTCTTCTGAATATCTCTTTCCTGTATGAAATACAGATGTGTACATACACACAGAGTTATATGTAATAGATGAATATACAGCACACTATTAAAATAATTGCTACCAATGCATCTAGTACAGTAATAAAAAATAATGCTTGAAAATGAAATTTAGAAATACTGGTGTGGGATCTGGAAGTACCACAGTAACTTCTTATTTATAGCACTTCTGCTCTGCAGTAAGTGCTGGTGTATGTTTGAAGTGTGAAATGCTATGTAGTGGCCCATTTCACCAATTTATTATAGCTATAGGTGCATATCTCTCTGAGTTTGCATATATTCCACTGTGGAGTATGTTAATAGTAGTGCTAATGCCAGTTTGACTAATTTTACACTGTTGAAGCCAAAAAAAGCATTCAAAGGGAGACTTTCTAATTGGTAATAATGAATTATGAAGCGGATGTTCTGATTCCTAATGATATTTCCTTTGACCTCAATAAGATAAGTGATAGTGGGAATTTTGATGTGTGCAGGGGTGGGATCTAGGGTCTACTTAGGTGTTAGTCAGGATTTTAGGGAGTCGGTCCATTCCCTCCCCAAATAAAATCCACTCCAAAGCAGAATATAGCAAGATCAAACAAATTCTATGGACTGGGGCTTAAGGAGACTTTGTGTAGGGTTTGTTTGGGGGGCGGTTGGGGTTTTGTTTGTTTGTTTTTTTGGTTTGTTTGTTTGTTTGTTTTGGTGCCAGATGAGGTTCATCCTTAGAACACCCAAATGTTTCACAGGATAGGCTTTTATTTCTTTTAGTACATTTTTCTGTGGTTTTGCATTGTGTGTGTTTCTCTTATACAGAAGTTTCCTTATAAAGCTGTCCTCCTGGAATCAACCTTTTCTTTGTCTTTTCTTCCCAGAGGTTGCTGAGTGAGTGGATTGCTGCTGGGTGGGGAGCATGTTAGAATATCTGGCCCATACTTCCTCAGCAGCAAGCAGCAAATCCTGAAAAGTGCGATCAACAGAATCTCTCTTTGCCCAAAGTATCTTCCAACATAAGCCAGAAAGGGTAGCTGTCAGCAGTACCAACTGTGCAGGACAAAACTGTCTTAAAAAACAAACAAAAAAGCCCACCCAAACCCTGCAACCTTGTTTTTAACCTGTTCCCTTAAGGAAAAAAAAAAAAACGCTGCCATGTGTTTGTGGGTTCATTTCCTGCTGGCAGTAGTTCATGATGATTGACAGAAAGCTGAGAGTTTCAAAATAAAGCTCCTATGAGGTCGGTGAAACCCCACAGAAAGAGGGAGAAACCTGTAAGATTCCAGACTGAGGGAAAGAAAGCAACTTAGGCTCCTACACTAGAGGATACCAGAGAATCCAGATGGGAATGGGGTTGAGTTTCCATTGGAAACTCAGCTTCATCTGTTCTGGAATGACTTGTTAGAGCTCTCCAGCAACTGGGCTCATACCAACTGGAAGCCTTAAGCTGGTTTTAGCAATTAGGGCATTGGAGCTATTGTGGGGGATTTTTTTTTTCTTTTTTCTATATCAACCACAGGCATATAATAAAGAAATACATATGCTAAAATGTCAAGCTATAAAGGTCAGTCTAAGAATTTCTAGTCAAAGAACTGGATAAATACAGTGTAATTTAATATGTATACTAAGAGTGTTTTGAAAGACACTTGTGTGTGATTACATGAGGGGATAATTTAAGAAGACAGATGTGTGATGTTTAACTTTCTAAACAAGGCAGAACCAGAAATGTTATTAGAAGAGGATAATGAAATTGTTGCATCAAAAGAGCGATACTTAAAAAATACATTCTTCATACAGCCAACTATCACACTGATTTGTCATCTAACCTTAAAGTAACTAGCTTATGGTCTGTTCAGCAAGAGGCTTCTGAGGTCCATAAAGCCCTAGGAAACCATAGTAATTTTCTTGAATTATGAAAGAGACATACCTACCTGTCTTTATTAATAGATATTTGCATATCTAACCTGTCTTACGCTATGCTGAGATTTCACTCTACTGGGGAGGGAAAGCTTAAAAACGTTTAAACTATATTTTGGCGAGGGGGAGGGGAGGAGTAAAGCCAGGTCTAGTAATTCGGCTAAAATTGTCTCAGCTTCTGAGTAATAAGCTCAGCCTGATCCCAAAGTCTGCATTTCACTCTTGATTAGCAGAGCTTGAGAGCGCTTTTTGGCTGGCAAATTAAGTCACCATGGAGCAAACTTTGCATCCTGATTCATAAATGCTTTTTGCAAATATCATTAATAGGCTCTGGAGTAAATCCTGTCTTCTATTTTTCATTGCATTTTTAACACCAAAAAGGAATGAGCATAGCAAGACACTTTGTACATATTATCTGTTGTTTGATGTGGATCATTTCCTATGGGACACAACTGTCATGCCATAGCCAATCAGTTTTTTGAATAAATTTCTAAATTTAGAACAATTGCGTGCACTGGAAAGGTTAGTTTTCCATATGTCTTTTTCATTTATGATATAGGACAACCACAAATCTAATGACCTGAGTACTGTAAGGAGACCTGTTTCGTGGGCGACACTGTCTACAGCACATACTAAGTTTAGAAACCTAAAACTATCAAACTATATGACGAACACATTTAATTAAAAGTGATATTACAGCATGGTCCCAGTGAATGCCATAGGACTGACAGATTGGTAGACCTAATTGAATGCATTCAGATTCCTGGCTGCTTCATTGTGTTCTATACGTCTGCAAAGTCATATGGAAAAATAGAGTTCTGCTTAAATTCTGCTCCTCTTCATTGCAAATCCAAGGATAACTATGCAAATTCCAGGCAATAGAGTGAAGCATTTTTATAAATAAACACTATAATTATTATTTATTTAAGGGAGAAAGAGTAAAGTAGTAAATGAAAAAAGATACTTGTGAAAACAAAGCAGTAGCCTTGTTCTGGGAGTTATGAATTTCATAAATTTCTTGTTATGATTTTATTTTTGTAGTAGTTGTTTTTATTTATGAGTGGACTGTTCTTAAGATGAACAGCTGAAAGAGTTTTACTGAGAACCTTGAGCTGGAAATTTCAAATCTGAGATGTAAAAGAGATTAATAGAGAACAGGAGTTCACCAGAAAAACCGCTTTGACACACAACCCCTTTGAATTCAGGAGAATCAAGTTTTCTATCTGTGGGGAATGTCTCATTTTGTTTTTAGAGGATATGCTTAAAAAAATCCCAAACATATGGGGAGGGTAGTTACATATAGGTTAAGTCTTTAGCTGCCTATGACTGTGACTATTCATGCAAATTGTCTTTGTTATCCTGTGTAGTAAGGAAGTTAGGGTTGCAGTCTACCATGAGTAGTACTGTGAATAGTCATGCTATGAGCTAAAGTTTTGTGTTTGTAGTATGAAAACCAGAGTCCTAAACACTAGCCCAGGGAAAACAAACACACAGGCAAAGGAACAGCATATACTTCTACTTGAGCTTCTTAAATTTTCTGTTTGGAAGGCATACTTGTGGCCTTTTTATAAAAGCCATTTCAGGTGGGCAGATGCTAATAATAAAACGCTAAACCATGCCAGTCATACAGGACACATTGGTTTGCTCCCAAGCTAAATAAAGGAGAGTAGGAAAGCAACCTTGCTTTCTAGCCTTTCAGAGAAAGACTAAGGGTTTCTAGTAACATGCTCAGGTGTTCTTCCATCTTCATTTCCCATCTTGCTTGTATTCAACCTCTCTTTTATGGGTTTTTACTTCCAAATCACAATATTTTTAAAATATTGTTGATTATTTAAATGTCCTTGTCATGGAAAAATCCAGATAAAAAAATTTGTTTACTTTTTAGTTTTTTTTGAAATTCTGCATCTGCAGTGTCTTTCTTGTCTCTCCCTTATCACAGTGCCTTTGTTTTATATTGTCTCAAGCCTATTTATTATTCACTGTAATAGTAATCAAGGTCTGACTGCAAATTTAGCTGTGATCTGTTCATTATGCTAAATGGTGTTACATTGGCTATCCATAGAAAATGCAGTTTCCTTACAGCCTTTCTTACTTTCATTCTCCCTTTAACATCCTCTGTAAATGGGAGAGTAGAAACTCCTGTTTCTCTACTAGAAATTCCTTCTGATGATGCTCAGATATATCAAGGACCTTTATGTCCATTCAATCCGTGTGTTACCATATATGTTAGCTTATGATGCCATGCTCTCCTTCATATATCTGTTTTGTAGTCCTCTCTAGGAACTTCAGTGGAAAAGCTGCTCAGTAAGCATATTTTGTCAGTATTATGCTACTTTATAAGACTTTCTAAAAGATATTATCACAAACACAAGATTGACCTTTCTTGGACAAATGACAAAGACCCGTGATGGACAGGCTATTATAAGGCCCAAAGTAGGAGAAGTTAGCATTTGGCAGTGGACAACTTTCCTTGCGTATCATCCTGCCGTGTCTAGAACTCGACACCTTAAAAATGTGAAAATGAAGTGGTATTTCATCTCGGTGAGGATCTGGTTCTGACATAAAGTATAAGAAGCCTTTTTAACATGTCTTGCTATTTTGCAGAAGCTGTTTTGTTTCTTGTATTTCTCAAGTGTAAATCTATAGGTTACAGTGTTCTCTCAATGAGTAGAGATATTCCTGCTCTAATGTATGTGGCCACTAAAGTAATACTGGCTAAATCACCTGGAGCAACTGTAGACAGGCCTCAAACATGATTTTAGGCTTAGAAGACTCAAAACAGCACTCAAAGTAATATGAAAGAGCTGAAAAGAGAAGAGAGAACTGAATTATTTGAAAATCTCTGATTCCACTCTGTGAGTACAGCAAATCTTTGCTTACTGGACACTTTTGCAACTGAATGTATGAAATCATCTGAAAGATAAATAGGTTGTCATACAGATAACTTTAGAAGTATCTCTGATAGAGAATTTCAAAAGAGTTCCATGTGATCAGCTGTAGGGATAAAGTGAAAGCCATTATATGTGGTGTTCAGAAAAAAGTAAAAAATCATGCAGACAGCACTTTCTGATGGCAATTTGGGCATCTTTTGAAATCACAGAACTAGTACAAATAGTTGAATTAAAAAACAAAGTTGTAATTTCTGTCTTTAAAAGCAACCATAAGCAGTCAGATATTTGAAGCACAAGAGGAACGTAATTGTCTCTACTTGAGGCGGACACTGGTATATAACACACCTGTGTTGCCCTTTGGCTTTTATGCTTGAAAATTGTTCTAATTAGAAATGAAGTCATGAGAGTTATTGTAGTGGAAGAATGAATCTTATTCTGAATGTTGTTTCCTGCATTTATACATTTTTTTGTGTATTGAGTTTATGATCTGTTGTTCCCCATTGTTGGGAAATGGCAAGCCCAGAAGCATGGAAATACTATTTCTGAATAAAAGCAACTCAAGGATTTCAGAGATCTGTGTAAGATGAATATCTTTTGGGGGCTTTTCCATCTGAAACAATGCTTAGAAATCCTAGAAATTAAATAAATTGATGTATGGAGGCCATTAAAGGGAGTGATGGTGGGGACAGAATCTGGAGCAGAACCATTCTGCCTGTATAATAGTATGTTTGTCTAGATAAATGGATAAGTAAGTATTTGGTATGATATACTGAGTTATCTAGCACTTGTCAGCAGCAGTGCAACTTCTCTCTCTAGTATGTTAATAATAAATATTCCTTTTTGCCCATCATGAATGTACTTCCTATTGACAAACCTCATAACTGTAGCCTAGACTGAAAGTGTTCCCTGAACAGTTGGAGGAAGGTGAGCTTTGCTTCCATGAATAGAGATTGCTTAAAATGTTTGTCTTCCATATATGCAGCCTGAGGAAAAGGCACAATTGAGCTTGATGAGACTCTTTCCATGACTTTGCTCTGCAAGCTGAAAAAAGAATCTGTAATGGAAATTTTAGGAGCTAGTATGCACTTTGCCCAATGGCCCCTGAACCCTCCTTTTCATCTTTGCATCACCTACATCCTTCCATTTTTCTTTCTTTCTTGGTTCAATGAGAGAACAGAAGGGTCTTGACTAAGTTACAAAATCTTGCAGCTTTACATCTGTGTTGCAGAATTTGAGTGCTTTAAAAGAAGACTTAATGAATTACCATTCTAGGTGCTTGAACCAGAAATGCCACTCTTCAGAGAGAAATTGTTTCATTTTCTTTTAATTTCAGAACAAATTAATGTCTTTTTAGTTGGTCTCCTTTCAATGCCCCTGATAACATTACTACAGCATATTGCCCTCTGGAAAAGGACTGAGATTCTTTTTAATAGATATTATGATGTTTGAAATTCTTCCTGTGAGAGAACAAGAATTCAGTGGGCTATTTTTGTTTCTGTGTTTTGCATAAACTTGCTTTTTTGTTGTCTTTGAGTACGATCTTAGTGCCAGAAATTATCTAAAGGTTATCTTAGCACTGTAAAAAATATTTAAAAGATTTAAAATGTCTGAGTATTAGTAAGACAAACTGAAAGAATATAGACATAGCTCAACTTACTGTGTTTTTGACTGAAAGAAACTATGATGCACCCGAATGTTACTATGGACGAAAAAGTTCTTGGACTGTACCAGGCTATCTCACCTTGTCTCTATCATTTGCATAAATCCCACATAATAGTGATAACAGCAAATACAGCAGATATAAGACCAGCTCCAGACTAGGGTGTTGTGAAGTTGAATATCTTCATGACTAACTTTTAAGTGCCTGTCTTGACAGGAACTTTAGCTGTAGAGCAGTGCAGCATCATGGGAGCAATGGAGAGGTTCCCACTTCCACTTTGCTTTAGTTTAACTGGATCACTAGGAGGTGAAAGACATGAATTTTGAGTCCCACTGAGGTAAGAAGGACACAGTGCTTTTTGAATGAATATTCTAGGTTATTATATAGAAGATGGGCCACACCAGTACTACTTTTTCCTCCAGGTGTATTTTGGGAGTAATACACCTACGTGTGCTGTGTTTCGAGCTGATCTCACTGCTGTTGTAACTTGCATGTACTCAAAGCTAGGCTAGGTTTCACAGTGGCCAGAACGTCATGGATGACATTCTGGGAGCCTGCTTGCGCCTGACAGGAGTGAAACACTCAGCCCTGTGAGGATTCCCAGCATATCTATGTGTAGCAGAACTCCATCCATGGATTTATTTGGCAAAACAGCTATGCATGAGCTTTTAGGCCATTACACTTTAGATGAGTATTTTGTGGCCCACTCATTTTCATTAGCTGCTCCACTTTGGTTTATGCCCTGTCAGTCACTAAAGATCCTTGTGGGCCTATGTTACTGCTCCTTTCTAAATGTTCTCTTTTGTTCACGCTGTATTAGACACCTGTATGCTCAAATAAATCTAAAGCTGTTCATGGAAAACCTCCACAATGAGACATGAATTGCTATGCTTTGAGGAGAGAAAAATCTGTGCCAGAATTCCATTTTCTCTTTTTCCCAGCTGAGAACATCTATAAGCAATACTCTTGTTGGTAGTATTACAGATATCTAGGTTCAGAACTACCTGTCTTGCTTGTCCTGCTTTCCCCCTGTATGCTTTTAATTTTAATAACTCCAGCTAAAAAGTAATTTCTTCAGTATTATTGCATGGGTAGTGTACTGAGGTTGCAAAATGTTTTCTGCTGTAAAACCTGATTTCAAATAGTGATTTTATGACTCATTAGCTTTTGGATTGTAATTTTCTATTTCTGGTTTCTGAGCAAAGAAGAATCTTGTCAGTCTGTGTTGAAGCAGCTCAACTGTTTTTGAATCAAGATTGTGTAGGGAAAAATATTGTCCCAAAGTGTGAACACAAAGGCTAGAAGGATTTTTATTGGTGCTACCCGTGGAGGCCAGCATCTCGGTATGAATATGATGATTATGAGACTCAGAAGAGAGCTTTTTTTCCTCCACCTTTTTTTTTCTCCAGTCTTTAACAAAACTGGAGAGGTCCACCTAAAGAGTGTTATGGTTGAGAGGTAATGTGAAGCAAGGGGGACAATAAAACATCTAGTCCTCAGCCCAGCTATAACTTGATCATGCTGCTGTACAGAATTTTATGAAAGGGTTCCTTGTGCTGTTACCTTTGTCTGCCAAAAAAAGAGTTCTCAGATCCGGTGTAGTGGGCAGCCCTTTTACTGCTAAATATTTCATTGCTGTCGTGAAGCTAATGGTGTGCATGAAGGGGCAGAACTAAGTATCAAGAACCGGCTTTGCAAGAGCTTGCGGAAAATAGATATATCATAAGACTTTTTCCATTCCTGAAAATATAGTTCTTAGAGTAAGAATGAAATGAATCCTTAACGAGATATGTTTGCTTTAAATTTCAATACCTCTTTCTTACCTTTATACTGTGAGATGATAGATAGGAACATCTAAGTAACCTACTTACACTATCTGTTCTCTTTTATACTTTTAACAAATTTCTTTTTCTTCTTTCTTTTTAAATTGCAACCCACATCTTTTTAGTATTTCATCATATGGAACTTTATCTGTATTCATTTCTAGTGTCTTTTGATGCTGCTAATATTGCAAGTGAAGGTATCTTAATTTATATAATGCAATTGCATTCTTAGTATTTGCTATGTATTTTTATATATACACTAATACATTGCCCTAGTTTTCATCTTTTTACTTAGAAAATTATAATGTATAAAAGTAGCTTTCATTTTATATTGTGTGGATAATACTATGCATTTGTTGAGGTTGCATTTTGCTTATCATTATTTTGTCTGTATACTAGAGCTATATATTCATTTGAAATTCTGTCATTTTCTTACTACTTATTTGACTTTTCTAAGAATTTTTTTATCTATTAGGAAATTGAATATTCTTGTCTCTATGAGATCCAGCACATCTAGGCAGAGATGAGAGAGAATATTTGTGAGATCCAGACAGGTAATACAACAGTCCCCACATTATTTCAGATACTTTGAACCAAGAAGACCCATATAGAAAAATAATTATTCTTAAAGCAAAAGAGATATCACACGGGACCTAAAGCCAAGAGTTATGTAGTATAGACACAGCCAGGCTGTGCCACTTAGCCTTAGGGCCAAGGTTTGGTCCCTGGCCCTCTTTTATTTAGAAGTATATACATGGGTATGACCATTATCCTTTGACAATTATGAGGTTACTTTCTTGCAGTGTTCTCCTTACTACAGTTCAGGCATCCTTTCTTATTTTTTTCTTATTGCATGACTATTCAGTCCTGATCCGCTTTAGCTCTCCAATTGCTGACAGTGTTTACTGTGTCTACTAAATATAAAGTGGAACATAAGTTGTAGGACCCTTGCCACTAGATTCAAGCAACACAAAAAAGAAAATTACTGTTATTCCATTCCTTATTTCACATTCCAATGGATAAAAGAATCACACGTGCTGCTTTTCTGTCTTTGGATTGTGTAATTTTCCTGGCATCTTTTTCAGTGCTAGAAGTTCAGTGGCTAATACACAAATATATAGTCAATAAGAGCAAACTTTGAGGCTATTCCTGTAATGCTTATCCTCTCAGCAGTAATACAGAATTAGATGAAAAAAGCCCATATTTCCTGTTTGACACAAAAATAGTCCCTGTACTCTGCAAAATTGCAAAGATTTCATTTCTTGTGAATTTATTTATTGCAGAACTTGACAATCTCTAAGTGCTAAACTAAACAGAGAATCCATCTTTCAAACTTTTAAAAACAAGAATAATATCTGAAATTCAATTACCAGGACAACTGATTACTTTTGCCTGAATCTCAGGCCATTCTTAGAACTTTGAAAAGATAGGAACATAATAGAGCTCCAGATTTTAAGAGAGAATGTGAATTGTTTCGTAGTCCAGACGAATACTTATTTTGATTTCTTTTTTGTCACTACAAAGCAAAAGCAAAAAGGCACACATTTCTGAAACCTTTAGACTACCACAGCAAAAGCACTGGCCAAAAGCGACAAATAAGAAAGCCAATTTTTTGATTTTTCTCTACAGGCAGGGAAGACCATCCCCATGTGTGTGTGTTTTATGAGATAAAAATATTGCAGATGAAGATGATACCGTGCTCTTTTCTAAGTGGTGCTTCTAAGATCTATTATGCTTACACATCCACTGTTAATGGGACACCATGGCAGCTGTGAAAAGAAGACAATAGTATCTGGCTTGGGTACTCAGATTCAGTACAATCTTCATAAAACTAGAGAGATGATCTGAAATCAACAATATGAAACTAAGTATATTTTACATTTGTAAAGTATGACTTCTTTAAAAATAAATCCTATTTTCAAATAGGAAATGGAAGATAATTGACCAAGCAACCATACAGTACAAAAATCGTGAGACTATGAATTACTGTATAATACTGCTGCAAAGAAGAAGGTAAAGAAGACATGGATGATAAATATTTTGCTCTGCTTAATGCAAGTAAGTCCTCACCTGCTTATCTGAAATAGCCTAACTATTTTGGACATGTAGACAAACATGTAGACAAACTGAAGAAAGTTCAGAACTGGGCAACAAGAATAAAGGGTTTGGAGAGCAAGACGACAGGTTGAAAGAGTTGGACTTGCTTAATCCTGAAAGCAGAAACCTGTGAGAGGACATGAGAGCTGTCTTCAGATATGTGAGAAAGTTGTTACAATGAAGGTAGCAATCATGTTCTATATGTCTGCTAGCATGGTGCAAAAATATTGAGCTCAGCTTGCAATAAAGAAATTGTGAGTATGGTTTGAGGGAAAGTTTATTAGTTCTAGGGAGCAGGAACTGACCACAGGGGGAAACTCTGTAACCGGTGTTAGTGGATGTTATGAAGAGTAGGAAACCACCCGTGTCTCAGGAGAGGTCCAGGTATATGCTGGCTTGTTTGTGGTGACAGGACTGGATGACTTCCTGAGGTCTTGGTTATTGTTACATTTGTGTGCTCCAGATTTCCCTCCCCCAGGCTCTGAATTGGAGTCTTGCGCGTGCCAGGGAGCAAAATGAAAAAACTAGAATACCAGACTACATAAATTGTAGCAACAGTCTGGTTATTCTGTGGAGTATGAGATCCATGGTTTCTGGAAGGGAAACTGGGGCATTTTGAGACTATTGTAGGGTAATTTTTTTCTTTATCCTACCCTAATTCTCATGAAATGTCTGTGGTAGGAGGGCAAAATATATATTTTAAACAGATTCTAGTTTAGCAGACTAAATAGAGTGAAGATGAACATTCCACAGGATTAGTTTCAAGTGAAGGAAAATATGGTTGAGGTGTATGAATTCTAGTAACTGCATCTTTAGCAAAGGAAAATTCAGTCATCACATATGTGTTTCTGTGTTTTGTGTTTATATCTGAGTAGATTTTTCCATAACAAGACTATCCAGTGTCTTGTCAAAAAAAGACACTGTTTCAGTACAACAGAACTGTTGGGAAATTTGGAAATAAGACTGACAAAAACCAAGAGGGTCACTTTTGTTCATGAGTGTTTAGGTATCCCAAGTGAACCACAAGTTATGAGCCCCTGCGTTTGGGTTCCAGAAGAATTTTTAGAAAATAAGTGTTTGGAAGATTCAAACATGAAGCTATGCCATATTCATAAAATAAGACAAGCAGTGTAAATAATTAGAAAGTGACAAACCTTGCTATTTTTCTGATTATCTTAAATAGAACTTTCCAAGCTTACATCTTGGTAAAAAGAACATGGGAGAAGTGCATCATGGGAGAAACTTGTAATTAGGACAGGTATTTAAGAATCAGCAGCTAAACATAAAACACAAGAATTAGAGGGGAAAAAAAGGAAGAAAATGAATTTGAAATTGTCCAATATCATTAAATAGAAATGATATACAGTATTATGAAGGAAATAATAGAACACACTTCTGTATTATTTTTCTTGTAAGTCTTTCTGGATAATGCAGTATATTTCAGAAATAAGCCACGTTTAATTTTATATTTTGATTTGTTTTTAACTTTAATGCTGCATTATATTGAAAGAATTTCCATTGCATTAAAACTGCAATATTTCCCCCCCAAAAAATTATACCATTGATTTTAGAGAAAAGAAAATCAAAAGTTTTAAAGGATTGAGTTCTTTGGTCAAGATAATTCTGTGAATAAGTAGCAGCAATATCAAAGCAGCAGGCCTCTCAATCCTTAGAAACACTTCAGGAATTTCAAATGAGAAAAACAGTATTTCAAAAGTTTGTATCCTTTTTAAATGCAAATAAATGAAAATCTAATTAAAGATGTATGGTTTATTGACATTTCTTATTTCAAAGTTAGGGTTTATGCTATTTTTAAACGGAAATCTCAAATAATGTCTGGTCTCTGTGATAACTATTTTTTTTTTCCTTAGGGTTAATGTAGATTGTATTTGTACTGATTTGCTATACATAAATAAAAAAGTCCAATGTACTTTCTGCTAGTGTTAAAAGAGGAGGAAAAAAGTGCCTTTTTCTATTATTAAAAATATTGTAAACTAATTTTGATAAGCTTGTATATTGTGTGTGTTTGTTTTTGTTTTTTTTTAAAAGGACCTACAGATGCTCATCTACTTTTAAAATGAGCTACTCCAAATCCATTCCTATATCCTGACTACCCTGAATAGCAAGAATTGAGGGGCTTCTGCCAACAAGGACATTAAGGTGTTTCCACTCTACCCTGTCCACCAGGCATGCATCCTATTCTTGTACTGAATCAGATCCAGTACATATCACTCGTTTGAAAATAAACTTTATGGAGCAATATTGGTGTAAGATGGTCATACGCTTATGTAGGCAAGATTCTCATTGATCTAACTGAGCATCCCCGAAAACACATGTGGCCCACCTGTGTATGCTGCATATGTTTCCAAGTAGATTAGATGCAGCACCCATTACTGACAGGGGGACTGTGGTGACTGGAAAGCTGCTGAATGCTCTGAATCTCCAGCTGTAGGAGGAAGTGAGCCCACTGAGCTTCCAACATCTGATACTGGTTGCCCTGAGACCCTGCTGCCCTACTCTGTTCCATCCCTTAGCGGAATGATGGGTTCTACGGTCCTCAGTCACTTATGGACAATGCCAGGAGTTTTCTTTCCTCAGATCTTTAAGGTACAAAGTACGTATTTTATGAATATTTGGCCTTCACAAATGTTCGCCACATCTGTTGGAAATGCTCATATCAAAATTATCATGAGAATCGGTAATTTTTAGCTATGACAATGCAAAAAATATTGTTGTGAAATGATGCAGAGTTCCCTGAAGAACTCAACAGAGACCAAATTTGGTGAGAAAGGCACAATAACATCTCACTTTCATACTGGCAGAAAACTCTACAAAACAGTATCCTATATACTGATAGTATCTTGCCTGTAAAAGCAAGTAAGTTAGAATGCATTAATAGCTGTGACCATTATTAGTGGCTGAAAGTTGGAGTATTTGGCTTCAGAGGAAGCTGAGAGTAGAAAGTTAAGCTGTCCTGGCTAGCACAGTGCACCCTGTAAGTCTTGCTGAGAAGTGGGTTAGTGCTTTGGAGAGTGCTCAACTTTTAAGTTGGGTCTGAGAGAAGAGAGATTAAGATTTCTGGCAACTTACATTATGGAAAAATGTGTACTTTTTGCAGCTAAGGGCACCACAGAAGTCCTATGTTTCCTCACTGCTTGGATTTACTTTACACATGAATGTCTTGTCCAGAGTATAAAAAGAGACTATTTTTTCTAGGCATGCAGGCTTTGCATTGCTTAAATTTGGATTAAGTGAAATCTTGCAGATACTATCTAAAGGAAGCCTCATTACATAAATAGTCTTCTGGACACATCACTTCATCAAACAATTGCCATGATTGGCTATAAAGATATCTTAATAGTATCTTCAATTTTGCAGTTAAGCATTTCCCTTAGAAATCAAATTGTGACAACTTAGATACTAAAATCATAGATAGCAATAAAAAAGTTATTTCTGCAAAGAATCTTTTGAAGTTTATCAGTCTACTTGAAAGTATGTTTCAGAAAAATATCTATTTCTGATTTTGCTAATCATTCCTGTGATTGGACAGATTTTGGTGATGAAGGGTGACTATACAAGTGGTTAATTTCTTCTCCTTTCTCTGCTATTAGGAATGATAGTCAGATGTGCTGCCTCTGCTTATTGTTCATGTGTATGTAGGATTCACTAAGATTCGCTCTGTATCCATCAAACTCAATATATTCAATTATCCTTTCTCTTAATTATTGACTTTGCAAGCTTTAGCTGCCTGAGTTGTGAGAAAAAGTTCTACTGTTTCTCACTTTGCCACTTTCTTTTGTTCCTCCATCAGAACTAGTAGGGCTCAACTTATCCCTTGTCTCCTGCGTTGTTAAAAAGAAAATATATCAACACCGTGGTAGCTATCAAATGTTCTGTTACTACAAAGAGTGCTTGTTTCTGTAAAAACTGCTCAGTGTTAGTAAGCATTAAGAAAGTGGATAAGAAATAAAAATTACAGGAGGAAACTGCCATTGTTATCAGTCTCCTTTTAAAGAATGGTAGCGAAAGACTTTTATTTACTCGTGTTGTAATTTATGTTAATCAAAGAATAACAGAAAATGCACGCTCTAAAATTAATAGCTGTTTTGCCTTTTGTCTGTCAACCAGAAAAGTATTTCTTAAGCAATCAGAAAAAAAATCAGTACATTCAGTACATCCTTAAATGATTTTGTCAGTGTGCTTCTTTTTACTTCACACGTTTTAGCAGTGACAGAGCGCAGGTTGGCCAGCGGTGCATCTGCCAGTGGTTCTTGGCCTCGTACAGTACCTCTGCTCTGTTAGAGAGGAAGGAGGGGCCTGGTAGCACAAAACCTTTCAAAACTTTATTTTAACATATTATACAAAGCCATAGTATGGACGTTCAAAATCTCTGTAACAGCTTTAGAAAGAAATTCAGCATGTCATATTTTGTGGCAAACAGTTTCTGGTATTTCATGTTACAGGCCAGTCCTTCAGCAAGCAAATGGAATTCCCTGCGGGTGATGCCAAAGCAGAGAGTATGCTCCAAGGCGCGCTTAATGCGTTTCAGTTGTTAATGGGAATTGAATGCTCAGGACCATATTAAAGGTAGTCCAAAGTAAGATTTCTTCCAGAAATGTATATTTTAGCCATTAGGTTCCAGCACCAACTTTTTCATTTTATATATCTGTTCCCATTATGCCCCATGATTTGCTAAGGTAAATATAGTCTCTAATGTCCAAGACAGGTTGTTCTTAAGAACTATTGTAATAATGCATTGCTGGTTGGGATATTTAATTTATAGCCCTGCACACATCTTATGGCTTGTGGCCCCTATAATTAAAACACTCATGATTATATTCTGCAAAAGTCATGTTTATATTTTATCACATGACTTACAGATGTCTATTTAGTATCTGTTAAAACTTCCTGACTTGCAGACAAGAAATAGAAAAGAACTTTGGAGAGAAACTTACTGTGGAAGTTATCCAGGACTGTGTAAGAAGAAGGCTATGTTCTTGTGGCGCTCAGCATTATTTTGACTATTTTTCATTTCCTGTTATATTATAAAACTAGTTCTGAGTAAAGTGAAGGATCTGCTGTTTAGCTTGTGATTGAATTGACTTAGATTATTTGTTGATTTCATTAAATGTATGGAGAAGCAAAAGTTAGTTAATATGACAACTAACAAGTCATTTGTCATTATAGTTATTCACAAAAATGCAGCCAGATGTGGAAATAGTGTGGAAGGAGGGGAAAAATGATAGATCAGAAAGCCCTGTTAATACAAAAGCAGCATTAAAATAAAAAGCCAAGCAGCTAGAGAGGTGTCTTAACTTTTAACATGAATCTTTTCAAATAGTCTTAATGACAGTGGCCCATGGTAACTTTTAGCTAGGGGAACTGGCAAAGATAAGAAACTCAGGACAGGATCATGACTTGAAGCATACAGATGGAGGGCAGGATGATACCCATGCAGCTGCATAGAGGTGAAGGTTAATAACTCATCTTTTAGCCATTGATCTGAAAACCCTTTCAAGGGAGATAACTGTCAAGATTGCATTTTATAGAGGGAGAGGCTAAAGCACAGAGCTGAAATGACTTGCTAGCAGGTCAATGGCAAACATTGGTCTCTTGAGTCCTATCAGTTGTCTACTCACGATACTATTGATGTTGCTGCTTCTCTTTCAGGCATTCTCCAAAGGCTTAACACTGTGGAGGAATCCATGACAGACGGTTGTTAGGTATAGGCCTGGTAATAAAAAACCACTTTAAGGAGTGCATACCACACATAAATTTCCTTTTCATGACTACTTGCAAGAATGGTAAGGGACCATGGGGCTAAAAATTTTTTGCATTCTCCAAGTGCAATGCAGGAAACTCCCTCAGAAGTTGTTCATCGTGGTATGAATGTGGGGTAGTATAAGAAATTCAAAAGCACTTGGTAAATACCTAACAATTTTCTGTGGATGGTATTAGCTTATTACCAGTTTCATGACATTAATTCAGGCTGTGTATTCTATGGCTCTGGATTTCATTTAGGTTCTGCAGTGGCAATATATGGAAATAATACATTTCAGCTTTCTTCCACAGCTAGAAAACTGGCATTCTGTTCTGAAAGCTTCTTTTCACAGAGATCTTAACTATTTGGGGGAACATGAATGGATCACTGCACACATGCTTAGGATTCAGCCTGTAAATGACACAAACTCTGAAGAGGTCTCCAGCAAGTGGAGTTGCAAACAGGACCCTCCATGTTGTGCTTTTCTGTCATTAAGCTGTGGCTGTGGTGCCTCTGCTATACCTTTATCTGTATAGCAACATGAGCTTTTCTGGATCTTCTGAAAGTGGGAGGCGACAAGTTATACGACACCTTGTCACTACTTAAGTTAACATACAGAGAGTCAGTTTATGTGGTTGTTTTTGTTGGATCGATGTATGAATGATATGGAATAAAAGCCTTTCTCTACTGCCTCTAAATGCATAAATACACAAACTGTTATTATTGGTCAGAAAAGATGGAGTGAAAGCAGCACACTAGATCAGACTCAAGTAACAGCCAAAAGTTTCCTTCTGTTTCTTCCTGCTTCTCATCATGTTTTTTCAGATCCAGAAAGCTTGCCTCTGCTGTGCCAGGCAGAGAGCTATGCAATAACCCAGGACAAGGAACAGAATAGCTTCAACCTCAGGGTGTTTTACTGAAGGATTTGAGAATGAGAGGGAAGATGACACTTTGGGAATAAGAAGAGGTAGGCAATAGAAGAGAATATTTTATGGGTGGTTTCAGTCTGTTCATTTCTGTTCATTTGCAAAATTGTGGGTCAGAAGAAAACAGGAGAAGCTGCGGTGGCTTTAAGAAGAGCTGAAGATTCGACATGCACTGTGAAGCTTTTTGTGTAGTAGTTGGTTGAAATAAAACTTAGATTTCAAAGACAGCAGGATGAGAGGGCAAATTAACAATGGAGGAGGATAAAATTTTTTTTTTGTTTGTTTTATTTTGTTTTTTTTTAATGGAGCCCTCAGTAATACAGGATCAGATGATGCTGCTGTAATAACATACTTTAGAAGCCAGTTACAGGATATCATATGGCACTACCCATATTAGAGGGGACTTTAGGAATCCTAGAGGACAGCAGTGATAGAGAAAATTCCAAGATCTTTTCAAAATGCTTTCAGGTGAATGAGAGAAGGAATTAAATATGAAATATGAACCACTGGCTCAGCACTGGGAAAAAAACCAAGAGATTTTATCAAAAGAAATAATATAGTAAAGTGAAAACTGTGTTTTCCTGAATAAAAACAGTAGAAGCAAATAAAAGGATATTATGTGTCTAATTCAAACTTGAATATGGCCACACTGGATCTCACTGTGGTAGTTTTACATTTTAGATAGGAATCACCATGAGAAAAATCACTGAATTTTCTGAAAGTCAAAATGTGAAATACAAGAACCTTATAATAAATGGAGCTGCTACTCGTAGAACATTCAGGATAGGGGTAACTGTCTTGGTTTTAAGGGTGTGCTTTGTTTAAATGTTTAGCCACAATGTGGTTCATTTAGAGAGACATTATACAAGGAGATACTGGACAATTAGGAGTAAAGGTATCTTGATTCAAAAATGAGGTACATCATGGAAGGACTATCTATCATTACAAACTTGGAAGACAGGTTTCGGCAAGTAGCTTGCATTAGTATTCAGGCACTTGTTCTGTATTTTTCATGTTTTTTACAGTGTGATCCTCTTGAAGCTCATTAAACCTTTTTCTGCAGTAGACTATCCACTCAGGCATGAATAATCTAGGGGTAAACAATATTTTTACAAAGACGCAAGTGTCTACTATAAGAAGTAATAAATTTATAAATGATTAAAAAGCAACAACAAAACACAAATGCCCTTTTAAGTGAAGCACATGCAGCTATCGCGTAAACAGTATGTGTTTTTCTTGTAAAGGGTTTATTAGAACATAACTCCAAGAACTGAGTGAAATAGATAAGTCAGCCCGATCAATGGGCTAACATTAATCAGCCCTGCATCGCCAGTTCAAAAACAAAAAAGAGGATTGATTTGCTATTGCTTTGTATTTTCTTTAATCATAAGAGACCCATACAAAGTAGGTGTAAAAATGTTGTACGGTATAAAAATGAGGACAAATTCTAACATGATAATTTTGTATACCTCTTCCAAGACTGTGTAGAGTTCCAGTTCAGCAGACCATCTAAACATATATCCCCTACTTAAAGTGCTCAAGTTCAACTGACTTGAGTGCAGCTACATAAGGGCTCTACAGGTTTAAAAGAAGTTTGAGATGGCTAAATCAGTATCTAGGCAGATGAGACACTTAACCACAGAACTGCAGTCTATGCTTCATCTGCTTAAAGGTCGGGGAGCATGGAAATGCTTTAACTTGCAAAATGCAAGCAAAAGTGTCTTTTGTGTATGTTGCGGTAGATGAAAAATGGAGGTTCAGACTTTGTTCCTTTTCCTTTCTGTGGATTTTTTAATAAAAACTTTAGAATAAAAACTGAAATAATCCCGAGAGTAAAGCCTGGAATCCAAACCCTACCTCCATCTCTAAGTCAATGCCCTAACCACAGACAACAGAGTTATATATTTTTTTCCCTCTGGTCCTGACTCCCCTCCCCAGTATGCAGGGTAGCTATAGCAATTAGGGCGCTCTCCTAGGAGACAGGAGGTGTGGGCTGGAGCTGCTTCAGATTGCCAAGGGAGTGATTTAGTTATTTTTGATTGATAGAGGATTAGACTTCTAACCTTTAATTGAAAGTATTTAGCATTTAATTGAAAGTATTAGATTTTGCTTTGTACCTGTATCTTTACTTTCTTCAGACAACTACATCAACAAAACAGGCACCTAGAGAGCCAAAAGGAAATCAAGGGTATGTGTGATTTCCCTTCCCCTCCCTGTTTCTGGAATTTAGGCACCCAGGGTTGTGGCTTGATGCTTTCTATTGTTTTTTGATCAGGAGCCCCAAATCCTATTTTGAAAATCAATGTGTTTATAAGTTCTTTCAAAGTAATTAAACAGGCGTCACTGCTTGTCTCCAGCCATGGAGGAGGAGGTGCTACTATTGTCCACAACCTGGGTAGTATCTGATGAGCGTGCTCATACAGAGCGAGGGAGAGTCAGGTGCCCAACTTAGGTGACCTAGCCCTATTTTAGACTATTCAGGATATTCCAGTTGGTTCCCAGCTGCCATTTGAGAAGGGCTTAGGTCTCCTGTGCATTTGGTGTCATCAGTAGCCTTACTGGGCACTTGTAGCACAGTGTCTGGTGCCTCAGGCTTTTTTTGATTCTTCTCTTGAATTTAGGTCCTGAGATTCTGCCTAAATATTCCTTTGGATACATACCTAAATGCTTTCTTAGACATAATCCTTCCTGTTTGATTTTGGCCAAGGAACAGTGTCTGATTCTATTTTAGTTTACGATAGTTGTAAATTGGGAAAAAAGATCATTGAGGCCAGCAGAGCTATGTTGATATACTAGACAATTCTGTGTTTTACTTTACCCTATCTGTAAATGTGGTTCTAATGCCCACTGTCTGACTCGTAGGGGTACTGAGAAAATAAAATCATTAAGGTTTATAGGATGGTTATGGTTCTCAAATGGAAGGCATTCAAAATATAAAATTATTATCTAGGAGGACCTTGACATTTCAGACATCTGCAATTCAGCTGACAGTATTTTAGCATGTCAAACGTGCAATTAATTTTGACTATCTGGGAAGTGCAGTGCAGAGAAAAATACAAAGGCTTGAAAATGCCTCTGAACAATGATAATCATTTGTACTCCATCAAAAATTCAGGCTCCAGGAATGAAATTGACTCAGGCAGACTTAAAAAGAAGAAAAATAGATTGGACTTGACTGTGAAATGCTCTAAAGAATATTATATATACACTAGTTCAATGAAAATGAGATAGTCTTTAAGTCCTCAGGGATCTACTTAATCACAAGAAAACAATGCCAAAACTGAACTCCCCCTTCAGAAAAGAAGATACAAAAATTCAGGGTAGGTGGGGAAAAAATAATGGAGCTTAAGAGTAACCTGTGTAACTGGATGGGTGAAATCTGTTCATAAACAACTTTGTTATCTTGAGCTTTCTGTCTCTAGCTTCAAAGGTGTAAGGAGTATGGAAACTGGAATTAGCATCATTGGAATTAGCTTTATTGGTAAGTTTGTGATAGAGAATGAAATGTAGTATTTGGATAGCTTACCAAACTGAACTTATATTAGAGTTTGCTTTTTTATTCTTTTATTGTCATGTGACACTAGCCAATCCTTATGATATGAAAATATACTGAAGAAAACCATAATCTGATAGCCATTATCTGTGAGCTCATGTAATAGTGCAGTAATTCTTCCTTTGGATAAGACACAAACAACATACGAAGATAACTAATGTTTCTGATTTTGCTGCTTGTTTGTATTCTGTATATTACATGGCTTTTTTTTTTTCTCATTAAAATGTGTTTTTGCAAAATATTCATAGATCTGGGGTAGCCTTGCAAAAATTCTAAAAATCTTGAAAATGCATATGAAAATATTCTGAATATTAAGAAGAAGGCTTTTTTTCAAACTAACATTGAAATTACAATGGAATGATTATGGAATTATTATACTGAGGAGTGAAGCTGAGGAAATTGGTTGTTTTTCAGCTATCAGGTCTAGGCAAGCCTGTTGCTTGAATTGGCGTTACAAGTATTGAGACATAAATCAGAGGGTATTGATCCTTACCATATTAAAAACTTGATCTGATGGCTGGAAATAAATCTATTGATTGGTATTTAGACTGTGATTTTGCTCTTATGTTTGGAACTGCTAGAAGAATAATACTGTTACCACCACAAATCACCAAATAAAGTTTATAAAGATGTGTTTGTTTCTCTGATTTTATTCAATATTAATTTACTTCATTAAACTCATTAATATAATTTACCTTCCTTTTTGTTTAGTCAATCTATTTAGTTATTAAAATGTAAATAAATTTATATTGTTGGCATGTTTTCCCTTCCGTGGAGATTCCTGGATCTGAGGATTTTTAAGACTGATGTAACCCGATGACCAACCAGATAATGATAGTCCAGAAAACCACTCTATAACTGTCCTATACAAGTAGCCTATAAATGTGTGTGCTGTGTTTTGGAAGAAAAGATGATTTGATACTCATCATTTTTTGTAGTTTTCAAAACTCCTGAGTGTCAGAGGTGGAAAGTATGGTCTGATCAAAGTAGATTCATATTAATTATCCATAATAATTTAATGTTCTTTATAACAAGTTTTTTTGCACAACTTGAAGTAGTTCAGATTGGTCAGAGATTGTGCATGGCTGATAGGGTCTTCATTATTTGTTATACTGAACAAACAGTTCAGTATTCATACTGAACCTTTTAATATTTGTTTATGGTGCAGTTAGCATGCAGAAATTAGCAAGGTTTTCTAATAGATTCAGTAACAAAGCATAAATGGTATAAAAAGTGAGAAAATATTGTTATTGGGACAATAGAATCCCATGTGTTCATTTTTCATTAAATATTTTATCTGTCAAGAAAAAATGTCAACTTTTGGAGAACTGAATTTTATAGATGTCATCTGGCTTTTCCAGTTGTTACAGGAAGGATCCATATTTTTTAATATAAATTATCACAGTATTCTCTAGAGGGAGAGAACAAGAAAAGTCTTACTTACAATAAAAGTCTTTTTATAATATCATACAAAGAATTAACTACACCTGAAAATGATTTCCAGCTATTAATGAGTCCATGTAAAATGAAATGAAAAACAAATGCATATCAAAAGTAAAAGTCAGCCTTAACTCAAGGATTTTTTATATTCACCTGACACTAGATGTAAAGTCTGGACACTGGCTTTGCTGGCCTAATATTCCCAGAAGTCAATCTCTGGACTCTGGTTTTTAGTTTTATAGAGACCATTATATATGGACACAACAATTTAAATATGATATTTGGTGTTTGATAGCTGCTAAAGTAATCTATCTCAATATAGCCAATAAGACTTAGGTCTAAAATTCTAACAAAATTCCCAACCTCCCATCGGATGCTCAAGCTGCCATCTGTAATGCATATCCAAACATTTTTGCATAAATATTCAGGAATTCAGTCTTCATAAAGACTGTGATAACAACCACATGGCTTAAGAAGAATCCACTAGTGTTTTAGACCTTTAAAATGAATAGGAAACTTTACCTCTGTTATTAGATTACACAGTAAAATATCATTTGCATACATACTTTCAAATACATACTGGATAACTGAGCAAGAACCAACTGAATGTCTTTAGGTTTATAACTAACTCAGCTATTCCAATGAACAGAAATATTGCATATAAACCCCCTGCTGTTCTTACTGAAAAGTTAAATACTGAAGATCTATTATCATGCACAAATTGAAACATAGGTAGAAGTCATTCACCACTTTCCCTTAACAAGAGTGAGCAAATATTTGAACATGCAGAGTGCATGTTGAAATTCTTTCCTTTGACCCTGAAAATGCAGAACTTTACTTTGAGTAGAATTCAGGGTGCTTGGAGAAGTAAAAATAGGACGTCTGTGATAAGGCAGACCAGGTTTCAGTTCTGGATGTCTGCCTCATTGAATTCCACTTCCTCGATACTGATTTGACAGAGAAATTGTTTTTTCTCCCTTTTCTCCAGTTCTTCTGATGTTAGAAGATTCTTCACTGCCTTTCACCTTGTATGTCTACTTAAATGTATGCAGAGTAGATATAGGAGTCCATTAATCTGTTCTAAGCATCTTATACCTGTATAAATAACTATAGACTTTGTAAATCAAGAAAGAATAAAATCATAAAAGTGGGCATGGAGCCTCAGCTCTGTTGTAATCAATGACTTTTGGCCTCGAGCTTTAGTGAGTCTAAAAGTTTACCTTGCAATCTAAATTGTCCTAATAATCAAATTTAATTCTGGGATTGTATTCTTCCAGGTGAAAATGTAAATGTCTGGCATTCTAGTTCAGCACCATAATAGAGTGAGGTCATGAGAAAATTTGGCCGTTGGGACATATGGTTTTGCTGCTGGCTTACCAGTAAGAGTAGTTTTGTTCTTTATAATTATTCTTGGGTCTCAGCCTGAATGCATGCCTATTTTTCTCATTTAGATTCTTCCAGAATCCTGTGACATGCTAGCTTGCAGGATGAGCTATAGAAATAGCTATTTCCAGAGATTATTACTGATGTTATTTGGGGCAATCTGAGTGACAACTACTATTTCTTTGCTAAGCTGCTGTGATCCATTCTCTAACAGTCAGAGCTTCTCAAGACTTGGAGTCATTCAGAAAATTCACAAAATTATTTGTTGTATAGCTACTGATGAACTTGCATTCTTAAGAATATAGCACACATTAATAAAAGACAGTTGTAATGAAGTATGTTACTGACTTTGCACTTGGTCAATTTAGATATTAATTTCTGGTTTGCTTGCAAGATAATTCTGCAGATGACCTGAAATAGCACATTGTGTCGGTGTTTGAATATTAGCTTTTCTTGTCATCCAGCAAATACAGTATGCAGTGGAATAAGGATCATGAAATATGTCACAAGGACAAAATCCAACAACTGTTGAGAATGGGATTGCAAGACTGAAATTTAGAGAGATAACCAGAAGGGGAACCAGCTAAGCAAATGTCAGTTATATTAAAAATAGGCCTTTCAGTATATGTTAAGAGCTGAGCTGTAATTTGTGGTGGCTCAGGCACATATGCAAATTTGCTACCCTTGCAATAGGACTAATATGTTCTTGCAGAGGGATGTGACAGACAGCTAGATAAATACAAAAGCTGCGCCAACTAACTCCATTGCTGAGTATCAGTCTGCATCATAGGAGCCTTAGGCTCAGCCAATAATATAGGTCCTGCATTCCTTGTGTACCCAAAACTCTCATGAAAAACACGGTTTTGAATGTGAAAAGAGTTCAATACTAGATTTTAGGTATTGTTTTCAAAATTCAAAGCATATTTCCTTTTTTTCTTTTTAATTCACATCTTTAGCTACATAGAGCTTCCCCTACTCCCTCCCCTACTCCCCCCCCCAGTAAGAAAGGAGATAAAATCTTTGTATCTTAGACCCAGGTAAGTCGGGATATTCTGGGAGAAGTCAGCTTTCCTGTTTTGTCTTAGACAAGGAAGGTTGAAAATAGGACTTAAAGTGGCTGCAATGCTAAGCATAATAGTTCCTCTAATAGTAGCTAACATCCACATACTTCTTAGGCTGTATTCTCTATTTGAGAAAGTGTAACGAATGTGCTGGTAAGAAATTTTGATACAAAAGGTAATTTTAAAATTACCTTATTTATTTTTATGCCAATAGTGACATTAACACTTAGATTGAGGGCTACTGGACACTTTCTTAGTTCTATGAAAAATACATCATTAAGAGTAAAAAGTGGTTGCAAAATTCATGGGATTTCTTTGCTACCAATTTCAAAAGGAACATCAATAAGAATGTCAGTGCCTGAAATCCTTTGTCCCCTTCAAAGAATATATATTGAATACTGAACATTTTGTAATAACAGTGATTGTGCCTGTGATGGTTCTGATGCAGCAATCCGGAAAGTAGTGGTAGGGGCATATCAAAGAAGCAAGAACAGCTTTTGATAAAACAGCAGGTTTTACTCTTGTAGACACAAATAATCGATACCCTGCAATTTCATGAACCTTTGCAGCCCAGGGACATGGATTACATAAAAATCAGTGGCAATCTTTATAGAACTATACTGTAAACTTTGTAAGTTAAATCCACAACAGGAGAAATTTAAAGCAGAAGCTAAAATTCTACTTGTCCTCCACAGAATTTACCTTGGACTGCTCTCCTCAAGGGTGCCTAAATGCTGAAGAGCATATCATAAATTTTGCTTTTGCAGGAAACCATTTTGCTTTCATGTGCTTGATTTGTAAGGTGTTTTTAAAGTCTTTTTTTTTTTTAATTATTAAAAAAAACCTCCATAATCTCACTGGTTTTGTTTCTCTCCTTTTCAAACTCTTTTTAGAACTTAAAAGTATAAAAGTTTATTGCCCAGAGGAGCTTTATCAAAGCAGTCTGAACATTTGATTCAGATTTGGCAGGGTCTCCTGTGAGTAAGACTACTCACATGAATAGAGCTAAGCATATGCCTGAGAAGTTTTCTGAAACAGAATTTAGACCTGGAAAAATATGCATGAAATACAGGTTGTTCTGAACTATAAGACCTCCTTGGGGAGGAATCAAATGATAACATCAGTAATAACTGATATTAAAATTGCAATTTCATCCCAGGTGATCTCTAAGTTATGTCATGCCTTCTTCTTACCCGGGTTGAGTCACAGACTTTCAGCATTTTCCTGAAGTCTGTAAAAAGATGCTTTTGCCTGAGGAGATAGATGTGTTAGCATTCTTGTCAGTTCTCAACCGTTGTCTCTCAGCACAGTACATCTGTCTTGTGGAGAGGAGTGTAAACGGAGGGCCGTGATCGCCCAGCGCTTCAGCAGGCTGACAGGTGACCGCCGTGGACAACAGATGTACACATTGATTTCAGCACTGCATCACTATTCTGAGTGCAGCAAAAACTAAGTACACATAAGACCTCTGACATGGAGGCATCTTTAGGCCAGAAGACAGCAGTCAAACAAAGAAGAGCAGTGAGTGAAGTACGTTTTTGTCTGTGATGTGATCTTACTATTCCAGAAGAAACCACAGAATCTTTTATAGTCACTGAAAACAGGCAAAATGTCTACTTGAAGAGTTCTATCCACAGGTGTATTTTTTCAAGTAATAATTATTTCAAAATCTGTGTCAGATGTTTGGTGGATTTTGGGTAAAACTGATATGTTTAATACTCTAAACTTGGATAGAAAACTGGAAAAATATATGTATATATACTTATGCACCTTAGAAGATGCCAGTTCTCAGTACTGCTTCCATTACCTTTCAGGAAAATTAAAAGTAAAGCTTAGTCTGACTAGAACTTAACTCTGTGGACTACTGCATATCAGAGTAAAACTGTGAGTGCTATCTATTTGTCAGTCATTGATGGTATGCAGGACTATAAAATTTATTCTTATGAGATTGGCAGTTCTTTGGGAGAGATATAGCCTAACAGTTGGACAAAAGGTGGTATAGAACCATAGCAAAGGTATTTAATATTTGCACTATTTTTTTACTATAATTTTGCTTTGTGCTTATGAAAGGAGTCTATCATTGAAATTTGAATTAAGAAGGCCTAGAAGTCTTGTACACTAGGACAGTGACTGCATTTTATACACAGGAGACTCATTCTGTTAATTTTTTTTACAACATACCTATATCTTAAAATATGCATATCTTTAACCTTGTTAAAGGATATGGTTGGTGAAAAAACTTTTTTTTTTTAAAAACAAAAGAAAGGCTTCAGATAAATTATTTTGCAACTGCAGAAATATCCAGGCCAAACTAACACAGTTTGTTGTTTGCCAGATCTATGCCTAGAAAAGTACAGATGTGTTTCAATGAAATCTACAGCTACACACATCCTGGGTAATGGCTACACACATCACTACACATTATTTAAAAAATCTCTGTTGAGTGTGAATTTCGGGAGCATCAAGTTTTGCTAAAAATAAATCCTTAGAGAGAAAATGCAACAGTTCAGAAATCTGCTATAATAGCATTTGTAAGTGAACCTTAAATTACTAACATGCAACTGGGAGAAAGAGCAATCCCTTCTTTACCCTTTTAGTTATCAGTATGGGCTGTGAGTAGTTTAATTAAAGAAGTATATTCCACAGATACTCATTACAAACATTCTTTTAGGAGACGGATATTAGGATGTCAGCTAAAATAGGAGTTTAATCCACTTCTATTAAACTTGTTTGTCTCCCCTACATCTCTAGTGTATCATTTATGGGAGGACATATATTCAAACTGAATACCTGAGGGTTTAGTTTTGCAATGCTAATTTCTTTGCCAACTGCTTGTATCTTGATACTAAACAAAAACACAGGCAAAATTGAAACAGGGTTACCATTGCTCTTCAGCACCGCAAGAAGTATTAGGCATCATCAGGCAATACCCAGTAAGTGTTTAAATCTCAGGATACTTCTTTCAATATTAGTGCCTACAACTAACATGTTACAGAATGTACATATTTAAATATTTTAGCTATTCTTTGGCCTTGATAGTTTTATCCCCAGTAGACAAAAAGATTTAGCTCCAGCTCAGAATCAAATTGTTATCGCCACCCAGAGGCTGGCTGCATCCAATTGCTGTAGGTCCCTTGCTAACCAGATGGGTATCAAAGTGTTGGTGCTCTGAGGAATGTAGCTTGTGAGACAATTAATAATAATAAGGGTTAGTCCTTGGTAGTGAATGTAATGTGCTTTAATAATTTGATCTGAGAGTGGGCTTTACAAATTATGCTGGGACAATTGATGGCACTCTTAAGTCCACTGTTTGCATGCCTCAGGTAGATAGATAGCATCATTACACTGGATTCAGCCACAAAGGTCGGCTTATAAACACCTCCCGTGAGATGCCTAAGCCTAAGGCTGTGTTGTGCTGAGTTCTGAACAGCCATCCAAAAAAAAAAACAACAACAAAAAAAAACCAGAAAAAAGTTTCCATATATCTATAACAATTTTCAGTGAGAATGGTTCTTAACCATGATGATGCGCAGTAAACTAACAGACTACTCATCATCAAGAATTGCCTGTATGAAATACAAGATGTAATTCTGGGAATATTTTTAAAATGCTAAGAACAGCCATGCATGATCTGGCCAGGAATTAGTGCACTTCAGGCCCATTTGTACAACGCATGGAATACCACCAGGCAGTCAACAGGGCCATTTGACTTCAGGGCTGTCATAACCCCCGCAGGCCTTTTCTTTTTAGATTTTGGTTAGTGGACTCTATTGACAGCAGATGCCTGATACAGTGGTGGAAATGTGCAAGAAAGCAATGTTCTCAAATGTAGTCTCTTAACCGGAGATGTAATTTTGATTTTCTTGCTTTATTGGCGTTCTGTAGTCCTTGCCTTGCAGTAGGGAAGTTTTCATAAAATGTCTACTTAATTCTTTAGGTGTCTTAGGCTCCTTGGGGATGAACTTCTTACAGTGAATCTCTGGTCCTTAACTCCAGCATTTTGGAATGGCCATTATGCTACTCAGGGCTGTATGTTAGTGTGATACTGATGGGGAGGAAAGCTCAGTTTTAGTGCAGCGTAGGACAGGTAGTGCACACAGCACTGAGATGCTAATGCTGATAGCCTCTGCAAGCCACAGGAAAATCTCTGTGAGTAAATGATTTTAATTTGCCTCAGAAACAGAAGCAGCAATGTTCTTTATCTTGAAAGATTATTAATGATTTTGAAGGTGCTCTAGAAGTTCTGCTGAACATGAATTTTGTAGGTCAAATCCTTCACAGTGTTTTTTCAGCCAAGATAAGAAATTGATTTCATGTATTAAACATAATTTAGTGGGTAAACAGACTATTTCTCTTAATCCTCTTATTCCGATACCAGTAATGTGATACACTGTTGTGTTCCGATTATACTAATTCAACAACAATCCGGTAACAGATATCTTAGTTAACTGTGAATATAAAACCTACCTTCTTTGAGTTAGTCTCTCTTAACCATATGACATTTTTATAATGTGACTGTATGAAAAATTTTCAGAGTGACTTATGATGGATAGACCTATTAGAGCACTAAAATAGTTTCATAAGAGACAAAAACTGTCTTTGAAGCTGGTGTAAGTCTTAGCTGGCTTATGCATTATAATATTCTAAAATGTTATCTTTGAAACTTAGAAAGAGCTTCTAAATATATGACAAGATGTGCAAAGCAAAAGATTCAGTGCAAATGATGTAGGTCTGGAAAACAGAAGACACTTTCCTTTCCCCCCTCATACTAGGAGTATGCCTCAGTTTAGCCTAGGGAAGTTTTCTAAAAGCAAGAATGTATTTAAAAAATAAACTCTTGAGCATTATGGCTGTGTATCATGCAAATCATTAGGCCAAAAACAGTTTCAGAGTTCTGTCTCTCCATTTTCTATTTTCAGCTTTGCTGTGCTGACATGATTCTAGTAACTTCCTCTTCACATATATATATTCTGCTACCTCAGCCTTAGAAAGTTGAAGAACGTATGCATATGCGTGTTACATACATTAGCTTGGAGAACATTTGTGATGTCTTGAATGAAGTCTTTTAGGGGCCAAAGCTCGGTGGTTTTGTTTGTGATTGTGGTTTAGGAGCTGGTATTTGGTTTAATGATCCTGTCACCATTTGTTTGCAGAAGGCTTTAAATGACTTAACTTTTGGGGGCCGGATAAAGTAGGGAAGCGGGAAAAACATGAGCTAGGAAATATTTAAATTGCAACTGCTTTCTGGAGAGGAACTGTATTAAAAAAACAAACAAACTATGGATGGAGGAAAAGGGTGAAGTGAAACAAGGTAGCCAAGGAAAACAGATCCCTGAAGTTTGTGATGTGGGGAAAGGGTAAGGGGGGGCGGAGAGGAGTTCTGGGTTCTTTTCCTTCTTTTCTGCTGCTCTCTGCGATCTCGCACTAGAGCTGCGGCACTGCCAGACTGGAGCCCGCCGCCCCGCTTCGCCCTTTGACGGGGCCGGGGCGGGCGCGGAGGCGCCGAGCGCTGCCCGGGCCGCGGACCCGCCATGGCGCCCGGCCGGGCGCGGCCCTCGCGCGGCGCCACGGGGCGCGGTAACGGCCGCGCCGGGCGGCCCTGCGCCGAGTGGGGGGGGGCGGCAGCGGGAGCCGGCGCGGCTTCATCTAGTGCCGCCGCGGTGGTCTCCGTTCAGCCCGTTTCCCCGCTCTGCCTCGCAGGACGCGGACCATGAGCTTCCTCCGGTGGCTGCCGAAACTCGCGGCGGCGGCGGGGGGCCGCGGCGGCGGCAGCACAGCCCGGCGGGGCGCGGGCAGCCCGCCGCCGCCCTGGGCCGCCGCCGCCGCCCTGGGCCGCGCCGCCTCGTGGCGGGCGGCGGCGGGGGGCTACGAGGAGGCGTTCAGGTGCTCGGTGGCCGAGCCCGAGAAGCTGTGGGGGGCGGCGGCCTCGCGCATCGCCTGGGACAAGCCCTGGAGCAAGGCCCTGGAGCGGCGCGGCGCGGGCAGCCCCTCCTGGTGAGTGACCCCCCCCCCCATGCCCATCGCCGGGGGCGGCGGGGGAGCTCGGAGCCCCGCGGCAGCGCTGGGGTTTGGGTGGGTGTGTGGGTGGGTGTGTAACACGCACCGGGTGAGGTTTCGTATTTGGGGCGCTCCGTACGCACCAGTGCTCACAAAGGACGGCTGGGGATGGGGGGGGGTTAATAATTAAACCCTCCTAAGCTTAATAATTAAAAGCAGGACGGGTGAGAGGAGAGTTCCCCTGAGCTGTAGCGGGGTCAGGGTGTGTGTGTCCCCATGTGCCCCCGTCTGACCCCCTTGGTCTGGCCCCCTTGCTTGGGAGCAGGCCATGTGAGCGTGCAAAAGCTGGCATCGAGCAGGAGCAGCACGAGCGTAAGAAACTAGAGCAACCCTGATCCTCAGAGCTGTTAAATCGCAGGAACTGTGAAAGCAGCTCTTAATTTAAAAAGCAGGTGGTTAAGGTGCAGAGGCCTTGGTCACGTAGCACGTGCTTGGGATGGATGGCTAACTGGTGCCAAGGCAGAATTAGCACCCTTGTAAATGATGGGGTAGGACATGCGGTACTTTTCCAAAGACGACTTAACCATGAAAGTTTTGTGATGATCACCATCACCTTTTCTTCACCACATTTGCATCATGATTTCAGTGTTTTCTCAAAGGCAAGCCAATAGGAAAAAAGTCAAAGCAGGCTGGGATTCATCTTCGCTGGATTGATATTCTTTGCATTTTTCATATTTTTTCTGTTTGATTTTAATTTAAAAATGTTAATCTCAAAATACAGTTAAAAATATTAATCACTGTCAAATTTGCCAGAATGAAGACATACAGAACCAGGAATGAGGAACTGACTTGTTGGTGACTGGAGATTATTGCTTAGCAGCTCCAATAGTTATGTTGTCTTAAGCTCAGTGTTAAACAGGATAAACCTCTAAGTCAGCAGGGCTGTGTAACAGTCAGAAGTCTTAGAAAGGATTGTTAAGAAGACCTGTAGTCCACTGACTTTGGTTTTTAACTTTCAATGTCATGGCACGATTTAAGAAGGGCAAGTAGGCCTGCCTGCGTAATCAAAGGCCAGGAGAACTCACTGGCCTTCCTGAACAAAATAGTGAAAAAGTTGATATAATAGTTCCTTTTTAACAGCTAAGGAAAAGGAATACAATAGGTGCCAGTGAGCTTTTTTTTTTTTTTTTTTTTAACAGAGCCTGTCAAACGTAGCTTCATTAATAGAGCAGGATAAGCTTGCTTGCTGGAACGCACATGGTTAGGTCTTTGTAAAACATTTTGACCTCTCAGATGCAAGTTATTTGTTCTCACCATGCGTGTAACTGGATACAAGTTTCACAGCCCGAAGTCAGACCAATCTACCACTGGTCTTTTCTGGCCTGAAATTATACGAGACTCAGTATTAGGTTCTAATTGTTGTTTGGATGTCTAGTATCTGTTGCTCTGTTGTGGATAATAAAACATTAAGTAATTCAAATTTGTGTAATCCTCTTTAGTGTCATAATGTGTAACACGTTATTTTCTTTCTTTTTTTATTTACGTTCATAGTAAGTGATAATGGGCTGCATGTGAAACCTATGTAGTATTCTAATGCCTCCGAAATCGGAGTTGAATGCAAGCATCCTATGTGCTAGGCAGGACAAACAGATAAATAAGCTCTTTGAGGAAGAGACAGAAAGAGAATATGAGAGGATCTTTCAGAGGAAGTGCTGAGGAGAAAATGGAAAGGACTGAACACAGAACTGAAGATAAGCCCAGACATTCAAGAAAAACATAGTTTACTGGTCTGACAGGGTGAAGATGGGGTTCTGGTTCTGAGCTTTGCCTAGGAAGCAGTTTCTGGAGATCTTAAAAATATTGTTAATAAATTCATGTATGTGCTTCTTGAGTTAGTATTAATTTTCTGTTCTCCCTTCAACCAGACAAATTAAATAATCAGATGATTTCAGGGAACTTTGGCGGGAGATTTGTATGTAGCCTGCATGGCATGGCAGGATTTCAGCCATACAAACTTTTCTACAGTTAAGGTGGAAAATAATTTTAATGCAGTTTTTTCTTGTGCCTATATGCCAGGTTTATTAAGAACCTTGAATTTCCATCTTTTTTCTTCTTAATGATTTTTGGCTTTGATCGGTTGAATGAAGACTAAAAATGTCTCTGAATACAGTTACTTTGATTTTTAAGATAGCAGATAATGTTGGAACTTAAAACATAAGTTTGGAGTATTTGACTGAAGTGAATTAAGGCATAATTATATATTGCCTTCTTCACTACTTTACTTGTTCCATTACTAGCAAGTAGGCTGTTGTCACATCCCCAAAGTACTGAAGGCAGTAAAAAAAAATCCCAAGTCATAGATGGTAGATGTTTATTCCTTGAGGAAAAAAGAATTGCCAAAAGGATAGTTAGTTTGGCAGAATATTAGTTTAAAATGCTGGTATGCAGATAGTTGTTTTGATATAATAGCTACTTTTAAATTCTACTATGATTATGGCAGGAAGACCTGTGCTATTTTCTTCCACAGTAGCATTAGTGAGCAGTGAAAGAGCTCCTTGAAAAGAGCGCTGCTGAACTGAATCCAGTTTCTCTTATGTGTTATAGTTGCTATTGTTTACTCTTTTTTTTAATTTCTGTTTTCCTGTACTCTGTTTGTTGAATATTACTGATTTTTTTGATTTCTCAGCATTAGGAACATACCATGAAGAAATAATCCTTAGACTTGGATTCAGTTCATAAGCCTTATTGAGATAAATATTTGGTTAGCAACAGATTAGCATTTTAAAGCCCTGCTTATTATGGCAGGATTTACTGGCGGCTCTTATAAACATCCTGCTGATCCACCTCTGATCTTTCTACAGTCTGCTGGAATATTTTTCTTTCAGTTCTAGACTGAAAGCCTCTGTTTTAAACAGGAGCATATTCTTAGCGCCTTATTCCTGGTTTCAGTGCTATTACTTTTTTTTTTTTTTCCTTTTCCCCCAACTAGGGCTTATTCAAGCAATTGTGGTTCCTTACAGGTATTCATCTCTTTGGGAGTCACTGAATCAACAGAAATTTGCAGAAACACAGGACAGCTTTTCAGAGCCAGACGGCTTTTATTTTCACTCAGAATGCAGTATTTTAGCATTTCCTTGTATTACAGTGGGAAAGCAGAGGTCTTGCAATCCTAGTCATAGTAGGTGCATCACTGCTTTCTCTGATCCTTTACCAGCCACCATTCCATCTCTGTCCCAGAACTGGGCAGCAGAGCTCTTATCACAGTGTCCAAATGTCTTTGGGTTTGCTTTCAATCTGCAGTCACATATTTTTCATACACTTTTTGGCATGCAGTCATTAAAAATTTACATGGTAGTATTGATCTTCCTATATATCATTGGGAGAACACAAGGTGTGGTAAAGCTCATTTGTATTTTGAATGTTCTTAAGAATTTATGCACAGTAACCCAGATATTGCCATCTCCTATTGCCTCATTTATATTATTCCAGTATGTTCTGATATAAAAATCAATGGATGTCCTGGATCCTACACAGCTTTTAGGAGAGTAATACAGAATTTCTCAATAGTAGATGAAACAACTCACAGTCCTTTATTGTTCATATAGTTGTTCTTTTGCAGGAAAGGGTTTGTAATACAGAATATGCTTGTTACTTTTCTTGTCCCCCATCTTCTCCTTATGAATGGCATTATAGAGGATTTACAATAAAAGACTGATGTACCCTGAACATCCTAACTGGTTTAGTTTAATAGTTGCCATTCTATGACCATAGAGACTATCCTATAGTATCTTTGTGTATGGATATATGAATAATATATTGAATTTCATAATTTAGAGTGGTCCTTTACTAGGCAGGAAGGGGGAAGAAGGAAATATTCCTTCTTGCTAGTAGTGGGTCACTTTAAGCCATCTGTTCTTGTTTCTAGTTGCATTAGAACAATACATTAGCACTGTGAGCACCCCACAGAGTTTTGGAAAATCTCAGCTGTTTTTATTTTCCTTGGGTGTTGCTGTGTATTGCTCAGGTAGAGTGCGGATAGAGGGATATGTGTGCAGATAGAGGGAAAAACACACGCAAAGGAGGCCACCACTTCGAGGAGTAAGCTTTAATTTTTAGATTATGTCATCTCTGAGTTAACAGGATCTTCTTTGTATCTGGTGCCTTCTGTATTTTCTTGAGGATTATGTTACACCAGAATTTTCTCTTTTTGTGGAAAACTACAATAAAAATGAGTACCAAGTGTGTGAAATACTTTTTTAATTAAAAGATGAGCATTTTCTGTAAATGTCTGGTTGTTGAAGAGACTATGACTCACACTACAGGGAATTTTGCAACACTGATATAAAACATGCTAATGTCAAATGTGTTATGAAAGTCAGACAAATTTATAAGATTTTATAGCGGTTGGAGTTGGTTTCATTTTGATGCAGATGCTTGCCTGTTTAACTGTTATTGCCAAGAAATGAATAAGAACATTCTGAGTTCTGAACCTGTTCTTCCTAAAAGTGATATGTGTGCGTGCCAATAGAAAGTAGTCTAATAATGTATTTTCTTTATGTGAAATTATTTTATGTGAACATATATTTTGTTCACTGAAATCTTAATTTTAAAAATTAGAATGATTGATGCAAAATACATTAAATCAAGACTAAGTTTAGCAGGTTCTTAGTCAAGTCAATTAAGCTGCAGTATTTTACTAGTTTCGTTAATAGGCTTATTTAGCTTTTTTGAGAAAATTTTTAGGCTATAGAACAAAAAAATGACTTTCTGAACTGAGTATAATGTTTTATGAACTATACTTCAATTGAATGCTATCATTATTTATGAAAACTAGTTTTTCTAGTTTGGAAAGCTGTCTGTTATATAACACATCCAACTTCTTTTTTAGGTTTGTAGATGGAGAGCTGAATATGTGTTACAATGCTGTGGATCGTCATGTTGAGAATGGACAAGGAGAACACATTGCCATTATTTATGACAGTCCTGTAACAAATACCAAAGAGAAAATAACATATAAGGAACTTCTTGAACAGGTATGTTTGAAAATAACCCTGTTACTGGAAATAGATGGGATATACTGCACAGCAGGTAGATACTAGGTAAGATACTATCTGCCTTGCTAGTTTATTCTTTTTACTGTACTCAGTATTGATTTATAAACTTCACTGCTTGTACCCAATATAAGTGCATTGAAGACATTTTGATATTCCTCAGACTTTTTCTTCTGCAGTTTAATAAGAATAATTTTGTCTGCTTTGTAAAATTTTGAACTTTTCTCTCTTTGATTTCTTTTTTTAACATTTCTTATTTCGTATTTAAAAGTAAAAGCAAAATATTAATCAAATTACTTGACAGTAAGGTGCTACAATGAGCAACAATACTATTCTGATAGGAATAAAAGTGTACACCTTGGCTATTCCTGCACACTAAACGAGTGTAAGAAGAACTGAAAAGTTAAAGGAAGGAGCTCCAAGAAGACCTGGGTCTCCTGCCCCATCGTACGGTGCTCATGGCCTGCCCTGGTTTTCTGTCTTGAAATTTCTGTGGGTGTTGGCTTCCCGTTCTAAAAAGGTTCAAGTGCATCTAGCAGCTAGATTGTTTGGGGTCGATGATATTAGTGTGTTTTGAGTGCTAAGCATATTGGTGTGTCTGTTAAGCATAGCGTATGTTTCTAGCATAACTTAGATACTTACAGGATTTTATAGTTGGTGCTCTGCACTTTATGGTTCATTTATTTTCAGTAATTTGATCGTATAGTTGACTTTGGCTTTAGTTTTACTTTTTTGCCCTGTACTGTTTGGCAATAAAACTGAACTGGTATTGCAGTTCGAGACCAAATGGTGCTGTGGAAAATAAATAGACTCAGATATCGAAACACTTTAATCCCCGATACATGCAATTTTACGAAAGGCGACTTCCCTGCCTTTCAGGAGGAAGGATGTGCTCCAGAAGAGAAGCGGGGCGAGTCTGCGTCACGGTTGCTGCCGTGCGGCCCCAGGGCCGTGGGTCCCCTCGGTGCCCTCCCAGCTCTCCCACAGTGACCCTGGACACTGTCAGGCACAGGTTGGGGTGGGGAAAACCCGGTTCTGCATCGGCCCGTTCAGATTCGCTTGGCACCTGAACCTGGGCTGTTGCCGCTGTGGGTGCCTGCAGTCGGCCCCACGCAACGGTTCTCCACGCTTGCGCAACTTTGCAGCCGTCACCTGGGGTGTTCACGCTCAGGCTGCTCCTCTGCTCTCATAACTGAGCTGCTCCCTTATCCTACGGGGTTAACTGAAATGCATATGCTAACACTTGTCAGCCAGGTCTGACCCATGCCAGCTGCCACAACTGGTAATTAAATTGGGCTTCCTATTCAAATGCTGTGTTTTATCTTTGGTCAGATGGCTTTTTTTCCCAGTTACCTATAGCAGTTCCTCTGTACACTGAGTACAAAGAAAAATTGGACTCAAACTCATATTCTGCTTTAATGTATTTCAGTGTGCAAGATGCATTAGAGTGAATGGAACACACTCACTGTGTTTCAAATGTATACATAGTGTCTGGAGTAATGTGAAAATGTTTAAAAATATGCAATGGGATTCACAATACAGTAGTTCAGTGTGTGAGGTTTTCTTTCACTGTTGTAAGAAAAGAGAAATCAACAGGTACAAACACTGCTATATTTCTGCTGTGCTCTTTTAACAAAATATAGAAAAAGTATAGAAAAAATTTACCCCTCACCCCTTTTTTGTGAACTTACCAAGTCCAAAAAAGAGCTTAAAAGGTTCGCTACGATATGGCATGCTGGAGCTAGAACAGCTGAAGTACTTAAGTGCTTTAAGAAACTAATAAGCTCTCAAAGTGCCCAGATAATCATTTAATTATACACACACACACACACACGCACACGTATTTATAAGATACATATTTGTTTTATTTTAAAGACGTAATACATCATTTTATGTAAATTATCTTCAGTGGACTCGCTCTGCAGAAATTTTCTCTAAAAAGGATTTTGAAATGCATCTCTCATTTCACTATTTAAATTTCAAGTTGCTATAAAGTCTCATAAGTTTGTGGCTGTGTGTTATCTCCAAATGTATTAAATGCTTTGGGGTATGGAAGATTTATACATAATGAGAAAGTGTGTGCTAGTTGACTTAAATGTTCTTTTCCCCACATTTTCTCTTACTCCAGCAAACCAAACCAACTGGGAGAATTGGTTTAATTTGTCTGTGGATATTTAGCAAAATTCATTTGGAAGTCATTATAATCTTGCTGGTAGCTGAGTCCTATCTAAGTGTTGCTTTTGAATTCTGTACAGTTCGTTATTTTCTTTAATCAAAAGGGAATATGATTGTGAAAGGCAGGAGGTGAGATCAGTATTGGTCTGTGGAGGCTTTCTAGTTTACTCTTGTGGAATAAATTTAATTTAGTTTATCTCATAACTATTAGAGACCAGATAGCAAATCTCTTTGTGAAGATGTTTGTTGAAAATAGGAAAGATGTAGGCTGCTATATTTTGTCATAGGTCTTGTAGGGATTGAGGGACATTTTGGAAAAGGTCCACCAAACTGTTATGAAGTGTGCATTATGATGTTTGACTCACAGCACTCAAGTCATTGCTTGTCACTGTGTTCTCAGTCTGCTCAGTATAAGCTAAAAGTACTGTATACTATAGTTTTGAAATATCCTTTCCATGTTTTGCATGTTTCTTTTTAGATTAGTGACTGTGTAGATCAGACATGACTGAAAGTTGATGAATAGGTTCAGTAGTACTCTGGAGGCTGTTAGGAAGCATCTTGCCATCTTTGCTGAGTTTGTTTCCCATTTTGGAATGGCCTGACATTTGTGTGCAGACTGTACTTTGGACTGTCCACATCTAATGAATGTTTAGTAGTCTGTCTGGCCAATAGACTGGTATTTCACAGAATCACAGAATCACAGAATCACTGAGGTTGGAAGGGACCTCTGGAGATCATCTAGTCCAACCCCCCTGCTCAAGATGGGTCACCTAGAGCACATTGCACAGGATCGCGTCCAGGAGAGTTTTGAATATCTCCAGAGAAGGAGACTCCACAACCTCTCTGGGCAACCTGTTCCAGTGCTCTGTCACCCTCACAGCGAAGAAGTTTTTCCTCATGTTCAGATGGAAGCGTCTGTGTTTCAGTTTGTGCCCGTTGCCTCGTGTCCTGTCGCTCAGCACCACTGAAAAGAGTCTGGTCCCATCCTCTTGACACCCTCCCTTCAGATACTTGTACACACTGATAAGATCTCCTCTCAGCCTTCTCTTCTCCAGGCTAAACAGGCCCAGCTCTCTCAGCCTTTCCTCATAAGAGAGATGTTCCAGTCCCCTAATCATCTTTGCAGCCCTTCGCTGGACTTGCTCCAGTAGTGCCACATCCCTCTTGTACTGGGGAGCCCAGAACTGGACGCAGTACTCCAGATGTGGCCTCACCAGGGCTGAGTAGAGGGGGAGGATCACCTCCCTCGACCTGCTGGCAACGCTCTTCCTGATGCAGCCCAGGATACCATTGGCCTTCTTGGCCACAAGGGCACATTGCTGCCTCATGGTCAACTTGGTGTCCACCAGCACTCCCAGGTCCTTCTCTGCAGAGCTGCTTTCCAGCAGGTCAACCCCCAACCTGTACTGGTGCATGGAGTTATTCCTCCCCAGGTGCAGGACCCTGCACTTGCCTTTGCTGAACTTCATGAGGTTCCTCTCCGCCCACTTCTCCAGCCCGTCCAGGTCTCTCTGAATGGCAGCACAGCCCTCTGGTGTATCAGCCACTCCTCCCAGTTTTGTATCGTCAGCAAACTTGCTGAGGGTGCACTCTGTCCCTTCATCCAGGTCATTGATGAAGAAGTTGAACAAGACTGGACCCAGGACTGACCCCTGGGGGACACCGCTAGCTACAGGCCTCCAACTAGACTCTGCACCACTGATCACAACTCTCTGAGCTCTGCCATTCAGCCAGTTCTCAATCCACCTCACTGTCCACTCATCCAGCCCACACTTCCTGAGCTTGTCTATGAGGATGTTATGGGAGACAGTGTCAAAAGCCTTGCTGAAGTCTAGGTAGACAACATCCACTGCTCTCCCCTCATCTACCCAGCCAGTCATTCCATCCTAGAAGGCTATCAGATTGGTTAAGCATGATTTCCCCTTGGTGAAGCCATGCTGACTACTCCTGATCACCTTCTTTCCCTCCACATGCTTGGAGATGGCCTCCAGGATGAGCTGCTCCATCACCTTTCCAGGGATGGAGGTGAGGCTGACTGGCCTGTAGTTCCCTGGGTCCTTCTTCTTGCCCTTTTTGAAGACTGGGGTGACACTGGCTTTCTTCCAGTCTTCAGGCACCTCTCCTGTTCTCCATGACCTTTCAAAGATGATGGAGGGTGGCTTAGCAATGACATCCGCCAGCTCCCTCAGCACTCGTGGGTGCATCCCATCAGGGCCCATGGATTTGTGGGTGTCAAGTTTGCTTAAATGATCTCTAACCCACTCCTCCTCCACCAAGGGAAAGTCTTCCTTTCTCCAGACTTTCTCTCTTGCCTCCAGGGTCTGGGGTTCCTGAGGGCTGGCCTGAGCAGTAAAGACTGAAGCAAAGAAGGCATTCAGTAACTCTGCCTTCTCTGCATCCTTTGTCACCAGGGCACCCACCCCATTCAGCAAAGGGCCCACATTTTCCCTAGTCTTCCTCTTGCTGCTGATGTATTTGAAGAAGCCCTTCTTGTTGTCCTTGACATCTCTCGCCAGATTTAATTCCAAACGGGCCTTAGCCTTCCTCGTCGCATCCCTGCATACTCTGACAACGTTCCTATATTCCTCCCAAGTGGCCTGTCCCCCTTTCCACTTTCTGTAGACTTCCTTCTCCTGGTTGAGTTTTGCCAGGAGCTCCTTGCTCATCCATGCAGGTCTCCTACCTCCTTTGCTTGGCTTCCTACTCATAGGGATGCACCGCTCTTGAGCCTGGAGGAAGTGATGTTTGAATATTAACCAGCTCTCTTGGACCCCCCTTCCTTCTAGGGCCCTAACCCATGGGATTCCTCCAAGTAGGTCCCTGAAGAGGCCAAAGTTTGCTCTCCTGAAGTCTAGGGTTGCGATCCTACTTAGTGCCCTGCTGCCTCCTTGCAGGATCCTGAACTCCACCATCTCATGGTCACTGCAGCCAAGGCTGCCCCTGACCTTCACATCTTCCACCAGGCCTTCTTTGTTTGTTAGTACGAGGTCCAGCAGCACACCTCTCCTTGTTGGCTCAATTTCAATGAGGATGTCTGATCAGAGAGGCTGTCCATTCAAAACGTCTCTACAAGAGATGAGCATTTGAAGTGGTGGAATTGTTTTTGGCTTTTACAAGAGGAGTTTATGGATGGAATTGGTAGAAGTTACATAGGATGAATGTGGGGCACCAGATGGGGAGACGCAGAATTTTGTAGCAGGTTGACTCATTTGTTTCAGGATCAAGGTAGTGGAAAAAAAAAGACATAGGTACTTGGCTGAACATAATACAGCTCCTTAGGGAGGGTGAGATAGCTTGAACTATGTACTCAGGAAGTCTGTTATTTTTAAGTTATCCTATCCTTTTTACATTGTCCTGTACTCCTTCACCAACTAAAAAGAAACCAGTATGTTTTCAGAAACTATGCAAAGCTTATCTGTGTATATGTATTTCTTTACATCTTCTGCAGGGCTCCTGCAACTGAAGTTGGAACAAAAAACCAACAGTCTTTCATTTTCATTGATATTCTGGAAAAAAATAAACTGCTTGCAAGAAGTGAGTAGAAGTTTGAGTTAGTACAGGAGTGGCTGCTAGAGTAATAAATGTATTTCTTGTAACATATCAAAAGCTTCTAAGATAAGAATAGCGTTTGGATGCTTAGGCTTTGTGGTCTTGGGAAATTCACTAGTTGGTGATACTTGATCAGATTTTAACACACAGAAACTTTAACAAAACTGTAAATTGTTCTCTTTGGCCATTCAAAGATGTTGAGTTACTACATAAGGTCTGGTTTCCTGAAAATACTGTGCTTTTTGTTTATATCCCTTTTTCAGTGTGTAATTTTGTGCTGTAAATTATATTTACTAGATTTGCAGTGGTGGATTACACTTTGAAAACACATCTGTTGTGGAAATCAAATCACTCCAGCACTTTGATCTGTGATGGAAAAAACAATGAGCTAATTTAAAACAAGAAGGAAGCTTTCTGTGGCTGGATGAGCAGTTGTTTATCATTTAGTTTGTTTTTTCCATTTTATGTTATTGCATTTATAGTGCAAAATGCATGTTACTTCTTACAAACATGGTAGAGACATGTTTTCTTAGTTAACAAGCAGATAAAGATCAGGTGCAGGACAATAACCAAGGAGTGGGTGTTGTGATAGTGAGAGAGGAAGGTGAACTGTAGATGGAATTAGCTTTTATGATAGTAAGAAAGATGTCGTAAGCTAAAAAAGATTTAGAGGCAGTAAACCTCTAAAAAAGAAGGTAAGAAGGAAAAGCCATGAGGTCAAATTATCCTTATGTGGGTCAGTGTTTAGAAAGCTGAGTTTTGTGTAGTCAAGAGTGAATTAGTAGAAAAAACGGAGAAGGATGAGTAGAAGAAATGGAAGCTGTTATCTGCAGCAGTGTTTTCTGTAGGTGGTGTCTAGGAGGATATGGAATGGGGACTGGAAGCCCATTGGTAAAATTTTTTAGTTTTGGTGAAAATAATGAAAAATAAAAGTATCTTTGGAGGAGAGTTGGTGAGAGTCTGGTTGTAAAAAGAGTAACTGAGGAAAACATGGAATATTTTTATTTGGTGGAGCCAAAGGTTGAAAAAGAATAAAATGTAGGCAAGATTAGTAGTAAAGAAAAACAAAAAATTTTGAATAATATTAGATCTGAACCAAGAAGCATTTTCCCAAGATTAAGCTGCTGAGTTTAGAAATAGGGAAGTTACCAAATTGCATCCAGTCTAAAGACCTGGGAAAGAAAGAGAAGGATTTGCAAGTAATTAGACAATATCTCTTTTTATGGCTTATTATGGAGACTGGAGAGATGGAGTCATAATAACATTAGCATTTATGGCTTCATTCTGCATCTGAAAATGAGTATCTCTGCGTAAATTATTTTTGGCAACTTATGGTTGGTACGCTATCATTCGGCTTTTAAATTCAAAGGGAAGCTGTATTAGTTGTCTTAGTGAGGAATTATGTGTTTGCTAGAAAGCAGATCCTCACATGTATGAAGCTTAGAAGGTAACGTCTGTAGAAGTAGCACAGTTACACTTCTCTCAAGTTATTCAGAGTGTATAACCCCATCTCCAACTTTGTTTATTTTTAACCCATGTAAGAAACTCTCTTTACTACAGTATTTTTTTCCCGTTTTAGTAAGAGAGGCATGCTGTGACAGCTGCTGCCACTGTTGGTTACCAGTGCTGCTTTTATCTGTGACAAATGTCTTGTGAAATCCTGAGCCCCTGGTTATACTGAGAGCGCTTGTACAAGCTGTGCCAGCACAGCTCTTTTGGCAATGCCATTTCTTCATGTGCTCATATCTGTCTATTCAATAAGTCTCATCCATCAGTACAAGAACTAATGCTTTAATACTGACATATCCTGTGCATTATATTCAAATACAAAATAAATTGTAAAATCTTATTTTTCAAGAATAAGATTTACATAAATGCTATGAAAGGCAGGCCTTGACTAGTAAGGCCAGGGCAATGTAATTAATCATGCTTGCATTGTAGACTCTAATTTTGTTTTGTGCATGCACTGAGTTCTTTAAAAAAGTCAGATTCTCCCCCTAAACTCTTTTCTCCCTGTTCTCTCTTGCGTTCTTGTGAAAATCTCATTCATTGTGACTGAATATCCGTTTCTGCTGTCAGCAGCCTGAACTAAATTAAACTAAATTAAGCAGTAGGAAAATAAACACCAAGAAAACTATTTTATGTTTTTATTGGGTTTTAGCATTGCACAGCTTTTCAGATCTGAGATCTAGAATGATGCTGCAATTTTAAAGCTAAGCATCACTAAACTCTATAAGTAATTGAGAGAAGGACTGGAAGCTTGTGGATGTTTAGTGCCCAACCTGTGGGGAACTTTTTTGTTTTTGTTTTGGTAGAACTGGAATAGAAGGGTTGCAGGGCAATCAGCTTATTCTTATGTTAAAATTTAAGTCTCCTGTAGTTAGATAAAACATACATTATAGAGAAATATGGATTAAGTATAGTAATTAATCTAATAGTGCTGAGAATCACTGACTTTAAAAGGTGCCAAAAGAAATGAAGACATGAGTTGGATTATCTTTGAAGCTTTTCCATAGGTTTTAGAGAAGCTGTTGTGGTAAGCGCCGTGCCACTAGTTGGAAGAGAAACTAACACACAGAACTGGAAATGAACAGAGCAAACTGAGATTTTCAGCAGCTCTCTATTGATGTACAGAATGGGAAGGTCAGTTCTTTTTGGTCTTTGTACAACAGCACTGTCTTCACAATTAGAAAGTCTTGAGACTGTTCCAGTTAGTTATAATGAAGTTTTATGTGGTGCGTAAAACTGCATTATAAATTCATTAATTAAATGCTGTTACAGATGGAGTCCTGCAAATGCAAAGAGTAGGGCTTTGACAAATTTAAGACATGATAGTCTTCGAAAATGTATTAATTGGATTTTTTCTTTACTGGTGCTTTTTATAGGTATGTAAGTAAGAATTATGATGTTGAATTGATGCCAGTGAAATGGGGATGTAGGTGTAAGCTTTGTGCATGCCTCAGGAGATACTCTAAGTCCATTAGTGAGATGCCAGGAAAAGATAAGGGAGATACAATTCTATTAGAAATATTATTGAATTTGTGTAGTATTAGGGAAGTATAAAGATACCCAGAAGAAATAGGGAGCTGTGACTTCTGTTCATTTAAAAACAGACTTTCTGGGTGTATTGGAAAATAACAGCATTTTCCAGTTTAGTGCAAAGGTTGCTAGATAGGTAAAACAAACCCTCGGTTTATGTAACTGGGTTATTTTCTCTAGGATGCTTCACTTACTAAAAATATCTCAAGAATTTGAGAGTCCTGTTATCAGCAGTTGTTGACTCTTGATAGATCTTGTGCAAAAAAGCGATACGATTCTTCTCTGTGGTTCTTTTCAATAACAATGCACAGTTAACATGTTGAATTCAGTGCCATGACAAATAATTTCTGAGTGCAGTAACTTGAGAGGATTATTTAAAACCAACCTTCCCACACTCTTGGGTGAGGAAGAAGGGCTTCAGATTGTAAACGATGGACTGGGATGTAGTTTCTTCTGTAGGAAGGTTTTTCCATAATTACCCACCTTAAAAGCATCTTCTTCTGAAATACCTGTATTAGCCACTGTCAGATTGTACTTATGTGTGTATCTGTTTTGCTCTGCTCTTACCTCCTGTGTATGACTGAGGAATCATCCAGATTGTTTAAAACCACAATAAACCATAAATGACAACACTCTGCACCAAACTGGAAGTTTTCATGGCTTTTAACAGTTTAATAAAATGTCACTGCTCACTCTTTTTTCCTTTTAAAAAGGATGATTGCTTGGGCAAAGTAAACCTGCTTGAGGATGTTCCACAGTCTTCCAAAGAGCTGCAGATGGAGACAGTGCTTTATTATATATTACGTGGCCCAAATACTCCCTAGCTGTCAGGAGGATGAGGGAAAGGACACAAGGAAAATCGCAGATACCTTTGTATTGGGTTATTGCCTTTGGTGACATTAGACTCTCCAGATTGGGGAGGTTAAGTGCAGACAAGTAATTGGTGTGCATGCATGAAAGAAATGTGGTTCCTGCCTGCAGCATATATTCTGCTTTAAGTACAACCTATCCTTGATAGGTTTCAATAAAAATCGCTTCAGTACCTGTGGATCTCTTCACTGTCTCCCTCCTACTTAAAGAATATTTATTATTTTGCAGCCAAGTACTGAAGTTATGTTGCTTATATACAGGCACTGGAAAAGGCTTCTATTACAAAATTACTAATTATAATCTTTAAATGATCCCTTCTCCTTCACCAGGCAAATGCTGCCTTTTTTATCATTAATAATAATCCTTGTCCTTCATTGTGTTTAACTTCTTATTGTTTACTATCCACACCTGTACTGAATATAGAATTACTCACTAAATACTATTTTAGTTGCCTCTGGTCTTCCTGTCAACATACTGCTTGAGAGTCTCCCAAGCATCAAAGATAAAGTTTAGTCTCCTCAGTTTTTGGAGGGTAAAGTGATGCTATCTCTGTGTTACAATTAGTTTGCAGAGTTTTCATGTTTTCATAACAGGAAATAAACGACAGACATTTACCTTTGGAAGCAGTGTTATTATCTTTATTTACAATGACTTGCATCAATCGTATCTAGAAATGGCTGTAAATACCAGTGGTATGGCTATAAATTCTGGTTGCAAACATGTACAAGTCTTGCTGATTTGTGATTCTTTGATGCATGTCAGATTTTCATAGAGTATTGATAGGCATTAAGAGGTCTGCGTTTAAAGATTTTCTTCTGTTTATAGGAGGTGTATTGCAAACAATTCAAACACATACCTTGATTTCTGTTGAGTTTGGAGCTTGGTATGGTGATGACTTTGCCTTATAAACATTCTCTCTGTCTTGCGGCTGAGAATAACAGCAGGAATCAATTCAGTGATCATAAGAAATGGAAGCTATGTTGTTATCCTCTGATGCAAGCATGCATGCTTGGGGCTCCTATATTTCTGTTTTCTTAAATCCAAGGGCAGAAGTATAGAAATATGCATAGTTTGATTGTGGATGAGCTGTGTATTTAATGGAAACACAGGTCAGATGCATATGGAGCTTCTGGATGTTACTGGGTCGGGTAGCAGTAGGTCTGGACATGTGGTCCCACTGAAGAGAGCAGCAGTCGGGTAATGCCATTTTTTTCTTCTTCAGTACACGTATCTGATAGGGTTTTAAGGTTTTGAGTTGTGATTGCCCCAACTTTTTTTGAATATGAGCATACCAGAAAGCACTTAATGCTTACTAATCTCTGAAAGTAGCAGTAATATTTGAATGTGAAATACTAAACTAGAACAAGATCTACCCTTCCAGCTCATGTATCCTTGAAAAAGAGGGTCCTTCCCTCTGGTCCTGCTGGTACAGGATGTTTTATTGGCCTTCTAGGCTACTTTGATTGCTTGCGTTATTTACTGGGTCACTGACAACATGTCTTATTTCTTCTGAAGCTTGGAAGTGGGTTTTCTCCAAGCTACAAGCAACACTGATGCTACTCACAGAAGTATGTATGTTTTCCTATGTCTCCAGTCTGCACTAATGTTAATGATGGTACCCCAAGAAAATAGCCTTTCACAGCAGTAAACTGTACTTAAAACCTTATCTATGTGGTATAATGAGTAAATAAGGAATAATGCAAAACAGGTAAGATGTAAGGAATTCATATACAAGTGGATACATGTTACATAATAATGAAAGAAATTAGAATCTTTACATTTCTTACATTTATCTTATTATTTTCTAATGAATGGCAGCCTATTAAGGAAAAATGTTTTACTATTACAGGTAAGAAGAGTTTCCCTGTAAGACTGAGCAACTCCTGTTTTCTGAACTTAGGTTTAGACAGAAGTTCTAATCTTCAGATATCCTAAGAACTTCACAGAAAATTTATTTTTTTAATCTTATTACTAATATAAAACTGTAGCAAGTAGACACTTCTGATTTTGTTACTTCTGGTCAGACTGTAACCATGCTGGTAGAAAACTCCAGCTTATGACTTGCTGGGATGTTTCTAATTCTGCCCAATTTCCTATTAGTATACTAGTCTACTCTTTAGTCTGCAGTTTTTCCTATTAACCAATTAGTCAATATTTTATACACTCTTATGTATGGTTTTATCTCTATTGATTATACTTCTCTACTCATCAATTTCTATTTGAAAAGTTTAAAAGAAGTGGGCAGGTTTAGGTCCTAACTGAGTGTTACCTAACTGTAGGCATCTGGAACTCCAAAAAAACCTCCAACAGCTCAATTCATTCAGTTGCTTTTGGGGAATTAGTAATTTGCTTTTTCTTCAGCAGATACCATATTTCTGTTCTGCAGCAGGCAGGTCAGGGCAAGTGGACAGTCCTTGTCTCAGTCTCCCACATTCACTTTCTAACAGAACTTGGTATGTGGTAAATTATCCATCATGGTGTATTATTGAAATATTCTGTACTACTTTTGCAGTAGTATACTATATACTGTTGAGATAAATATTTTTCTAATGGCTATACAAATTACTGACTCTGTTCTTGGTCTGTCACACTTCTAGAATGCCAGTCCTTTGCTGCCATGTCTGTCTTCAGACCTCTATGTACCAAAAATAAAAATCTGCAATGAGAGGGAAAAAAATGATTTCTTAAATATATGTGCACCTTAAATGTACTCCTCTGAATTTGTATTAGCATTTGGTTCAGGGTGTAAGATTTATTGTCTTAGGTATTGAGAAGTTTACAACCATGCAGTACAGGAAACTGGAAAACTTACCTTGTGCGTAGCTTTATGTTTCAAATTTAGTTAATTAGGACAGAATTTGCGCTATGAAATGCTCTCTTTATGTAATTTTTTAAAAAGTTAAAACTGGGAAATATAAGCACTTATCTGCAAAAAAGAGTGAATGGTTAAAGTGTCATTGAAAATTTGCAAAATATTGCTATTGCTTTTTTGTTATAATGTGTAAAACAATTAGTTTTAGTCTATTTTCACTTTACAAGAAAATATGTACTGTAGTGTTTTTTTACAAAAAGGAAATTGTCCTAAATTTATTGAACTTGGATTGCATCATTCATCATCTTTGTTTCTTACTGGCTTGTCTCTTTAATGTCTTGGTTCTGTTAATTGTGTAAAAATTGTTTTTATGGGGCAAAGCTTTTAATATGTTCTGAACTTTTTGTCAGTACAGGTCTCTAAGTTAGCTGATGTCATGGTCAAACATGGTGTGAAGAAAGGAGATCGTGTGGTCATCTACATGCCCATGATTCCACAGACAGTGTACTGTATGCTGGCTTGTGCAAGAATAGGAGCTGTCCATAGCCTTATTTTTGGTGGATTTGCATCTAAAGAGCTTTCTGTTCGCATTGATCATGCAAAGGTAATAAATATTTGAAACAAAAGCCATTGCAATAGTTATTCATATAAACAAATGTCAAAAAACATTTTTTCCAGTGAGGATAATATTTCTCTTTATGTGGCAAGCAGTCCCAATTTGCTGATAATGCCTAATGTCAAAATGTGAACAAAGTGCTATTTTTGTGCTGAGAGTAGTATTTTTGTAGCACATGTTGAGATACAATTTTTGAGCTTTTTAAAAAGCATGACTTTATCGTGCTGCCCTCTGTTTAGAGCATACTGTCTTTTCCTGTTTGTCAACCATTTGCTACAAAGCATCACCTTAAAATTAGCTTTTCACTCAGCATTTTCCTCAAGAGTATGAAAATCTACATGCTGTCAACCCTAAGACTTCATGTGTTTACTTTATGTTTATACATATTAAGTAGTAAGTTATTCAGCTATAGATCTACTTCATCTAACTCATACATGAATCAAAGCAGCTAGTGAACCAACTGAGTTAAATAAGTAGCACTGTAGAGAACATTGGGAATAGGTATGTGGTTTTAAAAGCTTCCAGGTTAAGTGTGTTTGTGAAGCGTTATTTAAATCTTTGAAATAATGTTACTTTAATAATCTACTTAATAACTTAAATGTGCATATTAGTAACCTGTGTATGCATTAGTTTCAAATAAACTTTTACCATGCTCCTACTGGAGGTTTCTGTTCTTACTTGTTTCCTATCAAGGCAACAGTTTCCAATCAACAAGGCAAAAGTTTTTGTCATCTTGGTCAGTCACCTGTATCATTCAGGCCATCTGTGGTAGCAGCTATCACCGAATCACCTTGGTTAGGCATATAAGCCAAAAGCATTACACAGAGTGAAGTCTGCAGGGTTTGTGGAAATTTCACTTAGATTTTTGCATATGGAAGTGCTCTTTAAATTCCCAAGACTTGAATTTGCTGAATTTGCTGTAAGTAAAGAAACAGTTCTTTCTAAAAGTTAGCAGATTGAATGCTGTTCCTTTCCTCACCCCCCAATATATTTTTAACAAAGGAGAAGTTAATAAAATGTCTCAGATGGTTTGCTGGAATTGTGACAAAAAGCTGGGAAAGACTAACGACAGCTTCATAGTTTTCCCTTTCTCTTTACCCATTCCCCCACTTTTTCAACAAGATGTAAAAATCAATTTTAACTCTTAAAATCTTTTTATTAGGGAAAAATAATGTGGAAAAAACTGCTAAACTTTTAAAAGGAAAATTGTTATAGTACAAATCATCTAGTGTTTTTATTTTTAGAGTACTTTGCAAATATTAACCAATTAGTCCCAATGTTTTTTTTCTGAGGGACAAACGGAGACAGCACAGTAATCATAATCCTGTTTCACCTATGCAAAAGAAAACAGATAAAGTTTAAGTGATTTACCCAAGGGCACATAGCAAGTCTTTTGTACAGTTAGCTATAGAATTACTACCTGCAGGCCAGGGATTAAATTTTAATTTACATTGCCTTTTTTTCTTTATTCTGGATGATTTTTGATTAATTTGATGTATGATGAAGGTTAAGTAAAGAGGACAGGGACATCCTCAATCTAAATTTCAAGACTTGCCTTAATTTTGTAACATTATAAAGCTTTCTTGATAAGTGAATTAACGTTACTGAGATTATTTTTAAAATACAAATGTAAGTGGCTATGATGGATGACGTTCTGCTGAACTCAAAAGTTAATTGAAGCTCTCTCCAAAAAACCCAGCCTTTTATTAGGCTTTTATGTGAGTTGATTTAGATGCTGCAGTACAGGACCTAATGTTGGTAAGATTATCTAGAAAGAGTTAAAGACTTTGGAATGGAAAGCTGGTTTTGAGATGCTCTTTTGGAAGAAAGGTCAGACTTTAAATTTCATCAGAATATCTAAATGAAAGAAAAAAGAAGCACTTTTTAGTGAGTATAGAAAGGTATATATACTTCACCAGCTTGCCTTAATTTATCTTGAATTTTAAATAGCTCTGGGAATGCTGCAAAGTCCTGCAGCTGATAATTGTTAGTCCTGTCAGGTATTGGCAGTGCTATAGACATGATAAGGTGAATTGTGATGAAGTGATATAGAATGCAAGAACAGGCATTTCCTGTCATCTCCCTTTCCACCTGAATTTGAGAATATAGTTTGCAGTACTGAAACAGTAGATACTTTTGAAGGGCATTAACTATCTTTTGAAAAATTAACGTGATACTCGTTTAAACACTTTATCTTGCTAAACTGATAAAACTGAAAAGGATACTTCAATATGGTTATATGCATATTTAATAGATGCTATGCTTTCAACAGCCAAACTGTCTTGTCTCTTTTGAACCATAATAATTATACAGCGATTCTGGAGGGCTTTTTATATTTTAAAAAGTCCAAATATTGAAAAATAAAATAAAAGTAATGGAGTTTTTTGGACAGCTGATTTTTGAAAACTCTTCAGACTAAAGCAGTATTGTGATTTGCAAGTGAACAGCAGTTCTTTGAAATGGAAAATGCACGAAACACCAAAGTTATTCAAAGCCATCTGTTACTATCTTCCATTGGGGACAGAAATGCTGTATTCTTCTCTCCACAGCTGACATATTTTGGGATTTGAGTAAGGCATCCTTGAAAAAACTGAGCTAATACTCTGTGATAGTTTATTCTGAATAGGACATAGTTCCTGCATGCAGATCTGGCTATAAATGATTACCTCTCCTTCTCATCACAAGATCATGAGCCCTTTGGAGTGATTAGTCAGCAAGCTCAGCATAATACTTAAGAAGCAAAGTTACCTCATTGTCACGGTCAGTGGTGCGCTTCACTTGTAAGAGAGAAGCAGCAATATGTTTTATTGAGATAAGACAGTGATTTAACAAAGTTCAATGGCAGATAAAACTGATTTAACAAGATTTGATGGCAAGGTACACTCGCTTATTTACTGCATGGAGGGAAGGGTCAGACAAAATGGTCAAGGAGACTCTGCTGTTGAGTCATGAGATTCAGAGTGGACCCCCTTGCTTTCCAAACTCCTCGGAGTCTGGGTGCAGCTGGATCTAATCTTAGTCCCAGACTTGGTCAGCGGTTTATGTCTAAAGGATTATGTGCACAATCAGAGATGCAACTTAACAAAGTTTGCAAAGTTTCAGCTCACTGTTAGTCACTTACCGAGGATCTGTCACGGGTAAGGAATCTGTCAGCCTTGAGGAGTAACCTTGAGAGGCATCCCTGCTCAAGGGGAGATTCTGCCATGCAGGAGAGCTCAAGGGGCTCTGGGCTGCCTCCTATTTATGGGGTAAGGTGGTTGGCTCGTAGTCATATTTGCATACCAGCTGAATTTAGGTGGGCACATGCTTAATTAGCCCCTGGCTATGTGCTGTGTATGGAGAGGTCAGGGTGGGGTGGGGGGGAAGACCACTTTGGGGGGGGGGGGGGGGAAAGGAGCACACCGTCACACTCATGATAGTGGCAGCCCTGTCTTGCCTTGTCTTTAAACACTATTTATTTTTGTAATATGTGTTTAAAATATATATTGAAGATTAGAAGGCAATAATATAATAATATGCTCTTTTTTTTTAACCTGCTTGTATGGTATGATTCAGGCCCATTTGTTTAGAGCAGTGTAGTATACCTGAGAAATAAATACGTATGGTAACCTGATGTGGGTCCCATAACCACACGGCCAGAGCGGTACCAGCAGATGAAGTGTAATGACTACATAACCAATGGCTTCTTTTAAAATGTGTGTAATTCTTTTTAAGGGGGAGGGAGGTACAGGAAAAGTGCAGTAAGTTTGAGGATAGGCTAGTGATCTCTCATGTGACTGAGGCAAGAAGAAGGAAGGGCTTTGTATGTTGAATAGTGAGGCCCTGAGTGCTGGATCTCTTTGTAAACCTCTTCATGACACTACTGACATGTTGTGCCTGAAAGCTTGTCTGTTTTCAGTTTTGTTTTTTTTTACAGCTTTATTAATTGGCCTTATGAAATATATTCATTGCTTTTTCAAAACCTTGCCTTGTATGATACTAGAAACTATAGAAGAATTTGTAGGAGTCTTTACAAAGGAATAAAATTGGTGGCCTGATATTGGGCCTTGCTTTATCTCATCTCTACTTTTTCTTACTGTTTTTTTTTTCCTGCAGCTCACTATTGTTGGCATTCCTCATACAGCAAACCTTTGAACTTTCCTGCTCTTCCTTCAGACTAGTGATACTTCTTTTTAATCTATCATACAGGACTACATGGAGCCACAGAAGAGATGGGAGATGGGTATATAAAAGGAATATGGGAGCAGAGATGCAGAGGAAGTAATGTCAGTAGGCAGAGAGGTAAAACACTAGAAAACAGCAGTTAAAACTAAAAATGATCCTATGGATTGCACAGAATAATCCATGATGCTTCCAGGCAGTAACCGTCATTCAGGAAAGATTTCATCTTAGCCAGCTTAGTATTGGTATTCTTAGACTTTCTTACTGTGTACAAAGTAGTTGGCGAGCAGAAGTGGCACCATTTACAAATGACTGTAAACCTGGCATTGTCAACAGTCTTTCATCGTAACAATTAAATAGAACAGTGTTAATATCTTACATTAATTACAGTCTAATTTCAAGGTAGCCTCCAGATGAATTTTCAGTTAAGTGCACTCTGTTGTATCTTCTTTCATTAAAATCACAGTGGCCAAAAAAAGAAAAGATGACAAATGCTGAAATATTAAAGCTCATCTGAAACGTTTATTTTGAATACAAAGTAATTAGCAAACTTCCCTGAATGGGAGATTTGGACTGCAAGAAAACAATTTAATCTGTGCTTTCTGTGCAAAGTTTAATGCAGCCTTAACTGTGGCATTGTGGTTTGTGCCTACCTAATGAGATTTATGCTAATGTATACAATTAGTAAATTAGCTTGATCAGACTGTGAGGTGCACAAGATAAATGCACTCTTTCCAAAACTTCAAAAGCAAGGAGATTTAAGCCTCATTCTTCTTCAATTAAAATGTGTTTTAACGGTTTATTCATTGCTACCTTTTACTTCCTGAAATACTGCAAATAAAAATACTATCAGATTTCAGTTTGTGATCTTGGGACTTTGGTTAAAATATTTTATATACAATGAAGGGAGGTTTCTTGATTTAAATTAGGAAGTTTTATATAAAGCCTAAGGTTTATTTTATGAAAAAAATGCATCCTCTGAATCTACGTTTGGGAATTATTCTATTATTGTAGAAGTCATTCGATAAGAAACAGAACTAAGGAAATCTGATTTTTAGTGGATTTGCATCCTGAATCATGCAACCTTCACTTGAAAGTCTGTAGCTTTACTTCCCTCATGGATCTTATGGCTTCAGCTTTTCCTTTTCTGGTATTTCTAGTTTCTTCTATCTCTGTTTGCTTCCTTTTTCTTCTTTTCCCTGTTTTCCTTCTGTGTTGTTTAATTACAGGCTGAGAAAGCATCAACAAAGTGCTACAGTGAGTTCTGAAATGTGCCACTGGACACAGGCAGATAGTTAGAAAGCAGGCCAAACAGAACAGATAGTTCTTGAGCTCACTGTAGAGCTTTTCCTTAGTGGGTACTAATATGGAGATGCATTTTTCTGTCTGTTCAGTAGTTTTTCTGAAACTTTATTTTATTGATTTGTTACTCAAATGTAGTTGAAAATGACAGAGCATCAAAAGTTTTTAGTGTGCTGCTGAACAAAAAACAGACCCATGGACAGCAAGATTACAGAAGCTTTGTTTCCTTAGAAAACTGATCTGAACCCATTTCTACTTAGCTGGAGATAGGTTTTTATACATTGAGCTTCATTAATTGAATAATTTCATGGAAAACATTTTATTAGGTTTATATAATATATATAAATGTTATGTATGTATATTAACAACTTAACTCATTTATTTTAGCCTAAACTGATTGTAACAGCAAGTTTTGGAGTAGAACCAAAAAGGAAAGTGGAATATGTATCCCTTCTAGAAGGAGCACTGGCAAGGGTACAGAGCAAACCTGAGAAAGTTCTCATTTACAGGCGACCTAACTTGGTGAGTGTACAATTATTGTGCCTTATGTTAACTTTCAGATGTGTACATGGTGCATGTGCTTTTCTCTTTTACAAGTACAATACATTTTGGTATATGTGTTGTAGTTTGCTTTTTTTTTTTATAGGAATTTTATATTCATAAGATTTAACTAGTAAGTAGAACTAACACAACAGAGAGATTACTGTACAGAAAATTGAATATGCATGTCTTTTGAACCATTTCTATTTTGTTCCATCTGTTTTCTTTGAACACTTCTCTGTTTTTCAATGGGCAGGGCCATGTTCCTCTTGCCCCAGGTCGTGATCTTGACTGGGAGGAAGAGCTTGCAGAAGCACAGCGTTATGAGTGTGTGTCTGTTCCTTCAGACCATCCACTTTATATTCTGTATACATCTGGAACAACAGGCTTGCCCAAGGTAAAGGACTATCTGCAGTCTAAGTGTCTGAACAACCTATTTGCAGTACTACTTGAGAAAATATTTAATTAAAAAGGTTGAAAATGTTTGCCAGAGCTCACTGCTGTAAATGATAATCATTGCTAGAACTGCTTTAATCTCATTTGCTCACATTTCACTACTTTCCTCATTGTCTAGGAGTAAAAGATATTTGTTTATTTAGATACTAGAGATATAAAAATAAACTCGATTTACTTCAAAATGCTTATATAATATAAATGTTGAAGGTCAGCAGAGCGTCTTTTATCCTTGTATAGCTTCTGTATTTTTACCATTTGAGATAAGCATAGTACAGTCATTCAATGGCAAGATTGGTCAATATATCACTTTTGTGATAGCATTTATTGCTAAGCAGTCTTTCCTTATTCATTGTTTATATATTAACTAATCTTTCCCTAGATGAGCTGCTATGATTGACATTACAGATTAAATGGAATTAGGCGTATCTTAAAAGCTTGTGTTATTGAACAGTTTTGACAATATATCACGTGAAAATGAAAGTTCAGACTGAGTAAGGCTAGAACACTAACATAGGGCATGCTTTGAAAATGTTTGCTTTCAAATGCCAATTAGTCTTAATAATCTCTTTTTAAAAGAATCTCAATAAGCTGTATACATTTGCATCCCTCAAGCTCTTTGTTGTGCTGGTGTAGAGCTGTACTGATGTTGTACCTTTTTCTTGTGTTCATTGGTCTCTGCTTTGCTTCTTACCTCAGGAAATTTATCCAGGAAATAAGGAAAGATGTTAAAATATGTAAGAAAGTGATTAAGACTTAACATTGTATCTGGACTTCTTGATTCTTTTGAGATGAAAATATCAAATGTCTTTTCCTTTTGCTCTCTGACTGTCTTATGCTTAGATCAATGTATTACCATGCATTGCTAAAGCAATACCAAAGCAGTACCAAATCTTGGTTTGAGATTTGTTACGGTTCTTGGAACAAAAAACAAGAATATTTCTTCAGTATCATGCAGTAATAAGAACTCTATGTAATCATATGTTGTGATTTTTGCCATATCTCCTTCACACAGAATAAAGAGGCTTTCTTTTCAGGGATTGATTGGACGTGTAGAGAAAGCATGATTAAAAGTTTACTGAAGAATGAATGTTTTAAGACATGAATATTTAAAGCAGGTATTGTTTGGTGGGGGTGAGAAGAGTAGCTTACCGGATTCCAGACTCCTCGGATTGTTTTATTTCATTGTTGTTTTATTTTCCACAGCAAAATGAAAAACTATACCCACTATATATTGATAAACCTTTATCTGTCTATCAGTTCTGCCAAATCTACTCTGAATATTTGCTTGGTTCTTATAACTCTTTTTTAAAGTTTAGAAGACAGATGTGAATATAATTTTCTAGCAGTGATCTCACCATCACAAATTCAGAGGCAATATCACATCACTAGATAATGCTTTGACTACTACTATAAAATTACTAATGGTGCAGCCTATAAGGTTCAGAATCTATGGGGGTATAAGGGAAAACAAACAAACATCAAATTTGCTGAGAAGGTTTTTCACTTTTGCCTTGAACGTAGTTAGATGGGCACTTGAAAGCAATGTGTATATTTTGAGGTACTTAATTATGGTCTCTGTCACAAGGTCCAAGAGAAGTTCCTTTGGTACAACAGACATTTTCCTTGCTGTGAGTTTCAAAATACAGTATCTCAGAGATAAGAGTTATCAGAAACTTACTTCACTCTGGCTTTCCAGAGAAAATTATAGACACTTTGAATTAAGGTTTACCCTTTAAAGGGAGAGATTGTCAACTAGCACTGAGTTATTATGAGTAACTTAATGAATAAAATAACTTTTTCCAAAGGAACTTGCTTTTAATGGTCATACAAGTAAAATTCCTCAATTATGATACCTTCATAGCAAAATTTTTTGTTAGTTTCACAGCAGAGGCTAAGTTTGTTTAGGAACTGAGACTAACAAAGGCAATCTGCTCTCTGAAATTTGTGAACTGTTAGTTTACGATTCTCTGTTGTGGTGGACTCCATTTTATGACATAAAGAGAGTGTAGCATGGCTAGCTCAGACACAGAGGTCTGTTTTATAGATGTCTACACTGTAGACAATTGTTTGGTCAGATGAATCTCACCTGACTTTCAGTTCAGGACATGACTTACTGTGTTCCTTCTTCAAGAAACAGTGTTCTAGAAGGTGATGAAATATATACTGAACATACAGATATTACAAAATAATTTCAAAATTTTCCCATTAATTGTGTTCCAGAGCCAGTTTTTGGCTTGCCAGGCTACAAGATGCTGTTGATGAAAACATATTGATTAATGTGATACTCTCTTGTTTTAATTTTCAAATCCCTCTTTTAGAATAAGACTTTGATGTGCTTCAGTTTGCTTTCATGTGTATACTTCAGACTATTAAACCTTTCAAAAAGAGACATCTGGTCTAAGCCAGTGGTCTGACATTTTAGAGTCAGTGCAGAAGAAGGGAGGTATTTCCAGGGAGTAATTTATCCTGGTTATTTGAGGCATTGGCTACTTCCACAGGTGCTTCTTTTTCTCTATTGATAATACAGAGAGAGAGAATACAATGAGTTTAAAACAGATGCCTGACATTTAGGTGGCCAAAGTTTCAGTGAGGAAAATCCTTGTTATCTTATTTTTTGTCGGCATATATTGACTTAATATTTGTATATTCAATTTTAATGAGAGAATTCTAGTGTTGGCTATCTTCTGAAAACTGTTGTCATCTAGAGTTTGTTTGTTTGTTTTTCTTTTCTTTTTTTGCAAAGTTATTTCCTCAGTTGGGAATGTTAGCACAAGCATGTACTTGCAAGAATGGATCCTTATCTTACATGAGAAACATTGGAATTATATGACTTCAAGTCTATTACTGCTAAAAATTCAAAACTTCCTTGAAGAAGAAGTATTGTTGCTTCCTTTAAAAGATCTTAAATATTCAAATTTTCTCTTTTAGGGTATTGTCAGACCAACAGGTGGCTATGCAGTTATGCTGAACTGGACAATGTCAGCTGTATATGGGCTCAAACCTGGTGAGGTAATTCTGTTTAAATTTCATTAAACTTTTTGGATCTTCTTTTCTAAAAAAAACAACACTATTCTCATGTTTTTATTTGGTTTTAGGTGTGGTGGGCAGCTTCTGATTTAGGCTGGGTCGTTGGTCATTCCTACATTTGCTATGGGCCTCTCCTTCATGGTAACACTACAGTTTTGTATGAGGTAAATGTTTACTATCAGCTTTGACATTTTTGCACTAAGTGCTGTGTGGAATTAGGGCACTGCTGTTTTTCTCTTCATGTTTTGTTTTCAGGTTATTTCAAAATAAAAGTATTTTAACCTAGTATGATACATTACACCTGGCCTCTTCTAATATTGGCTCATGGTCCAAATCTAGCTTGTTAACTGCTTCTAATGGCTCCATGAGCAGCCAAGCTAGCATGTGGAGGAGCTGGTGAGTGCAGCTAGGCTGGTCTGTAGCTGCCCTCCTGTCTGAGGACTGCAAAGGGGAGCAAAAGCTTAGTACACTGGGTGATAAAGCTTTCTCTTCGGTCTGTATCAAGGCAAAAGATGGTGCCTGAGCTGTAGCTGTTCCAGGGTGTCTGGGCTGTAGATTAACACTTTCCAGGCCTGGTGGTCTTCATCACTGTCAGTCTTGGGAGAGAGGAGACTGTGGCTCTAAGCCTGTGTGAGGGGAAGACTACACTACAGGCATGTCCCACTATTCATTGAAGATGTACTCCTGAAAGCGCAATGGTTAGTGGTATGAAGGATAGCAAATCCTGATGATCCTGTTTCTGCCTGTCCATAGTTCACACCATATATACTGTCTCCATATATTTAAATTGTGTGCATTTTTTCAGTGTTTTTATTCCTCCCTCTATTACATTAATTCTTAAAGAAAACTTACTTTGGTATCCTTCAAACTCAGCTGTTTCCTCTGTGACTGGTGATGGTCAATGGAGCAGAGAAGTCCAAAACAACAGATAGAGAAATGACAGATAGTGGAGTGAGTGTTCCTGTGCTGCGGAGACTTCAGGGATAGGCCATTAGACTGTAGATCCTGTATGGGCCTGGCGGTGGGTGTTCTGTGTCACAGGTCTGGAGATGACACATTCTTACTGGATCTGTGCTGGAGGTAGTCAGGACAATATGGTTGGAGCCAGAACTCTGAGAAGGCTGATCTCTTCTTTCCTCAACCGACACAAGGCACCTGAAGCCAGGACTCAGAGGACAGGCAGGGCTTAGGTCTTCCATGGCGGGAATGAGACTCAGTGGGGTGGAGAGGAGGAGACTAGTCCAGCTGGAGTGGCCTGCTGCATCCTAACTTTGGTGCTCGAAAAGCAGCCATGGTGCCTTACATGGTTATTTTTTCAGAAGTTATTGTTCATTTTCTTATCACTGGGCATAAGGTAGAGTTGCTTGAACCATCTTTATTCTTCAAGGAATGAATCCAGTATCTGTCAGTGAAAGTGAAAGACATGTTTTATTTAAAGGCACCCACACTGTTAGCTCTTAAGCATGCTGAAACTTGGTTGCTTGCGTTCATCCTGGCATTAGGAATTCTGCATGTATTCCAGATTCTTCAACACTGTGCAGGTTGAAGCCCGCCTAGCAATTGTTACATATTTTTAGTGGTCCTAGAGGCGGAAGCTGTTTTAGCTCTGCCATCACTGTGTGCTGATCATGCCTGTTGATCTGTAGTGGTAATTAGAAACATGTGATCCATTAGGGGAAATCCCATGGTGACTCATAGGAGAGCATACAAGAACTCCAAAGGTGTAGTGAATGTATTGAATACTGAGAGCATGAAAAAGCCTATAAAGCAGGCTTTGATGACATTTTGAATACAGCAATTGTTAAAGCACCATCTGTACCCAATGCTTCTGGAACAGGAGAGTCAGCATGGCATAGTGGAAACATAGTGTTTTACAAAACATTACAGGTGCAGGAAATAGATAGTTTGGTTGAACTTGCTCCGTCTTCCTGCTGTCACAGCATATGAGCAAAAGTGACCACACTGGAACAGAAATGGATTGTTAGTGTTTTCAGGAACAAGTGTTGTCAGAAAAATCCTTTGGTGTTTGCAAATCCAGTTAGGCTGGTATTGGTTGAGACGTGCCCCACTGTTATGAACTCATACACTGCTGTTCATGAGTAGCTGGCTAGAATTGTGCCAGCATTTTCAGAAAATGTGTTTCTGAATCCTGGGAATGCTGGAGAAACTTGGACAGCTGAAATAACATGGGGATGCCTCCAAAATTATTTAGATGCTGTTGCATCAAACATCGCACAACTGACTATGGCTTGTTGCATCATGTTTTAGGTGTTAATAAGAAGTGTCCTTTAACAGTGTAAATTTTGAGCAGTAGCAAACTACTTAACTAGATTTTTGCAAGCAAAGGTGCTTCTTCAAGCAGGTAAAGAGTCTGCAAGTGAAGAAAAGCAACAGTAATTAAGGGTGCATATACATGATACTTTGAATCAAAGCAGTAGTGCAGTTTTGAAATAAGACCTTTGATTGTCCCTGCTTATTGTTTTTGTTGAGAGAGTGTTTTTGGGCATGTGAATGAGATCCTTGCAGAGGAAACTGAGAAAGAACCTTTGCCCATTAGGATAAAAGGGTTGGATCCGATGAGTGGGGCTGCACTGCTCTGAAGTCATCCAACACATGTCAAACATGCATGTGCCAGCAGAAGGCTCTAAAACTGTCAAGAGTTCCCACAGTACCCTGAAGTACTTCTCATGCTATAAAAAAGGGCTCAATGCCATGTATACCTTTGTATTTGCTAATGGCTGCTATGTGTCTTATTGTTCTTCTGGCTTTCTGCTGCTCCTTTATTTCTGCCAAGATTTTTGCTTCTACTTACCTGCCCTATATCTTCTGCTTTTTTAACTGCTTCTTTCTTATAACATTTTAAAAATTATTCCTCCTTTTCAACTGCTGTGTTTGGCAATGGTGACAACTGTTGCTTCAGCCTCCGAGAATATTGAGCAAGGGGCAGCTTGGAGCTTGACAGCATGTGCCCTGAACGGGCCAAAAGTGTCTCCAGCAGATGCACCGCCCTGTTGCTAACGTTGTGCCTCCTGCCAAGTGGAAGGGGACTGACAAGCAGTGCTGCATTCATTAAAAGCAGATGGAGAGTATGTTCTTGAAGAGGTGGGGCAGCCATATGTTGAAGGTGGCACGGTGGATGTGCGCCTACCACAGAGATCGTGAACAGATCTCCAGGGGAAAGCACACCACCAAAGCCACTGCCCTCAAAGACATCCGTGCCCAAGGACCCAGGATTAACAACTGTGTGAGAGAGTCCAGGGTGAAGCTTGCCTATGGTGCCACATGTGTCTGCATCCCTGGAACCCCCCAAGGAGCCCTGTGAGGTGACATCCCCTTGGTGCACTCTCTGCCACAGCATGCAGAGGGAACTGTTAAGTCTGCAGTTCGGATTGCCACCTGTGTAAGTGTGCATACTCCCTTTCTATATGCGTATTCAGTGTGGGATTATGTTTAGGAGGTTTCTGGTAGAATTGGGGCAGTGGTGTCAGAGCTGTGGAGAGGCAATGTAAATCTGACTGTGAGAGCCATTGTGCCTTGAGAGACGATTCCTCAGGGGCCGTGAGTTGTGGGTGAAATCCTGTGTAGCAACAAGCTCCATCAGAGATCACCTGTGCAGTCTCTGCTCTGTTTGTGCACCAGGCTCAATTCTGGCGACCGTGTAAGCCATGCATGCGGCGTGCCATAATACATCCCTCCCAGGCTTCTGCACAAAGACCTTGCCACACTGTCTCTCTTTCCTCAAATGCAGTGCGTAAAGGACCTACCTAGTGGTGGTAGGGGTACTGGTACTCCCAGCCACATTTCAGATCCTGTCCCTGCTCTGCAATCAGATAAATTCAGCATGCTTTCCATTTTTCTGAACTTCTTTCAGAAAAGGTCAAAAAGGGCATTGAGGCATGGGGAAGACATGGTTGGATTAGCTAGGCTTCCCCAAAAAGAATGAATTGAATGCGACAAGAGAGTGTGTGAAAGAGATGAAGGTGGAGGAGGGGAAAACTGAGATCAGAGAGAAGTACTGGTAATCAGTTCCTTTTTAATCTTCGCATAACATTTGCCACGCTGAAAGGCATTGACATTGAGTGCTATTCCACCCATCCCACTCAGTGCACTCCTGAATGCTCAGCGTGTTGTTGGCTCTCATCAGTGAAGCAGTGGGATAGAATCCTCTCCAAAGCACAGTGCTGGATGCCCCATCTGTGATAAGGAGAGCAGAGGGCTGAACTTACAGCTACTGCAGAAGCTGTCCTCGCTTGGTCTGTAGGGAAGGGCTCAACCATGTCCTCACAGACATTCTGGGTAAAACTGATGCCTATAGTTTGGAAGGTATTTGAAACATTGGCACAGAGTCTGTCCCACATGGCCCAGTGCCTTTTGGCCAAATTGCCAAATGGAGGTTCCAGTTCCATTATGCATTCAGTAAAGGCACAATTACATCGGGCCTGTGCTGCATCACTGTCAGGATGTACCTTACGGCTTGGAGCACAAGCGTATAGAGCATCTCTCGTGATGCTTATTGAGACCGTCATGAGAGATCCTGTCCCTTCTTGGCAAGAAGGTACTGGCGTGTGCTTTTGAAGATAGGGGATATTAAAACCTTATGGGGAGCCTACTGGTGATGTGTGCAATGACATGCTACTGTTGTCTGTGTCGAACAGGTGAAAGGGACAGCATGGCACTTCCTAGAGAGCCCTAGAGAGGGAAGGATCTGTAGGTTAGCTTTCCATCAGACAGCTTATGTTATAGCACCACTTGTATCCAGTGCACTCTGGTTTTGGTTTGGTGAACACAGCTAAATCTAGTCTAAAGTAAAGCCCAAATCACATCTAATGCAGATGTAAAGAGCCTCAGCATTAAATCGTTTGATTTACTAATCTGCTCTAATGCACCTCACTACTTGCTATGTAAACAAAGTCTGGGACACCATATGTGCTCATTCATGTTTCATGTTACTATTTGATGTGGTACTAAGTTTATTTTTACCAGCACATATAGTAGGAAGAAGACTGGTAATGTCTAACAGGCACTATCTGCTGCTCTATCTGGCACGTGTGTATGCTGCTTTATGCACAGTTGTGTTGTTTATCATTTTCATAATGCGTTTAAGGCAAATGTGTAATAAACACTACAATATTTAAAAGCAAAGCAAATTTTGAAGTCTTAAAAATGTGCTTTGAATTTGGTCTTTGTGGTTTTAATATTTTTCTTCTGTTCATTAAAAGACTGTGGGTAGTGTGTTAAGCAGTTCTATGAAACAGAGAATGAGGTTTGGTCAGGATTTTTTTCCTTTGCATCACTTTGTGATAAGGTCTGAGGCAAATAACTGTTTTTGAGTTGCTAAACATTGATTTGCTTTTCAATAATCTCTCAAGAAAGCAGGTTTGCGAAATAAGTTTTTTATTAAGTATTGGTGATAACAATAATGCAAAAAAATTTTTTTTCTAAGGTAGAGAAGCTTGGATACCTTAATATTCTCTTTCCTGGGGAAAACTTAAACAAATGGTTATTCTTAATTTGAAACTCAATTTACCTTCTGGCCAGATAAAGTTTACCTGCTTACTATATCAGTATACAGCTTGAAAGCTTGCACTGAATGCATTACCAAAATCTATGATGCCTTGAATATCTACAGTGTAGCTATGGCAATAAAAATTAGCCATTCATTTGAGAATGTCTGTGTGTATGCTTAGCTCTTTCTTGAACAGTCTGTGATATGTTAATCTGTTGCAATTCACTTGCTTCTGTGAATACGGCGCACCTTGAAACAGAGAGCTTTTGAGTCAGTGACAAGTGTCAGCTTGCTGATAGCAGTAGATATGCTGTATTCTAAGTGCATGATATAGCTGTGTACTGGAGCACATGATGGAGTGGAACATAGAATTTCTGTAGGACATTAGAAGGTAACTTTAGGACACTGCAAATTAAAAGTAATAAAAAACAATTTTTTTTTTTTAAAGGAGGAAGGAGATCATCAGCAGTAGGGCCAAGTCCTAGAGAAAGGAAAAGGCAGAATTCAAGAGGAACAGATAAGTGAGTGAACATGTTAAATGCATGAGGTAGACTCTCTTGCAAAAAGTATCCCTTAGTAAGTAAATATATCTTTACATGGAAATAGGGCTACACTAGTTTTCCATGATTCATATGTTCATATATGAATATATACACATAGATTTGTATAGATAAATAGACAAAAATGTCAAGAGGAACTAACACTATTTACCTGTGTACATACTTAAACTTGCAGATAACTTGAGATGCAGTGACAGATTCATGATGCTTTGTAGTAAATATTGTACAGCTGTCCTGTACCTTTTGCTCATCCCCAGAGCTCATGCATGTCAGATTCTTCCTGTGTTTTTTGTTTATACAGCAAAACCATGGAGACATCTGTGAGAACTCCTAAAGGTTCACTGAATAACTTTAGGACTGATTTTTAACATTTTGAGATAAGTCATCTAGGCTCAGTTAACTGCTTATGAAAAGGAAGAGATTACTGCAACGCTCTTTCTGTTGCTAATAAAAAGATATTTTTTCCTGTTAAGGAGAGAAACAGGGCATTCTTTTTGTATTATTTTAACACCATTGTGGTGACAGAACACTCTGAACATGGGAAGCAAGCCTTGGCTCTGAAAAATTAACTAGACTATTCATGGTTTTGGTTCTGAGTTTGAAAGACTGAGGAGGAACAGTCTGTCTATTAAATATAAGTCCCACAAAACTCCATTTGTCCCTGTCCTGTCAGATTGTTACACACTGTAGTATGTAAAGATCTTGTGGAAACTTTGGAAATGCAGTATCCTTAAGCAAAAAAAAAAAAAAAAAAAAAAAAAAAGTACTTATTTTGAGCTTGTCCCACTGTCTGGAAGTAAAGGCTTAACAAGATTTGTGGATATGTAGGCTATATTTAAGTACTACCATGCTGTCCTTCAATCTTGAATCTACTTTCCTAGCATCTTAAATGATTCATATAGGTAATTGTGGTTAATATGTATGTTCAAGATTTGTGAAGCAGAAGTATATTCTAGGAAAAAATAAATATATTCTTTGCTAAACTTGCAGTTGATGACATTTTTAGTGTTGGAAAGTCTGGATCAATATGCAAGGTTAATTTTCTGGTTTATGGCTCCAAACGAGATAGAGATGTTTGTTTTTCACTTCACTTGGATTTACTTATACAGGCTTGACCTTCTGGACAAAGTTGTAAGTTAGACAAGCAACCACCTGTATGCTCTCTGTAATGCACTGATGCTAGTGTTCATTACTGCTCCCATTAAAGGCAGTCAGACTCTGTAAGGTATTGATTAAAATACAATTTATTGGAGCTAACACTGGAAGGAAAAAGAGGATAGATAATCTTAGGTCCTTTCAGTTGTTGGGAATCCCAATTTGTGCAGCATCAGATGGACCTCCAATCAGGGCACGGTGTGCTGCTTAGATTCAGTTTGCCAGCATTATGGTCTTTATAGCTCTTAGAGGATTTTCTTAGAAGTAAACAGTTCTATTCATCTTTTCTTCTGTCAAGGAAAATGATGTTCACATGAGAAAATGCAGCTTTACTTCAAGATCAAGACAAGGACAGGCAGAATCTCTAGCGCCAAGTGGGAGCTGCCTACAGGCTCCTCCATTATGATTAGCTGGCTAAGTTTATCCAAGCCAAGGGATATGTGCAGCATAGCACGGGCCTGAAGGCCAACTTACATGTGCAGTACAGCACAGTACAGGATAGCATAGCACAAGCACAGCACAGCACAGGCCTGTGCTGAGCAGGTCAGCTGTTAGGCGGATCACTAACTCCTCGATGTACAGTAGTCTTCTGGATAGGATCACTATGCTCTCACTTCTGTTTTTGCAGTACAGAACATATGAAATAGTAAATTGTTGACTGTTTTGACTAAAGACTTTGTAGACTAAATTCTAATTTGTCTGCTATGGTTTATATGAGTGTGAGATATATCAGCATATACTGCTAGGAGCTGGTCCTTACTATGTCGGTGTGTGTTGCAGGTGTGCATTCTCATATGCAAATGTGCCTTCATAAAGGAAGTCTAAATGTGTGTATATATATGCCTATATAGATATTAGTCTCTTTTTTTTCCACTCATATGTGTAAGAATGTTCCTTATATTTCTAAGTGTATTTAGTTGTCTGCAGTTTTTGAATGATTTGTTCAACTGTTACAGCAACTAGACAAAAAGTATTGCTTTGGGTTTTTTTTTGGATTTTAGAATCCTACTTTGTGAATAATAGCATCTTCTTTAGGCTCTTTTTAATAAAGAAGTTTTAGAGGCAGTGAACACATCACATATATATATTCTGAGGGTGCTGACACTAAATCTGTGAGTTCAGCTGAAATTTAGAGAAGAAATAAATTAAGCTCTTTTTTAGACTGATTTTATAGCTTGCACAATTTAGTTAATGTTGGGTACTTTTCAAACCCTGTCTTCATCTTTATCTCGATTTCATTTCCAAATGCTCATATAATTCTGGTATACTATTTTTAGCACTTCAGTGGCTTCAACATTTCTGCAAATAATTAGAGAACTCCAGTTACAAGTGACTTTCACTAGGAAAATGAAAAGAAAATAGAAAAAAAATAGAAATAACTAGCTCATACTCCTTTTCAGGTTTAATTCTGTTATAAAAGAATTCCATTTTGTATTTTGTCTGGAATAAAACAGTGATTTCCCACTGGATTCATAGAATTTTAAGACCAGCAGGGACCATTGCGGTTGACTTCTCTGACACGCTGCATAATACAGAGCGAAAACTCCCTGCAGCAGAAATATACATTTATAGAATCAAATATCACATTAGCCTGGATATTAAACTATTATAGTCTAATTAATGTTTAAACACCTAATAGATGTTAATTAGAATCTTCATTCCAAAGGGATTAACTTACCACCTCCACTCTAATTAAGTAGAAGAGGAGAGTACTGTGGGAAAAATTGCAGTTTCCCAGAGAAAAATGAAGGAAAAGATTTTGATAGTTTTGTAGTAGCTATTCTTGACCACTGATAAAGTGGTCGCATAGTAGTTGTTGCATGCAATTGCCAGAAGTAAATAGGATTGCTAAAATTTTTACTGCATTGAAGGAGTTTTCATTCTAGCAGGTGCAGAGTAAGACAGGAAGAAATGGGGGAAAGTGAACTGTTCCATCAGTAGTCTCTATTATATAGTCATCTTACAATAGTTTTATATTTGTGTGGATGTTTGGGGATCGGGATGGATATTGTCATTATAAAAGTAACTCTGAATTTAAAATGTGTTGTTTCTGGAAAATAAAAAGGGTAAAAAAATCATATTTCTTTAACAGTACATATTAAAGAAAAAGCAGAGTTAGTATCTGGTTGACCTATGTCTGGTTTGTGATTTTGCTCTCAGTGAGATCATTATTCATCAGTAACAGTACATTTCCCATTTTTCTCTCTAAGAAGCCCTGTTGAGTCTTTGGACAATGCTTATGACATCAGTGACTTCGTTTTGAGGATTAAAAATGGGAAGAAAAGGAAGGATTCTGTGCACAAAGGGAGAAAAATAATGTTTATGAAGAAGGGTAGAGTATAATTTTTTTCTCTGTTCAGAAGACTGTCTTAATGGCCAACATTCATAAATTGTAGTCAGAGTTTCCCCTAAAGGTAGCTATAGTACCAACAGTTGTGAGGTTTTGGGTTAGGGTGTGTCGGGAAAAAACACATGCCCTCTGCTCAGGGACAACCAGTATTGAATATGAGTAGGACTGGTTTCTTACCCTCATTTCTTAAAGTGATCTATTTATTTTTAAATTACTTAGTAGGTGACAACTTGTCATCCTAACAATTGCTATGGAAACTACATGCTTTCAGTTTTCTCTTGCTATAACACCATTGTCAGGAATGTGAAAATAGTGATGAATTCCTTTGAATACAGCAAGGTTTTTTTTTTTTTTTTCAATCTGTCCTGGATTGTTTTTCTTCAAGGCATGACAAACTTCAGATATAAATAAGCTACTTGAAGTCTCACAGCCCACTCTGGGTTGCTTCTTGCTGATGGCATCCCAAACCGTAAGCAACAGGGCAGCATGAAGAGAAAGTTTAGTTTCTATCTCTGGTGACAGAACAAAAGGCAGCATTGTAGTTACTGCAATGCTTGGGACTTTGGTTTGGAGCTCGGGAGAGGAAAAGGATGCCCATACTAGGCAAGGTGAGGAGGAGGATGCCTGTATTAACCAAGGAAACATGCATTAAGGGCTTCTTTTGAGTGGTCTAGGACAGTGAAGGGGCTGTCCCTGGAGTTTGCCAGATCTGTCTTCTTTCTGCCATCATTCAGACTGGTTATTTTTGTGGTGCAATTCAGTAGGTATGTATCATTCCAGTTCCTAGTGGAGGTTTGGCAGCAGGGCCAGCAGCAGAAGGATGAATGCCTCTATGGGTATTTCCTTTTGAATCCTGATATCTTTTGGATGTCAGCCATTTTTAGTGGCAATGAGTTCCGTGTATAGTATTCAATATGCAGAGAGAATTTCCTCTTCTTAATTCTTCATTTGATATCTTTAGTTGAATGGCTCCTTGTTGTCAGGAGGCAGATAGAAAGGAAATTGCTGAGCTGTTATTGATGCATAATTGGTTATTTTATCATAGCTCCTCTTATATGTCTTTTTCATCAGTAATCCGTCCTGCTGGCTTTTGATTTTCTCCATAGGAGAGTTTTTTTATACTGTTGGTCATTCTTGCTGCCTGACTGTGAATCTTCTTTCATAATCATGCATCATCCGTCAACACACCATGCCTGAGGATGTCTTCTCAGTTAGTAGACATTTGATAAATTTCATGTTCAAGCTGACTGCTTCCAGAAAAATATTCCTGTTGGTCTGTCTTTCTGAGAGTCTGTTGGAAGTTATTAGAAGAAAGAGGCTCTTCTACTTGAATCCTACTAGCTGATATGAGAAGTGTCTGTTCCTACATTTTTTTAAAATCAGGAGAGACAGGTCTCTCTCTCTCTCTGGCTGCCTTATTCTTGTTTACCATACTTTCAGTTCATGCCAACCACAGATATTATTGCCAGTAATCTTTTTTATATATTTCCATCTACATTATTGATGCAAATGTTGAATAATACCAGGTCTTGAACTGATCCTGGCAGAAATCTAGTGGAAGCATCCCATTTGCTAATATTCCCCAATTGACTCAGCAATCTGTCAGCGTATTCTGAGTCCAGTTACCCTGTGCTTTATTTTTTATAATGCTAACTTTTTAAAAGTTGAAATTGCATGTGGTAATAAACCTCTCGTGGCTTTTTGCAGTACTACTTAAAATTTTCATATAATAAATGAGAGCTCTCTTTGGCAATTTCATTTATAGTTTTTTGGGGCTCTGAAATTAATCTGCGTTGTCTCAGATTTGTTTATGTCAGTTTTTGTTTATGTATTTGCTGAACTGCAAACACCTGCCAAGGCATGGGAGAGGTTTTTCTGCAGGCTCAGTAACAATATTTTACAGATAGGCCTGATTTTTTTTTTTTTTTCCTAAATGAAAATTTTAAGTGTCACCTTATCCCTTGGGAATTATCTCCTAACCATTGTCAGTGGGATTTCCTACTCTTTTCCTTAAACTGTTTGCTTTATTTCTGTTTTTTCCTGGATCTGAAAATTGCACGTGCTTTTCCAAACCAGAGCTTTTGTGGCCTGCCTGTTACAAACACTGTCAGCCTGTCGGGATCCTACGTGCACCCCTTCCCACACATGTCTCAGGGTTTAGCTCCATGTGCTCAAGATGCTCCATGGTGCTCGGCGCAGGGTTTGGCACGGCCTGAGCTAATGGTCAGGGAGCAGCAAGAGTGGGCTCCTCTGTAAGGGAAAGTGAGCTGGGAGCCAAAAGGGATGGCAAGGCAGGTAGGGCTGCGCCCCCCCGATAGGGGGCCTGTCTCCCTTACCCAAACAAGCAGAGCAGAGCAGGTCTGGTGGTGACCACCATGGCAAAGCTGGCCTTGAGCACAGGCAGCCGAATGCCTCGGCGATGTTGGTGCACTCAGGACCTGACACAGACCTTTTATGGGCTCTGGAAATTTTCAGTTGGTTAAAAACTACAGGCCATGTCCTTATTGGCAGGCTAACCAATTTCAGATTGCTCCACAGTTAGTTTTTTTTCTGTCCAAGGTAATTACAAATGGTGCAACTGGGGTTACATAATGGGAGTTTGGAAATTTTCACATTTTGAGACCATTTATTTTAGTGTAAGCTAGTGATGCGGGGTTGAACTACTAACCAGATGGCTGCAGATCTGCAGGTATAGTGAATGTTACATAGAGGTGACATAAACTTGAAAGAGCAGGTTTTCTAAAGGAAAAGAGAAAATGAGATTGGAACACTTGGATGAATTCATGAAAGCTGTGATGAATAAGTGCATAAGAGACAGTTTAAAGACAGAGAGTCTGATGAAAGAACTTTCTTTGGAAACCATGCATTACATAAGAGGAAGAAGGACATTGCCTTGTTGAAAAAGAGAGTTATTTCCTTTTGCCTTTCTTTTTGGGAATCTAGGATAGATTGTTAGCAAAGAGAGATTTTGGCAGTGGTGACGCTTCTCCATGCTGCTTTTGCGGGAAATCATTTTTTCCTTTGTTCAGTTGCTCCCTGTTTTCTTCTCACTGCCTGCTCTGTCTTAAAAAAAACAACAACACCAAAAAAAACCACCTTTCCATTTGTGCATTTTGTTTTGTCTTGTTTTTTTGCCTTTTTTGGTCTTCCTCCACTGCAGAACTCCTCTCGCCAGAACTCCTCTCACCACAGGACTGCAAAGCCAGTGTACCTGTCTGGCCTTGTGAGTCTTGTATTCTTTAAATTTGCCAAATGGTTCATCACTCTTTTTGCCAGCGGGAGCTCTGAATCTGCGCTTCATGTAGGGAGTGCTAGATGCAGCTGTTAGGTATTGTGAATCCCTTGGCAGGGGTCAGATGACTGCTTTTTAAGGACTGAGATGTTTAGTTCCCAGCCAGCAGTTGCTTTCTCACTCTTTTTATTAATCTGCATATGAAAGACATTGCTCCTTCTTGGCTGTGGCAAATGGTTGCTTTTTGTCTCCTGTGTCCCTTCGGCTAAGTACTTCCGTATGCAGCAATGAATTTGCATAGTATTTGGGCAGTGATATAGGAGGAGGGGTGTTTTATACCTGCCTGTCCCTTTGTGTCTATATGTGCATGTGCATGGACATGTGTACATCCAAGGGGATGTGCAAGGGCTGTGGTGTGGACGGAAGTGTGTTAGAACTGTGCTGGTGGTTGGCTGAGCAACTTAATGCGCAAAAATACCTGTTTGTTTTAAAGCAACATTCTGTCCTTCAGATAAGTGTAGTGAATCTAGTAGTAGAAGAACAATGAAATAGTACCTCTCCAATGCAGTTTGTTTATATGAATTTGTGATGTTATTTATCATCTATTATGTGAATCTATTATATGTATCTTTCATACCTGAGGACAAAAAACATTTGCTACCTGTTGAAGATTGGAAACAAACTTGATTAGTGTATATTTTCATAACATTTACTGTTTTGCTGGTGCCTTATTATTGGTATGAAAATATTGGATTTAGCAAATTCTTCAAGGTATTCTAATGCCCCTCTTCCTTTTGCAATTTGGCAATAGAAAAGAATTACACAGTTCTGTATACTATTTTTTTTTTCCACTGAACCTATTAATCTATCTATAATGTTGTTTGTTTTATTGCAAATCTTGTCCTGTGTTAGAGGGAAAAGTACATATGGTTTGCTGAAAGTTATCAGCACACATAAAGATTGCTAGTTATGAATTGTAAGTTGTGCCTGCAACTCTTTTGAATGTAATGAAAGACATGAATGTGAATGAGACTTGTTAGGAAAGACATTTTCCAAATTTGCATTTACACAAGGATGGTACAAATTTGTTTTGTGACTAGTGTAGTGCTATAAAGATGGTGACATTTGCAATAGTGAAACTTTCTCTGTATTTGAGACTTCTTGCATAAAGCACTGACAAGTTGTGTTTGTGATTTGAAGACCATATGTCTCTCCTCACTTGTCTGTAGGCTCTGTCGAAGTTCATCTTCCTAATGCGGCCTTTCTAGAGAAAAGGTTATGACAATACCTGCAGAGCTGAAGCTCATTCTGCTTTAACATCTCTTCATCATTTAAAAATAAACATATGTGGAGCAGTTTGTTCACTGCAGTAATTACATACAATAAGATTGCAATTATATAATCTTGTGCCACCTGCTTTTCGTATTTGCAGCACAGCAGAAGATTATTTTTGATTATTTTTGTTATTATTATTTACCATTGAATGATTTGTCACATCTAATTACTTCCGTTTACAGTTCTCCTGAATATTCCCTGTAGCTGGAGACAATGTTTACTTTTTAAAGAAATAGTAGTATGCTAGCGCACTAAAACAGAAAAGGGCTTTAGCTTCTCTCCAGTCTTTATGTGCTGTAGTGGCACAGAGGTGCCAAGAAGCCAGTTGTAAGCAGCTAGCTGAGAATTTTTCCAGAACTGGGAGGAAATTTCTAGGTGACAAAGAGCTGGCATTATCTGTAGGCCTGTGTACAAGGTATATAGCTGAAGTGCTTCTGTGTCAAGAAGATCCTAGTTCAGTGGGACTCTGAATGTTTTACAGTGTTTCATGATAAGAGAAGTACCCATAGCCCCCTCTGTTGCCAGTGTAGTAACAGCTCTTTGTGGCTCTCTTCCCATATGCCCATCCATTTATCCTATTTTTCTCAGTAGCAGTTAGTCTGTACTGTGTTCATTTGAGAGTTTGTGCCCAAAAGCTGTGAATTTATTTCTGTAACAGGTGAATACACTCAATGTAACAAAGGCTTCTTTAAAGTCTTATTTGAAATTACTTCTGTTGCTGTGCACCTGCTACTGTTATGTGTTCAAGTCTTGAACTGTCAAGGAATTATGAAGTATTTTTATCCTGTGACATTTAAAATTGCTCTCTCCATAGGGGAAGCCTGTGGGAACGCCAGATGCTGGTGCCTATTTCCGTGTGCTAGCAGAGCATGAAGTAGCTGCTGCCTTTACTTCACCAACCGCAATTAGAGCAATCCGTCAGCAGGACCCTGAGGCAGCTTTGGGAAAGCAGTACTCTCTGACAAGGTGAACTAAGGATACACTGGAAGTAGTTTCTTACAGAAACAGACTGGATGAACTAAGAATAGCCAAGTGTCTGGGGCTTTGCCCACCACTGTATAGCAGAATACAAATGAATTCTTGACAATTTAGCTGCATTTGTATTTGTTTGTAAACTTACATTGATAGTTTGGAGGAGATGCAAACTATTAAGAAGACTGTGACTCTAACGTTAAGAATTCTTAGTGACTTAGGATTGCTTGCTCAACCTTAATTTTACTCCACTGTGCTTATACCCTATAATACAGTCTTGGATTGCATGATCCTGTACTGTTTTTCCACATGACCTCCCATTTCACTGAGTGCACAGGATCTTCAGTGTTTGTTTAATCAGCAGCTAGTCAGTGTTTTGTTTATCTTTGTTGTTCAGTTTCTGACCCCATAACTTAGTTCCTGCTCATGGTTTATTCAAATCAGCTCTGAAGACAAAACTATTTGCTATCTCATACTGTTTTTAAGGTCTTTATCACCATACTATCTGCATGCTCCAAAAACATTACTGAGTTCATCCTCACAAATCCCCTGTGAGATGAGGGAGTGGTATTATCCGTATTTTATAGATGGGAAGCCGAGGCACAGAGAGATTAAGGTCAAAGTCTTCTATTAATTTTGAATACCCAGTCTGAGCCATTTAAGCACCAGTATTTCAGAGTTCTTAGAGTTATATAGCGCTTTACATGGTTAAAATGCGTTTCCTGCTGACTTCAACTGCATCTGCGAGTGTTTTGTATTTCTCAAATCAAGCTTCAGAATTCCATCTCTGCAATGTTGGACTTGAATAATTTGCTCAGCAACAAGCAAGGACTGTGTCAGACTGTAGGCAGTATTCCGTCATATGATCATCTTTTATCACAGTTGCCCAAAGAGAGAGGGAAGATGAAAAGCCATGTAGCTTAATTAGGCCTCAACTTTCTTTATTGCTCACGAAAGTTTTATTCATCAGTAAGAAGGATGTATTCCTGGGGTATTCACTGCAAGTTCTTCATTAATTTCTTCCATCTGTTTTGAGTGCTATCGTCAGTCTTTCCCCCGCCCCTTGAAATGGGAGACAAGCCCATTTGAGGCTGTAAAGCACTACTCTTCTGTGATGTTTAGTGACAAGGAAGTGATTCATTGGTGTATCAGATGCTAGAAAACTTAATGGCTGTTGCCCAGCATTTTCTGGGCAATTACTGAAATGACTTAGTCCATCGTCGGAGTATTCATTTATTGGAAAATCTGCTAACAAACAGTACCTGTAAGTTGCCTCATTTTCTGGCCAAAGGAGAATTCCAGATAAGTAAGAATCCTCTAACTGATATCATTTCCCCTGGACATAGAAAGCTATTCCATCATTCCTATTCAGTGCCTAATTAATGAGCTTCTCCATTTATGTATAAATATGGTTGCCTCTTAAATCATTCAGCTTTGGGCCGAGTCATTCCCTAGTACCTGACATCTCCTTACCACATTTAGAGCAGATTTCAATATCTAGCACCAAAAAAAAAAAAAAAGTCCAGTGACTGTTCTCTGGCTGACAGTATAGTGCACTGTCTTACATTCCTCAAAAATCTTCCCATATTTGGAATCCCGCTTCATCTTTCAATTGACTTAATTTTTATGAACTGATTAGGATCTGTTTTTCCAAATGTTTGACAACTGACAGTTGAGAATGAAATTGGGCCACAACTTAACAGATTAAATTAAGATATAAGTAATACTTACCAGTTCATGTCCCGTAACCTAGTTGGCTCTACTGATCAATTGCAAATGTTCTGCCATTTTTTATCAAGGGAAGCTAGAGATACTAGCTTGTTTATCTGATACGATTTCTTAGTCTAACAGCTTATTGAAATTTCTACTAGTGTAAGTTCAAACCTGCAAGCAAAGGCCTGGAGTGAGATGAGAGATCTGTCATGTTTCTTGCTATCTGTCCTGCCTTTAGCCTGGAAATATTTGTTGCAATGAACTTTTCAAATGCTAAGCCTCATATTTGTCATCAAATAATAGTCCTATCAAAATAGAAGTGACCTTCAAAATAAAAATTACAAGTGTTCCAAAGGTGTTGCAACAGCCCCAAAATTGATTATAATATTCTCTATCATAAATTGTGCTCTAGTCCATATACAGGTAAAGGATGAAACCTCTACGTGATTATGACCTTACCCTCCAAAGATGCATATACACTAGGTTCCTTTCATTTCTTTCTGTCTTCCTTAACTAAATGAAGAACCTGTGAAATGACAGTGGCCCTTTCTTCTTCCTCTTCAGATAGAGACTGTACTGTACTGTACTGAGGGCTGAGAGAAATGGATTCCTCTACTAGGTCATTTGCTGGCCTGGTCTGTGGTAAATGAAGCAGACAAGGAACTCTTAATTGCACAGTTCTCTTTCATCCTCAGAGCAGGTCTGGGAGTGTATGGAGTTCAAAGACACAGTGGTTGTTGAACAAACCAAGGATTGTTTGGGAGAAATGTCATGTTTGGCTGGTCACTGTGCCATTAAATATTATCATGTGACACTTTAGAAGAAAGCCTGTGCTGGAGACTTCACAGGTAGTACTAATTATGGCAATTCCAAATGTTCTCAAATGGAACTTTAGTCATGTTATTTAATGAAGTATGTTCTTTGGGTTCGGATCTGGATATCTGAAAAATATTCTGTAATGTGAAATCAGGTTGGTGCTCATATGGTTGGCCATATTTTTAGATCCATCATACATATCTTTGCAGCTTGGGCTGAAGGATATGTGACAAGTGACTTGGCTGTACTCAATATGGACTGGGACTAGAGTTCATTTAATTTGTCATTAAGTTTCACCAGATATTTTGTGGACAGCAGAGGAATAGTCTCTTATGTATTCATCAGTTGTTTTCAACTTTACTTTGTGTTCTAGCTTCCATTTCCAAACTCTTTGGCTAAATAATCTTTGTTAGTTTTCTAGTCTCACTATGCTCCTTGTCTCAAACATCTCCTTTCCTTTTCCCCCAAATTTAGCTCTTTCCTCAAGTTTAACTTAATGTGCAGGGCACCAGTAGGAAGAGTTATTGGTTGCACCTACACTCCTATGTAAAGTGCCCCTCAAAAGCCAAAACTGGCATTATTTTTCTGTAGGAGCATCATTGATGCCAGTTCTGGGTAGAAATTCCTTCAGGATTCTGAAAGGAAACACTGGGTCCATCCAGGGACTAAGGGAGAGAAGTGCCTAACTCTGTGATATGGACAGGTCCCAAGTCTCCAGCTCTTTCGTCTGTCTTTGGCAATAATGTTGGACAAAATAAGTAGTTGAAGTTCAATCCAGGAGTACTTTGATGTTGCCTGGTTGTTGTCAGGTAGGATTTGTAGGCCACCTAAACTTGAGTTTAAGCACACACTACCTTAAAGAGACAATATAGAAGTTGGGTAAACTTCGTGTTTGTAGAACTGGTTCAGTAGATATAGCTGAAGCATAGGAGGCAAAGCGTGCTGCTCTCAGATCTGGTCCTGAGGTCTGCTCTGCCTCTGAAAGTATGCAGAGGCAGCAATTACAGAGGAAATCTGAGATTGCTAATATAGTCCTTGTCTGGGTATGTGCACAAGTGCAAATATTTATTTTTATAACTCATCCAGCTTTTATTGGACATTATTGGAGTCAGTAGAAGAGCACTTAGGTAACAAAGGCCAATCTGTGTCAGATTTTGTAGTATTTTGTTAGAGATGGTTGAATATTTTGGTTGAAAAATTTCCCCACAAATTAAAAAATAAAAATGACAACTGCATTTTGAAAGCAGGTCTTATAATGAGAAGAACTGACAGCCTTAATTTTTTTGTTCTGACAAAGTCTCTCTCCAGATTGTGAATATAAATGATACATTTTTATAAAAAGTACATAAATTACATTAATGTGAATGTTTTCCTTTAAAGTTTTGATCATGTAAAAGGACTATAGAATTGACATCATCTTGAAGCTTTGTGTTTTGTTATTTCTCAGCAACCTGGATATCAAGATCAAGTTTGCTTAGCATATAAGAAAGCAGAAGGGAAACAGATTTAGTACTGTCACTTAATAAAAATATGTTAGGCTTTGATAGATGAGCTATTTCTTTTGGTTCAAACATAATAAGAATTGCACCATTAGAAAAAAGCAAATTATTCTGTTGATAAATGATCTGGAGCAAAATCTTTTAACCTGAACTCAAGGTTTCACTGGAAAATCTTCAAGAGTGCCGAAATGGAATACTTAGTTGCACATCTTCTCCTAATAAGATATTTCTGCAACGTCTCAGGTGAAATGCTTTCAGGAGAGAAGCATCCAGAAAAAAACACTGCAATCTCAACAAGAAGGTGAAAATAACACAGACCTGGTGAAGACACTGGCTTCCAGTTGTTGATAGAGTGCTGCAGTTCTTGTTACAGCTCATTCATACTGACTGGAAGCTGTTGTAACAAACTATGTTAAGGGTTATGAAGCCTTAGAATAATTGATTTGAAGCACAGTTTGGAAGGACAGCAATTTATGTATCTGTGTAAAATTAAAGTTACTGTGCTTTGTGCAGTCTAAGATCTACCCAGTAGCTTGGAATTGAAGTATAGGACTGCAGCACAATCCCTGTAATACACAGTTAGTGTAGAATAGTGTATATGTGTAATACATATTGATGTGCTTACTCTAGAAAGAAATATGACACTACATTAAAAATGCGCAGAAGTAATGAGTATGAAATGGATTAGTAACTTCTATTTTCTATCCTGTCACACAGGAATAGGAGGATATGAAATTAAAGTAGCAAATTCAAAACTGCTAGAAAGAAATACTTTCTCACCTAATTTATAATCTGTCTTGCACATGCTGCTAGAGGATGTGATTGAGAGTCAGAATTTAGGAAGATTGAAGTGCATTTTGCAGTCTTGTCTGTTACCCCCTGCTCTGTGCTGCTGTAGATCATTTCTGGCCATTCCTACTGGAATCCTGAGCAGAGTTCACCGAGATCCTTTGTGGAGCTCCCCTTTGCCTGCAGGATGAGTGATCTGTAGCTGCTGGTGTGTGCTTCATCTCTCTGACTCTGTCACACAACCCTCCAATGCTTGGATCCTCTTGACCAAGGTAGAATTAATTCAGGGAGGAGAACAAGCAAAGAAACCAATGGAAGAAAATTATATGATCTCAAAACATTCAAGTTTTTTTTTTTTTTAAGAACATTTTTACAGGTTTTAATATCTGCAGTCTCTAGCTGCATTAAGAATTAGTAAGAATTCTTTATTTCCAGTTTATGTTAAGAAGTAGAAGTGAACTTTCCTCATTGTTCTTTCAGAAAAAAAGCTTATTTAGCATGATGCAGACACAGCTTTTCTTTGTCAGGAAAAGATGGTGTGTGCATTCTAGAATTAAAAATAGTTCTATGTTTGTTTAATCCAGAAAAGTGTAGCTCGGATTATTACCCATGTGAACACTCTGCTTTTGGGCAATGGTTTGGAGGTGTGGTTTCTTTTGTACTTGGAGTAACACCCAAATCAAGTCCATTCCCTTAGACTCTTGAATAGGACCTAGAAGCTTGATTGCACTGAACTTTATGTTAGGATTGTAGGTTTTTGGAATAACAGCTTAGGATATATTTATTCAACAGGGAGGTTTTAAGATCTTTCTTCCATATTAATTGCATTTCAGTAGTAGATGATTGCAATAATAGATACATTGACATATAAAGTTTTAAGTGGAATGTTAAAAAAATTTCGCAGTGGACTTTTTATAACTGTGCCGAAATCATCATATCTCTCTTTATACTGTTTAATAGGAGAAGGTAATTCCACAGTTCTTATGCTTTGTTAGGTCTATGGCACTTTGCTCTTGGATTCTTTTTGATGATTTTGTGCTGTAAGTTTGCCAAAGAGCTAGTCCCTTCCCACAACATGGGATTGCTCTTTAGCCTGCAGATCCAGTTCTTAGATGTGGTCTGCAAACACATCCCTACTGTGTGGGTGGACATATGTTATATGACTTCAAACTGGAGTATTTAAGACCTCTCTAGTGCCTTTGAAAGGTATGCTTGTTCCTTGCCTTCTCTCCACCATGAGGAAATGGAAAGTAAGCAGTCCTTATCTCCACGTGTTAGCTATTCTGCTCTGACAGCAATGAGAGAGTTTTGAGTTGTCAGCTAAAAGCAAGTTACTCCCTATTTAGTGATTCTTCTAGAAATTATTTTTACCTTTCAGAGGTAAAATTATTTTTACCTTTTAGAATTCTGTTTTCCAGCCCATAATCATGGTGACTCCAGTCCTTCAAAGATGTATGTTACCTTATAGTTGCTGGGCATCCTTGCCATCTAGTTCAAGAAGGCTTGAAATGGATTCTTTCTTGGAGTATTAAAAAGGAGAGTTGGTTGAAATCTATTCTGAACTTAAGACAGTGGAGTTTTTATCTGCATCTTCAGGTTCAACACGGTAACGTTTTCCAAGATCTTTCGTAAATGAACTGGCTTATAACTCTAGATGTGCAATAAGTTAATCTTCTTATAGCAAAGATGTAATGGTGATAGATGTAGACATAATAACTTCTGCTTAGTTCATAGATAAGACTGTTCTTAGGTTATTATGTTTAGCCAGGGCGGGTTCCCCACCTTGCTGATAAGAGTTCCCATCTGCTTCTATTACTTGTGGATGTTTCTTTGCCTTTACTCTAACTATAGATCAATAAAGGGATCTAAAAGACACTAAACTCTTCAGTATCTCTCATCAAATTTTTGACCACTAGGCCAAACATTGCAGTAAAAAAAGCTGCTTTTCAGTTTTAGAGCACATGGTTTACTGTATTTCATGATAGTTCATTCTGTATTTTACTAATGTTGTCTTGAGCTGTACCTTTACTGTTCATACTCTCCTGCCTTGCCTCTATACAGTTAGTAGGTCACTAGCCCTTAGGCTGTGAGAGGCTGCCTTTTACGGTAGCAGGAACTGCCTGTCATCTGGAGAAGAGTGACGTGAAAATATTCCATATATCCTTTTTGACTTGGGCAGCCTTGTTATGAGAAGTCTGTAATCTCCAAATGATAAGCCTTTGAAATGGAGAGATTAATCTCTAGGCTACCTCTTAGTGGCATTCCCAGTTCTGTAGTTGCATGGGCTGATCTCTGCATTTCCATCACTAATTTCTGACACCTGTGGGTTAACTGCTCTGTCTTCTATCATAATTTCCTAAATTGTTTTCTGGATTTCATCTTCATGAAAAGATTAATCTAATTTTCTTTATGAATGTCATGCCTCTGAAGTGAAATCTGTTTCATGCCCTCAGCATCTAAGAATGCTTTTTGTAGCCAGAAGTATACAGCTTTTTAGAAATCAGCACAGTTCATGTCCATTGCTAAAGGACAGGAGTCCAGTCCTTTGTACAGCAGCTGTCTTCAGAATTAATGGACTGTGTCAAGACTTACAATGAAACAAAATGTTGCTGAAATTGATCTGGCTGTGGTAGAGCGTGCTGTGATTGTAACAAGGAGATATTTTGGTGAATACTTTTAATCCCAGGGTCTGTTGCTGGGTGACCTGAAGCTCCGTTCATATCTTAATTAGACATTATGTCATCTCAGAAGCCTTGAGGATTGATGCAGTACTTGGCAGAGTGTTTCTGGTTGCATGACAGTTTATGAAATGTTTAGTCACTAGCAGAACAGGTATACCTGTGGACTGTCACTCAAAGAAGAAAGAAAGAGGTTATTTACTGGTAAACAGAGTTTTTCAGATATGGAGGCTGAATGTATGTTTACTTCTCATCTTCCCTCTCCTCTCAGTCTTTTGGGGTTTTAAATTGCCTCTCTGGTTAGAATGACAGTGCTGTCTTCTCTGTGTCATATGGTGAATATGGAGGGTTTGGGAGAGGGAAGACTTGAGCACACTCTCTGGATACTGCAGAAGCGGGGAGCAGGTTCTTTGGTCTGGAGTGTGGGGCATATGTGCATGTTAACTATGCATTTAGAATTCGCATTATTCTTTGTGACAGGATTGTCCCTGTTGGTTAAAAATAGGCATTGATGTGACTTGTTGTGATGTGTTTCAGAATTCTATGCCAGTCTTTCTAGGAAGGAGCTGCAGTTTTCTGTTGTGATTTTTTTTTTTAAAGTATAGGTTCTTATCTACAAAAATAAAAGAGAGATTTTATGTCTTAAATTTCCCTCACTATTAAATTTTATTTCCCAAATGATGACTTTCTGTTTTAAAATCTTGCTTAAATAGAAACACATTTATATGTGCAGCAAAATAAGAATGTCCCAAACTTTCATTCTTGATTTCCTTTTTCTGAGATGCAAGACCGTCCCTTCCAAGTTATATTGCAGTAAGTTAATCACTGTGTCTATAACTAACTTTTTAAACAATAACTTAACAAAGTCTCCATATTGTAGCTTAGTCATGTTATTTATTGTTGCTGTAGGATCTTGGATTTTGTTTTGTTTTGTTTGCCTTTCCATATTGTAAAAAATGAGCCTTACCCTATTTGGAGTCTTAAAGGTAAATTACTCTCAAGTTGCCTCTTGGTCTTTGTGCATTATAGAAGCCTAGAGAACTTGTTCAGAGTAGACGTTTTTCTGGTAACAAGAGCCAAGGGAGATGAATACCATACTTTGCTACCCATAGAAACTATGCTATTATAACACAAATCCTAAAGGTAATGACACAGTATTGAATATCAATCCAGTGGTGCATCTGGGCACAGCTGGTCATTTATTTTTATCTCTACTTAGTGAATCTGAATTCAAAGTTCTCGGTTTCTACTTGAAAAGGATTGCTTATTTCTTTATTGGAGGTGTGCGGGCAAGATCATAAATGATTCTTTTCTTAAGTACCTTCTTATTTGGTGAGGATGTCTGACCTGTGTCATGAGTATCCATGAGGTTATATGCAATATAACAGGGTTTAAGTTGCTCCTTAGAAAATTAGAAGTGCAAAAAATCTGCTACAGATATGAACAAAGGTACTGCGCAAGTGTTAGATCATAACCTTAGCAGCATGCAGTAATGCAAAATAAGGTCTGGATTCTAAATACTACTAATAATATTTAAGAATGCTGCAGCTGACATGAAAGACCTTATCATACTAAACAGGGTGTGAAGTGAGTTTGTAATGCTTAATGAAGGATGATAAAGTGTGACAAAACATCTGACAGAAGTTGATGAAGTTAAAGACTGTGTGTGGGTTTAATACCCAGTTATATAGCACTGTGTAATTTAATGGTACAAAAATCCAGATTGCATCTGTCGGTACTGCCAGAAGTTGCATCTTTTTCTGCCAAAACTGACTGCAGAATATCCAGTCAAATGAACTGAATTATAATGGTATCGTCAGGGACCCATAGTTGCTAAATGCAGTTGCGTTATCAGCATTATCTAATAGGATTACATGAAAATAGAAATGATTTATAATCTCTCAGAATATAAAATTATATATATGTGTACACACACACACACACACACACAAGTATATATGTATGTATATATCTATATTTATGTATCTGTTCATATAGCCTGGCTCTACTTAGGAAAATGGCTTTAGCCCCCGTTAGTTGTTCACAGATCTCATTTCCAAACATCTATAAAAAGATAACTAACAATTTGAAAAATACTAACATCAGTTTAAGGGGAATGTTATTAACAACTTCTAACTAAGTTATACTACAGGTATTTCCATAAAAAGTTTTTTTATTTGTTTATTTCTTTACTGCTTTTTTCTGATATCTTTTTCTGACCCCTTTTTGGTATTTGATACTTATGCTTTGCTTAACTGATGTTCCAGTTCCTTTGTACAAGCTATTTAAATATTCTTTCCTTCCATTGGCAATTTCATGCCACAGGTCTCCCAAGGTCTTTGCTTTCTAAAAGGAAAGCTTCTTTTACGTGATGTATCAAGAAGCCTAAATCAATATTGCTAAGATTCTAACTGCTACTCAGTAGGATGAATAGGTACAAGGAGTAAGAGTCCTTCCAACACCCTTTTCTCTCTATTTCATCTGGGACACAGACCACAAATGTTTATTGAATTTATTTTCTCATGCCATTTTCCTTTCTCGATCCAGATCAAGATGTACTTTTTTTGTTTTTATATAAAGGTTCAGAACATTATTTGTAGCTGGTGAGCACTGTGATGTGGACACACTAGAATGGTCAAAAAAAGTCTTCAAGGTACCCGTCTTAGACCACTGGTGGCAGACTGGTGAGTATTTTAAAATATGTTTGTGAAATAGAGTAAAAAGGAAATATTTTCAGACTTCTGTCCTGAGTCTGCAGGTAGTAGTGGTCTGTTTTTCAATAAATGTGAACTTAATTTAAATAGACAGGACCAAGTGTGAAAATAAAAATTCAAGCAAGAAGAATTTTTTTTTGGAAGTGGCTTGAAAAGTGACTTAAGGATATATTTAAAACACAGCATTTTTAAAAGCTATGTAGAAAAAAACAAAATGGTATTTTCTGATGCTTGTGATAAAAATCAGCATCATTATTGTAATTTCTGTATTTTTGCAGGCATAATTTTATATTTTATTTGCATATGCGACTATGATCCCAAAGCCTGTAGGCAAGAATAGGCCTCAGCGATGCAGAGCAAGCAGTTAGTTTAACTGAAAAAGCTTAGAAGATCAGATAATTTCTTTGTCTGTGTACTGACAATAACCTGGCAGTAACCAATATTACTGTGTGTAATTCTGTGTGTTTTTATACCTATCTATGTGGGTGCAGATATATATGTAATTGTCTATAGCTTTGATAAGAAATGTATAGTTAGTGCAAAGACTTAATGTTACTATGTTTATTCAGATATGTCTCAAGTGTCGGTCAGACATTTTAAACAAGCATGTGTGTGATTGTACTCAGACTGTGCTTTGAGAGACTTTCAAAAGAAGACCAAGAGCCCAGCTCAGAGTGCACTATGTTTTATATTCTTGATTTTATATTCATGACATGCTCTTAAACTAGATTGTAGCAGGACTTAATGAGCTAAGGCCATTTCAAATACAGTGCTAAGAGAGGTAAATAATTTGATTAGAATGATGACCCACTTTTATTTTTGAGTGATTATTGTAGAAATGTGTATTATTGAATGTAAGCAAGACATTCAGTCTCGAAGAAAAAATATACCTGAATCAAAGTCCCTGTCAGAGAGACTTAATTTCAGGGGATGAGGAGGAAGAGGTAAGGAAGAAAGGAGAAGAAAAAAGTGATTGTTTTAGTAGAATACAAGCTAATAAACTAGAATTATTTTAACTTTTAAAACTTTAAAAAGCAAAATTTTTTTTTTTTTACTTTTTAAATAGAGAGCAGTCAAATCTGGTAAGTGAGATAAAATGGAAATGCTTGGAAGCAAACATCCTCTTTGTTCCTTGCCTACCCTTTCAGAGTTAGTCTTTACTTTCAGTCTTTCTAAGGGCTATCAGATTGCACCAACTCCACACAGTCTACGGTGCGGTGGGTCCTTATGATAGTCCAGTCATTTCTCTCTTCTCTGAGGCTTGGTTTAGGTCCTTCACTTGTTACAGGCAAGCCTCCTTCTGCTCCTCTTCTGCTGAAGAGTCTTTCAAACTGCATTTGTACTTCAGGCTGTGTGCCTGCTGGGACTTCTCCCAGCACCATCCTGTATTCCAGAACTTCCCTTACATTAACATGCTTGACTGCTCAGAGGAAGAAGAGATTCTTCCTCCCTTAGAAAATCTTCACTTGCCCCAGACTACAGCAGATAAAACAGCAGAAGAAAGCAGCCTTCCCTTTTGCTGTTCAGTCACCTCCTTGTTAACAGCGTACAAAACGTATCCCGTTAGCTGTGAAAAAACAAGCAGTTCTGTCACATTTAGCTGTGTCTTTCACTTGGTAAAATATTATTCAGAGTGGGTTTTCATGTCAGAAAAGCCTTTTTAATCCAACAGTAATGGGTTTACAATATATTCAGTTAGATCCTGTTTTATACCCTACAGAAAGTGCTTCAAATCAGTATTGAAAATGTTGAGCTTGGAAGCATGATATTACATAATAGATATTATAAAATGATTTTGTTATAATAAAGCAGATACTAGTAAGTTCATTTTAATGCATTTAAAAATGTGGTTTAAGTGGTTTAATGACAGCTACTGATGATCTAGTAAGATGAATGACCATCTAGTAAGGTGAAAATTCAGTTGTTTTGGGGCCTTTATTCAGCAAGGAGCTGAAAAAATTTCTCTTCTGATGTGTTTACAAGAGCTGCATTTTAATCTTTAATTTCCTGTTAATTTATAGCTACAGTGGAAACCCCTGCAAACTAAATAACACTAATATTGCGCTCCTCCTTTCACTATTTGATGTTTGCGCTAGGGAGGAATGGTATCCTTTTAAAGTGTTTTAAAATAGATGAAAAGTTGATGAGGCAAAAGCACGCAAAAGGGCTGTTTTAGAGGGCAGCAGCTGCAGAAGAAGAAACTTTTGCCAGAAACAGTTAGAGGTACGGAAGGTAACACAGCTGAACTAAAGAAAGCACCATCCTGAAACAGAAATGTCAAACACTGCTAATTGTACTTCCCTCTTAGTCTCCCTTGGTTTTCTACAAAAATTTACTAGTCCAGTAGCTCCCACCCCTTCAAACAGCCACTGAAGCTGCTGGCTGTTTTGATTTTAGCAGCCGTTAAGTAGATGCTGTTGAATCACAGAAATGATGCTATTGAATCATAGAAATGTTGTAGTCTCCCTCCCTCTCAAAGCAGGACACTTGTCAACAGTGATGGCTTTATGTAGCTGAGTCTGGAAATCCTCTGATGATTCCACAACCTCCTTGAGTAACCTGTCCCAGTGCTGCATGGCCCTCCTAGTATGAGAGTTTTTCCTAAAGTCCAGTCTGAACCTCTCAAGTTGCAATTTTTGGACCTTGTCTCTTGTTGGTCATATACCACCACCAAGAAGAGTCTGGCCATCTTTGTGACTGTTCATTTTTAGAAGCTAGTGACAAATTCAGATGTACTTTTCACTAGTAGAGACAGCTCCTCTTTTCTATGTCATGAGTAAGTATGGAGAAGGTAGGATTTGATAATACGCTGTTTTGTCCTTTAGGAAGCATTATGGAGATATAATAAATGTGGGAGACGGAGGCAAGAAAGGGCTTGTGTTAGGTCAAAGCTATAAGGTACTGAATGTAGAATATCTTATAAAATAGATAACTAGGTTTATAACTTCATATTAGAAATATTCATGGTTAGTGAATGATGACAGAATAGAGGATCCCGAGGCTCAGAAAGAAAAAGTTTTCAACTATTTCTAAAATAAAAAATTGCAGCTAAAAGCAAAAAAAAAGACCTCTAGTCAAGTCTAACAAGACAATTTGAACAATTAGTTATTTTATAACGTCATATAGAGCTAATAAGTTCTTTAAATGAATTTTTTTATAGCCTATTCTAGTTCAAAATAACAAAACTAGTGCATTTTAGGAAATGCCTTTTATTGTAATTAAATTTTATCTGAGGTTCTAAACTGCTGTTTTGTTGTTCCCAAGATTCAAAGCTACTGATTTACTTCTATATATGAAAATGTTTTTGACCTTTGATAATCTGGCAAACTGTTACTTGTTCCCAGATTTAATATTTGTATGTATTCTTCCAAAGCAGGAGCCTTGTAAAACTGTGAGAAATGGTGGCATTTTAATTTACCTGAATACTATATGTCTTACTTGTGCAATTGTCTTAGTCATCACCTCTTTCAGCTGAGGCTAAAACAATAGATGAAGGAGGGGAATCTAGCATCTTGGTAATTAGCATTTCTTGTATGGTTGGATAATTTCTATGGCTTTATTTATTACTGAGAGAAAAGGAGGGAAGAGATCAACTTTGTAGAGCTGAGGAACAACTGGGTTATTATTTAGAGGCAGAAATGATTATGAGTGAAGGGAAATAAAAGGCTGCCATGAAAAAGGATAATGCAAAAAGAAAAAAGGGAATGTAAAGCACTTCAGGTTTAATAAGGTATCTTCAAAGCTCATGGCCCCTTTGCCTTATATTGAAACTAGAAATGAATGAGTATGGACAAAGAAATGTAGGTAGGGTTTTTTTTCCTCATGTTGTCTTCGGAAGATTTATGAAGTATATGAAATCACTGTGAATTGAAACAGTACTTTGAAACAGTAGAAAGCTTTCATTAGGAGACTTCAAAGCCATTACACCCAGAAAGCCTCAGAGATTACAACTTTGATTTTTGTCAGTATTCCTTCATTAGTAATGCATTTTTATTTATTTGTGTTACAAATGCAGTAAGCATGTCTTAGAAGATGTGAAATGTATGTCACAGGATCAATAAGTGGCAAGTAGGAGTTGAGGACTTAAGGACTGATATGCGCTTGCTGTTTTCTTCAGAGATGTGGCAATAGATGAAAGAATGGTACTTTCAAGTCTTGTGCACGTCTATGCACAGGGAAGGGATAATCTTGTTTTGGTTTTGTGCGGGTGTTCAGTTTTTGCATATTTATAAGAAAATGACACTTAGCCTTTAAATAGCAATTTTCATCTTCAAAGTGGTTGTGCAAACAGAGTCAAATTAATTCTTTTAATACCCCTGTGAAGTAAGTAAAGTGTTATTCCAGTCTTGCAGATATTAAATTGAGAAAAAGTGGTGTCTTGCCCCAAGTCATCCAGGAAGCTATTGCAAATTCAGTGTTAGAAAGCAGAGCTTTTCTTGCTCAGAGATAAACTTTCTTGTCATACTTACATATGTTTTGTGATATTTTGAGTGTGTCTGGAGGGAAACAGAAAAGCACATTTTGAGCCTTGTTCTATGTCTCTGTGCGTAGTTATGTTTTAAGGGAATGATAATGTATTTATGTTTAAGTCTTCCAGCTAAGTAAGTCATAGGGCACTTTGCCAAATATATTTGAAATAACCTGCATGATGTTTAGGTTGTACCTGCTGTGTCAAGTTCTCTGAAGAGGCCCCAATACACCAAGACATGTGAGTTTGGGTTACCCTGTTTCGGAGCTAGCTTTAGATTTTAGAAGAAAAAAACAGTTAGTTATAGCACTGAGGGTGTGAAGGGATAAATGAAGCATGAAGGCTATGAAAGCTTGTGTTAAACATCCTCCTCTGCATTCAGGTTAGCTATTCAGTATTTTGTAGTACAAAGAAATAAAATGAAACTCTCCCACATCTTTTTTGACAATTTTGGAAAATTTAACAAATAACATTTCTATTTCTTCATATTAAATATAAGAAGTAGTGATTTTTTTTTCTCTTGGTATTTATAAATAGAAATGTTTGGAGACTCTCTATTTCAGGATGTATAGGAAAATTCAGGTGAAACAACTGAAATTGAAAATCCAGTAAATAAAATTTGAAATGCATAAAATACTAGTCAAAACACATCTTTCTGTACAGTTTTGTGGTTGTGTCCTCCTTCTGCTATAGGAATCTAAGTTATGGAGCCTGTGAGGGTTTAAGAAGTTCAAGTTGGGGATAATAATTGTATTACATTATGTGATTTGCCCTAATTAATCTGAGTGTCAGCTCTGTAAGGGACAGAACTACAGGGACACTGTGCACCTTTTCTGTGTTCATGGAAATAAGCTGTCTTTTCAGTAGTGAATCTGTGTCTGCAGTAGGTATTAGGATGAAAATCACATTCTGCTTGTTACATTATGGCTGCTGAAAAAGGTGGTTATAGTACGCAGAGTGTAATAAGATCTTGGGTACTCTGGCACAATGTGGTGAAATTCCCTGCTAGGAATTCCCACAGTTTTATAGCAGGATTAATTTACTCTGTCACTTTAAAACTTTTCTTTTTCCTTATCTGTGTCTTATCCCTAAAACATGCAAATGCTATGTTGGTATTATTTTTATTAGTACATGTTATTAGCATTATGCTGAATTGTAATTCCATACAGGAGTCATGGATATACAAATATATTATTAGGACTATAGAAACAAAACGCTCGTCTCGTAGAATACAGTGTAAAAAATATGAATCATAGGTAAGCGTAATCACTGTGATATATTTCAGTGAATTACTTCCTACCACAATCATTTATGAGGAAGAGTTTATTAATGTGGTCTCCACGCAGCGTGATCTGCTCCCCAGTCTTCAGTTTCCATTGCGTTGTCTTGGCAACGTTGTGCAAAATCTTCTCATGAGTGGCCAGAAAGATGGTTTCTGCAACTGAAGTCTGTTAGCTAATCTTCCAACATTTCCACCGCAGGGCGGTTCATTAGGTGAGTTACCTCGTCAGTCTAGACTTCTGTCTCCCACCCCGTTCTGCAGTTAAATTCCCGGTTTTGTTCTCCAGTCATCTTCTGCTTTGCCCTGTTCAAAATGCCACAGAATATGTGTTCTGATCCAGTGAATTCCTTCAGATGGTGAAATTTGCAGAGCAAGAGACAACAGATAATGGAAGCTAAGCAAAGGGTAGCCATTTCATTTGGATCAAAGAATCAATGCATGGATTTTTTTTTTAAGTACCAGAAATGCCATTCTGCAATTATGGAACTGAGATGGAAGAGGTGGAACAGATCACTTACGGAGTCCAAGCTGTTGTTTCAAATTATCAGATAGTGCCTCAGTGTAGGTTAGCTCACGCTTTTTAAGGACTGCTGTATCCTATAAAGACTGGAACCATATTTTGTTTTTAGTGGATGCTGATACTTTGCAGAACAGTTCTTAAAATGTGGAAACTACTCTGCAGAAAATTCTGTGGCTGTGCAGCCCTGAAATGCAGAGGCCAGCATAATGTTTTGGATAGCTGAATTTGCAACAGATATTCATGTAGAGGAAAAGGAGAGAAGTGGTCATTATCATGTCTCTACGTAGGGGATCCCATTCTGTCCTTTAAGGATGTGAACATAAAGATTGTTTTAGCCATTGTTTTTGCTTAGTAATCCGGCTTAGTAATTGACAGCATGTCATTAGTATAGCTCGTCTGCATTGCATTCATTCAATTTCAAGACCAGACACCAACTTCAAATAGTGTTTTGCTTGTCACTGGAGGAAAGAGAGAGACAGAGAGACAGAGACAGATACAGAGATTTTTTTTTCTATAGGGGCTACAGGCATTGCCAAGGCAGAGATTGACCTTTCAGTAGTGTGTGGTTGTCTCATTCTGTACAATGGCCTTTACCAGTTGCTTCAGAGAAAGGAAGAAGAACAAAGCTTGTATGTGTTGTGTACCCTGTCTGTCTGGTCAACCCGTGTCAAAATCAGAGGGCTCTTTCCTGGTGCCTTCTGGTTATGGCTTTTGCTCTTGAGGTTGGGAGATTGACAGTTCTTGCAATTTTTGTTTTAACGGCAGATTAATGTAACTTCAGGGAGTAACATACTATGATTTTGAATTAGAATTTGACGCTTCCCCCGCACCCTCCAAAGAGCCAAGTAATGTGGGCTAAATTTATTTTGGAGGAGCCAGTCAATCTCTTAAACCGATGAAGAGCAGTTGGTGCCTCTCTTTCCCAGTGTTTCAGTAATGTTAACCACTCAGATGTCGGGAAGGAGTGGGGAAACCTATCCCTCTTCATCACGGGAGACCTAAATCCCTATGTACATCCAAGAAATGTGCTGTAATTGCAGAATTAGAATTTCCTAAGCCTAGCTCCAGTATAAAATAGTCTGGGCCTTTATATGGGCTAGTGAATGGAACAGCAAAGCTATGGAATTTTTCTAAATGAGCAGTTATTTGGAAATGTGGTAAAACTGTTCCCTTTGAAAACCCCAACTCAGAGCATCCTGTTACCAGGGAGGTAGAAAAGAGAGTTAAGAATTGGAGACCATCAGTACTTAGAACCAGGCGTTTTATTGGTGTAATCCTAGTTCATATAATGGTAGAATGTTGTATCTATGCTCTTGCTAACAAAGCTTAGCGTCTCCATCATACGTGATTCATGGCATGCCTTAATAAAATGGGTCACGTTGCTTCCCTGATTGTGTTGCCCTCTGTAGTCTTTCAGGCTTATAGTCATCTATACTCATCTTCTAAACTTGATTTTTCATGGGATTTCTCAGGCATGCCTCCATGCATAGAGGATTGTTATCCAGAAATTCAGGCTGTATCTGCTTAGCTGAGAAATGTTTTTTTACAGAAATTTCTTGTTATTATTATATAATGCTTGCTTGTTTGTTGGACATCTAAAAATGTATGTTTGGATTATATATATACTCTACAAGCTTTTTCTACTTGGAATGAATCATTACAGCTGCATAAGTTTATTATGTTCTTCAGTGCTGTTCATCATTTGCCCTATTTCATCATCCCACCAGGCATGGCATGTATTTTCTCCACCAAAAATGTTTGTCTTTTTAGGGTTATTTCAGATGCGCATTTCACAGAGCTATCAGTTCTCCTGTGCATTTTGGGAAATGCTCCAGGTTGCAAAGATCGCAATGTTCAATGATGGAAGGAGCATTGAGGCTTGAAAAAAAATATGAAGTGCTTTTATTTTTGGAAGTGATTACAGTTTGCACATGGTTAGGCATACACCTCTGCTTTTTAAGTTGCTGGGAAGGTTTTCTCTTCCTCCTGGCTCTTCTGTCCTTTTTCCTCACACTGGTAAACACCTCCTCTGTGTTGATACAAATTCAGTATCAACTGTTCCATAGCCATTCTGTCTCATTTATACTGTCATTTTCTAACATAGAATTGATAGAAAGCATGCATTAAGCTTTTCTGCTCCCATTTGGCTTCAGTTTCTCAGTGCTTATTAATCTTAATCACTTCTGATTGTCTTTCCACATGCAGCCAAGGGACATGCATTAATATGAATGAAGTATTATAAATGTTTTTCTCCTTTTTAAAATTTCATTTATGCAGTTTTGATGATTGAAAACAAAAGAAATGTAAAGCAATCTTAAGTTATGGAGCCCATCCGTGAGCTGTTTATTGTGCAATGGATAGGCAAATGAAGAAGAAGGGGAGACACCTTTACGATCTAGCGTGTTAGGTAAAAGTAATGCAGCCTCAGCTGTGTGAGGGAGAGAAGCTGTGACAGCACCTCTAGTTGGTGTGTGTGTGAAAATGGTACAGGTTGCTGATCTCAGTCTTGTTGCATGGCAACTGCTTTTTTGGAGCTCAGAGAATAAAGTCCTCATTAGTGTAAAGTAGGTGATTTTCCTGATGATTTGAGAACAGGAAGGCTAGTGTTAAGCTGCATGGGTCTAGTGCCTGGAAGGAATAATCCTTTGCAAGATTTAAGGCTGACCAGTGAGGGCAGAGAAGGAGAACAGGAGTTTCTAAAATGTTAAATCCTGATACAGATAAATTTATTTGAATTGTTCAGAAGTAATTTTATCTGTCTTTTCCATCTTGGCTATATTACTATGCATACAATATAGAAACATTTGCCAAAATGATTAAACAGTAAATGGTTACCAATGAGATGTGTAATTACTTTTTATAATCTCCATTTATGTCTTACTGTTTCATCACCTATCAGTTATGATGTTATGGTAGAAAGAAAATAAAAATCTGGTATGCAGTTACAGCTTGAAAATATATTATAATTCACTGCATTGCCCAACTTCATGCATCTTTAAATATGCCATCTGAAATCTTCAAAATACGACCAAAAAGCATTCCATTCTCCTCTCTGATTATCTTGGTTGTCATTTTGCTACAGGCAACTTATAAAATGTACGTTATAAATTACCATTTGGAGGCAAAGGAGCCTGGTGTGCTTACAAAATGAATGCATAAACTTCTGCTATGTGATTAGCCTGCCAGTACACAATGACTAAACTAATTTCCTTCTTTGATTTTAATATTTGTCATGGTCCACCACCCTTTAACTAAACTAATTAGAACTTTATTACAGTTATAGTTCATTCATTTATTCCGGAGATCTTATTTGGATGTGCTTTGAAATCTTCAGAGGCCTTGAGTGTATGTATGCGTTGATACCACACACAGCACAGTTTGTAAATATCTTCTGTATTTGGATAGGATTGTGAAAGGGGGCCTTGGGGCAATTTGTTTGTTGTGTTTGATTTTTTTTTTTTTTTTTAATCAATGGATTGAATATTGCAATAGAACTGTTATGTGGAAGTATGTGGCCTTCACAAGTGAAATGTGTATTCATAGTAATAGATGCATTATGATTGCAAGTGCTTTGAAGCAGTAAGAAAATACTAAAATAATTGCTTGTATGTTATATGATTTCAAATTAAAAAAAAACCATAGAACCTCCAAGTACTTTAAGAAAATATATTACTTTATGGATACACAAAATAGATTTTGTTTTGAGAAACAAGTTTTCAGATTTTCTAATATCTATAGCTTATCTTATGATTTTCCAGTGATTCTGTACATTCACAAGAAACGAGATAAATACTTTGCTTCTGGATAGCTCTATGCAGCTGTTGTTCTACAGGTATTAATATGGCTCCACAGTCAAATTAATATTAATCTTGTGATAATTCGTCGACTGTACAAACGAGGTTGAAGCTCCCATACTCTGTGCTGTACGCGTGCATCGTAATATGGGAGTGCCTGTCTGTAGGTTTTGTATCAATCTGAATATATGTTATTAATATAAAACAAATACATTTTGCTGAGAGCAAAACTGAATATCATGTGGTATGCCATTTTAAAGATTGAACTGACATAAAAGTATTTTATATTGCGAAAATTGTGTCTCAGCTGAGGTGGGAGGTTTTCATTGATACAGCTGCAGGTTAGAGTCTGATATAAAGTTAAATCAGTACAAAAACTACATAGGTGAGCTTTGAGAAAGCTAATTGTCACTAAAGATGTGTATCAGAAGTATGTCCTGGTTTATGAAAGCTTCTAAATGTGTACCTGTATTGCATTTGACATTTAAAATGTAAAGTGGTATCTTGAACCATGGGTTAGACTAAATGGACAAACTGTGTGTGTAGGAGGAAATACTTGGGACACTCTTCCTTTTTTAAATGAAGCATACTGAGATTAATAGCTTGACAGCGTGTAACTGGGTGTATAGTTTTGTGACTGGTCAAAGCTTATCTAAGTGCAAACCACTGCTGAAAGAGGGATTGGAATGTTCATCCCTCATCTCTGACTATAAGGAGTTTGTACCCCTTATCTTAAGCCAATCCTAGCATGCGTGTGGCTGCCTGAGAGCAGGATCAGGGAACTGATTTAGGCAAAAACTAACCTGAGTAAAAGAATGAATAATTAGAGTTTTCTGGCTAAATCAGTTCCATGCAATTCCATGTAAACGCATGGGAGTATTCATGCTGGCAAAAAGAAAGATGGGAATGCACAGCCAAGGCGTAGAGGGATAATGAGACTCTCCCTTTTTGTCAGTGATCTGCACAGGTTTGCACTTTAATCAGCTTGAGTCAACCATGAAACAACAGCCTGAGTTTCCAGTTGTGCATTTTAATTGCAATATAATGAATAATGAAAATCGATATGGCTGTCACATCCTTGTCCCTTTTGGCTATTTTCTGTGGAATCTTTCAGAGTCTTAAGTACTTTCTGTGTTGTCCGTAATGTTTAATACGAAAGAGTGATGAATTAAGAATACAGACAGGTGGCAGAAAAATAAATGATAATTACCTCACCGTTCAAGAACTTTGCTACTGTATCTAACAGATTCCTCAGAAATAAGAGTTGAAATGAAATCCAAAATGATATATGACAGAGTTTTCAAAGTTTCATTGTTAGCCAGCAAAGCCTTTCAGAATTTAGAATGGCAGATTGTCTTTAATCGAATCTAATTGTGCCTAATGTGTGAGCTGGATTTAATTTCACACTTTCTGACAGTTGGTAAAACTGAATCAGAGGATCCTTGAGAAGTTGCAGTACTCTATTCTTCAGTCACTGTTGTCTTCTCATGGCTTCTCTCATTTTCTATTATTCTTCTTTGCTGCAGTACCTTGCTAAATATGTTAGAAAGAAGATTAGAATTTCAGTAAATGTAAGCTCTTTCAGTAAATTTTGCTTCATTTGATGACATGTCTAAGCAAAATGAAGAGGCAGTGAGTAAAGTAGATGGGAATTTCTTTATACAATTATTATATATCTGAAAAGTAATTTTCATTAGCTTTTGCCCTAAAAAGGCAAAAATCACTACGTATCAACATGTACTAACAGTGTGGGTACATCTATACTGTGTACTTTTTTGGCAAACTTTCAACTGTCAGCTCAGCATCACACATCATACTCTGTCAGGATTATCCAACCTGTTCACTTCTGTGTCCTTTAATGGTCTGGGATAATAGTGGACAGATGTCACCTCCTTGTTTTAATGTTGATGGATAGTTAGGATCAGTCTATTTGTAGTTAATTACTCTTCACTAGCAAGGTGTAGTTGATATTTCTACACATTAGCACTTCATCAAGTCTCATGCATCAGCCTGGAGCTGTGCAGAGAGTGTAGATCTCTTCTGGGGAGAAATAAAGAAAACTTCATGACAAAATTACACAGTGGATATTTTTGAGTGCTTGTGGAAGGTATGGCTGAGCTAGAGTTTTCAAAGACAGATTAAAACAATTATCTGAAATTCCCTTCCAAGACTGGTAAGCACAAAACGACAGAGGTAATTAGGTGACCAGCCTGCAACATCTAGACAGGATTTGTGATGGGATAACAGCACTAAATTGCAAGTTGTGAGTGAGTGAGGGCACCCACTGCTGGTACATTCAGTGACTTGCAGACTTGCTTGGTTTCTGATGATAACTGATTGGGAACCTGACTTCTTTGCTCTGCAAAGCTGTAAACTGAAGGATGAAGAAAATGAGGAAACGAGGTCTGTATAAATACTTGATTTCCTGTGCTTTGAATATTCAGACTCGCCCAGGTACATATTGTTTCTGTGATGTGTGTTTCTGTGATTCTTAGATTTGGTTTTATTATAAGGAAGTAGTATGGCATGTTGTGATGGAGTTTTTGAATGCTAGAATTCATCTAGTACTGTGGTTTTCTGTTCCTGGATGTGCTATAGTTGTTGCCTTACTGAGAAAACGTTTGCCTTTTACCTTATTGAATTCTTCACTTCACCCTTTCTGCCGTAATTAAAATGACCCCTCTGTGGAGGGAGCATGTGCAAGGAGTCTGTTCAGAGCTTCATTCTTGCTGTGCAGATGGATGTGTTATCAGGTACTGACTAAGCCTTTTCCATCCCCAGAGACCCTCCTTTCCATTCTCTCTGTGCTGTCTCCTGCAACCTCTTTAATTTCCCTTGACCAAAATGGCAGCTTTGCTGGGAGAGTGGTTCAAAACGACACTGCCACAGTGAGAATTTAGTGTATTGTATTTCATTGCGTGTAGTAATGTGTTAACATATGACAGTTGCTCCTCCTTCTCTTCCTCTTCTGCTGCAGAGCAACTCCCAACCTTTTTTATATGCTTCAAATGGAGGCATGCCATGTACCCCCTTTGCATCCTAACAAATTCAAAGTAACCCAAACTGAAAGTAGTATTAATGTCAGAATGCATTTTTTTTCCCTAAGCTCCTTCTACTGGAAAAAGTACAATGTTTCAGCAGTGTGCCAGTGCGTGTCTCATGTTGAGGAACATAAGGCAAAGCGTAGAAATTGTAATACACCAGGAATGTAAGCAGTACAGGGCATAGTTCATCTATTGAGTTCTGAATAATTTTTTCAAAACTGTTTATTTTAGAATTAAATTTGAATATTTAAGGGGGTAAACTTGAAGATTTGGGTCACAGAACTTACTGTACTATCACTCTGCATCACATGGCAGAGCACACTTCCAAAAGTCAGGCAGATTGGCAGTGGGAACCATCCTGATGAATAAAACTGAGACATACTTTTATAGACTTCTTTATACTCCTAAGCAAGTGTACTCTTTGCTTCTGAATCAGCAGCACTTTCTCTAAAGTAAGGATTACTTTCAGAGGTACAAATGCACTAAAATGCCTGTCTCAAACTATTAACTGTGCAGTATAGCTCAATAATATTGAATCTCTTTAAAATAATCTATTTCATTTGCATACAGAGTAATACAAAACAAAGAAAATCACATCTTTGAAATTTGAGGCTGATTTTTTTTTTTTTTAAATCAGCCCCTATTCTGAAAGTAATAACATAAGGAGGGACTTGGGACAGTTTAACAACTCTAATTTTGAAGAAGGTCTCTCACAAGCTCAGGCTTTCAAGTCTCAGTGAAGTGCTCTTCATTATTCTCAAAGGTGTATATCCTTATTCCATTATAACTCAAAGCAGATGTTGAAGGTAGTTATTGGAGTAGTTGTGAAACACTGCTCTGCCAGTGTGAAACATTGCTCTTCTAAATAGCCATTTCATTGTCACGTTATAAGATGTTACATGAGAAACTAATTGGTTTTATCATCCAGTTGTCCCTGAAAAGCCTTCCACAGCCAGAAGGTGAACTAAGTGCACAGTGTGTGCAAGGTTAGCTCCTTAAATATCTGTAGAAGGGACTGAGTGGAAGACAAATCTGTTCTATACATTACATTAAAAATATGCAAGTTCTTAAAGACTTCAGCACTGGGAGTCTGTCCAGACCACATCAGACTAATATCAGAGAATCACAGAATCACAGAATCACAGAATTGCTGAGGTTGGAAGGGACCTCTGGAGATCATCTAGTCCAACCCCCCTGCTCAAGCAGGGTCACCTAGAGCACGTTGCACAGGATTGCATCCAGGCGTCTTTTGAAAATCTCCAGAGAAGGAGACTCCACAACCTCTCTGGGCAACCTGTTCCAGTGCTCTGTCACCCTCACAGCGAAGAAGTTTTTCCTCATGTTCAGATGGAAGCGTCTGTGTTTCAGTTTGTGCCTGTTGCCTCGCGTCCTGTCGCTTGGCACCACTGAAAAGAGTCTGGTCCCATCCTCTCGACACCCTCCCTTCAGATACTTGTACACATTGATAAGATCTCCTCTCAGCCTTCTCTTCTCCAGGCTAAACAGGCCCAGCTCTCTCAGCCTTTCCTCATAAGAGAGATGTTCCAGTCCCCTAATCATCTTTGTGGCCCTTCGCTGGACTTGCTCCAGTAGTGCCACATCCCTCTTGTACTGGGGAGCCCAGAACTGGACGCAGTACTCCAGATGTGGCCTCAGCAGGGCTGAGTAGAGGGGGAGAATCACCTCCCTCGACCTGCTGGCAACACTCTTCCTGATGCACCCCAGGATACCATTGGCTTTCTTGGCCACAAGGGCACATTGCTGCCTCATGCTTAACTTGGTGTCCACCAGGAACCAGAATCTGCAACTATAAGCAAGTGAGTGTCAAGAAAGAGATATCCGTTTGTTCCTATAGAAACCCAATGAAAGGAGTAGGTGGATTACAATGTCCATTTGACAAGTGATACCCTTTTTCAAACTGTTGCTGCTTTTGCTTTCAGACTTAAGTCTTGTAACCAGCATATAGATCCTGACTTGGATTGTAAAGACACCAACCATAACTCAAACCAAATACTCTCATCTTAAGCTACTCTGCCTTTTGGAAAGATAAAAAATGGGCCACGTAGTACTTGTATAATACATAATATGGTAAGGATGCAGTCTCATCACTATTAATTTTTCTGTATTCTTCTGAACAGTGATGATTTCTTTTCAAGCAGGATTTTGAGTTGAATTTTACTTCCAAGTCAGGCTCTTCTCTTCCTTGATTAAAAAGTGCTGTCATGGAAAGGGGTTGCTGTTTTCTGATACGTTTGGGAAATTGGTATTTCAGTCCAGCATCTTGTTTGGAAGATGTATGTTGGTTTCCTAAGAACTGTACAGCACAGAGATATGTGCTACCCTTTGACAGTACTCCTTGCTTCTCCTGCTGTATAAGGGAATCTTCAGCTTTCAGCAACTGTTAACCTGAAATACTTAGTGGATATATCTGGGATTAAGCTTCCCTCTCTTAATTAATAATTGGTCCAAGAACCGACAAACCAGATTTTTTTTTCATGTATATGAAAAGTCTGATTGACTCAAAGGAGCTGCATGTACAACGTAGCGATTAGAGCCCTGGGTAAATATGAAAATGATATGCTTCCACTGGTAATTGAGAAGACAATAGAATAAATAGCTGCAATTACAAAGACCTAATCACAAAGTTTTAGGACTTGTGATTCTAGTTTAGAATAAATGGCCTTTCATTCAGTCTTATTTGTTGTTGTCCAAAAAGCAAGATCAAACACAGACAAATTAGTATGATGATGTTTCCTATTTTGTTTATATTGTTTTCACAGTGTATCAAATAGCCAATGAGTCCAAACTGATTTTCAGAGATTTCACAAATTCCCCCCTCCCAAGGGTTTGTTGATTATGAGACCTCTACAGTAAGAAATTTTCATCAATTTCCAATTCATACTAAATCGTAGTAGTAGATCAGGTTACCGTGACGCTCTGTTCCCTACCTGTTTTTCTGACAGAATCGTTGTTTTGCAGCTGTAGAAATTTTCTTTGGCAGTGGCAGTGCCTATTCCTGTCAGTTTGTGTTGAAAGTTACTTGGAGCGCGCAGACTGGTCTCAACACTGATTTGGAGGTGCTGGCTTTAAGGGAGGTACTGCCTCAGTCAGCAGCTCTGAAGTGGGTCTTCTCCTTCAGTGGGGCTTCCAGACCTACTTGCCTCCTGTGGACTCCTTGGAAGGGAGCAAAGGCTCCTTACATCAAGTGTCTAATTTAGTTGTCTGCTGTTAGATACGAGAATGTCTTCCTAAGATTCAAAAGTCAGGAGACATTTGTCTTCTGACCAAAAAAATAAATTAAAAAAAAAGAAAAAAAAAAGAAAAAGACCTCCACACTGTAGTGGGTAATAAAGCTTAGCATTTTTCTTTAATTTTTGGTAGGTGAGGGAGGAAAAAACAGCTGGTTTATGATCACAGAATGCTTGCGGTAGTTTGATTCCTGTTCCTTACAGTAGTGCTTTTGAATTTATTTTGTCAGCATCAGAAATTTAGGTCTCACCTGTCTACACTGTTTCTTTTTGAGCCTTTTCATTAGCTGAAATATTTCTCACTGAGACCTCCAGGGTTATAAGAAAGGTATTCCTGACTTGTCTGTGTTATTTACAGACAACTTTGAGGCACTACCTTTTCTCTGATCTTCTTGACCAGTATGACAGTGGAGAAGATTTGGCATTTATCTACCTTTCAAAACTCTGAATGCATAAAATTTTTCAGCTCCAAAACAGAACACCTAATATTTTGATACTACCTTACATTATAAGGTAATCAATCAATAATGGACTGTATTTTTTCTGGAATTTGTTTTTCCCAAGGATATTGACTTATGAAATAACCCTTTAAATACATCTGTCCTACACAGTATTTCTGTCATGGGTTTGCTGCAGACAGATATCTTACTGGCCTGGGATAACCTCATATCTATAGCCAAGTAAGCTACTGGCTATAATGCAGAATGTTTTTATTTTCGACTGTTTACTACAGAATGGAAAAGCTGTTCTGTGAAGAACTCAAATTTCTGTGATGAAATTACATTCATTAGATAATACGTAAAAAGCTCCTAAATTCTGAATCTTTCATTGCTTGTCTGGGAATTTTCTTTTGATGTGCTGAACTAGAAGCAAAACTTAAAACCAATAAATACTGACTGACACTAAGAACAATCTTACCTGGCACACGTGTATTCTCTTACTTAACAGAGTCTGGTTCTGCAATTACTGCTTCCTGTATTGGTTTGGGGAACTCTACAACGCCTCCACCCGGACAGGCAGGAAAACCAGTGCCAGGATACAATGGTAAGACTGTCTTAAATATTCTTCTAGAAAAGGAAATTACTTATATTCTTGAGTAAGTGCTCTTTAATTTACATACCTCATGGGAAAAGTACATTACAGTCTTATTAACCACTTTTCCTCCTTCGTGTAACAGAAAGCGCTGCTTTTTTGTGCATTGTGGGATATGACTATGCATAAGAAATACAGAATTATGCTCAATATGATTGATCGACTACTCTTATCTTTATTATGTTAAAAGGCTAGCACTTATTTCTACAGTGTATATATAAAGATATGAAAAACCGCAGTGCTTTAAGGCCTTATCTACAATTACAGTGTTAAATGAGAAGCAGTAGTAAGATTGTATGTTGACAAATTAGGAAGAAAAATGTTAAAAACCATCATCAACAGGAGAGAGATAACTAGACAAATAATTGCAATAAATTGCACTTCTGGTGTGTTCTGTCATAGCTGTATTTTCAGAGCCCAAACAGTTTTGGTTTTGGCAATGTACTTGTATGCTTCTCAGTCTCAGAGACACACTGATTAGATTTTCTTCTGGTGCTACAAATTTATATGACAAATACCCTGAGGTGCATAAAGAGAATTCTTACTAAAAAAATTTGTCTTCCAGAAATATGTCATAGTGAGCTAAAAAGCAACCTGGCAAGGATAAAATCTTCTGTTTGAACCCATCTTACATTCCATTCCTTTTTTTAAATCAAAGCCATTTTGCGTTTATGTTCAGGTACATGGACTTATATTTAGGAGAGCTGTTTAACATGTTATCTTTGAGTACTTGTGCAGCATTTTTATTTCTAGCTGGGAGTAATGGTAGGCTATGAACCAGCATGTAAAGTGAAAGCACTCATTGTCTGGAAGGTATTTGCATGCAGAGGGTGCAGCCGCAGGATTAAGAACTCTAAAATATTTTCATACCTGGCAATCCTGGTTTCAATACAGTTTTCAAGAGTTACTTGAGGTCCAAAAAATAATTACATTTCTTGAAGGTTAAACCATCTTCAGGAAGAGTTCTCACATCCTTTGGCAGAAAAAGCTTAGCTAGCTTTTCTTCTAATGAATACAGGTGGAAATGAACTTTAAAGAAAATAATCATTTTCAGCAGCTCCAGACTTTAGCACTTACAATTACTGCATGAAGATGAGCAATAGGTTAAAAACAGCACTGAAAGAAAACCATGACATTTGCCCAGAGTTGTAATAAATAGGGAAAAGTGGAAGAACGTGACTGCATCACACATGCTGTCGGATCGTAGTCAGGCCTAGAAATATATGTGAGTAGGAAGAATATAAAAATTTCATATGAATTCTGTGAAACATGCTGCTAATGTAAATAAAGAGTTCCTTCAAGTAGAAGAAGGGAAATTATTAAAAGTGAAACACAAAATGAACACTAAAATTCCCTACAGATTTATGAAAGAACTATACCTACTGTTCCTTTCCAGTCTTTGGTTTGAGGCCAGTTATATCCTGTAACCCTGCCATTTATGAAATGGTGGATCTTGAAATCACTGTGTCACTATCAGCCACTTCTGTTTTGATGTTGTTTTGGCTGCTGTTACCTCATTAATTAGAAGAGTTCCTTATGTCATTTAGAAGATGGATATTGTGTTTTAGATTACACATGTGACTGTTAATATTAATGGTCTTCAGCTAAAGTTATGTTGTATTTATGCTGGGATAGGAACAGAAAGCAAAAAAATCTACTTTTCTTTTTAAACACAGCCAGATTCTTTGCTGTCATAATATTGCAAATAAACTGCTAAAGTAAACTGATTTCTTTAATGATTTTTTAAAATGCACATTATAAAAGCAGTATTTGACAATGGTGCAAATTGCATTTAAGTGTGAATCAAGACATCATGTTAATTTCTAGCTCTGTTGCCTTAAATCAGACATTACATTGTACTTTCCCTGTGAGCTACTTATACCTTTTTTGGGTAATTACATTATGTTGTTCACAAACTGTAGCAAGTCCTGCGTATTGTGGAATTAAGTCAGTTTTTCAGTAATTCAGGAATAACCAGTAATACCCACCTTCCTCGAATTTTTGTGCATTGAAATACACCACTCACAAGAAGAATAAATGCTGGAATTGCTACCTTGCTAAAACAGTTGCATTAAACTGTTTAGAATTTACTTTAATATAACAAAAATAGGAAGAATTAGGGGGGAAAAGTTGTTGAAAGCTAAATGTGAGTGAGTCTGTTTCATTCAGTGTTCTACATCTAAATTCTCTATATCTAGCTTGATGTCATGTTCTTATGTTATCTAAAGAGATGTAATAAAAAAATTGTGTTCACAGATTTTAAATGGGATTAATTCTTACCATTATTGCTGTTTTTCATTGAACTATTTTCTAACCTCCCATTCCTCCTTTTGAATTAGGTTTTTGATCCCAGTTATTCCTTCCAAGTCACTGAATTATAAAAATGGCTTTTATGGACTCAGCTGTATCTATGTGCTGAGCCATTGACTTCGGCAAGTTCCTCAGTTACTTAAAAATTTCCATTCTCTCAGAAGGAGTGGCTTCAGCCAGAAAGAGCAAATTATAGATGTTTTGGCATTCTTCAGACCGGATAGGACATGATACTGCTAATAGGTTTCTTAGTGGGACATTAGTCAGAAGTCTGTCTCTTTTTCCCCATGGCCCCTAGAACTTTTTAAAACAGTGCGTAAGATTATTTGCAGTAATTTAGGTCCAGCTGAGCATTGCTTTCTTTGCTTTGGCAAATTTTAAAAAACATGTTGTTAAATCCATATCAGCCTGCTCTGTCGAAACGTTCCCTCCCTATTTTTCCATGGTGTAGTCATTTCACTCTGTTTAACTCCATTTGTCATAGGCTAAGTCTGTGAGTTGATACTACAGTTAAGAATAGCATAGTTGTTCTATGATTCCTTCCCTATCCCCCAGATGACTTCATTGAAGAGGCTGTTTCAGGTGTTTTTCCTCAGAAAACTACATATTCCATATCAAGGTACAATCATTTCACTGAAGGTGATGAGTCAGGTCTGGATTTCTCACTCTAGCGTTACCCTGCTCTGCGGCTTTGGGTAATTCCCAAGTTACTTCACCTCTTTGTGCTAGACTAGAATAGCCTTGGTCAGCTGGGGAGCATCTTTCTGGGTCTTGTGAGGGCCTTTGAAAAACAGGCACATTCATTTACTGCTAATAATATTTTGCACATGAACTAGGTCAGCCTCCAGTGATCTTAGCTGTTAGTTCTTAGTCATGTTACCTGCATACTTTTTCTCATATTTGTCGTGTACTTGAAGGTCCTTTGTTACTTGGAAGGTTAGATTTTGCAGTGTGAGTGTCTTTTAATTTTAGTTCTTTCTTTCTTTCCCATTCTGATTTTGTGCTATTTCTGCTTCCAAAACATAAGTATTATAAATTTAAGGCTTATTGTACTTATGTCTGAATGTTAATAGGGTCGTGAGTTTATCTAGTTTGGTACCCTGAAAGTTTTTAATTCATTTTGTTGCTTGGTGTATTCCCGTTCTTAAGTGTGACATAAGCGTGTATCTGTGAAGTAAAACACTGTCCTCCATCTAAAAATATACTACTTACAGGAGTTCTCTTCCTTTATTACTTTTTTTACAGTGATGATTCTGAATGAAAAGAAGGAACCAGTGAAGGCGAAAGCTTTAGGAAATATTGTGGTAAAGTAAGCAAACTAAGTATCTTATGGCTAAGAAAAGCTTTACAGATGGGTTGACTACCTTTTGACCAAAATTTATCTATATAACTGTAATGAAAGCAATGAGAATTGAATAGTATGGCTGTCTCTGATATTAATATCAAACTATCAGAACTTATGTCCATTAATGTTGAAAAAATGCACATGACTGTGTATGTAAATGACTGTGGACTACTACAGCAAAATTTACCACTTTCTTAATTGCTAGCTGTTGGCAAAGGAATAAGCCTGCCTGTTGTGATGCATGAGCACAGTACTGGATCATTCTCTTCACTGTTTTGTCTTTCAGTTTAGAGAAATTGTATAGCAGTGAAGATTTACATGCTTTGGCTTATGGGTTTGATGCTGCCTGCTCTTTCATTGTCTCCTAACCCCAAGTGATGCACGTTCTTACAGGGAGAATGCATGTTTCCTGATCTCAGTAAAAACAGTAAGATGTCTCTGTGTGTCACTGTTCAAGTGTAGCAGTACTTGGACAAAATGCATGCAAGAAACGACTCCCACCAAAAAAAAAGAAAAAAAGCCCCACCCTGCTGTACATCCTGTAGTTGATCTTTAATCAAATTTACCAAACTCCTGTCAGATGAGGTCCATAAGCTTTAATATTCTTCTTGAAAGTACACATTTCTTAACACCTTTTCTTAGATAAAGAGCCTCTGTTCAGATATACTCTGAACATTAATTTCATTTCTCTTATCTTACTTTCCACTCACTTTTTCTAGAACCTTTCCTTACTTCTGTAAAGGTTCATAGACTACTGCTCCCCATAGCATATGCCAGCTGTGTATTCCAGATGTTTTACAGGGTTTTAGGTGAATGTCATTTTTCTCAGCCAGATACCTACATTGTGATTTACATGTTAGCTGTAGCCTCCTCTGTTTTCAGTTTTAGAAAATACTTAAGCTCTGAACACATACTGACTGCCAGCAAATACAGGTCCCAAAAGGAATGCATTAATCAACTTCTGTTTTGGTAAAATTTAAGAGACTAGAGGTAGCTCAGATTCATCATTCCTCATGTAGATGAATGAAAGCTAATGTACTGAAAGATGAGCATTAACCTTTAGTGAAATGAAATTTTGTTAAAAGCCAAAACATTGGCATAGATGTACTGATTTTGATCAATTGTTAAAGTGAGCTTATCTAAGGATAGAGCCATGGGAGGTAGGAGATTAGGGGCTCATGACATACAGGCACTGGACTATGCTGCAGAAATGCACTTTTTAAATATGGGCTGTCTAGCTGCATAGTGCTTGCTTGGGAATCTGAGTTGCCGAGAGCTGGAGGTTATTTGCTCACCTGTATTACTAATCTAATGTAATTAGACCACTGTGGAGACTAAGGCAGTATCACAGTGAGTTATTGTACTGTGTGATGCAGATGTGTGCTTTCAAGATAAAGCCTCTACTCTGTCTCATTCTGAGCATCTAAGGCTAAGCCACCAGGATGCACAGACATGTGTCTAAGTGCGCACATGTTCTTCCCTGAATAAACATGCTCGTATTTAGACATAGCTTTCCTGTGACACCTGTAAGATTGTGCATTAATTCCGTTGTGGAGTATGAATAATATAAATTGCTGTAGTCTTTAATAGACTCTGGTTTGCAGTAACAGTAATCTAGGTCAGAATGGAGTGTTATCTTTTGAAGCTCTTCCCTCTTGGATGCTTAACTGTTGCTATAATAAAACTTAGGCTTGTAATCAGTGGAGAGAGAAAGGCATTTTGAAAGAAGATCGAACCAAACTGCCTTAGTCATTCAACTAGGATGGGATAAATCAGCTTCCAAAGGTGTTTATATCTCTCTGCTGTCTATAGGGGTTACATATGTAGCTCAAACTAGATGCTTAACATCAACTGCCTGAAAGTTCAGTGAGACTGATCCCATCCTTAGTCACTCTCTGCCAGATGAGCTGAATTATATCTACCAACAGGTAATGTTGATAGATGTGTGTTTGCATTTCTGTATCTTGCTACCTTTATATTGAAGTGCCTGTAAATAGTGGATATTGCCACATCAGGAGATCCTTCTAGGGGTTATCATCAAACTCTCAAAGCCAGAATTTATCTTCCCTAATATTGTCCCTTTTTTCAGCATTTATTTGTCTTAAAGGATTCCAAATGCGTTTATATATTGATTTTTGTTTCATCTTTCTCAGCATGATTTTTGCTGCAGCCAAATAAGTTGATAGGGGAAAAGTGGGTGAATTTTCCAGTTTTTCACATTAGATAATTTAGGAAGAGTAATGGCTCAAGGACACTATTGTTTTATCATTTCAACATTTATTGTAATATCTGTTCTGAAATAGTAGGGGGAGAATAAGAAATTAAACTATCCTTATAGGAGTCGATACGGAATCAATTTTGAGATAGGTTAACTGTCACCTCTTTTTATCTTCCAGCATTTTTTTGGCTTAAATTTTTGAGACAAGAGGCCTCTTAAAATTTATTCTACAGCTTCACTATAAAAAAAAAAGCAAAGAGATTAATGATCTTTAGGAGGCAAATTGTGAATTCTTTAACACTTCTAACATTTGAATCTATGGATTGTTGAACAGAAGTTTGTTTTAGGATATTATAGTTCACAGTGTCTTAACATTTTGTTCCAAGTTTAATTCTGGTAAGGGACAATTTCTTGACAGTTTTTAGTTGTTTTTTGGTCATAAAAGTCTGGGGCTGTTAGGTTAAGACATCACATTTTCTATCTTAGACAGTACTCGGCTCAGCCACTATTTAACTGTGAGACTTTTTTCATTTTTTGATTAGGGCTAGTTTTCATAAAGCCCTCTAGCAAAGCAAGCTTTGCTGTCTTCATTTCTTCAGCAAATACTTTATCCTTCTTCTACATGTACAGATCCCTTGAAAATAGTTGGGATGATCCTTGTTACTAGCAGTGTTTGTTTCTTACCCCAGGGTCCTCTCCAGGTATCTAGAAGGAAATGGAGTGTCAAGATAGGTTTGACTATTACTCTCTATGCACTCAGCAGCAAAATGCGATGCATCTCTTTAGGAAAAAATAAAACTAATCAAAAAAAACCCACAGAGGTGTTTGCTTTATCTGCAACGTGCTTGAGAGGACTGAAAAATGTTCTTCAGTATTTCCTGGAGAGGAGAATGGCCACAAACTGCCTATGATACAAGCTGTGTAAAAGTGGTATGATGTTGCTTTTGGTTATTTTTAGCCCAGTCTAGCTCCTGATAAAGACTATTGGGGCTGTTTGAGGCCTGTGGTGCTTGCAAGTATAGTATGTGAAATATCTATACTGGCAATACAGTTTTAAACTTTAATTTTATCCTGCAGGAGTCAAAGCATTTAGGGAGGTAGTTTTTACACCTACCTGTTCCAACTCCTTGTCCCCAGTATAGTCTTTTCTTTATTCCTCCACCAGCTGATCCCTGCTTTTCTCACATAACCCTCATCTCTGCCCTCTGGAATGATTTCAGGCTGACAAGAACTCTCACACAGGCTAATTTACCTGGACAGTACCATAATATGTTTGACTTCACAAGTTTTTCAGGATAAAGCAATAAAATACAGTGTCAAAACATTTATGATGAAAGGGTCAAGGAAAGTGAAGGCCACTACAGTTCCTGAGGGTCGCCTAAAATGAATCTGCTTGCTTCTAAATTTCCTCTTTTTTTGAGCTACAGTCTTTGGACATGAAGGATAATTAACTGAGAATTTATTCTGAAGTGGAAAAAGGTAGCAGCAATGACCTCCATTTTCCGTTAGCAAGAGCAGTCTGATTTAGTGACGCATTTTGCTTGCGTTGATCTGGTCTGCCTATAATTAATATACACTGGAAAATGTGTGTGTGCATGTTTGTGTGTGTAAGCATGGCTGGTGATGAGAATTTTCAAAATTGTCTGTTCTCTTAAAGCATATTAGCAAAGAAAAATCCCATTTAAGTTCCAGTTCAGTAGGAAACTCAGTTTTGCTCATGTACGTTATAAAGTTTGCAAACCTATTATGTTTATTTTATGAAGCAGTTGCCAGCACTGTCTCATTAGCTGACATTATTCTTTATATGCATCCTCAACAGCAAGGGAACTACATTTGCCATATATTCATTCTAGCCAGAGGGTAGTGTCTACCAGTAAATTCCTCTCTAGAGCTTCTCAAGACTGTTTATAAACCTGTGTTACACTTCCTGTAGTGTTTGTGTAATTAATTTTGTGCCCTAATAATGGAGTATTCTGGAATAAGTATTGACAAATTAGTTTTACAGCTCTCCATTGTACAGAATCACATAAATACTTCTGTTCCATATTCAGAAAGAAGTGAGACAATGTAGTTGTATCATTCAGTGATTCTGAAATGCTTTTGTAAGTTGGAGGGGGAGCTGATAAATGTTACATTGCTTAAATTGCATTTAAGAATAGTGACTGTATGAGAGGCTCTGCATGAATCTGGGAATAGTGGAGAAGCAGGAAAGAAAATTATAGTGTTCTGTCAATGGTTAAAATGATTGAAGTGATGAGTCATGTCATTATGTAGAGCAAAATCATGCAATAGCCAATACAGAGTGCTGTAAGAGTGTAAAACATTAAAAAATAATTAATATTTTTGAGATTCCTTTTATAAGGAATAGGTCATTATAAATTTATAGCTTTTTAAAATATTTTTAGATCTTAAGTTGGCAGATACCAGTGTGACAGGACCTTTAAAGGCAAACATCGTAAAGCTAATATTCTTTAGGGGGGAAGATGGTGCTTAGAAGTAAGCAGCCCATTCTCAGTTTCACTGTTTGTAGTACTGTGTTCAATCTTTACATATTTACAGGGCAAATAGTTGGATGTTCAATAAAAAGACTACTCATTTAATATTGCTCATAATATATAAAAAAATTTCAGTATGTATTTGGAGGTTTGTTACAGAGAATAGTGGCTTGAAGCCAGGAACGTACTCTTTAAGATGCACAATAGAAATCAATGTTAATCAAAATATCTTAAAGGGGGGAAAAGGGAAAGAAAAATATGTAATCTTTCTGTGTACATGATAGTACCTTAGCATCCCATTAATGTAAGTAAAAGTGTTGTAGGAGTTGATGAAGCGACATTTGGGCATTCTAACTTGGGGTAAACCCACAAGAGAGCTCAAAGCTTTTGTTTGTGCTTGTCCTCTTTGCTGCAAGGAAAGGAGGAGGGGAGGCGAGGGCAGTGGTTTTGGACAGTAGAAGCAAGGGAAACTCCATCTCAGCTCAAGAGAGGGGTAGCTAGCCTAGCTCAAAAGAAAGACAGATAGATAAACTGAAGTTATCTGAGATGCTAAAATACCTATTATTGTTAGATGGGCCCATATAAGCTACGTCATTATTTACAGAGTTTGCCTAGTTTTTTTCAGTGTTTTTCTAAATGTTTTCAACATTGAAATGAGAAATGGGCCTGGATCTGTTTTTTTTTTTTTTTTTTTTTGGCTCTAGACATTTTAATCCTGATATTTTAGCAAAATTCCAGTACATATAACAACATTATGGCAAGCTGAATTCCACCTTTATTAATTGTACTGATTATTTGTATTAGCACAATACCTAGAAGTTCTAGTCAGTCATGATGCTAAGCTCTTCACAAATACAGAATTGTGCGTGCCTGTGACACCAAGGCGGGAAAGGGAGGATCAGATACCAGCGGAGGGAGACACTCAAGGTTCATGAGGGGTTAAACAGGATAGATTTAATAAAGTACTTACTTACACTCCAAACTGCGTGGGGAGTCCCGAGAACTGCACGGGGGGATCGCTGATGGGAGGCTGCTGGAGGCACGGGCCAGACGCCCAGGCAGGACTCACCTCGTTGTACCCTAAGGGCCCCTTAAATCTACTAGAACTATTTCCTTATCTCGGCTGTACTAACCTTGAGTAGCTACCATCTGGGAAGCAGCTAGATATTGCTGACAAATGGCAAATGCATGCCTGGCCCTGAGGGGCATTCAGTCAGTGTGCAGAGAGCACGCTCTGGGGCTGCCACCACATGCTCTGGCAGTCACTGACTCCTCGCCAGACCTGCAGGTGTTCTCACTACAGCACCCATACCTGTGCAGTTATTTTGCCTGAAAGATGATGTACACGCATGGAAGAAATGTTTAGGTTTTTCTTAGTAACCAGAATTGGGTCCTACATGCAATTAATGTTTTACAGAGAGCTGTAGCGGAGCATTTTCATACTGTGTCTGTCTTTGCCATACTCTGCAGGATAGCGATACCTGCCCTAACCTGTAGTTCAGCAGTGTGGTTTCCTAGGCTCAGGGAGCTTATTTGTCTTGCAGCAATATGCAATGTAGAGGTACTAGCCATTGCAGCAGTTTTTCTTGAAAAAGATTGGTAGGAGCAGGGATGATACTTCTGGTGATACATTGCATACTTCTGAGTTTAAATTTCTAAACAATTGTATTTACAGAAAGCAAAATGTGTTTCTGATTTCAGCAATAAAACCGGTTCTTCTATTTAATGACTAAGTGCAAACCATTGAATAGAGCTTTGGAGAAATTATTGACTTTGTCCATGTGAATTGTCCTGTTGCTCCCATCATAAGGATGTTTTAGACTGTTAAATAAATTGAAAGTACAAAATCTGCAATGACTGTAACTTATGAATTGCTGTGCAATTAGCAACCAGGCAACAACCGTAGTTAACTACCATTTGCTGGTGTTTTTTCTTGAATCTGAACAAGAGATTTTTTCTTTTAAACTCCTACACAGACAAACACAGGGATCAATATATTCTTCTCCTAATTTTTTTTTTCACGGCAAATATTCTCTGAGTCATGCTTGTGTATCACAGGGGTGCTTACTAAACTTGGAAGTCTTGAACTAGGCCAGTCAATTCCCTCCAGATGGGCAGCAGCCATCCTGCCTCCCTAAAGCCTGCGTAACTAATGGGAAGTGTTTGGCTTTTGGGACTGTAGTGAACCGTAACCATACTTTCAGGGGATGTGATTTATAGTATGTGTCGAGCTAGAACCCTCAGAGAAAATAGCAATATTTTTAGTACTATACTCCCTTAGACAACTGGAGCTGAATTAAGCTGAAGGTATGTGGAATCATAAACAGTCATGGATTTGAATCATTACTAGATGACGTGGCCTTTTCAGCATAGCTTATACTATTAATACTGTATTTAGGTAAAACGTATTTTTTTCTTCTTCTTTTTATAATTGTAATGTTAGTACATACCACTGCGCTGGTAACACCGGTTCCTGTGACCGGTGTTATCACAGGAGCCTTGTAATGAGCATCAGTATTACTGCACTGCAGAGGTGTGTTTCCCTGCTGGAGATACTGCTTTTTGGATATAGTAATGTATCATAGGAACATTGTCAGGGTAAAAAATAAAATACCCCAGCTACAGATTTGCTTGTTAGGAATACAGGCATATGCTAGCGATATCTGTATGAGGCATTTATGGTTTTATCTATATAAATGTGCTTGTTTGAGTGATCATTCTCTCTCTGTTATTAGGGTTAAGCTTTATAAAACTCCTGTTTTTCTCTCAGAATATGTATTTCTTAGGCTTAAACGCAGCTTATTGCACTGCTTATCAGGTGGTCAGAGCTTTGGAGGAAAAAAATGACTAGTATGTTAACTGAGACTTCTGTAGCTTTTCTTCTTCTGGTAGATATATATTTGTGGAATGACCCTTCTTTTGTCATTTCCATGTCCTTGACTGAAAATGGATATAGAGCATGCATTGAAAACTCAACTAATGAAGCATTTCAATATTTTGCAGCTTCACTTCTTATAAAATTATAGTAAGTTCAGTTATTTTAGAAAGTTCTAAAGTTGATTTTTTTAGTAATATACTTTCAAAAAACTCCTTAAATAATTCCAATAATATTGTGTTCAGTTAAAGTATAAAAAAAAGAAAAACATTCTTATGCAGATTCTTGTGACTAAATACATTTGAGTTATGTCTGTTTACAAAAACTGAGTATCTGTATGCCTGGGTAATTCGGTAGGTACATGTATAGATGTGTGTATATGTCTGTGTGTTAGAGAAAGATATCTATAATAATGAAAGTATCTGTATCATAGTGCATACGCACATATTTCTGACAGATACTCTGTTCTTATAAATGTTGAAAGCTGAATGGTGGTAACAGATATTTATAGCATGTCTTCTATATTTACAAGACCAAACACTATTTTGCTAAAGGTTGGAGACCCTATGTTATATTAGAGTTATGGACTGGGTACAGTTCAGAGCTATATGTGATCACATGTGATCACAAGAAATATATGGTCATGTTGATCTGTTAGCAACACATTATTGAACTGAACTGTTTTCTGACTGCATAGTCAATAATTGTTTATCTGAATATAAAGTATGAATGTAGACAGTCAACTGCATTTTTATATCTGTGTTTCTAATTTCTCTCTGTTCTTTTTAATTTAAGGTTGCCTCTGCCTCCTGGAGCATTTTCAGGTCTTTGGGAAAATCCAGAAACATTCCAGAAGTTATATTTCCAAAAATTTCCAGTAAGAATTACAGAATGAGTTATATAAACTTATAGTAATCCCATGACACTAAATGATAGTAGATTTCAATTGGTTACCATACAACATTATCATATCTTATTTTAATGGGAGATATTTTAATAGGAGTTCTTTGATTTATGACTTCTTAGTTAAAAGCATTTCAAGTAAACCTTTCCTCATACATACTTTCAGCTTTTAGGTACCTAGACTTTTTTCAGATCTGAAACAGAAGAAGTAAACTTCAAGTTTTTGAACCTAAATTTGTTTTCTACAGCTATGTTATTTGGTTTAATAAAAGATATATGCCTTGCCTCATTTGCAACCTTAGACTAACATAGCTTCAAATACACTACTACTGCTGACATGCAGTTATCCTAATTTAACCTCAGTCCAAAATATACACTTGTCTCTGGTGTGTGGAAATACATAGGAAGACCCTTACTGAATTAAGTATGCTTCCTTTTCAGATGAACTATCCAAGGACTGGCTTGCTACTTTCCATACAGAAATAGATACACTTGTATTATGTGAATATCCAAAATGGAAGGTTTTGTCCAAGAATAAAAGTAGATGAGTGAATTGATGAGGCGAATTATTATTTTTTGCATTAGCGTGATAATGTTGTTATATGCCTAGCTCCAGCAAATGGAAATATCTTTAGAGGCAATTTGACAACTGTCATTGTATTGTAACAGTTCCACTCTTCTTGTGTAGATTCAGGCAACATATTTCTCAAAGGTGTCAGGGATCAAAGTAAGCAGATTGGAAGAAATCTAGTTTTATGTGTTGTCTTCTGTTTTATCTTCACAAAGACTACAAAACCCTTCTGGAAAGGGAATGCCAAAGCATATTATCACATAAGAATGGTGAAAAATATTAAGAAGTAAGTCTTATAGGGACCAACAACTTCATTTATGGAGACGATAAGTTTTGTTTGTTGGTTTCCCAGAATGATTGATGATCCTAGTAATATTTCTGAATTTATTTTTATTTTTTGGTTATGTTATTTTTAGGGATACTATGATACTATGGATGCAGGTTATATGGATGAAGATGGCTATTTATATGTCCTGTCTCGAGCTGATGATGTGATCAATGTTGCAGGACACAGAATTTCAGCAGGTGCAATTGAAGAGGTGAGCGTTGCCTGACAGTAAAGTAGAAAAGCGAAAAATGAATAAAGAACGCTGAGTTCACAGAGATTGAAAATCTCACAAAAATCTCTTCTTTTTCTGCTTTTCTTGATTGCATTTGTATTGGTATTTTTAACAAAAACATTAAGTGTATCACGTCCTTCCTGCTAAGGTCCTTTTGAGGACTTGAACTTAATCAACAGTGAGCATTCATACCATGAGCTTAATCAAGCAGGCATGATTTGACAGAGGAAGGTGGAGTTAAGGGGCAGTATGGTAGCAGTGGAAGCATTCCTGTAAACTCTGATGTCATATGTACTTGGGAATGCACTATGATAATGTAGGCAGTCCTTCAAGGCTCAGTGTGTCAAGAAGTTGCACCGGTTACTGTAGTGGCTTAGGAGCAAGAACTTTTATTTCTAAAGTGCAGTTTTAAGGTGTATATTTGAAAGTGTTTGGTGTTGGATGAATTCTTTTTGCATAGACTCACATTCAGTGCTTTTCTTGATTTGAAGAGTTTTCTTCTCAGTTTCCGAAGAGCTGTTTTGTCTCATTCTTATTGTACAAGTGGTGCTAAATGAACAATGAAAATTTTTGAAAAAAAATTCCACTGTTAAATTGAAAATCATTCATGTAGTACCCATGCAACTGGAAAAGTTGAAAACAGTGGAGTTCATAATAGTATCTGAATTCCATATCATTGTTCACTCACGTCTCCAGAACTGCTGTGATTGCCAGTTACAGATTTCCCTGATGAGAGATCAATTGCTTATTCAGTGAATATAGGAAAATATGTGCTGAGCATGTAACAAGGGGAAAATGTACTTTCTAAAACTTTGAACTTAACTGTGCATTGAATCACAAACTAATTTGTTGGCAATTTTTGCTTTATAATATTTATATTATAAATATGTTAATTAATATGTTTTGGTGATGCTATATTTTTTAAAGACTAGAAAACTTAAAAAAAAAAAATAGAAGAAATTCTGGTTACACAGAAGCCACTAGATTCCCCCCACCAAATTCTCTTTAATAATTCCTTTCTATCTGGGCGATTTTAGGAGACGAGGGTGGTATAGAGCTGTACACTACATCATCCTCCCTTCTTTCCAGGATCTTTCAGAAACATCCCTGTTCCTGATATCCCAGTACATGATATCCCACTGCTAAAATAGCCTCCTAGGCCACATCATTCATAGTCTCATATTAAAGCTGCTCTAACGTATGCTGCCTCAGATTGGTTCCAGAACTTGCAGAGCATAAAGCTGCATTTTTCTCCCAATTCAAAATCCTTCAATGAACACAGCTGTTGGCAGGGCTTCTCATATTCTCTATGACAGCAAATATTTTCCTTTGCACAAGATAGCTTACATTGTCTGATGAAGTTTATACCACAAGCTTGATAAAGAGGGCATGATTTGACTGAACGAGGTGGGGTTGGTTAAGGGACAGTATGGTAGCCCTGGAGGCATTCCCGTAAACTCTGATATCATATGTACTTGTGAACAAATCATGGTAGAAACAGGCAGTCCTTCAGGGATCGGTCAGCCAGGGAGCTGGACCGGCTGCTGTTGTGACTTAGAACTAGGAAGGCGTAAAGGTGGCTTTCAGACACTCTTCTCCCTATTTCCCCTTGAATTGAGAGTTTTGTGTTGCTTCACTAAAGCACAGCAGGGAATCTCATCCCCACCCCTTCCTGCTCTACAACTAAATGGATGAGTTGGACATTGTATCTTGCTCTTCAGGCTGGATCTGAAACTAACATAACAAATGAGGACATGAGTTAGGTCCTGAGGACTTGAGTTACCTCCTGATCTGTATTATCTTTGTATCCTTTTGAAACTCTTCCTTGTCCCTGAGCATAGTGTCTCTGTTTTTATCCCTGTTAGGTAGAGCTTTCCCCTTGAAGGAATAAATGTTTCATCCCTACGAAGTTCTAGAAGCTTTGCTATTCCCCTTTTGAAAAAAGCTAAACAAACTAGAGCGTTGTTAAAATGCACACAGCAGATATTGCTAGTTAAATGAGAAAGCATTAACAAGAACACAAATAGCTCTTCGGGAAGATCAGTAAATACAGAATTAGAGGCTCATTGAATCTCTTTCTAATTAAGTGACTGTCACCTTGTTGAGGCAGTACATTATCTGCATTTATATTATAGCTACAAGCTTAACAAGTTTTCCTTAACGTTTTGACTAAAAATTTCAGCTTCATTGTGTTCCAGTTAGTTTCTTTGTCCAGGGTACCTATTGCTATCATTGGGGCTCCATCTTTACAGTGATGCAGTAGGAGTTACTGTTTATTTTGCCAATCAGTGAATGTTAGCTATGGTGGTAACCTCAGGCTGTGTTGATCTGTCCATCTCTGTTTTGTCTGCATATCTATGGTGACCATGTTTGTCTCGACTCTTTCTGATGCAACCCAGATTACTTCTTGTCTGTCTGAGGCAAAAGATAGAAATTGAGAAATTTAGCATGAGTAGTCCCCTTCCTGGCACCGAGGTTTCTGTCTGCTGCTGCATTAGAAGGTTTTAGGTCTATCCTTGTGCCCAGCACTCATTCCATAAATGCCATTTCATTTTCTCTTTTTCTTACTTTTAAGCGACTTTTAAATGTCTAATGCTGATTCTGTTCCCTGTTCTTTTCAGCCTTGTCTTAGAAAATTTGATCATTTTAAACTAGTATTTACACTTTCAGTCATTTGAATGAGCTATCCCAAAGTCAAAGACTGAGAATACAGGTTATAACAGGAATGTTGTTAGGATTTTGGATGGACTAGTGAAGGAAAATATTACAGAGACTCGACTGTTTCAGCTCAACAGACTTTTATGAACAAGTGACACACTGGAATAATGCAAACAGTCTACTACAAAACAAAGCTGGCCACACTTACGTCTCCACCATCGAGGTCCTGTTGGTGCCTGATAGATAATTACGGAATTGATGGTAATATCAGACTACTGCAGACCTTTTTCCTTTGTTTCTGTGGAGAGGCCTCGATTCCTCTGGTTATATAGCTTACTAGTCTACTTTTCCATAATTAGCTGACATTTCTTTTTATGGTGATGAATGTATTGTTGTCAGGGTCAAGAATTTAGAGCAGAAAAGGATGTGTATTTACAGCATGAAAAGGAGTGCATTCTTGAGACTCTGGACTAGAAGTGACCAAAGCTTGTAGGTGTATGTGATGCAGTGAAATGTCACAGGGATTCACTTGATTTGAAGCTGCATAAGACACATTCGTGTATGACTTGCCAGTTTGGATACAGTGACTCCTGAACAAAGTAGACTGCATCTGAATTCAACTATGTTTGCATATATTTAGACAGCATTGCTGTCATCTTCCTCATACTCATGCCTGTTGTATGAGTAGCCATTGCTAATGTGATATTCAGTAAGAGAAAAAAGCCTTTTTCCTAAAACATCTCCCAGATTGTCTTTCTTTCAATCATCCCACTGCCCTTGATTTTGAAAATGTATTATGTGAAGATTGTTATTAGCAAACACACAGTCTTTGTATGCAAAGAGAAATTAATATGTAGGGTCACATTATGTGACCTCTGTGTGGCCTTTGTCGCATTAGATCCTCTTTGTGATTGAGTACAGAAGACATGTCAAAAGCACTCTTGACAGCAAGATTTCCCAAGAGACCCTGATATCTGCGTGCAAAGAGCCAGGTGCCTTGGAACAGGATTCATAACTGCCAGTGTCTTAAGCCCAACTTTCTCCCAGAGTTAGGGACACACATCTCGGTATGCAGTGAGACATCTTGGTGAATCTTCTCCAGCAAGTAAGAACCTCAGCTAGCTAATAGGAAGAAAGTGTGAGGTACTCTTTTCTTTCCAAAAAGAGAGTTTGGAGATATTAGTGCTAATGTGCATCACTTGTGTAACTGCATAAACACACACCAGAAGACTTAGGTTTAATTCCCTTTCTTGTCTAAGGAGGTTCAGACCTAATGTCTCTGAGAGGGTGAGCTGAACACTAGGCTGTAAGCTGAGGTGGGACCTCTATATGGCTTTGGTTGAAGCTGTACCTTTGTGCAGCAAAGAATGAAAAAGATTTAAGGAGTCAGAATGAACAAAGGTAAGTATGACTTTATAGCCCTGTAATGAGAGTGCTTTCTGGTTTTAGTCCTTACTCCAGACCACTTTTTGCCTTGTACATTAATTAATCACCATGCTTTATGACAGCCGACTGACCAGAAGCATTCATGATTGTATTTATTGGATCTTTGTCACTAGCATGAGAAAAAAAGGATTTATTTCTGCAATAGGCTATTCCTAAGGAAAGTATCTATCCATTTTAACTGTCGGCCTTGTTGCTTTAACTCATTGTAAACATTGTAACATGACAAAATTCATTCACAGTGAAATATATGTTGGGTACAATTTAGTCTGCGAATATTGATGAAAGTATGGATGTGATATTACCACAATGTGGTATTACCATTTTGGATGGAAAGCAAAAGATACATACTTAGGGCTGTGCTTAGGACATCTGTTTTGGAAAGCTGGATGAAGTGTTTCCTTGCCTGAGAAAACTGAGGTCTCATTTTATATGAGGGCTGGTTAAGCTAGGAAAAGAAATATGGAAAGAGATGGAAGATAACCATGCAAGTATTTGTTATACATTCAGGTGTAAATACTAATAATATGATGTAAACACTAATAGTAGTCTGCAAATAATATCCACAAGTATTTTTAGACTTTCATTAAAACTTCCTAAAGATGTCTGTTTTATTCGCTGGATCTTTTCTATCTGTCTCACTCTCCTTTTTACTGCATTAAAAATTTTCAAAGATGATGGGAGGGAGAGGTCACTTTCTTTTTTTTTCCCCTGAGAAAAACAATAGGTTCCCAATTGAAAACTCTGTAAGTAAAATATGTGAGTAGGAAGTTAAAGACAGGCATCTTGCTATGTGTTTATAAACAACTTCAGCTTGACTGGTATATAGGAACAGTAACAATTTGTGATGACTTTTTTCATGGGATCCTGGAAAGTTACAATTTCCAATAAATTCACATACTACAGAGTCTCTCTTCATATTATTTTCTAATATTGTAGCAGGTAAAGGACTTTTAATTCCAAGTCCATTCCTACCTTACAGTTGCTGCGGGTAGGTTACACAGCAGTGTGTTTGATTGTGCATTTGAATAATATTTTTATATTTTTTCTATATACCTGTGTAAATATCAATTGTAATGTTAACCTAATAGTATGTGTCCCAGCAAAGAACTCACTAAGGCACAAAAAGATGTGATTCGCTTGTTTTGCCAAAGCTGTAAGGAAGTCACCTTTCTTTGTTTTATCTTTGAATCTTGTGTTGCTAAAGCTTTTATTTCTTATGTTTATTTAAAAGCTACACTGTCTGTCTAGGATAACACATAAGAGTGTGTGAAAATATGCATACCTGTACATCTGCAGCATATGTAATTAGAGTCCTGAGGTTACTGACTAAGCAATTTTTGCTCTTAAAATGTAAGATTTTTTTTTTATGTGCGTATCTGTCAAAGTTTTTCACTGAAATGTTCAAATTATTATTAGTTCCATTTAGTTGCTTTTTTTCTCTCCCTCAGTGTGTTCTCTTCCATCATGCTGTGGCAGACTGTGCTGTTGTAGGCAAGGAGGATGCCTTGAAAGGGCATGTCCCGTTTGCACTATGTGTACTGAGAGAAGGTGAGAGCTCTTCGCTACTGATGTTACTAAAACTTGCACAAGATCAGGGAAAGGTTAAAGCATTTGAAATTCTTTACTAGGTGTAAAGACAGAAGAGAAGACGATTTTGGAAGAGATTGTTGAGCAAGTTCGAAAAAACATTGGTCCAGTAGCAGCTTTCCAGAAGGGAGTGTTTGTGAAGCAGTTACCAAAAACACGTTCTGGCAAGATACCGCGCTCAGCTCTTTCTGCACTTGTCAGTGGAAAGCCATATAACGTAAGTTGTAGATGTGTGCCTTAATGGATTAGATGCATATGCGCATGCAAAGACTCAACATCATCTTTTTGATTCTCTAGACCGTTCTGCAATCACTCTATGACTTTAGGTAGCATATTGCATTTTCTTTCTACTGTATCTTACCCAAAAGATTTTCATATTCAAGAGATTTCCGAATACTGTGTTTTCAGCTGAGCTTTTGAAAGCTAAAATTAGAAGATTTGCTGAATTAAATTCTTTCATCACTGTTTGAAGGATAACAATCTACTATCACATGCTTCTGTATATTCCTTTTCAGATAACACCAACCATTGAAGATGCTAGCGTGTTTAAACACATTGAAGAAGTACTGAAGAAAAATCAAATGTGATAATAGGTTAATAACTTGCTGGTACTGGAATATACAAAGAGACTTTCTGTTAAGGAACACCACATATTTTAAAAATTAGTAATGATTTGGGACTAAATTTTTTCCTACAGAAATATTACTGTGTTGTCATAGCCAATGAAACATACTGAAGCATCTGCATGTTATCATTTTATTCTAGATATTAAGATTGCTAAAAATTGCAGATAGAATTCATGCATTTCTATGCATTTCTATCCTTAAATTAGAAGGAATCATTAGATTATCTAATGTGATCTCTTGTGACCTTACATTTTAATCCATTATTATATAATGAGAACAGTAACTTGAATCTGGCTAAAACAGCTTACAAAAGGTAAGTCACGGTCTGAGGACAGCAATAAATAGAAATTCTAATATGAAAATTATTGCAGATATAAATTGTCTTCACTTGTAAAATATGAGCTTTATCTTTTTTAAAAAAAAGTAAAGTTATTTTTCTGGTTTCCACTGATTTTTGCTAAGTCTGTCAGTTATAAATTAGATTCCTTTAGTTATTTTATTCAGTGATTTTCTGAAGTGCCTTTTTTGTAGGATGTTAGATGAAGTCTTCTAGCTTTAAAAATCTGTGAAAACTTTGATTTAGCCATAGTAATATTAAATAAAACACATTATGAATTTAAAATAAAAATACATTTACTCTTTGCATTTTTGCTAATTTTGTTGTGTGTATCATTCTTACAAAAAGGATAACCAGGATTTCTTTTGCTAACATAAGCAGATGCTTCAGGCTTGCTGAGATATATATATATATAGCCAAGAAGTTTAGCAAATACAGACACTAGGCAGACCATTCTTGAATTCATAGGCCTTTCCAAAATAGTTCGCAGGTTTTCAGCATACTAGCAGATGGAGGATACATGCTCTAAATACATTACTTCTCAAGCTGCATTTTTTAACCAAACAATAAATGTAAAGATCCTTTTAAAATACATGTTCATAGAAATGTTTTAAAACAAAAAAAGTTATTCAAACTCAGCATCGCTTTCTAGAGGAAGTAACAGTAAGCAATAGGTGAATTCAGATGCTGGGATAAAGGAGGGGTTCTCTACTTAGGCTAAGCAAGGTAGAAATTAAATCCGGACATATTTTGCTGTTGCAGTGTGTCCTCGAAAGAGGATGTCTAGAAATAAATACTGTTACCTTTTGGTTAGAGTTAAGGACTGTAGCGCTGTTAAGTGGCACAATAGTATTGTGATAAGATAAAACAGCAGATTGATATAACAGCCAAAGGGCAATAGATAGATAGCTAATTAAAATTACCCTTATCCAGATTCTGTCTTGGGCCTGTGACCTTTTTTATATAGCCAGTAAGCTCTACCAGTGTTGTAGGCAATAATAAAAAAGAAGTAGTCCAGGTGGTTTTTATTGGGACCACATGTAGTTGAGCCAGCTACTAACTGTTGTACCAAGTCATACAGTCATATAATAAAACAGCCTGGTTTGAGTCTGTGTTTTACTTTGATCGTTGGCAGATAATTGTGTGAAAAGGTAGCCATCCTGCTCAGCTATTTAATGTAGTTGAAAATCACAATCTGGACAGGGAGCAAAAACATTTAAGGACTGAGTGAAGGCTAATGATGCTTTGTGGTAGATATGCTAATTACACAGATCAGTAATTTACATGTGGGAGTAATTTTGCTCCTCAGCAATGTCCTAATAACTGCTGTGAAATAGTTATATAAGTTGCAGCTGGCTGATCAGGATATTATTTTCTTCTGGATGGATTATCGACTTACTAAGGCTTTAATAGGAGGCCTGTGCCACATAATGGAGTGCCCTGCAGAAGCTGCTGAGTGTTTTTCAGTTGTGAAACACTACAGCTTAGCAAACTACGCTGAACAGTTACAGGTCAGTAGAGTCATCTTGGAGTCATCACTGATAGTTCTTTAAAATCAGCTGTGCAGTGGCAGCCAAAAACAGTCAACGTGATGTTGGGCATCATCAGGAAGGGTATTGAGAGCAAAAAAGGAAGCATCTTTTTGTCACTGTGGAACCTTGGGCGTTTCCACATTTTGAGTATCGTGTACCATTTTGGTCACTGCATCTCTGGGACAACACAGGGGAAGCAGAAGATGTGTAGAAAAGAGGAGCTAAAATGTTCTGGAGCAGCTGCCTTTTAAGGAGAAAATAAAAAGGCTGGAACTCTTTTAATTAAAAGAGAGGAAGTGAGCAGGGCGGGGGGAGGGAATAAATTCGAAGTTTACAAAGTCTGAAGGCAGTGGTAAGATGTGTGCAAAGCTGCTCTTCACCAAACCAAGCAAAACAAGAACCGGGAGTCACTCAATGAAGCTAATAAGGGAGCAGATTAAAAGCAAGTTGGTTACTATAGGAAGTTTTGGACCCAGATAGTATCAGCAAGTTCAAAATAGGGACAACAGGCCCATAAACAGATACTAAAGGGACAGGCATATGCCTTTAACACAATTGTAAATACCAGGGTAGTATGATACAAAGGGACTGCAAAAAATGATCAGGCTCATGAGTTCTCCCTAAACAGCATGTACTTTTGCTACTCTCCAAGACAGGCTAGATGGCCCACTGGCTTGACCAGGTAGAGCATGTCTTAGGTTCTTAGTCCAGCTGCGAAGCTAAAAATCAGCCCTGTGGCATATTGTGATATCATTCTAGCTTAAATATTCTTGTTACAATATGCTATTTTGTAGTTTGGCTACAGCTTTTAAAGGAAGATAGAGATCTTATGGGGATTTCTGTACTGAATTCCTTGGCTGTCTTAAGTCAATGTTACTAACCCTAAATATGTGATATGCATAAAATGCAGGTAACAAAATTCTGTTACTATATGCTATTTTCTAGTCTGGTTACAGATTTGAAGGCAGATGGTGTTCGCTCAAACAAGAATTTCTTTCCATGAGAAACTACAAGTATCTTACCACAGAGAAGCTGTGGCACATACATGAAGTATATGATGTCCATCCTTATAGGTACAGTGAAAGCAGAGATGGTAGACATTGGTTTTTGGTGCAGTTACCCAGCTGCAGCCACAATGTTATAAATGTATGCAAAAGGAGCAGAGGGAGAGGAATTAATTATGCGAATACAAGCCCTGTACGAAAGATACTAGAATAGGCTGGAGGAGAGGAGAATTCATTTCCTGGACCTTGTATGGTTTTCCCGCTGACATCTCATGTTCCTACTCCAGTTCCTCCCATTGGTAACATAAGGACACCTTTTTCTAGTTTGGGCTTTTTTAAGGAAGGGAGAACAAGATAGCATCTAGAATTTACTTAGTATCTGACTTAAAAACAAACAAACAAAAAAACAAAAAACCCTCAGGTCTCCAGAGATTAGTAGTGGCAATGTAGGCACTAGCCTTTCTGAGAGGTTAGTTGCTCATATTAATATTGACAAGGAATCATTATCTGAATTTTTTGTGACGAGCTTGAGTAGTTAGCAGTCTTAAAAGTGTCTCCATGACAAAAATGTTTGGAATAACAACTTTTTGGCTGTTTGAGGAAGCCTGAACATGTTAGATGACCTTTATTATTTTTTTCTGTTTAGGTAGAGATCAATCAAGATCAAAACTGAAATAAAAGTGAGGGGTGGAGTGCTCTGCTAATGATGTAGAGGATTCCAGGCATGCCAAACGGCTTATTCATCAGCACTCAGAAAATGCAGACCGAGAAAGCCGTCTTAAAGCAGCAATGCAGTATGGAAATATAGTTGTTTGGGCACTGTTTTTGTTTTTTTGAGGAGCCTTCTTCTGAGGAATCGTGATTGCAGAGTGGTTTGTTTACAGCTTCAGATTTGTGCCGAGTTGGGGAAAGGGAGGGGAAATTACTGCCAAAGTAAGTGTGGAGAGGGATAGTGATTCTTGTGCACAGTTCTGTTTGCTGCCCAGCAACCTGGTTATACAAGCAAGGAAGAGCAAGCATATTTAACAAGTGATAGGAGAGCACTGATTTTTAAATTTTGTCTTTTAGAAAAGCATGCGAGTAGTTTTTGAAAGTCGGCTGGGAGAGGTTGGTGTAATAATTATTCCCTGTGTGCAAAAGAGTCAGAACTGGACAACATTTAGCATAATCATAATTTCTAGGTGTTGAGAGTAGAGTTTCAGCTTATATGAGGGACAGTGGGACGTATGTGGAGATTTTGTAATTTGGATGCTGGCCTCAGTCACAGTAATATTTTTATTTTTAAAATATATTTTTTAATTTTTCTGAGCTGTTTTCTTCCACTGGGGAAATAATTTGGGGTTTCTGTACTCCAGGGACAGTATATCTACCACTTTATTCCCAGGACTTTGCTCGTTCCTGTTCCCAACACACCTCATTTCCCTTTGCCCCCTGAATGTGAGTGTGGGCTGTGCCAAGGCAGGCTGAAAAAGAAATCCTGGAAAAAACTCGAACTGGAATTTACAAGGAGGGGGTGTAGTGTATTCAAATGATACTACAACCACTGAAAATGGTGTTTGCATTGCTTTACTTCTTGTCATTCTGGACTAAAGTAATCCAAAAGGGGGCTGGAGGAGGAGAAGAAAGAACATTAGCAACGATGTTGGTTAAGCCCGAGGAACTGTACGTAAAAGAGCCATGTCTTTATACAGTTGTGTTCTAGTCAAATCCATCGTACTGTACACATAAGCAAGTTCAGTGCTCCCTCTCGTGGCAGATTATGACCAGTAAATTCATCGTAACTCATACCTGTTAGTGGCATAATGTGCTTATGCTTAGCTCTGAGACCTATCTGGCATCCAAACTATTTTAATGCTATTACATACCAAGCTTAATAGACTTATAAACACAAATAGCACTGAATTCTTTTTTATTGACATTGGGGGAGAAAAATCTTTCACCATCTGATTGACTGAAATTTGCCAAATGAAAATAGACAAAACAAATGTTTATGTACGTGCAAACATTGCTGATCAAACTGCTAAAAGAAATAACTAAAAGACAGGTCTTGAGCTAAGATCAAGCAGCAGAAAAATAGCAAATAGATAAATGACTATTAAATAGGTCTTACTTTGAAACTTCCCATTTAAACAAAGAATAAACAACAATAACACCACCAAATAAAGCCACAGCAGGTAATAGTTGCTCTTCTAAACTTTTATACACTATATGTTAATCACTCTGTCTTTCAGTTATTTCCTCTGATAAAACTGACTTCTGTGAAGTCTCAGCAAGGCCATCTTGGCTAAAAGCATAATGTTAGACAGGAGCCTGTCTAATGCACTGTTATAATGAAGAAATGGTGGGGTTTGGCTTCTCTTTTATTTCATTTTCTTTGTTGAATATATTTGGAAACTTGAGAATCTGATTCTATGCAAACATTAGATTTTATTTTCCAATGCTGGCTGGTGACTGAAGATCCTGGAACAAAAAGGTGGCTCTTGGTAAAGCAAGAATCTTCTTGGTCTGCAGGTAACATAGAAGAAAGTTTTTGTTTTTTTGTATAAATCATGTTTTATTAAATTACTTTGTTTTTTTGTAAACAGTTCTTCTGGGTTTTGTTTGCTTTTTTTTCTAAGAGGTGAGCCATCATGGTGATTCTCTATAGATACCTGACACTTCTATTTTGTCTTTAGAGGTCCATTTTGGCTCCAGTTCCAGGTTATGTCATTCTATTATACATCATCAGAGGCAGATGTTCAGCTTGAAATATTGACAGATTTTTCAGTAAGGAACATGTTGAAGTGTCTAACTCTGCTAAACATATTCATTTGACTGTTACAATCCAAAAACTGTAAAAATGGTGGAATGGAAAGATACAAACAGTATTATTGACACTGTATTGTCAAATGTTTGCACTGAGACCCCATGTACCATAGATTTTATTTTTAAAAAAATCATATTTATATCCATTTACATAAGACTTACACATTTTAAAAGAAATACATACACAGTAAATACGTAAATGTCTAGTATTTTACAATAAAACAGATGGAACGATGTAAAAATGAGTGGCTTCATTTGATAAAAGCTTTGGATGTGCACTACTGCCAAATTTCTGATGACAGAAATGCTGAGAGGAAAGGGGGAGGTTGTTTTGTTTTTCTTTTTTAAAATAATTTATTTTTTTATTATTCTTGTTTTAAACTAATCAATATGTGAAAAGAACATCATAGCTCTTTATCTGATAAACCTTATGTGTTCTCTTCCCTATTACCCTGTTCTTGAAGAGAGTTTTAATGGTCTTTTTCCTAAGTAGTGGTAGTGCACTTCAGGTAAAGTAGAAGAAAGAGATGACATCTAAAGGAAAAAAAAATAAACAAATGTTAATTAGCAAGATTCTTTGATTCTCATTTTGTCTAGGATGCAGTGACACCAACAAACAAATACTGTAGCACTGAATAAACTATTGCATGTTTTACTGAAATGTTAATATTTGAGGGAGACATTCATTTGTTGTTTAATTTTAGATCTGTCACATAAATCTATTTATTAATAATACATTTTAATCTTTTACTAATATATACTGATTCCTGTCCTAGATAGAAACAAACTCCTATGTATGTTCATTTTCCAGCTATTTCTTGATATTTTGATTCAGCATTGGGGCTTATGGTTTCCTGCATCTGTAGACCTTTGCCTGTTTGGCACAGGACTGAACACATATTTTAGTTGTATAGATCCTATTGACAACTCTGTGATTTTCCTCGTTCACTGCAGCTTGACAGCATGTACCTTTATGACCCTGGTGATTTCTTTGCTATGGACCAGCTGTTTCCAGATCATCATTCACATCTTTTTGGAAGTCATCTTCTCCATTTGTCTTTACAAATCCTCTTTGGAATCCTTCATTGATAAAGGACATACTTGCTTTTACCAAATTCCCTTTGACATTTCATTAGTAGAAAATTGAAGCTGTAGGATGTTCCAGCGCTCCCTCCCCATGGCAGTGAAAGTCTCCTGCCTGAGCTTTCTGACTTGGAGAGGACATGTATTTCATGAGTCGCAGGTGTAGGGAATGTTTGGACAGGATCACTGCCAAATCAGCATTAAGTTACATCCTTCCACTGCCTGGGTAACTGCCTCCAGATGCTGAGCTGGACAACATACAGCCACCACTGCAGAAGGCTTGATCTGTCTCATATGCACAATGATTAACTTCTCTGCAAGGTTAAATGGCCAGACAGCAGCAGCTGTAAACACTGCTAAACGTTAGATCTTGAGAACATGTTCAGACCGGGCTGGGCCGAGTATGTTCCTGTAACTGTTCGGAGGATGCCACTTCATATTTTCTGTCCACTCATCATGGTGGTTTCAACATATGATTAAAAAAATACCTGAAATGGAACTTGAAAGCATATAAATTGAATCCATGTGCAACCCATTCACAGCTCTCCTTTCAGTCTGCTCTTCCTATGCATATTCCCTTTTATTATTCTCAAAAATTCTCTTGTACTGCTGTTGTGTGACAACAAGCTCATCCAGCTAGCCCCTCTGCTGCTTAGTTAGACTCAGTCCCATGTAAATAGTCACCACAGTACCACAACTGTTGGTTTACTCTAGGCAAGGCTACAAGCCTGGGCCTCCCTCTGACCTGGAAATTTTCAGGAGGCATGTTGTAATCAATAACCTTCCCTTTAATCCAAGCAGCAGGCAGTTCCTTTCCATGATGAAACTGCTACTCAGAAAATGTTATCCCAGTGAGATGGCTCCAGTTGCTTTGCAAACTTCTGAAAACTCTTCTGGTGGGTGTGCGTGTGTGTGTGTGGGGGGGGGGTCGGGGGGGTGATTCAACACACTTCACATCCCCCATGTGAGCAGTATAGATATTTGCCCTTTAGATTCAAGTCATTTACTTAGGTTTACAAGCCTGATAGCATAAGGGAAATCTTTTCCCTGCTTACATTTTATATAATTTATCCAAATGAAAAATTAGTCTCTTTGCTTTCTGGATAGCTAAGCTACCTGACATTTTGAAATTGCACTTAAAAACAATGAATAGTTCTAGTTCATACCATCTCATTCCTTCTCTAAAAGGAGTAGGTGGTAAGTGAAAAGAAATAGTACATTAGTACTATTAGTACAATAGTCCATTAGTTGCGGTCATCCTCATATATTAGCTTTTGCAGTTTAGATCTAAATTTGACATTGTTACAGAGCTTTAGTGTTTAAGATTAATATGTAATTGGCAGAATGCTACATAAACTGCAAGCATCAATGTGATACACATCACTGATCTTTGAAACAGTACTAATATTCCTATAAAACACCTGAAATTCAATTTGAAAGCATACAACTTCAACCTAGTCAAGATTGTTTGCATTGGTGCCATGAACTGTTTGACATAAGTTAACTTGTATAGCTTTGTATAAGCATCTTTTTGCTCAAAATATATAGTTCCAATATATATAGGGCCAACACATTTTTTTCGTTTTTATATATAGCTTACTGGGTTTTAGACAATTACTGAATACAGCAGGAATATACAGCTTGGATAATCATAAATTAGTTTTTATTAACATACTAATTTTCAATTTCTGCCCTTGTTGCACTCTTTAAACCTATTGGAAAAATAGTACCTCATACACCTGGCCTATTAACATTTGGGTAGCTTAGATTGCTTGCCATTTGAACTTGCTTTCTTAGCCATGATTTATTGCTTCCACCATTGCAATGCTGAAGGAGATAGATAGATAGCTAGGATAATGCTGAAGGATAATAGGAGAAAGGAGAGGTGTCTCTGCTGCAAGTTTCTGCACCCATTGAACACAGTGAGTGTACTCTGATCGACTTTACTGACATAACACTGAGCCCCAGTTTATACATACACACACATGCAAAGATTTATATAGTTGATGATGTGCTCTGTTATCATCTTTGCAGGACCATTTGTGAAACTTCATCTATTTTAGGAGGAAAAAAAAAAGTCTCCTGTGTTTATTTTTCAGTAGCATTAAAAGCTTCTCTTTCTACTACGTTAGTATTTTATATTCATGCAGTCTCCTGAGCAACTATGGAGCAATCTACATTATTTACAGGTAAAATCTGCTGGTTCCTAAGTGCTTTTTGAACATGCCCAGAATTAGTAAAATCTTGATGGTGCCAAGCATCTCCAAGCTAAAGATCAAAAAAAAAAAAAAAAAAAAAAGACTGCTGGCTAGAAACAGCAGCAATTCCTTTCCTGCAGATCCTGGCATCTCTTGCCTAGACTACCTAACAGCCAAAGAACCATTTAGATGTTTGATGCCTGGTGAGGTTTTGGTACTATCCAAATACACTTTCCCTCTCCCCTCTACTTCTCTGGAAAAAACAATATATGGAAAAGAAAACTATGTTCTTGAGAAGATAATAGCATGAAATGGTGCCATACTGATGGAAGCGCTCATCATGTTAGTATTTTTTGTAAGACTGATGATTTAGTAGCAAACAGAATATTTTCCACAGAGCTCTGGAACGATAACTCTGAAATTCATAGCCATATTTAAGTGGTGAGATACTTATGCAGTAAGAACTCTGGTACCAGCTTTGATCCAGGGTTGCATCCATCACCTTTCTTTGCCACTGGTCACTTCTGAATGATTTGAGAAAAATGCAAGAATCTCTGTAATAGATAACTCGAGAAGATTTTCTAGGGAAAGTTTTGTCTTATCTTATTCAGCTACTTAATGTCCTAAGTTGAGTCATAGCTCTCATAAAAATAAAAATCTAGGACACTTCTGCTTTACTAGTTTTTTTGTTTGTTTGTTTTTCTCTCCAGCTCACGCTAGAACCATTTCAAGCTTTCAAAGTAAATTCAGTCTCTGTGCCTATTGCTCTCTCCCCAGTTCTAGCTTTATGTTTGAGAACATATAAAATATATTATGCTGGGTGAGCTATCACCTGAAGAGGATGGTCTGAAAACAGTTGTCACATCTTCTGAGTGTATGATTGTGGTTTGTCAGCAGAGAGACCCTGCTTTGGGGATGGGAGAAGAAGAACTTTGCATCTCCTGCACTGACTTCAAGACTGTTGTCTTGACCAAATGGGCCCCCTAGTGAGTCTAAGTTAGGTCCTCTGCTCCATGATGGCTCTCACTTGAGTAATGCCAAGGAATATTGGGTGTCGTGTACAATTACATAGACCTTTCATGATGGCCCCTTACGAATACTCACAACAATTCAGTGCTGGCTTCTTTGCTAGGCCTTGTCAGCATGAGTATGTGCGAACTGTTGAGCTGTCTAACCTCTGCAGTCGTGATGAAGCAACTGCAAATTGCAAACAAACAAACAAACCAAAACCTCTTTAGAATCATGAAGAAAATCAATCAATCTATTTCCCACTGGAAGGATGCCTATTGAATTACAGTGCGGCTCTTCATGACATGATCGGGGCATGGTCTCGCTCTCAGCTTGTTCAGAGTTGCTTCATGTCTGGTGTGCTGTTGAGTCTGTCTGCCTCAAGTGAGTTAAACAGTTTAAAACTTACTTTTCTCTTTATTTTCTTGGAAGCTCTAACATGTATCTATCATGCTGTTTAAGTAATAGAGTGTTCTTAGCACTGGAAGATAGGAAGCCAAATCCTGGATGAAGATGTTGGTCTTCAGAGCTATCTACCTTTAAGTCTACTGAGTTCAGTACCCAGCTCAACAATAAATTGTCTAGAAGACCTCAGACAAATCCTTAAATATCCCCTGTGCCTCTGTAAAACAGGAATAGTATCTTTTACTTCATGGTATGGCTAGAAGATAAGATCAGTTAATATTTGTAAGGTTCTTAGCTTGGTAATGCAAGCCATGGAAATGCCTAGGGAGCTGGTATCTTTATTTGTAAATGGAATTTGCCTTCGAATGGATTCTTCTTGTCTTATGACTTTGTCATTGCCAAAAAGTGCAAGATTAAAAGCAAAGCGTGCACATGAGCAATGGTGTCAATGGAATATAGTGATGCAGTCAGTGCAACTATAAAGCGATAGTTTTAAAAGGTGAGAGACTGCAATGGAATTTAGGCAGCTATATTGTCATACCAAGGTCTTTAAAGAGTTACGAAATGTAATAGCTACCAACAATTTATTAAATTTCTTTAAAATATAAGACAAGTCTATGAAGAGTTAAATGCTCTCATAAGGAAATGAACAGTTGGCAGTACTTGAAATGGGCCAATTTGTGTACCGGTACTTCTCAGAACTCCAGATCGGTATACTGACATGATTTTATTGTCCGTATACCTGAAGGAATAGCTGCAATGGGTTTTGTCCCTTCTCTTACCACAATTTTTCATTTTACTTTTTTTTTTCATTATGATCTGCTTGTTACTTGTTCAACCATTGCCAAGTTAGTATGTCTTTTCAGAGTTAAAAGATTTCAAGGAAAAATTAAGACTAGTATTCAGGAAGAAATTCAGCGTTTGCTAAGTGCGCTACCTATCTGGTTGTTACTAATGTTTAACTGTTAGCAGCTTCAGTTATTTGATGGTCAAAGTTAAGCTGGTTAGTTTGAAGGTCAAATAGGAAAATAAAGAAGATAGACCCTTTTCTAAGTTCATCCTCTAAAATAAACTCCACCTACTACAGAGGTTTATGAGCTGAAAAATTTGCTCAGCTGTTATCTGCAAGCTTACATGAAAGCCAGTAAATTAATTAATTCCTGTCTTTCTGAATGTTTCCTTTGCACCCAGGAGGATGCAAAGGCTAGATTTTATTTTTTAAATGAACACTGACATTCTGAATTAATCCTGAAAAAATTATAGTATGCCAGGTCAGTGCTTCTCCATTCCCCAATTCAAGTTTCCCAGACTTCATTCATGCTTATACTAGTTAAATGAACTCAGCCGTTCTGCTGCAAGAAAGACATGCACTAAAAGTCAATTTAGCATGCTAGAATAAGCCTCTTGCTTTCCAACAGTAAGTGCAGAAATCGCTGCATACCATCCGTTGTCATTTTCCGTGACTGCCCTGATGTTGTAGTTAATCTGAATCCAGCTGGCAGCGTTTCCGAGGAGCCGGGCATCATGCTGATTCCGTGCACCTCACGCGGAGGAAACTGTCGCCGCCAGGAGGGGCCGCGTCTGAAGTTCTTGTCATCACTCTGTCAATGCACAGGTTTGTATTTGATAAAGCCAAATGAAATCTGTGATTAATTATCTGGCTGTCTGCTGTCTCTCCTGCTATCACATTGATTTCACAACAAATACCCTACTCTGTTTCATTGCATCCAATAACTACCATGCTTTTGAGATGCTCTTGCAAAAGCAAATGCTTTAGAAATATTAAATACCAGGGTGGAAAGCTTTACTTAAATCTCTTGCATGATATAGTAGAGGTTTTTAGTGTCAGCTAAATTGGAACTTCCTTAAAAGTTGGATCTCTTTCAAATGTAATGATAGAAAATACCGTGGTGTGTTACTGCATTAGGAGGCTTATGTAAAGTGCTAATAAAAATTAAACACTCATGTGCATGCACAGAATTTATAGGCATCCCACATTTTGGGCAAGTCCTTAAAAGTTTTACTCCTCACATGCAGAAATCCAAGACTTGAACATTTTTTCACTGGACTCGTACCTTAAGATGAACATTTTCTATAGGTGGATTTGAGATTCCCCATCCTGGATAATTGCCCCAAATCATACTCTATTACATCTTGGTTATCTTTAAGAAAAGAACAAACACACTTTTCCTTTTTTTTTTTTTTTTTTGGGGGGGGGGAGGGAGGAAGGGTGTAACTGTCCTAAAGAATAGGCTACAGAGGCTTTCCCCCACTTGCTCTGGTTGGTGCAGCTTCTGCTCCTTTCTGCATGTTTTCTCTATGGAAAATGTTCATTTAAGGTAAGGATCCAGTGCAAAAAATTTAGTATCCAAATGATAAAAGAATTACAAATATGTAGCCAAAAAGAGGTTACTTTAAAAACCTTGATTTTGGCATTTCCTAATTTTTTACAGCTGTAACTGACTCTAACAATGTATGAATTAACATATCTTCAAGCATTGCATTATATTTTTATAAATATTTTACTGTGATATTTTATAAATATTTTAAACAAAATTAATTACTTCCTCAAGTCGTCTTTCAGTTCCTAGTGCTAAAAGGTTGTTGTATTCTCTCTCAAGGATCTGCCGTGCCTAGAGATACCAAAGGAAACAATTAAAATGATTGAGGATGTATAAAAAATGATAATGTCTACAGAATAACGAGAAATACCATGAACAAACTTGCCTGGGTGTTTTGTGTTGGAATCTGTAATAATAAAGCTAAACTGCTGTAATCAAAGTTTTCGTCAAGTGCTATAAGTGAACCATGTACACCACTTTCTAGAATATTATTTGCATATTCTCGTAGGCCAATAGCTTGTATCCAGCGTATGACTCGATCATTGCTCCATACCAGCACATCTGTAAGGACATAACATGGGTTCAGTCTCCTGAGACCTGATAACTTTCAAACTGTAGAAGTCCATGCATATAGTTGTGCATGCACTGTAGATGTCCTACTGCTTTATTTTGTATATGAGGAACGATAGCAAGCTATTAATATAACTTTAATGGCTTCAGTATCTCCTATCAAAACCTGAGGTGTGGGAGTATGTGATCTCTGTGATTTTAGCCTCTTTAAGTTAAATGTTTATTCTAAACTATATATGTTTCTGAAGGAGAAAGGTGCTCCAGAAGGCACCTGCAGAAGACAATTCCTCTCACTCTTTTAGATACCTATTGCCCTTTTCTCTTTATCAAGTCTGTAACTTACAGAGAAAGGTGTCTCACTTTCAGACAGCTGTACTTAGTAAGTAACCCAAAGAAAGAAACCTGAGAAAGTACAGCGGTGTCATTACAGACACACGCACACACACACACACACACACACACACACTCTCTCTCTCTCTCTCTCTCTCTCTCTCTCTCTCTCTCTCTCTCTCTCTCTCGTAGGCAAGATTTTACAGCTTAACAGTGAAAGGGAGCAGAAGAAATATCAGTTCCTTAAGGCTTCACTTGAGAGATTTGTATCAAACATTTTGAGAGTCAGGTCAGCACCTGCCGTTTTACAACATGCCATAAAGCAAATCATGAAGTCACAGTTTTAGAAACTACTTTTGCTTCTGAAGGCTGGTCCAGCTCTTAAGGTCCATGCCAATTATAAAGCTAAGGCAACAAAATGAGCTATAAAACCATTTTGGAGAATCTGGCTATTAAAAAAAAAAAAAAAAAGACTCCAACCCTGTCTGTAAGATTAAAAGAAAGTTACTTATACTGATCTTGTGAGTAGAAAAAGTAATATGATGTTTTGTATTGCTAAGTGATCAGACTTTTTCCTGATTAGGGATCCGCAGAGGAAGTAGGGCTAGCATAGCTGGTCCTTGGGGCAAGCATCCTCCATCCTGGACCAAGAACATCCCAAACTTTGGGATCAGGCTTGGCTGAAACACAGCGTGGCAGCCAGGAATCACTGAGACCAAATCCCACTAGGAACTGTGTCTAACTGGTGGATGGGTAACAGGGACAAGGCTAGTAGCCCCTATTGAAAGGAGGGCTAGCACTAGAGCAACACCAGAACCTGAGACTGATAACCTATTCCTCTGCCTGAGTCCCCAGCTACACCAGGCCAGGCTGACTGACACTGGGGCCTCAGTGGCCAATTCCAAGTCTTTGCATTAGTACATGCCATCATCTGAGTTGAGCAAGCACATGCTTTCATGGTAGCCATTCACTCCTCTGTAGTTCCCAGTTTTTCCAGCTCTTCCCATCAACATTGTGCTTAAGAAGCATTAACTGCTGTCATTTTCTAGAGCTTGCAATGCTTAAAGGAATCAAAGGCTTCACTTCTGACAATGGGAAACAAACCCTTATTGTCACATGTAAGAACCACCATATGGTGAGCTTGCAAGTGCTCTAGGGAGCTTTACACAGAAAAAAACCTTTTTAACCATCTATTAAATCTTTTAATAAGCCCAGTTCCATTAGGAACTAACCTTTTAGATGAAAGCCTAACAGAGAGCAAAATATTAAACTGTAAACTCAAAGGAGTTCGTTTTCCTCCAACTGCCTCAATGGTCACCCCTCCAAGTAACTTTGACTGTGAAACAGATTTTTGAAATAAGAAATCAAGGGCAAAGATTGTTCAAAAGCGGGAATGTAGCGCTAGGGTCCCAAGTCCTCAGATTTCCCTGTGCTGCTCCCAGCAAGTCCCACTGAAGCTATTTGGCCTTCTATTTCTGCGACTGAGGGAGGCTGGGATGAGATCTGCCCCAGAATACAGTTTAGCAAAGTGTATATAGATCAAACCACCATTCAGAATTACAGCCCCAATTTAGCAAAGTACTTAACTGTGCATAATTTGAGCAGGTTTTTTGTGTTCTGAAAAGAGGGATGGACTTATGTAAGCTTTACTTAAAGCACATGCTTAAATGATTTGCTAAAATGGCATGACAAGGGGTTGATAGTGTGAAGCTTCAAAAGAAGAAACATTCCCAGTATTCATTCCCAGGAACTATCACCTTTTATTTCATGCTGACTCATTTCTCTTCGCTTTTCCAGTTCTTTTCTATCATAATTCAACCTCTTTAAACACATGATTCCATATTGCAAGCTTGTTCTGTTATTTAAAGAGAAACATTTACAGAGTTAATAAAAATAAATTTGAAAATGGGAACATATTTAGGATGTATTTCCTTCATTTCACATGAGGTGTTTCATGGTGCTCATGTAGCAAATCTTGAGGCACGTGGGGAGAGCAAAACCATAAAAAGAGCTCCACAGACTTTAAAAATGAAATGGGCAAAACCCACATGAAGACATTTGAATAAATGATCTAACGTAAGAAACCCAAGCATTAAAAATTGTATTCAGAAAAGGTAAACCCTTTTGAGCCCACTGAAATGTTTTGTCAAATCAAGCCTTACAAATAAGTGTTAAATCAGACAGTAAAAAAAACAACCCCCCCTCACTTCTTGTCATATAACCACAATTTCCCCTAAAGCCTAAATGACTGTATTTCCATGTCTCCAGTTTAGCTTCCTGGCTATCTCCCTAGATAACCAAACCAACTGTCAATTTGCTCTTAGTCCTAACAGCTTTTGTGTGTTGCACACAACAGCACTTCATTATTATGAGATCTCTGACCTTCTGATCTCAGTCTACTATGTTCTGACCCTTTAGACCACTTAAGAAATTGTTACTATTTATGTACTGTCAAGGCTTTACTTATATATTAACAGCTCCCTGCTTATTTCGGAACTATCTATAACAATTTTTAGTTATGAGAGACAAACTTGCAGTGCCATTGCTATTTCTGAAGGAACCTTTCTCAGGTCTGATTGCTGGCCCTTGCTTCCTGTGGGGTTGGCCAAGCAGGAACAACAAAAAGTAAGCATTTTTACTCTGTGCAGCACTGAACCCTACACCAGGCACACAGAAGTCTTTAAATGTGTAGTCTTTATGCAAACATACCGATGAAAGCTATCGACCATTTTTAAGTGCACACGCAGATCTTTCTTTGTCAGATGATCTAACATCCTTGCATCTACCAGGCATTCCATAAAATAACTGCGGTACTGAGGTAAGCCCAGACTGGGGAGCCATTCGTTACCTATCCATTCGTGGTTCATGTCGCCATAAGCCAGGGTCTAGAGAAAAAAAGAAAAGGAAAATAATTTGTTTAGGTTGTTTAAGCCTGTACCACACAACGAAGACAAATATACACTATGTTTCTGTCTAGTAAGGCTTCTCAGTTAGGAAATTTGACTAAGAACAGTGTTCTGGTTTTGCATTATTTTATCATTTGAGTTGTAAGCCACTGTGAGATATTTGTTACTAATAGCAATATTTTTACTTTGTTTATTTGTATATTTTGTTTTCTAGCTTTGTACAATTTTAACAATTGTTGTAATAAGAAATTACAGTTTCAATTTGGAAACATGATACAATCAAAATTTCATTTTCAAGTTTCATAATCTTACTGGCTTTCAGTAGAACTTCTACTCCTACAGCACTTACGCTAGGCTTAAATTTGGTAATACAAACTTGGCCCCTGTGAAACAACTGAAGTTTGGGCCAACCTTTAATGGGGGCTTTGATTTCCTCAATAAGATCTAATGACTGATCTCATTAACGCAGTTCCTGCTTACACACCTGTAGTCCTTTGGAGACAAAGGTTAAATTCAATTGTTTATCAGCCAGACTTACATGGCCTGCCTTCAGCATCAGTCAGAGCAGCTGACCTAACATAGTCTAAAACAAAATATTTGCTACTGTAACCAGCTCAAAACTAAGTGCATCATACGCAGAGCTCAATAAATTAATTCTTCAAGATAGTAGCAAACCAGATTCATCCTAGAAGCTAGCATGCAGGCACAGAGCTGCTTTAAGGTAGAGCTGAGATTTCAAAAGCATGAAGAAAAAAATACCTCTAAAAAAAGCATGTTGAACTACTTTTTATATGGGTTGCATAGCTGGGATGCAAAATATTTACAGTCTAGTCTCACTATTGTTAATTATTTTGCTACTGCTAAAGCTTAACAGAAAAGAGAATTCATAAATTGCAACATTAACACCTTCTCAGGAAGATGGTACTCAGTTTTTGAGCAACATTTTGAAGTCCAGCTATCTTTATTTTTCTGTACATCTCCTGGCATTATAGACAAAAGGATAATACAGTATGAGTTGGGTATGTTTCCTGTGGGGGAAAATATAATCCCCTCATCTCTGATTCTTGTGTGATTTTGAAGGGAAAAGGAATGCCCTAAGTAAAGGCAGTAAGACTGTGCAAGTCCGTGCATGTATTGTACAGAGAGAAAAAGAGGCTTAAGAATATTAACATTTGATAGCCTAAAGTGATAAACTTTGTTCCTAATTACACAAGACTATTTGTAGACCGATACTTGGGCATGATTTATACAATTGTGCCTCTGACTTTTCTAAAAAAATCTTGTATAATTTTAGAAATGTTAAATCTCAAACTTCTCTTGGGATATTTTGCTACAGACTGCTCTCAAAATCAAGGAAAATCTTGTGATAAGATGTGGGAATATAAAGAAGTGACCTAACATGCCTACCTCTGTGACCCTCCTGTACGGCACCTGAGGCAGGGGGCACTGCCAAGCCTCCCTGTCTGGCCTGATGCAAAAGCGTTTTCCCATCTTGTGAGCCACCACGTGGGAGCGGGTCACTGCACAAGACCTGACTCAGGGATGGGTTTCAGGCCTCCCTTCAAAGCTCGGCTGTCCCCCCTGCACTTTTCATTAGATGTTACTCCAAATGAAAACCAGACATTTCCATGGTTGGAAAATGCTTTCCACTGGCATTTGGGTAATCCCAAATTTCCTCATTCCTTTAGGGTTTTTCAGCCCATGCAACCAGCTGGCTTCTGGCTAACAAGATATTTGCAGCTATTTCCTTGGATCCTCTTTTCTAATTCCTTATCATCCCTGGGACATTAACAAATCATTAATGGCTGGCCTTGTGTTAAGGCCCTGAAAAAATTACGCTGTAGAGCAATTACAGAGCAATTTCATTACGCTGTACAGCAATTTCTTTTTAGAAATATATTTGCAACAAATGTACCTCTTTGTGCTTTACCTAGCAAAGCTGTCCAGAGAATATTTTCTTTGTATTAGAAGAACTGTAAAATGTGCTAATTATAATTCAATAGTTGTGATAATGTCACAATACTAGACTCTTCTCTGCCTACTGATGCAAGGTTAATTATGCTATTACTCATTTTCCATTCGAAAAATCATGCGAAAGGGTCATACCTGAGCCCAGCTGCCTTCTTCAGACTCTTTCTGTGTTATCAGCAGGAAGCAATTAGTAAAGCAGGTAAAAAGACAATAAAAATGAGTTAAAAAGAAGATGTGATTTTCATGCATTTGTTAATCTTAGCACAAATGAAAACATACACATAAAATGTGCTGATAAAATATCTGAACTCGTCAGTGGCAGTGTCCTGAGCTAAACTACCTGAAGAATTACAAGTTAAGACGAAGAACGTAAAATCTTAGTAGGGCAAATCTAGCTAGGTTTTCAAGATATAAAATCTTTATAGCTTGGTGAAACTTTACAGCATTGTCTCAAGCTCTTTTTATAGTTTCCCAATCAAAACACAGTCATTTGTTTTCCAAAGTTGAATACTAGAGAAACTTTTTTGTTTCTATTTAAATATTGCAACATTCACAATAAAAGTTGTGTTTTTGTGAACAGTTTGTGAAGGAACTTCTTATATAATATTTTTATGACAAAAATAATATATTGCTCTGCCTGGCCAGTTAACCAGGACCAACTCTATTTCTGGCCAACTGAGTGTTGTTATATTGGTATTTATCTTTACCAACAATAATAAAACTGAAAAGCAGCTTAGTTGTAAAAAAAGAAAAAAAAACATACTGATGAGAATTTACTTCATGAATGTTTGTGAGAGTACATTAAATAGTAGAACAAGCATAAAATGCTAAGAAATCAGCCTTTACTGCATTAAAATTTAGGTTTAGCTCCTTCCCCCACTATTTATGGATCGGGCTGACTGTAAAGTTTTCGAAACCAAAAGATAGGGTTTTCACATATCTCACTATAAGATTATATCGTCTTTTGTTGTTAGGGAGTTGTTGTTATGAAGTAATGAACTGCTAAAAACAAGACAAAATAACATATGTTCCAAGGAAAAGAAGACAATTGGAATTGCTGACTAAAATCTATTAATATATATTTATGTCTCCAGTGAAGCAGGGAGAGATTTGCACATGTCCTAAATCAATGAACATGAATACACTGGTATGGACAGGAAGACTCAACTCTACTGAAAAGACTGAATTGTGATTATGCACCTTTCTCAAGCCTTTTCTTGAGTTATTTCCTTATGTTTCATCAGAAACAGATGAAGGGATATGTTGCACCTGAACTGGCTACAAGTTCATTTTACTAAATGAGGTTTCACACTGGCAATGAAACTGTAATGTACTGTAAAACTCCAATACTGCTTTTAGGTTGTTACAGTCTTTGTGACTGCAATACAGCTTGTATATTCTTCTGCAGAGAAACGCCATGATTGTCCTTTCAATTCAGTTTCACTGCTCCTTTTGCCTTTCTAACTGCATGCTTGGGAAGAGGATATAGCATCCGTGTAAAAGCAGATACATCTTTCTTCTCTTTCTAGCACTGCAATACTGTTTAAATGAAATTGGGAAGACTAACCGTTTTAGCTGGAGCAGCAAGATTTTCCATTTCTTCATGGGTCACCCAGACATTGCCTGAGGGCTGTTAACAAGGCCCGCAGGGAAGCAGGTGCAATCCGCATTAGGTAAGCAGTGGTAAAGAAGAAAGGCAGCACCACTGTAAGTTAACAGCGTATAGCATCACCGTCAGCACAACCACGGCCTTGCCTCTATCGAGCTGCAACTAGAGAGAACTTCACACAACGTGCTTGGTCTCTTTTCTTTACAAGACTCTGAACAGACATCATGGATTATAGTAGCTAGCACTGATGGATGAAATATTTAAGCCGGCAGAGTACCGTCCCAAAGGAAAGAGTAAAAATTAAAAGTCAGGTTTCACACACAAGCAGCAAACGCAACCTTTAGGTCATAATTCTGTCTGGAGGGAAGCTTCCGTTCCAAAAGATTTTCCAGTCTAAATATTCTGCGCATATCACACGCTCATATTGTAATCCGAATAAACATTACTTCCCACACATTTCTGAAAATCAAAAATGTCATGAGAATTCATTTGTAAAACTACTTTTCCCCATCCTATTGTTTTCAGTCAGATTATTGCTAGGACAGTGAGACAAGGAAGGGGGTGTGTGTGGAAGCCTGCTGTGCCCATAGGGCGAATGGTGCTGTGCTTTCCTGAGAGCTCAAGTAAATTAACTCCTTTTCGGAGCAAGAGAGAAGGCAGGAAGACTGGGGACTCAGAAATGCACTTTCCACAGCAATGCCACTTTCTGCTGCCAATTACTCAGGGAGAAGTCAGAAACAAAGCAGAATTACTCCCAATATTTATAGTTTGAATGTACTGGTTTCTCCTGTCACAAGTGTCAATTCTCTTACGCTTTGAATCAAAAAAAAAAAAAAAAAAGCAATGAAATTTGTTTAGTAATTCAAAGTTGTGTTGAGTTTATACTGCTTTACTTAAGTAAAACACTTGTATTATGGTTCATAGTATTACCATGGTTATAAGATATACAACAGTTCTGTGGGGAGAAAATATCAGATGAATACCTAATTTTTAAAGAATTTTAGCAATGTGATGATAAAATGCTAGTCAACAGGAACATTAGATTTCTGTTGCCCAGCTTCTGGATCAAATGTTGAAATCCCTTACAGGTATTTCAACTCTAATTCCCACCAAAATATTCTTAATAAATTCTATGAAGGCTAGAGATGAGGGGAAATATGAATATTATTATTATTATAATAATCTCTAATATTAGAAGTCTGATCTGCACAACTTGAGTAGTAGTCTTCGTCCTTCACCTCTTTGCCATGCTTCCTATCTGACCAAGCCTCCTTATTTTTCTTATTCAATATTTTTGCTATAGTGTCTGTTGCCTCTTTCATAGCCACCACCATCTGGCTCTCATGAAACTCCTCTTTCTTTACTTTGTTTCTTTTTCTCTCCAACATTTTTACCTGTTTTTCTTCATTGTCCAAAAAAATGTGCTGTTTATAGCACACACATTCTCACTCTCCCCCAATGTACTTTGTTACTCTTCTTGCCTCTTTCCTTTTGGGCCTGTATCTCTGTGTTTCTCCTTCGCTTGCCTCCTTCCTCTCTGCTGCCATTCTCTCCCCTCTCTCTCCCTTCCCCCAGAAGGCATACGCTCCACCGCTCCCTTCCAGACTCTCCCTTCTCACCTCCATTTACTGCTGCTCTTAAAATGAAAAGTATGAAGAAACTTAAGTCAGCAGACTTGGACTAGGTAATGTTTGAAAGGATGCAAAAAAAGGGGCATAGAAACAGGACTCAAGAGACTTGTGTTCTTACATTCCCTCACCTCCCCCCCCCCCCCCAAAAAAAAAAGGCTGAGTGAGAAACACAATTTGATTTCATTGGGAGAGGTGACTTGAAGAAAGAGAAAGGCAAAAAATACAAGCAAAATTACAAATAAGATGCTCAGTACTGATCATTTAGGTAACATCAAGGTTAATCAAAAGCACATCTTAAAAAGAAGAATATGCACTAAAGGAAAAATATCAGTGATCAACAGTCAAGACTGTGATAGACAAGTACTTCTTGCCTCTATAGGACAGTTCACACTGATTTTGAAGTGTGTGTTACCCGAGCTATGAGCCACTCTTGTGCTACAAGAGTCTTTCTGCATACTCTTACAGAGGCAAGTGGGAAAAAAAGTTAGTTGAACATGACTCACTGTTCTGGATGTTGGAGGTGCTGATGGACTTGTAAGAGATACCATCTCCTGGATTGCAAGGCGGAGTTTCAAGCGATGAAGAGGATTGCTGATCCCAATCTCTCTTTGAATCTCAGTATCAGACAAAGCAGACATAATAGCTCCGCTCTTCACGTTGGCACGGCAGGCAGCGACATACCAAGCCGGCATTCCTAGCCAGAGCTGTTGAGATAAAGAACACACCCATTCAAGCATGCTGCATTCCATGAAATTAGTCATCAAGGCACCTATCAGCCTGAATAAGCATCATAATACACACAAATGAGAATGATTATCATAATCTCTAATAATATGATATTGTTTCAGAACCTTTGAAGTTGCCGTGACTTCCTACGAACACTTTCTGTTGCTTTCATCGTGAACAGAAATTTAAAGCAAGGGATGTTTTAAATTCTTTTTAGAGCTATGCATCTCCATCACTTGGGCTACTCCTTTCCTGGGCTTTCAATGAGCAAAGATTGGCACAAATCACTATTGCTGGAAAGCTGTTTGACAGTCTTACCACATACAAAAAACAATCGAATAGGAACTTATTAACTAATTTTTTTACTGTTGTGCTAAGATAGCTTTCTCTCTCTTTCCATGTTAGTCCCTACAGTGTGCTTGTGGGGCACAAGCTTATCTTTCTCAGCTTTTATTTTCTTGGTAAAAATAAGCCAAGAGCAGTGCAGATGCCCAGCTTAGCGAGACCTGGGCTTAGTGCAGATCTGTCTCGTAGGTCGTTACACTCCAGCTAGAAATTCCTGCCATTAAAATGTGAGCACAGCTGTGGCACCTTTGGACTCAGCAGATACGTACCTGCCACTTCACTCTTTTCCTTTCCTTACCCTAGTCTTACTAGCTTAGGTTAGCAGCAGCACCTTGCGCTGACACGGCCTCTCGGTCTTTCCGTGTAAGAGGGAATCTGCGCTTCCAGCAGCCCTGCCTGGCACCTACTCAGTATGAATTCTGCTAGGTTTCCTCTGCTTTCTCATCTTGCACTGCCTCATTCCTGTGACTGCGAGTCTTTTCTCCCAAAGGACATCATTTCCATAGTAGGTATACCTATACATGGCAGGTTTTTGTCACAGAATGAAATACATTCTGCTGTAGAGAAGAGGAGAACATAAGCAGTGAATTCCACAACCACTGAGATTTTTGGGGATAACATAATCAAAAAGACAGACAGACCTACTTAGGTGCTTAACTCTAGGGGACAGCTGACAACCGTGAAACTTGGGAGAGTAAGATACTTTCCTGAGAGTAGCCCTCACCTGCCCTCTCTCCTCACCATTTGCCAAATCACTGTTGTACATGGGTTGGTGCTGTGAATCACATTTTTTTAGTATATAGTTCTCCCCACTGGGATGGGGAAGCGTGATGTATAATTTAAGATTTCCACTGGGCAGCAAACAGCTAGTATTTTAGATTTTTTGACAGACTGTTGTAGTACATAAATCACCCTTCACTACTTAACCCTTAATACACCTGGATATATATACTTACGTATACATAAAATATATGTATATACTTATACACCTACATAATTATTTTGAGTATCAATCTGTTGTATTTCACTGTACCATATAGTATTCCTCCAAATATGAATTATCAAAAGCACTTGTCAAATGTACTAATTAATTACTGACGGCCTATAGTAGCATCTTATTTTATCCTATTGGAAACCTGTTCATCGGCCTACAACACACTGATACTATGTGATGGTAGTCATTATGCCCTACATTTTCAGAAGTTTCTATTAATTCTGGATAGATAGCCATTAACAACTACCTGTGTTTGAATTTCAGTGGGATAGAGCATATATGACTCTCAATGAAGTCTCTGAGACCTTTATTTCTCTGTGCATCTCAAAAAAGTCACTCAGAATTAGCTGTTTACATGATTTTCAGATTTTACTCTTAATAATGGCTTAAAAGAGAACATGATGTCAAGGAAATTATTCAAAATATGCCACCAGAAAAACCAACAGTAAATCTGGAAAGCAGAGACAAGTAGAAAGTTTTTTAAATTTGATTTCTAATGGGATAGTGAAATACTGAGCAGTTATTAACAAGTCTAAATCTTATCTGGGAAATACTAAAAATACTCATCATTTTTATATCACAGGAAAAACAGACAGAAATGTAAGACTCCAAAATAGCTAATACAGGCTTTTCTATACTGACTCCTGGTGTATCAGAAAGCTTGAGGAATGACTGCATTATATTCTGAGAAGTCCTTCCCACTGATGGGATGAACGACTGCACTCCATCCAATGCTAGTTTGAACCTTAAAGACACAATCCACTTCCACCTAACTGTAATGAAATAAAGTTTCATGTGGCTGTGACAGTCAAAAAATGAAAATAAAAATTACGTAGATCACATCCCTCTGTGTTTAACAAAGGACCATGAGAAAACTGCATAGCTTTAAAATATACTTAATATCCTCACTTAATTTGATGTTAAATTCTTTCCTACATGCACTTGAAAAGTAGGAAAGCTTTAATAGTGGGAGTTGTTCACCCTGAAGAAATAGATTCAAATGTTTGCTGCTCGTTAGCTAAATTAGTTCTTTAGCAAACAGCTATCTCTATCAGAAAATGACCATTCAGGTAGACAAAGCAGTCTCTAGGAAGAGCACACACTCATTGTTCTAGGCAGAGAGATCCACATATCAGGAGTGATATACTTTACCAGAATTAGTTAAGGAGCTCCCAGTTCTTAAAACGTACCTCAACAATGCCTATGCTACATACAGATGACCAGAATAAATGCTAAGGTTGAAAAGTTAAACCCTGAAACGTTTGGGAATGTCACAAGGCAATCACATTCACTATTTTAACTTCACCCTTTTGCTCTTTTAATGTTAATTTGGGCTTATATTCCATGATCACATATTATGTTTTCCCCAGGAGGGTATGAAATGCACGGTGTCCATCCGCTGACTGCATGCATCAGCTCATTGGATAAACTCAGTACTTCTGCCCTCACACCTTTTCATCATCAGGATGCAACCTGCATTGAATGCTACATCATAAACTTCTTCTTGGGCACTCCTGTGCTGCTCTCATCATATTTCCTGAGAAGTTCATATACATTAATTTCCCTTTACAGCCCCTCTCTCAGACAATGGGAAGCATATCTTATTTTGCAGCTAAGAACTGAAGCAAAAAAGGATCAGGGCTCAACTTGTCTCCAGACTGTCTCCAAATTTCAGATTGCCATTTAAGACATCAAAGGACAGTTTTTTTCTGAGAAATGTACAGGCCTTTGTATGTTCACCTTTCCAGACAATTAGTTTTGATTGTAGTAGTGACTATTCTTGACCGACACAAATCTGGCTCTCAAAGACTCTCAAAGTTATCTGAAAAAGTCATTAGTAGCCAAATCAATATAATGAATCATCCTTATTAACAGAGATTGTTTCTTTTGAAGGAAGGAGGATATCATCCCATTTTCCAAGGTAATGTCAAATGCCTTTCTGCTGTTTTCATTTCATCTTTTACATTAGGCACCTTCAACAACTACAACGTGATGCAAACTTTTGTAGAGTTCCCCATCCTTTATTTATTCCCTGAGTATACTAGGCCCTGTGCTTTTGGGCACACACTTCTTACTGATTTCAATAGGAGAAAGTTCAAACTCTCAGCAAGGGTAAATCTTCTAAGATATCCCCAACTGGTAAGTGATCTCAAAACTGCGGACAACACAGTGGATGTGCACTGGGGTACTGAATGAAGGCTAGAGGGGGACCTTGATAGGGGACACTTCCCAACATTAGGGGCAGCGTTCATCTCTGAGCTAATCCAAAATTATGTATGAAGACTAAACTGTCTCTGTCATCAATGGAGAAGAGTAGCTACTTCCAGAGAGACTGAATGAACACATTGATGTGTTTTTCACCCATCTTTCTTTCTTAGAGGCTATCTTAAAATGGGATGACTCATTCACATAGCTACAATTAGACGGGATGAGATCCATCTTGACTTTGCCACCTCAGCGTTTCATATAGCATTTTCTAGCTACTTTTGTTAAAGTTTTAGAGGGGGGTATTTTTTTTTAAGAAGGGAAAAACCCAGCAAACTGATGACACCCACAACAGTCATCAGAATAGGTGGGATTACAAATCCATGATATAGACACTTGTTTCTGGAGCCAGCAAAGAGCTTGTAGCTGCATCAAGCTGATATTGCCTTGCCCTGTAAGAGTGATTCTGTACAAGTATAAGAAAAATGCCTTCTCCCCTCAAGATCAGGATAAGTTTTGGGGGTTTTTTTGAACTGTTTCTTCACCTGAAACTACAGTTCACAGCTTTTGTCAGACAGGGTGGATAGCTTTTCTGAATAAAGTATCTGTGGACATATTCCAAAATCCATTCATCTAGACTCACTGAGATGTTGAGGGCAGCCAAGGGAGAAAGAGAGAATTCACAAGAGGGTTTAGGTAGGCTTCACAACAGAGAGAAGATGTGATTTTGCCCCTTTTATTGTTAAGTTAGAATAGGAATGGGACACTAGGACTTGCATTTCCTTCCTGATTCACATCCCTGGAAATAATCTGCGGATAGAATAATTGCCAGGAAAATGCCCCTCTCATTTGGCTATGGCATGTGGGAGTCATTTTACAAAGTCGTCTGGTGAAGATATTCTATTTTGCATAATGCATTCACTAGAGTCGGGGCTGAAATCCCAGAGGTGCAATCCTCAAACTAGAGAACAATTTTCTGCAACCTTCTCCTAACAATATTTATTTTCTCTAAAAGTGTAACAGATGCAATAGGTGAGATAAGGACAGACCATCCCCTCTGAACACAGGAGAGCCCTCTGCAGCTACATCAGATTTTAGAGATGAAGGATCTGTCTCATTCAAATCAAAGAGATTTCAGCATGGATCTCCCACATCCCATGTGAAAGTGCCTAAGGGAACAGCTCTTTCTGTTTTGAATGATATCTAAGTAAAAATATAATGAGAAAGAGCTGATTAAGAGGACAGAATATAACAAGTTCTTTAAATTCATTCAAAAATTCTGAAGATGTAGGTTTTGTGTTAACCTCAAATAAAGTTTAACAGCTAATTTTTGTTTTTTCCTTTGCACACCATCCTACATAAACACAGGCTGTGGATTTCACAGATATTTAGGGACTGAGAAATTATGAGATTTCAGAAATTGGGAGTTCAATCACAGTTTCAGTAGTAGGTCACATTCTAGTGATAATAAACCTTTTTCTTTCTGTCCCTGTTCCCCTGTAATCCTGTCTATCTTTTGTCAGCTCTAGTCTCTGATTCATACTGTCTAGCATCCAAATCTGCTTAGTGCTCATGCCACAGGGAACAGGGGGAGAGGAAGTGAATTTTTTTAATTGCCTCTTTTAGAACATATAAGGACAAAGCACACCGAAGCAGCCCACAAACGCGAGCCGCATTTCCGAGATGTAATTCACACTCACCTCCAGCCAGGCAACCACCGTTGGCCCATCCCACTGTGCAAAAGGCAAACCCTTTCTCCGAGCTTCTTCCAGAAGTTCATGCCTAAAAATGGGTCAAAAAATGGTAAGTATGCACAGGTATGTGTAGGGATGATACAGACACAGTCATGCCTTGCTGTTAAGGGTAACAACAGTGAAGCACAATGACTTGCCTTTATGTTTGTAACCTTTTCATTTTAAAAGACACAGAGCTGTAAAAACAACAAAAACAAGCACTGTAGTTCTTTCTCCTTTGTGAATATATTCCTTATTCTGTGCCCAGTTGTTTTTGATTCTTTTTCTTGGTTTGTTTTGCCATCCTTTTAAACACCTAGCTTATAAAAGGAGAGGTTTCTGTCTGTCCTTACCTGAAGCAATAGGGCATTGGGATACCCCATATATAAGGATCAGCCAGATAATAGAGACAATGGGGAACAGAGAAAACTGAGGGATTCCTCCAGGGACTGACTTAACTGTGGTCAGACACTGACCCAGAAAGGCTTTATTCAGACAGAAACTGCCAAATCCTAGACCTGAGCTAACCTTGGTTGTTAGGATGTAACAGGGTCTAAGAGGTCTCTGTTTGAAGCACTACACCCTGCCGGACTAGCTATGCACAATTCTGGAATCTCTGGAGTACAGCTATTCTGCATCTTAAATAAATCATCTACATCTAATTAAGAGCTGGCTGTAGCTTTACTAGTTTTGTGTTAAAAACATTTTTAATTGCTTATAGAAAAAAAAGTCCTTTACTATATATGTAGTTCTCAAAGCTTAAAATTCAATTTTAATACAGCAGAATATTTGGAAAAGTTATGTACAGGTCAGTCAGCCAAACTATCAGGAAAATTCTCTGAATTAAACATGTTAAACAATTTGCCCAGACATCTAACAGACTGCTGTTGCAGTGCAGAACAGAAATAAAGAACCCGTTGTGGTAGCATAGAATAAGCAGTCCTTCCAAAGTCTTCTTTTCTGATATTAAACAAAGTACTTCTAGCTGCCTCCTGCTGAGAGAAATACAAAAGAACACTCTCAGCAACAAGCAGCAGTGAAAAACAAATTAGACAGGGACTATGCTAATATAACATTAAAATTTGCTTACATTCCCTCATAATAAGAAAATCTTGGAACTACAGCTTCAGTTTTGCTCCTTCCTCCTTTATTACTACAGCCTTTGTGATTCACCGATCCCTTGGCAATGCTTCCCTGCCTCAGCAGCCCTTCAAATACATGTACTACACAATCACAGCAGATAAAAGCAATGGAGTGATCTTACTTGTAGGGAGTGCTCCTTTGGGGATTTTTGCATTGCTGAGGGACCAGACTGTGGGAGAATTTGGTTTTAGTAGAAAATGGAAGCCAAATAGCAATTTTGCGTATTTGTTTAAACGACTTGCTCTATATATTGATAGAAAGACAGCTGCTCTGTTTCTTCTATAGCACTATAAAATACTACAAGTACTTGACAGCTTTGCTGAAGCTTATCTGGCTTCTCCTTCCACATCTTTGGCAGCCTACCTCACCCTTTGTCACTCAGCGCTCCAATGCCAGCCTTACTTTCTGCAAAAGCAAAATCCCCACTCAAATGAGAAAGAAAACCTCTGGGTGCAAGAACAACATGTTACCTCCAGTAGCTGGTGGACGTGCGGGAATCCTGTATTCCCAAAGAGAAAAAACACTGAAGGCCAATATAAGCCCACAGACGAAGGCTGCTCAGTGCAGCAGCACTTGAGACACAGGGTACGCTCACCTCCTGGCTACGTGTAGGTGACATGGTGGGTTGCAGCCCTTGGGGAGAGCAGGGCCCCCCCAGCAGGACCTGCTCCTTCCCATGCTGGGCCAGCACTGCTTGAAGCCAGCCCTGGCCCCTTCTGCCCACTGGAGGCACCATGATAAACTGCATTAGCTAAGGTTTCCCCTTCTCTGGGCTGTTGTCTTCACCCACCAGGGCTGAAAGAGCAGGGTTGGCTATTGCGATGGATAAAATCCCTGCGTGACCACAGGAACTGAAGAAGCATTGTCCTATACATTACTTTAAGTTCTTGCTTCCCTGAAAAATTTGCTCGCCTTCTGTTGGGACCATACGGCAAGTGTTTCTGGGAGTTCCACGGGGCTTTTTACACTTGAGCTAGCCTGAAGCTTGGTTTGGAGACCCAGCGTTATTCAAGTGCTTCTCAAACAAATATATATTTCCAGAGTAGGAAAGCACTCCTATTACTTTAGAGACTGTCTGGCACCCAGAACTAAAGCAAAATATAGCTCTGGTTATTGATTTTGGCTGAAGAAAATGGGACTGGGCCAGAAAGGGCATGCTTTATATAAATGCTATGGCCAAACACTACAACTTACAATCCCAAGGGTCTTGGAAAGTGGAAGAAAAAAGTGTTTTGGTTTCAAAATATATTTAATGTAATGCTAAACTTCATTACATACATCCATAGCATGGGGAATGCAGCCATTGTAAGGCCTGTGCCTCACTTAACTCAGTGGAATACTAACAGGATTTTTATACTATTTATTTCCCTTAAAATCATTTTATGCTTCAGACCTTATATTTCCTTCCCATAGAGGTTTCATTTAAACACCTCTCTAATATTAAAGTTTATATAAATTACATTTTCCTTTTTTAACACTGTTCTTTAGCTACTTTTTGATGTGCAACATTAGGTGATCTGCATAACCCGAACCTTCATTTTCTAAACCAGAACTAAAACCAGACTTTCTGCTTCCTGACCAAAAGAGATATCTTTAGCTGTTGGTCATAGCAAACTCTCGTCTTTTGATATGAACTAACATCATTAGAGAAAAAAAACCCCTCTCTACCACAATAGGTCATAAATGTAGGAAAAGCTATGTATTATTTTGATCAATAGTGAAAATCATCATAAAAATGAATTAGGTAATTTGAATATTTTAGAATAGAATTTGGATATTTTAGAACTGCCCGGATGTACTGATGTTCTCGCGGGATAGTCAGCAGCTTGCTGGATCTAGCAACAGAAAATCCCCAATTGCAAACAGTGGCACCTACAGCTCCATTTTCCTTACAAAACCAGACAACTGATCAGAAGGGGAAGAAGAGACAAATAACCTACATGAGTAGCAAAATAGAGCTCATCACTCCCTCTTCCTTTCTCTACAAAGACAAGGTTTAGCAACGGTGAATAGCATGGTAGAGTCCTGCTAATTTGGAAGCTGATTGGCTGGGAAATGTGGGGATATTCCTCTCCTAAGATTTTGTCAGGAAAGTACTTAGTGTAAATTATAATGTGTCCACTTTGCATTGGTAAGGAGGTAGAGAATTAAAATGTAATTACTTCCATGCTCATTTAGTTTTTTAGTAACATATGAAAACAAGCCGATAAGGAAGAATTGACATTAATTAGACTTTGCTATAAATAGTATTATTTTGCAGATAAAGCTTTAAACTACTTACTACTACTGGACTGAATTCCAAATTAAAGTCACATTTTTAAAGGTAATATTATTACTGTTCAAGAATAAAATCCTCTTCCTGAAGACTCTGTGGGAATAACTGTAATATGCTATTTAAAATATGTTGTTACTTATGTTCCTCACCCTGAGCCTGGTTTTGCAAAGCAAGGAAATTTCATGAACACCATCACTTAGCATTCATCCAAGGTTTGAGAGATGCTTGTATTTATCTGTTTCAGAGAGAATGCTTCCAAGCCATTTTCTTTAGCATCATTCTTCCCAGCGCCAGGAATGACTGGCCAAATTGTCATCAACATACCATAAGATTGTTACTTTTGCTTCAGTACCTCAAAACTGTGTTTAATATGAGCAATGTATAGAAGAGCTGAAAGTGTAACTGTCTCATACCATGGGGACTATGAATGCTCCAGTATCCATCTGGACATCACAGGCGCATGGGAACAAATGGAGGGAGGAATGAATGCTGAGAGCGAAAACTATGTCATAATCCATGAAATTTCCTGTTTCCTATATATTCTTCCCTTACATAGGGCAAATTCTAGCTCTGTATCAGCAGCCCTCAACAATTCATTGCATAAAACTTAATGAACTTTATTTAAAAGATAGGAATATTCTTCACATAGACCTCATGTGGAAAGTTACCAAGATCTTGCTTTAAAACCATGTCATTCAATGACATTCAATTTTCCTTATGAAGATGAAGCTCCCTCCATGAGGTGAACAAGAAATAACAGTTTAGGATGTTCTATATACATCATTCAAACACTCCGTGTAGCATATAAAGCAAGTCCAATGTGTCTTAATGTGTCTTAATTAAAATGTGAGATAAATTCAAAATGAGGCATGGTGCAATCAAAGGCCAAATTATGTTAGTAGTAAAGTACAAGCAGAATTAATTTAGAACTTCTGGCTAGCGGGCGACTTAGATTCCTACGAAATGGCCTTGACTCATAGACGTTTTCTCAGAAAGACAACAGAAGAAAGAGTAATACCTGATAAAAGAACCTAGCAGACCCTCCATTATTATTATTACTACTATTACTACCATCATCACTATTATTATTATTATTATAAGTACTAAAATGTCTAATTTACAACCAAATTTTACACAATTGGTTTCATGAAGGGTAATAGACAAAATATGCTGTGTTCATCTGAATAATCCTATGAATTCAAATTAAGATTAAACGCATCTGTGCCTCTCTGGAAGAATGACAGTGAGTACAGCATGTCCAAATCTAACACACTCACATTCAAAGACTCCAAAATTCAGAAGAGAGGATTTCTAATAAATTAAGTTGGCTTTAGATTTTTATTTTTGCTATTGTCATTTTAAATATTGTCAATATTTAAAGGAGGCTAGAATCCTGTATCTAAGGTCAGCATATGACAAAATAAGGTAGCTGAATTTGTATAAATCAATCATTATGTTAAATATCTAATATAGATATAGTTACATTTTATCCATTTATTTCCTCAAAGACTATAAATATTTTTAAAGTATAATTCAAGCCAGGTTTCCAATGGCTTATAAAAATGACATTGTGAAAACTTCATGTACATTTATACATTTCTTATTCTACATCACATTTCATGGGATGTATGAAAAAAGAACTTCTTATAGAGACTCAGACTTCATATTGCCAAATAATGTTGATTTAATCTAATCTAAAAAGGTCTATCTGACTTGTAAAGACTGTCCTAATTAAAAACGGAGTAAGATCTTATTTCAACTTCTGATCTTAAGTGACCCGGCTTTTAAATCACGTAAAGTCATCATTCTTTCTCCTTTTTGGTACTTGCTATAATAGGCAGACTGGGAGAAAGCAGTGAAGTTCAATTCCCATTTTTACAAAACTCACATATCCAATTTTAAGAAATTTTCAGGGAAGAATAACTGAAAAATGTAAATAGGCATAAATCAGAATGTTAATAATAAATATGTTTTAAAAATTAACAAAACAAGGAAATGTACCCTTAAATTTAATATCAGCCCAGACAACACAGATTGGGAAAGCAGATTTAATAATGCTGTAATGATTCTATATAGGTGCACACTATAAGTGTGCACAAGCTGAAGGGCACTATTCTTTTTCTGAATTAAGCTAAATGAAGCATGTTCAGGAATGCTGAATAAGTAGGATAAATAAAGACCTTAACTTTAAATTAGAGCTGCAGAGCTATTATTTAAAAAAAAAAGCCTATGAAATAAACAGATGCATAATACATAACCTTGCAATCTTCTACATCACATTTCATGGGATGTATGAAAAAAGAACCTCTAATAGAAGTGTATTCTACTACATGCTTTGGAGACCTCTGAAATTTCCAGGTTGATTAAACTTTATTAAATCTGGCTTTGTAAAGCCATTTCATAACCATACATTTTAAATTAATTTGGCAACCCTTGTTCTCTTTGAGTTTTTCTGTTCTTAGAGGCTTTAGAAAGTTATAGCTCATACATACTTTAGAAGCATTGTATGCATGAAATTTTCCTTTATGAGCTTCAGAAACAAAGAAAAAATAATATTTGCACAGTAGATCAAAGAGGAGATGTCAAAGTTAAAAGTCTTCTTTAAACTTGATATCAGGTTAGCAATTAAAAAAACCTCCAAACTTAAAATACATGAACTGGTGAAAAGAAAATAGTGAAGTTACATATGCACAAATGAAAATAGTATTGTACTACATGCTCAGTATGAGAGGCTCACACAGAAAAAGGGATTTGTGTACTCTGGATTACAAAGGTGTTTAGGACTCTCTCCTCTGAGATTTAATTCAACAGAATTTATGCCTACATCCATCTGTGAATCTAGGCCTTTACTCTTACCGATTTCCCACTGACAAGCTTATAAATGCTTTTGTGATTCCAGGCTTCAGAAACACCCCCAAATGCATTTATTAAAAAGAAAAAAAAAAAGTCATAATTATCTCCAGTTAGTTCATCTATTACATTAAGGTCTGCTGAGGAAGTGCTGAATTTGTGTATGCTTTCAAGGATTACAATTAGTCTGCATACTTTGAAAATTTTTGTTTTGGTTAGTTTTTTGCATGGTTTTGTTATATAAGGTTCACAGAAAAACAAAAACAAATAAGAAGAAAAAATAGAAGATAAAACATGGTGCTGAAAATGAGCACGTTCAGCAGCCATGGTGCTTTAACTTACCCAGATATGCTTTTCATGAGATGAAGAGAGATGAATGGAAAAAAAAAAAGCACACAAATGTTAATGAATATATGTCAGTCCATCAAAAAAAATCATGATAGATAAAATAATAGCACTGTTATAACTATGGAAATCTTTCTAACTGGTCTTTGACTTTTTAAAAGAAGTTACATGCTCTTATGAAGAATAAACGAATCTTTCAAAATTACATTATCATTAGTGTTGGCTGTTTATCAGGCACCACTCAGCACAGCACGCTTACAACACATATTTGTGCCAAAGATCTGCAAACATCATGAATATGGAAAATATTTTCAAATCAAAGCATGTTGCCCAAATTTGAATAATTTCATAATGATTTTTGTGTAACACAAAAATCCTGAAAAATTCAAATGTAGCAAATTACCGTAGATACACAGTAAAAATAAGAGTGGACTATGAACCAAGATTTGCTTTTCCACATGCGCTTTACCAGTATTTTAGCAGAATGTCCTGTGGTAATTATAAATGACCTAGACTTGTTTTTCTGAAATACGCAGGAGATGTCATGCACATAGATAGCTAACTTTTGTTACTGTTTTCACGCTGCATAGTATGTCTGTTTGAGCAGTCATACTAACATTAGATGAGTAGCAATACTAATGCGAGCGTTTTGCACTCTAGGTAACCTATTGCTGCCAACATAATTGACAAAAGTTTTTGTAGGAGAAACCAGGATGCCATCACTGACAATAAAATTTCTTCAGCATCCTTTAACTGCCATCATAAAAAAAAATATATATATATATATGCCTGTTTTCATGTACATATGTGTTCGTGTGTGACGAGCAGAAAAGATGGGAGAAAGGAGGAGAAAAAGTGAGATACAGAAAAGCAGATGGAAACGAAATAGAAAGAAGTTATACACAGAAAGTTTAAGAAAAAAAGGGAAGGGAAGGGAAGGACAGTGAAGGTAAGCAATAAATATAAAGAACAAGAACTATTCAAACAATTACCAAATCTGATGGAGGTACCACTAGAATTGAACGTGCACATATGATTTTGGGGCAAAATCTCTGGTCACACTCATTTTCTACCAAGCTATTGCAAAGACTGACTTGAACACCTTTGCTGGAGAAGCCCTTCATTTTGGCCATTCCAGGGTCTATTGAAGCAGAACACCTATTTCTTACACCTTCCTCTCAATCCTCCTTTGGATATGGCGGGAAAAATAAACACGGGGGTTAACTGTTGTGCAGGTAATTTTCTGGTAGCTTTAATCAGCTGGCAGTTCAATGCCACCTGGGGATAACCCACGAGACCTGAAGGCTGTGCCAGTCTCCCCCGTTATAGGAGCAGAGGATTGAGGAACATTCATTTGCTTCCTCATGGTCTTGTCTTCAGAGTAAAAAAAAAATCCAGCAGAAAAAAACATATCTCTAAATTCTAGCTTTCACCTTTTCATAAGACAACTATTTTATCATGACATTATTGAAGGAAGATAAGGATTTCCCTTAGATTTATATTATACTATTAAAGATATGTAGTATTTTTTCCTCTGCTGTGTTTTATCTGTTCTTCCCTTAAACCCTAATTCTACATTTAATCTGATAGGATATTTATATCTGCAAGAGATCAGAGTTTAGGGAGCAGTTGCACGTATGAGTGCATATGCTTATATCTCAGATTGTAATAGATGGGCCCATATGTGTAGATAAGACAGCGATTGGGACTCCGATCTATTTTTGTTTAATTAAAAATTTGCAACTAGTTGATACAAATATCTTTATGCTGTATGGGAAAAATAGAACACAAAAATCCTGGCAAAAGGAAAAATATTATATTAAAAATACAAGACTTAAAATTATGGGAGAGAAACAGAAAATATTTATGTCCTCAATAAAATATACTGTATCCAATTTTTCATTATCAGAATAGTCTGAGTAAGGCTTATGTATCCTCTGCAGAATAAATACATATATTCATTTGTAATGATAAGAAAGGAAGGAAGTCTCCAAATATCTAATTTCATAACAAGATTTCTTTTTTAACATGAATAAAAGATATTGGCAAAAAGCTTGTATTGACTAACTATTTCTAATGCTCTTTAAGTAAGTGTAAAAATATATTCAGTAAAAGAATGAGATTTAAAAAGAAAATTCATCTTTATGTATGTCTCAAGGATTAGACCCCAGCCCAGCCAAGAGAAGGTGATGGTGGATACTGCATGCAATCCTAGACTTCATCAGAACACTGAATAGTTCTTCTTCCTGAACTGGAATGAGAAAATAGCAAATAATAAGGACTGAATACAGTTTTCTTTGCTAGAAAGGGAGGAAGAATTAAAGAGCAATCTGAAAGCTACTAACTACATCAGCTAATTTCTCACAGATGAAGTAGGAAGAGAAGAAATTAAATGCATCATATTAAAATTATTCTTAAGAGCTAGTGTAAGAAAATAAATCATGCACATTTAGGATATAATGGAGTTTAAAGCATTAAGTATACAAGAATATTAGATGGATAGCACAGAAAAAAGACCTTAATTAATCCAATTGGATTCATTTTTCCAAAATGTGTATAATTAAGAAGCTCACTAGAAACAGCTATTTGTATACTACAGAGGACAGAGATTATTTGTAGTCACAAATATTCTATGTCAAATTCTAATTGCAGTTGCACACATAAAACCTATTCTAATTAAAGGGCCATTGTGTGGAATCGAAAGGAACTAAATGATGACTACAGTGTTCAAAGTCTTAATTCCACAAAAAGGTCTAGCTAGACATACTTTCAAGCAGCCTGTTGACTGGGGACCAAAACTTCAATTTTCTGCAGGTAAATCTAAGCAGAGTGTTCTGTTTTATTTAATTGATTTAATTTAAATGCAGATTACTACAACATGTGGCCTTGTTTTTGCGACTTTTTTTCTATCATCTCCTAATATTTGGAAAAATTATACAAATAAAAAAATACAAAAGAAAAGGACATAAGCACTATTAGGAATTCACCAAAGGCAACATCCTTTTTTCTATGTAAAAAGGAAGAAAACTGACTTAAACACAACATTCTCTTCTGGTAATATAGAAGTTACTTGTGCTTGATATGTACATTACTGTAGTCAGCTGAGATTTAAGTCATGTAATTTTCTCAGGTTCATTATAAGGCCATAATCACTATGAGTTTCTTTTCACAAGGGAATTTCTTATAGCAGAATTAGTTAGCTCTTGATCCTGCCAGGCTATATGTATGTATGTAAGCGTATGTATGTGTTCTGGCATGATAAAGCTTTTTTGCAATCTAGTTGAAGGCAGGTGGTTATATCTTGCAAACATAGCCTGTACCCATAGAATAAATCTCCTCAAAACAGGCTGATAGGATAGATTTCTTTAAAAAAATCTTTATTTTCCCTGGAAAATGTAAACCTCACATTTTAAGCTTATTTTGGGAAGGTGGAATCAAAGGATTTATGTTATTACACAGATCAAGAAAAAGAAGATTAACAGATTCTTATTCAGAGTCAAATCAAATCAAAGTGGAGGAAAAGGTGAAGCTGAAAGCTCTGCTCTCGACTCATGCTACCTTGGCCAGATGACTAAGAACGCCACCATTATGACAAAGTGCAGCGAATTCATGGGCCATGAGGTAAGTGAAGATTGTTATTCTAACATTCATACTAATAAACGTTGGAATTTATCAGCTTTTGAGCTGGAATCCTGTCAGTGTGATCTAGTTAAGGGCTAGCTGACTTATATGTAAAATTTTGCACATGGAAATAATTTGTATTCAGGATTTGCTTAGGAAGTGACAGCATAAACCGAATTCAGTGTACTAGCAGCATGCACAAGGTCAAACACACCTCTGTGTGGCAATCAAGTGCTATGTAGCACTTAAATGCCTCTCAAACCTTGCCTTATGGGGGTGCTTTGCCCAGGATGAAATAAATATGCCCTTCCTTCACAATTGAGCATCAAAGCAAGACAGACGCAGGGACTTACAAGAAACACTTTTGAAAATGAAATCATCTTTTTGAAGGTGATTGATTACCTAATTTCCAAGTAAATTGTATCTCAGTATGGATTCTGTTCCTATCAGGCTTTTTTAATTTTTTTACAAAACTCATTTCCAAAGGTCCTTGCTTAACATTTTTAAGAAATATTGAACAGTAGAGTGCCTATGAAATATCAGTGAAAATGGTTAGTCATTACACATTTTTATGAAACACAAAAGACATATACGTCTTAAATATCTTCCCTTGTTGAGACATACACTTATTTGCTGATATACTGCCTACCGTTGCAAATCAAGTTAAGCATTACATTTGAAAAGGATACCTAGCGCTAGCACTTGGAGCTATCCTGCAAGTTGAGAGACTACGCAGAAACCTTTGGACCAACCAAACTACTTAAATATGTGTTTGCCATCAGTGAGGCTTTTGGGTAAGGCTGGTAGGTTTGACATCACTCCTGAGAAAAACTGTGAAAAAGGAGAATACAGCTAGGAAAATTATAGCAAAAAGGGAAGCAAACCTGGCTCTATTTGTTGATAAAATTTCAAGTTTGGTTGAAAAGAATAGTTCATTGTTAAAGAAGATTTTTATAAAGGGTTCAAATTAATATCATATGATATTTTAGTTCTGCCCTGGGTCCTCTACGAATCTTTACAGGCTGCAGTAGGTACGGGACAGACCTGAAGCTTCCTACACTGTGTCCCAGCCTGGGCTTTCATGACAACCCTGAGCACGTGCCAAGGCCAAGACACTGTGGACAGTCATATTATTTGCTGCAAAAAAACCCATGAAGGCTGATGCTACGAAGAACCAGGGCAGTGTGTACACAGCCACTGAGAAATGATAGCTGGAGTCTTTGGCTACAAAACTCAGAACAAGAAATTAGGCACCCATTTTTAACAGGGAGACTGGTTAATCACTAGAAAAAAAATATTAAGAGAAAAGCTTCATTCTTCACTTCAGCAATGGATGCTTTCTGGAGAGTTTCCCCGAACCAAATAAAATTATGATTTAGTCAGGAACAAATGATTAAATTCACTAGGGAACTTGAATGAATGTAATGATGATATACACAGTATTACAGCTGCTAATGCTTTTAGTCCTAAACTCTGTGTTCTCCTGAAAAGATTAGATATAGGGCAAACTGATTCTAAGAGTCACTAAAAGCAGAAGGCATTATGTACAAAATACTAACAGCTTTTGTATATAACAACTGAAGTGGAATATAAATGTTAGTTTAAATAAAAAGAATGCAGTGCATTAATCTTTGTCATACCCAAGCATCATTTATTTCCACCAAACAAAACGATAAATGCTCTTCTTACTACCTTTAAAACTAGGCTAAATTGGAAGAATACTGTCCCATAAATTGGTAGTAGAATAAGAAAACACTCCAAATACCCTTGACATTCATTTTAGTTTTCTAGGACTGTATGCTCAATTTACATAGTGGGCTTAAAAAGTTTTAATATTAACCAGAATTCTCATATATTTACTGTCTGAGAGTAAACACCTACAGATTACTCAGGTAACTTAAGTCCATCTTTTAAGATGATTTTAGCAACCTGATGGGGTCTAATTTAAAATTTCCAGCCAGCTCCTTTAATTTCTCTTTGATGTCTTTGTAAAAAGACTTGTTACTACTGCCTAGTTACTTACATTATCATTGAGATCATTATCATTATTATCATTGAGACAAATTGTTAATTACATTTTAATGGTGTCTAAGTAGTCAATTCAAATTGAAAGAAATCTAATATCTAAATAGCGTCCTCTAGGCAAGAGGCAGAAAAACTCTGAAATGTAATCATCGGTTAATGACACCATAATCACTGGAAAGGGATTTGATCTCCAGAAGCATCATATTCTCTCAGGAAACTTTTCAGGGTGAAATGTATTATTCAGCAATCTATTCTATGCATAGAAATGGTGCTAAAATAGTATAACACACTGCAACGTGTTTATAACTCCGCAAGACAAGAACAGGGCCACGGCAAATGCTTGCTGTTTGGGAGCAGGTGGCAAGGACAGCTGCTGTACTGTCAGTACCTCCTGGCTGCAGCAGCTGACAATTTGAAGCATCCTGCCTCTTCATCCCTAGGGCAGAGGCATCCTTGCTGAATTGCTAATGAGGTCACAAACACCAAAAATGCCACATTAGAAATTCAGAAGTTCAGTATTTTAAAGTCTTTTTGCTTAAGAGTTTAATTCAACAGAAAGAAATAGCATGGATAAAACTTTAACAGTAATTCATCCTGTAATAACTTTATCTAATTTTTAATTTATTAGCTCAAAGTTACTTGTGAATACTGGTGAATTAAGCCTCATATCACCTACGTGAAGCTAAAGAGTACTGGGAAAGTGCTTTGATCACAGTGATGAATCACACCTTTAGTTTCATGTCAAGGGGAGAACCCTTGCTTTCCTGCGCTAAAACCACAATTTCCTATCATTGAGCTGAAAGAGAAGTTCACTGAGCTGCTAACAGGACTGAAAGTCAATTGATTTGACTTATCTAAGAGAAGACAGTGGTGAAACACAAGTTCAGTATGTGCTGTTATTCCTCACTTATAGAAGAGGAAACTGGCTTTGGAATCACCATGTTTTTTTTCTATGCAAGTAACAAAGCCAGCGTAAGTAAAGCTCTCCCCAGACTCAAAGTTTAATACAAAGGATTGATTGCCTGCTTTATCCTGTCCTTTAAGTATCCTTCTCGTGGGCCTGGTTCTCTTGAGAATTTATGTCCTAATCTAAATTAGCCAAAGAAATCACTACAAGGTGAGGTGCTCTGCTCTCTCAGCTCCAGGGATTGGGTTTGCTGTCCCTGCAGGGTTTGCAGGACCTGTTTAAAGGGTTACAAGGAATCAAATGCTTAAAGTTAAATGTTACTGATACGTCATGAGATAGCAAATTGTTCTCAGAGTTTTCTAATTACCTTTTATAAAGACATCATTTCTACCATCCCTAATGTTACACACCATAGTAGTGTCTCTTTGGAATCAACCAAATCAATAATCTTACAGCTCAGGTATGTATTTGAAATCTCTACATCTAGAGGGAGTTATGAATCATCAAGTGGTGGCAAAAACGAATCTGACTTACTGAGACAAACTTTTCATTTAAATGATATTCTGGACTCCTTCAACTTAATACTTTCCAAGGTACGACATGCAAATACATGACTGCATTTTTCACATGGAAACGTCAATTCTCTTCTGCCCTATTGATAGCTTGGCACCCTAATGATTGTCACAATTTGTTAGAATCCCATATACATCTCTAATCCAAAATGTTATACTTTTCTCATATTACAGTTCCTCTACAAATGTACATGAAATGAGCTCACTTGCTGTCCTCTGAAGGGAACCACCAATGTATGTTAGTATTTCTCTGAGAGCAAATTAAGAGGAATCTTATCTTGAAAGCAGTCATAAGGATTCCAAAGTGAGAAGCTATAAAGACAGACAAGTCTAAAGTAATGGGGGAAAAAAAAACCCTTCATGAGATAGGTATATAACATATACTCAGGGCAAATACTGTACAGTTCCAGCTAGCTGAATGGTCATAGCCACAAGGGAAAGATTCCTTGGTGTGGACACTACGGCAAAGAATGATTTGATTATATCTATTTCATAAGGAATGAAGGACAGAAAACACAGGAGTAAAGAAGAAAGACTTGAAACGCAGACAGTGTGAAAAGGTCTCATTGTGTGAGATTAGACAAAAACCTAGTAACAGATTACCTGTACGCCAACTATTTCCAGACAAAAAGCGTGGTAGGTACTGTCATGTAGGAAGCAGTTAAAGTGTACAGCCTTATTTTATCTTATGCAGTGTTAATAACTGCTAACATAAGAGAGAAGCAATATTGTGCAAAGTGAATAAATGCATCCCTTCACAATGGTTTCAGTTGCAGTACCTTCAGCCCTCAGAACTGGAGGAAAAATAAGGACTGCAAAAAATTGCTGAAAATTCAGTAGTATTCTTTATGAATTACTGCCAGCAGTGATGGTTTCGAAGATGCTTTCCAGAATTTAGTAAAAAAGTGTAGTAATATACCTTATGCACTTTCTTCATATTTAAACGGATAATGAGTGATAACAGGTTTAAAGACATGAAATGCAGACAAGTCATCAACTAGAATATCTCTATGAATGTTTTTCTGAGTTTCCTAATTGAATTTAAAGGGTTTCTTCTCTCTAAGTTAGCACAATGATTGCTTTTCTATCTTTAATTGCTAAATTGAGGCTGATTTAAATTGGATACATATTTGTACGTTAACCAGATGTGCATGCTTAAAGATATATTTCATCAGGAGCTTGAAAAGTAGTGGTTAAAAATATTCTACATATAAATCTACTGAGAAGCTGAAATGTATCCCTGGATTCTTCTGATTAGAATTGCAGATTCTCTTGAAACCTTGCAAAGGAACATTACAAGACTGAAAGAGACCTGAAAATACTGCAAATTTTAAAAATGAGGCTTTCAGAATCCAAATGATAGTGCTAAAGTTAGTGATTATGGCTGAAAAATAAACCTGTTTGTTTACAAAATGAATTTTCAAAGTCGTTTTTAAATACCATCTTTTTTTCTCTCACATCCTCTAATTACATTGTAACTGTAATACTGCCAAGAGGTTTCTTTTGTGTTTGTAGCTTTTTTTTTTAAAATAGTTCTCCTTAGTTCCTGGCAGCTGCTATGACTCAGTGTACTGGTTTTACAATTGGATGCACCAGAAACAGCATTAAATTATTATATAATTTATCTGAACACAAAGCTAGGTTGTCATTTACTGACAGGCAAAAGAGAAAGTAAAGCTGCTAGGGCTAACGTTGCCTTTGACTTCTATAGACAGAAATAATCATGTGTTCAATGGATAATGCAAAATATCTTGCCTTTTTTTTTTCCATCTGAATAATCCATGCAGTGAGTCACTAAGATTTTTTTTTCACTGCCTACTTAGTTTTTAAAAACTGCAGTTACCAAAAGGCACAGAATTAATTAGTGTGAAACAGAAAATGTCTCCTTCTCTTAAACTTATGTTCTTTTGCAAATGAAACAACATCATACCATTGACAAATAAAATTTAAATATTTCTTCTATATTTAGGAATATATATTTTCCTATATAAAAACATTTATACATTTATTCTAGGAAAAAACACAGTAAATGGTAAACTGCTATACTAAACGGTCATGCTCCTTATTACATGCCTGCATAAGACCAACACAAAAAATGAACTGTGAATCGAGTGTGAGCCAATGAAAGTAACATGAAAACGGTACTCACTTTTTCTTCAGCCTTCGGTCCTTTTCTGCTTGGGTTCCAAGTTTGCCTAATCCCAGAGATTCCTGTGCTGCCACCTCTGTTTCCATATAACCTCCTGTGGTGAAACAGGAAAAAAGAAAAAAAATATTCACCATATTTCCCAATAGTTCTTGCCCAGTTGTTCCCCTCCTCACCCCTCCAGTTGCCCCCTGCCCCTTTTTTTCCACCATCATGTATGCTTTCTCCTTAAGACATTAAGACTGGTGTTGGTGAGCAACATCCATCACCCACAGAAGTAAATATGTCTAAATTCTGGCAAGCGTTTACTACACGGAAAGGCGCTGACATAGAGGGACAAACGGTTTCCTCCTTGAGTTCTGCACTAGTGTACCAGAGGAGCACCCTGGGTTTCTCCACTGCTTGTTATCCTCTGCCTCTGAAGGTTCAGTCTCACAGTCCTAGCAAGCAATGCTCTACTGTAACACTCCCATTTTTTAATCTTAGTTGGGAAATGTACAGAGGAAAGTGCCTTCCCAAGAACTGTCTGATTATTATTGATATAATACAGCATCACATAATGGCATAATACTAAAGTCTTTATTTTGCTTTCAAAGCTGTCCTTTCAATGTATGTGTAATTTCACCACTACTGCTGTCTAGACAGAATTTTTCTCTAACAAAGAGGATGCTACATCTCCAAGTATCATGAGGAGAATGATGCCTCCAATTGCAAATGCATAAAAAGTGATTGCACAATTTGCTTTATTTCATCTACTTTTTAAAGTTTTACAAGATTATCACATCAAATGTTTCTTGCTGACCCTGGAGCAACTTTTTAACTTTGCAAACTGCTGTATCAATATATCACTTGGACCTTTCTGAGAGAGCAGCTCATGGTATTTCAAATATAGGTGGTATGAGTGCAGCATAATGAGGGATTTTCACAGATTGGAAAGTATTTTTGGCATAACGGACTTTCCCACAAAACAAACACATCTGGGCCACTTCAATAACCCTGGTTACCTTGTATTGAATCTGGTGATTATGCCTGGCAGTATCTTAGACACACAGACAGCTGTGATAAACGTTTCCTAACAAGCTGACCTTTACTTACACTATATAGATCAGCTTGCCTGTGCAGGGCTAAAAATGCCTGTAATATATTTGTTTTATGGATTAGAATATTTAAAAAGTAACATGAGGAAAATACACAAATGCCCAGTATGATAATCCCCAAGTGAGAGATGACCGGGTAAGTTTAAAAATCAAACAAATTAAACATCATGAAAAAATGACACTCCTACTCTCTGTAACATTCCTTCCCCCTTGCCCAATAATTAAAAGAAATTTTGAAAAATCTGGAAATCTTGAATCTTGAGTCTAAAAAATAACAACAACAAAAAAAACTGTGGCATGTATTTGACTTTGAATAATAACACAAATGACTGAGCAGAGATGATGAAAATAGCAAATTATAAAATAATGAAACTCTAGCACGTTTAGCAGTGGAAAATGAATAATTTCAAAGTTTTACAGGTAGTGTAGAGCAAGAAAATCTTTTGGGTTATACCCTGGCTCTGTTCAAGTTAGTGATAAAATTTTGGATGTTCCAATATTGCTTCATAAATAAGATTATATATTATATGTCATTTTAGAGATATTACAGTATTAGTTACAGAAATATTATGTGTATTTATAATGTATAATATCACTGGGATTCCTAATATCCTCTGCATTGAGATGAACTTTTAAAGTGCTCCTTTTAACATAATTGTGTGCATGTACAAATATGCATATAATAAGAAACCAAATTAATGTTTCTGAGGCTCCAAATTACCTCTTTAATATTTGATATTTTATTGAAGAAAAGGTATTTTCCATATATGAAAATATAACTGTGAGAAGTTAAAGCATGTATGTACATCAAATCAGAATAAGCTGAATTTAAGCAAGGATTTAAATGAGATTCTTCTACTGATTTTGCAATATAAATTTAGTTTATGAAAACATCCTAAAATTGATCTTTAGCAATATGCAGCACAGTGATGATAGGACTTACTGTCTAGAGCTCTGTGATATATCTGTTTATCTTACTATAAATAGAACTATTAATTATATATCCTGCATAGATACTATACTTGTCATGGAGCTAATTGAAGTACTACCACTATTGCTATTTTTTTTTTAATTTTGTATTGTATTTAAAGTACTGCCTCTGAATGGAAATTTCTCCTCTCTCTATATGTACATGTTCTTGGTATCTTAAGAGGAGAAAAAAGTCTATAATTCAGCTCCTCAACAACTTCCCTTAATTTCTCAAAATATTTTGCTCCTGCTTTTGGTCACTGTTAATTTTTGTGTATGTTTGTAAAACTAGCCTGTTTAAGCAAAATGTATATTATACTGATATCTTTGCTATTGAGCCAAAGGATGGATGCCACAAAAATTTCATTTAATTGCAAATCTTCACTAATATCTGCTTGCAATTTCATGAGTTAGTGCTGGGAATTATAAATGGGCCTTATCCAATTAAATATATATCTTATTAATCATGTTGGGTATTATTAAGAAATGAATCTTTTGTCAGATTACATTGCTCCTGAGACAATCTTTACAGGTGTTATTTTATTTTTGTTCCATGCTGCAAGGAACTGCAGAAAAGACCAATGCACTTATTACATCTTTGTCCTTTACGTTCCTGAGTTACTGTGAATTCATAGATTATTATGCGTAATCCATCAGTATCAATAAAATTGGTTTTATGAAATGTAAATGTGAATTAATATGAATGTGAATTTAAATTAAGATTAGAAATCAGTTTTTTTTTTCAAGAGTACAAGGTTCTCACAGGCAAAGGGGAGAAAGGTTGAGATGTGAATGGAGAATGCTCAGTTATTTGCTTTTTCTCTGATATTTATACCCTAATATCACCTTATTTCGTGCTGTAGAATTTTAATGATGGGCTTGTTAGTTGTAATAAGGATAAATTTTAATATGAATTAAGGTTTTTAATTTTTGCTTTACATATCAGCTTAAATGTTTACAGTTATTGTAAACTTTTAAAAATCATTCACAGACGTTAAGGGGTCACCTTGGCAGTAAAAACTGAGCACCTAACCAATTTGTACTGTATGACATCGGTGTGAATAGGAAAGAGCTACTATTCTCATTTTAATGACAGGGAAACAAAGGCGCCAGGAGGCCATGTTATCAAGTCTTGCGCTAATTTTGTTTGGCTCTCCTCGCTATACAGCTGTTATATACGTCTATATTCTCAATGATGCACCCTCTCAATGATGTGTAAATAGGAGAGCTTGGACTAAAGTTTCTGCTCTTAGTCTTTTTTGCGTTTGTTTTGGAAACTTGCTACCAAGAGAAACATCTATACTAAATCAAAGGTGTAACTGAGGCTTGTGTCGGCATGCGTACGTATGCTAATCCTAATCTAGCTATAGAGCCTACCTGCCCATGTGGACTGCAGCTCAAGATATAGCTGCCTGTCTGGGCACACAGGCTACGAGCCTACGCTGAAGACTGTCATTTCATCTTCCATTGCTTTTGCTACCCAAAGTAGTTAAATAAAGTACGCTATGACTGTTTTTTGAGTGCGGTATAGGCACACCCTTTGGAAGAGAAAAAGATTTTTTCACAGAAGAAGATTTTTGCCAAGAATGAATTAGACTAAGGTCTTGGCTAGGGAAAAGAACAGAAAGAGTGGAAGAAAATAAAGCATTGCCATGGGCAGCATAGCTAATTTCAAGAATATGCAAGAGATGACACCAGCAAGAGGCACTATAGATGTCTAATAACACACTGAAACCTGAAGGGCTACTACACTTACTTGCAAGGGCCTTCTGTATCACATGGTTACACCCATTATTGTGGCTTATTACTTACTACTCTCTCAACTCTTTTTGTATTTTGATTATTTGAGAGTACACTGTTAGCATTTGTATCCTAATGCAAGACAGCATTGAAGCAGTAGGCTCACTGAAGTGGGTGATTCTAGTAATTTGTGTCAGAAGCCTCCTTTCATTTGTGTTATAGTCATATCAAACTCCTGACAAACATAATTTCTGATAACAGTGAAATTTAATGGGAAAGTTCTGCCAGCATAAAGAAAAAATAAGCAATCTGGAGAACCAAAAAGAAGCATAATTAAAAATGAAAAAATGGCTGTGAAATGGTGACCTTGGCTTGGTACCACTAATTCCTTACTGAGCTGTCCAAGTCGAGCCTTCTCTTTTTTACCGAACAAACGTCCTATTGAAGACTTGATTCCTTTCTTCTTGGGAGCTTTGTGTAGGGAGTCCTGGCTGCTACTGACACTGCCAAGACCAATGCTTTCTGGCTCCAGTGAAGCAGGCAAACTACTACAAAATGATAATAAAAAAGCAGAATAGATAACACATTATAATTTACAGATGATTCATTTTTTTCTGAGCAACTATCTCCCCATAACTAGAACAATTAATCACGTCTTCTCCTTAAATGATTTAGCAATATATAGAGTAATACAAGATCACATTTTCTCCATCAGGCTGACAGAATCTTGTTAAAAGAGGCTGGAAATAAATAAATATTTTTAATTTGCTATAAAACAATTGATGAAAAATACAGGAATCAGCGTGATGTTTATCTTTCTAGGATTTGCAGGATCACTACTTCTAGTAGTGATCAAAATTGTACATTAAAACAAAAAAAACCCGACGTATTTTAGCACCACCAAGTGTTCCCAGGGTCACCCAAGAGACAAAGGTAAAGGTTTACCTTTGGGAAAAACAATTGCCAAAAGAAACATGAAGAAACCAGGGTATTTTGGGATTGTTAAACAACAGCATGATTCGAAAAGAATAATATGTGGTAAAACTGTGAAGTACTGATTCATGCTACAAACACCTTACCTTCTAGCATCATTGTGGTAAGAAGAAGGAAGGGTATGAGTCATTCTGATAGCTCTGGGTGTTGGAGGAGGAGAAGTTTCACATTTGATTGTGGCTTTATCTTCACGCCCATCTTCTTCGACTACTGCAATCTTGGGGGAAAGATACATCATTGATAGCCTATTAGCTTTTCAAGAAAGTTTCAACATATGTTTCAAGAATTTGTTGAGTGAATCAAGACATGTATGGATTCAAGTGCAACTTCTTGAGCAAATTGTAAGGGTTCTTATTTTTAAAAGAGACTACTGGGAAAGAGCAAAATTGCCTAAAGTAAATTAGGCAGCTTAAAGTACATATTTGAAAAGAAACTGCACTGAAGAAGAAAATCATTCCTTTTATGCAAAAGTTTGATCCAGTAAAGGTCAACACATGAGAATAACTTCATGCATGAGCAGGCATACTGCATTAAACCGGATTATTCATGTAAACAAAGTTTTTTGAAGGATGTAAGGGAGAAGGGAAATACAGACATAAACAAGACCACTCTTTGTACAGGTTGTTAATAGAATGATTAGAGTACTTGAAAATAACCATTTAACAAAAAGGAGTTTTGTCACAGTATATAATGATTTATCTTAAATACTGTCTGGTTCTGCCTGGTTCCTCCAGCAATAAGAATGGCCAAAATATATTGAAAGTAATTCTTATGTGCCCATACTTTGTTTTTAACTGTATTCCTTTAAGTTTGTGCTGGTGAGGCTAGTACTCAACAGTATCACTGGAGGACCCTGATTCTTGGATTAGCTGTGACCCTTGCAAGCCTTTTCAGGTAAGATTAAAATGATCATGTTTAGGGATCATATAAAAAGGAATGGAGGGGATGCAATGGGTGGCAAGGAACCCAATTATCTGAACAGCACAAAAGAAGTTCAGCGTACTGCTACGGAGGATTATAGTAAAAAGGTTCTCTTAAACTTAAACAAAACAGAACAAAACAAAACAAAACAAAACAAAACAGTATCATACCTTTCTTCGATGTTTCCTTAAATCGCTTGGCTTAGATTGGTAACAAAAGCAGCAACAACAGAAGAAGAACGATTAGTACTTTTTTTTTGAACAGAGACAGCAGAATGCCTCATGTTCTTCCTTATTTTTACATATAGAGGAAGGAAAAGGAGATTTCATTCATTTAATGCTTTCCATGCTATATATTGAATATCAATTTTGTGTCACAACACAAGATAAGCCCTGACAAATATCTCATTCTCTGAAAGCAATTACTGTTTCTAAAGTTGTAATCTCCTCCTTTTTCATGTATTTAACAAAGAATAGGACATTTCAAAAGTATGGTATCCCTTTTTATTTTTGGAATCTTCATTATAAATCCTCCCACTATCCCTTCCCCCAATACAAGTTTGTTTTTTTAGTTTTCTCTAATATTATAAACTTATTGGCATTTCACCAAGTATAAATGCAAAATGTCATCAACACACACCATGCCTGGAAAAAGGGTATTTCTCTCCCGTTTCCCTCATTCTTAATGTGATTGGTATTTTCAATCAATGGATACAAATATATGCATCTTCTGTACTGTACTGTATTATCTCACAGTAGAAGGCTGCTAGAATGCACCTCGTTCATCCCCCTTTCCATTTTTATTTTTGGCAGATGTCTCATTCATTCAAATAGAGCTGAACAAACTGTGCAGAATTTATTTACTGCATAGCCCTGGGTTGTGGAAACTCTTTGCAGTACTGGTTTTCCAGCCACCTCTACATAATCATTTGGCAATTTAGGGTTCTAGAGACTAGACCTCTGTGGAACTCTTCTCAGCTCAGTGTTTTTACTCGGAGGACCTCTGATAGCCTGTTGTGTCCATCCCCAGGCAGTAAGGATAAGGAAACGTTCAACTTCTGCTGAAACAACGCAGGGCAGAAGCATCCTGAAATGATCCATGTACTTGCTAGCGAGGGTGAGTGGAGCTGTGGCTGTGCTGCTGAGCCCGCAGTGGGGCATTGCTTCTAACGCTTTATGATATGTCCAGAGTTTGATTGCTACTTATACAGACATATCCATTTGAGCTTTAACACAGCTAGAGCTTGATACCAGTGAGGCCATGGCAACGTGACGTACAGAGGCTATACTCTCATTTTGTATTTGAGTCTGATGAACCTACTGACTCAAAGCTACTGTGTCCATATCAAGGCAACCAGGCAGCACCAGTCTCTGCTGGAAGGTTGGTTGCCCATTGCCATTTAGCAGTAGCTGAATCACTTAGCTTAAATGGCTGGTGAAATGGAGCCAGACTGTGTATTTGGAGAGGCACTGCCTTGGTTAAGCTGGTGGTACCTGTGTCAGCCTGCACATCTGCCTCCTTCACAATGCTCTGTGCCACCAAGGGTTTCAGATCTGCTGTTTGGCAGAGGGGACTAGAGGGAAGCATGGTGGCACTGCCACAGCCACCAGGGAAGGAACAACCACCAGCCCTGACCTCCACCTGAGATTGGACACTTCTGTCTTTAGTTTCCTGGAAGGCAGTAAACACCATCCTAAACTGGGATGGGTACAGGTAGCTCAGTCAGTTGCCAGCAACAGGGCAGGGAGTCCTCAGCTGGTTCCTGCATCAGCTACATGATAGTAGAGAAATGTCCTTATTTCCAGTTGAGCAGGAGCCAACTGGATAATGAACAGCTGGGCTCTACTCTCAGCTGTTTTTGGCAATGTTCTTGGTGAGGAAAGTTAATTCCTGCTTCCAGATTGAGATAGAAGCTCATCTCTCCTCTGCTGAGAGGCTCCAACAGGGGACATTGGTCTCCACTGGGACCCAGTGCTGGTGCTTCCCAGGAATGGGCCAAGGAGGACATTGATGATGTTCAGATCTAATTTTATCATAAAAATAGCAAATAAAAAATGGGGTTACAGATGTTCCTATCATCCTCACAGTATATCAGAGCTCAGCATAGTGGGCTGCTTTGATTCTCTCCCCAGGCTTAGAGGGATGAATTTGCTCAGGCTCTAAACTGTGGTTTGTAGCCCACACTGAACACTGCACCCTGCATCTGCACTCTTAACAATATTGGAGCTGGACATCTTGAAAATGTTAACACATGCTACCTTCACTTACTTAACTGTTGCACTGCTCTGTTTATTCTCAAAATTTAAAATTTTCAAAACTACTTTTCAAAACAGACTTGTTCCAGAATATGTCTTCAAAGGTACAGTAATGTTAGAATTGTTCTGCATGATGATTTGGTGACCCGGTATTTATGTATGCTGTTCATAATGTTGAAATAAATACACAAGTTAAATGGGTTACTGGAAAACAAAGCGTCTATTTCAAGAGCTTGATATACTATCATGAAGAATATATACAAGGTGCTCTAAGTATAAAAGAGGAAAAATAAAACAAATTGTCAGATATATGAAGTAGTAGAGGTTTTTGAAAGTAATGTCTGTTAGATGTTTCCTGGAGATTTAAACTCACTAAGGCAACTCACTAATAGTTGCACAGTCTGCTATGTAGTAACTGCATCACTTCAAAGCTCCTCATTTGTAAACAATTTTCACATATGAATTGATTACAGTAATTCCAATGACTAATTCTAATTCTTTTTAATTCCACTATCAGTGTAATGAAGGATCTTGATCCTCAGATTAAGAAGGCCCTGGTGGATCAAACAAAATAATAAAAAAGAAAAGTCTTCAAACATGTACATATTCTGGGCAATTTACTATCTGTACCTACAAAGGAGAGGTGGACAAACAAGTAGAGAGGCAAGCAATTCATACAGTGAAAAGAGCAAGTATTTCCTACTAGAAATATCACACCCAACGTTGGCCTCACAAAGTTTCTTACCAGCGTCATAACCCCCATTCTGTCCATCTCCCTGGCTGGACTGCGAGGAGTGAGTTTAGGAGTTGAGTGTCCACTGGGAGGAGACGAGCTTGCCAGTGATGATGCCGTCACTGAGCCAGTAATGGATGTTCCTTGGTGGACTCTGGCTAGATTTAAGCCTTCCAGGCTCACACTGGCCACTCTGTTCTCTATTTCCTCAGCACGCAGTTCTGTTGACTCTTTTTCTTCTTGAATTAACCTTGTAAAATAAAAGAAGAATGTGGTTTTATTTAGACCAAAATGGTCTAAAAGTATTCCCAGATTCTGAAAGCAAATTGTCATCTTTGATACTTTTCTCTCTTTCAAGTAAACACACAGACTCATATTGATAGGCGCAATATATGTTTATACAGAGGGTTTATGTGCCCATCATTGATTCTGGTTTTTATTTCTCATTGTAATTTTTTCCTTTGTTTCTGCATACCCCAAAAGCAAAACTGAAAGATATTTCAAATGATATCTAAAGGAAAAAGACAGAAAACATGAGTTTTGTGGATCAGCCTCCAAATAATATTGAAAAAGATATTTTAAATCATCAGAAATATTAAATTCTTTTTCTTAATTCCTCTGTCCTTAAAATCTGTTCAAAGAATTTGCCCAACAACAAGACTTGACATATGACATTTCAGGAAGATTGGTTTCTTTGTGAAGAGGAAAGGATGTGGGAGGGGGATTTAACAAACCTATTTATAATAGGAAACTAATTCCAATCTTAAATTGGTTTCATCTGATCTTCTGTTGCCAAAGCACGAACACAAATTTAAACTCAAATGAAAATGGGCCTTTAAGAAGGGAATTGCTAAGATAATCTGCATTAATAAAAAAAGGGAACATGTAAATCAATTTGTCTGTTTCATCCCCCCAAATTGATGAAAAAATTACAGTTGTTTTTAAATCACAAAGTTTTTAAGTGAATTTCATTAAAATAGCTCTCTTGTTGGAAACAAATGTAATTTTCTTAAACATATATAGCCTCAATAGGATGCTTCCACTGGGTTCTTTAGTTTTGTTTTTAACTGCGGTTGTACTTATAATGATAAAAAAAGATAGTACATTTATATATGTCCTTTGCCCACAAACCTGTGTTAGGAGAAGTCTTTTGGGAGGATAGGAGGCAAGAATATGAGGGATCAAAGTAAAATGGGAATTTGAAACCTGGGGAGACTGAAATTGTGATCCAGGCTTTTTGAGTGAAATGAGAAAAGTATATTAAATGAAGCCATAATATGTTGAAAATAGACACCTGCAAATTCCTGTGCTGTGCTGTGTCTTCTTCCCTAAAAGCCATCTCAAAATTTCTATAAAATGCCTACAGTTCTTTCCGAAATGAGATGTGGTAGGAACTCAAAGGCAAATCATAATTTGACAGGGAATTCTCTTTTCATTTTAGTAATCTAAATCTGCATCATCTTCTATAATAAAAAAGATCTTGGGGAAAATACATTTTTAATCTCTTTTTATATTTCCAATCATTTGATAAATCATTAGTGTTCAAAAAGATCAAGAAAATGTGAAATGCAATAACATCTGTGAAGACATCCATGTTGAACCATTTTTCCTGAAATATATATATTAGTTACCTAAATCTTTAAGAGTGATGGTAATAAAAACCTATACTTCAGTATAAGCTGATCAGTAGGGGAAATAAAAAAAAACTTGTCTTAATTGGCCTTGAGCAAAAATGGCTATAAATGGTGTCTCCTTTTCTTGCCTCCTTTTTTATGATGTAAAACAATACCTACTACCTAAGTCACAATCCTGTGCTCAGTAAAAGAATGATCTGACTCAGTAAGGCACAAATAGTATCCTATTATATTACCTGCAGGTACAATTCCTTAACAAAACACTTAACCGAGTTACATAATTAATTGTAAAACTGTCAAACAAGATATGTATATATCTGTTGAATCTACAGCTTCCTGAATTGGTCACAGTGCTGACTTTCCCATAATAATAGAAAATATGAATAAAGTTCTCTTTCATGTATACTGGAAATATAGCATTTTAAGGAGATTTTCCCCCCCAATAACAAAATTTCCCTTTGACTTTCTATCTTGACAACTGTAATTAGAGATATTAGAAAAGATCAGTAAAATCCTATCTGAATCAAATGAAGAAATTCTGGTAGTACTGAAAACACAAAATTGTAGATATCTAACAAAAAGCCTCCTCCCGGGAACAGAAAAGTTATACAAGTTCAATACATTACAATAGAGTTCTCTTTAAAGTTACCTCGCTCAAAGAAAGACTGAGAAACCAGTAAATGGTACTCTGGTTTTGATGATTTTACTACATTCTTTCTGACTACAATAATCACCAGAAAGTTACTCAGGCCACTAATGCATCTAGTAACATCTCTTTCATCTCCTTCTTAAGAAGTAGAAACTAGTGAAAGGATGTTTTTGATACACCAACTTTTTTAGTTACCTTTCCTGAAAAACATGTAAGAATTTTTTAAGCATAAAGTATGGTTTCACTTAGAAAAATCCCTTAATTAAAATAGTATCACTGGATTCTCTATCACTTCATTAAATCTGCATAGATTTTGGCAAAATACATTCATTTCACTAATTATTTCCAAGCACTATAACTCAACTTGGAGCACGAAAAAGTCACACTCTCTGGTTCCATATACGTCTTAGAAAAATTGGCTTATCTGAGGTAAAATATAGCAATAATTGCCAGAAGAAAGCATGAACAGCACTGAAATATTTCAGACAGGAGGTCATTAGTGAGAAAACAGAGCTATGCAGAATACAGAAAAGATCTTGAAAAGATGACTACGACTAGAGATCTGTCAAATCTTCCCTGTGCTAGCTTTCTCTAACATATTTCCTTTTAACTGGCCAGCATTTCTTCATTTGGGACACTTTCTGAAAGCCATATGTTTAGGAAATGAAGAAACCATTGTTATGCTCAAACAGTAAATATTCAAAAAACAGACATGTTCCCAGTCCTTTGAATGTATGACTGGTTTTCTCATTGTGATCAATGGTACCTGAACTCATGCGTTAAGCAGAGGTTAAAGCTCTAATCAAAAAGCACATCCCAGCTGGTTCAGTTACATACCTGATTTCTTTATTGATAGCATCCAGCTGCTCCTGAAGCATCATGGCCAGAGTCTGGGCATCTGAATGGCCACTTGGTGACAGAAGGTCCATGGAACTGAAAAGTGTTTCTCTATCGTCGTCGTCAATGTCAGACATTTCGGTGTCACTTTCAAATGGATGGCTGCTCAAAACTCCTATCTGCTGAGTCCTGTTCCACTCATGATCTCCAAGTGATTTTACCTAGTAGGAATTAGGAAGTATATATGGCTTAGTCCACGAAAAACAATTTCAAAGTTGGATTTCTATAAAATGGCAAAGGAGAGCAACTAACATTTAAGAGTCCTTATTCAAGGATTAATTCTCTGTTAACACTTGTAATATTACTGCAAAGAGGCATTTTTTTGGCATTGCAGATGGTGTAAAGTATTTTCATATAATTTCTAATGTCATGTAAAATTAACTAACAGGGAAATTTGCAGTGATACGCAGAAAAGACAGACAGGAAAGTATGTTTGAACTTTGATATCTGAACTTAAATCTTCTCTGCCTTCATTTTAGTACAACAGTACTCTTGTCTGAGTATGTATGGGGAAAGCAAAACAAAACAAAACAAACCTTGCTGTTTGTATTTGACGTGCTTTTTCCTGAAATACACAAACTGAAAGCTTAACAGTCTGAAATACATTCTCTTATCAAGGAATATTTGAAATGAAATTGGTGATTAACCTTTGGTTCGTCTCTGCGTACTCCCATCCGGCCTCTTCTAGGTCGCCTTATCACTTTAGTTGACCGAAAGTCAGACTGGCTATCAACCAGTGAGCCCACAGAATACCTCAGCTCTGCTGATGTGTCAAGATGAGGCCTAAAAAAGAGCCAAAGCAATAGACTGAGAGAGTATATATAGTAATAACAGTAATAATCCACTGACCTTCAGTATAGAAAGACAGATTTTTAATTTTTAATTTTTTTTTAAGCAAACTATTGTGTCTCACAGAAGAAATGACAAAAACATTACACTTAAACAAAAACTTTTAAAAGCAAAAAATTGAAATCATATTATGAGAAGATTAAGGCAATAAAAAAACCCTTTGATTTTTCAAAATGAAGGCCTTGCATAGTAAAACTTATGATCCAAAAGTTTTACATGGAAAAAACATGCAGAGTTCAGGTGAAGACAATTAGCTGTACTGACTGTTGAATCTACTATCCTATGTATTTTCCTTCCATTACTTTCCTGAATAAATATTCCTGAGGTTACTGTAAGAATGGCACATGTTCACGAGTGAAGATATCTATAAAACATTCTGACCGTAAAGCTCTGCTCTGCATTATGAAAATATCAGTGAACTGCCCTGAGATATATAGCATAGGTTATGAATGGATTGTGTGTATCTAATGATGCTTTTGAGAGAATAAACCTGAGAAAAAGCACCTACAAGTTTTCCATAAAAATACATTTAGGACAGGAGTGTAGTTTTGAAATGAGAAGCTGTCAGCACACCAAGAAGAATAGGCCCTACTTTAGAAAGATTCTGGAATAATGACGGTTGACCCTGAAATTTTTCTATGGTCCTGGTAAGTCTTGGGACGTTGTGGTGACGCATGTGCTTGCTGGCTTCAGCACATCTTTTCTTGGCTGCAGACACCGTTCTCCGGCCTTTCATGTCCTTGATCAAACAACAGCCATAAAAATTCCCCTGTATGGGCCCTTAGAGGCATCCCACCTACGGGCTGCGCAGGGAAGTCAGAAGAGCAAAGGCTCCGTGCACCATTTGAGCAGTCAACCACAGCAGTGGAGACCTGGCCAATTTCTAGTTCTTAATACATAACCCATCTCCACAGAAATATATGAATAAGTGTATAGGCACATGATTATAATAGCACATAACTATGGTAGAAAAAAGAAAGGTAACAAATACTATATTGATAAGACAACTAAGTATGTATGTATTTATAGCGACTCCTAAAATACGCTCATGGCTTTCAAAGAGGACAAGGAAGAGCACCCAATGCTCTACAGACAGATGAGCACGCCCCTGCATTAGCTCTCCCTGAGATAGCTGGAATGGAGAGAAGAGGACTGCTAACTAAAACCATGCTATTAGTAAGGGAAGTTTTAATCTCTGTTTTACTAATAACAGGGATAGGAGAACAAAGCCTTTCTACTTGATGTTTCAGTATCTATAAAGAGCATAAAATGGGAGTTTAAAGCTGTATTTAAATATTTTTTAAAACATGGGAAAAATGCTTACAATCAGCTACAGACAACTTACAAGGTTCAGAGCAATGTTAATAATCAGTTTCAGAAACAAATCAGAAAAAAACCCTCAGAAACAAAATGAAATTTTTGTTCGCAAACACTTCTCACACTTTGAGGAGAAGGCTGCCCAAGAAAATGATGGCTTTAGCCTTAGGGACAAAAGCTAAGTAAGGGAATGCCTGATCTTTCAGAAAACCACATTTATTTACACAGAAGTCTGCATGAACTTCAGACTGTAAGTGTGACTGTTTCCCCAGGCTCTAGTTTTATATCTCTGTTTCTAAACATACAGATTCACTTTTCCCCGAGAAGAATTTAATTTGAATTTAGACACCCTGGTACTCGGAAGACTGAAGCATTGGTCGAAAATTTCAAACATCACTTTCATAAAATAAAAGTGAAAGATAAAACAACACAACTGTGATGTCTGCTTACTGATAAATGTGAGAAGATATTGATAAATGTGAAAGCCTCTAACTGCTGTGGGGGGTCTGTGCAACCGCACAAACACGCAGAGGACTAAGTACTGTAACAGGAAGCTGCTCTCACCAGAGCAAGCAGCAACCAACATGATGAGATATCTCTTCAGAAAGACCAAAGACTGACCCCTCTGCTAACAGAAGTGAGTCACTTTATAGCAGAATAAAGGCACTTTGACAGAATGGTATGGAGAAACTTAATTGCTATGTGGTATTACAAGTACTGTGACAAATCTAAAATAATAACAAAGATTTCAAGTGTGCTAATATAATATCACTTACAAAAAATAAATATTATAAAAAAAAGATAGAGGATATCAGATTCCTGGAAATGTGAAAATATGATATAATCATACTGGATAATATTTCAGAACTCAGATTTTAGGTGAGCTCATAGTGCAGTCATAAATGTTGGTCCTCTTCTTTTTTCTATCTATAAATCATCATGGTAAACAGCAGCTAAGAGAAGCAAACTTGGAATCTGTGTGGATGGTCTCCTAATATAAATCACTGTTATTTCAACAAAGTTAAAAGAATAAGAAATTAGCTAATATAAAGCTAAGATCAACATTATTTTAAGTGATCAATGATCTTTGTCTTAGTCATAGTGCATGAAAAACTTATTAATGTTTTGCTTGATGTTCCCTTTTCCAAATGTATTTAAGTTTTCTATAATTTGCATATATGCTGGTTCTAAAGTTTCATGGTCTTCAGATAAATTTAAAAATGAAAAAAGTCATTGTAGGACTAATTGTAGGACAATTTTTTAAACCTAATTTATGTATACCTATAAGGACTTATGGTCTTCTGTATGCTTGTTTCCAGAATCTCCTGAAAATCTTTGTGCTTCAGCAAACTTTCATGACTGATCCACTGTCTAACAGTTACCTTTCATCCCCTGAGGCTTTTTGGCTCTCATCACTATTTGGGTGATTATGCTAATCTCTATTGCCTCTGCATTATTTTTCAAACAACCATCAGTATACTTTCTCTTAGGCTTCCCATCATGCATGGTAGGTGCTTCCATAATACTAGAAAAATTGGGATTTTACCTTATAAAATTGTCTAAAACTCACTTTTATTATTACACCAATATGAAAACTTGACAACAGCTGCGCTACAAATGTCTTCAAACCTCCATCTACCACACTGGACTACAATTTTTTTTTTCCCTGTATGTTTCTCCTCTCTTACATTGTAAACTCTTTAGGGCAATGACTATCTTTTATGTTCTGTGTTTGTACAATATTTGCTACAATAGCACTTTGCTTTGATAATTAATAATATTTAGTACTTCTGTAGTAAGTTGGCAGGGAATAAGTTACAGTCCAGGTTCTAGTCTCTGGCAGCAGACATTTATTGCTGACCAGCTTCTTTAGTCTTCTGCTGAAAGAGCAGACTTCTGTAAAAACAGAACTGAATATGGACTGTGAACAATAAATAGTTAATGCTGAGACCTCCATATTCCTGAGAGGGGGAAACATATTAGAAACAAGAGCTCATACTACTGCTGGTAGCTTTGCACATGTGAGGTCATGAATGGGAAAGTGTACTGTTTTAGGGGAATTGCTGAATTCCCAAGACATTTAGATAGCTTGCCAAGTTCAAGCAGCCCTTTGACAAGGGCTAAACAGACTATTTACAGAGCATGAGCTAATGATATTCATCTACCCAGCAAGAAAGGCTGCTGTTCACCAAGGGCGGCTGCTCCCGACACATCTCTTCGATAGTCTCTGTCCTAGCAAAGCCCTCAGCATCAAAGACCAGTGTTGTGCATGTCTGTATACATACTTACACTCCCAAAGGAACAAAAATTATTACAATTACAAATATTTCATTGTGAATTTCATTAATAGTTCTCCATATGTAGAATAATATTATTCCAAAGACAATAAAAGATCTGGGGAAAAGTCATGTCCAAGTGCTGAGCAAGATGCCTGAGGCACACAGTATCTGGAGCAAGCAAAACCAGCAGGATTCAGTGGGAGTAAATGTCGTAGGATAACAGTGCTCTGAATTTAGTCTTGGGCCAAGAGCTTTGGCCAGCAGTCTTTAAAAGTTAACATATTAGTGTTGCTTGCTATGAAAAGAGGACATGGCACAAACAATTATCAATAAAGGATCAATTTTATTTCACAGGATACCCTTGAGCAAGAAGGACTATCTTTTCAGAATTCTAACACTATTTTCATGAAATTATTTCAGCTGTTAGTGGTTACTTCTATGCTACCTGTCCCACTATTGACTCCATATTGCTCTTCTGTCTCAAAGAGACATAATGTATTATTGACAGATCTCTCCGAATACTGCTTTCATTGTTAGCCGAAGGCCTGTGGTCTTGTTCTACATGCTATAGAAAGTTAATTGAAAAAAGTTAATGAAAAAAGTTGTTGTTAGATGTAATTGATAGAATCATATCAATTAATAGAATCATATATATGCTGATCAATTTTAGTTTTAAGGATGATAGTTGTAACTTATTTTTTTCCAGGAGTGCTTAATGATAAAGTATTTTGATATACTTTCAAAAACTTTCCATAATTTAAAGGACCTCCCCTGATTTCAGTGATATTTCAGTGCATACTCACTGCTATAAGGCCCCATATACCTACGAAAAAAGCGAAAAGCAACAATAATAATCATAGCACCGATTTTATATTTTAAAAATAATCATGTATTTCTTTAATGTGTAGTCTGAACACATCCTTGTTGCAAAGACTAGACATTTCTATTTATGTTCTCTTGCAATTCAAAGTTGGGAAATGTTTGTCTTTAAATATTACCTTGACAACGAGGGTTCAATTAACGAACCAGCCCTCAACTTCATCTGGTCCAGTTCAGATCTCAGTTTCTCAATTTCTTCTGCAAGTCTTTCCTGGATATGAGAAAAATAAGATATACTTACTTTTGATACAAAATAAACTTACTTTATGAGATATTAATCTCATAAAGCTAAACAAGTAAGATAAGATACCTTGAATATAAACCTGAACATAATAAAAAAACTCCTCTCCATTAAGTGCACAGAGCTTTAGCTGACTTTTTCTAATGATAATATATTTAACTCACTTCTAAATGTTCTTCCCACCCTTAAGCAAGAACCAATAAATAAACACAACAAATAAAACTTAAAAACATTTTTGCACAAAATACTATCATAAAAATGTAGATTTTTATATCAGATTGTTTCTATCTGTGTAACTACTTTATTTTTCCAGAGTTATTTCCAATGTAACTTTATTGTTTTAATAGTGTTATAGTGGAAATGAATACAGTGGCTAATTCTTTTTCAATTTGGTTTCTGTCTTAAATATTCATATGACTCTTGACACAGATGGACAGAGTCCATAATTCAGGTTTAGATTCTCTGCCAGCAAAATGATAGGAAGCTTTGATTCAATTGATACGGCTTTAGAAATATCCAGTCTGTCACCACCTTGATGGTGAAGTATAATCCTGATTTTGCCACAGAAGATGCATCTTATAACTATAGTAGTAGAGTAGGAAAATTTTATTTATTTAAAATACATTATAGTAAATATTATGAAATGCCACCTTCTCAGACATCTATAATGGGATAGAAAATATTTTAGTTATTCTGCAATAGTGAAGAACACATAAGGGATTGCCTTGCTGTTCAGAACATCATGATAACACCTACAAGCCCTGTTTTGCAAATGTCATTCTCTTTTTCCCTGCCTCCACCACAGAAATTTCTTGATCAAAATCACTCTCACAGTTTGCATAGACAGAATAAAGAATGGTGGAAAGACTACGTTTATGCAGGGAAGTGGATTAGCTACCGTGGCATACTTAGGAACGAGTTAGGAACTAAATAAACTACACCATGAAAAGGAATTTACAATATGCAATCTATATGAGAAGTTATTCTAGAAGAGTTACTACAGTTTAAATAAGCTCTAAACTGCTTATCTGGCTTCACAAAGAAAATATACAGAAGCCAGGAACCCAGACAATTTCATGAGCTCCTTTTGGGGGCTTTAATTAGAATATCTCTCTTCCTTTCTACAAGGTTATCTGAACGTGGATGAAAATAACAATCGATTTGCACAGATATTTCTTTTTCTATTTTTTCCTCAATATATCTGTTTTGGGATGTAATTATATTCTTCCTTAGTATCAAATGGTGCTATGCTTCAGAATTCTATACAATTTCTTTTACATGAATTCAATACATTACAGAAACACTTCCTCTATGAATCTGAAGGCAGATATATTTGTGTATTCCGCTGCCCTCAAGGCACATATAACTTGGGAAAAAAAAAGCCCAAACACTTGGATTTCAAATAAATATTTATAATTAATCTGACTGATTCACTAAGCAGTATTAGGGGTTAACCTGCAATGAACTAAAAAAGGTAATTTTCAGCTATATTTAACATAACGTCACTGCACCTGTTAAGAAGATTTGCATCAAATCCAGCAATTATATTCTTCACTGTGAAAGTGTAACCAGTTATGGGTACATCTCTGTTAAACAAGACTTCTTCAGAATTAAAACTGATAGAACAAAAATTCCGGAGCCAGTAAAATCGGTATGAATTTTAGTACTGACTTCCCAAGGCTAGGATTTCAACCATAAACTTAGCTTAGAAGAATTGTTAGAAACCTTGAATGGCTAGTTGAGACATCTGGGTGATTAAAGGAATTATCAGTAAAAACAGGAAGATTTTTCATGCCAGTTGAAGAATTAAATATACCTCATACATATGTCTAAATAATAAATATATAACATTTGATAAAAACAGATAAAATAGCAGTATTTTATAGCACCTTGTCATGCAAAGACTCTTCCAGGTTCTTCCTGAAACTTTCAGATTCTTGAATTAAAACATTCTAGGAAGTAAAAAGAAAATTGAAATATAGATTAACAGGAAAGAAATTAAAGAAATGTTAAATATCAGATACCACCATATACATGTAGCCTCCATACTCAAGTTAACAAAGTTATGTAACAAATCAACCTTGTTAATCACTGAACTTAAAATTAAAATCCTTTACTGCTTCAGTTTGAGTCCATATTAAATTTCGAACACTAAAAATAACCAAAGCATGTAAGAAAATTTTCTTTCAAGAACAGGAAAAACTTTGGATTTTTGTTGAACTGAGTGACTCTCATCTTCTACACATCTATTTCTCCCAAGTTGTTCTTTTTAATGGGTATATCTTGCTTTGTAAAACATTTTGTTTCAATGATATAACTTGGAAATATATCCTCTGACAGATTCTGAAATATGCTTCTGAAAGATTCCCCTCAGATCAAACTAGAGGTACATAAGCAGAAGAGGAAGAGATTAAGGAAATGATGGATAAAAAGGTCTTATGATTTGAATTTTACAGGTACATTATGTCTTACAGAAAGCTAAAACATCACGGAAAGCTGGTAGACATCACTCCTTCTCCTACGGAAGCGGTTCCTTCTCCTGTGGTGAGAGTATTTCATTCTTACTGCACACAGGAAGGAGGGAAAATTAGCAGGCTGAAATACAGGATTGACAGCACATCTGAAACATGGCCATCCTCAGTTCTAATTCCCTTTTTCTCACTGTCTCATAGCATTTGGTGGACTGGTTATTTACAAACTTTGCATCAGTCTCTCCACTGATAAGCTGAAGTTTATACTGCCCTTTGCACGTTACCTTTTCCTCCAGTGCTGCCATTCTCTCTTTTAAGTGTAGCTGCAGACGCTCGTTGGATTCTGTCAAAAGTCTGTCTACAGTATCCGATAGTCTTTTGTTGTGCTCCTCATTCATTTTTTCTCTTTGCCTTGCCTTTAATATAGGATAGAAGGGACAGACTGTTAGTGTTCAAAGGTAACCAGTACGGACTTGTATCATTAAAAGGCAAAAATTTTATGGTAACTGAATACATGTAAAGAAATTCCACAAGAAATTTAGTTAGTTATTGATTAATACACATTCACTTTTGTACCAGCAGAATACTCAGACAGCTGCAACTAGATGTAAATTACTACATTAAGTTGGTTAAATAAAATGGGAAGATGCTGCCATCACTGCTACAAATAAAGCATTTACCAGTCAATAGATTTGTGTGCTGTAGTTTATAATGTAGCACTATTCAGACAAATTAAAAGAGTAAAACATGCAGAAGTTATCTGCAATACACATACTCTTTGAAGTTCCTGATTCTTCTCTTCAAGTTGAGCTTCTAAATGTCTCATACGTTCTTCAATATTTCCATGCCTTTCTTCTGCCTGTAAAAAAATAGAAAGACTCTTTTTATAATTTAAATGGCTTTGTAAGTCTTTATCTCAGTAAAGTTTAAACAAAACATAAAGCAAGCTACTACTAACTGCAAACTGAGTTTTCAGAAAAGAAACTTTATTTAAACAGGCAGCTGAACAGCATTGCTTGAAATGTGTCAGCTACGAAGGCCTGTTACATCCAAGCATCAGCAAAACATTGGAGTTATTTATGAGCAATGAAATCAGCCAAATGTAACATGCAGACTGTGCATGGTTTGAACACAAACCTGCCATCGTAAAATTGTAAGCTCCTGAAGCACTGAACTGCACGATGGTTGATTATCAATTAAAAAAAAATAAAACAAGTTAAAAAAAAATGAAAACAAATCAGATGGATTCTATTTAGCAATAGAAAGTAAAGTCCAGTAGGACTACCTTCCTACGTATGGAGATCATTTCTTGTAGTTTAGCTTCCATAATATATTGATAATCATCAGATGAGGTAGAAGAGGTTGGATCAGACTAACAAGTCAAGGAAAAGGAGAGGGACAAAATTGAAAAATCAGAACTAAAGACACTGACACTGAACAGAACACAGCACAGAATGCTTAAAAGAAAAGTGTGACTGAAAATTTAATACTTTTAACTGACAGATTTTTACGTGGAATAAACTACACTGATACTTGGTGATTATGATGCAGTTGATGTGGTAAACTGAAAAATAATGGAATGCTAAAAAAGCTATCAACCTACACATGGAAGTTCAAGGTTAGTGATGACTGGCTGATGACAGATTACTACATAGTGAAATCAAAGCAACACTGCCTAAGAGAGTCTAATGTTATTTGGAATTATGACAAACTAAACACCAGAATACGACTCCGCGAGGCCACTGTCAGAAAGTCCTTTATAATTTTTCTACCATTTTCTAGGAATTAAAACAATGCATAAATACTAAATCAATGGATTGATCAATTATAGAACTGTGAAATGTTATGGTATACTCCCTAATTTCTAGAAAACCGAAAGAACATCAAAAGAGACAAGGCTCAAGGTTTAGTATTCCATTTTAGAATACACTACATAAGCCCTTTTATCCAAATAAATAATTTAGTTTATATCCCTTTGAAAGGATCCACCCTGGTGGATCCCTTTGGCAAGATCAGGGTCATCAGATAAAAGAAGAACCTATAAACAGAAATATATTAATTGGAACAAAAAGCCATTACTGAATATAGAAATGGTAATCCATCCAAAGATCCATTACTACTTCTGACAGAAGTTGACCTTAATTAGGTCATCTATTGCAAAACATGAATGTCCATGTTATTGTCATATCAAACAAGTCTATGTTATCATGAAAAAAAAAACACTTAAGAAAGGGGAAAGCTATGTTGAATTTGTTGCCATGGAAATGGAAGTGTGCATAAGGAATCTAGACAGTGCTACTGATGCCTTGGAGTTGCGAGCCTGTGCTTGTCAAACACTCACTATTTCATTCTTTCAAGTTTACCCTCTCTCAGAAAGAGATCCTGAACTCTTAGTCTTCAGATGAGCAAACCCCAATATGTACAATAAATACTACTTTTGAAACTGTATTTTTTAGTGAGACTGTTGCCTACTATTGATTTATCAGAATAATAATTAGGAATAGATATCAAAGTAACTCCAGCTGTACAACATAACTCCAAATCACACACAAACTTAGAAGTATTATCAGGACTGAAATATCAGACAGAAAACAAAATTATGACCTACAGTTTTATAAATCTAAACTGCAGCTGCTGATATGTAGACATTCATAAGAAAACCGTGCCTTGTATAAATGCAAGTATTATGCTTAACATTGAAGACCACTAACACTTACTTGCTTTTCAGATTAAGTATATTTACAAAATTCAAATATTTGCAAAATGTAAAGGAAAGGGTCAGTATAATTTCTAACTAAGCTCATTTGATAAGTGCAATTACTGTTTCTGATCATGAAACAGGCCTATTGTGATGTATTTGGACTTATTATCCGAAACTTTGGTCTATTTGTTACAATTTAGACCAGTGACGATTACTTTACGATTTACCTCATCTTAACTTTGAGTTTTGCATATTAGTTTGTTTTAACACTCATACGATATCTCACTGCTTCTTTTCCCAAATTGAATAAATAAGAAGATAGGATTGAAAAAAATTCAGTCCCTGGGATGGCAGAAACCAGGACATGTTATCCCTTCCATGATGACAAGCTTTATCTTAACAGGAGATAAGCTCTTCTCCTCCCCTCCCAGAGTCCTGTCTGAACCACTGGTTGGAGGCTTTCCCTTAATGTGGCTCTAAGGTCAGGAGAAGGTTTGAAATCATTGTCAAAGCTCTGAGCTCATGATGGGGAAGGATTAAGGAATTCCACCTCTTTTGAAACCACTTTCATTGAAGGAGATACAGCACCTATTGGGGCTATCACCCTACAAAATTAAACTACTTGGAAGTTTCATCAGCTGACTGCAAACTTCAAACGTGAGTTTCTTAATCTTCACTGCCTCTATACACTTAATTGCAAGCTTACGCAAAAATAATAAAATAATCAAAGCTAGTGCTTCAAGATTCAAAGGAGATCTCATTTAAGACTTCTGATATGTAGTGCCGCCTGCCACAACCTGCCCTTGAGAAGCCAGTCTAACTAGCTGTCATTCACATTTATTTCTCAGATTAAAAAAAGAAAGATAAGATTTTTCCATCCAAACCATGCTATAGCTTATTCCTTAGAAGGAAACTGTCTTCTGAATGGATAAAGTAATTGTGATATTATGTCTAACTATTATTGGGAGAGGAGAAGGAGGAGGAAAATTATTTTCTGAAGTATGCATGCTATCTGAATACACAATTTATATATTATATAGAAAGCTTTCTTACAAGAATAAGAAATGCTCATAAAATTCTTACAAATATCTAATTTTGCTTATTTCATCACTTCCTGCTGCATTAACTGTCCATGGCTGTAATTCAGTAAGGGGTGTGTGTGTGTGTGTATATATCTATATATACACACACATAGATATACGTAAATCTTTTTGCATGATAGGTTTCTTTTAATAAAAAATATTAAAGTGTTGAAAGGCACATCCTTGCTTAAAAACCTTGCTGAATGTAGCTCAGAGTACCTCTATTATGTTTTCTAGCATAAAAAAGGAAAAGCTAATCTCAACACTAATCTCTCTTTACATCTCTCTGGTAGGTAAAGGGACTTTAAAATTAATTAAAATTCAATATGTGTTAGAATCAAAACAAATGTCATTATTCTAAATATTTAATATTCTAAATAAGACACACCTGAGACAGAATGAACAACTATGGACTCTGAGGTTCATAACCAGAAGTTGGATTTCTTCAGTACTGCTTTGCTGAGAGTTAAAAACTTTCTAAAGTGGAACTTGCATGGCTACTGGCTTGGCAGACCTCATCCTAGATTCTTCTTTTTAATACATGACTTACATGACTCTTTTCTATTACTCTGTATAGGAGGATTAGCAAGACACATGGTGTGGTATTCAGCAAGTAGCATTCAAAGCATTTAGCCAGCATATTCAGTTATAAATAGATTTGTGAAATTGTGTATATTAGACTGGATTAAAAATATGTGGACAAGAACTAACAATGTCTAACCCCTATGAGATACCAGCATGAGTCTTAATGCTCAATTTGCACTTTATATGCTACAAAATAGCAACGAAATAGCCAGTACAAGCCAGTAATAGACAGGAAAAATTTGCTTTGATGGAATACCAAAGCAGCTTGTATTATTGCTCTCTAACCCTGTTAAAACTCTGCTGCTGCTCCTGTTGCTAATGCGCCCACCAAAAAAATGTTGCTTTCACATCATCTGTTACTGTTGGCACTGCACATTTTCTAGGTCCTTGCATCTTAGTTGAAAAAATCCAGTTTGTGTCATACTGATGCAGAAAGCACCTGTACAATACAGGTGTCATCATTTTTCTTCCTCTTGCTGAGCTGCAGGATCAAATCTAAACTTTTCTAATGGTACAAGCTAATTTCCACAGTTTGGAGACCTTGACTTTTGAACACCTGCTGTCTCCAGATTTTCTACTAACTTCTTATGGCACACATTCCTTTGGCTATCTCTTGAATTAGTGAGTGACCCAAGAATAAAACAATACATTATTGAACTATGCAAGGTGCATTTGAAGGTGATCACGGTGACTGAGCCACAACAGCTCATAGAGTTATCAGCTACTGATCACTTCTAGCCCATTGCAAATATGAAATAAAGTGTCTTGGCTTAAATCACGCCTTTTTCTGAAACCCAGCCTTTCAGTCACTAGATATCCACACATTCTTGCCCTTCCTCTTTTCGCTGCTACCTTCTACACCTCTTAAGTTTAGTCAGCAACTCCTTTCATTTAGCTCTGTCATCCCTTCTTCTTTCCCTTTGTCCTCCCATCAAGACAAAATCGTCTGTGGAAAGGGGAGCACAGGAGGAGGGGTGGTTTGACAGTGAGGTGTTGTAAATGTGGAGTTATTTCTTGTGCTTCCCTCCTCACAAAAGATTTTCTCATTTTTTTCCAGCAGAAGATTAATCAACTTCCTTCAGCGGTGAATACATCATCTTCTCTTCCTCCCTTCTTCTCAGAGAAGTTTCTGTCTTACTCACCTTCTTCCTGCAAGAGACCTTCTTTGTCTCCTTTGCATCCTTTCCTCCGCAGCTCTTCTTCTCCTTTCACTCTCTTGTTACTTCTTTTCAACTTAATGCAAATCAGATACCCGCATCCTCACAAAACAAGCACTATGTCTCACTTGCCTCCAGTTTTCATGTCATTTTTCTTCACCTTTAAAATTAGCTAAATATGTTATTGTGCTAACTGTGTTTTACTATGATTATGGTATATATGACTGCTGCCTCAGTTTCCTCTTCTCCCTCTCAGTGCTTCTCTAATGCAGCTAAAAAGCACTGTTGGCATTTCTGGTAATCTGCATACTGGAATGATGGCATAAAATGCTCAAGGCCGTCTTGTGATCGGAGGAGTGAAGGTGTACCTTAGCTGCACAAGCACCCAAGGAGAGAGTGACTTCTGGTGGGAGTGACTGAATGGAAGTAGGTGGATGCAGGTTGTCTCTACTAGACCATCTCCTAACTACATGAAAGGAGAAATCATACTTGACAGACATCCAAAGATGCTGAATGCTCCAATGTCTGTCTCTTCTGAGGAAAACAAGCATCTTGTAGAATAAATAATGGTTCAGTTAACTTTGGAGGGAGGTTCATCCTGCTACCAACTGCCTCTTCTCCAGGGCAGGCAAACAAATCACACTGTGAGAGTGAGTACAAGGTGGCTCAATGAATCATGGCAGTCTAGATCCCGGGATACATGCTGAGAGCTGTGCTACTTGTCATGACCAGACAAAATGCCAGTGCGATGGCCAGGCAGGACAGCACAGTACATGGGATCATGCTGTTCCAGGTTAGTCTGCCACAGGTTGACTAACCCTCCAGTTGCTCACCCAATGGTCAGAACACAGTGAAAACAAAGCCAAAGAAAAGTTCAAATGATTCAGGTAAATTTATGGGTACTTATCTGAGTTCACTGTATATTCCAAACTTTTGGAAGTTCACTCCTTATGAACTAGTTTGGGCATGGAAAAGTAGCAAAAAACATTCACTAGCCCATATAAAGCAAGAAATTTAACTCAGGTTTTGAAAACTGACACAATAGAAGGATCTCGTACTACATCCTTCTCTTGCAGGATCCCAACTCAGGTTTATTATGAGGAAGAATATAGTAAGTTGAATGCAGAATTGTAACATGCATATTTTCAGCTTGAGAAAAAATATCACATCCAAATCCAGAACACATTTGTTCTGTTCTATATGCATATGTAGATAACTGGTTTTTTTTTACCCACAGCAAAGCAGTCATGGTTTCCAGGTATCCCATACCACTTTCCTTTAATAAATATGTAAAATATATTCGGCTCAACTCACCTCCACTTTCATACCATTGTAACCCCATTAATCTCAGTGAGGCCACTTTCACTGAGGTAGTATAAAAGAAAGGAGAATCAAAATTTTGATTTTTTTCAGTGCAAAAAAGCTTGTTGATTCGGGGGACTCATCTTTTACTTCTTAGTATACATCAACATTGCAGTGACCACAGCTTACATAGGCAGACTTAAGTTAGTCTGAAGCCAGCTAGTTTGAGTAGTACTAACAGAGCAGGTATATTGGCACAAAGCTCAACACCGGCAAAATTACTTAAGCGTTACTCAGCTTCTTAGGTAGGTTTTTCAGCTTTCATTGGGTGGCTAGTCTGTTAACAGTATCCCAGCTAGCCAATTTAAAACTACTTAAACAAGCTGAAGTGACTGCAGTGTAGTCACTGGTTCCAGGCAAATTTATGTGATCCATGAAAGATACTGGACTTTGACTTTCAGTTTGCATTTGTTTCTTCAGCTTTCTGTGTAATCAGAGAGAAATGGACAGAACTGGCATTACGGTCTGATTGACTTCTCAGGCTTTCCCTCTTGGCAAAAACTTTGATGAAGTCCATCAAAGTGAAATGGGGTGGTGTGTCAGCTCTGTTCACAGTTCTCTAACCACATCAAATGAAACAATGTAAGAAGACAAACGGAGATGTATACTGGAGCTTTATGGTCACGGTAACAACAATATCCCTGCATACTCTGCGTGATTGAAATGGGATTTCTTCTTGCAATATTTATCATTAATATATGTTCAAGAAAAAATGCAGTTGCAAGAAAAGACATGCTTGAGACTGCAAAATACTTACTGGTGCCTAATTGCTGAAGAAATTATTCAGGAAAAGTCCTCTTAAAATAGAAAACAATATTTTTAAACTACTAAGGGCATTAGAATATGTGATTATTTGTCAAATCAGAAAAGAAAAACCTGAAAAATATTAAGTTGCCAAGGGATTGCTCTTTTGTGCACCTTAGTTTTTATTAAAATGCAGTAATGTTTGTTTGGTATTTCATGTAGCTCTCTTTATGCTGATTCTTCTTTTTTCCACCATTTTCAGTCTGCCTTTCAGATTCCCACCCATTCATATAAACCTGAAGTGGACAGCACAAAATCTTGATTACTGAATAATGATCTTGCCTTAACAAAGTCAAATAAAAAAACAAAACACCCCCCCCCCCAAAGCCTCTCTTTCTAGTTAACTAAATTACACAGAAATCAGGCTCTATTAATGAGTCACTTAGCACGTAAGGCTTCTGCATAAACGGAAAAACATGAGAATTGTAAAAAAAAGAAAAAAAATCCATTAATATAAAAATGGCTAGGCATATAAATAGCCAGAAACACTCCTTGGCAATAGAGAAAAGAAATCTTAGATAAATCAGAATGATATGTAATACCCTCTCTCAAAGGTGTTTTTCATTTTTGTCTGATTAGAAGATAGCAAGAAAAAAACATTATCATTATATGTCTTAATAAAGTTGATAATACCTGAACTACAGTTTTAACTGCATGCATACCTGAAAGTATAATAGAAGCCAAATATGATAACCAGACTACTGAAAATTTGTTTTTATCTTCATATTCTTCTGCAAGAAAGCTGCCATGTAACAAAATGCTATCAGAAAAACCACACCGTTTGTGGTCCTCATGGGGTTTCACATTTGTCTTTGTGATTACACAATACAAAGAATGATTAAAACAAGCCTCATAAGTATGTACTGCAAGTATGTAGCACAAGTTGTCTTCAATTGTCTTGCACAAATGATTCCAGCCACCATTAGGATTTGATTTTATAGTATTTTGGGGGATAATTGAAAATAATTGTTGTTTCACAAGCATGATCCTTGAAAACATCAAGGACAACTATGACTTTTTTTTTTCATTTTTCTTAAATTGGAAACTCTGACATAGTAAAATCTTTCTGGGTTAATTAATGTATTGGAAATCTATGACTCCTTTATAAATGCAGTGTAGGCTAACTTACAAATAACTATTTCGTCTGTCACCAAAATGGTAAGAATTATAAACACAGCATTGAGAACATTGCTGGTTAATACTAACTTGTGGTACATACTTATCAGGAAATGTTTTCTCCTTTTCAAATCAGCTTGAGAGCACATTATGTTTGTCCTTGAAGTGAGGAATCTGGATGCAAATCGAAGTTAAACAGTCAGCACTCTGAAATGAACCTATTTCTCAGTGCAGTACCTTAGTGAGGGCTGCAATTCTCTGCGCCAGCTCAGCCTCCACTTCGGGTAAGGTTTCAGCCTTCCGCATGGTCTGCTGCAGTTTCTGCTCCGCTAGCTCCAGGCGCTCTTGCAGTTGCCTGTTTTTTTCTTCCAGCTGAAGGCCAAAGACAGAAAGAACTATACATAAAGAGGCAGAATTAAGATTTTTCCTTCCTTTCTTTCCTTAGATATCAAAGAAGCAATCAAAATCACTACAGGTATGGATATTTCACAGCCTGGCAATGCTGGTGTAGGCAGACAGCTGTACTAATGATAAGTCGTACTAATGTGAGAGCTCAGCATCATATGAAGGCCAAGAAAAGAAGTTGTAAAATAGCACTAACGAAGATGAACAAAAAGCTCCTTGATCTACGTGCTGTTTATCTAAACAAAATAAAAGTACTGGTGCCGGTAAAACAAGAACTTTCTAAATGTCTAACATGGAAATATATAGGAACTAAAATGAGAAAAGAAGAACAATTCTAAAAGGATAAATTCCCTGCAAATTTTCTGAACAAACTGCCAAATGCAATTTTTTGAACAAATGCCAACGATATGTTAGGAGATGTTAAAACTGACAATTGCTGCTCGGTTAATTCATTCATTATCATATCCTGGTTGCTATCTGGTTAAGGTTGCAGAGACATTGTTTGTTGTGAACCTGTAATTGGACCTCATTTTACATCAGTAAAATTGTTTAATCCTTGATAACCACCAAAGAAAAATAGGACTTCAAAATCTTTTGAAGCATTTTCTGGCCTAATGAGATGTACTACACGATTAAGAATTCATAAATGGCTTAGTAAGTGCTACCCACTCTCCTGTTCACTCCAAGTAATAAGAGTCATAATGAAAAAGGAGTGTGCTTTTAGATTGTTTTTTAATCCTTCAAAAGCATAAAAGGTATGCTTTTCACATTGCAATGCTGCAATTGAACTTTAAGTCTTTCTTGTATGTGTTTTAAGCCCAGTTCTATTAATCACTGTTTTGAGTAGGTAGTGCTCGACAGCACAGAATGACTCATGATGGTAGCAATAAAATCTCTGCAGACAGATGCAGCTAACTTGTTTTTTCTTTTTTCTAATGATTGAAGATACATGTTAAAACAGTCAAAGCAAGCTGGTAGAAATCAGAGAGTTTGTGTTCTGATGCTTTAATTTTGCTGCATATATGTATATATAGACAGAGGGATGTGTGAGTGTGTGTTTAAATGTATCTGCATACAGTTACAGAAACAGAGGTTATCAGATCATACAGGCCTATTTCCCACATAGCATTTTATATTGTTTGAAGACATGATAGGTGAAAAAGAATAAAGTATTTGATACTGAGAAAGAGGAGCAATTTCATCTTTTACAGTTTAAATAATATTCACTTCGTGTTAGCTTTCAGTTCACACTGTATTCTTCAAATTATAACAATGTTTTCTGTTCACTTTACACTACAGCTTTTGGAATCACCTTGGAGACAAAGTGCCACGAGAGAAAACTGCATAATCAGTTTATACTCTTTTATAAAAGATATTCATAGAAAGCTTAATCATCTCTGTAAAATCTTTTCTATGCAATACTAATACTTGAAATCATTATGATCTATTTTACACAAATTTTGGTCTTTCTTGCAGAAGTGACCTTTTTTTCCTGTTTATACCATTCTGTTTTGATTTTTGTTTAAAAATTTTAAAAATAAATCTTAGGAAAGCATTATATAAGAAACCCTCCACTTAGGGGATAAGCTGATGTGCATTTGTGCAAGATACTGTTAGAAAAACACAATTATTTTACAGTGCTGAATGCATACATTAGTCTGGTATTCATGGTTATAGTCTCTGATATGAAGCTTAGAGATGCTGAACAACTTAATTTTCTTCGCTTAAGTTATCCATTGATTTAAAACAAGCAGCTTGACCTAATAGAAACCTCACACTGTAGATCTGGCCCCTTTTTGTGTGTTAACTTTCATGCTGCATGAAGAAAGCAACTGACTGATGCAGATACCGAACCTGACGCAGGATGGCTTCCTTGTTTGCCAGTTCATTTTCCAGCTTATCGTTCATGTCATGTATGGAGGTGGATTCTCTCTGTGCACTGAGGTAGCGCTTCTCCAGCGTAGTGATTCTTTCTTCCATATCTTCTTTTTGTGCCATTGCCTAACATGACAAGAAGTATTAAGAACCATGCAATTAAAATCCCACATAGTTTTATGCCAGTTTAATTTTTATGTTAACAGTAGAGAGGGATGTAAAGTATGCTCAGCAGTAATTTTCATATTTTAAAGAGAATTATTCCCTTTGGGATTTCTTATAAACATGATATTTAAAGTGGTTGCTATTGAGTAGAGCAAAGAGAAAAAATTCTCACCTTATTATATTTTTATAGCATCTACATATTTCAATGCGAAGCAAACATGGCAAACCCAGCTCACATTTATTTGTTTGCTTTTTAAACAATGGCAGACTCGATCCGAATATTGATATAATCACATAATAATAAAGATATCACAGTGCAGTGATGTGGGAAGGATGTATATGCACATTTTTACTCTTATTCCTGGGTCGTACTAAAATTTTGTGCCAAAGTACATGTAACAGACAGCAGATGACATGTCCTGAAATTGCAGGAAAACAAATGACCAAATGTGAGATATATAACATGTTATATGGATAACATATCCATATGTTATGGATATATATATTTAAATCTTCTGCTGTTTTTATAAGTATACTACAGGTTGGCCCTCACTGAAGTCAATAACTGTAATTTAGATAGATTATTCATTAGTAATGAACTGGATATTCTGCTTCAATTCATTTTATTGAAAGCAGAAAAATTTATTAGTTTTAAACTTGTATCGCATTTTGAAAGAACTTACATGTTGGCACATAGTCTTTCATAATGAAAATATTTACTTATGAGTACATCTTGCCATATGTGTTATGCTATATTATGAAAGCAGTGCTGTTGAAATAAGTAAGATTATTTTTAAAGTGAGATACCATGAATAAATAAACTGATCCAAATAGCTAGTCCTAAGATGGTCTAGATGAGGTTATCTTTTTGCATGAAAGAAATTACATAAATAATAATAATTATTTACTTAATTCTTCAACAGTATTATATAAGGGTTTTTTTGGATGCACATCATTTTCTGCATTGGGAAAAGATGCATTTTCTGTACCTTTTGTGGTCCTATGAAATAATAAAAAAGGGCACCTCCACCTTTAAAACACCTTTACAGGTAGATTTCGCATTGATGTTTGGCAATTATTCTACACGCAAATCTATTAGTGGTCACTTTGCTTTTAGCTTAGGAAGTAAAAGAGAGAGAAACGAGTGGCAATCAAAGTGCCCAGGAAACAGCAGTATTTGTCAGAAGGTAAGTGATAATGGGGTGCAAAATATGTTTTGCAACTTTATAAAAAGGATATAATATTGAAAATATACAGAGTAAATAGATGTGAGGATACTTTTAGGCTGTGTCAGGTAATAAAAGTTCTGCAGGAAAATTTCTTCCAGAATACTAGAAAGAGCAGGTTAATATATAAATATATATATATATATACACACACACACCTCTACTGTAGAAAGCAGTGTAACAGAGAGATAACTCCCCTAACTCCAAAATAATAAAATAAGATTCTAGAAGCAGACCATCCACATAGTATTGAGCTCCACATAAGAGCTGTTCTGGAGGATACTACAGAGAGCCACGAATTTAAGAGAGAAAAAGAAAAGGAAAATGGAAATATATTTCCATGCAAGACATGGACATTTCCACCCAGCAGAGACAAAATTTTGAAACTGATTTGCTGAGAGGGGAATAGCATCTTAGAACAAGGACGATGAAGTTGCCACACATGATTAAATATTACAATTGATTACATAACACTTTTATAAAAACAACCCAGATTTTTAAAAATGGACTTTTAATTAAGTTATCTACATAACTAGCGCCTCTGTTAAATAGAGTTCATCACAAAAATGTGAAATAGCTGAAAAAGTGGCCAGAATGTACGCTAATAATGCTAAATAACAGGATAGGCCTCCTTCCTATTAGAGTTTCACATACACAAATTTGCTTTTATGAATGCTTTCTTATAGATTTCTAATACTACTTTTAATATAAATTTTGTGTTTCCTACATACAAAGGCTTTTGTCAGTGCTAGACTTTTGCTTCCCATATTTATTGACCCTGATCAGTTTGTATCAAATATCGCAGGAACAACCGTCAAGTAGTGTGAGGTGAATGTGGTGAACTCCTTACCTCTCTAATGTCTCTCTGGTATTTACTGTTCATTTCTTCTGTTTTGATGAGCTCCTTTCTGGCAGTCTCTGCTTCCTGCTCTACCTCTCCCACCCGGGAAGACAGCGCAGCCAGACGCTCCTTCATTTGCGCCATTTCATAGTTTTGCTTCTCAAGCAGTTCCTGAAGTTCCACAACTTGACTGGCATCATCATTTGAGTCTATAGAGCCATTTGACAGGCGCTGTTAACAGAAAAATGATAGTATTATTATTATCATTATCTTTTAATGTAGGCTCTATCTAAAGAATATCTAAGCCAAAGATTATTTTAAAAAATTACAGGAGCAATGAGGAGGGGGGAAAAAAAACAAAATAATTTTAACTATAAATAAGGCAGGTGTAACTATGAAAAAAAAAACCCAAAAGTAAAAAGATTAATATTCATATCAAGGGATTCCAAAATATTACATGACAGAGATGGAAATGTTTGCATTAACAGCAGAATGCTATACAAGACCAGCATTAGTTTAACATTATAGCCATTCAAGTACAAATTGCAACAATACTACTTCTAAAAGGCATCAAAAAGCGTATATATACCTTAGCTAAACTAATACCTCACTTAAACCTACTCAAAGTCCATTTCACTTGCAAAATAGGCCACACTGCAGACAGAAAATAATACTTTAATAAATCACAATTCACTGTACCAGAAGGTAGAGTCTAGTCAACCTACTGGTTAAATCTACATTAGAAACAAGTTCTGCTAAAGTAATCTGTATACTGCTGAAAGCTCTAATATAAATACAGTTACAAAGAAAAAAAATCTAGGACACATTACTGAATTTGGAATATGATTCCAGGAATATGACTTATATTGCATATAAATGATGCCAGGAAAAAAGAGCAGTCGCTAGTGGGACTTGCTGGCATTTCTTTATCAGTATAGATAGTTACATTATGCCTTTTCCAGCATAGTCTAGGTCATGTTTTGACATAGATTTAATTATCTCATGTCAAAAAAAAACAACCAACCAACCAAAAAAAAAAAAAAAAAAGAAAAACCAAAACGAAATCATCTTGGGTTTTCGTTTGAGTTATATCGCGGAACAGTAAAATCAAAGTCAAAACTGTCATTAACTTCCTTGATTAGAGGCAATTTTATCATGTTAAGGCTATATACAGTTTATTCTCATAAATGTATGGGAGCAAAGTATTTCAGTGTAACTATTATTTTACATAGGTTTCTGATCTCAAAGAGCATCATACAAGAATATTGTTCCTAAAGGGTATCTATTGTGTTTCAGATGGTTGGGGTATAGCAATGCATACATAAAATATGCCTAGCGAGATCCTAGATGAAAACAAGCACCGTTAGTGCTTTTGTATTATCATTGTCAAAATATATCTGTACTTAAATCTACTGACAAATTGAAAAAACACTACTTTGTTCAATGGCTTTAACAATATTATTTCCCAAATCAGCCATAAAATGAACCCAGATCAAGACCATCTGCACCTCTGTGGATCACTGAATAAAATTATTTCAATGTGAAAATTCATTCCATCAAATAACTCAGCTCCAGAATTGCTTTTTGTACATTACTTAATTATATTATCTTGATATTTTATGTTAGTTGCTGAACCAACTTTGATCTACTTGCAGGATACAATGGTAAAATGACAATAGCAATTTAAAATCTTATGTACATTAGGTTTGTTGTCTGGAAAGTGTTGTTACTCGAAACAAATTCCAATTCATATGCCGTGATCACATATGTAAATAAAATAGTATTCAAACAAGATAAAATATTTTAACCATAATAATTTATTCCATTGTGTAAACTTCAGACAACTCTTTATTTATGACTATTATGTGTCTTCTATGGCTTTAATCGCATACAGTAATTTCAGCAGTTGTGACAGATGAACAAGTTTTAGCAGGTGTTTAGTTTGCCCTACAATTTTCTAAATAGCAGCCCATGAATTGCAACTAAGTTATAGTAAGGCAAATATCAAATAAAAAAAAAAAAACAATAACGTGATTATGTGCTCTATGTGATATAAGCCATGAACATTTTGAAATGGCAGCCTTTGATATCTAGGAGGTGTATGTTCATTGGTTAACAGAAAAATGTATTTCTGATGCCAAACTTTTATGTCTAAAGAGATTAATAAAAACACATACAAATAAAAAGGTGAAGGATATAAAATTTCTTTGCTGGTTTACTCCTATCTAAGATCCTCTAAAGGATCCTCTTTTACCCCTCCCGGGAAACCTGCATGCTCGATCACCTCTCTGAAATGCCTGTACACCAATGCACGCAGCTTGGGGAACAAACAGGAAGAACTAGAGATCTGTGTGTGGTCGCAGGGCCATGATCTCATTGCCATTACAGAGACATGGTGGGATAGCTCACATGACTGGGGTGCTGTCATGGATGGCTACGTGCTTTTTAGGAAAGACAGGCCAGGAAAGCGAGGTGGTGGAGTTGCTCTTTATGTGCGAGAGCAACTGGAATGTATTGAGCTATGCCTAGGGGTGGATGAAGAGCGAGTCGAGAGCTTATGGGGAAGGATTAAAGGGCAGGCTAGCACGGGTGACACTGTTGTGGGTGTTTACTACAGGCCACCTGATCAGGAAGAGGAAGTCGATGAGGCCTTCCACAGACAGCTGGAAGTAGCCTCACGATCCCAGGCCCTGGTTCTCATGGGGGACTTCAACCACCCCGATATCTGCTGGAGAGACAACACAGCTAGGCACAAACAGTCCTGGAGGTTCCTGCAGAGCATTGGTGACAACTTCTTGACACAGGTGGTGGAGGAGTGAACAAGGAGAGGTGTGCTGCTGGACCTCGTACTAACAAACAAAGAAGGACTGGTGGAAGATGTGAAGGTCGGGGGCAGCCTTGGCTGCAGTGACCATGAGATCGTGGAGTTCAGGATCCTGCGAGGAGGCAGCAGGGCACTAAGTAGGATCGCAACCCTGGACTTCAGGAGAGCAAACTTTGGCCTCTTCAGGGACCTACTTGGAGGAATCCCATGGGTTAGGGCCCTAGAAGGAAGGGGGGTCCAAGAGAGCTGGTTAATATTGAAACATCACTTCCTCCAGGCTCAAGAGCGGTGCATCCCTATGAGTAGGAAGCCAAGCAAAGGAGGTAGGAGACCTGCACGGATGAGCAAGGAGCTCCTGGCAAAACTCAACCAGGAGAAGGAAGTCTACAGAAAGTGGAAAGGGGGACAGGCCACTTGGGAGGAATATAGGAACGTTGTCAGAGTATGCAGGGATGCGACGAGGAAGGCTAAGGCCCGTTTGGAATTAAATCTGGCGAGAGATGTCAAGGACAACAAGAAGGGCTTCTTCAAATACATCAGCAGCAAGAGGAAGACTAGGGAAAACGTGGGCCCTTTGCTGAATGGGGTGGGTGCCCTGGTGACAAAGGATGCAGAGAAGGCAGAGTTACTGAATGCCTTCTTTGCTTCAGTCTTTACTGCTCAGGCCAGCCCTCAGGAACCCCAGACCCTGGAGGCAAGAGAGAAAGTCTGGAGGAAGGAAGACTTTCCCTTGGTGGAGGAGGAGTGGGTTAGAGATCATTTAAGCAAACTTGACACCCACAAATCCATGGGCCCTGATGGGATGCACCCACGAGTGCTGAGGGAGCTGGCGGATGTCATTGCTAAGCCACCCTCCATCATCTTTGAAAGGTCATGGAGAACAGGAGAGGTGCCTGAGGACTGGAAGAAAGCCAGTGTCACCCCAGTCTTCAAAAAGGGCAAGAAGGAGGACCCAGGGAACTACAGGCCAGTCAGCCTCACCTCCATCCCTGGAAAGGTGATGGAGCAGCTCATCCTGGAGGCCATCTCCAAGCATGTGGAGGACAAGAAGGTGATCAGGAGTAGTCAGCATGGCTTCACCAAGGGGAAATCATGCCTAACCAACCTGATAGCCTTCTCTGATGGAATGACTGGCTGGGTAGATGAGGGGAGAGCAGTGGATGTTGTCTCCCCTGACTTCAGCAAGGCTTTTGACACTGTCTCCCATAACAAGCTCAGGAAGTGTTTCCTCATGTTCAGATGAAATTGTCTGTGTTTCAGTTTGTGTCCGTTGCCTCGCGTCCTGTCACTGGGCACCACTGAAAAGAGTCTGGTCCCATCCTCTCAACACCCTCCCTTCAGATACTTGTACACATTGATAAGATCTCCTCTCAGCCTTCTCTTCTCCGGGCTAAACAGGCCCAGCTCTCTCAGCCTTTCCTCATAAGAGAGATGCTCCAGTCCCGTAATCATCTTTGTAGCCCTTCGCTGGACTTGCTCCAGTAGTGCCACATCCCTCTTGTACTGGGGAGCCCAGAACTGGACACAGTACTCCAGATGTGGCCTCACCAGGGCTGAGCAGAGGGGGAGAATCATGTCTCTCATAGACAAGCTCAGGAAGTGTGGGCTAGATGAGTGGACAGTGAGGTGGATTGAGAACTGGCTGAATGGCAGAGCTCAGAGGGTTGTGATCAGTGGCGCAGAGTCTAGCTGGAGGCCTGTAGCTAGCGGTGTCCCCCAGGGGTCAGCCCTGGGTCCAGTCTTGTTCAACTTCTTCATCAATGACCTGGATGAAGGCATAGAGTGCACCCTCAGCAAGTTTGCCGACGATACAAAACTGGGAGGAGTGGCTGATGCACCAGAGGGCTGTGCTGCCATTCAGAGAGACCTGGACAGGCTGGAGAGGTGGGCGGAGAGGAACCTCATGAAGTTCAACAAAGGCAAGTGCAGGGTCCTGCACCTGGGGAGGAATAACCCCATGCACCAGTACAGGTTGGGGGTTGACCTGCTGGAAAGCAGCTCTGCAGAGAAGGACCTGGGAGTGCTGGTGGACACCAAGTTAAGCATGAGGCAGCAATGTGCCCTTGTGGCCAAGAAGGCCAATGGTATCCTGGGTTGCATCAGGAAGAGTGTTGCCAGCAGGTCGAGGGAGGTGATCCTCCCCCTCTGCTCAGCCCTGGTGAGGCCACATCTGGAGTACTGCGTCCAGTTCTGGGCTCCCCAGTACAAGAGGGATGTGGCACTACTGGAGCAAGTCCAGCGAAGGGCTACAAAGATGATTACGGGACTGGAGCATCTCTCTTATGAGGAAAGGCTGAGAGAGCTGGGCCTGTTTAGCCCGGAGAAGAGAAGGCTGAGAGGAGATCTTATCAATGTGTACAAGTATCTGAAGGGAGGGTGTCAAGAGGATGGGACCAGACTCTTTTCAGTGGTGCCCAGTGACAGGACGCAAGGCAACGGACACAAACTGAAACACAGACAATTTCATCTGAACATGAGGAAACACTTTTTCACTGTGAGGGTGACAGAGCACTGGAACAGGTTGCCCAGAGAGGTTGTGGAGTCTCCTTCTCTGGAGATATTCAAAACCCGCCTGGATGCAATCCTGTGCAATGTGCTCTAGGTGACCCTGCTTGAGTAGGGGGGTTGGACTAGATGATCTCCAGAGGTCCCTTCCAACCTCAGCGATTCTGTGATTCTGTGATTCTGTGATTCTGTGATTTTTGTAAAGAGAGATAAAATGTATTCACAATTAATCCTTCACAAACAATGCTACGATTGCCAATTATGCATGAATGCATTTCGATTTATGCACATAAACTTTCCTCCTACTTATTTGAATAACTTTTTGGGCAAGCTGTTTAATCCCACCCATTGTTCACTTTTGCTTTAGATTATTCCTGTATTCACATATACAGCTGGTTGACATTTGAATTTTCCAGCTTTCAAAAAATGCCCACATTTTTATTTTTCTTAATTTGATTGGGATGAAAAATACCCTTCTCTACAGTTATGAGAAAAAAAAAGTCTTTAGAATTTTGAAATATACTTTCAAAAGTTTGCCTTGGAATTTTAACTGACATTTTATTACTTTTATGCCTTTATATTATTTCATGATATGTCCTTTATACAGGTACATTACATGGAGTAATGACTCCAACAAATCATGCAGAAAATTATTAAACATTAATCCAAGAAATAATCGAGAATTCATTTTTCAGGTTCTTAGGAAAGTTTTAGACAACAGTTTTTACAGTCCTACTCCCCCCCCCCCCCCCAAACTAAAAGGGCTTGAACAAGACAATGTGAAACATGCTATCATGGTAAGTCAAAGGCATCCTGTAGATGAAGCTGATTTAAATGTATCTGCTAAATTAGTTGGAGGACTTGGAATCTCCCACATCCCAGATACCTTTTATAAACAACAGTGTCTACAGAATAAGCTGGAGAACAGGATTCCAGTGTCTCCTTCCTTACCGGTAGCAGCAAAGCCCCCCCAAATTTTATCTGGCTGAAATTTTTGTGCTGAAATATTTCCCACATCCAAACAGTTTCCTGTTGATGATAACGTGGATTAATCAAATCCACTTGTAAACAAACAAGTAGTTGAATGCTTATAATGATTACATCCCTAAGTTAAAAAACAAACAAAAAACAAACACGTTAACTATGCTTGAAACCTTGTCAACAGAGCACATAAAATAAAGTTCCAAAGCAGTCAGTCTTAACTATCATAGCCTTACACTATTGAATATCCCTAATATATGTAAGAATAGTGTCAAATGAGTACAGAAGGAAAAAAATAAAAAAGTAATGAAAGTAAGGTGAAAGACTTGGGCAGTCTTTAAAGTAGGGCAATAATACTAAAGAAAACTTTCTAATCGGTTGAAACATTCTATTATAGAAAAAAAATTGTACATGGTCATCACATCTGGCTTAAAAGTCAGATATCCTGATAGTCATCATTATGAAATTTGTTGAAGAGTTCATCAAATGTGGTTGTGAAAAAGCTACATATATGCATACTCTTTAATATCAATAATTTGATGTAAAAGAAAGGTTCTACTATCAGTGGCTATTTTTGTTTAAAAACATGTTTTTGAGACATGGCAAATGGCTTGTATGTCCCAGTGCTTTGCTTTTTTACTAGCTACTTTATCTAACACAAGATAGTCCATCTGTTTCCTTCTATCACTTTTACTTCTTTAGACTACAGTGAGTAAACCACCACTATCACCATACATTTTCTACTTGATCTTTCTTGCTTTCCGAAGACAGCGAGGGAAAGAGCTACAGCTAGAGGAAGGCCTGTTGTGTCTATTTATTTATTTATTTATTTTATTTTAAGGTTTCTTCCAGTCAGGTCTTCCTGCATCAGGAGTAGCCCTGAATCTACTTTAGTTATGTAAACCTATCTGGCTTGGGGGGATAGGGAAAGCGAGAAAGTTGGTTCTCTGATCTCATTCCATTCTTCAGTGTGAATTCTGCACATTCAAATATTTCAACCATTCAGACAATTCAACTACTAAAAGCTTTAGCAAAAGCACTATTCACCCAGCAATAACTATATTGTAAAAACCTTGTTTCGACTGAAAGGCAAAGCTGAGGCACACATGGTGGAGCTGCTTCTTGTGAATGTCTCATAGTGATACGGTAGTGACAGAATAAGGACTTTGGGCTACAGCCTACACACTGCACTTTCGTAGCTTATGAATAAACTCAGTCAGCTGGCCTAAAAATCAAGGCATTTCTTAACTTTCATATGTGTCAGCAGATACGAATTCATACATTGCTGTGTGATGGGCAACTTATTTCCATGGCAGTTTCACTAATGCATTTTCATGAACTTTCATGAATTGTTTGTAATAGTACATTGGGAAATACCAAGGAAGGACACATTTAGCTAACCGGATAATATGATAGGAAAGAAGAAAAACAATGGCCAAAAAGGGCAGTATTTCAGGACTCTTTGCATTTGCTCCAAAGTCCAATAGCGGAAGACTTCTCCCTTAGAAAGAAAGACAGAGGTGCTGATTCCTACACCTTTTTTCCAGTTGCTTGTTCTATAGCATATGAAGATGAACAGGCTGTTTTTGAGAAAATATAGGCTAGGGCAAAGAATTTTAGCAGAGATAAGGAGTTTATGAAAACAAAAGATAGAATTGAAACCGCATTCCTAATGCTGAAAGAAACCACAAGAGTAGTCTGAGAACAGAAGGAAACTGCAAGTTGACGTCGGCAGCATGATGCAGACAGGAAAGCAGATACTCTGCACAGAGTAGTTTGGCAAAAGGTGGAAGAAAAACATTTTGAGGAGACCAGAAGCAAGAGAGGTAAACAGTGATCTAGTTTCTACCCTAAGCCAGTTGTATAAGGTTCCTATTCAGACTGTATCAAGAGAGAAACCAACTAACCTAAAACATTCTAAAACATATTTTAGATTCCAAAATTCTTTTGTATTTTCAATATTTGAGGACTAGAATTCTTTGAGAAATGCTACATGAGCAAAAAGAGGGTGCAAAATCGCTTCCCTTCCTCTCCATATTTTACTTAGATCAGCCAGTTTCAGTCACACAGATTGTTGAATTAAGGTCAAAGAAGTACAACATCTCATTATATAATTTTGTGTTTGTTCAGTACTTCCTTTGTTGCACTGTTGTACACCACTGAGGAACTTTGGCAAAGCAGCGAATGCATAGTCAGTGAACATGAACAGCAAGAGATTTTACACTATTGCTTAGGAATACCAAACCTGTTATTCATGGTTTTCAAGCTGCATACTATAGACCAGAAAGCACAGCACACTGATTGTGAGTGTCTTCCACAAGGAGCTGTTAACAGCAAATCTGCAGAAATGTCCCAGCTTAGGCCAAATATTCCCAGATAAGAAGAGAAAGTAACCTTAATCCTTTCTCCCATTTTATTCATAGATAATTTTGATGCTGGTGCGTGAAGGAATCTTAAACCGAAGTCATGTAGGACAGGGAAATGATTGTTAACAGAGTTGAAACAAGAAGTTGGAATGACCTTTATTCAGCTCTTGGCAATACAGTACTTAATTTTTAGTATGGCCTTGATATATGCTATATTTCTACAGCTGATCACCTACAGAATAAGGAGAGTGGCACGATCTTTTTGCATAATGGTTTTGTGAAGCTTAACACATTCATGGGTTATTAAAAAGCAAAACAAAATTCTGTGGCTGAAGCACAAAATGTATATATTAAAATGTCTTTCATTACATAGTATTATGGTACTACACAACTAAAGAGAAGCAGCTATAGTTGTACACAGAATTAATTTAAAATCATGACATTCCCAAAAAGAGAAGTTATGGAATGTGATTTCTCTGTCAATGCCATACAAAGTATTTCAGAGATACTGTTGCTTCATAAAGAAAGCTTTTTTAGTTGCCCAAATACAGCAATACAAGCCAGGAGGAAAAACAGAACTGACACGAAAGAATCATCAAGTAGATCTGATAACAGCGATGGTATTAACTACAACAGAGGAAGCATACCACAGAGCAAATCAAAGTTCAAAAATATCCTGTGGGACTGAATGCCATAGAGGGCAATAGGGATTAAACAAGAAAAAAGTGTCTGTGAAAAAAATCTTTGAATTGCTTATGGTCTGTGGAAAAGAGAAATAGATGTTCATGTTCCCTGTTGCGGAACAGTATGAAAAGGAAACCAACATCCCTGATATCAGATGTTTTTCTTTCAAGATCAAACAAGCACAGCAGCAAGGCAATTGGCTGCTTGTATATAAGGAGTGTCAGCAGGGAGAAGGACAGTAAATTGGACCATTGCACATAACAATAACCCCCCCTAGACCATTGCTTCCCTCCCCTATTCTCTCTGCCATAAGACAAAAGGAAAACCACACACTGGTTTACTAGTAAAACAATGAATAAGGGTAAAAGGAAGACCAGGCAAAAGTGTAAAATAAGACTAACCCAGAACATTATAGCCTCTGTTAACTCATTTCATATTGCTCTTCCAATTCAATCCATTAATAATCACACCGAAGTCAAACTAAGTGGAGTTAGGGATGTACACTTAAGTTTAAAAAAAAAAAAAAAAAGCATGACTTTACAGCATTTAGCAAATAAATTGTAAAATTGCTGTAGGCTATTAACTGCAAACTACTTCTGCTTTTTATTTTGTAAAGGACAGTTTGCCTTATATTCAAGAAAGATCCTTATATTCAATTACATTGTGCCAAAATATGCAAGGAACCTACTCTTCTAAAGGTGAGAAGTGTTCAACAACAGTAAAAGCACTTCTGAGAGATAATTTCCCCACAACTCTAAAACATCTGACAAAGATGTGCTTTGTCTATAAGCCAGTAATTAACTATATATTGTGCCATAGGATTTAACCCAGGAGGATGATGAGAAGAAAGGAAAGAAAAAAAAAATCTCACAGGATTACCTCTGAACAATCAGCAGTGGAGACAGGATTCATTTACTTGATAAAAATTCCTCATCAGTGTATCTCTGTTTATGGCAGAGTGAGTGTAAAGTCAATTCACACGATGCCCATGTACATAAGTATTTTCAGGCCTAAGGACTTCAGCTTGGTCTAACCACAAGGTACCTTTGATTCAAAAGGCTGCTCTTCTAGAATTCCTAGAAGAAAGTAGTATTTTTACGGTGTAAACACTATTCTTTTTTACTGTAAAGAGTGTGTGCCTTATGTCTACCCTTTTTCTAAAGACATTTTCTAATTTCTTTTGTTTTGAAAGAATACTGGCAGTTTGTCGTACCATATATCACTAGCATCAAAATTGAAGTCAGCGCCATGTTCTCAGTCAGTATTGTGCTACTGTGGCTCTTTGACAGTTCATGCTGAACAAATTTATCTCGGGCTCTCTTCCTAATGCCAAAACCAGCTATTTCTGTTAATTTGACTGGCTACTTTTGGCAAATAGAATAAACCCAGAAGATTTCTGACATAGTTTTACACTAGAGTTACGTCAGAATAGAATTGATTTGTAAAAAACATGAAAGCCTTTGTTTAAAAAAAGAAAAACCCACAGAACTTTTGACAATAGGTATTTTTCTTGACACACAGCATAAAAACTAACATGAAGTTGGCCTTCCAAAGGTTTGCAGATAGTGAGTTCTGATTGCTACCTATGTGAAGGTTTATTTGCCACTAAATAATTTCTGTAAATATACATAAGCAACGAGCACAAGTCTATGCAACTTTTCTCTGGACCCTATAAAATGTCAAATGAGGGTTTGGGTTTTTTTTTTTTTGCTAGCATGAAGTTGGAAAGGAAAGCAACGATCTGAAACATACATAAAAAGTAAAAAGTTGGATTTAAGCTAAGGTTCAACAGGGAATTGTTTTCAGAAAACATCACAGTATATTTTAAAAAGGCTAAAATAAGAAAGAATGCTTTTTAAATAACAGAACATCGTTGCTGCAGAAGCTCACAGAGACTGGAACACGCTGTTGTCTGCCTCCAGCTTTGACATATCCTCATATCTGCCATGAGCCTATGACCGTGGTGATTAGAGTACAAGATACACCTCTTTTACTTGCCCATATTCTAGGATGGCATCTCAACCCAAAATGAAGTGATTCAGCAATATTGCTTTGTGACACTTCTCTCTCTACCTCTGCTAAGGTAGGTGCTAGCTACTGCTCTATAAACTATGGGTGAAATTGTGGTCAGGTGTTCAGAGAACTACTGATATGGCAGGCAAGATGTGAAAGCCTTCCTATAGCGCATATGCAATATCCAGAATTTCCATGGTTTAAATCACTTCCCAAATATTTTGGAAATAATCACATGATCAGTAGTAGTAGTAATATTTAGACCTATGCTATGTTTAGACTCTATTAAGAATAAGATAACTTCCATGAATAATATGCACATAGAAAACTCAGCATGAGGAAGAAAAGGGAACAAATGCCAGATAGTGGTTAAAATCTTTAAAATTGCTAATTTTAAGCAGCCAAGGTTGAAAATGTTGTCCCAAATCTCAGGGGAAAAAACATTACTTTTAGCTATGGGAGCCATGGAGACATTCCTTGTGACTTAGAAAAGGTGGCTATGAAGGCCAGAGCTTCAGGGGAGAGATGGAAGTTATATATATTTCCCAGGTAAAAGAAACGTTAATGAATTCTGTTGTATTGAAATATTAACAGGGAAATCAAATAACCAGAGGATGCTAAATTATATACATCACTGTGCTGCAAGAAGTAATGTTTACTGATGTTGTTTGTGATGTAAGAATAAATCAATAGTAATAGTGACCAGAAGATGCTCTTTACTATAGTGTAGAGTGTTTCCATCCCTAGTCCGTTTAAATGCCTCCTACACAAAAAAAATTTAAAAGAACATAAATGATATAACACAGATATGTAGCTCTGTGATAGCCCAATCACAAGTGACAGCTAAACGACAAGCAAAAGCAATCCAATCATTACCCAGAAATTATCACACAAAATGGAAAATGAAAAGCTATGCCACAACTAATAACATTACAACTAAGGTATCATAGTCATTTCTAAGTGATTGTGTTACTTCTCCATGTTTGAAGGCTATACTGCTTCTATAGGTTGTTCCACATCTTTCGGTCTGTGTGATCTCATGAGCATTAGAGATCCCCTCTTCAATTACTCTGAATTTTCTCCAACCTCTAATCAACTATCAAAGCCAACATTCTCTCAGCTGAAATATTTCTTCCTCTCCATCCCCCCACCCAGTACCAATGTAACAACAGCTACCTTTCCCAGCACTTTTCTCTGCAAATGTCCTCATTGCCTTGCTCTTTCTATCAAGGCACTCAAAGACTCCAGCTTTTATTACTGCTTTGAAATTCTAGAATAACTCTGCTCCCTGATAAGCTTTCAGTTGTTTTTTTTCTTTCTGATGCCTGTAATCAGCTGCTATGCTTTACTCATTTTGCAAAATGGGGGATGGGAAAAAAAGGTCTACTTAATGGGTGGGCATTTTTCTTTTTGTTGCTCTTGCACTATTGGAAAGAACTTCTGAGATCTTATGCAGAAGATAAAAATCAGTTCCTCTTGCTTCTTTTATAAGGGCTGTTTAGCTGCCCGAACCAGGTTATACATGCAAAAAACCACTACCACTTCCCTTGACTAACTCCTTCATTTGTAGTTCCACCAGACCACCATTAGCGGCAACAGGTTTAGTGATTCCTTGCAGCAAATCATCCAGCAAAGTTCAGTTAGCCAATGCTGTCAGCCAGTATAGTGTTGTAAGTATAAAATTCCAGTGCCAAAGGTAATGAGACTTTTAAAGTAGTACTCCAACAGTGGAAAAGTACATAGAGGTTTCTATTAGATGGAAGGGAAATGAAACTTCTATGGATTCAGAGAAAAGACAGGTTAATTTGTATGAAACATGGATAAAAAAGAGCTAATTTCTTGAAAAGTTAGAGATCTGACTGAGAAGCGTATTGATTGTGTAAATAATGCAATTTCTCAATACCATTAAATCCCTGTGCTGTAATATTGAGGACTCATGCAGACACACACAACTACCGAGCATCACAGTACATACTCAATAATTGCCTAAAGATTCTTTTAGAGAGAATATTGTGCACTGTTCCAGACTTACTGCTTGGATTATTGAAGCCTCCTAGTCCCAGTTATAGTCTTTTCCCACTTTTTCCTTCCACTCTGAAAACTCTTTACCTCCCTGGGTGTGTCAAGCCATCAATCTTCATAAGCTCCTTCAGCATATGCTTCCTTAATTAGGTTCCTCAATATTAATCCAGAAAGGGATGTTTAGAAAACCAGAAAGATATCTGCACCGCTTGGAAACTAACCCATCGTCTAATTATCAAATGTAGTTTGCATGTGAAGTGTATTTATCTCTCTAAATTAGACTGTGAATCCTTTGGGTAAAGGATCATGTCTTCCACTATTTCTTATACATTATGCATACAGCTTGCACTCAGTAAAGAGCAAAACAAACACCCCTTACTGCAAACTTTTTCTAAGTTGCAAACAACCCTTGCAGGTCGGTGTTAAATCCTTAATTTGTCCTCTTTTTAAACTGCTCCTCCAGAGGAGGGCTCCAAGTGTCCTGCCTTCACTCCATTATCTGTTATCCCATATGCTGCCAGTTAAAATGATTTAGTCACCCATAGCAAAAGAGCATAGATGATATAAATTAATAACTAAACCCAGAAACTGAAAACTTTCTTCTTTTCTGCTGGCTAGTCAAAGTGACTAGATGAGGAGCAGAACAATGATAGTCAAGTCCAAACCAGAATAGATTCTGCTGATTGCTCTGAAAGAGACCTCTTACTTTTATTATATTATTTCCTCTGAACATTTTAGCCCACTCTGAGTTTGCTTTGGCAAAACACATCCTCACTCCTACAGGACAAGGTGTCTACAATTGCTGTCAATGTTTTAAGTGATTTTAGTATCTATAAACTACTGGGTTTTGATTTAATTATTTGAATATGATAGTGTCATGACTAAGAAGAAAAATAATCTGGATGTGACTGCCTGAGGTATCTGATAAGGTAGCATAACCCCAGCTGTCTGATACACGTAAAAAGTAATTATATACAGCTCTGGGTTCCTCTTAAAGTATAGCGTAATTTGTTGAGGACAAAAAGGTCTTACTTGCACTTTACCTATCTTGGTATACATAGATGTTTTCATGTGTTTATAACAGTACGGTTTATTACTCTGTGGGGAAGGGAACAATTATGCTGGTAAAACTGCCCTTAGTATGGGTGGTACAAGTATGGTAATACTTGTTTAAAAAAGCAAAATCACAAAGCTAGTTAAAGAGTGTATGCTAGTACCATTATGAATCTAGGTACAAGGAAAGGTCCATTATTAGCAGGTTATAGGTATCATAGCAACATATGAAATCTTAAAAAATAAAAAAAAGGCACCACATAAGGACGTATTGGCTTTGTATTGCATCAGTGTTTACAAGTTGCAGTTACAAATGTTAGCAATAAAGTTTAAAAATAAAAACAGTGCATTTCCAAGGAAAAATAACTTGATTTAACACTGTACTGAAATGCTTAACTTTCACGTCTTCAGTGTAACAGAAATCCACACTGAAGTGCTTTGTCAAGCAGAAGTCCTTCTATGCATATAGGGTGTCTATGAAGATAAAAATAGTCATTCCCCAGACCAATTCATCTCTGATAAAACTTCATTAACTTCAAAAGCATTATAGCAATGTTTTGTTATATGTTTGATTTAAAAGATGAAGCATGGAATTTACTCTGGAATACTCTCTTATACAGGCCAGAAATAGGCAATGAATTCTGAAACATTGAGGAAATACAAAATTATAAGTGAAGGAGTACTTTCATGGTAGACATTCAAAGTATACAGACATGAGAAAACGAAATGTTTCCCAAAGCAACTTCAATCCTTCCCAATTTGCATATGAGCATTTCTGAAAAAATTCCATTTTACTCAATACATCCGATTTCCATGGCTTGGATGGAAGTTGAAATAAATATCAGCAAGAAATAACTACTTTATTTGCAAACAAACTACTTATTCTGAGTATTTTACTTTTTGGGGTCCAGCAAGCACCACTTTAAAGGAACACAATTTGTAGAAAGAAATGAGAACACCATGTGCTTACTACTATCAACATCTGAAACTCAGTCTTAATTCTTGCCCCAGTTACACAAGGTAGATGGTGCATGAGATTCAGTCATGGGCTCAGGCTAAATTTGTCTTTAAATGTACTAATTACTATTGCAGTAATGAAAAGATTACATTTGGGGTATCTTGATGAACTTTGCTTCAAAGTGAAAGAAATATTGGGAAAAATATTTCCTTCCTCCAATCTGACCACAATTGTTGACTGGATATAGGTGAAGATGAGTGCTAGTTAAAATGGCAAATAAAAGAAGAAAATATGGTTTCCTCAAGTAATATATTATTTTATATACTTCTAGGTACTTTTACATTCCTTTGTATATATCCTTTTATAGTCATTCATCAGGAAAACAAGCTAATTGGTGACAAAACAAAATTCCATAAAATTGTATTTTTCATACTGGTAATGTCACATTAAATATATATGTGTATATATCTAGATGTATAAAATATATTACTTTTATTTGTGGAATTTTTCACTAAAAGGATTAGGCATTCATAATGTTTATAACATGGACAATAAGACTATTCAAAGTAACTTCAGATATGATAGGAAAAAATGTTTCAGATATAGTTCTACAGATAAACTGTAAATGTCCTAAAGGTGTAATCTAGAATATTAATTTGTTTTGATGGAGTTTCTCTAAAACATCTTACAGTTTGGAACTGAGAAAAAAAGTGCTAGGTTAGCTGGATCATTGGAATGCCCATAATTTATTTTCTTTTTCCTTTAAATCTTCTCTTATGCATTTAAATGAAAAAATATTATTTCAGATACTTTTTTTAAAAAGTGGCAAAAAAGGACCATGTCTGGGGGTCTATGGATTCTTGGATATCTACATACTCATACATTTGTTTCTCATACTCATTATTTGTCTTTGCTTCGTTTGTTTTCCCATCAGAACAACTATTTGTGTCCTTTCAGTATTTTAAACTTCTTTGTCCTTGATGCATGTGAATTGGCCATCTAGTTGTCAATGAGAAGGACATATGTCATGCTTTATCATCTCATAAAACTGTTGTTGCAGCCAGAGTTCTGAAGCAATTATTGAATATAATATCACTTTTATTAGGAAATAATATGTTACTGTAGGAATCCTTAGTGCTTCAATAAGAGGACAGTGCTTATGATTACAGAATTTAAAATGATGCTCTGGCTGCCCTGTAATCATAGAGCTGGCAGCCTCTAAGAGGTCAGCTAGCTCACCACCCTGTCTGTGCTGCATGCTGTCTCAGATGCAGGATGTTTCTCTTAAGAAATCCTTAAAAATTTCCAGTTCTGGAGACTTCTCCTCCTCTCAGCAATCTATTCTAGTGTTTCGCTGTCCTCATTGTTCACCAGTTTTACTTTGACCATTTCTCTTCATATCTGACAGTACATTTTATATATTTGAATATTATCATTCTGTCTCCCTTAGTCTTTTCTTCTTTATGCTTTAAGCCTAAATTTTGAAAATTCTTCTCACAGATTATGTTCTCTAGATTTATGATCATTTTTATTGCTCTCTTCTGAATTCTCCTCAAGACAGTCCTCATCTCTCTTTACATTAGGGACCCAAAACTGGATACAGGACTTCAGCTGAAGCCTTACCTTTGCTGAGCAGGCACAAGAATATTTTGTGTGCCCTGCAGGTCCTAGTCCTGTTTATCTATTCCGTCATGACATTTGGCTTCATACTGTTGATCCATGATAATTTTGTCATCCATTAATCTCCAGATCCATTTTTACAGAATTACTACAAGGCTGTTTCCCATATCCAGTAGGTGCCATGTTTGTTCACTCCAGCCTTCCTCGTATGAATTCTTTAAAAAGAACTAGGATTTACCAGGCAGCTCTTTATGTGCCAAAGGATGAAGTTTATTCCCTGGCATCCTACCTCGGTCACTGGCAGTCATGTGACCCTAAGTTATCTTTAGTGTAGGTCCTATGTCCTGAATAATTCTACTTGTTGCTCATAAGAAACTTCATCCATTTTATATTCCATTCTATGATCTACAGTAGATCCTTATCTGAAGAGATTGCAAATTCTTCCTATTTAGTCTTCAACCAGATGATAACTTTCTTTTTCTACAATGCCCTATTAGCTACCTTTTTTAATTTAAATCCTATTATAAAAATTCATATCCTTCGTAGTTATCCTTCCAACCTAAGGGTTGTGATTGAAGGCATCTGAGGCTTTTTAAGTGTCCCCTCTCTCTGCTGAATCTTATGTGAACATTTTCTCTCTAAGTTAGAAATCTACTGATCAAAGACACTCTCCTGCTTTTACATGAGGTATATTTATTTTTGCCTATCTGCTCCCAGAGCAGAGAAGCTGAGAAAAAAACAAAGTTCACTTGGGAATACCACCTGTGCAGCCATGGTTTCATCTCCAGGATTCATCTTTCCTTCTGAGTTACGAAGCTTATCAGCAAGGACTGATGAGAACATCAGACCTCTCTGCTCCCAGAACTTTATTTGCAAACCAAAAGTGACAATGATCTCCTACATTTTTGCTGGTGCTCACAGGTATAAGCAATTTGAAGGTGGCAGACAAATTTGGTAATCCTTTATTAACATCTTGCACTCAAATCCCCCCAGAGGTATGTCAGGTGCAATAGACCCTGCTCCTGCTGTCACCAGGGGCTCATTGGCCATCCCTCACTACAGGCTGCTTCAGAAATAGGAAACCATTGGTATCGAGAAGAGGTGCACGCAGGCTGCTGCCCTGCAGAATGATGAGCTCCTTCTCTGCTGTTTGTGCCACAGCAGAACTTCATACATAGCCAGCTTCTTTCCTTTAACATCCCTGCATGCATCCTTCAATGGTAACCTGATGATCAGTAACATTTCTCAGCTTCCCTACCTGCTTCCCAATAGATTTACCAGCTGTCACTTTATTCAGTGGGAATACTGACTTTCCTGGCTTTCACTTGTGGGGAAACCAGGCCTCCATCTTTATAGATCAAGTGAAGGATCTAGATGGAGGTAAGTGGTGTCTGATGCTCACAGATCAAGGTAGAGGAATATCTGATAATAGAAATGGTTACATCTTCATTCCTGTGGTATGTGATCTTTGTCAGGTTTCTTTAAAGAATTTTTCAAAATTCTTTGAAAACTCTCCTGCATCCCATCTTTGCAAGTTTCTCTATTTGCTAGCTTTTAAATTTCTCTCGCCTAAGTGACGTATCTTAGGAGCTCTATCTTTGTAGAGCAGAAATGTCAACATACTTGGTCAAGGTCCCCGCCACAGAACATTTGTTACCTTACCTGTTCAGTTAGCTGGCATCCACCTGCCAATGGAAACAACCTACAGTGCAAATTGCAGTCTGTTCCAGGCACACAAAATGCCAGACCCAAGAATTCTCCGGAAGGATGATTCTGTGTTGAAGCCCCTACTATTCTCCTACAGCAGGTGTCTTACAACATTTCAAATTTTGTGAAACAACATTTAAAAGCCATTCACTCATTTTTTTCTTGATATTTTTCCTTTGTTTTTGCAAAGCAATAAGTATCATAGTTAGTACTTCCCAATACTTAAGTTTTGCCATTATTTTCTTTTGGCGAAGTTTCATTTATACTTGATAATAAGTCTCCATTTACAATTATTCTCTGTCCCAATTAATAAGGTTTGTATTCCTTAAAGATTAACTAGCTTGATTTCCCATATTACTAATTTTTAAAAATATCACTATGTATTAAGCTATTGCTTTATATAAATCAACTTATAGTGCAGTAGAACAATATCCTTTTAAATCACATTTGTAGTCTCATAAAAGTATACATCAGAACCCTATTTTCCATAACATTTTATTTTAGCATTCTTTGGTTTTGAGTTTTTGGGGTTTGGGGGGTTTTGTGTGTGTGTTTTTTTTAACTTCCTAAGTTTCACTATCAGCATTTTCACAATTTTGTTAGTATCAGTGTAGCTAAATAGACTAATGCAACTTTGGTCATATTTTAATTATTGGCATGTCATTAACTTTTCTGTTTTCTGGAGATCTCTCATTTTTCCAAGATTTGTTAAAGAAAATTAATGGCCCAGAAAAGTTCTCAGCTGTTTCTTTTAATCCTCTTAAGAGGAAATAATTTAAAAATATTTAATAACTTCTTTCAGCCCTTATTCTAACCACTGAAGTAATACAACATACTTCCGTGTTGCTGTAAAATGCAGTCATATTATCTTGTGTTTCCAAGAGTATAGTAATCATTCAGTAAATGAGCTGGTGACCTCTTTTTCTAAATAAACAAAAAGTTATACCAGCTTCAGAACTGATGTTAAATTTGGGACTCACCTAAATCTCAGCAAACAGTTCAGTTCACATGTCTTCCAGATATGACACTGTAGGCACCTTTTACTTTAAGGATCCTCTAATCACCTGTACATGTTTGGGAGTGCCTGTTCCGGGCACCTGAGGAAGCTTTATTTCTGTGCCCATGTGGATTTTACCATGCCTGTATCTCCTAGAGAAGCCCAAAGTGATAGGCATGATTAATGTTACGACTTCCTGAAGGTACTGCTAATATTATGACTAGCGCGCAGAAAGCAGAAACCTGAAATGTAGGGTCTACTCTGACTGACCAAAACTGACCCCAATCACAGGATATTACAGACGAGGGTGCAAGTCATCAGGTCGTAGGTTATTGTCCTCCACCCCTACAGCTGAAGTTGAAGGAACAGTATATTTTCCAAGTTAATGCTTATAATACAGAAGTATTATAAACTGAAGTATATTACAAAGCTGGGACTTGTCTTCATGAACTAAGAAGGAACAAATGGTGGCCACTGAGATAATGGTAGAAAGTCAGAAAGCAGCCAAAACAGAGGACCTGAACTGAAGCTCACTGGTAGATCCCATACCAATATAGCCTCCTGTGAAGTCCCTATCCTGAAAGCTTCCGTTATTATATGGAACAAAATTAGTGAGCACAAGCTTTTAATTCAGCTTAACAAGACCAAGTTAAATAGTTTTGATTAGGATGTACAGAAGTTTTCTGAACATAATTTTCTAGAAACATTTAATTCTTCTTAATAATGTATTGTTTTGACTTTTCATTCCTGTTTCATTCATACTGAAATATTCAGACTTCTTAAAGAACTTATTTACACTTAGTTCTGCTTATTAACAATGAACCAAATGGCTCAGAGTAGAAGACATATCTAGCAAAGAAAGTGGAAAATCAGAGATTTTCAGCTAAGCAGTGTGGCTGTATTTAAAAGCACAAGTGAGTGGGCTGTTCACTGTTTTAACAAAATTTCACAGATGTGCCAAACAGTAAGATTTCACAAGGAAGAAAATAGCTGAACAGTATTTATTTACAGTATTTGTCTCAACCACACAGATTACTTAAAGAAAAATGCACATACACAGTAAACTGCAAAACATCTAAAATTAAAGCTTGCAGTGCAAGTGCATTCTTGTAAATTGGATTGCCTCTAAAATAAATAAGTAATGATGAATGTTATTTGTTTTAAGTATGATTAATGCCACTGTTCATCACATGCCATTAGATAAAAATGCACAATTAGAGATCCAAGCAGCAGCTCTACTGATGTCAGCAGCCTGCCAAATGTTATGTTACGCTTGCATTTTAATTTAATAACTGTGAAGCAAAGAGAGAAAGAGATGCAATTTGGTTTTCTCCATCTGTAAAACTAATGCTCAAAAGCAAACCTTGTTTCTAAATCAGATATTCTCCACCTTTTTTCCTCTTATAGCCTCAAGTGGCAAATACTTACCCTAAGTTCTATATAGCTGTTTAGTTTTGGAAAAATGCTAAGCAAAATGCTCTTCACTTTTCCTCGGCAAGGACATAAATTTGCAATGAATCTGTTGGTAAACACAGACAGAAATGCCTTTTTCAAGTCTTTAGGTCTCTTTGTCATTCCCTTATGGACTATTTTGGCAGCAGTTTTTGGATATATGCCTTTTGGCATATACGTGCTGTTACACCTTGCTGTTCTGTCTGTGACATACAGAGGACAACTCAGGAGGATATACTGCCCTTGATTGCAGCTTTGTGCCAAAAATCCATGGAAAGTTTACTATAACCTGTGGGTCTCACTCAATACCAGTGCAATATCCTATCAGTGAGCAAGGACCTATGCATTTGCTTTCCATTTCAACAATTTTTCTGATATTGGCTTGACTAGGTAGACAATCTTCTAAAGGGAAGCCGTACAAAATGTTCACATTACAAAAATCTTGTATGTGATTATCATATTGATTGTGTGACTCAAAACTAATATTTTATACCTTTTCATGAACCTTTTGCCCTGGCTCCATTCCTTCAATATGCTCTGATTCAGCAGGCCCTTCACCAGCTGCCATTTTCCTTTGAATGTGTGCATTTTGTTCACGCAAAGCTACAATCTGCAAAAGAAAGAAAATAAATGGTCAGTATACTCAAAATACCCAGAAACCACTGAATAGGCAAATTTTAAAATCTATTGAAGTTTTGATCCCATACTATCTGTGTTGTAGCATTTGCAAAGTAAGGCCTATACATACAGAGATTAAAAAAACAATAAATTTAAATAAAATTTGTACTAATAACGATTAAGGACCATTAAAGATACAAAGGAACCAAAAATGACAGGAAATTAAATATTAAGACTTGTTTTATCTTCTATCCTCAGTTTGTGCTGGGGCAAGAGCTCTTAGGCACTGATTTCATTACATTACAGGACAAGATAAATTCTTGCATGTAGAGCACAACAGATCTCAAACTGGCATTATATGGAAACTCGGCCAAAGGCTACGAAGTAAAAACAAGTGATGTAAGACAAAGTGTTGCTTCATGTCAGTTGCCCATCTGTTACTAACACACATTTTACAAGTGTATTTTTGTTAATAGAAACATGTGCATAAAAGTACTAAGTGTCTATTCATTGACAATTTTAGCACATATACAAGCAGTTTTTTTGTATTAATTGAAAATAATTTTTCTATTCATTAGTAATGGTGTTAAAAAGCCTATCCAGGTATTGGAAAATAAGTTGATTTCTCTCCCAGCTTGTAGCTTACTCTTGGATGATACACAGTGCAGAAAGTTTCAGGTGCTAAAAGATTTTTGCATAGTATAGTATGGCAAATTGGAATATCTGTCTAAGATAAAACTTACTCATTTTAATAAATTGCATAGTTAGAAGTTTCTGTTTTACCATTCTGCTTTAGTATACACTACTATATATAGTGTGTGTATATATATGTGTATATATAATATTTATAATAATATAATAATTTATATATAATAAATGGTCTACCAAATGGATAATATTCTGTGTATTACACACAGTAGAAATCTGGCAGGATGTGTTGGGAAACATGATGTAAATTTAAAGGCTTCTATCATTGTATTATGGCTGCATAAATCCTGAGTCAGAAACCTAAAATACTGTCCTGTCCTAGAAGACAAACTCAAGGGGTGAGAGGCAAGAGCTAAGGCCGTACTACCTGGTAAGCATGCATAGCTGTCAGGACTTTAAACAATGAATAGTTGAAAATTTATGTTAAAAATATATTTAATTTGATCTGAGTAATCTAGCTCTAAAAAAGATTTTCAGTTGTGTTTTTTAACTTATGTTGGAGTTCTGATTATAAAGACCACTGGAATGAGCTCTGACCAGCCTCTGAGATCTCAAGGACACACCACTTTAAATAACTCTTGCCTAATATAAATGTGAAAACTGTTTAGATATGAGTCAGGCTGATTCACTGCTAACTAAATTCCAAGTTTCAACTCTTGATACACTGGTGACTCCCACTGATTTCAGAGCCAAGAGTGAGAAGGAAGGCAAAATTTCACCCAAAGCAATTATATGATTAATATAAAAGAGTGGGGATTAAAACTGTCTGAAACAATCTGCATCTTCTTGGGATATACAAATACACTGTGCTTTTGCTAAGATAATAAATACAGAATACAAGCCTTCCTAATCTCAGTAGCATAATTTCTTTCCTATACAGTAATCAATAATTTAATAACTTTTTTTCTGACTAGTTTCACTCACTTCTTTTTTGGTTCAAGTGGTTTTCAAATCTAAAATAATAGTTCTCACCAAGCAAAATTAGCCAATAATTAATCTGAAAGGTGACCTTTAGGGAGATCAAGGGAAGCTACTTCGATGTATATATTATAAAATAATGACTTATGGGGAATAAATACACATCATGTGGAACTCATGTAAAAATCACAGGACGTTATCTGACAGTTGCCAATAGATCTGGAGTTTCACATGACAATCTTCAACTGATTAAAATGCATTAAAATGCAGACTTCACTGTGACTTCAACTTAAATTATCACCTCTACCTAATACAAATCCTTAAAAGTCCTTTAACTCCATAATAATATTATATAAAGAATATTGCAAAATCTTGTCATTTCATCACACATTCCCAATAGCTGGTATTTTTCTTAGCCTCTTCTGGTATTTAGAAAACCTAGGACCCCCACTTTGAATATATAAAAAAATAACTGTACCTTCAAAGTGATTCAATGTTGTTTATAATTATTTGGGGGATTCTTCTGATTCTGAATGTTTGGGAGCAATCTCTTTGCCAAAAATCCCTCAACATTAAAGTTTATTTTTTTCAACAGTTTCATACTGTAATTAATGCAGAATAACAGTATACAGTAATAATACAGAGTTTCAACTCTGGCACATTTTAGAAGTATCCTCCCTGGGTAGCCAGATAACAGACCTAAGCTGTGAAGAGCTACACAGCAAACTTGCATTCAGACCTGCTTCTCTTCTTGATTTAATGAATAAATAGTCACCACACACATTTAGGCAATAGCACCTTTGTTCTTGGGCAATTACAGTTGTATTACATGTAGGTGCAACAAAAAACCATAACACTACAACTACAACATTTTTTTCTGGTTTAGCTGTGTCTCTGTATAGATAACTATTTTGTGGCTTTTCTTAGTCTAGCATTCCCCAAAGTGGTGAACTGCACTTAGCCAGGAAGAAACTGGAACAAAGCAAATTAAGAATCGGCATAGACTATCCCCTCAATAATCCTGTGACATCTGAAGGTATGTATTGAACTCCACTGATTATGAAGAGAGATATTTGACTCTATCTACATAGCAGATATCTGAAGCTGGGTGAAATCTGGGTGAGATGAAACTCCAAAGACTGTGTACAGAGGCACACTGTTAAATATAGACATGATGGTGAAAGAAACTACTGCCCAATGTCACTATTTTAGTTTCCTATTTTACTTTATACAGAAAAGTGACTCACACAATAATTCCAAGTAAGGCATGGTACTAACCCTTGAGAGTTGCCACTTTTAAAATTATTTCAACTAGGTCTGTAATAGCTCATCTGTCTGTATCAATAGTCACTCTCTATAAGACACTTTAACAGAGTATAAATAACTCTGATTTGCTGTATGGAATAAGCTATATCTACAAAAGTGTTTTGGGAAGATATATCCGATCTTAAAATTTAGCCACTTTCCTATGTTGGTATCAAGGGCTACTCCTCTTGCTAAAAAATGGATTGTGAAAGGAGAGAGCAATATCAACAAAAAAGTAAAAACACAAAAAATGCATGTGGAAGGTGTAGAGTACTGCACCTTACCATTCAGTGACAGGTCTACTAGGAGAAAGTTGCAGTTAGCAGTCCAGCAGACTGAACTCCAAGATCCCAAAGATTGTAACCAGTTCTACATTTCTATGTGCTTTGCAATTTTAAAAGTTTAAATAAGTTTCTAAATATGTAACACAAAATAAAATGCAATTGTGATTTTACACTGAGAAAATTACAGTAAATAGAGTTCCACTTTCACTATCTCATATCAAATACTCATCCAGGATTAAAAACAAAAAAAAGCATGCACACAAGAGAGCAAGCCTTGTTTTTTCTTCTCAATTGCCGGCTCTTGAATCTCACTTCATGTCAGGAGACCAGATCAATGTTGTGATTGCTGTGGACCCTGCTCTTCACTGAAGACGCTACAGAGATCAAGAATTCCCCGTTATACCTGGGCATTCCTGTCTCTTTAAAGTATGTTTTAATGACACACACGTAATGCTGCTTCCACTAACCAAACCCAACTAATTGGACTGATACAGAAGAGCAAAGAGAATACCGCTCATGTCCTTTGCCACATTCACTCTGCAAAGCATCCAAAGGAGCAGGAACAATAAACTTACTTTGATTTCAATATTCAGCCAGCCTGTTCCTCATAAATAAACACAGGTAGGCTTACATAGCTTTCAGAATAGATCCATAGTTCACCACAATTTAAAAATCTACATATACGCTAATGTAGGTGAAAGAATTAGTTTGTCTACATTCCAGTCCTATAAAGTTTCATACATTTGAAATAGCAAGGGAAGAAAAACAGAGTAAAAATGGAAATGTATTTGGGGGAAACAAAGCAATGTGTAGAAGAATTTGCTTGGATTTCTAGAAGATGGAAATCCTGGCCTAAGTGTACTCCAAGAAGGACAGACCTTGACCTAGTAAACCTCGCAATAAAATCTAAGCCTCATTCCTGAAATTGCAGTGTAAACAAAATGAGAATTACTCAGTGCTTCAAAGGCAGTACTACTTGGCTACAGAGTTTTTCACTTGTAAATCACCAGTTTATGATCTGGAGCCTTGCCTTCTGTTTGGCAAGTGGCTGGCTGATGTCTGGCCTCCATATCAGTCAAAACATTATTGCCGTGCACACAACAGAAAGGTGTCAGTAAGTCCTCCAGTTCTGCTGTCTCTCCATCGACAACCTTTCTGACCAGGGCTGAAGCATGCTCCTAAGACAGCACAGAAAATCTCCTGCTGCCTTACAGATAAAAGTGTCATTTACCAGTCTGCCAAAGCAGAAGGTTTTTAATTACTCTCATACTCATGTTTGCTTATTTGACTTGAGCTTAAGGTAGTGTGCAATTATTTGCAAATTTGCTATTTCAGTCACTGAACAGATTGTACAACTTTCTACACACAGACAACCAAATCAAAACATGGCCGTACATATGATGGTGAAGTATGAATTAGGTGAAAATGCAGATGACAACATTTTTACGTAGGTATCCTCTGAATCTTTTTTCTTAAAATTCTAATGATTATTACAACAGTAGACAGTGATAATAGCACATAACTAGGTAAATGACTGTTCAATGTAGATAAAACTTAGCAATACTGGTTCTAAGAAATACAAGAGAGCATATTTGTTTCTTATGTTGATGCTTTTATGTTTATGATATCTGACTTAACACGTCTATGGCAACATATATCTGTGACAGCTTTTCAAGTCTCTACGTGTTAATTAACCTTATAAGGTAATTATGATTGCTATAATTCATAATAGTTTTCATGCTAAACTTCTCTTTTGAAAAAGAAAAGGGAAATATTCTTGAGGATGGAGTTGTATCTGCTAAAAAGAAAAAAGACTCAAAAAATGAAAAAGGCAAAGATTAATAATAAAAAATGTGCATAAATACCATATATTGTACAATTACTCACAACTGGAAAAAACTTTCAAGCGCAAGTAAACTTGCTAAAATAGATCAAACATATCAATGTATCTTTTTTCTCATCATCTTCTGAAAAGCTGTTTGGAAATGTGAACCTCAAATGATTAGATTCTTTTTCTAAATTGCTATTGCAGACATTATTTTCCTATTTAGCACACTTGTCATGCTTTTGACCTGGATCACAGCTACACATTTCAATGTGACTCTAATCTGGAGTGAATGTAAAATTGCAGAGTTGCTAGTCTCTCCATAGTTAAGTCTAAAGATAGCTTTCTATCACAAGTCTAAATTTGGCTCTCTGCTAGCTTTGCCAAACTCAGTCAAGTGAACTGAAAAGTCCCAGATGCACTCCTATTATACAATATATTTTTTTCTGATTGAGAAAAATCAAACAATGATTTATTTTTAAGAAGATTAAAAGGTAGAGAAGACTTCTAACTGGACCTTTCTAACTTTTTTGGCTTAATCCCACAAAAATGTCCCATGACTTAAAGACACACTCCCTAATGTTGTTCTCTTTTCACAGGCATAGTGGTCTTCAATGTTCTTCTCACCTTTGCAAATGGTTTTTGTGACTGAAAAGGGACAATTTCCTAACACTAAAATTTTAAGGAACTTCCACTTATTTGGAGTCCGTCTTCTGGATTTCAAAGATCCATAGAAACAATCTGTGCAACTTCTAATGCCTCACTGTGTCATAACCATTCCGAACACATCCTTACACAACCTCTGCCTTTCTGTCTCAATTGTAAAATCTTTTTTTTTTCATCTTTCATAAGGCCCAACTTTCTGAGTTATGATTTTGGTAAATATCCCAACTACATCACCAGTATAAATTCTCTCTAAAATCTTAACAGGCTTTGTGTCCATTATCTATAAATACCACTGAATCATATGTTATTTTTATGAAGATAAGGTTCAAGAATTTAGATTCAAAATTAAAACTGCTCTTCATTTTCACAACTGACCAAATCTAAATCTCATGCTTGTACACGTCAAATTAATAGTTGGAATTCAGGCCTTAAAGGAATATTGATTTCAAATTTTAAAACATACCACAGAACAGGATATGAATACATAAGCTAGAACTGGTGTGAAGCAGTACCTGATATTATAGAATCATACACATCACCCATGCTTGTGAAAAAGGTGATCTAACAGGAAAACAGCATTCTCACAATAAACAAAAATTACAGAAGACTATGAATCAGTGAGCAACAGCTCACTGTGTGAGAAACAGTTAATCTGACTATGAGCTAAAGAAGGATGCTAAGACATACAAACGAAACAAATAAAAGATTCACATTGCAGTAGCAAAAACTTCCTAACTGTGAAGGACAACCATAAAAGAAAGGAAAAATCTGCACATAAAAAAAGGGAACATTTGCACTAGGCCCGTTGGAAAAAAAAAAATAAATAAACTGGAGTGCACAAACTATACACGAAGATGCAATGGACTTACTCATGCTGTCAAATCTCTCACAGGACACAAAATGAGGCAGGAAAAAGCATTTCCAACCACACACATGTACTTCTGTCATTTTTCAAAATAATTAATTTAGAAGTATTTGAGAGGTGAGAGATCAGAAAACATTTCTAAGCATACAAAATTCTGAATGACTGAGTTTGTCTGCTGCTGAAATTTAATCAGTTCTCTGCTTCCAATATTCTGAGTGGTCCTTTGTTACTGCATTATAAGTTTAAGCTTTGGATACTAGCTTTCCTATGAATACAGAATGTACTTCCCTATCACAGGGATGAAACAGAAAACAAGGCAGCACCCCAGGAAATTCTGACTACATCAACATACTCCCAGGTTACTACACTTTTTTATTAAGGGTTATCTACTACAGATTCATTTTTTTATGCACTTATTGGTCTGTGCAGTCATTCAAGAGTCTTCCTTACATTTACAGAACTTTGGTCCTGTCACATATCTTATTTTATATGAACCCTAACTGGCTCACTGCCAGTCTTTCACTCAGAGAACCAGCATTCTTGAACTCCGTATAGTTTTGTTCAAAGAGATAAGTGATATTTGGGTTGTTTTTTGACCCATGTTTAGGTGTTGCGGGTTTTTTTGTGAGCATGTGCTAAGAAAAAGATGACTAGAACCTTGCAACCAGACGTGTAAGTACAAAACTGAATTAATTTCTTATTTTCTTGATTAAATTAGTTTAAATCCAGTAAGAAAGCAGCACGTAAGCTGCAAAACACCAAGAAACCTGTTAGATACGCATTAGACATAAAACATAAATATGTAAGAAAATATTTCCCTGTTCGAATAATATTAAGTTGAAATCCCTCCAGGCTGGTTCAAAAGAACTAAATGCATTCCTTTTTCTTTTATGAACCACAACAATTTTTGGTCCACAGGTAGCACTGACAACTCTAGAAAGGAGGAACGATAACTTCAGAAAAGAAGAATGATTCTGAGGTTGAAAGCTCAGAGGTCAGAAGTCTGAGTACATTCCTGGTGGTGTTAGCTGAGAAGACTTTGGGTGAATCAGAGAGGATTGACCAGCAAGGGAGCAGAAAAAATAACCCTCTTGTCTGTGGGCTTTTCCTGTAGGTGTTCTGACATCCTCAGGGAGAATCTGTTCTATAAGCGCAAGGTTATTATTAATGCCTATCAGACTGTAAATTATAAGGATAGTATTCCGAGTACTCCTACCCTAAACAATTTTCTTTACTTGAAGTCTTGGCTCCTGAAATCTTGTTCCCAGCATTCCTGCTTTAAAAACAGTGAATACTCCACTTCTGAACCCAGAAAAGAACATATTCTACTTAGTGCAAAAATGCTAAGATTTAGCCTTTGGCTTATTATACCATCCATGGACTTAATCACAGAATCACAGAATCACTGAGGTTGGAAGGGACCTCTGGAGATCATCTAGTCCAACCCCCCTGCTCAAGCAGGGTCACCCAGAGCACATTGCACAGGATTGCATCCAGGCGCATTTTGAATATCTCCAGAGAAGGAGACTCCACAGCCTCTCTGGGCAACCTGTTCCAGTGCTCTGTCACCCTCACAGTGAAAAAGTATTTCCTCATGTTCAGATGGAAGTGTCTGTGTTTCAGTTTGTGCCCGTTGCCTTGCGTCCTGTCACTGGGCACCACTGAAAAGAGTCTGGTCCCATCCTCTTGACACCCTCCCTTAAGATACTTGTACACATTGATAAGATCCCCCCTCAGTCTTCTCTTCTCCAGGCTAAACAGGCCCAGCTCTCTCAGCCTTTCCTCATAAGAGAGATGCTCCAGTCCCCTAATCATCTTTGCAGCCCTTCGCTGGACTTGCTCCAGTAGTGCCACATCCCTCTTGTACTGGGGAGCCCAGAACTGGACGCAGTACTCCAGCTGTGGCCTCACCAGGGCTGAGTAGAGGGGGAGAATCACCTCCCTCGACCTGCTGGCAACACTCTTCCTGATGCAGCCCAGGATACCATTGGCCTTCTTGGCCACAAGGGCACATTGCTGCCTCATGCTTAACTTGGTGTCCACCAGCACTCCCAGGTCCTTCTCCGCAGAGCTGCTTTCCAGCAGGTCAACCCCCAACCTGTACTGGTGCAGGGGGTTAGTCATCCCCAGGTGCAGGACCCTGCACTTGCCTTTGTTGAACTTCATGAGGTTCCTCTCCGCCCACCTCTCCAGCCTGTCCAAGTCTCTTTGAATGGCAGCACAGACCTCTGGCGTATCCACCACTCCTCCCAGTTTTGTATCATCAGCCAACTTGCTGAGGGTGCACTCTGTGCCTTCATCCAGGTCATTGATGAAGAAGTTGAACAAGACTGGACCCAGGACTGACCCCTGGGGGACACCGCTAGCTACAGGCCTCCAACTAGACTCTGCACCGCTGATCACAACCCTCTGAGCTCTGCCATTCAGCCAGTTCTCGATCCACCTCACTGTCCACTCATCTAGCCCACGCTTCCTGAGCTTACCTATGAGGATGTTACAGGAGACAGTGTCGAAAGCCTTGCTGAAGTCAAGGTAGACAACATCCACTGCTCTCCCCTCATCTACTCAGCCAGTCATTCCATCATAGAAGGCTATCAGATTGGTTAGGCATGATTTCCCCTTGGGGAAGCCATGCTGACTACTCCTGATCACCTTCTTGTCCTCCACGCGCTTGGAGATGGCCTCCAGGATGAGCTGCTCCATCACCTTTCCAGGGATGGAGGTGAGGCTGACTGGCCTGTAGTTCCCTGGGTCCTCCTTCTTGCCCTTTTTGAAGACTGGGGTGACACTGGCTTTCTTCCAGTCTTCAGGCACCTCTCCTGTTCTCCATGACCTTTCAAAGTTGATGGAGAGTGGCTTAGCAATGACATCCGCCAGCTCCCTCAGCACTCGTGGGTGCATCCCATCAGGGCCCATGGATTTGTGGGTGTCAAGTTTGCTTAAATGATCTCTAACCCACTCCTCCTCCACCAAGGGAAAGTCTTCCTTTCTCCAGACTTTCTCTCTTGCCTCCAGGGTCTGGGGTTCCTGAGGGCTGGCCTGAGCAGTAAAGACTGAAGCAAAGAAGGCATTCAGTAACTCTGCCTTCTCTGCATCCTTTGTCACCAGGGCACCCACCCCATTCAGCAAAGGGCCCACATTTTCCCTAGTCTTCCTCTTGCTGCTGATGTATTTGAAGAAGCCCTTCTTGCTGTCCTTGACATCTCTCGCCAGATTTAATTCCAAACGGGCCTTAGCCTTCCTCGTCGCATCCCTGCATACTCTGACAACGTTCCTATATTCCTCCCAAGTGGCCTGTCCCCCTTTCCACTTTCTGTAGACTTCCTTCTCCTGGTTGAGTTTTGCCAGGAGCTCCTTGCTCATCCATGCAGGTCTCCTGCCTCCTTTGCTTGACTTCCTACTCATAGGAATGCACCGCTCTTGAGCCTGGAGGAAGTGATGTTTGAATATTAACCAGCTCTCTTGAACACTCCTTCCTTCTAGGGCCCTAACCCATGGGATTCCTCCAAGTAGGTCCCTGAAGAGGACAAAGTTTGCTCTCCTGAAGTCCAGGGTTGCGATCCTACTTAGTGCCCTGCTGCCTCCTTGCAGGATCCTGAACTCCATCGTCTCATGGTCACTGCAGCCAAGGCAGCCCCTGACCTTCACATCTTCCACCAGTCCTTCTTTGTTTGTTAGTACGAGGTCCAGCAGCACACCTCTCCTTGTTCGCTCCTCCACCACCTGTGTCAAGAAGTTGTCACCAATGCTCTGCAGGAACCTCCAGGACTGTTTGTGCCTAGCTGTGTTGTCTCTCCAGCAGATATCGGGGTGGTTGAAGTCCCCCATGAGAACCAGGGCCTGGGATCGTGAGGCTACTTCCAGCTGTCTGTGGAAGGCCTCATCGACTTCCTCTTCCTGATCAGGTGGCCTGTAGTAAACACCCACAACAGTGTCACCCGTGCTAGCCTGCCTTTTAATCCTTCCCCATAAGCTCTCGACTTGCTCTTCATCCACCCCTAGGCATAGCTCAATACATTCCAGTTGCTCTCACACATAAAGAGCAACTCCACCACCTTGCTTTCCTGGCCTGTCCTTCCTAAAAAGCAGGCAGCCATCTAGGACAGCACTCCAGTCATGTGAACGATCCCACCACATCTCTGTAATGGCATGAGCTCATGATCATGGCCCTGCAACCACACACAGCTCTCTAGTTCTTCCTCTTTAGTGCCCATGCTGCGTGCATTGGTGTACAGGCATTTCAGAGCGCTGATCGAGCACGCGGCTTTCCCAGGAGGGATACAAGAGGCTCCTCTATAGCCACAGCCCATGCGCACTTCCCTGGCTGCAGGCACCCCACCTCGAGCCGTGTTTTGCCAACTACCCGGTCACTCTAACGCTCCCCTTGCCCCATCTTTCCTAGTTTACAGTCCTCCTTAGCAGGCTGGCCAACCTGTTGGCATAGACACACGTGCCCTGCCTCGTGAGGTGGATCCCATCTCTCGCCATCAGTTGTCGATCTTCAAACAGGGTCCCATGGTCGTAGAAACCAAAACCCTGTTGCCAACACCAGTGGCACAGCCAGTCGTTAACCTGGAAAGTCGTCTCCTCCTCCTCTCATCCATCCCCCTCACTGGCAGGATTGAGGAGAAGATGACCTGGGCTCCCAGACCCTTGACCACCATCCCCAGAGCTCTGAAATCCTGCTTGATGGTCTCCAGTTTGCCCTTGGTGTCATTGGCGCCCACATGGAAGAGCAGCAGTGGGTAATAGTCCGAAGAATGGACGAGCCTAGGCAGTCTTTGCATGACATCTCTCACACGAGCCCCCGGCAGGCCACAAACCTCTCTAGACATGAGGTCAGGTCGGCAGATAGATGCCTCCGTCCCCTGCAGCAGGGAGTCCCCCACAACAATCACCCGCCGCTTCTTCCGGGCGTTCCGGCAAGGTACAGGGTCTGTTGTCCCAGGTACTTCCCTGGCAGCCATGCCCATCTCCTCCTCATCCTGGAGGGCACTAAACCTGTTCTTCAGCTTCAGGTCTTCAGGAGGAGTAGGAGCCTTTCTCCTCCCACGAGCAGTGACCAGTTTCCAGCCTTTTTCTACGGTGTTATGAGGTACCGTTTCACACGGCACAGAGCCCTCTGGCAACTCCACTGCTGTGGGGGGTTGGGACTCCCAAAGCCGCACAGTCTCCAAAAATACCCTGTCTATCTCTTGCTCCGCTTCCCGGATGCTGCGCAGCCTACTGACCTCCTCCCGTAACTCCCTTACCTGACGACACAACTCGCCAACAGCAGCACACCTCCTGCAGGAGAGCTGGCTGCCAGCCCAGGCCTCCCGGAGAGGCCCCAAGCACTCCCTGCAGCCTGAGACCTGTAGAGCCGCATCTACTGTCAGAGGGTCAGTCTGGGTCCCAGCCTCTGACACAGCAACTCCAACAGCCACTGGGGAACGCGCTCTGCGGCGTGTCACAACCATACTTGAGGAAGCGTACACCACAGGGAACAGAAACGAAGGTTCCTTCATGCACCCTGCTGCACAAACTGCTGCACAAACTGCTGCATCTGTTCACTGCCTCTGTTCACTGCACTTTAGGCCTGGCTCTTATATAGGCCTCTCCCTAGCACTGGCTAAGAGGGTGCTTGACCGCCCTAATCAAAGGCCACTGGGATCAAAGGCCCCAGCTCCCTCTGGTCAGGGGCAACCAAGAGAGCTCGTTAGCAGCAGCCACTCCTAGCTGGAGCTTTTCCCACGAGCTTTTCCCAGGAGAAGTCAAGGCCTCCTGCAGTTGTCCTTGCCTAGCTTCCCCTTTCCTGTTCACAGCAATCACCTGCTAGTTCCTCGGGGGTCCTCAGAAAGCCCACAACTTCCAACAAGATCCTCAAGTTCTAGTCAGAGCCCAAACACTGCTGCGCAAACTGCTGCGTCTGTTCGCTGCCTCTGTTAGCTGCGCTCTCCTGAAGTCTGGGGTTAAGGCAGAATAACAATAGCTGAGCTGAAAAGCTTGAATTTATCTGGCTGGCACAAAGCAGGATAACTGAAAAGCCGGAGTGTTGTGTGCCTCGATTAAAGTGGTTATCTAATTCCTTCTATAAACACTGGAAAGAGAAGTATCTCTAGCAAGTCAGTCACCTTTTCTGAAACAGGTGGGATGAATGGCATACATATCTTTTCCCCTGACTGAGGAGAAAACTTATGCAATTATCTTAAACTAGATGTCCCCACTGTGCTGACTAAATTTAGGTGAAACAAATACCATCTAAGGACTGATGAAATTCCAGAAAAGACTCATGTTATGAAGTAAAAAGCATGTCTGTAATATGGGATTATATGCTAACCCGGTCCTGCCCACTTCTCAGATATGGTGTGGAAAACTTCCAGTTATCCTATGAATGCATACTTTCCTTGTCACAGTGCATATAACAGTACATAGGAAAAATAAATAAAAGAATTAGTTATATGATTTCAAAAGTATATGGCCTCTGGGTAGGCTAAAGAGAATGCTATTCTAATTAATCACATAATTAATTTCTCTATTGACTTTTCCTTAATGTTTTTGCCATTTAAATTGTATATAAAACCATCTGCCAGTAAAGTATTTCAAAGTAGTTACTCTAATCATCTTGATTTAATTTTATTTCCGTTGAATAGATGCTTACAATGTACAGAGATATAAGGAGATTTAATTTAATTAATAAACAAATTAATGTAAAAATGTACAGGGTTTCTTTTTGTAGGATTTTTATCCAATATTTAAAACAGTAGGAAATGTTTTTTGGCTTAATTATTTCATTTTTCTGGTTTGAATTTATTTTATTAATTATTAATTTACAAAAGTTTTAAAACTATTTAAATATAATGTTTGGTTGTTAACAAAGCCTCTAAACACATATATATAAAATGTTAAGACAGTCTCCTAAAAACAGTGAGGATGTGGAGCACTTCAAGAATATAAGGTATTAAAAGAAGACAATTATTTGAAGCTCTTGAAAATTCCTCAGCCTTTTTTTATAAACTTCCCCTACCTTAAACCACTGAACTTGTTCCTTTGATCTTTCAACATTTAAACAGAAGCTGCCCTAGCCAAATAAACTCACTGATCCCCCCTTTTGTGCTTTGCTAGAGCTGACAGATCTGTAAGGCTTTTCTTTTTCTTTTTAAATCTCTTCTTCACAAAAAGGTGTTTCTTTTTACATGGATACTACCCTAAACCAAATTTCTTGCGAATATATTGTGTCACTTTTGCATCCTGCTCTTCTTTATGTAGGTGTTTCAGAGAGCAGTGAAACTGGCTACTTGGATATCCTCCTACGTTATTCTAGCATAAAAGTCTATAGTTAAACAGTGTTAAAGATCTGATTTCAATCTACTGAAAACATAATTCAGACTTCTGTTTCACCTTTTGATTTTGTATTTAATTCTGATGAGGATAACTCGTGTGAAGCTTTAATCAATGCCTGCCATTTTATATGGTAATAATTAAGTGTGGCACAGGGAAAAAAGGATGTTTGAAGACTGAGGTGATTTTCTTCTGCTTTGATAGAGATTTAAATCCTGTTTCATAAACATAAATACTGTATTTCTCTCAACAGAGCCTTTCAGAAGCCACTGTTCAGAAAGTTCAGGGAAATTTAAATAAGGTGGCTACATTTTTTTCAGTTGTGCAATTAATTTATTTATCAATATTAATAATTTATTTTAGATATAGTGCCTGAAATGCAGGTAATTTTTTGTCATTTTTACATGTACCTTTTTAAAGGCATTATAAAGGTAATCAGCATCTTGCATCATCAGGATATTTTATTAACAATACAGTATATTTCTTTCATTCTTTGGTGCAGAGATAACATGGCATGGGATGCACACCTGCAAAAGCTTGTATGAAAAATGAATGGATCCTTTTGTGAATCTGAGTAAGAAATAAGCATCAAAAAAAGAGAATTTTTCATGGGGAGAAGGGACATTTAAAACCAAACTAAGACAATTATGTGAGATTTTATGTGCTCTTCAGAGCGTGTTTAGAAAGCATGCAGCCCATGCAGTGGGGGTCACCTAGATGCCTGCCATAAATTTTAAGAACAGGACTTACATAAATACTTCAGATATGTCAAAATAATAATTTTAATTGTATTTCTCCTTGAGTAAAAAGGAATCATTTTATAATCCTGTTCAAAAGACAATTTCAAAATTCAATTGGAATCCCATTGGATAGTTTTGGATAGAACAATTGCAGTTCTGCAATTCTAATGGCTCTGTCAGTCGAGCTGCAGCAGGTTTAGCTGCCGTGGTTTAAGACATTCGTGCATCCATCCTCTCAGCCTGAGTTTATGAGCAAAATACGAGAAGCAGCATGAATAAGTGCCCAGCAGCTCCTGTTCACAAGTTTGCATTTCAGCACAGGTTTCATATAAGATGCAGGACTGGGAACTGGGATAGCCAAGGCACAGAAATGCGCTCCTTGTTACAGGGGCAGTAGTCCCTGGGAGAGGCATGGAGGAAACAGCTGGCTGTAGCAGCAGCTGCTGACTCTGCTTCGAAAAATGTATGTTACCCAAATGAATTATAATTCATAAAATTCACTTCTAAATGTTGTTGCACTTTCTGATTTATAGCTAAAGGGAACTGTCTGAGAGATCATATTTGGTTGTAAACCTGTACAGATCCATCATCTACAAAAGTATTTCTATAGCAGTATTTGCCATGACACCTAACTCCTTACGATCATTAATTCACTTGCCTTCACAACTCTCTTAATTCTAACAATGGGGAAACTAAAACACAAGAGGTCCAGATCCTCAAATAACTGAGAGTTATTAATAATATAATAATAACTGAGTGTTTATGGGTGTTTGGGACATAAACTCCTTTGAAGACTGAGGCTAAGTGACTATTTCAAAAGTACAGATAAAATCTGTTGCAAAGTGGGGACTTAAAATTTCTTTCTTAGCAAACTGCTGCACTCCACAAAGTTTGTGTAATTTATAAACCAAAGGCAAAACAAATTGTCACAGCAGCGTCTGAGTCTTTCCGTCCACTGCTTTTCTGCTTACGCTCCTTTTTGTCCCATTGGTATGTAACCACTTGCAGCCTAATGACTGCCAAATTATAGCAATTCCAGTATTCCGCAGCATACATTTACCGGGATATGTTTTCTCAAATATTCACATCACTGAATAAGTCACTGATAAATTTGTACAATAGACTGCTCAAGAAATGACAAAAAAGATCCATATATAGCCTTTATAATGTGATGGTTTAAAAGTAGCCACGCTAATATGAAAGGGGAAATCTCTTTTTACAGCACAGTGGCAAGTTGTTTTTTTTTTTTGAATGAGCAATTAAATTTTGCCTAAAGATAAATACGTATTTAAGAATTCTAATTTGTTCTGGCAAGGAGATTAGCCATTTCTAGAATTTAAGCATATTCCAACTGAAAAGCCCCAATTTCAACCATGCCTAAAACACGCATACACAAAGAACTGGGAAACAAAAAGCTGTATTCATTAACATGAGTGTTGCGCATGTTGCTGTGTATTTGTTTATGATGGATTACTTGCTCTGGAATGAGTTAAAGACATCAGACTGGAAAGGCAGATACATGACCCAGATGAAAAGTATTCCCTCAAACACAACAGTAGCTCATACTGCCTGGGAAGAGGCCATCTCAGTTCTAGCACTGACAGCCGCCCTGCTAGCCAAAGCTGAGAGACTGGAGATGAAAATAAACTAATTTGTTAAAAGAGATACAAAAAGGTGCTGGGGCAGTTTGTCAGCTGAGGCAGCTTGACACTGAGACTGCCTGAGACAGGGCTCTGCAGCATGGAAAGAGTAACGTGGTGCCCAGAGGAAGCAGTGTGGGACCATGGCCAAGCCAGGTCTGCCTCGAGGCCCGACGAACCACCAAGTCTCTGTTAGGTCTCTGTTATTTTAAATCCACTTCCACTGTATACCTTTTGGCAAAATGACTCATACATTGTATTAAAGAAACCACTTCTAAATTAATCATACTGTTATTGTTTACTGTCTCCCAGAGGCAATCTCACAAGTGCCACGCTACAGGGTTTGCCAATTAATAACAGACAGGCAAGTGTAACCCAGGGCAGGCGCTGTCTGAGAGGACAGCAGTGGGATCACAGGCTGTCACCATAAGAAGCAGAGATACCAACCAAGTACTAAGAGCACACGTGGTGCACTACAGGAGGACCTCAGAATTAGCAGCATGACTGCATTGCAACAGGACCTATTTGAATTTCTATACATAAAACTATAAAACAATGCTTAGGCTTAGGTGATTTTGGCATGTACCATCCTGATACCATCTAAGCTCTCGCAAGACTTCCTTTTTCTAGTAAAAACTTACGTACTATTCAACACTGCCAAACCAGCTCTATTTAGTGATGTGTTTCATAGCCTGTCATAAAGATCAACAGTTTTTCATTTATTTCTGGCAGTTGAGGGGATGGAGGGAATGGCAAAGTTAAGTTCCTTCTCAGGGAGGGAAGAAGTTCCTTCTCCTTGCCAGTAGCTCCCCCTTTTACCAAACACAGCTGCAATGCATGTGCTCTCTCTGGCATCACGGGCAGCACTACAGCATAAAGAAAAAGGTATTTCAGAGTGGACTGGCTTACAACATAACACTTCAAATTCGACATAGAAAACAGACTGCTGACTTAGCTACATGGTTTAGACTTCTCACAAATTCTGATTAGCTTCATGTTCTAGGCTGATCCAAGGCAGTGTAGGGAGCTTGCCTAATCTTGGTGTAGCAACGATGAAACGCAGCAGCGAGAGGGACAGTACTGAGATCACAGCCTTCAAGAAACACCCAGGGGAGAGGCAGTGTGTGCGGCTTGCCACCTCCTCACCCTTCGTTACCAGACAACAGTAGCCCAAAGTCTAAGAAGATTCACAAATGTTAGTCTAACAACGGAAATTCCATATCATCTACCGAAGTGCGTGATGATGGGTAAGACAAGGGATAAAGAGGTATTATTATTCACAAAGGCAGGTAGCAGTTATTTTTTACCAGCAAAAATTAAATGTTTCCAGTGAATAATACAAAACTTAAAGTCGTTCATTCCTCATAACCAAAGCTCAAACTTTGTTTTGGCTGCAAGCTGTGCTGTTGTTAGAATTTCTGGTGTGATTTCACACATTTTAAAATCTGATTAGTCATGAGTTTACAGTACGTAGAGTATCAGTGTGTCTCATTTCTTAGCACTGGAACACTCCTCAAATTTTCATCTTTTGGATCAAGACTATTTTACTTGGTAAAGACTTCTTGAAACCACAGTTTAAATATTTCTGATTAACTAACAATAGATGCTAATTGAATGATGGTTTGAAGAATAACAAGTAAAATAAATAAACTAAATCAACTGATTTTAGTTTCTATCATGGCAGGACTCTCTTAATTCTGTCATAGACTGATAGGATTTGCAATACATATCCACACAGTAAAATACACAGCTGTAGAATCTTAAGCATGGCAGAAATTTTATACTGCTTTTGCAAAACTATTTTTTCTAGTAGTAGCTAAAGCAATAACTGTGTTTAATCTCTGCTTGTTCACGGCCCCTGGCCGTACAGCTTTAATGGATTCCAGGGTATCCCTGTATTTCGGAAAACGTATTCTGCTGCAATCACCAGAACAGAGACAAGGGGGCTTTCTCTTCAACCAGTGTGGTCTCTCTCCTTCTTAAATATGCTTCTCCAGGCTCTTTTCCAAGGAGCAGAATCATTCAAGCCTCTAAGCACCTTGTTTGTCATGCAAGGCTGATGAGATGTTTTGGAAGGGTCAGTCTTAAATATAAGCCTATAATAAAACACATCTGCTTTGTAAATCACCAAGAGATAGGACATTATGACAATGTGCATCTACTCACCTTTCCTTCCCCCATAACTTGCTTAATATATGCAATTTTTTTCAGAAAGGTAAACTTAAGTATTAAGGCAACAAACAGATAATTAGGGTTTTTTTCAACAGACAAGCAAATACAGAATTTTGGAGCTATTCATGTGTAAGATGACGTTAAAAAACACATGGAGAAGTGAGGTGTTGGATTTAGTGGTGGTGGGGATCTTTCTTCCCAAAGCTGTAGTTAAAGCTGTAGTTAAAACCTCAGTATGTTTCAGTATCACGAACACATGCACTCCATAGGATGTATGACAGTCTATAATATTTGAGATAGTGGCTGCAAGACCCTCCAGACTATTTTGAATACACATTCTGACTTAATAAATCAAACTTATCATAAATCCATACTAATAGAGTCTTTTAAAACAATAGATAAAAATTAATCTTCCTGAATATGATTTTAATGCTGAAATGCCTTAGTTTTTTCATTCTGCAATGCAAGTTCTAAGCTCTGCAACCAGTTATATCCAAAAGTGCAAATATCAACTTAGAGCTTTATTTTCACAACAGGTGGGAGTTAAAATAACTATGGACTGTACAGCATTACAAGCAACATTAGCAGCACTTTGAGAGAACAAAGGAAAAGAAGAAAAGCCTTTTCAGATTGCAGAAATAACTTTGGAAGGTGGGGAACGAAGCCTTCAGCACAAACAATGCCCTTCAGGCTCACTTTGGGGGAAGAAAAAAATATGTATTTTTTAACTTAGCAGTTTGTCTCCTCTCCTATTCAACTGCTTAAAACAAAAGAATCAGACAAAATTCAAAGTTGGGCTTTTGTAGTACTTTGAAAATTCACTTTTAAAATAAGTGATCATGCCTGACTAACAAACCCAAATAGGATTATTTCATATTTGCCTTGATTCCAGTATACTTTCTTGTTATTAAACTAGTGAGCTTTCTGGAAACTTGTTCTTATTTGAGCTTAACAGCCTGTTAAAATGTGTCCTCATTTGTCAAGAAAAATACCACTTTTTCTAAGAAAAAACCGTAGGAGTTATGAGTAATATGTGTTTTCAACATTTGTACATCATAAATTCTTCTCTTCCTTCCTTTTGAGGTTGTTGGCCTTTTATTAATACTGCTATTCAGCTTTCATGGCTATGGAGAAACACTCATCAAGGCGAAATCATTCGCATGAGGGAGTCTTCATAACTCTTGGAGATCAGACAGTGGTAGACCTAATAAAAAACGAATCTTGTATGTTCATGCTACATATAGTTTAAATAAACAGAAATTGAAATAGAATCTATATATTCCTACTCCTTAATGGCTGAGAAGTGTTGCCTTATCATTTTTAGGAAGCCAGCATTTGCTACTTAACAAAGCAAGTGAAGTTACATTCAGATTAATAGCAACAGTTTCCAAGCTAGTCAAAGGAGTATTGTAAAAGATGGTTGGCTTAAAAAGTCAGGGGATCTTTAGCTTATGGCAAAGGGGGAGGTAGGACACAGTTCCAGCTCTTGGGTACAATTTGTTCATGGTTTAAGTAAGTCAGTATCTTCTACGCTTCATGTTCTGTCAGATAAAGCTAAAACATCTTGCTTCTGCTGCTTCTTGTACATCTTGATCGTTCTGTTCTTAAAATCTTGATGTAGCCATCGCTCTCTGAAACCATGCTTGTGTGGTGGCCAGCACTTTGTGGCTCTGCTTGTATATCACTGAAATGACAACATGCAGCAAAAACTGGAGAGGCTCTGAATCGGTGGCAGAACCAAAGTTTCACTGGCCAACATGAAAATATTAACCCTATTTGTTGATCTTTCACCGCTGGTGGTTTGTTCTAATGAAACCTATGGAAAGGTACTGCCCATCTGTTTTATTAACATTAATACGCAGCTGGCTTCCACTTGTGAGGAGGGTCCTGCGACCTGGGGCAGCCCAGGACTGCAGGCGCACAGGGGCTGCGGCATGGCACTGGGTGCAGATCCTCCTGCCGTCTGGCCAGTGAGCCCTGACTTCTTCTGAACGCCAAGTGTCTGGACCAGCCCTCGTCTTTATACTTTTAATGTAAAAATACACTTAGATTTTAGATGGGTAATAGGCCAAAAAGCTTTATTAGTCTCCTTCCCTTTGTTATGAATGCTCAAGCAAATTAAGTGTTATTGGGTAAATAACAGTTTTGTGTTATTGCACGTAGTCTAGAGCATGCACCATTTATTTCCATGACATACTGGCAACATTTGGTAAGTGGAATAGAACTCATTTACAGCAATTGTGCTGTTGCTATTATGAAAAAGAATATCTGTCAGTATTTTTCACAGTTTACCAGGTTTCTTTTAGGTTTGTTTTCTTCAGAAACCCTTACCCAAGTAAACAAAAATGTGTTGATTTTAATCTTTTGCAAAAATTGTACAAAGAAATATGACAGAGAGAAGGAGCTGTCTTGTACAGAGTAGCACAATGGGAAAATATAACAAATACCAATTACGTAGTTGTATTATAGAGCAAATTTGACACCCATTGAATAATTTTTCTTTTTTTTTTACAAAGCTCAACAAAATGGTAAAAAAATATTCTTCTTTCATAACTAGTGTAACAAAGATACTTGTAATGTACCCAAGCCAGGATACAAAAGCCCGACACTTGGTAGTAGAGAGAATGATTTCCAGCTGGCCAGCCAGAGCTGAGGACAGATTTGGCAGAAACATTACGATCTTCATTGTTTTCCACAATATATGAGTTACCAAAATATATATATACACACATATGTATTTTATATATATATATAATATATATATAAAATCCATGTATATGGATATTATATGTATGTTTATACTGCCTATAAACATGCATATTTTTAATACCCAGGGCACTGAACAAACTAATTAAACAAATTAAAATAATGTACATCTAGGGTTGTATGCAGCTGCTCTTACTTTACAGGCATTTAATTGACAACTACTAATACTTAAGGTAAACATTTTTGTTTGAAAAATCCCACTCTGGTTAAAATGAACTATTTAGCTATTTGTGCCACAAATCCATTTTCATCCTCTGATTACATTAATACATTTTCCTCTGAGTAAAAACATTCTTTCCAAAATGAAATTTTAGATTCTTTCTCTGCATATTGTGGTTCATAGACTTTGAGATTTTTTAGATTTATTTTAGCTGGATACACCTGTTACAAAAACTCATTATTCTGCATGTTTAGCCACAGTTTATTATATTTTTCAATATACTGTATCTGTATTAAAATCACCATCTGTGTTATTGATATAAAACATGAAAATACAACAGATGATAGGATATGAGTAAAAATCCAGAAAGGAAATGAACCTTACCCCAAAACTACAATTAAAGAATATCAAAGCCCTGATCTGCATGCACAAAGGGAAGAAATCCAAATTCACAGTCTGCTGAAATCAAAGCACAGTAGAGAAAATTAAAGTCTATTATTCCAAATATTAAACCCAGTGCCTTTATTTAATATTAGTCAAAATGTTAATATTTTTCAATGGCATTCTTATTAGGATCATATTTTCCCCCAAGTTTTTCCAGTGAAAATCAAGGATATGGTCCTTATTAATTTAATTTTCATACTTTTTAATGATAAAGAACATTGTTCATAAGTATAACTTCCAAAATAATGTTTTTATTATAAGATGACTGCAGAAATGAATGTAACATGACACCCATTATCTAATGCAAAGGAAATACAAGAGTTTTTTTCTTCTCTTGTAACATTTAAAATTGTCTAAACCGCACTCTCCAGGTACAATGCCAAACAAGCTGGACCATTTCTCAAGTACTGAACCAAGCAATGTAAGCCTTCTAAGACTCCTTTTGAATAATGCCATTTACTCTTTGATAGTGCCTATTAATGAAGATTACTAAATGCTTCCTAATGTTGACATTTTCCAGTAACATGTCATTCAAGATCCAAAAGAATTGTGAGTACCTAATTTTGCCCCATCAAATCCAAAACATTTTTTACATTTCTTGACCCTAAGTAAAATTATTTCTGTATTTATTTCTGTTAAAGACATATGATGAGAACCTGTTTGCAGTAAAATAAAGTTTTTTTAAAAAATCTGTTGATTTTAAAAATTTGTGATATGGCTATGTATTTAGATAAGCATTTTCCAAGATACATCTGTCCTTTGCATATTGCCAGCATGCTCTCTAGTCCTATTTCTCTCACAATTATTTTAACACTAAGCTGTTTTATTAGCATTAACAGACGAGTAGCAAAATGTAAATCATTTCTGCAGTATTGTCTATCAGTAACAAATGTGGAATCCATTTGTCACTCTTGTGGACTCTTGCTCTGCCTATTGAAAAAGGAGGATCAATAGTCCCTTGAGTGGCAAATTACTCTTGAATCATGTTACTGCTGAAACTGCTCACAGCCATTAGCTTTAACCATCTCTTAGACCTGCAAGGGCACTGGTGGGTTGAGGTGATCTAATATGAAAATGCACATGACCCATTTTCTGGTTCATATATTAATAAGAATATTTATTAATAAATATGAAACCCATATGAACCTGAAAGTTGATTTTATTTATTTATTGAAGTCATTAACTTACATCTTTTGTTCAAATGCAGCATATAAGGCCTATTTATACAATAAAAAATAACTATGGAGAGTAAGGGGCATAAAACTTAATACTGTGATCTTATTATATTATTTAAAACCTCATTTGAGAGTTAGTGGATGTAAATATTCTTAATAGATCATGTAATATTTGCATACACAGAATTATGTAGTTATTCCAAAGAAACACATTAAATAATGAACAACATATTGTTCCAGCAGATAAAAACAAAGTATAACTGGTACGTGTTTTTTATTTTCATCAAGGTGAGGGCACAAAAATATCGTTATGGAAAAAGAATCAACAAGACTGATTCTTACAGTGAAATTACCTTGATCCTCATGAATATCTTATTTGACAAATGTCAAACGACCCACAAGCTGATATGGACAAAAAGATAATCAAATATGTTCTTAAACCTGAATTTATACATTCAAAGCATGATAGAGTGGCATACTTTTCAAAGCACATGAATTCCCAAATAACAGAGCAAACAAAAGTTATGTATTCTTTCTGGTATCTCAAAAAAAGGCACTGTGTGCAAAAGTAGACATTAATAATTTTCACTGATTTTCTTTGTATATGTAATAGTGAGCTCTATGCAAAAATCAGCTAAGCACAACTTTAAATGTATGCTATATTTTTTACTTTAATAAGTAAGTTAAAGTCAAGCATTTGCTAAAATAACCTTGTGAAGCCAGGGCCTATATGAGATGAATTCCATAGACCTGTAAGCTCCCTAATGAGGCTTCCAAATAGATGATGTTAAACACAATTTGAAATTAATCTAATATCTAATCTCATGATGATTATGAACAATCCATAAGTGGGTAATATAAAAACAGCCTTCAAGTTTTGTTATTCTCCTGCAGTTTTCATGTGTGTAGGCAAGCTACTGTGAAACACATTAGCCACACAAGTTGCTCCTGCTGCTCCTGCCTTCTCCTTGAGGCTAGTATTTCTCTGGCTGTCAGCCCACATTCTTTTCTTTCTCCCCTTTTTCTACATTGGATGGGGAATGAAAGAAATCCACTGAACATGTATTAGCCACTTATGAGCTCTCCTATTCTGTAGTTCTCCAGAACAAAGTAGAGAAGATATCAAAAGATCCCTTAATCACTCTCTAAGACATGTTCTTCAGCTTCACACATCTGTGTCATATACTGATATATTTGTTTGCCATTGTGCAGAAATGTCAGGCATGCCCCATGGCCCCTGCCGACTGACCAAGAGGAAGCATCGTACAGACTTCAGAAATAACTCCTATAACTCAGTCTCATGAGATCCAGAAAACTGAAATTTTCTGTATGCTCTGAATTATTGCAGAAGTGGTGTGCTATACAGTGAGCCTGAGCACTAGCTGCTACAGTTATCCAGACTGAGAACCTAGTGGAGAGCGATGCTGTTCCCTCCCTGCTTCAGCCCCTGCCTTCCTTGCATAAAAAAAAATCAGGCATGGAGCTGGGGTAAGGGCATGGATGCAGGTATTGCCCCAGCATGGAGTTACGATGTTGTGAGCATGCTAGGACTCAGGCAGCATACTGGGACAACGGCTGCCTGGCAGGCTGTGCACCTGGATCAACACTGCCACAGTCATCGGCTGTCAAAAAACAACACTCACACAATTCAGTCATATTCTCCTAACATTGCTTACAGAATGGACCATCGTACCCATGAATTCTATTAGATTGCACCCTACTTTTCCTTTTGTAAGAGCACTAAGCCAGTAGCCCCAGTTAATATAACCTCAATGCTTGTAGGAGCAAGCACAGTCGGAAAGCACCAGCTCAGCTGAATTCTGCGCGTGATATTCACTGAGCTCTTATGACCCTAGAAGAGGTTTAAATGGTGACTGTCACACATATTGTTCAGGTCACTATGCTTATTTTGCTTTACATTTAGGTTTTCTGTTCCACAGGTGTGTGAGCAATGGACACTACAAAGCAAATTTACACTATAAATGTTGTGGAACAGGAACCATGTTTTTATATTGTCTGTACAACAAAATGGAGTCCTGGTCCTTTACTGGAGTTCTGCTACACTGTAGTAATGCAATAATAATCTTAGTAAAAATGTTCAGAGAAAGCACTCAAATATAAATGTGAAGATGGAATACATTACTACTAAATGTAGCAATAAATATTTATATCCCTGCAGCACTTTAAATTGGAATTCAGATTAGGACATATTTTGCTATGCAAATATTGAGACAATTTCATCCCAAAGGCAAAAGTCTGAAAACACAGGCAGCAGGTATTATAAAAACGAGAATATAGAAACTGAACAATAGAATACAATGAAGACTCGTCATAGATTTCCTAGTTACTTTTCTTTATCAGTTGGGTCAAAGAGTCAGAAAACAGAAAGATGTGAAAGACTAAAAATTCATCATCACTTGTTTAACTATAATCAATAAGGAAAATGACAGGAATGATTTTAAGGAAGAGATATAAAGAAATGTTATTCAAAACTTTTCGAATGCATATGAAGCAACAGGTAAGAAAACACTGCAAGGTCTAGAGAAGAAACTGTCTGATGGAAGATAGAAAGTGGGAGAACTCATGTGTAAGACTGAAAAGCTTGACATAACTGAAAATTTTTAGGTCAGTGATACTGTAAAAGCAAAGCTAAGCCTCTCTGCTTCCAGAGAAAGTGAATGAGAAACTCAGTAGAACCAGCAGATGGAAGATGTAGTCAGAGCAACAAGGTAGGAAATTGCAAATTCTTGCAGGAAAAAGTCCCAATTAATTGTTATACAATAATGAATTTGGTATATTCATTTGTTTCCCAGAAAGTACATAGTAGCTGGGTTACAAAACAAAAGGAAGATAACATTTTTACGTTAGAGTGGTGGTATCTAACTTGCTTTCACACTGAATAAGAGCATCTGAGAAATTTTTTTTAAACACACATAAAAGGAAAAAAGAATATACTGGATTAGATTTATGCTCATTTTGATCAAGCTACTAATTTCTAATGTGGAGTTTGTATTAGAAGGTTGGGAGGAAACTGGGAATTTTTAATCTCCAGGCATCATTTATTCAGAGACAAAACAAAGCATTAAATCACCAATGTTTCTTATCATGGAGGACCAAGGTTTCATTAAGTTGAATGTTTCTGTCAGACAAAAAATGAAGTGGGTTTGAAGAGATTTGCAAAATAGATTTCAAACATCTAGCTTTCCGCAGGAACCTGTTTTAACATATGTTTAAACAATTACTTCACAGCTGAACACCATGTTTGTGGGAACAGTAAAGAAAGAAGACTTAGCAAGTCTTCTTTGCATAGTTTCCCATGTTTTTTTGTTCTTTGTCATTTTTCTTTAAGCACTATCTTACAAAACTTAGATTTTCGTTTGTTAAGAAAGTGCAATTAATGGCTCCACTGGAAAAAAAGTCCTGCTTATAGCACTTTAAGAGTAATGTATGTGTGCTTATTGATACCTAGGGGTGTGCAATAGCAGAAAATTGAGAGGTGTAATAGATCTCCTGCTGTTTTGTGAATAATAGCAATGAAATTAAACTCTACTCTTCAAAGATGAAACTATGACACTATGATTCAGTCTAGTCAAAAAACCTTTATACAACAAAATCCATTACAAAATGTCACATGTAAATAAAATGGAATAGAAATATTAGACGTGACCCAAGGTTTTAAGAAAATGTGAGTATTGCAATGGAGATGTTTAGTGGCCTTAATCTATCGTTTCAGTTGAGGAATCTGACTCCTTCCTTAATGGCAGTAACATCCTAGAGCACCTTAATTGATTCATATTTGGGATCTTTGAATATCTGGAAAACAAAAATAGATGCATGTAGCAATTGTCTGTATGACATCATATTGAAAAACACAGAGTATACAAGTATATATATACATATACAAGTTATCAAGCCTTGATGGCAAAGATTTTATTAAATTTGTGAAAAAATGAAAAGCCTCTCCCTTCAGCTATTCTTTTCTTCAAGAAGCTCTTCACAAACACAGGAGAACAGACTTTGCTTTCTTTCTGTTAATCGTAGTCCTTCCTACAAAATGTTTTCTTCTAAAGAACGCATAAGAAGCATTCAAATTAGAAGAAAAGGCAATGCATAATTTGAACATGCCATCACTATCCTAAAATTTGTTACTGGTGGCCACACACTAAACAGAGGGGTAACAGAACATAGCATTTCAGGATCTCAGTTGAAAATACTGTAAGACATTTGGGCAGCTACAAGATATTGCTTTCTGAATCATTTCAGCAAAGAAAGAGCAGAGTTACTGAAAAAGCCACTTAATATATATTACTAGATTTTCAACAGTACTCTGAGGTCAACATATAAACAGGTCTAAGTGACGAAGGAAAGTTATCGAAGGGGAAATTAAATCTCCAAGCAATTTTTTAAATCAAGATTTTCGTATTACAATACTGAAATATGCCCCAAACCAATATCTGCCATCCCTGTAGAAAATATATCTCTTATTTTTGTACTCAGAATTGTTTGGATAAATTTTGTGTAGGGTAGCAATTTATGAATATAATACTGAGAAACAATGTCTTTTCAAGTGGCATAGCGATGTTAGTCTCAATTATGGCAATGGAAATTAATGCTCTTTCTTAAATGACTTTCTGAAAATGGAAAACAATTCAAGCTCTCTCATTCTCCTCAAAATAGAAGTTTCTGAGAAATTTCAGACCTATTCTGGCCAGACTTTAGTGACAAATGCTTTTGACAGCAATGCCAAGATCAGTCCTGCTGTCCTCAATACACCCAATATATTTGATGTGCTTTTCCCTCTGAGAATTCAGATTGGAATTAATTAATAAAATGAATAGTGATGACAACTTAACTGATTATTTCTTGTGCTCATTTCTCTTTGACCTTGTAAAAAATAAGGCAGTGAAAGATGTACTGCTGATGTAGCAATTTTCAACTTCTTCAGCTGCCATGCCACAAATCCTAATTCAAACATGTGTAGAAACAAAAATCAATATTTTGGGACAAAGAGTATAAGAAACATCCACAAAAAATCATTGTTTTGCTTCATTACCACATTTAAAACTAAAGGGCAAACATTACTTTTTATAGGCTTAACCATTTAGCTACAAGATGGTCAAAGTTAAAGGCAAAATGAAAAGCAATTACCTATAGGACATAAGATTACATTTCAAACTGAGCTATTATTTTTTATTATGTGCAACTTTTCAGAAAAGATAAAATCTGACACAACTACATAGGCATTTAAAAGGAAGCTCAGTCTATAAAGATGTTTTCTGCATAGTTAGACCTGTATAAAGCTTCAAGACGAAAAATAATGAATAATTTTAATATGTGGGAGAGAGTTCACAAAGCAATAACTTTCACTCACACTATTCTGAGAAAATAGGGTAAAATAGTGGTACTATAGATTAAGACTACTTCAGATTTTTCACCAAAAAGCTTATTATTATACACTTAAAGTCACTAAAGATGGGTAAAAGCATCTAGATGAGCCTTCTTCAGAAAAAGTCACTGAATTTCATCCAGTTTCATCCAGAGATCTGAAATCAATCAATTTTTGAATTTCAGATTGATGAAATTCTGTGTATATTATATGTTCAATAAATGCAAATGCTATTTTTCTCAGCAAGCTATTAATTCAATAGCATTTTTACCCCCAAAAACTCTTTTGGATTGTATGTATGTACAAAAGCAAAGCCATCAAGAAATGCCTGTAAAAAGTAGCTTATAAACTAATAGGAGCTGAAATTCTAACAGCTAGCTTTGAAAGCGTATTTTCACAAGCAGCAACCACGGGTAAAAGAACACTTCAGAGTTGAATAAAGCTTTATTTGAAAATATGTTTTCATCAAATTAAATATTATAGAATATTTCAGAAGCAGTGATGATACTACAACAATGTCTGTGACAACCTTCACGGTCAGAGTCAAAATTCTGCTCAACTGCTAAATGTACCTCTGTTATTTACTGGTTTCTTGACTTGACCTGTATAGCACAAGTAAGGCAATTAGCACGGTACACAAAAGTTCTTTGGTGAGTAAGTGGCTACATTTTCTGAAGTTTCTGGTATAGAAAATAAAGAACCATAAATCTCAAATAATCCTTTCTCTTAAATGATGTAAATCATTTATGGATGATTTCATGGATGCTATACAAAAATTAGGTATGGGATACCCTAACGAATAAGTAATTTGCCATTGGTAAGGAAGAAACCCACTGTCCAAAGAGAATGCATGCAATTATATGAAGCAGAGACGTATGGGCCAAATCTCCTACAATCTGTCTGACAGCTCCACAAGTTAAATTTATCCTCAAAAGGATCCATAAATTCTGTAGAAGCAGGTGGAAATTGCAACAATGAGGTTTTCAAAGGCTGCTCGAGTGTTTAAAATGTAATCTATGTCTTAATTGACATAGACAATATTGTTTTTTGGCATTTTCAAACAGCATTGGTATTTTCAACAAATGCTGAAGAAAAGAGTGTATTTGTACAGTGATACATAAACTCAAACCAGTAATTTCTCTAATTTCATATTCTACACACTCCCAGTGCTTTCAGAGTTCCTAAAGTATATCTTTGAGATAATAAATGTAATTATAGCCCTATTTTCCATGCCACAGTTTCCACTAATGAGGAAAGATGGAAAAGTCAGTATGTTAACCAGAAAAAAAAAAGGGTCTTGGAATGCCACTTATCATATGAATCTTAATAACACAGGAAGATTTTACAAGGGTTGGATAATATGGTTAAGGAGGGGGGGAGGAAATTTGTGTACAAAGCAGAGTACTCTACAAAATGACTTAGTCCCAGTATAGTACTAGCCATGCATAAAGCTTAATTTGAAGTACAAGCCTTGAGAAAAAGCCCTAAAGGTCATATTTGGGGAAACTGTTTGTTGAGAATTCTGGGAAACAGTGAAATCTGTTCATGGAAATCACAGTAGGTGTCATTTAAGACTGCACATTGCAGCAGGAATGGATTTAGAAGCACCCTCATGTGCCACGGTCTCGCCTCTCTATATTCTACGGATCTCTGCCCTTTGGAAACTGTTAGAGTTTCTTAACCACTGCCTGAAGCTCAAATGATGTTTAGTAATTTTCTAACATAGAAAGTGAACACTGGTGGCAAGAGTTCCTTCCTAATGTCTTTTATTCTGAGATCTATGGGGCTAATTAAAAATCTCAGTGTGATGTCTGAACCTGCTGTAGTTTAACAGATGTTTAATAAAGACTCAAGTTCATAGTGCTAATAAGAGGATCTCAAAAGCTTTGAAACAAAAATGGTTATCTTGTCAGTAATTTCAATATTACAGTTAATTTCCATGAAGACCATAAATGGCAAAATCAAGAAGGAAAATTCGCATCCCACTTCCCTTGCAGATGAGACTCATTCCTCTCAAATTAGTGTGTAAAAAGGAAGCTGGTTAGCAGAACCTTGTTGAAACTTGAAAATGTTCGTATACTCACTGAAAAACATCACATTTGCATTCATAGCATTCATAAATAGACACAATTGTACCACCGAGCTTTGGTATTGGATGTACCACTTGCATCTTGCCTAATCGGTAGCTGCAAATTACAACCTTCAGCCACAAAACTCTTTTGCAGAGACCATGAGGTATATGGAACAAGATAAAATGTAGCTAGAAAGCAACAGTTTTAAAGCATCTGATGGTAAGTAAATGTAGCTATTTTCTACAATAGTTTTAGCTAAAAGTGAGAAGTAAATCTTTCTGAAAACTGTTAACAAGATCTACTATTTGTCTTAGCTACAATAGATATAATTAATCGGTCAACATCTGACTGATGTTACAAAATAATGGTTTCCAGTGTAAATATATGAGAAAAAAATGTCATAATTTCAGGTACACCATGTGATTACTGCTGATAAATGCAAATATTGTAATGAGGACTATGGAATTTAGTTATCACAGACAATTATCTTACCACAATGTGTATGAAAACTCTCTGAAAACTTCAGAGCTGCTACGTATAGCTGAAGTTTCACTTAAATATCACAGTAATAACATTATTTTTCTAATAATACAGAAAGCTGGTGTGTAACTCTACCCAGTTTCTTAGACTATCTCATTTCTACCTGTCAAAATAAAGAAGTCTTCTAGCCTGTTGTTAGGACTTGACTTTGTAAGGGGCCAGGGGCACCACGAACTTATTGTTATTTCACTCGCAGTGCATCTTTTTAGAGGATTCGGTAGATGAAAAACGCATCTGACTGCTAACTCTGACTTGCTTCCAAACATCCACATGTTTAAAGGTCCCCTCTACTGCCATTAATTGTTTGCAACAAAATAAAATACATAGTCAAAAACATTTTTTCCCCGATACAACATACACTTAAATAAATGTCAGTCATCTCTTTAATTACAGAAAGGCCCACTTTGCTTCTCCCCCACAACTAGAAGCCCACTGTCTGATTTCAGTGGAACCAGATGATGCCTTCTGCTGTCTGATTAAGACATCTAAATTTAGCTGTCTGTGCATTCAGTGTCTACATCTGTTGTGAGAGTCACTTGCCTACCATAGGTGTGCCTAGTGCCATTTTAGTGACGGGGGTATTCCTTCCCCACCTCTTGTTCCGGACAGATGGAGCCCTCCTGTAAATTTTGTGTCATATCTGGCAGCCCTGGCAGATTAACTGCCAGGTTATGTCCCAGACTGGATTACCTAGAGCTCCACAGACTACAGCAGATTTTTAGACATCTGGCTCACACGTAGACACCCACACTTAAGTGTCTATTTTTGAACTGAATCCCATGCTCTGTAAAATAAAGTGTAATGTCCATTGTTTGTAAATGTGTTTTAATAAGAAGCAGATGTACTGTACAAGTATCATGTCTTCAGCCTGGTACATCTTAAAACCAAGACTTCACTTTCAGTAAGACAGTTCCTGTAACTGAATTGGGGAACGCTACCCCTATAAAATTGTTGTTAAATCTGTGTTAAATATAAAGATTCCATTGATAATTTGATGAGTATTTAATATTGGCATTTATAAAGAGAACTGAATTTTTAAAATATTGTGAATTGCAAATATTTTTTAAAAATTAAACAAAATCAAAATAATTTCAATATAGCATTCATTTGGAAAGAAGACAAACTACAGATTCATTTTTTATAGAAACTATTGCCTTCACAGAATCAAAACAGAAATGAACCATTTAGTTGATATTCTTGTTTTTGAGAAGTTCAGCTGAACCAACAAGTGTGATTTATGACATATCATTAGTCAGGTAGTACGAGAACTGCAGACCAAGATTCTTCTCTATTACTACTATGCGATTATGTATAAAAGGTAGCTACACAAACTAAGTTCTCCCAACAGGTCACACGGTTCATCTCAATTCCTCCTGCAATTTAAACTAAATGGATATTACTCTTCCCTTTCAAATACAAAGTGCTTCATAGGATTTGGTATGCATGTAATATGCTACAAAGGCTGTTAAATAAGATCATATTCACATTTTTATAATGGAAAGCTGTTCTCTCTCTCTCTCTTTGTGTATATACATATATACACACATACATACATATATATATAATATATATATAATATATATAAAATGTATGATTGTTTCTAGTAAGTGAATGGATCATGAATTTCTGCTGTGTCTCATTGTGGCTCTGGGAATACTGGAACGAACACTCATAAGTTAGGTGCTTCAGAGAAAGGTGCTACCTTAACAGACACATCTCTCCTAAGCTTTTATCCCCAGATCTGACATTTGTTATATGTCTAATCATGTACTTGCTTTACTGTCATCATTTTATGTTTAGATATAGTCCTGAATACGTAGCATACTGTTAGAATCAGTGTGAGAAAATGGATATGAAAGAAAATATGAATTCTCATGGGAGAACAGACACTGAGTGACAGGAGTACAGAAATAACTGAAAAGCCTGTATTCAGTACCCTCTTTAGTACCCATTTCTCCTCATATGTAGTACAATCAACCTGTAAAGCCTTCCAGTGACCATTGCCTGCGCATTCACTGGGGAATCTAGTGTAAAACCAGGTTTAAATGTTGCAGCTGTCTAATTAATTTTGTCTGGTTTAAATAACTAATTGTGTGAACATTATCTGAACTCTTGCTCAAATGCATTTATTGCTTGAAAATAATCCACTAATTCTCTTCTGTATCTCTTCCCACCAAGCTCTTCTTTATTATTGTTTAGTTGGATTTCCAGTTTTCAGCTTTAAAAGATCTTCATAGGAAACTGAGATACCAGTGTTCACATTGTGTTAATGATCATGTCATGCTTTGTTCATTAAATGTCTTAAATGTTTTTAGTATCAGGTAGACACAAAGTTTGTACAATTTTTCTAAGGATTTGGGGCAAGATAGGCTATGAAAATCCTATTTCAAACTCATTTTTTTAAAAAAGGAAGTAGAGATTTACATAGATGGAATTATCAGCTCTTCTTTCATACTCATTTTGTCCCCAAATGTAAGAGACATCTCTGTTTACTGGTAAAGGTATTAATAAGGCATCAGTAGAAATTGTTTCCATATTTCACCCAATAGAGATCCTAATTACCCAAAGGTTTGGAGCAAAGTTGAAGAGCATTCTCAGTAGAAAGCCCATGTGTATCTGGAATTATCTTGCAGAAATATAATTAAGTACATGACTGATTACATTGAGAAAGATCTACAATTTGCACCTGGTTACCTAGGCTCTACCTATTAATTCAATTTCTGCTTCATAACAGAAAAGTAAAGATGCAAACAGCAAGGAAGAACTACATATGTTTCAAAAAAATTCAGATCACGTCAGAAGTCTGATGTACAGCACTGCAATAGAATTCTTATTACCTAAGTAGTGCTGAGTACTAATGGCTATAGCTATTTTTCTTTCAATCTCAAAATAACAAGGCAATGCTCTAAAGGCCTGGTCCCATCTCCAGTGAAGTGAACAGAATATTTGGATTTAATTAGATGATGAATGGGAAGGACTGGATGAATGGAATGCATCTCAGTCGGCCTGACTGTCCAAAAGGGCTGCTTTTTCATTTAACAAACACTAGTGCAAATAATAGATTATTCAATTTAATGTAACTATACCATTTGAGCCCAAGTATTTAGGACATTATGAAACAGCGTACTAAAACAGTGGTTTTACTTTGGGGGTGATAAAATGCAGCTACTTCACAGAAGAAAGGGATGATTCAAAACATCTAATTCATGATTTACAAAAAGGAGGTACTAGCATCTTACCTGCAGATTCTATTTTTAAGAAGTTACTTTAAGAAAGTAATTTTTTCTTAATACTAGAAAAAATACATGAGAAGTATCTATTTGATGTTATCATACATAATTTTGAATTATAGTGATTTTGTTTTACCAGGATTACTTGGTAGTACTTTAAGGCTGCCTGTGGATGTTTTCAGTTTATGCCTTAAGGCTGAATAAAATGACACCAGTAAATGCACATAACCCAAAATAGCTTTCATGCAGTTCTCTTACTTTTCTATTTTTTTTAAGAAGCGTAAGAAGCACACGTCAGACAGCATTCTCCAAACAGTGGAGTTTCATAACATGATGGGGGTGGTAAAGTGACCAGCAAACTCCATTACGTGTATTATCAGACCTAAGACTGGCCTTCTCTAGGGTGTAAAATTCCTTTCCACATATGTGTATACTTATGTTATAATACAGCTGTGTGTCATTGTGCCTCCTTTCAAACACCAGAGAAGATGAGAACAGACTGCAAACTACCTTACAGGAAAAGAAATCTCTCTTCTAAGTTCACTGTAGCTATCTGCCACCACAGTCTATCATGACACACTGCAATTAAAAGGGAAGAGACAAACCTGTATTTCAGGGTCAGCCATAATCTTTCCTCCATCACTTAGTTTTAAAATGTCATTGTTAACATATATATTTATTTTATGTATGTTTAATCTAATTTTATGGTTATATGAAAATTCAAGTTCTTAAATTTCTTACAGTGTCTAACATATTTGTTGTTTCAATGCTTTTTCATGTCCAATATAAAAATTGGGGACCTGTCACTAGCTCTTGGGTTTTGGTTTGTGCCCTGTAGAAGAATGGAATAAATCAGGAATCAGAAAGTTATATTAATCTGACAACTACCTTAAACAAGCCTTTTTCAGCAGCTTACTCAGAATGTAATTAATCTTTTTTTTGTGACAGTTTTAAGAAAAGTGATGGGGAACACGTGGGACAGAATGTTAGAGAAATTGCACCTCAAAAGGGGAGAAAGTGTTTCATGTTACCTCCTGGTTAGCAGCAGCTAGTTCTTCTTCCAGTGCAGAGACTCTTTCTAAAGAAACCCTCAGTCGTTCCCTTACCTAGAAGAAAAATCAAAATATGTGCAGTAACGTAATTTCTATTAGTCTTTAAAATTTATATATCTGCCATATGCACTACAGTACAAGCTGCTGGTCTGTTTGCAGGCATGCAAGGTGTGTCCATTCATGAGACATACTGTCTAGTAAAGGCTTAAACCTAACTATAAGAAGAATTAATCCACAAAAATAGGTGTCAACCTATAAAAGCCATACTGCTGTTCCATAGTTTGCCTATAATTCTAGGCGATGCACAGCAAGTGCAAGTATCCTAAAACCACATTCTGCAATAAAAGTAAAACGTTATTCACAAGCATCTTTTTACAAAGAATATGGAAAAAATGTCTGAAAATATGTTAAGTCCACATCATGGAAGATAACTACTCTGCTCATATGAATTGAATTCACCAAATTCATTGAAAAAATAACCTGCACCATTGCCTTCAGCCATACGTATTAAAGATTCTTCATAACATCATGCAGTTTGTTTTGTTTTTGCCAAAAGACATAAACAAGTTATATTCTCATAACCAGAAGAGTGCTGTGTTTGTACCAGTTTCATAGATGACTTATTCTGTTCTAAGAAAGTCTGTGAGGTACTCTCTAAAAGAACTATGGTTTAATACCTCTGAAGACATATTCACTCTTTTGAGCATCCCAGCTCAGAGTCAGCTCATGTAACCTTAGATAACCTAAGTTAACAGCACAGTCACCAGGCTCCCAATAAAATCCAACAGCAAATCAGACCTAAAGTGAGCTTCACTGCTGTGTGGAGGGGTCTATCTCTCTCTTCTGACTATACAGGGATCCTATGGCAACTCTTCTTCTGCCCTACACAGCTTCATTAGGCACCTCAAATAAAATGAACTATAACCTGGCTAATAACTAACACTTAGAGGATATATTTCTATTCCTACACCAACTATACTGCAGTAGTGCTGTTCCAGTTGATGATCTAAGGGTGTTTAAGGCTATTAGCAATGTTTGTAGAGAAAGTTAACATATTCTATTAGATCAACCGATGTAGCTGGAAAACAAAAGAAAACAAAAATCAAGCTTTCATGTACAAAGAAGCATTGTACGTTCTTCAAGTATGTACAATTGTTTTCAGACCCTTGACAAATACAGAAGACCCCTGAAAAGATGTGTATGCCCTAAAACCTTTATACATTTTCCAGTGATACCTCTTGGTCCTATAAATTATATTACCTTTCCTTATATACTTTATTTTCCATTAATCATGAAGAAGTGAAATTTTGCAAGTACCTTGTGACAAATATTCCCTACATCCCAAGAATGGCTTACACTTTAATAGATGCAAATTACTTATTAACAAAACCATAACATAACATGTACACAAATTTTATCCTAATTAAGTTTTGAGAGAACTAAATCTAAACAGCAAATACATTTGCAGGAAATAAACACTACTAATAAATGCAAATCTAGTGTGTATTTTAAATTAATTATTGCTTATGCAGTACTTCGAGTTTTAGATCACGTTTACATACTTAAGGTTTACTAAAAGAAACAAAAATTAAAAATGTATTTTATGTCTTCATTAAATTATTTAAATGCCCTCAAGTATCTTTAGTATATCCTCAACAAGGTTGCTAACCTCAAGAGAGCAGAAATCATGAGGGAGAGGCCCTCAAAGGAACAAAACAAAAATGAGTTGAAGAGTCTTAAGATAGAAAAAACAGTATTAAGACTTCCCCAAGATTAAAAAAATCCTTAATTTTTAGTTTAACTTTTGATTTATTAATTTCCCTTTATTCCTTCACCACTACGAGACTGAAAAAAATCAACTGTTAATGTACCCACAGATGCATGTGAAGCCTAAATGGACATTTCCTATAGGGTACCAACATGTAACCAATAGCTGAGCTGCAGTTACTGACTGTGCCTGCTCCTCACCTGATGCAAATGAATAGTTTACACCATCCTGAAGTTTGACAGTGACTGCTCTTCCTCTCTGACAACTGTGAGAGTGAAAGTCACTACATATTTTGAAGACTGTCTAAATTGTTTCCCCACACCAGAACAACAGAGTGCAGTTAGAATACATGATGGAACCCAAAATGTGCCACATAAATCACAGATTTCTGTAAAAACCTTTAATCATAAGCCTCACTTTTCAAAATCAGCTACATGATAAAAATCAGATACTAATAGAGCTTCAGCTTTACAATAGTGCAGAAGTTATCATTACCATCATTTTATGTAAGTTTTTAGTAGGCAATTCTAACACACAAAATACTTAGAAGTAATTTGAAAAGTTCTAATTTCTAATTCTAATTTCTTCACAATCCCCATCAAATTATATTTTTCATAAAAATATTTCATACAAAAGATATAATGAATTAATTATTCTACCTATAGTTGAAAAATTGTAATTGTTTAAATAGCTGAGAAAGTATTTCTTGCTTTAATTGCCTTTCCTTTTTCCTGCTTTGTATATGAAGGCTAGCAGCATTTCTCCAGTTCTCTCAACATCCAAGGGCTGCTTGCTAACCTTTTTCATTCTCCAGGCAGATGAAAAGTCCTAGGCAGTGTGATTCACTACATAGCACTCACATCTTTACTCATCCTCTACTCCCCCCATGCTCATTGCCTTCCCAGAGTTTTCCCCGATTCCTCCGTAGATCTTGAAACTACCCTTCTGCATCTTGCTTTTCCCCGATTCCTCTGTAGATCCTAAAACTACCCTTCTGTATCTTGCTTCTCTTCCCACCACCACTTCTGCTTTTCACTAGCTCTCCACTGTTACTTAAAGTCCACATCCTACCAGTGAGGAGTGTAGTCCTGTCTCAAGAAACCTGATTTCAGTCTCTCTGAACACAGTGGGAGCTGGCGACAGCAATTGTTTAATAGAAATCTCAATTTACTTTTAAGAAATACATAGAAAAATGGCAGTTGTATTTCTGGCTTCAGTCCTCTAGGCTGTAAGCAGAGCTGAGAGACAAACTGATTGAGGAAAAATTCACAAGATGGAAGTCTCAAATAGCTGAAACTGAATGCAGGGGTGAGTTGGTAAATTTATTTAAATTTTCATAAAGTTTCCTGCGACCTCTACATATGCAAACAAAGTGTTTTATAAATGAGAATGCACATTATAAAACCAGGTTTTAAACAGTCTAACACTTGCATCACTTTGAATAGTGAATTTGCAAACCAGCTGGGCAACATTAGTGGGGAAGTCACAGCTCCACTGGGAACTGGATGCACAAAAAATATTGTTAAACTTTATACACTGTGGCACTGTAGAACTGAATCCGAGCGGGTTTTATATGGACATTTTAAAGCCTGAAGACAACACTCCTCAGAAATAATAGGCAGTTGTTTCAAGGAAAATTTAGGAGGGACATATGTTTTACATGACACTAGAAAAATGGGATTAACATCATCATTCCGAATATCAAGCTATTATAGTCAAATCCTCATGTTCAGATGGAAGCGTCTGTGTTTCAGTTTGTGCCCGTTGCCTCGTGTCCTGTCGCTCGGCACCACTGAAAAGAGTCTGGTCCCATCCTCTCAACACCCTCCCTTCAGATACTTGTACACGTTGATAAGATCTCCTCTCAGCCTTCTCTTCTCCAGGCTAAACAGGCCCAGCTCTCTCAGCCTTTCCTCATAAGAGAGATGCTCCAGTCCCGTAATCATCTTTGCAGCCCTTCGCTGGACTTGCTCCAGTAGTGCCACATCCCTCTTGTACTGGGGAGCCCAGAACTGGACGCAGTACTCCAGATGTGGCCTCACCAGGGCTGAGTAGAGGGGGAGGATCACCTCCCTCGACCTGCTGGCAACACTCTTCCTGATGCAGCCCAGGATACCATTGGCCTTCTTCGCCACAAGGGCACATTGCTGCCTCATGCTTAACTTGGTGTCCACCAGCACTCCCAGGTCCTTCTCCGCAGAGCTGCTTTCCAGCAGGTCAACCCCCAACCCGTACTGGTGCAGGGGGTTAGTCCTCCCCAGGTGCAGGAGCCTGCACTTGCCTTTGTTGAACTTCATGAGGTTCCTCTCTTTTTTTTTCCTTAACAAATCCAAGTTTTCATTCTTGGCCTATTGTCAGTAATAACACAGAGCAGTATCAGTGCAAAACAGGGTGACTGTTAGAAATTTCCCCTTCCCTTCCCTTCAGATTCTTCCTCTGTATGTACACAGTTAATGCATTGCCTTTTTTTTTACAACTACCTATCCCAAAGTTGCAGTCTGATGGCCCTTTTATCCTCAGCATTTCAGGTTTGCAAAAAGAACAGAGAGCAACTCTGCCTTGGCACAGAAGTCTTTTCTTTTGACCCTTTATGTCAGCAGTGAACAGCTAATTCAGGTTCACGTTCACCATGGTGATGCTGGAAGTGTCGCAACTAATACCTCCTGTTCAACCACCTTACGTTGTGGTTGTTGAAGGTGGGGGACATCTCTGATGCTCTGATGCTACCAGTGAAAGAGAGAAAAAGTGCTACATTGGTGCTTTTATTTGAAGGACAATTCTGCTCTGGTTTATAGCCCAGAGATCATATTGCTGTCTTATTGTAAATAGCATACATATTGAAATGGTAACTTTATTTCTTAAGTTAAGGTAAATTTCTTTCTTAGTCTTCAAGTGATTTCAAAACAGACTTGAGGAAGGACACAGAAGCTGAATAAAAATTTCGGGTTTGGTCATTCACATTCAACAAAAGAATACAGACTGCAAACGGCATACTGAGGTATGCAGTATATACACTTTGAAGAAAGATTTTACTGTGAGCTACATTTACCAGACAGTAATTGCATTAATGCTTGCCTGAGCCTTGTAAGTCATAATAAATAACCTTTGAATCTAAATATGGGACGACAGCCAAAGGCTCTGTAAAGTCCTAAACAAATGTACTGCAATAAATTTTGTATCGGATTCCCTCTTCAAATTTATGTTAAAGTAAACAAAACAAAGGGAACTATCCTGATTTCTGACAGGCAGGAAAGACTGTTTTTCCAGGATCACTCTCTTGTTAAGAGACAAAGGAGCAGGTACAACTGCAAAATTTTCTTATCCAATCATTCTATTTTTCATATGATGAATATAGATAAATGATTAATATTTTACATTGCTTTCTCCTTTCTGGAATTCAAAGACAGTGAATGAGTAAATATAGTTCATAGAAGTAACCACAATCTTAGTGAGACAGTGTTTATCACTTCAGAATGATGTGCTACCTAAATTTCATATGGTACTTCAACAATATATTTCTGGGGCTTTACTAAATAAAGTTTCATGAAGTCAAGGACAAATAATCAGATGTCATCTGATCTACCAGAACATGGTGTAACTTGCATTTTTAAAGGACGGATTTCTGTTATGTTGACACAGATACAGCAAAAAAGGTTTGCTCTCTCCTTGTTACTTGGTGTATCCAACACGTGCCCAGGTGAACGGATATTCCATTGGCTTTTAAATGCATCCATATTGTCTTGAAATGTCACACAGTTGATCTCATGTTAGCAGTGCTGTCAGTGCAAGATATCACCCATCTTTCCCTGTCTCCTAGCAACTGCATCTCACTTTTTTCTCTGCTGTCAAATTCTTTATTCTTTCTCTCCAGATACTCAGCCCACAAAGAGCTTTCAAAAATACTTGTACATGCCAGAATTGAAGCACTTTTTCATGAATAGTCTAGTGAATAAAAGCTCTCTTAGCTACCTGCTTATGAATAAAAATGATAGTGATAATGTCAACATGAATTAGTTGTTTTTATTTGCGAGAATAGTCAGATAGACTTTTCTGCCATGAATTAATTTTAAGAGAACCAGCATTTTTGAATCTCAGCTAGGATGATAAAACTTGGTAGCTGCTTTTCTCTGTGAAGATCAGCTGGACTATTTTCCTTAACAAATCTCCAAAAGAGGGTTTGGAGGAGAAGTTGCTTAAAATGGTTTCTTTTTTTTAAATGCCCCTTTTAAAAGTTGAATGAAAAGTTTAAGTTAAGGTAGAAAAAAAGGTTGCAGGAAAAGAAACATGTTCAGACAGATGTTAGAAGGCAAGTAAAGCTACAGAATGGTTTAAATAAAATGACCATTTTTCCAGTTTTTCTGCTTCCTGAATTGCATAGAAGGAAAGTGTTCTTCCTCGCCTATTCTATGCTAAGTGTCTAACTGAACCATGAAGTTAATTTGAGCTTCTATTTTATATTCAGTACTGATGATGTCTAGTAAACCAATTCTTCATTTGCTATCCATATATATCCCAAAATACCCTATAGTGCTGTCTTACATTATTTGTACATCTTTTACTGCATGAAATAAAACAAAACAGCTACATATCAGCTACTTAGCAGCCATAACAGAAGTCTTTGAGTCCTCAAATATTAAGGTGGTCAGGGGTGATTAACTGGTGAGAAATTATATAAAATATATTTTATTAACTAGATTGGCTATTCTAGGACTTTTTCTATGGCTTCCTATGCTAACTGAGGATATTTTATACCTTAGAGCACCAAGAAAATCTAGAACTGGCAGCAGAATTGCCAATGATGTCCTGTGTTTTCAGATTTCTAAAAGTTAAAGATTTACAAATTTTAGCAGAATTAGATATATAAAGATGTTCAAAAACGTGTACAGTTTCTGTCAAATAAAATTTCTAAACAGTAATATTCATTTTATGCAGTATCATTTCCGTTTGTTGTGCCACGGACTCACTTGGCCGAGGAAATATGATGAGATTACTTCCAGATACACATAAAATAGTAAATGTTTAAAAACTAAATTAACTCTTTCATTATCCCCATGTCCTAAGTGAAAATTATCACAAAATACACTGCAATTACAAAAGAACAGTCTATGAAGACTGCTGTATAATATTTTTAGGATCTCATGTGGATAATGGTAGAATAACAGCATATTCTTACTGCCCACTATTCCTTGGGATATGTATTGAGTTCAGCCAAACAGGATCTGCTTTCTAGTGTGGGAAGCTCAAGAAAACTTTTATTCTACAGGGAGTGAAGAGATCCTGAAGGAGCTGTCAGACACTGAAATAATTCTCAGCAACAGTCATGCTTTCTCTGATTAATGCAATCATGGCCATAGTTTCTGTATGCTATTCTATCTTTTGGATGAAAGCTAAAGGCAAAGTTCAGCCTTCCTGTAAGGCAATAGCCTTCTTGAAAAAAGTTAAGGCATCACTTCTGGTACTCCTGATATTGAAACAGGCCTCCCTGGAAAGAAGAATCCTAAATTGATATGTTTTACATACATCTTACATCTTGCACACCATTTTGTATTTTTCATTGCCTTTTGTTACAGTAGTGAGTATGTTTTTTTTGGAATTATTGTACTGTATACATAGTAATCCTTGAACCACCAATTAAGGTCTGTAGTACAGCCTGTTACAACACCTCAAAATGTTTTAGTATAGGAAGTGAGAACATGAAAGAAGAGACCAAAAATGAAAATTTGCATTTAGGAAGACTGTAAACATTTGCCCAGGACTTTTGTAAAGATACTAAGGCTAACATTCTTATGAAAAGATCTTGTTACACTTTTTCAAGGGTGTAATGGCTAAGTTACTGATTTCAAGTCAACATTGTCTGTGAAGAAAAAACAAAAAAGAAAAGTTTCCAACATTAATTTGCAAATGGTCAGGATACATTTTCAATACACATCTGACAGTTTTCTTTACTCTTCATCCATTAACCTACTTCCTTTTAGAGTATATTTTCTGATGGGGCAGATTTACCTTCCTGTAACATCAAAAGAAAATATATCGTGTTGCATGTGTCATATCACATATCATATCATTTGCTTCAGTGTTTACTGGTCAGGTCTGCCCTCAGGCCTTCCAGGTCCCTGAGAGTAGCAGCAGAGCCTGTGGGAGTGAAGCATTACCACAGTAGAGGAAGGTAGGACACAAGCAAATCAGACATTCACAAGTCCAAGGGAACACACTGGCTGCATCCAAGGATGCTGAGAGACTTGGTCAATGTCATAGTGAGACCCTTCTCTATCATCTTTGACAGGTCATGGAAGTCAGGGGAGGTTCCTGATGACTTGGAAAAAGCAAATGTCACATCCATCATCAAGAAAGGCAGGTAGGAGGATCCAGGGAACTGCTGGCTGCTCAGTGCTGGGAAGGTCATGGAAATTACCTTCCTCCAGAAGCCATTTCCAGACGCATAAAGGACAAGAAGGTGACTGGGAACAGCCAGCATGGATTTGCCAAAGGCAAATGGCATCTGGCTAACCTTATTGCCTTGTGTGATGAGATGATTTGCTTCATGGATAAGGGAAGAGCAGGGGGGATGTTGTTTACCTTGACTTTAGCACGGCTTTCTGCAAGATCTTCCATTTATCACTATAGAGAAATTGGTGAAATACAGATTGAATAAATAGATTATAAAGAGAGTGGAAAATTGGCTGGACTCCCAGCCCCAGAGATTTGTGAGCAGTGACACAAAGTCCAACTGCCTTCTGATTACTAGTGGTGCTGCTTAGGAGTGGATACGGAGACTGATATTGCTTTATGACTTTATTAATGATCTAGATGATGGGGTAGAGTGTACTCTCAGCAAGTTTGTGGTCTATACCAAATTGGGCAGAGTGGTCTATATGCTGGAGGCAACGCTCCTATTCTGAGTGACCTTGACAGGCTGGAGAAATGGGCTGACAGAAACCTCCTGAAGTAAACAGAGATAGAGGATGGGCTGGGGACTGACCAAGGAGAAGGCAGCTTTGCAGAAAAGATCTGGGGGATGTTGTGAACAGCAAGTTGAACATGAGTGTGCCCTTGTGGTGAAGAAGGCCAGGCACCTATGGGGCTACATTAGCAAAAGTGCAGCCAGTGGGTTGAGAGAAATGATTATTCCCCTCTGCTCAACACTTGTAAGACTGCATCTGGAGTACCGTGTCTGGTTTTGGGCTTCCCGGTACAAGAAAGACCCTGACAGACTGGAGTGAGTTCAGCAGAGGCCTACCAAGATGGTCACATGGACTAAAGCGCATGGCATCCGAGGAGAGGCTGAGAGAGCTGGCAGACTTTATTGCTGTCTACAGCCACCTGATGGGAGGGTGTGGAGTAGATGGAGCCAGATTTTTTTTGGAGATACACAGTGGTAGGACAAGAGGGAACAGCTGCAAGTCTCAAGAAGGAAAATTCCAACTAGGTATTAAGAAAGAAAAATTACAATGAAGATAGGCAAACACCGGACTAAGTTTTCTCCCTGGGGATATTCAGAACTTGACTGGACAGGGTCCTGAACAATCTGAAATAGTTCGCCCTGCTTTGAGCAGGAGGTTGGGCCAGATGTCCTCCAAGAGGCCCAACCTACATTATTCTACTATTCTCTGAATAACTTCAACTGGTTTTGATAGGCGGAATCATATCTTATTTCTGAAGGCAATGAAACACATCTAAAATATATGCTGTACAATTTTTCTGTCAAAGAAAGTACAGAACAGATGACTCATATACCATAAAAGTTTATTTGCACATTTGGGTGTCTGCAGTCCTTCTTACTTCCATCATTTTTGAGTAAAAATCCCGATAATGCTGACAATATGTGGTATAATGTGGTAGCATTATATCATCAGGTATCCAGATGGTATATAAAACATCTTGGCTCCAGTCTTTCTATTGAGAAATATTATAACATGAACATATAATTTTATACATGATTTGTACCTGAAAATAATGGGCCCTAGTTTAAAACAAATTAGTTTAAAAATATTTAGTAAACTGTTTCCTCAATTACCCTTGGAATGTTTTATAATGAAAGTATGAGTTAAGTTAAAATTATACAAATCTACTAAAATGATGGCACACGGCTAATTTTTCTACACTGATAATTATTGTTACCACTGGGACAGAGACCCTGTACACACATTTGATGTATACCTGTGTTATGCCAAAATTTTTAAATGAGCTGATTACTGATTCTAATCTGTTATGTAAAAAAATAGAAAATATAATTTTCAGAAACGTAGGTGGAAATATTATATTTAACTCCAACCTGATTCTGTATGGTAATCTTCAACCTGAGATGTAAAATAAACTGCATAGTAGAATAAAACCTTTGCAAAAGAAGATATCTAAAAAGCACATTACTGCTTAGTAATCAGAATCTATTTAAAGATTCGTTCTCATGATTTCTTATATTTATCCAACAAACTGTCAAAAAGTATAAAGCATGAGAGCCCCTACTCTTTATAGTTTTATCAGTCTTTAAAATGTTGAATAAAAGATCAAGGCTCAAACCATAAACCCTATTAATCCTCATAAGATATTTTTAATAATACAGGATTAGTCATAATGGCAGCCAAAACCTTATAAAACCAAACTGTTAACAGCAGCTAAAAGCCACTGTATTCCTTTTCTAAACTTCCTTTAAGTGTGCTTTCATGATGCATAACTGAATAGAACATATTCACTTATACCTATTCGCAAAATATAAGTTCAAACTTGGCATTTCTTAAAGTTATTTAAATTCATTTAACCTTGAACCTGATAGTTAAATCCTGTATAAGTTATAATCTATAGTGTTCCTCAACTTTATTAGCAATGAAAAATGAATACTATTATATAACTGCAACTGCTCTATTCATAAAGCTGCTTTTTTTAATAACAGCTCCTTAAATATAGTCAACTTTCTGAGTATATTTCTGAAAAAGAAAAAGTTAAATGTATTACCATGAGACCACTGAACTGGTTCTATAAAGCGCAGGTCAACTGTGTAGTGCACAGCTCCCAATGCTGTGGTGCACAAGATGTCTCTCCTGCTTACCCAACCATATGAGACCCAGACACAATTCAGCTGCAGTGCTGAGCCCAAGCAAATGAGCCAAGACAGACCCCACAAGGAACTAGGCATGTTGCTGGTGAGCAGTGATTCTCAGGTGCTCCCCATGTGTAGTTTCGAAGCACTTTCCAATTCAGATACAGTATCTTTTGAGTATACTGTTTCTAGACTTAAATGGCTTTCTGAATTCATATAAGGCAATGCTCAAGGTGATTCCTCATAGTCATACTGAGTTATATTCACACTAAATAGTTTTTCCAGCACTGGACACATGGGGAATGCAGTGCAAAGATCCCCTCAATCGGCATAACCAGACTCAGTTAACATCATCAGTGTTTCTCATCTTGGTTCTGCAAGCCTTCCATTACTTCTGATAATGAAAGATTTTACTCATTTTAGGTTACTATACTCTTACAGGAAATGATGCGCTTATGTAGTAAATGCTGAAAAATGTCTGAAACTTAGGAGGTTTTCCTCTAATAACAATATTTCTATAAGTTGTAAAAATTTTGAAGAGGCAAGTTCTTCTATGTAGTTGGGAATGCTATCTCATTCTGCCTTTTTACTCTCAGTTTGTGGATAAGATATTGAAATTTGAGATACCTATATTTTCTCAGCAATAACTTACTTAAAAAAACATACAGCAGAGATAATAAACCCTATGGTGTCATGTTTACTTAGTGTTAAATAAGAGGAGTATGTCTGGTAGGGGTGAGACTCGCATGAAATTGTTTTACAACAGTCAATACTATTGACTACAAATGATAGCTATAGTGACATGAAGTGTATTAGAGCTATTGGTCATGCTTTCTTAAGGATGTCTTTGGATGTGTATAATTGCTGTAAGTACAGGACATATTCCAAAAAGGAAATTAACAATACTATTGCTCTGTCGCATCGCGAGGCACAATAAAACAAATGTAAGAGTGTATTTGGTAAGCTTTTTTCCATACTGTACCTTTTCATCCAAAGCCTTGTGATGCTCAAACAGAGATTTCAGGGCTTTGAGGACCTCAACTTCACTGGAAACTCCTGAGGGAGACTGTGCTTGCCGTTTCACCACTGTCATCCTCAGTGACCTTTCGTGTCTTGAGACAAGGCACTCCAAATGCTCCAGTAACAGCTATTGGATTTAATATAAAAAGTTATTAATTTGTGTGCACCTAAATGCCATGGAAATTCTAACTACAAAGCGCACAGGACCAAACGGCAATGCTCTTGGCAAACTTGCTATGGGAGAGACTGCTGGAATTGCTGCCAACATTTCATGATTCTAAATCAGATGGAATAAGTAGAAAAATAGGAAATGTACTCATTGTTTCATTTAAAACTCTGCTATGAACAGTGAGAACAAAAAATCACTCGGCACAGAGTCACTATTTAACTAAATTAAATACATATTTACAATATTATTTGTCATAGTAATTGATTAGCATTAACAGCCAAATAACAAACAAAACCAGTCTAAAACATTATGTAAAAATGCTGAAGTAGTTTATAATTTATTCAGCCTAACTGTAATATATTTTTTATTTATACTGGAAGTCACTTAACATTGGATGTAAAAATAAACAGAAAATTTCATTAAAATTTTAAGACAGTATTTATTCTAAATGCCCTGGCTAATGGTGTTTGTCACTAGCATGTTCTCTAATGTCTCTGTTGTATTACAACATGATGGAAGACAAAAAGGTCCATAAGCAGCATTTTTTAGGCAATTGTAAGTAACATTTTATATATGATAATTATTTTGCATTATTACTGTAAGTAGCTTAAGGAAATACTGAAATAATATCTTAGAAAATATACCATTTATCTATACTTTTATATGACCATCATTGCTGTTCTTAGTGTCTGAACACACATGAGCACTGGTTAGCTGTAAGGCTAAAACAGGGTAGCTAAATTCATAGTGCATGATAAATGTATTGTAATTACAACACACAATTATATCTAAATCACTGAACCGGAAATTTGAAGGTTACATAGATAATTATTTATCATTGCTTCTTTGATATGGTTCTTAATATAGATACTATTAGAAAAGAGATATATTTATCTTTAATGCATAGTTATTCTCAGCCACATAATGATCTTTGTTGTTACATGAATTAAAAGACATGGAAGAGCAAAACCAGACTGTAATCACATTGTAATTGTAATATATAGCTATTAAACTAGGAATGACTTGGGTTTAATGTTATCTATGCTTCAGTCATGGTTCCTGTATCTGGATTTGCACCTGGTTAATAGTTTACAATAATTCCATTATTCAGAAAAAAATAGTGAACACATATGCAAACAATGTTAATACATTAAGAATTGTAATGACCCCATGCAGCTGAAGAAAGGAGGAATGTATTTTTGTCATTTTTGAATTCAAGTGATGGACCAAATTTATCAAGAGCAAATGAGCATGAAGACACATGAACTTTGTCTTCTGATCCCTGTATGGCTGAAGGCAGATGTTGAAGGATTTTTAATAATTTGAGGCAGTCTGAAGCAATAGGCAGGTGTGAAGCGGCCTGTTCATGATAGAAGCATCACGAACCTGATACTGGAATGTGGTAAGCTTGTGCTTCAGGTTAGATCGGAACAGCCTCTAAATATTTACGGAGTATTTCTGTTCACATCAGCACTTAAAGCACATATCAGCACCGTTAAGTGCTACCAGGAATTTCTGAATTAGGGTCTACATTCATATATCTTCATGTCTTTTCCTAGGCCATGGAGATTACTGGAGGAAAGAAAGTTCTAGTTGATTTCTAATGCTATGTCTGTCCCCTCCCTCCTGAAGGACTGTGCTACTGCAACATTTCCTTCTGCCAGCAGCCAGGCTCTGCCCCACTTTGGAGCCCCAGGGTAGCCAGACTGTGACTCGAACCCCAGGCCGTGGACCTACATTTTGCAACTGTCGTTCCTACTTGGTGGCTGCTCCTGTCAGAGTCTGACTCATCTGTCTATGCAGTAACTTTTCAATGCATCACACCTATTTCAGAAACAGTCCAAACCTAGTCAAAATGCTATTAATTACTTGGAAAATTGGGGGGAAAAAAAGGAAAATGTTGAACCACTGTTAACTATTAGCATGGTCATACCTTCTACCTTCTGCAAATCTGTGACTGTCTGCAGCTCACACTGACACTCATTAAAACAGTCCAGAATAACAAAATCTTGGTAACTAATTTTTGCCCCACCACTGGGCAAATTTATATTTGATACCCTGCCACCTTTGACAGCTTATCTTCCCAACACTGTGATGATAGGAAAGGAAAATCCTGAGACCCTGTATATGAGTTCTAGCTGGAAAGGAAAATGAGAAAATCTGAAAAATCAGGGAGAAAAAGGATGGCAATACGAAATTCCTGACGTGGAAAAAACTTTCAGGGCAGAAGGAATTACACAGAACCTATAGAACAGAGAAAAATAAGGAACACAGGAAAAAACAAAGTACATCCAGCACCTTGTTTTGAGTTGGGGTAGACAAAAGATCTTCACAGTGAATTGGAAAACAGCATGGACAGAAGAAAGATAAGAATCTTCTTATGAGAAGGAAGAATGGAGACTGAAAAGAGTGGTGGAGAAAAAACTTTTGTTAAATAAGGTTTCCAAGTACAAGAAGACAGTAGAGTGGTGGGAACTCAGCATTTCTAATGGGGTGAATGTGGAGGAGTTTACTCTGTGGGATGAATACTACAGCACCCTAGTCCATTGTACATTAGCAGATAAAATATTTATCTTTAGCTTAAGTTACTATCATGTTAGAAATATGCATAATGTATAAAACTGAATCAAAAGAAATGTACCCATTGAATATGCACACAAAAGCAATTTTAGACCTTAATGTAAAATTACCATTTTAGAGGTGACAAAAACATATTTAAAAGTCAGCATATATTTCATAGTGGTTGTTAAATAAATCTTCAAGCATAAAACATTGAATTGCCTATATTACTGGAAAAGGAAAGATGAGCTGACATCACGGCAAAGTGTCGAGGTGCCCATGGGGAATTACTGCATTACTTGTTAACACTCCCTGCTTTTTCTTATTATTCTTATTCACCCAAGCTACTCAGATAACACATGTTCATTTTTCTGGAAATAACCCCCTGAAGACCAGAATTTTCCTTACCATCAGCCCTAAGATTGCTCAAGAAGGCACGATGACAGTTTTCTGGCTAATAGCAATGCTTTATTTTTGCCTTTGAACAAAAGTCAACTCTATTTCTTTACAAATTACAAAATAAAAAGATTAATGCTTATTGGCAAAGCCGTGTTAGCTGACCAGACCATATTACTAACCAGCTTTCCCAGCGCCACATTATTCCTCACCGTGCTGAGAGGGGGAAGAACAATCCATGCATTAGAACCCTTGACTGGGACTGAACACCGAACGTCACATCCTTGCTCCCTACTCTACAGAATTGATACTGCTATTTTACCCATCTTTACCTCAATTACAAAGGTATTAAAAAAGGGTAATAGATCTTCCCTACTTCCCTGAGAATGGCAAATGTAACTACACTTACAGAACTGTGAAGCATTCAGCTACTACAACGATGGGAGAAAGGACATAAAAATACATAAAATTGACATTGAAGATACTGCTGTGTCCAGGCAACGTTTAAGTTAAACACCTGAAGGAAATCACAATATCTGCCTTGTGAGCATGTTGAGGACTTTCTCCTCTATGAACTTCACAAATTACTACCCCAGGTATTTGTGAGAAGAACACCACAAGATGTCATATCAAAATGATATTGTAGAAATGTTAGTATTTGATTTATATTACAAAAATTTGTTAGGAACAGCTTTAGGTATTTTTGCATGTTGCAGTTAAGCACTGGCATTAGTAAACAGCGTGTGCTGCTGAGCATTTTCTGCTCCCTCACGCCATGTTAAGCCGCTACAGTCACAGAGCACTCACAGGGACCGGCAGGCTGCAGAGAAAAGAAGATCAAGATCAACAGCAACAAGCCGGACAGAATCACCCAAGCATAACGTCAGGTCATTGCTACGCTCTTCCTACTGCCAAACAAACTTGCCAATGATTTATGAAATAATCTGACAGCCAAATTTTACTTTCATGCTGAAAAAATTTTAGCATCCCCCAAATGAATTGCTGATAGTTGTATCTTAGCTAAATTGGATGAAGGTTTCCTCAGACTCTCCATGAGCATAAGGAATATTTAAAAATCAGTATTTAAAAACTGAAAATTTCTCTACTATATATTTTGTGAAGGAATGAATCATTTAAAAATGTTAATTAGAACACAATCCACATGGAAAAAAATTTAGAATATACCCAGCTTCCTCTGTTTCTCAAATCACTTCCAAAGCACTTTTGCAAGTGATTGACTTCTGTGAAATAGAAATACAAAGTAAAATTTAGCAATGTAAACTACACGTGCGTAGGATAGCAGTGTCATTTGCCAACCACTATATTATCTTCTACTATCATTACCACATGGACAGGCATTCACCTATGAAAAATGAAAAAAGTTAAAAACATTCTTTTTTAGGGATGGTGATTCAGTAGTTGAAATTAATGCAACTCATTAGAGTTTGTGTTATGACAGGACCTGGATTTTAATTAATGTAAAATATTTTATCTTTACTCTCTTTATTTGCAACAAGCTATTTTGCAAAAAAAAAAAAAAAGATCATGACAGGGTAATAAATGGAGGAAGGAAAGAATCAGGAGAGGGTGATGGAGAGAAGAGGAACAGACAGTGAAATATAGGGAAAAAAGAATATAGAAGAAAAGGGATTTGCTGAAATGAGCCAGAATTAGCTTAAGGGATTCCCTAGAGGAACAGGGCAACCCATGGAGAAGGCAATGCTCTTTCCAGGCCCAGCTTAAAACTTCCCACCAGCACAGGCAAAATTGAATTTCCCTTCAGTCTATGTTTAGAGTGCACACTGTTCAGTGAATCTCCATCTCTGGTGCAAGCAAAGATGACAGGTAAAATATAAACAGATATGAGGTTGCAGATTATCTCTAAAACCAGTCATATGCTTTTCTTCAGCACTTGCACAACACTGATGGGAGCCAATTTGCACCAATGATCAACTGGGGCAACCTTAAATAGTTAGAAGTGAGAAAAATAAAGTTGCAGCCTAACTGCAGTTCATGTCCTGTGTCTGTCTATTTGTACATGCAAAACAGAAGAGAAAGCAGTGGGAACCTAAAATCTGAATGAAAAAATATAGGTAAAGTAGAAGTAGAAAAGAAAAGGTAATCATCAGGATAATGATAGAAAGTGATAGCAATAAAGATTTTCATTAGAATAATGAATATAAATATAATAACTATTAGCTTATACGGTGTCTGAAAATACAGGTATTGAATACTATAATCTATTGTTACTGTGCTATATGACAAAAGCTCTTATTTTGAAAGAAAATACATGGGAGTACATAAAATAGAGCATAATATTGAGGCAAAAATTATGTAATTTTAACATAATTTTTAATGTAAATTACTGTTATTTACATTAGTGAAATAATGACTTTGCGTTTACAGACTTTTAGGATACAGTTATACTTATTTTCATGAGTCTGATGCTTTCAGACTATAAGAACTCCCCTCATCATGTTTAATAAAGAAAATAGAGTGCCTGATTTAGTTTCAACACCTCTTAAAACAATGTAATCAAAAGGATCCCTAAGAAAATGAGCTAAAAAAGGAGTAGAAAGTATAATTTCACAGATATTCTTAGAGTTTTGTAACAGAATAAAATGGCAATTTAATCATAAAATTGAAGGGTAAAATTATGGTCTATGAATGTTATGAGACTGCAGTGGCTAACTGAAGAAGTTTCATAGACCATTCATCAACAAATTGAGACAATAAAAGGTGAATAAAATCAAATCTAGGTTAGCCACATTCCCTTTAAGTGCTTCAGCTCCTGAGGTATTGAATAAAAGAAAGATGACGACACTGTCTTTATTACTGCTATTTTATTCAGGAACACTGGGTTTCATTTTTCCTGTTCCTAAAAATGCTTGCAGTAAAATATTTCAGAGCAGTTTAAAGTAACATTTTAAGCTATATACAAAATGTATACAGAGGTGTTTGATTTTTTGTCGTCGTGAAAAAAAATACAACCAGATCATCCATATAAGTATTTTAAAAGAATTTTTGTTTCAGTCACCAAATCAACCCCCAAATTTCCTCGTAATCTAATTGTGATTTAATAACTAAATCCTATGAACTTTCTCTACTTTTAAAGAATACAGATTGGCACAAAAATAACTTTCACTTTTAATTTAAACTGGTGTTATGTTACCATTTCCATTAAATAATATGCTAGATTGCACTGATCTAAGTTCCAGCTTCAGAAAAGATTCTATATCTTTCTACATGCTATAGGGTGATTATTCTTTTTGAAATACACTTATATCCAGAGAAATAACTGTAACAGTTCCTATAAAGATCTCTTTGCATATGTTTTCAGTCTCATGTGCAATGATTTTACAGAGGGAACCTGTTTGTCTTCCTGTCAGCAATGCTGCACCAATCAATACACACGCACATGCTCTGCATTTCTATTTTGCCTCATGTATTGACAGGTTAAGTTGCCAACTAAATTCTTCACATGAAAATTTTTCTTTTGTAATATATGAGAAAAAGCAAATTATCATAGGCAAATACATAATCAACAGGAAAAGTTCATTAAGGGCCTTCGCTTAAGATATTGGTAGGAAGGTCGAGTCAGAACTCACAGATTTAAGTTTGGAGCAAGGTTTAAACCCTAGTATTTTGACTGAGGCTTGGGAGTTTCTGGGTCCTAAAGAATGTAATTCCAGCACGTTCTCTCTCTGATATGTTTTAATGTCACGGTCTGGCGCTGCATCTTGGCATAGAGTGGGAAATCAGGAGGTGTGTGTTTCCTGTGGAAAGTGGCAAAAACTGTACCAGGTTGTTGCCAAGAAACAAAGAAACACATGGATGTGGGTCTAGAATAAAGAAAAAACTACTAGCTAGGCATAACTGAAAATGTAGAAGGTGGTTGGAAGGGGAGAGATAGTTGGGAATGTCTACTCAGAACTTGACAGACTTGCCAGTTTTACTTCTTCTTGGTGATCTTCAGATTGAAGCAGTAGATAATGCAAACAGTATCTTTATGCTGTAACCCAGGGAGATAAAAAGTTGGATTAAAAAGTATAAAAATAAGACTCTCAGAATTTAGAATGAAGTTTCTTTACTTAAAAGTAGTAGGAAGGGTTACTTTGGAAAAAAGTGGTTCTACTGAGTAGTTCTACCACATATGGCTATGCAAGAGAGTGTCTTGGGAAGGCAGGGAAGCCGTGCTAGCCTAACCAAGCTAGAGCAGGATCAAGTGTGAACACTAGTGGGATGGATGGAAAGCAGAAAGTATTAGTTGGACTCTAGATGATAGAAAAGACATTTCATTTCCTCAGTACCAAAGTATATCAGTGGTCCTCCAAATATTATTACTTTATTAGAATCTTTGTTTAAATATCAGAAAATTTTTGGGAGAGCTTTTTATGACAAAGTATTAAAGCTGTTTCATATTAGTAACTATTAGTAACTGAACATAAATCTCATTTTGCAAAAGTGCATCTTTATAGGCAATGCCTTGTCAAGGAACATTGCTGGAAGTCTCATCACTAGCATGTCATTGAGCTTGTACTCTGAACACAGCAGCCTTGTATCTTATCTGTTCATATTTCCCTATAAATAAAGTGTACAGGAACCTATAGAAGACAGCATGATTATCAGAGGGGACTCTGGCAACTGAGAGCCTGGCAAGAACATACACATGACCTGATGGGGGTATAACTTAATGCTACAGGACATGTCTCCAATTTTTTTCCCTCTCCTTCCCCACTAATGTTTGGACTAACACCACTAATATTTTCCCCTAGTGATTATTGTTGCATTCCTTCAAACTATATATTTTGTAGCCTAAATCTTTTCACCTCCAATGTCTAGCTCCTTCCGCATTCTCAAGACACACTGGTAGAATTTATTAATTTTAGCTGTGAGGACTTCCAGCAAGGTCATCACACACTATAACTTTCATTCCTTGGTATTAATTCTCCTGGAAATCTCTTAACAATTTTTCTTTTACATAACATAAGAAACATAAAAGTGGCTGATCTTTAAGTTTCTTGGTTTGCAAAGAAGATGCCTATGACAGAGCTCAATCAGACTTAGGTGATGACTTGTAGTTGACCCTTTTTTCATCTCAGTCTTTTGATAAGTGACTATCATTGACTATTAGGCTGTCTTGGATTTCTCCTACTCCAATCTGTTTATTATATCTGATCCACAGTAGGTATCAGTATGCTGCAGTTTTAATATACCAACCTGGCCTTGGTATTCAGTGGGCTTAGTATTGAAATGAACAAAGCATTGTGCTAGATAGAGTTATATGCGTATTTATGAAGAACTTACAAAAAGTGAGATGACATTATAAATTTAGTATATATGGTGTTTTTTTTATATAAAGAAAGGCAAATGGAGATATGTCCTGTTTACCTTAGTTCAGTGGAGGAATGGGTTTATGTAGATTACTCAATAGATAAAATTGTCTGAGCATGTACCTTAACTGCATCTCTGTGTCTCCAAAAGTTTGCACTGGAAATAAACACAAAGTATTCTTTATTCTACATAAATGGTTTTAATTGACTTTCCTAAGTTTTCTTTAAACACTATGATAATTGGTATATATAGCAGTTACTGGTAATTTTTAAGCAGCTATAGAAAACTTCAGATTTGTAGTTGAGATGGCTTTCTAAACCTCAAGAATGCAGTGTAATCTCTAAGTGCTTCTCCACCCATTAACATTATTTTTGTAGGAAAATATGCCATTCTGGAGTGTTTAAGAATGTATAAGATTCATGGGAGAAAAAGCAGGTCTGTTCTATGTTCTGCATCACATTAATGGGGAAACATCACACTAATCATTCATTTTTATGATTATCCCTTCTTGCTCCTGCGAGCTAGCATGTAGGTAGATGAGGCAGCTTCATCTCCTTGTAGGGATCTGTATCGTATTTCCTTCTTTGGATTTCTGAAGTCTATGGTACCTTGGCTTTCTATGATGAAAGGAGAGGGAAAGACCCCCTTTCAGTTTTTCTGTCATGTACATTGTTAGATTTTCTTCAGAAAGCTAATTAGCTAACCACAGAATGATGTTATTTGAGCAACTGAAGTGCTTTGAGTTTAGGGGGAGAAGGAAAACGGGAAGAGTTACCCAGAACACTGAAAAAGGAAACATGCATATGAGAAAACACCCTTGGTGGTCAAACTCTCTGAGATCTATTCTGCATGTCCATTTCCAGCCCAACCTCTGTCTGGACTGGGCCACTCCATCTCTTTTCTCACCCCATTCCACAGCCCATAATGCCTCCTTTGTTCTCTTCCATTCCTTGATCACTTCTGCCTTCGCACCAGGCACCTCTATGTGCAATTTATTTTATTTTGAAAACTATTCTGCACACTGTCTCACAATTTTCAGAAGGTATCATCACAGGTTCTTGTTCCCAAACCGTAATAGCATCTTTTGATCAAAGTAGAACGTAGCAAATTCAAAGGTGGAATCTTGTCCTCACTCAGTTGAAAGGCAAATGACATTTACTTCAAGGATCACCATGGCTGCATCTAATTAACTAACTAACTAACTGACTAAACAGCAGACTCACTGTGATTCACCCTGCAGTCTTGATCCCACCCTCATTCAGATCATATCCAAGGCACAAGTGGAAGGTGGGTCTGTGGTACCCTGGCTTTTGACTTGATAAAAGAGGAAAATATGTGCAGGCTATTTATGCAAACCCTGGGGCGCTGGAAGACTTCATGAGCCCCTTGTTTTAGAAACCACTTAAACTGAATGTACTTATGACGTTACATACAAAATCTGCTATTTTATCTGCTAATATATCTTGCGAAAACAACTACTCACTTTCCTGCAGGAGTATGGCGTGGTAGATACATCTTAGTACTTAGATCCTTACAAGTCTGATGTACTTACTGAAAGACTGGGATTTTGTCGTCTTCTTTAATATTTATTCAAGAAGACCTAAATATATATACATAAGTGCATTCCTTCTGCTTTATGCATACATGATATCCATAAAAGGTCTTCTGTATACTTACTCTTGTGTTGTTTCTTTCAGCTTTCAGTTCTGAAATCTCCTCCTCTTTTTCAAGCAGCTGCTCCCTACATGCATTTAATTCTTTTGTCAGTGCAGCAAATTCCTAAGAAATAAAATTAAATATGAAGTTAGTCAAGACATAAGCACTAAAATAATTGAGTCTATATGCATTGTAGAGTTTTAGGGTTTAAATGCTATTTTAAAATCATCAACACAAGTTAAAATAGCAAATATAAATATCAGCATCTATCAAAACATTCAAAATTATGCATTTTTCAATGAAAACATGGGCATATCTAATGAAAAGTACCTATGAAAAACACTGACTTACATTTATAAATTAAAGAAGGTTCAAGGCTTTAACCATAAATTTTCAACCAAAAAAAAAGAGGTTTTAAGAACTGCGGTATGAAGAATAACAGAATTTGCCTATTTCACAGCAACAGAGACACCATAGTTCACATGCAAAAAGGTTCAACACAACATATCCTCTTAGCAAGTTTTCCTGCCCCTCTGTAAGGCAGCTGCAACAATATAGTATGGGAGAAAAAAGTTAAGGAATTCATAGATCAAGATCTATTTAATAAAGAAATAAAAATAAATAAATAACATGTGCTTTGTGTAAGTCAATACACTGAACTATTTTTACTTGATATTTAATTAAATAATTATTTTTAAAAAATTATTATTAAATATTATTAAATTATTAAAGTGTATCTAGTCATTATATTAAAAGGCTGTGATGATGTCACAGCAATATTTATATTTGTTATTTTGGAGAGAATTCCCTATAAAATAAGGACATAAAATGAGGCAGGATTTTAAGTTACTGCTATCTTAAGTTTTAAAGCTGCAGCTAATATGTTTTCTGAAAAACTGATCTTTCAGTAGTCAAACTTCCTATTAAAATGTCCTGATTTTACCATTGCTCTGTTACTCTTCAAAAAACACATAAAAGTTCGACTACACAAATGACAGTCAGAGATTTGCTATTCATTTCAATAAGAAAAAGGTTTCACTCCATATGTGCTTATTTTTGACAAGCATAACATGTATTAAACAGCAGTGGTTAATTTTATCCATTACAGTGAAAAGATGCTACATCTCTCATGAAAAAAGTGAGGCAAAGGATGAAAAAAGCCTTTGAAATTTCTGATCATGTCTCAGAAAAAACATATCTTGATTAAGAACACTGACACTTAACAAAGATATATATATATGTTTTTAAATACTAAGATAATTTTAGTTTGACCAAAATTGTCAGTAGCCCTTGAGAGCACCCATAAGCAGCCAGGAATAAGCTGAAGTCATTCTTAATTCCCCCAAAAAGAAAGCAGCAGTTTAAGAAAAACAAACACGTCCAGGGGTTTATCTTACCAGCCAGTAAGATGAAGCCAAAACTAAATCTACTCAGTTAAGACAAAAGCTGGCAGTGATCTCCAAAGGGCTTGGTCTCCTGCCTCCCCTCAAGTTGCTGAAAGCAGCTTTTATCCAAATTATAGTGCTGGCCAGGCCTAACACAGAAGTCTGGGTGACATGAGAACTGAGTGGAGTTAGATATAGCTCATTCTGTTTTAATCAAATTTAGAAATACTTACTGGTTTATTGTATGACTGATAATACAAAAAGCTATTCAAATTAGATTCCAAATACTATCCTTCTGGTTTGTAATTAAGTACTTTTTAACTTTTAAGCATCTGAAACTGAATTCATTTTAAGCCTCCATACAGATTGTACGGTGGTAATGAAGTGCTGTTCTGATATTCTCAGTAGATTTCATTTTAGAGATTAGCTATTGATACATGAGCCATCTAATGATGCTTTGTGCAATCCCTCCTAGTCAGTCATTTCACTTTACAGCCCAATAGTCAAGAATTTGTAAGGCCACACAGCATACTATGACATCATATTCCTTAAATTATTTTTGAAAATGATATCTAATTTTTAAAACTCTCCGCTCACTTTTTAAAAGTATTATTAAAACTTCTGCCTGTAGATCTTCTCTAGGATTCAGAAACTCACAATGAAGCAATATTATTCTGCCAGAAATTTCATTTAGAAAACTCCTGTACTTTAGGATATAAATAATGCTACATATCAAATAAAAATACTATTTTTAATAGTAACCCAATAATCTCTGGTCAGATTGGATGGGACCTTTGAAACAGGAAAACACAAGCACACATATTCTTTTTTCATATCTTCCTGAAGATAGACTTTATAGCACTACAGGGTGGAACTCTGTTGCTAATTCATGTACAGTTTACAGGAGCTTATAATGCTTTCAAAATCTCATAAAATAAACTTTCTGTATAATAAAACTAGTATTTTATTATATCATTTATTATTTTTCATTTCTCCATATAATTCTTTCAATTGGATATAAATAGACTTTTGGTGTATGCTTGGGCATCTGTGTGGGTGACAGGTGGTAAGAGGGACAACAAGTATCATCTGGTGACTTATGGTTCCAGTTACTAACTACAGTAAGGCAAAGGCAGTCTGGGAACATGCTTTTCTTGGTTTGCTAGGAAACAGAGAAAGCCATGAGTTTAGCAAATTGTATATTCCTTGCTGTGCCAAGGCAAGCTTGTTGCAGCAGTACAGTTCCTAATGCTTCAGTCAGTATAGTCTCAAATTATTAAGCAATGGAGTTTCTATTACTTTGCGGAGCTTATTCTTTGGGAGCTTATTCTTAGGGAAATTTTCTTTGATCATCAGCTTAATTTTTCCCTTGCTTAATAATAAATCATTACTCAAAATTCTGCACCCAAAGAGTCCCATACTTAGCACTGTCTGCTCAGCCTCTAAATATCTTAGGCTTATGTTTATAGCAACCATTAGTCTCCAGTTTGGCTGGGCTAAATGTATCCTGTATCTTGGACCTTTTCACACAACTCACTGACTCAGCACCTTCAAGTCTTTTAATTATTCAGTTGCTGCTGTGCTCTGAAATTTCCCCAGGTTGTTGACATATTTGCAGTACTGGCAGTCACCTCTTCATACATCTGGAGCTAAAGTGACCAAATTACTCTCTTCATCTGAAGTACTAGAGAGTGCTCAGTTGTAAAGAGACTTCTCTGGATTGAATGGTGACAAAGAAAGATTTCTTTCTTGGTGTTTATACCATAAGTCTTTATGGAGAAAGTCTCACAGTGTAACTGAATTTTCCCTAGAGCTTGACAAATGATTTTGTTGGTCATGTCTGTTTTGACGAATTAATAATGGATAAAACCTCACAACTTGCTTTTCAATTCATGCTTTCAAAAGCTACATGTAAAACTCATTTTAAATATATCCTTTCAGTCTAAGATATCCCTGAAATACAACAGTGTAATGCTCCAAAGAACATGTTTCTCCCACAGGTTAGAAGCAAAGCAAAACATACTTTTGTTTTACCCAGTTAGGTAATAACATGTGATGATAATGACCTCTGCTCTTGCAATTCCCTCCCATACATACAGGAACCAAGGGAATACTGTCATCTGGAATTACTGTTTGCAGCACAAATCTTGCATGGTCAGTCATACTTTGGGAGCCCTGAAGGTAGTATCTGTTGCATAAGTAATATGATTTGATGGGCACAACAGCACTCTTAAAGCTTATGTAGAAGTTATTTGGCTATAAAGCCAATTAAGAACTGAACAGGAATTAAAAATCTGTGAAAATTACTCAGTTGATTGCACTATTTTTATACTATACTATGACATCAGGACACTAACAAAATTTTTTCATGATAACACAAGAATGAGCAATTTTTTATCATCTGAATAAACATAATCTTGGAGCCTATCTTATCTGCTGTTTCTCTTGTTGTCTTAAGGCTTGGGTTGTAACACTGTCTGACTGAAAAATAGCTGACTCAAAATCACAGTTCTTCCTTTACCCCGTTTGTATCTATGAAGAGGTGGCAAAAGCCTTGAGAACAAACAGAACTTTATAGCCACCGCAAGGACCATGTGGCCTTACAAATCATTAAGTCCCCCTGGTGAAGCAGCCAAGATAGAGCCAGAGCACATGGGAAGGCCACAGGTAGCTGGGACAGTCAGGCTGCCAGTGCTGCCAGATGTGTTGGCAGCAGGACTGTGCAGGGGAGGGACACCACAGCTTTGCTCTCTTAAATCTTTGCCTCTAGGGGCAAGCTTAACAAATGCTTTTTTCGCTTATTGTTCCCATAAAAGGCCTCCAGAGTTTGTTTTCTATGGCCTAATGTGCAGGAAACCTATATATCTAGCCTCCAAGCTGAGGTTATACTACAGACACTATGAGATCTCATGGCTGCAACACTGCTGTTCACCATGTGAATACAGTCCAGTGCAGAGCGAGATGAACCCAAATGAAAATGCAAGCTGCCTCTCATTGTCCCCACAAAAAATAACTAGTGAAAAAAAGAGAGGAACTTTGTAAGATAAAAAAACATAAAGTTCCCTTTCAGAGACATTCTAAGATACACTTTTCTTCTCTCAGAGGAATTTAGAGTCTCCTCCACTGCAATTTCCTTCTTTGAACCACAGTTCATTTCAGAAATGAATGAATGTACATGGAGAAAGATTGGTAAGGCTTTATCTTTTTTACTGTACATTCAACACAAGCTAAGTAGAAAGATTTGCTTCCCTACAAGTTTAGACGCAAGTCATTTAACATGAGAAATAACCATCTACTACAATTCCCCAGGAGTTGTAACCTTTCATTTATTATGTTTTCATCCAATTCAATTTTGTAAAATTGTATCTTCTTTCTTTTCTTATTATTCCTTCATTGGAAATATTGCTAGAATTAAGTTTCCATGCTTTTTAAGTGACCAAGGATTTATTTCAGCAATTTTGCACCATCAATGCCCAGATATCAACGTTGTTGACTCCTATTAACAGGACAAAATACTACTAACTTCTGGATGTGGTTCACAGTTTATCTTACTATAAAAGACCAATAGAAATATTGCTTGATTCTACACAGGTTGAATGTAAGAGTTCAATTTTTGGTTTAGTGTCAATCTTGTGAAATGTTTAATGTTACACTTCTGCTCAAAATGTTTGGGATAGTAACAGTTCGTCTGCACATATGAGTTTTAGGTTGCAAAACATGTGCCCTAAAATATTGTATTGTAACAAGATCCAGGTAATAAAGAGGAAATCTTATTTGGATCTGGGGACTAAAATTTTGGTCTTTTCAAACTCAGAAAAAGTCACAGTTTCAAAGTTTTAGAATAGTCCTCAAATTGTTCTGTTGAAAATATTATTATGCACATTTGCAGTCTGATGCTGTTTGCATGGAGAGTTTCCTGTACTTCTCCGTAAATAAATAAATATAAGAAAGTTGGGTCTCGCTTTTCCCCTTTTATAGGCAGCAGGCATTTTCTTTTACCCCTTCAAGAAAGTCTGCCAATAGTAGTAAATTATGTAAAAATATAATATAATGTGGTTGTGGCCTCTAACTTGAGCAGAGTTACATTAAGTTTGACTTACACCGTGCTTTCAGATATGAAATAAGGTGCTTTTCTTCAGGTGGGATCTTACTGGCTATTATTTACTCGGTGACTGAACATGCTTCAAACTACCAAGGAATTACCCATACTGGTTTGGGTTATTTATTGCTCTGCAGGATACCTAGCATGTGGAAAGTGTGATTAAATGTGACAACGTGAGAGTTCATGAATCCAGAGAGAAAAAAAAGAGCATGAGATTTCTGTTACAAAAGCAAGAAAGCGAACTCAGCAACACAGTGGACTTGCGACCCCACACTTTTAGCATTCTTTTTTTTCTCAGAAACGTGGGCATTAACTGAAATTCTGAAATACGCAGACATTCACCCACACATCAGCATACAGTCAATACTCCTCGGAAGAGAAAAAAAAAAGGAAAAAAAAACTTTTCAGAGTCTGAAAGCCAATGTTAATTTATCTACAAACATGAATATTCCTAAAACATTGATTTAAGGGAAATTGGGAGAAGTGGAGAATTGCTACATTGGATATCCACCAAAGAGCAATCCCTTCTTTAAATACTTCATTGAATCTACATCAAATTTTGAACAAGCCTTGCAAATATTTGCTACTTCTGCAACAATTCCTTTCTGGGCAGAAGAAATCATCTCAAACTAGTCTGTGGATGGCCTCCTATTGCAAATGAATTATTTACCATCATGACCACGGTCCCAAAGAAAAACAGGTGTAATTGTTTTTTTCTGAACAAAAAGAAAATCCTCCAAATTCCCTTTCAGTACCTGAAAAAAAAAAAGATATTTTGCTTCTAGAAGATACTAGAAAAGAATAATAAGGGAGAACTAAGCATTATATTATATAAAATGTATATATCTGATTAAGGCTGTTGAACATACTGAATAAGTTTAGATATATATATTTTGGTGGCATGTGTAACCTGCTTTGTGGCATGTGTAACCTGACTTTTATATAAACGTCTTCTAATTTAAACAGCTGTATCCTTTACTTTCATGATTTTTTTAGAACAAATGTCCCAAAAGTATTCAAACTGTATTTCAAAAGTCAACAAAAAAGAAACTTTAAATGCTACCTGAGGCCCTTTGTATATTTTTCACACATGTACACAGAAAAGTATGCAAATCGCTTGTATCAACACTGGCCTAATATTAAAAAACTTGCATGTCAAAAGTATTCATCATTTGCTCTGAGGGACTACAGTGATCCTTTGATATCGCTCTTTTCAGGAGTTAGATTGCTTATCTAGCCATCACACTTTCTTCTTGCAAAATGACCCCCACTGCAGGTCCCTGGCGCACACAGAGACACACTGAAGAACGTTCAGTGGTTCCAGCAAGACTGACAGTTTTTAAGACGAGATCAACCTCAAATAGCATATTGCTATTTTGACAAGTTCACTGTATATTCCACAGTAGTCATTACTGAACAACAAAATGGTTTACCAGCTACTAGTATTTGATAATGCAAGATTTTGATCAAGGATGAAAAGAATGAAGGAGAAAGAATATATTTCAAGAGAGTGTGTAAAGGAAATAAAAGCTCTATCAAAGATACCTATCTTCTTTTGATAACTGCCAACTGTATAACTGGTTAGCACACAAGACTTTTGACTCTTCTTGCTCTCAAGGTCTCGGCGCTCACCCCCACGAAAAGCATATCATGTAATAGTCTAGGCAGCATGGAGGATGGCAGCTAAATGTATCGCATCTCCTATGTAGCCAGCAACAAGCAGTGCAGATGGTGGTGACCACTGCTTTAGCCCACAGCATACTATTTTTAGATAAAGTTAAAAGTAACAGGGAGAACAGTACTACTGTAAGAACTCAGGGTGACTCAAGTGTCAGAACTATAATACACACGTGCCATATAAATTCCTACAGATTTATGAAGCCAAAGCTAATTTTTCTAACAACACAGGTTTTATCACAATGGCTCAACTTACTGCAATGATTTTCTCGCCCGGAATAACTTCAGGAAGAAACCTGACCTACACACAGAAGACATGAGCACAAGTCTGCCATGATGAATTTCACTAGACTCTAGGGAAATAACAATATTAACTTAATTCACATGCTTTTAGAAACACTGCTAGAAGGTAGTACAGCCACAAGTAATTACTCAGGTCTAACTTTCTAATTAGCACAGAACAGCTGTACACAAACCTGTGTTCCTCATTTCATTATGGTCCAAATTAGCCTGAAAAATGGTCATGTAAAAACTTAAATTTTATACGATGTCACGTAAAAAGTGTTCTCTCATTTTTATCTCCTAAAAATTTAAAAGAAAAAAATGTGCTTTTCTTGGACTTTGTTCTTTCAAAAAGATTTCGAAACTCTAGAAACGGCTATATGCTAAATTTCAGCTAAACATCATTTAATGGGTTCAATGAGCTAAGCACATGATTTTCAGCTCACCACCTCTTTCTATGAGATGTAAACTCATCTACCATAAGCAATGAGTTTTAACTTCTGGCAGCTGAGTTATAGTCATGAAAAAGAGTTGTATGAATGAAACTCTTAATATGACCTATATTAGCTGTAGAAGGCTCCACCAGCTTCCACCACCTTCAAAAATAGGGAGAAATGTTGACACTCCTATTTTCTGACAGTCAGTTGCTCTTCAGTGGAAAACTGCTGAATGAGGTATACATCTGCTGTTCCAGCAAATTTTCCCACTGCCCTATGTTTTTAAATAAATTGCATCTGGTACCTGTTGCATACCGACCACTAAATGAAATCAATGCTTCCTGAAGAATAATACTGAATACCCACTGAAAAATAATCAGTGGGTATTGCTCTGCTAAAACAAAACTAGGCTTCACACTTACATTAGTAGTAGAACACAAACTAGAAGGACTAAGGAAAGGGACTAAGGAAAGGGACTAAGGAAAGACTAAGGAAAAAGGTATGGTATAATAGGCCACAGCCTTTTACTTTTTTATCTAAAATTTCTTATGCTCTGTGAGATTTTCAGATTATGATAGCAGATGTGAGCTTCACAAAGCTTAAAAACAAATAAATTCCACATCCCTTATTTGTCATCAGCAGTGTCTAGCTACAAAGCTTGAGGCTGCAAAGGACTTGACAGCCTCCACCTACAATAAAGTAAATGTTAAAGGTTAAAAAATACAGCCTACATTTTTAATACTTTCTTGATTATTAGGACATGGCAATTCCAATTATACCAAACTATAGAGTTATTCTCCCCAATTTAAGAACAAGAATGAAATTAAAGGCTTTTTTCCCTAAAAAGGAACAAATGGAAAATTTAAAGTTCTCTTGTTTTGTAGTTGTTTATGTTAACCAGATTGGTTCAATTTAAAATTGTTATCACAGGGAAGAACAGCATACTCTGCTACTTTGAAAATAACACTTATGCCTTAAGTGCTTTGCTCCAGACTGATGGGAATACTGATGCACAGAGGGTCTATAGCTGAATTAAGCAGCTGTTGGATTCTCACTGAAATGGGATGGGAAAAAACACCACTCATAAACATTTCTAAATATAATAAAGCAGAATTTGTAATTCAGGTGGGGGACTTTTAAACAGCTCATAATAATATAGGTAGTGTAGGATGAAAACAAAGGCTGGCTTACAATGGGTTTTAGTTATTTATATTTCAAAATATTCTAGTATACATGCTATACTGTATTTTGTAGAGGCATTACTCAGGTCAGACACCATGACAGCATACTTTTCAGAAGTGGGATGAAAAGTGTTGGTAGTTGGGGCTGTAGTGAATTTTCGTTAAAGTCACACCACTGAAGTGTGGAAGTGAATGAACTATATAATAAAGGAAAATATGCCATCAACGTTTTTTCCTTTAAGTAACAATAAATGCCTTTGTTTCACTGATATTCATATTCACGTCTTCTAAAAATACACAAACACTCTGCAGATATTGTTATTTTGTAGATATTAAAGGACTGAAAAAGTGTATTTGTTTATTTCCAAGAGATATTTTTTCACATAAGAGATATTTATAATGGTATGTCTTGGTTGATTAAATACTGTACTTCATCAAAACTGATGACAATTTACTATTCTGAAGTTAGAAATTCATCATCTATACAATAAAGAAAAGGAGCCAGATATGGTCTAAAACTACAGACTCTGACTGCTTTATAAAATAATTTTATACGGGACTGAAGACAAAGGAAAATGGGATTAATTTTATTCTAATTGATGAAAAGTGTATTTTTCCAGATGTTTCAATAATAAATATGTGAAATGGCCACAGAGCAGTATCATAAACAACGAATAAACTTCTAAATTTAACTATAAGACTACAACCTCCCATTCCCCATACAGTTTTATTTTATGCTTATCATCCTACAAATTTTTGCAAAATTAAAATAAACAGAGAATTATAAATGAAATCTCTCACAAATTATTGAAGCACTTTATAGACTGTACAATGGCTTCAACCCATATGCATGTACATACAACTCTCATTATAAGGCAGATTGAGGTCAGTACATGGCCCTGAGAAATAACCTAAAATAAATCCTGACACAGAGGATATATGAAGGGTGACTGTAAGATGCAAAACATACTCACCAGTAAACAGAATAGCCTTTGTCTTATAATGTTGGTAAGGAATGTACAGCTTATTTTGGTGTCAATTCCCATTTACAAGTCTGTGATTTTTAGCATGCCTGACTCTCTCTTCAAACTTTCCACTTCTCTAGCTTCGCCTTCTTTCTTTGTGCAGCATCTTTTCGTTTTCTTTCATGCAAACTTGACAAAATACAGCACGACCGTTCCTTCTCCCCCATTTTGTGGAGCACATATTGTTTTGACACTGGTTTCTTTCCCTTTGTCCTCAGTATTGTCTCTGGGTAAATCTCACCCACAATCACTAATTCAGCTATTAATAATAGGTCAACAAGTCTACTATTCTGATTCAGAACACATCCTTCCTTCCACAGAAAAATCTTTTTTTCCTCTCTCAGAACTTGAAACAGCACATGAAATAATTGACATTAAATTGTTCAACATTTTAAATATATTTAAAAATCAAAAATGCAATTTGGTTTTATTTTCTTCTCATCACTTTATACAATCAAAAATATCTGACATTGGGGATGTTTTCCACTGATTCACCTATTGTTTCATGAATTTGTGTGATGTGTAAAAAATGATTAATAAAGGAGAGAGAAAAAGTAAACGTGTAATTCTATTGTTTTGAATAACCCCTGCTGAAACTTCAAAATATGATGCCTATTTTAACAAAAACTCACTAATTTAAAAAGTTTTTTTTTTCTTCTCCTTATTAGAAAAAAAAGCCAAGGAAAAAACAGAAACAAGTTTATTAACTGACCTCATGCAACAATTGACCTCTTCACAATAACTGTATTTCACTTTTTCCCTGGCAGGAATAAGTGCTACCATCCTCCATCAGGTTTGAACGATGCTTGAGTATTCAAATACTCAAATTTAGGTTTTCTGGATGGAATTTATCTCACCAAATTCGATAGGTATGTTGTATTATTAAAGTCACTATCTGAGCTGGTCACCCAAGGCCAGCAAAGGGAAGAAAGGTATTTTTAGCATGCGATTGATCTGAAATGCTAAAGCTATCTGGTTTGGGTTGGAAAGAAGTACACCTTAGAAATCTTTATTTTTCTACATAGGGTTTTTATAAAGGGACTTGAGATAACTACCTCATCTACACTATAGATGTCTACTTTTGGTCAGATCAGTCCCAGCCTGACTAAGGTCTATTTAAGATAAGTAAAGAAAATTCCCACCTTTAGATATCTTGGATCACTTTATGGTTGATAACACTGATGGCAATCACTGCCTCCCTCCCCCCCAAAATGTGCTGTGTTATATAAAGCATAGGTAGTAATTATCCCACTCTTCTAGGCGCCTGTATTCAACTGGAGTTGCATGGGGTGGTTTGGCCACTACCCCGGGGAAGATGCCAAGAGAAGCGTCAGCAGTCAGGGTGGGTATCAGGAAGTCCAAGGGGGAGTACCGTAAGAGATCAGGGAGAGGGTGTCTGTAAGACGGTTTAAAAGGGCAGATTTGACTGCCTGTTTTCTCTAGAAAAGAGAAGTTGAATCGGTAACAGTGATCCAATAAGCAAAAGCTTTTTGGTATAAAGATGCAAGTGACTATTCTCTGTGTGCATTGAGAGTTGGGCATAAATAGTCAGGTTAAACTGCAGCTAAGGCAGTTCAGGAAAACCCTTTATAAGCACAGCTAAGTATAAGCAGTAAAACTGGTTATACAGGAAGTTTACAGGATCACTTTCATTTTTAGTGACAATTTAAACAAATACCTGTGAGGGTTTATAGTCTTGTTTCAGGGAATGAGGATGGAATAGATGACATTTTGAAGCCATTTTCAAGTCCATGATAATTTATCCATATATAAAGTTTTACTACTGTGAATTCTACTTGTTATTGGCGGATCCCTAAATTTAGATGACTACATTATATATTGACTTCTATGATTAAATTACATTTACACATAGATCTTTCTTGGTGTCTCTATTGGAAATAATTTAAGATATGGATTACACTGATCTGCTTTCTATTTGATGAGAAATGTTAAGATGTAAGCATTCTGCTTTGTCAAAACACTTTCCCGATACTTACACTGGAAACAAATGGTTATTTCTTTTGCTATTGACTTGGCCTTCCAGTTACCCTAAACAGTTATCTAGTATCCACAAAGTACAAATATGTACCTCAAGAAGCACTGTTAATTTTGCTGTTTCCAGTAATTTGCAGTAGAACATTTGGGTTTTTATATACAATAGAAATATAATTAAAATTCACTAAAGTCTTGTTTTACTTCTGGCAATTGTTAACAATGATCTTTCATTTGGTCTGTACTATTACAGTGGACTTTTAAAACTTCAACAGAGAAAAAACAAGATAATCAGTTGCAGATTTCTGCAGATGTTCTCCATCAAGAAATATGATGAATTAGTAATTACTGACATAAACATTGTACTGAGGAAAAAAAACCCCAACAATATACTTACAGATGCCAAGAGACCAAATTAAGAAATGGTATCTTCTATAGCAGAAATGGCACAACCACTAAAGAAGAACTGACTAGCTTCTACACCTTACATATTAAAGAGACAGGAATAAAAAATATCTTACAACGATGCTAACATTCAGACATTGGCCATATCCTGTCACCCTTTATTAAAGACTTCTAAAGTTTTTAAAAATATATAAGATAATTGAAGTGTTCTGTTGACTCTGAAAATGTAGTGAGTAAACTTACTTTTTCTCTCTAAAGATGTTAATGAGGTCCTCGGATTTATAATGAGAAATAACAAAAATGTTTCTTATCCTAAATGATTTCATTCATTTCAAGTCAGCAAAAATCATAAAAACAGTTCTGCAGACTACAGAAATAGGGGTTCTAGAGTAGGAATTTCGATGAAAGGATAACTTTGCTGATGTCCATTGATGTCCTGTGTTCACAAAAGGAAGTAACAATTTATAAATTGTACCTTCCATACATAAGCACTCCCTGGATATAAGAAATCGTTGAATATATAAGAAAAAATACTGCTTATCAAGAGCTCTGCAGGACTCTGGTGATTGCATTCAGTAAATTGGAAATTTACATCAAAATAAGGCCCCGTTAGCTATAAATTTTCGAGCCATCCAATGGACAGGTGGCCCAGAAGATCATTCTACTCAGACCCGAGCATGTGTGAGTCCCTCTTTGTCCACATCTTGTTATTTAGTCCTTCAGTCATGAGTGGTGCCTATGCAATGCCCGAGAACAGGATGACCAGCATCAGGACAATACCCCCAAACTGGTACCTAGTCCTCATCTTCTAAAAAGTGATGTGGTATCTGTTCTGATGACATATGTATGCACATTCCTGTTTTCTGTTGAATGTCAGGTCAGAACTACTCAAGTATGCCTGTGATCACCTCACATAAATGTTACACAATACATGAACTAGATGCAAGTTTTGCTAACTTAATCATATAACCTAGGCAACTCCACTTAATATTATTAATATTATTTCTCCTACATGAAATTGATAAAGAGCAAAATTCAGAAATAGGTAAACTCTTTTTTTAAAAAAATTATGTTTAAAATATTTTACTACAAGCGCACATCACATGCCCTGAAGTCTGATCTTTTTCTCTTCCTGAAGCTCCTTTTGATACCTAATATCTACCACTTCCCCCCTTCAAAAGCAGTTGGGCTTGTTTGAAGTGTAATTGTTACTTTGAAAACTAAATCAGGAGATTTGCTGATCCAGATTCAGCATCTAAATGAAAGTTACACTTCAAACAAGCCCAGCTGCCCAGCTACCTTTGAGGTGCTGGAGACCACACTCTTGCTGTTTGAAGTCCATTAGTCTACCACATTACTAACAATTGAATACTACATCTGTCTCATTATCTCCAAGTAACAAAATACACATAGACTTAGACTGTAACTTTCAGAACAGTATATACACAATGACTTTGAGCTCTCCTACTCAGGAAAACCCAGTTTAGCTATCATCACAAGTTCTCCAAGAGTCATATAAAAGGGAGAGGAAATAAAAATTACCTTTCCAAGGTAATCGTTGAGTGAAATACATGCCTACTCACAAAGATATTCATACAGACTATTAAATACTTTCACCAGTTATGTTTTAATCTCATGACCTCATTACTTCATGACTTTTAGACTATATTTTAGCCCTTCTTTCTCATTCTGAATTTACAGTGGTTAATATGAAGAGAACATGGAAAACATGATTTTAATAAATCAGATTTTCACAAATTGAGATGTATCGGCAACATAAACAAACCATATTTATATTATGCCTCCTCTGTGAAATAGAATATATAATGATTCATTTTCTTCCTATCTGCCAGTAGATGCATGTCTATCAGATGCACTGTACAGAAATACTTCACAAGCTTCTTGTTTGTATTTTACTGTATAATGTTCAGTTATGATTTGTATTTCTGCAACATGGTCTATCTCCTAAGGTTCAGAAATAATAATAAAAAAGCTAGCTAAAGTGTGTAAAAGAGTGTATTTTAAGAGTATATTTTCCCTGAGTATGTTTCTTTACAGGATATTTCCAGAAACAAGACCCTTGTAAAAATGACAAGCAAACATCCAAACAAAGGCAAACACTACAAACGCAACAGAAATGCAAACAGCTGTTTCAGAGCATGCTCATAATTGTCAGCTGTGGTGAAATGCATTAGTTCTACAATCTCATAGGTCTTCCTAAAGCTGTTTTTTTAACCGTTTTACTATCATGCAATATTGCTAAATGAGACAACACCCTGTCTTTCTTAAATTGGATGTTTATATTTCTGATGGCAACCTCAAGGCAGAAACCACAATATGCAGTTAGACGTGCTGAAGCTTAGGGTCCTACGGCAGCTCACAGCCCTTCTAAACCTTTTGGATATATTAGCCTCCTTTTACACTGGTGCCCCTCTTCCTGAAGCCTGCAGGTGTAAAGAAATCCAACTGAATGCAAAAACCTCGAAGAATTTGGCTTCTAAAAAGTCAGTCCCTAGGACTGAAGTGACCTGACTCACCAATTCTTTGAGGCCATCTCATAATTGGAAACCATATTAATTTAGGAGGCAAATTTCCAGCTGAGCAGAAAGAGAGCCACAGTTAGATTGTGCAAGTTCATGAGCAGACCTTGCTTGTGAGCTCCTTCCTCTGTCTCCAGCTGGGATAACCAACTCTGGTACCTCTCCCCATCTAGCAATATTGGAGGAGATCTTGATGTCACCACATAACCGTCAATGTTGGCATTCAAAAATGAGATTAAGATTGTCAGGTTTCAGTGCCACCAAAGTATCCATGATGGTAGTCCTATACAATGTTGCGTGCTTGCCCTGTAGACTGATTAGAATTAACAGCTAACAGCAATGAATAGCAATTAATGTGCTCAAACATGATATTCTGTCAGGTCTCTGAGGGTGTCTAATGCTTGCTCTGATGGGAAACTGGGCAAAAGAAGGAGATGTAATTTGTAAAGAATGATCTGGAAGTGTTTCCTCAATAACACAGAAAGCAAATAAAGGAGCCTCCCTTCACAGGCAAACAAAGAAGGAAAGAAGGATATGGCACAATTTAACACAAGGTGTGAACAATATGTAGTTACATCAGCTAATGTTAGTTGGAGAGATTCTTGCGGTCAAGTGGATACTAAAAACCTAAAAAGCAGAGCAAAATTTAACAGATGAGAATCTTTTCAGAAGAGAATTTCTTTTACCAGTTTAAAGTGGGTAACACTGAACAGTTGCTTGTTTACATATATTACCAACCAAGAGATCTACAATAGACTTTTTATGTTAAACATTTATCTTCTAGTTCCTTAGAAGGGAAAATGTCTTATAATTGCAAAGAAAGGTTCTAATCAAGAAATGAGATTTAGTATTTTTGACATGCAGAAAAAAGTATATGATGAATTAATGCTATAGCATTGTATCATGCCATTCATATATAAAAATAAATTTCCTAGTTGTAAGAGAGATTTTTAAACATGGAAATTATAAATTCTGCAGAAAACAGTATCTCACTTGTTCCCAATTCACTAAGGAATGCATGTGCTTCACTGTTAGTAAAAAAAGCAATAGAACTTAGTTTAAGTGTGAAGATTAATAATAACTATAGCAGTCATACTATACTACACTTTGTATTCTTTGAATTAGAGACATGCAGTCCTCTCAGTCTGAAGTCCTGACTTTTCTGCCTTCCCCAAAAGCTAATTGTCTGGAATATATTCAGTATATAGCCATCACATATTAATTTACAAAAAATCTTGAATATATCTCTTTCAGCAGACATCTAGTTTAGCACTTCCATATTGGCATTGTTTAATAAAGTCTGTGGGGAGGAGGTTAAAAATGTGACATTTCCAGGCATCAGAAATGAACCAGAAGATGACTCAAGGGATTACTGTTACATGCCAACATCTCCATCCCAGCTGCTTGTGAAAACTAAACAAGAAGTGGCTGTGCAGCCAGTCTCTGGATTCACGTTCAGCTCTCTCACAGGTACTGTAGCTGTCCCACAGATTGTCTGCGGGTGACCTGACAGGCAAAATCCCTGACTGTGTGTGAAGCCACTTAATGGTTTAGAAAGGTAATGCCTCGGTGTAGCATGCTCTGGGCAATGGATCCCATCCATGTCTGCACCTGAACAATCAGCTTTCCTATCTGGATGGAGATAATCTGGAAAGAAGACACACGTGCACCTCTCCATCTGAAAATCATCTAAAAGGCTAGCTGCCCGCACTATATTTAGTGATATATTTAACATCACATATTAATTTACTAAAAGTCTTGATGACAACCATGTAGGCAGACATCTATTTTAGCACTACTGGAATGGAAGAAGGTCAGTACAAATGTGGAACTGAAGGTGGCACCTCAAGGCATCTCTTTTCATTCTCGTCTCTTGATTGATTCAAAACTGGTTTTCAATAAACTGTAAAGCTGTGTGTTTATCTAAAATTTTCATTTACAGCCTGTAGTTATTCAAATTTTTTATTACTGACCTTGTGAATAAACCGCTGAGCTACAGTATAAGCTAATATAATATCTTAAAGTGAAAAATATGACTGTAATTTAATAATGTATACATTAATAAAGCAATATATTTTAATGCAGGAGAGAGCAAAAGGGCATTTAAGAGAGGTACAGTTCCTTCTTTAAATTTTGGAGAGTTATTTTTCAACTGCATTCAGTAGCCAAAAATAACAAGATTAAATGAGTTAAAATACAGTGACAACATTTCAGTGTTCAGCACCAGTTTTAGATCTTTCAGAAAAAAGCCCAAATATTGCAATTGAATCAAAAGCCTTTCTCAACAGGAAAGAATAAAATATGAGAACTGAACTAGGTCACTTTGCAAAATTAAAAGGGATAAGAACAGCTATCCTTTTTTTTTGCATTATATATAAATAGACATACAAGCCTGTATCTGCTGAAACAGAAATATTTGAAAATATTCTCTCCCTCTTACCATGATCAACTTTATGTAAAGTCATATGCTCTGTTTTGCCTCAGGACACCTATTCAATTTGATTTGCTCTTTTTCTACAAATTATGTTGATATTTAAATAACTCTATTTGCTTGCTATTAGATAGATAATATAAAACCATATGATCATATATGCATGCAATCTTTACTAGATCTAGAAACAACAAACTATTTGCATAACAAGTTATACACATCAATTTTTAGGTATAAATAAAAGGTTTTTCATCTTTATCCTCTAACGGCCTTCTCTGTAATAACTGAAGAGTTTTTCATAGACATCTTTTTAAAATATTTAAAAAACAATCTTTGTTTTGTTTTCAGAAAACTAACTATGTAGTAAGCAGGATTCACCTTTCCTGTATACAGCTGATTTCAGTATCGTATTTCTGTTTGACTATTGATGAAATTGTCCTATCATGACTTCCAAATTCCAGAGGAGTTGATCAAAAAGGTGAATTTGACAAACTTTATTATCTAAACGTGGCCCAAACTCTTTCCTTTGTACTTGTTAAGGAAAGAGGCAGATGCATCTGCAAATGGCTTAACTTGTTCTTTTTGTTCTGCCGAGAATATGTGCTAAAATTTGCTACATATTACTTATTCAGAAAACTCAGCAGCTGGAAATTCAATAGCTCTCACGAATTTCTTCACTTCTTAGAAACTAATGATATTATAAAGCCATGGATGGAGAATGTTAATTTAGGCTGGGGCTCTACTAAAAGGAGAGTCCACTTGACCACATCGTGGATACAGAGTTCCAAAGCATCTGAATAAAACTACTGCTCTGAGGGAGTCTAAAACTTACACACTTCCAGGAGTCCTGACTGCAGTGTCAAGCCTCTTAAGCGTAACAACATAGGAATGAGTCAGACTCAAAAGTTTTTTACATGAATTGAATTTCTTTTCAGCTGAAACAGGTTTCTATGGTAGCAATCATGTCAGAAGTGATTCCCCATGGCTTAAAAGTGCCGGGCAGCAATGCCTCTAGCACCTACTGCACTATATTCAGTCAAGGAAAAAACACATGCTAGATCCAGATGACAGATGCACACCATCAGCCCTGTTCTCTACCAGACTTCTTAAAATGGCAAGGCTAAGCAGGTCTGAAAGTTACCCCAGTGCAGGAAATCTGGCCAAAGCAGATCCCCCAAATGCCTTAATATTTGGGGGTCTCTTAATTTCAAGAGTCATCTGCATCTTGATGCCTGTTAAATCCTGTGGGTGCATTCTTCATCAAGGATGGGGTTATCTATTCATGGGATTGTCTATCCTGACTTAGAAGTCTGATTTCAGAAGTCTGTCTCAAAAGTCAGTCAGACTTCGAAATCTAAGCTAGTAAACTTCTTTTCAAAGAATAAACATTAAACTATCAAAAATTCACAAAGAGAGCTGGCGCTTTCATCTCTGTTGAAAATAGTATTATTAAACCTAAGTACATCATTACATGCATACAGAGCTTTGGAAATGTTGCCATCAGCAGTGTAATACTTAAAATCACTTTCTCATTAAGGTCAAATATACTCGACATAGTCCCTGGCTGACCCAATGAAAGTAACTTAACTTTCCCTTCACTCACTATGATATAATCCTCCTACACACAACAGAATAATTTTATATTAAATCACTATCATTAATTTGTACTAGCAATATGCTGAGACACTCTACACAAAGGTGTAGTATTTCATTATACTATATGGTATGAAAGCAGAGAATAATATTGCGTCTCTCCAAATCTAAGGATAAAAAAAGAGGCAATAAATTGTTAGGGACAAGTCATAGACAACATGACAACATGACAGATAATTGGCTTTAGCTACATACTGCATAATCAATTTTCTTGATAAATCACCAGAAACAAGAAAAGACAGACATCACAGCCACCTGGGCTGCCAAACAAAGAGTAGTCCAGGGGAGAGCTGAATAATATATGTTCATACAGTAGCATTTAGAGCCTTGTGGGTCTGTATTGTATTGTGTGTACTCTCCCTCAAAGCTTCTATTGCTAACTCTCCTTTACAGGGCCAGCAACATGCTACCTTTGGGCATAAGCTGGCTTTTCAGTTTAAACACTCATTCTCATTTCCTTTCTCATCTTTACGTAGAAACAATGTCATGAGTTTAAACAGAGGAAATGTATTGCTCCTTTTCCTGATTCACAGTAAACTCTTCTTTTTAGCAAAATGACTGGCTCTGAAACTTCACTAAATTGTAAGCAGGAAAACAAACAAACAAATGAATGGTAGAAACTTGAAGGATAATTGAAATTTATGGGAATTAAAACTAAAATATGAAAACAGTAGCTAGTGATGTTAGAAGTTAAAAAAAATGATTCCCAGAATAAGAAATTTAACCAGAAAGACCTCAAGATTTCACTAATCTTTTACAATGGAATAATACAACAATTGATTAAAAAATGTGTGCAATATATAAGTGAAAGAATACTGCACAAAAATAGCAGGGAAGAACATATAAAAACTCTATTATTGAAAGGAATATGGGCTTCCTGATAGGCAGGAGAATTAACAATCCTGTTTGTGTTAACGAAGACCAGGCAACAGCAGTACATTCTTCTTTAGCCCACCAAAGCTCCAAGTGGAAGCTTGATGCATTTCAGGGGTAGCGGCAAAATGAGAGTCTGGTGAAACCTATGCTAATTAGACTCCCTTAGCCTGCAGAACAGTACAGCTGCTGCCAAATTGCTCAGCAGCTTACTATCCCTGGCTCATGCCAGCTCCCAAACCAAACGTGGGAATTGCTTTGGGTGACAGCTAGTTGGCTTGGGGATAAATTGTTCTGGGACCCTTTTAACAGCTCCCTGCTGTGGACAATCGAGCTCCAGGCCACAGGGAATATCCCGTTGTGTAACTGTAGCTTAGAGCCAAGGGTATCCTTCAATACTGCACTGCTTCTAAAGCCAAATTAAACAAAGACCAGGAGATCCTTGCCTCTAAGGATAGAACCAGATAGGATACAACAACAAGAAAAAATAGCTATGTGCTTCCCTTCCCTTTCTGGGTCAGGACTACCTGAGCAGCATTGTGCAGGTACGCCAGCTAAAGGGGTGTCTGCCTACACAGCGTGTGATTCCCAAATTGAAGTGTGAGCTGTCCGTGTGGCTGGCGCAATAGAAAAATAATCTGCAGATGGTCGTCGTAGCATCTGGCTGGGATTTAGGACTAAAGATGTCTTGCAGCGGCTTCCTTCCCCTGACTTTCTCTCCTTGACTGCGCGAGGAGCTCCTGGGAGGGCTTGGCCTAGCACTGCCACCCTCCTCACTCTCCTGCGGGTCTTGATCTTGGGCAAGTGGTTTTGGTCAGGCCAAACAGAGTTCATGTGTAAGAGGAGAGCAACCACATTTCCTCTGCTCACAGCTGCAGAGTGCAAGCTCTTGTGGGCTGTGGCACCCAGAGATATAGTCAGAAGGAGACCTTAATCTCCAGCGTGACTCTGGAGAGATAATGAAAACACAGAGTTCATTAGGGGTCACACCTTCACAAAAATGCAATTTTCCCTGAGACCCCATACAAGCCCTCTTTGTTTCTCAGACACACTAGTAAATGAATAACCACAGAAATGTCTCATTTTTGTCATGAGAGAATAGGATATTTTAAGGGGAGATCAGGAAGTGGACAGGTTGATATGCCTTCTGGGATACATTTGGAAGATTTTGGACTAACTAAATGATATAGATACAGGTCATATATTTGCAGTTCCCAAAAGGGAGTTAGAACACAAAACAATCCCTGAAAACCTGTCTCCTTACCCTGCAAGGCATGTTTTCCTGGCAGAGGAAACTAGAGCTGTTGCATGCTGAAACTGTCCAAGTGTATGCCACCTGGACGAACAGTCCTGGAGCTGAAGCTTAAATGAAATCTTCAAGCTGTATCACTTTAACAGCTGAGATGTGTACTCAAAGCAGTCTAAGAGCGGAAGATTAATGAGAACTTTATGCTGCTTGTGAGCAGGAGTTCATAAGACCTCTCCTCCTATAGAAGAAAACAGTAAAATCGTATTTAGGAAGTAGGTGCTCTCCTACAGTAGCTCCTAAGGACAAATATTGTTCTTATGTGTGAGCAGTAAGTCTGTTTCTGCTGACTAATTCACAGCATTGAAACTCATTATCATTTCCAGCCTTTTCCTGCCTTTTGGGGAAAGAAATGGATCTACCATGGACTAACTGTGACTGTAAAATTCAATTTCATACAGGATATGTCATATAGATCACGTTATATATCTCAGTTTAGAAGTACTAAACAAGTTATGATCTCTTAGTCCTATTCTTAACCCTTCATCTGCTTCATTTGGATTTGGATTCTGAGTTGAAACAGTGTAAAAGTGCGTTATAAAAATAACGAAAGACTCTCAGCGTGACAGCATAGCCTGGTGTCAGATTTGGAGGCTCCCTTCCAGCTACAGTACATGTCATTTATGACAAATTGTATTCTTTTAAATAGCCAGGCAGGTATATCACATATTGATTAACTTGATTTAATAGTAAAGAAAACATCTCAAGAATCTTTTGAGAAGACCGTGTTTAAGCAATAGCTGTCAATCAAAATTGATCCTGGATTGTTCTTCAAGATAAATACTGACGTTTACCCAATATTTTAAAATCATTTGAGCTGAAAAAGTGGTTAATTCTTTATCAGTTTTCATCTGCTTACATAAGAAATATCAGAGATACTATTTACAGAATAAATAAAACTGTATTATGAAATTTGAAGATGATATTTGAAAAACAAAACTAATTTAAACACAGTAAGGGTTCCTAATAAAATTTCAATAATGATACTTGTCTAAAAAATGCTGAAACTAAATGGAAACATAAAATTCTTTTTGCATGACTGTAGGAATAAAGGGACTTATCAGTGTAAGCTAGAGCTAATAATATTGCAGTAATTTTCTAATTATTTTGCTTTAGCAAAAACAGCAGATCAAAGAGACAAAGTGCCAAATTTTCACCTAACAAAAAATGAACAAAATATAGTAAAGGCAATAGGAAAATACTGATTTAATTCAGAAGAAAATGTACATTATTTTAAGAGGCACTTCAATCAGTTTTGAAATCAAGTAAAGCTTTTTTCACTATGTACTCAAGCTATTTTTATTCTTTTCATAATTTTGTAAAGTGGAAACAGTTCTGCTCGTATTCTTGTAATCTCTTCCCAAATAAATTCTTGCTGTCTTTTTCCCCTCCAAGGATCATGGCCTTCAAGAGAAGGCACAGAACTAGCTCATGAAAGACGTTATTAGTGATTTACTAGGGAACACCAGTATCCCAGTCCATGCTACACATCTATCTGTGCATCCACACTTCAGTATCTTCAGTTTCCCAGCAGGTTCTTTTTCAATTCCATCATGCAGCCATTCATAACAAATCCATCTGCTATTCAAACACAGTATTAGTTAATTCCAGAAATCATGACAAAATTAATGGAATTTTCTTAATGGTTTTCTGACCCTCAGCTGGGTGATGTGACTTTAGAGAAGACAGAAGTCTGGTCTTACTTGTTACCAAAACCACCAAGTAAATAGTTGTTGCATACAGATTTTGACTGTGTCATCTGCCAAAATCAAACAAGTACATTTTAGAGGCAAGTTGATACTTAAAAAAATACTCATAACATATGCTTGCTTCAGGAAGTTACCAGTCTCAGAACATCCTTTGTGAGTTTATAGACCCCAAAACTCATTGATTGATTCAGAATGCTAATGTTATGCTAACTTAATAGCATCATTTTATTATTAAAATGAGACTATGTCTTCACAGGTATTTTTGAAATGAATAGTTTAAAAATCCAGAAACTATTTTCTTTACATAAAATTTATCTTGTGTTCACTATTCATTTTTCAGAATTACATTCATACGACACTCAGAATAGAAATAGAGACAGAACCAGACTAATTCAGAGAATCTACAGAAAACAAAGATCTGAAATGGATTATTTTTCCATTTGTATAAAACTTACCACAGACTTAAACAGTTTGCTGTTTAATCCTAAGTGCAAGAATAATAAAGCCAAGAACTCAGTCAACATGCATCAAAACCAAGAAATCATGGTAGTAAAACTTGTTCATCATTTATCTGGGAAAAGATACCTATATAGAAAATACACGTTTAAGAGAGAAAAAAAGTTAAATTTGTCTAGCAGAACCACTTTGTTTATAGAATTTGCCACTAGTTTCCTTGTTTGCCACTAGCTTCCTTGTTTCTCTCTCTTATCAGCCAAACAAATTTTAATACTCTCCATAGAAATGCCCAAGAAAAATATTTAGGATTACAGGATGCCTTTTTAGAAGTATCTTCATAAGGCTCCTTTTTGCTCATTTTTCCTTAAATATATGTTTCTTTTTTATCTTTCTGTTTCATTTTTAAATATTTCCCTTATTTCAAATCATCCATCTCTTCACACTTCCTCCCTTACCCTATAATTATGCCTTACTGTATAATTACGCCTTTTACTATCTAAAATACAAGCTGGGAATAATGGAATAAGAAGCTAGTTGATGCTAATAATTTGATATCGTTGGTCTGTAAGATGTGTAATACAAAGGAGAGACATAGATGGATTCAACGTACATATTTTACATACATACAAATAGATATAATGAAGATTAGACAACAAATAACTGATGGACAATGAGCTTGCCTAAAGTATTTTTGTGCTTGTTTTATTTACTTAGAACGTCATAACAATTTAATCAGAAAAAGAAAGGAGTTGCAAAACTTATTCTATCGCTACCCAGGTAATATTTTATAGACTTACTACATACGAATGAAAAAGCAGTGGTGCAATTCAAAGGCCAGGTGAAATTCAAATCCTAAAGATCATATGGCCCTTTCTAACTTATTGTAAATATAAACTAAATTGCCCTGCAGCAGCATTAGAATGTACCTGTAACACTGGCAGGAGAGTTGCTCTTAATGAATTTCTTTTAATGATCCATCATGATGATTCATGGCTCCTCAGATGAGGAAAATAAATATGCTATATTTGAGATATATAGTTTAGAGTTACATTACAGATTTTTTCTTGGCATTTCCTTTGGGAAACCAAAATCAGGTTTTTATCCTTGCATTAGTATAATATTTAATCATTATTGTATAAAGCTTTTATGCATTTCCAAGCTGATGACTTCCTTGAGGCACTGAGGAAATTCAAAACATAATATTTGGTGCAAGCTTTTTCCTCTGATCTGTCACTTGTAATATTGGTATGCTTTCCAATTATTTCTAACTCCAGTCTGCTGTAAGCATGAAACAAGTTGTTAAGTAACACTGACCTTTAAAATTCCTTTTCTTTCTTTGGGCATGTTTGTTTCTTCTTACTGGACAACTATTAGCAATTTAATAAACCAGAACTATTGGCTGGGGAAACAATTACACCAAAATTTCTATCTCACCACTCACAGTGGAATGTACATGTATGTATATATAATTACAGTAAAAAGGCTCTGTTAGAAGAGTGCAAGAATATCGCTTAGGTAGTATTACCAGGATTATGGCTGTCTATAAAAGCACTTCTTGCACACAAGCCATTTTTATACGATCATTTCATGCTTCTTCCATTGGAATTCACTGTAACTTCTGAGGGGGTAATGCTCTGTCTCTCTTGCCCTCCCTCAGCCTCTGGACCTGAAAAATCTTTCCTATGAAAACAGATGCATTTCCATGAAAATTTTTCATTTCAATGATTTGCTTTTTTTAGCTGGAACAGCTGGCTCATTGAAAACTTCCTTCTCAGCTCTACTTCTCATCTGTCTGAGCTTCCCTCCCTCTCCCCGCAGCCACCAGCTCCTCTGGTTCCCAGTGGTGTCTCTGATGCTCCTCCTGCTTCTGGCCTCCATGCCTTAATTCCTAGTTACCGTGTCCCCCCTCCAGCCCTAGGCTGCCCTTCTCAGTCTAATCTTTCCTTCCCTTCCAGTCCAGGATTTTTCCCCCTTGCATCAGAGAGCTTCCTGCTGTGCCTCTCCCAAGTTGGAGCCAAACTGCTGCTGGCAGCAAGAGGAAGAGTCCCACACTCATGCCGCAGCCATGCACCAGTGTCGAGAGAGGCCAGTGATAGAGACACCCCAACAATAAAGTACTTTTGAGCATTGATCAACGTTAATGTTAGCAGGACTGACGTTCTAGCTCTAATCTGATTATGTCACCTGGCAAAGGGCTTTGTCTTAGAGTCTACAGTGATCTGAATTTTAATTCTGTGAGTAGCCATAGACAGTAAGAGTAGAAACAGATTTTAAGAGTGGGAGCTTTTGAAAGTCTGTGGGGGCTATGTTATCCTCAAAATTCAGATGTTCTTCTCAAACTCTAATCTGCTGCTCTTGTTACAGCAAGCAACCACAATACCAGCAGTTACTGCTGCTTTTTTTCTATTTTGAGTAACAGAAGCTTTGTATTATGAGATTTATATTGAAGGAATGCTGTTCTAAAACAACAAAGGCAACTGATCTGTCTGGGTCTCTGTCACACATACAGTCCTATCTTTCTTCTGAAGAAGAATTTAGATGCATTTACACAGATTATATTTACATTTTTAGAAGCATAAATTCATCCTCTGCATTTTACATCAAGTTTGGCTGGAAGCATATTCACCTCAGCTACACCTAAGCTGGGGAAAAGATACACTTCCCAGTTGCTGGGTTAAATCGTCCCGGCCACATCCCCACTTAAATCAGGGTGGTTTATATCTGCAGCCATTGCTCCCAGGGAAAGAGCACCCAGGCACGTGGGCCGGGGGGAGCGGCAATGCCCTCTCACTACAGTCACCAGCAGCAAACGAGACCCGCAGGGGGAATGCAATAACCCACCAAACACTGGAAGTGCGATTTCAGCATAGCCCTTATGTTCATATTCTTCACAAAAGCAATGCACAGTTTGCCACTCTCTGAAGGTTTAGGACCAGGACAGCACTGCTAAACTGCTGAACATCAATATTAAAGGTAAGTAGCATGAACATGACTAATATCGAAGCTTTGGGAACTAGTTGTTCACTGTGAGTTTGTGCGTGTCCTTTTACACTTTCATTATCCAGTTTAGGCATACATTTTCATAAAAAAAAATCACATTTCTACATAGCTGCAAAAAAAAGTAGATGTGGTTTATTATTTATTATTATGGCTGCTCATTCCTAATATGTATATTTAACTTTAAAGTCATTTAGAAGATTCAATCAAAACTTTCATTATCATCATTAGTAAAAAAACCCAGAATATCCATAAGCTCACATAAACTTATGGTCACATAATTATTAATTAGAAATTTCAGTAATCCCACTTTGAAACTTTGAATGATCTCTAAATTTACATAATTCAAATAACTGCAACTTACTTGACACTGACGCTAAAAGTATATTTTGTACATTAGAATATTAACACTAAAGAATACTTGATTGCTTCATAAAATGATATTCTGTTCCATCAACTATTTCTATATATTAGGAAGCAAAAAAACCCTGTAATTTGCTGCTTCTGTCAGTTGAAACCCACCCAAATACAGAATTTGAAGTTTCAGCAGTTAACTTAAGGATTGAAGGATTCCTGGAGATCTACACAGAGAAAGAAACAGCTCCTGAGCTGATTTTCTTTTCACAGTAATTCTTCAGCACCAGGACATACATTTTCCTACCCTAAGCCACTCACTTACAGCAGAGCCTAACTTTATTAGTACATCTTTCTAAGTCTGTAGTATAGAAATATTGCAGAAAGAAGAAATTCGATCACAGCTTGCAGATACACTGGTAATGATGTGGCTTGCTATTTGGGGAGACTTCATCTTTCAGAGGATTGAAAAGTATTGTAAACTTTGAATAATGTTCCTTACACAATAACTAACTGCTTAGATTGCCAGGAGCCAGGCAACATCTTTAGTAGTTATCAAAGTAAAAAGTAATAGTTTAATTGGTTGCAGAAAATTAAGCCTGTGATTTGATGTACTGATCAAGTTGTAAATGATCCAAGTGGTTCTTTTTTATTAAAATTAGAGCTGAAGATGTTTAGTCTGATACAATTAATTGAAATATCAGCATAGTATTTAAAATAAATGAACTAACAAAAAAGCTTATGACTAAGAAACGGCTAGATATCCCAAGTAAACTAAATCCCCATCTCAAATGACAGTTAGCACTTTACCTCAGACTTTCACTGATCACAGTGAGTGGCAATTATCCATGCCTTGCACAGATTAAAAATGACTTTACATTGTAATACTAACAAAGCACAGTTCATGACAGACATGTGGCAAAAACAGATAAATAAAAAAAAATAAAAAGGATTTTCTAAATCCATTTAGGCTTATGTTTGCCAAGTAGTGCATTAGTAACCTTTGGAGGATAGTTTCCTCCAGTGTTAGATTGGCAAGGGGAACAGTTTTGACCTTTGTTATTTTTGTTTTGCGTGTTTTTTTTCTTTTTGCAAAACCAGTAAGAATGCTGGGATGTAAAGTCCATTTGGTTTAAGTCGGTGTCAAAGTGAATACAATTCCTTAAAACTGAACTAAATAGAGTACATTATTAGAAGTGGATGAGGACTTAGACTGCTAATGGCTGCAGCAAAGAGACAAGCTCCCTTTCCAGTCTTCTTAACTCAGTGCAAAAAGCGGTCAGGTAAGCTCAGCAGTAATGCTGGGACTAGAGTAGGAGGATAGACCAAAGGGAGAAGATGGCATTCTTTTATTTTCACAAAGGAATAACAGCCTTTGCCACATGAATCATTTCTACGTCATTACCAATTGGTGGCTCTTCTTTTGTATCTCTGTTTTCTAAGACAAATGCAAATCAAGGAAGATTCATCCCTGTGAAGGTGATGGAGCAACTAATGCTGGAAACAATTTCCAGACACATGAAAGGCAAGAAGGTGATCGGGAGAAAGTCAGCATGGATGTACAAAGGAGAAATCGTGCTTAACCAACCTGATAGACTTCTATGATGAGATGAGTGGTGTGGTGGATGGAGGGAGAACAGTGGATGTTGTTTACCTTGGCTTTAGTAAGACTTTTGACACTCTCCTGTAACATCCTCACAGACAAGCTGATGAAGTGCAGGCTAAATAAGTGGACAGTGAGGTGGAATGAAAACTGGCCAAACTGCTGGGCTCAGAGTGTTGTGATCAGTGGCACGAAGTCCAGCTGGAGGCCAGTCACTAGTGGTGTTCTGCAGGGGGTGATACTGGGGCCAGTTCTGCCTAACATGTTCATTAATGACTGGGATGATGGGACAGAGCACACACTCAGCAAGTTTGCAGATGATACAAAACAAATGATACAAAAAGGAGTAGCTGATACACCAGATTGTTGTGCTACCATTCAAAGGGACCTCAACAGGCTGGAGAAAAGGGCACAGAGGAACCTCAACAAATGCAGATTCCTGCACCTGGGGAGGAATAACCCCAGGCACCAGTACATGATGACTGGCTGGAAAGCAGCTTGGCTGAGAAGGACCTGGGGGTCCTGTTGGACAAGTCGAACATGGGCCAGCAATGTGCCCTCACAGCAAAGAAGGCCAGTATCCTAGCTAGGCAGAGCGCCGCCAGCAGGTCGAGGGAGGGGATCCTTCCCCTCTACTCAGCCCTGGTGAGGCCACATCTGGAATGCTGTGTCCAGTTCTGGGCTCCCCAATACAAGAGAGACATGGAGCTACTGGAGCGAGTCCAGTGAAGGGCTACTAAGATGATTAAGGGACTGGAGCATATCTTATATGAGGAGATGCTGAGTGAGTTGGGACTGTTCAGCCTGGAGAAGAGAAGGTTCATGGGGATCTTATCAATGTTTATAAATATTGGATGGAAGGATGTAAAGAAAAAGGAGCCAGACTCTTCTCAGTGGTGGCCAGTGACAGGACAAGAGGCAATGGGCACAAACTGAAACATAGAAAATTCCATCTGAACGTAAGAAAACACTTTTTTACTGTAAGGGTGGTTGAACACAGGAACAGGTTGCTATAGAATATCCATCCCTAGAGACATTCAGAACACAACTGGACACAGTCCTGGGTAATCTGTTCTGGATGACCCTGCTTGAGCAGAAGGGTGGACTAGATGATCTCCAGTGTCTCTTCCAACCTCAGCTACCTGTGATTCTGTGATATCCCAGACAAGTAGTAGCTGAAAGCATCTAGAAGCATCACTGTGATCCAGAAACAACTTTGCTATGCCTTAAATCTCTGCTGTAGAGTTATTTCCTCCCATCTAGTGCATATACTAAAATATCAGTACAGAGGCAAAACACTAGCAAACCAAAAGAAAATCTGCTCTCCTTCTACAAGTATATCTTTATACGCATGAATTTCTTTTAAAAGTCAAGCAACAGAGAGCTCTGTTCAGATCTAGGTTTTTCTCCTGTGGTTTAAAAAACTCCTTACTTAAGATGTGGTTCAGGAGCAGAAAAAAAAAAAAAAGAGAAAAACAGTTGGGAAGTTTTGTAAAAAGTAGAAAATGCTAGGTAAGTGCTCCTCCTCTGTACAGCTCCTTGCATAGAAGCACATGGAAGCTGGATTTAGACGTGGCATGAGATGAGAAGGGAGAAGGTCTCCTATGATGAACTTTCTTTCCTTTGCTCATGGAGATCATGGATGAGCCTGAGAGCTGGACATTTTGATCTGGATTAGTAGATGGACATGGGCAGTGCTCATTCTTATTTGCTGAATTGCATATGTAAGGCATGCTTAGAGTATACCTACGCAATTAAGCCGTACATGGGACCACAATCGAGGAATGCTAGCTTAAAGTTCCTGGGTATGTCATAGCAGTGGATCTGCTCAGTAAATTTGTCTATCATCAGTAAAGTTGTCAAGTAGCATGAAAGCTCTCATGAATGTAGGCTGGCTTCTCCTGTAGTCATCTGCATCCTCTAATCTTCATCTGTATGATTAAACCGACTCCTACAAAATGAAACTGTGATTCTGTGATAATGTATTGATTTTCAAACTGTTTCCTCTCTGAGGATGCAACAGATAAGGTCCTATAAATTGGCATGCTGTAGCTGGTAATAGATCTAACCATATGGTATTATGTCTACTCCTAAAGCATATTAAAATCAAAATTAAATGGTGTGGAACTATTTAGATTTCATCGGAGAACCATTCTTTGTGAATTGCTTGTTAACACTGCTACGACCCCTAATTCCTGATTTCCTTTTTGCAATTTTAAATCTCTCAAGTCAGGGGAATGTCATTTTCCAAATGACATGGAAAAGCGTGGGAGTGTTTGCAAGGCTGTGCTGGGGAAAGAGCACTGTGCACATAACAGTGATACCAGGGGTGTGTGTGGTCACACACTTAAGGACTAGGACACTATGCTGTTGCTAAGACAAATGTTCACCATTGACACATTTCCTCAGTTGCAGCACACTACTGCTATCTCTTTCTACCTTAGGATTTAACCCACTTGGCATGGCTGGCGAGACAGCAGGTCTGCCAGCTAATTGCCTCACATGAGCTCTGGAGCAGAGGCAGAAATGTTGAGCTGCACAGTGTGATTTGCTGGCCCTGTGGCGGGAAACGGGAGATGGAGGCCAAAAGATTAGTGTCACGCTCAAAATGTAGGACTTCACAGTCTACGTATTTGGCACTGAGAACTAACTGAACCTGCTTTTCTGATTGCAAGTTTATTTGTTAATGAATTAATTCATAGACTTTGAACAATGGCGTTTGGATAAAAGCTTGAGAAAAGAAGCTTGCTTATAATTTTTCTTTTTCCTCGTGGACAAAAATAACACTTCTATGTGCCAACCGGGTCTGACACTTTAAAGTATCAGGAAGGCCAGGAAGCCTTATCCTGAAGATCACATAGAAAAAGGATGTAGCTTTAAGAGGTAGGTAACTATTTGGTAAATACTTGAATCCTACGAAGGCTGAAAGAGAGCTGAAAGAGTTGAGCAGAAAGCTCAGGAAGCTTTCATAGCTCCCAGAGAAAAGCTGCAGAGTGAACAGGAAAGCTCCTCCATTTACAGCAAACTGTTTATTTTATGATTTCCTGCTTGTTTGTAGATTTCTGGTGCTACCAGTAAACAAAAGCTTAAGAAAAGGAGAGCTGGCCTGATCCGGGGTTGCAGACCCAGGCCAGCAGTCTACAACGATTTGTGAATTAAATAATAGCTGTTTCAGCATTTAGTTATATTCAAGATTCATTTGGTCTTAACAGGGAAAATTTCAGCCAGAGTCACAGTCAGAGTACAGAGAAAATCTTCATTCACTCACCTACATGACAAATCTTGGCAAGGCCCCATATATAAATACTGTAGTACTATTTCACGCACTACCACACTACTTGCCCTAGGCAGTAGGTTAAGAGAGGTCTTCCTTTCCTGTTCCACATATGAGACAGCTGCCTGCCAACGGCCTCATAACAGGTTTTGCTTATGTTTCCCGAACAAGTGCCTCAAAGCTCTCTGTTCGCATAAATTTTTCAAAAGTGGCATGGACACGTATTTAAACCTGCTTTCTGTAGTTTCAACTTATAGCCTCTATTTAAAATGGTAAGTAGTCTAATCTTCCATGAAGTTGCAGGTAGTATGAACTCAATTTAATCCCGTTCTTTTTTAGAAAACATCTGTTTTTGGTTAATGCTATTTATAAATTAGCCTTTTTATTTTATGTCAAACAAACAACTGTGTGAACATGCATTCAATGGACCTGAGATATTATGAACTTAGGAAAAAGAGCTGAACCCTTGTAAAAAAGAGGGCCAACTAAGCAAAAAGAAGGAAAGTTGTGAATATTGCTACAGATATGTATTCTTGACTAAGCAGGAGAATTGCAAGTTTTGTGTGGTGCTTTTCATGCAGTAATACATCCCTACCCAAAGAAAACATGAAAATAATTTGTCCTATAAACTGAGACAAAAGTATTCTGCTGAAATGAATTAAAAAGTGCAATAAAAACAAATGGACAAGTTAGACATGATCAAACATTATATTACTTATCAACAACATAATTCATTGTTATACTCTATGCATCACATACTAGCCTTATCTTTTTCCTTGAAAAAGTTAGGCATCCATTTCTTTTAAATATTTTTGGAATTAGAGTTTTAATTTATAATTATTTTCAGGGTTTTGACTTTTTGTTCCTATGTTCAGCAGCTATAGGTTTTTTTTTCCCCCTCTCAGGCTCAGAAATGTTTTTCCAGGATAGAAAAAATGATTCCTGCTTCAGTTTATCTGAAAATAAATGCATTTGGCTTAAACTTAAGGAAAATAACTTTCTTAGCTTATTCACAGGAAACACCTCACAGAAACAAGCCAGATTTGATCTTTAATAGAAAAAAGAAGTATCAGAAAAGCACAGAAAGTACAGTTTCATTCTCATTTAGGAGAAAAAGAAACATGTTGATGTTTTAAGGTATGTGTATTTTATCAACGCTTTCTCTCTCGCTTTGTAACCTTCCCAAAGAGTCTGTGAGAGCTTTTGAAACTGATTAAAGCATCTTAAAGATTACTGATGAATGAAAAGCAGCAGTTTTAAAAGATACTGCCTAATAGTGGAATTTGATAAAATTTAGGTAAGTTGCTATTTTCCTACAGAACTGCTATATGAAATATGGCTATATATGCTATATGCCTTGTCTACAGCATTAAGATGACCATCGATGTTTATGTTAAAAATTTACACACATTAAATTACATAACTACTAAAACATATCTATCTGAACACAGCTGCCTGAATCACCTATGCTGGTATTTAAAAAACCCCTGCATTTCTAAACTAATTACTATAAGACTTATGACTAGCTCTACCAAGAATTCCTGAAGGTGTACAAATGTGGCTTTTCAATGGAAAACATAGCAAGAACAACTGGTGCTGCAGTAACAAACTGCATTGTTTTGCATTTGTTTAAAATTAAATAATTAGCTTTTTTTGCAAGGGTATACTGTGACATATGTTCTTGTTTATTATATAGAGCAATTTTTTTTTTTTTATGAAGACTTATGTTCTGCTACTTATGGTCATGGGATTAAAAAGAAAAAACTGTTTTACTGAAAAAACGCAATTACTAATACCTGCTACTATCTTCTTTTTCATTTTGCTGTTTACATTTTTGCTGTGAACCTTAAAGAGCTGTGAAAGAAAGGAATCTCAATGCCCCTATTTTGCAGAGACTCAAGGTCATGCAGCCACTGCAAGTGGACCTGCATACAGAGTTGCCTGCCTTGGTTCTGACCATCAGCTTGCCCTGTTTCCAGACACCAAGGAATGGCACAGAGACACCAAAGTGTGACAGGCTGCTCCATTTAAATGACTCTACATCAATCCGTAATGTTCATCCAGGCATACGAGAATGCATGTAAACTTTCAGAGTATATTTACTGAAATTACTTCCCCTGTCTTCTTAACAAGAAAGAGTTTTTATTTTTAAAAGATAATGCAACTGTATAAAGTCACTGGCTGTTTAAAGGCTAATCTATAAAATCAATACATATATATAGAAGGTCAAGGTTTGGGATATCTTGCATGAAAGACCGCAAATCTAGCATAAAAGTGCCTTTTATTATTCCATTCAATGATACATAAGGGAAGGGCACAAACTGTAATAGTGTATTACTCTTGTCTATAATACTGATTTCTCACTCAGCTTCTCTCATGTAAAGAATTTATAATAATGAGAAATAGAAAACAGAGTTTTTGTGGGAATACCGATAAATTGAGGCCTATAATGAAGACTGTGGACATGTACACTTTGCACAGCAAAAGCAGGCAAATTAGATTTTTTCATTTGTGGGAAACTGCCCACAAAATTACACCTTGAAATCCATAATTTCTGAGTTCATAAGTTTGAATATATTCCAAAGTTTCTTCTTGATTTTCAGTTTTATTGCAAGCTTTGCAGTGTATTTTTATTATGTAAATCAATGTACTATACACTCTTTAAAATGCCCTGTTACATTTGTTATTAATAATATTAACAGATGTTATTTAGGCTCAGTAAAGCCTTTGTTTCCATTTAACCTATATGTCTCATGCACAATCTACTCTATGTTTCCTGTGCAGTTTTGGCACCTCAGTTCTGTTTCTAGATCTGAGTACTTCTAAAAACATATTTTAGGTCTGAGATTAAGAGCCAGAAGAGCCAAATCAAAAATATTGTGTCTCTGTTTGACTAAGTAACTGAGTTTTAGAAAACTGTATGCAATGAATTAATGCCATGTCATTAAAATGCTGAACCAGTGCAATTTGAACTGACTGGAAATTTTATGCTTCTGACAGTAACCTCCAGTGAAAAACAGGAGAGCAAAAAAAAGTCACAGTCTTAAAAATAAATATATAAATAAAAGTGCATGTTCAGAGCCTTCCTTTTTACAAAAGGCAGAAATATAAGCTTGTGCAATTCACAGTACTTTTGGGAAACCAGAGAACATTTCAGAATAATGTAGCCGATTAATTGAAAAGTTATCATGCACTCCAACATAGATTCAACTGTAGATTCGACAGCCTTAATGCCAGTTATTAAGACTTCTAAATGGTTCATACAGTTAATTATGGGTTTGGAATTCAATGAAATAAAATAAATGGTTTAATTAATTTGCTTTCTCAAATATACAAAGTGCATTAAATTGTTACATTTGCGTATTTCTTCTAATTAGCGTAAGGACGATCAATCATAGCAGAAAAGTGTACCTGTGAAGAAGTCTAAGGGACTGGGTTTTATTCAGTAATGAGTGGTTATCTAAACGATTCCTAATCACCAGGGAACTAGAGGATTTAGGAACTGATAAAACAATTTGCAAACTGCTTCCCACTCCCATTCACATTTGTATCTTGTTACTCAGTTTTTGGGTGACTTTTTTCATTCGCAGTATTTCTCAGAACTGAAGCTGGATCTGCTTTTGCAATTGCTGGAAGGCCGCAGGAAGCTCCTGCTGCCCCACCAAGGAGCCTGCGAAGCAGAATTCTCTTCCCTTCCTGTCCTGCCCCAGAGCGGCAGGGCAGGCAGATGTGCAGATTCCCCTCTCCGCTTCTGCTGCAGGCTTGGTGCAGGTGGGTGCTATGTAGATGTTGGTTCAGGATTATATGCTGCTTCCAAAATGGATTCTTTTGGATCTGACAGGATTTTCCATCATTATTAACTATAAACTCTAAAATCTGAAGCTGATCTGATGAAATTAGAAAGAAATTCGAGGAATTCAAGTTAAAAAAATCATCAGCACGAGATGAACTTCTTTCACTGAGAGCTCTTGGAAGCATGAAGTAGAACAAATACTGCATCTCCTTGTCAGTATGTTGTAAAAAAGAATTCTCTCCAAGTCGCAGAGACTGACCTGATGAAAACTTTTTTCCTGGGGAGCAAATTTTCAGAGAAGGAGTGTAAAGTGATCGGAAAAATTACAGACCAGTGTACCTCAACTCTGTCTGAAGAAACCAACCAAGTGTGTAATTAAAGATGGAACAACAGAGTGCTTAGATAAGTATAAGTAGGAAGGATCAAAATAACACAGGTTTTACATAGGAAGATATCATGCCTTTCTAAACTCCTAAAAGGGCTTTTAAAATTTAATCAAATGCTACTGAAAGACAAGCCAGTGAATATACAGCATGTTAATAATGTATAGGAAGTTAACTTTTTGAAATGAGGTTGGTAATAAATGAATATTGGAAAAAACCCCGAACACAAAAAACATATTTTGTTCTAGGATATAAACAGCTAGAGTTAATTCATACAGATAACTGATAATCATTTTCCCAACCATTTAGACATAGCATTCCATTAATTATTAATGACCATGCATTAGTCTAGCTAATTTTAAACACAAAACCTAGATTACATGTCAGTCCAATGAGCTACAAGTGTGAAGCTTATCAAGTCCTGAGACACGTCAGAGGTTGAATGTGTGCATTTTTGTGTTTTTTCTTTAATTTAAGTTGAAGAACTCCTCCCTAGTAAGTCTGATATGACCTTCTGAAAGACAAAGCTGATGATAGATAAAATTTATTCTTTTCTGGAAAGGAAATAAGTGAGTTCTTTCTGTCTCAAACTGAGGACTCAACAGTAGAGCTAAAGGACAGGATTTGAAACTTGTATCAACTTCATTAGAAAACTTGCATTTGAAGAAGCATGAAACAATGGGATTCACTCTTTCTTTAATTGTTCTAACAGAAGCAGCTTTTACTAGCTTTTCTTATAGAGACTTGACAATAAAGTTTTTATTCTTGGTTGTGAGGTTTTTTTACACTTTTGTTGATTTTGGAAAAAATAGACAAATCACCTTTCTAACTATTTGAGGAACTAGGTTTAGACAAAGGGTAGTATCATAACATTGTCCGTTTCTTACAAGGTTGAGAAGGTGACAGTGGTCTTCAGTTACACGAGTATAATACAATCAGGTTCATATTACAAAAATGGAGGGAAGTACTTATCGCTGGTATGCTATGATTTTTTCATGATCAGAATTCGAGACTGGATCTGAACCATCTCCTGATTTTCTAGTAACTTATTACTTCTTGACAGATTTAAAACTGTTATTAAAGAGAAAAGCTAATATCTGTGTTTCCACTGCTGAAATGTCTACAAACATTAGCACCTTTGCGGGTGCAAGTATTGCCATGGATTCCAGCTGTTCACATACCTGAAGCTACTTGCTAAGATGGTCAAGGCTTAAAAGATGGTTCATTGCACAATCCATTGTATCCATCTGTTTGCCAGACTCAGAGAAAGAATACCTCTTTTGCAATGGTTAGTTACAAGAAATGATCTTGAAGGTTAAGAAACGGTTACTTGATGTAGTATGGTATTTAAAAATTCGAAATTACAATTTTTTATTTCTCTCTTGGGAAGCAAGTCTTATTCTCTTAATTCTTTTTAGAATAGCATCTATTTTCTCTCCAGAAAATTGCAGACCATGAGGAAGAACTATTACATTTAAATTCTCTAACATAAGACTGAACCATAAAGCTATTCCATGTATATACTGAAGTAATTCTAAAAAAGAGAAATCAAAACTGTGCCTATTTTGTATCAACACTAAGAGGTGAAAGTGAACAGTAAGAAGAGTTAAGTCTTAGGAGTTAAGAACCGGGTTTCTTGTGCCCATTATACAGTGAGAATCTAAAATTAGGTCTCATGACCACTCGACGATGACTTTGGGTACAAGTAATTAACAGCAGTAAAAGCATGTTTCACACCTTTTGTGACTAAGCTGTGTTATTTTCTCCTGGGAAGAAAATAAACAGTAGCTTTAAATAGGAAAGGTTTTATTTTTAGTGTATGTACTATAAATAGTGAAATCTACAACGCCACTAGCTTTTTTATTAAAGACGGTTTGAAAATTCTTGTTAGTTTGTGGAAAGATTTCAGAGAAAAATATTAAAATCTAGTCTTTCAAATGAAATGCAAGATTTTTCACTGTTATCCAAACAGGAATTTCATTTTCCCCTATTTCAAGTTTGGGAATGGTCTTTAACATCTAGTCTAAGCTGCTCACCTAACCTGTTTTATTTTGATTTTATTTTATTTTCCATAGAGGGAGGACAGACTAACTTCCTGGCAATATTAAATCACAGTAATTTTACTCTTAGCTATTAGTAATTGTAAGTATATTGCACCTGTATTTCAATTATATGTTATATCTTTAAGGAAATTAAGGTGACGAAAATGTTTATCCAGAACTTCTCCTGCCAGTTCTCCTATAAACATGATAATCTTTATCCAGAAAATGTTAGGGTAGAAAACATAAATTATTAAACACATTACATGATAAAAAAGTAGTTTCTATGTAATTCAGAGCCAGTTTGTTCTTAGTAGTACATCCCAAATTCCCATTACTGTTTCCCCATTAATGTATCAAATTCATTTTTGGTCCAATAACTTTCCATTTTATCAACTGTATTACTAAAAAAAAAGATATATGACCTATTATACTACAAGTGAATAAACTGCTTCTTTTGTTGACAAAATAGATTTCTTATTCTCTTTCATCAGCTGTACTGACTCCTCCCTTCTTCCATTTTAAGTCAGGGGATACATTTGTTTAAGCAGGAAAAATGAAATTACCTTCCTTCCAAATTTAGTATAACACATCTTTATTCTGAAATTCAATTTAGAACAAAGTTAAGTAGAATAAATATAGCCTCTCAGTGCTTTTCTCATTTTGCCTGGTGTGGTTTTACTGATATCAACTGACAGTAGCATTGAGCTGGGAGGGAAACGAGGTAAACTCAGAGGAGCTGTGAATATATTATCATGGTCTTTATTTAGCAGAGCCATCAAGTCACACAGAAAAAGTAACAGTAATACAGCATTTGGATAGGCTGAGACCTCACTTGTAGTACAATATTCAGTAATCCTGAAATATATCATATGAAGTAACCTCAAAATGCACAAATTTCTGTGGGCAACAAAATATCAAATTCACATAATGAGGCTTTGCATTTAAATTACACAAAAATCCAAGATTTGTAGAACATACATTAGGGCAGGATATGGTCCTTTGAATGTTATTCTCAATGCTCGTACCAGCAGCAACCGTCATCTGAAAAAAGGGGGCAACAGAGAGTCTGCTGAATGGAACAGAAGTTTGTACAGTGCTACAGTATATTTAAATTACACCATGCTAATAAGATGAACGCTCTTAATCATCATTCAAGCAAGCTGATCTAGCGAAAGCGTGGCTCAACTGACACCCACAGAAAAAATTGGAAGTATTGTTACATACAGAGAAAACCTGCTGGCTTGTGAGGGGCTGGAAACGAGGAAGTGCGGCGCTGCTTAGCTGCGCTGTCCTTGCCCTCCGCAGAAGGGAATGGCCAGGTGCCCAGCAGGGGAGCAGCAGCGTAGCTCCGGGGCGGGCTTTAAATCGAGCCGTCTGCGCAAAGCAAGAGGTTGACCCCCTTGCAAGGAATGAAGAAAGGAGCATCTCCTCCCCCAAACTAAGCTACTCTATGGAGAGCAAAAAAAGGCAATCTGTTAGGTAGAATTTGCTTATTAAATTAATAAATTTGGCATACCGCCTCAGCCATTTCTACTGCACCACACGATCATAATACTGGAAAAATAGTAGGAAAAAAGCTATGTGCAGTTAAAAATCTGGAAGTTCACTCAGCTTCCTGAAGAACACATTTTAGCATGAGAGGCCATTTTCTCTCCTTTTTCATCACTTGGCCATTTCTTTTTGCAGAGCCCAAGCTATGACCGGCTCCGCTTTAGCGAGGCCGTGGCTAGTAGGCTACGTGACCTGCTGATGTTTCTTCCAATCTCAGTATTTACTTCAGAGGAAACGAACTGCAGGGATTTTTTAAAAGTTTTAGAAGCAGTACTCTTTCAACCAAAAACCAGCCCTGTACTAAACCTCTAAAGGATTTTTCCCATTGCTGAAAGCAAAGAAACGTACAACGTTCGTGCCAATTATAGTCGAGCTTCATCATCTCTCAAAGGAAACAGTGAACTAAGCTGTGCTTCTGTGGCTATACACCGCTCCGTTCAGTAAACGGGGCATTCAGAAACAACATAAAGACAACACCTTCTCATTCCAGTATTTCTAGTAGCACAATATAACATTTGAAAAATGCAACATATTGCAAGATGTTTTATAATGACTTTATCATTGTTACTTATGAGAACATAGGTTTAAGTTCATGACTTGGGCAGTAAACAAAAGTACGCACATTTTCAGCATATTTAGTAGCAGCCACAGGCATATATGCAGCTTCACCTATGCACTAACCTCATATTGCCAATACGCTTCACGCTGCAATTTGTAATACTTTTTAAATATTTGAAAGAATTTTAAACTTTCAGTGTTTTAAGGGAGAATTGCGCTATTAGTGGGAAAAAAGAGCACATCTTGAATTTTAAACAAAACTTTCCATATTTCTATTCTGGAAAGTTCTTAACTTACTGATCTCAGATTTCCCTTCTTTCAGGTCACATTCTTAAATATTTGAAAACATTTTAATGAAGATTTTGTATTGTTTTTATAGCTAATTTCACTTGATAGAAAGTAGCTAGGTTTGCAAAGAACTTCTCCATGAAAAGCAGCTTCATAGTCAACTCATAGATCATGTTTAGGCAGATTTTTAACACCACTGGTGCTCCAGAACTTTGCAAGGAAAACACAGCCCACATTATGTCAGCATGACACTGTTTTAAATAAACAATACTTCCACACAAGAAAATACACACATTATATACTTTATCAATTCATCATTTCAGTCTTAAACATCTTTCTTTAATATTAGTTTAACTCTTAATAAATTTAATTTCAGTGTTTACAGACACATATCCACTAAAGAAATAAATTCACTGAAGCAAACACACTTGGATTAATGTGTAAATTCTTTATGTATTTTTCACATTTTTAAATTTATGTACATATCAAATGTATGATAATGTTTTCTGACAATCTTGTGCTTTTGTTTGAAAAGCTGTTTTTTTACTGTATACTTTTGACTGCTGCATATGCCCTCTGTTTATTAATCAGTCTCTGCTGTCCATCACTGTTCTAATAGCACTAATCTCTGAGTATCTTTAACTACATTTTTCAAATTAACTTTTAAACACATTTTTTCCTCTCTTCCCTTGTGGAAAAGCATTTTTTATAAACCAAAAGAAAAATTGATGAAAGGTTTAGAATGACTCTAGCAAATGATGGGTCTAAGGTCTAGTATTTTGGGACTCTTTGGGGCTAGCACAGGAAACTTTACATAAGTGGAAATGAGAGATTCCTGACCTTTCATGCTTTCAAGGCATTTCCTTCCAGCCATGGTAATTTCATGGACTCATGGTAGCTAAAATGCCAAGTTTAAGAGAATGGAAATTAAAAAAAAATTTTTTTTTAATCTGTGTTTTATTTGTAAAATTGCTTGTCTTTAAAATATGTATGCTACATAATATTCATCTTATTGTCATATGAAGATTTACTGGCAGTCATTTGAGATACTCTGCATAACTTGTTCATGGATTTTGTAAGTAATGCAGCAATTCCCATCTCATGCATGTTGATTCACATATTTATTCCATTCAAGAATGAATATAATATTATAGCATCTACTTAGTATTTTGTAACCCTAGTAACTATAACCTATTAGAATTAACATTCATGGCACTTTCTGTTATGGTTTGGTCTTCCTCTCCAGGAAAAAGCATAAGCCTTAAGGTTTATCAGAGGGGACAACAGGGTCAACAGGGAGAGAAAATTCCAAAAATGAAGCTCTAGAACATGCCTATATTCTGGCTTGGGGTGAGCACTCCAGCTAATATTTGCTTTGAACCACACACACAGGAGCAGATTCTCTGCTATATCCCAACTGGTGGATCCAGAAATGTTTCTAGGCTCCTTCTCCTCTCTTTTTTTCTTTTCACATAAAGGAAGCCTCACGTGAGGCTGTGGTGCATCTGACAATATTCTCTGCAGTGCAAAAAGAAAAAGCATCTTCTGCAAAACAGCCCTCTAGGTGAGCACACTGCAAAGCTACACTGCCGGGAGTTTCCCAGGCTGCATCAGGTCATAACCACGAATAACGGACCACACGGGCACAGAACTGGCCTAGGCTTCACAGCCGGGTCGGAATGCTGCCAAGCATATCTAAGACTGCCATTTCAAGTAGTCTAAATAAAACAGAAATAAAGCAAAGTTTTAGCTAATTCTGTAAACCTGCCAGAAACAACTGAAAATTCAATAAGTCTACCATAGTCACAGTGTCTAATGTGGGTATCCCTGAGATTACACCATATAGCAACTGTGCCTTTTCCTCTGGTTAGGTATAACCGTTTACCATCCGTGCTATCATTTTTAATGGCACTTCCAAGTGACCTTGCTGTTCAGATCAGATGAAACAAAATACATTTTTCTAAATACCAGCAGCATTACAACCCAAACCTTCTTAGCAAGTCCCCAGTCAAAGCTACGCTAAAGCAGGAATTCCTGCTCTCAGTTATGCTGTGAGCAGTACAGTGCTAATTTCAAGGCCATGTCCAAAATGACGTGCATTCAAATTTGCTGCAATAAAAGTCAGTTTTCATCACCAGTGGTGTCCAATGCTGTTGACAAACTCAAAGATAGTCACTGATAAATCTAGTTTTTGACAGATTGAAGAAACCAGTGCAGAACCTTCCTCAATTCTTTGACCTTTTTTTAACATAGGCATCTGACAGTTGGGACCTGCTTACTGGAATGATAATGATAATTTTGTTCTTGGAGATAAAAATTCTCTCTCACAACACCACCTGGTGTTTCTTGACAAGACTTTTGTAGTAACCGGTCTCAACCAGTCTTAAATCATTCAACACAGTCCAAAATCCTATTTAGGTATCTTACTCTATTTTAAATTTTAGTTACACATATCGCTTAGTGAAACTAGGCAAAATTAAAAAAGAACTGTTTTTCCACTCATGCCTGTGTGTCATTTCTGTGAGGCAGCTTACTCAGGTCATGCTTAGAAAGCCATCTTCAATAGTCTTCAACAGTCTTCAAGGCAAAAATCCCTAAAGGAAAAGGGCAGTTACTATCTTTAGAGCCAGTCTGATAGAAGGTATTCTACTGTTTACTTGGGTGGTGGAAAACAGAAAGATCACCTCCACAATACATATGGGTTAATAATTCAAGAACTTTATGTTTCAGAGGGAAATTCACTACCTATTCTCATTAAAAGTCAGAAATACCATAGAAAGATCTCTGCCACAACCATCCCAGGACACTTAGACTAGGAAATCAAGTTCAGCTAAATGTAACTTGAAAAAATAAGGCCTATCTTATGCAATGTCTCACGCACCTAACATTACTACATCAGCAGGCAGCACCTTCAGCTCATGTTGAAACCAGTTTAATTTATATTTCCTGATAACAATATAGATAATACTAACTAGCATTTGTTCATTGTAACTCATCCATTTATGGAATTCATTTTTTCCATGCATTTGTGATGTGCATATATCATGGAAGCATTATACATACATGCACACAAACGTACACTAATTAGAATCCATAACTTTTTTTTCTTTGAGTGATGGACTAGGAGCAATACTAAAAAACAAATATTCTCCATTAAAATTGAAGACCATAACGTAGTTACAGCATATCATGGTGGCACGTTGCACCATAGATGAAGCAGACATCTGTGATGGTATGAGTCTATTTATTCCACTAACTTAAAAAAAAAAAATCATCATGTGAATTCAGACACAAAACAGATTCTCGGACGCCATTCATACAGCCTGTTCTAAAGAGAAAGAGAAGTGTGATCCAGATGCCAGCAGAGGGTACTATAATAATCTCAGAGGTATATTTAAATTCACAAACTACATGCTGAATGCCTTTCTGTAACAGTTATCCCACCACTGTGCTCTCTTTTATGGAAGAAAAACATCAAAATTTGACTGGACAGGGCCCTGGGCAACCTGATCTAGCTTTGAAGTCGGCCATGCTTGGAGCAGGAAGCTGGACTAGATGACCTCCAGATATCACTTCCAACCTAGGTTATTTCTGTCTTTCTTCAATAGTAAATGGTATTTACCACTGTTCGTATTACAGTAGCACCTAGTGTTTTTATTATGCTGGATTTGGTACATATATAGAGAGAAAGACAGAGAGAGCACTTTCTTAGAAGAGGAGGGAAACAAAGGATGGAGGATGGGAAGATTTATCACCTTACCTAGTTTACACCTAGATAACTTGGATGCAATTTTAATCATGAGAATAGCTGTAAAGACACCTCTGTGTTTGCCTGAGGTTTTAGGTGATTGAAAAGTTTGAAGTGGGGCTTCCCTGGATAACTTAAGGCAGTCTGTGACAAACAAGAAGGGATTTCATGCCTCACTTCATTGCCAACCTCATTATGAAAAAATTACATGTCCTTCTTCTGCGGCCACCTCAGAGACTCACTGGCTAAGTCTTAAACCTGCATCTGTAAAGGCTGGCTCAGAAGGCAACGAAGACAATGGCTGCAGACACAGTGAAGACCAAACTTGCCCGTCACGTACGCAGCATGTTTTTGGGAAAGGACTGGCTGCAGCCTCCCAGACACAGGGGATCACACTAGTTTGAGGTGCCCCCAGGCGACTCAGCTCCCAGCACTCTGGAGGGAAAGCAGGCAGAAGGCAGACCATGCTACGCTTGCATCTCTTCAAGAGGCCGCTCCTTCTGTGTGACACAGGCGAAATGCGGGAGGACAATAAATTTAAAGGATGCATTTGAATCTCTCCTGACTACTCAAGTTGGGGACTTGACTGGCTGAAGAAGTTGGCATTTAGTTTGGAAACTGAGCCCAGCAGGTTGATGCACTGAAACTGTGCCCTTCTGCAAATCACATATTAATGTTACAATCTCAAACTGAAGAAAAGTAACTATAATTAACGTTCAAATTTCAGTAAAACACTAAGTTCTGGCTATACAGTAAAATCATGACTCAAAGCTTCTCCCTACCATTGAGATGCAACCTATATGAGACTTGCACAGTGTGCAAGTTCTCAGTAAAATCTGAAATCCTACTGCTGCTTCTTGAACAGAGACGCACAGCTATCCCTGAAAAAGGAGTTTTGCCCTCTTAATGTATCATCTAGCAAAGAAAAAAGAAAAACCTCACTGTAATTTTCTTTAACATTTGTACTAGATAACAACACTTTATGATATTTTATTACTTTTCCAGAAAACATCAACAATAACCTTTTCACTAAATCTAATGCTTTATATTGCTCCATCTTACTACCAGCTGCCTTTAGTATATCAGGCTTGTCTTTGTGAGAGGCCTCATATCTGTAGCTGTCAGGGGGCTGTCTGCAGAAACTGGTCTTCTACTGTTCAACCAAAATATACAAAAACATTTTTTCGATGAGGGAAGAAAAATATTTTAATATATGATCCTTGTTAATCATACTTTACCATTCAGTTCACTACTCAATTAAGTGAAATGGCATGTGGCCATGGGCATGGGAAGTAAATGAACGATCCTAAATTATCAACTTTGTGCTTTTAATTCAATAGTATTGAAAGTTAAGTAAAACAAAAGAAGTCTCAGTTTCATGACCAGAATTTGTGTGTCTGAACATGAGTGTGTACATATATATAAAGTTTACATATAGAAAATATATAAATATATAAAAAATTCCCTATACATCAATTTTACATATATGATATATATAAGAATACAAGAATGTTTTAAACATATTATACATATGTATAAATCCAAATATATAAACATACACACACTATACATAATTTAATAATTCTTATAAGCTTGATGATGATAACATGCAGCAAAAAGTAAAGGAAAACAGAAAAACACTTTCTGCAACCATCTACATCAATACTAGCTCCCTGGTACCTAAGACTCGTACATTCTTGACTCTGGACATGGGACTATTCCCATTGAGCTACAGGGAACTTATTGATTCTGTAGAGTTAGGTCTACACGCAAAAGTTTGCGAGATCTGGCCCTTAAAACCTACTGACAAAGCAAGACAGACTCCACAGCCTGTGTAGAAATTTTACCACTCTGCTGTTACATGATGATACAAGCTTAAGTTATATATCATTAAGTGAACATCTTAAAAAGATAATAAGATTTGTATTTATTGACCTGTATCATGGTAACTTTACTATCTAAATATTTTTTGACTAATAATTTTGAAAATCTTTTGAGATGTGAATGCTGAAAATTTCCAGAATTAAAATAACCTGTTACTACACTACAAAATATTGATTCAAATATATTGAACATAAGAGAAATTCCTTTTTATAGCAAGTTAAGATCTGGTACAGTGATCATAGAAGCAGAGTTAAAGTTCATATAGTCATTAAAATAAATCAAGATTATGTCTCTGTGTTGTACTCAGGCACAGAAATAATTCAGGCGTATATTCCATGATTAGAAACTTAATTAATAAAATGAGTCTAAAAAGGAACTGTCTGAACAGTTCTTAGTCAAAAAAGAAAAATATTTCCTTGCTAGATAAATAGCCAAATAAGGAATTGTCAGAATTTCCTTCCCTAAAAGTCTTTTCAAACTATAAGACTTTTTTTGTTTCAAAGTGTAGAAAACAAAGCACATGCTCATTTGATATCATGTAAAAATATGAAATTTTAACACCAGATTGGAATATTATGCTCGTTTGTTCCCAAACTGGGTCTGTGGAAATCAGGCTGACTGACTGTTCTTTCAGCGCATTGAATAAACTTGAAGAGCCTGGTCTTCAAGGAGGACCTGGGACATGCCTGTTCTCCATGGGTATGGGCACACAGAAGGAAGCACCGGCATGCTCTCCAGATACTTTTCGGAGGCCCAGACTGGTATACTGGGTCTCTCAGTTAACATGCGCAAGGAGAAGTTACTGGGCCTCTCGGTTTGCAAGGAGAAACAAAGATGATAACAGGTAAAGCACAGAAGCTTTTATTAAGGCCTGTGCTCATGCTGATCTCCTCAGTGCTCATTATTTACGTCCTTAGCAGGGTACTTTACACTGCAGACAGACAGAATTTAGGTTCACAATTGTGTTTTTACAATGGTTATTTTGTATACATTTTCAGGGAGAATCTAGTCTAAAGCCTTTTTTTTTTTTTTTTTTTTGATAATTATCCAGTAACAGAACAATAGAAAATAGCTCTCACTGGTTAAATGTGTGTAATAACGATTAAAACCTTGAAAGACAGTTTTGAGGAATTCTGCAGTGAAACAGTCTCACTAGGTAGTAGGAGAATATCTTTTCCCCTGAAGAAGTCAATCACTACTTGTATTTTTGATTTAAGTACCATGCTATCTGGCTTCATGACTAAAAAACTGTTGTTATGATGGTAAAACAATAAAAGTAATTCCCACCACTATAAATTCTCAGACATCAACAATCAGGGCAAGCTAATTGCATCCTAAAATAAGAATTCTTGTTTTGCTGTTTCTGGCTTGGGTATTTACTTAGGAAAATACAAATTAGAAGGGATACTCTTTAAAGGCACTTTACATACCTTCACCATGTAAATATATAAAAAACCTTGTGCTGCTTCTAATCAATTAAAATATCTTCACCAAGACATATTATCAGAATAAACACTGAACTTAACTATTTTGACCAACTGAAAATTTGTCCTTCAAGGACAGTCTTCAAGAAAGTCTACCTGGGATTCCTAATCTTAATCACAGATACCTAAACTTCAGTAACAGTTTATCCTTCCTATTCAGAAAAGAGCCATTATGGTATTAACAAAACATCTTATGTTAATTTAGAGGTTCCTACATCTGTCTGGGAACTTCCTACTCTTCCACCTTTACAAGTCATTGCCTGCTTTGTCACATTTGAGCTTTGTACCATTTATGCTATGTTGATTTATGAATTTGCAGCAAATCCTCGATATACTGAACTTTAAATGCAGACCAGTAATGCCTCCTAGGAAAAATAACAGAAGGCATATGAGGTAATGGGGAGAAGTTCTCTCTTTAAAGAATAAAGTAGAAAACTATTGTTTTCCTCTTCTTACCAAGGAAAAGGGACAATACCTTATTCCCTGAACTCAGTCCCATGACACAGGATGAAAAAGAAATGTAATATCTACTAAGATAGATATTTTTGAACATTATCTGAGAAAATACTGTATAAAGAGGATTTTAAAGAACATACACTTCCTCCCCCTTTCCCTCATCTTTGATTTAAACAATCTTTGGAAAGTATCCACTGCAGATAATGTGCCTCTTTCCATTTATAATGATTTCTCCTGAGGCATTTTAATGCCACATAGTGACAAAGAGAATGTTTTTCTGATCTATTTTTCTTTGGCCGTAGGAGAAAAAAAATCTCCTCTATGGTTTTAAAACTATAGAGCTGGACCAAGTTAGAGGAGAGGGGGAAAAAAAAAGAAAAAGCATCTCTCTCTTGTCTGATGACCCAAAGTTTTTGATTAAAACTGCCCATTCTCATTCCAGCAACAATAGGTCTGCTGAGATTATCAGTCTAAATTCTAGAGCCCAAGAAAGGAATTTCATATTCTATGCTCTATTTCTATAGAGGTTAAGAACCACTTTCACAACTATAATCTCAGTCTCATTCTATTAGCTCAGGAAATATGGCTAACATTGTGGCACACTGATTTCTCTTATCATCTGTCACCTAGGACGGGTACACAGAAGCCTACATTGCTGTGGTCTGCAAAGTGTTTCAGCAGAACTGTTCTTGGTTTGTTTGGGGGTTTTTTTGTTTGTTTTTTTAATGTCTATCCTCCTGGAGAAGACATTGCTGAAAAAATACAGCTTGCTGTTGGAGCTAAGGGTGGGACAGGGATATGATGTTGCTAACTCCTGGGGGATTTAATGCTACTCTGCTGGGCCAGCTTCCAAGCAAGCTGGCTCTCTCCCTTCCTCTCACTGATGATACTACAAAATTCTGCAGATCCTGGATAGGTAGTGACCATCACATGCATTACTTTGGTCTTACAGTAATTATTTTATATAATTTATATTATAACTTGCTGCCATGTTTGCAGGCACTGTGCAAGCACAGCTCTGGGAATTTTATGTTTTTTAAAAATGGCAGCAGAGTACATTTCATGTGTGTATATATAATGTATGCTGGTGATACGTGTACACTGGGCTGCATGCACTTTACATTTTTTTGCTGCATTTGCTTTTCCTGGTGATTATAGGAGCCTAAACCGTATATTTCAACAGCAGTGTTTTCCTTTTCCCCTTAAAAACCCTCCCAGGTCTTTAAGATACCCAAAACCCATCCAAATACCAAACAGATGTAAAGTGAAGCAGTGTTACATTTGCGATTTGCACAGTTTCAGGAACTGAAGCTGCTTATGGTGCTGCCAAGCAGCAGCAAAGACAAATTAATGAGACTTTGCTCTTATCCTCAGCTGTTCATAACCCTTTGGGCCAAAGCCAGATGTCGGAGATCAGGTCAGCTTCACATGGATGCCATCTGCGAAAGCTGTGAGCTGCAGCAGATGCAGGCAGTGAAGCCACCTTGCAAAGACAGCCCAAAGGTGGAGGCTTTCAGCGCGGAGAAGCTGGGGGCACTGCCACCCAAAACAACCCAGCAGCTGGGAGTGAGGAGGAGGTAAAGCAGAAGCCTCCTCTTTACGATTTCCTCATGCAAGACTATGCACTGTGCTCTATTAAAGCTGCCTGTTAGAAGAGGGAAGATTATTTGCATTAGCCCTCAGATGTAGGGCTTCCTCTCTTGTATTGCACCCAGGCATAGAAATAATGTATGCATCCACGGAACTCCAAGAGTTAAAAGAAAACCAACAACAAACCCCCTGCAAATAAACAAAAACAAAACATCTCATTTTTTACTAAATGCTGCTTAACATTTTGTTCACATTAACATATACGCTCACCCTGTTTAAAATTAATATTCAGTTTCTCAAGTGGCAGCAAATCTCTCCACTTGCAAGAAACTAAAGCAATAAATATAATAGATGATAAACAAAAATGCAAACTGGATTCCATAAGAGCATCATAGATTTCTGGAACCAAGATTTAATCTGTGTTACTATCTTAAAGTTACTATCCATAAAATATTTTGATGTAATCCTTTGGCAAGTCAATTTTATTCATACATAAAGGTACTTAGAAGAATTCTAATGGCCAATTTTTATTCACAAAATTTTATCTTAAACTCTTCCAAAAGAAAAATACAAATTTCTGTAACTTCTAGAAAGATTCTGTGTTTCTTACTTTACACATATATATGAGAGACAGTTTATAAAATGAATTAGGTCAGAGCAGCCTATTTAACTCCAGCCCTGACTTTTATAAGTTATCCTCTCACTGAAACAGAATGTCTTTCTTCTAGATAAGGTTTATTTGATTTATTTTTACAAAGCTACATTTTTTATCCATTTATGTCTGACAGGATGCCACTTGTTCCACTTGGCAGAAGGTCATTTTTTTTTTCCTCCTTTTGGCTATTAAAAAAAATTGGCAAAAACTAGCACTCAAACAAAATGGCAGATGTGTCCTGCCAGAAGACTTGAATTGGGAGCATATATCAAGATTCCAATTTTATGTTAATTCTTCTAATTTTACACCAGTGACAGTGATCCAAATTGTCATCAAGAGGATTACTCAAAGCATGCAAAGGCCTGTGGCTTTGTGCGGAGTTCTCAGTCTCACCAGAAGAGGAAAAAAAAAAAAAAAAGCTGTAATCAGCACAAAGTGAAAGAGGAAGAGGGAAAATACATTTATAGAAGGCCACAGGGCAAAAAGTTGTGATTTTTCAGAAGGCGATATAGGTCCTCCATTATCCAGTCAGATCCACCTAGGCAAAGTCTGCTCTGACTTTGGCTGCAGCGGGAGATTCATCTGTCCTTGGCAGCATGAGAAGTTATTCTTTTCTTAAGCAATGGGGAAAAATAGGCACGTTTGGGACAAAACTCACCCGACCTACGTCAGCATCTCTTTTAAGACGAATTGCATATAAAACCAGTTATTTCTCTCCATTAACTATAGCTCAAATGTAGATTTCTACATTGGATGACTCTGCCAGGTAGGAGAGGGATATTACCGAGTCACTGCGCAAGAGATTTTGTGAAAAGCGTTAGCAAGGAAAGCACATTCATAAATGAAATTCTAATTGCAAAGGAACGAACTGAAACCGCTCTAACTTTGCAGGTGAATACCAGCAGACTGAGGATCGTGTGTCTATATGCATTAAAACATCACATTTATTAACAAAAACTTTTAAAAACTCTTTTTCAACTGTCATTTTGACACACAGGTTTACAGCTCAAGACTGCTCTGAGCTGAAATCCCAAGCCTAAATTGCCCCAAGAAAAAGAGATTTGGGAACTCGCCTTGGGGATATTCAATTAAAAACAGTAATAAAAATAAAATCTTGCTCCTTTCTAACAGAATGGGGCATTATTTCACAGTTACAGAGCTCATCTCCACATGTAATATTCCCTTCAGCCTCTTTCAGTATTATCATTCTCCAAATCAGGCCAAATTTCCTAACAGAATATGTTAGAAGAGCTGTATCTTTTTAATGAAAGTGAAAAGGGATGTCGAACATCCAAATGTTTCTATATGACACAGACAGCTAAGTTCTTGTACCCCAGGAGACTGGGGAAAAGTGATAGAAATAGCCAGGCAGGCCCATAAATGCTCTTTCCTCTGCTGGGGAGCTACTAGTACCCGATGCTGCAGCAGTGACCAAAAACTGGTCCAGGGAAGAAAGGGTTCCCTGATACCCCAAATCTTGCAGCAGTTCTCTCCATACAGCTATTCTACCTAGCTGAGCACCAGGATTTTGAAGTAATATAATGATTATCATGTCCATGTAAAAAAATGAGGCTACAGCAAAAGCTTAAATGGTAACCCAATAGCACACATTTGACTGACTACCAGGAAAAGAATACACCACCACCACCACATTACCCTGGCAACATTTACTTAAACAGCCAAAGAACTAGCATCAAAGCATCACTGGATAAATATTGGCTATATTTTTTCTCAGACTCACCCACACAGCAACATGAAAGACTGCAGATCCCAACAAAAACACCCTTTCTGAGTGCACCCCAACTGCAGATATGGACAAACGATACATGATTAAAGCCAGAATCCAGTTTTCAAAACCTGGGTATTCTGGTGATTAGTCCAAAACCCCAAAATTGAACCATGAGGGTCTGACAACAATATTAACAACACTTTGTAATAATGAAAAAAGAACTGGATTTGTTGGACAGTATTTTGTGGCTAGGAAACAGAAATGCAGCTTTCCAATATAGAAACCCCCCCCCCAAATTTTACATCACATAGTCACTGAAAAGTTGGCAACTGTAACAAACTTGTAAATTAATACATGATTTTATCTGCATGTTATGTGTACTTCCAGAATTAGTTGTTATAAAGCTAAAAAATGTTCATAAAACATACTTCAAAAGGGAAAAGAAAGAAATTAAATAATAGCCCCCAAAAGAATACCCTTAAAGCACACAGTCAGTCATAATGCTGTAATGAAGATCTTAGTTTAGTTAATAGACAAGTTTTCTAACAGCTGAAAAAGAGGAGATCAAAATACACTGATCAGTTAAAAGACCGAAATGGAGAGAGGAGAGATTGACAAGGAGCAGCTGTGACCCAGAATCTAGACCGAGAAAGCTGAAACTGAATTATTCACACACCTTCTCTAGGTTAGATGGTTTGAATACCACACAGTCCTCTCTTAGCCAAAAAGAGAGTAACAAAACCCCTCAGTCTTCCTTCCTAAGGAACACCAAGCATAGGTGAGTTTTGTTATTTAACTCCATTTTTCTTGGCAAAATATAGTACTTTCATTTGAAAAGATGCTTCCTCCCCATTGATGAATCATCACTGCCCACAAACACAGGGAAGGCAAACTTCAGCAGGTGCCAGGCACACTGGATTTTGGACTACAGCCGATGGTAACCATCTCTCTCCAGCAAAATACAAACAAGCTGCTAATTCTTTGTAAAGGATGCATCCAGAGGCAATCTCCAGACAATCAGACTATTGAGGAATGGTAACAGTAACATACTCAATAAAAAGTATAGCACGCTGTATTCCTAACAGTGTGCTGGGATTTAACCAAAGCATACTTATTCTAGCTTGGGAACACTTAGGATGAAACTAATTTCATCCAATACTAAATTCTTCCTCCAAGTTTTGTTTACATTTTAGTTGCAAGTGAAGTTAAAATGCTAAATTTAAGGTGATCTTCCATGCCACAATTCCACATAAGACAAAAATGGAAATATGTCTCATAAGTATTAGTATATTGCAGAAGGCATTATAATTGCAAACATACAGAAGACAGTAAATTTACTGAGTGAAGCACTTTAGACTGACTACAGGCTTTTGGCCTGTGGAAAACGCAAAGTAACTCTACTTGGTAGGGCCTGAAATGACTCAAGTAACTCTTCTTTCACTGCAGGCTAAACCTAAGTTGCATCAGCTTGCACGTGCCACAAGGCTAATGGTGTGCATGGATAATCATCATGGCTTGGCTAACCTGCCGTAACGTCACTGTGTCTGATCCTTCAGATGCATTTGAAAGGCAATTTCAGATCAAATATGTCTTAGTATTAAAAGAAACGCATTAAAAGTACTAAAAACATTGCCTGCATTTGGGAGGGGGGAGGAGGAAGGGGAACAAAGATAGCTCTGGTGCGGTGTCTGCTGGTAAAGGCTGCGCAGCTGCCAAGGCTACACCTTGGGGACACCCACAGCATTGCAGTCCCAAAAGATGAAAAGACAGAAGAAGCGCTAGCTGCACAAGGGCAAGTCACACGCCAAAGCCCTCAGCAGGCTTCTCCCAAGCAAGTTGCCACTGACTATCAACAATAAAAAATATTTTTAAAGCTGACAGTTCTAGATAGGCCTGAATTCAGTGAAGAGCTTACACCTGAGATTAGTCTTACTGGTATCAGCGTGAATGGCTTAGTGCAATGAAATACCATATCTGACTAAGAAATATCTTATGATACTAATATCTGAATTTTAAAGCATACTCTAATCATGCACATTATTGTGTACACAGAATAGGTGTTTTATTAGGATGCCCTTGTGAATTTTCAACATATTAATTTCGTATCACATCCATAAATACATACAACTAGAAGACTTCAAAGTGTGATTACTTCCTAACTTTTTCCTTTTTTTTTTTTGCACTTTGAAGCATGGCACTAATAAAAACAGAGCATTACAGTTTTTGGAGTGAGAAATATTTCTTAAAATTGTAGCAGCGGTCTGGAAAATAAGCTCAGAAAAAAACTGATTACCAAAGGGATTGTGTTTAGTCAATATTTTATATTGCAATTTAAATACGGAAAATATTGACTAAACAACACTTTAAATATAATATATTGTCTTTCAACAATATCAAAAAAGCAAATCTATGACAAATGTTACCATATGTGCACTAATTTTCTCTCCAGACAATGGCTTGGCATAGGCACTTGTGTGCATCGAAGGAATACATGACAAACTCTGGCAGAAGACATGGTTAATAATATGAGTCAGACATGTGGCTGTTCTAATCATTAACACAACATTTGTTGTGGAACAAAGATACACACATTAGATTAGTAAGTGTATTCGTTTTGATAGTCTTAGGTAAGTTTGTATGATACTCATAGCTAACAGAAGTACAGTCTTTCTCCAGCTCAGAATCCCACTCTTTTTATCAACACCTGTGCCTCTTCCCATGCAATTTTAACAACTTTATGGATTTACACATCCAGCTGTCTCAAATATTATGCTGTGCCTAATAAGTGCCCATAAGGAAAAACCTATTTTCTAGACATTTTGCATCCCTATGTGATACCTAATAATTAAATAGTGTGGAATACAATGAGAGAAATACCCAAATGTTCCTGCAATAATACAGGAATTTTAAGGACATCATGGCTATGATTTCAGAACATTCTGTTTTGAAAACATATTCTGTTTCATCCATTTTTAATACAGCTATGAAGCTATTGCCTTTGCAGAATCTATTCTTCTAACAGTATAAACAAAGAAACATGCGTACAGTGATACTGAGAATAAAACATTATACATGCATATTAGCTTAAAAGATTTTATGAATGATTAGGGCATTTGATTACGCTTCTTCTTCAGTTCCACAGATCTACACTTATGGTTTGGTTCTGCTGTTAATATTCAAGAGTTGTGATACACTTTAAATCCTGTTAGCCACTGCTATACTGTTGATTTTTAAAAAGGACTATGCACGTGGGAGACTGAATAGCATGCAAGCACTAAAGCTGCCTGTCTCCTGTCCTCTACTGTCACCCTGCTAGAGTATCTCCCTCTGCTTCTCTCCATCTTAATGGATATTTAAGACCATTTCCAATACAAGACAGAGACCCGCATGTCAATGCACTGTATAGCTAAAAGAGTCACCTGATAGGAAGGAAAACCACGTCAAATTTAGTCTCTGCCATATTCAAAACAGATATGAACCAAAGTCTGCTGCCTTGCAGATGAATGTCCACAGGATCATGTTTGAAAATACCTGGAGTCCTCCCTTTAATCTCTCCTATTGGGAGTTTTTTCCCTGTGCATGCAGTACAACTACTCCAGAAGACAGAATGGCTTTCAGACTTGCCTGGGCCACTCGCCCAGTAGCGACAAACCTGAATTTTCATCCTTGCACTGCTTGGTTGTTACTGGTTGATACATGATGGCTTGGTGTCAATAGGAGGAGAAAGATCAGCCACAGGTTAGGGCGTAGCCTGACTGCTGCTACCATCTTCTAGAAGACTGGAAGAGAGAAGTCAAATCTTTGCAAGTGTAGAAGGAATCTAAACTCCTCCTTATATCCTGGATATAAGCCACTAAACTGATAGGTAGAAGAGAAGAGCACATCATGTATTCCTTAGCTGGCTTCATTTACCTAAGTAAACTATCAGCTTTGTAATGAAACGTCTCAATTTTTTTCTGACAAAGTCATTAATAGAAAAAACTAATACTTTTACTTCTAGTTCAGAGTGGAATGATTATCCTCTTCTATTTCTCTGTTGTGCTGCTGAACAAGATCAGTTAGTCACCCTCTCTATTACAGTAATTCTGAGGCGATCAGATACTGCAGAGATGGGCTAGCTGTGAGATCCAGAATAAATGAAACCTCCTTCCTTGCACCATCCTGTGGAAATCAAAATTAAGCCTTTTCACTTTTCCAGTTTGTGTAAGCCTCATCAATTTATCTTCATATTTGAATGTCTCAACAGTATCTTCCAGCACTGTTTCTGTATCTGATCTTGTTGGGAATAGGAGCTTTTAATGAAAAATCTAGCTTTTATGCATGGCTGGATCTGTTACTCCACAATTTTATGTTTGCAAGTTTCAAAGGACGAGTGTCAATGAATTGATCAGGGTGCTTCTGTAGCTATCTATTTTTAATTCCATCACAGAGGCTTAGTGTTAAACATGTGATGGAAGAAATATTAGTCAGAGGAAAGCAGATGGGATAGCTATTTTTTCTTTCAAAGTATCTACACATTGCTGAAATTTTATTAACTCTCACAGCGTAAAAATAAGAATACCCTGCTTAGACAGAGCAGTATTCAGCAGCAGCTTTTGGAGAGGAAATTGCTAAGTTTTAATCTGTTTTCATCACTAGGTAGTCTGGTCATAGTATGTGCTGGTGAAGGCTTGTATCTGTAGCCAGTGCCAGCAGTTCATGCATTCAGCACCTGAGCTGCAGTCTGTGCGTACCCAGCGTGTTCATCTGGAGCCTCCTGCTCTCTGGGTTTAGCAGAACAAGGAGTGCAATCCTGTGACTTAGCCTTCACAAGCATAAGTAAAGACTAGGAGGCCAACAGAGGCCCAGCCCAAACAGTCCCAACCAGACAAGGACAGTGAGCAAGAGAAAAAATGGATTTTGAAGGAAACTGGAACCATTTCAAAATCCACAGTGCAAAGAGTTGAGTCTGTGGGTATGGCTACGCTGTGCAATAGCAGACCCCTGAATCAGTCCTGAATGATCTAACTCCAAATGGGGAAGCAGCACAGGCATACTGGTGTGGAGAAACAGGGCCCATTAGCCCAGGTGCAACAACACAGGAACTGTAACGCAGCTCTCAGAGGCTAAGCAGGCATCTCTGCACTGCTCAGTGCTCTGCACTGCTGAGGTGTCAGCTCCGTTGGAGCTGCAGTGAGCTGTATGGATGTGTGCCTTATGGGGCACTATAAGAGATGACAAGACAGTTCACACCTCATATTAATTGTTTCAAAGCACTTTGATGACTCCAATGGCTTTTATATCCTCATTGTATCCTTCAAAATTAAAAAGGTCAGAAACTTCCATTTGAAAAAAGGTAAGCAGAGATTCCTAAGAACAATCTTTCAAAACACATCAGTGCTGCTAACATAGTACACTTTGTCCTTTGCTGATAGATTTTAAGCATTTGCTTTATCAGGGTCTCAGAATTGCCTTTCATAGAGATTTATCATTCACTATATTATTACATATACTACAACTCATAGAATCATAGAGATTATAAGCATATATACTGCAGACTAATCCAATGAGAGATCAAATGCAATGGCACTTTTCACCTATATATATACGGGCTTATATTTATTGTTAAATACAGGGCTTCAGTTTTAACTACTTCCCTTTGATAAGGATGGTATTACCTGTTGCAAATGAATGTTCTATTTGCGCACACATGCTCTGGATAAGAATAATCCCACCAACTGTGGAAGAAGAACATTTCAATAAGAGAATCTACCGCTCTGAACAAGTTCTGCAGAACTTTGAAGCCACATGGAGAAGAGAGCTTCTCCAAATATGCTTGATTTAAAATGCAGGCAAAGCAATCAGGCCAACTACTTCAAAGTATGTGAATCGAGTACCTGAACTACAGTGAAGAAGAAGATGCAGACTGCAAGCTCTCAAAACCATGTTGCTTACTTATGAAGAGCTCCCTGTTACACTTTGAACTTACATCAAGAAACTGGCTTTAAGGCTTCCAAAACTTTCCTTTTAAGATTATCAGGTGAATCTTGAGAAACTGAAAGGAAAACTTGACCTAACTGGTTGGTCTGCTGTAGAAACAGAAATGTAAAATAGATGGAAAAACCATGAATGAAACTTACTCACTTTTCATACTCAAGATCAGCCAGAGCAAGCTCACCAGCTCTGGAGAAGTGAAACAAACTATAACTTCAGGATTATTATTAATGAACTATTATCAGAGCTCCTTCCTCAGATTTTTACTTACAGTACTTCCAATCAAATAGGGCACAAACCTGCCTTGTGTCCAATTTTTACTTCTTGGTAAATATGTTTAAAGATTACTCTTTTAAATGTGTTCTAAAACCTGATGTTCAGCTTTAAGTCAACATAAATGTTGATGTTCACAAGAATATTTAATGATGGGATCATTTTAAGAGAATTTCAGATAAAAAATATTTAACTCCTCGCCAAAATTTTCAAAATAAAGCTTTGTGAAACACATGAAATACCAGGCTGATTAAAAGAATAACCCTCAACATTTTAAGCTATCACAAACACAACATAGTTCTGGTCAACACAACATTGCATCTAAATGGAGGCAGAATAGACACATTCAATACTGCTATTCCATAAAGGCAAATGAAAACCTGTTGACAACTACCTTTCAACTTGTTGATTTCTGGTCTAATCATAGTCTTTTTTTGCCCAAGAGTTACTTAATAGACAGACATCTTATTATCAGAATAATCAAGCACTACCGCCATTTCACCTCTTAGAAAAAGAGAGACATGAGAATGTCATCCCAAGAACTGACACCAGATACAACCTTCAGTGGTATTATAATACACATAATCACTTCTAGATTTCCAAAACTTTCAAAGTTGTCCGCGGGAGGTGATTAAAAAACAATCAAACAAAAAAAACCCAAGTATTTCATTTGGATCTGATCCTTTTTCAAATCCACAAATATACTGTGCTTTAACCAGTACTTTAATGTTCCAAAACCACACTTAGGAGAAAGTGCTAGTTTAAAACAACAAAATCACTTTCTTAAAAACAAACTCAGACTGAAAAAAAATTAAGAACACATTCTGAAAATGACTTCTGCATGATATCCCTTCATGATATCTATTTATTTGCTTGAATACTGTTTCCATGTCACTTCTTGACACTAGGTGAAAGAACTCACATGGAAAAACCTACTTACTTTACAGATGGAGTGATGTCTAGATTTTAATGTTTGTTGGATGGGAATGAAACATCACACCTTCACGTGCTCATGTTTCATTATGTTTTTTGAATGTTCCACTTAAGACATTATTCTTTATTTTCTGAACTGAATGTTTCTGCAGTGCTGTCTAATAGAATTTTATCTTTCCTAAACTATTGCTTTTAGTGTAGAAGTATAGTTCCAGAAACAGAGCCATCCTTGGCCAATTAATGCAACTGTGAACCATGTAAAATGCCTTAAAAACCTGGAAGCTTTCAAACGTTATTTGCAGATACAATAAGCATTACATTGTTTCCTATTTTTATACCTGTGTTCCAGCCTTCCTTTAACTTGATGTGTCAAATTGTCACATTGTGAGAGCTCTTTGGAGCCAAGACTACGTGTCTACCCTGCCTGGAACAACAGGGCTTTATCCCTAATTAGGTTTTCTAACTAGTATTACTAATATTGAAGAATGCATATACTATATAGAGCTATATATACTATATATATATATACTATATATAATAATCCCAATGTTAAAATGGATGCTGAATTTCTGAAAAGTGCAAATGCTATGTGTCATAATGATGAAAGTATAAGTTGTTCTTTACAAATATTATAGTTAGTTCTAGGTCTTCATAGGAAGTATAACCTTATAATAAAACCTTAAAAATGAAAGCAGGCAGGGTTGGATTAAGACAGGATCCTGTGGATTAATGCTCTGTAAAATCATGAGGCAGAAACAGAGTGGTAGGCAGCATGTCTGAACACTGCTGATTACTGTTGCCCAGATGCCCATTTTAGAAAGCTTCACTTCTGTATACCTGCAGGAATTAAAGAATTGGAAAGCCAAAGAATGTGCCTGGACAGGTGCTAAAAAAGGAAAAGTCCATTGTATGAGTGTCCAGCTTGGAAATAAGAGTGTCTGCCACTAAAAATCAAAATATATTGATCCGTAGCCTTTGGACAGCAAGGATAAACATGAAAACATATACCAAATGGTGTCATTCTACTTCAAAGCACACACACACAAAAAAAGATTTAAATGAAAAAATGTTGTGAGAGGCATGGGTTCTAATAGTATTCCTCTATTTCTCAAGTATATAACTAAAAATGTATACTATGTTATATACTCATTACACTTATACTATACCTGGTATATCCCGTAGCTTCTCTGGGCTCACACTGAAAGCCCCAACATAACTCAAACTAAACTAAAAACTTGTATTCTACCTTGTCTTATAACTTAAACCCAAAATATTAAGTCCAGAATTCCACTGCATCAGGTTTATAAACATGAATAGAGAGATTACCATTAAAATGATAATTGTATTTAGAGAGGGTAACAGTTTCTTAGCTATGCCTTATTTCCACAAGCTCTTGACAAAACAATACTACTATCATTTACCTCATTTTTAATCTGCCAGAAGTTGCTGCCCTGTCACGTACCAGTCCAGCTTTTCCTCAAGTACTGTAAGTCATTCTGCCCTGGTACAGCTTAACTATATGAGAAGTCTCCCACTCAGATTCAGAGGGTACCATCCTATGCCTAATGAGTACCACATGCACTGGTACACAACCCATTCCAGAGTCTCTTGTAACGTCTAAAAGTCATTTGCCAATGGTCTGGCAGATCATGCACCCTGCCCACTTCCCATTACACTATCCTTACTGCCCGTTACCTTTCCCAAACTTTTTGCTGTATCTACCTCACAGTAAGATGTCTAACCTATACTGTATATGTAATATGCTCTGGGGCAGTCTTCTCACAGAGTCTGTGGACAGCACCCAGACGCAGCACAACCAACTACTTGACTGGGGCCCACAACACCACCTAAGGTAAAAGTCAAGGGGAGTCAAAACACAAACATCGCGTGCCCTCTGACCACTTCTCTACATCGCTTTCTCCACATTACAAACTTCCAGAATGGCACCTTGTTTAACAACTTTAAGCTATAAAAGGTATACGTATTTCAGTAGTTTTTAAAAGACCCAACACTTGCTATTTAGATATTTTGCAGTGCAGGACTGGGAAACATACGTTGGCCAGCACTGTGCTGAATTAATAAGAGAGCATTCATAGTACTTATCCACAGCCTGTGTTTGGTCCAGGGATATCTGTCTATCTACCCATAAATACAAAGAAAAAGCTATCTCTGACATAGTCTTCACTGTGAAGGGCTGACGTTTTCTTATTTGAAAACATCCAGCAAAACAAAAATTGCATGTGCAGCAAAATGGTGGCCACTAATAATGCACTGAATAAACCCTCATGCAGATCCCAGCTGTAAAGAGAGGCTAAGTCTTTATATTATTAAAAGGGTATTTCCTTAAGTACATATTAGAATTCTGCATGCATCTGCTTGACTAACATAAAACCCTGTCCATATGTTCTGTTAAAAATTCTTGTAACAACAATTTTATTGTGGAATTAAGTCAAACGGACAGACTTTAATAGCAGAACTACAGGATATAAGCCATTTTTAATTGAACGGTGCTACTGGCAGCCTACTTAACACTCTTATGCTTAGAGAAAAATGACATAGATTTAGCTTTGATATTTAATAACAATCTATTTTGCAGCCATCCTCCTTTTGTAACCACTTCAGTCTTTCAATTCCATCAGATTTCCAAGAGATAAGCTATTAATAAATACAGTTTTATATCTCTACTTCATTTAAACACAGAAATAAGTAAGTAAATAGGAATATAGTTACAGGTTTTCCCAAGGAAAATCTTCCTTAGATTTAAATTTTTGTAACCCATTTTTATTTTGGTATTAATGCAGTCAACAACCAAAGCATCAAAACAAGAAACAGGCTGCACATGCAATTCTCTTTCAGCTTTTCTATAAAATCAGTATGCAGTTGAAAAAGTAAATCTAAAACTTACATTTTCAGGTTGCTGTTTGCTTTAGATTTTTTGTGTTTGACAGTGAAACTTCTGTAATGGTGAAACTTCTGCAAGAGCAACCTTTCTAAAGACTTCTGAAAGTCTAACAATATGGAACCATAACAGCACTACACAAATAATATAATTCCAGTTTAAAAGCCTGTAAATACCGATAATCACTCATATCATTTAAGGTCTGCAGAGCAGAATATATACATATGTGTAACTATACAGCCTTAAATGTATGCAGTTTTCATAAGTATGATATTGCCATTTAAAAGGAAAAAATGCTTTAAGCTACTTAAAATTCTGCAGTCTTCAAAATAAAGGCTGGATTGGGCCCTTTTCGCAGAACTGATTTCTGAAAAACATACACAGAATAGAAGAAAAAAAAAAAACTATCCACAAAAGGTACAAGAGTTGATACCATGATTATCATTAAAAATTACTTAAAATTAACTCTAGTATGAAAAAATGCAGTAAAAGGCATTGCACTTTGTACCTGCTCCATTTCCTTAGGCAGGTTGAAAGTAGACTCTGAAGGCCAGAAATGGTTATTTTTGTCTTGGTCACTACCAGCAACTAACATTTTGGAATGAGAATGGAGTTAATGATAATTATATGCCAGCTGGAATATATCCCACCTGCCTTCCCTAGAGTCCTGGTTATATTAGAACGCCACAAAAGAGTGAAAAATGCAGAAAAAAGTGCTGTCCCTGAAACCTGTGGATATGACTCAATGTATACAAGAGGCAGAACAACAGCGTAAGAAGGTGCCATTTATACACAACTCCTGTTAAGAGCAGAGATGCTTCAAAATTATTTTAAATTATAATTGTAAAAATAATTCCACTGCAAAATTGTGAGGGTGGTAGTCTAAACTTAGTTTCCTCCCTCAGGAACATGCAGTAACACTCCCCTCTTCCTCGGTGTAATAAATGTTCAAGCACCCAGTGAAATTTGTATGTTGAAACAAGTCTTTTGTCAAATCTCTGGGTCTTTCTCTAGCAGGTGCCTGAGAGCATAGTTTAAGAGTCATGATGGTAACATGGCATTATGAAGCTGAGTCTGTTTTTAGGACCCTCTTATTCCATCTGCATTAATATTCCCTCATGAAGGAGCTGTGTCATACTTCTCTTAACCCCATCTCCAGCTGAAGGATCCTAGACTTGGAGAACTAATGCTGTAGAAGTAGCTACTCCCATTTCTTTACTGTGCGTGGAATACCTTCTCAGACTGAACTTTTTCTCCTGTTTCAACAAGAGTATTAGTTATTCTTTAAATCAAGAACTGATTTTGGATGTCATCCATTCTAATAACTAGAAGATACAGGTAATTAAAAGTATTCACAGGGAATAAAAAACCCAAATCAATGACTATAAAATAATGTTCAAAAGGAGTTTGTGTTAAAAATGTTTATTTAATAGCAGATGTCATGGTACAACCAACTACCTTACAGTCCCGGACCATGTGGGTTTCATGTGACGTGAGGGAGGGGATGAGGGGGAGAAGGAGATTTACTGCATGACTCCACAACTTGTTTCAAAGACCAAAATTTACTACAGAAGCCACAATGGTACAAAGCAACAATTCTTATTAACAGAAACTCAGCTCAACTAGAATAGTTATTTCTAATTACATTAAAAGTTATGCTAACAGTAACTACTAAGTAAACAGAAAAGGATAGCTAATTTATACTAACTGTAAATACCCAAATGAATGAACTAGGCAAACCAATTCTGATCGATCTTATCCACGCATTGCCTCAGCGGCCAACGTACACTCAATCCCAGGGAAGTAACTGCGGGAGGACGTCCCTGTCCCGAGGGGCTCCGCAAGCTGGCACACCCGCTGTCACCCGGGAAGAGCCAAAGACGGCCTCCGGGGCCAACCTGTTTGTACCCTTCAGGGGAAGGTGGCGGTGGAGTCGCTAGGCCAGTCGCAGTTCCCTTCACGCAGGCGCAGTCCCTGGCTCTTGGCTGCTGCGGGGTTCAACTCTCCTCCCTCGTTGTTACGACCATCGCACCCACGGTCATGGGTTGGGGGGGGGGGGGTGGCCGAACACCCCCAAGGGCAGGCTAGCTGCCTCGTACGCTCTTCAGCACTGAAGAAAGGAGTTTGAGTGACTGCGAATGACTGCTTGACTCTTGCAGTGGGGGTCCCAAGGAGAGATCCCATAGCTGGGGTAAGGAGGAGTTAATTCCAGTCTGCAGTGGGGCCCCAGCTGTGAAAGCAGGTGTTATCTCTCAGGGTCCTGATGAGGAGGAGACAGTTCTGACCACAGCAATTAACACTGCCCCAGCAGCGAGAGGAGGCTTTTGTTTCTCAAGGTCCAGGCGTTAAGCAGGCCTTATCTCAAAGTCTTGACATCCTCCCTTTTGGAGTGTAAAACACAGGAATTCAGGCTACTTGTAACTGGCACCAAATGTATGGGGAGGGGGGGAAGCTGGGAGCATCCCCCCACATTCGACCACAATCAATCATTTTGTTTTTATTGATATAACTTGCTTTTATTTCAGTGGTGTTCATCAGGATATGTTTTTCAATGTCTGTGGAATTCCCTTGTATCTGAACATTGAAGTTACAGACCACTTTATTTACTCTTACTGGTCTGAGGTTTTATAATGTTCCTCACAGGTGTTATATACCTTTTAGTTTTCTAAGTTTTCCTCATCTCAGCTGTGCCAAACAGATGCATCCTGAGCACTAAACAACATTTAAGCTGATATATTCAACATCGGATCCAATTTCAAACAGCATAATTCTGCCTCTGGAGCACTTACCCATTCCATGCTGACATCACCAGCAAGCCCATCACCAGCTACTGAAACACAAATGTGATTTGCACTGATTTTTCTGTCAGCTGTACTCTACAGAAGTATCCAGCTTTAAACTTTGCATGTGTGTCATCTGCACATTCATATTACCATGGAAAGTCAACTACTGCAGTAAGAGAGACTGTGGCACTGAAAGCGAGGTAGCTGTGCTTTGGAGTAAGGGCCATAGTAAAGATGTGCACAGGCTGCAGCATCTGTGCAGAAGTTTCTGCACAGTTACATGCATCAAGGCGTCAAGGAGGAGCAAAACTGGCCAAACAGGCACCTTGTTCCTTCCTATTCAAACCCAGATTAAGGTAACCTTAAAACCACAGTAACGTCACATACTTTTGGTCTTCTTGTGCTGCAACCCCAGGTCAATCTACAACAGTGAAGGGATTACAAGGTAGGCAGAACACTGTTCTTCTCTGGCACAAACTGTATTCAAATATGCAATAAGTGAATTTAGTATCAAGTTTATTTGGTATATAATTGGTTCATCATATAGAAGACACAAATTTGGCAACACCTGCCAGCTCAGGTGGGTCTTAAGGAAAATGAGGAATTGGGGTCTCAGAGAAATATGAAGGTTATTAGGGCGTTAGCAACCTATTAGAGACTACATTATATGAGGGAAGTAAACCCTATTGTTAGAAGGAGATGTAGCCTGGCACTTAGTTCTTCTATTCATTTTCTTTCTCTGTTGCTTGCTTTCTTATCATTGTTGCCCTTTGTACTGTTGCAAGCAAATTCCTAAGGCTGCTCTTTTACCTGCTTGTGTCTATCTTCTTTGAGAAGAAGGGAAGCAGCTGATGTGTTCAAGAGATATTCCGTAAGTGTCCGGTGACAGCAAAGCCCACACCAAACACACAATATCTAAACCGGACTTCACCAACACATGAAAAAGCTGCCAAAAAGCATCACAGTTTTTTTTAATCTGTCTGTGACTTCCTCTGGACCACATATTTCTTGTCTTTATGCACGACCAAGTTAAAGTCCATTTCAGATTACAGATGACCCATGCTACAGTTATCAAGGAAATACTCCAGTTGAACCACAATGAGTTATTGGCAGTGATGAGTATTGGGATACCACTTGGCAGAGACCCTCCAGTGAAATTTAGGACATACCTAGATTAGTGGAATCATTCCTGTCCTCTTAGTTGTTACATCTTGCCATCTGGAAACACTATACTTTAAAGCATTCTTTGTTATTGTTAAAACTAAAACAACTTTCTCCTTACAAGGTTGATATCTGAATTCATCAGGGGATTCTGAAAGCCTGAGTCCTAAATATATTCCTACATAGCGTTTGGCAGAGGGAATTTTTAGGAGATGAATGATTCCTTCCCTAATACTGACACACAAATACACAATAGCAAAGCTATTCAGTTACACTGTTCAGTTACACTGAACACTAATTTCCTAAATTTATCCTTAAGCACATGCTGCACATGAAAGAGAAAGCATTTGTTCAGGAAATTTTGAGATGCTTCATCTAAGAAATGTGTCAAAGAAGAAATTCAGTCACTATTACAATATTTGTTAAATATCATGATACAGCCTAGTACTCAGAAGGTTTTATTGCAGTAACACAAATCAGATTATTTTACTGCAAGGGAAGCAGCATGGATAATAGAGTGAGTCCTCATACATCCCCCTTCCCTCGGCATTATTTGCCTGTTTGCTGAAAAAGCAGTAGAAGATACGTAACATATTACAGCGGTGGATTTAACAGGACATTTTGCAAGTTACCTGGTCAAGCAGACAGATGAAGTAGCTTGGAGAGATGGTGCTTTCTTCAGATATGCTTATGTTCTTATTTGCAACTGGAAGGGCATATTTTGATAGACTACCACCCTTTGATGCTATTTCTACATCCTCAGTTGAGGCACAGCAAGGAGTGATGTGAGCACCACTAATCCACAATAATGCAAAGAAAATACCTTTGCATAGAAGTCACTACCATAGTCCCTTTATATTATTCCAGTAAAACAATTTTACTGATGAAGCAGCATATCTTTATATATACAATATAAAAATATAAATATATATTTTTATATATATAATATAAAGGTATTAACAACAGTATCTAAACATAATGGGAAGAATTGTTTAATTTTTTACTCTCAGTACAAAATCCTTGAATTTAGTAGCTGATGCTAAGCCTACAATATTATACAAACTGCTTTTGCTATTGATCTAGATTAGAGAACCTTCAGACCTTAAAGAACAGAAAAACCTGTCTGTGGAGAGAAAAGTTTATTTCTGAATTATATCACCTTTAACACTTCACATGTATTCTGAATAGTATGAACGAAGGGTTATATTATTCTCTAATCATTCTGTAGCCAGTGTACAAAGCTGCAGCAGGAGTCACTGATTTTGTGTAGTGCTTTTAACCTCATTTAACATAAAACTCTTAATACCCAGTTACATCTACCGCTATGAATGTATTTGAACAATAGTCTGCATTTATCTATGACAAATGCTTAACAATAAAAGTGTAAAAATGACTTTCTGAAAAATAACTATATGTCACAGATAGCAATTGGAAGTATGTTGACATGAAAAATAACTTTTTTCTAAGAGGAAGCAAGAATAACAGCAGAGCCAAATTCTGGCTGCTTAATGCCTCTCTCCATACAGCTGGTACGGAGTGCCCACTCTCCCATCTGACTCAAGCCAGATATATCCATCTGGGAGATGTGATCTATATATACACCAACACCCCTCTAACAGGAGAGGAGGTGTCATAACAGTTCTATTAATATTCTCATGGATACACTGTTCTAGTCCAGTCTTAATATCCAAGGGTCCTTCTCCCTCCTTTTATTTGCAGCCAGAGTCATTTGTGTAATTTAAATAAATTCTAATTCTGGTAAATCTGAACAAAGTAGTAACAATGTAAGAAGGAACTTGATGACCAAACTGTGCTTACTAAGGATAATAATGACAGCTATGAGCCCAGTTAGCACTAAGCTTAAATTACAAGCTTGCACATAACTTAGGAAGCAAATAAATACCCTCCCTTTTACACAGCTCAGGCAGACCGTTGACCCAGCCACAAATTATTAGCCTACATTTTACCTTAAACCTATGAAGAAGTAGTAGATACCTTTAGTTTGTTCACACGGTATCACCAAATAAAAGAAAAGAATGCTCACACTACTACGAAAAGATCATTTTTGTGCTTTCATATACTATTTTAATAAACACATTGCACACACACTTGTTCTTTCCTATTGCTTTCATATTAGAATATATGCAAATAGTAGCAAGGCCAATAGTATATTAATGTTACAGAGAATGAAATAGGGGGAATGTTAAAATTATTAGTCTAATGCTTGATAATGGTATCAAGATGAAAGAGATGATGTAAATTCATATCCGTCTTCCCATTGTCTTGACAGTTCAGCTACAGCAACACATACTTCATTCCAGTTAATTTTAGCAATACATCATAAATAAAACATAATTTGAAGAAGTTTGGCAGTAAGGTTGGGGCTTATTATTGGGAAAGAAGGCTGTGTTCGATGATCAAGTATTAAAAATATCCTAAATACAATTTCGTATTAGGAGAAAATGGAATCACTGTAAATAGACCTAAAAATTAAATGTTCAGCATGCAAGCACTGCACTGTTGTAGAGCAGGATTTACAAAAGCGTCACTTAATCAGGTAAATGAGGCCCATGTAGTATATAAGCAACTAACTTGAATTTCAATACACAGGTACAGTTGCACCCATTCAGATTTCTCCAAGATAGACAAGGTCAAAACCACTAAGACCAAGGAATACAAGAAAGCTTGCTGGGGAGCAGCTTGCACTGTAGCTACACAACCTCTCACCGGCTCTGAGTAATAGCAGTTTAGTGGAACTGTGTCAATCATCTGCTACACAAGTATAGTGAGTGCACTCTGTCTCATAAAAACTCACAGTACACAGCCAGAAAAAAAGCAACAAAATTATAATCACTTCATGCACAGGCAGAGAAAGGTCTGCTCTTCACCTCTCTACTGAAGCATAATTTGACCTATAATTTAACTGTACAAATCTCTTAGAACTATGACCTTATCTCAGAATATATTAAAAAATAAAATTTCAGGCAGTTTAGATTATAATGTAATTGGCATAAATGCTCCATGTATTAATAGATTAGGACAGAATTTACTGTGCAAGAGGAAATCAAGTCTGACTTTGTGCTTACCATTTACAAATTTCCCTTGAAGTGACTATGGTGGAGTTTATTATTCCAAACCCAATTTTACAGAAATGCACAGAATAAACATAATACAGTAAGAGTTTCACATTAAAAAAATAGTTTTTATTCTGGCATTTAAAAAATATTGCTTGGATCATTGGAAAGTTTGCCTGTGATTCCAAAGTATCAACATAACCAATATTTACAATGTTTTAGGTTTATAAAAATGGTATAAAATTTGTTTATGATTTTACAGAATTAATGAGATTCTATACATAGGTGTGATTAAGAAACTATTAGGGTAATATTCTATTATTTTAATGTTCAAAACAAACAACACCTCCAATATTGTAAAATAAACATGAGCATGTATACGCATGCATATTTGGGCTTGTATGGATTTGCTTTGATCTTGTTACAAACAGATTACTAACAGAAGATGATAGTATATAATTAATGAAAGCTTTTCCTTAAGTCTTTTATTTTTCTATTTTTCTTTATTGTTTAGAAACAAGAATTTTCTGAATTGTTTATTTTCTATCTCTAATGGATTGCAAATTTCCAAAGCTAATTTTAATCTATGAGGAAGCACTCATGATTTTGCTTGATATCAAAGTATACCTATTCAAATTAAGTATAAAACTAGAAAAGTTTTAGCAGCTCATCTTACACCAGAAGATATTGATATTCTTATATAGGAACAAAGAAATAATCTATTATATGAGGAAAACCAACAGAATGATTACATTATCATATTAATTATAGACCTCTAAGTCTGAGTTAGGCAGGGAGATTATTTCATTATTTACTAAGAGTTGCCTAAAAGACTCTTCTCTTTTTAATCTTTAGCCTCTAAGGAGATGTGACAAGAAAAAACCTCCACAGAATTCAATGATCTAAGAGTTAACAGAGAGTATAAAAGCTATTAAAAACTCTCTATCAGTGTACCATAACTGAAAAAAAGCTTCAGGTCAAGTAAATGTATTATTCATTCACTATTATGAGCTATGTGCTCTTTCTAAATGTAAATTATGCTCTGTAATTATTTTAAAGATTTAAAGAGTATCATTCATAAAGCTAATTATAAAGATGTTATGATTAAAATAATCAAAATTCCTGTACAACATCCCAGAGGGCAACTGCAACAATATGATAAATTACAGAAGTTTAAAGGTTCAAGAATCTATGTAGGTTGGAAAGAGGTCATAAACTTCAGAGAGTGACAGCATGCAAGACTGTCAAAGATAAAATCAAAGCAACATGTTCAGTGATTAACTTGGGGGGATACTAATGCTGCCTAAGTGAGGCATGAAGTTTGGAAGCCTAACTGCTCCCAGCAGAGAGTGGACAGGGCAGGTTTCTCCTACGAGTAATTCAGAGTACAGTTTCAGAAGATGCAACAAGCTGACATAAGAGTTTCTGGGTTGTGAAGGGGTAGGTCCCACTTCCACATCTACCTACAAGGTGCTGACTGTATGCACCTCTGGTGCTTACTGGACTCTTCTGTGAGATGATCTAACTCACTAAAAGGACAGAAATTATGTCTCGGGGGTGGGGAGTAGAAGCAGTATTTTCTGCCACGGCAGTGATTTAAATCAGTCCAGCAAATGTCCTGGCAAGTGCTAAGAAGAAAACAGAGCCTTGAGGCCAAAATCTGGAAATGGAAGGAGAGAAAAGGGAGACCACAACTTCCCCATGCATGGCAGGCAGCTATTACAGCAGTTAGGGGCCTGCCTAATCACAGTCTCAGGGCAGGTGAGCCCTAACTTTGATCTCGTGAAAGAGCCTGTCTGTCTCTGTTATCAGAAAACCTAACTGAGGCACCCAGCGTGAACAGCGTGAAGGTCTCCTCCCCATTACCTCATTAAAACAGCAGCAACATGAAGCATTGAGAGAATTAAACCTGAACTCTATCACCACCAAAACTGAAGACACTCATAGTTTTCTGGTGTCCATGGAAATCTTCTTGGTACCTAACTTTCACAGAAAAAAATTATTCCTAATGAGCTCTGAAATTTCACTTCTCAGCTCTAAGTGTCCTTTACAGACCAACAGGCAAATAGTGCTTCCAGGTACTCAAATGTAGTCCTTATTCTGGCCATATTCTTGTAAAACAGCTTTTCCAGTGATAAATACATTTCAGGTTATGATCTTTCAAGGTGCTCACTGTTGTGGCCTTGTTCCAGCAGAGTAGTTGAATTCTATGCAATTAAGCATTTATGTACAGAAATGTCTTACTATAGTAGGGATAGGTGTGCTATGCAGCTTTCAGACTGACCTTCGAAGAATTTTAAGCCACTGTACAGACAAATATCTTGACAGGCAATCTTCAAAAAAAATTTACTAAATACCTTGCTTTTTGCTGGGAGTTTCTTTAAGATTTAAAGTACAATTCAAACATATTGGAATATATTGCTATCACTAAGGAAAATTATGGGAGGAGAAGGCGTATCTGGCACTCTGTTATGGTAACCATAATAGATAGCTTCTTTTTATTTTTTCTTTTTATTCAATTTTATTTTAAAATAATAGAATCAAGTTTTATTTTAACATAATTGTTAGTTTCTTTTTAACTTCTATTACCGTGTGTGTCCAACTGGTGGGACATCAGTTAGAAGTTTACCTATTTTCCACTTTAAAAGAAATATCAGTTTGAAAGAAGCTTCTACACTGAAAACAGGAAACGTCCCTTGAAAAAATTCTACCTTTCAAAATGGATTGATTGGAGAACACAGGAAAATGAAGAGATCCAAAAGAATAGCTGTCGCCACAGCACACATCAGCACAATTTCTGTTCTTCTCTCTCTCTCTCTCTCTCTCTCTTCCTGTTTGCAATACTTAGGTCATATTATTCTCATACAGGAAAAAGTTTATGAGTGAATTAATCATAGTTTATGATATAAAGTTCAGGGAGTTTGCAATTTTTGTCCTCCTAATAATTACAAGGCTTATAATCTCCCAGAAGCTGCATGAGAAAAGTATGACATCCCTGCACAGGATAGGAAAGGTTCTTTTAAGCGTACAAAATTAAAGGGTAACTCATGAGAGGGTCTCTATTTTTGAGTGATTCTTTGTGTCATCTTACTGCTTCTGCAGTAGGCATAAGCATAAACACAGCTCTTACCACCCCATTACCGTGTGCCCTTGGTTCCTCTGAAAGAAAGGAAAAGTGAATTAACTAAATTCCAGTGCAGCTTTGCATGAGAAATACCGCCAGGTTGATGAGGGAGCATGAGACACTTTGCAGCTGCTCCTGAATTTGAGCTTCAGCTTAGTCTGGCATGGCTCCTCTGGACCCATAAACTGCTTCTGTGAGGTTTAACATACTTTGGACTTTCACTGGGTAATGTTGAAAGGTCTACAAATTAAAAAGCAGATGTTACTGGCCAGCATCAGCACGGAATTTTTTAAAGCAATATTTGGTCAACTGAATGTACTTTGCAAAAACGCAGTCACTGGAAATCACAGGAATGTGTTTGATTGAATTTATTCTAATAACAGAAACCATCTTTCACTGTCAACCAGTAATATCTTTTGCCCCACAACATGAAAAGCTGTAGCCAATTCATTTTTTTCACGGCCTATTAAAACAATAATATCATTCTATGAAGGTTTCACAAACCAAGATCTATATTTAGGTTTTAGATGAAGAAAGATTGCTCAGTAAAAAGATGAAAATAAATAAATAAATGGAGCACTGATAGCTATATGTTACTTTTTGTTATTCTACATAAATGTACTATGATAATTCAATTATCCAGTAGCACAGAACAATACTCCCTGTTTTATTTGCATGAACTAGCCAAGACATTATACATCGTTACTTTATATATATATATATATATATATATATATATATATAAAATCTATTATACCTTTATTTTGGTACTCAAAAGCAATGGGAATGAATAGCTCTGTACAGGCACCCCCCCTGGTTTTTGTCTAGTGATGCAAAATAAGAGTGTTTTGCTCATTTTAAAGCAGAATAGAGCGTCTGTTATTTCATATTGTGAAGACATTTCCTATTAAAAAGGTGATTTTTTTTCAAAAAGCTTAAAATAAAAAATCAATTACAGTGAATTAGGTTGTCTTTTGTTTTCTGAACCCTTCATAAACTACACACCCAGCAAAGAGGTGCATCAGATCACAGTAGCATGTTTGGTGTCTTTCCAGAACATGTTGTTTCCCTAATTTGGGGATGATATCCAGCTGATAGAAGTTAATACCTCTAACATGCATCAAGAAACAGAAGAAGCACAGAGGCATAATCATTCTCCTGATGTTCCCTAATTGCAGTGCACTGATTAGAAATTAATCTCAGCAAAGAACGGAGCTCTCGGGTTGCTTTGGTGCATTGCTTCATAAATTAAATACCTTTGCCATTTTTTTTACTGATGCGATTTGCGAAGAGTGAAAACCATTCTCCCCATTCATCAACACTATAAAATACTAAAATTGCCACAGACATGTTCAACGTTTTTTTCATTCTTACAGAAGTTTTGTGCAAATATAGAAGAACCATAAGCACTAGAAATGGCTTGTGTAACCTACAGTATAGTAATGACCAGGCAGTTTTGGTTAGCTGTATGTTCACTGGATAACTGCAGAAAGTGCCGTTAGAGGGCAGCCTTGGGTTTCCCCTGCCAATTTAAGTCTATACGCCAAATAAATCTCAGGTAAGTTCTGGAGGCTGATAAAAGGGTTTCTCATGGTTTGTAACAAAAATTTCTAGCTCTTTTCAACTCCTTAAAACACCATAAAAACTCTCCAGTATATATTTTTCCTGTGAGGAATAAAAGTCCCTTCAGAATTGAGAACTAGAGATGTTTCTGAAAAAGTGATAATATCTTTTTAGATATATATTAATAATGGTATATTATAAATGTCTTGTAATAATACCTGAAATCAGATTACAATAAATTGCCTATAAATATATTACAAAGAGAGGGGTAAATTAGGATTTTATAATACCAATCTTCCTAAAATCTGAGATTCGTTTTATGATATGAACCCAGAGCATTATCTTGGTATTTATTCTAAATAATTCAGCACCATTTTTTTAAATTACAGTTTAGTCAAATTATCCAACAGGTAGTATTTTTATATTATTTATAATTAAATAGTGGCATTCCAAAGACATTAAGAAAAAGGTTGTTTAACATGACAACTAGGTTCATATTAGTACATAAAATTTCAGCTAAAATTCTGAAAAAATACTATGGATTTTTTGCTAGAATTTTCTTCATGATATTTTGTAACTCTTGTACTCCGCATTGCTTCCAAATTAGTCAGCCGAAGTATATTTGTCTGAAGCATATGTCTGACCTTTTCAGCTATTTGAGGGTTGTTCAGTATAGTAATCTCCATCAGTTTAGTCAACTTAAAAATCCCAACTGATCCCACCACATAAAAGGTTTACAGACTTGGCGCTTTGAATCCTCCTCACTGGTAGCAGCAAAAGGCTCATTCCAGGCCTTCTTTTACACTAGGGGAAGAAAAGCCCTTGTCAGAGGGGAAACATGGAGTTTTCTGTTTCAGACACCAAACACAAATGCACAGAAGCATACTAGAACACAACAAAACAAACCAAAGCCAACGGTCCCAAAAGACTTCAGGCAGATTTCAGTTGAACAACAGGGACTCCGAAAACGCTGAACTGGCCTAGACGCACAAGGAAGCATGACACAAACACAGGGCAAGGCTTAAACAGCAGGCCACAACTTTCCTGAATACACATACGAAATAATAATAACCAGGCACAAGGTGCGGATACCTAGGGCTTGGGAATAAAAAGCACCATTTGTATTCCATAGCCATGTTAGCAAAAATCTGTCAATCACTTAAGGATCCTGTTGCAGGTAAGGCATCCCATGTACTGAATCTGAAAATCCCTGGGTCTCCTTCCCTAAGATCAAGGTCTACCAGTCAACCTTTACTTTGTGCGCTGGTGCTTATTCATGTGATTGCACACGAACATGGCAACTTCTGGGACTTTCTGGGATTCTGGGACAGACAGGCTGCTCCTGAGGCGATAGCCTGGCTGCAGCACTACCAGTCTTGGTGTGCTCTGATTATCTGTGATCAGCAAGAATGAAACCACCACCTTTGATGCCCAGTCAGGTTTTACAAGAAAATCCACTGCAGGTAGGAGCTGTCACAGGAACTGGTTATTCCATACCATGACTGAAGCCTTCCACTCTGACCTAAAAGCAGATGGGGTCACTAGTGACCCCTGTAGCTCTGGAACAACACACAGACCCTCCAGAAGCCATGAATCTCACTCCTCTCCCCTATACAAGAGAGCTGGGGCAGCAGTTGCTTAATCTGAAACCAGTCAAATCTCACACTTGGCCAACAGATGGGAGCACTTCAATTTTCAGGAGAGTGATTTCTACTGTTGACATTTTTGTTGAGAGGTATCTAAAGATCTTGGCATAAAGCTGGCCAAACAGACATTTTTGAAGGAAGGAAGTGGCATGAGTTATTGATTTGTATTTAAACATGGGGAAGAAAAAACTGACTGGTAACCCGTACCATCTATATCACCCAAGAAAGAGAAGTACCTGTCCATTCCCCAAAACATAAATATGGCACAACACTCACAGAATGAGTCAGTATGGAGGAGCTGGTCTTTTCTTCAAGCAGCAGAATGCCTTTCCTGGGTAAAGGGGAGAGCTAGCTAAAAAAACCCAGGGCCCATCTCTTCCTAACCACATGGCAACTGATTGCACATGAGGAAAGAAAGGTATCTGAGCTCGTGCTTTAAAGCACATCTTTTCTCTTTGACTGAGACCACTTGTCTTCAATGCTGGGCATTCTTGCAGTCTATAGCACTGTGGTGTGAACTATGTAGGTGTTCAATGAAGAATAACATGCGGCAGCTACTGAGTAATTCATTTCTTTCAGAAATCTGAGAGAAAAATACTTGCAAGAATAGGACACATAAGAAAAAGTGAATTTCAACTATGGATTTTACTTTTATTTTATTTTAATTTTTCCCAACTGTAAGACATTTTTATTTCCTTTATCTTTGGTATTTTATTAAAGCAAGAAATAGAATGCTACGCTATTTGGATTTAAAATATCTGATTTTAGTTATCTTATTTATTTAATATTTATTACTTTGTAAAAGTTTTTCATTTTCCACCAGATCATTTCTTTTTAATATTTGTTCAAGATGTCTCATGTTTACTTCTGCCTTACTTTTCATATACAGAATCTCTATTCTTTTACTGATTTTTTGTGCACTGATAGTGACTTTAACTTGGATAGTCTTTCCGTAAATTATGTGAGGTCAATTAGATGAATATCTCAGCTGCGTTTAGGATATTCTGTGTTTATCAAAAGCATTCTTGCTCAAAATGGCATACTTCTAATAGCTTCTAGATAGGCTAGACTTAATCCCTTTTTACCATTTTTTATAGGCTCCAACCTTCAAGTCTCTGACCTTGCAAATTACTAGACCATATGCTTAATTTTAAGTACAAGGAATCTCATCAGCTTCAGAAGGGCATCACATTCAAGTAAGTTAAGGATGTCTAATGCACTCTGAGGAACCTAGAGCTACAACCTTTACGCTCTTCAACAAAACACTGCCTTCATCTGCCCAATGAAAAGCAGTTATTGGTCAATAAACAGTAAATGTGGACTTCACTGTTATTATCCCGAGAAACACTTACGCATTCTTTACAGTACTATTTCAGGAGGATTGAAAACCACCAATATAACACAGACATGAAAATAATATTAATGTAGCTCACATATAATTGTCTTCTCCCAATCTTGCATTTTTTCTTTTTTTGCTATTTTCCCTGGTCTTCATCTGCCTTTCAGTCCTCTTCATTAGCATATTCAGATTGAATAAAACACTACATGATAAAACCAGATTACTAAAGCCATAAGGAATGTTCAAATTAAATTAAGCAGCAGTGGGTTAGTAAATTGCTTTACTGTTATATTTCTCTTAACCACAGCTGTAGCTGCTTAAAGAGGTGGTTGAGTAGGAACAGACACTTGTATTAGGAGAGATATCTCAGAGTAAGCGAGTCTTACAGACCCTGTGGACTATCAGATAGTGGTGTCTAGACTAAACAAAATTTTTTAAATCTGCCTGTGTACAGAAAATCAGTCAAGCCTCTGCTGAGGTCTTTGGTAGCATAAAATTTTAGCTCTATCTATTGATAGAGTTGAATTTTACCCACAAGAATAAATATTACCTTCGTAATGTTTGACTGCCCAGCTGACTTCAAGAAAGCTTGCAAGGCCTCAGTGACAGGTTACTGTGTGCTGGTAGCGTGTATTACTCAGATTTCAGACTAAGCTCCCAGACTTAAGTCCTCTAGTACGAGTGATCACTGTTATTTCCTTTTAAATGGCACAAAAAGTCACCACGTTACATTTGAAAATGAATCAAGACAGACATCCTGAAATACAAACAATATCAGTTCAAATAAAAAATAAAGGGCAGAATGAGATAACACGGGGTGGCACCAATTCAGGGAAGCAGCCCTATTCCCTGGACACATGGGATGGCATTGCCTCCTGTAGGCCTGCCAGCAGAGACCTTCAGGCACAGCTGATAGCGATTCTACCGATAGAATAAAATAAAAAATGTTACTGAGCTTATGGTATGGATATACAAAAAGGGTGAACTAAATACAGAAAGGAAAGATGAGTCTGGTGGCTTGCAAGGTGAAAGTTTCTGATTTTTTGTTTTCCTGAGAAGGTACTGGTGTGGCCCAGAAGCTGACCTCCATTATCTGTGAGCAGCTGACCAAAGGGACTTCAGGCTAAGGAAGGAAAAGACTTGATTCACTGGCAGTATGGAAAGCCCATCTTTTATCAGCTATGCCAAGCATTTGTTTACATGCTACAGTGTTTTCCTGAAGCAGTCAGGCCAGAGAGAAGATATGAAGATGACAAAAACAGAGGTGGACAAAAATGAAAATGCTTTTGCTGAGCTGCCCTGCTCCCTTGCGCGGTGGTTGGACAGGCCCTGGCTCTGCTGCCACCGGGAGCCCCCACTGCCATCGGTGCCCCACACACAGGGAGTCGCCAGCCTGGGCTGCACTCTGCTATGATTTACAAATTTGGTTTCGTCAGGTGACAGATTTTACTAATATTTTTGCTAATTTTCAACATCCTCATTTAGATATTGAACAAATTCTATATATTTAACTTTTATGGGAGAGTAACACCTGAAAGTGAAATAAAGTAACCATCTAATGAAATACCTATTTCAGCTTAAAACATGTTTTATCTCTCTTTTTTAACTTCCTTTTTGGCAAAAAGAAGGTAAGAGCAATTTTTCAGTCTTGCCCTAAGTTGAACGCTTTCATCTTTATGGTTCAGTAAGCTACTAAGCTAACCAAAACCTCGTGGGTATCAGGTTGCATTGGATATCAAGAAGTCTGACAGACCTGGCAGCCGTGTTCTAGCACCTCTCCCTCCTCTTCCAAAATGAGCTGCTCCCCTGACAGCCAGTCCACGGGTTTGAACTTACGCAGATTTTAATTGGTGGTGAAATTTCATTTGATTTCTAAGCTACAAGCTTGAGACCTATGCGATATATTTAACATTCTTTTCCACAGCCCTCTTTTCTCTCTCCTCCTGGACCTTTCTCTTTATGCGCATGATACTTTTGCCTACGTAGCAGATCTTCCTGGTTATTTCAAATGTTAAGAACGCTAGGATAAGTGGTTTGGGGACTGTGTGTGTGTGTGTGTGTATGCACCAGACCACTTAACTGAATTATGTTGGTATATTGTGACTCAAAAGTATAAAAAGCCAGGTATAAGGGACAAAAATTGACCCTCAAAGGAAAAGTGACCTTCAAAGGCTTCAAAGGTTTTTACAGATGTTGAATTCCTAAAGCATGCCATTTATCTGATTTCCTCGAAGTCCTGTGACAGTTTGGCTCTGTCAAAGTACAATTTAATAATTCTAACTGATTTTTTTAGGGGGTCCATCACAGGCTGCAAGCCTCATTTTAATGTGGGGCCTTACCGGTTTCCTTTTTTATTTCTCTATAAAACAATGATGATGAGATAGTAATATAATGAAACTATAAATGGACAATCCTCTGAGTTTAATGAGTTTTTCAAAACTCAGTTTCAGAGAAATGGGAGCCAGGCCACTGATTACCTGCAGAGGATGCTGTCACTTAGTGAAATAAATCAAGAGAGTGTCTGAAAAAGGTTGACGCTATAAAGGAAGAGACTCTCAGTTGTTTAGAGTAAGAGAAGAAGAAATTAGTTGCTGAGAAGAGAATTTGGATAATACGGAAACAACCCATATTGTAAAGGAAACCATCAAGAGATGCTGTGGGAAGAACAGGGAGAAAGATGTTGGATTTTTAAATCCTAAGCCTCCAAGTCCAAAGCAGTAACTGATGTGAGAGAACACATGCAATTCTTGTGTGGTTTAGGTTAAATTAGTATTTTCTTGTGCTAGCAAAAGTCAGAGATGATCAGTCTGAAATCTGAGCATTACTCCTGAGCCAGTGTGCTCGGAGGGATGGGCTGCCAACCTGGAGCTGGGGCGCTGAAGAATAAACCTTTACAGCCGCAGAGGCCGCGGGGCTGCTTTGGTACGGACCTCAGGGAGGCTGGGCCGCGGGGAAAGCACACATCTAGCAAGGCAAAGAGCGCGAGCGAGCTGCTGCCCGCTCAGCCTAAGGGAGGCTGAATCAACTCTAGGAGAAAAATCAGAGAGTCAAACCCAGCAGCAGCTGCTGGGTGAATGTCCAGGTCATTCCACTTCACTGAAACACCTTGCTTTTAAAATTTATGCACAGAGATGGTTTATTGCAGCTATGTGAGCTCAAAACTAGAAAGCTCAATTATATTTTTGTTATATAAGCAGATGTGTTTGTTATACCATGACAGCCCTATTTACTGTATGTGTAATATCACAGCAGTTGTAGAAATGATAAAATTATTAACAGTGAAGAGGACAAGAGGGAAGTCTGATCATGAAAGAGAAGGTATTAACTAATTTACAAATGTCTCATATATTTTTGCAATAAACAAAGAATCAAAACAAAACTAAGTAAATCATGTGTTTTAATAGACTCTCTCCTTGAGAGCATGAACTAGAGATTTGTTTTGTGAAACATGAAGGCTCTTCGATGTTCTGATTTTGTAATCTAGATGTACCTTTCCATTATACAATAAAGTATGATCTGTCATCCACGCACAGAGCGTCACAAGACTGAGATTTAATTGTTCCTGCATAGGAAGAGAATTTATTTATAGGGTTTGCCTCTGGACACATTAAAAACTACTGATGGCTTTGATATAAATTTCCCCTGAATAAGGAGGGAAAATTTGGGTCAAAAAAGACTTTAACTGAATCCAGTAGTACTTGTAAGTATATTACAGATATATAAGTACTTATCTTTTCTTGCCAGTACTATATTTCAATAACTAAAACATGCTGTATAAAGCTATAAAGATTAATTAAGCTTTTACTACTTTTAATTGGATAAGCTCACTATAAAGAGAAACATTTCAAGATCAAATTTTAGTTTTTTTCTTAATTGTTGTAATGGATCATCTGAGTAATGTACAATAGAAAGTGAAGCAGTCTAGAAGACTAAATGAATTTAAAAATGAAATTCAGGAGCAGTAAGCTATTTCTCACATCTGCTTGAAGGAAGGAAGAAAGAAGAAAGCGTTACAATGAGAGTTATTTTATGGCATCAGGAGATATGCCACAAATCTTTGCTAATGAGTACACACTGTATGCAAGCATAGCAACACATAACAAACTATTATAACTGATCAACAAACCCACCTGTGGAGTCACCTGATTTAAGCAAGTGGCTGGCCAGGTCACACAATGAAGTCATCCTAGTTTTAGTTCACCCTGTCCTGGTTTTATATCAAAAGCAGTTTCATTTCAATAAGCTGCTAATACTTCCTAAAAATCCTATACAGCTGTAAAAGGTTTCCCCACAGCTGCAGCTGTCAGCAAGAACAAGCATTTAGCAGTTTAAGCTTCACAAGAGTAAGTGGTAACAAAGTCTGTGAGTTGCACTATACCAAGCTGTGGGTCTGTGTTGACCTACGTAGGCCTGTAGCAAGGCTTTGGCAGTGTTATAACTAGTTATGGCAGTGATTTTAGCTCGAGTATCAGAAGAAAGGTGAATGTGTATATACTAGTCCCTTATTTAATTTATATTATTTCCCAAAAGAAAATAATAAAAATTGATCCTTTTTACTTTTAGCCCCAATCCTGAAATTTGCTATGCATGAGTCCACTACTAAATTCATGCCCAGTAAATTCATGATCAGAATTATAATGTGCAATTTTTCATTTCTAATCTTGTTATTTCTAGTTATCCATGGTAATTATGTTTCTGGCTGTGTTAGCCATTTAATATTAGACATGCTTTTCGTGTAATTGGACACTACCAGCTCCCTTAGGCCTACAGCAGACTTTGAATTCAATTCCTGTAGTAACAATACGACTGATTTGTGTAATTCTGCCACTTAAAACAATCGCCCACCTTAATTATGATAAACTTAGAAGACATGATCTGCATGCAGGAGATACCAAGCAAGTCTGACATCCCTCGGTTTATCCAGCTGTTTGGTTATATACGTGCACATGAACGTGATGCTCAAACACATCCACTTCATATGCTAAGAACTACAAATGGAAATGGACACAGTAGAATCATCATATTTCAAAATCAGCATGGATACCTTTTTTTTCTTATAGAACTTTGTTAAAAAAGAATGAGTGTTTTTTTCACAAGGTGTGTATCTGAAAATTTTATCTAAATTTATCTAAAGAAAATAAATGCTTATGTTTCAAATACCTCTTTTTGGGATTTTTTAACTAATAATGGATTAAAACACAGCAATGAAAGTTTGGAATGAAACAATAAATGTATAGGCAATCCGCTCATGCAAGTAGCTCTGGAAACAGGATCATTTGCTGTTCATGTGCATAGCATTCAGTCTGGCCTTACCTACCTGAAATTAAATTTCCTCTCAATTTGTTACTGTATTTTTTAAAAAATGTTAGATATTATGTTAGATGATTTTTACCTCAACAAACTCTCAGTCCCAAATCATCCTGTAGCATTGTGTTCCATGTTCCTAGATTTAAAAACATATACTTTCTCCCCAATGTACCTTAGAATTGACTGTTCCCTAGGTACTTGTCTCTTATATCACATCTTTAAAGCTCAAGCTATAGAGGCTAGGTATTTTCCCCAGTACCTATTGATACTGAAGGCAATATGAGCTACACCTGCCAGTCCATCCAGAGAGGCAGGACATTTTATTTGATATGTCTTTGTGTGTCTCACTCTGCAAATCATCAACAAAAAACATCCCTTCTTACCAGAAAGAAAGTGATTTCAAAAAAAAAAAAAATCACTGTAGTTCTTTTGCTGTGCTGGGTTTTGCTATTCTGTCTCATGTCCCCAGAAAGAGCCTACATAGAAAAGCATTTTGTCTCAGACCTCTTTCTCTATGCTTTGCTGCAGAAAAACGGCCTGTCTAACCAAGGAGTCACAAAAAAACTAAGGTTCCAGCGCAGCATTTCCTAAGCAATCTGTCACAGCACTTATTATCTACACAGTTTGAGCAAAGGTAGTCAGTCCCTTTAATCAGGATTAGTTTCACCAAAAATTTGAAAAGCAGAAAAAAGGTATCAGTGCTGAATGTAACACAGAATGAGGATCACATTTTCTAAAATGGTTTCATAGACTGAAAGGATTGATAGTGTCCTTTGACAGTCTTAATTACACTGGCTTATTTATATCCTTGACTTTACAACCTGTCCATTAATAACAAACGGCACCAGTGTTGTAACTCACTATGTGAATTCCAGCATGCACATTGCTGTTATCCTGCTTACATAATAATTGCCCCAATAACATAAAATGCTACGTAAAGAAAAAACACTTTAAATGAGGTACAAATTCAATACAAGCTTCTATTTTAAATAGAATATAATATGTTGCTATTAATAGGGGAATAACGTAAAAATGCTCCCTTAGGGATTAATGACAGCAGAGTAATCCATGCTTCCTCTGTTGAGCCCATTCTGGATTCTTAAATCTGACACTCAGCACACCTACCACACAAATAACTTATATGAATCCAGAGATAATAAATTGAAATTTTAAAAATCAATCTATCTTGTTGGATCATAGCTCTCCCACTTTGTTGCACCTCAAATTTGTTGGTAAAAAAATCACAAAAAAACCTCCCTTTAAATTTTATTGGTCCAAACCTGCTAAGATGCTGCATGATGTGACATGTTGGCAATAAAATGCATTGGATGAACTGAGCATCATTATGGTAAAAGACGACAAGATGTCACATAACGAGGAGCAGCAACATGATCTGCACTTGCCCCTGAATTTGCTTTATCATTTTGTATGAGGCTTGCTTTTTAAAATAAATAACTGCATTTGAGATCCAAAATAGAAAGTGTCCTTAGGCAGTCTCCATTCCAGGGGATTTGATCAAACCAGATGATCTGATGTTTCCTCATCCAGAGTCACACCTGCCCTACAGTTTATCTGTGAAGTAGGTTTGATGAGCATCTTAGGCACTTGACAAGCTTTGCCTTCCAAGAAGAAACTTGACAAATTACTGCAGTTAATTATCCTCAAAACCATCAAGTGTCCCAGCTATGAGTTTTAGTAGAGTGATCCTACTGACAATTTCTCAACTTGGAGAAGACATAAGAGAAATACTGCTTCATATATCAAATCGCCTGTGATTAAATGCTATAAAGACACTTTTTAGTTTGTGTTTTTATTTATTATGTTTCAAAAGAAAGACAAACTATTTCAGAAAACACAAAATACTAATAATATTGCTAATGAAGTCATTTGTCTCATGCACATAGAATATGGTGTCATATTAGAAAATGGTGTTGAAAGAAGAAGAAGGAGAATTTCTTAAACCAGTAGCATTTCAAAGCCCCAAAGTGGCTTTTTAGGATGACTTTAATTCAAAGGAAAGCTTTTTTTCTCAAAACTATAACAGAGGACAAGTCCATAGCTTCTTTTTAGACTGGAGTAAACAATACAACATTCAGGTTCTGGACAGATGAGAAGACCTGCTCTTGCGTAACAGCTGCCTTTTTCTGGTCAGACTGTGGAAGCGTACTCAAAAATCCAAGTAGCCAACGGTGATTTTTCCATAAACTTAACCAAGTTTTAGATGTAGTAATAAGTGTTGTCTTAGTAAATGTTGATACAAGCTCTGAAAAGTGGCAAAAGTGATAGGAAGTTTATTCATGGACAACTAGATGTTTCTAAGGTAACATAACTATTGTGTCTCGAAGGGCTTTCTTCAGGTCTAACAGTGCAAAGCAGCATGAACTGAAATCGTTGCTGGTAGAGTTCAGCAGGACTCAGTATATCGCTTGATACTTAACATGTTTAGTCTATTTAGGCTGTATATTTCTCACACCATGCAGCTTCCTTCCTGCAAGTCTTGCATTTCAGTCAGAGCACATTTAATACAGAGGTCTGCACTGCACGCTGGCCTGTATATCTATCTTTCCTAAAGGTCTCACCAGTTTTTTTGTAGGTCCTTTATTCAAATTGCAGCAGAGGGGCAAACAAGCAGCAGAATTTCCTCCACCTCCTAGCCTGCTGGCAACACAAATGAGTCAGCCCATGCACAGGAGGGATGCATAAAAGGATAGTAATTTGTGTGTAGCAGATCGCTGTTTCTAAAAGGGGAGGATGCAGGAGTAGGGAGGAAAAGATGGCAGCACTGGTACAACTCTGCATCTGCAATTCTTTCTTTCAAAGAAGATTGTACAGTTAAAATTTAGAACAAAAGCAATAAAGGCAAAATTGCATCATCTGATTCGAATTAGGAAAAAGAAGTGACAAAAAAGTAGGAAATGATTTTAAAAATTGCTTTCATCTTTTGAATCTACTACAAGGAAAGGCATCCTGTGTAGAGCTAAGAGTCCAAATTTGGAGTAATTCCAGCTTCTTTAAAACATCAGCTTTGTCTCATCCATCTTATGCCAGCTTAATTTTAATTTAGCTATAACATCAATGTCTGACAATAAAACTTTCTGCTAAGCGAACAGTACCAAAATATACCACGGGCTAAAAACTTCCTTGACTTTCCGTATCAAGACCCCATTTCAAACATTTCATTAGGTAAGTCTGAAGATAATGTCTTTTGCAAAATATCTTTATTCTGGAGAGCATATAGTGTAGTGGGGAAAATTAGTAACATGAATAGAGAAAGAGGAGATGAGAATTGCTTTTTGCTATTCCCATGATACAATCTTTATTGAAATTAGTGTTGTGAAAAGGTCTAGATGAAGAGCAACTGGTAAATTGGTTTTCCTTCCAAGAAAGATTTAAAGTACTCTCATAGACCAAAGTGCTTATTTTTCTGGTAGATTTTTTAATTATTATTTTTGAATAAGTTGTCTGATAATACACAAGGAATTATTATTTTCAAGTTCAAATTAAAATATAAGAGAATGATTAAAATTCAGACAAAATTTTTACTCATTATTCTAGGTAGCCTCATTGCATATCCTGAGTTATGTGAAAAATCACAGTTGGTACTGTGTTTTCAAATATTCCATGTAAATGTTTGAGACTTTAATCAAGCTTTTTTCTGTTTAAATCAAAGTACTTATTCAGACAGTCTACAATCCAAAACAAGCTACCGAAAAATGTTTAAAACATATTTTTAAAGAAATACCTCATTTTTTCAGTCAGAGATATTACTGCATAACAAAGACACACTTTCTGTATGCAATTACAAGTGTATATTTTAATATAATTTAATGAAAACTATGACTCCTTAACTCTACAGTTAAGGAAAATAATTTTGAACACTCACCAGAATAAAGAAAACTTTCAATTGTAGATAAAATATGCACCAATCAATTGCATATAGGGAAGAAAAAAAAAATGGTCTCTCTAGGTCATTCAATCTAAATACTTTTCATAATGCAGCCAAATAAGAGCTGAAGAAAACTGGTCAAATTTTGAGTAGGAAAGATATATAATAACCAAAAAATCTCATAGACTTGTTCTGTAGTCCTAGTTTGTTCTTAAGTGTATTATGAAAAAAAAATGAGATTTTGGATTTTGCTTTCTGCGATACCAGAGATAAAAAAACCCAGAACACGTAGTTTAATGTTTTGTTCTGCATTTATGGCATACAAAACAACGAAAAACCTGTCATTAATCCTGGATCACAAAGGCCCCCTAAGGAAAAGTTACTTAGTCTGTTGTTAAGACAGGCTTCAAAAAGGGAAAAAAATGACAGCTGGAATCACTGCAAAAGATTTCAAATTCCTAATAAAAGATGACAGAGGTTTTTAAATTCTTCATCTTGTTGTGTGTACTGTCCTTCATGCAATAGCAGCTGAGGCAGTCATTAGCTCTCATATATGAACATGATTTTACTTTTTATTTCTTTTTCTATCCAAAGGACGCTGTCTATTGGCGGCATGGAAGTGAAGGTAGCTGGGAATGTCAATGAACCATGCAGCCATGCAGACTACCTGTTCTTCCTTATTTCCTGACACTAGCCTGCATTTGTTCTCTCTTCCTTGAAAATAAAAACTCCAGCTATTTTATTTAACAATTGTAGCAATCTTCAATTACCAGTACATTCCCGACAATAGTGAAAATGAAGTGCAGAACATAGCTACTTGTTTATTGTAATTGCTTAATAAACAGGAAGTATATTATCTTTCCTATCTGTATATTCATGTTGTAGTAAAACATGTCTCTAGATTGAATTGCTGACAATTTATTAAATGCCAAGTTAGAATGGAATAAAACTCATCAGTGCTTATAACAGATCTAGCCTATTTCCTGAAAATTTTAGCAAAAATATTCAATATTTTTGTTTAATAATGACCTGGTAGTAGTTACAGTTATGTTCAATAGCTACATCTGTGCTCACCAGCACAGAGCTGGCTTTTTATTTCACTAAACAAAGATCATTCTGAATTGTTAATCCTTGGAAATAATGATCCACATGCTCTTTTTCATCACCAACGGTATATGCCACTCAGTTTAGCAAAAGGCAGAAAAACTACTATATTTTTCTGTCTAGGTAACATCTGAAAATATTTTGTTCCAACTACATGAAAGAAAAAAGAATTATGGGAAGCTCCAATTTTCTTTATTTTTCTCTCTGGATCAAGTATGAACTTGTTAATGTCATTACTTACATTCTAATGCTGACCCAGTCGGTATTAATCCTCAAAACTAATGTTGCCTTTTTATTTATATATACACGTGAATTATACCATACTGTATATGTGCTGGGTTCAACTAGAGGCTTCTGGCAAGTGTCTGATGGCAGAGGTAAGGCCTTGTCCAACCCACTGGCCAGTGTCAGGCATTTGGGTGTTCTTCACAAAGGAAACGCACCACGTACCCCACCACAAAGTGCTGCCTCCATTTCTCTAGCAGAAATGCTTATAAAAACTTGGCACGATTAGTAAATATTATGTACGATATCCTACAAAAGACTTAGTTTTATTGCTGTATATGAATATTTCCAAAACATATTTTGAGACATGAAGCTTTTTTTGAAAGATAGTCATTCCAAATACAATTTTGATAAAACTACGTTTCTGTTATACATCCTAGGAAAAAAACGGAATGTCTTTGATAAAAGGCACTATACAAATAAACATAAATATGTAGAACAAAATCTGTGAAAATTACATTCCTTAGCATTTTCACATCCTATGAAACAGTAACAGGGAAACTAAATAAAATGTAGCTTTGTTAGCTTATTACCATTTTGTCATATTTTCTTAAAATAGCATGATTAAAGACAGCCTGAAAAAAATGCCTATTTTGCAGCTCTTGGACAACCACTTAAATCAGTTGCAGTTTTCCAACTAGGAAGACTAAAGATAAGGTATTTAATTTGATACTCAAAACATTGTGCCATGGCAAGGGCAAATAATAGGGAACATTTCTAATACCTCCAACCAAGTATATGTTTAGTGTTGTAGAAATATTCCATAATTATGGGGACAAGTTATGAGTTAAGATAGAGAACCACTATTTGTTTTTAATATTGCTAATTTCTAACAACTACAAAGTATGTCAAGAAATACCTGGACAATGGAATTTTTTAAAATGAAACAGACTATGGAAATGAATTAACAGTGCGATATATTTGCAGACATTGGCAGCTATGTTCTATGACAGTTGAGATATTTCATACATTTTAAAATATAGCTCATTGGATACCATACTGCTATCTAATTCCAGCATTTCTAGGAGTGAAGTTAACACAAGTTTTATAACTTAAAGATAGAAAGATAATGACATCAGAATATAACTTTTTTCCATAATAAGCATAAAAATATTATATACTTTAATGCATATCTGATGAAAACCCAGTAACGAATATTTCAGATGGTACTGAATCATGGAAGATATTGATATGGTTTCATATCAAAATGTATATTAAAAATATTCAGAAGCAGTTGTAAGGAAGTAATTCATCTTGTATATTTCTTTCAACATTTCTATAGGGAAGTATTTCCTTGTATAGTATTTCTGATTCCTTACACAGGGAACAAGCTGCCTGGAAGGGGCAAAGCTTTGGGGGGGGGAGGAGGTTCATCGTCTTTGAAAACACTGACAATCCAAACATGACGTGCCAGCCTTTATCATTAATCTTCCTTCCAGAGATGGAGAAGAGAATCACGGACTGTTCATCCTATGCAGTTGTGGAGGAGCTACCCTTGCTCTGTAGGTGGGAAAACTCTATTATTATTATTATTATTATTATTATTATTATTATTACCACAGCAGGACTTGAAATGGAAATGTTCTTTCTATCCCACAAAACTCAAGAATGTCAAACATTTTCAGCCTGTGAATGAACCTCAGATTTCTTAGAGTATTTTACCCTTTCATCTCTTAAAAAAGAAAAAAAAGATCATATTGAAAATTTTAGCTTTTTTTAAAGGAAATCAGTGCACAGGGTGGGCAGAAGCCAGAAAAGAGGAGGGGGAAAGTAAACAGAATTATATGCCTTCTTGTCACCTCTCTGAACAATGAAAGAGAAAGACAAACAATAGCTGATGGGAAACAAGATTTCATTTGTGTTTAATTAGCAAGCTGACATGTATAGATTTCCATCTGTTTTGCTAGAGGCTGCAATAAATACTGTTTGTTGAATTTGCAATCCTACAACAAAAATCCTTCTACTTCAGTACTTGCTTTGCAAGTAAAGATGATGATTTTGTTTAGGAGCCCAATTCTCTAGTGTTACTGTTTTCCACAAAACAACTTCCTTAAATGTTTTCAAAACTACATTAAAGAACGAGATGCACCCTGCAAGTTTGGAAAAAAATCTAGGTAATGACACTGATCAATCGATACCTGTGTTATGTAATGGGATGCTTAGAACAAACCTTTCAGCTACAGCTCTAATGCACTAAACGCAGTTGATACGGTGACAGATCCTGTTCAGTTTCTAGCCATTTTCAAGATGCTTGATTTGCACAGGAGAGTAAACTGTATTTGTGAACTAAGGAGTGTCACAGCTACAGATCTCGCTACATGTCTGATTAACCCCTCAAGTCAGTCCTCAAGTGCTGCCACTCCACGCTGAAGGCAAAGATCATTTCTTCACCTACCAAGAAAGCCCACAGTTCCTTCTATCTTATAGAAGGTTTCAGAAAGTGCTGGCTTTAATCAAGGGAGATCTGGAGCCAACTGATATTCGGAAAGATAAATTACGCAGACCCTTCGACAGTCAGTTGCATTTACTGTCCCTCTGGACACCTCCCTTGGCTCACGTATTGTAATACCCTCTGCATCAAACACTCAACCAGCACAGTCCAAACAATTCCATTCAGAGCAACTTACTTAAAAAACAGGACTTCTTAAAAATCTGAATATATGGCAAAAAGAGAGGAAGAATGGATTTTCTTACCTAAAGGATTACTAAGCCAGTGTTACCGCAGACTTTGAAAATCTGGAGTCAAAGTAGTTTACTCTGTGACAGTCACTCACTAATTCTTCTCTTTCTAGACAGTAGCTCCTTAATTTCTTTACTATGTAGTAGTTCCTAGACTCAGCAGAAGTCCTTAGGCTCTGCATAAATATTTTCTTTACAAAATAGTCACTTTAACAGTCCCTTTTTTAATTTATAATTTAATAATAGAGATAATGCTCATTTCCCATAATCAAATAACTCCTTATATATTGTTTGTTTAATAGATCATTCTGCAGAAATACCTTTCTGTCTCAGCCATAAAACTGAAAAAGTCCATTGTATATCATATTGTATATGTCTAAATTTTTCTCTTACAAACCTGAGGTCTACTCCTCAAACCAAGCAGAATTATTCCTTTTTACTGGTAGTCAATGTCTGATGTCAAGATTAGGTAAAATGTACAAAAATTGAATGTGTTTTCCCATGAATTCTCTAAATTATTAAAACTGACCTCTCTGACTCCTGTGTTCTTATACATGGTTCTTATAAAGCATATCATACTATTATTTATCATGCCAAGACTGACCTTTTGACATGTAAACTTTGACTATAATTCAGTCTATTTTGCTCTGGCTCTCAATATTTGTCAGATAGGGATACATCAAAATTATTTTGAATATTAAACAAACAGAAATATCCTTCAGCAATGTAAAAAACAGAATTATAGAAAAGTAAACATATCACAGAGGCAGTAGTCAAATTTGAAAGCATGGCCAACTACAATACAAATATAAGAAGAGCAACAGTATTTTCAGATGTGTTCTTTAAAAACAATTGCTCTAAACACCCAAATTACATCTGTTCTTTACTGGCCATCCCAGTCTTATCATGATTATATACATAACATTTGATATCAAAATCAGGGAATGTTGTTTATCTGAGTAGCACAAAGTTATTTTTCCACATCACAGTCTATACCACACCCTATAAAATGATGTTAGGCAAAAAAGGATCAGACTACCACATCAAACCTTGCTATGAGTATATCTTTACTCTTTTTTTCATCAGATGACTGGAATATACATTTTTCATATTCAGACTCACTCTCTTCCAAGTAAGTGTACAGTGAACACACACCCTAAGTGTTCATCAGGAATAATCTACTCCTTAACTTTTCAAAATGTAAAACAATGAGGTAGGTTTAAAAACAGAACAAAAATTTATTCAAATCCTCTTAAGCTTTGCAACTTGCAGGTAAATTTGATTTGACCAAAAATCAGCACCTACAAAATCTCATCTAATTATCATTAGCTGCCTTCAGAATCTTAGAAACAGATACTTTTAGAGTAGTTTATCTCTTTACATAGTACACACAGAAAAGAGGTTGGAGGAATTGCAAGTATGGTTAGAAGTCCAGTTAGGACTTCACAATACAGCTTTAAATATTAAGTGAGATGAACCTTACAGTGAAAGTGAAGATAGAACATTTGTACTGGAAAGATGAAAGCTCAGAGGACCACCAAAACACTGACAAAATGGGGGAATCTATATTTTCCTTTTACTTCTAGTCCACATTTGTTTCTGAAAAGAGAAAAAGTGGACGTGTACCTTCTCTTAGCAAAAAACAGGTCTTAGATGCGCTAGTTAGTATGTAAAATTTTTACAGACAGTTAAAATTATTATAACTCTCACGCATCACACACAAAGACACATGTACCCTATAAATAAAACAATGAAGACAACAATCCTGCTAGTTTTCTTTCGGTCAGATAAGTTCACAGTTGCGTCTTCTGAAGAACCTCAAACCTTAATTTAGAAAAAATCTCCAAAGGCTTTAATTAAACCCTGTCAGGAAGTAATATAACACTGTTATTTGTAAGAAATTAAGTGGAAGAAAATAATGGGTTTGACTTTCCACTCTTACACTGGTTTCATGCAAATGTGAGGTGAAAAATCAGAGCTAACATGCCTAGTTTTCCCAAATAAGTAAAATGTATGGAATTTCTATTATTCCTTTAGTACCATCTAGTCATACCATACCATACAATCAGCTGCTATCTGAATGTATTTTTCATGTTCAATGAGCTGTTAAAAGAACTGCAACTATATCAGAACTGTGAGCGGAATATAAGAAGACTAAATGGAGATAAAGCAGCTGGTATACTAAATGAGTGGGACTTAAATTTGAAAATATCCATATCCTTTTTGTGTGTGTGAGAGAAATGCAATGCAATTTGTGATTTCGATCTCACATGCTGCAGCTGCCATAGGAAAGCTTCCAGCATATTCTTCTACCACACTATGACTGTTTCTCACTTAAGGTCCTCTAGATCAAAATGAATGCTCATTGCCTCCTTGGCAGAACTCCTCTCTTTAGTAGAAACAATTAATGTCTCTGAAGTTTTCCTGTCAGAAGTCTTGGTGATCTTCAAAAGACCTAACTCCAGACCTTCTCTCAACTGCAAAGAGCTAGGAGATTTGCTGAGATTTGTTTGCTGAACAAGGAATTACCAGTGATGATTTCATATATGCTGACTTGCCAAAAGCAAATGCATTTGGTCTTGACTTACTCATAGAGGGAATTGTGTTGGTCAACATACTTTATTCCCTTGTTCTGGCTATCTTTGGGGAAAAAAGATAGGCTAAATCTGATTTTTCAGGTCTTAGAAGTGGAAATATGTGCTTGATTCTAATTTTCTCTCCACTTTTTAATTGAGGATCAAGACTTAGATTCATACCGTTTTCAGTTCCTAGTGAAAGCTGTGAGGGCCAGAATGAGGGTCATGCCAATACGTCCTTGTGCATCCTGCTCCTAAAGGGGACCTTTCACCTCACAGCTCTGATATCACTCTTCGTTGAGGGTGATCAAATAACAGTTTTTTTCTGAAACTGAAATCAAGAGTTCAGAAGCAGTTCTCTGAAGTCCAGCATTCTGCAAAGAATTGCAGAGAGGAAAAAAGCAAACGTGCAAACTACCAGCTGCTACTACATGCTAACCTAACCTAGCTTCCTCTAGACCAAGAGCCTCCAAGAGGAAAATGTCTTAAGGACCACATTACCAAGCGAAGCAGATGGTAAGTGGGAACAATCAGAAGCCACTGTCTGGACAGCTCATTCTTTTCTGGAGAAACAGAAGGTAAAACAAAGTGTCTCTGTCCCCAGTTTTCTATACAGCCACAATCAGCAATATACTGAAACGTCATAAAGCTGAGGAACAAAAAGGGTTCATTTATAGAGTCCCCAATTAGTGACACAGTGTGGAAAAGCATATCCTGAATTGTACAAGCATTTCACATATTCCAGTGTCATCAACCCTGGCCTGGTCTCACCTTCAGGAGTTCTAATTCCATAACCCCTAACACCATGTTGTGCACGATGGTGTCTCCTGCTGGGTCTGAGATGCTGATATTGATCGTGCAAGAGTAAACACAAAATGGAGCCAAAAATAGGAACTTATCATTGTCAGGAGAAAACAAATATTCATTTATTTTAAATAATGCTGCACTTATTTATTACAGAAAAACTGAATGTGAACTCTGTTACTGGATCAAGGCAGATTTTTGTGTCAGTTTGCATCAATATGCTTTAGAGAACCACTGAAAGGTCACAGTTTTAAAGTTCCTTTTTCTCAGACACTGGAATTAGCTCCCTAGTGAATAGTGATAAAGCTGAGTCTCATTACTGACTTCAGATATCTCCTCAGTGGCAGAGCTGTGCAAAAGTGAGGGTTCCCCTGGGATACTAACAAACAGGAAACAGGCTTTCATATTAGTTAAGGTAACTACTATCTTTCTTCCATTAAGGTAACTATTGTCTTTCTTCCAGTCACCGAAGATGTGCTGTGCTGTGGCAGAGCGCAGTATTAGAAATAAAGACATTCAGTTCTACTACATTTGGTATCTAAGCTATATTCTGCATGTTATTCTCTGTGCCACCCTTAAAAAAATGAAACACAATAGAAAACATCTCAACATAGACTTATATCTCATTTTCTTCCTATACACAGAATGCAATGATAAATAATGATTTCTGAGAGAGAATAAAAAAGATGCTATACTGAGTACTAAATGTAATTATGCAAAATGCAAAATTCAATTCAACTTTAAATAAAAACCGTGACTGATGCTTCCAAAATTACTTTAATTAAGAGGCTAGCTATTCAAATACTCGCCAGTAATCCAACTCCAAGAAGCAATTCAAAGCATTACTGCTCCATAATGAACCCATTACAGCTTCCAATCATACGTCTAGGAATTCACATAAATCTCTTACAAATTACTCTACATCTATAAAGAAACTTTGTATGTGTTTGGAAAGACATTATGATTAAAAATAGAAGTCAAAATAATGTTTCTTAAGGGGGGATTGATGTATAATTGACAGATTTTTGTGTTTAACAGCTAACAACTTTGGGTTCGGGCTTCCCACTGACCTCAGTTTTTCCTTTGGTCTTTGATTAACTGCTTGATCAAATGAGGTTTAACAAAATAAACTATTTCTGATCATCTTTCTGAGATTGTTCCAAACCTGCTCATCCCTTTTTCATTCCTTTATATCATATGTGAGCTGTGTTAGTCTTATGGATGCAAGAAACGTGATGGTGACTGTCATATCTGTTGGAAGGATAAATGGTCATTTTTTCTTGTACTAAATTGAAAGCTGGTGGAGATTGGAACATTCTGTGTTAATATCAACCCTTTGGCTTATTCAGCCTAAAACAATCTTTGGTCTCTATTTCTGACCAGCTGAAAATTCATGGGTCACCTCCAGCAAACTAGAATATTCCCACACGGAAAATATGAACATATGCCCTACTGTGATCAGATCTTTAGCCAAAACACAAAAGCTGATGTTGGCAGCTTTACTTCAAGCAATAGGTGCATGTATGTGTGTGTTTAGAGTAAGCCACGAATCATATTTTCTTTGCTGACCACAGTTCAGCAGATATTTATCTGTATGTCCTCACTGTTCATTACAGTGCCTGTAAAGATAGCCAAGGCTTCAGGCCAAAGGATGCAGTATATGCTTGCATAGCTAATGAGATAAATCCAGTCTGCCCACTGAGCCAATTTGAAATACAGGTCCCCAGCTATGTGAAACAGAGACTCAACTACTAATCTGAAATAATTTTCTGTCTGCCTACCAGTAAGGTGAGACCCTGTGGTGCAGAAAACAGATTTCCATGACTTAATGTAACCTTTTTCCTTCCTTTATCAAAACTGTACCAAAACTTCATCAAAACTTTTTATTTGATCAGAAAATATAACATCTTAATGTTATTTTTCTCTACATAGTATTTCTTTCTTTTTATTTCTTTTAGAGTCCTATGAAAATAATAAAACACACTGCACAGAATCCTAAGAAAATAATAAAACACAAGGCACAGAGCCTTGAAAAGATTAATCTGCAATGACCGTATGACGTTAGGGAGTCAATATAGTTTTTATCCATATACTTATATTGACAAAGGTTGAACACCGGGGGAATCATCTTCCTGAACTCTCTCAGGCCAACACATACCCCCATAAACTGATTCTCACAGAACTAGGCCCTTGCTCTGAAATGCTGTTTATCAGAGCCTGTAATCACAGAAATCATGTCTACATTAGTGTTTTAGTTCACTTTAGGAGGTTTGAAGCAAATCTCCCCGTTGTTCCCATTTGTTTTGGCTTGCATGGAGAAGAGGTTTCAGAGTATGTGAACTGGATCCCACCTGGATGAAATGACACCTATCTGTTAGAGTGCGTCTAAGGCTTTCCATCCATTTACGGATGTTCAGCCAGTGGGCCCAGACTAGAATTAATCCAAAATAACCCACTTGGCCCCCAAAGTGGATGATACAGACCAGAGATCCTTATTACTGCTGTTTTGCTCTAGAGATTAACTTTTATTGTGCCACATCACTTAGTAATGTAAACATAAGCAGAGTAATCTGGATAAAGTAACTTCCCCTGCACCTAGGTTAGTCTTTGTGAATACCTCATGATACCTTGACTTAATATCTAATAGCATAAGTGTATCTCTACATGTAACCGCACCGTCAATGCATTTTCAGTGCCACGGACATCTCACCACCACTCTGGCTTTGCTCAGCACCAACACTGTAAGAGCTGAAGGTGTAGATAGTCATTCTTTATATTGTGCTGTCACCATACACAACATATTAAAATACTTTATTTTAAAAGAAACAAAAATCAAGTCTGTCATCCTTGGTTAGGACCTATCACTAGAAGCAACAAATTTCATGGAACAAGCATTCTTGGTCATTTGAAACTGTATAATTCCTCTTAGTGAATAAATATAAACAGATCACTTAAATGAGTCTACTTCTTTGAAGTGGAAATACTGAATCCACATTTTTCCCATTTGTTTACATATTTGAGTGAATCGCAATACCAACTGAATTATGTCAGCTGTCATTTCAAAACAATCCTGGTCTCATAATCCTTTATAAATATTGCTAAGCCTAAGTGCCAACCTAATATTGATCTAGACAGGAGAAGGAATATATATATATTTTTTTTTACTAAAACCATTACTAAGAAATCTTATATTAAAAATCTGTGAATATTACTAAGTATCACATTCAAAAGGCAAATACAGCCTAAAAGCAAAACTGGAATATTTGTATTTTCTTTAATGTTTCTATCACACAGTTTACCAAACATAGACATATTTACATGCTAACAAGCTCCTCAGCACTTTTATTCAAATCTCAACTTATTTAAAACCATTCAAACCATGCATTATATGGCTTGCCACTGATCATAGGACTGCCGAACATGCCAAGTATTTTGTGTTGTCTGTCTTCACCAGTTTTATTCGTTGCCTTAAGACAGATGAATGAAAAAGAAGAAATTTTTCTGATACATCATCCATCTCTCAACATCATTAGTGTCAAAACCACACGAGGCTAAGTGCTACATGAGTAACAGGCAAGCAACAGCTGCTCTAGCCTTAGAATTTTATAATCTGTGTACAAAAAGATTGCAAGAACAAAATGCTCTGTATAAAATAAAGTGAATACTGTGCTAGTTAGTTGTTATATTAATTTCATTTATTATTTTTTTCCATGTTTGATGAGTTTTTCTAGGTAAACTATATCCTCAGTACTTCCTAACCCAAAACTTTTTTTTTTACCTCATATTTCCAGCTCATAAAGGATACCTGATGATCATAGGCTTATCAGTTCATGTCTAGGGCTCTATTTATGTTGCTATGGTTGATTAATTCAGATTTCCAGACAGTAAAAGCTATAGTGAGATAAGATTTGAAGTTGAAGAATCATATATGGTACTAAAAGCTAGTCAAGACTAAAATCTTCCAGACAGAATGCCCTCTTTTATTAAAACCCCAAACCTGGGATGTCCTTTGCTTGGCCCAGTGTGAAGTAAATTAATGAGTAGGAGATAACATAATCTAGACCTGAGAAAACTACTAGGGACATATTTGAAATGTACAATGTAATCAGCAAATTATTTACACTCCAGACAGGGAAGGGAAAGCTTCAGTGGTATTACATAGCAAGACTGATAATATCCATCAAGGGAAGAATGCACCATTCCAATAGATTATCACGACAACATATACAGGATATTCAGTACACATCTATAGAGACACAATCTGTGCTCTCACAGCAGGCTATGCCTGCTCTATTTTCTCTGCTTTCCCTATAAGCTAACCTATTACCCATAGCTTCTTACCTAAATGTTCTGCTATGAACTCTCTCACCCTATACAGCTTGTGTGCAGTTAAGAATGGATCAACCAGTATCAAATCAACACAAACCATTACCCACAGCATTCTTAGTATTCTGGAAAATACTAGTACATTTCTTCCTCAAGTTTTATTTTCTGTATGAATTCTGGTAAAAGAATTCCAGGTTCAGAATCCAGCACTGAAGGCACTTTGGAAACTGAGCCAGAAACATGGTTTCTAGCTATGAGTCAGAAATCCAACCATGATCCTATTTATGGAACGGGAGGAAAGAACTCCTCTTGCTATTCCTCCTACTGGTCCGCTGCTTGTATCAGTCACATCTATACAGCTGCAATAGAAATGGCAGCTCTGTTTTAGTCCTAGTGCTTCCGGCACACAGAGGAAAGGTGCTTTCGGACTCCTTACACCATCTGCATTGCAAAGTAGACTGGGCCACGCTCTGTTTGAATGATAGCAGTTCTACATGGAAAAGGTGCATGGACTGCTCTACTTGGTTACTGTTCAGTTTCAACACATGAAAAAATGCTCTTCTGTGGACAAAATAGGATACGCATGATAGGCAAAAATTTACATGAATATTGAACTGAGACTCAAAGCCATTCAGCTCTTTCTGTTTCCTTTTATGTATATATTTTAAGGTTCTGTATTCTTTGTCTAGTCTAATAAAGTATCTGATTTTTGGATAAAACAATATAATTTACTAAGTCTCTACAACTGAAAAATACCATAGACAGGATCCTTCTATGCTAGTTTTTCCTAGTTGTTTTGTGGGAAGGGTATGTGTCTGTGTGCATGTGTTTTGTTTTGTCTTGTCTTCTGACTTTTGAGGGGAAGGATTGGTTTCCCTAATTTCCATTACCAAATTCGCGGTAATCAGGCTTACCTTAGAACCATAATGTTTCTCATTTCTTCCTCAAGCAATGTATGTTTCCACCCAGAGGAGGATGCAAATACATCTATAGGTCAAAACAGTCAGCTAATATTCAGTCACTCTTCCCAGTTTGCTGCATGCAGAGCAGCAGCTTCATAAAGTGTATCAGACCATTTTATTGACTGGCTGAGAAAAAATTATACTGAAAATGTGTGGCCATACAGTGCCATTGATTTTGAAGCAGAAAGAGGGTATTGGGGCAGGGCAGCTCTCAGCACCATGATTCCACCTAAAAATCAGAAGCTAAGCAGAAACCTAATAGCTTTTCAAAGATATTCTCCATGCCGTGGGTGTGTACAGGGCTGTGGGCAGTGAGGACATTGCTATGTCTTTGATGAGCTCTGATGGCTGCAAATCATAATTCTCTGGTGCAAGAGAACCATGCAAAACACTTGTGCAGACAAAAATATTCTCTGGATACTTAACACATAGTATATTAAATGGTACACTCAGCCTATTGCAGTAACACACCTTTAGGGTTTTTTAGCAGAATAGTTAGACTACGTCCTGATTTTCCTACCAGCCTGAATAATTCTGTTCCATTACTGGAGGCAGAGGGTGAAATTCTCACCAACTGGGTAAAATGGTGCAACCTACTAGTTGTTGGTATAAGCAGACCAATTAAAAATGCTCAGAGTCCTCTCCATTACACAAAAAAAATTAACAGCACTAGCAAATGAAACTTACTGAAAGTTTCTTTGATATAATATGTTTTAAGGTATAAAAATGTTTAAATATTTATCCTGCAAAATTTTATATTTGTTCTAATACAGAGAATATGTTAATCTGTTTTTAGATACATTCAAATTAACACTGCATTAACATGTCTTTGAGCAGAAGTGCTTTGAGCTTGTTCTTCACAAAACAAGCAATGAAAGTACATATCACAAAATAGAAATCCTAAATCAGAATAAATAACACTTGCTATGAGCTGTAATGTAAGACTTGCTATGAGCTGTAATGTAAGATTAGTCTTTATTGCCACTTGTCATTTACTTCTCAGTAAATAAGCCTGCAAGCACTAAATTCCAAAATTATATAAAACCCACTTATATTGCTATAAATATTTCCATCTTATTTGCAAGGCAAATCACTTTATTATTGTCACTTGCCTGTGACTCTGGCCTGATTTTTTAATGATTTTTCTACAGTTGGCTACAGGGTAAAGCACTAGTCCAGCATTGCTATTCTCTGACTGTTGAGAGGTCAGAAGTCTCTGGCAACACCTCACTGTCAGCCTTGCAGCCACTGTCATTATTTATATTCACTAACAGGGTTTTCAAACCTTCTGAAGCCTACAACAACCCACACAATCTGTACCACAAGCTTTTGCACACAGAAACAATTATTCAGTTGACTCCTGCTACAGTTGGCCTTTTATTTCGGGTTTATCATCTCTAATGATATAAATTACCAGTTTGCTATGGACTTGCAGCTTTCACAGAGAACATCCCTCTAGCACTTTTACTTGATGGTTGTAAAAGAAATTTATTGTGCCAGTGCATTAAGTATGGAGAGAAAATGTTTATTTAGGTAAAACTACAGGAGAAATCCCCCGCCTGGCAGAGGACGCCTGGCAGGAGCTGCCCACACGCTCAGCCAGCTGAGGAGGAGAAGACGAAGGGTGCAAGAAAGATCAGGTCCTATCGCACTTCTGTGACCAGACCACGCAGGTCTGAAAGTACACACAAACATTTTTGACCCTGTTCTGCATGTTATATAAATCATGGTACATTTTATACACGTACAATTCAGTCTACCTAGAGTAAGAATAAAACAGAGCCATCATATACATATTTTAGCAGCACTTTGTAGCAGTATGCATGATCATACGCAAATTAATGTTTACATGTATTAGTGTAGACAACCAATTTAATAAAATAAAATTTATCTCATGACAAACATCAACATCAACTTAAATTGCTTTTACGAGAAACTTGAAATTTTAAAGTTCCTTTGTGCTGTGCTTTCATAAAAGAACCAAGCACCCTCAATTTGTCTATAAACATAAAAACTTGGTTAAGAATTATTTTTTCAGTGCATTCATGTTTCCCATTTCATAACAAACAACATAGTTATAAATATCTCCTTTCTAAGCCAGACTGTTCCACCTGCATCATTATGTTATGCAAATAATCACTGAATACAGTAAAATACAAGACCAACCAAAGAGCAAGGAAATCTTACTATATTTGGACTTCAATGTTTATAACTTTGATGAAAGATATATGCTCACTGAGGGACTGCTGACAAACTATATTCACATAAAATAGTAAAAATACTAACTTTTTATCAAGCCTAAAAGCAAAAAGAAAGAAAACCACTGCTTTCTTTTGTATAGTTGCACAAAAGTCTGCTAAGGTTGAGTGAAAAGTACAAGCAAATTGAGATGAACCAAAGAGATATTGATATACAGAGCACTAAATTTTGGCTTTGCCTGGGTTCCTACACAAGTCAACCTTGTTCATTAAAGTGCTACAAGTCCTTCCTTTCCTACAGTATATAACATCTTCATATAACCTCCTCTCATACAGTTTTCTATTTTAATTGCTTTGTTCAAGCATATTCCAGGGATCAAAGCTTAAGCTTGTTTTAATTATAACAGGTGGTTCAGCAAATATACTAACCTAAATCAGGCTTTTAACATTTATAGAACTTCAGAACAGATTTCCCGAGCAGAATAAAGACACTAGCAACTTCATCGTCTCTAGAGAGTGGCGGACATCTACGTAATTTTCAAACTCAATACTTTTCCTGAACACTAGGCATCCAGGAGATCAAATAAATGCTTTGATAATAACCCACAACAAACTGGGAAGGAAAGGGAAGCAAAATAACATTTATTCATCCCATATCATGTTGCAGGTGAAAACGTCATTTTAACTGTTGTAATTAGTTGTTGAGAAAATCCTTGTTAATTTAATCTGCTAGAAATAAAGCATATCAGGCAAAAAAAAGCTCTGAACTTGCAAATTTATGGAAGACTTCTGATGTTTTAATTTATGCTCATTTATTAAACAAATCAAAGTTGATTATAAAGCATACCATTGATAGCATTTGATTAAGAGCTTAATAAATGCTTTCTGCAAAAACTTCTACACGGGTATCCGCTAATTAGGATTCTTCCCAATGCAAGGGCTCTCTGCTGGATGCACTCCTATATGGCCATTCTGACTCCTTGGCCTGCAGAGGGTTCATTTTAAGTCTTATTTCCTAAGAACATCAGTGAAATGTCAAGAATAAACATACGGCTTGTGTGTATGCTTTATCTTTCTTTCTGCACCACTTTTGTTGCCCAGAGAATTAATATGTTGTGGTTTTGAACCAATAAACAATTAATTCAGCAGCTTAATTGTTATCCTCCATCAGTCAGTTCAGGCTCTCATCTCATAATTTGGTGTAACAGTTTAGTTTTAAATATTTTAGGCAACGGATTGACTAAGATTTTCACATACTTAGATTAAGTACCAGCATATAGATTTCAAATTAAGGGTGATTAGACTGTTCCAAAACTTTGCAAACTATTTAAATGAAAGAGATTCTCTGTCTCAAAGCAATTACAATTTAACATACAGAAACAGTAGAATAAGTAGGCAAGAAAGAAAAAGGTGAAAGTAGATTTAAAACACATCAAAACAATTAACAAGAGTCACAGGAAGCCTTTCTCAGCATTTATTACATTTGTAAACAAAGACTGAAGTAAGTAAAGAGGGGACAAGAAGATACTACAGGAACGGAGGGAGGAGTCAAAAGCTAGAAAATAAGGAAGCACACAGGAGGCCAAAGCAAAAACTGAGAAGTTGCTTTACATATCTTTCTTTGCACTGCCTAGATGTAAACAAATAAATAGAAAAAAGAATAAAAAGAAATGAAAGGCCATCATGGGAAAATATAATCTTTCTCTGGTTGATTTTTAAAAAATTTTAAGGGATAGTTTTAGCACTAAAAACACCAAGCTGCTCTGGTACACAAACACAGATTGTCCTTAAATAGCAACTTTACTTTCAAATGTCATTCAACTCTACATTGCTCACTTAAGCATCCAGAATGCAACAAGAAATTAGGCTATATTCCCCTTTTGATTATGTCCTCTCAGCTTAAAAATCTGTGGAAGAAGTATTTTTAGAAGAGAATTTTTTGCATGTGGGATAATGTCTACAATAAACACAGAGATTGCTTGTAACAACAATACATACTGTAAAAGATTATATATTTTACTCTTGGTGTTTACTTTCATAAAGTATCACATAATAAAATAGTCAATTTGGTATCACAACCAAACACCCTCATTTTACTAACTTTTTAAACTCGGCACACTCAGAAAGAATACCTGATGTCAAGAACTGTGTTTAAGAGCACAGCTACCGTAGGCTGCGCAGCATATTTAATGTCAGTGTGTGAGAAAAGGCGCTGGGCTGTGGAGGAAGAGGCCTGGGGCACTCCTGTCTCTGAGTCACTGCCAGGAGCGGCAGACCGGCACTGTTAGCAGGATGTCACTCTTTCTGCGCAGCCCTCAACTACCATTTGACATCACTGTTTGAAGGGCAAGACGGCACAATTGAAAACAATAGATTAAAAGAAGACAAAAATGAATTGCATTCATTGGACCCACTCAATGAGATACCTGTATTTTGTGAAAAAAGTTTGCCAAGTATTTTATGGTCAACTTTAAATTCCCTCCTATTATTTGTTCCAGAAGCATACACAGAATTTACTATATATTAAAGATGTCATTCTACAACAGCATACAGTAACCAAAAGGACAAAAATGATAGATACGATCAGGAATGGGAAGATTATTTAAATCCTAACTGTGTAAGAGGCTGAGCTGAAAGAGCCATTGCCACTTTCAGGAGTGGAGTGTTTGAATGGCCCTGCAGGGCCAGAGTGTAAGAAGAAGAGCAACTGTGGGGGTGGCAGAGAGGCGGGGGGGGGGCTGTTTTTTTTTATGTTAAATCTTAATGTGGGATAACATATTTTTCCAGAGCCAAGGCACTGAAGATTTCATTTAATTCAATACTCCTGAAAAATGGTTATAATTATAATGGCTTTGCACATGAGATTTAGACCCTATAATAAATTTTTACCTTTAGCTAAGCACAAAAGATTATTTACTTGAATGAGGTGAAACTTGGCTTAAAACTAAAAATGTTAATAATCCCACCAATAGATTCTGCTTTTCTGTCAATTGCACATATATGATTACTACCTAATCAATCAAATTAAGCGCTGGCTAGAGTGAAACTATATTCAGAATTAATATAAAAAATCCAGACAGGTACAACATAAAAAGTTTCAAAAATATTTTTAATATAATATAAACCTGGAATTTCTGATAATGCCAAGATAGTGCTTATCTAAACTAAATGGGAAGACTCAGTGTGGGTCCAGCTAAAAACTACAGAGCTAATGAAACTCCATGATCATATTACCAGGAAAGAGAATCAACAGTATAATCTTTGTCAATGTAATTTTATATTCATTTATGAGCAATTTTCATGCTGATTTTGTTAAGGCAACAAAGTTACGGTGATAATACTGATTTCTTGCATATTTTCTCCTTGATTTCTTGCATATTTCCTCCAATAAAAACCATTTAATATATAAGCTTCTTACCTATTAGCTACTCTTCCTCAAAGTTTATCTTTATTTTGAGTACCAAGCAAAATCCCTGCAGTTGTACTGAAGTTTTCACTTACCTGAAAAGTATAAAACCGGGTTCCATTAGGAGGATGCACTTTAGGAGAGGCAGAGACAGTGTTCATATCTGAGAATATCATTTCTGGTCACACACACAGTACAATCCACAGAGAGCTACAGATGCCGAGCAGAGCGCTAAGCTCAGAGACAAATCCTTTTGCACATTCAGGGAGGCGACTGTACGAGACGCAGCCTGCCCCATCCATGCAGGTGCAGGGTGCCAATTCCCCACTCCTACACCTGCGAGCTGAACTGGCAGGTCATTGGTCGCCGACCTTTAGCTCAGCTAGCCCTTCAAAATACACCCGGGGGAGTAAAAAAGAAACGTGCTGAAGAAACGAGAGCTCTGAGCTACAGCACAGCACGGGGAGCTGGTGCAGCATGTGGCAGCGCTGGCCCTGCCCATCTGCTCCCCGTGCTGATGAGCTCCTCCACCGCCGCCTCGCCAAGGGGTTCTGCCGAGCATCCCCGCTAACCAATAACGCACGCCGTCACTGCCAGCCAGCACGCACGCGGAACAACGGGGGGCCTGAGGCCCGTCTTGGATTCAGTTCATAGATATACTGGATAACAGCGAGGATTTTATCATTTCAGCTGCCAACAGCTGTATTGACACATGCTAACTTGCTTTAAATAACAAAAGGGTTTTTTGTTTTGACTCTCTTACCCGGACTGTCTTGCTCTCCAAATTAAAGTCAATTTTTTAATACATTTCTTAAATTTTGGTGCTACTTCAGACTGTGAAAATAGGGGAAAATAAGGATTTGTGAGGTGGTTTACAGAGTTACAGTCAGTTCAAATATAATCCATATTACAAGCCTCCCTTTTCTCATTCTTTTCTCATTCTTTTTTCTTGTCTCCTTTCTCATTCTCTCTTTAGCAAAGATTTACCAAACACTACTAGGTATAAGGCTGAAATCTTACTCAAAGCCTCATCGTGCTTCTTAAAGCTACGGACCTATAGGTTAGCTCACTAGCTGTATACAATTTCTTTAAAAAAAACACATTTTGTGAGGTCAAGGATAATATTTGCAAGCACCTGTATCAAACATCCAAATAGCAATCACTACATTTTTTCTTCACACACAGATCATTTGAACCACCTGAAGGCATTAAACAATGTAATATTCAAAGAACTTGATACCTCTCAGCAACAAAAATATATGTTCCATTTATGCAAATTGAAATATAGAGTTTCAGTAAAGGTTAGAAAATATAAAGGGGGTTGAAAAATAAATATTCTATGAAGCAGCTTGTATTTTTTCATCAGGTTTAGAAGGCAGACAGAGAAAACACTTAAGAAACGTTGCTTTGAAAACGAACCTTGTCACAAACCTAAAAGCCTGATGAGTTGCCACGCTCCTTCTGTTTTTATTCTGCATTATCTTCCTGCTTTTAGCAACCAAAGATAAGACAGTTTCTAAAGTGAAATGACTGTGAAAGGGGTTGGGACAGACACAGAGATGTCTTTTGTGGAAATGTGTATGCCGATCAGTATGAACCATTCAGTGAGGAGTGCAGCACAATAATCATATTCTGCAAGCTAAAGAGAAAAAATCCTCTTAGCTCCAAGTCATTTCTAACAATTTCTTTCAGCCATTCCAAAAGAATTATACATACATATATATCTATATATATATAATTACTAGGATATTGCTTCTATAACATTTACTGAAGCTAAGAAAACCTATTGCCTCTAACATTTTCTTGAGACCTAGATTTTAGATTACAGATTATGCTCCCCTTTTTGATTTCTCTTGCAGAATATCTAGATGCTGATATTAGCAAAGGGGTCCCTCAGCTGGTCAAAGCAAAGATACAAGATCTTTGGTAACCCAAGCACAGAACTTTTTATTCTGGGCTGCTATTTCCCACTTTATGATCCACCTACCAAACATCTGCTATTTCGCTGTAGTGCAATGAATAAACAAGTTTTTTTCATGGACGCTTAAGATCATTTGTCCTGAAAGACCATAGAAATGTACCTATTTGCTCTCTCATCAAGTCCATAATTTGATTACAATCTTTGATTTGAAGAGCTGATGTGCAAAATTCCTTGCACATTTATCCAATGGACAATTACTGTCACTACTAATAACTGTACCTATCAGTTTGAACTTCTCTAGCTTCAACTTCCAAAACTTTATCCTTATTTCTAGCAATAATATCAGAAACTCAGTTTGGTGTTCACTAGAATTTGCTATACCTTGGTCTAGTTAGGTCTCAAAAAAACTTGCCAACATCTTTAAGAAATAGTCAATATCAAATATTCTAGTGATAGCGTTCCATGATCATAATACTATTGCTATCCTTTGGCTTGCTACTTCCCCTATTTATTCATCAAAGATTACAAGTGTTCTTCTAGCTAGCTCATATTCAGGTCATTGTCCAACATGACTTATCTATTATTTTCTACTAATTACTGTTTTTCAAAATACTGTCCCCTATATTTATCTGTCTCTTGGGCTTTCCTTCTTACATGAAGGAATTTGCACTTTAAAAAGAAATAATTTTTAATGTTCAAATAAACACATCTAGCTAATCTGTACAGATCTGGGGAAGAGATATATCAGTATTACTGTTGTTCTGTCTCTCCACTAAATTTTATTTTTTGTGAAAATGTTACCAGTAATGACTATACATTTTCCTTCAGCTCACCACGAATCAGGCCAACAACAGATTCTTGCAGGACCCTCCTGGAATCATAACATAATTTGAATGCAACATTCAAACAGCTTGAAAAGATTCGTGTAAAAGTACTTCTCTAAAAAAAACACTGATTAAATGAAATCAGTCTCCTTATTGAAATGGGTCAGAATTTATGTAAATTCAGAAAGTATGACCTGATAACACAGAGCAGAATGGGTGCTCACAATTACAGGAAAAGCAAGCGGTTCATGTTTCAGAGGAGCCAGCAGCCTCACGGTTAGGATGCAGCTACCTCCTCAGAACAACAAGCTGAAATCAGTTCTGCCACGACTAACTGAATGCCATGACCGCTAAGCTAAGTATCAAGCAACCTGGCTTCAAAGCGAGCACAAAGTTGAATACACTGTAAGAAACTGAACAGATCTAATGGGACAAACTGAGAACCAGACCTACAGACCATGACTGCAGCTCAGTGGCACAAGTGCTCACACAAGGATGTGGGTGATCCCAATTCAAACATTTGTTCCAATGAGGCTTCCCATGAATAATTTAAATATTCCATTATTATCCAGTTGTTTTAGAGGAGGAGAAAAATGTCCTGTATGAAAACAGCTGATAGGCTGGTAGTTACAGCTTTTACGTCTTTTGCATTCTTACTTTTCAGGTGTCATACTCACATTGATGAGACATAGAAAAAGAAACCCTATATCCCTAAATAATATGTGATGTGGCAATTCATTTTCCCCAGATGGCCCTAGTTCGTTTATTTTTGAATTTATTAGTTACCAAGCTCTGAATCTATATTATATGTGCTATATTGACTTTGCATTTTAATTAAGATACCCATCTCCAAACCCTTCAGGGTGGTACATTTTTTTTTAAACTACCAAACTATTTTCATGTCAGCTACTATTTATACATACACACACACATACACACATATATCTATCAGACCATTATGTGAAGCACTTAGGAAATTCAGGGAGACTAATATAAAAACTTTTATCTCTGACTACCGAAACAAGATGCACTTCTTGACTGCCAAACACAGTAAGCTTTTTAATGTGCCAGGGCTTGTGTGATATAGTTCCTCTTCAGAATATGTAAAGCAATAGAAAAACAGATGTTTTGAGTTAAGATATAAATCACCAGTTCTTATTAAATTAGATGAGTAATTATCCAGAAACACGGGCTTTATGTCACATGTTGTTCTCATTTCTATCCTTATCACAGAAAACCATGTTAAAGAAACGCCTTCCTCTGGGAGCAGCGAGAGTGGGTGATTCTCAGCACATCAGAGAGCTTTCACATTTAACTCAGACCACATCACTTTTACTTCACAGAGTCACAGAAACCCTACTAAGGTTTCCAAAATCTACAATACTGTACTTGAATTCATGTTTCTTTAAGATCTGCTTACCAATGTAGACATTAATATAAAGGGAGCATCATATGATATATTATTCATCTGGCTAACATTCTCTGAATTACTTTGAACTGAAAACTGATAATGTTTAGAGTTCTGGTCTCCAGCTATAAGTGACTGAAAAGATGTTACACCTTACCACAGTTCAGACAAAAGATATTCAAACTGCGTATTAAATTGCATCAAATATGTTCATAAAGCCAGACGTCTCATCTAATTGTGCTCCAAGCCCAAATTAATTTCCAACTTCTTTTATCTCCTTTAAAGAAATTCTACACCAGAAGTATTTATATATTTCCATCAAAAGACAACACAAAAACATAGTATCTGACAACTGAATATACTTTAAAGACTGTATAAAAGCATATACATCAAGCTTCTGCTCCCAGCTTGTATAGCTCCCACATGATGAACTGAGAGGGAGAATTAAGGAAAATGAAGTACAGTACCAGGAAGTTTTTGCTTCCTTTCAGCTTTTTGGTACAAAGAGAAAATCCTTTTAGAATGGAAGACTTATAGAATAGATCAGCTTATCTTACTGATAAGTAAAGCCCATTTTTCATCCTGCAACTGTAATTTAGAATTGATTATCAACATTTTCCATCATTGTTATGTGTTGCTTTGTATCTTGAATATACAAACACAAATGCTTGTACAGGGAATCATGTCTTACACGGAAGTGCTTGTACCAAGTCAGTATGCACTTATGAGCCCTATTTTAACCTCAAATATAAAGATTTCTGTAACTTATGAAGACAAATACACTGCAGAACAAAATCTCTTCTGTTAGATGTACAAACAACACAATATGTCAGCGACAGTAAAGGGCAGAACGGGCACATAACAGGTGTCTGTATTCTATACAGTGGCTGCCCTTCCAGGTACAAGAACAGTGACTGAAGCTTTCAGGGAAAACACAAATATAAATGAGACTCCTTTTTGAAGTATCATTGCTTTGTTCTATTTACAGGGACATTTTGCCAAGTACTGCAATTATTTTGAAAAGTCACACCGTCAGCACCTTCCTCAATCCATCAACTTCAAACTTGCATAAACATTTCATTTATGTTATAAATGGCAAACTTCAGAATTCATTTTTCTAACACTAGTCATATCTCTGCCATAAAAGGTCAATCAAATTAAAATCATGTATTCAAATAGCTAAGCGAGTTTATGAATAAAGGAGCTAATCCACAGTCCATTTTCTACAACCTACCAAGTGTGCAGTCCATAATCAACAACAATCAAATGCAAACAAGTCCAAAATACAACTTGCTTGGTTTTGCAAACTGTTTGCTTGGGCGGAAGCAAGGCTTTCTTTCCCTATGTACACACTGGACAGGCAATTGCTGACCTCAGCTAGGATTCCTCTGAGTCAGTGGCCTACGATAGTCTGACCATAAAAAGTGGGAGAAATTAATACATTAAATAGTTCTTTATCTCATTCCCTTTCCACACGGTTCAGGAAAGCTGCATTGAAATGTCCCAAGTTCCACTCCATTTTCCTTAAAACACAGCAAGCCCTCACCACTGCACCCGTGCTTCCTCAATAGAACTTGACCATCAGTACATCAAGATTGTCTACAGAAACCTATTAGGTAACCAAAATGAACCTGATATAAACACTGTTGTTATCCGGTGTTAAGGCACGGACTGGTGCCAGTGTCTCACTGAGTGAATGTAAAGAGGAATCTGAATGAAAACCTAATGCTTGGATACAGAGGAGAGTGTTCTGGACACAGAGAGTAATGTGAGAGGGGAAGGAAGAAAGGATGGTAAAATTGGGAGAATGTGTAACGAAATAATACAATGAAAAATGAGCAGAGCTGTATCCCTGTTTCACTAAGTAGCATCCTACCTGATGTGAAAAGATATGTAGCTTTGTTTTCTCCATGACTCTTGGCTTCAACTGCCAAGAGCACAGATACTAAGCTGAGGAGAGATACTATATTTAGTACGTATCCTGTGTCCCCTGCCATTCACTCTTGATGCCAGGATTTCTGTTTTATAGCATAATTAGATATTTCCTGAAAAAGTCCAGAGGCTCTTTAGATGAAAGACACCTTGTAATGTAGAATCCTACCTCTGATTACATTTATGAGCATTTTTAATAAAATTCCAGTCAAATCTACAATTAACTCTTGGTGAATCAAGACCAAAAAACTCCAAAATATTGTCATCCCAGATGGTAGCAAAGAAGTAACGAAAACAGTCAGCTTGTTATTTCACCCTGCGTCATATCACTTAGTTATCACTTCCACTATTTACATCCCTTAAGTTGTTTATACTGCAACATTATACACAGTGGTATCAGTGTGCTTGGCAAAATTAGAGTCATTTCTTAACAGTAAATGTAGAAGCTAAATCACATATATTTCTGCAAAGGATCACGGTATCTTAAGGATGAGAGAAAGAGTGAAAGAACATAAGAGAAGATAATCATTGCCTATGTATCATCCTCAGTAAACAGGCTTTTTGGTTTTAAGTGAACATCTTATATTATGTGCCTATCATGAGTTTAAAAATAGAATGAGAGCCTATGTTGGAAAAATAAAACAAGATACAAATCCGAGGTAAGGCATTAAGCTCTGTGACTTAGCACAGCTCACCATGAGTAGATATCCTTTCTGTCCTGCCTTTCCTTCTTTTAAAACATAATCTTACATTCTTCATCCTAGAAGTATTACTTTATTCAAAACAAAACACTGCTGTGAAAAAAAGCACTGATTCTGCCATCTTTACATACACTGAGATGTATCCTGTTCCATAAGTATAAAAACTGCCCAGAGAGTAAACTACTAATGAAAATGAGTAGCAGAGTTATATCTACAAGATAAAAGCTGTCAGGAAAGCTTGTGCAAAGGCAATTGTCTTTGTCATTTATTTCTATTTCTGCTCCATCTGGAAAATATCTGCTGTTTTAATAAGTGAGTGATGCAAGTTGCTAAACTGGTCCTTTGAGTAAGGACTTATGGAAATCAAAAACTAAAATTCACAACCAATTAGTCTCATTTAAATAATCTGAGAATATTCATTTGAGTAAGGATTGTGACTCTCAATAAGCCTGAGAAAGAAAGTCTGCTTGTCTTCTTACTCAATTAAAATTTCAAAAAACTTTCCATAGTGTCAGTGATCATATATCTGTGGAAGTGAACATAATCTGGAGAAACATGAATTTTCAGAGCAACCATAAAACAGCATAATTGTGCTTTCCTTCATATTGTGCAAGAAGTAGGATATTACTAATGTTCTAAGAAAATACCCCAAAGTAGATTTACCTTAGTAGCTTCTCTGGCCTGAAGCCAACTGTGTAGCTAATTAGAGCAACAATTCTGAATTTGATTACAACTATTGGAATCTGATAAAGGGCTGTTAAAGAGAAAAATATTTACAGTCTCACTTCCGAGAGCAGCAATTAATTCGGGTGTTTAATTGAAGACATCATTCACCTAATTTTCAAGGATGCTCAGCCCTTGAATAGCCACTGCAAGTCGCTTCAGCCCTGCTCACGCTGTTATATGCCATTTTGAAAATCAGATCTCACTGCTGAACACATCACTCAGATACCCAGAATGTCTGAGCAGATTTGAAAATGTCAGACCTGTTGTTCCAAGCATATCTACAAAATGTGGTCTTTTACAGATAATGCAAAATTCACATTTACAGTTAGAGTAAGACAAGCAATCAAATCTTCCAATATATTTTTTATTTAAGTACATATCACAAACCAGTAAAAACATATTAGCTTGAAAAGACTTCACTTTGCTGCGCATTGCTTTATTGTTTTACAGCCTAAAAAGATAAGTGGCTGTGGAATAAAGGTGAAAGAATGAACTTTCTAAAAAGTCTATTTCTTCCATGCTTGTCCTTAACCAATTGGTATCATTTTCCCTTTCAAAAGTGCAGTGAGAGTCTTTGTGTACTAATACTTTCTAAAATCATTTTTTCCTTCAACGCAGAAAAGATATGGGATTATAAGACAAGCACAGGCATTACTGTCCTGAGGGCAAATGGCTGTTCCCACTCTTGACTCAGCAGACTTTCCTTTCTCCTTACAAGCTGTTATAAAAATATAGAATGATCCAGCAAATGCATAGCTATTAAGTAGCAACAAATATTGCATTTTTCTGAGGAGGAAATTATGGTATATAAATACAGTTGAAAGATACTTTCCTAGTGCTAGGAAGTGTGAATTCATAAACATTTTCAAGTTTTTACTTCCTTTGTAATTCAGACTTGGGCAATCACAGAATATTGCTCTGCCACTTTTTAATGCTGATTTTTAATTATCCTATCTATTTTTCAGGCAACTGTGAAAGAAGAGCTGAAAGGCAACAATAAGAAAAAATCATTTTCCTAACTTTGGGGCAGAATTACTTTGAAACATAATAAGCATGCAAATATACCCCAAAAAGGATTTGTTAGCCTTTCTGAGACTTAGTCTTCATGACAGTCACCTTTGTTCTTTATTAATCATGTTACAAAAGTAATTATAGGGCATTTATAGGACATGGGAAAAATAAAAGTCATTTTTATTTCCTTTCTGCATTCAGTCTGGAGGATACAAAAAGGGAAGAATTTTGCCCTTCAACATTCATCATGCGAGTGACTAAGTAGCATTATTCACGATTTATCTTGCCATGCATCAAGAAATGCCACACACTTACAAGCAGTGTTATATATATGTTTTTAATATTATTATGGCTTAATCAATATCTCTAGCTAGAAAGCGGGAAAGAACATGGATCGGTAATTAACAAATATGCGTGCTAATATTAACCAAAGAAAGAACTATTGCTATTAAAGACCAAGGCCTAAAAACATCAGGAAAAACAGCTACTTGACGAAAACATAAAAAGGTAGGCAAAACTAAACACTGTAATACTGATACAATACTACTTTCCTCCTTGAACCAAATCTCGTCCCTTCTGTACGGTGGTGGATGACTAGTTCCTCATGTTCTGCACTGCTCCAACTCATTCTGAAAATGCTAAAAACGGGAGAAGACTAAGACACGTGGCAGGAATGGGCAAGCTCGGTTCCACAGAGATGGCAGATCAAAGACGGGAGAGCTTTATGAACTGACAAAGACCCTCAGGAAGAGAGATACCAAGCGAGCACCTGCGAAATTTGTGGCTGCTGTTGAGCCAGCACTACACCCCCACGCTGACCCTCCTTGCCTATGTATGTAAGACAGCTTTCCCACCGCCTTCTCTCCAGGAAGCAATGGCAGGAATCAACAGCACCTTCTCAAGGTAACATTTATCTTCCTCAACAAGCAACATCTGCAATGTAGATGGCAGTGTCTTCCTCAACAGGCAACATCTGCAATGTAGATGGCAGTGTCTCTGTCAGCTACCCTTTAAAATCAATAAATATAGGCACTTTCAAGGGGCACTGCTTCTGACCTATTTTAGTTGTCTATTTTAGTTTGAGATGAATCACACGACAGAAGTGGGAGGGAGTAAAGAAAGAAATGCCTACACTGTGGATGTCTGAAGTTGGGTGCAGTGAATCCCGCCCTAGGAGTCTGAACTGCATGTTAAACAAGTCATCAAAATATGACATGAAAATATTATAATCAAGGAGAAAAAACTGATTAAGTACCCCTGAGAGAAATTTACTATTAAAAATAACTATTCCTACAACTATGTGAAACAAAAATATGCACTACATTATTTCTGTAAGGAAAACAGAACCAAACAAACCTGAAAATGACTTTTCATACTTTCCTGTAAAAAGTGATGTGCAAAGCAACATCCACAGCAACAAATTCACAGTCACATCCAGACACAGTCTGCTGTTACAATATCACATGCACGATTAACAGCCCAGACTAAAACTAAGACACAGATCATTATGGAACACAGCAAAACTAATTGCAAAATTACTGACATTGTACAAACAGAGACATTGTGACATGTTAAGTCATTTCTACAGGGTTAAATAATATATCTACCTCAGGCCAGACAGTTCCTAATTCTAAGTACTATCTCTGCACTGATTCCATGCTCTTTGCAGCATGAACACGATGGATGTAACATATGTTTGCGATATACAGCTTAGAATTTTGCTTTAGAATTTATATTCTTTAAGCTTTAAATTCTGATCAGAGCCAAGTAGTGGTAATGTTAATTACTATGTTCATACAGTGGCATGGGAAACCCTTAAAGAATTGTAGAGCACCAGATATATAATGAAATGAAGATGTATCATGAAATATATGCATCTATGCCCAATGGAATAATAAAATCACTGTGTTTGTCCTGAGTAGAAAATTTTCCTAACTGAACTGCATTAGGAAGATTTTTCATTCCCAAAAAAAGGCACAAGCCAAACACAAATTTAACTCACATTATCCATATAAAAGTTTAGTCCTTTTCCAAATCTAACATAGTACTTATAATAAGGAAACCTTATGGGAAAGATACCCACAGAAAAATTATACATAGAATATAATTTGGTTTACTTCATCAGTTTCAAATTTCTTCATTTTTCAACTTCACCCACTGGCTTCTTAAGAGATTAAATAGATAGGTTTGGTGTAGCTTCTCCAAAGCATTTATATTTTAAATAAATATGCCATGGTTTATTTCTCCTGTAACTGAACAGCACTAATCCGTACTGCCTCTCTTCACTTAAAAACTCGTTCTTGCCACTAATCATTTGCATTATCCATCTCTAAATCTCTTGATAGCAGCTTACCATGAGAGAATAAATCTTGCTCCTTTTCAGCACATCCAGATGGAAATCAAAAGGAAACATTTTATCTTACTCCTACTCCCATCCATTTACCAAGACACCAACCTTCTAGTTGGCGGGTAGAAATGGGTCCTGAAAATGCAGTGAGCTGAGGTTTGCTAAGAATGAACAACATTATACTTCAGAATAAACAGGTGGCATATGAACCAATTTAGACAAACACAAACATAAATTGTTCCTCCAAGATTTCGGACGCTGACCAAGAGAGAAATTTTATTAAAAAGGAGAACAGTTTTCTATATTTGTTCTCTTTGTTTAATTGGAAAAAACTACAATGACCATGGAAGTAGTTTGACAGACAAGAAAGAACAGTTGGGCAAATAATCATAGATGAGTCAACAATTTAAATAAAACTTGTGATTTTATTTTTTAAAAATTGCAAAGGAGTCATTTATGAATCCATAATTTTCCATTACTCCATAATTTTCCATTACTTACACTCTGCCTCATAATATCTGAACAGATGAACTTGGTTTCTATTCAAGCTAAGCAAAATATTTTATTGCTTCATGTGTCTTTGAACTGTTCACATGTTAAATTAACCAGTGAACTCTTCCTTTGCTTTATAAAAACCTTGAAAAATTCTTCAAAATTTCTGTGATACAGTTTTTGCAATAAATGCCTCTAAAATATAAAATGGTAAATAGTTATTAGAGAAAAAAATGTGAGTTGTGAAATGCTGAATGCTTTAGTTTGATTAAAAATGACATGTTAGATCAAGACCCAGGGTTGAAAATTATCTCTTTTTATGAGGACTAAAAATAAGCTTTTAATGTTATCAATAATGTTATCAATAAGCTTTTAATGTTATCAATAACTTTTAACAAGCACTGACCTGTTTCACGAATCTCCTTTCACAGATTCTTTCTCAGCAGTGTTATGTGCCCCTTTCCCTAGACCAAGATCACCCTCTTGGGCAATCCATCCCTACGGCTACTGCATTTCACTGCTGCCGTCCATCTCGGGACTAGCTACCTGAGTCACTGAGGGCTAATAATAGGAAAGGAAAGAGGTGGGCAAGAAGAAGGCAGGGCAGGTTAACAGAAAAGGCTACACAGCTGGCAGGGGCTGGGATGTCAGTAGAGGGGAAAGGGAGGCTATATTTTTAGGAGTAAACTAAATGTGCTTGGGAAGGTTCCCAACTGTTGCAGCCAACCAGCACAGAAGAGTACCTAAGTAGGCTAGGAAGTGCTGGAACGTCTAAAACAGGCTGCACACAAATGGCTTATTGGGAATAGTCTCTGGAATAGGCCTATTCCCACAACATACTTAGAATTGACTGGAAAAATGCTAATTAGTGTGTGTGAGAAGTGTGCCAGAGTCTGAGCCAACAGATTACTACTACAGATGATTGCATTTGACTGTCCAGGAACATTTCCTGGCTCTGTTTAATTTCAATTAATAATTAATAAACATTTCAAGTCTCTTCAGAAGGTTTAAAGTTATGGTACATAATACAAGACATTATGTATTGCCAGTCCTGCTGTTGAAACTCATCTGGTGCTTAGGATAAGATTCAAAGATAGGATATGAATTATCAGTATTTATCAACTGTTTCTAAACCTTCAGTTAAGACAGAGCGTACTGAATACAGTGTAGTACTGCATTTTTAACTGAAGGATACAGCATTATAATCAGAGATGCACATTAGTACCACAGAGACAGTTAACTTCGTTTCATTCACTTACCCCTGACTGTAGACATATGACAGCATGTGCTCTGCATGTATTGTCTATAGAAGATCATCACTTTTTGGCAGTTGTGCTGCCAAGTCTTCAAGGCTATGCAAGTCATCTAGAACAAACCTGGCACAAGTATATTGTCTAAACATATTGCAATTGTATCTGCTGAGCACCGGGTGCATATAGCCTGAGCTAAAGCCTGAGAGAATGGGGAGACCTAAGTTATCAAATACACTCTTATGACATTCGTATAAATGAATAGTATTTGGAAGATTCTCCACAGTTCGTTCTGAAACAACACGGGAAAGATGACTCAGAGATTCAGGTATGAGTTTATGACAAGCAGCAAACACAGAAACACACAGAGTGTTCTTAAACTAAGGCACACCTAAACATGGGAAACATAATGTAAAATACAAAAATGCAAAGGGAGAACACCCAGCAGAAAAGAACAAAACAATGTGTTATATGGGAACTGGCAAGAGCACAGAAAATATCTTGTGTTAAAGCAAATATCTAGAAAATCATACATCCTACTAATCTTCAAAAATAGAAGACAAAGTGGTAAAGGATACAAAATAAAGACACTAGAAGATTTTTTTAGTAAAAGGGAAGACCTATTTGCAAAGAACACATAAGAAAATCCAAGCATAAAAGCATACAAACAAAACATTGCACAAGGTTTACACACTGCACAAGTGTCTTGTAATCAGACATCAGAACTCAGGTGAATACAGAAACAGACTCGGTCAAAGGAAGTATATAGCTTAAAAATATCTTGAAGTTAGATCAAAGTTTCAGTACTAGAATAGGAGAAAAGTAAAAGATTTCACAGTAGTTCACTTGGACAAAACTCAATTTTTGTAATGTAAATTACATGTAATTTATACAATAATACACCTGGTATAGCCAAGAAGGATCATGTAATAAGCACAAATTCATAGCAAAGGGATAAGTCTTAGTACTATTAAATACGGAGATTAAATAGAGCTGTTGAAACATAAGAACAAAGTAAAAAATAAAAAAGATGTTGAAACATGAGAACTACATAAGGTATCAAAAGAAATGGCTGAAAAAATGTGAAAAAAATGTGACAGTGGAAGACGATAGATAGCTGGATCACAGGAGAGTAAAAGTCGTCTCAACTTGCAGGAGGGGTAGGCACGAGGAAACAAACATACATATGAAACACAAGATGAACATCTGAATTCCAAGTTTTGCCATCCTCTTCCAAAAAAAAATTCTGTATGTTTTCTTTCTGATAATTTTAATCTTTTTCTGCATTCTATTCTAAGCACTGTTGATTAATTCTGTGGTGGTATGGAAATGTTTTTTATCCATGAAGAAAAGAAAGCAGGAGTTGCATAATTGTTTTAGGTTGGTTTGTTTTCTAGTGCAATCTATCAGAAACTCTAATGACAATGTAATTAGATCCTTGATTTGGTAGGACAGATCTTCATGAAAAGTTTCTAAACTGAATATATTTTCATACTTTCTAACATTCCCTAGAATTCAGTAGAATGAACTAGTCTGAACAATTACAGAGTTCCTTGTGGTCTGAAATGTTCTATTTTCTTTCCACAGGATTTGAAAAATATTCTCAGCATTATTACAGTGCTCTCTGAATAAGCTATTTAACTGCTTAACACCTGGCTTTACACCTAATTTAACCTTGCTGAATGCCCACCCAAAAAATCTTTATTTCTCTATATTGGCATAGCATCTCAGTGATTCAAAGTCTCAGTTCATTTGCACAATGTGAGATGAGATTGTTTTGTTCTTTCCAATATATAACAGTAATTCTGACTCAGAGACATTGCCAAATTAAGGCCAAAAGTGTCAGTCAGTTTTGCATCCAACCTGAGATATCTAACACAGAATTCTTCAGCTAATGCCATTTTGTCATTCTGACTGGCAGTACTTAACAGTTCCGCAAAATTCAGAAGGTTTAAAGAATGAAGAATGAAAACCACGTGTCAAGACCAGCTCATGACCATCTGTCAAGATTTGTGTTTATGTGACTTGACCAAAATCACGCAACTCGGCTGTAGCAGAGACAGCATCACCATGGCTTCAGAGCAGCATCCAAGTGCTTTGGCAAGAAAGCAAGTGTTCCCTTTTTCTGCTTTCTTGCCACATTCCATCATCCTAATAGTTGTAACCAACAGCACAGCAGAGTCCAAAAGACAGCATCCTCCCTCACTAAGTGTTCTTGATTTAATCACCAGAGTACAGATCATATTGAATCTTCCAGATAGGAGTCCTACATAAAACTGCAAGCACCTTTGCTTGCAATTTTTTTTTAACTTAAATAGTTTTTTTCATTCCACTTGTTTTCCAAATGATTTCACCCTTCAGCAATATGCAGCTACAAGCAGCTGACTCTGAAGAAGCAATTTTTAATTAAAACTTGGGGTTTTTTTCCACTTTGGTTTCAGTTCATGACTGTTTGGAGGTGCTCCTAACCACAGGCCTTTTCCAACATGCTGAGGATCATCATTTGCTATCACCTTCCACAGGAACAATGGGTTCTCAGCACCTATGATAAGACAGAGCACAAAGATATTTCCTGGCAGCCAGGCTGTGTGAAATGAAAAGTGTTCACTTACGAGTTCTTACTTTGTCATCAGTTCTTTATTAAAAAGCATTACTTCCAGTTAGTGAACAATATTGCCATAAAAATCTATACTAGAGGTAGAGAACACAAACTTTTGTGACACAATGGTAAAGAACTTTTGACAGGACGTTCATGATTTTACAGTTTTCAGTGTTTCTTAAATCAGTTTTTAAAGCTGGAAAATAGATGTATTTATAATAATGTAGTTCATAGTTCTTTGGAGGTTTAGAACCTAACTTTGAATAGCATCATGTGGCTGAATTCAGAGCACTGAATGTTTTTGCCCATTTATTCATTTAAGGAAAGAGTGATTAACCACTTCTTTAAAAATGCTACTGTCAGAGCTACATTGGACCTCTTCCATCAGAAGAGCTTGTTCTAGTATTAGTGTTTTTGTTTTATGGATTTGGTGGATTACACAAGGAGAGTCTTCTGGTGTAGGCATTGATAAACATGGTTATTTCCCGCTTTCTTCGTGCCTTTTTCAGGATTTTGGTGAACTAGCTTTTATTGAAAGAATTAACAAAATTTTGCTTAATTAAAAGCTAGTTGGGTGAGACCCCATTTGAGGTTGTGTTCTGAATATGGTAGAACACAGGAGCTGTGTCTATGGCTACTCAGCCATGCTACTATCCATAGAAAAATCCATGGTGGTACAGTTTGATGCAGCCCCTTCTGCTCTAGATTATGAAGCATCAGTCCTGGAAACAACCACAGAGAAAAGCAGGTACTTTTACTTCCTTCCTCCACCTGATACAGAAAATCCCACTGACCTAAACCCTGCAACACAGACATATGAACTTCATAACTACCAAATGCATCTCCTAATTACTCACAATAAACTACTAGACTCATTAAAACACATGCTGTACTATGTAAGTAGGTTGCAAAACTGCTGTGAAGCTAAGACTGCCTCACAGAACAATGTTTCAGTTGATGCATGATATAACTAAATAGACATTGCTTTATTTGCAAAGCTATTTTAGGAAAAAACAGCTAAGACTGGAGGAGCAGGAGATTTACTGTGAAACTAGACTACATAATGAGCAAGAAGTGGGTATACGAGACAGGTTACACAATTACCACCAAAAAGAAGACTGCGTCTACCTTCCAGGTGAAGACTAATTACTCTTGCATTGGGTTTTCCCTGCAATTTGGTATGCAGGCATATTAAGGTACATGTAAATGTTCAAAAGAATTGTCTAGCACAACAAAGTGCTAACCATATGTATCTTTTTCTGCATCAGCTGGTAAAAAAAACTGGTAGCAGAGCCAGTCTTTTTCTGTACTATTCAATCTGCACAAGGAGGGGTCTGTGCGCAGCACATGGGTGTGACAGTGCTGGACCTTCTGAACAGTACCTGCTCCCAAGACACAGACCAGAAACCAGAACATTTTTTGGTCTCTTGTTACTGAAAGATGACACCAATGGAAGAGCAAGCTTTAACTTTCTACTTCCATGCTGATTTAAATTTGGTATCACAGTCTCACAAATATTTAAATATCATTCTGTGTCCCCTATGCTGGCAACGGGTTTCTATCACTTGAGGCATTTTAAAATCATTCTTCTCTGATGCAAATGCAATGCTGAGGCTGTCTTCGAAATTCTTCAGAAAGTAAAAGAAAACAAAACCAAAACCAAGTAAATAGGAAGATCCTTGAAAGGAATTCACTTTATGTGAAAGATACAGCCTTCCCACTGCCTTGTGGATGCTTCTAAAACAAAGCTAATTGTCCCCACAGGACTTGCAATTGCAGGTGCAAAGACAACAAATCTGGGTACCCAGCTATTCATGCAAAAATAATCTGTGAATCATGCTACCAAAGGTCACATCAGAGTGTGCATACTGGCTTTTAGATAGAAGTTTTAAAAAAATGTTTAGGGAAGCTGTACAATATACTTCAAAAAGAAGAAAGAAACTGCATGGTTCAAGAGCTGATTTTAAAATACTTATAAGTAATTTATTGCAGAACGCACAGGTTTAATGTCACACTAATCTCTGTTTAGTATCATGGTTTTCCATATATAGTAAATAGGCAGAGCATACTATGTACGTGAGATTAGAAAGCGGCCCCTCAGTCCCTAAGTAGGCTTTTCTTTAAGTATATACACATCCTATTTAAAACATTAGGGCCCACTTTCTAATCTCAGTCAAGCAGGATGCAGTTAATGGACATCTACAAACATTCAGTACTACATTGCATGCGAATTAGGTGATTTCTAAGATACGCAGTTATATATGTCAGAAATCTAACACAGACTTAGGTACTAAATCTTGAAAGTAAGAATGGCTGAGTTGACACTGACGCTCTAGAGGCCTATTTCATTTTAAAGAACATGGAAGTGAAGATTTATGTGTGCAATTCATTTAATTCCTAGCAAGAGTTATTCATTGAATGTCATGAGGAAAACAGACGCCTTCATATCAAAATAAAACATCTTAGGCAGGATTTAAACCTAAAGCTACCATCAATGAACTGTAAGATATACAGGCACTGTTTTCTAGTTAAAGTTACTAAATTGAATCACTAAAATAAACCTATTAGTTTTCAGGTCTCAGTAACTGTAAGGCTGGGTTTCTGCAGCCAGCTGCCCTCTCGCTGCATGTCCGTGTTTACGGTTCGTGTGACACCCCCAAATACCTGGAAAACAAATGGCGACAGCTTAGCCCTTCGTGCTAACCTTTTCCACTGACTGCCATCTAGTGACAAAAATGTAAAAGTAGCACAGAAACTGTGCTTCTGCCACCTGCAAATGCGTCCCGGGGATGCACTGTTCGCCCACTGCAAGCACAAGCTGGTGTAGCTGCTGGATTTCTGCAACTTCAGAATGGAGTTTCCCCACTACAATGTTTCATAGTAGGTGAAGAGCCTTAAGGAAGCACTTTCAGGTCATCACTAAATGAAAAGGAATACTTAACAGATGAAGACAGACAATAATTCTGGGGACATGTAAGCCTGATTAGAGCACGGATAAAGTTGGAAAAACAGGCAGATGACCAGGCTGCTTCTTCATCATTCATTTGTTATTCCCCTACAAAGTACTTGCTTCTTGGCAAAGAAGCTTATGAACAACCTAAAATAGTGATGGACATTTGTTGTACAATGCAGAACATGCAATCCACAATAATTAGTAGGGAAAAAAGAAAAGCAGGAAAACAATTATGAAAATGTGTCCTAGGCTCATTGGAACCAGCACCACAGCTTTATATTGACTATTAAAGTTTTAACTCACTCACTGCTCTGCTACTGTTTAATGATTACTTCAATGAAGAAGTGATAAATACAAACTACATACAAACCCAAACTTTTCTGCAAGCCACAGAGATTATTAAAATCTTGGTTTCTTTTCATTATGAAGATTGGCCTACATTTAATGAATTTAAATTTTAGAATCATTCCCTGACAAAAAACTTGAATTCACATATTTTAAAGTTTGGACTAAAGGCCAGGCATTAACTCCTGATAATTCTCTAGAGTTTCAGTCCTGCAAACATACACACATAAGTAATTTTGTTCATCAGGGTTCTGTAATACATATTTCAGACAAAGCTGTAAGATGAGCCTTCAGAATCACTGATGGTTAGGTGTACCAAGAATTTCTCATGTAATTTTTCTTAGTTTGCTGTTAAACTTCTGAATTCATTTAAACAGCAAATATAGAATTATAGACTTTTAGGAATGAGTTTTGAAGCTGACATGAGTGGGACAAGAATTCTTCTCCCTTGTGAAAAATTTCTACAGAACTATACACGCTTCTGTTTCATGTAAGATAGTACAAAAGGCATAATTATGTCTATTCTCTCGAGGTAATACTCTGTTACTTATATATGACATTCCTAACAACAACGCTATCAAATGCAATGAGGCGGAAATTTTCTCAGAATTGTCCCGCAGTAGGAGTATGTTTCAAAATAACCTGACTCTTTACAGACAAGTCAGGGCTAACATTTTTTGTTGAACTGAAATTGTTGAATCATGGAATATCAAAATATGCAGACTCCATTGTTTGCTGTCAACGATCTTGATTCAGGATACGTCCCTACAGTTGCCGTTACATCTTAGGCATACTCACTCAGATGGAAACACACCAAAATGATTGGCTGGCGGATCTGGGAGAAGTTTAATCCTTCTCTGCAAGTGGGTGGCAAAATACAAAGAAAGCGCACAAGGAAAGCAAACGCTGGTGGGAGTCACCTGTTATCTGGCATGTGGAACCGCAGCAATGCCGGGAGCGTGACGCAGGTGGGGGTCTGCTGCAGCAGCAGGGTCTACAGCACCCAACCACGGCAAACAGAAATGAGCAACCCTACGGCAAACAAACAAACAACAAACCCAGCAACAAACCCCCCAGCACCACTGACAAAAAATCCCTCAGGAATATTAGTAAAACTGAAGCAATAGCATTGCTGAAGCTGGGAAATTTGTGCCAGTTACATTGTTTTTGTAGATTTCTGGCTGTGTCGGAGCAAAAAGCCATCAACTCATACACAAAATTTGTGCATGTTCTATTTTTTATCTTATACCTCTAAAATGTTAAACTGAAAATACTGACTGTCTACATAAGTTGAATCAAAGAAAAGGACTTGTGGATACAACTGAAAAGCCAATGGATGTCAGAACTAAGTATGACAAAAACTACTGGGCAATGATTCCTGTCTACAGAGGCAAACTGAGGCAACTGGAAGCCTCCTGGCTCACAGCCCTAACCACGAGAAGCAGCAGGCAGCACCGGGGGAGTGCTTGCCAGGGCTGCGATGAACTAGCCAGGGTAAGGCACAGTCTAGTAGGGAAACTATGGTTTGTAGGCCACACACAGACTATGACTTAATTTCAAATAGCTGATGACTATGTATTTTTGCTCGCCAAATAATAAGAAATAGGCAACACCTTGATGTCCACCTTGCCAAAACATGCCTGAAAGTTCTACCCAGCTCTTAGCAAGGAAGTGTTTCTTTATGAGCATATATAAAAAATAATTATTTCATGTAGAATGCTTAAACACAGATTTCCCATTAGCTTGCATGGAACTGTTTTAATCAGCTCTTTGGATGGGTACGAATCCCTATTAAATACATACTGTAAAGTCAGACTTTTGAAATGATTTTGATACATATAATGAAGTGACAGTTAACAACTATTCCTGGTATGAACACACATCCTGCATTCTCTTACAAGTTAGAGTCATTTTACAAAGCCAGGATTATTACAGAAAGTAGAATTTCTTATATTAGGGGAAGGGGCCGGAACAAGGGAGGCTTTTTTTCCAATTCTGTTTTAATAGGTTTTCTGTATACTCTGAAATCTCAGTATTATGCAGACACTGCAGAATATATAAAATAAAAATAGCACAACAAAACAAACCTTCAAGCAGTCTTCTAAATAAGAAATAATGAGGCACGGGAGAACAAGCCCTCAAGCAAAATAAAGATAAAATTACACCACCTCTCTTCCATCTCCCATCTGTAACTGTTCCACTCTAGGCAGATGTATGTAGATGGGTGATTTCAGAAAGAGGGACCCATCACATATACTACTGAGAGAGGAAAAGCTGTTTCTAACACTAAGAAACTTTTCACACATCTTAAACATGAACAGAAGTGAGTAAAGGCAATGATTTTCTTGAACTATGGAAAGTGGTATGTATACCCATCTACAGTATGCTACATTTTTCTCAAATGGATAATCACTTGCACACATACTTTGCAGCATTAGCTCAAACTGCTAATGAATACAGTTTGCACTACTACACTGGACTGTGATCTGCAATGGCTGAGATAAAAACACATCTTCATTCCTGGCCCCAAAATCATGAGATGACCCAGATCTATGGTAGGGATCTCTCACCAAGTAGAGAGGTGTTAACATCTGGAATTGCTGTAGGCATTTGTTTCAGTAGCTTGTGGCCAATAGTTTATATAGCTGGACTTACATGTGCTTGATAGCTTTTCAAGCAACAGAAAAGATACTATAGCCTCCACAAAATCTGCCAGCAGCAACAAGGAAAAGTAACAAATGTTAGACCCATTAGGAAAGTCATTTAATGCCAGAGAAGTTATAACAGAATGTGTAGAACCTCCTGCTGTGAGTTTTCACTAATAAAAACACTTACTAGGTTTTAAGTTAAACAGTGATCATTTACAGTCATCCAAAGAATATTTAGAATTCTAAGATAAAAAATAAACTGAAAAAACCCTATAGCTAACCCAAGTGCAAGAAGCTAATATATGTTTTTAGCCTATATACACACACGCCCCCCTACCAAAACGCAGACAAAAGGTACTACCACGACTGGCAATATTAGCCTACCCTTCACAATAGTAAGAACACACTGCTTTCTGAAAACAAAACTACAGCTTCATGAAATTTTTCAGGAAGCTGTCAGAAATAATCTGACTCCTTGAAACCTTAACAGGAAATTCTCAGGAAATTTTCTGCTTAAAGAGAGATTCACATATCAAAGTATGTGTTTTAGTTTGATTTAGAGGTTGCTTTAAACCCACATAAATTGATATGGAATACTGGCAATAATCAATAGCTTCACAGAATGGCTAGGAGATTTAATGGTAATATAAAAATGATTTTCATGGTTATAAAGTCCACTCTGGTAATGCAAAAGAGATTTACAAGTGTTGCAAATTATACAGCCATTAAGTTATACCCTCTTTAGACCACATTTCCATGAGCAAAACATTGACTGCAAGGTTGCTATGCATTGGAAACAGAGACATAAAGATTTCATTCATTTATTCATTGAATCAAGTTTGGGAATTATTGTATTATTTTATTCTCTCTCTCTATATATATAGATATAGATAAAAATTTTTGGATATCTGTGCAATCAAATATTTGCCATAGGAGAATCCCTTCTGCTGTTAAGTGAAGGCAAAATAAATTCTATGTTTATTTTTGAAGCATGATATTTTTGTGCTCCTATACAAAGCCTTTATTGCTGATATACCAAATGATTGATGTCAGTGAGATGCAGTTGTCTGGTGGATGATGGTTCACTTGCTGGGGCAGCTTTTCAGACTTGATTATAGGCAGGTAATACCAGATCTGATTTAAACAACTACTCTACCTAAAGAGCTCTATGTTAAGAGCTATCATAACTGCACTGGAGGAACAGGGTGTCATATACCCATGAAAATAAAGTGCTGTAAAAATGTTCCTTTTAAGTGCTGATTTATTTTATGTAAATAAGTGATATTTTGAGTGACCTGATTAGCTGATATAGATTGATATCACAGTCAGCCTATCATCTTATTTCCATTTTATAAAACAACCATTCTATTTGACATGTTTATATTTAATGACTATGGAAAAAAAAGTGTGCAACCAACCAGAAAGTACAGAGAGGTACAGAGATATATTGTATATAACAGAAGAGCTAAACGGACTACACCTCAACTACAGCATAACATCTATTACAGAAATGACTATGCTTTATAAAAATGCACTGTAGGCTTAAATTCACTCTTTACTAGCTGGCTTTGCTGCAAAGGACAGTATTGTGCCTTCCTTCTCAAGGCTATTGCCTTGCTGTAGGAAACAATTATATGTCTAGCCTACGTAGCGTATAGCCTAAACTTACAGCCTAAAATAATTTCTGTGCAGTAATCACAAATCTCAAGTGAAGAGTTCTTGTTCACTCAAGAATTAGCCTCAAATCTAGCTTTGTCACTTCGTCATCCTAGCATATGTATATGAGTACCTCCTTATCTAACCTGAAAGTTTGTCTACTCAAATAACCTCTGCAATTATTTTCATGGTTCCAAATTACAGTCTTAATGAAGGCTAATTATAATACAGAAGAATTTTTATCTCTTTTTTTAGTTTTTGCTGTTGTTGTTGTTTCATTAATTCTCAGCATTGGTGTTGAGACTTACTATGTCCAAGTTTATCTGCACAGATTTCAACAGCCTTTTGGCTGTTCAGCATTATAAGAAAATGTATTTCCACAAGATGGTGCTCTTTCTTTAAAAACCCTTACTTTAAGGTGAAAAAAGTGAAAAAGTGAAAAAGTCAAGAAACTAGAAGAGGTTCAACCCCATTTTATCTACAGGAGCAGTTTCAAATGATAAGAATATTAAGTCTGAAGAATCCAATCTTTTGACTAGTAAACTAGTCAAAAAAGAAAAACATTTCAAGGACACTACACTATTTGTGAAACCAGGATTTAAAGCACTATGGACCCTGGTCACTGAACTGTTAGCAATCAGCCTCAGGTAACCTAAAATGTTTCTGTCCCCTTTCCCAGAGTTGATGTTCCTCATAGCAAAGTGGGTGGAACCAGTGGGTGAGTGCCGGGATGCCACGACCTGGCAGTGGGGACGTGTGTGTGCCCAGAGCTGGGCTGGGGGCTGCTGGGCTGGGGGCTACCTGGCCGTGGGCTGCAACGCTGCGCCGGTGGGGTGGAGAGGCGGAGGGGCAGTGCTGCATTACACCCCCACAGCCTTTGGCTTCAGGTCACGCAAGTCACAGCCCTAAGACTACTGTGTATCCCGGTACACTTTACCCCACACCTTTCAAGTGTGTTCAGCTAAAATGAGTCGCATACATAACTGTGTGACAAAAACAGATCATTTGGCATTGAAGTATCAGATAGCATGCTAGGAGCTTGCAGTTCATCTCCTACTACTGATTTTCAACACATCGCTGAGGAACTGACTCAAACTGATGGATTCCAGAAAGATTTAGATCATGCCCTTCAAGCCTGTAATAGCAATGATTTACTCCGAGAACAGCTTCAACTGACAGCAACAGTATTATTCCCAGAGTTAGGTACTCTAAAGGGTAAGCAGAATTGTCAAAAATGGATTTTTGATCTCTCTTCATTTTGTTTCCTCACTTGGGAAATGTAAGATGATTACACATCTGGATCTTGTAGGAATGAGGTTAACATAAATCCAATAAAGTCCCGAGTTACTCATAGGGACACACAAATAACACAAACACAGCAAAGTAAAACATTAATAATAGACAGCCAAAGTTCTGTTTTTTTATGAAAAAGACTGGCCTCAGTGGGAATTGTGCAAATGTCTCTGCAGACTGAACCCAATGTCCAATAAGGGATATGTCATATTATATTATTGATTTTAGCCCATTTTCATTAAATTAACATTTGCAGATGTTGACATTTGTTTCACTTGTCAACATAAAAAAAATCTTCCTCTTCTGACTTGAACTGCCCTTAGCTATATGAAAAATTCTTTTACCAACAAACAAGCCTCTACTGTAATTGGTAACAAACTGAGAGAGATACTGTAGCAACAATGTCTTCTCGGCAGAAAGAGGAAAGTCTATCTGTTCATTAAGGAGCTACGGAAAAGCAGGTTAAGCAGGAAATTACATTCCAGGACAATGGAACTAGATACTGGGCAGAGCTCAAAGTTAATTTAAGATCTCTCAGCTATGCAAGTAAAAATATTGTTATGGTGGTGGGAAGTAGAAGTGTTCTAGACAGGCAGTGGGCAGAGGCTAGGGAGACTGGGAGACAAGTGAGGTTTCAGAGGCTCTCTTTCGCCTAAATACCCTGTCTCCTCCCCATGTTATCCTCTTCCCTTCTAACACTGGGTACCCAACTCCTCCCTTTGGGCTGACAGAGAAGTTTCAGCTCAGGATGGTCTCCTTCTTCTAGGGCTTAAGGGCAGGTGCAAGTACAGAGATCGGGAGTCATAATAACATCCAGAGAGTAACACTTTCTGCTTTCGATGCTGCTGAGGAGAGGCCTCACTTTCCCCAACAGCCTCTCCAGCAACAACCGTAGTAGAAATGTGTGCAAGCCTCCAGGGACAGGTGGGCTTTTCACCCTCTCTACTCAGGCTGTGTAAACAGAGTTGCTTCTGACCAGACTTGTACAGTTCTCTTTGGTCACTCCATACTCAGAAAAAATGAAGCTATAGAGACTCATTGATTGGTTAAGTAATCAATAGCAAAAATAAAACCCAGAAAAGTCACTCTCTCTGTCTGCTTTATTGTAATGGTGGTAACTTGCGCCAGCTCACACAGAACACCCAATCTGATCCTTCAGTGGACCCAGTCTAAGAAGAAGCATGGATTAAGCGCACTTTGCAGGAGACTGATCCAGGATGCTTCATCCATCCTACATATTATTTTTCTCTTCCTGTCCCCTCTCCTTCCAAAAAAGAATATCCAAAAGAAGATGCCAGCACATGAAAGGATTATCACATTTCTCCAGCCTTATAAATGCCCACATGAACACAGAGTGCAACCTCCCTGCCAGCATGAAAGCAGTTTTGTCCTAAAGCATCTTTGGCAGTTCCTGAGAGCTGTCAATTGCCTCTGATCCCACTAACCAGAGGGTGCTATTGACAGTTTTGCTGTCCCTCCTGCTGGTGAGGGAGTCGTGCTTAGGTGACTCAGCCTTTCTTTTTGGAAAAAGTCAGATGTCAGGTAAGCTTACTACAACATCCTTTCCTGATCAATAATGTTCAAGATGACTAATGAGTAGCAGAGTCTCAAATTTCAGCTAACTTAAAGTCTTCATTAGTACCAAGCTGGCTGGTTCGGTGAATTGAATGACACAATAATTATTTGAAATTATGGCATTGATGGAGGCCAGGAAGCTGAGAAAGTTTTCAGAGCAGATATAAATGTCACAATAATTAATACTGCAGGTGGTTGGTTTCTTGTGGCCCTCTCAATTCCAATACCAAGGGAGCTCAGCTGGTAGGAGAGTTTTCAACATTGTAGCTACAGAGTGCAGAAATATTGTGAGAAAAGAAAAAGGGACTTTTTGTCCCTGCCACCCCCATCAGTCCCCTGACAAAGCACAGACCCAGCAGGTGCTCTCCAGCTCCCTCACCCTGTATCCCAGACCTACTAAGATACAGAGAAACAAGAGTAAGACATGGGAATTAGGAGAGGAGCTAAAATCAAGCTGAAGTCTAATATTGAAGGGCTATCCCCACCACAAGAACTATGTTAATTCCTCCATTCACATCGGAGTTGTGTTCAATTCTATCTACAGACAATCAACATCAAAATACTTACTGAGATTGTCATTTCAATTAAATTTGATTCCTAGCAAGTGCAAGAAATAGAAAGGGAATCAAACTATGGGTAAATTATTAAATTTTCATGAAAATAAGAATTCAAAGTTCCAATCCAGAGTGGAGGCATCTTAGACTTCAGGAGGTTTAGTGCCAGGTCTTCACAGAAAAAAAAAAGGCTTCTTGTTACATGTGCAAACAGTAGCAAGTACAGTGGAGCTGAGACATTTTGCATTACTGAATTGCAGAGATTAATCATAGAAATAGTAATTAGTTGTCACTTCCTGCCTTAATCTATGACAGTTTATGTATTTAAATTTTTCTAATATGCTAGTAACAAGATTTTCTCCTAAGATTATTATACTGTCTAGAATGTCCATTGCTGATGTCTGAGAAATATGTTTGTTGATAAGCAAAAACCTGAAGTAGGAATGTGATTTTATGGACGGGGGTTTTTTTTTCATTTTAAATTAAATATACAAGAAATAAGAAAGCTTTACACAAGCACAGAGGAACATACTGCTACTCAATAAATCTAAACAAACATATTCTACAAAATTAAATTAAGAAATTTCTCTAGAAATATACTGTCAATAAAAATATCACTAGTGAAAACAGCTTTGTCTAACATAAATACTACATTTTAAATGTAATTTCTTTCTAGCATGGATCATAGAATCTCCCAATAAGATTATAATTTTAATTTTCTTTTATAAACATGCTTTGGCTCAGCCAGGAAAAACCCTCTGGCAATGTGGATAGTCTCTCTGCAACTTTGTTGCAGATATGCAGCAGAAGTTGTTTTTATCAAGCAAATAGGAATTTATGGCAATCTTTTAAAGGAAATCACTGACAAGCTTTTGAGAAAAGCTCTTATCTCATTTATTTAGTTTCAGTACATTGCCACTGTCTGTCTCCTGATTTTGCTATGCTTTAGGCATATATAAACACAATATGTATCATCATTTAGACAGGACAGAGGGGGAAATAGAATAAACATCAACATGATATGCTTCCCTTCCTCCCCCTGCCTTGTTTTCTTGCTTTTCGACATGTACACACAGCAAGGGGAAAAACATAAATCCCATTTCCTACTGTTTTCTGAGATTTGTCCATGACACTTTGCTGTGGCTCACACATGAAGCAGAGCAGTGGAGAAGACAACTGCAGAGAGCAAATCAGGAGTGTGAAGCCACAGAGAGCCAAGCCACGGGACAGAATGATGGGTAGGCAGCTTGGGAGGAGAGCAGGAAACCAATTAACCAGGGACCAAGGAGAGGGACCATGAAGCAAGAGAGGGTAGCACAGGAAAAAAAAATCAGAAAAAGAAGTAACATTTAAAGGAAAAATGAAAAACACTGGGAGAGGAAAAATGGAAATATAAAAAAAGAAAAAATAGTCTAGATTTTCATGATATCAAGATTGTAAGTTCTATATAAAATATGCACCCTGGATCATATGGTACAGTCACAGTCCCTAAATGCACCTAGATTGAGAGCTGTCACCTCAACATCACAGTGTAAAGGTTATTCACACCTAATGGTAAATGAGGAAAAAGGGAACTGAACAGAAAATTCTACTTGACCTTGGGTACCTACCTGCTAATCATATCGGAAGCTCAGGTTTGCTAAAACTGGAACAATAAATGTAACAGAGCTGGGCTGAGACTTAGTTTATAAGCTGGTCTGCAGCTGTACCACAAAATGCAAACTTTTATTTATTAGCAAAGTGTACTCTTCAAATCTTCAAACTCGGGCCCATGTTTGAAGTTAAGGTTCCAATTTTATATATAGCTTTCTGGAGGCTTGGAAAAGATAAAAAAGTTTATAAGAGATTATTAGAAGGGGTTATTTGTTCTACTGCTTAAAGTTAAGCCCTTTCCATGAGCCATTTTCCCTCACACATACATGCATCTTCTCTCACTCCTTCCTCCTCGAACTGGAAGTGCCTTTTACAAAGAGAAAGTGATGGGACAGACCTATTCCACCACAGCTGGTGGGGGGACACATGGATTGCTCTATGCTATGAACAGGAAATGTTTAATGCTTAAACATCATACAGAATGGGACCCTTCCATGTCCCATACTACTAGTACCTATTTTATCCTGTGAAATATTGTGAACAGCTGTTTGGGACAAAAGCCAGGGAAGACAAGGAAAACCCTACACTTACCATACAATGACAATGATGATACGTCTCCTATGGCTTTGTGGTGAACCTCGCTCTTGAAGAGAGCTATGGATAGTAAAAAAATCTGTTTCATATCTCCACAAATGTCCTAGCTATGTTCAGCCAAAGGTTCTTAATGATTCTCCCCAAATCTTTGGCTAATTAAGGACCTTTATTTGATGAGCAGATGGAAAAGTTAATCCAAGCTCAGGGTCTAAGCAGTCTGAGAAAATTATTATTAGAAATAATAATTACTGCAGCAGGGTGACTAATACACGATGAACATTTATTCACTCATTTTATCTCTACTGCTGTTTTGAAGAGCTTGTAAACAGAACTTTTTTTTCAGTATTCAGTTATGATTGTGAAGGTTCTAACTATTTTTTATGAACAATTCCTGGTGTTTTCTTGCTCAGAAAATGGATGAAGTATTCTCATTTGAGATTTTGATTGTTTTAAATGGACACATTTACATCTTCTTGGAAAGATGAACATAACTTAGAAACAAATTTCTTATGCCATCATTCACAATTATAATTACAATATTCACTATGAACAACTCATACAAAATTCCCTGCATCACTGAACACCCCTGTTAATAAACTCACAGAATCACAGAATCACAGAATCACTGAGGTTGGAAGGGACCTCTGGAGATCATCTAGTCCAACCCCCCTGCTCAAGCAGGGTCACCTAGAGCACATTGCACAGGATTGCATCCAGGCGCATTTTGAATATCTCCAGAGAAGGAGACTCCACAACCTCTCTGGGCAACCTGTTCCAGTGCTCTGTCACCCTCACAGTGAAAAAGTTTTTCCTCATGTTCAGATGGAAGTGTCTGTGTTTCAGTTTGTGCCCATTGCCTCGCGTCCTGTCGCTCGGCACCACTGAAAAGAGTCTGGCCCCATCCTCTCGACACCCTCCCTTCAGATACTTGTACACATTGATAAGATCCCCTCTCAGCCTTCTCTTCTCCAAGCTAAACAGGCCAAGCTCTCTCAGTCTTTCCTCATAAGAGAGATGCTCCAGTCCCCTAATCATCTTTGTGGCCCTTCGCTGCACTTGCTCCAGTAGTGCCACATCCCTCTTGTACTGGGGAGCCCAGAACTGGACGCAGTACTCCAGATGTGGCCTCACCAGGGCTGAGTAGAGGGGCAGGATCACCTCCCTCGACCTGCTGGCAACACTCTTTCTGATGCAGCCCAGGATACCATTGGCCTTCTTGGCCACAAGGGCACATTGCTGCCTCATACTTAACTTGGTGTCTTGGTGTACTTAACTCATTTACAAAAAGATCTGCAAAAACCAAACATAGCCCAGGAAATTTGTATAAATTCTGCAATAAAAAATCAAGGAAAACTAATTTCAGCACTACTTCCAGCTGCTAAAAATTGCATATCAAAAAGGGAAATATTACGCAAAGCTTTGAGTGTGCTTGTTACGAGCTTCTGGCAGCATGTGGCTGTTTCCTTTACTGAATTTCTGGATATCTGCCAGTAGCAGTCATAATTAATGCCTTTAAAAAGTCATGCAATTTCTTTTTTTTTCTATTTTACTGCAGATTTGCAACAGCTTTGTAAAAAAATGTTGACTTTTATATGGTAGATCCTTCACTTAATAAATGAAACGTTACAAAAACTTTATCTAAAATGAGATACTGGGAAAGCAATATTTTACGTATTTCTCAAAATGGGATGTTTTCACAAAGATGTCACTGCATTCTGTTCATGACCAAAACAGAACAGATTAGAGGATCCCCAAAAGTACCTCCATCAGAGCCGGGTAGGGCCTTCAAAAACACAGCTCTTTAAATTTAGCCAGGGAGTCAGGCAAAGACAGCTCAGACTCCCTTCTGTATCACAGGCAAGATACTCATATGTGAAGTGCCTCAGAGCTCTGCCCTGCTTCTGTCTTCTCTACCGTTTCCTACTGTTCATCACCTCTTCTGTAGCACTGTGCTTTGTTTTGCTTTATTTTTTCTGTGGAAGAAGCTTTGTGCCAAAAGCCTGTGAAATAATATGTGTTTGTGAACTCAAGCTTGGACAAATTTGGAAATGTCTATGAAATTTAACAAAGCACTTTTTATATTTGGGTTGGGCAAAAGAAAGGCAAAGTCTAAAGATTTTGGATATAAGATATAAATTGGTTTCATGCTTGCATCTGTTTGGCATTGTGGTTTACACAGATGAGGCTAAATTAAGATGCAAGGACACTTCTCTGTTTAGAAATTAACAAACAAAATAACTGACTACAGATTTCAATAGAGTTGGTCTGAGTCTTTAAAATCAAGAGATTTCAGTCACTTCATTTCAGTCACAATGTACTGCAGTGTTTAGGAGGAATGCTTTGAGGATATCTGAATAGTTGATCTTAGTGGCCTCTTTCTAGCCTTACTGTCCAACAATCTCCTGAATTTGTTATTTCAAAGCTTAAGATATCTTTCCTTCCTCCTTTACCCTAAACGATTTATCTGCTAAATCTGAGAATTAATCAGAAAAGGGATTATTGGCTTAGTTTTGCTTTTTTGCACAATGCAAGGAGACAAGATTTGATATATGGAAACAGACCCTTGTCAAGCCAGTGAACGGTACTGTTACTTTACAGTCCCTAACTGGTGCAAAATCACATCACATATATTTTCAAGCAGTCAGCTCATTCAGCAGAACAGCAGCCCGCAGACAGCATTCCAAATTTAGATGTTTAGCTGAGATAAACAGCAAGATAAAAATACTCTGAAAATGGAATGTATATAATAAAATAGCAATCAAAAATGCAACACAATGAGATTCACCTTATAATTTTTACTGCTTCCAGCAGAGAAGAAGAAAGGCAACAGAAGAAGCAGGGATAGTAGCACAAAGGCCAAATAACACATCTTAGTCCTGATTTAACCCACATTTTTTTAAGATGCTTTTGTTTATGTAGCTTCTTGCTGATATCCTCAACATGAAAATTCTTCACTTTATACAGCTACTGAATATCAACAACAAGAGTTGTTTTACTTGGTAGAACAATTTTCAGACCAGCTTATACTTTACCTTTTCTGTACAAAGCCATACAAAAATGTATTTGCTACCCAAATTTACAATCAGAGTCCTTTTGATTTTCTGTTCCAACAACCCGGTCTGAACAAACTTCATGAGACTAAATCACATTTTAGCAGGTTTATCAGATACCCAGTAAATTCAGGAATGATTAAGCATGACAGTGATAAACATCTCAGGAACCTGACTGATTTTCTTGAGTTATGAACAATAGTTCCTTTATTAGTTATCTACAATAATCTTTATTACTGATAGTGATTAATTTCAGATATTTCATGTGACGTTAACCAAAATCTATACAGCATATCTTCAAACTTCATATTTCTATGTTAAATTACAATATTCTGTGAAATACTTATAATTCAAAGGCAGTTGCTCTTGAATTCCAGCTTTTATTATCTGTTACTCCTATTAAATCTCTTTAGCAATGTATTTAAATTAAGGTCAACATATCCATTGGCCTTGGGTTAGTTTAACTTTTATTATTCTGAAATTTTTAATTAAAATAAATCCATCTATAGCTTTTATACTTCCTCATGTAAAATATTTCTTTTCTGAATTTATCTCTGATCATAAGTTTGGGGCTTCTTCACCCTATTGTTTCCTAACACACAGCTCCCTTGCTTCACTGGACATAATAACCTGAAGTTCAGTGGTGATTAACTCTCTGTTTTAATGGCTAGACATAAAAAAAAAGCATCTGATATAAGTAACTTGGAAGCACCTGGTCACTGGGGTGGAATCCAAAACCCTTGTTAGGCACCAAGGCTTCACAGAGTGCACAGGAAATTAGGTATCTCAGAATAGCATCCAGAAATACAGACCTGCTGACTGGAAGTTGCTAGATCTGTAAAAAGACTGGTTCCTACTTGGTACGAATAACAGGAGCACAAAAAGTAAACAAACCGTAACTGTCCCTTCCTATAATGCTGCCACTGAAATGATGAAATTTTGGAAGAAAAGAATAGAGGATTATTCACAATACCTAACCTTAACGTTTAGCCAGGTAGCTTTCCTAAGGCTTCCTCTACAGACTTTCCTCTGCAGACCTACCTCTACACAACCTAACTGAAATAACTCGGATGCTTAAAGAAGGGTGATCTAAGGTTGTAGAGAGAGGAATCTACATAAAGCTATGATGACACTGGGAAGTCTTTTGCAGCCCATAATTTATCAGGACAATGGAAACAGAAAACAGCTCTCCCTTAGTTCTTCAAAATGGGCCATGTTACATTTTCCATTGTCCACCATAATAATTCTCTGTGCTATCATACTGACCATATACTGCTAAAGTAGTCTGAGACATCTATAGTAGGTATTCCTGAATTTTATTAAGAAAGATTTTGTCTGTCATTCTGAGCATAACTGGCACTATTTGGGCTTCTCTGTAAGATGCTTATTATTTCTGGAATATGACAACAGAAAGCAAGCAGAAGGGTACTCTTGTAAAGTCATGAACTGCTCTGAAGAATATCCAAGACCCGGCATATATCTCCAAGCTTGACAAGTTGTTTTTGATGCAAATCTGAAGAAGCAACATGGAAATTACTTACATCACTCTGGCTTGGTTTTGATCCTCTGACAGCCTGCTTTTTCATGGAGGTATATTGTGCTGCCTTCCAAAGACCTCTACCCTGCACTTCTCAGTCTTTATTTTAATTATTGGAAGACCAAATTGCATCTGTAGTTCCACGAACTGCTTTTGGAGTTAGCAAAAACTCTGTTCCTAAAGTTGCAACATATTACCAGCAACACAGTTGTCTAGCCCAATACAGACATGTTTAGATGTATCTGAGGTATATGGAGCAGCACAAACAATTCACTATCATAATGTGACTCTCCTGAATGGGAGTTATATTCTAATGATAAGAACACTTTCACAGCCTAGGAGTTTAGGAACCAGAGTTCCCAATTCAAGAAAAAAGCCTTAGCTTCCATGTGGATGGGTGTTCTGGATGAGCTCCTGCCATCTCTATTGCTGATCCTGGGCAACTGTGTGGCTGGCCAGGAAAAGGGTCAGGTCCAGGGTCGAGAAACAAGGCCGTCAAGAGGAACTTTGGTCCAAATCCAAATGTAGGTCTCATAGCTGAAAGAAGGTTAGGTCAGAGGTTCTGTCTTCTTAATGATTCCAGTATTGTTTACATATTTTATATTAGTGTGGCATTAAATAGAAGAAGCAGTGCAAGGATCAGGCACTGGAACTGTCAAGGCTGTTCATTTCCAGCTGGCTGGTCTAGCTCTAACCAGATTTGTGTTGCACACTTGCTCACCCTTGTTCCAGCTGAGAGGTTCTTGCACTCTTGGCTGCAGAGTAACACAGCTTTCATGGGCAGGATGCTGAGGGGCCCTGCTGACAGCCAGGGGGCTAGATCTTTCATTTAGGAAGACAGAGCTGTGGATCCAAGCTGAGAAGAACCAAGACCCCAAATACCTTATTCTGACCTTTAGACTATTAAACAAGTCTTTCACCTCAGAAATAACTCATCCTTCTGAGTCCTGAATAATTCTGAGAATCAGTGAGTCACATGCTTGCAGAGAAATATCTGGTGCTTAATACTTCCAACTAGATGTCTTAAGCAGTTCCTGCTCAGCATGCAAATGCATTGAATCACCTTACGGAGCTACCAAGGCTGCTTGTGAAATTAATCTTGAGACAGGCATTCTGAACTGCCATCTAAAGACCTACAGAAATAAGTATGTATCCATTGTTCATACAGAGAAATTGGGCAATTTAACTTAAAGACCTGGATTACAGTTAAAAAGGAACAACTGACCAGTTTTAAAGTATATGTGAGAAAGCTTAGGTACATGGCTTGGTGATGTTAACTCTTCCCAAACTTTTGCCTGTTCTAGAAACAAGCAATGACACTGGGAACTTCAACTCAAGCTTTATGGCATGGGGCAGGTGGGGAGGGAGAAAGAACACAACAGATTGGCAGGAGCCACCAGGTCTGATGTTGTTCAAAGAAAGACTAACACTATTTCATAATGGGAAATGAGGTTTCTTTAGGACAGCATATGCCTAATATTGTTCTTGAGCTGTTACTCTCATTTTGTTTGATTTTTCCTGGTGGTGGGCCTGAATTTGTTTCTATAATAAATAAGACCAATGTGCTAGTGAAAAATAATTATCAATTACCAGCAAAATTAAATAAATTAATCTCTGTTCATGCCCTTTCTAGAGCAAAAATGGATTGGGAGATTAAATATACTCTCATAATCAGGAAACAGGCATTGCTAAGCTTCGTACACAAGAGGGCACTTTGCTTATTGCTTTATAATCATTGGAAATAGTGAAGTATAACCGGTGTGGAGTTTTCTGCAGTATCTGAACTCTAGTAATTTTTAATCTTTTTTTTAAGATTTTGCAATAAGTACATTAATGTGAATATCAATTTCTATCAGTATATGCCTATCAGAGATAACCCTACAGATGCTGAATTGTAGAAAAAAAATTAGGATGGCTCCCCAGTCTAAATCTTATCATTGACTTTCAGGGTACTGAAACAGTTGAAACTGACCCATAATTTTTACTATTTTTGTGCTTAAATTGCTATGCTAGTATAAATTAGTTGGAAGTAAAAAAAAATTTACAGCATCTCAAATATTTTGAAATAGAACATTTAAATCATTATTTAATATGAGCTAAGGCTGCTTAGCTTACATTTTGCAGAGTACAACAGTGATGGGTCTCAGAAGATCTGCTGTCTAACCTACTGAGAAGGGACCAAGATCTACAAAGACATACAAGACATTTTACTGGTCTTACTGTCTTCTACAGATTGTCTGTTATGTATTTTTACATTTTTCTTAAAAAATGTATGGTGCTCTCTGCAGTGTAACTATTCATATCATTAGCAACCTACACCTCACAGCAATCAGATTATTACCATTTTGTATGTTGCATTTTTACCTATTAGCTATAAACAAGGCTGGTACTAAGATTAGACTAATTAAAATTATGTACACATCCTCATCCACTTCTTCAATGAGAATCATCTGAAAGCAGTTCCCTCTCTATGTGGTAAGTGGTCTTCCGCAGAAAAGAAACAGATGAGCACTGACCAATCTTTCTGTATTTTTTCAGGCTCAGGGGTCTTCTCTCGGGGGCTTGAATATTTGGAGAAGCAGAGAGAGAAACTTAAAACAAAAGACACCACACCAGATTCTTCCCTTGGCCTTGCAGATTCCACATTTTAAAACACTGATACTATACTGTTCATCTCAGAGCCCATATGAGACAAAACAAATAAAAGACCCTTTCTAGGGCCTAGTTTACATCATATTAGGCCATCCTCTCCTTTTTCTCTCTACTGCTTTGCAGTATCTGAAGATAAGTATAAAAACCTGAGGAACTAATGATTCAATTCAGTTCAAGGAAGTACTTCCCTCAGAAGTGAAGACACTTTCAGAGTTATGCAGTCTTCCATCTAAAGCCATTGTTGCCTGGCATACATGCCCTATGGCAAGGTTTTGACCTACTTGAGAACAGGCATTATGCCATCCAAACAGATGGGCAAAAGCGTAGATAGTCAGGAGACCATGTTTGTATATCAAGCATGGATGATGAGGGCATGATTCTCAGCTGAGAACATTTAAATAATTGTTCATTCAGAGCTTATGCTCCTGTCATAGAAAGTAATGTGTCACCATTAATCAAGCTCGAAGTTCAATGCCCTTTAGGAAAGGCATTGTAATGTGAGGCAGATATAGTCACCTGGATAGTATTTTGGGGATGGATGGTCTGCAGGACAATTACAAAAGTGTTTGGGTTCTAGTCCCACCTCAGCTACTAACTTCATGTAAGTGACCTTGAGCAGTTCAGCTATGGTGCTTCTTTTCCTCTCCTCTTGTTTTACCAATACAAACTTGCATACTATATAAGCAATACTGTGGATATAAATCAATGTTTGCAAAGCATCTAAAATACAAACTGACATATATCATTATAGCTGCCATATTGTTTAAACTCCATATGTGAAATTTCTGCAAACAGGTACAAATCTCCAATTGCGGTCATTCACATGGCTAGACCTCATATCATTGGCCTACAGTATTATGGGGATTTTATTTTTTTTAAGATTAAAACAGTTAACCGTTGAGCAGAAGTGGATAGAATTGCAAATGATTCCACTTTGTCATTTACAATTTCACGTGCTTCATTGATTTTCAACATGATCAGCATTCAAAATATAGATGAGTGGGTATAACAAATGATTCCAGACTAATGCCAACATTAATAATAGTCACTATTTATGCACTATTCTGTGCTAAAACTGTTTCGGACAAGAAACAAATAGAAATTATATATGTTGCACATATATTTGCAAACCAGACACACATTGAGCATGATATAAAAAAATAGGTACTGTAACAAAAAAATTGGATTAACATTGGTCCTAAATGTTAACAGCAAATGTCTACTTTTAGAAATAATGTCTGGGTTATTATTAGAATATAAAGCTTACATTTCTTTGCTGGTACATACGGATATGCAACTAAGTCAAGATGTAGCCATTTACAAAGTAAGACCTACGTCTGAATTTCAAAAAAATACCTACAGATTTTGGACACCCAGCCTGACAACCTTTTCTTATGTGACTTTCAGAAGGTGGCTTGTTAGCAGTTTCTGAAAGTCAGACTTCCTTGGTTCACTAGTCTTAGTAGCTTAGTAGCTCTATTTACAGTGTAGGTGCTGTTCAGCATAAAAGGGTATTATAACATGCTGCAGAGTTCTTCAAGCATTTTATCACACTTACAAGCAAACAACTTTTAGAATAATCCCATGGGTATTGTTAATCTAGTTTTCTGTCAATTAGGTCCCGATGGAAAGGATATTATCCAACTCCATTTCAAGTTGTTCTGAAATCCATTTAAATTGTATTAGGAAAAAATCAGTTCCAAAACAGATTCCCCAGGAATGCTGCAAGTAATGTGTTCAATTGGTTATCATAGTAATTACCTATTCAAATAAACTGTCCATTAGCAGTTAAGTTTCAAGAAAATACAAAATACTGATTTTAAAATAAGTGCAGTGTGACATTTTAAAACAAGTGTGTTATATTGTCAAAGAACTGTTCTAAGAAACCAACCTACTGGCCAACTGATTAGTAGCGTTGTCAACACTTAGCAAAGCTTAACTAATTTAATTACCACTTGAATACAGGGAAAAAAAGTCATCCTTCAAATGTATGACATGTATTTATTATCCAATTCACAGAGGTTTCAGTGCAACAAAACAGCAATGAGCCTTTATGATAATTAAAACGTCAAAAGAAAACCCAATCAGTCACACTGAGAATTTCCCCCAAATTGTAAAAGCCACTGCTTTACAATTCACTGTTGATAACAGAGGAGGTCCAATATGGATGGCACATTGTGAACCTCAGTGTGTAATTCATCCTGTTAGTGGTCATGCTTAGGACATCGTTAAAAGTAAGGTACACAGGGAGAAGCACAGCTGCAGCTCTCAGACTGGAGCTCTTAGAAGGATCGCTCAGTTGTAGCACAAATAGGACTCTAGCCTTCCAAATACTGCAAGTTTGAAGAGGCAGCAAACGATTCCTCACCCCCATCACCTTCAGCAGTGGATGACATCCTTCTAAGGGCATTGCTCTCAGCACATTTCCCGTTGAATGAGTTGTTCTTTTGGTCTCTCTGTCCCTTAGGCACACACTGCCCCCCCTGCATTTCTCCTGGAAGTAATGTGGCTGTACTTCCCACAGTCTGGGTTTGTGTCTTACAGGCAAAGCCTTGCTTTCTTTTTGCATCTACATAAAATTAAGTAGTAGGAGTGCAAAACTAATTGAATTTTACCATTTTTAATATCTACATTCTCCTGGGATGATCAGTTATACAAACAGGACTTTTGATTTAGGAAGCAATGAATAGTAGCACGAGTCCTTTACAAGACAAAAAGCAAAGATCAGGAGTGTGTAAATTCATAAAAATTTTCTTCAAACTGGGCATAACATTTTCTATCTTCTATTTATTGTTTCTAACATTGCCTTATTCTGTACTTATGTATTGCAATTACTTTAATAATGACATATATCAGGAGGCTTCAAGCTGTTTGTAAATTTTTGGTTTAGAAATTGTATTTGAAAAAATATATAAATCTAATAATTTCAAATTTTTTATAATAAATGATGTGCCTCTGTGACTACTATATGGCTTCCCCTTGTAAGTATATATTTATAAACATATCCAGATTCAGTAAGATCGTACATCAGTAGGAATATTCTTTAATTTCTGTTCTGAAAGAATATATACCCAGCTCTTGCTGGGAAGTGAGATGACTGGAAAAGTGAAGATTATTGAAACTGTTCCTAATGCATAAAATATAAAGTTTTCACTTTCCTTTCTAAATGTACATTTAAAATGAATTTATTTTAAGAGACATGTCAGTGAAGTCACTAGCTTGAAGCAAGCATAACATTTTTACCAGGCATCATTAGCAGCTTCATAGGGAGTCTGGCTTTGGCTCACCACTTTTGAGAATAAACCTCTCTCTAAGAAATGAAAACATCAAAATAAACCAGATATAAATCTTTTTTAATGATTAAGAATCATAGCTACAGCAGATGAACTCAAACTCTCATGTTGACTGAGAAACACCTGAAGTTCTAGTATACCCAGAAAAACTTGGCAAGGATCTGCAAAGGATCTGCTCCTCCCACCCCATTCTCTGGGGCTAATACGTGCTGGGCTGACTTCTAGTTTCTCTAAAGGCTGCCAGCATGTGGCTGCTGCAGTCCAGAGCTAGTATCCTAAACCCACTGCAGGAACAATTATAGTCTATGCCTTTAGAAGAACTCCTGCACTGAGTATCTTCCACTGGCCTCCTGCATCTGCTTTAGGACTACTGTTTAAATGGGAGAAATCAAAGTAATACACAGAATATTCTAGTCAGTAAGTATAATCACTGAAATAATCCCACCTTTCCAGATACTGTGCATGATTTAGCTGACAGATGTTACTGTGCAGGAAGCTGGCCTGAGATGATTACAGAAAATTATTATCAATTATAAAACGAATCCAACCTTTGGAGGACCTGCGCAAACCTCTGGAGCTTCATAAGCGTTAATGTTTCCTGTGTGACACATTAAACTTAGCTATTAATGTTTGTGTGTATTACGTTCTCATGCAAATACATTCACTCCCTTAAACTCCTTCATCTACTGTACACTGTAGGTAAACCGAGTACTAAATCTGTTGGGTGTTGATGTTTATTCTTTTTAATTAGTTATTTTCAGATGAAAGCTCTTGACCAACATGTTTATAAAAACTGCTTTCTTTTTAACTGAATGGTATCTTAGGGTGTTAAACTTTTAAACAGAATGTTCAACTTTGTCTTGATAAGCTATTCAAAATGTTATCTTCACCAAAGATTCAGTAAAATCAGCAACAGTTTCTACTCTAATGTGGCTGAAGAGTATGAAAACAAAAAATATTTCTGAAAAAAGACAAAAATCCATAAGCGTTTACAAAAGTTCTGGTTAGAATAAAACTATTGTACTAGAAAAGGAGAAGATTTAGTACTGAAAAGACTTCCTGTTTTCCATCAGGAGGTTTTGGGACTAAGACTTACTGATGTGTTTGAATCTCTTCTCCAGTATCTCATCTCTATAACGTGTGAAAAGGTTTGTTATTTGGGAATAAGCACAGTGAGGATATTATACAATGAAGTTTTAATAATAAATTGATGAGGAGACAGAGAGGACTTACTAACACTTCTGATACCTGACTAGTTGGATACCACCAATATTTAAGAGAAACAGTTAATACATATGTTTAGATAATGTCTTCAATGTCTTTCAATGTCTTTCCATTTTTCAGTGAATTTCTACTATGCCCAAGTCCTGAAAGATGTCTGCATTACCTATTCTTCCTATCAGTGGGTCCCTGATATACATGAACACTGTATGCTACTGTATTTAGCTGTAATGGTAAGTTTTCTTCTGACATGTCTGGCACCAACAACAGTCTATGGGGTTGTTCAGTCACTCAGCCTCTCTCCCGTTCTCCCAGTGTTATGATGTGGAGGAGATATCATACATCTTTATTTCTCTTTCAGCTTTTTGGATGCTAAAGGGGAGAGGAATGCACAAAATGGAACGTAAATATCACATGCTTCAGCCTCTTCTTTGTCCCTTACTCTCCTCAATGAATAGTATCAGTGAGTTACTGTTTCATTTTAGTTTTATTATTGCCTACAGGCTTCTAAACAGAACTAGATAAATATTTGTTATTAAAAGAAATCTAATTTTTCCTTGACTTCACTTTTCAAATGCAATTGTGGTATAAGATTAGTCATCAAATCATTTCAGACAGCAATTCTTGATCTGCAGATGATCCAAATGCTCAAAAGAACCTGCTTACGAAGCAAACACAGAGATTATATAACGTGTTTCTCATCTGAAGGAAAAAAAACAGTTCTTAGCATAAGCTTTCCAGAATTGCTGCTCAAAAACTAAAAACTGATTTTTACCTAGCATTAATGGTTTTGCTGAACATTCATGCCATTTAATTTGTATGAGAAAACATTTATGAAAAGTGAACATGAGACAACAGAGAGTTAAGTCGTATTTACTGAAAATGAAAATTAATCTTTTCGGGATATTTTTGCTACATTTTCCCGCATGGTACTTGTAACTAACAACATAATAAACGGCTGTGCCCATTTCCCTCCTGACTGCTGCAGCAGAGGTAGCTGCTGAAGTGCTGGAGCTATCATTTCTGAAGGCACCAAAAGTTGTCACTGTATCCATTCAGATATTTATAATGTTTTAATGAAAGCTTACACATTTTCATAACTATATCTTAATCTCTCATATTTTAGAGGAATTTCTCTTTAGTTTGTAGCCAGCAGTGGATGTGAAATAATTCATTTACCTACAAATATTTAAAAGGGTCTACCATATGTTGTGAGTTATAAAATAAAGACTCCTGACTTTTAAATGAAAAGCAAAATAATAATCCACATGGGACACACTCATTTCCCAAATCCAGTGAATTTATTTTAAAGATTTATATAACTTTATAGCAAACAAATCGTAGATTATAAATTCACCTCACTCAACTTTGACTGAGGACAGGAAACAAGAAATTATACATAACCCTGAAAAATGGTCAGTGTCTACGTGTCTTCATTTCACAGAGACAGAACACTTATTCCTACTTCTGCAACCTCATAAGGATCCAACACTGTTATCTGCAAATTTCCACATCGCCATCCTCTTTATCATTTTATCCAAAATGAAATTTCCCTGTCACATCCTCTCCTCCAAACCATCTCCATTCATTTGACTAACTTCTACTTCCATTTTTCTTTCTGCTGATATAAGACCATCTAGCCGCAAAGTAACCTTCTTAAAAATGATGATCTTGGGCATATTCAACATGTATTTTGAAATCAGATCGACACCCTGTCTCCAAAAAAAAAAAAAAAAAAAAAAGGCCAGGAGAGGGAAGTAATCTGCAACAGAATGGTGGCTGGTTGAATCAGCGGTGCAAGGATAATCAGGAAGAAGGGGAGAATTTGACAAGGCAGAAATTACTATTATCCCTTTGGACATGGGGTCATGTAAGGGAATAGACTGATAAGCACAATGCAGCTTCTTGTGCTAATTGCACTGTGAAAAAACCTTTTTTTCTCTTTGGCTGCAAAGAGTTTTGTTTGCCTACCCTCCTCCGGTTGGTCAGTCAGAGAGAGGTCCTAATCCTTCCTCAGACTCTTTTAGACTAAACTTCATCCAGCAGTTAAACTCCTTGTACACCTCTGAAATTCTAGATAACAGTAACAGCAGAAATGCCAGTATATTTTAGAATACCCTTAGCAATTCCTTTAACTTGCACTAGACTGAGCTGGTAACTCATGAACTTTAAGCAATTTAAGAGTGCAGTGATTATTTTGGGAGAGCTTATTCCCTCTCCCACCCATTTCATGCCCGCTGCCCCCCCCCCCCATACTGGAACCTTAGAAGAGGGGACTAAGTCACTAATACTTCTTCAAAAGGGGTCTTCAAGAGAGAACACTGCTCTCCTATAGCTGTTGTCTGGCTCTACAGCAACATAAACAATCCATGTAGCAAGGGATAGTCTTTAATATGAATCCCTGATGTCTCAGTTGTTTATACTATTTTCTTGGAGGACTATGTGTACAGCATGAAGCCACTGATACATTAATTTCCTTTTTTAAAAACTTGAAGAAAAAAAATTCCGGTTCTGCAAATGAAGGACTTAGAAATCTGCAAATGCCCAAAGTAATTTTTCCTTATGCACAAACATAAAGTCATGAGTCACAGGACATTGCTGTAGAGGTTCGCTACCTCTAAAAATGCACAGAATGGACATGGATTAAGACAGACCATTGCAAGAAGAGCGAATGTTTATTTAAGCTAGAATGAGCACTCTTCCATATCATGATAATGCACATTAGAAAGGTAAACTAATTATGACTGAAAAATAAGGAAAGGAAGAGCAGCGCTTGCAGATGCAAGCTTCACACCTTAAAGCTGCAAAAGTGTACACTATGTGAATAGAGAATAGCATTTATATAGACCAGCTGCATACGCAGAGCACAGTGATCTACAGATCTACAGATCTACAAGTGAGCTTATTATGAAGTTCAGAATCTAGTTTCTGATCATTTACTTGCAAATGAATAATTTCAGTGGAGGAAAAAAAAATGTAAAAAAGTTTGTTTGATGGAGTAAGGAAGGTAAAACAAAGCATTACAACAGGTCCTAAATATTTACCGTATGCCACTATGCAGATAAAAGAACAGAGGAAGTACTGCTCTAGAAAATAAAAATATACTGCTTCAATCTCCTTCTAAGTGAAGCTCTTTATAAGAATTTCTGAGGGATGTTCTTTGGTCCAAAAATGTTGGTTTCTTAAAACCAAAACCATTTCATCTGAACATATATTATTAAAATATACTTTTAATGAAATTTGAGTGACAATGTCACAAAGCACTTAATGTTGAAATATTCTATAAACATTTTTCCAAATTCAATATTTCAAATTTTTGTAAAAAAAGCTTCAAAATGTATTTCAGATAAAATTTTAGTGTTGCAAAATTCAAATATTTGAATTGTAAAATGGAGTGTTTTAATTTGAATTGTAAAATGGAGTGTTTTAATTGACCACAAATAAAACACTTCTGTAAGTTTAGATTTGCAGGGAAGGATAAGATTTTACTCCCTAAAAACATTCATACCACAAAAATGTTCAGATCACAAACTTTTGTGCATAGCAGCAATGTTCTACTTCCTGCACAATTCTAGTATTCAAGATTTTCTCAATAAAGCATAATACTGCTAAATGGAAGAGTAAAGGTGTGTTTAATGGAATTAGACAATTCTGTTATGAACTCAGGGAAAGGAAAGAAAAGAGATATTATTTCCTATATAATTTAAGTTTCTTAAACCAAACTTTCTGGAGGCATTAGGGTGTTAAAACAAAAAGTCTAAGGACAAATAATTTGCCCGGAATTACTTTATCATTCCCTGCCTATTTTTAAAGTATGCTGTTGCATGAGCAACACATATATATCCATATTATGGCAGTGATTGAAAGCATTTTTTTTCCAACAACTCTAATTCTAAATTTGTTCTTGAATGTCTTAATTGTAAACATACCAATCCAGCTTGTTAATAAGAGGAAAACACCTAAGGAAGACCTAATATGCAGCAAAGCTAAACATATGTGTTGTATTATTATATCTGACAACACTGAAAGAACATCTGATTTATCTTTATACAACAGGCGAAATCTAGAGATGATGCTCTTTTACTCCTTTGCTTTAGGAGCTTTAGGGTCAGTCTTTTAGGCTACAAACACATGTAGTTTGTTCATTCTTGCTATGTATTACTATGCTAGTATCTAATATTGATCCACCTTACATTCACTGTGAATACTATATTTGACAATAGATACAACAGTCAGAGAAAATGAACGGGTAGTTAAGTGCTAGTGAATTTTGAGAAATGATGTAGTTGGCGTAAGATATCCCTTTTTAACTCATCATTAATTTTTCATCTTCTCTTCCTAATTATAGTCATACAAGGGGGAAAAAAGATAGAAACAGCTCTTCTCTGACAGTCTCTTCTAGTGAACATTTAAGACCTGTCACATTTTAAGATAGTTATCCTTGTTTTCACAGTTTTCTGTAAAGGCATATCACATGGTCTTTGCAGCTTCCACAGAATCACAGTTATCTCAGTATATCTTTCTGAAAAGGACAGAAAGATTAAACACGCTATAATTAAGATTAACAATACTGACCAAAGTTTGTAGGCATTCTGCCTACTATTTTTAAAGATGATCTTTAATCATTATGCATCCTCATGACTGTGGGATAATTTCTCTCTGGCCAGACAGAAGGACTTCCAGGTCTGCAAGTTCCAAATCCATCAGTTTGGCTCACGCTCTTCAGTTTTCACACTAACAGACATGAGCTACCGGCTAAACATAATCCCCTACTTCAAGCCCCTTGTGAATCTACCATTAATTTGAGTTCTTAGGAGTGTTTTGAACAAACTGAACTTCTCTTGAATGAGTGTATAAAACTCAGTGCAGGACCTGAGTTCTTGTTTTAGTCCACAAATAATAGTTCACGTCTGTCTGGATACCAGGTAGAGAGTATCTCTTTTTCCTAAAAGATATTTATGATTCTGGTGTATATTGCTTTCATTTCTAATGCTTTACGTTCTGACCAAATACTGGCTGTCACTGGCTTATTCGATCCTAATCGTGTCAAATTTTGGCAACATCTGACTCTCAAGCAGAGGGTCAGAAGTTCAAGTTCAGCAGAAGCTGCTTACCTCAACATCACTTTCCCACTTTTATCAAAAATCATTTCTAAACCCCTAAAAAAATCAGTTAATATTTCTAACTATATCATAAAATGTGATGCCTTTCTCTGCAGAGAGGAGCAGATGTTTTGATTTATCTAGACAGAACAATTTAGAACCTCTAATAAAATCCCATCTGTGAGGAGACCATGTAATATTTAGTTACCTAGCCAAATTCAAAAACCTGTCTTTTTCTAAAATATATTATTTCAGAAGTAACTAACCTAGAAATAAATTTATACTTGAAAATAATGCTTAAAAGTTTGGGACATAAAAGAGGTCTCTTGTTTTTTAACCTATGTACAAATTGGACTGCTTGCTACAGAGTAAACTTCTATACCTCTACAACTGCAATTCCTCTATGACCAGTCACCAACTGCAGTTACATCTGTTCTAACACATTTTTTTCAAAACCAGACAAGTTCTTTGAATCAAAATCCAGAACCTTAAATAAGGGTGGCTGAACTTTTGAGAAGCTGTGTTAAAAAACAGACTTTTTTGCATAAACTAGTCAGTGCCACAGTCTCTGAAGTGACAAAGTTAGTGTTCAAAAATTAGAGTTCCAATTTTATTATAAATAATGGTTTTCAAAATAATGGTTGCCCCACTGAGGACCAGGGACACACTATCCACATAGCTTCATCATGCACAAGATTATCTTCTGATAGCTTTTATATGGAGATATAGTCATTTACCACACAGTAAACTGCTTTCATTTTGTTACCATTATAATGAATATGTCAAATAAATGCCAGATACTTTAGATGCAAGCATTTGCATGCATGTGTGTGTGTATTTATGTGTATATATAAAATATATATAAACTAAGAGTTTCTGATTTTACTGCAATCTCCAGCACTTCACCCTTTTAAAGAAGTAATCAGTACATTTAGAAAAACAAAGCAGAAATCTGTATTTTAAGCATTTCAACTACAGCATACTATTTGTTTGTTCATAATTGAAAATATCTAATGGAAAAAATGTGAGAGATAAATATTGTGTAGCATCACCCTCGAAAATTGTTGTTACAAACTGGGAAAGGACTGCTTGCAAGTTAAAGCAAAAACATTAAAATCTTAAGTGATTCTCTACACATATATGCACACTAAACATGATTTTAGAAAAAGCACATTAAGGTGTCAGAAGAAATTTGACTGAGCTTAATTGAACAGAATTCATGCCCAGGTTCAAAGATCATGGATTTTGACAAAGTAAACATGAGACACTTAGTAAAACGTATCTATGAACAGTGTACAAGGAGAAATAAAATGTATTTATATATTTATATACCTAGCTGTACTAGGTTTGCAAGATACGCCCTAAAAAGGAGGGGAGAATAGAAATTGGAGGCATTCTTTCCAGTACCCCTCAGAAACCAGAAACAGACCTGAAAAATCAAGTTAATATAATATAGTTGAAATTAATACACTTCAGATCAGCTCCGAAATTATGTCCTGTGGAACCTTCACAATTTAAATTGTATTAGAACAAAGGCACTGTTCAAATATATCTTGACCCCCAGGGTCAAGAACTGGCACCACCTGGTGAAAAAAGTTGTAGTGAAGCAGAAGTTAGCAAGTCAGAAAGTCCATTTAATACATAGTATTTAATTGCTACATGGATGATAAAATGATATTTTTTTTTAATAGAAAAGGGGCCTACATAGAGCTAATATTAATTTTAGAAGGGCAAGTGGAATATGTCCTATTCACTAAGTAACGCTGTGTTAAGAGGACACCAAGTTTTTCATGTGATTATTGCAGTCATAATGTTAATGAGAAGTATTTTTGATGTGGCAATAATTTTAACACTTCTATAAAAGAAAAAATTGCATGCAAATAAGTAGCAGATGATACTCTCCCTTAAACATCACCTTTGTAACAGATTAAACACGTAAATGCCACCTCCTGCAACAAGACACAGCGTTATTTTCTTTAAAATATTTGTTGTGTGTGCATAATTCATGTAATTTTTATATTTGTTTTAAAATCACCAGACTTAAAATATTTTCAAACACTAGCATACCAATTGTGCCTGGGCAAAATAGACTGAATTTTCTTGGGGAGGGCGTATTTCAGACCTTAATGCATATTTAGAGAGAGTCACAGAGATCACAAATAGGAATGAAAATGGTTATGTCCTGACGAAAATGTTCTTTCATCAAATACCAGTCTATTTCTTTTTCCTTCATTTGGCTAAACAACAACAAAAATAGCACATTACAACCTTTGGGGCAACATACTCTGTGTTTTGCAAAAAAAGACCCTAAGTAGGAAATATGACTTCCGCTCTCCTCTTTCCCCTAAGAAGTTACAACTGTTATAAGGCATGAGCTTCTCAGTTCCCCATGAATCACAGTAAAGAGCTGAACATTACAAAATAAAAAACTTAAATATTAATATATTAATAGTAAATTACATGGAAATAATGTTTTAACAATGGATAACCTACCCTAATGCAGATTTCTATACAAAAACTTTGTTCAGCAATTTTGTGGGTGTGAGTGCAACTATCTGACTGAATAAAACACTGTCTCTTTGTTGTACACCTTTGATAAAACAATGAGTTAAGAAAGAAAAAAACAGTAGTAATTTCATTGACGGTACAGAACAGCAAGATGTTTGATTTTTTTTAGTAATTTCTATAATCACAGTCCTTTCCTTTCTTCCTTAGATGCAATATTTTTATTCTCCTTTATCTACTTTCTTCAATATTTGGTCTTCAATTTTTCAAGGAACAAAGAGCAAGTGTAACAATGGGGCAAAAGATTTTATTTTGTGCTTTGCTTCCATATGTTTGAACAGTGTAACATGTTCACTGCAACATCCACAGAATTGAAGATTCCCTTTTTTATCCAAAATTGTCTTCTTAATTATCTGGAATTTTATGGCTTTAGTGGCTAAAAATACTGAAGTTCTATTATTATATTTACTACTGTTAAAACAAGTGAAGGTAATAACACAAAAGGCTACACTTCAGACATAGGAGATAATGATTAAAACCATGTAGACAACCATTTAATCTCTTCTAAAATCCTTTTCGATAGTCTACATTTATAATAATTTTTCAAGAATAATACATAAGAACCATCGCACAATAGCCCTACATAGGCTTAGTCATATTATACACGCCTTCTCAACTCTCAATAGCCCTTTTAGCACATTTTTTGATTTTTTCAACTTCCAGCCTCATATATTTTTTCAATGGGCATTATTTTTATAAGTGGTGATCTTGTCTCCTCTCCTTTCTCTGATGGCAAAGAAGAAGGAAGGGAAGAAAAACAAGCACAAAACAGTTCCTGACACTGAAAAAACTACAAAAATTCAACTAGATTCCTGCAAAGTATGGAGCTGCATAAGACCAGCCTGCCTCACAGAGCTCCATCTCCTAGTGCCAATGAAGATGACACTTCATATAATCCTTTTCATAAGCTGACCAAGCTCTGTACAGTTTTTTTTTTTTTCCTCATTACATCCTTGAACACTCTCAGGATTACTCAAAAGTGGAAGACTCTTTAGCTCTCTTCAACCAGTTCTTTGCATTTACTAACCAGTAAACAGTAGAGAACAGAACAGTAGTTCGTTCAATAGATGTTCTGCTAGGTCAGGCTTTTCACATCCTGGGGAAAAAAAAGAAAAAAAGACTTATTCTTGCCAGAAAAGGAAGAAACACCAATTCAGGGATGGTCACCAATCCAACTGGATAAGAATTCTTCAAAGACTACAAAGCATGCACTGAAAAGATTTCACAATGTATTTCCCTGTAGCAACATTGCTGATTGATGTCCATTTTTAATCCCTTTTTTAATATACCATCATGTTGTTCCAATGCATTTACATCACATTCTATGGTACTATGCTATATTAAAAACTCATCTTCCACATCTCTAATTTAAATTGATACATTCATGCTTTTTCTTACATTAGCAGAAGAGAGAATGTTGAGAGACTTTACTCAGTAATTGCCCTGTTTAATCTCTTTAAGTACCTCTGAGTCTTGGCACATGTAAACAACACAGATTCAAAAGATGACAATGTCGGTAATTATTACCACTGCCAACGTCTGTGTAGAAAATACACAGATAGAAAATGAAGAGGAAAAAAAGCTAGATCATGAATTTCAACCTAATCTTTTCTTCTTCAAAGGGCAAGATTATATTCTGAAAATTAGATGTTGTATCTGTGACAAATTTCTGGAGTCACATGCAAAAATACCAAATTTAAAAATGAAACTTTTAAAACTGTTCTCCAAAAGCTATTGACAGAAATGTACACATTTATCAAAACCATTTTTGATAAACACAACCCCCAAAGTTTTAAATCCTAGGTCAATTTTCCATATCCATCTACAGGTATTCTTGACAAGCAGTTCCTCGATCTGGGATAACATATGACATGAACTTCTGATAGTAACCTGTCAATGCCTAAAACTGTCCCTCCATAGGGAATTCCCTTCCCCCCACCCCCCCCCAAAAATGATAATACCATAATATTTAGGGCAAAACTGCAAGTTGAGCAACATACCATTAGTAGCCATGTGGAAGAGTGATATCACACTAAGTTTTATGCAATTATTTTTCCCCTTTTCATTCAATAAAAACAAAACAATCAAGAACCTAAAAATATCTTGTACCTGATTTTGTGGTGTTAAAGGTCGAGAAATATAAGTAGGAGAGAGAATAGCTACATTGGCTGAAGGAAATGCTTAAAGGAATTACTCTAGTCACCTTTGTAACTTAACTATCATTCCACTCAAACACAAGGACGTGTCTATATTTAAAAGTTATTGTCAGGATATTGAGTATGGAAAGTACTGGTCTGCCTACAAGGACTGGACCACATATAGTCTGTTCAGACAGAGGATGGCAAGGAAACGACATCTGGACTACTGCATTTTCAGCCTTACCTGACTCTGAATTTGTTGATAACTTGGGTAATTCAAGATGTGGTATTTAATTTGGCATTTTAGCTGACAAGTTTACAGAGAGTTCCTTTTCAGTTTCTTCATTCAGTAAGCAAGCATAAAATCCAGATTAGTTTATACTTCTAGTTTCTCTTGTTGGACAGAAAAATTTAAATAAAATTCTATTTCTGAAGCATTCTTTTGATAAGTGGCATATTCCAGAGACAGGCCAATATTGCATCATTTTTTAATTGCCTTTTCTTCTGTTTACTTGAGTCAGAAATTGGCACCTCTCTCTGTAGATATTGTTACATGTAAGTTATTATGGCAGGAAAAGGATGAAAGCAAGTAGTCCTTGGCCAGTCAATAATCTCCAATGGATAGTAACACAAGGTTTTTGAACAATCAAGGAAATTACTGCTCCCAAAGACTTTTCCAGGCTGAAGAGTAATAACATATTTTCTAAAAATTTTTCTTATTTGTATGTGAACCACTGAGTATAGTCAGAAGTGCACCTGAGGTAAGAGCTAACTGCCTAAACAGATAGATAATGGACGAGGACGATCAGTAGGAACAGACCATTACCTCCACAAGCAGCTCTACATTTTGAACGGGGATGTGACAGAAATGCAGCCAGAGCAGAGGCAGCAGTAGGGACAGGTTAGCAATGAGAACTCTGCAGCCTTGCTCAACAAACTAACAGAAGTCATGTCCTTAAAAATGTAGAAGGGGATTCCCTGGAATATCTAGTGGCAAAACTGATAAGCCATGTCTTACTACTATATGCTAAGATGACACCATGGGTCCATACAGAAGAACTGCAATACTCTTTATGTCAACGTAACGCTCCATCCTTTTAAGAAGAAACCGACAAAACAGACAAGCACGCTGAAGTAAACTGAATTCTTCAACAAAACAAAGGGCACTTGGAGGGCTTGAGAATCTGAGAGGATGAGGAAGGCCATAAAGCCATCTTGTTCCAAATAAGTGTTTCCACTGCCTGTATGGGACAATTAACCTCCTAAGGAGGAGACTGAGGCATTAGAATAAAGTTGCTGACTCACAGTTTCACTGGGATTCCTCCACCTCTGGGAATGTACCTTTTCTGAGGGTCACTAAATCAGATTCTGGATTTCAGAATCATCTTCCTGTGGCATAACACCTTTTCCCCATCCATGGCTGCATTCTCACTTTTGCTTTTGCTGACTGCCGTCATTTGGTGGTGGCATCTGGAAGATCTGAGCAATACAATGACTCCTGCTCCAACACTCCTTTCGCCAGATGACAATGACACCAAGGACAGCAGCTTAGGACCCAGTTCAAGCTTACAGTTCAGTTCCCTTGCTTGGAATCACAGTAGGTAAGCTCCCTGCGAGCTGGGCTTGTTCAAAGTCTCTCAAAGGTGAGCAAGTTCAAATCTTTATGCTGACAGAACGTCACGCATTGGACCTGCGGCCAGAAAGTCTCAGCTCCAAAACCTCATCTCCTTGTCCTTCACCTCCACCCAGAAATACATACTTTGAAGAAAGCAGATGCTCTTAAGGTATAGTGAGTAGGAAAAATAAAAAACGAAGTAGCCATATGAATGACAGTACTAATCCTAAAGGGATACACCACATTTTACAGTCTAAGTCCTTTTTTTGGTGATACATTCCAAATTTTCTGTGCAGTAGATAGATCACTATAGCATGCCATCAAAAATAAAGCATTTGCAAAACATGAAGAAACATCTGAAATGTTTTTATGAACATGTCTGCTTTTACCATAGAAAGTATATGAGAGTCTCATTTTCTCAAACAGCTTTTGAATTTAAAATTGCAACTTAACTGTTATAAATCTTTTACAGGTTTTCTTTACAGTTTAATTCAAATAAGTCTACGTCATTCTTTGGCTTGCCTCTTCCAGTTTCAGGAATCAATGTAATTGAGGTATTCCCCTAAATCCAGAGTAACAGGAGATTAATTGAGATACCAATGAAGACAAAAATGATCCTTTAAACACCACGTTCTCTTCAAACTCCATCTTTCTGGTATTACACAATATATTTTATTTCTTTTCTTCTACTTTCAAGCTTTTTTCTACAATTCCAATGCCCTTTTGTTTTTCTGTACCTACTGCACACCGTATATTATATATTACAAAAATGCTTCTAATTTAAAACATTTACTCCTTTCCTGCACCTCTGAGAAAATAATTCTATAAGCATAGCACCCCCAATTCCTTCAGAAAAATTTTCAGGGATGGAAAGCACCATATCTGGATATTAAATATGCTGTATTACAGCATACAACTACCTCCCCTAGCCCTCTAGCTGTCTCTGTATCTCTATTATCTACTACTTCTCTGTTACCTACTGTTCTTTCAAATGGTCTCTGATACCTCCTGGAAGACACAACCACAGATCTCACAGGTATCAGGCATAAGGACATGAACACTATTCTGGGTGAAATACATTCACAGTCTAGACCTCAGACCTTAAAAACGATTAGGAGCCCCTACTCAAAGATTTTGGGCTGGGGTCAACTTACCTTTCGTAAACTACCTAAAATTATTCTTTACTGAAAAGCACCAGCCTGCACCAAGTCTAGTGCTGCCCATCAAATGTTTGCACAGCGCTGACATGACCTTTATAATGGCAAAAATAATAAAAAACTCACTGCCTTTATTGGGTATGCAGTTGTTACTACAAAAAAATACATTTTCCTTCAGTGAGAAGGGAGGCTTTGCACTTTGTACATGTGAAGATGCCACAGATACTCTGAAATAACATGCATTCAAAGGGCTCATCTGGTGGAATTCCTCAAACAAGCCAACACAGAGAGAACTAAAGCACTTAGAATAGGCCATAAAACTTCTGATTATAAACAAAATGTTTTTAGTTAAGGTTAATTAGCAGCCTAAGCCTCATCTTCTTGCTAGAGCAATCCTCACCTGTCCTACCTTGAAACACCCCATCTCCCACTGTTGTGGACAGGAGATCCAGAGATCTGCATCCAGAATGATAAGCACCAATCAGACAGGAAAAGCCAGACTCTGTGCTTTCATTAAGGCCATAGGAAGAGGTTTAAAATGAACTATTCTAAATAAAATACCAACCATAATTAGCTACCCAATTAAATATTTTAATACCATAAACTTTAATTATTGCTATCACCTGTTTGCATTTTGAAGGAGGTATGCAGAGATGATGTCCAATGTTTTTCTGTTTTTTAAAAGTCATGTAACTAAATGGGACAACATACTTCTGAAAACACAGAAACTATTTCTTTTGTCTTTACATTTGTATAAATTAAAAAAAAAAAGGACAGAATTCATTTTGAAAATTCTGCCTGTCCATTCCTAACCAACATTGGCCCAAAACTGCCTTAAACTGGGGAAAAAAAACAAACCATAACCTTCTGAAATTAAAAAAAAAAAGAAAAAAGCTTTGGTTTGGGGTGAAATTAAATATTTTTAATTCACTAAAGGTGAAATATCCAGATTTGAATTTTTAGCTGAAAAATCTAGCAGATTTGTTTCAGTATAGTCTGAACAATTTTCCCCCTTCCACCATTTCATTGTGTACTCATCGAACAAGCAAAAAGGAAATTCATCATTCAATCAGCTCTGCTTTCATCGGATATTGGTTTGTAGTTTACTTTTACCGAAATAATTTTCTCCACTCTTCTGTATCAATACATCAGCCACATTAAATTTAGGAATATCACATACCCCTTGGTTTTCATTTAAAAAAAAAACAGTTTTAATAATGAATATCCTGAGAGTTTTCATCATTTTATTTTAAATAAAACTAGCCAGATAGCTGTTTGTTTCCTTAAGAATGGCATCAGTTTTATGGCATTCAAGAGGGAATTTAAGTCATCTTGAAACAAATTTTTCCATTTGTTTTTTAATAGCTACAGTATTTATAAGAATTAAAATATCCAGGCTGGCAGCTGCTGGAATTTTAATACAAATACAAGACTGGTATATTCAAAATGTATTTGTTAACATGATTCTTTTTAATATGATTTCATATAAAAAGAGTGTTGAGTTAGTAGCAGTTATTTATCAGTATCTAGCAAAAAAGTTTCTCACCTATGTGCAGTTATACCAACAATAACAAAAACAGACATTGCACAAAGATAGTCTTACATTCGATTTTTGTCATTAGTATAAACTCTTTGTATTTCAGCATTACCACTTAAATGTGCATTTTTATATACTAAACATCCTTATTTGGGTGGCTAGTGTCTTATTAAGGTGTTCATATTTGAAAACTGATCTCTGAAAAGTACATTGTAAAGTTTCAGATACCATAGGAAGGCATAACTGGGAACAATAACAGTGAGGCTAAAAATATCTGGAGGGAAAAAGAAAAAGCATTTCCTAAGAGCAAGGCAAAAAAAATTTATCTGAATTAGCAACTACCAAATCTGATCTCAACATGTTTGTATGCCAGCCAAACAAGGAACGTTGCTAAAACAAAATAAAAGAGAAGGGCATTTATAACATTAATTTGATATGACACATACATAAATACAGAAAGTGGCAAAAAACATCAGAAAAAAACAGACACATAACTAACTTTAATAATCTTTATAGTTCAACCATTAATAGCATTATGCTATTCGAAAAAGAAGAGGATAGAAGCCTGGTTATAGATACAGCTTCTCTAACTATGCATGTCTTACAAAGGTCTCAAATATTCATGAAAATGAAGTGCAGTATAGACACTGAGGTTCTCCAGCACAACAGAAAAACCAACAGAAAAAGACATGTCAACTTCTGTGTATTTTTGAGAAGACACTGTACTGTAGTTATAATGTACACAGATATTAGTCCATAGTTATTTTAAAATATATTTTCATATATAATCAGGGCATACATATTTTAAAATGTTGTAAGTAAAAGTGTCACACACAGACATAGAAGTGGCTGATATACCAGATGGTTGTGCTGACTCCCATTTTTGTGCTGTAAATCCCATTTTTGCCATAATTCTGTGACGAACAAGTGTTAATCTGATGTTACGGAAAAAGCAGAAATTTCTTCTTACTCCCACCTCCAACTCCTTCTCCCAAGTAGCATCAACTTACAGTAAGAAGCAACACTGAGAGATAAGACGTATATTTTACAGACTCCAAAAATGCAGGCCTGTCGTAACAACCGCTTCGTATTAAAGGGACAGGTATGTCACATAAATGAGGCCTTCCTAAGGCCTTCTACTTGAGTACTGAGGTAAACACTAAATTTATATTTCAGTATGGACTTTAGAGGTATCTTGCATGTAACATGTAGACCTAGCTTTTATGGCAACTATAAAAGGTAGTACTCAAATACTTTCTTCTGATCTCTAGAAAGCTAGAAGATGGGAGACTGCCAAAAAACCTGGTATGACACTGAAAGGAAGGAACCAAAGAAAGATACGCAAAAGCAAAAATTACAGTTAAAAAATCACAGATTTAAAGTAAACACCACTGTCTATAAAAAGCAAACTAGATTTTGACTGAAGTTGTTGTAGTGGAATGACTGTTGTGACAAAGCTGTTAAAGACAACTTTTCTAACCATTAATTAATTTTCTTATCTAATTTGAAAACAAAATGAATGTAGTAAAGTTACCAAAATGATACTGTGCTTCTTTTCATTAAAATATAATACAGTGGATCAATCTATGTAGTATAATCTAATAAAGTAGCAAATAAAATTACAGTTTCTTTAAAAAGTGCACTTTTCATAAGCTTGAATTTGCATTTAAAGAAGTGCAAGCAATGAATGCCTCATTCTGAAACTGAACACAGGAAATACCCAGGTAATAAAAATATAGTGAAAATATTATAGTGTCTTAGTAATAATGGCATTTTCTAAGTTACCCACAAAGACATAACTGCAGGTACATTTTCCTGAACTCAAGTAATATAAATGCATAGAACAAAAGTGTGTTAAAGATAAACTTTCAAACCATTAGTTAATTTTCTTATCGAATTTGAAAGTAAAATGAATGTAGCAAGGTTACCAAAATGAGTGTTTACCATGGGTAAACATAATAGGTATTTAATGAAGCACCCATTTTCAAGAAAAAATATAGTGCTATAGCACCCCAATCATACACATTTCTTAGTGATGTTTCACAATAACTTAGCTATTTTTGTTACCAACAACTGGCAAACATGTTTGTTCGGAAAAAAACAAGGCATGGCTCTCACACAACTAGCCTAAACATTGTTATTAAAAACCACTGGCAGCACAATTTTAAATAGAAGTTCACCTCAACCTGAAAACAAAAACAAAACGTTAGCTATAATGAAATCCTAATTCTGCCTTTGTGCATCCTGTCCTGACACATCTTTGGTTAAGAAAAAGCAACGCAGTCCTGGCACGGCCACAGATTTCACATAGCCTGTTACGGAAAGAAATCAGTCTTCAGAAGAAACTTCATTCACCTACATCATAAGAACATGGTGGTAGACCTGAGGAGAAGGTGCAATTCACTGCTAGTAGTTCCTGCATACGCACTTATGATGGAAACCCAGAAGATCCTGCTCTGGGTACCACTTGACAGTGGTTCACTACATCCCAGGAGAACTATTGACAATAAAAAGGTTGCAAAACAGACATATCTAAACCAAAGTAAATTAGTAACCCACATCTGACTTGTGCCATAATAGCACAGCCACTCATTCCAGATGTTTCAAACAATCCACTCAAATCCCTGATTTGTACATTTGCTGGACTAAACATATTCAAAGCCAGCCTGGAAGCTCAGCTTTAAGTGCTGTCAATTCCCCCCAACATGTCTGGACTGCACTATTCACCAGCTGTAATATTTTTCTTCTTTCAATGAAGGAAATGCCATGCCAATCTATCACTGTAAGTGTTTTGAAAATGAAAAAGAAGCAAATCCCCTGGCAACTTCCCCCAACTGTCAGGGAAGGAAGTTCAGCACCCCAAAGGAACCCTCTGAGTGGCTGTTCAGCCAGAAGCACAGTTCTGTACAACATGTATATGCTTGGGAAATTGCCTAGGGAAAAAAGTGCCTGATTATGCTTCCACCTATGAAAAGCAGAACATAACATTTGTTCTACTTCTTTCCAGAAATTTTGGTTAAAAACATATAATTAAATATATTAAATTATAATAAAATAAGATAAAAGCATGCTTCTGAAAACCTGTCAGGAGCACTTTTGTGTAGAATAAACTTCTTATTACACTTTCCACAGGAAAATGCTTATTCAACAAGTCCAAATAGTTTACAGGAACATACTCATTCTAACAAAACTTCTCATGGAAATTACATGGGTTTGGCCGACTGCAGTTGTGGAAGTGCCTGAGGGAAGAATACAGAATTTGAGGTCTGTCTGCGTGGCATGCCTGGTCTCCTATTGACCTACCTAGGCTCCCTGGTCTGCAGCTCCTTGAACTGCTTAACTGTGCGTGTCTGGGAGTCCAATTTGGTGAAGAGCAGCCTGGGAAATTAGGTAGCCAGCCTTTTCCAGTAAGGACTGCCCAATGAACCAGGAGAAATTTCCATCAGGTGCCAAAAGTCACTTTCTTCAGGAAAAAAAAATCATATGACAGCCTCCCATCCAAAACATGACAAACACTGTACACAAGCACACCAGTACGGCCACTGTAACAAGGCAACTTGACAAGACTAAGGGTACAGATAATGAGGCTGTAGCAGAGAAGACTCAACAAAGTGAGAACTTGTGAGAACAATAATTTTAAATGATTGATGTATTCCATCATATGGTAGTTGCTTTTCATTCATCTCATATGAAAGTAGATGCAAGTAATTCAGTATTTGTTTACTTTATACAACATTTGAGATCAGATGCATTGATACAGTGCTTATCTTAGCCAAAAAGTGACAGAATTTCAAAGTAAAGGTTATATTTGAAACAGCTCTGCCTCTTCATGATGAAGATCTTTTGAGGCAACAATTAGTGCAGAAATCTAGGTTTTATTTCAGTTCTCCTATGTTTCACTACATGTCTTTGGGAAGATCATTTAATTGCTCCATTTCTTCTGCTTTGAAAATCAGAATAATTAAATGCTTGCCACTGCAATGAAACAGTATTTATTAGTCTTGGTGCACAAGACTAATAATAGTTTGGAGACAGTTTGGAGAGATATAAAGCATTTTTAGTTTTCAGTATTTCAAATGAGCCGTTGTAGCTCCCACTATACATGGATGGAAAATACTTTTTTAAAATGAAACAGATGAAATAGCAGAAAAAATAAGTCATAATAATTTACATAATTCTTATTCACTGAATAATTTGAGAACTCCATCTGACGAGCTATAGAAATGGTAAAATGTGAGTCCTCAAATTATCCAATAATGAATAATTTGTTGAATAATGTCTTTGACAAACAATATTCAACCATCCCTAATTATAATGCTCTTTCACCCCTTCCCTGATTCAATTCATTTTCATAACTCATACCTTTGGGAGAAAATATCTGCGGTAATATGTTTCCATACTTGCACTTTCCACCACTTTTTTTTTGTTTTTAAAGTGAGTGCTGAAAATCCCTTCAGATGTTTTTGAGCTAATAATTCTAAAGAAGAGTGGAATAGAAGGGGAAACCTGCCTCATTTCTCATTGATAAAATAAAGCAACTTACACTGGATGGTTTGTAAAGGAATATATTCAGCTAAGCACCAGGAAGAGCCAAAGTTTTGTAAGATGCCTCTCTGCTAAGTGTCATCAGCACTTTCATATATCAAAAATAGGATGCAATGGCATTTGCAATGCTGCAAAACTACCTGTCAAGAAGCTGATATATAATGGGTATCCAATTGTCTTGCAGGACTTAATGTATTTGCATTTATAGTAATATGATATAAAAATACCATTATGTCCTTTAGAAAGTGAATAAGGCCCAGGTCCCCTCAAAGGCAGCTTGAGCAGGACATCTAATCTAGCCTTTAAGTATTTTACTCCGAACTGTCTCTAAGATAGGACTTGGGCTACTTGTCTCACCAAAATGTCTTAAATATGCTTGAAAGCTGGCATTCATTACATAAAATATTAAGAAGAAATATGAACATATCCTGAAATACAGCAGAAAAGACTAACACTTGCAAAAACAAAGGCTGAAGAAGGAATCAAATTTCCATTTGAAACAAACTAGTACAATTTTGAGTGATTTTAGAGCCTTTGATTATGCATATCCTGGAGGTCTATATGTTCCCCTTTGCAGATATGCATGAACACTATGACTGATGGAATAAGGAGGAGGCAGTAATCCTAACTATGTTTTAAGTAAGATTGTAACAGAATGACTCTATTCTTCTCACAGAGATGGTGTTTTCTAAAGACTGATTATTTCTCTCTGCAATTTTTTTTAAATAACACATAAAGAGGATCTTTAAAGTTTTTAGAAACATACCTTTTCTCTCCTTAAGTACAGGCATATCTTGTTTTATTGTGCTTCGCTTTATTGCGCTTCGCAGATATTGTGTTTTTTACAAATTGAAGGTTTGTGGCAACCCTGCATCGAGCAAGTCTATATTGGCACCATTTTTCCAACAGCATGTGCTCACTTCATGTTTCTGTGTCCCATTTTGGTAATTCTTACCGTATTTCAAACTTTTTCATTATTATTATATTTGTTAGGGTGATCTGTGATCAGTGATCTTGGATGTTACTATTGTAATTGTTTTAGGGCACCACAAACCTCGTCCATATAAGATGGCAAACTTAATCAATAAATGTTGTGTGTGTTCTGACTGCTCCACCGACCGGCCATTCCCCCATCTCTCTCCCTCTCCTCGGGCCTCCCTGTTCCCTGAGACACAACAATAGTGAAATTAGGGCAATTAATAACCCTACAATGGCCTCTAAGTGTTCAAGTGAAAGGAAGAGTCGCACATCTCTCACTTTAAATCAAAAGCTAGAAATGATGAAGCTTAGTGAGGAAGGCATGTCAAAAGCCGAGATAGGCCGAAAGCTCGGCCTCCTGCGCCAAACAGTTTTCCAAGTTCTGAAGGCAAAGGAAAAGTTCTTGAAGGAAATTCGACGCGCTACTCCAGTGAACACACCAATGATAAGGAAGCCAAACAGTCTTACTGCTGATATGGAGAAAGTTTTAGTGGTCTGGATAGAAGATCCAACCAACCACAACATTCCCTTAAGCCAAAGCCTCATCCAGAGCAAGGCCCGAACTCTCTTCAATTCTGTGAAGGCTGAGAGAGGTGAGGAAGCTGCAGAAGAAAAGTTTGAAGCTAGCAGAGGTTGGTTCATGAGGTTTAAGGAAAGAAGCCATCTCCATAACACAAAACTGCAAGGTGAAGCAGCAAGTGCTGATGTAGAAGCTGCAGCAAGTTATCCAGAAGATCTAGCTAAGATAATGGATGAAGGTGGCTACACTAAACAACAGATTTTCAGTGCAGACGAAACAGCTTTATATTGGAAGAAGATGCCACATAGGACTTTGATAGCTAGAGAGGAGAAGTCAATACCTGGTTTCAAAGGACAGGCTGACTCTCTTGTTAGGAGCTAATGCAGCTGGTGACTTTAAGTTGAAGCCAATGCTCATTTACCATTCTGAAAATCCTATGGCCCTTAAGAGTTATGCTCAATCTACTCTGCCTGTGCTCTATAAATGGAACAACAAAGCCTGGATGACAGACAGCACATCTGTTTACAACACGGCTTACCGAATATTTTAGCCCACTTTTGAGACCTACAGCTCAGAAAAAAAGATTCCTTTCAAAATATTACTGTTCATTGACAATGCACTTGGTCACCCAAGAGCTCTGATGGAGATGTACAGAGAGATTAATGTTTTCATGCCTGCTAACACAACATCCATTCTGCAGCCCATGGATCAAAGAGTAATTTTGACTTTCAAGTCTTATTATTTAAGAAATACATTTCGTAAGGCTATAGCTGCCATAGACAGTGATTCCTCTGATGGATCTGGGCAAAGTAAATTGAAAACCTTCTGGAAAGGATTCGCCATTCTAGATGCCATTAAGAACATTCGTGATTCATGGAAAGAGGTCAAAATATCAACATTAACAGAGGTTTGGAAGAAGTTGATTCCAGCCCTCATGGATCACAGAATCACAGAATCACTGAGGTTGGAAGGGACCTCTGGAGATCACCTAGTCCAACCCCCCTGCTCAAGCAGGGTCACCTAGAGCACATTGCACAGGATTGCATCCAGACGCATTTTGAATATCTCCAGAGAAGGAGACTCCACCACCTCTCGGGGCAACCTGTTCCAGTGCTCTGTCACCCTCACAGTGAAAAAGTTTTTCCTCATGTTGATGACTTGGAGGGGTTCAAGACTTCAGTGGAGGAAGTAACTGCAGATGTGGTGGAAATAGCAAGAGAACTAGAATTAGAAGTGGAACCTGAAGATGTGACTGAATTGCTGCAATCTCATGATAAAACTTTAACGGATGAGGAGTTGCTTCCTATGGATGAGCAAAGAAAGTGGTTTCTTGAGATGGAATCTACTCCTGGTGAAGATGTTGCGAACATTGTTGAAATGACAACAAAGGATTTAGAATATTACATAAGCTTAGTTGATAAAGCAGCGGCAGGGTTTGAGAGGACTGACTCCAATTTGGAAAGAAGTTCTCTTGTGGGTAAAATGCTATCAAAGAGCATCACATGCTACAGAGAAATCCTTCGTGAAAGGAAGAGTCAGTTGATACAGCAAACTTCACTGTTGTCTTATTTTAAGAAATTGCCACAGCCACCCCAACCTTCAGCAACCACCACCCTGGTCAGTCAGCAGCCATTAACATTGAGGCAAGACCCTCCATCAGCAAAAAGATTACGACTCGCTGAAGGCTCAGATGCTGGTTAGCATTTTTTAGCAATAAAGTTTTTTTTAATTAAGGTATGTACATTGTTTTTTTAGACATAATGCTATTGCACACTTACTAGACTACAGTATAGTATAAACATAACTTTTATATGCACTGGGAAACCAAAAAATACATATGACTCACTTTATTGCAATATTCGCTTTACTGCGGTGGTCTGGAATTGAACCCGCAATATTTCCGAGGTATGCCTATACAAGCTCAAGTCTTGCGTACCTACTACACATCTTCTGCAGTCTTCCTGAAGTACTTTCCATTTACAGAAAAAATACTAAGATTTATGAGAGCAGACAGACATTTTATGTGATGGAAAGTAAACATAAAAATATATTAAAAACTAGAAAATTTTTTATAAAAGGTTTTAGTTTATAAAAGTCTTATTTTATAAAATGCTACCTTTGCTTTTAAACTTCTAATATAAATTGATTGATATTCCTTACAGTTTCTTCTTCAATTCAGTGATGATGAGACCAATTAATATTTATGACCTTTCTACATATACAATTTTATGAGCTTAAACATTTGCTCCACATTATTCTAGTGCTTCAGTGAAACAGAGCTCAGAACTTAAACATCACCTGTTGTGTTTAAAGGTCTTGAAGTTTACTACACTCTCAGGACTTGATTTTCCCAATTCTTTGGGAGGTTTAAGCTGCAGTTTCATAAAAAAGAATTACACAAGCAGAATAAAACAGGTAAAACAGAGTGGAAAAAAAATCAAGTCCACTTGTGGATCCCCAATCATGTCATTTAGTCCTTTAGTGGGTTTTTTTTTTTTAAAGAATGATCTTTAAGATAAAGCTGTCACCTAGTCAAGAACACATTCTATACTGACTAGGCATAATGACTAAAAAATAAGCATTTCAAAGGTGTTTGAATTCTTCTTAAATCAAAGCTAGATTTTGCCCTTAGCCATCCAATATTATAGACAATTCAAAGTAATGTGAGTGCAAATGGTGAAGCATAAATTAATAAATCCTGAAGTATTTTCCTGTATCTTCCAAAATATGTAAAACAAAGTAAACACAGATGTCTTATATTGCATATTCCAGGCCTTTTTCTTGTCTAGAAGTACTAATCGTTAGACTAATCATTTTACCTCCATTTCATGAGCAAGTAGGATCAGGCCTTCTTTTCCTTTTTTTATCCTTGGTCATCATCTGCACGATTAAAATTTTTATAATAGTTATGACCAAAGGTAGTCAACCTTAGTTAGGACTTCCCCAGTCTCCAATGTCAAAGTTAGAATTAGTGAAATACAAGACCCCTCTTCAAATCAGAAGTGATCAGTCCGGCTAACCTCTAAGAGAGTTCAATGGATGCCAGGCCCTTTCCCTACTTTGCCTAAGCCATTTGCATATTCAGGTCATTATTTCCAAATGTGCCACTCTTTATGTACTGGTGTTTCCTAAGTGGAACCAAACAGACACTTCCAGTCCAGTAAGTTGCACCCTCCAGATCATAAATTCTTGACTTCACTTTTACAAGTATGCTCTTCTATCTTGGGAGAACAAGAGAAAAGTTACAGAGACAAAGTTCTTTCATACATTTTAATAGTATTTTTAATTATAGTGTATGTATTTACTAAAAGATAATGAGGGTGAGGAAGACAGAGGACCTATCCACCTATTTTTATACGGGGAAAAAAAACACAGCTTCTAGATATTGCACAGAATAATCCTTCAACTCCAATTCAATGATCAATATAGCAACTCTATTTCATGACCATTTACAAAAATAAGAAAGTTCATAGATCTTGAAAATAAAATAAAATCACAGTCACAACATATTTTGCAGTTTTGTTTCAAGGAAGGGCTATAACTAAAATGGAATGGGTTAAGGAAACGATGACTAGGGTTAAATCACTAAGCTGTGAGAAAATCTGATCATTTTAATTCCCTACTACATCTTGATTCAGATAGAAACAGCAGTATGTTGATTCCAGATCCCCATAAAAAAAAATCTATATAGCATTCACTATGCAATTATCACTATGTGGCTTTTAATATGTGCTAGTTTTTATTAATAGATTTTACTATCTTGAAGAACTGTTAAAAAAATTGACTATCTTCCTGTATATACATGAAGTGAAGAGTCAAGTCACATGAACTGTTTTCATTACAAACGACAGTATCAATTTATATTTTCCAATAAGAGAAAAAAGCTGTCTAGTGCAAGACAGACATGAAGAACAAACATGTTTCTGTCAGCTATTCCTCTATTAACAATTTTTTTTCCATCTTTCACTTTTCAAAAGTCCCAGTGTACATGGAAAGTTTTGCTTGATTATTCATTGCTGTTTGCCATTCTAATATGTCTTTGCTTTTTCAGTGTGTATGCTGAGATATTTAAATATGCTATGTTTATTCAGGTTTTACTACTTACAGTTTTGGACAAGTAAACCTGGAGGCAATCTATTCTGATTCTATGTAAACCAAAAAATAAATCTGAAAAAATGTACAACAAAATGCAGATGAGAGATATTTAATATATTAATTATACTCTAATTAATCTGGAAGTTAATTAGAGAATTTTCCTGTGTTTGCGATTTTTTGTTTGTTTTTAAACAAAACTAACAAATTTGATGATGGCCTGTTTCAAGATACCATTTCATATCTGCCCCATAAGATGTGTCTGGACTTTCTTTCCTCTGGACAACGGAATGTTGATGAGAAAGTAACTAGAAACTTCAGTTGTGTTTGGCCTGTCTTCTATTACCCAAATGAGCATAGCTTACAGTTACATCAGCAGAATTAAGAACGCTGGTGAATAAACCATGTTCATTTTTGGCAGCATTTGAACAGATTAAGGTATTAATGGATGTGGATAGAGAGTGAAAACAAGTCTAGAGCCTCTGCTTCACAGCCTCACACCTGCAGTTTGAGCACCATCATCTCTAATAAAAGTCAACTGGCCCCTTTATAGGCTGCAGCAATATATGGCAATATCCCTGTATGGCATTATTACTGTTTCTAAGAAGCCTGAAGGAGGTAGGAGCCAAGGTTGTCGCATGGTCCTAAATCCATGCTGCTCCAGTGTCCATAATGGCCTTTGGCACATCTACAACAGCATTACAACAGCAAATACTGGACTCCTCTAGGTAGCAGAGCTGTCCAGAACTGAAGTGTAAGGGCTTGCAACTCCATCTTTCCTGCTCCTGACACTTTTCCCTACATTAGTGCCAAAGTTGCTAAAGCAAACCAATATTCCACCAAGCCCACTTTGTGGTTGTTAAAAGCTTTTTATACCTGCAAAAGATATAGATAAGTATGTCACTAAAAATAAAATGGTAACATAAAGAGTGAGCTTAATTCAAACCTATGGCCAAATCACAGAAATGTTAATTACACTGTTCTCCAAAGGACTGGGAGCTGTGCTCATTCAGCCTGGCTGTTCTTGCCAGGATGCCACAGGAGCATGACAGGCTGCTCAAAAGAGGTCTGTATGCACAATAAGCATATTCAGATAAATGCAATTGGCAATTGAGCACTTTTGAGACACTTCTTATTGGTGGAAAGTGTCTTAAAGACTTCTCACTGTGAAATTACCCATTGGTAAATCATGTAACAGGCCCATGACACCTGATACTGAGCTGTAGATTGAATGCAATAAAACAAATCCCATTAAGTTGAGCTAGAGAAAAACAGTGAAGACTACCTAAACTAATAGTAAAAAAAAATCTCCACATTTTATTTGGCTTGTGCACCTGAGTATGAAAGGTACTTGCTTGTTTCATTACATGTTTCCTCTGTCTTCAGAAAGGAATGGTGTTTCTTGACATCTCTCTCTCTCAAACTACAGTACTAATAAGATACCTAATTAAATTTCTAACTAAAATTCTACTGGGAATTCAATGGGAGTTGACCAATACGCATACCACGATACCAAACTCTTTGCTTACTTGTTACCATCTATATCTTTGGGTTTCATCTGATATTGTTTCTCATTTTCAAAAGGAATCCCCCATGAATTTCTGTCACTTTACTACTTCCCTTCAAACCTATTCATAAAATTCTGTTTTGTTCCAGTAAGTATAAAAACTTGAGTAACAGTTGATGTGGGCAGACCTAGTTTATCTTTGTGATCAATATATTCTTCTATTAATCAATATTGCCCTGTTGAATTCCTCTTCCTACCTCAATCCACTGTCTCATCTTGACAGCAAGTCTTTGGTATAGAAATCACCTTCTTGCTCCTTGTAAAGCATCTAGCACACTGAGGTGTGCAGACCTGTATCTTCCACAGTAAACATAAATGTGTTTTTTAAAAACTTTATAGAATGCAGTGAGCTAACATTATGAAAGACGGGCTTTAAAATACTTTTGAAAAGGGTTTTTTTTAACCTTTTTAAGTTTAGAATCTTTAGATTAAAAAAAATAAAGCCTTTTGTATCTATCATTATGAGCTAGATTCCCCAGTTCAAGTCTCTTTGTCAACAATTCCTAACAGCTCTGCAAACATCAGGCCCATTGGTATAGCCACAATGCCAAATAGAAAATTACCAAATAGATGAAGCTATCACGTCTTCTCCAAAATTATTACTTTCCAGACAATTCTAAGCTATACACAGGAACAGCACCATCTCAGTTGGCTAGAGTTTAGGTGACTGCTTAACCTTGAGAAGGCTCAGGGGGAATCTTATCAATGGGTAAAAATACCTGAAGGGAGGGAGTAACAAAGGCTGAGCCAGACTCTTCTCGGTGGTGTCCACTGACAGGACAAGAGGCAAAGGGCACAAAATGAAATATGAGAAATTCCATTTAAACATTAAAAAAAAAAATTACTGGAAGGGTGATCAAACAGTGGAATAGGTTGCCCAGAGAGGTTGTGGAGCCTCCATCTTGGAGATACTCGAACCCTGACCAGACATGGTCCTGTGCAACCTGCTATAGTTAACCCTGCTGTGAGTGCGGGATTGGACTAGGCAATCTCCAGGGGGTCTCTGCCAACCTCAACTATTTCATGATTCAATGACTCTCAGTTCAGATTGAACCTCTTTTTCATAATCAGTCCTTAATTTAATGAAAAATTTAATTGCTAGGAATCAAAAAACAGGTGACCACAGAACTTCAAATTTGAATCTTTAGGCTTTTAAATTTAACTATTAAGTTCTACAGGAAAGCCAAAATTATCAATTAACTTTACAGATGCTTTGATTTTCTACAGAACTTTTTAACAGGGAAACAGAAGTAGGATAAGGAAATAAAGACAGAATTTTATACTGAGGTAAATAAAACCTGACTTCAAATGTTATGATCTAAGTATGAAAGAATCACTGCAGCAAACCAATTTCAGCTGTCAGTGGGGGAATACACTGAGACACAGAAAGCAGTCAAATTATACTGGAGCCAACAACTGACAGAGTTTCCATTTTATTTTCCCATAAAATGGAACAACCTACAATGCTGAAAGGTTCATCACAGTAAAGAACAAATACATAAAAATACTGCCAGGTCCATTACTGGCGAACAAAATCGACACAGGCATAGAAGAGTGCTACAGACATACTTCAGTGTTGCAGCTGTGATTAGGGATCAGACTAACATCAGCAATATCTTAAAGGCTGAATTCTTCTTGAACAGTCTCTTGCTAATGGGCTGCTTTTTTTGTTTATATAGGCACATGTATAATCTGTCAGAATGAGGCAGCTATTCCAACTGCTTCTCTATACAAGTTGCTTACAGCAAATTGAGGCTAACTGATTTCAACAATCCTTTTGTATTTAAAATGGCTTCAAATCCTCAAAAGGATTTTCCCTGCTTTATTTGCAGTCTATTCTACATGAAGAATTTTATATTTAACATATTAAGGAGACAGGAATTACATCAGTCTGCTCAAGTCCCAGAATATGGTTAGGCAAAACTGACATTAACATCAACATGTTCTTACAATGTGATAAATATGCAGTCAATGCATTTTCCAGGCTATGTAGAAGAGATAGAAGACCTATCTGCAAAAGTGAAGTACCAGGAAATGTCAATTAAGGACCAAGAAATGCAATAAACATTCAACTTACATATGTGGACAGATTTTAAAAATGTGACATTATGAAACATTTTGCAAGGAAGAAACTCAGTTAGGTTTACAAATAATATTAGCAAACAAGACCTGCTATAGTCTGAGCCTCCCTATTTCTCTTCCCCTCCCCACAGACTCAGATTTTCTATAACCCAGCACTCATCAGTGCTGAACACTGTCACATAAACTCCTCAAACCACAAAAGTGAACTGACAGAACTAACATTATCTATTGATATACTTCCATTTTGTGTGGCATTTGTCAGGGCTTGCCCTTGCTTTAGTGCCTTCCTGTTCCTAATGGGATGAGAGAAGCCTAAGGCAAATTTTTTAAACTCACACAATAAATAAGTAGAAGCAAAGAAGAGAAAGATATACTGGATTTTGGATGAGAAGAAACCGGGCACATAAGAAGCATCATGAAAAATTAAGCAACAAAAAATAAATCTTAATTAAGAAAGTTGATTTCTAAAAAAGAATAGATTCTTAATGGGAATTCTTAAAAGTGGAGCAGAAGGATAGAACTTTATCTTCCACATCCCTAACTCACATTCCAGTCCCCAGTCACTATGAACAGGGGAGAAACTTTATAACAGGCAAGGTGGAAAGAAACAATCTTGGAGAACGGAAAGGAGCTACTCAGAGCTCTTTGCCCCAAAAGCTTCATTTCTCCACTGGAGATAATGAAAAAGCAGGGTAAGACCTGAGATTCTGAAGTGGTTAGGGCAGATGTTAATAGATTAAAAAGATTTTAATCAGTAAGTATAATCTAGAATTACAAAAGAAAAGCATTAGGTGAGAGTGTGTAATTACTTCCATTTAAAAAGAAAAAACACCTCCAACTTTTCATAGCTGGGAAAAATCTTTACCAAATCTCTACTGTATACACAAAATTCAGACCTATTTACCACTGCTTTGTGCTATAAACAGTACCTCTTTTGAACATAAAATATAAAACAATTCAATTAGGAAAAAAAGAGGGTCATATCTGATAAAATTATGGATTTACCAAGCACTGTTAGGGATAAAAGGGATTGCTGCAGTCTCCAATTCATAAATAAACAGACTTTCTGAAGAACATGACGTTGATCAAGAATTTCTGCACAACAGTAGGTGACTGCAGAAGGGGAACAGCTATTGCTTAAAAAATTCACATGAGCAGCATCAAAACTGGTACAAGCAATGGAGCTGCACATATTGCTGTCATATATGTGATCATCCCTCACATCCCATCTAGAAGGCAGAGCTCTGGATCAAACTGAATTCCTACCTGTGAGCCAGCAAGTGCATAGGCGGTTTGGATCCCAGCTTCTGGGATTGTCAGTGCAATTCAAAGTCGAGAAGGGGTAGGGGGGAGAATGCAAATCCAGCATGTGACACAGCTGCATTAATTACTTCATCTGCAGTGCAGTTTGCACTGTTTTTATCCTGCAGCAGCCATGAAGCTTCAGTGCTCATTCCTCACCTTTGCTGCTAGTCTACACCCTTAGACTGAAAAGAAACCAAGTGTTAGTTTAGAGCTAGTGAGACTAGACGGGGATGGACTACTGAAGCTGAGCTTCTTCCAATGGCATTACAAACATCAAGTGAGCCTCTCATCCTGCCAATCCCCTTACACATTCACCCCCAGCTAAGTACTACAACAAAGCATGAAAAAGTTCTTGATTAACTGAATTGATGAACTTGATGAACTGAAGTCTGAACAATAAAGAGTAGGAGGCATTTTATTAGATCACTCTTTCAGCTCCTTCCCCCCATATAAGACCGAATTTCAAGTCTGTCTGGTAGTCCTGTTGGCACCATACTTAGACTAATACTTTGTCTCTGTTAAAACATGTCCTACTGTTCATATCCCAGTTGCAGTTAACCCTGTTTTGACTTCCAAACACTGAATCCTGTTGTAATCTCCTCTACTAAGTCACAAAACTCAATACTGTGGGCATGTAAACGCAGGGGGGAGCTAGGGGAAATAATTATGCATAGTGAGATACATTGGCAGTTATCATTTGTATCTTTTTATGGGACATGATAGTAAGATGACAATAGGTATCCTATGTCTCTTAGGCATTCATGATCTGCCTTCCTACACGTCAACTTACATCACCCTTTAAAATTTTTACATAGAAAATTAGATTTCACAGGTCATTGCACCTCCTAGCTAAAAAGTGGTAGGGATAGGAAGAAATGCTAAACAGAGCAACAACATGAATGATAACTTGTGACATAGTTGGCGTCTTTTGAAGAAAAATAACCCAATAGGAAGTGAGAGAACTCATGCACCTGTCAGAAAGTGCTCTGCGTTGCATACTACAGACTTGCATATTGCAGAGCATCTCCCATGTAACATTTTGCTTCCAGCCAACATAGCATAACTTGCATATGATTAAATGTTTACTTTTTATACTCTATAGATGTTTATAATCTATGCAAATATGTCAGAATGTATTAATTTCAAGAGATAACAGAAGAACTATGTTCTAATTTATGTCATTTCAGTGTTGTAAGGATGCTTATGCAAGGAAGCCAACTGCTTCAATAAAAAAACAAACAAAATTGCACATCTGTGTCATCTGCTTTCAAATGTTCTGGTCATGATAATCTATTTTTCCTTGTAGACACATAGACAGTGCTTACGAAGTACATTGAGAACCAAACTATAATTTAAGTTTGCAGGAAGAATGGAATTAGGGTAGTTGATGTTGCATGTGGAGCAGAATGATAATCAGAACTATTTCACTGTCAGAAAAATAAAATTAAGCTGCATTCCAGCATTTAAAAACTTCTGTACGTTCCTTAGGAAGCCAAAAGTATCAGGAAATCTTAACAACAGACACTGTTACTCAGTCCATTTTAATATGATAAACAGAACAGAAACATTCTATCTTTACCCACTTTGTTTATTCATTCAACTCACTTTTATTTAATTGAGGGCTCAGTATCGGTTTCTAATTCTACCACATTTTGAGACCTCTTCAAGTTCAGAGTGAAAGTGTCACACTAACAATTGCCCATCTGATTTGCTTTCTTTTACTGAACTGAGATTTTTGCTTTAATGTAGATAGCCATGGAGTACACAGTACAGTCTGCTGACCTTTTTTACTTTCTGCAGCCAAAGATTCTCCCATAGAATTAACAGTCTGTTGTGCTAGTAGGAATGAGCAGATGACTAAAATACAACTAAATTTGAGTAAGAACACAGTGTACATTTCCTGATCCAAGTGAAAAAGAAAGACAAAGCCAGGCTATAATTAAATATGTTCATAGTTCAATACATGTATCCACGCTAATTCTGATCAGGGCCAGAATTAAGTTACTGCTGTGCATACAAGTAATGTATACAAACCTACACGGACATCGAAAAACTTTTCTGGGGGGAGAAGAAACAGAAGAATGGAGAACAAGAGGATTCCAAGCTAGTAAAAAGTCTCAGGTAAAATGCTACTGGCTTTGGTTTTGAACGTTATTGAGTGTCCTCAGTTCACTGATATCTGAAGAACTTCATATACTAGAAACACTGTCCTGCAGGAGATGAAGAACAAATTACCATCTTTTTAAGCCCAGTGTTATTTTTCTTTCTTTCTTTTTTTTTATTATCTTGTTAAAGTAAGAAAGACAGACAGCTGGAGACAAGATAGTTCCATTTCTTCCTGTTACAAGGTTTGTGGATAGCAGATTATTAGAACAAGAATAGCTTAGACGAACTAAACATCTCATTGCCTTTATGTAATAGATCACAGGGAAAGAATGAAGAAATTTATCACTGAAATAGACAATCTGTATTTCCCAATCAAGCAAAGCAGACACTGTGTGCAGATGTGCAAATGTACCTAATCTGCACATTAAGACAGGATGGGGAAAATAAAACTAATTTAGCTGCCAAATGTAAGACATGCTACCTTTCTGTCTTCTCCCTCCCCCCAAAAAATGACAAAGAAATTTCTTGAAGATGGTCCTCCTCAGAAAAAGAATTATCTGCTTTAATAAGAACAGGATATATTGTCTCCCTTCTTACTCATTCACCGGAACCAGTTTAAATTATATATTAATTTAGGATTGTAGGTGAAAGGCGAGGCAGATTTCATTTAAGAAAATATTTGATATTGCTGAGATTTCTAGGAATAAAACATAATCACAAAGAGAAATCAAAAGTCTTTTTGTGATTGCTAATATACCAATAGGAAGTTAAAATAAAAAACAAAAACAAAAAACCCAGGCATATACACACACAGAAGCATTTCTAATACATTTTCTGACCTCCTGATAACACACCTGCAGCATGCCGCCTAGCACTGATGATCTTTTAAGTGGTAGGTTTTGAGAAGATAGCAAGCATGATACATTCTGAGATGAAGCTTCATTATCAGAACTCTAGACTCTAATACAGGGCAACAGAAACATCTTAGTTGTTTATTTTATGCTGTAAAAAATTTTAACATTTCCGTGTCCTAAATGGAGAAAATTTTTGGAATTTAGCAGCCCATTACATATCGCAAGGAGGAAGCCCAACAAAAAGGCTCTCAAACCCAGGAGCTCAGGTTGTTCTAGAAGGATTGCTCAGTTTACATTTCTTTAGGTTATTTTCACTGGACTCTTGTATATTAGGTAGTATTGTTATGAACCTGCAGTTCAGTTTCAGTATTCCTCTTCCTTTGTCTCTTTGAAGATCAGTCTCCCATAACAAGATATTAGGTGTGCATCAACCTACTACTTTCAGTTGCAGTCATACATATTACTGTCAAAACACAAATTATAGAGCAACTTCAATGTAACTATCAGAATTTGCATCCTCTAACCCTGCCATTATGAACTAGAGGAAAACTGACTGTGATTTATTTTTTTTATTAGAATTACCATCCTAACTTCTGTACTTAAAGCAATGTAGAGCTAAAGCCTGAACTGTAAGAAAAACTCTTTGCTCCAAACCACCACACATACAACAAGCTGTCCTGTTGGTATATTCAATAAGATATTATTTTATTGGTTAAATTTTAATATACTAATTTAGGTTTGGAGGTGAAAGCCAAGACAGATTATTTCATATGCTAATATTAGATTCTTGTAAGAAAAGCTTTACATAAGACTCTATATTGGTCTTAAATATAAAACATAAAAATAAGCCTAAAACATAACATTTCTCTCCCTTCTATTTCCCCTGTATATACATTATATCATCATCCAAAGCAGTTTACTTTACGCAAAGGTTTTATTGTAACAAATCTAATTAATGAGGTTGTATAACATAACAGCAATATAGAATATAATAAACAGCATTAAAGGACATAGCATATATTCAAAGATAATATAGCACAGAATTGTAGAATCTGCATCAACTCTACAAGGACATTTGCGTGCTCATTGTATTATTTCCAGGGAACTAGGTACTGAATATTGAGCAAATACGTTTCCAGAAAAGCATCTGAAACTATGCATCAGTAAACAAATCCCAAAGTTCATTCTCTTCAGAAATTCAGTCATAAGCATATGACTACAGGCTTTAACCTCTTCATTTAATATTAAATGTTAATACTAAATTGGACTATAAAAAGAGGTAATATTAGAAAAATTATTTCTACAGACTGTTGGTAGCAGACAAATGTCATTGCCTTACTAAAATAAAGCGTAAAATAAACATAATATTAGGTTCAAAGTATGATAGGAAAGTTTAAGATAACGGAATATGTCCTTTTTGAAGAAAACTGAAAAGAAAAGGGATGCTACTAGATTTTGAAAATAATGGCAAATTTAAGAGTGTACGTGTATTATTATTACTTAATGTATAACAAGAAGCTAGGCTAACAACCTCCTACGACAGAGCAGGAAAAGAAACAGACTGGTTCATCCTGATATTACTTTTCTTTTTCTAATGAAATTCCTTTGTCTGTACTAAAAGAAAGCAATTATTTCTGAATTCATTACCACCAACACATGGCCTGTTATCAGAAGTGGACATGTTTTAGACCAGCATAATGGGGTGAGACAGCTCTACAGAACTTGTTCAGTGATTCTGAAAAGTAGCAACACTTCATCAAGATTTTGAATCATAAACTTTACATAAGGAATGGCAAATTACAGGTATGATCAATAAATCATGCAGAAGGGGAGCTGAAATTTAGTTATGGGTAATTTGCCCTCCCCAGGGAAGGAGATAAGAAATGCTCTCTACTTAGGAGGTCACTTATTAGGCTGACAGAACACAGATAAATATTCTTTTTGACTTTACAGCGAAAAAGATCAGAGTAAAAACAAAAGCCTTTGAAAATAATGTTTAAGAAATTTTGTTAAAAAATTAGAGCAAATATAGCTAAATCAGCATGGAGCAATGTTAAATTAATCTAAACTAGTGAAAACATCAGCACTGCCACAAGAAAGCAAGTGGAAGAGGAAGCAAAGAAAGCCTTAACATTAACACAGGGACAGAGAAGTACTTAAAAAAAAAGGTCTAAGGTAGTAACTTATTTAGATATGTATAATTTAAAGGGACCTGGAGGTAACTGTCACACAGCTGTTGATATGGATTGAAAGCAATAAATCAACAATCTGAGGAAGGAACAAAAGCACACAATAAGGTTGAGATACAAATTAGGTAATGTCATATACCCCCTCTGTTAATTTCTTGATTTTTGGCTACTTCTGCACTCAGTTTTAAAAAGACTGAATAAATCTAATCAGAAACCTTTTTTACTTCCCAAAACAGCCAAGATAGTAATATAAAATTAATAAAAAATCCATACTATCATAAATTACTTCATTTTCTAAATTCTTTTTTTCTAAACAACACAATTTTGTATGTCAGGAACATGTCACATTTTGATTCTACAAAGAAACAATAAGAGAGTGAACATTCTTCATGCTGCTGCTGCTGTTTCCATTTATAAATAGACCCATAGGATTTGCTTAAAGCATACCTAAAACGTAATGAGATGGCAGGAGTAAGGTTTGTGCAAGAGGCAAACTCTACTACTCCGTATTGCCACACTGTTTTAAAAATAAGCTCTAAAGAGAAAAGCTTTATTTTATTAATAGTGATACTTAATTTATAACAGAAACAAAAGGAGGAGAATAGGGAAACATTCACATGCAGAGTACTATTGTAATGTGTTAATAAATTCAGAGCCTTGAAAACTAACTGGTTACAAAGCAACAGCAGAAAACTACTGATCCACAAAGGAATTATTTTGCTAATTATTTTTTTACTATTTTTGTTTTGTAATGTTTTAAGTTGTGCCTTTGTGTATCAGTGTGATTTCCTTACAATGTGCTTGCTCCTTTTAGCGTCCTCCCACTTCAGGCCTTTCACATAATCATTCTGCTTCAAGGCATACCAACCAAATGATTTATTTTGTACCAAGAATTACTACTGATGGATCTTTTGTAAAATCTCTCTTTTACATAAGTCTTACATAGCCTTTTAGAACAATAAACATTTTTATGAAGAACTTCAAAGTTCAAACTTTTATCATTTTAAGCAGATGAAAAAATGTAACACAACCATTTGGGAAAATGTTCAGATTTATTTTCCTTCCCACTATGTATCATCATAAACAATAAAAGAAAGTTACATGACTATCCTGAATTTTACTCATATAGTTGCTAAGATACTAGCTGGATTTTATTATTACACATAATTTTATATGAAATTCTTTCAACAGAATATTTGTATCATAACAGATTTATTCAAGACTGACTAAATTTCTTTTATTCATATGCGGCTTAGCATTCCCATTCAATTTACACACAAAAAACAAATCAGTAATTATTTCATGAATAAGCAATGTCAAAGTGCATTCTAAATTTGATGGTTATTTGACTTCTCTAAACTTTTCTCTTGTAGGGTTATCAAGCACTGCCATACCACAGGATCCCCTTTACACTGAGTTTCTAATGAAAAAAATCGTATTTCAAATCACGTTATACAGTTCATTATCAGTGGCAAACTCCATTTGCTGCTTCAAAACAGATGTCTTGTTTTAGTTGTAGGCTTTACATTTTTATTTTCAGTACTTGAGAACAAATGATGTCATTTTCCGTTCTGTCACCTTTAACTAAACTATCTTGCAACAACCCTTTTTTACCTAAATGGCCAATTTACAACTTATTTTATTACATCCTCCTCCTACTTTACCACATTTTGGCACAATAAGCTTTTAACTGCACTTCAAATTTTTACTGAGAGAAGCTTTAGAAAGGCTGAAGCTTTCCTCTTCAGTAAAAAGTCCTTTGACTTCAAACAATTATGAATCTACCCAATTCCTTGGCAATGTCTTTCCATCTCACTGATGTTGTATTATCATCGAGTGTACCCATAGAAACTTCTTTCCTGTCAAGGTTAGCCTTACGTCAACATGTAGATCTTGCTAGGAGACGAGTGAGTCCACTACAAGCAGAAATGTTATCCCTGTGTATATTTTTATGTATTTAAATTAATCTGTTAATTTAGATTTTTTTTTCTTTTTTGCTATTGTAGAACATCCTTTAGCATCTAAAATACAGATAATTTGGTTGGGTTTGAAAATGGGAGGTAGGTTATTAACTACTAATTTTGAAAAAAAACCAAATTCTTGAAATATTTTTGGATACATTTTTTAACATTAGCATGTTACCTCTTCACAACTGAAGATCTTGTGACTTCAGTTCCCCATGTTAGTCTAGAAAAAAATTATCTACTACAGATGCCATTTCATGATTTTGTCGGTCTGTCTTCTGGTCTAATTTGACGGCCATATCCAGCCCTCCACAAGCTCATATTATGTTTTGTAAGTTAGATGAGCATTTCAAATACTATGCTCCTGAACTGACTGTTATTCTAAGCCTAAGTCTGTACTTCCAAAGCTTTTTTAAGAAGCATATTGCGTCTCCTGAGCTCTATACTCTAACTGGACTAGTACCATTGTTTCTGTGACAACTGTATTCATACATATTACGAGAAGTAACTATATACTCTTGATATAGAATTCTGTCTCTGGGGAAAGGGAAGACTTGCTGAAGACTTGTTCATTAGTGATGAGCCAGATTAAGCTTGTTTGTTTCTTTTTAATTGGTTACATTTCTTGTGAATATGATTACAAGCACACAAATTCAGTAAAACAAATTCTGAAGATACTACTCCCCAAAGTTAGTTCTACTTTACATGCAACCACATTTCCCTATTGAGGTTGGTCACAGAATAAGTGACCTACAATACAAGCCAGGTTACACATTAGAAAAGACCAACTTTCTTCGGAAATACATCCACTCAGAAGAAAGATGACACAGAGTGCAAAGTTATAGGTATTTGCATAACTCTGCCTAGAGGAGATGATGAGCCAGCATAATGTATGGTGCTCTTTCCATGACCTCTCTTACATGCAGTTCAGCATCAGTTCTGAGAAGCCCAGGAGGCCAAAAAATGCATATATTCTCAGCCAATTATATTCTGTTGACCAGTCTGTATGCAATAAAAAATAACATAGGGCACTCCAGAGACCTACATTTTATACCAGTTCTGTATTTTTCAGCATCAAAGCAATGAAGCAAAATTATAGTTTTTAAATGTCCCCCAATATAGGCAATGACTAGATGAGAATCAAGGTTACTTTTCCAAAAATTTGCAAAGGGATGGCAGCTGCTAGCTACTCTGGGCTAATTATTGGCACAGTGAGGAGTATTTAACTGAAGCCAGTGACAGTGAGAGTTGAGGCACAGGGTTCGCTGGATGTTTGGATAATAAGTCTGGTGGCTCTTAATAGTACACATTAACCTTAACCTCTTTGAGGAATCAAAGGCAGTTAGGGATACCTTTAAGGATCTGAGTTTTTTTGTTTTTTTTTTAAGTCAGGAAACTAAAAGAGATACTGCAGAGGCCCCAAAGAATGAGGGCAATCTGTCCCACTAGGACACAAAGTCGCCCTGCTGATGTGTGCCCATCAGACTGCTGTTATGTGGAGCAGCAATGATTGCATGAGCCTGCTAACTAGGTTAATCACCCAGCCTCTCAAGTGATTTAACCTATACCTGTTTTCCAATTTATATTTGGAAGCTGACAATGAATGGGGTATGAACTACCTATTGTGTTAAAAGCATCTTTAACAGTATCATAGAATATATTTAACACTCTCCTTGAAATTATTCAGAATTACACAGCTATTAAAATGCATGAGATTACCACTTAATAGCATCCTGCACTTTTGCAACTTAGATTAGCAAGACAGTCTTCATAAACATAATCACTGAGCTCCTAATGAAATTTTTTATTAATTTCCAGAAGTGACACTTTTATAATTAGGAGTGTCACACTAAAGCTGTATCCTACCAACCTAAAATGTTTAGAAAGTAGGCACACTCATTTGAAAGTGCTGAAGTACACATTAACCCTCATTTAGAGGGGCACTAATACTATATTTTTCCTTAGGATGATTTTTCCCTTCATATTAAAACAAGTGTCCTTGTCTGTATGTGCTAGACAACCACTATAACTGTGATGTAACAAAGACTGTAAAAAACATATACGGTTTATAAACCTAAGAACATTATATTCCTTCAGTCAACTAATTACATTAAGTATCGTTATAATAGGTGAACATCTCTAGACCATTAAGCTCTAAAACACCAGACAAGATTCACATGATAAGATCATCTGTGAACTAGTTCACTAGTATATTAATGAGGAATTTATATTCCATATGAAGGAATGTCAAGACTCATTTTATTTGAGAAGTATTTTGTTTTAAAATCATAATATGAATGTATTTGATTTCAAGCAAGAGAACAATGTTTTCCTTACTCAGGACTAATTAAATTGAAGCAAAACCTTCTGATTTCTTCCTATTTTGCCTTTAAAAGCATGGAATTACAAAGACCAAAACATATCACACCATATTTCCTCTTTTTTTTTTTTTTTCTTAAGCTATGAGCAGAGGCAATCAATTCTACCACTGAATAATGCTAAGTAAAGCTGGCAACAACACATCTGACCAGGAAGTATTTTTCAATAAGAAAGCTTGCACAAGACATAACTGTAGCTGAAGGCAAGATAACCACCATTAGTCATTTTAATAATGTAGAGGAGGAATGTACAGATAGGAATTTTTATATCTTCATGAAATACCAATCTGTTTTATGTCTCATAAAAAGGAGCACACATGTGACATATCCTCCTAAAGCAATCATTACCAAAGGTGAAATGTGAATGGCTAGCCAGATTCCTAGCTACACTTCTCCCTGAAACCATCATATTTAATAAAGCAAAAAAAATCAGTGAAATAGATGATGATAAAAGAACATATTCATACTGATTCCAGTGCTTTAAAGTAAAAGTTTATCAGTGAACTATTTTTAAAATGTCACTTCTAATAAATGGCTTTTACCTTCTGAACTATAGTTTGGGTGGTTATTTTCTGCTTTCCTTAATAAGAAAAAATGAAGATGAACCCCCAAACCTCCTTTTCATTTCAGCTGCAATGTTTTATTCTTGCTGAAGGTGTGGTTTTTTCCTTTTTAAATAGGCAATTTCATAGCAAAAGATTACTTCTAAATAAAAAGTATAAACATTCCATTAAGAAGTTGTGCAAAAATATTTCAATGTCTGTAAAAAAAATTCTTCAAGATTTTCTAATATAAGATTTTTACTTTACAAAAATAATATCCCAGACATTACATGCTTTGAAAAATAGGTAATTAGGTCTGGATGTCAAAAAGAATTTTTAGTGAACAATTTGTTTGTTTGGAAAATGCAAATGAACCTCTGCTCCCAATACAGTAATGAAATTTTCCCAATAAACTATTTTTTCCAAGATGAATTTATAGAAAATGGTTCCAAAATATTTTTCTAAAATTGTGGACATAAAGACTGAAAATACCTAGAAATGTTTCTCCTTCACGGAAAATCCAAACTGCAATGATTTAAAAATAATGTTTTAGATAATAACGATTATTTTAATGAATGATTATGCAATCACATTCATTTTGAAAAATCTCTTTTGACAAAAATCAGTGAAAAACTTTGTGCAGTAGCTAGCAATTGATTTTTAATAGAAATTCGCAGTTAATTGGACAAGAAGAGCCCCACTGGTGACAGCATATCCTGGACAGAACACATGCAGCCATCAGCATTTTATCCATGTCCCATGTAAACCTACTCTCACTAGTGATTAAAACTGCTTCCAGCAAATCTGTGTATTATGAGCACTAGAACTGATATCAAAAGGAACAAGCTGTAGAACATTTTTTGGAAAAAAAAACATAGGAGAAAAGAATCTATATCTTCAATAACAGTCTTAAAAAATACCAACACTAATTTGCACTACTATAAATTAAAAGTAGGATACTGAAGGATACTAAAGGTACAACATGATCAAATTATGCAACTTATACTACTACATTACAAAATGTGCACTCTGTCAGAAAAAAGAATATATTGCTTATCTTTGGCATTTGGAGCATCATCCTTTCCAAACCAGAGGATCTGTCATAAGTCATTTAAAATCTTGTTAATGTACAACCTGCCATGTCAGTATTCTAATAATATCTACTGTGACTTTGACTTGTGTCACAGTTCTTCATACATAGCACACTATATAAAACATACTCATATAAAATAAAATACCTCACTTTTGGAGGACAATGTAAAACAGTCATGAGTCACTACTGACTCATGGAAAAAGAGGAGGTAGGCAGGTGATGTTCTTTGAGAAAATGACAACAGAACAATTTTGCAAGGACATTGTACAATGTGCTCTTGCAGTTCTCGAAAGTAGAGAGAGTCATTAAAAGAACCCAAACAGTATTTTGCATTCACTAGTTCTGTATCTTATTATTTTCCCTCCTCACTTGCAGAAAACACATGAACTGATAAGTCCACTAAATTTAACTTGCTATTGGGCTTGGTCACATTCTGTTTTCAGATTTTTATGTGCACTTAGATGAGTAGCTTGTAGTTATGTAGTTATATCACTTTATATACTCTTTTTTACTTCCTTGTTTGCATGCAGATAAGCACATTCATGTGCAAGATCTGCATGTTTACAAATATTTAGATACTTTTGTTGTCATTAAAAAATGAGCTAGCGAGACTTTTTTTCATATCATTTAAGTTTTTGTGGACGTGAGGATATCAGCTACTGAAAACAGAGCAAGAAAAGCAGGGGTTAAAAAATCATCATTATTAAGAAGTCAATCAGTATCAGCATAAACAATAGTAAGATGGCAAAGGAGGAAGAGTGAAACAGGAGTTAGTCTATTAAATTGAAACTGAGGCATATAAATTTAAGACTTTTGTTCACCCTCCAGAAAAATATTCAGCCCTCTGAGTGTTGTAAGAGTGGTTCCATTTATAACCTTGCGGTAAGAATCCTCCACTGAACATATATTCATATTTAACAAACTCAGTGAGTAGACAAGAATGGGCATAATTCATACCAGGCAGCAAAAGAAAATGCACTGTCTGAAAACTTCATAATGTTTTCAGCAAGATAATCAGTGCTATGCTATGACATATGAACTTAAAAAAATACAATAGTAAGTCATTCTGTGGCAATCTAATGCTTTAATTAGCAGAATGGAGTACTTCTATCTCCACATAAGGAAATTTGCAACTGACCCCCTCCCATCCCAGACAAGTAAATATGCAATTTCTTTGAACTGTAAAATACAAAATTTTAGTAGTTAGATTGTGGAAAATCTTGAGATCTGGTAAGATCTATTTTTATAAGATTATCAAAGAAATCAATTGATTTCCATACTAGGAAAAAAAAAAACAAATATTAAGTAACATGCAGCTCTTTAGTTTGGAAAAGATGAGTATGAAAGAACATGACAGAGATGAAACAGAACTGCAAGTGGCATGAAAAGAGAGATTGTTCATTATCTGATCCAAAACAAGAATAGAGGACATCGGCTGTAGGTTGAAATTAGCACGTGACAAATTTGAAAAAAACAAAGTAGGTGGAAGTCCATGCTATGGATATTAAAATTTTACATGGGTTCAAAAGTGACTGGACCAGTTACAGAATACAAACACATTACTTCTATCTTAGGAGTAGCAAATAAGCTGAAGCTGAAAAACTTGCCCTCAGCTGCAACTTGTAGAAGCCTGAGAAAGCTTTCTGGAGATATCACACTACCACGCTTGCCCTCTTGTTACACTTCTTATTAGGCCTTTGCTGCTGACCATTGCTGGAGAAAGGACACTGGGTGAGACAGAACTTAAGTCTCACCTGGCATGATCATTCCTATGTTCTTACATTCTAGATATATCAAAGCATTTTTACTCAGCTGAGAAAGTGCAAGTGCTTCATCTAGATCAGAGAAAATGTTTACAAGCTTGCAAACTTTGCAAAGGGCTGCAAAGGAAGGGAAACATGGGAGTACATCTTGTCTTCCAGCAGCTTCTGTTCATGCTAAAGTGCTGGAACAATACTACATTTCTCTGGGAGCAGCTGGTGTGTATACACACTAGAAAGGAGCATTACAGGGTTACAAACTTGGCAGCATTTGCTTGTATGTTATGCCTGAGGACATTCTCCCATCTCTAGAAAAACAATACAAAGAATTGTAAAGTTAAACCATTTCTTGCTGTATAAGCCTAGAAAACTTCTGCTTTACATCCAGCTCAGTGCCATATGATTTCACGTAAAGTACTTTTTTGATTTGTTTAAATAACTAATGAGAAACAAGAATTTTATTCTCATCTAGATGGCATCTTTAAAATATATCTAAAAACATTTGCAAGTGTAAACTCTTTCTTTCTTAACCTATGAACAGAAGAAAGTTGGAAGACAAAGGAGGAGGGATCATGGCAAAGGACTCAGAAATGCAGCACTGGGTTAGACAAGCAGCATTTCAGATGTTTCATTTTTCTTTTTCTGCTAGCATTCTTTTAGGAGAGATCTACTTTCTATTTTATTTTATTCTGTCCAAAACAAAAATGATTCTTATCGCCTTTCTTTCTATAATTTCTGAAAATATAAATAATGACCAGCAATGAAAAAATCTTTTTTTATATCTTCTAAGACAGATCAAAACATTGGTTTTTTAATTACTATAAATTGTTATTGATCTTCTTGTAATCCTAGCTATCATAGCTCTATAATGAGAAAGTAAGAAGCAAAATTATCACAGATGCATTCAAATAAAAAAAACCCCGTCAATGTATGGTTCAGATGCAAGCACAATTAGATTACAGAGATGAAGATTTTTAACCAGTTGAAATAGTGAAATTAGAAATACATATGGCAAAGGTGCACATTTTAGAAAGTTATTTGAGATCTTGTGTAACCTTTTTTTTGGAAGCCAGATGATTATCAACTTTCAGACTTAAATGTAGGTTTCCACATAATCTTCACTAATCCTATTAAAGTATGCAGAAGTTTCTGTCTGGAAGGAAATAAAACCAACATCTGCCCATGCACTGTACTATTTCTGAAGACTTAATCTGAGAATATATAAATGCACAGATATGTTCAGTTTTGTGAAAAACTGTGTTTCTTCCTGAAAGCATTTTTGAACAATTTACTAATTTCAGTAAATCATACGTCCTCCATTCCCTCCCCCTGCCTCCCATGCAGATGTTGAGTCTCTGTAGGGAACCTACAAAATATTTCAGATATTATCAGTTTGTTCACATTAATAGCATGCAGGGAGCACTGTGGCCAGATATGGCAATAATTCACCCAGAAAATGGATCAGTGGGACTACACAAAAAAAATACACATTTTCTTCCTAATAAAGGAGACAGTTAAATTCAGATTTTGACTCAGAGCCTAAGTAGATGGAAAGTAAAATGACCCACAGAATTAGTTAAATATTCAATAAAAAATGAGAATGAATAAATGTAATAGCTCAGTTGACTTATTCTCCACATGTACAGTGTTAGAATTTTTAAGGGATGTTCAAATGTTTTTCAGCTGACAAAGTTTTTGTTTGTTTACAGCAGATACAAACAGCAAGTCAAATAATGTATCTGGATTTCATAAGAATGTCTACAAATTAATGAACAATAAGAAACTATCTTAAAAAAACTTTTTTTTGTTGAAATGCTTCTCATATTGGGATTTTACTGCTAATGACAAATTAATTTAATAGGGACAATTATATCTATGTAGTGTTCATTATTTGAGAAGTATTGTCCTTTAGGCTTTTTTGACCAAAGATGCACACCAATGTGCTTATGCTCTAATTATATGAAATAGTATTTATCTTTTACCTTTCAGAAATGAAGTGCTGGAAATCTAAATTTGTTCAGCATGTCTCAGAGTGCTGGGTATTCATTGTTTCCATTGGTAATGCAGGATTTGATATTATTAAGCAAAGGAAGTACAATATACAAACTTAGTGTATAACTTCCAAATTCCATCTCCAAAACACATTTCTCCAGATGGCACTTTTATTTACTAGTGCCAAAGAAAGAGTAATTTTTTTTGTGAGATCAGAAAATTTACTTTCTAAATGTAGTATTTGTCTCAGTGTTCAATGCCTATAGAGAATTTGTCATTATAACAGCAAAAAAATACAAAAACCATAATTTACACTGCAAAGACTCAAATACCCTCATGAACTTTATTTTGATAACAGAATGATACAGAACAAATAATCACATTTTCCCAATGAGGAAAGCAAAAAATGAACGGTCACAAATGGTCTTGCTCTACCAAAATGTCATCTAGAAGCTCCATCACATTTCTTTCCCAGCTCACTACGATATTCGTCTAAAACACTGCCCAAAGAACTCCAGAAATAACAGTATATATTTCAAGGAGCACTGCACTTTCATGCATAAATCCCAGCTTCTGGATAATCCATAAAATGCAAAGGTCTGGGGGGGCTGAATATTCAGGCATAAAAACAGGCACTGAAAGAATCGTAAGACAGGAAGAGGGGGATAAATTTCTCCTTAAAAAAATGCAGGGTTGCTTTTTTGTGTGTGTACTTGTTTCAACATGTAATGCAATTATTTGATAATGGCTGTAACTGCAATGCCAAACAGCTAGTGCAGAAATTTTGAGAACAGATACACAGACACTCTGTCCCTTTGCTCAGCTTGCTCCTTAAATACTCGCTCTTTAAGGACTAGGTCTAATGCTGACTGAAGTAAACAGAAAAAAATTCCTACTGACTTCCATGAACTGTGACCCAGGCCTCAACTTCCTATGCAGATTTTCTTTCACTCTACCTTTTAAGTTCCACCACTCTGATGCAGAAGCATGGTTTTATCTACACACTCATTACCTTTTCATTATTATTCCTTCCCTTTATTTATCATTGTAATTGTAAGTCCCAGTTGTTTCATGATTTCTCCTTATTTGCACTAGTATGCTGGCTCCTTAACTCCTAGATGAGTATTATATTGTGATCATCTTTCAAATTCCTTCTCAATGTTCCCTTTGGCTTAGAACATCACAAAACATTATCCTATATGGGAGAAAACAAATCTGCAATTTGGGGTAAAGACTTAGACGTAATGAACCAATGAGAATGTACTGTCAATGCAAGTAAAAACCACACTGAAAGAGTAAGATATACTCAGCAAATGAGGATTTGGAGCAGATTCTTGACTAGACTGTAAAAATTTTACATTGTATAAACCAAAGTTACTGCTTTACCTGGCCCTTAAATTCTACCAACAGAAATTCAGGCTCTTGGGGACCACAAGAAAGATAAACATTCAACAATAGAAGCAAACTGCTGTTCTTCAAAGTCAACAGCGAAATTTCACAGATCTCAATGAGAGCGATGAAAGTTATTGTGCACTTTGGAAAAAATCATGTCCCTAAATCCCTTTGATGTTTTTAAGCAAACATTTCTTAATATAGAAAGACAGGCTGAAAGAGACACTTTAAAGATGATTCTTAAATATTCTCAATTTTCTTTGTTTTTCATGGAGAAATTATTAATGCAGCAATATGTATTTTCAAGAAGATACATTTTAGTCTTGAGTTTTTGTCTTGATGTGCTATTCTTCTTGGATGATGTCTGAGACCATACCACCCATTTTCAAGGATATGAGCAAAGAACATTCCAAGAGAGTTAAGCCTTATAAAATCGCTTTCTTTTTTTCCCCATTTTTCCTCACCATGACTATAGTTGTTATGAAAATTATAGTGTCTTCGATTTTCAAGGCAACAGCCTCATTTGTAAGCACTCGGATAACCAGCTCTGCTCTATTCTGTTGACCAGGATAGTTTATTTTTATCTCATATTCAGTCATGCGTCTTTAGGAGCATTGAGATAATGAGCCATCAATAGTTAATGTAGCAGTTGATGTGCCTGGTTCAAGCTAAAATAATTGATAGCAATGTTTATGAAGCAGAATTAGAGTGAAATGAGAGTACACAATCTTGTTAGCTTCAGGCATTCACCACGTGCTCCTCCTCCTCTAAATTTTTTTGTTTCTATCTTTTTTCTTGCATCCCAGCTTTTTCTGCTGGACTGTCAAGTTGGTCTTTTTCATTCATCAAGTATTTTTTGTACGTAAAAGTTTTCTGTTTTTAAGAGAAACTCTCCTGTTTATAAATATTTGCAATATGCTATTGAATATACAAAACTTCACAGGTACAAGGAAATAAACTCATACTTGAAAAGAATTTAAGTAATCACATATATGATTGCTCTCTGTTGGGAATATGCTGGCAGTTTCAATAGAAGACAGTCTGACTAATGGGAAGCCAACTAAAGCATTGTCCTACTTATGCCAGTGCTACAGCTAGTCTTGTGCTCTGACAGGTAATGTTAGCTAGGAGTCAACAAAATTGGTATTTAATACCATGCAAACAACTTCTATTCGCTGTTATGTAACAAAAGAAAATTCATGGATACATGTTCTGCAAGTAACTGAGGAAGTTAATACCTAAACCTTTTCTGAGAGTTCCTAGGGTAGGACACATAATTAACATTCCAGCACTGTGTTCCACTTAATAATGCCAAGTTTCCTATGAGTTCCAGATGTTATGTCTCTCCTTTGTACATTTTAATTCTGTAACAAAATGTACTTACCTTTATATTTACTCTATTAGAATTAATTTCATGGTTATGTTTAATATAGGATCCTTTGCATACATATCAGTATACCTCCTTTAATATTCATAATTTGAGATAAATAGTTGAGATAACTAGCAAAAAATAAATCATTCCAATTTGGTTATGCAAATATTTACATCCACATTTAGAAATCTAAACCAACTTTGGGAGTGACAAAGACCTGCTACTTGCACTGACTTCAATGTAAATGTGTAAATGCTCAGAACACCTGAAAACAAAGACATTTTTGTTAAGCAGCCCAAAGAATTGTTCTCCAAAGTCAGTGGAAATCTCCTAGAGATACCAACAGGCCCCGGTTTAAGCACTAAATTTCACATATAACCACTGACTGCACTAGAGTGCCACACTAGACTTCTGAGTTAGAGAGCTTGGGACTTCATCCTCAGGTATATGGGATATGAGATCCATTTCACTTTTTGGAATTCTTTTCAAATTATTTTGTGGAAATGTGAGGAAAACGGTCTTATCTTGCAAAGTAAAGAAAACTAACTCTGAAGGAGAAGATCTTATAAAAGTTCTTCTTACAAGAGGAGTTTAGCGCTTTAACAAAAGTACTGACTCAAATACGAATACTGATTCAAATACATAGTATACCATTGGTACTCTACTGTATCTTCTTCGGCATAGCCAGAAAGAATAAAATGGGGCAAAAAAGCCATCATTCCATGTTCATCGCAAGAACATGAGCGGAGAACACTATTACGGTGCAACCTATTATTTCCATCCAAGGGACAAATTCCTGAAATTCCTTAGCAAGTGTCCAATCCTAAATGAAAAAAACTCATTTTCAATTATTTAAAAATGAGCTTATTTTTTCTGATGTGCATTTGTATGTATGTATGTATATATATATATATATATATGTCTCTATATATGCACGAACATTTAGACATAGAAGACAGAACAAACGAGAGCGAAACCTTGGAATAAGGCCCTATTAACTAACTGTTGTCTTCCTATACCTTTCCTATCCCTGGCAATAAAACATCCATTGTTCATCAGTATTGGAAGAAATTGCAAGCCTATAAACAAACTTCCCTAAACACAATCCTATTAAAGCTTAATATTGATCAAATTACATAAGCTGGTTCAATAAAACAAGGTCATTACATTTCCTTCTTTGGATTTTCCCTTCTATCTTCCCTCCAGTAAGCATTTTCAAATAAGTGGTATCTTATTAGATGAAATAAAACCTTAATGATTATCAGTATATTCCTATTACTGATTTTATTACTGAGTTAATGTAACTAACAATTAATTAGAGTTTAGCTGAAACCTGAAGGGTACTAGGAGATATTTAAAGATGTTTTTTAGCACTGTAGACCCACACCCCAAAGAATTCTACTATCTAAATCCAGAAAGAGAAGATTTTCAAATAGTGCTAATGATAATATTTACTACAGGAAAAAAATATTAATGATTTCAGTTACATGCAGAAAACTCCTAGCAATGTCTTCAAGAATTCATGCTTAATTAGAACCAGGTGTTTGATCTCCACTACAGAGATTCACTCTAATCACAATACACAGAAGGTTCTTGGAAATAAAATATTAAATAGAAGTAGAATAAGAAACTGGAATAGTTTCCTTTCCATGTTTCTTATCAAGACAAAAAAAGTGTAACTTTAATTCTTTAGTACTTAATGTCTTTCTGTCTGTTGTAGAGAATCCTGGTGAAAATACTTTAAATAATATTCTAAAGAAGCTATTATAGAAACAAAGTCAATTGTAACTGAAATTATTAATATTTACTTCCTATAATAAATACTGTCATCAGCACTATTTGAAAATCTTCTCTTTCTGGATTTAATGTTAGAAGGTCTATCATAAACTTGTAGATTTTTGTTAAATACCACATCATGTCAAAAGGTGCATGTTTTGTTTGCTCATTACCTTGAATGGAGTTATTCATTCTTGCTGTAAAAATTCTCAGAACAGGATGTTGTCTCAGAACCAGATTAATGTGTGTTTCGATAATAACCGCATACAAGGACTGGATGGTTAGCCCTGCTTTACAGAGGGGTTTGGACCACTTGAGTTCCAGAGGCCCCTTCCAATATAAATTATTCTATGATCACTACCAATGAATAGCATATTTAGACTGCTGTAGCTTTAAAAGGTCAAATTTAAATTCATTTAAATTAACCATCCAACCTAGTCATTAAAACTCTTTCTATAGTCAAGAAAGGAAGATTAATATTTCCAGGTTCACCTTACCTATCTTACACGATGAACTGCCCTTTCTAAGAGGTCTATTTTTCTCATTTTCTTATAGAGAGATTCTGTATGATTAAGACTGAATGCTTAAGATTTAGACAGCTTTCTTAGTTGAGATGAATCCTACTACAAAGATATATTTTAGGGCCAGATTTTGATCCTCAAAACATCAAAAAAGATTTACATTCATGTTAAAAAAAAAGTTCTACTAAAATAAATGCTCAGTGAGATCAGAATTTAGACTTCTTTACAAAAATCCAGCATCTGCCCAGTAAAGGACATTAAAATACACATGAAAGAAAGATTCTGTAAATCAATCATTTAATTAGAACTGTATATTCTACGTGTCCTTTATGACAACAAAAACTATGTATCATCATATTTTATTTACTTGAAAACATCAGCATATCTACAGCAACATCAATGATGGTATGACATTCATATCACCTATGAATTTTCTCCAAAAATTGATTTTTTATTTGAAGACTGAGATAAATTAGTGCATTACCTTAAATATCAAGGTACTAGTCAATGAATGCATGCCAAGCACCGTCAAATGGACTAATTTTCATCTACTAAGTTTGCTTTCAAATTGTGATTATCACAGGCTTTTCAGCCTTGTAACAACATATCTCTAAGTTCTGTTGGACTCAGAAGTGTAAATTCTTTAGCAACATTTCAAATAAAAAATTCTGATTTCACAAAATGAGCACAAAACTTTCACAAAATTTGTTTCAATTGCATTTTTTAATATTAAGTAAAAAAGTGTTTAGATTTTAATATTTTATTTTGATTCAAAGGACTTTAAGGAATTTAATATTTTCTTTAAAATAATGCAATCATTCAAAAAGAAAACCAAAATATTTCATTTAAAAACATAATTTGGGACTGATTTTCTCAGAATCATGCACAATATAATTCTTTTATTAGTCCAGATTCAAGATGAAAGTAAGCTTCTCATCAGAGTGAAAATTTCTTACGCATTCACATCTGCCTTTTAGTAATGACCCCAAGGATGTCTTGCTAAATACCCAGTGCAGGGCAGGAGAAAGACACCAACTTTGACAATTATCAGAGAGATTGTCCTGACTTCGACAATCATCAGGATCCATTTTGGTGTCTTTGAGAATAATCTGAAAGCTGTTTTATCTTGTGCAGCCACAGGCCTGTGCCACAGTGTTACACTGTTTCTAGTAATATAATATTAGGTTAATTTCTTAATAAATCTCTGAGCAAGTATATTACTAACGTACAAAATACATTTGTCTGACTAGAGAGTGGATAAACTAGGAATGCCTTAATATAAACATTACATCACTCAGCATCTTCCATACCTCAGAACTTATTTTTGCAAGATTAAAAGAAAAGAAACAATAAAACAACCACAAAACAAGCCTAATTTGACTTAGAGAAGACTATGATGTGTTTCAACCCAAACAGAAATATTCTTGAAAAAGTTGTAAATAAATGAACTTTTTCCTCTTTCTACCACTCAAAACAGGAGTGAAAGTTTCTCTTTACTAACCTTTTTTGTGTGATAAAGCACTTTTTTAATGCTACACACAAAGAACTTTTTAATTTTACTCCAATAAAATAAAAATAGATTGTTAAATATTTAGATCTACTGCTTCTCCATTATAGCAGAGTCATTGTATTTAGCTTTTTTTTTTTTTTTGACAGATTCAAGCATCATTACATAAATACAATAAATTCTTGTTGTAAGAAAACATACAATGCAGATTCAAATACACTTTCCTTGGAGGCTTTTGCTGTCAACAGGCAGCTTTGGGAAGACCTTGAAGAGTAAGAAAGACTACTTGTCAGCTAGATTCTGAGTATTAGAAGACCTGTTTACACATGGAACACTTCTGAACTCAACCCTACTACCATGTAATTCTAATAGTTTTAGTAAGACTATTCAAACCGTGTTTTATTTTAACACTATGAATGATCCCACAAAAAGTGGAATCTCTCCACAGTAAAGTCTGGAATAGAAGTCAGGAAAGGGTTTGCTGGGTCAAGTCCAGAAGTTAACCAAGGGTACTATGTTACATAATGTCTTTCACAGCAGTATCATCTTTAAAACAATTTGGGGTTCTGCCACCATTTTTGTCTGAGAAAGACTGATTCCCAATATCATTCCTTGATAATTCAAAACCTTCTTCTGAAGAGTGATATACATTTATTCATAGCTACCTTATACTTATTTGTTCCTCCATCAACACTATTCTTAGCTTAAATTTTTTTTCACCTTTACCTAGTCTCTCCATCTTCCTTCCTTTCCAAGAAAATTTACAAAAACACTCATATTCCCTCTCAACTCTGTTTTCTCCATAAGTAAGGCAACTTCAATTAGTCTTTTCATGTAGAAGATGCTATTTCCTCTTTTTTCTAGCAGCATTTTTCTGAATCTGTTCCAACTTGAGGTCTGCCATCAATCACTGCTGAGCCAAATCCCAGACAATAAGGTTCAAACCATCCTTTATTCAACTGCATTAACACTTACCAATTTCTAATGGGAATTTTTTGTGCAATACATCTCAGAATCATATCTACCTTTTTTATATACACCTCTCATTGGTTACTTACAGTCATTCTACAGCATATATTTTCCCTCTCTGCTACGGCTAACTAAAAGGCCAGGGCAGAAATTCTTGTTTTAGCTGCCAGGTATAGGACCCTCAACTTTGCACCATAAAATTTTCATCCCATCTCTAGTACTCTTGCTCTTCTGTGATATCATACTCATTCCCTTATTTTACGATACAAGTCAATTTTGTGTTATATACAATTTCCACTAACATACTCCTACTTTTTGTGCTCAAATTATTAACAAAAATGGATTCCAAAACTTATTCTCAGTTAACAATTTTATTAGCCTCCTTCCATCCCGTCAATATCTCCTGTCAGTGCAAATTTTTCCTGTTTCTTTTTTATTGCTTAGCCTTACTAATTACCCTTCTTCTTCTTACTCACTTCACATCTACTAATAGTTCAAGCGTGGCCACTTCAAAAGATAGCTAGTTTAGGGATACTATAGTTCCCTAGTATAACAGTCCCAGCATCAAAGAGTGATGTTGAGTTACTCTATTATAAAGCAAGCTTTGGTAAATCCTTGTCACATTTTTAACTTAACTTTTTGACTTATAATTAATTTTTCCTCCAAAACAATATTTGAAGTCCCCTCTATTATTACATCTAGTCTAACTCATCTGTAATTGCCTGGCTCACTTTTTCCTTTCTTCCTTAAACATAGCTGCTCTGTCAAACATAGATGTTCATAAAGTTATGACTGCTATTCTGATACATTCAAAAAAATGATTTCAAGTTCAAAATAGCAACATAACAGGATAACTATATTTCTGTAACTCACGAATTTGAAAGAAGTAGCTAACATACTACACACCATCCTGTTGTAGGATAGATCAATATAGAAACTTAGAGTCATCTTCAATCATACTTTGCATTTTGGCTACAGCATTAACAGCTATAGCTGTAATGGCATTAACTATTATTCAAAGCTTCATATTAATTATTTCCAATCAGACAAGATTTTTCAACGCTTCATTCCCCTAGTTTTTTTATGTAGGTGTTTTGATCCAGATCCTACTACTGAAAAGTGCAGTAATTTTTCCAGATCGTATTTTAAGCTGTGTCTTAAGATAGTAAACAAAAATAGTGACCTAATAAAACTGCTTCAGAACATGATTGTGTCAATACACACTTTCTGGATGCATCTAGATGTAAATGCACTACAGAAATACTATGAAATAACTGAATTTTGAAAACCTCTCTAGAAATCAAGGGCTAAAAGAAGTATGATAAAGGAAGATTCATTAGATCTCACATTATAACTAAATAAGAGTCATCTCATGGAGTATTTATGCATTTTCTCCTTAAATATAGTGAACACAGAATTCTTCCTTTCCACAATAAGACTACTGGGTAGCAATTTGTCATAGGGCTATGCCAAGCAACTAGCAATGCAAACTTGCCATTCACAAAAACTTAAACAAAATGATAAAAGCATAATGTAGAATTCTCAACTCCAAAAAGAAAGATAAAGAGTATGGCAGAGTCATAAAAGTTATTTTCTTGGAAGGCTGTATTACCAAAATGTTATACTAATAGGCCAGTGTTCGATACTTGTAAAAACAGTTTTCTACAGAACCAAGATAGTTACATGAAAATTTAGAGTATCTATCTGATGGGAAAAAAGTCTTGTACTGCTTTAAAGTGTAAGCAGTATGTCATACTGTTTCTTATAGAGGAAACCTATATCTCTACTTACATACTTGGTAGAGTACCACATAAAATACACGTTCTTAATGCTACATGGTAGTGAAAGTGTTCACCTGACAAATCTGAGTTGTAGCGGCTGCAAGGCTATAACTCACAACACAAGCATTTACTACAGCTACTAAAGATTAAAATCATATCACGCTCCAGATCCTTAGAATTTCTGTTTCTTTTAGACTCTGTATCACCTTTCTGCTGAATATTATTTCCCTTAGCTAATCTCCTGGATTTCACCAGGTGCTTTGCTTATGTGAAGCAAGGAAAGATTTAGGCTTAGACACCTGCTACTGCTCAATAGGAACGCCTCATTATGGGCTGAGCACAGAATGCCTCTGGCTAAGCGGCATACTGAACGGGGGTTCACAGATGCAGAACCTCCTCTCTTCTTCAGATTTCTAGCAAGAAATCTTTGAATAAAGGATCTATGCCCTCTTTCCCTTACTCTTTTGCACTCTTCTGTGAAGAGTCACCAGTGGAAGAGAAGCTTAACTGCCCACAAATTAGCAAGAAAAAGAAAGATTTTACTGTGTAGCAGGATCATTGCTGCTTTTGTCTTTCTGTTTGACCCAAGCCAAGTGCAGCCCCTTTTACTTCCTGAAGCCAACATTTAAGGTACAGAATCTATTCTTTAAATGATTACACAATTTCTCTCTCTTTTTCACCCCTATCATATGATATTGCAAAGCCCTTCTGCAGTTTGTCCTCAAGCAACTGTTTCCTTTTCCTATTCCAGTAGCTGCTTTATTCCCTCCTCTGTCTTCAAGAACCTTCTCACTGATTCATCCCTACCACCTCCTCCTTCCAATCACACAGCTGAATCTCTCTTCTTCCTCTTTTCTCCAGCCACTGACTAATAGGTATACAAGTATGCCCAGGCTGTCAGGTAACAATCAAGTCTTCTATCATGTGACAGTTGGGAGATGCACAGAAAATCACACGGAGAAAAAAATGCTTTTTCACACACGCTATACTTCAAACCTCAGGCCAGATATGGAGACTGAACTAAGGTGTTTCTTTGTCTTTAAATTCTAGTATATTGAAAAATAATATTATATTGAAATGTAATATTGAAAGAGAATATAATATTGAAAAATAATATAATATTATTGTTTTAACTGAAATATGGTAATGCATATTTTACTTCCTAAAAAAGGTCAAGGTAATTGTATATATTTATATATTTATTTAAAAAATAGAAGAAAAATATTAATTTTCTTTTTTCTTGATTTTCTTTTTGTGTGTAATACCTTATTTAGCCTACACAAACTAGTTTTATTTATTGTAATGCTAGTTAGAAACTCTTATCTGGGATAGACTCTGAACTTCCTCATACTTTTTTCTTCACTCCCACCATTAGATCTTTAATTTAAATGATCCCTAACCTGTTGTGAATATTAGAGCAACAGCCAAAAGAACCAGTAGCTACAGGCCTTCATCTTGCTCTCCTTGAAGTCAATGACAATACTCCTAGTCATAACTTTGAAGAGAACACAGGTCGTAAGGAAGCCAAACCAGGTACTCTTAAATCTATAGGAGTTTTGCAGTAGACCTCAGTGGGAGCAGAATTTGGGCCTCAAGGAATAGATATTGATTAAAGTTAGAGTCAGTGACATTAACTAGAAAATTGGTGAACCTAAAAAAGAATCTTTATAAGCTACATACCTGAGGCAGCGCTGAGTTAAGCTGTCGCTGGAGGGAGTCTCTGTCATAGATGACATCCTGTAGGCGTTGCTGTGCAAGTGACAGGCTTTCCTGTGTCTCCCGAAGAGTGTCAAGGAGACGGTCCCTTTCATCCAGCATGTTCACCATCAGCTGCTCAAAGTGAGAATCAGAGTCCGAGCCGCTACTTTGGGACCCCCGTTGACTCATCGGGGTGTCCTCGTTTATCGTTGGCATCACTTCACACATCATTTCTTTAAAAAAACAAAAATCAAGGAAAAACTTCAGTAGAAAAACATTTAAGGGGATTTATAAGAGAAATTAACTCTGTCACATGGACACAGTTGGGAGATTATTGCATCGTTCCCCCCCTCTCAACTTTGTGCTTTCAATGTTAATCAGATGGTCGATAGGCAGGGATTAAATACAGTGACTAATTCCACACAGCAAAGATTCTGAATGTGCTTGCTAACCGAGAGAAGAGGAACTGGAGGGAGATACAAGATAACAAAATATTTCAAATTATTAATAGTTTTGTACAAATAATACTCCTTTAAAATAACAAAAAAGACTTTCTCTGCAATTGTCGTTTCCTTTATTGTTGATTTTCTCCTCTCTCTTATTTAATGTCATTGTTGAATTGTTTGTATTGATGACAATGACTGCCATCAATTGCTAGATTTTGCCCTGCTCTAGGCATTGCTACGGTACAGCTCGGGCTAACCATTGATCCAGTATCACGCTGCCTTAACAATGCCAGGTTAATCTATTTTTCAGTCTAGTTATTTCCACCCTCAGGGGAAATTATTCTCCAGTGAGCTTGTTCAGTAAGAGGTCAAGAACTAGAAACTCTCTTCTAATTACCATCCCTGTGATATCTTGTGCAAATTGAATTACTAAGGACAGAATCACTGTTGTTTGTTTCCTAAAAACAGTCCTGAGTACAGCAAATAATATTGCCTGGTCCCATTCTTCAATTAAAAAGCTTCTTATTTGAACCTCAAAACGTCAGTTTGTGCTTGCATGTCAGCTTATGCTATAAGATATTGGGTTCATCAGATGAAAAAGAAGAACAAAGCATGAAAGTAAAGCTATAACAGGCCTCAAAGCTCAGATTTTAAAAAAATCAAAAAAATTATGTTTATAAATTATTGAAGAAATGATATGATACTATAGAAATAGAAGGATGAAATCACTTGAAGAATCAGAACTTGTTTTTCTAGTATGGCCAAACAAGTATATACATATTTTAGTTTTAATTTCTGGAAATTCTCTTATTTTAGCAACTATTGGAAGCCTTTTATCTCAGCAAGTGGAATCAAAGCGTTTTCAGTTCATCTACTGAAGTTAGAATATTTTAATTAGGAGTTTGCTGTGGACCTTATACAAATGAGTTTTGTCTACAATACATATGATTAACGCACTTCTATTTTAAGTATGCCATCATATAAGAGTATCACCATTTCACAGTCCCAATACTATGCTGGATTAGCTCTACATATTCCTAAATCTGGTGTACTTTCCTAAGTAGGAAAATGGAATTTTTAAAAGTGGAATTTATGAAAAATGGAAGATCTGGCTGTTACAGAACTTAACCTAAAGACATACAGCAAATAACAACAAGGGTTAAGATATCTGTGCTTACTTCATTAAAACTAACTACCCCCTTCCCCATCTCTGTCGCAAGCAGGTAATATCAATTGCTTGCTGCTAAGATTTACTGGGAAAATGACCTAGCTTTGCTAAGATTAGCTGGCCTTGACCATATTCTAAATGCTCATGCAGAATCTGGTATTCTTAGTTTTCAATTCTTCAGCAGATGTGAATAACTAGCAAACTTGGTACCAACCACATTAATATTTCAGTGTGAATTATCAGCTACTACTGTGTAGCTTTCACAGATAATAGTTTCACTACTGAGGTCTCCAGCAGATCTTGATCCTGATTTTAAAATGTCTGGATTGGAGGCAAGGTAAAGGTTGTTTACAGCTATTGTCAACCTTGGCAATTAATTAGGTGCAAGAAGAGCAGATAGTAGCTTAAAGTGATAGGTGCTGAGGCGCCTCACATCTCCAATATATTTGGATCAGGTAAATTTACTCAGGATTATCTGACCCAATGCCACGTATCTCCATTACACGAGGTTCAAAATTTTCTATCCCCAATAGCTTTGCATCTTAAACTACAGGGTCCACTAGGAAGCACTACAATGTCCTTTCATCTCTCTATTGAGATGCTGTTAATACATCAGTGCCTCCATAACCAGTTTTCAAACTTAATGTTTGAAAAAATTTGCACCATTTCCAACTGATCTTTATGGTACCTACCACTTCCTCTTCTGAGTATGGACAATGTGTAGTGTGAGGCACCATAGATGAGTACTGCCAGACTAAACTCTGCAACTGCACTGCCAGAAGGACAGCTTGAATAAACCAGAACCTACCCTCCTACATTTTGTTTTCCCTGGAGAGGCAGAAAACCTTTCAGGGAATTCTTGCTAATGCAACTGCTTTGTCCACTATCCACCCTGATCTTTTCATACCTTAACTGGTATGCAGCAGGTGGTCAGAGACCAAGATCGGCATGTCCAGTCCCCGAGCAAAGACCAAAAACAACCATTCACATTGTCACTGAAACTTTCCTGCCTCAAGATGGCTCATTAGCATCCTATGGAGCACCTCCTGCCCCAGAGGACTCTCATGGGTGAACCTTCCATCATTCAAGAAATTACTTCCCATCTCCTGCAGATCAGGTTTAGGGTCTGAATGGCAGGGCATGCCGTGAGTGCTGTGAAGTTAAACCACTATCACTGAGTGAAAACATGGATCCACAATAAAACCTGGGGATTATCACAATGGGACCATTAGTTTCCAAAGACCCACACATGAAGAAGGTGCATAACTGAGCAAGGCCATGAAGCTGAACAAAAAGAACTCTTCCAGCAAATCAGTAATGCGTCAGTACAACCAAACAACAGCAACAAACTTTTATTTGGTAGGGGACTAAAACATACTGAATTTGCTAACCTGGGCCGGCTACAACAGACGCAGACACAATGCCTAGGAACATGGAGATGACTTGATGGTCATGGAATTCTCTGAAGCCTACCACCAGAGCTTGGTTGTCCAGCACAACTTGGCTGGACAACAGGCTATATAAACAGAACAGAAAGAGACCACTGTGGTAACAGCAGTCCTTTGTTTTGTTTTCTGTATCCTGCACAGAATAGAGGCAAATTGAAATCTTCTTGCTTCAAGTGCACTGGCAAAGTGGATGAGGCTATTAAGATGGGTGGGTCATCCTGCCTGTTTTTGGTGTGAACGTGCTGTACACCATTCTTCTGCTCATTCAGACTAAGGAGCTGTTCTGGTTTGTTTGCAGTACGGTTTGCACTAAATAGTAAGGGGCTACCCCTCCCCTCACAACAAGTTACCTCATCTCTTACTGAGTAAGGCTATGGGAGACTGTGGACCTTATATTCTGTCAGAAATAAATGACACAGAAGCGACTTCTTTCCTCATTCCCAAGCCCATGTCGCACGACAGATCCCTTGCCTGAAGGCTGTCACTGGACCACAAAACTGCTTGCATCTTCTGAATGCTTGTGTCTGCACCAACCCCTGAACCTGAAGGGCTCATGCCATGCAGGATCTCCATAGAAGCAACATGTATGCCCATGGACAGGCTCTTCAGAAGACTAGTGGTGCAATTTAACATGCTTGCTGGTGTTGGGGGGAAGGAAACCTGTGTGTGGACAGCTGTTGCTACCTCAGCAGCTTGTAATCAAAATTAATAGAAAATCTCTTTCTGCAGTTAATTACAGCAATGTGAGAGAAAATATATACATGGTTGTGGGGCAGCAATGGGATCCACAGGTTGAATGTTCATGGCACTATGACCATGTCTTCTCCCTATAAGCTGCTGCAGTCAGGGAGGGGAGTGGACCATGTGGGTGTGCTTATTTTGAAAGCCTGGGAGGGCTGTGTTATCCTGACATGGCACAAGTAACCAACTTGGACTATGAGTAAGACAGCAGAGAAGGCAGGGAGTGGGTAGGCAGTTTCTGAGGTAGGCAGTTGCTATTTGGATGTTTTCTCCCACAGCTCATGGCCCCAGGAGAACTGCATTAAAAGGTACAGTGGCTCTTGCAGTCAGTTTGGTGATGTACATTGCTTTCCTTCAGTTCTGAGATCAATGCCATTATTCCACTGGAACCACACACATCCTCTCCCTTTCCCAACCTTCAGCTTAGAGACAAATATAGAAAAGCAGTATGCTACCCCAGGCTGCACCAAGACAGCTCACAGAGGGTGCCAAAAAGGGGTGCATTGATGGTTGCAGTGGTGGGGAACAGGGGGAAATGGAATCCTGGGCCATATGAAGACATGGCTTTTTCCTGGGAGCCAAGGATAGGGCCCTGGAACAACTCTGAAGGGAATCCTGCTTCTCAGAATGCTCCTGGTCATCAACCCACGAAACAGAAGCAAAATTTCAAACAACTGCAGGTTTATGGTGGGGCTCCCAAACATAGATTTCCTTCAGGTCTTCATGAAAGGCACACATTTGCCATGCTGCCCCTGATTTACTATGATTTGTGTCTTGCCTTTAGAAAAGCAGCCTTAAAAAAAAAAAAGAGAGAGAGAGAGAGAACAAAACCCCTCTTCACCTGGCCTTTATTACTCTTATACCTGGCAGCAGACGGGATGCTTTCAATCTCCTGAGGCTGCCACCATTTAATACTGTCCCCAAGAAATGCTGGCCTTCTTCCAGCACACATTCAAGAATAGAGCCATTTCCCCAGAACTATACTGCATCCTGTTGAATTTTCTGCGTGATAGAGGAAGGAGTCAAAATATCAACAGAATTTGAAGAATTTAAACAGAAAGAAAAAAGGAAAAAAAATAAAAGGGAGGTTCATGAAGAGGGGCTGCAACATAAGATAAGGCAGGTAAAGCAGAGAAAGGATTTTAAACCCACAGAAGTAAATAGAGGGGTAAGTGACAGCAAACAGAATGATCACAATTTAGTAGTAGAAGATTGGAAGCTGAGGGCAAATAGGAAGGCACATACGTACCTGGTTCTTTATACGGCAAGTGAACCACATCAGGGAGTCTTGCAGTTTCCAGAGCTTTCTGATAGAGAACATGTATTAGGCAACCCTTGGTTGACCACATGATGATGTGGTTCACACATGGGGTCAGGACATTAGGCTTTGGAGCAGGCTTCCAGTTTAATTATGACTGAAAAGAATTTAGTTTGCATACACCAAAAGCACATAGAGATCCAAACCAACACAATGCAGATGGAAACAACTGAGGGATTCACATCAAATCATAAAACTAAAATAGTACTGCTCTGTGAAATTAGCTCCAATTGCTAATGTGGTCATAGCCTGAGTGACCTTAATTATATTTTTAAATTTCTAATGGTGGGGAGGGGGACAACTTTTATTTTTCTTCTATGCAGCTTTTGAATTTAAAGCCTACTGTTGGTGATCAGAAAAAAATCAACCCCCCATCAATTTTCTTTTCTGGTTTCATAACATAATCAACTAAAATAATTCATAGACTGAAATCAGAAGGAATCACTGTAACTACGTACTCTTGACCTGCTAATCACAGACCAGCAGAGAACTCAGCAGGATTAACAATGGACCATCTTTAAAATCCCATTTTGTCCTCCCACTCTTACCGCTTCAAAGACTGTTTAGGCTCATTAGGACTTGATTTTCTAAAGCATAACTTTTGAATAGACTAAATATAGTCATAAACTGACATCTAGATATTCCATGTTTTCTAATTGGGTTTATCAAACAATGATTTGAGATGCTGCTCCCTTGCCATACAACGAACTGCCTATAACTATATAACCAGAGAGAGACCAAAAAGATCTAAGATCATGAAAAAAATTCACAGCTCCCTACTTTCCTGAATTTTTTTTATAGAACTTAATAGGTCGTTAGTTCCTCATTCAACTCTATGCACACACTGAAATTCAGACGCAAAAATATGTTCATCCAGTCTATGCAGATATTTTAATCTCTCCACTGGGTCTGCATGTACCAGCTGCTATGCTAAGATTTTTGTTATCCCAGAGTAATACTCTTTTTAATAATCAATACATTCATATCAACTACTACAAGGCAATTACAGTTACATATCTTTGATGAGTCCTATTACGGAAAAAGAATTCTGAGTTGATAGTAACAGCAAAAGAAGGATAAGCAAAGACAAACAACAGTGTATCTGAAGCATCAAAATCCCTTCTGTGAAGCTTGCAACAGAAAACTTGAACTGAATTGCCACAATTCTAAATTATAAACTAACTTCTGTGACAATTTTCAGTTAATACAATGAAATATAAGCAAAACTGGAGTGTATAAATATCTGCCTTGAACTTCAGAAATTTACAGTGACCGTTGAATCCTTTTTTTTTTCTCTCCTCTCCTCTAAACTAACCCTGAGCAACCCCATCTTATTTCAACATTGGCCCTGCTTTGAGCAAGGGACTGGCCCAGATGATCTCCACAAATGAATTATTCCATATTTCTGGAGAGAGCTTTAAGTTCAAAGAGCTTGCTCATTTATCACAGCAATTCTGAAATTTAACATACATTTAAATGAGGCTGGAGGGAAATTTGAAATAAATCAAAAAAAAAAAAACCCACCCCACACATTGTGGCTCAATTCATCTAACTCATAAAAAATACCTTGAGTTCTCTAGGATTGCCTGCCCTGTGGAGAAGTTGGGACTCTATATTCTTGGAATAATTGTACAAAAAGTAAAAAAAATTCTCTTTTAAAAATTAAAAATAAACCTTGATTAAAAGTATGGCCACATTTTCAGATAGTACTAGTTACATTAAATGTCTTAATTTCTGAGTGATGTTTTGGACACCTGTAAGTGGTTCTGCTTTTCAAAATATGCTGAACTATAGAAATCTGAAAACACAACCTTACTAGGATACAAAATGAATAATTACATTATAGGCATCCAAAATGTAAATAAAAATCACTGGTTATTTTTGCAAACACAAGCAATTATTCTTTGTCAGAAGACATACACAGAAAGAATAAACTTAAATTTTACACTGGATGCTAAAATGTAAGGTCTCAGAACATTTTAGCTTTTAAAGTTTGAAAAGTGTTTCTTATAAATGAATTTTTAATGTCCCTGCTTACTTTCCAGCTTTACTCATCATTCAAATATCTCAAACAAGATAGATTTGAAGAAAGATTTTAATGCTTTAGACTTTTTCACCCACCCAGTGAATTATAATAAAACAAATATTGAAACAAATATGTCTAGAGTTAAGATTAAAAAGCTGCTAAAGCCTAGCTCTGCAGGGGAATACATATGTGCTGAACAGCAGTAGTTTTACTTAAGTTGTATACACTTTTTCTAGAATTATAGGAGAAGAAACAGTAAATATAAATAAATATTTTTCCCCAAAATTCAATCACTGAAATTGTTCCTATTCAGGGTCATGATCTATTATCAAGTCAATGTTTACAACACACCTAAATGCTCTCAGTACATTTAGGAAGTTGCCCTAATTTTAAAGGGTACTTTATAAACCCATAGTAGGATTTCTTTTGTTGGAATTTTCTGACTATGCCATTAATGGGAAATGTGAACACATTGTATTCTCATCCAGAAAAACAAAAATCTTCCTAACACCATTCTTTCCCTCAAAAAAAAAAAAAAGCACATGCACAAAGAAAACCCCAAACCAAAGACTGCTTTCTTTTCTAAAGGAAGATACATGGTGTTGAATGCAATTTGTAACCAACTGGAAAAAGTCAGTTTTGCAGGTTCTGAGTAAATTCCCAATGAAGTCATTTAGTAAGGACTCCTATACTAAGATTCTGGTCACATGAGAGGAGGAAGAAAAGATGAAGAAGGAGCACTTCAGGCATTCAATTTTGTTTCCTAATTTGATACCTCAGATCATACCAAATTATATACCAGTGGTGCCCAACCATCCATCTAGGAACTCCATGCAGGTCTTTATGCTGGTAGGGGAGAACTGCAGGCTGTAGACCCCAGAAAACTGAGCCAGGAAAGAGTTGGGGGAGGAAGGGAAGGTGAGAGGGAATAGTTAGCAAAGATCTTTGTTAACCATTCTCTTTCTCAGGAGTAGGTGAGAAACAAGCCAGATAGTCATAGTACAGCAGACCACTACTAACTGCTAGCTATCTTGCTCTGCTAGGACATGACTGAAGAAATGCTCAGTTATATATGAGGGAGCACAGACTACCAAGAACACACATAGAGGGAGCTGTGGTTTGTTCCAGAGGGTGTGTAGGTGCTCCAAGTAGTGGATCAAATAACTCTGTTCCATATCTTCAAGACCACAGCAATCCGTGAAAACAGAATAAACCTTCAAGTACATTATGCTGTGCAATACTTCCTCCTACACAGACACAAACGCAAAGAAGAGGAAAGAGCAGAGGCTTAACAATGTGATAGATGCCTCATTAATACCTAAATATTGTATACCTATAAACTCAAAGTAAAAAAAAAAACAGAAATTTTGTGTTCCTTCCCCCCCAAAAAAGTTGACTTGCACTATAGTAATATAACTTAATGCTTGAACCATCTGAGGCAACAAGACTTTTGAAATGTGTTTTCTTCAAAAACAAAACCAAACCCCCTATTGATACTGAACTTAGTATGTCTACAGTTAAAAGTTTACCACTTTACCAGGATTCTAAACATGAGTATAACAATCTCTCAATGCAATATACATTTAGTTTAGGTCAGCAGCTGTTTACTGTTAATACACAAACGCTGTTGCTCACATTCATCAGGAGCCACACAGCAGGCATTACAACTCCCTTGCTCAGGAAACGCACACAGTACCCAAAACTCAAGCACTTCAACAGAAGCTGAACTTGTGTAGCACCTTCTAACTATTCCAAACCGTCTAAGAGGTTTTGAGGGAAAGGGGTATACTAACAAATTACTGCTTCTCTTAAAATCCATGAAGACAGGCACTCAGGCAAAATGAGTTCTTCAGAATTCTTCTAATTTGAAACAAATAAGACCATCTGTGTTTTTAACATTATGCATTTACTTTTAATAGTATTTCTAGACCTCAGGTGCTCAAGTATCATAGACATACACAATGACAGCTTGTGAAGCAAATCGTTAAAGATCTCTAAATACATTTTCTTCATTGTCCATTGTGTATCTGATACACCATTTATGGCAAAAATTATTTCAGGTTGATTGATTCCTATTTCAGTATTTTCTTCAAACATTTCCAAAAACTGCTTAAGTCCACGGAAACACTATCATGGACTTCAGTGGGTTTGGATCAGTCTCTTTGCAGATGGTTGGAAAAGTCACTAACATAGGCAAGCCACTAGCCTCCTATCATTTTATTACCTCCAAATTGGAACATATAAATCAAAAGTATCTTATATATTATGCTTAATTAATGAGCACACTGGATGTTATTTTACAGTGGCTACAATATTATGAGAAATCATGAACAGGTTTCCCCTCGAATCACAAAGCACTTAACTGGTAAAAAACAACCATTATTTAAAGTGATTTGTTCCTTGAGAGGGGGAAAATGTGGTTCGTTGTCACTGCATTAAAGGTTTTTCAGGTTATATGAAAAAATGTCAGAGCAAATATAGTGTTAGCTGCATTATGTCTCCATCAAGAATGAACTGAATATTAGCTCAATTAGGAATACTGAGGCTCAGTTTAGACATCCAGATGAAGTGAATGGACAAGAACTGCAACAAACAGCATAGAGTACATGCCCACCCTTGGTTAGAGTTATATAAGGCTTCTTTTCAGGAGCTGTTCCACTAAACTGATAGCAATTCTCTTTCTTTTATCTACTGATGCTGATAACCATGTACAGACCAGGTGTGAAAGTGCATCCTTAATATTGACTTTTTTTCTAAATTACTTTCAGAAAACAAACTACTTGAAATATCTGTTACATATATTCTGTAAAGGAGGGGGGAAAAGTTGTCATCTTTCTTCTCATTGGACCCCACCCTATTTGACATCTTCTGTTGTCTCGCTTGTCCAAGACTCTGGGAATTATTTATTTATTTTTGGCTCTGTAACAAACTGTACAGAATGCTATGACAAATATCTTCACTTTCTCATGTAGTCTGGGAATAATTTACCAGCTGGACTTACTTGGGCAGGTTGTGGGAGTGAGAAGGAGAAATAATATTTGGCTGTTGCCTGACAAAGGCTTTCAGACAAGCATTCATTTTGCTCACCTTGAAGGCTACCACCTTCTAGAAATGTGAATCTTAATTTTATTTCTTCACTTTTTTGTCCACTTTTGGTTTTAAAAGCTTGTTTTCTGTATATTCAGATGTTTGTTTTGCACACCAAGGTTGAGGAGTCATTTCAAGTTACTTATAATTTTTGCTGCAGGAAAAAGAAGTAGAAATCTTAACTACCATACATTCTAGCCTGTCCATAGTGACATCAGCTTGAAAACTCATTTCATTGGATCATTCTGGATATTTTGCATTTATAAGCTATTTTTCCCCCCAAATGTTATATAGATTTAGTGGCTGATAAAGCCAGTTCTTATTGCAATTACGTCTTTTCAAATGCTCTCAGCAAGATTGCTCTTAAGCAGCGCACTGTAATTTCATAAGGAAAATCCTTCCTATTGTCTGAGTTGCATTACATGCATATTTCTCCTCCTAGTTAACTCCTTACCTGCCAGAGTCTTCACTAAACTATGATATCACCTTTAACAGAAGCATCTTGCACTCTTTCCACACAGGAAGGGTGATGAACACAGTGCCTTAAAAAAAGGACTTATTCCAACCATTTATTCTATATGTCATCCCTTCAGCCTTGAAACTCCCTCAACCACACTAAAAAAGAAGTTGGCCTCATGTTTTTTACTCTGAAATTCCCCAACTCCCAACTCCTATTACAGAAATGCATTTAAATAATACCAGACATATGACAGCAAGCAGCAGATAGCAAGATTTTGCATTTGCACATCACCTCCCAAAGGGCGCAGAGACTAAGGAGGGAAGGTCTAACTCAAAAATAGAGGGTTCAGTACCTAGTGGCTTTTATTTCGGCGTCTGCTCTTTCACTTGATCAATAACAACCGCAGTCTCCACCGGCTTCGAGCAGGGACTCACACAGCCGAGTGCTCCTGGATCGTCTTCCTAGCAATGGTGACACAGGCGTTGCTCCGAGGAACCCCAAGCCCCTGCACCTGTCCTCCGGCAAGACTGGCTGCTTGACACCTCGGCATTTTCTTCCATCACTTCGTCAGCTGCCAAGAGGAGAAGCGTCCATGGGAAAAATGGCATATTACAAATTTTGCTTTGGGAAGCAGAGCTCGGCTCAGACCATTGTCGGGAGCAGGAGGGGGGGGAGCGGCTCTTAAAGCTCCAGCAGCCCCTTTCAAGCAGCAGCATCTTTACAGCTGGAAGAAAGCGATTACAGGGGGGAGGGGTCGGGGCGAAAGCATCTTTCTTTTATTTATCTTCTTTTGTTAACTGAATAATATCTGGCTTTTCTGGTTATTCAGTGCCTCCCAGGCTGATTATGCCTCTGTGCATGACTGAAGTCCACACACACGCACGACCGCATGACCAAAAGCAAACGCTGATTTCTGCTTTACAGAAAGAAACCCTCTGCCTGCAGCTCATCCCTGCCTGGCAGAGCCTGATCTCGGCGGAACAGCGCAGGAGCCGCGGCCCCGAGCCCCGGGAGTTGCGGCGGTAGGAGCCGGGAGAGTCACGGCCAGTCGCTGCACGCGCTCCGCGGCGCAGAGCGCGCGCCGACAGGCAGGTCCTGGGCGGCTCTGCTGCGCGGGGCGAGCTACGCCCGTGCTGCTCCCTCAGCCCTCCTCGACGGACCTGGCGCCGCTGTCAGGCGCTGTGCTACCCCCTACTCCTGCCTAACTACTAAGTGATGTCTGTGTTTAAAGTGGGATGACATCTCTCAACTACTATATCCTGTAATTTGAGGAGTTCAGGGAAACGCTATTTTATCTCATCTAATCGGATATATAGTGTAATAAAACGTATCATCTGCTGTAATTCGACCATGACAAAGCAGCGATAATATCTACTATAATCTGACTAGTCCAGGCACGTAATTAATATTTATGAATTTGGAAACGCTAGGAGTGAGCAAGCGTCCTCGCCGCAGGTCCGAAGCCCGGACGCGCGGCATCCCCGTGGGCCCGCTGCGGCCAAGGGCCAGGGCGGAGAGCGGGAGCGAAGGAGGGAGGCAGCGGGCGCGGCGGGGGCGGAGGGAGCGGCTACGGCGCTGCTGCTGCTGCTGCTCCGCGCTTTCCCAGTCGGCGGGGACTTCCCCTGGAAGCCGCTGCAGTGGTTTCCACCAGCCCTTAAATAAATTCTGAAGTAATCACGTCTGCTCCCCCTGCCTCACGCACGCGGCTCCCCAGATGCAGCTGCTGCTTCGCAGCTCGCAGGGCGCTAATTCCCTCACGCCCACTCCTTAACAAGAAAAAAAAAAAAACACACACACACACCGAAGGCGAGAGCCAGAGAGAACCGCGGAGACTAACCGGAGAGCGGGGCTCCCGCCTTTCCCCTCAGCGCGATCGCTTCGGTCGCTAACGGCCATTGGAAAGGGCGGGCGCGTGGCCGGCCGTTGGTGCCCCGAGGCTCGACTCGGCCGTTGGCGCCCCCCTCCCCGTCCCCGTCCCAACGGCTGCGGCGCGCGCAAGCCCAAGGTGGGAGGGGCCGGGGCGGAGGCTGAAGGCTGGCGGTCGCAGTCCGCTGAGCCGGTAGAGCGGCGGGGCTGGGGAAGGGGTTGTGGGGCCGCATCCCCCAAACGCCGCCTGGCATGGCGGTGTGTGCCTTCTGCCCTCGGCGGGAGAGCGACCCGAGAGGGGGTTTCCCTTCTCCCTGCTTCACGCACACAGGGTCGGCGGCACCCGCACCCTCGGCCCCTGTGTGTGACCTTTCCCAACTACTCCTGGGCCACACAGCCAGAGAAAGGGCCAGAAGGGGGACAAATAAGTACCAGAAAATGATGTGGAATCGGAGTTTTCAATGTGTTAATGTGAAATTAAGTTCATCCTAGTTTGGGGACTGAGGATGAACTTCATTCTTGCCAGAAATATTTCAGCATTTGTTTCCATTTTTTCCACATACAAAAAAATATGCTTGTTTTGCCCACGGTGGTTTGATTGTATTTCTCCAAAAAGTCTGAATTCATGTCATCCACTTCAGAAGGGTGGTGGGAGGGTAAGGGAGCCCCGCAGCCTGCACGGCCTGCTCAGGCGCTGTGGTGCTTGCTGCTGTGGCAGCCGAGCACCTTCACAGCAGGTTTGGCTTATTTTTGCTTGTTCCTGATGCTGTATTGTGGAAAATGTAAATGTACAGAGGATGTAAATGTATGGTAGAAAGCAAATACTTAAGAAGAGTTGCCAACATGGACATTTTAAAAATAAGTGCAAAGATAAGTGGCAAACACCACTCTAAAAGGCAGTGAATTAGCCAGGAAATACTGGTGTCATGCCAGAGTCGGTTTCAAGCACTTGGCCTCACAACACAATGTATGGGTTAAAAGGACCAAAGTAAAGTAATTCCTCACACCAGCTGTCCTACACTTCCAAGTAGCTTTTTGTCACTTTTCTTAGCCCTTCCAGATCCTTACACTGACTTAATTCATCTTCAGCATACAAACCATTTGACCACTTGCCTGACAATCACATTGCAGCTGAGAGCAAGATACATCATCCATCAGAGACTTATGCACATGGCTAACACAACCAATCTGAGCTTTGAGTTAGGTGAATAAGGAAAAACTAAGCAGCTCAGAAAGGACTCATTAGAGAGCTGCCTAGGCTGGCTAGTACGAAGTTCTTCAAAGGAGAGCATATCTGATTTTTTCCTTTCTCAGGGGTTAAAGCACATTACTCTGTGTGCTGTAAAGTATGTAGGTCAAATCAGGATTTGCAGCTTGGAATTCTCCAGAAGTCAGCACTATTATTTTTTAGAACAGAGTCTGTAGGCTTGGAAGTATCACTCTTTAAATTGTTGATAAAAATGAATGATGTCGATGACATCCTTATTTCTTGTTCACCTCTTTAAACAGTGGCTTAGTAATTAAAGCATTTGCCAAGCACGTGGGAGATTCCATCTCAATGTCCTTCACTCAAGGTGGTTGTTTTCACCACTTGCCTAGGAAAAGATTCCACCTCCTGCTCCAAGAACTGGAGTCAATTATTTGCAAAGCTCTATAACGGATAGCCCTCCTTCCTAGTCATTTGATTTATAAACATTTGTGGAATACTTTGGAAAGACTGTCAGCCTTTCAGCTCCTCATACCCTTCTGCTTTACCGTCTTTCAATCATTAAAGCAAAAAAAAAAAAACAGCACAGAAGGACTATTATCACTACTCATAGGATAGTCCTAATTGACCTGCTGCCCTTAGCTTCTCTGTTGCCAGCTTCACAGATGAGAAAGTGGCTTCAGTATCGTGTTGCACAATACTGAGGCTACTGTGTAGTGCAAAAGCTGCCAATTAGTACCTGTGCTTTGTGGTACCAACTTACACCTTTTATTCAAGCAAGTAGATTTTTGAGGTCAATGAAATGGAAGAAGAGCAACTCTAAAGAATTGAAAATGAAGAACTAAGGAAGAACCACAAAAACACAGATGGAACAAGTCCTTTGGGCTCTGTTGTAATAAGGGAATGTTCCCTACAGTAGGGGGCATCTGTTAGTAAAACTTAGTGCATGGAAAAATTTGATCAAAGACATAATGATATAATTTATGGAAACTTTACTAATGGAAGGTTCTGAATATACTATTTAGCTATGAACTCAATCTTTCCTTGAGTGGAATTTGAGCCATTAGATGTCCAAAACATGCTTTTGTTTATCTGAGCTCTGAGTGTGCAAACCAAATCTATTAAATTCCCCCAAAGCATCAACTATTTTGTCTCACTGTCAAATGGCATTATTTATCTAGTGTTTGAGCATGCGGAACTTACATGAGGCCAGTTAAATGGGTAAAGACATGTAGGAAGAGTAGAGTGAGACAGTACTCTGTATTATCATAGGAAGTTCTCCCAAAGCACCATTTGCTAGCTTGTTGAAAAAAACTTTAGTCTTAAGACAAAAGGAATATTTAAAAAACATGCCTGAAAGTTGGCTTCCACCCCTGTGTAAGAATAGCCATGGGTCTTTCTGGCAGGCTGTTGCTATGAGAAAGAGAAAGTTGAGGCTGATGAAGTCTTTTGCTATGAACAGGGTGAAAGAGGGAACTCACATCACAGTACTCTCAAGGCATAATTGATCGTGTAGGGAGGGGATGAAGCAACTTGGAAAAGTCTTTGCTTTCAAGTCATAACAGAGTAAACTGAGGAGCAGGTAAAGGGAAGCAAAGATAAATGATGTGGTTGGAAAAAAACAAGAAAGGAAAGTGACTCTGTAGCCTGTTTTGAATAATGTTGATGGTGCAGGACTTTATATTTTAAAGCCTGGCGACAGGGTCTTTACTACCACATGATGAAGATCTGATGAAGATGGAGAAAAGAGAGCCTGCCTTAGAAATGTTTCATAGGGGGAAAAAACAGATCAGGAAGATTTAGAGATAATATCCACTTCGTCAAGAAGTCATTAGAGACTAAAAAAGGAGTGCAAGAAAGAATAAAGTTCAGAGCTTGACTGAGACTGGAAAAAAGAAATATAATATTGTGTGCATAAATTACATTCCAGTGTAATTGGAATAACAATTCCAAATTGTACATTACAGTTACATTCATGCTTATTTCCCAGAGGTTCTCTGCATATTGTCACAGCTTTAAGGGCTTCTCTCTGTTTCCTCACTTTATATTTTTTACCTTTTTAAGCTATGGGTTTTCACCTGACATGACCTGATTGCTATGTTTTGCTAGAAGACTGTCAAAAAACTGTTTCTGTTATGCAAAAAATGTTCCATAAGTGGCCTCAAAAATCATCATGGTAACTTTTAAAATGTCCCTGTGCCAATGTCTGATGTGGGAGGGAGGAGTAATTTAGAACAGGTACATAGTTTTAGCTTAGCTATACATTGTTCAAAGCCAACTAAAGAACAATTAATTTGATAGCATGGCTAGCATCTTCCAGTACAGCTGAAAGTCTTTAGCTGGGAAAGGATAGCTTTTCTCTCTGCTTCAATTAGCTTAATCTGCTGAGCGGACACTAGTTCCAAACTAAGGAATGGTTGACTGGTGAATCTTCTGGTCTTACGACACTTCTTCAAGACGCTTTCTCTGGAGACAGGATTTAAGTGCTGATAAAGACCTTCGTGAAAAATCCGAGTTACTCACATACTCCTGCATAGAGAGCTGAAAACTAAAGAGGAACTTTTATGTGATCTGACAGGATATGATTGGGAATATTGTTCACCTAAGAGCAGTCATTCTACTCTTTTTCTAGACTGTCTAATGTTACTCAGTTGTAGTGTTGTTTGCAGCTAAAGTGGCATGAGATGCGAGTAAACAGTCTAATTCAGTCTGCTACAGAAATATTTACAGTAGAGCAGAAAATTTCACTCTACCATGGTTACCATAAGAAATGAAAGGTGACATTCAGCTATACTGAGAGGAGCTGGCTGTGCTATCACATTCTTGGGCTACATTTTAATTGTTTTTTAATTATCTTGAAAAGATGTATAGGTGCAAGCAACAAACCGCATGAAGGCAATAAAGAAAAATCTCCCACTCGTGGCATAATTTTTCCTTTTGTCTGTTTTGGATTTTTTGCAAATTGCTTTAAAGCATCATGTGTTGGTCTTTGCCAATGACAAAGATAAAAATCTGGCATGGTACAGACCTGAGTGGGTAACAGTGAAGTCTCAAGAAGTCAATAAAATTCAGGCACATGAGAGAATCGTGTCCTATGTACTTGCTCAGCTAAGGAGCTTCTTCCTTTTCAAACTTCGAGGTATAAAAATGGAAAGACTCAAAAAAAGCAACAGTCATCAAGAACCAGTGTATCATGATTTTTAAAATATTTTACACATTTTAAAATTTGTGGTCATAATGCATTTTTAAAAGCCATTCAATTCATAATCCACTTCATCATATAGTATGAGTTAATGAAGGAGGAACTGATTTACAAGCCAAGAACAAGGACCACAGACTAGATGTAGATCAGAGGCAAACAGCAAAGAATAACATTAGCAATACTGATGCTGACGAAAGATCCTATAATTAAGAAACAATCCATACCACATTGTCGGTAAGGGAGCCATCATAGCCTGCATCACAGCAAATGAACTAAATGACACTATTAGTCTGTCTTTTCACCCCAGGACGCTTGTTCCATCACAAGCCTAGAAAAGATAAGATGTTCAGGAACAATGAAGTGTCAAGGTGTTGAGGCCTCTCATAGGTGCTGAGGTCATATCTGGCTCCTTTATACACACAAACATCAAGCCTGTTTACACTAAACCTCCATACAGCATCATTCAAATTAAAATTTCCGTAAGGAGTTAGCCAGAAAACTCCATCCTAGCCTAGCATCAGCTTCAGCTACTTAGACTTTCATAACCTCTGTGCTTTGCTACAAGAGTGCCATTTGTCTGCATAAAAATCCTCTTATGGTCAGGAAAATGCATCTACTGCACAATAGTGCAGTATGGCTCTGCAGCCAGACAGATTACTCTGGGCAAGTCAAAAGACACGCTCTATTCCTCAGTCTGGATTTTAAGCTCCGGGATATAGAATTTTAAAACAAGTTCTGATTCTCAATATTTATCCAGAAATTCCATGGCTTTTTGGATGTCTGTAATCCAGATTAATGAAAGTTTTGAGTTTGACAGTTATGTTCCTGTGAGATAACAGACTGTTCTAATATTGGGAAAAAACTCATCTGCTCAGCAAAAATAATAAAATGAAGGACCTTCATAAAATCTTCTCAGCTTCTGGGCTGACTGTAGGATGCATTTCTTTGTCTTTGCTTTCTCTTACAAATGAATTGCAGTGCGTAAACAAAACAAAACAAAGACATGCAAGCAAACATGCTAAAGGGAAGCACTTCACTCTAGACCTTCTCCCTGTGATGAGATAAAGAAAAAAAAACACACAAGAGATGTTAGTTAAAACAGGTATTAGCGAAATTGCTTTACGAATTGCTCTGCAAGTATTTGGATACACTAGTGAATTAGATGTAAGAAACCACATGGGATCAATGCCTAACCAGGGATGCTAAACAGATTTTCACAAAAAATGATCAGTTTATCTTTTTACTCCAGCTTCAAGAACATTTCCCCACCTTTCGGCCATTCAGTTTCATCTGCAGCCAAAGCACGTTCATTCCCTCAGTGTGGCCACACACACAGTTGATTTGGCATTGGTGCATTTATGAAGCCAATAGATTAGGAGATTCCTGCACTGCTTCCTACTGTTGGCTGTTGTTCATTCATTCCTCCTGGGTGCAAAAAGTTCCAAACAATGCTGAGTTGTTTAGGGTGCTATGCTATGGCTGGGGAATCTCCAGCAAAGAAGTGGAAAATAACATTTTTTTAAAACCATTCTTTGAAATCAGTGGGCTTACAGTTGGGCTACAGAATGGTTTGGCTTACAGTGCAAAACTTAGTAATTCAATATGAAATCTCTCTCTGCAAAGATAATTTTTACGCTTCACTGTAAATGTGTACTGGCTCATTCTTATTGTTTTAAGGTTCTGCTCCTTTTTATTCCTGGTGCAAATTCTGTGTTGAAGGAATTACATTAAAGCAAAAGAAACAGTTGTTTTCTTGCTTTCTGGACAGTATAAATTCATTTTACTTAGTACATTGAGCCGATTATGAAATCAGGCCTTTTGAAAAAAACAAAACAAAACAAGAAAAAGAAACCAGGTTCTTTATTCACTATGGAGTCTAACAGCCAGATTAACAGCCAAGTACCTTGGAGAGCTTTCCAGTTTCCTTTCCAGAAAAAGGAGACTGACTGTGGGGATTACATCTATCCAAAGTGTTTTCTTAACGTAAATTTGAGAAAGACAAGCCAGTGTATGAACCATACATCTGTTTGTGTCACAAGCTTAGGCTCACAATCAACAATAAGAAAAACACTGGGAACTGTGGGACTACAAAAAGCCAAAACTAGTACCTTATTTTGGAAATTTGTATACTTACATGTATTTTCATGCACAGAACATTTGATTTACCTATTGAGTTTGTGGCGTGTGAAGTATACCTGACAAAGAATCTCAGGGAGTAATAAAATCAGTGAAAAATAAGAACAAAAAAGAATGAGAGACAGAAATTAAAGTAACTTGCGCACTACTGTTTTTGTTACCAGAAAAGCGTATTTCACAGTGTGGCCCAAACAGCATTAAATACATTGCAGCAGGATTGCTAGTTTTCAGATATCCCCTTATCAAACTCCACACCAACATAGGCCTTTAGGGTTGACCTTTTCTGCACACTTATACTCTTACATAAATAACCAGCCATTAAAGAACAGCCAACTAAGAGCACTTGTTGTGTAATTAAACATGAAGCAGTACAAGTTTAAATTTACATTAACATTAAAACTCAGTAATGTTCAGCCTACTCTTTGTTTTTTTATCTATATGTTAGATTGCTATGAATTGAATTAGAGAAGACAAAATGTAAGCTGATCCAGAGCACACTTGGTATGATATATTATTGTCAAATATGTTACTTTTGCTTATAATTTTTAGTGTTATTTAATACCCATTAAACGTAATGAAAAATTTAAAAACTAATAATTTCATTTCTTCAGTTATCTGAATAAAAAAATCATGTAGCAGAGTAATGGATTTAAATATTCAGTAGTGCGGAGAAATACATGTATTTGCAATATTTCTAAATTTTACCCGTAAAGTGAGTCATACTTTATGCTATATATGTGCATTGCTGTTTATTTTGTTACTTTCAAACTATTTTCAGTCATGGCAAGGATTTCTTAACATCTGTATGCATGACAAACTTCACACTTCTCCTACCATTAGTTAACAGAAGAAGGAAAGAAGAGGAAAGCAGAGGAGCAAAGATGAACAAAAAGTTATTGTTTGCAGAACTGAAGATCACAGCTGAGAATTCTCACATTTCACACACACACATACTCACATACAGACCTACAAACAGATCAGACAAAAAACAGTGTCAAAAAAGATCAAGCTTACAAAGTCTCAGTCCTGCGAGAATTCTCCAGAAAAGCATCAGATAAATTTATCAAAACCCTAAATATTATTGGGCATTTTTTCAACATTAATCACAGTATCTGAAAATGAGCAAATGCTGTTGTAAAAAGTGACTAATGGAAGTTATATTTTAAAATCAAATTTTTACATTCAATTATATTGTGTTCGTATTCTACTTCCACTGACCTCCTTTGTATACTGGAGAATTTTTTGCTCCTACTTCTTCAGAATTTTTTCTTTTTTTTTTTTTGAATATTTTTCCAGTTTGTTGCTGGAAACCTGAGGAAGATTTTTAACAGCTATTATTAGTTATTAATTATTTTTACTTTAAAGAAAAATCTTCCTTTTGCTTCCAAGTAATCCATTTCTAATTACCTTCATTTTTTGAGATAAAAGCAAGACAAATCTAGCACAAACAGATAACTATCATAAAAGATAAAAATCTTTCAGAAGATAGGAAAAAACTATCTGAAATTTGCAAAGGACAAAAATATGCAGTTTAAAGTAGAAAGGAAACTCTGCGTGAATAGGAAAGATTTCAAACACTTGACAGCAAAGTAGGAGCTGTATGTAATTAAGCAATGAGAACATCTTACTTAGCATTCTCATCAGAAAAAACAACCACTGCCATTCACAGGATGATTAATAAAATGAGTCAAATATTTTTTCTAATTAAATTGAAGCTGTGTTAAAAAAATGACTGCCATACTTCTCATCCTGCCAGGGAGAGAGGAGGAAAGACTATGACTACTACTAGCCTCAGAGCTCAGTGGTTAAAACACTGAAAAAGTGTGGGATGCTTTTGTTCAGTCCCCTGATTCAATGGTTTTTTATTGAACAGCCTCCCCCCAGAATGCCATATGGCCTGCTTGTTAAAATACTTTTCATGACTTGCATTGAAATTCTCATTCCAAGACAGTAGAGCAGGGAGATTGAAACCAGCCTTCTTGGTTTAAGGTGTTTTAACTACTCTGTTATTAGTAGCCACATAGAGGTTTTTTGTATCTCTACGGAGTGCAAAGGAAACCCTGTTTTCTTTCTCAGCAGCTCCTACTGGTTGGCATAGACAAACCATTTTTAGCTCCTTTTTTTGGATGAATCTCATCTGATGCAACAAGATAACTCATCACCTAATTCAGAGTTAGAGAGTCTTTTTTGCATGGGGGGGCATAAGAATTAGGTTAAGTTCAGAGCTTTCCTGCTATGGGTCTTCATTATGAGAGAAGCACAGGGAAAAAGAACTGATTTTACTGCCCCCTTGCAAGGAAAAGGTTAAAGATAAGACTAAAAATTTAATGATTAAAAAAATGATAACTATGAATTGAATTGGTAAAGGAAAACCTATACATGTGGAACACAAAAATCAATGGACTCTTAATGCTAGCTAATACTAAATCATATATTTACACTTAAACATGGAAAAAGTTTCTGTAGATCTTGAACTAACTGGGCATTTTGCCAATTTCCAGACAGTAAAATTTCCTAGCAACTGTCTATTCCCCCTGCATTGAAGATCTAACTAATAAACATCTGAACAGAACTGAACAAAAAAGCCCATTTACCTTCCCAACACTCAAGCAGACTTAGTTTAACTAAATAAATAAAGAATACTTTGTAGCTTTACTAGCTTTCTTGAGATGCGTTATTTAAATACAGACCTGCAACAGAGAAAGGAGTAGAGTACACATTGGTGTAAAGAACTGGAATGAAATTCTGGCTCTGCATAGGCATAGGTTTTCAATTCAATGGAGTTTGGATTTCATAGTGTTCAGGCATTCAGACAAATCATTCATTATGTCTGTTTAATTTTTTAATTACAGTTACAAAAACATTGGTGTTCCCTTTTCTTCATGAGACGAATAGCTTGATATGCTGACTCCCACATTAATTTCTGAGTGTAGAAAAATGATCATTGTTTTCCCAGTCCTTAGAGCGTTTTCACAAGTCATGAACCTAACTAGCGAGTTACTGGCATTGGTTCATAGCCGCTGTCAAGACCCTGAGGGCCTGACCTACCCCGGGCCTCCCCTGCCCAGCCCTGGCCCCGTCTCAGCCCAGCCCAGCCCAGGGTGGTCAGTCCCTGCCCCGCAATGCCACAGCAGTGCCAGCTCCAGCCCCGCCACGGCCCTGCCCCTGCCTGGCCACGGGCCCCCCGACCCCAACTCACCCCACCTTGGCCGAAGCCCCGACCCACGGCAGTGCCCAGTGCCTTCCCAGGGCTGCCCTCGGGGCAGGGGGACGGGCCCTGGCAGCCAGGCCCGGCCTTGCCCTGCCGGCAGCCCCGGTGACACGGACGCCCTTGCAGAAAGGGAGCCGCCAGCCTGGGCTGTCCCCGACAGCCCTTGTGTGCATTCCCCCTTACAAGCCATGTTCAGAGAATCTTTACTGTTTAATCATTTTTTTCTGAAGTACTATGCTGCATAAAATGTTAAACATATTATAATGTAAGAAATGAAATTTTATGGCAGCTCTCCTAAAGCACTCAACAGATTGTCTATATTTTAAACTCTACTTGTCTGCCAATTTGCCACACATTATTTTTACAAATAACTTCATACTGACTGTACACAAAGACTGAACGCTTTAAATAGTGAACCACATAAAAGAGGAACAAACTAAAGAATAAGAGACTGAAGTATATGTAGCTTTCATCCTTTTTTTTAAAGCACGGGTGCATTTAAGGTGAATGAGCTTTGTCTGGGAGGAATCTGTGCTCATACACTGTAGACAGTGAGGTGTTACCGACCACATGTCAGGCTGTGATCCTGTTGCTGATCCGTTCAGCCAGCTTCTAGTACTTCATTAGGACTAGGCTCTATGGCGTTGGCATGCAAGATACATTAATGCCTTTTCAGGAGCCCCTTGCAGGGCAAGCCAAGCATTAGCTTGGAGACATTTCTCTGCCTTTCACTTCTAGAGAGGCATCTTATCTTCCCCTGTCACTACTGCGTTCTCTGTTCCCATGCTGTTTCTAGGCCTCCGTTGTAACACTAACAAACTACTGAGTTAAAGGGACACGCATCCATGGTATAGATATTAGGAAAGCAGGATTAGGAAGCCTGTTGCCTCCAGCTCTCTCTAGCCTTCTCAAAAGTGACATGGAAGAAGGCACAGGGCTGTAAACTCTGCTCTCTCCATTCTGGCTATAGCTAAACGTGACATGTCTCAGAACTTTAGTTTCAGGTTTTCTGTACATACTGCTGCATTTGTTACATTTGGTTACATTTCAAGACTTCTTTTGCAGCATAATGGACCTGGAGAGTTTCATATTTTGTTTAAAAATAAATGTATTCTGATACAATCATATGACTCTGGGATTTGAAGTGTATATACTTAGGCATGTCAAACCTACAGTTTAGCTAGGACTTCTGAGTAGAGAGGAGGAAAGAGACAATAAGGACAACTAGAGTGATGCTTGTGAGAAAATGTGTTTCAATAGATGTCTTTTTTTTTTTTTCATTTTGCTTTGTCTTCCTTTGAACATGGATCTGTGCTTCTAAAGCTGGTAGGAAGCTAGGAGCAGTTAAGATTGGTAATAAGATCACTCATGGATATCTAATGGATGAAACAGTTCCAGGGGGTTTGAAGTTGCAATCTCAACTTGGGACAATTAGGGAAAAATATAAAAATAGTATGGGAAATAGTAAAAACTTTATCCTAACTTCTCCACACAAACAGTAAACTCCTTAGCAGCTAGTCCAGCCTAAACATAAATTATCTATGTATACTTAAACATCTTCTCCATAAAACAATTATTAAAATCAAGAGAGACACTATTGGCAATCAACTGGTGATTCTGAGACTCATGTAAGTCATTCGTTTGTCTCTACAGCCCAGATCTCTGCAGATGATAAATAGAAACACCTATGGCAGAATTTCTAAACACTTGTATTACCTTAGTAGAGTGTGCCATGACTTTCATATAAAGGAATAAAACTTTGTCACTAATTTAAGATCCTGATTCTAAATAAATATAAGGATTTTCAAAAACTGTCAACTCATTTGACCCATTATTTATATATATATATATATATATATATTTGTTAAGTTATATGTTAACGTAAGCTGTCATAAAAGCAGACAATAAAAAGATAGAATAGTATAATATATCTATGGTATCACTCCCAGTGTATCTTTTTCTTTATATTTGGAACTTCTTGCCATCTCAGTGCTTGAACTCAGTGCCGCCTTCTTTATTAATTTTAATCCTTTTGTAGTTGGTATTTTGAGGAAATAGAAATGCTTTTTGGAAGGAATTGAGAATTCATCTGTGTTTATTTTTCTTCTGACAATTTCCCTAGCTGATTTATACTTTTCATTCCATATTTCTTTAACGCTTGCCATTATATCTGAAGTAGATAATAACTGTAGGGAGTAAAGGCATAGTTTTCCAAGTTTTATATAAAATTTCAAGAGGAATAGGAATAGCTTCAAAATGTATTTATATGGCTTCCCATAGAAAGTCTGTTTGAGGATGAGTGTAGTTTAAATTCATTAAATTCATCCAAAAATACTTGTTAGATCAAATGACTGAGAGAAATTATTTGATGAACATATATAACATTAATGATTGTACTAGAGAATATCTGGGTTTATTGTGCTATTTTAGCTTTTCACTGCATGATGCAGCCTTCATAATTTCAGCTAAGTCATATAGTGGTTTTATGTATGTGATTTTTTTTCAATATTTCAGGAATGTCCTGGCAATAATATGAGATCTATAATATACTCCCCTACGTCTTGTATCTTCCTTATGTAAGACATTCTGTCACGTTGGATTCAAATCTATCTTGGTATCATAAAGACCTGCTGTTTTCCTCTTTGCCTTTAAAATGGTGCACTAACAATAGAAGTACTCACTGACGAAACCATGGTTACAGTGGAAAAAAGTTATATCTGCATCACTGTGAATTTCTTTTCATTTTTGTTGTGTCCTTCATTGTAGGCATGTATCCGGCATCTAACATACTAGCATTTGCTCTGGTATTTTGAGAGAGAGAGGGTTCAGATATCTAAATATGCCCTTGTTTTGAGAAAAGGAGTTCTCAGAGTACAAAAATCTAAATATGCCCTTGTGACTCTTTAGAAAGTGGGAGAAGAGCAAAAATCATGCTGATTTGACATCACTTCTTTTTAAGTGACATATCAGTTGTCCTTCCTTTTGCATCACTGATGTAAAGCAAAACCAAATCAGAACACCTATCAGGCACTTTTCTCTCTGGATTCAGAACCAGACCAAAGATCAATGAAACTGCTCTCAAAGTAAAATACTAATCAGCAGGAGTTTAAGTGTGTCATAATATGATTCTATATGGTCAGCAAATAAAGCATCAGATGTATCACTTTTCAAAACAAATTAATCATCTCTTTCCAGTATATTTATATCTTCTACATCAAGACAGCAAATAGAGCAGAAAACCAACTCTTTCATATTCAAATTTTGCTGAACACAGGATGACACTAACAGCTACAGAGCTTGAATTTTATTTGCATGTATTTTTTTCTCACACTTGCCTCTTTCTTGGATCACACTTGGACATCCTTATTCACTAAGTACTGTGACAAATGGTAACCATCCCTCCTGAAGATGAGTTTAATTGTGGAGTAATGGAGTGTTCAGTATGTATAACATTTTCAAAATTCAGCCTCTAGAAACAGAAGTTGTCATAGTAGCATGAAGTTTGGGAGTAAGTTGTTCTGTTTTTTATGTAGAAGAAAATGGAACATTCATTGTCACTTCTAACTTTTACATGATACCATATTTTTCCTTCTATGAAATAATGTATCACTATCTCAATAGGCTTATGATTAATGAAGCATTGGGATACAGTTTAAACAGCAGAACCGTAGTTTAATCATACAGAACACTAAGACAAAAAAATCAGTTTCTGACATAGGTACAGAAAACATGCTTTACAAGGAGCAAATCCCTGATGTTTTTAATTTTCTTTTTCTTTATAATGATATTTAGCAGTTTGCAGAATGATGTCTTCTCTTGGGAGAAGAGGGTAAATATTGAGCAGAAAAATTTTAGTGTGGATGGGGGGAAACAAATTTCAAGTGATCACAAACAATCCAAAACTATCTTTATCATGTTTGCTGCAGACAGGTTTTCTGTCTAGTACAAATGTTTCTACTTTTTCTTCCAGCTGTCAGGGAGCAGCAAGGGCCAGCTGCTCCCTAAGGGAAGGTGAGCCAGGAGCCAAGGAAGATAACAGGGCCAGCAGGGCAGGGGCCTCCCAGGCCAGGACCCTGTCCCACAGTACCCAAGTGAGATGAGTGGGGCAGGCTCAGAGGTGGTGGCCAGGTCCAACCAACAGTCCAGGTCATAAGGCAATATCACAGTGATGAGGCAGGTCCAAGATCAAGCCAGGAAGTCAATCCACAGCTTAGAGTTAGGATCAGGCCCAGTAAGTGCTGGGCAGGTCCATAGTGACAAAGCAGGGTTGAATACAAGCTGTGAAATCAGTCCTCAGTTTCATATCTGGCTCAGTGGGGTCTGTGGCCAGGAACAGACAAGACTGTCCCCTGCTAGAGATGAGGACTCCTCCAGCATGGCTCAGGCAAGGACTTGAAGCAGCCAAGGCTGAGCTTAAACAGGGCCCATGGGCAGGGGTGTGGAGAAGGCCCCAGGTGAGGCTGGTCAGGACTGTTAAGGCCTATTAGTGCCCTCAGGGCCCTAACACCGGCTCCTGTTTTCAGTGCTTATACACTGAGTTGTGTGAATGCCCTACGAGTACTGATTTGGGCTGTGGACCCAACAGCATCAGCCTTCTTGTTATGTCTGCAGGACTCCTTGTTGGATGACATCAGTTGTGTGTAGCTTTCTGGTGAACAGAGGATGGACTGAGATCAGAACTGTAGGATAAAAGCAGGCTATAAAAAAGGAAAATAGTCATCAGGATGTGAAAAATAAATGAACTGCACAGCAGAGAAGGACCTGAAGTAAGAATAGACAAAAGAAAGAACAATTGAAGAAGCCCTAACAAGGGAGAGGGGGAACAAAAAAGTGTGACAGCATGTGAAGGCCAGTTTGCTAATGAAGCCTAGCAATAAAGATGTTGTGAGCCACTAAGCTAAGATAGTTTACTTCAGGAAAATACTGGGTCCTTGTTTTTAAAACCAGAAATATTTAGTCTTTAAGATAATATGGGCATATATAGTAAAAGTAAAAGCAGTTCAATGTATTTTATTTTCTGTCTGGGATGTTTTAGGGTCACTTGTTTTATGTTGTCTAGTATGAGTGAGCTTTTACATCCTCAAATGGGATTTTTGTTCCCTATACCCACTGAAGAGTCCAGCCTTTATTACTCTGTGATGTTTTTCCAGCCTTTATTACTCTGTGATGTTTTGTTCTATTAGGAAGATGGAGCCTTATTTTGGGTGTGTGAAGAAAGCTGTTCATCTTTAAACCAAACATCAATCAAATATCTACAGACTTTTTTCTTTTGTTCGTTCTTTACCATGTGCATACAGAGAGATGTTTGATCTCAAACTCCAAAGAAAATTTGAAAAGAGAGATAAAGGAAACGACATCTGGAATATCTGCGTAAATATTTCCTGGCTCTTTCCTGAGAAGAAAATGCATTGACACCAGCAAAGTTGCAAAAAGATGGATTCAGAATAGCAATCACAACTTACAGTAAAACTAAAACAGCCTCATGAAAAATCTGCTTTGTCAAAAGTAATATTATCCTAGAAAAAACAATAAAAGGAAATGCCAAAACCAAATGACTGCTGTTAGAAATAAATGCCTGATCTAATAACCTGTAATTCAGCCAGACTTTGTGACCTATTAAGAAATGGCCAATGGTCTTGGAAATACTTCTGTAAAAATAGCATTATGGATATTACACTTCTTGTCATTACTTAATATCCCATGTCAAATGAGCAATGCTTTAAACCTAGAAAGTGTTAGTTATGGCTGGAAGGAGAATGAGTGAGAATGAGTGTTCTCTCTTGGAATTACAAGCTAGTAGTGGTATTTCCTTGAGTCATACTATCACCAGTAATAAATATTTAACAGTTGGATTATAGGCTTTGGCTAGATATAGAACTTGCACCAGTTTAACTAAAATTATAGCATACCATACTTATAGCTTTTTCAGCTGAACCAAATCAAAAGAGAGGTCATATGAAGGGCTATTAATGCTTATTGTGGCTGTACCAAGACTGGATCTAAGAATAAATTTTGAAAGCAACCTGAAACAAAAAAAGAGGTGTATTTGGAATAAAGGGGAAAAGTGTTTCCATGTTAACATTCTATAGGCACAGGGGGTTTTTTCTTGGCTTCAGAAGAAAAAATAATATATCAATATATTAAACTGATGTGTTATATGACATACTTTTAGGTTTAAATAAGTTTTATTACTAAATATTGTGAAGTAAATTATTCTCTTAGTCACATTGGTATACATTAGAGTTTGAACGAGGAATGCACATTTTATTCAATGGGGTAACTCCCTTATATTAGTAGAGTTGCAATAAAAATAAATTTGGCTCCATGTGTTTTATGCTTATGTGCATCTGGAAGAAATACTTATAAATCTTAGTATCTTTTGCAGTTCAAAAATAAAAACAAGCTCCTTGTGAGCATGTGGGAGTGATCTGAAATAGAAATCAGAACTGCGTAGTAGAATTTTTAATCACATTTATTTCAAAAGCAAGTTGCTTTCTACAGCATTTCACTAATTGTACAAATGGTTTTATTTGTGTGTTTGGTTGTTGTTTTTCTGTTACTTACGGCAATATGAACAGGGGATGGTAGCAGAGCTGAGAACATCTTTTTTTACAATTTATAGAGGTTTCAAGAAATTTCCCATTATTATTTCACTGTATTGGAAGGAGGAGATGAATTCTACTTAGACAAATCAAATTCTGTGGACAGCAATTCAAAAATCCAGTCCCAGTTAAATTAGTTATGCAACTTTACTGAATAAAAAGGAGTATGACTCCAGAAAACCTCCATTTTACTATATTTACATCACAACGTTAAAAGAGTACATTGCATGCAGGGCCATACCTGTGGAACATTTAAGGATCAGAGAAACAAAGTATCCATTATGTGGAAGAGCATAATATGTTCTCTATATATTAGCTTAATAGAACTTAGTATGTTCTCTATATATTCTAATATAGTATAGTGGGGCAACACTAATTACATTGATTTTAAAAAAGTATTTCATATTGTTTTAGTCAAATTCTAAACAGATGTGAAGAAATGAAAAAAAGTCCTCTGAAATCCTTGTCCACTACAAGCCCAGGAATAATTCTAATTTATGGCCGAGATTTACAAAATGCTTAGTTTGTCATTTACTGTTCAAAGTACCTAGCTCCACCACTCATGTACTCTCCAGTGCCTATATGTCAGTGAACCAGGGAAAAGGTATCTAAACACAGATGCTGTCCCACAGTTAATTAAATGAAGCTGATGCACAGCCCTGAACCTCAGAGGACCAGAGGTCTATCTTGTCAGGACTTTACATCCGAGCTCTTGTGTGCCAAATGTAACATACACAAAAGAAGGCTGCTGGGCGAAGGCCTGTGTCAGGTGTGTGCTCGTTTCAGATGTGAGAGATTTAGGATCAAATTCCTAGCCTACCTGACGCAAAGTAGTGACCTGAACCTGCGTCTCTGGTAAATGCCCAGCCCTAATGTCTATGGGAAGGCAGGGAATCTCAGGCGTCCATGTTGAAATTTTTCCATTTTCTATACTCAACAAAATGTTCTTTGAGCCAGAACTATATCTCAGAGACTAGAGTCCTCACCTGTGATGTACGCAACTGAGACTCAAATGCCCTTTTTGGAAATAGTTATTTAAATGGACTAGAGGAATCCAACACAAAGTACTTCTGAGAGAGGGTTATGCTATTCAGAGCTCTGATGATTTTAGCACCAATCTTGGTGATGATGTCCCTGCTTCAGATTGGGTCCAATAGGATTTGGACACTGACTTTCACATTACTTAGCTGAGGAGCTTTAACTGCTAAGATATTGGTTATTCTATTACACGTCATTTTCTTCTTAACAGAAAACTAGTCTCTAGCCAGTTAATAAGAGAGGTTTCCCACCAAGATATCTCAGTCAGAAAGAGTCACCTGCCTGGCCAGATTTAGACACATGTCTCTAAAAAAGAGTAGGTGCCTAAGTTCCTCTTCATTTTGCAGCATTTCAACTCATGATTGGCTTAAGGAGATGAATTACTACTTCCAGTTTTTCCCTTTAGGCATGTTATTGCATAGTTTGGCAGGCCTGCACAGTTACATCAGAGATGGCAATTCTGTGAGGTGGCAGGATGTTTTGAGATTATGGTACTCAGAATTGCAATAATTAAATTTGTTACTTAAGTACAAGCTTAAGTACTTAAGTGTAAGCTATTACATATGTTTAGTAGCAACCCTTTTCTAGTTAAAGCTACACAAAACTTCTATGATGAAATCTGAATCTTAGCCTGCTTTTGCTGATATTCAGGAACCAGAGTTTAAATCGTATCCACAGTTACTTACAGAAATAGAGCTTGGCTGAATTGTAAGTAGTGAATGAGCAGGCCTGAAGACCTGTATTAGACAGAAGTTCAATGCAAGTTCACAGGATACCTAACAATGACTCCATGCCATATGATTGAGAATTATTTCTGCAGTGCTGAATAATGTAGAAGACTTGTTAGGCGAAGCTGTGAAAAATGATGAACTACTAATGGAAGAAGTGTAAATCACAATAAAAATATACTCACAGCTACTTCATAGGAACCTCCATAATACATTTTAATATTGTCCATTTGCATATAGTTTGTGTCTGTGTGTGTGTGTGTGTGTGTATGTATGTATATATAAAATCAAAGATAATGTTTGTGAAGTTCATAATGAGAGAAGGAGTACGGGTGGAAGCAACTCTGCAAAGGAAATAGCATAGCGCTATTGGGAGGAAAATACTCCAGAATGGCATTTAGCACCACCTCTTTTTTCCTTCTCAGGACTCCCCACTGAGATTATATAAATAGTGCATACTGGGATTTAGTTAAGTGCTAATCCTACCTAAAATACAAATCAGGCCCCTCCCAAAATTCTCTTTATTCTAGACAGCAACGCAGTCCATCTACTTTCCAGGACCCTCTCTAATTTTCCTAATTGTTCCCTTAGCACTTAACATTAGTCCTTGATACTTAGAGGAGGCTGGACAGAGTGGTTGGCTATCTCACAGATCTCAGAGCTCTGCTGAGATTCAGATTTAAGCAAAAAGCAGATTGACTGCTTCTGGAGGGTAGTCATTAAGGAAAAGAAAGCACCTGTGTTAGCTGGACAGGATCTCCCTCCGTAGGTCTTTGGAGGCACTTGTTTCTCTCCACTGACTGGGAATTAAGGCAAACTGGATTACCTTCCTGCAGCAGTCATCTGTAGTGTTGGTGAGGTAGTACCTTTTTTAGGCACTGAGGATAGGAAAGCTGTAATGCATCTACAGATACTGATAATTTGTGTTAGTTCTTTTCCTTTGTCAAGCATGATTGTGCTTTTGTGTTGTCATAATTTTTTATCAAAATGTATTAATTTTATTTCCAAAGCTTCTGTCTCATTTTTGTGAGTCAGGTCCAAAGTAACCTTCCTGTTGTAAGCAGAAAGTCAAATCAGATAGTAAATTCTAAGAGATAGCTTGCATCATGAAATCAATGCCAACTACAGGCTATTGTCCAGGAGCCTGTGGACAGCAGAAGTGATAGTGCTCGGCTGAAGTCAAGAAAAATTTTTGGAGCTCACATTTACTGTAATTCACTAAGTAAAAGTCAGTACTAACCCCGCACAAACCGAACCCATGACATTTCACGCAGTTCACCTTCCCACTCTGAAACAGGCAATATTTTCCACTACGTGTTCTGACAAATAAGGCATCAAAGGCTTGTGCACATCTTAAGCTTTTATAGCACCAGAGAATTTGCCAGCTTTGTCAGATGCTAGTAGTGAGTCGAGTGGATTTATCTGGGCATTCCAAGTAAGTCTTTCATGTGCTCTACTTTCTTTCAGTTATAGCTCCTGTTGACTAATTTGTAATGTTGTGCCACTTTTTCCTTCAGAAATGAATCAGTCATGCTTAGAGGTAATGAGCCAAATTGTGTGGGTGTGTCCTCACCAGCAGACAGGCCAGAAACCAAAATACACTTATCACAGCTTCAAATATCCCATCTTACATGTGTCATTCTGTCTTGCCAGTCACGAGGTAAAACAAACAGGATATGGATCCACTACTAGAAAAACTATTTCTTGCATTTATTTCTCTTCTGGCATCATTTGTGATAGGGGTACAAAATCCGTGCAGATTTTGCACGATTGATACCTTTACAAATTGGTATATACTATTCATATATGATTATATATATATTTCATCATTTTGAAAGATGATTACGTTACCTACTGTCAGTTTTGTTTCATATATATGTATATAAAATTACTGTTATATTCCATTTGAGCTCACAGTGCTCAGTAGCAAGGCAGAAAATGCTTTGTTTGGCATCTGCATCACAAGCCTATCCCAGGTACTTCCTAGTTTTCAGGATTGAAGCATAGTTTCTTCTGTAATCTGATTGCTATATTTTTTAAAAAAGTAAAAGTTTCTGCTGCTTTAGGCAAAAAAGTAAACTGTTTCCTTAACTAGCTATAGTGCATTGATAAGCATTATAATAAATAACTCTGCCTGAGGTGGGTGGAATCAGTGCCAAAATTGCATGCAGTAGATGAAATATTCCCTCAGTAGCAGGATCTCCGCTTTCTTAAAAATATGTCAGTTTTAAAAATAACTTACCTATAGAATGATTTGGATTTTCTGAGAAAACATCTCCATATTTCCTTATAAGAACACATTCAGGATATACATAAATATTGATCATTTATTTTTAATGTATGAGTCATAATTACAAAACATTAAATGGAAACCTAAAAGAGGATAAGACGGTTTGGTCACTGCATTCATCAGTAAAGCAAAAATAAAATGCACACATGACACTGTGTGATGTTTTATTCTATACTTTGTTTTACCCCAAATTTAGAAACACTGCTTAAAAATCATAATGCTACCCTGAGATGTTTGTTGTGAATAATAGGAAAGATCTATATTACTTGGAACAAATATGCTTGTTATTTATGCTGAATTACTGTACAGATCACAAAAAACTACTAGCAGGAAAGGTGAAAGAATGATGTTACATTTTTTTTTCTCAGAAAAAGAATCTAAAAACCAAAAGAATCCTTATGTTTAAAGGTCCAGCCTACAGAAAAAGAAGACGACCAACAGATGTCCCAGTATAATATTTAGCCTGCAGCAAGAAAGGTTATCATTTTCTTCTGAAGACAACTGGAAATGCCAATATGAAATTCTGTCTACTTAAGGGCTTGAAGGAAAGCCAGCAGTAAGAGTCTATACACAAAGAGACTTTTAATTTGCTTCTCTGAGTGCTGGCTTCCCTTCAGCAAAGTAAATCAGAGCTTGTTTGGAAGAAATGCCATAGTATTGAGCCCTATTACTGTCCACAAGTCCCCAAAACAAATTTTTGCAGGACTAAGGATCATAGTTTGCCCAGTGGCTAAAGAGAACATAGACATCCAGTCAGAGAGAAGGACGTGAAGAAAAGAGGCATAGGCTGCAGGAAAGGATATATCTGAGGAATTGGAAAAGGTTTGCAGTCAGTTCATTATATCCAGGAATATAAGAAATTTTGTACAATGCAGTGTTAAAGCTAAGGCACTTAGAAACAAAAATAAAGATAATTTTGTGGCTTGTATCTTTCTGTAATTTCTCTGTCTGGCATAAACGACATCTGTCACTGAAGCCCAGATCCTCAGATACATTTTGGCTGCCATAAATTTTGGTAGGAAAATGGCGCATATGTTTCTTCAGGGATCTTAGTATTATTAGGATACACAATCCTCTCCTTAGTACAAAGAGTTCATGATAACATATAATATAATTGGGTGAATTAGCTCCAGGATCATAGAGGTTAATGGAAGATATATGAGATTCTCAGATTGGGGGACTATGGAGAGGTTGGCTGTGAGGAGAGGTTGTAAGAGAAGCACGGGGGACAGTTGAGAGGCACTTCAGCAGGTTGAATAAGCCTGGGAGCTTTGGGGACAGGACTAGTAGGATGGTAAGTGCATAGATTTGAATTAGGTAGGCTTTAGGGTAGAAGAGACTGGGTTTTGGAGGTTCTGGGAAGGAAGGACTCAGGAGTAAACTCTGGAGCAGAAGGCCTGAAGATTTCAGAGAACTGGAGGCCTCTGAGGCAGCAAATACTAGAAGTTACTACAGACCAGGCCTTTCAATTTGAAGGTGAGAATATGTGTATACTCCCCCTGTCCTCCTGTGTAGCACTTCTCCCACTTTGTCCTCTCATTCATTAGTTGCGATGTGCTCAGTGGCTGAAGCACTGTGCTGTGCTGTCATGACTCTGTGGCTTCCAGACTGAGCCGGCAGGTCCATCTGGCTCAGAGCGTGGGTACAATGAGCCCATCACGTTCTCAGTCCACCTGCATACACGTACCCTTAAACTGAAACCAACCCAGAATGGTCATGCTGTTCATTTTCTCTAAGTTCCTTCTCTTAAATTATGGTAATTTCAGTTGCATCCTCTGTGGAAACTCAGTTTCTTCACAAAACATCCAGCTGATCCCAAGGAAGCCACAAAAAGATGATACTCTGGTATCAACATTCATGTATCCACAACTCTCGTTAACATCTATCTCAGCATTTCTCCCTTGGGTGTTGTGTTTCCTGCTGGTACTTAGGCTAAGCACCAACATTTCTAAAAGAATAAACATTTCTGAAAGAATTGACAGTGCAGGATGATGCTTTACCAGTGCAAGATAATGATGACAACACCTATATGACCTTAGTTGGTGTTTGAAAGTAAATGAAACCACACAAAACTGCTCATAAATAGCTGTGAGTAACTGCAGGGAGCTGTTTTATTTCAAAGAGCAGAGTGCTTCCTACTAATTACTTTTTCTTTTCTGCCAGTGAGGGGAGTTTTTGTGAATTTAACTACTTGGGGAAGCAACCTGATATACTTTTGAAATGCCCATAATGCTCTGTGAATCTCAACAAAGCCAGATAATTTGCACTGACTTTCAAAGATAATGGATTAGGCCCTTGCTGAACATGACAACAGAGTCTGTCAACTTGTGCATGTGTTATCAGCAAGGAATATTTTTGTCTTGTTTAGATTGTTCATTATTTCTTGCTGCCTTATTATCCTGAATCAATTGGTGTTATTCACATATTTTAAAACATACCTCCTTTTAGTAGATTTAGAAGCCTAATAGCTCTGGACTTCTACGATCAGTGGAGAGAAGCTGTCACCTAGAGCGTGCATTTTAGGTTTTAGGCTGGATGAATGACTCTTTAGAGTACTTTGAGTCTGAAGTGCTGTCTTTCAAAAGAGATCACAAGGCTTTGACACCCTGTACCATCCAGTTTTAAATTTTTTTTAAAAAGGGCGTTCTAGCTTAATCTCTTGAAGGTGTAACATAGATCAGTCTGATTAACATACACCTTCTGTGTGATTATAGTACATGTTAGTTAATAATTAAGAACATCCTCAATTACCAACTTAGTTTTTATTCTGTAAACTTCTTGAGTATATTTTACCAGCCTCATAATTTTTTTGTCTACAATAAATATTAGACCAATGTGTGAAACATATGAGATTAATTTTATAATTTTTTTCATTTTATTTATTTTTTATTTTATAATATGAGAACCCACTGAAGAATTCTATTATATTCCATTGTAAGTTGTTATATTTCTTACAGAACTTTTTTCTCTGTGTATTTTATTTCTCCCTGAGTAATAAGAGAAAGGAAATGTAAAAATTATTGTATTAATACCAGTAATAGGTATAACTACACAAATTAATGAGACTATAAACCTAATCATAGTGGCAGACGTGTTTATGCATTTTGTGGCATGAAAAATCATTGAGTCAAGTCATTCAAATCTGTCTCTGTTCAGAAAAAAAGAAGGAAGAGAAAAGTGTTTTTCCTGGCTTTTTTCTCAGGGTGTAGTTTAAAATTGCACAGAAGATTTTGGTCTATGGCTGTGCGAAAGTATTCTTTCAGATCAGTTTCTTATTTTAGCATCTCTTTTTATAATTTATAACTTCCTATCCTTGTTTTCCCTTTTGAAGAGAGGACTGGTATGGCAGTGCAGAAGAGTTTATTTCATGTTGAAGCAGCAGCCCTACTGTGCAAATTTTATAATTGTAAATTACCTGAAATATATCTGAGAAACCAAATATATTTGACTTTCAGAACTTGATTTCTCTCTCCACAGGAGGTCTTATGTTATGTATACATTGCAACTAGGGGATGACTGCAGAAACTATAACTATATTTAAACTTGCTTTCAACTAGCTAGCTCAGAAGGCATACCTGTGGTTCAGTTTCTGAGAGTGTGCTACCTGACTTGCTAATTTTTCACTGCTTTTCCATGCTAATTTAAGCTCTGTCAGGTATATCTATTTAGGCTGTACTCACCCTGCCCAAATGCAGTGTCAACATAATCTTAAATATATACAGGGACCCAGAGAATGCTGGCCTGAGCTCGATTTTACACAGGCTTAATTTATTGCCATCTTATTTTGTGTGTGTTTGCCTAAAAGAAACAAAGATAGGATGGATAAGAAAGAATAATATTTGCAAAGAGAAGCTCACACTTTAGGAAAGTATATTCTATGTCACTGCTAGTATAACAATCACATTAGTATAGGAAGAGCTGCTTCAGCAAAGTCGTTTTATACCTTTTCAAACTATGAAAAAGGTATGGGGGAAGTTGTTTTGAAGGGTTATCTAACGAGGTGACGAATTGTAAATTTCCAGTCAAGTTTTAGTCTTATTCTTCAGTATAACTCGCAAGAAGAATGACATGTAGTGACTACTGCAATGGTTATTTTGTCTGTTGAAGACACTTATTAAGACCTGAACTGACATCAATAAGCTAATTTCATAAACTACATAAACCATCTCTTGATGTATTTTGATCTGCATTTTAATTAATGCAATGACTTTTCAGACATCCAGTTTCTTCATCAGGAATATTTTAATTGTCCCTTTCAGGACCAAAAGCAGGCTTTTGTTGTTTCTACATTAAAAATGCAATTTTTCTCTTTCAAAATTTTGGAAAGAATAGAAAGACAGAGATTGGAATGGAAAGGCATTAATTTAAAAAGCCATGATTTTTTTTCAGCCTGAGCACCTGGCTTCTTATCACACTTAGCATTCCTTTCTAAGAATACTGTATTCGTGATTTTTCACCTCTGCGATCTACTGTAATATGTGAGGAAAAAAATCTCCAAAATACTCCTCAAGCACTATAGGGCCAAGAGTTGGAAGTGTGCCTGCCCAGCCCCTGGGTTATGCCTGTTTTTGTGTTCTTCATTTTGAATTTCCACTTTAATATGGCATATTCTCTGTTAATATGTCAATAAGCCTTTTCACTCCATTATTTTAGAATACATTTACAAGTAATCTGTTTACATTCAAATTATATTATTTTCTAATAATTAGCTAAGATTCTTTCCACTCCTGATGCCTCCACTTGCCTTCTTTAAAAGAAGCTTTGGAAGTTTTATTTCTACTATTTAGAGTACTATCAGTTATCACAGTGACACATCAATCTACAACTTCTCCATACTGTTTATAATCAGTTATTCTAATCTGCGTTCTGTCATTATTAATAACATGGTTTTCTATTTTCATCTGGGTCTGAAGATTTTCAAAAACAGAAAATAAATTATGTTTCTGTCCATACAGGTGAATTTCTGTCCTTCCATTTTTTCAAGTAATTATAAGAAGTAAGATCATGACTTCACTACATAGTCACATTTTTTAAAATAGCAATTTTTAAAAGTTTCTCCTTTACGTAAGATGTATCTTTAGTTTTACATACCAGATTTAATTTGTCAATTAAAACCATTTGGGAAAAATGGCTATTATTCTAGGGGAAGTATAACACTTTTGAGAAAAACAGGGGCACTGAAAACCTAATTTTCCGTTGGAAAGAAGTTTGGATGAAAGAAATCTCTACTACTCACTAACATGGACACTCGTAATTGTTACCATCAGTTTGGTCCATGTGGTTGGTGAACGATTTGATGTACCATCCCCGCACAGAAATTAATCTTGTTATTTGCATGGTGCCTCAGTGCTTAGGCCACCAGTTAAGCTGTTGTCTCTGCCTCCCGGAGGGTGCCAAACTGCACTCAACCACCTGCCCACAAGAGCCCCGAGTTAAACAACCCTCTGTGTCCCCGGGTGGCCTGGCTCCCCGACCATTTCCTTCCCAAATGGCTTTCCAGCTGCCACACAGCCATCCTGTCCTCCCAGCCCGTTTCTCCCTAAAGAGAAGGAAGCAGAGCAATAATTCACCATTAGCAGATTTATGCCCTCTGCAAATCTATTATTGCTCATCCATTTCATCACACGACAGACTGAGTTTGTGTGTTTGTGTGTGTGTGTGTGCAATGCTGTGCAGTCACTGTTGTCAGTCCATTTAGGAAGAGTATGCCTCAAGCCCCAAAGAATTCATTCCTCATGTAAATTAAGAAACAGATTTCGCTAGGCTGCTTGAACTACTTGGGAAACAAAATAGAAATGTGACAGCCTAGAAGACATGTTCTGCCAAAGCCGAACAGTGCTCTCAAATATTTCACATTTGTAGAATATAAATGCAGAGAGATTCACAAAATTTCTCACTTGCAAACAGGGACAAATTCATCTGAAAACAGAGACATATTTGTCTCTTTTTATGTATTTCCAGAAGTAGGACTCAGACCCTTTTATGAAAAGGAATCAGAGGAATTTTGCAAATGAGAATTTTGAAAAGATGAAAGCTTAGAAAATCCAGAAAGCAAATTAGATTAAAAATCTTCATCAACAGTCTTAACAGAATAACAAAGCAAACGTACAGCTAAATAAAGCACACTGAATACACTCTGAAATGGGAGCAACTGTTGAAATTAACTTATAAATTTTAGAAATTACTTCTGAGGAGGATCCTTGAGGAAAATAATGCTCAGTCCTGTCCTAGAATGAAAAAATATTTAACTACCTATTTCCCATCTTGATATTACCAACAATGAGATTGTAAAATGAAGCCTATTTTTACACAAAAAGATGACAAGATCAAATGATCAAAATTAATTTGCATCTTTTCGGTGTAGGTATTATCCTTGCACATATTAAAAATCATTGCACTCTACAAGAAGCCTGAAAACAGTTTTTATTAACCGGTAATTATAAAAAATATTTGATCCTTCTTCATTGATAGAAAACAAAAGAAAGTGAATTTTTCAAATGTGGAATTCATCTGGGAAAGCGAGAGACTGTCTTTGCTCTGATAGTCAACTTCTTGTTTGCTGTTGATGATCTGCACTAGCACTTGAAATTACTGGCATGCTCTGTGTATTACAGGTTGTTAAACCAGTCAGTATCTTCTTACCTATGCCATTTGACAGAGAGTTATATCTGACCCTGGTAGCGATTAACTCAACTGAAGACTGTCAGTGGCGCATTTGGTTGTCCATACAAAGTGATTCACTATTCAGTACTGGAAGATATTCATTAGAGGTAAAAAAAACACATCTACAGAAGCATCAACTTATCTTTATATGTCACAATAAATAAAATTTCTAAACATTTCTTTTTATTTTTATTCATGTTCCTTCCGTTTAATTTTATAAAATCCATTTATCTCAAAGAAAGTATGCTGGAAAAAAGAACCTGTTTTTCTTTTCTGTTTACCCATAGGTTGATTAAGAGTTCAAAAGTCTTAATGGATCAGCAAAAGAGATTCATTCTGAGATTTTATGAATTAGCACAAAGACTGCTGTTTAGTACACTTATCAAAAGCCATCAACAAACAATCATAGCACATAGCACTTTTCATCCTCAAGGTACTTTACAAACATTAATTAATTAGACAGCTTCATTGATGCTAATGGCAGATGTTCACATATTCTCTGTCTTCAATACAGAGAGGACTGAATATGCAACATGTTCTCTCACTCAGCTCAAAAAGTACTTCCAAAGCAAGAGTGGATGGTATTAAAGTCAACTGCAAGATCTTCTAAGGCAGGATATCTCTCTTTTTTGTGTTTATGTAATAACTTGGATATTGAAATATAGAAGGCATATTAAGGCATTGATGTATGGCTAGGATCTCTATGTTCTTTGTGCTCTATGCGCTTCAAAAATAACATTTTCCAAAAGACATGAAAAGGCAGCATGATGGCAGCATGAATCATTTCATGAACAAATCGTGTACCATCATCTAATCAAAAATCTGTAAAATAATGACTAAAATGACATCACTGCTATTCCCAACAAATACACAAATTATCCATCTTAAGCCTGGGCAGCTCACTGGGCAAGAATCATTAAATGATAAGACTATTTATGGCCAGTGGAATATAAGAAAATAATATGTGAAATGTCTTGGTAACATTTGTTTCTCTACCTGATAATCTGTATCACTTACAGCAGGGCCACTGAAAGGTAGTTTTGACATGAATGTGAAGTGAGACTCTAACTCAGTCTTTTGAATACACAGCAAAAATCCTCAGCCCTCCTATAACTACACCTTTATACAGAAACGGTATATGTGTATTTGTATTGCATTATGATTGGACTGGCTGAGAGGAGATGATTTTATTTAAAACAGATAGAATTTTATGACTACTAGATTTATTTTGCAAGTAAATTTACTTGCAGTTTTCATCAGCCTGTTTTTAGTGACTATCTGTTAAGAAACTAAACTTTCATGCTCCCTATTTCAGTGTTTCACATTCTTTTCTGAGGCATATCCTATTGGATTCCTCACCCAGCACAGGCCTTTTACCAGTTTCTGCCTCTTCCCATCTTTTATAAGCTTCAGTTATTTCCCGTGTGTTCCTCTGAGGGCAGAGATGTGTGCACTTTTGTAGTTTGATTGCATTTGATTGATGTCTTGCTCAGATTTTGATCAAACTATCATGATGTAAGGCCAGAACGCAGAGTGCATAGTTGAGTTGAGTAAAGACATTGTACCCAGATCTTTCTTGTCCTGGCTTTGTGTGTGTCTGAGTATGTGAGAGGCCTCCTCCAACATCCCCCAGTACCTTCTGAACCCGTTGGCCAGTTTCAGCCAGATTTGTCACTTCAGGATATCAGAGAGAGATTCTTTAAACATTTATGGAAACAGGTAGCTGTATAGAGAAAAGATGTCTTATTAGTGTTCCCACTAAGGAAACTGCTAATAATCTCACTCCTTAGTAGACACTAGGGAATTCATTGAAACATTTGTTTTGAATTAAGAACATATGAATAATACAACCCCTCCAAAAAGGCATTAATAAATCTAAAGGTTCAAGGAAAGTTATTTTGCTTTGATTTTTTCATGACACCTGTGGGCTCCAAATTAATTTTTTGGTCATTAGCTCCACAGGACTACCAACTAATTTTCTCACTAATTGCCAAGTAATTTAAGCAAATCTGGTAATTAAAGTTGTTACAAAAATGAGATTGTTCAAACTACTTATTTCCACAGCTCTTGTCTAATCCAGTTCCTTCCAGTCCTATGAAGCATGATCTTTAACTTTTTCATCTTTGGCCTTTTCTAAATGAAAAAGTTGCATTTGAACTGGCTTTATTACCTGCAGAGTTGAACTGCTTATATATTACTTTATTTATTTAGAATAATAGTTTATTTTAAAAATGCAGAATCAGAAGAATTCTGTAAATCCTAACTGGATTTCTTTACTTGTTTTATCTTAACTACTGTAACCCCTCATTGTCATACACTGTGCTAACCAAACTTGGTTGTTTCAGTCCAGAACTCGAGTCATACTTCATTGTGTTAACTACATCAACAAGATTTCACTGCTGAGATAATTAAATATATTTCAGTTTAAATATCATCATAAATTTTGTGATCACACAGTGTGTGTGGTATGCCTGTTTGTTTCTCCTAGAGGAGAGAGGTATCAAATATATTAAATTTCTACAAGTGTCATGAAAACAGACAGCTGGGTAGAAAAGAGGTGCTGTTAGTGAGGAACAGGATGAGCCTGACTTCTCGCATAGGTCTGATTACAATTTTTGCTCTCCCACTTATATCACATACTCTTACCCTTCCATACATGCAGTGGATTGATGCTTTATTTCCACTGTATTCAGTAGGTTTGTCCAGTTTTTGACCTCTGCTTTTTTCACATTCCTGTTTCTCTCCATATTCTGCACACAGTTTCATGGCTCAGCTCTCTACGTCATTTCTGGACTTAGATTCTCTACTTCAGTCTCTACCTGGATGACAGAGAGGAGCCATCCAACAGTCATCCTTCCTGAGCACCCGCATGACTCCTCAGATACTGATCTTTTTCCTTCTGGGGATGCATACTGAACAAAGGAATCATCAGGTAAAATTACTTCTTTCTAATTAGCTATTCTTATGATTACTTTCTAGTTGTCCATAAAAATTTAAGTTACATAAGAGAATTCCTCATGTGGGATACCAGTGCTCCAGGGAAAGGCAGCCAATTTCCACATTACACAAATATATCCTTTACATGCAATTCATAAGCATAATTAAAAAGACAAAATGATAATAAATATTTCCATGGATTATCTCAATTGTATTCATATCTGTTGCACATTGCTGATACAGTGGCAATTTGCTGCACAGCACTAAAATGCTTCTGCTATCCCTCTCCTTTTTGCTGAGGCTGTTGTGGTTTCTCTACCAGTTTCTGAAAAACTTTTATGAATTTCTTATCAATATTTCATGAAATTGTCTGTTACCCTTCTTTGCTCATTGATTAAACTTCTTTTGGCTTGCATTGTGTTTTAGAATTGGGATTAACTTTTCGAAAACTGGTGAGGCGCCTTCTGTGGGGAAATGAAGAACAGGGAACATATATCTTCCTACCAGCAAGTTAGACACAAGATCTGACAAACAATGTACTAGAACAAAAAGAGTGCTTCTCAGCCTGAGGGATGTCTCCCATATTGCAGGAAGAATGAATTATATATCGCCTAGGGCTGGAAGAAACCCCGAGATAATTTTTCTCTAATTGTGGGGATAGGGCATGACGGTAGTAAATGTACATCCCTGGCTCCCCTGTTTAACTCATGTACAGCAAATGAGCCCATAGTGTCTTCTGTTTAGCCTTAACTACCATTTTTGTTCCCAGTAGACATCCTCTGAGACAGTGTCTGGGCAGAGCTCAGAAGATAGCTCATTCCAGAGACTCTTCCCAATAGGCAATATGGACAAGACTTCACCCGCTTGGGCTCCTTCTACTATATATCATCTTCCAACATTATGTTCCCAGGAGGCTTTGCGACCTCTGAACACCTACATGTCCTCAGGCCGTACCGCAGGGCAGGTGATAGATGCATTCAGTTTCACAATATGAAAAAAAACATTCTGATGGGCTGCAGCACATCCGTCACATTGTTGCATACCCTGAGAACAGATAAAAAACACTCATCTAGATCACGGGTTCCTCACACACACACACACACACAAAAAAAAAAAAAAAAAAAGAAAGACCCTGAGCCACATGCTGTGTAATGTGGACACAACCATTTATTGCCATTTGGCTTCAGGGTCAAAACCAGTCTGTAGGCCTTTTTGCACTACAGAATCTTTTTTTTAGGAATGTGAGGAAAGATTTTTGTCTACTGTCTTTCCTTCCCCATCTCTTGTGTTACCTAGTCTTCTCGTTTCAGGATGACCCCTGAATAACATTACCTTCTGAATCAAGGTATGACAGCGTGCTTCCCTTTATGAGGCTGTGATTGGTGATGAACAGACTAAATGGACAGTTTTCTTCCAACCAAAACATTATTTAATCCTAATAACAGGTTCAGAACTTGATATTGAAGAAGGAATGTAAAACACCAGACTGCATACACAAATGTCAGTCATAGCTGAACATTACTGTTCTGTAGTGAATACCTGGAGACACCTATCTTCTCCATTTCTTTCCGAGTCCTCTGAACAGTCCTTCCATGATCTGTTTTTCATTTTGGAGTGTCACTTTTGGCTGAACTTCTATCCCTCAGTTCTTGGTGGGGGGGGGGTGGGTTGTTTTATTTTTCTTGTCTCAGCCCATTGAAAAATAATTCAGAGAATTCAGAAGGAGGTTGAATTAGCCTCTTCAGTGACTCATCTTCAAAGTACCCTCAAATGTTTGCTGTGGGATGTTATCCTGAGTCATTGTTTTGCCTTCCTGCTTGCTCACCAATAGCTATCCTGATTTATCTTGTAATGAAAAATGGCATTCTCCCTAGAGGAGAGAAGACTGTTGGGAAATGAGTCAGGCTGGAGGACCTTAGTTGCAGATATACTTTGTTCAATTAAATCAATATGATCAACCCATGGTCATTCAATCCAATTCTTTTGTTTGTTCTTTTACTTCTAGCTCTTTTATAACAACCTCATTACTTTCCAAAACGAAGTTTAAAATAGGATAGTCTCTCTTCAGTGACTACAATAGCCTGCAAGCTATCACACCTATTATTATACATGCTACAGCAAACCCTAACATTGGTTTTCTATTGTCAGAAGCTACAGTTCCTCATAATGATATATTCTTGGCAGTATTTATCTCTCTAATAATGTTACTCATGTTCATAAACAACCCTGGGTATCTACAGAAGCACTATCCAGAAGAGCCCCTTTTACCATCCACCTCCAAAATGTTTTTGAATGAGAAAAATAGGCATTCTATTCTGCTGTCTCTTCCTATTTCCTGAAGTGTATCACATCATTACTGATACCCTCTTATATCTATCTTTATATATATATATATATATAATTTAAGAAAATTGCCTATCCTTCGATACCAATGATCTAGATGGGGCTGTTATTTCACTTAAATTTTGCTTTGTTCTGGTCCTGAACCACCAAATGAGTAAAGCATTTTTTGTGCATGTGTGTATTGCATAAAACAGAAAAGAGACTGTATATTCCTTGCATTATTTTCAGTTATTTTTTCTGACCAGATACAGAGCTTTGACTAACTGCATTGTCTATTGATCACACTTCTGTCTGTCAAGCTCCTTCCATCATTTCTTAAAGTCTTGCCTTGTCAAATAAACTGGCATCAAAGGATTCTCTTAAAAGAAATTAAAAATCTAAAGCTATGAAATAAGCCACCACATATTTTAATGGAATAGGTCCTCAATGAATAGAAGAAACATAAATGTCAGCACAAATGTGCTTGGTCATATGCTTCTGTTGTGCATATGTGCCACTGCCTGTACTTGGATCTGGTTAGTAGTACACAAAATGTTTTTGCAGATCTCGAATTTCTTTACAGTTTGCTTCTCAAGTCTCTTTTCAACTTTGTATAGGCTTACCTCTTCAGTTCTACTGCTGCCTACAAATTTATTCAGAGTTGAATTTACACCAAAGGAAGCCCTGACAAAGAGAAGAAGGAGCAGACTTGCACAGAAGGCATGCTACAAAGCATTTGCTGCTTTGCAGATGAGTTGGCAAAAAAGCCTCCAGAAGTCTTGAGAGCCACCGCTTAAAGAATGACAGACGCTTCATTACTGCAGACAGACTAGAAGCATTCCTTTGAAAACCATTAAAAACTAATTATCCTAATCTACCTGTCACAGTGATTGCAGTCTGAATTTTATTTTTGAGACCTTTTACACAAGCTCAAGTACATTCTTGTGAGGACAGGTTTGACTATCTTCCCCTCCCTTTCAATTGAAACAATGTTTTGCCAGTCTCAGGCTAGGGCACAGTAGCCCCCGACACTTACTAAGTATGTCAATTTGATAGACTTTACTAATTCCTTATATATTATGGTAATTTGATATCAAGTATTTGGTATTTTTCCTCCAGCATCATCTGGAGTAAATCAGGTAAATCAAAACTGGCTTCTACAAAACAAAGCATTGTTTACCCAAAGGTATGCAGCTTCACAGACAAAAGCTTCCCGTCTTCTCACCTAAGTTCGAACCCCTCCTTTTAAAATTTAGACAAATCTATCGAGTCTAGTTACCTCTGTCTTTGGACTGCAAGGAGCGGATTGCTTCTGGTTTGTTAATAGCATCTCTAACATCACCATGCAGATGCTCACCTAACTGCAGCTCTGTGGGTCCACTGCATGAATGCAAAGCATCTAGTGCCATTTCTGACATTTTGCTTGATCTCCAACTACCAGTCCAGGAAGTTATGGGACTCCTTTAGGTCACATGTAAGGGGCAGCCCCAGGCTGGTGCTTCAGATGCACAAGAGAGTCTCAAAGGACACTAGACACCATAATTTAGGCAATTGAATTGAGCACCATATGTCTTGTCAGATTTTGTCATCACTGGAGATTGTCAAATTGCTTTGTTTCTGGCCTATTTTTGAAAACATCTGTTTTCTGTGCTAGGCACATCTGTGTTTATAGCGTGTGAATTCTGTAACTTGAACACAGCAACCACGTTATTTTTACACATCAGGAACATTTGAAAAGTGCAGTCATTTCAAACACATATCTTTTTTCCACTGGATGACACTGTTGATTGAGCTCAACTTCATGAACAGCCTCTATTATAAGACTTAGAATTATCTCGTGGGAAACTGAAGTACCATAAAACTAGGTATTATTTACGATGAATCATGTTCTCAAACAAATACAGAATCTCACACCTGCTCTTAAGAGAATGGAGGACAAGACAAAAAGGAAAAGACAAATTATCCAAGGCCTCACTTCTTAGTAAATTTTATAGCATGCCCTTTGTAAGATGATTCTCTCAAACAGGCATAGCAGGTAGAAGCATTAAGATTAAGGATATTGTTGGCCTATATCTTCAGCTACTAACTTACATGAATAAGCCCAGTGGAACTGTAAGTCCTCCACAACAATTTTAAAGGATTAATGTCATTTTAAACCATAGGTATTTTTGAACAAATTGAAACTATTCTCACTGAGAAGCTGCTCTGATTTTCTTTTACAAAGTGCCATACTTTTATTAATAAGAAAAAGGAATAGTTCTGAAGGAGTTAGTGGTACATACAGTTGCTGTATGACCAGTTTTCAGATTTTTCCGTCAGACTGCTTCTGTGTACTTTGTATACCACAGCCCAGAGACAAATAAGATTTATTTGTAACAGCATGCTAAGGATTTTCCCATTTTTCTCATGCAGTAAGAGAATAAAATCACAATGACCCAACTGAGAAATATGGCTAAACCCAAATAGTTAATTCTTTAAAATATAAGTACATAACCTTAGAGTTGATATTGTCTGAAATTATGCAAACAGAAAACCTGCAGACTAAGTAGTTTTCAAGCTATTTAAAAATGATTTAGAATTTAAAAGTACTACTTATGTTAAAAGAATACACTATCTCCTCCACTATTTTTCAGCTGATTACAATAGATGAACCTTTTATCAAATTGACGGGCGAGTGAAGAGTTAACAGGACTGAAGTTTGTCAATTGATATGCAGAAGAACTGATAGCACCAGAGCTGACGTGCGCAAAGCTGTTGAACAGAGGACTTAACGGGACTAAAGTCGTCTACCACCCGATATGCGCAAGGACTGATACGCGCAAGGCTGCGGAATGATTAACAAGACTGGAGAAGTGAAGCCTGCCACCTGCAACCTGCACGCACCCCCGGGGAGGGGAGAAGCAATACGGAGGTGCTGTGGTCTTGCCTCGCCAGCAGGGTCCTCCCGAGCAGACAAACAGACAGTCCTGTGATTGCGAAACTTGCTAAAAGTCAGCGAAAGCAGTGTTTGCCCAGAGCCCCAGCCGTATAAAAAGAGGCTTGGCAGCTAGGAGAGTTTGAGCAGGGACGGGAACGTGACCTGATCATCCTCTCCGGCTGGACCGTGAGTATTCCCCCCCCTCCCCTTTTCCTGGGACGCTGGGTTAAGGTAACTCCTCGAGGTTGAGAGCCCTCTCGCTAGGAGAGTGAACAAGAAAGCTTTCAAGCAGGGATAAGCAGTCCTTCCAATTAATAACGCAGCAATCGACGGTTTCAGGTTATCCTTTCTAAATTAGTAACTGATGGTTTTGTGTCATCCTTCCTAAATTAGTAATCGCATTATATAGTAATCGCATGGATGTTACTAATCCAAGAACTTGTGTGAGGAAATAAACATCTTTTTTATTATTATTATATTACTGTCTCAGTCGTTGCTATTGAACCTTCATAGCATGACAGCGTGACACAAATATCTTAGCCTGAGAAGTGATTAAGCAACAAGAAGATTTTAAATGACTTGGCTCCATTTTGTTTTTCACTGAGCGTAATGTTCAAAACTGGTAACTCTTGGATTGGCAATTAAGATTCTGTTCCATAATATCTCTATTTCAATACCACAGATATTTTTTCCTCCTTTTCATTCTGGTTGTGCACAGTGTGAAACAAGGTGTTTTCAAACAATTTGATTATGTGAACGTCTTTCTCTTCACTACTCCTTGATAATAGCAAGCATGACGTGTTGATAAGTTCAAAGGTGGATGGGCATTTCCTGTTGTGGCAATATTGTGGAGACCTGTAATATATAAGTTGCCTGATTATAACATAATATAATTATGAATCTTGCAATTTTATAAAATCACAAGAATTGGTGATCTTCTTACTTAGAGCTATATACCCAAAGTAATAGAAGGTACTACTTAATTTGCAGCTGAAATTTGGCTACTTCTGAGCTCCTAGCAGCTCAGTCTACAATAAGTGGAAAAAAAGCCTCACTTAAAAAAAGAACAACCCTTTCTGATAACATGTTTCCATAAACCCAAATTCTTTACTTTTGAGTTCACTGTTTTCAAGGTTTAGAATACCTGAATAGGAAGATCTCCATTTGATGCCCACAGTCCTTCTTTATCAATATCAAGATCAGTGTCTTTTTCTGTAACTGGTAGTTTTCACATAGTCGTTCCCACATGAGATCTCCTTTGTAGGGAGATGGATATCCCTTCTCCCTCTTGGTGGAAAACAGGAAATTTCTCTCTTTGCAAGAACAGCTCTGCCCTTAACAGCTTACATCCACACAAGACAGGAAAAGGACATAGGAATGAAAGGATTGCTAGACCCAGTTTAAAAATAGTAGGCAGCCAGAAAATGAATTTAAGCTCAATGTAAAAGACTCAGGAATTGCACCCAGATCTCTTAATTCCAGGTCCATTTCCTTGATCCAAAAACACATTAACTGATTCCATGCGACCCTTAAGAAGATGTCTGTCCACTACCATCTAATATTCTAACCACTGCATGGTTTTACAGACAGGTGAACTTGGACCCTTTTGAAACAATAAAATTGTAGACATATTTTTAAGCTTGCATTAGAAGTTAGATTTTTGTTTGCTGAAGTCTAAAATATCGGGTTATACAGTTTTACTCTGTGAAGCTTACTGTCAATATTTATATTCTGTACACCTGAAGATTTGAGAGAAATCCTAATCATATATAAAACCATCTCTTTATTTCTTTGGATTAATGAGCAGATAGTTGAGTTTTAACTCTGATAGGATTAATTAAGCTAACAAATATAAGCGAAATAATATTACTTCATTGCTTACCATTTGGACAATTCTGCATCTCTCTACCAGAATATCATTTTCAGTTCACTTGCTACTCCATTTTGATGTAACTAGGACTGTTAGGTGGCAACAGCAGTGCATGCAACTGTCCTTTTGAGTTTCATACCATTCCACTGAGATGGTTTCTAATATTTATTCTTCCCAAGCGAGCTATTTAGCTACACTGAGGATTTGCATTTTCATGCCAGTAACAGGAAGTCTTTTAACCTAGGTTTAGGAAGAGCTCTTACTATTCAATTTCATTGCTGCCAAAGAAATCGACTGACAGGTGGCTAAAGATAAAACCTAATTTCTGGAACTTAGTACTGACAACATGAGGGCTATCTATTATTTCTTAATATGCTTAAACTGAAGAGCTTTCCACACTAATAGGAATTTGCTTTGAAAATTGCATTTCAAAATCTAAGGATGGCATTAAAATATACCCCATCTTTTGACAGACATCCTTGATCTTGTAGAACAGCATATTATATCTTCTGTTTGGCAAACACTTACTTGCTGCTTCATGTAATGTAATCAACCTCTACTATCATGCAAGAATACCAACGTATTCTGAACATTTTAAAGTTCCAGACTGCAGAAATTTCAAAATACAGTACAGGTGCAAAAAGCAGCCAGCAAAGAACTCTACGAACACATAACTGAGAAATGTTGAGGTTTAATTCCTTCTTCACTTATGCTGCGCAAACTGTATATTGACACAAGTTCACCTGCATGAAGATTTATTAGTGGCCTCCGTAGTTGGTGGCATACATTGACTCTAATGGTGGAAGTTACTTTCTGAGAAAAAGAAAACAGGAGAGGAGGAGAGAGAATGAGAGATACAGAACGAGAGAGAGAGAGAGGGAGAAAAAAGTGAAAGGGAAAATCTTTCCCAGTGGAAAAACCCAGTGGCCATCAGAGAAGAGGGAAGGCAGGCTACTGAGTTGCAGATAGAAGGGCTTTAGCAATGGCGAAAGCTAAGGCACCTAGGGCACTGTCACACTGCCATACTCCAGTGAATAAAACACAAGATGTCACATTTTATTGTCTCAAAATGCTAAAAATACATTTGAGATTCACTTTTGCTCACAATAAAAGAATTGCTGACCAGATATCTGGACACACTATGGGAATAAGAGGTGACATGGAATACTAGAAAGGAGAGACATTATGTAATTTCCAGGAGACACTTTAGGAGCTGTTCACTTCCTTTCCTGAAAGAGCTGTATAAGGAGTAAGGAAAAGGTGAAAACTGAGGTGCAGATGGTTTAGAGAGAGCAGGAGGTTTACAGCTGGTCAGAGACTGTGTTTTCAGATTTATCCTTCTTGCGCACCATGTAAGAAGTTACTCTGGAGGAAAAATAAAGATGTTTATGAAACAGAGCAGAGAGATACCTCATTTGTCCACGGCTGTAGTTCACTGAAATGAGGGAACCTGAACTCTGCTAGAACTCTGTAGACTCAAAAGAGGTGCTGTCATGATAGTCATACTGAAGGGCTGGATAGACCTTTAAAGGAAGATGCTTGCTTAAAGTCAAAAAAGAGTGTGGGATTATTTTAGGAACTTTTTTCTTTTTTGGTTCTGTAAGCCATGAGGTGTTGTTTGGATAGAAAACCATGCAGCCAAAGCAGAAGGAAACTGGAGCACTAGCAACATGTCCATGGCAGTAAGGCTATCACGTTAAGGCTGTGTTCTAACACTGGAGTAGTTAATTGTCCTGAGTGAGCAAAGCATTTAGGTGCAGGCTTCATTTTATACATAAAAGTAATCACACTGAAGTTGCAAGGGTAGAATGATTTCTGTGTTTGAAGCAAAGTAAGTGTTTAAGAGCTTCACTGGATCTGGGCCCATATAAGCATCTAGATCAAGCAGAGCCAGATTGGACAGAAAAGTCCTCCTACAGAGACAAGATAATAAAGCCTGGAAAGACTGTAACATTTAAATAGCTTTTCCCTGATTCACCACATAAACAATAATTACAGGGAAAGTCAGCTGCATTAGAATAACATAAATCTGTAACAGTTTGCAAGAGGGAACCATAGCATCTGGAGAGGCAGAAATTACTTAAACAGTTTTGAGCAAAATAAGAACAGATAGGAACCAGCAGCCAAAATTAAAAGGATGCGAATTTTCTTGAGATACTCAGAAGGGTGTGTGGATGTGTAGATGTGTACACGCATGTGTATACTAAGCTCTGCATTTTTACTTTCTTCTGTACGTCCTGCTTCTTCCTCTATGCCTGAGTTTCCAGAGGCTCATCCTAACCAGTGTCTAAAGCGAGTGGCAGGTGAGCACAATGGGCTTCAGCCACTCGGAGGGGATCCTAGCTGGGGACTGAGCTGCGGCTCCCTTCCGCTCTGCATTAGGTGGTTCCTTTCCCCGGAAAAGAAAGAAAGGACCAGAGTGGTGTAGTGCCGAGCTTCATCCAAAAGGGTGGTAGGATACAGATAGGAAACATATCTCAGCTTGTGAGTCAGAAACACGCTTCAATCCCATAGTTGAGAGTTGCACAAATAGCAAGGATAAGAAGATACTCAGCCGATAATAAGGATTCCAGTGACATCTGATCTGTCAACAAAAGAACTTCTGGAATTGCCTGTCTTCTAGGTTTCTAGCTCAGAAATGTGTGTGGGGGGGTTGTCCTTGTTTTTTGTTTACATACACACACACCCCTACACACATATGTACATTTTCACTGTGACTGGATATATGCTTGTTCTTTTAGAAAGGGAAAAATTATCACTCAAATTTTAAGATTACCTGATTTTCAGAAACTTTCAAATATTCTTCTATGAATTAAGAAACCTAGCTGATAAACATTTTCATAAGGTTATGCAATGATGTAAAATTGTTTGCAAAAAATCCTTCATCAAACCCCCAAGGTGTGATTTTCAACGACTAACTGCCTTGCATTATCAGTGTTCCCTGGGAATTTTCTGGACTCTTACTGCTGATTTCAGTGAAAGGAAAGTTAGGCTAAAGCTGAGCACTCATAAAGTCTGGCCAATTCTGTGTCAATGAGGATCTGGACTAGATTAGTCCCATTTCAGACCATTCTCCATAGTCTGTGTTCCCATGCTTTGCATTGTCGGTAGGGCAGTTATTGTTTGGTCTTGTGGCATTTGTCAGGATTTTAATTAATATTTCAGCTGTAATGTTTAGTTCCAAAGGCATGGGAGTTTGGGTTGCATTAGAATATTGAAGTTTGGCTCTGTACCATGACTAAAAGATTACCAATTATTTGAAATTTTATTATAGCATCATGGTATATTTCATTTCTAATCTAATTTATTTTATTAAGGAATTTTTAATGTTTTGTTGCTCATCTTTTCAGTTTATCAAAAACAAGACAATTAAGCAGAGAGAAACCAAGAATATTATATGAGTTTCCTGCTTTTCAAACTGAACATTAATATTTTTCTTCTCCAATTGTTTATTGTTTCTATGAGGTTGTAAAGTGTTTAGGACAAGATCAATCTCTTTGTATGAGTTTGTGTAGCACTAGTAAAAATAATATCTTCTAATATTCATGCAGTGTTGTTGCAACACTGAATTGCCCCAAAAGTTTTGCCCTCATGTAGAACACTTTCTTAACAGAAGAATAATTAGCATTGTACTAACCAGTTTAGGACTCTAGTAAGTCTGGTCCCATTTATCTTCTTCAGTCTATGCTGTGTATATGAATTACATACCTCATTATAATGTAAATATGCTTAATTTTAGAAAAGCTAGCTTTGTTTTATATATGCTCTTTGGGTGGTGATTTATGGCACTTATTTGTTCTGGGAGCCTCGATCAATATTTTATTATCTCAAAAGAGGGAGCAGCACTACAAGACAATAAGCAATCTTATTCATGTTGGAATACCTTTGAATAATTCTTAAGCAAGAGTTCTTGGTAGAAAATAGAGATTCCTTCCAGAACCACAAACAATGCAGAACATATTTGTTGCCTGTTACCACCATGGAGTCTCAGACTGAAGTGTACCAGTTCACAAAAACATCAGAAGGCAGAACTCTGATTATCCTAATGAAAAATGTCACCTAGAAAAGGACAGTGAATAGTGCTCAAAATACATACAGTGGAAATAAGAAACTGTCTTTTTAACAATTTATAGTAAGAAGCATTGAAAAACTCTTTTAAAACTGCAAGAAAAACAGTGTATTTATTCACCTTATTTCTTTAAATCACTCAACAAGTTCCCAAATACCAAAGAGTCTTTGGGGTCTTCAACGCTGTGCAAAAGTGGATCAGGCTATAACTTCTGTGAATGCTTTATGTGTGTCTGTATATATGTAGAGGCAAAAGTAACTGTTCCTAGCTTCATCATGACCATTAGAGTAAACATACTGCAAGGATTCCTATATCATAACAATTGCCTAAAATAGTGTAGAGCCATGGATTCTTATGGGAGAGTACAAAAAACAGTTTCTGTCACATCTCTGATCAGATTCAGCAGATTAATGCCTTCTCAAGCTAAGGTTTGCACACACACTGTCATGTTAAACAGCCACAAGTGAATAAAACTTCCATTAGCTTATCTAGCCTTTTTTAATACATTTCCAGTTTGGGGCTCCTCAGTGTTCTTTGGTACTGATTTCCACATTCTAATTGTACACTGTTTAGAAAAGGTATTTCCTATTATTTTGTTCTAAACCAGCTTTCCTGATAATTTCATGAGCTGACTTCTTCTTAGTTACCATATGCTCTGTTTATATATACACCTGTAGCTAATAAATAACATTGTGCATTTCATTTTAATACCTTTTTTTTCCCTCTTGATTCTCACTTCAGGTTTTTCAGCTAAATGAGGGATTTTTCTCTTTGAGGACATGAGGAACAGAGTATTTCGCTTTTCTTCATTCTCCTTCACAGTGAGTATCTTTCTGTTTACTAAAAGATACCCCTTGACAAAGGGGTTAAATTCAGCTTCTCTCACTTTTTAGGATCATACTATAAAATGATATAATTAGAATTTAGTTCCAAATGTTTAAGATCTATCATTTGATAGAGCCATTGCAGAGGTTGGCTCATAAAAAGTGGGAAAAATTGGCCAAGCTACATAAATTTTTGATCATTCTCTGTCAGTTAACATGAAGAAGTAGAGCAAATATTCCATTATGGGCATTCATGAGAAACCCATGAAAGACTGTAGAAATAACTGCTTCCAAGAGACTTTGGATTAGGTCTGTACTATGCCTCTCCATCCTGCTCCCCACTATGAACCTTCTGTTTCATCCAAATCATGTCCAAAAATTCCTATTTGGAGTAATGGAGTTTTTTTTTTTCACTAGGGACATTAGATCAGCTCAACAGCGTAATAAGGTGGGTTTTTTTTTTAATTTCTTTTTGTTTGCCTACGTAAGAATGACAAACTTAGATAGGTATTGTGATCTCGGGGTGGGGGGTGTTACATTATGTGGTTCTTTCAGACGATGAGGAGCCCTGTCAAAGAACATGATACGGAAAGGCTGATGGGATTAGGAAATCTTCCTGAAAAGCTAACTTGTTCTCTAATATAGAATAGCTTGAATCCTCAAAAGACTGCTTCAAAAATGTCTTAAAGATTTTTTTTCCCTTTGAAAATGTTACAAGCCAGATGCATGAAGTTTAATTTCATCCTCACTTTTCCAATTAAAAAATTAAATTTCTTGTTAGGTATTTTATCTTCCTAATTTTGCATTTCTACAAAAATGCTCTTGCATTTCTACAAAACTGCTCTTATAAATTTCTACACCTACCTTACCAACAGTACGATATTGACCTAACATAATTTTGATGATTTGTCTTAGTTAATGGCTAGACACTTTTAAGATCCACTTCCTCATTTTGAACTTAGAGTGATATTATTTCTAACCTAATAATAATTAGGTCGATGTTGAACACATTGTTGAACATCTACAAATTATCTTCTGTTGATATTTTGATTAATGTTATTACTGCTTACAACACTTGGTTCCTTGGTTCCAACACTAAGTTGTGTGAAACTAAGATATCTGAGACACAGTTATTCACACATTCTATAGAACAACTTGTGTAAATGCAATTATTGAGTCTTTTAAGGGTAACATGTTAGATGGTTTCACTCCTTTCTCAAAAGAGGCATTCTGCTTTAAACTCCTAAACAAATCAACATAATGTATACAAATGTATAAAAAGCAATGTATTTATCACATACCCTCTGTAGCCATATCCTTGAAACTATTCAAAACACAGAGCTGAGTTTACATAATATATATGAATTAGTAATAAGAAACAAATCCGTACTCAGATGTAAACTTTCCTCAACTCTGTCATGGTTGAAATGAACAGGCACTTGAGGCAAAGTACTTTAGGCAAGGAGGCGTATCTCTATTTTCTGAGCTCTCACTCAAACTAACAATGAATTAGGACATTGGAAAGCAAATAATAAATTGCTTTCTTTTATTAAAAATTATTACTCAGCCCATATGAACTGTCAGCCTACTGCTACTGTTTGAATTATTATGAGATGATTTATGGTTTAGGTGGTCATCACGGATTCTGTGTGATGATTGTCAGAAAATGTGCTCTGAGCTTTTTGCAATTTAAGAATGAAATAAACACAGTAGTCTGTAATTCTTGTGTGCCTGACAGTGGTCATTATGTTCAGAAAGGTTTTAATGATATAGCTAACTATGTCACTATTTTGCTTTAAGAGTGTTTTCCTTTACATAAGCTGTCCTTAAAGATTACAGTATAAACTTTTATTTGCAACAAGGGATCATGGTGAAATGGGCAAAATAGACAAGCAAAGCTCAAAAGGTTTGTTGTATTCATTGGAACTTAAAAAAAAAAAGTAAATACCCTCAAATCTGTACTGAGGAAGGCTGTGTGTATAATGCTCAGAAAAAATATAAGAAAACAGATTCAGGTTTATTCCATCATTTTCCTCATGCTGAAGCAACAATAAGTATCAAGATATGATTATTATCTGAGATGGAATAACAAAATACAATGCTATTTAAAGACAAAAAGTGGGAAGTGTGCCAACAGAGATGATATTATTCATTTAAAAAACACTAGGAGACATATACACAACAGTACAGTTCAAAAGCTTGACTTTTATCAAATAGTCATGATAATGATAGAGTACTCAGCTGAATACGGTACATTTAGGAGCCTAGTAAACACCTTCAGTCTTCCCATCTCTGAAACTGAGAGCTTTATCTCTACCTGAGTGGAGGCCAAACAGAAAGCATTTTGTTTTAATGAAAATATCTACTAAGGAAAAACTTCCTGGATCGATATTTACTATTTCCACACTGAAGAACTAAGCAACAATTGAATTCTCTTGTATTATATAATAGCACGCCTCCCCCCTGCCCCTTAAATACACACTGAAATTGCAAAATTAGCTCAGGCTACATTTATTGGGCTGCCTATACCTCATGTTACAGTTTTAAATGTTAGATTTACATACTTTTTTCTTTTTTTTCTGGACCCTGTCTGCTGAAGTGCGAGAATAAAGAGCATTCCTTAAAAGGATAGCTTGATGTTATTTTATTTGTTTATTCTTCATTATTCTGGGTGTATGGCTCCGTTCATTATTTACTGAACCTGTTCTGAACACAGAATTGTTCATTCTCTCATGAGTTTTTCTAAATACTTGCTAGTGCATCCATTGCATTTTTTAAAGACACTAATGAAATTATCTACACTGTCCTTCTGTGAGGTAACTCCATTTCACACATGGGGAATTATCATAAACAGCTTAAGGCCAAAATTATCCAAAGTATCCATTCCTCTGGATGCTAATTTGAAACACATAGGGATGAGTTTTTCAGAATACTTAGTACTTTGATAGTATTTTTGTGCATTTTACATCTTTATATGTTGAAAGCAGAGCTTCTTGTTCTTTTCTGCAAAACAGAGCTACGGCGTCTTCTTTGAGACATCCAAAAACACACACTGACAGCCTGGTTTTAATGAACTGTCCAGCCTCTCACAAAGGCACTCAGTGGCAGAAACAAGGACATCATCCATTTCCGTAGGGCGTCATTCAATAATTTTTTTCTTCTTGTTCACTGAGCTTCTGAATACATGAGACGGATACTCAGCACACTAACCTACCACTATTGTTCCTTTCTGTTCTTCATACTTAAGAAGACTTGGATCTTGTGCAAAGGGCTAACCATGCTCATGATCACGTATCTATATATTGTATGATAAATAGTTTTGAAATAATTTGTTTGACACAGGTTCTGTAAGCATGTACTCTCACATTTATACACAGGGGGGACACAAACATTTCTGGAGCTGTCTCTGCTCTCAGACTCTCCTTTTAGTCCCCATCTTCTCCAGCCCCTTTGGAGCTGCTGGAGGAGCCTGTGCTCCTGTGAGTGCTCTCCTTTGTCACCCCTCTCCCTTGGCGTACCTGAGCCTGTCTCCCTTTCAGGCTCTTACCCTCCTGAACCCATTCCTCCTTCATCACTCCAAATTCCTTTTCCTCATATTCCTTCTTCTTAGCTCTTCCTTCTGCTCTTCCTCTCTCTTTCTCCAGACTGTCCCAACACCTTTCCTACCTCCTCTTATCCTTCAAAATCCTCCTTCTGTTGCCTCGCTACTCAGCCCTTCTCCCTTTCCCCCTCACTGACGAAGCTTGTTGCAGGCAGAGCACCGTTCCCTCCGGAGGGTGCCAGCTCTCATTCCCAGTGCTATGCTGGTCCTTGGCACCCAGAAGCACTTCTGAAAAACACAGTCTTGGCCGTTCTCAGGATGGCACATCACAGCCCAACCCGGTGTTGAAGCTTTTTTTATGCCTTCCTGTCTCCCAGCCACCTGAGACAACTTCCATCCTCCTCCCTCCAGAGCATCTTCCCTCCATCTCCGTATTCAGACATGCCAGTTTAGTTAGTACAGTCTCCCAGGAAGAAATGTGCAGAGCACATATTCTAGAGGGAGGAGGAGGAGGAAGTGGCATCAGGCACAGAAAAAAAGGAAAAGGCCCCAAGTGCTGTCCCTTCAGGGAATTCAGCAGTGGAGCCACCCTTATCCTGACACGTGTTCACTGGCAGCTCTCTCTTCTCTTTCCACTTAGCCACTTGGCAGGACTGTTACATCCTGTCAGCTCTAGCTCTCAGCAATACCCCCACTGCCCTGGGGCAAATGAATACCCTGTGCTTTCCTGACCTTAGCCGACACTGGCCTCTGTGAAGCCAAGAGGCACTGCTTTTCTTGCAGACTTCCTGGAATGAGATGCTTCTTGCTTTCTCCCTGGTGCTACCGATTTCGGTGTCAGCAGCCTAGATGTACTCTGCGTTCCCAGACCAAGTTAGCATGCACAAATTGGCTGACAGAGGATGGGCCACTGCAGGTGATGTAGAATGTTTCTTGCCAAATATAATCAAATTTCAACTGAGCATCTGCACAGTGTACTTTTTTTTACCAGTTTATCAGTTGGCCAAGCTTGGGAGAACATTAACAACAACAACAAAAAAATGTTTTTTTTTATACTTACTAAAATATGAAGGCCTTACATCTTTCCAAAGAAAAAAATCTGTGCCATAAGAATGTTGTTAACATAAGAATCAAAATATTTTTCCTTATTCTCTTCCTGGGAAATGGATGAACTATTTTAACTGATATTTCTGTAGAAAATTCTCTCCCTAATAGGCCCACAGCATGGAAAATTCCAATCCGAGCAGTACATTATTTGACAAGATTGAAAGTAATTACAGACTGAGTCTTTTAATGGAAACTGGTAGGTATCCTTAAGTACTGGCTTCACTACTTACACCACCTCTAACAAGCAATTTTACTGTATGGGCATTTCCTGAAAAAACAACTCTATTGCTGATTAGTACCACTAGAACACTTTGAAATGTATATTTCTGTAAAACACCATACACACATAAGATTCTAGGTAAACAACAGACTTTAATTATAGAGTATATATTATTTATTACTAAATGGGAGAAAGAGAGAAACATGTTATGTTAGTCCATTTGCATGCTCTTTTATATGACATCTTCCATTAAAATTACGCAAACGGACTATTTCCCACTAAGAACATTGCAGCTGTTAGCTGCACAGTGGTCACAGAGACATATTATTCACTTATTACAGGATGCAGAACAACAGTGTCTTGTGACAAAAAAATTCAGGTGAAGTGAGTTTGCTCTTTCCTTTGCACGAGTTCCTTTTCTGTGAAAGGAAGCCACAATCCTGTAGGACCTATATTTCAGTATTGAAAGATTTTGACTACTTCAAGGATAAGGTGAGGATGGCTTTGGTCTGATTAGCCAAGTTATTTAACCAAACTTATAATTATAATGCATGAGTACTAGGTCACAAGATTCTCTCAAAACAGAATTTCAAATCTGAGCAGGAGTCACTGAGCATGTCTTTACTTGAGTTGCCTTGTAGACCTGGAAGGCATCTTTCAGAGCACTGTGGCCAGGATTCAAAACCATCTCTAACTTCCTAAAATCTCTTCCTAAATAACCTGAGACACTTCGTAATCTAGTTCAAGAGAGCGGTTGGCCTGGAGTCACCCCTTTGCAGACAGGTGTTTATCAGCATGTGGTTCTCATCATGCAGCCACTGCTCAGAAATGGGTTGATTTACACTGCTCTTTTTTTCTCTTTTCCTTTACAGTAAAATGTGTGAGTACAAAATTCTGTTAGCTAGTCTCACTAATGCTTTACAACCATTTTGCAATGATGGTATAAATGAACACATGGGATATAGGCGTGCAGGGAAACATAGCCCCCTCTTTTTCTTTTGAAAGGGAGGAGAGTGTTTTCCAGTTGATAGAATTCAATGAAATAAGGAAAAAATATTAAAAGGAAATGAGAAAGCAAAGAATACTGCCGTACTCAATCTAGCGCTAGTACAGCTATGTGAAAGACAAGAATATGGAAGTGTTAGTTCATACTCACACATCCAAAATAGTGACAGATTTATATTATATTTGCACTGGGATGCTAGAGTTTCCCATTTAATTCTCTCTAGTGAAAGAGAGCGAAGATAAATAAAATGCTTTAGACTGAGTAATGGTGATGTACCCTACCCCCTTACTTTCAATAAAATATTTGTGTGCCAGAAGCAAATATAGCTGAACTATGCTCTTTTGCATTTTTTCTGTCCCTGTTTTGACTCTTGAAACACCAGCAAACTATAGAAGAAATAATTTAGTTACTATGTTGTGAACTGTTTGGGACAGATGGATTAATGGATTAATGGATTGATGTAAACATGGATATTAAAAAGATATCTAAAAAATAATATGGACTGCAAAGTAACATGTCACATTAATAAAAGTTCACATCAGGTTGATAATATATAAAAATGTTTAGTGGATGCCCTTTGTTCACAATTCTAGATAAAAATTCAATAGGACCATTGCTCATGGTTACTTGGTCTAATTAGCTATTTGACCACACTATAAAGTAAAAATACATTAGTCACAAAATTCTCTCAAAGCGCAGATTCAAATCCTAGCAGGAGCTACTGGGTGTGTCTTTCCCTGAGTTGCCAAACCATCAATTATGCCATTAAATATATGCTACTTTTGAGTGTTAGTCTGATCATTACAAATAATAAAGATCACACAGCCACTTCTTAATGATAAGAGTTCATCAAGGATTTATGTCCAAAATGTTGCCTTCCCTGCTCTACAGCCACACAAGACTTAGGGTACTCACTGTGCTTCTTCAGTTGGCTGTGTATTTTCATGGGCTATACTGCACAGGGCGGAAGACTTTTGGCAGAAAATGCCCTGCATAAACGTTCTTATTAAACACATGTACTAGCTCTCCCTTTCCCTGCTGTTATGGGAAAGAGGATTCTAATGGATTCTATGGATTCTAATTCAGAAGAAAAGCCCGCTCACACCAGTTAGACTACTGGAATGATAGTCAAGTTTAAAAAGCTTAGCTTGTTCACTATATTGCATTGTATAATATGTATGGACAAATGTATGTAATTTGATTTAAAAAAAAAACAAGTACAGATAAATGTATCTACAGTGGACATTCAGTTGAAATTTTAATCTCTCTTGAATTTAACACATCATCAGATATTCAAACCTCAGTTTTTGATTCTGTTTCTATAAACTATATATGTGAGAGGTCAGACTTTGCATTCTGGGCTCCATATATCTGGCGAATATGTGTGGGGTTTTTTTTCCTCAGTTTTAATTCCATGCACCTCTTCAGTTAAACAGGACTAAAAACATTTTTTTTCTAAATCTTCCCTGTAACATACACATGTGGCTGTCACCTGTTTAACTATCAACATCAATAGAAGACATCTGTCAATCTTAGCTGTCTCTTCTGGATAAACCTGGTTTTGCACTCCTTCCCCAAAAGGAAACCTGTCCTGGGGAAGAAGATTAGCTCTGCTCTCAGAGAGTTTGGGTCCTATAATGAATATAATTCTCTAAGAATTTTGAAAAATATTAGTGAGCTTAATAATAGGGAAGGTATGAAGTGAATGAGGTTGCATTATACAAGGAAAAAAATTTGAAATGGTGGATAGAGGTAGTTTGAGAAGCTTAAATAAGAGGAACTGCTGAGTAAGTTTGAATTGTCATATCACTGTGTAAAAGATTGGACCAGCTTGCCCAGGCTTTTTCCAGGCAGATCTTGAAAACCTTTAAGGATGGAGAAAGCACAGCCTCACTGGGCAACCCATTCCAGTAATTAAACGAATAAAGGATCGTTAAAAGTGCAGCAAAGTAAGATGTTACTGATTACTAAAGGAAAAGAAAAGGCATAAGATAAAGTCTTTTTCCTGGCTGTCCTTTAGTCATCAGATTACTGCTCTATAGCTATTTAGGAAGTAAATTGCAATAGATAGATATCACTGCACTTCTGAAAACTAAAGGGTATAGAAGTTTTATTTATTTATATTTATAATCAGTGTATCAGGCATCTAACCAAATAGATTCATGTAGTCTGTCAGTCCTACTTAAATAATACCTCATCCAGACAAGTGTCTCATAGCAACATGTGGAAGCATAGATTTAAATTTTCATTTTCATGTGGAATAAATCTTGTTCGTTATTGTTATGAATATGTTCTTTTTCCTTGAGCATTTCGCTCTCTGTGTCCTTTCATGTTTTACATTTAATAGCTAGAGATTGTGGGTGGACTTACTGCAATGAGAAGACAGTCTGGAAGGAAAATAGTCAAGACAGCTTTTCATTTCAGTGAACTGTAAAGTTTCATTTCCATGTTTTTGAGGATTTTGTGGGGGGGCGTTATTTTATTTTGCTGTTAATGGTATACAAGAGTCAGACTAAGCATAGTCTCCAACTACAAAAATAAGTTACTGCAAAAATCATGTGAAAGCTTTCCTTTTAAAACTCTACTCTCCATTAAAATTGCCCATTTGCCGCTTCAGTAACGTTCTCATTTTTATAAAACTTTTTCATCCATTTACAAAAAATATGAAGTAACTAAACTCTTATTGAATCCTGTGGAAAGAGTAGATCATAAAATAAAATGGCTGTACTGGCTCAGGCCCCCAAATCCATCCAGCCTCTATCCTGTCTCCAAATCTAGTCAGTAATGGTTAGGAAAATGCTTAGGAAAAGAAATAAGATAGTTATAGTGATTTCTCCTTTGAGGAACTTCCTGGTCCAAAAACAGATATGCAACTGGATAAGGTTTTAGCAAGGGGGCCAAGGGGACCATTAGATTCGCAATGAATATGTTCTTCCATGTCATCTGGTGCTTCTAGGCTTGTGGACGTATGTTCCCAATGTGATCCTGTGACTCTGCTCATCTCTGCATGCAGACAGCTGCAAACACCACCTTTCCTGCCTCAGAATAAACAAGGGGTAAAAAGCCCATCAGTTAATGCAATGCCCAGGCACAGTCCCTGGCCCAGCACAGCCAAGGATTTTCCCCAAGAGGCAGTTTGGATAAGGCTGTTCCTTCTGTTCTGTTTCTCTCTCTTTTTTTTTTTTTTTTTTTTGCTGCTGTGTTTCGAGGAGGAGAAGAGCTGCATGATGCTTCTTCTATTTTATTTAACAGACATATATAGTCTGTGAGGCTGTAAAGCTGAAGTTCTCCTGAGGTTTGTGCATGGCTTTCTAGCTGGGGCAAAATAAGGATTCTCCAGGGGCGTCAACGGCAGTGCAGGCAACCCAGGAGTCTGGCTCCCCGGGTACCCTTGGGGGTGAAGGCTGTAGCTGTACAGCATACTTGCAACCAGCTATCTCCCACCAGTGGCAGCCACCTCCAGCTGGAAAATGAACCTGAAAATCAGAAGACATGGCTAGGCAGAAGGAAAAGAGCAGCTCAATGGTGGTAGAAACTGAAGCCTTTGCTTTCAGCATCATATAATCCAACTATTTGTACAGTACAGCTCAACCTACATTTGGCACAGCAGTTCATTAAGCCGTCCTTGCTAATGTCACAGACTTCACTCTCTGAAGTGATGTTGCCATGACCACTTCCCTTGACAATTTATTCTGCGGTCCAGTTGCTTCTGCTGTTTTTCAAAATGGAACTGTAAATTAGTGAGTGTTAATACACAAAGACCTGTGTGTGCTTATTCTGAGTGAGAAATTTCTAACCAGGGTGGTGGTGTTTTTGTATTTGGGTCAGAGTAAAGGTTCTTATCATGAAATCCAAATTAATTTCTGATAGCTAAGAAAATTGCAATTGATTTATTTATGTATAATAGGCTTAATTATGAATTTTATTCCTGTGTAAATCACTGACAGATACATTTGATGTTTATTACTCAGAGACCTGAGTTGATTTTACCAATAATTATTTTTGATTTCATAACAAGTATATAAGGAGACCTACTTGTGATTTACTAACAGTGTCTGCCTCATCTTGAGTTTTAGACATGTCTGGGGACACCTGCTTCCATGACCTTATTTCAGCATTGATATATATTTTAAAAGTTTATGCATAATGAAAACCAATTGAAGAATTATTTGAAATTGAACCACGCAACTATGCAGAAAAGTCTGTGTGTGTGTTTATGCATGCACATGATTGCAAATTTTTATCTTCTTATATCTATTGTCCTCATACACCAGGATCAATCTGTTGTAAGTAAATAAATAAATAAACTTTGCGCTTAACTTTCATCCTAGTTCAGTAGAAGTAAGAGTTACTATTGTGTGCAGACAGATAGCTGTTGGAGTACAGAGGACGGGAACAGAAAACAAAAGCTAATGTCTCTTAGCAGCTTAGTAAGACTGGAAAGAAGAATGACCCTCTTGTGTCACTGAGTCCAGGACATTTCTCTCCGAGATAGCAGGGTTATATAATTTTCTTCGATAAAACAATGATGAACAATTTGGGGACCAAAACACTTCTATTTTAGATATGTTCCAAAAGTGAATTCTTCTGGTTCTCTTTTTCTAGTTTTTGGTGTAATTTTATTCCTGGTTAATTTATAGCCTTTTTTGTCTTGCGCCAGTCTTGACTCTTAGCACAAAATTTTTCTTCTCTTCCCCTTTTTTTTCCTCCTTATATATTTTATGCAATAGTGATATCTTCCTTCAACCTTCAATTGCTAACATGAAGAATTTAAGAGGAATGAAATGTCTTCTATATGGAGACTAAAAAAGCTTATTAGCCTAGAAATCTTTTCCTATTTCTGTGCAATTTTGAGTTCTTTCTTAAACAGAATTGTACATAGAATTGAGACCTCAGGAGGGTATTGTGTAGAGATATTGATATATCCTTCTGTCCTTTGAAAATATTCTCCTAATAAATCCTGCAATTGCATTTGCTTTTCACAGTAGCAGTGCCTGGATTGCCCAAAATCATGTTGTAATGGACTAGTAGTATTTTGTTGTATTTTTCCTCAGATCCAACTGAGCTCCTAACATAAAGAAGAATTTCTGTTTTTTTTTTATTTTCCACAAATAAGAACTTGCATTTTGTATTTACTCAACTTTGAGAAATAAAGAATTTGGCTCATAAGGCATTGAGAACCTTGACTTTCCCTGAGGTTTACAGTTAAACAGGACACTACACACCTAACAGGAAATAGAAACCAATACTTTGATTTCAGAGGGTGTTAAAATTACATCAGTTTTAACTGCTCGACTGGATTAGCTTTCAGGTTTGATTTATGATGAGTTTATGACACACCATCTTTCCCAAACTCTTTTACTCTGCTGAAAACATCCACCTTCATCTTTTAGCTGACAATAGCTTCACGATGCTGCCTGTGAACAATCTTTCTCAGTCCATTTACCATACTCATTGTGAACATATTCCTGTGCAAGAAGCCCTAGGCAATAAATTGTACTAAATTTGCTCCTAAACAAAATGACACAGACATCTGGAAACAAATAAAATACGCAGTCTAATTGCGAAATGATTTTGATTCATACAGAGGGCTATGCATCCAAAGAAATGTATTATTGACACTCCACCTGTTCTCAACCGCTAACTCTTTTTGAAGAAAGAAACATTTAAATTTTGGTATAGTTATAGTTCAAAGAGTATATCTAAGATTTAGCCTTGATAAACAAGGGGGAAGAGCGGTGTTGCAATTAATTATATACTTTTCCACAGCAGTGATCAAAAATACAGAACTCATGAAGAAAAAAAATGGAAGTACAAATTTCTGCTGTCTCAAACAGGAATTCTGTCCTAAAGGAGAAATCATAGGAAAGTTGCTTTAATTTTGATATATGTGGTATTCCAATATATACCATATAAAAATATTCTTATATTGAAGTATTTCTTTAGAGACTTTTCTTCATTGGGTTACCATGTTGTCTTTGCTTTGTTATAAATGTCCTACTATTTCCCAATCACAGTCGTAAAAAATTTCTAATAATGCATATTATTCCATATCATTTATTGTGCTCATCCTTACTAATGATAAGATTTTTTTTCTAATGATTTTAATAGAAGGGAAAAGAGAGAGTCTTAGTTTTAAGTTGACAGGATAGAGGGCAAAGAAAGTAATGTGCCTGTTAAAGGAGTGGGGATCCATGATTTTCGTGAGACTGCACAAGAAGAAGAGATTCCATGATTTGCATGAGACTGTGAAGCAAGACCCTGCATTAAAGAATCGGTAAAAAATGGATGCATCTGAAATGACACCATGGCCTTTGTAAGCAGCTGCTGCACAAAATTTCTGAAACCATGGCATGAAATTGTCTGCCATGGTGCTAGAAAGGGAAACCACTGCAATCCAGTAATCCCAGAGAAATCTTACTAGGCATGGATGTAAAGAAGGACTCTTCCAAGGTCTCCATTTGGAAACTCATTACATCTTCATTAAAGTCAAAGGAAGGATCCCCGTCTCATCTGTAAAGAATGGCAACTATTGTTGGACAATTTGTGTTATCTTTACCCGTTTTCCCATGTAAAGCTTATTTCTACTCTTTGCAACTCACTGCTAAAACTTAATGTAGTGTAATTTTTCTAGGAAAATGAATAAGGCCTACCTGGAGTAAAAGCTACCTGTACGTGTTATATGACTTCAGAAAAGATAAGATTAAAAATATTCTGAATTTCTCTCATGTTGCACAACAATAGACAGTTCTTTCTATCTGAAAGAAACTTTTGCAACTTTAAAGCTTTTTATCTTTCCATCCTGCCAGATTTTCCATCAGGAGGACCTCAGCTGGGATTCTCCTAGGAGCCACTACTTGTCTGTGTGAAAAAAACCTCACAGAATACAGTCACACCCACCTAATCAAGGAACAGAAATATTTTAAACAAACAGTCAAACACAGAAAAGCTCAAATTCCAGATATTTATAGGCAAATAACCAAGAGAACTAAGAAATAATACTTCTCTTCCCCCACCCTTTTCCCATATGATCATCATCTCAAAAAACCAAATACCTAAAAAAATTTCATATGCATTTGAGAAAATACAAATGTTTATAATCACACCTAAATTGTTTAAGGGGGATAAGCTCAAGTTTCTTATTCATCACAGTGGTGGTTTTTATTCCCCCAAATCAAATCCACATACCTCTTTTCTTATTTAAAAGCGTTCAAGACCAAGACACTTGAAATAAATTAATCTCTTTTCAAACAATTCAAAACTGATAAGCTGAAAATATTATAAAATCCATTTATTGTTTAATTATGTTTCTGCCTAGCACTTTGAGGAAAAGATTGACTAAACAAATAACAAGATATCTGGTAAGACTATCACATTCAGATAAGATGATTTTAAAAGTTCTTTTGACAGAAAGATCATATTTAATAGAGATCATGTATTTAAAGATATACTCTTCATTGAGCTGAATATAAGATAAAAAAATTACATCTCTGGTATCTTTCTATTTTGTTTCTTTTTTAACCTCATAGCAGTGAAACATCTGATAAAGGTCTACATTTGTTACAGAAAAAGTCCTATATGCTGTAGAAAATATAGTCATTAATCAAGGTTTCTTGATAGTACAGGAAAAGTTGATTTGTTCCTAACATGTCCCTTGAACAAGCATTTATTGCTGTTCAAAGAGAGAATAAGATCTCTTGATTTCTGAGTCACCTGTGGCTCTGATTGTATTTGCACTTCAAGAAGTCATCTGCTTGTCTCCTATTCCCCATAGCTCTGCACCAGGAATTGCAAAGAAATAGTGCCTCTCTCTCTGCTGCTGCCTGCTAGCCACTGGCTCCCTGCAGAAACTCACAGGTGGTCCTTTGCATCCAGAAGTTCTCCTGTTCCTCCCATATACCAGAGTATATCATCTCACTAGTGAGCATCGGGCTCCTGGGCCCTAAATTTCTACCACAGGGACACTATCACCTGAGGCAACTTGGCAGACTATCACTGATTGGAAGTGGGAAGTAACGTTTCTAGTATCACTCTGGTGGCACAACTGTTGTTCTTGGAAACACCACCTCAGTCATTCCACATGATGAATCCAACAGACAAAAAAGTAACGTTCTGGAGAAAGAGGTAAATCCATGGGTAGGTCAAAAACTGCACCAAATACTTTCTGGCTTACCCATAATTAACACCTGAAGTGATGGCAGATGCACCCAGAGCAGCAGCAGTCTCTGCGTTTTCAGCAACATCAGGCAACATCATGCTGTGGAAAGGGATGAGCAAAGACTGCAAAGATATTTAGGGTCACAGCCTTTTCTATGAAGATCATGGTGCCACATGTTGCATGGGGAACAGATATACTGTGGTAGAGAAATATATAGGACACAAGCAAGCTCAAAGGCCTGTGGGGTACTTATTCAGTCAAGGCAAGCTCCAAGTGTGTGGGTTGGGGGTGCTCTTGTCTTCTTCAGAAGGAGAAAGTCTGAGAAGTGTGGATATAAACCCCTCTGTCCTACTTGGTCTTGGGATCAGAGAACATCCTAAGGATGTGACAACTTTTACTTTAGGTTTCCTGCACTCCCTCCATGATGTGACTTTGCTGTGATGCTGATATTGGTCTGGGGCTGACAAGCCACTGATAAATTTAAAAATCCCTTTAGAAGACTCGAATATAACCCAGAATTCAGCACACAGTACAGTAAAGTCTGTCCTCTCTTCATAACCCCTTTGGTTCCAAACTTCTCTCACCCCCTTTTCCTCCTGCTAGCGAATGATCTTCACAGAAACACAGCCCACAGAGGCCCCAAACCTCATTCTTCTACTGTTTCTTCTATCAGTGATCCATTTCCACTGCATATCGCTGCACATTCAGTTCCTACATGTTTAATCTATCCTGAGGCAGACATTTTATTGAAACTATAATTCCAAACTGCCTTTTCCCTTCCTATTATCCCATGTTATTTCTTCTTTCTTTACCCATTAAATAATTCGCATGTATCAACTTAAATAAATGTGTTAATGTTCAGCATGCATTTATGTTTTAGAGGAGCTCAGAGAAGAAAGTTTATCCTAATGACATATAAGTGTACATTCTTTCATTGTTGTACAGAAGCTCTTCAAAGCACAGCGAGTTTATCCCCCCATAAGTTTTTTTTTTTTAACAAATTACAGTATTATTTTTGTAATAAGTTGAAGAAGTAGAGATACAGCAGGATTACATATCTGTTCAAGGTCACAAAAAAATCTGCCAAACTGGAAATTTCACCCACATTTTCTGAGTCACATCTCAGTGCTTAACAACAAGGCCCTCTTCTCTTACATGAGATATACTGATGTATCACCAGTATGGAATCAGAATGAAGCCTGGATTTTTTTTCTGTCTTACCTATTCATTTCTACAGTATGCACTGTGTTATTCAAGAATAACAGAAGGCACTGACCTGCACCAGTTTATCATGTTTTATTTCAGAAAGCTACAGAATAGGTTAACAACCAGTGACATGCTAGAGGACGCAAAAAGCACTTCTGCCAATACAGATCATTCACCCTGTGCTACTTCACTTCTAATGAACATCAGTGCAGTAGTTGCTTCCATCCATGCTGACATCTGGCTCATACAAGACAACACTGTTATTCTGCATATTCTTGTAGAAGTGCAGATATGGAGCACTTACCTGAAACATTTAAAAAGTGTGTTTCGGTGAACAATTCAAATTCCTAGAAGGAAACTCATAAGAGATTTTTCTCTCTTCTAAGTTCATGGCTCTTTTCAGTGCTTCTTTACAGAAAATCTTGAAAAGACCTTGAAGCAGAAGTCTTGTTTACTAGTGATATTGAACTGCACTATATATATGAAAAAAAAATTAGTACTTGTCCAGATAACTGATTTACAGCTCTGGAAGAAAGGCCATAGAATCACTCTGGTTTCCACTGGTCAAAGATCAGGACACTGGTCTCAGAGAGAGGGTGGAAATGCTCAACAGCAAAATACTAACCTGCTGGAAGAGGAATTTTTAACAATATATTCCATAGCCACCCTTCTTACTGAACAAGCCAACTACTGTTTTGAAGGATGGTTGATGCCAAAGGAAAAACAAGCAGCAGCCATAGAAAATAAAATGGTAGCTACCATATAGGAAATTTATGGTTGAATGTTAAAGCAGGATACTTTTCTTTAGGGCTCTTTCAGTCATTATAGGAAGTCACTATAGATCAGGCTTTCAAAAAAAAAAGAACTAGAAAGCATGGGTATTTCAATTTTTGGATGCCCAATTTACTGCTGAAATGTATTTATTTTCAGGAGGTGGCTGCTCATCTAGTTGTGACAACCCTTAATCATTGCTTGCAGTCTAATCTTAAATATACATTTATGTATTGCATTTCTTTCTATATTTTTGTTACTCGTGTAATTATTCTGGAGGTCATCTGAGGCTTTGAGGTCTTGCAGCATTGTCATACTGCTTCCTTCTGAGAACATAGCTTAGTCGGCACTATAAGTGAGTCAGACAGTATTCTCACAAGAAAAAACATCTGTATTTGACAGATGTATTTTGTTTATATGTTCTTTTGTTTTTTGCTTTTATATTTCATACTAGCATTGTGCTTTTTACTGTCTTTAACCTACCTGTATATTTTCCCTACCCTTGGTAACAAGATTTTTCAGGAGCAATATTTACAGGTGCCTCTATGTTTGTCATCTACTACAAAGTCTATGAAATGTCTGGCATCCTAGGTATTTCAGCTAAAATATTTTACACACATTATGTGATTCAGATAACTCCATTAAAGTTACAAGTGGGAATTATTAGATAATTAGAAGAGAAGCTACGAATTTACACTGCCTAACAATTTTCATTATAAAGGTTCCTCTTCTGTTGGCTCCGTTATTATCACGCAGGATTTTTTACGCTAACAGGAGTAATTGCTGCAACATCTTTGTCTGGTTTTGTTTCACAAAATTACACACTGATTTGTCTCGGGCATGAACTACACCAAACAGCCGTCGCCTTTTCTCCTGCTTGCAATCCTGAGAATTCCTGGACTCTTTTAAAAAAGGCTGAACATTGCAAGGTCAGCGTGGCAGGGCCCACAAGCAGCATTAGCATTGCCCTGCGAGGCGCTATACCTCCTAAAGCAGGGAAGTGGGGAAGTGAAAGAGGTACGAAGGCACTCAAGTCCCATCAGAGAACCCACTGACTTTTCTGTAACTTAGCTCTTATAGTTGTGGGCTTGCCTGTTTTGGAAAAGAGATTCATCAGACCTAATGTACCAAAAAGAATTAAAAGATGAGCTGAAAGAATGTAAAAAAGAGACTATTGTAGGTCACACAACCATTTTGCTTCATAGCACTGTTTCAGGAATGGAACTTAATGATTCATTAACTGAAGGAAAACTCGAGTAATGTCTTTCCTTCACATATAAAAAATTTCTATAGATAATCACCACCACACAACTGGTAATAAGTACTAAAGACTATTAGTTTAGAAGGCTAAAGAAATTTCCTCAAATTTGAGGATTTCTTGGTCAAAGTAAAATGAAGAGTATTTGGGAGGAAAACAGTACATAAAATGGTGTTATTATTGCTTAAACCTACTACTTTTAGAAGTGGAATAGTAGATTTTTCATAATTTAAATTTTTAGATAATGTCTTCACCCAGAAGCTTGAACTATGTGAAGATACAAGATGAAAACAGCAAAGGAGAGATCAGTTTTCTCTGCTCTCTACCTTTGTCTCACTACTTCAGTTATTCATTGTACCAGAATGACAAGCAGAGCTGTTCGGACAACCATGAGATAAAAGCTCATTCAAGCAATAAAAAAAAAAGTATAGTCCAGGTATCTTCTAATTCATTAGCATTTTCACTAAACAGGCATAGCTTTTCAGAAGGCTTAATAAGGTATGTTTTGAAAAAAAATCCATTTTAAATTGCTTTCTAACCAATAGCAATGTAACACTGACATTACATTTTAACTTATGTGGCCAATTTGCCTTTGACACTGCCACTTATGAAAGTGTACTACTTATGTGTACCTTCAAACTTGTCACAAAGAGTAGGAAAAAGACTTTATGCCCTCTGTGCTTTAGGGAGGGTTGTTATTTAGTTTGATTCTCTTAAAAAGCATGTGAAATCACTAAAGGATTGACTAGGAATTTTGAAAATTACGCAGGGAAAATTATAAAAAAAAAGAAAAAGGTGCTAGAATCACAGTAGTTAGGTAGTCTCAGTCATAGGAAAACAGTTATAACTAGCTTGTGAAATGATTATCATACAAAATCGCTGAGGTAACAGAGCTTAACAGAACTACAAAAAAGGCAGGACGTTGAATTTATATGGCTACCAAACTTAGTAGTCAAAGAAATTAATGAAAATGTAGAGAAGGTACAAACGCTAATGTATCATGGCATTTTTGAGCCTTAATGTAGGAAACTGAGGAACATCCGTGTTGCTCAGTAACTGCCCTTTGTGGGACACATCCATATAGTTCAGGTGGCTCTGGTAGCTGCTGGAGCACCCTTGTGGGTTAGATGGCTCATTAGTCTCGTCTGGTGTGGCAATTTCCATGCAAACCACACCAGGAACTTCTGTTTTGAAAATGGTGTTACTATAATGTTAAGCCTGCAAAGTGAAAGACTCAGGAGTTAGGGAATATTAATGGTAAAAGTAGGTTTATTGTCCTAACATTGAGTCATTGTCTCCATGACGATACACTTTGATAGTCTTTAATTACACAATATGCATTATGATTTCTGCTGGAGTTCTGCCTAAGGTTATTGTTTTGAATAATAACCCAACATATGTGTTTTGATTGGCTGACAGCCACCACTTGTAGCAGTCAGTCTAGTAATTATAGTTCATAGCTTCTAGTCTTTCTGTGCTGCATTCAGCAATTTTATTTATTAGATGTAATGTAATACCAACTGATACTATTAAACCTAATAATTCTCCAAAGGTTGACTATATAAATCAGCAGGAAAACACTGTCTCTTGGAAATGCTTCATATTGGTTAATTCCCTGAAGGATTTTACAGACACTCTCTTCCATTATCAAAATTAATTGTGGGATTCGCTAAGTGCTCGATTCCAAGAAAATGTTACATCTTCTGCATATCTGAATGGCTTTACACTTTTTCCTAGCGCTTTAAATATCCCACAACACATATTGTACCCTGTACCTGCTCTGCAGGATGAGTGCTTTTTCCCTTGATTTGTATCACTAGAACTTCCAGTCATTTGTCAACCACAATTTTTAGCAGAGAAAAAAACCTGACACATTGATTCACTGGTCAATTAGAGGATTTAAAACTTTTGGCAGGTCATATACTAAAGCCTGTATGTCCCCCCCTCCTCTCTCAGATTTTTCTTTTTCAAATAACTGCTTCATAACACACTTTCTGTTGGTGTTAGTGGGAGAGCTGTTGTTTCACTATGGCATTGTTTCACTATGTCTACCATTTAAATTAAGAAGTATATTCTTAAATTACAAGTTCCAGAATTTGAAGTTTCTAAGAGGAAATTTAAAAAACACTGAGCTGCAAGCAAAATATTTCTTAAAACTCAATCTGAACATTTGAGAGGGACCAGAAAACTAAGAGAAACTAACTGTCTTAAGTGAGAAAATGACAGACACAGCCATGATTACATCTTCTCAGGTGTTCTGGAATAATAGTGAATAGAGAGGAATGTAGAGTGAATGTGATGCTCAGAGTTATTCTTGTTTTTCTCTTGTACATAAATAACAAGGTTTACAAACTATGAAAACATGGAACAGCATATTAGACTGGAAGCATGACAGCTTCCACAATACTATAGAGACACACAACTAAAATAATTCAAAGCATGATTCTCATTAATAAGTAAACAATGTTTGGCTACGTAAAGGCAGCCACGAAGAAATTAGTGTGGATATTTGCAAGGAGCATTGCAAGATCTTGGGGGCTGAGCCTACAAATGGCAGAGCCCTCTGTCTTTATCAAGTATTTTAGTTTTGCACATGCATTGGGGCTTAATTAAAATTGTCTTGAAATAGTGACAGCTCACAAGCAAAAGAGAAAAATTGAGATAATGTGGAGCAAAAGTACGCAAGAAGCTCAGGTTCCTAGCATTGAAACATTGCCTTGCAACCTGCTTTTGGTTTACTGAACATCATTTGAACACAAATGCAATGAAAAAGGAGTCTTGTTTTTCAAGTTGGGAAGATACTTGTACCTTTGCATTTTACAAAAATTCTATATTTAGTGTATGAAGAAGCATAGGAGGAAAAGCTGTCTGCTGAAAGAATTCACAAATGGCTAACAGCCCCATGCATAGCAAGCCAATTGAAAACAATAATAAAAAATATTTTAAAAGAATTTAACCGGTATTTTAACACACAGTTATGAGTGAGAGAGCAGTGTGGTTCTGGTGCTCATGCTGGGCTGAATGCAGACCAGAGAAGGACCATACTGTGTCTGCCATCAGCCTTCTGTTATTTCTTCAACAGAACCTTCATTCCCTACTGCTGCTAAATACCCACTTCCAAACAAGCATAACATGAGCAGAGGGACAGTCCAATCTTCTCATGAAATTTAAGGCAAGATCCATGGAAGATTGTTTTGCTGTATCAGCCCTAAGATTCAAGTGTTGTACATAATGTATTGTACAATATGCCACTCTTCTGAAATAAGCAAAATGTGTAAATTTTGAATTTGGGATTCTCTTCCCAACTTTGACGCTGATGGCTTGAACAAGTCATTCTGTACAGCCATTTCTCTGTTTATAAAACGGATAATGAGACCTCCTTTGTAAAGGATTCATAGATTTACCATTGAAAAGCTCTATCTAAAACTAGGTCTTATTATTAGCTATGGTAGTGGCCATCAGATGTTCCAGAGGATAATAAATCCCTTTACAGTGCATCTATTATTGTGCAATGCTCATGAATAGATAGAAAATATTTCATGATTCAAAGGAGCTGTGAGCAAATTCTTGCAAGCTCAATCTTATGCCTCAGCTGCAAATGGACTTGATTTGCCTGCATCAAAGCACAGCACTGCTTGCTTCACATTTCTGTCATCCTTGCCATGGGAGAAGAGAGGATGTTCAAGGCATGCCTCTCACCTGGGCAACACACGCTGGTTAATGCTGAGCCCTCTAGCGAAATGGAAGCTGTGGCTATTTTGTGTAGCTGCATACCTCTGCCAGGCAGATTTGCAGCTCTGAGGGACCGATGACTTGCATTTGCTAGCAGGAAGAAACCAACTTCAATTGCTAATTCCTAGTGACTTAAATGAGAGCATGAACTGAGGCAATCCTTATCTATGCAACATTGCCTGGGCTATCAGAAAAGAGAATATAGCTAATGGTCATGAAAATATGTCTTCTCTTTAATTTTGTAAGGGTTTTTTTTAATCGATTTGAAATATCTTTGGTAATAACTGACTAGCCACTGGAAAGGGATTTTTTTCTCTTCATTCTGAGTAAAAAGAAAATATAATAAAACATGGAAAAATATCAGATACACAAATCACAATAAACAGAATATTAGATCAACTAAAAAAAATCTTTCCTCTAATTTTAAAAGGTGTATAGAAATTGAAATTTCTTTACTTGAATCTGAATTATATCAGTGTTACCAGTGACCCCGGGACTTTTCAAAATCTGAAGCTAACAGCTGTTTTACTTTTTAGGTAATGGTGTGGCTTACTGTTCATCACATGATATTTGCCACAAGCTGCAGAATGTGCTGCGTGGTGAACCTAACCTAGCGAGGGGGCTTTCACATTTGTCTTTCCGAACTTCTAACAATTAGAAGCGGGGGATCTTCCTGTTGCATTAATAGAAAGGTATTGGCTATGTTATGGTCCTTTGCAGCTCAATACTTCTATGAATCCAGTATCTTATAATCAGACTTTTGAATCAGTAATAGCCATTGTTTTACAAGTATCCACTCTCAAAACAATTTCTTAAAGCACATTAAAGGCAATTTTCAGTGCCTTTATAAGAATCTTTCTGTGCCTAGCAACCTTGGCTTCCTCATCTTTATTTCATAACAAGTCAAAAAGAGCCATTGAAAATAAACTTTATTATCTTTTATTGACAAATTCTGGATTTTCAAACCTTTCAATATAATGTTTATAGCAAATAATAATGTTAAGAGCAAATAATATCAATAATCTACTCTGTTTTCTTTTCAGGTGTTTTCACAACTTCTTGTTAACCTCTCTTGCTCTTTAGCTGTTAGGGCAAGGATAGTACTACTCTTAGTTATCCATTGCAAGATGCAGTGAGGAAAAGATCAGATTTCCTGTCAAGGTTCCTGTCACTGCTAAAAGAACAAGACCATGGGGGTGCATGCTCCTGAGTAGGGCTTCTAAAAACCCCGAGGTTTTTTTTAAGTTCTAAAAAGTTAAACTTATTGTATCTCTACACCTAGTAAGTATTACTATTGTAAGTATTTCAGCACCCTAGGAAAGGATCTGTAGACTGAAGTGACTGAAGCTAAGGCTACTCCCATTCCTGTCATATGATGGAGTTCAGGGTTTATTTCAACTTAAATTCAGTCTGCACCTTTGGGCTGAATGTTCATGCTACCCACATGGTCGGGAGCTTTCTGTAAGGAAATATATCAGGTACATGCTGGCAGATGTTGTGGCGGTGCAACTTGCACACTGGTTCAGGGCATAATGTCTCCATCAGGCACAGAAGCCCTGAGAGGGCAGAGCTGCTGATTTAGTTTCCTCTGAAAGAAATCCATTTCACGAACACCAAAACTGCTCTCAGCAGTGAACCAACATGTGGTAAATGGAGACAAGCAGGGGATTAGCTTCAAAACTGTACCTCTGCTCTGAATCAAACCACTGAAGTAGATGCAGCTGTTAGCACTCTCCAGGTGAGTGAGAGCTGACACAGAATTCACTTGGTACAGGGCTTCCGTGAGCCTGTATAAGTGCAAAATGCCCTGTAATATTCTATCTACGTAGTTCAAATTACATCTTTCCTTCAGTCACTACTGCTCCGAAAGCCTTATTGAATTACATGCATTTTACTGAATGGTGAAATAAATGCATCAGTTGCAACAGTTTAGATTTCTAGTCTCTGCTGTTTACACCCATATGATGTTTATTAGCATCCAATTAGGCTTTAGGCTATCCATAGCTCTAAAAGAAATTCTAAACAAATAAATTATCCGAAGAAAAGATGGAGATATAACATGCCTTTTAGAGGTGGGACTTCTGTTTCCAAGCGTGGCAAGGCACACAATTTTATAAGACACATCGGAGTGCTGTGTGACCAGTGTTCTTGTCATTTATAATAGCATAAATCAGCTTCGTGAACATGAGCTACCTTGGGGAAAGTGAAAAAAATATCTGAACTTCTATATACTACGGTTTTAAGGGAATTCAGAGATATCCTTGGACCAGTATACACACACAAAACCATAAGTGGCTAGTGCCATTTTAAAAGCCCAGTTGTACAGGAGGCATCTGCTTTGGGCTGACAACAGCACCTGTGGGAGACCTGTGCCCTTTGCAAGTGAAAACTGGAGACTGGGCAGGATACTCCAAGTGTATAAAACGGCACCACGCCCCCGTTTTCAGTTACCAGACCTTATAAAATACTCATTCCTGATAAAATAAATGCTACTTTTAAACTTCCAGTGTAACCTTTGGTGTAATTTGGTCATTGGAAGTGGGAAGCATAAGTCCTCCAGAAGCAGCAGCAAGTAGGCTGCTACCATTGGTCCAGGAGCCACAATATGGGAACTTCAGCATGAAAAAAATATATATTCTGTTATAACTGATGTGCTTGTCTGTAAGTACATAAGACAGATTCCTCATTACTGAGGGCAATGATACAGCACATTAATAGGGCACATCCATTACATTTATTGACTATATTAACTTTCAACATTGTGCCAGGAAGTTAGATTTCTTAAGAAATAGATATTTGTACATACAGATGGTTGGTAACAAGTGGAATCAATTACCTAAGGAATTAGGAGTGACTGTTTTGAATAATGCTTTGTATAGGATATGCAATAGATATGTTCTATCTCTAGTAAGTGCACTGGGAATTTCTGAAAATAAATTCCTTTAGCCTGTGAATCAGTTTAATCAGACTCTTTCTACACATGAACTGACCTCACCTTTTCAGGGTGAATAGGTGGAATAAAAAGGTATTTATCATAGAAATTTTAGAAGAGATGTAGGAGAAAATATTAATCTGTTTTTTGTCTCAGAGACAAAGAAATATTTTATTTTCCTGAAGCCAGTCTGTATGCACAAGTGAATGAGCAACAATAATTCCTAAAGGAGTTGTGTGGAGATAATCCTAAATAAATATTTGCAGATTCTCATGACTAATTAATAAACCATTGGTGTACTCTCTCAGACATTGCTCAAGTCCTGGCATTATTTTACAGAATCTTTGAATTAACTTTGGCTCTTATGTGGATGCCTGAATCTTGGTGAGGCTGTCAGATGTTAGTCTTCTGACTGATTGGTAGGCAACATGCCTTTTCACCCAGGCAAAACATCAATTTTCTATGTTTTCACGTTTTCAGGCACCCTCAGGAGTATAGCTCAGCTTGTAGAAATTGTGCTGCAATGAGATTTATTGCCAACCAGCACCAGCTAGCTTACTGATTATAAGCAGGAATAATTGCTTTCTAAAGTATACAAATATTACATAAAAATTAACTGTTCTAAAAGAACTTTGTGGTCTTTAAGTGCTGAATCAAACAACCAAATTTTAAGAACTGTCTACTTCCTGCTCCTGTCTATATAACGTTAATTTGGATCCTCTGTGATTATGGAAACCAGACTTCACCTACAAGCTCCCATTCTGTTCTTTTTTCATAAGATTCCTGCTTCCTTCACTGAATGCATAGTTACTCAGTATTGCTTTTCATAAACATCAGTCAGTCCTTGACTAAATGCCCTTTTCACTGCACATTCTCTAAGCCATGAACAGAAAACATAACTACTCATTTTCTTATGGGTTTCTGTTTCCACAGTGTCTGAGATATTTAGCAGATGTTAAGGAATATATCTTAGTATCACCTCTGTGAAGGAATTGGAAATTATTATATCTGACTGCACACCTGGAATTGAAGTATACATAAAATGCCCAAATTTCCAAGCAATAGCTAACTGTGGATGCCAGTTGCATGATTTTTTTCAGAGGATTTGGCAGTATGTGGTGCTTTCCTAGGTTCAGAACAGAGCTCCCACCAACTGCATTTGCTATCCTGAGCTCATCTGCAAAAAACCCTGGAAAGTATCTCAACCTGCTACACAGAAAATCAGGAAGACGGAGTTCCTCTTATCCATTGCTGAAAGGTTATATATGAAATACATATATATAGTTGTATATAAGTATATGCATGTACATACACCTAATCTGCATTTTACTCCAGGTTACCATTATAAACCTCTGTTTCTTTCCAGAATGTGAATAAAATAAACTATTTGCAATAAATGTCCGTAACGTGGTGAAAAAAAACATGGTGCTAAAAATTCAACAATTAGTATCCAATGGTATCCTTGATTCACTAAATCTTACTTATTTTGACAGCAGTCCTAGCTGGAATTGGAGAAAGAAACTGCTCATGAAGACCTGCAAAGCACAATGGCACCTGTACTTAACAGAAATTATTTTGACTTAGAGGAGGGGAACTTTGAAAAATACACTGTAGTGGTATAAATATAAGTGATAGTCCTCAAAAAAACTCATCCGCATGAGCACAAGTCAGAGATGCAGCTCCTAAGTGGTGGCTGTAATCAGAGAATGGTGATCATCTGAAATAAAAAAAATAAGGTGTGCTAAGTGTCTTATGTGTCTTAAATATTACCTGCATTAAAATGCTTACATATCTTAAAATAAGAGGAATTCGTGGTTAATAACACAGCGGGTTTCAGAAGCTACATTAAAGCGTTTCTTGTTTCTTCCGCAGCTACCTATGCGGGCCGCTTCCTGCAACACCGAGAGGGTGGCAGCGGCGCAGCGCTGGACGCTCGCAGCGGGGAGGGAAGCAGGTACGGCCCTGCCGCCGCCGCCGCCCCCGGGCCCTGGGGCACCGCGCACCTCGCAGCGGGGAGGGAAGCAGGTACGGCCCTGCCGCCGCCCCCGGGCCCTGGGGCACCGCGCACCTCGCAGCGGGGAGGGAAGCAGGTACGGCCCTGCCGCCGCCCCCGGGCCCTGGGGCACCGCGCACCTCGCAGCGGGGAGGGAAGCAGGTACGGCCCTGCCGCCGCCCCCGGGCCCTGGGGCACCGCGCACCTCGCAGCTTTTGTGCACGCCGGCTAACTAGGGGCGGCGGGGTCGCCGAGGAGGAGGAGGCAGGAGCGCCGCTGCTCCCCGCCGAACCGTCGAGCTGATTGCGCCTGACGGGGCAGGAAATTTGCTGCGCCCGGTAAGGAGCCAGTGAGCCAACATCATCTTCCAGAAATCCTGCTGGGGCAGCCTTGCCTCTTTCGCAGGGCTGAGGATTCAGGCTAGCCCTGCTTTTTTTTGAGCCTAATTTGTAATTAAAGTAGCTTTCATATAATATTTGATTTGGTTATAGGCCCGAAGTTGCTGTGTGTAAACCAATACTGAGCGTGTCACTGATTTGGGATATTCTAAGAGCCCATTTTCAGCAGCAACAGGAGAAAGCTTTAAGTAACTCTTTGATCTTTCTTTTCTTTTTATGCTTGCTCCTCTGTCTCTAGAAAAAATGTAGCTATCATCTAGCGTTTCATACTGCAACAGAAAGAAAAATGGAGCAGCTTCCTTTTCGTCTCTAGCAATACCTACATAAGAATTCTTAATGAAAAATCTGAAATGGAAAACCCCAGCAATTAAGTCAGGATTAAATACATTGCCACATTCAAAACTGAATCGTATAGTATCATGTTTATACTCCAGTTGTTCTTTAGAAAAATACTCTTATTGTCAGCAGGCTTCACAAATACCACACCCACAGCAAAAATTTCAGATATTACAGTATGGGGGACAGATTGTTTTTTATCACGTGAATAAAACACTTTGCATTCAAAGAAAGTATTTTTTTGTGAAATGTTTGGTTGGGGCACACACTCTCCAACATCTGCTTAAAAACAGGTATTGGGAATGAAGCAGCATTCCAAATAGGACCCCCCCCCAACCAAACCGCCAATTCTCAAAATAATGATTTTTCATTTTAAAGCATACCCCAGCCTTACAGTTCAGGGAGAATGAGAAACCTTTCCTGGATCGCTAGTGCCAGAAGGAAAAGAGGTAGTAGGTCTTAGACAAATTTGTCCTGTTAATTGTAAATTGTAATAGCTTTTTGAAATGAGAATACTTCAGTTTGTGGCACTCATTTTATATTCATTCAAACAGTACTTGGATTATAAATATTTAACACTGGGACCCTACCATTTGAAATCTCTGTAGGTGGTAGCAGTATCTTTTGTGAGCTGATTTATAAGTAGGCATGTAGCGAAGGAAGTGTACATAGTGTAATCCTGCTTTTGATACCTGGAGGTCAGAATATGAATCATCTCTGCAAAAAAAAAAAAAAAAAAGCCCCTAAGGAATTTCTGATTTTCAAGTTCACCAGATATTTGGTTAACAAAAGAAACTTGGAACAAAGATATTCTAAAGCTCTTATGTGGGCACACTGGAAACATATTGCTACCCTGAAACATGCACTGTCAGAATATGCAGACACTTGTCAGTGCCCTTAGGACATGCTCCTTTGACAAAAATGAAATAAAAACCCAAGGTGTAGCTTAGCGGGAAAAACAGCACATTGCTCTAAATGATGTGTCTAGGCTGGAGGCCCAATAAACAACCTCCTGTATTTTTCACAAGGCAGATGCCATTAAGCTATCATGTCTTTACATGCCGGTTATTGAGTGTTTTATCGTGGGTGATCATAGCACACAGCGTTCTTCTACTTCATCTCAGAGCTTCTGCTTCATCTCAACAGCTTTTTACATGAGCATCTCTGGAAAAATGCAAGTGGTGGAAATGGACATGCATTTCTGTGGTATTCCCATGGTTTTATCTTTCCTCCAAGGATGGTATTATAAATAAAAAAGACAGTTAAATTCTGCTGTCTCTTTGTTTGTATCAGTGAAACTTAAAGGACGGCCTCATCCCTTAGACTTCACTGACTTCAAGGGTGTTATTTTGATTTAGTCCAAAGTCTCTGAAGGAGGCTGCAGGCCCATTGAGGTGTCCTGTGTGGGGCTACTGTTGGATGACACATGTGCGCACGTGCACACACACACACACACACACACGGGTTATGACAGATGGACAAGCACAAGTTATAGCAGATATTCTATGGCTACATAGCATAGCCTAGTGGCCAGGAGCAAATTTTGTATCTTGCCGGTGGGCACTTCACAGATAACTGCCACAGTGTGAAAAGGATCATACCCCAGTGCAGAGAGGTAAAATAGGAACAGATGCTTTTCATATGTATTCCCACTGAATGGTAAAGTGTACGAAATCTCTAATGTAAATCATTGCTGAATTAAATAGTTTGGGGCCGGAGAAATAAAAGCAGATCCTTTAACCTCTGGAAGTTTTCAGTGACCCATGAAGCCTGGGGGTCTGGGCTATTTCTAAAGAGCCTAGAAAATACGACTATGAAAAGCAAGTGAATATCAGCAGTAGAACCACATATAGCTGAGCAAACCCTGGGGGAGCAGGAGGAAAAGCAACACCCAGCTGCCTCTGTCCTGGGCTCTGCACCCTTCGCCTCCCCTCGCCCGTCACCGGCTCTCATGCTGCCGGGGCTAAACTCCTCCAAGCCGCAGCCCTGCTGGGCTCTCCAAGTTTCCCCTCTCCCTGTCCTAAAATTGTTTCCAGCTAGAAAAAGAAGGGAAAAACCCTCCTCCATGGGAAGGATACGGGAGCATTAGTAAACTAGTTACACTATGTGCACTGTTACTTATTAACAGAAACTTTCTGAAAGATGGAAAATCTCTCTTGTATCCTATTATGCTCCTAATTCCTAAGGAAACGAGAAGGTCATGACTGGTCTGTCTGTTCCCAATTTAAAAGTACATTTCCTAGGTCAAATATGTGAAGGTTTTAGTTTTCTTCTGTGATATAGGCTGTGCCTGCATTTATGGAGATGTCTGTCCACTCTGCCCCTTGTCCAGATTCTAGTGCAGAAACTGAAGTTTGTGTCCACAAACAACTTGTAAAACTCTGGAGTGTAGTCACTTTAAAAATAGCTGTAATAGCTTGTGCTATTACACAAATGCTCTTATTGCTTATTATCCGGTATCACTGCCAGTGCTTTTAGCTAATTGCACTGATTTTGCACTGGAACAGACCAGGGCTGCTTACATGAGCAACCTTGCTGCCTCAGGGGATGGGGCAGGAACCCCTGGCTGAGCAGGGACAGCAGACAGGTGAGGATATTAGCGTCTTTGACCATTTCAGGGAGATCAACAAGAAAAGGCCAAACACACCTTCACATATTGCCTGGGAAGCCCAGTCATACACTACAAATCTGAGGCAGTGCCATACAAATCCGTAGTAAAAGTTTACTCCTATCTATTAGTACTGTGCAGGAGGCCTGTCATCATGTAAAAAAAGAGAAAAAAGGAAGAAGAAAATACAGGCGGGTGACTGTGCCCAGTCTAGCTTTCCAGAGGGCCTCTGAAGCTTACGGGATGGGGTGAAGAGAGATACAGCACACAGCCTTGCTGCTGCCCTGGAGCAGCATAAGGTGGAAACCCAAAGAGCTCAAAGGCTGTTGAGGAAAGCGGAGAACTGAGTCGGTAGCTGAGACGCCGATTTGGATGTGTAGGGCCAGGCAGTCATCGCATCTGACAGAAGAAAGAGCATCAGAGGCAGAAGGTTTGGGGAGCACATCCTGGCCTCAGAATGAGTGACAGGGGTCGGCCTCTAGCCGGACAGTGGCCGTGTAGATGGTCCAATGGCAGGGATTTTGCTTAAAAGAAAAAAGTCACTACACTGAGCCAATTTTATAATGTATAATGATATGTATGATATGTATTAAAACTCTTTAATGATTTATTGTCATTTTACATATTCTCAATTATTTGCAGATTGGGGATCTTAAGATGTGGGCATATTAGGTTACTTTAGTACTGTAGTAAAAGTGTACTTTAGGTTACTGTAGTAAAACTTCCATATGTTCCTTCTTGTTATTGTGGGCAGATGGTGATATGACAATTAGTTATTCAAAGGGGAAACAATAGTGTCCTTTGATGAGGTAATGGATAAGTTCAGAGAACCCAATTGTCATTTATTATGAGTTGTTCTTGTAGCTTTTTAGTCATGCCATACGTTAAAAAAATGTAATATCCCTTCCAGGAGATCTGAAATCTTTACACTTAATATACCACTATAGGTACAGAATTCAGAGGGATCTGCATTTGCACTTATTCTTAAAGAGCTCTGATTTTCCAATACAGCCAAGCCCAAGGAAAAGCAAAAATCCTTCTGCATTATTTAGTTGTGACATATGGGATTTTTCGTAATACCCAGTACTTCACTTAGAACACAAAAAGAAGTTAAAAGCAGATAGTTTCTGTCTACACATGAACTTCTACCATACTAATAATTTTGAATCAAAAAACCCACACATGATCACATAACTTAAAAACCAAGCTAAAAAGAGAAAGCTAAAAGTATAAAAGCCTATATTATTTAAGACTTACTCAGTATGACAAACCACCATATTCAGAATAAGTAGAATGCAAGTGTCTTCCCTGCTAAAGCTACTCTTCCACTAACAGTTAAAAGATGGCTTCATTATTTGCTTTCCACCTGCCAGTGCTCTCAGCTGTAGAAGTTATTATCCAGCTGAGCTTTGCAATAGCTCTGTGAAGAGCCATAATTTTACCGATTAAAGTTTAGCTAGAAAAGTAGTCTGTTTTGCTCAACTTTGAGACTGGAAGAGTAAGTCATGGCTGCTGTCTCCTTTGTCCTTAAAGATTTTCATCCATTCCCAAAGTTAAAAAAAAAAAAAAAAAAAACACTCAACACCCCATTCCCCCCCCCCCCCACACACAACTTTTTAATCGGAAAATAGAGAAAATTTTTTGGAACCAATGAGAGAAAGCACCTGCCTCATCATTTGAACTGCTTGTTTCAAGAGAATAAAGCTTAATCTGTATCTAGAGCATTTTTAAACACAAAAGTATGCTGAGTCAAATCTAATTACAGCATGACCAATTATTCACTATTATTAAGTTTTATTAGCCCTGATTATACACTGAATGAAACATCTGTAGCCTAAACAGCAAAATTTACTTGAACAATTATATTGTTTAGAGAATGTACAACGGTGTACAATATAATCAACTACATGTAAAGCTTGAAGGAAAATAGCCAGTGAAGATCTGCTGGCATTTATCCAGCTCCAAAGCCTCTTCCTTTACATATTCAGCATTATTCCTAAATAGGTTGAAACTTGGTCAGTTACATTTAAAATATTTTTTAAAAAGCACCAGAAAATCATTGTAAATCTGTAATCTCTGCTGGTCAGTTCAATACAGCTGGTGGTTTGATATGTAAATACAACAAACAGCAATCCACAAAGCTAATGAACTTGGGATAGTCCAGTGGCTGTTAAGGGCCATGTACGTGCAAAATAACTTAGTGGGTAGCCAAGAAGAATGGATTGTGAAGAGAATAGTAAATCATCTCCACTGCCTCTGGAAACAGGTTGCTTGTATTCATTTAATAATACCCCCATGATGTTTCTAGTAGAGAAACAGCAATGTCAAAACAACTTTACATCAACATTTAAATTGCTACATTTCAGAATCTCATTATGTTTTAGATTATTTTGCATGAGTTGCAAAATCCAGATCTTTCCTACTTATGCTTTTTTTTTTTTCTACTTGGTTTAAGTGTAGCAAGTTTGAACTGCATCAACAATTTCAAATACACATATGACTCTTCCTTCACATTAGACAAGATACTCGCAGGAATTGCTGAAATTTAAGTGGAGAGGAAATGGAAGATATTCAAATCAAGTGGTGGCATAGAATTATGTATGTACATTGTGATCCATAACTTTTTAGCAAGTGTTTTTTTTATCTGTTCTTAGGCAGAGACTAGCAATATTGTGTATAAGAAACACCCAATATTTGGTGTTTAGTTTATTATTAAATACATTATTTACAAGATAAATTCCTGGCCCACACTTTTCTCCTAGTTTTGTTCTTTCTGTTTCTAAGTACAAGTTATTCACCACCCAAGTGCAAGATGCTTTGAATGTAGAAGGTCATTCCCACTCTTCTGATGATTCCAAAAGGAGTTAAAGAACTCAGGTACCACTGTGTAAATGGGTTAACACTCCTCATTAAAATTAGCATCAAATAAGAATGCCACGCACCACAAAAAAAACTGAGAGAAAACAATTCCAAGGAGGTGTCAAGTGTCTGAGTCAGCAATAAGTTATTTGTGCAGTCTAAAATGTGCAAAATAAAATCATTTCTCTTAAAGAGTATAGTTGCATATTTTTATTTGAGTTTGAGGAATACATTTTTGTGACCTGTAAAAGCAAGATTGCTATCGAGCAGTTAGCACATAATATAAACAAGCTGGTTTATGTGATTGTAGTGGTTATCCATACAGAATTATTTAACAAAGTACTTACACATAGAATATTAACATGTGTACATGTGTGTATACACACATGCACACACGAGCCATGTATAAATTAGTTTTATTGGAAAAATAACCCCAAATTTTAGCAAAGAATAAAAATTACTACAGAAAGTTAGGATACCAATCCAAAATTAGGCTGAGCTTTGGACAGCCTAACTATCAGCTTCCCTATGCTTAGGGTTTTCTTGTGCGTAGTACCTCTGTGAGCCTGTTGCCATCCACTCACACATAGTAGGCAAATATTATTTTTTGGTGATCTGAATACAGAACTCAGACAAGATAGTTGTTTAATTTTTTGAGGGAGCGTGAACCTCTTTTGGAGCTGTCAGGTTCTGAGCACTACAGCAAATAATTAATTGAATTGCCTAATATGCACTTAGTAAGCCAGAATGTTTTCCCCCCCCCCACTTGATAAGAGAGTTCTGTAGCCATTGAATAAGCTTTTTAACTTATCTATACATGTGTGTATGCATATATATAAAGTAGGACAAAGGTGAAAAATGGATTTCTGAAAGATTAATAGAATCTCATATTTTAATTAGGAATTTTTTCTTTCCTCCCTGGATAAATGAAGAAAAAAGAAAAAGAAGGGAAACATACCTATTTAGCTAGAAGTAGAAACTGGAATTGGTGGCTCAGAAAGTGATAGACTTATTAATTAGCTAGAGTGCAAAAAGCAGTAGTTAAGTAGTTGCTGAATGAATTGGTTAAATGTTCCTTCTAAAGACAGCTGTAATACGTCTCAAAAGGAATATGCAACTACACATTACAAGAGTTAAAGTACAGAACTTCAGTAAATCTTAGTATTGGCCATAAGAGAGCAAGATCCTTGGAAAACATTCCTTTCAGAATAACAGTGTTTGAGTGTTCCTCAAACAGAGTGTTTGAGGAAAATGAGTTATTTGGTGACAATCTCCTGAAGGACATTTTGAATCCAAGCACAGTCCCTGCTGTATGAACTAATTGCCAGAGCTCCCTTGGCTCATCCCAGGTCATCAAAGGACCTTCCCACCGATACAAGCTTTTCTGGGAGCACAAATCCAACTCTCCTGGGACAGTCTGGAGAGTGTTGGGGGAAGGTAAGACACTAGTTAAGATCCCCCACTCTTCTGCATATAAAGTGCAAACAAAAATGATCATCTGCAACACTCAGAGCAGACAACACAATTGTGACTGTTTGTTAAAGACCTAAGTGATGAAATGATAGGAAGAAAATGGCTTAATCTATTTGTAGCAAGATTAAATCTGAAAGATCACTCTTTTCCTCCATTATGCTGATTTACCATATGTAATTCCCTGACAAACACATCACCTGGAAGCCTCTGGGGCTACATATGCTGGCTCTCAGGTTGCTTTCAGCAGAGGGAACTCCTTCCTGATGAAACATGGTGTGTTCTGACCACCCATCTCCTTCTGGCGCTTCTAGGGAACTGATCAGGAAAAATCTTCCTCCCCAAAGCTTATTTACTGCTAATTCATTCAGGAAACAGAACACTCATTCCAATTGAAATAAACATTTCTCCCCTCACTGCAGTTTAATTTTACCTGGTATCATCTCTTAGTCTTGTTAGACATAACTGGTTTAATCAGCAACTTCTCTCCCTCAACATAGATGGTCTCTCACCCATGCCTTCTCTACCCCAAGGGGCATCCTTCAACATCAAGTGTCTCCCTCCATGGAATCTTAAATTCTATCTCAATCTTTGCACTAACAAGCAAAATTTATACTGACATCAAAGGGGGAAAAATATGCAGATAGCTCACTGCATGCTCTCACCTGGCTTCAGAGATGTTAATCAATTTAAGTTGACAATGGGTTTAAGACATCTGAGTTTCCACTTCCCAAATCTAACTTCTAAGGCTATCACAACACAAAGGTAATATATTAAAAAGTTAAAAAATATAAATTGATAAAGTCAACCCAAGAATCACTTTGGCTAGTTTTTAATATTTTTTAAAGACTTCTGTGGTCATGAAGCAAATGCAATAGAAAACTATCTTTCTTCCTTTTGCATAATAACTGATAATTATTTTATGTATTTCACATAAACAGTGCAAAAATCATTTAGTAACCTAGTAGTAGAGTTGTTAAATCCAATGTCACAAAAATGCAAGTTTTCTTAAGATACCTGAGCTATAGAAAGGCAGTGGCTGCCTCTCTCATCAAATCATCTTGCAGCTGGAACTCTGTAAATTGTAACATAAAATTATCTCACTAGATCAGGGTTTAAACAGCTCAGCCAAATACAGGTATTTTTAAACACTTATCTCAGGACATATGTTGATGAAGAATTTAAGTGCCAGCACTGTCATCTTCTGTATTTTGTCAAAAGAGAAGGAGTGGTGAAGTTAATTTGTCGAGCTAAAAACATTTCTGCTTCATTTTTATGAAAGGACAATAAGAATGCTACCATTTTGTATCTAGTTTTCCACAGATGCCATGAATCTAAAATAAAGCACTCTGTCAATTGAAGAACAAGTTCCCTAGAAAATTGAAACTTCCAAGTTTGAGAGATAATAAACCTCCTTTTTCTTCATTTTATTGGAAAAAAACAAAGACATAGGGTACAGGAAAAGGGTTCTACTACAAAGAATAATGGATTTTTTTTCACATGGAGTAATATGAGTAAGCAGCATCAGTCATTTTTATGACATGCCTTATTTTTATGAAGATATTGTTAAAACAAAATCCATTTCTGCATGTCTTCTCACCCAGCACCACTTTCAACAGCATAATTTTTGATAAAGATATTAAAAATTGTTAAAGTTTCTGGGTAAGGACAGATGAAAGAATTGGGATAAATTTAAAAGATTCTTACCCTTTCAGATCCTCTTTGAAAAAGAATTAATGAGGAAGTTAGAGTCGATTCTAAGAATTAGGATAAGTATATAATTTTAGTAGGTTATCTTTAGATGCTGAGGGTACAATAACCCAAATTTAAGTAATGCATTGGTAGTAAATTAGCTTTCAATGACTACAGCAATGATGTTTTACTTGTACAGTTTTTTGGCATATGTAACACTAATGAAGAATTTTAGGTAATCTGGAAAAAGGGAAGATGAAAGACTGTGACAAGCATTAAAGTCTTAGAGGAAAAAAATCAGAGGTAGGGGTTTCTCAGCTCAATTCAGTTCTCACTAAAATCAGTAAGACCTTTTTTCACTGACTTCACAATACTGTGGGACAACCTCCATTACCAAGAAAAGAAATTGAGATTAAAGATTTGCTAAAAGATGGTTCTTATGAGAGAGGACTGTGGTGTAGTTTAGAATACTTAAGCTTTCAGGAAATGCAGAAAGTTTGAAGGCATGATTTCATACTTTAGTTCCAGCAAGAAGCCCAGATTATTAAAACTATACCCTAAATGTGTAATATTGGAAGCAGACTTTTACAGAATAACGTATTTATCTAAGATTGCTACTCACGTCTGTATTTTTACCAAAGGCATTTGAGAGCAATCGTTAGGTGAATCTAAAACTGTTGAATATAATACAAAATTTTTGCACAAATCTGGTGTGGTACCCGAAAGAGGATCCATTCCGCTTTTGTCTATTCCAACAAGGATTCAAAGAAATTATACTCCATTTTTTAATCATATGTTTTGCAAATCTTTAGCTGCAGTTTCTCCATTGGGTCATTTCCTCTACAATATTTGCCATACTATTTCATGTCTTTGCTTAAATTTACACACCATTTCAGCAAATTTTTTACTCCCTCTCTGAAGACATTTTTAGTAAACATAGTAGCCAATACTCAGTAGTTCAGGGACTGACTCAAGTAATGAGTCAAATAACTGTGTCTTCTTTTTAATACTATTTGATCTTCAGTTGAACTTTTGCCTTAAAAGTTATTCTGCCCCCAGAGTATGTTCTTTAACAGAGAAATTACACTGCAACAGCAAAACGGTCATCCAGGCATTGTATATTTGAGAGAAGTCGTCTGCCTACATCTGCTCCTTCTATCTTCATTGCATTTAATACTCATTTATACGAAATGAAGCACAGCTCATATTGCAAATGAATATTTTCTAAAACATACAGGAAAATGCTAATTTTGCTTCATCATGATGGGTGGAAGAAGTAATTCACAGATCTTTAAACAAAAAGATACACAGAATTGCTTGGTTACTCAAGCAGTCACTCAGAAGGCTAGCAGACATGATCTCCTCCTTAAAGAAAAATTGAGACTAGAACAAAACTGCCCAGAATACTGTTTAATCCCCAACTGCAGACCACTCCCTAGACTCCCTCTGCATTCATTGGAGACAGTTTGGCTCCAACAGAGAGAAGAAAGCAAAACAGAAATGTAATTTAGGCAGTCCATACTGCCTTTCATGACCAGGGAGCTCACAGAGACAAGAATCTCATGTCACAGGTGAACTTTCATAGTATGATCGTGTTTGGATACCCCCTCCTAGAGAATTTAAAACAGAGAAATCCTTTCTTGCTGCTGTTGAAGACCACAGGAGTTTTTTTCTGTGACGTGGTTGGGAATAGCAGGGTTTAAAGCACTAGTTAAAACTACTGAATGGCCAGGAGGTGAGCATTTTCCACATTGATAAATCTACTCTCTAAATATTGTCTCTTATTCCTGAAACACGGTTTCGTAGCAGGGAGTGTGCAGTCATCCTAGATTTTCAGTCTTTGTAATTAACCTTAGGTTCCATCAGAAAGTGGAAAAATCTGTTACTTGAGCTGTTTCTCAAAAGGCTGACCTCAACGTTTTAGGTTTTCTCCCTCTCCCCCTTCTCAGCATACTGCAAAAAGAATAGATAGACTACCCTGAAATACTCCTTTTTAATATGTTCGCATGCACCCTTTCATTAATATCAGTGTCCTAGAAAACTGAAAAGAAATACAGATTGAAAAAAGAGCTCATACTGCACTCTAAGTACTTCTCCTACTGAACACACTAGGTGAGTGATACTCTCATGTTTGAAAGACTATAGCTTGGACATGCTGAACCTTCAGCACATTTCTAATGACCTATGGTAACAATACAAATTGAATACCTCAGCTGTCTAACTTATAATGGCAAATCTTATGCCTTTACATATAATACTTTCTGGCTTATTTACTAGCTTTTTCATTCTTTAAATAGCAATTAAAAATAATGTGGAGAAGAAATAACTTAAAGGTACATAAAAATATTTACCAACTTGGAAAACATGATGGGATATTTATAACGTCTGATGTGCCAGTACCATCATTGCCCCTTTAGAAAATTCATATTATCTGCAATTCTGATATCTTTTATTAATACCAAATTTACATTAGGTTCCCTGGGAAACTGGAAAGCTACTCTGAAAAGGCTAATAGAAGATATTGAAATTCTCATTCTACCTCAAGCTGACAAGAAAACTCAGTTCAGTCTTTATTAATTTACTCCAGATCCTTCTGCAATTTCAGATATCTTAAAGAATTCTGTAGCTTCTGTCCAAAGCTTATTTTTACCATTAAGTGGAACATTTAGATGTAACTTTAATAGAATGACATAACACACTGAAGGACTCTTTTAAATTGCACTTTGAAGAATATAATAGTTCTTATTATAATACGGTTTTGTGCATCTTTGACTGAAAACATGAGTAGACTGAGCTTGTACTAGGAGCTGTATATTCTATGGCATTGCTTGTATCACTGTAAGTCCCTTATTTTGTTTTATAGAATAGAGACTTAAAACTTCACTGAGCTGACAAATCTGTAGCGTGGAAGGGCTTCTTAGTATTTTAAAATAATATCCAGTTGCCAAGAAACAGAAATGAAAATTAAAAAGTAGTGTTTAGGTGACGACTAATCTTAGAAAGGCTTTTGGTCCCTAAAATGAAATTCACAGGAAGGGCAAAATTCTGCCATGTCCTGTATCTCCATGAGCCTTCCTAGCAGAAGGTGGAACGTGGTCATTTATTGATAAAGAGGGAGGAAGGAGCCCACTTACTAGGCAGGGTTGAAAGGAATTTAAGGTAAGTAGCTCACTCCTCTTGAACATGCCACACAAGGTGACTTGCTAGAGAAGGCTGCTTCTCTAGTGCCTGAGGGTACCAGCAAGGAAGTCCTTGTAGTCACTTGTACATTGCCTCATAGCTGGATACAATCTTTTCACCCACAAACTTTCTGATTTTTTAAAGGCATATAAAGTAAGGATGAGCATTATGCCTGTGCCACAGAATACCCATGGCACATACAGTACTTCTTGAAGGCTCTGGACAAATACACAGTTTGTTTTCTTTGGATGTTTAGATTTACAAATTTACCTCAACTTATATAATTTATAAATTTACTTCATTATACACTTACCTTCTAATATACAAGTTATTAATTTATTTCAACGATTCAGGTAAACAAGGCTGGGTAATAGGCTGATTTTTTCAAGGCCGAGTGAATAATATTTTAAAAATTGAAGTTAGTTCTGTTTGCTTGTAACAGGAAGAAAAGGAAGAAGAACTGGAAAGCAGAATGATGTAATCGTAATGAACACATGAAACAGCAAAGCAAAGCTTTCCAACAGTATGCATAGTAAGCAATGATAAAGAATTGTTATCTGCTACGTTAGCCTCATTCTAAATAAAAAATGAGGTTGTTTAAATAAACCTTAGTTGGAACAATGCAGCATATGACTATATTTTATTTCCTCTTATTTCTTATGATTTTGATGTTAGATTAATTTTTTTTGAAGTTAATCATTCCTACAATTCTCAAAGAAAATTATGATGTGTAACTCTTCTGGATGTTTAATGCAGGCAGTGATTCTCAAAAAGAAATGAAAAGTTACTGATCTCGCATGTTACATGGCTTCACACGCATGCCCTTTAGTATAATAAAGGAATGCAATTTTCTTTAATATTTTCAATCCTATATATTTGTAAGCATTGCTTGTAAATTGGTCTAACACATTATCTCTTAAATGTGACTCTGTCCCTACTTCTATTATACATAGTTACATCGTTTCATGGTATATGAGGAAGACTGTAAGCTTTAGGGTGGAACTCTAGTTGTTTCCTAGTGAAAACTTTCATGAATATAAGAACTGAGACTCCAACAAGAATACCTCTTGGACAAGAAGGAAACAGCTTTTCTTTTACCATATTCTGTGAGAGGAACGAATGCATTTATTCCTTTAGAGCAAGCAACTATCATTCCTCTTTCAAACACTAGACTTTGATTTCAGGATTGATCTCTGTTTTACTGTGTTTCAAGAGTATGTTGCAGAGAAGGGTTTTCAATTACATTTAAATCAAGAATCAAAACAAAGACCTGAGGGCTAATGCAATTGCAGTTGTAATCACTGGGACTTGTCCCTTCACAATCCTTTTTACTAACTTTACTTTCAGTGATGAAGGAAGAAAGATATGAGTAAAGCCTTTAGCCGATATCTAAAACAGTCCCTGCTTTTAGCTGTCTCATGCAATACAGCTCTTTTAACTTTGCAACTGGATTTGAATGTAAAACACATCAAACAATTTCCAACCTGTGATGCCCTAAGAGTTTAGTTGTTCCAGTCTGCACCCTTTGGTGCTAAGATTGTGTCTGAGAGAAGGCAAATTCTGATTTTCCCCTAGACAGCTTCTTCCCAGGACACATACTAGACTGTCTTCTTAGCACTTGCATATATACCATGTTTCCAAAGACTCATCTACTTGAAAGGGAGAAGCAAGTGTGATATTCAAATGAAACCATGTATATCTTCTCATATGGTGTCTGTACTGATAATCAGTTTTTCCTCACCAATACCAGAGGACTGACAGATAATCCTAAGAATGTGGTGCCCAGGGTGAATGTGGAGACTGGGTGAAGACCAAGATTTTTATGTATTGCATTGCTGTGTTTGCTGCCTAGAAGCAAAGCACGCTGTGCCCAGTACACACATGTGAAATTTGGTGGCAATGGGTTCAGAGATTTTCTTAGAAATGTGCAAGTATTTGGCAAATCAGACATTATTTTCTTTCTCCTCTCTTTTGTTTTAGGTAATAGATCACAACGTAGAGGATGGAGCATCGTGAAGGTTGTAGGTAGTCTTTCCTTTTTTGCATACAGACTTGCTTTGTAGGGATTTTAATGATGGCTCATGGCCATGCATAGTCTTGTGGTAAAGTTGTCAAACAATAGGGTTTCTTTCAGCTAAATGGCGTTACTTGTAAATACTTGGTAGAAGTTGCTTGAGTCCAGGAGACGTACTGAAGACACTACTTGAAACCAAAAGTAGAGGCTGTCTTTGTGATTCTCCCAGCAGAGAGCATCAGTTGTTCTCCAGGAAACATTTTTATATTCTGAAATTGTTGGAAGATAGAGCTGTACTGACAGATCTCAATCATGGATTCTGAAATACTTATCTGCCTACTGACTTGTAGGCAGAGATATGAGAGCTAAAATGAGCACCATACATTGCTTCTTTTTATACCATGAAGAATCCAGTATCCTTACCAGTTCTACAATTTTTGGCAGAAGATTGTCTATGGGATTGGATGGATAATTCCCTTTCTGCTTTAATTTCTCTTATGAACCAATTAAGAAAACTGATATAAACTCCCTCGTATACTCAACATTAGTTATTTAATTTACTTCACAACTCTGGTCTTTCACTTTCTAAATGTATGCACAGCTGAATGTATAAACAGTGAAAAGGAGGGGTAAGTACCCCTGGGAAAAAATAAGTAGTGGTACAAGAAAAATTATTCTCATGAGGCACCCATGGGCTTGCAGGTAAAATAGCTCTGGGAAAGGAGGACACTTCACAGCTTCTTTTATAGTGATTATAATGAAGAAATGTCTTGTTCCTCGTTCTTCCTCAATGTTCTGCAACTTGCAAGGAGAGGGAGGAGGACTCTGCAAAATGTACCCTCCGCTCTTTGTCGCTTATTTACCGTTTTCAGTGAAAGAGCTAGCAAAACTGTCTTTGTCTGGATCTTGTCGATACAGAAAATGGGGGCTGGCTTTCACCATATATGTTCAGTTGTCTCTGTGAGGACTTACCCACTGCTGACTGAGAGTGCGGGGCATGAGCTTTCTATATTTGATACCTCCGAGGGAGGAGGAGAAGTGGAGCTGCTGTCCTTCAAGTGTGCTTCAGATATTCAAAAGAGATTAAGCTCAGCAAATTTAAGATGAAAACTGCAAAAGCTAATTGGAGAAACTAATTTTATTGTACACTCCCTCCCCCCCCAAAAAAGATAGACAAACATTAGATTTTATTTCAAAACAATAACATTCATATGTTGAAAATAAGGCCACAGTTTAGACTTGCTTAAATAATTCTGAAACTTATTTAAATGATTTATTTCTAGTCAGTGTGTCACCTCCAACTGTTTTCAGGAATTCACCCCTTTCTTTCTCTCTGTCTGTTTCAGACATTCACATTTCAGCATCGGGAGGTGTTTGCTCCTAAGGGCCAACTCAAAAAGCTTTGGGTGGGATTCATTCCTCCTAGCTATAGATGTTGACAAAGTCAGCATCATACATTCGTGTCATTTTTCTACATTTTCTCAGTAGTGATTGGCAGTCAATAAGAGCACTGTTTATTTGATCTACTTTGGATATCAGGGTGGGATGAATCACACCTTTCAAGTATCTATTTTTTCCACTGAATAGCTTATTTAACCAAAGTTAAATAAGAAGAATCCTTTCCTTTCCTGTCTGAGCCAGTAGGATCAACTTTGGTTGGATATTGTTCTTCATATAATTAAGAAGTATCTGCCTATCATTTCTCCATTTTTTTTTCTCCAGCTTACTCTTTCCCGCTGGAACTACTCCTAATTTTAATTAATAACTGTTTCTTTTTTAATTTCAGATTTTTTTAGTCAATATCTCTACTTCAAACAGTTATAATGAACTGGTCCATTTTCCTCCTAATTCTAAAGAAACATCTTATTTCTCTCACAGATTTAAAAACACCCACACCAAATACAATGAATAATCCAAGTAAATGTATAAGCACATGACTAACTATAAGTATTTTAGAAAGTTATTAGCATCAAAGAATTGCTATCCTGGAAGTCAGGCACATGTTTAGTGTTTTGCCATAGTTTGTGACCTAAAAGAAAATATTACTAGATGTAAATTGCCAGTAAAGCGTATATGTTCACTTTAAAAAGATATTCAAATATATCTCTATGAAAGTGCTTCAGTGTATGCTTATTTTTAACTATGAATTTAGTACTAGAGATGGATTTGAAAAGCATCTACGTGTTTTGCAAAAGTAACCAGATGCATCCTGGGAACAGGGTATACTGAGAAAAGATGCTATGAAATGTAATATAATCTTCCTAATTTTTTAGGATGGTATGTAGTTAAACAACATACATTTCATTAACATACCCTAAATGATCTGAAACTCTCTCTTGTCAAAAACCTAGCTCTACTTGGAAAAAGAAGGGAAAAAAGCAAAAAAAAGAAAAAGCAGGAGATAGTGTATTGGCACTATCCATTCAGTCAAACATTTAATTTAGAAAGAATTCACTAAATTTTCTGTTTATACGTGAGATATCTCTGTGATGAAATTCCCACAGAGCAAGACACACATTGTCAAAACTGACCAAAAGTTAACATCCATACTCTCCTTCTATGGAAAATGAGTGCAAATACACTCATTATAAAATGCATACTAATAGAATCCCTCAGAGGCAGCAGTTGTTTTTAAAATCATGGTCTCATTACTAAGTTCACTAAAGCAACTTTGCAGCACTTTGATTCTGTAAAGGAACATTTACATTCATTTCATGGCTTGTTCATGAGGCAAAAGTGATAGGTGGGACAGAAAGAATTATGTTCTTTTATTAAAAGAGATTTTTACTGCTTAGACTTAGAGGAATATCAAATATATATTGATATCATATAGGAATTGTATTTGCTTTGAAAGATCTGATTATTAATTTGATCATTAATGCTTTCATTATTCAGATTTCCGATTAGTCTAATCAGCTATAATCAGAGCATTAAAGAATTTTCAATTCTTTTTATAGAAAAGAGACATCTGTGTTTAGATTGTCAGGTAGTTTTCATATTAAGAGGATCGTCCCATTATTTTCTGTATATGGTGGTAGAAAAGGCAAGTTACTTTATCTGGAAAATAAAAACAGAAAATATGCCAACATGTTTTTCAAAGTGGTGGAGTTTTATTATCATGCATTGAAGACTGAAGTTATCTATAACTTTAGAATCTTTGAATTTTATAGTTTAATAGGAATAAAAAGAAAACTAAAAAAGAAAATTAAAAGTGCCACAGACTACTGTTTGTGTAACTGATAAGTAAATATTTAACTTATAATCATATTTACAATAGACTCCATAAGTTCTGTTTCTTAGTACCATATTTGTTACTAAACCTTGCTGAAAAGCATGGTGAGATCATTTTTGTGTGTTTGCAATGTACAGGGTAGAGGGGATGAGTGAGGTGTTGATTAGTGATGTTTTACTGTATAGCTATGGAAGAAGCAGGAAGACAAAGACCTCAACACAAATTGTTAAATATCATAACAATGTAGCTACACTAAACTGAGGTAAGTTTAGGGTCAGGAATCATGGAACAGGATAATGCAAACCAAGCTACTAGATCATTCCACTTCATTTATGCCATGATGATAATGAGGTATCGCTGAATGCTAAACAGATTATACATGGAAATTTGGGCTTGGAAGAAAAGCTCTCATCCTTTTTATAGCATTGACAGAGATACCCAACAATTCTGTGACCCAAGTACTTACTTTCACAGAAGACATTCAGTAGCCCCTCAATCTCAATCTAAATGTAAAAGAAATACTCTTTTTTAATTTACTGTCCTAAGGAATTGTTTTCTAGTCCAATTGTTGCTCATTGCTGAAAATAATCTTCCTGCACTCATTCCTACCCAGTAGCCCTTCTGTACTTATTCCTTGGGTCTTAAAAAATCTGTTCTAAATTTAGCCTCATAAGGAATCATTTTAGTGCAATCACTGGATGTTGTTGAACATAATTTTCCCGCAGTCAGTCTAATTTGTGACCCTTCATAGCTATTTCTTGATCCTTTCTGATAAATCAAGAAAAGCCTCTCTACTTTTTGTTCTAGCACTAGTTGTTCCAAAAAGCATTAGAAACATGACAGGCTCATGAAATTTGCATAGGTTATATTGGCTATATTGTAGGGAAATAGATTTTTGAGGTGCTTATTTTATATTGGTTTTAAAGGATAAATACTAGTGTCATGCAAGTGTCATGAAAAACAAAAGTGTTAGAAAGCATCAGTGTTCTATTAATTTGCTTAAAGATTAATCTTTCTTTTCTTCCGAAAGGAAATGGTGTATGTGCACATGTATTTGTAAGCACGTGCAAAATATCTGCTTAGAATATAAACATACAAAAGAAATTCATGAGTAATTTTTGTTTCTTAATAGATAGTTATTTTTAAATTTTAGTTTCCCTCCAGAAATAGGCATCCTCTGAGGTGTACCATTCCATCGACAGAGCTGGCAGTAGTTCATACAGCTACAATTGTCGTTTCTGCCATCCTCTAAAGCTTCAAGTCTCGAACTTTCTACGGTCATCATATCTAACAGCTTTAACAAACCCATCAGCATATTGTCCTAACCAGGGGATGTGTGTTGGGGTTAAAATAATATTCTCAGTAAATTTTCTGGTGAGGATTAGTCTATTCTGAATTGGACATACTGTCATGATAGAAAGTACCAAGTCATCCCAGCAGAATTTTATAGCATTTTCTTGTGGAGAGAAAAAAATCTAGGAAACAAAGCAACAACATTAAGCATATGTAAAAACCATCCATAAAGCTTATCAAATCAAGATCTATTACTAGGAAGAAAAGATTTGGACTAAGACTACTGGAAGCACTAATTTTGTTTTTTACAGTAGTTAGTCATGGGATAAAAGACATGAAATATTCAAGTAGCTGAGGGTGAACCCAGAATTCATTCATTATGGGGATGGGCAAGCCATGAAATCACAAAATGATGTTTTCTCTTGAATTCGGTGACTCTTCCATTACTTTATTTCCCAGTGGCCTGGTAGCAAGGATGTGAGTACTTCCCAATACAGCCAGGCTCACATTCAGAAAGTCAGGGTACTTTGCAGACAGGCGAACGATAGCCATTTCAATAGAAAACGTGGAAGATAGATAGATAAGATGTGTGCTAAATAGGGCATGGGACGCAGGACAAATGAGGAGGAGAAAAACTGATACTGAATAGCGGCTTATTAAGCAAATGATGCAAGCAGCTACCTAAAATAAATATGATGTGGCCTTATAATCAAAGCCTGAATTGTCCTGTATCTGTACAAGAGGAGTCAACTAATGATAGGAATTAGTAATTTAGGATTTTTCTAACAATGTTTGTATGCTTACTTATTCCATTTTAACATTGGCTTAAGATAAGGTCCTTTATGTAATGTGTATACAAAAAAATGTATAAAAAAGAGCCGGTGGGTACATGGTTGAGTTCCATCCTGGTCGGCAGCAGTGGTGGGGTGGCCCCGGGTGTGGGACTGCTGCTGCTGGGGCTCCCCGACCGAGGAACGAGTCTCTGCTGACCAGTGCAGGAACTGAAGCACCCTAGTACTCCGGCAGATACCTCCACACTAGGCAATTAAATTTAGGACAAGCTGAATTTCCCCCCATGTTCCAGCTGCTACAGGCATTTATCAAAGGGCTCAAGCCATGAAGTTCAGCCCAACTCACTGAGAAATGATTTCAGGGAGCAAAAGTTGTTTTCTAAGGCCTGTCTTGTTTTCAAGTTGCTCTTTTGCGTCTCTGCTTAATCTGTTGTAACATGTGGCCTGTTTTATTCAATGCTAAATAGAGTAGTATGTGGTTGTGGATGTAACTGTAATAATGTAATTACCAGACTGAAAGCTTAGACTTACAGATTGTGCCTGGTTTCGCTGTCACTCCCACCTCCCCTGCAGCTTTTCATTTCTAAGTTTGCAACTCAGTAAGTGCACTTCAAGTAAGAGTAAGCACAATTATGAAAATTTTCTCTCTTTTGCACAACACTGCCAGATAATAAAATGGTGGCTATATTCTAAATATCTATGTGTACATGTGTATGCACACGCACACACATGTATGTATTATATTCAATATCAAGTGGCTGCAGATTAAATAATAGGAGGTCTGTGGCCTCCTTCCCATAGTGATTATACAGATCAGCTGAAATAAATTTTTTCTTCACACTGCAATTAAGACAAAACTATGACATGGTGTTCCTCTAACCCTACTTATTACCATGCATCCTCAGAAATTATTAATGTTACTGCTTACTCTTCAGAATCTGAAAATAAATATTCATCAAAATTAATTAAAATTGTTTTTTTAGATTATGTGTTTTTTAAAGATGAAGGCTCTGGGAATTGTTAGTTTTGAAATGTTTACTTTGCTCTGAGGCTAAATGTAAAATATAATACATTTACCTATTTTACATGTAAGTATTTATTATGTAATGTTACAGGAACTGAGTAAATTCTAAAGCACAAGTCACAACAAGAGCATGAATTCAATTATTCTTACATTAAATTTCAGAGGAGTAAGTACAACATAATATAATGCTTTTTTTGTAAAGTTTTGGACAACAACGCTGAGGAATGATGCACAATAAAATCTGTTGTTGTAATTAGTACAGGGACCAACTTGCAATGTCGCGTCTCAGTTCCCAATTTAATTTTCTAGTGGTCCCAAACAGGGACTTACAATTTCCTCTGCACCATGTCAGCTACATTAAGTAGCAACTGGCAATGGCATGTTGGCCTTCATGTTTTTATTACAGCAATGCTTACGAGCCTCTGATTGAGACGAGAGAGGCTTGTTACGCTTAGGGACTGTTTAGATGGAAAAGGAGGGAATAATTCTTGCCCCAAAGATCTTACAATTTACTCTCCCCATTCAGAAGGGAGTTAATGTATGCAACTTCCATTACAAGAAGTATTAGGAGTCTGAAGTAAGGCACTGAAAAGGATAATTACTACTAATGGAAATCAATACTACTGCAATAAAAGGAAATGGAAACCATGCAGTATTACAGGTTTCTTTAAGATAAAGAGGTGTTTATGGAAATTGCAGGAAGGGCAGGATTCGTCTCTCATGGTGAATAGTCCAAGTGACTTAGAAGTTTCTGAAACATTACTTTTGCTTTGTTTTTAAATATGCTCCTGTAAATTTGAAGTTAGCCCTTTTATTCTATACTACACTATATAACCCGCTTCTTAATTTTAAAGCCCTGTAACTGTTCTAACCTTGGACTTTGAATAAATGGAGATTTTTCTCAAATTGTTCTCTTCCCACTTTCCCATTCATAACCATTATGCCAAATTGCAGCGAGCCTTTAGTGGAGTTTGAGAGTGGTAATGCAGCAATTTTCTTTACACTGGAAAAGTTGTCACAACTTGTATACCAGAAAACAGGACAAGGGTATTCCAAAATCCTCCCTTTTAAATTTGGTCTCTTATCAAGGAGGCAGTGGCCACCACAGAATGAACACACCGCAGATACTCGGTCACTCATTAATTTATACTTCATCTCTCACTAAAAGGTCACGGATTTACTCTTTCTGTTCTCATGGTGTTTTAATAGAAATGAGGTTGGACAATATATAACGACTTGAATAAGAGCTGAGTGAAATGGAAGGAAAAAAAAGCAAAGCTTTAAATAAAGGAGTATCAGTAGTCATGTAGTAAATGTTTAAAAATGAGCTTTTAAATACTTTTTTAGGGCAAAAAAATAAATGTTTGAATAATTAAAGAATGACCAAATCAGCATTTTGAAAGATCGAAACAAAATCAGAGATAATATGTTTCAGCATGGGCCAAAACCTTTAGGATGGTGAATCAGATTATATTTTCATTCCTGAAATATACTTACAAATGAACCGTCTTTGCTTTTCAACAAGACTGGTCTGAAGGCGTAGAAGTTCATTGCTGGGGCGCACTGCTTGGCTGCACGAATCCTCGCGCTGGCACAGGGAAGGCAGCAGCACGGGGGCAGAAGCACGCGAGCAGGCGGAGGGCAGAGATGCTCCTTGCAGCTGCAGCGCCGGGTGATGCCGCTTTGAGCACGCAGGGAAACGCGGCCTCAGAAGGCTGGCTTTGCCCATGGGCGGAGTGCGTGCGGCTCTTCAGAATACCCTTTTGTGCAAGTGCACCACAGGTCTACGAAGTTTAGCTGTGGGTTTTCCAGGTCATTTTGTTTGTGAGGTTAGGGTATTGCTTGTTCTGTTCTTACAAGCTATTTCTATTTTTAAGAAAAAGTTATTTTCATATTTGATAAGAGGTGTTAAAGAAGACTTTTTCCGGAAAATACATATATGGAAAAGGGATTAGAATATATAAATATACACGTCTATATATTTCTGAAAATGATAGTACATTATGAGTTTACAATGCCTATGGACTGCAGTAGTCTACTGTTTTTCCAGATTGGGAAAACTTTGATGCCAACTGAATTTATATTGTTTCACTGCTGTGGGGAGGCAAGAATTGCTAGTTGATCTCTGTGAAGATCATGCTTTAGGAAGGAGCAAAAATATTTTATATATTCCTTTCCAGGGACCTCTGTTATAATTATTTTAGGCAAAATATATTCTCACCAGGGTGAGAGCTGACTACCAACACTTCAAACTAAAATTTGTTTTTAAAAACATGATTGATACTTGAAGCCAATGATACCTTAGGCTTTAAAGCAGTGCTGCATTCCTTTCTTAATTAAACAGGTTTATTGAGGTTAGCAACAGAAGCTGAGCACTCAGGCTAACCCTTAATGATTAATTGTTGCTTTCATGACTTTCTGGAGAAAGTCAGAAGACTGGATTTGCAAGTATGTACCGCAACTATAAGTAGCTGAAACACTGTAAATTATTACAGAGGCAGAAGTTCGCACGGCAGGGCGCATGAAGGAGCCTTCGTTTCTGTTCCCTGTGGTGTACGCTTCCTCAGGTATGGTTGTGACACGCTGCAGAGCGCGTTCCCCAGTGGCTGTTGGAGTTGCTGTGTCAGAGGCTTGGACCCAGACCGACCCTCTGACAGTAGATGCGGCTCTACAGGTCTCAGGCTGCAGGGAGTGCTTGGGGCCTCTCCGGGAGGCCTGGGCTGGCAGCCAGCTCTCCTGCAGGAGGTGTGCTGCTGTTGGCGAGTTGCGTCGTCAGGTAAGGGAGTTACGGGAGGAAGTCAGTAGGCTGCGCAGCATCCGGGAAGCGGAGCAAGAGATAGACAGGGTATTTTTGGAGACTGTGCGGCTTTGGGAGTCCCAACCCCCCACAGCAGTGGAGTTGCCGGAGGGCTCTGTGCTGTGTGAAACGGTACCTCATAACACCGTAGAAGAAGGCTGGAAACTGGTCACTGCTCGTGGGAGGAGAAAGGCTCCTACTCCTCCTGAAGACCTGAAGCTGAAGAACAGGTTTAGTGCCCTCCAGGATGAGGAGGAGATGGGCATGGCTGCCAGGGAAGTACCTGGGACAACAGACCCTGTACCTTGCCGGAACGCCCAGAAAAAGCGGCGGGTGATTGTTGTGGGGGACTCCCTGCTGCAGGGGACGGAGGCATCTATCTGCCGACCTGACCTCATGTCTAGAGAGGTTTGTGGCCTGCCGGGGGCTCGTGTGAGAGATGTCATGCAAAGACTGCCTAGGCTCGTCCATTCTTCGGACTATTACCCACTGCTGCTCTTCCATGTGGGCGCCGATGACACCAAGGGCAAACTGGAGACCATCAAGCAGGATTTCAGAGCTCTGGGGATGGTGGTCAAGGGTCTGGGAGCCCAGGTCATCTTCTCCTCAATCCTGCCAGTGAGGGGGATGGATGAGAGGAGGAGGAGACGACTTTCCAGGTTAACGACTGGCTGTGCCGCTGGTATTGGCAACAGGGTTTTGGTTTCTACGACCATGGGACCCTGTTTGAAGATCGACAACTGATGGCGAGAGATGGGATCCACCTCACGAGGCGGGGCACGTGTGTCTATGCCAACAGGTTGGCCAGCCTGCTAAGGAGGACTGTAAACTAGGAAAGATGGGGCAAGGGGAGCGTTAGAGTGACCGGGTAGTTGGCAAAACACGGCTCGAGGTGGGGTGCCTGCAGCCAGGGAAGTGCGCATGGGCTGTGGCTATAGAGGAGCCTCTTGTATCCCTCCTGGGAAAGCCGCGTGCTCGATCAGCGCTCTGAAATGCCTGTACACCAATGCACGCAGCATGGGCACTAAAGAGGAAGAACTAGAGAGCTGTGTGTGGTTGCAGGGCCATGATCATGAGCTCATGCCATTACAGAGACGTGGTGGGATCGTTCACATGACTGGAGTGCTGTCCTAGATGGCTGCCTGCTTTTTAGGAAGGACAGGCCAGGAAAGCAAGGTGGTGGAGTTGCTCTTTATGTGCGAGAGCAACTGGAATGTATTGAGCTATGCCTAGGGGTGGATGAAGAGCGAGTCGAGAGCTTATGGGGAAGGATTAAAGGGCAGGCTAGCACGGGTGACACTGTTGTGGGTGTTTACTACAGGCCACCTGATCAGGATGAGGAAGTCGATGAGGCCTTCTACAGACAGCTGGAAGTAGCCTCACGATCCCAGGCCCTGGTTCTCATGGGGGACTTCAACCACCCCGATATCTGCTGGAGAGACAACACAGCTAGGCACAAACAGTCCCGGAGGTTCCTGCAGAGCATTGGTGACAACTTCTTGACACAGGTGGTGGAGGAGCCAACAAGGAGAGGTGTGCTGCTGGACCTCGTACTAACAAACAAAGAAGGCCTGGTGGAAGATGTGAAGGTCGGGGGCAGCCTTGGCTGCAGTGACCATGAGATGGTGGAGTTCAGGATCCTGCAAGGAGGCAGCAGGGCACCAAGTAGGATTGCAACCCTGGACTTCAGGAGAGCAAACTTTGGCCTCTTCAGGGACCTACTTGGAGGAATCCCATGGGTTAGGGCCCTAGAAGGAAGGGGGGGTCCAAGAGAGCTGGTTAATATTCAAACGTCACTTCCTCCAGGCTCAAGAGCGGTGCATCCCTATGAGTAGGAAGTCAAGCAAAGGAGGTAGGAGACCTGCATGGATGAGCAAGGAGCTCCTGGCAAAACTCAACCAGAAGAAGGAAGTCTACAGAAAGTGGAAAGGGGGAGAGGCCACTTGGGAGGAATATAGGAACGTTGTCAGAGTATGCAGGGATGTGACGAGGAAGGCTAAGGCCCGTTTGGAATTAAATCTGGCTAGAGATGTCAAGGACAACAAGAAGGGCTTCTTCAAATACATCAGCAGCAAGAGGAAGACTAGGGAAAATGTGGGCCCTTTGCTGAATGGGGTGGGTGCCCTGGTGACAAAGGATGCAGAGAAGGCAGAGTTACTGAATGCCTTCTTTGCTTCAGTCTTTACTGCTCAGGCCAGCCCTCAGGAACCCCAGACCCTGGAGGCAAGAGAGAAAGTCTGGAGAAAGGAAGACTTTCCCTTGGTGGAGGAGGAGTGGGTTAGAGATCATTTAAGCAAACTTGACACCCACAAATCCATGGGCCCCGATGGGATGCACCCACGAGTGCTGAGGGAGCTGGCGGATGTCATTGCTAAGCCACTCTCCATCAACTTTGAAAGGTCCTGGAGAACAGGAGAGGTGCCTGAAGACTGGAAGAAAGCCAATGTCACCCCAGTCTTCAAAAAGGGCAAGAAGGAGGACCCAGGGAACTACAGGCCAGTCAGCCTCACCTCCATCCCTGGAAAGGTGATGGAGCAGCTCATCCTGGAGGCCATCTCCAAGCGCGTGGAGGACAAGAAAGTGATCAGGAGTAGTCAGCATGGCTTCACCAAGGGGAAATCATGCCTAACCAATCTGATAGCCTTCTATGATGGAATGACTGGCTGGGTAGATGAGGGGAGAGCAGTGGATGTTGTCTACCTAGACTTCAGCAAGGCTTTTGACACTGTCTCCCATAACATCCTCATAGACAAGCTCAGGAAGTGTGGGCTGGATGAGTGGACAGTGAGGTGGATTGAGAACTGGCTGAATGGCAGAGCTTAGAGGGTTGTGCTCAGTGGCACAGAGTCTAGCTGGAGGCCTGTAGCTAGCGGTGTCCCCCAGGGGTCAGTCCTGGGTCCAGTCTTGTTCAACTTCTTCATCAGTGACCTGGATGAAGGCACAGAGTGCACCCTCAGCAAATTTGCTGACGATACAGAACTGGGAGGAGTGGCTGATACACCAGAGGGCTGTGCTGCCATTCAGAGAGACCTGGACAGGCTGGAGAGGTGGGCGGAGAGGAACCTCATGAAGTTCAACAAAGGCAAGTGCAGGGTCCTGCACCTGGGGAGGACTAACCCCCTGCACCAGTACAGGTTGGGGGTTGACCTGCTGGAAAGCAGCTCTGCGGAGAAGGACCTGGGAGTGCTGGTGGACACCAAGTTAAGCACGAGGCAGCAATGTGCCCTTGTGGCCAAGAAGGCCAATGGTATCCTGGGGTGCATCAGGAAGAGTGTTGCCAGCAGGTCGAGGGAGGTGATTCTCCCCCTCTACTCAGCCCTGGTGAGGCCACAGCTGGAGTACTGCGTCCAGTTCTGGGCTCCCCAGTACAAGAGGGATGTGGCACTACTGGAGCAAGTCCAGCGAAGGGCTGCAAAGATGATTAGGGTACTGGAGCATCTCTCTTATGAGGAAAGGCTGAGAGAGCTGGGCCTGTTTAGCCTGGAGAAGAGAAGGCTGAGAGGAGATCTTATCAATGTGTACAAGTATCTGAAGGGAAGGTGTCAAGAGGATGGGACCAGACTCTTTTCAGTGGTGCCAAGCGACAGGACGCGAGGCAACAGGCACAAACTGAAACACAGACACTTCCATCTGAACATGAGGAAATACTTTTTCACTGTGAGGGTGACAGAGCACTGGAACAGGTTGCCCAGAGAGGTTGTGGAGTCTCCTTCTCTGGAGATATTCAAAACCCGCCTGGATGCAATCCTGTGCAACGTGCTCTAGGTGACCCTGCTTGAGTAGGGGGGTTGGACTAGATGATCTCCAGAGGTCCCTTCCAACCTCAACCATTCTGTGATTCTGTGATTCTGTGATGTGCATAGCAATTTATGTGACAACATAAGTAAGAATTTTTTTTGTGAAGACTTTATTTAGATGCCTTCATAGAATAAAAATGCTTTTCCTATTTGGCCACAGTTCTACAATGAAGAGTATAAAATATACTTTGAAGTACTGCATCTAGTATAAATAATCTAAAATATTTTAACAATTCAAAATATTTTTGTCAAAATGTATATTTAGAGAGAAAGCTCCACCCTGTCCACCGTGGGTGGTATGGGAGGGCTGGGTTCAAACCGCAGCTCCGACTGATACAGAGTCTTGGCAACACCAGTGAGCTGTTGGCTGCTCTGGGCACATCTCCATCATAAAACACAGCGAGGTAAAGACACATCAGTTGGAGCTGACACCTCCACACGGTGTAATGCAGCACCTGGCAAAGACACTAACTTCAGAATGAAAACCATGTAGTCATCTCATTTGCTCAGACGAAGCAATGTTAGACACAGAGATTAAAAATTCTCAGCCGTTCCTGCAGCTGGTAGACACACGTTCTCCATCCACTTGGTTTTGATAAAGATTTTTTTCCTAATAAATGGGTCATCAAAATAATTTAATTAATAAATGTTTTAAATGTTTCAGAGGAGTCCCAGATAGCTATAGTTAATAGTGTTGACAATAGAGATGAAAACAAGTAAAGAAAAGCCTTCTATTTCCTTTGAACAAAGCATTTTATTTCCTTCAAATTTATCCGTACAATCCTTTCAAATAGTAATGCAAATAAAAATGATTAATGCAGGAAATGCACTCAAGCTACTGAATTCTGACTCTGGGCCATTCATCATTTTTTTGGAGGTCCTAGTAATAGGAAAACCTTATCAGTGAGTTATTTATTTTGGTTGTTTTCCGAATCAATCATTAAAAACAGGCTGAAATTAGAAAGAAGATTGTGCATATCCTTTCAAGAAGACAGACACAGTTTGTCTCCTGGAGAGAGATAATTTAAAGGAAAGAGGATCCCAAAGGAGATACATGATCTATTGACTGAGTAGAGAAAGATATTGGGAAAAAAAAATTCTTACAGAACAGGCTGCTCGGGCAGTACTGGACTCGTCTTTCTGCTAGAAGGAGGTATGTTACGCAGAACAAACTTTGCCTTAAAGTTACCCTGCAGACAGTTTACCACATACCTCATTAAGCTAAGGCATGTCAGGAGTGCTCTTGCTGATGCCTCTTGCATATTAAGCGCAGAGTTTTATCCCTTCTACATCATGTTCCTGCAGTAAAGCTACTGCTTCAGTAAAAGAACAAACGTCTGGATTCTTTCTGTGCTCAGCAATAGAAATTCCTAGCATCTTTATTTCCTTTTAATACCTAAAAACATTTTAAGATAACTTGACTTATCAAACGCTGTCCCTGCCTCTTTTTGCTCTCCCAGTGATGTGCTTCCCTAGCAACTCTATGTTAAGGAAAGTCATGCCATTAACTGAAGCCAGCATGAGACTTGGGATAAAGAGATTTTGGGGCCTTGATTTGGACCTTTATTATGGCCATTTTCTGCTCCACCACAGACACAATCTCAAATGTCAGCAGAGTTATAAAAAAGAGGATTACACCCCCATCCCTGCTCCTCCAATCCCTGTCCCCCACCATGTCACAGTGGTTTATGGCACTTGTATTGTCTTGATCTACTGCTTCTCTGCTTAGCCACACGACGATTGGGAAACCCTCCAGCACTCTGAAATTCTGCCTGGGAAAGTGATATAGTTTTCCCCAGACTGGAAACGCATAGGGGTGATTCAACATAAATTTGCCATATGCTTTTAGCTGCATATATCTTAAGCTATTGATCTTAGCCCTCATCTCTAAGAGAAATTCTATCTTTTCTGCATCGCTCACTCAACTTTTCTTCAGTTCAGTGATTTGCACATTGGTTCATATGAAGAAATGAACATTTTTGCTGCTTGGTTTGAATTTAAGCAATGAACTGAGCAGTGAAGAGAAATTGCCTATATGCTCCCTGAAAGACAGTATGCAGTAAAGAATTGTCTGTCCAAACCAGATCTCTATTTTTGACATGGTCTTTTTAAACTAATCTCCTCCAAAGAATGATGCAAAAGTGTTCATTAGATTTTTATATCATAGGGTAGTGACGGGCGAGTGAAGAGTTAACAGGACTGAAGTTTGTCAATTGATATGCAGAAGAACTGATAGCACCAGAGCTGACGTGCGCAAAGCTGTTGAACAGAGGACTTAACGGGACTAAAGTCGTCTACCACCCGATATGCGCAAGGACTGATACGCGCAAGGCTGCGGAATGATTAACAAGACTGGAGAAGTGAAGCCTGCCACCTGCAACCTGCACGCACCCCCGGGGAGGGGAGAAGCAATACGGAGGTGCTGTGGTCTTGCCTCGCCAGCAGGGTCCTCCCGAGCAGACAAACAGACAGTCCTGCGATTGCGAAACTTGCTAAAAGTCAGCGAAAGCAGTGTTTGCCCAGAGCCCCAGCCGTATAAAAAGAGACTTGGCAGCTAGGAGAGTTTGAGCAGGGACGGGAACGTGACCTGACCATCCTCTCCGGCTGGACCGTGAGTATTCCCCCCCCTCCCCTTTTCCTGGGACGCTGGGTTAAGGTAACTCTTCGAGGTTGAGAGCCCTCTCGCTAGGAGAGTGAACAAGAAAGCTTTCAAGCAGGGATAAGCAGTCCTTCCAATTAATAACGCAGTAATCGACGGTTTCAGGTTATCCTTTCTAAATTAGTAACTGATGGTTTTGTGTCATCCTTCCTAAATTAGTAATCGCATTATATAGTAATCGCATGGATGTTACTAATCCAAGAACTTGTGTGAGGAAATAAACATCTTTTTTTATTATTATTATTATATTACTGTCTCAGTCGTTGCTATCGAACCTTCATAGCATGACAGCATGACAGGTAGTGACACATTAGTTATGTTTATTATTTAGATCATTTTTGTTTTAAATAGCTGTGTATTTTATGTCTTCAAGAATAAATAGCACTTTTATTGTAAGAGAAAATATGATTCATATTTAAAAGAGAGATGGTCTCTTTTCTTACAAATTACTGTTGTAAATGCTATATTTTTCAGATAAATGAACAGATTGCACATTGAACTTGAGTTCCCATTATGATCTGAGGCATAAGATAGGCTTACGATTTTTCTAGTCATGAGTTAGGAGTCCCACTTCAAAATACATAAAGATTTTCATAAACATTTCCAGGCTCTGTTTTCAACAATTTTCAGCTTACACATGGACATGCATTGTGGATTAGTTGTAGTTTCACTCAACAGAGGAGTCTAAACAGAAGAAGAGAGAGGAACATTATTTCAGAAGCAAACTTAATATAATACCAGTTAAAATAGTTAGGCTGCATATTGAAGTTCTGCAAATTTCTTGTACATTTCTCTGTATGCTAGAAAGGTGGTGTGAAAGAAAACTCTGGCTGGTTTGCTTATCCATTTACTCATCTCAGAAAACTGAAATGTGCAAGAACACTACCAATAAGACTTAAAAAATAATTAGTGAGGACAACCAGTAAATTGATTTACCAGTAAATTATAATAATGTGAGATCAGTTATTTGGCTAGAAAAGCCAAGATTGGTGGGGACGATACCAAAAGTTGTGAAAGAGTTCTGCCCAATTTTTTTCCTATTCCTCCTATGAAATCTATGAAAAGCAAAATGTATCATATATGTCAGACCAATTTATGTAAGCACAGTGAATTAGCAACACCTGCATAAATGACTACAAATGGTATACATATCCTAAATTACAGTTTCCCACTACAATTTATTCTGAAGTTAAAACTTTAACATGAAAACTTGTTTTGAGCATGGGGCTTCAAAAAAATAAAAGAATTTAGCTTTCAAAAAACAAGATTGGTCATCGGTAATTCATTTAATAAAGATTTTCCAATTCTTATTTCCTTACCTCCATCAATGTAATGGATCCCACACAAGCTATAAAGGAGAAAGGCAGTGCAAACACAACAAATCATAATGAAAACAAACCACAAGGCATACGATTCAAATCTAAAAATAGGAATTATTATTTCACTTTGCCATGGCACTCAAAGTTATTACAATTACTACTCTTAAATGGAAGAATAATTACATTAATGAGAGTAGGATGATAGTCAGTAGACTCCTTCCATACTTTATTTGCAACAGATTCAAAGTTAAAAGTCAAGTAATTGTTTATTTGCGATCAAAACATTTTATGTATCAAATGATAACATAAAAGCATAGCTTCAGTAATAACAGTTGCAATATTTATGTAAAAGCTGATTTTAAAAACAAAATAGTTAAATAACCTAACTCTCAAAGTGGTGCTCATCTATAAACTTGGCTTTAGTATTTATCACACATTTCTTTCCTGATTATTTAAATTTATTGTTTATTTTGTTTTGGTAATTATTAAATCCAATTTTCAGATGATTTTATTTGGTGACTGGAGTTTGTATTATCCTTAAATCTGCTTTGATTTAACATAACATTATGTTGTGTATTTCATTGTAAAGTTATTATTTGAAGAAAGATTCTTGCACTGTTTTGGAAATGTTTTTGATGTGGACACAGTTCTTTTCAGGCTATATGCCTAATCATGTCTTTGTCTGAGTTTGCTGCAAGCTCATTGATAATTTATCTGCCGCATACTTGGAGAAGAAAATAATCAGTCTCAAAGCTGTCTTTTTATCAAGATGGATAAATTAATTAAAAAATGCAATATACCAGCCACACTGTAGAAGTGAATAAAACCTTATTGAAGCCTCTGAGAATACAGCACTTGCCCATTTTTGCTAATTTCAACCTTCTGCACTATACCAAGATGTGTTTCATGAGAGGTAGTACTTTGAAAAGAATTTTGTTTGCATACTTTATTATTCCATGCAAACAATAAGAAAATGTCTAATATCAGTCTTGCTCAAATATTCAAAGTAAGTCATATGTATGGAGCCAAATTCCTACAGAGAAAAGCGAAAAACGTATTTTGAGCATGTAAGAGCAAATGAAGAACAAGATACCACTCTGGTTTTCTAAGACCTTTCCTTCATCAGAAACAGAAACTTTTAGCTTTCTCAAAAGGATGAGAAATTTCACAACCTGTTTTTCTACTCCCAGATAAAATATATTTCCAAGAGTGCTCTATATGTGTGATATTTCAGTCATGTCAGAGGCGAAGGGAGTTTTGCCATTGATTTTTCACTAACCTATAAAGCATCTACTGTCTTTGCAATCTGTCACATTATATGGGTTAATGTAGCACAAGGGGTTGACAGCAATTGTTGCCATTTTCAGTCACAAAGATATTCAAGATTCACAGGCTGGAGTCCTGAACGCTGATCTCAAGAATGCTAGAATTTCCTACCAAATATTTCTTCTTCAAAAAAACAGATTTTCATATGTCAGAGGAGTAATAATTAGAAGCAGTAACTAATTACAATGTTCAGAAAAAAAGTGAAATTACAGAAAAGGAAGGTTAAAAAAGCCACTAACTTCCCATTAAAGCAGGAAATACATTCCTAATGCTTTTGACATCAATTTAAATTAAGCTTTGGGAAACAGATGCTTAAAAAAACCTGCAAAAACACTCACTGCACTTTGTCAGACATTAAGAAGGAAATAGGTTCTAGTTTAACAGAACTAATGAAAATGTTGATTGTCTTTTGTGGCTGAAAGTTATTGGTAAAACATATCAGGGAAAGTGTGAAAATCTGCCTTCCAGTTACCTGTGCTTCAGCGTGACCGTGTTGCAGTCAGTGCCATTTCACATCGATGTCTAGATGGTGTCACTTTGGTTTCATTCTGGTGTCCCCAGTGCCAGAAAGTAGAGGAAATACCATTAAATGAACAAAACAAATACAGGACTTGGCAAGAACTCAGCTAATTTAAGGAAGGAAATTCAAATTCTCCATTCCTTTTGTATCTCTAATTAACCTTTGTTGTTTCTTTGCCTATTAGCTCACATGGAAGAAATCACACTTGCATCTGACAGTCAGGAATATTTAAACATAATCTAGGGAAAAGAAAGAATAGGATTTTTAATTCTCTTCTGCCTTGGTTGCTCTAAATTAAACTTCTCAATAAAAAAATATTAACAATACTTGTTTTTAACATTGCCATAAACAGTTTATAAAACATAGTCTATTATTTCTAGTATTTCTAGGGAATATATACTCCTTCTATAGTAAAAAGTGTTAGAAACTATAAATAGCCTTTTCAATACCATCTCCATGTTCCTATTCCTTCAGATGTTATAGTTAAGAACAGTTTAACCTTCTTCGAGAAAACAGATTAGGGAGAATGAGATTAGAGAAACTCTTTTGTCCTCCATAGACATCCTTTTTTGATGGTCTTTTGAAGATATTTTAATGGAAAATCTCTGCTGCAAGTTTGATAAAGGGAGAATATGATACAATGATTGATACTTCTTTCAAAGTCTATTGAAACTCGTACCTTCTATATTTCATGACTTCAGAAAAAGAATTGCTTTCTCATATTTTTTCATAGTTAATCTTTTTATGGAACAGAAAGTTTTGGAAATTTTAAAACAATTTATGTTAAATTTTTTTCTTTAAATGATTGCAGACACACCGTTATGTTCAACCATTTCTAACTTGGAGCACTTTGGTGAATCAAACTGAAATCCACCTTAATTCCAGTGTTTGAACCATACCTTTCTAAGGGGCTGCAGTACTTCAGGAATTGTAGGTTGGGTGCTTCTACTGAGCAGGACTGCCCTCGTGTACCATGGCAATCTATAGAGTATAGAATATATGAAAAAATCTGGGTAGGGAACTCCAGGCCCTAAAAAGAGGCACAGAAACTGAGTCTTCCAAGAGTGACACTGGTAGCTGATGAAAACATTCTATCTGTTAAATTCAGGTGAATATATATGGAAAACTAAAATGCTTAATTCCTCTGGGAAAAGTAGAGGGAGAGAAATACAAAATGTCTCTCCAAACTAAAAAGACGTAAGATGCAAGACAATAGAGAGAAAAAAAGCCTTTGAGTCATTAGACAAAAGAAATCAGAATGGGTGTTAGTTATTATTCCTGAAGTACAATGAATTATTGATTAGGATTCTGTTTTCCCTCTCATATTTTTATCTCCTCATATTTTGTATTAGTATTCTGTGTGGAAATGACCTCTATTTAGCTCTGGAAGTACTGCTACCTTTCTTCAAAGGTTTGGTGTGTCCTTTGGCACAGCCCCAAGCAAAATGTGGTGCGAAAGCTGTACCATCTTAGAAATAGTTTCACGCTCCTACACTACAATCCCACTTTGCTTTATCGCTTCAGGCTCATGAATTCTACTATCATTAATTATGATGCATTCCTCAGGTCATCCGCACCGTTCAGCACGTTGGAGACATAGAAGGTTGACACCATCCATTTCTCACCCTTCCTTTCCCGCATATTTTGCTTAAAAATGAGTGGCTATGCAACATTGTGCCACTGCACAATAAGACACTTGCAGAGGGCCATATGGGATATCTTTTCTTTTTGTGCTTTCATTGACTTATAGTCTGACCTATGATCTAGTCCCAAAGATTCTGAAATAATTTTAAAGTCCCATATAATTTTCTTCACTATTAACTCTTCTATAATACTCCCTGGACAGCCTGAAACTCTTGGGCGGTTTTGCAAGGTGGTCAGACATGCTCATTCCGGAATGTGGGTTTCAAGGTAATGAATATTCATGCCTGGCCTTCTTTGTACTCCACTCTCTCAATGGGACTTAGTGAAACAACAGAGAATTAAACTGGCAAACTTTCTGGTTCCTGAAGTGCCCAGAGGGCATGATATCTGTGTGCATAGTGTCAGTAGTGATTAAAAAAAAATGCATAAAGATTGAGATGCTGATCTTTTGGTAGCTTGTAGTGAAGCCATCTCGTGGATTTATTGAATGGTTGCCTCCCCACCAAGGAGCTAGCATTTCATAACTGTTTTAAAGCCTGTCAGAGTTATTTCAGGGTTATTGATAAAAACCTTTCAAAGTTCTTTCTGAAAAAAACAAAACAAAACAGAAGATGCATTTTCAAGATTGGGAACATATTTTGGACCTGTTAGCTTTGACAGTCTATGGTTAAAACAGTGAAATAGAAGAAAATGTATTCCAACCCTCTGAATGAAGCCTGAGACATGGAGCAGAAACAAGCAAGTCTGCATAGTGACTGATAAGCTTCCCAAATCCTTCAGAGTTTCTTATACACCACTATCTCTTTAAAAGTTTCATTTAAGCAAGTAATTTAAGGTTGTGAGTTGTTTTTTTTCCTCTCTAGATATATGGTCTGATGAGTTTAAACAGTAGCGCAACACTGCGTGTCTTTGCCCCCACCAGCTTAATCCCCTCAATTTACAAACACACAGAATTCAGCTAATACTGGCACACTTTAAGTCAGGTTTTTAATAATATTCACAGAGAGTAACAGAAATTTTGTTTTTGCTAATCTCCCTTCATCAGCCCATTGACACTTATGCTAGTTTTGTCTTTCACCTGACTCTTAAGACATCTAGTTTGGGAACCATTTTCCATGTTACTTTATCCTGTACTTAGCACACAGGAGCTCTGAACTTCGACTGTGCACATTTATAACAATAACAAAATAGCAAATGAGGTGTAGAATTACTTATTCCTTTATGCCCTGGACTGTGTTCAAAATTTGTTGTTAAATTTGGAATTTCTATTACGTGGGAGCATACTAACACAGTCCTGGTTAAGAGCTACTGGACACTGAAGTTAGTATCAGAAGGCAGGCTTGAGGCTGAACATGCTGCCCTTGTATGTATCTGTAGGACTGCCCTTGGGGCTGGATCCAGACCGCTCTAATATTCTGGGAAGAAAAGCTTTGGGTGCCTACAGTGCCTACAGAGTCCTCCAAGGCATGTGTATCTGCTGCATGAGCACACCTGGACCCTGTGCAGCCTCTAGCTACTAAATCTATTTTTTTCCCTGATGATATCAGGCAGAAGAGAGAACTCAGAGTTTTCCCTGCAGGAGCCCTGAGACCCTAATGACATTTCCAGCAAGAACAGACCAACATCTAAGTGACATGAATTCAGGCTGGTTTCAGGCTGTTTTTAAGTACTGTGGAGATACCTGAGTTTTGGTCTCAGTAGTTAGCAAGAATAGTTGCTCCTAAGGGTGCTTTGCAATGTACAGTGTCAGCATTGTTATTGGTCACGAATCAGATTCCCATATTAGACACTGGCCAATCACAGATGCCTATGCCAGTGGAAAAGGAGTTGTAGAAGTTGCCTCAAACCTTTATTGATACGGAGTGGATGATGACGCTTAATATCAGTAAGAAAATAAGTGAATGAAGATGTGTGGATTAACTGAATGCTACATGTCTAGGGCACAAGACATGAGAGAAATATTGTTTTTATTGCATTTTACACGTCAAGATATGAGGAGAGTCCTCATGGACTGGTATGTGCTTGTACAAACTGCAAGCACAGTTGTCCTAGTTCTCTACACTTATATTGCTCTTGGCATCGCACTCCCTGCTTCCCTCCTTCCTGAAGACCCCATACTATCTTTCTCTTACCATGCAGTCAGAAGAATTGTCAGAGATTTTGGTCATATGATAGATGTAAATGTCATCACATGACACAGAAGTCTGGGGAGCAACCCTCCAGTAGCCCTAGAAAAGACTGTCTCTTTAATCATAGCAAAAGCTGGAAGTGAGGGAGGCAAGGCTATTTGCACCATTTCTTACAAACTGCTGAAAGAGTCCAAGAAAGTCCAAATTTGCACACTCAGAACAAAGTACGTTACTTACAGAGTGTATCTAAACTAATGGTCAACTGTAAGAGCCATAGTTACCAATGCAGAGGTGTATTGTTGTCATCTGAATGTCACATCAACTTATAAAAGCAAATTTGAATGTTACTTCAGGATTAGTATTGGTTTATTAGAATATGTTGGTTTACTATGAACAAATAGGCCTTCTTACTCCATCCTATGCCTGAATTGGGCTTTACTTAGCCAAGAACAGGACTCATTAACTGTCTCATCATGATAGAACAATGTATTTTTACAATACTTTTACAGCTATCTTACTAGCTGTTTTTTCTTATACAGAAAGGTCTATACAGAAAGGGCAATGCATGCTAATGAACTATTCGCTTGATGTTTTGTATGATCAGCTGATTTTCAAACTTATATCAACTGTTTTGTCATATATGAAAGAGTAATGTCAAGCTGAGGAATTTATGCCTTTGTTCCTCAAACATTTGAGAATGTTCCTGTAGCCCATCTCATGAAAGGTCTATCACCTAGCAAACAAAAGCCATTGTTAACTTCCAGTGAGGCAGCATTTAGTTTATATACTGAATAAAGTTGTAGGGTGGATATTACTGGCCCAGGTTCTATACAAATATAATCCAAGTCTCTAACAAAATTATTTGTACAGCCTCAAGAAAAAATGTACAAATATTTTCCCTTCTGGCTGGCTAAACTATCAACCATGACAATGAATGTGAAATCTTAGGAACTGGCATCCTGAAAAGTCGTAGCCTAATGCTGTGTTCCCTTTTGATGCAGCCAAAATACATCCTTTTGATTCACTGTGTAAACACTATTATTATAGACTGTTTATTTTGAGTAGTTTATTCTTCACAGTCAGAACTGACATTTCAAGGGAGGCTCATGATCCTTTAGCAGATGTTAAAAGTCTAAGCAGAGCTAGGTTGTCAGGGAGTACCTGAACAACAAGAGCTGTGCTGTCTTCTTTTGTCACCCACATGCATCTGGGACTGTACACAGGCATTTAATTATCAGCGTTAAAAATCCTATCTTTTTAATACCTGCTAAATGTGAGAATGATTCCATAGTTCTGACAAGGTTTTCACAGGCTGTGACCCCTGTCATTATAACTGAATGCAACAAAATTCATGAGCGCTTTGGTCTTCTGAAAAATCTTGCAGCTTTTGTTTGTGGAACAAAAAATAGTACTTAATTCTACAGTAGAGGAAAATTGCATTTGTATTTTAATCATCAACAGTATTGGGGAGGAGTTTCTTGACAAGTCATGAACTCACTTAAAACAGTCCATAAGCTCATTAAACAATTAATTTTAAAATTCATTTTGATGTATCTTCAATTTTATTTTCATGTAAAACTTAGATGAAATGTTTTTTTATGTCAAACTTACATAAAGTTGCATGTGTGTAGGTTATAGCACAGAATAATAACGCCTTTGGAAGCCAGAAGACTATATCAAAAAGGCACAACACAGACAAAATAGCTTGGTCTTATATGATGCTATCATCTCAAGCAGATATGTCTCCTAAATGACAGCTTCTTCAGATCTGTCTGATTGAGCTGTTGGCCCAGAGCTTGCATGCATGAGCCTAGCTGTCATTCAGACACAGTTTAATCCCCACGGAGAAACTACATCACTTCCCAAAATTTCATTTGCTTGTTTCCTATATACCAAGTGTGGGAATAGTAGGTAAAACAGGTTCAGATTCAGTGGATCTGGTAAGTCACCCAGAGTTTACCCATCTGTGCTGGGAGGTGGCCTGACTTCTTCCTCTTCAGCCCCTTATTGCAAAGAAGCTTCTAAGTGCTCCTTGAATCAGTTTCATAGCTAACAAATAAATGAAAAAAAATTGTGCTTGTAAAAGTCAAAATGCTGTTTTCTCAAGAGAGTAATAGACAGACTGTAATTTTAGACAGATTTCCTACTGTTGGAGTACACAGATTGACATTTTTTGTGCCTTCTGTGAACTGTTCACTCCTGGGACTTGTACTCCTTCCCGTGAAAGATCAGTACAGATTGCCCTATCTCTCACTTTAATACTGTGCTCTTTTTAAGACTTTAAAGCGTGAACTTGTGGCTTGGTGGGGCCAGAGGTTACTATTTTGGAGGGAATGAGAGAGGGATGTTTCCTCGGTGTCTGCTCTCACAATGCGTAAGCCCATCGGCTCTTTGCTGAGGCCTCCTCTCCCTGGATATGCTCACTAGCTGCCAGGAATACGCTGCCTTTGCTATTATCTTTACTGGAGTTCCTGCAGACACCCCATATGGCTTGGACTGCTGCCGTATGCTACTCCTCTGTGAAGCTGTTTGATGACAGGATGAAGAAATGTTCAGCTGTATTTAGTAGTGTTAGGTCTTAGGTGCCTTTGTTTTTTGCCCACTACCTGCTTAGCTTGGCATCCCCTTAACTTCCTCTGTGCATCGGGTCAATGATCCAACCTTTTTTTATCTTTTCTTTGGCTGCTTTTCTCCACAGAGCTGTTCCAACATAGAGCTTTGTGGAAAGCTATTTTACCTAGAATGTTGAATTTAAGTACTTTCAATTATTTTTGTGAATATAAAAATATCACTGAAGGAAATGGGAAATAATATTTAACAGAAAGTTTCCTTACTCCCAAAGCAGAAAGAATGAAAATAGGGCTATTCCTGACAAATGCATGCATGTGTTGTTAATTATTCATCAATCCAATCATCTCAGGTAGGCAGATGAACAACCTGAACTTACCTAGCATCATAAATTCAGAGTTGCTAAATGCTACTTTAGAAGCACATAAATAACACTTTGTACCGTCTAAAAAGTTTAATATCCTGCCTTTGTTTGATTAATACAAAACTGCTGCATTTATTAATCATGAGGTTTGGGCAAGTTCTACATCAAATTCAAGTAGTTGAAAGCCAAGAGCCATCATGAAGAAATTAACATGAGTAAATTATGAATACTATATGATGAAAATTAGAACAAAAAATTGTCTGGTCTTTCAATAGCAATAGGATTCCCAGATTGTCAAGAGTGACCCTACAATACACCTAAAACTGGTAAATGATCTGCCGTATAGTTGTACACTAAATAATTAGAATAAATCCAAATCACTGCATTTATCTGATTTTCTTAAAGTTTAAAGTTTTTTGGTTATTCTCTGTAAGATATTCCAGCAGTGAACTCTCAGAAAACATCAGTGAAGTACTGGCGAACTACCAGCAGTCCAGGATGACCTGAAGTAGATTTTTCTCTTTCCTTTGTTAGTTAAAAATAAGAGCAACTTACCAAAAGCAAGAATAATAACTTACAAAACCAGTGAGAGAGGAAAACAAGTTTTTCAGTTCTAGCAGCTAAAATGGACTATTGATATAATATTCATTTTTAATTTTATGATTTTGATTTTTCATAACAAGTATTTTCAATAGAGATTTTATGAAAGAATAAAATAATTAAGTTAAAGAGTTAAGTGAAAGTAGGGATTTATATTCACTAGAAACACCCCATTTTCAGAAATACAGAATTTCCTTGATTTCAGTATAGCATCTTTCATGGACCATAACATCCTAGTACACATATGCATAGTCCTGCATAACTCAGAAAGTCAATGTGAAGATCATGATAGCTCTTTCTGAATTTAATACTGAATTTAATTCTGAATTTAATTCACAAATCTGTGAAACAACTTTGATGATTTGGATCTGGAGATTTTGGCCAAATGATAATTATATTAGCTGCTAATAGTAGCTCTGAGTTCTCAGCTACCCCAAAATTAGGCCATACCTTCAAATTTAAGATGCTAACCTTAAGGCTTCTACTTATGAAAATAATTAGCTATCATCTTCACAACTGGATTTTACAACAATCCTTTTTTCACTCCACAAATATTTTTGTGACTTCTTATCTTTATTTATATTGTGATAAACTGGAGAATTTTACAGTTGTTCGCAGAAAGAGCTATCATATCATTTTTAGCCGAGCATCTATTTCTAGAATACAATAACACAAGGTTCAAATGCCTATAATCAAACAGTCAGACTTCCCCCACAACGTACTTCCTCAAATTCCATCTAGGACCCTGGAAAAATTTCCCAGAAGAATTTTGTCCAAAAGAAACTGACAAAATTTCAATGATTGTTTTTCTGACAAATTAGTTTTTTCTATCAAAAAAGTTTCATCAGAAAATTCTTGTCCAGTTCTACTTATAGTAAACATACATAACAGTTGTGAACTCAAAGGCAAAAGGAATATGGAGAGTAGTATCCTAAGAGAAATAAAACTTCTTCTGTATATTTTTCTTGAGGAGTCTATTTTAATTTGAGAGAAGATAGAATTATTCTGGCATACTGAAGCTTTTAAGTCTTGTTCCATATAATCATATATACCATATGCATATGTATGTAGAAATAAAAAACTTTTAATGTCTTTTACTTTTTAAAGTGTGCTTCATAAAGTCATTCTTTCCGTCTGAGTTTATGACAGCTGCATAAAGACTTCAAAATACTATGTTGTCAGCGAGTTTTTTGTTTTGTTTTTTTACTTAGAGAGTATGTAGGTATGTATGTGCTTCTGAGATTGAAGACGATAGCTGGACCTCACAGATAATTTTATAGTAAAAATATTGAGGAAAAAAGACAAGTACATGGCAGTTCCTTTGTCATTTTGCATTTACATGTAAATGGGCAGTCTAAACTATAAAGTAAGAGAGTAGATATTAATCAACTCCTATCAGAATATCTTGGCTGTGGGAATAGTCTATTTTTATTGTGGGTCCAATTACGAAGATTAAATACCGGTAGTGCAGAAAGGTAGACATTCTCTTTTTCTTTTCAAGCCCAATTCATCAAACATTTCTAGACACAAAACTGTCTTAGGCTACTGAGAGAGAAGGCAGTTTGTTCCCTATGGTGACATGTGTAGTGTATGTCAGCCTCTAGGCTGAAGAGGAATAAAACCAGCAGCTTCAAATGGCATAAAATAAGAGAAACAGCCAAGAAACAAGCCATTATATCAGGAACTGATTTCCCAGGGATGGGAGAAAGGCGTAACAAAATGCCACCTCCCAGTTACCTTAAAATTACCAGGACAAAGCAAATTGCTGTGGAGAGCAAAAAAGCAAAAGCTAGTATTTTTTAAAAGAATTGAACAGCAAAAGCTAGCTTTAACATTCTCTGCTTCAAAATAAACAAATCATTTTATGATAAGTTTCTTTAATAATTCTGTTTGCTTCACAACATGCAGCTGTTTAACGAGTGATAACTTCCATAATGTTCCTTACTCCAATGCAGTCATCAGCCTGTAACAAAGAGCTACAGAGAAGAAAAATAAAAATCACAGAAAACAGAAAAACATAAATGTTTTGTGAAGGGAGCATATAAAAAAGAATCGACATTAATATTGGTAAGTAGAAGATTTCAGGACCCTTAATTTATCAGTAAGTGTCATGCTGTCATTTTTCTTTTGCCTTTTTTTACTGCCTCATTCCAGCTGGGATTAAAACAGAGTTTAATGATAAATAGACTACGGGGCTTCCAGAAATCTATTTGTGCTTAAAGTGATCTTAGAAACTGTATGAACTGCTGGGATGTTAATTTCTTAAAATCCATTAGCAAGAAATTCAAAGCCAGGTTCTCATATAGCCTGGCATATTTATATTTTGTCTTTGTTTCATGAACAAACTGAACAGTGACCTGTTATGAATCCTCAGGAGATAAGTTAAATAGTGTGTTTTCATGGTAAATTGCATAATTATTTAATTTCTTCCCACCAAAATGATGTATTCTTATGTGTCTGGTAGTGTTAAGAAAATGCACATGGCTGTCACAGCTAGTTGGAAGGAACGACGATATCTAAGCAAAGTTGACCTTCCCTTTGTGTGAATCTTCTCTTTTTCCTTGTGACAGACAAAAGCATATCTTCAATAAATGTGAATGAGAATGAATAATTGAATTTTCTTCCTTTTATTCTGCTTGTTCTTCCAGAAATTTTGTCTTTGAGACGAAAAGCTACATTCAAACTCAAATTTTGTTAAAATAAAAGACAACTTGGGTAAGAGTGGCAAATGTGTGTGAGTGGGTAGACTATAAGGCACAGACGATAGATATCAAAAAGAAGAGAGGGTGGGTATTTTGGTTTTCTGTTTTCTTTTCCTAAGGTAGTGTATATTAACCTTACATTTTCGTCTTAAGTGTTCTGTTCTGCCAGGGAATGGCTGTTTTAAAAAAGTAATTTATATGACTACATGGCTATATTTTATCAATGTTTAACTAATCCATCAATTATACTTTAAGCTTCTCTCCTATATTTGTTAGTACTATTTAATTGTTTGAACAATACAAAATTTTCTTTCAAAGGAGAACATAAGAACAGATGGGGGGGAGGGGTTAAGCATTACTGACAAGAGTCCAAAGCTTTTGAATTTTCTACATTATTTACCTGTGATTTTGCATCTCTAATAACAAGGATACAACATTACTATGGAGACCAAGTATCTTTCCAATTAATCTGCTTCCCTTAGAAATTTAGACTTCATCCATTTTACCCACTGAAGAGTGAAACTGAGAAGTAGAGATAGTGCAGTCTAGATCAAAGAAATAATGGGGAAAAAATTGTGCTCTCTGTGCTGAGGTATCCCTTGAAGCATGCACACTCATTGAAAAGCAAGACAAATCAGAAAAAAAAAGGGAAAGTAAAAAACTGGCCTCAGGCACCCTTATGATTTATATAGGTTTTATATATGACTATATTTTGTTCTGCTCAATGAAAGATAAAGAGATTATAAAGCACTTGGCATTTCAGCTGGTTGTTCTTTGTGCGTTTGTTCCCCACCACCATTCCCTACTCAAGGGAAGTGAGCAAAGGTTGGACTTCTGGAAGTATAACTCAGAATATGAGACACCAAAGGCTAACGTGAAGAGAAATTTGAACTGAATTATTTTAAAGAGTGCTCAATACTACTTCCTCTATAAGAAATTTTGGCAGAAAGAGGAAGAAGATATATTTCTCTTTGTACCCGAAGATGTCAAAGACTCTTGATCATTGTTATGCCAGCACTCAAAATCGGAAGAAAAATTTGAAGCTGACAGCTACATAATTTAACATACAGACTTTATTTGACTTTATTTGACAAATTTCCAATTTGGAATTGGAAAGTACAAAAGTGGACTTTTTCTTACAGGATGAAAGATATAAGAGAAAACCAGAAGAACTTGTAAAACATGGAACCAAGTTGTTACCATATTCTCTTGATCCTTGGATTTAGGATATTAAGAAAAATACCAGCTCAGTAAAGCTCATAGTAAAATGCAAGCAACAGGGAAGGACAGCATAAGTGATGTAGTCTCACATGTTTATGTCAGTGGGTTCACATTTGTGCCCATAGCTATCCTTGTTTCACTGGTGCAACAGAAGAGCTGGAAAGACATCTCTGCAGGTGTCTATAGACTAGGTTGTCTTAAGAGGATAGGTTGCGCTTTTGCATACCTCTAAGGTTTTATCAAGCTACATCAACTGAAAATTTAACTTCTTTTTCTGCTGTTCATATTACAACTACCTAACAAAGTAATTTGCCCTAGCAGCTTCATCCAGCTCCTTCAGAAGGGGATCCTTGGCAAACCTCTGTAGGAGGAACGGTACCAGATAATACAAACTCTTCAGCAAAAAAGATGTAATGACAGAATAACTGGCATAACTGCTTCTGTTTGCACACCTGTTGAAACTACTGTTAATTCTACTTCTGACTAGCTCCAAAGATGCAGGAAGTCTTTTCCCCTCATGTTTTCTTTTTGACTTCTGCATCTTCCACTCTTGAACACTACTAACTCTGCAGGGTTGGGTCCAGTAAGAACCTTTGCCTGCAATCCTGTTTTCCTGCAACAGAATTCTTTGGAGAGAACAAGAATATAATCCAAACCGCTAGCACACTGAACAGGAGCTGAGTTTATCAAGGGATCACATTAGTCCTAAGCAAAGTAAGCTCTGAGCAGGAACACTAAGATCCCTATATGCTGGTGGTTGCTATCTTTCAAAATAAAAACATGCACAACTACTGCTAAAATTCAGAATAATAGTATAAAGCAGAAAACATCTCCCTGTATCACCATTTAACTCTAAACACAGCTAGTAGGGTCACCTTAGAAACCCGGACATGTAGAAAATAGATAATAAACTAATTTGTGATAAGGTGGAGACACATAATTATGGACAAAAAGAAGAAAACAGTCCGTAACCCTATATGCAGTCTCCTCACTCCAACAGTAAAACCAGTCATTTCCTACCAGATAAATTTTTAGGAGCCATACTAGGGCTGATCCACCCCCAAAGCTGATTCAGCTCCACTTGTTGCAGAGCACATGTGTTCTAGATGGATCTGATTAACAGGGTAAAGTGGCACAGATTAAGACAGACAAAGACAGAAGGAAGAATTGCTGATAGGCATTTTTTTTGAGGAGAAAGTGATATGAGAAAAGGTGTTCTTGAAGAAAGGCAATAGGCCCTTTCTAAAGAAAATCAAAAGAATAATTTATCTTTCCACATTCTTAAAAGTCAACTGGAGAACTATCCATGTAGGAGAATAGACTAGAACAGAACAGAATGGCCTGTTGACCTGCTCTTTTCCTGCATTAGGGAACTGGAAAAGCTCTATGTCAGCAGACTAGCTTGCTGCTTATGTACCTGTCATGTATCCTCAGCTGAAAGAACACATGGTTAAGAGGCTATGTTTGTTGACAAGGAGCTATTCAAACATTAGTTTTATCTTAAATTCCTGTGATCTCCCAACTTTGAAGTGAAAATCCTTTCACCTATTACTGCAGAAACATAAGAGAAGCTTGCAGTGTCATGACAACTAGTTTTCACAGCTCAGATCTCTTAAAAAACACTCTTTAATGTCTGCATGTATATAGAAGGGAAGATGAAGCAGGGACTGGGATGTGAGCTTGTCCAGACATATGTCCCTGTGAGTCATCCTGTAATGCAATCTTGTTGTACAGAAGTCTCAAATCTTTTACAGTAACAAGTCATGAAGATTATCACATGCCTAGCTTCTAATCAATCTGCTTGATTTATTCATGTGTGTCCCAGTTTACAGATCAATGCCTGAGATGGCCTTTTTGTTTTGTTTTAAATAAAATATTGCTATCTTTAAACTGAAAGATCAGCCAAATATATCTGTGGAAAAGTCAGTTTTATAGACTATGAAATATATGACCATATGCTAGCAGACTAACAAACGTTCAAATTGACCTTGGCTAAAAGATCAGTGGCACCAACACCTGAGTATGATCTTAATGCCAAGGGAAATATTAAAAAAAAACAAGAAGTGCAGGTTGCTGAAGCAGTGGATGAAGCTAATTAAAAGAATCTTCCTAAGCCATGGAAGACCAGCCAGGAGCAGAATCCCAGATATCCTGGTCTGATCTAATTGTGACTTCTGTGGTTGCTGCTGAGAGCCTTAACACTTTCAAAACGCTTCCAAAGCTCTACAGTAACTACATTCATCTGCTGAAGATCTCTGTCATGTGTATACACAACACCTGTGCACCATGGTGTTTAGCACCCATACTGTCTGTGTGGCAGTGAGCTTCTCTTGCATGACCACGTAGCACGTTCTGGTTTCCATTAATTTTGTATATATCAGCTCTCAGTCCCCTCCTACTGCCTTTTCTGCCTCAGAAGACTAAGCTTTACCAATTTTTACCTTTTGAATTACTACTATGTAGTCTTCTGCCTCGTCAGTTTGTTCTCAAAAAAACGGACATACAGACCTCTATATTACACCCTCTTCTTTCCATGTAGCTCTTGGCTAATAACAGGACAGTGAGGTTAAACACTGCTACCTGAATGCTGACCCCTTGAGAAAAACACTGCCTCTGAACTGGAACCACTATCACTGACGCTGATTCCTTCAAGCACCTCATTAAAAGTGTTTATTTACTATCATGTTGTTTGATCTTGGGTCCGAGCTGCCCCATCATTAATGCTCAATATAAATTAGTTTGCACCCAGTTCAGATCCAAAGTGAACCAGGTAGGTTCTTTGCTGGAAAAATCTGCTACAGAACAAAGAATACTTTCTGCCAGTGTCTATTCTACAGCAGGCACTGATGTAAAACAGTTTGTGTAAACCCAGTTCATACATTCTGATTCCAGAACCAGGTCTCATTCTCAGGCATTCATGAATAAGGTGGTATATACCCTTTGTCTTGAATAAGCCTCTAGCATAAAAAATATCAAGGTACAGATAAAAAGTAAATTAAAGGCCTTGTATCTGTCCTGGAATCCATGAACTACAAAACCTTTATGAAAATGATGGGTATAGTAGGATGCTACACGTCATCTGAGCTACACATCTTAGGCTTGACTGTGATCGGACCGATTGTCATGAACCATCCATATCCAAATCTGTTCATATTTCTTGATCTGCTCCTCTTATGCTTGCTCTACATCTTCTGGTACCCCATATGTCTATTTTTGGAGGAACAATGTAGCATATATTTATCAAGAGCCTCCCTTAGGAATATCATTGCAGTGGCTAAGAGATGTCAATGGTAGGTGTTTCCTGATAGTGTCTAATGAATCATTTCCTTTTATCAAAATAGACTAAAACCTACATGTAAGTGTCAGTTTTTTACCTGGCTGTTTGGCAGTATTATAGTTGTAATAATGTCGAGATGCATAACTTTACCATCCCAAACTTAATCATCTCCAGAATTAAGTAACAGTATTTTTGTTAAATTTTTCTGTACTCTGAAATAATTTTTTTGTGTTTGCTGGTGGTGGGAATAATCATTTGTACAGTGTAATGGCTTAAATAAGGATAATAGAATAAGTCTTTTGATAAATATAATTAAACACTGTATTTTTCATTAGGTACATTCTCTTGTATTTACATAAAGATTATTTACCTACCAACTCTTATTTAAAGAGTAGGTTGTTATCCTTTTTGCATGCTCCTGAGTTAATCTCCATGGGATGGTTTCTGAAACCTTGATTCACATTGGCACTCTTAAACTTCAGGGAGATATCTTTTAAACTAAGACTTTATCCTTACTTAATGACCAAATCAGACCTTAAAGGTTTGTTCATATAGTAAATGTTTATGCTGAACTGTTCTTTAATTATATGTATTGTCAATACACACTAGTGAGTAGGTACAGAGTATATTTGAATGTGAATTTTACTTACAAATATCTTTCATTCTGTAAGTATATTTAAAGTCATCAATGTTTCTTCGTAAGTATATTTAATATTTGCTTACACGTAAATCTCAACTCTGCATTCCATAAGACTCTCTGTTGTTCAGTAAACCATACATTTTATGTGCAAAAGCTGCATTGTAAATTGCATAGGACTATCTGCATATTACAACATTTTAAACAATAATTACTTGCTTTGTATGCCGGATGTACATTTATGTTGGTTGGTAAATACAAAAGAAGTAAAATCAGGTGTGATTAATATCCAAAAGCAATAATGTGTGCTATATGCAGTGAAGTTCTGTCTTTTTAGCCATTCTCAAGAGATCTACCTTTGAACTTACTCAAGCATATATTGCTGAAATATTTGGTGCTGTTTGTGTTAATAAGTAACTGCACAGACAATTCATAATAGTTAGGGTATGGACAATCTTTCTTTTAACACGAAGTCCTTTGGCATATAGCAGAATATGCAGTGGGAAAGTCAGTTCATGAGGTCTGCTAATTAAAACAGAGGACCAAGTATCATTATCTCCTGTTCCTATTCCTGTAGCTATTAATGAGGTGCTTTGTAACCTTAGAGAAGTCTCTGAATCTTCCTTTTGTTTTACCTATCTGTTTAAACTATAAATATGTTCAATATCTAACTTCTGGTGGCATCAGAACATCTGTATCTTTCTACATGCCCATCTCTAATTACGGTGAGAGCGGGGAACCCTAAAACTTTTTAAAGAACAGGGAAATAACAAAATATATTGCAGTGAGATGGCAGCTGTCATGAATGCATTTATTTAACGATTTATTCATCAGACAAGTTTCTTGCCCTGTAATTAAGTTTCTCCCTGGTGCTCACCTGAAAAAAGAACCATGAACTTTCTTTCCTTACTTCAGCAAAGGTCTGATTTTTTTTTCTCTTGCTATTTAAGATGATTTCTGCTCCTATTGAGTCATAAAGAATGTCCACAAATACATACATATATATATATGTATAGGGTTAAGGTTGAGGTCACCCTCATTTGGGCAAAGCATGTGAAATACCTTTTCCTACCTGTATTCTTGTCTTACTATCTGTGGAATATTCTGATACTGAGGATGTGAAAGTTGCAGCAAAATGGAGGAAATATTCCTGCAGAGAGCATATAAACTGTGAATGTGTCATTCACAGAGTGTGCTTGCTTTTTGTTTCTATTGCCAATATTGCCAGGTCTAGCCACTCTTTGAGCTTGCCATCCACCGTGTCAGATATCAGTGGAGAGTTTGCTAGAAGAACTGCTATGGCATGTTTCAGATCGTCCTGAGACATCAGCACAACAGCCAGCACCTTCTGGACACCCCAAAACATGCTCACTCTCCTCTTTACTCTCAACAGAGACTGCTATAGGTTTCTTAAATGTGCATGAGAATTTGAAAAGCCATCTTAAATGCATGGCGGTAGCATTTTATAGCAGAGCCAGGAATGGGAAATAGGTGTCCTATTCCTGGGCTATTTTTGTAATTATTGTACTCTCTTGGGCAATTAGCTGAAGGTATAATTTTAATATATCTGATTTGAATACTCAAACAGCTCATTACAGTTACAGTTACTTGCTTTGGAACTGGATTGGATTGTAGGTGTAGGTGAAAACTACAGTTATATTTCATTTTTTCTATTGCAAACTTTACAGGTGCAAGTAATTCCTTCCAAAAGAAATTGGATTATATATTTTTAAATGTATTGCAAACTATGCAAATATTTTCAATCACTTTTTAATAGACCTATAGATCTTATCTTTTCGTAATAGTGAAATTACCATATCAATGACCAATTCTTCATTATACTCTTAATGACCTGGGTTCTTAATTACATTATTTTAAAAATTATATCTTATTTCTCTCCCTTCCCATGCTGAGATATCTAAAATGGATTTATTTTTATGTTAAAATTGTTCAGGAGATTAATCTGTAATGCAAACCACTATTTTCAAGACATTTATAGGGGGATGTGAGAGGAAGAGAGCAAGTTTGTGTATTTAAGTACAGGATTTAGAACACCCTTCTGTTTTTATTGACATGCTCTGAAGATGTCTGCCATGCAGGCATTGTATACAAAAAAAAGGAAAGGAAAAAACCTTCGTTAAGGTCACTTTATCAGACTTAACCTTCAAATATCTAGATTATGTGTGTATAAGTAACTTGGTTCACTGCATTAATGATGTTTCAACATAAAAGTATGGGTTAAAACAGCTAGACATAATAAAAATATTTTTCTATATAAATATTTTTTCAGAATTATCATGTAAAAAATGTATACAGTATGATTTTAGGAGAAAAGCAGAATGTCAATGTATTATTCAGGTTGATTAGCAGAGATACAATCAATCTGGCAAATCAGTAGGAGACCTAAGAAAAATTCTGTTCTATTTATAGCAAGGGCTCCAGAGCAAGCTCTTCTCTTTTATATGAAGCAGCAAAATTACAACTGCAGAACAAGCACTTTGCAGGATCTATGGCACTTGGCAGGAGATGGAAACTGGTTCAAAGCCAAGGAAATAACAGCAAAGGTGCTGTTGTTTAGGAGAAAAGACAAAGAGCAAAAGGTACTGGTATACAAAAAGTGTAAAAGTCTGGGTAGCATCTGAGACATAATTTGAACCAAGGCATGAAGAAGGGCTCGGTGAAGAAAATGAAGTTAAAATGGGCAGACACTGGGACAGGTTTGGGGGAAAAACAACAGAAAACCGAACAGGCATGCAATGTATTCCCAGCAGCAAGCAGACAAAATTCTCATGGGCAAGGTGTCACAATGTTTTCCATCAGCAGCAAATTGCTGATATTTTGCCTACAGATGAGGGATGCTGTTCTACAAAATTCTGGTTTCCAGGTGTTGTTTTTCCTGAAAGAACATGCTAATGAAATGGGTGGCTGTTGGCTGAGCTGTAAGCAAATGTGAAGCTGTAGAGGTCGCACTCTGTATGCATACAGAAAAGCTCATTCCCAATTCCACCAGCCCTCATCGGTTAGGAGCGTGGCAGAAATAGCATTAAATAGCTAGATGAATAGGAAGCCATCCCTGCTTCTCATGTTCTGGCTCGAACATGCGAAGCCAACCAAATCTGAACCTCCCCCCACACCTGAATGGAGTCAACAGATCAGTTAGCCAAAATGCAGCCATTTGGGGGATCAGGAAATGCCGCCCTGGTGTGAGTGGACATATTATTGCTGCCACCGCTGTCTGTGGGAAGAGAACCAAATATAGATAATGTATAAATTAAAACTGCAAGGAGAGAAACTGCTCTGTTCTGATATTCAATCCAGCACTGTGTAGTACTAAAGATATGAATGAATTAGATGGTATTACTCTGAGCATTTGAGAGAGCGAGAGGCATACCACTGTTGTTGTTGTGAGGGTATCTGTGACAGACCTAAAGGGCTGCTGAAAAGACTCTTCTGTTAAAAATAGTTTTTCCCTTGGACCAGATGAAGTTTGTTTTATAGCTGTGCACAGCCTTTTTTCTGGACTTATTTCTTGTTTCTCAAAAACCTGGGAGAATTCTTAGGAACATGGTTTCATATTTGGGTTCCCTAAGAAGTAAAAATAGAATTCCTAAATTCCAGCAAACTAAAACCAGAAACAGCTCATTTTTGTCTGTCAGCCCGGGAAAGCATATGGATTTTCATATGATGCATACTCTCATAAGCCAGCTGAGATATGCACAAAATTTTGCAAACCCAGCTCTCTCAAGCTGTTTCAACCTATCTGGTTTTATTTTATTCTCTCTTTATTATGGCAAATTTGCACAACTCTGGTGCTAGAAACAATCAGTACTATAGCTCCACTAGGAAAATTGTATTCCTTGCAAATCAGTTTTCATTGCTCATACTTTTGTGAAAATTTAATGAGTCAAAAAAAAAAATGTGGAGACAAATTCACATTGTACTGACATCAAAAGGGCACATGCCATTTAAGTTTTATTGTCAATATTAAAATAGACAGTAGAACCCTGATTTGCCCCCCACAAGGGTAGCCTTGGCTCCCCAAGTCGTCCTTTAAACTGTGAACCAGATGATGAATTCTACTGGTTTTACCTAAGCCTCAAAAAGGAGCTCCTCAGCCTTCAAGGAGGGATTGAATGACTCAAACAAGTATCCTTTTAAAAGTACAGAGTGCTTTGCCTTAATGGCAGAAAATTGTTCCTTCTTACCCTTTTTTTCAAACTCATGAGTGTTTTTATTTCTTGAGTGTTTACACTATTTGGATCTATTGAAGAAAAGGGAAGTAAGTTACCTAACCTGAGAGACTGACCCCTCTCCCAACACATGTGAACTTCACTAATGTGTAAGTTACCTGGGTGTATGTTAGACCATAAATTGGGCACATGCTATGCAGTTTAGACATATATTACTCTGGTTCAGTCTTGAAACACAATAGAACAAAGTTGCGTGCAAGAAATGAATTTCTCACAGGATTTGTAGCTCTGGTTCAACAATACCCCTTAGGGCATGAGCTACATTTAAAGATCACTTTGAAGCATTGACTTGACAGAGCTAAATACATGCTTAAATGCAAGAATTTGCTTTAAAGGCTTGCAGAATTTATGCCTTTAATGAATTAAAGACCTGAATATTTGGGAAGAAGTTATAAATGGCAAGTTTGTAGAGTGTGCAAGTAATGATAACAGATATAGTGAAGAAAATATGAACTGGTTTGAGCAACAGTGCAATAAAAAAGCTTATGTGATCAGAGGCAAGTGATAAATTTCATTTTGCAAGTGATAAATTCTGAACTTGATATGGCATTGAATGAAGAATCATGGTACAGATTCAAAGAGAGTGATGTGATCAGGTAATTTGATGATCATACCATTTGTTTTATGTAGACTGTGATTTTTTTCTGCTTTCTGTGCCATCCAGTGAAACAGTTAACACAAGCAGGGATCCATCACCTTTGTCTACCCTAGGCTGACCTTTGCCAGTCTTCTGTACCAAACTGTGTCATCTTTGTGTATCCCACAGCATATGTGTGTCTTGGACATTCTCTGAATTTATTTTTAATAATGCCCAGTTATTTCTAGCTGCTAGAAAAATTTAGAGGAAAAGGTATTTAATATTTTGGTGAAGAAGGATTCATTTTTAAATACATTGCATTACATAGCATTTTCAATTCTATCTGCATTTTAGCATATTTTCAGGTTTTGTCACGTTAAAATTGTAATTACTATGGAGTTAAGTTCATAGTTTCTTTCTTTTTTAGGTGTAGATTTTCAATGATCAGATACATTTAAACTGGTGAATGAACCTGCCACTTGAGCAATTAAGACACTATTTTTATTTGATTATCATCAGAATTCACATTACCTTTGAAGAAAATGAATGGTCCAGTGCCTTGTACCCTGTTACATTTTACCATAATACCTGAGTTCAGAATTGCTTTGTTTTTCACAGTTAATTATTATTTCTTGTTCGTGTAATTCTGGAAGAAAATGTTCTTTGCTTGCATATTGCTTTTCCTGTCACCGCCTAAAAGAACAGCTTCATGTAATTTCTTCTTATAGATTTCATCTTAAAGATTGTTTACAATTTCAGGTCTTAAAAGGACAGTCTCCTTTAGTAAAATATGAATCTAGAAAACTGTTATTAAATCAAGCATTGTCTGTGTTGTATGAGTCTGCTTTTTATCAGGCTGAACTCAAGGACAATGCAGACAGATGTAAAAGAACAAATTCATACTGACACCATTTTCTCTTACTATAGATTTGAGCAGTTTGACCTTAATCTTAATGTAAAACCTTTTCAAAGCTAATTATTTCTGTTGGTAGGCCTTAAACTTCAAGATGTTCTGTAGTGAATTGTGATATGGAGTGCCAAATACTTCATTAACATCTAAAAGCTGTATATTAAGTGGTTTTTGTTGCTTTTTACAAACTGTTAGCCTTTTTGATATCTATGCTTATGCTGAAAAACTGGTGAATGTGTGATCTTTCAGGTTAAAATCCCACTTTATTTTTCTTATTCTTATTCAGTTGCCTTCTTTTTGCTGGTTGAAGTGGTGCTGTGAGAAACTGTGGTTATCACTGAAATAAAATATCTCACTACTGGAGTAACTTAGAGCTTTTATTTGTCCCATACATCAGTGAAAAGCTTAAATATATTATTGATGGGTTCATCACCACAAATTTCACACTGACAGGTTTACCTACATTTTTCCCCAGCCTCAGTCTCTTATTGCATGTGTTATTTCTCTGTGGTGTGAGAAACTGTACTGTGTAATCATGAATGTTTAATTTCCATTACAACTGAATAGTTTCTTTGATGCTGACCTACAAACAGCTCTTGAACCATTTTATTGTACTCTTGTCTCTTTTTAGTATTGTTGTTGGGAGGTTTTTTCTTTGTTAATTCTTCATAGGCTCTGTTCTTGGTGTAAACTTGCCAGTTAGAAACTGGAATTGATGGTGTACTTCACTGCCATTTCTTTCATCATCTTCTTCAGATTCCTTGCCAACATTACCCATCCATTTCCTTTTGTTTTCTTCTTAATTCCTTTTCGTATTTTGTTTCCATCTTGGTTTATTTCTTTTCATATAATTCTGTGTTTCCTCACCCACACAGGGCAGTTTGTCTGATAATCAGCTATTGCTGTTGCAGCATATGTGATATTATTGTGCTGAAAAGATTGTGCCAGTTTAATACTGATCTATTATGTTGAATCCAAGTCCTATATACTCTTCAATTAGACTCAGAATTGTTACTGTAAGATCTTATATACTAGCTTTTTGCTATAAATTTTCTTCATTTTTCCATTTTTTTTTAATAACCAATCTTCAGTCTAAAAACATATAATTTAGGCTACCTCAGATTTCAGGGCTTCTATGCCCTAGGGAATGAATGTATATGTCCTTCATAGCTGATCATAAATGGTCTATTTCTTATTTTTTAAAGGTATTTTGGGGATTTCCAAATTGTTTTACAGGTATCTTTATGTAGGAATACTCTTCTACTAGTTGTGTCCTGATAAGAAACAGAAGTTTACTAGTGTTTCACTATTGTGCTGGGAAAACAAAGATCACTGAAATTGCTCATTAATAAGATATATCAAACATATAAATACTGTTATCTAGAGTTCATAAGTGATTATGAGTTTAATCATAGTGGTCTTTTGGTTTGCAATGTTATATGGTTGTCTTTTTATTGTACAGTATTGGAAATCTTATTTGGAGTTGTTGGGTGTTGTTTGATTCCTAGGCTATGGTTATGTCTGTACTGCAGACAGCAATATGCTGGTGAGAAACTCCAGTTGGCTTTGAATGAGCAAGATGGTGTTAATTGTCTAGCTATAGCAACAGAGAGAGATCAGCTCTGGTTCTTTCAACTTGCTAAACACAGAGTAAAACTGTCAGTGTAGAGGTATGGCTTTCCAGTACCTGAAATAGCATATTTCTATATCAGGCCAGACTATGCAATAAAAAGACAGCCTTTCCCCCCATTATGGAAGTTTTCTTCTCTATTAGTTCTAGTGCCTTTTTTCCCTCATAGGTATAATTTATTCATTTTAATTTTGAATCATTTTTAGGGAGTCTTCTGACAGTGATGTTCCTTTATTCCAAGGATTTCAAAGTTGCTTACATTCAATATTTTTCTTTCATAGCTTTGTACTATCTCAGAAACACATCTGTACACATTGTTATTCTCTCCTCCCACCCCTTTCTTTTCACCTACCAGGAATTCAAGCTCTGGTAGGATCCCCAAGGAAGACTTTCACGGAGTAGTGAGGGGCTGCAGAGGTAGAAAGGTTAAAGGAAACAAGATTTTTTTATTATCCTTTAATCTTCCCTTTTTCTCTCCCCAAAGTTCTTCGTAGCTCACAAATAGTGTTTGCAATGTAAATGACCAAACAGTTGCCAAGGTTACAGCTGAAGTCCTGAACAGATGAAAAGAACTGAGCAAAATATCTTTAAATTAGGAGATAACTGAGGGGTGTCTGGTGAAGCCATAATCATTCAAGGGCCTCACAAAATCATTTTCCTCCTGAAGGGGACTCAATGGTACCAGTACTCAGCAAAAATGTGTGATTATGTTCAGGTAACTGACTGACTGAAGCACAGTAGAGTCAATATGCTTTCCCAGGGAAATTTATAAGTGTAAAGAATGAAGACACATAAATACTTTTTAATGAAAAAAAATTAAAAACTGATTTGTCATTTTGTCAGTTTGTTTTGCCCAGCTTCAATCAGCTCTGAATAGCTATAAAAGCTTAAATATTTAAACGTAAATAATTTCAGAGGATATTCTTCACAGGGAATGCTGTGCATTCAGTGTTTTGAAAATGTCATCATCCTGGGAGATTTGAACCTAATTATTTTGAAAAAGCTGCTAGTGTTGTAAGGAAGATTATGATAATCTATACCAGATACAGTGTCTTGTTATTGCTTACAGTACTGTTTCATTTAGGAGCTGTAGTCACAGATTAGAGCTGCACCATATTGCAATGAGCATCACTGTGGGAACAAGGGGGTCCCAAGTTCTCACTCTCTTTCTGCCTGTTGCTTTCAACAGCCTGCATTTATATAGCACTTACCTAGTGACAAGTAACAATACAAAGATCTAGCTTGCAGGAGAAACTGAAGTCGAAGATGGTTTTCTGTTAAAGTGTGTTTGAATAACAAGTGCTTCTCTTGGGTGCTCTGTTCTGTACAGCCAGTGTTTTACCATGAGGATGATTCCACTGATTCCTTTTCAAAATTGAAGGATACCAGAATATGCAGAAATCCAGATCATACTGTTTTGAAATTCACATTTCTCAAACTATGTAGAGTGCCAACAACAATAAAAAACCCTTCTAGTTCTTTACTAAGAGGCAAGTTCTGCAAACCTGGAAAACTGTCTCCTTGTACCGAGTGCACATCTGCTCCAAAGCCTAAAACTTTGAGCTTTCAGTTCTGGTATGGATTACCCACCAGCAGTGAATATGTATGATCATTTCAATGCCAAATTCTAAATAAAGCAAGATATGAAGAAAGCAGGTGTGTGACCAGCAGTTCAATATCAAAACAAGGTGAAAGTGGTTCAATGCGAGTTCCTCCCAAAATGAAATGAGACCCATGTTCTCATGGCTTAAAAGATTCTGTTTCTGAACAATATGATTAAATGAGGTACATTTAAAAGATGACTGATAATACTGTTAGCTGTCAAGGGATCATTGTTTCACCACCATCAAAGAAGTAAGAGAGAGGTAGCTGCTGATTCTCTTATTGAACGCTCAGCAGGTTAGTGACACTAATTTTTGATGCTGATCTGTAAACAAAAGACCTTCAGCCAGGTAATCAAAACTCCATGACTTTAAAGGTTTTTGAGTGAAAATAATTCGCAAGTAGCAATAACAGAATGTTTTTTATATAGACAGGAAAACTATGTGAGGCTAGTTTATGGTCATGTTTAAACCTTTAAATGTAGCCATTAAAAACCCTGGAATTTTGATAAAATATTATTTTTATAGACAGAATTGAAATACTCCGTCTTATAACTGAGAATTTCTCCAAGGCAACTTCACCACACCTTGAGTGAATAATGTTTTGAGGTAATTTGGTTACTTAAAATTGCATAACTCAAGTAAAGCTAATAAAATGCAAATATAAGCACCTCTTTATAGCATTTGAAACATACTACATAATCTCAAATGTATTTAAAAGACATAGGTGAAGACACACAGAGAGACACACACACATACACACACAGCCGTCTCCACCCAACATTAATGCTTGGTCTACTTACACTAGAGTTACAGTAAAAAAGATCTTTTTCCCAGGTTTATCTAGCTTTCCATTTCCTTCCTGATGAGAATAATCAGGGTTTCAGTTTTGGTGCTTGCTTCCCCTCTTGGGTGGCAATTGTGGCTGTTGTGCCAGTCACCCCTTTCAAGCCTTGAAAGTCTCTCGCCTTCCCCTATGGTGCTCATTAGGAACGCCACAGGCAGAAAAGTTATGTTCTGGACCTGTCAGGACAATAAATCAGACATGATATGAACGTATGAATGGATATTTGTCTGTAGCGCATTCCTGTTTCTTGATAGACCTGACAGCAGTGAGACATTTTGGGATAACTGACTTCTAACCTCTTCATTTTAAATAAACTCTAATACCATTTAAATCACTTGTGAAGTTTTCCCAAAGCTAAGTCTTGAACAATACAGTCAAATGTAGATAAATCACAGTTATTCTTAAATCTCAGCCTGACAATCCCTATATGGAATATGTCATAATAATTGTGCATTAAATTTTGATATTCTGATTCTCCAAATTGTTCCCATTTTCTGGCTGCCAGGATGTCTTAATACAATTGTTTTACTTGACAGAAGTAAGGAGATGCTGTTAATGAAAGCATATAATAGAATGTGAAAAACTGAAATCAGGCATGCTTATTTACACTTAAAATGATGCCAGAATAGGTAGCAATAAAAATTGCTGGATCTGAATGACATTTAATCTTCTGTTTTCTCCCTTTGTGTAAATGTTTTTTTGTTTTTCCTAAGCTGACTACTCTCCATTCAAAGAAGCGATTAAAAACTGTTTAGCTGTTTATTAAGTCTTACCTTATAGCAACAAGCCCAGTATTTTTCTGATGGTGAGGTTCTGGGGCTTTTACACACATATTTGATGTTAGTGGACAAGCACCTGAGACTAGATCTTTGCTAGAAACAAAAGCAAATGGTGCTGTCCAGGCCCGGTCTTCTTTCACTCTCCTTTCATTGCTTAGAGATACACATTTCTCTCCCAACTGCTGCTTCCTACTGTAAATTATTTACGTTCCTAAGAAGGTATTTCCATAAGATAAACTCTTCCTTATTATTGTGAGCCTCTTTGATGTGCATTCTGCCTGTCTCTGATGGGGATGGCTGGCAAATGCTGGCCTGAAAGCAAGGAGTCCCAAACCTGGAAGAGAAGTCCTTGAATCCTGTGGCATGAATGACAGCTCGAACAGTAAGCCTTTAACGTGGAAGTCACATTCCTACTCATTTAAAATCGAGTAAGTGGAAAGCATAAAGGGATGTGTCAAAATCAATGATCCAATTTCAGGGCAAACATTAAAAGCTGAATATGTGAAAATATGCTGTCAATTGGAATAAGTGCTGGAAAGATTAGCACAAGTTTGTTGGGTGCTAAAAAGCCCAGCCTTTTTTTGCACTATGGCAAGTGATATTAGGCAACAGTAGAACAGCCATAAAAGCCTTGGGATTCAATCTACCATTCAAGATTTTTGTTTGAAATTGCATTCTTCTTCTTCTTCTTCTTCTTCCTTTTTTTTTTCTTAGCTTTGAAATGCATTGGAAAAGCAGCTCTGTGCAGGCCCCCTTTCATCAATTCCAGCCACGAAATGAATGAAACTCTGCTATTCCTGGTCTGTCATTTGAAAAACTATCTGGGTGGCTATCTGCTCTGTAAGTTTTACCATAAGACTCTGGTAAGAAACATTTACAATTTTCTTTCACTGAAAGAAAAATGAGCTAGTGTATAATCTGTCAAGTATTAATGGCTTAATTAACATTTACTTAGTTACCTTTCCTTGTAAACATTTCCGAAGCACACTAATAAATTTAAGTAAAATTTATTTTTTTTAAGTTATCTAAGTGTGGTATTCAATAATAATGACTAAGGAGGTATTTAAAGATACATTTAGCAGAAAATCAGCAAAGGTCACCTAAATTTAGATTATCATCATAGCTGTCAAAAGCTGAGGCTAGTATGATGACAGTATTATTTAGGAAGTGTACAAAATAGTACTGCAGCAACAGAAACCTACCCACCAGCAGGGAGATGTGTCTCAAAGCTGCCTTAAAGTATTAGCCCCAAGGCCCAGTTTAGCAACCTGCCCATCAAACTGAAGTTTCCTCAGGTACAGAAAGGACTCTATGTCACATCCGTGGTAATATCAGACTTGCTGTACATGCAGTGCAGAGTCCTCTGCACATTGCCAAATTTTTCTGTGATGATCCCAGGACTTCCCAAATAGTTAAGCTGATCCTAACCTGGATTTCTACTCATAATGTCCCCTTGACTTCTTATCTTTGAGGTTGCTCCTTGCACTGTGGATTATTATTTTGAAGCAAGTAATTGACTAAAGTGAATTAATCAAAAAAGATTATTGGTAAAAAGTGTCTGATAAGCAAAGAGATACCAATATCCTTGTGTTGTATAAACTGATTTTCATTCTTCCTCAGAACTGTCAGAAATTCCAAAGAACTGTCATGCCAGGAGGCATGTGAAATTAAATTTCAATAAAAATGTAGACACAGTCTCAGCTGTTTATATATTTGTTTATTTTTAATAAACAGACTTCATTCTTTTACTAGAAAAGGGATGTGTATTTAATATTTTGAGGGGTGTGAGCAGCTGTCATAGCTGCTTCCCCATTGTCCAATTTTTGTGGACTATTCTGTTTCAGAAGAAAAACAAGGTCATAAACTGCAGCTTCAAATTTGTTAAATGAAACTAATAGAAAAGAAGTACAATTAGCTAAAAGTTTTAAATCAAATGTCAGAACTTGGCAGAGTTCCCATTACACAAAAAGAAGTGCTGAACTGAGAAGAATTCATCACAAAATTTGACAAGGACCTCAGGATGATTGCTAGCACATGGCCAATAAATGATTTGATATCACTTCCACAGTCACACAAAAGAAAAAAAAAAAAAGTACACGTACGACAAATCACTGAAACTAAAATACAAGGCATTATTTTTCTGTCGCTATGATGCTTTCCACTTGAGCACTGTAACAGCTCACTGGCTGAGCAACCTCACAGTAATGCAATAGCAACTTCTTGTATTATTCTCTGCTTTCTCTTGCAGGGTCTCCATAAATAAAGGGTGGTTACATCATGCACACAGCTTTTTATTTTCATTACTATATATGTATATATATATATGCATACACCTATGTATATAGCAATAGATTATATATAAGTATATCTAAGAAGTCTTTTTAAATAAACATTCTTTTCAAAAAGTTGATAAAAGATTTCCTAGCCCAATTGAATCCAAAGAAACTGTCATTTCCAAAGGCTGGATGGAAGAGCTAAGGAAGCCAAGAAAGAAGTTAGCATAGCGGTTGCCACAGGTTGGGCCTGGCTGACAAAACCTGTAGGATAAGGGAGCAGCTCAGTTATGAGAGCAGAGGAGCAGCCTGAGCGTGAACACCCCAGGTGACGGCTGCAAAGTTGCGCAAGCGTGGAGAACCGTTGCGTGGGGCCGACTGCAGGCACCCACAGCGGCAACAGCCCAGGTTCAGGTGCCAAGCGAATCTGAACGGGCCGATGCAGAACCGGGTTTTCCCCACCCCAACCTGTGCCTGACAGTGTCCAGGGTCACTGTGGGAGAGCTGGGAGGGCACCGAGGGGACCCACGGCCCTGGGGCCGCACGGCAGCAACCGTGACGCAGACTCGCCCCGCTTCTCTTCTGGAGCACATCCTTCCTCCTGAAAGGCAGGGAAGTCGCCTTTCGTAAAATTGCATGTATCGGGGATTAAAGTGTTTCAATATCTGAGTCTCCACATATTTAGTCTCCACACTGTCATTTGGTCTTAAACTGCAAGACATAAGAAGATACGGTGTGTGGCTAGGTATGTAGTCCAAATTTAGGGAGAGATGCAGTAAAAAACAGAGAAGAGAAGGAAATCCATCTGGAAGAGGGGGTGAAGAGGAAAAGTAAAAAAAAAAATGAAAGCACATTTGCAGGCTGGGTCGAGATTGTATAGTAAAATGGAAAAGAAAGATGAAAGCCTTGAATTTATTACATGAGATAGGGAGTCAAAGGGGGAACTTAGTATAAATGTGTTGTGGTGGAAGCACTGGAAGGGGAGGAATGCTAGTCATACATGAGGCAGGTAGTTCAGAAGGAGAATCCAAAAAGATGGATCCCCTACTCAAAAAGTAACCAGCATGTGGTCCCTAGGCTAGTGGTAATGACAATGAGAAAAATTATGTTTTGAGGGACAGAGCTGGGAGATTAGAGACGGAACAGAAAGGAAGAAAGAACTGAGGAGCACACTGATCTTGCAAGCCAAAATAAGACAAATGAGCTATTGGTAAATATGTAGAAAACAGGAGACGGATGTCTTTCCTCCCAGCCACATCAATAAACGTGATACACAGGTGAGGTAGTTGGAGTGACAGAAGACAAATCAAGAAAAGCTCTTGGAAAGGCAGCTGGAGGTGTAATGCCTCATGAATTAAAGTTGAATGTGTCCAAGAATGCAAGATCACCAGAAAAGACTGTGAAAAAAGAATGAAATTCAAATGAAACTTAACACAGTATTGGATGCCAGGGTCCTGAGTGCACTGGCAGGCTCTGCAGCCTCCCCTCATCAGCCCTTGGTGCTGCTTGCGCTCAGTACCGGGGTGCAGCGGGAGGGAAGGGGGGCCGGGAGCCGAGGGCGACAGCAGGGCACCCCCAGGACCCCTAGGAGGACCTCTCCCAGCTCTGCCCAGCAGTCTGGTCCCAGCTGCACCATTCCCAAGCTGGCCTCCAGCAAAGGCAGTCATGCACCTGCTCACATAAAAGTTAGCCTGTTCTGGAGTGGTTGAGAAATCAGAGCATGAAAAGGATGCAAAAATGCAGCACTTTCATATGCAAAGGCATGAGGGGCTGTATATGAAATGAAATATAAACTTCATACTAGATCTTTGTTTCATGTTCAGTTTCACCCTGGCTGAAGAAATCCCAAACCTTTGATTCTGAAAACATGGTTAATTAGCATATCACATAAGTAGCCAAAACCAAGCAGTGCCGTTCAAATTGGAACTCATAAAAGGGAACCAAAGCAGTAGTACATTTGCTTCTACACAAATGCCAGCAATCTAAGGATTAAGTTGACGCAACTAGAATGAAATCTACCCCTAAATTAAGACATTGATTTGTTAGCTATGTAAGATAATTGATGGGGCATTGTAATAGTACCTGCTGGAAAGGTAAAATAAATTATTTTGGTCATAAAGTAGGATCATATATTAAGGAGACCTTAAATTCAAGTTAACAAACCAAACACCTCGGTGAGTAGCACGGAGCCTGTATGGACTACACTCAGCCCTGGGGCTCGGCTGCCTGGCCTGGTGCAGCACGGCTCTATTTTGGCTCAGTTCTAGCGTGAAAACTGTTGTGAAGGCATTGGAAAGTATGTGAGCTAAACCATGCAAGATATAAAAGTAAAAACACAGAGGATATTGAAATGGCAGTAATAAGCAGCTCAAGAACTAAGGAAGAATAAAACAGAAATTCAGAAGACAGCAATTAAGAAACATGGAGTTTGAGCCCAATGACCAAAGAGCAACTGAGGATAGCCCTTTGCACCTGACTGGCAATAGTCTGGCCAGGAAAGGCTCTACCACTATTTGAGTGAAGTGGTATAGAGCACATCACTGCTTAGCTCTTAGTCCTAGTTATCTTGTGTGTGTAATAGCTAATAAATAATTGCTTTGTACTCAAAGTTGCATATATCCTGCTTACAGATTCTCTCTGTGCAAGGCAAAGGTCATCCCAAGAAAGTGACCCAGAGAAGGAAGGTTACATGTGAATTGGTGTTTCAGTTCTAACAATAAGCGTTGGGTCTATATTGTCAGCGACCCAACTGGGATTGCAACATTGACTGTAATATGCTGAAAGAGATCAGAGAAGCAGGAAATACAACTGTAACGAGAGACTTTAATTACTCTCAGATAGACTAGACAAATGTCATATCTGGATGTGAAGCAGAGAATTTTTAGATACTATCAGTGGCTGTTGCAAGAATTAGAGAAATAGTTGATTAGGAAGCCCGCAGTAGGAAATGCAACCCTTGGCTCGGTTGTTAGTAATGCACAGGTTTTGTTTCAAATGCTCCAAAGCACTGCTCTGCAACAGAGGCCATTAGGAATTTAGATTCATCATCCTTACAACAGCAATAAAGGCCAAAAATCCATCAGACTGGATTGGAGTGTTCAGCTTCAAAAAAAAGGAAACAAAGGAAAACAAGAACGCTTGTTAAAAAAAAGCTGCCAGAGGAGTTCAAACAATTAAATCCTTACAAGCAGTAAGAAGAAAATACCTTATTGTAAGCACAGCAGCAGCACGTATTCCTATCAAGAAAATACTGAATAAGGTGAAAGGAAACTGGCATGGCTAAACGACAAGGTAAGGAAGGTTATTAGAAACAAGATGTCCTTCAGAAGGTGATGGTAGATACAAATGAGGAAAATAGAAAGGCTTGTAAATTCAGTGAAATTAAACGGAAAAATACAACAGAGACAAAAAGTGAGGTATGACTAGCAAAGGAATCAAAATTAATATTAAATCCTTCTTCAAACCCATCACGACAATAAAACCTTCCAGAGAGTCTGTAGGCAAACTGGTGATCAGGATGTATAAAAGGTAAGCACATGGAGGACAAAGCCATTGGAGAGAAACAAAATGGAAAAGTACTGAGCAGCGTTCGCTGTGGAAGAAACTGGGAAGGTTCCTGTGGCACAACCCTTTCTTTGGGTGGAGGGGCTCCATAAAGGATCTGTCTGCAATTTAAGTGACTCTTGATGAGGCTGTGAAACCAATTAACAAAATGAACATTAAAAAAACCCTCCAGTAACGACAATATTCATCCAAAAGTTTCAAGACTACTCAAGGAGGAAAGCTAAATTACTAATAGCTTGCTTGTTAAATTGGAAGTAATGTGTAACTCCTGACTGAAAAATTTCTTGGTATACAAGGACTGAAGGATGGCAAACCTGATATCATTTTTAAAGACCTTTGAGGGAAAAGTCACACAACAGTCCTTCAGGTCTCCTTTTGCTTTCCTCAATCTTGACAAATTCATTTTTCTTTTTTTCAGCTACATCTTTTCCCGACAATGTCATAATACCATATACAGCAATTCAAAAGTAGTATTTGAACAGTATTCTTGCAGGATATTAATACAAAGAACATTTTTCAGTCAACTGGGTACATTATAATCTTTAATATCACTTCAGTTAATCACAAAAGAATTTCCAAAACTCAAAATCAGAATGTTAAAATACTGTATAACTTTCACGGAATTTAAATATAGAAAGAATAAAAGCCATGGAAATTAGGAACCTCATTTCTCCTTTAATAAGCTCACAACTATATAAACACACCAGTATTTTGAGAAATTTTTAGAGAAACATATTTATTAGAAATATTTTGCATCCCATTCATGGTTAGTTTGCTTCCACTGTACTGAAACAGTAAAACTAGTCTTTTTGTGAGTAAACCACTCTCAGCTTATCCCACTTTATTCAAAGGCAGCAGTAAGAAAGTTCTTGTACCTCTGTTTTCGTGATTAATAACTCTGTACAATGCTCTGAGATTTAATAACAGATCTAATAAAAGAAAGTTTATTTCAAGTGGTTATACAATTTTAACTACTTTTACAGATTTGTTTCAGTTCCCTTTGTCTTTATGTAAATTAATATTACCTTCATCTCATGAGAATACTAGATATTATTTTAAAATATCTGATCATGCTTCAAAAGTTGATATAAAGATATAAAGCTTGTGTTATTTGACTTAATGCTACTGCAACAGTTTACTGCCAGCTTAATGTGATAATGTGACAGCTCTGTCCAGCATCCATCAAAGTCATTGAAGATCCCTGCCATTGATGTCGATGGGAACCAAATTTACCCTCAGGGGCTGTTTCAACTCTCACTGGTTTCCCTGCTGAAAAGTCTTCCCTTGGTTGAAGTTGGACTTGTGAGGGTTTAAAGATGCTTAGCCAGTCTCCAGAGCAGCAAGTTTCATCATAAACTTTGCTGAAGAAGGGTCAGGCCCATAACTACAGTTCCCCTGGCTTTGGAAGTGTGTGGGCTTCAGAACTCCATGACTTTGAAAAATGCTGGCTGTTGTAGAGGGTAGGAGAAATTACTTACCCTAGTAAAAAAATTGGTAGATAAGAGTAAAAAACCACCCCTCTCATTCTTTATGTCCAGTGAAGGCTTGTTTTCTAAAAAAACAGAGAGGGTAATCTCTAAAAGCAAAATTTTTAAAAGTCAAAAGTGATTGTTCTGGGACAGGGTTTTCATTATAAAGTTCTGTTTTACAAAGGAGAGCCAGCGCTTCATTTTTATTTCTTTATTTGAGCTCTAAGGCAGTACCACTCGTTTCCTCACTTTCATTCCTTTCCGGACCTTGCTGGGCAACAAATGCACTGAGCACAATCGGACATCTCCCCGCTGAGGCCAAGCAGCTTTGCTCCTGCTGCACTGCGTGCGGCAGCGATCCTACTTCAATCCTGTCTCCTTCTTCCCAAGAGCTACGAGGCTATTTCTCCTCATCGTGTTTATTTTCTCTTACAGTGTTACAGGGACAGCAGAAGGTAGAGAAAAGGAGAGAGGAGAAAACATTGAAAGGAGTCTGAAGAGGTATCAAAAAAAGACCTCAATGTCAGCTAGCTGTACTAATGCAAACATCTATGAAAACAGTTCTGATATCCTGTGGGCTTAGGCATTCATTTTTTGTCTTGCTGGATGGGTTTTACTGAATACCGTTTAATTTTATAGAACATCTTTTATGTAACACTTATCTCTAAATGATTTCTAGAAATAAATAACAGGATCCACCCTTCCCTCCTCCCCCCAGAAACAAGCATAGAAAGAGAAGAATTTGGGTGGATGAGGAGGCTGGCAGAGAGGAGATACATTTTTCAGATGAAATTTGAAAATTGAATCGATGAGGCAGAGAGACAGAGAAATGCTTTCTGCGGTATATTTGTATTATGTAGAAGAGATTTATATATATATAAACAGGTTTTGCAATACGCAGTTATCACAGTCTTCAAGCAGGCTACGATATCAATTACCTGACAGCATCTCCACGTGGGAATTTAGACCCCTTGGAAACTGAAAAAAATTGATGCAAACTTACAGAAAATTCTGCCATGTAATCTGTTCTTCATCATTTCTGTTTGCTTTATCTGTGTGAATGTATTCTGGAAAGACTTTCATCATATATCGCCGATGCTTGTTCATGTTTAGGTCTTAATTTTCTCTTCATTAAATAATTTTTTTCTCACTGGTTGACCACGAGTTATTATAATACGATGCCAAAAAGACATTCTGATGAGAAAATCTTGTCTAAAATGATGTTACGGAACTCTAGTAAAAAGCATGTGTTTACTGCCACACACTGAAAAAGATTATTTGGTGATATTATCCATTTCCAATCATTTCATGCACAGCCACTCTTCTGTTTTATTTAGGAAATATCTGACATTTTTAAGCTCCTTTATTCTGTTTTATACAGTGTGTTACATCTGTGTAGCTGTAGCTGAATCCTGTATTCAGATGCTTAAAAATGAGGCCAAGCCTTTTATATTCACTCCTAATTATTTGAAGTCCTATCAAGTACTGTTAAAAAACCCTGTCTTTAAAGCTGCAGTTCTGATCATGTTATATTGAATAGGCCTCTGAAATTTTTTTGCTGTGAACGAAACCTCACATATGTATGAACTCTGCTAGAGAAAGCCAAAAAATGGGGACAAAACGTGATGCTAGGCTGGAGCTGCAGTGTGTGCTTTCTAATCAGGCTCTTTTTTTTTGAACCAATAAAAAATACATCCCTTCATTGCAGAGCAGTGGCACAACTTCTGTGCTGCTCCCTCATGCCGTAACAACGCAGCCAGTTAGCGGATCGCAGATTTGGTCAAACAGCAATATCTAGGATGAGGGGAAGGAGCAGGAGGCAGGTGCTGGGCTTCAAATTCATAAGATCTTGGTAGAGCAGTACATGAACATGGTGAAGGAGGCAGTGAGAGTAGTCAGACCTGCATTTAAATTTCTTCTGAATGCAGCAGAGTATTTCAGGCTTTATCTGATATTCAGGATTTCACTGAAATTCCAGAGTACAGGAATATTTTACACTGCCAGCTCTTCATTAACACCTTTCTATGAAATCTTGTGTATTCAATTTAAAATATTTTCTACAGTCACAAGTGTGACTGCAGCTCACACAGACACACACGAGCAACTTTAAACTATCTAGCTTAGGTGGTGATAGATGTGCTGACTTCAAATTCTGTGCAGGTAGCCACTGGAATAGTTACTCGGGTCCTCAGTGGATTTTGCAATACCTGCTGAGCTCTGTACTGCAGCAGCAGTACTGTTTCTGTACCTGAGCTAGCTAGCTTTCAGCTCGCATGGATCTAATTACATCTGTAATTATATTTTTTGCTGATTTATAACAAAGAGTCTTTCATGATCTTTCTACTTAGCTTTTCATTCCTAGCTTCCAAGGCAGTTTGCGGAGGAAATCAGGTGTTGTCACTTCTGCTTTATCTGTAAGGAAACTGAGGCCAAGAGCAAATGCCTATAGTCATATGGCAAGTCATTGGCTGAACTAGAAATAGCACCCAGAAATCTCGCTTGCAATCTAGGTCCTGATCTGCTGAACCATGCTGCCACCCACACATAGATTAAGAACTGTAGATTTTCACAAAAATGAAAGGCTAAGTATTTAACAGTGACTGTAAAGTTGCATCGAAAATGTTTATATACAAGTAAAATAAATGAATTGCATGTCCAAGTTGCATATATGTGTAATTCACAAATTAAATCTCTATTTCAGCATATCAAAAAGGAAGACAGGAAATAAAAATAAGCACATGTTTTCCATTATTGTAGAGAGAGGCCTATTGAAAATCTGAAACATGAACATTGCATTTCATATGTAACCGATTATAAAAGTATGTAAATACAATCTGCATTACAGAAGAAATTATAGCATTTTACAGCAGAATAGAAAACATACATACTGCAAGAAGTGTCTGCCTCTGCTCCAGCTTAGCCTCCATACTGACATGCCTACAGTGCTGTTCCTATCAATGCTTCTTGGAGGTCAAGGAAATGAAAATATATATTTGAGAAAAAAAAACAGACCTACCTACAGGATCTTAGCTCAAGGTTCAGTGTTTTTTTCCTCAAGAACCTCATCCCCCTCATGGCAGAGCAGGGGGTAGCATTTTTAATAGTACTTTTGATGCTCACATAAAAAATCATAGAACTTTGAATGTTGTTTTTAGATCACTAAAACTTATCTAAAAATTTTTAATTGTTCTGTTAACACTATACTTGCATTTGAAGGAATTAATATTTTAAAGCAGTATTACTCATTTGTTTTTTTCAAAAGCATTTCTGTTTACTTTTAAGGATTTTATATGGAGAATAAATGTACTGCAATGTCTAATGTTTATTCAGATTTGATATATGAAAACAGCCAGGATAGGTTCATGAAGGCTAAACAGTTTTCCAGCTTCAGAGTAACAACTCTGGAGGGAGAGACTGTCAACACACTGGATTATTTCTCCGTACCAAGCTTGTTTACACCTGCTTTTGTGGGGGCAAAAGATGAAGAGAAAACTATTTCTCTCCCTTGAGGGAATATATGCATCTTGCTAAACAACCTTCATGGAGCAGTATGTACATAAGTGTATAGAGAAACAGTTCCCATGATGAGCTATTATGATTAATCAAAAGAAATGGCAGAGACAGTACAATGACAATTGAAGGTTTTTTCAGTGGTGTCTCATAGATTTGCACTGCAGAACAGAAACTAAAAACATGAAGTGATGCACAGAAGTGCAGCAAAGTGTCTAAAATATGCACTGACATTTTAAGAATATGCCCACAGAATATTAAATAAAGGCCCAAGTTCGTATTGCTGCTGACTAGAACCAGCTTACATTCTGCTTTATATGTGATGATGGCATTGAAGGTTTTTGGCACTGAAATACACACAAAAGGAGATTGCTGCAGAGATCTTCAGAAACTTTTAATACATGCCAAGAGTTCAGCTTTGGGCCCTTGTATGCAACTATTATTAGCAGCCTTTCTTATCACCTAATAAACCATATGCAGCAGAGCAGGCACCAATGCTGGTGGATGGATGTCTGCAACTTCAAACTTAACTGGGTTAACGCTGAGATCCTAATATTTACTCCCACCTCTTTTTACTGCTTTGATTCTCCCCAGTTGCCTTGTCATTCGTTTCTACAATTGTACCAGGAGGCCTATATTTGTATTTGATTGCCCTTGTCACTTCCCTCTCCCCATCAAGAGATGGTCATTTCTTTACAGTATCCTCAGAGCACAGCCCTTTCTCTCTCCGCAGTCACCAAATTTACTCCTATGCTTGGAGTGCAACTCCATTTTTCATGTTCTTCTGATATCACCCTGGTTTCACTGGCTACATCTATACTAGTAAAATCAAGGAAGCCTGGAAACATGGCCTCCCACTAGACGGGTACTATGTATGCTAGTAAACTAGACCATACCTTGGCATGAATTTGGCCAAAACCAGTTAGCACTCTCCCAAGCAATTTCTGGCCAGAGCTCAGCAGCTGGGACGGCCCAGGGATCGTTCCCAGCAGGCAGTCTGCAAGCCACTCATTAGTGCAGACCTGTGCTCTTCCATGCCTACTGGCCTCAGTGATTGGGAACTTCCCCAGACATGTTTAATTTACCACTGACTTTAATATAGCTTCCAAGTCTGAAATATATGTTGATACCAAAATGGTGCCTTTAACAATTGTTTCCACTATGTCATCTGCACTTTTCAACTCATTTCACTCTTTTTCTTGTCAAGTTGCAGATCGCAATCCAAATCCATATTTCTTTTTAAGGTCCTCTGTCATCTACAGTTAACTATGAGTGCAAATAGAGAAATTAGTTATTTCAGAAACAAATGGCTTTTTATACTTTATTTTCCATTCCTCCCAATCTTTATTTTTATACTTCTTCAATTTCTCAAGTTCATCTTTGTTTCATTTCATTCTTTCTCTTTCTCTCCTTTCTAAGACTTTGTTTCCTAGATTTTGTTTAATTACTCTTGCATCATTCTCTTTAGTCTCCCTTGGTGTGACCTCTCATCCCACACTGTGCGTCCATGGCCACAAAATGATCTTCTCCTTCTGGGGGCAAAGGCAACCCTGTTCTTAGTAAGAGGTGATCCAGCTAGTAAGATGTTTCATAACAGAGATGCACTCTTCTGCCCGGTCAGTAATAATTGAGAAGATCTTTTTCTCCTTCCTCCATTCCCCATAACTGCCTTCTATCTATCAATTTTGAGTTTTCGTCTCTTCAATTGGTTTTTAACTTTTTCTTTTTTCCCTTTTATTCATTTCCTTTGCTTTAGCCGTAGGATTGCAGTAGTATCATGCTTTATGCAGGTTCCCTCTCATAATTATTCTCCCCTTGTTTCTTCTCCTGTTATTCCGGTGTTGTCATGAGCTGGTCTAGGGACACTTGGATCTGGTCATTGCAAGCAGGACCCTGGAGCAGCTGGAACAGTGACATCCGTTTTGGCTGACAATTCTGCTGCAAGCACAAGGATACCTGTGCCAGATTTGGCTGGTAACTCTTTCTACCACCGAATAGCTAATTTCAGTGCCAAGAGAGGCACTGAAAAATCTGAATTTAATTCTATGGTTTAAACTCTGCAAGAATTCAGAGAGGCTGGAAAGGACTATTAGACGCTTTGTGCAAATCTGGTCTATGCTTAAGGCTTGTAGGCATTTCAATAATGCGGCTAAACGGTAAGAATAACATATTCTGACCTCCCCTGCAATACGGACAAATACATTTCACTGATTTGCTCTATACTGAGACAAAAACTTATGTTTGACTACACTGTAGAAAGACATCTGATACTGTTTTTGAGGGCATAAAGAGATAAGGAGTTTATGACTCTCCCAGTAGGTTGTTTCAATGGTTAATGTCTGCTAATAATTGTTCCTGTGATTAAATTTTAATTCAGCTGTTAGCCCCTGGCTCCTGTGATACTTTCACCTCCTAGATTAAAGAGACTACTATTTTTTATTTATTTTATTTATTTAGATATTTTTTCTTTATGAAAATGTATATAGATGACACAAGGTCTTTTCTGATTATCTAAAAAAAAGGTCTCATTAATTGCTTTTGCCATGACATCACTATGAAAGCTCATTTTTCCAGTATAAAGAACTCCTGAATTATTTTTAGTCACTGACTTTGAGGATGCATATAGTATGGTACATTCTTTTAACAAGCAAGGAAGAAAGTTAATTATAATAGTGGGTGCACAAATTCTTTTAAGAGTCTAAAGATCAGTGAATTTTTGTAGTAATGATAAAAATACAACAACAAAAAACCCCAAGTATATATTGTATTTGCAATGATGAAGAGTCACGAAGGGATAAAAAGTATGAGGTAAAACACAGATTAAAGCTATTATTATTCTGCCGCTTTCTAAAAGATCAGCTGATGCTCCATATGATTTTTAAAAGAATTGCTTATATATTTCAGCATATACAGAAATATATATCTAAAAATGAATAAAGCTTCATTTGGAAAAAGGACATCTCAGACTTGTGAAGTTAAAATGACTAATTTTCAGCCATTTGATACATGTGATTTTAGGCTAGCCCTACAGATAGTTCAGAATATATAATTTATAATTCATAATTTTGCAGAGTGTTATGAAGCTACTTTGAGAAATAAATGTACAAGCATGTATCCTTTTACTAAAACATTTGTAAAAAAAAAAACAACCCAAATCTCTTTTCTTCCTGTCCAATGACTTACAATTTCTTTAAGTAAGTAAATGTATTAAATACAGTTAAAAATGTAGTTAAAAGCTATTAATCTTAGTTGGCTTTGTTCCATAGTTATATTGAAAAATATAGATTTATAGTAGAGAAAACAACAGCTATAAAGTCCCCTGGATTTTAAAATATTCATTCAGAGAAGGTTTAATTTTCATGCATGCAATATTTATAAAAATCTCTACAATGATGAAACAAAGAACAAGTCTGCAGAAAACCATAAAAATATAATAAATTGCACTGAAATTATTTATGCTGTTGCCTGCTTCAGGTTGAATGCTCTTAGTAGTTTTAGCCGAAGAGTTTGCCTGTTTTGCAGTGGGAGGGATTTTTTTTTTTAGGGAGGGAATTTTGTTTGCATTTTAGTATTATTCTGAGAAACAACAGTGTCTACATTCTTTGAGAAAAAAAATTGAAATGTGGTGAGAGGGAAGGGCTTTAAGACAGGGATAGGTCTGAAAAGCCAACCCAAATTTTGACAAATTTTGGCATTGAAAAAATCATTTTGTGTCTACTCAGTAAGTATTTTGTATTTATAATTATACTTTCCTGAGCATGCTCCTTGTACATTCAGTTGAAATGAACTTGCATTATCCCCTCAGGGCAACTCTTCATGCCCCAGGCAAGCTAGGAGGCTTTACCAGGACTTCCCTACATGCTGTGGGCTAGGCAATTTATTTATTTTGTTCTCTCAGGCTTTGTTTCTATTCCTTTCCAGCTAAAAATGTACCAGTGAATAGTCCCCAGCCCTGGGTCAAGTGGCACAGGCTGGGTCACGTGCAGAGTGCTTTGGGATAGCTCCTCTAGATGAAGCTAACTGCACCCACAATGTCCCTGAGTCTTCTTCAGGACTTATGTAGTGGTTCTACATTTTATGGCTCTAACTTTCCTATAAAGTTTCAGGATTGTTTTGAGAGCTGTGGTGCAGCCCACACTCATGATGTTTCTATATCATGGTACTGAAATTTGTCAGCAATGAGCCCTTGTGGGAGAGAAGGCCAATGGTATCCTGGGGTGCATCAGGAAGAGTGTTGCCAGCAGGTCGAGGGAGGTGATCCTCCCCAACTTCTCAGCCCTGCTGAGGCCACATGTGGAGTACTGTGCCCAGTTCTGGGCTCCCCAGTACAAGAGAGACATGGCACTGCTGGAGAGAGTCCAGCGAAGGGCCACTAAGATGGTTAGGGGACTGGAGCATCTCTCATATGAGGAAAGGCTGAGAGAGCTGAGATCATTTGCCCTAGAAAAGGCTCAGGGGATATTATCAATATTTACAAGTATTTGAAGGGGCGGTATAAAGAGGACAGGGCCAGACTCTTCTCAGTGATGGCCAGTGACAGGACAACAGGCAACAGGCACAAACTGAAACACAGGAAGCTCCCTCTGAACATAAGGAAAAAAACTTCTTTACTGTGAGGGTGACAGAGCACTGGAACAGGTTGCCCAGAGAGGTTGCGGAGTCTCCTTCTCTGGAGATATTCAAAAGTCATCTGGACACGATCCTGGGCCACATGCTCTAGGTGGCCCTGCCTGAGAAGGGGTGTTGGACTAGACGATCTCCAGAGGTCCCTTCCAACCTCAAATATTCCGCGATTCTGTGATATGCTTAGAGTAATCCAATGCAAAAGACTATGTTTTTAACACGTTTATCAAAAATCAAAGATCCACCTGAGCTTTGGTGGTCCTTTTGACTTATGGCTATGAGCAAATTTAGAGAATTCTTTCTTCCAGTTACAGCTCATATAGACGGTGTCACATCTATATTAGCTTTTGAGAAGCTAGACAAAATGACCCTGAAACAAATTTCAGTTTAAGTAGTTAGACTTGGTCTGTAACAGATGTCCAGAACGTGACTCAGGCTGAGGCCTCTGAAATCAAGCTGGATTCCTTAACAGCTCTGCCACTGTAGCCCGTGTTATGCACTTATACCAAGTATTAGTAATTGATTAACTATTTATAAATTATTTATAAGTATCCTCTTAATATAAGGTGTAACCTCTATGAATATCATGAATTTCACATATATTTTTGAACTCCAGATTGGGCATTTAGCAAATAGAGTGAGTATACAAATAACAAAATGGCTATTGTCTGGAAGCACACTCTACGAATAGTTTGCACATTCTTGAAGCAAACATAGGGGAATGTATTTCATTGCAACACAGCAACTGAATAACTGTTGAAACAGACTGTCTGTACGCATTATCTCCGCAGACACTGCTGCTGCAGTGCTGTCCCTGAGCTGTGTGTTTTCGGCAAACAGACCCTTCCCAAGTCAACCAGGGGCCAAAGGACGTTTCTTTGTGACCCAATGCCGTCAGCTAATGCTGCACCTCAACCTGTGATGTAAATAGCTGTGATAATAAGTAACGTGAAAATTTGCCTAATATTTTATATGGTATTAGCTTGATAGAATCCAGAAAAGTCGTGTCAACGTACAAGTCATTAATATTTCGAAAATGTGCTGATTTCTGCTTTGAATCTTTTTGCTACAAAACTGAAAATTAGGGCACTCTGTAAACTCCATGGCTAATTTAAAGTAATAGAATCTAAAGCAAATTCTGCTTAATCGCCTTAAAATGTTGAACAAATAAGCATATTCTGAACATCTGTCATATCTGAGCCAGATGTATTATAAGCTTGAAGACACTAAACAATCCTGTAGAATTTTTCCTCCACTAGTTATAGGATACAACGTTACATAGACTGAATGTCTCTAATGTACATATATATGTGTGTGTGTGTGTGTGTGTATAAATATATGTACATAGATGAAACCATTTATATTAACAGAGACATGTTTTATCTAGAAAAGTTCTGAGTTGGAAAACAAATTACTTAAAAGCTTTCAACATTGTGTATAAAGCTTGGAGCCATACTCAGGGGACAAGTTTCTTGTAGGACACATAAAGCTGGCCACAGATTATCATGAGTCCTGGAATTATACATATTCATTAAGGAGATAATTCATTAGACAGAAATCAAGACAAATCCATGAGACTTGTGTCAGTCACTCAGAGCTGTGTCAATTGTTTTTCAATTGCGCTCTTTTAAAGGTTGATAAATGGAGGTACAGTGAGGTTAACTGTGCACACACCGATGGCAAGTCCCAGGTAAAGTCTCTTGTTGCCCTCTGTACGGCTCATCACAGACCTCATGTCAAGGTTGAAGCAGATCTAGGCTACTTTTAAACTATACTCTTAACCCCTGACTGTTTGGGATGTTGGAATAATCCCTTCCTAAATCAAAAGCCCAGGAGCTATAGTACAGCACTGAAAGGTTACCCTGTGAATTGCAGTGTTGAACACGTCTCTGTAACATGTAGTGCTGCAGATCCTTGTGTAACAACTTTCTAAATTGTGGCATGTCCCCTACAATGGGATTTGAAAAAGGGTCATTGGTCAGCAAAATTATGCTGCATGCCCAACTGAATAGGCTGCCTAGTGGAATGAGTCCCAGTTGTCACATTCAGAGGTTGGAAATGAGAGTAGGATTAAAAAATATATTCTTTTCAGTCTCGGTATTTAATCTTGAAGCATATTTTTTTCTGTAACATGTTTTCTCTTAAATAGGTAAACTGGACAAATATATTGCTAAGAACTGAATACAGAAATAAATTTATTACTTGTTCAATCTGTCCGAAAAGAAATTGTAGATTTTTCCTAATTTTCCAGAGAATTGGAAGCCTGTCTGTAAGTAGTTATGCAAATCTTTAAAGAACATATCAAGTGTTTGAAGCTCACAAAATATTCAGATGCTTAAATGTCTAAAAAAATTACAGAAGCCAAGTTCTGTAAAACAGAAACTAAGTGCAGTAAATGAAGAGTGGCAGTTTCTAGACCTTTCACTAGATTTACCATGTCTGTGATTTGCCCTGGAAAAGAGATGCCTTTTTTTCACCTTCAGTTTTGTGAGAGAGTGGCATAAACTGTCATAATGATTTCCCAAACCAGCTTCTTCATCTCTGTAATGGGGCAAATGTACCACATCCCTGGGGGAAAAAACAATAGGATTAACCTGGTCCTCTACAAAATTACTCAACTGCCTGCTTTTATTATAGAGATCTGCAAAAGAGTGCAGTTGGGCTTGCTGAAGGGACTTCAGACTCCTACTAGTCTCCTTTAATAGAAGAAACACGGCTTAAATGAAGATGTACATTTGCAGACAAATAAGCAAAAAGCGAGCTCTGCCTGTTCTCTGCTGTAATCCCACAGTATGCTGAGGGCGTCACTGATTATTACGACCTGACACAGAAACAATCAGGTGAGAGAATGATGATCCATACATAGTAAAATGAAGCTGGATGTCAGTAGCAGGCTTAGGACCAATGTTCAGCACCCCAGGCAGGACCTCCATCTTTTTAATGTGTGGGAAAAGCTTTACTGGAGCCAATCTGCTATCTGAGAAATGTGCTGCATAGCCAACATCATCTTCTATTTAAAATTGCAGTCAGTGGGAACCAATGGATGCATGTCTGTATAGCTGAAAATGCAAAACCGATACATGCGAATTTGGCAAATTGCAGTTCTTTTTTAGTAAAAGGCAGGCTTGTAGAGCAGAGTGTGGAAAAAGCAAAATGGTTGTATGAGGTATAGACTGTCTCAGGAAGCTAATTTAACCTTAATATGAGCCACAGACATCTGTCAAGCCAGTAAAATTGGAAACAGATGCAGACTCTAAACAACCCACTGTAGAACAAACAGCTGGCTTGTGTGACATTGTTCCAAACACAGAAAATGAAAAGCAAAAGGTAACCAAAATCTAGGGGAACCAAATAAATGAAAAGGAGGGATTATGTACAAGGAAAATTCTTCCTTTCTAAGCATAGCTGAGAAAAGCATAGGCTTGAGACAAGATAAAATGGAAAACAAAATTCCATGCAGTGTAAGGCATTTAATTAACACAAAGAGTATTACCTCTCCAGTGGAAATATTAAGGCAAGCCTCAGACAGAAGTTTGTTTTCTAAAAGGAGCATTGCAGTGACATTCAGAACAGCTATGTAGTACTTCTGTTAAATAAAATACATACAACAGCCTAAAGCTTTTTTCATATACTCAAGCGAAAAAACAGACAAAAAAATGAATGGAATACGGTGGCTCACGACCAGAAACCAAGGAGTGTATTAAAAAGTCACTAATTTGGAGCTCCACATGTCTAATCTACTAAATTGCCATTCCATGCTGGTTATGTTTACTTCCATGCATTCATATGAGCTGCGATTTTCCTGTTTTACAGTCTTTTAGAGAAAATGGAGTATTCTGAATCCATTCTTTAAATGGACCATGAATTTATTTATTTTTTTTTTCATTTCTTTTACATTTCACCTCTAAATAAGCTATGGAGCAGGCATATGGGCAAGACCAATTACCATGACATAATATTTATTAAAAAAACACTTTCTGGATTTACTAATTTGCTTTAAAAGGTAAGGCTGAGAACAAAAACTCGCATAATTCTGCTCAATACTTAAAATCAGAAATTCAGGAGATACATAAGTTGTACAGTGCATCATAATCTGTTTTCACCCTGATGTTACGCCAACCCTTCATTCTTCCACAGGTCCCTAATCTGTGTTTAGCTTGAAATTTTCTGCTGCTGTTTCAGTCAGAGGTTCGTGGCCATAAAACCTCACCTGTTTACTCCAATTACTTCACTTACACTAATAGTAGGTATTGCTTTCACCCATTGTTAAGTATATGTGGCATTTCATAACTTTTGAGTGTTTGAGTCTGTAATAATCCTAATAATCTTCTTTTAACATAGGGTTCCACGTGCAGTAGTTACATTCATTAGCAGAAATTCAGGCTGGCAGTTTAGGTACCCATTATAGTGCTACTGTAATGCAAATATTCTATTGGTTGCTGAAGAATGTGATGAAAAAGTCCTTGGCATCATCACTGACTGCTCCTTAAAGATTTTATGACTGCATATTTGCTTGGGCGTCTCGCTTGGATCCTGCCTTACAGCACTGCTACCCTGAGCTGCTAAAACCAAAGTAGCATTGATGGAGAAACTGAAGCAGAAGTGCGAGGGCAGCCTTTGGAACAAAGAGAAAGGAGAAATTATCAGTAAATTGTTCCTGCTCCTTTTACAGAGTAGTTGTTTCACCCCCCAAGTTAGTAGCTTTCAACCCTGTGGCTTTTGAAAAGATAACTAAAATAAAAGCCAGTCTTTCACCAGCAGACTTCAAGCCTCTCTACGGGAGTCTGCACCTCCTCTGGGAACACCTTGTGGGTCTGCAGCTCAAAAATTTTTGAAATCAAAACAAAAAATTATACAATTTCCCACAGGGGAAAAATATTTGTTAAAACTGAATTAAGATTAAAAGTACCTGTTAATAATTAATAGGTTAAAGAATATGACAGATATATTGTAATTATGAAAAAGCTAGCATTAGAAAGTCCCAAATCTCAAAGGTAATATTAATCTTAAATGCACAGTTGTTACTAACCCTGACATGCAGTAACACCAAGATGGTGAAAATGTTTCTGAAATCCATTTTTAAAATTCAGTTAATCTACTCCATAACTCGCTCCACCAAACGTAAATAATTAATTAAAGATATTATATGTCACTATATGTAAGAGTTATGAGTGTTTGTATGCATTACTAGTATTAGTATAATGATTTTCATCCTTGTATAAATTCTATCTTGAGATGTATTTTTTGCCTAGAAATATAATAACTTCTGATGGAATACTGGAAATAAAGTGTAAAATGAATACCTTGTTGATGAAAACCTTTGGTCTTTCCACATTTACAAGTATATAGCTATAAAAGCTTAATAAATAGATTTTAATAAAGTTAATCAAATTATTAGGACTGTTCTCAAAGCCAAGAGCTTAATGGGTTATATATATTGTAGTAGAACATTTTTGACTAGTGTGCTTATTTTTGTCTGCAACATGGTTATTGTGTCTCTCAGTCTTTTATTAACAGTTTATCAATATAATTCAATATGACATATGAATCAAAAATAGAAGACTGAGGAACTTAAAGAACCACAAATCTATTTGAACAGGCAATGAACAGGCTTTGAAAGAAAAAAGAAGAAACAAAAAGAATTTTGCATTTGAAAGTTTAAGTTAAGGAACATAAGAAGGTATAATCTGCGCTGCTAATAAGCATCACTTTCCCCTAACTTATCTGTATTTAGGAAAATTATAAGAACTTTCAGGAAATTTCTGCAGGTGTCTGTGTAGACAATTTAGCAAGAGATTCTCTGGAACATACAAATGAAATTGCACACAAACTATTAATTCCTTGGATGTATAAAAACTTATCTCTCTTTATAATTCAGTGTTCAGTTCTGGTCATTATTCCTCAAAAATAATAATCACAGTAATTAAAGATCAAAGAAAAATGATTAAAGTCATGGAGAAATTCTGGATGCAATGGTAGAAAAGACTGTACTATTTAATCCAGACAGAAAAGATATAAGGAGAAAGTGATAACAGGGATGTTATTTGTATTTTCGTATACTACAGGACCACAAATCTCAGGGAACTATTTCCATGATATAGAGGACATAGTTCCCTCAGAATATAAATCCAGTTTTGGGACATCTAGTGCAACTGTTGTAGCCTAAAGTGAACTAAACAACTTTAAGTAAAATATGTCATAACTACAATAACTATGATTAATATTGCCATAATTAGATAGCTGTTAAGTTAATAAAAAAGTAGCTAGATACTATGCATATGTATGCATGTATTTTTATATGTATCATCATATGTGTGTATAATACACACACACACATGCACTTATATGCTTGTATATTCCTTTACTATTGGTATGTAAATTGAATTTTTAGGCATCCTAAGACATCTGGGAAGCTTGAATTAAGGATGTATACAGGACAAAGAATACGGTAAAGTTATCCTGAATGAGACAAAAACATCAGTAAAATACTGATGTCTTCAAAGAATGTTAATCTGCATCTAAAGAAAAATATACTCTGATGGATTGTTCACAGATGACCAGGTTATCTATGGAAATATATTGACAGATGACCAAGTTATCCAAGAAAATACGGTGTACAAGATGAGTAAGTTATGTAAGAAAATACACGTATGTGGATAGTCCACAGAATGTTTGTGTTATTAAATTAAACAGAAGGTTTCTGTGGGAAAACAAATTAAGCTTGTATCAGAATCACGTGACTGAAGGATATCCAAAGATATTATAAAATCCTTCTATCCTACAAGGATATTATAAGGATGTATATAAGGTCCTTTTGGATACCCAAGGACTCTGCTGAGAGTCAAATGCAGTCTTAACATTCAGTCCCATAATTTGCTTTTCTCTAACAAAATATTCAAAAATACGTTTCTAAAGTGGGATATTCTATGGATGAATAAAACCAATAGCATTTCACATTGAGAGTGAAGATGGACCTGGATGAAAGAGTACGTGTGAATTCTCCATGAAATCACTGTAAGAATACTTAGCAAATATTAGACTGTGAAAAATTAAATGAGTAGAAAAGGTTTACATTTCTGAGCTAATGATGAGAAAACCTGAACTTTGATAAAGTACTAATGAATTAGTTATCATAGTGCGAAAGAGTAATACTGATCATCTTCTTTTCCTGAGTGTACTTATATATACATAACAAAAACAGATCAAAATGATTGGGAGCTGAATGAATTTGAACTGGACAACATGTTGTATAAATCCCACATATTCTAAATAAAGCACTGTTTACAGCCAGGAGTACAGTATATAATACAGGTGTGATACCAGTGATACATGCTGCAGACAAAGTGAGTTGGCAGGAAAATTCCAGTGAGGAAGGCATCCACTCCGTGTCCCAGAAGAACATAAGAAATGTTAGAAAAATATCAGAAACCTCTTGTCATTCAAGTAAGTAGAAGTGGAAACTATGACAAGATAAATTTTCTCAAAATCTTTCAACCCGCCTTTACAAATAGGACAGGACTATTAAGAGGATGACCTTTAAACAGACATCCTGAAAAAAAAAAGTATCAAATAAGTAAATATCTAATTCTTGTCTGCCATCAGTGATATAGATTATAGAATTTTTTTTTTTAATCAGAGTAAACAAAACTTCATTTACAAATTCTCTGTATGATTCTTTGTATGTTTATCCTCTGTCTACTGCTTACTTATATGGCAATTCCCCTGGGAAGATGACAAAATAAAAGCATATTTCCTGAGCATGTACAGTATAGATAGCTTTTTGAAATACAAACATTTGGTACTGTTGAATAAATATATTTCTTCTTTTTAAGTGTACCTGTATGTTTTGACCTTTAACTGTTTGCTGCTTAAGTGTTGAATTAAAAAATGTGAAGGGCAAAATTCTCTCAGCTAAATACAGTGGATGCTGGCTAGAATAATTTTTTTCATTTCCACATACGACAATATGACTCAGCATCGTTGTTAAGATCCACTTCTGTTTTCAAAGAGAAAAACAGTGCCTGTAACTAAAAAAACGCTGTATAGAATAATAACAAATATCAGTAATTCTCATTTGTAGTGTCCTTTCCAAGTTTAGTTTTAATAGAAATTTCCTAATGAGCTTTATGCAATCAGCTTTAAGCCAGCTGGATTAAGTATATCCACACTTCACCGTTGTCACCATTCCCAGTGCTCTTTACGGATTTTTAGCCAGCAACTCGTTAATGCAAAACACAGGGGTAGCCCTGGGGGCAGAATCCACATCACTCTCCCATCCGGGCGGCTGCCAGCCTTACTGGGTCTTACTGGGCTTGGTCTCTTCCTCCTCTTCCAGCTTAATGAAGCCTTCAGTCTTTTCTGTGTTATGAGACTTTCCACAGGGAGGCCCAAACGTCCTTACCCCCGTCCTCTCACCTGATGCTTGCAGCACTTCGTCAGGGGTGGAGAAATGCGGATTCAAATTCCTGAAGCTTAGAGGTTATAAAATCCAAACCTACTACTCGTGCATGTTGCTGCAGTCTCTGGAGCGCAGTCATTACAGACAAGGAGTAAAAAGAATTAGATGAGCCCATTTGCTAGTCTCTCCCACAAGGGACTCATAGGCTGCTCATATGTGCGGTGCTGCAGTTTTGCTCTGACTCCCAGGCCTTATTTGCCAGATTAACGGAGCCAGAGAAAAGCTGGGGAACGGCTCTAGAGATGTTAATGGTGCTGTGCTGTGGCAGGGCCGCGAGAGATGGAAAGGCACCAGAAGATCCCCTCCCACCCCAGCCCCCCAAAACAGGCTCCTGCTGCATGCGAGGGCTGGGGAGGGAAGAAGAGGAAGGGAAGCAAGCTCAGCAGCCTCTTCCCTCCCACTCCATTAATATCAGGATATTTTTGGGCCTACAGCTGTGTTTCTATACTTGCTCTTTCTTGTGCTGAAGCTAGGAAGAGGCACATCTCATGGGATGTGGGAAATTTGTCATTTGAAATTAGCAGGAGTGTCAAAAAAAAATGCAGTGCCCTGATTTGGGAAAACACAAAGCTTAAGCTACTTGGTTTCAGAAAGAAAAATGTAAACAAAATGTCACATCTCTATTTTTTTGTAAAAGTCCTCAGACTAGACCTAGACTATTCCTTTATACAAATTTATCTTCACCGTTAAATCTGAAGGTCATATTCTAACGGATACCTTCCTTCCTTCCTTCCTTCCTTCCTTCCTTCCGTATTATTTTCTTCACTAGAGAAGATTTTGCTCATTCAGAAAGTCCATGCTACGTTTTAACACCTATATCAATTAAGATTTGTATAACACTACTTGCAACACTAAGTACCAAAAACAACTTTGAAAAAGTACATAACACTATACTCTGGTTTACAATGCCAGGAAGTACATACCATTTTAAATTATGGGTTCTCAGTCTATTGTCCTAAATGTTGCCATCAAATCGGATGCAAATCATAGCCCTGTGATTCAAGAATACAATTTATTAAGGTGAAAAAAAATTAATAATGGTTGTACACACAAATGGGAATTTAAAGCCTCCTCCACATATGAAGGTATTCATATAAGCACAGGTTACATGTTTATTAACATACAGAGAACTCATGCCTGTCCTTAGTACACATGGTCATGCTATGGATTTGCTAAATTAAGGAACTACGTGATTGGTTTCTTTCAACATGTACCTGTGTGCACCTGTCGCTAGACTCCCTTCAAAATCTGTCTCTCTTGGGCTATTTATAGCTTTCTAGCTTTTAAATTCTGCTATATATTTAATAGTACTTTTCCTATAGTTGTCAAGACTGTAAGTACTCAGTGAAATGAATAATCTTAAAGAAAAGTCCCCATACAGCTTAACCATTTAAACCATTGATTAAAAGATTTGGTATTCAAGGATTTAAGAAAAGACAGAAAATAGAGTGGAATAAGAATTATACCACATAGATATCAACATGGATACAAGCAACCAGATTGCTCTTGTGCATATATATACAAATATATATATGTACAGTCTTACATATTTTTCCACTTGTTATGAAATAAGTTTACGTATTATTCATGCAAAAATATATCTATCATTCTAGAACTTAATTACTGATTTGAGTGATTAATGAGCTGTTGCTACTGAACATTTTTACATTTCACCATACAGAACCCTTCTAACAGCAAAATAATATCTGTGGAAGATGGTGAAAACCATAACTGCTTTGAAACAACCGCTACATCAAAGGAATCTTTGATTTTCTGTATGGTAACACCCTTTGTCTTCTGCTGAACCTTCAGTTCATGCTTCACCCATTTTTGACAGAATTTCACATCACAGGATATTTAAAACGGCTACAGCCCTGAAAGGCATTTTAACTGCAAAATCTGTTTCACCAGACATCTCACAATGTCTGGTGACATTGTAGTATACAAGTAGGGGACAATTAGTCCCCTATAAATAGTATACAAATAAGGGACAATTTATATAAACAATGTTAAGCCTAATATGTGTCATTTATCTACAAGATTTTTGCCCCATAGAATTTGGCATCTTTCTTTTATTTGACAATCATTCAAGTTCTGTCAGAGAGAAAAATAGGTTTGATGCAATAGCTGCTTCTCTCTTACACATGTAAGCATCCTTGCAAAAACTTAAAAATGAAGATCTGTTCATTTCACCAAAGTGCCAACGAGAGCTTAAAAATATCTGTTTGTGCTTTTGTCAAGGTCAATCTTCTGTTATTTTATAGAGAAAGCTTAATTTAACATATGTTTCATGTCAAAGCCGTGTACTTCTGAATGTACTGCAGTGCCTGCTTTACACAAATGCTTTGCCAAGTGCAGGCAACCTGTCAAACAAAGAGGAGCACAAAGGAATAAGCAGGTCTTTAATTTTCTGTCTAGTTGTACCGCATCTGCATTCTCCTCACCTGTCTTCAATTCAGTCAGCTTCTCTTTTAAGTTATGTTTCAGAGCAAATTGGTTCCATTCCAGGTTTTCTGATGAGAATGTTTTAAGATGAGATGTTATTACTTTAAGCTGGAAATTCGTTTTTCTATTAAAAAAAGAGCAAGCACTGAAGCATTTCATTGTCTGTGCTCTATTTACAAATCTTTCAAATTGCATTATCCCTTCCTGAAACGAAAAAACAAAACATGAACTCTTGATATTAATAAACATTTCACATCACTATTGGCTTTATGTTAACAAAGCTTTCCTTTACTCCATTTCACTTTTTAAATGGATTACTCCTAGCTGGGCAACTAAAGGAAAAAAGCCTTTGAAGAGTGAATATACTATTGCTTCTTACTGGTTAAATATTTTTAAATATCACTAAGTGACTCAGCAAAATCATCCTGTAATATGTTCACTTTAATGTGAGAAGCTGATGTTTTTAATTCCTATGAACCATACTGAGCAATGAGCCAAAGCTTTGCTGTACTTTTTGCAAATCACAAAAATAGAACTCATGTAAACATAGAGCAATTTCTGATTTTCCTTAGTAATTTTTCATTATATTAATGACAAACTCATAAGAAGCAGCTCCACCCCAATCTATACTTAAAAGCAAACACAAAAATTGTCATGAAATAATTTTTTTTTAATTTTTAAACCATGCTTGCAGTCTCTGCTTTCCCAGCTGAATTCACAAGATTTTACTTCAAATGAATAACTAATCAATCAAGTAGCCCTCCTTATGGCTACCAGTAATGTGAAGTATGTTGAAACATTAAGTCAACAAAAACTAACTGAGCACATTGATGTAAAGACTGAGACCAATAAAGTCATAATTGAAAAGGAAACAACTCTGGAAGTTTTTAGCAAGAAAGAAAAAAAGAGCAAGACTCTTTTCACAAATATGCTTTGCTCAGGTGCAGTATGTGACACAGGTACATTTGTTTCATGAAGACATAAAAGAACATAGCTCTCCCATAAGCCTTGCAGTGTTGGCTTTGGACGGAGATGTCATGCAGCCTGCTGAGGTGGGGACCTGCAGCTCCTCTACCTCTGCTGAACCTGGTCAGCACCTGAGGAGAAAACTCTGCAGACCTGCAAAATCCAGCCTGCGATGATGAATGGTCTCCTGATGGAGCAAAGGCAGGTGGTCGGGGCAACCTAGACCTGAAGAAGTGTGTTTGCTATACAAGTTTTTAAGCCTGTCTTGAGCTCTTGCCATTTGGTCTGCCCGCTTGTTTAGCAGCCTGCCAGCAAATCTGCCTAACAAAGCCAAAATCCTGCAAGTCCTGGGAGCAGAGAGCACATGTTTCTGAGCTTTCCAATGTGAACTTGAAGATCTCTTAACTTTTGTCCGGTGATTAAAAGAAAATTATATTTAAAAAGATAAAATTAACTGCATCTTTTTTTACACATTTTAAAAATATGTTGTAGGGGATTTCAGATTCTTTTGATTTTGTCTCAAATTGTAGATGACAGAAACCAAACAAGAGCTATCCAATATGCACTTAAAATAAATGCTCACAATATTATGCCTGTCCTAATCCCTGATATAAATATGGCAGATGCAGAATGAAATGCAAAACAAATGCTGACTATATATCAATTTCAGTTTTTTGAGTAGCAGTTGAACTTTGGGTGGAATTTGTTCCCCTTCTGCTTTAATGGGCTCCTAAATTCCTTTATAAAATGCTAAAAGAGGATTAATCTTCCCTAATGCTAGCCATCCAAAAGAATGGTTAATAATTACAAAAAAAAATCCTAAGTTTTTTAGGCTGCTACAGACAATAGAATAGTCATTTTTGATGGACTATTAATCCTGTCCTAAGATAGGCAAGGTGTATTGCCCTTTGGACGTGTTTTTCTGTTTCACTCCAGTGATTACTGTATTTCTTAATCTACAGAAAGATTATCTGGAATCATTTTGGTCTTGATGAAACATGACCATCCTATGACATATTTAGAAAACTTGTCATATTGGTAAAATTATGTTTATGTTATTTGTATTGAACACAATTAAATTTCAAATTTTGTTGATCTGAAGGAGGTGCATAGGTGGTGGATTTGAGGCATTTGTTTCTATACAAGCACATTCTTGAAATTTTTGCATTTTGCTGTATGTCACATTGTCATACAACATGAAAACTTCATCACAGTAATGAAGAAGATTCAGTGTAGAGTGTACTTAGTAGACCTTCTTCCATACCTTTAGCTAATGAGAATTCAAGGACCTAATTGCTTACAGGCACACGGGGTTAAAGTGGAACAGTCCGTAATGCAAGTAGTCCTGTGGCAACAAGGTGTTCAACAGCAGAAAATTTGCCTTCTTACAGAGTAAGAATAAATTCTAAAATATAGAAATTTCTAACTTATTGATGGCATTAGTAACTTTAAGTGCAAATTTCTAACATAACTCCTCTCCTCACTGGGCTTTGAACAATATAACAGAAACATTTTCAGTGATGTGGATAGACATGCGAGTGCTTATGCATGTATGGATTTACCTCATATTCATCTTTCAAGACAAGCCATCACCTTTTTTGTGAGTCTTGTTAGCACTCCTTAGATTACAAATAATGGATGCCATGAATTCTTTTTGGGTTATATCTGTCTACACATGAAATAAAACTTTTACCCTAACTCATAACAAGACACTAAAGAAATGAAATCCTCCTCCTGACAAACTTTTCTGATGCTACAATAAGAATGACTGCAGTGATGGCCATTTATTTTAATTCTATATGATTAAAAAAATCCCAGAAACTGTGACAAAAATGAAAACCATAACTACCAGCTTCTAAGAAAGCTGTTATTTCATTTTAATGCCGTTTGAGTCCTATGCATGACGAAATTGCCTTACCACGCCTGCAGGAACAGCTGAAGGGGCCATTCCAACACAGCTGAAATGAATACTGATGAAAACTATAAAAGCTCTTTCTTTAAATATCCAAAGCAATTTACGTGGAAGTTCAATATGCATTGAAAATTTCAGGTAAAGATTTAGCTTTAATTAACACTGATGAAATAGTCAGGACCTTATTAATATGTCAGGGGAATATTATCTGGAAAGGTACTGCAGCTATCTAGAAGTCTAAGAACAGATAAAACCTTATTATAATTAACCAGTTCCAGCCATTTTTTCTTTATATCAACCCAAGAGTAATGACATAGCTGACAGAGTAATATGGACCCTCATTGCTGGCATAATCTCATTAACACTGTTCTATTTAACTTCTAAAGCAACATAGTTCTTCATTTTTATCTATACAGGTACACACAAGTTCTATATTATATCAAATATGTATATACATATGTTAAGTGTTATACAATTTAAGAGATGACTAATTATTTTGTATTAAATATGTCCAGTGAAAGCAAGGAAATATAATTCTGTAAAAGGAAGCCTGCATGAAGTAGAAATCCTTAAATACTTGAGGGATCAGGAACAATATTTTTTTGGTTAGTGCCAAAATTTGCAGAAGCGTAGTAGGTTTTTTTTCACTCTTCTCAGAATTGTCACATAGGCCCCGGGTAGGTTCATAGTAGAGGTGCTAGGAAATAAAGGAAGTGTGAAGTTTCACAGTGCCAGTGGGAAGTGGGAATCCTAAGGACCTGATGGATAAAATTACCTTTTTAGTACTTGAGCCTTTTCCCATGGAAAAGACTTACAGATTGAGGGGAATCCTGTTGGTATGTTGAAGATAATTGGTCCCCAGTGACAGATTTTATGGTCCTCTTACAAAATGGTCCAATTTTATGGTCTTTTTACTGTACTCAAATGAAAAATGTCTGTTACGTTAATTTAATAAAATTATAGTCTGCTGTGTAAAATCCGTCCCCTTGTCTATTTTCAATCACATGTGCTCAGTTCATTGCAGAAATGTTTAAGTGCTTATTTTGAATTAGATTATTTTATTTATGGTTTGGGAGATGCTAAGGTAAAATAAGATGTATTTAAGATCATTCATTAAATGTCTCTTTTCATCCCTGGAATAATCTTTTTGGTCACAGAGAATTATGTCACATTTTGTTATATTATATATCAAGACCTAAACCTATTTTCCCACTGTATGGTATGTCCAAATAACACATTTATGAAGTCATATATTTGATATTTCTATTTTTAGACATTGTTTAAAACAAAGCAACAAGTCTATTAACCAGTTGATTAAGTATGGATGCCAACAGGGACATAATTCATTGATGAAGACATATATATGAGGCACATTGAAAGATATATCACACATTTACTTCTGCAGTATATACTGATATATATACTATTGATGTGAAAAGAAACTTTGTATTAATAAAAAGTTTAAAACAATCCTTTAATTCAGGATGTATGGAGGCCAAATTCACTATCATTAGTACAAGTAATCTCAAATTGTATATCTCTTACTGTGTTCCTGAGCTTGAAATCCTGCATAAGACGTACATCATCACTCTTTCCTGAATTAGAGGGCATGCCAGGCTTGTACACACACCCACATTATACATGTATAGGGCATGGATGTATGCATATGTGTATGGTGCACATATGAATGAAGTTGCACACAAACAGTGACAGGGAAGCTGTTGGGAGGCTACCCTAAGCGATACATCATGTTAGCCATGGGACCCACTGATGTCTGTCATGGGGCAGAAATGTTCTCTTTCAAAACAATTAGCTCTTACAACTCAGACCAGAACATTAAAAGTCTTTTTTGTCACGCTATTCTTACTATCATCCATGCCGGTCCTTTACAGCCTTCTAAGGGATTTCAGGTCCTGCATCTGCTCATATGGTTTTCCTCAGAAAATGACTTTGTTCCTTAAATGAATAATTCCTGGAATTCTGATACGTGAAATGAACAGGAAAAAAATATTTAATGTTTTCATGGAAACATTTTTTCGGGTTCTATAAAATATGGATATTTAAGTATTTTATGACTACAGTTTTGTTTTCTAAGAAAATTTCCAGACAGAACAAATCTGTATTCTTTCACAAATCTCTTACTAACTTTTCAACAAGTATTAAGCTTCGCAAAACCTATACGGTAAAATACATATTCAACTTACAAAATACCTAAAGATAAGCCTTTAGGTTTATCTAAATTCAGTGAAACTGCATATGCATTTTATTGGCAGGATAGTAATACTGGTTGTGCTGTAAAACTACTAATGAAGCAGAACGTTTACTGACTATTTATTCTGTGAGCTTCTGCCAGAATGTGAAGAATGAATATTTCCATCTGAGGACAAGAACACTATGCCTGGTGCTGAAAAGTAAATAGAATAAAAGAAAGTAGGAGTTACAGTTACAAACATGCATTCAGGTAGATCAGTATTTACTGTCCAAGATGTGGGAAGGAGGTATCATGACCAAGGAGATCTTAGTTACCAACAACCATGTTTACATCATGCCACAGCTCTTCTACTCCTCACTGCTCTGCCCCCTCATCTTTTCTCAGTGGGATATATACAACACATTATATTGCTTTAACTGTAATGATATGTGTAAAGAAATACAGTCCTCCTTGCTTTCACCACAGCTGCAGTTTTACTTATATCAAAATAACTATCTTGCCATAGTTTATCACCTTATCTGAACCATTATACTAATACACAAAGGCTCTATCAATGCAACTATATTATTAAATATACAAAAGCATCCTCGAGCAAATATAAAGTTCCAGTACTTAAATAGTACAATGTTACTGCTTTCAGACAAAGGCAAAACTTTAGGAATTATTCCAGATTAGTGCCTTGTTGTGAAAGGAGGAGAGGGAAAGGAGAGAGGAAACACAAACACCTTCGGTTTCTGCATCGCTAAATAAAAGAAGCCATAGCTCTGTGGCACAACCTGTATCAATATGGCTAAGTTTTTTGCCCCCCAAAGGGCTGGCTTCCTCTATCCTGCCCAGCAGCCTGAGTTAGGCCCCCAAACCCTGCCCTGGCATTGCCAGTGAGATTGGCAGCTGGCTTGTGCCAGAGCCAGACTGGGCAGCGCGTCAGCGACCAAATCATGTGGGTGACAACAGGACAGCATCTATGCCAGTGCCAGGGTCCTACTTAATTTACTAGTGCGAATGTAGTTTACTTCCATAGTGGGGTCAATATTTACAAAAGTACACACAAAATTGCATTTGTATAATTAAAATTGTTTTAAAAATCATAGAGTTAATTCTTGAGTGAAGTTTTTTTAAATCAATACAACCTAAATCGAAAGGATTTAGGGAAGATTTACATTGCTTTATTTTGACTGTTGAGCTTAGGGGACAAAATTACGTGCTTAGAATTAGGCAGTGTAACTTCTTAAAAGTGTCTGTGACGGGGATTGCATTGATTTAAAACAAAAACAAACCAGCGCAATGACCTTGTGCAAGGGTAACCTTACACTCTTAAATCCATATGTAAAGGACCCCCTTATCTGTTTCATTCTTAGCACTCACCAGTTTCACTGCACAAAAAAAGCAGTAATAGTAATCAGAATATGACATATCGCTGCTACTACACATATTCTCAGAAATGTGGTGCCAGCTGTGGTAGAAAAAAATGTTGTCCTTTCCTCTTAATTGTACTTTAAGGACAAACCAGATCCCTCACATGCCCTGATATTTTTACTTTAGTTTTCTTTTCAGAGTGTGTTTCATCTGAAATTTTATCTTTAGAATTCCCTCAGGCTGGAGGTTATTTTTCTCTCTCTTAAGGCTGATGTTTCTAGGTCTACAGCCGCACCAGTTTTGTCCCTGCACAAACTGACCATTGCGACCAGGCAGAAGGATCATAGCAATGGCTACTCAGCGTGGGAATTTTAAATACAAAACCAGTGCAGACCTCACCATAATTTCCTGTGAATTTATGCAGAAAAGATTGCAAGAGGAGTAAGATTTTCATAGGCTAAAATTACTTTCTTTCTTATATCCAAAATCTATTGCTTTAATCAAAATTTCTACTCTTAAACGGCAAGAAAACAACTTTTGTTGAATTGCCTACTTAGCTGCAGTGATAATAGGCTAAACAAGCATTGATTATCTTTCTGTAATGATAAATTATTGCATACACGTTAGGTTTGGCAATGCTTTTTCTTAAGTCTCATTCAGTTCTAATTTTATGAAAACATATATCTATTAAGGCTTAAATGAAAATTGTACTAAATATACCGAATGATTTACTGCATGACACAATGATTTACTGAAAAAATACTTTTCATTACGTGCTTTTACGTGTATTCCTTCAAAAAAACTGAATATGCTTCAGTGGATATTAGAAAATGCAGACGACAATGCTGCAATTAAGCATGGCACTGAAGAAGAAAGCACGGTAGGTAGTTTATTAAACAAAAGTATGGATTGAAAGAACAAAACTGCCTCTCTTCCAAATGAAATCCCTCTCAAAGTATCTTCACTGCCTGATGAATCCTTCTCTCCCACATACATGTAGAAGCACTCTTGTACTCCAAGGTGAAGAGAGAGCTTTTGGAGCAACAACTGGCAAGCCTTGAGATACTTTTTTGGAAAGCGCTGTGGTAAATAAGGCCTAAGGACAAAAGTCCTTATTCTGCAAGAGTTTCAAGGTATTCCTGTCCTTTCCTGCCTTCCAAGACCTCTTCAGGATGTTGCTCCCTCAGAGACCCCAGCACAACTGTTTGTGGGGCTGGGCTCTCAACCACCTCAGGCTCATCTCCAGATGGAAACCAGCTGACTGAATTGACTGAAATAGCTTATAAAAAGAACAAATCTTATTTTTCTCCATTATATTTTGGCTTTGGGAATGAGTTTTCAGAAGGCGGGGGGGGGGGAGTGAGAACTATTTAAAACAGCACTGTCACTGAAAAATTGCATGCAGAAGTGTAGCACAGACCTTTCTTAAACGCTAATGTGGACAGCTGAGAGCCAACTCTTAAAGGCATTTAGACAGCTAGAGGCACAACTTTTCAAAATGCCACTGAGCACCTATTAATGTTTGCAGGCTATTAAATACCTTTGAAAAAACTGTCTTGATGTGGTAATGGAAGCAAATGACACTGAAGCTCCTCACCTAAGAATCTTTGAAGATTTTAGTCTTAGTGTCTAAACTATGAATAGTCAGATATCTTTTGTTGATTTCAGGTGGTTTTAGATCAGGGATACTTTTCTCACATTTCTTGGCAAAGCTTGATTTTGATGGCTAAGTTGAAGTTGTGACCTGATATTATGGGGTCAGTCTTTGTTTCCCAGAAGCTGGCAGATGTTAGACTTGTACTGTAAATTTCTCATTTTTGAAATTATGGCAAGACTTTTGGGCATCAACAGTGTAACCCTCTAATGCTCACATTGCTCCACAGGTCCCTGCTATGTGTCCGTTCCTCAGAGGTAGGCACACATCCCCCATGCTCGGGAGACCACAGCAGCCTTCCACTCATCCCAACACAGAGCTGATAGGAAGGAGCCTGTTATTATTGCAGCCATAAGGGAGGAGGAATATAAGTTTATGCAAAAAAAATCCCCATGCTCTTGGATAGGTGATGTAAATATTTTAACCACACCAAAATGGCATTGTACTCTTAGTCAAAAAGTTATTCTGGCTCCTATGTTTAGATGGGAAAGTTTAATCAGAAAATGCGTTTCTATGTGGTAGTCCATTTGTAATGTCAAAAACGAATTTTTCTGGAGAAGGCAAGCAGTTCCCTCTTTCATTTGGCAATTTCTAATTCCTTAATTTCCTTACTAAAGAAAATTAAGAATAAATTCTTCAGCATCCATATACTTTCTGTGTTAATTCCACACTTACACTAGTTTGGAAGCCACCTCTGTCCATAGTGATACACTGATTATTGCTAACTAGTCCAACTGGTGCGAATTATGTGTTTCACTTCATGCAATTCTATTCTACAGTCATCTTAAAATCATCATCACAATCTTCCAGAAGCCTGTGTTTCAAGTGTTTTCTGAATTTATGAGGTTTATGAGTTTGGACTGCTTTCAGAACTCTTAATCTGCATATTTACCTATATGTTAATTTAAAATGTCATATAGTTCCAGATACAATTCTTGAAATCCTAACTTCTGGGCTCTGAAAAATTTAAAGAAACATTTCTGTTGATTCCACTGACTAGAGGGATTCTGTCTTATCTGAATCTGCAGAATATAGCAGAGCAGAGGGAATAAAAAGATTATTTTTATGAATTTTTTTTTAATCCTAGAAAGTACTTTGTGCTGCTGTTTGAATGAATGTGCTTCCCTTCAGCTTCACTATTTGATTTAACATGTGACCTACAGTACATTATTTATATATGTCAATATAATATATATACAAACTCCTTTACCTGTCTACCTTAGAACACAGAGTCACATAAAAAATATGCATTATTACCTCCTGAAATCTGTTTGAGTAAAAAAAGACAGAATTCTCTTTCAATGGCATTATTCTATCTTTCTATTTTTGTATTAAAATTGCTTGTACAACATTGCTTTATATTTATCCTTGCTCCTACCTCATATAATTTCCAGACAAAATCCTTTGTGGTTAGAATAACATTGCAGGCACCATTAAAAAGCCAACAATGCAGGTTTCCACTTCACAAGATTCTTTCTTAATGGGTTGCAGCAGCAGTACAAGATAATAAATTAATTATGAGAAGTTACTTTTGGGAGTAGAACCCAAAGTTTCCTAAATAACTCCATTAGCTGGAGCCAGCAGTGTGTCTTTGTAATATTCAATTAATGCAGATTTCCTTTCCTTCAGTTTCCTCTTCTCTGTCAGTATAACTGATAAAAACTACAGTTTGTAGTTTGATACGCTCCTCCTTCAGTCCTGTATTTTGCCATACCCTTGCAATTCTTTTAGAGCACAGAAGCAATTAAAACTAGGAAAAACTATAAGTAAAAAAAAAAAAAAAAGTATGGGTAGCTGTTGAACATCTGTGAATGTCTATGTAATATATGTATCTATTGTTAGCATTTCAGACAGGGTAGTCTATCACTCTCCTGAAAATCTTTCACATCTGTGGTGCTGTTTCTTCTTCCTTGTTCTTTGCAGGGAACAAGACCTCAATCTTAGTGTCTCACCTGCCCATGCTCACCCAAGAGCTCTAAACTGCTTCACTGTGTTTGCATCACCTGTAGAAAACACCTTGCTCCACAGAGATGAATTTTTCCATAGGTTACTTTTACTTAGTAAAGTCTGAGATTTAATTTATCAGCTGCCCACTATTACCTTTCTCTTCTATACTTATAACTAAACAAACATCAGTGGCCTCGTTCCTACTCTAGTGATAGGGAATTCTGAGTCTTCCTGCCCAGCAGTAGAGATATGTCTCACATTGGTGGAGTTTACTGTGGTTGTATATGACGTCTCCAGAGGTAAGAGCACTTAACACTTAAAAAAAAAAAAAAAAAAGGCAAACTATATTCTTAAGATTTGCCATCTCCTAAGATATGTTCATTAGAATATGTCAGCTGATTACTACATGATGGTGCATTTCTCTCTTTGTTGCTACAGAAAGAATCTAGGTAGGCAGCTTGGGCAGGAAACCTAGCTTTTAGATGGCTGAAATTATATGTAGCCCTCTATCCCTTCCAAAGTCTACTGAAGCTAGTGCAGTTGTAGCTGTGTAAGGTGGCAGGGAACTACATGGAGACAAAACCCAGGTTTTGGGTGTGGTGTTCAGCACCAGCTCAGGAATCCGTCTAAATAGGAATACTTACAATATTGAGAACTAAAATGGCATTGAATCAAACAGTTTTTTCTGTTTCTATCTATAGAACCAGTGGACTTGATGTAGACTCTTGATCTGTCAAAATAGATGCAACTAGAGAATAAGGGCCTGGATGTTTGTTGCTTGTGGTTCAATGTTACCTGATTTATTGGAACTGCAAATTGCATTTCACAGTGTTCTATTTTTGAACAGGTTTTCATTGTATGTAATCTCTTTTTTTTTTTTGATTCAGTGGGTGACACAGTAATTAGCAGTAATTTTCTTCTAACTAATGCATCAGCTTCATTAACTCAACTGGAATTAATGCAATCTCTCTGTTACTTAAACTGGACCTTCTCCTGCTAGCACAAAAGTAAGATTAGAGTTTCATTAACAGGATTTATTATATACCAAAAACAGAAGGCAAAGTTTCCTTCTTTCTATAAATATGCAACCACAATAGGAATTATTTTAAAGAGATTAATATTGAATATCTATCACACATAAATGTAATGCTACATATAATTGGAAAACTGTTGAAAAGGTGAATTGATTTTCATGTTCCAGTAAGGCCTGCAAAGAAAAATACATGAGGATTGAAGAAGACATTAAGACAAAATTACCCCTTGCAAATATTTCATTAGTTAGGGCTTCTACAATTAGGAAAGCTTTAGAAGAAGATTACTAGGTCATTTTCTTGGAAACCAGTATATAAGGAGTAGCAATGCACATGGATAAGACAGGTATCAGAACAAATTAGCCAGCGATCATGTGAAAGGAAGGAGACACCCAGATCTTAGCTTAGATATTCTATACTTCTCATGTTCTCTCTTTGGTAGATAATATATTAACCCAGAATTTATTTTTGTGTATACATTTTATTTTGGTTCTATTATTGTATTTCTCACTGTCTGCCTTGGTATTTTTCAGAGAATTCTAATTATATCCCCACATCCCCCCCTTTTTTTTTTTTCTTCAAACTGTTTCATCTCATACCAATCTAAGATTTATGTTGTACTACATTTTGGTAGCTATTTGAAGCAAGCAGTTCTGATTCTTTCAAAATTGTACTGATGCTGAATTTTCTGATCCTGCTGTCTCCAATCAGCTAGTGTATATCAGCATATTTCCATTGACTTTGATAGGTTATAGCAATTTTTGGCAGTTGACAGCAACAGCTACCATATACTGAAAACTACTGTTGATTTATAAGAGAATCACAAACCCCTAGTGTTTACAAAATTGAGTTATTCCTCTGAAATATACTGCACACTAAAATAGTATTAACACTACATATTTTTTTAGCTATTCATAAACAAACAAGAACAAATAAAATGGCTAACAATAAGGTGTAGTTTTCATCTGTTTTAATGGTACAAATAACACTTTCAAAGTAAACATAAATAAATAACTTTTTAGAGTTAATTAATCTGTTCTATCAATAAAATGTGCTCAGAGTTATTGTCTAGCATACTTAATGGTCTGATTTTTGCCTAATCTGCTGCAGCATAATTCCACTGAAAATAGCAGCTTGGTGTACATAAGATGAGATTCAGGCCTGAGAACATCAGTCTATGTGTTTCCTATTCTAACTTCTCCTGTAACCCAACATATTAAATATCACAAGTCTATCCTTTCATCAAGTTTGATTGGTTTACAAAATACTTAACTTCAGCTGATCGTCTGTTTTTCTATGAAAATTTTAGTTGCCCTGTTATTTACACAAAAGAGAAATACTTAGCAAAACACAGATGGAAAAATAGTATTTAGTTTGAAAAACAAAATGCAAAATTTCAGTAGCGTAATATGTCATGTTTTTGAGCATTCAATGTTTTATTTTTTATTTCCAAATGAACTTTTGAAATGAAAATAGCTTTTCTGAAAATTCTTGAAGTTCAAAATCACAAATAAAGGTTTGTGTATGGCTTTGCTGCTTTTTTGTTTGTGTGTTTCACGGGAAATCTCCACAGAATGTTTCCTTTTTCTTTTTAAACATGGATGTTCTGGTTCCCATCCATCTGTATATTCAAATTCAGTTTCTCTATGTGAACTATGTTTATCTGTATAAATTGTGCTGCTGCTCTGTAAATATCTGAAAGATTTGTCCTCAGAGTTACTGCCAGCTAAACAAGCTTTCATGAACATCCAATCTTGATACTTCTAGCAAAAGTATCCCGACAAGACCCAGACTGGTTTCCTCAACAGACTAGTACCGTGCACTGTCATATTACTTCTTTGCCCTTTCAGATCCGTGAGCCAGCCAACAATAAGTGATTCTGAAATGGGTAAATGCAATTTTTCAAACCACTTCTGCTCCCTCCAAGCAACCATGATCTCAGACGGACTCCCTTAGATGGCAGAGGTCTGTCCTCTGTAAAAGTTCGTTGAATATTCTGAGCAATAGCACTTGACAGCAAACAAGCCAAATTAAGCAGGCAAAATACTGCAGCTGAAAAATGTTTAAGGAAACTGCAAATGTCTGCTTGCTAATTTTCTGAGTCTTCCCCCTTCCTTTCTTCATCAGACTCACTTCTGTTCACATGCAACTTCATGGCAAAACTCTCACTGCGCTCCATGGAAGCAGAATAGAGTCCATGGTGTTTTATGGAAAGTAAACATGACCTATATTTAGGCAGCCCCATAAGTAACGCTCTGCAGCATAAAGTAGTGTAAGCAGGCATGTAAAGCACCAGGGAACCATAAAGCCTGAACCATTGTTTGCTGGCAAAGCTTCAGTGTGAACATTTAAAACATCCCAGCAAAGTCCTATTAAAAAAATTGCTATTTAGTGAGACTGCCTGACACTCATAAAGATCTTCACTGTGCAGAATAACAAGTACATTCATCTTTTTATTGCGGAAAGAACACTCCTAACAAGGTAGAAAAGCAGAGTTACAATTCCCGAAAGATAACTGTAACAATTTGTACACTTTTTCCTCTGGGAAAGCAGCTGCCAGCTGGTTTCTGCCCCACTCTGTAGTTATAGTTGTTAAATCTTGCCAGGTAGCAAGGCCTGGTGAAGGCTGGCGCCTCGCTTTCCCGGCCACGTCCCAACTCGCTCCTCTCGCGGCCAGGGTCGGTGTCTCAGGTCGTTCCCACCCTGCTGGCTGCTCCCACCAGCCGTGCTTGACTTTGCTACGTCCAGCCGGGCATCCCAGTGCTACCTGCTGGCCGTGCATCACACCCCGCTCTCCTCCCTGCTCCAGTTCGTGGCGAAACATTAACTAGCTCAAATTCAGATGTGAACTGTCCGTCCTAAAACAATGAAGGACCTTAAAAACATTGGATTTTCTCCTTTTATATTATTATATTACAAGTGGAGTCCTCAAACTGTTCCAAAGGTCTGGCTATTAAAGAAGGGCGCTGATTTAACTGTATTTTTCCAACGGTTTAATGCACTAACAGCCTGACAGGTGCAACTTCAGTTTCATTCTCAGAGCAGTTTTGTTTTGATTTAGTGTAAAATCATTCCTCTGCAAAGACTTATTTAAGAATGATACCTAAAAAACTTAGATTATTCATATTAAGGATGTATAAATACTGGTTTTGACCTTGTGAAGAATTTTGGTTTGAAAAAACAGCCTTTATTTGTGCAACTTTTTTCAGGAAGAAGTCAAGGGATACTAAGTGTACCATTTTCCTTACTGCATTTTTCAGTGCATGCCTACGGAGTATGATCCAAATTTATCCAGTTTTTGGAACTAGCAGATGTTGGATGACATCTACTCTGCATAAATTCAGTTTTCCAACAAACTGCAGCTGCTCCTGGGACATGGTTTTGGTGCCTTCTTGAATATCCAAACCTATGTGTCAAGCATCAATAACACGAGGGTGCCTCAAAGGCAGAAGAAATCCCAAAGAGCAACAGCTCTCTCATAATTCCACATGGTCTGTTCAGACTGCATAGATGTGTGTGTAGGACTGTGTGTGTCCCAGCTCCTCCCCATCTTTCACGTCCTCTTCCTCCTTTCTCGCTTTCTCTCTTCCTCCCCTGAGGATGTCCCACTCTCAAGCAGTGGAACACAAGCCAGATTTTGGTCCAGATATAGACTGACACATAGATTCAAAAAACAGTAGAGATACAGCTTATGTTAACTAGCAGTAGTTAAAATACCACCTAGAACACATAGAGCCCGTATCCCATCTAGAATCAGAGTTATTTTAAGCAAAACCCCTATTTAAATTGGTACTGAGTTTTTCTGTGACAGGTAATGTATTATAGAATTAAAAAAAACTGTACTAAAAGTTTGTAGTTATAGCCTGAGCAATTGTATTTTAACAATGAGTGCACACACTATATTCTGACTAGCTATGGGAGATTTGCCTGAGAAAAGGATCAAGATTTTCCTTCTTTTATTTTAATTGGAGCATTCTAAAGCCAGCTACATAAGAATAATTGAGCTTGCTGCATATTCAGAGAAAAAAATTTGTGGCTGATGGACTAAAACACAATAAAGAAAGTCTTCTATTGCATTTTTTAGTCTAAAAATTCTCACTGTGCACATTTAGTTTTGACAGCATATTTTTAACTATGCCATTTGCTATTGTTAGCAAAGATACAAAAGGCTATGTATGGCCAAAGACGAATGTTTTCTCTTACGTTGTAAAATAAATAGGTCTGTCTTTCTTTTGTGTCTCTTTTCAGATAATTAAAATGGTAGGAGGCATTTATCTGTCTCTAATGGTCACGGTTAGCATTATTGCTAATTAATAGCATTAAGTGGAATTGCTCCTCCAGTACAAAGTAAACAGAACGCTAAAATATACTAAATCAGGGAATTCAATACATACAAGCAGAATGAAAATAACAAGCGGATGCTGCTGTTTTTCTGTTGTGAAAAGTCCTTCTGTAAAACAGGTTTTTTGAGTACTGGAAAGGGATGCAAATCTGCAGAAATACGCTCTAGCGTAATGGTCACGGTTTTCAGTTAGCATGCTGCATGAATTGGAAGAAAGCGTTCTGAGTTGTCCTCAGAGAGGTGAAACTTGCTGCAATAATCACAGGTGGATTAGAGTTCGAACTACCAAAATGAGGTTCCTGAGAATAAATCAGATGTTAAAGTGCAAGGCACCAGCTGAGACCTGTATTCATCAATAGAAAACAGAAGGGACTAAACTCATTAGCTGTGGATCGTGTTCATAGAAATAAGCATTTTGCGGTTATAAGAAAGAGAAAAATTGGGAAGAGTGTCATGTGCTGTAGAAAAATAATCAGTTAAATAGAATATAACTCATTATTGCAAGCCAATTTTCATTTTAGTTTTCACTCTAGATTTAAAGAACTATAAATATTGGTTTTCAACTTCAATCAAACTTATATTTTTATAAATCTAGGTATTCAAAATTATAAGTTTGATTGAGGTTGAAGATCTTTCCAATTCCCTCAGCTTACATATGCATAAATGTACTTTTAAATTTGTGCCTTCTAGGTATCACAAAATTAAAAATCAAAACTCTTAAGACAACTAGTCCCTTCCTTTTCTCAAGCTAATTCCACAAAAAGTTCTGAATTATGCTCTGAAAATTTTGGTACCGTCTACAAGAGCGTACTGGGCAAAAAGTTCTTTTAATTATTGGTCCTTTCAGTGTTAAATTTAAGGAGCATTATCTCAAAGAAACTGACAGTTACTGCTGTGACAGATTAGGGTTATCAAAAAGTTAATGATAAAAAATCATAGCATAGCTGATATTAAAACAATTTTAAAATATTTGCTTTGTGATATTTCACCAAGAACATTGTTTTCAAAATTAGTTGGGAGTCTTGAGACATGTTGCAGCCCAGAGGCACATACAAAAATTGAAAACCTAGTTAAAATAATCTAACTCCTTTTTTATTTCTTTCTCTAAAAGGTTTTATTATCTGTACCTCAAGATCTCAAGTTAGGTTTCTTTACCTAATGCTATCAGAGCTATATACTTCAAGTGGCTCATCAGCTTCTCATTTCAAATTCATCAGTATAATTTTTAAGAGCCGACTTGTGCATAGTAAGATCTAGCTAATTCACAAAGCATAAAAGGTTTTAAACCAGATGTCAGATGCAATCATTAGAACAGCCAACTGCTTTCTGTGAATGTTCACTTAGCAGCAATGTAACCAACACTTGGTCTCCTAAGAACATGTTGATTTTTGATTTCTGCAGCGATATATTCTAGTTAAGCCATCAGTGCCACCTTTTATTTCTATTGCTCACCAGGAACATTTCTTGTCCCTCATAAAGCACTGTTTAAGTGCACAGCCATATTTCTGTGGCTTTCCCTGTGGAGACAATGCCTATCTGAGCAATATCTAGTAAAGGATATGCTGCAAAGGTATCTTCATATTTTTCCTCTCTTCCTGGGGATGAATTTGTCTGCTTCTGGGAAATACATCCAACAACTTCCCAATCACTGTTATACTCACGATAAGCATTTGAAAATGTCACTTTACAGATAGGAAACTGGCATTTTATATAGAACCCTGACTTATGTGAATAGAAATGGAGACAATATTGAATGTAAATTCTCTATTATTTACGAACACAGAATTTAGCAGGAACAACCCTAGAGTAGACTTCTTAACAGTTCTAGTCCTGTTAAATGCAACATTAGAAGTTCAAGGTATTAACAGCTTGGCAGGAAGTATTTAGTACCTTGCAGATGTCGGGACCTTGAAAAATACGGCAACCAGCTTTTTTTTTTTTTCTAAATCAACATAATTAAACTAATTTGCTTCCTCGTCTTCTTTTTGCATGTTGAGCAACCCTGAGCGCAGTTACGTTTGTAAAAGGCCACCCTCTCATTTTCACATGAAGCCTCGCTGATATTGTGTTCCCTGCATGTCTAATATAGGATTGCTCTTCACAGTTCAGTTCTTCTCTCCTATGCACCAGTTGTGTAATTCTAGTGTCCTCAGGGGTGGTGCATACCTTTTTGTGGTGCATACACGCTTATGGGAATAAAGAGAATCCTGATTTCAGTGTGCATGCTATTAGAAGACAGATTTGTTTATAATTGTTTTCCTGCTTCAGAGAAACACCTCTCTCCATATACTTAGAATTCACTGCAGACAGGAAAATAATCATTAGCGTAGGTTAGGAGTCTCCAAAAAACATTTCAGAATTTGGAACTTTAAATCACCTGCAGAATTAACAAAATGGTTAAATCTAGTTGCTTGTGAAATGGGACGGCTACTTGTTTTTATTGCAATACCTACTATGTGAATTAATACACTAATGAAAGTCTGTATGCATTCTTTTCCAGCCCACCCACTTTCTCTAGGATATTAAAGGAAGACAAAATTCATGCGCTAGAATATTCTCATGTAGAAACATATTTTGCATCATTTTAACACCTTAATACCTCAGAAAGTGGAGAGTAATGAAAAATAAATGCTAACACTTGGAGCACTGGATCCAAAAGTAGTTATTTATTTCATAAATATACCATATATTCAGTCTTATATTATCTTTAAGACAGCAAGCTCAGTCTTATTTGTCCTTGGCACAGTCATCTTACAGCAGATGTTTAAGGAATGATTAAAAGTCCAAGACAAGCTATATTAAAGACCAAAGTTTAGTCTGTTAATTAGCAAAACAGTTGCATTCCCCTGTAACACTTCAGATCACGATGTCCAGATGACAGCAGCTAATGAAACATCCTTGAGGGAGAGGACTGATTCAATGAAAGAAGATCAAAAACTGAAAGATCTCAGTGATAATTTACACCACAGAATTCTGAAAAATATGGCCTATGAGATCTATGGAGCCTGGAGTTTAACTGTAAAGCAGAAAATATTTAAGACAGGGAATAAAAATGAAATGACAATCATTGACTCAATACCCTGTAGTCTGATTTCAGTTGCATGAAAGGTATTAGGACAAATTATGAAAGCAAGAAAAATTCATACCTGGAGAAAAATAGAACACCATGTAGCAGAGCCTAAGTACAAGTAGGTTGTGCCAAATTAACCTGTGATCCTTCTTTGAGATAACTATGTTTTAAGGAAAATCAATGCAGTAAAGCTCTTCTGTCTGAATGAAAGCATGGAGAAAATTTCACATTACTGTTTAAATGATAGGATATGATATATGACATAGTGTAGTGTAAAAGTCATAAAATGGTTAAGAAAGTAACTAAAAGGATGAATGCAAGTAGTGCTGAAAGAACTTTCTAGTTAGGTTGAACTCCTGTCGAGTATCATGTCCTGAGTTTCTGTGATGTAGGTAGGGGAGAAACTTCCAGATAGAATGAGGTAAATCTAGAGCACTGTGTTTTTCAGAAAGCATTACAAAAACTTCTTTGAGAAAGCCTTTGAACAATAGCAAGGCATAATATTTGGAACATGAACATCTTGTATATACTATCTGCTAAATCTGAAAAAAAAGCAATAAAAAGCTAGTGGATCAACCAAACTAAACATTTAATCCTAATCTGAGTATTTATGATTGGAACAAAGAGACAAGCTCAAGTCTAAATATAGACCAAATACTGATGTAGGTAATGCAAATCAATTTGCAGTGGGAGACATAGGCAAAATCTGGCAATATAGAATAGAAAAATCAGTTGTGAAAAACTCATTGGTATTTATAATTATAAATTTAAGCAAGAGAACAGTAGAAAAATTCCTTTATATTCATTTCTGAGGGAACAAAACAGTCCCTTTTCTCTCCAGAATCATTGAATGAGAAATGGATAATATTTTTCTACACTGTGCACCATGGTTATAGCCAAACTGAAATGCAGCCAGGCAGAGTTAAGAAAAAGGAAGTCCAAAATCACTCTGGTTTACCTTTACTACTTCTACTAATAGCAGTAATCTGTTTCAGGGCTGCATCAAACTTCAGACTAACTATTGCATAGGAACATCCTGGACATGTGCCTCTTTACTCCACATTCTCTTTCCCATGCTGTGATAGAAGAAGCAGATTTCTGTGTTTAAGTATTGGCTTTGAACTATCAACACGTAAGCAATGTCAAAGCGAGGTCTTTCCGTCAATGATTCAGTCTTGTCCCTGGCCACGTTCTTAGAGCACCAGAACAGGACCTCGTTGTCTTGCATACAAAAAAAAACCAACCCCCCCCCCCCACACACACACTTTGAAGGTTAAACAGAGCTGCATCACCTTCAGGAAGCACCTGGAAGGACTTCTGCATCCAGCAGACATTATTTCTTCAGGAATTACCAGGAACTGCCCTTGCCTTTAAGGCAGGTTCCTCCCCAGACATCATGTCCCCCAGTGGCATCAAGACTCACTATCCCACCTGGGGTAGGTAGCATTTAAAAGCAGGATAAATTATGCAGTGAAAGGGTACAGAGCTGGCCTGAACAAGCTTTTGAGTATGGAAAATTTGCAGAATGAAACAGATGAATGGTTCCATTTGATCAGTCATTTCATTTACCTGGAATCTCATTCTTTTCTTGAATAACAAGTTTATGTTAAAATTGTAATAATCAAGAATCTCTACTAAAATTCTGAAATGTCAGCACTAGAGCATACTAAAACTCTAAAATAGTATAGCATGCTGTCAACTTAGTGATTTCATAATACAAGTTGTGAAGGAACAAGATCAAAGGTCCTAACAACTGTGACCTAATAACCACCATCAGAAACAGTCAACAACAAAGAAAAAAACAAGCAAAACTATGTCTTTGAGAATTACGTATGGAACAGAAATAATATAATATAATATAGAACAGAATATATAGAAAATATACAGAATTATATAATATATAATATATAGACTATAAAATATAAATATACAATAAAAGTCAAATTAGATGATCATCCAGAAGCTGACAGAACTATTCACCCTGAGAAGAGTGCAAAATGATCTTTCAGCTCATTAAGGAATGCTCTGCATACAACTTTATGTAGACGCTATTGTATTTCTTTGCAGCATATGGCAGTAAGGTGAAGGATAACATATGGAAACCCAGTCAGGCACAAAGAAACATTAAAGAAGGAATAGTAAGTGCATGGTGGCATTGTGAATACCTCTACATTAGGAAACATTTTGAATGCCTGCTATCCATGCCAATACACAGGCAGGTTAGCACAGCTCTTACATTTGATGGATTTTTTGTGTATCTGTCAAGTCCCGTTTTCCTGTGGCAGTCAGCTCTGGTGGTTCATTATCACTGCTCTGAAGATGCTGATGGAAAGTTGTTTGGCTGGGATTTTTCATCTTCCTCTTCTCCTCTCCTGTCTTTTCTCTCTCTTCTCTTTCCTTCCCCCTCCACTGGTAGCAGCTGCCTTGCATCAGGCTTTTACACAGTCCTACACCACACTCACATACGCACTGAAGATTTGAACCCATTAAAATATCCTTTTCAACAAGGATGTTTTTGTGATTGATTGTCATCTACATGTGAAAATGACATGTTATACTTTAAAGAATTTCAACTTTCAAAGTGAACTAGTTAGACATATTCCAGGTCTTTCTTGCTCAGTCACTCTTACAATAAAACTGATTTTTATTTTAAAATTATACTTGCAAATATTGAAGTCTTCACCAAACAAGCATGTAATGAATCCACAACCAAAATCTGCTGTTTGAATACCAGTGAATACAAATTTTGTTCATGAAAACAGCAGCATTTTCATTCATAGTATTAAGAATGTTTACAAATATATTGAATACAAAATATATTTGGGTCCAATTCTTGCAGATATACTTATTGAACTGGAACTTCCTACAGGTGGAAGAATCCAGTTAGCAAATATGCAATATCCCTATGCAAGATCAAAGTTCCCTTTCTGTGTAGCAGAGTTCCCTGTTGATGGCATTGTAATTAATAAATGTATTATACATATTACAATAGTGTCCAAAAGCCAAAAGTCCATCCTCAGCCAGCAAAGCTTCAGTTCATGCTGAAGGATTTAATCATGCTCACTCATGTGAAAGACAAAAGATGACATAATATATAAGCTAAGTGTCAGTGGTGCCAAAAGGCATATATTTTGTCAATTTTCAAATTGCTCAAATTCCTTCAAATACAGATTTAACAGAAAAATAGAGAAATAGGAAGACTTAGGATGCAAGAAAAAGTTATACTGAGAAAGAGCAAGCTCAACAAATTGAACACAGAAAATATTAGCATAAAGTAATCAGACGATCTGTATCATAACACATCTAGAAAATGGGGTACTGAACTTATTTTCACACTGAAAACTATGACCATGATTCATTCAAACATATAAACATTTGAGCAGCCTCACAGAAATCATCCCATGATTAATTAGACCTGTCAAATGAAGCCTGTGCAAAGGCACTTTAATGAATCAGACTCTATGTGTGATAAAATATGGAAGATTGGGTAAAAGAAAGTGGTTAGGAAGGAGGGAAGGGAAGGAGGGAATGAAGGGAGGGAGGGAGGGATGGAAACAGACAGCTAAATATGGCGTTGATCCTGGTAAATAGGATCCCTTTGGGTCTGACTTCTTTAAGTAATAGCAGAATTTGTACATGGGGCAAATCTTGTCCACCATTTTCAGTTGTAGAAATGTCTGTAAGTGGCACAATCCAGATTTTCCCCATGTAAGATTTACAGGAACAAGATTTCAAAGGCTATTTTGACAGCCCAAACTATGTATTTTTACAGTTTGGAGATTAGCCAGTTTCTAAGATTGAGCATTAAATGTAGGGATTACCTCACCAGTGCTGACAAGCAGCCAGCACTGTTGGTAGGAAGCCACTTTACGGCTGCAAAACATCTTTAAGATGGGGAAGGAGAGTAACTTTTTAAATCTGAAACAAACAATTCCTTTTCTAATTTGGCAGCACTTACGTACCTGAGTTTGAATTTTGGCCATGATATCTGCGATTTGAAAGTAGATATGGATTCTAAGTTGTTGCCAGGTTCATTTTTAAAAAACGAGGAGAAAAAGAATACAGGATTTACCGGTGATTTTCATATGCTTTTGGTTTTCCCTAAGCATTTAAAGAGCCCTTTTTCAGGATCAGGGAGATGTCACCTGTATATATGCACACACAGCAGCCATCAGTGTGACTGCCACACATAGGAGTGATCACTTTGGTTAGTGGTAGCAATAACACACTGAGAGCAGGGACTTTACCATGCCTCAAATTCTGAAATAGGAACCCAGGATCCATGATGGTTTTTCCTGCCCTCTCTTCAGACTCCTGTGTCTTTACTTATTTTGGCTTACAAATTAGATCAAAAGTCAACCAGTTAGGTCAACACAGGCAACCATCCCACTTCTTATGCCTATAAAACTGTTTGAGCTTCTGATGGACAATTATTAAAGAATAAATAATTGTTCCATGGACCATGGGTAATCGGAGAATGGGAAGTAGTGAGAGAGCTACGGCCCAAGAGAATACTTATTTGCTCTCAAATCTGTGACAGGATGCACTAGAGTCTGGAGGTAGCCTCCAAAGAGTGATTGCTCCTGGCTTCCTGAAGCTGGTGTGTCAGCCTTGCCTGGCTGGGTTGTGGCCAACCATCTGTCAACAGCGCTTGCCTTGTTTAGCCTAGCAAAACAAAAGCTGAGAGGGAATACAGTTGCTCTCTATAAAGTCTTTGGGGATAAACACAAGAGAAGGAAAAGAGCTCTTTAATCTAAAGGACAATGTTGGCATAGAAACAGATACAAGCTGGCCATGGATAAATTTCAGTTAGAATTTAGGTTTCTCAGCAAAGCTCAGTTCCCAAATAGCCTCCCTATAGGTGTAAGGAACATTAAACAGCTTCAAGATGTTCTCAGATGGAGTTTACTCCATTTATGAAGAGAATTTTATGACAATATAATCTCCAAAATTGGAGTACAATGCAGAGGCTTCCTTCTAGTCTATTCCTTCAATAACATTGATCACAAAAGCAAGTTGATCAAAAAAGGGTAAGTTTTTGAAATAGTGTTGCCTACTCTGCACCAAAAAATTAGGCATTCATTCACCACCCATGACTATTTCCATTCAGTGTCACACAATTCTTGACTTTGCAATGCCATACAAATATTAGCTTTGTAACAGTGATAATTGCATCCATTTCTGAACATACAGCTTTGAACTTTGCATAATCTATTTGTCTTAGCACAAGTTCTGGGAGCAGCTGAAGCAAACAAAAATGACTATTTGGCTCTCAAGTATGAGATGTGTCAAGTAAGTGGGATTCCAGTTCTCCTTGCACACTTGATGATGTTGTCACGAGTAAATGAATACAACATTTAATGCAGATTTTCGGAGGCTTTAGAGGAGCTTCTGTATCATATGACCAAGAAATATCTGCAGCATGATCCAAAATAATGACTACAAGGGGCTGTAGGGAAGATGTGCATTCCATTAAATTTCTGGGTAAATCCTAACCTATGTGAAAGCTAAATCAAACTCAGTAGGTAAATCCATGCTTGGATAAATCTGCAACGAAGGCAAAACGCCAGCAGTCTTTTCACAGAAGCTGTCTTTAACAAGGCTGCTCATAGACTCACATTAAAGAGTTGAACAGATCTATCAGCTCTCTACTATAGCAATAGTGTTGCTGTGGTAAAGGTTGCTGCTGCTGCTGCTAGGATTTAATAAAGATTTGAGCTTATTTAATCTATAATATTCTGATTTATCTTTATACAATTGTATTGCATTATTTGTATTATATTTGTACACCTGTTATTATCTGTGCTTCTCCAGACCATTCTCTTGCTGATAAATTAATTTTAAAGTGCTTGTTGTTAAGAAAGCAACTCAGCATGCATGTGACTGCACACGTCACAGGATGAAACCAACACATCAGCATACAAAGGGTTGTTATTAGTTCAGCACCCATGTCCTTGCTCTTCAGAAATCTTTGTTATAACACTAATTTAGGACCAGCCTTAGGTCCATATTCTTTCACTCTACGTGATTTGTTATATTTCTCTAAGAAAAATGGAAAGTGTCACTTCAAACTTACTGTTACTGAGAGTTTCAACCTATGAACTCCAAAGCTTAACTCTCTGATGTGCTCCACTCAGATTTGCTTTCCTGTATGTATTAGAATGTAGAATAACTGCTATTGAATCAGATGTATTAATAATTTATATTAACAGGGGATGACTATGACAGATTAACTAGAGCAACATTACTTAATTTAAAGCTTATGGTCAAGCCTTATTACACAGAGCATGACTGAATCATTTGCTCTCACAGATATATGCACATGTATATATAAATCCAAGTACATATGCATAACTATATTATTATGGTTAAGAACATAATACACTTCACAGAAAGAAATGCAATGAAAAGCCAAAATGGTGAGGGAATACAAAAGTTATACCAAGTTATTCCACAAGACAATCTGTGTCATTGACTCCTAAACTTCTTACCTCCATTCTGGGAGACCCTGGATGCACTATTGTGTGGATAACCCATCATGGATGTTTATAAAAGTCTTGTACTATACCTGCACTTATTCTACAACATGCCACATATGTTTGAGGGGAAAAAAAAAAGAAGAAGGAAAACCACAGTACTTATTTTAAGGATTTTTAAAGACTCTAAAAACATTTTAACATAACTGTTCTCATACCCCTTACTAAGAAATCCAGTTTCCTTAAAACTTAGGACTCCAAGCAGCAGGGACTCAAACAGAACAACCATATTTCCCAGAGTAATGTAAAATGGCTTTCCACACACAGGGAGGTCACCATTTTGAAGGTGAACATGGGCATTACTGGGTATCTCTGCTTCTGGTCCGCTATCCTCCAGGTGTGCCTCAGAAAAAACAGTAACAAGTGTACATCTAAATTTCACTGGTTCTTGGCATTGAACTAGAAAAAGGGGGAAGGATGTTTTACAAGTAGTGGTGAATGTCGGAACCAGTTGAAAGGTGTGGGGTGCAATGATACATCCCAAGAAGATATATTGGTGTCTAGAGAGGTGCCGAGGTAGTCAGATATACATCATTAATTTATTTATGATAAGATTCTATGCTCTTTTATATGGAAATCACCTTAATGCATGAGCTACGTATGAGAAATTCTTTCCTCGCCTTTTCATTTACGCTTTATAAAAGTGTGGCATAGAAGACCTGCTGTTTTTGTGAAATTAAAAAAAAAAAAGTTCTTCATTTCACTTTTCATCTATCATTTACAAACTCTGGTCCTGATCCTGAAAAGCATTTTCACACAAAAACCTTGACAGCTGACTAGATTTCTTCTCTTCCTTTAGCAGTGTGAGAGTCCTCCTACTGGATCTTCATGTAAAGTTAGATTTCATATACACATAACACTATTCTTGAGGGAGGCAGCAGCCTCCAGTTAGATTTTGATGGAGACAGCACTGAATGTAGAGACACAACCCTGGCCAGCAATTCCTGGGCCAACTTAACTGACATCTTTAATGGCTCTTCGGAATCTAAGTTTCAGCCAATGTTTCTCTTTATTTATTACATCAAATATATCTTAGAAAAGTCTTCACATACCCTCCTCCTACTAATTATTTTTTCAGATGATGCACAAAAGTTACACTATTGACACCAATAATATTTCTGTTAGAACTGATAGAATAAAAAAGATGAAATAGAATTTGACCAAAACACTTTCAGATATGAGTATTCAGCATGATTTTGTCTCAGGACACTTAAGATGTTTGCTGTTTACTTTCATCAATGAGTCACAAAAATGCTTTAATTGAGCACTGCAGACCTCATAGACTCTGAAAGAGTTGGAAACTGGGTTCCCTGACCACTTCATGTGTGAACATAAACAATCCTGAATTTGCCTTTGGGTTCCAATTTGCATTTGGAAATTTTACAGAAATCAGTTTTTGTTGTTTCAATTAATACGCAGCTATTTATATTTATTAAAGCTTAAAATACTAGGTAGAAAATGTGCTTAATGGAACTAATGGTGTTGTGTGGAGTCAGCTGAAGAGTTCTGACATTTTAAAGTGACTGATGAAAAGGTCAAAATAATCTTTAGAACTGTCATGCAAATCCTACTTTTAACTAGCTGTGGATCTCAGAAAAATACTTTCATTCTTCTGCAGCAGCAAAATGCTTCTGACAGTCCAGATTTTGGAAATGTTCACTGTTAATGAATAATAATTTCTTTGCATGCTCAATTGTAATGGAATGAAAAAAGATTCACACTGCATAAAGTACAGTAAAAGGTCTTTTTGTCTGGAAATTCAGTGTTTTAAAATAATCCAGATGCAGAAGACAGAATGTGTGACTCTCGCTAAGAATGTTACACATTTACCAACACCATGTCCTTTACATAGTCCAAGATATATAGGAATATCTAGAAAAAATACTGCTTGCCAGATCTTACTCCTTTAAGAGGGGCAATATTTTATATGGCCATCAAATAGTTAAGATAGTTGTCATTCTACATTCTGTTATATTTAATCCATATGTACAAGCTACATACCCACAAGAAACTGGAAGGGACAAATGCTGTTGCTCAGCAACAAGAAACTGGCAAAAGTTCAAAGACTCCACGTTTTCAGCAGACAATGGCTCGCCGAGCTCAGCAATCAATAGCGTTTGATGCAAAGGAAATGCCCAGTTTATCACACTTGCCATCTAACAACACCTCAAGTGTATTTACGGCTGAGATACATAAAAACATATCTGAATTCCAGCTGTTTGAATAACGTATTGAGAATTTCACCATATTTTGTGTCTGAAAGCCCGTTACAATGAATGAATTTGTTATTTGTAGGTATTCAGTGAATAATTTATGGCAACAAATGTCACCTTCTAGGTTATTCAAGAGAATCAGTTTAACTATTCGCTAGCAAGGCTGTGCAAAGGCCACCCAAGTCCCTTACAAAATTAAAATCTAAATTATGTCTCCTTCTTCTCTGATCTAACGGCCTCTTCCTCTATGGTTCTTCATAAATCACCTTGTTTTTACCCATACACAATGTTAAGTCCTAGATTTTGTTTCTTCTGCTACAGCTATCCTTTTTCTTTTTCTCCACTTCCTTTGAGGCTTTTGCCTTTAAGTTCTCTTTTAGCCCTTCCATAATTCCAGTTCTCCCATAAGGGAGCCCTAATATCTGCTGAGAAGCTGAATTGTCCATTATCCCGCCCCAAACGCAGCAAGCTGCCTCTGCCAGGCAGTGAGCTTCCTACCCTGTGGAGACAGGCACAGAGGAACGGCAGAGCTGAGAGCGTGGCTGCTGCCAGCCCCAGGATATAGGATGGAAATGTGACTTGCAGCATCTGAATTTCCAGGAGTTGAAAATACTACAGCGATGAGAACTTCATTAGCGGGAAGACTCTGTGGTGTTACAGAATGAGATTCATCGCACTTCATTTTACCAGTCAAATCCAAGGCATCTGCTTTATGCTAGTCATCCAGATCCCACCACAGTCAACAGAGAAAGAGAGAGACATCATTAGGAAGCACACTCTCTGTCCTGTCCTAGACAAGTGTGCCTAAAGTTAAGAAATGCAAAGTCAGATGAGACTAATCCCCTCCAATATACTGAATTGCATAACAGTCCACAGGGTTTAATTAATTTTTACATCATAGAGTACTTGAGTAAGAACATATGTTTTAGAAAAGAAAAAAATTTGAATTAAAAATGTTAATTAGTGATGAATCAGAATTGCAGTTATTGAAAAGATTTTAGATCTTTTCAGCTCTGAGGCTGAAATTTCAGATCTTAGGGTAAGAAGTAATTCTTTCAGAGATCTTCCCAGAAACATACAATGATGGAGAATGAACTTACATAAAGCATTCGGATGGTTAAACATAGCTTCTTCATCTTTACTCTATTTGCTGAGATATGTTACCTATATTTAGATGTCTCAGTGTGTATTTAATTTAATTTAATTACAGAATAGGGGAAAAAGTTATGTCACTGAAAGGGCAAACATGGACTATCCATTATGCTGTGATCTCTAGGCCATAAATAAGAGCATTTCATGTAGCCAATGTCAATCAAGAACAAATTAAAATAACTAAGAATAAAAGAAGGTTGGCCTTGTGGGGATTATATTTTAGCATCGTGTAGAATGGCCCTAACAAACATATTACTGTCTGCCTTGTTCCTTTTATCTCTAAAGAATGTAAGATTTCCAAGTCATTCAAATTTTGGTCACTGAAGTATCAATATTAGTGATATTATTATCCAGTTAGAAGAAATTTTATGTGGTTATAAATCAAGCACATTTCAGTTTGTGGATAAACAGACTGCTTAAGGCAAAACAGTATCTTTTAACATTTTGTACCTTCATAAACTGTCTAGAATGAGCACAAATTAAATGCAGGATGTAACCTAAATTAGCTCTTCTTGTGTCTTCATACTTCCTACTGTTAAACAAAAGTCTTGTGGCCTTGCTTTTATATTTAAAACATTTATATGAAAGACTTAGGGAGCTTTCTGAGTTCCTTCACTGGAGTAAAATTATATATGTCTTCAAAAAATTAGTTGTTTCCTGCATGTATCTTCCGGTTTTGATCCTATATTACTGAAAGTGTAACCTCAAAGAGGCTAGGTCACAAGAAACAGTGGTAAAAAGAACCCTTTGAGATTATTTTTATTTGTTTTGTGGAATGTGTGCTTTTATAGGCTTTTAAAGTCATATTTTCTAGTTTTTATCTGCAGCTATAAAGACAGGATGCATATTAAAGAAAATACACAGAAAAACCTTGTAGCTGAAATTCTTACTTAACTGTACAAATCCAGGAGATGGTTCTTAAAGAATGAACATTCTTTCAAAAAAGCAATGAACATTGCAGATTTGTGATTAAACCATGAGATTTGGCAAAGATATGATTTAAGGAAAGCACTCAAACTTGTCCTTGAAGTAATCCTGATTTTAGGTTTCAAAGGTAAAGAGTTAAAAAGTTAAGCGTGATTTGAATCAGGGTGAACAAGTCAGAGTAAAGTCAAAGGAGAACCTTACAAAGTAAAATCCTGACTCCTGTGAAAGCAATGCAAAACTCTTACAGATAATTGATTTTTCTTCTGCACTCGATATGTTTTTCATTAATTTCTAAATCTATCCTTTCTATAAAGAACAAACAGAAGGCTTTATTTTTCAGTTTTGTTTCTATAGTTTATCTGCTAATATTACCTTCATATTTTCATACAAAGTGCCATTCTCATAGACTACATGAGAACACCTTTTAATCAAGTTATTTTAAGATTAAAAAATCAAAATAATATATTTTATCATATTATTTTACCTATTCTTAGCTACTTTACTTTTGTGGCCATTATTCATTTAGTACCTGAGCAACTCACAAGCTATACTGTTTCTAACAGTATTTTTGTGAAGTATAGCAGTGAGGTATAGCAGTAATATCATCACTAACAGTGCAAAGCTAAAGCAGAAAGAAAAATAAGGACCAGATACAATAAAGGACTTGGATACATTATGTTAGGCAGATAGTATGTTAGGGAATACACCACCAATTCTTTGATGTCTGAAAATGAAATACAAGGCTTGAATTCAGTACCCTAACTCCTTACAGAGTTCCTGGGAAAGTCAGACACCTCAGACAGGCAGTCCAAAATTGCCAGCCCAGCCAGCAGGCAGCTGGCTATCAGCTATCCCAAGCTCATCGGGAGACCAAAGGAATCAGGCCCTAACATAGCAACCGTAACACTGAGACATGCCTTGCGGTTCCAGGTCTTCTCTAAAACTGCTTCTGCCATGTATTCATGGATTATTTAGAGTACCATCAGTCACACAAGCAGAGTAAAACCTTTGATTACTCATTCACATGGGAACATGCGAAACACTGAGCATCATAGTCCTGCTGTCTGTTTGCCCAGATGCAATTAATCATAAATTCGTTGCTGCAGACCGCACAGCTTCAACAGAAAAGCTGGAGGGTATTTTCACCCTGCTCATAAACGAGGGGTCAGATGGCCTCTGCAGTGGTAGCTTTTGTAGATTTGAATTACCTTAGGTGGAAGAGGAGAATTAACTCAAGGTGTTAGCTGCACATCTGGTGCTCTAATCCTTAGTCTACTGTATAGAAGGGGGCATGGCATGCCTGATATGTTGTAAAAGACAGGGTCAATCATCATTCAATCTTTAGTAGTACTAGTTCTGTCAGTATGCATGGTAGTGAAAACACATAACAGATTAAATTTATCAAAGCAGATGGTTGAAAGAAGTGTCACTATTGACTTCAGAGAGTGAGTGCTTATGCATGGACTTCTATTCTCCCCCCCCTTCTTTTTTTGAACAGTAAAGATACCCATTTAAGTAGTAGCTTAAAGAATAACTGCAAAGAATTCACAGATAAATCCCAGATCCTCTAAGATTATTAAAATAATAACTGTAATAAACTGTAGATTTTGCTGGGAGTGTTGGTGAGTAGTCTGTCAGGGTTGGGTTTTTTGTTTTGCTTTGTTTTTTTCATTGAAAGAAACAGAACTGGTACGTCCAATAATCATAAATTTGCTTACAAAATTTTCTGTGACCAACTAAAGAGAATATCCACTTGCCAAATAAATAGGAAAAAATAAATCAGAGTTAGGAGTTTAGTTAAAGGATTTGGGTTGGTGCCCAGCAAACATCTATATATTTCAGGTGCAAAGTACCTCTGATTTGGCTGCTTCCCTTGATAATACAGACACCTTCTTAAAAAAGAGGTTGATCTTGGTGATGACCAGAATAAAACAACCAAATTCATGAACTACGAGAGTACTCTAATGTGTAAAATTTTTTGGAAGCCAGTTATAGATATAATTAAGATCATAGCTACAATTGACCCAGAGGTTTTTTTGCTGGGACAATGCCAGGAGACAGCTCTTTCAAACAAAACAGATGTTGGATTTTGTTCTTTTGATTCATGTTGTGAGAGACGTTACATAGCTTTGTTTTGGAAGAGTTTTGGACACTAACCCTGAGGAAACAACAGCTGAAGAATATTTTAGTCCTAGAACAACTGTCAGTTAATCTTTAGAGAGAGATTAATTCCCACTAGTGGAAACCTCCAGGGATTTGGGGAACAATAATTCATCATCACTTAGACCAAATTCTAAATATACTGCTTTCACTGGTAAATTTTGACCGGGTTTAGGTTTGTATCATTTGAACATTGATCATTGTGGGATTTGATCACTATCATACTTATTGATACTTAGCGATCCCTATTGATATGCATCAATACCTCTCAGTCTCGATAGGCATTTATAGCTTTAGGTATTGGACTGATTTTGCTACCAGTCAGCATTGACGCCTGTTGACAACAATACCTCTCAACATGGAGAGGCATCAATGCCTATCGATTTCCATACCTATCGATGGGGATCTATACATATTTCTGGTATTCTATATGATATTGATTAATTGGAGCATCAGTATGCTCCAATTATGCAGGTAAGCATTCAGTTATTCTTCAGTAAAGCTCAATATTGTTCCGTCCTTTGCTCTAAAGTATTTAAGAATAACCATCTGTGATAAGGAAGATTAACAGCTCCAAGAGTTATAGGAAAACTATGGGAGGCATCATCAGCTTCTTTCCTTCCATTTTTCATAACTTTAGTTTCCATGGCAACAAAGGAGGCAATTCCACAAATCCAGCCGCTCATTATCTGCGACAGTTTGCCGTTTCCTCTGGAGAAGTGAGACCCTTTTTTTTATGTCTCTTCTAAGAAATTCATAATTCAGTGGATGAAATCGGAAGCAAAAATAATTAAAGTGAAGCCCCTGTTCGGAAACAGGGTGCATTTTGTGAACACTTACCGAGCCTTACATTGGTTCTTCCTCCACTCCCAACTCACTGACTTATATTACTAACATTCTTTCTGTAGATTTTTTTTGACAAAACCTGACATAATTGGAACCCTCACTAAGAAAGAAACACTTGTAAGGTGAGGAAGAAAATGTATTAAATTTTTGTGCCTAAAACACCCAGCTTCCAGAAGAACTCTGCGCTTCCCCAGTCAGTGACCCAGAGCACTGTCAAATGCAGTCGTGTGTGAGCTGTTAAGATAGAGCACACAACCCTCAAGGAAATGCAACTTTTTACTGTTAAGCAAGGGCCCAAGTTCTGCTAAGTATTCTTTGTTTTAAGTGTTGCTTATTCTTCTGCGCTGCATTTGAGAAATCCACATAAAAGAAAGTTATAACAATACAGACAGTAAAATACTGTTTCGTTGTCAACGACCTGATTCTATCCATGGAAAAATATCCTCTTAGGAAAGGTATTATTGAATTGAAGAATATGGCATGACTTCTGTCATATTCTTCTTTAATTCTCTGAACGCAGGCAAGGCAAGAGAAAATAGAAATGAATGAAATGTAAGCAGAAAATCTTTTAAGAAGAATCATTTCTTCCTATTATCACAATTTAAAATGCAATACCACTATATATATATATATATCAGGTTTTGGTTCTAAACAAGTATTGTACTTCCTCTGAAGTTTGCAGTTTGTTTGCTAAACCCAGTTTTGTAAAAGTTTTATAGACCTAGTGGCTGAATGCAAAGAGACAAACATTTATTCAGACTGTAAATTTATTTACATAGCTTTGAAATGACACTTCTGCTTTCTCCCAAGAAAACATTGCTTGGGATATGCAAAGGAAATCTGGGATCACAACATTTCTGCTAATATTGTACTTTACCATTTCTGCAAATACCAGATACGAGAAAGTTTTATTAATCTGCCTCTAAAGTTGAACTGAAAGCTTCAAAACTAGCAGAGACAGTGGGTTTTGCTTTCACTCCGAGGTGCCCTGAAGTGGATGAAATGGATGAAAGCAGCAGGTTATACAAAATGCTTTCCTGTGCCAGTGTCACCCCACCAAGCAGATTTGCCTTTCAAAGACATGGCCCTGGGTGCATACAGCTGAGGTGAGGCATTCGTTCCTCCACACCAGAGGGAAGGTGACTTAAGCTTATCACAAGATGTGCTCCGTGTGCACTGATGTATGGTATTTCCAAGCAGAGCAAGACGTCTCTAACTAGTTATTTATTTGAAAAGGAGGAAGTAAAGACAAATCAGTGGTTCAACATGAATTGACTGCATATTTTCCTCAAGGTCATAAAAATCTGTGTGTTCTCTATCACAGAGACAGCAAGGTCTTGAGACCCCGTATTAGTGTTACCATCCTCATACACTAGCAGGAAGAAATATAATATGTGTATTTGGACTTCTAGCAAACTTGCTTCTATTACTTGAAAATTACTGACACAAAATTAGGTGCTATGCCCCACAAGATCTATCAGGTCTTCTGATCAGATCTTTGAACTGTCAAATCAAGAAATGAAAGACCGTAATGGTGGCAGAAAAAGTTAACGAAAGAAACAGAGGGGATAAAATTTGGCACACTGGGAAAAAAAAAGGTGAAAATCCAATTACCTTCAATAGATCAAAATTTTACTCTTGGAAGCAATTCAACACAATAAAACTTATACCACCTACTTTAACTATGACTAATCATCACACCTAATCATATGTTTATTTTTTAAATGTTAGTGTATCAGGATAATTTTACTACTATTACTACAAAGTACTCATGACAAATTTAATTTTCTTTTAGCAAAACAAAACTAAAAAAATTCTAATATTTTGTCATTAAAACATGTCTAATGAATTTAACCACAATGGAAATATTTTTGTCACTTTATTCTCTGGGAGATATTAGATTTGTTATACTATATTAACATACAATGTGATAATGAGATCCTAATTCTACAGATCATTGCTGACTAGTATGACTTTTATGCTGTTTGCAGTCTACCCCTAACAGGTAATTGCCTGATATCACATTGAGTTCTGTCAGTACAGATTTCTCTCTTGATCCCTGTGATTATAAAGACAAAAGCTGGTGGATCCCACAGTGGTGGTTGAACCCAGGGAGGTAAATTCACAGCACTAGTTTTCAGTCATTTTTTGAAAGGGTCATGCTGCACACCAATAAATCACAAGGTGAGAACTGTAATAGTGATCAATTTCAAATGAGTCGGCTTCATTACATAGAGATTTCTCTTTATTCCATGCTGAAAAAATGTGGCAGCCAAGAAAGTAGGCTTCACCGATGTGAAGATGAACCAAGAAGGAAGTTGCTTGGTCTGGAAAAGATGTATTGCCTTATGGCTCTTTGGGAAAAAGATTGCTGTGAAGCTCTGTGGGAAAGGGTTAATAATGGGAAAGCTTTTTGAAGAAAAAAGTTGGTGCTCCTTCTCTTTTGTCTTGGAGGCCAGTAAAGCCCCAAAATTATGAAGCACAGTCAGAGCAATCTCACCTCCAGTCTTCAGGTTGTGAAACAATATAACCAGTAGTGTATTAGAGGAAAAGGAAAAGTATGTGGACATTATTATTATTGAGTATTATTTATTGAGTATTATTTATTATTGAGTATTGATTATTGAGTAACAAAAATAACAGCAGCCATCAAAATAGATGGCCAAACAAAGAGACAAAGTACTTCAGCTGTATGGCTTCAACTCTATAGCAGTTTCTTAACTCTTTTAAACCTTTATTTTTTCCCTCTGTGCAAAGAATACAGTTCCTGCCCTGCAACTGATAATTCTTAAAACAGATTAATTACTTTATGGACCCAAGGCAAAATCAGATAATGAAAAGCATATGCTGTTTGCTGAGCATGTTACATCTTCACATTTTAAATGATCCACACACACAGAGTCATTTTATTCTGTCACTGCAGGTCAAAACATATAGTGAAGACTCCCTTGTATGACATGTTATTCTGAAATCGATAATTCTAAAATAATTGAACTCATTTTGTAGAGGCATACCAGGAAAAAAAGAAAAGATAATTCATTACTGGCTACTATTTATCAATCGTTTTGCTATTTAAAACGTTTCATTAAAACTATTGAATGCAAATATATAACATCAGATTCAAATGCACCACAAATGGAACAAGGTGTGCATAAGGTGCAGGCTGCAATGTGTTTCTGTAGATCATTTGGTGAATAGTGGTGAATAACTGATATATAACAGAAAGCAGGATTGTTTTTTATTATTTGCCCTGCTCTCTCCTACTGGCTCACTCAGGGACTGGTTCTGCTGGATGCAGTCCAAGGCAAGAGGTCCACACGATGCAGGGCAGAGCAGCGCCTGAGCGAGCATCGCTCCCAGTGGTTCTCGTTTCCCCGTAAGGTTAGCAGGTTTGCAGTATCTTTCAGGGAGGAGTTTGCCGAGAGATGCTGGGAGGGCTGCTAGCCTACCCTCTCCCCCTCTTCAAACTGCGACTCCCTGTGCCCGGCACCATCTGGTTCGCTCAACAGAAGTTGTGTAGGCCCTCCACATCACCACAAACGTGCCTCCCTTCCACTCCATATGAACTGCTACTTTACTTTCTTACATAAGGCTCTAGTGTACAGAGTCCAACCACAAATAATCACAATTAGCTTATGTGGGTGTCAAAAACCTGCCGTTCCTAGAATTCAGACTCAGTAGTCTACCAGGATTGTGTTTTCAAAAGGACTTCTGGAATGAAACCTAACATTTAAGAAATGCTTACCATTATATAAAATATTTCCTCTTGTACATATATTGTCATTGTTAGAATACTGCTAGAGCTCCAGCAAACAAAATCCCTTCAATTATGTTTTTCGCCAGGAATTTTTCCATACTATATAAGCAATTGTGGTATTTATCAATCAGATGATGTAAACAGGTTCTTGGTAAAGACTTCCCTTGGAAAACATCCATTTACTCATGAGACCCATGAGAAAGTAAGATCTATATATACGAAATTCATTTTGTTTGAGGAAAACACCAGTTAGAAAAAAACAAAACAAACAAAACCCTGCCTAAATGCACAAGTGTTCTTTTTAAAATTTCCTGATCACCTTTATTCATCATAAATCTACAAGATGAAAGTATCAGACCTCATAAACAAGCTAGCTAGCCATTTTAAAATCATTGTTTATTTTTGTAACTTTATATTATTTTGCTAGAATTGCCAGCTCCCTGATTAGAAAGTGTCCTCTAGCAGAGCACTCTGTCTCTTGAAGTGTTATAAACATACTTCTTCCTTAGTATGTATTTTGCATATAACAAATATTATCAAGTCATGATCATTTGAACTAAGCTACAAAGATTTATGATTCTGTGATATAACTCATCATCTGTCAGGATGAAGGATAAGACATAATACTACCGAGCTGAATGAATTTCTTTTTGAATAAGGAAATTGTTATATATAACTCTTAGAATAATCTTGGCACAGTAGACACCATTTAAAAAAAAATCTTCAGTCATAAAACCTCCTCGCCTGTGCCCCCCCCTTGGATATTATACCTGAATTCTCCAGTGTGATGTAGTGGATTTTAAAAAACAATTAAAAATATATACTTCAGGATTTTTAGGTGCTACAATTGTAAAAGCTATTACTATTTTTATGTGGAGTATCACTACATATTTTATGATGCTCATTATTTTCAGTAATGCTAAATGAACTGAATTTATGCACATAAATTAGTACTTCTAAATTTTCATTTTTATTACATGTATACATCACACAGTTGTATAGATTAATGAAAGATTTCCTTTTTATGTTCAAGAGAGAGGAAGAAATGAAGGCTGGTAAAAATGAATATCAATAAGAAATTGTAGAAAATCGATAGAGGAAATTAAAGGATAAAAAGAAAGGTCTATAGCTGGCAGTAAGGAAAATAAGACTACTTTGAGGTCTGTTTAAAATAAAAGGATTCCTATCACTGCGATTTCATGAATTCATTGTCAGTGAAAAGAAAAATCATTTAAGGCCCAAATCTTCAATAACCACTTCAACTCAGCGCTAAAGGAAAAAACAAAATGACAAAAACATTGCCTGTTTCCCATTTCAAAACTTATTAGTAAACAGGTTAGTAGATAGGTAAAAAGCTGTTGGGCTCAGAGGGTAGGGGAATGTGGAAGCCCACATGGAGGCCAGTACCGAGTGGAGTATCACAGGGGCCCAGCTTGGGACCTGGCATGTTTAATATCTTTCCTAACGAGCTGGAGGAGGAGGTGGAGCGCATTCTCTTAAGTTTGTAGGTGACACCAAACTGGGGATACAAATTGGTGTGCTTGAAGGCAGGGCTGCCGTTCAGATGGACCTAGTCCGGCTGGAGGAGTGGACCAGCAGGATTCTGATGAAATTCAGCACGGACAAATGCAGAGTCCTGCTGCTGGGAAGGAAGAACCTGATACCACACCATATGATCCACCTGCAAATCTGAACGCAGAACGCCCTGGTCTGGGCAAAAACGCCCATTCTACTATCCAGAGTGACTTCAAGCAACAAGAAAATCTCAATCTTTTTGTAATTTACATTAAACTGTGAAAACCAGCAGCAGGATAGACTCTGCAACATGAAGAATTTCGCTCTGCAGAGAGATCAGCTGGTGCCCGCCTTTCCCTGGGTTGATCTGCATGCTGCAGCCCTCCCTCTGCAGTCCCATCGCTGACTTCACCTGCTCTCCCCAGGGCTCAGCTGCCTGTGCACCAGGAAGCCAAGGGCCAGCTCAGGTATGGCACAGCTCTGTAACCTGCACACATGCTGCTGAGAAAGCACAGATAGAAGGTCTGTGAAGAGAGGAAAAGGGAAAAGTCCCACCCAAGTGTAGGATTATTGAGGCAGGATTACTAGTAGCTCAAAGATGCAAGAGAAAAAACACCAGCATGGAAAGGTTTAAAATCCTAAAGGTGGGGGGAAAAAGGCCAAAAAAATAAAAAAATAAAAGCAAGGAGGCTAGTCATTCTGGTCTGGTTAGTTGGGGACTAGCTGTGAAGCACTGGGTCAGGTTGTCTCCGTCCTCAGTGTCGATGGAGCTGGTGGCAGATGGCAACTCACAGCATGGAGGATCCATCATAGGGACCTGCAGTGGCCAACGCTTCCTCCTGACTGGGGCCGGCCTCCCAGCAAAGGCTCACCAGAGGGGGTGAGGACACCAACACCTAGCCCAACACCTTGTTAAATACCAACTCTCTCTTTTACATTTTTGCTTTACATTTTAAAGTTGTGTATATCCTGACCACAGAGTGTCTTTGCACCTGGCTAAAGACACCTGAGCAAACCAACCCAAAGAGGAGCCAGAACAACGCTGCTGAACCCGAATAACCCCTCGGGCTGGCAGCAAGCGCTTCCACGTCTCACAGATGCCCTGATATTTGCCTGGACTCTGCTTACTAGTCTGTTAGCAAGTCATGTTCTCCCCCTGGTGACAGGTAGAGGTCCTGAGCTGAACAGGACCTCTGTTTGGATTAGGAAGTATAAATATATACATAAGCCCTTACGGTAGAAGGCTCTTTCATCTAACAAGGAAATGGCAAGGTATGGCCAAAGCTGTAACTGGACAACTTACAATTAAAAATAAGGGAAACATTGGAACACTTCACAAAAGTTTCCCATGGATCCTCTATGCCAGAACTGATTTCAGACTATGATTGGTTGGTTTTAAGAAAGAAGAGCCCAACTTCAAGTAACGATCAATTCAGGGAAGTCTTACAGGCTTTCTTAAACAGGTCTATCGGTTTTGATCTTAATGTTCCTTCCTTCCTTTTTTTTTTTTAACCTTTATTAATCTATGAATTGCTGTCTCCTGATGAAATTCAGCTCCATGCCTCCACCCAGTGGCCTTTCCTTAGCAAAGAATAAAAAGAGCCTCTGAAAAGTGCTTGCACGGGTGCAGTAAGAGTGGAAGCATGGCTGCAGCAACTTATTTCTTTCCATATTTTCCGTGGAGTGGCTCAGCTGAAAAGTAGATATGTGCTTGATCTTACCCTCTGATGGATGCTAAGTTACCACAAATGTGAGATCTGCTTAAAAATTATCTTTATAATATATTTGCTGTTGCTGTAGAAACAGTCATTGGGAAACATCCAAATCCAGTTGGCACCAGGGAGAAATTAAATTTCAGTTTTCTTTTTTATCTAAAAGTTGAAATTAGTTTCAAGGTTTTAGATGAATATAAAACAGATTATAACACTATTTTTTGGTAAGAAACAACCTTTTGATTTGCAATGCATATTTTCCACACTCATACTAAGATTTGGCTCCTGAATATTAGAAACACAATGAAGTACCAAAGAGCAAAACAATAGCATAATCAGTCTGTCCACCACTTTAGCAGGTGAAAAAATATAAAGACAACCTCAGAAAAATCTTTTGACTATATTTTGTAGAGTTCAGTACATATCACCTCCCAGCTTTGGCAAAATTGTGGTTTGACTTTTCTTTAAACAATATTTTATATTAAAATCTTTTTTTGAAAACTAAGATTTTGATTCATACAAATGTTAATGCTTTTTAAAGTGACTAAGTGAATTGCTGCTGCTGCTGGAAAATGTTGAAGATTGACATTTTTACACAAAGAGTTGTAGACTTAAAAAAAAAGAAAGAAAAATATTTTCTACTAATTTTTTTGCCAGTTAAGGTTATTTAGCTACCTGCAGTGGCAACCCTCTTTTAAATGGAAAGAAATGTCCGGGTTATACATACTAAAACACATGTGATAAAAGAAGTTCTACAAATGTGAACTTCTTAGTTAAATTATAAACTGTCATTTTTTTAAAACAATAGATTCAAGACTAAAGCTGTAGCTAGAGAACATAGCAGAGGCAGAAAGCAACTATAAAATCCTTAAAGCATTGCCATGCATTTTGACTACTGATGCTGGTGAGCAAACAGGGACCTATCTTGGGAGAGATATTTATCTTAATGATATGAAATCAAATTTTTAAGAGGTATACACATTTAGCTTGTGCTCTAGAGCTCTTAAGCAACAAATAAAATCTATTGGTTTTCCAACAAAAGCCATTAGGTTAGTCAGAGCTTGAGTTATTTAATTTAATGTGAAAGAACTTGCTCTGCCCTTACTACCAAGCAGTAATATTTTAGAAGATTTACATATATGCATTGATTTAGTAAAGCAGTGTTTCATGAACCTGTATTCTGAAAATTATTTACATCAGGAAACACACATAGTTGCCAAGAGTTCTCCCATTATTCAGTTATCTAAACTGTAAAGCTACAGTTTAGATTATAGGTAACTTAAGCTATGCATACATTTTAAATGATTATTTCAAAGGTGTTTGTTGATGCATTTGTCTGCTCCCCTGAATAAGAACTACATACCTGATGCAGAAGTGGTGTATTCCATACACTTACCTCTTGCAGATGACTCTGCACTAATTAATCTGGCATATTAATGCACATTTTAAAATTGCCAAAGAACTCTTCAGACTGCCTCTCTGAAAAAGTCCATAAAATGTTAAACTTGAGTTTTCATTTATGAAGTACTGCTATATTCTTTACCTAGGGATCTTCTCAGATAACTTTAGGTTTTTAGCTAACATTCATGGGTAATTGTAGAAAATTATGTAGCATGGAAGTAATAGCTTGCTAAAAGAACTGAAAGAAGGATGGATTCATAGCCAAACGTGGAAACATTTAACTTACCGGCCTATATTTGACACCAGACAAGAAAACTAGCTTACAAAAAACCAACGACAACAACGACAACAACAACAACAACAACAACAACAACAACAACAACAACAACAACACCCCACACTTTCAAAAATACATCAAGATTTGTTTTGGTAAGTGCACAAATGCTGCAGTTTTATACACACTCTCCCCCCCACACACACACCCACATATATAAAAATTGAATTCCTTTTGATAAGTAGTTTTTTCCACAAAACAGATTTTAGCCTTTTCTACTGGATCAAGTGTGTTTGCAGTTGTTCTGGGATGAGGGAGGAGACATTTTCATTCAAATAGAAGGTGACATGGATTATCTTTATTATTTTCATACTGTTCTGATCCTCCAAGCACTTAAGTGTGTGCTTCACCATACTTCATTTGACTTTAATGAGAATACTCATGGTAGCACAAATAAGGCTGTATGTAAATGTTTTCAGGACTGAAGTCTTACTTCCCAGGATTCCCTTTTGCTTTGAATCTTCAAGCAAAAAAGCAAGCAAGCAAGCAATCAACCAACCAACCACCCAAACACACAACAACAATAGCAAACCAGATGCTATAATAGAAATTTTTAGCAGAAGATGCACGAGGGGCAGGAGATACTGAGGCATACAATTTGTCAGACCTTCAAATGAAAACCTGGAATTTAAATTGCATTTTTTCATAATCCAGGTTGCATTGAACCTGAAAAACTAGCTAGATGGAAATTTAGACACTGCAGATATGCCTGAAAATGAGTATATTCCCTGCAGCAGAAATCTTCACAATTAATAATTATCAACAAAGTCCATGGACTGTTCAGCAAGAGGTAATACAGGTTTGAGGCAACAGTATCAGCAAATGTAAGCTCAGATCTAGGACTCATTGGGAAAATGAACTAGACTTTGGCACAAAGATATATTTTATACAGTGGTTACTCTCTAGAAATGAATTGATCAAGTGACATGAGTCGGTAAAAGCTTAAGAAGTCACCAAACCCAACCATAAATTAAGTGGACAGACAGGAATAGCAAAGTAGTGTTTGTATTCAGCTCTCCAAGAAATCCATGCAAACAACCATAAAAATACTGGATTTGGACTCCTAGAACCTGAAATCCTCCCTAGGAATATTAGCAGATAAGCTACAGTCCAGTCTGTAGTACAAGTTTGACACATCTCTCTTTCCTACCTGGCCTTTGTCAATATTCCAACCAAACCTTGCTTATTTTCCTCAAAGTTCTATTTTATAATATTGTTTCATAAAAAACATAGAACATTTTGAAACGCAATATTTTGAAACTTTATTGGCTGCATATTGAAAAAACAGAGCTGAAGAATCCCTAGCTCTAATTTCTCCCAAATTTAGAGGTTCAAAATCTGAACATAGGTCAAAGTTTAACATTGATTGCAATGGATGTTTGGGCAAACTTGAAGATTCAGATACTAGAAAAAGAAAACGAAATATAAAAAAAATTCCACTCTTTCCTTTTCTGCTGCCCTCTTCCTAACTACCATTTATTTTATCTTCTGTAGCTACCAATTTTTTAATTGTTATTTGGTGGAATGTGACAAAATCAAATAATATACATAAGTGTGTGTGTGTGTGTGTATATATATATATATAATTATGTATATATGTATATATACATATGGGGCATCATCTAATAATTCTGAGTCTGAGATTTGAATGCCATAATATTGTTGAGCTGTTTCCACAATTGCTATGAATGAGGAAAAGCCAACACTCAGTTGCTGGGATTTTGATAACTTGCAAGAATAAAATTGCCTTAGAGTTGAAACCTCAGCGTAGGGAGTTTCAACTCCTGAGGAAAATATTTGCAGAAATAGTAAAAGTGAATGAAAACCAGGGGTTTTGTGTAGACCAGCCCTCTCTACATGTGTTTGTGGTAATGACCTTTCATTTGACAGTTCCACAGCAGGGTCGTCCATGTCTGGCTGCTTCTTTCAAAGGGATCAATAAAAACATTTTGGTTGACTTGAAGCGATGCCCTATGAAAATGTTGTATATAGGGAGGGAAACGTGTATTATTTTGGGACTGCCTGGCTGATATTTCAAAGGGAGTGAAAAAAACTCTTAATACCTCAGGCACGAATAGGCAGTTTAGGGGAACACTTCCGTCCCAATCCAAAAAGAGGAACAAAATCTCTTCCTTCACACTGGTCAGAGAAGTGGAAAATGCACTTCTGATCTCCCGCCACTTTTATTGTCCTTAGCTCGTATGTCTAATAGCAAAAGTAATCCATGAAAAATCTCTTCTTTCACATTCAATAGCCCTGTTGCTACCTGCAAAGAACTATTTACTATTTATTAAATAAATAAAAGGCAATGAAATTAAAAGACAGTGAAAAGCTTTTCAGTCTCTAATTAATTTGCAACTGTTACTGATGCAAAACGCTGTAGTCTTCAGCACAGAATTCGATTTTTGTGGAGCAGGAATAATATCACAAATGTATTAGAGAGTGATTCATAGACTGCAAACCTGGAAGTCCTACAACAATCATTTACTCTGACACTTTGTATAGCACAGGCCAAAGACTCTCAGTCATTTTGGTATCAAGTTCATAATTTTTAGGAGACTAAAACTTTTTAAGAAAGATCTAATCCAAATTGACTGATGTTTCTAGCTGTTTCTACAGATATTTACAGCTGCCTATGGTCCAGGGTATCTTAATTTTACCCTTGCTAAAAGATATTCCAAGAAAGTAATAATTTCTGACAGTCTTACCTGCTCATTGCAGTTTCCGGTTAAGCTTACTTCTGATTTTTTTTTGTTTGTTTGTTTTTTGTTTTCAGTGTCAATTTTTTCCTTAAATGGCTATTCTAACTTCACTATAACCATATTTTTGTTTTGTGAATCCAGCTCCAAAACCAAGGAAGGCAATGACCTAGAGGAGTTTACAAACACAGCCCCAGAAACTTCAGAAAGTTAAAACTTAAAAAAAATTAAGGATGCTACTGTGAAAATTGTGCCTATATATAATTTTTGAAAAACACCTCTACCTTTCAGAACCCAGGAAGTTGGTAACAACCTTTTTGTTTTCATCATGTACAGAGTATTAAATGTAGATCTACCTTCAACTCAAACAACCTTAGGATTTCATTAGGTGTGAAGGTTGAAGGGACACGCAATGTTCAGAATTTATTTCAAATTTACAACTTCTGTGAAAAATTCCTCCTGCTTTCTATTTACTACCAATACTTGCCCAGCATTCCCTCAGGAAATGTACTTAATTCTAACAGCTACTGACAACACACTCAAAAATTTGGTGTTTTAGAAAGCTTCCAACATAGTATCCTTGGTAATGCTCGTAATGTCGAGTCTGACTGTGCCTGCTGGACACCACCACAGAACTGCCCGTCTGCTTTTATGGTGCAGTCAGGGTCTTATTCTGTATGGTACAGAGATGCAAAAATGAGGAGGTGGGAGGGAAGAGCTCTCCTTCCTCCTGCTACGCAGCTGAAAATTGGACAACTTTCTGAATTATGGAGTTAAGTAAGATATGCAGAAGGTTGATCTTTCTATGTATGTTGTCACTGTTGTTTCCTCACTGTGCACTCCCAAAGAAAATATTTCTTAAATTCAAAAAGGTTGCTATTTTGGGCATGATTTATTGCTCTTAGTGCAGGGACAATTTATCAGTGTATCTCCACACAACATCTCTGTGCATTAAAGAACAGATTGCCTTCAGAGAACACCACTGTAAAAAGGGATCAAGGAGCAACAGCTCATACACTTTCAGGTCCAGAGAATGAATTACCACAACCTGGTATATATAACTGATTTAAAAATAACACTGACAACAGAAATCTCTACCACCTGGAAAACAAGAAATAGTTTTAAAATAAAAAATGACCATCAGCAGGTGTTGCTGCAAGTTTGGCTCTTCCTGAAAATCTGACCAGTGCTTACAGATACCTATATATGGATATGGATGTATAATTTATTAACTCCTTTCCTTTGCTTTAATCTTGAGCACAGTGCATATGAAATATTGTTTTGTGTTTTCAGATCTCCAGTGCAATTCAACATGTTGACACCTATATGACAATTATTAAAATCATAGTTTGAATAAATTGATATTAGAATGTATATTGGTTTATCAGCCAGTAAATGTATTTTTGATGCATAGCAGAGAATTTTAAAATAAAATGTTGTCAACCTTATTAAATTCAAGTACTACTTTCCCCCTAAGGTACCAGTTTTATTTATATTATATATCATAAAAATTAATAAATACAAAAAATGAAATAAAAAGGAAAAAATAACAGTAGAAATTGTGATACAACATGAATTTATGCTTTTCAAACCTATATTTTTTTAAAAGAACCATTAATGAGAGACAAAAACAGCATAAAAAAAGCTTCTATTGAATTGCCCTTGAAGAATGTAATGTATGTGCTGTACTCAAAATTATATTAAAACATATTTCTCTGAGATGAAAAAAAAGCACATTAATGATTGTAGTAGAATATAAAATACAACATACTACAGCTTTCCATCTGAGAGCAGCAGCCCTATCTGCAGCAGATATTTGCTCCATGATCCTCATCATCTAAGTGCAGAAAATTGCAATTTTCTAGCTATCATTAGAAAATGAGATGCAAACTGAAAAAGGACACTGAAGCCAAAGGAAGTACAATTCTGAATAATAAACCTGGCTTTCATTTATTAACAGATAGGGCTATGTAATATTTGGTGTCTGGGGGCATTTTCTATCCAGTTATGTTGTCTGATGAAGTCTGAAGATCTAACAGTTTCACATAACTTTTGAATACCTGCAGTGCAGGCGCAGACGTGAGTGCTGTACTGACAAACGTCAGGGATGCTGAGCAGATCAATTTCCTGCCGTATGTGTAAAAAAACAGTAAAATTTCTTGAAGCTTCAGCTGTTGTATATATGTGCAAATCAGCTGTAAATCTTACCTGCTATAAATCTGACAAGTCCGGGCCAAATCCGCATGTGCACTGAATGCAGAGCTTTTACCTGCACAGTAAATCTGAAATGCTGACACCTGATGAATTTCCTGCCCATGAGACAGCCATCCGTGGAGTGCATGTTTTTATTCCTCTCTGAAAAATCCTGAACAAGAAAACAGCGGCTCCAGTATAAGGGAGCAAAAGAAAAACAGGTGTAGGTAGCTAGTGCAAATGATAGCAGCCTGGAGACTATTTTAATTACAAAATAAAATGGGTGTATAGAATTCTTGGTGAAGGAACATTTAACAGTGCCAACCTGGCTAGTCTGGTGTGTGTTTCTACATACAAACCCAGAACTGGTCCTTGAAACTAAAAAGAAACAAAAAAATCCATCATAAATATTCAATTTAGGATTCTACTCTGCAAAAAAAGTGTATTTATTCATTTCACTGTATATTTGATCTGACAACTGGAAGGTAAAGGAAGTTAATCATAAATATTAGTAACTGAATGACAAAACTTGAAGGCTTTAATACAGTCCAGCATTATTCTATTACTGTACCCATTTAATCACATGGGTGGCCTTAAGGTACTCCAAGCCTAAGTGCAGCTGGATAGCCTGCTGATCTAAAACAAACTGCATATTACAGTACAGTTTTAATCCTTTTAATGTTAAAGAGGAGGAGAATGATTTCCTGTTTCATATCAGAGTTTGTCTTCAGCTTTTAGATGAGGATGACACGTCAGCAATTATAGGACACATCCATCTGCTGTCGGCACTTAAGTTAAGTCCTGCTATTTTATTATACTACATAAGGAACTAAATCATCATCATCATCATCATCAACCTTGCAGCAAATCATTACTGCTTAACTAAAAAAAAGTCTGAGGTCAAACTGAGAGAGCATAACTAGTATTAATAAAACTAACAGAGAAAACTGCCTGTTCAAAGGAAGCTGAGGAACACAATACACTGTCCTATCGTGGCCAGGCGTGCTTAATACATTCAGGACTGTTTCACTATTCTGTTGTTCAGTAATCATTCTTTATTCTGTGTCTAGATTTCAACAGATCTGCACTGCAAATCATCAGCTTCTAATTAAATATTGTTCCTAAATGCCCCTTGCAAAAGCTTCTTGACAACACAGGATGGGATTCACCTCACCTAGCTCTAGAAGTCTGAATGCTGGAACTAGTCACCATCGGCTCCCTATGGATAGATGTGTGTGTGTAGGAGCAATACGTGTGATTTCTCTTCACATGTGATTATTTGCCCCTTGGTGGTATTGTCATTGACTACAGAAAACCTTATGAACATTAGAATTAGAACGTTACATTTGCATTCTTAAAACAGTTTCTCAAAAAACATTTCAGGGATTCCCTGATTCTTGTTTCTACTTCTACAACTTCTACTTGTTCCTATTTTCATGTCTCAGAACATCTTTCAGTACAGGTCACCAGTGGGGTCATCAGATGTAAACCTGTGACCTCTAAAACACACATCAATAACACTTAACACTCCTGTAGCTCCTTGGCATTTTTTAAAGTAATAAGCACAGAGACAATGACAAAGTACATCAATACCATATGGCAAACTCAAGCCCATACTGCACCATACTCTCATTTTTGAGAGCTCCCAGGGAGTTAATTCTTCAAGACACAGAGACCACATCACAGCCAGCCTCCTGGAAACACCTTTAGATGCTATATTTCTGAACACTTGTGCTATTCATGGGTTCTACAGAGAATCAACACCCACAGTTCCTGAATGCAGATACCTGTGTTTATTTCCCTAATGCTTTTATTTGTTCAGTGCTTCCCAAATTATTAGTGACAGCTACTTGAAAGTGAAATCCTCTGGGTAACTACAGAACCACTGCTCTTATCATCTTTATCATCATCTTTAGCCTTTTGTCTGAAGTCACTTTTGAGTCACCAGATGATTCCCTTTCTGTGCAGTTCTGACTTTACTTTCCAGCTAAAACCACAAGCTGTATGATTTTATGACACAGGTCACGTTTATCACTAAAAATTTTTATCTACTGAACTGTACTCAGGATGAAAAGTTTTAGTCACTATGATCACATTAAATATGAGAACGGGACCTAAACAGAAAGGTTAGGCTTCAACTATTAATCTCCGGAAGTCTCCCAGAATTGATAAAAACAACCATCATGCTAATACAGTATGTAAAAGAACCAGTTATCAGTAGCCTGCTGCTACTTTTGGCTGCTGGTTTCCAGTAATCCAGATGAAAACAAGCTAAATCAGCCCCACAGCCCACATGGGACACCCAGCACCTTTTGGGCTGGGGGGTGTGGGGGGGTGCCACTGCCTAGGGGTGCGGGACACATTGCAGGATGCTGGGGAAGAGCATTTTGGGACTGTGCAAGATTTATGGATGAGGGGAGCTTAGGGAAGGAACCAAAGGCGGAGAAAGGAAGGGATTGAGGTTTGGGGAGGAACAAATGTGAGAAACTAGAGGGATACGGTGATAAAAAGGGGCTGGCCATGTGTAAATGAGGCTGGTCAGTAGGCTTTTCCAGCCATGCCCTGTGCCTAATCAGCATGGTCTGTCTTATCTTGTTTTTAAATTCCTTTTTAAGTATTTTCTTGGGTGAGCAACTCCCTCTCCCATGCACATGTGGAGGTCTGAGTGCCAGCAGCTGGCTGGGATCATGGGCAAGAGGACCCACATGCCTGTGGCTCCACAGCTGGAGCGAGCGAGGGTCTGCGAGGGAGGCTGCGATCGCTAGCGGACATTAAGGCAGTTGTGCCAGCAAGTTGATGAGGTGACCTGGGAGCCAGGGGTGCGCGTGGGTCTCCAAGGGCGAGACCACAGGGGAGTTGCCCACTAGAGGGACCAGGGAGTCCCAGCCGACTGCTGGAGAGACCATAGGGTCTGGGGGGCCAGCTGAGACACATCTGTGTGCATATCCCTAGGGACTGAGACACCTGGAAGAGCGGGGATGCAGGACCAGCTACTGGATGGACTCAAAGTCCAAGGCCAGCTGCTGGAGGGGTTCATCCACAGTGTGTGTGGGGGGGGGGGGGGGGGAGGGGGGCAGTTTGTATCAGCCACCGGAGTGGGGCCTGGGGATCTTGGGGGCTTGTACATCCAGGAGCCAGCAACGGGGGAGACTGGAGATCCAGGGAGAGCTACTGGGTTGACTGAGTGTCTGAGTCGAACTGCTGGAGGGACCCACACTGTACATCTGTGTCCTACTAATGGACCTTCCCCCAATCAGCCAGAGGGGAATAGGATGAGATCAATTGGCACCGTTTGCATTTGTGAGTGCTGTGTATGTCTGTCTGTGCTGATCTGTGTGGCTGTGTGGCCAGCCATGTATGTATATATTGGGTATACATGTGTTTGTGTGGTGCCTCCTGGGAAAACATGCTCAGCCTCACTCCTGGTTGGACCTGGGGCCATGGAGCTGCAGCAGCCTTGCCCCATCAGGCCACCAGCCTGGATTTGGGCCTCTGTCCCTTGACGGGTTTACCTCCAAAACCCAAGAGCCGGTTACAAGATTACAATCAGTCTTTGAACTATGTTCTTTATCTAATTCTTAGTGCATGCATAATTTTTCAGACTATAAAGATAGAAAATCTGAAGTCTACATTGTCCCATATTTCGAAAGCCTATCTTTATATACCTTAATAAAGGAAAGTTTGTCTTTTGTTTTTCCTATTAATAGCAAGAAGAAAAAAAACACCCTACTTCAGAGATGCGTACAAAGTGAGAAAGTCATAGTACTTTCAAAATCAGCTTAATGAGATGATTCATTTAAGTTACTATTATGATTTCCCAAGCAGCTACTTCTAAAAGGAGCAAATGAAGCTTTACATTCTGTTCCTCAGAACCCAAGAGAAAATACACGTATTGTACATGATGGTTTCTTTGCTCTTTTTCTCTGCTTCACAGCTTCACCAGGTGGTAATGAAAGGAGAAGAGATGTCTAAAGTTGCTTGCATTCAATGAATACCCACATTTAAAGAATAAAGTTTCAAACAGAGAGAGAACTTGATAGTGTGACCAGAAAAGAGTTGTGATGGGACTTGCACTCCTCTTTTTCACATTTCAAGGTCCTCACTACACATGCACAGCAAAATTTAACAGAAAACAGTTTAAGTAGTGGCCATTTCTTGATACTTAGGTGGACCACACTTAAATTTTCAAATAGAAATAGCTCGTGCCTACTATGAGGCTTTAAGTATCCTATTGAACTAACTTCTTATATGTCCCAGGTAAAAGGGACACAACTGAAAGCAGCAGCTTTTACAGGCATCCTCTGTAAGGTCATATATTTGCCATTGGACTATTTTTCTAATGATCACCAGGTCAAAAACAAAACAAAACACCTTTATCTTCTTCTCTCAAAACATTCCTTCCCTCCCCTCTCCTTTCAATCCTTTCCTCCATAAAGAGATGAGTAGGTCAGCTGTTACAGTGCTACTCTGTAAAAGTTTCAAGTCCCTACTCTGCCTTTATGACCGTGGGTCACTGTTATTACCGCTTTATCTCTATCTTCCAGTGCTACCAAATTTAAGGAGTTTGACAGTACAGTACTGCAGGTTAAAGTAGCAGCTGAGGCACTGAACTGCACTTAACTTCTGATTATTACTGTCCTGGGCTGCCACTTCATGGTAATCAGGACAGTACAGTGTGTGGGAATATGTAATTTTAACTTTTTTTTTTCCCTCTCCTTTTCAGGACTGCTATATCAAGAACTAGCTTCTGATGGAAAAAACAGTCTCACATACAGGCCTGTGAGGAGCAGGGCTTAATAATAGCCCTTCTCTCTCCCAGAGAAATAAAGCTATGGTAGCGAGGAAGTGATTGGGATACGATAGAAACTCCCTTTCTTCCCCTTGCTTGAAATCAGCAATGATGAGGCTATAGTCAGACTCCACATTGGTTTTTGATTAAGTCCTTTACCTGATCAGGTTACCTCAAGCACCAGAGGATGAGGAAAGGGCGGCATTTTCAGGTGCCACTTCAGGAAAATCAGATAAAGTTGGTCTGTTTCATATTAACTATCAACAAGAACAAGGAATAAAAAGACTGAATAAAAGGGCAACAATTAAAGTTAGAACTAGGTAAGACTAAATTTTAAATGACCACCACCACAAGATACCACATATCCTGACTTTTAACATTCTAAAACAAAGAGACAGAATAACACAAGTCAATGTGATTTCTCTTCTTGAAAAGAGAACAGAATTCCTATTCTTTTCTACCAGTCAACCAAAACTTCTCATCGCTAAGGAGGAGTGATAGGAAACCATTAAATCACTTGAGTGAATTATGAATGCTAATTGGTTACATGATACATATATTTTGAGTTCATATGCAAAACAGCTTCTGCAGTAAAATTATGTTACAAGCCCTAAAAAAGGAAAATAATTAACTTACTGTATCCTATTACCTACCCAATTCTCCATCAGGAATCAAACACATGGAATGTTTTAACAGTAAAGTTTTCATTCAATTTAACACAAGAAAAGATTATTTGGATTTCAAATGCATCATAAGCTTTATCTCAAAAGCTTTACAGATAAACATCATGTCTAAACAGGCATTGGTATATAGATAGTATACCAGTATCTACAGTAATACCAGTAATTCAGAATGGACAATTACCAGTCTAAGACTTGGGGCTTTCTGAAATCTTTTCTGTATAAACAGACAGCTGACATCATGGCAGATGATGATATCTGCCCAATAATTCTAACTGAACTGATGGTAAATTGAGAGAACTTTCCAAGGTGACAACTCCAAATATTTGTGTTAAGTACTTTCTTACCCTATATATGATCTTTTAACACCCTTTAGCTAATGGATGCATGCAAGCATAAAATGATGGAACTTCAACCAGAAATTCACATGGATGATGTTTCTTTTGCCTTTCCCACAAGTTACACTAACCTTAACATTTTAAGTCTTGTGCACTACTGATGAAAAAAATAATAGTTACAAATAGTTGTAGTCTGCATTTTTTAATAAAAAGCTAATAGGCTAGAACAAGAAGAAGCATAACAGACTGTACACTCCAGAACTTACCTTTGCCAGTAGAAGACATACCACTTTTTTTTAAACCAGATAAAAGTGTCCCAACAAAATTCACACCACTTTCTGAACACTTTGCAAATTTCTGCTCTTCAAAGTTTCAGCTCAGAACTAATCAAAATTGCCAATTACAACAATTATCAGAGAAACATAGAAGAAAAACTACAACAGTATATAAGCATGTCATGTGCAGCATGAATAATTAAAGGATTAATCAAATTTACACACCCTTTACTTTCTCTCAGAATCATGTATATGCCCATTTCAAGAAAAGCTTCCACTTTTTTTGTTGATACTCTCCTAAATGAGATAACAGCAAGGATGCAAAGCCTAGAAATCAAAAGTACAAAGAGATGAGCTGGAAAAAGCCTCAGGATACTGACACAAAAAACATTCTAGCCAACCCAAACAAATGTTCCAACTGTATTAGGCGCTACTGGTTTGGAATCTGGGATAGTACATGGCTAACAGAATTTAAGTTTGGAAATGTAGACCACTTATTTTCAAGGCACAAGACTTCACTTAATCTCAGCACAGAATAAACATTTTCAGGGTGAATATCCTCCCATACAGGACTGATGAGATAGATCAAATCAATGACAAAAGTCATATAGAAGCATAAAGACATTATTTAATAAAAGTCACTTAATAAAATATCCACATGTAACTCAAAACATGTAATTAGCTGATTGTTAACTGAAAATATAAGACACGTGCAGAGATTTATGTATTTTTTTGTATTTTCTGAAGAAGAAATTCCATCTGCAAGTTTAGATTTGGCTGTCCTTTTTTGGTCTTCTTACTCAATATTTTATAAGCTTCCAGTTTCTTTTGCTTGTACAACCGTTGAGCTTCTTCTCTTTGTTGTTTTCTTTTTTCAGCTTCCTGAAATAAAAGAGATGATTATGTCAAAATAATTAAAAATCTACACCTGATAAGTTGCTATATAATCAATATAATTTTTTTTGTGAAAATATTGGCAACTAGGTATTGTACTAACACTAGGAACACCATCACTCTTAAAAGCTTAATTCTGACCCTCTTCCAGGATACACTGCAAACAAAACACACATTATTTTACCCAGTGCTTCAAGAGAAAAGCCATGTTTTCTTCAGCAAACATGCTACCACAAAGTTTGTCACTGAAGAAGGCATGACTTTTCCCGCAAAATGAGCACCCTTTATTTTTTTTTCCTTAAATGAAAGGGTACCAAAAATTTTCCACCTTCTACTCTTGAGTGCAAGACAGAAAGAACGAACATGATTCAGCTGCCCCCATGTAAATGTCTTGCAATTCGAGACGTGCTAGGAGACTGGAGAAACCTGCATGGGACTGGCAGATGAACGTGGGACATATCTGGAGTAACAGCTGGAGGTAGGCCAGGTTTGTGATGCTTGGACATCACAAGCAACATTATGTACGGACAACTTAAAACCAGACTGATTGTGACCTGTTCTCTTCAAAGCAACACACATTGCTGTCTTTAACATGATTAAAAAAAAAAAAAAAAACCTAACCAAATTTTCAATTGTAGAAACTTTACTTCTTGAGGACAGAGCACACATGCAACCAAAATATTACTGGAAGCACTCACACTCTATGGACAATCATCCTGATATTATGTTCAGTTTTATCAAGTAACTTACACCCCCATCACTAGTATTGTAATGTCTAATTTGGGCAAACATTCATGATGAGCAAGCCAACTAGCTTACTTCACTTATATCATGTCTTATCGAAATATGCAAGGTACTGCAAATGAGACTGAAAGGTTGCTTCAGTTCATTCTAATGATTTCTTCTCATAAAGCTTATTCTTTGAAACAGTGCCCTGCTGACCAAAAAGGCAGATGTTTTTGCAGAATGTCCAAAGAGATGGTAATTTATTAAGTATATTTTTGTTTTCTGTGGCATAGATAGCCTCTGTGATATATAAAAATTAGTAAGAATGCTCTGTAAGGTAGGACTATAAAATTAACTTGCCATAACTCAACCCCCCCCCCTTCCAAATACAAATACAAGAGGTTGCTTGGGAAAAACACAAACCTGCAAAGACTACATCTCTCTGTCCAGAATGCTTCACATATTTTACTGTAACAGTGATTAATACCATTCATTGTATTTTGTAAAAATCAGAATAGCAGTCCCTATCTAATAATTTTTACTGTTATTTGGTGTACTGCTGTAAACAATGCTCATTTAAGCTACCAACCAAATGCTTATTCAAAGCAACAACAGTCTTCTTACTTAGGTATTCGTCACCTTCTCTTGTATTTTTTCTCATCTCTACTGATTTTTTTTTTTTTTTTTTATATACTGTAGAGGCCAGAAATTTTTTATGCCTTTAAGCTTATTTCTTTTCCCCAAATAAGTAACAGTGAATGCAATGCTTGCCAATAAATGTGGGGGAAAGCATGCAATTATCATACTGATAGTCCATATAAATGATTATTGTTACTCCAGTACTTAGCCACTGCTTGTTTTTGTCAAAATACCTTGAATAAGGCAAACGCTTCCTCCCACCACTCCAAGCAATTCTTATGAGCTGCTTCAGAGAAAAGTCCTTGCAGTCTTTCTGGGTTTTTTTTTGTTTCTGCTTTCTCTAAATAAGCTGGTTACAGCATTTGTTTCCTTTAGCATTACCTATATCTAATGTTTGAAACCTAAACTCACAGCTGAATACAACATATGTAACCTCCCCCAGAACCAAAATCACAAATTTAGCTTACATAAACCTACCCTTGACTTCAATACCACTAAACTAAAGAAATTATAAAATTTATCATACCATATGTATTAATGTAGTGTTTATGCATTAACTACTGGAATTTAGTTTGATAGCAGAAAGTTACACAACTTTTACAGTGTTCCAATGTGTGCCATTCCATAGTCCAACCAACAACGAACTGAGAGAGAAAAGGTCTAATTAAATAAGGATGTCTCAAGTAAGTCACTCAACTGAGTTATTCAACAATGACAATATTAAGGATACACACTGTAAGCATAAGTTCCATTAAATTAGTATGAGGAAAAAATTACTAGCAATTTTGAAGATATTGGTCTTGGATACCATTACATTTAATAGTTTCACTGTTGACCAAAGCGTGTAAAATAAAAACGGTGTTATAACAGTAAGAAATGGAAAGGTTATTTCATTTTTTAATCACTAGATGATGGTATTGTTATTATTTCCTCTTCCACAATATTTAAGACATCTACTATAATCCACTGGGATGTGCACATCAAGGTCTAAGTACTTCTCAATGAAGCAACTGATGTAATAAAATCCCACTAACAGCAACTACAAAGCCAAATAAATAGTACTGTGAGAACCAAGAGAATAACTTTGAACACTTGCATGTCTGAATATTATTGTCAATTTGAAAGAGAATGAAAGAATACCAATACCCATGTTCCCCTCACAAGGTCCCTTTTCTGTCCAAATGGATGGATAAAATGGTATTATCCTAGCCTTTGCCTACAGTCAAGAAAGATCGCTGTCTAAGATTTACCTCTTTCTTCCTGGCACGTTCAGCCTTTATTTTCTCATACTCTTCTTTTGTCTTCTGATTGGACATTTTCTTCTTAAACTTCCTTTCAGTCGTAACTGGCCTATAATTAAAAAGTATACATGCTTTGCATACAGACTATCACTAAGCACACTTAATCATGTATCCCTTTGCCATTGCATGTTCAGAGTACAGTCTTTACAGTCTTTTAAGATTTATAGACTATGTAAGTGAGAAGTAAGGCTCATCCTTCTATACTGGATGGATGCCTACCTGCCCTAATCTTATGAGATACTCATGCATAATGAGCATCTAGCACAAAAACATAGCAATTTTGAGTATACTGAAGACTGGACTGCACAGACTGTTAGAAACACATATACCTTAGCCACTGGACCTTCACATGGATGAAGTTTCGTAAACTTTAAAAAGTTTGCCAAAGAGGTTTTCTCCAGTCACACTGGCTCTTCAGAAATCAGAAAACTCCATGCACCAGCTTAGAGCTATATTCTCTTTCTAGTTCCAACACATGGATGCAATTGCAGAGATAGGAGGACAGTCAACTGTGAGCAGACTGTCTCCCAAAGAACTCACGCTGACATGTGAAGGCAAAAAAGTGGACTAATAATGCCTTTATGAAAGTCTCTTCTTGAAGGAGAGGGTATACTATTATCCTTAATGTTCAAAAATTAGCAATGGAAATTAGGTTCCGTCCCAATTTCAATAACAAGATCTGCTACAGGCATCTTTCACCAGAGAACAATTCAGGAAAAACAAGATGTTTGTCTGACATCCTCTGTCACCACTACTTTGAGTGGATTTTTCCGGTTACCTAGTTCTGATTTTATTTTTTATTTTTAGATTCACAGTAAAGGCATTGCATAAGCAGTGTGTTAGCAAAGACATTTCACACTTGAAAATATAAGCCTTGCTAGTTTTTTAAACAACTGCTGTCAAAACAAGTTCTGATTTCTCCATTATTCACACTTCAAAGTGAAAAACTAGCCATAATCATCTAGGAAATCTCAGACAGACAGTCAGAGAGGAAAGTGAAGACATTCACTCATGCTTTCATTTAGAAATACCACTCAATTCTGGAAGAAGAAGAAGAAGAAAAAAAAATCCTTGTCTTATTCTGACCTCCACCTTGTGGCAATACTGTGTAATAACACCTCATCCGTCCAAGTGAGAAACTATTTAAATGGTGACATATGCTAAAAATGGAATTAACCTAAGCGAAATTTTATTTTACATCCAAACAGAACAAGAAAGTCTACCTAAAGACTCTAGATATCACTGCACCTCACAGATTAGCAGTCACAATCAGGCAGAATTATTAATTTTGGTTTATAATCATAATCAATGACCCTAATTTAAGCAAACAAAAAACCTTTCCTTAAAGAGAAACACCAGTGCTATTTCAGACAACCTCACAAATTAACGGTCAGTTCTAGACAATAGTCTACCCTTCTCCCAGGGCAGGGCTTGGATTTGATTCCCTCTCCCCCCACTCTCAAGCATTTCTTCCAGCAAAGTTTAGAGGTAGGCACACCTTGAAATTCAAAGACTTAAGGCACTCCTTGTAGTAGGGACAACCAGACATTATCTCAATTGCCATATTCAAACACGGCTTCAAAACACTGCCATGACACTGAATGATTACTGGTTTCCAGGTTACTGACATACCTGACAAAGACTTCAGGGGGACGTACTGTCAAACAGGGGAAGAATCAGCTAAGCTGTCTGATGTTTTTAGGCCTCAAATAAAATATCTGACTTTTCCATTTAGTAAAATGTAAGTAGATTTTGAAACAAACCTCACTATAAACAAGTTTTTAAAAAGATAAAAAATAGAAACATCCATTTATTCATTCAAAACCAAGAATAAAGTGTTATTTATAAACAGCACTTTACTATTCTCTCTGCTAGCTGGATCATCCCCAGTAGCATTAAGCTCTTCTTGAAAAATCTTCATTTGCACACATACATATATTACCTCATAACAGGTAAAATCAGTGAACAGTGCTTTTCTCTGTGTGTTTAGAAGTTATTAATCTTTAACAGAAAATGATTTAAATGACAGCATTAAGAGAAAATTGTTTATTTTCCAAAAGAAGAAATCAACTTTTTTTTCCTTCTGCAAAATCATTTTCTTGCTAGCCTGTAAGTAAAAGCTAAAATAGAAATTCCTCCCGCATTCAACAAAAAGCAAATGGAGGTTAACTTAACTCTCGCCTCACTGTAATTTATATTATCTTAAAGTTATAGCATCAAGAATTTCAACTTAGGACTAATTATTTGGTTTTGCCACTCCTGACTAGTGAGGACAACCGTCGTAATTATGACTATTGATGCTCTGTACATACACACACACACGCACACACACACAAAATAAAATAGGAATAACAACTTCTGGCTGAGTCACTTTCTGTCTTTTGATTTATTCTGTACTAGTGACAAGAGTACTCCTTCAGACTATCCTTCCTCTGCTCTTTGGATTGTCTGCCTACCTATCCGTTTCCCCTCTTAGGAAAACTCTAATGAGTGTATTAAGCATCAATTTTATTCTGTCCCCAATTTTTTACTTCTGATTTGCACACAAAGAAATTCTTCACAGTAGAATTCCATGATATTAATGCTAGAAAAAAAGTGTCAGATTACAAGCAGTCAATCCTTATACTGTCACACGCTTTTCCACCAATTCACACAAAGTGTGATATGACTACTCATTAAAAAAGAAAATTCAAGAATGCTTTTCCTTCTTCCAAGAGAAAATGCTTAACTTGACTGGATTCAAATGCTGCTGGGTTCACATGTAAACTAGGAACCCTCTGTATCCTATATTATAAAATACCAAAAGTTCTCTCCCAAGTCTACTGAATTGATTCCCACATTTAGACTGGCAAAATATTATGACATCTGTATTATTTTGGATTAACAGTTTGATCAAGAACACCTCACTGCCTTAAGTAAAGCTTCTCCACACCCTCCTTTTCATTTGTTAAAAGTTTAAATTCCTCCAAAACCAGCCATATAACAAAAGGACAGCTGCAGACATTACTGCTCATCCTAGCAGAAAAAAGTGCAATACGAAGAAGACAACTTATCAGATCGGGAAAGGAAAGACAATGCAAAAATTCTTCCTAAAAAGTGGAATTAAATTAAAACAAACAGATCCAATTCAAAGGTAAACTTCACATTTATAGGACCAAAGAGCACATTACCAGCAGGTTTTTTTTTTTTTTTTTTTAAACATATTCATCTTCTATGTCAATACAGGAAAACTAAAACTAATCTTTGGTACACGTTGAGCTTGAATTATGTTAACAATACTGTTAGATTCAAGAAAATCTCAGTTTAAAAAGAGTCCAACTTCAAACAAACCAACCACTCTTAAGACAACTGCTATACAAACTCTAATAAGAGACTAGGCGTATTTGAAATTGTTTAGTTTGGCCTTATTTTTCTCTTAAGTTAAGAAACCAAACCTGTCAGAGGACATGTAGTAGCAAACTTCTCCGTAGACTCGAGAGAGCACTGCCTGAACTTAAATGGAGACTTTTATCTTTGTAAATTTAGTATTAAATGGTAAGAATTTGGCCAACAGTTACTGTTTTTACTGAACCCTATCCTTGAAGTCCAATGGTAAGGGCAATTTTCATATTATTTCTGTGGATTAACATCCTAACTATCATCAGTTTTGCCTTCTGGTTCTGATGCAAACAGAACAAAGCTACATCTTTATATATTCTAACAATTAAAAAAAACATTTAAGGCCTAGTAGCATTTTTTAGCAAAGCAAATCACTATATTCAGGTCCATGTAAAAGGCAAGATCTAAAATATTTAACAATGGAAAAAATTCTTTGTTTCTGGAGATTTATTTTAAAGACTTACTCTACCGCTTTATTAAGTTCTTCTTCTGACAAAATGGAGTCATTTGTAGCCTTGCGCTGTTTCTTAAGCTTCTCTTCTTCAGCTAGGTAGAGATGTTTCAAGTGCTCTGGATAAGTATCGGTAAACTGAATATCCCGTTGTGTCCCAACCTTTCTTTCCCTTGTTAACAGTTTTCTGTATTCTCTTTGGATCTTTTGTTTCCTCTGAAATGCAAATCCTTGTCCTGAAAACATTGGAAAAAGGGAGTTAAATACACAAGCACTAAAGTAGTACCAAACGCGTTAAGCCAGGACCTTTTCCCATCCATTTTCTTCCCAAAAGAGAGTAAGCAGCTACTTTTATTAACTTTAATAAGCACCAGTCAATAATTCAAGGAAGAACACTGGTATAAAACTGATCCCTATTGCAGCATTGTAGCCGGTGCAGATTTGCTGAAAATTATCACCTGAATTCTTAAGAGAACATACCATTGCGAACATACCAATTAATTTATACTGAATATTGTATACGTTTGCTAATGTTTCTTCAAGTCCCGTGAAAAGATGTATTAACATTCATGTTAATCTCCTGCTTTTGACAGCAACACATACAACATCAAAACAGATTCCGAAAGATAGCCTCAAGAAAACACTGATAGTACTGGCTGCTTAAGAAACCTACAGCTGCAACATCACAGGAAAAAGTGGCTCAACTATTAAATTATACTGTATTAACATGCCGTTGTATCTTCTCAGAAACATACTATTTTTATTCCTAGATATCTTCTTTCTATATCTGTCCAGGAAGAACCTTCCTACAATTTAAAAAGTATGCTACATCATGGAAGCATTTAGCTTTAAAGGAAACACAAGCTAATGGTGGTTTCAGGATCACGCACTATATAGCTACTTATTAGTAGTTCTATGAGTATATTTTGCATACTGAGCATTTTTTTCCCCTAACACTGAATAATTAAACTCTCTCTGGCATTGGTGTGACTATAGAAATTGTTGCCAAACACACTTTTAGTACATTTGCTCAAATCATGACCTCTATCATTTTTACCATATTTTCTCTTTAATTTAAGTATTTAATTCTTCCATATATCTTACATCTTATCCATGTTCGAAACTTTCCATTTTCTACTGTGTAATTCATAGACAGATCTTTTAGTAAAACTACCTCAAACACGTGAATCGAACAGCAAAAAACGGCTCCGCACCCCCACGCCCGGGGCTGGGGGGGGGGAGAGGGGGAGCTCCAGGCCCCCCGCCAGCCGGGCAGCCCCCGGCTCCCCTCCGCCACCGAGCCCTCCTCGCCCCCGCGCTCACCCTCCTGGAGGCTCCCCAAGGCGCCGCGGAGCGACACCGGCCTCCAGGGCCGCTTGCGGCGGGGGCCGCGGCCCGCGCTCCCCGCCGGCGGGCCCGGCCTGCCCTGCCGCGCCGCCGCCATCACCCGCCGCCGTCGCACACCGAAACGTCACCAAGCCGTGCCACGGCCCCGCCTCGACTCGACTCGGCGCTCAACTCGCCCGCCTCTCCCTGGCGCGGCGGCCGGCAGGCGTCATGAGCCGAGCGCCGCGCTGCCATGTCGCGGCCGCGCGGGGCCCCGCCGCCGCAGGTGGCGCCGGCGGCGGCGGCCGCGGGACTGCGGCGCGTTGCGCGGTTCCTGGCGCGCGCCCTGCCGCTATGCCGCGCCCACGCCGTGGAGCTCTACACGCGCGGCCTCTGGGAGCGGCTCGTGGCGCTGCGCCCCGAGGCGGTACTGGAGGTGCTGGGCGGGCCCGGGCGGCTGGCGCTGCAACACTCCCTGGCGGAGGCCGCCGGCGCCGCGGCGGCGCAGTGGGGTGAGTCGGGCCGGGGGGCGGGGCGAGGGCGCGACGTCTCGCCGAGATGCCGGGCGCCGCCATTTTCGGCGTGGTGGGGGTTGGCGGGGCGACGCTTTTTCACCGCTGCTCAGCGCCATTTTGGGCGGAGGGGAGGGGAGGAGAGGAGTGTCAGTGTCTGGGGACACACCAATTTCACACCAGTTCACTGAGCTGATTTTTTTTATCCATCTTGACCACCTGCCTTTCCATAGCCCTTTCCACATTGTTGCTGCATTAATCTGTCTTCGACTGAAGCCTTTTCTGCTTTTTTGTGCCCCTCAGAGCACTCGTCTTCTTTTCCGGGTTAATAGGATAGGTCTGGAAGAGTCATGATTCAGATTGCATGTAGCCACGGTGGGAGAAATTATATTTTAAGAGGCTCTCACGAGTGCTAGTTGTGGTGACCATCTCATTTATACATTGCCTCCTGTTCAGTTAGAATGCAGAAGTGAAATGAGGCTTGTAACTGCCAGGCTCGTTTGCTCTGACTAGTTTCCGAAGAACGGAAATAAAATGAACCAGAAAGCCTGTATGAGTGGAAAGATGTAACAGTTAAAAGTCTTCCAAATGTTGAAACTCTGGAAATAGGGAGGACAGCTGGAAAAGGCTTAAACACCGCTTTACTATATATCTGCAGTAATGAGTGTCTGGCAAAGGAAGACAGAAAGCTGTTTTATTTCTGACAAGAGCTATTTAAGAAGCACTTCGTATTTTTTGTAGTTTTCAAGTAACTCACGAGGAGGCCAACTATGAAACTGTATTACTGAATTTGCTGCACTCCAAGTAAAAGGGAAACATACCAGTAATACGCTTTTAGGCAGAGTACAGAAATGAAGATAAAGCATCTGAAAGGTGTGCTGTTTTGGGGGCCTGAGTCCAAGCAAGGAGATTAGTTTCAAAACTAGGATAAAATCTTTGACAAAGAACTTTTCCGAGAAAAATAACTTGTATCGTGCCAAAGCTTATGGAGTGTAGATAGCTCTTGCATAGCACTGAATGCTACATGAAATAACCCATGAGACAGAAAGGCATGTTGAATGTAATGAAGGAGTTGATGGAAAATAGCATGTGGAACTACGTGCTTTTTGGCATAAAAGACAAACTGAGATAATGACTTGAATTTGGAAAAATATTGAAGAACTGGAAATTGCTACATCACTTTGTAACATTTCTGGATCTGAAAACCTTCAAAATATTAACTGACTACTTTTTTTCAATGAAGGATTGAGGTATCTGGAAAAAAAAAAAACTATTCATGAAATAAATTAACATTAATTGACTTTGAGAGCCAGATGGAAACAAGGAAGACAGTGATCCAGTCAGCAAGCAAAAGTTTTGGGCAGCAGCAACAAAATCTTTAGGTTTAATGAGTGTTTTTGACTGGTAGTGTCAGAGTCAGAACTGATCGTGACTGACAGTAAGGGCATAAAATTAAATATAAATAGAGGCTGGGACAAAAGTAATTACTGAGTGAAGTCGTTAAAAAGAAAGCTGTAAAGGGCGATTACCTTCATCCTGACTATATGTATAGGAAAGCCCATGAAAGGGTGCAGACTCTGAAGTGATGACCCATGGAGTAGAACCAGGAAGACACAGAACTGTTCTGTAGGTACTAAAGTCTGAAAATCATGTATTGATCTTTATCCAAAATGTATGCCATAAAATCTAATACAGAAATTACTGGTTGAGGAGTCACGTTTTATGGCTAAAATGAAGCATATATTTTAGAAGGACATGAGGTCTTCAGGCTGTTGGAGAAAATACGTGTTAGGTTTCTGCAAAGATCAATTATACTTATTGAAAAGGGGAACTACCTCAGAATGACAGTCTTCTGTTTAACATTTGGAAAGTTTTGAGTCACTATAAAAATCTCACGGAATATTCTTTCCCCTATCGTGACAAAATTGGAGACACCGTAATGGGATGAGCATATGCCTGTTGGTTTGGCGGTAATGTGTGCAGCTATCCTTTTGTTACCTGGCTTGTTTTGGAAGTATTTTAACTATGAACTTTTAACAAATGAAAAGGAGGGTGCAACAAACCTTTCCTTTGATGGTTTATGCTGGAATCCTTTGACTGCATGGTACCAGTGCATCCGGACATGTGAGCAAGGCATGCAGTAGGAGAGTGTAAGTTTCTCAGTGAAGATACCTGCATACATGTACTTGTATTTGAAAATGAACACACTGTTAACCTGTATTAAAATGAGGATTGAGAAGAATAAAGGTACAATAAAGATCTTATTTAAATAGATTAGTACAAGTAAATAGTAGATACTAGTCACTTACCTGAAAACCCATCATAAAGAGAAGTTGCTCTTTCTTTAAAATATTAACTGTATGTATGGTTGTTATTCAGAATTATCAGCTATTTAAATGTTAGATGTATATCTTTAGTTTCAGATGAGTGCTATAGTACTCTCATAACATGCTGTCACTCACATTTTTTGGGTGTGGCTGTGAGAATAGATTTACTTTGTATGCACAAATTAGTAAGACATAGTGGTCATGCATCCCAAATACCTTACTCAATATATGTGTAAAATGACATTTGATTTCACATGGTAAAACATTTGCTGCCTAACAATTTGAGAAGTCATACATTTGTATATTTACAAATGTATTGTGTCCCCAAACTATTATGAAAAGATGAATGCAATGGAAAAAAATGTTCAGACACTCTTTCTAGAAATCTCTTCCAATAGGGGTCCCAAATGAAATTAATAGGAAATATCGGGTCCATTTGACAGAATTGATTTTAAAATGTGAAGTTGTCAGTTCATATTCACATAGCCCTCCAAATTAAAAAGTAAGGTTATTGCAGATTGGCACAACATTGTTATTCTGTGCAATATTTTGTATTACTATAGGGATTTCGACAAATAGATATGCTGAGCTCTAGTTTTTCCTAGAAGTAAGTAAGCAGCAAATTTCAATTCTGTTATATAGAATCATATGCAAGAGGATGATTGCATGTTCTATAAATCAGTTTCAGAGAATATTCTCAAATAATCATCGGATGGTGTTTCATTATAATGACCACATAAAGCGAGGACTCCTTGTTTTCAGTTGCACCCTACAGAAAAATTTCAGATCCACTTTTAGATATGGAAAACTCTTGTATGTTTTTTATGCATCAGAAAGCTGACATTTGCCATGATTTATTTGCAAATGTATGGTCTGACTGGCTAAAATACATTAGATTTTATCTTGTGAACAACCAAAGCACTTTGAGAAAACTGCCATTTTTAATATTCATAAACAATACTTAGTCAAACAGCTGCCATTGTGTAGTTTGAAGTAATGCTTCAGATGCCGTAATGTAATTGAGTTTTTCCTTTTAGTTGGCAAGCTAGGACAATTTAAATTTGGTAGGAGTTTTATACAGATGATATGCCAGTCATTGTATATGACATCCTGATAGTTCTGTTAATGTTCTTCAATCAGATAACTGAATTCAAGGAAGTTACATAATGTGAGTATTTAATTTTAGTGATGTGAGATTTGTAAGGAGAGCTAATATATGTTATTAAGCCAGCTGTTGAAAAAGTTAAAGGACACAAGCTTTGGGTTTATAAGCTTTTCATGAATTCTAACAAAGAAGCAGAAAACTCCAAGATTCAATAATCACTCTTTAACCTAATAAAACTATTAAGTACCAAGATGAGTTGTACATGTGCAATGTAGAGGGATTGGCAGGAAGTAAGGTAAAGGGAAGATTGGGATGCTAAAAATTATGAACTCAGTAAATATATTCTTTTACGCCATAAAAACAATTTACTGAGTCCACAATTTTTAGTATCCAGTAGAGTTTTGAATATTAGTTCCCAGGATCACATCCTGAAGCAATGTAATTGGTCGCCTTTGAGACTCATGACTGAGCAGTTGTTTTTGTTTTGTGAAATAATTTCTTGCACTGATACTGATTTTTCGTAATTGATTGTGTGAATTCATTGTGACCGTTGTTTTCACATGAGTAATTTCCATGAGAGAACTTTGAGGAATCAGAAGGAAGTTTGAGGTTTTGGGATGAGCACAAGAGAATTCATGGATTTTGATCCTTTTGATCCTAGAATGGGGAGGGCTCGTTCCAGGATGTTGTTTATTTCACCAGCTGAGACTCCTCTTTGGGTGAAAGTCCCTGATGAGGTATGTAATATGTATTCCTTACTGAGGGGCTCGACAAGTATGTGAGATACTGCTTTATGCTATGTTTTGGATGAGGGCTGGTGTCGTAAAAATGAGGTGCCTAGGTCAATGGCATTCTTGCATTTAGTCATTTGACAGATATTAAGGATATGGCCATTAGGGTATCCAAGAAGTTGACGCTGATGCAGTTTGAGGAAAGGTAATTACAGAGTTTGTGTAGAAACTGATGAGAGCGCCCTAGCTTTCAGTCCAGGTGTATCTTAGGTGAGGGATGGTTACAGATACCTAAACAAAATATTTAACTCAAAGTAGGTTGTGTAGGTGTGGCATCTTTGTGTACATATCTGTGCCCATTTTTTGAATTAACTTGCCTGCTGAGAATGAAGTTATTCTGGATGAAGAGGAGGAGGATAGACTGGAAACATGTATGTAGGTCTAGACCTTACAGATAATTGCAGTGGACTGTAATGGTCCTGGTTTGAAATGATAGGCAAGTCTGATGCTTTTAAATAAACCTTTTTCCAGCATCTATTTAGATACCCTGAATTGGAGGGCTGGGGTTAACACTGGCATAATGAGTTTATTTCCAATAAACAAAACTAATGAAATTAAAGCTTGTGGTAGGGAAACAAGCATGGCTCGAGTATCAAAATAGGTCGTATTTATAGACAACATATATTTACCTAGTTTGTTGATAATGCTTGCTTTCATTTTCATCTTTTGTACTAAAAAAATAAGTTTATGAAATCTTTAGGGTACTTCAAGTTGATTTTTATTTTTTCTGTTTATTTCTATTAATGCTCCTATAAATTTTACAGTAAAAAGAATTCTATGCTGTTTAATATTACTGAAAAATGCATATATTAGTAATCTTTTAATCTACAAGGGCTTCTTCTAATCAACTATTTTCCTGAATTTTGTTGTTATCTTGTTATGTAGAAGAAGAATGACAGTATTTCTTCTTACACCTCCAAGTATCTGATGTCACTGTAATGACAGAAGGCATATTTTTTTCCACTTGTGCTACTGATTGGGACATTTAGAATATAAATATTAGTGAACATTACTTAATATCTAGCCAAACATTTTGAAAAAATGTTGCTTAGAAACCAAACTGTTTTTTGCTGTGAGCATGGATATTTAATAGGTATGTAATATACATGTATGAAAATGAAATTTGCAAAAATCAGAGGCTATTCAGATCTGTTTCTCATTCATCTAACGTATGTTAAAGAAATGTTTTGTAATATGATGACATTCCAATGTATTTCCAAACTCCTTTATTTCATATAATTACACGCCATGAAAAAGAGAAATGGTTTTTGGGAGGAAAGGTTTTTGTTTGATTTTTATTTTGTTTTGTCATACAAGATTGGCCGGTATATTTAAAAATGTGTGCCAGTAGTTAAAAAGATTATATGTTTCAGTGTTGTGTGCTCCAGCTTTATAAAATGCTGAAAAATACTCTTGTTGGACACGGAGGAAATAAAATTTGGGGATAAAAGAACATAAATGTTTTTTAGAATGGGCTGTAATTTTCACAAGTATGTTATACTAAATATTGTACTACTTGAAAGAGACCATAATACATATGAAATGGGAACACCAACTTCTCATCAGGAAGATTAGACTTCTTCTTCAGCTGGCAACACTGCTGAACAGCTGGCAAAATATCCCTCTGCACCTTGAGACTTAATGTCTCATCTCTATCACTCTCTCAATAATTGTTGCCATATAGCCTTGCTTGTTGAGTCTCTTCTTCAACTTTGTCCTCTTGCTTGACAGATTCGTTTTTTGTCCCCACTGGATCAAACCTACAGATTTCTATGCATTTTGGGGGACTCAGGCTACATTCATGTTGTGGATATGTATAAATTTCAGGGAACATTGCTCATTACCAGAAAATCGAAAATAAGTTAAATAAATGAACCTCCCTTTAAAAATAATACATAAACTGTGTTTTTTCTTCAACAGGTGTGTTTTTCTATCAACATAACCATGCATATAGCTATTGATATAAGTCTAGGGTTTATTTTTCTAGCAAGCAGTATGAATAAACATTCCATCTTTTTTGGTATAAGCATTTTACACTGAAAGTGACAGATTCGGTTCTTTTGGAGAGTTTTATGGAAAATAAAGGAAAAGTTGAAGTGATTTGTTTCTAATGCAAAGGTTAATCCTTTAAAAAAATTGAAGCCCAGTCCCTAAAAACCTACTATACTAGTAAATCTGTGTGCAGATATATTGGATATTGACACCTTTGTTCCTTTTTAGTTGTATTTTCTGTATGTTGTATGTCATTGTGTCTTTCATAAAATGATATGACTAAAATGATCTTTTTGTGTAGTGTGTATAAACTGTGGTGCTTCTTAGCCAAACTGACATGCTAAACTAAAATCTAATACTACTAGTGTTTTAAAATTATGCTGAAACGGTAAGATCAAAGATACTTTCACATATTTTTTATACCTTTCAATGCTCCCACTGAATTTAGATTGCTACTTTATTCCAGCTTGGCTATCACCGCTCCACTGTGTAGATACTCGCCTCCTTTTGTAGGCATTCAAACTTTGGAAGAAAAAACCCCAACCCCTTACATTGCACAAAGTGTTTGATTACCATATCCCATGATATTATTCTCTTCTATTATTTACTTGATGAGAAGGTATTGTCAGAAAGGAAGTTTATTTTTCTTCAGTCATTTCAAAATGCACACATCTAATTTGTTGTCTTCCTGTAACTTACCTTATAGAGACATATTGAGAGACCAAATTACCCTTTCTCCCCAAAGACTTAGCAGTCTTTAACTGGTTCAGGGTTTTTTTTTTACTTCTGTTCTCTAGTATGTTACATTCTCATCTGTCATGAAGGTTCATTAACTAAAAATTACTGAATATTCAGAAGGACAAATAAAGTCATTTGCAGAAAAAGATGGCTCTGTTTTTTGATTTTGTAGTAGAGAAGAGTAGAATAAGTGCCTTGCAGATACAGAAATAATAGTAATTCTGGTTAAAGTTTAGACAATATTTATTCTTACTTAGTCCTAAATTTTATTTGCCATATTCATGCCTTGGTAGTGTAATACTATAAAAATAAATCTGTTGACATTGTTGGGATTGTTTTCCACAGTCTAATATTTGTAGTCATGCAAGAGGTGAGGTCGGTAGAAACAGCTGTATCTCATACAGATGGGTATTTGGAAAAGCTGCCATGCTACATATGTACTTGCACAAAATTTACCCGTGAAACAAGAGACAAACCAGGAGACATTTTGTAAATCTGTGTAAAAGTTTGTTTTCTGGTCTAGAGGACTAGTGTTTATTTGTTTCTAACGAATTGTACGTTTTTAGAGATATAAAAACTTTTATCGAAACTATGTAGAATTCAACAAATAGTTTTAGCTAAAATATGCTGACTTAGAAAATATATAATATATTAAATATATATCATTCGAAATCACTGTATTCCCAGAATTAGTAAATGGTTCATACCATTGTATATTTCACTTTAAAATAGGTCTACATTTTTAAGAAGGTAGTGTTTTCTAAAGAACTAAGTAATATCGAACTGAAATACTTCATTCTGAGTCAAACAAAATATACATTAGGATCTGACTTTGGATCACACCTGATTGGTGATGAAAATTAATTTAATTCTCCCAGTAGACTCACCAGTTACAAAGCAACTAGGAAAATACATGAATGTAATGATTGTAAGTCAAGACATTTTATATGTTGAACAACTGTATTTATTAAAAAAATCAGTGTAGTAGTGTATACTGTCAGATGGGGTGATTATGAAATGCATAATGAGCAAGTTTGTAAACAGAAGATCAGTGCTAATTTTAACTGAATTCTCTTACTGGTTATACTAAAATAGCTCTGCGAAAATAATAGATTTTTCCACACTTACACTAATTCAGCTAAGAGCAAAGTTTGAGATAAATTCTTAAGGGGGAAAATAATGAATTTACACACTTACGCAAAATAATTTGTTCGTTCTGTCTCATACTACTTGTTTATTATTTAATTGTTCTCTGTCCTATTACAGGAATGTTAAGCTCCGTTAACAGAAATCTTTTCCTTCCTCTTTCCATACAGATGACTGCAGGTTCTCCAGCGTGTTCTGTGAGAAGTCTAAGAGGCTTATTGATGTGCATTCTTTTGCCTTGGCTGCTAAGTATTATTCTTTGTCAAACCTTGGACTGTGTACACCATTAGAAGAGATACTTGAAGCACTGAGAGGAGAACGTCAAGAAAGAAATGGTATATTTACACTTATATTTAAATTTATTTACATTTATATTTAAATTTGTATGTATCCACTATAGTATCTGCAGTGCTACCTGTTTGTTTTTTGTTAGATGGCTTTCTCATACTTCTCTCTTGAATTTTCTTTTATTCATGGATACTTTCTTCATTGCCATTATTAGAAAATGTGTTCTCTTGCTAAAATTTGAGCAAAGAGGAGTCACAGCCCTCAATGCCTATAGACATTTCCTAAGATTCAGTCTTAAAGGGGATAAGATGGGCAAGCAGGCACATCATTATTTGACTTACGAATCAGATACCTAGTTTTATTCCCTTTGTGTTTTTTTTCTCCCTCAGCAGCAAGAATCATGATTGCTGGTCTTGCTTTTTTAAAAACCTCAGCCTAACATCCTGAAGCCATACTGCCAGAAGTAGTTTTTTGTTACATCTTTTGTATATGTGCTTAGGCATTTAACTGAATATGGCCCTGTAAGACTTTGATATCTCAAAAGAAGTTGATTTTATTCATTCTGTATTTTTTGGGACCAGTGTCAAGTATATGTCTTAAAACTAGAGTCATTTCATTTGCTGTAGTTAAAGAAATTGAATGAAAACACTCTCAAGTTGGCATCTTTACAGTGGAAGTCTTACCCCAGACTGTATTTTTGTATCAGATGGTAAACTGGCATTTCTACTTACTTTAACTGCTGTCATTTTCACTGAAAGTGTGCTCTTCAGTGAGACCTCAGCCATTATGGATTTGTTACTGTCTTTCAAATTTCTCATTAATTTTTCAGAGACAGACTCTGAGCAACTCTCTGCCTTTGATTTCTAATGTGCTCTGTCTCTATATTAAACCTCTGTTCACCTTTCCTATCGTAAGTGGTAGCACCGTTATACGTTTTGGCCATCTCTCCCATTTTCTGCAGTGATCTTTTTCCAGTTTTGCAGTTTTCCATATTTGGTTTCCCAGTTTTTCATTTCTTCACAATTACCAAAATGCCACAGGTAAAAACAGTCCTTACAGTCTGTTACCTGTTGGTCTTACTGTAAGTTTCCTTTCTGGCTTCTTTCTTTCTGCTGTTCTTTCATCTGAAGCCTTTTCTCCTTATGTTTGACAACAGTATGCAGCTTTTCTTTTACTTACCTTTTAGCTATTTTCATTTTTTGAATGCTCTCGCAACCTCTCTTCTTCTTAAATTTCTGTAATTCTGTAGTTCTACCTTGTTATACCCGTACTTGAGTTCATACTTACATTAGCTTTCTTCGAGAAAAATATGAAGATTCTTCTGTTTTTTGTCATGCAAAATGGAACATCTACAATAAGACAGCTGCTGAATATTTTGTTCTGCATCTTGCAGGAGTGCTTCTTGGTTGGGTAACTGGGCCCTGGGATTGTGATGTAGTAATTTTAAATTGTACTTCATAGTAAAAATAGAAAGTGTTCCAAATGTTCTGTATATACAGTGGTATAATTTGAAACCTTTATATTGTGTTCGCAGTAAGTAACAAGTAAATTAACCCAATGGAAGTTGGAAGTTCCTGGTGAGCACTTGGCAGAAGCAAAATTCCAAATTTGGGGGTTGTAATATGGAAGTTGCCAAATAAAAGTTGTGATTTTTTAACTTTAAGGTAGTTTAGATATTTTGGACTTAATTCTGTTTTCAGAAAATATATTCATTTGCTCACTTGCTACTGCTTGCAAGGCAAGAGAAGAGTCTGAGAAAATGAGCAACTTTAAGATGGCTGTGCTCATATCATGAAAAACATGTATCAGGATAATTCCATTTACTTTTGAGATGTTTGTAATATATTTCCTTGTTCTAAGACAATCACGCTTGTAAGCATGTTCCCACAGATTGCATACTTGCATAGTTTTCAAACTTTTTAGCATGTTAATATAGATATATGATTATCCTTCCTTTGAATAGTTGCTTGAAAAGGTGAGAACAAACCTTTTTAAGTATATTGTGGACACAGATACTCAGAATGGAGTTCTGAATCTGAAGGAGTTTCTCCATTGCTTCCTAACAAAGTTCACTGCAGTCCATATTGAACCGTCAGGTTCCTTGCACTGAGGACATAGAATCCAGAAGAACCTGGCCGAAGAGGAAGACCCAGCAAGGAGAATTCCTTTTGTTATGGGTTTCATATCTGAATATAAGAAGAGAGGGTGGCTTGAATATTGGATTAAGAGCATGCTCTACGCTTGCAGTGTGTTTATGATCAAGATAATGGTCATGCTTTGAGTGTTAGGTTATCTGTGGAGATCCTAACCATTTTAAAGTTAATGAGAATCTTCAGAAGTCATCAGTACAGTGCTAACAGTGAAATGACAAACACTTGTTTCTTCTATTTGTTTTTGTTTAAAAATATTTTAGTCTATTATTTTCTTTTGTCAGTTCACAGAATCTATATTAGATTTTAAGTATTGTCATAACAGCTTATTATAAAAAAAAAGATATTTAAGAAATAGAGAGTTCCTGTGGGTTTTGTGAAAAATAAGGAAAACACTAGGTTTTGCATGAGCTCAGTTCAGTTCCCCACTGTCTTCTGAATAAGTAACACTCTTGGCTCTGTTCCCAGCATGATCTGATTAAGGATTGAACATAGCTATTGCCTAATGATAAGTTTCTGGACAGATGAACACATTCTGCGCAGAAAGCAGAGAATGGGAAAGTATATTAATTGGCCTAGTCATGTAGAAAAGTCTTGTTTTCTAAAAGCATGCTCATCAATAGCAGTCCAGTTTCTGCTACCCTCACTCAGATTTACCTCGCAAAAATTCCCGTCAGCTTAACTTTAACCAGTTACACTGTAGTGTTGATGGCCTAATAGAAATATATGGGTTTCTCACAAAAAGGAGCGACTTCTGAATTACTCCTTTGGTTGGGGGATGTGGAGATTAGCAAGACGGGTGCCTGGTATTCTCCACAAGCAGTGAACTGGTAGTAGAGATTAACTCCATCTCATCAGTGCATTCTTAAGCAACGCTGTTAGTGTTGTTTTCTAAAAGTATGTTAAATTTTACTAATTCATCTTTAATTCGGAAGTTTAGTCTTGTAATTATTTAGTGAGATTTTGATTCAAAATTACTATCCCTAAAATATAAAAATGCTAAAAATATTTTTAGGCCTGTGTTTATTCCAATTTATCATAAGGTTCAATTATTCTGAATTGTCTTAATTATATTTATTTTCTTAATCCGATGTAGGCATTAAAACTGATGAATTCATGAATAGTAAGAAATCGCATGAAGTGCAAGTGATGTCGGAACTGGTAGACAGCATAGCAAATTATTGTGGTATAAAGCAGGTAAGAAAGCATCTCTTACTGTGTGTTACTGTGTACCTTCCAAATTATTCTTTTTATCATGTTCAAATACAATGTTTTGATGTTCTGTCACTGCTATTCTTATTTTTCATGCAAATAATTGTAGATAAAGAAGAGCCTTTAGGGTCAAGCTGAAGGACTCTCTTGTTTACAAAAGTGTCATTCTCAAGAAACTGCCTTTCAGTCAGTCATTATCATTTTATGACTCATGAAAAATTTTAATGAATGTGAATCATCCTTTGAATGTTTAACAGTTAAAAATAGTACTGCTTTTTGCTATGCACAGGTACTCCCTTGTTTAGCAATACCATATTGCTGGCAGTTTACCACAGATGTCACTAACAGAGCAAAACTTCATTCTTTGCCTTCCATTAGGTACACAATAGTACTACATAAAAAACTAAACAGATAATCTGAAAAATTTTAAAAGCACGCTTTCTTATTCTGGGAATTTGGGATGCAAGGGAACAGGGGATTTGGAATTTTCCTTGTTTCTTAATGTTGTCCATCTTTCTATAAGACACATTGAGATATTCAGTTAGGACTTTAGATATGATCTTTTTAGTTTCAAGATAGACCAAATTAAAAAAAAAAATTATGTAACAATACACTTGAGGTGGTCAGGTTTATTTGGTAGGACATGTGTGAAATCAGGGTACCCAACACAAATTACTCAGTGATTACTCTGTGAATCAGCAGTTTCATAAATCAGATGACAAGTTCATCCTTGAATGGTGAAGAACTGCTGTAGCTTACAGAAATCCAGAGACTGTAACTTGGGTGTTTGGGTTTTTTTTTTTTACGTATAACTATTATTGCACAGTGCACTAAATCACTTTTGCACTAAACTCTTGTAGAGGTCAACTTACTGATCTGTTGGCCAAACATAAGCATGGCAACAATACTTGACTTTTTCTCAGTACCTTATTTCGTGTTCTGTTAGACAAAAGCAACATGAATACCACTTTCACATTTTACATACCTGTAACTTTTCTGCAATGTTAAAGATTGTTTCAGATTCCACATCTAAGACCTTTATTGTGGTAAGACTAAATTTTTTGTCAATTGAGTGAACTGAGTGAATCATTTTAATCTCTGTAGTGCTAATAACTGGCTAATGTGGCTTCAGCCTTGCTTTGAACTGTAGGTGACTAGTGGACCTGCAGACTGTATTTGATTCCTTTTTATCTCTAAGCTGCACTTGCTTTCAGTGCAAGGAGCTGTACATATAAGTGAAGACTAACTTTGTCCACCTTAATATTCACTCCCACAAATATTTGTGAAGAACGACTGCTGTAACTGTTTATAAACAAAGACTGATGAGGTATCTGCCCAGATTTTATGCTGCGTATTTCTTCTTAGCCTTTCTTTTCTCAGTACAGCTTAAAAATACTGCTTTTTCTCAGTGTAGTTTAAAAACGTATTAGATGGGTGTAAGTGAGGAGAGACACTGGCAGGCTGTCTGTATTCAAATGTAAATTGGGTGTGAACATTGAGGGAAATGGTATATCCTTCCTCTCATATGTTTGGCTAAACTCCTCCCCTCTGAAAAGAATGTTTCCTTCACTGAGAATGATCTCTGGCATATCTTGTCTCCCAGATTGTGCCTGACCTTGTTTCGTGGTAGAATACTAGTTGGACTGCTTCACAGCAGTGCCAGGGAGATTGCTAAAAGTAAATGGTATGTTGTGTAGAATATATGTATAACAGAATACATGTCCGTGCACTGTTTGGTTTACTGGTACAGATACAACTGCAGAGTCCTCAGTTGCTGCTGCTGCTGCCACAATAGGCTGAAAGGGTCCCAAAACTTGGAGTCAGCTCTGAGTTGCTGAAGTGGGACTGTGATTTAGTAGTTATTTGGCTGAGACTGAGAGTTTAATTTAGAGAACATAAATGATATGTTCTGATACTCACTGAGTTTTAAGTATTCTTCTCAGATTTAAGTCAGGCCTGTGGCATCTTTGGAAATAAAAATCCAAGCTCTGAATCTCTGTTTCATGAGAAACAACTGTAGAGGGCAAAGGTTTAGGCAGTCTTCTCCGTAATTACAGCTGGGATTGCTAAGTAAGTTGACAGCTGCAATTAAGACCAAATATTGCTGGATGAGATGCAATCAATTTGTGACCATCCATGATCATTTACAGCGATGGAATGTGATATCTCCAGTAGCTCTTTCTTCCATGTGGATGCCCGGAACAACTGTAAGGTGGATGTTCTCTGTAAAGAATAAACATACAGTAGTAGCAGATTCCTGAAAGTATTTTCTCCTATTCATTAGCATGTTTTTGACTTGCTTGCCTTTTGCTTCAGGCAAGTATCAGTTGTTCAAGTGTTGAAGTCTTTCATGTACTGAGAAAGCTAGAGAAAAGTGTAGTTTGCTTATAATGCAATACTCAATGTTCTCTGCATTTACTGGAAGGTGAATTGGTGGTGTTTCATATAGCATTTTCATTTAGATTTTAAATAGTTCCTATGAGATTCAGGAATGAAAGGAAAGTAAAGTAAAGGAAAACCCATGTTCAGAGAGTAAAAAAGTAGAGCCACCTTAATGACCTGACGTAAGTCCTGACGTAGCTGGTTACTAATAAAATCTCAAAGCAATCATTATTAAGTATTTGTCAATACGCTGCAATTTCAGCCAGTGATTATGCACTTTTATCAGTTGGTTTGGGGTATCATTAGACAAAGGATTATTTTCTGTTTGCTTTTTTGAAAAAAAAAAATATTTAATGAAAAACATTATTGCAGTATATCACTGAATATGAAATGTCGACTGCTTTATATTAACTTTTTTCCATTTTAGTCATACACTGAAACAAAATTTATTTGTTCAAAGTTACAAATCCCTAATATATGAAAAGAGCTTTCCAGTTACATTAAAAAAAAAAAGAAAACTCTCCTTCTCAGTTATTAAAAAGCAACTTCTTTTGTTTTGGTTACCTTTCAACTTAAAAAAAATACAGGAATTGTTAAGTTTTAGGAGAGTTTTTTCCTTATTGATTTTTTGTGTCCTTCTTGCAAAACAAAATATATGTAGCATTTAATTAAAAAATCTTGAGCTATGAAAACACGTTTTACAACAGCACATGTCCTCAGGGTGTTTCTTTCAGATATTAGAGATCACTGAAGGATTGAAAAATGCCCTCAGTTTCACCTCTGTACCCATGATATATAATGGGTGGTAGAGGATATTATGCTCTTGTAGTGTTTTATAATATAATATAATATGTAGTAAAGTGAGAATAAAAGCAGAAATTTTATGAGTACTGTAATCTCTTTTAGGTTAATGATTTGAATTAAAGCATTAAAGCAAACTAACTTTAAAGATTTTTAAATTGTTTACTGCCCCTTTTTAACTGTTGTTCCTGTCATACAAGAGGAACATTTTATATAATTCTTGATTAAATTCTGAAAAGAAGCCAGTGGTAATCCTTCTTTGCTTAAATACACATTTGTTTTCTTTAACTTATTTGATAAAGTTTCCTTGGAAATTGCAACATGTGCAACAAGAGTTGCAGTGTGGGTAATATAAGCATAATTCTGATTTCAGCATCCATTAAATTTGTGATTTGGTGCTGGGAAATGTTGGAGTCCTTCTGGAAATGGAGTTCTTGATTGTGCTGTGCCAGAAACTGTGTTTAAATGTAGTACCCAACCCATGGTGCACAGAACCTTTGGAGTTTATTATATCATGGAAATTTCATTTTAAAAGTTCATGCTCGGCAGATATGCTGCAGATTGCTGATTATATTTCCTTATGCAGTCAAGGTAAAGGTAAAGCAGGAATTTTCCCTTCATTTTCGAACTATTGTCCCAATATTAATGTAACAATATGTTACTGTTGTCATTTTACTTGGGAACAAATAAAAAAAAAATCTTACCAAAACAAGAGTTTGTCTTTAAAGCCACTAGAGGTCACACATATGAGTTAGTTGAATCTGTATCCACATAGTTCCTTTCACAGAAATAATTCAAAACCTTGTAGAAATGGAGGTTTGCATATTCTGCATAATAGTAATATCTGTTACATAAAACAGCGGGTAAAATTATTCCTTGAGCACTTTTCTTTCCTTCTCTTTTAAATTTTCTAGGAGAATATTGGTGATAAATGTGGCAAATAAATTATATTTACAAATAGTATGCTTAGAGTCTGTCTTAATTTTATATCACTAAATCCACTCCTGCACTGATTTAATTTGAGAAATTTGAGGATTGTAGTGTACGTAGACAGCAAACGTGCAGCAATATCACGAGGAATACAACTGAAGAGCCACATGTGGCATGGTTAAATAATCTGTATCTAATAGTATGTATTCTCTACTGTTTTGTGTAGTCTTTCATACTGTGAATTTATAATTTTTGTTCTAATTCCATGACTATACAGATCTATAAAATTCTCCGAATAAAGAATAAATCTTTTTCATTTCAGTGAGAGTAATGCTGTATTGACTGTATTTCAGTGTAAGCTTTCATATGAATGTGTTACAGACCAAGAACAAGACATTAGAAAATAATCTTGAATCAATCACTTTAAAGAATATATACTAACAAATAAGTCATTATATCTAGTCAGTCTAATTTCTGGTAGATACCTGAACAGAAGAGACCCTTATCAGTTTGTTTCCTTAGAGAACTGGTACTATATTGCATATTTTCATAAAATATTTGGTCATATATATATATATTTAATATAAATTAAAACACACATAGTAAAAGGTGTGATTATGTACTTAAAGTTCTGAGGTTATCTTGTTTCTGGTACTCCTCTGTGCAGTGTTTCTTTCCTGCATTGCATCAATTGCTGAAGTAGTATACACTTTTAGTTATGAGAAACTAAACTTCCTAAATACCCTTTTCATTCGCTCCTTCTTCTAGAACAGGCTGTGAAAAGCACATGGCATGTGAGCCCCTTTGTTTTATTACAAAAGTATCCTTATGTTACATAAATCCCTGTATGGATCATTTTCACAGAATGGGAAACGGGTATAAACATTCTGACTTAAAAGGCAGTATTCATACCATCTGTCTTCAGGCATGTGTCTGAGGTGGTTAAGTAAGAAACTGAAGCTGGAGATGGTTATTTCTGTATATCTAGTGGTAGGAGACTTCTAACTTAAGCATGGCAGTAGACTCCTAACTTAAATATGGCAGTTAGATGTGTAAAGTTAAATACTAGGAATACTTTCTTTCCTAACTGTATAACCTGGCCCAATTTGGAAATGACAGGTGGTATTGGTGGTAGCTTGTGGTTATTTTCTTTAGCAGAAGGAAATTCTGTGTCAAAAAAATATAATGCAAGACTTCTCCAGAAGAGTCAGGACATGTGTGTTCCATAAGCATTGCAGTGTCTGTTTTCTGGAACAAATTAGTTCTGATTTACTTTTGTGTTTTAAAGTCAGCACAAAGTTCAACTAAGCAAGTGAACAAAGTATTAGGTGGGATAACTGATAATTATGAATTCCATGGTAATTATGGGTAAATATGAAATCTGTGCTTACTTTTTTAGGAAATTGTTTTGCATTTGATTGAAATGTATCTTATTTGTTGCTCATTAATATGGCACATCTTTTTTTTTTTTTCATTACCTAGGTGATTGATATAGGTTCTGGAAAGGGCTACCTGAGTTCCTTTTTGTCTATGCACTATAACTTAAAAGTTTATGGAATTGATTCCTCAAACACCAACACTCATGGCGCTCATGAAAGGAACAGGAAGTTGAAGAAACACTGGAGAGCATATCAGAGTCGAGCAAGAGCAAATCTCAAAAGCCAGAAGTTGGAAGAGGTGGATGATAGGCCAGTGCAAACTGAAATTAAATGTGAAGCAAATATCGATGAAAAGCCCTTAAATAATAACAGCAGTCTTCAAAGTCAAGACCAAGTGACTACCCAAGATTCAGTTCCTTCTGGTGTTTTCACAGAAATAGCTACATCTGAAACCAGCAAACAAACTGAAATTAATTTGGTGGCTCAGACACAATCTGATGAGAGCAAACTTTCTGAAAACGTTCTTGCTATTCTAAATGTTCTGCCTGCTGATGCTGTTGAAGTTTTTTCTTCATCTCAGTGTGATTGTGGGGAGCTCTGTGAAGAGGAAAAGGCAAAAAGAAAAATGGCATCTATCAAGGCTAAAGCAAGCAAGTCAAGTGAATCAAACCTTTATTTTCCATTGACCTCCTACATCACTGCAGAAACAGAACTCAGTGACATCATTACAGATCTGGAGGTTATTTTACTAATATTTGAAGTAGATTGTCCACTACCTTCATATTGTTGTTTTCCTATATACAGGATGTTTGCTGAGTGCACGTAGCATATCGTCAGAGATGTAAATGAATGGGGAATTTTGGCCCAGTGATGCTTTTCAGCTAGTTTGCTTAACTATGTCTAATAGATACAGAGACTGTTTTTCTATTTCAATATATGTGTTAGGATTATTTTGAATATGTAAGTAAAGCAGCCTTTAGAATCTGTGGGGTAGATAATAATCAGCTGTCAAAGTTAACAGCATACATAACAGTATATTCAGCTACTTTACAGATGTGTTTGTAGATAACCTAATTATTATGAAAATGGTTATATGTAACAGTCAGAAGAATGTATTCTTCTCTGAAATTTCTTTATTTTCTAAGTTTTATATTTTTTAATTTCATCTTGAACTTTGAAGGTATAAAAGAATTTAATGCCTATAGTACTCAACATAAAGAATTTGTAAAGAGCCTTATTTATAAATAATGTTTTTTTATTTTGGCTTTTCAGAGTTACTTTAAGTATATTTAATAATTTACTAACCCACAAGGTTTATGTGTACACAAACAGGCCCAAGCTCAGCTTCCCACAGACAGTGACATGAGTGTAGAAGCAGTAGAGCTGTGTTAGTTCCTATGCCTGAGTTATCATACACTGATTGGGTAGATAATATGCAGTCTTTCATGGAAAGATGAAAACTTGTCTGTGTTCAGTAGTCACTGAATTAAGTATATTCAAGGACTGTAATTCATCTCTATTTCAAGACCACATGTTTGTGTTAATGGCCTTGTAACTAAGCTAATAAATCCTACTAAGTATCTGAGAATGTATGGAGCAAGCTCTTGTCTGCCTAGAAGAGATATATCCTGAGGGGTAGGATCTGTTCACCTGAGCGCAGTGTGAATTTTGGTTAGGTACCTTGTGGACAGCAGTGGCATGTGTCCTGGTGCTCAGAATGCAGGCAAGGAGCTTGGGGCTCCTTGTGCCCGCTGCATGGACGTGCGCTGTGTGGTCCTAGAGTTACTCCTGTTCTTTACACTGATGTAAAACAAATATGAAGTGTATGCTCTTAAATTTGCACAGTTGGATTTTGTATCCTCTTGGTATGTAACTTCTATTGGTGTAAAAGGCAGAAGAGATCCTATATCACTGCCTTTCTTTAAAAAAAAGTTACTATAAGAAAAAGTAATAACTTCATTGTTGTAAGAAAACAGTAATAACTGAATGGTATGCACGCTCTGTGTGGTGAATGTGTGTCATTAAAAATACTTTAAAATGTGCAAATATTTAAATGTTTTAAAAATATAAGGATTTTGAATTTTTATTTTAACCATAAATTAATTTTTTTGAATTTTTCCTGAGATGTTGTAATGAGAAAAATTAGTGTTTACCGATTTATAGGATAAATTTTGAAATTCATTTGAATTGCTGACTAAATATGGGGATAGCAATATATGGAGATAGAAATTGTGTGTAGCCCAGGACTAATGTTGAGATACCAAATTTTACTAGACTTAAGTCAAGGGACAAGAAAGTATACTCAGTAATACCTAGGCAACCCTGCTGAAATCAGTGATGGGCCAAAAGTGTAACTGACGTACTGACGTAGATAGATTTCCTTGATGTAGATAGATTGCCTTGATACTGTTCACAAATTTTGAGTGTTGTAATGTTTGTCATATAGCTTGCATATGGTAGCCGTCTTCCACTGGATTTCTGCTGAGAGAATCTCTCTAGCTTTTCCAGTCCCAGGCTTTAAATGCTCTCTTACAAGTGTATGTCTTCCATTAGCTTCCAAAGTTTAATGTTGTTCCACTATTCTGTGTTTTCATGAGGGAGAAGGTCTTGTACAATGGTGATCTAAGGCTGATAAATAGAAAACAAGGAGTTTAAAAACTAAGCCAAAGTGAAACTGAACTTTTACCATCTAAAATTTTAGGATCCTAAATCAAGGAAAGGGCAAGTGCAGAGAAGCAGTGCAAACAAAGTGGAAGGCAATAAGCGGGGAGATAGGGAAGAAGGAGAGAACAGAGGAAGAAGGGAAAGGGTTTATTGTTTCACACATACATACACTATACAATATAGATGTGTGAGAAAAATTACTGTAACGCAGAGCAGCAAAAATAGATGTGAACATAAAGTCAAAATGGTTATAGAAAGGTGTCACATTTGAATGTAACTGTGTTAAATTCTTGTTGATAACCTTGCTAATGAATCAGGATGAAATTCAAAACAACAAACTCCACTTTTACAATTTAGAGTCCAATTAATAAGTCTGGAAGGGAAGGAAAAAATATTGTTATGAATGGTGAGAAGAGGGATAATTGGGTTGGGGAAACAGAGAAAAAAAGGGAAATTGAGGAAAAAGGAAAGCAGGAAATAGAATGTACAGAATAGAGTATCCGAAGCTGAAGTTCTTCACTGTGTTTTTATGGAAGAAAATGCCTATGTGTAGTTGAATAGTAGTAGACATACTGTAAAACTGCTGTAGGAGTGCAGTTTTGGAAATAGCAAAGCAGATGGTGATGGACCTGCTCTTCAAACTACACTTACATTTAGGAAGTGTTCTTGATTTCAGGAATCAAAAGTAGCAGAAATGCCATAGGGTGGGTTCAGCCATGTATGTTACAGTAGTAAATCTGAAATAAAACAAGAAGGAAATAGCAGTAATTGTAATATTAACAGGAAAGCTAGGAAAGTTAAGAGAAAATGGCCAATGTCCTGTCACCATGTAGACATTCTCTTCCATTCACTTAAGCTAGCTGCTGTTCATTGTCTTCAACTTTTGATTCCTCATAGCCAAAGAAGGTAAAGTATAGGGATGAATACTGATCAAAGAGGTGAGCATTCAGATTCTCTGTAGAGGAAATATGCCATCTTTTCTTAGCACTGAAGTGCTTTTATTATGTTTAAAAAAATTCTAGAATGGAACACCAGGCGTCCTCGTGGAGTTATATATTTCAACCTTACAACTAAATAACCTTTTGCAACATGTTTGGGTTTTGGAGTTTGTCGTCGTTTTTGCTCTTTTCGTTGAAAAGGGAGATGCTTTATTGTTGTTTCTTTTCTTTTTTCTCTTAGGACTCTGTAATGGTGGGTCTACATACATGTGGGGATCTTGCTGCAAATACACTACGAATTTTTACTGCCAAGCCTGAAATCAAAGCAGTTTGCAGTGTAGGCTGCTGCTACCATCTGTTGTCAGAACAGTACGAAAACCAAGAAGGTAATTCTTCTGAGCTTAACTTGTGGCTGCCAGTTTGCATGTTGAGAATATTATACCTTTTAATTAATAACCAACTTGAGTCTGCTCCTTTCCAGTGGCTTATTTAGTACTGTTTTTAATTACGTTATGTGGGTCATTCACTCCTGGATGCCTTGTAGCTTTCCTGTTACGCCAATATTCCTAATATTCTTGCTGAAATTAAGGACATTAATGCAGAATGTTTTTATGTGGTTATGAATACAGCTGTTTTTATTCCATTACTTCGCTCATAAAATGTGGAGGCTTTCTTGGTCAATATGTTTTCATCCTTTTGAAATATTTTGTACCAGATTTTGCCCTTGGCTGTTTGCATACAACATTGATTTATGTTGAGTTGTACATGTATTACTATGAGCAAAATTAAGTCCTTTTAATGTAAGTTATTACTGTAAAAAGGACTCATCTGAATGTTGTGTTCTGGGGCACTGCCAGTTTAGAGCATTATGGAACAGTACATCTATAACAGATTTTCTTTGGGAGACAAGCTGAAAATTATTTGGGTATTCACACTACATTTAAGTTTTCCTTTAAAGGTGGATTTTTTCATTTTTGTGTGAAGGTTGGTGTCCTCAGCTGAGAAGCAAATTCTTTGCCTTTCTGTACTGCCTTCAAACAAGAAGGTTAAAGATTGTCTTTGTACAAAGGTAAAGAATGCATACTGTAATATATGAAACTCGTGGATTGTTTATGTTTATTATGAAAAACTCATGCTGCTTCTGATGTCTAGTGTTTAATAATCAACAGTAATTGCAACATTGTTGCCAACAGAAGTACTGTGAGGAATTGTAAAGGAAATTCAGCTTAAAATCACAAAAGCAGATTACATGGTGTTGAGGTCTATTAATTACTTTAAGACACTTCTACATCTGTAAAAGCTAGATAACCTGAGAAAAGCTTGAATTAATTTATTTAAGAATTTTTGCAATGATTGAGAAAAATAATTTAATGCAATATGTAAATATTATGCTTACTGGATTATGTATTTAAACAAGAACATAAGAAATAACTTTCTAGGTCAGGCCAACGCTCCTTCTAGCCTAGTATTCTGTGTCCGAGAGTGAGAAAATGAGATGTTACTGAAGGAAGACACAGGAGCCTGGCCACTTTATTCAGTCCATTTCTCTTGTACATTCCCAACATATAGAATTCATGTATTAGGGGTGTACGAGGGTGCATAACAGGTACATTCCTGCCTAGTCCTTTTAATATCCATTCAAGGACTTTTCTTTTCTGAAACTGTCTAATCCCTTTTGAACCAGATGATACTGTCTGATTCCATAACCTCCTGTGGTGGAAAGTTCCCAAAACTTCACTTACTCCTTGTCTCTATTCATGCACTCATTATTAAGAATTATGATGACTCTGTCTTACTTGAATCAATGAAACACAAAGCTTTTAGTTCCCATCTAAAACCTTTTCTGTAGATGGCCATTACGTTGGCTCAATGGCCATTTCTGCAGTTCTGCAGTTTCCTATTTGAGTTCTTTCAGGACCCTTGGGTGAATGTCATTCTGTCATGGTGACTTACTGAACTCTAAAATTGTTTGTTTGATTTAATACTTCCTGCATATGAACTTCATAGTGATCTAGTATAAAATAAAATAATTATAAGAGAGAGATTTAGACTAAAAACTCTCTCAGCTCAAACTTTCTACTTCAGCATCCAAATACTGTATTTTCTGTACAGATCCTCCCCAGCATTTTCTACACCATTTTCTGCTACTATTTCAAGTAGTGTGCAGATTTACACATGCATTACATGCTCATTTCTATTTGGTTCATTTGTTTTTAGTGCATAGTGAAGAACATTAATTAGCTGGCTTTCCTGAGAAAACAAGTGTTATGTAACTGAGCTGTCTGAATGACCATCTGCCTAAGCATTAGACCCTGATCACCGTATCAACCAAATTTGAGAGAGAGGTGAATTGGTAAGGTTTATTTCAGCACTTTGAAAGAACTTTGCAGAGAAAAAGGCAGGCAGAACTCAGCTGCTGTTCTTTAACAGTTGGCTGCTCAGTCAGCTAAGGCATAGCTTTGGATTGACCACAACACATGCTATCTCTTGCTTATTGTAATGATCTTTTTATGTTGCTCAGCATAGATCTGCGACAATTTTGAATGTTTCTACAGTGTATTATTTTCACCTTTCACAATACTTCAGATTATCAGAAAAAAGAAAGTACAATGGAAATGTTATGTTGTTAAATATTTGCATTATAGAAATGCAATTTAAAAAAACATGGCAGTTCCTTTATATCAAACTTCTAAATAATGGTGAACTTTTCAGGCTCTTGTAATGAACTTCGTGTGTCTCAAACATCTGATCATTTCTTGTTATCTCAACGAAGATAAAACCTCTTGTTGTAGGATGCTGTAGGATGATTACTTGCTGTAGGATGATTACTTTTTCCAGACCAGTGCATAAGGCTTTTCTAAAGTATTGTTACTCAGATATCATCAAAGGATCAGATGTGATACCTATTGTAAGTTCAAAGAAACAAATGTACGTTCACAGTGATAGGAGATACTGCAGTTTCATAAATGTTTAGTTATGGAAATTAAGTCAAATTGTCTTTTGGAATTTCTAGCTGTTTGATTTTTCTCAGCCTGAAGGATATAAATTACTCCTAATGAAAATCAGTCTTTGCAGAGTAAAAGGAAATGACAACATTCTTCTCTTGGGAAAGAACACATAGGTAATTTCACTGATACTCTGAAAAATTGATCGTTTTTTACTATTACTGTGAGGCTACATAGTCTAAAATCTACAATGATGTTGTCATAGTTCCCTGAAAAGATCATCTGTTACATGACTTGTTCATAAATGCACAGTGGAGGGGCAAGAGCACAAGGATCAACAATACACAAGAGCTAAAATTTTTTCAAAGAGAGAGTGGGAAATAAACAGGACTATTGCTTGTGCCTACATTTCCTATGCATGAATTTCAGACTGGCTAAGCATTGTAGGGGATCATTGACTCCATAACTAATCAGATGGTACAGATCTAACATTTCACTCTGTACAAGAAACAAATTAATTCTACTTGCAGCTGTCCTAGGCAAGTGAAGTTTGATACTGCTTCTAAAATGGACCATATCACAGAATCATCATGGATTAATTCTAAGTTGGAAGGGGCCACTGGAAGTCATCTGGTTGAGCTCCCTGCTCAAAGCAGAGCCAGCTTAGATCACGTTCTTCAGGGTCTTGTCCAACTGAGTACTGAATATCTCCAAGGCTGGAGATTCAACAGCCTCTCTGGGAAGCCCATTCCAATGTTTGACTAGCCTCGCTGTGAAAAATTTTTTCCTCGTATCTATTTGAAACTTGCTGAATGTTAGCTGAAGACAGCTGTTAGATCCCTTGTTGACCTTCTCTTCAGCCCTGTAATCTTCTTGGCCCCACTGGACTTGCTCCAGTAAGTCAGTGTCTTGTGCTGGAGAGCTCAAAAATAGCACTCCACATGCAGTTTCACAAGTCCTAAATAGAGGGGAGTAATCCCTTGCCTTAATCTGCAGGCTACACTGTTGAGCCAAACAGTCCTGCCAGTTTTTCTACCCACGTTATAGTCTGCCTGTCTGAAGCGTATCTCACCAATTTAGCTGTAAAGATACTATGGGAAACCTTGCTGAAAGCCTTGCTAAAGTCATAGTAAGCTACATCTACTGCACTTCCCTAGTTCATGGAGCCAGTCACTGCATCACAGAAAGCAGTAAGATTGGTCAGTCCCTGGTAAATCCTTGCTAATTTTTCTCAATCTCCTTGTTCTTCATATGCCTTGATATGGTTTTCAGGAGGATGTGCTCCATATTCTTCTTGGTGACAGAGCTTAAAAGGAAGATGGGTGTGATGTTTGCCTTTTTCCAGTCGTCAGGGACCTCTTTTGATGGATGTGACCTTTCAAAGATGCTTGAGTGTGGCCTTCATGTGACACCAGCCAGTTCCCTTATCTTCCTGAAATTAATCCTATCTGGCCACATTTTGTGTATTTGTGTACTTCCCGTTGGCATGTGTGGTCCCTGACCCAATCTTCCTCTACTGTAGTTAGTGCTTCTCAGATTCTGCCACCTGGGTCAGTGAAACTATGGACTAATGTAGTCATCAACCTGAGATTGGAGAGAACTGTGGAAGCCTTAAGTGGAGAGACTACTTAGAGTATTAGGATGCAGACTTGCAGATAGTTCTCTGTTGGGGCAGGCAGAAGAACTTTCTAAGAGCGAGAGAGAATTGTGCAGAATTTGCTGAAAGGCAGAAAGTCACTTAATTGGTTGAAATCGGTCCTGTACGCAAGAGTTGCCTGCAGGGACACAGTGGGAAGTTCCCTTATAAAGCATTTTATTCCCATTTTATCTTGACTTAGTAGCTTTGAGACTTCTCTGTTTTAAAAATGTAATTGTTCTGTTTTATGTTTATATCAACTCTTTGCCCAGTTTAAAAGCCTTTCTGTCATCTTGAGATGCTTACTCTTAAGGAGAAGGTTAAGTCAGGTCCACTTCAAGGGTCTGCTTGCCTTGGTAACACATTTTCCCATCTTTCTTTCTTCCTTTTTTTTTTTTTTCCCCAAATATAAATGCAGATGGCTGTTGTCATAAGTCTAGTTAAAGCAGATGTGCGAGCCCACACAAAAGCTGCTGTGGACTGGTGGTTGCCATAATTTGAGATGGTTGGGCTGTATGTTGTTTGGCAGTTATATTCTGTTTAATACTAAAGTTTGTCTTGTTTGAGGCCAGTGAAAAATTACTTTTTCACCTCATATTAATGGATTTACTCATATTCATGGGATGAGAATTTATCTTTTTGATGCCTGTTGTAGCAGTTATAGGTCTGAGGTAGTGAGTTGACAAAATGTCAACAAAACATTACACTGTTTTTGGCAGGCTATTGGGTTGCCTTGATTAGTGCAAGGGGGGTTTTTTTGCATCTGTGAGGAACTGACTGTAAGGAATAATTACTTACATTATTTCTCTTACATTCTAAAAATAGCAAAGATGATGTAAAATTGCATGATTCACTTTGTCGTTGGTCACACTATGACACTACTTTGGGAGCGCTTTTGATGAAAGTAGGTGCCGATACTCACAGTCTTGAATCTTGAAGTCAGTACGGGATGTCCTTCTAGGTGTCTATAAATAAGCTAAATTTGTCTGAAAATTTTGGTAATAGGACTCCATCTTCAATTATGCTGGAAAGAATTTTGAACTGTCAGTTATGATCATGAAGGCCTTTGTTTTGATTTATTAGTAACTACAACAACCAAGTGGTGCTGTGTAATCTCAGTTTTCTATCGAATTAAAAATAGTTGAAACCGTGAATTTTAACACCTGTCTTTAAATTTTACTGCTGTTGTCATAAGTAGAACCAAATACTAAATATCAGTTAATAAGGAGTATTATGACAACTCGTGGAAAATTCGAAGTAGTTTAACTTTGGCTTTCTTTAAGGAGAGTTGGCCATTTAAACAGATTCTTCTGTGGATAAAATGCACTTAGCCATTAATTGATTCCTTTGGGAGTTTTCTTCACTGTTACTATGTCTGATAATCAATTACTTCATAGTAGTAAGAATTTTATTAGAGACTTTTTACATAAACTTATTTACATTTCAGTTTGCTAATGATCTTCTGGTTGAAACAAACTCTGTGCCTCTGTTCAGCTGCTGATCTTAGGCTTTTGGGGAGCTGCCTTATCCAACATGCAACAAGTTCATTTCTGGGGCAGCTGGACAATGATTATCTTTAAAAGGCAGTAAAGGTGAATTACAGATTTTTTCAAAAAGTGTTTGTCTTCCTAATTCTCTTTCTCCCATTCTCCATATCCCCAAACATGTCAGTACTAATCTAGAAAGTCATGGAATTGTTCAATATGATATACTCTGTTTTGAGGAAAAACACGTGAATATTATTATAGCTAAGGATTTACTTATAAATACTTAATAGTTAACAATTAAATTACTATTATCGTTATATATATAACTATATATATTTAAAACATATATATTATATATACTGTATTTAAAATAATACATAAATAGTATAAAATTAATATATTTAATTAAATTATTAAAGCATTAAAATTAAAATATTAATTTAAAAATAATAATTAAAAATAAATACTTATTTATAAGTATTTCATCATTTGAAATAAGGCCTCAAACTTTAAAGATGTAGTTGTATAAGTAGTTTCAATGATAACAATATGATCAAAAACATTTTGTGAGATTAGCAGGAGTACTGCAAATTGGGAACTCTAGCTTTTGCAAGGATTTGCAACAGTAGGTCCCTGCTGTATGAAGGAAAAATATATGCTAAGCAGATAAATTCTAGAGGCTTACTGAAAGTTGTGAGAAGTAGCTTGTCTCTAAGGCATTCTGAAAGAAGTTAGGAGAAAGTACAAGAAACCTTTTTTCAGAGCATGTGTCATTATGGGTATAGTTAGCATCAAAATGAACTCATTTAGGGTTTATGTAATCAGCAAACTTTTTGCAAGAGAGCAAGAGTCTCAGGACTCTTAAGTAAGGTGAATATAAACTTTGGCTGTATTTGTTAGGATCTAACTTTTAAAAGCTACTCAAGGGAACTAAAAGGGCTACAAAGGATAGTCTTGATTCATTTTCAGAAGTTTAATGAGTTTGTGAAAACTGAAAAGGTTTTTGATATCAGCTGGATTCAGAGGACAAAAACTTCAAAACCGAATTTTCTGAAGGTCTCCTTACACAAACATAATGGCTTCATATTACCCCATTCCACTGAAATATGGAAAGATTAGTCACTGTTTTAGAAGTATTAGAGTACAGATAACTTGTATGTTGCTTAGCTATTTTTTCAAAATGTGTGCAATCACAGCCAGTGTGTTAAAATATCTATCACTGATACCATGGCAACATAGGAAAACACTTCCAAGCAAAAGATCAAAGAGCTTCATTTCTTTTCCAAGCCATCTTTAGATATTGCTACACAGTGCACCTTTCCATCAATTTGTAACACACCTAACTAGTGACTAAAAACCCAGATGTTTTTTATTAAAATTTATCCTGAAAAAATTTTGAACTTGAAGAAAATATTAACTTGTTAAATTGTACAGCCAGTAAATGACTGAATTACCTATGTAAAATGCAGAAATATATTTTCATGAATAAACATAACAAAAATATTTTAAATCCTGAAATTATCTCATAATTGTGTGTGTGCGCGTGTGTGTGTGTGTGTGTGTGTACTAAGAGAGTGTGATGGAGAAAGTCAAGGTTTCTGTGATAAACCAAGGTATATGTGATAACTAAAGCATACCTTAGGTTTGAGTTTTGAAAATTATTTGAATTAAAATGGAGGAACTTTTTTTTTTTCCCCCAGAAAAAGAGTGCATATAGTGATAGGATTTTTTAAGAAAAATACACACCCAACCAACAATAGTCTTTACCTATTGCAAAGGAAAACTGCAGTCTAGTTAGTTCTTCTTGTTTCTTCAGAACTTTAGATATAGACCTAGATATTACTGTGTCAGTGAATACTATGAAAGACCTAAAACAGGTTTTGTTATTTGTGTTTCAGTACTGTCTTGGATGTGTTTGGCAATGTATACAGAGAGACAACGTTGGTGGTGCATAAAATATTTTGAATAGGGTAATAAAGGCTACTTTCCACTGAAAATGTTAGGGAAAGGAATAATGAAATCTAAGGATATTAGTCCATTTAATTACAAACTCAGAGATGCTATCAAGAATTTTTTTCATATCATTATTTGGAATTACTCATTTTAAGTAATCTTTAATCAATAATTATTCCGTCTTTTCCCTAGCACTGGAAAATGCATATAAGATTTTAGTATCACTTTGTAATATGGAACCTCTAGGATTTCAGAATTACTGAGGATAAATAATGGCCCCTTTGTTATGATCCAAGTTTAACACTGTTGAATACTGATTTGCTATAATTCATTAATATTAAGGAAACCTATTCAAGGGATGAAAAAGTTAAGTGACAGTTTCCATGTTATTTCTATGATTGAAACACATTATGAATCAGATCTTTGACTAGTGTAAGCTGGCATAAATCCACTGAGCACCAAACTTTCAGGTGTTAAATGTTCATGAGATGTTACAAAACAAAATCTCTAATGAGATTTACAAAATCTCTCATTAAATTATGAGATTTACAAGATTCTAAAATACTTGAAATAGATGACAGTTTTGCCAAGTAATCTGTTTTCTTCGCTACTACAGGTATTGAATATTTGTAATACTTTGTTTTGCTATCAAAATACCATTTCATATGTTAATGTATTACCTTGGTTTCATACTGTCTGCTACAATTTGTAAGTCAGAAAGACTTTAGATTGTAGTTTGAATATCTCCATTACTTATATCACATTCTCAGGTCTTTTTTGACAGCTGTGGCAGACAGTGTATGAAAGAAGGCTAATTCATTATTATATAAAACAATATTTTGATAACAAAATAGAATGGAGATACAGAGTAAACATACAGCCTGTATAAATGTAGGCTTCAGCATCCATCAAGTGACATAAAAATCACGGAATCTGTTCACATCAAAGGTTCCTGTAACCCCATATCCTGTCTTCAGTAGAGGACAATAGCAGATGCCTAAGGAAGAGTATAAAATGAAAGGTAGTATGTAGCAATACTTCCCCACAATACTCTATTTGCTTCCAGCATGTTTTGGCTCGTGGACTTCTTGGAACAAAAGTGTTACCTTTGCATTTAATAACCCTTGATGGATTTTTATTCCTTGAATTTGTCAGGTTACTTTTGAACATATGTTAACTTTTAGCATCTATAGTATGCTACAGTAGGGAATAGCACGGCTTAACTGAATGTTGTATGAGAAAGCATTTCCTTTTGCTTTTTTTAGGCCTGCTAATTGCATGTTTCTTTTGATACCTCTTAATTTTGTACGTAAAAGGCAGTGCCCATTTATTCCCTATTTATTTTCTCAATCCCTTTTTGATTCTATAGACTTTTCATTCACCCACTGACTCTTTTACAGCTTTAATTTTTTCATATTACTTGCTCCTGGTATTAAAATGTTCCTTACCTGTGATAATCCTGTTTCTCTTTGTATTTTTTTTTCTAGTGGTATTATATCTTATCCAAGATGAGAAAAAGAAATCCAAGCACAGTATTCAAAATTGAGGTGCAGCATGGATTTATATAGTGGCATAATAGTGTTTTGGGGTTTTTTTCTTAGTAATTCTTACTAAGTTTTTTTTTTTTTTTAACCTCTTCTTAGTATTGAGCAAATGTTTTCATAGAACTATCAATCAGCTATCAATTCAAAACTCTTCATTGTATTTGTGAAGTTAATATTTTTCTGACTTTGGATCACTTTCATCTACATTTAATTTCATATGCCATGTCATATGCTATCACACAGTATATAAAATCTTTTTTCAGTTCTTCATGGTTGGCTCTAATTTTTATTACCCTTAAGATCATCAGCAAACTTTGTCCTACTATTCATTAACTTTTCCAGGTCATTTATGAATTTGATCAACAACCTGGGTCCCAGCATAAGTCTCCTTAGGCTTCTGCTGGTGACTTCTCTCCTCTCTGAATATGTCTGTGAGATACAAATTCCCATTAAGAAAGTCACGTAGACTCTTCCCAAATATGTCATATTTCCTCATGTAACCAATGACTATTTTTTTAAATACTTCCTCCACTTCTAATTGTGAGGCTTGCTGGTTGGAAGCTCCTCAGATGTCCCCTTGAGCTCTTCATAAACATTAATATTATGTTACTTGCTTTTCAGGTCTCTAGAACCATAGCATTTTAATCCAGAAGTTGAACACCACATTTCAGCAATTTCATCCTTGCATTTTTTTAGAATTTTTGGATGAATGCCATATGGCCATGGCATTATTTTAATGTTTATTATTTTTGTTTTTCTATAACCTCTTCAAGGGATACTTTAGTTTCAGATATCTCATCTGATGAGACCCTTTCATAAAGTAGGGCTGCAGCTTAAGAATTGCATTTAGGTTTTCTTCTGTGCTTTGTTTCCTTGGGCACTCCTTTATACCTTTATCACCTGTTAGTCATATAACTACTGTCTATTTATAAGAAATTCTGTAGACATTCAGATATCTGCAAAAGGTCAAAAAGATCTCAGATTGAAATTAAAGAAAATTGGAGACCTATACAAATTATTATTAAAAGAACTGTTATAACCGTTATAACTGTTTTACTGTTATAACCATTCAAAAAAAATGCTTTCTGTCTGCCTGTGCCATTTACACTACTGACCCAAGAAAGTTATCTGTTAATAACTCTTTTTCTTCTGTCACTGTGTGGAACACAGATTTGTGCTTTCAGAGAGTTTATGCTCTCTGAAAGAGTTTCAGAATAAAACACTGGCCATTTCTTACTCTGAAGTGGAGTCAAATTGTTCAGGAGATAATAAAAATTACATAGTTGAGAAGAAATAAAAACACTTTTTTTGAAATAATGACTGATACGTAGATCAACTGCAATAAGAGTAATCATATTGAGGCAAAGGAATTACCAAGACTAGAAATCTTTGCGAGGCAAGGTTACTTTCTTATTTTCATGGCAATGTTTATAAAACTGTTGTTGAGGTAGAATGTCGCTATATATTTTAGTCTGAATAGTTTAAATCCTTCACGGAGTTTTATAAGAATAGACTATTTGCCAGTGCACATACTATGAACAGCCTTTGTTTGTCAAGAGCAAAGAGCTTATGTAATGTGATCTAATGTGTGCTTCTCTAGCAGTCATTAAGACTCAAATATGAATCTCTCTGGAAACAAAACATCATCAAAATTATGAGCTACACATATTTGATATATCATTTATTGCAGTAACGTATGTAGTAATGTAATAATAGTCTTTTGAAAAAAAATTATCAAGCAATCAAATAATTGTCTACTTACTTTTTTTAAAACAGAAGATTTTGCATTATGTCAACATAAAAATCTCTTATATTGTGCATTCTATAAACCAACTAGTCAAATAAACACATTGTCATATTTGACAAGGAAAAACAAATAAAAAAAAATCTTTAAAATAAAACAGAAAGCCTTCTTCTGAAAGATAAGGCTATTTTTAAAGTAGAACTTCAGAAAACTTTTTCCCATTTTTAAATATAGTTTCCACTATATTTTACTCTTTTAGTGACAGTGACTGATCCTTATAAGGCTTACATTGCATTTTTGCACACCTTTGTAGAATACTATCAACATAAAAATACAACTATACTCTGATTCTTCAGTCTACGGCATATAAGTAGGCTGCTCAATTTATAGTATTTAAATAACTTCAGCAAAGCTTCTTGTAAGCATAGTACTATGCATTCAATATTGTTATTTCAACAGTTTAGTAAGAAAAATCTAATGTACAACGTGACCTTTGAGTGATAATTCCAATCTGGATGTTACAGGGCTTGTCATGCAGAAGACTCCTGGTGGATGCATTGTAATAATCGCATATCCGCTCCTAAAGTTCTTTCTTAGGCATAGCTCGTGTTTGTTATTGAAAATCCTTTTCTGCTAAGATAAGTCATAAATTTGCCAACTAATAACAGCCAGGATGAGGGAAAATAGAAGTAGGAGGTATAATACATAGTTCTTTTAATGTTGCTGATTACATTAGAAGTTATATAAAGATGGCTACCTAGTATCTCTACACATATATTATACCTCTCTCTCCTACTTTGCAAATGAGATGTCTGATTTAGGGTATAAATTCTTTTACTTTCTTAAATTTATATCACGCCTCACTAATGGAATGCTATGAGAGATGTCTGGTATTATGAAAAGGTGGTAATTGGCTTCAGTGGGAATTTTCTCTAAATAGAAAAGGTAGACAAGCCTTCCCCAGTGCTGAAATTCATCTCCCTTTGTTTTGGAGTTTATTAGAAGCAACTGCAGAATTATCCATTGTCCAACTGGAAATAATAGTTTATTAATGCTTTGCAACGTACATTTTTATAGATAAGAAAATTGGGAAAAGTATTTGATTACAGTATAAAGAGTTTATAGAAAAATATTCTTTCTCTAGCTTGTACTTTTTTAGGGTATTTTATGGGTTTTGTATCCTATAACTCAATTCTGTTTTTCCCCTTTAAGAGAGTTTATACATTTACCATATTTATGGAAAAAGATGATTTTTTTTTTCAAGATAGTTTAACTTAAAAATTAGTGTTCATCTTCCTTTCTGTTTAATATGATAGTAAGTGCCATTTGGCAAAAATGTAAAATTTGTCATGATATGAAGTTGGTGTCCATTTTACTTTGTATATTTATATTTTAGTGAAAATCTCTGGGTTTTATTGTCATTTTGAAATGGATTTGTAAATGGCAGGCTTTCATTTTTAATACTATATTTGCAGTTTTGAGTATATGAAGAGAATGTTGTTTTACTAGTAAATATTTTGTGGTTTGTGCCTTTGGAAAACAACTGTTGTCTATTGAATCTTCATATGTGTGAAGATGGTTTAATATTTAATATATTGTGTGTAAGTCAAAATCAACCTCTGTAGGTATTACTTGCTCATTGGGTGTTTGAGATGGAGTTAGAGTGCACCCCAGTATTAGAAAATGTTAGTTTGGTGTTGCTGTTTTCTAATATGACTAGTAGTAACTTCCTAGAATTAGGTAACAGTTCTAATAAGCAATATTTTAATACAGCGTTAGCAAAGAATTTGTTTTAATCTCCTGTCACGTGTTACACATCTTTTATGGCAGCTCCTGGGTTTGTTGACAGTATTGGGATGAACTCTGTTTTCCTCTGGGAGACCAAGCTTCTTCCTCACTGAGCTACTTTCAGAATCTGAGCTCATCATCTCCATCCTCACTCTGCTTCTTTTATTGGTCTAGACTGTAACTTATTTAAGGCACTTCCAAGTCATACAAACTCCAGAAGAAGGGGATTCCTCCTGCCTTAATGTGGCCCCTATTGAAGTGACTGTAACAACATAAAACTATAAGTTACCATTTATTCAGCTTTCACTTGCTGTTTTCCTTCGAAGTTTCCTTTTAATTTTCAGTTATATGCTTCTATTAATCATGTGTTATTGTGTTCAGAGTATTAGATACAAAAAGAATCTGATTATTAAAGTAAAATGAAGAAGGAGAGCAAAAAATTAGAGGAAGGGAAATGGAAAACAATGCCATGTACAGTTGTCAAATGACCCCTGCTTTTATTTTCTTTGAACATACACTTCTAGGAGTGCTGGCTACACTCCTTTGAAGAAAGAAGGCTCTTGTTACACAGAAGAAAATCCTCCTAGGGCCTTTTAAATCACAGGTTTTTATACAGATAGTGATACAATTCGACCATTTACCATAAATTCATAAGGATACATTGATTTTCTAACAACTTCAAATCCTAAAATGGGAATGATGGTAGGGGATAATTAGGAATGAGGGATAAGGGATAATTTAGTCCCATGTATTGTGGCCATTACTATGTCAGGAACCACCCAAGCAAGGACAGGATTCCTGTGGTTGTTACCTCCCAGGTATTTGCTCTTTGAATTAAATAACTGATGCCTTGTGGATTCAGTTGTGTACAGATTTTAGGTGCTGTATCATGTTGCTCTTCTCTGTCTTTGGCAAGAATGCCTAAACAATGTTGGCCAATAAGTTTAGTGATTAATACAGAGATTTTTCAATGTGCTTGGCAGTCTTTGTGCAGTTCTCTCACACTGATAGCTGTGTCTGATCTTCAGTCAGTTGTGCTTTTTCCGTAGGCTTGGCACTTCTTTTATTTTTGCCTTGAATACCCTGTAGCTTCCCAGGAGTGGTTAGAAATGGAGCCTGCACATATTCTTGCCTTTCTTTTAGTTTCATCTGTTTTTTCTTTTTATTTCATGATCACAGAAGGAGATGATAGACACTCAAGTGCATTGGATGTGGAGTACAAAAATGCAATCAAAGTGCAATTAATAAGTATCTGAACTCCAGGTTCCGTGTGCTTAAGACTGAAAAAATGAAAAAAAAACCCAAGAAAATCTTTGCAAAACAGCTCTGTGAATCTAAGCTGTGAATAAAGCATCTTAAATACGTAATTCATATACAGTCACAGAGATGCAAATTGGGGAATTATACTTTATACTGTAATAATACTGGTAAGTTGGGGACAAGGATTGTGAGAATGAACAAAGGTGGGACGCTAAGGCATTGGGAAGAAATTGACTGAAATAGATGTTAATATCAAAATAATATGATTGAGTAAAAGATGTGACTCTTTTAATGTAATATAAATAGATAAGAAAATATAAAAATGGATTTTTTTTTTTTTAGGAGTACTTCTCCTACATTAACTGATTGCATTGCTACATGCAGTATTTTACAACTAGTATTGGTCACGCTTCATAAATAGATGTATATGTAGATGGTTTTATCCAGTGCAGTTTTTAGGTGGTGAGAGACAAAGATGTGTTTAAGCATTTAGAGCTGAACAGATTGTACTGCAGTGTTAATTCACTGAACTATATTATTAGGAACTACTGAGAACACATAGACTGTTTTTAAAAGATGGATGTTAAAATAAGTGGTGAAAATGATGAAAGGTGAAATTCAATGCAGAAACAGATTTCAGTCTTAAAGATTATTTTTAAGGGAACTATGTGACTAAAAGCTATTCTGTGAGTGGTTTCATACAATACTAGCTGTGGTTTTGCAACTGGCATGACAGTGCTAAATCAGAATCAGCTCTCTTTCTTTTGAAGTTATATTCTCATGCCAAAACACTTTAAGAGACTGGCGTTTCACAACACGTCAGGAACAAATTGTCTAATTAAAGATAAAGTTTAGAATGAAATAGGCAATGGTTGTTTTTGTAAGGAAAATATAATTTCTGAAACAAAATACAATGCTGAGTAGAGTGGGAACTTCAGCCTGTACAGGCAGGGTATTTCTGCCTTCTTTTTGTGACATACTATTTACAAACTGATGGACTTCATCACTAGAAAATAAATTTCATCTGTTCTAGTTATGTGTATATTAGAAGATCTTAAAATCTTAAAAATAGAACAGAAAGCTAACATACATTTCATGAAGACCAGAATCCTCTATTTTATAGTACTTTGCCAATTACCATAACATTTTTGTGTTACTTTGGTATTAAAGAGCAGAGGAAGAGAATCAGTATTTCAGAGCAGACATTATAATAATCTATACAGTACCAAAAATTGAAACAAAACCCTGATTTGTCTTTCATAAATTATTCACTGACCATTGGGACAGGCATTGATTTGTGACAAAATATGGATTGTTTTTGCCATGTGTTAAAAACTAAGTGTTTTAACACGTAGTGTTCAATAAACTATAATGTAGACAGAAATACCATAAAAATTAGTTTACATCAGGGGATGACGTTAACTTGGTATGAAGGATTCTCTTCCAGAAGGTCTGTCATGAAACATACAAATTAGTTGTTACATTGGGAATTGCAGTTTGGAACAGTTGCAAGAATTGCAAGAAGGTAAAAAGATGGAAAGCCTTCAGATAAATGCAAATACATTTTCATAAATGTTAACAAAAATAGATAAAGCAGGAAACTACAGGACCACATGGAACCCTACCTAAGCTTTTTTGTATGGTGACATAAAACCCATTGGTCCTGATGTTTCATAGAGATTATATACTGCAAAGTTGTGCAAAGCATTTTAAATTTTAGCACACTAGAAATGGTAGTATTCTGCTTAGAGTTGAAGGTCTATTTAGGATCTAATATTAGAGTAGAGAAGCTTGGCCCTTTCTCTCAGACTTTCTTGGAAACCACTGTGCACATACAGAAGAATTAGTCAGTAAAATCCTTTTATCATATTTGTACTGCCAAATGTTTATAACTACCATAAAAGGGAGTATAAATAAAGAACACTCGGTGTGCTATGCTTTGGGAATCCTGTTTCCTCCCTACGCTTAACTGTGTTGTTAGTCAAACAACTCTTTCAGTAAGTTTCTGTTACACACTACTAACCAAAGAGCAGTATTAATGGATCTATGAATAGGATGAAAACAACAGTAAGGTGTGCCTGAAGCTTTTCTCTGTATCAAGACAGAATTAAACCATGGTGAAAGAAGTTGTAGTTGATCTAATTATAAAATAATACAACACAGATTTTTGTTGTGATTTGTGCTTTCTTGCTACTCAGTTTAATCTTTTTGGTATACCAGTTGTCCTGTATGCATTGATGTTTTTTTTCATTTGGAAGTTAAATAAAAGGCAAAAAAAGTCCTTTACATGTAAAGCTCAAAATAATACAGGTACTACAAGTATTATGTGTGACTGCTATTGTAGTATTACAAAAATTATACCAAATGGCTAAAGTCCAGTTTTTCTACAAAACTTATCAGCAATTTATAGAAGGTCATAAAACAAGGTGTAAATAATCAGAGGACAGAAAATAACATATGACTTCCAAGAGCGAATTAACAAATTAAAATTTCATTCTGACAAAATAATATTAAGATACATTGGTAGCATTGGGTTCTCAGAAGAAGTGGAAAGAGGAAATCTGACATACTTTATAGAAAATGTAGTCTTAACTGTTTTTTTCCTTCTTGTTCAGTTGATAATAAAATATGAGACTTTGTATTTACTTGTATTTGAAATGTGCTACCAATATAGACCTGAGACTTTGTGTTCCCCTCTGATAGACAGTGTGGAATGAAAAATTCAATTAATATTTGTCAGTTGTGGCGGGCACCTGGGTATGTTTGCACTTGTTTCCAAATATGTTTAATCTCCTCCGCAATTTTTCAAGTATATAATAAACCATAGTCAAGACAGTTTCTCCATACAGTATATTCTCTTCAAAATCTATTGCGTTTATGCCTTTTAGAGGAGTGTGACAAATCAGCTACTAAAGGGTTAATCCTGAGAAATCCTTGTGGTCACAAGACTTAGTTAATCAAATGAGGGATTGCTTAAAATACACTGATATTGAAAGGGATTCTCTCACTGATGTTTTAAGATCCATAGAGTTTCTAGGTTTTTTAAAAGACATGAAAAAAGGTATAATGGAAGAAAGTGGTGAAAACTTGGAAGGTTCCTATTAAAGTGCCTCTTTTTTGGGTGGGGAGTTGTTATGGCTATTAGAAAAATATTCTTTGCTCTCAGAAAAGAATTGTATGGACAGGATTAGTTTGTTCAAATATATACCTAACAGCAACTCTTCCATGAAACTATGAACGTTACTAAACTCGGTCAAATAGAAATAATAGGAATTTTGCTCTGTGACAATTGGCTGGAACTGATTTTTTTCTGCTTTATTCAGCATTATATGTTTCTCTGTAGTCTGTGCTTTGACTTTCTGGGCTGTGTGTTACTGGGCAATTTTGATGAGTGTATTTCCTTGCTTCTACCAGATGTATCCAATTTGTGGGGACAGTGAGAAATAACAGCAAGTATCTTTAAACTACCTCAATCAGAATTCTATTTGTATAGGTCTCCAATGAAGCATCCTGTTCCGCAAAGCTGAATTAGGATACAACTTTAAATGTTGTTCATGATGCTACTTTAATTCTACCGTGTTTCCTGTGTTCTCTTTCTCTATAAATGATTCACATTAAAATTATATTGTGGTTTTTAAAGATTTTGTGAACTGGAACATAACAGAACTGTTTTTTTCTTTTTTATTTTTTTGCAGTGGTTTCTTTTTGTGCAATACTTGCAGCCATTCCTTTTATTAAAGGGGTGATCTAGTTTCTGGTAAGAGGTTAGCTTATAGGTTAGCAGGTTCTAGGATTATACCCTAGTACAGTTTCAGTTCAGTTCATTGAATGATTATCTAGAGTTACATTTTTTTTAACCTTTCATGGAAAGGAGAATTCTGACTGATTGGTTCCTTTATGTTGAATTGTAACATGATTTCTTAGTTGCTTAATGCACCATAGATGACTTCAGCTGCTTGCTGTGAAATCTTCCATAGTATACCCATACTTAAAACGTTGCTTGAATGTTAGAACAGTTGCTGTGCTACTAGTTGGGGTCATGCCATAATTACATATTTTATAAAGATCATTTGGCAGTAAATATTAAAAAGAAACAAAACTATTGAAATAACTATAAGGAGCATATTTTCAAATGACCTAAACTACACTACCCAGCTTTAATTGCAATTTTGCAGGGAAAAATAATGTCACATAAAAGCACAATACGGTAATTTGTGAGCTATGTAATATTAAGTGTATCTGAACTTACACACAGGCACTAAAAAGCATTTCCAGGTTTTTAAAATCTAGCTGCTAAATGTATAAGTTTAGTAACAATATATTTATCTTACAAATATTTTTTAATCAGCACTTGCTTGACAATGCACAGGATATGGAAGAATAAACAAAACTCTGAGAAGGCTGTATAGTAGATATGTAGGCAAGCTTGGGAGATACCCAACAAATTCTAACGCCTTTTCTCCTGCTTTACAATTTTAATAATTTAAATGAATGAATAATTTAATAATTTAAATGAAGATGGTGCTTTGCCTGGTTGTCTTTTTTAAAGATGTCATAAATGCTTCAGATTTAGGCATGGGTACAGTGCATGATTATTGAGATTGTAGCTCAGTGGGTAGCAATTTTATCATGAATGGATGATGAGTTTGCCTAGAGGGGAGGGTGCAAATTAGAAGGGAACACTTAAAAAGATTGATGATTTCAGCTTTTGAACTGAATTTGCTAATTTTTGTTTTGTAATATTTAAATGTATGTATTAGGCATATAAATGCAAACTATATAATGGGAGCCATGGTAATCATTGTTTGCTTGGCAGAAAATATATTTAATAGCATCTTATCATCAGATTTTTACCGCATGTATTCAGTAATTAGACTTGAAGTTAACTAATGTTTTTTATCTTCTCATGATGCTCTTTTGAATTCTTGTGCATTCCTAGTGAGCTGAAGCCAGTTGCAATGTATTTTGTCAAAGTTCATCTTAACGTCTGAAAGAACTTCCTTTTTTCTTCTTTTAATTATCCAGAATTAACCTCATACTCTTAAACCATGGTCCTCAAACCAATATTCCTATAGACTGTAAGAGCCTCTGACATTTCTCAGGGCCAGAAGGATAGCAAAGTGTGAGGCTGCCTGCAGAAGATTACTTACTTGCTGTTATTCTCTAGAGATCAACAAAGACTATGGACTGCTACTAGAAAACTGAGAGCTTTCACTATAGGAGAGAAGGGTTGTATCCTTTAAAGTTTCTTATTTCCCTTTATTTCTTTGCTTAGCTTTCACAAAATGAAATCTGCTTATGTGATTGTATCCCAGACTTTTAATAAATTTGACAAGTGGTATTTCTGCTGTCCTTTTTTTAACCCCATTACGTTGATTTATCTTTAAATATGCCCGAGTCCTCTTTCTATGCTAAAAAGCCAAGATCCTATCCAATCTCTTCTTTTAAAGAAAGTAGTAATTATTCAGTGCTCTAAACAATCAATTGACAAATACACTAATAAACATTCAAAATATTGTAGATGTCTTGTACATATAAAACTGGGTATTATGAACATCTATGAAGCACTCATTGTAATTTAGTCGTCGCGCATTTGCATTATTGTTAAGTATTAAGAGTTTTGTTGTTACTCAAAATATTAATGAGACTGAAAGAAACTGATACAAATGCTTCTTCGTGTTTTGAAGAAACATCAAGAGCCTTTGCAGCTGTTCTTTTCTGGAAAACAAACATGCTGTCTAGCAGCGAAGCAAAAACCTTCAGTACTGGAATAAACAAATAGACATTGTTCTGTCTGATGTTTAAAAGTTGTTTATGATAGAAGAAGAATCTAACAAGAAGTGTTACAGAAATCCTGCTACACTGAAAGGCTGCCTGGCTTGCATCTTGTGACTCATGTTATGGCATTGGGTGCCATGATTAATTGCAAACTCTTTTCTTGTCCCTTAAAAACAATTTTCGGTTAATTTTTTGTAAAATTCACTTTGTTAGAATAGTTTTGGAAACTGTGAAATTACAAGAAATTGTGCATAAACCAAAAACATCTGTTATGGAGAAAATACCTTTTTTATAACTCTAATATGCTCTTTGTTATTGGACTAGGAAAGCAGTTAAGCTTTTCTGCTACCATATTTTAACTACTCAGTATACTGCTTACTCTGTAAATAAGAGAAAAAGAGCTTGTGAAAGTTACACCTATTATTTTTTTCCATTTTGCAGATTGCACAGAGGAAGTGTGGGGATTTCCCATGTGTCAGTACTTGAAGGATGAGGGCTGGTGCTGTGGTCGCAATGCTAGAATGTCAGCATGCTTGGTATGATTCCCCTTCTTTTCTTTTTCCTACTGAGAGCTTTATCCAGATGTTACAGAATTAGTTGTTTTTGGCTTCTAATCCTAGAGCCATGACTTAAATCTAAGACTCTACAGAATAATGTCATTAATATTGTAAGCACGATAAATTGTAAGTAAGAAAAAATAGTATTGACTTTCCAGCTTTATATATTTTAAAGTTGCTGAAGGCATGAGAAACTGAGTGTTGACAGAAATGTATTTTAAGAGTGGACAGAATGGCCAAACCTTTATTGAAACTTAAACAAGGTAACTCCTCAGGGTGATAGTTCCTGGCTAAGGACTTAGTGGGAACTAGGTAATTGTTGAAGGATTGCAATCAGTGACTCCCCCAACACTTTTATGATTCATAATATTGAATATTTTGACTGTTTAAGACCAAAACAAAACTGCCTATTTAAAAAAACTAGAGGAACACTAAAAGCTGTGCAGTTTAAGAGCCTGGAAACATCTTTTTAACATTGCATCAAGAGATGAAATGCTTTTGAAGACCCAACCTCATCCAAGACAGGATGATGAACTGGTGTCTAATTTGAAAGAACAGATATATATCAAAAATTTTAGCCATTATTTAGGTTGGAAGACCAAGATCCCTTTCCTCTATGGATTTCTATTTTCTAGTATCAAGATGAACGACAACAAGTTTTGGCTAGTCTGAGCTGCAAGCTCTGTACTTCCCCTATTGAGAACCCAACCTGTGTAGGCTAAAGACCCAGCATAGACTAAAGTGTCAAAGTTATATAAACTTGAGCTAACATGATAATTGAATGCTATCAGAAGGAAGTATGTCAGGACAATTATTTAGTATTTTGTAAGACTTAAGTGCATTTCCCTTGACAAGGTACAAGAAAAAATTTATCACAAAAAAGCTTTCTAAAAGGGACTTGCCTTTTTTTTCTCATCAATATCATGCAATATCCAGTTCTTGCTCACCTGACACCTTGCTATTTCCTTTCCCATTCCCTTTCTTTTTGAAAGGAAAAGTGTAGGCTGTCTTTCAACAAAGATAGAAAGAGAAATTTTTATCGACAAATGACCACCAGTAGAGAGTACTGATCATACCTTATATATCTGTTAGATTTCACAGAAATCATAGAAATTTCACAGTTAAATATATTCTTCATAATAAATCTTTCTTTTAAATTTTCACAAAAGGCAAAAAGATTTCCTGTGTCACTAGTTGCTTCTACTGTTATTATGTTAATTTTCTCTATGCTTTTCTCATGACTAGGATTTTTCTCACCTTCTGCTAGGTACAAGTAAAGGGAGACAGTGCAGTGCAGCTAGGCACTATTCTTCCTATGGTGAAGGGCTGGCTAGGGGAAACTGAATCTGCTGAACAGTGATAATATACTCATCATTATTACATATGTTTGTTCAAATTGACTGAAATGCCAAGGACCAAAGGGTCTGGATGAGGTTTCAGAACCCTTCCAGAACATATTAGAACCCATATCCATCTTATAAGCAGTCGCAGATATATGCTGGTGTGGTAGTTATAGTTTATACAGAGTAAGTCAAATCTGATAACTCAGCTAAAGTCATGAACAGAGGCACTGCAACTGGACTGTGTTTGAAGAACAGTCTGAAATACAAGAGCGGTACTAAAACTAGGGGAAGGAAAAGGGGAAGGTGATTCAGAGACAAGCAGCCCTATTTATCTAATTTTATGTTATCTGATTTGTTGTACTGCCAGGTAACTTGTTGAATTTTTATCTTCATTTCTACTATGATGTTTAATTTTCAGTTGAAATTTCTATAGGTACAATCTCTTTCCAGCTGTAGAAAAATCTTCCACTCTTCTAATATTTGTAATTCTTTGTCACTATGGATCATAAAAATCTAGTACACTCATACCTACATCAGAATTTATGGTGTGAAGACTATTGTGAGAGATAATGCACATCCTTTAACTGCAATTCCTCTTAAGTTTTTACTTTATTTAGCTTTACATAAGGAAGTTCAACTTAGGCGTATACTAGGGACTAAAAACATTTTAAAACATTATACATTGAACTAATTTTTACTTTAAAACAGTTGAATCATCAAAGTGAATTGCTTATATTTCTGTAGGAACAGACTCAAGAAAATACATTTCTTCTTAGCACTTTCACAAAAAGTAATTCTCTTAAATTTTCTTAGAATGCTAAGAAAAAGACACAAATTTTGCTTACACCTATTACAATTCAGTTGATTGTTATTGCTTCTCCTATAAATAAACCAAAATAACAGAAGTGAGCTGATTATGAGTCCCTAAAGGTCTTAACACTTAACGCGTGCAAGTTCATGTTATGTCTCACCATTAATCTTTTAAAATGTCATATCCTTTGACTTTTATACAATATGTTTATAAAATGTTCTGATAAAGAATAAATATATCAGCAATTTAATTCCTTTTCTCCTAAAGGCTTTGGAGCGAGTTGCGGTTGGCCAAATGGTAAGTAATGTTGTTTACTTTAACCCTACAAGATAAAATCTGTTTTTCTCCTTTGAGTGGTTGTTAGCCCGTGACCTTATATTGAACTTGAGAATTTCTGAAATTTAAAGCAGTAGTATAGGGTCCATCAAATCCTGATAGATATCGTATGTCATCATGAAATTGCATTTTTATTGCTCTAACTGTACTTAGTGAATCTTAGCTTTTTTGACAGAGTGAAAAAAAACCAGCTTTCCATATAACTGAGCAATCTTAGTGTGAGTGATCTACTTCTGTATATTCAGATGCTGCTTATGTTCTGCACAAATATGAATGTACACCTGAAAATTTTCAGACACTAAACTACTCTTCCTACCTTCTTTATGTGGTCTTTCACCAAATATATAAATTTAGTCCAAATGTCTTTCTGATATCCCTCATTTGGAACACTCTATCCAAGTTTTATGTCAACTAATGTAAAAATAGAAATTGTTATTACAAAAGCTTGCATTTAGAAGAAACATCATCATCCTCATTTTTTTATCTCTGCATATTTTTTTGCTGTGAGTACCTTACATTATTGTTGTGCAAGTTATCCTTTCCAAATGGTGTACACCAACTGTGCAAATATGTAAAAGGCAAAGTTGAGAGACCTCCTATTCCCATACGTTGAGCCCACTGACCCCAGTAGTCTTTCACTGTAGACACATTTTGCCATGATTTTTTTAATTAGCATTAACTTTTTTTTATGTAAGCAGATCTTTCATATACAAAGATGTGAAGTTTTTATTGTATTATTTTTATGAGCATAGCACTTTCTGCGTGGTTCAGACTACACTGTATGACAATTCAACTAGGGAGTTAGTCCTTTATCTTTAAAACAGTTTCAGGTATTTAAATTGTTAGATTTTAGATAGTAGAATATGGATCGAGTGCTTTTTTTCTCTGTTCTTTTTCCCTCTGCCAACTTTTTACCTTTGAACTTTTACTTCAGAGTTTGGGTTTGTTTTTTCCTCACAGTCATGGTTGTATTATAATCTGACCAAAAATGTAATTTTGATGCAAGGACATTAGTAAATTCTTCTCTTCTTAAGGTTGTTATAACTGATTTGAGAGAATACAAGCCAAGAATTAGTTAAGGAAGTCGATACTGTTTTTGTTACTCTGGTCTTAATTTCATTGCCGACTTTAAATCCTTGCTGTTGTATTTTTTTGCAGCTGCCTACAGAATCATTGTTTTATCGAGCTGTTCTTCAGGTTATTATAGAAGAAATTTATGGTGTCGCCAAAAGGTAGGAAGCTCTGAATTCACAGATACTGACCTAATCTGATTCTCTGCCACCTCTACTCTGAAGAGAAATTATTTCTTAAAAGAGGAAGGGTGTCAGAACCAGTGTCATCAGACTATACATATGGATATTAAAACGCAGTATGCATTTTTCATTCTAAATCCACATCACAAATCTTTTGTCCTTCCTTTACCGAGAGCTGAAATAGGTCTTCCTTGTTACTGGATGCATGGAGAAAACATACATTCCCCAGAGAACCAATAGCAAATTCACTAAAAAGTGTATACAGTCCTAGGCTACCCTGTTTTGCAGAATCCAGGCAGCTTTTAATACTGCAGAAGGCAAAAGGTCATTTCCATTTGTGCTGAGAAAAATCGTTGAAATCCCAAAGGCTAGCATGGCTGTAAAGGGCGACTCACTGCCTGTGTCTGTGTTAGCAAGTACTGTGCCCTGGTAGGATGGGATTTGAAGAGCGAAACAGTTAGCGTTGAGAACATCCTGACATCCATACTGTACTCTTCTGGAGGATTAGTTTGGTCAAAGGTCAAACTCCTGAAAGAAGAAATACTTCTTTTGTTTATTTGAAAATTACGTAGAAGATATAACACATGAAACCACAGTTACTAAGTTGTATAAAACTTGAGACAGATGATAGTATGTTTTATTTGTTAAAGGAAGTCTAATTTGGAAGTAATTAAGGTTATACTTTGGAAATGGAAGCAGTGCAGGCCTACTTTCAAGCCCACTAATGGGAGCTGACACCAGTTGCAGTTGAACAACGAGAGCAGCTGATTGCAGTTGAACAGCTTTATTGTTCTGAAGCCTTGCGAGATTGTTTTGCACTTTTGAGATGTCAAGTACCTGACTGAGTAACACGTAAGAAACAGATTAAAACAATTAAGAGAATGAACTGTAAGACCTTGAATCTTTAAGAATCCATTCTCTTTTTTAAACTACTTGTGTACAGCATAAATCTGGTAAATCTAGTAATCTAATAAATCTAGTAAATGTATTTTATAGCTTTGTTCCTGTTCCTTCTGATTGGTAGGGCAGTTGCATGTTTCCAAAGAATATTATAACAGCATAACCTTTACTGATTTTCAGGCTGCATCAGCCCAAATGTTTAAATGTATCGGGATATTCAATCTGACTATGAAAATTCTTTTCTCTTTAAAAATAAGTGTGACTGATAATTCTCAATGGGTAGGGATGCCCAGCAGCTAAAAAGCGTTAGAACTGCGACTGAGAGAGGTCTGTGTGTTGACCTCAGTAGATGTAAATTCTGATCCTTAAATAAGTGGAAAGGGTTTTTATTAAGAATTAAGAGGGGAAAAGTTTTAAAAGAAAATATTGCTATCTAGTATTTCATGGGAAAAATATTTTTCTTAAGTAATTGGACTGCATACTCATCAGTGGCTACTGTAGCTGAAAACTTAACTCCTGCACTGCAAAGCTGGAAAAGGAATTACATTAGGAGACAGTCAAGAAAGTGAATTCAGACTAACAAACACTTTGCATGTTATTTCTCCAATATATTCTAAACACAGAGAAGAGATCCAATGTAAGTGACCTATTAGGATTACATCTCCCTAAATGGCTTTTAAGTTTTTGTGCATTATTGTAACACTTTGCCTGAAACTACCAATATTTTTAGCTGGCTTCAAAAGCAGGCCACTAAGTTACAAACAGGGAAAATTTTGACATCACCTAGTGAAATAACAACTGTGTTATCCATAAGGGAGGATTAAAAAACAAGGTACCAAGTGATAGCGAAATTTTACTCCAACTCAACATTTGCTCAGTCCACTGGTTCATAGTAATTAAATTATAGTAAATTATAGTAAATTATTATTTATAAAATAATTATATTGCAAATAACTATAAACTATACCATATTATTAACAATATATTATATAATTATAAAATGATTATATTAAAAATAAGTATTATAGTAAACTATAGAAGTACTATAGAATTATAGAAGGAAATATCAGTCAGTGGAAATAAGAATTTTGTTGTTCATACAAGGAAATAAAAATCTTAGGGGAGAAACAAATATTTTTAACTCAATTTTAGGTAAAATAATAACTATACTATAACTCATACAACTGTACGGTTGCTGTATTTCAAAACTTTTTTTGGTGTTAGCTAGCTTGTTTCATTTTAGGATAAGAGTGGAAAAAGGAAAATTTGTTACTAACCTAACAGTAGTAGCTGCCCAATGGATTTATTTGCCCCAAATTAAAAATATATAATTTTTTGTTGTTGGAAGTATAAAAGTATGCATCTCAATGCTATATTTGCAGTGATCGACATGTTGGAAAAATTTTCTCCAAGTCATCCTCCTTCTTAGACTATGTAAGAAAGTCTTTGAAAAAACTGGAACTAGATGATTCAGAGGTGAGTCACTAAATAGAGAGAGTGCATGTAAATTCTTACATCCATGTAAATTCTTAATGTCAGCACCACAGTGTTGCTATATATGTCTGAACCATTGAGTTGTTTTAGTTTGTATATTGCTACATAAATACAAAATACTTTAATTTTTGTTATATTAATAGAGCCAATCCATATTTTTATGTATTAAAAATTATCAAAACTGTATTGTTTCATTTTGTAGGAAATTGACTTCCACTTTTAACATCTTTAAAAGATACTGTTTTAAAATTACAGTACTCTAATGACCTTATATCATATCAATCCTTTTTTGTGTATGGTGTGAAGTTAGTCCTACAAATCTCCTTTGAGCAAAAAAAAACAACAACCCCCCCCCCCCACTAGATACTCAATTTTACACATGCTGTCATTTAGAGTTAAATACAGCTTTTTTTACATGCTGAGTCAAGCATGCATGAAGAATTCCTTGCCTGTGCTGATGCAATACATCTTGATAAAAGTAACTTGCCTCCTTTTAAATCCAGCTGAAATACTATCTAATGCAAACATGTTGTTATTTTTCAGTTTAAAGAAGTCCAAAAAAATGAATAATGAATCACATAGTAAATGCTTTGACCCCTTTTTATTTTCATTTTTTCTGCAGCAATATTTTCTTGATCTCTTGTTTGGAGGTCTTTCTGAAATTGAAAAATATAACATTATAGCAAGATAGACAATTCCATCCATGCAGAATGTTTCTCTTACAATTTTGTTACAAAGGCTTTTGCTTTTTATTTTAGCCTTTAGACTAAGGCTCATTAGGTAGCCTTTTAAGATCTCTGGTGCAGCCTCTGCCTGTGAAGGGCCTGATACTGTTTTCTTTAAATTAGTAAGTGTTAGGTATAAATTTTAGGATTTTTAAATAACTTTCCTATATCAAGAAAAAGTTAACACAAATCTGACATTTAAACTTAAAAAATCTTTCAGAGATTTTTTATGTTCTTGAGTGTCTTGTCTTGAGTACCGTAGTATTTTACAGTACAACTGTTAAATTGGTCAACAGATGGCAACATAACATTAGGCATGGGATAGGACTGTGTGAATCTCAAAACCACAACAGCTCTGTGAGAACGTTTTGTGAAATGGAGATGCTAGAGGATATTATGTACATTATTTAAAAACTTAGTACAAATGATACCAAAAGTAAGATTGGCAAGTATGCTAAATATTTAAGTTGAATATTGTAGTGTCTGGTAAAGCAGTGCTTAAAATCTGTAGTTGAAATGTCAAATCATTTTAAATTTGCTAATCACATCAAAGCATGAACTAGGAGAAAAAATGCAAAACAAATAAATAACTGAATAAATGCAAATGATACTGGAATCATGCTTACAGCATGAAGAAAAGTCTTGTGGCTGAATTTTCACTCTTTGTTTTAAAGAGATTATATTTGATTCTGTTTGCAAACTAAGCTATCTGTTTGCTTTTCTATATAAATAGGCACTAACATCATGCACTTACATCAAGTGAGAGTAGCTGCCAAAATGATATCTGCCTAATTATTTGTATGTTCATCAAAAAGCAGTAGTGTATTGTTTGTACAATGATCAGTTTACTAAATTATTGATAAAACTCTGCTGGTAGGACTTCCAGCAGTTGTACAGTCTTTTCTTAAAAACCAGTGAGCGTAGAAACTTTGTGTCAATATGTCTGATTTTAGAAGTGCTGCCTTTTGCCAGAAAGGGTCTGGACAAATGCAAGTAGCCTTAAGAAAAACAGGTCTGTCAACACTGATTCAAGCTGCACATGTTTTTGTGTGGAAGCTAAAGATCTGATTCAAGTACATGCTCATTTATTTGCTTATATTTCTCCTCATCTTCATGTACAGCTGGTTACATACCGAAGACTGAAGTTTATGCTGATCTAAACAACATTATTTTTTATTTCCCAGCTATATGCAAATCTGCAGCAAAATAAGAACAGTGCTGTTTTGATATTAGTTTGAGGAAAGTTGTTATTGCTCCCTCCACAGTGGTTCTGACATTGCAGTTTTCGTGGTGGAGTCAGCACAATATCTACACAATATTGGAGAATGTGTTAAATTCCTTTCTTCAGAAAAAAAAGAAAAACACTTACATAGTTAAAAATGTGATGAAGCTTGAACACTTGCTCTAAAAGACAACAAAAATCAGAGACATTTGTGCAGAATTTGTTTCTAGCTCTGTTTTTAAAAATGAACAAAAGAGCAGCTGTACTGCATAGACCAAATATCTACTCTGTCTCCGACTGTGGCCAAAAGTGGATGCCTGGGGAAGAATATAAGTAGAGGGGAAGCATATATGAATGATACTTACAGAATAACCAAAAACATGCCTGTTGTTCACAAAAAAGGAGGCACCCATTGTCTTCATGCATAAAATTATTTAGATTATGATAAAAAACAACTAAGTAAACCTTAGTAAAATTGCAAGTGTTCTGTTAATATTTTCCCAAATATGGAGATAAATAAAATATCCACTACAGAAAAAAGAAAATTAGGGAAAGCAAGGAACACAGTGTAATACAACCACAGAGGACAGTGACAAGAAATTTTCACATGGGTCTCTGTTTTACAAATAAAAAATGCTGTATATTAAAAAGAAATGATATGCCAGAAAGCTTTGGGTCATATAAAATATTAATGCAGATCTTTGGCTATGCTTATCAGAAAATTGAAAGTGAGTTTAATCTCTGCCTGATAATAAATATATTGAAAAGTAAGAGATAATGACACTAAGTTTTTAGGAAAACAAACAGCACATCACTGCCAGAACTTGGTAGCTTGGCATGTATGTTACAGTCATGGATGGTTTTGATCACTGTGACTGAATCTAAGCTATGGGACATAAACTTCCCTCCAAACTGCTGATTCACAGCAAGCGGAACAGCTACTTCCTTTATACAAAACAGTGTCTCTGTTCCTGATCAAGGGGTAGCCGTGGCGCAATCCAAGAGTTTTCCAGTCTGAACAAATAAGGAGGCAGGATAAAGGGTGTAACTGCGTGAAACACCTAACCTGCATTGATACTGATGTATGTAAATCAATGTCTTGTGCTAAATATGAAACTAATGAAGAATCTTAATGAGATATAAATATCCCCAAAAGTAAGTTGATTTGTGCTGTAGTTTTTCAATAAAGATAGATTGTTTAATCCTGCCAGCTCTTCATATGAGCAAACCCTTCTTCCTCTTTCCTTTGTGAGACTGGCATGAAGATTGGAGCCTCTTTCCTTATTTGAAATTAGAACCAGGCCCATTATGAAAAGATTGTCAATCAGGAGTAAGTTAGAATGAGGCAAAATAGCTTCTTCTACCAAGAAAAAAGCATTTATCAATCACCTGGGCCATTCATTGTTACAAGTGACTGTTCAGGGATTGAAGTGTCCCATTATCTTAGCCAAAATAATTTCCTCCATGGTGTTTCTTTTCAATATGGAAGAGCCTGTCAACTCCAGATTAAGCAGTGAGATGTAAATTTCTTTTTTCTGCCTTTTTGATACAAAACCATTCTTTTCACGCATTCCTCCACCTCAGTAGTAAAACTGACTCATACACCATGACTATTGAATGTATGGCAAAATATTCTCATTTTAGGAGGGCAGAGAGGACTCTTTTAGCGTGAGCTTGATGCTTCCTTGGTATGTTTATACTGCTTCTAGCTCCAGAACTAATGGAATTACTGTGTGGGCCATGGATGCCAGCACAGGGCTTCAGTAATCAGTGTAGTACACCCTGAGGCAGTATTTTATTCCAGGTTGTTTACTTTGTCATAGTTCATTCTGTTCTTACACACACCATGTTGTATGGGCAAAGCATTCAGCGTTGCTTAGATATGGGAGAAGTTATTTCTATTAGAAGATTTCTTTTGCTTTGGTATTCACTGTTTTACCTGCTGAAGTGATCTTCTACTTTAACATGCATGTGAGACTCTCACCTTGAGCGAAGGAAGTGTTTATTATTGTTCTTTCTCCTAGAGTTGTCCACTCTTACGCTGTTAGTCTTGCTTCTTTCAGACAGAAATAGTTCCTTCCTCTTGCTGCAGCTCTTCAGCAGAGTGTATTTCAACTCTGCTTACAGCCTGCTTGCAGACTGATTTAAAAAGAAGCCTTTTTAATAATGCGTTTAGCTACTGATTAAGACAAGAAGTGCTACAAGTGGCATTGCTGTGATAAAGTTTGCCACAGCAAAATATTTTAAATACTTGTATAAATTAGTTTATACAGACTTTTAATGAATTTCTAGCATCTTTGAAGGAAAAAAAAAAAACCCTTTTGTTAAATTCCCTTGTGTCCTGTACTTAGTGAGATAAATCAGCAAAAGGTCTTTTATAGGGCCTGACTCTAAGGTGAGTTAAGGGAGAAAGTACTTACAAGGTTAAGGCCTGGATGTGTGGCTGACAGGCTTGAGATCCACAGATCCAGCTGGGGTGACATTTCTGTTAATAAGCGAGATCCTCAGTGGGTGGAGGTGTTTAACAAACAGCTGCTGGCCAGGATTCATTTAAAGTAAGGTCTGGAAATAAGGATAGAATGCTATTTAATGCCACATCTGATTGCAAGAAGATATACAGAGTTGGAAACACTTCTGACATCCACAAAGAAAAGCTATTAGTCACTTTGATTTCGTCTTGTGCTCAACTCACACTATGGTTACCTTTATGGGCTAATAACATATAAGGTAGTTACTTAGTCAAAATACTTCACAAATCACTTAACCCTTTCAGATGTAGATGTGTGCTGGGGAGATACAATAGCAGTTTCAGAGGTAGGGTCACCTTAAGCATTCACGTACAATTAGAAGTTTACATGCCAGACACTGAGTGTGTCTTTGCAGATTTATTTGGTTTTGGTTAACTTAGCTTCTCTTCAAGTCTCCTGTGAATGGTGTTTTTCAGTTCTGAACAGTCAAGTGTTTGCACATAACCTGAAATTGCTGGGGTCTTCCCCCTGAGAAAGTCATTTATTTGACTGGTGCCCCATATAACAACCCAAGATAAGATCTGCAACAATAAACAGATGGTCAGTGCTGAGTTTCCACAATCCATGTTTCCTCTAACCTTGACCAGACTTCTTAAAAACAGCTGCTGCCCATTTGTTTTCTTCTGATCCTGTGCTTTAGGTGGAGCATCCCACACAGATTTACAGCTATCAGGTCTAAACCAGTGGATCAATAAGAGCACTAGACATTTCCATGAGTTGCTGTACCTATCACAACAGCACTTAAATTAGTAATCCAGTAAGAGGCATATACAGAAAACTGATGTCCTGTAACAAGCTCATTTATCGTCATCTTCTTCAGTAATTTAAACAACTTTGATATTTGATATATTATGTCTAGCAACGTTAGTCCAAAAAGTATTCCGAAGCCTTGATTTAGCTGTTTGGCTAAATTTAGTTATTAAATTTAGTTAGTTAAGTACTATCATTCTATATGTTTTACAAAGGTTATGTATTCATAAGTATATTCAATTAAACAAATGTGTTAGTACTTTCTTTCTCTACTATAACCAGGACTTTTTGGTTTATATTTTTATACATATGATTTATAATTATATATACATTTTGGCTTATATTTTTATAAGAATCTCTGAAATGATTACATGTCATTCATTAATAAGCTAATCCTTTTCCTATAGTAACTCCAGAGTATTTAATTTTGAATAGTAAAACTGGTGGATAATACTGAAATCAGAATTTGTGTAAAATACACTGATTGGTTATTTTTGTCAGACAAAATTATGTAAATTATTTTCTGATGTCTTTGGACACTTTCTGTATAGCTAATGTGTATATCTGATACATTTTATATGCAGTAGTGACTTTCTTTAAAGCAGTGATTCTTTTTAAGAAAACTAGTAAAAGAACATGCATATGTGACTTCATTTTGATGAAGCAAACACATAATAGTAACATTAGCATACATTTAAAGCCTGCAAATCAAATAACTGAGCCAAGTGATCTTTCAGAGCTATTATTATTAACTAATTAAGTCAATCGTGTTTTTTATAAGATACTAATAAAACAATTAATTCTGTTGATTTTGTAAAATAAAATAAGGATATGTTAATTTAAAAAAAAGTATTTTTACACTTGGAGCATAAATGTGTATGTGTATTCCAAGTTTCTCATGATTTCTCACTATTTTAGAACTGCAATTTTAATATATGCATTTCCTTTTCATAATTGCTCAGATGGCATATTGAACATGGATCAAAGAGATGCCTTCTCATATTTTAAGATGAGCCGGTTATTCATGTTAGCTAAATCTATATTTAACATATTGGGCTCTGTCCTGAATAAATTTTCAGCAGACATAGTTTATGATATTAGATGGAAACACTTAAACTAAAATACTGTACAGCCAAGAATTTAAAGATGGGACTTCCAGAAACTCCTAAGAGAACTGGATGTCCTGATCGCGTTACTGTTCTGTGAAAATGCCATGTTGTAACTGTATCTTTCCGATAGCTTCACTAAGAGTGGCTAGGAAAGTGTTTGGAAACTCCTTATGTGCGTTCTTGGGATTCAGCTGTAAGATCGTATTTTCCCCCTTTGCAGAAAAAAAATATAGGTCATCTGACAAGGCTTTAAGAATTTTGTGGTCTCTCTGAGGAACATGTTGGTGGAGGCTCTGTCCCTCCATGGTGGCTCTCAGTTCATCCTTGTGTCATGAGCTGTCCTGCTAATTCTCTAACCATGATCTGTTCATGTACTGGTGAGTAGTCCTTGAGGATATTACCTCCCATTTCCACATCTGTGCTACCCATACAACTATTGTTTGTGATTTATCACATATCTTTCTTAGTTTGGTCTTACAGTAGCTGCAGCTCTTTGGGTATAAAGATGAACAAGGAAGATGAGCTGACTATCTGTAGGTTTCTGGTATGGATATGCATTTGATATGGTAATGCATTTAATAAAATTTCTTCAGATGTTCTAATGATCTTCAGATTCATTGAACTTGAACGCATCTATGTCAAAGTATGTTGCACAGAATATCTTGTGTTTCTTCATCGTTTTAAAGCATGCAATTAGGAGACACTGTCCTCTGTACACATCATTGACAAGCAGCATTGCAATTAAATGAATAGTGAGCCTGGGACAAAATAAAAGGCCTCTGTCTTTATGGAGCTTATCAGAATAAGCTTCATTATGGTATTTAGGAAGCTACATAGGGAAATCATTTAAGTTCCACAGAAATTTTAAAGGATGGGATTTTGGTGCATCTCTAAAAAGTTTCTCATTCAATAATTCAGATTACTTCTTTTTTTATTTTTTCAAATTGAACAGAACTTCCAAAATCCGAACATGAAACTATTTATTTTTATGTATCTTACGTTTTTCTTTTTTTTTTAAACAATATACCTAGGAAGTTCCATCCTTCCTAGAAAATGCTTAATAAGGTTTCCACAGCCATGTCAGAATATGCTAATGTAATACACTCATCTTTATTCTTCTACCTTTAATATATATGATATTTTCTAATTTTTTCAGAAAAAGTTGTTTTCCACATGAGTTACTGTTCTACTGACTTTATGTGATTTTGACTGAAGGAGCATGACGTTCTCTAAGCTTATGCCACAGGAATAGCTGAATGATGAATTTCTAAGTTTAAATTCAGCTCTTATCTCTTCAACTCTTTAATCAAATAGACTTTCTTAAACTTCCTAAATTCAAATGGATGAATATATTATTCAGGATTCTGAAAATATTCATCTGTAATATTTCTCAGTTTCAAAAAATTGAAATAGATTCTTTGTAGGAGTCTTAACTCCTACTGGCAAATTTATAATTTAAGTTTTAGTGTGATGTGCTATTTGAGATACTACCTAATTAAATCAATTTTGTTTTCGAGTACATCATTTGAAAGAATGCTAAATACCACTAAAATGTCTCCTGAGGACTTGGTGGGTTTCTGTAAAGATTTTTTTTTAATTTCTATCTGCTAAATTGCATTAAAAGAAGCTACTTTTTTGCTAGTCAAATATTATAAAGGTAGGCCTCACAGCTGCCACTCTGAAAGGAGTATGACTGGCTTTTTTGCTGTGATAAAGCATTTAGGAGCATCCCCGGCTCTTCTTTGGCAATAACATTTGCCAATGCCTCTTAAAACATCCCTGCGCTGTGTTCTGTTTTGAAGGTAGTAAAATGCCGCCTTGACCTAATGTGTTAGAATGCTCCTCTCTTGAATCTTCCCAAACCACAGCACTTAGAGGAAGTCATCCCAGGGCTATCCTGGAAGAGAGAAACATACGTTTTGTAATTGGTGACACAGAAAAACTGTCACCTGTCCTTTGGGAACAGCCCTGAATCTTTCTAAGCTTTTGTTCATTGCATAGGACATACTGTTTCCATACCTGCTAGAAACTTCTAATAACAGAATCACAGAATCACAGAATCGCTGAGGTTAGAAGGGACCTCTGGAGATCATCTAGTCCAACCCCCCTGCTCAAGCAGGGTCACCTAGAGCACATTGCACAGGATTGCATCCAGGCGCATTTTGAATATCTCCAGAGAAGGAGACTCCACAACCTCTCTGGGCAACCTGTTCCAGTGCTCTGTCACCCTCACAGTGAAAAAGTATTTCCTCATGTTCAGATGGAAGCGTCTGTGTTTCAGTTTGTGCCCATTGCCTCGCGTCCTGTCACTCGGCACCACTGAAAAGAGTCTGGTCCCATCCTCTCGACACCCTCCCTTCAGATACTTGTACACATTGATAAGATCTCCTCTCAGCCTTCTCTTCTCCAGGCTAAACAGGCCCAGCTCTCTCAGCCTTTCCTCATAAGAGAGATGCTCCAGTCCCCTAATCATCTTTGTGGCCCTTCGCTGGACTTGCTCCAGTAGTGCCACATCCCTCTTGTACTGGGGAGCCCAGAACTGGACGCAGTACTCTAGATGTGGCCTCACCAGGGCTGAGTAGAGGGGGAGAATCACCTCCCTCGACCTGCTGGCAACACTCTTCCTGATGCACCCCAGGATACCATTGGCCTTCTTGGCCACAAGGGCACATTGCTGCCTCGTGCTTAACTTGGTGTCCACCAGCACTCCCAGGTCCTTCTCCGCAGAGCTGCTTTCCAGCAGATCAACCCCCAACCTGTACTGGTGTATGGGGTTATTCCTCCCTAGGTGCAGGACCCTGCACTTGCCTTTGTTGAACTTCATGAGGTTCCTCTCCGCCCACCTCTCCAGCCCGTCCAGGTCTCTCTGAATGGCAGCACAGCCCTCTGGTGCATCAGCCACTCCTCCCAGTTTTGTATCGTCGGCAAACTTGCTGAGGGTGCACTCTGTGCCTTCATCCAGGTCATTGATGAAGAAGTTGAACAAGACTGGACCCAGGACTGACCCCTGGGGGACACTGCTAGCTACAGGCCTCCAGCTAGACTCTGTGCCACTGATCACAACTCTCTGAGCTCTGCCATTCAGCCAGTTCTCAATCCACCTCACTGTCCACTCATCTAACCCACACTTCCTGAGCTTGTCTATGAGGATGTTATGGGAGACAGTGTCAAAAGCCTTGCTGAAGTCTAGGTAGACAACATCCACTGCTCTCCCCTCATCTACCCAGCCAGTCATTCCATCATAGAAGGCTATCAGATTGGTTAGGCATGATTTCCCCTTGGTGAAGCCATGCTGACTACTCCTGATCACTTTCTTGTCCTCCACATGCTTGGAGATGGCCTCCAGGATGAGCTGCTCCATCACCTTTCCAGGGATGGAGGTGAGGCTGACTGGCCTGTAGTTCCCTGGGTCCTCCTTCTTGCCCTTTTTGAAGACTGGCGTGACATTGGCTTTCTTCCAGTCCTCAGGCACCTCTCCTGTTCTCCATGACCTTTCAAAGATGATGGAGAGTGGCTTAGCAATGACATCTGCCAGCTCCCTCAGCACTCGTGGGTGCATCCCATCAGGGCCCATGGATTTGTGGGTGTCAAGTTTGCTTAAATGATCTCTAACCCACTCCTCCTCCACCAAGGGAAAGTCTTCCTTTCTCCAGACTTTCCCTCTTGCCTCCAGGGTCTGGGGTTCCTGAGGGCTGGCCTGAGCAGTAAAGACTGAAGCAAAGAAGGCATTCAGTAACTCTGCCTTCTCTGCATCCTTTGTCACCAGGGCACCCACCCCATTCAGCAAAGGGCCCACGTTTTCCCTAGTCTTCCTCTTGCTACTGATGTATTTGAAGAAGCCCTTCTTGTTGTCCTTGACATCTCTCGCCAGATTTAATTCCAAACGGGCCTTAGCCTTCCTCGTCGCATCCCTGCATACTCTGACAACGTTCCTATATTCCTCCCAAGTGGCCTGTCCCCCTTTCCACTTTCTGTATACTTCGTTCTTCTGCTTGAGTTTTGCCAGGAGCTCCTTGCTCATCCATGCAGGTCTCCTGCCTCCTTTGCTTGACTTCCTACTCATAGGGATGCACCGCTCTTGAGCCTGGAGGAAGTGAAGTTTGAATATTAACCAGCTCTCTTGGACCCCCCTTCCTTCTAGGGCCCTAACCCATGGGATTCCTCCAAGTAGGTCCCTGAAGAGGCCAAAGTTTGCTCTCCTGAAGTCCAGGGTTGCGATCCTACTTGGTGCCCTGCTGCCTCCTTGCAGGATACTGAACTCCACGATCTCATGGTCACTGCAGCCAAGGCTGCCCCCGACCTTCACATCTTCCACCAGTCCTTCTTTGTTTGTTAGTATGAGGTCCAGCAGCACACCTCTCCTTGTTGGCTCCTCCACCACCTGTGTCAAGAAGTTGTCACCAATGCTCTGCAGGAACCTCCAGGAGTGTTTGTGCCTAGCTGTGTTGTCTTTCCAGCAGATATCAGGGTGGTTGAAGTCCCCCATGAGAACCAGGGCCTGGGATCGTGAGGCTACTTCCAGCTGTCTGTAGAAGGCCTCATCGACTTCCTCTTCCTGATCAGGTGGCCTGTAGTAAACACCCACAACAGTGTCACCCGTGCTAGCCTGCCCTTTAATCCTTCCCCATAAGCTCTCGACTCGCTCTTCATCCATCCCTAGGCACAGCTCAATACATTCCAGTTGCTCTCGCACATAAAGAGCAACTCCGCCACCTCGCTTTATGGAGCAATGTTGTGTTGAATGAAGAAGAAAAGAAATCAGTCATGATTTTGGTCAGGGTTTAATACAGGATGATTCTTTACAGCGTCTTTTTTCAGTGAGGCAGTGAAGATGACATTAGGTAAAAGGAGATGTGCGCCTCTTAGCTGGCCAAAGAGTGCCACTTGATTCATAATGTCTCCTCAGCAACAAGTGGTGGAATATTATAGAATGCAGTTGGCAGATGAAGGGAAATAAGAGGAAAAATCATATTCTGGGGCTTAATTTTACAGTTATTTTAAAAAGTGTTGAAGAGCCACACACTTAGGATTGTGAAACTATCAGTAGTGCAATTGCATGATGCATTAAGACATGAACTAAATTGAATTTATAAAACTCTCCTTAGAACAAAAAATGAGAACTTTTGCAGAGACAAGGAAAGTTTACTTTTAAACTGAGATTTCTTATAATCTTGAGGTATCTTGATGCCCAGCCTTCTCTGAATTCGGTATCCAGATCTTTAAATGACAGTGTACACCTCAAACTGTAAAGTTCAGTTGTTAGGAGATTATTTCATGAAGGCTCAGCTAACACTTGTACTACAGTGTATAACATGTATGTGCAGCAATACTGTTTTGAAATATAATTGTTTTTCAAACAGACAAAGTACTTATCACAGTTATGGTAGTATAACATTTTAGTCTGAGAAGGAATTTGAAGAGATTTGACTTTTACATCAATTAGATACAGTATAAATAGTAAGATTGCATTCATCTGAAACATTTTAAATGATGTTCTAAATAAATGTAAGTCCTGTTACATTATCTGAGAAACAGGAATATTTTTTTAGCTATCTTAGTCAGAGGAAAATTGTAAGAAGTTGCTGTCTGGTATGGTCTCATAAGCTTTTTAAACTGATCTAAGCCAATGCTGCCACTAAAAGGGTTGCCTTATTACTTTTTCATACTGGTGCTAGTTTTCATGCTAGTGCTGGTAGAAGAAAGGGGAGGAAACTCGGAAATGTGCGATCAGTGCAGGGGATGGCAGTCCCTTTTAAGCAGCAAAGAGGAATTACATCCGCTTGAGCTGCCTGTGGAACAGCATCCTTCGGCTCTGGCTCTGCCGTGTAGGGAGTGTGCAGTGTTGGGCAGTACAAAGACAATTTCATTCAGTCAAAATGTTCTTAGTCTAGAGAAAGACATAGCTCTGAAAAAATACTTTCCGGCAAAGTTTTAAGTGTGACATTACCAGTTCTCACCTGCCTTCTGCCTGTGTGTTTTCTTTTCAGCCTGTACTCAAGCAGTATGTTTATGTGACTGAGTCTAACTCGGGGGTGCCCAGACGTCTTATTTGCTCCTAGGGCTCTGTTGACAGTCTCATAGTGTTTGTGACAAGTGAGTAAGGTCTGTGCTGTAGTTTTGGTGCCACCCTCAACATATGGTATAGTTAAAGCTAGGACAGCAGAGACCTTACTGCCTTCCAGTTCCTCTTTGTTGTTTTGGCTATTTTAGCCACCAAACCAATCCACAACAAAATTAGCTTAAAGGAAAGCATACACCATCATCACAGTCCAAATGGATGAGGTGTTTGTGCTTACAATCCAGTAAAGCCCAGGCGACATTGTAGCTAGATCTGCAAAGAAATACTGGCCAAAACCTCTTTGTATATTCTGAAGCTTACTTGAATATCAGTAGCAGTTACCCTTTTCATGCCCTCTTCTAAAAAGTTCTTCTATGGACACATTCTCTCTTTTTCAGATGACTTGTTGTATTGAATTGGGTCACCCACCAAACTTGTAATTGAGGTACAGTTTGGAATATTACCTAATCTATCCACAGTAGCCGGTGCATTCAGTCAGTGTTAAGCAAGAAGGACATTTGGGCCCAGTACTTGAGTATGGCAGCATCCAGGAGACATTTTTGACCCAGTTTTTTATTTGTGAAACATTTCACAGTTTGTTTTGTTTTAATTGAATGCTTCATGTTGAAAAAGGGAGAACACAAAAGATGAAAAAGCAGAAAGGTTTTGTGTTCATATTTTCACAAATAAAGATCTTTCTATTTTAATTCCAAATAACCTGTAATATCAAAACTCCATTATACTAAAATCCTTTTAGTTCTCAGTAGAATTCTCCTCTTAGGGGAGAGGTCAAATAAAGTATTTTTTTGTCTCATAATTAATATATTTTAGTTGATTTGGGTTTTTGGAGAGGAAGAGAAAAAACTTGCTCAGATATTTGCACAGCTTTAATGAAAATAAAATGGCAACAGGACCAAATGAGTCAGTACATTAGTACTGCCAGATCACTTATGGAAGCCTCCATAGTAGGAAAAGTACTTTCTAGATTAAAAAAAAATGGATGACACACCACAAAAGCTCTAACCCATCCCCTTGTTTTAAAGCAGAATTAGATTTTTGTTTCACTTCTGAAAAATATTTGTCTAATCTTCTTAAAGCTTCCTCTGATGAAGACCCACAACCTCCAGCCTTTAATTAACCTTACAAAGAGAAAGTTCCTTCAAATCTGTGACTGTTTTTTGTTTCTGTGACGCAAGCCTATTAATGCTTAACCTATCCACTGTAGACATGGAGAACAAACAGTTCCCTGCCCTTTGTGACAGCCTTTTAAATACTGTTATTATACCCACTCTCAGTTTTCTCTTCTTTAGCCTAATCAGTTCCAGTTCTCTCAATCTTTCTTTATAGGTCATGTTTTCTAGATGTCTGACCATTCGTTTTACTCTCTCAGGGCTCTTTCAGATAGTTTATGTCTGTCTTTGAAATCTGATGCCCAAAATACAATATTCCAGCTAGAACTTTACTACTGCCAAGCAGAGTTGAAGGATTACTTCCTGTGCTTTGCAGGCTGTTCTCCTGTACATGTCGCAGTATGATGATTGCTTTTTTTTTGCATTAGCACAACTTTGACTCTCACTCAGCTTGTGATCTGTTATATTGCCCAGATCATCATTGGTGTTCCTCATCCTGAACAGCTGATTATTTCTGTGCAAGTGTAGTCCCTCCTGCTTTTTCCTTTAGCATTTCAAACTTTTTTCCCAAGCAATTCTCCAATTTCTGAATATTATTCTAAGTTCTAGCAATGTCCTCTGGTTGCACTTTTGTAGACTTACTTAATGTGATTTCTGTTCTAAGTTCTTAAAGAAAACATTGAACTTTGTAATAGAACTCCACTCAATATGTCTTTTCAGTTATTCAAGGACTCATTAATAACTCCTCTTTAGTTATAATTATTCAAACAGTTTTCACTCACTTTATAATACTTTAACCTACACCTTGTTTCCTAAATTTGCTTGTGAAATTGTTGTGTGAAATGGTGTCAAAAATCTTACTGAGCTCAAAGTGTATGACAACCTTTGTTTTTCCCTATCATGAATCCTTTTTCCCTTCTTACAGCAAAACTAGATTGACTTGGTGTGATTTGTTCTTGACAGACTCATGTTGACTATTACTCATCTGCTTATCATTCAGTGTTTTTAAATTCTTTGAGTAATTGTTTTATTTTTTTTTCCGTGTATTATATTTGAACTGACTGCTCTATAATGAACTCCTTTCTTATTACACTTCTAAAGTTAGGCATGCACCTACTAGTCATATACTGCTTTTCAGAAGTTCCTAATGACAGTTAGTAACAGTTCTGAAGGTTACTTCATTTTCTTCTTGGCTTATGATACCTGTCCAATTTGAAAATGTATAATTTATGCAAATATTCTGTAATCTGTTTCCCAATTTTAGGCTTTGGTTTTACTTGTGATTGGATTAGGCACCTGCTCTCTGATGACCTTTCTGATAGATGTGCAAAAAATGTGTTAAACACTTTAGCCTTCCTCGTGTTTTGGCAGTAACATTATTTTTTTGCTGAGTTGTAGGCTAGCTCTCTCCACAGTCACCACAGAGGAGCCATACTTGAAATGCCAAATTCTGAAAAAGTGAATCAGGTTCTTTCAGCTCTTCCCAGCCACCTCCATCGCCCATAACACTGCAAACCCACCTTCCACTCCTCTGACAGGCTCCTTTGGTGGCCTGCTGAACCGTCATCTTTAGCATCCAGAACTGTGGATAGCAGAAGGGTAGAGACATTGCAGCTTTTAAGAACTGGAGAATGTGGCCCTGCTGCTCTATAGAGAACATGCTCTGTGAACAGCACTGATGGTTGTAACTCTAGCTGCCTGCTATGGCACAGTGGCCTCTAAGGGCTGAAAGGGGAAGGTGCATTTGGTTTTGTCAAGTTCTTGAATTGCCTTTGCATCAAATTCAGCCCAAAATCACAGTGTTTGCAGTTATAGTGGCAGTGGTGGTAACATTGCATCAGATAATTTGGAAAAGAAGAGAGGAACATGTAGTGGTGCAAAGTCAGTAAGGAAAGTTTTCTTTCAAAGGTGGGTAATTTGAGGCACAGAGACACTAAGTATTATTTCCAGAATCTCACAGCAGGTTTTGCAATGCGAAATACCATCCAGGAGTCCTGACTTAAGCATGTTACTCTGGCATGAGACTCCACTCCTCACCTATTTAGAAAAATCTCTTGGGCTTTGGGGAAGGGGGGCAGGTTGAGATATATAGGAAATGAAATGAGAATGTTATCTCCACTTTAGTGTATAATATTCATTTAAGAATGGTTAGAGCTTTTGGAATAATTAATATATTTCAATATTTCATGTCAGGGTAAAATGCTGCCTGAAGAACAGGCATTGTAAATGAGAACTGAGAAATTGTTGTAGGAAAATTATTATAAACCTTAGGGAAGTGCTAATTTCAAAAACAGTACGCAGATTTCATTTTGTAGTGTGACTTTCAATTAGTAAAAAAAAATTCATTTTAAAATTGCCTTGAAAAAATAACTGGAACAATTCTGATATCTTTTTTTTTTATCCCTTGCAGCTCCCAGACAGCTGTATAATGGATTACTATGAAAAATACAAGCACCGAATGAATGAGCTCGAAGCATTTAATATGGTAAAAATCATAGGATTAATACCGTTACCTTGTTCATATGTGCTAGTCTAGAACAAAGCCCTGTTAAGTTTTATGTGGAGGTGAACTGTCTTACAGTGTGGTATGCAATCTCAAAAACAAAGCCGCTCCCCCTGCTCCAAACTTTGGAGCATATCCTATTCCAAAACTATATTAGGTGTTAGTAAAATAATAAAGAGAACACATGGAAGATTCTTTTTCAAGAGGGACTATTACCCTGAAAAATGAAACATTAGTCTCCTTTTAAATCTAGACTGGTCTCCATGCAGTTATTTCATAAAAAATCTTTTTATTAAAATTCATTATTGCCCTCTTTAAAATTGTTCTGCTTCATATATCATTTTCTTGTTGGACAGTGCCTCAAAGCCAACTAAATAACATAGTTTCCTAGCTTTATGACATTCTATGTATTTTTGATCTTTAATATAATCTGTTTTGAAGATGTTCATCCCACAGGGAAAATTGGCAAGGTGACATTTGTACAACAAATCCCCTAGAAAATGACTGACCTTCCTGGAATTGTTTTGTGGAAATGTAGCCATTTGGAAGTTTGTTGGCTCTCTTTCCTAAAATCATAATAGCATCTAATCTTTCAGTTAAAGGTTGTTCTGGCTCCCTGTGTAGAAGTTTTGATACTTCTGGATCGTCTTTGCTACCTCAAGGAGCAGGTATTTTTGCATTATATTTTATGATACCTAAAGGCTACATCAGTGAAATGAGACTATTTCAGCCAATTTATTACTGTGCAGGCCAAAAGTCTCTGCTGCAGAATTATTATTCTCATCATATTTGCAAAAGTTTAAGTATTTATTCATTTTAGTATAAGCATATGCCCAGCAGAAGTTTTTATTTTCAGTGTAGCGGCAACAGTAAAGTTTATGTTCTTTTAATTGTATGGTAATTACTAGTCAATAGACAGTAAAAAAATAAATAGGCAGCAAGACTCAATTTATACAACATATTGAGAGATTTAATAATTTAAAGGAATATTGGAAATTCTAAACAAACATTATGATGTGCATGCTAGAGTTTCCAAAGAATATGTTTTAGAACATGTGCTTCAAGAAATTTTGAATTAGGTCCAAAATGCTCATGAATTCTTTTTATTGTTTCTTAATTAAGATCTATGATGAGAGAGGGTGCACTTTCTCCAACTGTATGGGTTGACTGAGGTACATTTGACTAACATACAGCCTGGATATATTTTACAAGTAGAGACCTGGGATATAATAAGCAACTGCTACTTCATTTACTCTGTAATGATTTATATATTACAGTGTTTCTACTAACACTAATTTTGAGCTTGGCGTGATTAATTCAGAAGCAACAATCATACCTTCTCTGCACCAGTAAATATTTTTTCCGACAAGTTATAATTTGTTAGAAGGAAATGGTAGTGTCTTGTAGCTTCTGCTCAGGGCCATGGTCAAAATAAAATTTTAAAATAAATTTTAAACCCATTCATGTGAACAGCTCTGTTTTTCCACTATAAATCTTTCATTTTAACATCTCCGTTTTATCATAAGTGAAAATTCACTTTATTCTCTGGCATAGTGCATTTGGAACAAACGAGTTGTAGTAAATGTATGCTTTTGTTCTCACTGGTATTTTTACAGAAAGGCAATCTGAAATATTTAAATAATGATGTATTTTCCCAAATGCCAACCAGCTATAAATCACGTAGAGATTTGTATGATTTCCAAGATGGAAGATCAGACTTGCTACATTTAGCACTAATTTACCTTTTCTAAATGTAATATACCCATAGATTTAATCTTGTACTGGCTGATTCACAAAATATGTTTAGGAAGAAAAAATAGAAATGATAAAAGCCGTATGCAACATGAAGACCAAATCCAGCTGGCCTTATTCATTTGAAAAGTCAGTTAATTAGCTTCAGTAGTTGGATGTGCTGCATAAAATGAGTAGGACTTGATCCTTAATTTCCTTGCTTCTTCTTCACTGAAAAAAAGCTTTATTGATGAGGTGGGTGGTAAGCTATCACTTGATAGTACCAAAACTAACTTAATGACTTTAAAATATATAGTTTGGGGTTTTGTTTGTTCACAGCAAGCTTCCAGTAATTTTGTTATTAGATAAGTGTTTTTCCTCCTTTGAATTAAGGATAATATTTTTGTTTTACAATTTCATATTTGAAAATGTGGACATATTACCATATACTAACTTTTAAGTCAAACACATTTTTATGTACGTCAATCATATATCGTTTTACAGGACAACATTGCTTGGTCTGGACTTGTGAAGTTATTTGATCCCGTGAAATCCCCCAGATGCTATGCAGTTATTGCTCTGAAGAAACAGTCATGTTTTTAAGTGGAAGCAAACTGCAGATAGGTTGAAATCTCTGAACTGATACTGCTGTTTCTTCACTTTTTTCCTGTTATTTTTAAGTGATTCCTCAAGTATGCTGATGCATTTGGTAACTGTTTAGTTTATATCTGCAAAAATAAAAAATGTGAATGCCTCTGTGAATCATGAGAAATGGTGAGCTGTAGCTCCTTTATAAATACCACTGCTTCCTTATGTCAGTTATTAAATAAAGATCTGATTTTATCATAAAACTTATGACCCATATTATGTGATTAGTGTTTTAAAATAGCTTTAATGTTTCTTCTTTTTGAGGCATTGTACTTAGGTATCAGTGTCCCTTCTCTTGGTAATTTCTTCTTTTAATTGCAAGATCATTGTTTCATATACCTTCTCAATTTTTACCAGTGGCTGGCATCAGCTGTTTCAGACTAGCCTTGCTTTTGTCTTTTCTGGATTCAGATTCTGCATAGTTTAAAAAGAAAATTAACCTGTAGTGTAGACAGGAGGAGGTGGTTAAGCTAAATGAGATCTTTGTACTTCCCTGTCCTCCAAGTCATCAGGACCAGCTTTCTTATGCAGCAACCTAGAGGAGCCTAGGACTTTTCTAATGCCAGATAGTAAATATCACCAACAAGTGGTTTTGTATTAACCTCTTCTTCCTTCAGGCAAGTTCCTGACATGCTTAGTCACTGGTCATGCTGAAAGAAACAACTGTGTGTGCTCCAGTTGACTGGGAAATTTTCCAGTGTTTATGAACCAGCTGCCCTGCTGGCTTTCGTGCTGTAATCTCTGGTTTATATTAGAAAGCTATGATCTGGCCCAAATGTGTTGGGCATAAATAATTGGGTGCCCAAGTGAGTTGAAACTCCCTTCGTAGTTTCTGCTTGGCAGTACTGAATTCAAGAATGGGAAGCTTCTTTGTTGATGCATTTACCTCAATGGGTCGCTTCCTTAAACTTGCAGATGTTGCATCAATATTAAAAAAGAGAAAAAAATCTAAGTTGCAGTGCTTTTATTAGAATTTTCTAGTGTATATAAAGCACAATTAACTTCCAGTGCACAGAAAAAAGGTCAACAAATAAGTAATAGAATAGAACAATAAGGAGGAAGGGGGAGAACGGAACTTTGGTGGGCAGGAGATCAGACTAACAGAAAACGTGTTAATATTATTTGTATAGTGAGACTGAAGTGGACAGTGATAATCATGGAAATCAGACTGAGATTCATACCTGAATAGAAACAAATTTTATTCAGTTTCAGCCTGCGAAATGTTATGAGAGCTTGTGAACAGGGCTATTCAAGAAAAGAAAGTAAGGTATCTTCCTAAAAAGCCACATCTTTCTTGATGTGTTCACTTGAAATAAATATTTTTTTGGTAGTATAAGTTCACTGCCCTCTGTTTCAGGACTTGCAGTTCTTGTTAGGCACATGGATCCAGTATGAGCTTCTCACATTTGTTTAATCTCAGTAAGTTCAATCCTTAGAGCTGCTGAACACCTGCAGTACCCAAGGAAGCTAACAGCAGTTGCAGGTGCTCACCGCATCTCAGGAGTAGAGGTAAGAAAAGAAAAAAGGGTGTTCCATATGTGAGACTTTTTGTTATACAGGGAGGACTAAGCAAACTAACAAGCTGATAGATTTCTTTCCTAGGAGAGGGATCAAAAGAAATGAAAATCTTTTTTTAACCTTTAAGCATCTGGCAGGAAAAAATATAACATCTGATATAAGGAGATAATCTAAAGTAAATAATGTAAAAGTATAAATAATATAAACATACAGAAAATGTAAGAAAATCATGTTTTGTTATATTATGCTCTGCTAAGGCATGATGTCTATTAGTGAAATCTTATAATGCTGTCATCCCAATCTTGTGTGCTGTTACAAAAAAATATTTGGGGCTCAGAGTGACTTTTTTCTCTTGTGAGTTGATTTGCCTGCTTTTTCAGACCAAATACTCAAAACAGGGCAGATACGATGCCCAAATAAAAGCTCAGTTATTCACCGAAAGCAGGTGCTTAAAAGTACCCTGTTATGGCCAAAAGATATTAGATTTTCAGCAAGCTTTGCCTGGTTTATTTTGAACACAGTCAAAATTGCCTAGTACGTATAGAATATAACTAATTTTGTGCAATATTTTAATGTGTATAACTCTATTTAAATTCCAAGTTACATTCTTATTACTATTTTAAAAGGACATTTGAAAGAGTTTAGAATAACAAGCGCATCTCTAGGATTAGCCCAAGTGCTTTTCCACTGATACAAAAAGGTCTGAATAAATTTGCATACCCCTCCAGTCCCAGCAACTTCTCAGGCTTTTTCAGTACTCATGCACTTTGTAATCTGTGCAGGCAAAGACAGAGGCAACGTGCTTCTTAGAATAATAACTATCAAGAGGGGTTTGCATTCGGCAAAGTCAGTTGCTGTCTGCTCTCAAAGCTGTTTTGAAGCTTTAAATGCCTGAATACCTATGAGGTATTGTTTATGTAATGGAAGAATCCTTGACAGTAATCAAGATGAATCAAACAATTTTTCATCATGGTTATTGCCAGAAATTTTTCCATAAGCAGTATCCTAAATATGATAACATCTTTTGACAGAAAAGAGTCCTTATTTCCTTTCACTGTGGCAGTGAGCTATGTACCCTGATACATCCCTTAAGGAATACTGGATATACGTGTTTTTCCTCAGGTATTTGCCTGATGCTCTGTTCATGGCATACCGATGCTTTCTATAGCAGACTTGGAGTGTTTTATTTACGCTTCTTAGGGCTGTGACATATTCTTGGATGGAAGAACAAGAGGATATGCATAGTACATGTGCAACCTTAATATCCCAGAGTACATTGCAGCCCTAAGATTGCCAAGCCTGCTTTTGTGGCAGTAAACTTTAATTCTGCAGGTCTGATTCATGCCTTAGAACATCACCTCATCTAAAAAAAAAAATTACACTGTTCTAGTTTCTGGAATTCTAGTTTCAAGTTTGTTCTCATTAATTTAACTTTTTTTATTAGAAATTATTTTCTCCATTGACATTATTCATTGAATTACTGTTACAATAATGACTGTCTGTTTGGGGTTAAGATGCTTTTGCTGTGTCATGATGTATTTAATATCTTTAGACTCAGGATCTGTAGATCCTATGATGGCTTAAAATCTATACAGGGTAAACATGCTAAATATATGTGTCTTGGGGAAAGCTGTATGTCTTGTTGATTACTGGAGTGCTCTTTCCTATCACTACTTATTGGTTCAGATATACTTTATTCCTAAAAAACATTCATAAATGTATCATTATGTTGCCAGAGATCACTGATACTAAGGGCAGGTGGTAAGAAAGGACCAGCACCAAGAAAGTCTTCCCTGCTTAGGAGGGAAGTAACAACTGAGTGTGGTCCTTCAAACTTCCTTTTCTCTGAGTAGTAGCTGAATACCCAGTGTTTGTTAGTATCTTTAAATCTCTTTATCCTAAGTGTCTTATCATTCTTACTGTTACATATCCTCATTCTTACTGATATGTGTATCCCAGGGCTCTGAAAGGAGTGGGATCCATGCTAGACCTAGGAGGCATGAAGAATTTTCAGAGTTCATAATCGATTCAGAGTAGCAGTATGGGTGTCCATGCAAATTAATTGGCCACCTTACATGTAGAACTGTGACTTTAGCTTCCTTCCTTAGTTCCTGAGATCTGTTCAAATTTTGTAGTTTTCAAGATTCCTGTGCATCCTGCTAGGTGGCCACATGCCCTAATTCTCTGCGATCCAGCTGCTGTTTCCTCACCGTGTTCACCTGAAATAACCAGCTCAGTTTGGTGGTTCTAAATTCTTCACCTCCAAGCAACTGCTGAATAAGCCTTAGTTAGCTGCTTTGCATTTGCTTATCGATGGCTGTTATCTTTGTCAATGCTGTATTTCAGAATACCCTGAGAAGAGGAGTAAAACCCTTCCTAGGTTTAGGACGCCACAAAGAAGTTGCCATTGTCATACTTCTTGCAGTTTTCTCCCTTAAATCCTTGAAATTAATGCCTGAGGATCTGACAGATTAATAACCAACAGACAGCCTGAGAGGCATAGGGTATTAAAAAAAAAAAAATACTATGCACAATATCTTATTTCTCTTCAGGAGTCATTTGAGATTCAAGAGCTCTGAGGCATTTTCATCACAGAAGTTTCAGTGCACAGCATCATTAAATTCAAACCTCCAAGGAAAGCCAGCAACATAATGAAGATCTGCCTCAAACTGTTACAACATGCATGTTGTACACCAATCTTTCCAGTATTCACCTGCATCCTTCTCAAGGCCGTCTGCCGTGTCTGTATCAAACCAGAGAGGAATAAATAGACGCTTATCTCACCGTCCTATTGATGCTGCTCTGAAATCTGCAAAAAAATGACACTCTGCTCTCTGCTTTGTGTTAAAAGGCAACAAAACTGAAAATCCTGGATTCTAAGGAACAGTTCCTAGATTACCAATGAAATTTAGGAGAAATTGATATTGTACCACATTAGTGCATTCTTGGGTGGGAGAGCATGATATATTGTAGATCACATCAAAGGGCACACTGATGGCCAGAATTTCCTAAACTCACAAGCACAAGACACATAAGCAAGATTATGTGGACAAAATATCACAAAGCTTTGCAATTACCACATAACCATTTCTTATAAACTCTAGGAAGATTAATCATCTAATTCCATGGAAACACCCAACAGGAAAGCGTGAACTTTCAGCAAGTAGACAAGAGGTTCAGATTTTAAACTTGCCTAACAATCTAGGAACTAGCTGCAAAAGTGAAAAATCCTTTTTGGGTGACAATCTGATATATTGTTCACCCCAAGAAATTGATCTGTTTTCTACTTAACATTTATTTTATACCTATTGTATAATCTGTAGTTTCAGTCTATGCTTCCCTTTTGATTTTTTATGTTTAGCATTAAATTGTCTCAGCCTTTTGGAATTATAGTGCCTGTATACACAAAGCAAGGACTTACTGTTTCCTCTTGTATAGGACATGTTGTCCTAACAAGATACAATTAATATCTTTGTTTAAAATTAACAAAGACTGTTCAAAAGCAAAATGTCATTTCTAAGTTTAATGCTACATTATCTGTGGATTAAAAAAATGATTCATTTGAAACCTGTGCAAGCTTTTAACTTCTCCTGATAAAGTTCTCAGTTTTATGCTTTTCTCTTTGCATCTGGACCAGGAGGAACTTTTTCTTGTTGATAAAGATGTTGTCAGGGGAGCTGGCATTGGGTTTCACGTGGAATTTATCATGAAAATCAAAATGCATTAAATCTACTGAGCCAACAAATCAGATTGTTAGACTGAAGCTCAGATTGCCTTAACACACAAGCTGTCAACTCTTTCATGAATCACTGATGAAAAGAGCAAAGTTGTCTGCTTGCTGAATAACTCGGTAGTGTCTGGCACCAAAAGAGGAAATTCCCAATCAGAAGAAGCAGTGATCACCTCTTCTGATTACTTAAACCTTCAGAAACAATAATTAATGCGCACAGTTATAAATCTACGTTGTTTATTACACCTCCTATTATTCGAGTCATGAATGAAGACTGACAGTAGAAGCAGCCAGGCTGTTTCTCAACTATAAATCCTGAATGCACCTGAAGTCATCAAGAGGACACACAGATGTTAAGAAGTGTAGACTGAGCTGTATATTGCTTGGATTAATGTGCCAGTTGCTAACCTTTTAAAACTCTAAGGCATGGATATAGGTTCAAAGGACACAACTCACAAAATGCTCAATGGATAGCACATAAATCGAGTTTTATTAATTTTAAGCTCTTCAGTGGTTGTGTATCGGCAGACTAATAATTAGCTAGCAAAGGTTATAAGGATGATTTCAGCAAAATTGTTGCTATGCTGTTTGTGGTTAAAATTTATAAATAAAAACAAAAAATGTAAACCCTTACTTTCCTAGAAATCTTAGTTTTGGTTCGAGAATATGAAGAGCAATATGTAGTCATGTACTGAAAATGTATGTTATTCAGATTATTCCTGGATTGATTCTTGATTTAGCTAAAAATTTTCAGACCAGCAAGAGCTTTAGAGAATTGCTTATTTGCTTTCTTTAAAGTTATTTGGTAACATTTCTGTAGTGACATTGAACTTGGTGTTTAATAAACAGAATTTAATTGAGTTCATTTACAAAAAGAAGGTATTCAAGGAAGGAACTTTGAGAAGCATCACTGTGCATGTGCTTATCCTCAGACACAGTATTGCAGAAGTGAGAGAAAATTTTAAAAGTAGATCTAAGACGTGATTTTGGAAAAGCATTCAGCTAGTACTGATTGATTAATCACATGAATCAATATTAATGTCATTTATCTAAACACCAATTATTGAAATCATGAGTTATCTGGAGGGGGGGGGAAGAGATATTTTCTTCTAAATCAGAATTTAAAGAGCATTAAAATTGAAATCATCACTTTTCTCAAGACACCTGCATCCTTCGAATATTTGTTGTGGGTCTATAGAGAAAAAGAGGACAATTCCAAGCATTCAGTGTTATACAATAGTACAAAAAGTCCGTAGACAAAACATTAACAAATATTAATATGAAACAATCTGTTATAGACACTTGTGTAGTGAAGACCTAGGTCGTCATCATTTGAGTCAATGGCAAATTTCTGTTGATTTCCATGGGAGCAGGCTTGGATTCAAAGGTATTTGTTAAAGACAAACAGTGGGGACAATCAAATATCTTTCACACAAAGCCTGTTAAAAATTTACATTTGTGAAGGCAAAGAAATTGTGTTCACTTTCTTTTCTTTGTGTTTTGACGTTGAGCAGTGTATAAATTTTTGTGAACTTCGGTTCATCCTTGAAATCTTCCTGATACATAGTAAGAGAATGTTGAAATGGCTTTTTGTTTATTTTTTATTTCAGATAATAGCTTTTTAATGCATTAAAACTCTCAGTATTTTCTTTTTTCTACTCAGTGGTCCTTTAACAATGAGACCACTGATTACAGTAATACAGAGTTAAATGGCACTCATTGTTCCTAAGAATAACTCAAGTGAAAAGGCAAGTGTCACAGCCTGTACTTTGCCTGAGCCAATTGGAAAATTCCCATGAACTCTATTATAACTGTTCTGATGAATAAGAAAAGTAAGACTGAGCCTTAGTTCTTCAGAAAGCAACATTTGTTACCATAATTTAGCAGAATGTCTGGATAGAAAGATTTCACTGTAAACCTATATTTCTCTTCCTTTATCTTCCTCTGTGCAAAAATGTTATCAGACATCATAAAACTAAGAAATGAATTTATATAAATGGCATATTTCCCCAATTAACCAGCTCTGTCAGTGCTTTGCAGGCAGTGCATCCCTTATTCATGAACTATATGTTAAAAAAAAGTTAATTAATAATTCTTTGCACACACCCCATGAATTCAATACAGAACCTGCAAACGTAGACTGAGACATAAATTTTGATTGATTTTTACAATTACATTTAAGATGTATTGCTCAGAATGGATTTCCATGGAAAATATTTTTAAAATGTGAGCTTTATTGAAAATATTTTCCAGCAGGTCTTGAAAGTTATATACCTGAAGGTAGGATATCAGTGAAGAATAAAAATAATATTTCAGGTTGCCAGCAGGAATAATTTTCAAGATTTGTCCCGGTTATTAGGATTTAGCATTTAGCTTTATGGCAACATAATTAAGTGTAAGATGTATCAGAATTACTCATTCACTTCTAGTGTTGTACTCAAATATTGCAGTTTCATATGTTGCTAATTTATTTTTCTGTGGCTGAATTGTACCTACGTTTCAGGAAGGGCAAATCTAGGAACATTACTGTATTTACACCTTAGTGTTAGTGTGGTGCTACCCTGAGTTAATTCTCTCTGCGTGGCAGAATAGCCCGTTGACCCCGGTGAGCTGCTGCCCGGCGCGGCTGTGCTACTGCCGATCCTGTGGGAGCTCGTTCGGAGCTAGTCTGCATGTTCCTACATTGCAAGACACAGGCACGTCCTCTGAGCATCAATTGTGTGTTCATGAGAAAGAAGCGTGGTCGAGAGGGAAAAAGAAGAGCTTTAGCACTTTGCCCACTCGTCGTTTGTGATATCTCTGCAAGCCCTTCGGGCTAAGAGTTGTCTCTTCCTGTCGACGGGCAGCAATGAACATCTCAAGATCCATGTGAGCAGTTCAGGCATGGCTCCTGCAGAGCCGTCTCATGTAAATTAGTGGGTGGGACATGCTGTCACCAGCTGCTGGGTACTTCCAGATGTGGCAGTCAGCCTGATCTGTGGCTGACGCCCACGGTCATCCCAGCGAGGAGCCTCACTGATGCAGTGGAGCGGTCACTCATTTAGGGAATTGTTCTCATTGGCCACAGTGAACTTCTCCAAGCTGTTGCCTGTCCTCAGCTTTGGGGGAGGAGGGTGGTTTTTATACATCTCAGTTACAGGAAAGTTTTGGGGTGCAGTTCTAAAGGCCTTAGAAGTTGAACACCTTATATACTCACCTGCTAGTGTATTTTTACTGTATTTTCTCTATATACACTCAGGTGACTGGGTCCAGCTGGCTAGAGAATAGTTTAACACTGTAGACAGAAACATAAATGCACTATAATCAAAAAGCTAGTGATCTATAGTCTCCCTATCTTACTCAAATAACTTCAGTTTGAACATTTTCCAGATCTGAGTGTCAAATCTCTTTTCCATGACTAAAACTAAAACAAACTGATATATCAGAACAATTAATTCTGTTGTCCGTAAAACTGGGAGGTGAGATTCATGCTGAACACACATGCTTGGGAATTCCACTATGTATCCAGCGGAAAATATGGTTCTAAAATCCCTCACCTCAGGTTTTCATTTTGGAGATTATCTTATCTCATTGATTCTCCTCTTCTTGCTTTCTTCATGCTGCTTTTACTTACTCTTCTCATTGGGTGCTGGGGGACATTATGAGCACTACTGTACCAGCAGTGACAGTTGGAGCCCAGTATTCATAAAGCACTGACATTTTTTTAAGGAAAGTGATCTGGAAAGGCAAGATATTAGGTTTAATCATGTATTATCAAAACTAAAGCATGTGCATAGACTTGCTCTGATAACCCTGTTAAAAATTGTGCCCTGGCTGCAAGTTATCTTCCATTTTGAAAAAGCAAATTTCAGAAAGTAGGAGGATCAGAGGACAGACTGTAGCTTGCCTTAGGCTTTGTGGTTTTATTACATAATGTTTGAATAAAAGTAATATGGTTGTTAAGTGCACAAGTTTATTGTTTTAATTCAAACAATAAAACTTCAACTCCTACCAAGAAATTCAGTCACACAAACTGTTCATAACCATTGACAGTTGCTTCCTTTTTTCATAATAGTTTTTATTAGATTAAAATATTGTCTGAAATCTGGTAACAGTTTTCACTGCAAAGACTGGAAAAAAAAATTTTTTCTCCATTTGTCTCTTTCTTTCCCAAGAAAATCACTACACAGCTTACTTTGTCTTTGAGCAGACGTGACACTGTGCTTTGGAAAAGGTTTAAGTACCCAGGCCTGCTATTCCAGGTTGTTCTGAATGTTTTTTTGATTCAGCTACACTGCCTCCCTTGAACGCTGAATTTACCGGCTTGCCATTTAACATTGTAATGCCTGTTATCATTCCCAGGTTGCCTAGAGACATCACCAAAAAAGTAAATAAATAAGCCCAAGTTGTGTTCAGAAAGGTGAATATTTTTGTGTGTTTGTGATAAATCATAAACATCCCCTCTTGCTGGCAGAAAAAGCACCTTTGATGTACACTATCTGCATTATCACTGCATTTGCATTCTGACATAGTCCTCTTGGAAACGAAATGTTCTGAAAAGTGCTTTTCAGAAACTGACCTTCACTCTTGAAACAGCTCTTCAGGGAAGCTACCCTATTGTATTAGAAATGTCATTCTTATCTTTAATATTTACCTCTCATGGCCTTTTCACCTGCTCTTTTTTATTTTTTATTTTTCCAGCAGTTGCATTGTAATGGAGCATTGGAGAGAAAACAGCATTTTCCAGCTGAAGTAAAAGTCTGCAGTATATATTTTCAAGCAATCCAAAAAAGCTTGCATATAGAAAGTCAATCTGACATTTGTTCTGTAGACATTGAGAATGTGTGTGCCTATTGCAAGTAATTTTAGACTAATAACATTCCAGTGCTGCAATACATGCAGTCACCTGCTTCAGTTTGTATGGCTTAGGAGCACAGAACAGTGTTATGCTGAGCAGCAGGAACTCCAGAGGTTGGCTATCCTCTCCCCAAAACTGAGGCAAATTACTGTGGACAAGCAATTTTATGTAAAGCACAACCAACCAACAAAAACTTCAAATCCCTAATGGTTGTTATGAAAGTTAGCTGTGGCCCTGTTAACATTTTAAAGCTCTTTTCCATTTTTCCATCTTATCAGTGCATCTTCTGTTGAAAGTGATTTTTTTTAGATGTTTGCATTCAGTTCCTGAAAAACTCTCTATTTGGTTATGGTCTGAAGATGCCAGCTTTCATACCTCTGCAATCCATTGCTAAGAAGATGCCCTAAAATGCACACAGGTAATAAATTACTTCCCATAACAAAATAAGCATGCTTCAGTAAACACTATCAGAAGTATACTATAAAACATACCCATTTTCTAGACCCAATGTCATCTTTCATTGCAGAAAGAGTATTTTTCATTCAGTATGTATGTGCTACAGAGAAGAACACAAAAACATTCTGACAGATTAATTGGTTAATTTAACTCCTAATTTGGTTTATGTGAATTCCACTCCTAGGTGGAAAGTACATGTACTACTTAAGTCTAATTTAAACCTTATTTGAAGGGCTAAAAATCAGCTTGCAAGATGCCTAGCCTGATTCTGGCTCTTTTCTCACTGCTGAATTCCCCCCGTTGTGAATTGTACTAGCAGATCATATTTATCTCTCATATTTGTTGTCTTGAAATATACATTAATTTCTTCAGGGAGTAATCACTGGCCTGCAGATGGTTCGCAAATGGCATGGAGTGAATATTTACATTTTCCACTGCTTTGTCTTCTGACTGGATAATTTCTGCAGCAAAGCAGGATCTGTTTCTGCAGACGTTGGCTCGTCTGCTTAGCTTCACTGCCCTGGTCCTGTTTCGGTCACGAGGTGCTCCATTGTAGTAGAAATAAGCGGGGAATATCTTAGAGGATCATGAGCTAGAGCAGCAAGAATGGTAAATTGAGAAGGGAGGGCTGATGATGGAGTATAAATTAACTATATTTTTGGCGACTATTAGAGCATCTGATCAAAATTAGCTTGTTGTAACTACTCACTTAATGAAGACCATTTACTAAAATATTTATGGAACATGAGTATAAAGAGGCACAAACAAAGCCAAAGAAATATGTTTTGAAAATCAAATCAATAGTTAGAGTAAACACTTCTGAAGTATATTTACCCCAGAATTCTCTGCAAGATAAATTTGGTATGTGCAATATACACATTTGACATCTATATTAATATCATGATCAAACGAGTACTCCCTGAACCAATAACAGAGAGACTGTGAAAGAAATTCAGACAATTGATGCCAGAGAGAATATTGCACGATTCGCGGACTGAACATTCAAAGCAAACGCATGAAAAATAGCCAAATACATAGGGAATCAGACATACCACAGGATGTTTTGGAAACACAGCAACAGCAACAATGGAAACTTTTTATACTTTGTTTAGCTAGAACAGAAAACAAAAGCAAGACCAATCTAATTAATTAATGAAAAAAAGATGTTGGCCATTTGGAACATAGCAAATGTAAACCAAAATAATTGAACTGAATGGAAAGGAGAATTGCTTCCAGTTAGTGCATCTATTTTTACACATTGGATGCTCAACACACACAAAGTTTTATAAATAATTATCTCTAATGGGAAAACTCTTAGGCAACCCGGTGGGTGTTAAAGATATGAGGCAACATGTTTGAGTCAAGCATGTTTGAATATAACTATTTGATTTACAAAAATTACCATGCTTGTACTGTCACATTGTATAAATATATACCTTGCGGCATGGTGCTTTGATCAGCACAGAATGATGAATTTCTCTCATTGATTCTACTGTGTCAAGATGTGTATTTCACAGTTTTTACAAATATGACAGACTTAATGAAAGTTTCAATTTAGGCAAAGTCACAAAAATGTTTCCATTAAGTTTTGCCATGTTTGTCTATTCTAATTTAAAAGCATTTTTCACTTATGGAAAAGAAAATCACCTTATCTTTTTGTATTCTTTCAGTAAATATTTTCACCATTCTCTGTTAAATACGAGATGAGGTGATATTGCCATGCAAGCAATATCTTCTCAATTTCCATGCATTGTTTCAATCAATAATATGAACCTAAAAGCCATTTCATAGTAACACAACCCCAGGAGCCATTTTCTTCCCATTTCCCACCTTTTATGCAAAACCATCTTAATACTAGAACTATCAGGGTAAAAGCTGTGTTGAAAATCCTTTTTTTGTTTTTTTTTAGATAGTCTTTTCTGTCTGCTCTTGTTCGTAATAACTCTTGTGACAAATCCAGGGCTAGAGTCTGAGCACACTTTGTTGTACTGGGCATGAGAAAGGGTTTTCATGTTGCCTACTTCACTCACACCGTGAAACACCTAAGAAGGGGCTGTTCCCAGTCACGTCTGAGCAGAGACTGCTTCATCCTATCCTTTCTTTCTGAATATCAGTTATTCAGAAGTCAATACTTTTAACGGTGAGAATAAAAATGCTATTTATTGTTAAAATGTTATTTTAATATATCTCCTGGTTTCTGAGCTGCATGGTTCACCCAAGTCACTGTTTCATGCTCCTCTACCCATGGGAGTAAGAAGAAGAGTAATATTTGTTAAAAAGTGGAAGAGAATTATGAAAATGTTCATTTCATGCAGTTCTGTGCCCATGCTTTTTTTTATTATTTGTTAAAGTTTTCTTGGAATATTTTTAGATTTTGTTTGTTAATCTGAAAATAGTCATCGGCCAAGCAATCATCATTTACAAACCAATACAAAAACTGTTTTGTATTCCTACCTGTCCAGGATTTCCTGTACAGCCTATGCAAAAGGAATGGGGGAATTGATGAGGACATAGTTCTTCTCGTGTGACCTCTAAATGAAACTTCCCTTACTCAGTGGCAAATATTAAGAATTTGCTGAATCTTAACTCCTCTTATAATGCATGTAGTAAGGACACAGGTATATTTTCTATTACAAGCAAATATCAACAATCTATCCTAGTTCTCATATTCTTTTCCCAGGAAGTTAAATTAAGTATTTTTTAATAAAAATGTTCTTTTTATTGTAGTAATAGGTAGAAAATATAGGAAATTAACTCATTGGCACAATATCTTTTTCATTATATAAAACAAATGCTGAATGTCAGAGTATGAAGCCTTCAAGGCAACAACTTTTAAAGTCATCACCCCACATTAACTGAGGAATGTTACAGTTATCCTAGAATAAAATTAAAATCCTTACATCCGCCAGGAAAAGAAGCTTAGATTCTGTCTGTTTCCCTTCTTTCAGACTTCACATTTGTGCCTGTTTATGCATAGCCATGTGTGGTATTATTATATATTTTTAAAGTCCTACCTGGACTTTAAAAGTCTTACTGGAAAAGAAAACGTGAACTGCAGGTTGCTCTTTGTCCACTGGAAGTTGTTCAAGTTTGGTCACAGGTTCCTTGGAGCCTGCCGTTACCCCCATGGCTTGCTCCAGTTCACAGCGTTGTCTGCACTGTAGCTTACACCAAATGGTTATGTTTGACAGAGGCTTATTGTACAACCTTGGTGTGGATTGTTTTCCCCTTAAGAAAACTTAGGCTATGTTAGACCACAGTAATTGCAAACTCTACAAATCTTTCCTCCCTAGCAGAATGACCACACGACCTTGCCAGGTTTCTGGCAATTTTCCAGTCTTCTAAGCTAATATATCTTGGAAATCTATTTAGCTCCCTACAGAATATAAATTTTAGTATTTCACATGGATTTAGTTCACAACTGAAGGTTTCCTATTCAAAATCCACAAATTATCTATCTCAAACCCAGACAGAATAATACGGTAGGTTCAGAGAAATTCTGTAGAACTTTTCACTGAAAATAAGGAAGGGAGATGTTCCAGGTTTATCTAATGGGGAAGGAAAGAATGATTTTTTATAATGGTGTGTATAATAGACCATCAAACATCATACATAATCACCTTTTCCTGTAATATCTCAGGCCTCTGCTGTCTCTGTATACAACCTGGCACGAAAGGTGCAGGGTTCCACACTTCCCATCCTGTATTTTGTAAGATTGTCTTCCAATCCTGTCCACAGTAAACACACAGCATATAGTATTTCGATGAATGCAGTAATGAGCTCAAAACCAGTGGGGAGATGGGCATTAACATGGGACTAGTGCTCACTGCATCCTATTGCAGCCCACCTCTTCCACCCTAGAGCTGTCTCAGCTTCCTGCTTGCCATGCGCCTTCCACCTCCTCCTACTCACCCCCTCCGAATCCATTGCCTACTGGGACAGAACTGGTGATGTGAATAAATTATTATGTCTGGCTGGCTGATCTACTCTTCTGCAGCCACTCATATGTCTCTACATTAGGATGCTTTTATGCTGAAATAATGGTACAGAGGGGGATAACTTGGCATAGAGCCAACATGACCCAGGGAAGCCCAGTCTTCAGTCTAATTAGTAGGTGACCTTCACCCAATAGGAATTCCCACTAGATGGTCTCCCAAGAGCTCTTTCAGACCCATATTTTTATGTTTCTTTCCCAGTGTATCATCTTTCAAAGGCTTTATTTTCCCTGCTAAAGTTGAAACAGCAGTCACCACAATGTCAGTTTTCAAATCTTCTCAATCCCTCTGTCAACCACTTGTGAAGACTTTCACAAATTATGAAATAAAATTAGTACAGTACTGGAATTCATAGTGACAGAAAGAATATCTTCAAAGGTGTTTCTTTCCAGCTTCTGACCCTAAGCATATTCATTTAAATATGTTTCCAAGTGTATTTTCTTTCTAATGAGAGAATGAAGACAAATATAATAAGCTGTGGTCTGCAGAAAAGACAAAGTAGAAATAGACACTCTCCTCCTACATGTCAGCTTGGTCCCCTTGAAGACCATCACATTCGTCTTTTCAATAGTGACTTCATAGACTAAATCTACAATATGAGTTAAAGGCATACACTGCAAGAAAAAGTAAATCACTAATAGTTAAAGAATATTTTAATTATTTGGATTTGAATGTCAATTTAAATATATATTAACATTCATTAAATGCATATTTAAATTGACATTCAGACCCAAAGCTTATTGTGACGATGCAATTCAAGACTCTGGAAATGCAGGCAGCAAAAAAAAAATGACATACTGAATAGTGAGGAACATTAGTAAAAAAAAATCCAGAAATTAAAAAAAAGTTTAAATATAACACCAAGAGCTCCCGTTTTAGTCTATATGGAAAAAAGTACACTGTTATACCTCTTGACTTTAGACCATAGTTCCTATCTGTAACTCACCTAAATTAGGGGGGAGTTTTACACTTCAAATACCCTTGCAAAAGCCGCAAAGAATGCATTGTGTTCTGCTGAGGCTCACATTATGCAGTGCTGTTGTTAGCTTGCAACTCAGGTGCTGAAGTCACAGTCTGACTACACTGGTTAGAGCTTAGAGTGCGAGATCAAAAATATTGCAGTGTAAAGACAGCATTAACACCATATTGCATGCTCTTTTTAATTTTGCAAAAGAGTGGCCATGTGCCCATGCCTGATCTGCATCAAAAGTATATTACCGAGTGATCTGGAAATGTACAGATCAAGTGTTAATGACTGCCTATAGCAGACATTTGTTGAACACTTTGATGCTGAGGTTTCCTGATTGTTGCAGGATATCAGGAGAAAAACAAATTTTAAAAGTTTGAATAATAAATAGTACAATTAAAAAGTGCTATCAGATCTGAAATTCTACAGAAATATGGAGTGCTTTGAGCAGAAGTGACTGTCTTCACAAACACTGGGACAGAGAAGGCTAGCTCTGAAACTCTCTTACAGAAATGGAGGAATACTCTACACGCTGTGATGTGAGAGAGAGATGTGCTCTTAATCACAGAATGAAAAGAGAAGATACAAAACTTTCTGACTTACAGAGAGCTGGAACACCTCAAATCTTGGAGGCTAACTTCCTGCATAGCAAATCGTGATTGAAATCTGAATTAAAGACAGTAATTAATAGGGATCCAGTTTCAACTCTTTAAAAAGTTACTTAGACTTTTACCTTGATAAAGCATGCAAAACTGTTATCCAATCTGGACTGAGCTGTATGCAGGGGTGAATACAATTTTGATGCAGGAGATGGAAGAGAAGACAAATTATTGCAATAAGGAGAAGGAAAGCATGTGGAGATAAAAATCAGGATACGTGAAACATGCATTGCAATAACCAACACAATGCCTGGCATTCAGAAGAAAATGCAAAAACTGCAAGTAATTACATCACTTTCTAGGAGTTTAACAGTGCCAGGAAAGTCTGAAGAAGGAATGAAGAAACAGGAATTTTTGGACATTATTGCAACAGAAGACGAATGGACCATCAGTCCAAAAGCAAATGAAACATTTATTCACTTTGAGCTGAACACAGGTGCACAAGCCAGTAGGTTGCCAGAAACAATGATATTATCGCTGAAACAAAAAGCACAGCCAGCAGAAGGCAAATGGTGAGATTCAGGCTTTTATAGGAGTGATCTTTTTCCTATTAAGAAAAGAAGTAAGCTAAATATATAGATAAATAATAACTTGAAAACATTGCAATTTCTGAAGAAGCTTATCTTTTAATAAATGACCTTCTTGAGAAGATGCATTCCTGAGAGAAGCAAAACATTGAGGAGGAGCTTAAGGATGCTTTCCAGGGTATAATGGGTTTCTCAAAGGAGTACATGCCAGAACAGACACAACGACCTACTGTTCACACCTCTAACAAAGTTATGCTTATCATTAGCGGCTTGTGGCTACATGGAAGACATCTTAGTTTAGGGAAATAAAAATGTGAGCATGACCAGAAACTTTGCGTAGTTTCAGACAGCTCCAAAGCTACTGATCTAAAACAAAAATCTCCAAATTTAAATTGAGCATAAGAAGAAGTGAGAAATGAACATGGTAAAGTGTACAGGCAGACCCTTGCAGGGCTGAGGCCATCCTCAGACTCTTGCAGAAGGTGGAGGGTGGGTTCAGCAGAGGACTCTGGGCCTTGTTTGGCCTCTCCAAGCAGCAACCTGAGGATGCAGCTGTGCAAAACCACCCCTTGGCCAAATGGAAATCTGACCTTTGCAGTATTAGGGATTAAAAGTATAGCTGTTTCAGGTGATTATGGAAGAGGCACATCTGAATAATGAGTTGGAAAACCTGTAAGAAGACCCAGGACTGAAGTACTATAACACTAAATGCAAAAATCTTTGGACTGCTCGAAGTTGGTTCAGAGAAGGTCATTCAGTCATATGTATGAGTGGATAAATTTACAACAGGCCACAACTATTTTCATGGGATATGTCCACATGATATCTCAAATTATGCCTATTTATTTGTCATTCTAGTTAAAAGTGAGAGCTCAGGCTTGGAGAGAAGGAGCTTTGCAAAACTTGCAGCCACAAGGCTAACCTCTCTTCTGCCCCAAAAGAGGGGCCTCATCCACGCTTTCCTATTTGGAGTGGTCCATGGCCGGTGGCATCCCCTGTCTCAGGCTGTGAGGGCACCGACCGCCCTCCCTGTCCCTGCCCACCCCTCGGGGCTCCTCACCACCAGCCCCGGACCTATCTCAGCCCAGCCCGGGGCCATCAGTCGCTGCCCCATGATGTCGCAGCGGTGCCAGCTCCAGGCCCGCCACAGCCATTCCCCTGATGGCAGCCCCCCAACACCAGCCCCTGCAGCACCCTGACACCTTAAACTATATCTAAAACAGTGACAGTCATCATGGTCCAAAACCACTTTGGGGACGGCTCATCATGTGCTAAGCTCAAACCCGTGTCCTCTTGTTGTTGTCTGCTAACACAGACGTGGTCTGAAGTCTAGTTGCACTCTGCTGATAGTTTAGTTAATAGGTTGGTTAAGTACTTGAGATTTTCCACTGTGTTAACATGATTTTCAGTTGTTGTTACTATTATGTTTGGCTGGGACAGAAAAGAGGTGAGGAATCCTAACTTTAAAAAATTCTTTCATATCTAGAGCTGTAACCCCTGAGTACTGGGGCTCTCAGTTCAGGGCTTGCTGCTCAGTCAGAGATGGGATGAGGAACTTGTTCACTATAAAATCAATAAAGGACTTAACTAAATAATTGACTGCTCAGAAATTGAGCTGCATCAGATAATACTGAAGCAGGAGGAGAAAGGGGTTAGAGTTCCCTTTCCCCAGCAAAAATCCTGTCTGTGTCATGTTCGACAGTGAGACACTTGAATTTTAGGGACTCTCCCCCGGCTTGTGACCAAAAATTAGGTGCTCTGGGTGCCTAAATAGCACCAGATAAAGTTAATGGGCAGAAGAATGAGATCCACCGACAGATTGCAATGATCCACAGTGAAGGAGCTACAGCTCCCCAGTGTGAAAACTCTGTGGATGGGATTTAGGTACTTTCCTTATTACTGTTACAACTTTTATTCCTTCATTCTGGATGCCCCTCCCAAATAGGTCTACCAGTTTTCTTGCAGATGATTAGCAAGTGCTCTGGCTGCTTTCTGAAACACGAACAGCAGATCACAGAATCACAGAATAATTTAGGTCGGAAGGGACCTCCAGGAGCCTACCTCTGCTCAAAGCAGGGATCACATAAAAGTTAGATGAAGGTTAAGATGAAACAGAGGCAAGAGTCTCCATTTACAAGCGAGTGAGTGGCCCGAACAGTTCTGGACTTGAATCCTACAGGGAGGGACCTGAATGTAGCTTTCCTCACACCTCCGGGGCTGGGTGGCTACTGAAGAACTGCAGAAACAGAAGAGCAGGGCGAGACCATCAAACACTTCGTCTTCCTCCCAGCCATATTCTAAAGGGATTTACTGCTCCAGCTTCATTCTGTGTGGTGTGCAAGCGTTTTAGATGTACTCCGAGATCGACTGCTAGACGAGTGCCAGAGCCTGGGGCAGAGGCTCTTAATCCCATCCCTTGAATCCTAATCTAGCCATCGCACCAGGCACAGGCATTGCCACTCAGACCTGTCAACGGGAAGTGCATTTGCACACGCCAAGAAGCAGAGCCACAGATATCGTAGGAAAGTCTGTGCTGAAGACAAGAGTGCCTACAGAGTTTAAGCAAGTCCAAGGCCTGTTAGCAGCTGTGCAGAGCCTTACAGCATTATAATTTGGTATATCGGCACCTCCATCTGACCTAAATTTTACTTGAAATAGTGCCCTTTTGTGGGTGCCTGTGGCTCTGCGTCATTCCTGAATGTCAGAGCAGAGCTCTGCCTTTGTGCAGGTTTGTCTCTGTGGGTCGTTAGCAATACTTGAATGCTGTGCTTGCCCTTCCGGAGTCTGTTTTCAAAATATTACTTACATAGTAACTGAATCACTTCTGTGAATTATTACAGCCAAACAGCAGGCTTTTTCTTCTGATTGTCAAAGGGTAAAGGCTTAAGGAAGGTGCTCTCAGTTTCTCTTAATTATTTTATACTTGCCAAAAGTTATGTCAATCTTTATTTTAAAAAATGGTAGTTTAAGTAAAGCTTCTCTCTTTTAAACTGCTTTTGCAAAGGAATTGCTTTCTACACCTCTAGTACCTGATTTGTGAGCCCAGAAAACACGCTTCATTAGTCCTTTTCACAAGCTAAGCATCTGCTGCTCCAAATGTAATGCAAATCACTTTTTAATAGTCACATTGACCAGATAGGAAATGCTTTTGTTGGAGCTCTGACTTGTAGTTAATTAAGCCAATTAGCATTTGATATAGGCAGTTCTGGAAAGATGGAGCCCAAGAATAGCTCTCAAGAGATGGTGAAAGACTTTTATGCAGACAGAATTGTTACAGAAAGGAAGGAGAAAAAAGAGGAAGTTCAAGAATAATTTCTAAATGTATTCACTATTGTTTCCAGTTTATAGCAGTCTCAGCTGAACTTCTGTGAAAAAAATATGTGTGTGGGGGTGAGAATCTACGTGGTATATTTCTGTGTGAGGGGATAAAACTGGACTTTTTACTCAGCAGAGAAAATTGGGAATACAGTTTCTATGGACATCCTGGTTATATTGTGAAATTACCTGATCTGTTAATTACACTTTTGACTTCCTTCCAAAAGAAGATTTTTGACTGCTTGACTAGAAGAGGTAGCAACTCATTCCTTGCAGGCTGGGTCTCAAAGCCTCTTCTGTTTTGTACAGGGTGAAGACTGTCCTTTCAGCACAGGAAAAAACAAAGAGTTTCTTGAGGCTATAAAATGTAAATCGATCACATTCTCTCTAATACTGTTTCTCAGAGACACAAGTAACACTGAGACATTTTATAATTTAGCTATGTGCTGCCCTAGAAATGCGCAAAGTACATGAAGTCTCAGGAAGAAGTTGTTTCGGCACTCCAGAAGTTCTACTAAATTTGCTTCATTCATGATTTGAAGCATGTAGTGACTGAGATGGATCTGTTAGGATACTTACATTCGTCTCAGTCTGCATGATACTTGACTTCCATTTGTCAGGAATTTCTCAGTGCTCTTGAGAAATTTGCCATTGCTCAGTGTAAAACAACAAATATTTTACAGTCAGTCTTAATACACTAGAACATTGTCATTTTCTGCCATTTGCTTGTTCTATCTTATTCTGGAGTGAAATACTATTCTCAAACAAAAAAAAACATTCTCTCAGGTAAAATAGCTTTTGAGTAGGATGCTAAACTGTGTAATCACTAAATTAGTGAGAGGAAAAGTGTCAAATCAGCTGCGAGAAAATTGACAAAGGAAATGGGATTTTATGTCTCTGTTCTTTCTCTTATACTCACACTGGAAATGTGCTAATTTCTATTGCAAACCTCCTGCTAGAAAATTGCTGCTCATCCAGTATTCCCCTCCCTCCTCACACTTTGTTGTTTTCATTATTTTTTTGTGTATTTGTCCTCTGAGCACCCCCTCCCAACCTGAATATACACATTACAATTTAGCTTAACTAATCATAAGCTTGCAACTGGCTCTATGAGGCTGGAGTCTCATAGACTCAGTCTCACTGACTGCATAGGATTTTATACAAATACTAAGGCCTGTCTGTGTGGACAGACACCATTTGTAGGAGGAAACCTTGGATTATTCTAGTTCCCCAGTCCCTAATCTCAAAAAGAAACAGAAATCACTGTGGTTCGTTCAAGTATGGAAAGGTGCCTTGCAAAGAGATTGTGTGGCTCATTTATCACACAGTATAACTCCATAGTCATTTCCCCATTTCCTTATATAAGGATGCTGGAATTGGCTGGAATGGCCATAATCTGTTGCTCCATAATCCTATAGGATTCATTAGCAATAGCTAAAAAGTTGCTGTTCCTTACCTTTGCTTTGGATTTAGGAAAGGGATGTTTCTATCTCTCTGACACTATATACAGATTTTTGCATAGAAATGTGTCCTCCAAAAACAGGGTATCATCAGGAAGATGCAAGGCAGTCCCGAGCCTTCTTGAAAAGACTCGTGAGTCTTAAACTCCTGAAACTCCTATATCTGTTTAGTTTACCACAGTCATGTACCATAAAATAACAAAAACATCATAAAAATCGACAAATGCCTACAAGAGAATGTTGTTAATTCTTACTTCACTAACCTGAATGTTTTACAACTCTTATTAGAAAACCTTAATCACCTCACTGAATTTCTGAACAATGTTTCATAATAGTGCACTAAAATTCCTAAGATTTTATTAAGTCATCTGAATATTCTGTGGTCCATAGTATAAGGATAAAGTCCCACTGACTTAAAATTAGGGTAGGATCCCAAGAAACAACAAAGGTGACATGACAACTATAAATGTATGCAATGACACCTGAACTAGACAGCCTAAGCCCCTTTAATAGTCTGTAGAGAGAAACAGATATTTTGGGGGCACAATTCTTCTAACCAACTCTTCATGTCTATTTTAGAGCTCTAGAAATGTCTGTTTCTCTCCATCAGCTCTCAGAGAAGATGACTAGCTCCAATATAGGCATTTCTTCGTTAGATTTCTGTGTTCAGAGGGAGGAATCCCCATAACCAAATCAAAATGAAATCATGTGTTAAAGGAAAGCAAATACAAACTAAAATTCATTTTCTTTCCTTACAGAATAATCCTTCACCTACCATCCAGCTCTACAAAGAACTAAATACCCTTGACTTCTATTGACTTGAATGAAAATTGAGGTCACTCACTACTTTACAGAATCAGGACCAAAATTTGGTAATTCCCAGTTGGTTTCTCAAGCTTTGGCTATACACACAGTTAAACTGGATTTAACTTTAACACAAGTTAAATTCAGTAGCTGACAAGGCTCCATCCATCAGTGTGATTTATTGATGCTGCAATGTACTTTACATTACCAAGGCATCTGCTAGATAAAGTCTTCTCATTTTTAGAAAGTCTACAAAATAGTGAACTCAAAATCTGCTCTACACTAAGGGATCGTGCAGCTGAAACTGAGCTCGAAAATTCTTCTTATAGTATAATGTGGGTTGCAAACCAGGATGATAAGAAATATTGTCCTTGTAGCTGCTTTATTACCTATTGACAATGCTACTGCACAAAAAAGAGCTATTTTTGAATACTAAAGCACTACACAAAATGACATTAAATAAAAAATTCACTTTATGTTAATATCAGCTTCAGTTAGAATCAGAGTTAAATGATTAAGGAGAAAACCAGTCAGGAAGAAAATATTTCAACCTGCTGAGTGGGAAATTAAAATCAGCACAACATGAACATCACCAGTAAAATAGCTTACAACATTACCGCTATTGCACACCTATACTTGAAATTCTGCAGCAACCTGTACCAGCTATTGCCATAACGCAGCAGCTGCCCATCCGGATGAGTTATATTGCGGGATTTGTGTCTGGCAGGAATGGGGAGTGGATGTGGGGCACCCTATGAATTCAGTGCAGTTGGGTTTCCTCCCTGCCCCTGCACTGCTGTGAGAGGCTAAGCGAGGAGAGGCTCATGCAGGTGACACAGACCATCAGCCCAAGAGAAGGGAGTCAAGCGTGATGTAAGTGAGGACGTGTATTTACCCCTGGGAACTGGGTGCTCTGACAACCCCGCACGCCCAGCACCTGCTGTTGTGGGGAGTTTGGAAACTAAATTGGATGACTCTTCTGCACAGCAGACCTTACATAAACAAATGTGTGCCATTAAATTGCTGGCTCTCTTTCCATATTGACTGGCTTCAGAGACTAAAGGTTGAATTAAACAAATGTTTTATTCCACTGTGGCTTACACCACTATGGTATCTTTATTTCCAGATGTCTGTGTTTTCTAAAGCTTCCTATTTGCCATTAATCTTTCTTTTACAGGCTTTCCAGAAGAGGAGGTTTGAGGCAATCTGAAATGTGGACACAATAAGATAACTGGAGCCATTTGATTGTTCATAGCATGTAGTTATATCTAGCAAAGAATCTGTATTTTGTATGCAGCAACACTTAGGAGCCAGAAAAAGATATAATGTTCCACTCATGCCTGCATATCTTATCTGTACAGAGACTGAGATGGACCAGTTTCATGCTGACTGAGAAGTCTCTGAATGTGACAATTTCTATGATTAAGATTCAGGAATATGATGGAAGAACTATTTTAATGACGTGTTTCAGCACATTGGCAACAGCCTTCATGCCAGAAGAGGAATGCTTCAGACACCCATTAAAGATGAGTGTTCAGTAAAGAATTCTTCTTCCAAAGAAGTTGGATAGACTGTTGGATGTGCTCACTGCAGGATCTCACAGTAGACCACAATAATACAAGACAGTTCAGTTTAAAAAGTCAAACAAAACAACAACAGGAAGACTGTTTTTTATCTCATGGACATACATTTTGTAGTAAAACTTCAAATTGTTCATGGACATGGAAGCCTTTCAGTGCTTCACAGACAATATTTCATCCTACACAGGCAAGTGATAAGTGTTTCTGTGTCATGTGCCACCAATATTTTATAATTCCATACATTTCAGTTTCCATGAATACTGAATTTGTGAGTTCTCTCTCATGTCTGAGTCAGGAAAGATTGCCAGTTGAATGACTGACCTGTAATTACTGATGCTTCACATCAGTGATTGAACTGCTAAATGTCAATAACCAAATTAAAGCTTCTTTTGAACTACTGGGTGACCTACATGTAAAGAATTCAATATAAGGGTAGGAACCTGAGACACGAAGCTTGCTCATGACCAGTTTAACTTCCATCTGTCTGAGAACTGCATTTATGAAATTCGATTGTGATATGAATATGCAATTCCATGCCTTCTATTATAGCCCAGAAAAAAATAAAATTGGAAAGCGATCAGTTGAAGGAAAAGATTTATCATAATTATTTATGCTTTTACATACAGAGCAGAGGGACACAATTACAAAGTGACCAGAAGGTAAGAAAGTGTGTTGTGTGTTTAAGCCATTGAGGAGGATGCCATCTGGACAGGTAGATGACTCATCAGTGGATGAAATGTTCAGAGCTTGTGTGTATGCATATATATCTTTGGAGAGGATACTGTCTAGCTGATGAAACTTTCTAATAGCTTAGCTGGCAACCAGATGCCCAGAAAAACACTGTTGTCAGGTCACAGGTGATTTTAGACTTTATTAGAAGCGTTCATTACAGAATACACAGCGCACCATGAAGCATGACACCACCCTTCCTAGCTATTGTTAGCTAATTGTTTCAAGTTAGCTTGCTATCGCAGAGCTCATCTAAATGAAGTTCCCTTGTTTAAAATGAAAGTACAAATGTAAACGAACTATGATGACCTGGCACAAAAGAATAAGAGTTAATTTAAATTGTTGAATTAAATTTAGAGTTTTGAGTTAATTTAAGATAAACCAAAACAAGGTAGTGGGAAGCTGAAATAATAGACTTCACATAGATTACAAGTGGTTGCTCATACTGATTTCACTAATGAATCTAAAATGTGATTAAATAAATCAGCATGACTTTCTCATGTGATGAGCCCCACAACTTCATCTAACACAGCTGGGCTAGTGGGGTAAAGAATATGTCATAGAAAGGGGAATTTTAAGCCAGAAGATGGGCTTTTGTATGTACTGATAAAACCGGACTGTTTAGGTATAGGCAAGCGAGATGCAGTCTATGGTGGTTTTTTTTTCTTTCTTTCTTTTCTTTTTTTTTTTTTTTAACAGCAGAGTGAAGGCTGCTAAAGGGATTCAAACTTTTATTTCTGTTTTCTGGCAAGGTAGGAGGGTTTGGCTGTGGGCTGAGAGACACTCTGCTTCCATTTCTCTTTCTGCATGGTCATATGATATACATTACAATTTTTTAAGACCAGACTGTGGACTGTGAAATCATCTCTGGAGAAGATCACAAGGGAAAGTTTCTCTTTTTGTATACATGTATATATCCCAGACAAAGGAGTGTAAACGTCTTGCTAACACTCTACCGCTGGTATACAGATGTTACAAATCATGTTTATGTTCATGAATATTCATTGCCTAAACAGTAGCAGGAATGAGAAAGTCTGAACGGGAAGCTTAGCAGGGACAGTCTCACTACTTAATATTTTTTATTTTAAAAGTGATTTTATTTAATAAGTGACTTAATTTTCCCTTTAAGATGATCTGTTTGTTAGGATTAACTGTGAGCACTTGTATCGCAGCTGTAAGCTCTCAAAACTTTTTTCTTTTCTGATTTAAATGCAGACTATTAATCAAAAATAACTGCAATGTCTTAGAGCAATGCCTTTCAACTGACTTGTACAATGCTTCATGGAAACCCCTAAAGAACTTTGACTTGTATTCTGGAAGAGAGATTAATAGCAATCATACATAATTTTGCTGAGTATTCTGGTTAAAATATCTATTTTCTAGTTGTGATACTGTATGTCTGTAGGAGGTTTGACTAAAATGAGTTTCCCTGAGTAGTTTTCCGCTGTTGCTCAGAGGATATTCTGAAGTGAGCAGTTTCCTCCTGGTTATATTACTGTACCAGTGTGACACGCCTTCTTTTCCTATACCTCTCAAAACGCAATATGTCCTGCACATACCCAATCTGTGGGCAGAAAGGTCTACTACGAAAACACTCTTTTTTTCCACTGAAGCGTCTTTAGATGTTTTCTAAGGGAAACATTTCCTTCTCTCTCCTCTAATGTGAACTTATCGGGGGGGGGGGGAACCAACCTTGAGATTTTGCCCTCATGTGCTGTCAACCCTGAGTTGTTCTGAGATAGAGCAGGTTACTCCATAACACACACAGTACCTGGGCTCCTGGGCAAGTTCAGGTGCTGCTTGGAGTCATCCAAGGGCTGCAGCTCGGTCTCAGGCACAGTTTATTAGGTTTTCAGATGTGCTGCACAGTTGAACTCACCTTTGGGGTCCTCAGTTTTACAAGGACTTTGAGATCTCCTTGGGTAATTCTTGAGGAATACTGTCTGTTGGATTAAAGGGGGCTAGGGTTGAGACACAGACGAAGGACTAACCTGCAACCAACATCTAGCACCATTCATGCACCTCAAACTCTTAGCCGAGTTGGGAATTTTAGGATTTAGAAATAGACCCTTCTTTCCCTGACTCTCGTGCTTGATGTTTTGTCAGTTAAAAAGGGGAAAGGAAGTGTTAGAAGCAGACGGCTGGCAATGTCAGAATTGGCCACTTAAAGGCAACAGAACTTCCCCACGATATTTTTATTTTACAAAGATTTTTTGATTTGAGCCAAATTATACCCAATTCTTTTTGTTTCTAATGGGCTCTACCAACGCAAAATGACTTAGTTCAGGTCTCCCATGTCATAAAATGTGCCTGAAAGAGATGCACCACATGAAAAGATGTTTTTAATCTGGACTCTCTCAAGGGATCCTAGGCAAATAATGTCAAGCCCCAGCTACTGAATCTGGCTCAACAGTGCATGGTGCCATACCTGCTAGGAAAGGATATAAATAGCTCTACTGATGGGGTCTTAAGTAGTCTGGGAAAAGTCTTTATATGTGGAAAGAGTGTGGACATGGCAGCCCTGTTTATATTGACTAGGATACTCCCATCTTCTGATACAGCTGTCATTTTAGTTAAAAAAGACTGAAACTGCAACAGAACATATATAAATCCAGGTCACGCAGCTGCTTAACTTCACCTTACTTTGTATTAGACTTTGTATTGGTTCTTGGCATCCTAAATTTGCACTGATACAGTTTTCTTTTTATGCCAATATTGTGAAGCAAGAGCGAGGCTTGTATGGAAGATTTATGTGCTGCTATTAAGGTGCTGATAACATTTTGCGCAGAGCAAATAGTTTCTAACATACTTCTATGGCATTTTGCATACCAAATCATAACATTTACAATTTATAAATTAACAATAAATGTAATATTTTTGTTCATAAAACTAAGTGGCAGATAGTATAGTTCAATTAATATGCATGATGTTGCAACCTTGTAAACAGTTAATGCAGCCAGACATCTGGAGTTACAATAAATAGTATTTCAGCTGAAATTATATAGGGCCATTATAAATCTGTGAAAGAGGCACACACCCTTCAGTATATGCTGTTTTTTCTAGGCTCAAGTGGATTATTGTGCAGCTGGTTAAATGAGACTGTCCCAACATAGTACAAGCTATGTTTCAGAAATAGTCCTTTTTTGTCCATATTTCCACAATGAAACATGTAACTGTTGCAATGCTCAGCTTTGCTGACTATATGACTTTTATGACTATAGCACTACTCAAGCAGTAGAGGTCACCATTCACCAAGCTCCACCAGCCTCCAACAAAGTCCAGCTGTGCTGGGTAACAGTTCAGATAACACTGGCTCAAATTAATATAAAACCCTCTGTGTTCTAGGTAGCAAATGACTGCATATGGTGGGGGAAACATTATAATTGCTAGAGGAATAAGTGACTTCAGGAAAAGGAATAAAAACATTAAAATAATTGTAATTAATAATCATTTCAATATGCTTGCCGTTAATTTGAAACATTTCTTTTTGAAAAATACCCCTGCTTAACTAATCGTCCCTTACTACTCCCTGTATTTGTCCAGTGCCTCTGAAAGAAATTATGAAATGACTGATCCATGCCCTTTAAGACTTATATTTCCCTAATAATAAAGTGAAATCCAAGTATGTTCATTTTAGCTCTGTAGTAAAGCTCAGGCTCCATGCTGAACACAATTGCAAATAATATATGAACTAGTGTGATGCTGAGTATAGCTGGCCAGCTGGTGAAGAAAAGGATAAATGACATTCACTATTACCTCAGCTAGCAAGGTTTAAAACTCACAGCTTCTCCTACTGTATCTTGCCTTCTGAACTGTGTACAATTTCCTGCTGATACCATGATGTATTCAGCTGTGTTTGGATATTTCCATGGATAGTCTGTAGAGGAAAAGTTTTCAAGCTAAGAACAACAGTGACCATAGGAACTAAAAATGTCCACAAATTATGGGGAAAATTCATGCCTTCATGCCTTCCATTGTAAGTTGTGCTTTGATGCTGTGTCATATCCAAAACAATGACAAAAGCCTGTGGGTTAATTTATGAAGTGAATAGGATGAAATCTGGAGCTCCTCTGAAGTCAACAGAAGTTTTTTTGACATATTGGAACTCTAATTTCAAGCTTCTTTGCATGGATGTGTATCTGTATTCAACCTTTATTATTCTACTCTCAGGGTCATAATTTCAATATCAGAACATTCTCTGTGGTATCACCTAAATGGACTGAAACATATACTCGACAGTTTGAGCAAGTTCAAGCATAAGATGATTTTTTTCTCCCTAAGATTAGACTGAGTGAGTTTGCCCATTTAAGAAAGGATGAGTATAAAATGAAGGTTAAGTCATTATAGATGTGGCTCCATCTTATGTTATCCAAAAATTCTTGGTTTTGAAATAATGCCAGTTGTTACTGTATAATGTGCAATATACTCTTTTCATTATGTTTTGCTTGAAAAAAAATTCTAATAATTTAAATGCAATAGTCATGAATATGTTGCTACGCTACGTTGTCCAAATGATACATTTACTGAAACTGCTGAAGCATTTTATATATAATCTCCTCTAACCATTTTGATTAAAGAGACTTCTCTGTTTTTTAAACAAACACAAGAAGAGCTAGCTTGAAATTTAAGTCAAGGTGTGGCCTCATCCCATAAAAATGAGGAAATTGCAAGTCCGGCTGAAACTCTGTCCTTAGGTTATGTTGTGCTTTGATACTGGAGCAGATACACAGCAGTTAGGGCCGAAGAAGAGTGAGTGACCGAGTGCGCTTCAATAAGGAGCCGTGAGGGAGCGACTGCAGAGACGTAGCTCAGCCTAAACCTGGAGCTTTGTGGCCGTGGCTAGTTTACAAAAGATTTTTAAATAGAGTTTGTGTGTGATGCGTTCTAGTAAAGATAGTGACTGCCTCATAGCTGTCTTGTGCCTGAGAGCAGAAGGAGGCAAAATATAGCGGCTGGTAACGGTTTGCTTCCAGCCTCTCTGAAGCCCCCTTCTCCAGTGTTTTTTGTTTGCTATTGCAGTAACCCCAGGTTGCACAGTGCTGAAACATTCCTTGAAATGGAGGTAAAGCTGGGATCAGCGTAGAATCTGGTAACAATCATTTTAGACTTGTAGAAAATAGCTAGGGGGATCCCTCTTTTAGAGGAGAAAGGTGGGAACATGTCTGTTTTTCCACTGAAAACCTCAGTTTGGACACCCAGCCTATGCACGTGGGATCTCCGCACACAAGTTTTCTTCTCTACGTGGTAGGTTGTCCTGCATACTCATTTGCTTAGAGGGTTGGCAGGAAGAGACAAGGTTCCTAGACAGGGATTAAAGAAAGATAGGACAGGCTAAAGGAGAAGCGAATTGGATGGCGTTTAGGGAAAAGACAAGCATTCACTCTAGCCACAATTGCTTTAGGGTTCTGGTATTATTATTTCTGCTCTGCCTCTTCGGGCTTTTATTAGGGTCAGGCAGAGCCAGAGGAAATCCCAGACAGCACAGGTACAATACAGCAACGTTGCCAATAAGCCAGAAGGCTTGCCTGAGGCCAAAACAAGCAAGAATAGATGGAGTCAGCTGCTTAAGAATTTGACCGAACAAATTAATAGTGCAGTGCCCTTTTTTGGACTGAGGCAAATCTGGGCCCTCCAGTGGGACAGCATGTGTCTCTACAACAAGGTCCTCGTGAAGTTTTCTTTTACAAGAAGCCTTTTCTGAGTATTTTATCAGAGAAAGGGATGACGTGGTCCAGCTATTGTAAAACATTTTTTGGAAAAATATTTTTGAATTTAAGGGGACACATCCAGTGGAAGGCCACAGAAAATAAATTAACCTTCCTGATTAAATTAGTCCTTGAAAATATTATGAAATTAACTTATGAAGACTTCTAAAATCAATCTAAAGAATTTAACAGTGAAATATATCCATTCTATTAAAAATGCATGATAGTTCTTTACTAACTGTACCAGGACTTTTCTGTAAATGGAAAAAAAGGTTAATTCACTTCTGAAATGATCCTTCAGCAGTATGACAATTTCTGTAGCTGCTCAAAATTTCCTGTAGTTTCCCCCTTTACCCCCAAACCAGTCGATATTAATGCGATCTGCATTCATTTACTGTACACTCCCTCTAGTCTATACACACACTATAATATTTGCAGGCAGAACATTCCACTTAACTAGCAATCTAAAGTTTCACAGCTCGCCAAGAAAACTAAAGGTTTTTGAGTAGCAGAGATTAAAAAGAAGAAGAAGAAATCCCAGCACTGTAAATTGTAAAACTTTACACCTTACAGCTGCCAGCTGTAATCCACACAGAGACAGCGTTCTTAGGCTCTTAGGAACAGAGACGGGGCTATTTTTTAGCAAATTCTCGTCTTCTTCCTTCAGGAAGGGAAGGGAAAAGTCCCAAACCCCAGAAGAAACTCTTAGAGAGAACATAACATTGATGAGGAGTTATTTTGTCCTTGCGTATGGAAGGATTGCAGCGATTTGATAAGATCTCTTAAGATTACATTTTGCTTGTTATTATAGTTGAAATATAACAGCTGAAATGTTACACAGTGTAAGTCAGACTAAGCCTGAGAGGATTTTCACAATGTAGCATTTACATAAGATAAGGACACGGTGGTTTCTGTTTTTTTCTAACCGAAATATTTTCATCTTAAAATTATCATGAAACCAGCTTCTTGTGTAAAATTAAGTGTATTTGTTTTAAAGACGCAATAAGGATTATTTGAATAACCCAGCTTCCCAGGATATTCCAGTAAAGTAGCATCAGGGAGCGGCTGCAGCAGCGTTAAGATTTCCTGAAGCTACAGGGAACTTGCAGAAGTGATGCACCATCAGCTCACCGCTGATGAGGGAGGTTGGGCAGTACAGTGCCTTGAGGACACCGGTGGGAAGGGTGGACGCTCTCTGCTCGGGGCATGTGAGAGACCAAGCAATGGCCTCTTTTTCCCTCTGACAAAAGAGGGAACATTGGAAACCTGTGTTTTGGGCAGGTCCGTGAGAGTCTGAGTTTGAGACTTGTGGGAAGGGGAGGGAGATGCACTGAATCGATTACAGCTCTGCCAACCTGTTGTGACAGGAGAGAGAGAGAGAAAGGTGAGAAGGAAGCATGCAAAATACCAAAGAACCTGTCAAAGGTCAAATCCAAAGATGCAATAGGCTCAAGTGAGGAAAACGTGGAAGGGAGAGAGAGAGCAACCTTTTGGGAAAAGTTGGGTGATAGCATGTTCCTTACTATTGGTTCTTTATAAGGAAATATCTGGCTCCATCATGAATTTGTTTTCCTAAAAAAACAAAAAAAAAACCCCAAAAAACAGAGGAACCTCTATATTATCTAGCTACTCAGGCCAAGCAGGATAACAGTGTGAACCTAGTCTTGCAACCCTTATGGTTCAGTAGACCTTGGGAAAAAAAAAAAAATCTGTATTCTTGACAGTGCTAAGTATGTGCATAAGGTTGAAAAGGGATGTATTTGTCTGTGTGTTCACCTGTTTAAAAGCAGTGGTTATCTATTCACAGAATCACAGAATCACAGAATCACTGAGGTTGGAAGGGACCTCTGGAGATCATCTAGTCCAACCCCCCTGCTCAAGCAGGGTCACCTAGAGCACATTGCACAGGATTGCATCCAGGCGCATTTTGAATATCTCCAGAGAAGGAGACTCCACCACCTCTCGGGGCAACCTGTTCCAGTGCTCTGTCACCCTCACAGTGAAAAAGTTTTTCCTCATGTTCAGATGGAACTGTCTGTGTTTCAGTTTGTGCCCGTTGCCTCGCGTCCTGTCGCTCGGCACCACTGAAAAGAGTCTGGCCCCATCCTCTCGACACCCTCCCTTCAGATACTTATACACATTGATAAGATCTCCTCTCAGCCTTCTCTTCTCCAAGCTAAACAGGCCAAGCTCTCTCAGCCTTTCCTCATAAGAGAGATGCTCCAGTCCCCTAATCATCTTTGTGGCCCTTCGCTGCACTTGCTCCAGTAGTGCCACATCCCTCTTGTACTGGGGAGCCCAGAACTGGACGCAGTACTCCAGATGTGGCCTCACCAGGGCTGAGTAGAGGGGGAGAATCACTTCCCTCGACCTGCTGGCAACACTCTTTCTGATGCAGCCCAGGATACCATTGGCCTTCTTGGCCACAAGGGCACATTGCTGCCTCATACTTAACTTGGTGTCCACCAGCACTCCCAGGTCCTTCTCTGCAGAGCTGCTTTCCAGCAGGTCAACCCCCAACCTGTACTGCTGCATGGGGTTATTCCTCCCCAGGTGCAGGACCCTGCACTTCCCTTTGTTGAATTTCATGAGGTTCCTCTCTGCCCACCTCTCCACCTCACCTACTTCTTGGTAGTGTTTGTAATTGAAGCCTTGCTGTCAGCTGATTCTTTTGTTAAAAAGAGTGGCTTTGCTGCAGTTTTCTTCCATTGTCCATTGCTATGGAACATAGATCATATCTCTGGTCCTGTATAGATGAATACAGTAACAAGATTAATCATCTACATTCGTTCTGTTTGTGATAAATTTGCATGCACTACAATGCTCCTCTTTTTCACATTTATATTCTCTTTTTAATGCTAGTATAAAAAACTTCTGCAATATGAAATAGAAAATAAATCCCTTGTATTATGGAAGAACTCCATGAAGTCCCTGTACTTAGTCTGCTTTAATCCACATCCACATAGGTGGGTTTAGTGCTAGGTAAGTCTCTGAGTAGAATTAGAAGAGAGATACTTCCTTAAACCATACTTAAAAAAACCCCCTCTACATCTGTGGTTTCTAACATGACTGTCACTTTATGACATTTTCTTTTAGTTAGGCAAGGGAGGCAAGAGTCATATGGAAGTCTGCTCTTACTCTGTGGTTCTTTTGGTCTGGGGCAAACCACAGGGAAACTGAAGTAGTAAACAAAAGAAATTGGTGTCTGGAAGTTGGGCTTTTGTTAAGCTGCATTTGCTGGGTTTGAACTAGGGATAAGCAGGTGAAATCTAAGGATCCAAGGGATGCTTGACTGCATAGTTCTGGAGTTTCTTTTTTGGCCCTAAATCCCATGAGTGTAAATCCCTTCACTGTGCTTTGAAGACAGCTCATTAAGAGGAACCGACCCTGCACTGGGCACAGAAAGTGTATATTCCCTTTTAGCAGCCCATGTGGTCTGGCTAAACAGCGGCAGTTCCGGGTCAGGAGGCCTGGCTGTTGCTGGGACCAGCGTTTGGTATAAAATGTTGTCCTTGATAACAAACCTACCAGCAATGTTCTAATACTGGAATGCAGTACTTCCCAGATGTCAGGGTTTTATACTAATTTCCCATAAGTTTTGCCCAAAGAGAAGGAACTCTTCAGTTAATGTGAGCCCTAAAAAGCATGTGCCAAAGCATCACTTGAATCCCATGTCAAAGCTCCACAGGCAGGAAGCATCTCCTGGCAATAGTCAAAAGAAACGTAAGAGAGACCCAGATTTCAAAATATTTCAGGATGCTTATGCCTTTCACATTTTAATCTTTCCTGACACAACAGAACCTCTCTCCCTCCCATCTCTGAGTTTCTATGGCAGGAAAACTGCATACAGAAGACCTCTTACCCTCTAGCTGAAATCATGGATAAAGGGGCTTAAACGGGAAACTTTTGGACTGTAAGCATTTTTCTACTTAGACATTGAGGAAAGCTCAGGAGAATGCATTTGCTTTGAAATCATTTTGATAAGGAGCTATGCATGTTTTATAGAAAGCATTTTTTTAAAATTAACTAGAGTTGTGAGGGTTTAGGAAAACATACTCTCTTTAAGGTTCGCCAGGCTTACTACTTTAGAGAGGGCTGTTGAACATGTTGCTTTAATAAGTGACCACTCCTGCTAAACTCAATAAAAAAAGAGTCATTAGTTCGCCATTTATCTTTTGTCTCTCAAATGCAAAATTCTATCCAAGTTTAACAGATTAATTTATTTCTAATAATTATTATCACTCTTGCTTTTTGTAGTTATTATTTACACTGGCTATAGATAAAGATCTTATCCACTGCCAGTATTTATACAGCAGAACATAGATGTCAGTTGAGGTACCTATGGTACTTTGAATGATGAAGGGCTAGAAGAAAAGGGGTGTGACAGACAAGCTTGGTCAGGTGAAAGGAGACTGATATACCTATCCTGGTTTATGTCGTAAAGGCAAAATTTAAGAGAAAATTTTCATGTAACACTTTTGCATATTTTTCAAACACAGCCTTACTTCAAATATTTTAAATCTGTCAGTAATAATGCTTCTGTTTCATTTTCCTGATCCCTGCAAATGGATTTAATCATAACAGTAGTGGAATTGTCTTGCTTCTTTGGATCCTTTATACTACTTATCATATAGATACATTTTACATATGACCCTGTTTTTCATCTTCTTTTCAGTAAAAGGATAAAAAATTCCTGTACCTATTCTGTAGCAGTTCAGTATGACATGCCAAAGAGTCAGGTGACTGTGGAAAGAATAGCCTCACAGCTGACTTTCTATTCTCCTTTTCTTAGGGTTTCCAGTATGTAACTATTTTGTTTTATTCAAGCAAAGTATACTGTTAACGTTAATTTCTTTTAACTTTTCACTGTTAAGGTTTCTTCTTTAGGTCTTCTGGGGTCATGTAGGCATATTCCCTATAATTTTTTAGTCATACAATAAACTTGGAAATTATGACAAAGCTCTGCTTGAATCCTGCACATGAAAATGATGATCATTCATTCATTTTCTTGGCTTGTGCAAACTGGGCATGGTGGTTTAAGAGCAGTCAGTATATCTTCTGTGCAAAGTTTATTTTCTCTGTGACTTTTTTTCCTATGATTCTCAACCCTGCAGTAATCTGACATTGTCAGCTTTATAACCATTTTGAGCATGGATTCCTCTTCTTCCTTTCTATTTCATCATGTATCATTTCCAAATGCTTTGAAAGTGCTCAGCAAAGCTGCACAATATCCCTTTCCTTGAAGACTTATTGCATGCAGGTTCTCACGCAGCACATGTTTTCTATGGAGGTTTGAGTGCTCTATTACATCTTCCTCACTTCGTTTTTCCTCCTTTATTTCACCTGTGGCCCAGGCTGTCTTCTTCAATGCGATTTTGTTGAGCCTCATTACACTGACATTTGTATTTTTCTGGATGTTTTCCTTTGATGTTGACTGCGAGGTGGGTAGGTTTCCCGGTGAAACATACATCAAAGCAGTTTTTCACTCCTTCACAGACATTCTTTGGAGAGCGATAAGGGGGAGATGTCTTGAAAATTAAATTTAAATTACTCATGAAAAGGCTTAAGCTGCAGAGTGCTCATCTCAATAAAACTTCCAGGCCGATGCAAAGGGCCAACTAGAAGAGAGAGCCCGGATCAGCCCATGCGAGTGGGAAGGTGGAAGGGGTTAGTCAGGCTGTTCCCTCGCCAAGATCTTCAGAGGGAGATTTTCGTGCCCATCCCTGTCATCACTCTTCCCTCTCCCCACCTCCTCCAGGTCTACCGCCTTACTCCACAGGCTCTTCCCCACCACTGCCCTTGTTTTCTTGAGAGGCAGAAACCTTAGCCATACCTGCCCCGCTGGGGTCTCCTCGGCAAGCGCGTTCTTGCTCTGCCTTGGCCCATGTCTGCTACAGCCCCCACGGAGTGCTGCCTCTCCTCGCAGCTCACCCTGTTCACTAGGCTCTCCCTTCTTCCCTTTCCCCTTCTTCCCTTGCTCTGTTTGCCCTCTCCTTCATTTTCACATCTTTTATTCTCATTGACACAAGGTCTTTTTTACATTTTCCCTGGCAAAATAGAGGCTTCGCTGTGTGAATAAAAATGAATACATGAATGCGTCTACATGGGAGACAGTGAGAGGAGAAAAAAGACAAATAAAGAATGAGGAAAGATAGAAGAAGGAATAGTAGAAGCAAAAATACTCTCTCCCTCAAAAAAACCCTAAAAACCCTTTCCTGACTTCACTAAGCTAGTGGACAAGAAGATAGGAGACACTGAAATAATTCAAATTGGCAACCAGTAAGATAAAAATCTCAGTTTGAGGAGAAAAATTCAGCACTTCATGGTCACAAACTGGTGGATGATACTACGTGGAGGAGTGATTCTGGAATTTACGTTGGGGGAACATAAATTTAAAGGAATATGACAGCATTGCTCACCTGGAAGAATAATGCCCTCAATCTTTTGCCATTAGGCTGTGATCCACTATGTAACACATTACAGGAAAATTATTTGTCTGAAAATACTTCTAGATAAAGAATTTCAGTAGCATTTTTTGCAAAGATGTAAATATCATGTCTGAAATATGATTTTCAGAGGAAAGTGAAGAAATGTGCAGTTGATTTAGCTGCACCAGTTGTGCATTATAGATAATTGTATTGATTACTCAGTTACAAGTGACATGCCTCATAATTTTGTTGTGTTAAACTGTAAGTGCTTCATAAATCTGTAGAGAGAATCATGGCACTATCGCTTTCCCAAATCATATACTGGGAGACTAGCTAAAGATCCATTAAAGTTGCTTTTTTGAGGATCTGCATGAAGTATTAAAAATAACTTGTATCCTTTATTGAGGCAAATAACTTCTGTGAAAAAATTGTGATTTAGAACTGAATGGCATTAATTTCATGAGAAACAAAAGTCTTACCCATTCTATTTTTACATATGGAAATTAGAGCTCTTCCACTTCAAAACTGCTTAAAATAAAGCAGGCAGTTTACAGGATTGTTCCATATAGCAAGTTGGGCAGTCCAGCTGTTCTTGTGGACAACCTGTGTGTAAAAGCCTCAGACAGTGAGGCCCGTATCTTGGGCAATGTCAATTGCGTGGGCTGCTCCATTTTCAGAAGGTTGCCCTGAGCAATGCTAACTGTGCTAATCGTGGTTAATTGTAATGCCAATCGCGGTTAACTTATGCAATTGCTCCTACGTGTGCTGCTTTCCTTTGGATCGTGTCTGCGCAAGAGGTGCTTGGTCGGTCTCCTGCCTTTCCCATGGCCACTGGCAGGCTGTAGGAGACAGCGCTGCCACCGAGGGTGGGGACCAAACTAACACCAGCTAAGCCCTGGTTCTGAAACAAAGCATCATTGTTGCTTGGGGCTACTGATATGTGATAGAAGCACCTTGGCAGCCACAGGTTTGTAACAGCAGCAACATCACAATAAAGGAAGAGATAACATATATAATGCAAGGCTCATTCCAAATGCAAATCTAGCCTAAGATCTGTAAAGAAATAACTTCCTGTGACATGCCTGTGGCCCATAAAGAGACACATAAAATACTTAAATCAAAATGTGAGCTTCAGATAATGGATGAAATAAGTCCCCCGAGGATCACCCTTCCTAAAGCCAATCTGCACATGACAGCCTGTAAAAGAGAGGAAAGAAACCCAGACCTATTTTACAACGCGTGTTTGAACTGAAGGTCACCGGCGGATGGGACTGCTGTGTACCTACCATTGTTTTAGAGGACTCCAGCACTAAGCAACACTAGCAACAGCACAAATGAACCTTACAAAACACATTTTACTATGAAAGGCCTCAACACAAAGGTGCAGTAATTCCAGCTGTCCTGCTGGACAGCATGAAAGTGATATGTGATAGCTAGCTAACTAAGATATTCATACCAGGTGCAAATGACATGGCAAACCAGCATGATGATAGATCAAGAGCCCTTGTAAATCTCCTCAGGAAGGTCAATTTATTAAGGGCTTCAGCACCTCCAGCTGTTACACGTCAGCAGAGCTGACTGAGCTGCTGTGTTAATAGACCTTAAAATGTTTCTGTGATTATGTTACTTGGTCTTTATTCTAAGTTTTTGGTTGTCAGGTTGATGAGCTACAGGAAAGATAGCTGGAAAGTTCCTTGATATAGAAGTGATTTCCACCCTCATTTTGTTTCATATAAAGCTGTACCTAGGAATTTCCTGAGGCAAGTCCATTTCAGCTGAGGAGCAGAGTGCAGCACAGGTATATTAAACAAAGGTGCAAAAAGGAGGTATATGTGGAACTGCATTTACAGCTGTGTGTCCTATTCCATATGCAGCAGTGATCCTGGAGGGCAAGGAGTTGAACTTAGGTAAGCTACATGGATCTTCCTTCTCTGAACATGTAGAGAGTAGTCTGAGGCATTAATTCCCATGTCTTACCAAATTAAGTTATGCTACAGCCTATGGGAGTCTGTGGAAAACACAGACTGCATTAGTTGCTAAGTGTAGCTCCTCAGTCACTTTCTCACAGTCTCTAGAGAATGAGTTTCCTACGACCTGACCTGGACCTGACCTAGATGACTATTCCTGTTTCATTACAGCCATTTTAAGAAATGATGAATCAATAATAATCCTAGTAAATTTTAGTGAAGCAATTGAGCTAGTGAATGCTAGGGAACAGCTAGGCTGAAAAATTAGTTTCTCAAGTGATATTCATGTTATTGTTATTCCCATTATCTCATTATTATAAATGGCACTGTTTATATATAATGCAGATGTGCTTTGTTCTCAATGTTCTAGCCTGTTCTGTGTTCTCAGTTAAAAACCTTAATTATGGGAGTAACCACAAAGCAACAAGGGGGGATACAGCTCTGGACAACGGAGGCTGCAAAACAGGAAACCAAGATTCAAGAAGGATGGTGTGACTTGGTACCGTGATTCCACACTGCTGTACCAGCCACACTTGGGTTACAGCAGCTACAGAGTACCGATTTCCCTCTTTCCTTAGGCATAGGCCTGGAAGGGTTTGTCTCTAAGACTACAGGAGGGAGCTGTAAGCGCCCAGCAAGAATGCCACAGTGAGAAAGTAGGAAATGGGGTTTTAGAGGGGGGTGATAGCCCTATTAGCCTCCTTGAACATCAGTCTCTACAGACAGTGAAGTAGCCCTGCTGACTGTTTAAAAATAAAAGGGTGGAAAGCTAGGTTACATCTCTAATGAAAGGAAATCAGTATTTTTATTTATTTGGAATTTTTGAACAAAGAAGAGTAGGAGCCAGCCTACTGTATTTTATATATATGACTGTAACATGAAGAAGAAATAAAGGAAAACAACTGAGATTAAAAACTGGTCCACTATTCTAATTTCATTCTAACCTCCTATGAGTTTGGTTGTTCTTCACTAAAGCCTTGTCTATATACTATCCACTGGCAATGCTTAGCTCTCAGTACTACAATGAATTACTTCCAATACTTGAACTACTTAATTTAAAGTTAGCCTGCCTATCTCTACATTATGTTGCAGTCTCTTCAGTGATCCCAGTATAGATGTATATGTCTCAGGTCTCCAAAAAGCACTCATGGTCACTTATGGTTTGTCAAGAAATGATTACAAGAGAATCTGCAGTGAAAGAACTGTCTTAAAAATGTCTTTTTTCATTCCTGTTTTTCCTTGCACAAAGGGCAATCATGTATTTTCAGTCTGAATAGCTTCAGGCTATTCACACAATACAGCATAATACTATTCTATTTAGGAAAGAATTTCAGTGAGAGGTATGGTAGAAATGTGTAACCTCAGAGAGCATCAGAAAATCGGTGCAGAACTCCCTATTTCCCAGGTATCACAAAGCCGTGGTTACATCCCTGAGAGGAGGAATCCTTCTTATCATTCACTCTGTAGCTGTCCTGTTTATTCAGGGGAATATAGGCCCAGAAACATGTCTCTACTGAAACCTTAGAGCTTGCAGATGGATTCAAGCACATCAAGACCCATTACCTGCATGTTTTCTAGCCGTATCAGTAGCTATAGCCCTGCTTCTGCTCCAGCTTAAAGTCTTTTTGCTCTTGGGGGACTTCTGCTCTCCTCCTTCTTTCAGTGACTTGAACATCTTTGGCTGGGGGGGAGGAGAGGGTAAGGTGTCCAACTTCACTGCTGCTAAGTACTGGCTTTGTGCAGCTCCTGACTTTGAACAATTAGGGGCATGCTCATCAGGAAATGAACTGTGTCCCAAAAACCTGACAGGTAGTTGTGGATTATGCCTTTGGGCTTACTGCTAAGGCATATTATGCTGCTGTCAAGACTGGCTCAAAGCCAGCATGGACAACACTATGTGACCATCTGTGGCCACCAAAGATCCTGTGCAGAATCAGCCAGGAGCCATTTCAGCTAGGTTAACTCCAGGAGGATAGATAACTTTGTAAAGCTCTCTTCCAGATGAACTGCAGCTCCTTGCTTTTCCTGTCCCTGGCAAGTATTCCTAGCCTTGATATATGTCTCTTTAGACTTCACTTTTTTATTTCTTATGACTGGACTCGAGGGTACACCATGGGATTGCAGAGGATTATTTTATTTCTTTCCCATGTTTTTAGAACATGATCTGTGTTTGTGACCAAACTGCCCAATTGCACCTCCTCTCCAATGCCCTAAATAGTCACTCCTCTTGCCAGTACCACATTTTGTGGCTGCAGTGGCAAGGCAGAAGTGGTGGTTTAAGGCAGCTGCTTTTACTCTTTTGGCCTCTAATGCAAGCGTCAGCACAGTCCTCAGCTCCAATAGTAGACCTGGGTTCTGCCTTCAGCTCTAACAGAACTTAGACCCTGCTTCTCTCTATCCCTAGTTTCCAGGACAGACTCTCGTACCCATCCACCCTCTTGGCTCTCTCATGGGCCTATCCTAGCTGGCTTCTTCCGTGTCTCTTAGTCCATGGAAAAGCAGTACGTACAGGCTAGCATGCTCTGTAAGAAGCTGAGAGCCCCATTAGGACAAAGTCCTGACAACAGTCCTTCAAGGAGCTGACTAAAGCAGAGAGGGACAGTCTTTACTGAGTCTACAAATGCTCTGAAACATCAGTTCCCATTATCACTCCATGCCAAAACCAGAAGGGTCCTTTTTCTCCACCCTCCATTACAGGGCCCAGGAGTCCAACACCCTGGTCGAACAGCCTGTCTCTTGCTATGCAGATGTTCGCCCACTCCTGGGCAGGGACATAGGAAAATGTTTCAAGTAGCAGGAACTTTAGCTGTTCCTGCACATTCCTGAAAGCTTGTAATGAAGCTCAGACTCATTAAAACACACCCAGCTCTCACTCTCTGCGAGCTGAACCGAGGGCATAAAATACCAGAGCAGTTTTACCGTGAATGAGGAGGGTACACCAACCCTGGTCTGGAAAAGCAGGTCCCATAACCATTCTGGCACTACAACAATTAAGGTATCTGGCAAAGCCTCCCTTGGCTGCACACCCTGGAAAGAGGGGATTACAATGTAGGCCGTGCGCAGACAGCAGTACGCCAAAGAGACAGCCTGGCTGTCCCCTCCTTATGCTCTCAGCCCACCATTTCTTTCTACTCTCCCTTCCATCAATCCCCACCACCACCTTCATCAGACAAACTACAGAAGTCTATAGATCACTCACTGTGATCGAGGTCCATGCTCCCTTTTATCAGAGCGGATCACTTCTCTTGCCTAGCCAGCATGTCCAGAGATCAGCACAGAAATCAGATGTTACTTTCAGAAGCTGCTTCCTAGATGAATGTGCTCAGAGTAAGGATATCAGTCTCACAGGTATAAATACCTGCATGTGGTCTTGTCCAGAGGAGGACTTTGAGGGAAGAGGATAAGCAGACTATAAAGTCTAAAAAGTCTAGAAAGTCCAAAGAGCCCACAAATGTTGTTTACTGTTATTTATTTTCTGCTCAGAATCTGCTCCAAATGAGTTCTCCCTCTTAGGCCTGCTCTGGACCTATCTTGATGCCTCCGACAGAGGGGACTATGCAGAAGGACAGAAAATACAAAGTTATTACAAGCAAGGAAGAGCTCTGAGAACTGCCACTGGGGCACATGGGCCCTCTTTGTGTTGGAGGTGTCAGGCTGGTGCACTGTATATTTAAACAAGGATGACCAGGAGTTCCTGTCACAAGAGGCTAATGGTCAGCTACCACTGTGAAGATCTTTGCGTATTTACAACAATGTTTTCCTGTCCTTCTTATAGTGTCTGCAAGATCTCCTCCATGTGCTAATGAGGTACTCCTCAGCTTTTTTCTTGTCTCCTGGGTGCTCACTGTCCTGCACCTACAGACTAGAGGTGAACAGCCATACCTATTGCATTGCTGCAAGCACATCCAAAATGATGGGGCCCACACCACAGTGATGGGGTAAATATGAAAGTATCTATTGCTTGAAAATATGAAGCTGAAGCCCTAGATTTTGCGGGTTAAATTTTAGAGGGTGTGCAGGCCTCTTTCCTGAGCCCTTATTCCTGCCTTGGAGGACACAGTGGACTAAAGCCACTTATTCTGAATCTTGTTTTGTTTCCAGACAAATTCTAGTGCTTTAAGTACACTTTTTATTTGTCCAATTACTTTAAAGCCTAAGAAGAAAGAGGCTGTTTTTATGTTCCCGGTATTTCTTTCAGTGTTTTGCCTAGCCCAAGTAGCAATGCCTGTATTTATATTCCCTATATTTCACAGAGTATTCTGTGGCCAAAGGGTCTATGTATTACTGTTATTTTTGGGCCAAATTTCAGGGATTGCATATTGCCAACAGCTTTTTTTTGCATGAAGACAGTAAAAACTTTTGCACTTGACAACATGTCTGTGTCTCTTGACTCGGTGCACTTTTGGAAAGCCCTCTCCTTTGGTATTCACACTATATCATCCTCCACTACCGTACAATTTAAAATAAGATATCCCCAGTCCTGCCAGCTTTCTGTAAACAAAGCTTGTGAGTTGAAAATGAGCTCAGTGCATGCATGACATGCATTGGCACGGGCATGCCAGTGGGATGAGGGGAGCGGTTAGTGTGATCTGGGATATCCTAGGACACTTTAGGGGAACCGTGGATCTCTCTCTCTCTGTCCCCCAGCTGGCCTCCCTTCAGGGATCTTTCTTCCTTGCCTTCATTTCAGGTTTTCCCAGACCCGCAGACTTCACAGGCCCTGAATGAAACACTGAAACAAGACACCTGGACAGCAAGGTTTGCTTTTTCTGCTTCTGCTACAGAGGTTTTGGTGGTTTGAGCTGCATCTGCCTGATGAATCTGCCTGCGGTTGAACAGCCAAGGCATGCCCTGTAGCAAAGGTAAAACAGGGGCTCTGATGCAGTAGGGAGCTACTTTTTTATTTATACCCAAAGCTGGCCCTGAATGGGATGCGAATGAATGTGACAAAAAAATATATCTATATTTTCCTGTGTCTTTATAATGGATAAAATATGTTAGTTGAAGACATGAGACAGTTGATGTGAATAAAGTCTATACAGGCCTTGGAAAAAATGACTAATCAGACACCATTTTAAAAGGCACCTAAATGAAAAATAGAGGATCCTGAAATTTATATTTGGAAGTGTCTTTGCCATATAATATAATTAAATGCCATTTAATGCCATTTAAATATCACTAACCCTTTGGATCTGTGTATGATATTTTAAAAGCATTTAGGTGCTTAATTCCCATTAATATCACAGTCTATGAAGCATCAAATTGATATTAGCCGTGAAAATAGAGCTTCAGCTTGTGATTTTTTTTATTTGAACTTTTACTCAAGGCTTTCTGTCCCCACCAAAAGTTTGTTCATCAGTTGTTAGCTTTTTTTGTTTTAAGTGAATTGAATAGTTTTGTTTGTCCTCAGTGTAACTAATCTCACAGATGGTTTATGAAACTTGCAGAATGTGTTTACATTTATAGATCTTTTCTCTCATAGTTGAAAGATTTTTTGAGGGGATAGGAAAGTTTCTGCTGAAAAACTCTCTTCTTTATATAGGAAGTACTTCTGTTCTGTTAGAGGGATAGGTCGGTATGCCCTGGCTGGGCGGGCATAAAGGAGTGTATGGCTGCATATACAGTACACACTGTGCTTTTTCAGTAATTTTCTTAATCTCTCCCAGTCTCTGCTCCTTTTCTACCCACAAACTTTAATAAGCTGAAAGAGAAATCCAGTGAAGGCTGGAACTTTCAAACCAAAAATGCAATGCTTGAAATGAAACAGAATGATCTCATCCTTCCCTAATTTTTAGTACCTTTTCTATGCGTAGTAGACAGTTTTACTTTTATAAAACTTGAGTCCTTGTCAGCCTTGAAAATACTACTTATTGACTTTAAGTCATTTTTATTTACTTAAGCAATTACCTCTTGTATATGCCCATACACAATAACTTTTCAAACAAAATGTCAAGTATTTTTTATGTTGATCCAGAGATCTAATTTCAATGTCAAGCTATTCTCCAACTGTGCATGAGTGAAGGCAAAGTTTTTCAATGTGCTATGTACAGTTATGCATTCTTATGCATCTGACATTAGAATAATGCACGTTGGGCTTGATCCAACAGAAAGTGGCTTTTGTGACTGCTGATCCTGGACATTTCAAGGCCCACCCCCAGGCTCTAGTCAAAAAAATCTACTTTTGATTCTGCTGGGAAAAAAAAGTCCTTCCTTCTATGGCAGCAGAATGCCAAATTATGCATCCTGTGCTGGCTCTTTCCTGACTGGCACTGCATAACTGATAGAGCTGTGGTAAAGATTTTAGTCTTTACCCCTAAAGCCAATTTGGCACAAAAGGTTGAAAAGCAGATGGCTCAAAAACAAATATAATATTTCATAAGAAAACATATACAGGAAGAGAGCCATTGAATGTTTTCTCTTTATGTACAGTAAATGAGCTAACTAGCCAAATTCATTGTCAGGTATCTGTAAAAGGCTTTTGTTTTCCCATAAATAGCCCCTGCAAGTTTTGAAAATGAAATCAGCCATCACAAGCAGGCTTTTGAAAATGTCACAGGAGCTGAATGCAGTCAGCATACTCAAGAAATCATTTGTCATCCTACCACAGCCATTTCAATCAAGTGGCCAGAGCAGAAATCTACAGGAAGACTACAGTAGAATAAAACAGTTTCAGCTTCCATGCATACAATCAGTTTAAACCATGATTAGTCCAGTACTAACCACATGTTTATAGTTCCTTGTATATTAAAGAAAAAATAATAACTGAAGTGGGAAGAATATTATATTTATCAAAATAAGCAGGACATAGCTGCAGCCAAAGACTCAGGCAGCAACAGGAAATTGCTTTACTACCTCTATAGATACCTTCCAGTGCTGTGGATCCAAGGCTGGATTAGGTCCCTGATTCATTGAGGTACTTAAGCATGTGTTTCATTCCCAGTAAGTTCAAAGAGACTTAATCATGTTCTTAAAGTACGCATCTGCTTAAATGCTTAGCCAAATGAGGGTCTATTACCTTGATCCCATTTTTATTGGAAACATCCACCGACTATCATGATTGCAGAATTAGACCCTTAAATAGGTTTCACAGAACTGTGAATCTCGGCCCTAGGCATTCACCTATTTTGATCTTAGTCCTGAGTAGCAGATGCTCTGTCATACAGCAATGAATTTATGCGGCCTTAGGACAGGTAACAGATCAAGGAATACACTTGCTAGAAATCTTCTCAGCTGAGATGATGTTAGGTCCTGATTCAACCGAGCACATGAGCGGGATGCAGCAAGTTGAGTAATGAGGTTGGTGCTGGTGCTGGTTTATACTCTGCATAAATAACATGCTCCCCAGTTACTCCCAGTCCATTTTCTCACGTGCCACATGCAGGTCGGCCACACTTGAGTGGAGCAAAGTCATAGGGCAGCAAGAGCTGCTCTACTGTCTTGCAAATGCTGAAACGAGATGCCTTGCTGCAGGGCTGAGCATGGCGCAAGTAGCTGCGGGGGTGTCACACACTGTGCACGAGACTTGACAGGTCTGCCCAAGAGGACTGCCGTTAAAGTCAACGAGAACGAAACACACGCTTCGCTCTGTAGAGATGGGATTACTCATGCGCCTAAAATTAAACATGTGGTTAAGTGCTTTGCTGAATCAGGGCCAGAGAGATGGAAAATGAGCACTGCCAGTACTGATTCTCCCCCGTCCTCCTTTCCATGCAGCTGCCTGCTGACGCCTGCTGACTTTTTTGTAAATAAGTACTGTAGCTATAGTACTTTATTAATTACTAAAAGAAGCTGGGCCATATCCGAAGTCCTGGCCACACTGAGGTCCTATTTAGACATAACTTCCATTAACGCGAACTGAAGGTTTGACTCCATGATGATAAAAATGGGATTCTGCAGAATAAGAAGAGAGTTGTTCCTAATATAACAGATACAGGCGAGATTTTCACCCTCTCTGGCAAGAATGAAATTGGTGTGAAAGATTAATCAGCAGACGATTCCAAAGCAAAGGTAAATTTTCTATTGGGAAACATACAGTAGAGACCTTTTTCTGTGCTTTTCTTCTGCGTAGACTAAATCAGTTAACTTGTCAAATCTTTTATCAGGAATGGGTTGAAGGCTTTTGTTTTACCATAAATAACTCTTACCAGATCTGACAAAATGACATACATTTGTTCACAGCAGATTTATTATTAACAGATTTGCTCATTTAACAGGTCTGGTAATAATTATTAATTTGATTCATCACACAAAAGCCTTGTGGTCACATTAAATTGTTTCCTTGATTTTAAAACAAAAAAGGCAAGCTAGGGTGTGGAATCTCTGTGTGAAGCAGGAAAAATGTCATATGTGTGTGTTTGACATAAAAGACTGATCACATGACAAGCATCTGGAATTCATGCTACATAAATTCAGTAAATCACCATATTGTTTTATTCCCCCACCACTTTCAGAATGATTTTACATGAGTTATATTCAGCCTTTTTTAGAATAGGTTATGTTTCCTCTGTCCAGGTAAATATCCTATGGAAAAACAATTGGGATAAAGTATATAAGATGTACTACAGATATTAAAGCTTAATAAACTAAATGTTGCATTTTTGTGTAAATTATAAAGCTATGGCTGTTCTGATGAATGCAAATGATAGGCTTTAATAGGTATTTTATTACCTTTTGAAATGTGGGCATTCGATCCTTGTAGCTGAAATAAGCAGTGCAAAATAGATAAGACCTAACTTTTTAGAAAGCACTGTCTTCCCTTCTCACAGTGGAACTAAGTTTAAAAGATTTTAATACTCAGTAGCATGCGGTTTTCTCTGTTAAACCAAATCAGTATAAGAACTTAAGAATGAGGAATTCTGGGAATTTTTTCACAAATCATTTAATATCTGTTTCTCCACTTGTCGATTTATAAAATAGCATATTAGTAGTGACTTTCTTTGAAATAATGTAGCAAAATAGAATTAGAATTATAAAAAGCTTGAAAATATTAGATGAAAAGTGATATGTAAGTACACAGTATTTTATACATATAAAGTAACATTTAAAATATGATGTATAGCAAGCAATATAAAAATACATTATTATATATAATACAATGTATAAATGCATAGCAATCCTTGGAAAACAGAGTGTCTTTCATTATTGCCAGCAGATCTGGGTGTGCAAGAGGAAATATTCCAGCTACTTGATTTTTAAGAGGGAAAGTGAGTTGCCAGGCTGAACACTTAGGAACATTTTGCTAGATATGGACTAGCCCCACAAAATGCAGAACTGGAAACATACCTCTGCTACACTCCAGAGGGAAATAAAGCCTCTATAACCATAGTCCAGTGCTCAGCTCCTCCTTTACTGGTTCTCTCCTTGATAATTGTCATGCAGAAGGGCAGCTCTACACAGTTGGTCGGGTTATGTATCACTTCACGTATAAAATGCAAGGACATTAGGGTGGGTCTGACGTCCCTCTGTTTCAGGTGCAAGGAAGCTGTGCACATCCCGTACATGAAGGGAAAGAATTAATTGCCTATGCCATAAAAGGCAGTGCCCAGCTCTCATAATGTCTGTTAGTGCCAGTCATAACCAGTTGTGCCCAGGCTTACACTACACAGTGCTCTCCAGCTAAAATCTGAACATGAAGAGAAGCAGAGCTCTGTCAGGCTTCTTGCCTCTAACTGAGAGTGATCAGCTTAGTGGCTAAAAACTGCTGTCTATTAGATCTCCCTGTGCAAGAACAGGCCTGGGAGCTGGTCAAAAATCAACTTAACCTAAGCCTGAGTAAAGTGGGTTTTTAAAATATATTTTTTGCTGCATTACTGTTTATAGGGGAATGAAAAGTATTTAGGGAATTAAAACTGGGAAGGATGGCGGAGGGTGATGGAGTTTGTGTGTGGGGTGTGTGTGTGTGTGTGTGTGTGTGTGTGTGTGTGTGTCTGATTGAATATTTAGTAATATAGCTTGACTATAACTTTTACATGACCAACTCACTCCAGAAGACAGTGATATTTGGATGGATCAGCTAAAAGGCCTGGAGGGAGATAAAAGTAAATAACACTGCACTGTGCCTAGCAACAAGGGCTGCCCAGGCAGATCCCAGGGGAAGCACTGACCTGTGACTGTTTACATCTGACAGTGGGGTATGTCACTTTTCCCTGCCTACACCACCATCTTCTTCTCCCCCACTTCCTTTAACCATTTTATAGTGCTGGTGGAATTTGATCTGAGAACAGTTCTTGCAGTCCTGTTCATGGAAGTCCAAAATTGCGTAAGATGGGACAAGCTTGTAGTGGGAGATGGGGTGTGACAGTAGGCAAAAATTTACAGGTGACAGAAGCGAGAAGTCTGAATGATTTACACATCCCACTAGGGGAGACTGGAAACAGGAATACCTCTATCAACTCTTAGAGTCAGTTCAAAAAGATAAGGTCCTTCTGTCTAATGTACCCTCTGTAGGATAGCTAGCTAGCCTGCAAGTCAGGCAGGACACGTCAATTAAGAATGACCGTGATCCACTGGACTGTTACTCTCAGGTCTGAGTATTCTCTGAACTATGCAGGGAGGCAACCACAAGTCATGTGGCTCTGTTTGGGAAGTCTATTCTTTTGGTCTGGAAAATGAAATTCTGACAGTTTGGATTGCTACCTCCTAGAGACAGTCTAGCCTGTGCATGTAGCACCCTCAGGCGACCCAGTAGTGAGCGCTGAGCCAAGGGTTCACAAAGTTGAATTCAAGTCATAGAAATAAAAATCTTTCAGGGCTAGTGATTTTAGCTTCCTGACCCTCATGAAGGGAGAGCAATACAAGAGCAGGAAGCATGAGATAACTATGAGCAAAGGCTGGGGGATGGTCTGCTATGTTTTAGGAGCTATGAGAAGAGTTGAAAGATTTTCAACAAAATCTGAAGGTAATAAGTACATCCCAGCAGAAGATCTTAAAACAGGCTACAAAACAACAGCAAGAGTTCATGTGGTCTAGAGCAGTGGCCAAATATAGGAAACTGCAATGTTTGCTTGCCTGAGAAGTTGGCTATGCTCCTGGCACAGGGCCTGAGGGTGGAAACTCACTGTGACGGCCAGGCAGTGTCCAGGAGGAACCCAGACGCTTCCTCACATAGCACCAGGGATTGTGTGGGCGACCCTGGCTCTGTATGCTCAAGGGTAGATCAGGAAAGATGCCAAGGGTGAAAGCAATGTTCCTTAAGTAGTGTATGTTAGTGGGAAAAGGCAGAGCAGGAGGATGGGAAGATAGAGTGAGACACAAATATCAGTTCTGCAGCTCCCCTCACAGAAACAGAGTGGTCTGAAAGAGCAATTGGTGACTGAAAACAGCTTGTCCTGCAAATGACCTTATGAGAGAGAGCAGCTGGCTAAGGACTCTCCGTCAGTTAAGAAAAACAGGAGTCCTTAGGTTTATGATGGAAAGAGACTGGAGATTGTAGGTGTTCACCCCTAGAATCCTATGGCAAAGAGGAAAATCTGACGGTTGTGTTGGCCATGGACCAGAGTGGTCCAACTAAACACAACTTAACGTGAGCCTGAGGACCTAGTGGCTAAGGAAAGAGCAACCCTTCCCAGAGATTGCCACAGACTTGAAGGCAGGAATAGTCCAACAGCTGCATGGGGCTGAATGGAAGGGATCACTAGGCAGACCAACATATGATAAACTTATACTGCATACCAGTATTGCATGTATTTTTGCTAAAAACTGTCTTGTTAAGGAAAATATGAAATATCTAACCTTGTTGTACAAGTCTTGGGTAACCCCTCTGTTCCCAGTATATGCAGTGGCCATGTTAATCCAATGATGTAATTCATAATCTTATTAAGACCTTTCTCTGAGAAGACTGAGCAGCTGCGAGACTAAAATGTGGACCTAGCAGAACAACCCAACAGAGAAGTATTGTTTTTTCTGAAGAACTGTTTGGAAGAATTTACTTCTCAATGTTTCAAATCTACCTCTGTAATGTAACCAGAGTGTTGTGGAGGCAAGGGCAAAATCTGCATGTGACTCAGAGGAGATTCACATGGTAAAGTAGTGGTAACTGGATGGATTTGGCTGCAAGACCAGGGTGGAAATGGAAGACACAGTCCTGTGCTAGCCACCAATGGTGTGGCAGGAGTGACCACCAAGGGTCATTTTCTTGATAGTTTTGTCATGGGGCTTCCAGGAACTGCAGCCCTACAAACCCAGCATCACCATTCAAATACCTGAAAGTAATGTGGCAGTTGTGAAAACTGCCCTGAGAGTCTGAAGACATCAGCCAACACGGGAGCACTCAGTGTTGAGGGCCTCTTCTCTAGGGCTAGGACAGGGTGGAGAGGTCACTGGGTCTGGAGAAGGCTTGTAGAGTCCCCCGACTAACACTGTGAAGTTTGAGCAATTGAGAGCACCACTGATCAATAGCTTATACTAAGATGTGATGAAGTTTAAAAGTGTGATTAATAGGGCAATTAAATTCTCTTGCTTCCAGTAGAGACCTGAACCTGCATTCTTTTTTTTTTTTTCAGTACTGTAATTTTTAGCTAGTTCAAAGTTCTCCTTAATTTCAGTTGGAGCTCTTATTGTAGCTTTACAGAGGCACAGTGAAAAAATATGTCATGTTGTCAGCAAAAACTATTAGACTGTGATCCTTTAATCACCTATATTAAGCATTAAGGCCCTGATTCAGCAATGCATTTTAGCATGTGCTGAGTTTTTAATTATGAACAAAGACGATTGTTATTCAGAAAAGTGTTTAGCCATGTGCTTATATGTTTTGCTGAGTTGAAGCTTGAGAGCCACATGAAGGCATCTGGCACTTACCTAAGAGCAATACAGTGTGAGTCATAGTAGTGAAACTGAAGCTGTGACCACAGAGGATTATTACATATAGTGGTCTCCGGACCCTGTACTTTAATAATAAGAGAAGGGAAAGATCTGCTTATCCCAGGCTTTGGAGTTCTGAGTGCCTTTTTGCAGTTTGAGACTACATTACTTTACCAGCATCCTTTCATTCCTTGTTAATCTAAGAAGATGCATATGGGAACATTTTTTCATTGCGCTTTCCACCGGACAAACAATTCCCAGCATACTGTGGTGACTGTTGAACAAAATCCCACTGTAAAATCAATTGAAATGCTCCCACTGATTCTAGAGAAGCTGGATCAGGCCGTGGATGAGTCACCGCATGGGCAAGTGCCACTCGAAGTACTTCTTGCCTTGACTCTGCAATGTGGGAGAAGGTCAGTGTCTCCCAGCAGTGACTAACGAAGGCTTGGGTTGGAGAATCATTTCCTGACTTTAAAGAAGTCTGCTTACAGCAGCACTTATCTCTGCTTTTTTCCAGCTGGTGTGATGTTATGGTCAGTGGCTTGAGCTCCCTACGGTGCCCTCAGGGCAGCAGAGCTCGGTCTAACATCACTTTGCATAGCCTCTGGTGGGCTTTGCTCCAGCAAGCCTATACCTGGGCGCAAGGCACCTCTGCTCGGTGTGCCTTAGCAATGATGCTAAGGGAAGAATTTAAACCCCTGCCCGCTCAAGAAAATAAATGAGATAACTCACCAACCAATTATCAGCTGTTCTACTCGCAGTGCCCAGGACTATTTAACTCTTACTATGACTGATTAACAAACTTAATGGAATATTGATTTTTTCTGCTTTATAGGGGGAAAATCAATGCAGATTAAGAGCAGGATAAACAGCGAAAGGGAAGAAATAAGACTATAAGTTCCACTGGACCCCAAAACAGAAACAACAGTATATATCCTAAACTGCAGGGACACACAATCTTTCTAAAGCCACCTAAGTCTCTGCATTGGTAAAGTGATCTCAAACAAACTTGAAAGCAGATTGAAAATAGATGGTGTGTCTCCAAGTGAAAAGAGACAGTAATGCCTCAGCACCTGCTGAGGTCCCTTTTTGTTATGAAATGTCTCTAACTTAAAATACTGCCTAAAAGTAAAATCCTTCATCAATTTATCAAATTCTTAAAAGGCATTTTAGAAACATCTCTAAACCATTGGTTTTATTTAGGATTTGAGTAGATAGAATGCTGCAATCAGAAGGCAAGACAGATGGAGGAAATGATTACCTTTCAAGCCCTGTGATTTAAAAAGAATAACATGCTTCTTTCTTGATCTGTTATATTATATACTTACAGAATAAGATTTGACAATGTGGCATTGAACTGTAACTCTCTATTGGAGTGATATCATCCTGCATTGTATACCATGGACTTCTGGACCAGGGACTTTTGTGACCTTCCTAGAAAGCCATCCCCTATTGCTTTCCGATTTATCACTGTATGCTCCCCTCTGTACCTTTCCAGCTGTACCTGTCTAGCTTAACACATAGGGTAGGCAGTCACGCCCTCACCTCAGTGTAGTCACTTCCCTGAATTCAGAATGAAGGTTAGTTTTGACAGCACTAATAATATTTTTTAAATTTTCTGTGCTATTATAAAGTCCCTTCAACCCTTTCAAACAAGCCAAAGGTGGGTTTTGCTCCTTTTTGAAGTCATACAAACACACCTATTTATTCCTCATCTAAAGGAGAAGAAGATTGTGATTGTAGTGTGATGGTCCAGGCATTTAAGGCTTCTGAAAGTGCAGTAGCAAGTAGCTACTTTCTCCGGTAGTGGTAAGTGCTGTTTTGGGATGCGCAGCTGAGCTTGTTGTTCAGCTTTGTGCATCTTCTCAGAACACTTTTCACTACTTTGCCTCATATGGAAGGTAGACTTGGGGAAAATGCTGGGGGCTAGTTGTGGCAAAGTTCATTCTGGCTCCATTTTGACAATGGGATTAAGAAACATGATTTCTAATAGCTACCTAGCAAATTAGGAGCATTTGACATCTGTTTCTCTAATTCCTCTGAGCTCCCTAAATGCACTGAAAAATTTATAAAAGCACTGGGTCTGTGATAGGAACACTAGAAGAAGTATCCCAAGAGGAATGTAACTGGAAAACAGGTAATGGGTACCAGCCCAAATTACAGCTGCCTGTGATATGAGGATCCTCAGTGTCTCAGGAAGCCCATTCCCACCCTGTGCTCCCATTTCCTCTGCTGTCTTTTTATGTATTTTTGCCTGCCCATTGACAAACTTTGAACTTCAGAAAACTTTATAAACTCAAATTAAAACATTCAACTTAAAAGGCTGCAATAAAAGTGATCATTACAGATATGAACCAGATAAATGTGTCCCCTTGACAACCAGCAGTTTAGCTTTTCCCCAGAAAAATAATTAATTTTTGCATGTTTCCCCACTAATTGCTTGCTTTTAAAATGTACATTACAGAGACTATGAGAAATTTTCTCTGAAGCCTAGTTAAAACATATGCAAAAAAGGAGACATTTCTCTTTTTTTTTGTGCATATAAATAGTGTTACAGCAGTTTTCCCGAAGAGTGTATGGCAAATGGCAGAAAGAGCTCCATCTACAGACATCCTATGTCAGGTACGCAACTAACTTAACTGTTTTATCTTTGTATGGAAGCAATGCTAACTCAGGTGAACTAAGGATTTGGACCAATGTTCACAAAATCAGACTCAGGAATCAGTTCCGTTCTGCTGGTGCTGCTCTGGGTTGGTATAAGCATCTCCGGAGTCTTGCTTGGTAGCTCTTTTGCCTGCTTGGTGCTGCTCTGCAGCCACGGGGAAGCACTTATCTGGCAGGATTCATGACTAGCTTTTGTCAGTACCCACTCTTCAAAGCTAAAGAGGGCTTTTGATTTAAGGCAGCTTGGATTTGCACATAGAGAAACTTTCTCTTATCTGATTTCAGCTGTGACCAGGGAAAAACAGTACTCTGTGTGTTATTTGTGTATGTACAGGATTGTGTCTCAGAAATATTTTATTGAACTACCATCTTCTGCTGCTAATGGAAAGAATCCAAATGAACCCAAATTAGGCAAATCACTCAGACCAAAAAGGATGAACAATGAAGAATTTGCAGCCAGTTAAATGTATAAAATGGTATTTTAAAATGGGTGGTTTACTCAAAAAAAAAAAAAAAGAACTACACTTAAAAACACTGCAATATATAAAGATGCATGATGAATCATCATAGGATGAATCAAGGGAAAGAGAGAGGGATTACTCAGGTAATGGAAAAGACAGTTTCCTGGAAGCAGTTGGAATATGCCCTATGCTTTGGACAGGTATATATACTGTGGGTGCTGAGAATAGAGTGGAGAGCCAGGAAAAACTCAAGGATATGGATTTCAGCAATGGACTGGTGCAAAATCCGAGGCCAGAACGCTGGTATTAGAGCCTTTAATAGAACGAGACAACAAAGCAGATATGTGAACCCACCCCTTGCAAACAGCACTTCACATGTGCATGTGATTAATAGCTGTGGTGAAGGGCTAGTGAATAACAGCCTGATGCCAAATGGATATCAATGAGATCAAACCATGCATTTGGCAGATATAGGAAGGAGTATTCATTGTTGTACATGGAATAAAGGAGATTGCACAGCAATTCCCTGAACCCCTGGTAGAGTACTGGCACTCAGACAAGAATCTGGCTGTAACCCTGTACAACAAGGGCCACGCATGTACACATGTGCACACAATTACATGGCATGAACGTAACAAGAGAAAATTGAATATAAAATATTACAGAAAGCCAATAATTCTGGTTTATATCTTTCTTTCCCCTTCAGGCAGAAAAGAACCTGGCTATTTTAAAATCTGGGATCTATTTACATAGCCAAATGTAATGCTCTTTCTTGTGCAAAATAGGGTAGGAAAGAATTTAAAATGTCAACATTCCCTAGACCTGTTTATCTCTTTTCATGCCTCCCTCTCTATTAAGTATTAAGGAACAGACACTAGATGATAGAAATTGTGACAGTTCTGCTGAAGCTATGACTAGTTATACCAGCTGCAAATATGATCCAAAATCTCTGACGATGTACCTATGCTACAAAATATGGTTTTAACCATATTGCAGCTAGCATATGGGAAAATCTTTTTGTTGACAAAACAGGTTGTATCTTTCACTTGTTAGCAGATTCAGGAAACCAAATGAAAACTTTTACACAGAAAGTCAGTATTTTCCATGAAATGTATTCAATAGGATATTTCGGTTTTCAAAAATTCCTAATGGAAATGGAAATCACAACATTATTTTTACCAGTGTTCTTTATAAATAATAATTAAAAACAATCCCAAGATCCTAAATTCTCTTAAAGGTGGCTACAGACTGAGCACAGTCCATTTTTACTGTTACCAGTGCACAAAGACCTTGGCATATATGGGCCAATTTGGTGATGGTGAAGTTTACGGGAGCTAGAACTATGTATATTTTCCCAAGCAAACAATCTAGGCAAAAGTTACTAGAAAAAAGAAAAAGAAAGAAATAATAAATTAGAATGCTGCTGCTCGACAAAATATAGGGAATTTTCTTCCCTACATCATTGCGCATGAGAGAAGAAAAATGCCTGATCAGGCCCCCTAGATAATTTTTTTTCTTCTGTGTACCCTGGAGATTATAAGTAACTTTCAATTTATTGAATTCTATGACACACACAAATCTGTAGCAGAATACATTACATGGTAAAGATAATTGGAATTCAGTATCTATATATAAAAGCCTGTACCCAACCAATTGACCTACCGATCACAGAAAGTACACACTTCTATATCCAGCTGTTTGTATGACAGCAGGGAAGAAATCTGGATCACCTGCATATCCTGAGTCACTGCAGTCCGTTAAGAGCCGTGAATGTTGCGCTAAACTGATTAAACTTCTGCGACAAACCTTGTGCACAAAAAAGTATTTTACATTTCATGTTTTGTACTTTTTGTATATTTGCAACTGAAAGAATCACTTGCCTTTGTTCTAAATCAACTTAGTAATGTTTTTAGTTCACTAAAAATTAAATAGAATGTGACTTTATTGCTGGCATGTGTTAATTATATTTTAAAGCAGAGAGATAGAGGCCATCTGAAATTTCCACGCAGGATTTCACATACAAAGAGAAGATGTTTCTCAAATTAAGCAAGCAGAGGAGAAGAAATAATTCAGTTTGGAGAAGACTGCTGCTTCTGCTTTATTGTTCATTAGGAACCTAGAACCCATTGACTATCCTCTCTGGACTTGTCTACATTACAATACAAAGTGTTATTTGGTTCCATCACTATTATGAAAAATCAAACTGGGCCTGTTTAGAAGGATTCAAAGGTTTACTCCTTATAATAATTTTCCCTTGTTTATTTGAATCTTGAGAATTATGCTTGTGCTGGTGTTAGATACGTTTCAGCAATGTTGACACGTTCTCTCTAAAACAAGAATAATCATGGTTTTCCTGGCTTTACTTCATGCTTATACAGCACAAAGCCAAGATTGTACTGAAGTAAAGAAGTAAATTAGGTTATTCCATAGCAGATCTGCAGGGATTGAGGTGGAAATTACACTTGCTTCTTTGGCTGGTTTTCTTCTGCTGTGGGACGAAGGTCTGGTGTTGCTGCCATAGAGACATATCATTTTTTTGTCCAATTTTCACAGACTGTGTCCCAGGTTGTACATTTGAGGGACAAATGAAGTAGAAGTAGAAAGATCTAGACTAAAATTAAACTGTCTTTCAACATCTGCATCACAAGGGAAATGTCAATGCCCTGAAAAGTACAGGACTGATGGACAGTATGATGACTCACTTCTTGCTATGGGAAGGAAGATGACAAGAAACAGATTTTCAGCTGTTGATGAAGCTTCCATCTACTGGGCAATATATCTGCCAAGAAATGATGAGAGACAGGATATGATATACCACTCATACTCCCTTTCCTCCACCTGCACAAAATCCAGGCTGTGCGTCACGGATTTCTTGGTTAAGTTGCAGGCATCCATCTATCAAGTAGGTCTTTTCTCAGAATTAAGGTCTTAGGCAAATTAATCCCCAGGATAATTCTGTTGTGTTTGGTCTAAGAAAATGTCAATTACTGTGAATGGATGGATGATCTCATGATGAAAGCAAATGAAAGACTGGGAAGCAGAGCTGGGATCTAGGATAGATTCCTGTTCTGCTACAAGAGTTCCCATATGATCTGGATAAACTGACATAAATGCTAGTTGCCTCAATTTCCACCTGCGTAAAATGGCGTTAATTCTAGTTTACTTCCACAGCCATGTTTTGAGGATGTATATTTCTTTGAGATGCTTTGATAAAAGGAACTATAAAAGCAAAAACTGGTCTATTGCTATTTTTATAAAGTATGAATAAACAAACAGTAAAGAGGCTCATGTTCTGGAAGGTGACAAGCTGACATATCTGCAATTAGTAAGTTTACACTGTCAACTTACTCTGAACACAGAAGGATTAAAAACTGTTTGATCTTACTTTGAGCTATCTCAAAGGACAATGGAACTAAATATGTAAAGCAGACTAGGATTAGTCAAGGGCATATATAGATAACGGTGAAAGAGCAATAATATTAGTCTAGAATGGAGTAAGATTATGATAATCATCTCTGAAACTTTGGAAAAGACTGAAAACCACCATTTGCTGTGCCATTGCTCTTGTACTGCAAGCAGTAATGAGCGTACCAGCAGAAAGCAGTAAAAGAGTCAACAGTATCCAGCAGCAAATTAATGGACAATGGCTGCAGTATGGGTAACTGGAGCACCCCTCCAAGAGCTCACATGCATCATCGTTTGCTGCAACACATGGCTGAAGCTGCCGGAAATAATTGGCTTAGTAGATATTCCTAAGTGGGAAGACTCAGGCATCTGAGGATGGAATTGGCAGAGAACAGCAGGCTTAGTACGGAGACACCTGAAGTAGTGCATTGGAAAAGTCCCAGTTTTTCCATTAAATATCTGGAGCTTTTAAATTACGGGGGAGCAGAGCCTGATCTGACCATTGTCTTCTTGACTAACATAAAACATTAAACCAGAAACTTTCAAAAAGTGGCAGAAATATGTTAGACCTCATTCAAGAAGCAAAGATATCCTATATCTCCTGTGTCCTCAGCTAGTGCTCTGATTGAAAGAGAGTCAATTTTAAGTTCTTTTGCATACTCCTGAAATGCAGTTTGTCTCAGATCTCACAGGCATGGAGAGGCAAGAAAAAGTTTGTTTTGATAACTGTGATGTGGCTTTGGGATAGGCTAAAGCTTTAAGCAACACAACAGTGTCTTTTTCTGGGTGGTTCTGAAAATATCAAGTGACAGATATCTAGATACATAGGGGACTTTGTAGACTTAGGTACTTTGAAACTTTAGGTGTCTCCATCATTGGATGGCAACTGAACACAGAAAATTCACTGGCACCTACATCCAAGGCATAGAAGAATTCTCTGAAGAATGAGATACCCAAGCCTCTCTGCAGATCTAGGTTTTAGTCCTAAGTTTTCCGTAAAATCACAGCCATTTCAAACAAATGGAGTAATCACCTTTTTCAAGTTATACTCACCCATGAGTTAAATAAATGCCCTTGTATTTTAGGTGTATACAAATAAGAAAGGCAGATATTGATACAGAAACCTACCTATAACTATTTTTTTTTCTTTCTGGAGAGAGTCTGTGTAATTAGATTAGATCAAGCTAAAATTGCATTGGTTTTCTTCTCCCACTTTCCCTCTCTCTCTCTCATCAGCTCTGCAGCAATACTCTAGCTCCACTGACTGATCTAAAGCAGGAACTGGTGCCTCATGGAAATATACTTCCTTATGAAATGTGCTCAGTTCAGTCTCTTTCTCTGGAAAGAAGCGTATGGATGGAAGACCTGCCTGTGTTTGGTTTTCCTGTGTGAGTTTATTTTGTACTGTCCTATTTCTTGTAGATTTCCATGAGATTTTACTGCTTTACAGTTGCAACATAGCTTTGCTTTGGTTGTCATTGCTGATGTTGCTGTTTTTATAGCATTAGCAAAACAAAAAGGAAAATGCAATTATACTGATTTCTTTGAGAATTAATATGATCTTGTCAGCATGCCAGGAAAACAATAGCTTAGTTCCTAGACAAGTCCAAAGAATCAAACAACTTTGCATCAGCAACTCTATGCCTCAGCAAGTGATTCTGAAAAAGGCACTTGGCTAAAACATTCTTCTCTACCCCATTTTCTGCTACTTCTGAAAAATTAAGGGCATTTGTACATGTGAGGATTCAATTAATTTGATTTCTTTCTTTAGACAGCACCAGCTTATCCTTGACTACTAACCACAGTAACTGAGTGGGTGTTTTGAAATGTACCGAAGTTTACATTTCTGGGGCTCATTAAGTCACATCACTGGATATAATTTAGGTTGTTCAAAATTATGCACAATATGCTACAACATTTATTTGATGGTATCTGAGTGTAAGAACTAGCAAAAAAATTAATAAATCCCATTTGATTGTTCCTATGTTAACATTTAATATTCCATTACCTCACTCCACTAAAAAAATCGCAACAGCTTTCAGGACTAGAATTTCTCTTCTCAGATACTCTGAGGAAGTTGGCACAAACATTTTCTGCAGGCTCTGGCAAATGAACCGAGTGTATAGAAACTGAAGTGTCTAATCTAATCTGTTGAGGGATCTGCACCACATACATTACCCTGACATTTAAGGTCTCATAGTCAGTGACCGGTTAACCAAATCTGTCACTGTGACAGACATGTATTTCTACATGCTGTGCCACAACTTAATCTTTCAGGCACAGTTTAGGTGAAGTATATTGTAGCATGGTGACTCAGAATCTATAATGTCTTCGGTGAAGAGATTTCTAGCTTGGTGTTAAAATGGATCACTTTTGATTGTTATATTTGCAAAAAAGCATGGGGATTTGTCTACTAAGCTGTACAACAGATCAGCTTTTAGACTGCGTAACTCTAGTTATCTTTACAATTACTGTTATTAGTATGCATCGCTACAACCCTCCACCTCTCCCCTTTTCCCTGATATCAGAGCCTGTGACAGTGACTTTCTGGAAGTGAAGGTTATTTTGAAAACGGCTGCTTGGTGACACATCTGAAATTCTGAATTACCTCTTTTGATACCTTGTGATTACTGCACGTCACACTGTAAATCTGCTGTGAGTCAGAATGTTATCTGACATCTCCCGACGATATCGTAAAATATAATGTAGTTCACAGCACCAGTGCATTTACTATTTTTAACTAACTCAGGAACAGAAGGAATTCCCTTGGCACACTTTGATTTCTACCCCCTTGTTCTCTTCTGCGGCTTATTTGCTTAACAAGGCCAATAATCTTTATTCTGAAGCTGAGACCAGTATCCAGCTTTCTGTATTGCCTCTTTCCCCCTGCTGTCCCCGTGCTGCCCAGCACGCGGGATCCCGCGCCTGGCAGGCAGAGCATCTGATTCTGCAAAGCAGGTTTTCTCCAACAGAGAAATCCCTTACCTGGGGGAGCCACTTTTCCTTTGGTGATTCAGAGGGATGTTTCTGGAATACCCAGACCTTGCAGATCCCTCTCAGTGCAGCTAAATCCACTTGGATGGGATGGTGAAGCCTCAATGCTACCTCCAGCCATACGGGAGCACTGCGAGCTTCCAGCGGAGCAGGCACTCTCTACATACTCCACAAATTTCATTCCGCCTGTTCTTGAGATTTGATTTTATTACTCAGTGTCGGGCTTAGTTAATGTTTTTTTCCTTGGAGGATTTGCTTTGTTTTGTTTCTAAAGCTTTCCTGCAGGCCCTCATCTACTCCAGCCAGTAGTCCTGCCTCTTTGAAGAAATATTCCATATGTTCTTGATGGAGAACAAGAGGCTTTTGCCACTGTGACTCAGTAGCAATTATGCTGCTTTTTATGCAGAGTTTATTAGGATGTTCCAGAAAAGGAGCTGTGCAAACCCAGTGTGTAAGCTCGGCAATCCCACTGCAGCAAGAAGTACTAAGTCACGATGATCAGAGTCTTGGCAGTAGGTCCTGAAATGTGCCGAGGACTGGTGTTTGAAAGTAAGAATCACAGTTGTTCTGACAAAGCATACCAACTCTTAAAATCTACGTTACTGTTTTCTGTGCTTCAGGCTGAAAAGTTTAATGCGCAGTTCCCAGATCAATGTGATCTGCTAATGGGTTCAATAAGGCCCCTCAAAGCTTTAATATTCTGAGCAAAATGCACCCTTCCTGCCATGTCTGCAATTACTGCTGTTGATGGTGATAACACGTGCCCTGTATCTAAGTAAAAGCAGCTGAGATGTTTGTGACACTTGGGGCAGGCTTCACAAGAGCACTTTAAGCATTGCTTGAAAGAGGTCTTAATGCACTTAATATATTGTGAGGTTTCAAAGAACAGTGTTAAATAATCACATAGGGGAGAAAGAAAACCTGTTAAAAGCTCCCCAATTTATTATACACAGCTTGATGTACAGACTCCCATTCTGCAGGGACAGCATGATGTGCCACTTGATGGAAATCATGAAGAAGCAGTTATACAAAGGGCTGGCTGGCGTAACGTGGAGGCAACATTTTAAAAACTCTCTTAAAAAAGGGAACAATCAGCTTGATGGACCCAAGCCCTTTCCAAAATTTCAGGCCTCTGTATCCCATGAATTATTGAAGCCAGTTTCAGCGCATTATTTTTCATTGCTGGGTTTCCTGCAGCCCATTTATTCGCATGCCTCTGGCAGGCCCCACAGCCGTGCCCGCTGCACCCATGCAGGCACCCAGGCGGTGGGGGAGGCCCCAGCTGGGCACGCTCCTCGCCCTGGGGTGCCTGTGTCTGGCGGGCCCTCTCCGCCAAGTTTTAGTGTTTTACTTCGGTTTTGCTAACCTGGAAGCCGAGCTAAGAGCTGGCTGGGGGTGCCCAGCCTGTGAGCGAGGGAAGTCCTGGCTCAACGCAAGCGGGAGCGCAGAGGCCCCTGCTTTGGTGTCCGCCTCCCGCAGCAGCCCACTCCCCCCTAGGGAAGAGTTTCCAGCTGGCTTGTGCTGGGTGTGGGGGGGAAGGAAATAGGGGGAAAAGGTAGAAAAAAAGTAGAAAAAGGGAGAGGAGGAAAAAAAGAAGGGGGAAAAGATAAAAAGGACTACAGAAAAAAAAGGAAAAAAGAAAAAAGAAAAAGAAGGAAAAAGAAGGAAAAGGGAGAAAAAAGGAAAGAAGGCAAAAAGAGGAAAGAAAGAAAAAGGAAAATAAAGGAAAAAAGACAAAATAAAAAAGGAAAAAAGAAGGAAGGAAAAAAGAAGGAAAGAAATAAGGAAGGAAAAAAGAAGAAAAAAGAAGGAAGGAAAAAGAAAAAAGGAAAAAAGACAGCAAAAGAAAAGGGAAAGGGGGAACAGAGCAAACGGGAACAGAGATAAAGAAAAAAGAATAAAGGGTAGAAATGAAAATGAAAGAACAGATAGAAAGAAAAAAGAAAGAAAAGCTAGAAAGAAAAACCGTAAGCAAAAAAAAGCAAAAAAAAGAAAGCGAAAAAAGAGAAAGGGAAGGGGAGAGAGAGCCGCACACTCAGAAGCGAGCTGCGCCTAGCCACCGGCGGCGGCGGCGGCCGGGCGGCGCTGCCCAGCGCGCGCGGCGGCTCGGGGAGCGGGAGCAGGAGCGGCGCGGCCGGGGCGGGGCGGGGCCGCGGGGGCGGGGCGGGGGCGCAGGGGCGGGGCGGGGCGGGGCGGGCGCGCAGGGGCGGGGCGGGGCGGGGCGGGCCTGCACGCAGGCGCGCTGGGAGCCCGGGGCGCCCCACGCGGGCGCTCCCAGAGCCTCGGCGGCGGCGCCCGGCTCGGCAGCGAGGGGGGCGCGGGCCGGCGCCGGGGCCGCGGCAGCGCCCGGTGGCCGCGCGAGGAAGGCGGCAGCCGCCGCCGCGCCCCGCTGCGCTCTTTGCGCCGCTCGCTGCCATGGGGTAGAGGCGCCGGCGGAGCGGGGGACGCCGTGGAGCTGCGGGCGGCGGCGGCGCGCGGAGCGGCGCCCCGCGGCGCTGGGGGGCGCGGGGGGCCGCCGGGGCGGGCGGCGGCGGGGCCGCGGCGCGGGAGGCCGCGGAGGTGGGGCTGCCCCGGTGCGAGAGCAGCGGCGGGCGGAGAGATGGTCGCGGAGTTGGTGAGCAGCGCGCTGGGGCTCGCCCTCTACCTCAACACCCTCGGCGCCGACTTCTGCTACGACGACAGGTAGGACCGGGACCGGGAGCGGCACCGGGAGTGGGGCGCCGCGGCGGTGCCCGCCCGCTTTGACAGCTCCCGCGCGCAGCCCCCCGCCGCGGCGCCCCGCGCGGGTGCGGGCGGCGCGCGCCGCTGCCCGGGGGCTCCGCGCGGCTCCGCGCTCCTCTCCGCCGCGGCGCTGGAAGATGCCGCCGCGGGAGCGGGGCTCCGCCGGGAGCCGGGCTGCCCCGCCGGCTGCCGGATGCCGCCGCCGTGCCGCCGCCGCCGGCTCTCCCTGCGCGGAGTACGCTCGCGGTGAGAAGCTGGGCGAAAGCCGTATTAGCAGTCAGGGAAAATTCCAATTTGTGCCTTTTTCCGGTGGCTTGATCTGATTGCAATTAAAACAGATGCATAATTAAGATGTATTAGGGAGAACAGCACGCCTGACTAAACTTATTAACCGTCCTGGGGTGTTTCATGCTCCATTGGAAGTAAACCATCCAAAAAGTGAGCATAGATTTACTTTGATAGCTTTTCATCAGCCTCTCTGCTCTGTGGAAAGTGGATGTATCCCTTGAGTTAGGGCGGGCTGCTGCCGGAAAGGCAGCCGCGTTGCTTTATCTGTGCAGACAATACTGTTTGAATCCTCCTGGATGGTAGCAACCGGCCATCCCGCTGCTTGCCTTGCTTGGGATTGGAGAAGGAAGCAAGAGTGTGTGTGCGTGCGTGCGTGTGCAAGAATAGCGATTCGAGTCTCGCATTCACCTTACCAACTAACTATCCAAGCAGCTAGCGAGCCGAGTTACTATCTTGAAGCTTTTCTGCTTAAGAGGAGGTGCGCGAGGAAACGAGGTGAGGCGAGATAGCGGCTGGGTCTGGACGCAGCGGCGTTGCTGGATGACTTGCTCCAAACTTTCAGATGCGCTAGCAGGATCCGCTTCTATCTCTGATTACGCATTTGCCTGGGGAAATAACCTGTCTGTCCTGGAGTCAATTAGTTGCTAAACTTGGCGTTTTCTTCCCTCACGCCGTGTTAAGGTGCACCTGCCATGTGGAAGGGTCTCTCGCCGTTTCCAGAATAACCCCCTGTTTTCAAAGGTTGCTACTATTATACCTATTCTACTAAAAGTAAATGCCAAGTGTGAGTCCTGGTCCAGGTCTCCGACTGGGAACAGTGTCAGCTAGAGAATGTAGCAATTCAGGCGTCAGTCCTCCGGGTCATTTACATGCACTTGAAGTCTCCTGAAGCAATTAAGTGTTTTTTCAGTTTGTGTCAGCCTTCCAATTAGGTACAGTGATTCTCCCCCCCCCTCCTTTTTAACACTTTAACACATAATTCACGAACAGTAAAAGAGAAAAATCAACTGTTTTTCTGGAATGTAAAATCTGAGTTAGATCAACAGAAAACAGTGAATATTTTGACACACTGACACTATTTTAAACCTGCTTGTTATAGTTAGAACTGCAGGAGTTGTGGAATATTTATGTAACCCTAAGTAGCATATGTTGCAATATTTAGGCAAACTGGGTTGCTTAAGGACATGGTTATAAGCCTTTCCTGCAGGCCAGTTCAGACTGGATAGGGATAGAATACAATTTGAAATACTAGTTGATATTTTTGATATGGGGGTGAAGATCACTGTTGATCTTGCATGAATGTACCCTAATGCAATTAGAAAATAGTGATATGTGATTGTGGGTCGTCTTAGAAAGGATGGGGAAAGTAATCACGTGCTATATGCTTAATATTAATCCCATACTATTTAAAAGGTATTCTAAAATACTGCTTTGTTTTGATGTTTACCTAGTGACTAAATAAAGTACCTCCCGTCATTGTAACTAATATTTAGGTATTCACTAGAGTGCTCTAAAATCCCATTAATGGGAGTTCTGTGCACCGGGTCATCTAATTAGTGTTTGCAACTGCAGCACTGGAAGGGGAAAGGCAGAAAGGGTTGTTGCATGCTAGTAATTGTTGAACTAGAAACGGCTATCTATTCAGAGAGGCAGCCTCTCAGACCTAAAGTCGTCTTTTAACTGTAATCACAGAATCTCACTGCCCTGCAGGAGCCTACTTGAAATGTAACACTAGAAAAGGAGGTCAGCGCTGGAGCTGCAGGACACAGCACCCCGTGTGGGAGATGGATCATGCTACTACCATTAAGTGAATCAAGATTGTGCATTTAGGCTGGGAACCTGTGATGTTTGTTTCGGGAGGGCAGCGTATTGCTATGGCTCTTTCTACATCCTTTGCCATGATATTGAAATTACATCAGACTCTGTTCTTTTTTTCTTAATATAGTGATCAAGCTTACTATATAAAGGGTGTCTGTAATTGCTTTCTGTATTTTTTTTTAATGTAGGTTGGTTAAGATTAAGTGGCATCGTAAAAACTTCTTATAACAAAATCAATTTCCCAATGGTAAAACTTAATATTTTAGCGACTCCGTGGCAGCAGACCTAAAACTGTGCAGGATGGTGATATAACAAACTTATTCGTGGTCTAAGCTTTATGACTTTATATCAAAGGGTTCAATATTTTAGTTCCCACCCCTCACTCAATTAAAGTGAAATTGAATGAGTTTAAAGTCTGGAGAAATTAAATAAGAAAACATATACACTCTTACTTTTCGTCACTGGTCTACGTAAGCTTTTGTTTCTTTCAGGCGAGACAGATATGTGGCGCACATAATGAGTGTAAACGTGTGATCTTTTGATCAATGACTTATTGATGACTTTGAACAAAAGTGACAGCATCGAAGCCCGAGAGCCAGTGTAAAGAAGAAACATTGCTTTATTTTTTCTGTGGATCTAGAAAACAAGCTTTTGTCACCCTGTTTCCTTCTGTTGTAATTCTCACGGACAGCTATGATATTTCCTAGTTACGTGCATAGATTATTGGGAGGGAGGAGAGTGCCCCTCAACTCCCTCCGCCCTTGTTCATCTAGGAAAAAGTAAATCTACTTTTCATTTTATTTTTGCTTCTTTGCTTTATTTGAAGATAGATATGGCACACAGTAACCTGGAAGAAGAGATGAATGGGGGAGAGGGAGGGAAGTATTTAGATCTTTGTTTAATGCCATATTGAGCTTGCATTAGTTGTTAATAAAGATTTATTTATTGCTGAGCAAAATTGTCTTGGAACTGATCAGAAAGGGGTAGGGAGAAATGCAGTTTCCACTCCTGTGGAGGTGTTGAAGATCTTCCTTGTTGCACTGTGTTAAATCCAGCTTCTTGACAGATTAAGGGGGCTAATCTCTAGTCGCTGCACATGCAATTCTTGTTTCATGTCAGTATTTATCAGTATTACAGGAAGGAAACATATTGTTGCAATTAGGCTAATGCACTTGCATAATTATTTTTACTTGCAGTTTAAGTCTGCCCAGAAGTAGGCAATTTGACCCGTGGGTGTCTTGCATTGGAGCTGTAGTCCTTCGGGTGACCTGGGCTAAGTAAGGCAGGTCACTGCCAGTTTACAGCTGGCGTGGGAAAGATTTAGTGCTCTGGGTATTCGAGTTTGTACGTTGCTACTGTGAACGTGTTTAAAAAAAAAAAACAACCCAAACCCTCCTCCACTGATCCACTGAAGTATTCCTTTCGACTCCCAAGTATCAGAGGAAAGGCATGTTTTAAAAAGGATATTAGCAGGAATCTTTAACCTTGATTGATGTATTGTCTCAGTGGCCCATTGACAAAATGCTCTGGGCAATATGTATGGACTTGTCTGTCTTGGTGTAGGGCTCTTCTATGAGATTCAGGGCCACAGACCAGATTTTTTCAGCTTGTGCTCTATTTTATCTAGGCCTCAATGGAACAGCCTTGCTGATGGTGGAAATAATATCCAACGGCCTGGTTTCAAAGCTGCGGTGCAGTATTACAGATTGCATTGAAGAAATCCTCATGAATGTCTTCATTCAAACACTGTGTAGTGTTTGAAACTTGCGTAATTCAGAAATAGGCTGAGTCCATACACATTGCACAGTACCTCTGTTGGGTCTGCCACATGAGATTTAATCTAGCAAGTGACCCAAATACATGCAGTAGAAGAACAAGTATAAGTACACTGGGGAAAATTGCTTGCCATCTGTCTCTGTTGAGCTGTATGTGTGTATTCGATTATTAATTTACATCTGTGATTTTTATGGCCCCTTTTTTTGTCATCAGCTCTTAATTTTTCAGCTCGAAATGCACTTCTCTGGTAGCTTTCCGTAGATGCAGTTCTCAGATGGCTGCAATCTTTTAAATTTCAGCAGTGAGGCTGGTGGTGGGGAAAAGGGGAGAGAAGGGGACTTGCACAGTTTCCATGTAGTCCCTTTCCTTCTTCCCTTCTGTTGTCTTAAATGTGCTAATTTCAAATGACCATAAAGACAATCTGTATATGAAACATGGCCTTTAACATAGTGATAAAAATACAGTCCAGAATAAAATGCCTGAGTAACTGAGGCTGTTTAATTTTCAGGTGTTGTAGTTGAGTATCAACCAACTGAACCAGTAGTTGATTAGACATTGTGATGAATCCAGCATGGTAATATCCTATTAATGTGATACCCATTGTATTTAAAATGCTGAACATAATCTAAAAAAGCATTGGGCTTTTGCTTTAAAAGCTGTGTATTGAATGGAACCCTTCTGATCAAAATGTGAAATTTCAACTTCACCAAAGAATGTGATTTTTGCAATGGAGATGCTGCAGTATAGAGATTTTTGGAAGCAAAAAAGAAATCGTGTCCCCATAGGCTTTATTTTAAGATTCTAGTTGCATATATAACACTAACATAAACCATGTCACATTTGGTAGCTGGTTCAGAGAATAAATTCATTACCGTTAGCAGACTCTCCCTATCTGAGTCACTGGCTGGATATGTCTCATCTGCAGGAAGTTCTTCCAGCTCACAACAGAGTTACAAATTCAAGTGATCCACTTTCTCCTGCGTTCCCCCATATGTATTCCAGCTGCACTGCTGAATCCTTTAAGTTTGCCAGAGTGAAAGTCGCTGAAAAGGCTCGGAAGCCTCTCATCTCAATTTGTTAACCATCTGATAGCGGCAAGAATGCTGAATTAGAGCTCCTTTGCCTCCCTCATCTGGAAATTTGCCTTTCCCTTGTTGCTGGCTGCTCAGATTTTTTTTTCTGTGAGGTTGACTGCAGCAGGCTTTGCTGTTTGTTTATGGAATTTTTGTCTTCAGCTGAAGTGTTTGATGCTGAAGCTGTAGATGCAAGCCTGCTGGCAACCTGTGGTGCAAGTTGTTCCAAACGTACAGTTGGAGAAGTGGACTAAATCTGAAGACAGAGACGCTTGTTCTTATTGTTACTTATGTTAATGCTTTTGGATTAACTGTCTATTTCAAAAGAAGTCTTTTCTGACTGTCCGTTCCTCTCAGTAGTGTTTTTCATCCCTACTTTTTGTACAAAATGGTTGTTTAAAAGGTAGAAACATTTTATCTGAAGATCCAAACCTTATGCTGAAAGTTCCTTCCTCTCTGACACTTTGGCCCTCAAGTTTTTAGTTTAATTTTGGAATTTCTCTTGTTTGCAGAGCCTGTTGTTGGCCTTTGAGGTTTGGCAGCCTTTGAACTCCTGTGCTTCCCTGACTGGGGTGACTGACTGAGCGTATAAACTCTGCTTATCTTCCTTCAAAATGTGAGCTTGTTCTGTGGGTGGGTTATTTAAGTCGGGATGGCTGCAGAATTTCATTTCACGTTTTCTAGATCAGGTTGTCGAGTCATATTCCTTTAGTCCCAGGATAGTCCTGTAGCCTCGAGATACTTGTGCTATTGCTGGAAGAGGTGGTCCTTCCCAGGTAAGGGGGAGAGGGTGTCATTCCTGCCTTTTCTCTCACTTCCACCCTTCACAAAACTCCACACTGAAACAGTTTTCCCCAACGGTTAGCCCGTGGCTGCATGAAACGTGAAATGAGCCTAGGAAAATGTTTTTTGGAATCACACCCTTAAATATCACTTAACACGTTGACTCTGCTGCTCAGTTCATACCATTTTCGGACAGGCAGGGTGTGTTATAGGCTCGTGAGTGGCTCCTAATGGGCGCCTGCAAAAGCAGCGGCGTGCGCTTCTGCTCTGCTGACGCTTCAGCGCAGCGCTGCTGCTCTCTCTGTTTGACTGGATGAAGCTTATTCAGAAACAAAGAAACGCGCCAGATCGCTGGGACGGCAGGTAAGGATCAAGTAACCTGTCACACTTGATTGCACTTCGAGGAAAAAGGAAACCAGGAAATGCAAGTCAGGCTGTTTGAAGCTGATGAAACCGGTGGTTGTCCGCTGTCCTTAAGCGGGTATCATTAGTCATTACGCTTTGGTAGGTGCCACCCCTGTGATTCCTGTCCTTGTGAAGTTTCAAGAGGAAGAAAAAGTAGAACTGGCTTCCTTGAACAGTAATCCTTGCTTTCCACTGTGCTAATTAGTCTGTTGGCCTTCATTTTCCTATCAGCTTCATATGGAGATTTTTGATGAATAGTGGGAGGATTCAGCTGGAGGCAAAAAATGCTCATTTACTGTCTTCATATCACTTCTTTTCCTCCTCTTTTCATGTTTTGCTGTTTGTTTTATTAGAAATATTGTGCTTTTGCTATGAACTATTTTGTCTTTTATATATTATTTTCTTTGATTTTTTTTTTTCCCAGTGGTTTATATAAATGGTCCATATGCTTTAAAAACTCTTACAAAAGCAGCCTACTCTCTAAAAGCATGTGTAGGTGTATACGTAATCTGTGCAGTAAACAGAAGAGCAGAGTTGTCTTTTATACCTACCTAAAACTTGAGACTGAGTGTTTTTGGCTTCTGTCTTTCCGGCAGAGAGCTGGACAAACTTCCCATTATAGAGTCTGTCAGTAAGGCTCCTTAATTTGTTTGCAGTGGTCAGTGCTGGCTGACTTGAAGCACTTTCTCCTCCCCGGGAGTTAAGAGCATTGGCCTCAGCAATGCCCTGGTCCCAGCTGGCCCGGGAAGGCAGCGACTGACAGGTAATTGAACCAGGATTTTCCACATGGCAGTACAGAGCGTTACCATTACAGGACTGGAGTGGCCTGTGGCATCCCTTTTTATTCATGAACCTATCAATAGACCAAAAAAACCCCCCTGGCCTCTGACCTGTGGTTCAAAGGAGTCATGCTTCCAGGACAGGTTTTTCTGCACTTAGCCTTATGCTAGTTTTTTTTGCTAATGAGAGGATTATATGAGTTTAACTCTTATGTGCTTTGGCTTCATCCAGTGTTAATTCAGAGGAACAACCCAGTAATTGGTAGCAGAACTATTGCTTAAAGTCTCTGCCAGTGTCTGGATGTTATTTTCGTGCAACTTCTTAATCTACACACTTAGATCCTAAAAAAGGACTTGAATGCTTGAAACAAGGTCATAATTCAGTGACCAATATTGTCACAGAAACAAATAAACCCGCCCAGCAGCGGCCTAAATTGTTCCAAGATCTCTTTGTGCTGTCTTCCCTTCCCACCCTCCAGGGCTTCTTACATATAAAAATTAATGATTGGTCCTGGGCACAGGAACCGGAGTACAGCATACGTTTTGCTCAGCCCCTTCCCTGTTGTCGTACAGAATAAACTGCGTCCTGTGCTTAGGGTACCCTCCTGGTGGGACATGAATCTTTGAACCCTTTCAGGTTCCTAAATAAAAGTTGGATGCACATAAAGCATTTGTCCGCAGGCCTCAGAGATAGCATTTCATTTCTCTACTTAGTGTTTCCCATTGCTTAGTTACCTATTCTAGGTAAGTGTGACTTTGTTTTTTTTTTTTTTTTTAATTGGTTTTCTGAGACTCTTCTCTCTCTCTGATGCGATGTAATCTAACTGTGTGATTTGGATGGCTCTCTATGAATCATATACTTTCTTTTGGAGGCAGCGACTGGCCAGTAAGTGCCCAGGCTCCCTGCCGTGTGATGCATCAAGAGGTATTTTTACAGGATCTAGCCTCTAACTTCTGTGCAGAAATGTTTTCTCTGTTTATGCTGTTTGAAATAGCTTTTATGTTTTGCTCAGTAAATTACTGAAACTGGTAATAATTACTTACTTTGGTGTTCAAAAAGCCCGGAGTTCTGGTGTTTGAGTAAAGCACTAAGAACTCCCTCCTGAAAATCATTTCCTGGAGTTGGTATTTTCAGTGCTTTTAAAGCTGGTAGAATTACTAAGTGGAGACCTTCCCCTTCGCCAAGAAAATGGATGTTGTCCATTATAAAGATCTTTAAGAATTAGCACTGATTCCAGGAAATAAGCCTGTCTGTACATAAGGGCTGGCCGTGCTCCTTGCTGTGGGGTATCATGGTTTAAAAAAAACCCAACTCCTCCAAAATTCACCCAACCAAAATCAAATTGTTCTATCAAAGAGTCCCTTCATATGGCTTCGTCCAGTTTCCAGTAAGAGAAGAAATGAAAGACTTCACAAGGAGACAGGAATCGGGGGGGGGGGAGGGCAGCAAAAGTGGGCTTAAGTTGCCTCTGGAGCGAGACAGAGGTGGTCTGCACCTGTCATAATTTAAAGTTTTAAATATTCAGCAGGAGTCTGGTATCTGTTTTAGAACCGCGAATCTTGCCATGGTTCCTGTGCCTGCCTGGCTTCTAGTGTGGCATGTTCGTGAAGTGTGTTTTTAGCATACTCCGTTCAAATTGCTGTGTTGTCAATGAGAGTGCGAGTTACCTAACTGCAGTTCTTTGTATATTCACATCTGTGCATTTGACAGGCTTTTAGTAGTTGCTTTGAAATGAAAGATGCTGTTTGCTAGGTTATGAAGTAAGAGGTCACCATCTGGGAGGAAGCATGGGGAGAGCTAGAACTGCTAACCCAGAACAGTTTTTTTCCCCAAGTGACTAATTTGTTCCAGGTGCCTTACATGAAAGCTTAAAGTGGGAGTTCATTCTGAAAATCAGTCACTTCTGGGAATTTTGACTTTTTCTCGTGTATGTGTGTGTGTGTGTGTGTGTGTGTGGTTTGGTTCTATCATTTGCAGAATGTGTTTTTGTTGGTGGGCCACAGAGAGAGCAGGAGGATCTTGCTAACCACCATGCAAAGCAGCATGTTAAGTAATACACTGGAAGTCTTCTTTTTAAAGCATGCTATGCATGTGCTTTTACAGGCTGTTTAGCACTGTGTCGTTTCTCTTCTGCAGACTGCTCCTTTTCATGCTTTTAGCCTTTTCTTACGATTTTGTAGCACTACGATAGCATCTGAATGTTCTTGATTTATTTTACAGTGTGAACAATATTCATGGGTTGGGATCAGTTATATTTGGCTGGATCTTTTGTTTGAGTGGGCTTGTACTGTGCTACTTTGAGAAGGGAATTAGGTTCTGATATAAATTCAGATGAGATGCTCACAGTCACCCGTCCAGCAACTGGAATAGCTTTCCCAACCCCAAATAACACAGGGGATTTTTCTTACCTAAGTAGAAGGAGTGGTACTGGCTTCAGTGGGACTTTGAGTGTGTGAATTGACTTGTAGATGTTGTCCTGTTGGTTATGAGAGTTCTGTTATATACTCTTTCATGCTTCATAATCTATTTAAAAGAGACTTTTTCTTTTCAAATAAAAAAAAATATTCAGAGGAATACTGTGCCACCTCACATCCTCTGATTTCCAGCAATTGTGTGAACATGAAGGTGCAATCATGCCTTCTCTTGTGCTTGATGCTATATTTATTTGATGTGACTGTAGCTTAATGTGGCAGCAGCTTTGATTGTTTTAATTATTTTGATTACAAGATGAAGAAGAAATGAGCCTCAGAAGTGAGGGAATATCTTAAGAAACTGTTAATCTTTTTATTTTGTGTGTTAAACATCAGCCCTCCAGATACCACTGAAATATGAAAAATATTTACATCTTGGATCAAGACTCTGTGTTGGCCTGGGTGTCTTTGATACCAGAATTTCACCAGTGAATCATCTTGGGCAACTCTTTGAAATTGTTTGTGGAGCCAAGTGTGGAAGTTTGCTTTGTGTGTCTCCAGCAAGATTGTACTGTTTCTGCCATCCTTTCTCTGCCCTTCCACGCTCCCTCCCTGCCAGAAAACATTATATGGTTCCTGGGAAGATCCTTCTATGTATGGTATGCATCTATCTGTATATTTTTCTTATTGGAAAATCTTGAATTATAACAAGCAGTTCCTTGTAATAAATTTCATGAAGCTTCAGTGTATGTATATATGTGCTTCGTTTTCCCCAAACAATTTCAGTCATACTTGCAGAAACTTTAAAATGTTGTTGTCTTTTTTCCAAGAGGAAAAGGGAAAATAGGTCTTGCAAAATTAATGTTAGTTGCAGAAGAAAGATTTCTTTTTAAAAAGAATTGTTTTTAATTAAACTTCTGATCTTCTACATTTTTATAATTAAAACAGAAGAAACCTTAGGCTTTTTTAAAAGCACTTTGATCTGAATTAAGATTCCAGTGCCAAAAAATAATTTAAATGCTACATGGCTGTATAAATAGTGCTTGCAAAAAGAACAAGTATGAAGAGAATGATGAAAAATTTTAATCAAATAAAATGGCATTCTTGTGTGTAGCAGCTTTCTGTTTATAAAAGAAGCAGTTCTTTAAAGCTGCTTTGTAACACCACTATACCTGAATAAATTTTGTCATCTTTGTGTGGAAAAGACATAGCTTTATGATCTACTCCATTTCATAGTACATTACTCATCCCTTATGTGTAACTCACTTGGATTATTAAAAAGGGTGGTATTTCTTTTTAATAAATCTCCTGCTTCTGGAGAACTCTGAAGATGTACTTTTTTTTTTTTAAGAAGAGGAGCTTAAATATGGGGAAAGGCCTTAAAGAAAATAGTTCCTTATATTGTTTTCCTCATGTTAGAAGAGCAAAAAGCAAATTGAGTCACTCCAGAATTCTGTCTACACTGCTTTTTGCTGCCAGACGTATTCATGCTCTTCCTGTGCTTTGAAACGCTTGCTCCAGTGGGCTCCGCATCAGCGCCACACAGCTTTAGTTAGTGTTGCAGAGCGCTGATCGCCGTTTCATGGCATATAGATTATCGCTGGCAGGTGGAGCCCCAGATGAAAGCCTTATTCACCAGTTCAGGCTTGGGGTTGCATATCTGGATGTGCCCCAAGCTACCGTGCGAGTCATTACATCTCCTGCTGCTGCTGTTTCCTCCTGCACTGTTTCTGCTCCTAATGTGCTTGCAAGCTCTTGGCAGCAGAAATCATGTCTTTAGTATGCATATTACACTGGCTGGTTCAACATGACTCAAGCTTTGATAAGGGCATCTGGGTGTTATTTTAAAATGATGCCTCTGGGCTTAAAGAAGGGAGGTTTAATGGCAGTTCCTTTATGTACTTTCCTCTTTCCATAGGACCGCTAGATGTTTGCTTACCCAGAGGAGCTTGGTTGCTGTTTCTCTTGAGTTTAATTTGCTATAGGATTTTACTCTTTTTTTAAAGTTTTGTCTCTAACTCTTTTAACCACACTGTTTTAATTAACACTGAATGAGTAGGTTTGTACGCATTCAAAATGGAACCCTGAATTGCCTTGATTTATGATGGACAGAGGTCATGGGAGCTTCCTGCCTGGCAGGGAGAGAGTTAAAACGCTAAGGACAGCTTACATGTTCATGAAGTAGTAAGCTAGTTTGTCCTCTGCAATTTAGAGCCTGCTTTTAGCACTTGACAAAGAAAATAATGTAAGGATATTAACAAAAAGTAGATGTTTATAACCAAACCAAATGGATTTGCAGAGGTACAAGGAACCTGTGAGAGTGATTTTTGCAGGAAACTCTTCTCCTCTAGGGGACAGTCAGCTCTTTCTTTCATCTTTTCTAAATGTTCCAGTTTCAATCATTATATGCGATCCTTTCTCAAAATACTTAAAGGGTCAGATGATTTAGGGGGTGGGAGAGTGCCTGGGTGAGGAAAGGATCTTGTGAGGCAAAGGAAAGTCCTTAAGGTTAATACTGGCTTGCACCTGATTGTGTGGTGTATGCCTAATCTAATAGTTTGTAATGCTAATGAGTATTCATATTTAATATTTTACTCTTCTGAAAAATGATAAAAATACCTACTGTACAGGAATACGTGTAGTGTTTTGTCCATCTGACATGAAGATACGTGCTTGACCTGCTGCCGTTCTCAGCTGTTGACTTGATGTTTAGGAAATCCAGCTAGTTTTGCAGGGAGAGAGGGGGGGTTGTCCCCCTTCGCACTGCTGTAGATCTTGGTGCTTCTTGGGCTCGGTTTCAGAGAACGAAGCTTGTCTAAGCAGGAAAATTGGACCTGCAGATCTGCAGGTACCATGGTGATATAAATATCTTGAAAGGGTCTGACGCAGTAGCTTGAAGCAAGGTACCACCCTGTATTTGCACACTTTCCAGAAACCACATGCTGTGTGTGATATTTAAATTTACCTACTTGGCCCTGTGCTTGCCTTGTTCTGAACATCTTGCTGACTCTACTTTGTAGGTTTTGGTGCTGGTTCCTGTATCGTAGCTTATTATAGACAAGGAATTTCAGTTTATGTTCACGCTGTGCTAAACGATAAATAATTGTTAATGGCGTGAAAAAGTATGTGAGCTTATTTTGCAGCAAAAAGTTTAAAACTCAGTTTCTTACCACTGAAGCCCAAAATGTTACAATGCTGTTTCTTTCAAAATAAGTGAAGTGAATCTAAAGCATGCAAATGAAGAAGTAATACACAGGTAAATATAAATACAGAAAGACTTACAGAGTTCCTGCATAAACAGTATGTTATTGATGCATATTTCTTGTTTTTCTGCAAGTATGGAAGAAAAATTTAAATTACCTGGGATTTTCACTAATAGGTGGGATTAAAATCAGTTTATTGAGGAAATTTTCTTCGGTCTAGCATAATTTAAATACTGCTTAAAAGTATAACTTGTGCTTGATCTTTTTAGTGTGGGTAAGGGTGTAGGGACATCTGTTCATTGTGTAGCACAGTGGGAGCGATTGCTGAATATTTTTGCTTGAGCAACTGCACTGAGAACACTTTATTTTGCATACCTCCTTTAAGATAAGAAATCATGGGGAAACATCTGTGTGTAGAGTAGGGTATAAAATGCAGAACTTCATACTTGATATATTGTATTATGAGGCTGAGAAGAGACTCTGGTATTTGTTTCCCATCCTATTTTTTTTCATGGACTAAAATCCTACTCAAAACGCATGAGGTAGCAGAACACAGTCCTGTTAAGGAAGAGCAGATATGTGATAATTCGTAGCATAAACCTGAAATCATGCCAGTTAGCCGTTTGCCAAGGGTAAATGAACACACTTGTAGAATAAGCTGCTCAAGGAAGACTGTGTTTACCGTGTGGAATTTTGTATTGTAAAGAGCAGAAGAACCCTAGTCATACCTGGGAAGTTGCTTTTAATATGCGTATTTAGATGGGGATATAACAGATTTTTTTTTTTTTCATCTTAGCTGTACTTCTGGTGCTATTTTATGTCTGCACTGGCAGTGCAGGTGGTGGAGTGAGTGGAGGGATGAATTCTAACTTGTGAATCTTCCAATAGAGTGATTAAATTAATGACAAGTTATGCACTCGGGAAACTCTAAGTTCATAAATATATTAAGGAGTGTGATAATATAAAAAAACCTAGTAGCTTTTTTTTCTGTCCAAAAAGTCTTTGTCTTTTTAGTTATTGTTCTAAACTTCGGCAGAAACTCTTGTACAGCAATTACTTCTACAGTTACACTTCCTGCAGCAAAGGATCTGTGTTGAGTTTGCGATTATTTGGGGGTTTCTTTTTTCTGCTGAAGGTTAGAAGTTAGGTACTTGGGTCACCTAACTCTATCCATTTTAAATAAAAGTTTAAATGAGTAAGCAAGTACAGAGATTATATTTCAGCTGTTGCTTCAGGAATTGACTAAACCTTGATTTAATTGAGTTCAATTTAGATTGGTTGAATATTGCTGCTGTTGTAATTAAAGAAAGAAAACTGCAGCTAACTAATCTAATTTTCTGTATGTCTCTTGTATCTGCCTGAAATTTATTGCTTTACTTAAAGTATAAATGAACAGGTGAAGGTAGCAGCTAAGCAAAATCACTGGATGTGCCTAGATGATTATGCATTAACTAAGTAGTGCTTATTGGAATGGAAAAATAAGCACATTGGAGAGGATGAATGGTTCACTTAGTAATATAGAAGAAGGAAGAAAAATATGACCTAATAATCTGCTTTAGTGCTGGTCTGTTTATTGTATCCTAACTTAGTTAAGGCCAAGATAAAGGCAAACCTCTTTGTAGCTCCCAGATGTAAGCAAGAAAGATAAAATGGCAGCATAGGCCTCAGGTTTGCAGCTAAGCCTTCAGTTTTACAAATGCTTGGACATGCGTTCAGCTTTTCAGATGTAAATAGTCCCATTAGATGAAACCTTGGTCCAACTGGAGCCAATGGTAAAACCTATGGCAATTTAAATAGGGCTAGAATTTCATGAATGAGTTCAGTGAAACTACTTGTATGCATAGTTAAACACATGGCTAAGTGTTTGCAGGATGGAGGGCCTGCACGAATACAAGAATAAGACCCTTGCGATGCGGTTTGAAGTTTGACCTGTCTTGCCATTGTATGGTGGAGAGCCAGAGTGAGGAAGTAGATGAACCTTTTGGGCAAAAAGAAACACAGAGTATATAGAACTTCATAAATAACTACAATTCATAAAACGCTTGGTTGGTCCTAAATAATGAAGCAGTGAAAAAGTTTATGGGCTATGCTTGTTCTTGTAATATATTTTTATTTTATATTTTTTGGCACAAATGCATATAAGGAATTAGTATCATTATTATGTTTCATTATTCAGAAGAACTCAGTATTGGGAGAAACTTTCTTTTGGAGGGGCAAGGAGATAAAATAGAGATTACAGGCCAAAAAAAACCCCCAGTCTGCTACTGAATAGTAGGACTTATGCAGTATTTGATATGTCAGCTGTTGTAATCTTCGTTTATATTAACTACTTAATTTCATATCACTCTTGGTAAAGAAAAAAAACTTTGGGTTTTATGATAACTTTGACAGTTCTTACCAGCTGATCCTCTCCCTTCCAGATGTTTCACCTGTTTGCAAATTTGATTTGGAGCTGTTTGTACAGCAAAACAACTCTCACATACTTTAACAGATCTCTCTGTCTCTTTGTGCAGAACATCTTTGCAGAGTCCAGCTTCATGTTTCTTGGCTAAAAATGCTATTTGAACTACTGCCCCCTTAATCCTGTGAGAGTTAGATAAGTGCAATTTTCCAGGTTTTTGAGGGAGTCCTAGTTTACATTTCATAACACATACACAACTGAAAATTAGCATGAAGTTTCATGGGAGTCTGTGGAAACAGTTACACAATAGTGTGTGTGCAGATAATGCTATCAGGTGCCCTTTGTGTGTGTTCACCCATTTTATCTAGTGTGTACTGAAAAGCTGCGGCTTAATTCTCATTTAATCATAACCTGCTCTATTGTAAGATGAACTTGCATAAAGAGAGAAACACTGAGATCTTGAGGAAATAATAACTGTTCTTCGTTCTAAAGGATTTCATTTTGGCATACTGTTGAGGCTCTTTTTTCTCTGTGCAGGACTTTAAATGCTAGTGATGGAAGGACTATCTCCCCACTGGTGAAATTACAGGTTCAGGGTGTAACTTTTCCTTTGTCTTTGCTGTCTCTTCTTACAGGTGGTACACAACCTTCTCCAGGTCTCTTCTCCAGGTTGTGGACTAATACTGCCTGTATTTCTGGAGAGTGGAGGAGAACGCATTGGCTCCATTATCTTGTGGGTTGTGCAGTCCTGTCGTGGTTGGGGAACAGGCACAAAAACTGGTACTCTACTGGTGTAGAGGGCAAGTGCAAAAAAGGTGAAGTGGCAAGGCAATAGGAAACTCAGAGCTGGAACAAAGCTCCTCAGTTTGTGTGCACAGGTGTCTGGAGCAAATGCTTTCTTGCTTCTCATTCCGTATTTGTAGTCCTTATGGTTTGAGGGATTGTGGTTTCATTCTGATAAGATACTGATGCTGTTCCATCCACTTCATTTATATTATCCCACAGTGTAGGGAGTGGTGCTTCAGGAGCATTTGAGAAAAGAGTTTCTGCCCCAAGGAGCTTCAGACTGAAAGGAGTGAGAAGAGCAATGAAAAAACCAGAACATATGCAGAGTGATCCTGGGTATTAGTGTGTTTTCTTTTGCAGGTATGAAAGTCACTGAAGTTAGGGTGAAACTGAGAAAAGGTCTGGAGAAAGAAGACAACAAGATGGAAGGCATACCAGAGATGGGTGAAATGAGAGAGTTGTGAGAGTGGGATGCAGAGGATCCAAACAGCGTACAGATCGAGAGGACTATTGACCTCAGTGTGTGAATGCTGCTACTTCATTCACTGAACGAGATGTTAGTCCTCGATTTGGCAGTCTCATCTGTTCCTGCTGAAGTGAGCCAGGCTGGGTCAAACTGCTCAAGCCAAGGTGGCTTGCTTTGCTGAAACCCTTCTGAGATTGATCTCTTTCTCAGCACAGCCAGCAGGTCTGAAAGGGGCAACCACTAGTGTTTTAAGTCGTGATGAGCAATTGGTGCTGATAATCTGATCAGATGGTGCCAGTGAAGCCTGTCCTGGGAGTTTCCCTTTGATTCCACTCTCGCCTTCCACGAGTTTTTGGCTTGCTCTTCTAACCTGTTCTGTTTCTTTGTCTGCCTGGGTGGCTTTCCCCTCTCACATTTCCTACAGTGGAAAGCTAATAAGACATATACAGAAAACAGACGCTGGAACCAAAGTAGGAAAAATGAGCGATGGTTTAGTTAATAGGGTTTGGCCCATTCAATGAGAAAGACACAATGTAGACTAAAAGAGAGAGATAAATTACTTTGGAAAAGAAAATGGATAAAACAATGTGGCTGAAGACAGAGGCCTGACTGTTACTGTGCAAAAGTTAGATTGCTGTAGAAGCTATGGTTTTGTGGCTGCCTTGTTTGGCTATTCCTTACGCTGAGTCCTGGTTTGGGACAGACAGTAATGATGCAAAGCCTTGTTGCTTTTAGCTGCTTCTTGCCAAGGCTGCTGTGTGGCTAATGAAGCGCTAGATTCAAACCTGGTCTTGGCAATAGTGGTTTGGATGGAAGGCCAAACTGAACTATCAGCAGAGACAATACTATTTTTAGGGCTATGTGAAGAAATACTTCATGATATAAGGCTATAGAAACTTTTGGAAAATGGCACTGTGCCTTGTGCTTTGAATGCTTTACTCGGAAGAAGTTTTAAAATCCCTCTCAACATGGGAGCTGACTGAATTTCAAACATAGCATTGCACAGCATGTGGCACTCATTTATCATCCCATTATTAGATTAAATGTGTTATGAATTAAACAAGTACTCTTTTCCCTTTGTGTGCTTAAGTTATTGTTATATACGTCTTTAATACCAGGTAAATAAGCTCTTCTCTTTCTTTTTGGACTTTGTCTTCTCCTTTCCTAACCTACCTTAAAGGGCAAAGGAAAACTTAATTTTTACATTAAAGAAGAGGTGATTTGTAAAGACATATTATACTCTCAGGCCTCCAAGACTTGTGGTCTGAAAATGGAAACATAGCCGCAGCTAATGTATTCTGAGACCAACTCAGTGTGGAGTTTTACTGAAATCTTCAGTGGATGCCCTTAAGAACATTGAACGAAGCTTTAAAAAATTCCTGCGTTTCCTTGACTTCATGATTTTGTGTCCTGTGTGCTGGTAGAGTTTTGCAAAACTCCCTGGAATTTTGATGCTAGCATGAGCTTTGTAGAAATGCTCTATGTAGGCAGAGTATTATCAGTTTATCATGAAAAACAGAATAGTGATAGTTTTCCCCTCCACTTGCTGGTTCATATATCTCCCTCTCTGAGCCTGAAGCTGGAAGAAAATACACTGTGATTTTTTTTTTCTTGTTGTGTGTTATTTATTTATTTAATATAGTCCTTTTCTTAGGATCATCTCTTTAGAACTGTTTATGGCCATGGCCTGCGTTCACCTTCAGCTGATACAGCAGTTCTTATCACGTCCATATTCTGTGCATTGAGTTTGAGATCCAGCTTTTGCCTAGTGACAGAACTGGTCCTAAAATGGTATGGAAGCTTTCTGCTTACACATATGAGCAAATAATTACAGAGAAAGTTATGTGGAGACTTGGCAATACTGCTGTCACCACAGCTATTGGTTGAGCTAATATTATGGAGCCTATTCGAGTGGTAGTTATATAATAGCAATATTCAACAGGCTAATAAGAACTATTATACATGAAAGTAAAACATATTGTGACCATTCAGGAATGCTAATGCTTTTCTCTGCATGATTTCATAACTAGCTTTGGTCTGGAGTTAGCTATCTTAAATCCATGTGGCAATAATACTCTATTTTCAAGGGGATTTAAGTGCAGTTTTGGAGACCAGGCAAACATGAGGGACAACCGCACCCTCTCTCCAACCTAAAAGAGAACTAAAAGCACCAAATCATCTGTGATAAGGGCTGAAGTATAGGCAGTGCACGCTTTTGAGTTCCTCTGTGGTCCAAATAAATTCCAGAGTCTGAACTGAAGCACATCATTGTATTTTTGCTCCTTCTAATGTCTGAATTACTCAGATTAAAATCTTTCTGGCATATGCTAGAGTTGTGGCTTTCTCTTCAGTGCAAATGTAGCCAGAAAGTTGAGGTGGAGCTCAGTACCAGGACGATGTCAGCAAATGACTTGTCTGCAAAATGGGTGGTTCAAAATCATAAACTACAGCCTTTCTAATGTATTGTTGTAACATAAGTTTTGGAGCAGTCAGATCTTTCTAGAGTTGTCTCCATTATCTGGGAGACTGTACAAATATACATTGCCCCGGTCCTAACGTGCTTGCAGTACAGGCTGTTATTCTGAAAAAAAACCCATATCTACCCCTTTCCAATATTTGTTTTACTTAGTAGGATTGCTTATATAAACCTAAACATTGGTATGACTGTCTTATTTTTTAGGAACATAGACTGAGATTTTTGTTCCTGTTTTACTTCTGAATACTTAATGCTGTGGGTATTGATGAGGTAATGGAAATCTATAACTGGAACATTGGTGCAGGAAAACAAATTACATGTAATGCTTTTCATCAACCATAATTAAAGGAATGACTACTACAATCAAATAATTGCATTTAACAAAGGACTTTTTTTTTCCTCATAAAGTTTCTGAATCTCTTTCTTAATTTTCACTTCATGTTTCAGAAGGTTGTTGGAAAACTGTTATTTTGTTTCTTCCTTGTACCTATCTTTAGGAGAAAGGGGGAATTAGTACTTTCTGAAAGTAGTCATATTTCTTACATCACTGATGTATGAAGATCCAAAATGCAGTGGTCAAACTAATACATATTTGTTACGTTTTTAACCTTGGAACAATCAACAGTGTCAGGCTTAATCTTCTGTGAATTTGCCTGAGGAGGAGTTGTAAGTCTTTAGAATGATGTATTCAGAGTTGTGCTAATACACTGATTTATAGAATAATATCTATACCTTTAACAAAGACCTGCCTATAGTTGTAGTTAAATAGATGATTTTATGAATATTTTTGAAACGGACTTTTTCACAGCCATTTTCCTTTCAGTTGCTTAACATTATTTTCTTCAGTTAGTTTTTTTTACTATTTTGCCAGTCCTAGTCATCCAGTACTAGGAAAAACAGTGTCATATTCAAACAAACAAACAAAAAGCTAGCAGAAAGAAATGTAGGAAACAAAAATCATTTTGTTTCATCATAGACCATGAACTGTGAAAGCAATGCAAGCTCAACTAATCTTCCTGCATGTCAATATTAAATTGACATTAAATATTAAATTTGCTCTGTTTTTCCTCCCGTTTTGTTTTGTTGTTTGCTTTGTCCATATCCACTTGTTCTCTACCACCTCACGCTTGGATCACAGCTTCTGTGATCTACAGCAGAAGCCGCTTTGCATTTGTACAGTGTCTTGCAGAACAGCATTTTCGCTGATGGATTGCATTCATTAAATGTTATTCAGTTTTCTGAATCTGATCTTTTTGTTGCTTCTTATGATTCATGTAACTTGCTGCCTCTTGCATACATAACTCCTTGGTAAGGACAAGTGTCAGGATTTTATGTTGGTGAACACCAGTAACAGTGTCTCTTCTATATTACATGAAGTTCCTGAATCCTAAGGGAAGGTAAAATGGAAAAGTAATAGCCAAGGTGCTTATATAAAGGCATGCTACTCGTGAATTTTACAGCTGCAGGACACCCTCCCCGGGTTTGCTGGAGGGGCAGATCCATGGGAGTCTCACTGTTGCGAGAAAGCAGGGCTCCCTTTTGGTTCAGAGCATCGCTGCAGCGGTCCCGTGGGCAGGCTGGCTTTTCTGTGGGCGCTTGCTGAAGGGTGGGAATAATGGCCTTGATAGAGGCTCCTGGCTTTTCCGCCCCTGCCTGCTTTGCTCGTGTAATCCTGCAGCAGCTGTCTGAGTTTCCTTTGCTTCCTCTGGCCTCAGCAAAGCTGCAGGGGTGCCAGAGACCTGGCCCTGACCCCTGCTGAGCTGACAGAGATAAGAGCAACGCGTGCCCTTGCCCTGTGTCAGATAAGTGAAGGCTGGGGATTTGTTTTCGGGGGATGAGTGATAGCCATCCCGCCCCCAGCACAGGTCCCTGCGATGCCCCCAAGGGTGACGTGGGATTAACGATGTTGTGCTGCAAGCAGTTCCTTGTGATCGCGTCCCCCTTCCTCAGCGCTGCAAGGAGAAACGACGTGTTTGTGGGACAGGTTGTGCCCAAATTGGATTGGGACCTGCAGCCCGTGTTTTAGTGATGCGCTGCAAAAAGCGTCCTCGGTGGATGTGTGGGGCAGAGCTGGGGGCCGGCAACGAGGCGAAAAGAGTTGAGCTGCCAAGCTGGTCCTGTGTAATTCGGGGCTGGTGGGCAAGCTTGGTGGAACATCTTGTATTACAAACGATGTCTCACCATCCCTGAAGTAAACATTTGTCTTGTAAAAGTTCATCTGATTTTGTTTTTTTGCTTTATGATGGATTTATGAACTATCTATGCTTAGCAACTGTGCTCTATAGTTGTTTCAGTTCTTTTCCTACAAGCCACCGCCTGTATTTACAATGTGCTTTTTTCATTCCAGTGATGATTATTGATGATCTTGCTTCATGGTTATGAATTTTAAACTCTGGCTTTAAGAATGAGCTGATTTGGAAATGGCTTCATGCATAAACTGCAGTGTGAGGAGGGTGGGGGTCATTTCAGATGATTAAAACATTCCCTATATACTGATAGACAGTTTGAACATATACCCCCAGATTAACTGCTTCCATTTTTAAACATGTTTTCTGTTAAAACTGTTTGTTTTCCTATGGGTAAAAAACTAATGTTCTCATTCTAAATTAATCTGGATTAATTTTTATTAGCTCAATCTGCTTTCTCTTTTCATTTTGACATCATGTTGAACTCTGCTAGGTAGATTAAAATAGTTTTAGCATTTGAGTTTGGTGTGTTGAGACCTCTTAAAGTAATTTTTAAGGATGGTAGTGCTGATTTTCCTTTTCCAGAACTTCATACCACTTTGTTTAACAGTAACTTTCTTTAATGCCTAGAAATGTAGAATGAAAATAAGAAGGTTATCATTTGTTATTTCAACGTATGGAAACTTTTCTTTAATTTGAGAAGCTGAACTTTGGCAAGCTCCCTCCAACCTGCTAACATTTGGTATTAGTCCCAGCATAATTCCTGAAGTGTACAGGTAAAAGATTTATATATGTATTTATGAACGGTCTTGTGAGGTCATGAGATTAAAAATATATATATATATATCCCTCCCCCCCCCTTTTTTTCCCCCATTATCAAAATATCAAGGTTGTGGCATTGTTATTATGCAGGTGATAGATGGTTGGTTTCAAAGCTTCCATGAGATGTCAGAAATCCCTTTGTAAAATGTTGTTTTAAGCTTTGAAAGCACTTAGTTTGTTTTAAAAAACGTTACTCTCTGTCCTGATGCTGGTGGTGGTGTTCCAGGACGCTGCCAAGGGAAGGCAGCAGGCAGAGGACCTCAAGCCTTGCTCACAGGGACTTCAAGCACCCGCGCTCCCTTCTTGCTGCATATAGCCGATTGGGAGGATCCGAACACCAAATGTGGCATGGAAACCAGCTTATAGTTGCCTGAACTGATGACACTGTGTAAGAATTTGTACATAAGTGCTTTCTGCACGAAGATGTTTTATGGATACCAAATGTCATGCCAAAGTGTTTAGAAAGCAAAATGAAACAGAGCTCTTTGTGATTATTCATTTCTTTGTGCGTCTCTTGGCTTTCCATTAATAAACTTAATTTGTCTGTTCTTTTCCCATCTTTTAAAAACAGTCAGAAATGTGGATTTATGTGTTGGAAAGGGCATCTCCATCATTTATCCCTTTCTTTCTCTTTTCATCTCCAAAAAACGGTAAGACAGGAGACAATATGAATTCAGTGGTTGAATCCCTTTCCCTCCATATTTGAAAAGGGCTTTACTGAGCCATTGACTCCAGTGTGGACTTTGACAAAAGACAGTGTGTGCTACTTCCAGTGTGCCTCATAGTGTCATGGTGAGAGTGTTGGATGGGCAGTAAAATCAAATCTTCCTTTGACCATTATCTATTCTTTAGTCAGCCTCATCCAGCTTCTCTTTGCTGTGCCAGTGAGTCTCTCCTCCTCCTCCTCCTCCTCCTCCTCCTCCTCCTCCTCCTCCTCCTCCTCCTCCCAGGGTCACTGATTTATATCCCCTAATCCAGGGCTACTTTGAGGGGTTCCAGTTTGTAATATTCTTAAAAAAAAAAAAAAAAAAAAAAAAAAAGAATATGGTCTTTTGCGAAACTTTTAAATGGTTACATTCTTTTAGTGTTTGGGGAGATAGTGTAGAGTGGGGAAGAAGGTCTTTTAGCCTCCTTAAAAAGCAGCTTCTCAAAAGCTTTACTTCCTGGTTCCATTCTGATATTCCATAGACATTTTCCCTGTTCTGGCTGTTCAGTTTATCCAGATCTTTTCAATTGTGTTGCATTGTTTTTTATTTTTTGTACATCCCCTAGACTCTTCCCATGTATTGCAAAAGAACTAACTTGTGATTCCCATTTTTCCACAATAGTTTTGAAAATGACACTGGAAAAAATGAAGTAAAAGTGCTGTTGGTCAGACGTCTTTGCCTGCGTCCTTGCATTGATGCAGCTGGACACTGCTGGCTGTAATGGATGCAAATTTACTAGCAAATACTTCAAGGGGAATAACTTCTTTCCTCTCAACTCCAGGCATTTACTCCTTTTGAGATAGTACTCAGATATTTCTTCTTTGTACTGATTTTAATTTTGGGTTGGCGAGCGTTACTACTGAAAGTGCAATGCCTGGAGAGATCTGATTACTTTTTAAAGTACTTTCGTTAATAGTTGAATACATATGTGTATGTATTAATCAGATCAGTCTTTCTGGAGCATCTCCTTCCTTTCTCTCTCTCTCTCTCTCTCTCTCTCTCTCTCTCTTTTTTTTAATCTAGCAAGACAGCAGGCTAAGCATTATTGCTAGCTTTATACATTCAGACATGCCAATCGAATGCGCAGATGGAGAAAACCAATTGTATACCTGTGCTTCAGGGTGGGTGTTCCCACAGCAAAGATGTGTGTAAGCAGGATAAGTTGCATTTTTCAAACGTTGCTTCATATTCGGTGCTCTGTGCGAGACACTTCTCCCTAGCTCCTCTGTGCTGATCTTCTAAATAGGTGGGCAGAGGAACCAGGAGGCGAGCTACTGGTTTCAGAGGAATGTAGTGCTTTTAACTGAGTCATATAAGCTTTTAATTGCCTATGATCTGTTTGGTCTTTCAGATCCCTTCTAAAAGAGATATTCTGCAGATGTGTTGTAACTAGACTCTATTGGAAAAGGTTACGGTCTGGAGAGGAATGTCCACTCCATACTTTAAATCTCTTTCCATTAAAAGTTTCCTTTGTTGCCAAGGAAATAAAACAATGGTTATGTTATAGGGCTGACAGTTTTGCTAACAATTCGTATTCCCAGAAGAAGGCTGACCCTGTTAAACTGTTGGGGATGATGTAAAATTCAAGGACCCCTATTAAAGTTTTGGAGGGAGGGTTAATTTATATTTTAGTTCCATCAATCTCCTTTCTCAGGGGAATAGGAAAAAGAAACCCCTATTTTATGGATCTTGGTAATTGTAGCATTTAAGTAGGTTCTTTCTCCTGGTGCCTTAAAGACCTCCACAGACTCTAAGCTTGCTTGCCTTTGCAGAGGATTGCATGTTGAGGGTGTCCCAGCTGCATTTCCTGCTACTACGTTTTTACTGCTCCTTCAGTGTCGCATGTCTTCATTTGGAGAAGGAGGAGCTGTCACCCATGCCCTGTTCACAGCTGTCTTGTTCCTGTTTTAGCTGTTTGTAGCGAGAGGTATTACTTTCATTCCTCTCTCCTTTTGTCCTTGTACTTAGAAAATCTGATAGAGTATAGTATTAGTTTCTATCTCTATTTCAGTTACTGGTGCTGGCTTAGGGACGTTTGGACATATTTTTCTGCTCTGCGCACTGGGAAGAAGAAGGAAGCAAATGGATATCTGCTGTCATGGTGAAATGATGTGGACCCCAATACTGGTCCTTTTCCCTCTCGCATTTAATTCAGAACAACGTTGTAAGGCTCAGGAGCGAGCAATCTCCAGTGAGACCAAGATGCTCCATCTTCACCCCCTCACACTTTTTCTGAGGAATAAAGAGGAAATGATCTTTTCCCTTATTTTTGAGACTGGGAAATTTGATGGCAAATCATGTTAAGTAAAGACGAAACCCAGCTTGAGGCTCTCTGAATCTCATGTTTTTCCTTCTGATGTTTGTTCTTGATGCATATTTGGGTAGGTGGTCCTCAATGGAATCAAATACCAGGAACTTCTAAGATGAAAGGAAAACTTTCAAACGTATTAAAAACAGTCTCGGCAGAGTTTTTACCTGTTTCCATGTGAGGAAAAATGGGATCTTATGGTTGATGCCAAGCAGCGCCACAAAGCTCCTTTTGAAACTATCAAAAACTGCACTGGGTATCTTGCTGTGCAGCCCATTTCTGATGAAAACTTTAGCCTGACACACCAGTAGTATGAGTAGGATTTATTTTGCTTAGCTTTGGCTTTTTCTAAATTATGATCTAGTCAAAAGTTATGGGGGCTCTCACACGGCTCAGAGGAAACACAGACAGACTGATCCTGAGGTATTTCCAGTGCGCCTCTCCTGTGGGCTTAGTGAAATTCCTTAGGAGAGAGACTTCTCTCCTCTGTTTCCTTTCATAATGGTTAAGTAGCTTAAATTAAAAGTCTAAAACTTCTAGTTATTCTTCATGTGGAATGGGATTCTCTCCTCTAAGTTGAGCATATATTTATTAATAATAGCCCTTGGAAACAGTTATCTTGTGGTAAGGAGTAGATTTAGAGTTTATGGCTTAGATAACCAAGAAAATGGCTAAAAACATGCAGAATAGCCTTTGTGTGTTAATGACTTTCTTTGCCTGTAATATTTTATTAGAAGACTATCGTGTAGCAAGATAAAGTGAAGAGACCAGTATTATTGCAGATGCTGTGTATATACTGTGTATATGAATACCAATTTTTTTTTCAACTTAAGATGGCTAGAAAAGTATCTTTACAATATCAGTGACATCTTTTATCTTACTCCCCTCACCTTTCATAAATTATAAAAAAAGGTGGAGGGGAGAGCAAAACAGTGCTATTAGCTCTGAGCTAGAGTTTTGACCGATAAAAGTTAATATATAGCTAATACAGAGAATTAGTTAAGCTGGTTTACAGCAAAGAAAGATGCCCCTTATTCCAGCTTTCAGATGCAGGAAGAGGGTGGTTTGATTTTTAGAAATAGCTGCAATTATGACAAATTAGAGAAATCATAATATTCTGCAGAAGCATGCAGAATTCACAGGGTTGTCTTATCCTAGACATGCAGGAAGAGAGAGATGTGATGCAAGTGTTGTGGTTTAATTTGCTCATGGCATGAGCTTCTGTGGGGATTGCTAGTAAATAATTTGCACAGTGCAGGAGAGCTTCCTTCCTTAATTGTTTCCACCTGGTAGCAGGCTATTGTCAGACTGGGGACCTCTCTGCCCCTTTGAGTAGCTTTTTGAGTGCAAAATATAGAGCCCATTGCAAGTAAGGATAATAGCTAATTCTGCCTGGCTTTGTTTTATAAAGCTGTTTGAGAATGTGATAAAACAGCATTTTCCTTTAGGAATATGTGCTTTCCCATTGCAGTCTCACTTAGGAGAGTGTTTTTTTTGTTTGTTTGCTTTCTTTGCATTCCTTCTTTTGCCACTAAAAGAGCCATGGTAGGATTCAAAATATCCATATAAAAATCTTAAGTGTTGCATCCACTTTTTAAAACATTGTGACCTCATTGTTTTAGATAAATGCACCCGAAAGCTGTTTAGAAGTGCACTGCCTTAAAAAAAAGGGCAAATACAATAAAAAATCCTCTCCTGTCCTCTTAAATTAGCTGCCAGGAAAGCGACAAATAAATTAATTGTATGCATTTGCCTTGCCTAACACAAAGAGGGGAGAGAAGGCATAGATGTGAAGTGATATCGCTACTGTATCTTGAAAAAAAATCATAATGAATTATAATGCTAGCACTCAGTCTTTAGAAATCAGCTTGTCTCTTCTAATGGAGCTGTGGAATTGCTCAAAAATTGAGTCCAGTTTTAGTCTGAAGGCTAGGAGATGCCTAGGGAGGGATATAAGTCCCTCCTTTTGTAATCTATGCCTCTTTTCCTTCAAAGTCTGAAGGACTTAAAAGAAGTGTGAACAAATGGAATAAACTCTCATCAGGAATCAACTGGAATGTGTTGTTTCAAGGCAACTATACAATATAGAATTGCTGTAGACTGTTTACACCTATTTCAGTTTCATAGTCTCATTTAATTTTTCTGAAATGACGGTACTGTAGCCTAATTAATAGTTTGTTATATTTGTTGATGGGTTTGGGAATCAAAAATGCAAAATTAAATTATGATTAAAAACTAACAAGCAGTGAGATTGTTGCTCTCTTGCCATATTAATAAATACAAGCACGTTGGTTACTGACAGCCCATTGCTCATGTTGGACAGATAGTTTTGTCATGATTGAACACATACATTCACTTGTATACCTATATGTCCTGACATGAAGCAAGAGGCAGAAGAATGCCTGAATAAATTGGGGAAGAGTTATCTGGCTGGGCTCAGTTGACTTCTGGGGGATGCTTGGTATTAGCTGTAGAATATTAAGCAGGGGTGAATCTGCCTTAGTATGTTGGAATGAGATTGCTTATTTCATTAAAGTCTAATTTGTTTTTCTTGGGAAATGTCAGAGGCTGCAGCAATTACCATACTTGTAAGATTGGGAGGAAGATGCTTGGATGAAATCTTGCAAACAAGACTGTCAGCACTCATTTGATAACTCCTTTGTGAATCATCTCCAACTGAATTTGCAGGACTGCAGCAGACCTAGAAAACCTTTTGTATCAATTAGCCAGTGATACCACCATGTACTCAGCTGGAGATAGTGGGTGCCGTTATTTCAACCCCTTTGTCTTTTTCGCTATGATTCTGGCCTCTGCAGGCCCTTCTTCTGCCTCTCTTGGGGTGTTCTGAGACAAACTGGTCTTACTTGAATGATCGGGAGGAGGGAAGGAGGTGGTGACAGGCCTTTTGACAGAAGGATAAGATTCTTTTTAAGATTTGATCCTGCATTTTTTGAATTAACAATGGTTAAGGGCCAAAAATCCGCCAAGGTGCATAAATCCCTTTTCTTCTACTCAAGCTGGAATTACAAGTGTTCCATACATCTCAGGTTCATGATCTAATTTAGGAATTTAATTGAGCCCATATAACTTGCATGCTAAATTTTGAAATGCTTGGCAGCTAATAAAAGGAAATTGGAGAGTAAGCAGTGCCAAGTAAACTCTTAAAAGTTGCTGTGCTTTTTACTTGCTTCAACTAGTGGAGTAGGAAGTTGAATCTTGAACTATAGTGAAAAAGGAATTTATGCCTTACAGATAATATTGCTGGAGAAGTTACTGATTTGTAGAGTTTGAGACTCTGACAGGAGAAAAAACCAAACAAACCAAACATTAAATCTGAAACAGCAGCACAGGCACTGTTTTTCTGGGGGGTGGTGGTAGTGGTGGTGCAGGGGGATATAGGGGTAGTAAGTGTGAGGAGATCTCTGTGGGATAATGCAATTCTTCTGCCTCGTGAAAGTGGTTAGCAGCTGCTTATTGCCCTTAACAGTTTGTTTTTAATTGATGAGGTTTCCATCTTGAGAGCTTTCAGTTGTATGCTTGTATCTCATTGGACTTGTCTTTCTCTGTACAGTGTAAGAAGTCTGGCATATCTCTTCCACCACTATGGCAGAAAGAAAATTGCATCAGAACAATCAGGCATTGTGGAGTGAGTTGTTATTAAAGTCTCTTTGCCTGAGACACAGCTGTTTCTCAAGCATATGTTATCAAAACAGCTACAAGCCTCAATAATACTGTATGAGAAAGAACAAATTATCCTTGAATTACTATTCAAAAGAGGAATAAAATCCAAGTGAACACCCATCTTCAAAGAAGCTGAAGTGCAGCTTGACTTATACTTACTGCCTTTTGGGTGTATTTTGAAGCTCCTTACTCAAAGCTCCTTACATTTTTCTCCACTTTCTGCAACATAGATTGCCTAAGGAAAAACTATTAAATATGTAAAGACCAATTTCAAAGATGGTGTTACTGGACTAGACAGTCTGTTCTGTGCAGATGCTATTCTGGTATGTCTTTGCGTATGTTTGTGCATGTATAAAAGCTGATTTGAAGTTTATGAAATGCATAGTTCACAGTGGTTACTGTAATAACTTGAGTTGATATGTGGTACCTCCAACAGAATTTTGATTAAAGTGTTTTTGTCAGTGTGTTTGTAATGTTAATGAAAACACTCTTAATGTCTTTTTTTCTAACAGTTTAGAGATAATAACTTTTGAAGATATTATTATTGTTTAAAAGCTGTGTTGGCTAAACTAAACGATAAGGCAGTGTTAAAAATGCTGCGGGAACATATATTTGAACATTATCTAATGTGTTTCTTTTTAAATAGCGATAAGGCTTCACCTGCAGTACATCAGTTTCCTGAATTTCAATAGCCTTTGGTTTGATCTCCCTGAACAACTGAACCCAGCTAGTAGCGGAGCAATCTTTTCAAGTGTATTGCCATGCTGTGCATGCATCTTTGTATTGTGATACAGTTGCCTGCAGTATTTTTTTTTTTTAAACCATACTTCCATATCTAATGTTCTTGGTTATAAATTCAACCAATCTCCTCTATAAATGTGATCTTTCTGTTTCCACTTCACTGCTGTTTTTGGTAGCTGTGCAAATGCATGGCCTACTTAATTTTACGGTTTTGGGACCATCTCTCTTCAGAGGATGCGGGATTCCCTCTACCAAGTACATAACATTTATTTTACCATTCCTTTCATATATTCATGTATGATAACATAAACCTGAGACTCCCAAAGCAATTTGATTATTCATTCAGGTTTAAAGTCTTACTATAAATTCTTGTCAACAATTCTTTCTATAAATTCTTGTTGACAGTAGAATGGAAACAGAGTGATTTTAACAACTGGGCTGCGTGTCCTGCTTGTCCAGCATTCTGTCAGATAATGCTATGAAATGATTTCCTATAAAGGAATTCCTATACGATACTGTATGGCCATAAGATACTTTCTTTGTTTTTTTTGCCCTTTTTTTGAAAAATAAAAAAAAAAAACACATGTTTCTTGTGAAGACAGTAGCTCTATATCTTTTAATAACTAAAAGTACATGCCCAGAAATTGAAGCTGTAAAGTGGTAGAGAATGTGATTTGTACCGAGGTTTTGGCTGTGGGAGGACAGGGGCAAGGACGCGCGCGGCAGAAGAGACGGGGAGAGGCAAAGTGCTTTAAGTTGTCATGTCCTGTCATGAAGGAGAAGAAAGGTTGTCGTATAGCATGAGGAATGCACTTGACATTAATGATGTTCATGTTGTTATAGAGCAGGACAAAGATGCCTTTTTTATATAAGCATCTTTCTCTTGAACCTTTAAGTTTCACAGTTGGTGGGAAGGGGAGGAAGCTGCATGTGGCTGCTTAATTAATTAGCAGCCAAGACTGTGATTGTGACTTGTATCCTTGATTTATCGTTCAGCACTAATAGTGAGGGACAGCCTGAGGAATGCTCTCGCGAACGTAGCCCATCCCGAACTTCACAGTGGGTTTGAGCTTGTCGTCTTGAGCATCTGCGTTACGTGTGCTGGGCGGGTGCCCAGGTTGTCAGCAACGTTGGTGGCTCTGTTCGCTGCGTCTTCCTTTGCAGCAGCAAAAACCAAACCAGATACTGGGAGGCCAGCCTGACTTCCCCTGGCTTCTCCGCCTGCCCTACACTTGCTTTTGGTGGCTGAGCTTGTCCTTGATTATGCCTGGGCGTCCCTGCTGGCAGCAGCTAGGTACAGGTGTGCCTAAACTAGTGGTAGCAGCAGCTGATTCCTACTTGCTGCTTCCTGGAGGCGAGGTGGGACAGAGGAGAGAAATTTAATTAAGAGAGGAAAAGCACTTTTTAAAATAAAACTGAGCAGATAATTTCACTCCTTTTGGGAGTTTTATGTGCAGGGCATGATGAAAGTTTCAACATTTGTGTAGTTACGTTAATACGCGTAAATCAAACCTGTTTCTTTCCTTACCGTGAGAGAGGATGGTCTTAAATAGTCTATGAAAATTTTGTTTAATATTCCATAGTGAAAGAATTTTTTGAGAGCATGTAAATGAGCTGGTTTCATGGATAAACAAATTAAGTGTATGGTTTTCTTGTTCCACATAAATCCCTGATTTTCTATGCTCTCTTGAGTATTCTTACCACTTTATATGTAAAACTGGTATCAGAACCACTTTCTCAATGAAAGCAGTTTCTGCTGTTAAAGAATCCTTCCCTTTCTTCATTACAATATTGCTTAAGAGAATATCCTGTTTATAAACACTAATTCTTGCTTCCAGTTGACCTCCAGGTACACTTTTAATCCTATTGTCAGTATAGAATAGAAGAGTGCTTTATGGCCAAAGACAAAGAAACATTTTTAAAGGGACAGTATTCCCAGCTTAGTTAGCTGAAGATAATTTGTGTCACTTGAGACTTGGTGTCCTTGATACATGATAGTAGTATTTCCTTCCAATTTTGTTTTGTTTTGTGATACTGTTAATTGATTTGTTAATGCTTTGTGAAACTTGATGCTGGGTGTATATCTTTTTTTTTTTTTTACAAGGTTTCTGCTGTTTTGATAGTATTGTTGTAACTTGTCACTACCAATAATGTAGGATGGATTTGAAATCACATTTGTACTATGCTAATGGGCAGTACATACAATTTGAACAGAAGAGCTAATCCATTTTTGTTCTGAAGTTAGGGAAAATACAGCCTTTTCTGAAAGAGGACCTGATCTGCTGGAATGTTAATTACCTTTAAAGTATTTTGCAGAGCTGCATGAATTCATCTTAATTATTATGCAGATTAACACAATTTTTCTGATGAAATCTGCTTTGATTCAGGAAACCTCACATAGTTCTTGAGCAAAGAGATTTATATTATCCTGCTCATCATGCTAGGCTTCCTTGGATTATTCTGAGTTACAAGTACATCTTGAGTAGTGGTAGTATCACAATTGCTTCAGAGCAGTTGTGGCTTGCAGAGGAAACAGTCAATTTTAGTTGAGGAAGTACATCAAAGGTTTATGTGATTAAATGAATCTTAGAATTGTTGAACTCTGACATTTGGGGTAAGTACTTGCCACTTTAGTAGGTTTGGGTGTGAAAGGGGAAAAGTAATTTCTTTAAAAATGTTTCAGGCACATGAACATATTGTATTCTCCTAAAGCTGTCCCTAGATGATCTCCTCCAGTTTTGTTTTTCCTCTGGCTGAATGATATTTTTAAGTTCAGGGTGACATGGCATTTGTTACTTTAGTGCAGACTGTAGAGGAGTTGATTGTGTCTCCAACTTCCTAACAACATCAGCTGAAGACAGGAAAAAAAGGTCTTTTGGGATTTTTCAGATTCCTATTGTGAAGAAGGGCATTTAAAAAAAAAAAAAAGTCCCAGGGAGGAAAATAGTAAAAACTATTGTCTTCCTCCAGTTTGTCCCTCCTGAACCTTATGGAATTGAACCTTCTGAATTCATTCCTTACCACTCCCTTACTGAACATATAGAATATACTTATCCTGTCAGGTGTCATAGAGCTTGGTATTTTACTTGACTTCCCTTACCCTTTCCCTGCGTAACTTCAAATAAACATGCATTTCAGTTGATTTAATGTCATTTGGATCAGTGGCTTGTGTTTGAGGGCAGCAAAGTTTGGTGCTCTGGAGCCTGGTTTTCCTTGCAAAGCATTTGAGTGATTAAAAAGCTAACCCTTATCAGAATTTTGCATTGATAGGCAGTCCAAGTCCTTGTCAGTGTATCACGCTGCGGCTATAAGTGTCTGAAAATTCCTTGCTAGGAATTAGTTGGTATGGTGTAGTGTCTCAGTCATCCTTTGGAAACTGTGCTTACTAAGTACAATAATGTTTTTTGCTGAGGAGAAATAACGTGCTATCAGGAAATAACTGAAGAAAAGCGTATAGCATGCCATATACAAATTGTAGGGAAAGCAAATTGTTGGCAAAAAATTTAGGAATGTTTCCATTTAAAATGGTAAAGATCCAGCCCTTTTTTTTCCTTTTTTCCTAAAAGGAAAAGAAGCACTTGCTTCTTGAATTGTTAATGGTTTGTCCCTTTTCTAAAGTTAAGACTTTGTTGCTGTTGATTTCAGACTGGTGAGTCTAAGAGCTAGCCTTTCTTTGATATGGTTCTTAAGGTATTGTGTACTCTACATATCAGTCACAGTTAGAAGTTCACATCAAGGAAACCAGCAAATGAGGAGATAAGGCTATGCTTAAAAATGTACAAAAATGATTGCAGACTCATTTATCTAACTGCTCTGGTACACCCTGCATTAAAGTGCGTAATGAATAACCACACCATGGTTCATGTAAGGTTTAACATTCTTAGGTTAGGCTTTTATCAAAGGCATTAAAAGAATGAATGGCTATCACACATATAAATCATAAAGATAAGCAGAATGTAAAGCAGAAGTGAAGTATGCTGCAATCCTCAGTCACTAATCTGCAAAGGATAACAGCATACTGCTCCTAGAGGCTTATACAGATATTCCTTGGTTCACACAGACCTTTGCTGAATCTCCAGCTTCAAATCCTGAATATAAGTTGTCTGAATTTGGAATCATTATATGAGCATAAAGTGGAATCTTCTCAGTTAATGGCCCGTGCATAAAAATAATGAGGACGAGTAGGGTACAGTGCTGTCTGTCTGTGGTCCCCCCCCCCCCCCCCCCCCCCAAATTTTGTAGTGGGTAAAAAAGATCTGATGAACTTTGCTGGTATATGCTTGGCACATAACCAGTTAAGAGACTTTTCTGGTAGGGTCTGGAAATAAGAGAAATCAGCTGAAGCCAACTGATTGTTTCTTGGTTACTTCCAAGATGCACTGGGAATAATGAAGAGAAGTAGCTGTAGTAATGTATATTCATTCCTTACACTTTGGATCAGGAGGCGATGACCTTTATTTTTAATTGTTGACCTTTCGGCTGTAATTCAGGTTTTGGTCATCTAGTTTGATCTAGATATTGGTCTTAATTTTATATTACTGTACTGCTGTATAGAGCCACTCCTTAAATATTTTGGAAGAATGACGTTATTACAAGGACAGAGTGGTCTATTTGTTAATGGCTTTCCTTACCATTGCTAAGGGGTCCCTACTGCTAGGTATGAGATTGAATTTGGTGAAAATATAGCTTCTATTTGTTTACAAAGTCTGAAAGAGAACCTGCAAATTAGTTCTCAAAAGCAGGTATTTTCTGCCAGCTGTTACAATGAACTTGTCTTCAGAGGAAGCACCCAAAAAATCAATCTGTTTAAAAGGAGAACTGGACTATTTCTTTCTGAGGGTGTCTTAACAGCAGAATTTACTTAGTTTCTTTTTTCCTCTTATTGGTGTGGAAATAGTCCAAACCAGTATTAGCTATGAAGCAAGCTGTGAAGACCGCCTATTTTCCCAGGCTTTAGGAAGAGACAGTTACGTTCAGTTTGCTTTCCTTAACCTCCCTTGTCATGCGTGGTCAGTGTATTCTTTGGGCTTCTGGCATGCACCACACCTTATGGAAGAAAATTTATTTAGCCAGTAACCTTTTTCATGGAAAGGCTGAGCCTCTGGTGATATATATATATATATATATATATATATATATGTATACGAAGGGGATACACACGTGCACACACATGAGATATATGTATGTATCCCTTTCCTTTATCCTACCGGGGGCAATGTCTGTCTGAAAACTACCAGGAAAAAAATGTTATTGCTCGCTGAATCTGGTTTTGATAATAATAGAAAGTGAATTATATTGAAATAGAAAGAATAAAGAACTTCAGACTGTCAAATTAAATTTAAAACTAATTAAGAGGAGTGGTATTCTTCCTGCATTCTATTTCTGTCTCTGATTTAGATCTGAACATTAACATGATAGGAGGTTGTGGGTCATATAAAGACTTAAACAAGACATTCATTTCCTCTTGTACCATCATTTTTCCTGTTTCAGTTAAGTGGAACAAAATGAGGACTATCAAGTCACTAATATTCCCTTTGTAATCAAGTTCTGTATTTGAATTATTGCAAACTTGGCTAACAGGCATCTGTGACTGCTCTGATATTATGATAATATGGAGGTGCTTACAATCTGATTAACGCACACTGCATTTTTCTTCTCTCCTGCTGGGAATAAAAATCTGGGGCTAATAAAATGTTTCCTGACCTTGAATAGGAGGTTATAGTGTTTTCTTTCTTGATGGAGATGTAAGTATGAGTGCTGATTTCATTGCAATAAAATTGGAGAAGCATAGTAAATAATACAATTTGTGAGAAAATATGCTTAATAAACTTGACTCTAGATATCCTTTTTTTCTTTACAGTTCTCAGCTATTCTTTTATAGTAATTGTCCACACAGAAATAAGTAAAAAAAGTAATGTGTTTTTCCTTTTCACAGTGTGTAGCTCGAAAAATAGAAAGCTTTTTTTGGTTTAAAGTGATCTTCTATTCAAAATTTGTACTTCACAAAACAATGAATTAGCTCCAAATATATTGACTTTTATCTGAAAGATACCTGAAAATTGCTTCTCTCTTTCTCAACCATGATCTGCCAAATACTGTTCAAGTTGGTGGAGCTTCTAGGTCTTTCAGGCTGTTTTGAATTAAACTGCTTTTCTTTGGAGCTTGTAATGGTGACATAAATGACAGTCTTCATAGAACCAGGGTAGAATTAGGAAGTGTTGATTCACTTACAGATTCAGGAGAAGTGCCCAGCTCAAAGCATTTGAGCTAGTAGATTTTTGTTTTTTCATAACAATTGGGGAGAAAAAAATCTTAGTGTGGTCTTCCCTCCTGGTCTGAATGGAGATTCCTTAGGTTTCCCATGTACAGCTAAGGTCCCCTCCTCAAGTAGCAGCTTTCTCAGCTGCAGATTGCAGTGAATAGGGGTTGGTATCCTGGGTGGATACGACTGGAGATGCAACTGTAATAACTTATTCAACTGTGGAACTGTTTGTCGATAGCACTTTATTTTATTTTACTTTTTCCTTGCACCCCTCACTGGTGTCCACTTCTTTAGAAAGCTGCTTCTAGATTATGTCTGGAATCCCATTTTGCCTCTATTCAAATCTAATCAAATAAAGATGAGAAATATATATCTTTCTTATGAGATACTTCCTTTATGTATTTGTTTTTAATGGTTGGCACCCCATGTTTGTCAGGAAACTCTTTAAAATGGTACTTGCACGGAGCACTTGCCACCTTCTGGAATGGAGTAACTGGGGTCTTCTCTAGCCATCCTTGAACTGCAGCATGGAAGGTGGGGGAACTTGCCATGTCTCACGAAGTAGTAATTCCTCTCTGGCCTTAAAAAGGGGATTAATGCAGTAGCCACAGTTTAAAATCAGCAAGGAAAATACCAGCTAATGAAGCCTTATGGCAATCCAAGGAGCAGGAGGGTGATCACCGAAGGGCGAGACGCAAAGGTATCTATTTGTGTTGTGGTGTGTAGGAGAGGATGTGTTGTGACCGGTGGCCACCGAGGGTGGTGTTGACTGCCTGTGGGTTAAGGGGGAGGCAGGAGGAGGAATGCGGAAGGAGCTTTTGTTCCCACAGTCCTTTGGCATTTAAGGTTATAGAGAGTGCATCTATACCGGAGATGACAACTGAGCAGGAACTATGACTTTTCATTACTATATTGTTTTGGGAGTTGGCGGAGGAAGGGAGAAGGGACACTAGTAAAAGGTGTTTTCCTCCTAGGAAGGATGTTTTTGCCATCTGAACCTGTGAATGCAGCAGGAGTGAAATAGTGGCGGTGTTTCCTGATCACAAAGAGTGGGTTTGTAGGTTGGGATGTTGTTGCGCTAAAATACATACTCAGGGCAATTTGCTAAAATGCTGTGATTCCACTCGGATCCCTCCTGGTTCTGAGTGATCAGCAGTTTAGCCGTCGGCATCTTTCTGTGATTAATCCAAACTAGCTTGCTTTCTCTTCCTGGAGAGGGTGGGGGAAGCAATCGTGGTTACAGCAATGTCCTCGTAATATTTAAATAAACAGTTGGGTTTGCAAGAGATAGGGCAACATTTACCAAAGAAGTTCAGAAAGATTGTGCTAAATGTCATCAGTGGCTTGTGCCTGAAAACTGAAGGGATTGTAGAATTTGCTGTGGATAACACAAACTTGCAGTTCTGGCTGTTTTGTTAGTGTGAGAATCAAAGGCTATTTTTGGATATTTTTCGGGGGGCTTTAAATTGGTGGCATTACTTGCATGAGTAAATGTTGCACATGTTAAGGTTAGGAGGGTCAGTTAGGAGATACAAGACTATATAAATAATATATACATTATTTTATATAACCACATTATGCCTGGCCCACTCCTCTTAAGCTCATTGAGAAACTCTGTCGGTGGTGGTCTCCCAGCCTGCTGAGGTAAGGACCAAATCTTTTGCTGTTTCTACGTGCTCTAGCACAGTTGATCCGATCTTTAGCTGCTATGATAATATCAAATTGTTAATTTGTGTACTTAACTATATGTCTTTTAAAAGCAAACTTGTTGGCATTTATTCAAATGAACAATTAGAGAGTTTTTGGTTAAATTATTCAGAGCATCATTTACGACCCTGAAGCTCTAGGATGTTATGTATTGGAAAATGTTTTTATAGTTGAGCACTCTTAAATTGCCAGTCATTTATTTTTGTTTTATGCTCTTCAAATACAATTTTTAGCATATAGGTAGTTCTTGAGAATCAGGCCCCTGAGCTGAGATTACTCCATGTTTACCTATCACCAAAGTTTCTATAGTGTTTTTGAAATGAATGGTGTTGGGATGGAAGTCACTCTCTGAAAATGTAGCATTTCTTTTGAAAATGTAATATTGCTTATAAACTCCTCTGAAGTGGTTAAATGGTTTAAAACATTGTGTTGAGAAGAGGATTGTTTTTCTCATAAGCACAAGTAGTGAAAGTTGAAAATTTTCTTTGCAATATCCACAGAATAGTACCAAAGAATGTGATGTGTGTTTAAAAAGCAAACCCACAGGAGAGCGACAGTATAAAATAAGGTTTTGATATGAAAAAAAATTTACTAAAGGCAAAAACGGAACTCTGAGCCTTATCTTATAGGGATTTACACCTTTTTTAAAAAAACTGTGTATTTTGAAGGACAGAAGTACACTGTCTTTGGAATAGTTAATAAGTGTGGTAGCAGCATGACTGTGTACGTGAGCTAATACCTAACGGCTTTAGGCAAAGCAGTGCGGAGAATGTGAGAATCACTGGCCTTAAGAGACACCAAAGAAAGTGGGAGCCTGTCAAGTAGGTTTCAGCCTCCCAAGGCATCTGATCCACAGTTAAATCCAGCAGAAGTAATGGTACTTTATAACACAGGTAACAGGAATTTAGGACCAGAAATAGCTTATTTCTTTATAAAGTGGCCTGTTGACACTTACATGGTTTCTTTTGCATACAGATATGACTCTTTGGGACTATGGGAAAAGCTGGTAGTAAGACATAAATATATACTGTTTACTTTCTTTGGTTCTGATCTCTTACATGATTCTTATTTAACCTTTTTCAACTTTGAATGGGTATTTTTCATGTGAAGGATATATTTAATTTTTATTCAGCAGTATGATTGCATTAGCCTTATTGGTGTTTGTATGGTTGTAATGTATCATGATTTTAACAATAGTGGGAGTTGCACAGCTCCAAGTGGTATATTTTATAAAGTGATTAGCAAAATTATGTATTTGCTAAACATCAGTCTGGAGCCAAGACTCCCATCTTTTAGGTGAGCACCCTACTCGTTAGGCACGTGACTAAATAATGTTAGTTCTCGTCCCCCTTTCTCTTCAGAAGAAACTCTCACTTTGCATGTTAAGTATATTTTGGCAATAGTTTCAACAGGAAAGACTCTGTCCCCCCTCTGACACCTGAAAAGCCTTCTGAGCTGGTAGTAAGAGCACTTGGCTGAAAGGCAGAAGATCGTGTTTCTGAACTGGGAAAAAGGGAGCGAGAATTTGGCCCTACTTTGGGAGGGGAGTGCCGGAAGCCCTAAGGCACCTCTTTCTCCTTGGTGTGCTCCACGGTGTTGCAGCCTCAGCGAGTCTCTGAAAGGATTCATTTGGGATGAACTGAAGGAATGAGATATAATATTTAAATTACTCTCAATATTTATCAAAAGCATGAAGGAAGAACCCAGCTTCTGTTGTTTTAGAATGAATTTGGAGTAAAAAGCCTGTCTTCCTTTTTTTCCTCCCCTCTTTTCCCCGGTCTTGCACTACCATTAAACTAAGCTCTATCCTTTCAGCAAACTTGTGATCCTTTGAAATAATGGGCTTTTCAAGCTGTTCATAGCTGTTGTATACTTCTAATTCTTTCAGTCTTCAGATACGTTGAAGTCTCTAACACAGACTGTAAACCAGAAACAGATCAGATGAATATTTTGCAATAAAATGCCTAACGTTGTTAGTGTGTTAAGGTTGAAGTTAAAGATCTTTTTCTGAGGAAGAGTTCCCTGTTCAGAGATGTCTGCAAGGTGATCCCACTTCTACACTTAATTTCACATAATTTTGTGTGTTTGCATATGTTGTTTCCCGTATTTCCTCTTCCCTTCAACTCCTAACTAAGTCAAAGTGACATTTTATTGACTTACCTGTACAGGGAATCCTATGCAGGTAACACAATGATGCTGGTAGGCATGACAACTAACACTTAAAATATATTCTTTGATACTAAAATGACACTAATATGAGAGTAATATTAATAATTAAGTCTTTCTGAAATGCTGTTTTGAAATTGATTTGAACCCACATTCAATTAAGGCAACTGTGCTGTGAAACTCTACAGCTCTATATACGCCTGTGAACTAGTAGCTATATGAAGAGACTTTAAAAATAGCTGTGCTATTATTTCCTTAAAAGTAAGACAAAAAAAAAATCTCATCCTAACCTACATAAAGCGAAAGAAGCAGATGCTTCTGTAGCAACATTAAGTCAAATAAAGGGGAGTATAAGGCTGGTTACGCTTCCAGGCTGCCATTAGTTCAGATCTGCATAGAAAGGGGAGCATGGGTGAACAGCCAGAAACATAGGTATTTGAGATTGAAAAGGTCACCTTTCTACATTTCAGTTTGTACGGATGTTGAGTACTTTTCAGTGTGGGGTAGCTTGTTGCATGGTGATAGGATTACTTTTGAGGATCCAGTTTTGCTTTTGAATTCTGCTGCTGTAAATTACGCTTATTTTGGGGAGTGGCAGGACTGAATTTGCACTTGTGTTAGCGAGAGAAGCTTCCGGCTCAGCACTTGCTTTTTTTAATGCCAAAATGTAGCCTACAGAGGGGAAAACCTCTGTCGTTCTGTAAGTCCCCAGATGCTATTCTCTGGAAGAAGATAATATACCGATTCAAGAGACTTGTTCTTGGAGTACCAGCTGCAAAAAGTTGTATGTCAAAAAATGTTTATGGACATCAGGAAAAGGGCAGGCGAGTATGCTGTTGCCTGCATGTTCTGCTAGAAAATATTAAACTGAAACACATTCAAAGCTAAAAAAGACTATCTAAATATAAATTCACAGTGTAAGGCCAGAAAAGAACACTAGAACATCGGATGATCTGAAGTATATTAGACACTATTAACTTTCATCTAGTTGTCCCTTTTGTCCAATAATTTAATGGCTCAGAAAAATGTAATGTAGATTTATGTAACACTGCTGTTTGGGTACTTTTTTTAGTTTTTTTACTTTTTTTAGCTATTTTTTTAGTTTTTATTTTTAATCAGGACTTGCAATCTGTGCATCCATGACTCCTAGAAAGCCAAAAACATATATTCACTACCCTGCGTAATACATAATTTCTGCAGCTGTGATCATTCTCACCCACCTCACTTTTCATCTTTCTGTCTGTATAGTATAAAAGAGGAGAGTTCACTTCTTAAACATCTTCCTGTTAAAAACTAGTCTCAAGGATTTGGATGTGCCCTGTCAATGCTAAGGGGACATTGGTGGTTAGGGAGGTTTCTTGTCAAGATGTGAAGTGAGTTCAGGAGGTGGGTCATGCTTGTAGAGGGCTCTTTCTCCTCCAGAGGAAGCTCAGATTTTGCTCCAGGTGCCCCAGGGAGAGGAACTAACTTTTGCCATGGGAAAAGTTGAAGAGCCAAATTGTCTTTTCTCTGCTTCTGTTCCAGTGCTCCTCATTATTCACTTCCTCAGCTTTCTCAGGGGAGAGGCAGGGCAGGGGAGTTAGATTCCCTTACAAGTAAGTTGCTCTAGCTAGTGTTAGCATTGCAGTATCTATAGCACAAGTAATTACTTAAGTTAAAAGTAATAATTGAAGTCAAATAGAAGCAGAAGGCAAGATTTCTGTTAGTGACTTTATAGGGTGAATTAGTGCATCAGGTAAACATACTGTATCAGATTATGAAAAATACTAATTATATTTGCAGTTTACTTATTGCCAAAACATAAATCTGTCTGTGAGTCTGGTTTCTGTACAGTAGTGTCAGAATCACAAAGCAGCATTTGTGTGTAGCACGGTTGCCTCTGCAAATGTCTTGGTGTCCTAGTGAGTTGTCATCTTCAGACTATTTCTAATGTTCTGTGGTGATTAAAAAAGCCATAATCCTACTGAATCTTAAGAATGAAATATGAAATATTTTAATATTTCATTTACATCCTTTCTTTTTTTTCACCCCTTTTGCTAGCATATATTCATGGAGTGGGAAGCTTAGTGGTTTCATCCGTGCTGCCCTGAAAGCTGCTTTCAGACTGGCGATAAAGCGTAGTATACCTGATCTCCTGCCTCAGTCCTGTGCGTTTTGGCTGTCAGACAGCAGAAGATGAGTGCGACTGCACGCCTGGTGGCATGCCCCTGTGCCCGATGCACTGCGGGCATGCTGGGCTGCATGGGCTCCGGAGGACGCGTTTGGGCTGTGCTGGGGCACGTGGCTGCCTGGTGGGTGGGACTGGTCGGGAGTTGACCAACCAGCTTCCCTCCCCAGGGCGCCGTTTGGAAAACGGGAGAAGGAAAGGAAGGAGAGCCTTTAAATACTGGGAAAATGTGCATGTTGGACTACACAAATTGGTGGAGGAAATCAAAGGCAGGTGCATCAGCTGAACTGATTTTTAGCTCATTTTCATTTTTAACCAAGCTTAAAGATGAGTATATCTTTTTAGAAGATCAAGGGAATCTCTTAGTGATGAGATTCAGTATTGCTCTGTAAACAGGCACTGCAGTGGGTTGTTTTTTTTTTTTTTCATGAATATACTACATTTCTCTGTGGTTGCTGACTAGCCTTCACTTTTAATCACACAGGAATAAGGGCACATCAAATACTATGCAATAGAAAAGGGAAAATGAAGGAGACCTAATGTTGAAGACAGATGATTTCTACAAAGGAGGGAGCTTCCTATACTGTTTTGCCATAAAATTCTATGTAGAACTTTTTATTACAAGGCATGTTTTTGATTCTTGATAGTGCAAGATGTCAAAAACACTAAGCCAATGTCACTTCTCTCTTTTCTTAAACAGGAGTTTGTTAAAATCACTTTTTTTTAGGCAAGAACTAGAATATCTATTTTAGCAGGACTTTCAGCCAGAAGCAACCACAGAGCAGAATTAGTGCTGATACTTCATGTTTCATGAAAACCTTTTTGAGGCATATTGAATGAGAGAATCCAGATCTTTCAAAACATGGATGATAGTGTTTGCAACTATATAGTCCAGCATCTGTTACTTTCCCAAATGCCCACACTAAAGGATAGACGTGTTCTTTTCTGTTCAATGAGTAATACCAAAAATTTCTAGAAACATTTGTTATCAGTAAGACATGGTAACACTTTATGGCTGAATTCTTGACTAAATGTTGTTGCAGCACAACATTCATTTCTACAAAGCCTCATTAGATTTTACTGATAATGTTAAGAAAATAAGTTGTATAATGGATAAACATGTTTGCTGTGATATGCTGAGATTCTAGAAAAGCACTGACATGTTGCAGTCACTGTCAAAACCTGAGTTAGTCCACTCATACTCATATGATTTGGAGATAAGTCAACAAGACTCTCTGCTTTTGTTATCTAGCCAGGTACTCGTTTTCTGTAAAACTGGAAGAAACGCTTTCTTACACTTGCTGAAAGGATTTTTCCACTTTTCCTTTTCATCTTCTGTCTTTCCCTCCTGGGGCAGTATTCTAAATGATGATCTAAACTTTTTGGTGATAAATTCACAATTTTTACAGTGGCTCCCATCATTCTGAGCTCAGCTGCTTTATAATACCTAAGTATTATTCATGTGATCTCATGCAATATTGTTCTGTTCTATTTAATCTCATTAGGATTGGTTTTTGACTAAGGAGATGGCTTAGTCTTCTCTAAGAGACCATAAGGAAATTCCTTGTCAGAAATGTTATGTGTCTCATGATATTTAACTTTGCTGTGATTTGAGGGTTTGTAGAAGTATATTCAGCTTTTTTTTGTGTGTGATGTTTTTCAGGAGGGTTTCATTGCTGATCCTCAGTCTTATAAATGGAGACCACAATTCTGTTGCCAAATGCCTTTCAGAGCAAAACTTGTTTGGTTGATAGTGTGCTGGTTCTACTACAAATGCCATCGCTCAGTCTTGTCAGGCAGTCTTTTTTAAAGCTTAATTCTCTATCTTATTTTGAAGACAAGGATATATCCAGTACAGTACTGTAAATTGAAGAAAAATAATATAAAAATGCAAGCTGGCGTAACCATACTTTCATTTTTTGAACACAATGGATTCATCAAAATAGAATGATTTTAAGATGTTCAGTTTTTATTATCCAAATCATTATTAAAAAAGCAGGAAATATTTATTGTAAAGGATTACTTTCATTCTTTTTGGCCAATAACCATTATGATATATTGGATAGTAACTAAGTATATAACTAGTAGGAAATTTAACTTTTTATTAAATATGATGGTTATTCTATCAAAGTAGGGGATATATTATAAACACTTATGTATTTATGCTTTTATGTGCAGTCTTAATTTTACTACTTTAGAATATGGCGAATGATGCTTGTAATTACACTTTTTCCTAATTTTTTTTCAGCCCATGACCTATCAGGCTACCTTTTGTTAGATATTATTGTATTGCCATATCTTGCATACTGTTGGATTACGTCCTTGAGACAATGAAGGCCAAGCACATACTGGGCCGTACTAGCAAGAGCACAGCCAGCAAGCCAAGGGAAGTGATTGCTCCCCTTTACTCAGCACCCCAGAGCTTGCATCGGGGCAACTGTGTCCAGTTGTGGGTTTCCCAGTGCAAAAGAGATTAATGAGCAAGTCCAACATGGGGACACTGGGACAGTTTGGGGGCGGGGGCACACAGTGCGGGGAGGAGGCTGAAGAAGCTGTTTTCAGCTGAAAGAAGAGATGGCCAAAGGGAGATCTGTTTGTTACCTTCAGCTATCTAAAGGCAGACATTTAGAGGAGATGGAGCCAAGCTGCTCTTGGAGATCCATAGCAGGGAAATTCTGATTGGATAAAAAGTGTTTAAAAAACCAACCAACCAACCAACACCCCCCCCCCCCCCCACTGCTAAGTGGTTGAGCGCTAGAACCGCTTTACCTTTTCTCCATTCTTGGAGACTCTTGAAACTTAACAGATCAAGGTACTGAGCAACCTAATCCAGCTTTGAAGCTAGCCTGGTTTGGTGCAGGAGCTGGACCAGATCACCTCCAAAAATCTCTTCCAACCTGGAGTATTTGATGATTCTATGAATATCAATATGAACGATAAAGTAATTGCTTCTGTGAGTTTTAGTTGCCTTGCATATTCTGAATAACTAAGAAAAAATATATTTATAAGAACTTATTTTTTCCCCATAGTCTACTTACCAAAGGTATTTGCAGTGAGGAGACTAGATTTAATTGGTTTTGCTTACTCGTGTCCCTCCAGATTTATTTGTGGAACTAGCAGAAATCACACTTTCATTTTACTGATGGACTGGAAAATATGTTCTCCTGTTTCTGCAACTCCCAGTGGGCTCATCAGTTTTGAATTAAATTAATAATTGAATGGAGCTAGTGGCATGAACCAAGATAAAATAAATAATTTTGTGTATATATATATATATTCTTGCTGTATTCACAGAACATACTATAGCTATCAAAGCTGGTTTAGCTCTTTAACAAGCTACAGGTGCTTGGACAGACAAACATTATTTTTTTAAGAGCTCACTGTAAAACTTGCACTCTTGCATCACAGTACAGAGGATGTTGTTTCTGAGACTGTTGGTACATTTTTGCATGCATAAAAATTTATCTGTTTTGGTCACCTCTCTTTGCTGGGCAGCCCAGGTGCATTTGGTATGCATAAGGAATGAAAAAAGTGAGAGGACTCTTTTTAGAGGAAAAGTTGCTAAAAAAAGACAGGAATTTTATCCTGAGAATTTCTAGCATCGAATATAGTCAGGCCTTAAACTAACTTGGGCTGTATTGCTTTTTTTTTTTTTTTTTCCTGTTTGCATAGCTCTTTGCTTTTAGACTGAAGGTTTGCTGAGATGGAGGGAGAGTTTTACACAGTTACCATGAATGAAGTTGACTGAGTGGAGTTGTGCTTCAGCAACATAAACAACCACTTTTTTTTTTTTTTAAGGTTGACTGATCCAAGTACAGGGAAAAAAAGTTGCGAGAAATCCTTTAACAGACAAAGCTTGTTCTGCAGTTTATATCACCCTTTAAAACTGATGGGCCTGATCATCAGCTGGAATGGTAAAAACAAATCTTACTGTTCACAGTGACTCCCTGACATTTTCTAAGATGAAGAAAGGAAAGTTTTTTTGGCAGAGGAGTGTGATTGAAGAAGTTCTTTTCTCTCTTGAGTTTCTTTCTTATCTTGCCGCCCTGTGGGTTGCTTGACTCTGACCCAAACTATGGCTTATGTCCTTTCCTTCCTGTCCCCCCCGTCCCCCCCCCAAGCTCTTCCTCCTCTTGCCTGGGTCTGAATCACCATCTCACTCTGAAACCCTCATCAGAGGATCACCCTTCAGGTCAAGCATCCTCCTTTCCTCATCGCAGGGGCTGGGCACAGGAGCACGCAGGGGTGCTCAGAGGTGGCTCCGCAGCAGGCGGCCTTCACTGCTTTCCATCTCCTCCTTGTTCCAGCTACCCCTTGCGCACTTTGGGACCGAAGCCTCCGGAGAGCCTGCGCAAGCTTCTCACGTGGGCTATGAGCTGGGCCTTTACAAGCACTGGTGTGTTGTAGGTAGTTATGACAAAATTGATGCATTTTGTCTTAAAATGAGTGGAAAACACCAGGCAATATTATAAAGCCCTACTTCATTTCCAGACTATTGCCATTTTTACAGTTCAGCTACTGTAGTTTTTAACGTAAAAAATAAACAACCAAACCAAAATAGTCTGAACGGTCATGCAGCGAGTGTCCTCAGAATTGCAGTATGTTGAGAGAGTGCACAGGGAAGAGGGTTTGGGCACCTTCATACTTGCAGCTACACCTCTGTATGCCGTGGGCTGTTTCTGCAGTGTGCTTTGCCCTCTGCTCCTGTTCAGTGGTTCCATTGGTGCTGTTAGCCAAAAACATGCTTTACTGTTAAAGAAGAAGGCTTAACCGTGGATGAGACGTCCTCAGGAGAGGACAGGCCAACCATTTCATTCAGTATTGCGTTGGCAGGGTCTTAGGTAGTGTTTCTTGTTTCAGACCATCCTTCCTTTCTATTTCCTATTAATATCATTTAAGTATAGAGTTCTCTTTTGTTTAATCTTCATTTGAAATAGGTTCAAGCTCCAATCTTTTATTTTTTATTTTTTGTGTGGAAAAAAACAAACTGCCTTTCCAGGGATAGATCAGACTACAAGCATAGAAGTAATGCAATTTAGGTTATAAAGCATATAACTGATTTAATGCATTAGTAATAGGAATATTTTTCCAGTATATAGCTTCACAACAAAATGGAAATCATCATACCTACAAGTACATATTTCAGACCCTTCAATGTATGGCTTTTACAATTGAAGTCAGATTCTATTCCATTAGCAAGAAACGGGTTAGACAGAAACAACGTATGTATTATTGGCCTTTGCAGGTATCTGGGCTACAAAGTTAAATCCATTCCCCCAATTCCTACTTTTGGGGTCAGAAGTGACGGCAGGCATGTTTTTGGTACGGTGAGATTTGTCTCTAGCCCCTCCGTTAGTCTCTCTGTGCACAGTGGTGATGGGGGCGAGGGTAGTGCTGTGGCTGAAGGTCAACTGAGAAAGAAGCAATCTGCTGGAAATGTTAGCTTACTTGAAGAGCATTTTTCCCCTATAATAGGAGCTAAAATGACAGCATGAGATGCAGAGCAGTGGGTTTGAGATGATTTGTATTGATCCTGTTTGCTGGTCTCCTATTACATTGCCTAATAAGTACTGCTGAGCTTTTTGTCTTAACTTGATAATATAAGGATTGTCAATAGCTTTCATTACCATTATTTTGGCTTTTTATATTAGCCCACACGTGTATCATGATTACCTTGTTCTTTATGTCTATTTGTTACTGTATGTACGAGAGGAGAGCAAATCAAAAGTCCATATTGTTTATTCTGGTCTGTAAGTCTGGACAGTAGTCTTGATATAATAGCATATAATCAATAGAAAGAGCTATAGATAGCAGTTTAAGAAATTTGACTTTTTTTTCCCCCCCCTTTATTGTAATGTGTGACCTCTTCATCTCTTTGATCCCTTAAGCTGTGGACTAAGTAACCTTGGATTAGCAGAAACAAGAAATGCTGTGCATCATCTAATGATATATTTCATCAGGCTACATCAAAGGAGGTTAGATAAGATCTTTTGCAGACTATGCACAAGATTTCTTACAAGAGAGGTTGTAGCCAAGGATACTGTCGCTTCCTCTTGTGATGAAGGCTAAAACTGAAATGGACTGCAGTTCTGATTTATCTTGAAAAGCTTAGGGAAACCTTGAACACACTTGAAATATGTTGACAGTGCAAGAACAGATCTTAAGTGAAATTTCCTTTCCTACGTGCTGACACCGGATATAGTAGTTAGAAGTTACTGAGTTTTGATATGACTCATAGCTAATTTTAGATTATTGTGAAGCCGCTGTTTAGTTTAGTAGGTTACAGATACTGTGGTGTTTAAAATTCTTGTCAAGCAAATGCAGTGAACAGTATTTTTCAGTTTGCCCTCTGAAACTGAAATAGTGGCAATATTGCATTTCAGCATGTGTTGCTGTTATTTACCTTGAAATAAAATTGGGTGTATTAGATGAAGTAATATGAATGGATGGCAAATTTGGCTTCATTTCGGCCTCAATCTGTAGAATGGGAATAATCTCTTCACAGTTCAGAGATGGTGCAAAACTGAAAAAATATATAAATAAATTCAAAGATGTAGTTACTGAACCTTCTTAAGCCACACATAGTGCTTTTCATCTTTAAATAATGACTTCCTCCCTTGAAAGCTTAAGAGCTGTTACATTTTCTGATGCAACCTTGCAGAATAGAAGCATGTAGCCATTGTGCAGAAACATTTGGGATGTAATAATCTGAATTATTTAAAAATATTATGTATAGGAGGAGAAGAGCTAGTCATTTACTCTGTAGGATTCCCAAGTTGCTTGCTTGTGCACAGGCAACTGCACAGGCAGAAGTTGGCTTTGACGTTAGACTGTTTTCTGTGTTTTGTGTATAGCTCTTTCCTCCCTACCCCTTATACAGGAAAAAGTGACACCTGCATTAGATAAGAGTACCAAGGATTCATGTGGTATGACAAATAGCCCTGCAATGAAATGTTTGTCCTCTGGAGTTTTGTATCAGTCACGTTTTGGTCAATATCAGTAGTTGCAACAAATGTAAGGTGACGTTCATAATTAGTTGATAGCTTTTAAGAGACCTGTACAAAAGCACATTTTTTCAGCTGTACCATGTTGTGAATGGCATGTGTTAACTATCACATATTCACTGAGATGTTCAGTAACATCATTTGAAAATTAGTGTTGATGAAATATAAAGGAGATACCAGACTACTAAAATACTTAATATTGGCCAATGGAATTAGTGGATTTTAAATATCTTCCTTGATAGCAGCTGAATATAACAGATATTTGGGTTTTCTTATAAGGCAATGTGTAGTAATTACGGCAATGAGATGGAGTTATGAATGTTATGTGTCCTGTACATAAAGTTGTTTGACAGTTGGCCAGAATCGGCGTTTTCCTTTTATCTCTCTGAGTGCACTAAACACATCCTGCTCCCCTCCACCACCCTCCCATTCCTGATGACCAAATGTCTTTCCAGAGATCAGCATTGTATCTATTAGTAAGAAAATAATGAGTGTGGGAAGGAAGCTAGTTTCCTACAGGTGTGTTAACTTAGGCCTTTAGGATGGGAAGAGAATAGCTTTTAGATGGGAGAGGTATCTTTGAGGATGTGGAGAAGGGGAAAAAGATGCAGGAAAAACTCATCCAGTTTAGGATTTTTCTAATAAATTTTTCCAGAGGTAAAATAGACAGGGTTACAGTTAAAGAACTACATTTAAAAGTGGTTTTGCAAAGCTTTTCATGGGAATATAGGGATGGACTGCTATATTTGTACTTGCTGTTCTAAAATGCCATAGCAAGCTTTTAGTTTTGGAAATTCTCATCTTGAGAATCTGTTCTTAGTTTAAAGTTAAATAAATGGAAAATAATCATGTGCATGCACTTAAGTGTCGGGTGTGTATGATGAGCAGTGTGTAAAAGTGCCTACTATAACAAAAGTTTTAAAATAAATAAATACTTTCATGACTTTGTTTTCATGAGAATGCCTGTTACCTCAGAACAATACCTTTTCATTTCTGTTCATTTTGGACAAAAATCCTGCTGATTCTTTGCAGTTCACTTCTGAAGTGGAAGCTCTCAGTAGCCAAACTGTAATCCAGATACCTGCTATGTGAGATCAGAATTTTTAACAAGGTTTTTCATGTAGTTTAGGAAACTTGATATGTGATTAAATCCTTTAAAATTTGGCCTTGCATAAAATTTCATGTCAAATTGTATTCTAATGTTTCTGTAGAGTCTACTGTAAACTATTTAGTAAATATACATAGAAGGTAATCACATTTTAAAGCACTGTTAATTGCTTAACACATTTGGTTGCTTGGTTGTAAATATAATCATTATCCTAAATTCCAAAGCTAGTTCACAGGGAAGAACAGATCAAAGTAGAATTAAGACTATCTATATTTAAAGCATCTTTCTGCTGACAGAACTGTGTTGCAAATGGTGAGTTTAAGATTAGCCCTAGTTGTTTATTGCAAGTTCTTTGTCTGTTTTGGCTGGTCAAGGAACCTTTGGCTCCTTAGCAAAACTGACTTCAGAAATGAAGTATTTTGATTTAGAATGGAATGAAAAATATTTAATTAAAATACAGATACCAAGAAAAGAATTCAAGAGAGCTAATAGCAACTGGTGTTCGAAGAGTTCTGTAAAGCAAAAACAAATAAACGAAAACCTTAAAAATGGTTTTTTAGCATATCTGTGAGATTTAGATGTGTAAGTTTTGTCTAAGACCTTGAAAATATTTTTGGCACTTTCTAATTCACTGACATTTGAGCCTCTGTGGTAGAACAAAACTTCTGGTGTTAAAAAAAAAAAAAAAAAATCAAAAACATTATTAGAATGAAAAAGCTTTTTGTTCTTCCACTGCTTTTTGTCAGTGTAGCTAAGTTCTCTCTGCACCTCTGAATGCTTTTCCTTGTTAAAATTAGCACAGAATCACAATTTAACTTGATCATTTCCTTTTTGAGTTTTACTATTGGTTTAAACAGATGAAAAAAGAAATCAAATGCAGCCATTTGCCATGTATTATTCCAGGCCCTATGTTTAGTAGGTAGTTAGCTGCTGGAGAGCTTTTCTGCTTATTAGTGTTTCATTGCAGAATGTCTGCTTCTGAAGTGCTTACGGTGCTTGCTGGGTTTGGTTCATGGAATTTATGGGTTTCAAGTGTCTCTGTCACAAAGTCTTATAGCCTTAATATATGAATTCTGTAACAGTAAGAACAGTTTAAAAAGATTATGCTAATTAAGAGACTATACAGACACTTCAGCAAGCTTCAGCTAGCCAGGTGAATGAGACTAAGATGAGACTAAGTCAGTCAAGCAGTGTTAGTGTGTGGTTGGTCAGGTCTTTGGGTTTGGGAATGTCTACCCTTATTTCCTTTTAAAACTGAAGGAGGGTATGCATGTAGGCTATGAATATTTGCAATATTCTATGGCTATGTTTATATATGTGGACAGTGTAAGAGTAGGCAGAAATTCTTGATTATCTTCTGAAAGTGTTATGTTTGCATGGTGTTACCTTGGACTAATTAGAGCTGCCTTTTCACTCATCTTCAGTTGATACCTTTGCTGCTTCTCATTCTAGAGTTTGCTTGTTCTGTGCTAGTTTGGGAAGCTTAACTTTATGATATCGTGTGGTGTAGATGTATTTGGTTTGGAAATGATATGGCTCTCTAAAGGGCAACACTTAGCGGATGGCAGGGTAAAGTCTGGAAATCTTTTGTTATATTGCTTTTAAACATGATACTGTAGTCTGGAGACAGAACTACTCTTCAGTGACTGAGATGAAAATAAGCATAGGAAACATTTTATTCTTCAAAAAATATATTGCAGCAAAACCTTTTTTTAACCTCTCCTGTAATTTACTTCATTTCAGAGATGTGCTAAGTGGTAACAAAGCTAAAATAAGGCATAGGACTGTTATAAATCATAGGGGTGGAAGAGGTTGTTATCGTTTACTGTGCAATTTGCTGATAGGGCTGATTAAGGTGCCATTCAAATGTTAAGCTTAATTTTCAATATCAGCAGTGTTACTGAAGACTTTTTGTCTATTTTGCAATCTTAATCAGTCTACCACATAATTCATACCTCAGTCTTTGGACACCAGATGTACATTGGAAAAAGGATAAAAATAATGTAGGGTTTCTGAGTACCACTCTAAAAAATGAAGTCTTAAAATGAGTTCCCATTTTTGATTCTTAATAAAGAAAATGTGCTCAAATTCATCCTGTGATTCTTTATATGGCAGTGAGTCAGTAGCTGTTGTCCAGTTTCCCTCTCATTTGGAGTGACTGGATGGATCAATTTGTGGCTAACATCTACAGCAAATTGTTGAGTACCTTCAGAAAGTTTTAGCTATGGATTCTTCTTTTTGGTTGATTTAGTAATTCTTAGCCTGTGGTTGATTTATGCTATCCAATTCTGCTGTGGCACAGAAACATTCTGATTCAATATAAACCAGAAAATGAGTTCTCTAAAAGAGAAAGAAACAGTTGTGTAAAGCCCATAAAGTCCAGATCTGCTGAGTTTACAAACTGAAGTATATGGTTTTCAGTCACAGTGAAATAACCCCTACTATTCGCGGCTGGTTTCTCTTGCTGGAAATGCTGGACTAGAATCATGTTTACTACAACTGTGAGCACCAGTGTGTGGTAGATGACTGGTCTGGAGGGATTCATCTACTTCACATACCAGCATATAACCACAAACCGTAGGCTCTTAGCTGTTCAGTACATCTCTTAAGGGTTTTGAGGCTTGGGGAGGAATCATCTGCCTCAGCAAAGAGAAATAGGAGGAGAGAAAACGTCTCTGCACAGGTCTGTTTCATCATGGAGTTTTGCTTAGGAAATATCCGTATCATGCAACATGTTAAATAGCGAGGTGGAAAAGTATATATCTGTACATCTCATAGGGTCTTTGCCAGGCTAACTTGGGGGAAGAGTTTTATTGTGACTCAGCTGTGGTAATCTGATCAAATATTAAGGGTGTGAGCAGGACACATCAGCTTGAAAACCTACTGTCACTAGAAGCATCAGGGCATCCTCTTTATACTTGTGGTAGATCTCTGATGCTTTGAAAGAAGGTAAAAACCCCCCTCCTCCCCTTCATTAATCAAAATTAATCTAAAATTCCTTCCTGGCCCGCTAATAATAATAATAATAGCGGAGCATGGAAGGTTGCTACCTTCCCTAATGTCTTGGGTAGTTGTTTTGGTTGGCTTTAACTTTTGATTTGCCTCTCTGGTGTGCTGGCTGCCGATGGCCGCGGTGCTGCGTGTGCCTGCGAACCCTGCTCTGTTCCTGTCCTTAAACCTGCCAGTCTGCCTGGGGCAGGGAGCTGCACTTACCTTCTCCGTGCCGCCTGGGACAGGCGGAGAGGGCCCTGCAGCATGAGATGCCTTTCAGAGGACGTACTCAAACTTCTTAAAGATGTTCCTTAGTCTTGCTGGTGATAGGCGGAGTAGTTTGGCCTGGGCAGAAGAGGTGAAAAAAGGTGGGACTTTACCCATTAAAACTTCTTGGAAGGCGATCTGTAGTTCACAGATACAGTGGGGCTTAGATCTAAGGTAGTATTCTTAAATTTGCACCCATTTCCTTACTTTGTTAATTCTATTCGATAAGTGGTATGTGCCCCTTTGTGCATATTAATCTGCAAAAAAGGCTCTCAGGTAAGCATCAGAGAGTATTTCCATATTTAGAGGCTTAAAAATAATCGCTTGCAGACAGAGTTGTATCTCAAGGTCAGCTGTGAGACAAAACGAGTAGTAAAAATGAAGCACTGACAGGTGGCACAGAACTGTGAAGTCTGCCTTCATAAAAACGCATTATTATCTGCCTTGGCTGAATGAAACTGCTGTCACTCAATTGCACGAGTATTGTACCTTGCTGTTCCTGGTCTAAACTTTTTAGCATATCACTTTGGTTGCACATTTGCTCTCAGCGTGGGCTGCAGGAAGAGTGAATACAGGCTGCTTTTTTGCTTTTTAACATCAGAATGTGGAGGCCTAGTAGCATACATAATTTCGTAAAATGAAATGTAGATGGAATAAAAATTTCAACCGATCAGCCTTTTTGTGTTTCTATATAAAACTGCAATGTTGAACTCGGTATAGTGCCTTGCAATTTTTTTTTCCCTTTATCAAATGCTCACAATGTACGCTGTTACTTACCCAGGGCCAAGACTGAATAATCTTGGTGTTTCTGTCAGAATATCTGTTTTTGGTTTTTGACTTCCAACTCCTACTTATACATGAAATGCCATGCAATCATGATTATCAGGTTGTGTCAACATGGTCACTGATATATGTCAAGATATGTAAATGACTCTGTCAGACAAATCCATGAAAGTAACACCTGAGTAGAATGGCTACAAAAAACAAATATTTAATGTTGCCATCTGCTATCCACAGCATGCTAAGGCTGCTAGTTCTTGCAGCTCTATAAATGAGCACTAGAATTAGCATTTGACCAGAATCTGACAATGTAAAACATTAGTCTGCATGAATACTAGTCATTACCACATTTTTGGCTAGCATTTTTTTTTTCTTTTTAAGGAAAAAGAAAAAAATATGCAGATAATTCTTTAAATGGATGATTAGGAGAATTAAAAGGTGGAGAGATGAGCTTACAGTTCATTAAAACAGTAAAATACTTGGCCTTCTCAAGTTACATTTATTGGATACTAAAATCTCAGTTTAATTTTAAATTTTCAAAGAACTAGAAGCACAGTGAGGAGCATCATACATAGTGTATATATAACCAGGAGCTGATAGCTGTTGTCTCCTGAGTAATAAATTTGTGACTGTTTTGGAAGCTGTTGCTGGCTGTTAATACGAGTTCTAGGACTGGAGGAGGAGCGTGTTTCTGCATCTTCTCAACTGAAGGGATGAAAGGTAGGGGATTCACTGAATTGCCTAGCTGGTTAGAACTGTACTGCCTCTGGTTGAATCATGGGCTCTTTGAGATAATAGCACAACAGACCATAATATGACCATTTCCAGCTGTGCATTTTATAAGTTAATCTTGTGTACTGCCAGATACTTAATCACATGGGTTAGGAAGAAAGTGGTGGGTTTTTTTGTTTTTGTTTTTTTGTTTTTGTTTTTGTTTTTTTTTTAAATGAAGGTGCTTGAAGACTAAGAAACACTTAAGAATATGAGCATTGTTGAGCTTCAGTGTATTGAAGCTCAGCAAGTCTTAGGCAGTATTCCTTACTAAAAACCTGCTGTTATGAACTCAAATTATATCAAGTACATCTTGTTTCTAAAATGTCATTTTTTATTTAATTAGATAAATAATGTATTATGTCTGGGTATTTTTCAGTTAACCTCTTGTAGCTTATCAGAGGATAAGTACGCAAAGCACCAGTGTCTTATTCAAGGCTGTCACTGATACTCTGACAATCAATTCCTATTTTATAGATACTCCAATTTTTCTCCCTAGTTTTGTTGCTGTGCTAGCTTAATTTTTAAATTGTATGCCCTAATGTAACATTTGCCTGGTAGATACTTTGTCTTCTGAAGTTAGGAAGTCTGTGTTTTTGTTTACCTCAGAATACTAAAGGATATTTTTTATCCTGGAGGTGACATACAGTACATAAAAGAATTGCCATTCCCATAAAATGTGATTATTATTTTTTTTTCCAGTAAGAAGACAGTGATTTCCTTAGCCATTGAGGTCAGCTTTTTCTGAAATAACGGACTTGCTTAGTAAAAAGTGTATAAGAATTGTTATCTTCCTTATTTGGTAACTTTAATTTTCATATACTCAGTATGCTGACTAATGGCTAATTCCAATATTAAAAAAAATCAAATGCCTCATTTTCTATTTCTAGATGTAACAGAATCTCTTTAATCTTCTCCTAAGACGTAGATAAACATGATACATCTTCTGGTGAACTGAAGCCTAGTCTTCCTCCAGATCAAACTTGTGGACTTTTCTATGGCTTTATGGCAAGTTCCTGCAGTGGTATTTCTGTAGTATTTTGTTTTGTTGACTCAGAAAAATTGAAGCAAATCACTGATTATTATGGTACCAAACTTCAAAGCTTTTGTTTTTCTATCATGTGCCATAATCTAATAATGTTTTGAGCTAAATATGTTCTGAGCTTTCTGCAGAGTTCCTCTTGTTTTTACGTTATTTGCACAAATAGCTTTGCTAAATAATTAATTAAAAATTGTGTATACTAATTCTTCAAGAAAACATTGAATTGAATATTAATTGTATTGTTTCACTTTGACACATGACTTAAATCACATGTGCGAGCTTTGTGAGTATAAGCAGGCTTCCTTTGTCTGCAGCAGCTTGCTCAGTTTGCCTGAATTGATGTATCTTTTGGAGACTGAAAGGATATTTGCCTAGTGGGTTTCAAATAAAATTAGTTTTCCACAGCTGTTGGCTGGCTGATGCCAAGAGTCCATAGATTACACTGTTTCTTTCTTTCATAAAAAAGGATCCACGAGTGTTTATAAGCTTGTGAATTCTCCTTCCCCCTTGCCCCTTCCCCCCCCTCAAAAAAAACACTTGATAATGGCCATATCTGAGAATAAAAGAAAAATTTGTTAAATGAACTATATTTGAGAAAAATATGATGCCCTCTGAGTTAAAAATCCATGTAAAGTTGAAATGTGATGTAGAGTTTGCAGGACCTGTTCCCATCAGCTGCCCATATTAAACCATGTGGCAGTTTTAGATTTGTATTTAAGACAAAAAATTGTTCTGTCAAAGCAGTATTGGCATTTATTGTGCAAATATCCAATAAGCAGAAGCTAAACTTCTGAGGCTTAAAATTAGTTTGGTTGGCTTCTGGTGTGCATTTTGTAAGTAGACACTCAATTTTAATTTAATTTCAGCATGCTGCAGGAACAGGCTGTGAAGGAATTGCTCCTTCCTGGAGACGCCATTATAGCATGCATGTGTAGGTGGCTGATGCTTGTGGTTTAAGTAGACCCTCTACAAACCTCACAAGCCTTTATGGTCCTCTCTTCCTTATGCTATGTGTATGCAAATTAGGACAGAAAATTAAAATGCATGTACACACGCACGGGTGCACACACATTGCCTGTCCTCTATTTAGATGCCTTTGCATTTACAAAGAATTTTTGGCAATGAAAATCTTTATAGTGTTTGGAGCTATTTTAATTTTATTGCTTCATCCAGGTATATAAACCTGTCTTATTATAAACTAGATTGTCAGGAGCAAAGGTGATCCTAAATTAATGAATTGCAAAAGGAGTCTCTAGTTCTTTTGTTTAATACCTGCCTCGTTCTCTCTTTGTATGGATTATTTTAATACTCTTCATTTAGCAAGTGGGGAAAGCAGCATTACTTAATACAATTCACCCACACTAATGAGGTTGGCAACCAAAGAATTTGCATGCTATAATGAGGTGTTTGTGTACAGTATGTTTTAAAAGAAGAATATATAATGAATTATAGTGGAAAAAGGTATGGTGGGAGCAGATAATGTAGTGAGTGTGCAGTCGATAAAGACTGCAGTATGTTTTCCCTCTGAGGCAGTACAGTTTCTTCTTTGGAACTTTCAAATTTGCTTTTTTATAATCTCATTCAGAGAGGGTAAAAGAGTTCTCATTTCATTGTTACTTGCCATGTGATTGAATAGTAATCTGTGTTGTATTAAACATTCTTACAACAGATTAAACTCTTGTGCAAGTCCAAGAAGCAGGTTAAATACCTATTGACTTAATTATATTAAATATCAAAAAAACCCCAACCTAGGTTAAAGTTTGAATTTGCTGGAAGAAAAAAGTCTCGCAGAGCACAGAGTTAATCTTAAGGTATTATAAACAGAGGGAGCAAGCGAACTCCAAAGGAACATTGCTGTAATGGGGATAGCTCATTCCAGGTTTAAGCTGGATGTGGTAATGACCTGGAGTGCGTCCCAGCCACTGTTCATTTTAAATCTGAACAATTATATTATGACAATATGATGAAACAAAGAGGCACATCAGCATGATATTATTGTTCTGGAGAATCTCAGTAGAGCTGATTAGAGAGTAAATGGGTATAAGACAAAAAGATTTAAGCTTTCGTTGCATGCATTTTGCAGAGATGGGCTCTGAAACGGGCTTTGGAGGGTGAATGCTGTTCAGGCCAGGTCGTGTCAGGCAGCCTGAGAGGTTCTTGCGTACCCTGGGAGGATGTTGTTGGGCGTGAGCTTGAGTAAGAGAAGAGAGGTAGTTTCAGTGTCTGTCGATATTTTTAGACCTGCTGGTAACCTTTTTCTTGTGTTTTACTGATTTGAAAAAAAAAAAAAAAAAAAAAGGAGTGAAAAGAAATGTAGGTGGCACTGGTCATTCTGAATGTGTTTACCATGGCATTAAACCTATGGAGTTTTTTCTCTCTGGCCCTAAGCTTAACCTCCTTAGTGCCGGCAAGCCAAAAAGAAATGGCAGACCTTGAAGGAGGGGATAAGGGTTAGAAACACTGGTAATCTTTGCAACAGTGGAAGTTTTTGCACCAATTTTGATGGGAGAGGAAACAAAAATGTTGATGCCTCATAATGTCAACGATACATCGTTATGATAATCTGACTCACGGAGAATCTCCAGAATTTGGGACAGTCTCACTTATTCAGGGAAAACTTGTATTTAAATTTCAAGGCATATTGCATGTTACAGGGATGTCTTTTGATCTATGTTCAAGAGCATCTGAAACTTTGAATGCAAATGTTACTCTTTGCTGTTATTAAATTAATAAGAAAGAATGAACATAAACAATTAGCATCTTTGTGTCACCAGTCTGAAATTAGCCATCCAGAGGAACTGCTTTGCATAAACAATGTGACTCAAAACTTCTTCCCATTTTCAGTAGAGCTGTCAGTTAAATCAAGTGAAAGAGCCCGATGTTGAACATACTGGTATATGGCTCTTTGCTCTCTCTGACAATAATGTAATGAAATATAAGCAGGTGCAAATACAGTTAGGACTTTAGCGAAGGAAAATAAAATTCTTTCTTCCCTACTTGCAGAAAAGTAAAAATGTACTCTTTACACTTCACCTTGATACATATCAAAATACTATTTGTTTTTCAAGATGTCTTAGGAATTCTTGGTATGGTCTGTAATCTGATCACGCAAACATTTCTCATCTTCTAGTTTTGTTATGGACCTGATCTTCCTGGATGCATAAGAAATTTGTCCATTAATTTTCCTTCTTGGGGATGCGGTCCATCTTTCAAACTTCCTTGTGATCACGCTCACCTAGTCTGAGTTCAATTTACAAGGATAAAGAATTGAAACTATTTGCTTCCTCCCTAGAGACCTCCCCACACAGTGAAGTTGATTTGTTTAATCGAAATCAGGCCTTGTGAATTTAAGCAAATACTGTGATTTCAGAAGTGGATGCTATATTGTCCAGAAGAGAAACATCGGTGAAACACTAGCCTGCATTCACAGCCTGTCTCTGGGCCAGAAGACAGAGTGCCAGTTCAGGAAGGGAGGAGCGGGGGAAATGAGCAGTCATAAGGTCAAGTTTGTCTATCTTAAGTAAGTCTAATTAAGTTCAGGTTATGGATGTTCTTCTGTAAGCCAATTTCTTTAAGGTAAATAAAGGCAAGGTTCTTGAAAAAGTTGTACCGGCTGCAAACAAAATCACTTCTCTTGCCTTTTAAAGGGTCTGTCTCCATGCAAACATTGACTGCCTGGAGAACAGCACTTCCTCCTGTGCGTCTCAGATAAGATAGAGGCAGCACAGAGTAATGTTGGTCCTCTGAGGGAAATCTCTCACCACTCAGCATATCGTCCCCTACAACTGTTAGTCCTGGAACTCTGGAAGACATTAACTGTGCGTTTTCTCCATTGTTAAGTGGCTGAGTAGGATTAATATAATATTTGTATTGTGGAAAGGAAAGGCATTACTGAAACTCTGGAAATAACTATTCCAGTACAATACTCAGTGGTCCCAGGCAATAATCTTGTCATATTGTAGTAAAGGTATAATAATACATAATAAGGAAAGATACTATAGCACCAAGATGAAGACATAGCACTACCTAACTGGTTCAGTTGCTTTCTGTATCTGTCGTTACAGTAATCAAGTTTTGTTTGCATGTGCAAATTACTTGAGGAATACAAAGGTATTTTACAATAACGTATTATTTGACTGCTTAATAAAATGCACCATTTCAAGTCCAGCAGTGGCTTGAGTTCTCCTAGGAAGCAATAAATCTATCAGCTCCTCGAAGCATATAAAGTTGTATTTGCAACAGAATACACAAAACTGCATTTTTTTTTTCTTTTTAATTAAAAAAAGTATTCCTGATGTTTTCATTTGTGGTGGGTTTGACAATATGTGTGTTTATTGCAGGAACAACTACAGAAATATGTAACAAATTCAGACAGGTGTTGTTCTTAGCAGCTCTTTGAGTGAGATGGGCAGAACTGTGTGACACATCAGCAACATGCTATTGGAGAGGCTTCAGCGTTTCCAGTTTGATATGCTGCGTACTCTTGGGTTTGGGGACTGTGTGTGAATTGTACCTCAGTGGCCACCAGCAGCGCAGCCGTCATGTCTATTAGGGATACTTGAATATTAATGATAACTTGTAAAGTAGAAACCGTTTAAGGTGAAGTTACGCATCAGGATCAACAGTATCCCTGAGCTCTTACCTTATTTATATGCTGTTACTGCACCTTCTTCCCCCTCTTCCCCTCCCTGAAAGTAATGCAGACCCCCCATGTCCGAGAGTGGCTTTACATTTGTCACCCATGTGAGTCATACTGGTGGATCTCGTATGCTACTGGCTTTTGCAGAAACATTTGGTGGTTTTGTGGTGTGGAGCACGTTGTTTTATAGTGCCTGGGCAGTGTCCAACAGATTTGTGTAAACTCTCACCAGAGAGCAGTTCGGCCAAGTTACCCTCGGGAATGAATCCTGGTGCCTCGTGTCGGTGCTGTTACTGTGATAGACATTGAGAACAGATCCCGGAGCTCTGCAGCTGAAGTGTTAATATTGCTGCTTTCTCGTGCATCGCTAATATTGCTGCAGAGGCATTCTTGCTCCTTAAACCTGAAAAATGGAAGGAAGGTGAGGACTAACTACTTGGATAAGATTAGAGGAAATGTTTTCAAGAGAAGCACTCAAAATGTGATTCACCTCCAGCTTGTTTGCCTCTCATAGTTTTGAGTGCTCTTCATTAACTGAATGTTGTGTGCTGTTTTTCCTGTGTAGACCTCTAGGGAAAATTTAACTTAACTAAGAGAAACACGTTAGTACAAAAATAATTTTATCCTCCCCCCCCCTTTCCCCGCTCCCCTGTATCACATGCCATCTGCCAATTGCACAGGGGGCATTGAGTGTTTCCAAAATCTAATTGTTGATTTTTGTTGTTTTTTTTAGCAAAGTGCTTTTTGAGCTGTTCTCAAAAGTTGAGCCACTGTGTTCTATCCATAGTAACTTTAATTTTTTACTTTAATTTTTAATTAACTGATACAGCTTATTCTTGCTTTTTACTCCACCTCTTGTACGTCAACACTTGTAAGTTTTGACAGTGTTTTGGCAGGATTTCATATTCACATTAGTTCTCTGTGGTCAGTATTCTTTTAGCTGTATTAAGTTACCTACAATATTCCCAACTTTCACAATGTCATTAGACACGTCTCTTGCTCTCTTTTGCTTGCTTGGTCTCTGTAGCTCAGGTGATGTGCAACATAAGAATTAGTTTGGAAAATATGAACCAAACTCCTATGTTTACCAAGAAATCAATGTCCTGGAAATAGAAAATGTATGGCCTTTTTAAGGGTTGGCCTCATATTTACTACTGAAGACATTTATCGTTTTCTTGCTGGGCGCTATAGTTTTGTGGTTCAATGATGAGATAAGCAACTAATGGTCTCTCTCTCTTTTTTTTTTTTTCCCCCATTAGAAGTGGCATTCCAGAGAAGGTGAGCTAAGGAAAATTGCTGTTAACATACTACAAAACTTCGTAGGGTTTATATCTCAGAATGCTTACTGTTGGTTATCTGTTGGATTATTCTGAAGAAATAATAATTCTAAGTTTAAAGAAGAAAACATAATCAAAGCTCTATGTAATACTGGCACTGGTATTGTGTGCCACTTGATTATGAGAGCAAGGAGAGAGTAATGTTTGCCTTATTTATAGAAGCTGTGCCTTCAGTTAGAGAAGGGAAAACTGAAAGTGATCTAGCTCTCCCCACAATAAGAAGACAGTCTGAGTAAAATGGAAAAGAACTAGTCTTAGAACTACCCTTCTAAGTTATCTCCAGCTGCTGCTGATGTGTGTAAGCCTCCTAAGAGAAGCTGAGAAGGAAGGAGTTTGTCACATGTAAGAGGAAAAAACTTCCAAAATGGCCCTGCAGGTCTTCAAAATTTCAGCCCTGGATCTCAATTTCCAGGGCTGAGGCATGATGTTCCCAGGAAACTCAGAAAACTTCTCATTGTTAGATGCCCTTTGCAATGTGCACTAATTATAGCATCCAAATTTCCCACTTGCCCGGCATTGTACTAGCCTGCCCCAACCCTGTGCAGCCAGTTTGAGCAAGGTGTCGGGTCGAGCGAGTACGTGTGTAGTTCCCAAAGGCATCTGCTGTTGGAAGCTATTGCCATCTTGGCTGATGCAGACGGCGTTATGATAACCACCTTGAAGATTTATGGAGCTGAAGGAGGATTTAATAGGAAAGAAGCCATTGTTTCTGTTCTTTATTGTGCTAAACTTGGGGGTTCAAACTGAGGTAGGCAGATCCTATCTCTGGCCTGGAGGGAACCAAGCAGTGAAGCAGGAAGGAAGGGAAATCTTTTATTTGGTCATGAAGATGTCAAACAGTCCCAGGAATACTGTGGAACTGAAACTGAAAGTAAAATTTGTTTGAGGGTGGAAAAAAAAGTAAAACAACTGCTCTGTTCCCCCCCCTGCCCTGAGAGTATGAGTGCTGCCTGACTTTCTCTTTAAACCCAGCTAAGAGTTTAGCACCTGAAGCGTTGAAGACTGTGCTTCTTTTGGAAGTTCTCAGTAGCTTGAAGTAGAAAGCGTTGTGGGACCCGGATTGGGGTCAGGATTGACAAGAAGAGGGTACGTGTGTACATGTTCCCCCAGGGGTGGGGGAGATAGTGGGATCCCACGTTTGCTGTAGTCTCTTCAAGGGGTGAACTGTGAAACACAGAGAGCTATTAAAGTGCCTCCTTGTTTCCCTAGTGATCGGCTGAAAAACCAATTTTTATCTCTGTAAACTTGCTTGGCTTCAGAGCCTGAATTGTAATCTTTTCTCTTTGATATGTGGGAGCTTTATTATTATTGTTTTACATTAATGGATTGTATTCTCTTTAAAATGTAGATGTGTTTGACTTTTGCTACCATGTGGGTTAGCTTCTTGTACGCTTACTGGCTAGAAGCTGTTTGAGCAGTCCAAGTGGCAGAAGAGGAAAGTCCTTTCTCCTCCCTTCAGTTAAGCTTCTCTCTGGTTCCTGGAGCAGTGCAGATGGGAAAGAAATATTTTTGCTATTATAGTTTTTAACATTCAACAGCTGCCTCTTTAATTGTTATTATTTATTTATTTATTAGCTGTGCATTCTGGTGTGGCTCACAAGTAAGAGAGAGATTTCGGGGAACTCGTCCTATTCCCTCGGAGAGATTTGTCCCCATCGGCGAAACGTTGCACGTTGTCACGGTATTGGCAGCCTGTCCTCCCGGAGGCGCAGGGCTGGGACAGAAGGGTAATTGTTCATGGGGAGCGAGGCAGCGTGGCAAAGCTTGCTGGAGCCTGTGCAGCACCTGCCTTTACTGCGCCTCGGTCTGCTCCAGGCTCTTAGCTACTGTTGTAATACAGGGACCAAATTCACCCTTTGCTGGGCAGGAGGGAGAAAGGAATGGAGTAATTATTGCACTTGTAAATTCAGCTACAAAATTCCACCGGTAACTTCTATAGTTGAATCTGTAGGCACCTAACAGGCAACGTGAGTTCCCTAATGAACATATTTTAAGGGTAGCTTAAAAATCACCATCAAGCAAATATTCCCATCAAGTTTATAAATGTCATCTAGGAATCCCTTTTCCTGTTACCTAGTATATCAACATGTTGAAGAAATAACATTATAGAGGACAGTGTGTACCTATTATGGTATGTGATCTTCCCTACCTGGAAGAGGCTGCCCTTGCAAAAAAGATAATTCCAATTGCTGTGTTTTACAAGCAGCACAACATTTTGAAAGAACTAATGGGACTGGCAGTCATCAAACTGGCATGTGAGGGTGAAGAAGTGTTACAGTTATTATTCAACTTGCTTTCCTATGGATAATGTGCAGAGATGGTTTCTATCCAGATTTGAAAAGTCTCAAAGTTGTGGAGGTTTTTTTTTTTTTTTTTTTTGTGTCACTGCAAAATATTAAACCTGTTTTTCCTTTTTAGAGAATCTTGCTAAAAGCTGTCTTCACTCTGGTTTGCAGCTTCATTCAATCACATTCTGTTTTTGCTCTTTTAAAGGTTTGGTTTCAGTGCAGTCTAACGTTCAGCATCTGTAAGAACTCTCTGTGGATCGCTGAACAATAGGGGGGGAACAAAACCATTGCCAGCTCCGCGCGAATCGAAGCCTGTACTTTAAAAATCTTCTGGGCCTTAATGCATCCATCTAGCTTTTAGGTCCTGATTGATCAGTGCTGGGAATAGCATCAAATTCCAAGTGGTTGTGATGTGCCAGGTCATGATTAAACTGTCTTGCTTGGGAAGGAGGAAGGAAAAGGAGTTGAATAAATCCATATTCTGCAATTTCTTAAAAAGGCAGGAATCCTGTAACTCTACAGGTGTGGAATAATTTTGGCCACTTATTACTTAATGCCTCAGAGCTTTCCTACACTGAAGTCACTGGGGAATGACCTTACAGGATCAAGCTGTTATTAGAGAAGTTGGTATGGTGCTGTCTATGATTTCTGTGTTTGAAAACCAAAATGTTCAAAGCTGGTTTAGCAAAATTAACCAATTTGACTTTCAATTCCTAAATTTGTAATTTTTTTTCTCCCAAACAATTATGAGGGAGTTACGCATATAGATCTCAAAGTCAACGGAGAATTAGAAAATGCATTTTTGAATACATTTGGCAACCCTTGTTCCCAGACAGTAACAGGAAGTTACTGTCTTCTTTTGAAAAACATGGATAGTCAATTCTTTTGAAATCAACCTTTACTTAGGTGCTCTGAGCTTGAGTGTAGGAATCAAACTTTTGTCCAAGCTGTGCCCTTGCAAATTGTGCAGTAGTATTGTGAATAAAAGTTTTTGTGTATAACTTAAAGCGGTAGCATTCTGTATATATATGTGTATAACTTAAAGGATAGCATTCTGTTTACTTTGCTTAGCTGAGGAATCCCTTAGCCATCCTAGAAAAAAGGCCTGACTTAAATGAATCCCTTTCAAGTATTATAATCTTTGAGTACCTTATCTCACAAATGTCTCTTTAACATTTGCACACAATTAAAATCTTTTGTTTATTCTAAATTAGTGAAGTCTAAAGTTACTAGATGTGTTAAATTCAGTGCTATGTAGTCAAGCTTTAGCTCAACATAAAATAATGCATGTGTTTGAATCTCTCCAAATGTGTAAATTCCTAAAGATGAAACTATAGATCGTAATCTGAATGCACTGCAAAGAATTGGTATGGAGGTGTGTTTTAAATGACTGAATTCACCAACAAAGATAGAATAAGTTTGTAGGTTTCTAAATTATAAAGACTGTCACTTTTATTAAGTAATAGAAAATAGAAAAAGCTGTTCTAAAGAAATTGAAGAAAATCTGTTTTCTTTTATATTAACAGGTTTATTTCTCAAGTTGATTTTAAAATCTGTGGTCTTTCCTTTTCAAACATATCCCAAACTGTTATTTGAAAGGTGCTAGTGAATTGATAAAACCACATAGTAGATATTCTGTTGTTACAACATTTGCTCCTTAATTTCTTTGAGATGAGTATTTAGCATAACTTACTACTTTCTTATCATAGGTCATATTATAATTAATTCTCCATATTTCCTTCCCTCTCAAGTTTACTTAACTTTCCAGTCTAAAGATTCATGAAAATAAATCTCTCCTGAGGTTTTAAAAAAACCTGTGTTACCTTTACGGTGATCTTTTAAGTTTAATGGTAGAGCTTGAGAAAGGGACTTGGCTGGACATTCCCTGAAATTTAAATCATTCTCCTCCCTTCTTTAAAACAGAGTAGTATGATGCTGTATATAAACAACCAGTAAAACACATCTTTTTACTCTCAGAATTTGAAACTGGTCTTTGAGGAGGAGCTATTAAAAAAAATTGCATGTTTTTCAAAAAAACGTTTTTCAAGAGGAAAAAATGTGCTGCAAAATCTGAATTGTTAGTGAGATTTACATTTTTTTTTAATTCTTATCTATGATTGAAATGAAGACTGAATGCATGTTTAAATTATTATGCATAACCTTGGTATAATTAATAAATAGGCCTGTGTAGCACTGTGAGACTAAATTTTTCTTCTTGGAAGAAATTTGCCTGAAAGATTCAATGCACTGTATTAGTGATCACTCTTATGCCTAATATGAGACATTTCTTAAATTATTAACTTTGGCCAATAGAAATATGGACCTGCTTATTAATGTTAGAATCTAGAGCATTTATTGTAGTTCAGTTCAATATAAGCAATATATGAAATATGCCAGTTAATAAACAGTTAATGGACAAGTGTTAGCTTAGAGGAGGCCCCACTGCGTTGTTCTGTTTGGCAGGGTTACTCCTTTTCCAAATCATCTATCTGTAAACAACACTGAAATATGAAAGAACTGATTTATTTTAACATGCTGAAATGCTGTTTCTGACCTATATTACTCTGGAACATCTGTTGCCCTACATTTTTTAGGTTTTGTAGTAGTCTAAATCTTACAATATTTAGTCAGGTTTTGTATTGACTATATGTTGTCTGGAATCCCTTTGATGTGCGTTTTGCTGAATGAGGACTTGGGAGTTGGACTCTTAAAAGTGAGTCTTTCTTTCATTGCCCCAAGATTTCAGTCCATTCCCCCGAGCGCCTTGTGAGTTGAGAGTTTTAGCATGGTCTCAGAGTTTTGGCTCCTCCTCTCAGTCACTCAGCTGCATGGCTCTGGCTGTGTGCGTTCTTCTGCTGGTTTTTGAGCAGTGACCACCTGTGTAATGTTTCTACTTTTTCGTTATGTTTTCAGGCATCTCCTGGTTAAATCAGTTTTATTTTTTGAAAAACATACTGGATGATACTTCCTGAGGCCTCCAAAACGTGAAAAGGGATTCCCCTCAAAATCAGATTAAAATAAATAAATATATGTATGTATGTATATATATGTATATAATCCTTTTTATTCTTTTTAACCTGTACTCATTATTTCCCAGTTTTGGTAAGTGTGCACCTTACAGGGTTGGCCATGCAACGTATAGCTCCTTAAATAACAATTAGATGATTGCTTGCTATTTAATCATTGCACTTTGGCCAAATTCCTGACCCAGTTAGAATGATTTGGGTTCTGAGGAGTGTTTTCTTCCTCCAGTTAACACATGGATGATTTTTTTTTTTATTCTGATAAGTTTCATAATCAAGATAAAACACCTAATATGAAAAGGATCACAGCCCTTTTTGCATGCTGTTTTGTTTCCCTTCCACCTGCTTTTTTTGCAGCCTCTTTTGCGCTTCACTGGCCTAACTCTCCCCTTGGTTTCCTACTGTCTCTGCTCTCTCATCCTCCCCTGTACGTAAGCCTGGCTTTTGCCCTCCAAATCTCCTTCCCATGCACTTATTTCCCATTGCTATTTCCTGCCTGTGTTATGTATTATATTAAGGCTTGGCCCTTTGGGCTTAGAGGAGTTTGACTCGGTTCCAGCGAAGCCCTGGGAAGCGACGGTCTTGCCGGCTGCTGACAGCTCGTTCCTGAGTGAAGCAGCTGCAGGTAAATTTGGTTCTCTTCAGAGGACCACAACTCCAGTTTCCCACTGGGAGTTAGACGAGTGCTTTTTTCTCAAATGTAGACATCTGAAGTTTGGTATGTGGTAACCCCACTGGAGAATCCCTTCAGGGATGTGGGGAGTTTACCCTGGAGCAACGATCAATAGCAATTTTGTTTTTGAGAAACAGTGCTTGCAGTCTTTAATTATTACTATATATACTTTTTTTTTTAAGCACCAGTCCTTGTAATAAATAAAGAACTGAATGGCTGAATAGGTACACTTAATTCTCTTCCAACGTTTCTGTATACTTTCATTCCTCTGTGTGATGGGAAATGTGAGGGAATATTTGTGCTGTCTTAATGTTTCTCTAATTGGGTTCTTGCATACAATACAAACATTTTCAGCTGCCAGCGCTGTGGGCTCAGCCTCTGTTTGTTTGTTTGTATTCAGAAAATCGTAACCGCTAATTAGCGATCCTGTCACACTGACAACAGAGCCATTTGATTTCCTTCCTCCTCCTGCTTTGGGAAGGGGGGGAGGCCCGAGGAGGTCTCGGAGGTCTGGACATCGCTGACGGTCGCCGCGGCCGAGGTGCCTCACAGCCGCCGCGTAGCTTGCGCGTTGTCCCGCGGCGTTTGGGTAGCTTGACCCGCTCTTCAGTCAGCTGACCCGCGTCTTTCTGCTCCAGCTCGTGCCTGTCTGATGCTAATTAGAGAGCTGTTTTCAGCTGCATTCCCCTGAAAGCAGGATCTTGTCCAAAGACCACATTGGTGGTCCCAAACAGACTGGTACACCTCATTTTCCCAGTTGCCCTCTGTGCCTGCACTTTGAGCCTCCACCATACGAGATGCATTATGTATGTATTAAGCGATGAGGTTAAGATACCAAGTGCTCAAATACTGTAGTGATGGAGCACTCTCTGACTTACTAGGTAACACCCTAATAAAGGGGTAAATTAGGTGTCCTGTATGTTTTCTGTCAAATTCTGTGTTAATTCTTTTCAACATAGCTGCGGATTCAAAACGCCCCAATGAGAGATCTAGATAAAAGACTATTATACTGGAGATTCAGTGCAAGAGCTTTTGTCTGCTGGGCTGCCTTTGCATTCCTCCTACAAGCAGAAGAACTAAGAGGCATTTGGTTTCAGGGATTCACAGAATAACTTGAATACTTTGCAGCAGCTGGACGGACAGAGTCAAAAACAATGTAAGTTACCCTTGAATGATTGCTTTCTACTCTTTGTTCAACATGAACTTAGTGAAAAATATGAATCTGGCTGATAGGATTTTTTGGTTTCTGAATAATTACTACATTACAACAGTCCAGTAGACTGTGCTGTAAATAGTCAAATACTTTGTTAGGAAGTTGACTTGCCCGAGGCCATCTGAATAACATAAGTATATGCTTTACAAGTACATCCTAAAATAGATAAGATGGCCTGGAAATCATATGAACTAAAACTTTATAGTTTTCTGGTACTTTCATTGTGTCATGATTTCACGACAGTTTGAGGAAGGTAGGTGATGGAGTTGTTCAGAAACTGCAGACCCCTTAGTGTGTTTTTTTGTTGTTGTTTTGTTTTTTAATTCCTGGTCACTGTTAGGAATGCTATGACAAAGCTGGCTTACTTCTCCATTATAATTTGAGAACCATTTTTTAAATCCAAGCTACTTTTCAGTTGAGAAAGTCACAAAAAGTGCATACATAGTTTCAGTTATCTTGGAGATTGGGCTGTGTATTCATCAAATGAATAGTTCCCAAAGCATTTATGCCTCAAACCAGCTCAAACTGAAATTTATATGCATGTTTACCAGTGCCTAACGTTTACTTGGTCAAGGAAATACAGTGTGCAAAATCTTGAAAAAATATTACAAGTTGCACTTTCAGAAGTTTTTCCTAGTGAGACCTCAGTGCTTTTGCAAGTGAAATCTGTGAGCAAAGAGGCCTGTGAACAGTCCCTCTTTAATTGGGAGCTGTGGGCCTTATTATTTGGAAATGATCAGTTAGGGCTAAAAGATCCAGTCAGCTAAAAAAGAAAACTTGTTTTCTTGCTGAGTATTTTTAAAAATTGCAAGTAGTAACCTCGAATGGAGCAGGCTAAAGGATAATTATTACTGTACTGAAAGTTTGTTGGTCTGCTTGACTATTTAGAGAAATACTTAGAATAAATAGATTGCCAGTGGAAGGGAACAGAAAATCTCCTCGCCTTGAGTCATCTTGTTCGTTCATCAGTTGCAAGAACTGCTACACAGAAGAAAAAATATAGCAGCAAAAGGTTTTTTTTGTGTGTACGCATTTTCTTGTGATTTCCAATTTAGAAACACAGGATTGTACATGTGCATGCATTTTGTTTCAAGTTTCTTTGCTTGAATGATTAGTGCTGAGCTTTCTGTGATCCTATCACAGCCCCAAACTGCTCCTAAACAGGAAACTTTGTCCAATTGTTAAAAAAAAATAAAAAAGGGGGGGGGGAGAGAGTGCTTTGGCTGATGTATTTGGCATGTACCCTGTCTGTGACTATAGTTATAAGATATCTTATTATTAAGTGAACAACAGGAAAAACTGTAATATAGAAAAATGTCATGACACATGGGCTCTCATCAGGTGTTTTTAATCAGAGTGCTGCTTTCCTCTTACTAAACCAGCATGGAGCTTTTCACTCCTTCATCACTCTCTGGTTTACAGATATCTTCCTGAACGTTATTTTCCTTATGAAGAGCCTCATTTTTACTCTCTTAAAGAAAAAAGCAGAGCTAAACTACTCTCTGCTTAGAATTTCAAAAAGAAGACTGCTCTACCCTTGCCTCTATGAACTTGGTTTTATTTTCTAGTACCTGGACATAGGATTTCTTTTTAGTTTTGATTTCAAAGCTAGTACAGTGATGCTGTTTCGTATCATGCCTAGCTTTAGTCCACTTTTAAATTGTTCTCTTTATGCAGGAAACCTACTCAAATATTTTGTCTCTAACAGCAACCAAAACTGAGCAAAGAATGGTGTGAAAACCTCTGTTCTCACAAGCTAAGTGTAAAGTTAGGCTACCTAAAGGTAGGCTAACTGAAACTCAAGCATTGATAGCCTTTGTAGTTTTATTTAAATTACTGCAACTGTGGATGCTGTTCTTACCTGTATTGCAAATGTCGTTCTTGCTATATCGCGAACATTTTATAATCTTCCTAAACTACTGTATCAATATCCAACAAGAGTTAATTTCACCTACTCCACTTTCTTGCTTGTAGTATGAAAACTGTTTTTTTCCTCTAAATTAGAGAGTTCTCTTTCCCCCACTAGTTTTGTTTAAGAGCATTGTTTCATTATTCTTGCTGCATTCTGAATGTTTTATTTATTTATGTATTTCTCCAGTGGAGTGGGGTTGGAAAAGGTCATTAAATAATTGGGCATTTTCCATCCCCTTTTTCTCACAGTAAATCAGGTCTTAATGCTCAATTACTCTCTGCAGCTATTCAGGCTATTGCAGAATAGGTATAAACCACTACATTCTAATTTGGCAGTATTTTAGAGTTTTTCTATAGGCTTTTCTACCAACGCTTCTGGTATTGATATAAATGATTGCATGATGCAGGGCAAAGAGTCAAACTCAAGCTATAGGAGAGCCTAACACCTCTTCTTTAATATTCAGTTTCTAGATACTATTATGCTGTGTATTTTTGTTTAAAGACATTCTTTCAGGATATTTATTTAATAGTTTTGTTAAAATTTTGAATAAGCATTTTAAGTAAAGAAGGAGAATAGTTCTGTGATGATAATTATCAGTTCTGATTGTTCATCTTGTTCTTATCTGTATGGTGGCTAGTTCTCTTATCTCCCTTTTTAAGAAGAAGGAAATGGAATTGAATGTGGGGCTATACTTTAAAAAAAAAAAAAAAAAAAAAAAGATTGGGGTCCCCCAGAAATTTGTAATGTAGGATCATGATTTTTTGGAAAAATTCCTTAGATTCTACTTGAATATTAAAACAATTGAACATTAAAGCTCAGGTATAAAAATGGATTATAACTCCAAGATTTTTTCTTCAGGGGTAATTTGCTAAATCAAAGTCCTTTACCTGTGTATATAAGTACATTCAGGATATATTCTGTTAGACTATATATACATCTATAGAATATAACAGAATTGATATTAAATTTTGTCATGCAATTTACTGCCTGATTGCAATATATCATGAGTTTTCGGCAACTTTTCAAAGTTGGCATTCATTTTTACTGTTTTACTGATTAACAAGAGCAAACTTCATTTTATTTTCACTGTTACTCCCTTCTTTCCCTGGCGCGCTCCCCCCCCCCCCCCCCGATCATTTCTAAATATAAGAAACAACAGAAGTCTTTTTGGGATCTTTCTAAAAATCTTTTGATGGGTATTACGGATTTATCCTGAGCCTTTCATAAGGCTTTTGTTCTAACTGCCATATTTTAAATGGAAACGTCATTTTCTTTCAGTTCCATTTCTTACAAGAGTTTGTCAGCATTGAGCTTTTTGTCAAAAACTGAGAAGCAGTGAAAACTCGCCGTCTTTTTAGACGAAATCACCAAAGTTTAATCTATTAGGGTAAAAGCAAACCTTTGATTTACGCAGTGACATTATTATATATTTATTGTTCTGATCCATTAATTAGTTTAATCTTTCTCTGTTGCACTTAGCTCCATCTGAAGGTATCGGAAGATCTGATTCTCCTTTTGAGAGAATCCTTTTTGTTGGCTTTTTTGTTGAATTTTTATATCAGACTTGTCAGTGACATAAATGGTTACTCCCACTTGATAAGAATTTAATTGGGAAGACTCACTGTCTGTCTTACACCGGACGCAGTAGTGAACAGATTTTTTTTTTTTCCCTGAGAGATAAAACTGTAAAACTAGGAATGTACAAGGAGCTGTTTGTTCTTCGTGAAAGTATGTGTGCTTTATATAAATATGCAGAAAGAAAAAAATATATATATACCTTTGAACTTGGTTTGCTAGGTTGTTTGGGAACTTCTCACAGTGCTGTTTCGTCTCAGCTAACCTACATAATTTCCTGCCATCAGCCTTTTTTCCATCTCCTCTAGGCCATTAATAAATACATGGAACAGTGTAGGTCTTAGCAGAGCTCTCCAGAGCACACTACTGTTAACCTCTTTCTGTGCTGAGAACTGGTCATTTATTAATACTCTTTTGCTTCCTACCTGTTGGCCAGCTTTCAGGCCATGACAAGACTTTACTACTCCCTCTGTAGTTAGCAAGGTGTTTTTTTTTTAAATTGCCCCCAGTGCAGGATATCTAAACTACATTCAGCTGTTCCTCCTTATCTGCTGTTTTCTTAACTCTCTTAAAGAGTTCTAATGGCTTAGGCAATATTTCCCTTGTAAGAGTAGTACTTCTTTTTATCCCTGTAATACTCATCAAAATGCTTTATATCTCCATGTAGATTCTACCTCATGGTCCTCAACATCCAGTTATTTTTCACTTTTAAGTATGCTGCATCTTACCCTATCACAAAGACTGTAAGTAGAAATACATAATTCAAGTTGCAGGTGTGTGGTAGTGAATGATGCAGCTAGATGTTTTCCAGTGAACATGTAGCACTGCTTTCCAATAAAGATTCTGGTGCCTGCTAGCAAAAGAAAAGTGCAATTATCTACACAGTTCAAGGTTTTTCTTGGTTACTATTTTTGTACAACAAATGCATTCAGTTACTTGAAGTAAGACTGAAATTGCACTCTGAAGATAACTTACTGTATATAAATTTTTACTGAATAAAAGACCTTCCTTCTTCCATAAATTGTAATTAATTCAGCATATTGGAAACTGTAAAATGGGTTATTTTGGAATTTGGTGTTATTACAGTGTTTCTTTTATGTAGTATTTCTCATGCAGTACCATACATTTGGCTTCCAATTTACCTTCTCTGCTTTTCACTTTCTTCAGCAGTTAACATAGTTGCTATTTTTTGTCTTGGGTTCATTATCCTATTTCACACTTGCTCTTCATTCTCTCAGATGTGAGATCTGAGTAGGCTGTTTGGTTGTGTCAGCTGATTTATAAAAAAGCTTTCCGCTTTGCAGCAAACATAACTGTAGTAAGTTCCACAGCTGGTGTGTAGAAAAGCAAAGATTGTTTTATCTTTGTCAAAAACCTCTTAAGGTGTTGACATTTTCTTTTAATTCAAAAACATCAAAAGTCTGTCTTCAGTGTATAATAACTTGAGATAAACTTTATTTTTCAAAAAAATTGCTTTGACTTCGATCACATTGGTATTTCAGAGCTCCTGGGCAAGTGCTCTGCTATCACAGAGCTAGTGTGTGTGCATAAACTGTATGTTGCCATATGCAAACACTTAGTGGTTTAATATTTAGGAATTTGGATTATTTTGGAGCAGGCATGGATATTTTAAAGCATGATGCATATGTTACATACATAGTTTGGATGTTCATATTTTGAAGAGTTTCTAATCTAAGTATCGGTTGAGGAAATAAAATAACATGAATGAAAGGAGTATTAACTGCAACAAGATAATGCACTTGTGTACTTGAGTATATTCTTGTGTTTCAGTACTTAAATACATTTTTTCACTAAAAAAAGTATACAAGTGTGTGGATCACTCAAAGCTTGTTTTATTTAGAATGCTATAAAAACAGAAGGAATATGATTGTGTAGTAAATATCATGATGGATTCCTCCCTAAAAAGTGTGTGTGTGGGGGGGGCAACAGTTTTGAAAAGGGGGATTTTTAGGTCTGTTAATCATCTGACAGTAGGTTTCAATGTCGGAAGATTTCTGGAAAGCTGGGGACCTTGTCTTTTGGTTTCATTGTTTATTTCTCCATAGAGACTGTTCCTTTGGGAGGTACGTAGGTGATGCCATTTATTCAGAGTATTGGAGGTAACAGAATAAGTAATTCATAGCTGACTGTTTAGATTGATACTGCGTGCTGCTGCTTTTCATCTTGATCTGCTACTTGAGCAGCAAGATGGGCAGAGATACATAGTTGTACTTTTTACGCATAAACTAGTTTATTAAGTTTGAGGGTAGTTTCTTGTCACCCTCCCTTGCCTCCTCCCAGGTGATGTACCATGTTACAACTGAAAACATCCAACCTTCACATTAATTAAGGAGAAAAAATAGAGGTGGTGGGCTTTCTGTTACTTGCATGCTTTAGGTAGCTCAATCCTCCGTTATAGAGGAAAAAAATACAGAAATTGTGCTACTTCAGTTACATGGTGCAAAGTTGACTCATTGGTATTTTGAAGTGATTACAGTTCTAATACTGCCCATGCAGTATAAAATATATTCAAATACACATTTCTTATTTTTATTGTAATGAGGGCTTTTCTTGCCCAGAAATAGCGAGGAGCTCCAGCTGAGCGCAAGCGTCCCTGTACAGCATCCAGCGCGATCCCAAAGCCTTGGTGCTGAGGGGATTTGTCTCAACAAAGAAAGTAATAAATTAGTGCAAAAATAAATCAGTGCAGACTAACGTCCCCCCTTTTTCTGGAATGTGGTGATATTCCTCGGCATTTGGAGACGGCAGGCTGTCATCTTCATCCTGTGCGAGCAGTACGGAAAGGGGTTGACCTGGTAAGAGAGGTGGTGCTTGGGAGCTATTTGGGTACATATATATGGGAAACATAAGGTGTGAGCACTGATGCTCTCAAAATGCTCCTTCAGAAGACCCCAAGAAGTAAGCTAAGGGAGAGTAGTAAGAAAAAAAATAATTTTTTCCAGTGTGGTGGGAGTCTAGCAGTAGGCCTGAGGATCCCAGCAGGCCCGTGAAGGCTGAACCAAAACAAGTGACTGATAACTACTGCACTGGTTAGCATAGGTCACACTGTGCTGCTTGACAGGCTCAGTCAGGCTGCCTGAGACCGAAAGAGATTTCAGCTCTTGTGCTTCCTCCATCAGGATTACAAACAGCACTAATAAATCAATTTCCCATGCTTTTTCCCCTTTATTTACACCTTGATTTATTGGTTCATGCTCTTTCCCTCCCTCACCTTTTGTGGCTTCGTGGTAGCAAGGAAAGGTGGCAACGTGGGTCTCTGCAGTTGTGTGGGCAGGCCTTGCTGAAGGAAGACAAGTGGGCACATGTGGCTCCGAGCTGTGGCTTAACATCTTGAGTTGGTGTGTGTGTGTGTGGGCTGGGGGATGGCACACATCTTCATTTGTTCAGCTCTGAGAAGCTTCCAGGACACATGTGCTTTCTGCAAAGCCTTTGTCTGCTCTTGGTCGCTTGCTGTCCCTATCAAATTTCCTCCATACTCTTGTTTCCGCTGCAAGTTCTCAACAGGGTTCGCTTGTTCACACCTAAATCATCCCGTTGTACTGGACAAAAAATAATTCTATATTCTTATAACAAAAAAAAAAAAGAAAAAAAAAAGAAAAGAAAACAAACCCTACGCTCATGGGTCATTTATTGCAGGATGACATCTTACAGGTCAGGACAGGAAAAGAGCTGCTGCTATATTGATTTGGAATGCCATAGAGTATTTCTTGAAGGCTGGAAATCATTACTTTTACAGACCTGTTATGTCTTATGTGCTCAGCATAAGCTTACTCTTTTGGCCCTCACTGTACGCTCTCCTGCTGTGGTCCAAATGTTTTGTACGCTGGCTACACAACCCTGCTTCCGCCTTGTATCAAACACAGCTGATTCTCAGATCTGTGACCTTTCCCTGATCTGCTGGTGCATAGTCCAGAAATGTGGGAGGGACAGAGGAGCCCTGTTATGCTTTGGAAACAGCATAACAGTTATAAGAAACAGATTCCCAGTACCAGCTTTATAAAATAGGCATTCCCTTTCATAGGCTCTAATTTGCCTTTGGCACAACAGTCCCACAACTCTCTGCATGGGTTGTGTTGTGGCCCCATGCAGAAGTGCATGCTTGTCATGTGAATAGATGCCTTTTTCCTGGGATGCTGCTTCTCTGGGATGACGCGCTGGACTTTTATGTCAGGCTTCTAAGAACTGGAGGCATCCACTTTTCTATAAAATCACTTGGGTAAGAGACTTTTAGAACTAATCTAGGGTGGAATTGAACAGAGATGTGTTTGTGGCTTACTCAAAAAATACTGAGCTGCAATTTGTTTCATATCATGAACAGAGAGGTAGGGAATAAACCTCAGAACAAAGTTTAAGAAAACAAAGCAAGAATTTTCAGAAAAGTTGCAGGCATAATTCAAGCTTATTAACTTAAAACTTGTTTTGTATGAAATGAAGGGAGCTAGTACTCATAGCTTCTGTTTCCAAATGCAGATTATTAGGAAAGGTCTTTATCTGCATGTGCTCTGTGTTGCTTTGAGGACATTTCATTTTGACTGAAAAGCTATTGCATTCCTCCCCTTGCCTGCTTTTTACAGACACAGTCTTTAAGCATCATGAAAAATGCAGCCATCTTGTTTGTATTTGAAAAGACTTTAGCATGACATTTCACTTGGGCTGTCATTAAAATGTTAGAGGCCTGATAATTGTGGACTTCATGTTATTTCAAGTAAGTGATGGAACATGACCAGTTCGGGTAGTTAATGGCATGGAAAGGGACAAACAATATTTGGTTTCTAACAAGAAATCTGGCATCTGCAGAGGGGACAGTGTTCTAAGTAATGTACGGTTCAGTATGTATAAAGGGGGTGTGTGTATGTATGTATGAATAAATAATTGCATTCAGCTCTTCTCTTGTACCTCCAGGGCTTAATTCTGGGTGGTGCTGTAAATGTCAAATGTAAGCTTACAGCAACACCTCCGACATTATCTGTGATTTTTTTAAAGTGTATAATATACTTCATTTCATGTGTTAACAGGACACAAAGAGTCTTTGAAAGGAAAATTTGGCATGAAACTTAATTGTTTGCAAAGCTCACTGATTCATTGCTGATCTTTCATTTTTCATACTGCTAGGCTATTCAGCTAAATCCAGACCTTTCTCTAGCTGATTCATTGTGAAAATCCCATTTCCTTCAATGAAGCAAGATCCAGATATACACTTCCGCTTAAATCTTAAAAGCTCTTTTAAACATCGTTTCAGTTTTTCTGCCCTGAAAGGTTGCTCAGTGAAAATATAAACACCTAATATTTCTCTTTTGGTGGTATTACATTTGCTTAGGAAATAAGTAGAATTATATTCCTCACAACCACTGATAGAAGGAAAATTCCCTAACTGGATCCTCTGTGGCGATGAGTGCCTTCAGCCCAGAGCTCAAGTGGAGGCCCAGACATGGAGCTGATATTTTTCTTTTGAACTGGAGAAAAACTTATAATGTCTTAGCAATATTATTCATATTTCTCACTAGTGATGTAATCCTTCTCCATTCCGTTAGACTAGTATCTTCCAAAGAAAATATCTAAAGGAAAAAGGGAGGAGGTAGGACTATTTGTAATTATTTTCATTTGTCAAGCAGAGTAGTGCTTATTATGCCCCTTTTTTTTTTTTTAACTGCTGCTCGTACTTGAAACTGAACTCAATCAAAAATGTGTATTCAACCATATCACTGTAGTATTTGGGCTCCTCACAGTCTTTGCAATATTCATCCTTACAGTACTGCTGCAAAGTAGGGATATCTTGTTATTGCTCTTCTAGAGGCAGGGAATTAAGGGTCAAGACGTTTTTAGAGTTAGATCCCGAAAGAATTTCTCTGTGTTGTAGAGATTTCAGTAGGAGCTGAAATTCTGGTGATCTCGGTTCTGTCGCAGCACCAAGGCTAGAGCTGCATTCCCTTTTCCTGGAGCGAGCCTGCCAGACTACTGACGGCTACTGATCTCTTAAGCTGAGCTTTGTAAGAACACGGAGGTAATGTGTTTGACCAAGCCACCTCCCAAAGCTCCTTGGTGCCGAGCATTTGTCCTCTGAGCAGTGAAGGAATCATTTCCCCCTTTTCCAGATGGTTCAATGTGACCCAGAGCGGCGGTGGTCAGCTGATAACAACAGACAACCGTATTATCTATCGCTTTAACAAAATGTACAGGACACAGTATTTAAGCAGTGAGCTGGCAACAAATTAAACAGTTATGTTGTTCATCACAGAACCTTAATAAATAAAATCTGACTCAAATTGAATAAGCCTGCCCTTAGGCACATCATTGTGATTTGGAAGAATTGTATTTGAAAGAATCATGGTAACTTTTCATATTTTGTGATTTTTTTTTTGTCTTTTTTGTTGTGGGATTTCTTTTTTGCTGTTAAGAATCCTTAAAATCCCCAAACTTGCAGAGGAAGAAAAGGAATACTTTACTGTTGTGTAGTGAACTATTCCCCACATTATTCTTCCTGCCTATAACTCTTTGGATTTTTATTTATACCCTGTGGTTGCTTGTTGCTTTATTCCATGCTCATTGTTGATGATATTTCTAAAGGATAGTGAGGGCTAAGTGAGCATTGGCTGAGGATAAACTACTTCAATAAAAGGTTCTGAGGCTTTTTAACTTGTCTCCTCAGGGCAGGCCTTGCAAAAAGCCTGAGACAGGTGCATGAAACTTTTTCTTTTGTCAGAATAGTAATATGACTCAAACAACTTTAAGATATTTACACTAAAATGCAGGGAGGCTCTCCATTTTTGAAAATGTGATTATTTAAATGACATTGTAAAGCGATCCTATTTTTAGCTTAAAAACACAGAAGAAAAGCGATGTTAGTGAAAAGATAGCTTTTTTGGTTCAAATTTTTTAATCTTTCCAAGTATTTTAATTTTTTTTTAATTGCATGCATATGGAATGACAGTGAAAAGCAATCAAGTAATGCAGTACTGGGGGAGGTATTTGAGTTGTAATGTTCTAGTAGTATTCTAATTGTCATTAGAATACTGTAATCACTCCCTATTCTCAAATTGCTCAGATTAGCAACCTACTTTACTGATCCTCTTCTAAGGGAAATTTTACTGAAGCTGACTATTCAGCGATGCCATTATTTGCCGTTATGTCCCTCAATCCTAGCCATAGTAACGGTTTGCCTTTTGACAAAGTGTGATTTGGACATAAATGTGAAAACTTGCAGACTTGAAGGTGCCAATAAAATGGGACCCACCTATTTGGGTAGTAGAAATCAGATGCATAAATTATATTGCTATTAGGAAAAGGTAGCAGTGTGCATGGCTTGTCTGGGCACTGGTGGCAGGACTCCAGCATGTGTTCAGATGTCTTTTTAGGTATGGGCCCCTAAACCAACAACTCACTGACCACTTTGCCTCTTATGAATATAAAACTCACTAGTGGTGAAAGTTGCTACTAAATTCTTAAGAACAGAAATGATGTTCTGAAATGAAGTCATGACTTTTTTTAATGTTGCTGTTGAAGCCAAGCATCTAGAACTAGAGATTTAAGTGAAACGTGAATGCCAGGAGCCCTTTTCCTGTACCTCTTGCATCAAACTTTGGCATTGCTCTAATAGTACCAAACTTTTGAACTCTGAAATGTATTAGCTCCTACACAGTGTAAAAGTGCTTATTTTGTGTAATTTGGAAGTGGTAGTGAACAGAATTGTGCTGACTTCCCACTGATCTTGTGAATACATATATGAGATAAAATTTTAATTTTTTTAATATTGATTTTAAAATGTGAACTGCTTAGTGTGGCTTCAAACCATCTCCCTCTTCAATGAAATTCATTATTACACAACTGAGAGAGGTTTCAGTTTAGTTATATTTCTATGTGGACTACCAGTATATTTACCGATGATCTCTCTGCAGGAAATGGGATGGCAAAGATGAGCAATATCTCTATTGTTTGTGTATGTATATATAAAAAAAATCAGATATTTTCATGCCTCTTTGCACCATTATCAATATGAATCTTCCACTTCTTACTTCAGCAAATGAATTACATGCAGATGTCTATTCATAAGTAAGCTCACCTGGTTTTAGTTGACCGTGCAAATTTGAACAGAGACTATTTAATATTGAAATGGAATAAATTATCCTGCTTGAGACTTGTTTTTTTTTTTTTTCATAATAGTGGGAAAGTTGGGCCTCTTAAGTGACTTCTAATGCTAAGAGGGCTTAGAAAATGAAATTGTGCAGAGGGGATTTTTTTTTTTTTTAAACCTCAATTTGTTGGAAGCATAGCTCGGTGGAGAGCCACTGACAAAAAAGTGATGCTGAAGTGAAAGTGATGTTTTTCTGTAATTGTACCATTTAATACAAGGTCTGAAACTTAATTCTGTTCTTGATTTGATTATGGGTAAAGAGATTTATTCTTCTCATTGGTAAGGGTTACATAGACTGTGTAGGGAAAGGTGAATGCAAAATCACATGTACTTACTCGAACTGGTCTTTCGCACTTCAGAATCTGGAAATTTTTGTAGCACAGCACGGAGACAAAACTCACCACCATCATGTTGCTCAGAGCTGAGAGGATAGGGAGGAACAAGAAGAAGAAATAAAGGAGCTGTTACAGGAATTGGGCTTAGTATATGCCTTTTCTACCAAAATGCATTTTTCAGGTAATGATGATGCTAGCTTTTCTGCTGCTCAGCTAATATTTGTTGACCTTTACAACATGACTCAAAGTTCACAGCAGTTAAAGCAGTCTTGTTGTCCTCCATGGCTTTTTGGGTCATGGTTGCAGAAAAGGCGCTTGGACTGCTTGCCCTGTCACTCGGGAACTGGGAGTTCACGTGGGCTTCCTGTTCCTGTCAGGTGATTGCCCTGAGTTGATTTCACTCAAAATCTATTACAGAAACTACAAGAAGTTGAGTTTTTCCATGCTTTTAGTGTGCTATTCAGTGCCTATTATGTGTTTGTCAGGCTTTTTACAGACAGTCTATTATTAATCTGGAAAATATAAAATTTTTACATTCAGTACGGTGAACTGGAATTTAGCAAAATTATTTTTACTAACATTGACTGAATGGCTTTAGTATTTACATAGCATTTTACATGTCAGAAGTGCTGTACTAACATTAATTAATTTTCAAAACACCCAGTACAATACTGTAGGTGAGAAACTTGGTGGCTAAGTACCCATCAGCTCTACTGAGAATGTCCCCACAAGTGTATAACAAAATGACTGAACACAGGCATTCAAAATTAAAAAAAGGTTTAATTTAACTTAACCTAATTTGCCAGCTCTAACTGCTGTGGATGTAGAACAGTACACGACTGTGCTTGCGCTGAAGGCTGCTGTCACTCCTGGGCATACTGCGACAGTAGTATGAAAGAAACAATTCCACATTTCTTTGCTTTTCCCCCCTAGATTAATACTGACTGATTTTTGTACAGATATATTTAATGGGCTTGTGGTGCCTAGAGAGGCACATTGGAAGATGTGAAGTTCATATGTACTTAAAAAAAACAAACAAACAAAAACCAAAAACGTACTTGATGATAGAGCTGTTGACGTAATTACATAAAAACAGGGGAGCACATTTGGAGAACAGCTCGCAGTCAGATTTAAAAGTTTTCTGATCCACAGCTGGGAGCAAGATTTTGGAACTTGACATGTAGAAATTCTTACCCAGACTATAAAAAGCCAGCATCATCCAACAGGGTAGATTGTCTGAAATCTTGATCACTTGCTTGATAGAGTGGTTATGTTCCTACGAGCCTACGCTGCATCGTAAGTCAACACTTAGAGAGAGCAGCATCTCTATCACTCACTCCCACTATCAAGGGAGAACATTTTTTTTTTCCTGTAAATAGATTCAGTTCTAGTTTATTATAGCCTCTGTTAAAGAGCAAGCAAGTAAACCTTACCCCACTTCCAGCTGTCCATAAATCTAGCAGTAGCACAAAGTGGGGTAAAAAGAAAATAAAAACTCAAAAAAAAAAAAAAAGACTGTTCCTTTTAGTAATACTAAAATGCCTCTGCCTTTGGCTATTAAAGAAAATATGGGGGTAAATCGCTCTGTTTTAGTGGCGGGAGGGGAAGTCTAGTGTTGTTTCAATTAGTCAAGTCTTTACTCTTTCTAAAGTGTACTCTTTCTAAAATTAAAACTTCTTCCTATTCACGTTAAAAAATTACCCTACCTGGCAAATTGTCCTATCTGTATAATATATTGCATTCTCAGACTGCATTTGGTATGGTTTTTAGTTTGTTTTTAATTGGTGTGTGAATCCAGATACAATTTGTCTTTTTTGTTGGCTTCAGATTTTTCTGCAGTGCTTTTTTGCCAGTATTAAAATGACAAACTGCAGTGTCTTTTAAGTGAAATAATTACAATGTAGAGGTGCCAACCAGATGACAGTAGTGTTTTTCAAAGAGCAGTCCTTTTCTTAATGTAATTAAGAATACTGATGACAAAACATTTGGCATATTTGGTTAGGTCTTTGGTAGGTGGCCTTCAGATTTTTTTAGCAGCGTAAGCAAAAATATGTTTTACTATCCCAAAGTATGTGCTCTCGCTCCTGAGGAACAAGCTGAACTTTATGGCAGCAGCAGTTCCAAGGCTAGGGTGGAGTTGGGGAAGGAAATTGCGATTTTGGAAGGCCCTGGAAGGTTTTCTGGTGGATAGGTCTGTGCCTCTGTGTCTTCCACACCTCTTTGTTGCACGCCTTAATTTTTCTCCTCCTAATATATCCCATTATAAAATAGGTAATTCTCTGCAGAACAAGGTGGTAATAACAATGAAGATTAAAGGCAGTTACATACCAGTGTTATTTGTTTAGATTTATTTCTGACCTTTTAGGCTGAGGAAGTCACTGTTATCAGGGAAAGGTTTTCCAACACGTAATTTCTCTTCCTTCAGTGCTCGTCTGACTCTCACAGCCTCTACCTCCTCTAAAGGTATACGTGAAAGCTATGAAGTGTAGCATCATTTTGTTGGCTCAGAGGAATTTTAAAGTTAATTATTTTCTGAATGATTCTGCAAGGGAGAAAAATGACATAAAGAAATCTTCTCCTACTTTATTTACTTTTGCCCGTCTTATGAGCAAGCTTTAGCTTCATGGGAGCTATCAGAACCGAAGATCTGACGCAAAATGGCTAAATTGAGACTTGGTGCTCAATGAAAGAAATATGTGAGTCTGTGGCTGTGTGCATTTGTGTGGCTTTTCTTTTAGACTAGCTAATTTCACTCAGTGGGGTAATCAAAACTGAAAAAGAGAGGTGGAAACTTTATTTTAAAAGAAAGTCATTAAAAAAAAAAAGAAAAAGATCTAAAACATTCATTGGGTGAAGTTGATGTTTCTGACAAGGACCCTTATATATTTGGACAACTTAATGGATTTGTCTTGGAATTTCATTTCTTCAGCTGGGAAGTAATTGTATTAACTACTGTGTGATATTTTTGTTTTCAGTATGGTTTCATAGTCTCACACTCTAAGATGGAAATGGGAGAACACAGAAGCCAAGAAAAAAAAAAAACAGAAGGGAAGGGGGAGAATGCCTTAGAAATAATCTGATGTAGAACTGGGAAACGTTAAAGGATTTGGCTACTTAGAACACATCTGAAATCTTACAGCAGCAAAATACATGAGGCTCTGAAACTATAATTCTCAAAATTACAGTGTTGAAAGCCAGTTTGTGCCATTATAGTATTGAATGTTGTTGTGCATGAAAGCACCACTTATAATAGAAGAAACGTTACTTAATGTTAAGATTCCTGCGGGTACTGTAATTATCATCTTTTAGTTTATCTTTGTTTAGCTAGATGACTCTTAAAAATCAGTCAATAAAGCATCGTTCATATAAAACAAATTCTTTACAAAGATATTTGTCTTGGAATGCCTGATTTTTTTATTTATATTTACTACTTTATCCCATGAGCTGAAGTTCTCCCAGAAACCAAAGCAGTTCTACTTTTCCTCCTGAAAGTTGGTTTCCAGTGCTTGTTAAGTTATTGCATCTTTCCCAAGAACTCAGAACTAAGAAATTGGTGACTATTTTGGCATTTTGGATTAAAAGACAAAAACAACAGATGCATTTAAAATGGTTTTTTTTTTGGTAACACAAGGTCTTTTTTTACTCTTATAAAGAAGCTGACAGATCAGACAGTGTTAATGGCAAAACAGGAGAGCAGGTTTGCATCATAATATCCCCTTGGCAGTGAATATTGAAGGTCAAAAGATGACTTCTGTCATCTGACCGTAACCATATTTCAAGAAGGGCTAAGTGGCTGCTTAAAAAAATCAAACACGTCACTTTATTTAGGCCATTGGAAAGTGGTGTTCTAGCTATTATGCCAGCTATTCTATATGCTAGCTATTATGTCAGTTTTACTACTGCTACTACTGCTAGCCCTGCAGAACAGGTATAGTCATGGGAGAACGAACGGGCTCAGGCATCACCTAGAGAATTGCTAATTAAGTTCCAGCTGCCAAATTCCATCTGCAAATTAAAAGCCTAGCACAGTTTCATCTTGTTTGTGTTGTTGTTTAATGTTCTACTTCGCCTTTTAATTTCTAATGAATCTACTTACTTGCTGCAAAGCCTTACTCTTGTTTTTGTGTTCAGCTCAAGGCAGTTGTCCTGTACATTAATTTTGAATGTTATTGTTTTGGGCACAGTTGAAGGACTCTTATGCATGTTTTGTTGAGAACTTTAATGTTTAGTGTTGCATTATATAAAATGTCACTGTGGTTGGAATTAGCCCACTGAACTTTTGCCAGTCATGGCAATATGAGCTTCAAAGGGGAACGGCTTGATTTGCAGATCCCTGGTGCTTTTGTGCAGCTAGCAGTTAAAGAGCAGTACCTTTTTTTTCCTGCGCACGTTTAATCTGGCTTAGAAGACTGTAAACCTAGAACTAACCAGTCATTCTCACATTGGCTTTTCCCATCTCGTCTTTCCTTCTTCCCTCAAATTAATCACGAGGTCGAGGAAGGGAACTGAGGTTGAAGGCATGGGAGGAAGTTTGAATAATTCAGGATTTGTTCTGGGATGGGGTTCCTCAGCCCAAGGAGAGGGCGAGAACTGGGGAGCGGGTCCTGCCCGGTGCAGCCCAGCGGGAGTGTGGGCTTGGTGGGCTGGTGCTGGTCTGGAGGCAAAGTCTCTCCCTGAGAAAGGCTGTAACAACAGTTTTCCCCCCCTCCCCTCCCTGGCCCTAGCTACCGAAATAAGTGCAAAACTGGTGTTACATACTTCTTTGTTCAACAGAGCTAAAAGCACCTGATTTCAGGAAACCAGTCGTAAAACAAAAAGGATTTTCATTTTGACTATACAAATCTAATTAATCATAATAACCTCTGACCCCATCTTTTTCTGTGCAATGTATAGGACTTTGTACCATTTCCTTCACTGTAAATACGTACCTGTTAAAAAAAGAAAAGAAAAGATTATTACTGGAAAGTACATTGTACTTTGAATTGCTGCAGCTTCTTTACTAGAATATCTCTGGCTATATTCAAACTAGAGTTTGTCCACCTAAGCAAGGTTTGTATAGGGGTTTGTATATCACACCAATGAAGCTCTCCACTTCCCACAATTAAAAAAAAAAACCCATTCCTGTAATTTCCTAGCAGAAAAAAATAGAAACCTAAAACTAAAAAGCCTAATTATAATTAATTGGAAAGGCTTTCTGCAGAAGCTAGTGGTAGCGATTTGCATAAATTCTCCTTAAGGTGAATAATATATTTTCTTCAAGACCCATTAAATAAGCTTTAATCAGTTGAGCTTGGAAAACATTACCATGAAACTTCAGTTTAAAAGTCATTATACAACATCTAAAATAAGTCCTGAGAAATTACAAAAATGTATCCGAGAGACATCAACATCCTTCAAACAGTAAGAAGCCATGTAATAAATAATAAGAGGAAGAGTTGGATTGTTGTTGCTGGTTTTAAGTTAATTCCATGAAGACAAAATAGGCCCGGTGGGAAGGAAATCTTGTGTCACCAGGACAGTGGGGTGTCTTACTGAAGTGAGGTATCTGCAAACTACTTTTTCTGTTAATTTAAGAATGAATTGGCAGGTGTGCTATTTGCCGCAGTAGTTACTACCTCTGCTCTATGCAGGAGACAACCTACTGTATATATATTTTTTAACAGTTAAGCAGACCTGGCCACTAAAACTGTTATTTATATATGTACACTGTGCTTCTAGAATAACCTACATGTGTTTTTATATTTTTATCCACTGTTGCTTTCCACAATTAATTCTGATGCAGTCTTTCAGATCACGGATTCTAATTGGTTTGATGTATTGCCTTTACCATGTGTTTAATGAACAATTTCCCTTTCTGAGTTAGTCCATTTGGTGATGGGAACTGTACAAAGTTCAGTTTATAGCAACCATCTTTTTTCTTCCTTTAGTAGTCTTGTGGGTGCCAGAAAAGGTGGAGTGATAGAATTCAAAGAGTTTCTGCAGTTCTTGGCAATGCTTTCCTCTCAATCTATGTTTAATGCCATGAAGAAAAGAGCACTTAAAAAAAAAACCCCTATAAATACATAATAATTCTGTTTAATTAATTTTGAGTGATATTATGGGTGAGAAGTGCTTTATTTAGTTGCACTGGATTTCTTCTTTGAGACTCAGTGAACAGTCAGGCTTTCCTACCCTTTTCTGTAGCAGGAGCCAAATTTACAGCTTTAGATGTTGGCATTGAATCAACTTTCTAAAGCAGTAGTTCCCAAATTACAGTGTATGTATATACACACTGACATAATATTTGACTCGGTTCAAAGTGGTATATGGCTAGGCTGGAACTGGTACCACTGGATTTGGTACCTACCGATGTTTATTGTGGTACCTGGCCAAACACAAAAGGAAAATAGTGTACAAATTGGGTCCCTTTCTTAGAAAAATTTGCTTATTTTCTCCCCTTTTATGTTTGTTGTGTAAAATACAGAGATGGGGTCCTGGATTTCAGGGTGACCAGGATGATTAGGTGCTCATGAGTTATAAAAACTTTTTTCTCCTTATCTATAAGAATTTGGCACCTCATGTGTTTGAGTGACTGATTTTGTAGTAAAAAGGATTCCCACTGGCAAGCAAATAGGCTGATAAATAGAGCTTTTGTCTTATGTTTACTAGCAGGTTTGAATCATATTTTCCACTGCTCATCATCAGCAATAGCATTTTTTCCTTGTGAATTTGTCTGGTTTGGGAAGGCACAGCTGTACAGATAGAAATAGGATAAATTGGTGTTTCTTTGTAATATGGAGCCCCTCCTCTATTAATAAATAAATAGTTTGAAACTTCTGAATGAAAATGTAATTCAAAATCCCTTTTGCAGCTATGGAGTCAGGATTTAGAAATTGATTGTTTGTTTATTTAGTAGCAGCCTGTCTTTAAGACTATTGGCAAATGCCAGTTGTTTATAAATATTTAAATCAGAATTTGATTCAAATGTCCCCAAGTCATCATGGTATTCATGGTTATATGAGATAGCTGTTGCAGCTTCTTTCTGTCACCCTGGAGAAGAAAGCGAAAAAGGCATGCTTTAATTTTTTTACAGTTTGGAGACCTGAAGTGCTTTCTTTGTCTTCTGATAATTGTCACCATTATTTCTCATTTTATTATATTGGACAGTTCATATTTTAGTTGTAGTGTGTATAGTTCTTTTGGCTTTGCAACATCATTTTGAAGTTCTTTATCCTATTACTGTAATTAATCTGCATCTGAAGTGTTGTATGATTGATCTGTAGAGAAAAGTATACATCAAAATATCTCTAGATAACTCTGTTTTGATCTCTTTTTTTTCCCCTCCACCTTGCTTCAATTTGCATCTTGTTTAAAGACCTAGTATCCTGCAGCCTGGCCTAGGGTATGTTAAGATTCTGCTGAACAGTTCCTTTAAATACTATGGGAGGTCTATAACTGATGGGTGGCCCAAAATCCAAAGTCACGATTCTATTCAAATAAACACACAAAGTAAAGTATGTGCAAGACCTTTAACTCTTACAGGAGCTTGGCTGTGTGCCATACTTCTGACTTAATGGAATTGCTGATTTCAGGGTTGCCTGGGGCCACAACCACAAATAAGCATATATATTTCTGAGGTCATTGGAACCGATTTTATTATTTTCATAACTATTGGAAATAAATCACCTGGCTTGATTTATACATACGATTGCAGAATATCAGCCCACAGAAGTGACCTTTAATTTAAATCTTTCATCTCTTTTGTTGGCCTGTAACATTAGAATTACAGCAACCGGTGTGTCTAGAAATACCATTTTATCTTTCTCGATAGGTGATGGATAAGCCATCAGTACAGGTTTGGGATTCAACTCAGGTGTCTTCATGTGAAATCATCCTTATAGTTACCACTGTTCTAATTCCCAATTAGACTCAGTTCAGTTTCCAAGTATGGGACTTCAAACTTCCAGAAAGTTGGAAAATGTCGTGAGTTTCTTGGGCTTCCTGTTGGCTCCCAGGACCTGCCACGAGCATATGCCTGGAACTGCCTCTGTTACCTCCCCGATTTCTACAGCCTTTTATCCTGCAAGGCTAAAATTTAGAAGCAGCTAGAGGGGGTGATGAAGCTTATTTGAATGAGATAGGTATGGCTTGTTACATACAAGATCTGGGTAAACTTTTCTAGAATAGTTGGATAGCAATATATTAGTATCTCAGTATCTCTTCAGATTTCATCAAATCAACATGGCAGTCTGCACTGAAAGCTTAAAGGCAATGTAGCCTCAATCCTACATTGTTTAGTGGAGAGCTATGTGGGTTAGTCCCAAGGGCAACTTCTTCTTGGCCTTAGATAATATTATTTAATGACTATATGTCATAATTCACTTCTCAGTGTCTTTCTGTATACTGCAGCATATTAGGACTCTAGGAAATTTATGTTGCATATACACATCTTTGTATTATTGCAAACAACTCATTTCCTGTGGAGAGAAATAAATTTTGAATTCCCAATAACTTCGTAGTAAGATCAATACAGAGCCCCAGAAAGAGAAGCAAGTCTGGTAGAGCAGAAAGTGCTCATTCCTTGTGTTACTCCAGGTTGGTTTTATTATGCAGAAATAAATACATCCTGCTGTTTTATATGCTCTGGCAAACTATAATGTTCTTCATCAAACTTTCAGTGGCTTGTAATGCTATGGGAGACAGCAAAGAGGCAGTGTGAACCCTCAAGAGGCAACCTTCCTTAGCTTTGTAGGTAGTAGGTATGCATTGTGGTTTATGTAGAGATTCAAGGGGGGCTGTTGCTTTTTTGATAAAGTATGGAGTTGCAATTCTCTTTTTTGAATGATATATAGTAAATACCTGTAGATTTCTAGTGGAAAACAGACTCTGTTCAGTTATATGCTCCTTTCAAGATAGTCTGCAAAGCAGTTTGTGTGGCTGTAGTGGGTTTTGTTTTGTTTGCTTGTTTTCGGTTTTGTTTTGATTGTGAGCTGGGGTTGCCGGCAATATTTATCTGGTCCATTCCTGAAGTGTGTGTGTATGTGTATGTGTATATGTGTGTGTGTGTATATATATATATATATATATATATATATATATATATATATATGTTGTCACCTCTAGAGAACTAGATGCAGTACCATTTTTATGTGTATTTTTTCTTATTATTCTGGTGTCTGTGAATGCAACTGAACTATCGGGACTTGTATCTCTTTCTCTCCAAGATGAATTTTTGTAATTCTTCCATTCTTGCATGAGAAGCTCAAGTATTTGAAGAGCGTACATTAGCCTTGTCAACCAGTGCAATGATATAGAACCCACAGCTCTTTTTGGAGTCTGAAAGTGCTGACTAGCCTCTGCAGGCAATCTCTTCTCTGGTTCCTTTAGATAACTGCCATTCCACTGTGTTACATATGTTTCTCTTAATCCACCCAAGAATTTTTTTTTTTAATTGTTTGAGGTGTCTTTGTATTTGGGTTTCAGTCAGTCCTATTTGTTTGAATACAGAAAGCAACATTATCACCTTGTCATGGTACTGTCCATTAACAGTTCCATAATTTTGAGAGATGACTTATGACTTCCATGTTAATAAAATATTGCACATGAATTGTATTTCCCACAAACCATTTCAGTGTTTGTCATAGACTATTAAAAGAGGCAAAATGTTCTTTTTTTTTTTTTTGACTTTCAGTAATTTTATAAAGCTTTGTGTTCTCTTCTATAAACTTTCTTCTGTAGGTCTCTTTAGGCAGAACTTATTGCTGTCATTGTCAGAGGGCCGGAGTTATGAAGTACCATAACCTTTTCTGGCACTCTGGTTCCTCAGCTACCACAAAAAATGCAATCCTCTGGTGTGCTGCAGTTGTCAAGGATGGTTGGACTTCAGTGTTGCACTGGGAAACTAAACCTAGCCGTTAACTGTTGGCTCAGTCTTTCAGTAGATCTTCAGAAAGACTTTTGTTTTTCTGAATACTTCTTAGGAAAGCTAAACCTGCTGGAGTGGAGGGGAAGGTTATTTTATAGCGCTCAAATCACTAGTGGAGAAAAGTGCAAGCTGAAGGCTGGCTCTGAATTCAGTTACTGCTGAGGGAAAAAGAAAAGAGATCGGACGTGAAAGAGATGATGGCATTTTGGTTTCTTAAAAGCATTGTCCAACTAATTGTGTTAGGGCAGTAATTAAAGTGGGCTTGGATGGTACAGATAGTCAATGAAAGGGAGCATTTTCACTTCTTCTGTAGCTTTAGACATGAAGATAGGATAGGACTAGCATAAAAGTGGCTGTAGTGGAAGTTTTTAAGTCGTGTATTAATATGTGTCATGGATTGTTATCAAATTTGACTGTTGGCTAAACTTCATTTTGGATTGATTTTGTATTTGTATTTCTTGCTCTGATTGACTGTGGTTTCCGTGCCTGTTGTAGGAAAAGATGAAAATGAAGAACCTCTGATTTCTAATAAACAAAGGTAATTGAAACTGCATACAATAAATCCACTTCAGACTATCTGGTCTGAGTGTGCCATTGCTGTTATGTAGCTGATTGAAATTATCTATATCAACCAGTTGGCTAGCATGGAATTAGAGAGACTTAAAAATCTGGCACTGTTCCAGTTCAACACTATTTTCTTTTTGTAGTTCAGCTTAACTTTACATAGCTGCAATGTTACAGTCACACAATCACAGAATAGTTGAGGTTGGAAGGCACCTCTGGAGATCATCTAGTCCAACCCCCCTGCTCAAGATGGGTCACATAGAGCATGTTGCCTAGGGCGATGTCCAGATGGCTTTTGAATATGTCCAAAGATGGAGACTCTACAACCTCTCTCGGCAACCTGTTCCAGTGCTCAGTCACCCTCACAGTAAAAAAGTTTTTCTTTATGTTCAGAGGGAACTTCCTGCATTTCAGTTTCTGTCCGTTTTCTCTCATCCTGTCACTGGGTACCACTGAAAAGAGCCTGGCCCAATTCTCTTTATACTCTCCCTTCAGATATTTAAATGCATTGATAAGATCTCCCCTCAGTCTTCTCTTTTGAGGCTGAACAGTCCTAGCTCTCAGCCTTTCCTTGTATGAGAGATGCTCCAGTCCCTTAATCATCTTAGTAGCCCTTCACTGGACTTGCTCCAGTAGCTTCATGTTTCTCTTGTATTGGGGAGCCCAGAACTGGACACAATACTCCAGATGCAACCTCACCAGGGCTGAGTAGAGGGGCAGGATCACCTCCCTCAACCTGCTGGCAATGCTCTTTCTAATGCAGCCCAGGATGCCATTGGCCTTCTTGGCCACAAGGGCATGTTGCTGACTTATGGTCAGCTTGTCCACCAGGACCCCAGGTCCTTCTCCGCAGAGCTGCTTTCCAGCAGGTCAACCCCCAACCTGTACTGGTGCAGGGGGTTATTCCTCCCCAGGTGCAGGACCCTGCACTTGCCTTTGTTGAACTTCATGAGGTTCTTCTCCACCCACCTCTCCAGCCTGTCCAGGTCTCTCTGAATGGCAGCACAGCCCTCTGGTGTATCCGCCACTCCTCCCAGTTTTGTATCGTCAGCAAAGTTGCTGAGGGTGCACTCTGTCCCTTCATCCAGGTCATTGATGAAGAAGTTGAACAGGACTGGACCCAGGACTGACCCCTGGGGGACACCGCTAGCTACAGGCCTCCAACTAGACTTTGCGCCGCTAATTACAACCCTCTGAGCTCTGCCATTCAGCCAGGCAGGAAGGCTGATCTGGTACATGATTCTGGTTATGGTTATTTCAGTTTACCTGCATTTCTGTCTGAGATCTTACTTACTGCCAGCCTCCTAATAGCTGCTATAAAAGGTGGAAAGGAATGTTTTCTTTGTTGTTTTGTTCTTATGCTTGGAAATTTAAAAAAGTCTACTGAAAGGCTAAAAGCTTATGCCAATTGCAGTTGGTTATAAAATCCTACTGGTTTCAGTGACATAAATTGGAGGTTATTCCAATGTTAATGTGGATCAACACTAATGTAGCAGAAATCAGACTTTGATCCTGTGTGTTCTGATAATGTAATTTGACTAATTTGTCATTTTCTGACTTTTTAGCTCCATCTTTGACAACACCCAGTAAAGTCCATTGGAGTATGCTTGGTTTAGACTTAAATGTAATGGTGACTATAAAGCCCATCATTTCTTTTACAGAATAATTGTGATTAGTCCTTTTGATATCATTTCCAAGCTGTTGCCTACTGCCAGGGTGTTATTAACCAAAGAACCAAGAGAAAAAAAAAGTTCGTTTTAAACATTTGCTGTAGTTTTCCATTTCTAGTGTTGGCTCACAATTACTGTGGCCTGCCACAGAGCTTGGTTTACTCCAGTGGGTCTCTGTATCTGAATAGGGTATTGAGGCACAAAGATGAAACAAATCAGTAAAACCCATTTTACCCCTTTTCAGTGGGATCAATACCTGCCAAATGGGTGGGTGCCAGCTTGCCCTATTAAACTATATTTGTGTAGGGCATCCCACAGTGCTCCTGTTAAGAAGTTGAAGAGCTGGAAAGAACGTAGTTCATTCATCCAAGACGATGCTAAACAGTCACTCTATTCACTGTAAGTCATTACACGTCTTTGTGGGATCAAATATTGGTTTTAATTATCTGGCTGGTTTTATTTTTTGGTAGAATTCAGTCTTCATGAAAATTGGTTCTGACAGAACTCTGTAGCAAGTCCTGCTCTTTCTACTAAAAGGAGAGCTTCCAGGAATATGTCTGACATGTCTGTAGAAAGGCCTGAGGATAAAGTTCAACTCCAGTCCATCACAAATCTTTTCTAGCCAGATTTTGGCCCCTGTATATACAGTAGGAATTTTGCTTATTAGGCATCTTATTTTGAGAGGAAAAAATGGTGCATTATTTTTCATTGTGGAATCATCTGAAAAAAAGATACTTCAAATTTTTTGGTAGTGCATCACTAGTGAGTAAGCTATCATCACAGAGAAATGTAAACCTCAGTTTTATCCTAAAATATATATTAATATTTCTTGCTACTTATTCCATCAAGTTAATCTTTCTTTGTTTTGTGTGTTTCTCTCTTTTTTTTTTTCTTTTTTTTTCTTCCTTTTTCTTCCCTGGCTCGGACCATTTCACTGAAATAGGAGTATGTCATCTTTGGTTTATGTGTGTAGTTGGACTTTGGAGCTGACTCAAAATAAATCAGTTTTTTAATCCTCAGGGAGGATTCCCTTGCCCTCCATTATCTTGCTATAAACAGTGCTATGACCACAATCGCCTGTGACACTGAATAGGAGAAGTTAGTAAGCTGGATTATGAAGATGGTGATGATTTTTAAAGAGCAATGACATGTGCTTGGTTCATTAGACTGGATGGATTTTAAGAAGGAAATTTTTAAAACGTTATGTTTTTCACTTTCACTTTATGTGTATTTGGAAGTTTCTAGTGTTTTAAGTTTAGTATATTTATGTGGGCAGTCTTTAATGTACATAACTGGGAAACTTTTGAGAGCAGTTAAACTAAAAATGGACAACGTTACAAGAAAAAGATCCCCGAGAGTTCTAGTTTCTTCCCCTACAAAATCATCTTTTAGTCCTGTAATATACCCTTTGGTACCTTGACCAATGATTATAAGTTGGAGGGCTTACTTAACCTAAATGGAAAATGCTTTTTCTGTACATTATTAAAAATGCGTTAAAAAAATCTGGTAGTATGATAGTCTTTGGATAGGAAAAGGAATGAGGGGAAGAGAAACCAAAATGGTTGTTTTTGTACGTACTTTTCTGCACAAAATTTTTTTTGCAATTTTGCACATATATAGAGAACCAATTCAGCCTGTGAAACTTGGACTTAACAATAAGCTTGACTTCCAATTTGTGAGCTTAGGACAATGCAAATATTTGTTGTGTTAAGTTTTAAGTGGAGTGGGGAAATCTGTCATTTCATTACACTTATATCTTTTGTTGTTTGGTTTTTCCTTGCGCTTTGTTCTCTGTTGGTCATTTTAGAGGTGCAAATACTGTGTTCCCAACTGGGGCTGAGCAGCAGGAAGAGCGAGAAGGTGACCACTCAGGGGTGGTCATGAGGCACGTTGTCAGCCTGCATCTCAGGGGACATGCGTTGCAACACTGGTTTTATGTGTCGGTCTCAAGTTGGGGCTGAAGGTAGGGAAGAAGAGACTTTTTCTGAGAGGGGAGAATTTTGGGTGGACACAAATTCCACAGCTGATGTTTTTTAGCATTGAGAGGCCTTGGTTTGGCAGCTCTATTGATAAGAGAATAAAAGCTAGGTTGGGTTTGACCACTGTTTGAGTTGATCATTGCTCTGAAAAATATTAATGTGGCCAATGGTAGCTGTGTTTTTTTTTTGTTTTTTTTTTGTTTTTTTTTTTTTTTTAATAAGGACAAGTTCTAAAGCTAGTGTAAGGTTTAAATTCATCTCCGTGCATATGCATGCACCAAGTTGTTTTCACTAAGTAGTTTTAAAATAACACCTTTCAGTTAAACCAGTGAAACTTTGAGTGTAGACCAGGGTTTGGTTTATGAAGGTTTTTTGGGTGCATAAATAAAAGGCTAGAGGAAAGGATCTTATACAAAGTAACATGCCACTGTTCTTTGTCTCCCCCAAAAAAGATAAAAAGGAGAGTGCTGTGGTTCAGAAGTTTCTCCTCTAGTAATTATTTCTATATTTGTATGTGTACATGTTCCTGAGTATCCTTTTTAATGTTCACTGACTAAAAATCAGAGTGCCATCTAAAAACCCTTTCAGGCTTTAAATTTAGACTGCATATATTTCGGAACAGAGGTATGTGTTCAGGCATAATTCCATACAATCTCACTGAACTTTTTGAAACTGTTGGATCAAAAAATTGAAAAAATTAATTTGAATGGAAAAAATATATTAAAAAAATTAGTTACTGATCTTTCTTTCTCAAGAGAGCTTGCCATGTACTGGAAGGAGCAGAAAAGTGGATGGTTGTGGGACTGATGTATGACTGATAAAGCTCTAATCTATACTGGTACAGGATGTGTGCCTTGTTTCTCCGACAATGTGCTTAAAATGTGGATGTTTTGGAAAGACTTTATGAATATTCAGTTGGTGGCTTGTCAAAGGAGAATAGTTTCATGTCCATCCTATTAATATAGTTTCATCCTATTAATCTAGTTGAGAGACAACGTTTCTACTTTGACTACTTCATTCTCAAGCCTTAATACATCTATCCTTTTCTTTAGAGATAATTGTACTGTTGTGGGTTGCTGTATGGTGAAATGGTAAAAATTATTTATGTTTTATTTTTTTAAAGGAAAGTGGGAGAAGAGAAGTAGTGTAATGCCGTGTTCTACTGTGGAACAGTAAATCTAATAAGGCCTGCTGGGCCCACTTTTATCATCTAAAATAGATTTGAAAAGGGCAGTAGAGGGTCCAGCTATGAATTCTGACCATGTTTCAGAAGCTGGTATTACATTTATGTATAAAAAAATAAATAAATCATGAGATATTGCCAAACTACTGCCTGGCTTGAAGAATATTTGTAAAGAACAACTGCAGTGTATATCAGGTAAATACTAAATATCTTGACATCTCAGGTGAACAGAATTACATGTTGTATGGTGTAGTAGGGAGAGCAGCTAGCTTATGAACCAGCTGTGAGAGAAGCACAACGGATTTTCTGGTTTAGGTTTTTTTTTTTCCCCATAAAGGTTTATTCTAGATCTACTGCCTAAACTGTGGTGAAGAAACTCAGGGAAAAGACAAGAAGGCAGGAGCTGTTCTTCTCCCTTTATTTTTACCTGCTTTCACCTGAGATAAAACTGGCAGTATCTGACTGTTCAGCATCAGAAGATATTGAGTACTTCTCTTACTCCCTTTCAGCATTTTTTTTAAGCTGTGTCTGAATAATCAAGTAGTGCTGTGCCAGGCAGTTAGTCCTAATTAGGGTTTCACATTTCACATAGTCCCTTTTTCAGTGTGTGTTATGTTAGGCTGAAGATTAAACTGAGAGGGAATGAGGCACAAGGAAGATTAACATTAAGGCAAGATTCTTTCTGCATATGAGGACATATTTAGAAATGAAGAGGCTTATAGTATGGAGGAAGAGATAGAAAGGTCACAGTCTTTACAGTTAGGTCTTGAAATATTTATGTTCTGGGAGGAAAAGACTTTTCAGGCCATCTCAACCTTCTTGTAACCAAAATATTTTGAACCTTTAGTTCCTTAGTTTTTTAAGGTCTTTTAGTCAGTAAGAGAATCAGTGCATGCAGCATCCTTCAGTGTAGTTAAGGCAGTGCCCAGTAGTATTGTGTATATAATAGTGTATACAACTCCTGCCACTACATCAGGGTGCTCTTCCTTCTTCAGAATAGCACTGTGAATCTGGAGTCCCAAAGTTACTGAAGCCTGGAAACCTGCAGTTAATGGGCTACTGCATCCTAACCTAGTGGTAGAAGTCCTCAAACCACAACTGATAGTATCGTGCATGGCAGTCATTTTTACTGGTTTACCTTGTTGGATGTCTTTTTTTTTTTTTTTTTCTTTTCCCCATTGCATTCTGAAATTTATGTTGCTTATTGTAAAAGATTAATTCCTTCCAAAGACATTCAAGAACTTAGAAAATCTAGAAAGGCTGTATCTCTCTATATTGCCCTAGAAGACTATATATAACATGTCTCTGTTGTTTTCTGTTTTGCTTTGTTTCTCTGTCTTTGGTTTTGTCAGCAGTTGCAAGCATGTGAGTGCATAGTATCGTCCTCTCACCCATGCGAATTTCCATTCTGCTGAGATTAAATTTGGGAAAGTATCAGCCAACTGGTAGTGTTTTATGAGTACAGTTGCTTACAGTCCTGTTACTTGCAGTTTTTGTTTGTCCTGTCACTAAACCTAGGGTGGCTATGGAATTACTGTTACAGGCCCATAGTAGTCCAAAATCTACAGATAATATTACTGTTCGTTTCTATCTTCTCCTGAGGCCCTATGCTAACTGCATATCCAATTAATAGCTTTTACTAACTGTTATATGAGACAAAAATAATGACAAAAACATACTGATATTGTCTTTCATGTATGAGCTTTGAGCTTGATGTATTCAAATCTTTCTATATAGTCAGAAAAGGAGGAAGCTATGGGCAGAAGTTTACTAGGCACTAGTTTACTCCAACTTTATTTCCGTTTTGTGATGCTAGGTTTTTCTTTAATTGGTTTAAAATATGACTTGAATGTAGGCGTTTTGCTTCAAGCTGTTTGAAGTGTATAGTCCTATTCTCAGAGCCTAACCAGCAACTCAGGTTCCTATACATCAAGAGACTTGGACCTTGTATTTCCCAGTTGAAATCAGCTGAGTTGTTGGCTGTCCCGTAGAGATTCACCTAAGAAAATTTTTTCTTAAGAGAAACTGAAAGCTGCGGCTTGAAACCAGGAGGATGCACAGAGACTGGTCTCCTGCAGATGTCCCTAGTTGATATGCAATATAAATATATTTTTTTGAAGTGGCATGGATATAATTTTACAGCTTGCTGGATCTGTAGATAAAATCCACTTTCAGAACTATTGAGAAGGAATGAACTTTAATGCATAACATGTAAAATATAATTGTTGCCAGAAATCTACAACAATGATAAATAGTTCCCTTGAGTTTATAATTAACCTTCTAAATGAATGAGTTTTCATGTACTGATGCTGATTAGTTAAGACACTTTTATGTACTGGGTAGTTTTGCTGATTTTTTTTTTTTTCTTTTTCTCTCTTTCAAAACAGACTACTTCCACATTGTAGTCTGGAAGCAAGTATGAGAAATGTTGCAAGTATGACAAACTCTATCATTTGCTTGCTTTCTGACTACACACCTGCCAAACAGCCTTGTAAGTATTTTGGAGGTGTATGCTCAGGAGTAGGCTCAGCTGCTGAGTATATTCTGAGGGTGTGAAGCTGTTTGTGCTCCGAAAAGTAGTCTCTGGCAGTGTTTCAGGCTTGTCTATACAGGTAACGTATAATCTCATAAGCATCCTTGGGAAGGCCCGTTAAGATGAACGATAGAAATACTCTAGGGTGCTTTTCTATTGCTATTTATGGAAAAGAAGTAAATGATAAATATTCCAAAATGATCTTGAGGAAAAACAATGAAGAATGTCCAAATAGAGACTTACCAGTCCATCGTTGCCTATCTATTTTATGTGAGACAGGGTTGGGCAATAGTTTCCTGTGTGCACATTTGGGAGTTCTCCTTTTGCTTAAAAATACGTTCTCTACTTCAAATGCTGATGTTCATTTTCAGCATATGGGGCTCATTAGCAATATTCAAGCTGGACATATGGCTTAATGCGTTAAATCACTTTAGAATGTTGCATCTGTTTTTTTACCCTGGTGTTAACACCTGGATCAGTTTAGCACTAGTGCAGAAGTTTAGGACACATAGCTGTTAATTTTAAAAACATCTGTTTTTTTTGTATGCATGCATGTGTACGTGCATGTGTGAACTGCTGGATCTCCTGCGTTATTTGAGTTTGATGAAAAAGTCTTACTTGTGCTCAAGGTGTGCACTGACCTAGGCAAATAAGAATTTTATAGCAGGGGACAAAAGGATTCTTTTGAGTAGACAAGCAACTGTTTTGCCATTACAGCTCTTGTCTTTCTTCAGACTTCCATTTTTTTAAAGTATTGATAACTGACTGTGATTCTTTTTTCTCCTCTCAAACCAATCCATTTGTGGTACACTGAATAAGACATCCCACTCTCCTGGGATGCATGAAATGGGCAGGCATTAAAAATTGAAGAAAGCAAGTTCCCTGACCGAGCCTGCAAACCTTATCTGAGGCTGCTTGAAAGTAAAAATGTCAGTTGTGTTGGAGCTTTGAAAAATGACTTTCCCTTGTGACCTGCTGCCTTTTAGTGAGAGCAGAGTTTACAGTTCTTTTTAAGAGTGATGAGTGCAGTTGGAGAGTTTCTCTTGTTATGCCCATTAGCAAGATTGGACTAATCTTCAGGATGTAACCTGAAGGTAAACTGTGAGTGAAAGAGGAGGAGAAGACAGGGCTAATAAGGCATTTTGTAGTTTTCTTTATCCCAGAGTCTTTCTTGAAGCCAGCAATTAATATTATTTTCTATCTGTGGAGAACCCAGATTGCTACGAGTGCAGGAGGCATTATAAAGAACGTCAGCACCTTCCAGAGTGTTAAGAACTGCTTTTAAAATTGCTGTTGGAATCAGCTACTAAGCATCAATACTGTAGCAGAATTAACTGCTTGATAATTTAGTAATTAAAGAAAAATGCTTTTATTAGTACCCCTGTGAATTAATTTTTTCTTTTTTTTTTTTTTTAGGGGAATAAATAAATGCACTTGATGCTCATCAGCAATACGTAGTTGTTAGGATGGAAGTCAGCACAGATACCTTGATTTGTCTGGGGAGCTTAGTCCAGCACTGAGGACCCTTAAATGCTACAGTTCTCCTTGCTCCCCAATGATTTTGAAGTAGCAATTCCTAAAAGCCGTTTTTGGCCCATACAGCAATTCTTTTCTGCAATGAGGTTTGTTTTTTTGTTTTTTTGTGGTTTTTTTTTGAGGTGTTTTTTTTCTGCTTTCCTCAGCAGCTTTTTTTTTTCTGTGCCTCTGAATGTGCTAGCGCAGACGCAGTCAGGAGCTGCTGCTCCCGCTTGCGAGGCAAGGTAGGGAAGCTGCTGCACTCTGCTTGTGCAAGGGCAAATCCACCCGAGCGGGATGGGAGCTGCCACCAGCATGCTGGGTGGCTTCAGAGTGGTGCCTTGTCCCCAGGTAATGGCCAGGTTCCCTGGCAGTGCTTGCTGGGAAACACCTTGCTGCGTGACGCTGAAATCCTGAGGTGCCCTCTCACTTAACTGTGCTGTTCAGAGGACTCCAATAAACTTCGGCGCAGTTGGAAATCAGATCATCCAATCACATGGTGCATTTTCATGGGTTTGATTCCTGTATTTTCACACCTTCTTAACCTGGAAGTGTTAAGATGCTAGCTGGGACCCAGAGTCCGCACTCTTGTCCCATGAAGCACAGGACAGAAAGTTACCAACAATTCAGTAGTATTTGCTTTTATACTTTTATTAAATATGAAGTTCATATTTCTCTCCCTTTCCCTGAGACAAACATCTCATTGCTTGTTCTCCTGATCGGTGCTGTTAGATAGCCAAGTTGGGGTTGCAAATCGACACCATCCAGCTGGGTATTCGTGGGCAATGTCATCAGACAGCATTGCTGAAACTGTTCCACTCCTAACTTTGAGAGCAAAATGACAGAGAGCTGCCTGGCTCTGATATCACAGGTGTTTGTGTGAAAAACTGTATTTCTGCATCCTTTTGTGCAGTGAAATCTAATGTTGACCAAGTCTGGCTTTTATTACATTTTCTAATGTGAAACAGAGTAGTAGCTGAACGTTAACAAGCAGCCTATGTGAGACTTTGTTTCTTTGCTGCAGGACATCTAACTGTGCGTCTCTTGTATTAGATTTTTTCTAATATCCCAGAACACTAACAAAACTATTTTTTTTTTTTAACTTTCAAACATTTAACAAAAAAAAGTATTGAAAGAAGTTAAACTTTATTTCACATCTTGATTTGTAGAGAATACAACATTCGATATGACTGGACCATTAGGTAAGCTAGAACTAGCAGTTTCTGTGTTTTTCATGCTGACTGACAGGCATTAGAATCTGTTACCTTTACATGCATGAGAAACTGCTTAAATTTCAGAAGCATCAGCTGAATTCTGTACCTAAGCACTGGGTAATCAAAACTGTATCTTCAAGTCTTGCACTTGAATTTTTCTCTGTATGAACAGGACTAAACAGCAAAGGATCACAGGGCTACATCGAGTTCATTGCTAAGGCTGTAAATAAAATTTGACTGCATTCATGCCTTCAGAATGTACAATAGGTTTCTTTATGATTTTGAGGAAAGCAGTTTACTTTTGGTGGGGAAGAGACCAGGTGAGAGAATATGTGCTGCATGAAAGTGATTCGTGTGATCGCTGTTCACTTGTAACAGAGGGAGACGGTTGGTCTCTTCTCTTAAGAAGTGTAGCAGTGTAGTGTGGAGTTGTTGTATACATGTATACTGATAGCTATATATATATATTTATTTTAAGTGGTTGCATGGCTTCAATATTGGAAATGGCTATGTTTGCAAAAGATAAAATAAAACCTACAATTTCCTGGGAATAACTTGTATACCATCTAGTCTCAGTAGCAGAACATTCTGCCTTAGGGGAGGGCAATATTATTGCCACTTATTTCCTTAGTTTTTCTGCCCAAGGGAAAAAAAAAACAACACTTTTGCAATTCAAGGTTTCAGCTCTAAACTCCTACATCTAATAGCCATTCCTGGCTATGCTCACTGTTTGGAGTTTGTGGTCTTCACAATTTGTGTTTTTTCCCAGAGAAAGAGCTCTTTCTAGCGTAACACTTGCTTTATTCTTACTGAATTCCTCATTTTCTTACAGTGGTTCTTAGAGTGATACTACAAACTGAAATCACAAACAGAGGACTTAAATGTCAGGAAAGGACTGCATTGAAGGACAAGATAAATAGTACGAGAACAAAGCCCTTGTTTTCTTCCAGTGGTCTTTTTGTGGCTGTACTAAAATGAGAAAAATATGTGGGGCTGGGAAAACAAACATAAGCAAGTTGATCCACTGCATAAGCAGAACTCAAAATGAAAATTTTCAAGCATTCTAGAAGGCATCGTCAGATCTTTAAAAGATTTAAGCTGACCTGTTCATAACCTCCCATATGCACAGAGACAAAAGGACATGCTGAGAGGAAGCCTGTCTGAAAGCATTATAGCAGTGTGCTTCAGACAATGGAAATGCTGAGCCGTGTGGTATCTGGAGTATTTGCATGAAGATCCTGTGGCATAGCATGTCAGCATTTGAGCGTTTTTCTTTAAAGAACAAGACAATATTCCCGAAATTGATGACATAAAAATTGGAATTTAGATACAGAGTCCAAAGGATTTGTTTTATTGGGGGCAAGAGTGGCAAGGGGACCTTGAAGTATGAATTTGACCAGTGCGTTTCAAATGCTGGTCTGAGTTTCACACCATTTTTCCTCTTTATCTGAACCAAAGAAGTGTTAATTATGCAGAGATTTTTTGGTGGGAGAGACAGAGGGAATGAGTAAAGAATTAGATATAAATCTTCTCTCTTTTACTTATTTCATATTTTCAATAGTAGAGTCTTGAGCTGGTTGGACTCCTAAGCAGCCTGGTAAAAATAAATGCTAAACGAAATAAGCTTGGTAATTGTTACTCTTAAATATAACATTGGCTGTGAAAGCAAGTCGTTAATTAAATTCTGGTTATCTTTTTGAGCTATGCAGGTCTCTCACCTTCTCCCACAGCATGAATTTTAAATGCAAACGACTGGATTTGTATAATAAACCATTTCACAAACATTATAGTGGACAGCTTTTCCCTGTGCTGAATTAGACATGGAGATTGCTAACGGCTGGCACCCAGTCCTTGCCAGGGTAGTTGGAAGCAAACCGCCTGAAAATTGCAGCACTTAGTTTTTCCCCAATAAAGCTGACACAGAATGAAATTCAGAAGCTAATGCAACCTAAAAATGTTTTTTCTCAGTTGTAGATGTAAGACATTTAAAGCGAAGGTGTCTTTTCATCTGTAAAATACTCTGCTGCCTGCCTCCAACAAGGTGTTAGTGGAGGATGCTGTCTGTCAAAATGTGTATGAGAAAGTTGTGGGAGTGCCCCACGCAGCACCAGTGATTTGCATGCTCCTGCTGACTTTCTGTATTTATTGTTTGTCCATGTCAGTGAGCTTCGTTCCAACATCTAAATTAAAATTTCAATATAAAAGGCCAGTTGGGGTTTTAGTTCTGAATTACTGGAGGATCAGTTGTTTCAACAATAATATTTGTCAGTTTTTCATATTTCTTTTACGTTTTAATTATAACTCGTCAAATCTTAACCAATTACTCATGGGTTAGTCTCAAATGAATTTCACTGAAGGGTGTTTTAATTTAATGGAACCAGTGTAACATCTGTTTCTAATGTTTTAAAAGCCAATTTATATGGAAATTTGCTTTACTAAAAAGTCAATAATACAGACTCTTCTAATACCTCTTGTAAAAAAAAAAATCAGAACTTGAATTAAAACAGTATCAAAACAATGCCATTCTTTTTTCTTGTAGCAATTTTGACAGCCTTTCATTTGTATCCTTTTTCTTTGGTTGAAATGAAGTTTTTGTTTGTCTTTTACAGTCGAGCTATCAAGACGAACCAGGATCTTCTGCCAGAGACCCCATGGACCCATATATTTTACAATGACTTTTGGGGGACTCTTCTCACTCACAGTGGGAGCCACAAGTCGTACAGACCGCTCTGCACGCTCTCCTTCCGCATTAACCATGCCCTCGGGGGCATGGACCCATGGGGCTACCACGTGGTGAATGTCCTGCTCCATGCTGCAGTCACAGGCCTCTTCACAAACTTCTCCAGGATCCTGTTCGGGGACGGATACTGGACCTTGATAGCCGGCCTGCTGTTTGCATCTCATCCGATCCATACCGAGGCGGTAGCGGGGATTGTAGGGAGGGCAGACGTGGGAGCCTGCCTCTTTTTCTTGCTTTCCCTCATGTGTTATGTGAAGCACTGCTCCACGAGAAGTTCCTCAGCAAGTACTTGGGGCTGGATCTTGGGGACAGGACTGTGTGCTGGGTGCAGCATGCTGTGGAAGGAGCAAGGAGTGACTGTGCTGGCAATTTCAGCGGTGTATGACATCTTTGTATTTCATCGGCTGAAAATGCACCAGATCATTCCTGCCTTATGCAAGGTGAGTCTCCTTTTCTTTCCCATAAACTAAACTATTTGTACAGCACCAAGCACTATTAAACAGGTGCTAAATGAGTTTTCAAGCGCACGATAATTCTTAGCAGTTTAGTCAACTCTGAAAAATAAGCACAGATGTCTAATACTGAAAGTATGTTTAAAGCAGTTTAGTAAGGGGTTTTTACATTTTGTTTAAAAAATGTGCTATTACCCATTGCTATTGCTTTATGCTGGGGATGTATTTCTTTCAATTACTTTCGTTGCTTCCAGCAGCTCCCTCCTCATTCTGTTTACCGTCAAGCACTAGATATCTGCCTGCCTTTTGCAAAGAATTCATTCATGCTCTTATCCTCTTGTATCTTGCAAACTCAGCTTAGTGCGGTCGGGCGTGCAAGTGCAGCAGCAGCTATCATCTGCAGGCTCCCTGAGGCAAAGATAGAGCTGTTATTGTTCTGGTGTCATAGAGGTGCATGGGACCTCAATGCAAGTCTTTGACATATATATATTTTTTCTTGTCCTAGTAGGAGCTGTGACTCCAATGTATTACTACCTTACCAAAAGAACTTCTTGCTCAGGAGCAAAAAAGTGAAACAGACCAAAAATCCCACCAAATCCATGGCCCTCCCCTACATGCAGACCTCATGAATTTTGGTAGTATCCAGAAACCCCAGCTGAAATCAAGACTTGATTACTTCAGCTGCTGTACAAACGAGTAAGCTGAGAATGTGTCATTTTATTTTCAGTAGAATGGTTTTCTGTCAGAAAAATGCTGACTTAAAAAAAGGAAAATGCTTCATGGGGACATATCAATTTTGTCACATTTTTCAGTGAGACGTTACCAAGAAAAGCAAGAAAACAAAATAAGGATTTTCAACCTACTTCAATCACAATGATTTTAAAATTTGCCTGTCCTGAAAATTTTGAGTCCTCGCTCTAATTCAAGTAAAAAGAGATTCTATATTTTGGTGATGTGTAAAGAAGAGATGATTTCTGCTTGTAGAGTATAGAATACATAGCTGTAATATACAACAAAAATAGGAAAGTCAAAAAAGCAGGTACATCTCTGGTAGTTCCCTGTTAAACTGCTGTGACATGTTGATTTAGTTATCATGCCCTTTTCTGACAAAACTGAACATGTTAAAGGAAATAATCACTTCACGTGTTATGTTTACACATATATATTTGAGTATATAAGACCTCTTTTGAATGCCAGTGGCCAAATATAGTGAATATGTTAAATCGTGCTCCTAATGCTGAGCAGGAACAAACAGTAAACTAATGTGAAAAAGAAAATGTGCATATGTAACAAACAGCAAGTTTTATTCTGAAAGATACAGGCTGAGATTTTGCAAAGTGCCTCAAGGAGTTTGATTCGTGACTCAAATGTTACCTTATGCTAAAGAATGAATGAGTGGTAGAACGTTTCATTCATATTGTGCATGTTAAATTCTGAATTCTTTGTATATGACTTCATATGAAATCTAAATTAATGTTCCGCAGTCTTTCCTCATTGCAGTTCCTCCTTTCCTCATTGCTTTTGAAGACCAAGATACAGTCTTGGAACTAGCAAGGTTGTTTTGTTTTTGTGGATTTCCTTTTTTTCAGAGAACGCTTATTCATCAAAAGGAAAACTTTCACAGAAATTTCTGAGAATTTTCATGAGGAAAATTTTTTTTAACACTTTTTCTTCAGGGTCAGGGTAAAATTGGTCCAGGAGAGACATAAGTGACAATGGTGGAATACCAATTTCCATATTCTAATATTTTAGACACAGTGCCTCTCTTCCCAGCTCTTAGGACTCTAAATTAAATCTAAATACGTGGCTTGGAGTTTTTTTCCCAAGACAGGAAGTCTGATGCAGGACAGCAAACTAGTGTCAATATCTCAATTTTTTTCATCTATAATAATAGAAATAATTCTGTATTTTGTAGATTGGAAAACTTTGAGGAGATTAGACACTAGCTGAAGAGAATATTATAGGGAGGGACCAAAATAAAGAACATTACAAATATTTTGCTTGATATGCCAGAAATGCATTTCCTAATTATCTGATCTGTTAGGGTGCATTTTCCTTCATCTGCTAAAGCTGAGTGCTGCTAATCAAGTACCACCTTGATGCTAGGGAAGCTTCTCTTCAGTCGTTTACAGGGGTGAGGAGCTAAGCTGGGTGCCTCCTTTATAAAGTGTCTTCAGTGAGACTTATTTTTCACTTTCTGAAGCTTGACAGAAATCATTCACAAATGGCATGAGTTTTTATAAGAACATATTGTCCTGCAGGGCTTATGATGCCAGGAATATCTTCATTGATCTTGTACATTATGATAAGTATTTCTCTTTGAGTACTTGTCTGTACTTTTGTACTCCAGCATTGCATGGGCTCTACCTTCATTGTTGCCGATCTCTTTTTCCAAGCACTTTATGGGAAGTAAGAGTGAAATACAAGCACTTCGTTACAATAATGACCATGAGTGAAATAAATAAATAAAGGCAAAATGACTTAAACAGGACCAAAGGTAGCACTTTAAAAGCAAATTAAAGCAAATGCTTCAGCCTTCTGGAAAGCTTTACTCTTTATGATAAGGACAGTTTAAGGCAATAAAAACATCATTGCAATTTACCCCCCTTCCCCCCCCCACCCCTAAATACTGACAACAGTTGCATAAAATACTGCTCAGAGAAGGATCAAGTTAGTGAGGTTGTCTCTGGCCTGCTCCATCAAAAACTGGCAATTATTTTGGGGCAATGCTATTTAGTTGACATAGCTGGATACTTTGAGAATGGCCAATGCACTTGGAGTTGAGATGTGGGTTTTGATTGTAGTGTTTCTGACCAGTGTTTCACAAGTCCTGGATATGAAGGCAATTTAGATGCTGCTCTGTTGATTTGAAATTACTTTTGATTTATTTTCATGTAATTTCAAGATGATTATACTCTAAGATTAGTGTGTATATAGAGAGTGAAATCCTTCCTCTGCTGAAATCATTAGCAAGAACCAGGGCCAAGTTTTCTTCCAGAATGCTTTGTTTTTAGTTTCATTCTTTGTGTTTACATGTACAAAGAAAAGGGAAAGTTTATTTAAATTTCATATATAAAAAAGGCAAAGAATAAAAATCCAGAGTATGCAGCTATCAGATTAATTTTTTACAAGTTGTAGAAATAAAGCACGGACTGAAGAAAACAAAAATGAAGAAAGTTTTCAGCTCCACATCTTTTGGGGATTTTTGGGTGTTGCCTTTTACTTGCTGCTGCTTTGGCCTTAAATAAAATATATCCCTGGGAAAAACTGAAAAATCCTCTCTTCCTAAAACAAACTGTAAAGTTTCCTTATGCAAACAGAAACAATGGTTGCTGAAGAGTTGTATTTTTTTTCTTTGATACTGTTGCCTACACCTTTTGCTTGAAAAGACATCCCTGCGCTGCAAATTGCATGAGACCAAAGTGGTGCTGTCTTTCTCAATCTACAAACGAGTCACTCTGGTGTGTGAACAACTGGCTTGAACATTTATAAACTGGAGTATGGTTTAAAAAAAAACCCACCACAACAAAAATCTAATTTCAGGACTTTTGTGTAGGATCTCTGTACAGATGGGAAGAATTGCATCAGTCTGCTTGTTCTGGTATTTGTGTTTTGTATTTTCCCAATGTAAACACAGAGGATGAAGATGACTGGAGAGGGGGAAAGAAAAAAGATACTGCAAAGGGCAGCACAGAAAAAGTTATGACCTTTTGTAGTTCATTTGAGGGGAAAATGTAGAATGGAGCCAAGGAAGAAAGGAAAGTAATTTTGAGATGGTTAGTTTAAATCCATACTAAATACACGGTAACAATATAAAATTGAATACAGAACAAACAGTACGGTGCTATCTCTGTAATGGAATGGTGGAAAGGGGCTACACCTTTTAATCTACCTAACCCTCTAATAGCCTTAATGGTCTAGCAACAGCCAAGCCTTCAGTTGAGCTGACACAGCTCTTCGCAGCCTGTGCTGCAAACTGCAACAGAGCAGATAAACAACAAGAACATCCCCCCAAACCCTTAAAAATCAAGAAATACCCCACATATTTTGTTTTAAGGGTTATTTTAAGCTGGAATCAATTCAGTTGTATCCCATTCTCATTGCTGCCCTACAAACAGCTATGCTGGCAAATACTTAGAGGAGAGCAAATTGAGGTGCAGGGGCAGAAGGAAGGAACTTAAAGTGGGGGATTTGGGGGAGTGGGTGGGAAAGGATTTGGGCTGGCTTTTTGCCAGGCTGTGGCTTTAGGCTCCTGTAAGCCTTTTGACTTGGGGGGTCTGAGACCCAATTAATTACGTATGAAGAGCAGTAAAACCACTGATCTTCTTCAGGCTGGTTAGTGAGGATGACCTGGTAAAAGCAGCTTTAAAAATGCTCCATCAGATGGTGGAGGTGGCACTGGATTGACATGCCTGGGTTTTTCCATTTCGTTTCTTATCTTTGGGCCAAGTGTCAAATAAATATGAAATAGTGACTGCGACACAAGACCAGTAGCTGTTTGCTGGGCTCACTCCTATTATTATGGTGAGTCCTGCTTTGTCACATCCAGCACGTGACGACGTCCTGTTGTGATTTCAGTAAAATAGCAGGGCTTCTAAACCAGCTGCAAAGCAGGGCTACCAGCAGAGCAGATAAATATTACCCCTTATTTAGAAGCTATTCTTAATGTACTTTAAAAAAATACATGTATTATAGCTCTCTATTAAACTATCCAGCTCTCTCCTCTGTGATCTACATATTGGTTATTCAGTAGAACTTGGCTGCTAATTTTTTTCCTTTTGCCAACTCTTGTTGTAACCCTGTCTGCCTCTGATGCTAACACGCTGGCTGGCGAAGATGTTAGTCTGAACCCAGTATAATTTGGTTAGTTCTGGTTTATACCATCTGACTCACTCTCTAAATGCACTCTGATAAGTGTGTATTCACTGTCTTTAAGTCAGCATATTTTCATGGAAATGTATTTATTAGTCATAAGTGAGTTGTTTGAAATAAGAGCAGTCAAAAAAGAAAAGTGGCTCTGTGTTGGGGCAAAGCATTCCTTATGGAAGAAAACTGAGCTTTTGTTTGATTTCCAGCATTTTTAGACCTTAAGTCTTTTCCACCATAAGTTGCATAAAAGGTATGCAGATTGATTGAGTTGTCCTGTATCGTATGTATCAAATGATATACGTGTCAGCAGCTAGGCCTGCACAAATTAAACCACCAGAAGTTTAGGTGTGGGTGGGGGGAATGGGAATATGAGAGAGATCTGTGATGAAGTTTGTAATTATGGAAACAATGCAAATTCAGAGGCCTAATTCTTTTGTACTAGCAATCCCCAGCCTGAAAGCAGAGCCATTAATCAACTTTGCAGTATGCAGTCTTCTGTCCGATTAGTAGTACAAAGCTAATACAGATCCTACTGCGGTGCCCTTTTTTCCTCTCCTGTGTTTTTGTTTTTGTTTTTTAAGGGGAATGGAGCTGGACAACATTAGCAGTTAGAAAGATGGGGCAAATGCATTTCAAAATCTTTTTTAATATAATGGTAATGATAAATTTTTCATTGCTCTGTGTTTTATGAGTACAAACTGCCTTACAGAAATAACTAAACCAGATGTATGCCCCGTTCATGTTCCACTGCTGCAGTATGGTAACATTTTACCAGATCAACATATTGTTAGTACAGGGGGTTTGTTATACTAAAGTAAGGAAACCTCTCTTTTCCCATCACTTATTTGATTAAAATCCCCCTGGGAGGTCTGTCTCACATGTGGAATTAGTTAGTGGTATCTATAGCTTAATGTGAACCACAAATTGGATTGCAGGATGCATTATCTAACCTTCTCTGCTATTATAACAGTGTTGGTTTTGTGAAAAGAAATTTTATTGGAGGGCTATATTTTATTTAAGGTAATGATGTAAACCTGGGGCCTCCATGGATGACATGGTCAACCACCAAACCAAGTTCTATAAAACGCTACTTTCATTTATGGCCTGGAGCAACCTTAGTTGTGGGTGATTTGTATGATTCTCACTCAAAAGGGGACTTTCTGTGCATTAGATAGAGCTACTGATTTTTGAGAACACTCTAAACTTGAATTACGCCACTTTTTTGCATTCTTTACTCATTGAAGTAGCTACTTCCAGAACCATTGTGCTTTGGAAAACAATTGCAAAATAGAAGGCTTTTTCTAATTTTTAACTTGCAGATTTATTTTCCTCTTCTGAGGACCTTTAAAGCCTTAGCAATGCAGAGGGTTAGTCTTGCTGTTTTTTCACCTCTTCTGCCTCTGCAAGTTTTGTCATTTTGCAGCAGTGTTTTATCTTTGCTTAAAATGATGGTATATTTTCTGCAGTCTAAGGAATTTCATTGGGCTTGACCTGACCCACAGGCCTGGATCTTTTGGGAGGTCTCTTTGGTAGGCTGCTGTTTCATAAGTTACTTCTCTCAAACATCTGAACGTTTATCATCCAGTCTTAGTCCCGTGTCTTCAAAATGCAGTGTTTAGACTGTTGGGGCAGCGTCCGTTCCCTTGCGGGACTGACATCATTCTTGGACTCAGATATTTAGTAAACATGCTTTTCTTTGAGGTGACTTTTGTCCCAGTTAAAAGTAATAAATAACTTAGAGCTTCAAAGCATGACCTGACCTCTTGCAGGTTCGTGTTGCCTGACAAAAGCTGCATACTGAAGTGCCTTAAGCCATTAAGTGTTGTATTCTGCGGACACTGTAACCTTTTACGTTTCCGGAGCTGAACAAAAGACCCGGCGCGCCATTGTCAGCTGGGGCTTTGTTCCCCCGCCGTGATCTCTCGTTCTGCGGTGGTCAGCCGGGGGTTAATTTTTCTGGCAGCGATAAGCCCCCGCCGAGAGGACTGTGCTGGTACATCCATTGCTGGTGTTTCCGGACAAGCTGTCCTGGCACGTTGCTCCTCGCCCCACGGGAGAGCAGCAGCGGGAGGCCCCCGCTGTCCTGACCATCCACCCGCTGCTGCCCGCAGCGGACCCTTCCCGGACAAAAACAGCTTTTTGCAATTTATTCCTTTCTCGATGATTTCAAGCAGCTCCTACTGCTGTTTCCTGTAGTTCCCACAGCTCCTTGCTGCTTTTCCTTTTGATCCTAAAATAAGAAAAGCAAGATTGGCCTCTGCTATCTTCCGTGTCAGAGGTATCGATCTCCTGTGGCTCCCTGTGATGGCAGTGGAGGTGTGCTGAATTGGACGTCAATACGTACAAATAGCCATTGTTTCCTGGAAATACTCTCATGTGGTGGTTTAAACCACTGAAACAGATCACATGTGACAGTAACACAGCATCCAGAGGCAAATTTAGCAAAAGTTGTGTTTGTCTGCTTTTTTTTTTTAATAAGGAATTTTAAGCTATCTTGCTGAAGTCACTGGCTTTAAATGGATTATATTTTAATAATGTCTTTTCTGGAATTGCTTCTAAGATGTGCATTACTTTTGTCTCCCTGCTTTGAGCTCTACAATAATATTTTGGAGACTATTTTTGAGAGAAGCTCTCTGGCAAGAAAAAGGGACTGGCTTCTTAAATAAACTAATATGTAAAGCAAAAAAAAGAGAAACCTTTTAATATTTACAGAGGCTGAGAAGAAATGAAGAACCTGCAATTTAGCCAAGAGGTTAGTTTGCTGGAGAAAGGTTATCACACTCTTCAGTCTTACAAAAGATTTGTACTGCGTGCTAACATGCAGAGGATGCTGCGTCGCTCCACTCTCCCCCTTGGCTTAAAAGGGATCGCCTTGGAGGCACGGAGTGACAAAGCTTTCAGGTGCTTTGCACAGTTGGTACTAGCACTTATTTTTCATTCTAGGTTACATGCAAATTACAGTGTGACTTTTTCCACAGTGTTGTTCAACCATAGGGCATTGGTGTTAAATGTATCCCGGTGTAATTTCCTTTGTGTAGATTTGTCTCAGGAGTTGTGCATTTCTGTTTAAACCTATTTTGGAGTCTTGGCTAAAATACATGTATTTATGATCTTTTATTCATCAAGGATGTATCCCTTGTTTGTTAAATGCAAAACAAAGTTCTGCCATTTTATACCTGTGCCTTGCATACAGATCATCAAACATATATGCTTTACGTTAGCCTCCTAATCTCACATTTAGGCACCTAAATGTCCTGATTTGATGAAGCAGTGCATGTTTGTGTCTTCTGATGGGCTTCAGTGAATGAGCCCATCGCACTGGGTAGATGCTAGCTAAATAGCAGACTGGGCTATCATCAGCTTGCTGCAGTCAGGGCAACTGCTAATTGCAGTAGAAGAGGAAAAATGTAAGTCAAAAAATCAGGGTCAAATCCATAATATGTGAGGGAGCAGGTGCCACTTCTGGGAGGTTCATCAGAGAGTCCTGATTTCTGCCTTGCCTCTGGATAGTGTGTTACAGCACCCTGGGGAGAGGGGAGGCTGCCTGGAGCGTCTGAAAATCAGCCTCCTGGGTTTTGGGTTGTGGACCCCTAAGTAGAGGATGGTGGCGTTTGGGGAGTTTTGCCTGCGTCTGTTTGAGAATCATGTTCCCAAAGAGAGTCGTCCACCGGAGGCCTGCCTAGGTCCGGGCCGGTCTGCTCCACGGGCTCGGATCCTGTGCCTGGGAGAGCAAACCTCGAGCCGACATGGGGACTGTCTTGACGGTACTGTGCTTGATCCTGAATTTCCTGGCTTAAGCTCATTTTTATTTAAACTATAATGATTTAATGATTGCATACACACTTTTTCCAAGCTAGCTGATTCTAAACATTGACCTATAGAGACAGTTATAATATTGAAAATGAGGAAAATAAAAGTGTATTAGACTTGCAGGGAACCAGCTAGTTGTGATAGAAGGCAGCAAACCTCTTCTGGCATCTTTACTGGAGGAGCAGAATGATATTTTGTACATATGCCTGTATTTATTTTCCAGCTGCAATGTAGATTAAGTAGGAGGAAGGAAAGAAGTCCGGCTTGCAGTCCTGTAGCTGACTTTTTGGGTCAGTTGGTAGGAGGTAAATTTCTAGCCTCACTAACCTTGAATGTCCCTTAGAAAAGAAAAGGATCCCTAGATGCTGTGGATAGTCCACATTAGGAGGAGGGGGGGGAAGACAAAATATTTTTTGCTCCTAAGTTTCTAGGAAACTAATTGAAAATGCACTTGGAGAAATTATGTTAAAATTGCCCAGAAGCTTTTGGGGGAAGGGAGAGAGAATTTGTGTACTTTGTGCTCTTAAATATCAGGTAGAACATATGCACCTTTTTATGATCAAAACGGTAAGACTTTCAGTGCCATATACGGTTTTCTTCTAAGGCTGTAGATTTGATTGGGTTATGCAAAAGTCAGAGCTTCTGTGACATTTAATCACCAAAATCTTGTTTTTCTCCTTGACAATAAAATATGGAAATAAATTCCCATAGAAACAAACTCTTTAAAGTGAGTGTAAGGGCATATTGAGTTAATAAAGGCAATGAGAGGAGAGGGGAAAAGAGGGGAGAGTTGTATCAAGTCTCTGTAAATTCTTTCTTTCCCAGAAAACAGGACTTTGGGGGTTATGAATAAATTTTTTGCATGTTTTAGTCTGCATGTTTTAAAAGTGTCCTGGGCTGCTTGTACTGCTGTAGAGCACAATGAAGCTTGCATCCACAGCCATATTTATTTAGCAGGGATTGTGAGATTACAGTTTATTTTTAAAACATACATTTATTATAGTTCTATCTTACATGAAGACTTTTCTCCTTAAAAGACGTTATTAGAAGTGGCAAAACACCACCACAAAATAGCTCTCAAGAGTTTTAAAATAGAAGGATTGCCAGTCTTTGTGAGTTTAGTTTTTGCTTGTTTGGACTGCTTTATATGCAACATTTTTGGCTGCTTGTAATTTGAAATCTGGGCAAACTAAGTATTAACGATTTTTGTAGAAAGAGTTTTTTTGTTGCTGTTTTTTTTTTTTTTGTTTGTTTAAACAGTAATATATATTCTACCTTTTCTGACCTGAGCTGTTAGCCAAGAACTTGACTTTTTGTGAGTGGTTCTAGTTGAGAAGGTGGATTAATTATGGAACCAGATGTTTTTGATGCAATCCTGTTTATTTACAAGGAAAGTCCCAAGTATCATTTCTTGCAAAACAGAAGTATCAAACTGTGCATCTTTATCCTAGTTCTAAACTTCTTTCCAGCTCCAGCTGGAGCTTTCCAGAGCTTCCTCTCATATTTTCTTCAGGGCAAAGTTAACTGCATTATGTGTATTTTTATTCTGCTTCCTTTGCACTGAGTTCTCTGATCTTTTTCTGTATTCTCTAATGCACACGCATACCTGTATGCACTCTCCCTCACATGGAAAATCATTGCAAGAACAACCCCTCTGGCCATGCACCTTTTGTTCTGGTAGTGACAGATTTCCTTGGAAGAAGAAATCAGTGGATTATTTTGGTCAAGTTTCATAGAAGAACTTAGTGGTAAGAAACCATTATCTCAAGTTAGATCTGTCCTGTAGTTGCACAGTAATGATAATGGTATATTCTGGAAATATCCAAACTAGCTAACTCAAGGGACCTTGGTGCAGACTGCAAAAACTGGTCTAACAGCAAGGTAAGTGGCTTCCTTGGCTGTGTTTCTGTTTCTTGGTTGCTAGTAGTGCATGGAGTTTAAAGCTAGCCAGAAATATGTTTATATACTACTCATGATTTGACCTGAGTATTTGAGCCCTCTTCTCATCAGGAAACCCTATAATCAAAGTGACTTAGTCAGGACATCATCTCAGGCATTCCAAAATCAGAAGAAAGGGTTAAAAAGCAAGAGGTAATCATTAAATTTTGCCTTCTGTTTTGTAAAAAAAAAAAAAAAAAAAAAAAAAAAAAAGGTTAAGTGTTTTCAAAATTTCATCCCTAATCCCGAAGTTGGAGGGAGGGGTATCCTTACCTGATTTTACGTTACTGTCAGACAAAACTGTGATTTGGCTGCAGTTGTCTCAGATTAGTGGATATGAAAACAGTCCCACCTTTTACCTGCAGTTCAACATTAGGCTTTATATGGAAACCCAATTCAAATAAATGAAGAAAAAACAAAAAAACAACCCCCCCAAGTCATCTTTGAAGTCATCTATGTTCATGATTTAATTATTGTTTTGACAGCTCAACGTTGAAGTGTTTTGAAGATGTATAATTTCTAAATGCTATGTTCCTTTTAAATACCTCATTTTTCAGTTTAGAAAAATGTTTTCACTTCATAGATAGATAGATCATGATATATATGATACTGTGTTAGAACTAGACCCTCACAAATAGCTATTTCTACTTTGAAATTGCCCTGCTAATCGTAAGGTGTGTTGTTAGCAATCTGTGATTGTGTAGTAGCAAAAAGTTTGGTGCATCCTTGCTGCCTCAAGTTAGTCTCCAAGGCTCTGCGATACCCAGATGGCTCCTCTGTGCTCTGATAGCTTGATAATAACCCCTGCCATCAGGTGAAATAATGAAGATACGGGTGTCAGTGTAGCTTCTTCACTAATGTCTGTCTTCTTTGTACTTGTGAATGCGAAACTATTTCCAGGAAGCAAGAAGTATATGAATGTAACTGCTACATGGGATAGATCTCACTCTCAGTTATAGCTTGGTTTCTTACCATGAATGAAGTCAGTGTGAAACGAAAACTATTCTGTCTTCATTAATGAATTTACTAAATCACCGCTGTTTCAGTGTTCTTTGACAGTTCTTATTACTCAGTGTTTTTAGTTTCAGGTCTCTACCAGTCCTAAGCAAAGCTTTCCCCCACCCCCTTCTCTGTGTTTGAAGGAAAGAATTTATCTGCCTCCTGAAGTCTAACTCTTCAGACTAGCTGCCTGAAGTGTAAGGAAGAAAGGGAGAAATGAGGAATGATGACAAAAAAAATGAAGAATCCCTTTATATTGTTTGAAAAACTGAGTGTATGATATGGCAGTCAAAATTTGGGAATCTATCCAAACCAACCATTGCTGTATTAATCAACAGAGCTGCACTTATCAGCCAGAGGCTGCAGAACCTGTCCTCTATCCTTATCGCATGCAGTGTTTGTATGTTTTCTTATAAGTTTTGGCAGACTCAGGAAAACTGAAATTTTCTAAAATCTTATTTGATATGTGACCTTGCATTCTGTGGCACTTGGTGGTTAGCAACCAACATACTGCCTCACTGGGATAATAAATTCTTGTTTTAATACAGTTATTTGTTTTACTTGTAGTGTAGCAGACAGCTTTGAACCCTCAGGGAGAGCTTTTTAAGTCAGTCTGTCTGTCAGACAGTCTGCTTTGCTACTTCATCCTCTGGGCTTGGTTACAATATTTTGATTAAATGTTACATTACTGTGATATGCAAGCCATTTGAAATGTTCTTATTTGGTTAAAAAAGGCATAGCTTAAAAATAAAATATATATGTGGAAGTTCACTGCAGGATTAACCTTTTTGTGTGTCCCCAAACTATCCTGCTCTATGTCAGCAGACTTCTGCTTCCAAACCTGTTTACTTGAGGATGTGCAGCAAAATAGTTCGTAAATTTTGGCCCGTCAAAAGTCCTAAAAGTGCTTTTTAAAATAACATATATTTGCATCTGGAATCGTAACATAGCTTAAGCTTTTGTTGCATCCTTCCAGGAAACTCAATTTCCTGTATGTTAAAGCAAACATGTAGATTGTGTCTTCCATTATTTTTTCTGTTGATAATGTTGGTGGCTATGGATGGTACCCATATTGGTTGGTTTAATAGAAGCTGCCGTTATTATATGCTTAGGCTGTTATGGGGGCAACACGATTTGTATGTGGGAAATGGTGACGTTCTTCCTGTCTGTGAAGACAGTTTGAAATCTAGGCCTGATGTGACAAATGCCAAACTTCTTTTTTTTTTTTTTCTCTCTCTCCTTTTTTTGGCTTGAACAAAAGTGTCCACAAGATTACGTTGAGTTCTTAGTCAAGGTTTGCATCACAGAGTGCATTTTCATCACTATTTGACTGTGTTTTCTTGGTGTGTAGGTCAAGAATGAATGGGCCTGAAGGGGGAGTGACTAGAGAAGGGTAAAAGTGACTTGAAAAATTTAGGAGGCTGGTCAAACAGGATTTAAACTGTTAAAGCATTAATAAAAAGGCTCTTTCTTTTCTAAGAGAATGCATGGTTTTCAAAGTCCTTCTGCATCAAAGTTCTCCCCATACTTTTCAAGTTATGAGAAGAACAGGTGAAGGAGAAACATGACTGTATCTTAGGTAGCTTACCCCTTTCATACAGATAGCAAATCTGTCTATTTGTCTGAAACTACTATATCCCTGGATGGCAAAAAAACAACAACAACAACAAAAAAAACACAGCTGTAGGAAATACAGGTAAATAAAAAAATCTGGATGTGTACCCACAACTACTTCAAATAGGAAATGTTGATGCAGTTGTCGCCTTCACTATACTTTGGTTAATCAGTTTCCATATTAAATACGGAATGCGACTAGACACGAAGGATTTTCCATCTAAAGTCAACAGGGGCAATAAACTTTAAAGGATTATTGTTTCTACTAGATGGCACTTTCTCTCTGAGACCTGGGAGTGGGATGCTTATTTTACATATGCTGTAATCTGGGAGCTTTTAGATTAGTTTAAGTCCCGTCTCCCCCTCCCCCCCCCCAAAAAAAAGCTGTGATATCTTTAAAAGCAGGCATAGAAAATTATTTGGATGAAGATCTTATTGAAATGCTTGATCCAACGCCAAAATGCATATCGCTGCATCACTGCTGAATCTGCCTTAACCTACTTGGATGTCCTTGACAGGCAGTTCAGGTTTGATATGTTGCAGAAGACAATACAAGGTCTTTGCAGGGCTGCTTAAATATGATAGAGAAGATTATGTGAGTGATTGGGAATACCAGGGTCATGAAGCATGGTCTTGTGCCTGAGTAAAAAGATATTTTTTCATGAAGTTAAGAAAAACAATATTACTTTTGTAAAAGGGAAATAAAAGAATACATGGACAGATAAGGCTTTCAGAAGAAACCCCAGGGCAGTGAAAAGCAGAATGATTTAATGGTTGCCAAAGAATTAGTCAAGTGAGAAGGGCTCTTAACAATAGAGAAAGGGAAAGACTTGGTTGGAGACAATGAGGAGGCGCTGGAATGGATAGGGAAAAAAAAAAGGAGGAGAGAGGGAGGGATGCAGACTTCATCACTAAAATCAGTTTCTAAGAAGAGTAATACAATTTGAGCAACTGGGCCAAAGAAGAACATATTTCTGTTTAATCCTATTTTTTGTTTAGAAAGACTGTAAAGCGAAATGAGAGGATGAAGAGAATCTTTTGGAATGTAATAAGAAAAATATGAATTTGGATCATTGTTGAACGTTGAGTTCAGAATTTTTAATTGCAGCTCAGATTTTCCTGTGTTAATATCCCAGTGAGTAGAAGGCATAGTATACAGGGAGGAATGTGTGTGCATTCGTATTTTGATATGCATTCATTTAGTAGGCAGCCCAGGCACTGTGCTGGTAGTGAATTTTTGAAAGGATGGTGATTCATCTTACCTAGAATTTTTTCTAAATTTTATAACTGTAAATGATTGGGTTAAATACCCCAAAATTCTTTCCAGTAGTTTCCAAAGTTGTCTGAATTTCAAATCCTGCACTTCTAATAGATTTCTTAGCATCTCAGTTTTTCTCTAAAAATAATTCATAGTGGTTTTGTTAAGAATTTTACCAGATGGATGAAAACCTGGCTAGCTGACAGGTAAACCAGAGGAGTAAATGACTTTTATATTATAAGTCACAAGTGCCTGGGATCTCAGAGGCTTATATTTGGATCTGTACTATTTCATGTTTTTGTAAATGTTTTTGGGAGTCTGTTAAAACACACTAATGAAATTTGTGGAGGATTTTGAAATTAAATCCTGGAGTGCACCCACCAGTGAAAAGAGATAATGCAAGTGGTAGCTCTCAAACTAACAAAGATAATCTTTGGAGGTCGTTTGAAACGTTTGCAGATGACTAAGAAATATCTATTTTGTATCCCGTTGTCCTTTTATTACAACAGAGGATCTGAAAAGGAGTGCTTTTCTTTTGTTTTTGGCCTACTAAACTCAACCCCCTGTGCCTCTTCATACCTTGCCCATCTGCTCCGCATTGTAGGTTGCCAAGCATTTCCCTATTAGCCTCTCGGTTGTGCACCACTATTCGTTTGGAACTGGGACCGAAACTTAATGATGTGAAATTTCAAAGTGGCTTTAAGAGATTAGAGTGGATTTGTTTGTAAGAAATGATAATTTAAAACTAATGATCACAGATGTTCCTTCAGGTAAAAGAAATAATCACCGTACATAAAGTGGGAGACCTAAGCGGGGAGCCTTGCCCTTCCTATCTTAAGTGAATTTTCCATTGACCTCTTTAATATTGCTGCCTTACACTATTAACCATGAATTACTTTTTTGAAAATAATGCCATTGGGACTGATTTAGAGAGGGTTTAGAGTCCTGTAATTTATGATGAATTATGTAACCATTTAGGAACTACTGCCTAAAATGGATTAGAAACATAGATATGAACATTTGTTTGAAAAAAATGCCAGGAAATAAAGTATATTGTGCTGTGTAAAGAAATTGTGAGTGGCGGTGTTGTAAGAATACAAACCAGATGTTAGGAGAGGGATAATCTGAAGAAGCTAATTGTGAAAGAGTGTCCCAGTGTATCTTCCTAAAGCTGATGAGGGTCAGGGAATTCAACCTGAATATCTGTGCGCTATAGTAGGAGAGAGACCACCATTAACATAGGTTCTGTGAGCTAAGTCATTCTGCCATAAGTCAAAAATGTAGTTATTCCTTGCTGTATAGCTTTTTTTGATATTTGTAAGCCAAAACATTTTCAGAACTCTCTCCTCATAATTATGGAGATAAAACAAAAACAAAAACAAAACCCAGAGCAACAGAAACTCTCAGGGGCTAGATGCTTTGATTTTTGTTTTGTTTTGTTTTTGTTTTCTAATATGGAAAGACAGAAAAGAAAAGTATGTGTGTCCAGCCTAATGATGACTGAGTTCACTGTTAATGTACAAATAATTAAATAATAAAAATATAATAGTTGAAAGATTCTTTTTTTTCATGCCCTCCAGCAAAGAATAAGCCTCTGAGTTTTGCTGCACTTCTTTCTTCATAGTGTATTCTCTGATGTCTGTAGGCCTTGGTTTCCCCTTCATATTTTATCAAAAGCAACATGCACTACGGAAATGTGAATCTTAAGAAGAGAGAGGGGAAAATACAAGTTGGCTGCATAAGCTGATTGTTAAAAAACAAGTCAGTAAAGACTCTGTCATAACCACATGGCAGATCTGGCCAAGATCTGGATAAAGATCTGATCTTTTCTTTAGCTGGCTTCTGCAGAATAGCCCCTTGCTTTAGAAGAGTGATGACATATATACCAAATCTAGACACAGTGTATTTACATGTACAAAGATAACAACTTTGCCTTAGAAGCTTTCCTTTTGGTTAAAAAAACCAAAACCCATTACTCTCCTGTGAGCTCTATAGTATCCCAAAGGTTCATTTAAAATAACAAAACTGTTCATTATTGCTTTAATGTAATTGGTGATATCCTAAAGGTGAAAATATTAAAGTGCTATCTAAATATATAGCCTTTAGTATTCCGGCGAAGAAATAAAATAGCCAAAAACTTGCTGAATATGAAAGACCTAATTGTCCATGCATCTCTTTGAACAGGTTGAATAGATCCTTTCTCAGGGAGACTGAGGGTGGTATGCATGCGTGTTGTCTGGTCTCCCAGGCTAGCAGAAATTTTTGCTATGAAGAAGGATTTTAAAATTCATTTGATCAATCTTAATTTTTGTTGTCACTTATTGTTTAGCTAAATGTTAAACAGCAACTGATTAGAAAGCCCAGATGTCTGAGTGACACCAGATTTTTAGGGTTTCTGGGATAAGCTGATGAGCTTACAGCATATTTTAATGTTTTGCTCTGTGTCTCTGGAAAAGGCCAACCTCTCAGAAGGTTATGTTGTCGTGTCCCTCTCCTGCCGAGTAAATCCTCATAAAAATATATGTGTGTGAAGCACCAGGAATTCCTCACTTCCTCCACCCATCAAACCTAAAAGGGAAACTATCATTCTTCCAAACTGGTAAATGCTATTTTTACAGAAAGTTGAAGTCCTCTGCCTTCTGTTTTAACACCTGCTTGTATGATGCCACCGAAAACCAAACCTGCTGGTCTGAAGGTAACACCGCTAATGAAAGCCAATCAGTCAGTGTATTTATAGTGGAGTCCTCAGACCCCTGGGTTCTTTTCAGTTACTAAGCAATAGTAAAGCTAGTCAAGATCCCCATCACTAAGATGGCTTAGGAAAAAGCCGGTGCGAAAGGAAAAGTCGTAAGCTGGCAGTCTTAGCATTATATCCGAAATGGCACAGACACCTGCTCGTAGCACGTTGTAGGCAGGAACTGGTGAAGTGCGGGGTTGGGGGTCCCTGGTAGGGTCAGGACTGTGGTGCGGGGTGGGCAAAGCAGGGGCATCCGCCAGGCTGGACTAAGGCTCACGTTTTGGGGCTTGCTGTTAAGTTGCGATTGTGTTTTTAGGTAACCGGAGTACAACGCAGGAATTTGAAGTGGTGAGTAAAGAATCCTGCAGTAGTATCCACATGGATATTGTAGCTAAACTTCAGCCAAATCAGAAGCAAAGACCTGCTGCAAGCACTACTTAGTGTATTATTTGTTATGAATCAGAAAAATGGAAATATTTTAAAGTCAGTGCTTATATCTGCCAGCTACCGGTGACTAGTGCAACTGGTTTCCTTCAAGTTCTCTTTCATGCTCTAGATGGGATTTAATTTCAGGACTCTTCCCAGTCATACTACAGCCTCAGCTTTAGCCACCTGAGCGTCAACTTCTCCCCACCACCGTAACGAAATATCGTTGGTTATATTTCCCTCCAAATGTCCTCTGAAAGTAGCTTCAACAAGCAGCTGCAACTTCCAGATTTACTTCTAGAATTTATAACCCTGCTATAAAAATTGTCTGGGTTAAATTTAGTACAGAGCACAGAGTGCAGTTCTTTAGAAAGAAAGAAAAAACATTTGGTATTCTTAAATTATAGGTAAAAAACCAGCAAGTTTTAGCTCACAAAAGACATGTGATATCAGGAGGTTTTAGAGGCTTTTTCTTTTTTTCTTTTTTTTTTTTTTTGGACAACCAGCTCTGTTTCTGTCCACCTTTCTGCTCATTCCTTTAGTGTCCATCGGTCAAGGAAGGGAGTTTGGCAGAGGAACAGTGATCTCAAAGATGTAGTTCTTACAAGCTTCATCAAAATAGGACTTGGAGTAGAGAAGAGACATCAAACTGATGCCCTGATAGAAAAATAGCTCAGGAGTTCACACCTTATTATACACTAGGAAATCCAAATAGCAGCAATGTGTTCTGAGTTCTGCAACCATGGCAAAAACTAAATTATATCAGGCACAAGGAATTCAATCATGGGGGGTGCATTCATTGGAAACCAGGCTTCATTAGTTCTAAGCTAATTGCTCTGTGTGTAGATGGCTGTAAACCTTTCCTTGCCTTTTCCTGCTTGATCCTCAAGAAATACACAAGTTCTTAACTTTTATATAATATTTATGTATCTTGCTACTCCCCAGATGCTATCAGACCAAATTAGGAAAGTTTTCTGTAGGAACCTGTTTCAATTCTAAACAAAGCTTTTTCCTTCCATCCTCATCACTTGTATTGGATCTGCTTTCTTATATGGCACAGTATCAGCTGGTTTGAAAACATTTCCTTGTGCAAAATATTCAGAAGCAAATAATAAAATGGCTTTTCTCAGAAGATGGGTTTTCAATCTGACTTTTTTTTTTAGGGTGCACTGGAAAGGATTGCTACCAAACTAGTTCTCCACGTATAACCGTGTTACCTGTGACCCATGTGATGTTACATTCCCTTGTCAAAGAATGGGAAACGTTTCCTAAAAAACAGAAAATCTTAAAATCTTTCTCTAAAGGGATTTGAGGTTTACTAGTTCTGAACTAACAAGTCAAGTGTCTTTTTCTAAAACAAGAAAAAAAAAAATTTTAGGTACTATTATTTTATTATATACTCTATTCTCAGCTGAAAAAATAACTTAAATTTCAGTAATGTTTAAAAAAAATAGTCCATGGTGCACTCATCTGTGTGGAATCTTAAATCTATATTAAGCAAATAAATTCTGATATGTTTTTTATTAGTATCTACCATATTTCCTGATGAGATTTTTTATAGTATGCTATGAATATCAGAAATGATGCATGACCAATTCTGTTTCTTGCATTGTTTTTTGCATTTAATACAGGATATTTTCTGTGGTGAAAAAGAGTAGGCAAATGAATGAACCATGATTCTGACAGAATTTGAGAAACAGCTCCATCAACCTGTTTTGCACTTTTCTTTCCCCAATACCTTGGTTTATTGTGCCTTTTTTTTCTTTAGTAGTGAGAATTTCAAACTGGAAACCATATCTAAACTCTGTGTACAGTTTTGGCGAGTTTCTGGATGATATAGTTGTACAAAAAAGTTCATTTTAATACAGCGTGAAGCGTTCATTAATTAGCTGAAAGATTCTCCAGGTTGTGGATGAAGTCTTAAATATTTACTGTATCCATTTGAAATGTTCTCTAGGACTTCTGTCATTTATTATTTGTCATCAGGGAGTGATACTTCATCTTTTGTTTGACATGGAGTCACTTAATCTTGTGTCATTTTCCCCTTTGCTAGTCTGCTTAAAAAAAAGGATAATTTGTGGGGGTTTTTTCTTTTTTCTTTTTTTTTTTTCTTTCCACGTTCATGATATTTAAGATACAAAATCATCTTTGGTGATCAATGATCTCAGTCCCTTGTAGGTTTTTTAAAACTACTTCAGAGCTTTCAAGCATTTTTGTTTCCTTTTTGATTAAAAAAAACCCCCCAAAACAGTTGTTATTGTTGTAGAAAATGATTCTTCAAAATGATCTGCAATAATTTAAATGTTTTAGTATTTGAAAATAAATTTTTTTTCACCTCAATAGTTATAGAAAATTTTGTCCAATTTCTAGAAAATGTGACTAGGAGAGGATGGTGTAATGCAGTTACTATTCTTGTAACTGGTTACCTCAGAAATATTGTATCAGAACAAGGAATAAAATGCTCCTTACAAAAAGGACAATGCACAGGGCCGTGCCTCAAAGTACAGATTTTGGCCCCAAAGTTCTGACAATTTTCTGTTGCTGTTGTTGCCTTTGATAGCCAGGAGTATTAGTTAGTATTTGCTGTTTAAATAGTTCCTATGTGCTATGTTTACTAACCTATTAATCTCTTGGTGTGGCAAGAATAGGAGGAGTTACAGGAATCCTAAAGCCTGGCAGGCTCTGCCATAGATCCAGTATTACCTTAGGCAAGTTCATTATTATGCCTGTCTAGGTTCTCTTTCTGTGGAATAGGAATAATAATAGGAGACTATTTCCACGATTGTCCTGTGCAGCCGGCATCCAAAAAGCTTAATTTCTACAGGCTGGTTACTGTAGCTTTATTGATGTATTTTGGAAGTAGTACAGATACGCAGCCCAGAAGAGTTCAGGGTAAGAAACAGGAAGGATTGTGATTGTCTGCAAATGGTATCTATGCTGTAAACTCTTCTGCTTGAAAGAGATACTCTATTTGTGGTTTCAGGAAATACTGAATTGAGTCCTTTTATAAAGTTTCTAAGAGGCCAGGAATTTTGGAAGAAAGCTTTTGTGTGTGTGATTCTTTAATGAGAAACTTTCCAAATAAGTCTTAATCAGAAAAAGGTATGAGGAATATGCAGTCTTACAATGCTGAAGATTAATTTGTGTCAAGAAAAGGTCTGGTTGGTGTTAGAAGAATTTCAGAATATGATCATTTTGTCTAGCGGTAAAATTACAGTTTGTCAATTTTTATCTCCTGAGTTTAACTCTATCAGTGGAGATGTTTAGTAACTTTTCCCACCTGCTTCTTTAGCAGACTAAATTAAACTTCCATTGCTTAATAAGAGTGTCAGTTAAATTAAGTGATGGATCATCCCCCTGTTTTATGGATGTTAGCTTTATTAGAATCTAATCAGTTCTGCCAAGATGTGCAATTTACTGAATGTAGCTGTGAAGATAGCAGTGTAAAGACTGGAAATACCTTTGTCTTTAAAGAAATGTTGTGATTTGCATATAGATCTTATAATTTACTGAAGAGATAGCTATACTATTAAATGATAAGTTTTTTTCCTTGGTGCTTTATCTGCTGGACTGGATACCATAGCAGCACAAAAACCTGCTCTATCATATTTCTGTTAGCAGGTTCTGCAGTTACTCATCAACAGTTCACTGTTCACTGCAGCTCTGTTAGTTTAGCACAACAGAGGTTTCTCTTAATGACACTATCATTTCCTAGCTGTACAGCTCTAGTTGCTGGCCTGGAGAATCGTGGGCCTCGTATGAGGCCAAACATTACGTTTGCCCGTTATGCCAGATGTGTGATCCATTAGGAACTTGTACTGAACACTTCACAGTTATTTAACAAAAGATTTTTATAAAACAGCACGGCTGTTGGTCACCTGGGACAAGGCCAAAATCAGATAAGGTGCCTGAAGCAGAAGGTCAGATTGCACAGACGTACCCAGCGCCTCCCCTCCTATGCTCGACATAAGCGGTGCACCTGATGGAGCACCACATACTATTTCCCAGCAGGATCAGGCATGCTAAAAGCTGGTCGGAAAATAATTGACAACTTGATGGAAGCACCTCAGCTGGACTATGAAGGCCAAACAAGGCATAATTCCCACTAGACTCATTTCTCTAGGAATTAATAGAATTGCTCTAATGTGTTTGACAAGTTGTCTAATTTTCATAGGTTTACACAGCAGAGAAGAAAGTGGCTGCATGATGTCCCTTACTGGGACACAGAGTGTCAGCATTGTCAGCGTAATTAGCAGCCACAGATAATTTTCCATCACTGTGAAAAACTGTTTTAGGTCAGGAGATCACTCTGAATCATTACTGTTTGTTAATCTTTCTTAGGCTTTCACTTTAGCTCGTAGGAAGTGCTTGTTACATCACGTTGAAACAAACATGCATACAGCTGCTTTAAGTTAATTCATGAAAGTGTTTCCCTGGTAGAAGACTTAAGATAAACTTTTGAAAAGTAGCAACTTTCTGTGCAAGCCATTGGTTGGTGCAATGGCTGCAGAAAGCAAGTTTCCAAGAAAGATAAAAGAAGATAAGAAAAACTGAGCTACTCCTAAATTAGGCTTTAAGCTCCCCGTAGTGCGTGTATTACACTTTCCAGGCTCATATTCATATTTGAACTCTGTTTCCAGAGGAAGACTCTGTGAATTGTCTATGAGCACTGCTCCATGACCAAGCACAATGTGCGCATCTGTCCAGACGTAAAGGTGGGCCCACCTCTGTCCCAGAGATCTTGCCCTTTAGGAGCAGTTCACTGGTCACTGGGATGAGAGATACTGCCTGCAAAATGTAACCCTTGGATACGTTCTGTAACTTTTCAAGTTAGTGTATCAAATATATTAATATTTGAAATCAAATTTATATTAACTGTACCCCAGTTGCTCTTTAGCCTCTTCACTGTCCAGTTTCTTCTAGATGCAGTGGAGGAGCTTGGGAAGAATTTGAGATCAGTCACATGTTTGGGTAAATGTTTGGGAGTGCTCTGATTTTTCAGTTTATCATTTTAATCCTCTTAACATCTGTTTTCTTAAGAGCCATACTGTTGAAAAGATTTGTGATTAGGGCTGCAAAAACAGCAGTTAGGCATATTCAGTAATACTTTTTATTTAGCTATCTGTTTACAGTTCAGACATACAGACCAGTGAAGGCTTACGGGAAATTTTTGACTTTGAATAACATAAAGATGATTATCCAACCAAAAATATCTCTAAGTGTCTCTCTTTATTTTATTCATTTGTTTATCCACCCCAAAAGCTAAGCTTGGATTTCTCAAAGCTGTTTCAACCCTCTTTACACTCTGCTGGAAACTTTCAGGCTTATCCCTGAGCAGTTGCAGTTAATGAAACAATGATGATAGTTAAGCCACAAAAGAGATCAGTTTGTGTAAGCTGGTGGGTTTTGTCAGTTGGAAGCTACCATGATTGCCTGAAGAACAGATGATTAATGCAGCCAAATAAATCTCCCAGTGCAGTGGAGGCTTTTTTGATCCATGAAAAAATATGGAGTCTCTTCGTGTTGTGGTGAGTCTCCATGCAGCTAGCAGGGTAGGCGAGTGCGTGAGCAGTTATTTTAGCAGTACGCCCAGCCAAGACCCTGCCACTGCAATTCTCTGAACATGCTCTCTCTGCCTTCAGTATCTGAAATTTCTCTCCAGTCTGAACAGGGATAGTCTGTCAAGGATATCATTGCTCTAAACACCTCATCTTCCTCCTCAATCCATTTACTGGCTCAATTCTCTTCAGGTCTGCTGTTTCCCCATCATGCAGGTGCTCTGTAATGCTCCTTTTTCTTTGTCTGATTACTGCATTGCCATACTCTTTCCTTCCTCCCCACATCTTGCAGTCAGACGTGTGTGCCACAAAACAAGGTGTCTGGTCAAAGAAATCTCTGTTGGTCCCAGCAAGGTACTGATGACTATGATGTCCTGAGCCTGAGGTGCAGTATGAAAGCTGGTGGGAAAGGTGAGGCGAGAAGAGGGATTTATACCCCCCTCAGGACTGAAGTGAGGAGAGGAGGAAGAGCTGCTGCCACAGGGGTGTGCGGCTCCTGGGAGAGGAGGCAGAAAGCAGAGTTTGCTGAGGAGCAAAACCTCAGGAAAGGCATTTCAGCTGCTCATTATACTCAACTGGCCCCGCAAACGGGGCACATCTCAGGAACAGATTTCTATCTGATGTCTTGGTCCCACCTCAGTGTTCAGGGACAGTGCTTATTCTTCAAAGGATCCTTTGTGAAATGTTCTGCAGTACCCTTTGAGAAACCTGGTAATTAAACCACTGGGAAACAGTTTTGCAAGTTTATGTGGAGGGAAATTAGTTGAATGTTAGCAAAAAATGAACACAGGGATGAGGGTATTAAATAGTTGAGAGAGTATGTGACAGGAGAAGTAATGTGTAACTTTAAATGTAATTAGTAGATAATTTTACAATAGCACTGGTACAATATGACCCCACCCTTATTTTGCATCTCTTCAACATCTTGGATTTTTTTTTTCTCTTGACAAGATGAATTTGGGGAATTTCCCTTTTTCCCTTTTCCCTTTTCCCATTTATCATTGTGCATGCTCTCACAATCTAAAAACTGAAATGTAGTTACTGTATCAAGAAGAATGTTCATGATTCTGGCTATATATTTAAATAAATTTTGTTCTGTGATTTTTAAGTGGTATGACTTAGAAGGTAAATGCTGGATAGTTCAGATGAGATTTAAATGTCACACTTTCAAGCCAGAAGAACTTAAAAACAGGGTTTTTATGATTCAATTATGGTTTTTAGAGGACATAAGTACATTGCTGAGTCAAAAGAAACCATTTTTCCTCCCATCTATTTTGGGCTGCAGGGAAAAGTGTTAGACTATCAAATTATTTTGAACTGGAGAATTTTGATTACAGTTCAGAAAGAGCTTGTACATTTTTAGTTAGTGTTAACACAGTCACAATGACTTGGTCACGACTGCAAATGCCTTTTATTATTTGGAAACTCCTTCTAGAGAAGGCAAAATGAAATTTCGGAGGATTTAAGGCATTGTGTTCTGCCCTTCAAAAATGTTCTTCGCTTGCTTTTACAAATTTCTTTTCTTTAGAAATCAATACTCTTTCCATTTACAAAACCAAGATGACAGAGTCTTCCGCCTTTGCTCTTCCTTTGTCTCTACCCTTTCCATTCATGTATGGCACAGAAGAATGGAACCAAATGTTTGCATAATGACACCTAATATGTTTATACTTCAAAGGACAGTATTTAAAGTCCTCAGTCATGTGGATCTGTCCAGATGAAAAGCTCGGTCACAGCATAAAGTGTTTTAGGGTTACATGCTTAACATTCCTCACATAAATACATGAAAGCTCAAGTATTTCAAAAGCAATCTGAATGTTTTATGCTCCAATACATTGATGGATCAGAAGCAAAAACAGTGTGTCACCTTTCCATTTGCTTTTTACTGAAGAAAGGATTCTTGCAGGAAAACAGAATTTCTGCGTAGTGATGCAAGTTACCTTGAGTGTTAGCTAGATGGCACTGGAACACATTTGTGCTGCTGTAATAAAGTGACTTGTTTGGAACATGATCTTTGTTAACTGAAAGTTCAGGACTTCTTTTCTAATCATAAATAAATACTTCATCTGTAAAGGCTTTTTTTTAATTGTTTTTTTTTTCTTTTTTTAGAGTTCAAGCCTTCCCCTATTGACTAATAATGTTGTCAGAGAAAGACAATACAGGATAAATAATGCTGGAATTTTCGCAAGCCATATTAATTTTTTAGATTTTTCTTCTTACAATTTAAAGTCCTTATTTTAGTACACAAAGGATACCCTTTTCTTTCTCACAAATCTATAAAAGAACGTTTTCCAGGCTACAGCAACAGAGGGATGGTGTACTTAACATTAATGACACTTTAAAATATGAATTCTGCATGAATTGCAATTGTGGGATAAGAGAGAAGAATTGCACTCTAAGAGGATAACTTCCAGTAGTAATAGCTACATCATTAGAAATGATTAGAAATAGACTTGCCTGGGGGTAAACTGCTATCTGGCTTTGAATAATGTTAGGAAATACTCAAAACACAGGTGAATTGGCATAAAATACAGCTTACAGATAGCTTCAGGGTGAAAATGAACAAACTGTAGCATTCAAAAAGCAAAGGTCAAGCACTTTTTCCTCATCATATGTTCTCATCCAGGAAAGAACTTTATTCCTGCAAAATTCTTGGACATCCTGCATTATTCTGTACTCATCCACAGTGACTGAAGAGACCTTAGTGCACATTTCTTCTGTCTCCCCACCTACATCCTCATCATTGTTACTGTCAACCATTTTTAGAACTAATCTTCTGAAAGGTTAAACCACTTGTAAACAACTAGGCATTTATTTAAGGAGCTTTCTAGTTGTATTTTTTTTTTCCCAAAGAGTGTGCATGATGCACAACAAAAGAGGTTATCAGGTTCTTGTCCTTAAAAGAAATGGTTAAAAGTAATAATTGAAGCTGGTGGGGACTGCAGGTCATGAGTTTTATCCTTAACACCTTACACACCCCAAATCCAGCCCGAAGTGTAGGAACCTCTCCAGGGGGGTTCGTGCTCCTGCTTGGATCCCAGCCAAACACACCTCAGCCCTTGGGCCTGTCTCTTCAGCTCTCCTCTACCCAGTGAGGGTAGACTCCCAGGTCGGCCTTCCTCTTCCTGACCTTAGAGAAATGCTAGATTTTTTTGCTGCTAATTGCAAAATGCTGTATGTTAGTTGATCTTTTCTATTTGGAAAATGAAGTTAATGCAAAAAGAGTTGCTCTTTTATTAGTTGTGTTCCTTTCTGTTGAGGTCAATGACATTTTTAAAGCAATGGCAAGAGCCTTAGTACACAAAGAATAAATTGCTGATAGCACTTTCGAGAAGTGATTTGAACTGGAGGCAATCAGTTTTCTCAGCATTTTAATCCTGCGGTTCTGTCCCAGCCAGAGCTTTGAGATACGTCCTGCCTATACCAAGAAGACTTTGAATCTTTAAAACTGCAGTATTTTTAGAACAGAAAATACCAAAATAAGGCAGAGAGTCTTGTAGAAAAGGGAGTTCAGGTTTGCTGGGTCAGATGAATTCATATAACAGTATTTAAAAACAAGTTTCCTCATTGCCTACTGGCAAGTCAAGGCCTCTAATTGTTTTGGGTAGACTCTTCATGGTGTCCTCTGGGTCTCTAGGAAAAGTCTATCCATTGTCTCTGGAACCTGGCTCCCTACTTTTCTTAAGAGCCCCTTGGGTCTCATCCTCATGGCTTAGCGCTGTGCCTTTCCCCATTGTCCCCTGCATTGCAGAAGCTTTTCTCTTTCTTTTTGAGTTTGTTCTCTCAGAGAAAGGGTAACCTTTTCCTTCAGAGTATCCCACTTGAACCAGTGCATAGCTGACAAGCAGGCAGCTCAACTCGCTTCTGTCAAGCCACAGCCTTTTAACAAAACATACGCATTCTGTAAACTGTGAGCAACGAATTATACACTTGTAACATCTGTCCCAGTAGAATCTCAACTTTCAGGAAAAAAAACCCAAACCAATATACATAGTCCTTATGGTTTTGGCCAATGCTTAGGAATGTAAACCTTTTTAATCCGAGTTTTCAGAAGGCAAATAACAAAAATTAAAATGAAGTGGGTTTTCTAGCCTTCTAGTTATTTCTGTGATAAGATTTGAAGTCTGACTGTGGGTTTGACAAGAGCGAGATCAGCCCCAACTGTTCATGTTCCTTTCAGAGGGAGGTCTGCTGCAGCCTGGGATCAGCGGCTGTAGGAAGCATTCTTTGTAATTTAACTATTGGTTTAAGAACTCTTTTATTTATACTTGTAGCATGTGGAAAGTATGTAAAACTTTCACACAAGCACTTGGGGCTAGGTCCAAAGAAGAGGCACAGTTGATCCTAAATTGTCATGTTTGCCCAACTCCAAAAGGCAGGTCTTCAAGTCCTGTTCAGCTGCCACCTATAGTTGAATACATATATAGTTGAATAGATGCTGTAATTAAGTCCTTAAGGAGCTGCTTTTAGGTGTATCCTGATAAGTTTACATGCAGAGCTCTTTGAAAGCCCACCTAGGCTTATGGATCCCACCTTTACTTCAGCGCATCAGGGATTGCAGTATGCTTCCTCCTGTTTGCACCCTAACACATTACGCTTGCCATATGCAATGAATTAATAGTGCATGCTCAGATTAATACTAAATTAAATACTTTTTCAATGAGATACAAGAGTTCAGGTCTCCTCCAAAACAAAGGAGTAGGGTCATGCTTACTGTTGCTCTTCTGTTATCAATTGGAAACCTGATTATTGCATGTGGAATGGGACAACTTTGAAAAGAGAAAATGGCAGTTTTAGGAAGAGAGTGTCTGTGTAGTTTGGTGTTTGTCATAGGAAAGAGAGATGGAAATAGGGAAATTCTTATTTTCTTATGAAAAGGAAGGCATTTTTGATGATTCTGGAAGGTCACTGAGCAAAGGGAAGGAAAACGCCATGCTTGCTAAAGGTGATTCTAAAGAAGTAGCTGCTTCCAAGTCGGTAGGTGGTTAAAAAATGGAGGTACTGGAACTTTCAGCATTGTGATGTTTTCATCCTTTTCTGGGTCTAGGCTTTAGTATTTGAAATACTCAGAAATTGTGTAACCTAATAATCAGAAATCTATAATTATCAGCATAACAGCCCAGCAGTATTTAAGTAGTTTGCTTCAGAGAAGTACAAATATCACTACAGGGAATTCCATTTTTCCTTTACAGTTTCGTTCCTACTTAGGTATGTGAATTGTGACTCTGTGATTTTCAATAATTGGAAAAATGTCAAAGTCCCTTCCAGTGACTCCTGAAAAATTTAGCAGTTGTCATCCCTGCATGTATTTTGGTTAATGACTTTTATGTTCTCGTGCAGTTAAGAGGAATTTTAATGAAACTTGGATGTAAGTAAATTAAAAATGTTAGCCTTTACAAGTCATATTTTTCATCACTGAAACAAATATTGTTAGCTAGGTAAATCCATAAGGAGTGAATAGTTCTAGTCTTTAAAGGTTATCCTCATTTTTTTTTCAAAGCAAGGCCAGGAAATGTATGTGCTGCATTGATTGGCAAAGTTGAGAAGTGCATAAATGATTTAACAACTGACTTTTTACAGTCTAGTTGTTCTCATGAAAATCAATTGTGTGTTCAGACCCTTTCTGTGATATCTCAGCATAATGCTAAAAACTTGCAGGTAGCCTGCCATGGTGATTCTTGTTGAGCCAGAATTCAAAGCAAAAAAAGGAAGTTTGGAATCTGTTACATGGAAATTAGCCGTGTCCTCATTAGGAAGCTGGAAAAAAAGGTAAGAATAAAAAACCTTGAAATGAAGAAGGATGTTTATGCTATGTCTGACCCACCCACAGAGGATATTTAAACTGTTCGCTGGGCATCTTGGCTCTTCAGTGGAAGTTGTAGCAGTCCTTTTTAAGTCTGTTTTTCTTTTCTCCTTTCCCCCTAGATCTCCCATACTCTCCTCTGGAGCCCCTTTTTAGTGATTGTGGAGGTTTATAGCTTTGAAGATGGGTGGACGGGAGCTGGCTATGGAGATGCTGGCAGTAGGAGAGCCTTATCATATTAAGTGCTGCGGTTATTTCTGTTGTACTCACCTGGGATAGGCAGAGTTTACTGGGTCTCTTTAAAAGACTGGGAGCTAGCCAAATTAGAATTGCTGGCAACTACTCTTGATAGCACATATTCAGAAGTTCAAAGACAGAGAAGGGAGAAAAAAGAAGGAAAAGGGGGTCACAGAGGTTTCCAAACTATGAAAGTTGCCTCCTTTTTTTTTTTCATCCCTCATGTTCAAATGTATTTCAGTCTCTTTTGCTTTACCTTGTCATTAATTTTGAATAGCTTTACTATTACTTTTGCTGACCCCCCCCCCCCTTAATTCCTTCCTTTCTCTTTGGGAAAGGAAAGGATAGGAACTTGAGTTTCTTTTTATTTCAACCCATTACTGTTCTCCTTTATCTCTGTGTCTTGGCTTTTTTCTTCTTTTACCCTCACCACTTGGTTTATGATCCTGGTTTCTCTCTCTTAAATTATTAGTTTCTTTTACTTGTGAGATTTCCTTCCATTCCTATCAAATTTATGGCTTTTTATCCCACATCTTCCCCACAAAGGCAAAAACAGTTCTTTGAAATTTCCCCATTTATCATTATTTTCTGTTAAGGAAGAATTATTCCAGAATTATTTGAGCCATTCCTATGTGAAGCAATAATCTGATAAAAGCACTGTGTATTAGGAAGAGAGCAAATTCTTAATGTCTTTTGGTTGTATTGTGCTAAAAGCCTCATTTCTACTTGCACACTTTTTAGCTGAAAACTGCATGACAGTAAGAGAGGTCTTTTTGTAGCTAAAATTGCCATGAATTCTGTAGGCTTTTTTCTTCCTTAATAGCAAGCAGCAATAGTATCATTGTCACTGTGGTAGTGTAAAAATATAACAAAGTTTATGGGAAGAGGTAATATCTTTTATTAGACCAGCTGTTCATTTTTGGCCCATTTTTTCCATTTATAGTGTGTGTGTTTTTCTAGTTGTGCTGCTTGCTCTCATAAAAGATGTTATCTCTCCCTTGCCTCACTTAATATGTAAGAATAATGTCTTTTGAACCTTTTTTCTTAGTGAGATACTGGCAAGCAAGATAACTGATGATACATCAAAACTGACTAGTTCTTTCAAATCAGTTTAGTTGGACTTACTTACTTCATAGCTGTGTATCTGAATACTTAAATCATAAAATTCTGGAATAGTAAATAGCAGATAATATTGTACTTGGGCTTCCTGGGACCCTGTATTGGATCATGTTAGATTCTGCAAGACACTGGGCATAAAAGCATGCTTCACCATTTCCAAAGGCACCATTGCATTTCAGTGTAGTAAGTGGCTGAAGCAAACAATAAAAGGAGTTGAGGGCAAGGAAAGATGAGAATAAAATGATTGAAAGCTCTTACTTAGACTAGATATGTGTGCGGCAGAACCATGTTAGAAGAAAATTTCCAGATCTCAAAGTAAAAGAGGTCACTACTGTTTGGCATAGTGGTCCCTAATTATTTGTATAAATGAGACTTAGAGCAGAGCCTCTTTGTGCTCTGTAGAAACATCTTTTCAAATTCTTGCTGCTTTCACAAGTTTAACATCTAAATTTAGAGGCAGTCAGGAAAAATTAGAGCAAAAGGAAGCAGAAGGGGGTTAAGTGAGGTGCTTAATATAATTCAGCACATTTATGTCAGAACTGGTGGTAGAAGAATCATCTCAATCTGGTTTCGGGTGCATTTCATCATAGTATTTTTAGGAAGACTTTGGAAAAATATCCACTTTGGGGAGTGATCTGAGGGAGACATTCCACTCGTGATGGAGAGATGGAAGAGGTTTCAGAGGGAGTTTTAAGGCACTTTTGAGAGCAGAGAATGATGAGATGGTGGTGGGCGTATGGGCGGAGCGGATAGTTTGAAGTGTAGAGTAGCAGTGGGGGAGTTCATCTTAAGTGTCTGAAAGTCCTCAGGGAGCTGAACATGTGCATACCTTTAAGAGATAAGGAAATACATCACCGGATTTTCAGCAAGATTAATGAGTTTGTACCTTTACTAGCTTGACAGCTTGTGAAACTTCTGTACTGACCTTGAAAACAAGCAGCTTGTGCAAAATGGATACTAGGACCGCAAGGGCAGGAAGGACTTTTGTGGCCAGATATTCCTTCCTCCAGTGTAATGGCTGTAGGGCTTCTTGGGTTAATATAAGCTATGCATCTTCTACGCTTAGTGGAGCTTCGTTTATTTTCAAAGATTTAGAAAATGATTGATGAAATGTTACTAAAAAACGTAATAGTCGTAACTGATGTGTTACCAGCTCAAGATGTGGAAGAAGCAGAGATGTGTGTGTGTATTACTATAGTGGATGGCAAGAGCGCAGCTGCCCGAGTTGATGTTCTTGGAAGCCCAGGTTTGATTGGTAGGCGTCTTTGGCAGTCACGGTGCAGCCAGATCTCGCTGTATGCTGTTCCCTCAATTGGGCTAACACAATGTCGGTTTGTTCAAGGAACTGATTACCCTGGAACCGATAAGAAAACAAATGAAAAATTCCTAAAGCAGCAGTGCTGTCTAAGTCCTCATACTGTGAAGCCACAGACTGAATTTGGTAGTTAGAAAATAAATGTGATTTGGGAGTTAGTCCAGTTATGCCTGTTTTTTTTGATTTTAAGAAATTTGACATACTCTGCTCCATTGTCTTCTCCCCACCTTCCCAATCCCAAATTAAATAATGCAAATTAAATTAATGTAAATTAAATAATGTAATCTAGAAGCTGGGTTATTAGTTTCTAACATGTCATTATGTGCCCATCTCATGCATGAAGGCTATGGCATAAGTGATCCTGAACTTTTTTTTTTTTTTTTAGCAGTATTGGCTGGATGAATTTGATGTAAATTTGATGCTTTGATGTAAATTGTGGTGAGGGAAGGATTTGAGGTTGTGCACAATTTAATTTGAGTCAACGGCGCCCTTAGTGTCCCCCTGAGGAAGAGTATGTTGTGAGGGGGCAGGTAGCTAGCACAGGCCTTCTGTTTTATTTGCTGAGGAAAGTTACCTCTCTGCTCTTTTGTTGCTTCTTTGCCAGCCTTGCTTCAGGGCACAAATTCGTCTTGTTTGCATTTTGGAGTGTCTGACCTCATGCAACCTAGCTGACTAAACCTCGCTTTGTTCTATGGAATTATGTCGATCTTCTAATCTCTACAAATCTGTGTTTTATATTTGAGACCACTTATTGAAAACAAACCAAAAGCTCAAAATAGGAACAACTTTGAGGATTTTTTTATTTTGATGGTTTTACTTTAGCAGAAGCACTCAGTGATGTGGGTGTCTGCATAATATAATATATCCTCTTCCAAATCCTGTCTTTCTGGAGTTTGCGAAGAAATCCCACACTCATTAAATGGCTTTCTAGTACGATAACTTGGAAAGAGAACTGCCGTCCTTCAGCCTTCCCACTGAGTCAAGTCTCATTATAAATCGTCTCTTTACGGTTCCAAAATGCTGGGCTCCCAAACTTCCCTCATTAATGAGACTGGAATGAATTTCATCATGGCTGGCTATTTGCACCAGAGCCACATGCAGTAAAGACTGCTGCAGTTTATTTCCTTGATGCAGGAAACATTTGCAGTACAGCAGGTGTACAAATCAAGAGTTAATAGGGAAGACTGTGTGTGCACGTGTCTGTGTGTGTGAATGGCTGTGTGCAGGCAAAATGAATTACCTTTGCACCCTTTTTGTCCCCCCCCCTTTTTTGGTCCCAAAAGTGGAGAAACTTATGTAGCACAAATATTTTGATAATAGAACTGAATATATTTAGCAAAAAATAAATTACTTAATTTCTCCTAAAAAGGATTTTTTTCCCCACATTTCCTTCATAAAAGCTGCCTTGTTTTACAACTAAACTGATCTGACCACAGCTTATTGTGTGGTGGGTAATGTTAAAGATCTTATTTTAAGCTCAACAAGATTACTGTGTAGGCATTCAAATACCTTTAGTGTAATAGGTTAGGGGCTTCAGCATACCCTTTACAGTACCAGGAATTGAACTCCTTTCAGTCTTTCAGTCCCTAATAGTTTGGTTGAGAAGTATCGTGTTATTGGTTCACAGGAGATTTCTAACTGCTTCATTTCTTCACATTAGCTTAATGGGGAATAATGAGTCACTCTGCCAATTACAACCCCGTGATATGAAGTAAGTTTTGTCATCCGTACTCTGGCTCCCCATGTTCCATTTCTCTCTTTCTTTTTATTTGAATTATTAAGGATTCAATCTTGCATTACTGAGGTCAGTAATTGCTTTACCTTTAACTCATTTTGACTCTGGATCACACCCTAGTAACACAGTTCATGTTTTTAAAAGGGTTATGTTTAAATGCCCTTTTAAATACCCTTTTGAAAAGGTATTTAGGCTAAGGGTAGAAATAAATGAACTCTAAAAATAGAAAGATTTCATCTCCATCATATTTCATGTGTAGGGAAGCTAGGTAGAGGACATTCCATTCAAAACATTCTGTTATTTTTCTCAGACCTGCTGCTGGGGAAATTTCCTATTGAAGTGTTGCAGTTTTTATTATTGGTGAAATATTCTCATATACGTTTGTGCATTTCTATTCCCGTGGTATCTTTGCAGCACTCCTTGCTGGTATCATCAGGTAGTCATTATTTATGTAGCTAGCAAATGCTATTTTGCTGCAAAATGTTTAATTTTTTCTCTCAATTCATTTTCTAATAGCTTTTCCTTCCAATTTCTATTTTAGTGTATTCAATATGGAATGAATATAAAAAGCTTCCATAAAAATTAGCTCAGGACGTAGCAAGCTCTCTCTTCTTCAAATTAGTCTTTGAGCATAACTGATTCTGCAAGAAACTAACCTGATCTAATGAAAAAGGGGAACAAATAAAAAGCTGTTATTAAAATGTTAATTTCCCCAGTCTTACTTCTCCCAGATTGCAGTATTACTGGTCAGGCCATAAAAGGATGCCTTTTTTTTTTTTTTTTCCTTCCCCTCTTTTTAACGGGTTTTTCTTCAGACATCCAAGCATGTATCTCCAGAATATTGTTGCCAGGGCTTTATAGCTGCCTGGTTAGCTACATGGGAGTCAAAACTAGTTTAGACAGCAAAGGACACTTGTAGATGTGCTCCAGATGATTTGTTTTATTTGGGAGTATGAGAGAAGTTCCTTACAGTATACTCGGAAACCAAACTTTTCATCTATGGTGGTGACCTACTATTTTCTAGCACTCTCTCTGAATTACCTTTACTCTGCTGTAGGCAGTGACTTTTGATCTTTAAAGTATATAATTCTTATTCTATAAATCGTTTTTCTGGAGGCTTTCTCAGACAGATACTCGTTGCTATGTTGGCTTTTGCTTCTCCAGTTCTTTTTGGTTCCCATTGCAATTGAAAATGTGATGCTGCTGTAGCATAGAATAACTGGAAATTATACCAAGATTGTTTCCAGATCAGGGGAGACGTTCATTAGGCTATTACTTGTTATGAGCACTGCCTGTACTTCTGGAATTAATAACCAGCAGGTGGCTGATACTGTGAAACTTATTCCTACTTCTAAAGGTACTGGCTTCAAGCATCACACACATGGTTGAGCCACTTTTGACTGCTCTTTGGCCGTGCTCCTTTATCACCTTGTGTGTGTGTGGTGGCGGCGGTAATATTTTTTTACAATCGTTTTTTCAGTCACAACATGGCCTTGTACTCAGTATGTCACACAAACCTTTTGAGTCGCTTAACCTTTACCTCTACTTTTTTCCTATCTTGCCAAACCAAAAATAAACCTGAAAATAAACTATCTGCACCAAGAACAGCTGTTAATATTTATTTTCAAAGGAAAAAAGTGACTTCTCATCATGACCTTAAGAGAATCTTGCTTTTATGAACATCCTTCTTAACTAAATTTTAGGTTCTGTTTTTCACATAGTGGAATTTCAGTATTATTTGTGTTCTCTTTGAAAATGTTTTAGGTGTTTAAGTTTTACCTTATTAAAAGAATTACCAGTACATGCTCAAAGAAGTAATACCTTTTCTTTGTTATGAATATAGTTACAAGGCAACATTGCTGCTTGTTCTTTTCTTATACTTCTAAAGGTACAAATAAAACAAATGAAACACCTGAATTTTTGTGGTGGCAGATGGAAAAGAAACAAAAAAACCCATAGACACTGCTTGTTCTCCACTGTAGAAACAGATTTTTGTAGCTTTATGGACTTCCAGCTGATGGACTCCTATTGTATTTGGGTAGCTTGTTTTGACAAAACCAGTGCAAAACAGAACTTGATATTGATGGTCACCCCCCAGCTGGATTGGTAAAGCTGCTTAGTCCTTGCCAGAGGCTTAATTTGGGATTAAATGACATTTTTGCTCATAAAATCCATTTACATTAGTTAGTTACAAAGTCTATGTCTACTTGCAGTTTTGAATGTCTTACAGTGTTTATGTTTCTCTCCCCCTGAATATTAAATATGCTGTTAGACTTTAATTTTCCTGTAGTGTAGGAAATATGTGAAATGTGCCATAATAATTGCTGGCAGTAGCTTTCTGGGTAGGATCGCAAGGTGTGCTCTAGGAGTCATTTTATCTTTTCGTTTTGTCCTGATCGCACCTGTATGTTGTACAGCAGAGCCAAACAAACTTCCTTTAGAAGAAGAAAAGCGTCTCCATCGGTTCAGGTGATAAGGGCTTTAATATGTTGGTTGTTTGTACGGTGCGAGTAGTTCAAAAGCATTATCAGGCTGGATTTACTTCACATGGCATAAATTACACCACGGGCTTCAGCCTTGTGGGTTCATTCCCAGGCGTGTTCATTACCCGTGAGGACTGGGCAGCTCTGCAGCCGGCAGCCTTCCCCGGAGGGTTTTGGCCAGGCTTGCTTCCCCCCCAACCCCCGGGGCTCTACCCCTCTGCTTGCCAAGTTGCTCAAAGCATAGTGCTAAATCCTGCCAGGCGCCGGAGCCGGGCCAGTGCCCTCTGCCGGAGACTGCGGTGCCTCTGTGGGGTCCCCGTGGCAGGGGCACCCGGAGCTCTTCTGCACAGCTGCAGCTTCCCCCCGTTCCCTTCCAGCCCAAGAATCAGTCTGTGAAAAAGCTGGTGCAAACGCGGTGCCAAGTCTTGCAATATTGTGTGTTTGCATGGGTGGTTTGGGTTTCCTAACACATTGATAATATGCCCTTTAAAATTTTTTGACTGTTTTCCATTCTTATTATGTATGCTGTTAGTTTTTTGCAGTGTCTTACTTGGAGTATTTCCTTTTACTCTTGTTTTTGCTTAACTTCTTTTTTTTATATCTTGTATGTTATCATGGAGCTGTAACATTATAGTGCCAACTTTTTGAGTCAACGCTGTTGTTAGGATTCTCACTTGGTGAGTTTAAATGTAGTGTAAATTGTCACAGCAATACTGACATCAATAGCACACTTCTGCAAACCAGAAAGCTTGAATAATAATATAATAATTATTTTATAGCAAATAGAACCAACATATACATTGTTTGATATTGCGCTTAAATTCCTGACACAAAGTATTTATCTTCCCTTTTTTTTGTGTTTTTTATTATTTTTCCTATAACAACATGTATGTATCTTGGGGTAGAGGGATGCTTATGGGGAAAAAGAGGAGGGCAGAACAGGGAATGTATCAAGAAAAGATGTGGATTTTTCATTACAGTGGCCAGGTTAGAAAAGATTCAGTGATCCTCTCAGACTGTGTTTTTAATAATCTTACTTTGATTTTTTTTAACTTTGCAAGAGTATTTATACCTGAGATCGCACAGTAGTAGTAGAAAATATACTCTTAAGACCAGATAATGTCTTAAGTGCAGAGATCATCATTGGATTGATGGGATACATGAAGAGTATAAATCATTAGTAAATATGATCGAGATTTAACAAAAAAGAACATGGGATCGATTTGTATGCTTGTAACAAGTGGGGGAAAAAGAGAAGTGTTATTTAGTGAGAGGTGGTATTAGAAATGTTCGGAAGATGCTAATGTGACTGGGGGAACAAAACATGAGGATCATCTTAACTTAGTATTTTGCCTGAACTGGAGGGAAGTGGAGCAAGCGTTAAGACAAAGTAGGGTTGCTGTAAGTAAGCTGTAGTACTTAAGGCAGAAATGATTGGAGTGTGGATAAGTTATGTTTTTCAAGGTCACGAGGAGAAAATGTGTCAAAAAAAAATACATGTATATATATGCTTTTTAGTAGGAGCTGTGCCAAAATTTCTTTCAAATTCTGGTGCTACTGTAGTTGTAATCACAAGAAGTTATGCCTACAAGTTACCTCAAGAGGCCATACAGTGCATCATTCTGTCCCTAAAACAGAACTGACAATACTTCTGTCTTTCCCCACAAGTTATACATTTAAGCTATTCTTAAAGGCAGCATAAAGCCAAATGGCCAGCCTCCAAGGCAAATAGTTCCAGTGCATCCCTGTATTTAGTAATGGAAAGCATCTCCTAACATCTAACCTGAATCTTTCTTTCTTTGGTTTAAGCTTATTATCGTTATCCTTTGGACATGGGTATGGAGAACAGATTATTCCTTTCCTGTTTGCCATAGTCATTTATGTAGCTGGAGGCAGCTGTCATATCTAAACAGTCTGTCCTTTCATTCTTTCCTCATGGGACATGTTTTTCTAGATCACTAATCAGCCTTATCCCCCTCCTCTGACCTCTCTTCAGTTCATCCACATATTTCTGAAAGTTCTGTGCTGAAACCAGACAGTTTTAGGAATTAATAGTACGGAGAAGTGGAAAGATTAGTTCACATGCCTTGAAGGGATGTGCTTTTGTCCATAGTCCTGATATGGTGTTTACCCTTTTAGCAATGGTTTAAAACAGCTGCCTCATGTTCAGCTTGTGATCTGCTGTAATCCCAGATGCTTCTCTGAGGAAGAGCCAGCTGCATGTTCCACATCTCTTAATTGTGTTGTTTCAAGCAGCCCAGGTTTGCCCCTGGCTTGTACAGTATTCTTTTACAGAACATTCCTTGTTTTTTCAAGATTGCTTTGAATTCCGGTTCTGCCTCCCAACATAGTTGCGTGTTTGGTGAGCTCTCAGAAGTTTGGCTAGTGCAGAAAGTACCCTCAATTCACTGCAAAACCGATCAAATGAAATGAAATGAAATAAATGAAATACAGCTATGATTGTTGGACCACCTCTCTACTTGTATGTTGGTAACAGTAGTGCTGGACAGTCTGGCAATTCAAGTAATGTCTCTCAGTCTTTGTGGGCTTCTACCTTCTGGGTTCTTGCTGCCACAAATGGCTGGATTAACCCTGGGTAGATACATTTACCTTCACAGTTGTCATGCATGCTGCATTTGGATGCGTGGGCTTTACCCTCTGAGAGCTGCTCTCTTCTGCACTGGTCGTGCTCACAGATTGATCAAGCTAGTGTTGTCTCTTGTGCTCTGGCACCATCTCCAGTCATTCAAATAGTTAAGCTTCTTAATACTATTTATCTCTTCCCCAGTATTCCTTGTATCTGTTCTTTCTGTGGAGAGGCTGGAGTGTTTTTAGCTGAAAGATTCGTATTAAAATTTTCAGAGGAAGACTTTGGGCAATTTTAAATGCCAATGTTTATAACTTGCTTTTAGTAAAGCAAATCAACAGTAATAAGGACTGCTTAAATTCTGCTACTGTCTACCCACAATAAAGAATATGTCTGTATAATCTTCACCTGTATTATGAATGCACTAACTTCCTTGCTGAGGAAGAATTGCATGGGTTAATAACTCCAGAAGTAGGTGGCATTAAATAAACACATTTGGTCACAGCACTGTATAAGCTGTAGGCAGAGTTCCAAGTCAGAGGAAAAACCAGCCGCTGAGGCCAGCTTTGCTGCATTCCCAGTGTAAGCGGGCTAGCCTTGTGTCGTGGGCCATGCAAGTGGGAACGAGCGGGATGGTGGAGAGGGAAGGAGGCATGAGCTGGGAGCCCAGAACTGAGGCTCAGCGCTGGTCACAATTAGGGAAGCAAATACCAGCATCCCTGGTGTGGATCCTGTTTGAGCTCTTGTTCAGCTCAAATGCAGCTGAGCTGTGATCCAGGAACCTCTACCTGTTGTGGAAACAAGATACTGTCAGTCTAGTGATTTGGCATCATCTCGCTACTTTGGGAAGCCACAGTTCTCAAGCCAACATATTTTCAACGAGCTCTCGGTTGGAGAAGAAAGTCTCTTGTGGATAATGCTTGGTGACTTACCCGCTTTCTTTTCTGCATTTCCAGCATTCTAAAAATAGCATTTTGTGTGTGGCTAGCCCCAGTGATTTTGATATCTGGACTGTCTGACCATGTGCCTTATTTAATGCTTCTTTATGGGAATGGACAGGGTGAGGTTAAAAGAATATTGTCTTTTGGAAATGCTCTGGATACAGGTTAGGTGATGACTGAGCTTTGGCAGGGGCTGCCCAATCAAGAAATCTGCTGCAGTGCTTCATTCGAGAGTGGTATAATGGAGTAGGAATTAGGATTTAATGCAAGGGAAATGTACAATGTGGGTGGGTCATGCAGACGGATTTTGGTAGAGGGATGAAAGGGGTTTCTGCAGTCACAAGCACTAAAATTGCAGTGGTGGTTCTTGACTTTTAGCAGGGCAGGAGAGATGTTAAACCTGATCTAAATCAGTGCTCTTTTTTCTTTTCTTTCTCCCCCCCCCCCCCAGATGAAAATGACTGCTTATGAAAGGTTAGAGGATTTATGAGGGTGTCAAAACATATGGCAGATGGGCTGGATTAGGACTCATGAGTACAGTAATCCAAATTCTTGCTGCCAAGCATTACAGCGGATCGCTTCCTGCTGCTGAGCTACATTAAATGTATACAGTCAGAAGGAGCACGGGCTGTCCTGAGGCTCAAAGGAAGAGTTGCTAGTGAAAGTGCTTATCTGGCAGACTTAATTCTGAAAGCACATTTTTTGAGGACAGAAGTCCATTGGGAAAGTGATTATTATTTACTTGTAATAAATTGCTGCAACAGGTTTTTTTCTTCTTCTTCTTTTTTTTAATTGTTGTTCTCTATACAAAGTCTGGAAGAAAGTAAAGCCAAAATGTGAGCTAAACCATTATTATCTCTGAGTACAGTGGGGTAAAAGCCATGCAAAAGTCATGTGGTGAAGTGTTGAGAGAGAAAAAAGGAGTCAGTCTTTCCCCTTCTGAGCCAACACTATCTATTTGTGATTAAACAAATAAATTATGTCCTACTTTAAACTTTTTTGACAGAAGTTTACATGTTAGGGAGGATTTTAGTCTCAGTTTTAGACTAAATCTGGAGGAGTGCCTCTGAAATCTGTAAAACTTTACAGTGGGACCTCTGGGTTACACAGGTGGTTAGTAGTTGCAGTTACATGTAGTTAATTTTAAAAAGACGTCAAGTTACTGGCTTTTGAGAAGACCCATGTCTGAAAAAGTTTCTAGGGAAGGATGCAGAGCATTTGCATCTGAACCGATGAGAGGGTATTTGCACCCCTCTCCTGTAGTGAGTTAATTAAGCTAAAAAGCTACCAAAGCGCTCTCTCTAGTTAACTAATGTCATGCAGCATGAGATATAGATATGCTGGTGTGGAAAATCACTTAAAATCAGGTATCTCTGAGCTCCACAAGTGAATGCATAGATACTTCATTTTATGCTGGTGTAAAATGTAAAGAAAAAAAGTATTCTAAAAGCATGAAACATGATAAGCTTAGAGAAATATTGTGTTCTTTATAGAACCAGAAAAGACTGAGGATCCAGACCTTACAGATGTTAAATTTAAGCTTAAAAGGAGAGGCTGCAAATAGTTAGTCGAGCCGCGAGGATGGATTAGCTTCGAGGTAGAGACTGTTTGCCTTCTAGAGCTAAGGAGAAAGGGGCAAGCTTCTTGTCGTTATGGCTCTGGGATGTATGAATCAGATCTGAAAGGTTTTAGCAGGTTTCCCTATTATCCGTGAGTAATGGCAGATCTGCTCTAGCCTGGTTTTGTTGAAAAGCTTCGTAATACGAACTTTCTCAGCATTTAATTGAAAAGCGCAATTGTTAGATCTGTAGCAAAGGGAGATTTTCTTCCAGTTGTTGAGTTAGATAAGTATTAACAAAATAACAAGGCAACAAAGCAGTCTAAGCAATCTGTGAAAGCACATTTCTCATCTCTGTTAATCAAGTTTCACTTTCTTAGTATTTGGGATGTCTTAATCTTGCTAGTGATATAGTCCTTCAGGAAAGATTTTATCTGAATTTCTGATCATTAAAAAAAAAAAAAAGCCTTCCATTTCCGAGCCACTTTCTTTCTAAGCAACCTCCTTTGTTACTCTTCTGAAAGTATAGAAGGATATATTAAAAAAAAAAAAAGGATCACATTTAAAATTTGAGAGTTGGTTATATGTTTGAAGGAAATGAGTTTAGAAATTTTTGAGCCAGAGGGACAGGCAGAAAGATTTTAACGTGGCACAATGTGATGGGAATAAAAGGACAAGTTAAAGCAGAACATAAATTGTTGCCATGAGGACATGCATGCAATCCATGAAATTTGGAGAGCCTTTTTATTCCAAATGTAAACTTAGGTGGGAGTTTCAGTGATAATCAGTTTCAACATTTAAACAATCCCATCAGCCAGGGGAAGACCAATATCTGAGAGGAGTTACAAAGGATTGTCCTACCTGCAAATACATGTGCACTGTTACAATAGGTGTGCCCAGGCATAAAATCGTCATAGAGTGTAGATCTGAATTTTGGACGGTTTATTACCAAAAAATTGTTGATTTACCAGGATGTGGGCCTATAGAAAAACTAATAAATCAAACAATGTAATCAGTGTCACAAATGAAATATGTGAACTCAGACTTTGTTTCATATATGAAAAATGCCATCATTTTTAAGTGGAACTGATATAAATGCATAAATCATTTTCATCATAGATTTGTTTGTTCCCTACTAATGCCTCCATTGTATTCTTCCATATCTCCACAAAATTGGATGAATTAATCTAACTGCCATTAAATATTTTAGAATTCACAAGGAAAAACTCTACAAAATCAGGAAGAGGAATAAATTTCTTAATGAGATAAGCAGATAAATCATGATGACTAGACCAAAACTTGTTACTGGAACATCAGTAACCTGTTGAAAGAAAACTGTTAACAACTGGCCTGAAGTGGAGCAGCACAATCGGCTCTATTTCATGATACCCCCCAAAAAAGGAGAAGAAATGAGCTGTTTGAAAGTAGTAAGATAAACCATTCCAGTATGAAGTCCTGGTTCTGAATGCTGAGAGGAAACAGGCAGTGAAGAACCAGCCCAAGAATGTGTAGTGGAAGATGGAAAAAACAGACTTAACAAAATGAAAAATGATTGACAAATAATTCTTCATAATAACGGGGGAAGAGATTATCAAAATGCTTACAGTCTGTTTGGAGCTATCTGGCAAATAGTTTTTCTTTTCTTACAAAAGGCATCTGAGAAATTGAAATATAAAAATACACATATTTTAGCTTTTATAAATACTTTGACAAAGAGACAGTAATCCCAAACAGCTTGTATTCAGGGAACCCACGTGATTCAGAGCAGGATTTGAGCTCATCAGTCCTAGAAATAGGTGAGAAAGTCTTGTTTACTCATTCTCATTTAAGCAGAACTGGTATGTTTCTGCAAATCTTTAGGAAAAACAAGCACTTTCTGAAGGTGGGAGTGGAGGCGGAGGGGGGCAACAAAGAGTTCAAGGTGGCAGATTTTGAGTTATTCCATAAATAAGTGGAGGCTCTTAGAGTTGCTAGTGTAGAGACAGCTGAATGCTTCATGTAATATCATTTAGATGGATGTGAAGATATGGAAGGATTTTAGAGCGCTGATTTTAATATGGTGTGCTTCAAGAAAAGAAGAAAACAACGTATCCTTTGGCGGTGAGATAGGACCTTTAGTAATAACAGGAAGACCTGAAGGCTCCAAATGATCATTGTAATCCAGTGATAAGAGCCTGAGGACCTAAACATGGAGTCTGTGCCTGTTTTCTTCTCTTGCCTTCTTGGAAAGTTTATTTGGTTCTTAACAGAAATAACTAAAGTTAGGCTTTCATTAGGGAAAATCGAACTGACACATTCTTGATTCTTGGCTTGATTCTGTATGATACAGCTTAAATGAAGAGCCTGTTCTTTTACCTTGTAGTCAACAATACACCCCAGCATTTTGTGATCCAGATGCCAGATATCTACAGAGCTTGCAATTATTACAAAAAAAGAAAAAAATTGTATGCATTGATTCCCTTTGTTTATGATTTAAAGTGTTAAATACCTGGTGTTAATTTATACTGATGATTCTCTTTTGTTGTTTGTTTCTTTCAGAGGAAGAATTTGTCTCTCTTCTTCAGCATTGCTTTATTGACCTCCTGGGGGACTGCACTGCTGGGTGTCCGCTTATACTGGATGGGCAACAAACCACCGAGTTTTTCCAACTCTGACAATCCAGCAGCTGACTCGGACAGTTTTCTCACACGTACTCTGACCTTCTTTTACCTGCCAACCAAGAACCTTTGGCTGTTGCTGTGCCCAGACACCCTCAGCTTTGACTGGTCTATGGATGCTGTGCCTCTTCTTAAAGCAGTCAGTGACTGGAGGAACCTACACACTGTGGCCTTCTACGCTGGACTCCTCCTCCTCGCCTACTATAGCTTGAAGGGCTCTAGCAACGAGAGAGAGTGCAATGGGAAAACGGTGATGAACGGCAAGCAGAATGCTAATGGGCATAGCTGCCACTCGGAGATGGAGTATAAGACGTTGGAGGTGAAGTCCAGCTTTGCATCAAAAGAAGAGAATGGCATAAAAAAGCATGGAGTGCAGAAACTGCCACTGCCTTCAACTGAGAACATTGTCGTTCTGTCTCTGTCTTTGTTAATAGTGCCCTTTGTTCCTGCCACCAACCTATTTTTCTATGTTGGCTTTGTAATAGCAGAGCGTGTGCTGTATGTTCCTAGTATGGGCTTCTGCCTGCTGGTTACAGTAGGTGTCAGGGCCCTTTATGTCAAAGCCCACAAGCGCTTTCTGAAGAACTTGGTTTTTTGTTCCACTGCTGCGTTAATTGTTTTCTATGGACTCAAGACTGTTGTCAGGAATGGGGACTGGCAGAATGAGGAGATGCTGTATAGGTCAGGGATAAAAGTAAACCCTGCTAAAGGTAATTTTTGCTCTTTATGTGAATGTTTCATTTCTTTCGATCTGTCTTTGTCTTTGAATTGTCTGATTTTATTAACTGTGTTTAAAGAAGATGTCCATTTAAGTTGCAGTAGTATGAACGTCAGTAAAAAAGAGGAAAAGCAGGAATGTGTTTTGATTAGATGCTGCAGGTTTGGCATTCACATGCAGAAAATGAGACCCTAAGGTAAGAGGATACTTTTTTGTTGATCTTGGTGCTGTATTTTGGAGTTAAAGATGGATTATTAGTATTACAGACGCCACCCTGGTAATTTTCCATTTGGAGTCTCGTATCTATCACCTGAACAAAGCTTTTTTTTTAATGTTCACTGGTTGTTCTGTTCTCTATGGATAGAAAATAGAAGAAATAGTAAAGGACAGCATAAGGAAGGTGCTATTTTTTATTTCAGTTGACATAAATGACGTCAATACTACATAATAAAAATGAGGAAATGAGGTCATATTGTTAAGACTAGGAAATGACTGTAGTTCCTCCTGCATATGAGTGCTGTGAAGAGTTATTGTCAAATACTTATGCCTTCACGTTAATGTATAAATGCCAGCTATTTGTAACATTGCCCAGCTACTTCTCTCAAAGACCATATCTATGCCTTAATGAAATGTGACCACAGCTAATGTAAACATGTCCCCATCAGGCAGTAAATGGGCTAGTTTAGGGATTGGTAACAATGTTTAGCTGTGGCTCTGTGGTTTCAGCTCAAACAGCAAATCCAGCTGGGATCCTGAACTCGGTGCTGCCCTGGCTGTACGGCTCTTGGCACACAAGCAAGTTTATATGAGCACAGTCAAAATACCACCTGTGAGTGCAATGTTAGGCATCGACTAAGCCTTCATTATTCACAAGGCATCAGAAGTGAGAAGGGACCAGTCTGCGAGAGAAAAATTTGATGGCACTTGAACATTTTGCACTTGAGTTTCTCCAGTTCTCTGCTCAGCAGCCCATTACATGATGCACAGTCATTTGCTGACAGAGCTGTGCGTTTTGGTTAGGCAGTTATGTCATGACATAGTCTAAAAGCTGTGATAATAAAAGGCAAATGCAGATGTTACTGTGAGCTGATAGGGAGTGGAAAAGTAGATTTGGCAGGTGAGATGCCTTGCAAAGCAGCACTATAGTAGCTTGTCAATTGTCAGTCTGGTTTTGTAACTCTTCTTTGTATGCGATGTCACCCTAGGTAAAAATTTAGGTAAAATTATAAAGCTTGTTGCTGCAGCAAGTGGCTTTGTTAACAGTATGAACAAGCACAGCCCGTTTCCTTTCCTTTTTCTCCCCCGAGAACTAATGTAAAAGGGCAAGAGATAATGAACAACCAGGCAGTGCACCCAGATGATTACATGTTGCCCTGAGACTTACCAGTTCAGTGGCAATATAAAACTTGCATTAAAAAGTAGTCATCCCTTGAAAAGAAAAGTCTGTGTGCATTTGATTAAAATAGTTACTGTATGTTCCTTTCTTTTTTCTTTTTTATTTCCTTCATGGAGATTCCCAAGTACCCAAGATTGCATTAATAGTTGTTTGCCTGCTTTGACCCAGTTTTCTTGATAGAAAACCCTAGGTTTTGTCCAACAGTAGGATTAGTTGAGACAGTGCCTGGAATTAGATTATTAGGTATTACTCTCCCAGGAGACAAGTCAAGCTATTTTCATCATATGCATCTGAGTATGCACAGACTTGCATATATATGACTATCTGGTTTCTTGCATATAAACTGACATTAAGTTTCTTGTGAGATATGCAAAAGCAAAGACAACATGTCAGTGTGGTGATATAGACATGACTGAGCTCACTGTAAATCTCTTTAAAATATCCTGGCAAACTTCTCCTGAATATTTACTAGCCCACACACGTTGTAGCAAGGCAGGGTATCAAAACCCCCCAGCAAAAGCAACCTGTCATCCAGCTCTATTCATTGCTGTGAATACTTCCTAGATTATCCCTGGCTTTGCCTATGCTAGTTTTATTTTCTATTTCTCTTACAATCAGGCAAGCCTGACTGGACTAGACTGGCTGCCAATCCAGCTAAAGCATTAAGAGATCAACAATTCAAACTGCTCTTCAGTAATTAAATGAGGTTGACGTAGAAAAAACAATTTATTTTTGTTTCCCTCCTTTTTATATTTTTTGAATGCTAGTGATAAATAGGCTATTCAAACTGTAAGACAATGGACTGTTCACTCAAATAGTATGGTGGATAAGGCTTTTGCTTCCTTTTAGTCTGTTAAGAAGAGACTTCCACTCCTCATTTTTGTTTTCTTTGCCTCTCAGCCATTTCTCCTCATCATTATTTTCTTACTTCTGATCATTTTTGAGCTGCAGGAACATTTTTCCTGAAGATTTTACCCTTCCTCTCTTCTCCTGTAAAGCACTTCTGAGCAGTAGCTTCTTCTATTGTAGGCAAAAAAGAAAAGAGGGATCACTTCAAAACCTCCCCATGGGGGAGCTGGTAAAGAAGTGAGCAGAAATCCGCAAGGACCGGCTTTGTCGCAGCACGGAGCAGGGTGTTTTGTCCCAGGTCCGTCCGCGTGCTGGCGTGGGCAGATGAGAGCCGCGCCGGGGCTGGGCACCTCTGGCCATTTCCAGTGGTCCCAGGCTATTCTTGTCAATCACAACGTGGGAAAAATACTCAGCAGCAATGCATTGTTCAGCTCGTCTGTCAAAAAACCCTAAAATATACCCCGGGGTGGGTCAAGAGAATGTGTTAGTGCTGCCTTGAAGCCCGTGCGTGCATACGGGCGGCCTTCCTGGAGGAGGCAGCACAAAGCAGGCAGCTGCCCGTCATTAGCCAAAGGAACCGAAATGAGGATTTGGGATTTCTGAGCTGCAGCTGTTACTGGGCTTGCTCATTTGCTATTTTGATTATGACTAGTATTTCAGATCTCTTTAAAGAGATCTGAGCCTTGCCTCATTACAGTTTGTCAGCACTTGGGAGAAAAATAGGCGAGATTGATTAATATAGTTTACAGACTCTGAAGTGGCTGTATACATGTTTTGACGCTAGGGAGGGAAAGGGAGAAGTGTTTCTCTGTGCCTGCCTTCAACTTAATGAGCAACTTAACTGATATAAAACAGTTCATGTTATTTGAGTGGGTTTTTTATAGGGAAGGAAACCTCACAAAATGTAAAAACAACAAAAAAAATTAAAAATTGGTGGTACCTGTCACATCTTTTCCAATTAGTCTGTGAGTCATCCTGTGGTGATAATTACTCTGTGTTTTTATTATAAAATTATAATGACGTGCAAAATAATTGTTCTCATTGCATCTTGTTATCTCTAGTTTTCTCTGTGGTCCCAAAAGCAGGCTTCAAAAACCATAATCTTTTTCCTCCATGCCATTTTGTACCTTACAATCCACGTGATAACTATCTTAGATGTTCAGATATAAGTGCTGTACTGTTACAGACACTGATTAAAGTCATAGGAAGTAATAGAGGCTGCTTAGGCTGCTGGTCTGCTGCAAAGCTGTTAGTTACTTGGCTATATTTACTGATGACATTTTGTTTTTCTGGTGTTTTACATGAGATTTAATCTTTGAAGATCCTTCCTGGAACTGGCAGACCTGCTGCACCAAGAAAAGCACTTAAGTGGGTGCTTAACTTTAACCATGTATTCAAGTCTCAATAAATTCATGCGTGTAACTTGTTTTCTACAGTGGAACATGATGCAAAAACACCTCTAATTTCATCTATCTAAGGGAGTACAGCAAGAAACAGATACTAGATTGCTTCCAAAAGTGGTATTACCATATTACGGTGGTGCTATACCTGGTCTGATAAGCCTTGTTTCTCACTTGGCACCGATTTAAGTTGTTGTTACAGCTCCTGGCTTCAGGAGCAGTTCTCTGTGCTGCTCGGACGTCTGTCCTTGTTCCACTGGCCATCAGCGTTAGTGAGATACGCTCGTGTCTTGTGCCGGTCAGGGAGACTTGAGTATGTGCTTCAGCCCTTTCCTGAGTAGGAGGGTTTTTTATTAGGATAAAAGGAAGGGAGCTTCTGGTTATTTTCTCAATCTGTAAAGCAACCAAAAAGATTTCTTTAGTGTCTGTTGCATCAAAACAAAGTGTTGTTGGTTTGTTTTTTACTTTTTCTGTTCAAATAAACTTGAATTGACTAGGTGTTCCTGACAGGTGATGAGAACTATCTATTGACATAAGGAATGTAAAAAAAACCCCAAAAAACTTTCCTTGCCAAATCATTCAGCTATCTTTGGTTTAAAACTACTATTACCTTTTATAGTCCTAGCTTGCATTAAAAATCCTGTTATTAGCTTGTCACTTCTTACTTTTATCAATTACCCTGTTGATCTCAGTGGGCAGTAGTAAGACCAAGAAATGGTGTTGGCGAAGAAGAGTGGAGAAGTTGTTGGATATAGATAGACAGCCTCTTTCTTTCTGTCTTTGCTCCCTTCCTCTTGCTCCCAGCTGTTACCAGAGTGAATCTTTCAATTCTGCTTAGTGTTTTCAGAAGATATTCTAATACTGAAATACTTTTGTTCTTCTGGGCAGCAGTGTTCCTCTTCCCCATCCTACTGTTCTTCATTTGCAACAATGTTGTGACATCTTCCTGGCTCATTCTGCTGTATTTGTGTCTGTAGGAAGTTTAGAGAACTAGCTCTCTTATTTTGGCACTTTTTGGCATAACATTCATCTTGGGTTAGTTTTTCTCCCTGGAACTTCATGGATAACTGCCATTATTATTTTTTTATTAGCATCAGTTATGGCATAGGACTGATAAGGAGTGCCTCTGTATGTGGATGTGAATGTCTTGATGTGAACATGAAGTTCAGCACTGTGAAGTGTCTTAGTTGAACAACAACGTACAGAGTAGCTGTATGCTCATTTGAGGTTTGTTTTCAGTCATAAAAAGTAGCGATTGTGTTTTTGTGTCATGTATAGTTTTCATGTCATTTTGTGTAATTAGTTTACAGATTAGTTTGCTGGTACCATCTGACCAAAACTGAAGGAATTCCTAAAGCTGAATTCCGAACTTAGGTTGTTTCATATCATCTATGTGGTATAGCCTGAGCCTTTGGGCTGAGCTGTAAAAGCGTATAACTTTGTTTTTGCTAGAAAACTTAATTTTCTTTCATCCACATTGAGTAGTTCGTAGTGTTAATTTCCCCTTCAGTTTACCCTTTCCAATGCAGCAAGCAAATGTCTTTAAGGATTTTTTTAAGTGTTAGTGTGTGTGTGTGTGTGTGGAAATCAAATGAATTAATTTTGTCCCCTATTTATGTAAATATTATTTTTAAAAAAAGTACCCAAATTTGTGCTGACCCAAGAATTGTTCTTTGATTTAAAAAAAAAAAAAATCCCTGCCTGATTGTATGCTCTAGTTCTGTGCACTTGGGTAGAAGTAAATACTGGAACCTCTTTCCATCTGATTTGACAGCTTGCTGCTGTTATCCTTATCTGCTCCTGGAAAATGACTCCTCGCTAGCAGTAGCTGTCAGTAAGAGGTCCCTTCCTCCTCCTTCAGCAGATGATAAAAATATCAAGTAGTAGTCTAATGAGGAAAAATAGTTACAATGCCTTGTAGTAAACTAGGTAAAGCAGCCCTAGTTCCTTCAAAGAGAAAGGATGCAATAAACCAGTATTTTCCATGACCATTAAAATTTTTGTATCACTGGTGATGCCTGGAGATGAAAAAAGTATTTTAAGATGTGGCATTCTCCGAATATGCGCATTGCTAACAGCTGACATGTTGCTGACAAGAAGCTGCCTTCTCTTCTAATAGCTTTAGGGCTCTGTTTCAGTAGCTGTTGGTCTGGCCCACAGCTAGTTAGTTGTTCACCCAACTTTTTTTGACTCCCAGATAGAGTATTTTATATTTTAAAAAACACCACATTGGCTATTTAAGCTTTAGGGATTGCATTGTGGTGTTTTGGTGCATATATGAACTTTGTATACATAACTTGGCAGCAGAACTTTAACTCATCTTTGGGCCAGAAATGGAAAATATCACTCTGCAGACATTATTTCTTCCTCCTCTGATTCCTTTGACTTCAGTAATAGTAAAATCACTCCAAAAGTGGCAAAGGTCTGAACCAAACAACATTACAGTGAATGGAAAATGCTGTCTTTGAAAAATAAGGCTTAACAAAGAAAGCAATTTCAGTGCACGTAGTTCTATAAAACAGCATATTTTGATGATAGAAAAACTGCTAGTAGTTATGCATACCTTTTTAAAGTCTTGCATATTATCACTGGTAAAGAAGATTGGTGATAGGAGGATAGCGTCTGGAACCAGGTATTCAAGAGGTTTTTTAGTTTTGGGTTTGCTAATAATCTCTTCTTTAGCCTTTGAAAAAGTCATTTTAGTCTCAAATTTTTCATCTCTGAAATGGAACTGGTACTAACTAGTGCTACCTATTTTAATTGGATATTGAATATTTTATTTTGAAATTTTGGTGTATTATATGAAAAGCACTACCTGTTTATAAGAGTATAATATCCCTACTAAGCTAGTTTCTCTCTATATATTAGGCTATACAGTCATTACAGTGATTCTTGGCATACTTTTTAAGTCACCTTGTTTAGAAGTATTTTTTGGAGAACCATAGCACCAACTCTTGTTGAAGACGCTTTCACCAAAACTTTCCAGTACCTAATCTTTTGACTGTTGCATGAATATTTTCCCTGACTTCTATTATTATTTTTTAATCTTAATTAGATGCTGAAGGTTGGCTATTTTTTAAGTATGTGTGTATCTATATATGTGTGTGTGTGAAACTTTCGCACTAACTAATTCACATTATCCTGACATACAATGGTACCATCACAGTTCAGAGCAATGTGGGAGAACAGGAAGAGAGAAATTCCTTAAGCTTCTATTGCCACTAAGAAAGATCTGTAGAATTATATGCATAGGTAACAGTAAAATGAACTATTCAGAGCCAGTCCAAGCTTTTTTTTTTTTTTTTTTTAAATGGCTGGCAAGTTTCTTTTACAGTTGGGCATTAAAGACAAGAAATCCTTCTTGATTTTAGTTGTCCAAACACTTGAGATGATATATAAGGGCTTGCAAGAGCTTTGGCAAAGTGGCTTCTTGAAACGTACTGAGTGAAATGGATTAATTTTGGTATTTTGGGAAAAAAAAGATGTAATTTTTTCAGTTTGGTTAGAAGTCAGGTCTTCAGTCCATGTTCCTGTATTCTATCGAACTGGTCTGATTTTTGCAGAGGGAAAGAATTACTACTAATTAAAGGAAAAGGAGATTGTTTAGGTTGGTTCTCAATCTGAGCAGGTTTGTTTAAATACATTAGATACACACATCCAACTGTTTTATTATTCTACTTCTTTTCAAAGTACATTAACTGTGAAAAAAAGTTCTTTGCATACTGATTTTCAACATGAGTTATGTCTGTATTTTCCTATTCAGAATCCTTAATGGATTTCTACCAGTACACACTGAGGCCCCATTACATAAGTCTAGTAGAAAAACAGACCTCTAATGGGGGTATGACAATAATTTACACACATTCTGATGTCTCTTTATACCTCTTCTGCCAGCATAAAACCCCAGTGTAGATAAATAAATAAATACAAATATTTCATGAAGTTTTTCAATACCCTTTCTTTGTTACAAAGGGTTTTACTTCCCACTCAATGTTGGACTGCCGTTATTGCCAGCCCCTCACACATGCAAAAATTAAATAATGGCTGATGCAATTACAATATGTGAAAAAAGTTTGCATACAGTTTAGTTTTAAAATGCAGGAAAGGTCACAAAATAGAGGAACTGAGTGCTCAATTTCTTTTCCTTATATGGTTATATTGTGAGTAGAGAGTGGTTTAGGCTAATCAACCTTCCTTTACTTGGATGCTCTAGCAAGCTGAACTTTTGTATCAGTTCTTAGAACATAGGAGATATTTGGAATATGGACAATTGAAGATGCTAGCTGATCATGTTTGTCTTTAATACTTCACTACTGGCAAAAGATGAACTAGGTCATTTTATGAACCACCTTCCTCCCTGCCACCCATGTTTCTGTATCAGTATGGACATGTATTGACCAGCAAAGTTTCAGAAGTTCTGTCTTGCCTTGAATGATTAAAAAAAAACCAACAACAACAAAACCCCTTAAACTATCATATCCATGGAGAGCCTGCCTCCTGGATATGCACTAATTTGTCTCGTCCGAGTCTCACATACTTAGCTGGAATACTTCTATAATTCTCTTGGTTTGGTTAACCCTACCACTGGTTCCCCCTCCTGTGGCTTCTCTGGTGTGTTTCCAGGGCATCGTCCTGTCCATTACCCTTTCCTGGAAATGAGACTGCATGACCCATCTACTTTTAGCCTTGAGGATCAGGGCTGTCATTTCAGTTAGTTAAGTGCACCCTTCCATTTCTGTAGGAATCTGACTTACAGCTCACCAGTCTGGGCATAAGTGATAGTTTTGAAAAATATAGATAATTTTTTTAGAGTCGTGTTTGCAGTTTAAAGAGTTATGTAGCTTGACATATTTAGTTCTCCTTCCCTGAGTGAGTTTAGTGCTCTGAATTGTTCTTCAGGATTAATCCTGAAGAGCCTGGGGTGCCTGGAGCTCTCCTCTTCCTCTCGCAGTTTTCTGTTCCTCTGGTCTCTTTGTGCTTCCTGGAGCCGTTTGAGAGAGTCGTCTCCTCTGCAAAGTGCAATGCCTTATCTCACTTGAGCTCTTATTTGTGAGCTTGGATTCGTTAAAACTAATTGGATTATCTGAAGTAGCAAGTGTGCCCTACAATGAACAAGGCTTCCCTACTCTAGGCTAAACAGAGTAAACTGTGATGCCTAAGAACAGCCTCATTTTACCAGCTATTTAGTATCTTCCCTCAGTTTCATCAAGCTGAGAGAGGCGCTGTGCTGTCCTTTTAGAAAACAGTTAACTTTCTGCAATATAGCAAATGGAGTGGGGATATCAGGCAGTCATGGTAAACATAGTAGAAAGTGTCACCTATTCCTGCCCATTTACATCAGGGTTTCAAAACTAAGAAACAAAACTGTAGCAGAGTCTGCCAAAATTCAGTCGGTTCAGTAACCATGCCGACATGGTGTTGGAAAGCTTTCACAGCTCTGGGTAGTTTCCTATTGTGTTTTTCTTTCATGTGCTATCGTTCCTGAAGCTCTGGAATAGATCAAGAAATGAAGTGTTGAGCAAACTATATAAATAAAACCCTTAATAAAAAGAAGAATAATTGATAAAGGTTAGGATGTGGTAAGTCTCTAATACAGTCTATCTCAACATTGCCACATACTCACTGATATAAAAAATCTATATATAAAGTAAACTCATAAATTATGGGTATGTAGAAACCATTTATTCCTTTAAGAAACAAAAAACAGGACACTTTTGCTGTTGGGTCTGCAAAGTGAGGTAATAATCAAAATGTGTATATTAACAAGTGAAAATTTTAAAGGAAAATTTTTGTAAATTATATGAATGGATTTAGGATATATTTTGACAAATTCATTGTTCTTTTGGAATTTTATGGACAGCATAATGTAAAAACCATAATGTTCTATTATCAGAACTTGCATAAAAATTGTTAAACTTCCAAAATAGTAACCTTTTAGCACTTCCATGGACTTTTCTGTGTTCAAACTGCTTAACAAACATTATCTAATTGATCTTCTGAATATCTCTGTGGGATATAGTGGGCTCGTATTAATGCAAAACTGTTTTAAAATGTGAAGCTCTCTTCATTGAATTTGAGTGCCACTGAAGGAGATTTCAGATTTTTTATTTGGGAAATCTATTTTGGTGCAGTTCGTGCAACTCTTTCTCCCTCTGGAACGAAGTGATTGTCTGATAAAATGTGAACGTTAAAGACTGAAGCACCACTCTTCTTTATTAAGTAATATCCTTGAAAGGAAAATGCCATAAGCTGCTGATGAATATAACCTTTTGACAAGGAGGGGAAAGTGTTGTTCTTTAGAGCTGTGATTATAGCCTTTCAAGTGGGAATGGTGTAAGTGGGTCTGTGCTCTCTCCTCATGCTTCCTTCAACAAAGGTAACTGTATTGGATATTCGGAATCTCGCTGACATCCACGGCTGGCCTCTGTTGGCAAAATTTCAGGTTTTGGGGTTTTTTTCCCCCTCAGTAGGATTATTTTCCATTGACTAGGACTGTGCTAACATTGGTCTTAGTGTTTCAACTTTTTGCTTGGAGCTTAATAAAGTAAACCAAACTCACTACTCCTTAAAGGGATGTCAGATTTCACTGCTTTTCTTACCGAGTGCAAGCTTTGTCTGCTCCTGAATGTATTTTAAGGAAGGATGTAATTTTAACAGACGTTGAGAATGTAGACTGTGATAGAAAACACAGAGGCAAAACCCACTGGTTCCCGCAATCTTTAAACTGTAACTAACTAAGTTTTCTTGACCCTCGCTTTATGAGAATACCAATTATTTGAGGAAATGTTCCTTAGATCTTTTTTCTTTACTTCAAGAACACTTCCTCTTCTTCCTTTACTTTATTCCTTCAGAGGTTATAATGCATTTATGTTTCATTAGTATCTAGCTGTGTTGGTGTAGTAGGCACTGTACAAACACATAGCAAGACACAATCCGTGGCAGAAGATGCCTGCAATTAATGGATGAATAACAAATTTTGAGAATGAAAATGGAAAGGCACCAGGAGGTGAAGTCTTCTAAACAACACATCAGCCGCAGAGCTGGGAACAGAATATACTTCTTTTAATTCCCAGTTTAGCATCTGTAATTTCAGCAAAAGGGAGCTGAATCAGATGACAGTAAGGTATCTATTTTTAAAGGTATAATCTTGATGAACACAAAAAATGCGAGCCACATACTACATTAAGTTTATTTTAATACTATATAAAGTTTATTTTTACAGAAGCATCCTCTACTGTTAGCATTGTTCCACAAATGTACCTATTTTTTTGAGTAGTCTGTAAACTTAACAGTGATATTCCAGTGCAATGCATGGAAAGCCATATGTGGCTTTCAGCTCTTAATGTAGATAGGTGGTAAAATGACTGTTTCAGTTCATAAAATATTCAATCTAGAACTATTCAACTTACATGCTAAGAATAAATAGAAAAACATTAAAAAGTTCCAAGAAGTTTTAATAAGCATTTGCTTTTGTTTACCATAGAGCTGAGATATTCACAACATAGTACTGCACTTGGCATTGCTCTGCATTGTGGACAGACTGCCACAGAGTAAGTTGCTAACATGAGCACGTATAACTCATAACTTTCTTATTTACAGCTGTAAAGTAGTAATTTACAGTGCAATATGGAAAGGTGTTAAGAACAGATGGTAAGAAAAAAAGGTGTCCTAAACTGGAAATCTAGATTGTCATGCTCTAGGAATTCAGTCCACATAAAAGTTCATAGCAAAAAAGCGATTTTTTAAATATTATTTTATATTTCAAACATTTGTAAGTTAATTTACTGTTCATCAAAGGTGCTATGTTGACAGCTCCATGTAGACTGACCTCCTCTAACAGGCATAGTATGGTCAAGGCCAGTGGGATCTTCCTCGTGCTATTTTGGCCACTTTATCACAAGCGTCACCTGAAAAGTAGGACAAACTCCAAGTTTTCCATAAAGTTCTTTTAATTCTTTAAGATTTGACTCCATCACACTGGTAACTACTTAAATAACTAATTCCAGGAAAAAACACTGAAAATAAGTCATAATGTAATGCAAATTCTTAGGACATAACATTTCAAAATTAGAAGTGTAATTAGTACTATTTTCTTCCTGTAAAGCTCTCAGTTTTGTGTCATACTGTTCTAATGCCTGTTTCCCTCTGATTTTTCTTACTCAACAAGTTCATAATGAAAAGAAACATAAAATTTTGCACTGACTACAATGTAAAATTCAAATATTGATGCTGTCACCAAAATGAGATTATTAGTGTGTTCTTAAATTAGAAGAACTGGTTTATATAAAATGTACATACCTTACTTTTAATGACTTGTAAATCTTGGGAGGAAAGGAAAGCAAATGGAAAATTGGTTTGGATAGTCTTGGAAACAGAAGAAAGTGTTTAAAAAAAGCAAAAGGAATCCCATTGAACTATTTCAGCATCCAAATAAATACCTCACCAAAGGTAATGGCTAGAAATTTCATGAGGTTTTGAGAAGGAAGCTTCTTTGGGGCTTTTCAGTATGTGTTTGTCTCATGTGCTTAATCACCTTGATAAGCCTGGAAATCTAATGACTGCAAAATAAACAAGGAAGCGAAAATAACTGTTCAGTGAAGTTTTGAGTCCTGATGGTTTAGGCATAAAATGGGAGGGGAATCTGGAGGAGCTGTACTATTTATCAACCTGATGTGGGACATGACTTGTTTTCATAGTCAACATTACTGCCGCAAAGTGGAGAATCTCACAGCACACTAACAGAATCATGATGTACATCACCGCACACTTCTCAAGTGTTGATAATCAGGATCGTTCTCTTTCCACTCCATTTTTGGCAGTGGTATAATAATAAATGATAGCTTTCTTCTCTAATTCTTTTTTTTTTCCAGGGAGAGGAAGGTAAAAATACTCTTCAAAGGCCTGTCCTGTTGTTTATGACATTTATAGGGTAGAAAAGAGATTCCTCCTTTGGGTTAACTTTGTTTCTGATTCATAATAAATATCTGCTTTGATTTTTTTTTTTTTTTAAGGAAAACTATTGGATCAAGTAGTCAACGTATATGACTTTGCTTTACCATCTGAGTGTTTTTCTCTGGAGCTTTACTTTACTTTGTTCCTTTGTTTTTTTCTTTCCACTGAATAGCATAGCATACTCCTTAATTTGGTAGAAAGGGAAAGATTTATTTAAATGAAAATGTTTGCAAACATTCAGCTTGCCATTGAATTATGAAAACAAATAAGAAATGGAAATGAAAATTCAACTGTCCTGTTTAGTAGGATGTGCATCTTAAGTCCAGGCAGATTAGATTGGGCAATGTTGTTCTTGCTTCACTATTGTTTGTCTTAGTATTTTCATTCTAAAAAGAGTAACAGAAGCTTGAATATGTTGACTTGTTGTGTTTGATTTTTTTACTTATTAAGTCTTAATCCTCAATTTCTATGGGATAGTTCAGAAGTTAATCATGCTAAATTTTGAAGCTGAAGTTTGTCATGTTCATGTTCATTCTGAAAGCAGTTAAATACTTGAGAACTTGATCCAGTCTCATTGCTAGGTTGCATAAATGTCATCTTTAAAGCCTGGTGGGAATCTATTTTAATATGTACAAAGTTATACAAATTAATTGTTTATTTTCCTACTTGACACTACATATTTTTTCCTGCTGTTTATTAAAAAAAAAAAAAAAAAACTCTCAAGTGTTCTTTTCCTCCAAACATATGTAACTAGTATAGGAATTCTCAAACATTGTGAGATTTTTTCACTTTATCATTGGCTTAGAATACAAGAATAAGAAATGGAATTTTAATCTTTAATATGTCCATTCATGTTGAATATAATCTATGGAAAACTGTGTAATGAAGTGAGGTTTCAGCAGACTCTTTTCTAGGTGTGCGTGATATGTGAATGTTACCTTTGTTCCCAAGCTATGATGGAGTATTATTTCTAAAAGACCTGGGACTATTTTGGTCTAGTAGTTGGCATGCAGGGAATTAAACAGCAGGCAAAAAGTAAATATTACAAAACTGTTTCATTCACAGCTTGCTTTCATTCTCTTGTGCTGAATAGGCTCTCCTGGGCGGGGGGGAAATGCTTTTGTAATTGAAGATTAAATTGTCATATATATACAGTTTAGCATCTTCTGCATTCTTAAATGTTCTATTTTACAATGCTAATTTCGGGTATTACAGATTTTATATGAAAAATATATAAAAAAATAAGTGGAATAAAAATCCATTATCCATTATAAATTCCAGAAATACTAATCCAATCTCTTTATTTACCTTTGAGAATATTCATTTTTAATTTCTCACCATGTGCGGATGGAAAGTATTTGAGTGATGAAATTTTTTCAGGGTCACAGAGTGTGTTTTTTCATAGGTATGTGGCTTCATGGCCAGATATGATTTTGTTTCTGTTTCTGAATACTCACAGAGTTGAACCAATGTTGTTACAGTTTTGGAGGAGAAATTTGACTTGAAAATGACCTGAGATATAGTTAATATTTCAAATTCTTTTCATTTTTTTCCCCCTCTCTCCTAAGGTTCAATTAATTGCACTATGTACCTAAATGTTATACCAAGTATGTTTGTTGGATTTTCTGCTTCCTTAGATAAGTAAGGAGTGAAAGTTCCTTGAATAGTTGTTAAAGCCTCCTTTCCATATAGACTGTCGTCTTTTCTCTCTCTTGTATACCAACAACCAAAAGAGGATGTAGTTGCTGGAGTTAATATTTGTTCATAACTGCCAGGGTTATGAATGTGATCCCTACAATAAGGATTTGTCCTATAAATTGTTCCACGTAGCTTCATGAACGTCCAGGCAGAGCGACTAGATCGTTCATTTAACTAATTCTGTATATAAATTGATGTGAAGATTTATACTAAGTTTTTATAGCTCAAGGAAGCAAACAGACTGTGGTCTCTGTATTACTTTTAATGCCAGTTGTGAGATTATCTTGTTTTATGTGTGTGGGTTTTTTTTCTGCTACTATACTTCTTCCACTATATCGCATTAAGTTAAATTGATCGTTCACAGTTAGTGATGAAAAAGTTTTACAAGTTTAGACAAAAGTCTGAATGGAATAAATTTAGAATGTAATTGTAAGGCAGATTACATCCAGATATTGATTGATATTAAAAACATGGTACATAGCAATTTGTTGATTGTAACGTAAGGTCTGTGCATTAAAGAGTATATTAACTGTTAAAATAATAATGTGTACAGCATGAATTGAAGTCTACAGGAGAAAAATTTTACATTTTACAGTGTTAAAAGGGCCTTTTAGTGTAACATGGATGAAAATATGAACTGAATTATTCTTCTATACATCCTTTCATTTATGGAACTTCTAGTTGGTTGGGAGCAAATGACTTTTCGGTAGGAAATAGTTACCAGTCGTCTAAATGATCACTTAATGCCATGCTCTGTTATGGGATATTAGAGTGAAAACAAATATAGCTACAGACTATTTAGAACCTCCAACTGCTGGAAACTGAGTGGCCAAGTACTGCAGAAACAACATCAGGGTGTGTGTTCACAAATAAGTTATGAAACATTTCTGTTTTTCTTACAAGTGTGATGCTGACAAGCTGGCTAGGGTCACATTAGTTGGTGTGTGTTGGTGTTTGCTGTGTGTATTAAAAAAAAAGGGGGATAATTTCAGAATTTTGCATGTTCTGCTAACAACGAATGTAAAAATTGAGTGAATTTGAAAATATTTTAACAGTGTCATTTCACTGTATAAGAGAATGAAGAGAATTTTTGCGACACTTGTCAATTTAGTGACAAGTAACTTTTGAGTTAATTCTATTCATATAAAATACTGGGCTATAATGAAATGATTCACAGAAGTGATAGCTTCAGTTTGCATGCAAAGTATTATATTTTGGGTTTTTTTTCTTCATCTTTACCAAATGCCTTGTGCACAATCGAGTGACGTTATGTCTGTGAATCCTAAAAGGATTTTGTCGGTGCTTGCCGGTAATGATTAGTTTATTCTGCTCAGAGGAAAATGCTGTTTGCTGTTGTTTTTGTCTCTGTGGTGGGGTATTCTGGACCAAACCTCAGCAGCTTCAAAGCAATGTGCTTTCTAAGGATAAAGAGGTATCTGAAATAATCATCGTCCTATTAATTAGTGTTATGTTGAAACGATATTGAAAGTTTGTGCTACTCAGGCTAGGTGGAAGTTCCTGTAAAATGGGCTTGAGTAACTGAAGAAGCAGAGTTTAACGGCTGTTTGCGCTAATGTTTATGGTTTGTGCATCTGGAGGGAAGAACAGTTTGCCATGTATTGTGTGTTTTGTGGAAAGGACGTGCATCATCTTTCCATTATTCTTGCTCATAAAAAATACTTGTGAAAGTAGAACTGTTTTATGAAACAACTTTGATGTATTATAAGCATGATGTGTTTTTTCATGTATACACATAAACTGTAATTATAATGCCAGTTAAATTAGCTTCCTAAATGGTGAATAACATGGGCCATGTTTTATATAAAATGTTAGTTCCAGTTTCTTTTGTAAGTGCACTTTTTGTGCAACTCAGCAACACTTGCAAAAGGAACACATGTGGAGCCTTAAATATATTTTACCTCAAGTCCTTTATAGATGGGATATAAAAGCACGCTGTATAACATAATAAATTGTATGGAAAGGAACCACATGTTTTCCAAGGAGAAAATGCATTTTAGTGATCTGTGTAGTATGGTTATAGCCATATGGCATGCTTTTAATCCTGGTTACTTACCTTACTGTTCTTTTAATTCCTGTGTCATTTGTCAGTTTTCATACTTCAGTGAAAGCTGTGTCTACTTTGGGAAGAATTCTTGTGGTTTAGAGTAGATAGGCTTAAAAAAACCCTCAAACTATGAAGATGCCATAGTTCTACATAGAGCTCTGAGGATTTTATTTTTAGAGGTGAAATAAAATAAAATATCCCTTTGCTATAGTTGTTACTAAAGCACTGAGCTATATTTTGTTTCTAATGTTCCCTTTCGTCTTCCCACCCAAAAGCTGTATGTACGCAGGATGTATGCACATCACTGCTGCAAAATGAAAGTCTGACCGTAAGATGCAATGATACAGAATAATGGGGAAAAAAGCAAATCCCTTCTCCCCTTTCCCTAAAAAAGGCTTCTTTGTGGGGTTTGTCTCCCCAGGGAGCTTCCTGGTGCTCAGGTCCCTTGTGCGGTGTAATTGGCTTGTCAGTCTTTCTGAATCCTGTTTTCTCCTCTTGACAGCGTGGGGTAACCTGGGAAATGTTCTCAAGAGCCAGAGCAAGATCTCCGAAGCTGAAAGCGCCTATAGAAATGCCTTGTACTACCGCAGCAACATGGCCGATATGCTTTACAACTTGTGAGTATGCACGGTGGCTTGCCAGGGGGTCGGCTGGCCCGTGAGGCCAGCGGTGAATGGACCTATTGGCTGTAGATCCTGGAGACGGAGGTGATGGGAGCTGTTGCTTGCTAATAGCCGTCCCCTTAATCATGCTCCTTAAACCATGGGGTGCACAGGGCCTTTTTTTTAATCATATTATCAGGTAGTTCGTGTTGCTGTTCTGGTTTGGAGTGGGCAAATCTATAAGGTGTGGATTCGTATAGCCAAAATGCAGAGTCCATTTAGAAGGTAAGTTTAGGAAGTGCAGATGAGCCAGCGAGAATAACGCACCATCTCCTTCTGACTCTGCTAAAATATGAAAGTGTTATTTAGCCTTCTTTTTAAAGTGCTGATATGAGGAGTGGGCCTCATACTTTCTAGCATGAGCCAATACCTCTCAGTTAGTTCCAGGGATCTGGAGTGTTAAAATAGTTAAATAATTTTCTTCTGTGGCTGAGTCTAAAGGAGCATAGCTTCAAGAAAGGTTAATTACTAGAGTTTAGACGTGTTGTAGGTAGGCAAGAGACTAAATCTGTGAGCAGCAAAACAATTATACAATGGGAAAAATATTTCCCGACTCATTAATGCTGGGCTAAATCATGAACCCAGAAGCTTGCTTTGTGATGACTTACTCACCTTCGCGTGGGAGTGTGATCATACCGCAGGGCACAGTGGGGGGGCGGGAAACTTTGGGTGCCTTGTATTTATGTCCCACGGACCTTCTCCTCAAAATTGCTCTGTTTGTCGCTTTTCTCCTGTCCCCTCATGCAATTATCCACACGACTGGAAACCTCTGAGCTGTCCTCTGCTGTGCAATGGAGTCATCGTCCTCAATTATGATAAACTGGTTTTGCTCTGTGTGTGGAGAACAAAAGCCAGATGACTGCCATTCATTGTGTAATAAAATAAATAAAAGCCTGTGTGCAATAGAAAAGTGCATATGTGAGAGAAACAACAGATACAAAAAGTATTTGAAAATATTAAACCTCTTAAAAAAAATCAGTATTCTGCCAGGAAGTCCAGTTTAAAATGGCCTTTTACAATATCTAGAAATTAAATTTTCCTTAGTAGGCTTGCATTAACTTTTAAAGGAAAGGTTGCCCATTTCATTAATTTGCCTTACTGTTAAACCCACTGGGAACTTTCCTCCATTTTTTTTCAAAATAATTTAATGATAGAATATCTGTTCAAAAAAGAAAACTCTCTATATACCTATAAATGTATTTTAATATAATAATAGTACAATTTTTATATTATTATATGCATATGCACATATGTGTGTGTGTGTGTATATAAACATACACACACAGTTTTGCCTTTGTTAAGCATGTGTGAAAGTAAAGGAAGTAGAACTGTATTCAGACTAAAGTGTATGTTATATAGTATGTGTATATGTACACATATGCAAAAGGGATCTCTAATTTTTAACATTCTTACTAGTATCTTAAATAAAATAGAAACCTCTTTCTCTTAAAAAAAAAAAACTCACAAAACCGCAAGTTATTCCACAAAAATGAAAAAAAAAATCTTACTTTAAGATTATTTTAACTGTTCTTTTTCATTATGCAGTTTCTATTTTTCTGTGTTGAGTGCTTTCACATCCAGCATGCAAACTAGATGGTGAGTGAAGCAGACTTTGATATTATGGAACCCCAGACTTAAGCATAAACTCAGAAGAGCTCTCTTGCAAGTTAAGTGCAACCCTGGCATGCAGTTCTGTAGGAGCCTTTTACAAAAAAATACTGTACTCTGGAAAAGCATATCTTGTCATGTGCTTACAAGACGCCAGTTAGGTTTATGGTTTCTGTTTTTCAGTATGTGCCTTTAAAATTGAAACAGTCATTTAATAGAGCTTTATAAAGAAAGCACTCTTCCAGTCATTTCTGATTATTAGGTTTTGGGCATAATAGACACTAACTGTATTTTACCCTTATATACTCTTCTTTATTTTTTCTCAACATTTGTGCCACAGTATTTGATATAAATTAATTAGTGCCTGTAGCCCAGTGTTCATATACTGCAATGACAAATCAATGTGCTATCTGACTGGGGAACAAATTATTAAGAATTAACTCTCCATTTTCAGTGAGTTATAACCAGGGATGAATTATGCAAACAGAAGAACTTGGTGATCTCTCTTTCCGTCTTCTCTTTCAAGAAGCTGTTTTCCACTGAAATGTGCTCTTGACTTAGCAGTTGTTTTTTAATACATTAAAACTTAGAAAATGTAGCAGATTAGATGAATGGCTGCTTTCAGTAATGTATTTTTATTTTCTGACTGTTATAGCTTATGGCTGAGTCACGTCTACTTTTGCCATTCAGGACAATTTAAGTTGCATAAATTTAGAGTTCAAAGCAATTATATAATCTGCATTGGAAGGTTTGCCTGATTCAGAACATGTCATTTCCCATATTGTTCAAGCATGACAATTACATAACCATAAATAAATTCCTAAACTTCTAGAGAACAGCAAACATGTAATAGAGACTAAATGATAAGGTACTTAATGTGGAGAAAGAGGATAAAAATAATATGAGTCGTCAGTCATGTATGTTAAAGGGAGCTGATTGTTTCAGAAAATGAGCAGACCTTGACAAACTCTAATTTACTGGCAAGGTTTTTTTTTTCAATTCTGCCTTCTCTATCTACCAGGTACCTGGGAAATAAGAAAGATTGTAATCCAAATTGCATCTTTAATGAAGTTTTTTTTTTTTTTAATAAAGTTTTTGCTAACTTTTTTAAGGATGGATTGGTGGTTCATCACTACCATGGACATGTGTTAAAATGGGTTTGTTCTGCTGAGGCTTTTTCAGGTCCAAATATGTGCAAGTGAAGCTGACTGTGACCCAGACTATCCTGAGGATAAGATCACTGACCTGGAATTTAGGAGACTTGAGTTCAGGTTAAGGACTCGCGTTCTTTCTGAAAGCTTGTTCACAGAAAGTCGTGTGGAAAAACTCAAAGGGTAAATTCCTGGCAACTCTGAAACTGGTTTAGTTTTTCATACCAACTTCAATGGGATGAGGATTTCACTTGTTTTATATTATAGATAGAGAATATATTACAATATGATCTTAATATGGTAGTTTGTGCTTCAAAAACACATATTAAGTGCCCCCCCTGTAAATAACTTCTCTGGCATCTTGAGCCTGCACTGCAGATAACTTTTACAAATAAATTTCAAAGTTATGTAACTGCTGATTTCAGCTAGATTTCATAGGGTGGTAAATCCAGCAAAAACGGAAACTTCTTCCTATGCCTTACCTTTTTTTTTTTTCTTTTTTTTGAGAATTCCGTGTATTTTAATATTGTAAAGGACCAAGGACAGAGCTATAGGAAAATGTTATTTTGTTCTCCCAAACTAGGCAATGTTCAGTAGATTAAAAAGAAACTAGTTTAGTATGGCTGTTCAGCCTTTGTTGCATTATGAGTGTTTTCTAAAGCTCATGGGGTCTTTTGGTTTCAGATTGCTTCTAATTACTGCCTAAAGTCAAATTGCTTTTCAGTCTGAGGACGGTTTTTGATATATAATTTCATTTTTGCTTAGGCCTAGTTCTGGTCAGAGTATTCTTATATCATCTGTACTAGTAATCTATGTTAGCTTGAGTTTTTCAGCAGGGTTTAGGTATGTTCACTATCTCATATAAACATTGAATATGCCTTTAAAATGGTACTAAGTAATGGGTATCAATGTTGAGTTGTCAGAGGATACTATGCCCTATAAATGATAAAATTCTATTGAGCAGCTATGCTCTTGTGTTTTTTCTTTTCCGCAAGTATCTCATTTTGACTTTAGTGGCTATAGGTCTGTGTGTACAAGACTATTTTCAAACAATTTAATTTCCTTGAATGAGTTCAAAGTATACTTTTTCATAAATTTTCCTTTGGCAAGCTTAGGTTATTACCTCAATAAATGAAGTTTTTTTAGATTTCTTTTAGGTAATCAAGTCTCCAATAATAACGGAAATTTTAATTCTATAAAGTCTGTGATTGCAGTAGTATTTTACAGGCAAACTATAGCTCTGCATCCTTGGGTGAAATCTCTGAAAATCAGTAAGAGCAAAATTCTTGCTTGCTTCTTGTAGCTAGCCTACCTAACATCTGAAATTGTGTTCCCTCTCTCTCTGCCTTTTTCAATGCTGGCATGAGAGTTTCCTTTGCTGAGCTTCGGGAGTTGAAAAGCCCTAAAAGTACCCTCAGCTACTACCCGGTGTTGAACTATGGTTGAACCTGTCCCAGACAGAGAAGATGCACCACTCACGTAGTAGGAAATGAGTGAGGGCCCGGTTCCTCTTCCTCGACAACACAGCAGTTTTTATAATCCAGGATGCTGAGTTAAAAACAAGAGAGAATGTATTGCCTGCTGTCTGTTTAAGTTCTTGATTATTTTTTCTCAGCAGCGAATGCAACCCAGTTACAAATCTATTTGGAAATGATCCATGCTTTGCATGCCAGTTCTTCACATATCAAAACCAGCAGCAGCAATTTGCGTCTTACTGTAATCACGGTTGTCTGTATGAAGTCTCCATGTAGGGTGAGATTGGCTTTTGAGGTGGCACCTGAAGGCAAGTGAGGTGAGCAGCGCTGCCCTGCGGTAAACAGCTCGGCTCCCGTGCTCTTCCCCAGGCCTCTAGCATGGTGGGAAGCACACACACTTACATACATTTTGTCCCATTCAGTGACCTGGCCTGGTTCAATTGCACATTTCAAAATTTGAAATTGAAGTGGCTTATAGTTTCCCCCCATAAGTTTCGTCCACACAGCTAAGCTGAACTTCAATGTATTTTACCAAATGAGGAGAATAATTTCCTGACTCTGGAAGGCATTGCAATTTAATTTCACAAAAGGCATCACTCATAAGAGGCTTTTGCCCAGCTCTGGCGCTATATTGCCTGCTGGGGCCTGTCAGGTGGGTATAGACGCCTTGTCTGAGGCTTGTCGGCACGGCACGACCCTGACCATGACCATGACATCCATGACCCTGGATGGGGTGAAGGGCAGGAGCAAGGCTGTTCGTCTTCCCTAGGGCAGCTCCCTCCATCAAGGAAACTGGGGCCTTGAGAGATGGTGCATTTCTGAAATGGTAGTAATCCCAACTCAGTTGCCCCAGTAATAGGGAAAGGGGAGGGAAAAAAATGGGAATTCTATTCAGCGACCAATCTGCTTGCATTTGAAAAGCTCTTCTGCAGAAATGGTAGAAAATGATAGAGCTGTTACTGTTCCCTGAAAGACTTAAGATTTTTTGCTGGGGGGGAGGTCTTTTTTTTTTTTTTTACTAATGGGGTTATGGATTGCTACGCTTGATGAGTTCTGCGAAAGGAATGGGTATTCTGTGTTATTGCTTGCTGTATTGTTTATGCTTGAGTTCTTATTGATTAAAAGAGTAGGGTCTATGTGCCATTTACGTGTTTGCTAACAGGATGCTATTGGAAAGCATTGCCCATGTTTCGTGCTCCTATTGTTCCTCAATGACTGACTTGCTTGTTAAAGAACCAAATTGTAGATTCTTACAAAAAGTTAACAGTCATTCGGATGAGTAGTTAAATGGCTTGATTGTTAAAAAACAAAAGCCAAAAAAGCCCCAAAGCCTTAACTAAAGAACAGACTTAATCGCTTCATGTACTGGGCGGCTGCAGCATCCATGCCCACCTTTCTATACCCAAGTTTTGCAAATGAAAACGGAAAAGTTGCCTTAAGGCGGCAAGGCACATCCTTTCTTCCTACATGGCTAGAGAGGGAATATGTGGGAATACCAGAGGCTTTTCTTCCATTTCTTACTTGTTGGCCAGTATAGCATCTAGGTAAATATAGTTCTTTGTGGCCAGTGCCACCTGAAATCAGTGGGATGGATGTATATTGAGGCAGGGATGAAGTGTAATGATGGCAAAATAGTAACTAACAGGCCCCATAAGTGTTTCAGTAAGGTATGCATTTACCTTGATGACAGTTATGTTTCCTTTATATTGTACTTGGACAAATTACACCAGCTTTAGTCGCTGAGAAATTTGCTCTGTAAGTAGACCAGCTGGCTTTAATAGGACTACACCAGGAAGAAATTAATATGTAACTTGAGTAAAAGTGGTAGACTGTCTACCCACTGTTTGTATTTTGAGCCTGCTTTTCAGAGTTTTGTGTCATTGGTATTTAGTGACTTTAGGTCAAAACCAAGGCAGAGAGTGAGGACAGGAAGGTTTCTCAAGTTGTTGGTGAAGCAAAATAGGCAAAGGTTGGCAGCTTAAAGAGTTCAGGAGAGTTACATAAAACAACTCATTTGGGGGAATGCTCTGCTCCACATGTATTAGGATAGGCAGTCCTATCTATAGATGCATCATTTCTAGCTACAAAAACTTGCTCCCATTTTTTTTTCTTTCCTACCCCCCAAATTAGAAAAAAACCAGGATCCTGAAAGACTTTCTAAGCACTGGGTGAAGTCTGCTACTGCTGCAGCAGTTAACTCATATCCTCCATTTCATAAATGAGTTGTACTGCACTGTAAAATTAGCTAGTAGTGGCGTGGGCAAAAAAATCCTGGTGTAAGGCTGTTCCAGAATCTTGCTGCTGTGATAGTTAGGACTTGTCTCCTAATTCATCCTAAATTAATTCTTGCTCAATCTATATACGTTTGTTTTGGAATCCTGTAGTTTAAGCAGTTTTTTTCTTCTCCAGATTTCTAGAGAGAAACTTTATTCCTCCACAGGACTTGTTTTACTAGGCTAAAGGAGCCATTCGCTTGTCTGATTGGTTTTCCATTGGCTTTCCGTTTTCCCATTTATGTGATTAAATATTTTTTGAACAAAATTTGCCTGTTTCAATTAACATTTTAATTTATGCCTTACCTCTGGGAGGTGGACTGGAGGGAAAAAAAATTTTTTTTTTGAGCTGCAAATTTGAAGTAACTGGTTTTTTTTTTGTTGGAGTTGGGGGGAGGATGTTGTCATTTAATAATGCTTTTCTATTTATTTAGCTTGGTATTCTTAGCAACTGTAGGAAACTTATTAAAAAGTGCCAGGAGCCTTTAAGATCTTCTGCATTCATCCAAATTTATCACTTGAGCTTACTGTGTTATATCAAGCGTATTTCAAGGATGTGCTTTCCTTTGTTCATTCTTGCATGAGGAAGAAGGAAAGCTTTGTGTCTTTGTAACTAAAAAGGATAGATACATACTTAATGTGAGCCAATTGTTCTGTTCCACCACTGGCCTATCTTCAATGCTTTGCACTCTTCTTTTGTATTCTTTCTGTCCGTTCCTTATCCCCCCTGCCAACCTTCTCCAAAGAGGAATGATCATTTTGGAGTGTTAAGAAAAAAAAAAAAAGAGAGAAAGAGAAAAAGGGAATGGCACATAAGGGACAGACCCACTCATGGCTATGAGAGGAAGTTCCTTTTCAGTCCTTTGCCCTGGCTGCCGCACAGGGTTAGCTATTAAATATCCCACAGTACTCACAAGGTGTGAACTCCAACCGAGGCACGTTCATCCTCTTCTAGAAATTGGTCATTCAGAGCAATTTTTTTTTTTTGCATTTACTGTAAACAGAGGAATTGGCAATGTGATTATGTGTAGATGAAAACCAACCCTCTACTTTAAAAAAAAATGGAGTGGAACTGTGTACTTTTATGTATGTATTCGTTAAACCTGATAAATGCCCTTTGAGCTCTATCTTTTTATACACGTTTTTTTAAATATCTTCAATGTAATAAAGCATAATAATAAGCATGGCAAACAGTTTAAATTGTTTGACAGAACTTCTGTACAACCATGGTCAATCTTCCTGAAAGGAAATTTTTCAGTTTTCTACTTGAATTGGCATGGAAAGGTTTCAATTTCAGATTTTTCAAATTTTGCCACTAGTGCGTTTTTGTAAGAACACTTCAGTTTTAGTGATTTTTGAGTATTTTTGAGATCTTTGAGATTCTTTAAGAGGAAGGTAGTAAATGCATTTGAGAGTAAGACAGAGAAGGCATATCTAACTTTGCTGTCATGGCTTTGGCCTCCAGTCTAAAGTGAAAGAGAGTCTAAAGTGAACTGCAATGAAAAAGGAAGCATTTTTGCAGCAAAATAACCCATACTGAACCTACTTCTGATGGAGAAGGAAAGAACAGCTAACTAAACTTCCGGTTGAAGCTTGGTGAAGAATCGTCAGTGTAACTTGGACCGCAGAGGACAGCGGTGTCCTGTAGTGATTGCTTGTGTGGGACCCCTCCACTCTTTCAGGAAGGATCCCAAGACCTGACCCGACTCATGGCAGTATTTGCTCTACGGGCCTCTTTGCAACCATATCTAAAGGAGGTGCTCCTTTCTGATATTCCTCCCCTGATCCCATCTCCTTGCCGCATGTTTGTCTCGACAACTGTGGACAATTTTCAGGGCCGGCTGCTTTCAGAGGCAGCCTCAGGGCTTGTTGTCTGCTACCTTGATGCAGCAGGAGCTTAACGGCGAGATCTCTGCTCTGTTTGGAGGTCTGCTCCCGACACTGCCCTTCCCTCCCGACACTGCCCTCCCTGTGTCTCAGCTGAGCAAGTCCTGCACGGCGTGGCAAGGTTGAAGTCATCTATGTCTCAGACCCTTGGGTTTGCCTCTCCAATGTGTAATGTAATGCACAGTTGAAAATAAGCATGATTTTTGTCTTGGGGGTAGCTTAGATATTATGAAATGCTACAATGGAATAGAGAATATAGGACTCGAGGTCTGCGGATTTTCTTTAACTAATTCTGGAAAAAAAACAGTTTTTCATTTGATCTTGGGTATAACTGATTTAATTTTTTAGCAAAATAGAAAAGATTTATCAGAAGGTGTTGTAGGTATTTACTTGTAGAAACTGGAGATGCAAGCAAATATTGAATGACTGATCATTTATATTCCTTCTGTGCGATGAATAAGGCAGTAGTCCAGTAAAAATAAGTGAGCAATAACGTAATTAGAGACTGTAATTATAATACATATGCTAAAAAGAAGAGTTAGAAATTTCATAGGCAGTATTAATTTTGGCAGTAACTAAAGTATTTGATTTTAGGTTTAGTTGCATCTTGTGTATAATTAGATAAAGGTTGGGTGAGAGTAAGCATATTTATATGGCAGCATTTTGTTTGAGCTTGAAGCCTAGAGAAGGTCTGATTTTTCTTTTGGGAAGGGAAATATATCTGATCTTTAAACTCTTCTAATTTCATTGCAGTTTCAAGAATGCTTTGCCACTTTAATGCAAGCTTCATGATCTTTACTTTTGTATCTATTTAAATAAATATTTTCTACCTTCTTTGACGAACATCCAAGCTAGTTATCTCTCAGAAACAGACCCCCCGCCCTCAAGTTTTAATTTTATTCAGCTAAAAATATTACTTTTAAAATTTTAAAGCCTTTTCCTGACTTTGTTTAATCTGAAACTAGAACTGGGCCTCATAAATCTAATTATGTTTTGTATTGTCAGAAGCCACAGGGAAAACCAGAGGTCAATCAGAACCAATTTCATAAGAAAAAGAGGCAGTTTCATGCCTGATCAAGGTTTTCTAGTTTATATACATCAGTTGTTGTTGTCGTTGTTGTTGTTGTTGTACCAAGTCTCATAAGAAATAGAAATGAAATGCTTTAATTATTTGCTGGAATTCAGTACTCAATCTTTCATCCAAGCAGCTTGTTGTATATGTGTGAATGTCTTTAATGTAACAACTTTTTAAAAAAAAAAGAGTCTTCTGGAAGAGAAATAGCAGGAAAAAAATAGAAACCAAACCCTTAAAGTATCAAGTAATTAATCAAGAGTGCCAGTACCAGAGCATGTAGTGAAAAGAGATGATGAATTTGATAATAAAGATAGATAAATGCATTTTTAATCCAAAAAAGCATAAATGTCATACATTTACCAAAGTAATTTATTTTGTTCAAGTTGAGCAATTAGCATATTACTTCTCTCAATATATGAAAATATTTGTTCCCAAATTGTATAGGAGTATTTAAAAAAAGACGCAACTTAAATGTTAGACCATGTAACCCACTCATTTTTGTGCTAATTCCATTGCCATCAATAGAAAACTGGATCAAGATATCATAAAAGTAATTTTCATTTGAATAACTGCAGTCTAAAACTTTTGAGTAAACAAAATCCAAGTTCTAGAAATTTCAGAAAATGTTACTACTATCCTGAAAATCCAAACATCTTGCCGCCTGCAAGACCCTTAGTGCAATGCTTGTAGTTAGAACAAAAGCTTGGTCCCATGCCAAAAAGTATCACGAATGTGATTCTGTCTTTGCTCAAATTGCTGCAAGTACTAGTTGAATGCAAGTTGTGTTAATTTGATAAGTGACTTACTACTAAATCCTAGGTTAGTTCTCAATTGCTGGATCAAAACTGAGGCCACACGGTGCTGATGGAGAGGCCATACAGTTATAAAGAAAACAGGATATATTTCTCCTTTCTGTTAAATTCTAACCCAACAACAGAAAACAAAAGAAATTGGAAGCGTTTTTTTTCTTCAACTAACCTCCCTATTCCATTCTTCCCCTAAAATCTGCTGGCTTCATTCAAAAAATTTGCCTTGAATTTTGGTTCGTCCAAATCACGTAGGCAGGGGGGAAAAAATCTTCTCTGATTAGAGACTAAAGATGGAAAAAGTCTAACCTCTGTGTGGGTTGAAAAGCTATCATCAGATAAAAGTGTAGAGGAAGAAGAGAAAATTGCTGTAGGTTGGGGAAGTTACAAGTAGATGCGGTAGCTATTTATTTTATGAGAGAGGGTTACATTTATTTTTTCTGAGTAGTTTCTGAATAGGTGTACGAAGAGGGACATCTACCTCTGGAAAATGAGGTCTGAGTCTGAAGTCTATAGTGACTAATTATTGAGGATTTTTTAATCTTTGTGATTTTAAGACATTTGTATATACTCATTTCACTCTCCTAAAGCTTTGGGAACACTGTAATGCTTTGGGCATTCATTTAAGCATACAACTGTGAATTCATGTTAATGATGTCCACACCACTAATTTCTCACAGATATTTATTGATGGCTGTTTTAATTTGTATTTCACAAAGGTGTTTGTCTTAAAAGCTCATGAACTGGGAAACTAACTGAGAACTGGAAGAATTCTGGAGTCCTTTTCGATAGGTTTTCTGTGATTAAACTTGTTCCCAGCAGAAACAAGACAGGAGGGGGAAAAAAAGGGGGAAAAAAAAGGGGGGGGGACTGATCTAGGTGCCTAGCCATAGAGTGAATAATCTAGAGAAATTGCTCAGCAACGATTGGTTAAGGTAATACATGTGAGGTGTTAGCTGGTCAACTTTTATTGTACGTTCAAAAAAGATCTGTTTCTTTCAAGAAGAGAAAACAGGCTAAACGTGATTGACAGTTAGGTACAAATAGCCCCAGCATATTCTAACTGCTTTTAAAAGAATAGCCTTACAGTTTACCATTTTCTCAAATGAGTAAATGATTCTCCGTGTTTCCAAGGAAGCTGACGCTACTGTATTTTAACATCTGCCTTGTTAAAGCCATAAGGATGCACCTGACATCTTTGAATTAATCCTGTTTTAAGATGAAATAATTTTCCCACTGGATTGTTGGTAATGTGGATATTTATTACTTCTCTGATACCAGTCAGCATATTTTTGTTTGTTACCTTGGTTTGTTTTTATTCTTGTTTTATTTGAAGTGATAGGACATCAAGTACATTTTGAAGTTTCTCCTTACAGTAACTTCCTTCTCTCTCTTTCTCTTTTTTTTGTTTTTTATGTTTTTCGTCCTTATGCAGAGGATTACTACTTCAGGAAAACAGCAGATTTTCAGAAGCATTACATTACTATAAACTGGCAATTGGTAGCAGACCTACATTAGCTTGTAAGTATTTCAACTATGCAAATTTGCATTACATAGACTATTTTTTTTAAGGAATCTTCATATGTTTTAATAACACTGTTTCTTCATTTTTCGTTCTGAAAGCAAAAGGAGAAATTGTTCAGTCTTCAGTGAAAGCAAGTGTTTATTAAGCTGCATTTACTTTGGCATTGGGGGCAGTGGATTGAAGGAGGCAGATAGTGCTTGAACACTTGGCAGCTTTGGAAGAACCTGAACTGTTTCTGCTCTGGGGTGGTGACCCATGGATGTGTCTGCCCAAATTTATAGGCTCCTGTTTCCTCTTTCTGAGTGCCAGTCTCTGATTTTTATGGTACAAGGTCTGTACCCTTCTTCTCTCTGAATCCTACTAAATTTTACCTCTTGCCTGTTCCTCTTTCCTACAGTGGTTGGACTATGTTATAGAAAAGCCAAATTAGATTATTTTGAAGTAAATTGAAGATCAGATAAAACATAACAGAACCCCACTGAAAATTTTTCCTCTCTTCACAGCTGCCTATTTAAATACTGGTATCATCTTGATGAACCAAGGGAAGACAGAAGAAGCCAGAAGGACATTCCTGAAGTGCTCAGAGATCCCTGATGAAAATTTGAAAGATCCTCATGCTCATAAAAGCTCTGTTACGAGCTGTCTTTACAATTTAGGAAAACTTTTTCATGAACAAGGACACTATGAGGTGAAACTCCAGATTTGTCTATGCTATCGTCAATTCTCATACCCTGATAAAACCTCCTTATACAAATAATACCTATTGCTTTCATCAAGACTTTCAAAATACATCGCATGTATAAAATGATTAAATTTCACCAAATCATGATGATTATTCTCTACACTTTGTAGAGAAGAAAAGGAGGTGTGAAGATGTTAATTAGCTTGCAGTGTGATGTACTAGTGTCAGAATCGGCACTAGCATGTGTGTTAATTCATTCTTTTTGGCTTTGTCCCCATGACTGGTATGCGGAGGATATAGCTTGCTACAGGCCAGCCAACCTAAAGTGTTTGGACTTTTTAACTCAAAATAGAGTAGTCCCTTTTTAGCTGAAAAAATGCAGTTATGGTTGCTATTGAGTCTCCAAAAATGAGACCTAGTTGGAACAATTCAAAACCTCAGTGATTAAAAATATTCCAGTATGTGTTGTTTTCAGATAATACTGCATGTGATAGTTCGACCCGAGTACTAAATTGGGCCAGATTTTTTTTTTAACGTAATTGCACGCTGCACCCAGCCTGTCCCACTTATGTGTGGGAATGAGACTGTTGTGATTCCTCCCAATTCTCCCTGCTGAAACGATTACAAGTGGACATTTGCTTGTGATTTTGACCTCTTTTGGTATTTGAAAGAAAGTCATTCTCTTTTTTCATTGCCAGGCATACTTCAGAACAGAAGTTACACATGCTTTTGATTTATGTAACCCTTCTTGACTGCAGCAGTTAAACTCGGCTGTTTGAGATTAGGCACGCACAAGCTCTGTGGATTTGCCGTGATCTGTCTGCTGTATTCAGCTCTGTCAGATGGCAGTTACTAATTGGTTAAAACGCAGACACAGACAGTTAATACATCCGTAAAGATAAGAGAGCAGCAGCATACTGCACGCATGGCCGGCAGAGTGTAGAGTTGGAGTGCATCGCCGGGGAGGTGCAAGCGATTATAAGAATATAAAGCATCAGGCTTCTGCCTGGTGGTCATTGCAGTCCGACCCAGGCCTGATTTGATCATACACTGACATTTTTCAAACATATTTCAGCCTTCACAAGCTGCAACTATTTGATGGGATGATGGGGAAAATGATGCAGAGCTAACGTACTGACCAGGAAGCACCCGAAGTGCTGAATGAATCATTAGTGTGTTATCAAGTAATTCAAAGCACAGCATATTCGCAAAGGGAACCCAATTTTGGAATTCCTGACTATAGTCCATCTCATCTGTTCTGTGGAGCAAAATACCAGTTGTGAGGATTATGTTATGTTGTTACTTGGTGGTAGGCAATTATTCTTTATTTTTAGGTCACTTACTGTAGCTTAGTCATCTGAAAATCCTTTGTCCACAGCTTGATATTAATCTGTATTAATATATATTTATAGACTCAGGAGTCTTTGCAAGGTTTAAAAAAAAGGTTCCTTTTATTTCCACCTGGCAAAAGAGTTGCGTTATTGGAACTAATTTGATCTTGTCAATGAGCTGCACTTAATTTGGTAAGACTTCTGTAAATGAGAAATGTGAGCTTCCTATGATATTTATGATGTAGATATTTTCTCTCTCTGCATCTCTTCATTTGGGGAGGATAGTTTGTATTTAATTTCTGTGTGAAAGTTTGCTTTTGAAATTGGCACTTTAATAATGGTTTGTCCCACCTGTGTGTCTCTTTTCAGGATGCCCTAATGGTTTACAAAGAAGCAATACAGAAAATGCCAAGGCAGTTTGCACCACAAAGCTTATACAACATGATGGGTAAGTAAAATAGTGTTTCAGAATAATGCTCGAGGAGTCAGACAGGGTGAAACAAAAGAGCTTGGCCAGGCAACTGGGACTCAAATGAATTAGCTAATAAAAAAAGAAATAATTGCCTCCAATAGATTTTAGCCAAATTAAGTTCAGACTTTAAGTATCAGCAATTGAAGTGCTGGATAAGACACAATGTATGTTTGAACTGTTGGTTACTGGTTATTTTTAAGAGTGCAGCACTTTTACCTTTAGATTGCATGGGTGAGTGGGCTTTGCTGCCTTTTGAGTCTCTCATCCAGTATCTTGTATGAAAATCATGCATATTATTATTATTATTATTCTCCCATTTAGTTATCTTTCAAGCTAAGTAAAAAAAAGCATTTACTTCATAGAAAATGGAGCAAGAAGTGACTACGATTATAACAAAACATATTTTAGTGTAGGCATTTGATGTTAAATTACCTTGTAAACAAATAAGATGTCCAAACAGGCCCACAGAACTAGTTGGATTTTTTTTCAGTTTGTGACAAAGTATGATTTCTCAGCTGATACACTGTTAGGGAGAGGTCTACAATGAGAAGGTCCTTCCAGGACCAGCCAATCTGCTCTTCAAAATTTTGGCAAAATCCCTTGAGTACTGCAAGAACCATTAATTTAGCTATGAGGGCTTTCTTTTTTTTTTTAAATCCTAAATTAAGGTCCTCATAGTCTTCATCACATCTTTATACAGAAGACATTAAGCAGGCAACAGGGAAAAAATGATATGAATTATTAGTCGTGTTAGTCAGATCTGTTAAACAAGATGACAGTTCCAGAGATGTTTTTAAGTAGAGTTCTGCCTGAAGGGGAATGTGTTTCTGCCGGCTGACCTGAGTCTCCGACCAAGAAGATTCCGTGAGCTCCTATCTAGGATACAAGGGGTTTTAAGATGCCTTCGAAATAGTTTGATTAAGGTAATAAAAAATGCATATAGAAACAATTAGGATCAAGAGGAAGCATGTGAAAATTTTTCTCCCAAGGCACAAAATAATACAAGAGTATGCAGTGGTTGACACAGCTGTAGTAAGGAGGGTCCGTTCACTTTTCTGATTGCTTGTTTAGGAAATATAGCTTTTATTAGCTCCTATAAGTGCTTCACCATGAAAAAATCTAAAATTTGTAGTTTTATCTGGTGCTACATGTTTGAAAATCTCTGTAAACCCTAAATTAAATACTTCTATTGTCACAGTGATAAGGTATCTAATGGCTGTAATACTATAAACAGTTCCTTAACAGCACATATAGTTCAATGGAGAGTTACTTCTGAAATGCTGAGCTTTATCAGATTAAAGCTAACGGCTAAAATTCCTAAAACACACAAGTTGGTTATTGCATGTACATTTGTTCATAAACAGTCTTTAAAGGGTGTTTTAGCTTTAAACAGAGTCTTTAAACAGAGCTGAACTGTTGTTTTGTTGGTTTTATTTATCAGTATTTGCTGACAAATTTAATGGGGTTATTGACAGTCATTACTCTGTGTAATTAGCCATCTGCTTATTATTGATGTCCTGTAGTGACTTTTGATGTGCTGCAGTGTTCCAGGAAACCCTCAGAAGTTTGCCCTCTGTAGTGGGCAGGCACATTTTTCATAACCCTGGGAGAAGTGCTCCTTACAAGTACAGAGATTACAAAATGGAAACCAGCATTGTTTCCAGCCCAGTGGTGGTTTCATTACAAAACGGGGCCTGTGCCACCCTCCTCCTCCTCCTTCTGTGAATAGATCATTATGACCTATCAGGTTCTTTACTATTTTACTCTTCTTTCCTCTGGTTACTTCTTTTAGGTTCAGGAGGCCTTTCTCAGCTCCCATTATAAGCACTGTCCATGAAGTCCAAGTTCACTCTGTTTCTGGGATTTGCATTTATTAACAAACAAAGCAACAGAGAGCACAAAGACCAGCTCAGTCCTTTGCCCAGGCTTGGCTGCTGCTGTATTTCTTTCTTCTGCTGCTTAGCTCGTACTCTGGGTCCTATTTCCTTTAGACAGCGCTGACACTTCACTTATATCCTAGTGGCGTAACAAGCTGGGATCAACTGAGTTCACCTCAGCCCCTTCCAGGCTGTTACAAAAAGCAACAGCCTATTAGAGAGCTCTGTAAGTGCAGCTTTGCAGTATATATTTGTATTTTGGTTGCTGTCGTGATTGCTGCCTGTGCAGAGAAAACAGAACTTGTTTCAGACTCCGCTGCGATGCTGCTTGGTGGTTACACGGCAAAGGCAATCCGAGAGGCTGGGTGAGGAGTCAAGTAATGACTCGGATTAACTCGGTGCAGCTATATTATTAATAGCAGGACTTGGGCTGGTTTGTTTAAGGCTGTCCTGGATGTGTCTACATGAGCTCCATGACTGCAGTTACACACACTGGATTAGTTTAGTCTCTCCGAAATGTAAAGGTCTAAAGGTTAGGTGACAAGTCAGAGCTGTGTAGTTACACTCCCTTTATAGCATGGAAAGAAAATGATACCTCCAGGGAACAATTCAGCAGACCTGTCTTAGACACCTATATTGTATTGTATGAATAATCCTCTGCAAGCATAGTTTGTCCCTTAAAAGGAGTTGAGATGACTGGCTTAGACTTGCTAGCTAAAGCTGGGTGAGATAAATCCTAAACACCTATTCAGTCATCTCCTTGCATCGGGTGTGACAGGAGAACAAGGTAAACACATCCATTATCATGAGCACATCCACTCTGCAGTTCATGCTGTGTCCCTGGGCACCGCAAGGCCAACTAGATTATTTATTTCTGTTTTGATGTTCAAGATAAAATTATAAACAAGTTCACTATAACTTTCTTTGATATACAGCATTACATAAACTTGTCTGCCTGCTTCTTGCCTTTAAATGAGAGACTGAAAGAACTGAAGTAGGCCAGTCCTGTCTCATACGCGTGGAACTGCGTGAACCCGACTGTGAGCTGTGCCCACTCACCATATGCTTGATTTCTGCTCGTTTCTTGGGGACGAACCGGGGAGAACCTGGGAAGTGCTCCCAGTATGTTTGGGAAGGAAGAGTTCTTCCCTCTCTCTCTACACATGGATGAAAATCTTCGTGGCTTATCATGAAATCCAAGAATAGTTTGAGGCTTATCTACGGCAACTGTCATTGCGATTGATGTATTCTGAATTGCTGGCAATTGCTCTGCTTGGTTCTGTGTTAGATTTAAGCCTGTGACTTCAGAAAATGAAATTTCCTTAATTTCTAATAGCTATTCTATCATTTCACTGAAGATTTTCTGGGGGCTTTCTTTCCCCCTGTATGCCGTGCATGACATACTTGGAAGAGAATAAACAGGAGACCCGCTGTTCAAACTGGATTAGGATTTGAACTGTGGCACTCCAAGTGCGGCAGCATTAGCACTCCAGCAGTGTTAAGCCCTCGCAGCACCTGTTTTCCCTGTTTGCGTTACAGTGCCTTTCCTGCCCTTGCTTCTCTTGGCCTTTTCCCCTGGCAAACCCCGAGGCTTGTTCCTCCAGTGTGCCAGCCTGCCCAGCTGACGCTCAGCCTTGAAAACGCGGAGAAGTAACTTGCCTCTTAAACTAAAAAGGACTTTGGGGCCTCAAGAATCAAGCCATCCCTTTGACTTTGCTTTTTTTTTTTTTTCCTGATACAAAAGGCAGGGCCGGGAGACCAGCATCAGATGTTCGAAGTTTGTGCATATGAAAGGTATTTTGGTCTCCTGTCGCTGTGATTTATTTTGCCAGGTGTGCAGCAACTCAGCTAAGGAAACCATATGTTTCTCTGGCTTTGTACCAAGAAGTAAAACCTTTTCTTTTTTTTTTTTCTGAAAAAAAAAACACAAAAAAGCTAAAAATTAAAACTCTAAAACTAGAATCAAAATAATTATTCAACAGGCTGTATAGGGTTGGCTTGGTATTTATTTTCCCTATGTCATTTTTCTTTGATGTAAATTAAAAAGTACATACTAAGGTTACACAGATTAATTTGCTTGGCATTACAACATGGACTACAAAGGCCAGAGTCCAGCTCAGCTGCATTAAATAGGTAATATATTTTGTTTAAAGTTTCAATTAAAACCTGGGGTCAAAAGATAAAATGGTCCCTGTGGGATCTTGAACACTTTAATGCCAATATTAGGATTGCTTAAGGATCAACTTCTGGTCTAGATGTCTTTTGCGTTCCTTGAAATCTGATATTGTACAGTTGATTGTATTACATTGCTTTTAAAACCACACTGGCCCACCTGCTACAGTAATTCATAGTCTTGCCAGTTAAGTGGTGTGAGGTGGAGCATGGGAGCTTTATTTTATTATTGAAAAGTAACAAGAAAGATGTTGGGGTGGAATTGTTCAGGGGGTTGATTGGCAAAATATTGTCATGTAGCTAAAGACAAATGCCTTGATCACACTTCATCTGCCCTTGCCAACAACCATCTGAATATCGATTTTCAAGTGCGTTCATTGCAAAGTCTTGCAAACAGTTTTAATGAGAGATGCAAGTTACAAAAGAAGGTAATGTTGCAGGACTGAATACAATTAATGATACGTGGTTTAGAGTTTGGATTTCTCCTTGCTAATCCGCTACATTGCACATGGACAGAAAACAAATCGTACGCTAGTGAAAGCCAGGTACAGAGCAGGGAAGAAGAGCCAAATTTTACATCTGGTACAGAGGTTTGCATCCTAAGTACAAAGGCTTAGCATGCAAAGAGAGAGTTTCTGTGTTGGTGATTATAACATAACTATCACTTTATTTGAATATGCTTTGGGGTGGATGTGGCTGTTGGTACAAACCTGTTAATATTGTTAAGGCTCCTATTCCATTTACCCCTTGCTCCCATTAAATGCTTTTTTACTGAATTACTTTTAAATATTGTTTAGGACTCCAAGAAACACTTTTGTTGGTATAGTTTTACAGTTCGTGCTGTGCAAGACTTACTTTTTAAGAGCCAGAGATGATTAAGCTGTGAAATACATATCCCACATCATAATTTACGCAAGCATGGTACCTGCACTTGTCTGAGCCTCAGTCATCAGTGTACTCACTACACGTCTCATGAAGCTTTACTGGTAATTGCTTACTAAATGAACATTGCAACCATTTTTTCTTTTAAAGTTACCTGGGTTGAAAATAAGGATTTTTTTTTTCCATATGCATCTTTCGCCTGGTCTAGGGAGAGTAATTATGGAGACCACTCCAATAGTGATGGGAGTAAATTGTTGTGCTTCCTTCTTTCCCACCCCCCACGCCATCCTGCTACCTTAATCCCTCCTCCTCTTGAGACTTTGCAGCCTATTGTATCTATATCTGCTGTACAAAGCTGTGTATGAATCTTTGGGCTGATTGAAATGTCTCCTGGTTTTTCACTTTGTTTTGTTTAGGGGAATCTAATTCTTCAGTCTGGGTACAGATTGGGTTCAATCTGGGTACAAAGGTTACAGCAGTGCATTGCTGAGCGGGTTGGGGATGCAGTGTTTGGGACCAGCTTTTTTCCCAGGTTCTCAGGTTTTCTTGTTTTTGTCCCCTTGGACCACTGATCTGTATTTTCTTATAAAGCGCTTGAATTTTCTTAGACAGTATTCTGAAAAGGCCAGGAGGAGCCTAAGCCTGAAATGCATTCTTACTTTAAACATTCTGGGATTTTTGTTTAAAAATAAGTACAATCGTAACATTTGCAAACCAAAAATATAATAGAATATTGAAACTGGGCTACAGAGATCCCGGTTAGGCATGATCCTAATGGAAGGTGCTTCTGTTAAGAGTGTTTTAAAGAAACTTATACTGGCCTAGTGTCAATGCTTTACTGACAAAGAAAAAAAACCCTTTAAAATATTTATAAATAAAATAAAAGGCAAGAAAGGAGTACAACCATTTGCTTGTTCAGTTATGAATTCCTAGTCATTTTGTCTGTACCATCATGATTTATTGCTGGTTGCACGTCTGTCAGAAGCTGAAAATGAAATTATCTATTTCAGGTGAGCTCAATGCCTCCATCTGTGTCAATTTTCTTCTTTCACTGGAAGTCTTTGTGTAACAGGAAACAACTGTGCTAAGTCTGCACTGTTCTAAGCTGAAACAGATTTTATTTTGCGCTTCATTTATATCCTTTTTCCACTTCAGGTATTCTTCTTCACAAGTAGATTTCCATTCTAATTAAATCAGATCAGGGGCTTTGCTTTGACTAACTGAGGCCTATAAGAATCTGCTCAACCAAAGTAAATGTGGATTGACTCCCATCCCTCAAAACCCCTTTTAAAATACAGTCAGTGCATTCCTTAAAATCTTCAAGGAGATTATTCTGTGAAAGGGGTGGACGGGGGGAACAGTAGATTATGCTTTGTCTGTATGCAGAGCTTGATGCTCATTAAGATCATATGCTTCAGTTGTTTCAGAGATGTTGTGTATGCGGTGCATGTTTATTAACAATACTTTTAATGTCTTGCAGTATATCTTAAACATCAGTGTAGTATACATCAGACTGGGCTTCTAGTTTTATTATGTTCATGCACACACTGGTACCTAAGGGAGAAAAAGAAATTTCTTATCTAGGAAGATGTGTTTACGGTAGGGGCAGCTGCAGCCGTGATTTGTGCAAAGAGGCTGCAGGGTTGCATTATGAAAGATGCAAACACATGTACTATTGCAGGCACATGGGGGTACAAACCTCCCTGTCAATTCAAAGAAATTATGGATGAATGAAGTACAAATCCTGGCTGAATTTATGCAATAGTGCTTTTCCTTTTTAAAGTGTACCTCCGTCTTCCAGTCTGAGTTCTGCTCTTGTCAATGCCAACTTTGTTTTGAGATTTCCTATATTAAAGTTTTGCCATCCTGAAATTTTGGGTGCAGTTAATAAGCATATACAAGGATAATGCAAGGCAGATTTACCCTACATCTCCTCTTTATGGAGATAATTTTGCAGCTGTTTTTTTCCACCATATCTTTTGGGGTCCCAGGAAGAGGACCACAGGGGGACATAAGCTCTTAATCTAAAAGCAGGTGTGCATGGCATCTATAGAGGCACAATGCTATTACACCTGCAGCCCCGTTGTACTTTCTAACATGCTCCTCTCAAGGAGACAGTCTTTGCTTGGGTTGTGCAGCAGTTTGGCTGCTGTAACACTCATTCCCTTCTCTTAAGATATTAATAGAGATGCTTATGAACTATGTATACACACCTTTAAACAGTGAGTCACTTACATATTAATGTGTTTCATTGTACGTAGTAAATGTGAGTTACAATATAGTAATCCATGCTCTTCGTTGCAGAATAGGTTGAAAAATGGTCATATAAATAACAAAAAATATTAGCTGAATTAACTCCTGTAAAAAACTGAAACATTTTGAATGACTGAGTTGTCTCCTTTTACTCCAATTGATTGTTGAACTCCTTGCCACCATTCATTGTGCAGACACTGCTGTGCGTGGCTGCATGCTGAACTGATTTAAAGAACTGAAATAAGTGTCAGTTTATGTCCTAAGGTTTCCAGTGCCATGAATTTCCTTTTCTGCTGTTGTGACCTTGAATGGCAAAGTAGAATATAACTCTCTTGAACTTCATAGATCTGAAAAGTTTCACTAAAAAATTATTTTTCTTGTGACCTTTCAGATTTTTAGCATGAGTTTAAAAAGATTTTACTATCTAAGAAATTGTTAAAGTAAATATAGAGACCTGCTCACTTGTTACATTGGTTTGCATATTTTCTGCCAGTGGGTACTCTGTTTTTTTCCTAATGATTAAATCATTCATGTTGCTGGTTTATAAAAATATGCAGTTGTAACTGACAAATATTAATCTCCTTGTTTTAATCTTAGACACAAATATATCCTGAATAACAGAAGCCAATCCATACATAGTTTTCCAATACAGTGACAGAGAAAACATCTGGAGTTGGAATAGCTTTTACTAAAATGGCTTTAGTCTAACAAATAGAATCACTTCATTGACTTAACATTTCAATTAACGATTGGTTTTATTCTAGTCTTTGAGTGTGGTGGTAGCAGAGCCTCTGCCAGTTTTCAACCTTTATTTATTATTATTATTTTTTAATAGGGGTGTCCCTCTAAATCATTCAGAATAAGAAATTCATAATATCCCTAACAGACCTTCCTTCAGTTGTCATCACATATTCTATTTGCTTATAATACAGCAGTCCTTGACTATAGGGGGTTTATAGGCAGAAAACAGATTCTGCAGAAAAAAAAAAATTCAGCTGTGGAGAATTTCCTCTAAAGTCTTCAGGGAAACTTTGTCCACAGTTTGACATTTAGATTGACATATTTTAGCTTCATTTCTAGCTGTGCATCTCTGAAATACCCTCAAAGTTTTAGGAGGTTAGCTTGTAAAGTACTTGAGCTCTTAAAACCTATTAAAAACTGAATTTGTCAGTACTCTTTGAAGATGTTAATCTCTTCTTATATCAGAATCCATCATGAAAAATAGATGAGAATCTAGGATCTCTATAAAATGTGGCAGTGTGTTGGGCATATAATACCAGGAGATAATAACTCTATCTTTTATGGCTGCTTACATTTCTTTTTAAAAGATCTTGTTAATTGCTTATGACTTTGCCAGGCTCTATCTAACGGATTGGGCTGAAATTTTCCTCTAAAAAAAAAAAAAGGAAAGACAATATGGTTTCCTCATTTCCTGTACGCTAAATGAGCCAAGGGCCTGTGGGGAAAAATAGTGTGCAATCAAATAATTAAAATTCTGTCATAAAGCATACATCCAGGGAGAGGAGGTAAGGAGAGCCTATAGCTTGAATTCTTGCTTTTCCCGTCTTTTCAAGACTTGACTTCAGAAATTTGTTGTTTTGTGTTTAATAAGATGTAATGTGATGCCACTTATTTGTGGTGTTGGCTTACTGTAAATGGCAGTAAGAATTTGTTCCTGGCTTTGTTTCATGTGTTTTTTTTTATATTTTGCGGTGTGTGTGTTTGTTTGCTTGCTTGGAACTGCCATTTCAGTTTGGCCCTGACGAGCAATACCATGACTTACGTGCTTCTGGGACATATCCAAGACCAGTGCATGAGTATGATCCTTGAACTACAGATCCTTGAATTAGAAATCCTGGTCTTCTGGAATTACAGGCTTGCACCCCCTTTTTGAAAAAACTTGAACTGCTCATAAAAATCACGTTGCTGCCCTTAGCCATGACTCAGGGTGACTTGCACTGCCTCACACTCTTGTTTTAGCTGAGGGCAGTGGCTCGGTCATTTTACATGCACTGTGCCCCACCTCTTGAAACTCAAAATTATGTGCCGCTTTTAGCCTGGGATGCCTATCCTCTGGTGACAAAGATAGTGAACAATCTCACTGGACCTTGTCCAGTTTTCTTTTATCAAGACAGTCCTCCATAGCCCCAGTAAATGCTCAGGATGAAGTACCTCCTGTGGTAAGAATTCCTTCTGTTTTGCTTCTTTGAGCGTATAGGTGGTAACTTTTTCTGTGAGTTTTGGGATTGTGATAGTCGGCATCCAGCTTGAGCAGAGCATATGGGTCCTTCTCTCTATCTCTTGCCCTCACAGCTTTTCACTTCCATGTGGTGCAGAACTGGGGGCAGCGACTCACCTGGAAATGGCCTGGCCATCCTCTGCTTGGGCCAGCCCTAGTCCTCTCTTGATCATCCAGTGGTGGCTTTGGATAAACTGTGACTTTATGCTTTGGGGAAAATAATAGCCGTTTATTCAGAAAGAATCGGCTGGTGAGCTGGTGAAGTCGTCACTCTCCTCTTTCAGTCCGTCATTGACTTGGGCAGAGGCATGTTTTTATTTACAACCCTTGAAAAAGAGCTGTATAAATGCAGAGCATTAATCTGAGAGCTGCCATTCTTCACTGTTGCTTAATTTACTACTTATTGCTTATTTCCAACCTGTGAGAAATTTGGTTGTGTTTTTTCTTAGAAACAAATCCTGACTTCTTCAGTAGGTTAAATTCATTCTCAGCAATTTGAAGTACTATCTGTGCTATAGTGCATGACTCTCTAACTCCACATTCTTCTGTTGTCCTTGTACATTGGCAGCCTCAGCCTCTCATAGTAAAGGATTTGAATTTGAAAAGAATCCGGTTTTAGTTATTTTGTACATGGCTTCCTAAGATTAGAAAATTTAAAATTACTGATGCTATATTCTAATTTAATTGTGGCAGGTGACCAAACTTAACTATGTTCTGAGACTAGCTTTTTTTTTAGGTCTTCTCCTTCCTTCCTGATGTAGTTTCAGGACTGTTTTCTTAACCTTTGCCATTTTTTTTAAACTAGGTTCTTGATGTATTATGGTTAAATAAAAGCACATTCTGTATTCTCCCTTGCACTCCATGCTGTGCAATGTAGCCTAATGGAAAAGAAGTAGCTTTTCTACAGTAGATGTGATAAAATTTCTGTTACTTTGTGACTTTTGATTGATATTTAGCAGCTGGAGCTCTCACTTGCAATTCTATTCCAACAAGACTTTCATCTCACTCATGCTCTTTCATCCCTAATAAGGCCATAACTCAGAATCTCCTCACTCAAGTGTCTGTAAGGCACCTTTATTTTATATATTTTCTTTTAATTGCAGGCATCCAAAGCACTTCACCCTGTTCAAGATCTCTGCCCATATAATAAGTAGCAAATTATAATGTGAAACTGTTTGCGTGTCTTAAATGAAATGATAGATCTACAGAAATCGTGGGTATTCTCACTCGCTTTTGTTTCACCCTGTAGGAGAAGCCTACATGAGAATGAGCCGGCTGCCCGAAGCAGAGCACTGGTATGTGGAGTCACTGAGATCCAAGAGTGACCACATCCCAGCACATCTCACCTACGGAAAACTTCTGGCTCTAACGGTGAGTTAATCAGCAGCTCCTGGGAGTCAGTCTCGGGCCTTTCAAGTTGCTGAGGTAAAGGAATGGCAAGAGCTTGGCCTTAAAATCGCTTATTGCTCTATTTATCACTGTAGTTCAGTAGTGCCTTCTAATTAAAGAATTTGACAGAGTAGGTATTTATGAAACATTTTATTCTTTACTGAAATACCCCCACCTCTGTGCTGGAACAAAACAGTTATAATTGCATGTAACAGGTCATACGTTATAAAGCTATAACAGAGCCTTATAACAAGTTGTAAGGAGTTCTGTTTGGCTGAAAAAGACTTTATTATAAGTAGTTTAAGTCACAAGTGCTGATATTAATATAAAAATATATTCTTTTATATGAATCCTAAGGCATCTTAATGTTAATTGGATTAGGGTTCCTTTTGTAAATGTTTTTGTAACACTAGTTAGACTGTGATATTCAGAAGTATATTGAAATATTATCTTCATTCTGCAGATATGGTTGTATGCAGATATGCAGTTGTGGTATAGGGAAGTTCAGAGTTTGGCCTGGACTTCTACTAGCAGCCCATGGCAGAGCTAGGAGTGTAACCTACACTTCCCGAGTTGTGTGTCTCATGCTTTGAATTACACTTCTTAAGGAGTATCTCTCTGAGTGTATAAAAAGAACTAGTCAAGTACCTTCTAAGACATACTTCCACAAAAAAGAAATCAGGAGAGTTGGACTTTTTTATTTCTTCAGAATTTACTCTGCATTTTGAATATAGATCACAGAATCACAGAATCGCTGAGGTTGGAAGGGACCTCTGGAGATCATCTAGTCCAACCCCCCTGCTCAAGCAGGGTCACCTAGAGCACGTTGCACAGGATCGCATCCAGGCGCGTTTTGAATATCTCCAGAGAAGGAGACTCCACAACCTCTCTGGGCAACCTGTTCCAGTGCTCTGTCACCTTCACAGTGAAAAAGTATTTCCTCATGTTCAGATGGAAGCGTCTGTGTTTCAGTTTGTGCCCGTTGCCTCGCGTCCTGTCACTCGGCACCACTGAAAAGAGTCTGGTCCCATCCTCTCGACACCCTCCCTTCAGATACTTGTACACATTGATAAGATCTCCTCTCAGCCTTCTCTTCTCCAGGCTAAACAGGCCAAGCTCTCTCAGTCTTTCCTCATAAGAGAGATGCTCCAGTCCCCTAATCATCTTTGTAGCCCTTCGCTGGACTTGCTCCAGTAGTGCCACATCCCTCTTGTACTGGGGAGCCCAGAACTGGACGCAGTACTCTAGATGTGGCCTCACCAGGGCTGAGTAGAGGGGCAGAATCACCTCCCTCGACCTGCTGTCAACACTCTTCCTGATGCAGCCCAGGATACCATTGGCCTTCTTGGCCACAAGGGCACATTGCTGCCTCATGCTTAACTTGGTGTCCACCAGCACTCCCAGGTCCTTCTCCGCAGAGCTGCTTTCCAGCAGGTCAACCCCCAACCTGTACTGGTGCAGGGGGTTAGTCCTCCCCAGGTGCAGGACCCTGCACTTGCCTTTGTTGAACTTCATGAGGTTCCTCTCCGCCCACCTCTCCAGCCTGTCCAGGTCTCTCTGAATGGCAGCACAGCCCTCTGGTGTATCCGCCACTCCTCCCAGTTTTGTATCGTCAGCAAAGTTGCTGAGGGTGCACTCTGTGCCTTCATCCAGGTCATTGATGAAGAAGTTGAGCAAGACTGGACCCAGGACTGACCCCTGGGGGACACCGCTAGCTACAGGCCTCCAACTAGACTCTGCACCACTGATCACAACCCTCTGAGCTCTGCCATTCAGCCAGTTCTCAATCCACCTCACTGTCCACTCATCTAACCCACATTTCCTGAGCTTGCCTATGAGGATGTTATGGGAGACAGTGTCAAAAGCCTTGCTGAAGTCTAGGTAGACAACATCCACTGCTCTCCCCTCATCTACCCAGCCAGTCATTCCATCATAGAAGGCTATCAGATTGGTTAGGCATGATTTCCCCTTGGTGAAGCCATGCTGACTACTCCTGATCACCTTCTTGTCCTCCACATGCTTGGAGATGGCCTCCAGGATGAGCTGCTCCATCACCTTTCCAGGGATGGAGGTGAGGCTGACTGGCCTGTAGTTCCCTGGGTCCTCCTTCTTGCCCTTTTTGAAGACTGGGGTGACATTGGCTTTCTTCCAGTCCTCGGGCACCTCTCCTGTTCTCCATGACCTTTCAAAGATGATGGAGAGTGGCTTAGCAATGGCATCTGCCAGCTCCCTCAGCACTCGTGGGTGCTTGTAGCCCCAGCTAAACTGGCTCTGTGTTAGTTATAGCACAGTGCCAATCCCTCCTGGATTTTCACATGTTTTGAAGATGAAAATGAATTTCCATTTGCTTCCCTAAAATAATTATGTTTTAAATTATTTACCATTTCTCATTATTCCCATTTTTCTGACCATCTCCTCTCTTTCCTGTCCATGTTGTGTTTTTCTCTGCCACATTTGTTGTCATCGTTCACCCCAGTAGTTTCACGTTTCCTTCCTATGCCCTATTGGTACCTTTAATCTTTGTGCCTCAGTCTGAATAGCCTCCTCAACCTCTCGCCTAGCTATAAGCTTTCGCTCTGACCTCGCTTATGCTCTATCCAGTCTTTCAGCAAAAAAGACCTTGGCCACGGTAGAGAGATTCAGTTAAGAAAAGTAGTTCAGAATTAATTCCTGGCAGATCCATTGCTACTAAAAGTAGCTGAATTTGGAAAAGGAGGAGGAGTCAGGAGGAGATTAGAGCAGAGGGATTCTGTGGGAGCAGCAAGTGACAACATAATTAGAAAGAATTAAACATTGTTAAGTGTTATCACATAATGTCAAATACAAAGCTTGATTTAAAAAACAAACACTGTATGAATGGAGATCTTTAGCTTTTAATGGATGTTAAGCTGTTAGTGTTATATCCCCACTGCCTATTACTTTCAATCTCTGGAAAGACAGTTTTTACTGTTTTTTACTGTAATCTCCATTTCCAGTTAAGATTTCTCAGATGCTGGCAAATACATGCATGTACTGATCACCTTCCTCTAGAATAGAACTGTAAGTAGTTTATACAGTAAAATTTCCTAATTGACCTTGCTTTTCTGGTGGATATCTTTGTATTTTGCACCTAAGAATAATATCAGAAAGTCAGCATTATGGGTTTCTTTTTAGAAGTTCTTTGATTTAAAGGTGTCTCAATTTGAATACAAATCTCTCTATTCTTTTTTCCTACGCCTGACTTTCTTGTGGTTTTTTTTCTGCATATTTTTTGGATTGCTGAGTATATGAAATATAAGATCTGCTAGGGAATATCTTGCAGTTTCTCTGTGAAAAAAGTCTCACAGTTTTCTTTAAAAAACAAAACCAAAAAACCCCAATCTCATAATTCCTTACAAGCAATGAGAGCCACTAAAGAGTTTTTTTTTTAATTTTGTCCCCTTGTTATGAAAGTACAGCAATAGCATTAAATGTTAGTGGCATACTTTGAGAGGAAAGTGATGAAAAATGTACACAAATCCTTATAGCAGAATTGAACTGTTTACATTTCTCCAGGGATATAAACACAAGATACATGTGAGGTGGTTTGTGCCTTGAGGATCTGAGCTATGTTTGTGAAAGAATGTGTCTCATTAGCAAAAATGACAGGAGCTGTATACAACTTTGAACAGTGTATACCTCAGCATGATAGACCAATAAAATACTCTGCCTCTTCTTTTTCAATGCATGCTTGCTTACCAGCACCCGCTCTTTGCCATAATTTTAATCTGTTCTCATCAAAGTTATTTATTATTGTCTCTTGACACTTTTTCTTTTACCACTCTCACTTCTTCACATATTCAGGACAACATGTATAGACGGGTTCTTGTCCATTCCACTAACAGCAGCCTAAGCTGAAAGGACGGTGCTGATGTCCTTCCTGTAGTGACGCAGGATTTCATAAACACCTAACCAGCAACAAGCTGGTGACAGTGTAAGACAGTGTAATTATAGTTGGAGGAAGATTTTTCTGCTGGATATTTTGTTCATGAGAAAAAGTGTTCATTTGTCTTTATTGAAATTTGGGACTTAATTCATCTAACTCTTTCAGCTACAAAGTCTGAAAAGGCATTCAATAAAAAATCGGATGATGAAGAGATTTGGCAGTGGAATATGAAATTTTTGTCTCCATGTTGGAGATCTACCCTTAATCAGTTTTGCAGCCTACCATCTGCTCACTTATTCACATGAAATGAATTTTGACGAGTTTCTAGTACACTGTACTGTACCAGTATTAGTTCCCATAGTATGTATGTGATTGCCATAACTGACGTGCTTACTGGAAGTCTGCATAGACTTCCTTGGAATTCGGTATAGTTAGAGCTGCTCCCTTTGGCATAGTTGTTCAAGTACCTAACTTGAGATACCACAGTGATTTCTTCTTCTATTAAATCTTGCTACTTAGACTCACTGTCATTTATTCACAGCCTGTGTATTTAGGCCAGAGGAAAGCGTACTTTAATTTTCTGATGTAAGAGGAGAGACATTTTGGAGGCATATTTCCTGTCATCTATCTTTTCTTTTTTTTTTTTTTGGAACCAAAATTCTGACTTCTTTAAATCCTTTCTTTGAATAGTAAATGCTGACACAAAACTATTGATAACATTTCTCTGTGTCTTTTTATCACGTCTCTTTTGTGTAAAAGTGAAGGGTGGAAATAGGTGCTAATGTAGATAGAAAAATTTTCTCTATCAGTGAAATTGGAGGGTGAGGGGAAGAGAAAGGTTTCAGACAAGCTCCTTCATTCCAGCCAAAGGCAATTGTACTATATAAAACCCTAGCAGCAAAATCAAACCTAGAAAGTTCACAAATTCAGAAATGTTTTACTTCCTGACTTAAACTGCAATGGAGTGGCTTAATTTTAACCCCAGCTTTTCTGCCTCCTGCAGTCTGTTGCCAGTATTAACACCTACTAGGAGCAGCATGACATGATTCATTTATTCCCTTAGTGCCACTCTGGGTAGCTGGACCAGCTTCTTGTACCTGCTGTTTTCTTCCCCTTCCTGTGAGCAACTGGGAGGGCAACGTATGCCCAGTGTATTGGGATTTGCAGAATTGTTTGTTGTTGCAGCAGGCTGTAATTTCCCAAGTTTCAGCAAAAGCTTTCTACAGTTTCATACCCGTGGGCATATAAACAAATGAGCATTTTCCAGAGTGCGAGCCATTTCTTTTGTCCATGTTTCATGGCCATGGTTTTATCAGACACAAACTAGGAACTGTGCATATGAAAAACATATTTTCTAAATTCACAATGACTTGTGCCTGTCTTTCTTCCCCCACCCCCCCTTCACTGATGGGTTCTACAGCATAGTTTAAAATAAAGGCACTGCACACTAGGTGAATTTATTAGCTTAGCAATGAAGAATAGTTACTTTTTTATTTCTAACTTGAACAATAACTTGCATGAGCAATCTGGACTGAAGTCAGTGTGGACCCTGCTTTGAGCAGGAGATTGGACAGGATGATATCTTGAGGTCTCTTCCAACATGAATTGTTCTATGATTTTACATACCTTTCCTTGTTTCCATGCTGAAGCCAGTTCCAGTGTACTAAAACACACTGTTAAGAATCAAAGTCCTGGTACTTACATGTATTTAATATTAAAATCTATTATTCTGTCTTGCTGAGAAGAGATTTTTAAGCAGGATTATCTACTACTTGAATGTTCTGCCTTTTGTGAGTTCATGAGCTGCATCATTTTTACAGCTGCCAAAAAGGTAAATCACAATTCATCCAGGGGGGTAAACTTAAAATGATTGTAATCATGCTGTAAGTGACAGATACTAATTCATGTCATCATCTGAGGCTGATTTTTGCCAGCTTCTGATTTGCATGTAGCTAATGTCACTACTGTTCCAAAGGGCAATTTACATTTTAATCTTGCATTTTATAAGATGAAATCAGCCATAGAAAGCAAAAGTCTAATCTATGCTATTAAAATTTCCTTGTGCTAATTCTTTTGGTTTTGTGTATGCTCAGTATAAGCACATACAATTTGTAAATGATTTCATTCATAAACTTACATATATTCCAGAAAGCCTTTAAAGGACAACACAGTATTTTTTTATTTCTATGCCACATTCTCTTTCCTCCAAATGAACATTCTAAATGACTTTGAGGATATTAACAAGCATTTTGTTTACTTTTACAAAATTTTTAATACATAGTTCAAAATGTATCTATTCAAGAATAGGAGGGTTTTTTTTTTTGTTTTTTTTTTGAGTTTAAGTTTAGAAGTATGTGAAAGTTGACAGTATAGAGCAGTATGAGACAAATCTCTGACTGGTCATTAGACAAACCTGAAGAAATAATATTTTCTTCTTCGAAATGTATCCAAATTTTGCATGTGTGCATCCAGAAGTTTGGAATGACACAAAATCAAAGAAACACAATGAAAGCAAAAAGTAAAAAGTGAAATAGAAATCCAAATAAAACAAGCTTCCCCTCCCTATCCCCAAAAGCCTTTTGATGACAAACTCATGTCCTGCAGTAATAATTTAAAATATTAAGGATGTCATTCTCATCAAAATTACTGTCAGTAAAGTTTACTTTCTGAATAGCTATAGAGGTTCTTAAAACTCAGAATATGCTGTCCAGCTTGTAATAACTGTAAGTTACATTTCAATATAAACTGTGTAGACACAAAACAAAAAAATAAACCAAAACCAGCTGTTAAATTGTCATTGATTCTTGAAAAAAAATAAGTGGTATAGTTGTAATTTGTATGCAATAAAAACTTTGGAGTCAAAAATTCTTATTTGTACTGAAAGAATTTTTTTTAATGCAAATATTTGTCTCAAGTCTTGTTAGCTTTGCTGGGATAAAGCAAATGCCAGATGGACTTGAGCATGTCCCTGTATACGCAGGAAAAATGCAGACAAACTGAAGAGCTCCAAAGGAATGGGGCTAATGAATTTACAGTCTTCTTATCTAATATTAATAGTCACATAACCCATATATTGGATAATATTATATGTTCATATCTGAAAATTATAGCTCACTGAGCTTCAGTTTTCCGGAAGATATATTAAAACAGCAAAATTTACTGGTTAAAAGGTATGATTAGCTGCACAGCTAGTAGAATAATTGGAAAGCAGCCAATTGTCTGGGGTTTAAGTTTCTGCTGTTCTTTTATTTATTTATTTTCAGAAACAAAGTATAGCTCTTTAGCACTGCAGTGCTTTATCATTATGTATTTCCGTGTTCTTCTTATATCTCTCACTTGTTAAGCTGCATAAATTACTTGAGAAATTTATTTGTCAAAGTGATGTGTTAGTTGACCTAGTCAGTCTACTGGTAGCACATGAGTTTAGAGTCAAAGCACCTGGGCCTTATCCCTTACTTAGGTAATTTATTTCTGTATCACAAAGGAAAGCATAATTTTTGTAAAAGGCTTTAAAATTGCAAGGCTCCCAGTTCTAAGATATAAATGAGTCTGTCAAAAATGACAGGGCCAGGTGAGACCGTGAGCATGTGCTGTAATTCATTTTCCATTATAAAAATAGGCCTTCTAGGAGAAGAAGGGTTGGCTATAATGCTAAGAAAATATCATGCATAAGTAAAGCTTTCCCTCCCCCCCGCCTTCAGTCTATTGTCAGAGGGGGCGCTGATAAACCCTCCCTTCCAGTGGCCCCTGCTGTCAGACAGTGGATGATTGCTGCAATAGCCCTCTGTTGCAAGAAGCTTTATTTGCATTATAGATAAATCTGGGCTGAAGATTTGCTTTATCTGTTGTGAGTGGACTTCACCCCACGTACTGCCCCTCACATAGTTGGTAATAATGCCTACTCTGGCTAATGTAGTTAGGGGCAGCTTACTGTTTTAGTAATTAGCATGTTGCATCTAGGAATTACAAGCTTTGATGTATTTCTCTGGGAAAAAATGACACAATGATTTCTTGCATTTTACATAGCTCCACACAGTGCTATTCATCTGTTTTTACAGGCTTGGAAAATCACCCAAAGTGCTGTAAGAAAAATTTATTTTGCCATATAAAATTTCTGTATTACAGCTCTAAACCATATTAAATTCAGTCATAATCACACTAGAAGATTCCCTAAAATCTAAAATATTTTATTTTAAAACATTTTTCTCCTAAGGGAGGGATGAGGACACAGACATGATAGAGACTGGCACTGTTTTGGATTAAAATAAAAGAAACAAGGTTGTGACATTCAAGTATCAACACTGAAGTGAAATAAATTTTCTCAGTTTCAAGATATTCCCTCTTCAGTGGGTGGCCTTATTTTTGCCTGCAGTTGTTTGTTTGCTTGTGTTTCTGACAAGCTGAAGGCCAGAAAGGTATGCTGCCATACTCAGTTAGTGGTTAAATTACTCAGAGCGCCACTGTGAAATTCCCTACAATATTTAGTAATCGGTGTAGTCCTTGAAAGTCATCCCAAAATAAATATAAATAAATAAAAAGATGGACCTAAGTAGAAGCCAGTAAGAACAGAAAGAAAGGGGACAGCAGAGGAAAAGAGGAATGTAGTGCAAGAATGAATAGACTAACTCAACGCTTTCTATAACTATTTGCTTAATATGTTGTAGCACAGAAAGGAAATCTGCACTTCTGTTGGACAGCTCTGTCATAGTCTAGTTTCACTGTTGTAGCTTGATGGCTACTCTTTTTCTGTCTCACTAAATTTACACAATTTTTTTAAAAAAAACAGGAGCAAGGAAGAACAGTTATAATGTCAGAACAGGCATGACTCATCTTAAGACTTAGCAATCGAAATGCTGTATGTTAAAGTTAGATATGATTTTCTAGAGTAGTTTATCCCTTCTTTTAGTAATCAATTCTTTTAAAATGGAAAGATATGTATTTTTAATAATACTTCTTTTGGGAAAGATAAACAAAAGCCTACACATATAGAGATCTTTAGTAAATTAAAAGGCATTTTCAAAATGGGTCAATTTAACTAGATGAGCAAAGCTGTTTGTTAGATATCTCATTTTGTGAGCCTAAATCCCTAGGCTGTTAATACTGTTTCTTTCTAGGAAGAATTTTTAAATGAAAATAAGGTATTTCAGTTAAACTTCTATCATAACAAAGTATAAATTACATTGAATCCTTGGGTAGATTCTCCATAAGAGATTAAAGTAAGCCAAGCAATGAGCACTGTTACTTTACAGATATTTTCTCCTGTGTATCCATTTTTTCTTCCAGGTTTGACACAGACATTATAGTTTTTCTTGTCACTTTAAATCCCTTGAAGGATAAAACTGATCCAAGCACAAAGTTTGAATCTAGTTCTGAAATTTGCAAAACGTCAAAGTTTTCTTTTGTTGTTTTTGATTTCCCATTTACAAGCAATTTATTTGGAGAGGGTCCCCCTTCAATGTGGCAATTCGTGTTTATTGAATTAAGAACCATAAGCCCTGTTTTGTTTTAGATTTGGTTATCTGGTGCATTAACACCTCCAGGCTGAATATCAGGATTTCCAAACTATAGAAATTTCAATAACTGACATGTCTTGAAGTTGTACTTCTTTTGAGGTTGGCCACGTGCCACAAGTATTGCATTCATAGATGCGCTTTTCAGTTCCCTTAGGCCATATTTTTGGCTGCATGCCAAATGTAACAGAATTAATTGTAAAGCGGAATATTTTCATTTAAATATAAAATAGATGTCTAACTAGTTGGTAAATGACACTGGAGCAGCTCTTTAAAGGTATTTATGCATGTAATCCCTAACCAACCTCCTTTAGGGATCTTATCCTCTGTATCTTGTTTCTAACTTCCTGTAGATGAAATAAGGGGGAGCCCAAAATTTCTCACTTTACTCAATATAAATGTAAAGCTTGTTATAGGAACCACTGACACACACAGGATTAGCTGTTTTCATGAAAGAGGGTTATCTCTTTGTTTTGTTACGTGGTTGAATATAGCCCCCACTCATCTGTTATTACTCTGCATATAGTAATTTTGGCCGTAATCATAGAAAAATGCATGATATAAGCCAAATTTAGTTTAGGAAAAAATGATAGGACTTCATGAAAGCAGCATGTGGAGATAGTGAATTTATATTCTGCTGACTGGCTGGTGAAATACGAGTAGATATTAATACACTACTTTATCAGAAAATATAAAATGTGGCTTAAGACTGAATGGAAAAGAAAGTGCCTAACACGGAAATTTACTTAACATTTCATTACGTATTCTTGATATAAAATAATCTAAAGCATAATGACCAAGGTGAACATTTCAATATGTTTCTAGGAAGTAAATAAATCACAAGGTGTGCAATGAAATCTGTTCTTTAAAAGTTTATCTAAGACTGTACACAATTTTTTTGGAGTGTTAACAGTAATTTAACCTGATGTAAATTCCTTTTATACATCATGGTTTCCAAAAAAGAAAGACACACTATATATATATATATATATACACACACACACACACACACACACACACACACATACACACACACACACACGTATATATATATATACACACGTGTATATATATATACACACGTGTGTATATATATATATACACACACACATATACATACACATGTATATAAAACAAACGATCTTCCAGAAAAAAAACTATTTTTATATATCATTTTGTATGCTTTAATAAAGCAAGAATGCTTTTTGTGATATGATACCCATAAAACAAGAAAATGAATGTCAAATAGGTCTAATATATTATTGCTTAATCAGATACATACTGCTTTGCTTGAAGAAAATGTCACCTTCATAGGCTTTGAATCATGCCCTAAGCCAGTAAAGTTATGAGCTGTGTTTTAGATTCCTAAATCTATATATAAGCAGTGGTATCATGTTCAAAAATGCTTAAGCTCCAGTAGGAAGGGAACCACTCAAGGTGCAAATAGGTGATAGAACTAAAAGAATAAATTGTATCTGATTGATCCTGCCAGGGATTATTTTCATCCTGAGTGTATTAAAGTCCTTTCTTCACTTAAGTATTAATTTTTAGAGGAGGGACATAGAGCTGGTGTATATCAGTGACCTTGTTGATTCTTGATAAGTCTTTGATAACTCCTTGATAACTCTTCAGTTCACTTGTTATTTTAGTTTAGTTAGCTCAGCTAATTAAAAAGTTTTGAAGACTGTATCACTCTACCGAAGAGTGGAGTCTCTGCTTTACTGATTAAACCCTTGCACAGATTCAAGCATGATGCATATTTATGAAATACGAAACCAGGTGAAAATGCAGAGACCACCTAATTTGTTGAACCACCTTACCACTAGCCACTGTGTCACCTTAGTCTGCACAAGAGAGTTATTCAGAGCTGCTCAGCTGTATTAATCTTTTCCAATTTTATTAGCATCTTAGGGTCTTGGGCCTCTGGCAGCCTGAAGTACACCAGCTGCCTCAACATAAATTTGGCACAGTCTGCCAGCAGCGTGAGGAAAAAAATTGGAGTAGGTAGAAAAAAACAGTAGTTTTATCCTTAATTTTTTAATATTTTAAGGATAAATGCAAGGAATTTTACTGATATGTCAACTGCCCTTAGCTAGCTCTCTTTCATCATGGTAATCATAAGTCTTTTGTAGGAAAGCCCAGTTAAGCAATATATCTGACCATATTAGCAAGGTCAGGCCCAGTGTCTGGTCTCTCAGGAAAAAATAAATAAATAAAAACCCTTTCAGTTGACACCTGCAAAGCATTGGTGTCTTAAAAACTGAGCTCCTTAATTCATATTCAAATGCTTAATAACTATTCAACTTCAAAAACTGCAAACAACTAGCCACACCAATTTGGAGTCTGCATGATCTGTGGAGAGTGGGATATTTCCGAAAGCCAGGACAGCTGGTGTGCTAGCTTATAAGAGCCATACTTTACTTATGTATACTTTCCAGGTCCAGTAAGGAGGATATCAGCACAGTCTCCCAAAATGTGAATTGTCTTCATGAAGCATCTTCTCCCCAGCAATGAGATTGCCATTCGTTGTTTCATGCTGGTGTATCCTTGGTGTCTGCACGGAAATGCCATAAATGTCCTGGTGCTTCGTGTGGAGTTGGATTGAGTATCTCCATTAGGTTTTGGGCTAGGACCACCTACTTGTTTTCCCAGAGCAAACTAGTAGCTGTCAAATAACACCTTTTCATTAGCTACCGACCAGGACTGGATATGAACTAGTGACCAATAGGTGAAAAGTATTTTTTTTATCCCTTTATTAATCCTCAAAGCCATCAAGTCCTTCCATTAAAATCTTATGAATAACTTTTTATCCTTGAAATAATCCTGCTAGTATGCAGTTGTAAACCTATATTTTTTACTTTTTGACGTTGCCAAAGCATGTGGTTGTGTATGTACAACTGCAAACTCTCCTGCTAGAAATTGGGAGCTTTCCAGTGGCTCTCAATGCCTGCATTTCTATGGGTCAATGCACATAACAGTGAATGCGCACATAAAATGCCATCCTGCACCAAGTCACTATTTTTCAGCTGTTTAAATAATTACTGTGGATTTGCTTTAAAATCTAGGATTTTATTCCCTCTGTTTTATTTAACACTGAACCCATACAATGGGAAAAGATAGAAACTGGGGTTGCCATCTTAATCCAACTATACACTGTATATATTCTGTTATGTTAGTGAAGGTGCACATTGGATCGCAGAAGAAAGTTATTGCCTTGCGGCAGACGTAAGTTGGATAAATGCTAAAGTTTAATGGTGGAATAGCCTGATTCTGTCAGATGTTTGGATTTTAGATCATCTGACACACCAATAAAGCTTATTAAATCTGTGCTGAGGTATTGACATTTTAACAGCAGGCAGGTGGCACCAAAGCGGACATGGTAGACAGCATGGCGCAAGCTTCCTCGGAGCGCTGTTCTGCGAGACAGTGCTTTCATTCGTTTCATGACAAGTGTGGGTATATTAAAATGACGGCCAGCATGAACAAACGGCTCTGTGCTGATCATTTGTAGTCAGCTCATTTTATGCCTTAGGTGATACAGCATAAGATTCCCCCCCCCCCCCTTTTTTGAGTTAAAGGAGTATTTGGGCCTGTTAATAGCTCAGTCATTCTTTTGATGCTGTATACACTGGCACCTGTCATCATTATGTGCTCCAGGTCTCTTGACTGGTCACACCTTGGGTGCAGGATGGCATTTGGAAAGTGCCAAAAAGAATGGAGCAGTCATGTATTTTTGGTGATCCCAATAAATGAAAATTAATTATGTCTGACAAATATTCATGGCCTTATGGTCATAGTTCTGTAGGCAGAAGTTACATATTTTGTGACCATATTCAGTGAACTGTCCTTTTACATGCTAGAAATAGATAGAGGCAGAGTGCAACCAGCTAAGACTAATGATGTTAATCCATTAAAAAAGCAATGATGTAAAATCTGTAAGTGTTATTTCTGTCAGTATTAGTGATATATATGGTTGGTGCCTGTCATTTAGGAGCATCTAGACTGGACTTGCATATGTCGCAATACCTTTTGCCAGACTAGGAATGCTAACCTTGCAGTTAAATGTGTAAAGTTTAGTTAAAATTAAAAAAAAATAAAATAAATAAAACAAATGCCAACAGCGCCCCCTCCCCTCCAAAAGATTTTCTATGTAAAATTCTGAACAATTTTAATTTGAATAATTATTTTATACTGACAGGAATTTATGCCATGTTTGCAATTGGAGATTATTTTCTTCTTCACTTCTTGTTCTGAACCATAGTTGTATGCTGTATATTAAAAAAAAAAATGTGAGGCAGTACAACATTGCAATATAAGATAGCATATTCTTATCACCATTGCATCATTTGGCTGACGGAAGCCTCATGCTTTGTGAATATGGTGAGTTTAAGGCATATGGGTTTACCAAAGAAATTTTTATTAAATAATAAATTCTTACCTGCCATGAACATTCATTTTGTGAAACTATGTCAGTGTAAATGATAAGGCTGCTGGTATCTCTACCAGGACGTTCTCTTGGAAACTTGCCTGCTATCTTGGTTTTGATAAAACCTGGTCTTGATAAACTTCTTGGTGTGCTGCAGAACTTTTCTCTCTCTTTATTTTATTGTCTTTAAGGCAATTCCCTTGAGGGGAATACTGAGAATCTGGAGCAGCTATAATCATGAACAGACCTTGTTATTATTCCTGTGTTAACTTGTGGGATAGTGCAGGATGTATGCAACGTTCAGATATCTATTTCTAGACCACATAACCTGAGAAAGCCTGTGTGCATATATCTGTGAAATAGCACTCAGGGCAGCCCTGCGAGCACCGACCACAGTGCCTTTCTTCCACAGCGGTTGTTCTTTGTTCTGGAGGCCCTCTACCTTATAATACAAACCGCAGCAACTAATTTCCTGGGGTTAGGGATAAACTGATCACAGGTACCTTACTGAATAGCTGACGCTGACTGGTGGTTGAGTATCAGACTAGGCTAATCCAATATTACTGTTTTCTTCATGAAAAGAGTAATGACCAGTAATAGATCTGCTCCGGCACTTTGTGCCTGATAGTGCAACTTCAGTGACTTGATGGTTTCAGTGACAAGAGAATCTGTAGTTTAGGGTATGCCTGCTCTTTTTACCACCATTTCTGTTTTTTACTGACATTTTGTCATAGCATTGGTCATTGTCTTCAAAAATTACTGTTTCTATTTCTGTTATGTTTTATGGTTTACAGAGCTCTGACTTTGGGTGAAATCTTGCTTCCTGTGTTAAAATCAGAAATATTTTCTATTTGTGTTCCTTTCTTTTTAGTGACTTTACTGTCAGCTGTGTATATAGTGCTATTTGGTCAAATTAACACATGCTTTTCTCATTTGCCTATCTTTTTGTTAATGACGATGACTGAGCCTGACTCCCCTCTCTCCCCGTTTTAGCCTGGGTCTGTATAATGCTTGTCCTGATGCCTGCCAGAAAAGTAGCATATAGCTCCACGTTCACCCAAATCCCTTTACAGTATTTGTTGCAATGGATTTCTACCACTTCCTTAGTTCATGAACATTGACAGGGTTGGATACATTTTTTACTCAGTCTGGAGATCTGCAGCTGAAGTAGCTGACCGCAGAACTTACTGTAACACTTTAAACATTCATATTTACTTAGGCTAAGTCCAGTGATAATAGTAATTGTTTTTCTCTAGTGCCTGGAATTTTGAAATCATAACTGCACATGATGGCTCCATGGTGACACACTGTTAAAATATTTTTTTAACTCTTTTTTTTTTTTTTTTTTAAGGGACGCAAGAACGAGGCAGAGAAGTACTTCATGAAGGCTATTCAGCTGGACCCTACCAAAGGAAACTGTTACATGCATTATGGTAAGGTTCACATAGATAGACAGGGTTTCCACACATAGTCCAGGCTCACTGTTAGTTGCCCAGAGTGATTAAGGATTTGAAAAGTGCTACTGGCAAAATACCTCCTTTAATGGGAAAGAAGCTAATCTACCATGTATAACTTCATCTCCATTTCAATTTGTTAATTGCTGCAAAGGGAGAGGAAGATTTTCGTATTTTACATAGCTTTCCTCCTGTGAGGGGAATTTCAGACTTGCTGCCTCTCTGGGAAAGAAGGAAGGTGACTATTGCCATATGTCAAAGCTTCATAGCCTGGAATTATTATTAACAGTGTTGGCCTAGCTTTGCTTGCAGCCGGTGGGTGGGCAACTAAAGGTTATGCTTCAGAGTGCATCAGCTCTGTAGATGCCTGTGTCTGCTTTTTGTTGAGTGTTTATGGGCCTTACATCTGCCTCCTTTCCAGCATCTTCGTAGCTTGAAATAGATAAGTATTATAAAAGGTTTTTAACAAGTTGGCTATACCTCTGTCATACTAAGCCACTAATGTGCTTAAAGCACACAGTTAATTTGAAGGTATCCTTATAACTTTGGATTGCTTTTGCTGGATGTGCAAAAAATATTTCCAGATGTGATTAGTCCCAAGGAACCAAAAATATTTAACTTTATGGACTAATTCTTACTGTATTTTAAAGCTGATAATAGACAAATCTAAAAATGCTAGCTATGTAGTCCCAATTGAAAAATATAGGAAGAAGGAATAAATTTCATCTTAGTTAAAGAGGAAAGTGGGGAACCACAGGCACACTATATATATCTTCATATATTGTTTTAATTTCCTCTGCTGGTTCCAACTAATAAATGTAAAATAAATGAAAATGAGTGGCCAAAAGGGAAAATTAATCTCACGTAATAACTTTGTTTTTACTTTGTGTGATTTCTTCCTCTGAATTGCTGGCATGTTGTCTTTCTGTTTGGTTATCTGCAGTGTAAAATCCTGTATGTTAGACTTCCAGAATCAATGCATGCATTGTTACTTAGAACATGTCATAGTATTTAAACGAATGCAGTTCAGTGTTGCATTCCTCTTACTTTGTATTAAGGATTGTTGCAGTTAGTGACCTTGTCTTCTATTTATAGCTGTACAGGTAAATTTGATAGGTGTATTTGTGCACATAAGCTCCATTATTTTAATTGGATTTAAGTGCGGTTGATGGGATCTCAAGATAATCAGTAAAAGTTGCAGTAGATTGTTTCTTGAAATCATACTCAAGGCCCCTTCCAGCCCTGGTTATTAGGAAATCTATCTGAATGCAAATGCAAAGGCAGGTCTGAAAATTCCATCTTGGCAATTGAACTTATGATTGTGTACATTTTATTACAGATCTAGGCTTTTTTTCTTTTTTCCTAGCATTACTTAAAAAGCTTGCAGGAGGTTTGTTTTGTTTTTGTTTTGTTTTGTTTTTTTCCACTGGAATATTGCCTCTGTGTCATTTTCGGGTGGCCTAAAGCTAAAAGAAAGGTTATTGGGATCATCGTTCATCTATGATGTATTGGCTTCTTCATTACCAGACTACAGTATGAAAATAGCATATTGTTTCCTAATTAAGATTATTCCCTAAAAAATTTAGCAAGTTTTTCCTCTGTTGTATCATAGATACAATACCTAGTGATTTCTATTTCATTGCGCAGAGGTCATTATTGCAACATACATAAGACTCTGCTCTGCAGAGGAATGAAGGTCAAAATTTGGTCAGTGTTTGGAATATAGTAGTAAAATCTGATACTGCAGGGCTATAGACACAGAAGACTCGCTCTCCCAAGCACTGGGTCTCTGTTATGAAATACTTCATATACAGACAGCTTTACAGCATTTAAATGAAACCTTTGATTACAAGTTCTGATCAACTCACTGAATTCAGCAGTATTACTCCATGTTTATGTCAAAGTAGCTGTGAGGAGGGTATGATTTACTTATGCTTGGCTTAGATGTCTGTATAGTACAGGTGATCTCAAAACCTCATCACTTCAGGCACAGAACTTTGTAAAATTTGAAATGAATTATTTTGGCTTTTTTTTCCTCCCTCCCACCTGTTTCCTTGTATTTACGAAGAACTTGTAGAGTATGTGTCCAGGGACACTCCAATTATTAAACAGGAATCCCTAGTGAACACTTTTGGTAGGTTTTATCTCTGCATCTCATGAACTTGTTTTAGCAGCTTGTCACAGGTACACTCTGTATCCTGTATGCCAAAAGTTAAACCACAGGGGAATATGTCCATATTTCTCATGCAAATCTTAAAGATTCATTTTTTCTCAATATGAAGATATTGGAACAGGGAGTAAAATAGTTGGCATCAGCCCTAAAAAAACACATGCCTTACAGCACAGCCAAAGAGACAGAGTGGTCAGCTGGGACCCAACAGTGTGTTGATGGAGTAGCATGAATATATGGACTGGAGGTATTATTCCAAGTGCACATGCATGCTCACACTTGTAATTTCTGCTCCCAGGATGTGCAGATGTTCTTTTTGACATCTAACCTTTTGGATTTTTTTTGAACTATCAGGAATAACTGTCCATGTATTATATCTTTTAGGAGGCTTACACTTGTATTTTAATGTACTTTAATTCAGCCAAAGCTATTCTTAGATGATGTGAGTTGGTGCAGGAGTCAGCTTATTTAGTCACATGGAAATTTGGAGAGATGTGAACAGCTTCATGATTGCTTCTTGGGATAACACCACTGCAGCACATTTCTCTGATGAAACTAGTGTTACAATTAGTTTTGTATAGATAATTAGCTGGCTGTGGATTTGGATTTAAAACAGTATTTCTCGAACTCATTGTGCTTGGAGATGTCTGAAGGGAGCAGAACTGGTGGAAAGCTGAAGGGCTACAAATCCCTGCACACTGCAGACATGTTGCCACTTCGTTAGACATAACGAGAAATGGCTGTTGCTACAGTGACCCCGCAAAAGAGTTTCCAGATAGGGGGGCAGTCACTTTCAGGCTGAAAATGCAGGCAGCTGCTCACCTGTGCACTTTTTTTTTCTTTCTTTTTTTTTTTCCTTCCCTCTCATATACCAGTTATGTGAATATCTGAACTTTGTGAAGAACCATTGTATTATGAATAATATAGATGAATCAGGAAGAAGAAAAAATGAGAGAGGAAAGAGTGCAGAAGTAGGGTTCCTACATGAATAATTTTTTTAAAAATTTTCCGGCAAAACATACAATTTTTTAAATTCAAAACAGTGGAGGAGATTATTTCAGATAGTAGATCTGAATGTTCTTATAAAGGCTGAGTTTTTTTACAGAATATTTTTAATAAACATTTTCTTTTTTAAGAAGAAGTTTTAAGGTGAGCAATTTTGACCGAACCAAGTTGAACTTAGAAAAAGTTTATTTTTGAATCTCCATCTTGGTTTTCACTGGAAAAGTCTTTTTCAGAATATCTCACCAGCTTCTATTCAGGATATGGGCCCTCATTCGTCCTATCTTACTTTAAGCCTTTAATTGAAGTATGTCATTTTGGATCCTACAGGACCTAGGTGGTTTCTGTCATCAACAGAAAGCATTTGGTATCTGCAGTGTGATACAGAGCACATAGCGTGACATGGTCTTAGTTGCCTGTCTCCATTGACCATAGAGGGGACTCTCCTTCTAACTTGGGTACCCTGATTAGCTGCTTATGTCAAGATGGGATGAATCCAAGTGACAATCTGAGAAACCGTAGAGAGATAGCTATCAACTAACCAGTTGCAAAGGAATTGTTGTAAAAATATTGTGAGACCATTTGGCATTTGATATAGAAATAGAAAGGGGAACTAGTTTTATAATCTTGCATCATTTTCTCAGGAGTGCGAAAGAATGCCTTTTTAAATTGGGCTTTTAACACATGGTTTAGATTGAAAAAAAAAAAATCCCAAAGAGTCTGTAAGTCAAATTTGTTAGCAAATATGCCAGAGAGAACATAAGAATGTCCAGTGAGGTCAGAACAATGCAGTTATGTCCCAGAGATTATTTAGTTTTGGATATGCTATTGACCACCCACAAAGGAAATAGAGATCTTCCATTTCCATCTGCACTGAGTCTTACTCAGGAGAAGCTAAAGATTCTGTATAATGTTGTCAATGCACAGAGATAAGATGAATTTCAAACAATGGAATGCTTAAGTGCATATCTGTTTGAAAAGAAAAATTCTTCAGTATCTTATTGAGATGGCTGATATAAATAAGATGCAGTCTAGTTGATTTTGAAGTTGTTGGGTGCTTTATGTACTAGCTCTCACTTAAAAGCAAAACAAAAAAAAACAAATCTCCCCTTCTCCCTCCCCAAGTTACACTGGAATTTCAGTGGTGGAAATGCTTTACTTTCAAGACTTTTCTATTTCATTTATAACTTGCCATTGAAAAAGAAGGTGCTAAGACAGGTTCATTTTACTTGGTTGCTAAAAATAGGTGCTGCTACCATACCTTTTAAAGTGCATTTAGTAGCCACTTTCCACCGAAAGAAAACTTGGAAAAAAAAAAGAGAAAGGGGGAGTGAGGTTTCAAGATAAGTATGTGTACAGAGGTCCTCATGTTTGTAATGGCTTAATTGGAATGGGAGAGTCTAGAACCCAACAGGATGTTCAAATTAACTTTGTTTTATTAATCACCATTGAGTCCCCCTGTTAAAATAGTTCCCTTTGAATAATACATTGTTTCTAATAACTCTAAATTGCTTAACAATTCTCTTTTTTCATTATAAAAATGGTTTATTCTCATTAGATTAATTATGCATTCACTTAATTAGGCAAATCACATTGATCATCTGCCTTGTTCACTGCATTTCCAGTTACAGATTTAAAACAAAATGAAAAACACCCTGTCGGATTAGGTAAGATTGAAGAGTATTAGCTATACCGTTGTTGAAGACAGAACAGATTAAAATGTTCCCTGGCATTCTCGCTCTTCTTTTACCTTGCCTTTTGAATTTGTGATAATTTAGGAGTTGTTTTTATAGATTTTCTCCTATTACATGATTTTTTTTATATCAGTTTACATTAGTTGGGTTTTTTTTCACGTTCATCCTAAGTCTTTCTGATCATTGTTTCAATATAGAGCTTTGAGTTTATTATATTTGATGCCTAAATTTACACCTTTATCTGTAAGCAAATTGTATCCATCCTGTCTCCAAAGATGACTGCTTTACTGCTTCTAAGTCTCAGCCTGAAAATGGAATACAGCTGCTGTAGTTTAAGTTTCAAAATAAATTTCATCAAAATATGTGATAACAGATTTTCAAAAAACCCCATTTTTTCTAATCTTTAAGTCATATACTTACATATGTTAGTGTAATAATTTAAATATATGCATTCCATTTTCTTCTAATGTGTGACATATTTATAATCCTTTATAATCCAACAAATTACGTTGTTCAGAGTGCTGTAACTGTGTCTGTCCATTTTCTGAAGAACAGCTTAGGAAAACTGTGTTTTTTATCACATACATTTAAGGAAAATTTCTTATAAAGAAAACAGTGTAATAATGAAAAATAAAATGTCAAAATGCTCTTGGTAAGCAAGAGAAAAATCAGCTGTGACCTACTAAGTCTTATTGCTTTCTTCAAGAGTTTTATGCCATGGAAAGAAATGACACCAACTCCATAGGAAGGTCAGCTTTTATCTTTGTCAATGAAATGCATAAAACTGACTTTACAATCCATAATTCCAGAGAATTGTTCAGTTCTGACTGACAGGTTAGCTAAATGCAATATATTTTGAGTGATAAATAAAACAGAGTGCGTAGATCTGCTCCACTGGGAACACCAGATGCTACATGGTGATTATGTATTGGGAAATTAAATTCCTTGATGAGTTGTGGTCAGAGCCAACCAGATGTAGTATGTCCATCACTAAGTCACTTTGCCAACATTCCCAATGTACAGTCGTGACCCTTTCAACAAAGGAAAGTGGGTTTTTCTTAGGGGAGAAGGTGGGGGAGGGAAGGTTCAATTTTAAATCTTTTCAATATTCTAAGATTAGTCAAAATAGATCATGATTTAATAGGGAAACTATAAAACATGGTTATGATTCTGAAATACTGCATACACATACGTAGAACACATGCATTCTTTGGAGGCAGGATATCTCTGTCTTGAGCATACAGTGCTATCAAATCAAAATCCTGATTTTGGATTATGGCTTGTACCTGCTCTTACAATATCAATAAATATAATTCAAGGAAGACAGGATTCCTAAACATAAAATGGGACGATAGACATAACTGACTAGCATAAAGACCGTATTAGGCTTCCAACCTCTCTGCTCCCAGAGCTCTCCAATAACTTTGATTTAACAAAATCTTCAGCTGCTGTTAACATAGAAAGTATTTCTTGCTCCGAGACTGAAACTGAACAGGAAGAATATACTAGAAGCTGAACTATTCAGAAGAATATACCAATTTTCAGTCTAGTTTGCTGCTTTTTGGCAGCTATGAATAACTGTTTAATGAGCATAGAAAGATGTGTGGATAAATTGTCAAGTCCTTTTTGCTGCTCTCTAGGCTGTTGCTATCACACAACATTAAAATGAGATTATTACGAACCACTGTAATAAGTATTTATTCCAAACTCCCTTTAGAACCAATCACTTAACTGGAATGTAGTGGATTATTTCCAAGCAAGCTGGGTCACTGACCCTAAATGCTGTGGAATTTCCATGTTTCTGGCTCTTTCCTTGAATTTATCCTTAAATCTAATCATTCTGACATCCTGAATATATGGTTGACTCTGCTTCCTCAGCACAATATACTAGACTGCTTGAAAGATGTGGTATCGAAATTGTAGCTTGGAGACAGTGCTAGAAGTGTGGCTTTTTTTACTTCCATGTTGCCAAAATTGGGGGTTTCTGTGGATACTGAAAAAGCTTTGTGGCATGAACACCCCCAGAGACTGTTTTGTTAATGATCATGTATTTTGACCCATGAGTACCATCTCATGAGGATTTTTGAGGAGATAGCATAGAAGGGCTACAGAAGGTTGACTGAATAGTTCTTTCCATCCAAATGTTTCTTTTCCAAACCTTATACATCGCCAGGTGTCCAGAGAATGGAATAGGGTCCAGAATCTTGCTCAGTATTTGTGAAACATCAGGTCCTCTGTATTATATGTTTTCATCATCAATCTTATGTTTTACTGAGAGCTTCCAGTGGTCCAGATGTGGTCACAAGTTCAGTCATTAAGTCCCAAAGGCTTGTAATTTAATTTTTTCTCTATTATCTCTGGCCATGCTCTGGATGTCATCCAATGGTATATTTAGCACAGCAATAGATAGCTTTTTCAGACAAAGAAAAGGTCTAACAGAAAAGACCTTTCCAGACAGTGCAGATAGTGATGTTGGAGCACCCACTGACTTGGGTAGTCTTTCTACACATTTTTATTTGCATGGAATAATCTTCCTGGTGGGAAACATTTGAGAGAGTAAGTCCATCAGGACAGAATCCACAACAGCCCTTTCAGCAAGAAAGCTAGAAAGCAGCTTAAACAAACAGGGAACGGGATATAAGGAGTAGTAAAACAAAATGGAATGCTGCTACCATCTAGGTCATCCTGGCCTAAGTTCCCTTTGCCCCTAACGAATCTTCCACATTCAGCAAGAAATTGTCTGAACAGGCCTTGAAAGCTGGATCTTTAAGCAAACACTCCCTTTTTCTGGGAACTGGTCCTTCACAGCCAATGAGTCTGTTCTGAAGCTCTTAAAGGAAACAGTTAAATTAGGTCACTTCTATTGACTTGGCATCTTGCAACATTGATTCATCACTTGAAAAGCTTTGGATATAAACTCAGACAGGGCCTTTCCTCTCATTTCTTCTACAGAAAGCTATTCAAACCCTCCGTTCAGAGAACATCTCTGGTAACATCTGCTCTTTTGCTCTTTGCTGTCACAGCAGAGTTGGCATTGATGGTGGCTTTAGTGGCGGTTCTGCTCCTGCCAGTCAGATATGGTTCAGTTCTCAAGACATCTTTTAGCTGCTTTGTGTGCTTCAAAGACAGACAGAATGCATTTAGGTCATACAAATCTTGATCTTTATTTTGGTTTCTGTTGGAACTTGAAAATGCTTTGAATGCACTAGTGAAGCTTATTATAAACAGATTTGACAGCTGAGTCTATGGTCTTGATATACAGGCATACCTTGTTTTATTGTGTTTCGCTTTATTGCACTTCGCAGGTACTGCATTTTTTACAAATGGAAGGTTTGTGGCAACCCTGTGTCGAGCAAGTCTATCAGCACCATTTTTCCAACAGCATGTGCTCACTTCGTGTCTCTGTGTCACATTTTGGTAATTCTCGCAATATTTCAAAATTTTCCATTATTATTTTATCTGTTAGGGTGATCTGTGATCAGTGATCTTGGATGTTACTATTGTAATTGTTTTGGGGAGCCACGAACCGTGCCCATGTAAGACGGCGAACTTAATCGATCAATGTTGTGTGTGTTCTGACTGCTCCACCAACCGGCCATTCCCCTGTCTCTCTCCCTCTCCTAGGGCCTCCCTATTCCCTGAGACATAACAACATTGAAATTAGGGCAATTAATAACCCTACAATGGCCTTTAAGTGTTCAAGTGAAAGGAAGAGTCGCACATCTCTCACTTTAAATCAAAAGCTAGAAATGATGAAGCTGAGTGAGAAAGGCATGTAGAAAGCCGAGACAGGCTGAAAGCTCGGCCTCTTGTGCCAAACAGTTAGCCAAGTTGTGAAGGCAAAGGAAAAGTTCTGGAAGGAAATTCGAAGTGCTACTCCAGTGAACACACGAATGATAAGAAAGCCAAACAGCCTTCTTGCTGATATGGAGAAAGTTTTAGTGGTCTGGATAGAAGATCAAACCAGCCACAACATTCCCTTAAGCCAAAGCCTCATCCAGAGTAAGGCCCTAAATCTCTTCAATTCTATGAAGGCTGAGAGAGGGGAGGTAGCTGCAGAAGAAAAGTTTGAAGCTAGCAGAGGTTGGTTCATGAGGTTTAAGGAAAGAAACTGTCTCCATAACATAAAAGTACAAGGTGAAGCAGCAAGTGCTGATATAGGAGCTGCAGCAAGTTATCCAGAAGATCTAGCTAAGGTAATGGATGAAGGTGGCTACACTAAACAACAGATTTGCAATGTAGACAAAACTGCCTTCTATTGGAAGAAGATGCCACCTAGGACTTTGATAGCTAGAGAGAAGTCAGTGCCTGTCTTCAAAGCTTCAAAGGACAGGCTGACAGCAAGAGAACTAGAATTAAAAGTGGAGCCTGAAGATGTTACTGAATTGCTGCAATCTCATGATAAAACTTTAACGGATGAGGAGTTGTTTCTTACGGATGAGCAAAGAAAGTGGTTTCTTGAGATGGAATCTACTCCTGGTGAAGATGCTGTGGACGTTGTTGAAATGACAACAAAGGATTTAGAATGTTACATAGACTTAGTTGATAAAGCAGCGGCAGGGTTTGAGACTCCAATTTTGAAAGAAGTTCTGTTGTGGGTAAAATGCTATCAAACAGCCTCACATGCTACAGAGAAATCCTTTGTGAAAGGAAGAGTCAGTCGATGTGGCAAACTTCATTGCTGTCTTATTTTAAGAAATTGCCACAGCCACCCCAACCTTCAGCAACCACCACCCTGGTCAGTCAGCAGCCATCAACACTGAGGCAAGACCCTCCATCAGCAAAAAGATTATGACTCGCTGAAGGCTCAGATGATGGTTAGCATTTTTTAGCAGTAAAGTATTTTTTAATTAAGGTATGTACATTGGTTTTTTTAGACATAATGCTATTGCACACTTAATAGACTACAGTAGAGTGTAAACATAACTTTTATATGCACTGGGAAACCAAAAAATTCGTGTGACTTGCTTTATTGCGATATTCGCTTTAATGTGGTAATGTGGAACCAAACCCGCAATATCTCCAAGGTATGCCTGTAACAACTTCTCATGTTAACGTAGTTTTTAAGTTGATGCCATGGAAGAACATTTTTTTGAAGAGGATAAAGGAGAAGATATGGAGGACTTGGTTACAAATGTATGTCTATTAAAAGAAGCAAATGCTAATTATTCCCTATTGTGGGATTAGAATTTTTTTTTCCTTTTTATTCAGAAGGTGATTTACTCAGGTTTGCTTAGGTTAATAAAGATATAATGACAAGAATGCAAATTTTTGAGGTTTGAATAAGAACAGAGCCAATGGCATTCTGAGAACACTCAAAATTGTTCTTTTGAAAGCAGTTCTAGCAAGATGAACTATTTCAGCCACCCACTTTGTTCTGGTACAAAGTACTGTTGAATTTTTGCTGATGAGCAAAAGAGAAAGAATATTTTAACTTCAGAAAGATTGGTGCAAGTACATTTTTATTTAGTGAAATAAAAACTCAGGTAGTGTCTCTAGTAAATGGTTTGCCCATTCCAGAGGAAGGCACAAATGCCCTTGTGCTCTGAACATGAAAAATTATTACATGCAGGTATATCCCAACCAATTAATACATTTCATATTGTAATAAAGCAGCAGAACTATCAATTCAGATTTATGACTTTTAAACTGGTGTTGGCGCAAGACTTAAATGCTTTACAAATGTTCATGGTCATTTTAGAGTAATAATTATATAGCACAGAGAGGTGTATACTTTCTTTTCTGTAGATGAATATTTGTTAAAAAACTTTGATAAAAGACTAGAATCAATTGGGTTTCTTTCAGCTCCTAGGAATTGTAATCACTTTTTTTTTAATTTAAACTATATGTATTCTTTTAGCCTATTCTTGAGAGACAAGTAGATTACACATACTGCCTCAAAATTTTTCTGGTTAAATACAGACTCAAAACCATTATTGATAATTTACAAGAAAGAGCAGGTTTGAACAAGGCTGTAGATGTAGGATTCTTCAGCTTTTATGCTATTTTGGGTGCTTAGATATCTTGGAGTTTAGGGAAAAATGCCTAAGAGGATAGTGAAGTATTGACTCAGTTCTGTGCTGTCAAAGGTCTTTAAGAACGCTTGGCCACACATTTACACTCATCTCTGTGCTATCTAGCAATATAGGGGCAAAATTCTATTAATGTAGTAATGTAGTGCCAAACAGCAAAGAGTGTGGTTGAAGGTCATATCTGAACCTGGACCATGTATTTCCCACTCCCATTCTAGAACAATAACAAGACATACACATTCCTTGAAGGAGGAAAATCTATAAGGATTCAGAGCTTTTAGAAGACTGTTTTCCCAAAAGTTGGTTCTGATTCAAATAAACAATCAAGCTATCATAATTTACGAAGCTGTCAAGAGTCAGTCATGATATCTGCAGTAAGAAAGCTTTGTATGTGATATGGGGCAGTGTCTCATAAATCATGCAGTTTTCCAACTGCCTGTCAAAGGAGAAAATCCTGAATGTAAATTTAGCCTCACACAAGTGGTTCCTGGATCCAAGGGCTTGTGGATCAAACCTTCTGATCCTCCTTCAGCACTCTGCCAATATTCTGCCATGCTAGTGCTCTTCTCTTGGCAAAACATCTCTATAGCCTTGACAGGAAAAGTTCAAAAGCCTGCTCTTTGATGAATGAACTATAGCATTTACCTGTAAACTGCCAATCCAGTTCATTCGTGCATGAATTTAGTATATCATATTAAAAGGAGCGGTGGCTAATGTTTTCAAAATGGAGTATCTATCCTTAAATCAGATTTAGATGTGTGAATAAAATTGGTGTGTGTTTCAGGAGAACCTGACAATTCTCAATGCTCGACTGGAGATTTCCACCTGTACACTCAGGTATTGACTTTGCAACTAGATCGAAAAGGTACCCATCAATTATATTTATAGCTCATTAAATTAAGGAAATGTTTAATCAGCAGCCCCCGATTAAATCTCTTGTACTCTGGACATGTGAGTAGGGCAATTACTGGATGCTCTCCTCTTTTGTTTGCATTCAGGATTTTGGAAGGGTTTGAGTTTGAAGGATGCTACAGTCGGTGTCAAGAGGCTGTCACATGTCCTCTACTACCTACCCACTTAGCATGGGTTATTACCGCCATTAGTACTACCACCAGGATAGGGGAGAGACTTGTTTATGGTAGTACATACTCCTGGAGTTTTCTTTTCTGGAGGACTAAAAGGAGTTATTGTATTTGGCTGGCATCATGAAATAATTGTAATTATTTTGAGTTAACTTCAGTAATCCTGCAGTAAGGGTATTCTTTTAATATGTTGTATAAAATGATAATCCTTTCACAGAGACACTTTTATGAGGTCTAATAGTAATTGGAGAGTGAATTTCTGTTTTTAACAATTTAAAACATTAGCTTAGAGTTGTTGCTAACATTTCAGATGTGTCTATGTAGACTTGTGATGTAGCTAAAGTCCTAGAAAAGCAATTAACAAGAATCAGCTTTTAGCTACAGCATACTGCAGAACAGTTGCTTCTCTGTAAAAGTAAATAGTGTTATATTGTTCTAAATTAGACTTCTTGTAGAAATCTAAAGCATTTAGGAATTTCAAATTATTTTTGGTAGTATATTGATCTTAGAGGTGAATTCTAACATCTTTACAGAGGTCTAGTATTTGTTGCTTAAGAGTACTAGTAAACTGTTAGTATTGGTTTGAAATAGTTCCCAAGAATGTTATATTTTTGAGAAATTACATGGATGAAATAAAATAATTTTACTGTTTTAAGTGAATCTTGAGTCAAGAAATTTGTTGATTATGTCACATAAAGTAGAATGCATCGGTTATATTGTATTACTTTCTATGTTAGTGTAGTTGTAAGTCCCCATAAGGTAACGTCTGCATCTGAAGTTCAGTGCTGAAATATGTTTCATACTGAAAATCAGAAGTATGGTTCTAGAGATTTATCTCTAAAACACTTGAATAATTTTGGTTAGAGACAAAACTGAGAGAATCCCTCCTTTCCTTTCCCCTCATGGAATTAATAGCCTAATGCCAGTTGACTTTATCTGTAAATTTGAAGCAGCAAAATATTTTTCCTAAATGAGGTATATAGATTTTGTCAGAATGATCTTGAAGGTTCACTGTATCTCTAAGTCTGAAAGGTTATGTCCTCCTCCTTCCCCCCTTGCTGGTTGTATAAAAAGCACATGCACTTACTCATGACTCATTCTGCTAATCAAGTGCTTCACTAACAAAGAAACCTTTTTGTTAACAGTTTAAGGTTAGGTTTCCTTGCCATGGACACAAAGATTAGGGATACTGTTTTAGTTCATTTGTTGGCAGAGAAATAATGAACAATTGATCGAGCTTCTTTTAAAGATTTCTCTTAAAAAAAAAAAAGATAGGAATTCAGCCCAAATCAAGAGATACATACTGCCTGTTGAAACTGGTAGAAGTACTTGTATGAGAGAGGATTTCTTCTACACATAAGAATTTTCAGATTCATATCTGAGTTTGCCCAGCTGTATAGCATGACCTGATGCGGTACGACAAAGAAAAAAAGAATTATGGCTTTTCTTCCTAAGAGACCTCCATTAATGACTCAAGCAATGGCTTCTAATTCAGAAGACAAATTAATTTCTTATGATCCAAACTGTTTTTATTTTGTTGTTGTTGTTGTTTTTGTTATTCTGTGTCAGAAAGCCTTTTTGGAAATAATCTTTTTTGGGAAACAATGAACTCATCATCCTAATGCATGGAAGGGTGGCATATAGCTGAGTGTGAATATAACCATAGCAAGCAAATATTATGCCATGAATGCAGAAAGGCAACTGAATGTTTTCCAAGACTTTTTGCAGATCTGAATAGCTAAGACATAAGTGACTGAGTAAATCTCTCTCTCGTCAAATTGAAATGTATCCATGAAGAAAACAAAAAGCTAGGAAAGTAGTCTTTCATCACTTTTAGTACTGAGATAATGAACATGGTGCAGAAGGAACTGTTCCCAAGCACCACTGGATTCACTATGCCTCTACAGACCTTGCTAGCTCTGGTGGGGTGGATTTTCTGCATATGCCTATTGCATATAAGTAACAGGCAATGTATGAGCCTAGGAGGCAAGAAAGAAAGAAAAAAATCTCTCCCCACGAGAGGAGATCATTTGCTCATGGACTTGCTCCTCAAGAGGCTTGTGGCCAGTGATGGCCGTGATCATTCAACTTCTGGTTGAATGATCTTACTTTGTAGACTAAGATAAAAAAGGAAGAATGAGATGCTGGAAGGTATAATCACCATACTTTGAGATAGCTTTTTCCAAATATAAGATTACGTAGAGGCAGAGGCTAGACAGCTGAAAGCCTTTGAAAAGTCCTTGATCCAAAAATAACACATTTTTGAAATCATTATAAGGAGCAGAACTTGAGCACCTTCCAAAGTGTTTTTTCTTCTTCAAAGGAAAACTCATTTTTATGGAGTTTTTACTAGTTACTATGTGTTTTTCTTTAAAAGCTACTGTACTTCAGTTAAAGTTTGGTTAATGCTTAATTATTCATTCTTTTCATTTTTCACTTGGTTTAAGGATTGATGTCATTAGGGACATGGCCTCAGTTTTTTTACATTTGCCCTTTGATATCTGCTGTTACTACTTTGTAAAAATACAGTCGCTTGATATTAGCCATCTTCTATTTTTGAATTAACACGGAATGTGATATCCTGTAAGAAGTGCTGTAGGAAACTTGTAAAAAGCTGCCTGTTGTGAGTCTCTTAGTGCTACTGAAATAAGTGATAAAATAGCAGCTCATCAAGGTATACATATATAATTATTCTATAGCAAAGTATCCTTTATAATCTAAAGCTGAAGAAATTACTTTCCCATCAACCACCACATTAAGCTCAGTAAAGATTACCAATTACACCTTAATAATACAGAAATGTTGCCATGTTAACTTAGTAATTCAGAAGGTATAAATATTAAGGTTCTATCAAGTAGTGCTTGCTACAACATTTGTACAATACCTAAATGAACCATCATATTAAGCAATATGGTAAGGTTATAGTCTTATTGCATCTAAAGCAACCTCTAGTGCTGTGTTGTCCTCAGGTCTGGACTTATTGTTCAGCTGCAACATAGACCTAAAGAACGAACTCAGAGTATGGACCATCCGGTTGCTTTCTCTTCGTTCCTTTCGGTGTAGGTAACTCTCAGTTGTCTGACTGTATGCAGAAGAGCCTGGCATCCCTGTTTAGGTAAACGGTAGCAGTGGTGGCAGAAATAGAGATTTTCTGCCTGCAAGAGCACACCTGGGAGTTTTTGTTACTCTTGACAAGTGTGTAGATAATCAAATCTTATCCGGTTCATCTAGTAAATAAAACTTTCTTAAATGTTTTAAGAATGAAATAAGTAATTGAGGCATTTTGAATAAAATGTAGATCACATCCTTCTGGCAAGTCTCAGGAACCTATGCTGGGGAGAAGAAAAAACACAGCACAAAACAACAAGACCTCAGTCAACTCCCATATAGAAAGAAGAGAAACTGAGAAGCAGCCATACTTTCTTCCCACTAGTATTGTAAAACGTAATTTCTTGAAAAATTACAGTGATAGTCTCCCAGTAAAATGCTTTCCCTTCATAGGGCAACAAGTAGACCTGCACATCTCTTTGGCATGTCCCTATTATCTGGAGTAGATACAGATGGAATTGCAGAGTGAAAAGAAATTGATATAGTAATTTAACTCTGTTTTACTTTCCTGGCTCTTTCTCATCAGTTTGCTCACCAATTTTCTGTTATTTCCTTTTCATTTGCTTCTTGTTACTGAATTTTGTCAATTTCTGAAGTTGTGGGAATATAAATTGTATTCATGTGCAAAACCTAGAATAATTTGAGAATCTGGTAATTGTCGTAAAGTTTAGATTATTTGATTTTTGAGTAATCCATGTCATATATATTGTTTATTCTGGTTTTGAGATATGCTCTTAAAATGGGAATATAGTTTTGTATGGGCTGTTTTATTTTATTTCATTTTCCTTGAGAAAGTGAAGGTTGACGTACAGGCAGAAGGGCAATTTCTTAAATGGCAGCCTTCTCAGAGACTTGGGGCTATTGTTTCTTGAAGGCTGAGTTGTACTGTATCATTTTCACTATTCATATATATCTTCTGCAAATATTGCAGTTATTACCAGTCATATCATCTACTGCATTTTTTCCTATTTTTACTACCTTTTTTTAAGATATTGAAATACAGAGCAGAGCAACGAATGACCAAACACCAAGCCTGGAGCATCTTTTAAAATTTCTTTTTCCTAACTATATTGACTGAAGTATTATTTGCCAATTTTTTTCTGTGGATTCACGTTCACATACTCCATTGCAGGCCAGTTCCTCCTAGAAGAATCCCGCCTGATAGAAGCAGCTGAAATGGCAAAGAAAGCGGCTGAACTAGATAATACAGAATTTGACGTTGTTTTCAATGCAGCCCATATGCTCAGGTTAGTGCTTTTACATCTGCCTTACTTGATTTTCTCCCTTCTTTTTGGGGGAGTCTTTACAGTCTTTGCTTACACAGGGTTTTTTAAACCCCAGTGCCTGTTTTGAGTAATTCATTAGTAGTAGTAAGGTCAAAAGAACTGGAGTGAAACTTTTGCACAGTTTAGCACTGTCTATTTTTAATTTTCTGTGTGTTAACTCATAATTTATTACTTTGGAAACTTCTGTTGTTCACACGGAGGTAATCCTTTTTGCTTGCATATGAGAACAAGTGTCTCTTCTTTTTTGAAGAACCTTCTGCAAGATTTCCTTTCATCTGATTTTTAAAGATTTAGGACACAGCAAATGCAAATAAGAGACTGTAATTCTCATCTGGCTTTAACTAGATAATATTGAAAATATCCGTTTTTTTATTAACATCAGTAGGAACACTATGATAATAGAAACCCAAATATTCTCAAGCTAACGATAACTTTGAGACACAGGAGCAATTAATGTTATTATCAGAATCTATGATTTAAAATCTAGTCTTCTATTCTGTTCTCTTATCTGAATAGAGTAAAACTGTAGGCTTTTTGCTTTTGAAGCTGGCACACCTGGATATTCAGTAAAATTAAGCTTCTGCCTGAGCAGTATCATTAAACCCGCATTACAATAATAGGTATCCACAATGCTTATTTCTAGGATAACTATCTAATTATTATCTATTGTATACTTAACAGGTATAAGAACACTTGATTTCATTTAGGTTATATCTATATTTAAAAAATGCATGAAAAGAGAATAAAAAATGTACTTCATTAGCACAAAGCTGTTATTAGGATTGTTTCTCTAATGAAGATTTCTTGCTTGTCTGTTTATACTTTTAACATTTAGAATATAAAATAACAGGAAAAGAAAATGATATTAAAAATAAGGTAGAATCAGCTTCAGCTGAGTGACCTACATTTCAGAGTTAATTGTTTCTATACCAGGATTTTGAAATAAGCCCTAAAATGCCCTTTGAGAAATAACTCTTACATTAGAAAGAAGCCAAGACGAGAGGTTCACTGGTAAACATTAGGTCAACCTCCAAGAGATATATGAGTAATTTTAAAGATTCTTCCCTTTCTCCTGATTATATTCTAAACATTATCTCCTCAAAATAGTATTCATTAATTTCAAACATTTATGTTAATGAATCAAATTCATAGAAATAAGAATAGCAAATTAGACATGAAAGCATGAAGCCAGAAGGGTGTAGAGTGCTAGACTCCTATGGATTTCAGTGGTGAGACGTGGAAGATGGTTTAATAGTGTACAGTGGCGTAATTTTTTGTTTTTTAAAAATATGGTGGAATAGATCTAATAAAAAGGTTGATCAATACTGTTTTGAGACCAAGTTTAATACATCTCTCACTTGCTCTGTGACCACTGAGTGAAGTAGCTCAGATCTTAAAGGCACGTGTATTTACATCTATGTGTATGAGTATTTTTTATTCACTCCTAGCGCAAGATCTGTGCCACTATAACTTGTATCCGTCACAGCTACCCTGCTTGGCCTAGTTGGGATTGGGCACCTTTAGGAGGTTTTGACCAGCACTGAGCTCAGTGATTCTGACCTGCTTTCTATATTTTATTTTAACTGTAGGCACAAATCAAAACCTTAAAAAACAAAGAAACAAAACCCCAGAAACAAAAAGCCTTAAAAAAACAAAAAAATGTGGTTGGTTTAGTTTGGCTAGTGCTCCCTTGGGATATCCAGTTGCTCTAATTTTTTCATTTAAATACTCAACTTTCTTTGTGAAGGATCCTAATATGCTCTTGGAACCTCAACTTGTTTCGATAATTTAGCAAGAGTCTGGGTGGCAAAATTAAATTCAGTGCTGCCAAGTATTTGTTGAAAACCACGTGTATTATGATCTGACTGATTGTTGCTAAAAGACTATGATCCTAGCCTAAGATCCTGACTAGTGTTTCTGCCTGCATTTGTTCATTGTTTTATTTGGCAATTTATTCAATATATTGTTTGCATAATAGCCATCGGACAAACAGAATGTATACTGATGTGTTAGTACAGAGCAGCTATAAATCTGTCAAGATTTTGTGGGACTTCAGAAGAAGCTAATTTTCAGGATATTTAGAATGACAGAGAGCTGAGATGATTCTGAAAGGAAAACAGATATAAAGGATACAAATGAGGAAAAAAAGAAGGGAACACTCAGACTGGCATAGAGTGATACAGCTAGAGATTATGGTACAGGTGATGCCAAGGAGAATCATAAATGAAAGGCTGAAATTATTAATTATAGTAGTTTCATGTAGGCAACTGACTACTAATGAAGTACCGTAGAGAGCTATAAAAACTGATTGGCAAGTGAGTAAGAATTTTGAACGGACTGCACACCTGTGAGGAAAAGCCCATCACATTATAGTAGTTAACAAGGCATCGAAATGAGTTAACTGTGGTGAGAGAGAAGGGATAAATTTTTAAGATATGTTGTGGATTAAGAAGAAACAGAAATTGGTATTGATTTGGATGGTGAGCAAGGTGTCCAAAATGTCAGGGAGGTAATAACAGCAAAGACTTTTTGTGTAATTTCTAACATTTTTTCAGACCAAATATTCTACCAAGTGATATACTGCTGAATTAGAAAGGTATCATCTTTCCCTCCTATCATACACCCATTTCCACCATTACCCCAAGGAACATTGCAATATTTAGAAGCATGCAGACATTTCTTCAGAATTGCAGACAAATTCTGTAGAACTGGGATTTACAACTGCTTTAGATCGAGAACAATCAGCCTGTTTCTGAGTATGATTTGTTTTTCTACTCTAGTGCTAAAATATTTTGCTTTTTTATTCCTTTACTCTCTAATCAAAGTGTTTAAATTAAAATGCAGTCTAAATAAATATTAATGAGTTTTGAAAAGTTTTGAACAAAGCATGGACTGTGTTTCTTTTTCTTTTTCCTTCAAGTTTGCAACAGAATTGTTAATTGTGTCCAAAAGCAATAGCTGGATTTATAGATAACCTGTTCTTAGTTTAGCAGGCGCAGAAAAGAGACTTCTGCTCCTTAGGTCAGGTCCTCCAACACTGTTTACATCCTGTCTTTGTGACCAAATCTAGCAGCTGAAGTCAAGGAAAAAAAAAATGGTTTAGCTCTGCTTGCATCATTAAGGGACCCTCCCTGTTCTAATTACACAAACACAGTTATTAAGTTTTTGCACTGCTGACTTCTGTAGAATCCTGATAACGCAATGCCAGATGAATTGTATCACCTGCAATAGGAGTGAGATGTGGAATGAATGTAATTAATTTCTTCTCAACAGTCTGGTAACTTCTGGCTTGCACAGTGCTCACTTGTAAAAGTTGTTTTTTGCACCAGATTTGCCTTTCAAGCAGCTTCATTCAAGGGTCATGTTGCTGTTCGAGTGGTTCTTCTTAAAATAACAACTGGTTGTGTGTGTTACTTTTGTAGTAATTGCTATGCTCTTGCTTATAGCCTCAGTTTTTGAAGCCTTTCAGAAAAGCAACATGCATTTTAATGGAACGTAGGGAAGCATATATTTGAAATACTTAATGGTGGCTGTAGCTTTAGTGACTAAGAGGAATCATGTATTAACAGCGCTAATTTTGACTCTCCAGTAGTATCCTGAGGTGAGCTGCCATAAGACAGGCTTTTTGTGATCTGAGGCATGATTACTTTTAGAATGAGGACTGGCAGTGCAGTGGGATCCCTGTGCTAATTAGAAAGAGCAAAAGAGCTTAACCTTGTCTCCAGATGAGAAGAAGCATAGGGAGAGGAGCTTTGCTTAAAAGCACGTTTTGTAGGAATAATTGGGTTCTTCACACTTCGGTAAGTGTGGGTTGCTCTGGGCAACGCTCATATGACATTAAGTTATTGCACGTTTATGGGCTATTTGAAAACAAATTTAAACTAGAGCCATACTACATGGCATGGTCTTTATTTTGTCATGACTTTCTCTTGGAGCATTTGGGCTCTCCAAATTACATTGCCTGTTTGAACGTGCAGTGTAATCACTGGCTGTCATAGGCACAAGTTCACACTGTGTTGTTGCCTAAGCAGACTTAATTCACTCTTTAATTATTGTATATGTGTTTAAATATATACATGTATGTGTATGCACATAGTCTATGTAAAATTCTATTACTGTTATAAAACAAAAACGTGGGTGAAGGATGACATGTATGGAATGATTATGGTTTAGCTGTGACTCAAGAAATTCCATTAAGAGTCAAAATTTTAAAATAGGAACCTCTTGAAGAAAACATCTTTTTCCTAGCTGGACAGACATCCACAATTTCACTTAAAAATCAGAAGCAGGAAGTCTGAGGCTTTATGCCAATCTGCCAGTTAACAGTGTCCCTTTCCCATTCAAATATTTATGTATCAAAACCAGTCAACTTTGTCTTTTTTCTGTTAAAGCAGTGTTTTCTAGTGATCAATATAAATTTAAAATGAGTCAAACTTGAATGTGACTTGGGTGTGAATAGAACCTAAGGGTCATGTGTTGTAGGTCTGGAGGCTCAGGTTAGGGGATATGAGAAAGCAAAGTGAGGAAACATTTTTGTCCCTTACAATAAGATTAAAAGCCAGGTGTTAATGAGTGGAAATAAGATGTGTTTTCAATGTCAGTTCTTGTGAAAAGATTTAGGAGGAAGGTTGAAATATAAGTCATAAATACGAAAAGGGTTCTATCTTCCCAACTTCTCCTTGCTTCCTTTCCTCCTTTTCTATCACCATTATTTTATCTAATGTTTTACTCTGATGTGAATTATGTTTCCTTTAGTAGTGACCTTCCATTGTTTGACATTGATCCAGAGCCCTTTACGGCATAGGGTTACTGCAATTTCCTGCCTCTATGCCTTTTATTTTTCTCAAGGGAAAGCCATTCCAGGGCTTAACATAATGAATTTTCTAGTTTCGAATTCTAGTGAAAATGTGAACCAGAATTCTGCTGCATCTTAAATAAAGGAATTGTTCCTGAATGCCCCAGTAATGGAACTTGCATTTTCCTGAGCAGATTAGTGTGGTTTGCATTCATTTATATAAACCCATTTTAATAGTGAACTGTAAATTCAAACTGATTTCAACTTGGAAATTAATGATGCAAGTTTCAAGAAGAATTTATGGGAGGAAAAAAAGAAATGTATTTCCACTAGTGAAAAGGGAACAGGATTTTAATTTGTTCCATGTTCACATGCCAACAACACTTTTCTTGAGGTACAGTGTACTGTCTCTCTCTGTCTCCTGGGTAAGGCACCTTGTATATGTACAGAATTTCACTGCATTCAGAAATGCTTTCTTTCCTGACAGTTCAGTGTAAAAAGAAGAAAAAAAGCTCTGTGACATGTTTAGTTTTTATGCCTTTTAGTAGGTCCTTAAATTCAGAAGTTTGAGTTTTGTTTTGTTTTGTTTTGTTTTTATTGTTGTTGAGCAGTTTCAGGTGCTACTAGTGCCCAGCAGGAGTGATTCAGAAGCATGTTAAATGAATATTTTTAGACATTCAGTCATTTCTAACCACTCGAGCTACTGAGTTGATACATGTGCAAAGCAATGTCTGGGCTTTTTTTTAATAGCTAACTCTTCATTAAAAAAAAAAAAAGACATTTTTTCTTCATGTGTTTCATCAGTATTATGATAATAACAGGGGAAAAGTAGCCTACTGGGTAGTCCTGCTTGGTTGTTCCTATGCATCTACCATCTTTCTCATGACATTTATGTGATTAACCAATATCTGTGAGCCGGTAGCCAAAATGCAAAATTGGAAGGAAACTGGGAAGGTGGAGACAAAAGAAGGTAATGAGAGGAGATAAAAAGGACTTGATGAAACAAAAAAATGTTTTAATTTCTTTGGATTACTGCGTTTTCATTTGGAGGTATTAAATTGAAACCTGAGGGATTGGAAATAAACCAGAAGTTAAACTCCTGGGAGAGTGTAATTGGCAGCTGCAATAATATGGAGAAGGAAAATGTGGGCTGATAGTGGTTCATACACCCAGAAAGCCGTCCCATTCCAATGGGAGATGAGAGATCTAAGTTAAAATGCCCCCTCAGTCTGATGTGAGTAGATGTTTAAATCTGAACTTTCTCTTTCAAATGAATTCTCTGAATTATGGAAACCTATTTTTGAGAAATCATTTTATTCACTGCATTTCTTTTTGAATGATCGTGTTCTTGGGGAGGCACAAAGACATAAACTACCTTATTTATTGACCCACAGCTTCATAATATACTGTTGAAGTATGGCAAGTTTTACAAAAACTGGGCCAGATTTTCATCAGCTGAAGACTTGTATGTCTCTAGTTTTGCTTCAGATGAGTATTTGGCCTTCTGCATTTCTGTCCAATGTGTACTAATACTGTTTCAGAACTAAAAAAAAAGATAAAGTATAGAAAGAGGATTTTGTTAGAGGTAATGGGTATTCTGAACTACAAAAGTCTTTTAGGTTGAGATATTTTGTGCATGTTAGGCTAATATCCTTAAATGGTGGGGACTAACTGCAGGTTTTTGATAGTATTTTTAGATTTGCCTTCTTTTTAAACTGAAGAAAAATGAGGTTAACTGTACTGTATTGTTTTTTTCTGTCCTGATAGACAAGCCAGTCTCAATGAAGAAGCTGAGAAATATTATGAAATGGCAGCAGGATTAAGACCTAATGTAAGTACTTTCCTAATGCTATCCATTACTTAAATTGATGAACTTGCTACAGTGCTGAACCCTTTGTGTTGAGGAGAAACTTGTTGCTGGAGTGTTTGCTCTCTCAGCCTGTACTGTATGTGTTCTTTTAATGGGTAATTTTTGGGTAGTCAGATAAAGTCATTCATTTGTCAGACCAATCACTATACTTTCAGATCATCTTAGTGCAATATTCTAACAAGTCCTGGTTTATTAACATGCTTCAAAAAGATTTCTAGTTTCAGACATATTTATCTGCATTTAAATATGGTTTGGAAAGGTGGTTCTAGTACTATCTCTGTTAAGTAATAAAAAGAGAATGAAAGTCTATTCCATGATCCACTGAGTCAGGCATTTTAAATAATACATTTATGTCTTTTCCTACATGGTGAACTTCTGGCAAATATTGTTCTTCAATAAGCTTAAAGATGATTTTACCTCAGAGGTAACTTACTCTTGTACCGTTGACAAAGAATGGCCTGTCCTTTGAAGCAGAAGTACATAGGATTATGTGAGAGTTCCTTTTTAAAAAAGAAGAGAAAAGCTAGTTTCCAGTTTTATTGCATCAGGATCCAAAGAAATTAAATATTTGCTTTTTACCATTTCTTACTGAATCTTGTAATTTCTTTTCAATTACCTTCACACTCTGGAAAAAAACCCAAACCACTCATGGATATAAATGGGCCAGAATTTATTTTGAATATTTAATACTTTGTCTATGTAATAAATCAAATATAGAATGCATTCCTGTCACAGAATTCTGTAGTGCTAGGAGGATACATATTAGTAATTTTAATCAAAATATAGTAAAAGAGAATATACAGTTTTAACCAAAGAATTTTCGGGCCTAACAACCAAAACCAACACTAATTAAAACTAGAAACAAGATAACAATATAATTTTAAAAAATAATAATTTATTCAAATGAAATTAGAAAGAACTTTCACACCATCTGTAAAAAAAACCTCAAAACCCTCGATCTATGTATTTCTTTAATTCATACTTTTTAGGATAACATTTTAGACATCGTAGTTCTTCATACTTTCAGTAAGTCTTTTTTTCTTTTTTTGACTGAATATCTAAATATTGAAAGAATACCCCCAGAGTTGGTATAGTTGCTGTTTTCTTTTCTATGGTTCATCATACTCTCCTGTTCTTATATAACTGCATATAAATATGGTAAATGTATAAATATGATATATGTATAAAAGTGTAAGGATTCTCAGCGACCTTCTGAAGTAACTGAGGGCTCCTAGCTCATAGTGATGGTATTGTAAAAGTTAGCAAAGCAGTGTAAAGCTTGTCAGCCTAGGAACATGGTAAGACCCAAGTATCATTTTTGCAAGATAAGATCATCTCAACAATTAATTATAGCAACCATCTACTAACTTAGATATTTATTGAATCAGCACTGATGCAAATACTCGCCCAATTTGGACTCTCCAGTGCATTGCATATACCGTTATCACCATTGAAGAGTGGAAGTAGATAGGAGGAAAAAGTGTTTGGGTGTAATGTGGATAGCCTAGAAATAGTTCAAATTAAAAACCTTGAAGCATGTATTGCACAATAATGGTTACCTTGGCACCCAACTGCTTTGCTCTCCATTCTGCTGCGCTACTTGTTAATGTAGATGTATCTTTCAGTCCAAAAAAAAATTCATAGGTCATGCAGCTATTTCTGAATTCTGTTTCTTGGACTTGAGAATTTCTAGTATGAAGTACTCCTAATAAAATACGGTTTTAACATTAAATTGCTGTGATAAGGTCATCATCTTCTCACATAAAAAATGTGATATTTTACTAATAGTGTAAGATACACACGTTTTGGAGGTAGAAAAACATCCCCCCACCCCTTCTTGCTTTGCTGATAAGGGTTTATATCCCTTCTGTCAACTGTGAGGATTTTTCAGCATTTTAATTTTTATAGAAAATCCTCAACACTGTTTTTCAGATCATCAGTCTGAATCAACCCTGTTCATAATTCTTAGCTCATTATTCTACATCAAAATAATTTTTCTCTGTTTAGAAATAATTGTATCTTGGTCTGTAATTGCTATGTACTTTATCAGAAGAAATTCTGCAACTTGATTTTAAGTTAAAAGCCAGTAAGTATTGCTGTTCAGCTTTTTTAAAGAAATAATTTCACTTTTATCATCTTCAACATAAAGCTTCTCATCTTCAAGCTTTTCTAAGTTTAACTCTCTAGCTAAGCATAGTATGCATATGGTTCATGACTTATTTATAGATAATTATTTTAATGATGCAGAGTGGGAAAGATGTATCCAGTTTTCACTGGACCTGTCTAGAATACAAATCAAAGGAAAAATTATCACATTTCCTATACACTTTTGTTGTTTTCTTTTTATTAACTGTCAAATTTACCATAATTGTTTTAGAGTGGAAAGAAAAGAAGTCACTCATAAGGAGATTGTCTAGGCAGTGAGTAATACCATGTAGATGTGGTAACACAGAAGCTCCCAACCTTTCCAAAGGAGGATGGAATACAAATTAGCTGGCTGTAGTGAAATCCTGTACACTTAATAGCTACATCTGTACTGGTAAATTAAATGTGCCCAGGACTGTTCTCTAGCATTAAGCCAACTGGCTTAATGGTCAGAGAGGCTTCAAGGGCCTCGGCCAAAGTGGTGTAGGAGCCATTCTAACAGCTTGAAAATGTAGATAATGGAGTGGTGGCCTGAAACATTCCTTACAACTAAGTTTATTATTTTGGATATAGACTGTATATCCTGTCACTGTTTTTTGAATATGAAGGATCAGCAAAATTATCTGAGTCAAGATGCTAAAAAGAATCTTTATTTCAACAAAATGTATTGCTAGAGGATTTTATTTTGATTTTTCATATGTTACTAAAGAGCTGAAAATATTTTTTGTAGTCAAGTCAAAATATGAGATGTATGAATGTGATGTAATGTACAGCTGTATGCATACATGTGGCTCCATAAATACATTTGTGTGCACCTGTTCAATATTAGTTGCCAAGAAATCTGTTCCCACATTCCCCCTCAATGAGAATACTGTGGCAGCTCTGAGGTCCTCTGGTTTATGCAGTGGGTTATTCTTCTTAGAACAATTGAGTGGTAAAAGCATTTGTTTAACAAGAATGTTTCTTCTTATGGTCCTTGAGACAGTACCTGTTGATTTCAGAGAACTTTGGATCAGGATCCCAAGTAAATCATCCTTTTCTGCTTTTCTTCAGGATATATATTTTTTTTTTTCTGCATTTCTCCAGTCACTCCTCCAGATTCCAAGTTGAAGACCCACTTCTCTGTCACCAACTCCTTATTCTCTATACCAAGACACCAAAATTATTTATTCCTCCTTCTTTAGGATTAGACCAATGCCTAGCTCCTGAGAGATTTTCAGCTAGTTTAGCCTGAAATAAAACTCAGGTTCCAACTTTCTTGTATCCATTTCTTTATAAATATTACATATCATGTGTTATTGCTAATACCTCTTCTATAAAATACCACCCTTACGGGCAGTAAGAGGTACTAAAAATACTACAAACTGTTCAATCTTTTACTGATTGTTAGGGAATTCAGATGCTCACCTGAGCCTTCAGATGGTTTCCATTATTCATAACACAATTTTGTCCTCAGCATTCTCACTTTTACCTCCCTTTCTTCAGTCTTTCAAGTGTTCCTCTTGGTTTTGGGATGAAACCTTGCTTCCCACCTGCCCTTCAAGGCATAAGCCCTTTGGATGCAGAAGTTGCTGCATTGAAACTTTCTACAGTCATTTCCAATTTAAATTCCCTTCTTTCTCTGGGACTTATCTCCCTGTTAATTGTGACCCTGAGGGCCCAGTACATCTCAGGAGCTTCACCTTGGAGGCACCCAGGGTCTCTCCCGGGGCTAAGCAGCTCACATGCAGGAAATGGAGCTGCAAAGCACAAAAGGCGCCAGTTCTAATTGACTTCGATGTGATATGCTTTCTTATTTTAGCCTACAAGACAGGGAAATTTCAGAGCCTGAGGAACAAAGAGCTGAGACTTTAGATTTTATTATAGTTTTGACTAAGGAGGCTAAACAGCTTAGACTTAAAAACAAACAGAAAAAAAAGTTTAATACAGGAGAAATGCAACCCATCTGAAAAATACAAACCATTGTTTTTGAAAAGCAAAACACAACAGGATCATGTTTTCATAATATTGGTGGTGAATCATTCATCATTGAATTAGTTCTGTTAGGACTGAAAAGTACTGGAAGTGCCATTTATTGTCTGTGTGAAAACATTTATTACACTAAGTGAAGTATTTGAAAATATATGCCCAGTAAAGGAACAGTCAATTACAGCATAGGTGAATTAAAATATATATCTGCTCCTTGAACATTGTTTTCCGTTTTGGATGCAGTTTTGATATACCTTCATTCTGCAGAGTGTAAAAGAATTATAGCACTTTGGTACAATAGCAGCAGCAGCTGAAATACAGCGTGGGCATAAGAAAAAACAAATCTGGCTAGTATTATTCCAGCTTTAGACCTAACTGTTCTCTTAATAATGTTCATGACTGGCCTTATTTGTAATAGATGTGTATTTAGCCTTGCTTAGAGTAATTTCCAGTCAAATTTTAGAAAAGCGGTACTTTTTGTAGGGTGTAGTGCTTCTGTGCACATGGGCATTGTTTTTCTTAAACTTCACTGAAGAGGGGGGCATTCCTCAGGTTATGTTTATTCATTTTCAGATGAATAAGAGTCAACACAGAGCCGACTGCCCTGGGAGAGCTAAGGGGGAGAGGAGAATTCAGGAAGCGGTTCGGGGTGTGGGTCTTCTTTAAGAGCTACGAATCATTTCTTTCAGGACTGTCTTCTCGTCCACCAACTCTATTGGTAGTTTAGAGATATTACCTTCCCTAGCCCCTTGATCTTTTTGAATACTTCCTAAAAAATACATTCCCACTGGGCGTGTATACCGTGATTGAAAGAAAGTCATTTAGAGCCTTCTCAGTGAGAAGCGCATGTGTGTTAGTTCTAGCAGTGTTCGCTTGGATGTGTGTTAATCGTGCTAAAGCAGCCTGGTTCTAACAAATGCCATTGAGTGAAGAAACAAAAGTGTAAGTTTCCTGCACAGCAAGACATTATGCAGTAATTATTCCGAGTGAGAATACTGCTGAGAAAAGTCTCTATTCGAAGAAAGTTTCTACGTGCCCTACATCTTGTAATGTTCACAAACCAGGAAATTGTTTGAACAAGTTGTTAGGCACTCTAAAATGTGCTTTAAGCTCCTTTTGTTGTGGAAAAATCAGTCATCCAGAAACTCTCTTTAAACTGCCATTCTGTACAAGAATGTCAGATATTGACTTAAGCTTCAACATTTATTCAACTTTTAAGGCGTCACTTGTGTAATAGTACAGCATTTCTAATTTTTTAAGTCTGAACTTGAAACAGCTGATCTTTAAAAAGCAGCTCTAGAACCCCCACATATGGCCGATAGATCTTGAGAAGAAAGGGCATTTTGAAGTGTGACCTCAAGAGTATTAAATGAAAGAAAGCCCACCAGATCCTTAAGACTTTGAGCCACCACCTTGAGCTGATTGGCTTAGAAGCATTCCTCAAGGAGATGCTATGACCTGAAAGCCACTACCCTCCCAACCACGTATTAGTGCTGCTTACAGTCTGGAGCTCATGACAGCTTTAAGCCCCGTGTCATCGGCACATTGTCAGATACAGCTGTTTCCACTCTACCACTTCAAAAGAGCTTGATTAAATGTCTTACTGTAACAACATACATAAAGACACACACACAGAATGAGGGGGAAAAGAAAAATGTACCTATAAGCAAAACAAATATAATTTCCACTAGATGGTTTAATCATGATGTGAGGGACTAAATCATTCCTTGACTTGGAGGTCTATGTAATCAGTTAACACAATATCATATTAAAAAAGCAGTTTCTACAAGTGCCTCTTTTATTTTTGCCCAAATCGTGGAATAGAGATTTAATGACAAAGGCTCCAGGCTTGCGACAAGCTCTACCTAGAACTGTCTAACAGTTGAAAGAAGAATGGTAGTGATTTCCAGGTAATTGACTATATTTTTATAGCCTTCACATAGATAACATGCTTTCAATGCCTCCAAATGGCAAATGTTTAGAATTTATGTTTTTATTTGTGGCAAGACCTCTGAAGGACAGGAAATTTACTTTCTATAGTACATATATCTTAAAAAAATGAAATAGCTGTTGGACTTCATCATATGTAACCAAGATCTGCTTTATCATGTAGTTTTCCTTAGGTGTTTCAGTACCAAATTTCTCTCTTTGACTTCTCCTGAATGGTTAGTAATTCTTTCATTCAGCTTGACCAGGCTAGGAGTAAGTGTGAGGGAGATGGCTTTAATGCATTTTGCCGGCATTGTTAAAGGCATGTCCTTTTTTGCCAAGGTGAATTTTCATAAAACTTGTAACAGCTCCTGCTGTGTTAGTTCTGCTGCTGATGGTCGAAATGGATTATTAAGCAGAGATTTTTAAGAGAGTTGCCTGCAGCTAATCGTCAGCTGGGGAAAAAGTAGCACTGTTCCTTGTTTCACCAGATCCAGTCTCCTTCTCATGCTCCTCCAGGGGTATTGCAACTCCCTCACCAGTGATGAATCTATTGCTGCAGCAGCTCTTTTGAGAAGGTCTACTAACCTCTTTTATCCAAACCCAATTGAGGTGTCTTTCCGTAGTACTCCTGGCTTCAGGAGCACAGTACAAACAAAGCTGATATGCTCCTCTAGAGAAATATTATTTGATTTCTACACCATGTATTACTGCCAATAAAGCCTGGCTTTCCAGTTGAGAATCCATGTTCTAAAATGTTCTTCTGTCTGTTTTCTTACTTGTTCAAAATAGTGACCCCATGGAAATCTTTTATCCTTCATGTATAGGTGCTACGGAGTGAACACAGAGCCGTACTTTTGGACAGTCAGTGTCTGGCAGATTCACCTTTTCAGTTCTGTTCCATTACGTGTGTTTGCCTTTACGGAAGTGGGCTTTTATGGGGCAGGAGGAACTTGTGCTGATTGCCTACCTGCCCTTAGCTGTTCCTGGGTTCTCCTGTGTTGTGTTCACGGCTACCCATCTTCCCACTACCAGCACCAGCTGCTGCTAAGCATCACATTAGTTAAGACTTCCTCTCAAGCATGTCAAACTTTCCTCCTCAATGGTATGAGTGGCTGTGGATTCCTTCCAGCCCAGGAGCGCTTTTGGCCTCATGAAAATGCCTCCTTTCTTTTCTCTTGTTGAAGGTGAGAGGAATAAGAAAACTTCCCAGGATCTTGTTCTTCCTCTCCTCTCACTCTGTTGCCTTTCAAATGCTGAACCAATTGTTATGGGGCATACAGGACTTTTAGGGACTGAAAGGGATACCTTACCTCCTAATGAGAACATAGGCATGACTGATGTGAACTGTATTTCCAGGCGATATACTTTAAAAGTTTGACTTCAGACAAATATGGGAGGGGAGGCTTAGGCATGGACCAGCTCCACTGGGAGCAGAGGTAGTGAAACACCCTGATAGAAAAGAGGACACTACTCACTGATCTCAACAGTATGAAAGCATGCTTTCTGGGCTGCTGTAAATTGGGTGGAATGTCCCATTTGACAGACAGGAAAAGGTTAATTCTGAGATTTGATATCAGAATAGCTGTGGCGCTTGTCTGCCTGACTAGCAGAAGGCAGAACTCGCCTACACGTTGTACAGCATGGGGAGCTTCAAGGCAATTAATAATAACTGAGCAAAATCTCCCCTTCAAGTAGCAGGATTCTTCTATGCTTGCAGGGAAATAGCAACAGCTACTGCTCATCTATATAAGGAGCTTACCCAGGCATGATCTCTCTCTGCTCCTCTTGAGCTGGAAAGCTTTTTAAATCTGAATTGGGCCCCTGGCCTGATTTTCATGTTGCCAGTCAGGGCTGTACCCATGCCAGGTCCCTATACTGTGTTCGTATTTCCTGTCTGGGACTAAGTGTGAGGCAGAATCATACATTGCCTCTATCCAGCTATTGTGAGATGACTGTATTTATTATTTTGAATAAAACAATTATCTTTACATATTTGAAATTACCTATATTTTTGTTCACACTCCTCTTAAGTATTTTAAGACACATCTAATCTATTTCTTGTACACAGTTCCCTACTTCAAGATAGGCTTGTGTACAGGCTGTTGTTCTGAATCTTTAAAGTATTTCTACTTCAGGACAGATTAATGCCTCCAACTTTAAAAACAGCAGCATCAACAACAACAAGACAAAGCAAAAAAAACCCCCAGAACCCACAGACCATTTTCCATTCCTATGAATTCTTTCAGGGGACAAAGAAAGAACACTGATAAGGCTGTTGGAAGGGGGATATTTACCTGTAATACTGAAGCACAATATCCGCATGAGTTGTATAATTTGAAAACCAACTTACTCAGCTGTGGAAAACACTGAATTTCCTTTGGGAAATACATGAGAATATTTTACAGCTTTGCCCCAGAACACTCTATGTGCATTTTCTTATGCATGCTCGCAGCTCTGTGAAAGCAAAGACTGAACATGCTTTTGAGTGATTATGGAATACTTAAATCCAGTTCTCCATATCGTGATCCATCTTCATGTATTATGCATGTCAGGAAGCTTGAAATCATGTCATTACAGATCTCAGCTTCAATTTTGTGAGAGTTAGATTATGGGGAGTTTTTTTCATGTTCTTTTCAGATGTACAAGCAGTTGAATATGTAAATATCTGAGACTGATTGGCTCACTCAATGTAAACATGTTGCATGAGCTTTGAAATTAGAATAAAAGATGTCTTTAAATTGGTATTTCACATCTAAAATAATTTATTCTACATTGGTATCATAATCAATACATAAGTATTTTGTCTGAGCAATTTCTCAATGACTGAAATAAAAATGCATTTGAGTTTCTTCTGGTTACATAGATTTTGCATTGCTGTGGCACCATTGACTTGCTTAGAGTTACTGCTGTTTTCCTGCATGTGAGAGGTAAATTGGACACTGTAGTTCCTGATTTCTTCAAGTTAAATTATGTAAAAAACTGTAAACTCTTTTTAACATAAAATTTTTCAAACAGTAAACTTGCATATCCAGAAACACTCTGCAAAGTAAGCAAGAAACCAGTTGTCATGGTAATTTGGAATGCTTTTCTTTTAATTTTTAGCTATGAAAATGTTTACAGATTTGCTATAAATATTAATCCTTCTACAGCCTGATTATTGCCGTAATGTATTTTCTGAGTCATTAATCTCCCTGAATTGTAAAAGGTATAGACACTTCCAACAAATGTTGGAAACAAACAGCTATAAATGAACTCAGCTTTTCTGATTGAATTAACCCTTAGATCTTCATGAAATAACCAGACAATTACTCTTACCAGAAACCCACCTGGACATGATCCTGTGCAACGTGCTCTAGGTGACCCTGCTTGAGCAGGGGGGTTGGACTAGATGATCTCCAGAGGTCCCTTCCAACATCAACCATTCTGTGATTCTGTGAACTGTTGAAATAGTAACTTTCTGTTTAACATCCAAGTTGAGAGAGAGAGAAACTCTCTGATAATTCATATGCTATTCCCTTAGAACATAGGTCATAGAAGCTTTTCGGTATGTCTGGTAGCAATCTCTTGTGTTGCTGGTAAGGTCTTTTCTTCACACCAAAAAAAGCCCAAGCCTAAAATATTTTCATTTATGCATGCATTTTCCATTGTATATTCCTGTTGACCACAGTGGTTTAAAAAAAAAAAAAAAGTTTTGTGTGTCTAAATCTACAAAAATCATGTAGGCTTATTATTAGTTCAGTGACATGTTTTCTAAGAATTTCATTGCCCTGTTATTAAGGTACAGGTTCATTTTTCTTTCCAGACAGCTAACTAGAGACAGAATATACTTTTTCTGATCCCATGGAAGGATTGAAATTCTCAATGGATAGGTCATAAATTCTCCAAAGAGAAGAAATTCTCATACCAAGTACTACTTGAGCCATTTTATTGTCAAGACCCTGATACATAAAATGTGTAGGTCTGTGCCTTAATTAACTTAAATGGAAACTCTAGTGTCAACACATTTATTAAGCAAACTTACTTTTTATGTGCCTATATGCATTTTTATTATGCAAATTTGAAGTCTTTATCCAGTGTATAGATATGGTCAGTCCATCAGAATTATTTGAAGAAAAAAGGATGTGAAGTCAGTCATGTTACTTGGAAGGCCGATTTGTTTCATGTAGTATTTCGTCTACATCTTTATGGACAGATTCCCAAGATTACTTTTCAGGATGTGAACACAGAATAACTGTGCAATGGCTGTGCTTGCACTCAACTCTGAAATTTAATGAATAATTCAAAAAGTAGACTTGTGAAACTAATTAATAGGATGTGACAGCCTAGATTGTACTGTTGATTTAAATAAAATGAATCCCCGTGCACTGAGATGGCGGGAGGCTGTATTTTGGAAAGATACAGTCTCTTTGCTGAAGTTCTGGAAGAGAAGGTGATGCATCACAGATGGACCTATGCACTGGTTTTCACAGTCTTGCCACGCTGCCTGCATCAGTTCCTGGAGAGAGCAGGATTGGCTTTGCCTTGTAAATGTAGCCCTCAGTGTCAATCAGAAATAAAGTGCCATGAAATATAGAACTCACAACAGTAGATTAGCATTTTAGAAATTAAACCATCTGTTTGAACCCAATTAAAAGAGAATCCAGCAAGGATTTTCCTAATAGAGTATTCCAGTGCTCATTCTGGAGACAATGCACTGATTTTATTGTGCAATTAGAACTGATAAGGAAGTGCTTTTAATGCTCATGAAATAAACTCAACAATACTACATACTTAGTAAGGTGTTTTGCAATAACTAACTTCCTAATTTTCTTTCTAATTTATAGTGCTGATGTAGTTCCCATTCTAGGAATGATTTTTAGATGCGGGTTGGTGTATCGTTTTTGATGTCTCTTTTTTTTTTCCCCCAAGTTCTAAATTTTTTCCTGCCACAGTGTTGAAGGAGCTGGATGGAAATGGTTCAAAGCAGTTAAGACATATGACCGCAACACTTACGTCAGTAATACTGCTTTGACAACTGTCATATCCATAACCATTTTTTTCTTGACACACTTGATACAGCTGTTTGTTTTGTTTGTTTGTTTTTGTTTTGTTTATTTTACAGAGTATCTAAGTGTTTGTCTGGAGAAAAAAAAAGAAACGGCCCTGCAGTAAGACTGTTTTGGGTCTGAGATCTGCCTGTGAAGAGTTTTCTGTATGTTTGCAGAATGCCAGGAAGAGGATGGGTGGGAGGTGACAGACTGAAGTCATTTTCTTGGAATTTGTCTTTGAAAGTGACTTCAGTACCAGTTTGAATTTTTTTTTCCCTTGAAAAGTTGTAGTCTAGAGGTCAGATGTCTACTAATGAGAAGATGCAGTAAGGAAAGAATGGGCGGTTTTTCATTTCCCCAAAAAGTGGTCCCTTTTTGTTGAGACATTCTGGACCGGTGTGTATTGATCAACTCTGCATATTGTATTTACATGACTGTATATACCATGTACCATTTGTTTTACTGAAGAACAAATATACTTTCCAGTGTACCTACCCTTTTGAAACCTATCTTCCATATAATGAGCAGCTCTATTACTAAGCTGAGGCAGTTTTGCTAATTCTTCAGGTGCTCCGGTAAAGTTACCTTCCTGCAACAGTAAGTAACTTTAATCTGATGTTATGGTTTGTAACAGTGCCAGTTGCCTCGGCATCTGGCTGCCTTAAACTCACTGAAAACAATTACAGCGTGAAAGAAAAGAGAAATCTTTTCCAATAAAACAACAATAAAAAAGAAAATCCACAATAAAGACCTAAATTAAATTCCACATGAAGGTTTGCTGAATGTCTCTTAGACACCATGGGGTAAATGATTGATATTTTTACGATGGAGTTATTTGGTAGAGGGTTATTGTAACACAATAAATCTACTTCATTTCTTTAGGTCAGACTGCATTTAAATACACTCATAAATAGAATTATCAGGGTTATTCTTCTCATATTTAAAAGATCAATACATTAATTATCCTTAATAATCCTTTATTAATTCTCTTTTATAACATCCAGTTCTGGTAGCCACACTGGTGGAGCTTTTGTTGATTGCTTCACAAATTGGATATTGCTTTTATCCATAATAGAGGAAGAAAATGTTTTCTAAACAGAGACTATGGAAATCACAAAATAGGCAAACCTTTTGATTTGGGGAATAAATCTGAATTTCAATAAAAAGATTGCTAGTGGGTATGACCCAAAGTTAATTTCTGTAGGGTCCTGTGGTGTTCAGATGGAATGAGTGGTTCGTGTAGAGAAAATATATACTGAGAAGGCAAATTACCTAGAGCCATTAGCTGAAGAGCCTACCTATGGCTTCCAGGGGTCCTGGATGCCTGTCCCCTCCAGGCAGTGGAGGTTTTCCCTGGGGCAGCTTGGAGCAAGCATCTGGTTTCACAAAGTTACTTTGGACGTTAAATTTCAGAGTCAGAAACTGAACTTTGATTTTTGGTGCTAGTCCTGTGTGTGTTGGTTGTCCTCTTGCACCTTAAGAAATAATTATTTTTTTTTAAATAAAAATATTACTCAGTGTTGCTTCCTTTATCCATTTCTTAAAAACTTAGTTTGAAGAATACAGAAAGCTTATGCTCACTGAACAGCAGTTATTGACATATGCAGTCTTAAGTGCAAACTTCCAGAGTAGTATTTGCAGATTTACCATGGAATATAACACTTCTTACTGTTATCAATATTAATTACTTACAAAGCACTGTAAGTGTACATGCCACTGAATAATGGATCAGCTCGGGTAAATAAGGCTGCCCTAGCAGAAAGTAGTTTTATTTTTTATTTTTTTTACAAGTCACAACCTTGTAAAAGCATAGCAGGTGATTAGTGCCCACTGGTCTTACTATTAGTGATCAAAAGACCACATCATAGAAACTACAGCCTTGAAATCTTTAAGCTACAAGAATCAAAATTAAATCCTCGCGCTTACCCTGGAAGTTAATCATTTTAATATGCACTGTTGTAAATACCATATAGAGAGCACCTGCAGGTTCCTGGCTGCCAAAAACTCATGCATGAGTTCATAGGTACTGCGTGGAACGCTGTAGCTCAGCACTGCAGAAAGGTGCAGCAGGATGTGCCCCATGCTTTTTCCTCAGCTACTCCGACATCCCTATGAGTAACACTGAAGTCAAGGCAGATCGTGGCATGACCTTTATGCTCTGGGGAACAGGCATGAAAGTGACAGGAGCCAGACCACAAGGACAAAGGGAGGGGAAGAAAAAAGATTCATGTGCAAACGCTTGAAGGTTCTCCATGCAGGGATTTCAGAAAAGAAAAGGTTCGTGGACAAGGTTTTCAAGCACTTTCAGTTGTGTCTACGATGTAACATGAACCTAGTTTCCCTGAACAACACCTCATCTCAAGAGTTTTGTTATTTATTTACAAAGTTATGAGGATTGTTTGCATTTGTAAAATTGCTTTGGTAGCGTTGTGCTTATGTCATTTATCATACACTGAAGTGGCATTTTTGGCCAATTTGAAAATATATTCTGATGCTATTGGTAAACAGCTTTGTTATGGAAATTGTGTCACTTCATCTGGTAGATTTCAATTGTATTTTCCTACCAATGTAGTTATTGGCATTAGTTTTTAAGAGGAATAGTGATTGATTCTGTTTTCTAGTGAAATTTAATCAAAAGAAACTCTGCCTGTTGACGGGCAGAATGGAGGCAGAAATTCATGCTCAAACATCCTGCAGTCCCTAATAATCTCCTAATAGCCAAGGTGATTCTTTTTCTTTTCTTTTTTCCTATTTCTGTAATGCTGTAATATCACTCTCTGTTCTGTGGCTGTCTTTATAGTGGTTGTGCCTGATATAAGCCCTGTATAACTTTGTGAGATTCTCATTCATTATTAGTGCTCAGGGCAAGTATACGAAATTGCATAATGGTTGACATAGCCTTTCAATCCAGAAAGCTGTACCTTGCTATTGCAAATACCTAAATAGTTTTGGAAGATGTTCAGTATCAGTATCAGTATCAGATCAGCATCAGTAGTCTTGTTCTTTAGCATTTAATTCAGTCAACTACACTTGTCAGCCAGAGGTGCAAAACCTTGTTTGATGCTTAACATTTCACCTAAATCTCTTGAGTCAAAATACTGGATATCTTATGATTTTGAGATTTCCTTATAGAACTTAACTAAATTTTCCAGGACAGAATGACAAATGAGCATGAAATTTAGTAGCTGGCTATTCTACTCAAAAATGGAAATTTTAATGGAGCACTTCATATGCCAGTGACTAACATCTTGAAAAACTGTACAAACTTCTCTGGGGACTGATGTATTCGATCAGTGTCTGGACAAAAATAAATAGATGATGCATTCATTCTCCACAGTGATTTTTGTTTTCCAGTGAAATTTTATTAGACCGTAAGACCTGAACATTTTTTTAAAGCTAGTAGTATATACTCAGAGAGTGAGCTTTAGAGCACAATTTCAGATGATCACTAACATACAGCGTTCTCTGAAGATTAACTAGGTTTGATTTTGTTAATATGGAGGGCTATTCTAATCAGCCCTGTCTCTGTGCTGCTGGGTGAAGTAGAGTATGTTTGTTTGTTTGTTTTAACACTTCCTTTTGAATTAATAGTGTGGTTTATCTTTCTTAAGGCAGTAACACAAAATCATTTACTTTTCTTGTCTCCAGTGTTTAGAAAGAAACAGTTTATGTGCAAAAATACATATTTATTAAGAGGTTCAATTCCATTTTAAAATGCCTCAAGTTTTTCTTAATAACACAAAATTCTGTTACTGAAAGATTTTGAGCAATTTCTTTTTGTCGGAATGGTACTACGGATGACATTTCCATTTAGCAAGCCTCTCACTTGCTGGGAATACAGACTTTTTAATTAGCGCACACGGCACTCTTGTTAGATAAGATAAAGAAGTTGTTAAATGTTTTAAATCATAGTCATAACTAGGTATTAAAATGATCAAATTGCAGACATCAGAGCACAGTTGGATTTCTATAAACAAAAATTAAGCCATTTGAAGATTTTTTTAATGAAATCCTACAGTGGTAGGAAAACTGTGTAAGATTATCATATGTTATACACTGATGAAAACATTCAAGCTGGAAAGCTAAAGGAGTTTAATTAAAAACACTTTGAGGCCTGGAAAACTTACTTTTATGATTTTTTTTAATATAACCATAATATTAAATACTTATAATGTATGTTCCTGTTTAGCTTTTATTATGGTAATACAAGTATGTTATCTAAAAAAAGTCCATCATGGTTTCCATATAAATCAAAAGAGTTACTGCTAGGAGGTTTTTTAAACATCAATCAAAAGAACTGATGCATAACCATTGGAGAAAAATCTAGATATACAAACATTACAAATGTAGGGATGTTTCTGAGGCACTTTTTCAGATGTCAATATGATCTGCAGCCTTTAGCAGTTGTAACGCATGCATTTGTTAACTTGCCAGTATATAATACAATATACTCTGAATTTATATAAAGGCCAATGGTAGATAGGTTTTCAGCAGCAAGATGTAACGTATATCCATATGTGCTTTTTCATTTTTGAATAACTTTGTTTTTTAAAACTCTGAGCGTTCTCTGAAGGTTAAGATGAAAAAGACCTTGGGGGGGGGGGGGGAAACATTGGCCTGAAAATATGGATGCTAAAATGTCCCCTATTGATGTGATAATTTGAGAAGTGAAGTAGGCTGCTTGATGCTTCCCTCTCGTGCCAAGTTGCAGAACTCCTTCCGACTCACAGCTGTGGATTTCCTTTAATGTTGCCAATGGCTAAACCTACAAGCAAACCAAATAATTTTATGGTGTGTTTGTGGGTGAAAAATCTCATCTCTCTGCCATGCATAAATGTAAAGAAACTGGTAGAAAAGCTTCATTCACTTTCTGGTTTCTGCTTTTAGATGCAAGTATCTTGCAGTGTGTGGTTTTAGACAGAAACCTCTCCAGCGAATTTTCGGAAGGACACAAGATGAGACACATACGAACAATTTCCATGTATGTTTTCTTTGCACCAGACAGATACAAGTGACATCTGATTTGAATGTCCAGATGAAAATGTCCAAATGAAAAAAAATTTACATGACTTAGCATTTATGTAACATCATCAGTTGTTAAAGTGACCAGGTGTTAACTCAGACTGTTCCTTGCTCCTGCCTTGCTTGATGTATTATCCTAACTTGAGATTATTATACCAACTATATCCAACAGAACCTATGTATTTTCCCTAACTGCTTTTTCTTGTGTTTTTTTGTTTGTTTGTTTTTGGTTTTGGTGTCTTTTTTTTTTCTGGAGAACATTCATCTTCTGCTCTGGGGATTAATAATTTGTTACTTTGAAAAAATTATGACTAGAACTGTAAATGAAGTAATTTTCAAGAAATATTAGTAAACAGTAAATGGTTGTTCTGTTAATGTAATGGTCTTAAGGTAACGACTGAATCCAAGGACACATTTCCCCCTACAGTTCAGACTTGTTTTCAGTTAGATTTATACAGCCATATATGTTAGTCAGTCTCAAGGTAATTACGCTGGGACATGGGTTCCTTTTACAGATGAGATGTTTAGGTCCATTTATGTCTAATAAAGTTTTGGAAACTGTGCTCTTTAGAATGCGTAATCAAATTAGTACTTGCAGGGAGAATGTTTTTTCCCCAATTTCACTATTTAAGCTGAAAGCTGTTGTTGACACAAAAACATATTTACAAAAACTGTGCTTGAACAGACTTTCAATTTGAAGAATGCATTTAACTGTCGGAGAGTAGAAGTTGCAGAGCACTCTTCCATTTCAAGATGGGGTTTGCAAAGATGCTGATTGTTTTGTTTTGTTTTCCAGCAGAACTGAATGCTTTGCTGTTTGGGCTGGTGGCCCAGGAAATCCCTCACAACTCTGAATTTTATGCTTTTTTTCTTCCATCTGATCCATAATATTTTACCGTACATCCTGTAATCTTGTTCCAGAATGCCTTTTGCATCAAGTTATCTGTCCCTAGACAGTTTACTGTGTGCCTCTCTTTTGTCATCTTAGCCAGCTTACTGGAGATTGGTGTTTTGCTTACAATTCATGCGATGTTTGAAATGAAATACCAGTCACAGTATATGCAAACTGCAGTTCTTAAGAGGTGAAGCAGTCTCTTAGCATTAACACTGAGCTAGGAAATGTGAGTCTCTTTGCAAGGAGTAGTTATCTGACAACACTAGGTTTTGGTCCTATAAAAAGGTCTACTTCCATGTGTCATTCTTTCTTCTGACTTTATGACAGTAGTAGTGGAATTGCACTGGAGAGTACAATCTCTGTTCACATCAGTTTGCAGGAACTGTATCTCTACATTTCTCTCCCTTGCTCCTCTCTCTACACATGCCCCATACACCCACATTTCAAAGAAGTATCCTTACAACTTGGGGCAGCCACTAGGTCACGGTTTCACTCAGATGTTTTGGGGTCTGTCAAAAGTAAGTGTAACCCCTGAAATGATTCTGTTGTTCACAGTTATCTTTAGCAATAAAAAAGAATCTGGTGACATTTTGATTGCATCAGAAAATAGGATGCTGTGCTACGGCAATGACACTAGTAATAAAAGTTCAAGTGAAAATTCTTGCCGTCACTGTGGGAGGATAAAAAAGGCATGACAGCACATTATGCCATGGTCACTGAAAAGATGAAGCAGTCCACCGTGATTAGCTTTCACACTGAGTGATCTGTCCTATAACTAATACTTCTCTGCTGTTTTACTACTCAGTCATTATGTACCAGCTATGTCTCTTCCGTTCTCAAAGAGAAATATCTGAATTCTTCAGCTATATTTAACCAAAAGTTCTGAGATAAAATATTCACATGTGGTATTTTGCATCTTCCTTTAAGTATGGACTTTGCCTGACAGGAATGCTTAAAATAAAAAGTGTCCTTAATTATACTGTTATAATAAATAAAAACACTTACCTCATGCTTCTGATGTGAATCAGACGCTTGTATTTTTCCTGAGAGTAAAGAGAGGTCTTCAATTTTGGGGTTGGCCATGGTGATTGCAGTAGTCATTAAACAAACAGTCCTGTTTTAAAACATCTGGAAGATCTTGAACTCCAGTAGTTTATTAAGAACAAGAGAAATATTGGCAACATCTTTTAAGTAACCTTTTAAAATGGGTAAGGGAGAAGTAGCTTGTGCTTGTACTTTATACTACCAATGTATAAAATAGCGTGGTTTTCCTGAAAAGCACGCCAGCAGCATGTGTTTTCATCTCAGTATCTGCCACTGTGGCCTGTGTGGTGTTGAACAAAGAAGGTCACCTGTAAGCAGAAGGTTTGAGAAAAGAATTGCAGTTTTCATTGCTTGTGTTTGAGCTGTTATTGGTCACACTTGTCTGCCATGCAAAGGATGGACCTTTTTTTGAGATAGGTTAAGTGTTTGTGTATTATTTTGTATCTCTGTAAGCTTTCATGCCTACCTAGGAGTAAACTATCTTCTGTTTGGGACTGTTTTTCTCATATGGCACTTGGTATGAATGGAGCCAGAGATGATGAACAAGAAATAAGTTTATCTATTGTATTATTAATATACATTGTGCTTGTGGGTCTAATACTTTACTTGGTTGCATCAGTATAATCCTGAAAAACTCCACAGAATTATGATGAATTATTTGGTGTTTCCATAATGCATTTTAGAGAAGAGTTTAAAGTTTTTGTATGCCCTAGGACTCTTCTTTTATTTTGGTAGTGTGGAGAAAGTTTGAAAGAGTTGTCATCAGTATAAACCAAAAATACCTCAGGCAACTAAGTGCATGACATTTGTTTTTTTGTTATTCATTAGCTACCCTACTAGTTTCTCCCCTCCCCTCAAAAAAAAAAAAAAAAAAAAAACCCTAAGGAAACAAGCACGCCACAAGAAAAATGCAAATAAAGGCAATAATTCCCAATAAACCATAAAAGACAGCATTTATAACCCTAATAGAAATGCCAGTCAGCTGCTTTGATGTAAAGCATCTGTCTCCAAAAGGAAATGAAGGAAGGCCTGTTTCTCCTTTCAAGTCTCTGAAGTAGTAGGTGGTGTCATTTGTTATACAGTGCTACAAGTCCTATGTTATTGGATTGGTAGCTGCCGACTGCCTTTGTTAACATACTGAAAAGTTTTATCAGCTGTCTTTAATAAAAGACAATATATGCGAAGAAAAACTATAGCAAGTGTGGCTTGCTCTGTGTCCTCAGACCATTGTTTATAGCTGTCAGGGAACGATGACACTGATGTATGCTCGTTCAGCCACCCAAAATTCTTGCGACTGTTACAATAAGCTCTAGAAAGTGGGGTGACTGATACCCTACAAAGTTAGGGAGTAGCCTTTCAGAAATCCTGTGCGCTTTCTCATTTGAAACATGAAGGAGTTGGTATGAACTTTCAGCACCGCTTGAACTGAATTACCAGTTCACATATTACATAGATATACTTCCCTTGACCATAGTGGTCTAAAATTTTGTTGGGTATCTAGGAAGTAGGGAATGGTAGGTAGAAGTTGGAAATTTTCATATTCAGTTAAAAAGCATGTAGTTTTTTCTTCTTTTCTAGACATTTTTGTTGATTGCTGTACTGAAACGATTTATCAAATTAAAGACATGATGGCAGAAGAAGAATTTTCTCAGCTATGTATAAGTCCTATATATGCAACTTTCTCTAGAGTATTGGATTAACACTATGTACATACCTTTTTTTGGGGGGGGGGAGGAACAGAGCGGGCAACAGAGAGGAGTTTGGGAAGTCCTATGAGAAAACTGTCTTACTTCCCAGACAATATGTTTGTGAATGTCCTAGAATTAGAACTGAGCACATTCTGAAGTGTATGTTACTTAATATGAGTTTTTCTAGGTTTAAAGTTATTTAATCATTATCTGTTGTCAGTTTTGTCTAACTAAACACATACATATAGAATTATATTTCAAGTGAGAAGACAGTTATATGGTTATAACTGAGCTCTTGCAAAAGGCTATTTGATTCATAACCTCTAATTGGACCAATATGGAGCACAATTAATGGGAATGGACCGTCCTACCCATGATCAGGTAAAGAAAATTCTCTTAAGCTGCAGGAGAAAGGCCATTTTCAGATGCTTCAGTCTAAAAAAAATTGAATAAAAGAAATATGTGGCTATTTAGATTTTACAGTGGAGCTGTTCCCTTCTGAGTCTTCAGTTGCATCATTTCAATTAGCATCCAGAAAGTCTTCAATTAAGGAATGTATTATTTCATTATATAAAAAGGCATGTATGACTGACGCTGCAAAGTAGGAGCTGTGATAATGTGGCTGCTGCTATGTGTTGTCCTCAACAAAGATTACATTTCAGGGGCTTAGTTTTCCTTCTCCAAACAGGATATGAATTGAATACAAAATTTTTGAGATTATTTAACTTGAAAATACTGCATAAAACCTAGCTGGTTGGTTGATGGGGTGGGTTTGTTTGTTTGTTTTAGTAAGACCCAGTAACTGATAAGGGGGGAGTTAATCTGTCAGGGTTAAGCATGAAGAATTAAATCTAAAAATAGCATCTTCAATTTCCACTGGCTTAGCATTATGGTATTTACAGTAGGGATGGCTGAACTCATTTCATTTGGCTAAATGTTAAAACTCTGGAAACCAGTTGTTCTGAAAACTTGATACATCGCGGTCTTTATCAGCTTTTATGATGCATATCTCAATAGGTGAAAAGAATCAGGAAGAAAGTTAAACAAATAGAAATTATCTGGAGGGGATAAAACTATTTTCTGAAGAAGATTTCCACTGCGAAGTTTCGTGCTTGTTTACAAGAATTACTATTTTTTTTTTTTTTGGAAGCTTGAATCGGAAGGATAGGAGTAACAAATTTAACTTGCGAGTGGAGAGGTTTGAAACATAGGCAAGTTCTCCTCACCTAATGGTTTCCTATTACCACATCAGTCTGGAAGGGCTTACACTCCAGGAGACCATCTCTACTGCATGTTTTACTGGCCTTCTACCTACTGTGTTCCTGAAGTTATTGTCACTGAAGGGCTTCTAGAGCATAGCAACCCTGCACTGTTCCCCCCTCCCCCCCCCAAAAAAAAAATAGCTGAGTCAAGCTGAGTTTCCATGTGGCTTCACAGTTTTGAGTCTTTCAGTTTGATCTGAACACTGGTAAGTGGTATCTTGAAACCCCTATCCTCCGAGGCAAAGCTACACAACTTGAAAAGTGGCTGTCCCTGAAGCTCATTGAAAATGCTAGTGACCTGAGGAGGACCTTAATGAGCTTTGCGTAGGGTTTTTTTTTCTCCCTTTTTCTTTGAAGACCAAGGTACTGGTTTGATAAATGTCATCACTGTGCTCCTACTAGCATGTTATGTACAAAAGGTAGGTTAAGCTCTGTTCTTTTCAGCTTCAGAAATCTGCTTTCTCTGCCTTTGTAATATCTGTTAACTTTGTAGCAACTAGGTGTGTTTAATTGCCACAAGTGACCTTTTATGGCATAACAGAACAATCTAAAGTTTAAAAAACAATAAAAACGAGAAACATTTTGTCTCAGCTAAAGAAAGCAGGAAAAAAATCTCTTAGTAATGCAAGACCTTTTTAATGGGTTTGTTATGAATTCTTGACATCTTTGTTATTAAAATAGCATGTGTTTCCACCATTGTTAATTTTACTCAACCATTCATTAAGAAATAATTGCCATAGCCTGAATCTAAATGAATATGCTAGGACCCTTGAACATCTTCAGAATCCAAGGACAGATTGTATTTTCTACTTGCTATAATTAAGACAAAGAGAAAAAAGGGATGAGTTCCAATGTGTTAACTATTCCCACCAATTATAAACTCTTTATTGGCAATGGGTTGAATTAAAATTAAATTCCTCTCTTCAGTCCACTCTTGGACTACTTTAATTTTCTTTTGGAAACTACACTATGCTGACATTACCACATGTAAAGCTTTATGAGGTCTGTGTTTTCTCATTAAAGAGAGAAGTCTATGTCTGTAGACACCAGAGCTTGCCCTGTTTAAAGCACAAAGTACACAGCAGCTGTTCAGAAACTTTTTCTTGTTGTCTCTATTTGCTAAAATTGCTAAATTGCTTCCATGAAATGCCTGCAAACATAAGGGAATAATTTGTGTAAAAGTGGAAGAAGATTGTCTGAAAAGAAAAACTTAAAATATTCTTAATATTTCTCCTTCCTTTTTTCTGTACCAGTATCCAGCTGCCTTAATGAATCTTGGAGCCATTCTCCATCTCAATGGTAAACTCAGAGAGGCTGAAAAAAACTACCTCCTTGCTCTTCAACTTAAACCTGATGACGTCATCACTCAGTCCAATCTTCGCAAATTGTGGAATATCATGGAGAAACAAGGTTTAAAGACATCCAAAACATGATGCTGAAAACTCCGTGAACTTTTTTTTAAAAACTGATTCAAGTCTCAAGCTAGAAAGAACTTCCACGAAGTTGTCCGATCACAGCGCTCGTTGGACTTGACTGCAAGGGTCAGAGGTCTTAATTGCTGCTAGGAGAAGCTATTCTGCTTTTTTGGCATAGTTTTTTTTGCCAGATAAAAAGAAAAAAGGGAGACTTTTTGAGGAATTTATGATGGACTTAAGTGTTACCCCACAAAAATATTTACAACCGTAGCACTTAAATGAGGGTGTTTTGGCATACTTGATAAACCATTGCAAATCCCATATTGCTCATTTCTGTGTGAGTACTTGAAATGTATACTGTCATAGAAACACTAAGGGAAAATTGTACAGCATACACTAAGCCATATGGGAGTAAAAGTGGTAATAGTAGGTTGACGTATTTTGCTGAGACTGTAACTCATTAAAATGTATACTAAATCCAGCGTGTTTGCAGTTTGTCTTAATGCTGCTGTATCTCACCTTAGGACCACTTGCTTATCAATTTCACATCAGTTTATATGGCCAATTTTATTTTTTTCAAACTTGTCACTTGTGATTAGATGACAGTATTCAAAATTGTTTACTGAGCGTATACATGTAATTTCAGCTTATTAAAAGTTTTGGTGAAGTTTTCTTATGACACACAGTCTAATGGCTGTGGGTTAGACAGAATGAGCCAGGAGAAGCCCATATTCTACATCAGATATGTACAGAGGAAAAAAAAAAGACTGGAGGTGTCTTTTAATGTGCTGACTTATCAATACAAACAAGACTGATGTTTGCCCTGATATCAAGAGAATGTGGTCAGACTGTCATCTTAAGAAAAAAATAATAATTTTGTATTATAGAACAATGTGTTTGAATCTTTCACATTGCTGTCAGATAAGACCAGGTTTAAACTCAGCCGAGTGAGATTTGAAAATATTAGTGCTTGGATACACTACAAATGAGATTTCATCAGCAACTTTGAGAAAAGGGAATGATATACATTGAGGCTAGCAAGTAGCTGAAGGGACTGGATTTTATTAGATCATGCTCGAAACGGTGTAGATCAAGAGAACTGTATAGCAGTCATTGCCAGTTACTTTTCACAGTGGTATTCTTTTAAAAAATGTTATCTATTCAGATTCTAACCAAATACTAGAATTCTGTTTGTATTCTGACATGCATACTAGCAGCAGAGCTGTCAAATATCTAAATATGCTTTTGGTGAGGTTCAATTTATTTTTGGTTTGGAATGATTTGGCCTATTTGCTGTTTTAATCTTCATTTTTTAATGTAAAAATAATTTATTTTAAATTGCAGTGTATTGAAGCTTTAGTCAGATTTTTCCAGGCCATTTGCTAACTGCTTTCTTTCTTTGGAATAAGTATTATTGCTTCTAAGAAATTTGCTATTTCATTTAATGACCTGTTTGTATCTGCTTCAGTGTTCTTTTCATAATGGTAGATATAATGTTAAAGTGGTAGAGCACCTTGAACTGAAGCTTCTTCAGGATCTTCTGTTAAAAACCCTTTATTACTGAAGAAATTTTTCTTACCATTAAGCACCATTCCAACAAAACCGTAGAGAAGAATACTTTGCTGTATTTATTTATTTATTACTTGACTGCAGCAACATTTTCTGTCATTAATGCAATAGTCTAATTGTTGCTATTTCTTTTATTTGGTTTTCCTTGCATTTTTTGTGGTTAGTATGTGTACTTAATGGCAAAGGGGACACTTGAGTGTACTCTGCTTCTTGGTCATTCTCCCCTTTTACACTTGGATTTTAGATCTGTACTGAATTACATTGGGGAGTAACTTTTTCAAAGTCAGTAGAGTCAAAAAACATAGTAGTGAGTGTTTCCTTTTTCTTTTTTCATGCTCACTAAAACACCACATTGCTAAGTTCACCACTGGCCTGCCAGAAGGGCCAGAGGGGCAAAACGGTTTGGTTTTGTAGAATGTGTCAAGTTTTTTTGAAATAACAATATGGCTGGAAAAGCAAAATTGAAGGATCAGAAGTTGAATTTCTACTTCATCATTGAAACCAGTGGTAAAATACTGGTAGCTTGAACTTATTCTCCTTCTTTTCTGACTTTCTGGAAAATTATAGAAATAAATTAGATAGTACCTATGACAGAACTCAGTATAAAACTGTGCTATCTTGCAGCTTTATTTGCTCAACAGTCATCAAATTTTGATGGCTTCCTGGCTGTAACCATTCACTATGTTATTTGTCTCCTTCAACTTGTATTCATTCTTGTTTAGTAATTTTTATTCATTGCACAAAAGGGGGAAGGGGGAGCACTCATTCGTTGCAGTGTCATGCTTGCATTGATAACTGTTTGTTTTGTTTCTTTAAAAAAAAAAGAAAAGAAAGAAAAAGGACTAGCATAAATTTAACAAGAATGTCCCTGAATACATTTTTTAATATAGGTCTAGGCTTGATAACTTTCTTCTTTTGGGATAAATTTAAAACATGTTTAAAATATGTCTCTCTGCTCAGGGATTTATGGTGGATTATTGCAGACAGTGCTAAAAAAATAAAAGAGCACAAGACAAGTTTACTAAATTAAAATTTTATTTTTTGAAAACCTGTTATTTGTATAAATTATCAATTTGTAGGCTTTCCTTTTTGTAGAAATAATTGTTTATGTGCCAGATAAGAGAATTTCAATTTTGTTTTCAATAATAAAGCATTGATAACTAATACATTGTGCATTGCTTTATCTGTTACTGTAACAACTCTATTGACTTTTTTTCTTATTCTAATTTAGTGAGTTATATTGACTGTTTTAGGTACAGGACAAATATATGGCATAAGTAGAATACAAATCTGTCGTAGTTATCTTTCTTCTATACTCTGACTATTATACTTCAGTTTATATTTTCAAAAAGGTTCTCTGGCAGCATTTTTGAATATTTCTACTCACCAAACTTAGCCAAAGGGATATGGTAACTATTTAATTTGTGTGCTGTTTCTAAACTGTGTTGGGAGTATGAGCTGATGAACGAGATATATTTGTAAATTATTTTTATAGTAACATATACATATATATACATATATACATATATATAAACACAATAAAAATACTCCCCAAATATATAATTGGCAACAAAAGCCTGGAAGAGGACTTGGCTTTATATGAATGGTCTTCCTAGTGTTTGATATGACCTTTTTCTGATGCTGTAATGTCACATGCAATAGACTCTAATTTCACATCTGTTTCTTTCCTGCACAGAAGATGTTATGAAAGGATATGCTTTTTTGCCCTCTTGCAGTTTCCTGAATCTTGTATGGATCTTAGTTGAATGGACCTAAGAGTAATATTTTGATCCCTTCCCAGTTCTGTTGCATTCAGGTCCTTTGCATCGATAGATTTGTGCTAGAGTTAGAAAATGTTGATGGACATGTTTAGAGCACTATAGAGGCTTTGGGTCACTGGTTCCAAATTTGACTATCATGCCATATTTTTATCTAAGGTCAAGCCTTGCCTTCACAGACATGGCCATCACCTGCCTAAGTAGATTTTGAGGAAATGGCAGATAATGTATTCAGAGCATGCAAAGCAGAATTGGATTTGTGTCACTCCTTTCTGAAGGAAAAACATGCTTGAACTCCTGCTCTGGCACCTTATCCCTATATCCTTCTCAGCGAGATCCTGCTCCACCTGCCAGGTGTTGCACTTCCGATGCTACCGTTCTTCCTAACATCACACCTCTCAGGCAGCGGGGGTCTGGTAATTTGGCATGCTCAGAAGTAGCTGCCTTTATAGAAGTGGAGTTTTATACAGCTCCGGCAGAACGTGCTCCCTGCTGCTGGCACAGATGGCTATATTACTTCTGGAGTTACAACCAGTGTAACTGTAAGGTATTAAATTATTCTGCGTAAATACGTGAGCTCATTTGGATCTGGCTGGGGAATCTCTAGCTTGGCTCTGTGTTGTAAATGTTCCCACAGCAGATTTGACCGGCACGGGGCGAATGCAGGTAGCAAGAGAGTCTTTGTCTCCCGTTCGGGTATGAGAATAGTCACCGACAGCTGAATTACTGTGTTTATTTTGCTGCATCTCTAAGGGATGTCAGCGAGAGATTTTAGTGAGCAGTAACAAATATGCAAGAAATCTAGAGAACCTGCCTTGCTTCACATTTGTACTGAATGTTTAATCGCTCTGAGATTCGGGAATATAACATCGAAAGAAAGTGTCTTAAGGAATAGAATATGTGGGGAGTGGGGAGGAGTGCCAGGGAGGAGACACAGACATATTTTCATGGAAATGAGTAAAAATTTTAGAAGAATAGACTTTATTCCAGCAATAAAGAAGGAACACCAAGATCAAGTTTTACTAGGAGAAACTGAAGTGAAGGGCATGCATCAGTACGTTAAAAACAAGCAATCTAGAGTTGAAAAAAATTTTCTTGGTGTAGTAATTAATCAAAATCAAACATTAAAAGCCAGAAATGCTGACCTCAGAAGGAAGCGTAACACAGTATAGGGCATACTAATATATTCACCATGAAAGGCTGAACACACACGCCTGGTGTTATGCCACTTGATTACAAAATCTTTATGGTTGCGTTTGTGTTCAAACCTCAAATTACGCTTTCTCCTCTTCCTTTTCTTATCCTGCGTACCCTGTCGTGGTGGGTAGAACCACTGGCTCTTTGGGAATGCCGCGGTTCTAGCGTGCAGACAAGCCTGAAGGTAAAGTACAAGGAAGCATTTTAGAAGGGCAGAAACATTAGAGTGGGCTTTCTAAAAAGGTGTAAGAAAAAACAGATTAACTTAGTCATGTTCCCGAATGCTCACTTCTTTTGAATACATTTCCAGTGACAAAGAGTAAGCACACTGACTTAATTTAATTAAGTGTGTAGGTGTTTCTGTGCAGTGCTTGAAGATTCAATTTTTGTTTATAAATGTATGTTGGTTTGTGTGCATTTGAGCACAAATTTATGCTTAAAAGCATTAAAGCTTCCCTTTGAAGAAACAGACATGGAAGCCATGTGCAGTGCAAAAAATACATTTTTTTGATTTGACAGAACTTGTGAATAAGCCTGTGTTTCCTTGTATCGCATAGTGGTCCTTTACCTGTTAACTTTCTATTTTATACGGATTTTTTTTGTTGTTTTTCTGAAACTCTGAAGCTGATTGTATGAAACAGTGTTCCTGCAGAGTTTGGTAGCTTAAGCCACAGGTACAACAGTATTGTGATATACAGAAATGGAAATTGGCTTTGACAGCCAAACGAGATCAGTTTTGATTTCAGGAATGATTTAACCAAGGTGAACAGATTTGCAACCCAGTAATGCAGTGGTTTGCTGTACTAAGTAATCCCAGAATGTAAAGATTATTCGAGAGGCTGTGTTTCTTCTCTAGATTTTTTTTTTCCTGTCAGCAAAGCATTTTTTGTCCTATTCTGGAGAAATATATTTTATTTTTTCTCTAATTTTCTTGAAAACACATGTTTCTGCATATCCAGTATTTTTCTTTATTACAATAAGAAATTAATTTTATATAGAATTGATGTATTTATTATTTTGACATGTTGGTTGCAAGAACCATAAGGTTCTTCACAATACATCAGTGTATATAATACAGTGTATTGTTTCTTGTGTTAAATAAATTCCCTCTTCTGGTTTGTATCTGCTGTGCAAAGCCAAACATTATAACAAAGAAGTCACTTTTGCACACCCTCAGTTTCTGGAATCCAGCATTGTTCTTCCTGTTGTGGCAATGAATACTTTTACATAACACCATAAATATATAGGATGCTAGAAAAAATGTCTTATCTCTGCTGTGCAATTGAATTTTTTCTTCTTTCTTTTCAGTCACCATCATTTTGCAGAATTATTTTTGTCCTTTGCTACTCCTTTATGAAACAAAGTGTTTAACAGTTGGATGAAAAAATAAACATATTATTAATAGCAGCAGAGAGCTCCATGAATGGTACCAATCTCTTAACATTCACTGAAAGAGCAAAGTTAGTGACTTTGTCATAAAAATCTCTTCTTTTAATTGCTATTCCTTCCTCTGCAATGCAGTTCCTCCATGAAGTTTGTGTTTGGCAGTCCATCTTTTTAGCTATATGAGTGTAAATCAGTGTGTGTATCTGGGGGGTTTTCTTTACAGAATCTGTCTAAATTATCAGTTGAAGGAGTCTGTAGAATATTCTTGCATAGGATTGTTTCTCCTATCTCTTCTCTTTTTTTAGTTTTATGAATAATTTAGAGACTAGAAGAGGAACTGCTTCCCCTGAAGCTAAAGGCAGAGAACAGTTTTGGGGGTGAATTGAGCTTATATATCAGTTACATGTTTTATATCCCAAGATGTTAAAAGGAATAAAACCTGTTTTGCTTTTTAGCTACCACATTCCATTTGGGTCTATACTTTACCAAGTATCTCATTAATACTAGTCTTAAGGCTCGATGAAAAGATTCATGAAGTGAAAATCTTGTCTACCTTTTCTAACTGTATCAGCTTGTCTAATAAATTCAATCTAAGGAGTGCAGACAGGTCAAAGGAAGATGCGTCACAGCAAATTCTTCACACAGACTAAACTTTTCTTTGCACCTTTATGACTAAAAAAATCACCACCACACGTTTTCTTGCTGATTTTCAAAAGCAAAACAAATGAAACTACTTAAATGAAAAGCTAAAAAAGGGTATAAACTATTCTAAGTTGCTTGCGAGTACCATGTGCAAGTTTATATTGCTTATCTAAACGAGATTATAGTTGGTTTATGGTTGACTGATACAATATTCTAATAAGAACTCAGTATCAGGTAAATGGGTTTGGCACTTCATCATGCTGAAGAAATCCTTTGTTGTGTGTAAGTATATATATACACACAAATATATATATATATATACACTCTTGTCCCCTATCACAGCCATTTCGATAATCTTCCTTCTGTCAGCACTGCACATATTTAGCCAGGTAATTTGAATAGTTCATTTAGTGGAAGGTTTATTGTGATTGATGAAAAACTTTTATGAAAACATTGCCCTATTTGGCATGGGAAGAAGAAAAAGAGGTCAAGCCGTATAAAATCAGACATGTATTGCTCAAAAATTTTGTGGTCTTTCAGTCGCAATATATAAATGTCGGTCAGATGTGACCATATACAAGTAGATTTTGTTTAACTCAGAGAAGCTGGTGATTTAGAAAAGAAAAGAAATTCTAGCCTCTGCAAATAAAATTGTTAGTGTTTATATTTACAGACAAATGAGTTTATTTAAATGCTTTTTATATTGATCAGTGTAATAGTACTTGAAGATCTCTCCATTTTTGCTGTTTATTTGCCTTTTTTCATAATAATTTCAGTTACAGTGCATTTTTTAATTAACTGTTTATAAATTGGGGTATATTTGATATACTTAATTTATCTGAGAAATGACTAGTAAAAGATGTCATCAAGCAGATCACCTTTTTATATTTCTTTTATTCTGAGGAATAAGTTTAGGAATAAGTGCAAGGAAGGAGAAGGCTTGTGGTTGCACTTAGTTTTAGCTTTAGCTTTGCACTTTTTACCTTTAGCTTTGTTCCTATATTAAACTCATAATAAACTGTACAAAGCCCACAGGATCCACAGACCAAAGTATGCTTGTGGGCCCCAGCAACTCCAGGTGAAGCTATAGACACATATCATGCATGTTTCTGTGTGAGATGCACAAAATTACGAAGCAGGATCTTCATGGCACACTTAAGTCAATTACAACTCCTCAGGATTTTCTGCCATAACTTTGCTAATCCTGAAATCAGATATGTCCATCTGAGTCTCAAGATCAAGGCTTTCTCTGAATTTAATGCATAGACTAAATAAATGGCTGGGCATACCTGGAATACCTAGGATATAATATGGTAAGTCTCAGAAAAGAGTACTGGCAGGAATTATGTCAGAAAATTGTTTTTTTTCTTGAACTGTGACAGCCTTGGCTTTTTGGTGTGCAAAGTGTAAAGATAACCTTCCAATGGCTTATGCGCTTAAGTTCTCTGATGCCCTTGGCTGATAGCTTGTTGAATGTCTGTGAAGATGTGATCATGCATCTGCAAGATACACTTAGAACAGACTGTAACCCCGTATTTATAAGAAGGGAACCTGCTTAAATGTAAAATTGGTAAAAGAAGAAACCCTGTACCTGAAATAAGTGTCAGAGGCAGGCGATGTTCAATCCCTCATCAAAGAAGTTTGAGCCTTAAAAGCTTGTGACAGGCCTGTGATCACAATAAAACAAGTCCAGAACTTCCTCAAAATAGGGTTTACTAACACAGGTTGGTCCTGGGGCTTCCTATAATAGTGATCCAGTTTACAGACCTGAGCAAAGGCATCAGCCCTGAAAGGTTCAGAGGCACGTAAGGCTGTGAAATGATCTTGTGTGCACAGAGGGCTTCCTGTACAGCACAGGATCTTCAGGGGAGTTCATTTAGACACCATCATTGACCTGGAAACAATATTACTGAGGCAGGTCAGTGGGGAATAATACTTGTCCTAGATGTTCATAGATTCTGCTTCTGCTTGGAAGAGAAAATGCTTCCTTATAAAAATGGATATGAAAGGGGGATTAGAGATTTGTAAGCTATAGATTCATTCCAGTGGAAAACCCATTCAAACTCTTCACACATTCTTTGCTTAAAATAGTTAAAAGCAATGGGAAATATCAAAATTTATGTCTCTTCTTCCATCCTGAATTGACTAAAGTATTTTATGTCCGTTCAGGATGCATTATTTCCAGCTGTGACACAGAGTCAGGAAGACTCCCCAGAATGACTGTTTCTTTATCTGAGAAGAGATGATGCAAGTATTCAGTCCAGTGTGAATATTGTGGTGGAAGAGGTGAAATGAATGTACAGGATTTACATTGCTCCCATTGGTAAACACTTGTCTGACACACCAATTTGAGATGTTTTTTGGGAGTGTCACGGAGGAGTGATGCACTTCACTCGTAAGAGGGAAGCAGCACTATGTTTATTGCGGTAAGACAGCGACTTAACAGAGTTTAATCGTAAATAAGAATGATTTAACGAGGTTCGATTGGCAAGGTTCACTCAGTTATTTACTGCATGAAGGACAGGGTCAGATGCACGTGCAACGGAGACCTTCCCGTTGAGTCACAAAGTTCAGAAAGGACCCCCTTGCTTTCTAAACTCCTTCAGAGAGGAGTCTAGGTGTGGCTAGATCCAGTCTTAGTCCCAGACTTGGTCAACGGTTCATGCCTAAAGGAGTATGTGCAAAGCGGAACCTCCTATTGAGTCACGAGGTTCAGACTGGACCCCCTTGCTTTCTAAACTCCTCCTGAGAGGAGCCTAGGTGCAGCTGGATCTGATCCTAGTCTCAGACTTGGTCAACGGTTTATGTCTAAGCGATTATGTGCACAATTAATCAGAGATACAACTTAGCAAAGTTTTGCAAAGTTTGCAAAGTTTCAGCATGCTATTAATCACTTACCGAGGATCTGTCGTGGGGAAGGAATCTCTCAACCTCGAGGAGTAACCTTGAGAGGCGTCCCTGCTCAAGGGGAGGTTCTGCAGTGCAGCCCGCTGCCATGCAGGAGAGCTCAAGGGGCTCTGGGCTGCCCCCTCTTTACGGGGGGGGGGGGGATGATTGACTCACAGTCATATTTGCATGCTAGACGGGCCTTAGTTGGTGCATGCTCAATTAGCCCCTGCCTATATGCGCTGTTTTCAGGGAGGTCAGGTTGAGGGGGAGAGAGCACATCGGGAGGGAAAGCAGCACACCATCACAGGGGGAAGAGCTTTAATGGTGAATCAGAACCTAGCTGACAGAAGCAAATGTCCAGGCAAGAAAACATCTCTCTGGCCTTTCACAGAAGTACAGGACAAGAATCCCTTGCAGTTCTCTTGCGTGATGGACTTTCACTCAAGAGAGTAAATGTTTGACACTAAGCCAGTATCTCAAGAGGACTTGCAAACAACTTGTCTAAGTGATTAGAAAATCTAAGGGCACCTAGGGCTATGCTATGTCATGATCTTTTTGGACTCCCTTTGGACCATTAAAAATCCATAAGGAAGGGCTTCCAGCTAGACGTTGAATCTTTTACAACTTGACTTGCATTACAGGCCGTATGGACACCAAAGGTCATGCCACAGGTAGTGGCTGCTGCCACCCAGTTTCCATTATGGTTTTTGTGGTTGCCAGGAGGGTAACCCAAACTCATTACTCCACGAGTCACCACTGATAGTCTATGCAGGTACCCTGAGCAAGCATACATTGCCTTTTCTATGGCATTCAGAGTCTATTTACATTAGGAGGATTCACTCAAGATGGCAGCCAGTGAGGAAGCTATCTGGCAGTTATTTGCCAATGATCTCCCATGTCCTAAAAAAACCCAAAAACAAACAAAAAAAAACCCTTTTCATTTGAAATCAGGAGAGTAAAATCCCTGATATTCAGATAGCAAACTTCAATAATAATCTCAAAACAGCCTTCACAAAGTCTTTGTAAGGTAAATGCTTAGTTTATTCATTTGTGTAAGAGTACAAGTTAAAAAATAAAAGGTGTTGCTCAACAATGAAGTGTGGCAGATTTTGGGGGGAAAGAAATAAAAACCAGGTAGGCATCCTAGTCCTCTCTCTCTCTCAAATAATTCATTACTTTTCTTCACTGCAGAGTGGGGGAAATAACACTGGAAAGGATACACAGGGACTGTGAAGGAATAAATTCTACTGTACATACCTTTATAAGCTAGACAAGTGTTAATTGACTGTATGGAGAAGCTAAGCTGAGAAAAGCAGGCTGGGTCTTGATAGTTCCCTGATGAGCAGTCAGTGAGGCAGGAGGGTGAAGCAAATTCAAGTTGGTAACCATGCATGGGTTTCATCCATCCTATTTAAAAAAATATAATATGAAAAAACACCACCCATCTTGATTATGTGGCTTTGCAGAAGTGGAATTCCAGTGATTCATTAGGCCTGGTTGAAACAAAATGCCAGATGATAGAGAAACTGGACCAAAATATTCTGAAAGCATTTATAAAGAAAAAACTTACAAATTTAAAAGGCCTCTTATTCTGTTTCATATCTTATTATCTTTCAAAGCTGTGTGTTAGATCAGACGTGCACCTGAACCTACTCTCCTCACGTGCTAGAGAATTCAGTGATGTGTTTCCTGGTTGTCTTTCTCCATATACACCCCAAAAATAAAAAAAATAGCCATAACAGCTAAACAAAAATCAGGGGAAAAAATATCCATCTCAACTCTATGTCTAAGGAAAAAAAACCCATATTTTTAAAAGAGTATCTGTGAAATTTTGTGCAAGAGCAGAAGTCATTTTGATTCAAGTTTTGGTGAGAAATCAGTTTAATTAGGAAAATCGTCATGATGTAGCATGTGGGCTTTTTAAGCTGAAGTTCAACACGAACTGCAGAAAAAGAAGGCATGTGATGATTCAATGGAAAAATGAAGGAAGGAACAGCCTTTAAATAAAGTAATTTTTTTTTTAAACACTATCCCTGGAGACAAGTCCTGTTACTTTAGGAAGGGGAAAAAAAAAAGTACTCAGGGAATATGGGAAACTGCTCTACAATTGATTGCTTTGTCTTTTTTTATTTCCTTATTACAATAATAACGAGTGATATTTGGGTTATCAGAAATTCTGGCTGAATGGGACTGCATGTCATTTTTTGGCAAATCCCAATTTGTCACATCCATCGTGTCAATCCACTTTGATTCTCCAGAAGTGACAAGATGAATATACCATCTTTCTAACTTTTCTAGCCCTAGTCTTCCCATAACCTCTCTTCTGCCTTTGACTATTGTCCCTGCTTGCCCTGTTATATTCATTGCAGACAACACTATCCTGAGAGCAGTGATTTGTTTCTTCTACTTGGCTGTAAGCACGCTGTATTCTAACAAGACTGTATAAATAAAAGTAAATAGTTTTTCTGCCTCATTCAGGGAACTATAAGTAAGAATAAGAGGGAATGCCAATCTAACTTAAATAAATTACTTACTTGTAAGGTTAATACATTTTTAATATGCACCTCCCCTTTTGCCTCTTAAATGACAAGAAAAGGCAGTAACACTGAAAATGTAAAATTGCCTCATACATTTAAGATCAGAGAGACTCAGGAAGCTGTAGAAATGATAGATTGCCTTATACGGGATAAGCAGCATCACTTGGTGTTGGGTTTCTACTTTTAATTTAATGTTGGGAATGACATAACCATGCTCTGTACCTCTTAAGGGGAATTGTACAGGTTCCAACCATCTGTTAAATTAAACATTAGTGATTATTATGAACATGTAGAGCAGACCTGGTACAAGGGGGACAATAACTCTGTGCATATAACTAAGCCCTATGAGCCTACTTGATTCACAAAGTTGGACACAGAATTAGAAGAACTGAAGGCGCTTTTTTTTTAGCATAGTCTCACTCGTTGCACAGTTCAATGGTAAGAATGGTTTGCTCTTGTTCTTCTATATTAGATACAGTATATCCTGTGTTTGAAATAATGAAATGCTGGAAAAGGTTCACATAGTTATGTCTTTTAAATAAATGGTTTAATATGCTGATACTTTTCTGGCAGTAATTTCCTCTGCCAGCTGCTTCTGTCTTGGTGGTACTTTGAAAGTCAGGGGGGGCAATAAATCAGACTCTCTGGAAAAGAGAAGTTTTGATTACTGACAAAATCCAAACACAACAAGGCATAGCACTATATGTGGCAAACCTGGAAAAAATAAACAATCATATTACTTCAAGCAGGAAACTTCTCAAGGGTCCTTCTGCTTGCAGGCCTGTTCCCATTAAGCCAACAGATCTGGTTGCCTTATAGTTTCTGCAGTTTCTGCAGAACTATAGTTTCTATGGTTCTTCCAGATAATCTGTCCCTACTTTTCACCTACTTACCTTGTAAGGATGAAGTCCTGTCCCAGCCGAAGTTGATGCTTGTTTTGTCATTGATTTGAGTGACTAAAATTTCGCTGTAGAAAATTTCTGAGGATAAGGACCTGTTCACATTTATACATTGGTTCCTCCATTGATTTTTTTGTATTTTCTTGTATTTTTCTAGCACAGTAAAAATAATATTCTCGTGATTCTCTTACATACTCTGTTCAGAAACTCTTACACCAAAAAACCCCCAAGTACACTCCATTTTTTGTTAGGGTCTATTGCCTTACCCAGGCAAAGTGAAGCTGTGTTACTAAAAGCATCGAGACAGAGAAACTACTTTGAAAATGTCAATGCTGGGGCATAGCCAGTGCTATTCACTAACTCAGCGAGTTGGTTTACAGCGCAAGGTCACATTATCAAATTATAACAGGGACTCTTTTCAGAGGAGATTTTTTTTCTTGTATGTTTAGGAAAATACACTTTATTGGAAGATAGATCCCCTCCAATAACTGGAGAGCTTCTGTTATTATGGCATTGGAGCATTCAGCTGAGAACTAATTCATGTTTTAGCTGTCAAGTGCACGATTATAATTGTTTCAGTGCTGTACTGAATGAATGTTAAAGCCTGATAAGAAGGTGATCGCTCTGTCTTTCTTGTATATAACTCCTCCTCCCCATCTGCAAAAAGCATTATTTCTGGTCGTTTTCAGTATGACCTCTCTTAGGATGGACTTTAGCTGTGCTTCACAGTCCACTGAGCAATGTTGTTTGAAAATTGATTAAAAACTGTAATTATTGTAGCAGGAACATAATCATGATTGATAGAATGAAGCCAAGTAATCAAGGGGAGGAAAAAAAAAAAAAGACTTAGCCTAAATTTATTTCTGCTCTACCAAAATGTAACTGAAATAAAAGGCTGTAACTTATGAAAATTAGGTGGGGTTTTTACTGGTGTTTAAAACACAAAAAAGGATGAAAAATAAAAATACAAATCCCCAGCAGTAAATCCCAAATTTCCAGGAATTATGGGGGTTTCTGTTATCTTGAGTTCATATTAAAAAGGGCTGATTCTAGTTGATGTAAAGTGAAGAATCTAGTTCTACAAATGCTATCTCATAAAGATGAGAGAAAAATTAAAAAATCTTCATTGTTAACTTTGTTTTGTCAAGTCCTGTTATAATAAATTTTGTATGTTAGTAGTTAGTTTTCTTTGTCTCAGAATTGTCTCTTAATCAACTGTCATTAGTTGTTGGATTCACCGCAATAATAAACTACAGTGTTATGACTGACCTTGTGAAGACTGCTAAAAACTACAAATTTGTTGATGCAGTCGCTTGAATTTAGTCTCAGAATAACAGAGGGAATCCTTCACATTTTATTACAGAACCTGGGACTATTCAGTGCAACTACTCAGTGCCATGCTGGTGGGGTGGGTGGGTGGGTGGGTGTGTATTTATTTAATGCATTGTTACCATGTAACATAGCAAGTCCCTTGACATAGAGACACTATATCTTATTGTCAATATGAGGACTTTTCATTAGGTGTGTCAATGGCACATGATTTAATTGGACAACTGGGATTTTCAGAAGCATGTCAGATACCACTGGGGAATGAGAGAGAGACAGAGACAGAGACAGAGACAGAGTGTCACCGAGGCAATTTCTGTATTTTTAAATAGCCAGAAATTGGTATTTGAAGGTGGGAGTGAAAGACACTGAAAAACTACACTATTTGATTCCCCAAAGGTGCAAAATAATAGGAAAACACTGGTTTTGCAGGGATCTTATCAGTGAAATAAAGATAACAATAATAACAGAATAATAGCATTTTATATATGTATATTTTCTATCCTTGTTCATTATAGAATGATTAAATTCTATATGGCCTTCTGTGAACAATTTTTTTCTTTTGAAATCTTAATACTTTTTTTGTCTTGCGTGAAGTTAACATTTAAAGAAAAAATGCATCCAAAATGATTGATCAATTTTCTCATGAAATTAAGAAAGAACTTCAGTAATGAACATTTCTTTCTCTCCTAATTTCGCTTTTCTCAGTGACTGGATTCTTGTAGTTACTTTAGGCTTCACCTTCCACATCACAGCTGAGATTCACTGCATGCTCACCTGATTTTTCTAAGATTTTTTCTGAATTTTCTTTCATCTCCCTCCTCTTGAATAATGTCTGAGATTGTTTGCCAAGCACTTTTTGCCATGGTACAAAAGCCAGTACTAACCATTTACCTGGAAGATTCCACATTTACAAGCTAAGGCAAAGCAAACAATTTATCCTGCCAGTTGAAATGAAAGATTCAGCTGAGGAATGACCGAAGCAAGAAATTTGCTTATTTTAATTTCATGATTCACGTTGCTTATTTTATTAAGCAATTTTTTGAAAATATAAAATGGAAGATTTTAAGATTCTCTAATCTTCAGTTTTACTATTGTTCCTACACTGATGGAGTCCGTCTTTTCAAAGAAGAGTTGGAGGGGTTAATCATTGTTTTTCTTCCACACTCAAAGACAGCTTTTTAAAATAAAGCAATACTATGGCAAATGTATCAGAGGTTTGATTTCCTAACACATCAGGTTTAGGGTGAACGGTGGACTAATGTGCACTTGTGATATATGGTGTTGTGAGAAAGAAAACTAATTCTGCCAGTGTACTAACCCAACAGCAAACAGGCAAACAGACCAAAATTCAAAGCCTGCTGTGTGACCGTACAGCAATCACCTGAGCTAGTATGTAGTTTGTCTCTCAGCTTCTCGGTGCTTTTTTAACTTGCAGCTGACTCACAGTCGCATAACTTTTTCTTCTTTGAGTGCAGATCTGTGCAATGGCAGGAGTGAGCTTTTTTGGAACAGTTAGAGCATCAGGGCTTAATGTTCTTGTGGCAGTATGAAAGATATACATCTAAAATGTAAAAGCTTCCCACCCCAAAATCTAAAACCCGTTAATGATGACAGCACTTTTGATTACAAACTTGCTTGCTTGACTTAGAATAGATGTTTTGGTGCTTGAAGGTCACAGAAATTATTATCTTTCAAGAGCTATCTATCAAGGAAAAAAATCTGATTTGTTTTGAGCTTTTCTTGAAGAAAAAAGAAAAAAATTACTTTGCAGTTAATTGCCGAATCCAAATGCACCTTCAAAGTACTACAGCAATTACTGGGTATCTATCAGCTGAGGCTCAGTCGCTGTCAGTACTTACTGCAAACATGGGCTAATTTAATCTAATTAAGCCAAAATGCAAGAAGCGTAATTTAAGCCTAGTCGTCTCACACTTGATGCGACTAAACATTTGTTCATGGGCCTTTATTATGTGTCAGCTAATCTATGGTAACTTGTGTAATATCACCCACACTGGAATCAAGAATCCACTTTTTGGTGAAGTGCAAAGTTAACACGAGCAGAGGTGATGCAGCCTGACCCTATATTTGAGAGGGTTAACAAAGCAAATTGTAAAGTTCATTTTGTTTAAGTTACTTCTGTAATTGTACTAGAAAATGCATTTCACACTTACAGTGCACAAATGATTGCAATTATTCCATCTGAGAAGCTGGAATGATTTTTCTATTGATAGGCCTTTTAATGGTTCTTAATGCGATTGATCGCAGTACTCACTCCAGAATACACAACATTTTCCAGTCCTTTAAAAACAAAATATTTAGGAGAGTCTCTTTGAATGTAAGCTTCCCTTTTTGGGTAAGCTTAGTCAAATTCAGTGAGAATAAATAGGAAATATGGAAGTTAGATTGGGAAAGGCAAGAGGGCAGCAAGACCCTAACAGAAATACAATGATCATTTGGAACCAGTCAAAGAGTTAGTGGTGTCTAACACAATTCATCATTAGCAGGAGGAACAGGATGCATCAAGGACAGAAAACATCACATGAGAATATATTAAAGAAACATAAGAAAAATGACCCCTCTACAATATCTATTTTTTTTTGCACTGTGCTGTAATAAGGATTAGATGTGTGAGCTTGTCTGAAAGCTAGCTATCTGTTACAGGAAAGAATAGCCCCCACAACCACTGCATCTTATTACAATATCCACATATTATGCTTTCAGATAATCTAACTGGGAAAATCTCATGCCCCCACTGTAATGTCAGGCACATTGCTTTAATTCCAAAGAAATTCTGCTGAAGTAAATGGAGTTACATAAGTGTAAGCAACACCAGAATCCAGCCCCAGGAGTCCTGAGTCTTTATCATTATTTCTTATGCTATTTATTTTTCACTAATAATAATAAAAAAAAGAAATATGAGATTTTACATTTTGAAAATATTCTCACTTTAAAATTTTTCAATAAATATGTTTCTTTAGTAAGTTTATGTTCTATTACTTTAAAGTACCAAAATTACTAATCATTATGCTGTTACATTTCATTAAAGTTAATAGATTTCAAACATTTGAGAAAATGATTTACTCCTACTACCACTTCAGAAGTTTCTAACAGTAGCACCTAAATCACAATTTTGACAGAGTAGATTTTATATTACCTTTTCGATTAACTTGTCTTTGAGCTTTCAGGTTTAACAGTTTGATTATACCTTTCATTGTCATCTTTGTTGCTAAAGTGGTAAACAAAGCTGAAAAAATTGTATTTTCCCAGAACCACTGAACTTCTAAATGAAGACTATCAGATGCTAACTGAAATATAAAGTGAAGGAAAGACAAAAAGAAAGAAAAATGATGTACAAACAAATAAAACAACCTCCCCTCCCCCTCCAAATTGCAGAAAAACAAATAACTTTCCTAAAGCTGGGTAGAGAAAGGCCTTTATTAACTGTCATGCATGCAGTTAAGCTATTGTTTTCTTGTCTCACTAATAGTTTTGCATAAGCAAACATATTTAAATATTCAAGTGAATGTTTTCTTGGACATTACTGAATCACATACTATTGAGATCACCGAGTTGAAGTATATGAGGAATAGCGGTCTAAGAGTAAACAGCAGTTAAGGAAGAATGGCATAAACTAGTTGGTTTTGAAAAGAATTCACTAAAAATACAAGAGTAAGAATGGAGTTTGCCTTTGCTTTTAGTGAGATGAGGCTCATGTGTCGTCTTTCTGTTTGTCTGTCTCATTCCTACCAACTTTTGAACTTATTGGCCAAATTCACCCAAGGGTGGTATAGATATAGCACTCCCATGAGTAGCGTGAAAATAGGCAGCTGGGTACAGGAAAAAGACTCTGTTATTGTTCTCACCCTCATCCCCCCTCTCCCCCAGGAGAGAAATGTTGAAAGCAAATCCATACTGGAGAGTGAGACCCTCAACGTGGGAAAGCAGAAGCTTGCACCTTTTTAGACATCAGGGAATCTGACCATTAGATACAATCCATAGGAAACCAGGCCTCATTAGTTCTGCTGCTCACAGGACTGTTTTTCTAATGGAAAGAGGCTCAGCTGTGCAAGCAATTTTTTTTTCCCCTAAGACTTTCAATCTGGGTGCTTAGCGTTAGGGTATGTAACATATGGTATTTTCGACCTGTAGTGAAGTAGTATTCCACTGTGTTGTGTGGTTGATATTTCTAAAACTCCCATTCTCTGTACCATGTATCTGGGAAATACTGGCATCTTCTCATGCAGAGTGTCTTCCATAGATCTCAGCGTCACACTAGAAGCTCTGATGTAAAGAGATTTAAAACACCACTCACTATTCTATTAATACTAGTGTATTCCTTCATATATTTTCCTGAGGCTATCAGAATATTTTAATATCCCATAACTCCCGCAACATACAGAGGGGTCACAGAGCAATAATTTTCCCATGACAGAAATGCCTTTGAAGCAAAACAAAGCAGTATTTAACACTTCAGAGTGATTCTCAAAAGCAGTTTATGATAGGCAGTGAGAAACACTGCTACAACCAAATGAAACTGCCAGAGGAATGTAGGTCAGGGAAATGCAATTATCTGGCTAAAAATTTAAAAGGATAGTGAGGTTAGGGCCCTATTCTTGTACTAAAGATCCACAAAGCTTTTAGAAACCACAACTTAGAAGACCCTCTGTCCTATTTCTTTTTGGAAAGAGAGAGTCCCTGTGAAGTTTACTGATTGACAGGGTTATGTTCGAAGTGCTGTGTGGCATTTGCTTGCTCAGTGTTACCCACTTCCTTTTGTAATGTGGGATTCCTGGAGATCAAGGGAGGTCATGAGATCAGTGTGAACTACTATAACAAAAATCTTCCAATAAACGAAACTGTGTTTTGAAGCTGACATTAAGCAACAAATTGTCAAAAGCAGTGAACTAGGAACTGGCCACCCAGTGATACAGTATCTTGACATTATATCTTTCATCTTAATGTATCCCAAACTATTTAAAATCATAATAAATGGGGCTCTCCTTATTTTATGCAGCTGCTTGGGAGGCACAAAAGCATAGAGTCAGTAGGAGCATTCACCCTTGCCATTTAATATTATGTTTATTACATCTGGCTTTAGGCAATTCTACTCTGTTATCTGTGAATTTTTATATGGCTTTGCTCACAATAGTATCTGAGTATGTTTCAGTAGTTCATAAACTGGCAGGCTGAAAATCTGACCTGTAGTTCATTTTTATTTTCTTCCCAGGGGAGAAATGTATACTAATGGATGCGAATGGCTTAAATTTATAGTTAAAGTCTATTTTATATTTATAGTTCTAGTAGTTTGTTTTATTATTTAACAGAGATATCCCCTTGTGTGCTTATACCGGACTTCTTTAGCGCAGAAGGATGTAAAAAAGCATCTTATACTTGGAGTGGAAGCCAGTGAGGGCTCTGGACCTGAATTCACATGGAAGTCTGTTAAAGAATTTCAGACCAACTTGTGAAAAAATGGTAGCTCTTGGTTAGGCAAGATTTATCCTTACTCTGGAGTGCTCTGTTGTGCCAGAAGAGCAGAGCTCTGTACTGTGATTTTTATTAAGAGGTTTATGTAATCATTTATGTATGATAGCTATAGAGAACTGAAAGCCTAGAAATATTGGCTGCTTTGGCCTGAAACTTGACTCAGTCCACTGAAGAGATAATGTAGAAAGCCAAGGCCAACTCTGATTTACTTTTGCTAGTCAGTAGTTCTGAGAAGATGGCACATTAGTATTAGTAAACTTTTCCATATGGCATAGAGATTTCATAACAATTTCACTGCTTTTATTAGAGAGTGTGTTTAAATCATGGATCTGGTTTGTGATATGCTCAATTATGTCTACTGCTTGAAGATCAAACCTGAACTATGATGGCCTGTGTATATAGCTAGTTAAAATCTGTTAATTCTTTTTGTAAGCGAAAGTCAATATGACAGGCTGGTCTGTGCTAATATTCATGTTGAATCTCTACTAGTCACTGGCTTTTTTTTTTTTTTTTCTTGCATGTGTTATGGGAAAGAGCATTTAGCCTATGGTCTGACTACTTAGCAAAGCCTATCCAACAAGAAAAGAGGAGGAAGTTCAGCTGACCCCCAGCACTTTGCTTTTGGGAACTTAAGTGATAGTGCATAAATACTATTGTTTTTACTGAGGAGCATCAAAACCAGTTTGAACAGGATGAGTTAGACAAGGCTTTGCCTACCCAGATGGGTGCAGACTGTTGTGTGTTTGATCTGTTTGCCCATGGAGCTGCCTGGATAGAAGCCAGCTCCAGCCTGGAAGCCATAAAGACATGTTAATACATTGCTGTGCTGCAGCTCATCATACTCATCAATGGTAGGGCTACTTTTGTTTCAGTAACCTCTAACTGCTTTTTTTTTTTAATGGCGTTTCTGCATTTTTTCCAACTACTATATAAAATATTCTATTTTAAGACAACCACAGATCACTGGTTCTCAAACAGAGAGAGCATGAGGTGTCTTATATGCTGCCGGACTTGCAAAACGATCAGTAGGTGTTATTCTTTGGAAAGTTTCACGAGCTTCTGGTTCTGCAGGAGAAAGGACTGTTAAGTTCTTTTTAATGTAAGACCCTGGTCTGGTAAGAGTGTACAAAGGGGAGAGAAATCTAGCAATGACCACAGTTGTTCTGGTAAACAACTAGTGATAATAGACTGTTTTTTGCTTAAGGTATTTGAAGGGATCGTAGTAGTGTGCGATACGGCTGCAGGTTCTAACGTGGTGTTCTGGGTTAATAGCAGCCAGCCGTAACTCTGAACAGCCACCTGGCACCCAAAACTTCTGCACTCTGCTACCCTGATCCCTCTTCTTATCCCCCATGCCCAGGGCGGAGATGGCAGGGAGGAAGTGGTTGAGCATTGAAACTTGAGGTTTTATGAGGAGATGCAATTAAGTAAAAAAAAAACAAAAAAAAAACACATAAAAGGCAGGGAGGATGGCAGAAGGAGTGTGATGAAAACAGTGAAGGGAAAAAAGATGTGAACTAAAAGAATAAAATGATATTGTCATAACACCCACAGGCCTCCCTTATGGAAAGGACAAGGAGTAATTGTCAGGAGATAAACTCAGCATGCTGCAAGCTCAGTCTCAAACTATCATTAATAATCTTGAGAAATGAGTCTAGAGGACAGAAATGAAACTGGCAGTATTTGTGAGGCAGAGTCGACATGGGCTGTCATCCCATTGAGCGATGTACCCTGTCAGGGCCTGTTAACGTTGCCCTCCTGTCAGAGTGACATGTAACATTGCATGTTAAGCAAGTGGCAGACGAGACAGTGTGGAGGCAAATTGTTCGGCAGATGGCACAGCCTACTTTACTCACCATTTGAAGTTGGAAAATAGAGCACAGGCCATTTTTTGCATTCACTCTCTCACTCTTTCCAAATGCTAGTCTGGATACTGGTTGGCAGCTTCCTTCCTTTGTTGTGACTACTGGGACAGGAGGAGTCACACAATACGATTAATAACATGGGTATTTCAAGTATAATGTTAACCGTGTGTGATGGACACTTTGAGAGTATTACAAGTCCTAACAGGTATCTCTTTTGAGCTGTAAACCACCTGTGGCTCATTGTGGTTCCTTTCTTTTTAAAACCTCCTAATATGTGACTACACTAGACTTAGAGCATCTGCTTCATTCTCAACCATTGCAGGAGAAAAATGTGAAGTTTTCTTTGGGAGTTGGGAAAAGAAGGGAGGAAACGGCACGACAACTGTTTTCTCCCTCGTTCGAGACAGAGTTCAATTCCGCTCCTTTTGAAGAAGATTGCAATACTCTCACTGAGTTTGGTGGTGCTGGACTGTGCTCTTATAAACCAAATAAGTGATCTTTTAGGAAAAACAAGGAGTCTTCAGCCACCAGTTCAGGACAGTCTGAATGGAGTAACAATTTGAATCTAAACAAGTTCTTCATATTAATCACCTTCTAGACAGTCCCAGTTCAGTTTCCCAGTGACATTGGCTCTTTCTTCATTTGGCTCAAGAAAGGGACAGTGAAAGATAATGCTGTGCAAAGTGAGAGACAAGGAAAAGACATCATTTGTTACTTAGTAAGGACAGTATGTCTGGCACTCTTCACAGACAAGACACTCTCTTAGGAGTTTACAGGCTGACTAGAGGAGACAGTAGTGTTCAAATACCTTTGGGTCATTCAGAGGAAAACCCAGTTGGAAAAGTGGTTTGAGAAGCATTAATAAGGAAAAGTGGTAACAAATTCTGTTTTTGTGTATTTTGTCTTCTGTACAAAGCAGAAGAGAAAAGGAAAACCTCACCTTCACAGGTAAAGAGTATTCAACAGTCACACTGGGTAACCAAAGAGTATCCTGCCATACATGATTTTCTAGTGTGGAACTTATGGGCTTATTTCAGCAGTATCCAAATACCCGTTTGTGTTGCAAGTTCAAAAATAAGAATCTAAAATCTTGAAGGTCTTTAATTAGTGTGCAATAACATAAGTTATACCTGTCCAGAGGTTTGCATATAATGTTCTGTGTTTGATATGTGCCAGATGACTTAGTAAAATACATACCAAAATCATGGTTAAACAAGTGCAGGCATAAAATTCAGTTCTGTAATTAACCCCTCTTTCATATTTTCTTAAAGGACCACATAATACCAATATTTTTCATTGAAGATAGTGCAAGGAAACCCTGAACCTGATATAGTTGGCTACAAAATAAAATAAAATTATCTCTTACCAAACAGACTGTGAAAACTTAGCTGTTGAGATATAAGCACAATGTCTGCCCTTCTTTTATGTCCAGGATACAGAAGGCCCATTTTCCTGAGATACAGTGAATGTTTTATGGTTTAGCCTGAATTTCTAGCTTATTAACAGCAATGTCTCTTGAAAAAATATATATATATATGTGAAGGCAATTAGAATTGTTATCTGAGTTCACATCAGTTTTATAACTTTGCCTGTTTGTTTGGCAGAAGGCTTCTACTTGGACTGCCGGTCTGCTCTGTTGCATACCCTGACTGGCAGTTCCAGTATATTTCAGACGTATGTTTAAATATAAACCTAACTTTTGTCTCAAGTGTATAAAAAAGTAAGGCTATTTTCTTAGCATCAGCTGTTAATTTATAAAGAGTTGGAAAATTCCAATCGCTTTGTTATTTTAGTGTGATTACAAGTTTTGTGTGTGTGTGTGTGTCTGTGTCTGTGTGTGTCTGTGTGTGTCTGTGTGTGTGTTTGTACTAGCACAAAGAAGATGTCATTGCAAAAATCCTTTTATGGTAGGAATGGGCTCAGTTTTGGAAAGACCTTTCAGAAAAAAATTGCTACAAACCTAGGAAACCTCTTAGATATAATTAATGGATCATGAAGCATATAAACAAAATAATGCATTTAATATTTGCAGGAATTTAGTGTACCATTAAAATTGTAGGTTGATTTTCAGCGGTGACATAATGTTTTTAATACACAGTAAATCTACTTAACAATGCTGTGATGCATTTCAGGTATTCTCAGCAGGTCACAAACTCTTCAAGTATTTCATATTTGGAAATTCAATTTGAAACATGGTGATTTCTCTGTTTTTATTCACTGGCAATAATCATAACAGATGTAACTGAATACTGATATCTTTCACAGAGATTTTTAAGATACTAGGCCAAATATTGCTCCCAGCTTAACAAGTGGCTTAACACAGAGACCAATGGTGAAGTCCAGGGACTGGCCTACACTCAAAGATTGGAGCTTGCAGTGTTACCGTAGGTGTTACAATTCTGTGTCAATGTAAAGAAAATTTCCATTTCCTTTCACCTCTGCAGAAATTCACGCAGCAGTTTGACAGCTATATTTTAATGAAAAGTTGCAACACGATTTTCTTCTACCTAAGGCTGCTAATAGAGCTTTATTATCTGTTTATTCTTCCTTACTTGTCTTGACCTTGGTTTATTACAACTCCGTAAGTTCCAGTTCATTATAAAACTCTTTATCTATCTGGCTCTGCAGCATCTCTGTTTAATAATCAACTGCTGTTTTGCTGTTAATATGTTTCTGAATAATATGAAGCGTATGAAAAGAAAAAAAATTGGCAAATGTAATTGTTATGAAATTTATGGGAAACAGTCTCAACAGCCTCAAATTATTACAGTTATTCTTACATGGGAAAATTTTGGAGAAGGATATTCACAAAGGATGATATAAATCTCCCTAGACTCCTTCTACAATTTAATTGGGAAAGATAGGCCTGACTTAGCTCTTCTAGATGACCCTCTGCCTTTTTTGCATAAAGTATAGAGGGAGAGATTAGTCTTATTAGGCTAATGTTGGCCTGTATGAATAACCCTCTCAGAGATTAATAGGGATGAAAGAGAAATAGAGCACTAATAAATATGTAAGCCTCTTTAGAAATGGCCCTAAGTAGGTCTTGTTTTTCTAAACTATTGAGAAAACCTGTATGTCCAGTAAGGCCAAGTTAATAGCAGATGCTCAGTTTCTGAAAATGAGGTCATATAGAATGTAATAGGGATGGTGTTGATCTACAGGGGTTTTGAGCCATTCTACGCACAGTTTTCTATTACTTAAATAGGCAATTAAAGTAATCCTGGGAAGTTAAATTTCAGTTCATCTCTAATTTCCTGAATGTCCTGTCCCTTCCAAAATGCACCACTCCTCCTCTGGCTACTTGGCAGTAGCTATTTGGATATTGTCACACTGAACACTGAGGCTACTGGATCTGTGTAGCAGGTCCTGAAATGGAGAGGTAAAAATATGACTGTTACCAAGGGGCCTATCTGTGAATTTAACACAAGAAAAACCTCATGTAGCCTTCAGTTGATGTGGAGCTGTTACTTGTGCGGAAACCATTGGTGAATGGCAGGAACAGTATGAAAGGGTGCCCAGCTTCTTTGTCGTGAATTTTGGGGATAAAATCCATTGAAAATATGAAAATACACTTATAAAAACAACAAAGTACTGAAATAGACAAGTTATGAAGGGAAATAATGCTAATAACTGTTTGCAGTTAAGGGATAAAGGAAAGCAATCAAGAGGAAAGAAGATTAATTGTTTTTTCTCAAGATTATCTCCAATCAGTGCTGATAGAGTCACAAAGGGTGTTTCAAAGCTGTGGTTTAATTAAAGATAATCCAGAGTTATCACATTTAATTATTTTATAAAGGTCATTATGTCTTCAGTCTTTGCCAGATATATACCCAGTGTGGTGCAGGCTATTATAATAGAACAAAAAGAACATATTACATAAGAGGGCATAACTACAATGAGCTGGAAATACTAATGTAAAAGTGAACAGTTGAGGTTCTTTGTTAGAGAGACCATGTACAAATTAAATTACCTGAAGAGACAAAAGCACAAATAATTAAACTGGATTATTCTGGATTATTTTATGTAATCCAGTGTTTCAGAATGGTTGTTACTGAAGAATCACTCTGATCTTCAGTAATCTCAAGACTAGGCAATTAATCTTCTTATCTGACATATGTGAGTGATGGCTACTCACAAACAGGCCCCATTTTCAGTACTGCCTTCTTCCCCCTCTCCCTTCTTTCTCACCTGGGAGTTGATTTAAAAGTTTTCAGATAAATTAATCAGATTATCTCTCAAACTGATTTTTCTTTTTTTTCAAATGCTGGCTTTCAGCATCTCTTGGAAAGTCCCAAAAGTATTTCAAATGTTTATTAGCCTGTTCTATTCTTGATGTGTCTCAATATTATAACATATTTTCTACTGAATATTAAAAAGCAACATTAATCATCCAACGGTATGGAGAAAAGCTTCAGCTTTTCTAAATAGGTACATTGTTTTCAATGGAGCCATGATAATTTATGACATGAGGATCATGCAGTAAATAGCCTATTAAATCTAAATGAAATGTATAGTCAATTGCACATGGAATATGATTTATAACACTATTTGTTCTAGAAATTTCTTGACATGATATCATTATTATTATTTGGCAAAAGATTTGAAATTCGTTGCTGGAAACTTGGCTTTACTTTAACCATAGCCACTTGATGTCTAAATAGAGTAAATGGTAGTAGCAAATCCATTAGTTTTCTTGCTTAGTCTGTATTGTATATAAAATATTTGTGGTATCCTTGTTTTAATGTTAGAAAATAATGAAGTATAATTTATAAAAAAAAATTGCTTATAAATTTCTTCTTGATTTAAATTTAGCTGAACTGCTAATGCTCCACTCATCTTGATGAACTGGTTCAATATTGGAAGCCTGATTCCTCAGGAAACCAAGACCAGTAGTAAGTAGCTGCAACACTTGTTTTATCTTTGCTTTGCTTGTTTAATTATACATTATATGTATATTATATGTATATTATATGTATATTATAATTATATGAGATTATACAGCAAAGGCATATTCAGAACATTTGCTCAGTTCCTTGTTTAAATTGCATGCTGAGTTTTAGATTTTGCATCAGAATAGCCATCTTAGATGGACCGATAAAAGCGGGTCAGAAATATGTAGCATTCTGAAAATCAGACCCCTGGTATCAGGATCTCAAATACAGGCATGAGAAGCAAATTGCTATTTGCAAAGTAGAGAAACAACAGCCAGATTGTTTCTTCTTCACTTACTGTGCACAGTGTGTGTTGGTACTACATTGCAGTAGCTCAGAAATCTCAAACTGTCAGGAAAAACAAACCATGCCCTACAGACAGAAGGGTGAAGAAAAAGCACAAAGAGGAAACCAGGAATTCATCTGCACTTAACAAAAGCATGCTGTATTTGCCAACAGGGTGGTGGAATCTGCTTCTCATTGATGAATCATGCATTCCCAGGTTGTCCTTTTTATGCTGCTATTCTCTCTTGTTTCAGCTTACAGCACTAAGCCTGATTTAATGGGCAGTGAAACAAAAAGGGAGGCACATCATACACATTGATACTTCTTCGTTCCATTCTAGTCTGTTTATTTAAAGAGTCTCTTTCATACTATGAAACTAAAAGGCATTCTTATTATCCAACAAACCTGAATTATTTCCTATTTGGATGACTTTTCTGCATATTTTTAAGACAATTTGGTTTTACAGAATACTGCCTTTGCTTTTAGTTTTTATGTGTTACCATTTCCTTATTACACGACGTTGATTTTTTATTAAATTTCCAGCAAAAATAACATTATTCTGAGTATAATCAATTTTGAGATCTAAAACATGTAATGTAGAAACATAGTCTTACCTCCTAGCATTATTCCCCCACTTTACAAAGCTAGGCCAATTTTTCGCGGCAATGGGTTTTTCATGGCTCTGTGAACATTGTGCTCTCGATAAACTTGATTTTTTTTTCTCTACTCTCTATGTGTGTGTATATCTTAGATATTTCTAGCTATACCTAAAAGTAGATCTAATAAAAACTGAACTGTGTTGAAGAAATACTGAGTATTTCCTGACTGACCGATATGATAAGTTGCAGAACTCTATTTCACCTGCCTAGTTTTCCTACTCAATGCATAGGAAGAGTTAAATTCCTCAGAATGAGATCCAAAACACTCAGCATGCTCATCAGGAGACTACCAAATGCCTAAAACGTGAAACCTGGAAATACAGACAGCAGGGTATGCCTGAAGCTTTATTCCTCTCTAGAGTCTGGCAATCTTGAATGAGCATTCAAGGCTACTGGGAAGCTCTTCATTTTCTCACTGTTGAGCTACAGCCTGAAGTTAGGTGCTGTGTCCTTGCTTACAAGAAACTATGCAGTGCTCATGCTTTTCATGTAAAAGAAGATGAGAACATGATGCTAGTGGTGACCTTTTGAAAAGTGATTCTGTTTTAGGAAACAGGCCCAACCTGAAGGCTCTGTGGGAGGAGCTCAGTCTTTTCTTTGGGAGGAATACAGCAAAAGCACCCCTTTATTTCTGTCCTTTTTTGAGAGTCTCCTCCATCCCGCTGTGACTAAGAATACTACAAACATTTGTATAAATCCTATTCTGTGTGCATAGTACAGTGCCTGAGGTTTTGTTTGGTGCCTTTAATCTGTCCTTGTGCCATCCCAGATGTGGATTTTGGGACCTGGAGTGCTCTATCCAGAGAGTACCAAGGATGGGATAAGTTACAGCAAACTGCTCATGAGAACAGTGAGATACAGCAGCATCCTAGAGATCTACCTTGGGCTGGAAACTATTTTGCATCATCTCTGAGACCCGGAAATCCTGACCTGGGAGAGAATTGTGTGGGCAACAACAGCACTTGGCACTGCCAAACTGCAGGCACTTAAGCAGCATTGGATCTGAAGGGAAGTTGCCAGAGAACTTTTGTTTCATCTTTTTGAGCAGGAGTCTTTTGGACTCTTAAATTAGGGTTTTGCCTTTCTTTCTTAACAGTAATTTGAAAGTTTTAAGTCAGCAACATGAATGATAAAAGAGCCTGGCAAAGCAAACAAAATACTGTTTCCTATTCTATTTTAAAGAAGTACAGCCTGTCAACAGCTCTAATGCTTTTTGCTGCATGGGAAATTAAGACTTAGAAAGGGTCAGAGGGTATAAAGCTCAGGTGGGGATGGACACCATTATCTTCACCGTGAGAACCACCCCTGCTGAGAACTCTACCTAAAATTTATTTAAAGGCGCATATGTATTCATTCCAGAGGAGTGCTGTAGGCCCAGATGAATGCAATGTTTTCCAAAGGAGTACTGACACAGGTTTTAAATAAGCAAACAATAGAGCCACATGTATAAGCCGAAAATTTAAACATCAGTGGTCGGATTTCTGTCTGCTAAACCATTTCCTCAGTTCTCTTCTGGCCAGTCACCACAGTCCCCAGGCCAATTAGTAAATCTGAACAACACATGCAGTTTCAATATATAATCTCTTTGGTAAGTATAACACTCTCTATATGGTAACACCACCGAAGAGCCTCAGGGGCTGGGCTGGAGGGCCACCTCCGAGGGGCGTCAGGGCCAGCGGAGGGGGCCAGGCCACCGCTGACCAAAGTGGGACCTGGGGTCAGGGGCACTCAGGAGACCAGGGCTGGTTAGGGGATTGGTGTTGGGGAGTGACTGGGACCCAGGGATGGGCCAGGGGGTCATGCAGGAGCCTGGGTCTGAGTTGGATCCAGGAGGTATCCAGGAGATCACTCAGGAGCCTTGAGGTTGGGTGACACAGCTTCAGGGCTTATGGATTTATTGTTTGTGAATAGTTATGGCTGATAAGAGCAAATGCATGTATCAGTGCTGAGGATTTGCATAACACTTCTCAATGAACCATAGCGCAGAGCCAGAAAACTGAAAAGGCGGGCAGCAAAGACCATCGAAGGTATGAAATGTCTTCTGCATGAGATCCAACAAAGTAAATTAGCAGTCTTCAGTTTGGAAAAGAGATGCTTTATGGGTCGGGGGGGAAGGGGTAATAATATAGATTTATGGAATCCTTCACGGCATGCAGAGGTTTGATTGATTTTTCTTTGTCTCTACCGGAAGATGAAATGGGAAATCAAATAAAGCCATCAAGAGTGGGTTTAAAACAAACAAGAGGACTCTTTACCAAGAATATTGTGGATGCTTACAGTTTACTTTGCGCACAAGAAAGGACTGGTTAAGTTGAAAGGAAAAAATCATTGAGAGTTACTATGCGCACAAGAACCACATCTAGATCAGGGAGTCCCTGACTTGAAAATGTGTGCTATGGAGAAGTATAATTTATGTTTGCTCTTATAATCTCTAGATAACCATATATGGCTGCTGTTGAAAACATGATACTGGCCTACAGGGAGCTTTAATCCAACCTACTATTCTATTTTTACTTTCTATTGCTTTTATTTGAAGGTTAAAACACGAGAAACTACAGAGCTATAGAACACAGCAAAACTCCTTAACACTGAGCCCCTATAAATTGATAAAAAATTTAGACCCTGCCCTTCAAAACTCCTGAATATTTGATATGTTGTTGAGAAGCTGCAGTTTGGAATGCTTGAAACAGTCCAAGAGAAAAAAACAACAACCTACTCTGCCTTCCTATAAACTCCCAGATTCAAGAGGCCAGTCTGACTAGAGCATACGATTTAGGATGGTCTGTGCATTTTACAGTTCACAGTAACAAGAATGAATGAGAAATAACTCCAGTAACCCAGAGTAACCTAACATTTGAATCACCATGGTGCTGAAGTAGAAAAAAAGCACTTACTTGGATGAAACTATCTGGGCATAGATGGAAGTACATAAAGAGACTTGTCAGAGCAAAGGTAAACATAAGACCAAATTGCAGGTGTTTACTGAATTTAAGTGTTTCCAGGGTTAGATACTGTGAAAGAAAAAGCTTTCTGATTTTCTTTTTTCAACTTAGACCCCTAATTTCCACTTTTTTAACTGTCAAACTAGGCAGTTTTCATCTTGGTAGCAATCCCTCTATCACACATTAGTCCTCATGACATTAGCTAATTTTGTTTTTAAAGTAAACTTCTCACTCTGTCCATAGTGATCCAGCTTTTTTTTTTTTCTTCATTTACAGTCCAGAAATTTTTTTTGTGGCTATAGGACAATTTCCATTTAGCAACCACTCACTTTTTTCTTAGCTCTGATCTAATGCTTGGGAGACTTTCAGCCCAACATGGAGCTAAGAAGACAACAGAAAAAATATAGGGCTTAGCATGTAAAACAAAGTCACTGTAGTGATAATGGTTCACAGAAAGGTTAATAACCTTGCACGTCAGTCCATTATCTGAAGGCCTCAAATCCCAATTACTCAAATTCCCTATAAGTCTTAAATACCCAGTTTTAACCTTTTCAGGAAAAATGTGATTTGTAAATATAAATGCTGAAGCTTTACCTACCTTATTAAAATGTTGGTCTGTGAAAGCCTTTCTTTGATTAATGGTATTGAATATTAAGGGCATAATTCTGAAAGGTGTTGTGCATATATAACTCCTACTCATTCCCCAACATACACATCCATCTATTTTCAAACAAAACCATATTCTTTTCCAAACAGTGAAAAAATAATGCAGTTATGCAAATTTTTATAAAGGATATGCAGCAAAGAGATGCTATTAAAAGAAGATAGTGTTCAGATATCTTTCATGTTTCCATTACTTGCCAGTTGATCCTGATTTGCATAATGCTTTTTTTAATTAACTTTTTTTTAATTAACTTTTTTTTTTTAATTGTGAATGGTATGGATGGACAAGTAATAAGCTGTTCATTCCCCTTAGAGTGTCTGCTTTTCTGAGAAACTCTTGAAAAGTTTGTCATCCAGATCAGTTACTTTTTTTCTTTTGTGTGTTAAGCCAATAATTTGGGCACTGGGAAGGTACCAGAAGCATCTCCATGTTGCAGGTAGATATCTTTTTAAAGATATATATTTTTTAATCTTTAACAGTTTACATCTTGGGAACCTTAGAAAAAGTTTATCTGCTAATGAGATCCTGCAGAAATTAGCTTTGGTATTTGGGTTGAAAACAGAACATTTTCTCTCCGAAAGAGAGAAATTTTTATTTTTCTCTGCTGAAGTAGTCTCTTTCTGAATGAGGATTAAGTAAAGGTCAAAAAAAAAATCTGGCCTACAGGATGGCAACATGGATAGAATCAAATGAAAGAGAAAGGTTTTACGGTATTTTTTGGTAACAGCTTTTCCTTCTTTCCTTTTTCATTCTCCAAGTATATCTGAGTTTTCAGCTATTGTTAATCGTCATCTCTCAGCAGGGCTGTAATAGAATGCCAGAACAGTCTCTTTCCCATTTCCACCCCGAACTGGATACACAGTTTACAAAGCAAATGTGTTGATTTATTTTCTGTATATGCCTTTAATCTATTGTTCTTTGAACGTTTATTAAACAGTACTGTGTGGTTATCCCCTCACACGCTCCATCTATACTGGTATCATTTAATTTTTTCCTTTAAATTGTTTCTATGTACTTCCAATAATAATTTTTCACTCTGAAAAATGAACCCCCCCACCCCCTGGAATTATTTGTCATAAATAGTTAAAGCATTGAATGAATAAAAGCCCAGATAAAAGTGAAATGTATTTTTAGTATTTACACTGATTTTTTAGATAGTAAATGTGCATTTTAATGAAAGTAAAATGAGCGAAACATTTAAGCTAATGGCTGAATGAGAGAACTCTTTCCAGAGAATCTTTGTCTAAAACTTTAAAATAATTAAATTAAATCACATTAAAGTAATCACATTAAATTAAATTCTACTGGATGACTAATGGGATTACAGATCACATTTAGAAACTAGTACTCTTTGTATCATACGTAAATAAAGATAATATTGGCCTTGTATGAAGTCCTGGAGTGTGAATCATGGGTTTTTACTTGAAGTTTCAGCCCTGCTTTCACCAGAATACCACATATTACTGAATGTCGAAAAGGGTACTGCCAGATGGGGTAGCTGAGGATTTTGCCAGAGTGGAGGTAAGTGTTACTGGCAGTTGACAATCTGATAGCGTTGACTCCTGTGCTACCCTAATTCTACAGCTTCCGAAGGGATGTTTCATGAAAGAGAAATCATTCAGTGAACAGGTATTTGAAGGAGCAAGGTTAGTACAGATTAGCCCCAAATGGGCACTTTATACTTACTTCCACATCTGTAACTCGACTGCAGGCCAAAAAAAGCATTCCATAAAATCCAATTATTGTTAGAGGTGTACAATATAATGAAACAATTCAGACACATAGGAAGTATTAACTCTTCTAGACTCTTACAGTCTAGAAGAAGGAGGACCAATTACTTTCCTGTGCTTGTTGAAAAGCTGTGTGGAGACAGAGGTTCTAGCTGGGAAGAAAAAGTTTTTAAGATGCCATGGTGTTAATTTTTAAAACAAATGTAAGCCAGTCTGCTGCTTGGTGATTACAGTTTTATATCCACAAGCTAATTGTTAGGGCAAATGTCAGTGTTAATGTGTCTAACTGAGCATTCGAAATGTGTAAATGTAATTGGCACTTACAATTATTCATGAGCGCAGAATTGTGCCAATAAAACTGGAGTTCTAAAACACCTAGTTCAGCAAGTCATTTTTAAATAAAATAAAATAAAATAAAAATAAATAAAATAAAATAAAATAAAGTAAAATAAAAGAGAAACTCTGAGCACACATCAGATCTTAACATAGAAGGCACTATGATGTGACAGTGATATTTAAAGGTTCCTAACAGGTATTTTAGTGGAATAATGTTTGGCTATTGATGCTAGGCCCTAAACGGTGCAATGGAAGAGTGTCTAACTTTGCGGCAATTTAAAAGCTACAGTCTTGTCACATTTGAGATGAATAGTTATTTCTTTAAATAGGAGGAAGAACAATCGTCATTTATCCTTCAAATGGCTAAGCTCTTTCAATATTGTTAGCAGTTTTCCATAATATTTTCTGATACAAAGTATAAATCCAGCTGCTAATACATTTTCCTAATATCTTTGCTGGACATTTTCCTATATCCTCTATGGAACCCATGAGCAGGTGTTCTGCTAGATTTGTGAATTACTGAGTAGATATTGGTTGAATAAAAAAAAAAACTTTGAGAATTTATGCTTAATATGATGAATAGTATTAGTTAAAAAAAAACCTCTGAAAATTTAACAAATAAAAATATTCCAATGTGTCAATTTATAAATCAATGGCTTTGTGGTTTGGTTCAAAATAAAAATTTCACTTCAGAATGACATTTGAAGAGTAAATGTCCCTATGTTTTTATTTAGACCAATACTGAAAAAGAAAACCTAGCAAACTTCCAGACCCAAAAGAGCTACTTAGGTAAAATAAAGAGTCAGGCTGAATGCAAAACACTGCTGTTTGTTTATAGCCCTGAGGCTTCCCCAAGGGGCATTAAGGCAGAGGCTCTCCAACTAGGGGCTGTGACCAGTTGAGGGTTCTGCCCCTGAATGTGATCACTGATCCCAGACAATACTTTGGAGCAGAAATGTTTGAGAACTGCTGCAATAAGGGACTAAAAATCAGCAGAAATGATATTCAAGGAAGTCACCTTTCTGACAGAAGCTGGTCAGGAATCTCTGACAAAATGCTTTCTCTCAAAAAATGATAATTTGTCAAGACTAATATTTTTACTGGAATTGTATCTGCAGAAAAGAAAATCTGTGTGGAGTTTCTTGTCAAGGAAAACTCCAGAATAGTCCAGCAGTTAGGCAGGATGTGGGAGACCTAGATTAAAATCCTTGCTTTAGTCTTTGTAGTTCAAAGGAGATTTAATTATTTATGTAAAGTGGGACAGTTCAAACAAAGGAATTACAGTTGCTGAATTAAGACCAAGGACTGGAGCCTGGATTTCATACAAGGCAGTTTATTGACTATTTATGGGGGGAGGGAGGGGTGAGTAGGTTTTAGGGTAGGTCAGGAATTTTTGAAATCTTTTCTTATAAGAAGCAGATTCAAATCTGTTTTTTTTTTTTTATCTGGCTGTGGTCCAGGACTAAGTGGCGCTATGCTGGACTAAACATCTAAATCAGAGCTTTCATTATGGTATTACTAGAAGGAAACATTTTTACTACGTCCAAATAATGGGCTTTAGGTAAAGTAGGGTAGAAAGGAGGACTTTCTCAGGAAAAAGAGTAGGTCAGTCATTTATTTCAGAATTGCTTTGCTTCACAAGTAACCAAACACTGGGGTGGGAAACAGTTAAAAATGTTTTTGTAAACTTACAGTTGGGCAAGGAGTACATCTATTATTGCAGCCAGACAGAACTTGTTTTTGCCAATACTATTGCAACTTCTTTCTGCTTAAATCAATATTTCTCTGGTGAAAATAAATGATCTATTTCCACTATGGAAAGTTTATTTGCACAGAGTAGAAAGTAACATTATTTGTACTTTGAAGGCCCCTGTGGGGAATCTAAAAATATATTTCATATAGTGTATTTATTATACTTTCTTCTACCTGAGAGAAAAGGAGAGAGAGAGAGAGGGAGAGAGAGAGAGAAACCTTAATGTATTGAAATGTATGAAATATACATCAGAATGCTGAGAAGAACATTTAAAATATTAGCATGATTTCAGGTTGCTCTTAGATAATTAAACAATAGAAGTGGGATGAGAAGATAAATGACCCAGGAAAATCATGGGAGAGAAAATTTCAGATTCAGCAGCTGCAGCTTTGTTAGTCCTGTAAGTCCTTCTTCTGCAACCCCAGGGGAACTCCACAACTAATGCAAGTGAAGAAGGGAAAATAATTAAATGTAGACCAAAGGAATCATGTAGAGTAGTCAGTAGCAAATAAATTTAATGTAAGTATGCCTAGTGGTAAAATTTGCAAAGTAATAGAAAAATCAAATGTGGTTTATTTGTAGAAGGAATAACTTGCAAAATGATGATTAAATGTGTTTAGAGAAGATGACACCACAAGCCCTGCTAGGCAAGCCTCAAGGAACTCAAGGACAAGAGTAGTAAAAACAAATGCACATGTTGATAACCCACATTCAGGAGAAAGGAAGGGGGTACGTTCTTCCGTGCCACTAGACTGACAACAGTTGCGTTCAACTCACACTGATTGTCTTTCCTGGCTGATCCTACGAGCTTGTCACAAAAGTGCCAAGTAAACAACTGCAACTTTAGATTTTCACTCCGCATAGAAAGCAGGCAGGTGTTGGACTGGAATTCTTCAGTCAATCCTTTCTGCTATGATAAATGAACTACAAGTGAAGTCAAAGCACTGAAACATATCATTGTCTGTGAGAATTTACTCGTTAAGAGGAAAATTTTGATTCAAAGAAAAGCAGCTTAGCATGAAGGGGTCTGCATAGACAACACAGGAATAAAAACTCCTTCTTTGACTTGATAGTCTTGGCTAAGGTGAAAATTTGAGGCACTGAGAGACAACAGCTTTACTAATATAGGCTCTTTTGCAACATTGTGTGTTGTTGATTTCTTGTCTGCTGGTCCATTTATCACATTGCATCAGCCTGAGGAATACTATTCAGGAACCTGCCTGCTTTAATGTGTGCAATATGTCCTGCTTTATTTGTACTCCAAGAGTTAGTGCTAGCGTAGTCAATAATTGCCACGACCAGAAGTACTTAATGTTCAACTTCCTTTATCATAAGATTTCTAGGGAGACATTTGCCAGAGCCAAATAAATGCTGCTTCATCATGTCACTTTTTTCTTTTCTTTCTTTTTTTTTTTTTTTGTGGAAAAGGTCACTAACTATATAGGTTGTGGCTTATCTCACACTTGAACAGGTACAAACAATACCATTATATAATTCTTGAGTGCCAGCACACATTGTCTCAAGGGTCCTGTTATTTTTCCCTAGTTATACTTGGTCTTGCATGGGGTGGCAGGTGCTTGTTTATATCTGTTTTCTGGCATGCTCCTAATTTTTTTTGTTCCTTCTATGCTGGGTGCAAGAATAGCTACTCCATGAAGACTCTTGAAAGCCTATAGAGACACAGTATGTTCTGGTCGCCAGTACCTTGAGCTTGCTCTCCTCCTCTCTCTCTCTCTCTCTCTCTCTGTGCTAGCAGTTTTCTTGTCCCCTAACTGAAATTATGTACTCCATGTTATAACCTATAGAGTTAAGCTGCATGAGAGAGAAGTTATTTCTGTTGTTCACATTTGTGATGGTGTGCTCCTTCCTGCCTCCAATGTGCTCTCTCCCCCTCAACCTGACCTCCCTGAAAACAGCACACATAGGCAGGGGCTAATTGAGCATGCACCAACTAAGGCCCGTCTAGCATGCAAATATGACTGTGAGTCAATCATCTCCCCCCCCCCATAAAGAGGGGGCAGCCCAGAGCCCCTTGAGCTCTCCTGCATGGCAGCGGGCTGCACTGCAGAACCTCCCCTTGAGCAGGGACGCCTCTCAAGGTTACTCCTCGAGGTTGAGAGATTCCTTCCCCACGACAGATCCTCGGTAAGTGATTAATAGCATGCTGAAACTTTGCAAACTTTGCAAAACTTTGCTAAGTTGTATCTCTGATTAATTGTGCACATAATCGCTTAGACATAAACCGTTGACCAAGTCTGAGACTAGGATCAGATCCAGCTGCACCTAGGCTCCTCTCAGGAGGAGTTCAGAAAGCAAGGGGGTCCAGTCTGAACCTTGTGACTCAACGGGAAGGTCTCCGTTGCGCGTGCATCTGACCCTGTCCTTCATGCAGTAAATAACTGAGTGAACCTTGCCAATCGAACCTCATTAAATCATTCTTATTTACGATTGAACTTTGTTAAGTCGCTGTCTTACCACAATAAACAGTACTGCTTCCCTATAACGAGTGAAGTGCATCACTCTTCCGCGACAACATTACAAAAAGAGATGGGGTGACTGAGATGAAGAGGGTTTGTATTTAAAGCTCACCCAGCACAGATTTAACAACGAGCTTCACAAGTCAGTTTTCTATATGCTGAAGATTAGCTGGTTGAAAGTGACTGAAAATTAGACTGTCTAACACTTAATAAAGATAATTCTCCATGGAGAACAGACAAATACCCCTGAAGGATAAGAAAACTACCAACTTTCTTTTTATTCTCTTACAATCCCTTAATGTATAAAAAGAAATGTAATGACATATTGAATTCAAATTACTTGGAGAAATTGGAAAACACCAGTGTCCATGTTAATGATAAGGGAGCTTCCAGAGACTACCAGATCCGTGACGCTGTTTTCTCTCCAGGTGGAGAAGGACTTTTGTGTGGAATTTTCTCTACAGAGCAGAAAATTCCTGTGAGAAACAGCTGGAATTTCAATATTTCAGGACTGAAAATTTTCTTTTGTGTGGCAGATTCAATAAAACTATGGCTCAAGAACTACCAAATAACAGTTGGAGAAGTCAGAAAACAACTGAACAGGAAGTGAGTGGGAAAGGAAAAAAGGGGCAGAGAGTAGTTACAAAAATATAGAAGCCAGATGTTTCTGGAATAGTGATGGAAATTACCACAGAGATACTGAAGAATAAAAGAATTGTATATATATCCATTGTTAAAGAATGATTTAAAAATAATATAGTCAGTTTTGCCTTGAAAGATAAAGGTAAACAAGATCTACCACAGCACACTAAATAGTTTTCAGGAGTTAAAATATAAAATACTGTATCCTGTAATGGTGTATGTGAATTTGAGGTCTATGACTTTATTTCCAACATTGGGATATCTAGTCACAAATATTTAGTCTCAATGCCACTGAAATATATTCATGTATACATGCACACAAGCATACATACATGTATATTCTTCCTCTAACAGCCTGTGTGCCCTACAGAGTGAATTCCATTGAATAACACTTTCTCTCTTTCTCTGTCTCTCTATTTCAAAAGCAGTCCCTGCAGCGCACATGCCATTAAAAATACTGGAAGCTTGATAATATGGGTTTGTATAGTTTTAGAAACTCTTGTGAAAACTAAAGTTCTGCTGCATCCATGCCTTCATCATTTACTTCCTATTGTTTTGAAACCAAAACAGATGCAGGAGGTGCTGTATATGCTCATATGCACCAAGATATGTATTTCTGTCAATCAAAGCAATGATGTGGACCAGAAAGAGAGGTGATAAGCACTTTAGCAGATCCCTACTGACAAAACAAGCCCGCCCATGTTTGTCTTTTCATCTACTAAACTTGACACTGAGTAAGCCTTTCAGAGCACTCAGATTTTTCTCATTACTAATGTGAAATGACATATTGTAACAGATTACGTTGATTTGTGACAATTTGCTGTTTAGCAATAGCTTTTCCTAAGCGCCTTTAGGTCTTAGTGAGTAAGCAATATCTGGATCTTTAGGGATTCCCTCTCATCCAGAAGAAAAGTTGATCTGAAGACATCAACACCCAAACCATTTTTCCATGAATGAAATGGGGAATTTTCATATTGTTTAATGTTGGGGTTTAGGCAAAGAAACTACTCTGCACAGACTTTGTTCAGGGAGTGGGAAGAGGTAAGCAGCTGCTGCAAGCTTATCTATCAAGGTCATGGAATAATGGTCTTCTTGCTTCTACTTACCATACAGGGATCTTGCTTTCCAAACTTTGGTGTATGATAGGTGCCTCAAGTGAGATACTTCCCATGGAAAACAAATAAGTGAAAGAAATTTCTTTGTGAGTAAATCAAAGCCTCTTTAGCAACTGTCATGCTGCCTCTGTGAAGCAGTCCATTTTTCAGCTCCTCTTCTTATACATGTTATTTGTACTTGACTTTTTTCTCCTCACTTTTTGTGTTGCTTTCTCTTGCTTTTGTGCTTCTGATATTCAGACACAGACTTCTATCAAGCCTGGTCTTGTCTGCAAGCTAAGCAAGTTCAGGCTTGGCTAGTACTTGGGTGGGAGATTGAGCCACAGTACAGTGTGTTATGCAGTGATGCATGTGTCACTTGTCCCATGTCCTGGAAAAGTGTCCTCTAAGCAATGAATCCCTCAGGCTCTGAATCTGAGATCAGTGCTCAGTGTAATCACTCCATATAGCATGGCTGATGTTATGGTTTTCCAGGCATGCTTCCTGGCAGCAGAGCTGGTTTAACACACCAGTTCTGTGCCCTGACTGCTCGTTCTCATTCTTGGGCTGCCCCCTCACTTATGCAAATACAGCTTATTTAAACAGAATTTAAAGGTCATGCTCTGGGCAGAGGCTTCTATTATTTCAGCTATTGTAAGCAACACTACATGTTTAAGTGTTTATGCTGTTTAGGCAATATGAAGGACAGCTAATATGCCATCAGGTTCAGAGAGACCTACAGTTGTGCATAGGTTGCCTGAGAGGCTTGCTGACCCAGCTACCAGTTCTCCCAACATAACAGTATTTTGGCAAGTATTATACTGGGAACCCATTATGGGGTGTCTCCAAGAACCTACACACAAGGTTTTGTCTGGTACATGACAGTTTCTTAATACATAAGGACAGAAGTCTCTCTACGCTGACAGAATAAAAAAACAATTAGTCAGATAAAGAGATGTGTCTATTCTACAGGGTAAAAGTTAGGAAGGATAAAACTCATTTATTAACACTCCCTTGCTTTAGTTGCCACTCTGGCAGGGATTGGCTCCTCTTACTGAATGATATAGTCATAAAAGGGTGCTTTAAAAGGCTGTCGGAAACATATCTTTGCTATGCCAGTTGATGGGCCTGGCTGATGCCACATATTCTCCTAAGGCAATTTCAGTCATTTTGGAGACCAGATCATGCTGAGATATGTGTAGGTATACTGCACTGAAATGCATGGAGCAACTTATGTTCCCTTGATTTCTTTTTAAATTTAAGTGTGTGTGTGTGTGTGTGTGTTTCCTTGGTTAAAATTGGTTGAAACTCTGGTAATCGCTCATTTCACATATCATGGATAACTACAGTTTCATCATTTTCCAAGCAATGTTTTTCAGCACTTTGTGAGATAGAAAGGGTCCTCTGTCTTCCACCTTTTTGTTTATTCCTTGATTCACCAAGCTTTTTGGAGGTGTGAACAAGTTACCCTTACTTCTGCCTCCCACTGCATTGCTTGTAAGTGCATGTTTCTTATATGTTTAGCAAACTATTAGATATGGTTTTAGTCTTCATAATCCATGCTGCGTTCTCAGGAAAGCAGAGTTAATACAGTCATTTGCTATTTGCTTTATCTACTTAGGAAGGTGATTAATGAGTGTGACATTTACCCTGATTGTTTTGCTCTTTAAAGATCTTCTTAATAATGAACTTCATTTTTGGAGACTCCAGCTGGAACTGGCAGTATTAGGGAACAAATTAAACAGATTCCCATTTTCCTGAGAGGAGTCACAACCACAGATTCCTATCACCACTGATATCATCAGTAACCAAAGGAGTTACAAACATGCTTTGAAGCACACTAGTTCCTGGAGTACTGAGAGTTATATGACTTTATTTTTCAGTTCACTGAAGATGCTAATGTTCTGCCTCAAATTAAAGTCAAATTGTTCAAAACATTCCAGGAAACCATTGCTGGAGCAGCTTCAAAGCTTGAAATGTGGCTGAAGTTAGTCAGCCAGGATGCGTATCTCTGAAGAAAACAGACTCATCCACCCCACAAAGATAGCTGGTGTATCACTTAAACAACACGTCCTAGCTAGAAAGAGTTTTCTCCAGAGGAACTTGGAAGTAAATACCATGATGTTGTTCTCAAGCCACTTTGTTATACAAAATCACTAAAAACTACAAGAATTTTTTTTTCTAAAACTGGAAGCTGGAATATGACAGAATTAGCATCATTAATGCTCTCAGTTAATACTGCAAAGTACAAGTGCAGTTTTAGCAAGCCAAATAGTATATTTCAAAAAATACTGTGTCTCGAAGAATCCAGTCTTCAGAAGTTTCACTTTTGAAAAAGTATGTCCCGATTTCCACGTAGTAGGAGCATTACAGAAGTTAAGAGAGAATTGGGTGCTCCTTCTGCCCATCTTTGCTTGATAGTCATCTCCACTACATACATGCGTGGAAGTGAGGTTAAGTCTGGGGCAACCTCTAAATCCCTGGCTCAGTAATACAGTAAATCTAGCACTGGGACAACAAATACAGGGTCAAACATGCACAATTCAAAATGCTGACACAGTATAAACTCTTTCTGCCAGGTCTATTTTGTTTTTTTAATTTTGACAAATCAGCTTTTACATCAGAGTAGTATTATCTGTATATTCCACTCCATTCTGGATGAAGTATTTGCTCTCCCAAGGCTAGAATATCCTCTGGTTAGTTCTATGAAAACGTAGCCTAGCATGACGACTAAATTTGTACTTTGAGGTGCACAGAACTATTATGTGAAAATATAGATCCATCTAGGACACATTAAGGGTTTAAAGCTCTTCACACCTTATGCTAGTAAAATTTCTTTCTGTGCTCAAAGCTTAAGTGAGTCTTAATAAAAAAGACCAAGAGAGTCAGGCTATGTTAATAGCAATAATTAGGTATTAGCTCATTCCATATGTCCCTATAGTTGGCTATTAGTGGCATGTTTTCTTTCCTAACCCTTCAGCTTGGCTACAGGCTGATATATGCAAAATATTGTCACAATGTTTTCATCATGATAGTTCACAGAAGTGCTTTTAAGTTAAAATTGGTATATAGAAGTAAATGGTGAGAATGGAAGGAGTTGTTCCATCTCTCTTGATATTCGTGTTAAATCAGGCAAAACTCCATTGAAATCAGTTTATTCACCCAGATGTAATGAGAGGTGTCAGACTGTAGTAGAATATACGCTCATGTTGCTGAGCCATGACTGTAGGTGCTGGGGTACTTAGCCTGATGCCAGAGATTCATTCTGTATTAGTGGAGCATTACAAAAGAGATTGCTTGAAGCCTGCCTAAATTCCCTAAATATTCCAGTGAATAAATTCCTTCAAATATCCATAGCAGTTTTAGAATCTCAAACTTTTGTTCAGTCTGTTTCCATGTTTCAAAATTAATAAACTGAGGTTCCCAAATGTGTTATATATATATGCAAGCCGCTTCCAAGCAATGTGTTACCTAGCTCACAAAATCAAAGCAAAAATGGGCTTACCTAATGCAGACAGACATGCACAAAATAGTACTAGCAGGAAGGAAAGAAACTGAATTTTTTGAATTTATTTCATTTTTGATAATTTAAACCATTTTCTCAACAGTACTTGTGTATTACTAAAGGCATAGAAGCTCTTTCAAACTATGTAGCTGGTACAGAGCAGGGAGCTACTAGCAGTTTGTTGCCGATGATGATATTTGGCAAAAAAGCTTGCAATCACCTTGATTATACTTTACTGACTGCAACTAAAATAATAAGACATTTTATGCATAGAAGACCTATTTTCAAAGTGGTTTAGATATTAAAAAATTGATGTACATTTTATGCTGTTTATTAGCCATGACCTGATTATTTACAGGCTCTTTTCGTCTGAAAAACAAGCAAAAGGTTTGCTGTTTAAACCAGCTATATGATAAAGGATTGGCCTTTGGCAAAAAATTGTTATCAATGATGTTAACATTTCTAGTTCTGGATTCAAACATTCCTGAGTTTTTGAAGAACCAAAATCTGAATGAGGTTCTGGTTCTGAATGTTTTGGAAAAAAATCTGGATTGAACTAATGCTCTTGATTGGATTTTTTTACATGTTCTAAAAATGAATTTTATGAATGATGTTTGCCGTTCTTATGAACTTTATGAATTTATTTTATGAATGATGCTTAATATATGGTGTTTGCCATTTGGAAAAAAAAATCTAATGAGAAGTTATATGTATATTTTCTAAATAGACTGTTTAATTTTTAAGGCAAATGAAGTTCATAACTACGAATGCTCTGATGACCACTTTCTCCAAAATATTTCCTATAACCTCCTTATTTTGGATTTTCTTCTTATGTGTTTCTTTTTCCCCTTGTTCTCCATACTCACTTTTTTATCTTCATCATCTGCCCATGTGAATAAGTTCTTCATGAAACATCTACTGCAAAAGGATCCTACCTTCATTTACCTCTCTCCTGCGGTCATTCGGGCAGTGTCTGATCTTCCTCCACCTAAGGAAGTTGTATTTTTTATTAGGGGTGAGGAACAGTGGAAAACCTAGTTTATAAGGATTTTCAGTGTTAATATTTCAGCCATTTTCATTACTTAAACCAAAAAGAATATCAACTGTGATTGTTAAAATATGCTTAAGCATCTGTCAGGAGCAGATGATATCATTTTTTTCCCGTTTTGCTTCTATTATCTTTTCCTACTAACGGGCAGTAAAACTGACAGACTGAGTTTTTGTTGTAAACCAACAAATGACTATATATGAATGTAGATCTTATTTTTCAAGCATTTAGTATACATGAATGAGCATTTGTAATTATCTTAAATGTGATTCCGCCAAGATCTTTCTTTATTCTATTTACCTTATATGTCATCATAGAAATAAGAAGCAAGATGACACAAAGAGAAACATAGAAATAGGGAGAGTATAACTTTGGAGTATCTGTGGAATCACCATCACAGTGATAAATATCAGCATCATGTGTTTCAACTTGCAAGACTAATAGTTTTTAATGTGGTTAAAAACATAGATTAGTAACTAAAACATTTAAAAAAACATTCAGTGAAGGCTCTAGACATGTGTGAAAGAAACAGCCAGTGCAAATAGATATAACAGAGGCTGCATTTTAATACTGTGGCTTCTTCTGTTTCAATTCAGGGTTTTTCTCAGCAGAGGATCTTTTTTCCTTATTCTATCTGCTCTTTAGCTCTTAAGTTGGTTTTAAGGCAGAGGGTTATAAAAGAGTCTCAAATTGTCCTATGGCTGAAAAGTGACCAAATCCATTTGGAGTAGAAGGAAGCTGCACACATACTAAGTTTTCAGATGCAAGAGCCAAATTTGTCAAGGAATGTTTATTATTCAGTAAAAGAAGATGACTTCTTCTGTGGCTACACCTACTTACTCTTAAGAAGAGGTGCTGCTTTCAAGTTTCCTCTGGAATATCATGGGGATGTGTTAGGGACAGTTCTATTTTAGATTACTTAATTTGCCAGCTGTAAAATCATTTTAGCAGTGCAAAGCCCCAATTTTTTTTCCGTGATTAGGGACAATGGAGTTTGTTTAATAAATACTATAATGGAGACACTATCTAAATCTATTGAACTGCTTAAACTTGAAAAGATGAGAAAACAGGATGATATTTTCCCATAATATAATTGTTTTGCTAGAGCTAATTATTTTATCCATAGATCATTATGGAGAAACTGTTTCTTAATTGAGATTTTGGTCACTAGCTTTGTCTGAAAATCAGTGTTCTTGGTTGCTCAAATCTATGTCAGTGCTGTCATTACCCTATATCCTGGATAAAGTGCTGAGAAAAGAAAGACCTGCAAAAGCCTTTGAGTTTTCCTAATCATAAAAATCAGATTCTCTAGGCACCCCCTCCCCCAACCAACACTTTCAGGTAGATTTTAAGTGGATGAAACTATAGTCTTTCTTCAAAAGAAAAGCAATCCAAGGCCATGATGTCTGTGACCATCAACAACTTTTGGTCCTGCCTAAGCTGATGTTTTCAGGAGTATTTAGGACTAACTGAAGGTGCTTTCTTATTTGCAAACAGCTGTTGAATTGTTTGAAAGTCCCTTCAATGAAGCAATCTTTTGTAGAAGTTACTCTTCCTATAAAAAAAGTTCCTAGGTATCAAATGATAAGATTCAGAGTAGTTCTGTGCCTACTAAGGATGCAGAATACTTCTACTTATCATTTATGATACCAAATGGAAATATATGAAGATGCCTAGATTTCCTGGGAAAAATAGATCTAATTAGACCCAAGAAAAACCTTTCTCAGCATTCTTACATGTCTGAATGACAAAAACATTCCTTCTGGAGTCTTAGAAAGGAGTATTTTTCAAGTGGAAATAATACTGCTTTGATCTAATGACTTTTTTTCCCTCTCTTAAGGTTTCATCCAGTATGGGTATGACCAACCACTCCTTAGTCATTTTCTTGATTACAAAATAATTAGTAGCTTTCTAAAATCACTTGTTTTAGACATGGTGCATCGATGAAAAGTCAAACAGAACCTTTTGGGCATGTAGTGGGTTGACACTGGAAGAGTTCTTCAGGAAGAAGACTTTTTGGTGGGAGGTTGTAAGTTTTCAAAAAAAAAAAAAAAAGGAAGAGTTTGGCAAACAGTGGAGCTAATGCAGTGAAGCCTGTTGTGTTGAATTTGGCTGGAAATTACAGGACAATTATTGCCTGGGGATGGTCAGATAAACAGCTGAGTAGACAGACCCAGCATGATTTCAGAAGTCTCGCTTTAAACAGAACTGATCTTAAAAAAACATCAAAACACACAGGGCTGTTACTCCTATCAGCATCTGCAGTTTTCAGGAATACTTAGCATTTTTCAAATTATCTATGACACTGGATTCCCAGAAATGTCTATTTTATTTTCATTGCACTTCTAGTGCTTTTAAAAACATCACGGTAGCCAATAGGGGTTTTTTTTTTTTTTTAGGTCCTGGATTTCTTTGGTATGTCAGGTGCATGTGGAGGTGTATATTCTGCAGTTCCTAGGAGCGGGCAGGAGGAGAGTTTCTCTGAGGGAAGTGGATTCTTGTAAACTGCAGTAATGTGTCTGCTTGAAAGAATGGATTTGGCAGACAACATGGAAGGACATTTCACAATGTGCATGCAAAATGGGTAGATCTAACTGTATAGGCACTTCAAAAGTGTTCTTTTAAAAGAACAGTGCTTTTCTATTTGTTTATTAGAAAAGTGAACATTTATAGCTGAAGATTTAAGGTGGGGTTGGGTTTCTACTTTTTGTAATTACCATTTGAATACAGAAGGGCTATTAGTTTCCCTGAGTTCTGCCATGTAAGCACTGGCTGTGCTCTGACAAGTATAACCCCTTAAGAGTTTGATACTGAAATCAGGGGATTTAGTCTCTTGAATTAGCAATTTATATTCCGTGTGGCTGCTACACTGGTTGCTGCATTTAAATTATTTATGCAAAGAAAGAGCACTGTTCTGTTCTTTATTACAAATTACACCAACTGCATGCTCAACAAGGGTAAAGTTTTCCCTCTGAAATTCTGCTTCGTTTTCAATACCATATTTTTATCTTGTCACTGACTGCTTACTGTGATGAAGATGAATTGAGATCACACAGCACTGCACCTTTCATGGACTCTTGAAACAGTACCAGTTTTGTGCAGAGATAGGAGACTCTACCAGCAGTGGACAATTCCCCTTCAGTTAGTTGTTAGCACTTCTTGTAGACCATAGTACCAAATTCTTCAGGGAATGAAACCAAGTTTAGAGCATTATGTGTGCCTGGCAATGCAAATCTGCTTTTAAGCTGAAGAGTAAAGGAATCCTTGTAGTTTCCTCTGAAAAAGAAGAAAAACCCATCACCACTGACAATTCTTTAAAAACAAGCTGAATGGAAGTAATGCTTATCTAAGTAAGCAAATAACAAACAGACTCAGTTTCCAGAATGGTTACTCAGTATGGCATGCCAGATTTTTCAAGCAGAGAGAATTCAGTGTCATCTGTAAATCAGTCACTCATACAATTTTACACATATCCATTTAAATTCTATTTATTTCTAAAAGCATTAAGCACAATTCTTCCTCAATAAATGGCATCAGCTGTGTTTACACATAGGAACAGAGTTTCTCCCACAAAAGTACAGTTTCCTTATACACTTTCCCACACCACGTGTTTTAGGCTGATCATTTAGTAATATATATGTATATGATTTGCTTTATTTTTAGACAAATTTTTAGATCAAATTTGAATAAAATGTTGACATTCATGATTGATTTGATTTTTCATGTTTGATTTGACATAAAATTAGCTTTTAAATCTAGCTAATTCAAAATTAGCTCTAAAATTTGCACAGGAGTCTCTTCCTACATGGAGTGTATTCTGGGATAGGAGCATCATAAGAATAAGAATATATGTTCCTGGCCAGCCCTTTGCTGCCAAACCTCTCTGCTTTTGTCTAGTGCTCTTCAGCTGTGTTGGTGGCAAGACTGATCAGAGAATCCACAAAAATCTAATGGAATAGTAATAATAGGGGGCTTCAACTGCCCACTTGTACAATTCACAAATGTACTGTGTTTAGGAAAACATTTTCTTGCCACTTCAGGTGACTGCTTCTTAGAATTGGTGGTTCCAGAGAATGGCAAGAGAGGCTATTCTTGCTTTGTCTGAAGTAACTCACCAGAAAGCTCATTCATTCAAGTCATAACAACAACTGAACCCCTTAATGAAGTTTAACATTTAAAGGGCAGGTAGTGACACAAACAAAAAGTATGTTATAAAAAGAGACTTCAGTTAAAGGAGTAGGTTAGTAAAAGCATACAACCTCCAATTTTATAGGTAAATCAAGTGAAGTCTTTAAAAGTTGTTTGGGTGTTGTAAAGAAAAATGATAACAGTGTCTGGAGACACATCGGTAGCATGAATCAAGCCCCTTGTGACTGTAATCTTGTCAAGGCAGTGCTTTGCCCAAGATGAGACTTGGGACTTACTGGCTTAGATGTAGCATGTCACCAGTGTAATTGTACTGCTTCTAGAAATGGGCCAGTATGTCTGCTGTGTTGTCATACCAGCCTGGTCAGGCTCAAGGTGAACTCAAGATTTTTGGCATAAGCACAGTTTTAGCAGTTTAGACAGGCCATGAGAAGCTATGCATAGCATTGAACGGAAAGGATGTGGGAGACAAATTAGAACGTGAGTTTTTTTACCTCTGAAAGTAGGAAAATAAGATGGGATGTGACAAAGCATATAGATGCTTGACTTCCATTTGAAGCCAACAGCTAAGTATCAATGATCAGGCTGAGATTTAATGAGGGGAACAGATCCTGACATCATGTGATAACATTTCTTACATATTCTTTTGCACTCTTCTGCAAAAGCAATCATAAGAGGTATGATATGGGGTTAGTAGGACCATATATCTAGTAAAGCAATTCCTATATTCATCAATATTCTCTCTAACTGTGAAAACCTCTGGGTGGCATAAAGATGGTATTACTGGATGTAGACCAGTTACTGATGGCTTTTGGTGTAGAGGATTTGCCAGGGCAGAAGGGAAAGGAGGCCAAAATGTTCTGTGCTCTGAAGCTCTTGAGCCAACAGAAAGTCCCAAAGGGACTATTCTGGCCAGTGCAAGAAAGAATAGGCCAAATTAGATGCAACTTAGGAGGAAAACAGCTTCCAGAAATAGTCAAGAGGTAAGACAAAATTCTGTTTTTGTTTTTTTTTTTGTCCTCTTTAATGGAATTTTGGAGAGCCAGCCAAGAAAAACAAAAAAGTTGCCAAGATGTGACAGAGCCAAAGAGGAAGCTGAAGCTTAGGCAAATCTCTTGTGAGGCTTTTTATGTTACTGACCTTAGAGGGAAGCCTGGCCAGTGGAAGCCAGTAGGAGAGCTGTCATTGATTTCCTCAGGGCCAGGCTTGCATAACTTGTCCTCTTCAAAACAAGTTTTATAAATATGCATGCCAAACTGTGTCCTTGGGCATAGGGACAAAAACTACTTTTAACATGACTCGAATTCACGTCTTTACAGGTGAAAGGTTAGACCACTAATAGCTGGTGCCAAAGAGTACCTTTCACTCCCCCCAAGAACACAAGATATAACTATATAATTGGTGCCTGCATTCATTTGTTTTAAGAGTGTTGATATGCATACAATAGTACAATTTCAAGCCACGAATGAGCCATCGTCTCTGCAAAATGGGGTGCAGAGAATTCATTCCCACTGTATGTGGTATAGTCTTGTAGTTTGTGCACGAGGGGAAGTTAATGTTTGTTTGTGTGTATACTGCTCCACAACTGAAAGAGATACTTCATTATGTTTTCACATCCAGTCTCTTTTCAGAAAGAAGAAACAAACCTCAATGATGGTTCTTTTTTTAAGGCCAGATTTCCAACCCCTTGTTCACCCATTCAGTCAACTACTGATATGAGCGATATCAATGAACACAACAGGATTTCATTGTGCAATTTATGCTTGTTATCCTTTGTTTTAAAGATTTGAGGTCTAGTGCTGGAGTGAAGCTGTTCTAGTGTCCACTATGACAGTGTTGCCAATTCTGCTCCTGTACGCTGAATAATTGTCATCTGAATAATGAGGACAGCCACACCTATATTTAATTGTAACTAAAAGCAGAAGAATAATTTTAATACCAATGTGATTTATGAAATTTGTGGTATTTTTTTAAATTTTGGATTATGGATTTCTTCAGTTATGAAAAGATAAAGGATAGTATAGTGTTAATCCATATGAGAGATTAATATGTAATATTGTTTTGTTTTAGTAATATTATTGCTTCAAAGCAAATCTCTTAGTTTATTCTAATAGTCATTCACCTCATTTGACCTCTAGTTGTCTCAGTGTGTTTTTATTTATTTAATGTTATATTGCAGTCCAGTATGTGGAAAATATTTCCATTACATTTTTAAATTATTTATTATAATCTTTGCATGTAGGTCAGATTAACAAAGAGGAAACACCAAATATCATGTTAAGAGAACAAGCACAGTGAAAAGGTATTCACCATCCAGCATAATTGTGGCTTCATACAATTGTTGTGGTAGTAAGAATATGTAACTACATAACAGAACAGCCTTTATTGTTTAATGTCTCAGAAATGTATATGGTTGGAACTGCTTATCCAAATTAGAATCTGCTTTATGCTTTATTGAATTTTATGCTTCTAGTAACACTTATTTAAAACAGGAAATCCTTTTTAGTTATTAATCAGCAATAAAAAAAATTGGTAGGATTTATTTAAATATAACCGTATAAATTTTTTTTTCGGGTATCAAATCTTTTCAATGCAACCATGTGATTTTGTTCTTGTTTGTTTCAACACTTGGGGAAGAACATATTCCTAACAGGGGCAGAAGTGGGATAGTTAATCACAGATGTGTGTGCAAGAATGTCTGGAGGTCTAATTCAAGTTATGTCAGTGATTCTATTTCCTTGGCATTTTGCTTCAAATTTACCATCTGTACAATGGTGATAATACTTTCTACATCTTATGGGAGCTGTGAAACTTCATTAGAGCTTGTCTACACAAGAAATTAGGTGTTCATGAATAATTCTAGGTGAGAACACATTTACAAAGTAGATTATCATAAAAGTTAAATCAGTTTCAAAGTGGAATAGCTAATGTATTTAAAAATTATTCTTCCTTAATCCAAATGAATTTTTAACTGTGGGCCAAACACATTCATTTATTAGGGTTATTCTAAAGTGTTGAAAATCACTGTTGAGGATTCAGGAAATCACAGAAGTCCATCTTATTCCAGTCTCTTCAAAGTACCACATATGAAACTGTTTAAAAATGCCCAGCCTACAGAACATCCTAAAAGTATATACATGAATGTTGTTTAAGTAGTGGTATTCTGCTGAAAAAAGACATATATTTGACAGGTGCTATTATTCAATTTCTAACAAAGAAGCTTTATGACAACTTTAAAAGAAATCTTGTCATGTTAATGAATATTCCTGTAACATTATCTTAGCAATTTTAAAACAATTCTCTAGTAGTATTATGTTTTGGTGGAGTATTTGATGGGAAAACAACTTCTTGTCCAACCTGTGGAGAGAGTCTTGAAAAAAAAATTCAAATGCTGCCAGCAGTTATACTGCAATAAAGTCAATGACATTGTAAGAAGTGGTTTATTTGCATTAAGATTCCCATAAAACTTAAAAAACAAAGCCCTTTCCTAAAGAGGCTGTTGCAGTCTCTGTTAGTTCAAGGTACTGTCACCCTGCCATTACCACACATGTGACACTGCATGGGCCTGAATGAGAAGGTTACATAACCCTGGGCCAATAAAGTGTTGGCAGAAAAGTATTTATTAAATCAATGCGGGCTATGCTTGCAGCTGAATAAAAAAGATTTTGAATACTATCTATATCACATGAAAAAATAAGATTGATCCAGTGATGTGCAGTGTGTATATCACTGCATGTACAAAACTTCAGGACTATTCAACAGTCTTCGCCTCCCAGCTCTCTATTCTTGCTGTGAGACGATATAGATTAGAGGCTCCTTGGTCACAGAGGGCTTCTTTGCATGAAAGTTACTGTGGTTTTGACTAGTATGAATTTAAAGCACAACAGCTATTCCAAAGTATTTGTGTTCATATGTATATAGGGACTCTAAAATTAAAGCCTTTGTCCAGTTTACTTTAATCTTATTGAGATATATAAGAAAATGAAATCTTAATTCAGAGTAATTGCACACAGGGACCTATTTAAATTGCACCTAAGTGAAAGACAGAGGTGATGGATGCAGGATCAAGATTTTCTGATAGCTAGTCGGGGCTTTCCTGAAAGGAAATCACTGTCAGTTCTAGGCTCCTGACTCCCCCATTTTTCCTCACTGGCACAAAACTTTATTTCACACAGTTCCACTATAAACACCTATCCAGTGGCACTTGGCACACAGTGGCAAATTGAATTAGAAATGATCTTGTTACCTTCTATACCTTCTTTTGAAGATTTTAGCAGCAGAGCCTTCCCAACTGTGACTTTCAGGGGTAACACTGTTCTGGCTGCCGTGCCTACCAGACCGTCAGCAGGTTTGTCCAGGGTGCCTGCAGCTGCAGGCAGGGAGGCAGTGCACCGTGATGTGCACCTGGGATTGTGGTCCCTGGGCTGCCCAGCTGGCAGATGAGGCTGGAGTGCACTGGGGCTGATCTCCAGCCCCCCACGTGGGGATCCCTGGCTGTGGAAGCCAAACACACGTGAAAAAATGGTGAGTCTTAGGTTTCACCTTGATTCATGGAAGGCTGGGACACACACACAGCATGAGCAGCTGGAAAGTGCTCTTGGACCTTGTAAAGGCAGACTAAAACCACAGGCCCGTTTGAAAGTCAATTGTACTTGTGCTCCAAAAGCACTGAGGGTTTTTGTGAAAACCTATCAAATTCTTTCAGTTCCAATGTGTGGGACAGTCCACTGTGGGTCAGGTCTTATCATTGGCTGTCCCTGCCTACCAGGTCATGGGGTAGGATAGCTGCAGGGGTATCTACAGTGGGTTGCACGCCAGAAGGCTCCTTGGAGTGCCTGGCACAGTGAGGATTGCAGCTTTTAATGGCTGTGCAACATCATGACCTTTCTCCCAGCCGGCGTCCACAGGCCACGTGCAAGTAAATGGCATTTTGAACAGGGCAAAAGAAAGAGCAAAGAGCTTTGCTGCCCAATTTGTGAGCTGCAGGTACTGCAGCAGGGAGCATGAGGCAGAGACCAAATTAATATGTCAGACATAAGGTGAGACAACTGTGATTGCCTGGAACCTGATCCCCGTGTTACTGGAAGGGTAGGGAGAGGAACAAATACACCTTGTGTTCTAGTATCAAATTTCTTCCCCAGGGAATAAACAGGCAAAATAGGACCACTATGCTTTTTCGGGGTGTGTTCCCTTTATCAGTCCTATTCTAGTGGATTTTTATATCTGATTTTTTGAATTACCTGACAGAAATAGGCTCTGCAGCTTTAATTTTAAGTGAACAGCCAGGTGAGAATATGGGTTTAACCTACTATAACATCTTTAAAAAGGCTATAGGAGGAGGTTTTAAAGGACTTTGAGCCAAATAGAAGATGCTGCGGGTGACAGGTGAGTCAGAAGTTCAGAGCAACTTCAGTTAGGGGTTGCTGTGGAGTGACAAACTGAACTTGAAGGAAATTTGTAGCAGTGAAACATATAGGAAATTACATCTGACTGCACGAGCATGTTTTTCAAAAAGGGCTCAGAATTGCACTTAAAATTAAGTGACTTAAATAAGGCTGTGAATAAGCCTGCCTATGAAATGAGGAACTTCAAGAAGAATTTGGAAAGGGGTCAAGGATTATTAGGTGGGCTGCTGATAGAGAAAAGTGGGGACTCATGGCAGGATGAAGCATTGTCAGCACTGGAGCTTGTGGTAGGATGGGTGTTAGGAGCAGTAAGGGCATGATGATCTTTGCAGTGGAGGGGAGAGAGGTGTAGTACTTGAAAATACAGTGGGGGTATTGGGGGATACTTTTCCAAAGAGTTAGTCTAGACCACTTAGAGGTAGGGATTCCTGAATTATCCCTGGGGAGAAAAGAGAGAGTGTCTTGGATTTTTTGTAAGAGTTGGGAAACTAGGAACAGTGGATGAGTGAGGGGACTCATGGGAAACAATTGGGGTATAGGAGATAGAGAGGAATTCCCAAGTTTTCACACAAAGAGAAGGTCCCAAAGACCTTCAGGTTCCCTCTCTCCTGCCCTACCAGGCTTCTCTTTAGACTACTGCTAGAAAGAAGTAGTGAGGAGCTCTAAAATCTGGAAGGAAAGTTTAAGTGTGGGGAGATATAGAAAGCTTGGGGTTAAGATGTTCTGTAGGAGGATTCTGGGATTTGGAAGTCTTATGTGTTGCCCTTCCCTCACCAGGAATCCATAAGGATTTTAATTGTGCATGGACAAAAATGTGGGACTTCTGCCCTTCACCCATTCCTCTTTCTAAGCTCTCTGAAACGTGGGAGCCTCAAACTGTTTGGCAGAAAACTTGTTTTCCTTACAGGCTCTGATTTATAGTTTAAAAAGTAATCAGGTGAAATACAAACCTAACATCCTCCAACATCCTACTGTTTCCCTGGGTCAGTATTTAAATAAGGAAAGCCCTGAAACTTCAGAGTTCTTCTTAGATCTGTAATTTGCATGCCTTAAGCTTCATGTCTCTTGGACTCCAAGGCTCATAGGTCAAATTGGACTCTGCAGACCTCCTGCTGCTGAATCTGCATACTGTAGTGCTGCCTCAAAGGAAGTCACTGCATTTGCTAATGCTGGTTCAAGATTAGGTATTCAGCAATTCATTGAGAGGGCTGTGCTGTAAATGTGTTCAACATCCTTTGGTTTATGCTTTAGAGAAATGAGATGAACAGGACTTAAGTATGCAGCCCTTCGTTCCTGATATTTTTATTGGACTCCACCTTGATATTTTAAATACCAACACCCAGACCACAGAAGTGATTGCCCCTCTGCCCCACAACCACCCACATGCACGCACCACCTCCACTACTAAGTTGTTAGCAGGACAGAATCCCAGTCAGGGGCACTGACTGTGAAAACACTGAAGTTGCGCAAACTGAGCAATTACTTGATAGCATCCACAGAGTTGGTACTTGCAAAAACACATCATGAAAGATAAAGTGCAATCTTATCTTTTACCACAAGCCCTTTTTTAGTTCTTGCTGTAGTGCAGAGGAGGTTTTTTTAAGGCAGTTAGTACTTCAGTAAAATGTTTGGACAATGAGATTCCAGAAACTGAGGTGTTGAATGCACTTTGTTTATACAGAAACCTGATTAGTATTCTTTGGACACTATCCATCCCACTGGATCTTATTGCAGAGCTGTTGACAGGATGTGTTGCTGTGATCAGATAGTTCTAAAGTAATTTTTTTTTTTGTTTCCAAAGGAAGAACTTGTTTTGGAAACTATTCTGTTTTGAATGAACTGAATCATCAGTAGATGAAAAAGGTAATTTATTGGTTAGGTGAACAGGAGGAAAATGTTCCTCCTCCAAATTTAGTGGTGTGTATTGAACACTTTTCATTTTACATGGGCTTATAAAATACTTTTTCTTTCTTTAAATACAATTTTTAGGGTAGAAACCATGTATCTTCCTTCAACCAAAAGCTTCTATTTTGTATTGGGGCATTTCAAAAAGGGACGTTACAGAACAGAGCCCTTGAGTGTCAGTTATACAAAAGATGCTTAGTTAGCTCAGACAGGATATTTCTAGATATTTCTAAAGCAAGTGATGGTGGCATTTTAATGAATGATATTATTCACTTTGAGTCAATATTAATTAAATTAGTGTTCCTGCATAATGACACATGATGTTGGAGTTGAATTTTTTGGCAGAAGAATATAATCAAGATATTCATTACCCGTGGTGATTAAAAAAAGTCTCACAATGATATTTGCAAGAGCAAGGGGGATAGGTGCATTGTTCTATCTAAATTCCAGCTCAGCTAATTACATCCTGCTTATCTAAATTACACTGGCTGTAGTTTCATGTGAATATGCTATACATACATTGACCGTTAGCAACTGAGGTGTTCCATCTTATTTCCAGGTGTTGCCAAATTCATGTCTAACTGCTGAAATATGGTCTTGGACCCAGTCCACTCCTTTCTGCTAGTCAGAAAATAGCACCTATACCTGCAAAGTGTATTTCTTTGGCTAAAGAGAGACCATATGAGGAGCAGAGCAAGGTGAGAGTTATTCCTCCATTTCACACACAGAATCACAGCAGTTACACAAGGTCACTGGTAGCAGAATTAGGAACAGAATTCAAATATTTAATGTAGCTAGTCATACACTTGTAGCCAGGCTGCCTTCACAATAACTGTATATGGCTGCTGTTTCTGCTGTTACCAGGAACTAGAATTAGGGGATAGATTTTCTGTTTGTTATTTCATAAAAATAAAACAAAAAAAACTGTCCCTCAAACTCGAAAATTAGTTTAAAGAAAAAATAAAATGTCTTTGCTAAACAGATGGGGAAACTGTAAATTATAAAGGTTAAGTATGAAAAGTAATTATACCTCAAATTATACCTGAAGGCTTAATTTCTTCCTCTAGTGAGACTGCTTTTAGCTGTCTGATGCATTCAGTATGAAAAGTAGGTAGTAAATAAAGCAAAAAAAAAAAAAAAAAAAAAAAGAGGAAGGTAAGAAGGTTTCTCTCAGGTTTAAGGCCGTTGAACATTGGAGGGATTGCTCTGTATTCTTCAGAGTGTATAGAAATATATATACAACAGTAAAAGTGGTACATGTTTTCTCATCACACGACCTCTTGTCAGCCAAGCAGTCATGTCTCCTCAACTAGGTGTGTTGGACAAGATTTTAAAATAATTTATTTGTATAGATTGTGACCCTTAAATCCCATTTCCTCAATTTGTAAAGCAGAATTTTGCTACTTGGCTATATAACTTTAATATAACTTTATGTCTATTTTCTTGTAATAAAAAGGCAAATAATTTTCCTAGCTAAGTGATCATGCTAGCTATAAATACTAAATCCATAAGAGAAAAACATTGGATTGCTGGATTCATACTCACTTATGTATCACTTCTGTGATAGTGTTTTACAAGGAGAAACTTAGAGCTTAAACTGGCTAGACTGCTTCTATAACGTTGTCCCCTTCAAAAATAACATTAAAGTGCTTTAAATATACTGTCCTGATCATGCAAAAAGTTTCAGTGTCTCAGACTTTTTTGCACAGAGCTTCCCACTCTTCTCGTACCCTAGAGGGAACACTGGAGCAAAACTGCAGAAGCTTCTGAGGGAGACACTTCAAATGCATAATGTTACCCAAGGGAAATATCCAGCTGTTTGTGTCTTTCAAAAAATCCCCTGTTTTTCCCTGTTCACTCTTGGTGCATGAACATGATTTTCCAATAATTAAACATAAACCAAAAGCAATAATGATATTGTTATTGAGAAAATGTGAGTAGACTATTTTAACTGCCTAAAGAGCTCTAGAAAGTTTTTAAGCCTTAAATAATTATAAGCAGAAATGAGGCTGATGTGGCTTCCAGACATTGTTTTCTGAAAGGATGAATTAAAAAAAAAAAACTTCGTCCCTTAGAAAACATACTTTTATTATCAAGGGTAACATTAACATTATCTGGTCAATGAGATAAAAATGGAAAAAAATCATGTGTGACACACTGCAATATAATTTTTTCAAGAGGCAGGTTAACTTTGATTTCAAAGTAAAAGTATTGTGCAGCTGCTAAATATTTTTATCAGATTTTTTTTGTTCTTTCTTATTAAATCTTGTTTTGCCTCTGGGTGTCTTTAAAAATCACTAAACATGCCAAATAATTTATGAAAGAACCATACACGTGTGCACGTATGTGCACATTCAGCACTACAACTACCCAAACCAAATTTTAATGATTCCACTGATTTTTTTAACACCTGGCTATCACCTTCTTCCATTTATAAGCCTTGATATTTCCTTCTGTTATTTTACATGAGGAAAAAACAAAACCACAAAGCACCGCCTTCCCATGGGTCTCACTTCCTAACCTTGGTGAAGCATTTGCAAACAGGAGAGATTCCAGCTCAAGGTTTCTGATGTTTCTTCTGAGTCATATCCAATGCTGAAAAGCATCTCCTTTCTCAAGTTCAGATGTTGCAAAAAATATCAATGAGAGACTTTCACTAGTCCAAAAGAAGAAAGTCTCTCACACGCTGAGAGCTTGTGCACCCGTATTCTTAGCATTAACCCACTCTCAAATGAAAAAGTATCTTGAAAATAGCCAGGTCCACATGTCAAGATTTCTAATACCTGTATATTTGAACCCAAGCTCCAAGTGTTGACATCCTTCCTAATGTCTGTAGCTTGATTCTTACATAGAAGCATCATACTTAGCTCATGTGAAAGCTACATCTGGGAGCCATACTAAGGTGATCTCCCTCACTTCTGCCCATCCCCAAATCTCCGCACAGATCTTACCCAAATCTTTAGGTGATCTGAAATTCCCGCCCATCTTCCAGAGGCTTACTCTTGGTAAGTAACTAAAGCTGAAACTTGAGATGTGTTTCTGGTGGGCTTCTTGCCCAAGGAATAGGAAGGTCCTGGATAAACAAATTGCAAAGGGGAAGCAAAAATGATAGGATAAGGCCATTTTTACTTCAGCTGGTCCAGGACTGGAGTTTACTCTATTTCTTCCAGTTAGTAAGCTAGCGTTTGTTAATATCTCATACCGAAAGCATTGGTTTGACACAGGGACTGAATTAAAGTGTACAAATCACGCTCCTCCCTGCCCACTTGCCCCAGTGCAGGCCCAGGCAATGGCTAAAAGTGCTTATAAATTCCTGGCCCCTAAGCCACCAAGTCCATTAGGTCAGGCAGTAAACTAAAGTGCTTGAAAATAGCACAGTTTTGCTCTACTGGAATCAATGTAGAAATAACGATGTGGGAAATTCTTCCTCCTTTAATGGATTCTTATTTTAAATTGTTTATATATTTGATCTAGTCTGTCTTTGAGAAGAAGCATCATTACTTTGCACTGGGGATAGAAACAGGAAAGAAAATAGGGGCTTAACATTAGGATCTGGACAGGGATAAATGGGCCATATGTTACTTGATCCCACATGAAAGAAAAATTTGAGCTCATTTGGTTAAAGGCATGTGCATATAGACATAGTCACCATTTCTGACAATTTTCTTTTAACTCTGTTTTCTTAGCTAAAATATCAGTAGATCGGATTCTAAGGCTTTTGTTCTAATGAATCAAATTGAAAAACAACCCAGGACTTCATGTTAAACCTAAATCTTGAGCTTCAGCTTTTATTCTGTATTCCAATTTCATTACAACACTTCTTGTTTCTCAAGTGTTATTCTTTTTCATAGAACCCCACACCTATTGAGCTTTTTCTACAGGAGCTTACTTAAAAATAGCAAGAATATGCCTCCACAACTTGCAATCTGAAGCACGGACATATTTTAAAAGTATGGACACGTGATTGAATGTAACTGAATGAGAGCTACTGAACAGATGAGCTGGTCTACTTGTCTATAGACATACTTTTAGCATGTCTCAAGTCTGAGCTAATGCATTTTATCTTGCAATCAGGGCAGGTAGAAGCGTGCATAACTGGTAGTTATGTCAGCTTAGCTGTTAGAATGCAAATGGTTGAGTCGGTGTAAGCTGATCACATATAACTACATCTCCATACACTTAGTCATTAAAATCTAGATATAAGACAAATAAGGCAGTACTAAAAGTACTTTTACAAAAGCAAAAGAAAAGCAGACTAGTATCTTCACAGACTCATATCCTAAATAGGTTTTGCTGACATACAGATTAGTGAATGGATTGCACATTTGTCTATCAACCAGGTAAATGTGGGCCTTTTTACTCAGTGCCCTCATTCACATTCACCCATCTTTTTTTATTCTAAATGGAGAAGGATGGAATGTGCAGCTTTGAACAGTTTTGCTTATCTTACCTCTAACTTCCACAAACCACTATATTTGTTAAATACACTGTCAATCACGACCTTTTCTGCAATGTTGAGTTTCTGTTGTGAAGATCGAGTTCCAGAAAACAAAACCCTACAATAAAACCCTTCACTACCTGAAGCCTCCTCTGCCTGCCTGAGCTTGTTACTCAGCAAGCGTGCTCTGCTGTCAGTGATTTAAAGCCAGACACTATAGTGTATGAAAATATAAACCTTTTGATGGAATAAACACAAATCAAACGTGAAAGCATGGCTGGCACTTCTGAGTATAAAACCTAATATTGTTGCTAAACTAGCTACAGATATTAGAATAAAACATATTTGGCAGTGAAAAAACTCTTTAGGCAATGCAGCTAACACTATGTCAAAGGGAGAACTGAGACCATCTTTCTGCTACATATGGTTATTGATCATTAAGACAAAATTTCTGTAAACAAAATACATCGACTATGTCAGCCTCTACTCTCTTATCTGTCACAAGCAGACCACTGGCATCTCTCAAGAGCAAGTAGTCTGGCACTTGAAAGCTATGTGTGACTTCAAAGGAAAAGTTGCACTGCAAAAGAGTCTTGGGAAACAGCATCAGTGAAAGTATCTGAAAAAAATTCAAAATCTCAATTTACAAGTGCAATAGGAATGTACTGTATAGCTTTTCCCTTCAGTTTGGAGGAGGACACTGTTCAGTTTTATTTTGTATTTGGGTAGGGTCCTGTGAGGGGTACCCTTGAACAAAGAAGTAACTTTTAATTTTAAGCCTGGCTCAAAGAGTCAACTTTGCTGACTCAAGAAGCTGTGACTATCTTATTGCCTAATTGGTGGCATGCTATAAAATATCACCCTCTAGCGTTTAATTATTTTTACATTAGATTTCTGATTATGCTCTTGTCGGATGTCAGAATGAGGACTAATCATAAATGAATATCCAACTTGTACTTAAACATGGTGGACAGAAATAGATAATTAATAGGTATGAATAGATGAGAGAGAGAGGGAGAGAGGCAGGCAGTGGGGGGGAGAGAGAGAGAGAGAGCTCTTCAGAGGACCAGAACCAGAAGCATTCCAGGTCAGGAAAAAGAGCAGCCCTTGTTGGAACCAGGAGGGAACCCTCTCCCATGTAAGGGGTAAACAAAAGAAAACAAACTTTCCCCCAAATAAACTCAGCCTCCTAAACTAAGGATGTGGCTTTAATGTGTTTATTTTTAAATGTTCAGATTGTAACAGGCTCCTGAAAAATCTCGTGGTGTTAAACCACGTTTCATCATCAAACACTCCACTGGAATTTTTGTGGTTAATTAGCAGGTGATATCGCCAGAGGAAAGATTTTGGAGTTTTTTTTTTTTTTTTTAATCCTAAGCAAGCCAGGTATGCTGACATAAGGTATCTTTTATACTTTTCACCAAATGCTTTAAAAAATGCTAATTGTTAGTATATGTTCTTAAAAATAATTTAAAGTACATTCATACTGCATTTCCATTAAATAAATAAAAATCTTATTATTCTTCTAAGATCAATGATGAAACAAAAACTCAATGTTATTTCCCAATTTTAGTATATTCCCCAGCTTTCTGAAAAAAAAATCCAGTTTCATATAGCCGATTAACTCCTGTGTCATCCATACTTTTCAAACTATAACACAATCTGTTTTACACGTTATTCATGAATACTGTTGGAAAAAAGCTTACAGGTTAAATCAATTATTAAGGAAAGAAGGAATTTTAAATAGCATCTAGATAACAGGTGCCAGATTTTCTTATTTTGAAATATATTTTTAACAATTTAAATTATACATATTAGTCATTTGGCCATATTCATATGAATTGATATTATGCAGGGAACGCCTATTAGCTCATCTTTTATTTCTTTCTCTTGTATTATGCAAGGATTCTTTTTCAGACAGATTTTTCTACTAAAATCAATGTCAGGTTTTCCCAGTGAAGGAGTTCATTACAGGGTTGAACAAGTGGCTTAAATGAACTAGGCTCTCAGCTGGTATAAACTGGTATTTTTCCAAGGTCTGAGTTGGACTGTCTTCAAAACCACTTTGAATTTTTTTTAATTAGGTCTGGCAAGGATATCTCATATTCAAATAAATATATCTGACAAGGATACAGGATATTTCTACTCCCATAGGCAGCTTTTCCAGTTGTGCCTCTCTGGTACAATGAGAAATTATTAACAGCTGATGCCTGTTTGCTTATACTGATTCAGTGGCCAATTTGAAATGTAATTTTTCCATGTCAGTGTACAAATGGTCGTACCATCATAACTGGCTCCAAGAGGCGTTTCTGTTGGCCAACTCATGAGGAAGATTATGGGCAGGATAAAACAAGAATGAAATGATTATTTTATTTTAATTTTGTTACTTGTTACTTTGGTCCCTTGGGGTAGAGGTGAAAACATAGACATGGTAACTGTGAATAAAACTCGTATTTTTTCTATTTATTCTGTACTTATTTCTGTGAATAAATCCAAATTTAGAGCTCAGGGACTGCAGTTTGACATATTTGTTAATTATTGTAACTGAACATGTACCTAAAAGTTTGCATTAGATTAATAGGTTGTATCATTTTTGTATTTCATCTTAACAGCAGTACTTGTATCTTTCAGTCACTTTGGGGGGAAATGGAAGGAGTTCTTCAGAAGACTGGGCAAATATAGCTTATTTTTAATAAATTATTCCCTGATAACATAAAGACAACAAATAAGACATGCAAGAAAGTGGAAAGATGGTTTACCAAAAGCTGATTGTATTTGACTGAACTGGTAACTTTTTTGATAATTCCTTTTCTAAAAAATGTAAATCTTTTAAGTGTCATCTATTTATCAATCAGTGGTAATTTCACTTGAAGAATTTTTGGTTAAACCGGGTAAAGAATATTAGAAGAATTGTATGGTAGATGATAAACAAGGAAGGTAATAGGGAGGAGGCATTGGATATAGGAAAGGAAGCAGTCCACATGCCTAGGTTACTTCATGGAGTTCTACAGAATTCACTCTTGGATCTTGCTTGATTTAAAATTTCATGAATGACCTTGCCATGAAAAGTAGAAATGTGACAGTAACACAAAGATAGGCATCATCAGGTCAGAATAGGAATGCAGTGCCATAAAGAAGAACTGGATGACCTAGTGGGCTGAAGTAATTTAAACAATACAGCAGTCTATAACCTAAAGAGTAAGGTCTTGCACTTAAGGGATATATTTATTTTAATTTATGGAAGGCTTGCTGTGAGCTATTAACATGATTCATCTCTGAAAACAGAGATGGTAGTGCAAAGAAATACTTTTCCGCTAGAGATGGTAGTACAAGGTGTTGGGTACAGCTCACAGGAATAATTTGTGCAGTTCTGTTCCACATGTTCTAGAAGAAACTCAAACTCTTATAAGTATAGAAAGAGGCTATTGGTTGATCAGCAATTTGGAGAGCTAATTTTATGAGAGGAGACTAGAACAGCTTTTCTTAATTAGCATAGTAAAATGAAAGCTTAGAAAATATGTTTTTTCTCTGTAAAAAGCTCATGGGGTTAAACACTAGGGAGTAAAAAGATGATTATTTTAGCTGGAAAGCAGTGTTTGGCATGTGAACAAAGGTAAGTAAAGTGGTCATGAGTAAGTCTAGGGTGGAAATTAGAAGAAAGGTTTTTAACTATCAGAGGAGTGAGGTTTGGACCAATCTACTATCATGAGTAGTGGGCGCCAAAATGCCTCACTAATTTTAAGGTGGAGCTTGATCATAAATAAAATGAAATGCATTGTGTGGTTTCCTTTGAAGGGAATGAAGTGTATTTGGTATACCGAGAAGTTCCTTCTACATCTTGTTATCAACATGTATTAGGAACTTGGTGTTCTGGAGTTGTGCATCTAAAATGACTATTCCCCATCAAATGAAATTGCTTATGACTTCAGTCACTGAAGACTGGCTTACCAGACAATAAAGGACAGCCTGTTTTTCTCAAGCTGACAGAAAGTCAGAAAGTTTGGCAGTTTATCTAAATTCACAGTAGAAACTCAGAAAGAAAAACACTTACTGTATATGCTAGTTTCTCTATGAGTCATAAACTGGAGGGTTAGAGCCATATTTGCAACTCTAGCCTTCCAAATTGGACCTTAATATTTTTATGTCCATCATTTCATGAGTACTTCTTTGAAGTCAAGGCTTTGCTTGGGAAAGAATGTGAAAAAGCTGCACAAACTGTATTTGTTTGCACAGATTATGTTTCAATTTTGTCCTTTGCTCAAGCAGTATAGTTTTGATGTGCAAACATGTTTCTGCATATGCAAAACTAGGGATTTTACAAAATACAAATTTGTGATTTTTTTTCTTATGTCACACCCAAATAAGGATGTAATTGCCGTGTAGATTTCCTTACTAATCTGACCTACATTCTAATACTTGAGAGGATTAGAAGATTGTTAACTATGCACATTATCCAACAGAAAAATTATGAGTACAGTAATGCCTTTTAGAACAAAAGAGGATTTACCCAAACAAGATGAAATTCTCTTTTACTGGTCTCTGAGAGAATAAAATATTCATTTTACATGACCTGCTTCATTAACTATCAGCTATACATATGATCATTTTCACACTGTTGAATACAGCAGCAAATGGACAGTTATTTAATGATACCAGTTAATAAATATTTCAGGATCTCTTAAACCAGCTGTCTGATTGTTTCAACTATATGAATGAAGGACATTCATAACATCTCTCACTCTTCACTCCAGGCTCAAACACATTGAAACAATCAAACAAATAAATAAAAAAAGCAAAAACATTGTCAAGACATTAGTGACTCTAATATTCAGTTTACACGTTATAATCAGATTGAAATTGCTGTAATAGATCTTTTTTAAAGTATAATCCAGCTGTACTAAGATAAACACTCTAAATAAAAAGGAAAGTATTGACAGAGTCATGGTTAACACTAGTACTATCAGCTCTCTAATCAGATTGCAGCTACTGACTACATCAAATAGCATAACACCAGGGTCAAGAGTCTTTGAAATCCATTTGTTACAAATGGATTGTGGTGACACAACCATCCTTACCCGTTCCTGACTATTGTATTTATGCTAGCCTGTGTATAAGGGTGATATGGATGTTTATTGCCTTTGAACAGCATGAATGGTGGTGGTGACAGGTAGGGGGGGATGCAAGAACAAGATGCATCGCCCTGTTTGTGATAAAACTAAAAGCAAATTGAACTCAGTGAGTCACAGTAAATGACATATAAATCAGTATTTCCTGACAAAATAATACAGAATCAGTCTTTTAATAGAATTGATTTCATGGTCTTGATGAGTCATAAAATTCTGTTTGAAAACATGTAATATTAATTAGACATCCATCAAGAATTCATTATTGTACTTTCCAGAAGACTATAAGTAGGACAAAAAGAGAAGTAAAACCCAGTCTCACCTAACTGCATAATATCAGCAAAAATGAGAAACTAAATTTCCAGTATATAATAAGTTACAAGAAATATATATCAGTATATGCAGACTTGTTTTGCTAGATTGACTTTTGATCGGTGAAACAACACAGAAAACATTAGAAAGGTATTCAGCCCCTATTAGGGTCTAATTTCTGCTATGATGAGTCTTGCTCCATTATGGAACAAGTTTTGACAGCAGGTCACTGTCTGATCACATGGAAAGGCTAATCTTCTCTGAAAGCCAATGTGTACTGAAAGTGTAGTCAATGAAGGTATCAGACCATCGGGGAAAACCTCCTCACTAAACTGTGCTAAACAATTTGGTATTAGTTTATTGTGAACAATCTGAATTCACTGGCTCTTAGAATTTCTTAGTCCATGGCTATGGCAAAATGATCTGTTGCATATATGTTATACTGGAACACAGGAGTTTGAGAGGTGTCTCAGAATGTCTAGGGAAACTCTTCCTTGTTGGTTTTCCACAGCTGTGCTGTTGTGTAATCAGTACAAGTTTCTTTGTTTCTGCCCACATTTAGCCCTCCTTAAAAAAAGGGTGGTCTACACGTTCTTAATGCAAGCAGAATTATTTAAGTATGCAAGTCTAAGCCCAGATGTGAAAACTCAGGAAAAAAGTGTTTTTTGATAATCCCCAACAGAAAATAGGAATTATGACTGTTTTCTTTTCTTTGAGAAAAAGGTCCCAATTTGGCAGAATACTTATCCCATGCATTATTTTAAGCAAAGAAGTAGTTCTAATTGACTTCAATGGGACTACTTCTGTGCTTAAGGAATCACATGGGTTTAAATATCTTATTGGATCAGACTTTTAAGTTATGGAATTTTCACTGACTGAACAGGGGCTTGCTGTTGGGTCACTGTTTTTACTATTGTGGCAATAAAACTTGAAACCCCTCTGAATACACTGAGAGGGGAGTTACAGATTAAAAATGGAAATGTGTGAGATTCAGTTATTGTTCATGCATTTTCCTCACACTCACAGCTCAAGCCTAGCAAGTACGTATGCAGGCATTCACTCTAGACACACTTTAAACTGTGTATAAGCTTTTGTGTAGACAGTCCCAAGTCATCACCATTTAAAATCTATAAACTAAGGATGAAAACTTTCTACTGAGAGAAAAAGCACCTGGAAACTGTAGATACATTTTGGTGATGTGGTATGTTTTTAAGACTCAATAATTTTCTTAGCATAGATTCCATCAGACGTTTCTTCCAATGGCAATGGGTGCTAGGTTGCCTTTGTCTCTCTTTTATGGCTCAGACATTAAACCGAATTGCTGCATATGAACACATTACTTAGAGTTGACTGACAGTTGTTGCTGTGTGTGTTTTCTAGCTTGAACTACAACATGTTAGATTAAATCTCTTTCCCTGAGGTTCTTTTGACGTGTTTGACATTGTGCTGTGGCTATACAGTCAGACACAGTGGTTCAGTTGAGGCATAGTAACTCTGAAAGCTGTAATAATGCAATCATGTGCCCTTTGTTAAAATATAAATTTGGTATTCATCCTAGTTAAATGTATGGGTTATAAAGTTCAAGCAGGATATGAAGGGATGACAGTGCTTTGTTTTTTATTGGAATTTGATAGCTCAGGAGGGCTGAAAATATGTGACTATATCCATCTGCAAAGCACCTTGAAAATGGTCTTTTTTGGCAAGGCTTTTTAATGACAGAGAGTCCTTTTGGTTGTCTGGTTCAAAGAACCGGCCCTGCATGGTAGAGTAAGTTCCATAACGTAGCTGGAATTAGGAGGGGAAATCTTCAGCTCAAACAGACCCTGCTTTGAGCAGGGTGGTGGGACTAGAGGATCTCTGTAGGTTACTTCCAACCTCAACTATTCTGTGATGCTCTGACTCTATGATTCATAGCATTTCAATAACATTGGAGGTTCAGAAATGGGTCATCTTCAGGCATTGTTTTATCCCTTTCCCAATACTAAGAGGTGGCCTTACTGGATGAGGAGGACCAGAGGAACTGCTGTGCCCTGCCTTTCCTCCTACTGGTTTTGTTTGCTGCAGTGTGTGCTCACCGATGCACAGCAGGGAAGCCACTGCCTATCTAACTCTGACAGTAGCAAAATATATGCTAGCAATCCCAATATCCAGGTCAACATGCAGCAGTCACAAATCATTACTGAATAGTACATATCCATCACATTCAGTCTAAAGAACTGTATTTAATAGAGTAGTTAGATTTTGTAAGCAATTGAAATAGCAATTGGTTAGTAAAACCCTATAAAACTGAGGTTTTATAGTAATATAATATATATGTGTCTATCACACAGCTAATCCGCTTTGAATTTGTTTTTAACAATCAGATAGTATTTATTGATTGTATTGCCCAATAACTGTCGACTTAAATTCATACATGGAAATCTTAATTTAAAGTGACACTAGAAAATTCTCATTCAAAAATATCTTCCAGTCAAAAGCCTGTCATAACCAAAAATATGAAATAAAAAGTGCAAGTCTTTTTAAAGTACTACATGCAAGACAGATATATTGTATAAAGCCACCAAAGTCACTGAAGCACATTTCTTGATAGAAGATTTTCAGTTTCATTCCAGTGATTATGCTCCATGAGACAACCACAAAGCGTTTCTTACCATTTAAGCAGGAACCACAACTGACAGGCTGTCTGCTCAGCGAATTTTTTTCTGCATGTATGGAAAAGAGGGAAATGGCATTACAAAGAATGGCTGGGTTATTGTACTAAAACAAAACATCATGACTGCAGTATCCCTTCCTACCTTCTCCTTTGCCAAAAGCTTTGAATGGTGTACAGTACTGGGGAGATGAAGGAGATATAGTTTCCACATAATGGTTTTTGTGAATGGGCTGAGTCAACTACATGAAACTCCATTGTATATACGTGCAATTGTTGGAGGGTGTGCAGAGATAGGATTTTCTTGCAATACCTGCACCTTTATTTTCAGTACTTTTCAGTGGAAGTTAGTAGTAGCTGGTAGTCAGTAACTGCTAGTAGAACTATTTTGCTCTCTGATGCCAGAAATCAGGGTGTGTATGAATTCTGTATGGAAATGTGGAGCAAAGGGCTCCTGCAACCTCCTGAATGAAATGGAAGGCATCACATCATTTAGATTATGAACAGAAAAAAATAGTATGGCCCAGTTGTCTTAAGTGGCTAATATTAAATATGTTTGGCTTTGTTAAGGACTTAGAGTCCAAGAATTTATTGAAGTACTTAAGACCCTACAGGACTGGACTCTAATTTAGATTATACTTTTTGGCTAGAGTTTAAATGTAACAGTTTAGATGCTGTTCAGCAACTAATTTCAGTGGCAGAAAGTTTGGAGAGTTGAGACATAAATGATCTTGACTGGCTATTTATCTTGTTTCTTTCACAGAGCATGAAGTTTCCAGTGTATACAAATCTTTTCACTCTGGGAGTATTGTTTGATTAACAGAGCTGTAATGGAGGAAAACCATCACTTTATGAATGAAAACAAACACACAGCTTGACTGCCTAAATACATGTCCAAACGTATATCCAGTCACCCAAATACTGAGCTTGAATTCAGTACCCTAACGTATATATAACAAATGTGTTATATGGCATTTTGTATTGAGTCCAATTGTTCAATTAAAAACTTTGAAGATAAAATAGTTGTTAAAATAAGCTCTTTTCTACGTTATTTCACACCATTTCAAATGCAATAACTAATAGAATTTTCTCATTACAAGGGACATGATTAATACTCTGTGAGATGAGGAGAACCTGCCTGGTGAGTTAATTTTCTATTTTATTTTTACATCCCTCTCCAGGCTCAGCAACCTAAAGTGAGTTCAGTTAAACTTCCTTGTTTTTAATTTAAAATAGATTGATTCATACTTCAATGTTTCATCTGGAGGCCCTATTTTTCTGGAAGAGTTGATTTTGGATATTTAAATATTCAAGGAAAAATAGACTGGCAAAATACCTGTGGAGTTAGACTGTATTTGGAAACAGAAATTCTGCCCTATGATCAGACTTGTCACATTAAAATGTACATATGTCCACCTCAACACTGCTCCAGAGCTCTCTCTTACATAACAAATTGCAGCAGTTTGTACATTAATCAGCGCATGATGGTCTAAATACTTTTTTGAGGACTTAAACTGCTGTCATCTGTAATTATGTTTTATTTTTCTTATGTGCATATATGACATACAAGGAGCATTTCTATGAGACAGGAGGACATCTTTAGAGTAACACCTAAAGAATGGTAAATGGAAGAAAGTATTCCAGCACTTGTATAATTATGAAGACTTAAAGAAGAAGGAAAAATAGAACTAGATAATGTCACAAAACAAGGGAAATAGTGTTTATTTTGTAAATGATGCCTCAGATTGAATTAACCCTTGGGGTGGAGGAAATGGAAACTGGATTTCCTGTCCTTCTGAGAACTGGGGAAGCAAGAAGGAAAGGTTGAAAATTTTTCTTTTCTGGAATTAAGATTAAAAATTGACATTCCAAAAATCAATGAAAAATGATATAAACTGTATAATATAGATCTAGTAAAATATTTTGTTTTTATTTTGACCTTTATTTCAACCATTTTTTATATATTAGGTAGCACTGACATATATCATACATGAAGATAAAGTAAGGTCATACAGCTCCTACTTGAGTGCCTAAAATTAGACTTAGGGAGAACTGAGGCACCTAAATCAAAAAACCCAAGCAAATCAGGACATCACGCTGTGATGGCTGTCTAGTCCTAAAAGCACCTGTAAAACACTGAGGACTTCCATATAGGCTTATCTGCTCATACACATGTAGAAGAATCCAGACCATTGGAGGTGCCTGATCTTTTAGGCATGCTTGCGACTTACCTAATGGATATGAATGTCATGAATTTCCATACATAAGCCACAGCTGATCTCACTAAAACACTTGATGGGTAGGACAATGGCTGGAATAGGGTCAAATTCCTAATTTAAAAGTCTCAGTTATAACAGTCTTTAAGTGTCTAATAAAACAGTGTGGAACCTCTCTCTCCCCAGTTCTTTCAAAGCAGCTTGGCATTTTTAATGTCGAAAGATGTTTCTGGCCACTTCTATTTGTCCTGGACTGAAAGTTAGCTCTCCTAGAGCAATAGTGAACCAACTATGTATTATGAATACTATATCTATAATACATAACGTCTAACTGACTGTCAGTCTAATAATCTTTTTGTTATTAACTGATGCTTGTCATTTGCATTCTATTTCTACTTTAAATAATTTTGGTCAGGTAGTTCTCAAAAGACCTCTCCCATCAAGAAACCATTTTCTGAGTATGAATAATGTATAAAAACTTCAGAACACTAGACAAGCTATATGGAAAGTTTATAACCATTATAAAACTTAATCTTTACTTAATTGTCATTAGTGTAGACCTGCCAATCAAGATACCAAAATATGCACAACTTCTAGTAAAGCCACTGTAGGAATTTTAATTTGATATTTGCACAATATGAAATGAAATCTGAGCTGACAATGTGAAGGCTAGGGAAATTCATAGAGAAATAATTTCAATTTCACTGTTTGAAATACAGTTTTAAAGCTAATATCTATTTTTATAACTCTTGCAAAAATGAGGAAAGGAAATGCAGAGAAAATACAGGAAATGTTTGCAAGTAGATACTCTGCATACTATGTTTCTCTTTGTGGCTATAAATGTAGGAGCATCTTAAGCCTGCTACTGGGAAGTTTTACTACAGAGTTTTTTTACTGTAACCCTAAGACTGTTCTTTAATGGATCCTGTAATGCGTTTATAATTCATGCATCCTTGACTGTATTTCTTTTCTTGGAGGAGGCTTCTGAAGGTGGGTACCATTTGCAAGAAATCCAGAAAGCATGGTTTCTCAGAAAGCCAATGAAAGTAGGTGGTGGAAACTGAGTCCATGAGCAGATACATGAGTAGACACTCCTTACCTTTTATAAAGTACCTATATCCTTCTAAGGGTTAAGGAACAGCATGTGCCCTCTGAAGGAAAACTGTGATTCTTGTAATTTGGAAATGTTATATTCTGTAGCTACCATTCTTGTATTATGCTACTGTATTTTTTACTTTACCTTAAAAGATAGTTACCAGAATTCTAGAGTATACATAAACCATAACACATTCTTGTTATTCTTTTCTGCCACCAACCCACATTTTACCTCCATTTTGGTTTACGTTTGTCATGGAAGTATTGAAGGCTGCAAGAATGACGTATTTTAAGAAATTTTAGATCAGAAGTCAATATTTTAGAAGTAAATCCCACCAGAAACCTAAGAAATAAACACTTGCAAAATTAGAAAATGAAGATACAGAAAGCTGAACCTGATGTGTATTGTGAATAGGAGATGAGTCTGCCTTCATTGTTCTCTGATGTACTGATAAATGTCCTGTGGAAGCTGCTATTATCTTTTATTTATAGAGGTTTTATCTACTCACTTTCAGAATTTTGCCTATATCATTCCACCTTTTGGGGGCATGAAGCTCTTATGACAATTTTTATTTGTCTGAGATAAAATTTAAGAATATATTTGCAGTCTGAACAGAGCTCTGAACAATCTTAGTGATAATGCTAAGAAAGAATAGGACTAAAAACTCTAAGCAACACTTTTATACTTATGGGAAAAGATGGTATAGAGATAGATCTACTCTGAATATAATATATGTCCCTGGAATAAGCTACTTTGATCACTGCTTCTCTTTAGACAGGAGCTTGCATAATTTGACTGAAGCATCTGACATGCAGAATGTGGCATCATTGGTTAGTGTCAATGAGCTAGAGATAAAAAGTCCCCTGAATCTTACAAATTATCATTTAGCCACTGCTTTTTTGACAAAACTGTGATGTATTTGAAGTAAGCAACTAAAGTTACTTATGATAAGCCCAAGCAATTACAATACTTTTGTCTTAAACAAAACTTTATTCCAAAATTAGTCTAGAAAGGGCCTACATCCGTTCAGTGACAGGATATTTACCTGATGTACTTATCTAGAATATGCTAACATGAATGGATAACAGCTGGAATTTTGCATCATTAAAATGTGCAGAGGGAAAAACCTTGCATATAAAGAAATCTCAGATTATGATTTAACTGATTTAAAAAGTTAGAACATTTTAGCTTATCTCTTTACTTAAAATAAATACATACATTTTTTTCTTCTATCAGTGATGCATTGGTATATACCTCCACTGTAATGATATCTTAAGCTGGTAAGAACTTTTGTGGCATTTAAGTACATGAGCCCAAAATATAACTCCCTAAACTCTTTATGTGGTATTTATCAGCATCTCAGCTTCTTGAGACCTTACTTTTTGACTTAAAAAATGTTACAGTTATCCCTCTTTTTGTGTAGAAAGGTTTTGGTGTTCATGGCACAATCACTTTCTGAGGCCTGAAAAGACTAAAAAACTCAGTGTATTTCTCTTCTCATATTTTTGAGGAAATACAGTCCAGGAAGCAATAATAGAGCATGCTGAATACATACTAACAGGATCAAGCTCTTCCCTGCTTTCTCTTGGAGTGACAGCAGTTGATGGTACCATTACTAAGTAAGAGCCTGGTGTTTAGAGACCTCTACCAGGAGTTAAATCACAGCCTATGGATATTCCTGCCCAGTTCTTCCATGGACTTCAGTGTGTTCTGATGATAATATTCTTCATATTTTCTACTGAAATTGGGCCAGTAGTTTGCTGGGAAGGAGATGCACCGGAAGAAGAGCCATGCCTGCCTCTGCAGTCATAGCAAGGTCTTTCAGCTAAGACATGGAACATTGTCATTAAGTTATTCTTTTTTTCCTTTTCTCTTTAATATCAAATATGAGAGCTGGACATTGGAGCAGGAGATCATGTTTCCCAGTTCCTAGATGAACACCATAACACTCTATGCTACAAATTCAGACTTTCTCTTTTTCTTCCCCTAAATTCACAGATGATTCCTTCATCTACTGCATCTCTATTTTTTTTCTACCGTGTGCTACGGCTTCAGCAAGGCTCTTTCTGACACACTTGGGACATCTAGGGGGTGTTAGATATGTCCACAAGGAAACTTGCTGGTCACTCACCAAGTGTCTTTCTCCAGTTCTAATGAACCTTTCTCTGTCCGTGGACCACCTACCTCCTTCCAAAAGTATAAGTGTCCATCCATATTTAGATGGTGGACCATGCCTAGAAAGTATGTAATCTGAGATTTCAGAAGGACTACTGCTGTATCATGATTCCCCTATTCCTGCATCCCTAAGGGTAAATGAGCTCAAAGTCAGGTCAAACAGCCATAAATTACAGTTTTGATTTTAATCACAGGATAATCTCAATAAAGAGTTCCATAAAAGGGGCCAGAATTAGAAATGAAACGTAAAAGTTAATCTTTTTTCTTTCTTACTCTAAAAATATGTTCTGTTTCCTTGAAAATACTGATATCCTTGCTTTTGACTGCAGTGATACTGCATGGATTTTTTTTCTTTCCTCTTTTTAAAAATCATTTAAAATTGTCATTTAACTGACACTTTTTAAATAATTACTGAAATTTAATTTGAATTATGGTTAATCCAGACATATTTTTGCCTAAAGAAATTCTGACTCCTTTGATAGAACATAGCTGATGTATAAGAAATATAAATTATGTACATTAATCATGCGAATAGGTTTAATGTGTAGAATTTTTGCAGGACCTCATACATACACACTTCAGTATGCAACTGAGATTATGACATATTAGGTACTGTCATAAATGAGTTGTATGCAGCTGAGATAAATGATCTGCAATAGCTCTTTTCAGTTCTTCCGTACATGAAGATACAACACACTTTATTTTGGCTTCCTGGACACACACAGTATCACCCAAATCCTGTACATACGAAATACCCTTGATAAAGTCATCTTTCTTTTCCATTTAGTTTACTTATCACTTGCAGTGATAAGCCTCAATGAGCTCCTCAGTTGCTCTTATTGAATGCAGTCATCTTGTCCTAGCATATGACCTTGAAAGAAGTTGAACTTTTTAGCTTGCTTCCGCAAAGCATTTCTTCACCTGCCTAAAGGAGAGTTGATTGACTACTCACATACTTATCTGGATGCATTAAGTGTTAATGATTTGTTTATTTGTAACTATTATTTGGAACAATTATGAGTCTACCTCGTACTTAACCATTTAGGTGGTATTTATATCAGATATATTTTCATAAATCTTAGTGTGACTAGACTTAGCACATTACTTAAATGAAAATCTGTTGGAGTACTCATTGTCTGATATATTTATTAAAACTAAATCAAACCATACTTTATGATGTAAATTATGCATACTTCCTCCTCATCACTGTTCAACTGCGGACCTTTAGTTCATCAGAATTTTTTTTTTCAGCTTATTTTCTACTCTCCAATCTTTAACATAATCCTTTTGTATTCAACTGGGCCTTTTAATACCAAATGAATACTGTACATCAGAATATACATCATTGAATTAATGCAAATATATACTCACATATTTCCTTAGAAATAACATTATTTTTTACTTGTTAGTCATATTAGTCATAAGCAGTTCTTGAGAATATTGATTTTTATGCCAATGTTTTTCTGGAAGAGTTACCTGATTTTAATATTTGAACACAATTGCAGATTTTATTTTTTCTTGCAGAAAGCTGTGCCTAATTACCATTTTTGCCAAGGTAATAAGACTTTTTTATTATTCTTGAAAATGCTTTGCCATTATTATCCTGCATTACACAAAATGAGAAGATGCTACAGAGGGTGATACTAAGTGCACATTTCTTTGTGCTATTTATCATGGTAACTAGAGTATTAGAATAATAAAGTAGCAATATTATTTCATTCCTCTGAGATTTTAAATTTTAGTACTGTAGAAGCAGTACATCGGCCGTGAGCTGATGCCAGGATATGTTCCTGGAAATGTTTATAATAATAAAGCTTCAGCAGAGACAGTAATGATATAAACGGGGCAAAGGAAATACCAGAATTGCAACAGATGCTATTGATTATGTGCCTTCAAGAATATTCCGCTTATGTATTTTAAGTCCTGTCAATGTAAATCAAAATACAGTGATGTTGTCAGTAAGATATATCACAATCAAAATAATGTGCAGTGACAGTAGTCCCACTGTAATGATGGAGCAGATCATGATTTTGGAAATGGAGATGACATTCGTAGCACAGCTGAGGCATTATAAACCAGAGCAAAATAATCTGATTTAAACATCGAATCATTGTGACCTGTGATAAAGTTCATGCTGAAAGCTGATACGGCTGATGGGGCCATATTGGCTTTAAGTTAAGCTCACAGAGCTACTTCAGGTTGAGCTGACTAGTGTATTTGAACTTGATCTAAATTTATTCCTGCCCTGAAAGTTAGCAGCTTGCTTTATTTCTCAGGCTGGTAAATCTGTGAGTCATTGCACTATTTTCCAAGAACAGGAATGACTACCTAGAAAAGGTAAGCATAAAAGTCTTGATTTAAAAGACAATGCTCAGTTTCACTGATTTGGTTAAGTATAGCATAGGCCTAAATATAGGCTTCCTTGCTTTTGTGAAGTCAGATCTACCAAGATCTCCACTACCAATTTTGGAATTAACATTTTAAACCCACAAGAAAATATTACCCATTTTTAAAAACGTTTTTACTCTTTACTGTGAATAAATCTAGGAAGAAATATTAATATTCAGTTATATGAAATTCTGTAACAAAAATGTACCAAGAATGGGAGCTAGGTTTGAAGAAAGCAATTGAAGTCTCTTTTGCCTTTTGCAGTATGGAATTCTAGCACTACCTGTAAAAATCATCTTGAGACTTGATTAGCCCTACATATTTACATAAAAATGGGACTAGTAGGAAATTACAAAACTTTTCAATAGCTAAAACAATTTTAATGCTTATTTTCATCTCAGATGCTCTGTAATTGCACATTATATGAACATTTACACCAAAATATTTTACTATAATGAGCTTTTTACTCTGATGAGCTCTTCTTTCAGTAAATAGCAAAGAAAATCAGAATGATTTGTAATTTACCAAACAATGCTGCCACCTAATTTTTTTGCTTGACCAGTGGATTTTAGGAATGCTGAATTCCTTTTTTTTTTTTTTTAATAGAAGCCCTCTAAAAACCAGCAGCAAGACCAGCAGATCCAATGGATCACATTCTGATCTTGTTGTGTTGTTAAATGGAAGCTCTGCTGCTCGTCATCTAGTTATGAAAAATGGAAGATTAGTAAGCAGATCTGCTCCAGGCCAGATAGCAGTGAATATGGTTGTGGGATCTACTTTGTCACCTGGTGGAAAATAGCATAGCTCCCTAGGTTTTAAAAGGACTATGTAGATTTGAGGAGCTGGTATGACACTAATGTGTAGATCAGCAGCTGACAAACAGTTTTCATAACTGGGCTATGATGATTTTATGCAAACAGTTGCTTTTAGGTGACCTCAGAACTGTTAAGAGCTTGCACTTAATCGAGTGTAAAAGAACATGCACACAACAGAACATGCCATTTTTAAAAATCATAAGCAGAAAGTACACTTTCTGATTCAGAACGAAATCCTTCTGGGGCTAAAAGAGGCACTTGTTATGATGTGATAGCTTTCCTATCACAGTATGCATATTTTGTGAAGCTGGGGCCAGATTCTGTTGTCAATTATGTCATGACGAACTACTGGTCTGCCTGGCCAGTTTACAGAATCTGCCACATCATTTCGTTTCCCCTTAGCAGACTGTAGGATACTTATAGCACCTATTGCAGCATATGTAACACTTTGATTTTACAGATTCCTCAGGATTTTCACCCATTCATCTCTCCTTCTAGTCCCATGAAATTGCTTACACTGTTTCCAGTGTTCAGAAGGAACATTCCAGTTATATCATACGTTTGCTATCAGGAATGCAGTGGATACAGATTCACTTAATTTACAAAGGAGGGAGACAGTTCTGTTTTCATAGGTTCTCTGTATGATATAATTTCAATACAAAAGCTAACCTTGCTTTAAAAAGTATTCTCTATTTTATTGTTGAATCAGGAGAGTTCACTCCGCGGATTTACAAGTCTCTCAGCTAACCCATGTCCAAATGATCCTTCATACCTGTTTTTAAAATTTATTTTATGCCTCCTGCACACTTTGGAATGCAATTCCCAGGTATATGCTCATTACAGAATACTTATCAGGTTCCAGGCTGAAGTCATACCACAGGTGTTGATTTACATGGAGTTGCTTAAGGTTACTTCAGCATTTGCAATCTAACCATATACAACAATTTTGTACTGTATAACAAATTCAGCATGATGGTTGTTTTTCCTATCAGTACTAGATGTGGTGCCAGTTACACAGCTAGCAGATTTCCCTGTGTTGCTGCTCCATGTTTTCCATTAGTGGATAGCTTGACACATATTAATTTCTTGTTTAACAGTGCCACCCACCAGTAAGGGTTGAGGCGATTGCTTTATCCATTCCACTTTTGCTGAACTCAGCTAATAAGACACTCAGGTCTCCCTGTTGCTGCCAGTTATTTCTATTTGGTACCTTTCTGGACACATTAGTCTTCCCACAAAGGAAATGCAGCTCAGATTTAGAAACACAAGATCTGAATCTATTTTTTTTTCTTACCTTACAGAAATTCCAGGTTTTAAACAGAAGTCTTTTAGAATGAAGGTCCTTTTCATACGAATTAGATTGCTAGCCTATAGTGATAACTGAGCTAAAACCAAAAGAAGTCATTCTCTTCCTAAATCTTAGAATGATGCTTTCTTTTAAATGTATAAAATCTCACAGTTATCATTGACTTTCCATGGACTCATTTTTGCCACTCTACCATTGTTAAGTCCAATCTTGCTACCTAAAGGGATACTTATGTTAATAGGGTACAGAAGAAGAGGATTGTGTTTTAGGTGTGAAATCTATCTATTGTTCCCATACACCTATTGAGGAACAAAATTAGAGCACTTAAACAGGGTTTCTTTCCTGTGAAGCTGCACTAAAAGATGTGTTCCAGGAGTGCACTAATGTCTTTCAGTAGCTAATCTTGTTCACTCATGGGACGAGCATAGAGCTAATACAAAGTAAAACCCCTGAAATACTTACAGTGTGGGCACTAAGTCCTCATTATTAATTATTTCAGTGCACTGGTCCCCTCCTATTGAGCCACTTCTTGCTAACGGAGGTATAATCTAAGCCCAACTGATCCTTCAGGGGATGATAGAATGGATGGATGGATGTGGACTCTGCTTTTAGCAATTAAAGATCAGCTGGGTCCTGAAGAAAAAAAATTTACTAGCCCTTCTACAAATATTATCTCTTTGTTAATTATGAAAACTTTAGGAATAGATTTTCATATAAAATCAGAGACAGTTTATTTTTCTTAAATGGGAGCAAAATTTGCCTCTCTGTTTTTCCGTCTGTAAGTTGGGGCTCATCTTTTCCAACTTCATAAGTTTGTGAGAATTAATCAAACAACCTTTTAATGTGACTTGAAATTCAGACTTCAGAAATTCAGACTTTGTAGTATTCAAGGGTGGCTTTGAGCCATTTTGGTGTCTTTTGCTCCTGGGATCAATCCATAGTGATCCAGCTTCTTTGCACAGTCCCAGGGTTGGTAGGATACAGATGCCTTCTCTATGATATTCAGGTGAAGAGGTACAATCTGGAATCTATGTTGGAGTAATGACTCTGTGGCCAACTCAGCTGACTTGAGGGTAGCTATGTATTGATGGTGAAGAGCATCAGTATTTTTCTGACTTTATTAAAAGTAAAGATATTTTATAAGAGCAACATCTCTGGTTGCTAAAAAGGACATATAATTACCCAGGATAAATTCCAGATTCTTATAAGTAATTGAATTTTCTCATGGTTTACTTATTGCGTTAGGATATGAAATTATAGCATTAAATATTATTTGTAGTCCTAGTAGTGCTATAGAATTACAGGGGAAAATATAAATCTGTTCATCAGATCTAAAACCCCATCAATACAGATTGTCAAAAAAGGCTTAGTTATGATCTCCAGTAGCAAACATCTTCTTTATTAATTAAATAACTTAAAGAAACAGCACCTCATATTTCATCTGAATCTTAATAAATCAAAAAAGCTGGAAGAAAAAAATTAAAACTGTAAGATATATATAAAACGTGCCTATTAGAATGCATCGAGATCTGCAAATGTGATGCCTGATGTCCACTAGTTCTAACTCTTCTCCTCACTTGGCCTGGTAATTTCTGCAAGTAATACTTCAAAACCAAGGAAGAATTTGATCCTTTGGATTACAGTAAATATTATTTTGCCAACACAAAATTTCTGTTCCTAGAACTCACAGAATCACAGAATGGTTGAGGTTGGAAGGGACCTCTGGAGATCATCTAGTTCAACCCCCCTGCTCAAGCAGGGTCACCTAGAGCACATTGCACAGGATTGCATCCAGGTGGGTTTTGAATATCTCCGGAGAAGGAGACTCCACAACCTCTCTGGGCAACCTGTTCCAGTGCTCTGTCACCCTCACAGTGAAAAAGTATTTCCTCATGTTCAGATGGAAGTGTCTGTGTTTCAGTTTGTGCCCGTTGCCTCTCATCCTGTTGCTGGGCACCACTGAAAAGAGTCTGGCTGCATCCTCTTGACACCCCCCCTTAAGATAATTCCTAGAAGCCAACACAATTTTGAGGTGAAGATATTTAAAACAGATTTTTAAATTCCTACATAGAAGTTTTCTTCCAAGACCTTTTAAAATTGGTAGTGGGTTTCATCCTCATATTACAAATAAAATATTCTTTGGTTACTTAAGTTTAATCCTCATATTAGTGTTGAGTGCTAAAAATGATGGTAATTTCTTGAACCGCCATGAAACCACCACCTTTCCATCTAAATAATTGTACAAAATTCCAGACTAACAGAAACTAAATGTCTTCTACACACAAAACAAAGTGCTGCTAATATGTTCCATATGGAAAATTTTTAATCTTTTCCTGATATGAAAAGATCATGTTAAAGATTTTTAAAGGTTACTATTTATTTTTGATTATCCTTCCTGAGAGATCTTAAAGTTGTTTGAGTTTCAGGAAATATTTGAAATTCAGCAACTGAAAAAGAAACTCACTTAAGAATCTCGAATTTGGATATTCCAAGAAAAGTGATATGTACTCACAAATTCTTGCCCCTGTGAATTCGTTCTCAGTCAAACACTAGAACTAACAGAGCTGAAGGATTATCCTGTTATCAGTCTCCTAAGCCGAACAAATTAGGATGTTTTTCAAAAGTTGAATCCAGCAGCTTCGAGTTATATACTGAAGACTGTCATTACACAGAAGATATATCAGCTGCTGGCCCTGGCAAGATTAAATAAATAACAGTTTTTCAAGGCTGAACTCTTAAATTATAATTGCTTCTGGAGAGGACATTTCCTGGCATTTCATGGGTGACAAGAAAAACTAAGGATCCAAGTGAAAGCCTTGTGAAGGAAATTAAAATATTTTATTACGTGTTGAAAAGTTTGAATTGCATATTATGAGGTGTATAAGGGACTACCTTTTGCTGAAGAGTTAAAGACCATTTTAGTAACCTCTATCCAAACAAAACTTACCTCTTACCTCACAAATTATAATGGCAGTAGGACATCTGGGTTGGGCATTTCTGGTCCCCCATTAAAAGGCTAAGGCAAAACTTCATTCGTAATACATTGCAAGAAGAGTACTATATCTGTGGCATCATGAAATGCAATATTGAATGCTTCAAGACATCTAGTTGTGATTTTCATTTTTTTCAAATTTTCATTGTTCATAGTAGCAGTAATGATGTAAGAGTCAGGCATTTCCTGCCAGTAATGGCCAAGTGAGAAACTCATATCTTCCACATGGCTGCTAGCTGCTAGGAAATGCCCTGTGCCTCTTTCATGACTGTTTAATGTCCTAGTTAATAATTTTGATGGGAAAGTAATAGGGTTTCCCACTCTTTATATGTGAAGATTTAGAACTGTCACTGCCAGAAATGTAAAAAAAATCCAAAGAAGTCTGAGAAGGTTATGAACTGTGGACTCCAGACAGTGGAGGAAATGCTGAAGTTCATTAAGGTCCTGATCCTTCTTCCAAAGAACTGGTGGGACTTACCACTCACTAGAAGAAAATACTTTAATTAAGTGATGTGTTGAAAAGACTTCCAGTCTCATCAAGAAACAGAGTAAGTGGTCAGGATGACTATTCTACACAGCCATGAGAGATGTCCATTGTAAAAGACTAAGTAATCTATTTCTTTAGAGAAAGACAAGATAATAAGGAAAGTAAAAATGTGGGCCCTATTGGACAATATTCAACAATTTCTTAAAAACAAGTATTCCTGGTTTGTTGAAGGTTTACCCTGGGTTTTGGTCTACAAGACAATTTATAATGTAAAATAGCTGTTAAGTCATTCATATGTTCAACTTTATGTGTAATTGTAGAATAAACATTTTGAGCAATTGCTGAGTAACTATATTAAGGATTGGAAAAGAAAAAAATTGATGTAGATAACTATTGAAATCTGGTATCCGAAGTGCTGAAATTAGCCTGTAATATGTAAAGGCAAATATGATATGAACATGCTCTCTGCAATGGAAGTATTTATGAAACTGACTAAATAAGGATATTTCTTCAGGGTTGTGACACCAGAAGGGAGTTCCATAAAAATCTGATAGCTTACTGTAAACGAGGATTTACTACTGGCTTATGTTTTATGGCATGCTTTCCAGGAACGCATATGGCATTCCAGATGCATATGCAGAAGGTGTGAGATATTTTGGAAGCTACAGTGATCTAGATAAAATTCCATGCATTGTTTGATATTTGAAAAGTCCATTTTCAAATGTATTTAATGAGACTTTAGGAGATGAATTGTCAGGAAACAATTAAGGACCAAGAAGGACCAAAATTATCAGCTCTTCCGTCTTTCTGGCCTTATTCTTCTGTGTTTTACTTTGGTAAATGCACATGTACACTTATTTTTTATTTAAAATACTTTAAATATGAAGAAATAGGTCTCTTCTTGTTTGCTTGCTAATCAAGAAGCTGATTAGCTAATAAGTATCTTTTTTTTTTCTTTTCCCTATCATTTTTTATTTTTTTCAAAAAGGTCAGCCAGAAATGTTTCATAGAAATAGAAAATAAGTTGTCTAATTATACTCTCAATAATTATAAATTTTTTCCTCCTCGTTGTTTGAGCCATAACCTCTATTCCCATACCTCTGTCCTTGAGTCATTATTGGATTCTATCTCTGTATGCTTCTCTACTACTGTAATTAACAACCAGTTTAGAATCCTGACCTTTATTCCAATTCTCGGTATACAACTGTTACTTTAATTGCTTTTCCTGATAATTAGAAAGCATACACCTCTGTTAAAATAACAGCAGCAAAAAAGATGTCTTGATTTACTTGTTGGGAGATGTTTTCCAAGGATAATACCATGACTTTCTGTAAGAACTGTAAATCATAAGGCAATCAAGGCAGCTGTATCTGAGATCCTTGGAGTTTCCTACTCAGACTTGTCAGTGCGCTCTCTGTAGCCTATGGCACTAATATGTACCATGAACTGAAGGTCTTTCAAGTTCACACGAACTCCCTCCCCCTTAGCACACATGAAGTTTGGGGCTGCTTTGAGAACTGCTGTCATAGGCAGCATGAAGAAGGTGCGTTCCAGCCGGACCACTCCACGATCAGATTGTCCCCGTCTTGTACTAACACAAAACCCACGGGAAGATTTTTTATGTGTTTTTCAACACTTTCTCTTCTCAGATCTGATTTTGTTTCTTTCAGCTTTGCTGTACTTTAGTTAGTCATACAGAAATTTCTTATTCTATTTGTCTGGTAAGGATGATTTTTTTGAGAAAGAAAGAGAACACAGGATAACACTTTACAGTTTCATTATAGGATAAGTGGAAAGAAGAACAATAAAGAAAATTGGACATCAGTGCCATCAGGATTATAAGAACTTGGACTGAAGTTGTGCCATTGCAGTGAATGAAATTAACTGTCCGGTTGACTTTAAGACCTGGAAGCCCAGAAAAAACTACAGTTCAGTGCTTTTGGCACAAACTGTTGGTGAATCAAACTGAACATGTCTAAGGATTAAATTAATCCTTTTCTAATCCTCAGAAAAATGTGATAGACTTTCTTAGCTGTAAGACAGCATGGAGATAATCACTTTCAAGGTCCCTTTTCTGGAAGCATGTATTGCCTGGGATTGGAATTTTTTTGACAAATGAGAAAAAAATGGAGGAAAATGATGAAAAAAGCAAATGGCTGGATATTTTCATAAATTGAAAGAACAGAATAAACAAAGTTCTCTGTATTTTTTTCCCATCATATAAATCTCCTTTCAGGCCCTGGAAATCCATGATTAACCTCATGAAATGTGAGCAGTTAAACAGCATTTAATAGCACTACTCATTACAAAAAGAGAACATATGTTTATGTTGTTCTGTTTTAGTGGGGTCCGTATCCAAACTGAATATATTTATTTGATACTGTTTTTAAGTATGTGATTGTGCTAGTGCACCAACTAACTGCTTTCATTTTCTGTATATCTTTGAGTGTATTGACTAAGGAGTGTACTTTTCTATTGATTTCTCATGGAATTTCAGTCCATCCCTTCACCAAACTACCTTATATAGAAAGTGAATAGCACTGGGCTATTTTTTCTGGGCTTCAAGGTCTTAGAAGAAGCTCAGGTACTAGATTTTCCTCTCCTATAGAAAACCTGGTGTTATAGATTGAGAACAAAACCATCTGTATATCTCAACAAAACCATAAAACCAGTAAATAAGGGTTAAAGTACCTTGCATTTTTAAATGTTTATTTCCTTAAAAGCAATCATTATGAATGACCTGCAATCAAAATCTCACAAGGCTTCAATTCAGTTTGAAACACTAACTGCCAAATTTGAGAGACATTGTCAGCCAGATGAAGGATAATTATACCAGCTGTATTCTTTCTGCTTCTAAAGTAATGCATGCTTATAGACTAAGGTAAATGTTAAGGACATGGTAAAGCAGCATCTTTTGGTTAATATTCAGGCTTGATTCTCACGCTGCCTTTCACTTTGTGCAGCTGTATCTATATAGCGCATGGACTATAACTGCCATGCAAAGTGTTAAACATTTATGGAAAATAGGTTTTCAAGTCATTTTTATCCCCAAGAGCATTAGACTTTCTGAGTATGAGCATGATTTATGATGCAAGGTATAAAACAGTGAAAAGCATTTGTCTTTAGAATTCATAGGACATCAATAAACTGTCTCTAATATGTCTGAATTTCAAGTCAGAACAAACTGGCTTTGGCTTTGTATGAACACATTTTAACACAAAGTTCAAGTGGAATTTTCTGTCTCATTTAATCTCTACTGCTTCCAGGGAATGAACTGACTGGAGGTAGCAAACCTTTCATACGATGGAGCTTGTTTGGGTGATTTAACCTTCAGTATACCAGGGACGGATTTCGGGGCATTACTGTTTCACAGGCAGTCTTACTTGTTCTCTTAGCATTCTCCCAGTGAGGCCCGTTCCCAGTTTATCCTGCTGGAAAACTCCTTTACTGTCCAGTGATTTTAAATATATGGTATTTTTTCTGCTACTGCCTCAATTTCTCTTAGCTGTGCACTGGTAAGATTTTATATGTTAAAAATACATAAGGTGCATGGACCTGTAAGGAGAAATTTTGAGGGCTACCTTTTAACAATATTCTCTGGTTTTCTGAAGGAAAACAGAATATTAATTTTTCATTACAGCTGCATGTTAAAACTTGATCTCTTATATAAGGGTTGGGTTAAGGTAGAGAAAGAGAGACTAGGGCTGCAGCTGGAGTGGAGCTGCAAAGAGATTGTCCAAAGAAAGTATGGGTTGCAAGGAGAAATTTGCTGTGAAGTTTTTTCTCTGGGTAATGGTTTCAGGGGTCCTTGCGTAGAGCTGAGACTTCAGTTAAGCTTAGGGTTAGGTTGACAGAAAGGTTAAGGTTGTGTTTGGAGTGGGGCTGGAAAGGGGCAACCAAAGGAAAGTGTAGCTGCAAAGAGAATTTTGCTGTGAGTGTTTTTTTTTTATGGGCAAAGGCTGAGAGACTTTGTGTAAAGCTTGGTCTTCAGTTATGTTTAGAGTTACAATTATGATCTATATTATATATTCTATAATTTCTTTCTAAAGAAGAGTCATTTAATTAGCTCTGCAAATGCCTGAAATTTCTGTTGTATCAAATAGCACAATGACTTGCATTCAAATGAAAATACAGTCAGTCATTCTCTTCATAAGTGAACACTGACATGCATCCCGCGTTCTCATGTTCCAAAACTTGTACTTAAAAGTCAGAAACCTAATTTTTTACTTAATATGGGGTTTTCTTGAGGGCTTATACTATTTCCTAAAATGTACTATTTCTTTTAGTGAAGTGAAAATCTTATGACTTGCTTTCTTGGTAGGGAACACTGAAGTGCCAAATGGAATATGCCAGACTTGCAGCCAAATTTCCATTAGCTGGTTTTGTACTATTGTATGATCTCATGCATACCAGCTTGAAACAGTTATCAAAAAAGAGTGTTGTATGTGCTAGTTTTGTAAGCTAAATTTAGATACTGTTAGACCATCTGACTAAAGGCTAAGCAAATTCACATGAAGACCTGACAAGGATCAGAGGAGCAACGACAGGCAGAGGATTATTATGGGATGCTTAGGAGAGGGACCGAAGGTAGGGAAAGGGATGGGTCAGGGAGGACTGGGGAGGAACAAGTGTGGGAAAATAGAGGGAAAAAAAATACAAGTGTCTGGTCCCATGTAAACAGGTGGACCACAGACTGTCCTATATTCTTCTCAAATCCTATTTCTAACTGTCCTCTGAACGGGTGTACTCTCTACCCTGCTTGTGTGGAAATGCTAGCCAACTTCAAATTGGATTAGCCAGCAGGTAGGATAAGAGGTCTGAGTCCCAGCATGGGCATGGGACCATGACCCCCAGAGGATCCAGGGGTTGTGTACCAGCTACTGCAGGAGACCTGGGTATGGAACAGCTGCTGGATAGACTGAGTGTCAGTGGTCAGCTGCAGGAGAGACCCACGTGGTGTGTGCACATATTCTGCTAACGAATTTCAATCCTCGTCAGCCAGAGAGGAGGAACAGGACAGGCTGGTTGTGCTCTTCCTGTCAGTGTGGATGCTGTGAGCATTAGTGTGGGAGTCAGTAAAGTGCTGTTCTCTGTCTGTGTTGACCTGTGTGGCCAGCTATGTTAGCGTGTGTGTGTGTGTGTGTGTGTGTGTGTGTGTGTGTGTGTCTCTTGCAAAAGGTGCTCAGGCTCCCTGCTGCCTGGCTCTGGGGACAAGGAATTGCAACAGCCCCACATCTGTTGGGTTGGGCTGGGCTGGGACAGAAGAACCAACCTCACTCTGGTCCTGTAATCCACCAAATTCACCTATCTCTAACACTAATGCTTTGTCAAATTATTTGCTTGCTGATGTTCTCCATATAATATCTGTTATAGGCAAACAATATAGTATGTTAATTGGTTTTTCAGTCTTGGGGACCTCACATATTCACCTGATGTTACTAATTTCAGTCTCACTGTTTGCACTTGAGTCTCTGGGCTACAAGAAAACAAACAAACAAAAAGGTGATTAACATGTAGGCATGCATATCCATATTAATGATGGTTCTCGGGTCACTCACAGTCATTATGTATTCCAGCATGTGTGTAGCATATATTTCATGCCAGACACTGCATTTTGATATGCTTTTTTAAATGAACATGCCATTCGGGGATATTCTGTTCCCTATGGTGGAGATACACACATCTGGCCTTAAAGCAGATTTTGAAGTATGACAGAATCCAAACAAAACCATAATTCTACGACACAGTTCCTGTTCTAGAAATTACTGTTAAATAATGTTGAGATAAAAGAAAAAATAAATCTCAGCTAGGATTCCTTTTGCTCTTTGATGACATTCAAGATTGCTGCCTTCTTAATTATTATGATATAAAAAATAGTAATTAGGCTCAGATTATTTGCAAATATATTTCTAGGGGAAAGAAAAATACACACAAGAAGTGGGATTACTTTGTATTCTCTGAATTCTACCTTTCATTACCGTGCTTGACTTCTTCACCTATTCCTAGGCGGAATTCCAAAAATATCTTGCTTCATGTAGAAGCAGGGGGACTGTGGGACAGTGTAAACCAATGGCCAATACTTGTGAGATTCATCTGGATTTAGTTAACATATACTTCTTCCCTTTCATAACTGTGATCTGTGGATATTGTAACAAAAACTGTCTTAAGATTAAACTAACTTCTGTATAGCAGTGTGGGCAGTATTTTCAGAGAGAGAATTTTTAAAGGTGCAATTGTGTGCATTGACTATTGTCCTCAAATTCCAGAATTTCAGGTCCACTTTCTTTGCAAACCTGAATCAGGTGATATCTTGGCCATTTCATCCAAAGAACATTAGTATTGCCTGGCAAAGTATGTAAATCCTGCCAGACATTTTTTGTTTGTTTCTGCCCATGGATTCTGGACTATTCCTAGCTAGAGTAGCATGAGCTTCATGTGGCATGATTTGTTAATGGGCTCTTGTCAGCAGATGAGTATTTATATTAAGCCACCACTTTCTGCTCTCATTACAGATTAATACCTTTGAGTCAAAGCAATTCAGTTATGCAGAATACATCTCTACAAAGATATAGCAGTTATGGTTTAATCCCAAATGTATCACAAATAGATATGAGAATACAGAAGTCTGGCATCTTGGCTTTGTGTAAATAGGTACAACTCTCTGCAAATCGATTCTTATTTTTGCCTGCTGATGAACTGTTATGTATAGCCAACCTGTAATCAAATTTATCCTGATATACATTCATTGCTAATTGCATCCGTGCTTTTTCTTTGGATTTTCCCAGATGCAATGGAAAGAAGAATTAGAGCTTGATGATATCGAAAAAAAAAGCTCGCAATTCCTTGTCCTAAACTCTTGCCAGCAATTAAGTCAGTCCAGATCTGGACTAGAGCAGTCAATCAGCTTCCTTACTGTGCTCTGTCAATGCACTGTTTACACTGGGCAGAAAGTTTGCCAAAGTAGTCAAAGGCTGATTGAGAACATGTTTGTTAGAAAGAAAGAAAAAATTGTAATTCATTTCATGGCATGGTATCTATGCATTTTTTTTCATATTTTAATATATTTTCCATTTCAAATAAAACCTGACTTGAATCTTGTCAAGACTATTCAAATTATGAAATGAGGCTTAGAATTCATGAGCCTTGTAAAAAGTGCCACATTAATCACTGTTTTAAGAATTCAATTTAGCCAACAAAATCACTGAATGCCTTCTGTTTACTTTGTTTATGAAATAATGGGTTATTTTGGCACCATTCCAATTGATGCCCATGGAAGATAATCATTAACCAAAATGAGAACAGGGCAAGACAACAGTCATGGTTCTGAGACTTCTGGTCACTGATTAAATGAAAAGATCCATAAATTATAGCATTATTTGACAGTTACAGCCCATATTTTCCAATAATATCACTCAGTTTCTCCCACTTATTTTATGACAGATAATTAGAACTTATTGTACAAAGTCCATGAATCAAGTTTTTTTTTTTGAGGTACCACCTACTTCTGTTAGAAATAAGTGATCATTGTAATGTTCAGAAAATAAATCACATTTTTCTTTTAATAAACATAATCTTGTGGAGTATCACATTTGCAAAAATAGAAAGTAAAAACTGAGTTGAATGTATAGTCCTTTGTCTCATAAGGGATATCTTACATCCAGTAAGACTGATTTTGTTTAAAATGACTTCCACCATAGGGACAAGTTACTTAGACTGGCAATATAAAATAGATGCTTACTTGTATATTGACATGTTAAAAAGAAAGATGAGACAGCTGATTACCTCAAACTCGTATAGAAGAAACATTTGCCTTTCTTGTATGCCCCTATTCAAAGCTCCAAGAATTTTTAGCAGCATAAGGGGAAGACTGGCCTGCATAGGCATATAAATGTCCAAGGAGTATATGAGGCAGTGCGATTTTATTTTTGAGTAACATTTTAAAAGCCCTTGATTTGTCTTGGCAAGCTGGGTATATGCTAAGAGTATCTGTGGGTAAACTCCACTTAGGCAATTCAGAATCTAAACCCTTTTTGTAATTCTATACTAATGCAATATAAAATCTCTTACAAATATCTAGTAGATGTTAACATTCTCAAAGCAAAGAAGCTTCCATTGAATTTTCAGGTAACACTTTGTGCTATGGGAGTAGTTGAATAAAAACTGGAAAGTCTCTTTCAAAGGTGTTAAAAGATGTCTACTTATTGGCTTTCAAATTTTTCCCCACAGTCAATGTATCCCCTACTCAGGGCAAAGTACCTTTGAATAAAGAAGAGGTATTTGATCTTTTTACTTAGGCTGTGTTCAGTCCAAAGAGAATCTGTTTAGCTCACTTGCAGGAGCTGAGAGGAGTGTGGGGCCTTCAATCCACATAGAGATCCATACAGGTCCCAGCTATCTATCCCAAATTCATGCTTACGCTAAATATTAGCTTCTTGTTCTCAGTAGCTATGGAGACCAAGTTATTTCTAAGAGTGCATCTGCCTTTACAATAAGGTTACACCACGTCTAGCTTAGGCATCCATATTCAGCTTTCTTCTCCTGCCTTATGCCTGCTTGTTTCAAGAGTCTTGTGGACAAAATGGCGAACATCAGTTATGATGGGAGAAGCAGTATACATAATATTGCATGATGTTTGGCATAGATTCAGGATAATTAACTAAGTCTCTTCCCAAACTAATCCCAGGAGAGATTTCCAGAGAACCCTTCCTCAGCACTGTATCTACTGCATCCAGCAATATAAATTTGTCCAAAACTCCACTCCACTCTCATCTGTGCAAATGATTTTGGGCCTGATCACTGATACAGAAACAAGTCTGTCTTACTTGCTACCTGATGTGTGTGTTTTAGTGTCATCACACTTTATGCCAGCTGTGACTCTGGCTAACACAGGAAGACCAGTTACTGAGATGTCATAAATCTGTATGCATTTTCTGTTTTATCTCATTTTCCCTGGACCTATAAGTTAAAGACAACTAATAGTTTTCTTTTTAATGAGAGTTTGCTGGGAAAAATCCATTTTACATCTGGATCTAGCATTGCCATGGTTACAGAGTTAGCAGATGATATCTTTTTTTATTTGTTTGGATTATTTTGAATACATTTCCAAAATTCAGAAAAGAAATCATTAATTTACATGATTTGCTGAAGAGAGTTTAGGAAAGAAAGTTAGGACTTTTTCAAATGAGAAATATCATTAGAGGCTTGTTTTGCATGTTCTGTAATTGCCATTTAACCTTATGTGTAATTAGGCCACATTTTAGCAAAATCACATTATTTAAATTTAGTTTCTCCAAAGCTGAAGGATTTTATTCTCACAGTGAACTGAAGGACTCAGATCTGAACACTCAGTAGCAACTGCTCCTATTAACATTTGCAGGGATGATTGCAGTGAATGCAGATGCTACCTGTTCTTCAAGAGGCAACCTTAAAATTGTGTTTGCTTTTCAGGGCATTTAAATCTTGTAGAAGACAGTTGCTATAATACTGATGCAAGAAATACTCATGGTAGAGGTGTTTCTGAAAGTACTTAGTAGATATGCAGCTTTAAATTCCCAGTAATTTTTACAGATGTAAACCTAATATTGATATAACCTCCTAATTATTATTCCATTGCTCACCCCCCCCCCCCCCCCCCCCGCTCATAGCTGTACTTCTTACTTATTTTCCTTGTGGACTGCACAGTCATGTACTCCAATGAAAATCATTACAAATCTCCTTTGAAGAGAGGAGAAGCTGGCCATTCTGTAGGTGTTAAATGAAATTTGGACCAGTCAGTGGCCCTGATGGGGCTCTAACTTCCTGGTTCAGACTACCTAATTGCCAAGTCTTCTTGCCATTGCCCAGGAAAAAGCAAAATATTAAAAAAATTGTAAACCATTAATCAAAACTGTTTTTGTTGAGATTGCTATCTTCAGATGAAAAAAAGGAAGTTATTTTTGTTTTTTTTAAAATCTTCCTTCATGGCCCATGTTTGCAAATGGTTTTCCACATGAAGGTGAGGGTATATGCTCTCTTTCTTCTTCTTCTTGCTGTTCTTCTTTTTGAATATCCTCTAATTTAAGAAGCTGAGAGCTGATGAAAAATTATGAATCTCAATTAATATAGACTATTTAGCTTGGTAAAATGGTGTAGGCACACTGAGATGGTCAGAGAAAAAAATCTCCCTATAATTTAAATAACATATTGTGAATAATCTAGACTGTCTTAGAGACCAGTTCTAGTTGCTGGTATACTCTGCATTAACACAATGAAGCCTCTTCTCCCACTAAGTGCTTATAAAACAGCCAGAGTCTTAATCAATATTCTAAATATATAAATAGATTCCCATGACAAAGAGGCACATACTGCCCTAGCATGTGGTGAAAGCCTCATTTGCTTCTTTTAAAATCCCATGTCTAGTTTGTTCTATAATTTTAATATTAGATTTCTTGAAATTATTTTAGCAAAAGGACAGATTTCTGAGTGCTCTCACAGCTAAGTGGCATGCACTCCCAAACTTTTTCTTATGCATGATCACTAAACTTTCTGTATATTTTTGCATACATTCACTCTTCCTTGCTGTCTCGTTCTACCCTGAAACTTTGGAAACTTTTGACCTCAGAATCTGTGGTATAATTGTAAAAAGAATTGTTCAAATCCCTCGTCTATCAAGGGCAGAAGTTCTAAAGAGAAAGAAAACATACACAAATTATAAGAAAAATAAATTCACAATCAATGTTTTTGCCACACTTACTTACAAAATTCCTTAAGGGTTCATTGCCATGGTACAATATAGAAAAAATATTCCACTGAGAAACGTGAACACATTGACATGGGATTTTTGTATTGTAATTAGTCTAAGAATATTTTAATTGTTAAATAATTTAAAAAGTTGTATATAATCTGTTTAACACATATATCAACATTTTGTACATGTATGCACATATCAATCAAAGCCAAGCACTTGGAAAATTAGACACATGCATACATTTTGCAGTTATTTATATTAGTTATAAGTCAAGACTGAAATAACTTCTCCTTCTTGAATTGTCATGGGGAGTGTTTAGAATGTAAATTAAAACCAGTCAATTGTGTCTTTTCCTTAGGTTCACAAGAAGGTTAGAAAAGAAACTGTGTCTAAACAGACACGGAGTAAGACTATTAAACCAGATGGCTTTGTTAGTGACCATGGAAAAAATCTCTTGCTGGCAAGACATTAATGTGCAGAAAATTGCAGTACTTGTGCAAAATCGTCTGTTACAAAAGCACATATTTTCTGAATTACACTTTATGTTTAGCTGGAAATAAAAAGGGGTTGCCTATCTAAAGAGCTGAAGGGTCATTGGGTAAATTTATTTGGAGGTAGGAACCTCCAAATACTCTCTACAAGCGTGTGGAGGAAGAAAATCCCCACGTCTCCATTCATGCTGTCAGGTACAGTGCGTGGTCTGCCTCCGGGGACAAGGGACAGACCGTGCTTGTCCACCTCTGTCCCTTGCATTGCAGCTGGGACTGTACCCAGGCCTGCATCGGCTCTTCCCTCATAGAGTCAGGCAGAGAGCAGCCGTTTCCTGAGTGCTGGCTAATGCTCAGATTAACCTGGTGTTTTGAAATGACAAAGAGAAATGTTGGTCTTGGTGAAATGGAGCAGGGAGTCGCAGGGAGTGGTCCTGTGGTCCAGTTAGGTGCCTAGGGGAACGTCAGAGGAGGAAACGTACATCTCTTTTTGGTACCTGTTTTACTTTGTAATTCTAAGACTTATTGTATTCTGGTCATTTCATTTCATTTCCCATGTTCTGTTTACAACATTGTCAAGAAATGTTTTGGGAAGGTATGCAAAGTCCTGAAGAAGAGCACTAGTTGTCAAAACACAGGTCTGCTGACATCCCGGGCTACTGGGATGAATCAGAAATGGGGGAAGAGGGCAGCTTTGTCATATTTGGGGGTGATAAACTTTGAAAAAACTCTTGGGAAAATGAAAGAATCACCTGAATGGTGTCAGGAATAACAGAGGAGGGGAACCAAAACAACCAAAACCCAAACCAAAATGAAAAAAGGGAAGTGCTTTCCAGGGCCTTTGACAGGCATGAAATTGGTAAGTGGAAACTGCTTCCTTCTCTCAGGGCCTGTAATAAGAGTAAGGTAATTCAGAGGGACGACTTCGTTGTTTAGTAACTTTGACGTGGTGTCTCATTGTGAATATGGTAAGTAAAATTAAGATTAATGGAGAAACGGGTAAGTGGTTCCCAGCATGGTTAAAATGCCAGTTGCAGAGACTGCTCCTCTCTACAGGGACAGCAGACCTGGCTAACTTACCACTGTTGTACCAACTCTGATTTGAAAATTCAAAGCTGGTGGAGTAGTCATGACTGCAGCTGTCTGCTGCAATCCCAGCTCCAGAGGGAAGGGGAGGTAAGGACAGGGGAGGCTACAGAGGCATCTGAAATGCAGGAACCCTGTATTTGTATCATGGACACTTGCTTCTAATGAATGAGGGTTATATGCAGTGTGCAAATGCTTTCATGCTTATTTGTTCAATATTCTTAGAGAACATTTTGAATTTTATAAATTGCTACCATAACTAACTTTTACCGAGTTAGAAGGAGAGAAGAGAATCAATTTTGGCTTGATATTTATGCAAATCTAAATAAGGAAAAAAAAAAAACCTCAGAAACTATGAAGTATTGTATTTGTCATATGCTAAACTTGAATGGCTGTGAAAATAAAATATTTAGTAATTGTTCATCTCTTCATACTTATTTACCTATAGCAAGAATGGTAAGAATTTTGACTATTTTACAAATATTTTTCTTTTTAAATTCTTGTAAATTCATGAATAAGCCCTGTTGGTAGGCTATAGCATCTTTTAAGACAAATTGTTAGATTTTCTTTAAAATTCTTATCCAGATTTATTCAGACATTTTGACACTAGAGTTTGCTATTCAGTGAATCTTTAAAGGATATAAACAGTATTCCTTACATCTTTGTTCTGGAGTGTATTTTCTTTCATACTAGAAAGCTCATTATTTTATTTTTCCATCATTCTTAAATAATTGCTTTTGAAAGAAATGGTTGACCTTCTCCCACTACATATACATAATGGGAGAAACTACTATGGATGAATTTCATTCATATATATGTATATGTATATATACACATATCTGTGTGCACACATGACATTGAAATATATAATTTGTGTGTGTGTGTATATATACATATATATATGCAAATAACTATATATATCAGTTGCTGTATCTAATACCTTCAATTTACAAATACTCTTTTTATCATTTTGTTAAAATTTTTTTAAAAAGTCTTCTAACACTATATATCTAACAGCTTCAGAGAAATGAAAGAAAAAACTCTCAACTGCAGAGATGTACACATACATCCAGGTAACTATTTTACCAAAAGTGTTAAGGCTGGATTATCAAGTTTTTAAAGTAACTATTTCTTACTTGTGAGAACATGGGACCTATGCTAATTTACTTGTCCCAAGACTTCAGATAGCAGTTGTAAACTCTATGTGTGTGTAAGAGAGAATACATAGCTAGAATTGTGCTATTACCTCATTACAATGTAGTGTAGAACTTCAAATAAGAGGTAGTCTGGAAGTCCCAAGGAAGTTTTCACTTAAGTTGTCAGCAGTGATACCAGAAAAATAAATTCTGCCCTTTTTCCCTTTCCATTCTTCTTTGTACACGCAAAATTTAAGCTCATTGAATCTCCTATTGCATCTATCTTCCTGCTGAACAACAGAGTCCCTTATCCAAAGAAGGGCTAGAGAAAGCTCTCAGGAAGGACAATGTAGGTATAGAAGTAGATAAGAAGAGGATAAAGTTGCATAGCTGGTAAAGGACAAGGAATGTTCAATGTTACATTTTAAACTTATTGTATGTCTGTTAAAAAATTACCTTGCAGAATTTAAAGAGAAAACTAAATTCCTCATAATCTGTCTTGAGATGCAGCAACAACTCAATTTTCTAGTTTCTGTGCTACAAGCAAGGCTTTGACAATTGAACATCTGACCCTATAATTCGGTGCACAGGAATGAACTCCTGCACTTTAACACTGATGGTGCTTTGTCTCGGTAAAGCTTGTAGCAGGATCAGGGTCTTAGACATCAACATAGCAGACATTCTTTATAAATATATTTTTCACGCTTGATTTATTAGTAGATTGTAGATGGTGCAGTTTATTTAGGTTTCTTAACCCTTTGTGCGTCAGTTTAAAATGTCAGAAAGACTAACAAAGTGAATTTCAACATTGTATTTGTTTTCAGTCTTTGTCAAAATCAATACTTAATTAGAAGTTCCATTTGGGACAAAATTTTTCCATGAAATACACTGTGCAGGTGGAAAATGCTCAGGAAAAATAGCTCCTCTTCTCAATTTCAGTACAGAGTTTGCCATTCTCAGAAAAGTTATTAGTGGCTGCTGCATTTGCATTAGAACTACTGCACATAAAACACAAAATGTGCAGTGATTGGTGAAACCACACAACACATTTTAAAACTTGCCTGTACAAAATCCAACTAAGACAAGCACTTTTCCAGATGACAGGACAATTTTTCTAATTACTTTCTTCCAGTTTATAAAAAAAGTTCCCTCCTATAATTCAAGAACTCTGTTTAGCAGTTATTTGAGAAAAACATGATCCTAAGTGAGAAGAAAAGACAACTGTTGGCCTGAGGTAATGCTAACCAACTTGGTCTTATAAATCACATAATAAATATGCTTCACTGTCCTTGGAGATTCCAGCCATCATCCCCGAAAGTATCATATCAAGTCTGAGCTTTTCAGTACATTAATGATTTTGCACACAGTGAGCCAACAGAGCTCCAGAATTCAGATGACTGCCTGTTAGCAGGTGCTCTCTTCTCAGATAAAATGATTTTAGTTTGAGTGCTTTTGATCACTGCCACTGAATGATATCACACAAGAGGCAGATGTTGCAAAAAAAAAGGCAAGTCCAAGGGTATTAAATTCTGTTTTCCCACCCTCTGCTGTTGTGAGATTTTACCCATTTATAAATATGAGATATTCATATGTAACGCTAACAAACCAAATTGTGTACAGTTTCATTTGTCAGCAAAAAATTACTCTCAAGAATGCATAAGAAATTCATTAACTGGTGAAAAAAAGCATGCTGTCCACTATTCGTGTCATTTAATTTTGAACACTTTCTAGAGGAACCTACATTAGGATTTGGCCTGCCTATGCTGTTAATGGGAATTGCAGTATTCTTCCAGAAGGGCAATTCTTGCTTCTAAAGTGGATGAGGAATTTGAAGAAATTTCTTTCAAAGTAAAATCTATTAGGAAGTTCATAATACTTTTGTCCTGAAGAATTCATTTTTTCTGATTTCCTTATCAGTACAGAGTGCACCTCTTATACCTGAATTAAACCATCTCAAAACTTATATATTCCTTCAGTTTTGTCCTGGACATGACTATATAGTTAGGTTTGTGACAGTCACAGGAAATAAGAATGAACTTGATGTTCTTCTAGGTGTTGTTGTATCTGGTTCTACTGTGGACTACGATTCATTCAATATATGAAGTTGGTACTATGAATTGATGAAGTTGCATTAAGCAATACATGTGAACTGGGGAGTGCCATGTCATTTTGTATCTGGTTCACACTATATTAGATAAGCTATTTCTGGGAAATTCTTTTGTCTGAACCCAGTTTAAGGATGGGTCAACATCCCATGATATACATTTACGCCTGACATTTAAGCAATTCCTTCATCTTTTAGGTTTTTTTTTTTTTTCCTAGCTGTGATTGTTTCATCTGTGTGATTAGATGACTTTTGTTGTCAAATGTAGATGATGTATGAACTAAGGAAAGATGTTCTGGAAGGGAGGCAAGCTGCTCCAGACCTAGAGCAATAACACAGAAATCAAAAGGAGACCTTCTGGGCTGCTGATTTGGAATTTGTGAGATTTTCTAAGGCAGGAAGATCACTTACCAACACATGGGAACAGAGGACTGGAGGGGCCCACAACCATGCTGAGCAATCCCATTCACACATCTAGTAATCTCAGTGTTAAAACTACTAAACTTTGTTTAACATCCTTTGCTACTGCAAAATTTAATATAGCTGAAGAGATCCTATACTCTCAGAAAGAGCAAGTACATGGTACCCCTTTCCACTTTTTGTTTGCTGCTCTCAGGAATCCCTCAAAAACATGGAGAGGATCACAAGGCAGTATGCACTTCCCCGCTATGCCAGACTGAAATTCTTAAAGGAAAGAAAGTGAAAGGGCAAGAAAGTGAAATATTTGAGTGTCCCTTGAAGTTTGGGATTGAAAACATGGCAGTCCTATATATGGGTAATTTAGCTAAAATCCACTCAAAAAGCAGTTGGTTAGGACAGACTCTCCATGGAAATTACACAGCCTAATACTACTTTATAATGATTTAGAAAAAAAAAAAAAACTAAAATAAAAAAGAAAACAAATGTTTATTGTTTATAAGGTAGCTATAAGAAAAAAGTTGGTCAAATCTAAGAGCCTGTTAAAATACGTTAGTAAAAAGTCTTAATTATTTCTTAAATCTGAGTGCTAAACAAAAAAGGTGTTAAAATAAACAGTCTGTGACAGAACTACATTTCAAATATGAAAAGAACATTGTTTCTCTGTTCTCTGTTACAATAAAAATGAATTTAAAAGTTCTGCAAAATAAAAATAAATACAATTATCCAAAGAAGATGCTGATGTTCTTGATATTATCAAAGGGGAGGAAAAAACATACTCTAGAGATTGATAAATATATGTAATTTTGGTTCATTAATTTTTGCATGAGCAGTTGTTGTAGTTGTTACAAAAACAGTGTATACTAGTGATGAAAATCACCATAACAGGGTTGAAATGGTGATAACTCACAAGGTAATTCCTGTTAGGAATAAGGTCCTTAGTTAATGTTTTGGGACCTCTTGTGTTAGGAAGATCTAAGAGCTTCTAATTAATAATAGCTGTTTTAAGCCTGATCTTAGTCAGAGGGGATTCTGATGTTTAAAGGGGTTGCAAAAGAATCACACAGATATAAGGTGTTAAAGCAATATGGATATTGTTTGTTTCTCACAGAGAGTGAAATATGAATGGCGAATAATGAAAGTTTTTTGGGAGGGATTCAAGGGATTCAACAATTAAAGTCAGACCGATCAATAAGTAAAAGATTTTCTTGGATGGGATGGTAGCTAACCTGGCATATATGTTCTTTGCTAACTTCAGGGAAGGGCAGAGATATCACTAAAAAGAAAATAAAAACGTGGACTAAAGGTTCACTTAAACTGCTGCAGAGAGGACCCTTTTGTACAGCAGCTGACAAAGCAATCAAGGCAGTGGTTACTGAGGATGACTGTTCATTTAAGTGACTGGGGTTTTCTATTGTACAGCTGTCAAACTTCGTTAAATAAATTATTTATTTAAATAAATTATTATTTTATTTTCCAATCAAAAGAAGCCTGTCCTGGATTTCTGATATAGACGCAGGTGGAGGAAAGGATGACAGGATGCACCCATTCCAGTTTTGATTTTTCATCTCCATTAGCATATTTCTCTTTGGGCACCTGAATTGAGACTAATAATACCATATTCTCTTCTCTTCATATCAGCCTGGGTGTTTTCCAGTTTTGAATGTTTGAATCTGCACTTAATGGTGGTAGGTGGCTAAACTAGGGATTTCAGTGATCTGGTACTAATCCCTCATGTGAATTCTTTTATCTTCCTTAACAGTCACAATCAGAAGTAACATAGTCTATGAAATCTGAAGCCAGGGACCATCATGTATTATACTTCAAAATAAAACAAAAAACAGCCCCCCAAGTTTTCTTTTCCCCAACTGTTCTCTGTAGATTTGCAGTAATTCATGTTATCATCATGTTATTCATGTTATCTTCTATTGCCTATCGGAATTAATGTCTCCTATTTTTATGAACAATAGCTCCGAAAGACAACTTTCCACATTAAAATATTAAAGTCATTAAAGCCACTTAATTTAATCTATGAAAACATTTTGCTTAATGCTTCTCAGTTCCTCATACTTTGTCTGTGTCATCGAATTGAGGTCAAGAAAAAAACAAACCTTTTCTCACTCATAGGATATCTCTTTCTGATTTCATGCTGCCAGCAAAACTTGCTCTTGGACTCTCATGTTGATAATAGAAACAACATTTTGTCTTTGAATTATTTCTTTCCTTCTCTTTTTTTTCTTTACTGCAAAGTTATTTTTTTCATTTCAGGTAGGTCATCATTATATTAATAAAAAAACAGTATGGGCAGTACCTATATCATATGTGCCACAAGAATAGGCATTCTTGGAAAGAATAATAATGAAATATTTTTATTAAAGGGTAGCTCTGTCAATAGACCTATAAGTTCTGAACAACAAAAACTGAAACACAATTTAATTAAAAAAGGCAACATATCCCATTAAATCAAAAAAAGTTGTGCAATAAAAATCAAAGCACAATAGGCAAACGCAGAAGGTCCCATAAATAAAATATTGCATCAATCACCCACAAGTAGAATAGAGAGAATATTTCTTTAAACTTTGGCTGGAAAGCTGCCACGAAGATTCACACACACAGGGCATTATTCTAGCGGCTCGGCTGACATGTTTCGCAGGCTTGAGTTAGAGTTGGTTTTGTCAGTCTCAACATAGACCAAAAGGAGACATACATAAAATTTTAAGTTGCAACAATATCTGAAACTTCGTTCCTGGGCTGAACCTCAGTTTCATGCAGAGGGGATTAAGAGTGCTTGTGATACTAGAGCCTTTCTTTACAGGGGAAGGAGTATTAGGGTGCATTGGCACTTCTCAAATTAAACTGTTAATGGAAGAATTTTTGAGTGAGCTGATAAAATGAATTGCAGCAAGTGCCTGAGACCAGATGGTATTTATCTAAGAGTTTCATCAGTGGCTATGAAAAACAATTAGGTAGATAAACCACCGGCTCAGGAAATCTCTAAAGTACAGACAGAAGCTGGGAAGATATCCTGAAGAAATACATACGTGGAGTAATTAATTAGTGTGTATGTCCTAACCTGACCTCCGTCCCAGGGCATTCCTTCATAGCTACTCTCAAAGATAGGACAGTGGTCTACAAGGAGCTCTGATCTGACTCTGCATGCTTGTTCTTGAGCTACTTAATGTTTTCATATCTTTACTGATCCTGCTGTAATTGTATCCATAAATTATAACTAATCAAACTTTTTTTTTTAAAGTTAGGATGGTTGACTTAATATTCTTGAGTCTGTATCTTGAATTCATGATAATTAGATCCCAAATGAATTATTCAGTAGGTTATTGAATCAAGGTGCGTGTAATTAATGTGCTCTCTTCCTCTGTCCTCTCTTTTCTCTATGTGTTTTCTATGCCCTGTTGCACAGTGTCATAGCTCAAACAAGACATCTGGGAAGAGAGTTATGCCCTAGCCTTGCATATAGTCTGTTGCTTAAGACACCTTCTTGGAAGGCTGATGCTTTAGGTAAAAACTGTAAAACCAACAAAGTCTCATGAAGTATTCTAACTACTAAGCAAACATTTTAGGATGCCAGGAACTTCTGAAACTAAAAAGGATGGCTTACAAAATATCAGTTTTTTTAGCTGCATTATTAATAAGTTGCATGTGGTCTCTATGAAGAACAGAAGGTGAGCTATCATGAATTAAATATGTGTGGTGTAGATGCAGCCTCATGCTCTTATGTGATATGTTAGAGGAAGCAAAGATAGTTAAATTGTGAGTCACCACAGCCTAAGGCAGTATAAATAGAAAAGCTGTGTTCTCAATGAAATAACTTTTCAAAAGGCATATGAAGGAGGATGTTGTTTTGAATGCAGTGACAGAGAAGGTACAGACTCTGATAGAAGTCAGAAAGGCAAAGACAGATTCCTGAATTAACTGCTCCCTCTCAATGTCACAGGAGGAACCTTACTGCTTAGTAATAACTGAAATGATATTTTATTGGTGTATTTGTTTTTTAATTAATCTTTTAATTATCATTTTCCAATTTTTGCATCAAGAATTAAACCTTTTCTTTGCTTAAAAAAAAAAAAAGAAAGCAACATTTAAGTATAGTTGCTTCTTAAAGTGAACTCTGGTGATCATAAATCTGTAATGCATTTATTTCCTTGGAAGTAACAAATTCAGAGGTGTAAGGAGGCAAACCTTTTGGATGCCTGAAACCTGGGTTGTGTTTGACTGTGAAAAAAATTAACCTACTTTGAAGGAAAGTATTATATGCTAGTGTAAAGAGAAAAGTCTTCAGTGAGTTAGCACCTCACTGATGAAGGAATGAGCCCTGGAGTGACAATCCATAACTTCATGTAATCCTCTATTGTCACAGCCATCAACATGTTTTTGAATAAAAGTTTTTGGGCTCAGTACTGTTCGTATTTTTTAGGCATACTCAGAATACGTCAAAGGGATTTGGATCATCAAGGCACTTATGTGCAAGGACACCTAATTGATGAATACTCAACAGGCTTGGTTATGAGACAGAAACAGACTTGCTCAGCTCAGCCAAGATGGGAGGAGGCCACAAAATCTCAGGTTCTTAGATATATTTTATTTTGAAGACTTAGATCCCAAGCTACTAGGCATGGTATTGTCAAATGCCTGCTTGGACTCATGTTACTAAATGCATTCTAAATTGCTTTTTGGGTGCTAAAATTTCCTATCCACACATACTTTCACTTGGCCCATGGTACCTTAGGAGAGGCAGTGAGTATGAGGCTTTTTGATGAACTTTTTGGCGTAAAACTAAAGGTTGATTGTACTTGAGCCCTATTCTTGAACTCATGAGCAGTTATGGAGTGGGGAATCATGTGGACCCAAAGGTACCATTATAGCTTCTTTTCATACAAATAAATATGGTGAGTAACTTGCTGAAAATCAGTCTGAAAATCATTGGTACAATAGAGAATATAATTAATGGGTCTTCAATCTTGAGTGTTTACCTCTATCATACTGACATTTAAACGTGATACAAGTCTGATGACATATCAAAACCACTTGGTGTTAGGTGCTGAAATTTTTGAGTGAGCTGTCGATTGTTTCAAAGACAAAAATGACTGAGGAGTTTATTAAAAATTGTGATGGATTTGATAGATAAGGATTATTGTTTGGCCTTTTCATTATGTTCCTCAAAGTTCTCTTTGAAGCAACTGTTTCCTCTCTGCCTGCCAGACATATCTGTGAAATGAAAATAAGTATGACAAGTGCGAAACCTCACATGGTTCTGCCATAAGTCTTGGAGATTGTTATCCTGAATTTTCTTTCTGGTAGTTCTTTCTTTTAATCTTCAAAGGTTTCTACAGCAGTCCTAAACCCTTGAGATGGAAATAGATCAGCTACTATTCATTTAATGGTTTCCATTTCTTGTGGATCACCTCAGGGTTACCAAGTCTTTTGCTGCCTCAAGTAGTAAAATATAGCCATTCTCTTTCCTTACACATGGATCACAAATGTGACCACTCAGAAAACAGAAATAATACTTTACATATGTATTGGATCTTTCATCCAAGAATCTGTAACACTCTGAGGTAATCTGGCAAAGGCATATTTGGATCACTAATCTGTCATTTTTCATGGCATTGCAAAAGCTTATCTATTTTCTATTCCCCTATTTGTAATTTGTATAGCCTATTAGCTGAATATGTTTCCAAGTCCCCTTGTTAATCTTTGTAAATGAACTCCTCTATTAGAAGCTGAATGTAATTTTGCACATTTTTTCATGTAGCTGAATCATTTGCTTGTCAGCTGTCAAACACAGGGGGCATTTACTGAAAAACATCTTTCTTACCATGACAAGTTAGATTGCCTGTGCAATGCCAGATGTGTACAACATACAACAAGCTTCCAGGTTAGTGGTGATTTGGTATGAAAGTGCTAGCTTATTGCAAACAGTTATTAAAAAACAAAAAATGAAAAAAAGGATTCCTAATTATTATGTTTTTAAAAAGTCATTGTGCATTACAATTACTTTTCTTGGAATCTCTAAAAAGGCATCTAGCATTTTCTAAGTGTCTTGGAGATCAAAGGAGCTGTACAATTTTCATATGAACTGTAATCCATTGAATAATGTCTGAGTCCACTAATGAAAGTTTATGAATATTATTACTGCTAAGTGCAACCACATGTTCAAAATGGGTACTTAGTATGTTTTAAATATGAAGATCTCCTTTAACTGTGCAATAGCTCAAGCATAAAAACACCTAAAGACATCACTTGAAAGGCATTTGAAGAGTTATTGTGTTCAAGCAATGACACAACAGAATTGTTCTTATTTTACCAAAAAAAGTTGATTTCAAAGTCTCCGCCCTTTCTGTGTATGACAAAAATGTCAGTGACATGGGAAAATACAGCAGGTATTTTCGCTTCATATTTAGTTTAATGAAAAGTGTTGTATTGTCCACTCCCACTAGACTGGTAATATTGGTTCACGTGGACAAAAAGTTGGTAGGGTCTTAAGAAGAGAACAAATAATTTAAATAGTCAAATTCAAATATTTTCAAATTTCAGAATGCTCTTCAGAAGTTACTTGGCAAGCTATAAAATGAATAATAATGAGGCACTGTTATTAAATAGATTCAGAACCATACTATGTGTTGAGTTTTCCTGACTTTCATCTTATCTGATACAAAGGAGGTCTGGCAGGTAACTTCTTCTGTCTGGGTGCAGTAAATGCCTTGAAAAAAAAGTCATAAAATGTATTGTTTACGCTTCCATTTTAAATTGCATACTCCTAAATATTTTAAATTATTGAATATGCAGTCAAACATTCATATTGTGTTCATGGAAAAAATAAAACAATTTGTAAAGGAGACCTTCTGAACCATTCTTTATAAACCTAAGACAGAGCAATGGGAAAATATCAGAAAACATTACCAAATCTCATACTGCCAGTAAAAGATTTCCCTTAAATTATTATTATTTTTGTTATGAACCTTTCTACTAGGTTTCCATAATACTGGATGCCCTATTCAACTTAGGTGTTTCGATTCACATCTGGTTGGAAGAACCCTCAGTCACTTTCTGATCAAAAGTGATTATGACTTGATCTGATCACTCATGCAAGAGGAACAGAGGAAAGTGAGACTAAATCTACACAGGCACTTGAAGTCTCTCTTGAACTCTCTGAAGTCCCTTAATTTACCTTGCATCCATGTAAAAGGTCTCCAGCTCATGTAGAAATTGAACTCCACAGTTGAAAATCTGCCATATAGATGTAATAAGTAGCCAAGAGCCAAAGTGCTCCCTTCTCATACTGTATGCATGTAAAAGTCAGTATGAGAAGACAAGTTTTTGGACAAAACTGCCAATTCTTACTTTCCTCATCATCTTTGTAAAGGATTCAGTCTTCAGAACTGTTCTTTTTTTTTTTTTTTTTTTTTTCCCTGTTTGGATTTTCTTGTCTTTGCAGAGTTTTGCCATTTTCTCTACTTACTTGGCCAACTGGCCATTCAATATCTGATCCTAACAATAGCTTAAAAAAAGAAAAAAAAAAGAAAAAAGGGAAAAGGTTAATCCAAGTAAGAAAAGCCCCCAAAAGAAAGTTAATACCTTCATGAAAGAATGCTGCAAACTTTTAATTAATATTTGTGGAAGCAATATGTAGCACAATATAATCTCAGCATGAGCTTAAGCACAATAATGAGGCAATCTCAGCACAGGAAGTGCTTGGAGGGACTGGAAGTATTGTTGGGAGAAGCTTAAAAGAAACAGAATTTAACTACTACAAGGATGAAGATTTGGATAACTTGTCAAAAAGAAAAAAAAAGCCCTATGCATGGGGTAAGGAGGATAGGAAAGGCTGAATGCTTTAGAATGGAGTCATAAGGGCTTCAGGCTGTTGTGGAATAGCCCCTTTCAGCTGACACAGCAATGGAAAGAAGCACTACCATTTTCCCCTGCCCCGGCCACAGGTTCCTGCTTACCTCTTGCTATCCCCTACCCTGTGCTGGTATAAGTGTTTGTATAGATACATAACAGACCATATTGGGGGAGATAATCTGAATTAAAACTATCCTGATTAATAAATAGTAACAATAAAAAGACATTCAGTTTGCTGCCTGCAGAATGGATGCTTGTGCTGGCACAGGGAAGATGGGAATGAGAATGAGCGTTCAGTAGAGAGTAGACTGTTTCTTTTGACGTTAATGCTGCCTTATGCCAATTTAAAGAGACTGTAAAGCCACCCTTTAAATGTAATTTTGAGAAGTAGGTAGGAAAATTAAAGTTGTCATTTAGCCAGGTATTCCTTTCCTGCTTCATAACTGAGACTACGCTCCCTGGCTCAAGAACATGATGCATAAGAACAAGGTCAAAAATTATTGTAAGCACTACAAAACCACCTGCCATGTGGATAGGCCTAACGTGAGAAAAAAAAGCATACTTTTTAAACCTAATTGATTCAAGCTGCAACCTTGCCTCATGAAGCAGCGCAAATGAGCTGATGAGTTATGGCAGTGACAGCAAGCACTTATACTGAATTTGCTGCCCAGAGAGAGGGTGGGTGAAGCAGCCCAAATCCTTGCACACAGCAATGGCTTTGCAGACAAGAAAGGTTTGTACAGATTTTTTCAGACCAGACCTTTAGCAGTTTCAAACAAAAGGTTTGTTTCAAAAGAACAGGCATTATTCACCTCAGCTGGCAGCCCTGTGTGTTTTCTGTGAGCAGCAGTCCAAACCCTAAGCTCCCGTGCCTCTGGGCTTTCTCCTCAGGTAGTGTAGCCTGCACACGGCCCTTTGCTTAGGGTTTTTCACTTACTATTGATAAATAGAAATATCAGGAAACACAGCTCTGCTGTCTTGTGAAAATAAATATTGCAAACCTTTTTGACACAGGTTGGGTCGGCAGCTCTGTGTCAGGTACACTGTGCTGGACCTTCTGCTTGTTCTGTGACAAACCTCCTAGATGAGTCTGGAAATATTTTAATGGGTTTGAGAGAAAGTGTATATAAACCTTGCTTGCCTAAGGAAGGCAGCTGTAATATGGTCAACATTGCCAAAGGCCGTATTTGTGGGTCACTTCACTGAAGACCAATTTTAACATTCAAAATGACCCTAACAGCATTCTGCAGCTGTGCTAATGTCAAAGTCTGAGGGCTTGAATTAAGGTGTCATCAGTACTGCTTCTTCTGATGTTTGCCCCAGCAAGTGCAGCTTCCATGCTATTGCCCCTTCAGGAATATTTTATTGCAGGATAATGAAATAGGTTGCTCTAAGATTAGCTCTTGTTTTGTGGGATGGGACTTAGATACAGAAAAACCTGTCCGTACCATTGTTGATAAATATATGGCAATATAATGGTTTATTTGCATCCTCCTACAAAACATTATCCTGCACAAGAAAATATGGCAGATGCTGAGGAAACAGTAGCTCTGAGCTTAGCTGGGGATATTTGGTGGATCAGCTGTTGATACATGGCTTCAATAGCTTGATTCTGTTCCTCAGATACTGCTATGTCCATCTGGGGCCTAACCCGAAACCCACTGAAGCCCCTGGAAATAGCTGTCGTTAATCAGAGCATACCATGGCTCACATTCTTACTTGTAATTTCTGTAACATTCAGGACTTTACTCATATGAAATACATAGCTGATTAGTATGCATTTTAACCTACTTTTCCTCTAAGTTACACAGCAATTAAGGAAAAGTTAGTAAAAACCCCACTACATTTCACTTTTCACATGTGCATGCTGCTTTGGGTAAACATCACTCAAATAAATTACTGATAAATGCTTTCTTCACAGCTCAGTTCCAAAAAATTATGTGTGACTTACAGGAGATAACAGTGATTGTCAGTTATTCTTCTTGATTAATTTTGCCTGCTAGTGTTACACTGTCCTCTTTATCTATTACTTGGATACCATATATTGTCCAACACATATTAACTATGCAGCCACAAATCACAATATGTTTGTGTAAACAAGACAGTATGAATAGCCAAGAACACTATTTATAAGCAACCAACCTGGAAAGAGCACGGTGAGGTTGTACAAGTTATCCCTTTCAACCTACCAGTATTATATGTTGTAATAAAATACTTTTTGTTAGCAGCATTTATAATAATTAATGTTTTGATCATCAATGAAAGAGGTCATTAAAACAGAATTACATACCATTGTCCCTTCTCTATTCTCAAAAAAGATGCTTGAGAGGTTCACACAAAAGAAAAAAAAAACAGTAGGAGAAGCCTGGGTGATCGGCAGAATTTTCAAACAACACAAGGCATATTTTAGTGAATTATTTAAAGACTTCCTGATGTGTTACTGTATGACATATGAATAGTATAGTGTCTCATGGATAGTCTATGAGGCATACTAATAAATTTGAGGTACATGGATAGGACTGTAGACAACTATGTTCTGTATTTTGCATCCTTGAGGAATGCAAAGGTCTAACAGCTTCAGAAAAGTGTTAGGATTACATGGACATGGTTTGTACAAGATGTCTGCTTCACTATCATTTTTGAAAACAAGGGTTTCTAATTAATTTTTTTATTATTAATGAAATGATGGAGAGTGTATGTCAAATACAGCTCATTTCTGTAACCATTTACTGATTTGCAATGTTACTGATAACTATTAGAGCAAATGTTGTAGGAAAATGTGTAAAATAGGCAATTTTCACTATACTATAGTAAGTTTTAACATTTGTTTTTTATTTTTAGTACAAACAACAAGATAGAAATCATTTACTTGTTTGAAAAAGAATGTCTTTCAACTAGGGTCAAAGAAATGATACCTACACAGTTCCTTGCTTTTTCATTGTATAATTTTAATATTACTGCAACAAATTGAGCTGAGTATGTTGACATGTAAAGAAAAAAGAATGTTTTCAAGAGTTTCTGGTTTATTTTGAACATATACACCCTGGAGGCTTTTCTCTGCCTCAGAGGACTTTAGTGAAACAGGATGAATACAATAGGATCTACGAAGAAATGTGTTTAATGAATGCATGACAAAAAGAAAAAAAACCCAGAAGATAAAATGCTATAATGGAATGTCCCCAAAACCACTGGCATACAATACATGATAAAGATTACCCTGACAACATGCTGGAACTTTTCCCATAGTAATTGAAGCAATATTTGTGGAGCTAGCCACGGGACTCTTAATCTGGAGAGATGCCACACAACTAAAGCAACATGAAGCATTTTAAAGTACAGGTACTGTCTACTGTACCCCAAGAATCTAATTTTCTGCTTGAAGGTGAGTGTTTTGCATGAATATACCAACACGTGCTTGATTCATGCACTGCTATGTAGGTGTTCCTGAATCATAGGTGGGTGCATATCTCTAGTGAGGCATAAGTTTCTGTGTGTGAGAACACCTTCAGCATTGCTTATGCTTGCTCATCTGTAACTTGAGAATTGCACATGGTCCTCAGAGAGAGATCTGGGAGTTAGGAGCTCCTGAATTCACATACTCGGGTGTCCATTGGGTTAGCCTGTGGACTGAACACGTGTCCTTGGTAGGTGTGTAGAGATGCAGAGGTTTTCCGATTCCCCCTTGCTGGCCATTGTTTTCAGCTTGTTTGAAGAATGCATCTCTTGAAAAGGGAAGGAAGAATGCAGGCTATGAATGACAACAGTGGCCATCAGCTGGTAGAGCATGAGAATGAAATAGGGGTGAACATAGGATTCAGATGTTTAAACTTGGTCATCTAGTGGCATTTTAGATGTGCTAGGTCTCCTGCCTGATCTTCAGGTGCTACTCCAAAGGGTCTGTGTCTGCTGTGGGTCTTATGTCATATGGGCTCATCCCATGCAATTACTCTAGGGCCAAAAATGACACTAAATCTCTGGAGTTAACCATCTGGTGTCTCCCAAATTATTATCTTTCAGAGCTCCCCAGAAGATGTGAAGTTCCACTACTTTACACACAGGACTACATATGCAGCTCATAACAATGAACATAGAATATGACATCTCTGATTTTCCTTCTATGAAACAGTGACTTTTTTTTTTGTCAGTCACCTAGGACTTTTTTCTTTGAATGATATGAAATGTTTATAGCATTTTTTGGAAGATTTTACAAATCTGTATGGTTTCTAAGGATTACCTGTGCATCCAGTGTTCTACCTTAAAGGCATATTTTCATTTTTCCAATTACTGTACCATGATACAAAATTTATTTATAAATTCCAGTGGTATTTCATTTGGATAATCTCATCTGCATTAAGTCTCGGCTGGTCCATTATATTATTTTAATTTCTCCAACAATTTTGTACAGCCAGTTTTGCTGACTGATAAATATGTTAATTTGTCACAGGTCATCATACTGTTGCTATTATAGATAGCAATTTCATACACTTTCCATGTTGTTATTAAAATCTTCACACCAACAACTCTTGATTGATATTTAGTATAAATTAGGCTTAAAATGGTAATATGCTGCTGTTTTAAGTCTTAAAAATTTAAGTGGCCTTACTATTTGTATGGTGAATTTGCAGCAATTAGTTTCAATTTAGCAATTTACTCAGTTAAGAAAATAAAATCAGCACAGTGAAAAGAAAAATGTATCCTATCTGGATTCAGATTAGCATTTTGCAAGTTTGCTGGCTTTATTTGAAGTCTCTTTATGTGAGTCCTTAGCTTTTACTTCATACCTCTATTGTGCGTTTACAAAGAGCGTAGCACAGCGGAGAAGCAGCATCAAGAATGTTAAGCGGAGAAAGTGTGGTAATGCCAAAGCGACCATTCATTGTAAATAACAAATTAGAGCTGGGCATGTAGTGAAAGCGACAGCAAGAGGCAGGCAGTGTTGAAACGTATGCTTCAAGGTTATGCTCTGACAGCTCTGACAAGCTGCACCAGTCAGGACTCCCATCAATCAGGTATTTGAAGCGGAAGCTGCAAACAGCGAATGCGTTTGGTGAAGTGAGCGCCATTCGCTAGCTGGCGGAATGAAATTGTCTCATTTGTTTTTTGACATAACCTCACCTGATCTCTGAACCTAACGCTGCAGCTGTTTTTAATAACATCTGTTACTTGTACTCTGGTAACGCCTGGTTGTAGCAGACTCATTTGTAGTGGACTCTCGGCACGTACCCTGCTGGCAATGACCCTTGCCCAAAACAGCCTGCAGCCTAAACTGAAATTAATTCCATCAGTGCGTATGGCAAATGAAGGAGGAAAAGACATCTTGAATCTTACTATGAACTGAAGGTATATGTTATACAAAGCAGGTGAAAGGTAAAAGCAAAGTCACTTTAATCTGTAAACTCGCTGGGAATAACAGCTATTGAAAGAAAGCATGTAATATAGTCAGAAAAATTCTGCAAGTTGATATGAACTGAAAAAAAGCTTCTGATTAGCAGTTTTCAGAGGGGTTGGTGAGGTTGCAGAAATCACTATAATCACAATCTAAATGTTTTTTAAGATGAGAAGAAACGTGTATATAATGAACAATTTGTGATTTGATACTTTTGTGGACATTGGTTCTCTGGAGAACATTTTGCATCTGTTCAGTTTTTGCTTTTGCACTTCTTCCTGAATTACTTCTACACAGGCATTTAAGTTGTCCTGGAAGCTGAGGAGCAATAACTCAATGGCTAGGCCTGTGCTATGTAAGAATTATGATGTTATGACACTCTGGGAATTTTTGAGGGTAAGCACTATGTTTTCATGTCTGTTTTTGGGCATCCAGCATAGCTCAGCTCTGACCAGACAGACAGAGTAGAACTAAGCATAAAGATATAAACTAGAGTACGTACCCCGACTTGTTCACAGGCCATCAGTTTGGTGTTATTACGACACTGCTTTGTCCATTTGACATTGGGCAGGATCTACCTGAAGGTATCAGTTCCTTTGTTGTCTTCAATCTGTTTCAGTTGGCCAGGACAAATCCAACTTAAAGCAGTTTTGTTGTGCCCAGACTGGATGTTAAAATCAATGTCTTAGCGATGTAACAAGTTTCCCCAAATCTATGGTAGCTACTGAGCTCTGTGTCGTGAATTTTTCTTGCACTTCACAGAAATAAATTATAAGTATTAGGAAACTGAATTTCCTGTCTTTCACCTTCCTGAACCTACTGTGCTACCTTTAGTTGGCATGACCTGTGTTGCAGCGATACCCGGGTAAACTTGGTAGCTGCACAGTAGCTGCAGTCATTTGGGGACCAGCAGAAGCTAAAGGGAGCCTTAGGTAGGATTAGCCCCCGGTAGGATTTCTATTTGGAGATCTGAGGATGCTGATGAAATTCTACAATACTAGTATTTTTCTTCTATTTCAGTGCCACAGTTGGGATCCAAAAATCTATTAGTGTGTTTGGAGAGGAAGTATTTTGTCTGTGGTATTTAGTCCACATGTGGTGTTTTTCATACAGAGCTACAGTTTCTTTTACCAAAGAGTGAAAATAGAAAGTTATGTCTTTTTTCTAATGGTATTATATGTACATATAAAATATAAGTAACATTAGATTGTTCATTCCTTTTACATCTTGATGAAACTCAGTGAAATTTCTTAATTTCTTTAATTATAAAAAGGCATTTTGTAAGTACTGTAATGCCATTATTTTCATATTCATTTAAGTTAACTTTCAAAATGCTTTATAAAGTAGGTTTATATGAACAGAATAGATTCTCATTTACCCACAGAGTCACTAAAATAACTAGCAATGTTCTTACCCATGATTTTATTTATTATAAATTGGTAATAAACAAAAAGGATTAAAGGTTTTTTTTTGAAGTTTTACAAATTATGCACAAGATTCCACTCTTTGTAGAATATACAGAGCTTGCATAAATCTAATTTTCCTTGAACAAGGCTTTTTTTTTCCATCTCTAAATCATGTGTGAATGAAACTGAAACACTTTACGTGTTCATCCATGATTTCCTGACATCTTTACTGCTCTGAGTAAGCTGTGTAAAATCGAGAAATCCTGAAGTTGCCTACTGCTGAGTGTTATGGTTCATTCTTCATAGCTTTATGCTTCCAGGATGTGCTGAACCTATTGCATATGTACTTCATTAATTGAAATCCTGAACAGGAGTTTGGGAGCTCTATGGAGACTGAGGGGATGGATGGGTGGAGCTAAGTGAAAATCAGCAATATTCTGGTTAGTGATTGTGACTGTTAGAAACTATGGCAAAATTGATGATAAATAGAGATGATAATGAAGAAGACAGGAGGGGTAGATGGATATTTGGCATTCTGACTTGTTCATCATTAGCAATTTAATAAATGACCATGTAACTGTGTTTTTAAGAATATTCCTAAAGTATAAGTAAAGTCCCGATCTCAGCCATATCTTATGCTTATTTTAATGTGGTCATACAGAAAACCCTAACTGTTATTGTGTTCCCAATTCCTGCCCCAAGGGTATATTGGGGGTTAACAGCTTAATGAAAGGTATTGATAGAAAAAAATAAAAAGCAGATCTGTAGCAGAAGATTATGTGGATGGAACATTGCAGGCACCACAATACTATTACATTTTGGTTATTTCTGATTAATCAAGGAAGATAAGGAAAGGGGATGGTTAAAGTGAAAATTTAGAAAGGTCTGGTGCTGCTCTGCTGTTGATGGGCAGTAGAAACCTTGAAGTTCTGATAATCTGAAAAATCAAAAGTGAATGAAGCTGCTTTTCCACCTTCCTTCTCTTTACGCTAAACACATACTGGTGAATTTGCTTTCATGTTTGGCATAGGTGTACAGAAGCTGTGGGGGATAGAGACAATTTTTTCTTTCTGCAAACTATCAGCTAATCTCTTGCTCTTATGTATCTACTCTCATGGCAGGTAAACCGCAGCAAAATAGCCCTCAAAATAAGTAGACACTCCTACCCCCCTACAAACTCAAGTACATGTGTGTTGTATGCCATGGTGACCTGGAGAGCTATGTCTTGGATAGTGATATTAGAGACAATTTTGTTTTGTTTTGTTTTTTTGTTTGTTTGTTTTTTGGCCCTGTCACAGGTCAGCTGGGCAATCATAAACAAGTCACTTCATAATTTTTCTGCAGCCTCTTTGTGAGGCCATTTTAAAGTACTTTGAAATCTATTGCTAAAAGGTCATAGTCATATGAGTATTTTTGTTTGTATGTGGGTATTAACTAATTAGAAAAGCCAGATAATAAAATGATAAAATAAATAATACATAGGCTGAAAATATTAAGGGTATTATTTAAGACTATACAGAACCATTTCTGTGTTTTGTAGGAAAAAAATAACTTCCTTATTGTGCTATGAAAATTGCTTTGACTATTTTTAGCACATTGATTTAGCCACAATTCCTTTGCTGCTTGGTCTTCTGGCTGTCTTCTTTACCCTTCAGTAAATAACTCCTTAGGAGGAGATATGGGCTGAAATAACCACTCCTAACCACTGTTAGGATTTCTCTTAATCACCAGACAAAAAGCCATCACTTCCAGCTTTGATACCTGTGGGTAACTGGGAGCTATTTAATTTGCATGGAATTTGCATGACTTCCTAATGCTGTCTACAAGCCCTTTCCTCTTGCAACCTGTGCTTCTGCTTTCCTTCCAAAGTCTGTGTAGATTGCTGAGGTCTGACCTTAACATTTCAACTATATTAATTTTATTCTTATTACTTTTTGATCCAGTCATCTCTGGATAGTGCTAAGAAACTCTTAAAAAATCAGAATATTATTAATGATGGAGAAATAGCAGCGTAATTTTTTTAATCTGAGTTGAAAGCAAAATGGACACTAACTGCCTACAAAACATAACTGAAGAAAATTAATGAGAGTTTTCCTGAGGAAAAACCTGAGGCCTGGTTCCTTCATATATGCAGTCCTTCCCTCCAGATGCTTGTGGAAAGGATTGACCAAGGGAGGGCACGGAGATTGCTGCTCGGGCTAAGAGTTTAAACAGGAAGTAATAGAGTGTTAATACCCCGTTGTTACACCACCAGTTGAAAAATCAGTCTGGTATTTGGTGCAATAACTCATTTTGCAAACACCAGGGCAGACAGCCACAGAGGTGAGCCAGGCTGTGGTCAGAGCTTGGCATGGCATCACGGTAAAGGAACAGGCATGCCAACTATTTGGTTTGGAAATGTTGTACAATCCTAGTGGAAGGGGGAAGGATTTCTTCTCTCCCCCCACTCCATGTCTTACATACTATTGTTTTTTTCAATGCTCATATATATTTAAGAAACACTCATTGTAATTTTTCAAATACCCTGTTGGTAAATGAGCTTTGCAGTGTGGCACATATCCCACTCTTCTGATGCTTATTTTCTAACTAAACTGTTTTGTTCTGCACAACCTATTGTTTCCTTCTTTTCATTTTTCTTCAAAACAAATTGTACTGCATTTAGAAAAGTGGTATTTTTAAACTGAAAAAGAATTAACCTCATATGTGTTCTAGGGCTGACAGGATAGCGTACATCCTGCTGTATGTCTACAGATGGCTCTCATTTGGATATGCATACAACACACGAGCTGGACATCCTGCTTTCTCTGTTACTTGCTAGTAAAATTAAAAATGTTGCCTTTTGTATTGGTAGTGGTTACAGCAAAATTAAGATAGACAGCGTTTTGAAAAGGGTCATGAGAAGGGAGCAGAATAACCCTAAATTTACTAAAAATTGCAAGGACAAAGACTGTAGCTATCCCTCCCCAGGACCAAAAAGGAGGTGAGAGGTCTTCCTGCACGTATATATGATATCCACATGGGGCCAGACACAACGCCTACAGAACGCCACCTCTACATGCTGTGATCACGCCACATTGGCTAGCACAGCCTCACTGTCACACAGGAAAAGAGTGCACGTTGCATCTCTTCACAAGGTGCTATTCAAATTTACATTTCTGCCCTATTCGGGTTTCTACTGTAGCATAGTCCCTTCTTATCATTACATAGTGCAAGCCAAGGCTAGAAGTGACAACCATGAATACTGGCATGTCTCGGAGAGAGGGATTGAAGCATACCAGAAAATCAGAATAGCTCTTGCATTTAGAGTGGAGCAATTTTTATTCGGCAATGACTTCAGTTGATGGGAAATGCTGCGACTGGAGACTGAAATTAGGTGTAGGTTTTTTTTAATTTTTTTTAGTTCAGCAAAAACACTGAAAAAGAATGTCTTTTAAAGAACAAAACATTTCATTTTGACTTTTTAAATTAAAATGTTTCATTTTGAAGGTATAGAAACTTGCCACTTTTAAAAATTAGTATTTTGTATTTTAATTTTGAATGATTTCTTATGTATTTCAAACTTACATGTCTAAATTAGGAAAAAAGAGAATAAGGGGCTTAAGAATCGCTAAAATAAATATTTAATATTAATATTAATATTTAGGACATCCCAAAAATAAATTTTCCAGGATTTTTTGAGTTTGCCAAGACTTTGTAAAATGTACATTTCAGCCTCCTCCCCCTGACTTTCCACAGATTTTTTGGTTTCGGTCAAACAAAAATTCCACTTTTACTACCAATACCTTTGCTGGTTTGGCAATGGACTAAAATGGGCAATGGCAATGGGACTAAAATATCAGCTGTGCTATCAAGAATGAATCTAGTATACTAATATAGCAAAATCTCTTTCATCAGCACACTGCCAAGCATTTCATCCACTTTTTGAGAACAATTGTCAGACAAGAAGTTTATCTTCACTCTCTTTGACTCAAACACCATGGGAAACTATTACTGCCAAGTCCATTTAAATGGGGCACCTAATAAGGTCAGTAGCTAGCTCACAGCAAGATACATAAAATGAAATGGTGTTTCTCAGCAATCCTGTGCTGAGATCCACCTCAGCTTTCCCTTCCTGCTGATTTCATCCTAGGCCTGTTACAATTATTATATTTTGCAGTCTTGCAAATGCATCTTCTTTTTTTAAAAAAAGTTGTAACAAATAATATCTTCTTACAGTGCCATAGAGCTGTTAGGTGTATGCAATTAGTTATAATTCACATGAAAACAAAAATATGCTCAAGTATTTGCAATATAAGATAAATTAGCTGCACCATATGTGCAAAAAAGTTCCAGAAGCACATAAAGATCATACATCTTTAGCATTAGTCAAAAATACCACACCATAAATAAGTTTTATGGAGCAAATAGTTTTCTGAGGGATGTCTCTTTTGACAAAAGCTCTGCATGGGAAAATATATCTTGGGAATGCTTCCCTAGATGAATCTTATTTTCTCCCAAGAGTCTAGTGAGATTTTCATAATGGCATTGACTTTTTTCCTGTTTCCTTTGTAGATGTTCAGCCAGTGACAGGCTGTTGCTTGCCTTTTTCCATGCCAGAGGTCTACTCTTTACCATTCTTTAGGTAGTCTCACAAAGGCCACAAGCCTCCAGCACCTTCCAACTTGTCAGGGATCTAGGAGAGGCTTTATCCCTCTGCTCCCCAGCCCCAACTTGCTGTCAGTCAAGAATATTCCCTTCAGACAAATATCTCTGTCAGGGAAACCTCTTTTAGCTTCTTAAACCACACTCCTAAAAGCAGACTCCCTGCCGCTTCCCTCACTACTTCCAACCATATCAGCATGAAGGCCATACTGCAATTAATGCTTGCCAGGCTCTACCATTCAAGTGTCTTTGATTAAGTTTATTCCAAACAGATCTATTCTTCAGCCAACCAGCAATTGCATAGAGCATTCAGAGAAAAAGGGTTAAAACTGTTAGACCAAGTGCCTAAACTCATCACCTGCTCAAAAGAGCACAACTATCTCAAAAACATCACATGGAGATTTTGCTTGCATCTTTTTCTGGCAAGACACTATTGTTCTCCTCATTTTTTTCCTCATGGTGAGGCATTTTCATGATTCATTTTGGTTTATCTTGAACTCTGACCTTGGCAAAATTAGCCTACAGTCCTTCTGGAAACATATAGGTAGAACCATTGAGGATTAGGAACTTGATATTCTCGTTCAGGCATTGGTTTATTTCCTACCTGCTCTCCTCAACAAGTTCCATCATAATTTAGTTTAAGCACTCAGGCAAAATATTATACAGCAGATAAACTGAGGCACACATAACACACAGTATGACATGCTCTCTCCCTCATCATCTCATCTTCAGATTTTTTTTCGTGTGTTCTCAGCACATCCCCACACAAAACAAAACTTTCCCCAGTTAGGTTTAGCAAGATCCTTCTAAAACTGTCTGAGCCATTCCTTCATCCTCTGGAACTTAGGAGGCTACTCAGGTGCACTGGTGTTACTAAAAGAGGAATTTTAAAAAGGCTGTGAGCTTTTATTTAAACACAGAAGTGTTTTCCAAATCACGAATTGTTTCAGCCTTCTGAAAATCCTTTGTTTATCCACACAGATCTAGGTATTTCTCAGGATTTCTGTTGGGTTTTATTGCACAATTCATGGTAAAGTTTATTTACAAAATCCATATTCATGCTGCTTATTAAATTTTCTCTCTATCACAAATCAAAGCCTTCTTTTAATTTTTGATGAACTCATTTTCAGTTTCTATTCCTGTATAATGTCTCCTTTTAATATTCTGCTAACCCAAATGGATTATAGAATAATAGCTTCTTCCATGTTCCTCCTTGCAACTTGATGCAAAATGCAAAATGAAATACATTCACTGAATCCCATTTTAATTTGAATCATGTCTCTACAGCTTTTTAATGTCCTTTCTTTTATTTTTTCGCTGTTTTGTTGAATGGTAAAGAGTATTTTTCAATGTATGCAATGTCTCCTATTCATATTCTTTGAGTCAGCCCCAAATATAAGTGGAAATGCTGTGAATTAATAGCAATATAATCTCCCTGCGAGTCATATGAAAACTCAGAGATATCTTTGAAGACAGCAGTAATTTCTACAAAAACTGGAGGTATTTGTCTCTTTTCTAGGGCCTGATACCAAAGTGACTATGCAGCCTTAAGACCCTGCAGAGATTTTCTGTTTTAAATACAGATCTGGTCAAGCCCTTTCTGTGTACAGATCCTTATCTGAGCTAAATACAGCTCAACCTAGAAATGTATTGAAGCTGGTTTTGTACACAGTTCCTCAGTCTCTGGCTGAAAAAGCACCTTAATTTGCTCTTTGTCAAAAAAGTTTTTTGTCTTTACAGTTCTTTGTTTGTAGGCTTGTAGGTAACCCATAACTTGGCCCAATATTACATGGATGATGTGGAGTCCTCCAATTCTGTATACAGATGGTGTGTTTCCTCAAAAGTGAATTGACATTCACCTTTGTAAAAGTGACCAATTAGGAACTGTTTTAGTTCCAAAGGCAACATAATTGTGCATTGTGAAACAAGACCTGTTGGTTTTTTTGCATTATAGTACTGTTTTTTTCCCTTCCTTTAGACACAGTGAATTAATGGCATTCATCTGTGTCATAGTTTGTTGCAAAATTCTAAGTTTTCATTCAAGAAAAAAGTGGTTCTAGCACTTCTATTTGTAAAACAAACTTTAAAAACACCAGCTAAGTTTAATGAATTGTGCTTTATGGGATTCTGCAATGAAATGAACCAGTATTTTTGATAAGTGTGAACTGTTCCCATGAATCTTTTCAATATTAACCTTTTTGTTAAGAACAAGCAGTTAAACATGATTATAACGCAACTCTAAATTGCCTAATGTTTTTATGCAACTCTATAACATAAAATGACATTGACAGTACAAAGAATACATGACCAGATGGAGGTCAAAGGTATACTATTACTGATGCAGTGTAATTTAATAGAAAAAAAAATTAACAGAAGAACTAGTATATTAGCTAGTTTATTAGCTATTTTAGCTGTATTAGCTAAAATACTAGCTATACTAGCTATAGCTATTATATTACTAGTCTTTAACTAAATTAAAAAACTCATTAAAAAGAATCTGACATTTTCCCAGTATCACCAGTATTAAAAATACGTTGACACTGGCACTTCCCATATGTATTTAACTTCTGTTAGCTTCAGTCTACAGAATTTCTGAAGGCAGAGAAGCAGCAGGATGTGAAAGTTATAGCTGACTGTGAAAGTTATAGTTCACTGTCAAGTTTTGTACCTTGTTTTATTTTTAATGTAAAGCAAGAAACCTAATACTATAAAAATGTATTCCAGAGAAAGAGAGAGATTTGAATATTTCTTTGCATATGCTATGGTCTTGTAGTTCCACTTTGCATCTTCCCAGTCAAAATTTTATTTAAATACATAGCAACCCCAGAAATCCTGATTCAATTTCAGTCATAAAACTGTAATCCATGGTCTCTTTTTACTTCTGGAAAACAATGGTAACATTATACTAAATTATCCTCTTTGTGAGAAGACATGGGATCCGGGTCTCACAAAGAACGCAGGAGGGGGGAATGCTGCCTTCTTTGTGGAACAGCTGGGCTGTAGCTAGTTAGCATCACTCCTACTGGGACCCTGGCAGATTTAATTACCATAATTGTTGAAGTGGATCTGCTTATAAAAAAACTGTGTATATTGGTACTCCCAGGTGGACCAGGTGGACTTTCCCTTAAAGGACTACCTCAGGCATTTTTAGGAATTTTAAGGTGAAACTTTGCTCACATTATGTAATGCTTGAATTCTGTGGGACTTAACGGGTGTAAGTGATCCCTGGCTTTAGCCCTTAAGTCATGCTGGGCACTTTAACTCCTTGCAATGGCTATGTTTTATGAAAATAATACCATGGTTCCTGCCATTTCCTTCAGTAAGGTTTCTGTATGTAAATAGAACATTTTGAAGAAAAGTAGGCTGTGGATTTATGGTGCTTATTATCTGGGGAATTTCTGTATTTATTTATACTTTATTGTTTTTGACTGATACTGAGCAAAAAAAAAAGTTTTTAATCTTACTTTGCGTATTTAAGAAAACAAACACAGACTACAGATGAATTTGTTGTAATTTCCTTAAAGGTGCATATTTTTACCTCAAATGCTCCAAAAATATTGGGAAATTATAACAAGTTTCTGCACAATCCCATCCTTGTGATAGAAAGCATGTTATTAAACAAACAGCATAACCCACGGATGAACTTTTTTTTTAAAATCAAAGTAGACTTTGTGGTTGGATGCAGCTTTTCTGAGTAAACAAATCATAAAAATGTTAATTAGTACTTTGAGTTTCCTCTTTTAATTCACTGAATTGTGTGATAAGTCTATCTCCAAAATGGAAGGACAGGCAGGCAGACTCAGGCTTGCATTCTTCTGATAACTGAAAAGGGATGTGCCATATTGTGTAAAATGGTGAGGAAAAAAGGGGCCTACAAAGGCTTATAACATGTCAATACCTCTTTCCATGTATCTACATTAAGCTTTTCATTCTGCTTCTGTTTTCAGATTGATAGGTTAAACCTCATTTTATAGCTTTTGCTTTGGTGTATATCAGGTATATAATAGATTTTTCCTGCCTATGGAGGTAGAAGGAGTCCTCCAGGAAAACCATATAATGCCCTCTGCACTGATACAGTGATTGCTTTTAACCTCTTCTGCTCATAGTGTGCAAAAAGCAGAATTTCCTTCTATCCTAACTTGAATTCTCATCATGCTTTGGAAATGCACGTCTTTCTGTTAATCTCCTTTGCTGAAATATGCCTTGACACAGAAGTAAATCTGCTTGCTACAAAGTAAATCTGTAACTAAAAAATAAAATAATAATAATGAACAGAGAAAATTTATACAATTGGCTGAACAAGGGGAGAAGTGTGAGGAAGAGGACATTAACAAATCTACCTGCAGAAATATCATGTCCAAGTGCTTATTTGGATGTTGGAAATAGCATATATAAATGGTGATGTAAGAGGAATGAGCAGCAAGTCTGGAAAAAGGAGGAACTGCAGATGTCCTATGAACAAGCAAAGGCAAAACCTGGGGCAGCCGACCTGCCTGTCACTGCCATGAGTCTCCGTGTTGCTGCGGGAAACTCCAGAGAGACAACCACGGAGGCATCCAGGGAGTCACACCGTCATGGTTACAAGTTGCATCTCTCCTCCTCCTTTCTTTCTTCTTTGTCCTTCTGCCAGCGGGTGCTGCTGACATTATCCTGGTATCCCCGTATCACACTGGAGTGATGTCTAAGTTTCTGAGACCAGAGGAAAGGAGTATTTGCAAAGGAGTTTTTCTGAAGTAGGTCATTATTATAAAGTTGTTCTGCAAGGTAGAGCCTGTAGTAATAACCACTCTTCAGAGCTTTATCTCATTTAAACTGGTCACCTACTAAAGGGCCTGGACTGGATTTGTGGAGCATTTTAGGTGAATAACACAGTATTGTTTTATGTCAAATGCATTTTTTAGTTGCTACAGGGCATATTGCACATAACCGTTTGGTGCTGACTTATGGTCCTTGACAACACACTTCAGGCTGTTTAAGTCATTAGAGCATTATGGTTCTTCCCTGCAGAGTCATAGGAGGGAACCCTGTGAACCCTTCAGCTCCTCTCTGCCCTCCTTTCCCCCGTTGTACAATACCTTAAGGATGTAGATGGGATTCCTGGAGCTTGACTGGTTTTGGAGCAGTCTGAGGATTGATTCGGTCGAGCTGCCCAAAGCCCATAAATTCAGGACAACTGGATAGAAACAGGAGGCCAAATTCAGGGGTAAAAAGCTGGATGAAAAAGTCTGATGATTTGAGTATCCCAGGCTTCCAGGAAGAATATTTCCCCCCTCAGCCATAAAAAAGTAAGGGGAGGCATGATGCCCCGATGTTATGGCTGCTAAACAGAAGGAGAAAAGGGTTACTGAAGTTTGGGAATACAGTGCAGATTGCATTGTGTATTGGAGTTTTGGGATCCTGCCAGGAGCTGTGGCATGATTAAGCTAAGCATGATTAGGATGGGACAGTGTTTTTGTATCATTGTAATGTTATTTACGACTGGGAAGGTAAGCCCTATCACTGTGTTAAGACTAGGGAGAATGAAGAAAACTGTGGAAAACTGTAGCTTCAAAAGCCAGTGAGAGAAAGACAGAAAGTCAAGAGTCACATAAAATGAAGTAAGATTCAGGGCTTTCTTGGAAAGTGATAGAAGCACCAGTAAACACACACATTTATAAGTAGTGGAGAAGGAAATCCTTGAGACAATAAAAGTGTCCCGAAATCCCCTAACCTATTACTTATGCTATAAAAACAGCACAAAATTGTTGAATGTTGCTGCTCTTATAAATTATGAGTTTGCATTTATTGGCAAATTTCATTTTAGCAGAAGTCATTGGATATTTTAATTTTCTCTGCATTTTCAGTCTATTATCAATATTGTAGCATGTAAGAACTTCAATCAAAGCCCCATTTTACTGGCCATCAGATGAACAAGACACAGAAAGAATAAATGCTCTCCAGAGATGTCTCCTTAATTTGATTGACTTCAGATTACTTTTCATTCTGTCTGCAATAGGTCAGAATAGAAAAAGACTTTCAACAAGTTTGTAATGTTTAAAGCTGTGTCCTGTTTCACAGTGTTTAAATTAGAAACTTATGAAGTTTTCTTGATTTTATTTTAAAAAATAATATGGAAGACACATATTTTGTGCTTGCTACTTTGATTTTCTTTTAGACTACTGTGAGAAGTAAAATCAATGCTTTCTAACCTGTTTTGCTTTTTTTTGTTCTCCTTTTTTTCCCTCCTTTATGTGTACTACTCTCTTACTTTTGCTAAATACTGTCAATTTCTGAAAGGTTCCTGAGTAGTAGAGTTAAATTTAATTTTTGCCAAATTTTCCTAAGGATGTGAGAAAAAATAAAATTCAGTGATTTTCTCCTATCTCCTGCCTACATTTCTCAAGAGAAAAACTTCACAGCTAGGAAATTTCTTTCTGACCATGCTGGCACCTCTAGAAGATTTGGCTATTTGCTAGCCATCCACTAAAGGCTGAGGGAAGATGTTAAAATGATGTATGTGCTGATTTCTGGCCAGATGATTCCTCTGTCATCCAGCATGAACCCTGAAGACCCTCTATAAGAAAGTAGGGCTCCAGTGCCTGGGCAGGGGCCGTGACATGCCAGTTTGCTGCTTTTTCCTGGAGAACGCAATGAGTTCTTACTTCCCTTTTCTGCAGAGGTGGAAATGATGACAGGGCCTGGTAAATGTTTATACTATATCAAAGGCAGAAAAGAAACCCTTTTGTTAACTTATCTCTGACTCTGTCATTTTCATGCTCTTCTTGGTTTCTCACTTCAGAGCACAGCTGGGCTCAGGCCAAAAAAGGAACATAAAGAACAAAGGCAAGTACATGAGAAATCCTCACAAGATGGCCCATTTCAGTCCTGCACTTACTTTCTGTGAAATACCACTTGGTTTTGTTTTGAAAAATGAATGTCAAAAGCCGGAAGCCCAATTCATAAATCTCAGAAACATTTCAGCAAACACGTCCAAATTGGCAACACTGGAACTTTTTGAGACTTTCTTATAAATCAAAAGAGTAAGAAGAAAAATGTCTGATATTTTTACAGACTACGCTTGCCAATAACTTTTTTCTATTTTTCTCTTTCTTTTCTATTTCAGTCCAAACTCACAAGAACAAAAGCTGTGGTCATTCGGTTATCGAAGAGGCTGTGGAGATGGGAGCCTTCCTACAACTCACAGACTATCATTTAGACAGCTGTGAAGCTGTTGCTGCAGCATTAGAGCTCCCCACATGCTGATACATAGGGAATTTGGCCAGCTAAGTCACTCCAGTAACTACTGAAGTTGCTGGTATAACAGCAGTGACTTCGCTTTGGACCTATTCTAACTCACACACCTTTTGCAGTAGCATAAACCCTTTGTATTAACTTCTTGAATCTTACTGCCATCTTTCCAGAGTAAGCATGTTAGTTTTTCTACCTATTATGCCTGCATGGTCATAAATCAGAGAAGAGGTTCCGTTGTCTCAGGGAACAAATAATAACACAGAACTGCAATAACTTAGTTTCCCCTCTGACTGTCCCAGTGGTGACCAGTTGTGGCAGAATAACCCATTTGCTGCACCAGAACCCTCATAGGTGTTTATCAGATGCTTAAAGTAACTCGGTGAATACATCAAGGAAGAGGGAAGAATGGGGAGAGTAAAGACGCATAACAGCTGTATTAAAGTATAATCTTGACAGCCATCAGACAAAAGAAATTCAGAATTTCAAATGTGTCTGGAGGACTCGATGGTGGAGCTGTCTCAGGAGCTGCAGAATGGTGGGGTGCTAGATGGAAATCTTGGCATCAGCTGGAAAACCTCCATCTCTTGTTAAGGATCCTCTTCTAAAGATCTCACAGACTGAGAGCTTAGAGCAGAATAAGGCCAGGATGTAAAAATCTAATTCCTGACATCTTTGTATATGTGGAGTAGTGATTTATCCTTTAATAGTCCTTTTGAACGTAGTACAATTATCAGTGTTGCAGGTGACTGTTTTAGTTAAAACTGATTTGAGGAAGGGAGTTGGATCTGATCTTGCTCATAGACAAAGAACAGTTGGTAAGGGGTAAACAAACTAAAGCACAGTAAAAGAGAAAAAAGAGAGAGAAATAGAAGAAGGAAAACTGAATAAGAAAGTATATTTCTCTGTTCAACTGTTGCTGTCTTTGAACATTCCTGTTGGGAAAGATTTTTTCTTTTCTTATGTCTCTTCTCTCTATTTCTTTGGTTTTCTATTTTTTTCATTATGTGTACACAGAATGGATGTTGGGTAGAATAACTGAAGCAAAATACATGAAAACAATTATCACCTATCCTGGTGCCATTAAAGACTTCCTTTTAACTCAAGTGTTATTCCTCCCTGGTTTTATTTACTAAATGTTGGCAAGAGAGGAATAATTTTGAAGCAAATGGAACATTTCAACAAGCAAAGATTACAGGGAGCTATTGAATCCCCCTCTTCAAATACGCATTGCGTAGCTTTCAGTGTGCAGTGCTAAATCATAGCTCTTAAAATTAATACCTTTTGTCATAAACAAATAAGAATTGGAGTATAGTAATGCCTTAGAAATTGTCCACCACCCTATGCTGTTGGCAGGAGTTGCTTCTGGAGATACCAAGCTAAGAAAAATAACAAGGAGGAGTAAAGGAAGGACCACACTCTAATCATTACCCTCTGTGTGCCCGGAAGAATGACATGTCTCCCATGAGGGATTTTGGCATCACCCTCCCTCTCTCCATCCTACCCTTCCTTCCATCCTTCTGTCCTTCCGTTCTTCCAGCCCTCCATCTCAGTAAAACAGCTGTACATGTTCCCATATCAGAAATAATTAATGATGATGATGATTATTATTTTTTAATCATAGTTTTAGTCTTCAGTCGTGTTACAGCTGTTAGGATGCCACACTAGGTATGATTAAACATTTTATTCTCTCTTGCAATACTAAGTCTTCTGTTGTCAGCCTGTGATTTCTCTTCTAAAACTGTTTATATCTAAAATATACTGAGACAAATTCAATATTTGTCAGATTTAATACAGGTTAAGTATGGCATCCCAAAATTAAACAGAGAAAATGCTTTTCAGCAGTGCAAGGCCAATGAAACCTCAATTACCATGGGTTTAGACTTCAACTGTTAAGCTCCAAATGGTCACGCATCTCTGAAAACTGTCGGTGATCATAGCATGCATGGATTTGTTATTGGGGTGAACATTTTCCAGCTCCATCCCATGGAGGACAGTCCTCCCCTTGGGGACTAGTTCGGCTGGCACAGTCCAGATTGTTATTTTTTATCGTCAGGACACTGAACAAGAATTTTATGCATAGTTCAAGCTCATTAACCACTGGGACCTGATCTGCTTTTGAGACCGTGCCCCAAATGCTGTTGACAAGACTGTGGCTTGGAGATGAAACTGCTCATACAGCAGGATTTCTGTCCACCCCTTCCTCCTGTGGGGGCTTGGCATGTGGGGCTTTATTTCTGAGACCCTCTCAGCAAAGGAAGAGATACTCTTTGTACAGGCTGCCCACGTTGCTCAGGTGGTCACTTCTCCTCTGTGGAAAAAGTAACAGACTGAATGGAAGCTTTCTGACCTTGTCTTACGTGTGGATTTTAAATTGCATGTCATAACCTTTTAAAAACATTTGGCTATTCCAGGAAATGGCATGAAAGATGTACAGCAATATATAAAGACACTGAACTTGCCATGAGATTTTGCTGAAATACTTAAGCTGAAAATAGACTTTGCAACATACAGACTCAATATATATGCTTTTTCAGCTAAGGAAAGAAGATGCTGGTTATGCTGGTGGCTTTGCTTTGTGGGATATGTAAGGAAATCCATGATTTCAATCTCTAAGTTGCACAGATAAGTGGAAAGTTCTAAGTAAAACAAATAAAACAAAACCATTTCATTCCATTCTGGATACCACATTAAAGTACAGTAGCTTCAAATAATGGATTCATTAAAAAAAAAAAATGTTGGCTGTCTCTCAGGCAGTTTAAACATCTCATTACCATGGGACTATGAATTGCAGACAGTGGAGGTTCCTTTTATGGTGCAGTCTTTCAGCTAAAAAGGTTATGAACAGATCAATATACTTGTTATGAATAATCTCTTTCAGAACCTGGGCAAATGTGACATAGCGGTTTTGACAGAAACAGAGACAAGATGTGCTTTCAACAATCTTGCAGCTGGTTCAGTGAGGTGAAACCTGTAACTGTTCTGCAGAGTAGAGCAATAATAGAAGAAAAAAGACAAAAAAAAAGGTGCAGCATGGTTTGGATTTTTAGCTGATTTTTGTATTGGATGTATTTCTACTATAAGGAGGATGTGATGGAAGCAATATTCATACAACTTTTGGTTATCTGGTAGCTCTTCTTACAAAAAAAGCTACAAAGAATCTATGAAAGACCTTATTTTCATCTATCATTGTGCCAGAACTACTGTGTACTAGTGGTTAGATTTGTTCCATCCTTGACCTTTAAAATGCTGGCTGTTTCCCAAATGACTTAAAGGTGACTGAAGAAATTGAGTACAGTTTCTAAAGAAATAGGAATTCAATACCTCATCTGACAGAGGGCTGAGTTCCTGCACCCCTCACTGAAATCAAGAAGAGCCAAGGGTACAAACACCTTATAGCACTTAACGGCTTATGTTCAGTTGTCAGAGACAGTTAACTATGGAAAGCTTGAATGTTTTCCTATCATCAGTTGAAGGTTCTTTGTTGCTTAGCAGGAGCCTCCATCTTACGTTAGGTCCTCAGCCTCACTGCACAGTGCACAGGAAATATTAGGTAGGCAGGACACAGATTCCCAAGGAATAGATGTTCAATGAGGTAAATGAACTAGATAAAAAGAGAATGCAGAAGAAAAAGGTGGAATTTAGGTATCCAAGTGACACACATGAAAAAGTATGTAAAACACTAAGCTGCATCAGAATAGTCAGTAAAATATATCTCTTATTTTGTCCGTGGGTAAATCTGGTTCAAAACTATATTTTTCTCTATTCACACCTATTATTTCCTGCATTCCTGATAAATCACCAAGATCTCATATATTTTTGTGAAGGTCTCCCAAACGTCTCTGCTGGCACTTTTTTAGAGCTGCACATGTAACTTAATAGTTCTGAAGCCAAAGGGAGTGAATCTGTAGCTCGGAGTTCTGATCATGGGGTGCTGGAACCTGAGACTCCAATCCTCCTTGCAGTGCATCTGAAATTCTTTATACAGGTTGGGACAGTTCTGATATAGAGACCCACCTGAAAACAACCAACAGTGAGATGAGCTGAGGTAAGCTGCATTCAGGTATCACCTCCAAATCAGGGACAGCAGAGGTTTGAATCCGACTCTCCCACATCTCAGTTGGGTAGACTAGCTAGGGTATTCTTGGGGAGTTATACCCATCTCTACCGATCTGGACAAGGGTTTACCATTTTTTCAATGATTAGCTGCCTGTTTCATTTGGCTGTGTGTTTCCAGAAATCTGTTGATGTCCTGAATCTCCATACAAGTAGTCACTATGCATGCCAAAAACAACCCTCTGCCACGTCTTTGGTGAGTGATACATCCTATTAGCTCTTGGACCTGTTGTTAGCAAGTATCTGATCTATTTCTGGTGTAAGTGTGCTGGCAGCAGCCCCTATAGGATCAAGTTCTGCAATATAAGCAATAGGAAGGGAGGCGCTGAGACTGACCCTCCTGCTTTAGGGAATCTAGACTGTAGTTGAGTTGAAGGTGACTTAGACAGCTTTGCATCTACTGTTATAAACCATTTTCAGTATAAAAGAATGTGGTCACTGCATTTGCTTAAAACATTATCACATTTTAAGCTCTCAGGCTAAAATGTGTAACATGCCTTGATACAAAAGATCTGAAAATAAAATGGGGTGCATAAGCTTACAAGTCCTATCCTACCCTCAATGCAAGGATGAAAGCAGTACGAGTCTTACTGTACTACAGATGCTGGAGACTTAGCTACCCATCTGAGCTGTAGGTAATGATTTCTTTCTGAATTCCATTGTCTTCAGTGGAAGCCTGCCTAAATGGAGGCCGAGCAAAAACTGAGGAAGAAAGCCAGAATTTGGCTTGTGGTGGTGTTTCACTTTCATTTATTCCAGCATTCTTTATGCTCAGATTTCCAGTGACTGATGAACATATGTAGACAATCATGTATTACAGCTGTCTCTTCCAGGCTGAAGTCTTTATAGTCAAGCAGCAGCAAAGACCTAGTAACAATATAGCGATTTATTTGTATAAAAAACATATAAAAATCATCGGTTTACTATGTTTATAATGGGTTATCAATATAGCTTGTGTTCTGCTGTACTACGAGAGATAATTTAAATCTGACCAAATGCTATAAAATAAAGAAAGGTATGATTACTTAGGCTTGAATTCTGTTGATTTTGGATGGGTGTTTTGGGTAGTATACAAACTTTTTTTTTAGGCTGTGCTAATGAAGTCTGGGATATGATCCTTTATGAGCCACATAGAAAAAAATAGTTCTCTGAGCACTCACCCTGAACACATTCAGAATTTTGTGTTGAAATTTTTTGTTCAGGAATTAGTATAAAATATTTTCCATGAAGATTTTGTAAATGATACCCTTTATTTAAATAGGTTTAGAAACCAGTGATATTGCATTTACTGAACTTTATGATATATGTGCTTATGACACTGCTATATAAAGAAGAATTTTGATATCAAAATTAATGAGTAATTAATAATAACTGGAATTTCAGTACAATAAAACATGCCTCCTCCTTTCTGTACAGTAATAACGCCTCATTATGCCACTGATGGACATTTTGATTCAGAATACAAGATAAGCGCCATTTGATACACACTAGGAAAAGCATTTTATCAGTAAATCCAGCTCTGTTCCTACAAACTACAAAAGTATAGCCTTAAAGATGGACCATTATACCTAACTGGCCCCTTTACAAGAGTCATTGAAATGGAAAAATGATACAAGGAAAAAAACTAATTGGGTTATTTTATAGATTTGGACTTACATATGCATGGTGTCTTGTTTTGTGTGAACAGGTAGAAAATAAACATGTCAAAATCTCTCAAATATCTGTTCATTTTCTTCTGAATAGTTTCAGCTAAAGTGGTTTTTTTTTTTGGTAGGGATAGTCCCAAATGATCAGAAGGAGTTTTGGTTGAGTAATATCTTCAATGTTCCCATTGCAGACAGATCATTTCAGTTCTTCTACGATGTCTTTAGAAGGAAGAGTAGGAGGAAGTATAGTTATTATGAATTCACTAAAATGATTATTTTTATCATAAAGTCATCTTTCATGGCTGAATAACAGGAAAATATTGTCTTTTACTGTGTACTTTATAGATATGTAGGAGCATGTTCCTGTAATTTAAAAAAAGATTTATTTTTGCTCTTTAAATGAGTCAGGAGAACATATTTTTTAATACAAATATTTTATTTTCTCTTGCTGGTTGCTTAATGTTTCCATTGAATCTCTAAGTAGGCATCTAAACTTCAAGGCTAGGGAGTCTAGACATTTTCTGGTATATATTTAAATATACACAGAGAATTTAAATAAAATAGCATTTTTGCCCTGTTAGAAATAGGCTTGCTATTATGTAAACTGTTTAGATTCGTAAAGATATTAATAATAATTCATTATTTATAAGTATGCATACAGTACTTTATAGTTGTGAACAAGGACTGGATTCTGGATTCTTCTACACAAGATGATAAAGAAAAAAAAAGCCTCTTCTGAGCAAAACTTGCCTTGATCTTAGATCCAGGCACGCAGGATAAGGAGCTCTTTGCATGCATTTCCTGCCTTTCAGAACAAAGTTCAGGGACTGTGGGAACCGTTTCTGCATAGCTGGTTCAGTGTCCAGTTGAACTAGGCTGGCACATCAGCAAAAGTCATTAACTTAAGGTAAGTGTAACTATTGCGTGCTGTGTGCTTTACGACAGACTAGCCCACATGGAAAGGGATTAACTTTCATACAATGAAAGCAGTTAATTCTCTCTTCTGATTTCTCCGGTTCCTCTGAGAAAAAGAATTGTTTTGTATCAATGATTATTTGTCTGTTTTCTGAGGCTATTTTATGAGGTTCACAGCTTAAGCTGGGTGGCTATGAAAGAAGTGTCATTATTAATGAGAACTCATAAAGCAAAAAAAAGATATGTTAAACATCTATTAACATAATAATTAACCAGCACAGAAATCCTTTGTATCAACTTTCAGTTTCCTAGGGTAAGTGACCTGCTTTTAACATAAAAATCATCATGCCAAATATTTATGCGTTATTGTCCTCAAAATGCCTATGACCTACAGTGTAAATGCTTATATGCCCCACACCCATTGACCAGCAGTCCACAGAGTTTATCTGTTAGATCCAGTACAGTATTGAATTGTGTCTTCTCTCTCTCAGTGTATTCTTTTTTCACTAACTCAAACTGTACAGCAAGTCTTCCAGATCTGGGAAAGACATGCCACTTGGTTCCTTCCCTGTGGCCTTGAAGTACCAAAATTGGGAAATATGTGATCCCTTTTCAGAACATTTGAACATACTGAAATTCTACCTACTCCTAAAAAATAAAATCTATTTCATGAAATACACTACATTACAAAATCAAGTGAGAAGAGCAAATGTGATTGTCTCTATTAGCAAGAGATTGCCTTATTAACCCTGGGTTTGAAAGTGCCCATGTGCAAGACAGCTCATTACTATCAGGAGATTTGTGGAGCAAGCAGAGGAAGTGTTATTGCCCCTGGAGGTCATTGAGAATAGCAGCAAATAGTATTATTGCTTACAGCAAGATGAACAGAAAGCTAGATGAATGTAATTTCAATGAGAATTGATTTGCAGAGAATTGATTTAATGACATTTTAAAGGGTATCCACTGTATTAATCTCCCTGGCCAGCCTCTATTCTTAATGGATAAATGAGGCTAAGTCCTTGTCTTCTATTTTATTCCCTGAGTGGAATGTGCTAAGGTACCTGAGGATATCAGGACACTGTGAGAACCGTAGCCAAGTCCTCTCTGGCTGGACACTTTCTAGGCCACCATGTTTGGGCTTGATCCAGGCTTTCTTGAAAATACAGCCCTCATTCAGGGTCAGATATATCCTTGGAGGCAGCTTGTCTGAGAGCTGACAATCTGTGATCCAGCTGCTGGCCCCTAGGACTAGTCATACCCCACAGAATTTACACACACCTTCACTCCAGACTTTGGCTCATATGGGTTAACTTTTCAGAAGGAAATGGTAAATACTCAACAAAGAGTATGTGCTGATGTTTCATAGGATTCAAGTTACTTTTTATTAGTATTATACATAGATAGACAAATTCAGAGACAAACCAATCTAGTCAAAATAAATTTTTATTTTTCTCACTAATTGCAGTTAGGTCAATGTCTTTTGAATGCCCAGAATCTTTCAGCTACAGTTCATATCTTGTTTCCACATACTGTGGAGTGCTCTCTTTCTCTGTTCAGTGTCTGACTTACGTGGTGGCTCATTCTTCTGACTGCCTCTGTTCACGCTGGAAGCAAGCTATTCATGGTCTGCCTTTCTGGCTCGAGGGTTCTTCCTCTGACTCATTTAAAGTTATAAATGCTTTGTTCTGTATCTACTGTTTCTGTAGCTTCCAACTATGTACCCTCCTACTCTTCAGAGGAACCATTGTCGAAGGTAGTTCTATCACATAAGTTGCTATGGACATACCTGTTTCTTGGTCTGGGAAGCATGTGACCTTCTTAATTCCAGCACGTACTATCAATGCTCAGCTCAGCTAAAAATCTGACTTGTGGTGTGTGCTTGACCAAGTAAGGATAATTGGCAACCTGGGTAGTGTAACAGTATTCTATAGGTAAGCAACTCAATTTCCTTAAAGCTCATTTTTAACATGTTTTCTGACAGACTATGTTATACTTGATCTTGAAATAGGTGATCACCCTTCAGAATGTGAGCATGGTCTTGAAACCTGCAAATGAAAGAAGAGATGCTCCCAGAGGACAGAGATCACACAATTAGTAACCCTCAAAATGCACCATGATTAACTATACTGTGTGCTAAAGCTAATGGATTTTATGCACATGACAACTTTATACTTATCTGAGCACATTCAATGAACAAGTTAATTCTTAACTCATTTGTGAGCTCTCTAATGTTTTCGGCAATCTCCTGAGCAAGCTACTTTAGTGGATTTAATACATTTGTAAAATGAATCAATCATAGATTGGGCATAGAGATTTGACTACATTTATAATGATGTCTGGCCATTAAAGATGGCCTACACACTGATTCTGTGGTAATGCTTCCTAAAGCTATAGAGCTTGCTAATGTTTGACAAGTTATTTTATGTTCTTATGGCCTAGTGTTTAATGATGATTAATCCCGTAACAAAAGAACAGTCTCAGCTTTTGACTGTTATTGCAGAATGTGAAAAATAAAATGTGTCAATTAAGTAAAATGCTCACATCCTAAAACACCCTTTATTTTACCTATAAGCAAAGACATTAAAGTTATACTACAGTCAGAGCTAGATTTTCAGCATTTATAATCAGCCAGCACTTTTATTTTTATTTTGGACTAGTATTACTCTGGATCAATTTGAAATGTCCTAAAAACTGAAAGGCAATTGCTTTAAAAAGATGATTTTCATGTGAATTTCTGTAATTAATACCATGAACCTTCTTCACCACAAGTCATAAAAACTGCAAAGAAGAAAGCAGAATGGCTATAGGCGATAGAGTGTTTGGTTTGGGTAGTACTGTTAGATAAAGCAAGGCAGCTTATACTTTGCAGAATTGGCCTCAAATCAGCCAGATACCGAGAGACCACCCTTGAGTAATGTTAAAGGCAGGTGACACCCAGGTCTGGGAATGTTTCCTTGGGAACAAGCATGAAGTAGAATCTACAAAGCTAGCAAAGGAGATGAAAATGTAGGATATTACACTCTGCACTCGATCTAACACCCCCCTAAAGACATTGTGGCACTCATTCAGAAAGAAAAATGACGGGTTCAGATTCTTTTCTTTATGTGTGTGGCAAAAAAACCCCACTTTTGTATGCTTTGAAAAAGAGAATAGGACCCTCCTCAGTGTGAGGAGAAATCTCCTTTCAGCTAAAGTAGACTTCTTTGTTTACATCTGAGCTTTGATTGCAAATGTGGATCCTGAAAATAGAAAGAAACAAGGGATGTGAACAAATGCAGCCTGGAGTAGAATCTAATCAAAGGACAATCAGTCACTGACTATAGGATATTTCCTTATGATTCTCACTGCTGTACTTTATTGTAAATGCAACTTCTGTTGACTAAACAAAATAAAAAGGATTATAAATTTCAAACTAGAGTGCTGCGTGGTTAGACAGTGTGGCCCAAATTCTTCACTTACTTCTACCAGTTTAAATGAAACATGATTTACATCTGTAAAAACAGGAGAGGAATCAAACACTTTCTATGCGAATTTTGAAGAATCTCCCTTAGCCATACAGTTTATTTTTGAAGCTTAAGAAATTTTCTGACTCCAACATTTGTCCTTAATAGGAGTTTCTTAGAGGGTGAGCTAAAATGCTCTATTTATTTTAATGAGTCTTGTAACTGAATAAATCCTTCAGAATATGAAAGTTTTTAACTGTTCAAGATGGTAAGGATTAAAGACACATTGTCATTTTTTATTGTTCTGTTTTTATATGAGAAAACTGACCCAGTACATGGATCTACTAATCACTTACCCCTCCGAGTAGGAACTAAATGCCCTGGTGTACTATCTTGAAACTTTCCTGTAATTTAGTTTAGTTTTTCTGAGTTTATGGTATTCTAGTTTTATTCTCTTTTGGTTGTACTTCATCTCTGACCAAAGACCAACTTCTAACCTTTTCTATTGCTCTTTTGCACTGCAAGAGCTCTACAAAGAGGCTGTATAGAAGCAAATAAATAGGCAGGTCGAGTTTCCCTTAGCACAAGAAAATCTTGGGTTGGCTCTGAGTCAGTATGGATGAACCAGAATCAGTGTCAACTCATCCCATTGACTTTGTTGTCTGTGTGGGTTAGAGATAGAGGGCTTGTGGTTGGAATATGTTGCAGTTAGATACTGTCTTGCCCTCATATTATTTATCAATAATAATTCTTTTTCATTTGAATATATTCAGCTTGAAATTTCTATCCAGAAAAAGAAATACCACGATACTGTTGAAAAGGTAATTTTCCTGCTTTGTCTTCCACAGCTTGGAATTGGAAATTACTAGCAATTTTAAAATCAAACCAGTTCTCCTGAGATGAACAACTGGTAGGGATATTCTGATTAAGATTAAAGATTCTGATTAAGTTTGAAAGTGCTTGCTTAAGTTTATTAATAATTCCCCAAACCCACTGCAAATTGACCTGGCATTTTTAATTGCTGAAATAGTACATAAGTGGTTTTTATATCAATGGTAATGATATAGACTGGTAAAGCAAGCTATCATCACCTCCATGCAGTGGGATTGCCTGACCTCATATCTTTTCAGCTGGGGAAATGATTGAATATTTCTTTGAAGGGACACAGGGAAATCAGATGCTGTGTTGTATAAGCATCTGCACAGTACTCTAAAAACAAATAGCAGCTGTTTCACTGAGATTATAGGGTAGAGGAATCCTTGTGTTCCTTATGGCTGATGTCTTAATTTCTGCTCCCAGTGGATGTACAAGTAGAACATCTTATCTGACATAAATTCAATTATGGTGGCAGGTCGCCACAGAAGAATAATTCCTGAGTGTATACTAATTGACTGACTGTGATTGGAACATATAGTGTTTTTTTGTTTGTTTGTTTGTTTTTTCCTGAGGTAAGCTAAGGGAATCCCATGCAGGGAAAAGTGGACTTTTAGAATTAAAGAGATCAAATATCTACAGATGCCCCATAAAATATTAGACAGCTTTAAATTTGTTTTTATGGAATAAATATAGGGATTATATATGTACAAGGAAAAGGTGATATTGACAGGGCTATTAAAACCAAACACGTGTCTATATGGCTAGTAGACTTTTCATATCAACACAATCCAGCCAGTGAAGATTGAATTTCTCATCATCTTTACTCTGCAAAATTCTAGATCTGCTGTATACACATAATGTCAGTTCGCATTAGTCTGATGTTGCTTCCAGTTTTGCACTTTCTGTGCCTCTACTCTCAGGCAAGAGACTGTATTGGCATTATTTGGACAAGGCTGAGTGAGCTGGGATTCTCTAGCATGGAGAAGAGAAAGCCCAGGGGTATCTTACCAATGTTTATAAATATCTGATGGGAGGGAGTAAAGAAGATGGAGCCAGACTCATCTCGGTGGTGCCCAGTGACAGGACGAGAGGTAACGGGCACAAACTGAAACATGGGAAGTTTCATCTGAATATAAGAAAACTCTTTTTCACTGTGAGGGTTTTGAATGTGGGAACAGGTTGCCCAGAGAGGCTGTGGAGTCTCCATCTTTGGAGAGGTTCCAGACCCAGCTGGACACGGTTCTGGGCCACCTGCTCTAGCTGACCCTGCTTGAACAGGGTGGGGCTGGACCAGATGATCTCCAGGGGTGCCTTCCAACCCCAACTATTCTGTGATTCTGTGACAAATCTTCTTTTTCCCTGAAGTCAATAAAAAAGAATTACTTCTAGCTATTGTTTATCCATAAATTAGATGGAACTGAGACTTCATTAAAAACAAGGCTAATGCTGAGGCTTGCACTGAAGTTGAGTAGGATGCAAATATTCAACCTCTTAATATTTCTTCCAAGTTTAAAATATGAAGAAAATTGTATTTTCCAACAGTTAGATTGCATGCTAAATTCATATACCAGCACTCATCCAGCAATAATTCCAGACAAGCTAATGTCTACAGGATGTCTGCACAAAATAGATATCACAAAAACTCTCTGCATCAATCTAGCCTTTGGACTCTGTTAGACTAGCACAGAAGAAGGAGATTAATTTGGGCACCAAGTAGCTTTCTTTTGTATTCAGATATCTTTATATTCAAGACAAACTACAAGGCATTGCTGATATTAATTTCTATGACTATATGCATATGGTATAAAGTTCTCAAATATAAAGCATTAGTCTGGGGTCTAGAGAGCCATTTCTTTCTTCGTTATGTATTCCTGTAGCAATCCTTAATACTACAGTCATATTGAAACAAATTGAAACAAATTTTTATTGTTATAAATTCCACAAAAGGGTTACGATCTATAAAGACACGTTTTGCAATCTTCTTGTGACAAAGAGGATTGAGTGTAAAGGAGCTATTGCAAACACCTTCACCTTCAGTGGAAAATGAATATGGAAAATCTATTAATGTATAAACTCCTGTTCTCATAAGGTACTCTGCAGTATAATGTGGGCTGTCAAACTGAAGAGTCATGAAAGGCAATGAATACCTGGGGGAAATAGGGAGACAAGATTAAATCAGCAGAGCAGTGAGAGCTTGCAGAAACCCACCCTTGCAAGCTTGCGCTTTTCTTAATAGATTTCTTTCTCCTGACATCCCTTCCAATAACTTCTAAGGCAGGCGGTACCTTGCTGCTTTCTCTGAGCGTCAACATTTTTTCTCAGCAGAGGCAATAACAATATATGCAGAGGAACTTCCAGTCTGATTTTGTTTGCTTGCAACCTGTTTGTGCTGCCCCTCCCCCATATATTTACTTTTGTTTTTTCTTACATTTTACCAAGAGCTTCCTGACACCCTGTTCCCATGTTTTGTTCTCAGTCTATCTGATTGTCACCAACTGCTGTGAATACAAGTCTCTTTTATGGCCTGGGAATTTGGATTGGTTCATTTAGACCACTGTAGAATATAAAAAATCTTTTTCTTCTCTTTTAAAAATTGAGTGCTTTTATTAGCAAAATTAGCAGATAGACCTCTTTTACCTAATAGGTAAGATCTTTTTCAGAATATTTTTGTTTCTCAAACATATGTATGGAGTTCTGCTGAAGAAGTAGAGCTGAATTCAGAAGTGGTGCCCAAGGTAAATTAAGGCATAAGGAGGACTGTATGATGTTTTAAAGTCAGCTTTGTAATCTTAACTCAGAAGATGGCTCAGAAGCTTTTCAGTATAATCTGCCTTCTCTGAGTCAGCATGGGGCAGCAAGTATCTCATTTGTGTTCCCCACAAAAAGTGGTTCCTAGATGCTTGATACTGCTGATTCAAGAACATGTCTTCATAAATACATGGAGCCAGTCAGATCTATAACTAAGATAGCTAAACTGACTTTGATCTGAACTGGCCCACGTAGAGCCTATATTTTTGCATGGTTCATCTATAAACTTGCCAGTGCATCCACAACTAGCAGAGAATTACCTTAGACTTGCTTCTATTACCTGAATTTCTGTTAGACCTCCTGTACTTAAATCAATTTTAACTCACATAATAAACAGCTGGGAGAAAGCATAATTTATGGAAGAAGATGCTTTAGCTTACCCAGCTCCTTTCAACTACTTTGCATGGGAGTTATATTGTGTTACAGTGCCTTTCCCATCCTGAGGAGTGGAGTATGAAATACTAAGGGAATTCATGTGAATATTATGGGATCTATCTTACAGCACCTTACATATCACTTCTGAATTCGGCTCACAGGCCCTCACTGACTGAGAAGAGGGAACAAGACATCCACAACAGCCAGCAAACAAAACAATAGTTTAACATCAGGGGAAAATATTAAGGCAGACAGTGTTGTAATGTGAATAAGTAGAACAGTAACTTGATAGGAAACAGAATAATAGCCTCAGATTTAAGTGAGACAGCAGATCGGTAAATATGCATGCAGCTGAGCTCAGCCTTTAATCCCAGACTTTAAGGCAAGGGCATATTAAATTATCACTACCAGAAATGACTTGTTTGGGGGAATTATATTTACAGCCCTCAGATCTCTTTCTCCAAAGCTGGAGTGCGCTGAGGTGTTGCTGGCTGCCTTCCCCAAACCTGGCTGACGCTCTGAGGCAGGCTGTACTTGGACAGCCTGGAGAGCAGCACACACTATACTGGGCTACTGGTATCATGGTTAGTTTTAGAGAGGCCACACTATTTAGAGTATTGTCAGGCTGTATGTTTGCATGACTGTTTGAGATCCTTAAAAATGAATTGATATCAATAACCAGGGTTATCACCTCTCACTGACAATCACAGCTCAAAGCTTTAAGCCTGTATTAATCGGAATATGTATGCTGGAAAATTATGCCATGTCACTGCATAGTGTCTAATGGTATTCAGAGAGTCATATAAATCAACTGCAATATTCTTGAGTAAATACTTCAGCTATATGCATCAGTATATACCCAGAAATCTAGTTTATAAGCATAGAACAATTTAATTTATGAAATTTCTTTGTTATTGAAAGTAATTTTATTCTATTGAATTTTTCATAAAAATTCTGCCCAAAGTGTTTTTTGAAAATGGACAGTAGATTAATTGGATAATATAGCTTGACATATGCGATTGAAAGTGTCTCTTCTTGAAAATCTTGTTCACCATTCTACTCAAAACATAGCATTATATAAACAGTACAAAAAATAGTTGGGAAATATGTATTGTACTTAATAATTTATATGCTAAAGATTCCATACCTAACTGGAGTGCTAACACTTTTATTTTAGAAAAATTGTGCATAATTTCTTAGGAGACACTTTACTCCTTGCCTCTATCATTATCCTTATTTTGAAAGGTTCCTTGAGAAAAGGTGTCCCCCCCCCCGAATAAAAAAACCCTAATTTACATATGTTGGTAATATAAAAGTAAGTTTTGCAAAAATGCATTTGATAAGGCTGTGCTAAATGAAACCTTCTGCTTAATTTCACCAATATGCATAGATCTTTTTGTCTGTGTGAATAAATATCTTCCTTCTCTCATAAACAGGTATGGTTTTGATCAAGTACAAGAAATGACAATTTTATTTGTGCACATACACACACATACATCAATGAGACATTTCAGGGACTGAAAGCCCCAACCTTACTCCCTGATTATTTTGAAATATATTTCAGTCTGTCTACAATTAAATAATGTAATTTTCTGTGATTGAAAAATATCCTCAGATTCTCAAATTTAAATCTTAAGGAAAAATATGAATTACCAGAAAATTTAATAAGTGTAATACAAATACTCATTCTAGATTAATGATTTGGCTTGACTTTTAGCAAAGCCAAGGTCTCATTTCGAATATAAGCTCTCGTGAGATATGCCATTTGATACCTCTTGCTAAATTTATCAAACTAATGAATGCAGGTTACCAAGAAGAATGTACCTGCCTAATAAAATAATTCTGCTTGCTACCAAAGCTTTCTTGGAAGTTACTGCTTATATATGTAGTCGTAAGAAACTGTGGTAACTCTTACCTACTAATGCTTTTAATCTGACAATTATACTACAGATGCTTGTCAGTCCAAGTTGTCATTGTCAATTAAAGATGGAATCTAAGTGCTGGGTAGGTGGCAGCTTACCAGGAGTGCTTAGGCTTACTGACTTCGTTTTGTGTTATTTTACTGTTACGGCTTATTTCATATAGCAAATGAATCAGCTTGGGTTCCTTAATTTATCTAAAAATATAATTAATTGTGTTTTTTATTGTTCCTCATGCACTTCTGTTAAACCTCTTTACTGTCTCAAGTAGCTTTGTCCTTTTGCCTGCTGATGCTTCCCAAAACTCTGTTTGCAATGTTCTGTCTGGTTACGCCTGAAATATTAACTGCAGAAGTAGTACTGCTAAAAAAAATAATGTTACAAGTCCTTCTAGTCACTGGACAATATGTAGAGTCATGGATTTTATTTAACTTTCAAGGAATTCATTGAATGTAGTCAACTCAGAGTTGATGAGGGAAACCCTGATTTTACTATTGCGCATCTTTTTTTCTTTTAAAAAGTTTCAACTTCTCTTTTTCACCTATTTCTACTCAAAATTCTCTGTTCTTTTCTAGTTTGATTCTTTGCTAATTGTTCACAAGCCCAGCACTGATCTTCCAAAACCACAGTATGCATGGAGATTATTAAAACTGAGATAATGCTTATTAGAAAAAAGAGAGGCTAATGTAGCCAAAATTTTGAGTAGAGAAATTTGAATACTCATCAGGAAAACTAAGTTAAATATTTTGAAATTCTAAGTACCTTGTTGCAGCTGCAGTTATGTTATAGACAAGGTGGACAAAAAAGCTCATGGGAGGAAGAGGCATACAAGATAAAGAGATGCCAGAAGTTCTGAGAAGTTAGTTCCCAAAATCTAGAATGTTTTGTGATTATATCTGTGTATATAGCATTGGGAACTAATTTGGTGTGGGAAGATCAGCTGATCAAAGCAGCTAGTACTCAAACCCCTACACCTACATACACAATATATGGCCAACATTAAGGTTGATCTCGGATGGAATATCTCCGCCTGCTGAATGTCTCTACATGTGCTGTTTGAATCTGTCTGAAGGAGCAATCATTGGTATGGACCCTTATGTCCCCATCCGAGGTTGGAGTACAGCTGGCGTGCGTCTGTGCTGGAGCTTCTGCTTGAGTTTCCCCTGTCAGGAATCTTGTACATGAGTATCAAAACGGCTTTGTGAACTGGAGCAAGGCATAGTAAGGGTGCATGATTTACTTCAAAACCACATTACTGCCCTGAGTCAAAATGCTAAAGTGGATGCAGCCAAAGTAGAATATTTGGCAGTTCCAATTGTCAGAGGATTGTATCTTGTGCAGGCTGGGGTGAATGGGCTATCAAGTGGATAGCGAAGGAATACCCTTGTCATTGCTTTGATATGCTTGCTGAAATATGAATCCATGCTGCTGCTCTGCAGCATGTATTTGCTAGTTTTTTTAAGAAAAATAGTGGATAATGTTCTTCTTTGGAGCAGGATCAACTACAGCAGTTGCAAGATCTCCTGAAGTAAAAAAAAAAGCACATGCAACAAAAGTTCAGCCTGAATTATTCATATTTGCCAAAGTTTTAAAAAGAAGGGTAAACAGAGATCAAGAAGTCTTATCTATAAACATAATTTGTATATACATATCTGTATCCACAAGTATAGATATATCTATAATACTTTCTTAATGAGAACTTTAAGCATCTTGCAAGCATTAGCTAATTAACTTCACAGGAAAATCCTAAATAACAGCTATAAAAAAGATATCATTCTGATAGCTATTTGACCAAAGTCTATTGTCTCTGTTTGGGACCTAGGTGTAGGTTATATATTAACGTTAGCGTCAACTCTAAATAGAAACTTTCCTGACAATCTCAGCAGAGTTTCTAGAGACTAAAAGGCAGGGAAACTGAACTAGCCACTCATTTTTAGATATTGTTCATCCAATTTGTTAGACTGTAAGAATTTGTTCGTATTACTGCCACTACCTAGACAGTACTTATTCTGTGCCAAATACCTGGTGCATACTCCTGCAGCCATGTCTGTGGTCATCACTACAGCAGTAGGACTTGGCCTTCTGCAGATAAAACATGAAAAAGAACAAAAGATCTAAAATTATTGTTCTGGGTGCTTTGGTGAACAGTAGTAGGTCAGCTGGGAAATACAGTGTGAGTATCCTACTCCTGAGCAGAGAGACAAAAAACAAGGACCGTAATATGTGAGTGTGCTGATTTGAATATGACAAATTCTTCTGTAAATGCATGATAAAGAAAGAATCAAAGCATTTAATGTGAAATGCATCAGAGTAATAAGATCATAAATAAAGTCAGTAATTTCTTCATAAAGATGATATAATAATAAGACATTACATTAGTACACATAACTTATAAATTAACTCCCAAAGCAAAATTTTTTTTTTAATTTTAAATATTCCCTGATAGAGGACGTTGTCAGTTTTCATCTGTGGCTTGCATTAACATTTGACAATTATTCTCTTTAGAGTTTAATAATACTCAGCATCAGCCAAACTGCTCCCAAGGGAATCAATGGTAAAACTTTCATTGATTTCAAAGGAGCAGGTCAAGACTGACTAAACACTTTTGAGCATCCATTCAGACTCCCTTTCAGTTTGGTTCTCAGTTTCAAGAACTGTACACATATTCCCTTAATATTTCATATATAAATCACTTCAGGAAGATACATAAAGAAAAGTAGCAGAGAAAGGTCAGTCAATTGCTAATATTTACTTCCATCCATTTTAAAGAATAAGAGGGCATTCAAAGTAAATGCAGAGGAAAGCAAATGTTTATATATGGAATTACTCTCTTGAGCTCATTAACACAAGATAGAATTAGGTAGACATCCTAGTAAACTTCAAAAGCATATTCCAACACCACACAAATGAGAAAAGCATTCTTCTAGCACTTCTAGGGTAAAATTTTAAGGGCTATCAATCATGTTTCAGAACATAACTTGCTCATTAGTTAAGGTCAGGGAGAAATGTTTCCTTTGGTTTCCTCTGGAAGTGTAACATTTCTAATAGGAACAATACTGAATGATTCAAAAGCAGTTTCAAAACTTTATAGTTGAGCCAGATTTTACTACATCTAGGAAAAGATAGGCTGAAAAGCATGAATTAGTGGTTTGTAATGTTTTTTTGAGTTCTATTTTGTTTTGTTAGAAGTGTGGAGAGGATGACGGACACTTGGATAGAATATTTTATGAATGAGAAAAACAAAAGTCAAAAAAAGGAACTGGAATATGAAAGTGTAAGTAGAGTTCTTTTATTTAACAGCTTGGAGAAACTTATTTTTCTCCATTGATCACTGTCCTTTGATTCACGATATATCATGTCCAAACATGTGAGAGAAAGTTCAAGTATCTAGTTTGCTTGAATTTGAGATATGTGTTAGAATGTTAATTTGCTCTTGAACACCTCCTTGCAGCTGTAAAGACATCTGACTGAATGCAAAATATTTGGTAACATTCCAGAAATCCATGAATAAAATTCCAAGACTGTCTGTCTCATCTTGCCTATAGGTCAAGATGGTTGCCATATTTCATTTGTTGTCTTCTATTACATGTACATGATTTCTATTGTCCTTTTCAAAGTTATCCTCACCTGTTTTTTTCATATAAGCACATCTATCTAGGTTTTTCATTCTTTGGAGCACTTACTTTACCTCACAACTTCCTGCTGCTCTCTTCTTTGTATAATGTTGAGAATACACGCTAATTTATTCTGAGTTTCAAGTACTGCAGTGGTTAATTGAGTTTCCTTTTCTGCTCAGAAGCTGCAGATGGTTTTGTGAACATTTTCTTTTCAAGCCATGTAACATTTCAACACCTTGTAATTCTTATGAAAAAGAGAGAGAGAGAGAATGAATTTCTACATATATCTTCAAATAACATTTTTGTTTCTTGTGATGATCATTTATCCTTTGCTTTGGGATGCTATTTCTTTTCATAAAATTTAGGTAAAATCTTCCAAGGTACATGCGTTAACGACTAAGTCTATCATTACCTTTCAGGTATAGGCTTGTCTTTGTTTCTTAATCATTTGTTCCAGATGAGATTATCAGAATAATTTTCTGTTGGAGACTGAGTGCATTAGAATTGTTAGTATGCAATACTTTGTTGGTTTAATGAAAAAAGTTTGGTAGCAGTGAGTAGAAGATTGGAAAGACCATTTAACAGAGACAAAACCCAGAAGGTTTATGCCTTAAATTCTGCATTCATAGTTGTGTGAATTTAAAATAGTGGCTATTTTAATGAAATGTGAGTATTCTGCGTATCACTTTCAATGTGATTTTATCAGTCAAATGATTTTATCATTTGTAGTTAGCACAGGACAACAAAGCTATGACAGTTGTTTCTGCTTAAGGGTTGTGTAGATTAAAAAACTAAATAACCCAACCATCTTAAACTGGCAACTGCAATGTGAGTAGTTATACTGGTCTAAACAGAGTAAGACAACATATACACAAGTTCAAATATTGACAAATGTCTCATTAACATAAATTCCTCCCTTCACACCTGCATTTTTGTTTTCATTTGCTTGCGTGGAATAGGTCATTTGTAAGGCAGTTATTGACTGAATGCTCAGACCACAACTAGCTGCAACACAGTTGAGATTGTATGTATGCAACAATTCATCTATAAGAGGGGTAAAATATGTGTGTGTATGAATCTCTTTCTGATTAATGTTTGTTTTTGTTTGTTTAATCCTAGTTTAACAAAATGGTTTTCTAAACAAGGTTTCTTCATTCTGATTAGACTGCATTACATTTATAGCTTCCCTCAGTTATACTTCAGGCTGCATTTCATGAGATATGTATGATTTTATTACATGAGGCAAAATGAATTCACTGATAGAAAAGTATACTTTCAGAGGGTTTTTAAGTTGATAGGCTATTCAAAATGATTTGTTTAAGATATATTGAAGCAGAAGCCAAGCAGCTTTTTGGAGTAGCTGGCAAATGGAATGACACAATGATGATAATGGAGGTATTCAAAGGAGACCTGAAGAACAGATTTGATTGCTTAAGTCTGTAAACTGCAACCTAATATCTCAGTTATTCTTACTGAAGATGTTTTGGGCAACCCCCCAACAAGCTGGTTTTGAAACTGAACTTATTTTCTACATACTTTACACTGTCACTTATTTATATGTAACCATTTAGACCCTTATTTGAAACTGATTAGCCTGAAATCAATACAGATATGTAGAGTGTTTTTCTATATTAATAAAAAAACAGGCTTACACTATTTTTTTTTCATGCATGAATGTAGTTTTCAGAGTATAACTTTCTTTAGCTAATCAGGATAGCTATAAGCATTAATTCAATGTACTCATTGTCCTTCTTCAGATGTCAGACTTCTTGCCATTGGAGAATGACTGAGCAATCTATATTCTGAGTATGTTCTGAATTTATCTTGTTCTAGTTCCACAAAGTCACCAGTTTTGGAATAGAGACCATTACAAATAGCAGAGGCCAGCTGCCTATTTAAATGATCTGAAACTATTCCCAGGGAATAGATGTATCCTAAGAAATGAATGTAGTTAAAGGGATAGGGCAGACTGTCTGAATCTTTTCCTTTCAAAATTTTCTTTTGTGTCAAGATTCAATAAAAAGTTTTTCAGATGACAGAAAAATAGAAAATAAGTGTGGAACAATGCAATTTTGCTTAAAAAAAAAACAACCTTAAGCTCTGTGGAATTATGCATAAGTTATGTATAATGCACACTAGTTATATAAATATTATATATGCATAAAAATATAAAATATACAATGTAATATATAATATTCTATATATGTATATATTACATAAACTGTACCAAGGGTTTTCTTGAATTATTGCTTGAATCAAAGGGGGAGCAAAAGAAGGGAGACACCTAAAGTCATTAATATATATTCACCCTCAGAAGTCTATCACATTTTATACAGTGAGACTTCTAAAAGAACTGCCATACGTATTCCTCAGCTCATACTGAGAGTACTGTAGCATGGGATTTCAGATTACTGATCTGAAAGAAAAAGAGGATTCCTCTACATGATAACATTCAAGTAAGATACTAAATATCATCACCTAGAGTACTAGAATTTATGTCCTCTAGCAGTTCATTCATTATTTTATTATTTTTGGAGTATTCTAAATTAAGCTACAAATCAAACTGATATGAATTTATATAAAAGCTATTGCATTTAGATTTGAGATTTAACAGAAACACATGTACAGCAGCAACACTACATATGGGCAAAACACATGAGGATATTGATACACTAACCTAGCAAAATTAATTTATCCAACTAAACCCAATTCTAGAGTTATGTTAAACAGTTTATGAGCATAGCTACCTCTATTCATAATAAAACTGACTAGCACTATCCTGATAACAAGTTTTTAATTGCTATGGCACATACACATTTGAATTATGGACTCCAAAGGTGCTCCCTGTTCTAAAAAGCTTGAAATGAAACCTGTCCTTTAAAGAGGGAAGTTTTCTTTTTTCTTTTATTCCCCCTCCTCCACATACATATAGAACAGGACTGTCATTATCTGCTTCATGGTAGAGTTCTAGTTCATGGCTAATAAATAAGAAATAACAAATAAGAATATAATAAATCAGAACCAATATTAATATTCATGGCAGCCAAGAGCAGACTGTTCCTGATTAAGGTTAGTAGGGGCCCATTCTTGGAGGGTCTGCCTTAGCTGCACGCTCTCTCAAAGGTTTTGCAACTCAAGCTTTGCAAAAGCCTTTGTGGTGAGGGAAGGGAAACAGCTGTGGCAGGGCTGGCTGCAGTAGGAGGCAGAGGTCGGGGGCACATTGCGGTGGACCCCAGTGGGTTGCCTACCCCGCAGCTGCGCTGCTGCGCTGTGGCCTCTAACCTCGGTCTGTGACCTCATACGCCAGATGCGCGTCATCTGTATATCAAACGTCAGCCTGACACAGTGGTGTCAGTGACACAGTGTGGCAGCAGTAGGTCAGTCAAAGATCAGCCAGCACTGTTAAGCATATGAAGCCACAAAGAATGAAAAAGGGACCATAGGGCTCTGTTGCAAAGGCATGAGACACAGCTAAAGTTAACCAACAGCTTTTCATGAACCTTAGATGTGGAAGCTGTTTCTGCAGTGAACAGAGTACAGATTATTCCCAGCATGCACAGTTCCAAAACAGGATGAGTAGGAGAGTCAATCCACTCTGGAGGTTGTTAGGAGATGAGGAGCATACCTATCCCATGGAGACCAGTTGCAAATCTGGGAGTTTCCTTTGACTTAGCACAATGGCAAACCAGGCCCAGTGCAAGCTACAGTGTACATATTCATAATTGAACCTGTAGGAACAAGTGAACTCTTGTGTGTTTCTCAGTCTTCATTTACATTTAGTGGAATATATTGTTTCCAAACATGAAAATCTTACCCACATTCAGACTGTGTAGCTAACAAGCAAAATTCATTCTGGCACAAGACTTCCTTGATCTCCACCTGCATGTACCCGCATCCTATGAAGACCAAACAAAAATCTAGCAGAATGCTTGCCAATGATCTTGGAGTCCATGTCCCATGAAAGGAGTAGATGCAGGGAGCAAAGGCATGCCAGAGGCTGTCAAACAATAGGAAGCAGTAGAGATGTAACAGTCCAATGCCATAAATTTTTTGGGGAACTCTACACATGACATTCTTTGTGCCTTACCTATATTTGTGGCTGACTCCATACCAAACTGTATTAAAGAAGAACATGTAGCATGGTAAGGGGTGGTCTGCTTAGGTTTATTGTGCTGAACATCGTGATATTTCCTCCAAGAATTATATATGTGGATTCTTATAACATATAGATTATTTATGTTTTGGCCTTCTTATGCACTTCTCCTTCCAATTTACAAATGCCAGACCACATGACAACTTGTCTCAATATCTGCTGAATACATATGTCTGTATGAATCCTTCTCCCCCCTCCACCCACCAAAAAAACCCCTTCCATTTCAGTCAAACTTGCTTTTAAGAATAACTGGCTAAATAAGAACAGTAATAGTAGAGACATGGAAAAATCTTGAAAGGATCACTGCAAGGTCATCTCATCCACTCTTTTGAGGGAACACAGGATTCCCTGTATTTATGTAATTCCTGGTGGATAGTTACCTAATTGTTTTTTAAAACCCTCAATGACATATACTTTACAGCCTCACTCAGCTAACTGTTCTAGTGCTTTTCTAACTTTCAGAAAACTTTTTATAGTGTTTAATCTTTTCTTTATGCAATTAAACCTATTCTTTTTTCTCATTCATGATAGAAATGGAAAACATTATTCCTATGGTCTTTGAAGCCACATTTGTGTACCTGGAAACCTCCCTTCTTTAAGATAAACAAAGCATTACTTTTCAATTATTTTTTGGGACTGAAACTTGGACATTTTTATTGTTCTTTTCTGGCCTGACTTTTAATGTATGACATCTCAATGTTCAGTGTCCAAAACTGGATGAAATACTCCAGCTGAGGACCTACCTGATGAGGGAAGAAAGATAAGTTCATGATTTTTGCAGGAAAAGTTCCTCTTTGGTGTTAGAAGGCATAGCTACATTGTAGTCATTAACATTACTTTGATTTAACCCATCTGAGGTTTGGCAAATTATTCAATAAAAACGATTTAAAAATATTTCTAAAGGTAGCTTGATTTAGTCACATCTTGACCACATATTTCCTTAGGTTTTATCACTTGTCAGTCTTAATTTATATAGTAACATGTCTAATTGTAATTAGGCAATTTCCTAATTACCATTGCATGCAACAGTCAGAAACATTAGTCATAAACAATCTGTGACCTTTAATCATTATTTTAACACCCCTAATTGTTAATTGAAAATAGTCTAAGAACCGTCTGAATATATCTGATTATCCCACAACATGATGTTCTCTAATCAAGTAGGGGGAAAAATTTTTGTGTATATGTTTAATCTATGTAAATAAATCATTAAAATACTCTATTAACAGATCAGTTAACATTCTGATGTGATTGCATACCATTCTTTGTTGCCATCTTTATCTTAAAAAAGATCCTTTTAAAATACTGTATCTATTGGCTTCTTTGAAGCAAATTTGACAAAATGCCATAAGGAACACTTTTTTCTTGGCTGGGATATGACCTAGATGGTCTAATCAGCTTCTGATGTCTAGCAGCTACTCTGGTAGGTCTGAAAAAGGTACATCCAAGATTTGTGCCTGGGAAGCATGCTAGGAGAAATGCCCCAGTATCAAGTGTTATTGACACTTTGTAGGAGCAGAGGAGCTTCTGAAAACAGCTGTTCTGAGAGTTAGAAAGCCCAAGAGTTGGTGGACCATACACAGCCTCTTCTTAGCCTTCTGATTCCTTAGCAGTTGGCTTGATAGCCAACTACATTCAGCTTGCCTTTGGTTGGCTTACATTTTGACAAAAGTACAAAGATTTTGTTCTCAGAATTGCTTTCTGCTTAGCTGTTGGTTTCAAGGGGAATGAAAAATTATTGTCTTTGCTCTGATTCAGAATGAAAACAAATTTTGATATCTCAAAATTCTGCATGAAACAGAATTAATGTTCTCATTCCAGCCCTAGTGGTCTCTGCCTTGCTAAAAGCTTGCTTCAGCTTTCAGGGCCATGTCCTGCTGTCAACAAAGTTACTTTTAATGTTATGTCTGGTTTATTTTCATAATATGCAAATTAAATCCCTTTCAAAGAAGAGTATATCTTTTGATAAAAGTTCAGATAGTCTGGGATTTTCAAAAAGAAGGCAAATGAAATTAAGCTCATGACTTTTAATGACTTTCAGGGTTTTTGTTTGTTTGTTTGTTTATTTTACATAGAAAAGATAGACTTCTAGATTTTTCATTCTTCTTTCTTTCATTTCCCCATGACCCTGCTTTCCACTGGTTTTGGTGAGCCAGATTTCTATCCCATGATCATTCTGATCAAAATGGTAATATAAAGTAGAAAGTAAAAAAACCTTTGAGCTGCTGGGCCTGCAGATTCCATTCTGTTCTCTGTTCTTTACTCTGCCAAAGATACAACTTTTCGTAACAGAGAGACTAAACAGATTGTTTTACTTGGTAAAAATTGTATCAGCTTTATAAATAGTGGGACATATTCTGTGCTGATTTACACCTTTTAAAATCCCACTGAAGGCACAGATTTTAATGGAATGTAAGTTACCAGAGAATGGCATTTGAACCAAGGTCAGTTTTTAATCCATTCTTATTTTTTACTCTGTAAAGAAAATCCCATATTTAAAGGATCAAGGATCATATTGACGTGCCCTGAGAATTTCATCTTTTTCTTCCTCCCTCATTCACAAAAGCAAAATATTTTCTTTCTAATTATATTTGGATTAGGCACTAATTCAAAGAGGAGAGCTAAATTAAAACAACATGAAATAAAAGAAAAAGCACTGACTTTTGCCATTTTTTAAAACTACGATGTCTTTGTGAAGGATAATTTTTCTGTATTTTCCATCTTATAGTCTTTCTCCTCTTTTTTTCTTAAAAAGAAATGTTGTAAGGCATGTTAAAAATGGTTCTGTATAACACAGTTAAAGACTATATCTTATAGACATTAGTCTTTATATATGTAGAAACTATATTATACTGATATACTATACTGAAAAATATTGCATTGAAGTACTCTTCATCTTTTGCTTGAAATAACAGTTCTGTAGATAACTTTCATTTTCTGTCCTCAGTTTGCTTGAACACATGGGAACTGTTGCTTGGATTTTTGACTGTTGTGTATGGTCTTACTAGCAGCAGCAGTGGCTATTGCAGTTTTGACAACAGGATGATCAAAAATCTCTTTACAAGTTTTCAGGTTTAGTGTGCAGGGGCACACCTATTTAAGCCCAGACTGTGCTTAGGGGGAAAATTGTTAGCATCTCATCAACCCGCTAAAGTCCTTAAGTTTTGCTGTGTATCTGACATTGGTTTTATGAATATATTCATATCACTTCTTACCCAACATTACTGCCTATGTGATTTGCTTCCAGTCTTTGTAAGATATTTTCAAGGGTTTTTGTAGCTCATTCTATAATAAAGGACAATAGAGCATAGATATGGGATATTATGTTCAAGATTGTTAGCTGTGACTTTCATTCTTTTCATACCTTCCACAACAAATCCATTGAAATCCTTTAAAGCATGCCCTCAGAGATGCTGCCATATCCAATACATACTTTCTTCATAATCTTCAAGTTTAACATGTTTTGCATTACTGGTCTAACTTCTACATTCTGAGTCTGATGTAAAACTGTAAGAGATAGAAGCCAAATACTGTAGCTTTTGCCTCAAAAAATGATATGTTAAAGAGAACCACATAATGTTTACAGTCAAGGTCTATACTGGCTATATTCCCGGAAACAATTCACCAACTATATCATCTGATATGAAGATCCAAACTAGGTATAACAAAATAGTGTGCTGTTGTTAAACTGTTTTGATAGGCTCCTACTTTTATTCTGGCTCCTCTGCCCATGATGGACATGTATTAATTTTAATCTGATGCTGGTGGCATGTATGGGTTTCTATAAGACATATATACATACAAAATATAAGACACATTTCAAAAGAATAAAGGAGGCAAGTCAGGGACGATGGAAAGCTCTTTGGAGCTTCATTATCTTTACTGCTGTGGATACTATGCTACAGTATGTTGCATGGCAATCGTAAAGAAACCAATTTTTTCTGGATAGGGTTTATACTAAGCAGTTGTTGACTTGTGAAGAGTTCCCAGGGAGCTTTTCTGGGAATGGAAAATAATGTGACTAGGTGGCACTTGCTAAAATCTGAATGCTGACTTTGGTATTAACACTGTGTCTTCTTTCTACGTGGCTAAAAGTTTGCCCACTCTTCTCCTCCTCCCCTTCCTCCTGCAGACTTCTTGAAGTGACTTCTTACGTGTGATGACAATCAGCTTTATAACATGTTTAGGCAGCTTTGATTACATGGATTCACATCCATTTACAAAAATCTACAAACTCCAACTCTTTTAATGGGATGAGTCCTCTATTGCAGTGGAAACCTTGATAATCAGCAGCAAGTATTATGGGTCTGTTGAGAGGCCAAGCAGATTCAGTTCTGCAGTGGCTCTTCTTCATTAGAGGAAGGAGCATCATCTTCCGGAAATACCATGATGGAGCTACAGCACACATTAAGCCACACTTCTATTACATGATTCCTTAAGTCACTCTTATGATCCATCTTTTCTTCATAGAGTGGATCGTTAGTTATCCATTAAAGTATTTAAATTTAAAGATTTCATCTGAGGAAGTTCTAATGAGTGGTACATGCAATTTTGATGTCACCAGTGAGAGATTTCAGTGCAGTTAATGTTCTGGACATCTGCGGCATAACTGATCAGTAATACCAAGGTGTATCTTACACTATATTCCTTCTGTCTTCTACCAAATGTAAGATGTTTGGATTCTGTTCTCACTTACAAACGAGTGAGTGAGGTTTAATACTTATGAAAAAATACATAGAATTTGACTGATCTATATGGATGAGACAAATGGTTAATTTTTGATTTTTTATTCATCTTTCACTTGATAGCGATTTCTACCCATGGATACTGAATGGGCTGAGTTAAGAATCCATATTGGTAAAAGCATGTGAGACATAAAAAGGAGGTAGATGCTTGATATAATAATTTGAAAAGCTCGGTTCTAACTTCCTTACAATGTACATCTAGCCAGACAATCATGGACCAGAAATTGCCTTTGTTTCCTCTAAAATCAATACTTATTTGGGATCAGTATATACTAACCATGAGTGTGAGTTGATTTGCTGGTTGTTTTTGTGTCTACCACTTCCAGTTACCAGGGCAGCAGAAGTTAGTATAGTAGCTAGGTGAATGAAGTAATATACAAATTTGAGATAGGATTCCAGATTATCAGAATTTTAATACTACTTTTGATAGGAGAATCATTCTGCAATGGATTTTCTCTACAATGAATTTATTACAGGTGGATTTTGTTTGAAAGACACCACAGGGATGAGATTTGAAACTGGGACAGTACTCAGGTTTTGTATTGGTATAAGTTGTCTGATTTAGATATGACCTTTTAATTAGGCAGTTATAATCAATAAAAGCTTTAACTACTATATCTTTAGAAAGGTGTCTTATACCAGTAGAAATTTTTACTTTCCTTCAGAGGAATAAATTATGATATAAGTATTATAGGAATGGCATGTCTACCTCAATTTTAGAGGGCTGCACTACTTTACAGAACAATAGTTAAGCAGTGCAACATTGCATATTGACTTACCTTTTCATAAAGAGAGATTCCATTAACCAGTTTTAAGCCAGATAGGGGCTGAACAGGCTCCCTTTCTTCAAGTGAGTTGCTTGGTATTTTACTGGTTGCAACACTATTGATTTTCATAACAATGATCTAATGAATTGAACTGTCCCATAGATTCAAGCATCCTCATTTTAATGTTGTCAGTATAGATAACTGCATAAACATATATAGGTTGATGGGGGTCATTACTGGGGCTGATATTGGTTTAATCTCTTCACTAATGACCTGGATGACAGGACTGAATGCACCCTCAGCAAGTTCACAGATGGCACAAAACTGGGTGGAGTAGTGGATACACCAGATGGTTGTGCTGCTATTCAGAGAGACCTGAATATAAAACTAAGTGCAGAGTCCTGCATCTGGGCAGGAATAACCCCATACACCAGTACAGGCTGGGGCCTGACCTGCTGGAAAGCAGCTCTGCGGAGAAGGACTTTGGTGGTCCTGGTGAACAGGAGAACTTGGGCCAGCAACACACCCTTGTGGCAAAGGCAGCCCAGAGCATCCTGGGCTGCATTAGGCAGAGCGTTGCCAGCAGGTCAAAGGAGGTAGTCCTTTCCCTCTACTCAGACCTGGTGAGACAACATCTGAAGTGATGTGCCCTGTGCTGGGCTCCCCAGTACAGGAGAGACATGGGCATCCTGGTGCGAGTCCAGCAAAGGACTTCAAAGATGATTAAGGGACTGGAGCATCTCTCATATGAAGAAAGGTTAAGAGAGCTGGGACTGTTCAGCCTGAAGAAGAAAAGGCTCAGGGGGATCTTGTCAATGTATATAAATATCTGATAGAAGGGTGTAAAGAGGATGGGGTCAGACTCTTCTCACTGGTGCCCAGTGACAAGATGAGGAGCAATGGGCACACACTGAAATACAGGAAATTCCACTTGAACACAAGAAAAGACTTCTTTACTGTGAGGGTGACTGAGGACTGGAGCAGGTTTCCCAGCGAGGTCGTGGAGTCTCCATCCTTGGAGATATTCCAGATCCGTCTGGACACGGTCCTGGGCCACTTGCTCTAGTTTACCCTGCTTGATCAGGGTGGGGTTGGACCAGATGAATTCCAGAGGTGCCTTCCAACCCCAACTATTCTGTGATTCTGAAATTCTGTAATAGATATAAAATATACATATATAAAATATATAAATGAAATAAACATACATACATACAATATACATGCATAAATTTCCTTATAATCTGCATTGCTTTTGCAAAATATTTCCTTCATAGACACTTTCTATATTTTTTGTATGTGTTTTACTTTCTTTTGCATTGTGCTTGCCTTCACACAGTGATTACATGTTTTTGGAAGCCACGTAACCACAGGCATGAGAGGGAAAATTTAAAAGTTCCACTATCCAAGATAGAAAGAAAAATTAAACTCATCAGCTTTATTCAAAATGTTAAATTTCCAGGTACCATCTTTTCCCAGTGATGAGACCATGAAATTAATGTGTTTTTTTTTTTTTGAGCAGTCATTGAACTTATAAGCCTCATCCTTCAGTAATGACTGCTGCCTGATGCTTAAACAAATTTATTTCATTTAAAACAATATCAGTTATACATCTTCAGGAAGATACTGTATGGATTCTCTGAACAGTATTTGTCCAGCTGTTAGCATTATCATATACATTTTAAAATCAATATATCTGTGTAAGACATTTTCATATTTCAAGGAATACTTTAGTATAAACATTTGCATCTGTAACTATTAAAATAAAACAGTTCTTTGTTGATTTTTTCTGGATGGTGCCTAGCAGAGATCTAATCATGCTGTATTTGTAGCATATAAAGGAATGTGGTATAGTTTCTGTCTCAGCTGCTCTGGTATGGATGAGAACTAGGTTTTGCCCACTGTCCTTCAAAAATATAATCTTTATGTAAATTGTAATTGCTGACATCAATTCCACTTTTTAATCAATTTTTTTGTGTGTTCCAATCATCTTAAGGAATAAGCCGGGGATCCAGTGATACTCAGCTACAAAGCCCAATATGTTTCACAGTGTTCTTTGACCTTTAGGTTGCACTAAAAGACTCACAAATACTGTGGCTGTGAAGTCCTGTGGATTGTAGATATATACATGCAGCACAGTTACAAAATAATAATTATTAGGACTATTAGCTTAATAAAAAATAAAAGATACTGTAAGACAAAAGTTTCTATTGTGAGAAATAGTGGTTACACAGGTTTTTTGTTAGAAATCAGTGGGACTGATATATAGAAGGCTGCCTTAATTATAAAGAAGCAGATTCTTCACATTAAATGGTGTATGACCAAACAAGCTGCATTTATTTGACTTCCCAGACAGCTGGAGTTGAATTCAGAGGCAGCTAATTGCCTTTGAGACCTTTCTCTGGCATGTAGCCCATTGGTACTCTTGAGGGGAGGAGAGGCTTCACACAGAAAGCTTAAAAGCATCTGGGCTGCTGTTGTGCAGAATGCTACTGCTGACAGATTTACCACCTGTCTTTGAGAAAGACAACAGTTTTGGGAGCCCAAATATTACCACCATCAGGTAGAAAGCCCTTTGTCAGTCAAAACCTCCTCATTAGAGTAGAGGACAGGACTTGAATTATAGCTAAGTGCATTAAGTAAGAAAGAAATATCAAGACATTAGTTTACTTTTATTTGTGTACAGCTAGACCAAAAATCCAGTAAAGTCAGGAAACAGCAAATTATAAACACATTTGTATTACCCATCAACCAAGCTTTGTCTGTGCAAATAGTTTTACAGACGTACCAACAGTAACCGTTGTATCCATGTCCCCACAAGAAAGAGCTGCCTTGCAGCAGTGCAGAATAATGAATTCATAATATACATTATGTGATATCAGATAACTCAGATATGTATTTTTTTTAACTGTCTTTGACCTTACAATGTAATTGCTTTCATTCTTATGTTTGTAGCCAATGGAATGTGTTGTATCTGTCTTACAGGGGAACTTTGAAGCTATAACCAGTAGAAAAGGAAAAAAAAGAATGAATGCACAGTCTTTTCTACGCACTTTCATGTGCACTTACCTATACATAAAATTATGACTACTTCTTTTGCCTAGTGCAATTTCAAAAGAATCATTTCAAGTCAAAGACAAAATATTGGTGGTGTTTTGTGAAAAGCTGCAGCACACAAATATTTTCAACACATACCTGCATATGCATAAACACAGATAAAAGTACATGTCTAATTCAATACCTACAGACCTAAATGACATGTGTTCACCTGAACAACAGTATAACTGTTAGATATTGTAAAAAATGCAATTACAAATTCTATAGATAGTACCCTATTTTTAAGCCTGCAGGTGAGTTTAAATGTTTCTGTAAAACTTTCTGTAAAACTTCCTTTCTGAAATGTCTAAAAAAGGAGTTATGCCCAATTGCTCTTGTGTTGCTGTGGAGGAACAGTATACACTTACTGTAAATGGGTGTAAATGGGATGTTTAAAATGAAGCAAGTATTTACTTTGTGAACCATGTTTTTGTAAGTCAGGTTTCAAATTCTCTTTAATGTGAACATAGAACAACACTATATATAGTATGTAGTCATAATACACATATATTTATCAAACATAGATATTATATATATATGGTTTATCACAACTATAGGAAGCTGGATATAGGTAGCTGTTATAAAACAGATTTTTGGGAGAAATTCTCATGATTTCTTATCATGTACTTTACTGTACTCATGTACAGTACTTTACCACAAATCTTGAGGGAGAACTGAGGGATATATGCCAGTATTTTCCTCCAAACTCAAGTGTGTCTGAAAAACACTAAGAACCAGCTTTTCCCTTTCTCTGTACACAGTATAGAAAGAATGTATTGCCAGATGTAGGATAGGATGCAGTTTAGCAATGAGGCCTCACACCTCTACCCAGCATGTTGGAATGGTGTCACTATGAAGCAAAAATTGCAGACTTGTGAGGAGGGAAGGGGAGAGGGAGAGACTGTGTTACTCTCCAGTTTCATGATTATAGCTCTCCCATGAAAACAGGAGTCCTGGGTTCCTGATCCTGTTTCTATTTTTTTTTTCCTCTGTATTTTAATGTGAAATGCCTACCCTTTAAGCTTATGGTTAGGATATACATTTAGGAGCTGGAAAAAAAGGACTGAATGCCCCAAAGCTGAGGAGGTCACTGAGTTCAAGTGCTCTAATTAGTAGTCTGCTAAATGAAAGGCAGCATTGGGCATCTTCTAAAAGAGAGGGAAAATGGCCTCTCTTCTCTCAGGAGAGCTGCTTAGTTGCTTACCTCAAGGCAAAGAAAGCTTCAGCACTTTAAATTCCAGCCTAAAATATATACCCAAATGTAAAGTTTAGAAACACCTAACTAATTCAGGTTAAGCACTGCATCATCGGTAAAGTAAGGTAAATGTTGGCTTATTTTTTCTGCTGAGGTACTTTCAGTACAGGGCTATATCACAAACTTTCAAATTATGTTTGCAGTTCACAGAGCTGATATATCAATGTCAAAAAGAGGTGTGGGAGTTAAACCATGTCCTCTCTCCATCACTTCCTATTCTCCAGTTTAAGCATATCCCTGGTTCAGCATGCTGGCTGCTATGAATCCTTTTCTTGAACGGATAATTTCCTCCAGGCACTGCATAGGAAGTTTAGTCAGAGCTTTGTATTCCTCTCTCATGGCCACACGCCAAAGTCCTTTATGGGGCTAGTCCTTAACCTCTCTCTGTCTTAGCTTTCCATCACAGAAATTACAATAACAGTATTTTCCCACTTCGGGGAGGTAAATATGTTATTGGTAATCTAGTTTCTACAGTTATGGAGATCACATAAGCAGATATATAAAAGTCCTCTTTCATACCAAAATAATACGTGACTATATTCCTACTTTGGTAGGAATATTAGCCACAGTATATTAGTCATATAGATGCTGAATGTTCCATTTAAACTCAAGTATGCTGATTTAGTTAAACCACTGTAAATCTCAGTATGAATGTGACTTGTGACAAGTATGTTTATGAAAAAAGCTTTCTTTGGCTTTCCTTATTCAGTTAAATAAGAATACAAAAACAATTAAATTAAAGCCACATTTGTATATAGGTGAGGTATAATTTGGGAGTATGCAGACAGGACTTCTTGTAGAATGGAATTGCTGACATTTATTCCAGTGTACAGGAGTCCACCTCTAATCATTTACAGAGGATTTGCCCATGTATAATTGAGGGCATAAACTGAGGAAAATGAGACTGAACAGGTACAACTGAAAGCATCATTTGGCTTCCAGATGGTTAAAAAAGAGATTGTCCAGTATCCACAGCCTGGTGAGCAGGACTGACAATTAGAAAAAATGTCTCTTGTAAACTGAACTCATGAAAAGACTCAGTCTGTGTGAGCTAATAAAGGTAGTACCCCTCAATTTGCCTTTTTACAGCAACTCTGTAAAGCAGAATCACATCTGAAGTATTCTGTTAACTCATGGTGATACTCAGCTGTGGCTATCAGTAGTTGTTAAATCTTTCCTCTGGGAACCTCTTCCACATTTCAAATACGGCTTATAGAAACCCATAAGATTCATCTCATCATCAAGTTTTCTGTGTATTTTGCAGGCTGTGAGACTTATATGCAGAATTTGTAAGAAGGTTGTCAATATATTAGTTTAAAAGAATATTTATAAAGATCCCTAAGATCTTAAATAGTGATCTGTAATTCAGTGAACACCTGGTGTTCCTTCTTTAAATCTTCATAAAGATGATATAAACATTTTTCTTCTGAAGTTTTTCGGTAATACAGCTTCTTTTTTTTTTCTCTGAAGATAATAACTCTGATCCTGAAGGTGCGTAGCACAGATAAAGTGTCTTTCAGGGAATGGGAAAAACTAGGGGATTTGCAAAGAACTGTTTGTAGCCCTTGATGTGTTGTTAATAGTAGCTGCCAATGGCATGAAGGCATGATTCCAGAACTCAAACATCAAGAAACATAGCCAGGCCATAAATCTTATTCTCCAGCTCCAACTCTACATTTTGATCCAAGAAGAGCGGGCAAAACAGCCATTAAATAAGCTATATTCTAAGGTTACCTCAAGGTAGGTGAAATAATCTCAGTTACTTCTTTATGATTCTGTTGGTTTGTCTGCACAAGTCATGGACAAACCATGTCTTTTTCCTGTCTCTTTCCACTTTCCAGATAGTATCTCCATTCCTTCACAGTTTGTTTGTATACAAGGGAGTGACAGTGGAGGAACTACCTTCCACTGGCTTTTTACTTTTAACAAGTTCTCTTCTATCAAGGGAATTCTTTCATGTCCAAGTAGGAATGTACATTGTCACAACATTTAAGTTGCCCCAGTCTATCTTAACTGTCTGTATAATACTTAGTCTACTCCCAGCTGACACATTGCTGTACTGTCATGACATTTCTTAATTTATTTTGCATTAAGGGGAATTGAAGCAAGCACTAGAGCAAAGACTACACTGTGATATTATCTTGGAGCTCCAGCTCAACTCAGAACTTCCCGATTAACACATCATTTTCGTAGTGGCTTGCATTATGGTTTAAATTCAAAGTAAGCCAAAAGGGAAGGAAAATCCTGCAGAAAGTGAGCACTGAATCAGCTCCAGAATCCACCTTACAGTCAACAGGGGCACAACTGGCTTGAGCCCCATAGCATGGTAGGTAAATACAAGGCCATATTTGGCCATGGCCCATAAAGGTTGTGTAGATGTGGCCAGAGATGCTGATGGCTGCAATCCATCATCCTCAATGAGATGCAAGATTTTGAAGACAATTTAGTCTAAAAAGTACCGATTAGGTGCTGCTTAACCTCAAAGACAGTCAAAAGTTCATTGACATGCAGATTTCTGTTTTGGGGCATGCTCAGTAGTGTTTAAATCTCAACAGCTCTGAGAAGGTTTATATTTCACCTAAGACTTCTAAGAATTCATAGGCTAAACATTGCTCTTCCACACCTGCATACTCAACAGATCATGTCTGACACAAAGCACAGCCAATAGCTATCCTTTCTTAAGAGTGGTTCAGTGTTTAGGCCACTGACACAGAGATGATGACTTGCATTGTGTTCTCCCTTGAATAAGAGCACAATGCTAATTGAATATGCCTCAACTAGTAGTTTATATAATATTCAAGGTATGAATAGGGAAAATACTTGTGCTAAAATACCTTCTCCAAAGGCCAGGAAGAGTGTTAAAATGATTCCAACAATTTGGAGCTAGGACATCTCTCCCAGAGCTGGGCTTTCTAGGTTCAGGCCACTGTTCCAGTAAATATCTACTGTTTTACACCATATAATTCACTGGGGAAGAGAATGGAACTTGGGGCTGTACCAGTTCAGGAGAAAGATCTGAATTTTTTTCTATAAGCTTATGGAAAGGCCAGCTGACTACTTAGCCCAGGTAAAATTTAATAGCTGTGAGGAATGATAAAACTCTCTCACACGACAGTCTGCTGGTAGAACACTCTCCTGGTAGGCTCAAGTTCCCTCAAAGTTGGCTGTCTTGGATGCTCTGGCTATCCCATTTGGTACTGTTGCATCCTTCTGTGATTTGAAGAAGAAGGGTCTTGGTCTCCAAAATTCATGAGAAGGTTCAGAACTATGAATCCTTAATGGTGAAGATGCTGTTCTTGTGGGTAAGGAACTCTGGTTCCTTTGGCATTTCTTTTTTCCTTGTTTAGGCAGCTGGATACATTGGCTTTTGTGGCCCTGGTTGTTAGGAACCTAGCTCTCCCTCTGTGCTGCATGAGGAATCTGAGTCCCTTCCTCAAGGCTTGCTATCTGCATGAACACTAGGTGCCACTGCACAGATCTGTCCCTAAGTAACTTGTTCAAAACCATAGGGGAAATCTGGTGAAAGAGGCAACAGTGCCTCTCAGCCCCCTTGACATTTTGTCAGACTGTACATACAAAAACAATTCCTTTTTAAAATTCCGTTAAAATGATTAGATCAAAGTGTACCTTTAAAATACACATGCATAATCTGTGCTTTTAGACAGCACTTAAACTGTGGGATAAATTCTACAGATGGTGAAGATAGGTAATAAGTAAAAAGAGAAAATAATTATATTTCTTTCTTCTTTCAATTTTCTGTTTTTCAAATGGCAACAGTAATATGCACAGTGAAACCTGTTTTACCCACCCATTTCTTTCTCTCATCAGGGATTGCTCCCTGGGGGATGTTCATGCACTTAACTTACATTAGTACTAAAGAGAAATCAGTGAGCACATCAAGAAGGTAGTATATGTCTTTGCAATATATAACGTACCCTTGGACAGTTACTTAGTCCAAAATATATTTGAAAGTAATGTGAGGGATGAACATGTGGAGCAAAGTGGAAAACCTGTATGTAAAGGGCTAATTCGTCCATGACAGCCACTCAGTTGAGGTCATGAAAGAATATCGGAGATGATTATGACATTTTAGATTTGAATAACATATAAATATTAAACTTTCTCAGCTACATATGCAATATATAGTTGATTTTGTCTGTATCTTTCCTATTGTCAATCTAAATTTACTGGAGAGAAGAAAAAAATGAAGAGTTCTATTTAATATTTAAGCCTATTAACAATAAACATTTAAAAAAGCATTGTGAACACTGCCCTCAAAAAGTGTAATGCCTGTGAGTATAATTCACAGAAGACATATGCGTCAAAGGGAACTGAGAACACACTGCATAAAAAGCCCATTACAATTGTATAGAGAAGTAATAACAAATGTCTGTATTCTTCTCACTGTTTTTGAAAAAAAGAAAAGTGTTAAAATCAATGTTCTGGTCATCTGAAGACTTCCTGTGAGAATTTAGTAGGATCGGCTCTAGTCTTCTGTGTAATTTGTGAATATTACAGTCTATCTATTTCTAAGCCCTGCAATTTGAACATAGTTAACTATTTTTTTATCTCCCCTTGTCCAAGACTGTTAAGTTGAAGTTCTGTTATTGTCCTCTATGTTCTTTCCAAGCAGTAATTGAACTTCATTTTTCACTAGTCATAAGCTCTTACTCTGAATGAAACATTATTTGGGACATGGTAGTTATTTTTCCACAGTGAGATTTCTATTGGAGGTTCTCATCTGCATTGTATACAGATGAAGTGAATGTTTACAGTGTGGAGGAGTATATTCCCAAGACAAATACGTAGACATTTCTTGAATGTGCAGGGTTGGAGTTAGGAAAGCCAAGCGCGGCTGGTACTGGAACAAGCCAGGAATGTAAAGGGCAACAAGAAGGGCTTCTGTACATACATTGAAAGCAAATGCGATACTAGAGGAAAATATCAGCTCAGTGATCAACAGGGCAGGTGTCTAAGGATGAAAAAGGCTGAGGTACTACTTTTTTTTTTTTTTTGCCTTGGTTTGCAGTTTAAGGTTTGCCCTCTGACCTCCAAGTTCCCTGATCCTATTATCAGCAGAAATGTAGTGTTATCAGCTTTATCCACTTTTGAGGAGATAGAGACTTAGGGGGCACCCAAGCGAAATGGTCAAAACCATGACACCAGATGTAATGAACTCCAGGATGTTGAGGGAGCTGGCCAAATTCCTTTTGAAGCCTCCCTCCATCTTTGAAAGGTCAGGGGAAGTTTCTGATGAAATGAAAAAAGGCAAATATCACACTCATCTTCAGGAAGCGTGAAAAGGAGGATCCAGGAAACTGCAGGCCGGTCAGCTTGACTTCAGTCCCTGGGAACTCCTTAAAGCCATTTCTAGCCACATGAAGGACAAGAAGGTGTTTGGGACCATGAATTTACCAAACAACCATGAACTTACCAAGGGAAAATCATGGCTCACTGACCTGATTACCTTGTGTGATGAATGGCTATATAGACAAAGAGAGAACAGTGGATGATATGTACTTTGACTTCAGCAAGGACTTTGACACTGTTTCCCATAGTATTCTTACAGCCAAGTTATTGAGATACAGACTGATAACTGGACAAAAAGTTGGCTGGAAAATTGACTGGAGCATTGGGCTCAAAGTGCTGTGATCTGTGGGACAACTGAAGTAGAACAAATGTGCATAGCTTGTTAGTTGGAAGTTCTTTTTCTGTTTTGGAGAAACCACAGAAAAATAAGCCGGGTGTGCAACAGTTGTGTTACCATCACCTAAATTTGGAGGAAAGTCAAAACTACAGAACATAATTTGAAACTATCACATATGGATACAATTGGTATAATCTCCCTTCTTAGAAACATACCTGAAAGCTCCAGCATAGATAGGACCTCCACTTGAAAGAGACACCATTCATAATATAGCAGCTTTGTGCATGAACTATAAATATGCATGTAAGCCCAGGCAATTCTTTTTAGATTTCTATGTCAAATACTTCCTAATGTGAAGTTATGGTTTTAGTGACTCTCATAAATAACGCTGTGTGATAAAGTATTGGCTATATCATTCACACCTCCTTCATGAACCCAGCCCGGATGCAGGCCAGCTGTTGGTAATTGGATCTTGCTTGTTATTATGCTTGTATCTTTGGTATCATTCAGTCTCCTTCTTGCATTCCACTGCTGCATTTCTTTTGTGCTTTGGCTTTTTCCTTGCATGTTATTCGTGAATTTAAAATGAACCGTGCAAAGAAATATTTCCATAACCATGGTTACACTGTAATATTATGCACACTTACAAAGTACAAAGGTAACTCTACCAGACTGGTATTTTCTATGATCAATTGTTGGAAATTTAATATATATATATATATATATTTTTTTAATAAGAAAGAGAATGGAATGCGCTGAGTATTTCCAGATCTGCTTGCACTGGAGTTACTGCTATAAATTAATCCAATACTTCTTCAACAGAAGTGATGAGCTGTGTGTTACTGTGCCCGAATTGCCTATTATTACTAGTTTTTCATGAATCTTGATATATGATGTGGGTTTTTCCTTTTTCTAAGGACCCTCACTTCTGGAGTCAAGTGAATATATAAGAATTTCAGTCAGTGAGTAAAACACAAGTTTTACCACCCATAGTTCTGTTAATCTTAGGTATTTTTAATCTCTTTCTGGTAGTATAAGAATGGTTAAAATATTTACTATTTATTCACACAATGTATGGTAGGAAAGTATATAAACCCCATGTACAGTTGGGAAACTGGGGTACATATAAAGCAAGTGCCAAGTCCGAAAGAGCATTTACCCTACTCTTGCTGTTATCAGTAGCTCTTAATTGCTTAAATATCTGATCAAAACGGATCTATGTGACTGAAGGTTTAACAGCTCTTTGATATGACAAAGACATTTAGCCATACCATCGAGATCCTACATTACTGTTTCAACTCCTTCTGAGAAAAAAAACCAAACAACCAAAATAAAACAAAATGAAACAAAACTTGAGGATTTGACCCTAGAGACTCCAAAAATGGGAAACAAAAGAAATCCAAAACACATCAGCTATAAAATCTCAAAAAAAAGCTCTGGTCAATCTTGTGACTTTGAGAGTCTGATTGAGTTTGGCTGATCTGGAGGTTTCAAAAAGAAGAGTAGTAGTATGTGAGCCTTGGCTTCTTATGCTAATTGTGGGGCCAGATGTGCAAGCTGGAAGCCTAGAGCTGTTCAGTACTGCAATTTTGCAAATAAGTCCTGCATGTTCCCCCACCATGATCTTTGCTTTTGGGATTTCTGCACTGTGTTCTGTTGCATGAAGCTTTCCAGAGAAAAGATGAAAATGGCTAAAAAGTAGTCTTGATAAGGAACAAGTTTAAGCCTGTAAGAGATGCAACATGATTACCACAGAAAAAAAAAAGTGACTAAAAACTCAACTGTTTGTTAAAAACCTATTTAAGTGCCTGTTTATATTTGCTTGCCAAGAAATTTACTGCTGAGAGAGTATGCACTACATAGATATTTAAAGTGTCATAGTTGACTTTCAACTTTACCTTGATTAAACAGATACTTTTAATTGAATCTTTGGAGTATATGATTCCTATCCAACCACTTAAGTTCACTTTATAAGCATCCAATAATATTTTGGTGTTTCAGTATTGTGTTCAGACATTACCATTACCATTAGTAATTTCCTAATGTAGCATCCCTTTTTGTCTGTAAACAAATTATCCTACTGGTCTATGATTCTACCAATGGCTTCAAGGAACACATTGTATACATCATTTTTAAAGATGCTTGAAGATTTTTAGCTATACCATTTGATAGCTGGCTTGTGATATAGACAACTTCTGCAAGAGAGTAATCTCAGCTCATATACTGTTCTGATAATAATTATGTGGCTTAATCAAGTCATACAACTTGTATTGTATGAGTAGAAACTATAGCACTAGTTCCAGCTAAGTGTGAATGTAGTTATTTTCTGAGTAGAACAGTAAAATGCTCTGTGTTTTGAAACAGGGTAGTGATGATTGCCTGACCGTTTTTTTCCCCCCTACTTCCATCTTAAAAAGAAGACTTAACAAGTGAACATCTCCAGAAGATTTATGAATCTGAATAAATTGTTAGCCCTAAACCCATTCTACAATCAAGAGAACAATACCGTTTTCAGGAAATGCATAGCAGTGAGAGCAGAAGGAGCAGGGGTTATGTCCCATCCAAATCAAAGTGGACAATCTCTGATTAAGCATTGCATAAAGATACACTCATTCTGCCATCTCAGAGTACTTGACTATTACTTCAATTGAAAGCTTATCCTATAAATTAAAGGCAAAGAGAAGGGAGAGATGATTGAAACCATCTTTATTAATATGTTTTATTTTGTAATTGATTTGATCAGCATCAGACTTCTACTTATATGGAGCTAGAGGCAATGTTCACTAAAAGCAGAACTACACTGTGATTGATGTAGATAATATTCAGTGACTTCCTCATCTAAAAATATATCCTCAAGCCATCCTGATTTACTATTCTCTTAAAACCTTCTTGTTACTGTTGGAAACATATTTATGGTAACACTTGAGAACTGCATCACTAAAGTAATGATGAACTCCAGTCAGAGGTGCCCTTGCATGGTAAAACTTACTAGAATTCTTTACATATTTCTTATATATAAATATTTTCCACAGGTGGGTTTTGAAACCTTGAAGTTTTACCACTTTCAAATGAATCCAACTCTTCAAACTTCTCATTTTTGTTGTATTTTCTCTTACACACAAGGCATATAACCTTCTAATGCTCTGTTGTTCAGTGATGTTAGATGCTGAATCAATTTCACACAACCACAAAGGGGTTTGGATTGTGTTAACTGTTTCTGAGTATGTTCGAATCTGAGAGTCTTCAGATTTATGGTTCATATACCTATTTTACTGATGTTCTTCCCACTAATTGAAAGTTAATCTGATTAATGCTCATACATTAAAAATCTGGTGTATAACACTGTTAATCATTTTACAACACTTCTGAATTAGGTCAGTAGCTTTACCCCTATCTTATAGCTGTGAAAATGGTGATAAACAGTAAGAGTTAGACTGGCCATGACAGGCATGAAGCTAAGTTTACAAGAACAGAATACTTCATCCCCTGTTATCAGAAGTGTTATTCAGACTCTGAAGTAGAATAAGTCCCAGAGATTCCCACTTCATGGACATAGCAGGTTTTTGTTTGCTCCTTATACAGACTGACACTGTCCTGCACAGAACTACAATTCCATTTTTTCTCCACCCTGGCTTTCTCACTTTGAGGTGTCATGTTCCCTATCTGATACTCACTAGCACTCTGAAAATCTTCCTGAATCAAAGAGGTCATGCAATGAAGGTCACTTCTTGCTTTTTTGACACATATACCTACTTCCCACCAGTGTAAGGGTTTGGCTAAATCTGGGCTTTAAGGAACGCTTAGAGGCCTCAGATCTGTTGTTATTCCACTTTCCATCCCTCTATTAATTCAACTCCACATCACAGATTTTTGAGATATCGATAACACTTGGTCACTATCTCTAAAACTTCCATTTCAAAATTTAAAATGTTAGCAGATGCTCAAGGGAAGTGTGGAAATACTACATTAAGGATACAGAACTGCTTTCACACCCACCATAATCACGTTTCCTGCTCATGTGGTGAACATATGTAGTTTGTTGCCTCAGGATTTAAACTTAGGCTTGTCTTATATTTTTCTTCTCAGGAGCGTTTTGAATCTGTCCTTTATTTTCACTGCATTAATTTCTTTCCATACTGTTTATATCAGTAGCATTTTCAAATATATTTATATATATTTGTGACTTCTTAACTGTAGGAAATGTATTGAAAAAATATAATAGTGGAGAGCCACCATCAGTTTAAAACACAATTTGCTCATTTAAAATATTGTTTCCTACTTATCAAGCATACAGTGACTAACAAAAATAAAAAGAAGTGGAGGAAAAGGGAAATAATTTATTCTTTTTCTTTGCTTCATGCATTTAATAGTATTTTTGGAGGGATATTTTCACTTTTTCTCCTTCATGATCTCCACAATGCACATGAATGATTAAAAGTCAGTGGGATTCTGTATCCTAGGAAATTCACAGGTTTCTCTCTCTTCAAAGCCCATAAGAATCAGAGAAAGAGAGAGAAAAAAAAAGAATTTCTGATTGCAAAACCACAGTTTCTGAGTTTGGAGATGACAGATTCAGTGTCTGAAAAACCCTGTCTGAAAAATCATTTCCTAACTAGTTCATAGCTTGATATTCTTTCTTTAATTAATGAATTTCACACTAAGCAAAACAGCAACAATAAAAGCAACAACAACCAACTAATAAATCAAATAAAAACTTAAGTATACGAGAAAAAGTGGATCTGTAGACCAAAATAATGAATACCAAGTTTCTGGACCCTACCCGCTTTTTTGTTTTTATGGCTTAAGTAAATCCTTTGACTCTAAACATAACAGTGTCATTAAACCAAAATGGATAAGGTTTAGCTGTGTATTTAAGGGAAGGTGATCAGCAGTGAAATGGTTAACAGATTTGGCTAATTAGGTTTCACATTTATCACTCCATGGAGATGAAAGACATAATTTCACACTTTTCTTAGTGCTAGTGTTTGTGTACCTCTGGCATACAAAGTGCATCATTCTACATTGACAGGGTTCTTGCTCTAACTACAAAGAAAATAACTTCATTTTAGAAAAAAAGAAAGGCTATATTCTGGTGTACTCTTTAGAAACATGCAGGAAGCAACTAATTCCTTGGAATACATGAATTTTTCACACAAACAAATCTCTATTGTTCTGCACATGGATATTTCATTTTTTGCCCGTGTCAAATTAACAGCTGTTGTGAATTTCTTTCTCTCTGTATTTCCTATTGCATTAGTGTGATTTCTAACTTTCCTTTCCTACACTTTAATAGTTGTCAACTTCTTGGAAGGCCCCATAAGAATTTAGGCAACAGTTACCAATCTGATACTCTTTTTGCATTAGGCAGATCATTAACATATGCAAATATTTGTGAACAATAAGCAATTTTAAACATTATTAGTGTTTATAGGAAAAGCACAAAAGGAAATACTTTTGTGGGAGAGACAACTAAGCAACTGATTATATAACCATAAAATTATGTAATACAATAATGAATTCTGATAAAGATAACAGAGAATGGACCAATTCTTTCAAGATAGTAGAGCTCCATCTTACCTGTGTGTAATTTATCTGTTTCCTTGTCTTATGTTTAAGCCAAGTATAGTAGGTTGAATATGTGGCCAAGTATCATGGAAAGACTTTATCTTGCTTAACTGAACTGTCTACAGTCTAAGTGTCTACATCTAAGATGATCAGATAGGTTTGCACTTTTAGAGACTGATTTATCTCACCTCTCTGACCTAGAATAGGTCAGATGCATCAAACTATACACCAAGTATTTGTCTTTATTCACTAAATTATTAGCCCAGATTTGGACATTTGCATGTCTGAGATGAGTGAGAAGAGCTGTACCATATGCGACAGCAACACACTCTCAGTGTTTCATTAAGAGGGTCCCAGTTAGTTTTGAAAGAAAATGGAAAAAGCACCTATATATAATGAGTAATGGACTGGAATGTTGCTATGCCATACCATGCCATTAGATTACAGAATGATCTAAAACTACTATAGTAAAGAACAGGAGCCTTAAAAGACAGACCTGCTTGTCAAAGGATATAGTCTTCATAGCAAATAGATGTACTTTCCCATATGACAAACTGGAACTCCATGTACAAAAGGAAGCCCTTTTCTATTGGCTATGTCAGGAGGTCACACTAGACTCTTTGAGGAGTATCGAAAAACAAAAGTAAATGAAATAACTATTGTGTACACCTCAGAAAGACCTGGTACATAGGTACTTTTCTTAATTGAGACATTTAAGTCTGAAATTTCACAAGACTAAAATTTATCCTTCTCCATTTAATTTTTATTTCAAAGCATAAATAGAAATTTTGTGAAATATTGACTCTAATGAGAAAAGTATACTGGCAGCTGATTCTGCTTTCATTAGTAAGAGAGGACAATATCATCAGCGTAGTTTTCCAAATGTCTAAGGAAAATCAAGCAACTTTAATGTTTAGGATCAGTGCAGGCACTTTTCTTTTTTCAGGTGAACTGGATTATTTGGCTAATCCCTGGTATGTGTTTCTATTTGCTCATCTACTAGGCACTGATTCTTCTATGCATGAAATACTTAACTTGACATACTAGGAATTTCCAGTGATGTTTTTCTTTTTCTTTCCTTTTTTTGTTTTAAGTAAGTACCTGGATTCTCTTTATTTACTGTGCTGACAAAGTCCTTATGAAATGTATTTTTGATCTGTCTCAGAAATTTCTAATCGTTCTTTAGTGGTTTTACAATTGCTATTCAATATTGGCTCTTATGTTAGCGTACTGAGACTGCTGAGGCCAACATGATATTAGGTGATCTATTCTTAGAAAACACTTATTTAGGTGTGCTAATGAGACAACAATGAGGCATCCAAAGAAAGGATGTTGAGGCTACTATAGTTTTCTGAGCAAATGTCCTTTCTGGAGCTGTGCACCCTAACTGTGAAACTAAACAGGCTTCATTTCTAACCTATTAAGTTAATAAACAGGAATTCATTAAGCTATAAGATGAGTTGCGGTAGAATGATGAACTGTGTCTATGTGAAAATTTGAGCACATAGATTAAAATTCATTTGGCAAAAATAAATTGATAAGTTTGATCAAGGTGTAGTTACACCTGTGCAAATTCAGAATATTTGTAAAATGAGTATGGCACTACATTGTACAAATTCTTCTCACTGTTCTTCCTTGTATCATCTCCTCATAAAAAGTCTAACTGTGTTTTTAGATATAGCATAAACATGTCATAGATCATAGAGATTTGCCTGAAATACCAATGAGCATTAAGTACCTAAAAACACTGAATCATGATGCAAGTATCAATGCCATTAACTCTTATTTCTATATATAGGCAGACCAAGCAAAAGTTCAGATTTTCAGTCCTCGTGAACTGGTGTGCTCAGTTTGCTGTGAGATTCCTCTTACCTTTGTGAAGCAGGAAAAGAGGAACAAAGATTGTTTTAAGAGCTTACATGTAGCTGTACCTAATCAGACTTGATATGTACATGAAGTGCCTCTCCAGTTGGTTAGCATAGTGATAAAAGAAGATGAATTTTAGTCTTTTGGCAGATTAACAAATCATTTTAAAACACAACAATTAACTGGATGAATGAGCCTAACTCTTTTACCAATGTAAAATTTTTATTGACATAAACTTGGGTAGAAAGATATTTTGAACTACTTAGCTATTTATTTTTCAGTGCTGCATATATATACATACAGGTAATAAAAAGGCTTACTGCGAGTGGAATACAGTGTCCACTCAGCAACACTTCTGTCCAGGGATAGTCCGGCTAACTTCCGTGTACTTTCATAAAGAAGAAAACACCCTTATGTTGATGAAGTGATATCTTAGATTGTCCCCTAAAAGGTGACATATGGTGAGTATCAAGGAGGCATTTCCTTCTAATTATAAGCTTGAACATGGGATATATTAAGTGACATAATATGGAAATCTGCAATATAAATATTCTGGCTTGCATTATGGTGAAAGCCATCAGATCAATGAATATGGAAGTACATCTTCACAAAATAATTTTATTACTCTTAAAATATTTTTTGAGATAAGAAATTATAAAGAATATCTGTAGACTTTCTAAGAAATTAAAATTAAACAGTTTAAAAAGCTGGTACAATGAAATCTCAGCAGATCTGAAATTTGCTGGGAACCGCAGATAACAATTAGTATTTGATTTCAACTGTAGACAGACCACATTTCAAAAAGACAATTTCTTACCAGTCCTAGGGTAAACCATAATTTTTTGACATTAATGACATTGTTTTCCTTGCCAAACAATTATTTAGTTGATATACTGCTCGGTACACAGTCTTTGGCTATAGCGGCTGTAGCTAATACCTGAACAGTGATTTTGTACAGATACTGTGACTATGGCACAGAGAACGAGCAAGAGCATAGGATTTTTTTTGCAGTGCCCCAGACACAGATTGTAGCTCAGTCACAATCTATTTTCTGCCACCACCTCTGGGTAGAACAGACTGTAATACAACCACGCTATACTTCATGCAATTTTGTTGCCAGGTCCCACTATGTTAGTGCAGTTACATTCCTGAGTAAAGAAATAATATCAAGGCTCAACCTGCTCTCTTCACACAATTATGGAAAGGGGAAGTAATGGCTCTGCAGAGGTTGCTTTCCCACCTCATAAATGAAGGATGCTTTCCCACTGGTAATGCAGACAAACCTGTGTAACAGGCAAAAAGGAAGGTTGCTGAGGCAATGCTGTGGGGGAATTCAGCTATTTCAATGCTTGGTTTTTGTACCTAATTGAGTTGAAAAATTGGAACTTGTCAAACAACAGTATACTGTAAAAGCTACTTTGTTTGGGAGGTGATGACATCTCATTTTGAGTTCATACAGCATTAAACAGCAGTCCTCTATTGTCCTATATTGTTATACACAGCTCTCACAATAAATTTGCAGCTATATCTTTCCCATAATACACCATACACATCCATTCAGTGTAAGGTTGCACTGGACCGTAGGAGATCTGTTTCAGAGAGGGTTTGACCAGTAGGAAAATATTTGAATTTTGATGTGAATACTTGTTTATCAGTGTCAACAACATGCAATCTATTAATGGATAAAGGCAATGTATACAAACGTTTTCCAAAAAGGTATTTTAGGATTGTTTTGAAAAAATCTGGATTAAAACTGTAAGATAGTAAATCAGATATGAACTCATGTATTGAGAAGACTCAATACATGGTTCAGTAAAAATCCTTATCTTCTTCTGCCACTTTCTTCCTTCCTTTGGACTTAATAATTGCTATTAAGCACTGTGAAATGAATATCTGGACTGTGCTTTCAGCCCTTGTTTCTATACACAGAGGTTGAAAGAAACCACAATCTAGTCCTGACAGAGGGAAAGACAACAAGTAGCTCTACTATGAAAAAAAACCAAAACCAACATACTTACACTTACTATACTTGTGCTCTACAGAATTCTGAAGAGCTGGGTGGTGATAGGATATCTTGGCTGCTTGTGAGTAAAAAATATCTAGTCAATTTTTTAGCATCCTAAAAATATCCATGGGGGAAAAAAGCCCATATGGTGCAGCAAAACCACAAGGAAAATTATACTTCTTTTTTTAAAAGAAGAAAAAACCCTATTCCCTCTAGAAAGATGGTAAGGCCTTCTGTTTATCATTATATTTATGAGGTAACTTCAATGAAATTATAAAAGTATTATCATATGAACTGCAGAAGCTTTCATTTATTTCTCTGCCAAGTCACTAAATGTTCTGCTGTTTCAGGTGTATTGTAGAAATGGGGTTGATTTCCTGTAAAGAAATTGGGTCAAAAGGAATGGGATGGTTGGGTGACATAAGGCTTCCTTTTTAGTGGAATAAAAAGATTATTAAACAGAGAATTGTGATCATTTTCTTCAAAACTTTTATGTGAGACATGGCATGCATGTAATGTGCTCAGTTCAAATTTCCTTTGCTATATAGCACATAGTGATAAAGCATATGGACAGACTTTAGACTTACTCTAATGCCCCTATGTATATGAAAATAACAGTTAGATATTGCAGATGACATAGTTCATACAAATATCAGTAGCGATTTTACTGCTTTCCTTTCCTGTCTCTCTCTCCCGCCAAAACAAGCACCTAATTTCAGAATGCCTGCCTGGGAACCATTTCTTTATTAAAAAAAGAAGAAAAAAAAGTGAAAACCAAGAAACAAAATGGAGTTTTTCAAAATCAAATGAAAGCTTTAAGGTATCATTTTAACTTCTGCTTTGAAGACTGTCAATGAGGATTCCAGAAGAATTAAGTGTCTGTTGGTAAAGTGCAATTTCCTGCTCAAAATATCTTTCCACAGAAATAGTTAAACAATCTTCTAAGTCCCTCTCTAAAGAAAGTTAAAGGATTAGGTTACAATATCTTATCTTTATACATGGAAAGCTGACCAAGGATAGTGATTCCTTTTCTTTCTAAACAACTGATGTTTCCCTAGAATATTTTTGCAGAATGACTTTTGTGTTTGCCATTGAGCTCTCAGATAGAAACATGCTTAAGGTTCTATGGGTCAGCTTCAGACCACTTTTTGTGGCATTAGAGACTTCAAAGAGGCTGAAGACTACAACCTGGGAGTAAAAAACAGAACTAGAAAAAGAATATAAATAGAATAAACATGATTAAATAGAGAATCTCTGAATCTGAAAGTTTGGGTTCATGTTGGAGTATGAAGAATTACAACATCTCTTATAGGGATACTTGAGCCCCTTGAGTAGGTCTAAGTAGAAAAAAGTGAAGTAGAAATACTGGTAATTGTGAAATATTTGGCTCCTGAAGTGTGGAATAGATTTGGAAGGGTAGAATTCTTAATGTGGCTGTTCAAAGCAAACCTCACCAGATCAATGGTACCTATAAATTGCCTATGCTGTGCATTTAATACAAGCTACTCTGCTACATTTCAATACATTTGTATTTCTGAAGCAAAAGATAATGATTAACTATATATTAGTACCTGAAAGTGTAAAAATCTAAGGAAAAATGAATCTGTACAATGGAATTATTGCCTTTAATACACTTTTCTCTATTGCTCTCAGGAACCTTTGTAGAAAAATAAGTACTAATCTTAATCTGCCTTCAAATTTTGCATGGACACTAAGGACACATGGACATTTGTTTTTAATTTATATAGATTAGAGTAGAAATATCAAAAGGAAATTTGTGACTATATTCCTCTCCTGTTCCCTTGGAAGTCTGAGTGACTATGACAAACTTTTAAGCGGCTAAACTTAGGGGATATGAACCTGAAACGAACTCAATGCACATATACCTGCTGTTTGATGTAGAGTACAGTAGATATGGATATACTCATCTTTATTCTGCCAAGTAACTTAAAGTACATTTCAAATACCTTTTTAGTTTTTAGATTGATCAATCCAATAGCACAGGAACCCCTTGCTTAACATTTTTAAGCCAACCGATAATAATCTTACTTTCCTCTGTTGCTGTTCATAGACCATTTAAAACAGTCGGTGGCCCACTAAAGAGCTGCAAATCCCTTCTTAAACCAATTTTACATTCATTCAACTGGAAATTAGGTATAGTGAACTTTCACAATGTCTAATTCCTAAGATGAGCTCTTCTAAACTGTCTTCACTAAAGACAGGGGATTTCTCACAGCAGTCGAGAGGAGCTGGGGAGGAAGAAGGGAAGAAGAAATGTTCAGGAAGGGAAGTCAAGTGCTCCATGCTGAGGGAGATTAATCCCCTACACTCAGGAAGCAAATATTCTGTTTCCCAAATGAGGATCCTAAGTGGAAAACTCCAGGTAAATCAGAGCTGTGACTTGGCAATCCCAGTTCTTTCCGGTCTAAACCTTAAGTTTTTATCTCTTCTTTCACAGACTAGAGATTTTGGGATCTGCTCTGGTTGTAGACCCAAGCAGGTCTCCAGCACAGGCATCTCATCTTCACCCTCTTTGTCCTAAAGTTCTCCCATCCTATAGCTCTTTTTCACCCACTCTCACTCTTAACAACTCTCTATCCTTCCCCAGTCTTCCTCAAAGGCCTTTCACTCCTCATAAACCCATTCCCTCCAATTCCTTCTCACTGCTCTAGATACAAGTCCCAAATTTCAACCAACTCCCAGGACTCTGCTTCTTGCAAATGCCTTCCAAACCACACCACTCCAGATGTATTCCCACCCTCTCCATTCCCAAACTCCCAGTATAATCATCTGTACCCCTCCTGCCATACACATGTATTAAAAAAAAAAAAAAAAAGTTATCAGACCATAAACAGAGAGCATGCAGGCCTAAGGATGTGCAGCAATTACTGCTTTATATCTAAAATTGCAATACCGCTTGTTTATTTGCTACTTTATGGAGAAAAAGGTTCATTTTCCCATCCAGTAACAATTAGATGTTATTACTACTGATAGCATTTATTTGTCAGACCATATCCAGAACTTTTAAATTCTCCCCTAAGATAGACTTCCTGGTGATAATTCTCATTATAGAAACTTTAATGGCATCTCTCTCCATATCCAGATCCAAACCATGTAGTGTGAACTTTTCTTTAAGGCTATGATCTTAAGAATCTTCTCTTCATTCTGTCTTTCAAGAATCAGAAAAAATGTTGACTTTAAATGCATGTAATGATCCACAGTTATGCAAACAGTAACAGCAAAACCTGAAAGAAAATTACAGCAGCAGTAATCCTTTATTATTTTCTAGCACTCAGGATCAAATGCCAAAGTATTAGACATCTTTTCCTGTCGTAAAGCTGGAAAATAAAATATCTATTCAGTGATTCAAAATGCTTTCAAAAACAATTAGCAAGCTGAATGAATAATTAATAATTAGAAATAAAACCAGCTATTTTTTCTAATACTGAAAGAATTAGAAAATGGCTTTGTGACACAAGGCTTTAAGATTAGGTGTCAACTGAATAATACCAGATGTAATAAATAGAGCTGTTCTATACCTATTCTTACATTTTGTAATACAAACATGGAAATAATCCCCACAGCTATTGAATTTTGGACAAAAGTCAAGAATATTGGAGTGATTTGAAAAAGGAAAAATAAAAGTAACAGTGAGGCAGAGTATATTTGGAAGGTTTTCCGCAAAGCCACCAAACAGCATCTCGTTTATCTTGTGATACAACATGCAACTATGAGCAACATTTGTGTGGAAAATTAGTTCATCACAAGTAAAGGTGAAATGCTAGTGTCTCACTTTTTGTTAAGTCTGTCTGTAAGGATAGGTTAGTGTGCGTATAAAAATGACTTTGAAAGGAAGATCATATAGAAAGCCCTGACTAGCATTTTAGGCACAGTCTTAAGAAATGACGGTACTCAGAAACCTCATCTATGTATTTTATACTGCCCTTTTAACACCCACATCTGTTGTCTCCAAATAGGTAGTCCTTTATTGCTTTATTATACAAGCAATAAATGAGCATTCCTCCACCTCCTTCCTATTGGCTCTGCAACTGAGAGTTGAAGCCAAGATTTCTATTATCCATTCTTCCATGCCCAGCTGTTCTGAAACTAAGTGAATGGGTAATTTCATTCATTCCAATATGCGTGGACTCAAAGTCTGTGCTGCAAGAATGTAATAAGAAACTTCTTACTCTCCGGTATATTGCTAATAGTAAGAAGTATTAATTTATAGTCCAGCAGGTTCCTTTAAAACACCAGTCTGCAGGATTGGTAATGCTCAGACATTCTGTAGCAGCGGACTTCAGGGAGGCTCAGACTCTGCAAAGGCATAATAAATTTGGGTGTTATAGAGACTGTTCCCATACTTAACACAGTGCACATGTCTTTTTCTATGCTGCTCACAGAGAATACCAAGGAGATGGAGGTACCTTTTTTAAATTAATAATTTGGATGTCATTTAATCCACCATTATTTTTAATATGTATGACAAACAGATCTCCTGATTTTGCCTTATTTTATTAGATAAATATTGTACACTCCCTTTTGTCTTCAGGGTTTTTTTTGTTTGTTTTTGGTTTTTTGCTTATGGAACAGGAAAAAAGTGAATTCTCCCTGTTTGCTGCTTCTACAGTAGAACTCAATATGAGTTATAGGAAAAATATCTCTTAATTTGTGCTAATTATAGCTATTCATTGACAATATGTATCTCATTGAACTTTGCATTGCATTGCAATTTATATATGTTTATCTATGTACAGCAAGGCACTGTTAATGTATTTGAATAAATTTCCAACAGAACCTGATATCAACAGATAACAAGATATTTATCCAGCCAGCAATGTGCAGAACATTTTTGCCTATAAAAAGCTTTAAAAATTTTGAATTATTTCTGTAATGCTGGATTGCAGAGGTTGGATATTAAAGAGGAATCTCTACGGGATCACTTGAATTGAGAATTTGCCCTCATGAATTGAATCATGAAACATAATGGCTTAGTGGTTGCTTGTGCAGGAATGAACATTATATAGGAAGTTTAAGCCATTTTGAATGTGAATAAATCAGAATGTGATATTCTACCTTTGAATTAAGAAAGTTCATATAGGGAGTTAGTGAGGAAAGCCCCTTCCAGAATAACTTGTTAAATAGATGAGCTGTAGATATCTCTCCTCTTCTTTATCAGCTTCAGGGCTTCTGACTTGCCTGGAAAACAGTGCTAAAGAACATACCATCCAAGAGTCACTCTTTCACATGCCAAGGGAAGTTCAGTAGACCAGGCTGAGCAACTGAAACTGAATCTAGAAGACATTTACTTGAAAATTTTCCAGTAAAGTGAAGAAAATTTTTCAGATCTCTAAATCTGGAACTGGGAACCCAAGAAACATACTGTAGTTGTAAGGATTAGCAATAAAGGAAGAAAAAATTCAAGTTCACCGAGCAGCTGAAGGATCCAAAGAGTATACACAACAGTGGAAATTAATTTTTGATTCTACTTCTCTGGACTGTGGAGAGGAAAATACATTCTTTTGGGCTTCTACAACCACTAAAATGCTCAACTGACATCATAGAAGTCTGGAAGGAGAGAGCATGTCCACTTCTCTGTCTTTTGTTCCCATCAAATTTGCACACTGTATTGATAACAACGTATGGACATGAAACTTCATTTTCCATGAAGTGTAGCCATGCTATACCTTACTAAGGAGAAAGGAGAGTACTTTAGTACAAATGTAGATAAATGTAGCTTCCAAATAAAAAGATTAGAAAGAAAAAAGCTAATTTCAGTGAGCCTTGAAATGTGATTACTTTGGAGCCCATGAGATGACATAGCAAAAAAACAAAATGACTTTTTCATAAAGAAAACATATTGTCTAATACAAGGAAACAGCACATTTTATCTTCACACACACCAAGAGTATTTGTTTTTGAGGGAGTCACTATAGGCATGTCTCTATCTGTTCTCTTTTGTGCCTTTCCTGCAGTAAATTGACCTAATATTTTTATTTTCTTAAGAATCTGGTTTCAAATTTGTATTTATCTTTTTTCTCTCAGACCTTCTTTAAATATTTCCTCCTTTTTTCCCCTCTGCCAAGTCTGAATGTTTCTGTTTTCTTTGCTTGCTCTGTTTCAAAACATAGTCTTGTCCACTCCATCATTCTGTTTGGAGATCCACATATTTTTTCCCTCTCTTTCCTCTTTTTTTTTTTTTTGTTTACTTGCAGATTGATCATCATCATGTACAGGCATACATAATGTACAGGCATACCTTGTGTTATTGTGCTTCGCTTTATTGTGCTTCACAGATATTGTGTTTTTTTACAAATTGAAGGTTTGTGGCAACCCTGTGTCGAGCAAGTCTATATTGGCACCATTTTTCCAACAGCATGTGCTCACTTTGTGTTTCTGTCTCACATTTTGGTAATTCTTGCAATATTTCAAACTTTCCATTATTATTATATCTGTTATGGTGATCTGTGATCAGTGATCTTGGATGTTACTATTGTAATTGTTTTGGGGCGCGACGAATCATGCCCATGTAAGACGGTGAACTTGATCGATAAATGTTGTGTGTGTTCTGATTGCTTCACCGACCGGCCATTCCCCTGTCTCTCTCCCTCTCCTAGGACCTCCCTATTTCCTGAGACACAACAATATTGAAATTAGGGCAATTAATAACCCTACAATGGCCTCTAAGTGTTCAAGTGAAAGGAAGAGTCGCACGTCTCTCACTTTAAATCAAAAGCTAGAAATGATGAAGCTGAGTGAGAAAGGCATGTAGAAAGCCGAGACAGGCCGAAAGCTCAGCCTCCTGCGCCAAGCAGTTAGCCAAGTTGTGAAGGCAAAGGAAAAGTTCTTGAAGGTCATTCAAAGTGCTACTCCAGTGAACACATGAATGATAAGAAAGCCAAACAGCCTTATTGCTGATATGGAGAAAGTTTTAGTGGTCTGGATAGAAGATCCAACCAACCACAACATTCCCTTAAGCCAAAGCCTCATCCAGAGCAAGGCCCAAACTCTCTTCAATTCTGTGAAGGCTGAGAGAGGTGAGGAAGCTGCAGAAGAAAAGTTTGAAGCTAGCAGAGGTTGGTTCATGAGGTTTAAGGAAAGAAGCCATCTCCATTACATAAAAGTGCAAGGTGAAGCAGCAAGTGCTGATGTAGAAGCTGCAGCAAGTTATCCAGAAGATCTAGCTAAGGTAATGGATGAAGGTGGCTACACTAAACAACAGATTTTCAGTGCAGACGAAACAGCTTTATATTGGAAGAAGATGCCACATAGGACTTTGATAGCTAGAGAGGAGAAGTCAATGCCTGGCTTCAAAGGACAGGCTGACTCTCTTGTTAGGGGCTAATGCAGCTGGTGACTTTAAGTTGAAGCCAATGCTCATTTACCATTCTGAAAATCCTATGGCCCTTAAGAGTTATGCTCAATCTACTCTGCCTGTGCTCTATAAATGGAACAACAAAGCCTGGATGACAGACAGCACATCTGTTTACAACATGGTTTACTGAATATTTTAAACCCACTGTTGAAACCTACTGCTCAGAAAAAAAGATTCCTTTCAAAATATTACTTCTCATTGACAATGCACTTGGTCACCCAAGAGCTCTGATGGAGATGTGCAATGAGATTAAAGTTTTCATGCCTGCTAACACAACATCCATTCTGCAGTCCTTGGATCAAGGAGTCATTTCGAATTTCAAATCTTATTATTTAAGAAATACATTTCGTAAGGCTATAGCTGCCATAGATAGTGATTCCTCTGATGGATCTGGGCAAAGTAAATTGAAAACCTTCTGGAAAGGATTCACCATTCTAGATGCCATTAAGAACATTCGTGATTCATGGGAGCAGGTCAAAATATCAACATTAACAGGAGTTTGGAAGAAGTTGATTCCAGCCCTCATGGATGACTTGGAGGGGTTCAAGACTTCAGTGGAGGAAGTAACTGTAGATGTGGTGGAAATAGCAAGAGAACTATCATTAGAAGTGGAGCCTGAAGATATGACTGAATTGCTGCAGTCTCATGATAAAACTTGAACAAACGAGGAGTTGCATCTTATGGATGAGCAAAGAAAGTGGTTTCCTGAAATGGAATCTACTCCTGGTGAAGATGCTGTGAACATTGTTGAAATGACAACAAAGGATTTAGAATATTATGTAAACTTAGTTGATAAAACAGCAGCAGGATTTGAGAGGATTGACTCCAATTTGGAAAGAAGTTCTCTTGTGGGTAAAATACTATCAAACGGTATCGCATGCTACAGAGAAATCCTTCGTGAAAGGAAGAGTCAATTGATGCGGCAAACTTCATTGCTGTCTTATTTTAGGAAATTGCCACAGCCACCCCAGACTTCAGCAACCACCACCCTGATCAGTCAGCAGCCATCAACATCAAGGTAAGACCCTCCATCAGCAAAAAGATTATGACTCGCTGAAGGCTCAGATGCTGGTTAGCATTTTTTAGCAATAAAGTATTTTTTAATTAATGCATATACATCGGTTTTTTTAGACATAATGCTATTGCACACTTAATAGACTACAGTATAGTATAAACATAACTTTTATATGCACTGGGAAACCAAAAAAATTGTGTGACTTGCTTTATTGCGATATTTGCTTTATTGCAGTAGTCTGGAACCAAACCAAACCATATCTCCGAGGTATGCCTGTACTGGACATTGCTCCAGATCCAATTACCACTCTATCATCATGCTGTCTGCCCAACCTCAACTGTTCCACATAGCTTTTCATGACTGTAAGCTCATTGTTTTCATGTCTCCTGGCCACCATCCTGGGAAGTCTCTTGAAGTATTGTCTCTTGCCTTGCGTTGCCTTGTCTTGCCTTGCCCTCCCTTCCCTTTCATTCCCCTGAAGCAAAGCAAGGCAAGAGACAACCATTAATGCTCAGGTATGAGGGAATTCTTATGGAATCACATGCTGTATTGCATTCTGATTAAAACCAAGTAATTTTACCACTATTAATGTAATTACACTTAATACCAAAAGATTTAATAATTGATAAACTTGTGTTATCCACTGGAGATACTTTTTAAGTGGTAAACAATTATGAATTCCTTTATTATTCACTGAGAAACATCATATTGAACTTATGTTACCTTATGTTAATTCATAAATTTATGTTAATCTTATGAATTTTTGTTAGCTTACATTATCATGGACATAGAGGAAATATTTCTAAGTCAGTGTCCTTGTAAAGTGGTTAGCCTTGAATTACTATTCATGCCAGCTTTCTTTTCCTCTCTTTTGATTAAAATAAGCTAAACTGATTGTAAGTCTGGAGGAATTTTGTATATGTGTGGTTGTATGTGTGGGTGTGGGATATACTAGCACTTGGAAAAGGAACAGATTCAGGGTGGAGACTGCATGTGCTTGTGAACATCTGTGTGTGTGGTCTGGAGAAAGTGGGTGTGGTTGTGGACATGAATAAAGGAAGAGAATGTTAATGAAGATTATGTGTGCGTATATAAAGGATGGAATATGAGGTAAAAATTAAGGATTACAATATCGGATCATGCCAATGCACTTTTAGATCAGTTCACAAAGACATCGAACTTGAGAGATTCTTTAATCTTCCTAACTGCTTCCCCAGCCAGCAGTTATGCATTAGCAGCCAAACACAAGGAAGTCTTGAGACTGTGCTAAATTGTCTAAAGAGTGGAAATGGTTTGAATAAAGGCACCAATATTCCTGTTTTGCCCCAGCTGCATTATTCTCTGCCTCACACTGCAAAAGATCAGTTCCATATATATATGTGCATATAAAGAACACAAATTGTTACCTAATGTATTCTTCTTCTGGAATGTTGATGGAATGATTATCAGAAATTAATAATTTATGCCACTTTTGATTTATATATTTAAAACTACTTTTATGAAATGGCTAAAGCTTGCTTTAACAAAACTACTAAAAATTATTAGTAGAAAACAGTGGTCCTAAAATGTGAGGATGTCATATTTTTGTTAGCCTCAGTAATGTATGTTTTGCTAGAAAAATTATTGTATTCTTTCAGTAACAAATTGATTCTAAAAATGAAAGAGATGTTGAAATGCCTGTGAAATGAAATGTTCTGAACAATTTTAATTTGTTATTTATCCGGGTAATAATAAACATAAAAAGAATAATGATTTCACTTAAAAGAAACAGTTCAGTTATGTACATCATTGCTTTTTATTTCACTACTAGTAAAAAGTCAGTCTTTTTGATTTGAAATCATTTACATACATGGCTCCTTTTTTCTTTGAAGGCTAGGTGATGTTAAATAGTGTAATAGATCTCAAAGGAAAGAAGGAAGAGTCTAAGTTAGTTTTAGTGTGTAAAGTAACTACATTTAAAATTTCATAAAATTGTATTCTTACCATTTTACTTATCTATTGGTGTCTCTATGCAACATAGTATGAATAACTGATGCATCTTACTTTCAGACATCCCTGTTGGAGAAACAGGAGGTTTAATTAGGCAGGTGTAGTAACTCTCAATATACTCTTTCTGAAAATGGGAAACAACTTTGTGAAGGTTAGAGAAAAAAGAAAGTATTGATGTCTGAAGTCTTGATTGATGCATGTGGAAAGGGCACTGTAGAGACTCTTAGACTGCTGCTATCTTTGCTATTCCTATTCTTCATTTATTGAAAATGATATTTTGAAAACATAACAAAACAAAACAGAATGAGAAAACAATTTCTACTTAACATTTCAGTCATTGCTTTCTTACAAGCTGCTCATCCTTTTCTTCCCTTTGGTCTATCGTTAACATGCCCTAGTTCACCAATGTGCTGTCCATTTCTTGGCTATACTGACAACCCAGTCTGCTGTATAGAATACAGAAAAGCATTTCTAGTACCTATTTGACATTTTCACTCCATGTATTTGGTATTTCTGTGACATCCATCAGTGTCCTTCAACAAGTCTGCTTTAGCAACAAGTTTACATGGGATTCAGTATGGGGCAAACATCATGCCAAAGGTGATTGTTTTAAAATCACTTCACCTTCAGAAAATACTGAGTCTTAAGGAACTTTAATCAAAAGTAGCAGTTTGCCATCCTTAGGATTTTGGAGATTCTCTGTGGCTTAATTGAAATAAATGTGCTATTCCATTTTGTTTGAAATTGTGTAAGATCCAGCTTGTCCTGCAAAAGTCCATGCATCCCTGAAAACTGTCAGATGGGTAAAATCACATAATCACAGAATAGTTGAAGTTGGCAGGGACTTCTGGAGAACATCTAGTCCAACCTCCTGCTCAAAGTGGGGGCAGCTTGGGCTCCAAGCCTCTTAGTTATCTTTGTGGCCCTTTGCTGGACTAGCTCCATGATGCCCATGTCTCTCCTGTACTGGGGAGCCCAGCACTGGACTTTTTTCCCTAGCAAAGCCTATCTATTCTATGAAGTTGATAAATACCCTTAAAAATTTTTTGATTGTGGTTGGATGATTAAAACCCTGGCATGTGTAGGCATGTAGTTTTAGGAAATTTATGAGAACTGTGAGTGAAACTGTATTGTTCTTTATCTGTTGAATTGTGGTTCCATTCTAGTACACTTATTACTGAAGAGTTAAATGCCAGTTTTGTCAAAATGATCACTGCCTATGGCAACAACGAACCAAAAATATGCTTGAGAAGTATCCAAATATTTAGATCTACAGATGGTACTTTGGTGGTTTCCTTTTACTTAAAGAAAAAGATTTGGCTGTAAAGCAGTACACAATATGGATGAGATATTAAACTTTGAAAAGTTTGCTTCATACTCAGCAGCTAATTTTCATCAGAAATGTGTTCTACATATTGTGTTTAAAGAGCCAAGTTCACTCTTCCATTTGTGTTCAAACCTCCCACAAAATCAGTGGAATCTCTATGAAAACATCCAATATCAGAATTTTGGCCTGAAGAATTGTCTGTAGCACCTACAAGAGTGAATACCCATTCAGTGTTATCGGGGTCCTGGCCAACTGTTCTGCCTAGCTGATGGGCTCATTGACTACTCCCCATCTCCTTTCCTCTCTACGTTGCCAGAAAGAGAATTCAGGGAAAAATGATAAGATAGTTAGAGGTATATATTATGGTAGAGTAAGGCATAACAAAGAAAAATAATGCTAAAGATTAGGATTTTTGAGAAAAATTCATATCCAGATATTGACTATATTTCTACATTCCAGAAGAGAGAAATATTTTAAGGACATTTCTTCCATCTAGACAAGAAAATGCACTGAGCTTTGAAAGAAGAAAGCTAATAAAATAATGGTATAGTATAAAAATGACAGATGTAGAGAATCTCCCATCACACACAAAGAGTCTCTATTTCTCCTCTACAGGATGAAGATGATAACTATTTCTAAGATGGTAAATACGTTTTACGCAAGAAGGAAAACATAAATTTCTGAATAAAGAAATCCCCTTCCTGTACATAGTGTCTCTTCTGTGTAGAGTGCAAGTATTTCTTTTTGCTGTACAATTAGTTGAGGACTCAATGACAGCCTTGTTGCTATGAGCTACATTTTTGTAGGATTACACTCAGTGAAATAAAACAGATCTGAATTAAGTGAAAATACAGAATTGTGTGCAAACAGAACCTTGAGGTATTGTATCAACAGCATGGAAAGCAGAAAAGATTTATAAAGATCTATAATATTAGTTTGGGGGGTTGCATTTTCAGGATGACTGAATGTTTTAAAAGCTTTTCGTCTACTTTAGATATTTATTTAAAGATGTAAAGAGTTCCAAGAGAGTTTATTTTTCAAATCAAATGTTTCATTTACTTAAGCCTAGTCAAGTATCAAAAGAAACTCAAGGAAAGTCAAATCACTGAATTTTAGGTTCAAGTAAAGAAGAGGTCAATAGAGGATATCTGGTAACACTTTAAGTTCTCTTAAGACAGTAACAACATTATTCCATATGGTAACAATCAAAGTCAGTGTTTTACAGTGAATAAAAAAATGCCAAATTCTATATTCAGGATAGGAAATTGTGGGGTCAATATTTTTCTTAACTTATTTGGATTATTTTCTACAATTATGTGGTTTCTATTGTTGGTGGTTTCTATTTATTTATTGTACATTTCTATTAATGTAAAGCAAGATAAATGCAGTGGAAAGGTAAAAAAAAATGCATAGAGTTATGTTGTTTAAAGTATTTCTTTCACAGCCTTTCCCCATCTCTTTATTATAACCTACAGGATCAACACTGCATTTGCAATACTTACAAACATAGCAGTAACATTCCACTGTCGCACCTGCACTTACTGTCAAACAGTGCCAGGAAAATAAATGTTTGTGGTGGATGTGTACAGTGTATGTTCATGTAAGATAGCACTCCCTCTGGACAGAATAAACAAAAACATAAATAATTTTCTATTTAATTAATTCATTTAATATTCAATTAATATTAAATTAATTCAGGTGGTTAACAAAGAATCAATGAAACCCATATTTTTAAACTGAAAAAAGAGAAGTATTATTGGTGTAATCACCAAAACCACATAGGCTGATGTGTCTACAGAAATTATTGATCATATTAGGTATGTCTACAAAGCAACTTAAGTACACTCAGTCTCTGTCTTAATGTGTCTTGCTTCAATAAGAAGAAGAACTTAATTTTTACCTGGCTGAGGTTCCAGGGTGGAAGCTGTAACACACAGAGACCAGTCTGCGCCAGACCTGAAATACTCGTGCTGCATGGATAACTATGACACTACTCCAAAACAGGATTCACTATTCTTACTGACTTTCTTGACAAGGAAGGATGGACTATGAGTCTGTACTTGTCACCAAGATATCTTGCTTTCATAAACAGTACCATTTCTGGCTTACCCTGAACCAGGAGCTTAGAGGAGCTAGGAATTAAAATTTTCATAACATTTTGACCTGAAAGAGGCAATGAATTCAATTTCAGTGAATTCTGTACTCACTGGGAGGTGAAAACCAGAAACTTCTACCCTGAAGAAAGTAAAAATCTTCCCTCCTATGAGGGAGGCTTTGACTGTTTAAAGGCATTACAAAAATCACAGAAACACAGAAAGACTGAGGCTGGAAGGCACCTCTGGAGATCACCTAGTCCAGCCCCCTTGCTCAAGCAGGGTCACCTACAGCAAGTTGCCCAGAATTGTGTCTGGATGGCTTTTGAATATCTCCAAGGAAGGAGACTTCACAACCTCTCTGGACAACCTGTTCCAGTGCTCAGTCACCTTCACAGTATAGAAGTTTTTCCTTATGTTCAAATGGAACTTCCTGTGTTCCAGTTTGTGCCTGTTTCCTCTCATCCTGTCACTGGGCACCACTGAAAAGAGTCTGTCCCCATCCTCTTGACACCCTCTCTTCAGATACTTATACACATTGATAAGATCCCCCCTCAGTCTTCTCTTCTCCAGGCTGAACAGTCCCAGCTTTCTCAGTCTTTCTTCCTATTAGAGATGCTCCAGCCCCTTCATCGTCTTAACAGCCCTTTACTGGACTTGTTCCAGCAGCACCATGCCTCTGCCATACTGGGGAATCCCAAACTGGACCCGGCACTCCAGGTGTGGCCTCACCAGGGCTGAGTAGAGGGGAAGGATCCCCTTCCTTGACCTGCTGGCAGCGCTGTGCCTAATGCAGCCCAGGATACCACTGGCCACCTTTGCTGCAAAGGCACATTGTTGGCTCATGTCCAACTTGTTGTCCAACAAGACCCCAAGTCCTTCTCTGCAAAGCTGCTTTCCAGCAGGTCAGCCCCCAGCCTGTACTGGTGCCTGGGGTTATCCCTCCCTAGGTGCAGGACTCTGTACTTCCCTTTGTTGAACTTCACAAGGTTCCTGTTGGCCTATTTCTCCAGGCTGCTGAGGTCCCTCCGAAAACAACCCTCTGGTGTTTCAGCACAACCTTCTGTTGTATCAGCACTACCCTCTGGTCTATCAAACCTAGTGTATCATTACCATGTAGCCATTAGACATTGCAGACATGGCTATACTACCAAATAAAATGAGCCCAGAACTCTTCTTTGACCTTCGTATCCTCCAAAATAGGGTGGCCACATCTAAGCTGCCTATTAGGAATGGTCCAGAACTATCCCCTGACCCTCTATAGTTTATTAATATAGATATCTATATTGATAGGCCATTGTCTATAATATTAAATGATTAGTGCAATCTCTGGAATTGTTATGGACTGGCCCCCAGTTGCTCTCTAGTGTCTGTGCATGTTTGGGAGGATAGCATATGTCAGTGATGATCCCCAGAGGACAACTTGGCTATGGCCACTTTGTTTTAGGAAATCGGAAAGTTTATTTGTACTTAGCTTCTCATAGAGATTGAGGCCCGATATGTTTTATTATGATGATGATGATTTTAATTGGTATAGATATAGCTGATGGCTATAACAAATTAAAGTGCTATAGGCACCAATCCTGAAGGCAAAGCAAATACTAATAAATTAAGCAGTGCCAGGGAATGTTCCTGACACTGAAACTTAATTGTTATCGTTATTAAATTGCTAAATAAGTCCCTAAACCAGTTTTAGCCCGTATCAAGCTTTGACGCAAGCAATTCCCAAGGCACAGCTGAAGGGTTAGTGTGGGCTGGTGACTAGCTATTCCCAGCTGGCAGTTTGATGCAGCTATCCTGTTGCAGAGGGAAGAGAGCTTGATGTGATTGACTCATGCCTGTGTGTGATGGCTGACATCAGTGCCAGAGTACAGTCATAGATACATTTAATCTACTAATTAAGACACAGTTTAACTTGTCCTTCCCTACTTGGGAAGTTTCTGAGGGTAGCACAATTTGTATAGCTCCTTTATAGCATGGTTTTAATTTTGAATTTGAAAGCAAAGATGACTTAGCAGGAAATCAGCTGTATATTAAAAAAAAAAAAAAAAGTGAGCTTTCTGGGGATAGAGACAAGTTCTGTGCTTCCTCATTTCCAGAGCTGATTTCAGTCAGTGCTAGAAAGTGGCACATGCCACATGAAAATGAATCCTCGATGAACTGACTGCTAATATAACATCTTTCATGCTCATCCCACACCCCCACAAATCCCATTCGGGTTTTGTCAAGACAGTAGAATGAATATTTAAATGAAAAGTAAGTTATACCATTTTCTAATGCCACTTATTCTTATCATTCCTGATATTTCTAAAAAAAAAAAAAAAAGATTTTTTTTCATGGCAAGGAGTAGTGACACCTGTCAGTTTAATGTTCTTTAGAGCAGTTAGGAAAGGATGTTCCAATATCCAGAAAAAAGAAATGACTAGCTAGTCATAATCTAAGAGAGGATTAAGATAATTACAAAGGATAAGGTATCTATCTCTGTCATCCTTATATACATTCATGCTGATCTCCTGAAGACTATGAAGTCACTTGAAATTATACTTTTTAAAGCAGGATTACAATCTGGCTGGCAGTCCAATGCAGTGCAAATGCTACTACTTTCCTCGATGCATATGTTCAATGCAGGTGGGGCATCTGAGTCCTCTTCCTGCTGATGAAAGAAAAGAATTCACACGTGGTATAAACTGTACTTCAGGGCAAGCTGGCGTCCCATTTACAGTGTGACCAAAGGACCTTAAGGAAATGACAAAAAAAAACCCTAATCATGACAATCAAATTTAAAAAAACAGGGTTCAGAGGCTCCTGCTCACAACAGAGAAGGCAATATAGTTTGTTTTTTTAATGCTAGTTTGGTTTATTTGTCATAGTTGTAACTTCTCTTATGTATAAATAGAAAATTAATCAGTCTGTTCCCATCCTTTTACACACACAGAGAATAACTAGATTATTGTACTTTCTTTTTGTTTGGCCATGCTTTGATGTTTGTTGTATTATGGTGTTTATAATCTTGCTAATGCTTTCAGATTAATAACCTAATGAACTGTGAGAAAATACTACATGCAGTTGTGCTTCACATCTGATAGATATGTTGGATCTAGTTTTTTAAACAGCAAACTAAACAAATCATATTCTAGAACTTAAAACATAACACTAAGAAAGTCAGTTATAACACAATATAAAATAGCTGTTTTCCAACTGAGTTTTCTCATGTTTCTTTGTTGCCTTTGTTACATCTGCCAGTCTGTTTTAATGCTAAGTGAAAAGTGAAAAAAAAGCGCCAAACTCTTCGGAACCATTTCGAACATTTTGAATCAGTAGGATTGTAATTTCATCAATTAAAACATGCAACTAGAGTTTTAGTGATATGAATGGAGGATGAAAAATTGAAATAATTTTCAAAAGCAAAGAGGCTGAGCTGACCTAACTATTCAAATGCCCTTTCATAGCTTACATTAGGTATAAACCCATAGAAATAAATTGGAAGCATTTCATAGCTAAACCTGTGAAATCAGGTTTGCCTCTTGGCAGTGATATGTTACTAATTTCAGGTTAACAATGGCAATAATTTATGCCATGGACTTCTGGGCAACAAAGATAAGATTCAGACACTTTGCTCGCCTCTTATTATCCATCCCACTACTCTAGTGGAATGAAGCACATGGAAGCTGAACCAACCTCTGGTTCACATCTTAGGCAGGTTAACAGGTCTTCAGACTTCATTTAGCACTAAGATTTCAGACCGTCATAAGTTTAAAACATAGCCTCATGCTGACAGTTTAATGGTCAAATAAGCAAAGAGTTAACTTACTTTTAACTTCTAAACCTTCTGACCTTTCTTCCAGGGCCACAAAAATGACATTTCAGCATGGATTTTCTGATGTGTCTTTTGACTGTGCACATGTGGCAATGTCTAAAACAGCTGTCCCTGTTTACATTATAACCCTTTCAAAATATTTTCCTTATCTTTTTATTGTACATGGCCTCTGTGAGGCAGCGAAGGTAAGCACAGAGATTCTTCTTCTTTTCTTACTTTTTTTTTTTTTTGGCTAAGTCAACCTTCAAAGTCACATTATAGATCATCTGAGGGGAGGGGAAACTCAAGCAAGTTAAACACTCAGCTTTATGCTTTATGTTGGCTTTTGCCAAGAGAGGTTTTTTTTTTTTTTTTTTTTTGCTTTTTTTAATGAATGTGTCAGACCTGAAAGTATTTGCCATACACCAGCTCTTGCCAACAGTAGGTCAAAGAATTAAATCATTGCATTCATGAGATAGAAATGTCATCCCTTCCCATCACACAGAGACCCTTCACCTTCTAGCCTTGTAAACACTTTAATTGGCTCTTTTCCAGTAAAAATGCATTAGTTTCTTGACTTCATTTGAACATATGAAGTTCAAGGAGAAAATTGCAATGTAGATAAAACACTGTCAATATCAAAGTAGTTAGATTTTTCACAGTAGAAAGGGGAGCAGTTCAGATTTCAGATCATAAATCAAATCATTATCTTCTTTTTTACTTTTTAAAACTTTTTTATTTTGAAAAAGTCTATTATTTTTAATGATTTGCATTTATAGATATGATACATGCATTTATCATATTTAATGTTAAATTCAATTTTAATATATGCTGCTAAAAGGAAAAGAGTCCGCAGAATCCCTTCAGGACCTCTGAAGCAAAAATAAAAAGGAAGAAAAAATTTGCAATATCAGTGATCAATATTTTGCATTTTTGGTCAATCAACAAAAAACTACAGGAAATAATGTGTAATTACACATGACTTGATTCACCAGATTATTACCTATATTAATATACTTCATGCTACATCCATCTGAAACTGAACTATTGTAGCAATAGACACCATCTCATACTTGAACTAATCTCTCAATAAACAATAATCTATCATTGTAATTTATTAAATAAAAGTTGTCTTTTTTCCATCTATTGCAAAAATAATTTGGTAACATTCGACTCCTAAGATGAAACCAGATCTGGAAAACAATGTTTCTGCAAGAATTGTTTCATTTCTTGTCTGTTTTTAACCCACTTTGCTGTAAAGGGACATATTATTAAAAAAACAAGGGACATATTGACAAAACAATTAAGTATGAATTTTAAAGTTAATGGAAAACTCAGACATAAACCTAATCTTACTTAAAAGAATATTTTTACTCTGTGTACCTGTTTTTCTTTTTATTTTCAGCTGTAAAAAGCACAGTAATAGAATATTTCTGCTCTGATGAGAAAGAAGTACAGGAAAAGTACTCATGAAATTACTTCATTGCACAACACGGCTGTTTCACTTCTGCAGAATCATGGGTTATAAATTGTTAGAAAAATAACAAAGAGTCTGTATGCTTTTATCTGAAATAATACAGCCTATTATTTTATTCTGAAAAGCACTGAATACCATGGGAAAGAACGTTAGAAGAACACCAAGAGACTTGCAGACTTATACAAGCATACAAATTTTTAACCATCCATACCTGCAAACTCTTTTAGCAGCATATCTGCTTTTTAGGAGGATGACATTGCTGTATGTTCACAGCTTGTCCCATGCCAGTCTGGGGCTTCAAACGACCCCAAACATTGCTTTGTGACAAAAATCGATACCCTATATGAAGAAATCCCCACTTTTCTTGTTTCACAAAATTTTCATTTTCTCTTCTCATACTGCAACTTTTATCTTTTTCCTGTGAGGTACTTTCTTAATTCTGTGGGACAGTAGCAGAGAAACATTTGCAACTTCACACAGGACTATAAAAAAAATTAGGTATACTCCAACTTTTACCAGTGAAGTAATCTTCTCCTTTCTTCAGTCTTTTGAAGAAAATAGTCATGTTACTGTTGCTTCCTCTCTTGTAAAACTCTCCTTCCCTTGGCAATGCAAACTGCATAGGCAGTAAGCTGAAGATGGTGACAGCTGATTGTCAGTTCTCAGCCAAAGCGGATTTCCCTGTCCAGAGCTTTAAGAGCATTTTGGCCTTGATTTTGTCTTTACCTAGTCACTCTTCCTGTAAGTGGAAGTGCAAGAGCAAACAACATCATCTAAATTCCTAGATGCATCAGTTTCAAGAGGTACTGCCATGTGATAAAACCATCTGCTAAAATGAATACCAATTATGATTCCAGTATACTGACCAAGCTCACCAATTTTTAGAGACTAGTAACCAGGAAAGCCTCACTTGCTCCAGTAATAGACACCTTTAGAGAAAATCTGGAAGGACAATAAGATGAAGTGTGTATTATTACTATCTACCCAGCCAGGATGAATCATTTACCTTCTTCCATTTTCAGGTCTGTTTTAAAAAAAATAACCATTCAACAAGAATCAAAACACATGTAATTTCAGCAGTCACTGAGTGCTATTTAATATAGGAAGGAACTTTTTTTTTTCTTTTAGCAAAAACACAGCAGTTCACAATGAATGCAAAAATGAGCAGTTCTCATGTCTTAGCAGTATTTCCTATTCATCCCCCTAAATCAAGCATGCAACTATTAAGTACAAACATTATGACAGGCATGTGCTCTTACGTGATTCAGTAAACAGGAAGTCACACTACTTTAAAGGTCACGAAACTGCTTTGCTTCAGTCCACATTATCAGTTATTGGTATGAGCTGTTTCCCGTCTCAGACCTTATTCTTCCCTGGAACTCCCAGACTTAATGACACAGAAGCTCCACAAGCCCTTGAAAAGAACAAGACAATAGACTACGAGAATCTATAGGGAGAACAGTAATTGAATGCCAGAGGGATCTCTCCATTTATTAGAGATATCAAGTACTTCCCCACTGCAAAACAGGGATATTATATCTTTTAATTCTCCTATCTCACAGGTTAATTGAGAAGACTATGTATTTGGGAAGTGGCTTTGAGGTGGCTGGTTATGATGTGTTCTCTGATTGAAATACTATTGTTTTTACAAGTTACTGTCTTCTCTTTGGGCCCTGAAGCACTGAGACTTTGCCTAATTAGAAGCACACAACTGTTTTACCTTCAGCGGAAGTATTCATGTGCTTAACGTTAGGCACATGCTAAGCAGTTTGCTGAACCACAGTCATTCTTTCTTTTTGGTTTACTTCCTAACACAGATACTTGGGGCTGGTATTGTTTGACATCTTCATTAATGACCTGGACCATGGGACAGACCGCACCCTCAGCAAGGAGGAGTGGTGGATACACTGGATGGTTGCGCTGCCATTCAGAGGGACACTGACAGGCTGGAGAAATGGGCTGACAGGAACCTCATGAAGTTCAACAATGGGCAATGCAAAGTTCTGCACCTGAGGAGGAATAACCCTGGTGGACAAGTTGACCATGAGCCAGCAACGCACCCTCCTGGCAGAGGCAGCCCAGCATATTCTCCCAGCAGGTCAAGGGAGAGGATCCTTCCCCTCTGCTCAGTCCAAATCAAGAGACCACACTGGGTGTGCTGTGTCCAGTGCTGGGCTCCCCAGTGCAGGAGAGACGTGGGCATCCCGGTGCAAGTCCAGCAAAGGGCCTCAAAGATGATTAAGTGACTGGAGCATCTCCTTCATGAGCAGAGGCTGAGAGAACTGGGACTGTTCAGCCTGAAGAAGAAAAGGCTCAGGGGGATCTTGTCAATGTATGTAAATATCTGATAGGAGGGTGTAAAGAGGATGGGGTCAGACTCTTCTCACTGGTGCCCAGTGACAAGATGAGGAGCAATGGGCACACACTGAAATACAGGAAATTCCACTTGAACACAAGAAAAGACTTCTTTACTGTGAGGGTGACTGAGGACTGGAGCAGGTTTCCCAGTGAGGTTGTGGAGTCTCCATCCTTGGAGATATTAAAACCAGACTGGACAGAGGCCTGGAGCAACCCACCCTAGCTGAACCTGCTTGAGCAAGAGGGTTGGACCAGATGATCTCCAGAGGTGCCTTCCAATCTTAACTATTCTGTGATTGTGTGATTCTGTGATGTACTTTTTTCCATTTTGTTGCATGCTTAATCTACAATATAGCAATTTGTGTGGTCATTGTTATTTATATTGTCTTATTGGACTTGTTGTTTTGTTGTGAATAGTAATACTTCATGTGTAAATGCTTGCTGAAGTATCTGTCCGAAGTGCTTCCAAACTTGCATATAAGATGGTCAGGAGAGGCTAGGAAAGGTTCTAGGCAGAGTATCATGACAAAGCAAAGAGAGAGAAATTTAAGGCACCAATGTTTTCCACATTTGTTTAGGATTAGAAGAAAATCACTGTTTCTGTAACTTTTTACCGTTGTTGTGTATTATATGTATTGCAGTATTGCTTCTGTTTCCTCACTGGTTGAGCGCACAAATGATTCTGGCATGAATACTTTTCATGTACTTTTAAAATTGCTTTCCCAAATACTTGCACACACAGCTCTGGAAACTGCTTTTCTGCAAATGTTGAGCTAGTAAATTTGATCACTAGACTACTCAAGAAAGGTAAATACAGAAGATTTGTGGGTGTATGTGAAGTGCATTAACTTTGAGTGAATATTGGCATACAGTTTTCCATTCTTCATTCTGCTCTAATAAATTTGATAATTATATTAGATAGCTAGATTTGCATAATTATATACTGTACAGAATTGTCTGCTTCAAACCTGGTCCCTGAATATTCTTACTGAATTCTCTTGCAGATAAAACCATGTATGCGACATATTTACTGCAACAGATGCTTGGAGACACTAAAATCTGACTTCAGGTTCTGGTGGTTCTTACAAGAATACTTTCCAGAATATATTGGATAATGGTTTTGCAGCTACACTGATTTAAATTAAAAAAAAATAATAAATTTGTGTTTTCACAACTTATGCTACTTGATACTTTACTAATGACAGTTTTTATTTAGTGTGAAAGGTCTATATGGGCTCAGCGGGCTTCGTCAAGGGAGCTACACTGATTGCCTGAGGTTTGTGCCCTAAAATGTTTACTTCTTTGCATTCTTCTGGTTGGTGAAAAACATAATAATAAATAATTTTAGGCTTTGATCTTGCAAATATAACACAGTCTATACTGGTGTTAATTTAAACAGTGGTATGCCCAAGTAAAAACAACAAGTTCACTCCCATTTGCAATTGCCTTTGTAAACTATGCCACCAGATGAGCTGACTAGCCATTGCTCTGGATTTTTGATATACAGAATGTCTATGCTAATCAAAATGTCAACTTTTTATTTTGATTTTGCAAGTGTGCAGAAAGCTATGCAATGTGTAATGGGTAATGATGTCCCCAGATCAATGTTATTCAGCGTAGTTTGCAAAACTTGTATGACTGTGAGAAGGGAAATACAAACCAGGTTGTGGTTCTCATATTACTTTTGCTTATGAAAGGTGATACAGTGCTGCCTGTTTCAAGGGGTTTTGTTATATGTTTTTCCCAAGTACAGAAGAATTATCTTATCACCTCAATGTTTAGTCAGCTTTGTAGAATAAAACAGACTCTCCTAAATGACTCCAGTAAGGGTAAACTGTTTAAAGTTGGGAGCCCACACGTTGTTTGGACTCCACTAGAATTACATTTACCAGATCTCTCATATACTTCTGAATATGTACTACATTTGCCAGGCACTATTCTTGCTAAAGAAAACACACTTGACTCATCCCCTATGCAAAGTGTTTGTTTTCACTGATATTGCCAATACAGAGGTATTAATGCAATTTAAAGTGAATCTTCAGATACAGTATATGATCCTTCTGATCTTTATTAAAAAGAAGAGGAAAAGGAACAGTTATTTATTATATGAAAGTATTCAAAAATACTTTATGTAGTGCATGAGTTCAGTTAGCATCTTTTTCAAATTAACTCAAGGAAAGAATGATAAATATTCATTTTCATCTTTCCCACTGGCACCAAAATGTAAATACAGCTAATTATGGCCTTCTAAATACAATTATTAATCAGTTTTGTAGCAACATGTTATTTTATACCCAGATGTATGCAAATGTTCAGGTTTATGTCCCAGATGGGTTTCATTAAGTTAAAGCAATCACACAAGTTGAACAAAGCACTGATCCATGTTCTGTTATCAATACACAAATACCCAAAGTCCTCAACAAAAAAAAAAGCAAACAAGCAGAGAAACCACACATACAAATGCATATGAGTGTATAGACACATGAATGCATATGAAACACCCAATCAATTTGTACTAAAATAATGTGAAAGAACTGACATGGACCATGCAAACCAAGAATTCTCTAGGAGGTTTTCTTCACATATTCTGTGAAGATGTTACAACCAGTATATTCTGAGGAATTTATGACAAGGGGAGCTGTAAGACCAAGTCCATCACAGAGAACATGTGCAATGCATATTTTAATGTGTCCTTATCAGTTACCAAAGGACTTCAGGGACTCATTTCCTATAAGTTTTCAGGCTAGCCCCTGGATCCTTAGAGCTTAGAAGAAATCCCAGCTCTGCTGTGGTAAGAACTCCACTGCTCTAGTGCCAGTCTTACAAACATTAATTTCAGCAGTGAATCCTGAAGCTTTAGAGAAATTTGTTCTAATACATCTGTCCCTTTTGGCTTTCCTCTTCCCTCTCTTATGACTGTTGTGCTCATCTCCAGGCACATGTAATCTGTCAGATCTTAGACCATTTTGCATGAATCTGACCTGCTGTACAAAATGACTTCCTTCACAGACTTTTGCCAGCATCAATCATCAAAACACTCTGTGCAGACAAAATGTATCATGGTGTACTCAGTGTGGGACTTCTCCAAACTCACCTAGCAAATTTTATATCCGTGAAACTAACCTGTCTTAAACATCCTGCCTTCAAAGGTAAATCCACTGCAAACCCATAGACTGCAGTAGTATAACATGAGATTAAGGGTGGAACTGGATCCTAAAAATTTATCATTTGTTTTATTTTTAAAAGATATGCAGGAATGCACTCCTTTTACCCATTTTGTAGTTGCTTTGACTCCAAAGTACTAATGAAAAGTTACCTAATGGAACTTGTCACCTTGCACTCCAAAGCTCCTTAAAAAGCCCAGCTACTGTGGTATGTCAGAGGTAGTTACTACTGCTTCTGGTAAGCTTGCATGACAAGCTCTCAATTCATTATAGTTTTCTAATCTCTATAGCATTACAGAACCAAATCTCAATAGTATTTAGCAGTTAGCTTAAGTTAAGTGTATCTTGAAACTCACTGTGAGATGCAGATGGCAGTCTGTCAAAGTTTTTGCTCCATTGCAATGATTGAAATCTCAGTTAGGAGGAAAACGTGAGGCTATGTAGTGGCTGCAGTCTTAAGACTATTAAATTGTACAATTATTTTAGGTGTTCAGCTCTTGTGCGCAACACAGGTGAGATGATTTATCCAAAAAGAAATGAAAATGGAGTTCATATATAGCCTAAGGTGAAATAATCCATTATCGCAAAAAATAACAATAATAAATATATTTGCTCTTTTCTGCAAGCAGGAGACCTTCAGACATATTCACTCTATCAATAACTGTAAATGTATTGAAGGATATTTTGGCAAATATTTCTTTAAATTTGCTTAGCTTTAAGGAATTACTTTTGTCTTAAAATTTTGTAAGAAATTGGTCTCTAACCATGTACATCAAGTGCTAATAAAACATTTAAAATCCAATTGCTGACAAGGGAAGACTAAGATCTTGTTGCCAATTCTTTGCACACAAAATGTTTTTGCACAAGAGAAGAAAGGCATCAGAGGTTAGGAAAACTTATTACCCTCCTTAGAAACCCAACAGGGTTTTTTTACAACTTTTAATCAAAAACAAAATAATGAATCAGATATAAGAACAATAGAAGTGGTGTGACTGTACAAAGGGCCAATGGGTAGTCTCCATTGAGACTTTATTCCCTATGATGAATCTCAGCTACGCAGGATTTTATAGTTCAGTATTGAAATTTATCTTTTTTTTTTTTAAGTCATAACAAAGAAAACAAAAGAAACTCCCTGAAAACCACATTTGGAAGCTAGCACTGAACTACATGGTGAAAGATGAAATAAACAGAGGTTAGAATCTGGTCCAAACCAAACCACCCCAAATTGAGGAGAATTTCAGACTCACATCCCAGTAACAGCTCTGTAACTTTCTCCAGCTTCTTAGTGTGCTGTAACAGCTGTTGGTACCTGTGCAATTATCACTCACTGTGCACATCTCAACAGACTTGCTTTTACTTCCAAGAGCGAAGAAATATATTATGCATTTGTGTTGTACAGTGGTAGGACCTCTCTCCCACTCTGTGATCTGCTGTGCCAGACACAGCTGATCAGGGACCCCAAAGGGAGGGTACGGCTCTGCGCTGGGCAGAACACGTGCTTGCTCATTGGCACTTGTTTGTAAAGGGGCCTGGCCGTGGTGCCACCTCCTTTGTTGTCACGTATCACTGTGGTCCTGCCTCTGTCTCCTAATCTGATGTGCAATATTGTCTTTTTCAGCTCTTTCTGGTGTGCAGTGCCACCTCATATGTTGGGAAAAATGAAACTGGAAAGCATCTATGCCTCTGCGTATGCTGTCCATGAAAACTGGCAACTGGAGTCAATGAGAGGAACCAAGTATGTGAAAGAATAATGGTGAAGTCATGAAGACATGGCCTCAAGAGGCAGTCCTATTTTCCTTCTTTTCTGATTTTTTCATGTAGTAAAAAGTTACTGGGGCTTAGGGCTACAGCAGTAACACAAAAAGGACAAAATATACTGATTTATACCTGCTTTGGGCCTGCTCCTGCTCTTGCTGAACTCATTGGGAATGCTGATATTTTAGCTCTCTAAGAACAGGTCAATTATTTTAAAACTCTACATGAATAGTCTTCTGAGGTTTGTTTTGGGATTCTGGTGTCTGGATAGAATGGCTATATTAAATTTTGCTTTGCAGACTCACATCTCTCTGGAAAAAAGTAGTATTTGCTTTTGGAGCTTGAGGCACAACCCTTTAAAAAAAATTAACCTTGGTTTTTAAAAATCTTTTGTTTTAATACAATCTATCTTTTCTCACATGCCATTTTTTGTTGCTACAACACAGCTATTTTAAACTCTAGTCATCACCATCTGTAGCTCTAGTCCCATTTCCTAAGAAATTGCTGACATCTGTTTAAACACTGATACTTCTCCATCTACACGGATATTTAACTCAAGCTTGTTATTGTGTCAAAGATTCTGAATCTTGAAAAGATACCAGCTTTAGGGCTTAATTATAACTTTTCCAGCACTGATGCATTAGCAGGAGAAGGAAGCATTTGTCCTCATAACATTTCCATGCAGGAAATAGGGCTAAAGTTCAGCAAGACTGCTGGAAAAACAGAGGAGGCTAGCTTAAGTTCACAAGGCACCTGCCGCCCCAAAGAAGCAATACAAGGAGACTGGAATAGGCCCAGAGATTAATGCAATACTGTAAGTAATATGATCTAATCTCTCACTTCGCCATGAAGTGGAGTGAATGATCAGTTAGAGCACCGCAACTGTGAGGTCACTATCCAAAAGCTGAAAGGAATTAATAAGCAATAAGGTCATCACTTAATGAACTCATTTCAGTTCAATCCACAGAGCATGTCTGTTTATGGCTGTAGGGAATTTTTTTAGTTTAAGTAATTTTCCGTCTACTTTACACAAAAAAACCTGCCCAATACCACATATCCAGAACAAGATCGTTGACTACTTTTAAGAATTAATTGATACATCACACTCTGATCATATGTTTGGAGTCACATCTTGTATGGTCTAGTGACTAGTGGGCTAGTAACTATGGTTAGTTTAAATTCCTACTTAGGAGAAGCCATTTATACTCTGATTCTCTTGTATTGTATAAGTCACCTGGTCACCTGTCATCTAATAATCATCATAACCAAGAGGTCCCTTCGCCTTCTCTCATTTTCTGTTCCTCATCCATCTCCTAATTTTTTCCTCCTTTGAATTCCATCCTATTTTACTCTGAGAATTTCACAAAGCAGATGTTTTGTAATGAAAATGAAGTTGATTATGTTGACAATTAATTTAACTGGGAGCATGGGGCTGAACAGAAGTGAAACAAAAAGCAGTAAAATTCTTAGCAAAATAAGATCAATCTCTTTTGCTCTTATTCAAAGATGACTCCAGAGCCACTTCCATTCAACTGCAGGGCCTTTTTCAGTGTCTCCATTTTTAACAGAAAACTTAATTTTGAATTTGAAGCTACTTGACAGCAGCTCTTAATCAAATAGGCAATTAGAGTTTTTCTCTGCAGCTTAAAATTTTTAATCAGAATTAAGACTAATTTGATGGATCACTTCAGACTGATATCATCCAGTCTTCAGTCTTCAGCATCATTAATTCTGTTTTGATACTACATCTAGAAACACGGCATGTTAAAGTGAAAGCTCAGGGAAACTTTTAAGTGTCTCAGTATCAAAATATGCATCCATTCATTTCATCCTGTTCTTACATTTTTATTTGTTCTCTCTGCCAGTTATTTATGTTCTTTGTGTTCATAACTGTTTTTGCACCTTATGATGATTCTAGAGTCTGACTTCTCAGCCTCCTAAGCTTTATAAAGCTTAAAAAATTAAGAGCTAGTTTCTATTTTCTAGATTGTCAAAGACCTGAAATATAATCTTTATGTTATATTTGTTTTAAAAGTGCTGGTTAATGAAAATCTAGTGTAAACTGATTAATTAACTATCACAGAGTCATAGCAGTCAAAGACAGACTGGAGGACAGTCAGCAAGTTCCAACAGACGGAGATTAGTGAGGGAAAGTGCTCTGCCTGTCCCTTTGTTCTGTCTGCTGGTGCTGTTGATGGTCTTACATTCCCCAAGACCAATGACAGCACAAGCAGAAAGGATAGCAACCTCTTTTTGACATTTTTGAAGCCCACAAAATCCCAAGATGTTGCATATTGGTATACAAGCAAAGATCTCAGTGATCTACTAAGATTTGCATTCTGGTCTCAGTTTTTTTTTTCGCATTTGGTGCAATGTCAAATACATAAATTGGAAGCAGAATCTAGAACAGTTGATTAACTGAGAGTCCAGATCTGTAAGCCAAAGGTTCTTTTTCCTCTTAATTTTTTTTCCATATGATTCTCAACAGCCTTGTTGTAGAAGGCATCACTTTAATAGAAAGTCTCTGTTGCTGATCCAGAGGGACGTTTTTGCTTGGTCAGATCTAAGCCAGACCTGATGACTTGAAAACCTTACCATGGTTTCAATTTCTTTGCTCTAGATTTCATTGTGGTAAGTATAAGCCAGAAGTCAGTTTTTTTTTTCTGATGCTCTTTTTATTTTATTTTATTTTTCTCCAAAGCTGTCGTGTCTCCATAACTCTCATCAGCTTAAATGAGGGAACTACTGAGTATCTTTTAAAGATCAACATTTTTTCTCTCTTTAGTTTTCCCTTACCAGGAACATGGAACTATAGTGGTAGCTACATCACAGGGAATAATCTGGTTGGTGTTCGGGAACCTCTTCAGCATCTGTGAATAAAGTCTTCTATTCTCAGACATCATTGTTTATTTACTCTCTACAGAAATAACTCGTCTGCCTGTCTTTTGTATATTTTGTAAAATTTTATGTTGTTTTGATACCTTAGGAATATCTGGACTTATTTTAGTAAACTCAAGGCTTTAAATATCTATGGGATATATCAATAAAGAAATGAAATGTGGCCAGTCTTGCCTTAGTGAAACATTATTATTAAATCAGTTTAAATTTTATATCTGTATCCATGGATTTCCTATTATAAATAGTTTTAAAACAGAAGAAAATGAAAAAGCAAATGTTTCCTTTTGTTGGTACTTTCTTGGGAACCACACATTCCTTCTACATTTTGATTTGTTTTGTTCATATTTCTGGACCTCTTTCATTTATTGCCACCTGAAAAGCTTTAAACCTACTAGGAACCTTTTTTCTACATGTAATATTGATCTGAAAATGTCTTGAGAACAGATTTCTCTGGATTTTTCCAGTATTTTTCATTACAGCTTGTGACAGAAGTAGCATAGGACACTTTTCTTTGTAAGTTTTGAATAATTTCTGGCATTTGGATTGCAACATTGGTGGGAGTACTAACACATCAACACCCGTGCACAAAAGGGAAGGGAAGGGAAGGCAATGTGGGGGACAGGGAGGAGAAAGGAGAAAGGGAAGGGAACGAATACCTCATTTTTCTGATCCTCTGCAAAATTTTGAAGAAATTCACGCATGAAACTTTGAGGGTTAAGATTTTTGTCAAATTGTATTTGCTTTTGTAAAAAGATAAATTGATTTCTAAATATAAATCTATATCTGCAAAAGTAGGCTTTTTCATATGTGATGCTACACTGTAATGCATGTACTTGAATAGACGCAGTAATGGTACTGGGTCTATAGAAAAATATTTTTGCACAAGTAATAAAAGTACTTTCCAAATTTCTGAGCTTAAGTATAGTTTTCGTTTTCTTTGTTAGCTGTTGCATAAATTCCTGATCTATTTAGGTATTATGAAAATACAAATCATGATAATAACAATAATTATAATCATAATATAAATAATAAAACTGTTAAATAACTATTATACTTAAATGTATTTCTACACAGCTACAGTTAGACAAGAGCTTTTCTGCTTTCTCCGTAAGCTGTCTGGATGTGAACCAGGCTTGGATGAAAAGCTGACAGCTGTGTTATCACAGAAATGTGTGTGAAACTGCTGTTAAGCCCTGAAATGAAAGGTAAAGCCCAGCACTACACTAATGCAGCTGTATGGGAAGAGGAGATTAACTCTATCTGTATATGCGTGGGTAGTCATGCACTCAGTAACGTTAATGTACACATGTTCACAACACTGAACTTTAGTTTCTCAGCTAATGTACAATACAACCTTCACCTACATGTGGCCTATGGGTAAGTCTGTTGCTGAGTAGTGCTAGATTTTGGCTCCAAAGTTTGGAACCTGACCCTAGAAGCTGTATTTCATAGCTGTTTATTTTATTTAAAATGATAGCGGTGCTTCACTCCAGAACAGAAACAACTCTGAATTTTGAAAACCAGGTCTATTTATATTCTTTCATTACCTCAGTCACAATAGCATTGCTTAAAAAGGTCTTATTTCTTTGATTATTTACATAATACAACTAATGTACCTATAAAAAGCAGTGCATTTTTACTTTTTACTCTAGCACATTTCAGTGATAGCATTTTTTCATAATAAAATTTCCTTCAAAACGTCTCCATTTTCCCAGTTGCATCCTGCTTTAAATCACAGAAAATTGCCCATGGTATTTGGAAGCACGGGTGGCTGGTAAACTATCAGTCTCCAGACATAATGTTAAACTATGAAGGAAAAAAATCTATTTCCCTTTGATTGCTATAATTCAGATAGTTTTACTGTGTGGGCAAGAACTGTGAATCCATACCACACAGACAGTTTACTTAGCAGCAGTCATCCTTGCTAGTAAATTTTCTTCAGGTTAATGTCTTGTGGCTGATGTAGTGCAATATAAGAAGAAAGCAGGTGGAAAGAATTTCAGCAATTAGGCCCACACGTCTTTGGACCAGGCCCTAATTCAGCTTCTTTGAAAAGGAAAATAGCTTCCAAGTAACTAGAAGTTTAACTTGTGAGATATCATGAAATACAACTGGACTCAAATAAATGAGATTAATGAAACTAATCTTATTTAGACTTCCATTTCTACTAAGAATTCCTAGTGGCTTGCAGGAGAATGTATTTATGGTAGCAGAATGATTTCTATTATAAACTCATTTTTTCCAGCTTCACATGATCAAATTTTAATAATTGCAAGGCTAGAAAATGGCTATTTCAATCTTTTCTAGAAGTCCCTAAGCTATATAATTTCCTTTTAGCACTAAGAATCTACTAAACAATATTGGTTTTTAGACCCTTTTCTGTCGTTCTAGGCCATCTTTCACCATCTCTTATAATTTAAAATTTAAGGGAATAACTTTTTTCAAGGCAGGCAGCCTTCACATTTTTGTGAAATGCGTTTAGGGGAGATAAGACCACAACTCCCACGTTCATCCGTATGAAAAGCAAAGACAGCCTAGCCCTCAAAAGGAACTACTTACTCATCAACTCCATAAAGAACCTACATCTTCCAAGTACTGTCTTGGCTCAAGTCTGTTTAGTTTGTGAAATCTGAGAAATCACATCAGGTGTTAATTGCAGACCATTCTGAGGTGTTTACCTTGTATTACTATACAGAATAAATGGAAGAAACATAACCATGTTGGAAATTTCCAGTCTGGTAAGCCAAAATTTCAGTCCATTTACCTGCAGTTCTGTGGCTTTACAGCATATTAAGAACCCTCTCTGAGGTTAGATTTACATGTAAAAGTTTTCATCTTTTATACAGCCATCATAGCTAATTTAAGAAAATTAAATGATCTAAGTTCTTTCGTTGGCAACTTCTTTTATACTCTTGAAATTATAAACCACGAAATTACTGTTTTTCTTTGTCCTGTGATTGTAGTGTTTTCAAGGCAAGTTAAATATGTTACATGCAAAGTCATTTGTTACTGGTGTCATGTCACACCACAGGGAAAATAAACAGAAATTATCTTTTAATAGGGCATTTATAATCTGCTCCCATTAACTGGAAGCTCTTTGTTTTCATTTTCATTTAATTTATTTGTTTTCCTACATTTTAGCAGAATCTCATATTGTCCTTTCCTTAACAATAATAAAGCAGCCCTCAGATGTTCTGACATGTGTTCAGTAGTACTCAAGGTTACACTGTCTACCCAGAAAACCTTTTAAGTTTAGCATGGAAATAAAGAAGAACATAGCAATCTGAGCTTTGTGTCTTTAAAGAGAGGATATATAGAACCTAAATAATTTCAAAAGTATTTGAATATTTCCACAGTTCCTTTTCCTCTCTAGGGAACATGTGCTGTAAAGACTTTCCCTTAAGAAATTCCACACAGAGCAGCTCTGTTAAACACACTCCAAAGGAGACACTGAAAGACAGGAGGACTGTTTTCTACAGTCTTGAATACAGTTTGCCATTTAATCACAGGGTAATTCCTCTCCACTTTCAGTACCTTTATTTATGTCTTTAGTGCCCCAGAAAAACAGAAGATACAGGAGGCTTCAGTTCTGAAGCAGTGCAGCTTTACAAGTAGTCTTATTTTGCCCTGTGATCTTCCCTGCTACACCAGGCCACTATTAGTGATAAAGTGCTCCCCAGTACATGTTTACAAACTATTTGGCTTAAAATCATTCCTTTCCTGTGCTGTCACTGAACTTAGGGACTCAGATCCTGAAGGATGTTGAGCAGATGCAACTCCTGTGAAGTCAGAGCTCTACATTTGACAGGAATAAGCTCTACCAGAGACCATCAGCTTTCCTTTTCTGAATCAAACCTTGGTAACTGCAGGAAGCCTCACATACTATGCTTAGATATAGGATGAATTACATCCCTGTTATTTTTCTTTGAGCTTTCAATCTCACGCTCTCCATTTTGCCATATACCACTAAATGAATTACTTCTGCTGGAAATGGCGAAGAAAAAATAAAGAGCAAAAATGTTTCTCAACAAAATCCTACTATTGTATCCTTATTTTACTCCCTTGCAATTTTGTTCACAGGGTCAGGAAGCTGCTGTATGCAGAGTTTCCTAGTTCTAGCTTCCACTGGAGTGTGGAGGAGGTTTGCATCGCACTGCTGGAAGAATACTTTTCATTTACGAAATGTAAAACAGCAGGACAAGTTATAAAAAAGCTCAATAAATGATAGAGTTTAAAAGAGGGAAAAAAAGCAATGTGCTGCACGTGAGAGTGTTTGTGTGGGTCCAATTAACATTCTGAACATAAAAGCAAAGTTATATCATTAGGCAACATTAATATCTCCAATACCTCTTCCATATGCTCTTTCTGCTTTTAAACATTAGATGTGACAATCTGTTCTGCAATAGCATACGGTTTAGTGTAAATACAGCGCTTGAAGCAAAGCTTTAAACTTATGATTTCTCTTTGAAGAGAACAATGTGTTCATAAGTGAATCAGATACTAACATATTCTCTTAGTTTTTGAGCAACCCTTTATGTACAGATCCAAAGTCAATATTTCCATAGGGCTTCAGTGTTCTATCAGAGGGGGAAACTACATGCACTTCATTTATCTAGACGGTGTTATCAAATTATGGGATCAAACTATTGAATGAATCTAGCTACATGACACTTAGCTTTGTATGACATCTTGGCTTTGTTACAGATAATGGCAAACTCCAGTGAAGTCAATGCAGGGTAGTTCTCATCTTTAATTTTATAAAATCTAATTTGCTGAATGTTATAGTCTAAAATTCTAGACTTCTAGGACTGTATTTATACCCCCCCTCCCCCTCACAAGCCCCCCCACTCCAAGGATCCTTTGGGTTACTAGGGCCACATGCTGAATGATGAATAATTTGAATAATCAGACATATGCTGCCAAGAGATAGTCCAATTTATACAGTCTTCTTTTGAGCCTTAAGCTGTCAATGTATTTATTCCTGCTGTTGCACCCTAAATAAACAAATACATTGTAATGTGAATAATATAGTATAGTCATGCTTAAATAGAAATAAAACAAAACAGGAGCATGCCAGAAAAAGTAGGGAAATAATATGCCTCTGTACTGTAACATTATTCCTGCTCTTTTCTGTGTTATTCATATTTAAGGGATGAGGCCTTTGGGGTGGAGATTTTTTTTTCATTACGTGTGCCACATCTAGCATTATAAGGCCCAGTTACGCTGCCCATTAGGCACTCTTGAAATGAAACTAATAATGAATAATGATCTAAAATTTGCTGTATATTTACACAAAGAGTAGTCATACATACTAAAACAAAAGCAGCCTCCATAGAACTATGAATTGTTCACGATTCTATATTTTGCTTTAGGTTTTCATCCATACTAGGATAAAATGTCCAGGGATAGGATAAAATGTCCAGGGATACAGATTGGTACACATGTGGAAGCACTGAAATATAATTTATTTTTAAGGCAACTACCTGATTTTTCGTAATTCACTTAGGAATCTGCATAAAAGTTTTGAATGTATTAAATTATTTTTTCACATTTGATTCAACCCACAGTGGGACAATCAGCTACAGGTTTCAGCTATGATTCAGCCTTGATCGCAGCACATTATTATACTCACACAACTGTCATTTGCTTTTCTTTCTCTGTCTAGAGATGATTGGGTTGCTTGCAGCTTTCTTAATTAAAACTCTGTTTATTTTAACTGGACTTAGGTTAAGAAGATTAAAGAATATGGTGAATACACAGTTTATGACTAAAATGGAAAGTTATCTGGGAAATAAAATAGAAATGAAGCATGAGATTAGAATTTAGTCTTCTGCAAATGTAGTACAGCATGGGCGCCTTTTTCAGTGGAGATTGTATTGTGAGTTGTAGCCACTCACTTTTCTATTTGCGCAGCATGATGACCATTTTCAAGGAATTATATGTGCACCCAGGCAGGTTAGAAAATAGCACAGTTACTGAGAGACCAATTTTATACATCAGGAGCAGATTTTGTGAAGCAGCTTCTATATGCAACTTAGTTTCACTGTCAGCTCAACCTGATTTTACCAACAACTGTCATTTTATGGAGAATTAATTCAGATACTACTGGATTAACATTAAGATATGTGTTCCATTCTGAAAGGTGTAGATGATCTAGACAGCATGACTTCTGTGCATATAGAGGGAATATGTGGTTTGTAATTCCCTCAAAAAAGGGAAGCATAGAGCATGTATATGTATTTTATTTGGAGTACCCTGTGTATCTGCAGGAATGCAGAGGGCAAAATATAGCAAAACACTCATGGGAGTCTGAACATGCAAACGTGTGGGATACCAAGTATTGATCATGCTCAGCTCTCCTCTCTGAAGCTGCATGGAAAGATTGCACGGAAACAATGAAGAGGATATATCATACCTCCCCTCTTTATGCAATTGTTCTGCAGTTAAGGCACTTTGCATATGGAAGGTGTGAATTTATATCTCTCTTCCACTAGGAAATATTGAATCTGACTAAAGCCACACAAGAATATATCCTAACTCTTACATCCTAGAATAATTCAGGGATGGACTGTCTCTGTCTGTTCTCTGTCCTTCCTGTTGACACTGCTATAGAGTATATGAACTCTGAAATAGTACTTCCAGAGGAAAAAAAAAAAAAAAGCTGTGTTTAATGGTCTGTTTATTCTTTCTAAATCCATTTTCTACGGCTAGGAAAGAGGAGAGATGGACTTGGGATGTAAAAGTCCTAGATGGTGAAGAAGGACTATAGCTGGAAAGGGCTGGGGCTGCCTCAACTTTTCTGACTGTTGTTTATTCCAAAATTTGAGAAAGTTGCCTTTGGCACTTCCTTTCTATGACTTTTTTTCATTAAATACAAGAGAATGAAGTTGAAAAGTTTTGTTTTGGTGCTGAAGGAAAAAATGCCTGTACTTGATATGGAAAGTCTCGTGTTGTTTTTTTGGCTACGAATAAAAGCTATTTCATCTGGATCAGATATAACTATGTTATTGCTCACATTTCTGGTTCAGTTATCAAATTTTTAAAAAGTAAGGATTTATACAGCCTTATGTAAAATAGAGATTCCACCTTGATTAAAAAGAGAAGAGAGGCAGAATAGAGTGAGATGACCATATTTATGTTTTTTACCTTATTTATGTAAAATAAACACTAACCTAGAGAATGAGAGGAAATGGATATTTTTAAAAGCCATTCTCAAAACATGTATTACCTTGGATCACAACACATATCTTTGATTTATCAACAAAAGTGGATCAGTCATTTATTAAAACAAGGAGTGAGAAAGTTGTTGATTTTGACTGGAAAGAACAGGAAGGTCTTTTCAGCAGCAGGGGCCAGTTTTTGGACAGCCATCACTGACTGTATTGGTATGACAACTGTTCACAATTTGAGATACCTGGAAATACTAGGGACAGCAGCAAACATGTTTCCAAAGCCATCCTCTTTCTTTTTCATTCTTTTTGGTGCTTACAGCTGCTAACTTCTGTCCATGAAAAGAAGCACTTGATTTCTAGATTTTCTGTGCCCAATTGGTTTTTCTTCTGCCTCCCTCTGAATTTAAGTAGTGAGACAGTTGGAATTGCCTCATGAGTAACCAGCAGGATCGCACTGGCCTACATCTACAGTGCTAGATGTGTGCTGTAAAACTGGTGAAATTTTTTAAGAAAGAAAACAAATAGGAAAGCTATATATGTGTGTTTAAATGAAGAAAACAGTAGTAGTAGTAACTACTAGTAGTTGTAGTTTAACTGAAGAAAACAGTAGTAGTAGTAGTAACTCCTCAGTTAAATCTGCATAGCAAACAGAAATACTGTGGAAAGATTTTATTTGGAGAAAACAGATTACTGAAAGTGGCTTTCTTTTCCTCCAAATTATTCATAGTACGATGATTTTCTTTATTTATATATTTTATTGTGTTTTCTATGTGCAACAAATATTTACTGTTCTCTGAGGACCCATGGTATTCTCCCTTTGAGAATTCTGCTGGGAACAATTAATTGCTGCAAGTCAGTTTAAACTTATAAAAGCCAACTCTTCCCTCAAAAGTTGCAGTGTCATTTTTCATTCTCACATGGCAGCTTATTGCTGCTGCTTCACTGCTTTCTTGCTTGTGCTAGAACAAGTCTTAACCTTCGTGTGTGGTGGGTGAATTGGTGCAGCAAACTGTCTGGTGTTAGCATTAACTTGATGGGTTTTGTGTGAAGTTGGCTTAAACTGAATCAGATTCACGAGGCTTGTGCGGGTAAAAGGGGATGAGCAGTGCGCAGGTAGGAGTGAGTGGCTGAGGGCACAGTGAAGGTGAACCACTTCTTGAACCGGCAGTGGAGTTTCAGGGATTTTTATCCAGGAGCGCTTCAAAGCCTTCAGAGAAAATATCTGGGAATCCTCCCCCCGCATCAAAACAACAAAACCCTGTAGCCTGCAATTCAGCAAAGTTAAACAGAGAGTTTGCTCCATGCCTGCATTGGTCACTAATCTGGTTTGCAGAGTGGCTGTGCAAGCAGAGGTTGGCACAACGGAGGCGTGAGGCAGGAGGTAGCAGGGAGTAGCCACAGGGAAACCAGAGATCTCTGCATCTGCTGACATGGTTGAGAAAACATAACCTAGAGCTGCATCCTCAGATTAATGCAGTGGAGGCTCCAACAGACAAGCTCCAGTGCATCCAGGAATAGTGGCTGAAGACATGATTGCTTCCAGCTGCCTGCCCCTCTGCCGGAGGTCGTTACCGCTCTCCCCAACACCACGTTCTCATGCCTCAGTAGTCCCGTTTAATAGTCCTTGTATGTAACAGGCCAAACCCTCCTCTGTGTTGGTGGTTTAGGATAATATACTGGACTGCAAACTGGGTTTCTGACTTGCAGATGTGTACTTTCTTCAAAGCACCCCTGCAATGCCAGTAGTCCTTAAAAGAAACACTGCAGGTGTGAAGTGGTGTTATAATTTAAATTGCTGCAGCAAGATTCACGAGAACACACCAGAGTCCATGGGTGATATCACACATTGCCTAGCAACCACTTTATTAATGTTTCTAAAAATCACAAGGGTATTTGTGGAGACCAGTGTGCTTCAACTCTCCTTAACCTTGAGGCGCAAGAGAAAAAGAAGAGCCAGAGACTGACATAACTGATTGCCAGCTGTTTACTGTTGGCAGATTATTTTGGGCTTTGGAGCTTCTTAGCTGCTAAATGCTCCAGATAATTACATCAGTCAGAAACATCCTTCTCTTCATAACGGTGTTACCTATTTAAGAATCCCCCACATGAGGAAGTATATAATATTATCCATGGCAATTATCCAATATTGTCCATGACAATCTAAGTCACTTGAAGGGTCAGGATAAGGAACTGCCAAATGTCTCCAGGTCTTTGCTGGTTTCAGCTGTTAAATGGATAATACTCAGTTGTACTTTGAAAGATAGCTGTTAGGACGATGATGAATTTAAGTGTACCTCTGTGTGATGCTTTGTTAAAAAAAAAAAGTCAGTATAAGGGCTCATATTATGAGTTTATACTCCTAGGCTGATGATAAATGATTTTATGTAACATTGCTGAAGGTGGTTCATCCCAGCTATGAATGTATGTATATCATAACATTTGGGTAACTAATATTTTAAATATTCTTTAATTCTTAGTGGAGGGGGCAACATCCTAACTTTGATCTATTTGTTTTTTTAACATCTGACTTCCAAAAGATGAGTGAAGAGGGACAATTTTGTGCCAGAATTTCAGTCTTTCTCACAAAAATTTAAAGTCTGCAGGAAAAACTGTTATCTCTTAAAAAAAAAAAAAAAAAAAAGGACTTCTGATAAGACCAGTTCTAATGATCTGTATATTCAGTTATTGAAAATCTGATGTACCACAACTAACTATTTAGGACACACTGCTGTAAAATGATGTTTAAAGCTGAAATTTTCAAAACTTTTAAGTTACTTTACACATCCAGTTCCCATCATTTTGCAATTCTTTCTGTGGATTTCATCATTTAATACAGTTTTAATAAGCAGATTGGCAATTATATGGAGATTGTGAAACGAGTACTTTGTGAGATTTTAAAAAATACATAAACTGCTTAGGCATTTCTTAGTGTCTTCATCCTTGGGTACCTAAATGCCTTTAAAAATTTGTCTCCAAATTCCTTTGGCAGTTTGCAACATCAACATTTAATTCTCCATTTTTCTGTTTCACATTAAAATCCAGTCATCTAAGAAATAACAAATATATAAAGCAATCTCTTCCCTACTAGAAAAATAAACAAAATTATGCTTCCCAAATACTAAAAACCTTCAGAAAGCCCTCTTTCTGTACTGCAGAGCAATCACAGTAATTTATATCTTTCTGTAATCACAACCTCTTATTTTCATATTAGCGAAATGAAGTTGTACCATACTGGTTCATACTTTATTTTGAAAATCTTTGAAATATCCTGATGTCCCATTCAAATGAACATAATTGAAATAATTGCTAGTATTCACAATGTAATAGTAGAAACTATTTCTTCATTATGAATCTGTAGCATAGCTGAAACCAGTTTTACTGGTCTATTTTGAATATGCCTTTAATAAAGTCTTGTACCTGATATCAAAAAATTTGAACATAGAAGTCAAATTATAGGTTATATATCAAAAATGGCAATGGATAAATATTATGTTTTTAAAAGAGCAGGTCTATTAAATTAAGAGACAAAGTGTATTATGTTTATTAAAGAGAGTTAAACAACACTGGAGGAAACGTTTGGGAGATTCAGATAACACCTCTTTCTTCTCTTGTAATGCTTGGTTGCACCAGTTTTTGATGCCATATTTTTTCCACCTCTGTTCACTTGGAAAATTTGCTGCTTGCAACAATATATAAGCAGGAGAGGCTTCGTGGCTGACTGCCACACATTCTTTTACTTTATCATAATATTAGCATGGCCAAAATTAATAGCCTTTTATTTCAAGCTCCAAGATAAACAGCCTTGTAATGGCAAGTATTAAAAAAAAAATTAAAAAAAAATAGATTACACTTCTGTTGTAATTCTTTGAAGAGAATTAAAACTTTATTTGGAAAAAGACCACAGATTTTGACAACAATTGCCTGTAACCAATTACTTCTATAAAATTACAACCTTTCATTTCATGGAAAAGTGTTCTCAAAAGATGCTTCAATTACAAACCAATTTTTTAACTTCTCTGGATATTTTAGTCTACTGAATGTAAGCTTGATGAGTAGCTCAAGGTGTAAGATATTCCATATCTATTTGATAACAAAATAGGTATTGTTAGTCAAATAGTGAAAGGCTTAACCAACTTTTCTTCTTTATTCAACTACTTTGGAAACACATATGTTTTTAATCCCGGAACCTCAGTAGGGAATGTTACAGGAAGCGTTGAAAATAATGGAAATGTTTTACCAAAATCAGACTGTTCTTTGAGATGAACTGATAATCCAAATCAACTCCATCAAATACCTTTCAACTCTAAAAAGCAAAACATCCAGGACAACCTGAGGTTGTTTTAGGGCTGTAGCTGACAGGTTCTTCTGATTGAAGAGGTTGTTTGCTAGTGTGGCCCTCTATGCTGCATTCAGAGGTTACCTTCCTGTAACAGGGCTGGCAGGAGGATATGGGTGACTGCTCTTCAGTCGTTACAGTTTACAGCCTGGTGCATTACCTTAATGCAATGGGGAGCAGTTTGTTTTAGTATGCTGGGCTATGATTTGCAGCAGCCAGGAAGCCTATGGACTTGCTTTAGCCACTTGTTTTGGGCAACACCTCTAGCATTAGGTTGAAAGCTCAGCTGAAGGTAGTAACGCCTCATACCACCGTCACTGACAAAGCTTGAGAGGATGCTTATAAGGAATACAAAGTTTAGAAGGATTATAAGGAATATGTCTGCTTACTAAGCCTTTTCTTCTGCTAGAGCATTCATACTGATGATATGCTAACTGTTTTTTTAGAAGACTAAATACTTCTTGATTTCAGTGGCGCCTGATTACTTCTTTTCCAAACTCACTTTTCTGTTAATTTTTTTCATCTCTACCTTTTATTATTCCAGGGATTTATCTTATATAATATTAGATGTCTAAAAGTTGGAGGAAAACTTTGAGCTAGTTTCTAATTTAGTCAAGGGGGAGCAATAGGCGCCTCCAGATAGTGCTATTATCTGACTTATCACAGATATCTATCTAGGTATGACAGCGGACATATGGGTGACGAATGCCTTTCTGGCAGCTGAAAACTATGTCAGATATCCAAGGGCAACTTAAATGGCAATGGAGCAAAAGATTTGAGTGCAGAATCCCTAGCGTAATGGTTAGGGAACCTCTAGAAAAAGACCTGGTTTCTGGGGTCTTCTTCTGGGTCTGTTTCAGTATTCTACATTAAATGTTCTTTCATTAGAACACTTAAACTTACTTTTTGCACAGCAGAGTTAAGGGAGACTAGAAATTTAGACTTGAATCCCCTCACAGAGGAGAGAAAAGAGAACCTGGGAATCCCATTTCTTGAGCAAGTGCTCTGAACATCAGGAACGGATGGCAAATTAAAAGAGAGGATACAACCCTCTATCTTTTTTTTTGTTTAAGAGGCAGCCACCACAATGTCCTGTAAGGACCCATGTTCCAGAGATATTCTACAAAACTGCTGGATCCCACCCATGAGGTAGCAGTTTCTCAGACTGAACTGCAGCTACGACTTCAGGATGCTTTCTTATATATATGGAAGTCTGCTTGCATATCTAAGATGTATTTTGCAAGCAAACTGCATTTGCCCTGTCTGTGCTCTGAGCAAGACAGCTGTTGGCCAGCTCCAAAAGAGCTGTACTGAGGGGAATGTTGAGCCTGCAGTAGTAATCCTTCCTCTCCACCTTTTTTAAATACATATTTTCCAGTCCGTTTTAGAATGTATTGGGTTTGGTTATTGTTAGAGGGAAAGAATGATCTGAATCTCAAGTTAGCAAAGACAGCATGCTCTCTTACTTGTCCTTATATAGTCACCATAACTATGCAGCAAACTAGTAATAATTTGTGAGAATACATTTGTTCAGATATTAATTAGGGATAATTTCACATATTATGTTATCACACAAGAATTTTGGATCTAAATGAATAACCTAACAATTAGAAAATGAATACACTTCCAAAATGTATTAGCAGCAAGGGCTTACCCTCTGTCTTGACTTCCTCAGATATATTCTCTTTTTCTGCTTGGAATTGTTGCCTGAAAACACTCCTCTTCCTTCGCCATCAGGAATTCAGCCATTTGGCTGGTTTTTTTTTTCGATGCCAGGCCAATGGCAGCAGAAGCAGGAGTAATTTTGACTGTGCTCGCTGACCTGTGGCCATTTCACACTCCCAGCGCATCCGCACAGCTCGAGTGCTGTATCTGTCACATCAGGATTAACTGTTCATGTGCTGCAGGGTAAATAAACATACAAAGGAAGCCTGACAGTAAGAAACGATGCCCTCCAAATGCATTATAATGAGTTAGTCTCTTTTTGAAATGTCCTGTATGTGTTGGCTCATTATGGATGTACTACACAGCAAGTGGACTCACATTTCTATTCAGAAACAGAAATACTGGCGTTTTAAAAATATTTGTTTTTCAATTTAAATTAATATTGTGTATATATGTATGTAGGTATATGTGTGCATGTGGAGCACATGTAAAGCCTATGAGCTATAGTGTTCCCTAGTTCAGTTCCATGTAGCTATACTCTGAGTTGTTAAATTGTAATGTAATTTTGATTTGGGGGGATTTGAGTTATTGAAGGTTTGTCTCTGTGAAGATTTTTAAGTTGTCTTTGTTTGTTACATTGCACTTACTTTCCTTTAAAAATTTATATTTAAAGGAAGTTCTAGATGCCAGTGATGGTTGTGGTCATTAAAGACTTTTCAGTTGTCCCTAGAAATTTGTTTTCATTTTCTGTAATGCTTTCATGTTTATCTCTATCTAAAGAGCATTTAAATTTAATATAAAAATGTTTAAATTCCTTCAGAACATTCTGCCAGATTTCTTTAGTCTGATAGTTAAAATTCAACAAATATTTGCTGATAAATAATTTCACAAAGCAGTTGTTTTTTTTCTAGGGGTATCACAAATGAGGAAAGATACCTCCCAGGAGAGCGAGCGAGAGGGAGAGAGAAGTGGAGGAAGAGGGGGAGAGAGACAGATCGACCCTGAGGTCACCTTGTTCTATTCATGTGATTGTTATTTTGAAGGAAATCCAAGTTTTTTAAATACAGACTAAAAAAAAGGAAGGAAAACCTCCCCAACTCACATATGCCATGGTGAACTATAATTTTGCCTGTAGAATTTACATTGTGATTATAGAAAGGATAATGCAAAATGCAGAGGTGAACTGAAACTGTTTTTCCAAAGAATGAACCAGGACAGTAGAATAGACATGCAAGTACCCTTAGTTTCATTCGATTTTACTTTTTTAGTTCCAAAAAATGCTTCTATTCCAAAGCCTAATTACTTGACTTTTTCACATAGATTTTATATATATATATATATATATATTTACACTGTTTCATTTTACTAGGCCTAAAATATCCCTAATTTGATGAACTTCAATGTACATTGAAGAGAACATGTGTTTGATAGAGGTTTTAGAGAGAGCTGACAGTTTGTTTTTCAAGAACATTGAAGAGGATTCTCTAGATATTTGGCTGGCTGATTTCCTGCTTAAATGATCATTTCAATGCTGCTGGGTTTTTACTGTATTGTATAATTAATGTAGGTATTAGGGAGCCTAAGGTCTTGGATAAGACTATTATTTATCATTACAAATGGTGTATGAATATTTATGTTCCAAGAATGTTTACTGTTTTTTTCCCTCTCCCTCCCCTTTCCCCTTTCCCCTTTCCCCTTTCCCCTTTTCTCTGCTTTTGCTGGCTTTCTCTCTCTCTCTCTCTCTCTTTCTCTTTCTCTTTATCCTTTCCTCCCTCTCCTCTTTTTCTCATTTGGTTTTTCATTGGTTGATCATGCATCATATGATACTTCATTCTCTACAGATTCAGAAAGTTTTTTACCTTACTCCTTGAGTGTACCTGACTAATCAGACTGCCATCTTATTGCAATGTTTTCATTTCTAAATAATTCATTATCATCAATAATAGAAATCTATTTATTCTTTTCTATGATTATTTTGTTCTGGAGCCAGGCAGCTGATGACAATTTATTAAAATAACTTTAAATGTACTATCACTTTAAGAATTTATTTTCAGATAGTATTCCTGTGAGTTTCTTATTACTCTAAGACAGACTAGAATATCAGATAATTTATAATTGTGTAGCTATGCTATTATATATAACATTTTATTTGTATCTGCTTATGTTATTGCAACACTATAGAAGTCATTCAACCAGCTTTCAGTTATTGTCTTAGGCTCTTCAAACGAAAACTCTTCCCAGTGACTGAGTTTGATATTACTGCAAGTTTGACCATGCAGTTGTGATTTGCTATGCAAAGAAGTAGCACAAATCAGGAAGGCACTGAATCACATGAATGGTGTCTCTCCAGTTGGTGGATTTGGATCAAGTACTTAGGACTAACTCTACAAAGGAAACTGCACATTCAGCTGTCTGGTCTTTTAGAGCTGATGAAATTTGTTTGTTTGTTTGTTTTTTCAGATGATGCATTAACCAGATAGGGTCATAGGGACTGAGGGGAATAGAGACAATATTTGTATGAAGATGTGAAATCTTTTATTAGACCAACTACTAGGGAAAAAAAGAAAAACAGATGAGTTTTTGAGTTTCTTAGGCTGAAATCGTAACCATATACTTCAGCTTAAGTACAGATTGAGAACTACTGACAATCTTTTCTGAAATTTTCTGGCATACATGTCGAGCATATTTGGATTTCTACTTGGTAGACATGGACTAAAGATACAAGAAGGTCATGATCAGCTACTTGCCCTAATAGGTAAACAATTGGAGCACTGCCTCTGAGGAAATTCTGTCCCATTTGATAGAGAAATTTTACCTGACGTCTTCTATCCCTCAGTTTTCTGCTATCAAATAAGAGATAGCTCATTCTGAGTCAGAGTTGTGAAACAAAACTAAAACCACATTAAAAAAAATGGTATTTCACTTCTGTAAATTCTGATGTGGAAAGTATTTCCTTTTATCATGAATTTGGATGCCCAATTCTAGGGCAAGAAATAAGCTTAACTTTCTTCTAGAATTTTTCCTGTTTGGTATCCTTCAAAGTGACTGTTCAGTTGCCATCTCCTGTAATTGTATTCTTAGACTACTAAGTCTGGTCACAGTGTATGTTTAAAACGTAGACTTACAGAACTATGTATTTCACTAGAAAGTAGGGTGGAAAAAGTACAGCCTATTTATTTATAAAACAATAAAGCCTTTTGTTGCATTAGTCTTGAATAAAAGACAACTGCTTCAATATTTAAAGACAGGTATGATTTTAAACGGTCTGTAATACAAGGGTGTTAGTAATGATGCCCAATTTCTAGCGTGATCTGGTGCTGCTAAAGTCAGTGGATGTTTTGCCATGTTTCAGTGAAGCCAGGACTTCAACACTCATCTCTCATTCCTTGGACTAGCTTTTCAGGGACTGAAACAGGAATACATATTCAAGAAGCTGGTAAAACTGGTGAGTTTCTTTTCACTGATAACTGAATACTGTGTATAGAATGGCGAGACCATGTTTTGCTCATGCTTTTATGGATTATCTGATCAAACTCGGGAGTACAGTCACTTTACCAGCACAGAACAGCGGAAAGTAGCTGTGATGTACAGGAACGGGACTGCTGCTCCAGACTCTCACTGGCTGTACCATAACTTTGGGCAACCCACTTGGTGCATTTTTCTGTATTTTCTCCATATAAAACTGAAGAAAAATGATGAACATCCATTGTATAAGCATTTGCTGTGAAGAGGTAGAAGTGACATTTTAAGTGGAAGTATCTGATTGTGAGATTTTTGACTTGCATAGTCTCTGTGGTTCTTTCAAGTTGCCTGACTCTCACTGGCAGGAACTGCTGCCTTGTTTGCATTTGCATAGGAAAAAAAGAGGTTACCCTGAAAAAAAATTGAATGCACCATTTTATGCAAATGTTTGCACTATTATTAGCTGTTATAATCCCTCTACTCTGATTGGTACTTGTATTTCTAACCCTAAAATTGTTTCCAGCAATGAAATGATTGCCTCAGCTCCTCTTTTTTTTTTTTTTACTTCAGCTTCTTTCAATAGAAATAGAAATCATTCAACATTTACATATAAGGGGGGGTTGGAAACACTCTCTTATATGATTTCACTCTCCAACTAAATATCAATAGATTAATGAAATCTTTCCTTCATGTCGTATATTTTTCACTGTCTTTCTTTGAAATAATGAGTGCAGGAAAAGACGAAAGGACAACAATTTCTTCTAACATATTTTGCATAGATAGTTGACCTCTCACCAGTCTGAAATGACATTTAGTTTCTGGTGTTTTGTTGTTTCTTATTCCATTTAAATTATTGCCAAAGGCTTTAGATTTTATTCAATTCAAAATGTTGTCTTCAATTTGTAGACTTCCTCAGGGTACCTTTGATAGAATTATATTTTTATATTGAAATGTTTTCACTATAAACCCTGTTTTTCAAGGGTTTATTTAGCTAGCTATAATTTAATTTGCTTTAGATTTTATCTTGGTACAAATGCTTGCTTGTCTACTATTATTAATCTACTTGTCTATAAATATGTTGTTTATCTATATATCCAAAACGCTTGCTTATATAACATTGAAAAGAAGTGCAAATTTATGCAATAACTGCACTTTAAATATTCAAAATATCACCATTTTTATAATTTTATAGGCATTTCAGAGTAGATATCTTCTCAAGTCTAAGAATATTATTTTGTACTTAATTTTTTAACTGAATAAATGGGAATTATAAGGTTAAAAACTATGAAAGGTTGAGGGAAAGTAGCTAAACTTCTCTCTGGAAAATGTGTTTTATTAATACAAGAGATGTTATAAAAAATATGAGAGGAAATTAAAGTAAATTCCATTTGATTCACATTTAGGCAGCTACTACAGACAGAATGAACTTGTATTTTTTATTTCAGATTTTCTTTTCATTTGAGAATGAGGCATTTGGATCAAATAATTTAATAAGCCTAGAGGAGAAAATGGGAAAAACTGTCAGCTGAATCTCATCTTGAATTGGAATCTCATCTTGGAATTTTTCAGTTAATTTCCAGCAGATTTCTAATTATGTCCAGTAGCGGTACTTCAGTCTTATTCACTTTGTTTGGTCTTCCCTTCTACTTGGATGAGAATGAGGAAGAAATATGAAATTATAAATAAAGATCTGTATTACAGTTTACACTGGAAGGTAAGAAGGTTAAAGATGTATCTTTACACACTAATACAATAGCCCCCAGGAACTGAAATTTAATATTAACTGAAGTGTAGATCTATGGATTCAGCAGGCCTACTCGTAACTTGTTTACATAGGTGGGTGCAGGCATCCAGTTCCTCTCTCTACTTTCTGAGCTGGCTGGATACGTCCTTAGGCCTAACTTTCAAAAAGACACATCAGCTTGGTTAACCCAGCTATATGGTATCCAGAAATGTCTGGGTTTTTGCCATGCTGCTTGGAGGCCGCCAGAGTGGCTGGAGTCTTTGTGCACAAAGATGTCCACAGAGGAGCCGATTCGTTCTGAAGGACTCTAAGGACTTTGATCTTCTCTGTAGAAGCTGTTCTACATTTTGTCACTATCTTTAAGTATCTCATAGCTGAGATACAAAAATGTGGTCTAGTTTCTTGCCTTCTGTTTGCACTATTTTATTACTAATGGCAAGCATCTGGCATCACTCCTGGTATCAGCTGGTATGGGAGTGGGGAGACCACGCTCTCTGCCTTTCAGAAATGGTTTCCCAATGCTCCAGGGGTGGAACAGCAGAATAAAAGGGAAGGCACCACCTCCTCCTCCAGGAACTCTTTTGATGGAAAAGACTAATTCTGTCCCTTTTTTTCTGTGAAAGAAATTCAGAAAGGGGTTCAGCGCTGTGAATTCCTCAGGAATGAAAGTGCTTCCTTGCAGCCCAGAAGAAGAAAAGTTGCTTTGTGTTTGATAGAAAGAAGAAATTCAAGATGCATCCATCTCCATCGTATTTTCTACGGGTCATTTTAGATGGTTTCTTTCTCAGTGTGTTGCCTTTTGTCAATTCCAGTCATGCATACCTGTGATCGTACACGCACTGCATTGAGAGAGCAGATGCTGAGTTAAGTTGTTGCAATTTGTACTCAGTACATAGATACCTAAAAGTCAGCGTTGACAACATGCAATGTCACGGTACTTAGTTGTCCTTTACATCTAGCTCTTACAGACAATAATGAGTTTATTCTCATGAGCATATCCTTGCTAACATGAGTAGAGGCTACACAAACAGAAGCAAAGGAGATCAGTTTAAACTTCCTACAATGTCATGTCCTCCACAAGTTCCTTATATAAATGCACTTACAGATAAAAATTTTAAAAATTATGTCTGTTTGACTTTTTACAAACTTGACTGTGCTGCTCTGATTTTTTTTTTCTTGTCTTTTTTTTAACCACCTAGAAAGCAAAAGACTAGTTTAGTTCAAATTAAAATCCCATTGATAGTTATATGAGTTTTTGTGTTGGAGTTTTGAGTGAATTAATATTGCTTTAAAAGTGATATTCCATTGTGTAACTGTAGGTAAGAGATGTGAAAAAACTGTTTTTTGTGACAGTGTTTGTGGCAAATTTCTTTGATGTTAAGCTTGTTTCAAGACTCTTAGATAAAAATGAAATTGCAATATCATTTTTAGTTGAAACTGCTGAGTTTTACTTATTTATATATAAAACTACAGGTTACGATAAATTATTATATATAACAATTTGAGGTCCTAGTTCAGTGGGACTTAAGTTAGTGGGACTTAACCACAGTTAGGAATTCCAAAGATACAAAACAGTTCCAGATTAAGGTATCTTAATTTGGATGTCTACATGTATTATGTTCCCACATAGGTTTCTAGAATCATTTGGGTTGCCCTAGGGTGTCTGAGACATCTGCATGGAGCTGATAGGAAGGACACAGAATCTATGGGAAATCTGTGCTCTTTGGAAGAGAGATCATCTCAGATTGCAGTATGTGTGGGCAGCTGACTGAAATCCGCAGTCAGTACAGTTAACAGACCGTGAAGAGCTGCTCAGCTGAGCATCCACGAGGTGTCTAAGTTACAGCAGGCAGAATCATTCTCTGAACTCCACTGTCTGCATTAACTAGACTTCCATTGTCTCTAACAGGAGTTGGGATGCCCAGCTGCCTCTTAACAGACACCTTCCCATAGCCACCTAATTTTAGGTGTCTTTATCTGGAGATTAATTCCACTACAGGATTCAGATTTTTTAATATGGGTGTTTAATGTCATTTTATGTTCTGTAGTAATTACCTGTCTAAGTGTGGGAGCACTGTAAGACCTGATTAATATTTGCCAGCCTGACCAGAGAGCTCAGAGACCTTGTATCATCTCAGATAGCACTAGATGTCTATGTATAGTTTGCTGAATCATGCCCCTGATACCTGTAGTCTCAAACACATTGATGAGAAATTTTCCTGCATAAAGACTCTGCTGAACCAGAAACCAAAAGATTTGTGAAATCAGAAACCAGAAACCATTTGTGTGGCCTTCATGAAAAAATGTAGATCAGTCCTCCACCTCATTTTACAGATCTCTCAATTCAGCAGCAGCAGTGGTACAAATAAAATCTTACATCAACTTGGTTCTGTGGTATGGCATGGTAACATCATACACCAACCAGCTGGTTGCCTGGGATGCCTTAGATTTTTCAGTTGGCTTCCAGCTGATAGACCAAGCCTATTTAGCTTCCAAGATCAAACAAGAACAGATGTGTCATTCTTGCATAAATCAGACCTAACTATTCAAAAGCATAGTGAACTTCTTGGCAAACTCACTCTTGATTTTCTGTTAGCAATGAAAACTTCTAGTAGGTGAGCTTCATGCAGGTGGAGGCTTCAGTGCAAACTTTTTCCCCGGTACCACCAAAGCCAACTCAGTAAGAAACAGAAAAGGATCAGCCATACAGTTATGGAAGAAAAAGGAGATGAGGGGCAATTAATTCAGAATGGGAAGGTTTTTTTCTTCTTCTTTTTCTTCTCTCTCGGATGGATTATGTATTCAGCCCCAGATCCAAATCCTCCCCAAATCTTCTGCATTTGTATGTCTGTGTGTATTAGTCTCTGCAAGACAGACATACACATTCGAAATGGTGAACTGGAAGTGAAGGGATGGATGCATAGAGAGTCTGCTTGAATTACCCAGTGTATGAGCAGACAAGGAGATGACAGAAGGTTAGAGCTAACAATTTTAAGAGTACCTTGTGGACTTAATTACTAAAGTTCAAAAAGTCTTCAAAAGCCAATTAGAACTGCTATTTGTAATAGCTAAAGCAATTAATATGGAAATATAGCAAGAATGAGCCTTTTAGTTTGAGAACCCAGAGGAATTCTTTCTTACAGGTCTTTCAAATCACTTTCAGAAATTTGGAAGGAAAAATGAACGGGGATTTCCTGCTGTTGTGTAAGATAAACAGAACATTTTTCTACATGGGTAATACATTGTAGTTGCAAAACTCTATAGTGAAATCTCATATCCAAGTGAAACAAAAAGTTACAGAAAAGGTACAACAGAAGACTACTAATATTAGACATTAGCCAAAAGTGCATTTGAGAATCATTTACACTGGGAGATGATTATTGTCTTTTAATGACCTTATTAAGACATTATCAGATAGACAAGAACTCCTAAACTGGGAAAAATATAACGGGGCATTTAATTCCATCTATTTTTAAACTAGTTTTAATAGAGGTAATGGTGGGAGGATGTGTTTTTGCTGTATCTAAGCAGTCATACAAGAAGTTCATTACTTCATCTCCAACAAGATTATTTCTAAAAAATCTGATAAAAAAATCTCATTATTGTCTTTGTAACCTCAGATGTATTTTACAGACTTGATGTCTGCCACACTATCAGGTACTGTGATTTTAAACAGCAGAAATGGAATGGTGTTAACAGAAATGCATGTAAGTTAATTTCAGAAAAGGGCAGAGGTCTCTCCATAGCCATTTCCATCTTTCCTTTTAGATTACAGTTAAATACATTCGTTGAAGTACTCTGTGAAAGACCTTCCTGTACTGCACTGCAAAATGAAGACATAAGACATGCCACAGAATGCATTTTTCAGGTATCACTTTCAGTGAGTCTATTGAATGTGTTCCTGAATAAAAAAAATATCAGCATCTGTCTACCCTGTGGAAACAAAGGAAAATTATAACTTTCACTCTTGTTAGTTAGTATTTGCTAGTTTTAGCCATATGTTTCAACATTCACTGAGGCCCCTTGTTGCCATAGAAATTTAGGCAAAAAGTTGTCCCTGCCCAGAGAATATTATGTCACATTCATATTTTCAAAAGAATGTTTATAAGAAAACACCAAAAGGGATTAAGAAGTTTGTCCTTCCTAACAGAATTTGGGAACATCATCTACAGTTCCTTGGATTCAGTGCAAACCTTGGATTTCTGTAAAGCTGAGTGCGTTTGTGCAAGGCTCTGTTTTTTCCAGCTAACTTAGCACAATACCTTCGGATAAAAATGGCCCAGGTTTGGTTTTGTACTTGTCATATTGCACGTTGGAAAATCTCTCCTGTTAAGCTTTCAGTATGTTCCTAGTAACGGAGATGGAGCTTTCACTTTAGACATTTGACCTGGATGAAAAGCTTTTCTCTCTTTGAGTGATCTTCAGACTCAGTGACTCACCCCACCAAAGGACTGTTTTAACAGAAATGATCACCTCATTTCAAAATCAACTATCATATATGAAGTAGGCTTATCAAATAAATCTTAAATGATTTTCATATGTCCATAAAATATGGACATATACATGTTTGCGTGGTATTGGAACATGTTTCAGTACTCCCAAATAATGTTTTCATCCAAAAACTAATTTCCCCAGAAATTATGTGTGTTTCAAATGCATGCACACCCTATATTTCAGGAACATTGTGATACAGTTTTTAATTATACATGCAAATTTCTCCACAAGATCTTTGTCTCAATCAGAAAACACGGTGTCATGTTCATCAAGTGAGCAGTTACTGAATATTTTGTCTTTCCCTCATTTTTCAACTTAAAGGTTCATTTTCTATTTATTATTTTTTCAAGAAAAGAATACCTTGGGACAGAGCCTGAGCTGGCCAATGCATTCATTAAAGTTTATACTAGCTGAAGATTTGGCCCAATTTTCTGAGCTGTTGCTGTATTTCAGGGCTTGTTTTATGCAGTATTTCATTGCTTTCCACTGAGCATCATTGTTTAACTATGACTATTCAAAAGATACTGATTATAATAAGAAACTCTCAAAACAGTAGAATTCCCTGGTCTTCCCAAGTTCTTCCTCTGTCCAGTTCAGTATTCTCAGTTTCGAGGTGGCACTTCATATCACTTTATTTAATCCATTGCCTGCTGATGGAATAATCAAATATTTTTTGGACCCTAAGTAATAAATGTGTCCTGACAGTCTGTTGCTTAAGGTGCACACCTAGGATGAGAAAACCCAGCTGTACTGCACTATTTTTTCAATTTGTGCTAGATACAGGCATTGGAAGTTCCCTCATGACAATAAATTACATTCCGCTAGGGATTCCTTTCTCATGGGAGATGTTCAGTTTAATTCCCTGATCCTGAGCAAGAAATTGAAGACTTACTGCAAGAGCAAATGTCTAAATTACTGAATTGCTAGATTAAAAAAAAATTGCTTTTTCATTTGTGAGTTTTCTTTGAACAGAAAGAACTCACTCCCTGTTCAGTTTTAAAAGAGCTTAGCAGCCTAAGTTAAAAGGATCTGGTAGTCTATATCCCATATGGAGGGAAGCCTTAAATTAGGTGCAGATATCCTACATGTCCCTTTCTCAGCATTTTTTATTAGTTTCCTTGAGCTGTTTCCTCAGTATGCTGGCACTAATGAATTCCATTTTGAGAGCCTAACTCTCCTCATTTGCTATGCAGCTGGATTAGTCGTCTAACCCAGGGTTACGGATTCTTCCAACTGCCAATAGCACTTTGTCAATGTCTTCAGTGTAGATCTTGTGTTTACTTCTGTAAAGTCAGTGGTGACGGGAACAAGCTCTCAGGATGTTCTGAGAGTCAAATCAGATCCCTCCTCAGCTTTTCTACACTGTCCCTGTACTACTTTTCAATCATTCTACGTTTCTGCTGTAAATATAAACCAGACCCTGCACTGGCTTGGGCTACAAGCAAATCTTAGAAAGGAGTTTTTTTTTTTAAGTAGGGTCATTCTATTTGCATTCAAGCTCCATGAACTGTCATAGCGGTGTGAAAGTGATGGCAAACTGCAGTCTGGAATGAGAACGGAGAGCCAAGGGGAAGGAAACAGGTGGGAACTTTTCACTTTCACTTTTTTCAATATTTGACAGGACTTTGGCACTGGTCTCTTTCTCTGTGCAATGGTGGGTACTACAGAAAAATGTCTGTATAAAAGAGATTTAAACCATGACCCATGTCTTTCAGTGCAGATGATTTAACATGTATCTACAGAAGATTTAGCTGTAATTAAGTCTCCTGACTGTGCTGTGGTACACCAAGTCCCATTCCTATTAAGACGAAGTGGTACTTCTTTTAAATACTTTTCAGACGAATACTGAAATCTGTTTTGTCAGCTCTCAGAACTGATTCAGCTGGGGACATGTGGCAATAAAGGGATAAGCAGTTACAGATATTTAGGATTACTCTTTTGATGTTTTTTATAAACAGGAAATCTTGGCATGCTGGCCAAATTCCAGAGGATGGGCAGGTGGTTTGCAAATCTTAACATAATTAAAAATATATATATATTATATAGTTCTTAAACTCTCATTTTCTTATTCTAAATTATTACAGCAAATAATTGCCTGAAATCAGTGTATACACATAATTAGACATTAAAAAAATCTAACAAGACAATTGAATTGGACAGTTGACAATTGAAAAAAAATTGAATCTGTATGTTCTGAGATTGTTATGTCTAAAATAGCATCAATAACAAACTACAAAATCCAAACAGGATGCATGTCTTCTTGATACAGATTTCAAATGGCCATTTTGAGAGGGAAAAGTCTGGCTATAGACTAAAGGAAACATTGCACCATAGTCCTATATTGTACTGTTCTCAACATGAGAACATCTGGACCAGCCCATCTCATATCCTATCATTATACAGTTTATTTGACCTATACTTGGCTCAACATTCGTTCCTGGCACCTCTGGGTCTTGGTTATGCAATACAATATGTTGTCAGAGTACTGTAAGAGCTCACAACAAAAGTTGCACCAGGGTTTTGAGGCAATCTCGGTAGTGGGTATTGTAATACAGTTTTATGTTTATAAGCTGTAACTCAGTATAATATTTCTAGACGAGAACAGCTAGAATACACCAGACAAACTTTATAGAAACACTGAAAACAGCTTAAGCTGATTATTTTCCTCAACAATGTCAAATTATACCTTTTCCCATCATATTTGTTTTTCTTAATGGCCAAATCACCCCTATCTCCTTTGAGCCATCTCTAATAGGTCCATCTGAAGGCCGTGATCTTCACTGATGAGATGGTTGAGCAGGTTAGTTGTAATGACTCCAGTGGGAGAATACAACCAAAAAGTCACTGTGGAAACAAACAGATGTTCTCACATTTTGAAGGCAATGCCTGTCCACCTCACAATAAGTGGTATTCCAGAGAAAGAAGTTTCCATCTGTATTTCCAGTGAAATATGAAAAATGAAAATCTAGCCAAGCAAATGTGTCTACATCAGAGCAAGAAGCCAACCTTTTATGCAATTCATTACATCTATATTACAGTTACGGTGTGTTATAATACTAATATAAAAATTCTTTATTTTATAAATAGTCTTAGAATAGTGAATATGCAGGATCTCACACAACACTACCTGTGAAAAATCTGGTTATAAAATTTGGTCAAATATAGAAAAGAGAATAGTTCCTACATTACCTGTTTATATTTTCTATATATTAATACCAATCATAGTGAAGGAGTTCATGTTATCCCATTTTTTCTGAATTTTGCCAAGTTTAATTATCTATAATTTTAATACATCATATTGAGGCATAGCTTTATATGAAAGATGGAAGAATTAGAGACAAGTGTTGTTTTCCACAAAGCCTTGAGAAATTTACAAATTATTTAACACTTTTTTTGATAATATTTTTTCCTAAGGATCAAAAATAGCTGTCTCTTTATTTGGCTTCTGGAGTGGAAGAAAACAACAATGGACATAAAAAATAAACAGACATGAAGAAAAGCTCTAATAAGGTATTTCACAGTCTCTAAACCACAAAAAATCCTACATGAAATACACTGAAGTTATTAATCATTGCAATAAACTTCCCACCAAAAAATTTCATAAATAGTTTTACGTAACCAAAAAACAAATTGAAGCACATGGACTGCAGGTGTTTCTTCCTTTTATATTGTTTCTGTGACTGAGTGACCAGAACCTCATATTTTTAAAGAAGTCAATTGTCCTTTTTCATAGAGCACTTAAATAAATTTGGAGTAATATGAAATGAGAAGATAGATGACTCTCTAACCCTCATGGGCAATCAACTTAAGCCCTGAAGCCTGAAATGTGATTACTCATGTCATTGTTTAAGCTTGCTTAGCAAGAAATTTTAATAATGGTTGTAAAATTATTGAGTCACTGGTTAAATCTAGCCACCTAGATGACCTCCTGTGGAAAGTTTCCATCGCATGTTGATTATATTCTGGGCTAGGAAAGATCTCCTTTTACTAGTATTAAATTTATAGCTCTTTAATTTTATCATGTGTCCCCTTCTTTCCTATGATACACCCCAAATTTGTTCTCATTAAAGTCAATGGAAGTTTTGCCTTTGAGATTACCATTTGTAAGGATTTTGCATTTATTTCCATCTGCTTATTCTGAAATCACAGATAAAGCTGTCTAGTACAAAGGAAGTTCATTTCTCTGGGCTTGATTCACAGGCCATTGGAATTTCAGTGGGGGCTTGATTAGATCCTTTTTCAGGGAGTATTCAAGAAAGTTCAGTATAAACGTACTTCTCTAACCAAATTATGTTAATACAAACACATCCTGTTACTATCTCTGCTAAGAAGAAAAAACAGGGAGTTATGAATTTGAAACTCACTGAAGAACAGGAGCTTCAAACTGTTCAGATATTCAGATACAGCAAAGATATGGTTTTCACTTGTTTGAAAACACAAACACAAAAAAAGGTGGAAAAAAATTAAACCAGTGCATGTGTGTGAACAGCAGTAAAACTGTTCAAAGCTGGTTGTGAGGTCATTTGATGTTTGATTTCTCCATTGCACAAAACAAATTGTAATATTCTATCCTGATTAGTATGCTTAGTAACTTGCACCTTGTGAAGCTAACTTATATCGTTCCTTGAAGAAATAGCTAGATCTGCTAGACTGGGTTAGTAAACACCCTAAAACAAAGCTGGGTATGACCACGTACCTGCAAAGTGCGCTGGAAAAAGATGTGACGAAACACAGTAAAATAGCTCATATACTCTTTGTTTCTCTCCTAAAAATGACATTTATTTCAGGGGCATGGGGGATAAAATTAGTTTTGCAGTTAAAGAGAGCTGACATGCCAAAATTTAGACAGATAGTTAGATAGAGATTGAATCTGTGAACCTTTCTCAGGTTGGATTCCCGCTGAATTTGGTAGGATCCTGCTGGTATAAAGACAGTACATTTTACAAAACAAGACTTCCGGTTGGTGATGTGTTTTAAATGATTCTTTATGGAGAAGATTTGCAGAAACACCGTAGAAGCAGGAGCCTGATTCCTACCAGTTCAATCACTGTCTAAATAACCAGCTGTTGCAGTGACTGATCCAGGGCACGTTCTTAGTCTGTGGCAACCGAACTGCAGTGGGATTTCATTCAGCTCTCTTTCACTACTTTGAAACTAATGAAAACTAATTTGAATTACCTTGCAGCTGCTGAGTGCTACATCTTTTAGATGTAAAATAATTTTCACAGATGACCTAAGTGATAAGAAATGTACGGAACCAAAGCGAGTGTTTACTTTTTTCTGTTCCTGTCTCTTTTTTATTGTCTTTCTTTGCACCACCATTTTCTGTTCTCCATTTTATTTAAATTACGAATTTTATCAGCAGATATATCACTACACCTAGACTGAGAAGTGAGTGATTGCTGCAGGTGATGCCAGAGTCCTGGACCCTTGGTAGGGGAGATTAGACCTCTGGCAAGTTTGCTCTGTGGCTGCTGTCTGGACTGCAAGTCTGTCAGTTCCTGTTGCGGAAACCTGTGTCATCTCAATATGGGATTAAGGCAATACTGAGATACACACCCTGACCCAGGAGCTCAAAATTCAGAAGCTGACCAGACTGAGATGTTGCTTATTAAATCTTTTTGTACTTTGAAGTGTCTAAATGTATGTGGGTACCAGAGAGTTAATGATAATGTTACATATGCAGGTTTGAAATACTCTATGTAGAATTAAAATGCCAACATTTTATTCTGAAAAATACCATGATTAGCTTTAATGCTGAGGTCATTTTGGTAATAAAAAGCTTAATGTTTCAAAGATTTCATTGCTCAGAACAGGGGTCAGATTTTTGAAAGCATGTGGCATACAGTGCTCAGTTATTTGAAGAGCTGATCCATTGTAGGTGCTAAAAATGTGATACTCTTGTCCTGAGTAACTTTGAAAACTAAACCTCTACCCATGAAATCACTTGTCAAGATGATTTTGCCTCCATGGGACAAACATTTGGTGTAAGTTACTGCATAAATAAATGAGGAAAAACTTTCCTGAAGTTTTTTCAGCCACACCAGGGGGACTAAAGAACCCGTTCCAACTTATAGGGATGAAGACTGCTTGTTTTCATTCAATCCTCCAGCACTTCATGGGCATATTCCATGTCACCTGGAGTCACTGGGAATTTTTATAACAACTTAGATGTAGTCAGGTCCTTTCCATATTTTTCTCAGTAGATAAAAATTATTAAGGTGACAGGACCGCACCGCAAAGGTGGAACTTTTCTCATGCCATAGCTTGATGATGATACCTATAAAAATGTCTGTGGCAGAATGTGAAACTATGCTTATTTCATCAAAAGAAATCACTGTAAATATAATGATAAGTAAACCTACATCCATGCAAGAAATAATCTCAATTTAAATTAAATTCTCTATATAGAACACTATAAATAATTAACTAACTTACAAAACTCTGAAAGGTAGGGATAACATTGCTATGTATCTTAGGTATAATATTCTTATTTCTAAAAGCAGAGAGTATTATTATTAATTTTTAATTAAAATTTCATTGTTTTTTTTTTCCTGACATAGAAGCTCATTAAAGCCACTCACAGTATCTAGCTTGTGGGTTTGCTGCAAATTAATTTTTTTGAGTAATATTTAGCTCAATAAATTTGAGATATTTTAAAGAAAATCCTGAATTTGCTGTCATTTAATATGATACTTGTAAAGAATCTCCTCGACTTTCCTTATCCTTTTTTAATCAGTGAAACTGCATTGAATATTGATTAGCAAATAAGACATACCACTTAAAACCAAAATCTTTCAGATGAAGTTCCTCAGATTATATAAGTTGTCCTAAGTCTGTAGATTTCAATAGAGCTCTGGCAATTTATATCAGCTAAGGAACATCCTTAAGATGATCAAAGTTTTAATAGTTTACTTTAAAGTTTACTGTCTAGTAAATGCATATGATAATTTTGAGCTTTAAGAGGACTGAAGAAATGAAATAAAGGCTCCTAATTGTTCTGGAAATGGTTTGATTTCAAGTTAGTGATTCATTGTCAAAAATCTGTTCCTTTCATAAAGGTTATTGTTCAGGAATTGACATTCCTAGGCTGACTGGGATGCTTCATGAAACCTGTGATATTTGACAGTGACGAGCATCCTGCTACTAAGAAATTGTTATAAATAGATTTCCAATCCTTGATTTAACAAAGCAAGCACTGTGAAAGAAAACATTAATTTATGATAAACATGTTTTCTTTTTTATTTCAATATCTTCCAAGTAATAGTTTTTCTTCCCAGACCCACACATGCTCTTTCTGTCTAGACAATGACTTGGACCAAAAAAAAAAAAAAAAAAAAAACCTTCAAATGTTTAAGGAAAGAAATGAATGATACGCTTTCACATATTGTCTTGAGGGGTGAGCGAATGGGTACAGATATTGAAAAGTCCCTGTACCTTAGTTCTGGAAGCTCTAATGGAATCTACTTTATGAGCAGGAGTTCTCATTCACCCTCTGGTACAGCTGACAGTTACCTTTCCATACAACAAACTATGCACAGAAAAGCTGACATGCCATCTAGATGCTGAATCTTATTTTGCGCTGTGTGTCATACTCTGGAGATTCATATTGCAAGACCACATCAGTAAATTTAGCTAGCCCAGACTCAAAATGCAGTGAGTTAATGGCATTGGTTCATCTACTTGACTTGTTTTATGTTCTGATAATAAATTCCAGGCATTCAGAATTTGTTTCCCACAACACACAGTGAATCTGAATTACCCTGAATTACCTTAGCTGTATTTTCTTAAGAAACAGGTAGTAGGAAGCATAGCTCAAAATAAAGAAAATGCTTTTGTATTATGTCTCTTCAACATACAGCCAGTAGATGATGGAGTATTTCAAAAAGAACTTAATAGATTTCCATAGTTTAATTTTAATTGTCCAGCTAGTTCTATTGGAAATTATGGCACTATTGTTGTATGGCTTAGAACGTTTAATTATTAGATAAGAGAGACTGGAAAAAATCAGTTGAATAGTTTTTAAAAACTAGTATCAGTATTCTCAGTTTCTGAAGTCATTTAATTTTTCTTTCACATTATTGACAACCTGTCATAGCATCAGGAAATGGAGCCAGTGAGTATTCTGTTCAGAATGAATCATATTCTGTGAAATCATGTTTGTTCAAAGATCATAGTATCACATTTAGCAAGCCCAAACTCAAAATTCAGCACCCACGGTATTTTCCAGTACATTTCATTGAATCCCTTACGTTTTGACACACTATCTTTTCAACCAAGGTCTGCATACACATGAGAATTTCAAAACCTTTCTTTGGGCTTCAGTTACTTATTCCAAGGGCTTAAAACCCCTGGGCACTGACTGAACACACAGTCTTTAGTATTCTAATGATTTCTCACAGACTAAAGAACACAGATAATGCTGAGTCCTACCACTTTCCTGAGTTCAGAGACACTTTATACTTTCATAACCTCATGGTTCCATAGCTCAGTAAAACCTGAATATGTGATATTCCAGTACACACAGTATTCAGGGTAGCCTGAGCAATATAGAAATTGAGAAGAGCAAATAGGTAAGTACATGCATAAATATTAAAGTGCAATTTGACTCCTAAAAGTCCATGTAAGTGGCTTCATGGGGTTCCATGTTTATTGTGTCACAGTGACTTCCAGATTTTTGTGAAGCTGGTGTAGATGGTATGCAAAGTGAAGTCCTGCTACCTTCAGGTTTTTTTTTACCTTGGATACTTCTAGAGTATTGCATAACAACATCATATACACTTAAATATTTAGTAACAGATCCAGCATCTATCTAAGGTTGTTTTTCACATCAAAAGACAATTGAATAATAAGGATAATGATCACAAGTTTAATAACAAAATGTGAAATAAATTTGAGAAAAATGCTTTTTGCAGGAAAATGCTGCCTTTGAAAAACTGTAAATCTGCTGAGCAAAGCCAGGGTTCAAACTTTAATGGAAAATGAATGCCTGCTGATTCTTCCACGGCTGATTTCTTCACAGAAAACACTAAGCATACTGAAAGATCAGTTTTACTGTGTTTTATTAAGTAACATATGGTGTTAGGAAGATTATCAGTCTACTATTAATTAACTTGAGAATATACAATTTTCAGAAAAAAAAGGCATGTTGAATGAATAAAGCTTTTTAACTATAACCCAAACTATAAGATGATTTATTAATCAAATGATGATGGTGTGATAAATTCCACTCTTGTGATTATTACTATTGGATTGACAGGAGTAAACAAGATTTAGCATTTTTTGTTTCTAGATGGAAATGTACAGACCCTTCTTACTTTATTCCACATCAACAAATAGGAATTTAGCTTTCTAGTGCAAGATGTGTCAAATCCAGTGTCAGAGAGTGACAGGTTAGAGCGCACAGAGTACACTCATTGTAGTCAATCAGATAGTCTACTCAGGGATCACAGAAAGGTCTAAATGCTGTATTACTCTGATGCCATTGAAATCAATGAAAAAAAAAATCTTAATAATCCATCTATAGATCTGGACCAGACAGAATATTACGTAGTCTCCAGACAGCAGCCTTTGGACTCAGATAAGAATCTGTTGCCCTCCACCTTGCTAAAAAGAACTGTTCAGTGCACTGGGAATTTCACATTTGGAAGGGGGCGGTTTGGGCCAACTTGGACTTCATGGCAAAATTCTTTAGTACTTTCTATGGTAAGTGGCCAGCTGCAACAGGTGGAAAGGGAACCAATTTAACGATCATAAATTACAACTGAATTTGGAAGCATGAGGTTATAGTCTTTGCTTTCCTCTACTACATAGCTGTTAAATAGTCGCTTGACCAAGAAGCTTTCTGAATACCTTCCAGTTTGCCCAAGAACTTCCAATGCAAAATTAAGCACTAAGATTTACCGTTAGAGACACTGATTCCAAAGAATTAAATTGTCATGATCTGTCTTTAGAGAGTAAAGTCCATTCTCCGACAGACTCACTCTGAGAGCATGCTGTTGTTTTAGCTCTTTATGGTAACATCATAAAGAACTTATCTAAAATGTCTCTAATATCTAATCAAGCACAAACTTCAGCTTTTCTCTTAGTCCAAATTTAGCATAGTTCAAATAATGCCTTTTGCTTTTAGATGTCTCATTATTTACAGACTGATTACAGCAGTCCTTAGGAGTAAGCTTTACCAGGAACAATATGCTAGTGGAGGATACAATGAGTGTGCATCTGTCTGGTCCTTAAGAAGCCTTCAGGATGCTGTTGTCTTTCATTAAGTTTATGAGTCACAGATGAAAACTTCCTCCATAGTATTTATCTGTAAGCTTTGCATCAAAAACAGCAGTTGCATGCAACTTTGCTTTCTGTATTTTAGTTAGTTATAATAAGTTTCTCAGGCATCTGCTAGCTTAGTACAAAAGCCTTCCCTCTGACTTGGCTAATTGCTGCCAGTTTGAAAAGAAAAGAAAAAAAAAAAAGTGCTGCTTTTTTTAAACGCCTAGTTGTAACCAAGAAAATTTTTATTTGCCTAAATTAGATGTGAAAATAGTAGCTTAATTTTGTCCAGTTTTTCACATTTTGAAACTATAAAAATGAACGCTCATCTATTTTAAATATATAAAGCCTTAAATATTAAGCAGCAGAAGAAATTCTTACAGCAATCAAAAGTTTGTTACTTTCTGGCTTTTCCAAAATTCCAGGCATAAAGTATGTTATTTTCTTATACTAATGTTGTAAAGGATTTGAAGTTCCTTTCTTTTTTTCTCCTTCTATTTTCCATTTTCAAGCTGTGAAGCTTTTTATATTGTTTGCCATGCAGCAACAACCCTTGGGATTAAGCCAGCATTTTTGATATCCAGAAAGACAAGAGTAGTTGACAAAGAATCTCTCTTAGAGCCAATTTGTTTTAGATTGTGCTTTTCAAATCCATCATTTTAATTACACCTGTTTGTTTCCAGAAAAGTTTGGTATCATTCGTTTCTTATTGTGAAGTCCTTCTGATTTCACACTCCTTTTGTTTACAAACTAAGGAATCTGGAAGAACATAAACAGACAAATTCTGTGGATGATATCTGAAAATGGAAGGAGATTATCCAGGCATCCTTTTTTTTTTTTTTTTGTCCTATCTTGTTTATTTTGCTCTTCACACAATCAAGTTACTTAATAAAACCTTTAGATTAATTCACTGATTAGTGTTGGCTAATTAATATAAATATTTAATTAGTGTTTTTCATTATTCCACATGTGAGAATGTACATTATGTGTTTTTCAATATTTATAACCCCCCTCCCAACAAACACACACACAAATTTGATTTAAAAAATACTCTTGCTTCTTTAACTGGACTGAACAATGTTGCCCTTAATCTATGAATATATGGTTTTAACACTGTCCTATTTAATAAAGCATTAAGGTTAATACCCCATTTCTCCATGCTATTGGTTATCTTTCCATTTCAAGAGAACCGTGAATCATTCTTACTGCTTCTGTCCTTAATATGAAAGCCTGCTTTACAATGAAGAGGAAGAATAAATTCATTTCACCGTTAAAAGGAAATTCAGATGCTGATCAACATAAAGCAATTCCCTGAAAAACTGTAATTCCATGTCTGAACGTGAAGTGACCTTGTTGGCTTTTGCAGCAATGTTTGGAGGACTTATCCACAGACATGGAATACGTTGGTGCATGTGTGTTTGTCTTTTCAGCCAAGACAGTTATTATGATCATACTATTTTTAACATTATTTAGCTAACTGAATAAGGATTTAGAAGACTGGCAAGTTTTTACACAGTGCTGCCCTAATCTATGGCTCACAGAATGATTTCACATCTCCCTCATAGTATGTCTGACCAACAATGGATCAGTTCACAAATACATGTTGAACAAAAAAAGCAGACATTTTATCTTATAGAAAGGAGGGGAACTTATTTTCTAAACCTGTGTCAAGTGACCAAGAAAATAAAATGTGGACTTAGAATTTACTGTTTTCTTGAAAGCTATTCCATCTCTCACATGGGAAGAGAGATATTGGGTTTGTGCCAAGCATAACAGCAATGGGAGAGAGTAAAAAAATTTCATGGGAATCCAGTGGGAATCATGAAAATATATTCTACTGAAGTCTGCAGAAGCCCTGAACATTATACCCAACAGCACAGCTGGCTAGCTGAAAAACCACAGTGATTCATATTATCAAAGGACATGGGCTGTACACTGAAATATTTGTAATTGGGTTCAATACGAATCACTTACTGAGTTGCACAGTGACCACAGACTTGAAAAAAATTGTGAGGGTTGGCAAGCAGTTTGGAGAGAAACAGAAACAATATGTTTGTTTGTTCATGGAGTTCAGCTTGAGCATTCAGTGGTTCCTACAGCTGAAATTCTTGTGCTACAAACTTAGTAGGTACAAGTGGAAGGTGAGCAGATTTGCAGTCATGCTTGAACTAATACAAATCACACTTTAGTTCTCATATTCATATCTGAGGTATGAAATGACTTCTAATTTAGAAATGGAATAATTTCTTCTGCTGATTTTTTTTTTCCTTGCTGTGTATCACTGGTGCTTTTTTTTTTTTTTTTTTGGTGGGTTTTTGTTTTTTTAAATGGATGGCACAATTACACTGCCAAGGAAGAGGTAATTCTTCAGCTTATTCAGCAAGTTCCATGCTACTATATTACCAGCACAGAAGAAACAATGCATTATTTCTGCGAAACATATCACCCCAGAGTTAATATTGGTCAGCTGACTTTTCACATGAAATTTTCAACCTTGTACACTATGCAGATTCACTGAGTATTTGGGATTCACTTGCAACAATTTCCATAGAAACCACAACTTTCAGTACCTTCTTTCACACAAGATCTGTCTCAAATACCTAGCATTTTTAAACTAATTCAGTCTGTAGTTCTCAGATCAGTCTGTGAAAAAGATATCATTTAAGGATAAAATTTATATCTCACAATTTTTTGTAAACCTTTGATAATACTTCCTTTCTTCTGGGATTCTTTTAAGACACTGAATAGTCTCCATTTGTCCCTCTTAAATTCTCAACAAAATGTGTCTAATGTTTTTAATTTATAGCTCACTACTAACAAATTAAGTTACTGTACAGTATTAAAAAAAGATGACAATTATTAGTGACAAAATTCCCTTTTGTGTACAAAGGCAGTGCAGGGAACTGAGACATATTTCTTGTTTTCTTAATTATATTCCTGATTTGCTTAATTAGAGGTTGAAACAGTATATTTGCTACTTTTAGCCATTTTATCTTATTATACTTATGTGGCCTGAGTTAACAGGCCTTATGTGGCCTCTGTTAACAACATTCTGTTCTCCATTTAAATAGTTACAGACTACGATCAGATCTCTTCTTACTGTTGTTCGGATAAACAGGTTTAGCTCCTTAAATCCTTCACTGCAATGCACATTTTCCAGCCCTTTAATCAATCTCATGGTCCTGCTTTGAACCCTCTCCAATTTATCAACATCTTTCTAGACCTCCAAAAACTGGACAAAGCATTGGAATTAAAGTTGCATGATTACCAAATACAAAGGTAATGTAGCCTTTCTACTTGATAGCCCCTTGTTTATACATAGAAAGATTTCATTACCCCTTTTGGCCGTAGATTTGTTGTGGGAGCTCATGTTCAGCTCATTATCTACCATGATCTTTCCAGTTCTTGTCAGAGTCCTTGCCTCCCAGGCAAGGATTTCTTGCTTTATAACTCATCATACTAAAGCAACAGTTGTATACTTGTGCCCCCGTTACCAAGCCATCTGGATTACCTTGTATTTTTGCTCTGTCCTCCTCATTACTTACCTCTTTTACAGTTCTTTTGTCAGCTGCTAATTTTAGCAGCAAAAATATCTCAGGTTTTCCTCTGACAAAATGACTTAAACATCAGGGTGTATTAATGAATTCCTTTAGGACCCACCAGAAGTGCACCTGTTTCATGATGATCCTTATTAACAATTAAATTTTGAAACATATCATCCAGTTTTTAATCCTTTTAATATGTACCATGTTGACTTTGTATCAAATGACATAACTATGGGAGCAGTGCAGGATATGAGTTATATAGGAAGGAGACTGTGCATGTGTTGGTCTTTCTTATTTTTTTGCCGCACATAGATCATTTGTTACTCTTTATCAATTAGTGAAAGAAGCACCTGGGAAAAATCATCCAAAGTCACACCATGTGTGGTAGACAGATTTCTTCTCCTAGTTCATTTGTGGCTTAAAGATTTGTGATAGCAGTTTTACATGACCCAGGGTGAACTTCCATTAACTGATTTCCTGGAGGAGTAATTAAAAGGAAATGATTTGCTTTTCTGGTCTGTGCTTGGAGTTTACCTTAAGTCTCAGAGGTGAAATGAATAAAAGTGGGGGGGAAATAGGCATAGCTAAAAATAACACAAAATCACACATTTTCTTTAGTATTAGGTGTGTATATAGTTTTATGTGATGGAATTAGGCAGTACTATAGCTAAACTCATTCAAATCCCATTGGAATACTTGGCAAAGAGCACAAAACAGTTTCTAAGCCTACTGTGTATCTCTCTTTCTTCATCTCCTGACTTTTAAACTGCACATGAAGAGTACCATTGTATCAGAGTAAAATACTACCGTGACTTTAAAGATCACTTCTTTTTATGGCACCTTCACTCAGACAGAACTTGCTCTTGTTTCCCGGAGCAGTTCAATTACATTGCTGTTCCGTTGACTTTTTACTAGATTCTGGGAATTTATCTTTGTTTGCTTTCATTTAACCAGTGCACCTCACTTGCTACATCTGCTTCTACGTAAGGAGAAGTGCACCATATTTGAGTATATGTGCATGCACGTGTCTGCTTTCCTTCTCCTGTATCCTGAGTTCTGACTGTGGTCTATTATCTGGAAAGAAACTTTAGAAGCTATATCGTAGTTCAGGAAGCAGGAACTGGCTTTTGATAAAAGGCTTCCTTTTTCTCCTCCACAATACATCTGGGGCCTTTCACAGTTGATTACTGTAATATCAGCTTAATACAGCATTGACATGCAATTCAGAACTTTAACAAAATTTTAACTCTGGAAAGAAAAGTTGGCTAGCAGCAGGGATATTAATTAGCAAAAGGTGGCCTGCTTTGGTTAATCTCTAGTCAAAAGGTCCTCTAAGCTTGTCACTCTGTATCAATTTTTTGGAGGCTTGCTTCTGGTCAAAAAGCCAGAAAATCGACTTGCCAGAAAGATGCTTTGCTGCTGCAGACCATTACTGCCTGAAACTCCAGATGGATCATATGGATGCAGATTCCCCTGGATTGAAGAGATCTTTCATATTTATTTTTGCACACAGGCATAAATAGTTTTAGAAGGGAAAATTCAAACTATTGATTTTAATTCTGTGTGTTCATGAAAATTTTTCACTCAACAATAATACATACAGCCCCTTAGGTTAAAAGAAACCTGAGGGAAGCGTGATCACAGAATCACAGAATCACAGAATCGCTGAGGTTGGAAGGGACCTCTGGAGATCATCTAGTCCAACCCCCCTGCTCAAGCAGGGTCACCTAGAGCACGTTGCACAGGATCGCGTCCAGGAGAGTTTTGAATATCTCCAGAGAAGGAGACTCCACAACCTCTCTGGGCAACCTGTTCCAGTGCTCTGTCACCCTCACAGTGAAGAAGTTTTTCCTCATGTTCAGATGGAAGTGTCTGTGTTTCAGTTTGTGCCCATTGCCTTGCGTCCTGTCGCTCGGCACCACTGAAAAGAGTCTGGCTCCATCCTCTCAACACCCTCCCTTCAGATACTTGTACACGTTGATAAGATCTCCTCTCAGCCTTCTCTTCTCCAGGCTAAACAGGCCCAGCTCTCTCAGCCTTTCCTCATAAGAGAGATGCTCCAGTCCCCTAATCATCTTTGTGGCCCTTCGCTGGACTTGCTCCAGTAGTGCCACATCCCTCTTGTACTGGGGAGCCCAGAACTGGACGCAGTACTCCAGATGTGGCCTCACCAGGGCTGAGTAGAGGGGCAGGATCACCTCCCTCGACCTGCTGGCAACACTCTTCCTGATGCAGCCCAGCATACCATTGGCCTTCTTGGCCACAAGGGCACATTGCTGCCTCATGCTTAACTTGGTGTCCACCAGCACTCCCAGGTCCTTCTCCGCAGAGCTGCTTTCCAGCAGGTCAACCCCCAACCTGTACTGGTGCATGGGGTTATTCCTCCCCAGGTGCAGGACCCTGCACTTCCCTTTGTGATGTCTAGAAAATAGAAAAAGACAACAAGAAAATGTATTATTTGTCTTAAATTCTTACAATATTTTTGTCTTTCTACATTTTGTTGAAAAGCTACAAGTATGTTTCTTTTTAGTTTAAACATATCCTCATCTTTTTGGCAAAACTGAAGAAAATGTGCCTATTTCTGTAAAATAAATTTCTAGCAATAAAACATTTCATATAAAATGAAGTTAATCCAGAATTCCTGCAAACAATTTGTGATCAAGTTATCAGCCTTCTTGTTGCTGTCTTGAGACTATGCCATTAAAATTCTTTCTCAAATATATGCAAATCTGTGGGGATTCCTGTGTATCCTGCTTATGCAGGATTACAAACATCATATGCTAAACCATATGAATTAGTTCCCTGAGAGTAGGGAACTAATATGTTTAATTTTTACCTGTAATTGGGTATATAACTATACGGAAGTTTTGGAACTTGGAAAAAAAAAAATGCCTGAATTGATCACCAAATGACTTTAATATGTTCAAGTAAGCATTATTATATAATGAATAATGATTTAGCTCCTGTTAAAACTAATTTGAATTATATAAAATTAAAGGTTAATAAAAGGAATAATAGATTAAAACTAGAGTATAGTAAATTCATGGTTAATATCACAAATTTTAGTTAATGCATAGAACTGGACTGGAGAATAAGCCAAAGAAAATGGAAGAAGCTCTTTTGTTAGAAAATACACATTGTAGAATAACATTGAATTGGCAGAACATATAAGAATGAGTTGTATCAACTTTGACTTCACGCCTGCTTCAAAGGGGCTACTCATATATAATGTTAAGTGTGTGCTCAATTGCTTTGTTGAATCAGGTCAGAGTGTTCAGTCCATGAAAGATTAAGTCTTGCCTCGTTAAAAGGGACATGACTCTTGTTAAATAGTAAAGGACTACTGGATGTCAAGAATAGTAACATTTTTCTGCAATGTTTGTCCCTTTTATATGGACAGAGGTAGTAGAGAAAGAGCTTGCTAATTCCTCTGAATTGCCGCAGTACATTTAATAAATAATGATATTAATTTACCTCACATTGTTTATGCAGTATTTTTAAACCGATGGAGTAGAATAGGTTTGCTAGAAAGCCAGGCTTTTTGTTTTAGAGGACATATGTACGCTTCAAAGTTTTCCTTTTTTATAAAGGAAAATACAATGCAGACTTCTTTCTTTCTTCTGAGACAGCTGTCAGCCAGAATTAGCCTGAAACTGTGGACTCACAAACACACCTTTAGGACTTGGGTCTCACTCACAGACCTTTAAGGTTCAGGGCAAAATAACAGGAGCAAACCCTAGCTCTGAGATTACTGACCTGAACCAGAGCTTCCAGTTCTGCTAGGCCACAAAGCTGGTTTGAGTTATCCCCCTTCCTGTGGATCCAGGGCTCTGCGGATCCTCAGGCTGCGAGCTTTGGATACAGAATGAAGGGAGACCCAAGGCTGCTCGGGAACTTATGGTCCAAGGAGCCCCGGACCTCTGCTACGTAGCAGAGAGCCTGGAGAGACGGCTCAGGAGTCTTGGGAGCTCTGTAACCCTAGGCCAGAAACAGCACAGACTTTTATGTGCTACCTGCCTGTAAATTGATTTAAAGATGAAACTATTAGTGTTTTCCAGTATACCTCTGCTTCATTTGAAAAATCCTAAGCAGTTTGAGATGAACAAGCAGCTATGTTTGGATTAAAAACAACAACAAAAAAACCCCAAATAACCTGCCTCCCCCATCACCCCCTAAAAAAAACACTCCAAAATTTTGCTTTATATAGAAAAATGTTAGCGTTCCACTTCATAAGAACTGACATCTGTACATCTACATAGAATTTGGGATTTTACTTTCCAAATAGCATTTGACCCCCCTGCAGCTGGAGCCATCACTTTTCTTGTATCGAGAGAATTGGAATAGGAAATGTGGCTGGAAATTTCAAAACCATGCATGTTGCCTTGAGGTGCCAAGATTTACTGCAAGGACAAAAATTTTATGTGATTCTACAGAGAGTAATTAGGAACTTACCTTATAAACTAAGTTTTTCTCTATCCATACTGGTGCTTTTTCTTTCATTAGAACAGAAAATTTTAATTTGGGGCAATTAAGCTGAAAATGTCTTGCCCGAAGATTACAAATACCTGCATTCTACATTGTATTTAACAATAAAAACTTCTTTTCAGTTGTCATGCTAATACATATACAATACATATGCCAATACATATACAATATAAAACATATTGTATATGTATTAGCATGACAACTGAAAAGATCAGTTATGTCTGTGAACTATAATTACACATTTACAATATACGCTGAGCAATTCAATATATCAGCAGGAGATTCATGCTAATCAGCACGTTTCCTCTCCCCATCCTTCCTTCCCCACCCCACTCCTTGTATTAACCCTGCAAATTGAGTGAACAAACCAAGCAAAATCAAAAGCATTCTGCGTGCCTTCAGAGACATGAGTTTGGCAAGGTTAAATCCAAAGGGCATTAAAACACTGATGACAGGTACTAAAGAACACACACAAAACCCCCAAGTGCTCACCTGAGGTCATACAGGAACGTGCATAGATGGAAATGGGCAACCACATGGGAAGAAATGCTGTGTATGGATACCGGAATGATGCTGGATTTGTATGTCCTTGCTTACTATGACTAATATGATGTAATTGCAAGGTAAATAGCTACACGGCTGCCAAGTTTGCTGATCACAGACTAGGTGGGTCAGTTTTTGTCTTCCCCTGTATTGCAGATTGTCATTGCAGAGTGTGAAGTGAGATTGCAAAATGCTGAAATGTGATTTGGTAGCACTTTCAAACCACTTTGTAGACATTTTATAAAACTTTAAGTGATAATACAGATACAGAGCAATGGCAAAAGAACCATTTTATTCAGTTTAGGTGATATTTTCCAAGGTTTGGTATTCAGAATGACTTTGATAGCATTTTAACACCTTGCTCATTTCAAAGTCTATAAGCTTTTTTCCTTGAAATTTTATTTTCCCCTGCTGTTTGCAGTGTCTTGCCTGCAAAAGTGATTTCTGGAAAGCTACACAAATAAGAAAAGATTAATTTCTGAAAAACTGCTATGTCTGTCCAGTGCCTTTTCATTTACTTTTTAAAATTAAAAAAAAAAAAAAGAGCTAATTGCAGATGAGAATGAATGGTTTTAAAAAATTCCAGGTCTTAATGGCATTTTGTGTTTTTCTCTCATATGATTCGCTTTCAAAGGCTATGGCTGAATTCTAGAACTGGTGGATATACTGACTACGCCATGAGAAATGAAACCAATTTGTGTGTGTGTGCCTGTGTACGGCAATTTCAAGTACTGTTTGAAAACACTCTGACTGTTTTTAGGTAGATGATTTTTCTTATGTCTGAGAACAATGCCTCTATCAAGTTATGACTGCAAGATGCTTTCTCTTAAAATGTTTTTTTGGTCAAATACATGTCAAAATATTCAAGTTAAAAATTCTACACTATGTTTCAGCTGTTATTGCAGTATTACTCTATGGCTGATCAAGCATATGGAAGTAGATTGTTGTTCTTTCTTACTTTAGATTAAATGTTAAGTTAATTGGCAGGCCTTATTGGATGAACATTTTCCATTCCTTTAAGGATTCCCATTCTGAGATCTTTCCTCTAACTTTTTTTAAACAGTTTGTAGAGCCATATGAACTGGTTCTGATTTTATATATTTGGGAGCATAAGCAATAACGTGCTTCATTTACTTCAGATTCTGTTTCTCCTTTTGTAAGAATCGATGGAGAGGTATACCACCACCGGAAGGAAAGAGTGAATGTGTTAGGGAAAAGTGCAGTTAACCCACTTGCTGGAAATCTCTGTGTCCAGCAAAGTGAAGTAAATATGTAACACACTGAGGGGGACTTTCGTGTCATAAAGTTTTAAACTTGTGAATCCTGTTTCCTGTGTTTTTGTTTTTTTTTTTTGTAGTACAATCTTCAAAGGATTGGTTTCTTTTGATTGTCATTAATGTGCCTTATGCCAAGAAACTAATTACTCAAAGAACAGGAGGTAGTAAACACAAGAGGAAATTTCACAGAAGTTACATGAACTTTGAAAATACGAGCAGCCCTATTCTGATTTGGGTACCTGCGTGCATAAAACTCCACGCTTTTCTTCTCTCAGACTTCAGTTCATGTCTCTGAGCCATAATTGATGGTTTATACTCAGTCTCTAAAGGATATTATTTCACATATGTAGTTGAGAAAAAACAGAATTTAACTGAACTGCTAGTAATCTCTAGAGAAAGTGTTGATTCTGTATTAGGTCAAGATTATCAGAGAAGTATTCATTAAAATCCCAGATGAGCAAAGCATTTAAGCCTACGCTTAAGTGCAACCCCATTCTGCAGAGCGCTCAAACACTGTGGCATTTAGACATATGTCTAAAGTTAAAAGCTTAAGCACTTTGCTGAACGTGCAGTGCCTACTAAATCAACTGCTGTGTTGTCTGGAATGGTTTTCATCTCAAATATTTGTGAAAGGTAATGTCAATCTCTTTTTAGTTCATTATCCCACCATTGTATGAACTGTGAAATTACTAATGCAGTAACCCTTTACTCTCAAAAAGACCTTGTCTTTCCTCATCAACTGCAAAATAAAAATACAGCCCAGGCTTTAGGACCTTTGTTTCATTCTTTGCCTAGAATGGAATTCGTACCTTATTTCTATCTGTCTTTCAGAGTTCCTGAACTTATCTGATACTGTAATGGAGTGAGCTGACTATTTATACCCTTCAGAATGCAGGCTGTTCCCTCAAAAATATCTAAATAAACCTCAGGTCAGCAATGTTACCTTTCTGACTGGGTCTACAGATTATCCCTATCTTAAATTCATATCAGCGAAGCCCTATATTTTATCACAGCTAATTACTGACTGTCCAGGAAAGGTTTACCTGCATTACTGAGCTGCTTACAGAAGTGCAAAACTGAGGTAAAAGCAGTTAAATCAACAACTTCTAGGGACCAGAGAATCAGGTCACAAGTCTTTTAGAGCATCTGGGATGGACAAAAATATCAAACTATCATTTAAAATGAACTGAATGAAGAATTAAAGAATTACACTGGTAACTCCCACAATATATTTTATTTAAATTAAATTTCTGCAAGCCACCGAATTTAGTACAACTAGCATAATTCATGGAAACAGCTTCATCATACTCCTGCTTCTTTTAAGTAATATATTATCAAGTCAATAGAATGTGGTACAGTTGCAATTTGAGGTCTGTGAACTGTAAGGATCTACGTGACACAGAACTTTGTTCCAGCTATGTATCATTTTTCCTAAATTATCTTTCATCTACTTATACCTTTAACCTTCATGATCTTTCATAAGTTGTTTGTGGTCACATTTTAAAGACTGTGGTCCATTAACAAAAAAAATACATATTGAATTTCTGTGATTTCTCTATGAAGCTTTTATGTAAAAGTTAAAGAGCATAGGAAGCTTAGTAACCTATTTAAGACAAAAATACATCTAGCTGAAGGGATAGATGTGACCCAAGTAGTTGCACATGAAAACTCTAATATGGTTACTGTGAAATTCAATGTTAAGAAATTCAGTGTTAATGCAGGTTTTCTACATTATGGGATAAATTCAATGGAGTGACATCTTTAAGCAGTCTAAACTTGGCATAAGAACGTTACTTTCAGTAAGCGATTTCTGAATAAAAGCATGTTTCAGAAAAGATCCATGCATTTTCCTTCACATAGTGTCCTGCTCTTCCTACCAGTATTCAATGGCTAAATCTCCTTTTCCATGCCTGCCTTTTTTAAACTCACCAGCAGAGGGGCACTCAGATTTGGTGTAAGCTTGAACATGAGAGAATTACAATTCTCAGATCAAGCTGATTACAGCTAAAACATTGCATTTACAGAATATGCACATCTGCATCATCTGAAAATAATCATCTCAAATTAATGAAGCTAGCTGGAATTTAATTAAAAGAAATCAAAATGCTTTTCTTGTGACCTATTCTAAATTACAGAGTTTTGTCTCTAACTGTTTTAGAGAAATATGCTTCCCGTGTTTTCACACATTGACCTTAAAATGGTTGTGGAATGATTTACTCTGAATTTAGAAAAACATTTAATTAGACCTGAAAAGTATGCTTGGGAAAGGAGGATACTTTTTATTCTACTGCAGAAAAACAACTCCTCCCTTCACAATTAACTCTGATATGATTTAAAAAGTCTTTTTTTCAATTATTTTGCCTTAGTCGTGAAACAAATCATCCACTATGTGCATATCTCTAATTCTTATCTCCACTCAGAGACTTGTTCATAGTGGTCTTTATGTGAGAAAAGGATTGGGATTTAGATTATTCTGATCTTCCTTTGAAAGTAACACATTCCTGATCTGTTTCCACAGGCACCTGTTTTTGCAGTTTCAAAGCTTCAGGAGAGATGGCAGTTAAAACTTGCCACGAGTTTTCTATATTATGTTTAAGATTAAGAAATGAATTCTTCTTGTGTCTTGCTTGGTCATTCCACTCCTGGCTCTTTGTCTCTTTTGAGGGAGAATCATTGACGAGAACCATTCAAATTTACACAGAATATTTCAGAAATACAACTTCTTTCTGGGTCATGTTCTCAGTGTCATTTATTCATTATTCATTATTAATCATTGCATTTTATGCTCTGATTACTCAAATAAAATAGACCTAAGACTAAATTCAATGGGATATATTCATCATTTCAGTGATTATTTCTGCTTTGTTCCCAGAGGAACAAAAATCTATTAGAATGAAGAAATCTATCCTATCCGAGGTATGGTTTTATAAGATGCAATGATTCTTTAATTTAACCACCCTAACCAATTAAATATATATCAAATCACACAATTAGCAATAAACCACTAAGGTTTAAGGCAAAGTATTAAAAATTGATGACAACTGTAATTGTTTCATAACTGCAGAGAGCTAATTATGCTGCTAAAACAATTACAATTAGGTACCGGTCCTAATATCTGTACCAGTTGCTCCTTAGTCTTACTTTCCTTTGGGTATGAATATGAATTAGATGAATACTTTAAAGCCAGTGAACAGGATCTTGTCAATATAGTGTTATCTGGAAACAAAATTTGTTTTGGAGAACAGCGTTGTTTAAAATACATGGGAAAACCATGACAAAGTCTATGAGAGGTAAGTTTATTAAACAGGTCTATAACACCTAATCAAAACCAGATGTGATGGGTGGCATGTTTTCCCTATTTGTTCCCTATTTATGTCTTCTGATTGTCTGTTTTGGTCTGTTGAAAGTCTGCAGGGCAGCAGACAGGAAGGAGATCTGGAGCATCCCAGAGAGTGATCAAATGCACCAAGCTCTGCCACGAAGGTGAACAGTCGAGATGGGGAGACACGGCAAGTGAGAAGATGGCAGTGGCAGGAGAGCCTGGAAGGCTCCTCAGAAGAGCATGGATCAAATCTGCCTCCAAGACTCCGAGGAAAGGAAAAGAAAGAAACATTTTTGAGGTACACAAAAAATACTTTTTTTCAGTAAGCCACTAAAATGTGCTGTACTAAGACCAAGACTGGAGGAAAGCACATACCGTACCTATGAAGACTTAGTGAAAGGGGCAGGGAGATTTGTTTAGAGAGAAAGATTTTTCTTTAAAAAATTCCATTTTGATTTGTTTCACCCAACAGACCTATCTATTGACAGATATCCTATCTATTCCTATCTTATCTATTAACAGAAATTCTTTTTTCTGTTCTAATAAGTGATGTTTCAGGTGTGTTTAAACTAAAGAGCAGATGAAGATAACATGAGAGTTTGAGCTGATATGTGCTCCCCTCACATTGTGTCAAACAATCTCAAATAATCAAATCTATGCAGGAAGAATAAACAAAAGCATTGCTTGTATGTTATGGAAGATATTACAATTATTATTTCTTATTCATTAAGAAGCATGTAATGTCAACCATATTCATACTGTCTGACATACAGGGAGTTACTGGATGGAAATCAGTACTGGAAAGGATTTTATCGAAATAAAGCTTTACTCAGCTTTATCTGAAAATGTACCCATCTGTTTGACACTTTTTCTGATAGTTTCTGACTTCTTTATGCTCGCCTTTATCCTTTATGAAAACAAGAGCCGGAGATACACCACGAAGTGATTTCCCAACACAGCACGATGTGATTCAGGCACTAAACCACCTCCTCTTCCTATATACTTCTATTGGCCTCCTCACTGGCAGCCAAAGGCACTCGCAAATCTTTGTAAGTTCCTGGCAAGCATCCAATTCATTTCTTGATTCAGGCTTCTAGCCAATATTCTCCCTGTGGTCAGCAAACAACAGAAAAAAATGAAAAGGTGGTGAAGAGTTTTATTTCTAATGAGAATATCATGAGTTATGAATTTTAGGCTGCATTTATCACATTTTTTCCCCTTTATTTCTTTTAATCATACATTTAAGAAAACTAATTAGTTTGTTCTTATAAACCTTTCCTTGCAGTATTCTGCCAGCCATTTCTTACATCTCTGAACTTCTATCATTATTATCATTATTTTTTAAGAGTTAGGTATCATGTGTATTCCTCAGAAAGAAAGAATGATTCATTGAAGCATTGAAGCATTGAAAGAAAGAACTTCTTAACTGGAAAATGATGTGTTTTAGAAAATGTTTCTTAGAAACCTGTTGACTTTTTGAAAATATCTACTCTTCATAATATTTTTATGACAATTTTCTTTTTACTTATTTATTTCAAATTGACAGGCTGTTATTCAGATAGGCCTCAGTTTTTCATTTATACAGGACTTTTTTAAAATGAAAAACATCAGTGATGGTTTCAGTTGGTTTGAGGGTTTTCCTTTGTTTTTTTGTTTTAAATCATACTCAGTGAATTTCAGATCCTTGAAATGGAAGTCATCTTCCGTTGGAAGGCTTGGCATCTGGAGATTTTTCACCATAGAAAAAAACAGCCAATTCTAAATGTATGTTGTGTTGCTTTAGCATCAGCCATTTTCATTCTGACCTTCCTGAGGGTACCTCATGGCAATAATTTATATTAATTGGTTCTCTGACATTTCTTCTGTCTAAGGTAAAGTAACCTATGCTTAGAAAATACTTTTATTCCCAATTACATATTTGCTCATCTGTATATGTTTTTGACTCAGTGTCAGCTGCTTTTTTAAATTTCTGAGTAGTATCACACTGACACTGACAAACTAGCATGTTAATTTGGCTCTCTGATTCAAAACAGTAGAGCAAGCAGTTTTCTCTCTGCAGCCTGTCTTGAATATAGGCAGAAATTACGGCATAGAAAGGCTGCTGTAACTATGCAGAATCAGTTCAGTCTGATGGTTTGTGGACAGCACAAGTGTGTGAGTGAAATCAGAATACATGTAGACAGGGGTGATGAGAACAACAGAAGGAATATCATCGTAGCTATCTTTTCTGAAAGAGGCACATTGATCTTTCTGTTGCCAGTTGGTTCATGTACAGAATAGCAATATATGAAACAATGAATAATTTTTCAGTGAATGAGGCCCCCAAACCACAGAGTATTTAAAATAAAAGATTAACAGGTTATCTCTTGTTGTACCAATTAGCAGGAGAGTAAGAGATAACCCACTTATCAGCGGTTCATTGTTAACTGACTGAAGCGACTGGCATTGTTATGCTAAAGATTTACGTGATCAGAAAGATGCTGGTTTGCATTAGTTATGAAGTTTAATTAAATTCAGATGAATACCAGTTTCATTTGAATTACCTTTATGAAGGATGTTATAAGTCCCTAGAGAAATAGACAGATTTATTTAAGATTGCCAAAAATGTTTGATATGTGGGTGCGTATATATTTCAGGATTAACATAGCACACTCATAACTATCTATCCTTACTCTTGATGGTGAGAGGTGAGATTTCACATTATAGATAAGATAACCTGATGGCTAACTGTTCCCCATTCAGGTAAGTCTTTTTTCACTGTGCAGCTAACTAGGCCATGCTGTCTCAGTCTTGTATCAGCTGGCTGCATAATGAGCTAATGCAGAGAGTTAAGCTGGAAGAAAAGTATTCATTTTCCCCAGTTTTCTGCAACCTAGGATATACGGTTGGGTCCATTAAAGACTGGAATCGGTGCAAAAGATGCAGATGGAGTGGCTGTTGCAGAGCATCCTCTACATTGCCAGGGCCGTCCTGGGGAATGCGAAGCTTTACTCTGCTCATGGTGCAGGGATTCTGAAATTATTTGCTTTCACTTCTGTTTCTCTAATAAAACATTACATTTTACTTCATCAAGAATGAGCTACTACACTGAGAGCTTTTACAAGTAAATAAAAGGCTTACACATTTGTGGAGGGTCATGACAGGGTTAAGTTGGAGGGAAGTTGCAAGTAGCAAGCCATGGGAAAAGGGGAATGGGGGAACTGTTACCAGCTCGGACAAGGAGTCTCAAAAGGAGCCTCAGATAAACACACCCAAGGACACCGGTGCAGCTGGGAATGATACATCCTGAGAAAGCACAGATAAACCAGCAGAAGCCAGTGGGAACCAAGGTTAAGAACAAGACAGCTTTTCTCCAACTAGGAAGCAAGTAGCAAAGTACCAGGCATGACCGCTGCGTGCGTGATCGGTGCAATGATTGGCTACCTGTGACATAATCTGCATGACGACTGGCTTAGCAAAGTGTGTCTGTGAAACCACTGAAGCAGCTAACTTTTTAGTATAAATATGCTCAGAAACAAACAATAAATGTCTCAAGATGCTTCACCTCTTGAGTCCATGCCTTCATTCGCTACACACGTTGGTTTGATGATACAGCAAATCTAGCTGTAGGGCTCACTGCACTAGATGAAAACCATTACAGCCACAAGGCACAGAGTGGTGTTTCAGTATAAACTCATTTTGTTTGTTCAAATCTGTTCAAATAATTTTGACAGGTCAACTGTATACCAGAAGGATTTATGCTAGATCAAGTATTATTTGACCAGGCCACTCTATGCCAGGTTATGTGTTGCCTGTTCTCCCACAGCCAGCAAAAAACAGCATAAACTTCATTGTTTGTGTTTTCTGTCTGATTTAACAGACTTGTGATTTTGTGCTTTACTGTCTGATGCAAATCAGATTTGCGCTATAGGGAGATCCCATAAGACTGATTGTGAAGCCAAGGATTCAGATTTTTCTTTGCTGGCTCTAACTGTTTGGTTTCCTGAATGCTTTTGTGACCAGAACAGAGCCAAGCTGATAGGACCATCTCTCTTCACTGGTTACGTCTACATTGCCAAGTAGTGTAACTCCACAGAAGTTTATTCCAGTTTATTCCAGTTTATTTTCATCCAAAAGAAATCCAGTTTGTACACCACAAGTCTTGTTCATGATGTGAACCCTGGATTCAAGGACAAGCTCTAAGAGAAACAAGCTCTAAGCTATAAGCTCTAAGTTTTCAGGAGACTCTAGATGAGCAATACTGACTTTTCCTGAGGCAGACTTTAATTCAATATGAATACTTCTATTTGTTAGCATACAATTTACATGTAGACAAGCTCTTACATACTCTTCAAATGCACAAGGAAACATTTAGATCAGTTACACTTGTGACTATCTGGAGGACCTCCACAGATTTTAAAAAAGTTATTTCAGACTTACATTTGAGTAATTGAGAACAGATTTTAGCCATTTATTCTCTGCCTCAAGGAGCCAATAATCTAATTCACCAATGTGGTAGATGAGTGAAACAGGGAAAGAGAGAAGATGAGGAAGCCTTCTCTATTTGATCTCCTTATGCGATCTGCATTTTATGGAAGGATTTGAAAAAGAGATTTTTAGCAGACAAAGAAGCAGAAAACTGTTCCAAAAAATAAATGGATATGTCAATTTGTACAAAATGATATAATTAGCTTCAATATATTGGACTCTGTCTTTGGTTACTCCTTATTTCATCGCTTTCAAAGATGAGAGGAAATGTAACAGAAGCAAGGTTTGAAGAGAGAGGAAGTTTCTTTTGCAGATATTGCTTGAAGAGGCAGAGAAGCTTATTGGCATGTAGCTGTTCATCATGTACCAAAGTTAATGTTTAAGTTGCTGTAGTAGTTTGGCTACTAGCTTTAGGCATGGTCCCAAACATCAGTATTTTGGCTTAAGCAGTGAATGAACCAGCTATCTTCCTTGCAGGATGAAACTGGCTCTGACACCCTGACTCCAAACACAAATGACTCCAAACAAACTTCAGACACAAACCAAATGCAAACTACTCTGACTCCAAACACTAAAAAAGACAGCATGCCTGCCACCAAGGGGACAATATTGGAAAGGTCTGTCCTTTAAAAAAAATCAACAGGTGTAACTGAAGAAATTGCACTTCCTTACAAATCTCACTCCCCTTGTGTATCATTGTGTTTATTATAATCCTATCAGCAGGAAATGTAAAGACTTCTTTCTCAAATGTCTTGTTAGATGGATCACCTGTCAGATCAATAGGGCAATAAAAAAAAAAAAACAAAGTTTGTCTCAAGCCTCTGCTAACATGCAGTTAGTTGTGTTCGAGGAACAACCTTAAATAAACAGGTTCAGCACAGAGGTGTGAAAGGAGTGTGTGAGCGTGTCTATGTGGAATAGCCTGGGAAGAACATTCTTCTCTTGCTCATAAAATACATCTACTCCTGAGCTATTGGATGTCCTTTATATTCAATGGTGGAGAAGAAACATCTGTACAGTGCAATTCATTTCATCCTATTGTAAAGAGCTGAAACCAGCCAGCAGCGTTTTGCCCTAGGAGTGTGTACCTCTCTTTCCTGTCTAGAAAGGGCCCTGGATATTTAGGTCAGAATTTGGATATCCACAATATGTACAGGCATCCAAAGTTAGATGTAATAATCCCTCTTTGATAATTCCATTCAATGTTTTTAGCATATGATGTGGGAACAAGATTTTGTCACCTCTATCTAAAGTTTCATAAATGTTCAGACAGGACAGGACAAACAGTGCATATCCTAACCTATGATTTCATTTCTCAGGTTTCATGATATAAAGGACTCTCAGCTGGCTGTAAAGTAACAAGGCTATATACTCAAGTTAAAATTCCAGCGTCTACAGTAGTTTCAGGTCTACAACACCTAGATCTTTTTTGTCCTTTCTTCTGTTATGGCAGTCATTGGATATACTCATCTTTTCCAGGTGAACGAACTCTTAAAAATTCTTTGTGTGTATCAGACAACTGGGACAAGCAAAAAGAGAAGATCTGACCCCAGAGTTGAACTGAAGGTCTGGCAATGCTACTGCAGTTTGCAGTTCATCAGAACACAGTAAAATTAGGTGAATGAGTGCTCCATACTGATGATCCAGCAAGAAAATCACACCTAGTATCTGTCAGTAGACATTGAGCAGTTGTCTGTGAGACATGCTGGTCACAGGAAGAAGTTGAGATGACCGAAAAAACGTGAAGGAAAAGTTATCTTTCTTCCCTTTTATTAATGAACGGGAAATAGGCTGTGCTTGGTGGCTGTCTGATACCTTCCAACTCTCCTGGAAACATCGGAAAAACACAGCACTATTTCATTATCAGTCTACCTAGGATTAAATGGTGACTCAACGAACCTTGCTCCATAAAAATCCTTCTATTAGCATACCCCTTCTCCCACTTCTGTGCTAGCTTAGCTGTGCTAGCAGTCCCTGTTGGTGTCCCAACTCTCTCTTAATAGTTCAAGTCTTTTCCTCTCCCTTCAGGAAAGAAAAGAGCTTCTTCAGGCCTCCTTCTTTTGAATGCATCCTCAGTCCACCTCGTCTGTGAGCTCAGGAAACAGCTGAACCATTTCTTCTGGCAAGCAATGCAAGCTTTCTGAGAACAAGTCCTGCAACTCCCAACTTCGGCAAATAGAGAGTGTTGAACTGTTCATGTGGGCAGGCAGGCAGGATCCAGCTTTTACTGTACGTAATGGAAAATGAATAAAAGATAGACATGCAATAAAAAAGGTAGGAAAAAAGCCAAAGGAGACAGTTTATAATAATGTAGAGCCTAAATTAAATATAAAAGTTTTACAAGAGCAATAGCTGCCCCTCCACCCCTTTAAGAATTGAAGGCATAGGGTTTCAGCATGAATTCTTTTCACATTGGAGTTTAAGATTACAGTATAAACCATCCCCTCATAAAATATATATTTAGTAGACCTATGCTGGAACACTTCTGGAGAATAGGTAATGGGGGGAGAGTCTGTACAAAAACATGAACAGGGCACTTAGAACTTGCCCTGGAACTCACTAGAAATAAATCGTCACAATTATATACTTATCTATGCAGATAACCAATCTTAATTCAGAATCTAAATGGATGGAGCACAAATTTCTTTTATATTCAAGATTATAAAATGGAATAGAAAGTTAGAAATTGTTTCATGTCCAATTTACATCATGGATGATGACATGAAAGCTAATTTTTTTGAGTTTGGCTTCATTAGACTGCCTCATGAAATAAGTATATTGTAATCTGTTCTTGATAAACCAGAAGCATTTTTTATTTTTGCTAAAACTGTCAATAAAAAGATCATCTCATTAAGAAATTGCACAGGGACTATCTTTTTATACACTGATTTATAGTGACAGGCAGACGGCTTTGACATCGGAGTACTCTTCTGTTGACTTTAACTTTCTGAGAAGCATACTCATACCTGGCTCTGGGGTACCTTCTTGTGTATCTACAGCATTTATTTGTAATAAGGATGGGTCCCATTACTTCGTACAGTTATTCCAGCTGTCCTTGCATGACAACATTAGGTGGAAAAGACAAGCCATGACCTTCTCTATTGGGTTCTGTTGTCATCTGCTTGAAATACCTGATTAGTATCAACTTGGGCAGAGTATATACTGCTTAGAAAAGACAATATGGAAGTTAGATGCTGATTGTCTGAAGGGGAAAGAAAGGAGCTGTTAAATTCGGATCATTCTTGGGATTGCCTTAGCAGGCCTAGAGTACAGCTCCATTTTTGGTTCTGGACTTCTTGGGTGGCAAAGGACAAATTGGGATGTCCGCTGTGTATTAACAGAAAACTGTTATTGTCTGCTCTAGGCATAAGATCAGATATTATTTATGTATTTCGATGGAAGATTATTAAAAAATGTGACAGCCCAAATATTATCTTTCACTTATGTATGAGGAAGAGCAGGAGGATCTGGAACACAGGAGCAGTTAACAATAATTCTGTAGTTTGTGTTGAGAGTACTCAAATCATGTGGCACTGGTATCATCAAACCTGTGAAAATCTCTTTCACCATTTTTTCTCTGCATTACAAACCAATCAAAATGATCATCTGTCCTAGGGATTCATAACAATTTGAAAACATCATGGAATATTAATGTAAAATTAGCAGTTATGTTCTTAAGATGCCTTCTGTTCTGTGATTCTTCATTCTACGACTTTTTGCAGCTACTGTTGCTACAATGCCAAACGTATTCACCGAATATTCACTCTAGACATCAGATTGGCAGACTGTTAAGTCTTTTTCTCTGATCTATAGTTGCTCTCACTAGCCTATCTGTCTTTTCAAAAAGAAAAAATTCGTAGGAAAACATCTGTGTGATTGCACTAAATTTTTTCTTTCATGGGATGGGAGAGAGATGGCCATTCAAGTTTCAGCTTTATGGTTAGATTTTGCAGGCCAATTTCACTTGCAAAATAGCCATTGCAATTTTTACCCCTGTAGCTTAATAGTGATTTATACTGCTCTTCAAAGTTATGGTCAGTCACAGATCCATTAAGAAAAGGGAGCCTAATCTACCTGCCCATTTGTTCTTGTTTCCTACACCTTTGCAGAACTTCTGTAAATTCACATGCTGGAAACTCGAAGGAACCCTGTGGTCAGTACCTCAGCTTCTCCCCAGCTCCTCAAAGCCACATGCAAGACACATATAACTGGTTTCCCACCTAAGTCAAAGATGTGCTTCTGCCTAGTTTGGAAGCAAGACTGAATGTTCAGGCTGAATTTCATCTGCTAAGGCAACCAGGGGCATGATGAGAAGGTAGCAGCAATGGAAAATAGTTTATTGTTTTGCAGGTAGTATATTAAATGGCTATGAATTCAGTAATTAAAGACTTTCAATAGTTAGTGACTCCTGTAAGAAGAGGGAAATTGCAATGGTGTTTAATATCTTGCCCTTAAGACCAGTGCCATGGTGCACTGCAAGAGCATGCCCTTGTCACATTTACTTTCCTAGAGAAACTGCACTGTCTCCTGCCATAATATCTGGATGCCTTCCACAGAAAATCAATAGCAATGTTCCTTTTGAATACATGAATTAGCTCATATGAATTAGTCTCATAATTCTGTTTGAGGCAGGATTTTGTTTCCATATACAAATCCTATCAGAGCTTTCCCAGAGCTGTGGGTATTGAGATCTGAGTTTTTCATTTTGTCCCAAATCCATTTAAAAGTCTATTGAAAAGTACTTTCTGACATTCAGCAATTAGGGCTTGAATGGCAAGGTGGTCAGTACTCCGGCTCTGATCCACCAAAGCACTTAAGCTTGTATATAACTTTAAGCATGAGTAGTACCTTTGAAGTTTCAAAGACTAGTCATGTGAATGAAATTAGACATGCATTTAGGTGATCTGCTGGGTCATATGCATAATACTCAGTATCTTGCAGGATCAAGCTCTATGCAATATATGTATGTGTATATATAAATAAATGTTTTTATACACACACACTCACGCACACACATGCGTGCACACACATACACATGTCGGAGTGGGGGGACGGACCCGGAGTAACGATGAGTCTCAATATGAGTATGGTCGTTCTCCCTTTATTAGAGCTTACACAGAGTATATATAGACAAGCAATAAGCATGCACTAGCAATAGCTGTATGATTGGTTTACTTCTGTCCATGCGCCTAAAGCGGATATATGATTGGTGCAAAGTTGCTGTTCACGTGGAGGGGCTTGTCGGCCCCCTCCTTGACTTGTTTACCACTACTTGCCTTTCCCTTTTGTAATGGTCTAGGAATGTTCAAGGACAGTTCACATAGCCGTGGGATCCTCCCTTCATCATGAAGGCAGGATTGCTCACTTCTAAGAGATCATGCCCTCTCTCGCTTAACCATTCTCCCCCCCCCCCCACACACACGCGCATATATCTTCACACACATGTATATATAATGCATTTAAAAAGTCAGTACCATAATTTGATTTAACTTTACTGGTAAGACATTCTCAGCATGATTCTACTGAGTACAAAAATTACTGCTATGTATACACTAGCGTAGGTAAATTTATAATAAGGTCCAGAAATTGCTAAAATAGTCTGCTAGAAATCATTCACTTCTCACGCAATAACTCTAGTTGAATCTAAACAAAATTAATACTGTATTTGAGAACCTGAATTCAATAAATTTCTCATGTCTGCATATAGGAAATGAAGTGAAATGACATTTCTATCAAATCAAGACAATGTGTTGTATAAAGCAAACCTGAAAAACAAGTCAAGCCTACTTGTTTGTTGCAAGGAAATGTACACTGTACTAGTATCATACCAGGCTGGAATTTACATTTTGACATTGTCACTTATGTTGAGGCTTTGCAAAAACATCAAACACTACATTGCAATATTTATTTAAATTTTTTTAACTATGTATGTTTGCCAGCTCCCACAAGGCCATCTTGACAGCATAGAGCATATTATTCAGCTTTTATAGTGTCGCTTATGCCATTCACTGTTCTTCGCTTACACTGCTTTACTTATTAAATATGTACGATTATAAAAATGATTGAAGAAAACAAAGAAATTTTCACTTTTCAAGGAGTTCAATATCTGATTTTATATAACTAAAATTAATTTTCAGTTTCCAAAAGTCTTCTCTTTTGTTTGCCAAATTATTTTTCTTGTTGTTGTTTTGTTGTAATTAATTCAATATCCATACTGATTTATATTTTAAACAATCCAAGCATTCTTTTTAATCAAATATAAACATATCTAACATTTGACAGTGACATGAGTTCTCTCCCTGGGAATATCTATTCCTATATCAAACATTTCCAGAGCAAATACAAGATGTGGATTTTATCTAAGATTTATGATTTTCAGCTAGCTGAATTATTTGTTGTGATATTATCCAACAAATTTAATCTTTTGTGTTCTTCTGAATCATTCATGACCCAGTCATGATTTCTGTAAGCATAACATAATCTTCATCTACTAGTTTGTCCAAATAAGTGTTAGTCATTTTATTCTTGAACTGCTTTTCCAAAACTTTCATCAAATTATTGATTCAGGAAAATGAGGATACCGTTAGCCAACTCAGCTAGGGTTTCAAGATACAAATTCAAGCCCCTGGTCCCAGTTTGGTAGATATCTGAGGTCTTTCTCTCCTATATGACTTGTATAGTTCTCTCCAGCCCTGCTCCTGCATTGCTTGGATCTCCTGGACTGACCTTGAATGTGACTCATTGCCTTGTTTTTGCCTGATGCTCACTGGACTGTCAGGAGGACTCATTGCGTTCACCACCTGGCTGTGGGACTGCACCTTGGTCAGGGTGGTCACTGCTGGGCTGCCTCGTGGCCACCTGCGGCTTGCCTTCCCCGGCCCATGCTGCCCCCTGACAATTGCACCTTGAAGGCAACTGCACCTTGGCTTTTTCATAAGTCAGAAAGACCAAAGGTAGTGAGGAAGATGCATGTTGTATCTGTCTAGTGTATTCTCTAACCATCACTGGACTGACTGCTTTTCACCTGTCCTTTGATGCCTTTGCACTTTGGAATAATAAGACTTAACATGTAATGGTGGATAATTCACCCTCTTGGAATTGCAAGTAATTCTACCCCCTGCAGTAAGAAACTGGGCTTTGCATTTCACTGTTTCACACCAAGTAACCAAGTACATAAGATATTGGACCCACATCTGGAATTCAGAAGTTCCGTTTCTCCTGTGAGTAACCTGCTGTGAACCTAGAAATTCATTTCCATTTATGTGGTGATTATATGGGTGGTTATATAGGTGGTTATAGAGCAGATAGAGCCAGCCCTGTCTCAGAGGTGCACAGTAAAAGGACAAAAGGTCTCAAGTTGCAGGAAGGGAAATTGTAATTTGATATAAAGAAAAATCCTTCATAATTAGTGTGGACAAGCATTAAAACAGATTGCCTAGAGAGGTTATCTGATCTTCATCCTTGAGCATAATCAAAACTTGACTGGGCAAGGCCCTGAACAAAGCTAATGTAACTTTGAAGTGGGCTCTGCTTTGAGTGTGGATTTGGACAGGATGACCTTCAGTGGTCTCCTCCAACCTCAACTGTACTAGAATCTAAGATTCTATATTCTCTCTTTCATCCCTTTATCCCTCCCAGTGAATCCAGAATTATTTCCCAAAGGACATAATACAAATCACCATCTGCAACTTTTTAGCTAGAGAAAACTGAAGGAGAATACAGAGATAATAATCAATGTTACATAATCTTTTGGAGCAAGACTGACATTCAAATGAATCTGTATGTGCTGAGAAAGTCAAGAGCAGCAGTTTGCTCTCCCTTTTCCCAGTACAGAATTGTCTTTCTGTGTACGTGCTGAACTAGTAGTATATAGTTTATTTCTAATTGATCCCTAACAGCTTAAAAATTTGAGCTGAGAGAAACAGATCACAACAGTAAAGTCTACATCTCAAATTGCCATGATATTCTCGCCAGATGTATAGAAAATCTCTCCTGAAGAATGCTAAAATCTGAGGTTCGAAGAAATTGAAAACATAAGTGCTAAAGGACAGAGATGAACATCCTACAGTTAATGAGTCATTTTTTCCTAATTAAATATACTAATTTTACTATAGTTTTAGTAACTTATGCATGTGTCATGGGGAATTTGGGTGGAGTGGCCACAAGGCCAGAACTCTCTGGCATATGATCTAAAATTTATTTACTAAATGGAATGGGTATGGTGGGTAGACAGTCATTTTTACACTGGGATTTCTATTCAATGACATGCACACTCTGCACACACTGATCAAGGCTCTTCTGGTCCAGTTAAGACCATGGGGCACCAGGGATTAAGGGGAACAGGTCACTCCACCCAACCGTGGGACGTGTCGGGTCCTGGCTGGCAGCCTGCCCCCACATGTAGCGGTTCCACCTCAGGTTCAGCCTTCTGCACTGTGTCCAACGTTTATCTGTATATGTATTTCCCTTCCTGGACAGGCTACTGTTTAACTACTTTTTGTTTTCTGAGTTATATTGTAGGCATAAACTGCCAGTGGCTTCAGCAGTTATGTAGCCCAGTGGCTAAACTCTTTCTCCATATTTAAGACCAATTAGCTGTTGCCACTGGGGTCCCTTTGGTCTCCTTCCCCAAATGTTCTACAAATGTGTGAAGTCAGTAACAGTTACACAACTTTGTCTATTGCTTCTTTGTTTTCCTGCTCGTACTGGATTAACCTGGTCAGTTAGAGGTGGGCAGATGTAGTCAAAGCTTTTATCTGAGTAGTACTTGTTAGAGAATATCGGACTGAAGCTGTCTAGAATTAATTGCTTAGCATAACTTGCTTAGCATTAGTAGCTAAATTTGCTGAAGCCTTAGGCCTCAGGCTGTGAACTTTTACTTAGATAAGTAAAAGGGGGCCCCAGAGCCGGTTCAAGCTGGAGGGATAAAGAAGTTACACGGACAGCAGGAGTAGCCAACCTTGAAGATAAGAAGCAGCCTGCCTAGAGACAATGAAGGGGCCCAGTGAAGAAGGGGAAGAACCCAGACCTAACTATTACTATTGGTCCAAACTATCGCTTAAGGGGTGGGGAATTTAGATTGTAAGGGTATAATTGCCCAGGGATTTCTTTGTTTGGGGTCCCTCTTCGGAGGCACCCAGCTCGAGCTGTAATTACCATACGTGTATCATTAAATTTTATTTCTCTCCAATCTGACTTCGAACTTCTGCCTCAGCAGGAATCTAGGGTCCGACCCTGTTATGGAGGCCGGTGAGCCTGATTTTCCATAACAGTACTTTAGGCTTCATCCCATCAAGATTGATTTTGTAGTCATCATGCAAGCAAATCTTTAACTGAAAACAAAGAGTGACTCATGCATTATACATTACAAGTCTTTATTTTGGGTTAGGGATCAGGAAAAAATATATATGTTCTTTAATATCACTGACTGTCTGGGACTTTATAACACTTGCAGAGAACTATTAACAGAGTCATAATTCCTAGAGATAACAATAGAAAACAATAAACCCCAGACCTATTAGTACGCAGATACAGCAATGGATGGTTTGGCTGCGGTTTGTTATCCTTTAAGTGAGCAGTAGCCAAAACTAACTCTAGTCCCGTCCCAAGCTGCAGCTGTCTTTTTGTTTTTGCTTCTCTCAAGAGCTTGTTAGACTCTAAGCCAAAACCAGGCAGTTTTCTTCCAGGGACTATCCCAGACTCAAGCTTACCTGTGGATTAACACATAGCCTTTTTTTCACATCTCAGCCCTTAGATTTGGAATCCCATTAATTCAGACCTTAGCTTTTTTTTTCTGTGTCCAATGTACTGAAGATTGCCTCTACCAGATCTTCAACACATATATAACACAGCTTTCTAAACACTGGAGTTTTAACTTGTTCAGGAGAACAAGTTTTTTAACTACTACAGAACTTCCTAGAATAGCTGTGTCTGTGATTTCCAGACTGGGGGGATTATAGCCTTGCTCACTTTCTTTGAGCAAAGAAAAAAGAAAGGGATAGGCGAGGAATGAGCCTATGATGTAGTTCCTCCTTCACATTAGCCTGTGTAGACCATGGCAGCACAGGAACGATAACTCTGCATACCTTCTCCACTAAACATAGCACATCTATTGAAGTGAATGTCAAGACCATATCTCTTGGAAGTCTGGTTCTGTAGCTAGTTATCCTTCCTGCTAAAATAAGTACATAACTGGACCTTTTCTTTCCCCATAAGAAATTGCCTAATTTAGCTTCAAGCCTTTTGATATTTTTTGATTACTACTTTCATTAAAGTGTTGGTTTCTTAATCACTTCACCCACGTATTCATTCTTCACAGGCACAAATCTAATCCAAAATTAAAATCTGTGCTTCTGTCTATAAAATAACTCTGGAGCATGAACTAGAGAGCAAATACTAACATGTACTTCCCTACGTGCACTCATATTGCCAGCCTGAGTATTCAGCTAGGGACTTTCCTATCTACTCGTTCCTTTCTGCATGTGATGCAGCTTCTAAGCAGGAGCCCATGACAGCTTCTCTCACTAGGCAGCCAGTGACCTTTGTCTGAAGGCATATGTGGAACATATGGTAGCAAAGTAAACAGAGGCACACATAGGTCTTCTCATCTTTTTTCAGAGCTCACTGAGGCCAGCTTCTGAACTTGGATTGGACATGTTGCAAGTTTAGGTCTGAGGTCACAACTAAGATGCTGTACCTATTAGAAGTATGGTTTTGCTTCTGGAGCACTGTGGCTCTGTATCGCTATGACTTATAGGACTAGGACTAGTACTGGAAGTAAGAGCTAACCCCAGTTTCCATTTAATCAGTAGTCCTCCCTAAATCTCAGTAGTTCATGAAATTAAGAGGTGTCAGTATGGACACCTTCATGTCCAGCCATCTTAATTCATGACTCACAACCACACTCAGACAATCTGAGGGTTGCTTTCAGCAAGAGGCAACAGCAAGGCCAGAAATCACACCTCTGTGTGTAGCATATCCTTCCAAGGAATGTTTTCCAAGCTATGGTGTACTTACCGGCACTGATGCATGAATCATTTCAAAGTGATACATTGCTGTGGCTGTAGCTTTACCTGTGTGAAAGCTCTTTTCTGAACTGAGCATTTCTAAATGTCATTACTGACCATTATTGCTGATGCTCCTGGAAGGTACCTACCTATACAGAAGTGTTTCTGTGAGTCACAGAGTAAGTGTCTTCTTGAAGGCAGTTACTACTAATTAGCCAGTTGGCTCAGTTATAAAGCCCATGTTTATTGATATGTGCAACAGTGCATCCAAATCCCTAGCTTGATTTGTTTTGCATCCTGGCACAGAGAGGGACCCAGTCAATGAGCCTAGATGTGCACATCTGGTTCAAGATCGAGGAAAAATGGAGTTGTGGAGGTGGGGTCTCTGTAGTGCAGAAGTATGATCTGGGTCTGAGGTTCATTGTTTTGTTAAAACAAATGCTTTCAAAATGTTTAGGCCTCCCCTTCAGAAAAGAAGTCCATCACAACATGACAACTCAAGGTAACAAATTCTGTTTCTAAGAAAGGGGAAAAAAAGTACTTTACATTGTTTTTAGATTCCTGCTTCCAAGGAATTATTACAACAGGACAAGGAACTTTGGCTGTAAATAAAGAAGTTCAACACCTATCAGAAAACTTAGGTAGTGAAAGATTGCAGTGTCTGTGGTCTTAATAAAAGAAATTGCTCCTCTCTTTTTGGATTGTCAATAGTACAATAGCTGGATAATGCCTCTTGGCAGACCACTGGGGTGGTTCAGAGGGTCATGCCCATGGTTTTGGTTAGAATGGCGGAAACTTCATGTCTTCTATGACTCTCAGGGTGATTCAGGGAAGAGTATTTTACAACATAAATTTGTTGAGTTGCAAATAGGATGAGGTAATTCTTTTTTCTTAATCTAGAATTTTGTTTTCTAGGGTTTTTTTTTTTTTGCTCAGCTTTACTCAGGCCATTGAAACATTTTGGAAACTTCTGTTGACTTAGAAAAACTATAGTAGGGACCTAAGATTAATTTTTAACTTTCCATTTTTAGACAGTCCTGAAAGAAAAGATTTTGATATTTCTTTTCCTTAACACTTAAAATTCACTTTAAAATTCAATTTAATGTCTATTAAAAATTGAAAGTTTAGAAAGGAAGAATAATGAAATGAAAGTGGCTTAAACTAACTCATTTTGTTTTTCATTAGCAACAGACTGGAAACATCCTAGCATCTAGTTATCCTGCTCCAGCTGAGGTAATCCCTTAAGACTGAGAGAACCGTCTCGAGAAATTACTAACTTGATTGTCTGTAGCCATTCCAGTGTACTGAAGAATGACATTGAACATATGCTTAAGTACAAGGACTTTGGAGGATACAGTAAATAAACTTTTTTTATATATATATACTTTAGAACTTGAAAAATCTTTATAAGTTTTTTTTTTTCAGATTTAACTCTAAAGATATTTCCACAATAAATTATGTCATAGATAGGAGGTAAAAGAACTAAAACCTACTTTAGTACACAGAGATGCATCCATTTATCTCAGTGGAAATTTCTCACTAGCCTCAAAGGGAACAATAGCAAGTCCTCTGTTATTACAAAGACTTCAGTTTCTGCACATTTCTGTGATGTGGTAAGATGCGTTAGACAGTTGGGTGAAAATGCTGTTCCTAATTATATCAGAAGCTGTAAATGTCTCTAATTTGATTCCTTGCTACTGTACAGAAGATGCATTTAGAAGGAGAGTATGTGAAATCTGTGAGATGGTCTCACTCAACATTTTAAAACTATGGTGAGTCAGAGTTAAAAGCAGCTTCCCATCACATTGTCTTTTTGTTTTCTTCAATCTCCATAAGGAAGAATTTTGACTGTGAAAATATGTAACATAATTTAGAGTTACTGTAATAGTATACTTATGTTCCTTGACCGTGGCTTTCACTAAATATGTTCATTCCTTGTACTTCTAAGGAATTGTTCTTTGTAAGTAGTACTTTCATTCTGAAATACAGAGACAATATAGAGAAACAATATATTTTAAAAATTTTCAAAGATTAACAAAAAGCCTGGAATACTTCTCAGGAAAAGTTTCTTTGAGCTTTATTTTTTAAGGTACTATAATCAAATATGATAAGTAATTTGGTTGCCATTATTTATTTCCTTTTCTTCCCAAAGTGTATACACAAGAAAAAAAAATTGTCTGCAATTGCGGCCTCCAGAAATAAAATCATCTGGACTAAGTTCTTTGCTTTCATATAGCAAGTGAAGTGGTGGTATATCAGAGCACAAGCATACTGTAAAACAGTCTGCACTGCTATGTGTGAGTGTGATTAATGAGTTTTAAGATCAGTCATCTGTGATTTTGCAAGTGTTTCCAGTGTTGACTAAGACTCATACACACCTTGCTTGTATGCAAATAGACAAGAGCAAACATTTTGCTGTTTTGAGGTAAAGTGAATTAGAAGGTTGTGGCACTGATGTGCTGGGGATAAAGAAGCAAGCAGGGTATCAGACTGCTACTTTTTCGCCCTCTCTTTGTGGTGCAGTATGACCTTGGAATTCCCTTCTCCATACCTGTTTCCTTTGAAGTCCTTTGCCTGTTTAGAATGAAATTAACCTCATTTAAAAGTTTCATAACATATAGTTCATGTCATCATCTCTGAGAAAGAAGTAGGTATACTCATCGTTCTATCCATTGATTAAGAGGGGCTCCAAAATGATCTGTTAATACAACATGCTCAACTTCTAACTTGTAGGTGTGATGAACTCTGCTCTAGAGTTGAATACTCTAAAACCAGAATTGCCGGGCAGAGGCGGGTGTCCACAGAGCTCCAGGTGAAGCAGCATGTGCTGTTAGCTCTAGAGATGCCTGGTTCAATTCTCCATGTCCATGTCAAGTGTCCATGTCAAGTCTTCAGCTTAGCAGCAGCCATTGGAGCAACAGTCTTTGGAGCAAACATTCAAATACATTTCTGATATTGTGAGCCCCTGACCACGTCTGGGTTTTGGTATGCTACTGTAACTATTAAACTAATTCTATGTTCCTTCCTCATAGGGATAAAGAAAATACAGACAGCACCGGGATGGAGAAAGTTTTTCTTCTTCTATTCCTTATATTCTCATCTCCAACAAAGAACGTCCAGCAAAAGAGACCAGAAGACCACAGGCGATAAAAAAGAACAAGATAGCAACAGTGAAAGTGAGCTGGACATTGAAAATGGAAGAATATACCTAGAAATAAATCAGTAAGAGGAAGCAAAGCATACAAATGGGACAATAAAGTGCACACGGCTAACACACAGAGAGGAGACTAGACCATAAAAACACACCAGAGTTCTGTGTAAAGCAGGTATGAAGTTCCCAATGAAGTTCACACCACTCCTATTTTAGCCTGGGAAAACTTTATTTCAGCTGAAATAATAATAATACAGCAGTCTTTGGAATAAATATATCAGATCATACTGAATGACCTCTGTTTCCCCGAGGAGGATACCCTTGGGCAAGAACACAATCTTATAACAGTGAAAATGTTTACTTCATCTCATCATGATTTTGTTGACTGTCCAAAAGATATTACGCAGTCCACTTGCACCTGCCAATGCAGCCCTAGGGGTGGCAAGGTGGACTGTCAGAAGCCCTGCTCTGCACAGCTTCATACAGCAATGAAACAAGCCTTAACTTCCTCAAAATGCTATGGTGAGCTTTTGCTTATTGACCTAACTTTGACTCCTTCACCTTATTGTTCCTAAATATCCTTTGTTCCTGAGGGAGGAGTCTGTTGAGGTGCTTATTAACTCATTTTTGTGTCTCTTAGTCATTTTTAAAACTCCAGCCTGGAATAGTTTCATGAGCTGGGTTTCTTGCCACATACAAAGCATGAAATATGTCTGAAAACAGTTTTAATTAAAATCCGGCTTAATGTTTCTGTTTCATTTAGGTAGCAGCTGGCATTATTTATGACACTGACAGTGTGAGAGGAAGAGATCAGAAAAAGAAAATAGATTGTTATTCCCTCTTTTTCATTTGAGAGTTTAACTGTTTGGAGTGTTGAAGTATTAAATCTCTCTTCTCATTCTTTGGCTGTTAAATAAGAAGTAAATAACAAGTAAACAGTGAATGGAATTGTTTTTCCATCATTGACATGGCCATCAATGTCAATATCATAAGGTAAGTTTTTATTCAAATGACAGTAACCAAAACATGGGTGCTTCATGTTGGAGTTTATGTATCTGGCAGAAAGTTTCACAGCATCCTTTAGAATCACTGCTTGAGGAAAGTGACTGCAGTTTGCACTAGCAGATCTGTCAACTTCTATGCAACTAATAGCACACTGCTGAGCACGGCATTACTTGATCTAGTTGCCATTCTTACACCTTATCACAATTTAAAAAATAACTTTTACTTTGTCAGAAAAATTTAAAGATCTAAGCCCATCTTGAGTCCCACATATATATTCTTAATAAATATATTGCTTTCATACCAACATCCCCAAAGAGTTAATCATATGAAGAGTAGACTTATCTCACTTAGTTGTAGGCATCTACCTCATGTATACCCATACCTGAGCTAGGTTTCTGAGGTTTTCTTAGTAGTCAGTAGAAAGAGAGAGGTCCTTTTAGGTAAATTTCCTCTGAACTGTTGTCATGGTACCCCACCAGCTTTCCTTTATCAGATAAGAGAAACTGGGGGAAGCATTGCTGTGTGGACATCCAACACCACATAGAAGGCAAGGACGTGAGGTGGGACCACTATGTGTTGGGGCCGAGTTGCCAAACAGATCCTGACACTGAGAACAGTCAGAACGAGTGTCGTGGGTCCCCAGGCTATGCTGTGCCGACCCACTAGAGTGGTAACTGGTGTGGGTCTCAGTTAGCTCTGCACAGGTTGGTCTGTGTATAAAGCTTTTCCTGAAACAGCCTATCACTTGTTTGGTCCACTCAATAAATTGGGCTTAGCAGTGTCACATTGTCTGGTGTTCCTTTTCTCCATCTGATGTCTGTTATAGATATTTATCTTAAGATGAAATGGATTACCCCCTAAAGAGGCTTAGTGATGCACTGATAATAAAAAGATAGCAAAGTAGCAAAGATATCAGTATTTTAGCTATTTAAAGTTTGTAAAATGTGTTCTACGTATCAGTGTCTATTCTCCATATATATCTATTGTGTGAAAGAATGTGTAATTAATTAATGAGGCATGAACTTGATGGGTGTTTTGTTTTTTTCTGTTTTTTTTTTTTGGTCTCACATTTATTCATGCCATGTAACCTTCTCCATACCTTTCAAATAACTTTATTCTTAAATAGAATCATGTTGACTAGTCTCTACTGCAAGCAGAAAGTACAGCCCCTGAAATCTGTATGGACTTTTCCTATTCTTAACCACTTCCCTATTTTATGTCCCTGGGTATGCGTATCAGATCCCCAAATAGCTACCTCTTAGTAGTATGGAAATTCCTGTACTCTGGCTATTGCCATTGCAAATCAGCCAGAAAATACAGATCGACATAGTCATTCCATAGTGGTGTCATCTCTTACCTCCCTCCACTGGGTAAAAAAACCACACATGTTAATAAAATCATCAAACAGCACAGTAGTCACTCCTTTTAAATACCTACACAAACAAAAACTGTAAAGCAAAGAAGCTGATTCATTCTGTGCCTGAAAGATCCTCCTCTTCTCCAACTGATTATTCTATTTAGATTGTTCAAGCTCCTTATCTTTAACAGAGAAACCAGTCTCTTCAGATTATGAGAATAATGTGGGAATGAAAAGGAAGAAATATTAAATCTAAAGAAAGAGGATTGGAAAAAATAAATTTTCTTTTTTGCTTTGCTGGTTGTGAGTTTTTTTAGGAGGGGTGTTTTAAAAAGAACACAGAATTTGCAATTCTGTTTCCTTTCTTAAATTGGAACACATTTTTTGTGAAAAAAGGTCATCAGTGAATGAATGGTGTGGGAAAAATGAAAACAAAATAAATGCTTTAATTATTTAAAGGCTGTTGAAAAAGACTATTCATCATGTTCTGAAAAAGCTTTCAACTCTTTTTTGATCCAATACTGAATCATGTGCTGAAGGAAGAAGGACAACACCACTCGTTATCGTGTGGTGGGGTTATCCCTGCCTGTCATGTTCTCTGGGGCACTTACTCAGCTATAGGATAAGGAATTTAGGCAAGAAGCTGCAGTGAGGAAGTGGAGGTATCTCCATATAGTCCTGACATGCTTGGAATATGTTTGGCAAACTTTTTTCTCAGGCCAGGAGAGAAGCAGATATATTTCCAGTGATGCACTTGTAGGCACAACCAGAAAGTTTTAAGGCATGGGTCAAACGATTAAGTCTAGGATATAGTGTTATAGTGTTATTTCAGTCCTCTTCTGATCCAGTCCTTAAGTTCCACCATGGCTGGCACAGCCAGCACCAGGATGGATATGGGTCTGGAAGGGATCTGCATACTGAAATAGGTGGCCATCAATTCACTGTCACTGACTCAAGAAAAACAGGAAGTCAGAGAAATAATGCTGATGATAGTTTTTCAAAGATGAACACACAGATATATATGAAACACTAATTTTGCCATAAAGAAAAGGGTCATGTGCATGTCAAAATAAATCTTAGATAAAAAAGGGGTAGTTTTCAGATTCACTTCTCTCTCCACCTTTTCTTTTATCAAACAGCTTTAGCTCAACAAAATTTTCTTAAAATATCTGTCCTTTTTGTAAAAAAATGTAATTAGTGAAAAATGCAAAGCAAACACTTGAGATATACAGAAGTGAAAGGATGGTTTTGTGTAATTTCATATTACCTGTCTGACACCTGAAGACCACATTCAGTGAGACTGATGTCATCCTGTTCTAGGCAGACACAATGTAGACATCTTCATCTGAGCTAGTCACCTTAGAATCCCCCCCTTTTTTTAATCCCTTTTCTTTGTGTTAGAATCTTTTTTTTTAATTTAATCCAAGTTTTTCTTATGAACATGTAACTCAAGAAGATAAAGTGTTTAGAGGAATTGACTGAAAGTTGTGGACATAAGTATTGATTAAAGAGGAAACAATCATTAAAAAGATCCCAAACTTCATTTAAAGAGCAAGAATTAGACTTTTGGACTTGCATCTGTAAGAAATTTCATTGTAAACATTCCTGAAATGGACTTGTGCATTAGAGTCAGAAATCTCAGAACCACATTCTCTTGTGAGATAACTGAAGAATAGTGGGAATCTCTGACAGGGCAAGAAGATACATCTGAAGCACTACAGGATATACGCAACATGATTGACTACTGACTACATTTAAACCTCAGTGTAGGTGAGGTAGGTCAGGGCTGTACAGATAAAAGGGGAAGAAAAGGAGGTCTTGCATACTTCCTGTAGGATTATATTGCTATTTCGGCCTATTTAGTGCACTGACTGCACTGAAATTGAGTACAGTGATTGAAGAAATTACGTTTTAATCAGGATTTCTTTGTCTTTTGTAGTATGAAAGCAATAATTTGGGGGATGAAGATTAACTGAAATTACTTTTGTTGTATAATATGTGTTTCAGTGACATTGTCTATCTAAACAAATGTTTCAGAATGATACTCATTGAATTCCCTTGTAGAAGAGGATGAGTTATGATGTCATGAATTACCTAATTAGCTGCTTCTTGAAGTCTAAATTCAAAGGACATTTGGATCAGAGTATATCATTTGGATCAGTTTATAATGAAATGTAAATTACACTTCAATACAACTGTTCATATAAACTTTTTCTAGCAGTTGAAAAGATTGAAAAGAAATCATCAAAGAGGAGACTAATTGCAATCAAATTAAATGACTGGATGGAATAGAATTAGGATTCAGGGTTATGTAAGAATGCTTGCTCTGGTGCATCCTGCTTGTGACATGTTTTATTTCTGTGTATAAACCAAGCACCCCTTGAGTACTCTTTCATCTTGATTAATAGTGTGACATTCACAGTGACCCAAACATAGGCTGAAGAAAATAATACTTCTTGCCAATCGTTAAGGAAGTAGTTAAGTTAAGAATAAAATAGATCAGCTATCTGAACTCAGGTGTGTGTAAATTCCAAAACATGCATATCAAATCACCCTGCTCACCACTACTGAAAAAAAGAAATTTTTTTTTTCTTTTTTTGCTAAGGTAGTCTTATGAGGTAGCTATGAGTTTGAAGGGAACTCAGTGTTTTCACGCAAATAAGCACTTCTAGCAATTCTTCTCAATATATTTTGCAAGCCAGAACTAACTGTGGAAGTAATTAGTCTGCTCTTCATGGTACATTTTCCATAAAACTTTTGAATGTTTATATATGGAACATTTTTCTTTCCTTAATTTACTCTTCTATTAAATTTTCATATACATCCAAGAGAGTTTTACACTGAATGAACTGAGTTGATACAAAAGAAGGTTATCTTGAACCGAACTAGAAAACAGAAAAGCCCAACCAGATCCACATGCACAAGGATCTCAGTAAACATCAATAAGAGCAACAAAAAATTCTTTATAAGTGTATATACCAAACGAACATCTTTCCTCCTTTTAGAGATGTTGTTCCAGCAGTGTGGGAAATACTTCATGTAAGAAACTTCAGGTAACATATAGAAATATACATACTGCTTTTATACATATGTATAAACATGCTTATAGATATAATGTTTACAGATATAAACATGTTGTATTTATTATAGCACATTTATAAAAATGCTTCCTGTAAAAATCTCCAGATTATGATGAGAACACAAAGTTATGACAGGTAATGTTTAGGCTGACAATGTATATGTCTCTTTCAGCAAATACAATCAAGAAGTGAAGACATTCTTATTACTTTGAAACATCAGTCATAGGGGATAATGCTTTTCCCAGTCCAAGCCTACTTTTGCAACAGGCAGCAATTTAATCTACTTAAGTCAACCCTTTAAACTGAAATTCTTCTTCAACACTTCTGGTATTAGATGTGTAACTTCAATTGACCAATGGTTCTTACACTTCTTTTTTCATAGCTCAGTCAGTTTAAAAAAAAAAAAAAAGTATAAACATGTCTTTCAAAGGGGGAGAATAGCAAAAAAAAAAAAAAGGATTAAGAATTACAGAAACTTTGAAGACAGTCATGAGAAAAGACTGTGGAAACATCTGTTTGTCCTACCAACCTGAAATGACTCTTTTTTTACACAACTACCTCTAAGCCTACTGTTAACACAAATCTTCTTTTTGCCAGTTAGAGCAAGGATAGGAAAAGAAGTGGAAAATAATCCATTCTATCTGAGAAGAAATCCCATAAGCATCTGCAAAAAGACTTCACTGCTTTTGGTAAGCCTCTGTAGCTGTGTTGCCAACATACTTTTCGTATATGATTAAAGCTATCAGGCCAGTAAGGTCAGGCTGCATCCTTGCAGTCTCCCATTCTATCCACTTTTATCCTTGTCTTACAATTAAGTTATAAACAATTTTGGGCCAGGTAATGAATTTTCTTCTGTGTTTGCTCAATGACTGTCACAGTAGAATTTTTGTCTTCAGGTTACTGAATGTTATGGAAATATAAAACATAAATCAGAATAATGGAAAGGATGTATACTAATGGCATTAAATATAGAGGAAATAATACAGAGGTTATATAACATTGCTTGAGTTGCCAGATGACTACCATGGCTTCCATATCCTTTCTGTCTGTTTTTTACTCACTATAGAATCACATGGAATATTAGAGACTCAGTCACTAAATAAAGCAATTTGAGGTATCATGCTTTTGATGGATTAAAGAAGGGATTCCTTCTCATGGCTTTGTGAATAATTGTGTTTTTGGATACTTTACAAAGAGATCTGATTATTTTGTGGTATATTTTTCAGGTTACAATAAGATGTGTGGTTGGTTTCGCCCCCACATCCTCTGAGGTCTGATCAGAGTAGGGTATGTCCAATTTGGGATTCCACCACAGATTTACCTTTAAGCATATGACATATATATTTTTAAGAAAAGTACTTCTATATATGCAAATGAGATCAATAGCAGGGATCTATGCAGATATCTCTCTTTACAGAGGAGGTAGCTGCTAGATATTCCTCTGAGAAGAGTCTTGAACTTTGTCATTCTCCTCCTTCCCACCCCAACTGGCTTTCCAGGGACCAAATTTTCAGAGCACACTGAACATTTCTGTAAGTTCTGGGAGAGAAGATAGATAGATAGAATGAATTTAAGGCAGCTTTGATTTAAAATTATGATTGATATGCTTTATTGTGTTATTGTACATTTTAGCATAAAGGTGAGGCACTGAAAGTTGCATAAGATATGCAAATATTTTAAATTTACACTAAATCTTGCTTTGCTTATTCTACCCCTCCCCCCCAATCTCTCAGGGGGAATTGTTTTATCAGGAGACTAGACAAAATAAAGGAAAATAAACACAAGAAAGTTAATTGAATTTGTCATAGATTCCTTTGGAGACTATTGCACTGTAAAAATTTATGAAAAACTCTGTTCATATATATGACACACCCTAGCTATGATGAAATAGTTAAAAAATAATACAATACATTTGATCATGGATTCCTGCCAGCTCTCAGTGTGGGTTACGCTTATGGATCTGTTCTGACCATTACACAGCAAATAGTAACATCTGGAAATCTGAAGTTTGAAGGTTATTTTTCTCATAAAGCTGAACCAGTATGATTCATAACAACCTGATTTTGACCTTCAATTTAACAGAGTCCTGCTGCTGACATTATATTGTAAAATAATGGGTGTCTCTTTCCTTAGCTTAGTTTTATTTTGGTTTTGTTGAACTATTTAAACAGCTAATGTAGAAAGGGACATCTGAAGACATCCCATCCTTGTGATTGTAATCCAGAAGGTTGTACAGATAGATTACTAGCGTTTAAAACACCTAGGTATGCTAACCTCCATTATAAAGAAGCATAATCTTTTATGATAGCCTAAGAAGCTCCTGTTGCATATTGCTATCAGAATTTGGTTTTTTCTTTCTTTGTTGTTCTTGTCATGGTCCTCATCACAGCATATTATTTAGTGTTCTCTTCTTCCTGGGTTTGTAGTGCCTGATGGAAGATACTACACAAAACTACAGTAGCCTATGTGAATCCATTGTTCTAGCTCACACCTTCGGGCTATGGGGATGTGCAGTAGACTAAATGATTTCCTTAATACTCCTGCACAGCTGGACTCCCTTTCTCTCCATGTTGTAGCTTTGGATGATGTCTGTGTGCTCACACACCACTGCTCTGGCAACCAAACATGGAGGGCATTGCACATGTACCTCTACATAATTCTCCAGGCTGCCAACCTGCTGGAAAGGCTATAAACCTGCAACAAACTGTACTTCTGGGATCTAGGAAAAAAAATTTCTTTGGCTTCCTCTTGGGTGGTAGAGGTCCAAAACAATGTTTGTGATTCAGTTTATGGGGAGCCACAGTGGTTAAATTCTGTATTATACTTCCCCTCCACATACGTGTGACGGGGAATGTACGCTATTTTGGATGTGGTACAGCCCAGCAGCTAGTGCTAGAGCAGGCTCTACTGTCAGGGAAACTGGGAATAGCCAGATTCAAATCCTGACTGTCTGAACACAACTTTCTCTACTTTCCCCCTCCTTCCTGTATTCAACAGCAAATCCTTGCCTGAAGTCTAACTTTATTTCTATCACTCCTCTCTGCCATTTCTGGCCTTCTTAAAGTAAGAACCTGAGGAAGCAGACCTCTTCACACAGTTTAACAATGTGAAGAGAAAATTAAAGAGAAACATTCATAATTACAGAGTAAAGTTATAAAACTATTCCTTACAGTACGTCTGGTTTGGGAAGCAATAATGAGCTTTGGGATGACCAGCTGGGAATGACCAATAAGCTTGGTTTCTTATTTCCATGTTCTCCCTTGCCTGTAGATTGTAAATAACCAGGAAATCCTATATTCAAGTGGGGATTCTATGGAAAGGAGAACTATCATATACTTCATTTAACCCCCATTTTAATGAGGCATACATATAATTGGGTTGACATTAGAGCATAACATTTGCTGCATGGAGAAATGACAGATAGCCTGACCATTCTAAGCTTGCTTGCCTACCAAAAACAATTAAAATAAAAGAGGGGAAAAAACAGGGAGAGTTCACTAACTAATATCCATATTTATTTCTTCTGAGCAGCAATAAAATTTCCCATAAGTATTTTCAAAGAAAAAATATTTTGGAAAGCCTAAGCTTTAAATTCAAATCCACCTGAGAAATGAACACTCTTACCTTCTTAGTATCTGAACTTCATATTCAATTCAAAGTGCTGAAGAGAGTTAAAAAAAGTAAAAATCAGAGGGTAAAATGCTCTTGTTGGACGGAAAAGTAGAATGACATGCTTTGACCTATCTTTGACTTTTTTTTGCGTTGCTGAATGACAGCTCCCTTGGAAAGAAGAGTTTGAAACTGTAGTGCTGACTTAACCTTCTTTATACCTCTGTTATATTAAAAGGACAATCTCATTTGGTAAGTCTGACAGTTCGATTTTCAATGTGTTTTGAAAGCTTTTTCTTTTGACATATACTTTCCCTAGCTGAAAAGATGTGCTATGATTAATGAACAGCTGTATATTTTTTTAATACGTACCAGGTTTCTGTCACTTAATGTTTGTCAGTTTTCTATCATTATCTGTGAACAAATGTTCCTAATTAACTATAACAGGAGGCTTGGGGACTACAAAGGGGTGAGATGGTACCTGGGATACTGTCAGCTTCATTTGTTATTTAAAGCTAAATGTCTGAGGTATTTAAGATCAGAATCCTATTATTCTGTTGTGGTACCTTCTTATCATAATCCTTTATGGCCTGGCTATAAGGACTGTAATAGCTAAACATAGAAAAATGCTGCAAGACATCCACAGATATGCTAATTGACTGATTTTTTCCTATTGGAAAGTAACATGAAAATAAATAAATCTTTGTGGTTTATTGTCTGTCCTGTAAATTTATTTCTTTCGCAGATCAGCTGTGACTTAAATAGCCACAAACTATCCATCTGTTTGTTTTGGAATAACATCTAGCTAGAGTCCTATAATCCAGGGATATTTGAGTACAGTACATGAGCTGATCCTGAAAGGTACAGAAGAGGTAACTAAGAAAAATAAGCTCCTTGTAAGCGGGTTTAAAATACCTTCCACTAAAGGAAGAAACATAATGAAAGACAATAAGCATCTTTCACCTGAGCAAAGAAAAAAGATAGTGCAATGAAAATTATTACCCAAATATAACTCGGTTTATTTTTCACTGAATCCCTCTTTTTGCCTCAGTTTGCAACATATTGATGTTGTGTGAAAGTTTTGGCTCTGTGGAAGAAGAACCTGCTGTCTAATGTTAAAACCAAACACAATATATACAGACTGTTTATATCAATAGGCTGACCTCTCTGTGTAGATCTGCTGCATACTTTTATACCTCAGCATAACCAAGTGTCAGTCTCAGATAATAGATGGTTCTTTGTATTTTCATGTATGCAGTCCATACTTTCCAAGGCAATGGAAGTTTAAAATGATGATTTTAGACAACAGTCTTCTCACTCAATTTTCCTCAGCCTTTCTCTTTCTCATTCTTTGTCTTTCTCTCTTTTTATCTGGGTGAGCAGGCAGGAGGGGTTGAAAGATAAGTTCTTTGGTTTCTAGTTTTCCTCAGGCATTAAAAATCAACTTTACTTATGAATTGGTTGTATTGCATGCGACCCTTGAATCATACAACTTTTCCATTTCATTTTTCTTGAGACTTTGTTCATTTTCTGTGTGTTTATTTACTAATATAGAGCTCGCAACTTTTGAAGTACAAAATATAATGAATGTAATGTCAAAGAAATGAGAGCAAATGATTTGTGGTTTCCAAGGGGAAAGAAAAATCTCTGCAATAAGAAATATTCACAGGCATGACTGGAACACACAACCAATACCAAGAAATTTAAGAATTTACTGCTGCTACTTTCAATTTCTTATAAGCAAAAGACAAAATCCTGTCCTCAGTAAATCTCCTGATGTTGATCTTTAGGCATGTGACTAGAAACAGGATTTAATCTATTATTTTGATGGTAGACCAGTATCCCCTAAAACAAACAAATAATTTTGGTCTCCTAAATAATATAGTTTTAATGGCAATAATTATAAATTCTGTTTTTATATCTCATATTGTTAAGGACTACATAAGATAGAGAGTGATTAAAGAAGAATTGTAAGGCTAAAAATACTGCTCATGAAGATATAGCAATTGGTCAGTAAAGATTTTAAATATTAATAATCTTTCAAGAAGGAATAATGCATTATCTTATTAACTATGTTAAGGATTATAATATGCTACTTGTTCCATCTCATTCTTTTCACCAGATATCAACTTAACGAGGTAATTGATCCCCAAAGTAATTTGTTTTTCTCTTTAGTACCTTATTACCTGTCTGAGATATAGTATGGCTCCATGACATTCCAAATTAAAGCTATTTTCAGGCCTTGTCAAGACTATAATTGTTTATTTTTAATTAGCTATAAACAGCCTGACATCACATATCTCTTAATTTCCATTATCTTTTCTCTTTTTTTCTACCTTTTGTTCACAGAGGCTTGCAAAAACTTTACTATCATAAATTAGGTTTTCATTAGGAAGATTACTTCTAATGTTTAGAGTAGAATTAATATCTTCCAAATATCATATGCTAAACCACAGATTTTGAAATATTTTACACCATTAATAACAGTTCAGGAAATGAACCCCCATGTTGATAGAGTCATCACATTTCTGTGAGGTAGAATTTAAATGATTTATGTAAAAGTGTTATTTGTTTCTTCGAGATCTCTATGCCTTTATTTATTTCCTCATTCAGCTCAGAATCACAATAAATACTAACCTATTCACAACAGCAATTCCAATGAATTACCATTTAATATTCTAAGTTGCGTGATTCTTTTTCTGCCTTTCCTTCATCTGGAAAATGTGGCCTCATACATTATATGCCATACTCGAAAGATTTCTGCAGGTTGCTTATAACTATTCTCACAATAAGCTTTTCACAACAGTTCAAATGCTGTCAAGCAAGCCTCTGTAATTTGCTTCCCCAAACTTGCAAATTCACTCAGAACCATAAAGCTTGCAATCAAGAGCAAATAGAAAACTCTGCCACTAAGCCGCCAAGCTATCAATCTACTAGTAAAATCTAAGAGCTCTAAGCATGACAGGAAAGGCTGTTGAAACCATTAAGGCAATGTTAAGAGGAAAAGCATTGCTTCATGGCTCCTGGTATAGGAAAGCTGAAGGCATGAGTAAACAGACAAATGAGGAATAGCATGAATAAAAGAATATTATGACTAGAAATATTTTTAAAATAGGCTTTTAAAATATTTTTTGAGTTTATACTTGATGCTACACAGAAAGTACAAGCAATTTGTTTAATAGCAAGGAAAGTGAGAATATATGAAACAAGAAGCTGATTTTTGAAGGTATGAAATTAATGTACAATATTTAATTTAGTGCCATTTTAGATATTGTGATGGATTGATTCAATTTGTTGAACTAGAAGTATGGGAGTCATCATGCACAATGCAAAAATCCGCTAGGATTTTGTGAACTACTACAAACTGCACCTCAGGGAACTGACTGATGACTGCAAGTAAAGATGAGTTATTGTTTTAGACTCTATGAGGAGACAAACACTAGGATCCTAAACATCATGTTTTCAACGTTCAGATTCTTTGTAGATTTAGTGTTTCTGCTATATCTGAGCTCATAAATAGCTTAACTTGATAGAGACTAAAAAAGCATGGTGAGGTTGTCCATAGTTGTCCGGTTATTCATGAGGGGTAGGAGAAAGATGTCTAATCAGTTCTTTCTTTTTTCTTTTGAGTAGTTGAATAGACAATTTTATAAATTGTAATATAAGCAAGATGTTTTATTACAATTAATATTTCTTAAAATTGTAAATGAAGTTCAGCCTAAATTTGGCAGAATCCTTTAATTCCAAAAAAGTTGATGAGTTTACCATGTTTGTGCTAATGACCTAGTCCTGGATGTTTAATTATTAACTTCTGTTTCTTATCTTGTTCTAATATGATCTTGCATTAACTGTTAAATCAATCAAATGCTGCCTCTATTAAAGCTGTCTATATGTAGATTACTTTCTTTAGCTTCAACTGAAAGCTTGCCTAAGGTATTAAAGTTTGAGTGCTTTTCTTTTAGATGAATATTTTAACAATACTGATTTTCCAGTGCATTAGCATTAGCTGCTACTGGAAATCCAAGATACCATGTCATTATTTGCAATTTATCAAAAAACCTGTTCTAGAAATTTCTTAGGTAATAATGTAGTGTGCAATTTTCAACATATATTTTGCAAAGTGCTTTTAAAATTTTATCAATAAAAGTCTCCCTGAATAAAACACAAAGAAGATCACACATTAATAATAACAATGAACATTGTCTTGACAGGTGGTTTTACATAAACAGTAAAACACAGAATAAGAATATACTGTTATGGAGTGCCTGCATTTTGCAGAAGGCACACACTGTGTGATGTTGCCTGCCATTGTAATGAGATTCACAGTGAGAAATATGAATAGAACTTTGTAAGTCAATACTCTGAGAGGGTATTGAATGTAAAAACTACATAAAAATGTTATTAAGAGCATGACAACAAATATAAAGAATTCTGCTGCTCTGGTTTAGTTTGGGCTAGTTGGACCCAGACATTGTTTCTTATTTCCAGATATGATGCTTTATATCAGCAGTACAGAAGGCTAAATTAAAAGTTCTTAGACTGGGTTGGTCAAGGCTTTAAATCTGATTTAGATTTTGGTCTACGTGTAATAGTCCTAGCTGAGATGTTTAGGAAAAAGTGGAACCTGGTGTAAGCAGTGCATGATTTGGTCTTACTACAATCCAAAAATTGAAGTACCCTGAGGACTGAAATGAATGTTTGCTTCCCTGTGATAGCGCTGGTCAAACCTAAATTTCAATTATACTAATCTGTAGAAGGTAGAGAACTGCTGTCATGTTTGTAAGTAAACTTCCACAATTTAAGTTATTTCTGTTACGCAAATAGCATTTTAATGGTACGTGTGAAAGTGAGTTAATGTTATATATTAAAGCTAGTTTATGGCTTTTAATGATAATTGTTTGTCATTAATGAAATATTTTAAAACAAACCTTCTAACATTTTTCCTCTGAAAAATGCTTTTTTCCTATGGAAAAATGCTATTTTTGCTGTTTGTAGTCTCTCACTGAAATAACTAGTTAATATTAAAATAATGAATATTAAGATTTTAATTTCTAATGGGATCTTACAGTACATTATGCAAAATTATTTTTCTGTAACACATTTTTGCCCAAATTTTTTTATTTTTGTTTTGCTATTTCTACAAGAATGAGTATATAAAATGTGCAAATCCTGAGTGTTCCAGTCCTTCAACAAAACGAGTGTTTCAGTTTTGGACTTGTATATGACTCAGATTATTCTTGCAGGACCGTTATATAGAATCATTACAGTTACAGACCTTTTGATGATGTATGATTTTTATGGACTTTCAAGAGTGCATCCTGTGACACTTTGGTTTGTTTTGAATTAAGGTTAAGTTACTGTCATGTTTGATAGGCTTTCTCAGACCACCTGTGCTATATCCTGGAGATTTGTTATTCAGATTTTGGGTCTTTAAGCAGTATTTTGAATCAGAACTTCTGGTTTTAGTGAATGATTTTCTATTCCAGCTAGAAAAGTGATCTGATAACCATAAACATCCTGTTTAGCTTCTTGGAAGCCTTTATTACTGTATATTACCAAATAACTCTATTGCATGTTCAGGAATTTGCGGAGAGAAATAGAAATGCCTCAGAATAGTTCTAGTCCTTTCCTCTTTCTCCCTCATATTAAATGAGTCAGCATAACCAACAAAAATGATTTTAAAAGTTCTTGTTTTACAGTTCAACAAAACCCATTTCTACTTTTGACTATTATTCAACATCTTTCTAAATTCATTGAGTTGAGAAGACAGTGGAAACAACATGTTCTGAATTAACCAGATAACACACCTCTTTTAAATGAGTCCCAGATATCATCACCTTTAACTGTCCACTGCAGGTCAACACCCAGATGAAGATCATAGCTAGAACTCATACGAATCCTGGTAAGAAATTAAGAATGCTTTGAAGACCTTACCTCACCTTTCTGTTCCTCATTATTAAAAGAGTCTACCCTCAGATCATTAAGCAGAGCACTCTCCCACATCCTTTTCACTGTTTCACACATACTGGATGTTAAATAATTGTAGCAGTTTCCATGGAAATATGGCATTCCCTCTGACTATAAATAAACCAATATATTTAATGAATTGATTTTGTACAGTGATGTGTGTTCTTAAATTACTGTTTGAATACCTGTAGCATACGCAAGGCACCAAATAAGGATGATGGTCTGTGTGGTGGGGCACTTAGTATTTATGTACATATAACACCATACTTTATTTTATTTTTAAGAAAAAATAAAAAGAAAAATGCATACAATTGGGGTGATGCAATCAAGAAGAATCTTTGTTGTTTCTAAAAGTGCCTCAGATCCTGGAAGTTAAAAGCTTCTCTGTAGAACAATTGAAAAGCCAGTTTCAGTTTGAAGTCTAATGACTTTTACATTGTACTTTCATCCTATGTTATAAAACAGTTTCCAATACACATTAATTATGCAAAGTTCTACCAAAATCACTTGTTTTTTTTTTCTTTACTGTCATTGCCTTGCACCTGGAATGCCTTGGACCTAGTATACACCAAATTTATCTAAAAGCATCTGTACAAAGGAGTCACTCTGCATGTATTACTAAGTCCTCACAAACGTGTATGGCCTAGCTTATGCTGACTGACTTTATCACCATATCAAGGAGAATTAATAATCTGAATTAATAATCTTCAAGGCTTGTTTCATGTACATACTTTTATTTAAGTCTTTAATAAAAAAAACCCCACAAATACAATGTAACCGAAGTAAGGCAACACAGAACAAATATTGAGATTTAAGTGAAACAGAGAAAGGAGAAGGACTTTGCTGAAAGGTTCCTTGCCAAACAAATTCCGGCCTTTTATGACTTAAATGATTCCTTTTCTTTTTAAATGATTCCTTTTCTTTTTAATGGAAGGATGACAGTTCCTTAAATACAGTGGTATTACTGGTGCAGCTCTAATGAGGAAGAACAGAAGATCAAGTCTTGTGGCAGCTGCATACTGCAGATAATATACCACAGTGACAGACAAATGAGCTCAGAACCATCAGTCTAGAGAGAAAAATATGTGCTCACTCAGGGGACGCTTATGTCATAAGCTTTCGTAAAACAGGAAAGAGTCTAGACAGATAGTCACACAAAGGGCTCTATTTTCAGAAAATTACATGAAAAATGCTATTAGAAAATCAAGGCATTTGATATATTTCATGTAAATCTGTTTCATATCATTTTATTAAAAAAAATAATGTCCTATATGTTGTGCACAGAGTATCATCATTTTTCTATGTATAGAGTTTTGTGAGTGTTCATTAGTCACCCAGGAAATTTAGCTCCTCAAGTGCTATTTGAAATTTAAATACTTATAAGAGTAGCTCCTCTTTCTCAACATTTGCATTTTCCATTTCCAAGTAATACAGCTGATAATACTAACTAGCCTGCAGTTTGTAGACCTTAAAACTCTAGAAGAAAGAGTTATTAATACTCCCATGTGGAAAAACTAAGCAACCAAAACCAGGGAATGATATGGGCCCCATCTTCATTTTCTGGACAGATCCACTTTGCAGAAGTTACATAGGATTAATTCCCCAAAGGAAATCCTTGAAATCATGGTGCATTTGATCTATTGATTGGTCAGCCCAGGGCAAACACCTTCTGGAGGCAAATGGAGCTGATCTACTCTGGCATTTCTTCCAGGGAGATCTCAAAAAACAACTTCAGTCATTGATAAAACTGAAGCTAACCTGTCATGGTCCAACTAGCAGGATTAACTGCAGCTGTCACAGATAAACTGCAGCTAGAGCTGGTGAAGGTTTATTCTGATGATGTAGTTGTCCATCAAAAGTGCTGACTCACTAACGCACAACTTTTCACAAAACTAAGTTAGTTTTAATGGTGCTGTTGTTGGGGGGTATCTCTTGGTCTCAGGATAGGGTTTCTAATTTAAGGACAGACTGCAAGGAGGAGGGCAGGCAGAATAATGTGGTGTGTCCTGCTCCTGGGTGGCAGCTCTGTTTCTAAGCCCATGCCCTTCCTGCTTTAGGCTGGAGGCTTGGATCTGTTCCTATCTTGCATCCTTGCTAAGACAACTTGTGTCTATCCTGGGGCAGATTTTAAACTCTTCTTTCATGAAATATATTCATCTTTGTGTAAACAATTCAATATTAATTTAACTAGGAGGATTACTTCCATATCATCTCATGTTTAAGTTGCTGATATAGGAGAAGGATTCGACTGCAGTTTTACTGACCAAACCCTCCCTTCCCACCAAAAAATAGAAAAGAAAACCTTGACTCAAAGAATTCCACAGCTCAGGTAAGTTTTGTAGTAACTACAATATTCTCTTATAGTGGAGAAAAGAGTTCTGAAAAATATCTCTTGCATCCCAGGGTTCAATGGGAAAAACTAAATGCTAAAAAGTTCTCTGAAGAGGGAAGCTGTTTCCAGATGAGCTATAGCCAAGACTTTATGAAGACTTTTAGAGCTTCCTGATACTTTTATTTGGTATTATAGTTAACATAATTAAAACTTTTTTTTCCTGATATGTAATGGCATGTTTAATTCTAGACTCCTCTAGCTGTATCATGACTTTTTCAATGGATTTCATGTTTTATTTTTAGCTATATAGATCTATATTCTATATAGAGTATATACACTTTTCTATTTTATTTAAAATTAAAACAATTAACTCTTCTATTTTTGGCACAGAATTAGAAAAGAGAAGAGAAAATTTGTCAAGGGAACTTTGAATTTTTCATTTAAATGTAGTATGTGGCAAGACTAAGAAATAGCTTCAAGGCCACAGTTATGTTGGAATAGTAAGACAATAAAACTGATGTCAAACATTTCACTTTTACTAGCTCAAGGAAGGCAGTTTTTATTACCTTTAAGAATGATTCTTGATTTTAAGTGTAATAAATAATTAAAAATGTTACAGCTATAAAAACTCACAGGAAAATCCTTAACACCATTGTGAATAATGCCCTTTAATTTATCCATGATTTTTCTCTCTGTGAATGATAGCAATTACACATAAATTTAATACTCCTCATTTAATGTTGATTTCTACTAAATAAATAAATAAAGATTAGCTTGACCATTTGGCAGTTGAGATCTTAAACGTTAAAGACAGCACAAGGTAATTTACTGTGCCTTTATTGGCATTGTATCTATATGTGTTACTTCTCCCAACCCTCAACATTTGATGTGTAGCATAACTGTCATAAAAAGGTGTAGTTCTGATTATTTTACAATTTTGCCGGGAATGTGTATTGAAATACAGGCTTTCAAGGCTATTTGGAGTTCAGTAGTTGAGGTGTTCTGAAAACAATAATTTCTTTATTACGTTACTTGTCTAGCAAAAGAAAATCTGATACGTTAGTTGTGTGTGAAGTTTTATGTTTAGATGATTGGAAATTTTCTGATTAGAACATAGTCAGAAAACACTGGCTCTGTAGGATGTTGTCAGAAACATATTTGTTTCAACAATCTTTGACAGTCCAGCATCCCATTATTTCTACTGATGAACTTGTGAGTAAAGGGTTTCTGTGCCTTTAGGTATTAGATAACTTTAGCGAGTTTGGACTGTCCTGATTCAATGTTGTATAGCAATTTTAGGCTGCCTGAATTAAAATGAAAGCTTAGATGACTTTTGATACTCTGGCTTTAGTGAGAAGTAGCTGCATCTGCTGGTCAGGCATCTGAAAGCCTAACACTATTAACATTTCTCTAAGATAAAGTATTGTTTCATAGAAGTCATGGTTTCAGTACTTACTAGTTCTATCCAAGGATGCAAGGTGATCACGTTACTCTACAGAGGCACCTTATTATTAGGGCAGAGAGGGAATGGTTTAATTTTGAAGTATGAATTTGTTCAAAGTGGATAACTAAAAATCAGTTCAGTAAATTGAAATGCTTTGTTTCAAGCTGCTTTACTATTTTCTTTTTTATTTTTATTGCTAGAAAATCAACACTTTCTACAGAACACTGGCTTTGTAGAAAATTCCCAATTAATTTGGATACTATTATAGAAACCATCAACAAGCCATGCCCCTAGAAATCTTTTGCATTCTTTTTTTTCATATGGGAGTGTTACAACATTATTGTGATGCCAGTCTTGGATTTGTATGTAAAGGTAGCCTTGGGACAGTAAGGTCTGTGGCAGTGGTGAGAGATATATTTTCTTTTCCCCTCACTTTGTAACACAGAATTCCTTCATAGGAATTTGTTATTGTTGGACAGTGTGCTAACCTCATCACATCGTATGTTTCCAGTTGTAATGATGAATATAGACACTTCACTTTTCTTATATGATGCACATACATATCAGTTAAGTCTGTATCATGATGTGTAGTAATGAGCAGAATTCCCTGAGTGAGCCAACTGGTAGCTCCATAACTGCATTAGCACAACGTTGTATTTGGGCTATTTCTGTTGTGAATTAAAGTATATTAATCCAGGTGGTCTACTGTGGTACTTGTACTGCATTGCTAAATCTATTAAGATTAAACATGGATATATTTATCTAGTCCTACATGGAATCACTTGATGTAGATATTTTTGGAAATATCAAAAAAAAAAATTTTTAAATCATGTGTTAGCTGGGTAGCCAGGACATCTTTGTTATGATTATATCTGCAGAACTTGACATTCTGGAGGAGGATGTGGGTAGCTAAAAAAGGCGCAGACCCTCCTCAACAAAAGTGAACTAGAGAGTTAATCAAGGAAAAATGCCGCTGGCTCCAAGGACTCTAGCTCATCTTCCTGATGAGCCTCTGGGACCGACCTATATCTAAAAGATGAATGATGGACCAGGGAGAAAACAAGGATAGCAGAGTTCAAAAGAGACCTTCTCAAGGACAAGGTGTTTTGTTGAGTGTAAAGACAACCACTGAGTATCTAGGAAACACAAGCTAGCCTAATTTTACCATGAGGGGATAGTATGATTTTAAGGGTGACAGACAGCTATATGGGATCTTTGTTTTAAAATCCCAGTAGACCACCTTGACCTAGCTTCAAAATAAACAATACTTTGGCATTAAGTATGATGTCTGATCACAGCCCATAAGCATTCAGGTGAAGAAGCACATATGTCCAGTCTTATGAAGCCTGCGGATGAAAGAAATCCTGGTGGAGATAGAACATGGTAACAGAATCACAGAATCACAGAATCACTGAGGTTGGAAGGGACCTCTGGAGATCATCTAGTCCAACCCCCCTGCTCAAGATGGGTCACCTAGAGCACATTGCACAGGATTGCATCCAGGCGGCTTTTGAATATCTCCAGAGAAGGAGACTCCACCACCTCTCGGGGCAACCTGTTCCAGTGCTCTGTCACCCTCACAGTGAAAAAGTTTTTCCTCATGTTAAGATGGAAGTGTCTGTGTTTCAGTTTGTGCCCATTGCCTCGCGTCCTGTCACTCGGCACCACTGAAAAGAGTCTGGCCCCATCCTCTCGACACCCTCCCTTCAGATACTTGTACACATTGATAAGATCTCCTCTCAGCCTTCTCTTCTCCAAACTAAACAGGCCAAGCTCTCTCAGCCTTTCCTCATAAGAGAGATGCTCCAGTCCCCTAATCATCTTTGTGGCCCTTCGCTGGACTTGCTCCAGTAGTGCCACATCCCTCTTGTACTGGGGAGCCCAGAACTGGACGCAGTACTCCAGATGTGGCCTCAGCAGGGCTGAGTAGAGGGGGAGAATCACTTCCCTTGACCTGCTGGCCACACTCTTCCTGATGCAGCCCAGGATACCATTGGCCTTCTTGGCCACAAGGGCACACTGCTGCCTCATGCTTAACTTGGTGTCCACCAGCACTCCCAGGTCCTTCTCAGCAGAGCTGCTTTCCAGCAGGTCAACCCCCAGCCTGTACTGGTGCATGGGGTTATTCCTCCCCAGGTGCAGGACCCTGCACTTGCCTTTGTTGAATTTCATGAGGTTCCTCTCTGCCCACCTCTCCAGCCTGTCCAAGTCTCTTTGAATGGCAGCACAGCCCTCTGGTGTATCGGCCACTCCTCCCAGTTTTGTATCATCAGCAAACTTGCTGAGTGTGCACTCTGTCCCTTCATCCAGGTCATTGATGAAGAAGTTGAACAAGACTGGACCCAGTACTGACCCCTGGGGGACACCGCTAGCTACAGGCCTCCAACTAGACTCTGTGCCACTGATCACAACTCTCTGAGCTCTGCCATTCAGCCAGGTCTCAATCCACCTCACTGTCCACTCATCTAACCCACACTTCCTGAGCTTGTCTATGAGGATGCTATGGGAGACAGTGTCGAAAGCCTTGCTGAAGTCTAGGTAGACAACATCCACTGCTCTCCCCTCATCTACCCAGCCAGTCATTCCATCCTAGAAGGCTATCAGATTGGTTAGGCATGATTTCCCCTTGGTGAAGCCATGCTGACTACTCCTGATCACCTTCTTTTCCTCCACATGCGTGGAGATGGCTTCCAGGATGATCTGCTCCATCACCTTTCCAGGGATGGAGGTGAGGCTGACTGGCCTGTAGTTCCCTGGGTCCTCCTTCTTGCCCTTTTTGAAGATGGGGTGACACTGGCTTTCTTCCAGTCCTCGGGCACCTCTCCTGTTCTCCATGACCTTTCAAAGATGATGGAGAGTGGCTTAGCAATGACGTCCGCCAGCTCCCTCAGCACTCGTGGGTGCATCCCATCAGGGCCCATGGATTTGTGGGTGTCAAGTTTGCTTAAATGATCTCTAACCCACTCCTCCTCCACCAAGGGAAAGTCTTCCTCTCTCCAGACTTTCTCTCTTGCCTCCAGGGTCTGGGGTTCCTGAGGGCTGGCCTGACCAGTAAAGACTGAAGCAAAGAAGGCATTCAGTAACTCTGCCTTCTCTGCATCCTTCGTCACCAGGGCACCCACTCCATTCAGCAAAGGGCCCACATTTTCCCTAGTCTTCCTCTTGCTGCTGATGTATTTGAAGAAGCCCTTCTTGTTGTCCTTGACATCTCTAGCCAGATTTAATTCCAAACGGGCCTTAGCCTTCCTCGTCGCATCCCTGCATACTCTGACAACATTCCTATATTCCTCCCAAGTGGCCTGTCTCCCTTTCCACTTTCTGTATACTTCCTTCTTCTGCTTGAGTTTTGCCAGGAGCTCCTTGCTCATCCATGCAGGTCTCCTACCTCCTTTGCTTGACTTCCTACTCATAGGGATGCACCGCTCTTGAGCCTGGAGGAAGTGATGTTTGAATATTAACCAGCTCTCTTGAACACTCCTTCCTTCCAGGGCCCTCACCCATGGGTAACCAAGAAATTACTCAAAGTATGGGATAATTATGAGGTCTCATTAAAAGAATGTCAAGGGAATAAGACATGGAAGAGTAACTATAGAAATGCAAGAAAGAATTCTGCTTAATTTATTGGCTAAAATAGCATTATCTGCCAGGTTAAAAAGAATTCAAATTACAGATTATCTTTCTCAGCTAAACTTGTATTTAACTCAAAGCCTTGGAAACACAATCTTGACAAATGCTTAATCACATGAAATGCATGAAGATTGGGCATGGCAAGAACTGAGTGAGAAAGAATTGAATATTTAATGAATTGGCTTTATACCAATTTCTAGCAGAGCTATTTGCAGTGATCATAATATATGAATGTTTGCTAAGATATTAAAACTACTGGAGTACTTGGTTTCCTACAGGAAAAATAATGCATCAAATCTGAGTTGTATCTAATAAATTTTTGCTTCTTTTTTTCTCCCCTGCAGCTCTTGGGATCAGCCTCCCATTAAAATTGGAATTTAGTTGCAATACAGATTGAAATTTAATTCAGACTCATGTAATTTTCATGGAACAAAGGTTGATTGCTAAAATTGCATGGTAAGTAGGAGGAAGTAAAACATCTGTTATTTGTTTTAATTAATATGCATTTATCAGATAACACTTCCTGTATGCTATCTTTTTCTGAATCCAAAATTATTTGTAGTTCTGGGAAAAACACTTTCAAAAGAGGGTAACTAGGTGGTATTTTGATACACCAAATAAAATAGTTTAAGAAAGATGGCTGTATTTTGGTAAACACAACCCTGCAGTTCAGCTGTGAATAGAGAGCAATGTAATTTATTAGAATAACATTTATACTTGCACTCCATTTAGCATTCTGTTCACTAGACAACAGAGCTGAAAGTTAGGTTGATGCAATGCAATTCAGCATGAAAGCTTCTTTTCAATCTGTTTGCAAGAAAGCTTTTAAAGACTGATGCTCCAGCTGCATGGAAACTTTAATGAAGTGTGGTTAATTAGTATCTTTCTAATATTCTTTATCAAAATATAGTGTATAGAATCTGTGAGCAAAAATGAAGAACGTTCCTAAACATGTTTGAATTTTAAAATCTGAGCTAGTGTTGTACAGTAAAATCCTACTTGATAATAAGGTTTTCCTTTGTTTCCTGCCTGTTCTTATTCATTTTTAACTGAGGTATCCACCTTCAAGATGAAACCCAGCCTCATTTTTTCTCAAGAAAGGTGTTCTTAAAATAAGAACAATGTTAATTAATGGGAGCATTAAGGTGGAAGGAAATGGATTGTGATTGTACTTTCTTTTATGTAAGGTACAAATAAATGAATGATTTATATATTCATATTCTTTTGTTGGAGGTACTTGAAACAAACAGAAAAGAACCAAGCCAAACTGAGGAAGTGGTGAGATGATTCTGGGAAAGGTCTAAAGATAGACTCAGGAAAGGAGAGACCAAAACCAACACCGACCGTGCCTTCTAACATTGCTTCCCTTCTGAGTCAAAAATAAAAATAGCATGTAACAATTCAGTCAAAACAGAATAAACCCAGAAGAACCAGAGATTAAAATATCAAAGAAATAGCAATACAGGCAGCTGCTACAGCACACTCTGTCTTCAAATCCCTAATGACTTTGTTAAAGTGTTTATAGTAGCAGCATGCTACCTACATGCATACATGGCCATAAAAGATTTGTGCTTGGGTCAGGCACGATGTCTCCAGAAAATCTTCCTCTCTATTAATGTTAAAAGAAGAAGAGACAGCTGTGACTATTCAGTCTAAATTACCATGGAAAAAGAAATAACACTATATAGGGACAGACAGTTGAGTGAATAACTTGTTTAGTATGTATATGATTTGGTTAGTCCTTTATTGTCCTTGTGGTCTCTTTACAAACACATTGTGATATCCTCCCATTTCTTTTTTATCAGATTTCACTATGTAAATATCATTAAAAAAATTATTCTGTGTACTTACACAGATTGTTCTAATCTGTATTGTTTTTGTAATCTCCTCCTGACTTAAGGAGATAGTATTTTTTTCATGATTGCTGTCTTCACGTCTGGAATTGCAATTGGTAGACAATACTGTTCTCTATAGAAAAAATTCTCAATTTGTGGTTCCATAAAAAGAAATTCTAGTGGAAATATAGTTCCTTTTTTAGATAATTTAAGCTTACTGACTATAGGCTTGTTTTTCTTAGTCTTAGTTACTTGGGGAAGATATCCACCAACCACACAGAGACTAATCACTGTATCACAGAATGAAAATTACCGTTATCTTCCCCATACTGGCTATGTTTGGTGGACCTGTATGGCTGGCCTTCTGATTTATTCAGTCTCCCCTTTCCTCCCTAGTGAGAACATAAATATTTTAAATCAATGGGCCTTGCAACTTTTGCCACCAAGAGTTCTTAAAGAGCTGCCTAAAAATACGTATGGCATATCATGCTCATTTTTCTATAATTCTGGATGGCTACAAATATTGTTGGCTAAATATACAGCTTATTCTTAAGAAACAGGATGGCTTGGGCAACAGTAGTTTGGTTAGACTGCTATAAGTCCCAAGCAACAGAATGAAAAGGCTAATAAAACATTCAGGTAAGAAACAGTTACAGTATAGTACCATAAAGAACATGGCCAATTTTTTTTTTTTTAATGGTAAATAAGATTTGTCGAATAGGCCTGACTTCTTAGATCATGTGTGTTAGTGAACAGAGGTAAATACACTATATGTATAGTTATATTAGGTATAGTGTGTACATATAGTGTTAAGAGATTGACTACTATTGCATTACATTCTGATTAAAAGGATCAACGTTCCTTAATCACCGGTAAAGCAGTGACCTCAGTGGATTAAGGATGACTCGCTGACTGGTCTCAAACATAGTTATTGATGAAGCTTTTTTACTGAGCAGGAGGTCTTATAGTTGCATTCATGGAGAATGGTACTAGACTAATATTAAAATTTTCATCAGTTATTTGGAGAGAATATAACTACAGTAGCCAAAAAGGGTGGGAAAAACACAAGAATGGGCAGAACTGTATAGGTGAACACAACGCTATAGATGGAACACAAGCATGTTAGGTAGAGAGGTATGGATGGAGTCAAGGCATTTGTACAGATATGAATGTCCTAAAGAGACTGGTCCAACCCTCCCCCTAAAGTATCTGAATTCTAAAAAGTATTTTCAAGTGGGAGCAAGAAATGCAGGTCAGACTGCACAAGACTGAGGACTGTACCCTAGAAATTAGGAATTAAAGATTTTAAGGGATTAATAATTGATCTTAAGCTCCTAGTATAAAGTTAAGTTAGAATTTGATATAAGGGCAACATTCTGAATTTGGGAATATACAAGTGCACAATTTAAATGACTTGTGGCAGAATAAATGTGAGCAGAGCTGATATCACACAATGCTGGGTGCAAAATTATAGGACCTAAGGGAAAGATTTTGACGAATTTCAAGGGCTCTGAAGTGGTTCCTTAACAATGCAAAGAGATAACTGCATATCTTAGATAGACCTAGGTTGCATTTTTATTTATTTGAACCTGAAGGTTTTTTGGCCCAAATTGGAAAATCACGTTAAGGATCAAAATGTTTTCTATTACATTTTTCATAGAGCGTGAGGGAAGGGAGGTGTTCAGTGGATAGCAATGATGAGTATAATTAGTTACAACAGTTACTCTGTGGTTTACTGATGCTTATAAAATAATAAACAATGTCAATGCCATGTAACATACTTTAAATAATTGATTGCTTAATAGCATTTTGAAGGGAATTTAATTCCCACAGAGGTCATCGTGAGAGCAAAGAGGCTATTTGATTGCATTTTAGTGTTGACTTCTATATTGTTTGATTTTATGAGTAATAGTGAGGGGCATACCTCCAAAGACTTATGTGTTCATTTCAGTTTGGGTAAGCGTGATACTTGGTTAAACTAGAAAGCCATTTTGAAAATCCTGTTTTTTCTATTATTCCATCTATTATACTTTCAAAGAATATCTAAGTTTGCTAAACTTAAGACTAGAGACTAAAAAAAAAAATCTTTATTTCAGACTTTTCAGGCATATTTTGATGACTTTGTCCATTTCACTGCTTTATTTCAGGCAGAAAGTAGGTGTACAAAAAGAAAAAAGAGACAAGAAAGAGAAAAAAACAATATTTCCAGCAGTAGTAGACATACTTATTTTTGTCTTATTTCTTAAGTAGTTCTGAGGTTTGTTTGTTTAAAATCACGTCACTCACTTTAAAAGATAATTTAAGGAGAAGTTAATATTTAAGTTAATTCAATGTAAATCAGTTATCAGACTGTACAGTAAACATTCCTTGAACATATCTTTTAACAAATCCTCTAATACATTAATTTTCTCTGAGTATCAGAGAAGCTATATTACTCCTGAAAATACTCTTTTTAGCAGATTTTTCATATTCTCATCATTCAGTATTATTCTTCACAAAGAGAGAGAGATTGTGAACCTGCCTTTACTAAACTGTGTGATAGACATCTGGGAAAAAAGCATCAAACTGAAGCTCCACAAAAAGATACTCTTTCTGAAAGTATGTATAATTCTACAATATATTTTAGTCTAAGCAGAGAAGAAAGGAAAAAAACCCTACAATTTTTGATTTTTTTGTATCAAGTAATGTTATTAAACAAGTTTGGAAAAGAGCGATGAGAATACTGACCTGCTATTATTTTCCAGCATTTTCCAGATATTATGTTTTCTGCAATGTTTGTGTGAACATTTTCCCTGCACCATTTGAGGCAGATCCTGTGTTTCTGAGAGTACAAGGTTTTCCTCTCTCAGGGAACATTCAGAAAGAAGCTTAGGGAAAGGTAAATGTTCATAGACGTATGCTTTGAATAGAGTCATGGCATAATCTGCTTAATTTGCATCTTTACTATTAGTTCATTAAATTGACTCTCTTGGTGGCAACACATTATGCTGTGATTCTTAAGAGATCTGCATTTGAAATCAGTTATGAGCTTCTTTTTCCAAAATACAGCAGAAGCCAAACAGAACTTTGAAATGGCCCCAGGGTACCAGTGAAAGGAGAGTGGAGGAGGAAAAAAGTTTCATGTGTCATCTCTAGTAGTGGTCCCTGAGGAAACAGCTTCTTAATTCTGTAGTGAAGGGAAATAGCCGTTACCAACAGGACTGGATGTTTGGATAGGGAGACTTAGGGGAAATCTACAGGCTTTGAATAGCCATAAAGAATTGCTGTTCTCACTATAAATGGATGTGAAAATCCAGAAATGATTCATTGCTACACGATGCCAGGACCAAGCAAGTAAGCTTTGTCAGTGAAATTGGTGAGTATAGGAGAGAAAAACATAGAATCTGGGCTGCAAACTGAAATAGAAATTTTCTACATTTCATTTAAAATTTCAAAGTTATACTTCTTTTTTTTTTTTTTTTGTCTCCCTATGAAAGTTCTATGACTTTGTACTGAACTTTGCATACAGTGAGAATAAAAATTTTGTGACTTCTTGGCATGTGAAGTTTGGATATTTGATTTTGTCAGAGTTTTTTCTTACCTTCTGAAAGATGTGCTTTGCAAAGTGCAAATGTCAATAAATCAAAATAAATCCATAAGTCTATTTAAACTTAAAGCTGTAGATATTGAGAGAAACAGCTGTAAAGTCATTAAACAGTTGATAGAACCCAAATTTTGCATGATTTGTTTTGAAAATCATTATTTATCCAGAAAGTATCTCAAATATTTGGGCAACACAGGCAAGACTTTTATCATGGATCATGAGTTTTCATCTTCTTTACTCTTTGTATGAAAATGAAATTCAGCATAAATGAACATGTAATATCAAAGAGTAATACACATTTTGGAGGAAATCTATTATACCTATAGTAGACATTAGTGAGGCTTCTGAATGTCCTAATTCAGAACTAGCAACATTTGGTTGTTTTGTTGATAAGAAATAGTAACTATTTTGCTGAGTGGTTCTTAAAAGCCATACCACATATATGTGGTTGAAAAATAAACAATCAAGCTAAAGTCATTTTACTGCCTAAAAATGGCCCTTTCATTGTCATTGTTTCAATGAGCAGTTTCCAGGAAGAGACAGAGAGAATGTATCTTTCTATAAACTAGATGCTTGATTCATTCCTGAAATATAAATTTGCATTTACTTCTCATCTAATAATTATTTAATTATTCTCTCCTTTAATATGAATAAAATAAAGCATCTATGATTCAGGATTCGTTCAGCTGAAGTTTACTTTCTTTTTTTCAAAATACATGTATGAAGCCAGGTTTCCAAATGTATTTTTAGACACTGCCATATGGGCTTTGATACTTAGAAATACTAAGAATGCAGCAACCTCCTGTAAGAATTTATGGGAGCTGTTGGGAGTTCAGTATTTTGCAAAATCTGGATTACAAATTACATGTCTAAGTTTAGTTCTGGAACTTGTTTTTAGACAGTGAATAAAAAAATAAAAACAGTGGTGACTGATGGGTTGCATTGTACAGATATGTATTGCATCCTCCTTTTCCTTGAACCACGTTTTCTCTAGTTTTTGATTCTCCTTCCCCATACTCTTGTAAAAAGAAGCTTTATTTTTTATTACCTTTTTAGCTTGAAAGTATTTAAAAGGAAAAAGAAAAAATATAGTGAGCTTCCAAACTGAGAATGTTCAAAAAGGAGTTCCAGGCACTAGGACTTTGCAGAGTCGTATACCATTTTATCATCATACCATATACCATTGGCTTCATCTTCCAAGATAATATTTCCAGAAGGTGTTGAAGATGTTTTACCTTCATAGTGAAATCAATAGGAGATAGCATACGGAAGACAGTATCTCAAATATATTTTAAGCATGAAAAGATGCATCTAGCTATTTTAAGAGAAGTTTGCTGCTTTTCTTCAAGTTTCAAGATCTTGTTTTGTTCATTGCTCTGAAAAGTCACAGGTGTGCCTAATTCTATGCACAGTTCATGCTGGAGCACTCCTGGGGGCTCTGGACCACTGCCCATAAAGATCTATGAATTAATTATTCAACATGATTTTGTGAAAACAAGCTAACATTGGAGTATTATGTCTCCAGGAAAAAATACTGAGGAAAGTCTGCAAGGAATGACATTGGATAGTTCACTGGGAAGTTAGAAGAGAGAAGGAAGTAGTCTTAGCTTCACACACTGACCTTTGAAACGCAGAAGCCAGAAACACCACATTTCAAGGCTGCTGATCTTAAACTGCGTGGAAGGCAATCTCAGTGTTGGCTAGGTATTGCCATCTACGTGTAGGATTAACAATACTGATTTCTGCTATCTTAAGACCACAGTTACCTCAATGGTTACCTTACAATGACTAGTGGTGTGAAAGCAGCAGTTCTAGAGAAGCCAATCACTGCCTCAACTGGCATCTCTCTGGAGCCCCTGTGAAAGCAGTGATTGCTCCTTTCTCCTTCAGCTGGTTCCAAACCCAAGTCTTAGAGCTGTTATATTATTCCTGGGCTAATGGGAAAACCTTAGCAAGCACCAAAGAGAAAGGAATATTGCTTTATTAGAGTAGGATTTCTTTTTGCACATATCATAGATCAAAACCTTTCTCATAACTAGACCATCTTCAGTCATGAAGGCTAGAAACAACCTTTCACATCTGAATTCAAATTTTTCTCAGGTCCCTAGGTACTTAGTGTAAAACCATAACTTTATAACCTGTGATTCTTAAATTATATATGGCTTCTAATCATGGGCTTCTAAATGGGACTCCTGTGCCAGGACTGTGGCATGTAATTGTCAGCTGGTCTATGTTTGTGCAAGGATCCCTTAGTATATGAGGGGGCTCTAAGGTTTCAGCATGGTTTTGAAGCAAATTTCCTGACCAACTCCATTTACTGTGCTTTGGTTTGCACTGTAAGTGCATGAACTAGATTTGTTTTGGAGACAAACTGGAAGATGTGATCCAATAAGCACAGTTAATGATCTGGCCATCTGCTCCATAGGACCTGACTAGAGCTACTCTAAAGTTAAAAAAAAAAAAAAAAAAACTGAAAAATAATAAACTCCCCTATATCGCTCTACAGATCTTCTGCAATTGTCCTGAATTGCTTGTTAATGTAGAGACAGCCTGAAAGAAGCAGGTGGAGTAAGGACTTCTGAGGTTACTGTCACCAAGCTTTCCCTGAACACTGATGGGGAATCATTCTCTTTTCTGTATTTCTCTTTCCGTTAGCTCTCTGAGATATGGATGTGTGTGTGTGTGTGTGTGTGTATATGCATTGCTGCTTGCAACCACAGATCAAGAAAGATAGCTACCTGCATCTTAGTAATGTATTTCTCATGGAAAAAATAAGCAACCCAGAATTGAATAAAATACCCCTGGGAAATGTATACAGGTGGGATACAGTTTTAAGCTTCTCTGCTCAGTTATAAATATTGATTTTTGCATCTCATGTGTTCTCCATTTCCCTGACATATACTGATATGACATGTACTAAAAGGGGAAATGTTCATTTTCTTTTATTTTTGAAATCATTTTGGTAAAAAATCAAAGCCAGAAATACTAAATGAATTGTGTGTGTGTGTGTGTGTGTGTGTGTGCGCACGCGCGCACGCATATGCACACATTTTTGTGCTTTCATAGATGTGTGTGGTTTATCTAGTATTATAAAATCCCTGCTGTGAAAACTTGATCTCACATAAACAACAAAAATTGTTGAAAACTATTGCATTTCAGGAAATAAAGACACAATAAACCTAAAGGGTTAGGTTATAATTCGTGTTTTAATACCCATTACTTAAACAGATATTTTCCAGTCAGTTCAATGCAAAGCAGACATTTTATGATTTAAAATAGAGGATAGCATCCTCAGAGCTAGTTAATAGATACAAGGTGAAAAAAAATCATTTGTGTGTTCCAATCCTCAGTCCATGGGGAGTGTTACTTATTTTAGACAAAATCTTTGTAATTTTTCCAACTTACAAAGAACTTAACACATTTCCAGTCAAAAAAACCCCCCTAGGAATAAAATATCTGTGAGTGACCAATCTGAGCAAAATCTCAGGTATTTATATTGTGCATCCAGAATATCCTCTGAGATAAATAAATACCTATTATTAAAAAAAAAATGCTTTAAGAAATGATGAAAAAATATATAAGTTAAAGAGCTTCAGTTGTTGACATGCCCAGGATGAAGGCTGAGATATGGTATCATGGCTTTTAATAAACATATCAGGAGGTTAAACAGTAATGGATACAAAGCAGGAAGAGAGCGGATACAAAGCTGTGTTTAAGCCGAGAGATTTTATACCCCTCCACCTCCCCCCAAAAAGACTATAAACTGGATAAATTTTCTAAGTATTGAAGGAACATGGTTCTGGAACTTTTCTGTAGAAATAATACTGTCTAACAATATAGCTAGCTTTGGGATGGTTTATAACAAATTCATAAAGAGAGTTCTGAGATACTACGTTTGCAGACAGCAGGGGATGGCATTCTCTCACCTACAAAGCTGAACCTATACCCGTTTATTCTCATTTAATTAATTCCTTGGATTAGTGATACCCTACAGATTCTATAGTGGCATTCTATACTGTGCTATGGTTTACCACAAGCAGGTCCAGCATATCAGTGTGCATTCAAGGGCATGAATGAACAGTTAAAACTGATAATATGTTATGAGGTAGAATGTTAACATATATGAGAAAGACTTTGGTGGAACCTCAAATAATTCTAGTCTATAATTCCTGCTGACTTTTCAGATTTAATCTTTTCTTGTTTGTGTTGACTGCAAGTGTATCCCGGGTAGGCAACCTGCACTCCATTTCAAAGATGGGTAATAATCTGTGCGGTGATAGATTCCTTGTTACTGATTCATCTTCGGTTGGACATTCCTCCATTGTCTTTGTTTCCTTTTTGCCGGTATTGTTTTCCTTACCTATAAGCCTTGTAAAATTTGTTCAGCTGAACTTAATGCCTGTTTCTGTCAACATGAACTGTTTTTGGATTTAGAGATATTTTCTACTCATTCAGCTTTATCACATTCAAAATGGTAGGGGAAAAAAAAAACACCAACCCTGGATTTCTGCTCATTGGTCCAATTAAAGCAACACAGGGAGGAGAAAAAAAAAAAGAAAAAAAAAAGAAACCCCTAAACTCAAAAAGTAGCAAGGATAAATTCTGTTTTGGGAGAAAAATGGCTGTTTCTCTATTCTTTCTGCATGCACTAGTGCCTTCAAAGTATGTTTTACAAGAGGACATTATGCTGCCATATATATCCCTGGTACTTAAATAAATAACATTGATTAACATAGAATTTTCCACTGAATGGGTGCCAAAGACTACTTGGCACTAAACATATTTGAACTGAATTGCAATAATTTCTTCTTTTCAAAATCCAAATCCTCTTAGCTCTAGGATGGATTCCATTTATACTGGCATCCAAATAAAAGTTAACAATTATGATTAAACTTTGGAAATGAATGAAACTGCAAATATATGGACTGCCTTAAAGCAAAACTGTAATGACACAGAATAAAAGCTACATTTCTGAGCAGTTGTTCATGGGAACCACCTGGAGTTGCACCAGATTTCAAGAACAGCCTTGGTAAATAGAACATAGCAAATCCTTTTTTTTTTTTTGTTTGCCATTTTTCAGTGCTTTAGAAAAAAAAATTTCTGCACAACAAGAAGAAAGTAACTCAGTAGGGAAATGTGAGCCATTGCAGTCACAGGTAAAGGAACTGAACCAAAACAAAGCAATTGAGGTAAGCAAGCAAAGTACTCCAGAGAAGACAGACATAGCAGGAAACCTGCCACAGAAATCACTTAATGCCTTCTTAGCAGGATTGCCAAATAATTACCGGCAAAATGTTGGGTAACAGCAAAAATGCTTGTTGTTTGTTTTGTTCATTTTAAATGGTAGTCTTTTCCAAAATACAAGGAAATACCAAAATCTTCAAGGGGAAGATAATGCAGTCCTAACACATCTTAAAAAGAATGAACTGAAACAGTTTTGGAGAAAATTTTCCCCAAACTGTGCAAGTCCAAGGAGAAGAATCATATATTTCAAATAGACCATGAAAAGGTATCCAAAAATTACCTGAATATTTTTTGAATTAATAGAGCCTTGCACAATGTTATACTAATAGCAATATATTCAGTGAATTAGAGGATACCTCACCTTTAACCTGACTAATCAAATTCCAGCTATTGATAAGGAAGTAGTAAGTAGTTCCTGCTGCTATGGTGGAAAAGACAAACTAGTTCAGCTAAGTGACCCAGCACAGAAATATCTAACGTTGATTTCTTTCTGACAGCAATGAAATGCAGCCTACACAAGTTTGGAAGGAGGCTTGGTGCTGTGAGGTGCTATACAAGGAGATGTTAAATTCTAAAACTATATTGGAAAAAATAGAAGATTTCCTCGCTTCCTAAGTTACTCAGGAAATTAATTGGCTGATTTCCAACTATTTTTTTCATGCATTTAAAACTGTGCTGTGATGGTGTGTTGTTTTGGTTCATTGGCTTAGCCTGCAAGCATTGATTCAGGATCAGGTGGTGGTGTTGATTTAGCTCCTTTCTCAGAATCACCTGTTTTGCAAATGTACAAGCATACAAGAATCATTTACTGACTATTAGGTGTCAAAGCAGGATGCCAGTTATTTAACCAGAGCTTAATATCTAATTTTTGGACACAGTAAACCTGAAACCAATAAATGTAGAATAATGTACATCAGTCTTTGGAGGACACCTTTTCCTTCGATATAGTGGAAAGGGACACTTTCTTGATCTTTCTTGACTAATTCTTGATTGTTTAAGGCATAAGTTGCAGCCATGGCAGTCATAATTAGTTAATTCTTCTTATGAAGTGGAAACTAGCATTATGGACATATTATTGTTATTACACAAAGGGGTAAATGTTTAGGTTTTTCTGTGTAATTTTTCTCCAGAATAAAATATCCTCTGCAGAGGGACTGAGAGAAATTTTCTAGGCAGTGAAGTTCTTGACATGTATATTTAACATTCTTCATGCTCTTTGCTATTCCATCTGAAATATTTTCATCACATATATTTGCTACTTAGACATTATCAATTTTCATGTGTTTTTGAATTTGAATTCTCCCCTTGAACCCATTTGAGTTCTCATCCCTTGACTTTTTTCCTCACCTCATGCAATCTGTGAAAAAATACAAATTGTGAAATTCATTCTTCTAAGCTCAAAGACTGATGACTTTCTGCATATTTCTTTTCTAATCTATTTTACACTTATGTAAAGTTCTTCTGCTCTTTTTATTGAAAAGAGCAGGGAGATTCCTGATGCAGGGTTGCTACTTTAAACAATAGGAGTTTGATCTGGATAGGGAATTTCAGACAGAACAATCTCCATCAGAAAATGCAGATTTGTCAGAACTGAAACTTGTCATACAAACCTAACAGTTTTGACAAGAACAGTTTCCCAGATCAAAATGACAAAATGACAGAGACAGGCAAATTGCATAACCTCCCAGGATAAGTTTAATAGACACAATCACAGAATCACGCAGAATCACAGAATGGTTGAGGTTGGAAGGGACCTCTGGAGATCATCTAGTCCAACCCCCCTGCTCAAGATGGGTCACCTAGAGCACGTTGCACAGGATCATGTCCAGGCGGGTTTTGAATAACTCCAGAGAAGGAGACTCCACCACCTCTCGGGGCAACCTGTTCCAGTGCTCTGTCATCCTCACAGTGAAGAAGTTTTTCCTCATGTTCAGATGGAACTGTCTGTGTTTCAGTCTGTGCCTGTTGCCTCTCGTCCTGTTGCTGGGCACCACTGCAAAGAGTCTGGTCCCATCCTCTTGACACCCTCCCTTCAGATACTTGTACACGTTAATAAGATCTCCTCTCAGCCTTCTCTTCTCCAAACTAAACAGGCCAAGCTCTCTCAGCCTTTCCTCATAAGAGAGATGCTCCAGTCCCCTAATCTTCTTTGTAGCCCTTCGCTGGACTTGCTCCAGTAGTGCCACATCCCTCTTGTACTGGGGAGCCCAGAACTGGACACAGTACTCCAGATGTGGCCTCAGCAGGGCTGAGTAGAGGGGCAGGATCACCTCCCTCGACCTGCTGGCAACACTCTTCCTGATGCACCCCAGGATACCATTGGCCTTCTTGGCCACAAGGGCACATTGCTGCCTCATGCTTAACTTGGTGTCCACCAGCACTCCCAGGTCCTTCTCCGCAGAGCTGCTTTCCAGCAGGTCAGCCCCCAACCTGTACCGGTGCATGGCGTTATTCCTCCCTAGGTGCAGGACCCTGCACTTGCCTTTGTTGAACTTCATGAGGTTCCTCTCCACCCACCTCTCCAGCCTGTCCAGGTCTCTCTGAATGGCAGCACAGCCCTCTGGTGTATCGGCCACTCCTCCCAGTTTTGTATCATCAGCAAACTTGCTGAGTGTGCACTCTGTGCCTTCATCCAGGTCATTGATGAAGAAGTTGAACAAGACTGGACCCAGGACTGACCCCTGGGGGACACCGCTAGCTACAGGCCTCCAACTAGACTCTGTGCCACTGATCACAACTCTCTGAGCTCTGCCATTCAGCCAGGTCTCAATCCACCTCACTGTCCACTCATCTAACCCACACTTCCTGAGCTTGTCTATGAGGATGCTATGGGAGACAGTGTCGAAAGCCTTGCTGAAGTCTAGGTAGACAACATCCACTGCTCTCCCCTCATCTACCCAGCCAGTCATTCCATCCTAGAAGGCTATCAGATTGGTTAGGCATGATTTCCCCTTGGTGAAGCCATGCTGACTACTCCTGATCACCTTCTTTTCCTCCACATGCGTGGAGATGGCTTCCAGGATGATCTGCTCCATCACCTTTCCAGGGATGGAGGTGAGGCTGACTGGCCTGTAGTTCCCTGGGTCCTCCTTCTTGTCTTTTTTGAAGACTGGAGTGACACTGGCTTTCTTCCAGTCTTCAGGCACCTCTCCTGTTCTCCATGAGCTTTCAAAGATGAATGCTCATAGGAGATAGAGGAGACTCAGATTCAAATTTGTGCCTTTTGTGCCTCTTTCAGACTGGGGGCTTAAATATAGTTTTCCTTCTGGACTATATTGCATTTCCTTTGATTTCCCCTGTTAAAATTCCAATTGACATTAAAACATATATATAAATGAAAACATGCATATGCCGTAAACTAAAGATATGTGACACAATCTCTGTGCTATCAAGTCATGCTTTCTTGTTGGATCAATGAATACTAAAGAGCTAGTAAGAATTTTATGCCTGCAATGAAGTAAAGATGATTTAAGATTATAATTTTAACTTCACTGATACAAGTAGAGATGAGTACCTGATGTACGATTTTTACGATGTTTGATGTTCATGTGTTTGACATCCAAATGAGCAGAAACAGCCACTGAGGTTAACAACATAAGCATTTAGGAACAAGTTAATTTTTACTGATGATCCTATGTGATGCTTAGTTTGGTCTATAGAATCATTTTGATTGACATTGGTATACTTTTGGATCAGTTCCATTCTCAGTTTTACCTCTCACAGCTTGAGATTTAAGAAAGGAATAAGTCAGAAATAGGTGTGAGGATGAGAAGGGCTTTGGAAATATCAGGTGACCTGTTAGATTTTAGAAAACGAACTCTCTAAAGTTTCTTGGGAAGGGTGAGGCAAAATCCAAGGAATTTGCCCTTGGTGCAGGGGCAGTCTAAACAAATGAGACAAATCCTGCGACTGCTAGATTAACTCCAGCTACTCTGCAGCATAGTCATATAGTGAGCGATTAATTAGCATAAGCTATTCATTCATTTTCATTCAATCATTTTACCTTTCCATAATCAGGTGCAGCATAAGAGACATTCTTTTATTTTTTTTGTGGATGGAACACACATACTGCACCTGCAGTATGGCAAAGACTGGCAATCCCAGTTTGTAGACAAGGCTGCTTGCGCTCCCCTGCTGTTCACACAGCCCAGATTCCTCACTTGTAAGGAAGGGCTTGATGCAAAGCTGGTGGAAGTCAACAGAATCAATTTGTGTTGGATCGTGCCCTGAGTGATAAGGCCACTTAATGTTCATCTGGCACTGGCATTGCCTCTATGAATTTTGATAATCCTCTTTCCATTTTGTGTCTTATGGAAGAGAGAGGAAGCAAATTGCATCAAGGAGCAGGTGAGGGAATGAAATTTGACAGACTAATATAATCTTGTTACTTTATGGAAAACACTAAAATAGCAAAACAGAGCCTAACCACAGCTGCTTTAATAAGTCATTTCTGATTGCATCCACAGGAAGCCAAACAGCAAGCAACCACACTGCCAGTCTCCAGTTTCAAATTTTCTTTATTACTGTACTTAGAAATTTACAGTAACAGCCAAAAATTGCCAAAACCTCTGGAAGCACTCCCATACCAGCTGTTTCTATGGGAAAGAAACTTCAGGCTTCAGACTAGTCATCAGGATTTGATTTTCTATTTGCGTTATTTGCCATTTTGCCAGAAACATATATTAGAAAGGTATCCAAAATAATACTTACTGAATGGTGTGTGTGGATTGGAAAGAAGGAAAATGGAGGGGTTTATTTACTGCACTCTAGTTCTACACAATGCATAGAAAGTCTTATAAACCTTACTGCACCTTTTGTGATGGGCTGCTATCCAAAAAAGTGGATGTCAGCTGAAGTTAGTAAAGGGAGCTTTTGGCAAACAGAAGTGTAGTGGCATGCCAGAAGCCTCTTTGCCTAGCCTTTGCGTGGGCCAGTGATGATGTCTGTTCCTACGAGCACAGGCTCGCTCCAAGAAACAAATTATCTGAAATGGAGCAGGCAGAAGCAAGGGCAATTGCATCTACTACCTCTACCAATCTTTCAGAATGGAGCAAACTTTCTGTCTGCAGATAGGGAACAATTTTTTTTCTTTTTTTTTAATGACTATTACACAGTTTGGGGAAGATCTGATGCCCTCAGACTACTTCAGGCTTCCTTTAAATTACAGGATCCAGCCCTTAAGAAAAAGAACAGACTATTCCTTCATATGTTTCACTACTTGGGGCAAAATTTGACTTCCATTGCAATACATTTGCATGCATTACTCCATACACTCCTACATGGTAAAGCAATATGTTCTTTCAGTGCTTTTGATTCTCAGACAAAAAAAAAGTTATAGCATAATGAGCTAAAAGTTATTGGGTAATACAAATCTTGCAACTTCCTTTTTATTAAGCACTTGATGAGGTAGAAGATTTATATGTTCCCTCATCTAATATCTCATTTTTTCTTTTCTTTTAAGATTTTGGGACATCCCAGGGTATTGTTGCTACTTTTCTTGTAAAGCTTCATATTATATTAGGTTCATTGTATGAACAGTGTACATAAATTACATCACCTACATTTCATTAAAAATAAACAATCAAAACCACCTTAAATAAGTATATTATTTCCTTGTCTGTTTACTGAAGCGTGAAGTTCACTGCTCTGCCAGCATAAGATCTAACATACTATATTAGACTCACAGGAATACTGTTCTGGATTTTACAAAACATGAGTCAGGCTCCCAAAACACAGGAGAATATCTGAAATATCAAAAACTTTTTAGGTGGGCTTCTTTCTATTTCTTCTCTATTTTTTTTCTTGGGGGTTCTCCACTGACTTTTCTTTTTCCTTCTTTTTTTTAATGAGAGCTGGGATTCTTTTATGATCAATAACTCTTCTGATTTCTTGAGACCTTGAGATTTATAGCCTTAACAAAATTATAAAATTTGGTAAGACTTCAAAAAAAAAATAGAGATTTGGCAACTGATCATCCAGTCCAACCTCCAATCCACTTGAAGTGGGACTATTGTCAACACCAGATCAGGTCAGCAATGCCTGTTTCTAGCCCAGCTTTGAAAGCCTTCAAGGACAGAGGTTCCCTGACCTCCCTGGGCAAAATGTTCCAGCGTTGTGTTACCTTGCTAACAGCACTACCCTCTTAATATATATTCATATTCTTCCCCAACCTAAAACTCCCAAGACATAATTTATGGCCACTTCATCTTGTTATGTTGTTTGGCACAAAAGTAGAGTTCTGTGCTATTCTCTTTGTGGCAGTTCTTCAAACAGCTGTAAACATTTGTTAGATTCCCCCTTGGCCTCCTTTTCTCCAGTTTTGACAAACCCAGCTCCCCCAAACTCTTTTCATAGCACATGTGCTCTGGGCCCCTGGCCGTTTTGGTAACCTTCTGCTGCACTTCCCCAGTTTCTCCACATCCTTCTTGAATTGGGGGGCTCAAAACTGTATGAAATGTTCTGGGTGTAACCTCATCAGTGCCAAACAGAGCGTGATAGTAACCTCTCACTATCTTTTAACCATGTTCCTCTTAACATATTATGTGGTTTGGCTATTTACAATGACAGTGCACTTTTCAACCTGCAGTCCACCAAATACTTCAAACTCTTCAGCAGTGTTACTACTCAGCTGTCAGTAACCAGCCTGAGCAGGGTTTTACATCCTAGGTACGGACCTTTGAACTTTCTCTTACACAATTTCAAAAGGTTTCTGCTGGCCCTGTCCTCAAGTTTTTCAAAGTCCCTCTGGTCTGAAATGCTGCCATTCATTGCTTCAACTGTTCTTCTTAGTTTAGAGTCATCTACAAATTTGCCTGTGGGTACACTCTGTGTCATCACCCAAGTGGTTGATAAGGCTATTGAACACTTATGGGCCAAAGGATTGGCCTCTGGGGTACTCTGCTGATTGACAGCAATGCCAAGCCAATGATTACTGCTGTTTATGCCTGGTGGTCAAGCCAATTTTCAAACCACCTAGCAGTACGTTCTTCCAGTTCGAAGTCTGTCACTTCTAAACTTCCAAATGAAAATGCTGTCAAAGACAGTGTCAAAAGCTTTACTAAAAAAAAAAGGTAAATTATGCTCACCCCTCCCCCCACATAATAAGTCACTTTCTTCAGAAGGTCATCAGGTTGGTCCAAGCCCTTTGTAAATCTTTGCTGACTATTTTAGATTAACTACTTGTCCTTCACATGCTTAGAATAAATCCCAAGAGGACATGGTTCTTGATCTTTCTGGGGACTGAGGTGATGCTAATTAGTTTGTAATTCCCCAAATCCACATGGGCTACCTTGCCTTTTTTTACAGGCAAGATGACCATAATGTTACGTTTTTGCAGTCATCAGGCACATCCCCTCATCACCATAATTTTTTGCAGATGTGTCAATTGAATTCAAATTCACTTCAGCCAGCTCCTTCAGCTGTCTGGAGTGAATCCCATCTGGTTCCAGGGATGTGAATGCCTCCAGCTTGCCTAAGTAGTTCCTAGCCTGTTGTACCCCTGCTGTTTATTGCCATGCTCCTTCCCATCCCTTCTGAGGTCATTATTCTATGAAAGCAGATTTTTGAATAGCTACAATTTTGCAATTTCCCTCTGTGAATCCCTCATGGTACTGGAGACTATTGGATCAAGAAATGTCAGGAAAATGTCTCTAAAAAGGGTGATAAATTGGAACAAAATACCTCAAACACACCACCTCTTGCTACTGGCATATTTACTGCTAGTCTCAGTCAGGAAGGGAAAGTGTAGATCTGCAATGTGGTGTAAGCAAGAGACAGTGGCAAGGGAAGGTGCCAAAATACCTTTCCTTAAAATAACAGTGGCTTTTCACCCAAGGATTTTGCTAATAGTGAAGAGGGGAATGTTATATCTGAGTGCGTGAAAAAAGTAGGTGAACAGTTGTTTTGACAAGAGAAGGACTTTGTTTATCTTCAAAGAGTATGTAAATTTTGAATATATATTTTTTAAATTAGTATATTTATTTTAAACTTGGTACCTATAAAATTTGGCAGACGGCCAAAATAAAACCTGCACAGACTTAATGCTACATTAGTGATAGAAGGACATGGGTGGTAGAGAGAAACAGAGCTAGCCTTTTGCAAAGATGTGATTGTTGCCTTTAGAGAAATATCTGACAGTCATGGCACACTTAAAATACATGACAGATATTTGCTACAAGTGTACAGCAAGCAAGTGGTCTGTTTTTCTACTATAGTTATGTATGTTGGCATATGGAAGGCACTTTCTGTTATAAATTTCAAGCACGAATAATATTTGCTAAATGAATGCGCTGGATTGTATGGAAGGGTGTGCATTATTGGCTTTAGCAATGGTTTTGAATAAACACTGAAAATCATAAGATAACAGTACTGTTGCTCATTATATTTAAAATTAACATTACACCTGTTCATTTTAATTAAGAAAATACATCAGCCAGGGTTTTCAGTAATCAATAAAAATTGATTGTAATTTTTGATTATAAAAAGGATTTTCACTGTATTTACTAGTTGATTGTAAACTTTGTGTATAATATTTAAAATTTAGTAGTTCAGTTCCAGACCAGTCAGCAAATAATTGCTAAGGACACAAGGCACTTTACATAACCAAACTGTTCAAGTCTTGTGAACAAAAAATCCCCCGAATAATAAGATTTGCTAAAATGTAGACAGATGCAGAAATACAAACAATTTTTTTTTATTGTTACTCACCTTCTATTTTGTGATTTCAAATTTCTCATTGCAGTCATAATGTCTATGAATAACCCTATTAAGATGTAAATGAAATATAGATTCTTACAAAATGACAGAACTCCAGGAGCCAGATCTTAAACAAAGACTTGCAAATTTTGTAAGTGTAGTCCTGCAGAAGTCAAAGACAAATCTTCCACTGTCTTGAACAAGGCCATGATTTTACCACATATAGCATAATGTTTGCAGTAACGTAAAATAGACTTGCAGATGTTGCTTTGTTATTGATTCCTGACCAGCTGATAATATCTCTAGCAGAAGACCTTGAAGCAGCTATTATGGCACTGAATATTTTACAGAGTGAAGAACATCGAAGAGAGGTATCAGGTAAACAGAATTAGAAAATTTTATAAACTGCTACAGCTTTTCCTTTCTAGGTCACATAGGCCTTGCCTGAGGCAATGTTCATGTAAAAAAAAATAGGCTTCTGTAAGATTTATTGGCTGGGTACAGAGTTTAAATGTAATGTGTCAGAGTGCTGTGAGGTAATTGTGTGTGCATGCCTGGTTCTATTTGAGAAGGATGCAGTCAGACTCTTGTCTGGCTCGTTTAATTGCCTCTGTGTCAAGAGTCTGAGGGATCTGGAATTCTTACTACCCCAAACATTATCTCATTCCACATAAATTATAACTCTTCTGGTATAAACCATCAAGTGTGCAAGCTTAACATTCACTTTCTGGGAGTAGTTGTGCAACTGCTTACCCAACTCGAGAAATTACTCAGCTCAGAATTTAGTGGTATGGGTTGGGAGTTGCGGGAAGAAAATGCTTTTCAGTTTCTTGGAAAACCAGGGTATTTTGGTTCAAGGATGAATGCTAATACAATAATTTCATTACTGTGCTTCCTACTTTAAATAGTAATTTGTTAGAGGATTAAAAAGGATTTAGCATATTGCATGCCATGTAGCTGTACAAATGTAATGCCAAGAACTGAATCACAGGGTTGTGCAAAGTAAACCTTGTGTGTTAGCAATGAAGTGAGACTAGTTTAAATATAATGATTCATACTGAGGACATATCTGTTTTATAACACATTCATATCCATTGAAAGCAGTAGTTCAGAGGCTTATTTGTCACAAAGGTATTTTATTATTAGTGATCTAGAAGGGCAGGCTATACATGAATCAGGTTTGGTTTAGCTCAAATCAGTGCTTCCACATGCTTCCAAAGTGCTTTTAAAATGTCCCTGTCAGAGGTTCTGATCATACTGGAAAAGTTATGCACTTTGGACTGGGCTAGAGGAATGCTGATGAAATGATAAATTAGCGAGCATGACTTTGCAGTGACTATAGACCAAGAAGAGTTTATGTTGACACAAAGCTTATAAGAACACAGCCATGTTAGGCTATGTTAAATAGTCATCTAGTCCAATATCCCGTTTTGGATAATAACTGATAATAGAAACCTTCAGTGTAATCCTCTAGTGATACTTCCCCGGATAAACCCTTCCAGCTTTCAGCAATCTGCAGTCTTGGTATTTCCTGAGCTACAGGACATATTCCTGTGTTAACTGCACTTGATGGAATTTTCTTCTAAGAATATGCCTAATCCTTTTTTTACATCCATCTGTGGTTTTGGAATTCACAACATCCTATGGCAAAGACTTCTATAGTTTAATCATGTATTGCACTTCCTTTGGTTATTTTAAATCTGGAATTCAGTAATATTTTTGGAACAATTTACATTCACAGAAGATTATGATGAGCATCAAGTCATCTAATCCAAATTACTTCAATCATACTCAAGAACAATGAGTAGAGCTTATATATGTGTGTGTAAATATATATATATGCAAACATACATATTTTTTTTCTGCAGTAACATATCTTGCATGGTAAGTGCCAACTTCCAACAAGATTAATTATCCTGTGTGTTACTGAAAATTGCTATTCATGTAGCTGCCATTTTTGAACATTCAGTTGTAACTCTTGGAAAAGTAAGGGACAAAAATGACAATACCAAAGCACTTTACAATATGGATTTAGAGAATGTTATTATTAAAAATAATAGATATTTTTTCTTTTTTTAATCAAAATATTTTTCTTTGGTTGTTTTGAGAGTTTAATAGATAGATAAAGTGCTTTGGTATTGTCATTGACATTGGAAAAACCTGTTTAGAGCAAGGGAATATGTGGAGGAATGGTTAAGCGAGAGAGGGCATGATCTGATTGGGATGAGCAGTCCCGTCTTCATGGGAAGAGAGGAAAACGAGGCCAAGGCGAGCGCTCCTTGAAGCGGCCTTGAGCACTACAAAAGAAGGTATTCACGAAACTGGTAAACAAGTCTAGACAGAACTAGGTTCCATAAATGTCGACGGACCCCTACGCGTGGACAGCAACCTTGCACCAATCATATATCCGCTTTATGCGCGTGGACAGAAACTGTAAGCCAATCATATAGCTATCGCTAGCACATGCTTATTGCCTGTCTATCTATACTCTGTAAAAGCTTGAATAAAGGGGGAACGATCATACTCATATTGAGACTCCGTCATTACTCCGGGCCCGCCTCCCACTCCGACATCCCTACTCCGACAGGAATATATCATGCCTCTTTGAAATCATTAGGAGTTTGAGGAACACACTAACAGGACTATGTGCAGACTGCTGTAAAGTAAGAATTTAGGTGGGCTACAGGCTTCATTCTCAGACAGCAGTTAACACTACCTACTGCCAAGCATTATTTAATGTTTAAAAACCCATCAAAAGCCCCTCATTTTGAGTTCAATTCAAGATAACGTAGTGCTACCCACTCTTTGGACCACAACTTAGTAACTAGGTATTGAATCATTCATCAGAAAACCTAGACTTCAGGTCGTTTCCAGTCTAAGAGTGACTGAACACTGAGTTTTCATATCCTTCTTTAGAGTCCTGAACACTATGAAGTCTATGGCACAACTATGGTAAGGTATACTCTTCAAAAGGAGAGATATCCTGCCATAGCAGAATTGCTGTGGCAAAACAAAGACAGATTTACAAGACTGGAACATGGTAAATAAAAGGGAACCAAACTTTATAGTCTAGGAGAGAGATTCTCTGAGAAAGAAGTCCTGACGTTTCATGTCTGCTACTCATTCTAATTTATATGTGTTATCCTAAGACTTTTAAATGGAAAACACATAAGCAGTACTTGGAGATAGGTCCTGATTTTTTGGGGGGAGGCAGCTCAGAATTCTTTCTCACTGGGTTACAGTGGGATCTTCCTTCTTGCTTGCTATTTATCTGCCACAAAGTAGAGGTTTTCTATTTAAGGAATCATGGAGCCTAAGTTAATTATGAAAAAAACAGTCTACATTAGGCTTGTAGAAGAGCATGTGAATAGGGCATGTAAATCAGCACTCAGAAGCTGGTACAGAGTGGGACAGAGTGGAGGGGTCCGAGAGGCACTGCACAAGCATGTCTGGGACTGCTGGAGACAGTGCAAAGATGGCAAAGAAATACCAGAGAGCATAGTTCCCAACACAACCTGGAGTGATGACTTCTGGCGTGTTGAGGGCCTTGACCCAGACACAACTCCAAGGAAGCACAAGGTTGCACAGATTCTAGATTGCCAGGAGCACCTGCAGCTTCTCCTGGGTCCAGGGCTGACACCTCTGGGATATGTGCTCTAGCAGAGGCACTGGACTGTTAGGTAGAGGAGCTTTGGGACAAGATGTGCAGATAGTGAAATAGCACAAAGGATGGAAAGGACATTGACGAGAGCTTCACAGATATCCTGCAGGGGCAAAAGCCTCAAATCCACAGAAGGACAAATGGCCTGAGGTTGTGTTTGAATGACTGAATGTAGACTCCCAAGATGATGGAGGTGGGATTTAAGTTGAGGTTCATAGTGAGAGAGTGATTAAAGACCAAAGGAAAGTGGAAGACTAAGGTGGAAAGTAGGAGCCTCCCAGGGCACAGCATGATGGAGGAGGCTGTCACAGTTCCCCAAAGCTGTGCATCTGGGTGCCCATCTCAAGTGCCTTGCATGAGCACATTCAACTTGGGAAACAAACAGGAGGAAGTGGAAGTCCTTGTACAGTCACAGAGCTATAACCTCATTGGGATCACAGAAACATGGTGGCATAGTTCATATGACTGGAGTGTTACAAAGGGTAGGTACAGGCCCTTTGGGAAGGGCAGGCCAGGAAGACAAGATGAGGATTTGCACTTTGCGCAGAATGGCAGCTTGACTGTGTGGAGTTTTGCTCTGGGATGAGAGACAAGCCATCCAAGAACTGCCTGGTCAAATCAGAATGGAAACCAACAAGGTTGGTTTCCCAAGGACACCCTCTGTGGTGGGTGTCCCCCACAGACCACCTTTTCAAGAAAAGGAAACAGATAAAGTCTTCTTTATAGACTACAGAGGAAGAAACCTTATAGTTGCAGGAAATTTGATCTTGGTATCTGCTTGACATGACAGGGCACAAGCAATCCAGATTTACAGAGTCCTTTGGAGACAATATTTTGACACAAGAGTTTGACAAACCGACTAGGGGAGGTATTCTGCAGGATCTGTTATGCATAAATAAGGAAGAACTAGTCAGGGAAGAACTAGTCAGGGATGTGAAGACTGATGACAGCCTCCATTACTGTGACCATGCAACAGTAGAGTTTAAGATCCTGAGAGAAGGGAGGAAGGTACATAGCAGAATTGCAGTCCTGGTCTTCAGGAGAGCTGATTCAGGATTCTCCATGAAAATACTTGGCAAGGTCTCCTGGAAGATAGCCCTGAAGAGCAAAATGGCTCAGCAGAACTGGTTGATCCTCAGGGACCATCTCCTCAGAGCACAAGAATGGTCCATCCTGATGTGCAGGCAGGCCAGAAGTCATGGCAGAAGGCCTGACTGGAGAAATATAGAAATATTGTTTACTTATTCACAGTCAGCAGCACTGGATGGGATACATCCAGTTTTTTGATGACACCAGATTGGGAGCAGTGCATGATACACTGGAGGGCAAGGTAGCCATTCAAAGGGATTGCAAAGGGTGGAAAAAATGGCCTAACAGAGACCTCAAGAAGGTCAACAAAGGAAAATTCAAAGTCCTGCAGCATGGATGAAATACCCCCTTGCAACTGGATGGACTAGGCCCTAACTGGCTGGAAAAAAGTTTTGCAGAAAAGGACCTGGAAGTTCTTTGGTGGACAGCAAGCTGAACACAAGTCAGCAGTGCGCTCTTGCGGTGGTGAATGCTAACTACATATTGAGTAGCATTAGCAAGAGCATAGCCAGTTGGATGACAGAAGTGATTATTCCCATTTATTTGAGACCTGAAAACACACTTGGAGTGCTGTGTCCAATTTTGGGCTCCCCAGCAAAGGAAAGACTTTGGCAAACTGGAGCCAGTCCAGTGCAGGTCAACCAAGGGAACAGGAGTGCAAGCTTTATGAGAAGAGTCTGAAAAAAAAGGGTTTGTTCAGCCTGAAAAAAATAAGAGTAAATGAAGTCTTACTGCTGTCTTTAGATATCTAATGGGTTGTTATAGAGAAGACAGAGCCACACACTTCTCAGAAGTACACAGAGAAAATACAAGAGGCAACAGATACAAGTTGCAGCAACCTGACTGGGCAAGGTCCTGAGCAATCTGATTGAATGTCAAACTTTAGTCCTGCTTTGAGCAGGACATTGGATCAGATGACCTCCAGGGATGTCTTCCAAACTACATTATTCTATGATTCTAAGCTATAGAAAATAATACCTATTGAATAGACACAAAGTTTCAATGATTCCGGATATGATAGTAAGGAGAGAAAAATAATTTTTAAGAACATAAAATACTATAAGAACCTGTTTTTCATCTATTTTTTTTTTCTTCTAGACCTTTCCAACTGGGATTTTATGTGCTGATCTAGAGGTTTCAGTTTTCTTAAAGCATACTATACATAAAATTATGAGACTTAAATTCTTCTTCATGAAGGAAATTTTGTCCCCTGGAGAGTCAGTTCTACTGAATATCACTGAACTCACATAAAATACATTTCTTTTCTGCAAGACAAGGGGAGTTTTATAGCTTCGGGTCTGTACGCATTGTCTAGCTACACTGGGCACAGTTTTCACCTCATTAAGCCATAACACACAACCTTGTTATTTCATTTTTTCCTATACTGTGTGTGTGAACGTGTTCTACTTCTCGGTAAAATTTTATTTTTCCATTCTGCTCCATGGGACATGACTCTGGAACAAATATTAGTTTAAATCTATGATGTAAAGGAGAAAATGATAAAACTAGGCCAGCAATAAGCTATAATAATTGCTGTAAGGTGTTTTATGTTTTCACTCTGCTTCTGGTTTATCAACCGGTGCAGTTATGGATAGATTAATATTGGCCTCTAACTGAGGGTGCTGCCCAGATGAAGAACGTACACTGAAAAACAGACAGGATTAGCAGAATGAGGAGCCACACATAAGAGTATTTCCTGATAACAATAACCAGTTAACTATTCCCAATTAAACAAATAACCATTAACCAATTAACAAATACTCCGAATATCAAGTTAAAATCAATGGTAACCTGAACTCTTCCTTTTTCCACTGAATGAACAGTTAGGCATTTAACAAAGTAGAACTGAGAACATGCAGTAAATATTGTCTGTGAGAGCAGCATATATAATCATGCCAATCAAGAATTCAATTCTCAGGCATGTAATTACCCAAAGACTTCCTTTGAGCAATCTGAACTTGAGAAAGGCACATATGGCTAAGGAGAAGTCTTCGTATCTTTCACATTGTGCTACTATCTCTGTATGCTGCTTCCACACACAGCCCTAGAACTTCAAGGTAACTGGAAGTTCATGGTTTTACATGCTCAACATGAATGGAAGGGTGTTTGTTTGACTTCCTTCACATTTCTCTTCCCTTACACCTGTCCCTTTCCTTTCCTTTTCCTTCCTTCCCTTTTTTCCTGGTAGTGGACTATCTGGCTCAACATTTTTTTTTAGAGGAAAGCATACAGTACAACACATTTTAATTCCATTCATCTCTGTTTGAGTAATGGTGAGAAAAAAACAGTGGTAGATGTGTTAACATTCATTTAGTATCCAGGTCATTACCACTAAATGAGTTTTAATCAGACACAACTCAAGAGACCTATTTAATCATTTAGGAATTAAAATGAAGAAAAAATGCATAATAATATATACAGTTTTCATCTAAACATTTTCTAAATTAAAATGGGTTAGATAGTGTCCTTACTAAAGTGGAACGAGGATTTTACACTACTTTTGCAAACCTAACATATGCAAATGTTAATATATTTGGATCTTGCCAAAAGATAATAGCTATGATTATATAATATAAATTTCACCTTGATTCAGAAAACACTGTAATGAGATACATTTTGCATGGTGCATAGTAACTGTATTCTAAAATCTAAATAGCATCACTGAGCAGTAAAAATGATGTTGGTGCTTAGCAGACGGGAACACAATACTCATTAGGGATTCTGCCAGATGTGTCTGTGATCACTTCATTGTGTATTGTTTGGAATAGAAATCTTCTTATAAGACTATCTGAATTTATTCATCCAGGAAGTTTGATTTCAGGGTTTTTGTTAGGGTTGTTGTAATTATTGGAATGGACCCATGCCAATAGTTCCACAGCCTGGATGTGCTGTAGTTTTTATTATAGCAAACTTTATAAGATTGTGTTGACCAAAACTGTATTTATAAGATTGTGTTGACCAAAACTGTATTTTGCATCTATATCTCCAGCATTAGTGACAGAGTCTTTCTACTTGTTGTAACCTTCTATATAAAGAAAAACAAAGATAGAGACTTTTGCTGGAGATGAGAAAAATGAAATGAAAGAGATAGGACAGAGAAGTACAAAACATCAAAAAAGAGGAAAGGTCAGTGAAAACAAAACAAAACACAACCAATAAAACAGCATTCAGCCAAACTGAAAAGCGACATAATTCTTTATAATGCATAATTAACTTCTGGAATTCATTCCTACAGTGAGGCTGAGAATGTAGCTGGCTTCAAATGAATCAGACATTTATGTGAACCATGGGACCATCTGCAAAATTAACCATAAGCTGTTTTATTCTTTTTATTGTTATTGTGGCAATGACAGTGTTTCATTGATTCTGAGCACAAGCCAGTCACTCAAGAATGAGAGTTTAGAAATGTATTTCTTTAGAGGATAAGTTATTCTTTTTCTTGAATTGTTTTAGACTTCCCCCTAAAGCATCTGGTAGAGGCCACTTGCAGAGAGAGAATATTGGAACTGATGAACTTGCTGGATTGTTCTGTTTTGATAGTTCTTCTAGTTATATGGCATGTTTTCCATAAATCACACAAGAATGAATTGTCTTTGCAACACTGTTCACCTCAGTTACTGTATTTGCAAAATCAGTCTAGCTAAAACGAGTTCTGCACAGCTAATAGCTCACACATCAATACTTTGGGGATATGCTTAGACTTTAGGCTAAAAGTCATATTGTGCAGATAGAAAGGGTAAGTTAGGACTAGAAATGACTGTTTGAATTACTTCATGAGGAGTTTCCTAGCAGGAGAAAAAGGGAGATTCAACAACTTCCCAAAATAAATATGAAACCAATATGAATAATAGCCTACAACTGGAACCGAATGCTGACAGGTGCATATTTTGTTAGAGACTGTCTTGGCTAACAGCTTTTATACAGCACAGTAGTAACAGGAAAAGAAAAGAAAATGCTTTAAAGATTTAAACATACAGTTTTTAAATCCTGCCACTGGAATTTTTTATTTATTAGCCTGGAAAGTGCCCAGTGATGGAGAGAGTTGGAAGCTGAATAGGAGTCTGAAGAGAAGAAATTTAGAATAAAAGTGTGTCAGAACGTCATTATTAGGTCAAAACTCACTTACTGGTCGTGGAAGTGGTCCAGCTAGCTCCTGTTCCCTGCTCTGTCACAGCCAGCGCTGTATGCAGCACATCTGTAGCAGTACGCAACGTCTCCCCAGCCCACCGAACGGGAGTGAGCAGGTCATGAAACAGTGAATGCAAATCCTTCTGTGTGAACCGCCTTTCGGGCTCCAAGGGATGCTTCCATATAGCACTCTGCACAACTTCTGACCCACTGTTTGACACAATGCAGCGGTCCTCTCCCTCCTGTCCCTTCCTCCCACTTTTCTCTGCAACATTTGATCCAATATCGGTGGAGGAAATCTGAGACACAGAGACATCTGTGTAATCAGGTGCAGTGTCTAGCAACAGATTATGAGCAAGGCTTCTGAAATGAAGGTGCTGTGCTAGACGGTCAATGACAGACCTTGACTCTGGGAAACACTTTAGCAGTATACTAACCTGGGTTTTATTTTGGCAAATGAAGCAAATATCCTGAGCCATCGCTCTGCCTGGGCAAATGACACTTGATTGAGGTTTCAGATAACAATATAATAAAATTCTCGTAGTTTCCTACTCTCAGGATTGGCAAGAGGTTGTTAAAAACCTGGTGAACCTGTCAGTGCTGGCATGTTAGTTAAAGCTTTGGCTTGAAAATCCTACACAGGAGAAACGTCTTATTGCTCATGTAGGCTGGGTGAGAGGAAGTTGCCATTGTAGCTTTCAGCATATCCAATGGAAAATGTACCTGAAGCCTTTTTTTTTTTTCTTCTTTCATAGTATGGTGCAATAGGATATTTTAGAGGAATAAAGAAAAAGAAGGTAAGGAAATAGGTGAATCCATATTTAGAGAAATAAAGAAAAAAAGGGTAAGGAAGTAGGTGAATCCATTGCCTGCCATCATCTGATCACCCACTAGCAGGAGGAAAACTGACAGAAAACAAACAGTACCTCCTTCACTCTATAGCATGAGTCTGAATCTCACTTACTGTGATTGATTTATATATATATATATATATAATATATATATATATGTCATGCAGCACTATGTTTATTGCAGTAAGATAGCGACTTAACAGAGTTCAATCGTAAATAAGAATGATTTAACGAGGTTCGATTGGCAAGGTTCACTCAGTTATTTACTGCATGAAGGACAGGGTCAGATGCACGCACAACAGACACCCTTCTGTTGAGTCACGAGGTTCAGAATGGATCCCCTTGCTTTCCAAACTCCTTCTGCGAGGAGTCTGGGTGTGGCTGGATCCAATCTTAGTCCCAGGCTTGGTCAACGGTTCATGTCTAAAGGAGTGTGTGCGAAGGAGACCCTTCTGTGCGAAGGAGACCCTTCTGAGGTTCAGAATGGACCCCCTTGCTTTCCAAACTCCTCCTCAGAGGAACCTAGGTGCAGCTGGATCTGATCCTCATCCCAGACTTGGTCAACGGTTTATGTCTAAGGGATTACGTGCACAATTAATCAGAGACACAACTTAGCAAAGTTTTGCAAACTTTGCAAAGTTTCAGCATGCTATTAATCACTTACCGAGGATCTGTCGTGGGGAAGGAATCTCTCAACCTCGAGGAGTAACCTTGAGAGGCGTCCCTGCTCAAGGGGAGGTTCTGCAGTGCAGCCCGCTGCCATGCAGGAGAGCTCAAGGGGCTCTGGGCTGCCCCCTCTTTACAAGGGGGGGGGGGGGGGATGATTGACTCACAGTCATATTTGCATGCTAGATGGGCCTTAGTTGGTGCATGCTCAATTAGCCCCTGCCTATGTGTGCTGTTTTCAGGGAGGTCAGGTTGAGGGGGAGAGAGCACATCGGGAGGGAAAGCAGCACACTGTCACTATATATTCATACATATACATATACATACATACATACATACATGTGAGTGTGTGTGTGTGTGTGTGTGTGTGTGTATATATGGTAAGTACTCCTTATATAAGAAATATATATGTAATGAGCGAATGGTACCCTGAATACACGACTAAAAATCAGTATCAGATAAATCATTTGAATAATAGAATTTGAATATATCCGGTGCCACAGTGGTTTGTTAAAGTCACTCTGATCCATATTTTTGAGCTACATATTTTCATCTGAGTTAGCCATTTATTCTTTTGTTACGAGTGGAAAGAAATAGTTACTTTTAGAGTGCTATTATTTCAGCCTAATACATAAATCTAAAATAGATCAGATGATTCACAGTCTAGAAATGCCTATTGCTCTCCACTGACTATAAAAGGATTCTAGATGGCTAACTCAGATACAGACTTTCAAAGTGAGTTGAAATCAACCTGCCTTGTATCCATATTTAACTGTATAGTCACATATATATCTGTACAGGTTTTTACAAGTTTGCTTTGCTAGTGCAATCCAGTGCTGACCAACACTTCATGCCTCCACAGTCTGAACATTATATTTCTACATGATATTTATGCAGTGAAAAGTAAATCAATTTTTGGCATATGTCTTTGCCAGTTCTATTGTCAAGAAATTGTCATGTCATTTATGATTTTAAAAGAATTGTTAGGGAAAATAAGAAATGTCATCAAATATCTCTTGTAAATAAATTACAAGAAATTCAGCAGCTGCCAAATTTAAACTCACAGCATGTGTGGAAGTTGGAGGTGACTAAGACAGGAGTCAGGTAAGAAATTGCACTGGACAATGATGAGGAATGATGTTTCTTCTTGTTGAGGATGTAAGCTGCAAGATGCTAGACTGATTACAGTTTGGGTATATTCTTCCTTTAGAGAATAAGTCTTCATGTATATAATGAACCTAAAGTTATTGGCGTCAGAGTTCTACTAATGAGTGACCCAGTGAGACCAGCTCCTTCCATCTGTTGTGTCAGAACGTTTATTCTGAAAGATCTTGTAATATGAAATGGTTTATTTTCTCTAACTAATCTATTAGAAATGATTTCTTTACAAGTTCTATACTAAAGCCTTGTTTTCCTCATAAATAAAAGAGGAATAACACTACATCCTTTCTTAAAACACTTGGATAGCTATTGTGCTATATAGGGAGAGATAGGACCTAATAACATAATTTAGGGATATTCAGCTCAGTGTTTCAAAGAATCAGCAGTATAATCCATCCGTCTCAGGCTCAGTGCTTCACAAGATGTAGTACTTTGTGGATTGAGAACAATTAGTACAAAATCCCAAATCATTATGTCTAGCTCTTGATTACACATTTATTGTAAGTGCTTTAACTAAGCTAATTAAGAACAGGAAAAATCTCTAAAAAAGCTTGAAGGTCCAGCTTGAGGTAATGTACCAATCAGTGCTAGCTCTCTGACAGACACTTAAAGAACAGCACGCTCATCATATAGTTACTTTTCTTACACAAAATTAGTTGATATGCAAATGAATCCAACAATGACAGTAACAGTAGGAACAATGAAACTGGAAAACTCTGTTCTTCCCATCATTCTGGTATTGTCTCCTTATGTTAGCCACCAAGAATCTTTTTGATAACATCCATGAGATATGATCACAGCCACTGTGGAAAAATATAAGAGACTCACCTTACCATTAGCTCATTAGCAAAAGACTATCTTGGACTACATCACCTATTGTCTTCTTCATGGATGCTGACACATTGTTGGAAACAGAATAGCAATGAGCTATTCCACTTTAGAAACTCCATCATCATCATATTCCTTAATAAAAGGAGTGTTTTTCTTTTTAAGGAACGTGATAAAACCTCATAAAAGCCTCATATGGACTCAAAAAAGACATCCTGATTCTTAGCTGATATCTTATGAGTGCTTCAAGCTAACCCGATTCAGATGTGGGGAGGTGAGACTGAGGCCAACAATTTTGGGGGGAATTAAAACACAGCTCCCTGCAACCACATGAAGCTAAGGATGTTGTCTACTTGTTGAATCATCTCATCCTAGTCCTGCTAGGTGAACTTCTTAATTTCCATGCTATGCTGACCCCTTCCAGCTTGAGCAGCTGAAACATGTTCAGAATGGGGCTTCTTGATTTCCCATATCAGCAAAAAGGCAAGGAATAAACTGTTCTCCGTAAGATAAGATTGCTTTTTTGTAGCAAAAGATCTTTTAAACATAAGAATGGCGATGCACTGGAAGAGGTTCTTGAGAACTTGTGAAGTTTCCATCACCAGAAGTATTTGAAAGCAGTTTAGAAAACTATTTGACAGGACTAACACAGATAAAATCGATTTTGTCTTCAGATAAGGGTGGTTACTTCATAGTCTCTTCTAAGAGTATTTTCTGTCATTCTGTGACTGGGGAGTAGCCAGACTGATATCTGGAAAGGTCTCAGTATGAAATATTTTATAACATGGGATCACAGTATCTTACACCTTATTGTATTTTGTGTAAATGTTTGGACCTATGTAAACTCCTGTATCTCCTTTAGAAGAATTTGTCCATATACCTACACTGGCATTGCAGCATATAATCTTTTTTAGTTTGTCAGTTCCAGAGATATCATCTCCATAAATGAGTGAAATTAAACCTTGTATTTTTTCATCACTGAAGAGATAGTATGGTCATTAGAACTGTGATTTACAAACAAAGCCTCTTGGATTTATATTTTATAAAACACTGAGGATTTATGTGTATGTTGGCATGATATATGTGGATTTGAAAAAAAAAATCATTAATGTCCATGGGCACCGATCGATTTAAAACTCATCCCGACCTAATGAAATATGTGACTTCTATGACCTAATATACTGCGTGACTGGAACAACAGCTGTGTGACCCTTAGGCTGTTGTCACATCAGCCATATCATAGACAAAAGCTTCTTCACTCGTATTTGGCTGTGCAGCTAATTTAATGTATCTCTCCACACTTGCTGTTGTTCTGCATTCTCCAAACTTTGATATAATATTAATAATCTCATTTATAAAGTTACTTTCTTCCTCTGTCCTTTCAAAACACTGAAGACAGGACTGGCATGATAAATAGTAACAAAATCAAGATGCTCAGACTTCAGGAGGAAGGAGAAATCTGAGATCGTGTGAGATAAACAGAATGACAATGATAGCCCAGAAGATAGTAGGAGGAAAGATGGAGAGATGAAAAATCATGTAAACTGAAACAGAAACAAAGTAAATTAGAATCTTTATCTTAATTAAGGCAGTGCGAATAACAGAGCAAAAGATCTTGCTCTTCCATTATAGTGTTCATAATGTTGAGCTTATTCATTTATTTTTATAATGAAATTTTAATATACATTATTGAAATGCTTCCATGAAGAAATGCAGGAATATATAGTCAATGAATCAGCATTCTCATTAGTTTTATGTATGTTTGTTGAGATATCAAGAGAAGTCTCTTTCTGTAACACCTTTTGCAGTTTGGAAAATAGGAATAAGTATGTTTTCAGATCTGTTCAGTGTAAGTAACTGTCCAAGAGACCAAGCTGACTGTAATCACAAGCTGTCACTGTTTCTCATACATAAGTATTAGGTAGTGTGGATCAAGATAAGTATTAGGCGGTGTGGATCAAGATGATTTCCCACAGGGACTGTGAAGACTGCCATCATTCCTGTAATCTGTTTGAAGAATTTTTAACAGTTCTAGTGACAACACTGACAGGTAAATGCTTTCACAGATTTTTAATCCTTGAAATTTTGACTGACAGAATTTTTTTTTTTAAGTTTCCTCACTAATGTAAGGGAAAACAAGCAATTTGTTCTTACATGACTGGCTTCCTTCTCACAGTTTCTTGATTGTTATTATTATTATTATTATTTCTACTGCAGTGCCATCTAGAAACACAGACACATTCAAGACACTGTTTTTCAAGGGTCTGTACAATCTCAGGGTGAGGAATTGTCTTTTGCTCTAGAGAGTTAATTGTATAAAGGCTTATCTTTTCATCCATTGTAATGCTTTAATTTAAATGGTTTTAGGTTCTGTGTCTGGACTCTGTCACACTGCTATAAAACTGAGTTATTTTGGTTTAGTTTATGCCTGAAAATTTGTTTCTAAGAATTACACTGTTATATTGTTACAACTTTCTGTGTAAAAAAAGGCCTAAATAATGCCGGATGGTGAAAGAGAGAAGAGTGAGGCAGGAGAGATTGCCTAATTTGCTAGAGATCACTTTTGTGCTATTTAATCTAGCAGGAAAGTGTGGGCTGGGACACGTGAGCACGCGGGAAAGCTGGGCAGTCCTGCGGCTGTTGGTGCTGGGGCCAGCAGCTCACATTGCTCTTTGATGTCTGCTGCTACAGGTTCAAAGGAGCATGAGACCCCGAGATGAAGGTTGTGTTTCAGTGTGGAGACCTTGCTTCTGGCAAAGGCATCTACTGCCCTCTGGCATTTTCATGAAAGAAGTTGCCATCACTTTTGCCTTCTGCTTTCATAGTTGCTCAGTGATTAAGGAGTCAGCCCTGCACCACTCCTGAGTCTACCGTGAACCAATAAGCATTATTTTAAAAATAAATGTGAAGATATGGGAATTTTTAGAATGAATTTTCATATGATTTCTTTTGTCAGTGTATGTCTTAAAGGTTGGTGGTTAATTGGCTGTATTCCCAGTCCTCATAAATATATCACAAGTCTCATGATATTTCATAAAGCCACTGCAGCTGAAATTAAGAGATTGCAGGAGATCTTTATTTTAAAAGATAAGTTTGAAGTTCTAATACTTGTTTGTAAAACCTTGATAAGATGAAACAAGTAATCTGCAATATATCAGTAAGCAAAAGGCTAGTAAAAAGAAACCCAAACTATCTTTTTTTACAGTTCTATTTTTAAGCCAATCCCATGATTATCGGGGGCTTGATTTTTGATTTTGGATGGCTGAAATTGGCAGAGAAGTCACAACAGAAATATTTCCAGTTTCAAAAGTAATGCTCTGGTTTCCAAAGTGTTTTCTCCAAACAACCTGTTTTGATCTTTACTCAAAAAGCTTATTTGTTCATACTTCACTGTAAAGTATAAACAGTAGTGAAAAATGTGACAGATGTTTTCTCATTCCTTTATTTTTGTGTGTGGTCAGATTACTGGATTTTGGTTAAGTGTAATATTACCTATGTCCCTTAACAAACTGTCATTACTGGTATGTGAGAATGGCAGAATTTCAAAAAATCTAGATATTCTGTTGATATGAATGCATTTAACATCTGCACTTTTGGTTATTTAAAAGCTGTTAGAACTTTTCAAAACTTTTCTTTGCTCTAGTTATCCATCCAATAGCTCCTAATTTAACCAAAACTGTCACATTACTTTGGGCCACATTCACATCTATGACACCTAAATGTAAGCGAGCAACAAGATATCTTTCTCTTCCTTTTCCCTCTGCTGTTTCCAAGATCTCAAAAGAGTTGAGGGAGAGGTAAATGTGATATGTAGGTGGAGGGAGGAGCAGCATTCAGCTGAAAGTGATGATTGTCACAGCTGAGATAACATAAGTGTCTCAAGGAGGTAGAAATTTTACAGCAAAATAAAACAGACAAATTCAAATCACTTTCAGGAATGGTCTAGACATCAGGATATTCAGAACATGCATGGAATTAGTTGCATAGACTTAGCTTGTTAGTGGCCATATGCAAAAAATCATATTTTAAGTCAGTCTGAGACAGTTAATAGCCGGCCCAAGCACAGAACTTTGGTCCTGCATTGTGCTTTTCTTTTAGCTTATCCCTTTGTTATTCTGTAACTACAGCAAACAGATTGTCAATTAACCTGCACAGCATAGTTATACCGTGCCTGGGAACAAATGTTTGTTTCTAAATGCCTGTGAAGTGTCTACACTGTTAATTAGAGTCAATTGACAATCAATTTGTTCCTTTTATACCATCATGAAAACTTCTAATGTAGATAAACTTTTCCACTCAGGGATGTGCAGAAAGATATATCTATTCATGGAATATTAAGTCTCCTCAGATGGAAAAACACCATTTAAGATTTTTAATGCTTCATAAAATCTAATTAATATAAATCTTGCTTCGTTCAACAAAAATAGTGAAAATTGCTTTAAAATAAAATTTAAAAAAATTCTAGAAAGTGTGTATACATGAGCAAATAACAAATGATTCAGCTCATTAACTGACTTCTCATGTATTTCCTGTAGTTAATCATTGTCAGCAGATGTTTTGTGCCAGCAGATAGATTAAAGTTAGAAAGCAGAGTTTACATTTAAACAGAACACTGTTCACAGCTATATCTACATTTAGCTTATTACAGAAAATGGGAGTGGGAAGGTGGAAGTGAAGTACAGGAACACTAAGCTGTTTAATCTCACTTGGCTTTCTGGAGCAAGAGATTGCATCAGTTGAAAAGAACATCTCTGTTTATATTTAATTTAATTGAACTATATATAACATTAAGTAGTTTGCACTATATGAAACTTCATGCTTAATGATGTCACTTTCAAAAAATGACCCTTAATCTGCATTCTTGAAAAAAATATCTAGTAAATTTGTAGTCTCTAACAGTTTTACAAAGTCATAGGATCTTGGTTTGGAAATCTGTGATTATCAGTAAATTATAAATAATAACGATGCTATTTAATCTGCTATGAGGTCAACAATAAAATGTCAAATCTAATTCTAATGAACATTGTTAGTTTTAGGTTAAAGTGGTAATATTTTAAAAGGGCATGTCTTGTATCTTCAGTATCATTCTTAAGCTAACAACCTAAAGCGCCTTACGGACATGGTCATAAATGGTGAAGAATTTTCATCTACTTTGTCTAGATTTTACTTCCATATTTTATTGTAAAACAAAAATGCTTTTTAAAAATATAATGCAAGTAAGTTTTGCTGGTGGTAGGCGACCAGGTTGAGATAAAAACAGGCATAGTATTATCAAAAAAAATTACAAGATTTTCACATATTGTGTTATAGTTTGTCACAGAGAGTAGCTTCTATTGCTTGAGCAGAACTAAGCAGCTGGTATACAAAACCTGTCCTCATTAGTATATGGGTGTGTTGTTTTTTTTTTCTTTCCGATTTTACTGGCAATATTCCAGATCTTTTTACAAATATTTTTCTGAAATATGTTTTCTTTTCACACACAAGTTCAAGAAAAGAACACTTTGCAATATATGAATATTCTTTCTGTTAATAACACACTGGTGGTTATCTTTGCATACGATTTTGCTGTTGTAAATGCACTGAATTAGATCCTGATGTTCTGTACAAATACAATTTCTGTGACAATTTCAGTAATCAAAAACTGGTCGATAAAGGCACTGAGTACAATACAATGAAGGTATAATAAAATAAAGAGATAAAACTTAAGAGATTATTTATTAAAAAAGAACTAGGAAGCAACTTCAAGATATGAAAATTCTGTTTAAATGTTCATTCACAGAAAACCAATTTTTCTGGAGACTGTATGTGTCCCTAGTAATTTCTAATAGACAAGGGACTGCCATACAAGATAATACCCATTCTAGAGCAAAGAATGGAAACTTTCCTTCTTTGGAAAGAAGCAATCTGAGCAAGTATCTCAGGGTAAACAAATACACAGTACTACCTAAGAACACAGATGTCAGGGCCCTGATTGCACAAATATGCCTTAGTGGCCCTGACCAGATTCACCTGGGGCCTCCACCCACACCCCTGCCCATGGGTCCAGGGGATCTGTTTAAGCTCAGACCAATGCCAGTAGCCCTTGCCTGAGCCATGGTGTAGATGTAACTGTTTTCAGTCCAGTCTTGGTCCTGAATTATTATTTTGGATTTCCTGTATTGAATTCAGATCTGTCTCATTACCCCAACCTTGCCTGATGGTCACTGGCCTGTCAATGGGACTTGTTGTTATCACTGCCCTGGTCTGCTCACTCTGCTCAGGTGCTGCAGGACTGTGCCTGGTTGGTGAGTCACTGCCTGGTCTGTGCTAGGGTCAGCCTTGGCTCCCAGCTCACCTCATTCTTGCAGCTCCCTGACAAAAGTCTTGGATGTATGGGAGAAATTATGCATTGCAAAAAATCATGCAGAAACTTGCATAGCCTCAGAATACAATAAGAGAGAGACATATAGTTTGAGTATATAAATATGAAAATATCTTAACCTTGTATATTAGCACATCTGTCTTGGCAGAATCCTACATCTTCCTCTGCAGAAACACGTAAGGAAACAGCCATTTCCTATATGATCAAACATTGGGACAGATTTTTACCTTGTGTCAGCCCTTGGAAATGGACCCCAAAGTAAAAACAAAACTATGATTAACCAGCTTGCAATATGGTTCAAAATACAGAATAGTTGAGGTTGAAGATTGTCTAGTCCAACTCTCTGCTCAAAGCAGGGTCAACTAATGCAGTTTGCCCAAGATTATGTTCAGCTGGATTTTGTATACCTCCAAAGACAGAGAAGTCACAACCTCTCTGGACAACCTGCTCCAGTGCTTGAGCACTCTCACCATACATATTTTTTTATGTTTAAATGAAAATTTCTGTGTTGCAATTTGTGCTCATTGCCTCTTGTCACGTCACTGGCCAGCACTGAGAAATGTCTGGATCTGTCTTCTTTATTTCCCGTCATCAGATATTTATGCACATTAATAAGTTCCCCTGAGCCTTTTCTTCTCCACACAAAACAGTCACAGCTCTCTCAGCCTCTCCTTGTATGACAGATGCTTCAGTTCCTTCATCATCTTTGTGGCCCTTTGCTGGACTTGCTCCAGTAAATCCATGTCTGTCTTGTACTGGGAAGCCCAGCACTGGACCCAGCATTCTAGATGTGGCCTCACCAGTGGTGAGTAGAGGGGGAGGATCCCCTCCCTTGACCTGCTGGCAATGCTCTTCCTAATGCAGCCCAGGATAATATTGGCTTTCGCTGTAAGGGTGCATTGCTGGCTCACGGTCAACTTGTTGTCCACCAGAATCCCCAGGGCCTTCTCTGCCAAGCTGCTTTCCAGCTGGTCACAGCTGTTGAGTATTGCTTCTTTTCTGATTACACCTACTGCTACTGACGCTGGATTAATGTGGTGTGCTGAACATGGAGATAGCTCCTGTGGGGAACTGTGGAGTTTTGGTAATGTTCTTTAAAGCATTTATGGCAATTCTTGCAATGTCTTGCTGCACATGTCTCTTTTCCTGCTCTAGGAGAATATTAACTACAGTAGTCAAGTTTGAAGATGCTTCTGATTGTAGCCACACTAAATTGTTTCAGAGAATACATCTTTCTTAGATCCAGGAAGCTGAGATAAAAGTGCATGGAGTGAAAGGGAGTAGTTGCATCATTTTCAAATTTATCATGTCAAGTGTGTCTCATTCACCTGCATATACATGTCTATAGTCTGAGTTAGTTTCCTACGTTCTCTTAATAGCCGACAGAGTTCTAGACACTACGGTCAGTAGAGCCCAATGCATGATTCACCTTGTCCTGAAAAAGATATCTATATGGGGTCAGTTTGCATTCTAGTGCCTATTTCACTTCATTGAGTATAAAGGGAGCCTAGCTTGACTTGATGAAGTAGCTACATGATAGAAAAATAAAACTAGATGAAATGATTCCCATCTGCTTAGTCTCCCTCAAGAACTACTAACAACCTGTGCTCATTTATGCAGTGTTTGACTGTACGTACAGAGCTAAACATATGTGTCAATTCAACAAAATAAGCCCTCCTACAAGACAACAGGGAAAAAAAAAAAGCAAAAAAGAACTTATTTCCATCGTCTGAATGAATTTATTGTTATAAAAACCAATCTTTATTCTGGCCACAGTATCTGAAGGAGTTGCATTCTTAAATGTTCTTGTACATAAAAATAAAACACCTGTTATTATATGCAGGCTAGTTACTTTGCTATTTGGTTGGCTGAGTTATTGAATTTGACAGCCATAAGAATTTCCGTGGGATACTTTCACATTCTTAAGTGGAACACAGGGGAAAAGCTGTCCCATGTCACATTTGCTTTCAACCAGCCTTGGAGGATGTGGCCTGTCTGATGCAAGCACTGACAAGTGTGCTAATCATTCTATATGTAGCTTTACTTCACCTTGTTTGCACTGTACTTCAGAAGTGGAAGAGTAGCCCCTGCAGTAATCACATTCTGAGAAAACAAAGAAAAGTTTTTATTTTTCTGTTTTGTTTCTGTTTATTTCATGTGATGAAATAAGAGTCAGAAATTCAGGAAATTTCAAATAACTGTCTTCTTTCAAAGAGCCAGGTGTTGGTCTTTACAAGGAACTAGCACAATAAGAAAGACTTTGAGAGAGGCTAATTAGCACCAAAAAGAAATAATAAGAGTCAGTTAAACCGGTAAATCTATACAACATTTTAGCACCTAAAACTGCAAAGAAGGAGACCAGAAAATAGCAGTATGTCAGGAATTTAAGAAACAACTCATGGCAAAAAATTTTTGACTTATGGCAAGTGGTCAGTTGAGATGAGTTTTGGGACAGTAATTAACTAAAGCAACCATGCAGAAGGTGGGAAACCAAAATACCGAATGCAGACTGAAAGCTTACCTGAAATGCTTCTTATCAGACAAAACCATTATGACAGGGTTATTATAATTCAGGGTTCAACAGATTGTTCGAACTCTTTGAAACTGCCCAAGTACAGGATAAGGGCAGTTCAAATACAGGAGGAAGCATTCGGTTATCATACGATCATCAGGCAACTACAGGGATGTTTATTCAACCTCAGTTTCAATGCCCTAAGATGAATAAAAAATAATTAAAAAAAAAGAAAACAAAGCAACTTGTCATCGTTTTCTTGAACAGAAAGTTAATTCATTGTTAGATTTCCTCTATTGTTTTCTTCTTTCAGAGGATTTAGGAAATATTCTTGCTGTTTTCTCTCTTAAGAGGTGAAGTAATTTCCTGACTTTTAGAACTACTGTTCTTTCTAACTTGCCACAAGAATACTCCAAAGACGTTTACCTTAGAGCAAAATTTATGCTGTTGTGTGGCCATCAGAAATCTAACCATATGTGTTTAATCACAATTTCCAAGTGATAATGTCTTTGCTGCTTGTGAATTATTTGCTTTCAAATGGTTCCAGAAATATGGCAGAAAATATGTTCATACCTGCATGGAACTGAGTTATCCAGTGGTAAGTCATCTTATGATTTACCACACAATGCTTCTGCAGAAACCCACAACATAACTCTAGTTCTGGAGCTGTTGGAAATATTTTATAGGTGATGTCTGTAACCCTGAATGCAAAAAGAAAATGTATTACTATTCATGACTGTTATGGACTTTGGTGATATTTGATTTTTTTTCATCTTTGAGTACATGATAGCTCATGCTTAAAGTGCCGTGTGAGAAATGAAGTGAATTAATTCATGGAAGAATTAACAGAAAATCAAATAAGAGCAAACTGAAAAACTAAGTCAAAGACTAGACTTTGCTTTAGAATCTTACAGATTAAACATGAAATCCGCTCACTCATAATCAGTTTTACTTTTCCCCTGGTGTATATAGGCTGTGTGTTTGGGTTTATAATGGCAAAGAGTTATCTGTTGAAGAGCATCTATTTTCTCTACTGTCTTAAGATACTACTTATCGCATCTCTAAAGAATTAAAACTCCTGTGTTCCAGGCATGACTGTAAAAGAGAAGTGGCAATAATGAAAAAGAGGGCTAACAAGCCCTTTTACAACCTTCTAACAAGTCTTTCAAATTCTAACAATATCTATATAATTTAACCTGGCTTTTTCTCCTTAGTATAGCAGTCTCTTTCTGTAGACTGAGACTTTATATGTGCATGTAAAATTCACAGCTACTTAGATATGGATTCATATGAATTCATATGGATTCAGGAAAATATCATAAAACTTCAGAAACTGCTAGTCAAAATACTTTTGCAGTGAAGTATAACCAGGAATTATTAATAAATTTTGTTTCTTTAATCACTGGAAGTACAACAAGGGTCCATCCTTTATGATAGATCTAATGATTATGAAAATGACCCTGAGGTATGTAGATATCAAGTTATGTTCTATAAAAAGCTCATAATTCCCAGTAGCAATTCAAAGCCATCCGCAAACCCAGAACTGGAAACTAAATATATGCTATGCAAGGTCAGTCACTAAGATGTTGACTAACATTTGACAGTTTTAAGCAATCAGCAAAGCTAATTTCTTTAAAAGTATCTAATAAAAATGTTCTCTAACCCTAATATTTTCCCTAGGTTTTTAAATATATGTCATAGTAAGGAAATGAAGGCAAAATAGAAGTTTCTTTAAAAATATTTTTGGTCAAGGAAACTTACTTCACATTTAGTCAAATGAAGTAAAAATGGAAAAATGTCGGACAGTCATCACAGTAAGTTGTTCTATAGCATCCAACACTCTAAATGAATCAGAAAATGACAGCATTTTTTAGAGGCATGGATGTAAGAAACACAATAACATCTTCCAGCTGCATATCAGTATTTTAGCAAGAGTTTAGAAGTTATAATGTGCTGGATTCAGCCAAACTCCCTTTACCTAGCAGGAGAGATATGAAAGCAAAACTGAGTCCCTATGTCAAAGTAAAAGAAATGCTGAGACAGAGCACTGCATAAAATCTATAACAGGCTCCCAAGCACATCTGAGAAACTTCAGACTAGCACTTATTTATCAGAATCTGAGCCTCTTAGCTGATTGGAAGAGCAAAATGTAATAGTATTAAATCAACAGTTAAATGCCTTGAATGTTAAATTGCTTCCTTAGTGATGCTTAGTAGTGTTGCTGCAAAACATTAGGATTCTTTGTATTCTAGTGAAACTGATTCTAGGTGTTAAGTTTTGCTTGGACCTGATTTAAATTCCTCTACATCTTAGTCCGAAATATAAACCCAATCTGATCTAAAAATCCTGAGGACAGGAAATTCTATGTCCATTTTTCCACTTCTTTCTTCTCTGTTTATGAACATCATTGTTTCTTGTATCCACTAGATTAAAAAAAAAAAAAAAAGTTACACTGAAAAATTTACATTATTTCATAATGTAAAAAATTACATTATAACTTCATAACATGCTTTGTTACATTATGCAAAGTCATGAAACACTTTTGATTTGATCTGAACAAGAAATATCACAAGGCTGACTTCAGGATTACTATAGATTTTTTTAGATTATATATACTAATATATATATATACACACTATATAATATATATATAATATATATATACTATAGATGTTTTAAGATTGTTTATCTCAGTCGAAGCTCAGAGCTTTTTTACACCTAAACCCCACTTTTACAGAGGTTTTTACACCTATTCATAAAATTCCATTAATCTGGCAATTGATCATTGGTGAGTGTAGAATTCAAGATTTCTATTGTTTCCATTAATCAAGTACAAGGCATGTGGGTCTCATGCTTAAAACTCTCATACTGCTTATATTATCACATACATCCAAAGATCTACCTTTATCTTTCTACAACACTACAGTGTTCTTCAGTCTGTGGCTTCAATTAAAGCCATCCTTAAAATTAGCAATAACAAAGAACATTTCATTAAAATGAAGACCCACAGAGTCCCTATATACGTGTTGTAAGTTCACACACTGATTTGACTGCTAATGTGAAAGATGTATTTCTATAAGAAGGACAATCACATCAACAATCAATAAGTGTTAACTGGTCATCTTGATTAATGAATGTATGAGACCATGCATACTCTAACAATTTCCATACTGTTGGGTTATTCAGTGTTAACATTAAAGTTGGAGAAGCCTGGTCAAAATTGCTTCCACCTGTATCTGAAAATTCATTTAATTTCACTGACTATTACATATTAGTTCTGGTTTTGGACATATCTCAGGTTTTACAGAACCAGTTTCCTTCAAATCTACTAACATTAGGTTCAATGGACCACAGGGGAAAAACTCTGCCTTTCCACTATATTAAAAAAACAAAAACAAAAACAAAAAAAAACACAGCAGAGCCAGAATGAAGGTATTAAAAGCTCTTACAGCCCAGAAGCTGGGCTTTACTGTAATAGGTGAGGAAATGAAGGTTACACCAACGCAAACAGCATAGACCAAAAGGAATAGATGTATAGAGCTAAATGATTGATGCTGAGGGCCTGACCTCCATACTACATGTTTTTGGCAGGGAGTGGGGGAGGTTGTACTAGCTCAGCAGATCCTGTAGACTGAATGCCCATTAGACACTGGAATGCATCTTTTCTTTTAACTTAATCCTAAAGGATTAAGTTTAAGCACCCTGGGACCACTCTGGAGTGTGAGCCAAAGAGTGGCTAAAGGGCTTGTTTCAAACTAAAACACTAATGTGGATGTACCTGATGCGGTTACACAGAAGCAAATAGCTAAGGAAGGACAAACCCATACAGAGCTTTGAAAGCAGTGACAAACATTTTCCATTTAATGCATGGGAAAGACAATAGAAGAATTCAGAGATGAAATGATGTGTTTAGGTCTGTGGCCAGGGAGAAATGGAGTGTCATGAATAAAACAGCTGTTAGCAGGACTTGCGATGACCTGACAAAGGTTACAGGGGTCAAGCCACATGATGAAATCCAGCAAAAAAGCAGGCTTGTCCAAGAGCACCAAGGAAAGCACTGACACAACATCATCTGAAATACCCTATTCCAGACTTTTATTCTGGTCCCTACAATTTAAGGAAAATACCAACAGACATCACAAAAATTACTGCAAGACCTTGCCTGGTTTAGAATAACAGGTAACTGCTAAGAAGATGATTACTCCCTATGCTAATTACATACCCTGGAAGGGTGAAGAACAATTAAAGCTGAAGAGTAAAAGCACATCAGAGTAAGCCCTAATAACAATATTAAAATACTTGTAAATTTGACTTTATTTCTGGTTCGAATTTTTGCTACTGTTTGTTTCAGAAACTAAACTAATCCTTAAACTGAGACTGAGAGGATAGTTCTCCTGAGCTGAAAATAATAACTGAATACCAATGTTGAAGACATTCAGTGAAGTGACAAATGTAAGGGTGTTATAATTAGTAGAGGATCAGAGAATGATAATTTAACATATGATAGGAAACCTTGCAGAAGGTCTCTTGACTATAATTTGCAAAAGCATCTTTGTTCTAAGGATTTTTTTCTTGAAAATGTTTAAAATATCCACTTCTATTCTGCTTCTTCTTCTAGAAGTCCTAATCTTGTGATTATGACAAATCAGATGGCGAGAAGATACTTAAGACACTACAGATTTAGGATCATTTCAGGTACAGAATAAGTAGCAAGTGCATATGAACTCCTAACAAACATCTTGATGGCATCTAAATAGGCTTCAAAAAGACTAAAACATTAAACATATGTAGATTTCTTTCTAGATAAAACTTTTTCCTCTTTTTTTTCTCACAAGAAACCTTCGTGGCCTTTAGAAATATCTAAAGACTTTTATAATAATATAGCTTTATTATAATAAATAGTTTTATTTCATACACTTCCTATCATTCAAGTAAATTATATTCAATAAAGACAGAATTCTGATAAGATAACAAAGTAATTGGAATATGGGGCTAAACACAGTTTACCTGGGCATATACAATACAACTTTTACTATCACGATATGCAAGAGACTAATTTGCAACTACAAATACCAGGGGTGAGCTATGTCAGAGGATTAATAGCTGTCTGGTGCATTATACTGGCATCAGGAAGTACTATAGTACTTGAGAATGGAATCAATTTGGGACTGAGGGAAAGAACTAATGGAATACTGAAAAAAAAGGCTTCTACTAGATAAGGGTAGGCAAACTCATTTTGTTTAATTTTTAACCCACTTGAAAATTGTGGGCTTGAAATGTCAACTCAGGCTTGAGTGATCAGATTTGTGCTCCTCCAAGGGAGGATTGATAAAAGGAGGAATGGCAGATAAAAAGCAAGGGTAAAATATCCAGTGAGAGATGGAAAAAAATAGTAGGCACAATAAAATAATGACGACAAGGGTGATGTTTAGACATTTGTAAAAGTTAGGTAAAAAAAACGTGCAGAAAATAGTATTCATAATGAAAGGATTAGGCTCCTCTCTAACTGAGATTGAAGATAGTTCATTTACATGCTCACCTTTTTCTAACCTTTCCTCCAACTAAATCAAGCCACCTTTCTAGGCATTTCAGAAGGAAAAGAGTGTATTTAATATATAGGACACATATATAGGATATATGGTTAACTGAACTTGCCAGTTATTTTTACCAAGCTTTTTTTAAATTCTGCTTTCCTATGGAAACAATGCTTATCCAGTCATGTTATTGCTATGTGTGTGCATCCAGCAAATTGTAAACCCATTTGCCATTTTCAGTTCACATGCGGCAGAGTTTTGAACCTCAAACATAAAGAAACCCTTGCAAGTTTGGGGAAAATGGATAAGTATATTCAATAAAGAAACCTTATTAAGGCCCTGACAGTGGGAAAAGCTGTAGCATGAGCTGAAGCTGAGGAGCTCAGACAAAATGCAGTGGAAAGACACTTATGTGGGAAAAGTTTCAGCTGAAGTTTATGCTTTATTAAATCTCACAAAGTTAAATAACCCCATGATACAGATCCATAGGAAATTAGTCTTCATTCATTCTAGTGCTGATAGAATGAGCTGTATAAGCAGGATTTAGACTCAAGAAGCATTACTTTGATTTGTTTTACTGATGCCTTGTAACAGTTTATTATTTAAAGATATCTATAATTTTTAATGTTCAAAGATTTTTTTTGTTTCCTTTCATTATTCTCCATTCCTATCACATGTCTTGTGGATATTGCTGAGACAGCTTTATTTGCCCTAGGTATGCAAAATTCCCTTCCCATACTACAAGGAGTTTTCCTTTTCAGGTTCAGTGACTATTCTAACATACCTGAAGCTGCCCTGGCCTCTTCAGTGCCTTTCTGTGGAGAGTCAAAGGACAGGAGGGACGGGAGGAAGCAGGGCAGGAAAAATGACTTATCAAGTTTTTGTTAGGTTACACAAGGTCATCCACATAGGAAGCCTTTTCAGAAGGGCTTAACTTTCCTTTTCTGTCTAGTACAGTGCCCCAGGTATTCCCCCCAACCCTGATGAAATACACACTTGAAAAAATAACATTGTTGAGGTACTTCACACAGGGGTTCAAAGACACGAGATCTATTTCTTATTTCAGTGTATTAGAAGGTCCCTAAGGGCACCAACAGGCCTTACTTGCCTTGACCAGCCTCATCAGGGACCTGCCCACGGGTCTAGAGTCCCATTTAAGCTCAGGCCTGTAAGTACACCTCTGCCTCCTCCTGTCACATACTGTTCTGACCTACTGATTGGATTTGTTGGATGGACCTTGAACAGATATTATTTGTGGCCTTATCGCTAGTCCTGCCTCTGGCTCTGTTTCCTGCTGTTTCTGACTGAACTTCCTGGCTGGACCATGGACCTTACTCATTGCCTTGGACCTGTTGGTATCACCACCTCTGCCCAGGATTGCATCCTGCTGGTGGGTCACTGATCAGTCTGGAGTGCTGAGGTCACCTCTGGCCCCTGGAGCAGTCCTACTCCTGCTGCTCCCTGACAAATAAACTCTGCAAAAGCTATTTTAAAATTAAGCATATATAAATGAAATACATAAATATGCCTTTTTATCTGTTAATACTAGTAGCAGTTTCACTTGAAGTGCTTAACATAAGAAGAGCTTACTTATTAAAAGAACTAATTAGTGGGTATGTGTTGTGAGATTTCGGTTTCTTATTCTATTGAAATATTCTAATTGATGGCAATGGAGAAAAAAACAGCTGTTCTATCTATGAACTTTCTCTGTATTTCTAATGAATCTTTGAAGCAACCAGCCAGATTGCTTGTGTAAGCAATCAAGCGTTTTGAGCAAAATCATCAGTACCTGCTAGGAGAAGCCTTAGGTTAAGTTTCTCATAACATCTGGCCAAGAAACACAGTATAAAATCATTTAGAAAGAAAGCACTAATCTAGTGCAGTGTTTACTTTTATAGGGCATCTGATGCATAGTTCTGTCATCAAGACAAATGGATATTAAAATACAGGAATTTAGATACGACTAAGTTTGGTTTATTTAAACTTCCAGTTGATTAACATGGGGATGTAGAAAGGCGATATCCAAAGTGACTGATAAAGTCAGTTCCATCAAAAGCTCAACAGCCATTCACTCAGCAGCCACAGTATTTTCCTATAGCTAGAATAATGTGATCCTTCATAAGCAAAGTCATTAACATTTCACCATTCTTCTCCTCTTGTACCAGGGACACTGAGGTAGAACTGAGACAGGGTCACATTTCTGTCATGGTTCTGGCATGTTATGGATTACTGAATCGGGCATCCTGTTGTCTGTATCAGAATACAGTGTTTTAATGGGATCTAAAATATGCCACGTGGGTTAGAAATGAATATTATACAACTGCTGTAAGTGAGAAAAGAAAGAAAGTGTGTCGGAGTGGGGGGAACGGGCCCGGAGTAACGATGAGTCTCAATATGAGTATGGTCGTTCTCCTTTACTAGAGTTTACACAAAGTATATATATCGATAAGCAATATGCATGCGCTAGCAATAGTTACATGATTGGTTACAGTTTCTGTCCACGCGCATAAAGCGGATACATGATTGGTGCAAGGTTGCTGTCTACGTTCCGTCGACATTTGTGGAACCTAGTTCCGTCCAGACTTGTTTATCAGTTTTGTGAATACCTTCTTTTGTAGTGCTCAAGGCCGCTATACGGCCACTTTCAGCAGGCTTCAGCAGGCTCACTTGCCTTGGCCTAGATAAGGCTGCCTTCAGCAGGCTCACTTGCCTTGGCCTAGATTCCTTCCTCTACCCCGAAGACGGGATTGCTCATCCCAATCAGAGCATGCCCTCTCTCACTTAACCATTCCCATAACCATTCCTCCATCAAAAGTGTTTTATGATCTGGGGCCAGAGTCCCTGGGATATCCACTTTCAGAACAGATTTTACCAGAATTCCAAATTAACAGTTAAATATTTGAAAATCTAGTTTATATTTAATGTTTGCTATGGTCTTGTTTTCATCTCCCCTCCTCTTTTCAAATTTAAATACCCCTCTTGGCTTGGATGGGAAGCAGAAGTGCTGAAATATCTAATCTTGTAAGACTTCCAGCCCAGCTGTGGAGAATCAAGTGGCCTTAGACAGTTGGAATACAGTTCAAAAGAGCATCCACAGTTTTTGGTGTTTGTCCAAACGTTTAGACTCTTTATGGTTTATCCATCACTCTTTGTAATGTATCAGAAAGTAAACATACTCTGTCAATGAGTAAAAAAGATATGAAAGTAAATCTGTTTCTGACCCTCCTGTCCACTTGCAGACATGAGTCTGACTGAATTCAATGGGAGTTTCACTCAGGGAATGGCTTCATGATTAGACATCTGTACTGCAAACAAGATAATATGTATTATTATATGTATGCTGTCTCTCCAGAATCAATTACAAGTGAGAAAAGAAAACTGTGAATATAATAACTTTCCCATGGACAGAGACTGTATGATTTCTACTGTTTATCTATACAATATGGTTGTAGAATTTAGCATAGAAGAAGGAAAGCAAAAAATAAAAAGTATGGGCAAAGGGAGAAAGTCCATTTTCATATGGCATTTGAAACTAGAGGAAGGAGCAAGCAGTAGAAAAACCTTCTTTTCCTTTGAGTCAGAGAACCTGGTAAAGGGGCTGAGAACAATACTCTACGATTGCCCTAGAAACAGACCATAGAAAATCTATTCAGTTTTTGAAAAGCAGTGAGATAGGCTTTTCTTGACTGGCAGAGTGAAGGATAAATGAATTCTTTCATCCTTGCCCCTTGCATAGAATGAAAACTTGGCACTAGGAAAAGTCATTTGGTATGAACGTTATGGCTCTGTCTATAAAACTGTACTAAAGTGGCCCCAGGACTATCTTAACTTATTTCACAGGAAGTATCTGGAGTGGCCAACTAGTTGGCCACAAATAGGCCAAAGAAGAAACTCTTGATTTGTTGCAGACTTTACAGGTCACTAATTGGCACAGTTCCCTGTAGTGTGTTTCCCCTGTACTCTGTGCAGTCTCTCTCTGTGCCTCAGTGGTTCCCAACATGCTGGAGGTGCCTGCAGAGGTACGTTAAGGATGTGTGCTGGAGGGGGCTGAAAATCGGGGTGGTGACTCCACTGCACCCAGTGCTGTCTTCTCCTTAAAACTCCAGCAATCCTGCTGGCTCCAGTGCAGCAGGGAGAACTGCGGTGGGGACTGGCGGAGATTTTCCCTTGTCTTACCTCTCCCTTTGTAATCTTGGGTTGAACTGAAACCTTTGAGCAGTGGGAGACAGTGAAAGTGGCTAATCAGTCTGTGAAGAGAGGAGAAGTGTGTTGTTCATGATGCTTCAGGTTGCTCCTAGGGCTAACAGGCTTCATCAGGTACAAGATAAAAACTGTCTGTTTTTTCAGCAGTGAATTCCTCATCTAAAGAGGACAACTATGAATAGTAACAGTGAGGTACTCACAAGAGATATAGCCATTTTAACTCATTTAGTATGTTTGAGAAGTCCTGATTTACTCCCTGCTACCCAATAGGGAGTAAAATCCTCATTTTCCATAAATATAGCTAATTCTTTATTTCCAAAATTTCTAAATGTCAGATGTTTCTACAAGCTCTTCTAGAAGAAAAATGATGCAGATATAGGTCTGGAGGTGAGCCAAAAAGCTGAGTTGGATAGCAGAGTCAATAAGACAGTCTAGGTGATGATAACCATTTACACATAGTAGGTGGGAGATGCCCATTTAGAATGAAACATTTTGGTATACACTGGAAATACTGTTATTATACAGAACTAGAAAAAGTGCATTGTAGAAAGGTGAGTTTAAACTCAAGAAGGACAGAAAGGTACTTCAGTTTCTCATGAATATCATCATAAAGTAGGCGTGTGCTGCTATTTCATATCCTTGATAAAAAACTATCCATGTTCCCAGTAAGGAACTTTGTAGAGATACATTTGTGGAGACACCTGTGTAGAGAGGAACACATAGAGATACCTTTTGGAACTGGTCGTCTGAAAGTATTGTGGGAAATCCTGGAGATCTTTCAAAATATATTAAATCTGCCAAGAATGAGATAGGCATAGTCAATCCATTGTTAGGATTTTTTGAATGTTTTTTAAAATTTTCTGTACTCCTTAAACTCCTCCCAGTTCTCATCTTCATGGATTCAGGAAGCTTGTGACCAGTCATAGGCCCTACGCCAGGACAGGTAGTTCATGTGTGGTGGCTTCATGTGATACACATAATATACCTGTCCATACACGTGCATGTCTACTAGTATATAGTAGCTATGAACATTTTTAGAAAGGCATGTGACTGTGTGTGGGGCGGTGGCAGTAGTGGCAGAGGATAGTATTTGGAAGAGCAAGTGGCAAGCGTCTCCTCACGAAGCTGCTGGTGAACACCTGTGGCCTTCAGTGTGTGTGCTTCAGGGAGCTGGAGCTGTGTGGCCACTGCAGTAGTCATACAAAGATCTTCTTCCCTCCTCACACACACAGAGGCACAGTTGCATGCATTCCCTTTACCTTCACATGGACTTTCTCCTGTTAATCATGTCAGCTTGCCCAGGCTAGTATTATGAAAGCAGTAGAACATGGGGGATAAGACTGGATCATCACTATACACCATGATTTACCTGTACGTGGGAACTGAAGAGGGAATTATAAGAAGGTTGTAATGATTCAGAGGTTCTATTCTTTACTGCTTCTCTGCAGAGCTAATTCAAGATTTAATCATCTATATCTTAATGCATATAAAAGTTTGTCAAGTCATAGCAATGAAATTTTAAACAACTTAATAGGTTTTAGTATCAAAAGTAATTAAAATATACCAGTCTAAAAATAAGTTAATCTGCTTGATAAGATATAGCCCAATTCACAGCTGGAAATCGTTTTTCTTTGAAGCACCACTAGCTACACTGCTGGAGAAGGCAAAAGAAAAAATCTGAAGATCTTTTTTTGTTATTAAATTTATTTTTCTTTCTATTCAAGATATTTTCCTAATTAGTAGTTTTCTCATCCCTGAGGAGATTGAAAGAACTTTTCCTTTAATATAACTAAAATGTGATTGAGGTCAGAATTTAAATTCAGATAATATAGCTCTTTGCAGTAGTTTATATTGAAACCAAACTCCAGTGCAGTAACAAAGAACACTTACTTTCACTTTAGAATGAAATCATATGTACACACTAGATCACTGATACTTGGATCAAAGGACAGAAAAATGTTTAATACTGTTCATGAAGTTATTTCAGTTTTATGAATCCAAAGTTAGATGTTATTTCAATTTTTTTTATCCTCAACTTTTTAAATTACAGCTTACTGTTCAAGACATACCAGTAGGTCAAAAATAATAATAATGTTTTACAAAGAGGCTTGGATTGTCAGACTTTCATAATGTATTATTACCGAATTGAAACAAAATCAATAAATGAATCGGGGAACTAAGCCTGGGGGAAGGAAGGCAGGTTGGCAGAGAAAGTTATTCTGCGGGAGTACCTTATAGGATGCAAAAGTCACATTTACAAACAATGACAAATTTACTGACTGAAGGTCTTCTTTTTGAATGTACTGATTATCTTTCATGTGAATATATATGAAGTATTTACAATTCGTACATAATCTGTTAACCTGGAGCATTGGTTGAAATGATGAGACACATCAAAGTGACCCATCTTATTTACACAGTTGAAAGGTTTACAGAAAATTAAGATGTAGTCACAGCTTGAGCAGTCTGTAGCTACTGCTCTGATATAGTTAACCAGCTGTCTGAAGGAGTAAATTACAATATTGTTCTGTGATGACAATTATGATGACCCCTCTTTTTGGCTGTTACAAATTTTATTGTTGTTGTTATTCTATTTCTCATATAAATCATCCTAACATTTCTGCCTTTCATAACCCAAAGCATGTTTGAATCAGAAAGTGTAGTATATTTTCATATTCCATTTTTCATGTGGTGTTCCTTTGATGTGTTATCAGAAAGACAACATTGTAAATGCTGCTTTTTTTCTGCTCTGTTCCCTGTGTGTACTTCTGTGGATGTAATTACTTACCATAGGTTCACTGAAGGAAAAACATCTGAATAGAAGAACTAAATGTATGTCTTGCACATACATCAACAGAATTGTTAACTCAGCTTCAGCCATGGGTTTGTAACCCTCAATTAGATATACTACAGTGATTTGTCAGGAGGAATGGAGAGTCTAGCCTGCATTACCAAACCAGAAGAGAGCTGTATATTGTTCATTTTTTATTTTCCTATTTTCATGTCATGTATCATTTCATAATTTATGTTTATTTCAGGTTTATAATTTCTCTCTCTTTCTCTGTGTGTAAGAATAAGCAAGGTGTGATAGATATTTGTAAACTAATTTCGAAAGAGATCTGGAAACCAAAAAGAGATCTTGGAATCCCATTGTGCTATTTTAAAGATGTTTGTCAGGTCTGAATTGAACTTTTAGGTCCAAACGTATTTAGGTGAAAACTTATATTGCACAGATTAACGGTCACTGCAGAAGCTAAGCAAAAAATCTAATAAAAATTGAGAATATGTTTTTTTTTTAAAAAAATCAGTTTTGCAAAGTACATCATCCATTTTAGTGACTAAAACTGGGTTTTAAAAAGTGTGTGCAATGCATACCAAGAAATACCTGAGAAAGACAGTCTATGAACCTCTCATTAATGTAAGGCCTAACAGCCTTAGAACTTTTATCTCATAATAGCCTATGAAATAGGGTATTATTATTCTTTTTGCATAGAACATGATTAAAGTACATAGATTATGATCTGGCATGAAGTTATAAGAATTCCTCTGATGACAGACTGGAACTTGCACTTGTGTGCTAAGGCCATGCCTTGACAACTGAATCTTCCTTCAGCTAAAATCAAAAGAACATCAAATACCTCTCTATTTGAGTATGATATAGAAATGTCTGAACAGTTCTTCAGAATACCCCTTATGGATTTGGGAGTTAACTCATCGAGGAGCAGAAAAGTTACCAGTCATATATTTTTGAAGAACAAATTGCAAATATGGAACCATGCAAATAGCAGTGGAAGTGGCGAATAGCTTGCAAGTCATTTCCCAAAGGAAATAAATATCACTAATTTAGACTATGAAAAATTCCAGTCCATCAACACTGAATCATTACAAGGAAATACACATCCAAGGTCTTAGGGGAGCAGAAAAACTACAAAATAAAACTAACATAGCTTTTGGTATCATTGGCAATGTCTGCTAGGACAATGCCAGGAACGATTATATTACGAGACTGAGTCAACTGTTCACCACAGGAAAGGCCTAAAGTTTATTGGTATTGCACTATTAGGGAGACACAGCTATAAACTATAGCATCATATCATACTTAGACAAGGAATGAAGTAAAGACTCTTTTAATTGTATCAGTCCATCTTCTTTCATGTGCTTTCATTTAAAGCAAATGTTATTCATTAAAGTTAAATTAATAAATTAAATGGTGGGTTACTGTATGCATACTTTACAGTTCCTAGCTATTTTATAAGAAACAAAAAAAAATCCCAACAATTAGATATGACATTTAAACTCGATAGACACAAGCAAATACTTTCAATTCAAAGCATGACAGGCACCCCTACCTTACTTCTTATCTTTTATATATAGTTTAGTAAAGCTGGTTCTGTATTCCCTCCCAACCAGAGAAGACTCGCTCTCCAGCTTTTTAGAGCCTAATTTTCTTAGAATCACAAATAAATGTAAGAAAGGTCTCTAACTGAGGAAACGCCTGAAAAGATCCATGTATTTTTCTCTGAATTCTATAAAATAGACTGAATAAGCCTTTAAAAGGCCAAAACCAACAATATGATAGTATCATGTCTCTGTAGCACAGGATCTTGACATATCCATTTCACTGTTGATAGTAAGCAACCCACCAGGATCCTGCTTTTCAGTAGTAAATGCTGAGTATTCTCTGATGTGGAGCTAAAACACAGAACTGTTCATGATTTAAAATTTGAAACCATTTCCCTTTGGAAACCTGGGAAATGAGAGGCATATTTTGTCTTTTGTTCCAATCAGAAGCTTCAAAATTCCAGTCTGTGTTAGTGATATTTCTCATTCTTGTATGCAGTAGAATGAGTCGTCTCATAGAACTTTGCCATCATACACACAAATATAATTTTAACCCTGTTTTCTTTTCCTTACTTCATTTCAAGAACTCTGGTTTTTAATGAAATTTATCTATGGAAAAGTTAGAAATATAAAAGAGGGAAAAAAAGGGACAATGACATCATATATTTTGTTACAGTTCCTGACAAGAAAAGTGGCTTTGTAGACGCCAATTCTCTATGACCACAGAATAATATCTGAAGGTCCAGAAATGTTTTGCCCAAATTCAGGAGCCTGGATTTAGACAAATTTACAAATAATTTTGAAAGTTTATTCCTAAATCACTTTCAGAGTTCTTTGCTACTAACTAGCTATCAAGACTAAGAGCAGCAACACAAAAATGCAATTGTGTTTTTGTGATGACAGGAGCCATACACAATAGGTAGTTAGGCAAAACAAACAAAAATAATTCAGCTGAGTAACCAATGAATCAGTCTAATTTAAGGCTTCCCAATTCAGGTAAGTGACACTTTTATGCCTTAAAAAGGCCAGACTTTGAGAAATTAAGGAAACTTTTTTATTAACTCAGCTGAATCAATTGGGCTGAGAAGATTACAGAATTAAATTATGGTGAGAATTTCTTTGAAATTAGTGATAAAAGAATAATTGGAGTTTGTATCTCAAAAAAAAGGGGACAAGTTGTAGGACAGGACTCCAGACTCGGCTCGATAAACAGCCACTTCAGAAAGGATATTAAGAGTCAGCAGAGAAAGCTATGTCTTAGAGGTCAGGAAGTTTAGAGGAAATGAGAACTGCCAGAAGTCAAGCTGAGTCAGACCTTGCAAAGGAAATTAAAACAAAAAGCAAAATTTCTTTAGCCTTAGAAATTAAAAAAGAACAAGGAAAACAAAGTGAACTGTCACAACATTGCAGGAGAGGGTGGATATTGATGATAACCTGTCAATGCCCCAAAACTCAATGAATACTTTGCTTCATTTTTGAATGGATGTGTCAATCATTAATAAGCACAAGAGAGAAGAAATGAAAGCACTACATCTAAGCAGAGGCAAAACTCAAAGACAGTAAGGAACACACATTAGTAAAATCAAGTAACCTCCATCACAAAATTCTTAAGAACTGTGACAGAAAGCTGCAAATATAGATATCCGGAAATAGACCTCTAGTAGATTTAATAAGACCTAAAGCAGATTTAATAAACCTCTCAAAATCAGCGTTGTGTCATCTGACTATAAAAGAGCTAATATAGTACCTCTTCAAGAAAGGAAGAGCAAATAATAGATTTGCCTGATCTCCGTATGATATAATATACCTTAATAATGAAAAAAACAGAAAGTAAATGAATTGAAACAAAATTCAATTTCTATTTACAAAAGCAAATTATTCCAGAAAAAATATTGTTCTTTGAAGATATAGCTAATGTAGTTGATGCTGCTGTTGATGTTGTTATTTTTAAAGAACAGCAAATAAAGTAAATCATATCTAACATCATCTCCCATTTCATCACACTTATTACATTTGATGATGGAAAAAGGACCATAGTAGTAGAATTATGACCAAAGACTTTGCTAATGGGATAACAGGATACAAAAGCAGATTATGTTAAAGAAAGAGGCTACTGTAGTAAATACTTAAGAATCAGTACTGCATTTGACTTTATTTTAGATTTTGTTAATCAAAAAGGTATGCACCTGAAGAGCTGGTTTTGGTAATAACCTTGCACTAGTGAATTTCACTGGTAACACACAGTTGGAAGGCATCATCAGTAACAAAGAGAATCAGAATATTATGTAGGAAAAAATAAATGACATTAAGGCCTAGAGGAAGAGAAATGGGATGAAAAGTAATAGAAACAAAATGGAGAGGCATGTACCTGGAGACTAATCATCTGGTCACTCAGCTTTTTTTTTAATTGTTGAAGAGGACAAGGATCCTTTTAAAACTTAAATGTGATCTTATGACACCATGGTAGAAGGAATTGGTGAGACCTCATAAACAGAAATTAGGAGATCTCCAAACCAGTTAAAGAGTTAATTTACAAATGACATTATTTGAGACAGTTGCTTGTGAGAAAAGAGGTCAGCCCTCTGGTTCTTATATCCCTTTCCAAGCATTTGTGTTGAACAATGTAGCCTTCTGGGGGATGTTTAACATGCAGGTCTGATCAGCTCATGGACTGTCCCATACGAACAGGACTCCATGGCTTATAGACCAGAACTGGATCATGCTTGGCTAACCTGTCACAGGAGCAGAAGATCTTGAGTGTCTCTGCACCCATGTGTACAGATATCTAACTATCCACTGTCTATAGCAATCAAGGTGGTCCTATTTCTTCCCTGTGCCCACAAGATTTCTTTATAGCAATATGCTTGTTAGCTGTAATAACGTGCTTGCAGGTTGTTCTACTTTTCATGAAAATCTTTTGTTAATTTGAGGCAGTGAGCACAGAGGAATTGCAGATAGTAGCACAGTTGGACATATTTTTTAAAACAGCAGCTTCTTTAAAATGATTGCTGGCCATGCATTTGTTTGAGTTATAATAATGAGAGCCAAAATTGATGACATAATGGTTTCATGTTGTCCTTGCCAACAACTTGCACAGCTTTAGTTGCTGAAAAGTTATTCCCCTCAAGGCTTCAGGGATTCCTTTTAAAAATCAGTCTGTTACAATTTCACATATAAAACAAAACTTGGTAACTCTTGACTTCTGCTTTGTATTATCAATGGGATGAAGAAGAAAACTTGTTTCCCACTAATGCATTTTTGATTGTTATAACCTTAGCTGAAAATGCTCTGCTTGGCTATCAAAATCTATTGTTTACTGAAAATAGCACCCACATTGTAACCGAGGTGACAGTATATTTGTAGCAACTGGGGTTTATGTGGAATCTTTTACCCATTTTTCCATATCTCTGAAGTGTACAGAATGTTAGAATTGGCATGTAGCTTTAGTTTGGGGTTTGATTTTTTTCAGCTTGAGCTGGAAACTATTAACCATTATATGTTCCACACTTCTGAACAAGCAATGGTGAAGTAACTCAGAAATGATAAGAATCATTGATCCAACCTGGCAATATCAATATGATGTGTTTTATTTTTTCTTTATTCTTATTTCAGTTGTAGCCTCCTGGCCTTCATTCTGTCTTGTTCTTGTATGTCTGATATTCATATTTCTCACTTATATGTCATCAGGGTTCATTTTGCTGGATTTGGGAAGACTTGTGTCTTTATGAGCCAACAAGATGATTCTATTTTTATATTAGTATCTTTTAGGCAGCTGTTGTAACTTGTCTGGTATGACACCAATGCTGTGATGCTACTACACTGGGTTTTGGGGAGTCGGCATATCAGTTTGTGATTCTCAGAACTGGGGCCTATGAGGACTCATTACAGCAGCTTTGGTCACAGGGGTAGTGGCCCTGGAGGAAAGGCAGTACATGCTTGCTCAGAGCATAAGAAAGTTGAGCTGAGATTGCCCTGCACCTCAAGAATCAGAATCAGTTTTCTATCCAAATTTCCTCTACTGATGTTTTCTGACAGATGCTTTCTTTTGCCAAGATATCCAGGAAGAGTAAGAGAACTTTTCCTTTTCCCTAAATCTAGCTGCAAGTCCCTGTATGAATTTGAAAGAAACAATGGCCTAGAGACAGGGATGCTAGTCTACAGCTTTGAAGACTGAATCTCTCATCCTTTTCTCCATGGCAGGGATCTTAGCCCCTCTGTGACTTACTTCCCTGCTCATGAAACTGGCACCAAAGCATCATTATCCTTCATGGGTACTGTGAGTTGCCATATAGTAATGACAGGACATTCAGCTATTGTAGCAAGAGAGGCTGAATAAGGCCCATGGAAAGGTAAAATAGAATCTATCTTGGATTATGCTATTTTTTTATTATTATTATTATTACTTATTGGCATTTTTAGAGACACAACATCTCAAGAATAGCCCCTGTATTTTATACATTGCATAGTTACATGGACAGGTCAAGACAAGGAAATAAAATCTAGTCCAGTGTTTTGTTGAAGCTAAAGAAAAATGATCTGTGGCACTAACAGAAGCGGGAGTGAAGAACAAAACCTGATTTTGGAATAAAGAGAATTTACTACATTCACCCACTAAAAATGAATGTTTCCTTTGTGTTTTTTTTTTCTTTTTTTGCTATCTATTTCTTTCTTTTTCACTTAAGACATTTCTTTCACTTACAACTCCATATTGCCAAGTTCTCTTCAAATAAATTGCACTGTATTATCCAAGATACTACTGCTTTTCATAGAGATGGTTAGCTCCAGGCATTTCTAAATGCAGCTGACTTGGGGTCCAACTTAGCACTGTAAGATTTGCTGCTTCCTTATTTCACGATTTGACTTCTTCCATCATATCAGAGTCATTCCTCATTAAGCATCCATTTTCTCCTCATGAGTCTGCTTGTCCTAGTTTATAAAAATTCTAGGCATTTTTACAAAACTTTATTAGATACCTCAGTGGGAAGAGTTGAATGGGGGAGCCACAGCTAGATAGTGTTCTCTCAGACATGCTGGATCCAATCTTATCTAAACTACTATATAGCTGATACATGGACTAAAGTGTTTTAAGTTACCTAATCAGTGGCCTGAAAATTTAGAGCTGATATTGAAATTTCATCCTCTATTCCACTGTGGTAAACAGGTATTAATTAACAAGCTTTTCAAGCAGTCCATTTTTTAGTATTGCCATGTCTAAAATACAGTTGTCATAAGGCTGAAGTTCCAGGTCTAAGCAGAAGGTTGATGGAGTTTGGCAGCTGAGGCTTCTGAATTTACTTTATAAAAACCTATGGGATTAGGCTATTTTTGTCTGAGAAGGAACCTTTTTTTGAAGAAAGAATATCATGCCACTTTAAGTTGCACTGGACAAAATACATCTTCTCAACTAATTCATTACTAATTCATTGCAGTTTTCACATGCTTCAGCGGTTGGGACTTGGTATGTACAAAAGAACATGTATGATGCAAAGAAGCATAGTTTATATGTATATGGGAACTATCACTACAAATATTTCTGACTAATTTGTCCATCATGAAGTGAAAAGTTTTATTAACTATAAGACATATAATTGCAATCAATTTTACTACAGAAAACTACAAGTGCTAACTTTTGCAGAGAAAGTTTAATTATTTATTTTCCTTATGTAATACTGAGTGAGGCCTCATCCTGAATCTTCTATGAAGTCCTAGGAAGGTGCATGAGTTATTTTCATGCTCACTTGGCTGCAAACAGAAGTCTGCAAAACAGAAGAGTTTTATATAAAAGCATGCAAGCAATAACTGTCTGTAGCTGGCAGCTTATAACACCACTGTCTTACAAATCATAGCAAAAGTACAAGGTTTAGAAAAATTACTTCTACCAGTATGTGTACTAGACACAAGTCCATCAGTAAATATTTATGAATGTTAATCAGTTAGCATTTAAATGGCATTTTGCAACAAAGTTTGAGCAAGCAAAGATTAAGCATTATATGAGATGAATCGGAAAATATGGAAGAGTAGTACAATGACTTAACTTGGATAGATTTGGTGTCCAGAGCTTTTCCTGCTGCAAGGTAAGAGGTTTTTGGCATACACCTTTGGTTAATTGGCCAACAGAGTACTCTTATCCAGATGTCTGGGGGTTCTTGGGGATATATGAAGCTATTTTAACTTTACATTGAGTTTTAGTAGGATTAGTATAGCAGAAACCTTTAACTTTCTGCCTAATAAACTTTATGAAGTCACCCAGGTAGAAGACACATAACTACTAAAATTCAGTTGGCATTTTGATTAATTCTGTGGCTTTTGCTGATTTTTATGCAATACTGATTTTGCAATTAGCATTTTTAAAGTCAGAATACTCTAAGCAGATATATTTCCTTTACTGCATTTCTGGGATAATTATGTTTGTTGAAATTCACCAGAATATATAAGCCACAATGTGTATATCAAGAGTATTTTGAAGTTATTTTTTCATCTTTTCACTGACTAGAGAAACTGCAGATATGTTTATACTGCTATGCCACAGACTCAGGTGCAAATATAACATATTGTACCGAATAACTACAGAACAGACCTGGTTATAAGTATCACACAAAATCTGGTTTTGACTGAAAGTGCCAGTCTGTCAAAACAAGCACAATTTGAACTGAACTCTTGTCCAGAAACGTTTCTTGTGTGCGTGTTATAATACACAGACAGAGAAGGAGAGATACCTTGCAATGACAAGTCTGTGACTGCATGGCTGAGACTCACCTTAGAGCTGGGAGACTTGCATTGCTGATTCTGAAGCCTCAGAGTCCAACAAAACACAGATCTGGAGATGGATATCATATCTTGATTTTCTTGCCTGCCGGCTATTTTTTTGTGAACAGTTGTCTCCATCTACAATATAAAGAAGAAAAAATAATAAGTAATTATGCAGAAGTCCTGGTCGTAAGTGCTTGAGCTTCTAAAAAGCTTTCATAGAGAGGAAGGTTCTCCCTAGCTCTCCTCCTGAAAATGAGGATCCATTATTATAATGCTGCCTTCCACACCTCTCCTTTCTCTTAGCTCGTATAAGTTTTCTCTCCGAAGACAGAGAAACTCTACCGAAGTGAATGCTCCAAAAGTAATAATCCTAACCTGAAGCTTAGGACTTCACTTTGCTCACAGAAGTTACTGGAACTGATGAGAAAATACTTTGCTGAGTCAGGATCCTATTGTACAATCTGGCCCTTTTAGCAAAGTATCAAAAAGTAAGCAAACAGTTTTCACACAGCAAAAGCTAATAAGCATCATTTTTCACACAGCAAAAGCTGATAAGCATTTGTTATAAATCAAATAGCAGTGGAAGATCAAATGAAGGTGGGAAGCAACCAGTACTTTGAAACTAATGCATACTTTTTGCTGGGTATGGATGTCAGAGATAGTACTCTAGTTCAAAATAAAAAAAAAATAGATGTCCATATGGTGCCTACAAGTGTGACTAACCATACTCCATGAGTGATACCTCACCTTTGGTAAATGGGATCATTTTTCTGAATATCTTTACTGAGTCTGGTACTGTTACAACAGAATTAGAAATGATTATTAAGCTTATGTAATAGATTGACTACAGTTATCTGAATAAACTTATAAGTTAGAAGAATACAGCTAGAATGCTTTATCTACATAGTATCTAACACAAAGACACCTTAAATCTCATTTGGAGTCAGGGCAGTAAAAACAAAAAATCATAATACATACACCTCAAATGCATTGGATGGTCTATCCCCATGCTTCACACTTCAGTGAGGTCTAATACATCTCTGTCTAGGTAAGTTATATCCCAACTAACTGTAACCGGTTACAGGATAGACATGAAGTCCAAATGACCTGCACAATCAATAGAAACCAAAGAGGGAGGAAATCCAGACTGTCAATCATCACATGTGAGCATGGAAAATATTGCTCTCTGGTGCCTCAAGGAAAAGTTACATGAGATTGATTCCACTCTTAATGACCATGATTACTTCCTTCACATATTGTAATAGGTTAAAAGAAAGCAAGGGCAGGACCATTAGTGTATCTGGTTATGATTTTTTTGACATTTTTTTTAAATTGGAAAATGTCAGTTCCAAGAAAGAAAGTCTTCTTATGGAAATGTACTGGGGTGTTTTTTTCCTGAAACTTTCTTTAATCTATGGTGGATTTTTCTGAAAAAAAAAAAAAAAAAGAACAAAACCACAACATATGCCTTAGAAGGTAAATGTTTTAAGTTACTCTACATCTTGATTTGAACTTGGGTTCTTTTACATATCAGGTAAGTGTCCCAACCATGAGGCTGTTGGCTATTGAAGATAATTATGTAGCTCACTCTATGCATAGATATGGGAATTTGGGTGCAAGGAGAAGTCATATAAAAATTAGAAAGCCTTAATGTTGTCCCTGGGCAGAGCAGGAAAGTTTCATCAAGACTGGATTATCAGCCAGCTCTGACTATGACCTTTTCTATTTATCATTTGGTCTCATTAAAGACCATAGTATGGCTCATTTTCCACATTCCCCTTTCAGTGTAAGCTTTCATCCTTCCTGAAGGGTACAATATGGTCTTTAGTTTTCAATTCATACAACATATTTTGAGCAGTACGTCTAATAAAGACATACACTTTCCCAGTCATCTGGTCTATTTAGATAGTGGTAGTTCATTAAATTGATGCTTAGAAAATCTGTGCCATTGGGACTCTCTTCTATTTCTGAACACAGATTTAGTACCTGCTGACAATTTTTCTGTTAATTAAGATACATATCTAAACCTGAATGTATTGTTAACAGAGAATTGCTAACTTAGTATGAGGAGGGAAAAAGGAAGGAAGAGAAAGAAAATGAAAAGACTGTTGCTGCATCAAAGTGAACTGTAAATATAAGAAAAGAAAGATTTAAAACAGTTTTGTCATTGGACGTCCTCATCTAGACTAGAACTGCAATTTTATTTTATTTAAAGTATGAAAAAGGAGATAAGCAAATCAGCTTGTATTAAACATATTCTGACAGAAATATTTGCCTTTCAGCACCCAATTAGGCAACTCTGAATGCTTAAAAACTGACCTCTTTTTCTATGTCTCTTTTATTAGAAATTTGGGACACATAGACCAAAAAATAATGAAAGGACATATATTTATTAACATTTCAGTAGGATGACATGAAACTGACCTATTTGGACCTTTCAATTGTATCAGTGTAAGAATTCTGATACTATCTTCTTTTGAATATCTCTGTGATTAATTTAGATGTGAATAAGTCTAAAACAATACACTGTTGGGCTTTTCAATGGGATTTTAGAAAGTGCCAGGTTTCTTAACTCCTGTTGGAACAAACAGAATCATTTCTGTCTAATGACTTCTAAAAACAGACACTACTAGCAGCGGAAGAATAGTGGGAGCCATCTGACAAAATTTTTTGGTTAGGCCTACACTGTGATACAGCTGTCTTCAAGTTCTGGATCAAGTTTTGGCTCTGTCTGCTACTATCTGTAGTCTCGTGCTTGAGTGTTATAGCTTTGAGATCCAGTTGGCCATCTTGCAGACCAGAGGCAGAGTATGAAGCAACATGTAAACAGGGAGTTTGCATTCAAATACAGGCTTGATCCTCCCAATCCAATGGTACAAATACAGCCAATCTGGCTCCAATCTTTCAGGTATTCTCTCTTGCAAAAAAGGTGAGAGACAAAAAAAGTAATGAAGAAAAGCAAAGAATACAGCCAGTAATTGTTTAGAAAAGGAGAAAAATTATCTCAAACTAGTGAATAATGTTTAATTAGCTAATAAGAAAATGCAGGAGAATTTATTTTTCTCCATGTCCTCAGTGAACAATTTCTCTTTTAAAATATTTCTACTGATATTATTTAGAGACTTTTATTCTTCTTATTTTCATCTTTTAATGACCTTACAGTATTATTTAAGGATCTCATTACAATGAATATCACATTTTGTTTCTCTAGTGCCTGCTCTGATTATTTGTCTGGATATCCCTGCTGTGCATAAAATTCTCAGATTACCTCAGTTCTACACATTGTAATTTTTAAATTGGCTGATGGAAGAATTTCACTGACTACACATGAACTGTTCAGTTTTGGATTTGGTGATTTACTTTTAGCGTAGTCTCATGCTGGACATTTAGAAAATACATTTTCTCATCTGGAGTAAAGCTAATGTGATTATTAACATCTGTACTGGCTCAGGTGAGTACCATGCTTTATTTGATTGTATTATGAAGATGGATCTCTTTTCCAAATATCACAGCAGCCCGAGTCATGTCTTTGGGATCTTTTAAGCAGCTGTTAAGGTACTAATAATGAAAACCTGCTTTCTGTACTGCAAGCTCTGTGCAGATGCTATGGACAACTACTTTGGGAGTAGAAAAAAAAATCCTTCAAACTGTTGAAAATCAAATCTACAGTGTAGTGAGGAGTTAAAGCTTCATGGGATAACTGCTGAAATAGCATATGTAAGCAGTTCATGAAACACAGACAAGTACACTATTATATTACTCGTTTCTATTGACTTCTAAAATCTTTCTTCTGATCCTCTCTCTCTCAAGTATCCCACTGACTAGCAAAATAATCAGATATCTTTAGTAGACAGCAGGCTAAATTCCAAGCTGCAAATCCATGCAAACTCTACATGTACTTGTTTAATTATTCTTTTTTTTTACTCCCAAGTCCATGACCTATTGTACTAAAGAACTATGAATTCAAAATGTAGTCACTGATGTGTACATCTGTCTGCCTCAAAACTTCATTCCGCTCAACTCATTGCTGCTTAAACAAGGGCATTCCCCTCTAGCAGTTAGTTAACCCCTTTGCAGTCAAGAATGACCTACTAGTGTATCACAGTCAAATGTCCAATAGTTGAAGAGAGCAAAGAAACATGAACCACAGAATTGGTTTGAAGCTCGGTGTAACCAGACTTCAATAAATTGCTGAGTGCAATACAAAATTATTCTGTCCTAGCATTCTGCATAGATAGTCCCTTGAAGTTCTGTGGTTTGGTACAGTCTTAACAGAGAAGGAATGAATCTTTGAAGTGAAAAAACTGATTTACTGTGTGAAACAGATCAAGAATTCCGCATAAATGAGGAAGCTATGCAAGGGTTACACTTTCAAAAGAAACAAGACTCTAAAACCTGTTTCATTCCAGTATTATTTTTTATAGAAAAGATTTACTGAAAGTGTGCCTTGCGTATAGATGTGCAATAATCACATAAGCATTTTACTATGCATCACTGGTACTGATATATTATGCCTTTCATAAACTAAAACATAAAACATACATATTGGAAGTGCTTTGGCTAATAAAGTACAAAGTAAAGAAGAATTTCTAAAGAAAGCAGGGAAATTATGTATAAAAAGAAGGAAAAAGGAAAAAGGTGAACTAAAGAAGAGGGAAAAAGAGGCCAGCCCAACTTTTGAAGAATTCAGATTGAATTTCATAAATATCTCTAAATTATTTTTAGAGAAGAAAACAGATGAAAAAGGATTTAAGCTTCTCACTAATACATTAGCAATTTTTTGAGCTCATTACACAAGGATACTAGAAATGCACATTTTATAAACCAGATGTTTATAAAAAAACTGTCAACAGTGACAGTTGACATTTATTACAGATTGTAAGTTATTAAGCTATATTATTCTTTGACTAGTTTTTTTGAGGTGTTAAGGTTTATTTTCTTGAAAAGTAAGTAATGAATTTATATCTTCTGGCAAAAATGAGCTAGAAATAAAAGAAAACAGATTAACCAGCTGAACTGGTCTTCCTGTGAGATGATAGGTGTCAATAATAAAGTTATGCTACTAAGCTTAGAAGAAAGTTACTGGGACTTAATCACCACAAACCAAACAGGTTAATTACCATCATGTTTAGTCTCAGTCAAGACCAGCAATGAGCCAGCCATATTCCAGCTATCTGATATAGAAGATATAGATAGCTATAGATATACTGTATTTAGAAGGGTTCTTCAAAATGCCTATTTGTTTTAACTGAAATGGTAGAACATCAGTACAGCTCTAATGAAACATGTCAAAAGACAGGAAGGAGAGTTTTACCTTTGACTCCCTTGAGGAGTTGTTATTAGCCGCTCAGTTACAAAAGGAAGCACCATTTAGCAGAGACATTTATTCTTTCAAGGTAGTGACAAAAAAATTAAGAGGCCTGGTCAGCCTAACTCCTGCAAAAGGATATTTTACAAGAACTGTCCTTGGGGAGACAGACAATTTGTCTTAAACTCTACAAAGACTTGAAAGGGTATTTTGGCTCTAAGAATTTATGTTATTTGTTGAGAGAGCAGCTGCTCTGTTGCAAGGTCTCCGTGGGAATGGATGCAGCCTCTGATGCAAGGTGTGGATGGGCAGAGAGTTTCTAAAGATGACAGATTTACCTCAACCTAGGTTTGCCTCACTTGAATTAACTGTGACGGAAAAGAACTGTCCAGGGGTGGAATGAATCCATAAGTTGGGGTAAGTGAGCTTTTGAAGAACGGATCATATCTCTATTTCAGCTGTATTGGCTCAAACCTGATATCGCATATGTCTCTCCGATATCAGGGAGGACACATTAAGCAGAGATCAGTGGTAATCTGCAAGGCTCCCTGTCGTATGCTGAGGTGTTGGAAACATGCTTGAACTACAAGGTTCGAAGAGAACATGTTATATTTATTTTTCAGTTTGAATATAAAGCACACTATACATCTTCATTGTTCATAAAAACAAAGAACAGCTTTTAGAAATTCAATAAAAATCCAAGTTGTTTCATCAAGTCAGAATTATGGCATTCTTATGCCAATATTTCAGTTTTATATATCAGTCTTCCTGGTCCCCAGTAGCAAAAATTATGGGCTGAAACATTCAAAAAATGGTGACACTGCAGACTTTAGACTCTATTGCACAATTAAGCCACTGAGCCACAGCCAGATCAATTACCAGGTTCATGGCACTCATGTCTCCTATTAACTGAAAACTGCCATGGGAAAAAGGCAGAAAAAGGGAGGTCAGGACTGATGGTTCTTAAAAAAGTCAGTGATGCCTGTGGTCACACAAAATATTGCTTTACATAACTGTTCAAACAGATTTAACTCGGGTAGATGGAACACCGTTATTCCAAAATAGAGTCCCTTAGCATATTTCTGGTAGCCATCAATGATGGATAGGTTCATCACCTGACAGAAGAAGTTTCAAATTTTCTTTATATTGTTAAAAATTTGTTTAAAGTTTTCAGCTGTTGGTATAATTTCCTGTGAGCACTTCCTGCAGTGCTCTCTGGTATAAGCAGTGCTCTCTGGTATAAGGCTTTTCATGACTGACAGCTGCTTTTGGATTCAAAGATCTATAGCCCAATCCAGAGGGGATATAGCCCTTATGACAGTACCCAATTAGTGGCTGCAGTTCTTCCATATATTGAGTCTGCAACAGGCTTGTGGGCGCTGCCCTGGAGTGGTGTGTATGCCAGGTGTGCACTGGGCTGGAACAGTTTTGTGCATTTGGCCCCTGAGATTGTGCACTTCTTAGTGCAGGAAAAATGTTATGCATAATGGTCCCCCCCTATTACTGATTAGAAAATACTCTATACATCAATATTGTAACCAAGAAGTATTCTTGCTTTTACTGCAAAGATAAAGCAGATGCATCTCATGTATGATATCCTCTACTCAGGACATCTCTCTTGAAACCTCATTAGGAAGAATGTAGGGTACTTGAATGTATTATATGCGGAGCTAGATCAACCTAAGAGTGTGGTAAAGAACACATAATGCAAGTCTAGATAGCCACTGGAGATAACGAATTCCACATTTGAGAGTTTTGTTATGTTTTTAAAGGTAAAGTTTTCAGATCAAGAATGAGAAAAAAACCTAGGAATTTTTGTCCAACTTGAAGCAATCTTATAGGCTTGATTTTCAGAAAAATACCAACTTGAAATACCAACTGAAAATACCAACTCTCAGTATATATTCCATAAAAATGAACACCTAAGATCACTTCAGAAAACTTTAGCATTAGTTCTTACTTTGTAAACTTCTGTTGAACTCAGATGATTCAGTGAAAACAAATATAAGCTCTCAGACTCTAATGACTATCTTAAAATCACAGAATCACAGAATGGCTGAGGTTGGAAGGGACCTCTGGAGATCATCTAGTCCAGCCTCCCTGCTCAAGCAGAGTCACCTAGAGCACATTTCCAAGGATTGTGTCCAGATGGCTTTTGAACATCTCCAAGGATTCCACAGCCTCTCTGGGCAACCTGTTCCAGTGCTCTGTTACCTTCACAGTAAAGGAGTTTTTTCTCATGTTCAGATGGAAGTGTCTGTGTTTCAGTTTGTGCCTGTTGCCTCTTGTCCTGTCTCTGGGCACCACTGAAAAGAGTCTGGTTCCATCCTCTTGACACCCTCCTTTTACATATTTGTATACATTGATAAGATCCCCCCTCAGCATTCTCTTCTCCAGGCTAAATAGCCCCAGCTCTCTCAGTCTTTCTTCATAAGAAAGATGTTCCAGTCCCTTCCTTAATCATCTTATAGCCCTTTGCTGGACTTGCTCCAGTAGCTCTTGTATTGAGGAGCCCAGAACTGGACACAGTACTCCAGATGTGGCCTCAGCAGGGCTGAGTAGAGGGGCAGGATCACCTCCCTCGACCTGCTGGCAACGCTCTTCCTAATGCAACCCGGGATACCATTGGCTTTCTTGGCCACAAGGGCACATTGCTGGCTCATGGTCAGCCTGCAGTCCACCAGGAGCCCGAGGTCCTTCTCTGCAGTGCTGCTTTCCACTGGATCAGCCCCCAACCTGTACTGGTGCATGGGGTTATTCCTCCCCAGGTGAAGGACTCTGCAGTTCTTTTTGTTGAACTTCATGAGGTTCTTGAGGTTGATGATTGTTAGTGGAAAAATATAAATGGTTGTCAGAACAGAACCTTGCAGTACATAACACTGCAGTCATATAACACACAGTACATACTGAAAAGCTGGCAGAATGTAGATTGGCATTTAATAATGTCACACATTCCTGATAATTTAATTTTCATTTTGTTAATTTGAAGAACATTAAAGAATCAGTGTATCCAGCTAATGGAATACATGCACATGGTCACAGTGATTTTTTAGGACCTGCGGGTGACAAAAGTGGCTACAAGGCTAAGACTAGTGTCTCCCAAAAATTCCAAAGAATATGATGATACACTTAGAATGTGATTTATGAGCCTGTGGCACATGAATTGTAAGGACAGTAGATTCATCTGTTGTCCGGAAAGATTTGTTCCCACAGAAGAACAGGTGGCGTCTGAACTCTCATCCTTTAGCAGCCTGTGCCTGAAGAAGGTATTTTTTAAGTGCACCTACATATGGACCCTGATTTAAAAGACATGCTGAGTTGCTGTATTCCTTGATAAACACTGGTCACATTCCCTTCTTTAGTCCTTTTGACGTAACAGCAGTTTGGCACTGCAGGTATTTGCACATGGTTTTTTTCTGGCTATTTTCTTTCCACTTTCAAGTGGAAGTGTCTTTTTTCAATGATCAGGCACTAAGCATGTAATTTCTACTTTGAGCACTGCAGCCTAACTTTATAGTATAAGAATAGGTAATACACACAGGGGAAATAAATGAAGTGATTGCATATTTTATTGAAACTGCAGGAAAAGGAGACTTCCCATTATAACCAATCAGCACTTATACACGAAAAAGAAGCCAAACGTAATGAAGTCCAACTAGTTCCCAAAAAGCTGGGTGGAAAAAGCCCTTCTACTAACCCCAGAGACAATTGACTCAGGAGAGTATTCCAATACATGTGGCCACGGGAAGCAAGCAGTATCACCACGCTGTGTTCCTTCGTGAACAATTTCATTCATAAAAGCTGTAGGACTCATTTGTAACTGCATGAGAGAGATATGTAAAAATGACACTTGGATAAGATGCAAACTACTTTTCTAGTAGGAAAGCACACTGACCATCATGACTATAATGCTAAGGAAGAAAACAGAAGGCAAAAGAAGAATAGGGGAGATTTAAACAAATCTATAAGACAAGATGTTCTACTTAATGTGCTCTCTAATGAATTCTCTTTTCATTTACAGATTAGCTGGGATTACTGTATGATGAACTAGATGCAAAATGCCTTTTGTTATAAATGCAGATTTGGTGTCCAATTCCTTGCCTGTTATGCAGAATTCACAATAAACAGTCTTGTCTTTTTAAAACCATTTATTTTAATGTAAATGGTATTTTGGTGACAGGGAGAAAAAGGTGAATTAATATCCCCCTTTTTCCTTTTTAAAACCAACAAAGAAATCTGGAGATGACCTGACAGTTTTTAAAAACTGTGGGCTTTCCTTGTTGGCCAGTGAAAATCCACAGAGGCCTTGGAATGGGAGCCATACTTTTTGACAGAAAAATGAGTCAATCATCTTGAAAGACAGTGTCTTTGACTCATTTCCTAAAAAAATAGTTGCACACAGTCAGATCGTACATTACGAGTCTTGTAAACCTGTGACAGTCTGAATATACATAACAGGACCAAGTTCTTGTCCACATTTCCTGGTATTTAGATTCTTTCCATGCTTTTTCCTTGATAATTTTATAGCTTTAATAATTAAGGTGTATTTAATTTTATTTTGTAAATACTGTAGTTGCTGTTTACAGAGGTGAAAAAAAGATTCTTTGAAAGAGAGAGAAGGCTCAGTATGTTTACCAAGATGATACACTGTGAAGAGGACGCAGAATGCAATGGTTAAAAATGAAATCCTTCTATTTGATCCAATCTGTTGCACGTAATAGGTGAACAACAGCTTTTAACCAATGAAGACACATCCTGTACACCACTGAGAACAGATGAAAGTGTCTAAAAGGAATGTCACTTTGGACATGAGCCCATGCCTGTACTAAAAGACACCAGGTGAGCCCCGGAATGTCTCTGGCACTAAAGCCAGCTGTCCTGGAATAGCCTGTGGAGATATGAGCAAATTATCTTGGCCTTTAAAACATGGTGAGTGGCCTCAGACAGCCTGCTGGGAATGACCCCTGATATGTTTTCACTGCTGAATTGTATCTGGAAATTGTTGTGAAAATACTAGCTGACATGGGCCAGAAGTCTGCTAAGGACCATTCTATCAATTTAGATTTATAAATGATCAGATTCTAGTGCTGGGCGACATTCCTCATCACTATTTAATTTATTAGTATAAATGTAGCCTCAACTGTGTAACCCAAAATCCATTACCCTTAATAATATAGAAATCTTCCATAAAGCTCACCATGCAAAGGAGACTCTAGCTTCATAAGGCTATTTCTATAAAACAGTGTATTTGTCCTGGAAATGCACAAGAACATGCAGCTGTCAACCATTCAGAACCTAATTTCTGGAAAGAATATATTTGGACACTCCACTATGTCTGAAAAGGTTACTATGTCTTTGTCTTCCCAGTTTCTACTTCTCTTCTTATAATCCAAAATATCTTTTTTTCCAAATATTATTTCAGTACTGAAAAGCAAGTATCTCCATAAAACAGACATACATATAGATATAGATATATGAAAAATCAAAGGCAATCATGCATAAACACTTTCTCTAAGAGAAAAGTACCTCCTATTATTGGCAATAATATATGCAGGTTTTGTTTTGTTTGGTTTTGTTTTTTCTTTTAATTGGAACTCGGACAAAACATTTGTTCCATGGTTCCTTTCTACTCCATGCTTACATACAGCTACAGTCTCAGGAGTTTACTGTGCATTTCAGGAGAACCTTTTCAACAATACTTAAATTTTTTATGCCGAACAACTACTTATAAATATATTGTGCTTTCAGGATCACATAAGTCCAACTGACTCTCAGTATCATGTAGGCACTTTTAAAAATTGTATTCTATTTATTTCTTTAATTGCAAATTTACCTAGGGTAAAAATGACTCCTTCCTTTTAGATTCAACACATTCAACAGTGATTATAGGAAAACTCAAGTAACACACTAGAAATAAAATTATAAACAAAATCTAAAAATTAATTAAATTTTATCAGAAAAATAGGAAGCCATGGATCTATATATATTCTTTTTAGTTAATTATTTTATTTAAAGGTATTACAATAACTTACTCTGTTCATTTAAAAAAAATATTTAGATGCTTAATTACTATCAAAAGTGGTGTTGGCATACCTGGAATGCAAAACCTTAATTTGCATGATATTACTGTAGTTCATGTGAATAGCTGAATGCTTATGTTTCTGTTTGTGTCATGGATTTAATGACAACAAAATTAATCAAGTTACAACAACATAAAATTGTAACAATGCTGTAGATCTTATTTTCTTGTATCTTTCAATAATGTGACAACAGGATTTTGAATGATTAGTACAGCTTTCTGGTTTTCACCTACACAAAAAACGTAATCCAGTGTTTGGTCTACATTAGTATCTGGAATGCTTTCTTAGCAATAAAATGTATCAGACAATTTTGACTCTGTGATGTGCGTTGCATTGGCTAATCAAATAATTCAGAATTCAAGAAATGTTGTACAGAGATTTCAACAGTCTTAAATTAGGTTGTGTGAGAAAAGTAATTATTTTCCAAATTTTAACATATGTTGTTCCTGCAAAATGTCCTAACATGCAAGCTGAAGTGTAGCTGTATCATCCATACAAATTATACAGTACAGTGTAACACTACTAAAAAGTATTAGTATGTGAATGATACATTGCTGTGGATGTACCTAAAATAGTAGTGTGCGGTTCTGACATAAAGCTACTCAAAGTGGGTAGATAATTGTCATAGTGGCGTTTTCAAACATTTTCACGCTTTAGTACTTTAACCTAAAATTAATTACACAACAGGAAGTAATTTACTTCATATTCTTCAAACAATTAAAATACTTTAAAGCAGAAAAAAACAGTATAACTGCTTTAGTGATTATTTACTCTTTTACTCTGTTTGTCATAATTCTATTGTTGGAATTTTACACAACGGAAATATATCAGAATAAGGGAACAGAGGATCAGAGCACACACTGCAATGTAAAATAAGAAACAGAACAAGCTCCAAGCTAAACACCTCTTGATAGTTAATGTAGAAGTTCTTAACCTTCGGAGTCTGAAATTATGACAGTTAACATTTTGGGGGGCTTCTCAGCATATATTTGGCATCAGAAAGGTCTATTTTCATAAAATCCCTTGTGCAAAATTTATGCCTGTATTGTTTTTGGACCAGATCCAGACTTCAGATTTCATGACTCAACTTTCAACACCTCTCACAGTAATAAATCATAAAAGGCAACTAGGAGTTTACTTATAATTCACAAAACCAAGACATGGAGTCATGGAGACACCACAGAAATCTGGAGTTTCCATATCTGAGGAACAAAACAAATGCTTTTGAGATTGCAAATTCATGTTAGCAAATGGTCGGACAGTAACATTAAGACAAAACAGCTCTGTTGTACAATGAGGTCCATTGAGCTCTTTTCATCATGGCTAAATTTGGCAGGTTAATTTGAAACAGTGAAGAGTCAGTATGAAAAATGTCAGGGGACAATGACTACAAATATTCACCACAGGACTGTTTTTGAAACTTAAAAATAACTTTTAAATGTCAGGTTTCCTGGAATATATAAAGTGAAAGAAGAGTTGATTTTAACATACAAGGATTACATGTTGTAAAGGATGTCTTATCCTCATACAGCTGCAATGGGCTTTGAGACACTGCCACATCTTTTGATTTGAAGGTAGATTTGATGACTGAATACAAGATGTCAGAACCATCAAAAAGTGTAATTAAGCTGGAAAATATGCTAGCCTCATAATCTTTATTCAGTTTAATTTATATTTGCCACAGATTTTATATATATAAATATATATATATTTCTTCAGGGGCAGAAAGGCAGGGAAAAGAGCAAATGGAAAAAAAAAAAGGAGACAAAGCAAAATAAAAATCAAAGAAATAACACACTTCCTAAAACAACAGAGGAGAAGGAATAGCATTTTTGTTTGGATTAGATGAAAAGTCTCAAAAGTTAAAATGAAACATCCTTTTTTTGCCTCCAAATCTGCAGGGTGTTTTTTTTTTTCCAAAAAAAAAAAATCATCCAAAGGAGAAAAAAACTAAGGAAGAAATCTATATTTTGCTACAGAAGTTGAGAATCCAGGTAAAGGAAGCAATCAATCAGTAGTATCTTCCTATCCCAACTCACTGGAGTGCTGAAAGTCAGTGAAGGGGGAAGTTATTTTTGCAAAAGTACCTTACAGTGTTTTGACTGCACAAATCATTTGTGTGACTGAGCAGGAACAAGCTGCACCAAAATCTGTCCTCTCCCCATTAAAGATTTACTCTTCAGAGGATATTTTCAGTAGTTGTATAGGGGAAGGAAACTGGTAAGTATAAAATTCCAGGAGAAGGAAGACAGGCAGAATTTTCTTAGCATTAGGAAAATATACTATTCCCACAATATTAGGGCCTTGGAAGTGTGAAAAACACGAGAGAGTTGTAGACATACTGGAGCACATCCAGTGAAGCACCACAAAGATGAAGCGACTTGAGCATCTTCAATACAAGGAGAGGCTGAGAGAGCTGGGACTGCTCAGCCTGGAGAAGAGAAGGCTCTGGGGGATCTTGTCAACGCGTATAAACATCTGATGAGGGGAGTAAAGAAGATGGATCCAGACTCTTCTGAGTGGTATGCACTGACAGGAGTCGTGGCCACAAATTAAAACACAGGAAATTCTGTTTAAACACAAAAAATATTTTTTATGGTGAGGGTGGTCAAGCACTGGAACAGGTTGCCCAGAGAGACTGTGGAGGCTCCATCCTTGGAGATATTTAAAACCTGACCAGACACGGTCCTGGTCAACCCACTGTAGCTGACCTGGTTTGAGTAGAGGGTTGGACTAGATGATTTCCAGGGGTTCCTGCCAACCTCACCTATTCTGTGAGAAATATTTTCCTTTACTAAAAAACAAACAAAAAAACCCAAAAGCTGAAAGCAAAAATATTTCACTTCTGGACTACTTCCTTTGAAATTCTAAGCTTTCATAAAAATCTGGAAAATCAATAGTTTTGGTTTCAAAACCAAAACGTTTTAAAAAAAGGTTTTTTACAGATTTTTTTTTTTACTGAAAGCAAATTTTCTTCAAACCTAGCAGACAAGCAAGCAAAAGACTCTGTAAATATTTTTACCAGATGTATAACTGCATTTCTTCTGCCTTACATCTCTTTTATTGTCAAAGTAATAAAAAGAATCTTTATCATAAACAAGATGTTAGGTCAGAGACTCCTTCCTTTATATTTCCTCTTGAAACCTCTTTAGCTAAATCTTCATTGCTAGGTTAGCGGAGTTCATGACACAAATGCAAGCTATTAAATATTTTAGTAAGAAGATCTTTTTTTTGTGCAAGGTCTGGAAGATACAGTTGAATCAGGAACCTGTAACTTACTATTCTGTATTTGTAGGCAAACTTTTTTTTTTTTTTTTTAAGCCTTAAAGATGTAGTTTACTGGTGCTCTAATGTTAATCTAATCAGATGGAGAATTAGCTGTAAATATTTTTATTTTTATTGCTTTTTGACTCAGTAATACTTAAGCTACAGAAAACACAATTATGCCTTGAAAATAATTATCAAAAGGAGAAAGCTGAATTAAATAAATAAACAACAATATACATTAAGTAGGAAGAGAAAACAAGGGCATATTTGCTATTCTAACAATAAAAGCAAAAACAAAAAGTACAATATTTGGCAAACAGACCTCTCCATTTAATTATTATTTTAAAAAGACCTATGAAAAACTTTTTTACAGGTAGCAACATAGTGTTAATTGTTACTCATAATAATATTTTTCATTTACTTAAGAAACAGTAGGCATACAACATCAGACTGACAAGAGGAAATAAATCCATTTTTAACTGAAAGTTGACCTCCAGAGAGGGACATTTTCCTAAGGGACATCCTTTGAGAAAGAAAACAAGGAGGCACATTTAATTCTACTATATCTGTTGGAGATACTCTGAGGATGATAAGAGAATATACATTCATTTTAAGACACAAGCACGTGCCCTGTTTAACCTTACCCTAGAGTCTGTTTTCTGATGCTGAAGAAGTAGAAATTAGAAAAAGGGGGAAAAGTATTATTAAAGATTTAGTGATAGCACATGGTGAACTCTAAGAGGAAAAAATATATATACTTATCCAGTCAAGGCACTGAACAACCTAATCTAAATTCAAAGGTGGATCTAACTTTTAAGTTTGACCTGCTTTGAGCAGAGGGGCTGGATGAGGTGACCCCAAAGGACCTTTGATTCCACCTATATAACTGGGAGAAAAAAACAAGAAAGAAAACTGAGCATTTGTGTATTCATAGCAAGGGTGCTATTCCTAGAATTTTTATTGTTGCTTTTGTAGTTTGGAAATAGTTGAGACTACTTTTTTTCATTTTACGTGTTCTCTTTTTTATGATTTTCATGAAACTATCATTTCAGTTTAATAAACAACATGGAATGCTGGTCGAATTGAATTTCCTGGCAGCTTTTGATGTGGATATAAGAAGTTATAGACTGTTATTTTTATAGTTCCATAGAAAACAGCTATTTTCTTTATACAAACAAAATGACTGCCATCTTAATAAAAACAAGTAAGATTTTTATATACATTTCCTACAAATTATACAGAGAATTGACAAAAGAGAGGTGAAAGTATAAGAGAGGGCACACATGCCTCTGACATCCTTTATTATCCTTATTATCTTTGGTATATTTATTTCTTAACTACACTTCTGTATTCATGTGGCTTTCCACGGAGTATATTTTTGTTCTTCTAGAAAGTATTGTATTTTCTGACTCGTGTTTGGAAGAAAGAATATCTATTTCTTCAAATGTATATAGAGATATATTTGTAATATGTTAAACTAATATTGCTTCATAGCTCGTAGTTTATATATTTGAACACAAGATGAGGAAAGAAAAAATAATCCACTAGAATAATTGTCAAAATAAATTAAACCCACAAAATCTTACATTTATTTGGGACTTTGATTATCTGTCTTTGATTATTTGATCATGAGTCCATAATAAAATGCAACTATAACAGGAACACGAATCCCAAGCTATTGTGAAAATTCTGTGACTTTGAGGGAAAAGGATGTCTCTATAACAAAGACTGAAGACAAGGCTGAGAGTGGAAAAGGGTATGTTTGAAGAATCATGACCATCCAAATTAAATTTTGTTAAAAAGTTGATCTGGTTGTTTTCCAAAGTAGTGTCAAAGATTAGTATTGCCCAAAGCCAACTTTATAGAAGTACGTTTGCCAAGGAAGACTCCTTTCATGCTTATATGACTCAAGCAAATAAAAATAATGTGGAAAACAATGGAGCTATAGTCAAGCTACTGCAATATAACATGAAGAGAAATCTGCCTGGGTAACTGGAAACTGACTGCAATTTCTGATCTACATGCAGCTGTGAAAGATGGAGATCTAAGACTGACTCTGCCAATATACCCAGACTCTACAGGGTTCAGGAAATTACTCAGCAACTGTAAGCCAGTCCTATTCTAGCATCATCATTACACTCCGGATCTCATTATGGACAAAAAAGAACACAGGTTTTTGCTGGGAGCTCATGGTGGGCATTTCTCCAAGTCTCCAAGACCGAGATGGAAGAAAGCATGAAGAAGCAGGGTGTTGATGTTTTCTTCCACCTCAGACTTGGGGTATGCTTGGGTTTCTTCCACACACAGACTGCTTCCTTCTCATCGGTTCCTACCTGAAGGCTGGAATAGTCTCCCCCAGCTTCAGCTGCTGTGACAAGGTTGGCCCTGGGACACAGCCAGAGGAGAAGGTTTTACAGCAGCGTGTCCATGCTCCAGCTGTTCTTGACTGCTAGAATGGACCACTGCAGTTGAACATGAGTTACCAAAGGGTTTTGCCTGCTCTAAGTTATACTGGGGACTGGCCAGCTTTTGAAGCATCTGGACTTATATTTTACAGCCATGTCTCCTCACTGTTGTGGCATTATATTTCACAGAAAAATAATAGTACAACACAACAGGAGATGAAAAGCAGAAGGTTTATTTAAACTAAGTACAAACATTTAGGATGAACAACTTGCTGATGTAGTGCATTTCTCCAACTTGTCATTGTTAAGTTTCAGCTTCCCAAGAATATACACTTCTGATTTACCGTAAGCTCAAGTATTTGATCTGGCACACAATGGAAATTTAAATGGACAAACACAATAGTATAATATTTAGTCTAATATAAAACACATTTCTCCTCTGCTGTCACAGAAAATTGCGATGCATTTTAGGGAGGGTGGAGTGAGTCAGAGCATTTGGCAGCGAAAAAAGGGGTTCAGCTCGGGCAACTCTAACAAGCAGATTAATTAAATTGTAACAGGGACCCCTATGCACCAGCCAGTGTAAATAAATGTATTTAGAACTTATGGAACATTTTAACCTTTTGATCAAAAGTGCAAAGATAACTATTGTGTAAATTAGGTCCCCTTACGCTCCTCCTTTTTTCTTTCTAATCATGCTATTCAGTACTTGCATATGGATGGCCACTTCCAGATGCTTCTCAGATCTGCCCAAGGTTAGGTAACTTTCTTATTTTCTCACTTAAATATTAAGAACTTGAAATATCCGTGGGAAAAAAAAAATCTCCCTCTCTAAGCAATATTCTCTCATGTTCTTCTGCGGCTTGACTCAGACTTGCACAGTCCAGTCCTTTTGCATCTGTGTGCCTACCTTCTCTCACTTTGGACCTAGAACTCCAAAACTGAAAAGCAAAATGGGGGGTAACGGGGTGTGACTGAGTGTGGCAATGAGCCTTTAGTTATGTTGCTCATGGCTAGACAACTCTGATCAGTGCTTAGAAGAGAACTTCAGAAGGTAGTGGAAACTCTAGCATTAAAAATTAAGGAGTCTAGAGACTTCTGAACTCAAGGGAGAAGACTCCAGGATGTGAATCTAAGTGGAGAAACTTAATTCCATACAGCACAGAGGAAAGCATTTAATTCTAGACAAGAATACAGCAAGACTCAGCACTCTGTTTTGTCCTTTGTGCTATTTCAGGCAATTCCCTGCTGAGAAAGCTGGTTGTAAATCCCTTTCTAAGATCCGAAATGTTTTCATGTATGGAATCTAGGGAAGCAAAATTCAGATACCTAAGCACAGGTTTCTACTGCCATTTTAGATGCCTTGTGGTCTTCAGCTGTTGCTGTAAAAAAAGATTTTTTTTTTTCCCCTGTAGTGCAGCCTCATGCAGAAAACTGAGATACTCTAAGACACCTAATGGCACTAGTGGCATTAGTGACTGCATTCAACTATATGATTTGCTTCCTATGTGTTGCCACAGCTCAGACAGTGAATAAGTCAAATATAACATTCTCTAAAAATATGAGTTTGTTTCCACTGGCTGTAAAAATATCCTAGGGTTGCTAGCTTGGATATAGATGTGCACACTGACTCCTACCTTTATCAGTGATGTCCTTAGGAGATTAAGAACTTAAGTTTTATTTTTTAATATGCAATTTTTAGTGACCATTCGAGAACTCAGGTAGGGTATTGCTGCATATATCTTGTCAGGATGTTGTATTTCTTGGGCTATGAAAAAATCATTGTTCTTTTTGAACCTGTGAAAGCAGAAGAAATTTTTTACCTTCTAATGCTCAAAAATACCTTAGCATTATCACATATCTTCAGTGCTGGCAAAGATGGCTGAAAGAGAGTCTTAGGGGGGGAAAAAAAAGAATAATAGACAGAATGTATGCAAATTTGACTCACTATTTGTGTAAGATCATGGCAACCCACTTTTATAATCAAAATGTAGTTGGCTCAGACTAAATGAAATCTAAAAATTTTGGAAGATCTCACAGGCTAGCAGAACCCTTGTAACAAAGAACATGAAAGGTTACTGCATCTTTTTCTATGTAATTCTGTTGTTAGTGTATCTGAATCAGGGATAGCTTACATCCATAATTTATTAGAAGCTAATTAGTTAAGTCTTTGAAGTATTCAGAGCAAATTTAGAATAGCATTGTGTAAGTCAGTAGCTGGTATAGCAGTGTATAAGTCAGTAGCTGATATACTGTTCGGCATTTAATGTAATAATTAGTTTGTTCTTAGTTGAACTGACAACCAAGAAGCATGTAACAATGGGTTTTCCGTAAAAATGAGGTCTTGAGGTCTTATTATTACAACAAGAATAAACCACTTTATAATCTACACTTAGTACAGAACATACTTGAGGCTTTTTTTTTAGAAATCTTTTCTTTCTTTCTGTAAAACTTTTTTTTTTTTTAACTCAGACTGAGTCAAAGTTAAACAGGATGCAAGTAGCCTTGTCAGTCTGTAGAACAGCTACTGCTGAAACAGCACAAGCAGACAGAATAAGAGAGGCAAGCTTTCAGCAAGCTACCAAGATAATTAGGGAAGGAACTTGCCCAAACAATTATCTGGGGAATTTGCAGTAATATTTGCAACTGTAGCTGGGTGTAAAACATTTTCCAGAGTGTTTGAATGTAGACTCTGAGAGCAGCCAAGAATATTCTTTTATACCAGCTGCTTGAATAACAAGTAGAGAAAAGAGATTTGCAGGAGAAAAACTGTTCTAGCCATGGAGGCAGATATTTGTCCGGGTGCACTAATGTACATGAGTGCACTAATAGGCCATAATTGCCCTGACGAGCCATACCTGGGGCCTCCACCCACCCCCTTTGCCCAAGGGGCCCAGGGACTCCGTTTCATTTCAGGCCTGGGTAATCAAACCTCGCAGGAGGTTTGCCTGTCAGAGGTGTGCCTGTCTTCTGCCCTGTCTCCAGCCCTGTCTGTGGGACGGACCTTGGATCAGTGTTGAGTTTTCTCTATGGCCCCAGCTCCTCCTTCTCCTGATGGGGGTCCCCGGATGGACCCTGAAGGGATCCTGGACTTGATTCATCTCCTCACCTTGTCTGGGGCTGTTGATGGACCCTGTTCTGCCCACCATGCCCAGACCCCGTGGGACTGTGCCCGATTGGTGAGGGCACTGCGTGCTCTGGTCTCACCCTTGGTTGCCAATTCATCCCCTGTCATGAAGCAGACCTGTTCTTCCTGTTTCCTGACAATGTTCAGCTGGGAGAAAACTACAGAAGTAGACTGAGTATCCTAAACTCTTCTTCTTTATTGCCAACACTTTGTATATTTTGTTGTTGTGACAAATTGCCAATAATTATACATTTCCAATAAAATCAAGGGTGTCAGAAGATCTTTGAAAAACCCTTAGCACATTTTGTCCCTTTTCTGCCATGACTCCCAAGAATTTTGTTATGATCTGTGTAAGGAGCAGAAGAGTGACTCTTTCAAGTAATACAACCAGAACCTTAAATGTAAATGTGGTATCACACCAGCTGAAGCATGATGTGTGGACATCTCCCTTTCCCATTTGTGCATAGGATTCATGATCACCAGATCAAGAAAGCTTAAACAATCACCATATTTAGCTTAGCCAATGTAACTGATGGGTTTTTCTTAGATCTGAAGAAAACTTGCCCGCTTGAGTTCTTTCACGGAGGTTTTAGTTAACAAGGAACTGTGGTGAGTTAGATGTATGCCCACTGAACTAATGGAGAGTAAATTGTTAAAATGACATAAATTAGTGATACGGACACAGACTTAGTTTCTGCAAATAAAAATGTACATGAACAATTTAACATTGGCCAGTGAAAATCTATTCACTTTTATCTTGCTTGTTAAGACCTGCTTCACGCATTCTGGTCATATCCAGTTTTCTAAGCTATAAAAAAGTACTAAAGCTCTTATAAAACTTGGTTGTTTTGCTTATGTTTTTTTGATCAGAATAAAGTCCAAATGTACAACAGTGCAATCAGTTGTAGGCATTTAGGAATTAATTAAGAATTAGATCTAGCTGACAACTATTCATTTTTTATGATAAAAGATTCAATTTTAATTATAAAATTTGACAAATCTTATGAGTTGAAGTTAAGATAAGGAGGGCCTCTCCAGGATATCTTACCTGACATAGTAAGAAAGATGCTATTGTGCACATCTCTGCTTACCTTTGTGTGTCACTCCTGTCACAGAGGAATAAAATTAATAGGGTTAAAAACTGCGCTTCCAAATGCCCATTGATCAATCCTATATAGATCATAGAATCATAGGACACTTTAGGCTAAAAGGGATCTCTGGAGGTCATCAGGCCTGAACTCCTCTCCCTCAGCCTTTAAATCTTTAGTCTTCTTTCTGACTTGTCATTCAAAGACAACTTTCACTAATGAGAAGCATCTGCCACAGGATTTGCATCAAAACAGCCTGTTATGAATACAAGTTTGGGGTCCTCTACCCTAGATAAGTTCTATACCTGTTATAAGACTAGTCCAAGCTACATCTGGAGAGGTGCTGAGCTCTGAGGATTCAGCTAAAGCTGTTATCTTTGGAAAATTTTGACTCTAAAACTTGGGACAAAAGAAAAATGTTTGAAGGGGTTTTGGCCCATCTTTGACTTGGATGATTTATACATTACTCCTATTTTGGCAAGTGTTCTGAGTAATAATGGAAAGATTGGGAATAACATGTAAATTTCAAATATCAAGGGACAGGCCTGGGAGATGTTTTGCTTATGATTCCTTAACAATTCCCAAAGATAATATGTTATGGGTTTCTCAAGCCAAAATGAAAAAGGACAGTGGGAAGTGACATGTCCAGAGGAAATTAGCGTGAGAGATGATTTTGCCTGAGTGTTAATTTCAGGACACTGAACTGACTCCCTGAACCTTGGGCACAGCATGAACATGTACAGAAGTGAAACTGTTAAAAAACATTTTAGCAGAATCATTGAACTTTTAAGTATTATACACTGTTTTTATTTAAACTGTGAGTGAATTTAATGTTCTTGAAAATGAGAGACAAAGCCAGCTAGAGCCAGGCATTCTACAGGCGAGCTCTCTATCAATTCCCTTGACAGCTCTGTCAAATGCTAATATGCTTCATCCCTGCCCTGGAGCACCTGGCTCTGGTCTCCCTTGAGCAGCACTTGCCAGTTAGGCGAGATCATGCCAAATTGCTTAGTGATTTTGTAATATGGAAGAACAGGGACAAATGAACAACTGAATAGCCTGGCCTCTCTCACTGGGGTGAATTTAGGCTGCGCTTCAATCCAGGGGTAAGGAGGTGAAAGTTAGCAGGCTATCCAGCTACAAAACTTAACATTTAATGATTTATGACTTCTATATTCCTTTCTCAAAATGGAGATAATGTGAGTTATCTGCGTGGAGGCTCTGTGAACATAATTTCCAGCTCAACAAAAAGCACAGAGTAAAGCAAATGAGCTACCATGGACAAAACCCACCTGGTTACAAAGAAAAAAGATCTCACAGTTTAACTGTTGGGCATCTTGCCTCCCAGTACACACAATATACTAAGCAGGATGCTATTACAGGAGAGAAGCTGACATGTACTTTGTTCTTATCTTAGTGAAAAACAAACAAATGGAAAAAAGCAACAAAAAACCCCCCAAACAACAGGAACATTTCTAGCCTCATATATGTGCAACTAACTGCTTTTGTTTAGACATCTGTCTAAAGTAAAATGATATTTTACACTTTAGCTGTATGTGAGAAATTGTGGCCAATTCTCCATGTTGCTTTCCTGTATGCATGAAAAAAAAGCAGTGTTAGAGCAGGCTGATGATCCAGAAACCTCAAGAGTGGCAACATCCATGAATTGTTTAGGAATTTCTATCCACAGACATCTATATTAACTCTCATTAATGGTGTGCTTACCTATATTGAAGGGCAAATCAGTTTTGGATTGAAAGAACTATGGTAAATATTTATGTAGTCCTGGCAGTAGAAAAGCAGATCAGAACACTGTGTGCTGATTCCACTGTGCATGTCTTTCAATTATGCTGTTTTTATTTCAGGAAGTTTGCAGTATTCATAATAAAACAACGAACAGTTACTTTATTTTTTAATGAGAGCAGATTTTTTTCTCATTTGAAAGTATAAATAATTCTGTTCCAAGGAAGTTTTCATTTACTTTTATGTAGGGGAGTGATTTGGGAGTCTAATCCAAAATTTAGTGTTGTCAGTGAAAGTCTCCCCACCGATATTAATAGTCTTTGGAGCAGATCCCTGTCCTCTTAATCCATACTCTGCAAAATAACTCTTTGAAATGAGTGTAAGAATATTTCTTTTAGTAGAAAATGGACCAAAAAAATAGTTTTTTGAACCATGTTTTAAGTTTTGTTGTTGTTGTTTTTGTTGTTTTTGTTTTTGTTTTCTTCCAGAATTAGGCTGAACCAAAAGTTGGAGCTTCTGGCAACCCTAGATCTTGCAGTTCTTCATTGAAATACCTCCTCCTGGCTGCTTTAGTAGCAAAGGAACCACCAAGAAATGTATTTCAGTGAGCAGATTTGGACAGGGAGGCAGATGCACACCTGGCTTCTGGTCTTTGAGAAGACCTGCTGAAAACTCAGGCATGCTTATGATTCTTTGAATGTGGTGGAAGCTTCCCCTCCCCGCACCCCTGCACTGCCAAAACCAAACAACATCCCCTCCCCCAAAATACCCCAAATGATTCAGAAAACAGACATTTGGGCCCCAAACCAAATGCTGTGCGTGAAAGTTCTTTTGCTACAACATTTCCAAACAGCTCTACTCTGAATCAATTAAATTCTAGCATAAAGGAAATTGTCAGCAAGTGAGAAGTATATCCATGGGTAAATTTAGCTATTCTTTCCCAAAAGACATTAATAACACATAAGATTTTATGTGACTTTTTCTTTATACTTAATTTTAAAAGTCTTTAGAGGCCATTTTTTCAAAACAACAATATAACTGTAATTGTACTAGTAAAGATCACAGAATTAGAACAATCATTATTTTTATCTTGCATTTGCTTTTTAAGACAAAATAATTGGAGACTCTTGGCATCAAGACATCCTAGTCAAAGCATAAGAATACATTATGTAAATACTACATATTACTGATATTTCAAGATCCTTTATTAACCAACAAAAATTGAATTATGTTTCTTATAAAGCTATTAAAGTAAAACAAAGTAAAACTTTCCATTATTTTATTTTTCTAAATCAGAATTTCTGTACCGGAATTCTAACTTCTTTTGTTTTCACTGAAATTGCCTTACTACTTGTTGCTCCATGAGGACTACCTTTCTCATGGTGCTCAGTCCCATGTGATGAAGAATGAAGAACGAAAGACAAATGTTTCCTGGTATTCCATGAGAGATACAGCAAAGCCAGAAAATATAACTAATGTGGAAATTAGGACATTGCATTCCTGACGTCCTGATGCATTGCTGCATCATAGGTGATGTAGTTCCACAATGAACTGATTTCAGTTACTTGAAAACAGAAGTGATTTAGTTTTGGAAAGTTTTGGAATTTCTATTTCCATTTTGAAATATCATAGTATGTTCTTATTTTCAATTTTAAATTTGCTGGGGTTGTTGGTTTTCAAAAAAATATTCCTTTCTTTTAATGCAGAGCAAAAGCAAATGTTGGAACATTTTCAAATTTTGCTTGGGACTAAGGAATTTCACTAGTTTAGAGTGACTAATAACTGAAATTCATTTCTGTCCTCTTGCTTTTACCCCTCTTGCCTGTCTCTCTCACAGCTGAGGCTATGAAGAGGGTCCTGCAATTGAAAGAATTATACATGTGCTTTAAATTAAACTTGAATAAATGCATCCTTCCTCTCATTTATTTTTAATATATTGTGCATGTACTGTGTCTAATTATTGAGCCAACATTTTGCAAAATGATTTTAAAGACATAGAACATTCTGTAATCATTTTAACAAAACAAACTCTCAAAGTAGTAAAAGGCATGAGTATCTGAAGTCCACAAGTACCATTTTATTCTATTTTATCAGTTTATCTTTTACATTGTCTTTAAAGGCTACTTCATTTAAAGTTTTAGTAATAGTAATCTGTTAAAATAGTGACCCTATCAAAAATAATTGTTTTTTTTCTTTCCTTTGTGGGGTAGTGTGTTATAGTGAGCTCCCATTATTACCTGTAGTGCCTAAATTTGACCCTGATGCGAAACTGTAGTTTGAAAAGTTTAGATTTTTATTCAGCCAAAATCTTGACTGAGTTATTAGTAGTGCAAAATGATGAAGAACTGGATTTCTGTTCCAATAATTTAGTTGCATCTACAGATACAGCCAAAAGTGAACACTCAGTGGAATTAACATATCTGTTCTTATATTAGTTGGTGTTTGGGGCTGGACATCTGCTCATTAGACTTTTAATCTGAAGACAGAAAGTACTGAAAATATTTTAAGTGCTCAATCTATTAACTGATTAGTAAAATATGGGAAGCACTTTACAAAATTGGTATATTTCCTCTCTGGAGTGCAGTGCCATAGTAGCTATATCATACCAAATATCTTTATAAAAGATGATGTAAAAAGTATATATCAATATTAATTAGATTGCAGCATACTGACTAGCGGAAGCTTCCAGTTGTTTTTTTTAAACTAGTCCTGATCTCAAATTCAGCAAAACATAGTTCATCTATGGTAATAGCTCTGCAGCATAAACTATTTGTTTTAAACAATCTTTTTTCTTTTAACTTTCATATGACAGATGCTAGCAAGCAGCATGTCACTATCACAGGAGTAATTTACTGTAAGTAAAAAAAAAAAGTCATGGCAAGATAGTGCCCAAGAGCATAGAAGCTGAACAGCTTCATATTTACATGATCACTTTAAAAGCCCTCATATAGGTGAATATCAACATATTTGTTAAACATCTCTGCTTAGGTGAAGAATATAGATAAAACGGTCCTCTTCACTAGTCTTGATTTATTGAGCTGTCCTTCATTTCTAGGAGAACTGCCTTTTACTTTTCCTGTTTTTAGGCAAATCCAGTGGGATATTTTTAAAATTGGCAGTGCAGAACAATAAAGATTTAGGAAAGGAACCCTGCCTGAAGGCAAGTTTCTATATCTGTATGTATCTGATAAGTTGTCATATGTTGCTTGACAGGGGAAGAGAATGGACGCTGAGCACTTCTGGAGGCCATATGAGGCTATATATTTGGTCTCTGTGTGTGTGTATTGCTGGACAAAGACACCTGAGCTGGATCCTACTGCTGAGAACCAGCTAATCAGTACTGCTGTGAGATGGAGCTAATTAACCTGGCCACAAATTACCATGCTAAGACAGTTTTACTACTTCTGGGACCCAAAGTAATACCTATATCCTAGACTTCCCTGGATAAATACACTAGCTCACTAGGGAATTTTTAACATAGTGCTATATTGTGCAGTATAGACATGTCCAGAAGTGTGACTTTAAGAAACAAACCCTATAAACTATGGTTTATAGCTAGAAGTCAATTAAGGAGCCAGTTGAAGATCCTGGGATTAGGGAGCACAAACACTTCCTTTTCAGGGAAGAATTACTAGCATGAGATATCTCATGCCAACAAAGTCTCAAGAGCTGAGTGAGCTCAGGAGAGTGAATTTCTTTAGAAGCTCTAAAGCACTAGTTACGATAACAAACGCTTTGTTTTGTTAAAAAGGAAGTGATAGAACTCAGCTGTGTTTCAGATAGAGTAAATCTGTGCTGAATTCACACTAAAAGTCCCTCCAATGTTCACATAAGATAAGAGAACCAGACACATAATTGAACAGAAAAGGATGACTTTTTAATAATAAAAAGTAGGAATTAGTAGTTTTAGGAACTCTTTATGAGTAACAATCAACTCCTTTGGTATAAGTTCCAGATCTGGCTACATTGACTAATGGAGAATGGCAAAGAAGTGCCCAAACAAGCCTTATATAGTCCTGACCACCCAGACCTGGATTGAGACAACTGCTTATGTCTGAATATTGTGTAACATCAGAAAAATGTCAGGCCTGAGTTAGTAAATCCTTCCTTGCCCCATTACCCAGGAAAAAGGATTTATTATTCAAATTCTACTGATTAGATAGCATTCCCCAAACCTGTCCTCAGGTCTGTACAAAATAAACAGTTTAGCTTAATACAATAGTGCAAAATGACTGACAGTCATTGTAAAGTCTCTTCAAGAGTCACATCTTTGCTGTTTTCTCTGATATGTAAAGTACTATGTTTTCACTGATGTATCCTCCTTCCATGTTAGGGCAATGTTAACATGCCTTCTTTCTGCTTTTTTTTTTTCCTTAGCTGATAATTGTGTATTCATCATGATCTAAATAAATAAATAAATCCTCCAAATCATTACCAAATCCAATTTTTCCAGTTCCTCTAAGTGTCTTAGTTAAAGAGAATTTTTTATCTTGTTTACATGGTGTATATTCTGTGTTTGCATCTGTCTGTAGAGGATAAAGTTCTTTATTTATTTTTCTGTCATTGTAAAACTCATTATGCTAATTTCCAGCTCTTTGAAATGTTTCTGTAAAGTTTCTGATCTCTTTTGTATTAGCAGAGTTTAAAATTTTATGGTTAACACTGTTTTCTTAGATTTCTTAAGGAGCTTTCAGGTAAAACTTAATGCCAGTATATATTTGCAAAAACAGAAGACAAGAATTCCTTGCAGACTATACCCATAAACCGTAACTAACTATTTAGAATATATGTCAACATATGTTATGTGACCAGTTATATTTTAAGCTGAAATCCTATAAGCAATCTTTATGGATCAGTGTTTCTTTTGACAGTGACAACAGTCCTACTCCATCTCCTGGTGCTTCTCAGGATGCTTCTTATGCGGTGCTGCTGTGATCTGTAGCAATCAGCAAAGCACTGGTAGACTGCTCTGCTCTACTGTGGGCTGCTACATTATGAGTTGCAGCCTTTTTTCTGACAATGCAATAATAATTTGCTCTCAACATCTTTAAAGAAAATGATTTACTTCAAATCAGATCTTGTGTTCCTTCCTACTCTTCCACCTGATTCTGAAAATATTTTTTTACTCCTCCCGACCCACCAATTAGCCGACTCATCGTGCAGATCATCTGATACCCTACTTTCTGTTTCAAGTAGTTATGGATTTTTTTTTTTTTAAACTCTTGTCTTCTTCAACAGGTCTAAAATCTCTGATCCCACCTCATGGAAAGCTGCCAAGAAGAGAAAGACCAGAACAAAAAAAAATTCAAAACTTTTCACTAACTGGAAATTCTCATTTCAAACTTGTTTCAGATATAGCAAATTATGAAGTTTCTAAAGTGCAATAAGCTTCTAGCACTATTTCTTACACGTGCCCAGAGTGATGTACTTGACAATTTCAATGAGCAGTTTTGTGTCTAAGAGAAGAGGGGAGAGAAGGGAAAAAGAGCACTACCAGTACATGTACATTGTGGCTCTCAGCCATAATCTGTCCAATCTTCACACAATTTCTGCAACCATAGCAGAGCATAAGGCTGTCTGACAGCTATGAAGCTCAAAATCTCTAAGGCCAGCTCAAAAGCCAAAGCCAGAATCCACAGGTCCAGTCATCAAATGGACCACCTTGACACTTCAGAGTCTGTAGGATTTAACAGACAAGAGAAAAAAAAAAAAAGATCATTCAAGAATCCTGTCTTAGAATCAGTGAGACTTTGTCCAGCTAGGAAAACTGCTGAAGGTACATTTCAGGCTCACCTTTTCAATAGCTTTTACTTTTTGCTTCTCACTTGACTGTCCCTAGGCTGACTAGTTCGCCTGGGGCAAAGCGTGTTTGCAAAGATCCCACTAGTAAGTACTCTGTTAATGGAGGTGCTGTAGTACAATTTACACTGGTTCTAATAAATAAAAATAAGAAAAATGCATGTTTTGGCTCACTTACAAATGCAAAAACATGGTGATGTTGACAAGCTTGACTCCTGTCATAATTATTCTGTAAGAAGATAACCTTCACTCATCCTGTTAGGTAGCAGTGACAATTTAAATATGAGTAGCTCTTTAAAGATTTTGCCATTGTTCAAGCCTAATTTTACTATTTTGTAACTCTCAGTAATAAAATTCTTCCAGGATTTGGCTCAATAAGAACTGAACGCCTCTTGGATAGCTCTAACGTTGCTTTACAGGAGGAGAAACTGAGCTGCAGAAAGACTGATTTGCTCAGGACTTTAGAAGAACTGAAATGAAACTGTGACTTCTTTATTCCTATACCCTCTCTAATTTAACCATGTTTTTCCTACCATCTGTAACCAAAGAGATTCTTTCATTTACTGTGCAATACACTGCAAATATCTCTCATACTATCATCTCAGCTTTGCTCTCAAGCTGATCACTCTGTACTTCCATCTGTTGGGAGGATGTAAATACTACATTACTGTATTTGCTAAAAAAGAACTAAAAAGTGTTCTTCCACAGACACTAAAAGTTTAAAAAATGTGTATTGTTCTGTTTAATTAAATCCTGTCATTCCCCTCGATTCTCCATGGAGTTCTGTGGAGGCAGATCTCAGCTGAAGATGAGGACAAGGTTTCTGGATATTGTAAGTTTTCATTACTGAGGGAATTTAACACTGGATAAATGTTAGGTGTTACTACTCAAAACATTGAAAAATCACCTCAGTGGGCAAAAGTGTCTTTTCTACAGGAAATTGAGAACAGCCGTTAAGCATGTAAAATATAGACAATAGTATCTACTCAGCTGTTAATGTGGAATCTGTTAAATAATGTCTGTCTCAAGCTTTGCTTACAGTAAATATTGCACACAGCTGCAAAGACAATGACAGTCTCTGTGAGAGTAACAGATATTTTTTAAAAAGCAAAGTAGCTACTACTTGTATAATATATTTCAGACTCCTTCTCTGCTTAACTTGGGTTGCACCATAATAAAAGTGTGCATACAGAAGTGTTAGTGAGAAAACTATCTTTACACCTTAGTTCCAGAAATGTACTATGTGTCCAGCTCTTCTGGCTATTGTGACTACTAATATACTTGCCAACATTGATCAAAGCACTTACTCTGCTTCTTTATCAATCAGATTAATAATTAGCATTTTCTGTACCTAAAACCATATAAAACTTCTGAATTCAATGAAACTGAAACATATTGTTCCACATGTTCATGGGTTTATGAAGGAGTTTACCTACTACATAGAAGCTCTGGCCAATTGTATGTACTTCAAATAAATTAAGCGAAATGTGTGGACATAACTAACAACAAAAATAAAAAAAAAAAGTTATATAATTGTTTTGTACAGGCCTTTTCAAAAATAGACATAAACTGTTAATTGCTAATCTATGATGCTCAGTTATATAGTTAGTTTACAGTGAACTGTTGTTTTTTTAAGCACTGATACTTTAATTAGGTCTGTGTGCTGTGCCTAATTATATAGGGACATTAATGATATATATATATGTGTGTGTGTGTGTGTGTGTGTGTGCACGTGCATGAGCGTGTGTGTGCATATGCATGTGCATGAGCATGCATATGTATATACACAAATATATACATATATATAAAATATTTGACCACAGTTTAAAATAACAATTCAGTTCTATTTCATCTTACGAAATCTTTAAAAATTGTATTATAATTCTAAAATAATGCTTGTTTACATGTTTACATGATAATACTGTGTAAAAATATGGAATAACATAAAATACAGTTTCTATACAACCATGATCAGGTCTTACCTTGTCTCATCTCCATTCTCACTCTTACTTTCTCTGTCTTCAATATCAATAGCAATCAATCATTTAAAATACAGTTCTCAATGTTCATTCTATCAGGTCAAAAATGGCCAAAACAAGCCAAATAGAGTTGAACTGAACAGATTCAGGAAAGCATTTAAAGCAAGCTCATTAAACAACAAGTTGTGGGGGATGCCTGATTTATTACTTTTCTGCTTAATTGGCTTCTGCATTATTTTTCAAAGGGAGAGGAGAGGAGAGGAGAGGAGAAAGGAAAAAAGAAAAAAAGGAAAATACATGAAAAATGGGGGAAAAGGAAAAAAGGGGAAAAAAGGGGAAAAAGCTGTGAAGCTGTGTTGGAATTGTGCTACCAAATTCAAGGCAGGGCTCTGCAGTGCAGTCTGTGACCTTGCAAAATCTGCATGCTGTCCCGCTGGGTCTCACCAAGTGCAGTGGAGGCTCATCAGGAACGAATTTGAACTAGTGAATTCTTGAAGGACTAGAAAAATGAATGGTCCCAGTGAGGGATGCAGTTATCCTTCAGGTATAGAAGAGGTGTTTCTACCCCTACTATTCTCTCACTTTCTTCCAAGAATAAAACTTTGTCACCATTCTTGGAGCTTAAGCATTACAGTCTAAACCAACTGTTATTATTTTGTCATTTAAGTCCTTTGTATCACAGGGAGAACTGTACAGCAATCAACTGGTAATCAATAGAATAGATTTTGTCCTTGTGTTTGGTATATTAAGAAAAAGTCTTATTGTGTACCTCCACCTTATCATCCTCCACTGATACATTTCCTGTACTCAGCTAAGAACAGTTTTTCTGCACACAAGAGTAATTGGCAAGCTCAAATTTCTCTTTTGTGTTGGCCGCTGACATACAACAATCTGGGATAAATAAGGAAAAGAAGAAAAGGAACACCCAAGCAGATCTCAGCCACTAAGAAGTTTGTTCAGTTTTTATAGCAGCTTTGTAGAAGCGAGTGATACACAGGATAGCTGTTATGCTCATTTCGATATACTGTGAGAGTTTGATATGTGATTCCTCACTCCATGGATAGTGGTGTCATTGTGTTTTGTATGCTTTTCCCAGTGTGAAAATCTATGTGCAGGGTGGTTTTTTTTCTTTCCTTTTTTTCTTACCATGAAAAGGAGTTCACAGAATGCTTCACGGTGCTCATGTTCTTCCATGTGTTTTACTAATAATGCCACAGTCTGTGAGTTTTTATTTTACTGATTTGTATTAAAAAAGCTTTAATCAAGAGCAAAATAATGTAATTACATCTGTGGTTTAGTAAAGCTACTTATTTATACCCCCTCAATTAACAACTAAGCTCAGAATTTGTGGATTAAAAATCTGGGTAAATCTAAAAATAACATAATTTTAAAACATAACAAAAATAATGAGGATAAACTTGTTACTCCATAGGTCTTAGTTAGCACCACAAGGCTTGATCCACTGTTAAAATGTTCCTGGTTATTCAGTTCATTGTTACCTTTCCAGAGGAAGAAATGTTGCTCACCTAGTCAGTGTTCTTTTTAAATATAGTGTCTTCTTTCAAAAACAAAAACGAACAAACAAAAAAAGTATGAGTAAAATAAAAAATATATAATATTCTCTTGAATGACTCAAGCACACAGCTTTAAAGGCACTTTTTGTGGATGCAGGATGCCACTATTTAGAATCTTAGTTGAACATTGCATGGCATAGATAGGCCTCCCTAGGTGTTCATGGATTGTTCAGCCTCAAGTATGCTATTTTATTTGCATGTACAAATCCAATAAAATGATTTATCCTTTGACAATTAATACAGACTTTATTTTAGATCCCCCCACTCCCTTACTGGTTCCCTTTCTAGGCATTTTTTTAAATTTTATTTTCCCCTCACACACTAACTTTATAATTTTTAGGGGCAATAGAGAAGAATGTACAGATTTATTTATTTATTTATTTATTTATTTTATGGAAGGAGATCACATTAAGAAAAAAAAGGACCCTCCTGAATTTTGCTCTCTAGACATGTCCATAGTCACTAGTTGGCTGTACCTCTGTTATTCTTACAGGGATTCCTTATTTCTGTAATTTTAGATATGTTATTGCTTTACTTTTACTATTGAAACGTTTTCAAAAATTATACAGTATTCTTTCATTAATCTTCAGTCTCTCTTTGGGGAAGTTTTCTGTTGGTGTTGGCTTAACATAGGCCTTTATAAAATTTTCCTCAACAGCTATAAGCGTCTTCACTGCTGACATCCCAGTTGGCCTCCATTTAACTGCAGAGCCTTTTCCTACACCCAGAAAGTTATTCATAATCTTTCAGCACCTGATATATGACACAAGCACCTGTGAATGATCAAAGTTTAAATGGTGATGCACTGTTAATTAGTATAAGAAACAGACTTTCCAGTTCATAAATTCCTGTAAGCCATTTATATTTTTCAAGTGGCAGTTCTCATTCCTTGGCTTGTTGAACTGGCTGATGAGTCTGCTGCACTGTTGGCTGTAGAGCTGCTTCAGGGACTGTCTCGGGGCCAGGTTGTTGTGGGGCTGGCTGGGCTTCCTTATATAATCACAGAATCACAGAATCACTGAGGTTGGAAGGGACCTCTGGAGATCATCTAGTCCAACCCCCCCTGCTCAAGCAGGGTCACCTAGAGCACACTGCACAGGATTGCATCCAGGCGCGTTTTGAATATCTCCAGAGAAGGAGACTCCACAACCTCTCTGGGCAACCTGTTCCAGTGCTCTGTCACCCTCACAGTGAAAAAGTGTTTCCTCATGTTAAGATGGAAGTGTCTGTGTTTCAGTTTGTGCCCACTGCCTCACGTCCTGTCGCTCGGCACCACTGAAAAGAGTCTGGCTCCATCCTCTTGACACCCTCCCTTCAGATACTTGTACACATTGATAAGATCTCCTCTCAGCCTTCTCTTCTCCAGGCTAAACAGGCCCAGCTCTCTCAGCCTTTCCTCATAAGAGAGATGCTCCAGTCCCCTAATCATCTTTGTGGCCCTTCGCTGGACTTGCTCCAGTAGTGCCACATCCCTCTTGTACTGGGGAGCCCAGAACTGGACGCAGTACTCCAGATGTGGCCTCACCAGGGCTGAGTAGAGGGGGAGAATCACCTCCCTCGACCTGCTGGCAACACTCTTCCTGATGCACCCCAGGATACCATTGGCCTTCTTGGCCGCAAGGGCACATTGCTGCCTCATGCTTAACTTGGTGTCCACCAGCACTCCCAGGTCCTTCTCCACAGAGCTGCTTTCCAGCAGGTCAACCCCCAACCTGTCCTGGTGCATGGGGTTATTCCTCCCCAGGTGCAGGACCCTGCACTTGCCTTTGTTGAACTTCATGAGGTTCCTCTCTGCCCACCTCTCCAGCCTGTCCAAGTCTCTTTGAATGGCAGCACAGCCCTCTGGTGTATCGGCCACTCCTCCCAGTTTTGTATCGTCAGCCAACTTGCTGAGGGTGCACTCTGTGCCTTCATCCAGGTCACTGATGAAGAAGTTGAACAAGACTGCACCCAGGACTGACCCCTGGGGGACACCGCTAGCTACAGGCCTCCAACTAGACTCTGTGCCACTGATCACAACTCTCTGAGCTCTGCCATTCAGCCAGTTCTCAATCCACCTCACTGTCCACTCATCTAACCCACACTTCCTGAGCTTGTCTATGAGGATGCTATGGGAGACAGTGTCAAAAGCCTTGCTGAAGTCTAGGTAGACAACATCCACTGCTCTCCCCTCATCTACCCAGCCAGTCATTCCATCCTAGAAGGCTATCAGATTGGTTAGGCATGATTTCCCCTTGGTGAAGCCATGCTGACTACTCCTGATCACCTTCTTGTCCTCCACATGCTTGGAGATGGCCTCCAGGATGAGCTGCTCCATCACCTTTCCAGGGATGGAGGTGAGGCTGACTGGCCTGTAGTTCCCTGGGTCCTCCTTCTTGCCCTTTTTGAAGACTGGGGTGACATTGGCTTTCTTCCAGTCCTCGGGCACCTCTCCTGTTCTCCATGACCTTTCAAAGATGATGGAGAGTGGCTTAGCAATAATGTCCGCCAGCTCCCTCAGCACTCGTGGGTGCATCTCATCAGGGCCCATGGATTTGTGGGTGTCAAGTTTGCTTAAATGATCTCTAACCCACTCCTCCTCCACCAAGGGAAAGTCTTCCTCTCTCCAGACTTTCTCTCTTGCCTCCAGGGTCTGGGGTTCCTGAGGGCTGGCCTGAGCAGTAAAGATTGAAGCAAAGAAGGCATTCAGTAACTCTGCCTTCGCTGCATCCTTTGTCACCAGGGCACCCACCCCATTCAGCAAAGGGCCCGCATTTTCCCTAGTCTTCCTCTTCCTGCTGATGTATTTGAAGAAGCCCTTCTTGCTGTCCTTGACATCTCTTGCCAGATTTAATTCCAAACGGGCCTTAGCCTTCCTCGTTGCATCCCTGCATACTCTGACAACATTCCTATATTCCTCCCAAGTGGCCTGTCCCCCTTTCCACTTTCTGTATACTTCCTTCTTCTGGTTGAGTTTTGCCAGGAGCTCCTTGCTCATCCATGCAGGTCTCCTGCCCCCTTTGCTTGACTTCCTACTCATAGGGATGCACAGCTCTTGAGCCTGGAGGAAGTGATGTTTGAATATTAACCAGCTCTCTTGAACACTCCTTCCTTCTAGGGCCCTCACCCATGGGATTCCTCCAAGTAGGTCCCTGAAGAGGACAAAGTTTGCTCTCCTGAAGTCCAGGGCTGCGATCCTACTTGGTGCCCTGCTGCCTCCTCGCAGGATCCTGAACTCCACCATCTCATGGTCACTGCAGCCAAGGCAGCCCCCAACCTTCACATCTTCCACCAGTCCTTCTTTGTTTGTTAGTACGAGGTCCAGCAGCACACCTCTCCTTGTTGGCTCCTCCACCACCTGTGTCAAGAAGTTGTCACCAATGCTCTGCAGGAACCTCCAGGACTGTTTGTGCCTAGCTGTGTTGTCTCTCCAGCAGATATCGGGGTGGTTGAAGTCCCCCATGAGAACCAGGGCCTGGGATCGTGAGGCTACTTCCAGCTGTCTGTAGAAGGCCTCATATCATTCTGCACAGTTTTTCTTTCAGGTCATATTGGTATCTGAGGAATTTTGATATGGTTTTATATGTGTAAATAAGGCCCTATACAAATTCTGCTGTTGAGATAGCATGCACTTTCTTGTATAGATCTAATTTAAAACATAAAACTATTCCTCATATCTCTATCTCTCTCTTTCTCTTTTTTTTTATTCTGGTACAAGAATTGAATCCATGTAGTCATCAAATAACAACATAGCTGGTAATTTTTCCATAACAGTGCAGCAGGTAAAGTACTCTCTTTTAACGGTTTTCAGTAGACCTGTAGAAGACCTACACAACACACATCTATAAAAACAATATTGGCTTGCTTCCCTCTCCCCCCTCAAAAGAAACCCATTCAGTTGGATCATGAATATGACTGGAAAGAGACATGCCAAACTAACAGAAAACATTTCCAATATCTGACAGGCATCACGTAAAGGTAGGCAATGGCCTATAGAAAGATGGGCTTTTTCTACCTGTAATTTATTACTCCTCTAAACAGCACAGACCTCTTTAATGCATTGAATCATAATTTATTTTTGAATTTGATATCTCTGTGATGTGGAACTTCCCAGTTTATAGAGTTTATTTGCTGTGAATTATTATTATTTTTCTTTTATTTAGACAGTTCATCTTTTCAAATGACCTTTGTTAACAAGGTTAACATGGTATTTCAAGATCACAGTTCACAGTGGAGTGCTAACCCTGTTGCACAGGATTGGAAATTTCCATGGCTAATTATTCAGATTCCTTTATTCCTTACTAACTAATATGTTAGTGTAAATGTTAATATTTTAAGATGCATCTCAGAAACAGTTTAGTTTTTCTGATAAATTAAATATTTACTGAATTGTATTAATATAATAATAGAGAAGACTTTATAATATTTATTCTTATGCAGTCTGACCCATTGATGGTCATGACGGTATCTGAGGAGAAATTCTGTCCCCTGGGCATGAATTTTATATATATATATATATATAGAGAGAGAGAGACTTAAACAGAAGTGTTTTTCCACTCAAATGGGCTGTTTTGGTTTGGTTTATAAAGCATTATGAAACCAAAATACAGCTGGAGTTCCAAAAGCCCGATGCGCCACTTGAGAGGGACTAATGACATAAACATCCTGCGTTTTGTGCTAGCTCAGAAAGCTTTGCTTGATGCAGTAGAGTTTGCCCCAGACATGCCCATATTTGAGCACCTTATTCTCTAGTGTCATTCACCTCACAGTGGCCCATGAGGTAAGCGCTGTTCTCTCTTCTTTGTAAAGGCTCTGCTAAGAGACCAAATAAATGCCAGAGTTGATGAAACACTTACGTGCCTGGTAAGAAAGTGCTTCTATGCCCACTTTTTAGGCACTTTGCCTCTAAGGTTAGGCACTTAATTTCCCTATCAATTGTTTAGGAAGTAACTGAAGAAATCACATACTTTCTAGACAATATTTATTACTAGACAATTGAGAAGATTTTTATGTTCCCACTCTCTTTTGGAAATCTCTCCTCCCTCCCTCTCTCTCGCTCTCTCTCTTTTTTTTTTTTAACTTAGACGCCTAAATTGTGACTTAAGTGTAATGACGATTTACATTCTCTTTTGAGATTCAGCCCTGATCACCTTTTACTGCCTAGCAGAATTAAGGGACTGAACTGGCCTCTGCTAAATGGCTTACTGATTATCTTTATTCTAGGGAATCGAATAACCAAGTGAATAGCACACACACACACAAGGACTACAGAACTTATAAAGTGCAATTTCCCATAGAAAAGGATATAGCTGAACTCTGTGAATTACATGTGATGAATAATTCATTGCTTTTCACATTACTGAACATGACTGAAAGCTGAAAACACATTATGACAAAATTACCTGTTAGGTGTTCCAACCTAAGTATGAACAATTGGACAAAGATGGATTTTCTTTCCTTACATCTGTATAGCAGCTCACTCTAAAATTACACTGAGTTGAAACAGAGTAAAGAGAGAGAGTATTTAATATAAGAAACAAAGAAAAGTAAGTAGAGAGAACTGTATTTTGCATGATTTGCTTTCAGAACTTGGCATTTTTAACGAGCAGTAATTTAACAGGATATAATACTTACAAATAGGTGCATGTTACTATAATCACAAAACATCTTCTAATATGTGTCTAATAGTGGAAATATTTGTATTTACAACATTTTACATTAACAAAATTAGTTGAATTAAACCAACAGTTGAGGCAATTACTAATATCTTGCCCAGAAACAGTGTCTTGGCAATGTATAAGAAGATGCTTTACAGGACACAGTTTCTCTGCTTATCGCACTAATTGCTTCCTATTTTGGCTGGCTATCCTAGAGCTATTTCCCAAATAATGTAGCAAAGAGAGATTACTCTGCTGTATTAGCAAGTCAGTGTACATGTGTAGTAGTGCTCTTTTTTCTCTTATTTTTATTTTATTTTATTTTTTCTTTTTAAGAACTGTGTGAAATCATGGGTCAGGCAAAGTTTAAGGATTCTTTGAAACACCATTAAAAATTAAAATGATCTGATTTTCTAAAGCTTGTTTTGGTTGGCTGCAATTCCTACGTATACTCTGCTCCCTGATGTAGGTTTTTCCCATTTGCATCCTTTCAAGTTGTAAATAAGCAATATATTAAACTATTATTTTTAATGGAAGCTATTATGGCTTTGGAACTTGGGAAATTAAATGTATAACCTCAACTATATGGATAATGCTAGCAAAGCATTCACTTATCTTAAAAAGCAGTTATAAATTATTACCAATGCACAGCAAGTGAGGGAGCTTCTTAACAATGAAGTTGACTTATGCTGGTTGTAAAAGTCAACAAAACATTTCATTTTAGAATCAACTTTACAGGGTGCTATTACAGATCACAGTTGGTAATGGGAAACCAAGTCTTTTATTTTAAATCCCTGGCACAATTCTTCCTCAGTCTGCAGTCTAGCTTTATCTTCACTGGACCAATGTTGGAAACCTCACATCAGCGGCTGAAACAATCCTCAGTACCGCATATGTTAGCTTGGCGTCCACTGACATCTTCTCAAAAAAAGACACTTTTGAAACTGCTCCTAGCAGAAAAAAAAAAATTCTCAGAGGATTTTGTTAAAGATTTTGTTAATTTATTTGTAACAAATTTCCCATGACCAACAAAAAATAACATCTTAAAAACAGAAAGAAATAGTTTGTTTCCTTCTTGACAAAGTCAGAATAAAATCTGAGACATGGAAATCATACTCCAGATATATTCTTAGGTAAATTTGTAGAACCTGATATTTGCTGATTCTTTGAGAATATGTATACTGAACTTGCCAGAAACTCGGCTGAACTGTCTTAATTCTGTCCAGATTAAAAAATGGATCAATATAGACATATCAGGTATCTAGGCAACAGCAGCCTGTGAAATCTTTTCTTGCTTGTATGTTGTCCACCCCAAATGCAGGCCACAAGACCAGCATTTTCTTTGCCTCGGTTATTTGTGACTATACCTATTTGACTTTATACTACAGTGGAAGCCAGGACAAACATTCTCAAAACTGGCACTAATGTTGGCTGGGAGATGCCAGTTAGCAGTACTAGTGTTGTTGCACAGACACTCAAGGAGAGTGTTTGATTAAAAAAAAAAAAATATATATATATATATTTTTTTGGGGGGGGGGGGGATGTCTGGCATAAAGGTGATGCTCATGTAGTAACCGAAGCTCTTGAACAAGATGGTTGGTTGCTGGCAAGAGTCCAAAGGTCATTGCAGTGTTGCCTCTAGCTGGACTGGGCAATTCCCTGAAGCACTGTGCTGCCAAATTCCTATACCCACCTGGCCCATGGTCCTATCTGACCACTCCAGTGCATGAATGATCTACTGCTATCGATTACTTTCACCTACATACAAAACATCTCCTAACTACGTGAAACTATGGTTCTGTGCCTACTTTATCTCTGTGTACAAACTGGTCAGTTCTGCAGTAGGAGCCACCTGGGGATCCTGTGGGATGGCCAGGGTCATCATCCAGGATGTCCTCGATGCCTTGAAAGGGAATCTCTGGAGCAGTCTGAAATTCCCACCTGGAGAGCTGCTGTAGCAGCTAGGCACATACTTTCTTGTGAAGGGAGCTGTCAGTCACCCTGTCTCAGGCCAGTCTGTTGTCTCATTTACTCAGAGACCATCTGGGGAGCTCCTGGACCACCCAAACAATTGGCGGCTCTGAGTCCTGATACCCAGCTATGCCATAGTCACAATTATAGCACAAAGTGAATTTCATCCCTCTGTAACACTTATAAACTTCCATAACTCTTGCCATATTGCTATTACCAGTCCAAACAACATAAACACCCATACTGTTGTCTGAGACAAGCAGACTTTCTGGATACTGCATCAGAAACATTAAAAAGCAGGCTTTAAATCTTAACTGTCTGAATAGGAAAGATGATAGAGTGCAAGCTTTGGCCTAAATATACTGAGTTAATCACACCTGAATGAAAATAAACACAATTTGTTTGATAAACAACTAGTCAGATGTGAAATTAATGCAATCAGAAATTAAGAAATACAAATCTCTTCCCCGTGGTTTGTCTTTTATTTTTGCCTAGATGCCCTCTTTCCGTTATTCATTCAATAACAATAACTGAAAATGAGTGTAGTATGAGCATGTATTTGGATGGGAAAATATTTATTGTCTTGTCCTCAATAACCTTATTAAGGCATCAAATGAAGCTGGCATGCTGCCTGCTTCTTGGTGAGCAGATGCATACAACAAGGGGAACAACGTGTATAAATTAGAATGCTGGATATAAACATTTTTTGTAGCCTAAAACTTTATAAATGTATGCGATGCAAATTCTATTTTTTGTTTGTTTTTGTTTGTTTTTGTTCTAAAAGCCTGGAGAATTCAAATACATCAAGAAGAGGGCAGAAAATATGAATTACAACTAAATAGAGCTTTAAGTAAACACTACTGACTAGAAGCCCAGTAAATCAGACAGGTTATGCAAAACTCCCATCTCAGCCCAGTTCCCTAATTCTTTTCATGCTGAATAATAGAGCATTTGCTACATGTTGTATTGATTTTGATATGTAAAGATGATGAAATTAAACCCTCATTTAAGGCATCTTATGATATTTCAAGTTATAATGTCCTTATCAATGGTAAATTAAATGTATTGACCCCCTCATTTTGATGTTCAAAAGAAAATCAGTTAATTCATGAATTTTGCCTATGCTGAGCCTTACTTACTTTACTATTCCTTGGCTTGAATGTAACATAAGCTTCAGATAACATTACCCATCATTTTTGATTCAGACTGACTATGGAGTTTATGGATATTTTGACACGTATATAAACAAAAATATCATGTAGAGGAGATGTATCCAGCATCAGCCTTTTCAAACAATAAAGAATGATGGACAAGATTCATAAACAATGGTACCTTCCAAATTAGCGATAAAATGCTCTGTTAATATTAAGTTTTCCCTATAATCTAGTTGAATGCATTGCTGTATATATGCATCCATGACAGTTAATAAAAGAGATGTAATTCCTTTAGAAAATACAACACTGTTTAAACACATTTGTGCAAAGAAAGAGTATCAAATTTAAACACTTATAGTGACTCTAGCACCCTCACAAAATTTAGAATTATGTTACCCATAGAAGAAACTTAATAAATGTGCCATCAAATTAATTTCAATATGTAAAGCAAAACAACCATCTTAAGTATTTTCTTGAGTTTGATCAAAACCAATTAGTGTTTGATCAAAACCAATTACACCAGGACAAAGCCAGTCTCCATATGGAACTATTTCTAGTGCATTCCCATTGACATAAATAAGGCTAGAAGTAATAGAAATAGGATGGAATTCAATACTGTAGAGGGCAGGGTCATACACTTGGGAGCTAATAATAGTTTATACTAGAACCTGAGAGCTTATCATTTGGAAACCGAGCAGGAGAAAAACCTGGGAGTATTAGCTGATCACAAGATGACAATGAGCCACCAATGTGCTATGTGTGGAAAAATAGAAATTTGATCTTAAGGCATATCAAACTTTTTGAGCAGAAATAAGGAAATATCCACATCATTGTACAAAACACTGGTGATGTCACTACTCTAGTTATCTGTTAAATTAAAAGATGACCTCAAGCCAGGTTCAGATGCAAAGTTATTTCACTATAAAATATATATTTTTCATGTTATTATGCAGTATGTTATGAAAATCACAAAATCAATGGCCTGTCTATTGACCCTACCCAAGTCAGCTCCTCCAATGCCACTTGAACCAGAACAAGCCCTTAAACAGGGAGCAGTATGATGGGTCTTGGACCACCGAGAAAGCAAAATTCTTAGACTGAAAAGACTTTGAAGCAGTTTACAGGACTAATCATAGGGATAAAGATGAAGTAATAGAGAATGATTTCAAAAAAAAAAAAAGGTCAATTAGCTTTTTACTCTCCTATGGGAATCACCAAAGAACGACAAGACATGAGTTAAAAGTTTTCCCTGACAGCGAGCTTCAGATGTCTGAGCAAATGATAACAGTCTGATCTCAGATGGAAAGAGGCTGTAGGGACAGTACATGTCCGTTACTGTGGTTGTCTTTATTTCTACCCAAAGCTAAGAAGCAGACAAAAGTACAGAGCTGAATAGTGTAGCATACCTACATAACTTAGCTATCATAAAGATTTCTTAATTCATGACAGATTTATATGTGGAATGTATGATTCTCACTGGTCTGAGAGAAACAGTTATAATTCTAAAGATTAGCAAGAGCCACTGGAAACAATCACTTCGTAGATTTATCACTAAGGAACCCAAATGACATTACGTGCAGACTCTCCAAAACTGGAGACTGACCAGAGTACATACCGGTAGTAGCATTTGTCCTGTGGAAAAATATCTGAAAGGCAGAAAAAGAAATTCCCAGGATATGATCAACAGTACAAAATTTATAGGGAGACAAAGGCAAATAGCAATTTTCCCAGACTGAAGTGATGAGCAGCAGTATATGTAATGACTTAAAGCAGGAATTTTCAGTGAGAAAGACATTGCTACATCTTAGCTTCTGGTGACCCAAAGGTTGCCAATGTACAAAGCTGGTAGAAGATGGATTGCTAGTTATTCAGCTGCCCTGTCTGTAACTGTGCAAGAGCAATGAATATTTTGATTCCAACTGCATTTCAGAGCTAGATGCAATTTCCTCTTAGCAGTACTGATGCATAGTAATGTTAAATCTGAGAGACTGTGTATGAAAACAAAACAACTAAAAGGGCAAGTGTGTGCCATCAGCAAAAAATTACACAATCATGCAATCATAGATAAAAAGTTTAAAGTAGGCAGGAAAAACATCTACCAAGAAGCAGATATGTATTTAATAATAATATGATATTAAATATCTTAAGTGTGAAAGAGAATTAACACCATAAACCATAATAAGCATCCATCCCCCCTTCCCCCTCCAAAAAAAAAGCACAGAAATATTTCAGAGAAATGGACATAAAGAGAGGAAGCTGCTGTTTGCATGACTTGTGAAACCATTACAAAATCAGTCTTGATATGTCCTGCTGGAGATACTGATGAAGCCTGCTGAAGAAACCTTCTATTGTGAAAGAAATAAAGCCAGTCAAAAAACAAGTGCAAAAACCTTTTCTTAAAAGAAGGATCTGCGGTGGCCCAAAGCACTGAACAGAACATTGAATATAAATCAATAATCTTGTTCCTCTGAGGTCGAACTTTCCGATTTATCCAATACTGAGGATGGCAAAGTAGATTCTAACATAGTCTCCAGATAACTTTTTCTAGAATTTTTGGTAGGTACCAGCACATATGCAGATGTCCTCCAATTAAAAATAAACCAGTTCCTAGACATTAAGTTTGTAGTCAATCATGTTCTTATTGTAGGAAAAGGACAGGTCAAAGCAGAGTCTGTTCTGGACTGTTCATATGCATACTAAGTAATAACATCAAACAAATACTTACAGGCATCTGGGGAAAAAAAGAAATCTTAACTTTGGAAAGACAGAGCCTGAGAATCACGAGATGAAAGAGTAAAATATAAATGATCCAGCAATATAAAGAATGACCAAAATACATTTTAAGGTTCTACTGCATGTCAAAATCCTGCAACCTCTTTTTGTAGGTTAACAGACAGTGAAGGAAGGAAATAGACAGGATAAAAAACAGACCTGTGTTAGTCTGAATGATTATCATAAAACAGTCACCCGTTATAATGTCCTATAATCTTGAAGAAAGACATTGCTGGAAATTAAGAAGGAATACTTGCTCACAGAGTCTCAGGGGGGAAAAAAAAAGAAAAATTTCCTCATTCCCCACTTAAGCATGTAACTGAGGTGCAGAATTCTTTCTATTATACTTTTGAAAGTATCGTGAACAGACCCTTAAATGCAGCCAGGTCCCCATTGCTAGATGGCTGGTACTCTGAACAAGTTATCTTTCAAAACACAGTGTAGAAGGCTCTCTGCAATAGTAATATTTTAGACATACGTTCAACAGCCTTCACGTATCTCATGAAAAACTCTCAGAAATGCAGCAAAATGTTGACCAAAACAATGAAACAGTGAAACAATTCACATTTCTATGCTAATTATGTCTCCAGATATAAGGGACTGAAATATAATTGGGGATGGCTCAGTTTACTGAAATATAACCAAAAAGAAAAAGGGGTACAGAAAAGATGAAATGGAAAAAATTTATTTATTTTATTTTATTTTTTTCACTGAATACACTTTTTTCCTGTAATCTAATGTATGCGACACATCCAAAATAAGGGAAACAGTTCACTTTCTTTCAGTCAAATAAAATTTGAAACCAACATTGTCCAGTTTCCAGATGAGTGCTCTAAAAATCTTTTGAAGAGCTACCCAGTTTCCATGCAGTACTTTGGAATGCGTAATGACCTATGGATGTGTGTGGTTGGTGTGCTCTGGGATGTGTCCTAATGCAGAAGAGGGAATGCAGCAGCTTTTGTCTCCTCTCCCATTCGTCCCAAATCTTGGGTGGCAGCTGCAGGACTTCACTTGTTTCTTAGGTGAGGGAAATAATTTCAGCTCATCACTCTTTTTGATTTTATTGCAATTTCTCTAAAGATAGAAAATCATGTCAAATAGTGTTTTTTTCTCTCAAAATCAAATTAAACTAGTCCTTTCATTCGAAAAAAAAGGGAAGAGAACAATGGAAACACTTTTATTTTTGTTCATTCGAGGCTGAAATGTACTTTTGACATCTTGGTTTGGTTACCAAAAGATAAACATAGAAACTAAAAATGTCATGAGCTGAGGACAGAGCAATGAAAATGAACAAATAAAGGAATTACTGCCCCGGCTTGAACGCCAAACATAAAACATATTCTGGTAATAGCTACAGAGAGAACATTGAATAGTAGCAGGGAAATTTTGCAGGCTCATGGAGTCTTAATACATTGCTGAAAAAGTATCAGAGTTGATCACTTCTGATGCTCTGATTACTTCTGATGTACACCAGATTACTATATGTATTCAAGAAAGAGAAACTACCAGGAGGCCATACATGAACAAGCTATGACCAAGATGCTGAAATTGTATTTTTCAGGTTATGGTGAATAAACTGAGAAGAACATGTCTTCAGGAAGGCAACCCAGACAGTTCTACAAAATGTTCTTGGCAGTGGCCACAGTACACTAAGGCTGAACTGAAATGATTCAACACCACTTGGGAATTTAAGCACCAGACCTCTATTTTGAAAATCCACAAATGGATGTGAAGGCTGAGTTGACGATACAGATATCTAAATGTCTGACATTTTTTCTGGCAATCTCAGTCTGCCTCAATACAGTGTGAGATGCTGACAGAGTGGAAAGTGAGAGCTGCTTGCCATGGAGGATACTATGCTGTGGTGGAAGACATAAAGGCAGACTTAACGTGCAGGTGAAGTAAACAGTTGTCTGGGGAAAAACAACTGCCTTGAGGAAAAGGCAGGGCTCTGCTGCCTATCCGAGGATGGTTGAGCTCAAGAGGAGAGGACCTGCGCCCCTGCGCCATGGCCCTGCTAGCACCAAACCACCCTTTGTAGAAGCAGAAGTTGCAAAGCTGTCTCCATTTCTTAACTTTCCCGTATGTATAGCAGCACCTGTAGGTCCCATGCTACAGTGAGCAACAGTTGGCAGAGCAGCTGAAAAGTATCTCTCTTCTCTATGCAGTGTCCTATTGTTTCTTGTTAGTTTTTTTCTTTCTTTCTTTCTTTTCTTTCCCTGGGAAGAGGAGTATATGGGTTCAAACTCCCTTAGTTGAGAAGGGATCTTCAGAGGTTCACCTCTAATAAGAAAGGTTAGAATTTATTTTGTTCACCACAGTAAGCTGTTTCCATAATATAGAATACCAGATCAAGCTGTCAAAAACATAAACCCTATAAGATTTTTTTTCTAATTGATATGATTTTTGTTGCTCTGTGATAACGATTTCTTTCTACTCAGACTGTAAACAATCAATATACTTTCCTTATATATACTTTCCTTGTATATACTTTCCCTGTGCTGCAAGATTTGCCTAGTGGAAGGAAAATTTATCAGAAGTGGACACGACCCTTATATAAGGGAGCAAGGGGTAATGACAAGAGAGGCTTTCCAGCTGCATGACTGCAATTATGTCATGATATGTAAGAGTGCATGTTGCAGTGACTAGTGTTAAAACACTATTTCTTTCCCCTGATAAGGTCAGCCTAGTTTATTATGTTAACCTTATGGGTGCATTGCTGCAGTCTGGGCTACTGATAATATTACTTTGAGATTCTCGGGTGAAACAGCCTCTGTAAAGTATTTTACAAATAGATTGATTAAGAGTCAACTAAATCCACATTTCAGATGAATAAATTGACTCAGAAAATTCTGTTATGCTCTGGTTCACTGGTGTGGTTCAGAATGACAAATATAATTCCTGATTTACAAACAAGATTTGGTATCTAGTTCTAACAGCTAAATGGCTTTCTTTCCATAATCTTATACACTGCTTATAATCATTGTTCAAAAGATGATGAAAAAGAATTATCTGAATGCCAGAAATGATTTTTTAGATAGAAATGCTCCCTGTTCTGTCACCAAATGCTGGGAAAGTGTAATAAATATATTAATTCTTTACTCTACTGGAAAAGTGGGTATTGTTATCTTGGATTATAAACTTACCTTAGTCATAAATTTAGACTCTCTGTTCTAAATAAGAGCAAAGTTTAATGGAGAATTTAAAATAAAAATAAATGATCTGACAAGGAAAGAAGAATTTATTGGATGTAACTTGAAAAAATGCTGCAATTTTGGCCTGATATATAGACTGTAAAACAAGGATTCTGTTTGTACAAAGCTTAATAAAATGTAAAATGAGACTAAAATTCTGTATAGCATATACAAATACCCTTTCAAGACTTGGTGATACTTTACATCTACTTGATATCTGCAGGGCATATTTTTAGGCTGATTTGAATCACAGATGAAAGAATTCTATCAGGTTATCTTGCAGTTCCTCTTATTAGGAATGAAAAATTGTTCCCTAAAGCACATTTTGTAACCTTTTTGTCCAGTTTGGTTTTAAGTACTCAAAGACATAGATGTTCCTGCTGTGTTCATTAAGAGGTTATTCTATACACCAGTGGATCTCACTGTCTGTAAATTCTCCCTACCATTCAACTTAATAATTATCTATGAATTATCTATCTTAGTTATTATCTATTTCATCAACCTAAATGTTTCTTTATTTGACTTGCTGTCAGCACATGAAAGCTGGTTAAATATCATTAAGTGTTAGGGTTGTTTCATTATACAATATTTAATCTGAATTATTTAAATAACTTACCCATTATTCATTCAGATTATAGTTAGGAATTAATTTAGAAATTTGTTCATTAATGCAGTGCATATGAGTATTAGGAATATCTTTTATAAAAGCTTTTCAAAAGAAAATTTTCTACTTAAAGTGATGATTAAAGAAAGAAAGAAACAATTGTATGTTTTCATCTTTTTATTTATCAATTCCTCCTACTAGTCTTCTCTTTATTTTACTCTGTGTAACTTATTTATTTTATCTATATCTTTTGGTCATAAAAGAGCCCCAGAAGTGTACAGCAAGCACCAAAGAAAAAAGACTAGATGTATTCCAGCTCTGATCTACTGACTACACGGTCCCCAAATGTGATCTCTTTCCCAGTCCTATTTTTGTTATTTATGCTGTTTGTTCATTTATGAATTCAAGTTGCCAGTGAAACCAAATCCTACCCCCTTGTGCATGAGCTTTAAAATAGGTTTTAATTGCATAATGAGCTCTTGCTTTTTCTTTTGTTCTTTATTTATTTTTTTACACTTGTAATCATTTGTCTTTGGCAACATTGCATCCTACACTATATTCTTTACAATAAACTGAAGTAGTATCCTGATCTTATATAAAAGCTAACTTTCTGCCCACACTAAAGTCTAATGGGTCTTCATCGGAATTTAGAATTTATCCTAAGTGGGAGAATATATAAGACCAATGTCTAAGCAGAAACTCCTTATGACACTAAGGAATATAATAGGGCCCAGTGGTGTGTCTTAAGATAGAATGTATTTCTCAGCATACATGAAATACAATTCAAATATTTTCTGTTTGACAGAGGAACATGTTGTGATAATTCTAAAGACTGACTATGTATCTTAAAAGCTGAAATATATCATCAACACATCAACAGATGTTAGCAGTACTGGCCAGTAAACACTGCCCTGTACTAACGGGCTTTATAGTGATAAGTTTATTTCTATCTTTCTCTTTAAAAAGGCCTAATATTTTTTTTCCAGTGTTTCTGCTGAGCATGGATTTGTACACACAATGGACATGGTCAGCAAGATTGGACTGACATGTAGGACTTGTATTCATAGCTGATGTACAGTTTAGATGTACACTTTTAAGAATATATGTTAGCTATGATTGCCCAACAGATCTCTGAGATGTTTTAATTTCCTGTGCAGTCCTTTCCAGTAATGTTGCTGACCTCTCGTCAGCTTGATGTTTTTACTGGGACAGGTTTGGTTTAAGGCTCCTTCATATTACCCTAAAATAATCTAATCTCATCCATTTTCTTAAAGAACTTATTTCTCAAACATTGAGAAACCATAAGACATGGCCTACAGTATCATATAACATGCTCTCATATAGCTCTTCATGCTTTATATAGCTCATGCTTGAGAGAGTATACACTGTTCTCTTTAATGATATCCATAACAGCAAAAAATGAAGCACAGCTATGTTTATCTCTCTCCCTCTCAAAACTATTTTTTATTAGTTTAATTTTCTATGTCCTCTGACACAGAAACCAAATTAGCTTTTTAAATTACACCAGTTTAACATTGTTCAATTGAGATTAGCTGTTTGAATCATTGGAGTGGGCACTCAAGTAAGTAGTTTTCGGGTAAGCTAGTATGTAGATGTACAGTGTGTTAGAGTAGCAACCATGTAGAAGCATATTCCAACATAGCTTTTCCTTCAGTGGAAACAGGACAGCTGTGATCAGGTGTCCAGATGACAGCTGTTGGTGTTCCTCAAATTCCTCCTCCATAGCCTCACAGAAATGTGGTTTTGTTCCCATAGCCTCAGTGGAAGATCAGGTCCATAGCGCTTAAATTCATCAGGTTACAGTCTGCAGCTAAGCACATAAAGTTCAAAAAACTTGGAAGAAAGAGGAACTGCCCTTTGTCTGTCTTCTGTTTTTTTCTTTTTTTCTTTACCTATTTGTGTGTAGACTGACCACAGGCTCTAGATATGATTAAAACAGTCGGTAGAAAGAAAGGAAAAAGAAATGGTAAAAGTAAAGATCATGTTGAGGTATATAGCAGAATATTTAACGGAGACTTGTTGGGATAATTCACATCTGGGATATTTTTAGAAGTTAATATAATATCTTCAGAAGGACAAGCGGGGGAAAAAGGAGGAATGTTTAAGAAAAAGTTTAGAAAGTATTCAGATAAAAAGAATGTTTTCAAAACAAGTAGTACAGTGAAATACTGTTTGATGTAATTTCTGGGATGCTAGAAGCTACTTTTGCCATCTTGTGGAGGATGGATAAGGTTGTGCGTAGCCCAGTAAATATGATTTTGCCTTTCCAGCAATGATCACTGGCTTTGCACGGACCTGATAGGGCAGAGTCTCTTGTCTGGTCTTGTCCTGGCCTGACCCAGTCTTACCTTATTTTAACTGTTGTCCTGCTGCCAAGTGACTATTGCCTAGCCTGTTTTAGCTGAAGCCCTGTGAATATCTTAAGGTGAAGGTCTGGCAAACCGTTGGCAAAGTCACTGAAGAAGGAACTATATCCCTTTGTGCCAGCTGAGCCTGGGGGAGACTATTCCAGGGTTCAGGTGGGAACCGATGAGAAGGAAGCAGTCTGTGCTAAGTAAATGTGTAAAAAGAAACTCACGTCACGGCCTTGGCCTAGCCCTGTCCAAGAATCCTTCCTGTTGGATGCCATGAGTAGCCTAAATCCAACTAGTGGACTGAAACTATGGGTCCAACCTGTAGGGATCCACACCTCAGGTGCATATATGTGACTTCATGGGGTACTTTCTTACTGGTGCATGAATTACTGGACTGTAGGGAGTGGTGCAGGTGCATGTAAAGTTAGAGCACCCCATCTCCAATGAGAAATGTGTGTAAGTAGGGACCCTGTGCCTGGAAGAGGGGGGTTTGCTTGTGATCCAAATGTCCTATGAGAGAGGCTGTGTGCACACATAACCATGAAAACACAGATATGCGGGGAAGTAGGAGTGAGAACTTTGGGGGATCAGTTATGGAAGGGTGATGACATTAGTAAGTATTTTCCAAATATTTCATCTAGAATTGTGCCACTATCTGTTGCATTGCTCCTATTGATTCTGAATGTATAGTTCACTGATTGTTGGATAATTATGTTTCGTTCATATTAAATCAATAAACCATTTCAATCCTGATATGGTTTAAATCACATCAGTTGAGTATTATTTCCCAGCAACTGCTGCTGCAATAAGAAAGCAATGATCTGTTATGGCTCAAACAGAAAATAACAGGTTTAAATAAAGAAGAGGAGATTTAAGCTGAATATGAGGAAAAATCTTTGAAACAATAAAGATAATGAAATACTGCAATAGGGGCTAGGGGAACAGGGGAATATGGAAAAACAGGGTTTACAGAACTGCCATTATTGGAAGTTTTCAAGAGTACTGGAAAAATTTTAAGATCAGGTTTTGAATAAATCTATCTCAGGAATGACAGAGATAAGTTAAACTGTCTTAGAGAATGGGCAGAAATTCCAAGATCCAAGACAAAATAACCTATCCATTTAGGTGTACTAAATACATTCATTTAGCTTACTTTGGCTTATATATTCAAGTAAATAGGTTAAGTGAAAATAATCAGCCAGAGCTGAGAAGTGGCTAGTACAAGGATGGAAATCAGCAAAAGAAAGCACAGCAAAAGAGGGGGAATTTAGAATATTTAAAGACTTGGCAGTGTCCTTGAGAAAATATTGCGGCTATAAAAGTATTGTTTGGTATTTCATTTGTTTTGGTGTAATTGGCATTGTGATGTCCTATCAGTTCAGTAACTCATTTCACAGTAAACCATGAAAAGAGCAGACCCTATATACTTAGCATTAGTTTGATAGGGTAAATAAAGAAATAGCTGTGAACAACTAGATTCATTAAAATGCAGTTATAGCCTCATGTTTTCAATTGCTGCAAAGTTGCAAAGCTGCAGACTTTTTCTGGTTGCTGTATTGTCACTGTATGCAGGAATGATACTGAAACTAGCCTGTATCTCTAGTACAGCCAGTCATTCTATACTGATAAGATACACAAAAACAAGATCGTGATCTAGGGTACTATCCATTTTGGCTGAAGAAATCTCACTTCTGTGAGATGTTTCCAGCATCAATTTGTATACAGACAGAACAGTTTTGAAGCACAGCAAGGTTAGCACAATGTTTCATGTCATTCCTGTCATGATCAAGAACCCTTAATCTCAAGTACTTTTTAAAGCTGAATTTAGCTGCTATTGTTTTTTTTTTTTTTTTTTTTTTTGTATGACAGTTTAGTACAGAAAAGATTGAAGGATGTTTGTGGCAACCACTAGCATGCAGTTGTATTTTTAAGTATATTGGGCCCTTACAAAATACAAGGACTTTTAAAAGGAAAGAGTGGAATAGACTAATTTTCCATTCTGACTCTTATTTCACTGTAACTAAAATTGGTGGTTTGACTTCTGCTCTCTCCTTTACAGTATGAGGTGAACTTCTCTGAGGATATAATTGGAAACTTCTAGACATTATTACAAAATAAATAATAAAAATAAATTCAAGTAACTAAAGACAATCAATACAGACCAGTAGTAATCAATACACAGGAATTGACTTTAAATTATGGCAAAACTGAAAGTATTCATTTTCTGGTCACTGCACATAACAATTGCTTCCATTTGTGCAATACTTTAAATTACTTCTGAAAGTGTTGTTTTTGCTGCTCTTTATAGGTGTTCATGTTCATAACTTTCTGGTTTCATGCTCATAATTTTCACTTAGAGGATTTGTGGTATACTAGAATTTTGGAGTTTTCTTTGCTAGAAGTTTCTTCACCCTGACTCTTTTTTTTTCCTTCTTTTTCTGTTCTGGAAATTACTCATGTTTGGTCTGAAAAAATGCTGTAATTCATGTCTTGCCACTGACATACAAAATGCAAACTGAGGCATTGATTAAATGGTCTCTTTAATACAATATAAGCCATAATTTGCCTCTGAATAGTTTGGTCTAAAATTCTCCCTACCTGGCCATTTCCACCCCCTACTTATCATTGGCCCAGTGTTCACACAAGCAATATGTGGCTGTGTATGTTAGCTGGATCAGAGAATCAATTTGACTGCAAATTATTTTTTTCGTTTGTTCGTTGTGTATTTTTTATTTTGTTTTTCTTTTTTTTTGGAGGGGGTGGGGAGTGAGGGGGGCATTGATTTCCACTGGATTATGTCCATGGTCTGAGTTACCTTTCATTTAGTTGCCCAGCTAAATGTCTCCATGTCATCCTCCAAACTGACAACTCCTGTTACATTTCAGGTACAATTGTTTAAAATGAAGTAAGAATGATAAAAAGCAACCGCAAAAGTTTTATGAATCCTGTAACACTTAGAAGCCTGGCATGATGTCAAATGTATGTTAACTGTGTTCTGGGTATGGGGCATTTTAGTCACGCTTCAAAAAATACCTGGTGGACCAGAGAAATCCCGAATTTTACTGTGTTGCCTTCTTTGAAATTGTGGATTTTTTCCCTGTTTTCTTGAAAGTGGAGTGGAGAAGTACTGCAGTTTGCACATATAACCTTAAATGCTAGAAGTGTTTGTATGTACTGGAAGTGTTTGTAAATACAGGAAGTCAAAAGATGAGCATTTCAGCCTTGATTCTGTCTTTATATGGTGATTTTTGGCTACACTGCTTGTGCTTTTGAGTCCACATCCCTTCATCATGGTGACTACTGTAGTTAATGTGAAATTCACACAACAGATAGGATCTTGTGGTATACTAGCAGTTTTAAACAGAAATTTTAAGAACTATTATTGAAATACTGCCTTAAAATGGTTTTGTGTCCTCTAGAATACATTAATAAAGTTGCAATTTAAGTCATTTTTTTCTTACTTTGGTAAATTTCCACTGTGTGTAGTTCAGCAAGAGGTTTGCTTAGCAAAAATACTGCAGAACTTGGGCCTTAGATGAGAATCTATTAGTGACGATTGAAGAATCTTGAAATTTTTGTGGAAAAGCTATCTAATAGCTACCTAAATGATTAAAGAAGTACCTAGATCCCTAAGTTAAAAAAAAAAAAAGAAAAAAGACTGCAAAAATTTGTAGGGTAAAAGAATTTTCCATTCAAATTCTGAGCACTAATGAGGCCAATTACAGTTGTGTTCAGTTTCATCTCCTTCAAGTCAACTGGTTAAGTAGCTTCCCAATTATTTCCCTTTTTTCAGTCATAATTTAATTTTTCCCAGGCCAAATAACCTACTCTTCTTTCTGTAAAATGGACTACATTTTAGGAGGCAAGGTCCTCATCCTGAATGATGTGTCTCCATTGTAGCCTAGATCAAACAGTTTCTCAGGCTAAGATCTGCAAGAGGCTTTCATATGAAATCCCCCAAAGCCACCTTCTCGCCTATTGCAATCTCTCTGCACAGTGACCATTTATTTCCTACTAGTTGCTAGAGCTCCCTGGGTTGATGCATTACAGTAGGTGTCTGCTGACCCTGGCATCCCATGAAGTTCAGTGGTGGTGCTGAACAACTTCTACAAAGTTACAAAGAAAAGCAAAGCACATCTTCCAGATGAAGGTCATTCTTTTAATTCAGCTGGTCACCACTCAGCAAGAGATCATCACTGAGATGCAGCCTGGGCATCACAGTTAAGGAGCAGAAGGACAACTGAGATAATCCCAACAAATTGCTATATGAGGTAGAGCTGCATACCCTTCCTGAAATTCTGGACAAAACACTCTCTTGCCTGTCCCTCACTTAGCTCAGTTTACAGCCACCCGTGACTAAAAGCCCAGTGCAGTTTATGGGCTTATAGAATCCGCTCCTTGCACGTTATAGCTGGGGTCTACAGCTGAATGTTACGCCAAATGTAAAAAATTAGCATCTCATTAACTGAGGTTGACTTGCCCCAGCCTCTGAACAAAAAAAAAAAGCAAAAAAAGCAAAAAAAGCTTTTTTTTTTAAGTGATAAATTTCAAAAAGAGGACTTTCTCTGATTTGCCCAAACCCTGTCACACAAGATTAATCTAGCCCTTGGAGAATAACTTTCTGCAGATTATCTGGCTCCGATAGTTCCAGTGTTATTCATGTGCTCACAGAGGTGAAACACAAATCCAAGCTATCTGAATTTTTCAAACAGTAACCTTGATCCCTCTTTTTGATATCATTCTTGATTTTCTTCCACTTGCCTGATCCTTCCCTCTACCTGTAAGGAAGATAATCACAAGATAATTTGCTGGTCATTTTAGAAAAGCTTTTTAAAAAGGCTTCTCTGATGAACATAGATAATTTGTTCAACGAATATGGAAGTGAATTTCTTTCAGCTTTTTGCCTCATTTATAACCTGTTCATGCTGAGTGTTTTGTTGAGTACTCTTAATTCACACACAGCATGAGTGGGATTTAATAATTAAAAAAGATGACATTTCAACACTCATTATTCCACTCACTGTTGCTTTGCAATTTTCTGCACATTATATAGTTGAGACCCAATGACTTGAAAATACAGATTTGTGTATCCAAAAAGCTTTGGTCCAAATCCTGTCATAAATTTATTCCTACAAAAATGCATGACTATCTCAGCATGTAGGCTGAGTATTTGTTTAGTATTATAAATTGGATTCTTAGAAAAGTTTTTTTTTTTTGACAGCTTGTTGTGCAGATGCATTTGTTATGATCTAGTATTCTTATGCTAAATAGATTTAAAAAAAAAAAAACAAACAAATTACATAGTGCAGGATGTAAATATTGTCCAGAATGTATGCTTTTAGGTAAATTGTATTACAGATAGATGCATTTTTCCTGATCACTGCTGGAAATCATTATTTCTGAAGGAGGAGACTCACTAATTTGGGATGCAAACGAGGGTCAGAGAAAGAATCAAACCTTTTAGGAAGTCTTGTATGTGCTTTGATGATGGCAGCCTCTCTCAGGAAGTTCTAGAAGATAATTCCACTTTGCAGAAATTGTTCGGTTTTGTTTTAATTACTCCAGTTTATCACCATTATAAATACTTTCTTAATCTTCGTTGAGTCTTCTGTACCAAGATACACACTTCCTACTTTGTCTTTCTAGAAGTTAGATGTCTAGGCTTAGCTTGCCATGTAGGCTCTGTTTACAGTCTGTAAACTGCAGACAGTTTCTCTTTCCGCTGACTGTCACAGGAATCTCGTGAGTAGAAGTGGAGCCATATCACGTTTCAATGGTATAAGTTAGGAGAGATGAAACCTAACCCTCCTTTGTATATTTCTATTTCTGGAAGCATATATTACTTTTAAGCTAATGAAACATTGATAAAAAAGCTTTGGCTGTTTATACAACCATAATAGAATTCCTTGAAAATTTCCAATGATTTTCAAAAATTGCCTTATTTCTGAGTGAGCTAAATAATGAAATAAAATAAACCTGTTTCAGCAGCTTTTAAATAAAAAAGTCTAATTTTTGACGCATATTTTTATATCTTAACTTGTTTTAAAACTGATGTGCTTTCACTCTATCTCCCTCACTGATTCACTTTTTCAGTATTAATTAGTATTATCTGGAGTTAGGAGCTCAAATTCCTTTAAACAGAGAAAGGATTGGACCTTTGACCATTTGCACAAGGCTCTGTGATCACTACAGGCGTGTTTTGGATGACAGCCATCACACTGGAGAATGAGGCAGAAGAGTAACGCATCGAAGTGTCTTACTAGTTACAGGTGTTAGCTGCTCCTCTCTCTCAAGACACAGCTAGTTCTGGCCATATCTAGAAGCAGAGATTAAACTATCATCTAGATCATTGCAAATATCTTCAGGCACCTTCAGCTTGGCACCTAAGCACAAGTTTGAGGACTAAAAGTTATATTAGGCACTGAACTTACATGTACTCATGATACAGCTAGAATGAATAATCTTGATCTTGCCTGTTCTTGATCTGCTCCTAATCCTCCAGAAGGTTCCTGAGTGCCCTCTGGGTTGCGTGGGGAATTCATGCTATGGGGACCTCTCTGTTTCTGTTTGAAGGTACTTTTTTGGAGAAAAAATGAAAGTTGTAAGACCAGGCACTTCTTACTCATGTGCCTGATTTGGTATGAGTGTGTTTTGTTTGCTGAGGATAATGTAAAGGATGTTTCTGTGATTTGACAATCATTTTCTATATTTGAGACTGATTTTTTCACCCCATGTAGGTGTTAACATCAGTGAGTGAGAGTGTTAGTTAAGAAGTGTGTAAGGGAGTAGGTACCTGCAAAATACTGTAGATAGGCAAAATGATCTCCCTTTCTGATGAGATTCTGGAGCAGCCTGTTGATCTCTGGAAACAGTAACAAGTAACAATTCTAATAGGACTGAAAGCAGAGAACCAGGCCTAAAACTCTCACCAGCCTTTGTCACACCTAGACCCTTGAGGTAGCATTAGGACTCAATCTCAGCATTACTCCTTATAACTGCAAAGGAAGATTAAGCAATTTGCCTGAGGGTCAGTGTGGGCTACTGGATCAGGTACAGAGATATCAATCAGAGGAAAAAATCTTAGAGCTGTTAACTCATTTTTGCCGAAATTGACCAAAAATACCTCTGGATAAAGATGGCCCATGAAAAATTCACTCCATAAGGGATTTATTTAATACAGCTATGAACAACTGAGTGCTAGTAATACACACTGAATTGAACTGTAGCACTGTTTCATGCTCTCTTCATTGTACCTTTATTCTATATCCTTCATTCATTCTGTTTCGAACTAAATAAATAATCTTTTTGAAGGAACCTTATTCTATGGAAACTCTTGCCATGTGCAGTCCTTTCAGTATGCTTTCTCATTTTTCCTTTAATAAAAATGACTAAAAGAACTGATTGTTATTACTGAGCCTCTTAAGTCATCTCGAAATAAAGATCTATTTCTATCACGAGAATTTAAAGACGGATGTAGCATTTTATCTGTTTTAGACAGCAGTATTCAGAATGTGCATGTTCCTGCTGGACAGTACAATGTATGACTTTATTATATGACACACAGTAACTTGTATTTAAATGCATTTTTCTTATTACTCATTTAAGAATATGTTAGTCCACCCACTGTGCCTTCCCTGTTCACCCACTGTGCAGCTAAGGAACTGCAGGATGAGAATGGCAAGAAAATATATAGTTGCTTCTATAAAAGAAAAAATAAAAGGAATTTCAGAGAAAAAAATATTATTACACATTTGTATAATATTATAAGAAAAAATAAGGAAGTGTTCATTTGACATTAAACAAATGACTATCAGGAATATTTTATATGCCTAGAGTGGGTTTTGGATTACTTTAACTGCAAGCTAGGAAACAGGAGAAAAGTACTAGAAGAGAATCAGTAAAAGTATTTGTTTAGCTGTATTTCCAAAGAACCAGTCTTAACATTGTAATAGAAAATGAATTTTTACTTGAAGAAATCATAAGGTTCTGACTACAAAAGCAGTTATTTGTAGCTAAGCTACAAATTTTGAGTAGATAAACACAATTCAAACATTTAAATCTTTTAAAAATGAGTGGGAAGAGGGTGGAGGATTATGGGATGGTTAATAGTGTAAAGCAGGTGTTGAATTATCCTCAGATCTGAAGTGTCCCTGAATAATTTAAAATGCTTGCTTTTGGCAGATGCTCAAACCATGAACATATCTGATGATGTTTTGGATTGTATATTGTCTATGAAAATTTTATAGAATTATTCATACTAAGGGAATATGTTTTGATATTTCTGACATGTTGCTTTATATCCTGGTACTTTACGTCCAAATAAATTATTTTGCACCAGATGACATGCACAAATAGAGCAAGGTGAAGTATTCACTTTGTTATGAGACAGCAGTCATAGTCATCAGAAGCATTATGAGAAGTATTTCTACTTAATCATATAGATTTCTGTGTTTAAAGAAAACAAGATATCCATTTCTTATAAGATGCCTTCATTGGTCTAATTATGTAGAAATAGGATTTATTTGCATTAGATGACATATATGTGTGTGTGAATACTTCCATGTTAGAATAACTGAACATACAATGACAAAGTCAGTAAATATATTCTGTAATAGATTCGTCTCTGTTTTTCAGTCTACATATAGTAAAATGAAATAATCCTGTATCAGTATTTTATAAGTTGATGGATATTAATGAAGGATTTCCAATAATAATTATCCTCTTATTTATTAGTAAGTGCCATCAATTTAATTTAAAGTATAAATTTTACACCCACTTAAATATTAAAGAAAAATAGGTGAATACATTTTTTTTCTGCTTACACAATTTTATTTTGACTTAACTAAATTGGGGAAATGATTTAAGCTAAACAGAAAAGAGTCACTCATAAATTCCTGATTTCATTAAGACGGTCCTGAAAAATGTTTTAAAGTGAATTGATGTAATATAAGAGAGTCTTAAGACTTATCCACTGCAAGCACTTCCACAGAGGGGAGAGAAATCAATGGGATATGTGGAAGCCCACAAAAATCATTAAAAACTGAAAGACTGAGCCTGCTTCATCGCTTCATAGTTCTGCTTCTAAACTGGTAACCTCAAACAAAAAAACACATAATGAAGCAGTCAGTCAGTACAATGGATATTTAACCTTTTTGCTATAGTGTCTTAAAATTCTTTATAAAACCATCTGGAGTAAAAAATGAAAATTGCTTATGGAAAACTCTGGAAAAAACAAGCAGGGACCAATGTCATAGTTTGAGCTTAAAATTTAAATTCTGCATTTACTGACTAATTTGTATAAGTACATTACAATTTCAGTTAAGCATGCTAACTATATATATATATATATATTTCTTTTATGCATCCTTAACTGTTGTTTTATATTTATGCACTTGGATTTAGGTTTGCCTAATACTTTTTGCAGCAAGCTAAGAAACTATCATTACAAATAAACTCTTAAACTGTTTTCTGGGAAGACTGCAACATGATATGTGCTAGAATAGTTATCTAGTGAGGCAGATGTTTGGATATATGAAGGATTAGTATGTTTCTATAAATTGCGATCGTGAGCACCATCCTCTTCAGGTATCTGTCAGTCAAAGGAAAAGTCTTCTGTTACAATTGCTTATAGACAATTTCCAAAGATGTTGACTTCTGTACCTGAAATGACGTTTGCCTTCGCAGAGCAAACTAGCATGTTTCATCAAGAGCTAGAACTGATGATGTGGAAAAGGTTTACATTTTCTTTTAGCTGTCTCCGCTATAGAGCTCATGTGAACTATTTTGAATAGAAAATATTATTAGGTGAATCACCTGTAGGACACGCTTTTTGTTCTCTAATGTTAGAATGACATAAAAAGGTATATGAAGTGGTTAGGAGATGAAAAGATGTACCATCTACTTGCTCTCACCAACTTTTATCATTCCCTTGCACAAAGTCAGTAGAAGGAAGCCTCAGTCCTTCCAACCCCAAAGACACTGCTTACAGCCACCACTAAAGAACACATGCCTTCATCTTTTCTCCTAGGCCCAGCATAACTTTATGAGCTCGTGTGTGCTCATCTGTTAATCTTTTTCTATGGGTCTCATTAGTTATGCTCCTCACAAATAACATCGCTTCAAAACACTGCTACTTGTTCTTCAAACATTTTTGGCTTTCAGCAGCTTGTTCTTGCTTTGACCCTAACGTGCTCTCAAATGGCACCAGCCAGCTGGGAACATAGAGGATACTGAAACCTGGATACTGGCTGCCAGAACTGGTCCAGTTTTTCCTACTGTGTTATTTTCATTTTCTTTTGGTGTCCTTTTCTTTCCTCCCCAAAGTGGAATTTACTATCTTAAAATTCCATTTAGGTTTTCACTAGTCATCAGTTTTAATCATATTTCAGAAAAAAAAGAAAAATCTTACTAACTGCCATTTTCTCTGCCTTTCTTCTGTCATTCCTGCTTCTAATTTTCCTGCTGCTTCTCTGGCTTGTTTGCTGCCAAAGAGACAGATTGTTCTTCCATAATTTAACATTTATCAACTTTTGAATTTGAATCCCTTTGATTTTCCTTAAATAGTTACAAAAGCTAATGACAACTAAAAATAAAAATAGTATCTCTACATTTAAAAGCTCATACATTTCAGACTACACAATTTTTCAAATAAAGAGTGAAGGAATCAATTACTAAGACAAAAAAATAGTCAATTCTAAGATGTATGAAATTGTCAAATGCTCCATATTTTGAAATGCAATTCTTTAATCTCTGAATGAGATTCCACATTTTCAATATCAAACACATTTAGCAATGAATCTTGAAGTGACCACATATAATGATTCATAATCTTGTTGACAAGCTGCTCTCTCCTTTCTGTTGTTCCACTAGCTAGTCAGACAATTTTTTAAAGATTTTTTTTCACTATTTGCATTATTCTTTAATAACAGAGTTGTCAAATACACAGCCTGAAGGCTGAATATAAGCTGTGAATAACTTAATGTGGCCTGCCAATAAATTAAAGATTTGAAGTCTTTCATAGCTTGTTGAGTCTTTATGTAGGAAGCAACTTTTGCCAGTTAGGAAGGAAATAAGGAGCTTTATTTACAGAGAGTAAATAGTGGTAGAAGACCACTATGTAAGTAAGACCGTGTAAAGTTCCATTAGGCAATACTTGTCACAATAACGTTAGACATTTCAGCATAGTACTAGCCAGCTTTCAAACTAATTTACACGCCATCCTTGTCAGTAATGTAAATTTAGTTAAGGCAAATAATTGTGTTGATAATGCTATTAGATGAGATTTTGTATTGTTAGAGATGTTTGTTTATTTTATGACATTTTAGTTTTTTCACTTTTGCAATGTTAATCAATAAATAATTGTAGACACTAATCATACCTGGGCAGTGTGTTGGCAGAGCAGCTAAGGGGGATCTGCTGTGGATATCAGCCCTAGCCATGCTCCCTATTGATCCAGCTGGCACATGGTATTTTGGGTTGAGAAATCAAAATCAGCAGCAGATGACGCAAGTCACCTTTTTCCCTTATATACTACTGGTTATCAGGAACTGGTATTCCTTGAGCTCTTTCTGAGCCGCTTATGCAATCACTGGATACAAACACTCCATTTTAAACTACTGTTTCTTTTTGAAATGCTTAAATGCTTTTTAAATTGTACCCATATTTATTTCATTATATGATAAGAGTTCCATTTTATGTACTTGTGCCTCTTGGAAGTAGGGTAATGAGCTATTTGTGTATATGTGCTGTTCACATAACAAAAGCCAGATAAATGTAATGGAGAAGGAAGTAATAAATCTACCTGAGTTTATGACTTGGCCCTGTTCAAGTAGCAAAGTTAATACAACAGATTTCTTCAAGCATAAAAAATATAAAATGAGATAAAACTAAAACAGCTAAGTAAACCTAGAGGAAAAATGTATTACTGCCTGTTAATTTTAAACAACATATTTTTCCATAAAACACCCTCACTGGGGAATGATACTTATTGTTCTTTTGAAAGCAATTACTCTACTGTGTAGTACATTAAACTCCAAAAAACACACCAATAAACAGCAATAATAGTGATCCTTTAAAGTGTCCCCTGTGTGCTGTGATGTATCTATTACTAACTCGCACAGTAAATCCAAACTGCTCAGCAAATGCTATAGAATGTATCTGCAGGGCTTAATCCAGATTTTCTCATTAAGGAGCCTTAAAAGTACACAATTGGCTATACCAATAAAGTTCTAAAAGCCACACTTCCAAAGTTTATTTAAATTTTCAGAAAGCAATTATAGAAACTAAGCCATTGCTGAATATTAATGAGATACAGAAGTTAATGATAAAGCACTGTAAATTAGAGTTGTAGGCCTTCAGCTCACAAACTGTCCTGTGCTGGTGTTACTGGCTCCACTCTGTACCAGTCAGTCTTCAGGTTTGGGACTCTTGATTCTGGACCATGAGAAATATTACGCTATTTAAGCCTACTATTAAAGGAATAACATTATCTTTAACAATTATATATTTTAAAGCAAACTTCCTGGAACTCATTTTCTTATTTTCCTATTATAAATTATTTTGTCTCCCTGCTTCACTAAGACTTATGCTGTCCCTGATGTCTGAAGCAGAGAGAGGACTGTTTTCTCTTTGATGATTTTGGGTGCTTACTTAACAATGGGAGAAGCATCAACTCTATAGTGGACAGGTTAAAAAATGTTTCCCTCCCAAAAGTTCTGAGTGACCTGTAATAATTTCTATATGGTCACAGGAAGTATGAATTTTGCTTCCACATCATGATTGCTTTGGCAAAACAGGCAGCTACTTGTCATGATGTCATTCTAACATATTTGCATGAAAATTAATTTTGAAAATAAGACTGAAGACACCTCTTTCCATTGACCTCTCACAGAAAAATATAATGAACATGCTAATTAGTAACATGAGCTAAACTAATTTAAGAGTCCCTATCATTCAGTATCAAATATAATTTCCTCTTAACTACCTCCTGTAGTTTTCCAAAGCAGAGGTCCATATATTTCACAAAATTCTTTGATGAAAGCTGAGGTATTTCCATTATAATAGCATCAGTCTAAAGTAGTATTTTGTTTAAAGTAGAAACTTTTAAGACATAGTGCCTACAGTGGAGACATACTGTCAGTCTGAAGTACTGTAAATGATGTAGTAAACCTATTTATAAACGATATTAACTTTAAAGATGTTAGTGTGAGTTCAAAATTGTCTGTTTTCTACTGTATGTCATAATCCAGCATTTTTAATTGAGTATGTCAAGAGCTGAGCACATGCTGAAATTGCCACCTGTCCACAAAAATGAAGAGTCCTCAGGGACTTCATCCAAACAGTTCCACTACTTTTTTTTTTTTAATGTAAATGCACTATAAAAAGCCAACAGCTCTACAAAAATAAATGACCTGTTACAGAGCAAAGAGTTCTTCAATTATCGTTTTCACTGGCAACATAAACTTACTTTTCAATTACTGTTTTGAAATGTTTTTATAACTGCACTACCTGTAGTTACTTAGGTCTTCTTTCCTATCCCTGTTGAAGGTTTCCACCTCTGAGCAGCACCAAACGTTTGTAAGGCTGTGTGTTACTTTAGTGGGCAGAAACTGACAAGAAACAGATTAAAATGCTAACTTTTTTAGTTTATATGATACAATCCATGACTGAAATTGTAAATCTACATCCTTACTACTCTGGCAACTAAGATTTTCTGTAAATATTCTTTTAAACAGTCATTTTCCTATAAGCCTCAAATGGTAAGAGTTCATGCAAAGCTATTTCACATCAGCAAAGAAAAAAAAAAGATGACCGGTGCAACTTTCTTCCTTGGATGCATGGTTCAGGCAATTTAATTTGAATTTAATTTGTCTATTTCTGATCTATTTTTACAGCTCATGACAACCCTGAAGTGATCTCATTAATGACTACATATTATGATATGAAAATTTGTCTAGTCTTTAATCATTCACTAAAGATAGAAGAATATAAATCGTCAAAATTCTCAAAATGCATGGATGCATAGATGGATTCTATTGCAAGTTTAAAGCTATAAATGTGTTACGATAAAATCAAACTGGGTATATGTCATTAAGAAATCTTCAAGTACTCTGACCAAGTCTGTGAATAATACTTTATGATATGTTGTCTTGCTGTGCAAATGCACTACAACAGTAGAAAAAACTAAGAATTTTGCAAATTGATTTCCACTGTGATTTCACACAAAGCAACTTCTGGTTAAGAAAAGCTGACCTCTTGTTAAGAACAATGGTTTTAGATTAAGCTTTAAGTGTTTATTTTAACCTTATGTAGGTTCAGAAATCGATTAATAAGTGTACTCATGAATTATATGAAAGGAAACTTTGACCTGTATTGAAAACATCAGACCCTTTTCAACCAATATTACTTGGAGTTAATTTGCAATGTAGTTATAACACTATGGTTGTGCATCCCACATAAGAATCTATACAAATAGATACCAGTTTCATAATATTTTTAGATATAGCAAGTGGCAATTCAGAAGTTTAGTTTATGTTGCTAATAAATCTAGCTACTCACGTATTTCCACAAAAAAGTTTGATTTTTTGTCTGCACTGCTGTATCCATCATACCGAAATTCTCTCAGGTGATGAAAAACAGCTTTCTGTGATAAGGGATAAAACAGTCATAGAACAAGCTGTATAGGCAAAATTGATTTCTTATTTACAAAGTGGGCTCAAATTGGCAAAGGGGACTGCCCACTGTTAAAGTCTCTTTATGGGCAACAACATCAACAAAATTGAATTTTAATGTTTCTGTGGGCCTTAAGCACTTTATGCAGGATGTGTGTTTTCCTGAGCTCATTTCATTTTCATAATCATCAAAAAATGTGTCAATACTGAAAAATATTGGTATATATAAATGATCCTGGGCACCTCCTGGGAAATATTTCTTTATATGGATGATGTATACAGAAAATGAATTCAAGTTAGGAATCTGAGGAGAAAAGGTCTGACACTTTCACATTTTGTTCTCCTTTCTGTGCTAAAAGGCTTTGAAAATATGAGAAAGAACAATCTGCGCACAGACAGATTTCTGTGATTAAGTGCTTTCTACACACTTTTCAATCTCAATTCCTTAATCCTGTTAAACATTATTTGCACAGCAGGTACTGACTGAAAGTAGCTTTCATTTTAGCTGGAGATTTCTTCTGTGAAAGCTCTGAAAATCTGCAACTGTTAATACCATCTTTTTTTTCATGCATCTCAGCCTATAAAGTAGAAGGAAAAAAGCATCCTTTAAAGTACACATTTTAAATACAAATCTTTTCATCCCTGATGTGAACATTAGTCCTGTTTCACTTGATAGGCCTTTAATCCATTATTCAGAGTTGTTGCAATCAGCAGGCAGCTGTTTTCACAGAAACAAAACACCTCCAGGTTATCTCAAAGGGAAATCTGAATTAAACTTTCTTTACCAATTTGTGTGCACTATGCTGCATTAGGCATGTAGACATTCACCATGTTTGCCAGAAAATAAAAAGAGGGGAAAATCTTAGATTTCTGAAAAACATTTTTTTTACCGATTTCTGAAGTGATCAATTACAATCAGATTTTTGTTTCTCCAGTCTAGTTATCTCCTTGCTTCTACTTTCTATTAATCTCCTCATGAGATGGCAGCACTCTTTGCCACTCCTCACTGCTTTGCTTTATGAAGATGTGCAAAAAAAGTCTCTTATGAAAAGCTGACTCACAAAAAATTTGAAATTTTAAATCATTAGTACGATTGATATTAGGGAAGAGAAGTATCCCCCAGAAAGTGATGTACAGTAAAGAATGTATAGATAGAAAACACTGGACCATTTAGCAAGTCTTTCTTTACTTTCCCTGCTCAGCCCTACTTGGAAGATAAAATGAGTCAAGAGAAACTATTACTTCTTTGGTGTTTTCTTCCCTCCAAACGGACCAAAGTAATTTACATTTGGGTAGCATTTCAAGATGAAGTAGAGTGTTAATGCACTATTTAAGTGAATATGACTGGCAGAAAATGGTAATTAGTTTTACACACACACAGGACCTATGTTTATAGCATGTGGTTTCATCCCAATGTGGAAAGAAGTCAGATTCTTTCAGAAAGCATCATAAAAAATGAAAGAGATCTTGTGCAACAGAGAAGGACACTAGCATTGTAGATAGATTTACCTTAGGTTGCTTAATTTGAACCTGGAACATACGCCTCAGTCACCCCATATTGCAGGTAAGATTTTCCACTGCCAGGTGGTAAGGTTAGACTATATTTCTGATATCAAGAAGACTCCTGTATCAGGAAGAACGGCTTTAAATGTCAGTCCCCTAAATCTAGGGGATACTTACTAGGATACTTATTTGATAAAAATGTCATTAAAATGTAAATATTTCATCATCATTATTATTATTATTATTATTATTATATTTTTTTTTGAAGAAAGTAATGTTTTCTAGTGAAAAAAAAATGTATAGAAATATTCCCAATCCCCTCTGTAAATAAGATTAGTAAGCACTTTAAATATAAATGGCAAATTTGCCTTGTTCTGATGCTTAACAGAAAAATGAATCATGCCCTCAGGGCAATTAGGATTCTGTGGCTATTGCTAATGATTTGAGAGAAGTTGTTAGGAGAACTGTAGACTGTTCCCACAACCCACTGTTTCAAAATATAGCATACAGTATAGAAGACTATGGTCTTTTAAAGTCTCTACCTTTGCCTGAACAACCTTTGGAGGAGTGTTTAGTACCTGTGAACTGCTTCACCTTCTACAAATAACAAGTTGGAGGATACCTGCAGACTCGTACCTGCACATGCATAATGCCTAACTGTCACGCTGTCATGCTATGAAGGTTCGATAGCAACGACTGAGACAGTAATATAATAATAATAAAAAAGATGTTTATTTCCTCACACAAGTTCTTGGATTAGTAACATCCATTAAAATAATGCGATTACTAATTTAGGAAGGATGACACAAAACCATCAGTTACTAATTTAGAAAGGATAACCTGAAACCGTCGATTACTGCGTTATTAATTGGAAGGACTGCTTATCCCTACTTGAAAGCTTTCTTGTTCACTCTCCTAGTGAGAGGGCTCTCAACCTCGAGGAGTTACCTTAACCCAGCGTCCCAGGAAAAGGGGAGGGGGGGGATACTCACGGTCCAGCCGGAGAGGATGATCAGGTCACGTTCCCGTCCCTGCTCAAACTCTCCTAGCTGCCAAGTCTCTTTTTATACGGCTGGGGCTCTGGGCAAACACTGCTTTCGCTGACTTTTAGCAAGTTTCGCAATCGCAGGACTGTCTGTTTGTCTGCTCGGGAGGACCCTGCTGGCGAGGCAAGACCACAGCACCTCCGTATTGCTTCTCCCCTCCCCGGGGGTGCGTGCAGGTTGCAGGTGGCAGGCTTCACTTCTCCAGTCTCGTTAATCATTCCGCAGCCTTGCGCGTATCAGTCCTTGCGCATATCGGGTGGTAGACGACTTTAGTCCTGTTAAGTCCTCTGTTCAGCAGCTTTGCGCACGTCAGCTCTGGTGCTATCAGTTCTTCTGCATATCAATTGACAAACTTCAGTCCTGTTAACTCTTCACTCGCCCGTCACTAACCCAAGCTGAGAACACTGACAAAACCTAGCTGCCTTTACAGCACATGAAATTTGAGCATTTCTAGGAAAGATTTGTCAGCTGACTTGCCTATCTGATCTCGACCACAAAATGGTCCTGGGAGTGCAGATGGGATAAAGGTCAGCAGTCTGGCTCAGGGCTTCAAGTCCTACCTGCCCACTTAAGGGGTCTGCCAGAAGTCAAGAAAAAAGAGTATATAGGCCTTAGTTTTCTCTCAACTTGAGTCTTTCAAGCAGTACAAACAGGAAGAAATTTGGGCCTTGAGCCCACAGAGGTAATTTGGGGTTCAAGCTTATACTCAAAAGGCAGCATATTGTAGCCATCGTCTTCTTCAAAAGGCTCCAAGGAATTTTGCTAGACCAGAAAAATCCTATATTGTCTCCTCCGTGGTGGATGCACAAACTGCTCCTAATATGTTAATAAAAAAAAAAAAAAAGAAGTAGTGTCGAGATTTGGCACTGACTTCATACCATGGAAGCTGGGCCATCTTTGACCTGACTTCACCTTTCCTGTTAATCTCTCGCTACAGTCTTCAAGAGTATTAGGACTGATAAAATTATTTTCCAAATATACAAAAGGCCTCATTTTCTTTTGTCAGAAAAACTGATGCAATATCACTGGAGTAATTTCAGTTGAGTCAGAGGAATTATGTTGAGGTAAGAGCAGGATAACGAGATCAGGACTTTCTTATCATAGTAGTTTCATATGTATTGACTGTGAAAGACAAAATTTAACCATCCAACATAGGTAAAGATTTAGTGGTCATCAGATGCTTTTGAGGCTAATCCTTAGAAACACTGCAAGACAACTCAAATTTTCTAAATGAAAGGCAATAAGTTTAAGGTTTGGTAAGGGAGATTCAGGCTGGCATTAGGAAAAAAAGTAACAGAAAGGACTGAAGAACCCCTAGGGAAATTTAGAATCTCAGTCATTGGAAGTTTTTAAGAACAAGTTGGACTAACATCTGTCAAAGATGGTTTAGGTACTGTCAATCCTGCCTTTGAGCAGAAGTATGAAACAGATGACTTCTTAATGTCCCTTCCAGCTCTTTTTAGTTATTGTGTGATTACATGTCCTTACCATTATATTAACTGGAGTTTATTCTAGACATCTGAGAGTCAACACAGTGTTTTCCATTTGTCAGTCTCAAGAGCACATGGGCTGTACCAAATCTCTCAAGAGTTAAGTTCTGCTCATGTTTCTCCTTAGTATATATATCTCCTTTCTATATCAGATGTTCCTTGCACAATTCCGGATAACCTAGGTGTGTCTAAAATACCTGTGAATAAAGGTCTCTATCCTTTGGGACTATCATATTTTTCAGGCTAATTCCTTTGTGCAGTAAAAGCAGGTGCAACTTTCTTTTAAATTCATGTCCAGACTGGATCGATTTCACAGGTCACAGATGCATGAGACAGACATTTTGATTAGCATGGAGAGCTTGATTTGAATGAGAAAGCTGGACCTTCTATTAAGTGAAAAAGAGAAGTGCTATATTTTTTCTCAGTGATTCTGCTGAGGGCATGCTGAGACTTCGGCGACATGACTGCAATCAGAGCAGTGCCCTAATAGTTGTTGATCAATCAAATGCAGGGGCATATAATAACTATCATTTAGTATAAAATTAGTCGTCTTCTGTTTTCACCAGGAAGTCTATTTTTAGTGTGTATTTTTCCCTTTACCTTATAATCTTTTTAATGTTAGTTCATTCTTTGAAAATTGTAAGCTTTCTGTTACCAGAAACTCATACAGACTATGCGTGTAGAGGCAGTTTTAGCAACTGTAATTGGAGGAATATATTAAAGACAAACTCAGGTGAATAGTGAAGGTGGAGACAAGGTAGGAAAGAGATAGAGAGAAAGAAAGCATGACTAGAAAAAGAAAAAAAGCTAAATGTGCCTTCTTGTATGCCTTCTTAAATAAATTAATATATACAATTTCAATACATTTTTTCTTTCCATCATTTTCTCAGCATTTTCCTTTTTAGTGTAATTTTGATATGACAATACCTGCCTGCTCTCTGAAGTGTAATACTGAAATTACAGAAAGAATACTACTTGGTAGGCAAGGTATTAATTATAGATTCTTTTACATATCTCTCTTTGAGGGTCACTGGGTCAAACCTTTATACCATATAGTATTTTATCAAAACTCTGTCTTTAAGTCAGTAGGAAGTATTCTTACTGCTCCTATCAGTCATTCCAGAATGTTTTTCATTCAGCAAAAAGAAACAATCCTTACAGCTAAAATTCACTAAATTAATTGAATATTTTTTATACTAATTATTCTTGTCCTTAAATTGTTACCTCTCTTTCTTCACTATCAATCCCAGTTGATGCATTTTTTAAGAGAAAATTTTATCAGCCTTTAACCTTTGACCTTTATGTTATTCTGTTAACCAGCTGAACACTTTAAACCCTTTCTAAAGATGCTTAGGGTAGAATGGCTACTTAGCAGTTTATAAATCACAAGTTTGGGTCCAATATCTACAAAAATTATGATAACGAATGTCCTAAATGACACTGGTATTTTAAAATCAGTATCAGAAGTCAGATCAATGGACTTCAGGGGAATTACTAGCCAAAATCGCACAGTTATGCTCACAGTAAGATATAATATTTGCATATTCCATACAAAGAAACCCTCAGTAGCGTGTCACCAAGTTTTCACACTTGAATAACTTGAATAGAATTAATCTCAAATCAACTTTTGCATCTGGATGTCCCCTATGACATGGTGCTGTAACATGTAAAAAGAATATGTGAACAGTTTAGTAGAAGCTAGTATGGCAAGACAACCATTGCTAGAATACAGATTTATCTTAAACAAAAGCCCCTAAGCAATAAAATACTTTCAATTGCTTAATTTCAGTTTTAAGTGATACTATTTCTGGTCCTGAAAAAATGCTCTTAAGTTTTTAAGATGTCAGCTCCTGACATATAAATTAGAAATTGGTTTCTAACTCAATTTTTTTCTTTATAATAGTAGGTATAGTTACATAACTTTCACAGGCATTCACCTGAATATATTGAAAATATCATCGATTTTCACAGAAATATAAAAAATATGTTGCCGTGGTGTAGTCCTTTAAAAAGGTTTGATTGAGGAGGGTCATTGTTTTATCACCTATCTTAGGCCTTGATCTTGCAAATATTTACAAGAGACACCAGAGTGGTCCCACTAACTGTAATAGGTCTATTGATACAAATAATTTTGAAGTGTTTAAATATTTTCAGGATTGGGTCTCAATTACATATCTATATATATTATTTATCTCTCTTTCAAAACTTATCCCTCTACACAGCTAACAGCATATTCTTAGTGATTATCTGCCTATGTGCTTTAAATTTGTGATCTACAGAAATTAATTTAATTTCTGCCCATCCATGGAGGTCAGCAAAACACTATTTATTTTATTATGAAGCTGGTGTAAAAGCAATCCTTTTGTTTTTAGTACATTTAGTTCTTAAATAGTCTTACTGTTCAAGAAAACACTTTTATTGGAAAATGTACAAATATCTGCCTATTACTTTTGCAGTAAACAGACTAACACAATCAGGAGCTACAGCACACTGTGTAATTGCAATAGATCTGTTAGAATAGGTCATCTTGGGGCAAAACTAGAAAAGAAAAAAAAAAGAAAAAAAGAAAAAAGTCTGGCTTTGAGGTACAGGGCATTAATAAGCCTCTGTTTTCAAAAATGTCCAGTTGATTCCCTCTCTGTGAGTAATTCTGTGAATATCACAGTTGTAATGTATATTTGATCATATAAGGAATGTTAAATTCAATTTATAACAACTTGTTCTCATTTCCTGAGTTTGTTCTCATTTCTCCACAGGGAGAAAATTATGACATTATAACCTTATATAACCATATACAATGATCTTTCTGCTTTGACTGTACCTCAGTTCTGGGAGAGAGAATATCAGTGCAAAAAGAAAAGGTTTTAATATTTGCAGGCTGTGGTTTAATAGGACATCAATAAATACAGATAGACAAGTATTCATACAAATTCTGTACTTCAGCTGTGAGACAGGAATTTACTGCTCAAAGAAGATAAATATTTACTTTTTAGTTCATATCTGCTGGTATGAACACTGTTTTTCTGTTCCTTCAGTACTGAAAACCTGTGAAATCTTTTAGGTTGAGTACAGCAGAACATAGCATGGCTTTTTTTTTTTTTTCCCCTAAAGATTCTCTAATGAGATCTAGCACTCCATCCCCTATCTACTTTCAGATGTGTAGCATGCATATGTCAAGGTCATCATCTGGTTTGATGCTAACTTCATGAATTTGAATTTCTATCTGTAAGCATGTTGATAAATTTATGGCTTTCTGGGCATGATATAGACTTGGATAGTAAAGAAAATCAAGATGAAATTTTAGAGTTTCTTTAGCAATGGTTAGGTCTGTATTATAATTACAGGGATGATGCTTATACTGCATTTGAGGTGGTTTGTCCCAAAGCCTTAACAACCTTTCTTCCCTAATTTTCCTTGCAGTGAGTCTGAATTTGGCCTGACAGCAAAACTTGTTTGCTCTTTTAGTTGACTCTAGAGAGGTTTCGTTGGCATATTATCTCAATCATGTGGCATCCCAACATGGCCTAATGGGAGAGACAGAGCTTTGAGTGTGCTCTCACTCACTTTGATCGTGCTAAGAGTAAATTTAGTTTTCTTCCCTTGAGAGAACAACAGAGGTTACTCAGATATCTTCATTGACGGTCCCACGTGGAAGTGTCATTCATGGATGGATATCACACTTAGTCTTCAGACGAGGGGAAAAACTGTCCTAAATCAGAGGGTCTGGCTTTAAACTAACTGGTTGGATACAAGTTGGATGCCAGATAGTAGATGAATAAAAATCAATCAATGGTAATATAGGATAAGCACGAATAAATTGGCTTGTTATGCATAATGATCCTGAAAGTAACTGTAACTGTGACGGGCATGATACTGTTCAGCCAGTGGTCGTATCTTGCTAACAGAGTGCCTAGATTTTATCAGTAATGAATTTTTAGAAGTATCATCTTTAACTGCTCTTCTACTGCTGTAACATCGACAAAGCTTGTAGGAGCAGGACAGATACTAGTTGTTATGGCAATTAACTTTTTGTGGCTTACTGAAGCTTTAAAAATTTATATTTAAACCTTGGCTGAGCTTTATTCTAAACCAGGAGCATGAAAAATTGCACCAACAAAGTTGGTGGTTGGTGATGCAGCAGCAAAATAAAATCCCTCGCCAGTAAGACCACCGTGTTTAAACAATTGAGTATGTGAAGTGAATAATATCACTCACAGAGGTAGGCATCCTTGCTGAGCCCTCAGCAACACAAAGGTTCCACTTTTGCTTTATGCTACAAAATACAGATGAAAGATATCCATCTTGAGGAAAAAGCTTATCAATTGCTTAGGGATTTTGGAAAAATGTGAGTGCAGAGTATTCTGTGACTTCTAAAATCACTGCAGCGGTTAAAAAATCCCTGCCTCAGGCATAACAAATGCAGTCTGCAGAAACTCTAAGAGAAAGAGAGAACTCCCAGGATTACCCAAATCACATGTGCACATATGCACAGTGACAAAAATAAACAACATGCTTTTCTGTTTGAATTTTGCTTTTTTTTTCCCTTTGAACTTCCTGCTCTGCTGCTGTGGAAAAGCATTATTGAAAAGCCTACTAAGCAAAACAAGTGATACTTTTGCCTTGGAAAGAAAAATGTGATTGCCCTTGTTCAACACTCTTGTCCTCGTCGCAATTTCACCCCCCTTTGTGTTTGCTGGAGGTTAGATTTGTGCTCAGCTCTTCTGCTGCCTGCCCACAGGTCCTGTGCAATGCTGACCTCCGAGGCCCCCACTGCACTGACCAGCAGGCAAAACGTGATCCAAAGAGTGCAGAGTGGGGAGACATGACCTGCTCTTAACGCTTGTGGATGGAGCGACCTGGCTATATGAAAAAAGAATATGGAGGGTGGGAGGGTGATTCCCTTTCTACTCCTGAGAGATTGTTCTCTTTACTCACCCTGTGATCAGTTCAGATCGACTAAAAATGTCTTTCTATTAAATAGATGGGAGCTCTGTGTGCAAATCCCTCTGAAATCAATGAAACTAATCCAGCAAGCATATGCTTGCCAGTGTGAGTAAAGAGTTGCAAAAGAGGCACAAAACCTGTAAACTTGTAGTTGAAAAAGGACTTATTATTGGCCAGTGTTCCATATTAGCTCATGAAAAGGCCAGTGTTCTGAAAAGGAAAAAGTCACTTAAAAGCCATATTTTTGGCCTGCTTCTTGTTTGTCTTTTCTCCTTCTTACCTCCCCCCTGCTCTTCTGAAGTGATAGCTTTCTTATGCTCTTTCAGTTTAGAAAATATATAGTTTTGTAGCTTTCCTTTTGGTTTGTCTTGGAAACAGAGTTTTACAGTGTGCTGAGTTAATAGGAAATAAGAAACTGCTGAATTGTGTGATCAGAATTAAATTAAAAGAAATTAAACATTCTGAGTCAACATTAGTGTGCATCATTCACAGCTGCCGAGGTTTAGCAGTGAGCTCCATCTGTCCACAACAAGCAACTAATCTTCCAGAAAGACAAATCATATTTATATTTAAAATGTATTTTGAAAAAAAATCTGCATAAACATAAATAGTTACTCCCTAAGTAGATGCATGAAACAGAATAACTTTTACCAGTAAACATATCCAAGTGTTATACAGACTAGATGTGGAATTGTGTAGAAGACACAGATACTCATAATGTTCATTCATTGCATTACATAGTTTTTCTGAATTACACTAGGGACTGTGTCATCTTGCTCTCACATGCATTCCAGAATAACCTGTAAATCACTTTACACCATTTGTCCTATAGGAAGTTTATTACACATAAGCTGAAACAGGCCAAAACAAAGAGGAAGCACTTTGTAGTAGATAACAGAGAAGACTGAAAATGCCTCATTCTTCTGCAGAGTTTCTTTGTGGCCTTGATGAGTTGAGGAACCTGTCTGAAATTATTTTTACAGCTGTAAAATGGAAATAATTTCTGTCCATGTAAACAGAAAGTTATGAAGCTCATTCTAATAATGTTTGCGAAGAAGCCTGAGATTCTTGTATGCAAGAGACTGGATTACTTACTGAAAAATCTTTTCTATGAAATGAAGCCCGAGACATGAATGGGTACAATTTAGATGACATAGTTACACATAAAATATGTAATGCAAATAAAATTATTGCAAAATCAAAGGTGTTTGATATTTATAATGCTAGTCAGAAATTTTTGGGGGGAATACTTTTCAATAGGAAATGTTCACAAAATCAACATTTTATACATGCAATTTTGAAGTATTTCTTCTTTTGTCATAAAAGTGAAAATAAATTGCATAGAGGTAGTGAAATATTAGGGGACAGAAGTACTTAGTCTCTGCCTGTGAGGCTTTCAACAATTTCACTTGCCACCAGTAAAACTGTCAGGAATTTTGGGCAGGAAGCAAGCCAAAAAATTCTCTTTATGTTATCCCCAAACCAAATATTCCTGGGAATCTCTTTGCTCATAAAAGTTATGTTTTTGACTTTTTATCCCAAACTGGCATGACAAATGTTTCAATAATTTTAGAAGGATATTTTAATTTTCTATTGCTGTTTATATAGGAAGCTGTTAGGCAAGTAATAGACTAAAACCAAAACAAAAGCTTTCTATGAGTGCCATGTTATTGTATAATACATGCCTATGCCATTGAGGAGCCTTAATATAACACCATAAGCCAGTGGACATGTGCATGATATAGGCAAATGCTCTGAAAAGTGAGTTATCTGAAAATCTATACACTTTCTATGTGTCTGACATCTTTGTTACATGAATTTCAGTTGCACTGGGTTACAAATGTAAAAGTATATTTTAATATTTCCAGTCACATTGCAACAAATTCTACTTTCTCTAGTATCTGTTCAGTGTCTTGGGACTTTGTAAAAATAACAGAAAACGTAGCCTAGACTGTGGCAGGATATTATTCAGAGAACTTTTACTAATTCATCTTCTTCCAGTTCACATTACACTGATGTCATTTTTCTAGGAACTGTTGTTGGGGAATTGCTATTGCATATTATATAATTATTCTTTTATCTCACAATACTTCTATTTCCAGGACCGGAGGGAAGCAAGGCGGGGTGGGAAGGGGGAGAAGATGTCATTTACCCATTTGTGAGATAAATTTAAAGTTCTTTTACTAAGACATAAATCTATAAACAAGTTTTTTTGCACTGAAACCTTATGGTAGGGAGCTACATTTACAGGAAATGCATAAAAATAGTGGCCAGTGATGATATTTTATGGACAAACCAAAAGAACATTCAGTTGCAGAAGATTTTAAAATTTCTAATTTATGTAAAAAAAAAAAGATACTGTCAATGATACATGTTTTCCCACAGTTGAACAAGTTACCTTGCTATACTAATGAATTTCAGTTTAGATCTCCAGCGTGCACACATACACGTTCTGCTTTGCAACCTGCAGCACTAAACCTTTTACTCAGTGAGAAATCAGTCCCCATCTGGAAAATACACTTTTGCCACTATAGCCAGGTACTTTGGGCTTCCTTTTCTGTTGATGAGTACTCCAGAAAATTCACTCTCATGAAGTTATTTGACAACAACAAAAGAGAGATTAATTCTTGGGCTGCTCAAATCTGGGAAGGAACAGGAGTTGAGGACAGAAGGACAGTGTTTTTGCCATATGGCACATACTTGGCCCTACATTCTTACATTTACCTTTTGCTGCTGCTCCGAATGAACTTTCTTTTCTTCCTTATCCCCAGTCTTCATCTCAGATGCTTTGAGAAGAATTAACTGCAACTTAAAAATTGAACATTACAGCTGCAAGATCCAGGTGCTCAATTGTGATATACATTTTTCTAGCAGCAGCATCTGGAGACTTGTCTGGCTATACTGTGGAAATCAACTGGCTTCAATATTGTTTGTATTGGCATCCAAGGAATTGCCTAAAAATTGGTCTGCTGTGGGACTGGCTGGGATATGTTGCCCAGCTGGATGCCATAGTCCTTTGTTAGGCCTGTCATTGTCAAGAATTTGTTCAAGTTTATATACCTAAGAATAAAATCCTGTTCAAATTTCTCATGATTTCTTCCATATGTTATGGTACAAAGGAGCTTGTCCAAATTCATGGGAGCTGAGATATAAGGAGCTTTTAAGGACCCACTAGTCTGGCTAACTCTTTCACAAATTATCAGTCCACGTCCTGCAGAATATGTCACAGAATACTGTCTTTTCTGGGTTATACCAAACTTTTGTTCCAAATAAGACTATTGTAAGATAACTGGTTTACAGTACAATTGAAGAGATGGCTTTTAATCTTGAATTTTAAAGGAAATAACCTTAGGTTATTAAAGGTTGGCCAGCTCTCTCAAGCACACTTCTTGTGGTCATACAGCCTTGTGACTGGAAATACTTTCTTTCAGTTAGACATTAAAGAATGTATATAAGAAGTTCAGGAAGCCTCTGGCAGAGAGGTGAAAGGAGTTGAGTAAATTAAGATTAATAATACTGGCTCTGTGCAAATAATAAGACTGGAGAAGGATTTTTTTTTTCTTAAATCAATAATGCATTTTTAAAATTTATTTTTATTGGGTTTCTTTTCCAAATTACAGACATTCAATAACAACCAAAACCAAACAAATAATAGTATTTATTCCAGGGTGAGAACACAGCTCAAGTCTGTTCTTCCACATATAGAGGAAAGGCTGGCAAAGCAGTTGTGCAGATATTATTAATGAGCCTGTGAATGCTATTTTTTCCTCCCTCCAATGACTGTAAATATTTCTGAGTTTCTCCAAGCAAATTCTTCCACCTTATACACCGGGAACTTCTTATGTGTCAGCCAAACTCCAGCATAGAGCAGCACCTCTTATTGTTAGTTCTGAATCACTGGTTTGGAGAGCAGAGAGAGGGCACAGAGGTCATCTGACTACCCTGCTACAGTTTAGCAGCATTCAGATCTCTTTTTGCCTGCAAGGCATCTATCTTGAATCTAATGCCATATTACAAAGTACACAAATATCAAAAAATATGTTTGTGTGCATATATGGAGGCTAATAAAAGTCTTTTTTTTGCTTTCAGAGAAATTTGCAAATTGTTTTTTTTCTGGGAAATGACTGATTATTGGTTAGTCTGACAGAGAGTGAGAAAAATAAATCACTACCTTAGCCTCATTTTTTCACTTCGGTTGTTTGTTGAAATAAACAAAAAGCTCCAAGCGGACTAAACAGAGCACCTATGAGACTTAGTCCAATTAAGTGGCAACAACCTGTACAGGTTCCCAGATCATATTTACGAAAAACTGCAAGTTCTGTTAGATTATCTTAGTAGTAAATAATCTAGAAACAAGGGGGGAGAGTACCTACCATAAAACTCTGCATTAAGGTCATGTGCATGTATTCCTGTGTCTGGAGTTTGGTGTTAGTTGACCTTGGACAATTTTTCACTCAGCTTATGCATCCACAAAATCTCTCCCTCTTCTTCTGCACTTCTGTGCTTACATCATCATAGAAAGAGTCAGGCTCCTTATTGACAGACCTCTGACCTCTGAATATATTTTCAGGGCATATAGATTTCTCCACTGACTACATCTACCTCCTAGACTCCTGCCTGAATGTAGGGAGTGTATGTTCCTAGCTAGACAGTGTGCGATCTTCTTAAATAGTCCAGTACCTAAGATATCTGCTGAGATGAGGTGATCTGAATGAGGCCATAACTACCATTATTTGTATTTCTTCTTAACTTTGAAGAAAGAAATTTCATTTGGTACATCAAAGGCATTCTAAGGACACTGTGCCATGACGTTCTCTGATGAACCTATTAAAAATTTAATGAATGTGTTCATGAAAGGTTATCCTATAGAGACTATAAAGACTCTGTATTGCTTTATTGCTCCTTATTATTTCTCTAACTCTTTTTGAATCTGCTCAGCACTTCTCAGCTAAGGTAAAGAGGAAGGAAGCCTACTCACTATTATTCATAATCTGTTTGATTAGGCAACCATGTGATCTCCAGAAACTCATCAGGTTGTCATCATGTTGACTTAAAACTATGCTGGAAAACATCAATAAACTCAGGAAACAGGAGCAAAGAGCAAAGCTTTTCTTTAATCTATTCATGCACCTGGAATATTAACCTAGTTCTCCACCAATAATACAATAAATGGTTTAATTGTGCACTGTCTTATGCAGAAACAGCTCAGATCTATCCAGGTCCATAGAGGCGCAGAGTAGTGTGTAGACAGCTGTACTGCTTCCAGAGCTTTCAGGCAGCATGAATTATTTAGCGGGGCATAAATTGGCATCATGCAGAGCCACTCCCTTGAACACCAAGACCCTAAACGTGGAACCACTGAGGCAGGGTGATCCAGGATGGACTTAGTCCAAGAGAGCTTAGCTTATTTGTCTTGTCGGGACAAGTCCAGGGAAAATCACTCTTTTACACGGCGATATTAGGGCAGAAGTAGTGCTGTGACGCTTCCCATAGGATGTTCTGGTGCAGTCCTAGATGTCAGCTGAAACTCTGTGCTGGCAAGGCCATGCCCTTGATTTAATGAGTCACTTCATCTGAATGTGGGGAAAGTAGAGTAGAATCCCAAGTGATTCTCTGGAAGCTAAACTGAATCTGGTATGGCTATTGCTGAGATAAAATTAGTAAGCCTGCCTAACCAAAACTGGTTCTTTGAAGCTACACAGGGGACAGAAGTTCTCCATATAGCACTTTCCAGTGTGTCCTGTATAACCCATAGGATATGTATATACCAGTAAATGAAGTATGCCTGGAACCATGCCAGCTGGCACAAAATGGTCTGTATCCATGCTTTTAAATTCTTTCACCAAAAAGGGGTGGCCACATAAAATTTTCTATTAGCAATGGTCTCTGGCCCACAGTTATTGGCCACCTATTCTAGGAATTGTCTGGCAGACTGCAATTTGATATTGACAAGGATGTGCCAGGAGCCATCTGAGCAGCTGAGCAGCTTAAATGATGGAATTTCAGTGCGTGGCAATGTTACCCATTACTGTTTAATTTATCACTATAGATGCTGCATTATTTTCTGGATTTATCCATTAGTACAGCTCCATGTTAGTCAGGTTAATGGAAAGCTGATCGCAGCTTACATCAGGCCAATAACTACTGCTTCCATATGGTATTATCTCATTGTGTTATTTTGTATTTGAATATCTTTTAGTCAATCTTTAGCTTAGGTCAAATATACATTGCAAAATCTTGTCAGTATAGCCAAACTAGTGAGCTGTGTTTAAAAAAAAAAAAAAAAAAAAAAAAGGTGAAGGATCTCTATAGCCTCCTGATGCTATGCTAGAGGTTACCCTTGTTACTGAAGCTGCAGAGACATCACCAGCAAATATATTAAAGTACTTTTATTACTTTACCCTTCCAATGTGGTTTACAGAGATATTTGAAAATGGATTTCAGCAGCATTGCCTAACATGAAATGTTGCAGCTGTCTTTTTCCTTCTTCCACTGTAAAGGGGAGGAAATAATGTAAAAATGCCTTATCTGGTGTTCAACACCTAGTCTTTCACTATTTAGATATACAAATATTTTTTCTGTTATGATAATTCAAAGTGATAATAATAGGGAAGGAATGCAAATTCTGTGTAGTGCTGGTGCTCCACTATCTCACTTCTCATAATTAAAGAAAAAAATGGAGTGCTTTTCTTATCTGATTTGACAGGACTTATGCAAATTCTATGCTCAGTATTCAGTCCATCAGGGATGCATGGCTGCTGCAGTATCTTAGAAGGATTTTGTACAAACTTGTGTCTCCCATTTTGATTCATATCATATTTTAATAAAGAATAATTTTTTGAGCATATACCAATAAGAAGAGCTTCAAAAGCACCCTATCCTTCAAAACATGTTTAAAATACTTATTGGACTAAACTTAAGATAGCAAATGTTGTGTCCAAGCCATTGAAGGTCTACCTCCCATGACAGACTTTTCTCTTAATTCTTCAAAAGTTTATAGGCTTAAAGAACATGAAATTGTATTAGGTTTAACAAATTATTTGTACAAATTATTTGTGCAAATTCTCTAAAATCATGTATTGAATTACAGCAGTTTCGGACCAGTGAAAGAAATTGCAAGCCATTTATTTTTCATAGGGGTTTCTTTTCTGGCCTTTGTCTTGCTTTCCTTGTTCATAGCAGGTTTGAAACTTGGCAGATGCAGATATTTAAAAACTATCTTCAGGAAGATGGAACTATGCATATTTGTTGACTTCCAATGGACAAGCTGTATGTTTAAGTCCTCTTTGATCCTTAGCCAATAAAGTTATCTGGCTAGAGTTCGATACATATGCCTTTTAATGGTGTTGGGTTTTGTTTTTGTTTAAAAGAGACTTGAAATAAGAGAGACACGAATGTAAAAAGTCTACCCAATAAACAAATTATGCAGATCAGTACCAAACATTCTCTGGACACCAAATAATAGTGACAAATGAATTATAGTGTTGTGTCAGCCTAGCGTTTTTTCTCTGACAGTTACAATATGGATCTTTGTGTAATAAATCCACTCCAGATCCCAGTGGGCTAATTCTTCTGCGTGGGTGGAAATTAACACAAAAAAAAAGCATTTGCTATACACATAGATGTTGATATGAGTTTTGTATTTATAGAATACATAGATATACAAAAAACAATTGAAAATCAAAAAAAAATTGCACAAAAACACCTGCAAAAAAGCACAAATACACCTCAATCTAGTGCAGAATGAATTGGGAATCTGTTAATTCCTTTAACAGGTGAGTTTGCAATGTGGTACTTCAAGTTTTCTCTAGACTTAAAATAATTTTAAATAAAAAAATAAATTTAAAATAATTAAAAAAATTGGTTTCCTATAGGCTGAATTGTGAATTTGGAAATTTCCCCAAATCACTGGAAGCTGACCTAGGGGACCTATAAGCTGGTGGTTCAGACTTTAGGAAAGACTTGTGGCTTGCGGCAGATAGAATCAGGAGACCTCTAAGTCTTTCAGTCAAGAGGTCACTTTCTAAATCTAAAAGATATGCTACAGATTCTGGCAGAAATTATGTTTTTTTTTCAAAAATTTGCTTAATGCTGTTCTATGACCTTAAGTGTGCAAGAGATCAGACTACAAGATTCCTTACAGGCCTTCCTTTTCCTTTAATAAGAGTTTAAAATTATTTGCACATATAAGAGTTCAGGACCTAGTCCTGAGCCTTGGATAACAGGATCCTGTCTTTGAAAGTTTTGATAGTGTTTGAACAAAAGGTTTTACAACAAAATTTTTGTAGCTCATAGGCACATGTCTTTTTCATCTGAATTCACTCAATTTTCATCAAGATTATGAGGCTGCAAAGGTGGTATTTTCCTAGAAATGTTTTTAATCATACTCAATACCTTTTAAATGAACTGTCTAAAAGTAATGAAATAAATTGTATTACTTTTCAGAAATACAAATACTGCCAGCTGCAACTGGCTGGAAATCTATTTGTAAACTTCCTTACGCCAGTCATCTCAAAGATTTTATACCCCTTCATTAATTTTGTTGAACATGAAAGATTGGTATATATCTCAATAATTGTGTAGCAAATAATCATTGTATATCTTATACAAAACATTCCATATTAATGGAGCAATGAATTACTTGTTACATGTTGTTCAAAGACTGCCACTACATAAGACTTTCAGTGAGACACAAAAACTTTGCAATTAAACATCTTGTAATACATTTAGGTCACTTATAAGTCTTACAGGAATAAATTTTCCAAGCTATGTATTTTCCTTAAAATTACATAATGACTACAATTTTTTAAGAATACTTTTTCAACAAGAATATTTTTATGATTTTTTTCATGTCTTTGGAATTGAGTATTTCTCATATGACAGAAGGAACAAGGCAGAAAAAAGTTTCATTTTTTGTTTTGCTATAGCCTGGATAATTCTATATACCATTTTTCGCTTTGAGATTAGACCAAAACAAATGTCTCACATTCCTTAATATGAAAGATAGCTCTGATTCTTACATAAACTCCTGTATTCCTACAGATACCTCTCTAACATGTATTTTTATGTTACTTAATTTTCTCAGCTGAGAGAACTCCTTAATTTAAGGAATAAAGAAAGTGATTATACTAATCATGACAAAGATTCTTTCTGTTTATATTCATTTCAGCCTATTGTTAGTATCCAGAAGCACTATTTTATACTCACTGTGCATGTGTATAAATAAAGATCACATATTAAACTAGTAGCATACAGGGACGTATGAAATATCTATATCTGTGACAGGCATCTTGCTCTTCGTAAGTGACAGCTCATATGTGTTCTACCTGAGCTGATTTTAATGAAATAATCTTTTTTTTTCATTAGCTTTTTATGCACAGAAAGATGAGAAAATTTAGTCATGGAATACATTCTTTGCAACAACATGGGGAGACGGTTGGAGGACAGCTGTAAAATAAATCACCTACAGCAGATGACGTTCTTCTGAGGGAAACAACATACAGACTAGAGAATGCACTGGATGAGATTCCACCATATGGATGCAAACTTTAAAGTCTTTCCAAGTATGAAATTCCCATGGATTCAAACCTTAGTTCCATGCATGTAGGAGCTGTCGGGATTGATTCTGTCTCCTAAAACACAGTAGATCCAAATGAAGAATTTACCTGACATTTATATAGGGAAACAGGATGGTGGGTTTTTTACTACTGGTGAGTAAAAAGTAAAACTGACTTCAAAACTTATTTTGACAACAAAAAGAAATCGTTCTGTTCTGATACAGGAACCTCCCTCTGATGGAAGATCCACTTTTGGAACTCATCATTTAACTATCATTTAAGTTGGAAAAGATGAAGTTAGATGGGATTTGAGGGAAGAATTTATCATTATAAAAAGTGTACAGGAAACACTGATCTGTTTCTCTCCTTTCTTAAGCTCTACCACAGTATGAAGAGGAAACTTGCTGGAATTAATACCTGAAAAGGCAGAGCAATTAAAGGAAATGCTTTTTAGTGGAGAGAATGGTCATCCCTTGATAGTCTTGCTGTAAGAGGTCATGTTTTTGTGGGACTGTATAGATAGCACTAGGAAAATTAAATAACATTATCAAGAAAAAAAATTAAGTTACATGAACATTTATGTTTCAGATTAGCAGAAATGATAAAGCTCCCTTTAAACCACAGATTTGCATCTTTTCCTTTTTAATTGTGTGGTTGTACTCTGAAGCTTTTCACTTTTCTCTAAGTTATTAGATATTGACAGAAGCAGTATGGCAAAATTTACAAAAATGAAATATGAACTAGTATGATATACTCTTACACAGTGAAATAATTATAAGGCCTGCACTTGATTTGTAACAACATTCATAAAATATACATGATTATTTCACCTTATATTTAGCTCTAAAAAGCATCTTGGCAATTGTATATTAAATGCATAAAAATAAAATCCCTTTTAAAGAAATACTCAGAACTGTAGTAAGCAGATCTTTTATCACTGCTTTGAAATAACTTTGGGAGAGAGAGCGGAGCTTGTCTAAAATAAAAAGAATATCTTAAGCCTAGAACAGATAATAAACTTCTTATGGACAATGAATTAGGAATAAAGGATCATCAGCTTCCATTACGTGTGGAACAAGATATGAAAATTTGCTTTCGCAGTTAACGAGCTGCATCACTCAGTCTTTCTGGCTGTTGGGAGTTTTCTGCCCTTGATAGCAGTGATTTTCTAATTCTCTGCCTGATTGTCATTTCTAAAGTTTGGATCAAGAATGGGTCTCAGTTATACTGGAGGAAAGAGTACAGTTTCTGGCAGCCCCAGAGGAAGCACAACCTGTTGAAGTTCTGGGATTTTGGACTGTTGATTTTAAGTGCAAGTAAATCACTGGGCTCCTGAAAGCTTTGATTAATAGGTACAGGTTTTGCCAGGATTTTGCCTATTGTTGTTTGTCAGGATCATTTCCTTGCGGTCCTGCCTTTCCATACAACAAAGCAAGAGAAAGAAAGGAATTGTGTCCTCAGGGATGGATGGACTTGGGCAAAGACATCTGAAAGCCTTTGTGTATGTTGTTTCTGGAGGTAGTCCAATGAATTTACAAGGGTATAAAACTCAAGGCCAGCTTCTGTTTTTATCTTCGTGGCTTGGCCACGTACAGTGTTTCTGGTCTTTGTTCCTACTGCTCAAGCTTCCCCTTACAGTTAGTTAACTTGAGGCAAGGACAGGTCTGAAAAGTTAGGTGATATTATTTCTTTTCTTTCCCACTCTCCTAGTGCAATCTCTCTATAAGAATACATGTTCTTTCCCCCTTCTCCATCTGTTTCATGCTTTCTTACAATGAAGAAGTTTGAATTACTGCCTCAAATTATGGCCAAACTGATACAGCTCATGATGGGAGTCCTAGGCAAAGTGGGAGAGATAAAGAAGCATCCTCAAAACTGAAATCCTGAAGAAAATTGACAGGGGAGTAATTCCAGAGTGGCACAGCTTAAATTTATCTGAAATGATACTTTTCATTTGATTTCTGAGCAGAAAACTATTCCTAAATCTGTATTTTCCTGAAGAAAATGCCAGTAACCTTAAAAAAAAAAATCCATTCATTTTGTCTATCAACACTGTGATTTAGGGTGATAATTTTCTTCCTTCCCAACAAAGTAAGCAAGTAAACTGCATATATTTTTTTCTTGCAAAAACAGAGTAATTCTACATACACACACACACACACACACACACACACAAGATATATACATATATATTAAATATGTCTATATATACACATATATGCAAACATATGTATATAAGGATGTATACTCGTGTGTGTATCTATATATATTTATACACACACATACATATATGCATATATTCTTAAAACAAAGATGCTGATTACCTAATAATCTCCTAGGCTTCATCTCATCAGCCCTGTTGTTCACATTTGAAAATCATTCTCAAGGCTGCAGAGTTGGAGTACTCCAAATCTCTGGTATCTTTGGAAAAACTCACAACATTGTGTTGGTAAGAAAAAAGCTCTTTCCTCTCACTCCTGCCCTACTTGTAGAGGTCGGCTCATAACCATATTAAAAGAAGGAAGACAAGTGTGACTACCTTTTCCGGTAACATTATTCCTATGATCATTTCCCAACTCCATAATCTCCGTTTTCCTCCATAGTCTCACCACTGGCAATAGAAATCATTTGATCTATATAACACCAATCAAGAATAAAAATAATCAAATAGTAGAGTTTAACCTTTAATACCTTTTTTTTGAGTTCCTGCTTGAAAGTACCCAATGTCCTGCTGCCAGAAAAGGATCTCCACTCAATCTGTGGTAAGGACCTTTAATGAAAATGCTTCCATTATGGTCGGTTATTTTGGTTCTCTTTTTAGAAAAGTGTTACAGCCTACTTTCATTCCTGAGGGAAAAAATCTATTACAAATGTTATAAATTTATTTTTATTCCTAAGTATTACTGCACAAATCTCAAAATAATTAGGTTAAGTGGTGGCAATAAGCCTGACAGAAATAAACAAATAAATGTCCTGATTTTCCATAAGATATTTCAGTTGCATTTTGCAGCTTAGATTGTTTTATTCATGCCAGCCAGTCTCAAACACTGTTAATTTTATGCAATACATGCATTACAGATTTTCGCTGTTGTTCAAAAAGATGTCAGATCATTAGTGTCATCCTCCCTCCCCATTTTTCCTAAAACAGCTGAGGAGAAAATCTGTCCAACCTCAGCAGCCTCTGAAAATTAAACAGAACAAAAGATGTTGGAATGACTACAAAATTGGAATTAGCCTGGCAGAAGGTGAATCTTTATTAATCAGATAGGTTAATACTAACAGCTAGTGTAAATCATGTAGTGCCACTGGCATATAAAATGTTTGAGAGTCTGGACCATAACCAGAAAAAAGGATATGTTCCTCAGAAGGTAATCCTTCATGTTCCCACCATTTGCTAGTAATGATTCACTCTAAAATGTCTTTTAAATAAATAAATAAATAAAGATAGATAGATAGATAGATAGATAGATAGATAGATAGATATAATATATATATTTACTTAGTAAATACTTTACTTTTAAATGGCATAGCATTTATGGAACATAAACCACAGTAAGGAAGGCTGAAGTTATGCAGTCTACTTTGTTTCTTTGCCAGTTACAATGCATTTGTTCTGGTAAACACAAGCCAGAAGAACATGGGGTAAATGTCTATGAGCACTGGACAGTAATTATTAGGAGATGGGGAGGGAAATAAAATATTTAAATATATAGCTAGATTATGCTATATTGCTAAATAGCTAATTAAATTTGTAGGTTATGCTTCCCTGAAATTAGCTTTCATAATTTGATTGAAACTATCCTTATAAAATAGATATTCAGAAAACATATAGGTAATCCTATACAGGGTACATCTACACATGCACACACACAAATTAAGGTAGCATAATATACAGTATTGGTTCTGTGCTAGTTAACCTTAATCAATGCAGGTACCAATATCAAACAAACTGCTTCAGTCCATGCTATCAAACTTCCTTCAAACATTAAAGAAATTCTAGGAATGACATCTTCCCTAAGGAACCAATCCTGAAATTCCCTCCAAAGATGGACAGAGAAAGGGACGGACACACACAAGTTCCTGCTTTGAACTGAAAAGCTTGACCTTGAGATCAGGGAATTTCTGTTATATGGAAAGAAAGGCTGGTAGAAGGCTTTTTTTACCCTGCCTGACACAGAGCTATGCTTTGTAGGGGCTTTATCTTCTTGGGGGATCAAGCTGGATGATAATATGAGCTCTATGCCAAACCCATTAGCATCAAGGTGAATTTCTCGCTATTAGTGGTAACGGGCTTTGGATCAAGATGCGACAGAGTCTGCTGTCAGTACCCTAAGACACTGCCATTTGGCTTTTCACTCAGAAAACTGTATGAGACTATTTTTCTTCCAAACCGTCCTCAGTATAATTGCATACAACCTACTGCATACAACCTATTACACAGCATTGGTACATTCTTCCTATGTGCTTTTATGGATGATCTATGAACACGAAAAATAGTAATATTTAGCAAGGAAACAGGATGCTGCATACATTTTGATCAATATGGTGCATAATGAGCCTCTCTGTCAGCAAGTTGCATGCAATCATTACTCTTTGCCATGGATTTCTCACTGTTCAGCAGAATTTTTGGTGACTAAAGAGGGGCTAAAAGGAGGAAGGGAAGAAAGGACACTGGGGGAAAATAAGTAAGCAGAAATGGAAAACTGAAATTAGAAGTGGTATATTAAGCTCCGAAACCTGTCTGAAATTTATGTATGTCTTGTGCTTACAGCCCTGGTACTGCAGTGGTAAAACAAGTACATAATATTATCGCATACGCACTGCCCTTGATGCTGTTCATTAGCTGGAAATGCTCACACAGGTAAAGTCTGGCATAAGATTAAGCCTTCTCAAGACTGTGGTTTAAATGCAGCCAGTATTCCACCTGCATCCACCCTGATTCTGTTGAAATAGATGAACTGATTGTTGGACTGATGTTTGTGTGAGGGAAGGGAGGGCGAAGAGCAGAACACCTAGACAGGTGAAATATTTAGAGGTACTAAAGCTAGAGTGGAAGGTAAGACTTGATTTCTTTTCTCCCTGTCATTCAGTTCTGCAAAGAGATCATATAACTACTTTAGATAGAAATCAATAGGTAAGATAACAATAAAATAGCAGGGCAATATTATTATAAGTCCTGGAAATTTCCCATGATTCCTGCATGTTAATTCTAAAAGTAAATAAATATTGAGTTTTTGGAAGATCTTTCTTTACTTTAAAGAAAACATTATACTATTCTTTTTTTTTCTTTTTTTTAAAAAAGCCTATTTGCAAATCAGAACAGATAACATAATTGGAATGATATGAAATAAAAATGTCTGAATAATTTCTTTTTCTAGGTATTTCTCAGAGGTCTGATCTGTCTGACTTCTTCCAGATTTTTGCTTCCTACAGCAGGCTTTTATACTTTTTCTCCTAATCTCTCCATGCCTGTTAGTTCTACTGATCATGAAGCGATTAATTCAACTTGTGAAAACATATCAGAGCAGTAGGACTTTAACAGTTGGAGCTTATATCCTCTGCTCTTGAGACCCACAGGTGTGTGATCTAAAAGTTTGAATTAGAGAAAGTCTCTTTCCCCACTTTCTTTACAATACGTTCCCTACTCACACATAAATTGAAATGCTGTATATTCCTTTTCTTCTGATAAAACTAGCAAAAAAAAAAAAAACCTACAAAAAATATCTTCACTTGCATGGAATTCACTCTGCATTTCTTGTAGTTTTTGAATTTTTGGACATGCCTTCTTATTGGAATTAATCAATAAAACAACATCTTCCTGTAAGTGCTAATTTATCTGGAACACTTTAGGCATACTTGAAAACTTAAAACTTGAAAAATAATACGTACAAATAATTATAGCACTAAGAAGAAATAATGTTTAATCACAGGATAAATTAAAATTTAAACATTTTTCTCACAGTTTTATTTTTAACTACTATCACTAGAAGTGACAAACCTAATTAAAAATCTAAATAGCTTTTGAAGGGCTTAGAGTGCTCAACAGCCTATTTTATGCGCAATTTTCCTATTATATTTCAGAAGAACTTCTGGATTCAGAGTATTTTGGAATATTGGCCTCTTCTTTCTTGAATCTTAAGGAGAGTCATTCAGAAGCACCTACAATCCATTTCCCTGGGCTGCCTGATCCTCTTTCCATTAAGAGGAGTAGGAAATATTTGAATGTTCACCCATGCTTCGAAACCTATGTGCTTGCCAGTAGAACTGCTAGTCCCGCAGGAGGAGTGAGGGCTAAACTGCACCCACCAGATTTATTAGTTTGGGTTTATTAGAGCCTGGGAGATTTGCAAGGCATTCCCAAATGCTTTGTATGATGTGCTTTCTTTGTGGAGCTCTATACTTGGCTATGAACAATTTATTTTTGCAGTGGCAGAAACAAATTAAATATATTTCTGTGACTTCTTTTAGCTTGAAGAGCCCACAGGATTCAAAATACACTAAATATATATGTTATCAACTAATTTATTTAGATTTCAGCAGCATAGGCTATGCATAAAACTAATCTTAAAATTTTAGTAAAAAATCTACTAAACGTTGCAAACAGAGAACTCTGTAATGCATTTGCTGAGTGTAAGCAAAAAGGCAAAAAGGAAAGACAAGGAGCTTTCCACCTGCAGCATTATTATGGGCTCAGTTCACTCACTACAGTGCTAGAAAGAAAGTACTTAGGAAAACCCAGCTGCTGAGCTCATCAAGAGAAAACCTGCCAAGTGCTGGAGGTGCAACAGAAATGAGGAAAAAACAGGCTTTCAAGAAACCACTCTCATTCCTGGAATAAAAGTGAAAACTCTGTAAATGGTGTGAGATAACTCTGCTTTCATGAGTGTGGCAGGAACATTTCGTATATCAGGTGTAGTCTTGGACAGGCACATTTGTTCTTCTGAGTTCAGCTGCCTCAGGGCGGGCATTGAGACACCAGATGTGATCTAACCAACCTCTAACAGTCAGAAGAAACCATAACAGCAATTAATTCATAATAGCAGATTAATAATAAATAATAGGTCTCAAAGATTAATTTCTCCTTTTTTCTTCATGCTCTAAAATGACGGGTTACAAACATGCTATCATAGACGGCATAGACAGCTGGAATCAGTCTGCTCTGGGGAGGATTTCTGTCTCCTAGATGAAAATACAAAAGCAGTTTCCAGTGTTTCATTTTTATCCAGGAAACATAGGAGGACAAAAGTGGCAAATGAATCACTGAATCTATGTAAACATAAGCTTTGTTTTATTTGAGGAATGAACAAAACTACAGGCCTGTCCTTATTTCAACTGAACCAGCTCACTAGCTTCTAAACAGTGCAAACAAGCCCATTTTCTGTAACTCCACAGCATATGTTTTGTGTGCATCTAATATTATTGTTAATATTTATATTGCCATAGCAACTTCAAGTCCCATTTCTGAGAGAGTATCTTAGGTGACATGCGAACATGGGCGTGAAAAAGATGACCCTTATCAAAATGGTCCTGCTCCAACTATTTCTTGCAATTGTAGCTCATTTCTAATTGCTATCAGCTACTCACGAGTACAGCAGTAATGGCCATCCACAGTGTGGGCTGCAGTGGATTTAACTTGTCAGTGTTTCATTTAATAAGGATTGTTGCATAGAGTTTCTATATAAATACTGTTTGTAATCAGCTTGTGTGGAAACTGTTTTCTCAGATTTAAACCCCTGTTAATTCCTGTTCATCATTTGGCCAGTGGTTATTAGAAATATCATCAATCACTAGAGGAAAGTTCCTGGAATGAAACCTTATTGCTTATATATTGTTTCCTAGTATACTGTACATGTCATGTTAGAAGTACACAGACTTTTCATGCTTTTTGTTCTCTCTGCTGTATTACAGTCATTCCTTTCCAAATTAGATTGTGATTATTAATTAAATTGTAGAAAAATGTTACTCCTCTAGGTAACAGGGTTCAAAGACTGCTGGTTATTGGGAGGGGGATGTTGTTAAAGGGAATGTTCTTGGCTGTTTGTACATATATTTATAAAATAAAATAAAATAAATCTTTGCAGAACTTCCTGGTCCAATTCAATAATTATAAATTTTCACAGAATCACAGAATGGTTGAGGTTGGAAGGGACCTCTGGAGATCATCTAGTCCAACCCCCCCCTGCTCAAGCAGGGTCACCTAGAGCACATCGCACAGGATTGCATCCAGGCAGGTTTTGAATATCTCCAGAGAAGGAGACTCCACCACCTCTCTGGGCAACCTGTTCCAGTGCTCTGTCACCCTCACAGTGAAAAAGTTTTTCCTCATGTTAAGATGGAAGCGTCTGTGTTTCAGTTTGTGCCCGTTGCCTCTTGTCCTGTTGCTGGGCACCACTGAAAAGAGTCTGGTCCCATCCTCTCGACACCCTCCCTTCAGATACTTGTACACGTTAATAAGATCTCCTCTCAGCCTTCTCTTCTCCAAGCTAAACAGGCCCAGCTCTCTCAGTCTTTCCTCATAAGAGAGATGCTCCAGTCCCCTAATCATCTTTGTGGCCCTTCGCTGGACTTGCTCCAGTAGTGCCACATCCCTCTTGTACTGGGGAGCCCAGAACTGGACGCAGTACTCCAGATGTGGCCTCACCAGGGCTGAGTAGAGGGGCAGGATCACCTCCCTCGACCTGCTGGCAACACTCTTCCTGATGCACCCCAGGATACCATTGGCCTTCTTGGCCACAAGGGCACACTGCTGCCTCATGCTTAACTTGGTGTCCACCAGCACTCCCGGGTCCTTCTCCGCAGAGCTGCTTTCCAGCAGGTCAGCCCCCAACCTGTACTGGTGCATGGAGTTATTCCTCCCTAGGTGCAGGACCCTGCACTTGCCTTTGTTGAACTTCATGAGGTTCCTCTCCGCCCACCTCTCCAGCCTGTCCAGGTCTCTCTGAATGGCAGCACAGCCCTCTGGTGCATCGGCCACTCCTCCCAGTTTTGTATCATCAGCAAACTTGCTGAGGGTGCACTCTGTGCCTTCATCCAGGTCATTGATGAAGAAGTTGAACAAGACTGGACCCAGGACTGACCCCTGGGGGACACCGCTAGCTACAGGCCTCCAACTAGACTCTGTGCCACTGATCACAACTCTCTGAGCTCTGCCATTCAGCCAGTTCTCAATCCACCTCACTGTCCACTCATCTAACCCACACTTCCTGAGCTTGTCTATGAGGATGCTATGGGAGACAGTGTCGAAAGCCTTGCTGAAGTCTAGGTAGACAACATCCACTGCTCTCCCCTCATCTACCCAGCCAGTCATTCCATCATAGAAGGCTCTCAGATTGGTTAGGCATGATTTCCCCTTGGTGAAGCCATGCTGACTACTCCTGATCACCTTCTTGTCCTCCACATGCTTGGAGATGGCCTCCAGGATGATCTGCTCCATCACCTTTCCAGGGATGGAGGTGAGGCTGACTGGCCTGTAGTTTCCTGGGTCCTTCTTCTTGCCCTTTTTGAAGACTGGAGTGACATTGTCTTTCTTCTAGTCTTCAGGCACCTCTCCTGTTCTCCATGACCTTTCAAAGATGATGGAGATGAAGGGCTAGCCTGCCCTTTGATCCTTACCCATAAGCTCTCGACTCGCTCTTCATCCACCCCTAGGCACAGCTCAGTACATTCCAGTTGCTCTCTCACATAAAGAGCAACTCCACCACCTCGCTTGCCTGGCCTGTCTTTCCTAAAAAGCACGTAGCCATCCATGACAGCACCCCAGTCATGTGAGCTATCCCACCATGTCTCTGTAATGGCAATGAGACCATGGCCCTGCGACCACACACAGATCTCTAGTTCTTCCTGTTTGTTCCCCATGCTGCGTGCATTGGTGTACAGGCATTTCAGGGAGGTGATCGAGCATGCAGGTTTCCCAGGAGGGGTAAAAGAGGATCCTCCATAGCCACATCCCATGCGCACTTCCCTGGCTGCATTCACCTGCTGGAGGCATCCTGACTTGAGCAGTCTTTTGCCAACTACCCTGGCACTATAAATCTCCCCTTCTCCCGTCTTTCCTAGTTTAAAGCCCTCCTTAACAGGTTGGCCAACCTGTTGGCAAAGACACGTGTGCCCCACTTAGTGAGGCCTAACAAAGACATGTCTTTTGTACATGAACTGCATATATACCAAAATACATTTATAACCTAAAATGAAATGATAAACACATAAAATAACACTGTACAAGCCAGGCCTTAAGTTTGGAGAGGTGGGACAAGAAAGACTGAAGAAAGACAAGGAAAGGAAAACAAGAGAGAACTGGAGTGAAGACTTTCATAATAAATCCCTGCAGTTAGTCTTTCAGCTGCTTAAACAAGAGACCAGATTTTCCAGAAGGATGAATATCCAGTGGCATCCACTGCAGTTATTCTGCCTATTTACTTAGGTGCTGAACTTGGGCATGAACCCAGCTTCCAAATACCTTAGGTCTGTTGTGTAGGAGTTTGTGAGAGAAAAGAAGAAGAATATTTATACTTTGCCATACCTTTTTTTTTTTTAGGATGATCCCTAATTCTGCTGAGATCAGAGTGGTAGCAAGAACATAATGGGGACTTCAGAAAAGAGGAATAACTCCATATTCAAACAACTGACTGTGGGGTTTCACTGAAAACATAAGGGTAGCAACTTATAAAACTGATGTCACTTCATTCAATGAGGAAAGAAAAAAAGGATAAGAAATATTTCCATATGAAATCTAATTCAGAATTTTCAGTTTCAGATCACTGAGACATCCAATATTTATTCATACTTCGTACATCTTCACTTTCAAGGTATTTCATGTAAATTAGACCAGCCATGTGTAACAACAATTAAAATCAATACCATGCTTACAGTTCTGTTATTAATTCCACAGTAAAACACAGTGCCCACCAAACAGACATAATAATTAAACTCTGAATGTTCCCATTTACATACACATAAACTAGGAAACTTATGTCTCAGTTCAAAAAAAGATGGCTGCTTCCATTTAAAGTAGATGTAGATTGGTATTAAACTGAAATGAGCAAAGCGTATTTATGGCAAAGTGAAATGAGATAATTATCAATGATTTGATACTGTGAGCTGATCTAACACCTTTTAATGCTCTACAGTGCAATTTTGCCTTTTATTTATGGTCAGGATTCACATCTTGTATATGAAGGGGTTTACCAACCTGGCAGACTTCAAGGCTGTTTCACTCGCTCTGCAGGAATAAGTAACATGGTTCATTTGACTTTAAAGCCATCCGGAGAATGAATTTCTCTTCTTTTCAAAAAATGGTTCTCCTTAAATTGACTGTTCAAGTCACCATCATATAGGTCATAATAGAATTTAGTGACACATTAGAAACTGTGAGATAGCCATTTTCAGAAATTTAAATTTCTGCTTTGTTGTATTTTTGTGCTCATTTTTAGTTCTATAATATGCAACTATTACATGGAAAAGTACTACTACTGGAATATGTTTTAAAGCTTGCATCAAGCTTGTCTTCCTTCAGCTTGAAAATTGTCAGCTAGGCAATACAGGATTTTCTTATAACATTTCCTTCTTATTTGTTGTTACATCAGCCATATTTCATCTAGATTAGAGCTTGCATTCTAAAGAGGAAAACGTAATCAGACAAACATTGTCTTCCTTCCTCTTTATCAATGTTTCCCAGCAGCACTAATGTGACATAATACTACACGTTATGCAAATATGCCCATTCATTTTCACACTTTACAAACTCTTACAAATCCTCTACTGACTTATCACTGAGTAACTGATTCACATAATATTTCATTAGCAAAATAAAAAATTATAGTCTCATTTAAAGCAATATGTACATTTAATCTCACAAACAAAAATGTGTAACTTCTTTCCATATATAAATGCATAGCACAACCTATCAGGACAGTCAGAAATTTTGTATATGAACTCATTTATTCTCTGAATTTTTCTGCTAGTACAATCATAAAACTAAATCATACCTTTTACTTGGGTACCCAAGTTGTTAACATTTCTAATATATAAATTTCTTTGTATTTATTTACATTTTTATTGTAACTGTAATAATCTTTAGCAGACTGCTACATATTTGTATCTTCAGTTACGAAACGAACATATCATCACTAGAGTTTATCACATTACCTGTAGGACATACTGTTCTCCTTTTTATGTTTTCTTTCTATAGAGGGAAACCTGAGTAACAAACAACTGGTTTAGCAAGGTTTGGGTTTGTTTCACTAGTTGCTGTCCTCCAACAGACGGACTTCAACAGTCATGACCAAGAGAAAAGATATATAATTTATTACTCTTAAAGTCAACTGTCAGCTGGTTACAGTCAGGCATGGCTTAGAGCGGTCCTGAGGCTGCTCTGTTGTTTGTGTAAGACAACAACCCCAAGAGGCAGAGACAGAAAAACAGGTTTGCTCCACTCCCGGAGATGCTCCAAGCTATACTGCATAGAGCTGAGAAGTTATCTCATACCTTAAGGATATGGATATTGTCAGTTATACAGTAATAGATAGGCATCTACTGGTCTGCATACTGAAAGAGAATTGCAGACTGGTTCAAGCTCCTTGAAGCACTCAGAGTTCAATGATGACTGCAAATTCAAAAGACCTATTTTGGACTCATTTGATACACGGATAAATTGAAGATACTTTTTAACTCACATGTCCAGGACCTGAGTCTTACTATAATGTCTATGTGCTTGGGAGGTGTATGTAAATCAATATACTTCTTTATATGAATTTATAAGGGCAATATATGTGACTCACCTCTGGGTCTTGATTAAGATTTTATACAGTGGTGATCAACCATTTTGGGATGATAACAAGTTTGCATGATGGATCCCTACCCTGAGGTTTTGGGATTTCATGTATTGAAAGTTACAGTAATATGAGTGAAAACAATGTACCCATATTAGAATTCTATTATTAATATTTAGATCCCATTCCTCTTGGAAACAATTTTGTCTATTGCTATCTGCTGCAGAAACCTGCTGGAAAGTAGAAATGGAAATACATCAATATATATATGATCAGGAATACAAGACAGATTTCTGTGATTGTTTCTCATTGTGACACTAGAGTGAATGGTGACTTTACAAGAACACAGACAGATGGATATATATGAATTCCTTACAGAGGCTGCCAATGAATAATGGCAGGGAACAGCAATCTAAAGCTTCAGTCACAAAGAATGAAATGCTGAATGCTGGTTATAAGACTGAAAAATAAACTGGTATGAAGTTTTACATTTTTCTGCCATATTTTTAAAGGAATATATCCTATCTATAGAAGGTCTTAGAGGCAAATTAGACTGCACTAATTAAAAAAAAAAAAAAAAAGCTTTATAATTCTGGAAAAAATTGTAACAGTCAATAGATGTTTAATCAGCAACAGTGTGATGCATTTCAAAAATGTGGTTTAATTTTCCACAGACAGGAAAAATTTGCAGAGGATTTTAGGCAGAATGAATAATTTAATTGGTGCTTCCACTCAGCTTCCTTCAGACTTGCACTCTAGGAAAAAAAAAGCTATATAGGCACCGTCCAGAAAGTCATTTTAGTGTAATGCTTATCAATTTTCTCAGCAGGGCTCTAACAGAAAATTGGGTTGAACAATATTTTTAGGGAGTAGTTTTAAAAACAACCCTTCCCATAAATGTTATGGTTCCAGTGGAAGAAAAAAAACGTGACTAGGCTGCAATGTATATCTCTCAATGATCATTAAATAAAGTGTTTTCTTTTTGTTTTTTTGTTTTTCATTCCCCCCCAAACCCCTTCTGGGAAAGTATTATCTAATCTGTTCCAGATTTAAAGTTAGCTCTTATTCAATAAAATAATTAAACACTTAGAAATATATTTTAATTTGCAATGTACATAATCAAATAACAGAAGAGATAAAGATTAAAGAGTACCTTCAGACCACCTATTATGACTCTTATAAACACTGAATCTAGGCATTGCAATTGCTTCTCTCAATTAACTGTACAGAAGGTTTGGCTGAACTGACAGAAAACAGAACAGATTAGTCATCAGTGTCTTAACCTTAGAAAGTACAGTGGATGCTTAAGTCAGTCTGGCATTCCCTAGCAAGTAGTTTGAATATGATCTTTAATTACTATTGTCATTTTATGTTGCAGGTATAGATCATGTTAAATATACTTCATGGTTCAAGGTTAATTTTTCATGGCATTAGTTGTAAAGTTCTGACAGAAAATTCTATTCTCCCTAAAGTAAATGAGTTTTGCGATTCAATTAAATGGAGCTAGGAGGTCACCTCTGAGAGAGAGGTCCTTCATGAACTGGTATTAAAGGTGTTTAGATAAACATTTGGGAGGATTTGTTTGCCAAAATATTACTCTAATACATGGTTCTTGTTTTAGCCACCTAGAAAAAAATGGACGAGTATTAATCTCTATTTCTGAGAAATTGTCTGTGTTACAAAAAGAATAGAATGATGTACCATGCTCTTGAAACACATATTAGAATTTCTCACTCCTCAAACTTTTAAAGTCACTTCAATGTCATCCTGTAATTGACAATAGAATAATTTGGAATAGACTACAAAGCAATAAAGAACCATAAAAGTACTAAAAATCAAATACAATCACCAGCAATTTGTGCCAAGGCCCTTTGTTCCCAGCTAGCACTGAGGTCTTGATGCTGCTTTTTTTTGCAAGGTCATAGGAGATCAAAGATAAGAAAGATGAAGAGCTAAAGATAAAAAATAAAGACTCCTTCCTTGTTACCTGATAACATCCTATCTCTTGGTTTGGACAACAGGATTCTAGTATCTGGAGATGGAGAGAGATGGACCCTTTTTCTCCATTTCCTTACTGGCAATATCTACATGGCTGCCACCTCTCTCTAGTTTAGCCTGTGTTCAGCACTTTAGGTTTCCAATTTTAAGTAGCTAAGTTGGAAAAAAACTGTCTAGACCTTGTAGTCATTGGTGTGTGCTGGGACAGAGAAAAGTACATCATGCTTAGCTGGGACAGGGAGAAGTGCATCTAGCTAACAGTAACAGAGGCAAGAAGTATTTCTTTCCCTCGCTCCTACCTAAGAATTATACAGAATTTTATAATAGCTATGCCATGATTATTATAAACTTTTGTCTTATAGTCAGCCTTTGTTCCTAGTTAATGGCTGAAATCAAGTCCTGAAAACCAAAGTACATGTTATCATTGCAGCTACCATTGAGCTTTTTATCCATTTGAAAATTGGTCAAGGATAAAGTTTTTCATTCTATCTCAATCTAATTTTCGAAGAGCCTATGATATAATAGCAGAATTTTGTATGGAAAGATTATTCTGTGCAAAGATTCATTCATGAAATAGTCATTCTTAGTTACGATCTTTGCTATACTAGGTCGTCATCATAAATATCAGGCCTTATTTATATCTTTATTTATTTATTTATTTTAAAAAAGATTCCCATAAAGCAAAGATTTCAAACTGCCGAATTGTCCTCCCAACCTGTACTCCTAATTGCCAGTCTGGCAATTTCTTTCTTTATTTTTTCTTTTTATATGAAGCCTCCCTCCCTGCTGTCTTGCTCTGGTTTACATACAACCTTGGACATATGGAGTAAAAGTGCTTTCATAGCACCACTTGAAATAGTAAACTGAGTAGTTCTGGATCCCGAGCTGTTTATTGTTGTTTATATTTGCTTCACAAAGAAAAGTTATGCTTTGTCCTAGTTGGCGTCCTTTGTTTTCAAAAGAAAACTTTAAAGTTGTCTGATCTATGATAACATCAGAGAAAATATGGATTGACAACCATGCATACCATTTGAATGGTTTCAGATGGCTTCACAGGGTGGTGCCTAAAAAGTTTATTTTCTGGCTTCTATTTTTTAATGCATTCAATGTACTGATAATTCTTTGGATGACAATATTTTAAAATGTTCAAAGGAGTATTCTAAAGCTGCCTTTCAAAATAAGACAATAATCAGTTTTTGAGAGCCAAGCTTTATATTAACGTGGGTGGTGGCTGGTAGTTAAAATGTTCCCGTTCGTGAAGGGAAAAAACAATCTTGACAATCTATGTAAAATAACATAAGGTACTCATAAATTTTTAGTGTTAGTATGTTTAACATTAGAAAAAAAGGGTTATTATGAATAAAGCTACATTTTTAATATTCAAAATTAGATCCCCAGGGGCTCTTTTTAAATCATGGGAATAGGTAAAATCTACATTAAAATATCTATGATATGTTGAAACCTATTTAAAAATTTTGATATCTATAAATGAAATTTTATGACTTTGTTATTATATAATGAGTCTAAGGGCTAAAAATCTGAGAGTATTTTATAATATCTTTTAATGATTCAGTCTGCAGTTTTTCATGAAACATTTTAAAGTTGTTATAGCTGCTTCAAAATCATGTTTTAAGTAAAAATGGATAGCTCCATTCTTAATAAAGCAAGATCATTAAATACAAATCCTATTAAAGTAGAAGGGTCAGTTGGTTTCTGGATTAGTTATCCTGGCTCTTTCTACAGTGTAACTGATGTAGTTCAAGTTGCACAATATGGGGAGCACCGAATTTCGCTGGGTAGGCCTAGTCTTTAGGCACGTTCAGAAGGAAAACATCTTCAGAGATTTTTGCAAAAGTGGGTTATACCTCTGTCGGTAAGGTGAATTTATATGCTGAATCTCACAGATTTGGTTTATGCAGGCAAAACCCAAGGTGCTCTTTGGATTCTGGATTGAGTATAACACTTAACCATGCTGTTATCTCAGGAGACAGACATGCACACTCTGCTGAGTGTTGCTGTAATGGTTTAAAAGTTATCCCTCCAGTCTTTCCCTCTGCTTTCCAATTTTCCACCTCAACAGCAGACAGGAGTGCTCCACTTCAGCACAGCACAGAAAAGTCCAGTGTTTTAGCACAAACCCAACTTCCTCCACATAAAATACGACATTGTACCTCTTTCCTAGCAAAAACACATAAACTCCTCTGTTCTTTGCTCATAGGTGGCTTCTTTTTCCAGACACTGTTTGAACCAATTATGCAGTTTTGTCTCTTAAATTCTTCAGTGTTTTGAGCAGAAATTCAACTTCTCAGACTTTTCCAAACACTTCAGCATCACACCAGATAATTACCAAGAATCTATCATAATAGTAAATTGGTTAAAAACATAAATCTGTATTTTGTATTCCAAATACCCTGAAAATTCATCTGCATTAATTGGCTGCTCAGCACACTGAGTCACATCTAAGTCCTTTACATGCAATCCTCCATGTTTTTGAAGGTTACAACACTGAGGCAACTGGGTATGAACATTCAGGTGACTTTGCCAATATGAACACTGTCTAACACTTAAGTAAGAGCTGCTGAACCTGCCCAGGGACTGCCATATTCTGTTTTAGATGTTTCTCAAAACTATAATTGAACTGTCCCCCCCTGCTCTTATGGTACACACAACTAAAATCCATATTCACTCTAACTGATTTTCTTCTTCCATTTCAGCTAATGAAGTAGATTATACCTTTAGTTCACTAAAGGTTTGTTTCTCTGTTTTAACTATCAGTAATATTTTTTCAGTATTAGAGGGAGATTTAACTTGGAGTCAAGCTAATGCCACTCTGTACTGCATGTGTCTTAGAGAACCCCACAGCTAATCCCTGAATTAAAGTAATTATGGAAGAATGTTACTGTTGCTTGGACTTTATGCAGGTTCTCTATAGATGGAAGATTTTTTTGTCTAATTAATAAACAAGGAAAATAGTATAATATAGTATATTATAGTATATATAGTATAGTATAATCCAAACAGTGTGTATATATATATATTAATTAATATTTGTCCAGAAAGCAAGTCTATTTCCCTCTAATGCCACTGTGTTTTTTGTTTTTTTTAACATACTGAAGTTCTTGTGAAACTGAACCTGATCACAGTTAAATATCTGACAGAATGAAAAATAAAGCCCAAGTCCATTAGGGACATTCATCTGACACTTACTTTTATCATAAATTTCTTGGTATGACAGCCTCACTGAGAATCAACATCCTATTTTGGAGGTATCCTGGGCAGAGCATAAATGGTAACGCAGTGAATTTCGCAGCTGCTGATAATGAAGCAGTGGGCATCAGTGCAACCTGTGCTGTGCTTCTATTTAAATTGCAAAGCATTATATTCACCTTTTCTCAAGGAAATCAAATGACAACCTTGATCTTTAATGAGATGCTCAGAGAAAGCATTCATAAATATGCAATTTCTATTTGAGGATATCAGCAACTGGAGACAGAGCCTAGGTTACCACTGAAGCTAATCCAGCCAGGTAGCCATCAGAAGTCGTTCTCTCTGATGGCTAGTTGGTGTCTGTGCAGTTAGTTGTTGATCTCAGCCCTACTGGACACCTGCTATATTCAGAAAGCTGATCCTACACTTAGAATTAACCGATAATTTCAGAAGAAACAAACGAAAACAAACTATGTTCTCTTTTTCACTTTATATGCTTTTAGGATGGAGGATGGGATAGTGCTTTTCAAAAGATGGGGATGTGTTGGTGGGTGATCATGACTGAAATTAAATCATCAGGAATGTAACCCTTATATATATCCCTATCTATATCCATCATATGCTTATCATTTTACACTCTGTTAAAAGGAAAATGGAAAAAAAAGTCATAGAAAATCTGAGGAAATTAAAAAGTTCAGTCCAAAGGGAGGAAAGAGGGAAAGAGAAAAGGGAGAGAAATGAGAAGAAAACCTTTCCATTCACAAAAGACTTTCAATACCTTTCTTTCACCTTCTCTTACGTCTTAATTTTATATAAGCTTTTCTTATAAGCCCATGAAATTGGTGACCTTATTTTCAGTAAGATCTCTGCTTGCTGGGTAATGTGTTTTGTCTCTCATAAGTCAGGATCGTCTTGCAATCCTCCAAGAGCATTTTCATTTTCAGTGAGTCTCGGTTCTCAGTACAACATATCACTTAATATATTTCAAATCTTAATGTATAATTACCAAGTACAAAATACTCTTCAATTTTTCTTTGACACTTTAGGTGAAACAGACAGAATACTGACATTAGAACAATGAAAATATAGAATCATAGGTCTCATGCAATTTTCATAATATAACAAATAAATCAGTTCTGATTTTCTGTATGAGCTAAACACCAGTTTAAGAAAAGCACTTTACTTCCCTCCTACAGAAGACCACTATGAGATTATATAAGTGCTTTGTATGCATAAGTAAAATTAAAGTGTTCGTTTGTATGAAGAGCATATTTTGTTTATCGAACAATATCTTCAACAAATGTATTTGCATAAAAATTGCATAATGTGTATGCATCTTGGTCATGGGTATTTTGCTGTTGACTGCAGAAGGAGCCAGCTTTATAGCTCTGTTTCAGATTCCTATTCTGTTCCCTTGCAAGCTGCATCCCGGCTCTGTTTGGTCCTGCTTAATCTGGGCAGGGGAAGGGATGACTGGCTCCCTCAGGTAATACCTAGTATTTCCTCTGCAGGAGAAGCCATCCTTTCTCCTGAATATATAAGGTAATATAAAAGTCACAGTCCCCTTCTCTCCAACCATATTTAGAAAGGTATTTTAATTGAATGTTCTAATTAATAGTTCTAGAATTCAATTCTGTTAATTACGGACAATAAATCAGTTAAAACACAAGATTCAAATAATTGTTTTTCATGGCCTGAAGATTAATCCAGCTAGAAAAAGAAACCCTGGGGGGGGGGGGGGAATTCCATGAAGAAAGCCTAGCCAGCTTTATCTTTATCTTCTGCTCTATCAGTCTTGTTGTGGCTTGGGAAGGGGCATGACCAAAGCTTGTTAATTTCTTGTGATTATCAGGCAAAAGAGATATCTCCAAGGGTTGGTACCAGTTCAAGAAAGCTGTGGATGCTACAATTTTCCTAGTTTGAGGGAAAAGGAAAAATGCTTTTAAGCTAAGCTACAACTGGGAATTTGACAAACAAAATTTAATCTTTTTAAGAGTATTTTTTTTTCATTCTATAATGGAATGGAATTTGGTTATTACTTGTTGTCCTACTTGTTACACAGATTCTGTGCCTTTTGCAAGGATATCATTAATATGAGGAATATCTCATTTATAGAAAAAAAAACACAATATAAAAAAACAGTGTAGATTCTTTCTATAGCATTCCCAGTATAGAAACATTTCTAAACATGGACACTCAGATCCACAGTTATTTAGTAGCTTGTCTATTTTATGCTTATATTATTTAAATTATAACACAGCTTTAGTATACTTATTAGCAACACATGGCAAGGGATATTTCTGGGCTTTGGTATAAATAATTGTTCAATAAGAGGATATCAATATTCTGTCATCTAAAAATGATGTTCATTGCCTTTGGGAAGTATTAGCTTTCAAAATAGTCGTTTAGATAGGTTTGTGCTTAAGAAAATCCTTATGTTACTATACATTCTAAGCAGCCTCTAGATTTTTCTTAGGAACAACACAGAACTGCTAGGTCATTCATACTGGATGTATCAACAACTGGGCCCACAGCTAGCGAAATTAGGAGAGAAAACTGCTGGGAAAAAAACTTCTTGTTTTACAAGTTGTTTTTATTTTTCTGTATGTGAACTGCATAAAAAGATGATCTTCATCCTGGCCAGTAGTGTTTTTCCAATTGTGCTCTCAAACAAGACGTACATGTAAAAGGAAGAGACGACAAGATGCCATCCTTTCTGGTGGCCAAGGCAGTACAGAACAGTAGAGAGATGGAGTGGTGTCCCATCACCTTTTTCTACACCCACTAATTTATTATCTCTTTTTCCTCTATTTTCCATGAGTATTTTGAAAGGAAACAGCCCCTCCACTCAAGGGAATGTTGAAACTTTGTCTCCCATTGTTCTCTGGGAGGATAGCTATGTATCTCTCTCTTTTTAGTCTACCGATACACTAGAGGCTAAGACAAATATGCTATCAGCAGAGTAGACAGGTGATCCAGACATATTGGACTAATGACCAAGAAAAGCCCAGGGACCAGTTTACGAAGGTGAGAAAATGCTGGAAAAGCCTGGCAGTGAGCCAGATTGCTCCAAGAGAATTTGCTGACTCTGTTACCAGCCATACACTTCCACTAGCCTGGATCATAAAGTCTATTTATGTCATAGTATATGACACACAGCCTACCTGAAACCACCAAATGCATTAGCATTTCATCATCAGAGACTATTTTAGTGCTAAACATAATCCAGAAACCCTTTCAAAACTTCCAGGTTTAGAGATCCAACCTTCTAAGAATGTATACATAGCATAAAAATGCATGACTTAGTTACATGTCATTATTTTTTCCTTCAAGAAATATCAATAATTTATGCACATGGTCACAGGACTTTACTTACACAAGTATCCAGTGCTTGAAAGCAAGCAGAAACTGGCAAAATTTGACCACTTCTGGAAAGCATTTCACCTACTTCAGGTGTTCATTCTGAAAGCCTTGTTTTCTTGACCATAATCTGTCTACAGATTTACAACTCAAGAATATGATTTAATCATTTCCATCTGTGATTAATAGATTAATAGATATTGTTCTTTTTAGAAGCTTCAATTAAAATTTCTCTATAGTGAAAAGAAAATTAGAGGTTGCACCATGTATGACCATCACTACAGTTTCTCTGGAGTTTTTGTCCAAATAGGTCATGCATTCTTCTGTCCCTGAACCTGAAGAATGCTCTCAGACACGATTACTCCTGCTACAAATCCAACTGCTGTCTCCATTCTACTCCCAAAGGACCACTTGTAACAGTTACTCATGTATTTCTTAAATGTATTGAGGGCCTTTCTATACAGGTTGTGAATACCTCCTGATTAGTACCAATTGTAGTGCTGTCTTCTTTTCATTGCACTCATGTTGCTGTGTTTGACACCTTATGTATTTTGAACAAAAGTGGAAATAACACTTCAGCAAATAATAAAAATAAGCAGGTAAGCATAAGCTGACTAGTTAAACTAAATTTTCAAAAAATAAGGTTTCTTATTGTTACAAAGACTGATGGAAACTTAGAACCTAGTTATGTGGCTTTTTTCAAAAATACAGCAGTTAACCTCAGAGAATTTTGGAAAGATTAATATTTCTTCACTGTCAGATTTCTTTTTATTCAAGCAGTTCTTGACTCAAATAACAAGTTTTGTGAGAAGACTGTTTGAGAATAGCAATCAAGTTCAACTTGATAAAAATGTATTTAAACAGATGGAGCAACCCTGGAAACTAATAATAGTTTTCTGAGCTGCAGAAACAAGAATCTCTTCGTCTGAGGAAGTGAAGAGTTTTCCAGGTTCTCAGATTTTCTTCTGTCTGTACAGTTAGAAATATTTTAAAATTTAATTTTAATTTTAAATGCTGCCTAGGTTTTGTTACTAATTGCAATAGGGGACAGTCTCAATCTATGATATTATTATATTTAAAGAATTAGATTCTATACAGAAGGCCTGAATCCCACATATGCTACTGTCACTGTAGAATTCCCTGGCTGTATCCACTGACAAGATCATGGGAGTAGAATGTGTATTACATAGATTATCACATGGTTCTAGAAACTTAAGAGGTTTTTTTTTTTTTCAATTACAATTACTTAAAAACTCCCTTTGCTCCAGTCTCAGATTACTGCTTTGAAATGGTTGACAGAAGTCACACCAGACTGGAAAATGTACATTAAATTTGGGTAGAAACCGTTAATCAGTTCTTTTGAGGTTATTCATCTGACAGCAAAGTATGTAGATGATGTGTACCAAACGTTGTTCTGTAGTATATATTTAAGACCATTTTTTGGATTATATTAATATTTTATCAGATATCAATACACTGAATATATAAAAATATAAATAATCATATAAATAATCTCAGGCACTTTCTTTTCTTGGGCCCTCAAACGCAACAGTTCAATGATTGCATTAACTAATAATCTATAATTTGTTGCTATGTCCTTGATTTCTTTTGCCTGTTTTTACAACTGCTTTATTTTTAACTTTGGAATTTTTAAAGTACTCTTTGGATTGAGAGAAGAATTTATGTAAGATTTATTAGTTAAATCTAATTTGAAGCTGTGTTGACATTCATGTGTTGTTTTTTTCTTCTTTTTCTCAGCTGTTATCTTTTGTTCTATCCTTTGAATCTCAACTGTAACACAATATATGAGCTTATATTTCAATGGACAAGTACTTTATAAAGTGATAATCTAATTACAAGTTTATAAAATAGTCCATTACTCAAACATTTATCTGGTCTGAATTCTTATCAACTCTCATTGACTTTTGCTCTCTTTTCCATTTCACTAGTCCTCATGGTGACAATTGCCTAACACAGTTACCAAAGTCTGTTTTTACAGAAATTTGCATTGAACTACGTTAAAACAATATTAAAACTGTAAAATAATGTATTACTTTGGAAGAATACTGTTTTGAATCCGTCATATCTTTCAGATCTTCTGCATCAGAATCTTATCTGGAATGATTTGGGGTACACCCATAAAACTGTATATGGTTGATATGTGAAAAATCAGCACGTTTGCCACCCTGTGCATTTCTTTTTGATATTAATGCAATAGAGCTTTGCCTGGTGACAACATCCAGTTTCCTACACATGGGTGATCTTCTCCTAACATGAATGAGTGAGGAAAATATGAAGAAAGTCTTCATATTTACATATTTCTCTCTCACTACAACCTTTTGTTCCACACCATAACAATAAGAAAGTTTATTGACAAAGGCAAATCTTATACGTTCATTATTCCCATAATGTGACTCAGAGCATTCACTGAAAAGTTTGTGACTGTGACAGGTTTGGTTGATAAAATGGGTATCAAATCAGCAGGAATGAGTTTAGGCTACAAAGCAGAAGAAAGTTTCAAATAGTAAAATAGTAGGAGTAGGATTCTTGGATAGTCTTGGAAATGGGAAACTGGAAAAATAGTATTAGAATGGATCTGGCTAAAACCAGACTAAATCTGACAGTTAAAGACCAGGCTCAGGATTGTACTTGTACCATTTAAATTTAGGAACTTAAGTAGGCATTGATGAACTGACTGAACTTCATGTAAATCTACAGTTTAACACTAGCCTTGCTGTTTAGACTAGAATGGTCTAACTCTTCTTTACTTAATTTAAATGTATAAAGTTAGTCAGATTGACCTAAGTGATTCACAATGTTCTTCTCAGTCCTATATTTCTCTATTTAAAAATGCAGACAAGGTGCCCAGTAGCATTTGAAATGGTGTTTATCAGATAATTGATTGAGTGCATTAAAAGAACATGAAAAATTATGGAAATCATGGAAAAAAACTATATTGTATTTGGCAATACAGGGTGCAGCCTGTGACACTGATCTTTAAATAAGTAAGAGGTATGGGGTAGTGTTGTGTGTGTACAGTTGACCTTTGTAAAGCTCCAGAAATCTAACATATGAGCTTCAGTGTGATGAAATTTGAAAAAAGAACTTGTTCTGAAAATACAATAGAAATTTGAAATTTTATGGAACCACCCTGAAATCTTGCAGTACCAATATACTGCTATTCCTAACAACTCCTGTCTAGTCTACCATATGATAGGACATTAAGGCTTTTGAGATTTCCACCTAATGGAAGCCTTTATACTTCTTTATGCAAAGTGTATTGTACTCTTGAATAACCTTGTAATAGCATCAGATGCTCAGTCCTGCAATCTTGATATAAGTAGTTCCACTAAGACCAAAATGAATGTGGAGCTGAAAATGAATCTTAATACAAGAAAGAACTGCAAGTACATGCAAGTGTGACATGGGTTTCTAAATTCTATATGAGCTGATACTAGAAAAAGCAAAACCTCCTTGAGACAGTTGGAAGCTTATTACATTTAACTGCTTTACAAACTCCCAGGATGCCAGTTCAGATTATTATTTCTGTTTGTTTTTTTGAAGAGTGGATTTAGTCTTTAGTTTTGTGTCTCTAGATGCTAACATACAGAAGAAGGGGGAGTTCATTTCTCCACATCATCTTTGCCATATAAAGGCAATTTTGTCATTCAGAGGGAAATGGTTGCTTATGTAGGACTGTTTAACACCTTTTGTGCTCTTTTTGTGTAACTCCCTTTCTCATTTTGTCCTGGTGGTCTGATATTCTCCCCCATTTCTCCTTAGTCAAAAGGAATAGCTCAAGGATTATCACAAAAATGGCACCTACATGGGAAGGAAGGGAAAAGAAAGCAAATCGTTTCTCTCTTTATCAGGAAAAGAAGCCAAGACGGGAGGGAGCTCTTGCCTCGAATTCCTCATCTGAGGCATCTTCCAACGGCTCAAGCAGACCTTCTGCAAGCAGCCAAAATTGGGTCACTGCCGTTAGGCAATGGATAAGTAACTTTAGCAACTTCACTGTTTGTTATTACATCTTTGGAGATTAAAACTGACTCTCTTGCCCCGAGGGTTATAGGGGTTAGGGAGTAAGGTGAAAATAGATCAGAAACTTGGCATCTTGGGAAAAACTCATCTTGTTCCATACAGAAGGAGAAACAATTGGTACCAGGCTATTTCAATGGTTTTTATCAAGTTTTCTTCTTTTTCTTCTTCTTCTTGACTGTGAGACTGTAAAGAATGTTATTAAAATGGTTATATGGATTAAAACTGGAGAAAGAAGACTGACAAAAAGATTGATGGAATGTTCCAGAAGAATATATTTTTCTTAAATTACCTTAAGAAGTAGCTTGTAATATAAACGTGAGCATTTGGACAAACAAAATGTGGATTTTGAGAGAACATTTGGAAGAACACTGAATATAGCCTGCAAGTTCTGGGCCATACCTTGGATTCACCTACAATCCCTGGGTGTAATTGCATTATTCATTTCAGTATTAAGATAATCATGTTGTTCAGACACAAAGGTAAAAGTGTCCCTCCTTTGTGTGGTTCAGAAGCATGTGTACAGTTAAGTTACTGTGGAATTCTTTTGCCCTTTTTTTTTTTTTAACAGAGTTTTGGATTTGGTTATTTAACACATGTAAAAATAGGCCCAGGATACTGAATGACATGGAAGAATGCATAGAAGACAGACGTGGGAATGTGGAAGGGGGTAAACTGGAGATTTGTTGGAATAAAAAATGTTGTCAGTGTTGCCAGGGGAACACAATTTTCACTGTCATCTGATGGCAGTTATCTGTCAGGAGAAATGATTAGACCATATTAGTGATATAATATTTATCTTTGATTAATTCCTGTAACTCTTTGTAGGTAATTATTATATTTTCTGAGCCACATGATGCACATAAAAATATATAGCCTGGATATAATTCTAGAAAGTCTCAAGTTGCATTTTCTTTAGAAACACGTTATATAATGGATAGAGCATAAATATGTGTATGAACCAAAACACTTGCATGGTCCACACTGAAACTTAAAATACTTTTTTTTTTTTATAGTTCCATTATTAAATCTGAAAAGGCCAAAACTTGATGATACACATGCTGCTTATCAGAAAGGAATTCCAGAATTTTTGCATCTTTGGAGTTATTCAGTCTTTCTTAATATGGCAGATTCTTCTTTTTTCTCTAAATTACTCTGACCTTTAAGACCATGGAATACCCACCATATATAGGACAACTCTGAATTTAACTAGTTTCTGCAAAGTAAGTGCAAGGCCTTACTGACCATCAGTTCTGAATGTGAAGACAAGTTATATAAGAGTAGGCAAAGATATTGGCAAACATGTCACTTCCATGGCATTTCCAGCATTATACGCTTGGGGGTTTGTTTTCTTTAGTTTTTCTAAAGTTAAAAAGAGTTAGCTGAAAATAGTATTTTCCTACTGAGCAATAAAGTACCATTAAGATGTGCATTATTATATCTAAAAGCTTAGTATGTACAGATTTCCCAGTGTAGTTTGGAAAGCTGTCTAGAGTGTTATAAGTAGTATCTATCATCTAACACCTAATTTGGAGATCTGGAAAATCTACCAGGTAGCCATCGAAAACAGCTTGTATCTCAAATTATTTCATCTAAACTTTTGAGATTTGATGTATTTCTGAAATGAGATAGGATTATAATAGCAACTCCGGAATAGGTACGGAAAGATTGTGTACTGGATACTTGGCTTGCATGCTACATACCAAGGTTCTCTTGAAGAGAGCCATGTCATCTGTCCTGGATACATTTTTGAAAGAATAATCTCACCTAATAATATAATAATAGAAGGGCTGGGCTGCTGCGGCTGCTAAAGTTTTTAATATCTCTGGGAAATGTATTATTGGAATTTGGGCATCTTTACCTTGCTTAGTAATATTTAATATATACAAATTCTTATACCTCTTAAAAGCATTTTCAAAACTGAATCATAGCAATGGCCAACAGAAAATGTATGTCTGAAATCCCATCAGTCAAGTGCCTCTCTCTACTCCAGATTCAAAGCTGAGTCTTCACCTGAGACCAGGCACTTATAGTCCTTCTCTCAGAAAATGGAGCTGGCTCAGAGGGTGTTTTTAAGCAAGACAGTGGTCAGATTGTTGCCCACTTTTTGTGTTAGTTTGACATTACAGAATCACAGAGTGGGTGAGGTTAGCAGGGAGATCATCTAGTCCACTCCCCCTGCTCAAGCAGGGTCAGCAAGAGCAGGTTGCCCAGGACCACGTCCCATCAGGTTTTGAATACTTCCAAGAATAGAAACTACACAACCTCTCTGGGCAGCATGTTCCAGTGTTTTGGCACCACAAAAAAAGTTTTTTTCTTACATTTAAACAGAATTTCCTTTGTTTCAATTTGTACCCTTTTCCCCTTTTCCTGTCACTGGGCACCACTTAGAAGATATAATGTTATCAATCAGCATCCTTGAGCCTTCTCTTCTCCAAGTTGAACTTATCACGTAGGAGACCCTGAAATAAATTTTCTCGCCAGTAAACTAGAAAATTTTGGGTGTGCAGGAAGCAAGGGAAAACACAGGTCTGAGTGAAGAAGAACGGCCTGCATAGCCTATTCAGCTGGCCAGGAACAATGTTGTGGTTAGAGCAGCAAGCAAGGAATGAATTTACAGGTCTCAGTCTTCACTGTCAGAAGTCTGGTTGCTGTTGTAATTAACTAAACAAATGAAAGTTCTGTGAACAATTATGCAGGTTCAGGACCAAATTGGATTTGATCTTGTTTGGTGTCTGACCTTCAAACCACATCTCGTTCTTTCTCCTTACAGTTTTAAGTGATTTAGCATGAATATTTTTGTGCTCATGAGAAAACGTCTTTCTAGTAATAATCTCCCAACTAAATTATTCGTGGTTGCTTTAGAGAAAAAGATACAAATATCAAACAAGAATTGTGCTTCAGCAGGGGCGGGAGGGAAATGCCTTGAGTGAGTATAGAAAAAGAATTTTTTTCTTTGAGGAAGAAAGTCATATCGAAAAACAGAAGTCTAATAACAAGTATAAGTGACAAAAACTATAGCAGATATTTCCAAAACGTGCATGATAACATTGGATCAAAAGTCTAAGCTTCTCAATCAATGCAGGTGCTCCACAGCCAACCTTCAAGCAATGAAATTCACATATTGGTTTTGTCTGGGCTAGTCCTTTCCATACCTGTTACTTGGACTGTGTTTCAAACTTGGATCTTTAGTAATTATCATCTGCATGAACATTTCTTAAAAGTGTTTCATATTAATGAAACAGTTTTCTTCTGAATTTAACAACAAAATTGTGTATACTTACACAATTACACTTACACTTACTTTTGAGTATTTTTTTATCGATATTCTTGCATGCATGTATTCATTTCTGTTCCTCTATGTCATAAAAAGTCCTAACTTCTCTACATGTGGGAATGATTGAAAATGAAGAATTAGGTGGTCATATTAATTTTATGTTATACCACATCCTCAACTGATGTGAACTGGCATAGCTTAATGGAGTCTGATGGAGTGATGACACCTGAAGATATGACTCATTTATTTTCACTGAAAGTTGGTCTACTCATCTGTTGCTCTTCTCCAGGGAGTGATATTGGCCTTTGAATACTATTTACAGAATGATTTCCAAAGCCATTGTTTTCAGTCGATCCAATGGAATGATTTTTGTCAACCCATTATATGTGTATTCAAAATTTATTCTTCTTTCTCATTATGAATCTCTTTTTCCTGAAAGAGCTGAGAAAGACACTTTAATTGTAAACATTTGTGGATAATTTTCCATTCTAATTGAAATTTCTGATTTTCAGTGGTCAGATTTTAGCAAATGACTTACTTTTCTTGTCAAAGATGTAAAGAAAGAAATCTGTTACCTGTAGTACCATATCAAAGGTATTAAATAAGAAAACAAACAAATAAACCTTCAAATATTATTTCAACATGAACCAACACCAAGACTCCATCCTGGATATACATATGAATTGTGATATTATAGGGCATCAGAGTTCTTTCTCTTGTTGGAATTTAGCCTGTAAAGTTTTAACCCTCAGCAAAGTCTTTTTTTTTTTTTTTCCTGCAGTTGCATAAAAGCAATAGAATACAGTGTTGGTTTTTTTTGCATTCACACAAAATTTTTTACACTATCACCAGTGAGCTCTGTTTTAAGCATGACAACATTTGAACAATAACTCACCTGTCCCTTTACTTCTACTCTCTCCCTCAGCTACTAAGAAACTAATAGTCGTGACTGACATTAATGGAGTCTACCTAAGGAATCACAGAAAGTAGCTATTAAAGGAAAATCAATTAATTAAGGAAAAAAAAATACTGACTAAATTCTAGCTAAATGATCAAGCCATTGATTTCCAACACGTTCACAGAACAGGAATTTTCATTTTGCTGTTTAAACTATAATCAGACTTACAGTGATTAAAGAACAGAGCAAGATGACAGATGCTTTCTGTGTTTGTCAATCAATTTATCTTGATTCATAATAGCTAACAGCCAGATTAAATAAAACTCTGGATTTCACACTGTGGAAACTGGCGCAGAACTGAACAAACTCACTCCACATCCAAGCTCCATCAACATTTTGGACTTATGATGAGCTCCCACAATGCAGAAACCAGATGTCGTTTTTGCTGAAACTGGCCTGGAGATATTATCTTTATTAGATTTGTTGCAATCATACTGTTATCATTTCATAAATTCTGGAGCTAACAATAGGAGTCTGATTTTTCTGCAGTGTCCTATTATATAGAAATCCTCAAACTCCAGAGCAACAATTTATCCTCATTGACATTCAGACCCAGGGTTGAACTCTTTTAGAACTTTTAAAATAGGCTTTCTGCTTTATTTTTTTTTCCTTAAATCATTAGAAAAACATCAAATTTATAAAATATAAATATACATATAAAACATTAATTTTAAGTTAGCTAAGTATCCAATGTCTTGCTTATTGGTTATACAATACCAGTTTTTCTGTACAATCATTTTTTCTTCAGTAAATTGCTAACATCCCTTTTTTTTTTCTAAAATGCGAATCAGTGCAGGAATATAGCTTTCAAGCCACTGTCCAATAAAATATGCACTTGAATTACATTATAATGAGGCTAAAAATGATTTGAGTATCAGAGAGAGAATTCAGAAGACAAAGCAGAATGAATGTCTTGGACTGCATGACTTTAAGGAAGAAAAAATACAGGTCACAATTAAATACAAATGAGTTCTGCAACAAATCAGTCACAAATGTGCCAGGAAATTTTCTGTGAGCAGCAGCACTGGGAATTTATGGTAGAAATTACCTAGCTGCAGAAGAAAGATACCTCTGGTTTCATTTCCTAAAATATGTCTCTGAAAGGGCAGGAGCAATATTGATTATGTTAGTATAGTAGCATTTTAAAAACCTACATGCTTAGGCAATAACATTTATGAATAATAAAAAAATAGCTTGCATTCAGTTATTATTATGAGAGAGATGGAGGGAAAAAAGATTGTAAATCCATTTCTAAATCACATTAATCTCAAGGGCCGTTATTTGCCCCAGCCAAAACACCTTATGCAATACTTGCCAGTTAGAGTCTGTCCCATAGGAAATATGCTACTAGTCACTGCCCAGTGAATGTCTCTAATGAATTCAGTAAAATTTTCTGCAAATGAAGAAATCCCATCTAAGAGAAACAGGGAGTGAGAGTAGGTTCTATTTGTATTCTTCCAAGCCACCGATTACTGGGGGTTGTGGGGTACAGTTTCAGGTTAAAACATCTAAAAATATTCATACATATGTGAGCATCTTTATGTGAACTAGAGATACGAGCTTCTAATATAATCAATAGAATTATATATTCTAATATAGTCAATGCAGCTGATAGAGCCTGCAGTGTGACTCCACTGACATAAGAAACATCCTACAGGGTCACACCAAAGACCCATCTAGCTCAGTGCGCTGTCTCTGACATTGGCATTAGCACAGGCAAATAAGGGAGTTTGTCATGTTCTGCAACACAGGAGCCTGGATACTTTCTGCATGGAGTCCATTCCTCTCTTATTCCCCTGTCATCCACTAGTTTTGTGTTAGGGATATTAGAGGGCACATCCCTGTCTAGTCTTTTGATATCTGTTTGTGGACATGTTGTCCACGAATTTGTTCAGTGGAAGTCACTAAGGGTAAAAATCAGGCGGATAGAAAGAGTTCAAGTCAGCTGCGCACACACAGGCTCTAGTGCCGATTGAGATGCCTTAGGGTCTCACCTGTTCTGCTGAACAGGTATCTCAGATACCTGAACAGGTATCACAAATAGCATCAAACACCTCTGAAATCAGTTTTCTGTACGTAGGTGTCTGATGAGTTTTGAGATGTCTCAGGGTATCCTGGGATAGGGTCCCAGGGTATCCCAGGCTTCCAGATACTAGAAGAGAGTACAGGTCTTCCAGATTTCAGGTCCACCCAATTTAAAACCACAAGTAGAAGGGAGGAGAAAAACCACCAAAAAGACAGCAGCACTTTCTCTCCCTGGCCCCTTTTGGAAAATGTTCACTTTTCTGAAAACTGCATTTCTGTTGAAGAATTATTTTCGCAGAAACTTCTTCATTGGCCCTAATAATCAGTGTTCTATTAGTCTGAAGGCTGTGGAAATTGAACTATTCTGCAAAAGAATCATATATTATTATTAAGCTGCTTGCCTGTGCATTCTGAAGGTTTTCAACTTAGAGTTTTATTTCTTTCATGCTGTACTGATGTTAGTACCTTTGGAAACAAACACTACCTGTGCTAGGATAGCTTGTTATTCACCTGGATAGTGACGATCTGTTTGTGGACAAGTAGAACAACCACACATCCTAGTAGATGCAGACAGGACTGCAGTAAGAAAGTTACATTTGATAGTCCTAAGCTGTGGCCAAGATGAGAAATTTAGAGTTTGTTGATGGTTCACTGCATATGAAGAGCAGTTGTAGAGATTTGCACAAGTTGGTCTTCCTGTGCTTGTTTTTGCATGTCTATCCTATGTGGGAGACAACATTCTCAAAGCTGACTTGACGTCAGAGGTTAAAAAATGATGAGAAGCATTGAGAATGTTCTCCTTTGAACATGATAAGGAAAACAATGACCAACAGAGTCGATATTGTTTTCTCTGTTTTTACAGAATTGTCTACAATGGGTCATAAACAATGTGGAAGTTGAAATGCTAGTATATGCTATGGTAAAGGCCTTGGTCACCAAAAGATGATGTGGTTTACACAGGTTCAAGGAGAGATGGGACAAGAGAAGGCCCATATGCACTGTGAAGTGAAAACAACATCCAGAGCTCTGGAAATAAACTCTTGGCAAATACTCAGGCTGAGTAACATACATGTCTTGTTCTTACTTGTCTGGAGGTATATGCATATGCGTATGCAATTGTTGGACACAAGGTAAGAGCTAGATACACTCCCTGCTCTGATTCTTTATGGCCACTTTAATATTCTTATGTTTAGCAAATTGCACAGCACTTTGCTTTGCTTTTGTTTTTGCCCCCCACCCCCACCCCACACTTTCTGGCCTCTAAAACCATTATCAATGAAGCTTCCTATTGAGAATCTTTTCAGTGAGGCTGTCCTTCATTGTCTCAGAGTTACCATATTTTCTTTTAATTCTTCAAGACTGGTTATAAAACTAACTACTTCTAATTCATCCTGGATGGTGGCTTTTTAGCCATCAAGAAATTCTTAGTCTGTTGCCACTCTGTAAAAAGATGTTTACATTCAATATATTAAATTACAATAATAACCACAACAATTAGCCCATAATAGACTGCATTGAACAGTAAAAATTTCATATCTGAGTTACATGGCTTCCATTTTAAAACCCCAAATTCTTAACTTCTTAAATAAATACTTAAATAAATAGATATAAAGCTATTCAAAGGTTTTATTTTAAGTTCTCAATAAATATCTTTCGATCAAGAACTGTTGTAAATTCCAAAATTTCTTAATATGTTGGCAGATAATGGAGATAATATACCCAATTAACAAAATCTACTTTATTTTCTCTTGCATACATATAAAGGACTTAAAACATGATGATTTTGATTTGGTGAATTTTGTACAAACTTCATACAAGTTTACATTCTCTAAATAATGTAGGGCAGTTTGACAAAAAAAAATCAGGCCAATCTACTTCTGCAAACAGAAACCCATTAACCTGAACTTACTCTTTCTCAGAAGAAAATATTTGCATAAAATTTATCTAAATTTCAACAGAAGTAATAGCCTGGATTAGGGAGTATTTAAAATATATCTTTTGTAAATATGACCTAAGCTTTTCCCAATTTGCTTGTGTGATTTTCAGATGTTCTAAAAATTATTACTATATATTCCTAGCTGAAAAGATAATTGTAACTAGATTAACAAAGCACACAAAATAGGATTTGCCCTTTCCCTAGTGTACTAAATATTAATCTTTCCTTGTTAATAGAAAGACTCTTGGAGATAATGGCTCAGTGTTTTTTTTGTTTTTGTTTTTGTTTTTAAGTAGGATACCTTGAAATTCAGTATTCAAAAAGAGGACTCCATAGAGATGTACTTTTCTTGTGTGTTTTGACCTTTTATTTTGCATTCTCCTTAATGGCAATTTAATTATTGTGAATAAATTCTGGAAAATCTGAATAAAGGAAAGGAAGAGTTGAAGAGTGACAAAAGAAGAGAAAGCAGGGGAGAAAGAAAGTACAGAGAAAGATAAGTTAGAAAAAAAAAGGCAGAAGGTTGTGGAAAGAGCAGAGGAATGAGGAGAAGACAGGCCATAAATGGATGATGAGAGAGTGGGACTTCATGCAGTAGAGTGGAGAGAGGAGGCAGGGGTAGTATATTTGGACTGCTGTTAACCATGACATGCACTCTTATATTCTAATTAAAATTGACCTCCCATGATTTTTATTGCAATCAGGAAAATTAAGTGAATGGGGCCTTAGAGATCATGTGGTATGCAAACTGACATATAATTCCTTGCTGCAGAGACTACTTTGCCACACTGCCCCACGCTGAATCTCTCACTGCCTGATAGAGTTGTTCCTGCCTCAGCACAGCTCCAAAACTCTGTGAGCCAGAACACTGTGTAATAGTTTGAGTCTATGCTACTAGTGAAGTGGACACTGCCTTGATATTTGAAGAGAGTATAAGGGGCCTCAGAAGATGTTTTTGCAGACCATTCTTTCCAGGTCTTACCTTGTGATCCACTTTCAACAAAACTGGTGAGCACAAAGATATTAAGTATATGGTTCAGTTACTCCCTACAGCAAGTATTCAAACAAGTTTATATCCCATTGAAGCTATGCGATTAAAAACTGAGCTTCAAATATTAAGATTTCTAGGTGTTTTGCTGAACCTAGTATATCTCCAACAAAGGAATAAAGTCCCTGCTATACAAGCAACATCTAATACAAAGCCCAAGACGTATGTACTTTATTCAGGTGCACAGGCATTTCAATTTTGGTTCATCATTTTAAAGGATCATGGGAATCTAATAATAGAATTTACAATAACAGTCTGTCATTTTCTTATTTAATTAAGCTATGTTTCTATTATGAATATCTACTGTTCCTATTTGCATCTCTTTACATGCAACTTAGCCTCCATGATGGGATGAAGACTGAATCTGCCTGTATGTACAGAGCACCCAGCAGAAAATAATCTGATTTGTGACCACTGAACTTGGAGTTCACTCTAGGTCAAACATTTAACCCAGTAAAACAGTGGGAAATGACACAACCTTATACTGAAAGATGGAAGTAATATGCACACTTTGTAATTTAGCTGTCAGTAATATTTTGTGAAGAAAGAAATAATTATGAGAGAACATGTTTCAAACAAGCTAGAAGTAAATTATGATTTGAAAGACAGAAAAAGAAGGCAGTCGTTTAACTTTATGAGTAAGATACCTGTAAAAAGTGACCCACCCCTAAAGTCTTAGTAATTTCTGCCTGTTTGTACATAATAATGTTTTACTATTCCAGGAAAGAATAAAAAATATTCCAAACTATCTGCATAAGAGGAAAACTGTTTTGAAAAGATCTTCATTTCGAAAACACAGTAATGTTTAGGAAAGGCTTTTCTAAATATGAACCATCTGGTTACTGTGGCAATTTGGAGGTCATTTTTATTTTAGCATAGTAAGCCCAGAATTAACTGTTCTGGACATTATTGATAATAGTAGATCCTGCACACAGTTTTGAAAATACGCAACATTCCTCATGTAGTTATTACTCTTGTAACTAAAAGTATTATAATTCAGTGATGTTTACCAGTTCCAACAGCATGAACTGGCTATTTTATATAAATAAATATTTATCTATATACGTGTATATATCTACCCAAAACCACCAAGTAACACTTCATATCTCAAAAATGAAAATTTCTAGGTCTTCTCCAAGAAATATAAAGCAAACTGAAATGTGCAGAGAAGATTCAGAAATCTCATTTTTTCCATACTGCCCATGGCACCAAGACAAATCTCTCCCTTGTTTAGGCTCTAATGTTGCAAAGGGAAATTTATGCACATGGATTCCTATTAACTTCAAAGGGATGTTGCACTGTCCCAAGACAGTTCAGTTTGTTTTCCAGGACTGGCAGCCTACATGTGACTGGTATCAGAAAGAATTACTGGAAATGATCCACACCAGAGAAAATGTGTATAGAGTTAAACTTCTGCTGGTATCTAAATCTCATCTCTGCACATTTTAACAAGTAGGATTTTAAAAAGAATTCCAGCACAGTTCATCTTTTCTTAATAAAATTGATTCATGTAGTTGAAGCCCCAGCCAGGCCTGTTAGAGTAGCTAATTTGAAGATAAATCTCACTTTTAAGGAAAGATTTGACCCTTGGATGCACACATGCAATTTTCATTATGCTAATGGAAGCCACACTTGTGCATCCAAGGGCAAAATTTGTTCCTTAGCAAAATTATGTAAAATAAACAGATAATAAAGTGCATCAGTGGAGTAAGGGAGGCTAATGGCATAGGAGGCAATTCCACTGGGGCATGCCTTTAAATGCTGGGGAAGAAAACTTTTAAAATAACACATATAACTCACTGGCTTACAAAAACTAAATCCTTTTATATGTAAAGTGTTTTTTTCCTCCATCAAAGGGGATGGTTTTGAAAATAAAATCAACCCCCCCCCCCAAAAAAAAAAAAATCAAACTGACTTTTTATAGAGCCTTTTTTTCCCCATGTGGAAGAAGAAACATAAAAAGGGAGAGAGGATAATTTATTTTTAGAGGCATGCTCAAAATACAAAAACTTATGAAAATATTCAATATATTCACTGTAACATTATTAATGTTATATTTACTCTTATTACATATAATGTTGCTTTCTGTTGGTAGCAGAGAACCCTGTCACACAGAGCTCTAGCATGTGTGAAGTTCTGCATGGAGAAATACACAGTTGGCTACTTGCTGTAATCGCCATGACCTGACATCAGGTAAAGTGCGCCCAAACCAATATATGAGAGCCTGAAGTGTTTCCACCCATATAGTGCAAAATATAGACAAAGAATACTGATTGCCTCAAAATGCCTTAAGTGGTGGCTCTTTTTCTTCAAATCAGTATTTTTGTTTTCAAATATAAGGCATTGAAAGCCAAGAAGTTTCCACATTCCTTCCACAAAGTGCTTTATTTCAAACTCTGCAAAGCTGGTTTTACCAGACCCCTCCTGAATAGCCCCTAATAGATCTAAATTTCTTCAGGTGGGCATCTGATAGTAAGTGAAGCAATTAACCTTTCTTCCTGAGCTTTTTGGTCCAGCTGGCTTTTCTCAATAGAAACCAAAAGAACCTGTATGAGAAAAGGCAACCACCAGACTGTTGGAAAAAAGGGAGGGGATTAGAAAATAAAATGCCATTTGTATTATATTGATTTCTTGGTTTTCAGCTAGTAGACTACATTGTCATAAAATGCTGGGCAATTTATTTATTTACATTTTATGTTGTGTTCCAAGACAACAACAAGAAAAAAGATACATTTGGAAGGTACAATTCCCATATCTACTGTGAGCATGCTTATTTTATGGGGAAGAAATAAACTTTCCCTGGTTATATTATTTTATAAAGGAATGCTGATCTGAAGTAATTCAGGGAAACAGCAGCTTCCCGAGGAAGACAAAAGTGGAAGGAAATATAGACCAAAAGAAATAGACTATTTCCATTGGGAGGACTTATATTTTGAGCCTCCAGAAAGCAGCAGTAATCTTTTTTTTCTTCTGGCCAATGTAGCTAACTTCGTGCCTTCTTATGCCAGGAGCAACTGGTACAGAAGGTATTGTACAATGAAGGAAACAATCAGGACATAGATCTTCTGAGGAGTCCTGACCATGAGTTTCTTCTGACCTAAGAGCCTATATGCCCCCACCCAACACAACATTCATTAGTGATGAACCTCACAGCTGCTGACTTCTGATGTGTGAAACACATCAAGATCAACCAACATCAGGAGGCAGATCACTAGGTTCTGCAGAAATGTTTCCAACAAACAACAAAGCCGTAGCATTACACACATTTTCCAATTGCCCACAAAGGCTAATTATTTTAATTTTAATAAGATTTATGGATGAGCTTGTTTTGGGTGGTGTATTTAAATTAATACGTTGAACAACAACAGACTGCATACCATTTTAAACCTTTCACACTTTTGCAGAGATTTTTTTTTTCCATGGAGGTGCTGTGAGGTACCCTCCTGAATACCCTGAGACTGCCAAGTATTAGCTGCAAAGTACTCTCACAAAGAGTAGCTTTATTCACTGCTAGTGTGTTCCACTTCCCAGAATTTACAAGTCCCTTATCTAAAAAGAGAATCTCTCTTATTCTCAGTAAGAAAATCTTTTTACTTCAGGAAAAATATTAGTTACAGTTAACAGATTTGATTGAGTCCCTAGAGTTTCTCCTTTCTGTCTTTCCCTATGCTATGCGCTTTACAGACAGTTAAAAAACACTCTCTAGGCAACTTGTAGAAGGTCATCCAAGTGGTCAGACATAGTAAAAATACCAGACCTAGCTTTGACAAACCTAGTCTGATGGGAATCAAATATTTCTGTCGATTTTTACCTCATCCTGTTATACAGTTAGTAATACAGATGCCTTAAAACCAAGCAGCAAGCTCTTTTTAGTGTTCCAAATCCCACAGAGTACTCTAAGTTAAAATTGCACTCTAAGAGAGTTTTGAACAGTGGGAAGCTTGGTAAAGCATGTCCTTAAAAACAAATAAACAAGCAAACAAAGGAGTCTTGTAGATCAATAAGAATGAAATATAATTTCCGGACACATTTTGGAAAAACAAAATTCTGAAACTATTAAAGAAATGGATGAATTTTTGCAATTTTTTCTTAAATTGTTTGTTAAATTTCTCTTTTGTAGTTCCAAATATTACAAACTGTTAGGAATTGTAAATTGCTCTGAATAAATTGTTATAAATGTTTCCATTAAAAAAAAAAGGTATGAAAAGCAAAGGGATAATGGGTAGAAAAAAGTTATTGTAAAACAGGAGGAAAATGCCCAATTCAGTAGTTAAATAGATAAAGTGTTTCATATATATGGTAGTCTCATATGAAACAGTCTTCAATAAAGTCTATGTGTAATGAACCTGGTCTTCATGCATGAGTGGTTACTAAAATGATGGTTCAAACCTCAGTTTGTGGTTCATTAGCTGCAAGTAAGTCCTACAGTATCAGCGATCATTTCTTATACGTATTTCCCTGCATATTGGAAGTGAGCTAAAAAGTTCCTTGGCTAGCCACAGGGGACTGTTGCAGGGAGTTTTGCAATATTCAGAAATACTAAAAAGTGAAATGTTTTGAAACACTATGAAATGATTTGCTTATATATATATATATATATATGTATGTGTGTATGTATGTATGTATTTATATAGATTTATATATATAAACACACACACATATAGTTTCTTTAACTTGTGGTTTGCTGTATTAATAAACTTCAAAAATCTTTTAAAATGATTTAACTACAGGCATAAACGTCTGCTCTCTTGACTTAAACAAGATAGAGATTAGGGTCAATAGCAGATTTTGGCCTGAAGGTATGGATGCCAAAAAATTAGAAAGTTGGCTTTTTGTCACTTGCAGGTGTGAAATGTTGAATGAATGTAGCTATGGTGATTGAATAAATATTAGAAATAATATGGAGAATGTGTAGTACTGGGACTTGACACTTGCAGCCTGCCAAAAGTCTTCACCTTGTTTCGGCGGAGCATTCTTATTATTGACCAAACTTATAAAGTAGTATTTATCTTATAGACCTACACACATAACTAATTCTTCATATCAGAAATAAATAACGACAAAAGCCAACATAAACACACTTTTTAAGAGATAAATCTGCAAACTTTCTATGTCATTTTACATACATAATTGTTCAAGGATAGAAGACAAGAACGAACAGCCTTTCCTTTGAAAATGTCACTCCTCCACATCCTTCAAAATATACCCTTTAGGGCTAATGAGATCAGCAGACATTTTAGTGTCCTCACTTGTATACTTTGAGACACTTTCAAAAATGAAGGGATAGCATTTCAAAGTCATGCCAAATAGTCAAAATCAATATTTCTTTTTGTCCTGAGGTAGGTTGCCATCACCGTGCAGTAATTAAAATGACATAGCTCCCTCTATTGGCAAATTTTCACAGTTGCCTTTGTCAGAGTTACAGTGGGCAGCTTAGTTTTGGTGCAAGCGGTGTGTTTTCACTCCCAGGGAAAGGCCATCACTCAGGCTATTGCATTGTTTCAGACTTTCAAAGTAAATATCTTGCTAATAACTCATGATAGAGCCTGAAAAGCTGAGCAATGAAAACTACTTTAGAGTTAAAAGTTTCTTACTATAAATTATGTTATTTTACACTGGGATAGATTAAAATAACGCGTATGGGGAACATGTTGGGATAGCATTTGCATATTCCCCTTTTTCACTCCTTTGATTTAGAAGATAGGTATACATGTTTCTCTACTGCTTATTACACTTTTGAAATAACATATTCAAGTAAGTTCAGCCCCAGCAAATTCCCCGTAAGTTTAAGTTCTCAGCATCAGCCTGTGATGGTGTTGACTAGAGGCAAAGCAAAGAAGAGGGGTTAAAAAAGGAAAAACCCTCTTCTCAGCTCCTCAGTTTTTAAATAGGGGACTCATAATATTAGCATAGGTGCAGATACCTAAGCCGTGAAATTAACAGTTGGTTGTCCCTTCTTCACTGGGAAAGTGACCTATTGCTGACAACCTGTCAGAAGTGTTTTATGCTTGGACCCAAACACAATTTAACTGTTATTACCTAAAATGTTCTTGAATCTGAGTGACTGTTACCTGTCATAATGCTATGCTATCCGAATCTCATTCATTTTAGAAACGTTTCTAGCACTGTTTCAGAGAAATGCTGCCAAACCAGTCATTTGGAGAATGATTTCTGTTACCAGCTCTCAGAACCAGATACACTTGTTAGGGTGAATCATGTTTTTACCTATAGTTGAAAAAGCTGTATCCCATTGGTATAAGGAATTTAATTTAGGAAAATATTTCTGGATTGATTGTACCCAGCAAAACTTTTCATTTGGAACTTTCTATAATTAAAACTTTTCTTTTTCTGATTTTTAATCCTTTATTTTGTAATTTTCTACAATAATATTTTGATATAATAGCAAATCAAAAGGTTGAAATCGAAGGAAAATATTTTGACTGGCCTACAAAATATGTTTTTAAATTTCTTCTGCAATGAAATGTTTCTGATTTTGGTTTTACATGGGAGTTACTTTTTAGCAGCTTGTTTTCATTCAGAATCATCCCTAAATTCATGAACTATGAAAACCTTTATAAATGAAACTTCTGTCCTAAAAGCAACTACTGTTAGTATTCTTAACCATATCATATCATGAAGATCATGGTTTGTCAAAACAAAAATGTCAGTTATTAATAATAGAATAGAAATAAGCTTACAAAAGAGAAAACAAAAGATGCCAGTAAATGGGAAACCAGTTTTTATCTGTTAGGTACTTATCTTTCTTCAGTATAGTTTATTTTGCTTGCAGGCAGATTCTTAGCTTGGGGTATCTCTTTTTCGCTCAAATACAACAAGCTTAGCCACCAACTCATTATTATCTGTTGACAGCCAGAAAGCCTGCAAATCATGATGTGATGCACACCACAGTATTAACTGAAACAATGCTAGTTGTAATCATTGGGAACCTTTCCAGCAGTGCTTAAACTATACAATGAACAAAAGACTCATTTGAAATGCAGATGTAACATTTTTGTAACACTATGTCTATAGACATGGCTGGGCTGCCTAGTGATGCCTTTTTAATCCTAGGGTTTAGTGTACCAGTGTTTGCTTATGTCGGTCACCTGCTGTGTCAAGACCTAGAGGTCAGATCTTGAGGCTGGCATGGCTGGCAGCCTAGAAACCACTTCATTCACATCATCTTTCTCAGGCAGACTTGCATTCAGCCGTGTGAAAAGAGGGAGAAGTAAAACAACTGGTGTCCTGTCTTTCCTAAGTTACCCAAGGAGTTCTTCCAAGAATCTGCAAAGTTGGCTTTCCACTGAGTCACTCTGCTAAATAATCTTCGATTAATATCTTAAGAAAATAACAAAATTAAATCTTTGTGAGGACACATACTGTGGGTAGGCTGGTATCGATTGATTTAGCAACACTTTGATGACCCCCTTAATTCTACTGTGCTACTTAATGATTTCATATTGTATTTTCGCAATTATTTGGAAAAAATGCAATTACCTTTCCTTATTTCCTTTCTTTCTTCCTTCCCTCCTTTCTTCCTTCCCTTTCTCATTCTCTCATTAAATACAATAATATAAGATCTTGTGTGTAAATTTAGCTGCCAGGAATATACTGAGTTGCTGAAAAGAATGTCCAGTAAGGACTAATATATTTTCCTTCATTATTCCTTCAGATACATGTTTTGAGTGTAATTATGCAGAATAAATGTGCATGCTGTTTTTATTTTTCCTATATATAATAGCATGGTGGCCTATGCTAACACAAAAATCTCAGCATGAGTCAATTCTAATGAAAACAATAATTTCTACATATAATATAGTCAACCATAAAATAGCTTACCCATTGCTTACTCATGTGAGCCCTCACCTGTACTATTTCAAGCAAAACTCCCATTAAAGTTAAGTTTTCGATGAATAAGGACTTCATGACTTGACCTTAGCCACAAGTCCAAATTGATAATAATAGTGTCTGCTTTCTCAGAGATATGTCCTTCTGCATAAGGGAAGGAGGCTTAGATCACAAAGGGGGCTGACTGTACACAAAACTGGTTTCATATATGAAATTTGGCTGAGATTTCTTAAGACTTATTCCCATCCTAACTCCTAGAGTATTCCTGCTATGCCCTGTCCACCCTGTATTGTCAGTGCTTTCCTGGTGACCCTGTTGTAGGAAATTGGATAAGTCAATAGACTACAGATAGGATACAATAGAATACATCTTTCTAGAAGAAACCTATGTTTCCTTTTGTTAGGGCAGCTAGGATGTACAAACAAGTGTGAGTTTGGGTTATGCCCATACAGCACAGACATATGGATGGAGATATATAAGCCACAGCCATTTATATTCCATGATGTCATAGTATAAAATCTAGTCAGTGAAAATACAGAAATGTTTAAGTTACCTTATAGATGGAGCCAAAGGTCTAGTCTCCTCGAAATTCCATATACTTCTCCAATTCAGAAGATGGGAAAAAAATTTGGGGCAGAGTTGGGAAATAAGAGTGTCAGGAATTTAGGAAGCACCATCACAGTTATAAAAGCAAAAAACAACTGTGTAAAGGAGCAAAGCCAATTAGTGGATGAGGCAGCTGCAGAACAACTGCTTTCACAGTGCTGACCCTTGATATTGAACAGGGAAATGGGAAGGAGCCGGAGGAAATTCATCTCTCTCCAAACTGGTAGAGAGTCCTCAATAGGCAAGACTTGTTTATTTAGCAATTATAAGGAGAATATCTCTGTTAACCAGCATTAATATCAAGTTTATATTCATGTTTACTTTAACCAGTAAATTGGGAGATAAGTTGCTATACATGATATAAATGGACTTTAAGTCTTCATTTACGAGAAGTTAGATGTTAATCTTTGCTAACTGGAAATTATCAAACAAAATTTGTCAAACAACATAGTTTGCCTGTTTTTTCATGACAAAAAGAACAGATCATTGCTGGTAAACCCACAGTTATCAGTAGAGAAGCCCAATTATTTGTGTGCTTTAATTGTCCAAAATGTGTAAATAATTTAAATTTTATTTCTACACTTTGATTATCTTGCCTTAGGACTTCTGAATAAATTAGACCTTATCTCTATTGCTCCATTACTACTGTTATTTTACAGTACTCCTCTTTCAGTGATAACGTCAGTCATTATCTGCTAATAAAAGACAAACTGAGAAAAAGAAGCAGCAGAAACAAAGCCTAACACAACAGTAGGGAGAATGTGTGCTGGAGAAAGGGGGCAAGGCAGCTATGAACACTGTAAAATGTATAGTAAAGGAAGAGGAGGACTTCGAATGTGATTTCAGAGAAGATATGTTCAACTCCCTGTGCCCCCACCAAAAAAAAAAGATGATTAAGATTAGATTATGACTATTTTTTCTTAATAGGGAAAATTCAAGCGGAATTTCTTGAAGGGGAAAATGAAACATCATTCTTGTGAAGGATCTCAGTCCAAATCAGTGAAAATATTACAAGATCTCACAAGTTTTTGTTGTTTCTTGTAGCTTTTGGATGAAATTTGGAAATTTATGTGAGTTAAAAAAAGAAAAGAAAAGAAATCAAGCTTATTCTCTAGCAGCAGTCCCCACTGATTATTTTTTCTAAATTTGATTTAGGAGCAAGAGTAAAAGTGAAGTATCTGAATTATTGATTGGATTAGGAATAGTAATCCTTAACAGGAAAAAAGAAATGTGTGTGGTATGACAGTCTTGCTCTCCTGTTCTTCATTTCTAGCCAATCTGTGCTTTGTATAAGGGTGTGTAGAGACAAGTACAAGGTGAAACTGTGCCTCCTGCCATTGTATCAGTAGAAACTCATCTTAAAGGGTAAACTGAATACTGACCTCAAGGGTCAGCAAATTCAACTATAAATGTCAGTCAGTCTTCTATAATCTTATCATCACTCCAGTAATAAGTATTAGTCCTATTCATCAGCATCTAGTGATCTACTGACACAGGACATATGAATAATTGGTTGCCGATAATGAAACTTTTTTCATTATATCAGCCTGTGGCAAGAGAGAAGAAAGACTTTGACTACCACATAATGAGAATACAACCAAGAAGTGGAGGCTGGGAAAGCTGCCAAATCTCTACCTCCCTGCAGGAAGCTCAGCTGCTGCCAGGCATTGACTGATGTTACTTTTTAAAGTTGCCAGGCCATCTGCTTGCTTGTTTTCTGTTCTCCCCCAGGTGTCGACATACCAGATTTTAGAGCAGCTCATGGTGGAAGCAAGATGAGGTGAGGAAGTCGATTGCCCATGCAAGAGAGGAGCAGGGAGCTCTTCTGCATCTTTCTCCCTCTTCTCCTACCCCCACCCCCCCCCCCAAAAAAAAAAAGTTTGTGGGATGTATAAATGGAAAAAATGTTGACTCTTAGACCTGAGGAGATGGAAGACATATCAGAGCCATAAAAAGAACAGAAGGTTAAAGATGCTTCTGCATGGGTAGCTAAATGTGGAAGGATTTGAAAAATAGAGGCATGCCTGAATATTTAGTATATATATATTTTTAAGCCTAGTTACCTTTTATCCTGAATATCCTCTGAAAGCTAGTATGAGTAAATTGATTTGTATGTCAAGTTCAGGAAACTTAAACCCCTGAAATCTTAAAATGTATGCTTGAAGAAATTAATGTACTGTATCATTTATCTGAAAAATATGAATGTTGCCTTTGCACAAGTATGTTAATAAAGTTAAAAATATCTTTACAGATTCATTTAAAAACCTGGCTCATCCGATGTTCTGAAATGCAGTGTCAGTATTATAGAGCAGCCATAGATTCTGAATCATGCATAAGCCTAACCATTAATAAATTGTTGGGTGATGAACCTGCAGTATTTTGCTAAAAGTTATTTATGTTGTAGAATCTTTCTATGCAAATATTCTGATGTCATTGTTGTCATAATGTGACGTGCTATGCCCTGAAATATACTTTAAATGTCATGTTATAACCAAAAAGCAGAACAAAGTAAATAACTGAGGTGTTAAAGGAAATCAGAATTAACATTTAGGATGGACAATTACTTTTAAGATGACAGAATTGCAATGAAACTGAACTTCAGTAGCAAATTCCAAATGAAAAGTAAAGCTGTCCCCATGGTTAGATATTAAGCATGAACTTTAAGCTATAGAATATGACCAGAAGGTAAAGATACGAATATCTGAATATGTAAATGGATATGGCATTGTTTAGTGATCAGGACAAGACTTAAGGCATTCTCCAAGAGCTAGAAAAATATTTCTGCAGAATAGGTTTAAGGGTAGTGTTCAGTCTCGCCATTCATTTGCAAACATCAGTGGAAATTTGGGTGGTTTCTGTTCAAACATAGAAGGTATTTCAAGGTCAATTAAGTAATTATTAATATTGTATATTGTCTACACATATATTAAGGCAAGGAAGCTTTTTTAAATTCACTTCAAAGTGCTAGAGCTTTCATAGGTTTCAGTGAAATAACTCTTAAAAGGATTACAAGGTGATTTTTAGTAGCAGGCAAACATCTAGAAACTTACAGGTTTTTTAAGAGCTATCTAAAGAGCTAAGCCAGAAAAGTAGTTGAACTGGAGAAAGAGAAAGAAATCTTACCCTAACAACTCTCCCCCAAACAAAAAAACCCTAACCACTTGCCCAAAATATTTAATAACATACCAATATTTTTGGTATTATTGCTGTACTTTTTTCTTCATTTTTTAGTATTAGAATGATGACAGTTTGTTTAACACACAGCTCTTCCAAGAAATCTTATGTCAGCACATTTTATATTTCTGTCAGTCATTTAGAGGAACATTCTCTGTGGAACTATTAGTGCAAAAACCTACTAAAATATTTTAATACAGATAACAAAATTGACAGGTTAAAGTACATCTATATTAGACGATATATTTATATAAACACTTAAACTTCTGCTTTATGTGCATAAATTGCCACTTAACCTCCATATTAGACTGAAATACAGAGGAAGTATTAATAGTTCCTTTATGCAGGAGTCATTTCATCTAATTTAAGATGATAAAAGTTGGACTGTAGTCTAAGTTAGTCAAGTATGCTCTCCTCATGGATGATGAAGAGAGAAAAATGTCAAATGCATGATTCAGTCCATCTAAACTGACTAGCTTAGATTTTCAGGTGGCTAAGAGCACGAGATGCACTCTCTTTATACACTGTGAGGTTTCACAATAGGAAATGTGAAAGTAATTAAACTGAAAGAGTTATTACTCAAAATAAAATACCATATTTCCTGAAAAAAATGAGCTGATTGCCATCAAGTGGTAATGTCTTTGAGTGCTTTAATGTGGTCATCTGGTTGGGAGCGAGGAAGAAGCCCTCTGTACCAGAAGATACATTTGGGTGTAACTGGAGTACCCAGATCTCTTTCCTGAACCTCTAGGAAGTAATGTACATATACTACACCTCTGACTGTGCAGCTGTGAAGGCAGCCATTCATTTTTTATTTGTGTTGGATTTAGGGGTCATATGCAGACTACAGATCGATAATAGAAACGTGGAACATATGGGAACAGATAAACTCTACACCTGGGATTTCTTAAAGCCCTGAAGCCTGTTTAAGCTTACTGCTCTGATTGACCTATGAGATGTTAAAAAAAAAAAAAAAAAAAAAAACTTTTGAAAATTTCAAATTCTACCTGTATAAGAATTCTGGTAGAAAAAAAGAGAGCAGGAAAGCCTGGAGATATGGTAGCCCTAGGAAATAAATGGAGTTCATGGCTCTCCTGGTGTGTTGATATCCTCATTTTAATTGTCAATTTCTTTCCGAAGAAAGAAACCATAGCTGCTTGATTTTCTTGGAACACAAAATATCACTGCAGTACTATAAAGACATTGGAAGAATCTGGAAGTACATTCAGAGTCTTGGAGCAGTTCTTCAGTGACCTGTATCTCAAACATCATTCTAGATTACACTAAAAAATACACTAAAATATTCAGAGTGTAAGAAAGTTACTGGACTCTATCTACTCTAAGACAGAGTAGAAGAATATGAGAGTCAAAGTTTAGGTTGGTAGAACAACTTGGGGAATATTCAGTAATGGAAAGACCTGAACCTAGACAGTAATGTAATGACATGCAAAATTGTCTACGTCTTGAAATCTTATGAACAGTGAGTATTTGGAATAATGTTAATAATTACCTCAATGCAGATCTGAAAATTTATCCTTCCCTATCTGTATTTTATTCCTTTTTTATTCAAAATATAGTTTGAGTCTACATATAAATTTTATCTAGCACTATTTCCAGATATTGTTATTTTGACCAGATTGTATTTAACTTTTTATTTTCTGCTGTCTCATTTCCTTCTGCATTTTCAGTGGTAATTTTCTCTCTTATTTCATGTGTGGAATTCAGTAACAGACCATACCAATTTCCAAGCAGGATGGACAGAAGTTGTAAATAAAGCAGCTAAGAAGACTTAATAAAGACTTAGGAACAAATTCTGAAGCCTTTTTTATTTTAATTCTGACAATTACGCCCCTAAAGCAGGGTCATATAAAGTGAGTGGTGAGATCTATCATCTAACTATATGGAGATATATACATAAGACAAACATATTTTCCTCTATTTTGTATAGCATCAGATACTTTATCTACAATAGCATTCTATTGTAAGTAAAGAGACACTGAAAAAATTCACAAGTTGACAAAGATTTAAGTAGCATTCCATTTCTGATATCTGTTTCATATTACCATCCTCATTTCTTGTCAGTTTTCTATAGTTTTATCTTTCTATCTCTTTGTAGTGTCAAGAACATCTGTTTTATATATTTAAAGTAACACCAAAAATTACTCTTAATTTTATTTTATTGCAGATTTAGGTCAAGGCTATCATGACTGGCTTGCTATTTCCTAGCATTTCAGTCTGATGCATTGCCATGTGGTTGCCTATTTGAATCAATCATAATCATCTTTCATTTGAAAGGGCACTTCATCAAACAGTCTGACTGTTAATTCAGTCAGCAACAGATTCATCCAGACTGGAGAAGCCAATAGGTTGGATAGGCACCTGATGATTGTCCTGTGTTACCTGTAAATTGAAAATTCATGTGTTCTTTATTTAGATTTGGAAACTACGTGATATTTTTTGATTTGTGGTATGGAAGATAAGGGTAAATATGTGATGAAGACCGAGGGTATTGTAAATCATTTTTACAGTGGCCAGCTTCCTGTGAATTTGACCTTTTACTCATATGAACTAATTTGAACAATCAGCTACCATTGCTTTTGTCTTGTGTGACAGACAGAACTTCATCCATTATTTATTTTCTGCTCCCTTTTCTCTTTCTGGGTGCTATTAAAGATGTTTGTCAAGTCTTTAGAATACTGAAGCTTTTGGAATCTGGAAACCTGGAAAATTACTTAAGGTTTCATATATATGGGAAAGTTTTACTGATTTGAATTATGTCAGTTAAATTATTCTAGTGAGATGTGAATTTAAACTATTATTCCTCTTATGAACATTCTTATTCTGGGATAAGAATGCTGATGTCACATGTTTAAGCTCAGCCAGAAAAGCTACATGCCATTTAGTATGAATGTTTATCCATCCAAGAAGTCATAATAGGTCTCTTTATAGATCTGTCATGAAAGTTTTTTTTGTTTTGTTTTGTTTTGTTTTGTTTTGATATGGACACGCTTTACTCTCTTTCTGTGTCCTTTAATACATGGATTTAATCAAAACTATACTTGCTACTTTTCCATTAATACAACCTTTCTGCTTTGGTAGCAAGATATGCTCAGCAGAAGTTACTTGTCATTCTTCCTTTTTTAAGAATTAACCATTGTTCAAGTTTAGCATTCCTTATTCTATGACTGGCATGTGGCAAATGCATTTAGTTAAACATTTTGATGACCATTGACATGACTGTGTAGAAGAACAACCTATGATTAATTAATCAGTAACAGTAGAAATGGCTTTTATAGCTACCAGATGGATAGCTTTGGATTTGTTTAAAAGTGTCCAGACTCTTTGACCGTGAACAGAATTTTGGGTTCATGTTTTCATTTAATATCATCAAGAATTTTCTAAAATTATATTAAAACACGAAGGACAGTAATATTCCTTTGAGTGAATATCTGTTTCAATATATAATAAGAATGATTAAAATGTAATTTACAATATATTTGATACATTTCCCAAGTTTTGGCAAATCAGATAACTCAGTGAGCTGTCTGACATGGCATTTACATTAGAAAAAAAAAATTAGAAAGTACATCTCATAAAAAATGTAATCCCAATGTCCTTATTGAGGCAAAATTTCTATTGATTGTGGTGATTATTGGTCCTGTATTTATTCAGATTTTCAGAATACCAACAATTAATCTCACACAGCCAAATTTGCTATGTTTTAAGCTTAAGAAATGATATTTCTGTTAGGACAAACAATGCTGGCTATACATTTTACCTCCTAAAGAAAGTAAGTTAATTTTACTTTTCTGCTTTTGCAGCAAGTACAACTAGGAAATGAAACATTTTAGCCCTTGCTCCAGCACTATATTGATGTTTAAACTTTCAAATGGTCTTTTAAACTCATCTAATGTTTCTTCACTTTAAACCATTCTGTCAGTTTTTCAGCATAATGAGCATTACTTTGTGGAAATTCTGTAAAAATAATCTCATAGGGAATTATCTTTCCAGTAGCCTGTTAAATTCCCTAGAAGAACAGTCCTCTGATTTTCAGTATCCAGCTGTTTGCTTTCAAAACTGAGCATCATTAGCAAGCACAGATGAAACTGAATTAACTTAAATTTTTATACAGCCTCATATATACCTCTGTTATTTCTAAAATGAAAGCAAAACCACTCATATTTGCTATTTTTAGACTAAATTCTTAAAGTATTTGTTCTATAAGAATGACTGCATTAGAAGAAGATCCAACACAGATGTGCTGATAGCTGTTTATTGTAAACAGATGCGGAGAATCTGCCCCTAGTCCTACTAGTACCATTTTCTGTGATGGAGGATATAAATTAGGAGTCTACTCTGTGAATATCAGATTTCATGGTAATACATCCACTAGTTTTAGAAAGGTCTTGAATACTATATAGGCAGTGAAGTGAGAGAGATATTTTAATGGTAAAATTTGTTTTCCTAATGTGCTGGCCTGTCACTGGAGTCAGTTTGCCATAACAAAAATAAATACTGTGTAGAAGGTCAATGGTGTTTTTTCATAACAAATCTTTATAAAAGTTATGGCTTACTTAATACCAGGTGCAGCCTAGAAAATCTTCTAAACTAAGTTAATAACAAACATCACATTCTTCCCATGCCTTGCCAAACTGTAATCCACTTAAATTGGAATATATTAAGGAAGTAGTCATGATAAGAGAAGGTGTCAAAATCACAAAAATCCTCATTTCAGCATGAAAGAAAGACAAGATATGTCCCAGTGAGAACAACAGATAATTTCCTGCTAAATATTAGCAAAATGTGGATGAAACAAAAAGATATAGTAACACCAGTAATGTGTGTGTGTGTGTGTGCATGTGTGTAGAGAGAGAGACAGAGACATACATGTATATGCATTAATGTTGACCATTAGGAAAAAGTTCATGTGGTGTTTGTTTTCTTAGAGATTAATGGTATGTTGGTATATTATTATATATAATGGTATATTAAAGTACACTGACCATACATGCTTCAATAATACCTATTTTAGCTACAGACATCACACAAGAGTCATAGTTTTGCAGGTCCAAGTGTTAATTTTTTTTTCTTTCTGATTTCCTTTACTTTGATAGTAATTTTATATATACATATATATATATTTATACACACACACATATACAGTAGCTGTTTTGCTAACCATGAATGTATTCCAGTTACTTTGCACTTGCGTGAATACATTTCTACAGGACAATAATCAAGTCCACATTCTAAGTCCTAAGGATCATCTCCTCTATAAGATGGAACTTACAGAACTTGACTAAGTGAATGCACTAGAAACATGTGAGATAATTATACTAAGTGTAGCTCTTATTAATATATATATTTTTTTTAAGAAAAAAAAAACAAAAAACATGGGGACATCTAACTTAAAGAAAAATCTACTAAGGCATAACATGCATTTAAAATATCCCCAAATATATAAATCTGGATGACCAGTGTGAAGCAAACAAAAAGCCAGTCCAGTCAGGCATTATCGGATAAAAGGCTAGACCTTAAAAAGTCCATCTTTGCACATAGATAAGAGGCATAATTCTGTAGTCCAAAGACAAAAAGACTCCCATATTGTCATGTTCTTGGAACTGCCTAAGTCATAGGAACTAATTTTTTGGAATGCATATAATTCTTATGTATATAATAGTTTTAGTATCTTTCTTTCACACCCTGTCCAAATGAAACTCTGTGAAGTCCCTGTCATGCAATCACTGAAAAGAAATGAGTAAAAGAATCAAGGATTAGCAGACATGAATTTACTTGAAGAGGGTGGCTAACAGAGCTGTCAGTCCCTTCTCCTGTGTTAGGAAAGATGCTTGTCCCACCTGCATAATTAAACCTCTAGCTCTCTAGATAGAGTACTTTAAGAAGCCTAAACTCAAAGCTCTTTAACAGCCTTGAGAATCCAAATAAGTCCAAATGCTTCTTGTTTCACTTGAGCACTTAGTTGGTTCATCTTGCCTAAGCAGTTTTGTGTGTGTGTGTGTGTGTGTGTGTGTGTGTGTGTGTGTGTGTGTGCGTGGAGGGGGGAAGATTAATACAGCTGAACTGCTCTATTTTTATATTCCTTTCTTCCTCTGTGTAAAATGTGTTTGATCAGACACTTCTTTCTTCATCTTCTTTGGTAACTTTGATTCCTAATGCAAATGAGCTGTTTTAGGCGGAGTTTTTTGACTGGTTCCTTTAATATTAGGTGTTTAATTTAATTTCTAGTGCTTTTCCACTATACTCTCACAGAACTGTTTGAACTCCTCCTGAATGCACCAAATGTATTCTTTTCTCTGATGCTGGGAAACCTGAGGAGAGAGTGACTGAGGAAGGAAAGGCTCACCTTCCTAAATGCAATCTGCCTGCAACGCTGAAATCACCAAAACATTCAGTACATTCTTAAATCCTATTGAAATAAGTGGGACTCATTTAAATAAGCTCCATGTAAATCAGGGCATCAGCCTTGCAACTGCAACAGCTCCTGGGTTCCTGCGGTGCTTTCTTTATAAGGAAGAAGTGCTCGTGGAACATATCACGGTAAGTAAGCCTGCCAGTTTTCTCAGAACGCTCCTGCCTAATCAAAAGCAAGTTGGTTATGGGAAACCATAACTGCAAGGGCTGTGGTGAACCTGTACACCTACATGTTCTGGAATCAGGTTACATTTTCTAATTGCTTTCCATAGTTTGTTTTGTACAATAAAAGCATTATTCTCCAACTTTTCCATGTCCTCAATTATTTAAAAAACTATAATATTGTTTCAGAGTACCATTACTTATAATAATAGTGAGTTCTATATATCTTATCTTGAAACTTTCTGCAGTACTGAGTCTTTATGCTTAAATTCAACTTTTTGCACTGTTACTTAAAACACAAATAAGTTTTCCAAGGATGTTGTACATTTATGTGAAACTGACTGACAAGTAAGCAAAGGTATAACTAAAAAATAGTTCTGTCATCCTGTTCTCTGCTATCACTATGCAAACAACTACTCAAGGATACCCCACAGACACTATAGTTTAATAAATTCAGAGACTTGTACTATTTAAATTAATGGATTGTTTCTTTTTTCAACACATTTTAAATGTTATCTGCCATCTAGTGGATTTGCTTTGGGCTTTAAGAAAGTAATAGCTCTGGCTGTAATCAGTCAAACATATAAAGCTTTGTGATTAAACTGATATTTCACTGAATTTTTAAGTAACTACCAACCTGAATTTGCACCTGATAAGAAGTGACTATAGTACAGTAGATGTCATCAAGAAATTTAAATGTCCTGCAGCAGCTTAGCAACTTATATGTGATTTACTAGATGGGATTTTAAAAACTCAGAACATCCATTCCCCACAAAAGAAATTTATACATCTATGATAACACAGTTAAAACATTGCTCATTTTCATAACTCTATAGTCCATTCAGAGTCCATCAATCTACCTTTACAGTCTCTACAGAGGGTAGATATGTCAAGCATGCACAGACTTCCCTATATCCTACAGAGGACACAAGAGATACAAAGTTTCCCAAATCATTTGCTTTAGAAGAAATACTGAGGTAAGAAAAAAGAAAGATAACTAGCCTTGCCAGTTTGAAGAGCACATAAAATCCATCCATTCAAAATACTCATTGTTACTCAAAAAGCAGGCAACTTTTCTGTTCAAGAGGTTCTGTTCCTCAAGTGAATGTTATCCTGTGCAGAAGATCCCAGCAAAGTTGCTTTTGTTTCTTTGTTTTTAGCAAACACTCTGTCAATGAGCTTTTTGTGCAACGTTGGCTCATCTTGGAAGTTGTAGCTGGAAGGAGTGCTGTAGCAGTCAGGAGAGGGTGTTACAGTGAGCAATGAGGAACCATCCAAACGAAACCTTGAAGCAAAATCCTTGGGGGAAAAAAGAAAAAGAAAGAAAGAAAGAAAAAAAAAAAAGATGTAAAAGAGGGCCCCTCAGGCTAAGAAGAGAAGTGATATCTTCATGTAGCTCCTCTCTCTTTGTAATTCTTTGGCAATCTGGGGGTCCTGTGCCTCAAGGACATCTGGTTTTCCCCACGGCTCATCCCTGCCCTCTCCTGACTAGTCCAGCTGTGATCTTCAAAAAGAGCTGGTGGAACAAAAGAGAGAGCTATTATGTCCTAACCTTGAGACGCCAAGCAGAGAGACACTGTTCTTCTCTTTGACTGGGGATTCCTTTTCTGGAAGCCCTTCTTGAAGCTGACATCTTTGTTGCTAATGTTTAGGAGCAGGCGGACACTCTAGGCAGCCACTTAATGAAGATTACTAGGACCAGCAAACTGAAGTGATTCTTACTTGAACTTGAAGATCTCTTCTGAAAAAAAAACCCATTGTCTTGCTCTAGCCATCTCTCTCTGGCGCAACCCTAACCCCAGCCTTTGGTTTCCTTTCAGCAGGACACCACAAATGGCCAGGGAATCCCAGAGAAATAGGAGGTGAATGGATATCCCTTTCTTTTGCCTGCAGCCCCTCTTCTTTTTCCCCACATCCTTTGTCCCAAGGGTTCTGCTTGGGGGTTTCCTTTGGATGGGTCCTGTGGCTCACCTCCTCTCTCTTTAAATTGAATAGTCACTTCTTCCAGCCATGACTTTCAAGATGAGCTGGAAATTGAAAACCAGACCAGTCCTGGGCTTTCATCAAGGGGCCCTGCAGAGGGAAGTTCCCCTCCTGGCTGAAAGGATTTAGAGACAGTCCTGCAATTTAAGGTGAAAAGGCCTCTCCAAGCACCTCCTGTTCTTAGGCAAAGTAGGTCCTTCTCCCTAAATGTGGTCTAGGTTTAAGGTTAGGATTAAGGCTAGAGTCTGCATTAAGGGCTAAGTTTAACCCTTAAGGTTTTACCATTCTCGAGCCAGGGCCTGTGTACCTCACAGTCAGTGCTCAGCCATGGGGCAGTCACCCCTGCTAGTCTCAAAATTGAAAATCTTTTGGAGTGAAAGTATACATCAATTTATCTTGTGAGTCTTGTTTGAGAAAATATATTTCCTTTTCAACCACTTGTTTTAAACATGACCCTAGACTCGCCTCACAGTTGATATAGAAGTAGTTCTCCAATGCTAATGCCTCATCCTCTCCTAACAAATAAATCTTGTACACTGTTTTTAATACATTATAAACATACAGTATTATACCCTTGAGACTTGCTGTACTTTTATATTTTATTTCAGGGCTGTCTGATGAAAAAAGATTAGGGAAATTGGGCTGAAAGTTGTGGAAAGATAAAGAATGTACATGCTGTTTAAAGGGGGTGGCATATTTAAAAATATATTCTATTTCCTTAAGAAAATGAAATATCATCTTAGATATTATAAACTATCAAAGGATTAAGAACTGGAAAATGTATGTATGTATTTCCCAAATATAAAATTAGATTGGTGAAAAAAATAATTGAACTTTGCCTCACATTTAGAAAGAATGTCTTTTATGTTTTGCAACAGAGTTAATTTTGTCTTGATAGTACTTCTCCCCCCTTCTATTACTCCCATCATGGTCTAATTGAAAGTTCTGTTTCAAAAGTCTTTTACACAAGTGTAAATCAGAGTACACTGTAATATGTAAGCATTTTGAAATCATATAGCATTAACACCAGAACAACTTACTATTATTGCAACAAGGTACTTGCTAGTTAAAGATCATATTATTTAGATATATCTGTGTATATTTTCAACATCAATGACAATAACACAAGAACAAAAATAAAAGCAAACCAAAAGTAGCTTAAAGTTGTATTTATTGAACATCATAGAATTTCTTTTGACAGTAACAATTTTAAAAAGAGCATAACACAGTAGCACATAAGCATTCATGTACTGAGTTGTCTGGAATAATGCATTCTGCAATAGAGAGATTTTTCTTCTCTTTTATTAACACTAGTTCAACCCCATATGAGATCAGAATCTAGGCGTCCAGCTAGTACTAGCATTTTTAAGCACCTATCTTTATATTAACTCAGTAATAAATGCAAAACATATGAACCCTTGTAAGACAATAGTTTTCAAAAAAAACTAATGACAAGTATACAAAAGTTTTATAGACATGAGTTATTTTTATTATGGATTCTAGAATCTGATAAAATATTGACATGTGTAGATCAGATTTCAGTACAAGTTATATGTCAAGACATAATTGCTGAGTGTATTCCAAGATTAGAAGAGCATCTCCTGCAGAATGCTAGACCAGGGTGTCTGAAAGTAGTCAATAAATCACTGGTGTATATGACATGTAGAAGTGAGCTGCTGCAATACTTAGTTTACAGGTGTCTAATTAGGACCCTTAGGCTTCACAGTGCTTCAAAGTGGAATCAGCAAGAATAAGCAAGCTCAGCACTGAGCTGCAAGGAATGGGTGTGCTTGAAGAATGACGCAGAGTGCATGCATGAACCTTGAGTCTGGACTTGGATGCAGTCATTAAGTGCTGTAGAAAGGAAAATTTGTCCTCTTTGTCCTCTTACTGTCTATGACTTCAAATCTTCTGAAGGCAGACACTTTCAATCCTTGTTTACAGAAGGAAGTCACTCTTTCCAGGATTTTGTCTTCTTTACTCCATATATATGTATTTTTCATACATATACGCATATATGGAGAAAGAGATAGAATTATTCTAGTTCAGGGACAAAAAATAGAAACCTCTCTTTTTTGTTTGTTTTTTCTCATAAGAGCAAATGTAATCTCCCAAAGCTGGGGGAAGCTCTGTAGATCTCATGGATCGCACTTGAGGGGGTAGGTACAATTTACTGGTCTGTGATTACGAAAATGAGTCAAGCACACAACTGGGCAAAGCTGTGCTAGAAACAGTGGCATTTTAGATATTTAGATAGGGAAAGAATCATCAGAGAGCCTTAGTAATTAAAAAAAAAAAGTTTTCATGTTGAAAAGGAATTTATTTGAAACTCTTACCGTAAATGTCAAAAATGAGAAAGAACTGCTTATAGTTTGAGCAGAAAAGTTCTGCTGAAAAGGAGACCCTAGCTTTTAAACTGCTGAGAAGCTATCTCTACATATTACCATTTTGGGGAAAAAGAGACATCTTTGCTTGCTTGGATTTCTTCTTTCTTCAGAGTGCATACTGGAAGATCTTCCATGTTTATATATTTGCTAAGCCTGTTGATGGTTTAGGTCATATTTTTGGAAGTAGTCTTGCTTTCTCTTTTGGCTTGAAGCTACTAAAGCTCTATTTATGTCTTAAGTTTCCTGTTGCGCAAAATTTATTAGGAAATCTTGCAATGAAATGCTGAAAAAACCTTCTTCTCTACCAAATATTTTAATACTTTGGATCAGCCAGTTAAGCAGAAACTCTAAGTGCAGTTTAAGATTATTCACTTTTTAAAAAAAGACTAAAAACTTACAATTTTAAAGCCAATTAGCACTGGCTATTGTCTGAACCTCTCAGTTATTAATGTGTAATTTTATACCCTCTTAATAGAATTGATATGAGAGAACAAAAGAGAATATGAACTTTTTATTCATAATCTGAAAAAATGCCTTTTTCTCAGTTTATGTGAAAAGGTTATTTTATCAATGCTAGAACAGCCAATAAAATCTTGAGTCGTAAGCTTTTGATTTCATTGGAGATTACATTCATCAGAAATACTGCTGTTTACGGTCAAGGGGCTTCAATGTTATGACAATTGTGAACAAAATCCCGTTTTCCCTGCAGATGGCATGTTTCAGAAAAAAATGTATATATTTGAAAGCATTTATATGATCACTAGGAAGTAGGGTAAGAACTGCTTTCAAAGAAGAGCCTTTTTCTCTTTATGAAAAGCCTAGCACTATTTCCCATTTAAATAGAAATACAATTTTAAATTAAATCATCATTTATGTTGAGAATACATTCTCTGTAGAATTTTCTTTACTATTATTTCATTTCCCAAAGTATAGCTAAGAGAAAACATAAACAGTTTATGTGTTCTCTCACACTATTTCCTAATTAACTCTACAAACAGCATCAAAATATGAGATGGAGTTTTAAAAGCAAACAAAATTTTGTGGCATTTAATAAAATAACAATATAAATTCATTTAGTTTTTTAAATATTCCACTTATAAATCTCATTCTTGTTTGAATTCTCTTTCTATTTTCTCACTTGAAGTCTTGAAATAACTTCTTACATGATTTCATGTTGATAGAAATTTGACATTACAGAATGTGGGTGTATCACATTCAATTAAGGATATCAAATGGCATTTTCTACTTTCAAGTGTCTCTTTTGCTTTTTCCTTTTGCATTTATTTAATGATTTTTATTAAAATCATTTCATGAAAAACACAAAAAAACCCAGTAAGTCTTATATCAGTGATCCTATTCAGTTACATTATCCAGACTATATGAACTAACTCTTCAATGAAAAATGATAAGCAGTACAATGTTGATACAAAACAGTCATTTTCTAAAATTTCTGATAACTTGTTCAAATATATGATTCATCAAGAAATGAAATAAGCTCATGACTCCACATTCTAAGCCTGAATTTCACGTTTCCCCATAAGCTACTAAAAAAATTTTGCAATTAAAAAATAAACAAACAAACAAACAAAACAAATAATCTTTTGTATGTGGCCATGCATGTCAGTTGTACAGTTATACAGACCAATCCTGCACCCTCATTAACCTCTTTTATTTTCCTTAGTTGTCTATTATCTGATAAAAAAAATATTAGAAGCATGTTTTTATTAATCTTTCATTATATCTTTCCTTATGTTTAGAGATTATTGTCAACAAAATTTATAGTATGATTGAGATTAGTAAGTGAATTAATATGAATTATCTGGATAGACAGAGACTGGTACATGTTTCAAAAAAAAAAAAAAATCTAGAGAATTGCTCCTTGTTCTGCAAGAAGCGTTTGAAATACTGTTTAAGATTTGATTGTAAGGTTTGATATATGTGATTCACAAATGGATGGTTGCACATATTTCACATATTTCTAGAACAGCCATCACAGTATAAAAATACAAGTCTGTTGAAAGGAATCTCTCTTCGATTTTCGATTCATAAAAAGAGGTACATGCATCCAGACTCAAGGTATCATTTAGTATGAAGAATTCTTTGATTTCCTTCTGACTGCTTACAAGTGGCTGGAGTTCCTCATTGACCGTGGCTTTTATTTTTAGTTCATACTACAGAAAAAAATCAAAACATCTAGCAAAGTCAGGGATTACTTTCATTAATTATTAAAATATTGAAGTTTATTTTAAAGCCAAGAGAAACTTGAAAGAGCCAATGACAATTTTCACAGCTACATGATTTAGTAGATCTGACAAATGTTTTCATGTAGTGTTTATTATCTGTTTTCTTACAAATGTCTCTAATTTTTCACTAGTAATTATGATACTCCTAATCTCAAGTATTCTTATAAGATTTTGTCTATGTAGCATTTAAGAAGCTGTGCCAATTAATATGCTGCAACACAGAACAGCGAGGTACAGTCACTAGAGAGCTGGAATACTTTAAGGGAAAAAGAGAGCTGGAATACTTTAAGGGTAAGAAACAGAAGGCCATGAGAGAGTGAAAAAGTGAGATCAAATAGTATAGAATGCTAAATCATTCATTTTGGGGTTAGCAAGATGAATTTCTGCTGTATGTGGAAACTCCTACTAGAAAGTGAGCAAAGGAGAAGAGGTTAGGTTGTGTCACGCAGTGCCTGAAGTTGTTGGTTCATACAGCTAATAAAGATGTTCTTTATAAATTCAAAGAGGACAGAAGAGAAGGAAGGGAGCTATGTAGGATAGCTATTTGGAGCTTGAAAACAATGTTGACACAAGAACACTTGTTGACACAAGATTTAAACAGATTGTGAATAAACTTACTTTGCACACTAGAAAGCTTTTACCTATCAAGAGAGGTGAGATTCCAAAACAACCTTTCAGTGAAAAGACATCATAAAACTTTTTAAGGTTTAAAATGGTATTTGGTGAGTTTATGAAGGGCTTGTGTGCTACAGCTGATCGTAGCAGCAAGAGTCTGGAATGGGTAAGCCAGGAGTGTCCCTTCCTGCCTTATATCCTGTGATCTCCAAAACAGTTCTTGCCTTCTACACAAGTAGAGCTGTGAACATTTGTATCTCATAAAATAACCCCAACAAATGTATTTGAAGATAACATCAAAATCGTTTGGAATGAAATGTGCTTTAAAAATATAGGCCCTTTTTTTTGCTAGTCCCATCAGCAACTCCAAGGAACTTTTGCTTGCTGAGCAGTTCCATTAGAAGGCCTGCAAGTGACACTGAATTGGCTGTGTCAGGTCTTGTGTGAACTAACATATTTACAGTCTCTGTCCCCTGTATTCATTTGAGGATCTCTTTACTGTAGGGTGCTAACTCAGAGAATGAATGAATCTTTGTCTATGCACTGTACTAGACTTAGTAATACATATGAGATACAATTCTGTGCATCTTTTTCTTTCGGGTAGCTTCTACCTGTTAGCAAATGCTGCAACAGAGTCAAAACCTCATTCCTGTCCAGTGATATTTTACTCAGCTGTCGCCATCCTTTTTAAAGATGTCTGAGCTGCTTATAACTGTCATGTATCTGAAGAATTCATCAGACTTAACCCTAAGAAAGTTTTTGCACTGTGCTTGTTACTAATATCCCAATTCTGAATAAAATTCATCCCTCCAGGAATGAATTTAGGTTTGTTCACTTTAAAAGATTCTAATATTTTCAAAGCATGAAAGTCTGGCCTGAAGGAAGGGAAGTGTCTTTCTGTAATGGTGACTAAATTTTAGTCTTCTGAGGTCAAGATGCAACAGCACAACAGTGGTTTCCAGGCATGTAGTAAAAATGAATAATCTCAAGACCACACTATTGATATACTTGGCTTCCTGAGTAGATGTGCTACAGTAAGCACTGTCAATACACATACAGTCAGAGTTATAGAAACATGTACACATGAACATACCAATTTCTGGGAGGTGCCATGAATAGTTTTAAAACAGAAGACAACTAAAAGTCACTGCTGTGTGGTCTGAAATATAAACAAGTCCTGTTAAAAGTTCAGACTTCAAAGAAATTATTTTCCAGCACATAGGTTCAGGAAAGGCACAGGGAAAGGACAGGTAAACTCTCATCTCCATTTATGGGTGATGGTAGGAGGACAGTTGCTTCAGGAAGAAGTTTCCTTGAGTCCCTTGTAGCGTACCTCTTCCTTAGGAAGGCTCCTGACTTTCCAGTCACTGCTGTTCTGATTAAATCTTTCTAGCAATGAGGTGAACAGCACACCTCCATCTGTAGGGGCAGCTGCAGGGAGCTTTGGGATGTCTTGTAAAGGTGGGACTTTCAAAAGCCAGTGTTAGTGGTTCTTCTGTTGCACAGGCATGCTTGACCACCCTCGTGTTTGCTTAGTGAGGAAAACTGCATCCTGATACAACAAATGCTGGAGGAGCTGCAAGCTCTGTACTTTATAACAAAATGCAATGACCCATGTATTACTATCACGATCTATAACAATAGAACTGTGTTGAGTTTGTCAAAACTACCCCAAAATAACGATTATTTGAAGAATTGTGCCTGCATAACTTTTAGTGAGGGAGTGAATGTGGTGAGAAACAAATGAAGAGGTCTGATAGAGGTTTTAATCTTTTTTAAATATGATTCTGGATTTGCTTTCCAGTTAGCTTCAAGAGGATTGTACGCTGGTGCAGCTGAGAAAAGAATTAGGTCCCATTTCATATTGACTAGTGTTTATTCTGTGAAAATTGTTGGAGAAAAAATTATTGGTGATATAATTCATATGAAATATTGGAAGATGGATATGTAAGGAAAACTAGGTGTAACCAAAGCTGATGAAAAAGTTACTTTTACTTCACAGGAACCATTGAATATAATAACGAATTGTGGTCAGACTCTGGAGGTGATAATCATATGAATAGTAGAAGAGAGGCTGCAGAAAAGGGAATGGGAAGAGTAAGTAGTTTAGAATATTTCAACAGAAAACAGGCATACAGCAGCTTTTAAAGTATTTCTAAACAGTTTCCATAAAAGGCAGCAAAACAAGAAATAACAGCTCTTATATTCCAAGGAAGATTTTAGTCTGTTAAATGGAGCATTACAGTAGAATCTGAAAATTTATTGAAGCATATGCATTGATTTAGAAAGACAAAGGACATTTTCCTTAAAAGCCTTATCACAAAGGGTATTGGAATGAACTCAAGAGACAGGACAAGAAAAAGTCAAAAGCAAAATGTAAAGCCAAGGATATGATGTATAATTAATTTGGTAAAATTAAAAGAAGGCAGCTATGTGGTAAACCATTAGCATTACGAAACAATGTTTGGTTACAAAAATGATTTTACTCTAGATTAAAATCCTGTCAGAGGACTTTAACTGCTACAATTTGCCCAGGTGGTATCCACATTTTCAAAATGCACATGCCAAAGGTGAATGAGTAAGGAAGCTCTGTGATGGTTCTCCTTAGTGAGAAAAGAACAAATCTCTGATTCCTCAGGTTAAGAACATTTTTATTTGGCTCTTTTTTGCTATTGAAAGGAAACTACAAAGTAGAGTATAGTGTGTGATTTTGGTTTCCGGATCATTAACAATGACTTCCAATGAAGGAGTGATCTATCCTTCTTACTGCACAATTGACCATATACACACATATTTGCTTACATGGTGATATTTGCTTTCATTAGTTCATGCATTTTTCTTGAAGCATCATAAACTGGCTATAGCTGTAGCTGGGATATCAAATTAGACTTGCATACTGGGATGATAAGGGGAAACCTGTTACTCACACGTTTGGTATCAAACTAGATGAGGGAGTAAAAGGGGTAAAGAATTTACTTCCAGATAAGATAGGTGAAATTTCAGAACTTTTCTACCATTCTCTGAAGTGTATAATATGTATTAGCACTAAGATCACATAGTATCTAACCTGTCCAATTTTCAGTGCAGGTTCTCCATATACCCCACTTTGCCACAAAAAAGGGTAACTACCTGGGGAACAAAGTGCTTTATTTGATTCATTGGGCTCCCTGGATCACTGGAGAAACATAATGTGGATGTAGGTCTGTAGATGATGGTATGATGCTTTTTTGTGGCCTGAAACTGTGTTTGAAATTTTCAGTTTTCATTAGAAAGATTAAACTGACAACACTTTAGCAGTTCAGATAGAAAGCATGGGATTATTCTTTCCCAGGTGCAGGATTTTTCATTTGTTCTTGTTGGACTTCATCAGGTAACCACTGGCCCATTCCTCCAGCCTGACAAGATCCAGCTACTTGAAAGGAGAAAACAAATTTGTCAAGGGCGCCTGAGACAAGTAACTGAGGAGAGACAACTAAACAGGATGAAAGAATGGAAAAAAAAAATCTGGGAAGCAAAGGAAGGGTTTCCCCCTCCCTCTAGCTAGACTGCTTTCTCTTTAACAGTCCTCCCAAAGGGCTTTTATAAATATAATTTTTGACAGTAGAGGAAAAAAAGAAACTATTAAAAGCCTCCCATGTAAGCAACTAGTAAACTGAAAAAATGTGATTTGGTTATATATATTTTTTCTGAAAATAACATCCTGTGAAAAAGTGTATCTTTCTCAGATTGTGCTTTTATTGCTCTCTAAGAAAATAATATAAAACCAATAATTCCCATACACTAACAGTTTTGTTTTCTGAGAAAAGATTTATATTTTCCACGCAGTTCTGTTCGTTAAAATTAATAGTGGCTACATAAGTGAACCAGAGAAAGGATGGCTCTTGCTGATATTTAAAACCAAAACCAGATGCTTAGAACTGAAAGGATTCCCACTGCTGTAACAACTTTATAATTATAATCTCCCTGCATCAGACTCCTTTAACTTTATTTTAAAGAAAAATAGCGTTCTCTATAGTTTCCATTTCTTCTAATTATATTCAAAAGAAGTGTTAGCCTACGTATATCCTAGTGCATCCCACAGTGCAATCCTGAAAGTCGCAAGTATCAGGAACTCCCTCAACATATTAGCCTAACACAGTATCCAGCCTCCACTGGGGCCAATGCCAAGCTAGTTGGAATTAAATATACTCTCTGTGAACAACTGTGGATTACACCAAAGAGAATCTATCTTTCCCTGTTCTATTTAAGGGGTTCAGAATTCATATCATATCCAGAAATTCATAAAAAATCTTTTTATTTTTTTCAAATCTTTGTTATGTATCTCTGAATAGTAATTATATTTGTATAAAAGCCCACTGAAAAGTTAATTGAAATCCTCTCTGAAAATTTTGAATAGATGGTCTCTCTAGTATTCATTTTCTTTATATCTTTACAGTATAAAACTGTACAAATTTTAGCTTTGTTTACTGCAGCAGGTGATCTTCATTATTCTCCGACCGAGCTTCCACAATCAGTTGTCTGACAATGAATTGTCTGAAATGTTGGAAAAGGCTTTTATTTATGCTGTTTGCTTTTATTTATACAGTTATGCTGATGGTAGGTCAAGAAAGTGCTCTGAAAACTCTTCAGTTTAAGGATGCTGTATCTTTGCTAAGTGTATCAAGTAAACAACGCTAATAAAGATCACTATTGTTGTAATTAGGATACAGAACTTTCAGTAACCCCGTGTGTGTGGCTGTGTGTGTGGGTGTGTGAAAATTCAGGCAATTATTACTTTTGTTAAATGGTGCTAAACATCAGTTAATAATATAGCCCGCTAATCTGAGCCAGACTAAGTTGCCATTCAGATTTATACAAAAATTTGCTTTCTGACAAACAGCTTCCTGCAGAGTCTGAACATTCTCTCATCTTTTGCACTCAATTAGCTCCTCATTAACTTTCAGAATTGAAGATATGGATTTGCAATTATTTTTGTTGTTAAAAAGGTAAAAACTAGGGGTAACAATAATTCAAAATGTTCTAACAAAATTAATTTTCCTAGGCAAAATATTAAGCAAAAATATTTAATAATACGACAAAAGCCCAAAGATCATTCACAGGGCCTTTACATAATGTTTATATTGGTCAAAGGAACTAAATTCCAAAAGGAAGAAATACAGACTGCATAATTTTCTGGAATGTTACATACATGGTTGTGACTTAATAAAATGACATATCAGAGGTGCGTCCATGACATGTCAGCTGGGCTTAATTAATGAGATTGTTGAGGAATGGTAACTGGAAAACTATCAGGAGACAATTCCAAGTGGGAATTTCTTGTTCTATTCAAGATTTTTTGTGCCAAATGGTTTAAAGGCAGTAGGAAATGATCAAACTGTTGGTGATATTTGTCATAATATGCAGTTTCCTCATACATTGTTAACATACCACATCTCCTCTTGGCTCCTTATTGAAGTGTGAATATTTTAGTTCTGATGAACAGTCACTTTCATCTGATGTTTTCAGTTGCTTCATGCTGAAGTGAGATGGATGCCTGAACATTTACAAGTGTTGGCATGAGGAATATGAAATCTCTGCGCCGGAGACTAAGATGTGTGGAGCATAGATTACATCATTTTTGATCTACCAGCCAGCTTCCAGACAGATCTTGTGGAACATATCTAGGAAGCGAGTGCCTATGATCAGCTGAATATTCTTGGTTGTCAATGTTTGCTTTGTGATTATAAAACTGGCATGAAATCAGGAAGTCTTAGTGTGGGTTTCAGGTCGAGTAAAGAATAGATAGACTGTTCTGATATGTCTGAGTCAAAAGGTATTTGGTATTTAAACACTATCTGAGCTTCACCATTTTGTTACCAACTAATGAAATGTTACCTTATAGCTCAAAAAGTTGCAGCAGTTGTACCTTTTAGGGCAGCAGAGTTTCCGACATACATACAGAACCCATTTTAGGAGCCTGACCACTGCAGAGCACATCAGCTACAATAATTAAACATCGACACTTTTGGGGAAGTAATTTTCATTAGCAAGTAAAAGTTGAAGTCATTATTAGGACCGAACTCCTCTGTGAAGATCCATTACAGCCAGCTTGGATGCTTTCTGCCTCAAAAAGACTGTATGAATACTGTATGAAGAATGAAAAGAGAATTAAGAACATGTTTCCCAACAGGCTTAAGGGTGCTGTAAAACTTGACTGCAGCTAAAAGTGGCAGCTCCATCCTTCTTTCCTTATTCATAACCTCTTGCCAGTGCAATGCAATCCCAGGGAGATGTGGTACTGTTCTCTAATCCCACTGTATTGTGGTAAAATCATTTCTCTTCACAGGTGTTAGAAGAAGGAAAAAAAAGATTCTCAGTCACATCACAAGATGGACCACGTTACCCTGTGGCTCCTAGATTGCCAGAACTGAAGCACAGATGACTGAGAATAGACAGCTGAGGATAGAGGATGGGATAACATCTTCCAGCAGCAGCATGGTCTTAAGTCAAGAACCCAGGCTGCCTGTTTTAGCTCATATTTCCCATGGAAAAATGTATGATAATCCTCTGTTGTTTATTTCCCTCAGTTAATTTTCCTGAGTTGTTTAACAACAACACTGTCACTCTTCTTTTGTACTTTCTTGCATGAACTAACATAAATGAGACGTAAAATTTGGAAAACTGTGGTTGTGCCTGGTAGTATTTTAGTTATCAATTTTAAGGGACAATTATATTAAATTTATAAAGGCAACATAGAAAGCATTGAAAGGCAAGAAAATAGGTACAGATTTTGATGAGTAAATCAACCTTGTGCTTAGTGCAGTAGTTCCGTCTACATTTCAAAGCCTTTTCTTTTTTTAGAAAAAGTAGCCACCTGTAGGAACAAATAAAACACCATTATTTGATCATCCATTCTGTAGCTGTTGAGTTTTGTCTATGGAATATCCAGTGTGACCTTCCATTTAAAACGAGCCAAGTGGTCAGGTAAAATAATGTCTCGTCCAATTTTTTGCTAACAATTAATGGGCACCATCCCATAAAGAATTGGAAAGGACATTCTTTCCACTTCTGTCTTGAACATCTTTTCATATTTTGCTCTGTTAGCTTTATTGTTCTCTGGACACCATTGATTCATAAGTTAGGGCTAGAAGGAACATCAAGTGATCATCTAGTTTAACTGTTCTGAGTTTAGCTAAAGTATCAGCAGTATGGTATCTGAATACTGAATAAATATTCATATGTTTGTCTTACCATTTATTAAAAAAAAAAACTTTTCAATAAAAGAAGTCTTATAGTATGATTAGATTGTTATCTGATGTCCTTCCATCTTAAAAGGGTGTTTGATTTTGTTCTTTAATATCTAATATAAACCTTTTCTGAAAGTTAAGCTGAGTCCTGGCATCTCACAAAGCCCGCAAAGACAGCTTGATCCCCAAGCGTATTTGAGAGTCTTTAAAAGATGTAAGATGTCTTCTCTCTATTCTCTTTTCCAAGCTAAACCATATGCAATTACTTCAACATTTTATCCTGAGTCATGCTGTCTAAACTTTATTGCTCTGCTCTTATTCTTTCCCATCTTTTTAAAAACTTTTTAGGAAGTGTGTTGGTCAAAACTAGACTCTGTATTCCTGCTAAAGCTGGTCTGGATCACCACACTTCAAGAAAGTTGCAGACAAATATTTCTGTATATACATCCTGATTCTGCAATAGCATTATAAAATTATCTCTTGCATCACACTGGTGTATTTTTTGTTGTTGTTGTTCTTGATACTTAGATAGATATTTCCCCGTCTTTGTATCAGTTTATTCAAATTTTCCTTCCTAAATATAGCATTCTGCAGTCTTCTTACTTATGTTGTATATTGTTTCTAAAACAAGTCTTAACTTGAAGAGATCATATTATCATCCTGCCCTCCAATAGTTTGCAACCCTCCTGAAACCAGCCTGGTTTAATCCACAGAAGGTGTAATTATGCTCTCTATTCCATCATCTGGGTCCTTAACAAAAATATTGATTGACTAGAGTAAAACCTAAAACATGTCTTCAGAAAGATATCCTTCCACTCTGATTGTGAACCACTGACTTACCTCTTCTTTGAGAATCAGTTTTCACGTATTTGTCGTCTTGCTAATGATGTTTGCACTCAGACGATACTTCTTTAGCTTGTTTATGACAAAGTTAGCATCAAAAGCTTTGTTATATTTAAGATACATTACAGCTTCTGATCTCCCCCTTTTCACTAGGTCAGTTGTACTGTTGAAGAAGGGAGCTAGATTAGTTTGATATTCTATATTCTTGAAAAGTCTTTGGGGGCTGTGTTCCACTGTTTCTACTTTATTATGGCTTAGTTTATTTCAATTTGTTTAATAACTGGTTCCAGAAACTTTCTAGGAGTGAAATTCATTCCGACTGGTCCATAACTTCCCATTTCTCTTTTTTTCTCTGTTTTTTGAAGATAGGTATCATATCTGATCTTGTCTGGTTGTCTGGGAACTTCCCCTTCTTCCACTAGTTCTGAAGATAATCACCAATGTCCCAAGAACTCATTTAGCCAGCTCCTGGAGAAAAGAAAGGTGAATTTTAAAAACTGTGCTACCATGGATCTCTCTCTCCCTTATCAAAATGTTGTTTGAACACTTCTTCATGTAGTCTAGAATGTGCTTGAAAATACTTATTACAACTATTGTAATTAAATATGTTGTCATGGTCTTTCTTTCCTTTCCCTTTTCTTTTCCATTTTGCTTTTCCCTTTGCTTTTCCCTTTCCTTCTCCTTTGGAGTTTGAAATGACAGAGATTTTGGATATTTCAACCTTTTCTGCATCATTTGTTGCTATTTCACATTCAAAATAATTAATGAACTTTCATATCCCTTTGTTTTTATCCTTCTTTTAATATATTAGTAGAATATTTTCCTGATGCTTTTATATTGTTTGCTAATTGAAACTTATATTGCACTTCAGCGTTTCTGATTTTGTCCCTGTGCACTTGTTGTCATCCTTAATTAACTTTTGCATGATTCCTTTTTGATTTTCAGGTCATTGAAGAGCCCTTGACATGACCATAATAGTATTTTATTAAAATTTCTTGTCTTTTCAAGCTTCTAGGACACATTTTCCTTTAAAGAACAGTTGTGAGAACAACCTGCCCTGGACTCCAGTAATTTTGCACTGGATTGTTACCTTAAGGTTTTAAATAACCCCAGTCTGTTCTTCTAATGATCCTGTATGTTTAATGTCTCTGTATCGGCATGCACAGACTGCAGTGAATTCCACAGTCTGCTTGTTGAATTATGTTAGTTTAAGAAAAGTTGGATTGCAGAAGAGAAGCACCTACCATTTTCGAGAATTTTGATAAAGTTTCTATAGCTTTTCTACTGTGGAGGTTTACAGTGTATTCCACAACTCAAAACTAAGTACTGACTGCAGGAGTTTGCACGGATATGGAAGCTCACAAACATGGGACTGGCATGTTTTTCTGGCACATTTATTAGAAAAAAAGAAAAAGAAAAAGAAAAAGAAAAAGAAAAAGAAAAAGAAAAAGAAAAAAGAAAAGAAAAGAAAAGAAAAGAAAAGAAAAGAAAAGAAAAGAAAAGAAAAGAAAAGAAAAGAAGAAAAGAAAAGACCATTGCTTGATTTTTTAAAAGGGGTCTGACAAGGGCATTAGGTTAAAAATACTGCTATTCCTGATATACTCTATGTAATCAGAATTGGTTATAGGATTTTCCTAATGTATTTAAAGCAATTCGTATGAAATGTCAAGTGGGGAAAACAGTAATTTCTCCAGACTCCTAACTTTGTATTCTTCTGCATATTCTGCATCAGCAAACTTCTGCACAGACAGTAATTTTTTATGCCGTCGGATGGAGCAGAAGGAAAATAGTCCTTGACTTTTAGTTTCCTTCCTTTTGTCGGTATGTGTCAAAATTGCAATGTGGGTTAGAGTAGTTATGATATTAAATTTATGATTGTGACACCAGATAATGGTACTAAATTAAATTCTTTGGGTATTTCCATTAGCAGGGGCCAGTAACACAATAATAATAATTCATTCGATGAAATTTGACATACAACTTCATAGTCTAGGAATACATATTTGTAGTCTACAGTACACTGTCTCTTTCCACATTAAGGTGGCATACAGAACAAAAAAATTCTGCTATCTTAGAGCAACAAATCCAGATTCTTAAAAGTTAAAAGTATTTTAAATTTTAAAATATCTTGGTAGTTCATTATTAAGACTTCTGTGGTTTGATTTTTTATAAAGTAGAGATGTGAATTGTAAAAGTTTTAAGTTGCTAAGGGTTAGGGTTAAGGTAAGAAAGACCTAAATGTAGTGCTCTATGCTTTTACCATGATAGTTAAGATCACATGACTCTCACCCACACCTGTTTAGGTAGCTGCACCAAGTTCATTGTCATAGTGATGTTAATGATATCAACAAGCTCTATAAGAGAAGTATGGGACTTTTTTCTTTTGACTTGGCGGAGATTAGTCACAAGGGAGAATGAATTTTTGTTCTTTGTTTGAGAGGTTATTAATTTAAAAATTATATAGGGCAGAGAATGGTCAGGATGATAGCTTTTTAATATCAATTATTTTTCTTTATTATGTTATCAGCATGCTGTCTTCAAATTACTGAAACCCTGAAATAAATAAAAACTCTTGCACATTCTTCAAAAGTCCTGAAAATATCATATATTAGTTAGAAACTCTTGTTCTGAATATTATCCTGAATTGTTTCAAAGATTTCAGGCACTGTGATAATAGGTTCCCTTTGGACATTCATTTGACTTCAAATCATAGTCCAAACTTCACTTTCAAATTTTGTGAAGAAAAAATAAGAATAATTAATTTAACTGTGTGTCTTTGTTTTATCATTTTCTCAGAATATATATATATATTTTTTTATAGCAAAAGAGAGGAAATAGAACAGAAGCTGGACTGAGAAGGAAGCGTGCTCCCTAACATCGAATGTAACAAAGTTAACATTAAGGAATGATTAAAAATATGGTTGTATTCAGGAAGTTCATTAAAATTAGATTACCACAGCACTGAATCAAGGAACCCTGTACATGGTGAACAAAGCTAAACAAAGTTTTGTTTGTTTTTAATAAACAAGGAATTTGTCCCCTTAAAATAGCTGTATGCATCTTTTTGAACTGTGACAGAATTTGTCAAAATTCGGGGGCAATTCTCCCCCCACTCTGCACCAGATTTACAGAACTGCTAAAGAAGGAACACCTTTCTTTTACACAATAGCCAACTACCTTTGGCATTCAGCAGAATCCAATGACCGTATTCCACTTCTTTATTTAAATCTCAGTCTCCTACTTCCAAAGAGACCACTCCAATCAGGTTGGAGTGTACTCCAGAATCAACATCTCTCACTCTCTGCTCTTAGCACTGCTTTTATCCACCTAAATAAATAACAATTAATAGGAGCATGGATTAAGAACCAGATGATTCACTTTGATCGGTATCCTAACTACCAGACTAAAGAGTCTTTCTCACATACTTGTCCTTTGTCTCAATGAACGTTTAAGTATTTATATAAAACAGAAAAAAATCCAACAGTAGAGATGGAGGTATACAAACTTTACAATTCTAGTATTCAGTATATCAGCATTTTAACATCCTATAGCCTGATCATTCTGACATATTAGAAAGTTAAAATAACTATAAACTACCACTAATTTAACTCTTTTGAGAGTTGGGGGAGATCTGTAGATCAAAGCACTTAAGATAGAAGGTGAAATCTAGATCTTATACATGGACAGTCAGTGGTCCTAATTATTGACTTAACTGTGTGAGAGGATTTCAGGAGTCAAAACAAGTAGAAGAAAATTTCCCTTTTATTATCTTTCTGTATTATGTTCTGCTCCACTCCTCTCTTCCTGTGTCATGGAATCCTGATATGGCGCAAATACATGCCCAGTTGTGGAAATTTGAATGTTTGCTTGGATTGTGTAAAATATATTAATCCTCAGGCCTGCTTTGATGACCCATGCAGTTCCATAAAGGAGAATATATGTGGTTTCCACATAAACTTTTCTTAATTTCAGGAACTGTGAATTAGTTTACAAAAAACAGAACAAAATCAAAGCACAAATCCCTCATTACCAATGTCTAATCTTTCTATTTTAAGAAATATTCCCCCAAGAAGGAATGGGCATACATAAAACTACAGCTGAAAGGCATGCTGCTATATAAAACCTATGTACTAAGTTATATTTTGTCTTATCACCAAAAATCATATTGATTTCATTCTCACTGTCCAAACATCCTGTAGAAAAGCTTCTCTGATTCAAGTGGTTAACTCTCAGTAGTCTTTCTTTCAAAGGATCAGACCAACTGGAATATGATGACACACGAAGACAAAGAGAAAGCGAGGGTAATTTTGGACACTTCTTTTTTTCCTTCTATAAAATATATTTTTTCCAACATACTGTAGAAATACTTTCAAAAGGCTTATCAAGTGACTTGTTTGTTACTTTAAGTTTAAACATCTGGAAGTGGAAACATCTGGAAGACATCACAAAAAAGCCTTCAGCTCCACTGCCTCTTCTCTTCTAATCCCTTGTAGCTTTCCATAATGTCACAACAATTCATACCTATATAAACAGATGAGAATACTCCAGCTATATTTTACAGTCTGACTAAGTAGCAGAACCTTTGAACATGGAGGCACAGAACTAGACCACTCCTACAAAATCTCAGATTCTGCTTATATGAAAACAGATCTTTAAAAACAAACAAGCAAAAAAAAGAAACAAATTGGCAGAATTAAAGAAAACACAAAATTGAGATTTCTTTTTAATATTTACTTTTGATTTTAAATTGTAATATAGTAATGTATTTGAGTTTGGTTTTTACATCCATTAGAGTTATTTTTGGATTGTACTGGCTTGTAAAACATAAGATACATCTCAAGCTTTCTCACATGCTGGTACGAGTACCACTCTAGGTATATAACTGTCTTCAAAAAAACATGTCCCATGACAGCTCCTTAAGTTAGTGAATATGATCATAGCAGTATTTATCTCCATTACCGCTACAGATGGCGAGTCTCGTTACTATTGCTGTGAGGTTGTCAATGTAAGTACCCAACCGAAAAACAGCTGGATAAATAGTACGTACATTAGGGTTCCTGGATACTTCCAGACTTGTGTAACAGAACATGAGTTGTAAGCAGGAGACTGCATTTCTGCCAAGGATTTCCATCTCCACCCCCCCCGCCCACCCCCTCTTTAAATAACGTGTAAAATGTCACAATGGAAGAATACATACTACCTATTATACTAGCCTTTCAGCACCCTATGTAATTGCCTTATATACAGGTTTGGAAATGGACTACACAAGAATAATTCCATTACAGTGATGTAAATTAGGTGTAACTTTACTAAAGTAAATGGAACCATGGCAGTACAAAGCCACAGTAAGTAAGGAAATCAGGCCTCAGTTAGTGGGGGTTTTTTTTATTTTTTTATTTTTTATTATTACTAGTTAAAGCACAGGAAAAATGGGAATGAATACTTACATAAAAAGAATATTTAACTTTCATTCATTCTGAAATTAAACAAAATCTGCAGGAAAAAAGCACTTTACAAAAAGTTTAAAGAATATGAGTAAGAACATATGTACATGATTCAGCAATGTAATTTGAAAGCCAATAGACTTTGAATAAAACCTAATTTGAAGGACAACTTTTTCTGTCCTTTTTATTTCTCACAGCTTACCTCTGAAAATGTAGAAATGAAAAAAAAATTTTTTTAGGTGTTTGTATATCCATGGTTGAGCGACTGGTGGACAAATGCAAATGATTCTCCTCGGATCTCCTTATCTTATTGCTGATAATACCTGTGTATCTGTGAACATCTGCATTAATAGACTTTTTGATTACATAGAACTAAGGACTGATTTATTTTGTGTGAAATTTTGGATTTTGATACATTGCCCTCTTGGTTATTTTACATTTAAAATGGTGAAACTGTGGAAAGCCATGCTGGTCAGGAAAACAGATGGTTAAAAAAATAGGAAGATTTTCACTGTGAGAAAGCAGCTAGTGTTGTCAATGCTGGCTGGCAACAGAATGTAGCATTAGTTGTGAAAATCAGCAATAAAATGACCAACTGGTTCTATAATACAATTGCAGCAATTTGTAAGAGTGTGTCAGCTTCATTATCACAGGAAAATAATCTTCTAACCTATATTCACTCTATTTTCTAGAACAGTGCAGACTTTGTTACATCTTTCATTTGCATTTTTGAGGTCATATTTTGAGTAAGTTGTAAGCCATTTTAAAATAAAAACTTGTATCATGTAAGTATGAAAATATAGATATGTTATTGCAACAAGTATATATTCACACAGTGCCATTAGTATTGCACATGTGCAATGCAGTGTGAATAAATACTTTTTAGGACATATGTTACTTATGGACTTATTGAAAAGTTATATGAAAACGGTATCTCTACATTTCTATTTTGTGAGAACATATTTGTGCATAACATTGAAAATTTTTAGACACGGTAAATCTTTCTGAATGCTTCATTTGAGTGTATCAAAACCAATCTTCTAAAAATGATGGAGAAGGTTATTAATTAATTATTTTCTGTAATTTGAAAAAATCAGTATTTAGCCAGCCACTATGTGGCAATATGGAAGTGTGATCTGATCTGAAGCAGTAATTTCCAGCCATGAAACACATCTCACTTGTCATGTTCCCTCAAAATTATTTGCTGTTACCTCTCCTCTGAATGCTTCAGGTATTGTAACTCTGTGAGTAAAAGATTTTAAACTGGTTCCAGAGAAAAGGGGAGATGTGGGATGAGAAAGTGGCAGTGAGGGGGATGTATGGATATGATGTTTAAATGCAGAGAGATTTGGAAGAGGAAAGACAGCAGTTATGAAGAATCCCACGGGAAGCTGGAAAGCAATGCCCTAAACACAATACATGAAGCTAGTTTGTTTGTCCATGGAATTACTGGAGCTGATTCATTTCTGCACAAATTCCAAATTCATGTAGTACTGTTTCATTGAACCAAATTATCTTAAAAGCTGGACTAAGCAGGGGTGAATCAGTAATGGTTGTTCTCAGATAACTAAGATAAGAGTTAGGCCCAACTGAGTTTAAATCTGAGTTTCAAGAGGACGCTTTTTCCACCTGTTTTCTTATTCAAAGCAACAACATTTCCTGATGAAATTACTATGTTTTGACAGTTTACATTTCTATCTTTTTCAGGCATTCAGGACTTATTCATCTATGCATTATAGTCTGAATTTTCTTTGCAGAAGATCCATATGGCATAAATATGTCAAGTGCTAAGGTTAGAATATGTCTGTAATGTGTGAATGGGAATGTAAAAGGTCTATCCTTTGGACAGCATCAGGTTTTTTTAGTTTATGAATTTGGCCTTCCCGAATCTCAGACAGATGTGATTCATTTCCACTTTATTTCCAGTACTGTATTCTCTCAGTGGAGATTGGTAACTGTTTGCTAGTTGGTAATATATTTGCTAGTTCTCTACTGTATAAGCAGAGTTCAGAAGAGAATTTAATCTACTTTAACAGGAATTAGAGAAACTATTGCAATGATAGTGCTATAGTAATGCGAAGGCCAGCAATCTTCTACCTTGTTCCAATCAAAATGAAGTTGGCATCAGTGGAAAACAAATGACCTTTTTACATAAACTGCAAAACTTGCATTGACTTCAGTGGTGTCAGTTTAGTCTTCTGGTCAGTACATGAAAAAGACAGTTAAAATCAGTGTTGCCTTACTGCAGATAAAGATCTTTTCAGCATATCATTAACATTTCACTCAGTACTGTGAATTTGCAGAACAGAGTAATCCTGTTGGCTCGATTTTTAAAGCTGTCTATGAAATCAGGATGTTCAAGCCCATTCAAAATGGGAGATTTTGGACATCCAAATCCCTTAGACAGCTCTGGAAGAATCAGACACTGTGCCAAAAATGTAAATCAAGTAAATTAGAATATGTATTTAAAATGTGCTGGCTTTTGTGTTTCCTGAGTTTTGAACAATGTCTCCACGTGTAACTACATTCTACAAATTGCAAATTATATAAGGATCAGGTTAGCGAGGAGTAGATGTGCGTTGAAATAGCATGCTTTGAACGTGTATGCGTCTGTGTGTATTTATACAACTGTGCATTACAGATGCATGTGTAATCTGTAGCATCCCATTTCCAACCCAGTATTGTATTCTTTACAAACTGCATTAGCAGCAACTCAAAACCAAAGAAAATCCTATCACACAAGTACCCCAAATAATTGAAATGTATCAAAGGAAGTCAGTTTATGACATTCTTTGTCTTTCTAGACCTATTTGCAATGTACTATTTCCTTTGGCTTCTAACAGGAAGGTAACGTAAGGACTTCAATATCATATATCTTCTGGTACCAGCTGAAATACTGTGGAAATTCAAACCCACAATTCTCTGGTTTGCTCAGCCTGAACTGAGTATGACCTTAATCAGTATTTCTGGCTTCCCATTCAGAAATGAGAAATATTGATGATTTATAACATCAAGTCATTTATGGCCAAGGTAACACATCATAAATGATGTTACATGTTGTTAAAACTCATAAAGTGCTGAAAAAATATTTTCCTTTCTTAACAGAAAAAAAAAAGAAATTTGTTTTAGGAGGAACCAAGTCAATGTAGGGCTTATGTGAGCCACAGGATACCCATTTTGGCACCAAGCTTCAGAGACTACTGGGAATACCTAACAAACCTGACTCGTTTGACATATTTTGCTGGGTTTGAAAGGTCTCCAATCCACCAGGAAGAATCTGTTGAAAGAAACTCTCTTCTATGTGCTGAAATGCCCTGCACAAAAGCCCACCCAACACTTTTAAAAACTATCCTGAGTGTAAGTCTCATACATACAAAAACATCGTGTTTTAAGCCTCCAGGATTTCCACAGAATGTTGATTAGTCACTTCTCTTAATACCCAAGACCGAGGCTAATTTTATAGATATAGGATAGAGAGATTCAGTGACTTGCCTAAAGTCAGAGAAAAAAATCGTATTCATAATTGGAATGTTAGTATGGATGATTAGAATTTACATGGAAGAAAGAGAAGGGGGAAAATGGAGAGTACACACAAAAGAGGTCACAAGCATTTAGAAATCTCGGTTATCTTAGTAAACTTGATTTAAAAAAAAAAATTTAGATGGGAGGAATTTGATGTAGACTCCAAGGGTACCAAAAAAAGGGTGAGGAAATGCCATTTCTAGATGAACCATTAAGGTAATTTTCAGGACATTTTACTACTGCTGAGTTTGTGATTTTAATCCTAGTTTATATGAAGATTTTCATAGGCAAGTAATCTTGCAGAGCCCAGGTGCATAGTTTCGTCTTTTCTATACTTTATTCTATACTTTGGTTTTATTCTAATAGATAATCCTTTTGGAAAAACATAACAAAACAACAACAAAAAACAAATGAGACCCTTCTGTCCCCACCCCTCCCAAGTTTTTACAACTTGGTAAATCATATGTGCTTACTTTTTATAAGCATGTTTTTTCAGATTTTTTTTTAGACTTTCATTGTAAAGCCTCTTTCATGTAAACAGGATATAAGTTTAAAAGTATATTAAAAAAGGAAAGAATATTGGTTACAATAGATTTATCCATGCAAAGATCTGGAAGTTTAATTGACGTGAGTGTAGACAAAAAAGAAACTACAGAATTTTAGTGAATCTTAATGGCATCAGGCAGAAATGACTTGTCTCCATCAGTGTTATTGAACGCCCAAAAAAGGGCCAAGGTACATGGTTTTGTCTTTGAGTGTATGCTTCTTACATTTATTGTAATAGGAAATGACAAATAGCAAAAGTCAAGCTTTCTTTGCCCATTGAATATGATTTGTTTGACTTCATTTTAATGATAAATTTAAACCTTTGAAACTCACAACACCTTCATTAAAAATTTCACTGAGAATAATTTATCAGTATGTAAACTGTGAGAGAACACATACATTTCAAAAAATCACAAGTTGAAATTTGTTCTATGTTAAAGCTACCCAGTACCACAAATTAATTTAATCCTAGCATTAAAAATTTTTTTATATATATACTAAAGCCTTGGGATATTTTTAATGGTATTTATGCAAACTGTCTCTGACAGTGACAAAAACTTTCACAAGAAAGTTATCAATCTTGCTATGCTGGTTACAAAGAATTCTCATTTCAGTGTTCTTCAATTGCAATGATTAAGGGAATATATTTCAAGAATGTCTATATCTTCAATAGTACAAATATTTAGATACAATTTACTGTAACAAATATTCTAACAATAAGAAAAAGACTTTCTAAAGTGAGAAACTGACGTATTGTTATTGATTTTAAGTGAAAGAGGCTCAAATTATCATAAGAATGGCATTATAATGTACTTAAATTGTTAGATAAAAGCTTAGACATAGGAACAGTTCCACTGAATTCCACTGAATAACCTGTGCCTGACTAAATGACACGAAAAAACCCTGAGGAGATACAGCTTAAAAGCATAACTTTCCATTAATTAGGAGGCATTGGATAACATAAGTGTAAATAATATTTACCCTTGTTTTTTAAAGTTTAGATTTTAAAAAACAAATAAGACCAAAAATTTACTTGTTTCTGGTTTACTCTTTAAAAGATGCATAAAACACAAAACATGGCAAAAAATAGATAATAAAACATAGTCCAAATCCACACATATCAATGTTAGTGCCCGTCACAGAAACCAGATATTTTGTATTGCCTGTGTCTGTATAAAATTCATCTATCTACCACTGTGGAACTGTGCTAAACGTCAGTACATATTGTGGAGGAGGAAAAAAGTCTTGCATTTTTAGTTCCTCTTGAAAAACTTGAAGTTCATTTCTCAATATTTTTACATCATTACTCCATATGTTGATAGCGACATCTTTAAAATCTTTGTAGCTCTTAAATATACACTCTACACAATCAGGCAGCAAAGCCTATCTAACCTAATCCTGTTTCCACTGAAGTCAGCAAGAGCAGAATAGGTACACAGAGTTCAGAGCTGCGCAGGTGTACACTGGATGAAAGAAAATGAAACAGCCCTCTCACATATTTTAAACTAAAGCTTGCTATTTAAAACATAGTGTCACAAGTCAGAATTGAAAGAAATGTTTATGGATGTAGATTACTGTGTATTTTCTCAGTGAATAAGTGCAAAGTTATATTGTGCAAGTGTTTTTTGTAACTGTATACACTTTTGGGAAATTCATGACATTAAATAAATCTCAGATTCACACTTCCACCTGTGCGTTGTGGCCTAATATTAATACACCTGCAGGTAATATAAAATTAAATGATTCTGAGTGACTCGGGCCACCCTTTTAAGCTAATCCATTATTTTGTTTCCTGTTAATGAAGAGAACCTTTGAAAAGGACAAACTGCAAAAATAACCTGATTTTAGGAATATCTTTAATGGTACCTATCTTGTGGTGTACAAGAACAGCTACTGAAATATGATTATAAAAGTCAAAAGAGAAGTCTTCATCAAAAGATTTATTCTGGCTTTTTCCTGTGTCACTTTTTCATTTTTTAATTGTTTTTCAGGATTTGGTGATGTGAGGGATTGTTTTTACTATAATTTATCAGAGCATATAATTCATTATGTAACCTTTTTTTTTCTTTATAGTCCATAATAGGAGAAACATGATTTTGAATAGTGGAGGGATGTATCAAAAATTTTGGGACAGGTAGACCATAACTGAAAATGAAGAATTTCAAGTCTACTATAGGAATAAATAAGAGAGACATGAATCAAGTGTGAAACTTAATGTTATGCTTACATTAGCAAATTCTCTGTTCAAATGTTATAATTTTTTTACACTATACATTCCATAAATGCAAAGGTTTTGCGTATTGAATCACTGTATTAGTAACAACCTTTTCATCACAAAGTAGAAATTAGAATAATAATTTTCTTCAGATTTCGTGGTGTCTCAGGACAGGAAACTGTAGCAGTGTAAAAGAGGAATGGGATATGACTGTACCACATTTCTAGAGGAAGGTATCACTTACTGGATGGTGAAACCTGAGACTGAAGGCCTTGTGAACTTCAACAGTGTTGATTATTGAAATTTTATGTCCAGAAATATACTCATTGCTGTTTGACTTCATAAGCATATGGAAATGATTAATTGGATGTACAAGAGGGGAAAAAAAACAGCAAAAAATACCCTTAATGTTTGTGTTTTAGCTGGATAGTTTCTCATTTCTTCCTTTCCAAAACTCTTCCTATTCTTTTGCTTGATACATTAAACAAATTTTCCAGTGGACTAAGTTTGAAGTCTTCTCACATCTTCTATCCACCAGAATAAATAAATACTCATTTCTCCACAACCTCTTACTTTCATTTAGGCCATGTAAACCCTTCCTAACTACTGAAAAATAGATGGTAAACATACAGTGTCATTCACCGCTCTGAGACTTAAAATGGGTCATGAGAGAAATAAGTGGCAAAGACAAAGGATTCTTATTGAAATGTTCTTCCATCAAGAACTACCTTTGATTTAAACAAGGAGACTGATATCAGAACAATGCCATAGAGAAAAAGAACTATTTGTGGAATAAGCAAAATCAAGTCTCTTAGAACCTAATATACCAAAACCCCAGTGTTGTGATTTGTACTATGAAATGAACTGGTGTGCAAGGGACTTAAGTACTATATTTTCTGCCAATCTCCAACTTATCTTCTAGTGGTGACACAGTCAAAGAAGGACTAGAGGAACCCAAGGTCCTGCTGGTAAAGATGAGGACAAATGTCATTCATTCAGAAAATTATGCTGTTGATAGGAAGATCTATAAGTGCCAATTCAAAGTTCTGATACTTACTTACTTACTAGAATAATTTATATTATTTTTAAATCTACTGTAAAATCATTACCTTGTTGCAGTATTTGAATACTTTCTCTGATCATTATGGCTTTGAGAATCACAAGGAAGAAAAGATATCTATTTCCTACAAAGCAACTTATAATGTAGTTATTTACCATACATTTTATGGAGCAGTTCTGTTTCGAAATTCAACTGTTTCATAAAATTCACACACTTTTAAGGGGATGTTAACACTACTATCCAGATGTGATTAACTGTACATTTTAGAGAGAATTCCATAGAAACAGCATAAGGGTTGCAAATGTCAAAAATATATAATTTAGAATTACATTTTGTGTTGGGGAAAACCAAAATGGCAAGAGAAATGATGATAAGGTAGGTATTGCTTTTCTTCCAAGTCATTGAAGCAAAAGCACAACAGCAATGAATTCAACATCTTTTGTGAGTTTAATAAGTGGTAATAAGAACGGAAACCCAGCATCATCAATATGAGATAGATAAACCAGTCTGGATGTAAAAAAATTCAAACAAAACTTAAGATGAAAACAGCCTTTGAACTGAACCTAAAATCTTCCACGGCTGATGAAAGTGCACTTGAAGGTTTTGTAATTTCTCTTTTGTATACATCCATAATTCTCAAATTGTTTCTAGAGGCAGAAATATTCTAATGTCACTAGCAGTCTTTAGTTTGAAAGAGAAGCTATTGAAAACCATACCTGAAAGCATGATCTTCCAAACAGAATTAAATATTTTCTTATAAATTCATCTGGTTTTGAATTATATTTATCTGAACAGGGAATCTTTTGAATTTTTTTTCCATCATGAATGGGTTTCTGCCTTATCTGATCAGTAAATAGTTCTTCTTATATAAATATAAAAGTGGAAAAATGATCTCCTCCTGAGACTTAGAAATTTCAATTTAAGGAAGATATGGAGAAAGAGAGTAGTACTAAGAAACAGTATTGCGCTTGATCCTGACATCTTTTTCAAAACCAAAAATAGTGCTATTAAAGAAAAGTGGATGCTTTCCTCTTTTCTCTTTTGAAGTTCCACCTTGACGAATACAAACATTTTTGCATGTTTCATTTTTCAGTTCCTGTTTATCAGATTTCTTATCTGAAATATCTCGTGAGTTATTATTGCTATATAAATGTTATTTAGGAGAATTATTTGATCCCAAATTATCACAAGAATCACAGAATCACAGAATGGTTGAGGTTGGAAGGGACCTCTGGAGATCATCTAGTCCAACCCCCCCTGCTCAAGCAGGGTCACCTAGAGCACGTTGCACAGGATTGCGTCCAGGCAGATTTTGAATATCTACAGAGAAGGAGACTCCACCACCTCTCTGGGCAACCTGTTCCAGTGCTCTGTCACCCTCACAGTGAAGAAGTTTTTCCTCATGTTCAGATGGAACTTCCTGTGTTTCAGTTTGTGCCCGTTGCCTCGCGTCCTGTCGCTCGGCACCACTGAAAAGAGTCTGGCCCCATCCTCTCAACACCCTCCCTTCAGATACTTGTACACATTGATAAGATCTCCTCTCAGCCTTCTCTTCTCCAAGCTAAACAGACACAGCTCTCTCAGCCTTTCCTCATAAGAGAGATGTTCCAGTCCCCTAATCATCTTTGTAGCCCTCTGCTGGACTCTCTCCAGTAGTGCCATGTCTCTCTTGTAGTGGGGAGCCCAGAACTGGACACAGTACTCCAGATGTGGCCTCACCAGGGCTGAATAGAGGGGCAGGATCACCTCCCTCGACCTGCTGGCAACACTCTTCCTGATGCACCCCAGGATACCATTGGCCTTCTTGGCCACAAGGGCACATTGCTGCCTCATGCTTGACTTGGTGTCCACCAGCACTCCCAGGTCCTTCTCCGCAGAGCTGCTTTCCAGCAGGTCAACCCCCAACCTGTACTGGTGCCGGGGGTTATTCCTCCCTAGGTGCAGGACCCTGCACTTGCCTTTGTTGAACTTCATGAGGTTCCTCTCCACCCAGAACTAAAAAGAAAAAAAAAATAACAGAAAAATGTGTAACTGTAGAGCCTTAGGCTTAGAGTCCTGCTTGCTAGTTGTCTAGAATTCTTCCCTACAAGGTACAGAGCCACAAGTCTTTAGATACCCGTAACTGTTTATTCTTGGGAAAATTCCTATGCTATATTTCTAGAAACCTCTCACATTCTAATTAGATTAAAGATGAAGCAACTGTGTCAGACTCTTTGCATTAACTTGGCATATGACAAAGTATTTTTTACTTCTTTTTTTCTTTTGATGTGTAATATTTTTTCTTCAGTCGTAAGTTATCTATCCTACTTTACTTGCCAACTCGTTTAGTATATGCTTTTACCCCTTGCTATGGGTAACAGTGGAGATTGATTAAGGTCATTCATTTCAAGAGAGCTTGGAATTTACCTAGGATACTCCCCAAAAGGGATCTGAGGTAATATCAGAGCAGCCATCTGGGGTAAGGGCCTTCCTACTCTTTTTCTTGTGTATCCTTTTCTTCTTCCCCTCTTTATGGTGGTCAGCTGCATGTTCTGCAGATGTCTTCCTTATATCTGTATAGATGCCTTTCAAATGGTTTTCATAGCATATATTCTCAGCTGAGATCTCCAAGAATTTTCACCTAAAAAAAGGAAACCAATTCGTCTGAGACTTCTGCCAGTTTCACAAAAACAGGAGAAACGATTTTCAGTAGAGATCATGGGGGTTTGTTATTGAAAAAAAAAATCAGGGATTATGTTTTGCCTTTAGAGAGTGCGTTCCCAATGGACGGAACTATGAAGATCAAAACGTAAAAGTGTATTGCTATAATAGATTTAGGTTAGCTTTGTATTACATACAACATTAAAAGTGAAACAAATGAGATTTTTTACAAGTGTAGAAGTAATATTAATGAAAGAAAGACTAGAATATGCATCACGAACTCTTTTCTTTGCCTTATATTTTCTGAAAGTAAATTGACTAAGTGAACTACTCTCAGAGTACTTTCTGTATTCCATAATGATATTACTTCCAATTAAGGCACTTTTTCTTTAAATCCTTGATCCAAAGTTTGCAGAACACAATAGGAGTCTTAGTACAGCAAAGTTTTCCATACAAGAAAAAAGTGACATACTGTGAATATGATTTCTTAAGTGGTAAAGTCTGTCTTTGATATATTCCATAAGGCAATACAGGCTAGGGTAAAAATATGTTCTTTACAGTTATTTAATTGTGGTTTTATAGAGCATTTTCTTTTGTACTGACAGAAGTCTCTCTTCACTGTTTGTTTAATACTTCTTCAAGATTTTCAGACAAATTAGATAATTACAGAAGAGACTGAGCAAATCAGTGTGGCATTTTTCATGTTAAAATACGAGGTTAGTCATTTTCCCGCAGACATATGATAATTCTAATTACTTTAGCCTCTTCTGAACTGTAGCTAATTAATTGTTAGTCAATGGATATTTTCATTATGAAAATTAATCTTCAAAGTGAACATTTGGTCCCAGCCAAAAGTTCTGACTTTTATTTTACCCTGTAGAAAATATTCTCATCAATTTAACAAATATGCAGTATGTTTTATGCTACTGTTAGAAGGGCAATATTCAGTATATATAAATATTGTTATGTGCTGCATTAGACTTTCCCACCATGAGCATGTATGCTTGTTCTAAAGCCACTAAGATATGTTAAAAGAAGGACATACAAGCGGTAGGTTTTGACATACAGAATACTGTGCCTGTGACCCATCATTTCTGGCTATTATAATCTTTTCAAAAGCATGTCTTTGATATATGCGCACAGTAAATTAGTACAAAATAAGGGCAGATAAAACTGCATAGCACTAAATAAAATTTTAAGAAAGTGAAAAATATGTCATTTATTTTTCAGCTGAACTAAGACTTCTTGAGCCTTTGTATTGTAAATAGCCAGGATCAGTGACTATCCAACTCTATCTCCTTACTGGAAGTAGCTCAGGTTTTCAATTGCATTTAGGCACTTAATAGCCTTTTAAACAGTAGCTAACTCTCGAATAAAATTGTGAGATAGGGTAAGATTACTCTTAATATTATTCTTGTTACACTGATATTACCTCATCTAAATGAACTGTATTTCACATACTCACTAGTCATTGGTCTCTTACACGTAGATATGAGACAAATACAAATATTCTTTGTGAGGCACCTTAAAGTATAATAGTTGGTTGGCATCATAGTTGATCAATACCAGGTTCTTTGGATTCCCTCTTCAAAAATCCCCAAAGCATCTTATGACTGCTACATCTCTTTTTTCACAACCAGAAATCACATTGATTAAATGAGATACTTCCCATCTGTTGTCCCATTGCCTTTGGAGTTTTATATTTCCTTTAAAACTTCCCTTTTATTCAGTTACACAGTTAATCAAATGCAGCTAAAATAACAAAACAGACCAGATTAATTTATTGTTGCCACACAAGAACTGGAAATAACCTCTAGGCAATGCATTTTTGCTATCTCTTATGGGTAATAAAGCATTCATACAGTAATATATTGACTTAACATCACACATGCCATTGACTAACCCTTCTTATAGAATTCAAAGCCCCTTTTCTAAGACACCATAAAGTACAGTTCCAAGGTGATACGCAGAATTTTAGCCACATGACTCCTATAAAGATCAGAGTTCTGTGAATAGCCATGAAAACTTTTAAAATTATACCTTTATTTATCAGCTACTGCAAAAGCTTCCCATATGCAATAGCATTTCCAAAGAAATAAGATGCTGACGTAGATTTATTTAAACAATTATATCCTGATTTATTGATTTATTTAAACTGATTTGTTGGAAAACTGATCAGGAAAAAGTGCTATCTCTCAAGAACAGAGCTGTTGGAGTTCTGAATAAGTTCCACCTTGCCTTTATTGCTTCCTTCAACAAGCAACATTTTCGGTTGCAAAACTTCTCATGATAGAGTAACTGATTATAAGGACACCATCAAAGGCTCTCCTCAGTTCTCCAGCTGCCTTTTCCTTATAGGGGATATCCGCAAACCAGGAAGAGCCTTGATTACCATTCCTAGATGCCACATACTGTTCATGTTCATAAAGAGCAAACAGTAGAATGAAGATTTTTCTCAAATGAAAACTAGTGTTGGTTCCTGTAGATGATGTCTTCACATACATTTTTTCAGCAATGAAAAGTAGTCATTTCCTTACAAATGAAGGATACAAATTATCTGTACTATATCTGCTAGACAATTTTGCCCATCCCTCTAATTTTATGCTATTTTTTTTCTTGTGAAATCTCGTTTATTTAGTTCTTTGCCCATATCTTAGTCTCACCTAGACACTAACACAAATGCTTATACAGAATCACAGCTAAGAGTATCAAGTTTATTAATATCATTCACAATGCCTAGCTTTAGGTGTTTTAAAATGGTGCATGGGAGCATCTTTTTTTCTCTATTAAACACTTAGAAAATTTGGCTTTTAATTGCAGGTGTTCATTCCTATATTCAATATCTAAGAAGGCTAGATTCTCTGGAAATTTAAAGTTTCCTGCCAAACTGTCCAGGAATATAAACTGCCAGGAGAGCCCTGAAATCTACACAGAAGTCAGAAAAAAAAAATAGGATTATTTTGTTTTCCTTTTCCATAAAAGAAAAATATTTCCCTCTGCCTGTAGAATCCAAAGTTAATTTGGAAGTACTGGGGGAAGGGCAGCCCTTTTCCTGAGCTTTTCTTTGGGAAAATGTGATCCAAACCATCAGAGAGATATCTAACATCCCAAAACAACAGAACTCTTTCAAAACAAGGAACATGGCCCAAGAACATGGTTCATGGCACAAGAATTGCTATCGTACCCAAAAGCAAAAATTAATGTAGATTTTTACAGGTTGCTCAGTCTCTCTCCCAGTGAATAAAAAACTTATTAACTCTGACCCTCAGGCCAGCGCTTCTTGCAAATGCTGGAAACATGTTCTGCAATTCCAGCAGTAGAAGGATTAAGGACTCTGCATATACTACCAAGCAGGGAAACACATGAGGCTGAAAGTGGATTTATTTTTTGTGAACAGGCAAGGAAGAAAAAGAAGTTATTTAAATCCCTTCTGCCAAACATAACTGTATAAGAGAACTGTATAACAGCTATATAAGAAAACTGAACAGAACTGGCTCAATGAAACAGAAAAGCTAAGGTTCTCATTCAGCATTTGAAGTCAGTGGAGTCCATGCAGAGGTACAGAGGTCTCCCAACATGCAGTAGATCTCCTGTTGGAGATTAATGGTGGTAATACTTACTATCTGAGTAAAGTATATGGATCACTGAAGTGTCAGGTGGAAATGTAATGCATTTTGCTGTTAATTGTTCCCACAGAGATCATTAGCATGGATGAGCTTTCTACCCAGCAGAGAGGCAGAAATAAAGAAGTTAAAGAACGGACAGGACAGGAATAGTGGCTTGCCTTACATCATGTTAGAATTTTTCCTCCTTTTTTTTTCATTTTTTCTTTTTACTTGATACTCAAGTTACTAGCATGCAAACATGTTATACTTCCAGTCTGGAGGATAGCTTTTTTTTTCCCCACAGCATTTCACAGAAAAATACATTCTTTTGAACCTTTACAAAGCTGCAGAACAGGCAACGAGTCGGGCTTATCTAGTCAAAAGTACTCAAAAGTTTCTTTTGGGAACAGTTTATTTAATAAATATTGTCATCAAGTCTTCAAAAACCTCTGAGTCAACTTGCTTTACATATAAAATAATTCTTTTAGCTGTTTCATCTGCTCTTAATGCTGAAGAGAACAACAGGCAGAAATGAAGTGTCATATCTAATGGCCATTTTTTCTATGGCTCAAATTATTTGTCATGAAGTGAGTATAATCCTTACAAACATCAGTATCCTGAACTTTTTTTTCCCCAGAACTAAATAATAATAATAATAATAATAATAATAATTTTATTGAATATCCTTGCTTGACAGAGAAATAATAGTTTTCAGCTTTTAAGTCACTTCACCTTCTTTGTAGCAACTTACAATTATTGAAACAGACATTGCTAAGGAGTAATTTTCCAGAACAGTTGCCCAGTCCACAGCAAGCATAAAAGCAGTGAATGCAGTATTCTAGCAGCATTTAACAGCATGTTTACTGATCTGTAAAATATAAAATGGTATCACAGGGAAGGAAAGTAAAGCCAAGAATTGCTAACTTGCTGCATCTCCTTTACATGATGAATAGCCAAAGGGTGTAAGGGTAAGGGTTATCTACAGACTTTTGTGCAGCAAAAAAAGTAAACAATCTCAATGAAGCAAAGAAATCCTTGTATCTGTACTTCAGGGCTTATATAACAGACAAATGTATTTCTAGGTCACATTAGTAATGTGCCACTATACTAAGAAGGATCTCAGGGGAGCATAGTTTTATTGAAGATAAACTATTGAGTACATTACTGCTTCAGCATTTTCTACTTCAGAGGAAGTATTTTCCACTTTATACCTAAGAAAGTTCTAGGACAGAGAATGACTTTGAACAAAGATTATCAATGCTGAACTGTGTGGGTGGAAAATGGAGAGATAAGAGATAGTAAAAATTCAGAGTTTTTGTTTTGTTTTTTGTAGGATGTTTTGTCTGATTAAATACAAAAAAGATGCACCTTCAAAATATGTTTAGTATTTTATAATGTTGACAAATAAATGAAATGCTTGACTTTTAAAAGTCTTATTCTTAATTCATCTAAAATGATAGAGAAATGTCATCTTTGAAACTATCTGATGAAGCACATCAAGTCTCAGGCCTATAAATAAGGAACCTTCTGGATACAAGAAATCCTTTCTTTCACCAGCTTTCTGACCTTCTACCTACACCTTGCTACCAAAATGGGAATAGTAACTGAGTGATTCCCTTTTGCAGCAGAGGATGATTTTAAATCTCTGTGATGCCATTGGAGCAGAATAGCACAGAGTATACCTAATGTAAAGGAAAGGATGTGGTAGAGGATACAAAAATGAACCCAAATTAAATAAGTCAAAGTTCAGGAGATAAAAAATTATCAAACAGAAGTTGTTTGCCCCTTACCACAAGTAACTCAGTTTGAGGGAATTATGTAATTTTTGGTTGAGGTAATTCCCTCCTCTCAGCCTATGATACAGTGTGCTTGAAAAGTGCCTGTTAGCCTAAGCCATTTTATTCCGTTGAATCACTGCAGAACTTTGCAAGCAGCCCTGCCTTATTTTTTAAAGAAATTAGGTGGTGGAGGAGGGAGTCTTTTAAAATGACTCTTTCAGTCTTCTTTTTTGCAAAATGTTTTTGGTTATTTATGAAACTCGAATACATCAAGGTGTTCCTTGACAACTAGCAGCTCTCTTGTGTCTGCACAAAGAGTTGCAGTGCAGTTGCACTGTTGGGGTTGATGGAAGTTCAGTCAAATATATGCGTTTGAAAGCAGAGGAGAGCATTCCAGACTTTAAATGTGAAAAAACAGCAGAACATCTACAGTTTAGCCTGAAGTATAAGAAATAGAATCATTTCCCTCCTGTCCCCACTTGCTTGAGAATTTACAGATGTAAACTACATCAAAACTGGGAGGAAAGAAGGGGAGTATGGAAATAATGAGCATCCATAACACTCCCAGATAAATGGACACCCAAATTTTATGCTTTTATTTTTAAAGGAAGAAAAATGGCATTTTTTTGAGCTGAAAAAGCACCTGGTGAGCAAACTTGTTTAAAAAAATCATCCATAAAAAAGTTCTTTTGAGTTGGCCCAGGCTTGCAAATCTTGAATGAAATGGATTGAAGTAAATGGAAACTTTTAAGTAACGGGGAATAAATTAAGCCACTATCAGCAACACTAGTAAAACAGTAAATCAGATGAAAACAGTTCATAAGAAGCCAGAATGGCTCAGCGGTGATTGGTCATCCATAAGAGATGGGATTATGCTGGGGAAGGGAATGAAAATAGGACTTTCAGTGAAAGCTTTTTGGAAGGAAGGGGATCCCACCAGAAAGAATCTCCTTTCCAAAAAAAATTCACTTATTTTGGGCCAAGCTGCTATTCACGGTGGCTGTAATATCTCCACCCTCTCTAATGGAAACCTCTAGTATTTACAGTCAATCCACAATGTACCTGAAATGGCCATTCTTACAACTATTGTGTAAGAACCACCTGGCAAATGGCTACTGATCTGCTTAGCCCTTCAAGCTACAAGCAAGATCAAAGAAAGCACCATCATTAAATACTTCTGTAAATCAGGTCTGAAGAGTCTTTTGTTTTATCTGACGGGGGGGGGGGGGGGGGGGGGGAGATGTAATTGATTTTGTCATTTGCTGGAGAGAAACGAAAGGTTAAGAAAGGTTTAAGAGACATAATATTTAGAAGAATCTTATTCTGTGAGCGTGAAGAGTCAGTGAGAGCAAAATTCCTTCAGGGTTTTATAATGGAAAAGAATCACCTCTGGGAATAGCACATGCATGGAGGTGGGCTACGATAGAGCTATATCCCCATAAACCAATAAAAGGTAGGAAGGCCATGCAAAACCTATCAAGGACACAGCCAGGACAGTTGCTAAGTGTTTGAATTCTGCAAGCCTTTTCTTCAATGAGAAGAGATGCTTCAGTGCCTTGAAGAGCAGCTCTGTGTCATGACTGAAGTAGGAGTTGTGGTATTATTTGGAAGACTGCTTACACCTGGGGTAGGCACACTGTTCCCTTCCAGGCAAATCTGTTTTGTGCCCAGCTCAGTCTGGCCACAGTGACAGGATCTTTGTAACCACAGCACTATGCAAAAATAATCTGCAGATTACTGTCCAAATTTTAGCTGTGCTGCTGTTCAGCCAGAGAAAGGAGTAGGATCAGATGGGGTAGGCTGTCTGACACAATCCTCCCACATAACCATGCTGCCAACTGCAGTTCAATCACCTGTGTTCCCACTACAGTGAAAGCAACTTGAATTTAAACTGCATCTTTCCTTGTACCTGTGCTGGAAAATATCAAGGCCCTTTCAAAAAGGGCCCTAGAGTCATGTGATATGCAAGGCATAACTGAGTTAAAAAAGATGCCCTGGCAAAGCTAAGCACAGATGACTTTATGTTTGATGATGTCATCCTTTCTCTGGGGTAATAAACCATTTTTCTCCTCACACATCTCAAAGGAATCCATGCATATTATTACATGCAAGAAACAATTAAAAGTAAACATTTGATTTGTCCTCCACAAGGATATGATGGAAGACTCTATGCCAGGAAAAGATACCTTTCACCTTGGTTTTCCTTCATCAGAATACAATAGAAAGTTTGGAACTTGCATTCTATTTCCTCTTTTTTCGCTTCCCATTGTGGTCTCCTTAACCTCCTTAGAAACCTTTGTCCATTCTGGATTGCTCCACAGAGTCCTTTGTCTTCTGTTTTGATAACAGTTTTCCCAGATACTGATGAACTGCTCTTCTGCAATCAAATCTTCAGCCGCTGCCTGTAGATCCTTTCTTGTATCTCAAGATCTCCCTGCAGTCAAATCTTCTGCTTGTAAAAATTTTAATCCTTCACTCATCTTAATCACCATACATATTTCCAATAGGCTATTTCCCAGCTCCATAACTTACATTCAGATGCATTTATTTATTTATTCTCTTTACCATCAACTGAAAACATATATTTCACATGGGAATGATATATTTCCATTTTCCAGTTACAGGAACTTGCATACTCAGATCTTTTATCCCACTAAAAGTTGTGTAGTATTGCTCACTCAGATTACAGACGTTCCTAAAGAGTTAGAGAAAGAAAATCTTTAGTAGTGATTTAAATGATGATGAAAAGGCTTATGGACTAGTTTTAAAAAAGGATAGAAAAGCCTAGTCACAGCAGAGTAATAGTTCACAAGCAAACAATAACAATGTCTAGCTGCAATCAGGAACATCACTTTAGTGTTGAAATAGGAGTATGTATTTTATTATAAGGGGAAATGTAGCCCTTTGTGAGGACTACATTTTACATTATACATTGTAAAAAACTAATTTTGACATTTCCAGTTGCAAATCTCAACTAGTTAAATTTTAGGTTGTGACTAATGTCACAATAAAAAGAAACCAGTAGTGTATATTGATCTTTCTACTTCTATGTGCTCCATGTGTTATGTCTCATTGTGTCAAAAGGTAATAAAACTTACAATGGTAATGCAGTAGTTCCTATGCCATTTGGCTCTGAATGGATATATGAGCAAAAGGTTTTTATATATAGGCCATGATAAACTTCATTTTTGAGTCTGAAACCAAGCTCTTACACTAAAACATAATGGGTAAATTTCACAGTTACCGGGTTTTGCTAGATTTTTCTCTGACATGCCCCCCAGTAATTTTTGGATGATAAATTATAGATTTTTTGTGGTAGGCAGTGGTTGCTGAAGGAAATTAATAACATCTGTAATTGTAAACTGTGTTGAAAGGAAATTTTGCAAGACTGGCACTAGAAGAGTTATTATAGACTGCAAGGAACATTGTCTACCTTAAAATGAAAATTGCATTTGATCCCTGTTTCATTTCCTTGCTTCACGTTAATTTCCTATGCATCCAAATATTCCATGACTGTAGCTCTGGGTATGTTTCTGCCACAAATGTATCACCTTTATGCACCACAACTGTCCCAAGTGTGTGAAAGCTCCAGAAAACATGTTCAAGACAGTTCTACACTAATTTGTGATTACACAAACATTTTGTATACCAGTAAGAGCATTTGTTGGATATAAACCTCTGTGGTATACTTCAATTCTTTGACAATTTGTTTTGAAAGATCAGCATCCTTTGTCTTCTTCCTTCCATTTTACATTTTTGCATTTTTTTGCATTTTTGCATTCCATGTTTTTTGAAATCCCCCAACTTTCACCATTAAATCTTGTTATTATTATTTTAGGACTTATGTTGCAGTAACACACAGAGAGCACAGCAAGTTCAGTCCCCTCAGTGCAATTGCATCTCCTTGAAAGACCTTATTTGCCTATAGTGAATTGTTTTTTATCTAAAAAGGGGTTGTGCTGGAGGTAAGAAAGACAGGATAATAAATATAATGACATTTGCGCTTTTTTTCAGCAGTAACAGCAGCAACTGCGTTTGCCATGTCTTCCTTGTCAAATGCTTGGATTACTTAAGGCTTGAGCTTTAGAAAGATAACTTTGAAGGAAGTCAAGCTGATGAACATAGTTACATGGATATTTGGGGGAAATTTCCTCTGAGCTGGAAAGAGCCAAGTTTTTGGAAAAGTAACAAAAATGTTTATAAAGCCAAGAAGAATAAAGCCAAGTAGAGGGAACTGAATTATGAAAACATTTTGGGACAAAAAGTTGGAAGAGATAAGTCGTATAAGTCAGGATGATTCAACCTGACATGACAGGAGAGTGCTAGTGAAAAGTGGGACTTAATAAGTATGGTGACATAGAGCTACATAACATGTACCCCATCTTCTAGTCACAGCATTACACAGCACTGCAATACAACACAATATGCTGAATCAAATGTTTCATGAGGCAATTCTCATCCCCATGAAATTGTGCTTCAGCAAAACTAAAATCTATCAGGATTAAGCATGCATATATTTTCAGGGGGGGGGTTTTACACAATCACTAAACTTGGGCATAGAAAAGGCTTCTGTACGTGTATTAAACCTATAAAAAGCAGCACATAAATTCAGTAAGTGCCATGAAATATACTTCATTTATTGCACTATGCAAAACATTTTGTTTCTTGGGGTGGGGAGAGACTGCTCTTCAGGGATATTTGTTTCCTTCTGAACAGTTTCTCTTCATCTCTATCACTTTCCCTTTGATCTTCATGCTCTCTGTCTCTCCAGATTGTTCTCTTGCTTATGTAAGTAAGATTCTGCTCAGAAATTATACAGCTGGATATTTGAGCCTGTTTGAATTTATTTTTAAAATGTTATTCTAAATAACCTTTGTTAATGACTGATCACTTCATTCTCTTCTCTTCTCTTCTCTTCTTTCTCTTCTTTTTGTATTATGAGCGTGAAATTTAGACTATACAATCTGCTTGCAAACTACTTTGCTGCCAAAATGAGGCTGGAATGTTTTTGTCTTATCCTATGTCGGAGATCCTTTCTTTCTTTCTTACTTCTACATGAACAGGTATTTTCTCCTTGATTTTTATCCATAAGATTCTCAGCAGGATGTCCCAGAAGCACAAAGGATCATGATTTCATGTCATGATCTCATCTTCAAATGATAAGTTTTCTGAGATTTTGGATGATAGTCATTGATCATGCTTTACAAAGCAGTATGTTTCTGCATATACTAGAGGTCCATAGGAATCAGAGCAGGCATAACAAGATTTTCAGAGGCTATTCAGATTTATTTCACGGGGCTATGAACCCTCCTTAACAGCCTTCCTGTAATCCTTAAATAAGCATAAAGTATAGCAAAGAGCTACCACATAGAACTGATAAAATAATGAATGCCAAAGATGCTGAGGAGTCTCAACTACTGTTAAAGTCAAGGATGTCCAAGTGCTACAATGATGGAAATAAAAGGAAAATACTAAGTAGGTAGGATTAAATTTTCAGTATCTCTTGGGATGAGGCCTATTGTTTCCCTAGCCAGTTACTAAAATAATTAGCTTTGAAAACTGCAGCGGTTTAAAAAAATGTTTTATATTCTCTCTGAAATGCAGACAGAAGGGAAAATAACCTACAGTCATGCTCTGTCCTCTGTTTTCAATCAAAATTCTATATAAATGTTTGATGTATATTATATTTTAATGCTCCAGTAGTTACTTACAGTGATTCACCACAGGAATGGGTAATTATAAGACACTTTATCTTGGTTAGAAAGTTTTTGAGTTCTAGTTGACAGCTTTGACAGGTATAAATAAATTATTTGTGTTAAGTGTAGCTTAGTGTTTGGTTTTAAGTCACATGTATACTTTTAGACTTCTAACAGAGTAAAATAGGACAGAAAAAGAACAGTACCACAGTATTTAAAATATAAAATTATTTTTAAAAATCAATTTAATTGTATAGTCTTTGAGGAATAATAGTTACCAAACCCTGCCCTTGGAGCTAAGCTCAGAGATAATATCTTAATAGCATGGTAGGAGAACTGCCTGCAATGCTGTTCCATAGTCAGAAATGTAATTTAAAAGGGATTAAGATTGGTTAAGTGTGACATCCGCCCAATGCAAGGAAAGCAAGGAAAACAAGGAAAGGCAGGCCAAAGGAAAGCTCTTAACTATTAACTTAAAACCCATACAGCAAGTTTCCACTAGTAGAGAGAGTCTCAGTATATTCTCACAGAACTTCTTTCACTATCAGGCAATAAAACATATTACGTGTAAGATATAAATCTTCAGTAACAAAATGGCACATGGCAAGGTGTTGCTAAAAACCTGACCTCAACTTTAATTAAAGAAGCACTTCTACACCTGAGTATAATTAAGGCTGTTTGGAGTATACAGTTCATTTTTCTCCCAAGGCATATATTTTTAAGGAATAACTATGACATTGTTTTGGGAAAAAAAATACATTTCAAATTTTAAACTTGTATTTTATAATCTATCCTAATATGCAAGAACTAGAGTATTACAAATGAACCAAAATGATGGTTTTGAACCTTATTTTTCTTCAGAGGATGCATAGATTAGATGTGGAACAGACTTCAAGAGATTCATTCTCTCTGTTTTAAGATAGGGCTACCAATACCTCAACCATTTGTGACAAGCAATAAGGTTTCTGTAATCGCCATTAAAATATATATTCTTGTGTTTCCATGAGAAATGTTTTGCTAATATTTAACCTCAACTTGTCACAACCCAAGAGATTCATTATTTTTTGTCATGCCCAGGCTGAACTTTCATCTACAGAGAATGAGACTATTCATGAGGTAACAGATGATATAGCTAATGACAAACTAACAATATTTAAATGAGATGAATTAGTTTAGGCTGCCTCTGACACTAGAAACATGTTTTCATGCAAAATAGATTCCCTCTAAATTATCAAAACTCAAATCTCAAATAGAATCCTATTCAGGCAGCAGGTACATGAGGTTTGTTTAGGCTCCAGCAGAATTTTGAGACATACCCTTTAGTTTTCTGTTGGGAAGAAGGACAATATGGGATTGATGTTTCTCAACATTCATATTGTTGATATCTATTTTTAAAATATCTGTCGAGCGAGTGAAGGGTTAACAGGACTGAAAAAGTCTGCCAATTAAGGAGTCTGCATGGACCCGCAGGGAGGGAGGAAGTGATACGGAGGTGCTGTGGTCTTGCCTCGCTAGCAGGGTCCTTCCGAACAGACAAACAGCCCTGTTGTTATGAAACTCTCAGGAGTCAGCAAAAACAGTATTTGCCCAGAGTCACAGCTGTATAAAAAAGGATACTTGGATACTAAAGACCGTCTCAAAGTTATTATGAGCCCACAAATCAATGAAATTAGAGAAGTTAGAGACTGAGTAATGAGCGTGGTCGGGTCAAGCTGTCTACAAGCAGATAGTGGTGAGACAAATGAGGCAAAGGAGGAAGCGATGTGAAGACATTGCAGTCCACCTCCCTGTTTTGCAAGGAGCAAAAGACCATGATCACAGAACTTAACTCTGACCCATGATAACCTTCAGCTCATTACACCCTATTTTAATATTATCTCACACACCCCCTCCTAATTAGCATATCAGGAAGGGGCGGGAAACAAATAATAAAGCAAAAAAGGGCCAATGAGAAGCGGCTCTACAAATATGCAACTATGCATGAATCAGCATGGATCACTGTTGCCCAGAGTCCCAGCCAGGTATAAAAAAAGGGTCACTGAGCAGGAGAGTTTGACCAGGGGTGGGAATGTAACCTGACTATCCTTTCTGGTTGGACTGTGAGTATTTCCCCCCCCTCCCCTTTTCCTGGGACGCTGGGTTAAGGTAACTCCTCATGAGGTTGAGAGTCCTCTCGTTAAGAGAGTGAACCAAAAGCTTGCAAGTAGTAACTCCTCGAATTTGAGAGACCTCTCGCTAAGAGAGTGAACCAGCAGTAACTCCTCAAATTTGAGAGACCTCTCACTAAGAGAGTGAACCAAATGGCTGGCCAGTAGTAACTCCTCGAGGTTGAGTGCCCTCTCACTAGGAGAGTGAACAAGAAAGCTTTCAAGTAGGGATAAGCAGTGCTTTCAGTTACTAGCGCAGTAACTGACTATTTCGGGTTATCCTTTCTAAATCAGTAATTGACGATTTCGCGCCATCCTCTTGAATCAATAATCAACGATTTCGGGCTATCCTTTCGGGCTATCCTTTCTAAATTAGTAATCACATTATTTTAATGGATGTTACTAACCTAAGAGCTTGCGTGAGGAAGTAAACATAGTTTTCTTGTTATATTGCTGTCTCAGTCGTTGCTATCAAACCGTCGTAGCGTGACAATATCTTTGAGAATTATGTTACTTAGATATTCCAGATACTGTAGCAGATACTGTGAAATTCTATGTTCTTCTTCTTTATGAAGTACATCCATACTGAAGAAATTTTAGAGCTCTAATGATGAAATAAAATTAATTTCTTTTGAGATTTTGGTGCATTTCTTATGCCTTGTCTTCAAATTTATATATATATATATATTTTTTTTGGTGTGTATTAATCATCTCTATTGGCCAAAGTGGTTTCAGTGTTTTATTAGCACTTTAAATGACTGTCATGCTGAGACACTAGACCACAGGCTTTGAATAGTATATTTGATTTCAAGTTTTTAGGAATAAACACAAATAGAGATTATAAATAATAAAACAACCATATGACACCACCTTTATCTTCAACAGCAAAACTATATTTCATGTAAGTATGTTTTAGTGGTTCGGTCCAAAGACCTACTTCAGCCATTCATAAATGTGTCCCTTGGACTAGTTCTTGGCTTTGAATGCAAAATACTCAGTTCACAAAATTAAGATTGCCTGCTGGGAATTCAGGTAGTTTCAAACATGCTTCACCACCTTTATGGCAAATGGGCAGGAAGAAGCTTTGGAAGGCCTTATGCACCTTAATAAACTTAGTAAGTGTAGTTTTAAGCAATGTAGAAGGTTAATTTTATATTAATAGAAGATTAACAGTACTGTGTATGTTATACTCTTTAGGAAATAAAATCTTACATTTAGTAAAAATGATATTAAAGATAGTTATAACTGTTACCCCTGGATAATGCAGTCAGATTTAAACGTACAGCCATGCGAATTCTATGATGGGACCTAAAGCTTTGATAATGCATCTGACACTGCCTTTTTCACTGTGACTTTTGGCAAATCACTTACACTGCCAGGGGAATGCAACAAATCTCTCTTGGCCTGTGCCATGAGGTTTGAGTGGATTTATCCACTGAAGTTTACTAGCACTTAAAAATATAAAATGTAATATAAATATTAGTTTATAAAAGTCTTTGAAAATACAGCTCTTTAAAGGATATATTCTGAGATTCTCCATTTTTATTAAAATTTATATTTTCATATTTTATAGATGGATACACAGCAGGCTGTAAAAATTACTTCAGAAAGATTGATTCATTACCTGTAAATATTTATTATTTCTACTGTACATTTTATAGTATGGTTGTCAAACTCTCCTACAGTGGGAAGGGCATGTATTTCTACTACATTAAATGTTTGTCTGTCCAATTGCATTTTTAAAATGTCCTAATAGTTTAAATCTGTTAAACTGACTTTTGCCTTCCCTGTGCTACATCAGTTTTACCAATGCGAAAACATCTATTCATTGCTGTAATTGCTGATGGTTTAAAATATAGCTTCCTAAAAGTGTACAATGGAGTATTTTCTTTCAGCATCTGTTAAGTGTCAGTGCAGAGTTTCAAGTGCACAGAATTGTACAATCTTTCCTCATAGAAGACATCAGTCACAAAAAAGTGAGATGGAATTAAAGGGTTAGCCTTTCTTGGCTTACTTTACATCTAATTCAGGCATGCATGACCCATTGCCATCATTGTACTTATGCCAGCTGGTTCTGATTATTAAGAAAAGCAGCTCTGCGTGCTGAACATATAACAATAAACTATTGTCATATGAATGGAGCACTTCTGCTTCTAAGGAATATAAATATACACATAATAAAAGTAAGGTGACTCCAACTTTACATCTCATAGAGAACAAATAATAGCCCATCAAGCATACTACAAATGGAACCTGAAACCTACTGGATAGGGAAAGTATCCTTACTAGGATTAAAGTGATTTTCTTTTTCTTTTCTTTTTTTTTTCTTTTTTTTGGGGGGTGGAGGGGATAAGGGGGAGTTAAATGTTTTAGACTTCTTCCTCCCCTCCAGTAAGCTCTGATTCCAAGGGTAAACATTTCTGAATAGTTAAGGGGAATTGTTTGTCACACTGTATGTTCTCACCCTGTCCTGACATCAGATAGGCCGAGTTATAGCTAATGCTTGGGGGAAACAAACAGAATCTTTGATAAATAGGATTTCCCATCTCCTCTTCACTGATTTTAAACCAGACACCAGGAAAAAGCTGGATGCCTGGCAAATAATAAACTCTTTTAATATCTCCATCAGGGAATAATAAAATCAAGTATGTATAAAAACCATACCCTTTAGTATATAAAAGCATATAAGCACATGAACTTATACAATAACCAGCAGATACCTCATTTTGAGTACATTCACATATTGACACAACAGTGTATGCCAAATAAAACTCTCATGAAATTTGGAACTCAGTAAGACAGTGTAATAAAATATGGTAAACAACTTCCTGAAATGGGGTCAATAACACCATGTTACATGTGGGGATTACTGTGGAAGGATAAAATCTTTAGAAAAGACAACTAGATACCTAGGGAAACAGGTGAAGTAAGAAGCCCTATTTGGCACATGTCTAAGCCTCACTGGTTTCATTGACTCCTAAGTGACTTTATCCATCCAAGACATAGTTACAGATCTAAGCGTTTTGAAGCTGAACAGGAAAAATATGAAGAAGTTTTTGCAATACAGTAAATATATGTTAACATTCCATTTTACAAAGTGCACTTTCAATTTTTCATATTTCTGCAGTATTTTTGGCCACAAAGAGTTCTATACTGTTTTTTATCAAAATATTATCTAAAACTCATGTCTAGTAAACATAACATTTCAGGGGAAAAAAACGTAATGCTCATCAATATGATTTTGATAATTTAAGTCAACATTACTGTAAAACCTGCAAAGGGATTCAATATTTGTTCATGATTATGATAAAAAAAATTTCCACATATTGAACTAATCCTATAATTTTATAGCCAAGTTGAACACAGCAGAAGCCAAAGGAAAGAGTGAATAAAAGTCATTAAGCTTATCTGTGTATTCCCATTATCTGCATGATAATCCCATGGCTGATCATTTCATACCGACCAAAACCAGTGTGATCAGAAATGAAGAAGACTGAAGGCTCTTCCCTAACCTTTATCTACTTCTTCTTGTAAAGAATTCTAGAGGTCTGGAATGAAACGTTGTATTCTGTAATAATGTGACTTCTGGAGCTAAAACCCAAGATGTGCCTGTACCTTAACCTGAGCATCAGTTCACACATAAGGATCCTGTTAATTTTCAGATGTTCTTAGACTTCTGAAGCCAGAAGGAACCACTACAATGGTCTTATTGGCCCTGAAGTAAAATGCAGGCCATATAATTTCATCCACTGATTCCTATAACAACCCTAAGAATTTATGATTGAACTAGAGCACGTCAAAGACAGTAATATTGATTTAAAGACTCAAAGTGATATAGACTCAAAGATAGAGAAGGAATCAAAAACTTAAAGATAAAGAAATATACTAGATTCCTTGGTAATCTGTCTCCATGGATGATTACATGGATGTCCTATCTGCACCATTTAAGACAATAGAGCAATATATGACTGTTTTCCCACTGTGTTTTGGATCTCCATCATAACAGTAAATTCCTAGTAACAGCACTTAGGACCAATTCATCCAGAGATGCTCAGCTTTCAGAATATCCTGCTCAGACTCCTTGGTCCATAATTCTACAGCAAACATGTCACTAAATGCTTCATATCACAGGGGAAACATGCAGAAGGTGATTGTAAAGATACTTGCAGACAGCATTTTGCAAGCCACAGCAGCTCACTCTTCCTGTACTCTCAGCCTACCAGGCTTGGGCCCTTTCCAAAGCAGCATCTGCGTAAGAAGTTTGAGTGCAGTGATACACTAAACCTTGCTGGATAGCACCTGCTGGCATCACAGGGTTTGTCAGCAGAGGCACAGCGTCCCAGCAGCTGCATAGCTCCCCTCAGGTCACCACACAATTGCATCCCAGGGACAAGTCCTGGTGCTCACTATGTTCCTGAAGGAATCCTTTTTTTTTTTTTTTGGGGGGGGGGGGGGAAGAGGGACCAAAAAACAAGGAAACAAACAAAAAACCCTGCACAGGCAGAGAGGGAGCTAAAATGTCAATCCACTAAATCCCTTGATCTGCTTAATAAGGGAGAAGGAAAGAGCACCCCATAGAATGCAGCCTTAAATTTTGAACACAGTCAGAGAGAATTTAAAATATCATTAAGTCATACCAATATCAAGATCTAGAAACACCAGTATGCTGAAGAGCATAAAACAAGTTGATTTGCTGAAGAAAGCATGTCTCAAATATTATACCATGTCCTCTAGGGAAACTGAGACTGATGCTGAAGCATATCATGGTTGCAGCAGACAGATTAGCTGTCTGCCATTTGCTAAAAGAATAGGGAGCTATCTGTCATTTGCTAAAATAATAGGTGTGGTGATGGGGTGGGGGGGAGTTCATTGACCAGCTCTTGCTGGAATTCTTTATTTAGCCTAGAAAATAAGCCCCTCACTCAGGGTTCCCCAACACCATTAGTATTAAATTATTCCCTTCTGTAAGGGTCCGGCGGGGGCGACACCTGGACTCCCGGCAGGAACAGATACACAAACACAAGGCACACTAAGGTCAATGCTGAGCGTTTATTACCTCTGCGTCTGAGCGGGGGTTCCCCAGCGATTTCCTGATCGAGGCAATAAAGGAGCGGGAGAGTCCCTGGCACCGCTGAGCGTCGGTCCATGGCGAGGAACACTGGGGGGGCACTGTACGTGGGTTTTGTGTACTACACACATGCGCAGTGGGCACATTGAGCTCATCGCTAATCTCGAGTCAAAGCCCAGGTGCACACCACACTGGCATAGGCCCAGCTACATGGCTATGGGTCAACATGTCCTGTTGATGCTCCTTTTCCCACGGAACGGTCTGGCTAGCTTCCATCGCCTATCTCCTCGACATTCTTCCGCACTTTCCCATACACCTTCTCATGTCATTGCTACAGGGCAACTTTGAGCAGTGAGAGAGCTTTCTTAGACACACTGCTGCTTTTTTGAGAGATATGATAAATGTGTTATTTCGCCTTGTCTAACTAGAGAGAGGTCATACTTCAAGCACATCCTATAAATCAGTCCAGGAGGGGAGTGGGGGAAGGGAAGTAGTGCAAAAATCAATGGTCATCTCTATCAAATTTAGGAAAACTTCAAGCTCCAGAGATATGAGTCATTCCTTAGGCAAGACATTTCCTCAGAGAAGTAAGGGTTTTCCCCTCTCCTTTTTTTAACTTTTTCCTTTTTTTTTTCTTTCCTTTGACACTAGGGAAGCTAGAAATTGCATATGTAATATTACAATAATTAATTAAAGCATTTAGCCTCTAATTTCCTTACTTAAATTTCCAGTTGTAGTCCGTATTACTTTTTTTGAAAGAAACAGAAAGAGCTAGGATAAGGAAAAAGCCATAGCTTCAAACAGAGAGAAAAAAAGTAGTAAAAGAAAGACAGAGCAGCACATTTTTTTCACTTTCCATTTTTGTGAGCATTGCATGCATTCCCTATATAACGCTCCTGATGCTGCCAATAAGAAGTCTAGAGAGGATTTACAGGTCTGGCCTCACCTCCAGGGCTCACATCTCAACCCCAATGTGGTCAATAAGAATTTTTCCATCGTATTTAATCCTATCTCAGTTTCTTCTAATAAAGATACCAAAGTTGTTCACAATGGACGAACTTAAATCTACATCTAGACCCTAAATGGCTGTCAGTGGTAAACACAGACATGGAGGGTTCATATGTGTCTTATTGATAGGAGGCGTAACCAACAGATTATCTGGATCCACATTTGAAGGCTTGTTCACCCTTCTCAGGTGTTTTGTGATGATCAAGAAAACATAGGAATGATCTCTTTTAAAAGTGGCTATACAGTTGCAATCTGACATAAATAATTCAATATTTGATTGTTGCATCATAAAGCATAACGAAACACCTGAAAACAGTTGAAAGTACATGGTGGCTGACTTGCAAGTAGACCGCTGTCCAGAGCTCTTTGAGGGAAAACAGCCATTTTAGGATTTCCAGATGTGACAGTTTTCTTCCGTATGTAGTTTGGGACCAGTAGATCTGAGGAGTTTCCATGTTTTTTGTGTTCTTCTCCTATACTTGTAGTCGTTAGTGATGCCTGAAATAGAACTGCATTGAGTCCAAGCTCGAGTTGGTCACCAGACTGTTATCTTCAAGCTCTCCAAAAATCTGTATTTTATTCTTCCTTTGATCTATACAACTGATCCTTAGAAATATCATAGTTGCTGACTTTGGAGAACAAAGTTACATGCAGTTTACTATGACTGTGAATTGGATAGGTTATTATTTTCGGTTTATTTTTTCTTATTGTGGGAACGTAAGACAAGCACTGAAAGACTTAAATTGGTTCTTTATTGATTATGATATGCATTAGTTAACAGACTGAATGAAAACTAGGATATGGAAAATACTATATTTTCTTCTGCTCCAGATGAACAACGATTTGGATTCATGTTAACAATTTCACTGTATACTAGTTCTTAGTAGGCTTAACTGCAGTATCAGCTAACTTGTTCTTGTACTGTTGCTTCCTGCCTTAGGGCCACACATTCACTTCCCATCACTTTCAAATCTCACATATTAGCTCAGAGAGCAAAAAAAAAAGATCATTTTCCTATGTCATCAATGTTACTAATGTTGCTATATACAAATTCTGATGTCATATTGAGTCTCACTTTCAAAATCATATTTAAAAATATTTTTCAATTGCATAGGACCACATAGTATTGTTATACACACACATACACGTGAATATAAATGTCTGAACTAATAAATAGTACAAAGCAAAATTTGTGTAATAATTCCCCTAAAGAATTATCCCAGTTTGTGTTGCACAGTGCAATAAGTGCCCTAAGCTTTGTAATGCTTCCGTATGCAGTTCTCTAGTCTACTTTTCACTTGCAGCTCTGTAACCTTTCAATTAAGCTCCAGTAACAGTATTTTTTCCTTATTCTCATGTTGCTCTTTCACTGCTGTTCTCATAATCTTTCCCCATCAAACCCAGATGTTACTGTTATGTCAGATTTCTCATGATAAGTGATTGCCACTGGTGTAAGAAACACCCCTTCTTTTCCTTCTCCCCCTTTATATACCTTGTTTTGTAGCATTTTATTTATATTAGAGAAGAAACAAGATTTAGTAAATAGCAAAGTATATTTTATATAAAAAGCTTAACTGATCAGCAAGCAGCACCTGCCCCATATCAAAAAAGTGCTCCAAACAGTGCTAGCAGCATCACAAGCAGGAACAAAAAATAAAAAGTTTGAGTGGTTCCTGATGAAAACTATATCACTGCTGTGGGAAATCATTATGGGGACCACCTGCTGCTCTGGAGAGGGAGCCTGGGAGAGGGTGCTCCTCAAAGAGACAACCCATTGCCCCATTGCCTCTCTTCCTGCCTGGCCACTGGGGAGAGTTTTCTTTTTCCCTTTTATTTCTCTCTCTCTCCTTTCCCTCCCTCCCCCCTCCCCCCCAAAAAAAACCTCTTACCAATAGATTCAATGTATACTGTCAGCTACAAACTCCAGAAATAAGTCTTTGTGCAAGCATGTCTCAACACCTGCTCTGCAACACTAGGCAATATCTCATGTTAAATAGCTGTAATAAGGTATGCCTTTCTAAGTATTCTAGGGCTAACTTCCAGTGGATGCAACATTCCCAAAATTCTCCCACATGAAAACTAAAAATTATTCATTAAAACTTTTATCAATGATATAATGAAATTGGGCCTTTCAGTTTCACCAAGAGCATTCCTAACTAAGAAAGACAGAAGCTGTTGTATGTTACTAATTCTTTCGGAATGGAGATCAATATAGTGGTCACCAAGTGAGAGTTTTGTGCAACTCATAGAAGATCAACATACCACACTGTTAAGTGACATAGTACCTGATTTGGCGGTCTCTGCACCAAACCTAGAAATCAAAATGAAACATCCAATCTCATATAGTGCCTGGAGAAAATAAGGATCATCTCAGAAAGGTCATCTAAGTACTCCATACGCTGAACAAGTGCTAGCCACTTGGAAGCACTAAGAAAAGATATACGTCCAAAATCCGGCCATGTCCCTGGAGATAAATCCTCTTTGTCATAGGTGAAGAGAGAGGCTTTATTCACCTGAGTCAAGCCTGCAGCCCAATCTTCATAGCAGGAGCCTACAAAAATTGCTAAGAAGACCTGAGGATTGTCCATCCTCTGAAAGCAAACAGACTAACCAAACTCATTTGAAACCAAAGTGTAATACCATTTTTTGGAAACCCTTGGAAAGTCAGACTTTTCTCCCCACAGTCAACAACAGCTCAGTTTGCCTAAGGCAGTAGAGCACAGACAGGTTGCACTGGTTTCTACAGGTATTAGTACTCCAGAACGGCAGAATCACAGAATAGTTGGGGTTGGAAAGCATGTCTGGAGATCATCTAGTCCAGCTCCCCACTCAAGCAGGGTCACATAGGTGAGTTTGCACAGGATCATGTCCATTTAGGTTTGTAATGTTTCCAAAGATGGGGACCCCACAACTTCTCTGGGCAACTTGTTTCAGTGTTCAACCACCCTCACAAAGAGAGAGAAACAAACTTGGGTATTGAAGGTAGTTAGCAGTTCCACAGCTAGTATAAAAACCTGCAGGCAGTAGCTGTAACCTGCTTCCGCTCCTCTACTCTGCAAGAACAGAGCTGCTGCTAATACTTTACAGCCTTCCTCAAACACGCATGCACCTACATGTGTATACACCTGGCTGGTGGTTAGAGCATTTGCCAGTCAGAGACCTGGAGTCTCTTTTTCATTTCCAGACTCTCACACAGCTAAAGACTGCCCTGCCTATGAGACTATAATCTGTTCAGACACCTTCCATGATGCACCAAAGAATGCAAAATTCAACAGAAGAGCAAATGAAGAAGGGATGTAACTCTCTGGCAGTGCAGATACACCACTAATTGGGGAGTATGAGTTCCTGATTCCATAATTGCTTCTGTTTTTATTCAGTGCTTATAAAATGAATGAAATGTCAAGGAATAGGGGCTGCAACCTCAAATGCTTCCCCAACTTCACTCGAGCACTGTAAGATGTTTTGCCCATTCCCCTAGACCCATAAATATTTCATTCCTAGCTCCTCAATGGCCACCCTCCAACAAGCAAGAATAAGGGTTTCCTCTCAGGCCACAAAAAACAGAGCATTTTTTAGCAAGGGACTAGAGAACAGTCAAGTGGAAATCACCTTGAAAAATCCTCCATCTCATGTCATGTTTACAGACTCTTTTAATGCTGCTAGTATGTGTTTCTCAGAGTTTACCTGCTGTACCATAACTTTCAGAAGAGTAAAGCATGGAGATGCCTCATTTCTGGATGAGAAAATACATCCTTTCACAGTCAAAACATGCACTGTTGGTGATACTGTTTTAATTAGTTAAGGAAGGCTTTGTTTTGTTTTGTTTTTCCTCAGAAAAAGAGTTGTCTTACAGTGTTTTATACTCATTTCAATGAAGGACTTCTATTATTCTCCTAAATTTCAATACCTGCATCCTTTGGATCTCATTTATAGAGAGTACTTTTTTTTTTTTCCCTTAAAGATTCTGACTCAAAACTTCTCAAGAGATAGTTAGAAATAAGACTCAGCAACAGCTTACCCAGAAGTACTTTTCAAAAACCGCGCAATCTCTAACAAAATATGGGTCTTGAACTTAACTATTTTTGTTCCTGATGTAAGAACTTTTAAAAAGGATCATGTTCCACACTTTATGAATATTATTAAAATACCTTCATCAGATAGGCTCAAAACTTAATTACAAAAAATAGAGCCCTCAACCTATCACACACTGTGTAGATTGTAAATGTAAATTTTTAAAAACAGGGTTTAGTGATGTTGCATGCAACTGTAATTGGTGTTGTAGTAATTTATTGTAGCTTTCATAGTTTGTACAATTACCCAAAGTAAACAATAAAACAGCAACCTTAAATTGTGCAGCTGGATATCCCATATTCTGCATGAAAACTGTGGGCTTTTATTGCCTGGTGTTTTTATAATGTGATGCCAGTGTGCCACAGGATATCTATCATGCAGACAAAGTAAAATTTAGGACTAGGAGGATAATTTGCCTTGTGTCCTCTCAAGCTTATCTCCAGGAAGTGATTTTGAAGCTCACAGGATTGAACTAAGCTAAACAAACAGCTAACACAGCTAATTCAGCTCAGCAGAAACACACAAAAAAGTTTTATCCATGTCTCATCAATGCTAAGAGGAAGACTTGGTTTGAGCCAGAGACCACTGAAGTTATATAGACTTCTATCAGCTCTGGCTTTCAGAGCAGGCTCTGTGACAGATATCAAAAGGGGAAATTATAGAGTTATGCCAAATAATGGATGAGATAGATATATCTGGGGCTCTTATTTGCCCTTTTTTATAATACAAGATCAAAGAAACATTAGATTAAATTGAAAGGCAGCTTAAAAGCATTTTAACACAGTTCATTAACTTAGGGAACTCATTAATAAAACTTTACTGAAGCCAAGATATAACTATACAAAAGAAAAAAGAAAGATTAGACATTTCTTTGGATATAAAGAGTTTATTTTCTTTAATATATCAATGTCAAGTTTTCTCTCATAATGAATAATCTCACACTTTTTTTCTGAAGGCACTCAATTATGTTTAGTAGTATGGCTACTGCAGCTGTCTCTATATTTACTGAGGTCATCTGCCATTATAGTATATATGAATACCCTTTTTCATCCTACTGTTTATTCATTATATTTAAAATTGCATTGTAAATCCCATTATGTACCGTAGGATTGTAGTATGCATAGTCATCATATAGGAGGAGAATTAATTTACATTTCTAACGAAACATAGTTCCTTCAGATTAAGAACACATACAATTAATTGTTGATATTAAGCCAGTTCTTGGCTGGTTATATGAGATATGCAAGAGGACTGCTTCTCTGCAATATCATGTTCTTTCCCTGCAACAAACTCACATGTATGTCTGGCAATGGAAGAACGACTTTTTCTTCTTCAGACCTAGTTACATGCAGTAGTTTGCGTGGCTTCAAATACTAGGCTAAAAGCAGTCTTTTCTGAGTTAAAATACATAATTAATATCTCTGTCATCAAAAACTGATGTGTACCAAAGATTTTGCTGAAGTAAAACCCTAAGGAGAAACTAATATTTAATTTCTGCTCCTCATTTTATTCTGCTTTTGTTTGTGGTGGTTGTTTACTTTTAGAAGAAATGAGAAAAAAAAAAAGACTAAGAATATTGAGGTGATGAAGAAAAGCCTTGAGAAAACATGCAGGATGAAACTGAGTCTTTGCCAGAGTACTACTTAAGACAAGGCTGAAGTGAGACTCAAATATTATAATCCTGTCATAGGGATAAATTTCACCTAAGCAAACACACACACACACACACTCCCGCACACATGTGCATATGTCTATAAATATATGTATATTTATATAAAAAATGTAAGTCCTAACTTAGAAGAGCTGACAGTTCTGACTATATGAAGTTGGAGAGTTAAAGATAGAAACATGTTTTTAAGAAAAAAAGAAGATATAAGGGGAAAACAGTCATATGGAAAACAAGCTAAACATTATAGATTGCTAAATACAGGACTGTAAATATTTCCCCGGGGGAAAATGGGGGAGGGAGGAGCTGCGAATAACAATGGTATCAAAGATCTATACACTAGCAGATAAACAATTAGGTGAGTAATAGTATAAAGTGGCAACACTTAATGTGATTCAGCTATTCAAACATACTTTCATTGACAGCTTCAGGGTATGACTGCAGTATGTGCATACATGTGTATAGGTGTATATTTATATCTAAATACTCCCATATCATACTTACATCATAAAGAATAATTTCTAGTTCTAGAAAAGAAGATCAGAGACAATGAATCTTTGGTAATGAGGGTTCATTTAAACATTTAAAAACATAAAAAGATGCAGAAAATAATATACAAAGATGTCCCAAATATTTAGAAAAGCTGTCTAAAGAAAAACATGGAGAAAGGGAATCTAAACTGTAAGATTTCACATAGAAACAAAGTAAATTAAAAGTGTTTATTGCACAATACTTTTTCCTTGTATTTTAAACTGACGGATTTGTGAAGGGACATAGCTCATTCACTGACTACATCTCTTAGAAGTTCATCTCAAACAGTTTTCTCAAGCTGTCTTCTTTGAAACTAATTCACTTCACTTTCTGATCTTTTAGATTTTCTGAAGACCCTCAAGAGCTTGCCTGTAAGGATGTCTGTAAGGGTGTGTGAAATGTGAGAGCATCTGCTTCATTAAGGTTATCACATCAAGGACCTTTCCAGTTCAAGGGAGATAATAAGTAAAGTGGAAAGTGATAAACAAAACACACAGAGACACAAACCTGATAGACAAGCAATAATGGAGACAATGACAAAGTCCAAAACCCTTCAGTCACCCACTGATGGGCCATGAAGAAACTACAGATATAACACTGGAGAAAGCCAACTTGGACTTTACAATGATAAGAAGAGGGAAATGAGATGAACAGAAGGATTGTGGATACCCAAACAGGGGCTGCAGGACTATGCAGCTTATTACTGAAGGTTTAGGGGGCTAAGGTGGGGGTAGGGGAGGAACAGAGGGATAAGGGGATAGGAGAGGAATACAGAGGAGAAGGGTAAAAGGGCTGGTCGCATGTCAGAGGCCATGACCTTAAAACATCCCTTGACAGTGTCATACAAGAAACCTTAGGCATGAACAACTTTTTTTTTTCTTTTTTAGTATTTGTCATTTATTGAGCAAGTTGCTAAGGTAGAGACAATTTCCCTAGCTGAACTATAGAACACATTTGGTTGAAAGGCTGTGGTTTTTGCCCATCTGTAAAATGTCCATTCTAGAGGGAATTAATATGTGGATATAGTATTTGTGTCATATCACTATTTTTTTAGTAGACAAACATACCAAAGTCAAAGTAGGTGCTACCCCATATGGTCCATATTTTTTTGATTAAAGAAGTCAGCTGTTAGTGTTTGAAGCTTGCATAAAAGCTAAAAATTACAGAGAAAGTATATACACTAGGTTTTCAGAACACCTTGAGCAATTGATTCAGGAAGAATTTTATTATTACAGATGACAATCAAAGATCAACATAGCACTATTCTTAAAGTGGAGACACAGCTGGTTCGCAAGAGATGAACAACGTTATTATAAGATTGTCAGACACAATTGGTAAGATTTTTCCAGTGTTGGTCTTTCCACCTAAGTAATGCTTTATTCCTCATGTAATTTTATTCTGAAAAATAGATATACAAAAAGTAATACACAACTAAAAAACACAGAAGTTCTTTTTTATGGTAATTTCGTCTAGATTTCAGAAACTGAAGCTCCACTTTCCATTAATATTTTACATCATCATATGTGTCTATACGCACTTAAGGTAGTCTTTGTTAACTATAGACTTCACAGTTAATATTGTAGGGCGACAGTTATCAACATTTTTCTAAATGTATAATCTGAAAGCAGGTAACAAAAAATCCAAATTTAAGGCAAAAGTAATGTAATTGTTGCATTAAATACATAATATTCCAAGAATATTTTTGCTTCCCAAAGTTTTTCCTTTTATTTATCTTTTCTTCCTGAGAGCAGTTCAGAAGAAACCAGTGTATTGATTGCTCTTTGGAAATTTGTAGGTGAAAAGTACGTATCTTAGAGGTTACTATGACTTGCCATAGCTTATCCTCATACAAATGTTGTGTGCTGTACCCAAAGATAAAGGCACTCAGTGCTAAAAATCCTCTATGTGGGTTTACAGGGAGTGGGGATTGTGAGGAAAAAACGAGTTTCAAAGAACAAAATGATTGTATATAATTTGCAATGATTTTCAAAACTATTTTAATTACTAAAGAAATAACAAAAAATCCTGTCAATGCCTTAGATATGCATTTTTCAACATGGATGTGTATGATTCAAGTTTAAAAATTCCTGTGGGGGGAAAAAAGAACCCCTTCTCTTTCACATGCTGATTTGGGAGATACTTTTTTTCAGGTATGTATTTTTTTTAGTTTTGTTGGAAGGTGTCCTGGATAATAACTCTTTTGGAAGTATGGATTGATAAGTTCTGGTACAGTTATTTCTCCTGGCAAGTATCAAATACAAAACAAAGAAGATTTTTGCATGCATATGATGGCAGGTCTTGATAACAATACTGGCAAATGTACATCAAAAGGAAGAGCATGTCATATTGAATATGTTCCGGTGTTCCAAATCCTTTCTAGAAGCTAGTTTTAAATCTCTGTTATTTTTGCTCTGTTAAAATGCTTTTATATGTAGGTGCCATTAAAAAGAAATGTTAAGTCCCTCAGGCCAAAAGCAGAACAAGTATGCAATGTCTGTCCTGTTTGTGAACTCTGGTAAAGACCAGTGAAGCCTTCAAGCATTACCCTGTTTGTTTTCCCAGACGGCTAGGACTTCACTGCATATCTGAAACTTTTATTTTCTTTTTCTTTTTTTTTTTTCCCCCTTCCTTTCTTTCTTAATTCCTGCTAGGTAATTAGATCTTGGGAGACAGAGTAGGAAGTCCATACTTTTCTTTGGCTCTCTTGATTCCCTCCTTACATTTTCATATAGTGGAAACACATTATAGTCCTGTCTCAAAAGTTATATTGACACAATTATGGTTCCTAAAAATAATGCAGTTTATCAAACATAATTAAATGGAATTATCATGTTGAACTGTGATAGTTTCATATCTTATAAGCCAGTCTTGCAGGACATGTCAGAATTTCAACAGTTCTTAAGAAAGCACAAGAGATGGTGTACATTTGATGATTGATTCTTTTTTAAAATTTTAGTCAATGTGAACATGTTTTTTAGAATGCTAGAAAGAACATAGTACGCAACCTAGGGATAATTTAGTTTTCATTAAAGAGGGAACTTGAACTTATTTTCCAGACTAATACCTTTTAGAGAAGATACACAAACTGATATCTTGGTGTACATAACCCTTAAAGGATAGTAACACACACTTTCTGCAGGGGTTTTAAAAGTATAAAAGCCCTTTTTTTTTTTTCCTTTAAAGGAGACAATTTTTCTACCCAATTTTACTTTCTAGCAGTATTTGAATACTGCAAAGCAGAACAGTCTTTTCAATTTGCTCTTTGCATAAAAATAGTTTGCCTCAGAGATCCATCTCTGTGGAAAAACTGCACCACGTTTGGCTCAGTCTACTCTATATGTTCGTGTACCACTATCCCACAAAGCCTTCTCCCTCAAATATCCCCAGAAGTTTTCATGCCTTGACATGTGCAATTCTTTCCCTTAGCTTTGTGCTATTAAAACACCATTCTGGTTTTCTTTTTTTTTTCTAATTCTTCTTTTTTTTTCTCTTTTCCTGTGGATCTTTTATTATTTTAAGCTCTTGGAACTGAAAAAATGAAAACAGTAATTATGTTTTAGGCCACAGACTCCATGGACTGTCCAGAGTAAACAGGGACAAATGCTTTTAGACATGGATTCTGCCAAATGGAAGCCACAGATCACTTTTTTTTGAGTAATATATGTAGCAGTATAGATGTGGCCTTTACTTCATTAACTCTGATGAGAACAGAGGATGACCCATAAAAACCTGGACATTTATGGTGGGAATTAGTTCAAGTATAGGATTGTTAAATTTAGATGTTTGTATGATGGCTAGGTATTGCAAATCCCTTTGTATTCAGCATAGATGGAGTCAATATAGTGAGTACAGCTTGTCTGACAAGCTGACAGGTGTCTACTTTCAGGTGATCCAGTTTGCTCTGAATACTATTAATATCTGTTAAATACCTAAAGGTGAGTGAAATGAAGTCCACTCCAACAGTTTTTTCCCCCCCCCATGGACAACAGTACTGAGCAAAAGACACTATATTTTGCTTTCCACATCAGGCTGGGCCATCAGTGCCAGTAACTTTTAAACATTTGAGCAATGACCAATACAAGAACCTTACAAGCAATGTACAGTTCACAAAGCACAAAAAAGGGACAACACAATTTCATCAGCATGTCTCTATTTCTATACAGGGAAATAATTTCTGTGCCCATTTCTCCCTTGGATTTCCTAATAACATTTCAAAAACACTCCCCTTAATTGCAGAAGGGATTGCACATTTTGTGCTGTAGACAAACATTCAGCAGGCCAGGAAATGAGAAATCCAGCTCATTTTCTGTAAATCTTCAAAATCCAAAGCTGTATTTTGTTTAAATAAATGACAGACTGCTGAAAGCTTCAGCAACTCATTGGAATAAATCTGGTGGTGATGGTAAATCTATCTTCTGCAGATGCTTCTGTACTAGACATTGGTTATGTTTGCCTTATTTCTTAAAGGACTGCCTTATGACCCAGATTGCAGAGAAACCCATGTTTCTATGTCTATGCCTATATCCCATTACCTAGTTACAGAAACATTCACTGTCTTAGTTTGAAGATCTTGTTGTAACCTTCTATTTCTGTCCTCCTGGAATCTTTGTTTAGCCTCTGGTAGATAATTAAATTTGGTTCCAATGTCTAATCTGAATTAGAGACAGTTACTAGTGAATCAGGTAACCTTAGAGAAGCAAGTTTTTTTATAATGACAATTATGAAAAACACATTGATCACTTGCAATTTCTGCTGCCATTAGCTACAACAGCACAAGCGACATTTCAAATGTAGAACACATCTGAAAAATACTCATAAGTTTAACCAAGCAGCTGAAGCTGATAACCTCAGGCCAGTCATACAAATCCTTGCTTTGCTTTTCAATTTAATGGGCAGCAACAAAATAAAGAAAAAATAACCATCCAAAACAATGTGTTTTATAGGAAGGAAAAGGGATAATTTATCTTTCCATTAAATTTGTTTATCCTTAATGAAATTTAAATAACTTTTAAAACAACATTTATCCTTCTTTGTATACAGTGTATAAGAGTAGTTTTCTCAATTTATTTCCTAGAATAGTAATGTGATGGCACATAATTCTCAATATCATGCTTACATCAGAAATTAGCTGATATAACATAGGAAATATTGTCATTTCAAGTGGGTAATAACATTTTAGTAGATTTAGCTACATATATCTTGTAGGGGATATGATTTTCTGTTTTTCTGTCTCAAATTTGAATTTGTGGACTCATAGGAAAACCTGAGGGTCTATTTTTATTTACCTATGTAGCAACCATGAAGAGTTCCCTTTTACAGCTGGATATCAATCAGGCTTTCATTCCAGATGTATTTCTAACTGATTGAAATATGGTATTAAAGATTCAAAAACCATGAGCTGATTAAATCTTACAATTAAATCCAAATTTCTTGGCTCCCCTTTCCAATTTCAGATCAACTTACTTGTAGGTGCTGTAGTACAATTTCATAGTTCTTTGTGGCCAGAAGTCTTTTTTTCTGGTTTGTGTATATAACTGGTAAAATCACCTCATGTCAAAAAGCCAATAAAGGTATTCTAGCAAATGAAAATAGATTAACAAATGCATGAAAATCCTTTCCCCCTTTTTATAGTGCCAAAAACTAAGCACCTCCTTAAGAACATATGCCTTCAACCACATCCAACAGATGCAATTTTGCATTTCCTCTTTCTTTTTCTTTCCTATTGCAAATATGCACATAAGTAAAATTAACTGAATACAATCCAACAACTTAAAATTGAAATGTAGACATTCTGATTTCCATGGTGTTTATATCTAGAAAATATCTTTTTGTAAAAACAAACAAAAAAAAATCTTACTCTTTATACTAATCATGGATACCATTAGCAGACACCCCAGCCCAGGAAATACTGATGCATGTTCACCTTGGCTAGATACAGAATTCAATAGCTCAGTCATGATTCCAGTCACTCATGTCCATTAATTGCACCCTATTTACAGTATGCCATCATACAAAAGTGAGAAGTTGTGCAACCATGCTATCTACAGCTGACAATTCAGTAGCGTACACAACAGTAATCTGATACTGAAATATCTTTTGAAAATGTATAAACCTAGAGGTCTTCATCTGCCTGTTAAAGTCAGCATTAAAAACCCGGCTCTGTTTCCTTAATACAAATTAATAGTTTCCTCACACATCCATCTTAAATACATAGCTTTAAACTCATTGGTAATATACTCGGTGAAATGTTTTATGCCTTGAATATTTTATAACTTTGGAGTTTAATGTGACCCTTCTAGAAAACTTCAGGTTGTATCTGGAGGGTGTGTCCAGCATTATAATGATTATACTCTTTTGATTCTGAATGAAGAGTTTAAAGGTGAACTTTGTGTACACTGATTATAGCACGTAGAAGCTAGTAAGAATGTTATGTGAAATGAGATAGAGTAAGAATTTCTGCTCTGTTTTTTTATAATTGTTTTTCTTGATTATGCCTTTTACAGTGGCCACTATTAGATTCTTTCTCATCCACTTTAGAATGGATCTAGTTTATAATCAAAATGGAGAATGGACAAAGATGAATCAAGCCTCTGTTTAAGGTATTAAATCCAGTACTGGTGATAAAAATCACAAAATCTCCATTCATCCATGATGTATTTCACATGTAAAGGAATTCAGCTGTACTTTAATAAGTTACATGTTTCATGCATTCGTTAGTTTTTTAAATATATATAGCTAATTCATACTTTAAATCTTTGCTCATTCTTCAGTTATTTCTCATGTTAAGTATTGTGTCCGTCCTTTGCTGCCTTACTAACAACATTTTGTTGCCTCCATAAAAACAGCAAATATAACACAATGGAACTGGAATTAATCCAACCTGTTGTTAAACCTATAACAATGACAAAACACTAATGTCTGAAGCATTTTATAAAAGTCAGTATGCAATATTTAAAGTTAAGGAAAAAATGTTTCAATTAACTTTTTCTCATATCTGTCTTATATTTTTTTCTGGAGACTTAATACAACAATGTATATCAGAGGAACTGTTTTCCAGAGCTGCATATTTTATTTTTAAAGATCCTTTTAAGAAATGTAAAGTTTTGTTAGAAGGCACTATTGGGTGTTTTCATTAAGTGAAAAAGTGCTCCAAAATTAATAATTAAGTCCTGCTTCTATTCTCAGTTTTCTATGTGTATTAGCTAATGTCTCATATGAGAAAGGAGATTTTAAAATGCTCCAAGGAGCCTTAAAGTTTTACAGGGCCAAAAGCAGCAGACACAGAAGTACTCGGCAGGTCTTGCCACTACAAAATGTGGAAAGTGACTGTCAAACTCTCAAAATATGCCACAACAGGGATTTACCCTTCACTCGCTTTCCATCCTCCAATTTAAAAGGATTAACAAGAAGAGGTGGATGATGGAAAACTACAGAGGTGGCCTCCCAAAGACCCTAAGCAGAAGGATTCTGGGCACCTTTCCAGTCATTAAAATAGATTTAAGCGGGAGCAGGGACTTGTAACAGCCAATGAAGATAGTGAAATTTGGGAAAAGTGTCATTTGGTGAAGGTGAGAAGAGAAGTGAACATTTGCTTTAAAGCATTTGTGTGTGGAGTACTTCTCTTAGCCTTTTTCCCTTTTTAAAGGCTTCACCAAAGAGGAACTTCTGCTAGCATCAGACTCGTGCATAGGTAATGTACTTAACAGGGATGGCAATATAGTTTTGGGATACTTTTAGATACCCAGATTTCAATAATGAACAATATAATTTTTTTCCTTGCTTATTCAAACTGAACCTTAAAGTAGAAACTATAGAGAAGCATATAAGGCAACCTTTCTAAGCAGCCTTCTCATGTTGGCCAAAGCCACAATCTCAGTGGATATGTCTATGCTGTATGCTGAAGGCAGACCCAAGGCCATCCTCATGTCCAAAATCACCTGCCATACAGAGTGCAGGTCTGAAGATCAGCCTGTGGCTCAGCAAGGCGATGCTCTGCAGAGCATTTGGACCCTATGGCAGAGCAGGCTCAGGTCAGTAAACTCCTGGACATATTCAGACAGGCTGACTGTGAAGCAATGCTTGAGCAGGCAGAAGGAAGAGCACACCTCTATTCAATGTGAAGGTCATTCTTTCAAAAAAAAGCAGACAATTAGCTAGATGTTGCCAGTTAGCATGTACTAAATCTTGCGCAGTCAATCTCTTTGCTTTTGTGGTCAGCGAATGCTTGTCTGAGACAGCATGTTCTTAAGAGAGTCATTCTTTTGTTTAGTGAAGACTTCCCTGAAGAAACTGTTCTGAAAGCTACATTGTTCAGAGACATTGATTAGTATTTTTTCATAAACTAAACTAGTTGATGTTTGGAAAACTGTCTACTTAGAGCTTACATTTTCTTTTTTTATATATGAATAAAACACTTCAGTGTACATTTCTATTATAAAAAAGACTGTCTTTCTAAATAGTGCATGATTGAAAAAGTTATATTATTTTAATATATCCAAATTATATAGCTCCTTATGTAATAAGTTGTTGACATTTTGCATTCACTCAAAGCCTGTTCTTATCAAAATGTCTCTTTTTATTTCACCATTTAGGGACAAATATCATGTCTATTGCACAGAAGCATGCATAGTTTTTTTCTCATGCTCTTGAGCAGCAGGTGGAGCAGGACTGGGTACCTCTGAGGATGCAGAGCATATAAACATTGTTTCCCTTCTTTATGCCATAGATTCCACATTCTTGTGTACCTAACTTTGCTTCACTTGCTGACTACAGTTATGGGATATACTTCTAAATGAGTGTGCTATTTGCAAGACACTTTTTAATCATTAAAAAATAAAATATATATATATTTTCTCTTTCCTTTCTGTAAAGGAATTCAACAGTAATGAAGTGATTTGTTCAAGCTGCGTAATTAGGTGTAAGGTATTATTCTGAAAAGAAGATTGAGAGAAACTTGTATACTTTTCCCAAGCTGTCAATCTGTTTCTCTAACCTAGATGCAAATCTGAAAGAGAAACTGATACTTGTATATTCTTGATCACTTTCAATGCAAGTTAGAAATGAAACAAGTTTTAATCAATCAATCATGGTCACTGTAGCAACTGAGTCAATAAAAACAAATGCATTAATTACTTAATCATGATATTAAATTAAAGCTTCAAATCAGTATAGACATCAGTCCAATGATGATGTTAAAGCCAAATCTTACACATGTCAAGCTTGTCAAAGTGGGGTGGTAGTGGTCACTTTGACTTCACAGTCCATTTACAGGATCATGATTGAAGCAGTCAGATGAATTCATTGACATCTGTGGAATAAGAACCAAATTGCCTCACTCTTGGCCCCTAAAGCAGACATTAAATTTACTTGTAGTTTCCTCATATCCAATGGCTATATCATTCACTACCCTGGTTTTGATTCCACAATAATCCATAGCTCTTATTTCCTCCAAAAATATTCAGTGTTTTTGGTAACATGCATCAAGAACTAGAAGACATTGCTTAGAATTAGAATTAAGAAAAAATGAATATTGCAGTTCTATGATCAATTTACATCTACAGCTATCACTGAAAAATACTCATTTGTGCTCACATTGTAAAGAAAAAAGCAGTGAATGGAGCAACTTGGAATGATAGTAAAATGAGGGAAAGAAAACAGTCATGAAAAATATGTATATTTCAGCATTCCTGTTCTTCATAGAACTTGCCAAATAGTGACCACTCTAATTAAAGGCATTAGATAGGACCACCCTTTTTCCGTATCACACTAGTGAGATCATCCTGGCATCTGCATAATTAGGCTAAGGCAGATTGCAGAGGAAAGACTTCCTTCTATAAGCCCATCTTCAGGACATGGGCTGATGACCCTACAACAATATATAGACTTCTGCTTTTATTTCAGATTACTAGAACTGTGTCATTTCCTCATAAATCTTCTGAGACAGTCAGAAACGTAAAAAGTGTTGCCTTTACAAGTACCACATAAGAGTTGATTCCAGCCTGTTTGCGCAAATTGTGAACAATCCTGACTGTAACATGCACGGACAGAAGCATACTTCTAGGCTTTGTTTTCCACATAGTTTCTAAAAGTAAAAATAAACTAAGGAGAAGTGAACCCCTGTTTTATACTTTTCTGCTTTTCTCATTTGCTTTGATTTTATTTGCTTCTGCTAAAGCCCTGAGTTTGGGCAGAAGGGAAAGGCAGCAATGAACTAGTTGGAGCCTGATTATTTAGCATGATTTTTCAGCTTTCTTAGTGTCTCATATAGTTTGCGTTTACATAATAATTCAATATTTAAATATTTCTTAATTTTCTCTGATGACTCTAAGCACAGTTTACTGACACTGCATATTAGCACTGCATTAATAAAACTTCAAAATTTGTGCGTTGGATTTTTTTCAGTGAAGGAGCTTTGTTCTGCCTGCAACCTGCTGTGCCCCCAAATGTACCATTGCAGTCCTTAGAACAGTGAATTCCAAACTAGAGACCAGTGAATTGTGAATCACTGGCACAAACAAAATTAAATGTTAATGCACCTGAATGACAACCATTTTTTCGCCTCACTCCAGGAAGGCAAACAATACAAAACAAAATGGAAAATCAACATTTACCAGCTGGCTGAATTGCTACATCCAGTAGGAATGGGGAGAAGACTGCCCCCTCCTCTCCTTGGAGAACATAGAGATTATATTTTCAGCTGCAATCAAAAACTGGAAAAGATCTCTTGTAGGTACAATCTCTAAAGTATTTGACAGATCTGCAGCACAGCCAGCACCAAAACTTGATTTATACATGTAAATCAGTAAAAGCAACTTATTTCAAACAAAATATGGGTTCTACTGTCAGATCTTCCCTTCAGGTTGAGACTCCACAGATGAACTGGCATCACTCTTCTGAGGAACAGTTTGCTTTCAGAAATAGGTGACCAGTTATCAGTCAAGTATATTCATGTGAAAGAAGACCAAAAGGTTGTTTTTGTGGCTTTTCAACTTCATGTGGGCATCTGCTTCTACTTGGATGCACTGAATGGGATTCATGCCACCCAACTTTAAGTGTTATATAAGTTATATATTCTATACCACAGACTAAACTAGGCACTACTTTTACAGTGTATTTGCCTAGAGGATGAGTCTGTGATCTTAGAGACAAATATTAAATATGATTAATTTCTATGTGAGGAACTTATTTTACTGCCTTGACTATAAAATGTTTGCCAGCTTAGTTTTCAACATTTAACTTTTAGAAGCCTAAGTCAGAGAAGATTAATTCTGCTTCTGCTCTTTTTCACTGTTTTTTTCTATTCAGGAATATCTTGAAACCATAATAAGTATTATGTACAAACTTTTAGATTCAGTAAAGCCAACATTTGCCAATATTGTGTTAGAAATGAGCAATAATCTATGTTTGAGTTGTAATACTATAATATCTCAGAGACACTAGAATGATTTGGATGAGAAGTAGCAAATCCAGCACATACTCTCAGTAGAGTTTTTAGCTTCCAAACACCATATTAAAATGGAGTTGCATTATCACCCTAGTTTTTTAATACCTGTAAATTAAATTATGACTATAAACAGTACAGGAAGACTCACATTAGTTTTCTCAGTGCATTTTAGAGTTCAATTTTTGAACATAGTGGCAAAATTCAGATCTCAGCTATATAGATAAGGACTGCAGTTAAGATGCACAGCTCAAGAACTAGCAATTAATTTGGTTAATGCCTTTGAATATTGGTAAGATCAGGAAGAATTTCTGTCAGATATATTTATTCTACAGACAATGAACAAATACATTTTGCAAATTAATTATATTTGTAAAAGAATACTTTGAGAGAATTATATATAGTATTCTAAAAAGCCAAACCAAAATATTGTAAAGAACACTGTGTCTATGTGGCTACTGTCCTTCAAGCCTGTAAAACAAAATCTTCTGGCTTGCTTACCCCTTTAGGGTGAAATAAAACTTCAGCAATACATTATACTTTTATCAGTAGATCACATATCGCAAGATTGTAAAGGCATCCTGTGAGGTGCCACAGTGCTCTTCATTAGACAGGTATTTTTATAGATTTGGATCTGCTTCTGTTTACCCTGTGTTACATTAATGTCATACTTACAATGTTGCCCTACTCCATCTTCCAGCCACACAAAAAGTTAAACACAGAATGATCCACAATGTTCTAGTATGAATGGAAAATTGCAATGTAATATATTATATTATGGAAGCTAGAAAACATTGTGCTACACATTACATCTCTTAATCTTTAAAGAATTTTGGTTTTCTACAACTTTTTTTCAAGGTATTAATCAAAACTTCTTCTATACTTTTCAGCTTTTCCAAGTATCTTATTTCCAAGTAACCTTATATGCAAATAGGCAACTGGTTTTAGAATAATATATAGTTGTACTTCACAAATAAGTTTTCTACAGAATTAAAGACAATGAAAACTGAATTTTGAATTCAATAGGTAAATTTTTCATCTTGAATATACAAAATCATATCACAAATACCTTAAGGGTGTGTACAATGCATGCTTTTATTTGAGTCATAAAAAACAGACAGAAACTTTTATGAAAATATGCTTTAAATTGACCATTATGTCTGAACAGAACAATCTCCTGTGCCTTGAAACTGTTTTCTTCTGCATCACAGGAAACATGACTCCTGCAATCTCCAAAGAAATCTAAGTGAGTGGGGGATATTAATCCATCAGGAATCATCAGCTGCCAGAGCTGAAATTGGTGAACTCGTACCTATGTGAAATTTTGAAAGTGACCTTGTTCAAACAGAACACAGTAAGCATAGTTTCTCTCTGATCCTTTCTTGCCTGCCAAAGGAATGATGACAATGTTACAGTGATATTATTTTGTACAATGACAAAGAAAGCCTTCTACAATTCCTTTAGCTTCCTTTGAAGAAATAACATCACGAGTTGTGAAAGAAATTGTAGGCACTCAAGCATTTAAGTTGTGCAAGACATTTTTTACACCAGAGTACTATGAGTTATTATAATTCCCAAATATATGCTCTTTCATCTGTAAGTCCAATTCTAGCAGCTTTTTTTTTTTTCCCTTTTGGAAGTCCCTTGAGCAATTCCAAAAAGTTGTCATCAGATTTTACCTCATAAGATATTTTATTACTTTCTTATGATGAGCAAAGATTAGAGGCCACAATCTACTCATTCTTTGATTCTACTTGTATCTGTGGAACATCTCACTGCAGTTTGAGTAGCAGCTTCTGCAGAGCCATTCATAGTGAATGAGGATTTGCACCTAAAATACAGTCTGATGCACTGATACGCATGTTAGCACTCATTCTGACCTGCTCCAAAGTAGAGTTGGGGGCCACGAGGCAGACTGCGACTCTTTAAGGCAATTTGTTATCTCTTATGTGTCTCATGGAGCTACTAAAATGAATGGAACTATTTTCAGATAAACACAATGCTAAACTTGTTTAAAGAAAAAATATCAGGTCAGACTATGCATTAACCCTATGAAAATGGACAGTCAATATGCAGCAATTTGACTAAACAACTCTATTTATTTATGCATAAATTTACTCATAAGTAGATACTTAGACCCTTCAGTTTTAGTAGTTAAAATAAGTATTTTAAAGTAATGCATTGTTGATTATAATTTGTTAGAAAAACAATGAAATAGTCAGGTTTTTTAAAAAGATAGGGCACAGATGGGCTCAGCAAGAATAAACCCAGAATTTACTCTCAGTGAGAGTATAAACCGTACAACCCGGAGATGAATGTGCACCAAAGTACAAGAAAAAACAAAACAAAACAAAACAAACAAAACAAAACAAAACATAAAAGAAAAGAAAAGAAAAGAAAAGAAAATAGAAAAAAAACAAATGTCATGCTACTTCAGTATACCGTTAAAAAAAATTGTCACAAGGTATTTGGAAAAGTAAAAATATATGTTAAAATTCTTACTATCTACATTTTTTGTTTAAAATGCTACAATCCAAAGAGAAAACATTGATAATCAAGACTTTCAGATATGCTAGTTCTTTTCTATGCTGTGCCCACAGTCTCAAGGAGAAAAACTAAAACATTAATTTATTAATATGCCTTTTTGTGCAAAACAAGTTTAGATAATTCTATATAGCAATTGAAAAAAATGACAATTGTTCTCTTAATTGCTTTGCATTATATCATTTTATGGAACTTCATTGCATTTTAATATAATCATTGATATGTGCCTGCTATTTAGGTAAAACGGTAAAAAAACACAAAAATACAGAAAAATAGTTAATAATGTCACTTTACCTCTACAGGGAAGATATATCAGGATTAAATTAACAGATGAAATCTACTGCACTGAAGCAATTGTAGATCTTGGCAATGCTAAGGGTAGGACCCAATCTCCCTTCCTCCCCAAGCCTTTGAGATTGAACAGAACGCCTTGATATCTTGCTCAAATGGTCCAGGATATAACAAGTTTATGAGGCCTGTATTCTGCTCTATACACTTGCTTTCCATGGCATATCAAATCAAAATCACTTGGTCTTTTTCTTCATGTCTCTCTAAAACATCTTTTAAAAAGTTTTGAAGTGAAAACCATAATAAGTAATTTCTCTGGAAAATAGAACTCTCGGTGATATGGATAGTGGATTTCTGTCGTATAGAAAATCTCTTTCAGGTTTAATTGAGTGTAGAATAAGTATTCCATTCCCTCATCTTTCTCTCTGTTGTTACCACTGTCATGCCCGGACAACACACACACATGCACACAGAGCATCTCCTGACTCCTGTATCAAGGGTAAGGCACATTTCTCCAATATTGCTTAAACATAAAATGTAGCAACATACACATATGTGTGTGTATATATATTTATGCATATATGCATATATCTATATGTTTTTTATATGAACATACATGTGTATAGACATATGTGTATAAAACACACTAACAAACACAAAGCACAGCATTCTCCTGCTCATCTTTCTTTCTCAGGAGAGAATGAGCAACATGTGACATATATTAACAACATAATGTGCTAGTGGAAGATGCTGGTGAATACTATAAAAAACTGATATGAAGGAGACAATAAAGAGAATCTGCTTTTATGAGCATTTTTGGAAGCTTATGAAATAAAAATGCTGAGTCTACAAACACTGCCAAATTGTACACCAAATGGTTGTAAAATATAAGAATGCTCTAGTCAATTTTTAAATGTTACTCAAAGGAGCAAGTACTACAGACAATTTACATTGCTGGGTCTTGAGTGAAGGAATGTGTTGGCATAGTTTCTGGAAGCTGAAGTACTGCACCTTTACAAGTCTTCCAATAACTCAACTGGCTGCACATCAGACAAATAATAAATAGGAATGTTTGTGTGTATCCTACACAGCCATGGTTTAAAGTTGCTGAGAGAGCTGCCAACTGGATCAAAAGAGATGAAAACCAAGTCAACACAGTATTCTTGTAAAATCTACCCAAGATATCTCATGTAAAGAAAGTACATGTAAAGACATTGCAAAAGGAAGGAATGACTGTCAGGTACCTTATGTTAGGAAAAAAATTTAAAAAAGTGTGTGTGTGAGTCCTGGATTTGAGAAGAGAGAGCAGAGGGAACTAAGGACACCAATACGAATCTGGAGAATAGCAGACTGAAAGAAGGCATCACTGAAACAAAAATTATTGAAGATGCCTAATCCACATAGAATTGTACCACATGGGGCACTAACTCAACTACTACTACTTAAAAATGCATTTAAAATAACATATTTTATTTAGAGTAGTTATACAGTGCCTAGAAAATGTAAGAAGATTGGTAAAACATGTACAGTAACTCTCTAGACTCTTCAGCCCTTTTTCTGATACAGTAATTCACCAGAGAGGTATTTATAAAAAACATTAGAGCGTGTCTTCATTCTTATGCATACTAGATCATGAATATTTCCCATTTTACCATAGGAAGCACCATGACATTTCTATCAGGGTATTTCTTGGAATATAATATAGTACAATTCTGTATTTTTTAACAAATGTACGTCCATTGAAAAGGGACAAGTGAATATTCCATATCCTGTATGTCATTCAGAAAATACAGAATCATTTAGGGTTAGGAATAAAAAAAAAGCCCAAACCATTCCTTTCCATTATGAACTTTACTGCTAGTAATTTAGCAAACTAAGTTATGGAAAGAAATAAAAAAACTATTTCTGTCTTCTTATCTCAAAAGAGATAAGTAAACCAGATGTAATACTTCACAATATTGAAAAGGCTAATTATCCTGCCCATTCCATTTGCAATAAGTTTTCATTTAAAAGAAGAACAGCCTAGCATATTCCTTAGGAAAAGTGGGAGTCAGCTTGGTGGCAGTAGGAAACTCAACTGCAACAATGGTAAGCGGTGCTATAGAAGAGAAAACCCAGAGATGCTTAAGGACGTACACTAAATCCTTTTCCTAACCACTGTGCTCCAAAGAATGACCTGTTTACATCAGCAAATCCTTTTCGAAGGCTCTTAATACAGTCAGACACTTATCTTTACTGTTGGTCCAGTGACCTAAAGCAGGAATAGCTGCCATGACCACTTATTGCTCAAATGTTAGCTCACATTGTCTTGGTGCTTCTGTAAACTACAAAGAATAGATTTTAAGGACTTAAGAAGTGAAACTATAACTTTCTAATCCTTTTTTTTTTTTTTTTTTTTTGGTAAAATACTCAGTGGTTGGCATGCTTTTAAAGGACATAAGTCTGCAAACCACATTAAGTCTTCTGGGACCATCTAGCCACTCTGTCACTTGAGCTTCATAACACTCTTGCTTTGAGTAATAAAGTAATAAAGGGTTCAGTATACTGCAGCACAGTATGGAAATATCCAAGACACTTCATAATCCTGAAGAAAATCCATCACCTTGAGCTAATCTGCTTAGTTGTTTCTCAACACATGCAATCTGCTTTGTAGATCTACCCAGGGGAAACAACAGAAATTAACTTTACCGACAGTTTTTCATATTACTGCCTTCCCATTTTATCACATAAGACTTTTCTTAACAAATGAATATGCTTTGAATATTTTTTCTCACTAATTTAATCATAAATTTTCTCAGTTTTCTTGTTGCTTCTAAAAGCTATTGCCGGTTCCTATTACAACACAATTTAAACAAGAAACACGATTCAAACAAGACAGTGCTTTGCTAATGTAAATCAAAACAGTTAGGTAATTGGATTTCCTATGCATGGAGAGCATATGGTCCCTCAAAAATCCAAAGAGAGTTCTCTGAAACACATATTTTTTAATCATACATCTCTATTATCAGTTATATTATTGATCACACTAATATCAGTCGCTTATATTTCTGATCTTCTGTCCCACATCCATCTTTGGAAAGCAAGCAACTCTGAATGCCTACCACCTCACAATTAGTTACTTTTATATTTTAAGCTATTCTTAATAGAATGTATATCTTGTCTACTGTCCCAGGCCTCTTCCCTGATTGGGAATTCTTGAATGTATTTCATATATTTCTACTTAGATAGATACCTTTCGTTACTTTCCTTTGCATTAACACTTGGTTTGTTGCAGAGGTATACAAGCGTATTTTAGGATCTCTTTAGCTTCCCTAGTCTTAATACTATTCAGTAACAGCTAAATGTAGCAACATTTATATGTTTGCATGATGATGTTGTGTGGGAGACTTTAGGAAGCACCTTAATTAACCTATATCAGGACCCATCTTGAAGCTCTGACTGACTGAATATGGCTTTCCTTCTGTGAATAATGGACTCAATCTCTCATTTCTAAGCTGAAGGAAAAACCTAAATTAAAGTGTTTATCTTCCTCTTCTTTCTTCATGTCCCTCTCTATATAACCACATTTTTCTTTTCCACTGCAGCATTCCCCTTTTCTCTTTTCACCAAAGATTAGTGGTCTGTAGGTCAGTTCAGAACTGGCTTTGTCTCTGTCTAGTTTCCTTTGCATCAGGCCATGGGTGGTGTCTTCAGGCAGCTTTCACTACAGTTCATCTTCTGAGTCATCCAATTCTGTGTCCTGCACAGATGTTGGATTGTAACAGTCCCCCAAAAGTACACAAATATATACAATTTGTAAGGAAACAGATGACTGTATTTGCGATAAATGTAGCTCTTTCTCAGATAATGTGTTGACTTTCTACTACAGACATTTACTAGGTACTAAAGCTTCCTTGCTGTTGGCAAATATTTGCCACATGACTTTATTTCCATGATGCAATCTTTTGATGAAAAAACAACTGTATACTACATCATCTTACGGTATTAAAGCGAGGAAGAGAACTGTTGACTGGAGTAATGGTTGGTTTGGATTTTTTTAGTATTTACTTTGTAAAACATCTGGACTCAGAAGCTACACCTACCCTACAGATGTATGACATTCAGTCTGTAGAGGAAGTGGTTGATATGCTTTAGTCTTCTTTTCAAACAAGAAGAAACAAAGCATTGTCTGTTAAGAGGAGTCTTATAATTCTTGACCTTACTGACAAGAGTCTGCAAAAACAAACTAATTACCTGACTATCTACCCTGCTGTCTTATCCCGCTTTGTGGGTAATCAAAATCTCTCTTCTGATAATTAGATTTGGTTGGAAACTTGAGTTCTGAATACATTCAAACATTTCAAAATTTCATGTAGAAAGCAACTTTCTTTTGTTCTTTCTTTAAAAGAATCAAAGCAGTTGTCTTTCCCTTTTTAATCAATATGGAACAGCTTCACTTATGGAAACTTCTTAGGTATTCCTATAGAGGATTTCCTATAGGGTTAGCCCAAAAAATCTTCTTGACTCAGATGTGGAATCCTGAAAAACTGGGGACCAGTGTGAAGGCAAGATGAGATATATAGCTGAGATTGTCAAATTCCAGGTGAGTTCCACTACAGATTTGCTATTCTGGTCTCCACCATTTTTAATCCCGGATCTGAGAAACTTTTTCCAGCTGATGGCCCATCAAAACTGGCAAGTCCCCATAAAATTTTGGTTTTGCCAAATCAGCACTTTCTGAAAAGAAACTGTTTTATAATGATAATAATAATAATAAAATGCTGGACAGCTGTAATCCTTATTATCCAGGTTTTGCAAAGAGCTATCATTTACTTTAACCTCAACAATTTAAAATGAGCCAATTAGCCTGAGACTTAAAAATCTTGTCTAGTCTTTTGGGTTTTACAAGTTTGATTTCCAGCTTAAATAATTGCATCCTCTATTTGTTCCCAGGCTGGAATGCAATTCATAGAATAAATGTTTCAAAATAATATGATTTATATCACTATACCCAGATGTATTATGACATCCTTATTGACCAATATGAATGAATTGTAAGCACAGGTTAATAAAGACAAGAAAATCACATCTGTTGCTCTGCAAACACTAGGGTTATTAATTTAATATTCAAGAGAAAAAACTATATGCATATACCAGATATGCTTTGAACTACAGATCTTGACTTTGCTGATCAATAATGCATTTTCTTCCCATTTCACAGAAGACTGATGTTTGATTTTCCCCTGTTTGCAATTAGTCATTTTAGAAAGGCCAAGGCAGTATCAGTTCAATAGAAGTCTCATCAGATCCAAGACAAAAACCATCATCTTAAAGAAAAAAAAGAAAAGAAAAAGAAAAAGAAAAAGAAAAAGAAAAAGAAAAAGAAAAAGAAAAAGAAAAAGAAAAAGAAAAGGAAAGGAAAGGAAAGGAAAGGAAAGGAAAGGAAAGGAAAGGAAAGGAAAGAAAAGAAAAGAAAATCCTTTCCCTGAGGGGAGTAATTTGTCATGTACATAGACTCTAATTTGGCTATACAGTTAGTTTCAAGCTTCAGGTGAACTGGATTGGAATTAATAGAACTGACAGCTATAGCATGAAATTTATGACATCCAAGAAAATCAGTGATACTTCCTATACTTTATTTACTCAGAAAATGTCTATTCCACCAGAACGAACAGCTGGAAGCTACATCAATAGAAAGATTTTACAGTAATTGGACTCACTCCAGTTTAAAAATGATAATAATAAAAAAAATAGATTATTGAATTTTGTTGAATGTTTTCTTTTAGAGGAATTAGCACACTGGTTACTGCAGTACAGATATGAGCGGGGCTATTCAGTATTTAATGCCAACAGTATATGTAATTATATGCCTTGGGGCATAATTAAAGATCAAAATTCTCAGACTGCTCTAAAGTTGAAAAGGCATAACTGGAGACTTCTATGAGAAAAAAAAGATTTATTGGAACATTCATCACTTGCACAAGTTCAGTCCTATAATGTACTCAATTGTCTTTTTGTTTGTTTTGATTTTTCTTTCCTTTTTTCTTAATATATAGCTCTGTTATTAGAAACAGTGTTACATTTGTAACATGCTAAACAGATCTTCATTTCCATTCTTTGTTAAATTAAATCACCTGGAGGCTCTAGTTAGTGAGCTCAACCTGGGCAAAAGTAAAAGAACTATGGGTGAATCTGTAAGTTAAATTGTTTTTATCATCACTCTTTGGTCTCTGGAGTCTTGAATGGTTACAGGAGTAATATTTCTGGACCACAGCATGGTAGACAATGAGATTATTGGACTAACTTTATTTTTCTGAATTAATTTGTGCTCCCTTATATGAAACACTTTCAAACTGGTCTAATTGAACGGAGGCCACAGACCCAAACAAAAATGCATATCCTGAAGTCTTAACTGGGCATAGAAGGTTCAGGTAAGATTATTCTTTGAAAAGAACAGACCTATCCACAAATGCTTAGGGCACAAGAACTTTTCACAGATTGCAGTATAAAAAAATTAGTTTGCAAACTAAGGTGTGCTTGGCCTATTTCAGAGATATTGTCTGTAAATTTACTCTCTCACTTTCTGAAATATCCGGGGCTCTGTGTACAACAGAAACCATGCTCTTTCAGCTATGCCTGAGAAGCAGTTCCTGGCAAACTCAAGAGTATAAATTTCCCAGACATGCTTAACAACATATAAGATGATGTGAAGGTATTCTGTTTGTTTCATTTCAACAAATAAAATTCCTTAAGGAGTCATGGTAAATACGCAATAACTTTAAAATAAAGCAAGGATGAACTTTCAAAGCATCTTTCAGATAATTCAGACTAATTCCAGCATGAAGTTTATTCCTCAGAAGCTGCAAAGTAGATAGCCTTAAAATGATTTCATAAGCATAACTATCATTGACTTGGTACTATTTGGAGCTCACTTCAGAACTCAACAGTGCAATCAGTTTTTTTCAGGAACGGCTTTTTTCTGAAGAATTGCTATATTCAGAGCTTCCAAAAACAACAATAAGAAAATTAATAATTTAATTATGTGGGTGGGGAGGCTGTATACTTAATATATCATTATCTCTAACTGTTCTTGTCAGCCTAGAAACTTGTTATATTTCAGATTTTTCACATTTTTACAGAGCTTTTAAAGATGGGAACTTTATTCAGAAAATAATACAGGCATCTATCTTTAAATTACCATTACTAAAGTTGTAGTAAAACACAAGATTTTATCTAAAGATAGTAATAGTTTCTTAAAACAAAATAAAAAGGCTTTTCACCAACTATCGAAAGAGGAAGTAATCAGAAGCAAGTTGGCAGAAGTTTTAGTGTTTAAAACACCCTAAATATTTTTTAGGAACATTTTGTGGATGAGGTCAGGGGTCTTTTGTTACTGTACAGCATATTTAACATTCCCATCAGAAGATACCATTTTCTGAAGTGCACAAAGTCGTAAGACATCTTAGAAGGCTGTCAGCAGGTTGCGAAATGTAGCGATGACATGATTTGAGTAACAAACTGAGCTGGACACATCATGTGGTTCAAAAGATCTGACTCTGCAAAGAACATGGCTCTGAAATTTAGAAAACATGGTGGATAAGATTCTCTAGGGATTTAGTACGGCACATTTCAATCAATCTTAATGAAAAAATAAATACAGATACAAGTGATCAACAAATGAGGCATAGTTAGGTGAATTCATTTTATGAGACTTGTCTGTGAGTGTCCACTGTTTTGGACAGAAAGCCATATACATGTTGCTTTGGTGCAAAAGGAAAATACAGATTACAGATTTCCATTCTACCCATGTGCAAACTGCCAAGTTCAATCCATCGCAGATCCATACTCCCAAACCTCAAAGTTTCTCCTACCCTATAGAGCAAAAATACTATATCTCAAAGATTAAATGCCTCAATACCTTCCCTCGTCTTCATCTATTGTTTCTTCATTCCTACTCCAACTCCTTGACTGTCTCTTGATCCCACAGCCAGTAGCCACACAATGATTTGCATGGTTATACAGTCAAAAATACCCTTACTGTGATAGCTGAGAAGCTTTCAAAGGGTTTTCCAAACTCTTTGGATGGTGACCTATGCCTCTGTCTACATCTGATGTAGCGCAATAAATATGATTTTACCATTACTAGTTAGGAGTCATGGGTTTTGTATCGACTGATAGTGCAGAATCTCAGGGCTTGTCTGGAAAGGTGGAGATAATACCAGTACTGAAAGACTACAAGACTGAAATTGGTTTGTGGGTAGCCAGCCCACTTCTTGACTCTCAGGAGACCACATTTTGGTCATCACTGCCATATTTAGAATTACTAACAAAAGGTTGGGCTAAGAGTCACAAAGTCTCACAAATTCACAGTGTGCCTGATTAGTTCTAAAACTGGTTTAGCTGTTGATGAGTTTTGAGCTCATAATCTAAGTTGCTGTGTTACAAAAATTTGCACTAGGAAATTTATTGTTTTGCCTCTAGTTTTTCCAAGATTTTTCAACTAAAGGAGTTAATTTTCATTCTCAGTATACTAAAACAACAAAACTCTGATTTGTTTCAGTGGAACTAGACTTTGACAATAAAATAAAGTCGATAAGATTAAGCATTTCTTCAGATGATGGCCACAAAGATAAATAAAAACAATAAATAACATAAAACAAATAATTCAAGATTTATTGAAGAATATGCCAAAGCAGATGATGGTACTAAGAAATTTTTTTCCTAAGATTTCACAAACATTGATCAGAGATAAGAAAGAGTTTGTCAAAGTAATCAGTACTAGCAATCAGCTCCTGGGGGGAGAAGGAAATACACAAGAATTATATACTGTGAAGCCAATATACAGGAAACAAATCAGGGAGATATCATGGTGAGCTTTCAAATGGAGACCACCAGCTACCTGCAGAATGGATTTCTTACAGCTGAAGAGACAGACTAGAAAATTATCAGGTGGGAAGTGGAACAGAAAACCAGAGGAAAAATGATGAGCTATACAGAGCAAGGTCACAAGACTCATTTAAAATCTAAATACTTATTGTATTGCTGAGTGTAAATATATTTCAAATCCAAATGCCTTAACATTTCCTGAGATATTATCAACTTGACTGAGTTTCATTTCACATGTGTATAATAGCCAATGAATTATATTCAGAAGTTTAATGACATACTCTGTGATTCTGTTGGAAGTAGGTTGACCTAAATGTCAGGTCTGAAACAGGACTAATGAAATAGTTAATAGGTTTACTGCAGATTAGCTGATATCAATAGTGTTCTGCATGTCCTGGATGTCACTAGTTAGAGACTTGGTTACCAGTTGTCTTCATATCTATCATACTTGTTTTTAGAAAGACAGAAAATGACAATTTTCTTCAGTGAGCAAACCAAACATAAAACTTCTATTTTTTCTCACTTACTGAACACTTGTCTTCTCCATATTCTCCTCATCAGAAACTCAATAAGAATTAAAAAAAAAAAGGGGGGGGGGCTGGCTTATACTTAGTTATATGCAACTCCATTATTCTGTTGATTTCCAAGAAATGTATGGGAGAAAGTGGAACAAATGAAACCTAAACTTCTGTCCCATGTCGGCATTTAACTAGATATGTCATAGATATTGTGTAGATTCAGTTTTATTCCTGTAATATATAGTGCTACACAATAGGACAGAAAGCTAGAGTGTATTGCGACGTTCTGGAAAATGTTTTATTACTGATAGATTAATGGGAGTACTAAATTGACCAAAAGGTCTTCAACTTTCCTCACAGCTGTTGCAAATGTTCATTTATTTAAAATCACATTACTCATCTGCTATATCCAAGTGCCTGTTTTACATGCAAAACTGAGTTTCATTGAAGTGTTTTGAAGGAATCAAGTTCATTGGAATATGGTTCCAAGAAATGCACCATTTTTCCATTTTCTACTTTCTGGATGCATCACCTTTCAACTCACTGGACTGCCAGGGTCAACAGTTACAGTAAATTACGCCATGTGGCAGCTGGGGCTGAGAAGCCAGAAATTCCAGGCTCACTGCCACAAAATCAGGATCCCAGGGCTTTTCGTTCCAAATACAGCTGTATCAGGTACCATTGGACCTGGAGATCTGGGAAGCCTTGAGGGAGCCAGGAGTTTCTTGGTAGTAGCGTTCAAACAGTTCAATGGGAGCTAGAAGCTTACAGACCTTTCGTAAAAAACATACATGGACTGGCAGCCTAAGAGTTTTCAGGTTCTGTATCATTATGAACATTTCTATGCAAACTGCTTCAAATTATTCCTTAATGAAATGTTTGCCTTCCATAGGACACGAAGAGCATAATTACATTTTCTTATAGAACATGGCATGGTTTTCTTTTTTTTTAGAATTTCTGAGTTTCCCATGCAATGGAAAATTCAAGTTCAATTATTTCTGGTCTGAATCCATAAACAAATGTATATGCAAATAAGTAGAGTGGGTAGGAAAATAGAGCCTTTATTATTGGCAAAGTTGAATGACACCGCCTTTAAAAACAATAAAAAAAAGCTCAAACATTTGGCAATGAAATAATGAAATATTAATGTACCTGTACTAAAGCAGCAGAAGACTTCCATTTGTGTACATCAAATCAGAATTTTGCCTCCTAAGCCTGCAAATTTTCTTCCAAAAACGACTTTTGGTATCAGGCCAAATTCGATTCTTTTACCAGAACTGAAGTGTAAAACTGGAATAATTCTGCTGAGGACAGACTTAGATCAATCTCAAAGAAATCTATATTTGCCATTCTATGACAATAAGAGGAAAAAAAAAACTTTTTAGAATGCATTATGTATTGAAAGAGAAGCTCATGAGTGTTTCAAAGGGTTAGATACAGCTTTAGTCTTAAAGTAAAAAGTGTTTTACTTCTTAGAAATCTGCAATCAGCTCATACTTGACAGATCTATTGCATGGTAACAGAAAAGGCTGATGGAGCAACTGACAGAATTCCTATAAGCCTGCAGTTCATTAATCTGGCAGCTGCATTTTATCTGAATTACTGGTAGGAAGAAGCAAGATATTAATATATGTATGTGTATCTGTTGCAAGCACGGTGCGACCGAAAAAGCCGAAAAAAGATAACACTGGTCTTTTTAACTGATTCTTCACTAGGCAAGAAAGTTAGTTTCTTCTGTGATGCTGGTAAAGGAGAAATAGAATCTGTCAGTCATTAAAATGGAAAGCATATAGCGCTGGGGCTGTCTGGAGACAAAATTGGATTTCTCTGTCTGGGCTCTTCTGATTCCTTTTTATTCCACAAAGCAAATTGCTTTGCCATAGTTTCGTATTAAACAGGGAAGGTTTCAGCTGGCACAGGTAGTACTAAAAGCTTATTAAGAACCATACACAGTATTCTCTACTGAACAATATGTATTGGAAGACCAGCTCTTGTAAAAGGCAGAATCCATTTTCCAAATCTTTTATGCAAGTTTAGCTCTGCTCATTTACAGCTCCTTTATTTTCTCTGCTGCGGGGTGTTTTCTTCTGTTCCTTTTTTTTTTTTTTTTTTTACACTTTTCACATTTTATTGACAGCTGCTATATTTTTATTGAAGACAAAAAAGATGGTAACTGCAAATGGCTGCATTTATGATAGCATTTAGCAAAAGATCTTTAAGCAAAAAAAAAAAAAGCCTTGCCTTCATTTGATCTAATATTCTCATGAACTATTTCAAGCTCAGTAAGCATCTTGGAATTTGCTTATTGCAGAACATTTATCTAATAAACTAAAATTCTCTCTAGCATTATATAAAACTGCACTGTGATTTTATATATTCAAGAATAACTATTGGCACATCAGTAATAAGGATTACTATCATACGTACCAATTCAAAATGCAAGATAATGTTTTCAATAAGATTCTTTAGCAGGTAGAAATATAGTCATTTTCTCTTCAATTCCTTTTTTATAAAATGAATTATCTCTTTCTGGTTTTGTATTAAAAGGCCTATCATAGTGTTACTCTATTAATTCAGTGCTCCAAGTGTGCCAACTTTGAGCATATTCATTTCAGCAGGACACAAGGAAGTATTTTATTGCTTCTTAATTCAAGGGCTCTGAATGTTTCCTACAGTTCATCTATGGTACACAGAAAGAAAGCAAAAGACATGCAGAAGTTCATTACAGACCAGCCAAAAATCTGGGCCTTAAAAGATCATTCATACAGGTGTGAATATGTACAGATGCCAACTTTATCAAAAAGGAAAGAAATAAGAAAAAAAAGATCATAGAAAGCATATCAAATATTTTTAAAACAACTGGTAATATGAGGTGATGTCTTGGATAATGTCTGTCATCAAGCTCACTCTCATTGTTGACTTCCTCTGTAGTGTTTGAAAATATCCAGTATCAGGTATTAGATATTCCAAGACCATCTTCTAATAAATGTGTTGATATTTATTAGAATAAGAACCACATCTAAATAAAGTTGTTACCAGTAACCTTCAAAATGTAAATTTAAGTATCTGTGTTACCCACTCTCCTGACCTTTGAATCTCATATCTTTATCACAGCTGAGGTTCTATATTACAAATGGTATTAATCAAAAAAGCAGCAAATGTACTTGCGATTCCTTTTTTTGAAGAAAAAAGTAGTCTTTGAGGATTTTTTCTCTAAATCAGTTTTTGTTTTCTGTATTGTGAAACCAAGAACGCTCACTGAATTAAAAAACAGAAGTAAAAGACAGAGGTAGGTGGTTTAATCTGTGAGTTACTTTCATTTCCAAGATTCATACGATACCAGATGCTCCAAAAATTAAAAAAAACAAATAGCATTGGGTAAAATATCCATCATGATATTGGGAAAAATATTGATTATCCAAATCTGATATCTGAGAGTATCCTGAGTATTTCACTGGATTATATGAAATTATTTTTATTTGAAAACAAGACAAGGAATTTAAATATCAAATTTTCACACATGGATATGAATTTTTATGTCTGAAATCTTCTATTGTACAGCTATCATTTTTATGAAAGATGTCATTTTGAACAGTACTAAAACGGATGATCACTATAATTTGTAATAATTTACCATCCATAAATTGCAGAAGCAAGTGCTTTCAGCTATGAAAATTCCTAATTCAGGCAAAAATAATATTGAGTTAAATTATATGTAAGTTTTAAGATGTTTATAATCTAATAAATTTAGGACTAATTTCCTTTTTTTTCTTTTTTAACTATTGTGCAAGTATATGGCATGTCACCAAATATCATTCATTAGCTTCAGTCTGGAAACCTATTTCTCCACATCAGGCTCCCACCACCAAACTACACTTTTTTTCTGTTGCTGATCAGCAGAACTGACATGTCATTCTGAAACACCAAGGCATGCCTTTAGGTGACAACCCTTTGCCCATTCTTATTATCAAACTTTGGGGAAGAGTCTTCAAAAGTTTTAAAATGCAACTTTTTTTTAAATAATGCAAAAATTGTCAAATGGGTTCATCTGAGTGATGTCAACAGTTGTATAGATTCACCTGGACCATGCTGTTGGCTGTGGGGGTTATAGTTGGGGAGCTCCACTCTTTTCATGCTACCTGATGGACATAGCTCCATGGCCAGATATCCTGGGCTGCTTCACATCCCACGAAGCATCACTGACTCAGTAAAAGTCAGCTAACGGTACTAGGACAGCAAGTATCCAAGCTTAAATTCCTTAAGGCACCACAGAATTGCTTAGGAACAGAGGAACAGATTGATCCACTGTTTCAGTCCTAATGGAGAATTTTAAAAGATGGTAAAAATGCAACTTTCCCTAGAAACTTGATTATGCAAAAATTGTATTTTCCATTAAAATATTTGAGTAAGACATTCCCAGTTTGCTGATTTGTGCATATTTTAGGAACAAGCAAATAGAGATTTAAAACTTTCTGAGGAAGATGCTATATTCTTCTTAAAGTATGGAATTAAAAGGATGCAACAATATCTCATAATCTTTCAATATTTCATTCCTTTCTATACCAAATCATATATTTCAATATCCCTTCATGGGTTACCTAGGTGATTATTATAAAAAGATTGTTAAGGTGATTGTTTTCTGAATGATTATTGATATCAAATTCTTCAGGTCTATAAGAAATTTCAATTTGTCAAACAATAGTAATTTGACAAAGGAGAACACTGGAGATAGGGATAGGGAAAAATTGCTACTTAGGGACTATTTTGGATATTGAGATTATTGAGAAATAGGCATAATTGACCTTCATGTATAGACATTCTTTCTACTTCTTTTGTCCTCCTTCGCCTTTTGCTTCTGAATGTTTTTTACACTCACTTGACTCTTGCATTAATTTGTCTTTACCCTGTATGTTTTACTTAGCAGAGTTTTGGTTAAGGCTCCCTTGTGTTACTGAAACACAAATAAATATCCAGATGACTATCTTGAGAAAAGACTGCTTTTTTCTGTTATATTTTATTAGAGATGTGTCCTGAGATTTCTCTCACTGCTCTGGATAAGCATTTTTTATACACAGTTTTATAGCTGGATGAACTATGGCACAGTTCATGAGATAATTAAAAAACAAAAACCTTTTTTAAAACCTGGTAGCTGAGTTATGTGAGAAAACCTAAGCACATATATATTCACCCACTTATTAAGGTGAAAATATGATACATCCTCTAATGGATGGAAATTAGTTTCTGCCCATGAATATATCTATTTGTACATAGAGTTGATTAATCTTCCCATTTGGATACTGGTAAAAGCACATTTTCTTTATAACAGTAAGTAAGTTGCCATACTTTAAAAACTGACCCAAGGGTGTCTTTTCAAACAGCTACTAGCTTATGCCTTCTTAGTTCACATTAAATAGGGAGAAGGAAGCATCTCAAACACAGGACCCTTCTTGTTTGTCCTGGGGCTAAAAATCAGTATTGTAGATTTAATTCATAGTACAGATTTCAAAGGTCTTAGAGAAAGTGTAGGTCTCTTAAATTGTTGCAAGCACAATAGTGGGTTCATTGGAAGTATATTTAATTGAAGAAATCAAATATTACTGTTGTTATGACCACTGGACTTGGAGGTAAGAATCTAATCAGTCTAAACTCCACAATAACTTGGCCATAGCTATAATCCAGGAACCTCAGCCAGTAACTGATATTTTACCCTGAAGATGCCTAAATTTACAGCATACACCCCTGATTGTCTGAACCTTCCCAGGGTGCTTAACTTTTCACCTTGGACTTCCCAGGATTTTGTCTAGATTCCTTCTTGCAAAGCCAGTTCCCCAACTCCAGAAATTTATACACTGTTTTGTAAAAAGAGTTGTGGGTTCATTTTAGCCTTTAGATTGGATAGGTTCCAGCAATAGAAAAGAAGATTTATAGTAAGACGAAGACAAGATATAGGATCTTTGAAATTAACAACTGAATTTTATCTACTTACTAGTTTGTACTTTGATATTCTTATCTGGGAAGACATTGTTTCGCATACTTCAATATCCTTTTTAGTGTCTCTATAGATCAATAAAGTCCTGCTCTTCCTCCAGTACAAGTTATATTGTCTCTCAGTCAATAAATTACAAACTGAATTCTGTAATAAGTAATAATTTCTATAGTACCCATAGCATTATTCCCTGTCATTCCTGCTTCTTTTATAGCCATCTTACCTATGCTGTAGTGGGGCAGGAGAAGGGAAGAAGGAAGAGGAATACATGTGCTCCTGAGTTCTCAAAACAGAGTATTTTTTGCTGGACAGACTGCCTGTTTGTCAAAAATCCTTTGAAGACAGTTTTATTGATACAGATGTCCTTATACATATGAAGAACACCCTACATTCTAGATCGCGGCCATATACATTTCAGTACAAATTCTTCTGTATCTTGCAATAGACCTGTCTTTCTGCTTTTTATTGAAGGCTAAAATAAGGCAAAATCCTTAAAAGGTTTATATGAAAGTATATTTATAAATATTAACATAAACTTCATATTTGGTATATTTATATCATACATACTTTGACACGTATTTCAACATATCCTTCAGCAATCTTTTCTCTGGAAACACAGAAAGAAAGAATATAGCAAAGACAAATACTTGCATCTGATTACATAGAAAACTGTGCAAGTTAGATTAATGGAACCTTTTCTACATGTTTTCATTTTTAGGACAAAGGATTTCTGTGGCAGATTTAGGAGATATTCTAAAGGTGCATCATATCTCCCAGGCCCCTCTCACGCTATTGTTTCCAGCGCTTTGACAACTCAGGACACGGTAAAGTTTTCCCTTCAGTGATTTTTTTTTCTTTTTAAATCCTTCCATCCTTTTCTGTATGTCTGTAAGAATCCTTTGTCCCCTTATCTGTGCCAAGTGCTATTATAAATAAAAAAAGAAACTTGGTAAGCTTCTTCTTGTGCCTCAGCATTTTGATCTCCTTCCTCTCATTCAACAGAGATTTTTTTAAAATGGGTCTTAGATAAAGCCCATTGATGTCAATGGAAAGATTCCAGGTGATTTTAGTTAAGTATATACACTGCCCATACTTAGTTGCTTTGCTCTTTCTGAGGCATGGAGTAGTTTAAATCTTACAAGGAAATTTACTCTCACAAGATTTGCATTCCAGTTTTGTAGTTCAGATGTTTGGACTAGCTCTGGGCAAGCATCTAAAAGTATCAAAATGTATCATAATCTTACAATCCTTCTCAGATTTCTTTGTTTATCATCTGTCTTTTCTACTGCTTGGCTTATTTTTCAGAATTCAGAATTTCTTTGCCTTAAAAGTGACAAAAAATAATACACAAGCTCGTAGCTTTTTTTAGAGATTATAGAGATGTCTCAGATAACAAAGATAGTGTAATCCTGAGGTCTCTGTGGGACACATATATGATAACTGAGAAATTGTAATACAAAATAATATTATCTGTTGATGTAATTATCCTTTTTTTTTTTCATTTACAGTGTTACATAATTGCAGTATTGTGTAGGGTCATAGAAATCTGTTCATTACAACTTGTTGAAACTTGCATTATAAGTATATAACAACTAACCGAGCCTGAGCGTATGTTAGCTTGATCTCCCCAAGTTAGCAATTGAGGACAATAACATCAGTTTCATTTATATGTGTTAATACTTCTAATAACTAATTATACTACAAGAAGATAAAATACACATATATAATTGCTAATTGCTAATATATTGTTAATAGGGGAGGTCTAAAAAGAATGTATTATTCTACAACATTTACACAAAAAGTTCTGATGGAAGTACAATTTATATATTTACTTTTATAAGCCAATGGCTATACAGTTGTGCAGAGTAATGAATAGTATTTGAAAATATAAACATATATACTGTCTAGTCAACTATCAGTTTTATAATACAATCACAGTTATACAGGGAAAGTGAGACTAGTAGTGAATACACCACGAATGCAGACATCAGTTCAAAACCATGCCCCCAAAAAGAGACTGGAAGCGTGAATTGTCTTCAAATATACGACAAGTTGTTGCAGAAAAGAAAGCAACTGCCTGTTCTGAGTAGCTATGCTGCATAAAACAAGTAATGGGCATACAATTGCAGCAAGGAAGATTTAGTTGAGACAGTAGGAAAATGAATCTATCAGTAGAGAAAGTGAACACCAGAATAGATTGCCTACAGCAACTGTGGAGTCTCCCTCATTGAAGGTCTTTAAGAATAAGTCAGACATAAATCTGTCAAGAACGACATAAGCTGATCCTGCTCAGGAGAGCAGGAAGATGGTCTAAATGACCCCCTGAGGTGCCTTGAAGCTCTATGCTACTCTGATAGCATGACGAACTTGTAATTTGGACCTGTCGACTTGTTAACTTAAACAGCGATGCCAATACAAAGTTATCAGAAAAGGCTAAAGAAAAGCTCTCTAGGAAATAGTGGTAATCCTAGTCAATGGAAACCATTTCCTTTTTAAATTAAATTCTTGCATAACCCTGAAAGTGTTAGAAGATGACATGCAATTTTCCAAGTAGAGAAAGCACTATGCATAGTAGACATTATACATCTCCTTTAATGGAAAACATATTAAGGAAACATATAAGATTAGTGTCACTCTGATTTGATGCTGAAATACACATTATTTTCAAGTATGTTACTTCACGGATTCAAAATGTTAGATGAATACCAGAGATGCTATTTTTTTAGACTATGTAAGTATTTAACACGTTTGGACAGTCTCTATACAGAAGAAAAAGTTATTTCATTAAAAAAAAAAAAAAGAGCAAAAGTTGTCAGAGAAGGAGCCAGATACCTAATCTATAGGATGTGAAAGTAAGAGCTTCAAAGAAATTAATTATCTTTTCACAAACTTTTAAGATTAAGAGCATTACAAGTTTTTTTGCCCTTAAAGCAATCTCTAAATTGTTCAGAGCTGGTATTTGCTTTCACTTTTTAACACATATCTGATGCATTACTGATTGCAGGCTGATTTTTGAAAACACCTTTTTTCTGTTAAGAACAAGCTTTTAAGCTCTTTTTAAAGTGAGAAAAGATATATAATTTCTATCATTTTAAATCTGGAAAGATGTAGATTTTATAACACTAAAATACCTAGAAAATGCACACTGATTTCACTGATTTGTTTAATTAATCAAATTTTAAATTAATTCATTTGCTAAAATGAATATATATTTTGATATTCCGAAATGAAATATTTTCATTTCTTGTTACAAATAACTTCTAGTCTTTGAATTACTGTCATTTTTTAAATATATTTTAAAATGTCTAATGCTGAAGATTTACACAAGACACAAGTGTTGGAATATTTTCTTTGGGCCAATTTTTTTAAACAGATAATATTCACCCAACAGTCTTTTAATTTTTTTTTTTAATTACCACTGAGCAGAAAGCAAGAAACTAAACAAAAGATATTTTTTGTTGCCTTCCTATGACCTATGATCTAGCTCCATCATTCATTTCTATCATTTTCTTATTTCTACAATGTTTTTATCAATGACAATCACATCCTGATAATGGATGAAAAGTGGTGGAGTCTCTTCTACTGTTACCCTCTCCCTCCTTTTCTGTTACTGCTATTAATAAGCAGCACCAACTCCATTTTATTTTCTTCCTACAGTACACTTTGAAATCTTGTACGCATAATTTCCAGCCTGTATCTGACCTAATGCAGGACTGTAAGAAAAATATGTTCTTAGTTTTTTTATTTTCTATAACATTTCACCACTATAATTTACAACCCCACCATCTTCTGTCATACACAGTTTTTATTTTAATTCTAGATTTTCTTTTAGTTTATTAATTGGAATATTATATAAGACTGAGCTGAGAACTGCTCTCAGAAAAACACACTAGAAATGCCTCTGGTTGATATTTCCCGATGACATATCATAGCTTGCAGCCTGTCACATTTTCAGCATCTAATCCAGTTTTTTTTCTTTAATCCTTGTTTTTCTTTTTATCATCTGTTTCAATTATCATCTTGCACTAAATAAAATACCTTAGAGAAGTTGAAGTACATTGCTAAAACAGTGTTATCTTTATCAGCTAGACTTGCAGTCTTATTGAGAACAGCATCGTTTTTTTAAAGACTTATTTTCCATGGTGTACAAGATTCCCTAACAATTCCAGCTGGAGGGAGAGTGTTTACACTATCACTGCCAAGCAACAGGCAATCAACAGCACATCACTGGAACAGGCCATACAGCATAAATGTGCTCAGCTGCTGCTTCCTACCGACTTCCCACTGTTTAGGGCATCCCATAGCTGAAGCCAACCAGCATGAAAATAATTAAATGTGAATATGTGACAGGCCCCGTGAGAAAGCTAGAAACATGGCATGAGCACTGCTCAGAAAGCACCTGAGGTCATAGAAAGAATCTGTCAGTCAAAGTAAAAGGCTGACGGACCATTAAGTTTCAGTATTAAAGATTTAATGTATAATGTACCTTTATACCATCTGGATGTTCATTCTCTAAGCTTTCTGAACCACTACAGTCTAAACAAAGCTAAACATTTTATTTCCATGCAGGGTTCAAGAAAGTACTGTACTGAAAAATAAAGGCTTTACTGTATTTCATAGAAAAGTCACACATTCTTGTACCAAATCTCTCATGACAACAACAGTATAACTGCTTAGCTCTGATGGTTGAGAACAAACATAAGTGGAGAATAACCTGCAGGGAGAGAAAATATCTCCTATTAGACCAAACCATATAGTCAGAGGAAATAGACACACAAGTAAGAGACACAAACCTTTCTACTGAATGAAGTGTAGACAACAAAAAAAACACCTGTTGGAATATATTGAGCAGCTTGTGCTGTCAATGCCCCAGAGCATGGGGAATGGACTGGGATCAGTGAATATTCAGTTCACCTGGCATGGAGTCAGAACATGGCAGAGGTGCTTCCTCTGATCTACAGACAGGAAAGTGCTTCCAGTCTCTCCGTTCATGTGTGAGCCATATTTATGATACTGTATAATGATGAGACTAAAAGCTGATACTATTCTTTTCTAGCTTCTGTTTATATTAGAAATTTAAATAAAAAAATATTCCCTGTGTATCAAGACTGATCAAGACTAGCAATAGCAGTAGCATTGATATATGAAAACCTCTTTTCTTCTGTGGATGTGTAGCTAGATGAATTACAGTAATTCAACACATATTTCATGTGTCTCTCTTGCACCATCATTTCTAGTTTGATAGATTCCTATGGCCAGGAGGTCCTTGGTATCGGTATGCATGGCAGGCAGTCATGGATAATACAGAAATATCTGTATATGAGATACAAAAACCAGCTGTCTTCTTCCAGAATCCTGTTTGCATCCTAAGGAATTAAAGTATTGCCTGAAATCCTCAGTACAAAATACAGTTCACTGTCTTTATGCCATTATGATAAGGAAATCCCATGGAAGCACAGAGCTACTACGGTATGTCCTTTGCTACTCCTGCAGGCATTTATAGGAACGCAGCTTCTGACAGCAGTCTCTGTTGCTGGAAACCTCTTCTTCTGTCATTGTTCTGGTAAGCTGGGGTTTCAAGCAAATTTCAAAGAATGTCCATGTCTTTGGATAAAGGCCTATTTGGCAAGGACTTTCAGCAGATCTAAGCTGAAGTGAATAAATATTGGCTCTTTGAGGCCATTGCCATCTGGCTCAATTGGTAGCAGCCTCAAGATCACACTAGGAAATAGCTCAGAGCCAGGTGGATTGAGATCAGAAGGGCACAAAGGCCATCTTACACATCCCTTCCTAAGCTGCAGTTTGTGGACCTTGGCAAAATGTAGCTTCCAGCTGAGAAAAGCAGGGTTTTCTTTCCAGTTCAGTCAAAGTGAGGACCACTTTGAGGGGGCCTACGAGAGGCTGAATGCAAAGTTATATTGATGTAATTTACAAGGTGCCTGCACAACAAATGCAGCCAAAGGGTGATGATTCAGCTTGTGACAGATGTGAGAGTCTTGGAAACACGGAGATGTTCCAGGCTGAAGGGTGCATGGAATATTCCCAGGATCTGTTTCAAGAAATGCAATGTTTCTGTATGGTCTGCTTCAGTGGTGGGTAAATGGGGAAAGGAAGGTGAAGGTTGGCAAAGAGAACTGGAGCTCTCTGAAGGCGTTAAAATAAATTCTCAGGCAAAGAAGCCTGGGAATCCTCACTGCCATTCTTCCTCTCCCCTCAACACACTTATACTCTACATTTTCTCAGAGGAAATGGGTTATCCTAATTTCAACAAGTTAATTAAAATCCTAACCAGAGAACTGGGATTGTGACAAAGGAAGCAGACTGTCAGACAAGTTCATCTCATCCAATCTAACATGTGCTGTGAAATGGTGCTACAGAAAGTTATACTCAAACAAGGAACTGGCAAACCAGCATCGGGAATCAATGGGGGTCCCAGGCAGAGGAGGAACGTGACATTAGCTTGGTATCCTGCCTGTTTCCTGGCTGCGCGGGTGGTAACGCTGTCGTTGTTACTGAGAGTGCAAACTAAAGTCTGTGCTAAATGATCTCCTAATGTGATCTTACTGAATCATAAAGGTCCAATAACCCTAAGTTCTGGCCTAGAGGAAGAGCTCCTCAACTAATTGTTATAAAATGCTCTAGAGTTTGTCTACCTTTTGAAGACATGAGTAAGTAAGCTTAGAGGTGAAGCATAAGTGAGACCTTTTGGGAAACTTATAGTAAGATTTACAGGGACATTACCTATTTTTAAAAGGTCCACTACTAAACAAATCTGTAGATTATTTGAATCTCCTTGGTAAGTAGTACTAGTATTGTTACTAGTTACTAGTATTATTACTTCTGTTTCCCTCAGTGCTTCCTGTGGTAACCTGCCAAGTTATCTCTTGTGCAGCTGATGTGTTAATTCCACACTATCTCCACACCTTTATTTGTCCACAGTTTCTTTATACATTTCATTTTGCTCCACACACCAAACTTCAGCACCTTTTCTGAAAACACCAGCTATGCAATCGTTTTGTCTTTTCAAAATCAGCTGTTCTCTAAGAACTAAAAAACTGAGGGGGAGATGAGATCAAATGCATTCAATAGTAAAACAAATAATGATGTGATACCTTATCACTTTGTGCAGTACTATTGATTTATTTAATTCCAGAAAGTCGTTAAGGTTTTACTGTATTTTAAGCTGCTGTGGAAATTCCAGAGCCCTCAGATAAGAAGGCTTGCCACAGCAGAAGGTGAGCCGATATTATTAGACAGTGCCAGCCTGTGTTATCCTTAAGGCTTACAGAAGTGCTGAGTTTGAAGCAGTGATTTGAATAAAACTTTTTTTTTCTTTTAGTTACATTAAAAAAAGAAAAGAGTTTCAAACTTATGTGGAGTGCAAAGTAAGAGGTTTTTTGCACCACTGGCAGGATGCTTTTTTTTTTTTCTGCAAAAAGATTTTATCAGAAAATGTACATCTTTTAATGTAATATATTACCTGCTAACAGAAGTGGAATATTTGTAAAAGGATGATAAAGCAGCAGTCAAAAAAGTCTTTCTGATATGCAAATGAACATACAAATATGCATTAAGAATAAGTATGCATTGTGGTAAGAAAAATAAGAAGTAACACTTTTAGCTGATTAAAACTTGAAAGAACAATGAGCTGAATGAAATTTATCTTAGTGATTTGAGCTTCAAAGAGCTTATGGTGAGTAAGAACTTTTACAGCCTACTAATTAACGAGAACTAAGGGTGAAAATATATCATTGTTCTCAGAGTAATCCTGCTGGGCTACTTTCAATTAATCAAGTCTTGCAAACGTGCTTTTCTAATTGATAGTGGGTAGGCTGAATCTTTTATGAGACATTATTTTTAACTGATATTGCCTAGGAGTAAAGCAAATTATGGAGTGTTCAACAGAAATGATAGAAGTGTGTCTTCTGTATAGATGAACTACGGATTAGAAGACAAAGAGATTTGGTTTAACTGGATGTTTTAGAGCATAACCTGACAAAATATTTAAAACAACTATAATTTAAATAGTATTAGACCTAGCCAGAAATTTCTGCAGTAACAAATTGTATATCATCTAAGGCTCCTGGAAAAAAAAAAAAAAGTATTTGAGAACTATTAGCAGGGCAGGATGCCAATGATATTTTTAGCTGATCTGAGTGAAAGCAGCAGTCTACAAGGATAGATCAGCGTCACACCAGGAAAGAAGGATGGGAGATCGTGCAGCTTGCTATCTCACATTGAATATTGACCAGACTAATGTGAATATTACACCCTATCAGCTATGCAGTTACACAGGATGCAGCAAAAATTTTTTTTCATTTGTGTGTATTTGTAAATTTGACAACTGTTCTTCATGGATTTTTTTTTTCCCCGGAGATGGAAACAAACAGCTTCCAGATTTTCTAGCACCATAAAAGAGGCCATATTTATAATCTTCTTTTAATAAAGATATCTGGGAATTTGGATACTAGTCAGCTGGAAAGCATTCTCCTTAGTTCAAAGCTATATCCATCAGTGAGAGTCCATGCATCCAGGCTGATATCCCAGATCATACGAAGGGATGTCTGTTAGTGCCAAATTCTACTATTCAAGTCCTTTTGTGTTGGGCTTTCTTATATTTTGGAAGATCTTTTGTTGGCTTGTGTGAGGTCAGTTTTCTAAAACGCTTTTGGCATTCAGTATGAAGGACATTATCCAAATGTCAGTTACAATATCTTCAGCAGATAACTGAAATAATAATCCAACTGGAGCACCACTAGCTGGGATAGTGTTCACTCCTTGCAGAAATTGGTTCCAGGCAAGACAATCTGATGATTGGACCTCTGGAAATACACAGACAAGATATAGTCAAAATATATAGAGTGACTGTTTTGAAAATCATTCAAACCTCAGGTTGGTGGAGACAAAATGCAAGATTTTCCTATTCACTGATCAAGAACTTTCACCTGTTTAACCCTGACCCATTTTAGAGACAATCATATCACAGCGGGCATGCTAATGAGATAGTAGCACAGGTTTTCAGGTTAGCATTTGCACCAACAATTTGACAGTGATATACTTTTAATTGAACCGTTTCTGCTCAGTGGTTGCCTGTTCACGTGAAAGAGATATATAACTGGTAATTGTAAAAACCTTCATGCATAAGATTTACTGTTCGGTAGAACCAAATTTCTTTTTTCATTATATTCCCGCTCTGGCGTTTTTTTCTGAGTTTGGATTTAAATGACTTGAAACACAAATGAAAAAAAATGCAATTGCCAAAATTTAGTGTCAGACTGAAACAATCTATGCAAAATAAATTTTTTGGCTAGTTTTGAAGTCAATAAATCCTTTTTTAGAACTTCACTTGCACTTGGGAGAGTCACCAAATCAAGGAATGATTCAGTGATCTTGAAAAGAAGACAGTCTTTTTTAACTCAAGAGATGAGAACCATGTTCTGGAATTCAAAAGTCCTTTGTCTACTCTGTTCTCCTTGTAACTCCTGATGACTGATACCATTAACATTCTTGTTACTGGCTTCTACAACTTTGATACATTTTTTGATTCCTCCTTCCTATTGCCTCACATATAGGGTCTGTGTCCATTTTTTGTACGGTAACACCTTTTAGATCTGACCTTTATATTTCTACACACACTTCTAAAACTCTATTAAAGTGGTTTAATCTAGATGAGATTGCCAACTGAAAGCATGATAAAGTACTAGCAGTTTTCTTGGTATCATTCAGGCTTCTCAAAAGACAAAAATGAAAGTCAGAAAGCACAAAGGTAGTGCTATAGTAGTTCCACAAAGCCACCTAAAACTGTTTTCTGATGGCAATAAGAAGCTCAGTTTTGAAGACAACAAACCTAATGGAATTGTATTCTTTTACTCTTGTTATAACATCAATAATCCAAATTGTAAAAATTATAAAATTATAAACTGCTTCGAGCTAAAGCCCTTAAAAGTGTTACATTTTTAAAAGGCAAGGAGATAAAATTTCCATTAGCCAGCTACAGATTTTTGAACTTCTAAATTAAGAAAACAAGGCCTGCACTCAAATTAGGTCTACAATCATAATCTTTATATACAGGCTCTTTTTTTAGTCAGGTCTGGAAATATGTGCAAGCCCAGAATTTGAATAAACCTGAAATTGTGAAAAAACAAAAGTCCAGGTTTGGGGAAAAAAAAAAAAAAAGTCTTGTGGCCTTGCAACAAAATCACAGAATGCAGGGATTTTATTTCATTTTACAGCAGTCTTGATTTGTTTCTTCTGAGTTAACATATGTAGTATATTTCTTTTTTTAAATAGATGCAAATGATCTACTCAGTGATGACCTAAAACTTACTAAAATCAATGACAGCTTAAAATTAAAGGGAGTGATTTCTCTTTCCATTCACCCAGTAATGAATACATTGACTACATCAGCTGATAACACCTAAAAATATCTAAATCAGATATGGTTCTCTTATTAAGGCATGAATTTCAAAGAACTTTGAAGATTCTCTTGAAGAATTAGTTTCTGACTTCCATAGTCAAAATTCAGATTCCAGATGATCTTTTGATTCAGAAAAACTGGGACAAAAGTCTTTCAAGAACAGGTTTTCTTATGAGTTCTATTTTGGGTGGGCTAGAAATACCATAGGAGCAAATCCTTCCATACCACTTTGATGGCCCTGTCAAAATTAGAAAGTTCACAATAGGAGAAGGAAAAAAAAACTTAAAAATTATGATAATACTTTTGAAACTGAGGAAAGAGTAGATGCTATTTTCCTCTGAGTTTGAAGCATTCCATTACTACGATGATGAATGATTAAAAGAAGCATAAGATGCCTAGAGGTTTCTGAGCAACAGATGGTTTTATTGAATTAAAAAGAAGTTTTCCATTTTCAATCTCTAATTCTAGCTCTGAACATTTTATTTTACTTTACTTTGCCTTCTCCCACTGCATTTCAATTCTATTTGGTATTGGAAATTGAGAAAACATCTATCAGGTTACCAATACATGATTAAGGAACCATTTTTAGATACAATTATAAGGGAACTGGTAGTAACAAGAGCTTGTCTGAGAGCATCATGTGATATTGACAGAATTTACTGTGAACTATGGATGATACTGATTTATTCACTTCAAATTTAGCAATATTATGTGGTAACTGATAATGTTCTGGATATTTAGACAATAAGAAAAAATTAGCACAAACCATTTTTGAAGGAAAACTCTTCCAGTCAACAAAATTATCTTTGTATTATTTTTAAGAGGACTATAATAATATAAGAAGGAATGTATGACTTATAATTATAAAACCAGAATCTGTTTCCCTTTATTTCCTTGAGACAGCAAAGCAATATCAGACTTTTTCCCAAAATAGCCAATACTTTCCACCATGTGCAAATCAGCCCTCGCACTGGTTCCTTTTACTCGGCACTTACACTGCATGACTCAAGGACTGGGCTGATAGTTCACAAACTGTAGTTTTTTTCAGCCTCATGTGTCTCCTTTCTCTTCCTTTATCCCTTACACCTACTCACTGCATACATTGAATGACAGACAGAAACAGATCTGATATATATATTTTAATGTTCAAATCCAGGCAACTGTAACCTATATACACAAATTTTACTTGGACTATGTTTTTTTAATGGTAGCTGGCACTGATTTCCACAGAGGAAGCAGACCTTCAGATCAACAGAGCGGCTATGTTCCACCTGTTTTATGAAGCCAGTTCACAAACAGGAGAGGAGTTTCTGCATGGTTGTTTTTCACCATGCCTGTTGTTGTTAAAAACTTACTACAGTACACATTTTACATTTCTCATAATCAAGAACATCAAACCTTGAACTCTCACTAATTACCTAAGAATACAGAAAATTCCCTCTACACTTCTAACATGTCGTTCCATTCCTCTTTGCATCAGCACATGTGTGATCCTTTACCGAACTCAGCAACTCAGTAATCTGCTATAAAAATATTGGTGACTGTCAGACTGATTTTCTGCTCAGGGAGGTGTATCAGCTCACTGAAGGTCCAACGAGCACTGGATCCAGCACAAAGTAAATGGCAGAAATATGTATCTGGAAGTAAGAAGTAGAGAGAGTAATAGAGGATCTGGTAGGGCAAGACTCCCTTTTGTTAGTAGTGAACTATGAAATTGTTGCAGCTACGGTAGGTAATTGGACCATTGCCTGGAAATGCAGCAGTGGAACAGTAGTTGCTAACTATGAATGTTGTTTCTGGTTCTAAGTCTTAAGTAGGAAGGAAACTAAGAGACGGTTAAAGGTGCAAAGCATTCTCCTCCTGACTTCTGGCTGGGTGGATGAAAGGCTTCAGTGGTATCTTCCTTCCTTCCCTTCTTGGTGACCCTGCTGTTACCATTTCCATTTGCTTGAGAAGATGCCAGATGTTGTGGGCTTTCTCCATTTTTATAGTACTAGGATAAATATGATAAATGATCACTCTTTTCCCTTCTGATCATATATCTTTTAACAGGCCCCTGGTCTATTCAAGTTCTTCCGTGACCCTTTTTTCCTACTATTTTTGACCTATTTTTCTAAAACACCAGGATGTGCACTGTTATAAATTTGATCACTAGAAACCTTTTGCTCCCCTGATTCCTAATCACTGTTTTTTACATTCTTTAACCATAATTAATTAGAAATAATTCCTTGATTTTAGGCGCTATTCTCCCTGTCTTTGATTTTGTCTCTTTTTCTCCTTTCATAGCAGCAGTCTGAAAAGCCCACTTCCATCTGTTACTCTCCTTCCAATATAAAAGTCAAAACAGTAAACATTTTCTTAAATAATATAAAATGAAATAAACTCTGAAAATCCACACTTCTTCAAGCTTGCGCATACTTGCACAGCACGAGGTCTATATCATGAACAAAGGCATTTTGCTTCACTTTTCTAATCTGTCAAGGAAGACACACGCCAGAGCATGTGGTAAAAGAGAATTCTTTTCTTCACTGTCATTTCTTTGGTCTGAATGTATAGTATATGCAAAGCACTAATGGGAACTTTCTGAGAAATGTAGTAATGATGTATCTCGAGTAATTAGGATGGGACAAGCATATAAAATGTTCATTAGTTACCCATGAAGTTTTATTAGAATATTCAGACCATATATTATGACCACCCAATACCAGACAATTGCACCACAGATTAAGAACCACACAGAGTTTATTCCTTATTCAAAGTCAACAATAACTGACAGAAACTATGCTAGATGTGTTTGACAACCATACCAAAAAATCATCCCTCTCAATCCACATCTTCTCTTCCTTAAAAATCTGTTTTTTGTAGATGGGAGGAGATAAATCATATAGCTATAAAGCATTTAAAAATGCTTTGTTTAATATGCCAGATATATAAATTACTTTTAATAGGAAGATGTGCTAGCCATCTGTAGTCTTGAATCTGGATCTTATGTACCAAAAGATTCTCTGATTGTTCTGGACAATGTTGTCCAAAAATTATACAGTCAAAAGGCTACTCTCCAGTGAGCCTGTCTGTGCAATAAAGTAGATATGCTAAAGAAGGTGGCCAAATCAGTAGCAAGAAAAATTGGTTCAGGTGTGTTTCGCTGGTAACTAAACAACAAAAGCTAGCCTCAGCACCTTGGTGCTGAGAGAAAGGAATTAGCTTGGTGCTCTGGCATATTCCATAACTTTATATAACTTGTTATGCTGGCATATTTATTAACTAATTCTTTCTACAACAACCCTCTGCACTATATAGAGGTTTTATCCAAATGAGATCCTATACAAGAACGTGCCAAACTTCTCTACTAATGCTAGCAGAAAATGAACACATAAGTCTGCTGCCACAGTGAGTACTGAGATTGATGTTTCTCCCATTTTATTCAATTGACCTTCTGTAACGAGGGTAATCGAAAGTGAATTCCTGAACTGCTGTAACAAGTTAATCTCTAGGTATTAGTCCCTCAGTGGTGTTAGTCATTAGGATAAGAAAAATCTAAATATTTAACTGCAGTATTTGAGACACAGTAGAAAGATGAGAGAGAGGATACGGTAAAAGACAGAATTCCCTGTTTAAGTACCAGCTGTGGGTCTTACTGTTTCTGGGTAAGGGAGAGATGAGGAGAGAAGAGAAGGAAATGAGAAAAAAAGGGAGGCAATGTAAATCTTCAAATGGTTGTCGTTAAAAGTTGCAAAATTGAAGAATGTTAATTTTTAACAGAGAGAATCTAAAATATTTTTCAGAACACAATTTGTGGCAAGATGTTTACTGGTGAATGGTGAGAGTTATCAAACAAAGGTTTCTGACCCAGGAAATTTCAAATGAATTATATTGCCAAGCATTGCCAAGGTGTCTGGTGCATTAGCAGGAAAGAGCAAAACTGTGATCTATAACAGAGCTTCTGTCCATAAGATATCCTTTTGTATTGTGTGTTAGTATAGTATCTGTAGATATGATTTTTTCCTCTAAATCATTGGAACATCCATCACACCAAACAGAAACACTAACAATGAACTATTGCTGGAAGAAACTACAAAGATATAGATAGAATTTTTTGGGCTATATATAAAATTACTGAGGAATCACATACATGATATTATTAAGCTACTGGTTAGTCTCTACTAGTGACTGGAATAAATTAAAGTCAGTTAATAAGTCCTCTATGGGGAAAGAGCCAATTTTGAAGAGACTAGGGTAGGGGAGTGAAGAGAACACCCTTTAATATATTGTCATCAAATTTACATCCATTTGTGTAGAAATTATTCTTGACATTGCATTCACTTAGCCCCAGTATGTAGACACCTCTCCCTTTTTCACAATTACAGAATGAATAAGAAGGATGAAGATAATGACAGATAAACAGGCCATAAATACCATAGGTTTTTAAAGTCTTGGTTGAGCAATGGAGAAATGTAGAGAAATTCTGGAACGACCCTTTATTCTGGCCTTTATGGACTGGGCCAGAGATGGGACGCTTCGTGCCAGCAGGGGCCTGAAAAACATCTTCAAAATTAGGGTTAGGGTTGAGAAAAAGAGAGACCGTAGAGGCGTCGTTGGAGTGGGTGTGCAAAGGGGCTGACAAAGGAAGTGTGGTGGTGCCAAGAGAGATGTGCTGGGAGGACTTTCCATTCTGGGCCACAAATGGGGCTCTTGGTGCCAGAATTGGACAGAAAAACATTTTCACAGTTAGGGTTATGGTTAGGGTTGAGAGAAAGAGAGAGCGTAGAGGCACCGCTGGAGTCAGTGTGGAAAGGGGCTGCCAAAAGAAATGTGAAAGTGGCAAAAGAGCTGTGCTGGGAGGACTTTCTGCTCTGGCCACAAATGGGGCTCTTGGTGCCAGAATTGGACCGAATGACATTTTCACAATTAGGGTTATGGTTAGGGTTGAAAGAGAGACGTTGAGGTGCCGTTGGAGTCAGTGTGGAAAGGGGCTGCCAAAGGAAATGCGAAAGTGGCAAGAGAGCTGTGCTGGGAGGACTTTCTGTACTGGGCCACAAATGGGGCTCTTGGTGCCAGCAGGCACCTGAAAAACGCTTTCACAGTTAGGGTTAGGGTTATGGTTAGGGTTGAGAAAAAGAGAGACCGTAGAGGCACCGTTGGAGTGGGTGTGCAAAGGGGCTGCCAGAGGAAGTGTGGTGGTGCCAAGAGAGATGTGCTGGGAGGACTTTCCATTCTGGGCCACAAATGGGGCTCCTGGTGCCAGAATTGGAGAGAAAAACATTTTCACACTTAGGGTTATGGTTAGGGTTGAGAGAAAGAGAGAGCATAGAGGCACCGTTGGAGTGGGTGTGGAAAGGGGCTGCCAAAGGAAATGTGCTTCAGCCAAAAGAGCTGTGCTGGGAGGACTTTCTGCTCTGGCCACAAATGGGGCTCTTGGTGCCAGAATTGGGTGGAAAAACATCTTCACAGTTAGGGTTAGGGTTGAAAGAGAGTGTAGAGGAGCCATTAGAGTGGTTGTGGAAAGCAGCTGCCAGAGGAAGTGTGAAGGCGACAAGAGAGTTGTGCTGGGAGGACTTTCTGTTGTGGGCCACAAATGGGGCTCTTGGTGCCAGAATCGGACGAAAAAACATTTTCACAGTTAGGGTTAAGGTTGAGAGAAAGAGAGAGCGCAGAGGTGCCGTTGGAGTGGGTGTGGAAAGGGTCTACCAAAGGAAGTGTGGTGGTTCCAAGAGAGCTGTGCTGGGAGGACTTTCCATTCTGGGCCACAAATGGGGCTCTTGGTGCCAGAATCGGACGAAAAAACATTTTCACAGTTAGGGTTAAGGTTGAGAGAAAGAGAGAGCGCAGAGGTGCCGTTGGAGTGGGTGTGGAAAGGGTCTACCAAAGGAAGTGTGGTGGTTCCAAGAGAGCTGTGCTGGGAGGACTTTCCATTCTGGGCCACAAATGGGGCTCTTGGTGTGACAATGGACGGAAAAATATTTTCACCATTAGGGTTCGGGTTTGGGTTGAGAGAAAGAAAGAGCGTAGAGGCGCCGTTGGTGTGGGTGTGGAAAGGGACTGCCAGAGGAAGTGTGGCAGCGACAAGAGAGCTGTGCTGTGAGGACTTTCCATTCTGGGCCACAAAAAGGTCTCTTGGTGGCAGGACGAACCTGAAAAATGTTGTCACAATTAGGGTTAGGGTTGAGAGAAAGAGAGAGCGTAGAGGTGCTGTTGGAGTGGGCATTGAAAGGGGCTGCCAGAGGAAGTGTGGTGGTTCCAAGAGAGCTGTGCTGGGAGGACTTTCCGTTCTGGGCCACAAATGGGGCTCTTCGTGCCAGCAGGCACCTGAAAAACGTTTTCACATTTAGGGTTAGGGTTAAAGTTAGGGTTGAGAGAAAGAGAGGGTGTAGAGGCGCTGTTGGAGTGGGCATGGAAAGGGGCTAACAAAGGAAGGCTTGCGCTGCCAAGAGAGCTGTGCTGGGAGGACTTTCCGTTCTGGGCCACAAATGGGACTCTTGGTGCCAGAATTGGACGGAAAAGCATTTTGACAGTCATGGTGAGGGTTAGGGTTGAGAGAAAGAGAGAGCGTAGAGGTGCCGTTGGAGTGGGCGTGGAAAGGGGCTGACAAAGGAAGTGTACTTCTGCCAAGACAGCTGTGCTGGGAGGACTTTCCATTCTGGGCCACAAATGGGGCTCTTGGTGCCAGAATTGGACAGAAAAACATTTTCACACTTAGGGTTATGGTTAGGGTTGAGAGAAAGAGAGAGCATAGAGGCACCGTTGGAGTGGGTGTGGAAAGGGGCTGCCAAAGGAAATGTGCTTCAGCCAAAAGAGCTGTGCTGGGAGGACTTTCTGCTCTGGCCACAAATGGGGCTCTTGGTGCCAGAATTGGGTGGAAAAACATCTTCACAGTTAGGGTTAGGGTTGAAAGAGAGTGTAGAGGAGCCATTAGAGTGGTTGTGGAAAGCAGCTGCCAGAGGAAGTGTGAAGGCGACAAGAGAGTTGTGCTGGGAGGACTTTCTGTTGTGGGCCACAAATGGGGCTCTTGGTGCCAGAATCGGACGAAAAAACATTTTCACAGTTAGGGTTAAGGTTGAGAGAAAGAGAGAGCGCAGAGGTGCCGTTGGAGTGGGTGTGGAAAGGGTCTACCAAAGGAAGTGTGGTGGTTCCAAGAGAGCTGTGCTGGGAGGACTTTCCATTCTGGGCCACAAATGGGGCTCTTGGTGTGACAATGGACGGAAAAACATTTTCACCATTAGGGTTCGGGTTTGGGTTGAGAGAAAGAAAGAGCGTAGAGGCGCCGTTGGAGTGGGTGTGGAAAGGGGCTGCCAGAGGAAGTGTGGAGGTGACAAGAGAGCTGTGATGGGAGGACTTTCCATTCTTGGCCACAGATGGGTTCTTGGTGCCAGAATTGGACAGAAAATCAATTTCAGAGTTAGTTTTATGGTTGAGAGAAGAGAGAGCGTAGGGCTGCGAAGAGCCCCATTTGTGGCCCAGAACAGAAAGTCCTCCCAGCACAGCTCTCTTGCCACTTTCACATTTCCTTTGGCAGCCCCTTTCCACGCCCACTCCAACGGCACCTCAACGTCTCTCTTTCAACCCTGTCCTTATCCCTAATTGTGAAAATGTCATTCGGTCCAATTCTGGCACCAAGAGCCCCATTTGTGGCCCAGAATGGAAAGTCCTCCCAGCACAGCTCTTTTGTCGCTTCCACACTTCCTCTGGCAGCCCCTTTGCACGCCCACTCCAATGGCACCTCTACGCTCTCTCTTTCTCTCAACCCTAACCTTAACACTAACTCTAACTGTGAGAACGTTTTTCAGGTCCGTGCTGGCACCAAGAGCCCCATTTGTGGCCCAGAATGGAAAGTCCTCCCAGCACAGCTCTTTTGGCTGAAGTACACTTCCTTTGTCAGCCCCTTTCCACACCCACTCCAACGGTGCCTCTACGCTCTCTCTTTCTCTCAACCCTAACCTTAACCCTAACCCTAACTGTGAAACGCTTTTTCAGGTGCCTGCTGGCACCAAGAGCCCCATTTGTGTCCAAGAACGGAAAGTCCTCCCAGCACAGCTCTCCTGGAAGCGCAAGCCTTCCTTTGGCAGCCCCTTTCCACACCCACTCCAACGGCACCTCTACGCTCTCTCTTTCTCTCAACCCTATCCCTAACCCTAACTGTCAAAATGTTTTTCCGTCCAATTCTGGCACCAAGAGTCCCATTTGTGGCCCAGAATGGAAAGTCCTGCCAGCACAGCTCTTTTGGCTGAAGCACGTTTCCTTTGGCAGCCCCTTTCCACACCCACTCCAACGGCGCCTCTACGCTCTCTCTTTTTCTCAACCCTAACCTTAACACTATCTCTAACTGTGAAAATGTTTTTCAGGTCCGTGCTGGCACCAAGAGCCCCATTTGTGGCCCAGAATGGAAAGTCCTCCCAGCACAGCTGTCTTGGCAAAAGTACACTTCCTTTGTCAGCCCCTTTCCACACACACTCCAACGGCACTTCTACGCTCTCTCTTTCTCTCAACCCTAACCCTAACCCTAAACCTACTTTTGAAACCCTTTTTCAGGTGCCTGCTGGCACGAAGAGCCCTATCTGTGGCCCGGAGCAGAACATCACTGATTTTGACATCTGCTTTACATCCCACCAAGGCCATTTGTATAGCTCTGTGAAGTAGATTGCTGAAATGATCTGCATTAAAATAGTCCTAAAGGATAGTTAGTTTATAGTAGTAACATTATAGCATCCAGAGAGCTCACAAATCGTTCATAGTTTTCCTAAATCATTGCATCAACCTTCCACTCTTTCTAATTTTTCTAATCATTTAGGTAGCCAGTTCATCACTGTGTGTTACAATATGTTATTCTGGCTTCAGTAGAAGTGTGCCATGGTATAGAAATCTTTCCCCTAAAGCAACAGTAGGTTATGATGAACTAGCAGTTAGCTCAAAAACTTATTGAAATGAAATTTTCAACCATTTTTTATCTTTTTTTTTTTTTTTCCAGATCTATAAGTGTTCCTTCTCTCTGCTGCAGAAAGAGTGTGAGTTTGGTGGGTTTCACGGGTTTACAGTTTAAGGACTTATCTCCTCTACTTCTTTTCCAAAGAGTTTCTACTACCCCAACACCTATAAAATTTTATTATTTCACTTTCTTACACACATGCAATGTACGGATGTGTATGAAGTATCAGGAAACGCATATGCAAAGTTTTGCATGAAGATAGTTGGGCCACTGTGTTTTACAAGTCTAGGACTAGACAATGCCAATCTACTGACCAACACAGAAGAAGTTTCTCATCGTTAACAATAGTGGGATACCACAGTAATACAGTGTAGTGGATCTTCTCCCTGCAGTTCATACATTCCGAGCTCTTGAAATTCTTGAAAACTCTACCCTATAGCCTTGCCACTCGGGTGACTACATGGGTCTAACATTTTCAAGATTATTTAATTTTGTTCATTCAGTCTTTATGAATAATCTCATTATTACTTTTTAACTCAGAAATGCAGTTATTTTGTTTACACAGCTGCTGAAGCTAATTCTTTATGGATCTTATTCTCTATTATGTTGCAATTTACTCTGCTACAGTGTAATTTCAGGATAAACCAAGCTCTAATGCTCCTTTTCAGGATTTCTGGTTCCATTTTTCCTAAAATCTAAAAAGACTTACTCTTTAGAGAGTATGGAGAAAAAAAAATGGTAGGAATTTTGGGGGTTTTCTTTTGGTCACTTCTTAAATATCTGAAAGGATGATCTTCATCTCATTTCTCACTTAGCTAGAATGAACTGGAAATATGGGGATTTCACATGAAACATGAGAAACACTGAAATCAAGATAAAATTTCAGATATTTCAAATATCAGCAAATATTGGCATTGTTCATATTATAGCTAAACCAGTTTTTCCAGATAATGAAAGGATATTGACAAAATTAGAATGGAAAACATCCCACTTTGATTTTTCATACTTTTTAATCTGTTTTCAGGTATCAAATAAGTATTGTACAGATGCCCAGTTTAAGTTCATTGATGTCAAAGGAAGGATTTCTACTTGAAATTAATGAATTTATGATCAGATCCTAAGTCTTTCACTGTTTTGGCTTATTTTGATTTTAGGAATTCTACTATAATTAAAATCATTTTCTACAATCAAAGCAATAATGAGTTGTGAAGTTCCATGGGAATTAAATTGATTTTGCCTTTTACTTCAAGCTATTTCACTTTCTTAAGGTGGTAACATCACTTTTGTCAGCATTAATTAACTGCATCTGCATCTGACACATGAACACTGCCATATACCATTATTTTACCTCCATGCTGAAGCATTCTAAATTGACCTCTAATGTGCAAGCAGTAGTCACGTATACTGCACATGAATAGTGTTGGTACTTAAATAACTACTGAACTGATCTATATTTGATTCTGCATTAGTTTTGCCCTTCAAATCAGTCATATAGTTAATTATACGAAATAAAAGCAACAAGATACAATCTTCCACTTCCACTCAATATTCTAAAGCTTACTTAGAAATAAAATTCTACCAGTTGTTATAATACTTGGAACCTTCCTGTCTTTGGAAAGAAAAAGGCAAAAGAGAGATATCAGATCTCATCTCTTAAAAAACAGCTCTTTTTTCAGCAAGATCTTTATATCTTCTAGATTATCTCATTTGTGTACACAATGTACCTTCATACAAATATAATGACTTACAATAGAATAAGGTATTTTTACATTACCTAATTCATTATGTTGCCAAGCATTTGCTTTGCAAGTATCATAAAGTGTTGGTATCTACCTCCTATGATTTCACTAATGTCTTAGCAGAATACATAATTTTAAAACACTTTACTACTCTGCCTACACAAATCTGAAGTCTTTGATGATGCTATAAGTATCACTAATGCTTATATCATATACAATGATACTGGTATAATATTAAGCAATAGAATAAAGTATTTAAAGTATATCATGAATTAATGTTCTGGTATGTAAATTTCTACCATATAACTTCACTTACAGACAAAACCAGAAAATATTTAGGTTCTATACTTGTTTTTGTTATAGTAAATAAGTATGCTAGAAAAACTAACAAAAAAAGTCTTTTGGCCTTCTTGCCAAGACTCTCTTTGTTTCACTTGAATGCAAGTTTTAATATGAACTGCCAACTTAATAATACTTCAGATAGTCTTTCTCTGACTGCATTAAGTTCAAAGCTTCCTGTATTAATGCATCATTAATAATGGTGAGCTAATAAACCCAACCCAATATTCATAATGTTGATAGCTGAACAGAGCATGCTCAATAACATATTCTTTTCTATGTTCTAGATTGAACTGAATTATCAGAAATAGCCTGTCTTTTGGACTCTGTGTAGCTTAAATGTTTGGAAGGACTGGAAAATACTATCATTGCTTTATAATATTTTTCAAAAAATTATTGATTTTTTAATAATTTCTAGACAAGCCTGGGAAGCTGAGCCATGTTTAGAAAGGTTGCTATTATATTCATAGTAGGCCAAGAAACTTTGTCAGAAAGATAGCATTGATACAGATTTCCAGTCCTCTAATCCTTTGGCAGCTTTCTGATTAGGATCTAAAGATTTCTTGCTGAGTCCTTATTCTGGCCTGAGACCCACCTACGACTTTTCTGAAACCTAATTAATGCAGGAAAGAAAATGAAAGACATTTATAGACTGACAAGATCCTGAATCTTGTGTGAATCAGTCACACAAACATACTTCTGCACTGTCACACTCATTAGCCTCTCAGATTGACCAAGAAAGTGATGGTTTACAAAGCATTTATAAAGTTTGCTTCATTGTTTCTTGCTTTTTAAAAATACTAAAGATAAGACAGGCACTCAGAGATCCTCAGTAACTCTAGGAGAGCTAAGACTGAAATCAGACAGAAATTGCCTGTAGGGTCTGAGTGGGATCTGACCTGCTTTAATGAGAAGTACACAGGGACAAAGCCTGTTCTCTGCGAGGATATGCAAAATAGATAACATTATAATTAACATATATTTAACTAGAATGGCTTCAAAATCAGCTGAGTACTGTTGCACGTACATCTGGTATATTCAAGTCTGTCAATCTTGGATATGACTATTATTCAGCCTGGATGGAAGCACATAATACATCACCTTTCCTGGTCTGCATTATGTCCTGAATCACTGAGTGCTCATCCAGCTGTAATCAGTGTTGTCAACAGTTCCTTTCTTTTTGAACTATCACCTTTTTGGGACTCCTTGCAGTTGTAACTCAGAAGTTATGGCAATGATCTCATTACTAATATCCAGACATGTTTGTATGACTTCTACAATCATTCCATTCAACTGTGGGCCAGTCATGAAGGCCATGATCCATCCAACTGAAGCTGGTCAAGAAAGCCTCAGGGCTCATCCTGCATTATAGTATATTTTACCTAAGGTAGGAAAAATTGGAATGAAGGTCCCAGGCCTGTGATTCTAGCTGGTAGATCTCCAAATGATTAAGGCAATTCTAATCTAGTCAGTTCCAGTGACATTTACTTTTGCTGATCTTTTAAACTGCTCAGTCCCACAGGAGTTGCTGCCAGACAACTGAAGTTAACAGCTATGTCATCTATTGTTGCTGACAGTTTTGAACAAGTGCTGCTGCTAGTTCTTCACTGATCTCTTGAATTATTGTTTTAGATCCATGGAAGTCTCTGCTATTAAACTCGATGACTACAGATATAGCCAGATTGGGCTCTTTTAAAAAGGCAATATAATTCCAGGTTGCATGAATGGGTAAATCACCTGGTAAACTCATGAAGTAATCCTCCTATTCTGCTCAGTACTGGTAAAGTTCTCCCCTGAAACACTGTTCAGTTTCAGGCCTCATAGCTCAGAAACCTGTGGATCAACGGGAGATGTCCTAGGAGAATAATGTAGGAAATACGATCAACAAGAGAGGACTGAAGAATTTGGAGTGCATAGTCCATAGAAAATTTAAGGACTTTCAACAGCTGTGTTCAAGTACTTGTGAAAACAATCCCCCAAAGAAAGGAATGATTGTTCCCCATGTTTAGTGACAGGGCAGGAAGCTTGATAGGCAGGGATAATCAACTTAAATAGGGGATTTGGGAAGACCTATTTCAAACACCAGAAATTTTTCTAATGTTAAGAATAGTTAATTCTTAGAATAGCTTTACCAGGAAGATTCTGTCTCCACTACTGGAGGTTTGTAAGCACTAACCAGGCAAGTATTTGTCAAAAATTACATGGGTAAACTTGATCTTGCCTTTGAAGTTAAATGATCTCTTGAGGTTCCTTTTAACCTTATTTTCTGACTGTCTAGTACTGAAGACAGATTAAGACTGTTCAGGCCTCTTTCAGGAGCTTCTTAAAGTGTGGTTTCATGATATAAAAATACAATTTAAATATTATACTTTTCTCTGAAGTCAGCTACAGTCTAATGATACAGAGAACAACTATAATTTCTACAGCTCAAAGAGAACTAAAAGAGAAAATAGCTTCCCATTTAAGTATTTGTTCAGATTGCTACTTTTGCTTTTTGACAGAGCTGTGTTTTCTGTATCAGTTAGTAAGTAATCCTGCAGTGTTATTCTTTGTCACAGAGAATGGAGATGTTGCTGAGGAATCAATCACCATCATGTAAGTTTTTTTAATAATAATTTATATACAGTGACAAGAAAGAAAAGGGGAAAAGCAAGCAAACGGAACTAAAAGACCACAAAAATAGTTGCAAGGATCAGCAGCAATTGATACAAACTTATTTTCAAGCAAGTACTTTGAATGTATTTTAAAGCTGAGTAGCTTTTACACTTCAGCTGAAGAAGAGAGACTTAGCATGTGTCTGCAATAGCATTCAGTTGGGTCAGAAGCGCACTCCCAAATGTGCCCACACAACACCCTTTGTTCATATCATGGATTAGTCTCAAAATGCAAACTGGATTCCTCCTGGATGTAACTGAGCCATATCTGCACTTTGGTGTCTCACTTGTCTTGTGCTCCAGTCACTAGTCATTGTTCAGTCCATGGGCCTAAACCAGAGCTAGTCCAAACTGAGATACCCAATAAGTGCTTAACATGGATTCAGGGTTTTCAGGAACAAGTGTTTTGTTCTGCAAATTGACTCTTATTTCTCCATACTACTTCCTAGCGTAGACGTACATTCAGAATCCTCCCTTAAGCAGTACAGTCTGGCTGGGCTGACTCCAGCCATGGCTATGGCGTTCTGATTGCCTTGCATTCTTTGTTGATCCCACTTGTTGAGATTAGCTTACCTTTTGATAAATGCAATGCAGAGTCCAGGGTGGTCAGCTAGCACTCACAGCTCTTCAGGCTCAGGCAGGAACAAAAAGAGGTGGGGGGAAACCTGCAGGCCCTGAAGGAAATCTTATGTCTTTTCTTTTTTTTCCCTCCCAACTAAATAAACATAAACCTGTTTCAAATTTCTGAAAAGACAAAACAGCAAGGAAGCACAATACAACCAGCTATCTCTTCTAGTGGCTGTGGTCCTGTACCATTATGTATGGCAGCCTCTGGGAGCTGAAGTATGATAGTCCAACTCCGATAGTGTCACGATGCTCATGTTTCATGGGGCTACAGTCCCTCTTTGTTTTCCTTCAAGGAAGGAAAAATACTATGGACAGCTGGCAATGACCAGAGGAACTTGTAATTTCTTTATTAGCAGGGCTGTCCCAATACCAAAGTTTTATTTTAAATTCAAATTCATAATAATTTTATTCAGAAATAAGACAATTTTGACTGATCTGTAACTTCAGAAATTATAGTCTCATAAGAATTTTCTACCTCCTTCTGTCTTTCCCTCCTCCTTTCCTCCCTTCCTTCCCCCCCTTCTTACTTCTCACAATGGTGATAAAACTAAAATAAGACTTTTCATTGCCTTTTTTTTTCTATAACAGACTATCATCAGGCAAGCTTTCTGCCATGACTCTTTACATATACCTGCAATCACCAGCTGCTTCAAAAATGCTGAATTTTCCCAGAGAAAACAAGACCAAACACAGTTAGGCTGGGTGCAAATTTGAATCATTCCTGGCTGCAAACTATTAAGCTAAAGATCCCAAATGAATTTCCAAAGACCAGTTAGTATTTCATTTGCTTCTTTCAAAGTAAACAATGGAAGCAAATCAAACAATCCTATTCCACTGTTTGGGGGGAAAGGGGAAGGAGCGGAAAAGGGGAGGGAAGAGGAGTTCATCTCTGAAGTCCAGAAAAACAAAGTCAAGTCTCTCATACATATAGGCTCATATACACTCTATCATTCCTCAGTAGGCAGCTGAAAACATCCTGGATGATGCTAAATATCTGCTTTTATTAAACCCAACACTATTCTTATAGCCTCTGATGATACACTTTTGTTGCCCAGCCTGCAACTGCCAAATGAAGCAATTTTTTTCCTTCCTTTTTTTATTGTTCTTTTGTGTCATATAAGAAATGTTGTAGCTGAACTTATATAACGAACTCATTATTCCTGAGAAGTTATTTATAGTTTGTGCCATATAGCTGGGTTGAAAAAATGGTATACTTTTTAGCTCAGAACTTTAGCTTTTTTTCTCTTTTTAGCTTTTTCTAGTTTTTTTTTCCATCACAGAAACATGAAAAAGTACAAAAAGTTAAAAATCTTTCATTATATCAACAAATTCATAACACTTGCCTCATAAAAACATCTGTTGAAGATGATAAGCTGTCACGTGAAGGGAGGAAAAGGGTATGATTATGTGGAAAGGCCCTTCCTTATTTGGTGATCAACGTTTGCCTGCAAGAGCCCTCCTCAAAAGGACTTTCACTGAGTCAGTTTCGCAAAGTTGAACAAAATAAACAATTTATTAAAGCGACAGATCCAACAGGTTCAGGACTGCTGGTGATAAATGCACTTACTGCAACAAATTCTACTTTTCTGGGCTCAAACTAATAATTAAGCGCTTTCACCAATGGTATTTTTCCTGGGGTAACGTCCGACGTTGCCGGAGGCGCAAACCTTACCAAAAAGGCGTCCCTGTTTTGGGGAGGAGAGAGGTCCAGGCCCATTGACCTCTCCGTAAGTTAGCGTTCTTGCCTTCAAGATGGAGGATCGTTTATGCGCTGAGTTTATCCTCTTGGTGAGGCGGGGCTGAGTCAAACACTGTGGGATGATTGGCCCTTGCCGAGCTCAGCAGAGGGCGCCATTGGTCGCTGGCCTTTTCTGCCCGTAGCAACAACGCCAGGCTGCGAGACTCCTGCCTCACCCGAGACGTCATTTTGGGTGGAGCAATGTCGGCGGGCGAGACCTCCACCTCGCCCTGGGCATTGCCTCACCGGCATGGGCACCTGACCGCAAATCACCCTTTGCATCCGCTGTTTACCCCTGGCAGGGATGATCAAAGATGATCATAGGCCAGTATCCCACATAAGCACTGAAGCTTGTGACGACAGAATGTATTAGACTGTATTTGATGGATTAGGATTTCTAACTGTTTTTTTTGAAACAAGCACCTGCCTTTTATTTATATAGGTTTAGTGCCTGGCACAACCAGGCCCTAAGTCCCTATTGTGAATTCCAAAATCTAGAATTTCTGGTTAATAAATTTTAGAATTTACATTAAGAAATGAAAGATTAATTGGAAATGGTGCAGTTTTGATGATGTTTGTTTGTTTGTTTGTTTGTTTTATGGACCAGAAAAGTTGTTAGTTAACTATTTGCTATATTGTGTTGACTTACAGTTCTAAACATCAGCTTTGCCAGAAGCTTTATCAGAAGCTTCTAGAGCCTGGGATAGGTTTTCTTTGAAATGTCCCCTACTGCAAAGAAATTAAAAGTAACTAAGGAAAACTCCAACCTGGTGGCTGAGAGGAAGGAAAGAAAGAACATTATGGAATTACTAATATTATTGTCATTTGACTTTTGGTACTAAATAATTTCACATTGCTCAATCTTGTGAAAAAGGAAATTTGGCACTGCACAACTGAATATTTCATAATCCTGCACAAGAGAAAAAATAAAAACAATCCTTAGGTTAAAACACACCCAAATCAAACAATTTCCTTATCTGTGCAGAGATTAGGAATGAAAAGAGGAATCCATTCTCTTTTAGATTTCATTGTAGAGAAAAGTTGCAGGAAGGTGACTAAACAATAAATTAAATGTTTCTGCTGTCAAAGATAAGATTAAGCAGGATCACATTTTTATAAAAAAATTCCTTTTGTTTTATATTAACACATTCCCTATGAGTGCTCTGGATGTGATACCTTCATAAAGAATATTAGGAAATCGTCGGTCCAGTTTCCCCAGACTTCCCGCTGAAGTCGAAATGAATTGTAGCATAAAGAAACTACAGGTTTAAGAAAAAACAAGATCATCTCAAGACTATTTTGGAATGAAATTTACTTGTAAGAGTTAACACTGCTCCCTTCCTTCCCTTTTCAGGAAATTCTCCACCTCCACTATGGTTACAGCATCCCTCCTGGCTTTTCTTTCTTTCTCATCATGCCTGCCCAGCTGCATGGGGGCTAAGTTTGCTCAAGGAAATGGTTATCTCCCTGCTTTCCAGAACGCTGTACTGGATGTTGAAGCTGCCAAGACATGGCAAAGAGCTGGCCATCCTTTATGCTGATTCTATTCCAAATACAATGTATATTAAACTGGTTAATAAAGCAGGTACAATCTGTCACAAGGATTTCCACATAGATTATATTAGCTACACTGGAGCAGTATTAACACAAAAATGCCCCTAATAAAAACCTTAGCTGAAAATAACACCATTACATGAGTTGAAAGCTTAACTTGCAGATTTTAAAGAAAGAACACATGATTTTTAAGGGTTTTTTTTGAAGTGTTTGTTTTTGAGGATAACATTTTCCATCAAAGAGTTGAAAATTGAAATATTTTAGCTAAAACTGAAATGCTGCAAGAAATTCTGTGAAAGCTTTAGGTCTTCTCCTAGTTTCTTTTGCTCCCAGGCCTTTATCTGGATTATTTTAATTATGATGCAGTACTGCCAAGGACTTTTAAAATGTATCCACTGCTCAGAAATTGAAGTATAACTCTTCCTGAGGTAAAAATACAGATTTTGAAAAGTTTCAGTAGACATACTGAGAAATTTATTTGTCAGACAGGAAAAAAGCAAGACTTGAGAACCAAAGACTCCTGAAATGGATAAATAAGCCTGGATTTGCACAAAAGTTGGGAAGCTGGTTGCCTTGGGGATGGGGAAGAGGGAAGGGGCTAGGTTTTGTTTCAGAGTTGAGATTGTTCAGTATTAATTAGCAATTTCACCTTCACAAGAAGTTTTCAAAGTTTTTTAGCCATTTCTTAGATTGGTTTCAGAGACACTAATTTCTATGGGAGACTCTTAATTTCTGCAGAACGCATCGACTTCTGGTGTTGCTGGTCTTGTTAACCAGAGATTATACAGACAAATTCAGCAATCGTAACCATTTAGCTGTGATGTTACTCTCATTAATGAAATCTCTGACTATGCTTTGGTGTCTCCTTTTACCGGGAAAAGGTTTCCTTCCCTCCAGTGCTATCTGTTAGGCCTATTCAGTCAGAATTAATGAGTAGCTAAGTATCAAACCTGTTACTACACAGCAGCTGCTTATTTTTCTTTGTCTCACAGCTTCATCTCAGAAGATGTTGTATATCTTTCAGCTATTCTCCAACTAATGGCTGTCATTAATTGCATCAGTAGCTTCCCTAGGCTCTGTCGATAGTCAGTGAAGAAAGGCTGCTCCTGAGGGTGAGTCAGAGCATCTAAATTAGGCTCTATTCTAAATTCTCTGGCTTAACTTTTTTCACTTTACTGAGTATAGCGGAAACTGAGTGGGATGAATACCATGGAGAATTAAATGCAATTAGTCTATTAATAATCAGTTTGCACCACGTTTGTTTATTTCACTGTTTCTTCCACCATCTTGAAATTCAATTCTGTGTTTTGGTTTGTGGCTTTTTTTATGCTGTTTCCAGTATCTACTGCTTCCTTGTAAGATCCTTTTTTAGGTAACATCGTTCCTCTAATTCAGGCTCTATGCTAGTCATTCTTTCAGTTTGGGCCCCTTGCTGTTATAATAGCGCAAGAATTGATATGGGAGAGGTCTATGTACAGCAGTGCTAGAAAGCAAGCACAATCATGCCCTAGTCTAGTTTCCACTCACAATCTCACCCCAAAATACTTGCTGGAAATACCTTAAGATCTTAGGTCCCAAACACAGAAGCACTGACAGAAAGGCATAATAAATTAATCTAGAACACTGGAAAGAATTACTTCATCTTATTCCCATAACACTGAATGTTATTATTTAGTTACTTAATAACACCTCCTCACACCTCTGATTGTCCATGCTGAATGTAAATGGTTCTTGAAAATTACCTTGGCTGCAAAAAATTTCAGGTTGCCAGAGTGGAAGGCTAAGTACACAACCAGTGTCCATTGAAGGAACCCATCACTCCTTTTTTAAAGCAGCAGGTCATGAGGCAAAATTCCTTTTTTTGATGTTTGTCCATGATCACTCTTAGCTCCTAATCTCTTCTACCCCAGTTCTGCTTTACTTTTCTACAGTTAGAATATGGAAACTACTATTCCCACAAGTAATGCTTCCTTGAATAAATTGGACTAGCTCTCACCTAGCTATCTGTACCTACAGAAAATAATTTGCACTATTAATTATTACTATTATTATTTTATTTACATTTACATACTGTGACATTAAATGTAAAATAAAATGTAATTAAAATCAAAGCCATGAAGTATTTCTCTAATAAGATAGGAAAATGTTCTTGAGTCTTTCCAGTATTTATAGATGCTGATCTTGCTTTCTTTTCACTGTGTTTTATTCAGGCTGTACACATTTAGCTCTTCTAATCTTCCAAAGAGCTACTCCCTTCAGCACTGTGATCATTTTTATTCCTTATATCTCATCTTTTCCCCTCCAGTTATTCAGTTTCTTTCCAATAATCACATACTCATAACCGAATGTTATATTCTGGTTAACAGTATATAAAAGAAATGCAGTCCATAATTCCCAAAGTACTTGAGCCCATGCGTCATCTTAGGCATATGAGAAATATCATTAATGTCACTGAAGAGTTTCACATGCTTCCATATGTGTAGACTTCTTACTATATTTTGGAGTTACACAGAGGAACCATTTATTTTCTGTTCAGTGAAGTATTTTCTAAATCAGAAATAGAAATTATGTAATTAAAAAAAAAAAAGGTCCTATTCAGGTGCTATGGGATTCTGCTTATAATTTTTTTTTCTTTATTACTGTTTTACCCATACTCTGGTTTATAAATCTCTACATTAATTTCCAGTATATTTTCAAGCCAAATCTCATCTATTGCTTGCTATTATGACTCAAATTTCAATAACTTTGCTTTATATTATTTATATTTACCGCTTCTATAGTTATTTCCAACAGATAATTTGCAAATGTCATTAGCATCTTTGTTCTCTTTCTTAAATCATTCATGATATACATCATAATGTATCTTAACACCAATTTCTGAAGTGTCATGGTATATTCTCTTACAAGCTAACTACTCTACTTTTTGCTACAAATCTTTGCTTATTGTTTTTCAGAGTTTTTTAGTTCAGATGGTGGTGTTTGTATCCAAGAAAAATCAAATTTATTTTAGAGGGAGATTTTACCAGATATTTCACATCAAATACTCCACTCAAACAGAAATTTGTCTATTATCTTCTCCTCAGTTACCTTTCTTCTGCCTTTTTCTGTTGTTTTCTTCTTTCTTGTTCATTTTCCACTTCTTCTATCTTGTCATTTAAAAAAGTCTCAACTATTTTTCAGAAGTTCACTACAGTGGACTAGGTGAGTCATATATGAATCTTCAAATAAAGAAGAGAGAGCAAAATACTTTCATTTTACATAAATTAGTGATAGTTGTTCTCAGACTGTTTCTCTAGATTGTTTAAATGTATCAGACTTAGTGGAAGCTTTTATAATATAGTTCTAAGTTTCTTATACGGCCAAATTTTGCACAAGGAGATCTTGGAGGTTCTAGTGCCCTCTAGTGTGCTACAATTTTAACTTTTTTTTTTTTCCAGATTCATTATTTCCAAATATGTACAAGATATACAAACTAAATGTTTAGCCAGGGATCTGAACAATGTCCAGTCGAGACAGGGGGTACAGAAGTAATCATGTGGCATAGTTACTCAAAACCACATGAGCATTTACAAATTTAAGAGGCACCATCCCAAATCTGATTTCTGGATGTCAGGGAGGCCATGGCAAATTTACCTTCACTCAATTGTATGCAATGTCTAGAAAAGGGTAGTCTCTATGGGAGGAACTGAGGGATATCTGAGAAACCTGAGCAAATGATTTGGTATGTATCTGTTGGCACTTCAGTATCTGGGAAGGAAAATATTGCACCATTCTAAGCACCACAAACACAGCTTTGAATTGTTGCAGCTTTCTTTCATGCTGTTCATATGGTGTCTGAGGGATGAGACCAATAAGTTTTTTAGAATTTTGGGGGTTAGTATCAGAGACCAAGGGAAAGCTAGGACTGACTAGCACAGATTAGAACAATATGGGAAGGAAACAAACTCAATGTGGAAGGGGGGGGGGGGGGGAACAGAAAGAGAAAATGTCTTCAAAAGGAAAAGAGTTAAAATAATGGGACAAAGACGAGAGGAATGTATGACTCCTGTCACAGCCATAATCAGTCAAAATGTGTGGGAGAGGTTCTGGTTCCTGAACCAAATTAGCTGTGCACGGGCACATTTCCCCCTTCAGGCTTCTCCTTCCCCCTCCCCATCCACTTTGCAGCTCCTGATTCTATTATCTGCTGCTTGAGGATTAACAAATTGTATGAAGTGAAGGAAAAAAGGCAAGAGTAATCATATTTTCCATTTTTCCATTGTGTTAGTTTTGCAAATTCCCCTTGTTATACATGGCATTGGTAAATTTTGTCAAACTGTGCTATGGTGAGCACTACATATATATCCTCCTTTGGATTTTATATCACTGTCAGTTAGCATAGCATCATTACACCTTGGTGGTTCTGAAATTTCTACTTTTAAAGAAGCATTGAATACCTTTCTTTTTTTTTTCCTCAAAATTCGTTAATTTGATTTATTTGAGGATATTACTATTAGAATTTTCCTCTTAGAAAATTCTTTCCGAAATCTGCTATTAATTTTCCTAAAATTACTCACTGCTACTCCCTTGATTCTCTGAGTTCTTTTGTTTAGTTAGACTTTCTTCTTGAATGGAAACATGGTGCCAATGATACCAGTGTGTATATTGTTTAGAGTATAAAATTATGTTTCTCTCAGCCTGGAAGTTAGAACTTTGTTTTGTTCACCAGCCCAAGTTCAAAAGTTTTACATTCCCTTTTTCAGCAGTGATATGTTTAATGAATTACGCAATTCAGTGGTATAAAACTTCTGAATGTAGAGTCTCAGCTGTCATGAATTAGTATATAGGTGCTTCACTTAGGTAAATGGCTTGGTCTTTAAATTAGTATTCTTTAGTTTGAGGTTATTTCAAGCTGAGGTTCATCAAGTAATTGGTGAGTGTATCTACCTAATATAAGGTGTATTTTGTGTCTTGTATGCTATACTGACAATATATATAGGATGCTATACTGAAATACTTCAATGTGATGTGGAGCCATGATGCTGGAAAACAAAGTTACACTTATGCCAATATGTTTCACTTTATCCAGTTTTATTTGTACAGACTACAAGGGACTGGAGGCTGATCTGGGGCAAGTTATTCTAAGTTCACCAGACCTCAAAATCTATATAGAATGAATACAAAGTTCATTTTCTACATAAATTTCTAGCTGTATTAGACCTAGATTTTCAAGCCAGTGCATGGAGATTTAGAGTGTCACCATCCTGGAAGCAGTACATATAACTGTTTTGGGTAACAATTACTAGCTCTGTCTAAACTGGTGTATGTGGTATCATCACCTTACATTCACACATGTAACAACTCTCCATCTTGTTGCAAAAAGTTGTATTAAATACCTATTTCGAACTCAGAACATCCAGTTGGTGGTGGAGGAAAGTCTGTCTTGTTTATCTGGGTTCCTTTTTAAGAGTTATCTTCAGATCTTCATCAGTCCTACTTACTTGTGGTATCTAACTTGACTCAGTAAAGCTTCCCTGAGTGCCATCTGATGGATATCATTGTTGCTTTTGCAAGACACTCTGCCAGAAAAAACATCTGGTTTTAAATGACAGTGAATTAGGCCAACTCTCTGATCTGAATCCTGGGAGGCTAGAACATACAGCAGGCAAATCCTTTCCTTTTATGTACATAGTGCAAAAGACATCTCTGTTTATTATTTGCTTTAGAAAAGTTATCGAACTGCAAGCAGAAAGTGTAATGAAGAAAAAAAAAGATTTAAATTTCACAAAAGCTCTTAATAACACAGTGGTGACAGGCATTGTTTGTGGTGTTACCAGGAAATACTGTACCATGTACTAAAGAAACAGCACAGTCTCCATGTGGTAACAATGGTAATAGCACACAGTAACTTGCTGGTAAAGTAGCAAACTACTTGAGCCGTTAATGTATACATAAACTGGAAGATGCGTATAATGCTGGGGGTGGAGGGTTACCCTATACTTTAAAAACATGCCTTAAATCAAGTACTTTATTATTCAATACATAAAAGCTTTATGAGCCTGAAACTGCAACGCCACACATTTTCCCTCCCACATTTGGCTGCTCGTAAGTGCTCCACAAAAGGAATCTAACACTGTTCTTTCTCTCATGTTTTTGAGGCTTCACAGGAAGTCCTGAAGGAATCAGTACAGCAGGGTATTCCTATACCCCACTGTGAGAGAAACACCAGTAAAATAAATTTTTTTTCAGTGGAAAACTAGGAAGAGGTAATGAGTTGGATTCATGCTGAAAATACAGTTTTGGAGATTGCAGCCCTTACTCTGAGAACAACTGCATTAAAAGGAGTGCGATAAATAAGGCAAAGCCAACCATTCTAGAAACTAATTTTTGGAAAATATGTTCTGGTACTGATGGCATGTTCCGACTATTGCTGTAGCTTTTCACAAAGCAGTGTAAATCCTGTAAACAGGATTTCCAGGCTTTGAGAATAAGCTGGAAATATGGATATATTTTCTCATGGTATTTTGACACATGCTATTCCAGTCCTGGCCAGAAATACCAGTAAAAGAGACTTTCATGTGGTGATCTAGAGTAAGTATTCTAACATGAGCTGTGTAAATAAATAAATAAATAAGATTACTATTACAACAGTTTTCACTTGAATTTGCCTCTAAAACTGAGAAAAGACAGAAATAGATGGATTTTTTTAACTTTTTTTTTCCTATAGGCCTGATTTATACAAACATTTGAGCATATATATATGCTAATATTTTCAAACAATTTGGTGAACTTGCACAAGTGGAATAGATAAATTACTTTGAAAGAGATTTTGAAACTTAAAAGAAAACTTTCACAATGATTACTTTAAGAACAGAAACTTTCCATTGCTAAATGTGTATTATAGGGCACAAGAGGTTCCCCAGCAGGCTGCCAAATATAAAATGGATTCTAATCAGGAAAGGAAAGGAAAGGAAAGGAAAGGAAAGGAAAGGAAAGGAAAGGGAAGGAAAAGGAAAGGGAAGGAAAAGGAAAGGAAAGGAAAAGGAAGGGAAGGGAAAAGAGTCACTGCTATGAGAACTCCACAACTTTTTAAAAGGTAGATAACACTAGTGGTATCATAGTATACATTCATTCATGGGGTAGACATGACCCCAAATATCTAAATCCAGTGTAAATTAACTCATAGTTTGTTAAAAGATTATTCACAAACATATACCAATATATATTTTTTCTGTCTATATATATATGTGGAAGGATCGCCCATAGCACAGAACTAGCTTTTTAAAGAAAATCATTTTAATCTGAGAGTATGTATATAGTCCTGCTAGGAATACAGTTGTTCAGAATCTTCTTCCAGATTTCTGTCTTCCGCAGGCTGGAAGCGTAATGAACTAATATGATCCTTCTAATTTTTACGTTTGTGAGTTAAAGCTCTGTGGGAGAGAACCACTAGCTCTGCATTGGACGTTGTGGGTTTACTGAAATCCAACAATGTACTTTTGGAATAACTCCACTAAAATCAGTACATAAAACCCATGTGAGATAGATCTGGATATATTTAAGCTTTATGTTTTATTTTTCTATTAATATTACAATTTTATGTGAATTATTTTTGACAAGCCAAACGAGAAAGCCCTTCTAAAGTCCTTTGCCCAATACTCTCAAATAGAGAAAATGAGGGCAGTAGGAGAAGCGGTAGTCAGGCACTAATGTCAATTTAATGTGGCTAAGGTGTTAAGATGTACAATCAGTACCTTGTTGACTAGAATACAGAGAAGTCAGTTCTTCTCATATACTGAATTTCCAGCTTTTCTTCCATTACATTATGCAGATTCACTGGTGCTTTGTGCTGTGGTATATTTTGCAACTCCATGAAGAAAATTAGCCATCTAGCTGACCTAATGGACCAATAAATATACTTAATGGCTGTTCTGCATTCTCCACAGCAGTGCAAAGCAACTGGAACTTACCAGTTAATATGGACAATGAAGGCTAAAAACATGGACATTATATCATTTAGTTGATCGTTTTTCTAATGCATAAATGCTTTCTCCAACCTGATTTAAAAAATCCCAGGCAAAATGTTCTTTAGAAAATCATTCTGACCAGTGTGTATGTCAACCATATTTGTTCTAACTTTTGGTTTTGATTCTGTTGAGCATTTTTTTGTGTTTAATTTCTGCCAATATTTGGTAAGTCACTGACTGGGAGAGCTGACAGAACGCATACTTTGGAGTCAGATGTGTGCTTTTTTATGGCAAGGCATGCCTGTGAGCACAGGCACCTGAAGATCTTGTGAATTTGTCCAGTCTGGAAACAGAAGCCAGAAAAACACACAGCTGATCCGACTGCTCATGGTACCACTAAAAGAATATCAGTTTCTCCACGTGAACAACACAAGACCATGGCTGTCCTGTCCCTTCTCCATAAATGCTGAGGAACGATGAAACCAGAGCACAGCAGCAAGGGTGTATGAGCAGTGTTACGATACCCACTCTGACTTGCAGGGCAATATGAGACAGACACTTCCCTTGGGTAAACCGGTTCTGCGTTCCTTCTAACCATGGAAATTGTCCCAGAGGGGAGAGCAGCCCTCCGAATCTGAAAGGAACAAAGAAACATTGTTTTCTAATGAATTTAAATATACCAGGAGTCTGAGATTACGGTCTAAGCACAAAAACTGCTTAAAGCATAATTTGAATATAATGTACATCTATATGCTTTTGTCTCTGTAATCTTGTGGCAGGCAGGTCTGTATCATACTTGCGTGTCACAAATACATTTGAGAAAAAGGTAGTTGTTTCTTAAATTGGTCTGGGCACAGAAACTGCCAAATAAAACAAAGTCTTCTCTTTAGTTCAAATGTCTCTACCATCCTCCTGAATTAAGCTTTCAAAAACATGATTTTGATTTCATTGTCTGTATTTATTCAGACTATGCAAATAGGATGATATTTTGGCTATGTGTTTTGTTTTTATAATGCTACATTATAGTACTTAGTGAGGATGTAAGTAAATTACAGTAGGACAAAAGGCCGGGGATGTAAGCCTCAGGAGGCAGGAAGCTTTTATGCTCATTTGCTCTGTTCACTTCTAAAAAAAGGGGAGCCAAAAAAGAGGAAAAACAAGGTTGAAAAGTTACATTGCACAGAAGTCTAAGTCATTCCCATTGGCCTTGGTATGAGGGACGATTTAATTAAAATTTTCTTTCAGATTGTTGTTGTTGTTGTTAAAAAAATAAAGAAAGCTAGATTTTGGTTTACCTGAATTGGACTAAAATCAAAGCAGGAGATCACAGTAAGTGACTCTTGATGTGCACTAGGAGAAGGCAGATCAGAACCATACCAGACAGCAGGCATTTGCTTTGCTTCTTTCTGCCTTCTACAACTGTCTTTTAACAAGGGCTGATGTTCAGATTTTGCAAAACACATCCTAAGCTCGCCCTGAACGTCCAAACAGTCCTTTCTTATTCCCATACAGTCTGCTCAAATAAAACATGTTTAAATGAAGCTTGAATTTGGGGTAGGAGGTGCTACAAAAAAAACAAGATAACTCATAACCAGAGAAAATGATATGGTCTTTTAATAAGAATTCCATTTTCTTCTATACTTACATAGAAAAGTCTTGAAGTTTTTATTTAGCTGCAAACACAGTGAAACAGAACATATGTAACTAGTAATGTGAATTAAGAAATAATGTGTTTTTAAAATGTTAATTTATGCCTTTAGTAAATTATATACAGACACAACATTTGAAAATAAGATCAAAAGTAAAATCAAACCCCCAAAATAAATAATACTATTAGCACAGACTAGCATTAAACACAATTTCCATCATTCATAGTTTTCCTTACATGTGTTTTCTCTTACTAGAGCCGCATAAAACTTAGAGGTCCCAATACCTTAACTCCAGATTACAGTCACTCTTGATTTGCATCCTGAGAACTGAAGAATCCTTCTCTGAGAAAAACTATGTGAAACAAAAATTCCAAAATGACAGGAGATTATTCCTGCTGAAAGATGCAAATCTTCCCTGTAATCAAAGTTTGCAAGGTTTCGCTAGCAGCTGGGCTTCAGTAGGCGATTTCCAAAATTTTGTTCTCTGTGACTACTCCTTCCCTAGGGGAAAATGAGACTGGCAGATGTCCCTGAAAGCATGTAATAGCAAGTGGACCAAATCACTTGGACACTTATTACTGAGGCTACAGAGCTGTTAACAAGAATTTCGTACAGGGCTCTACATTGCAGGGATCCAAGGACTTATTTGTTTGTTTGATATTTCTGTTTCATGGGTCATTATCTCATTTGTAAGATGTGCCTTTACAACTATCAAAACAAAGAATCAAAGTCCTGAAAAGGTATCCTTTTCCTTAATTATCTAGTTGCCATTTTTATATATGAAGCAACTCCATTTTCTTTGCATTTAATATTGAAATATGACATGAAAAAAGTAAGCAAGATTTTTTTACTGAAGTTCATTGAAGGTCATTGTAACGCATAGAATACATTCAAAATTTAACATATAAATGATATAAAACCAAAGAGGATGTGGGGGGAAAATGGTGAAAGAGTACAGATTAAAACAGATGAAAGGTTACAGGAAAGTGGAAAGAAAATAACAGACCACTTCAGTGCAGATAATTACAGAGACTTAAGTCACAGAAACTTAGTCACAGAGATTTAGGTCACAGAGACTCAGATTAAAATACAAAAACAACAACAACAACAACAACAACAAAAACAGAAAACCCCACAACCTACTTAACTTAGAATAGTGATTGACAAAAAAAGTTAGGTTCCTAAGTTGCCTAAGGGTCTCAGCTGCTGAGTATTTCCAGGTCCCATCCGGTTAGAAGGTGCTGATGCTCTTAACATTTAAGAAAACTAGGAATTAAAAATCATTGTTTAAAACCTCAGTTCAACAAAATACTAAATTATACTTTAATCTGTTCAGAAAGACCTGGCAAGTAGCACCTAAGCTTGTGTCTTGAGTTATTCAGATCCTTAAGTGCTCTGGAGAGCAGGGATAAGCAAATCCAGGCCTCACATCACCTGCAAACTCCTGTTCAAGTTCCCCTTCTTTTGTCAAGTCTAGAAGTAATTCAGTCCCCAAAGGCCTGCTGGTTTGGCCATTGGAAAGGACAGAGATGATTTCTCTATATGATCGGAAATTATTGCACTGTCTCTGTGCAGGTTTCTTCCCTTTTTTCCTTTCATCACATTCAGCTTTTGCACTTTGTTCTAGGTTATAGTACCAGCTATTGGAACAGGGTGTAACTTTGTACAGCACCACATACAACAACAGTATTGTAAACATAAAGGTGCTATCACCATCTAAGTATGAAAAAGAATCAGAAAGCTTATCATTGCTTTGGGACCATATTGAATTTAGAAGATCCAGGAAAGGTCCTGGGCTTGTGTTTGCTTTTTCTGTTGTTCCCCCCCCCCTTTTTTTTTTTTTTTTAGTATTTGCTTGTACACAAAAGCCATTCCCTTCTAGGAAAAGTTCTCTCTGAAAGATTCTTTCCATTTCTCTAACACAGAAAGAGATCAGTATTTACAGTGCCTATGGCTAGCCTTGTAATAATCCTTAAGCAATTCTTGCACTATCATATCTCTCTCTCTTTTTTTTTTTTCTCAGTGTATATCACTGACAGTAGATGTGGCTAAGAAGACACAATATGACAAAATTTTGAATGGAAGATCAATTTAAGACAAAGATTAATCTTAAATGTAAAATGAAATAATATGGTAATATAAATAAACAATACATACAATAAATATATACTATAAATAAAATAAATCAAATATATAATTAATGATATAAGTAATATAAAAATCTCATTCCATGACATTGGCACACCCTTTAGGTAGCTTGTTTACATTTTCTAAGATATTTGTCTTTTTGTGAAAAATAAATTGAACCTTTTTAAAATGTGGTAGGCAGAGGGAAGCTTTTGTGATACTTAAATGAAGTTTGGGTCCTGAACTTACTCAAAATAAGTTTGCTCTCTGATGTTCAAATGTATAATGTGAACTTTTTTTTTTTTTTTTTTGTAAATTAAGTCTGAGACTTAATTTTTGCTGTAATCAGTTTATTGAAGATGTATATATTTTGTATACGAATATTATCTTTAATTATTTTGATCCAAGACTGGATCCATTTGATCCAAAATGGGGGGGGGAAAAAATCCTTCCTAAAGTGTAATTGTACTGGTCTGCGTCTGTTCTTAGGAAGTCTTGGGCTATGGAGATGATATCTACAGTGCCTTCCATACAATAGTCCGAACTTCTTTTGCCTCTGTATTTAGCCTTTGCACTAACCAAGGAAAAATACTGCCTGAAAATGAGCACTGAATTTATTAATAAAGAGACACTTAGTAAGAATCACACAAACTAAAGATAAGGTTAAAAAAAAAAAAAGCAGGGAGTCAGAATTTTGCCACCCCTACTATTCAACTTTAATATGAAATCCTACCTGAGAAAGTGTGTGCATCGCAATTTTCCTCTCATAATCACTAGTACTGACAGTGAAAAACATCTAGTTAAAGACTTAGAAGTACTTACACAGTACTTAGTATGTCTTTACTAGGAGGTTACAACTTGTACCCTTTGTCTAAGAAATACTTTGCCATTTGAACTTTGCAAATGAGAAAAAGAAGGGAATCCGGTTCTGCCCTCCACTATTCCCACGAAATATAAAGTAAAGCAATTTAGTGAAGTGGAGTTCTTACATTTAAAATTGTCCAGAAATCTCTAAATAAAATTTGTTACTTCATTTGTACTCTGTAAAAATTAAATGTTTTCCAATATGTTGGTGTTTCAACCCAATTACAAATCCCAAAGTTATTCATATAGGCTCACATTTAAAACCTCCTGTCTGGCAGAATCTTATTCCTTTTTATTATGTCTCTAACAGCTATCCTGAATTAAAGCAGGATAAGGAGACCTTAATAGACATTCTGTTACTTTTTAATATAAATATGTCGAACAATTGAAAAATATGATTTAAGAAAAACAGACTTCTAGCAGTCTTGTAAAAAATTAATTTTGAACACTTTGCCAGTATTTCTTTTATTTTAAAAGTATTTCTTTTTGTACTAAAATAGCCTTACTAATATTAACTATCTTGATATTGTAAGTCTGAAGAACTACATAAGCAAAGATCAAACAAATTTGAATAAATTTTGCCTTATAATTATACCTATATATGGATTTGCAGGATATTTTTGTGTATATGCTTACAATATGAAGTTACCACAACATCCCTCAAGTCTGGCAACCCACACTTCAGGATCACCCAGTTGTTTGTTATCCCCTCACTTGCTTGTTTGCCATCGTCTCTGCCTCTGTCAGGAATTAGTAGTGAACAACATCTGTTGTACTCTTCTACTTGCCTGTACAGTTACTGGCTTTGGTGTTAGAGATTATAGTAATTTAACTTTTATATGCTTTATAAATAAATAAATATTAATTTAAATCATGTAGAACTAGAGATTATATAATTTGCTTTTTGGGGGCCTGTGTGCTGGGAGAAACACATATGCAATAGGTAAATCCTGAAACCTGGCCACTAGGAGAGGCATTCCAAAGGCATTCTTATCTAACATTTTTGAGTGTGCATTAACATCATTTTTCATAGACAGAGTGTTCAGGAGTTAGGAGACAAGTTGCTATGTCATTCAATTTGATAGTGCAGGGAACGATCAGGGAAGGAGGTGTCTGGAGCCCCAAGGGTGAATTTATACTCAACAGAAATTTTATTCAGGAAAGAAGATTTAAGTCCCAAGTCAATATCCATTTCAGGAAAAACAAGCCCCTAGGATAGGGCTTCTCAGAAGAACATATTCCAGCCCCTGAAGAGGTTTGTGAAACATCTTGAGAGTCAGCTTAATTTGACAGTCTTCTGAACAGAAGAGAACAGAGCAAAAATTTAAAGTCAAGCAACACATTGCTAGCTACATGACATGTAGTGTCTATTTTCTGATATGGTACTATTTCTTTTTGTTTCATTTCATGATAAAATTGGATTTTCTTCTTAAACATTTGCTTTGACATTTGTCTAATGATAAGTGACTTAGGGATTACTAATTAGTTCAATCTTTCCATTCTTCAGGCATCAGGATCCCCAGTTGGAGAACTGCTGTACTTAACTATTCATTGCCTTGACACAAAATTCACGTTATAAAGAAGTTACAAGGATGCTTCCTATAAACTACTGAGCAACAATATCTGGAAATCTGAGTGTGGGGATAAGGAGATTTGAGGGCGGAAATATTATTCAAAAATAAAACATGGAATATGTGTCTGAGTTTTTGCAACATTCCTTCTAACTTTCTAAAATTAAAGCAGAATGTAACTCCACGAAAAAATGTAACTGTAATAGAAGCAAAACCTATACCTCCCCATTTTGTTGACACCAATAAAATTATACGGAAAACTTCAGTATCACTGTCAGAAAGGATTTATAGAAATGGGATTTATCCATTCAAGAACATAGACAACAGTACCTGTACCAGGAAATGAAAAATATATGAAACAGAACACATGTGAAAAAAATATCCTCCACCCGTGCCCTGATTTCTGCTCCTCTAAGAATTCATGCAGCTTCAGTTACTATAGTCTGAAAGGAAGGCGTGAACCACTTTTTTTTTTTTCTTCCTCCCTCCAGGCTTATAGGTTACTAATTGTCTGCAGAAACCCTTACTCAGAAGTCTGCTCCTTTCTACAACCTTTACCTGGAAGAAACTCATTGATATCAAGATATGACAGTAGGTCAATCATTTCTATGCGTCTCCTCTATAACTTTATTGGCTTTGGAGAGTTTGCTCCATCCTTTCTCAGAAGTGAGGTTGGTCTGCTATTCTTCACTTGGGTTGCGTTAAAAGAGCTTCTGTTGAAATTTCTTTGGTTCCCAGTCATGGGTTATTTCAGAAATGCCTTAGAATGGATTCAGTTTAGTTACTCTTATTTATTTGAAGGATTAATATGCTTAATTTATTAACATATTAATTAAGTTTATTTTTCAACAAAATTAAACTATTGTTTTCAAATTTGTGAATAAAACTCTTTCTGTAAGATGAAAATTTTCAGTATGGAACATTATAAAATCCTGAGGTGGATACATCACAATAAAAACAATCAAGCAAAACATAAGAAAGGATTTTTAAAATCTGATAATTATGTTAATATTTTAATCTGCCTTTTGATATTTGAGCTTTAGAGTTTCAAAAATGTGTCTGCCATATGTCTTTTTTTTTTAAGAATTCAAAAAGAATTTGAAAGCAGAAATTCCCACGTTATATTATCTCTCCTGGTGCTAATGCTCTAATCAAAAACACTGAAAGAATGTTATGACTGTTATGAACAATGACATAACATCTTGTATACTTTTTTAGCTGTTTCAAAACCATCCTTAATCAGTAACAATACTTGGTTTGAAATTGTAAGACCTTGTTTCACAGTAATATATAACACAGTGGAAATTATGCTGGAAATTACGGGGTGGTTTCCCACTGAGAGAGTGAAGTAGTGAAATTGTTTTGGAACACTAGTAACAGAAACAGACAATCTGAGATAGGTTTTTTTATGTTATGAGGGGAATCTGAATAAATGCTTGTTGCCATTGTAGCAAGGGCAGAAAATTTTGATCCAAGATAGCCTTGCTAGCCCCATGTTCCTAAAATCGCTTCAAATTGAGTTTCCTGATAAAAGTAACATCTGGAAAGCTGAGAACAAAGTTGCCTCTTAGGAAACTTGCTTCCCAGTTCCTGTACTAAGAGGTTCAGAAATCTTTGAAAAACTTTCTAATCGTTGGATACTATTATATACTGAATCTTAGGAGGTTCATTCATCACTACTGCCAGTTCCTGTCAGCTGTGAGAGTATCTTCATGTGGGTAATCCTATGGTAAAACCATCTACTTATCAGACCACTTACTTACAGGTCAAAGAACAGTTTTCAGACTAATTTTCTGGTGCTAATGACTCATCAAATTTAGCTGATCTAACTAAAAACAAGTTTTGATGTTCTACCTGTATCATCATATTCCCCATCTCCTGTAAATTAGGAAATGATTAATGACAAAATGTTCACAACTGTTCTGGTAGTATTTCATATTATTTGTCTTCATAAATCTAACTTCCCCTGAAAGGAGAAATTATAAATTCAACATAAATGTGACTTCAACAAAGTTTGCAAAAATTATATGTCAGTTTCTGATTTACCTTGTAGCTTTTGTGGGGATCCGGCAGAAGGGGAGGGTTTTGGCATCCAGTGAACTAACTTTGCTTATCCTGACTTACAACTATATCTTAAAGCATTCTGCTAACTCACCAACACTCTTGCTGCAGCATAGCCAATACTTGGGAGGAAAAAAGTTATTTCATAAGAGATTAGTCACAGCTATGTTTCAGAAGTATATGGGTTGTATGTTTTCAATTATTGGAGGGTTTCGGCATCAAATCATTCTCCCTGGCTTTACTTAGAAATGTTTTATGATGCTTCTTTGGTTCCAGTAGATAAGCTAGCAGCTTCTTGTGGCTGCAAGAAAGATTCCAATGACTACTTCATCTGTATAATCCATTTGTCATGGGGAGTTAATGCATTAACTAGACATTTTTTTTTGTGAATTTAATAGAGATCATACTGTTTAAGGCGCATTGCATTAAAATGAAAAATATTGATACAAAATAACATCAAACCATTTTAAAAATAATGATATATTAGGGAAAAGGCTAGCTACAGTGGTATCAACGGTTACAAGAAACTCACTAAAAATATTTCAGGTTTGAATGTAGAAGATTATTTTCATTGATCTATTTCCCTTTTGAAAAAAAATTTTTTATTTACATGCCTTTTTCTTCATTTGTATTAGATATGCAGGATTCCAGATATATTTATGTGGAGGTGTGTTTTTTTTGTTTTGTTTTTGCCAAGATTAATATCAATTCTTTTAAGAAATGTCAAGGCATATATGCAAATCTTCTATTTCAAAATGTTCTTCTGTGGAAATAAGTGCTCTAAATAAATGTTTCACAACTGTGATTAAAAGTAGTCAAAGCAGTATGGTTCAGGTAAGCATACAGGTGTATACTCCTAAAAGTTATATCAAAGACGTGTAACAAACCAAGGCTTGATTCCAACAAATCAAATAGATCTTCTCTGTATTTTAGCCAAATTGTTTAATCACTTCTGAATAAAATGAAATTATCATAAATGTGGTCTTTCTATTTATAAAAGTAGGAGCTTTCAAACAGATTCAGAATTAAGATCTGAGGATTGCATTTATCTTACTTCCCCAAATAATATGTAGTTAATGAAAACTGGAAAACAGTCACATAAAGGAATCTAATTAAATTGCAGTTAAATGTTTAATTGGTTGAAGGTAGCAGACTAAAATATCTAGCTACAGGAGCTGATAAGGCAAAAAGATCTTCTCTATGGAACAACAAATTAAGCCTAGAGAATGGTTGGGAAAAAAAAAAAGAGATTACTTGCATGGCAAAAATATTCCTCATCTCCCCTGAGTCCAACAGAAAACTAATGAATCTCTACTGAATGGTCATTTTACATACCTATTCTATATATAGATAATTTGCCTTCTCTCCAAAATGCTTTACAATAATTATGCAGTACAGGAAGTATAATTAATGAAGCGCATGTAGATGTCTGTTCAGCAATATCTGCAGAACTACCTCTGTACTATCCTAATATTATCCACTTTACAAATACTATCAAATAAAAGCATACCAATTAACTCTGAATTTGAACACTAATGTCTAATTCTCACTCTGGTTAATGATCTTCCTGCAAATTGATACTGAAATGAGTCTATCATACTTACATCTCAGTGTATACTATATATACATATACATACATATATACATATATACATATATATATATATATATGGTATTTTCTTTGCCTACAGTCATGCTGTTCTCCTGCTCTGCTTCTCTTTGAGATTGTTCCTCTACACAGTGTTATAGAGTTTGCCCCTTCTGCCCCTGCCTCCAAGGCAAATAGATTTATATGAGATAAGAAGTACTGAATTAAGTGTATACTAAACTAATTCAGGACAAGTAACAAAAAACATGTCCAGTCAAAATCTGTGCTCTCTACTAGATAAGTAAGCTAACAGAATGAGGCAAGCAATCATTACAAATCCTAGTAAAAAAAGAATGAGTTTTTGTGAGATTTCTAGAGGCATTTCAGAACCTCCTTGTGAAGGAAGAAGTTCCTTATTCCCAAAGCTACTCATTCCAGTAAGAATATGTTAGCTTTGGCTTCACACTGCTCTTTTTATAAAACTAACAATAAACCTGCTGTGCTCCTCCCTGTGTGTCCAGGCTGTCCCCTCCCTGCCCCCCTGTGTTCACACAACCCAGAGGCCTGCAAGGCACCGGCTGCCCTCACCAGAAACAGCACAACCATTGTAGAAAGTGGCCAGATGGTGAAGTTGCACAGGTTTATACCACTGAAGCAATCTGACTGTTAGCTTTTTTCCCCAGCAAAGAAACCAGTTTTGCCTCTCCTGTTAAGCACCAGCATGAAATATATCATTAAACTTTTGCTTTCCTGCCTGTGGTTTGGCCATAACAGCCTGTGAACAGATGTGTCACCTCTGTGCCTTCTTGTGCTGGGAGCTATTACAATACTCTACAGGTCACTGTTAGAGACTTGCTTACCAGGTGGCAGCATGCTGAATAAATGTATACAACCCTTGAAGCTCTGCTTAGAGTAAATTCAATCATTTTCATCTGGGAAGGTTTGAGGTTCAGTTACAAAAAGTGAGCATATAAAGTCCATGATACTAAATTGCAGTATTATACAACACCTGTATAATACCCTGTAACCAGCAGAGAAAAACATGCTATGTAGTATTTAAGCAATTTGAGAGTGTAAACGAGAAAATTTGTGCAGTGGAACCCCTGTTGGAATAACTCTATTAAAGCATCCATTTATGAACCAAAACAGCTTATTTGAAAGGTTTATTTATGCAGTGCAAGTGCATTAACAGGCTAATTTAGCCTAATATCACAATGTAATAAGAGTTTGACCCCTTTCGAGATCAATCATTTTCACAAGGTAGGTTTCCATCTTCGGCACATTGGCAGAATGTCAGCATCTAAACAAAACCCATCACAGGGATATCTGGTTCATATTTTGAAGCACTGCCTCACAGTGAATGCACAAGCACTGAGCTGAATCAAATTACTATTTACGTTGTTGAAAGCTAGTTCGATATTAACCAACTTTTTTTCCCTAAACAAGGCAAGAAGCAAAAGTTCTAGGAACTTCAGAGTTATATTACAAAATCTGTCCGTTGGCTACTAAATAGCTGTGTCTCTGAACATGCTATTTCAACATTTTGGATGATACTTTATCTCACAGAAGGGAAATAAGCCAGGTGCTGGAGATTCATCAAATCGTGTGCCAAGAAAAGAGCACATACTGTGCCACTGAACGAGAAAGATGGTGAGGCTTTGGGATAACGGTCAATTAACCTTTTGCACAGCAGTCAGGACAGGAAGGGAAAAAATATTGATCATGTCATAATCAGTAACATCTCTATGGCACATGCACCACATATTTCAGATTCGCTTATGTTATTCTTCTATACAGTTGAAATGTTGAGATGTTTTAACACAAGCAAATGGCCATTTCACAATTTAGGAGAAGCAGAAATGTTTCCATACAATATGAGTTTTTCAGTGTTTCATAAATTCTCCCTCACCGTTAAAAGATAAAACACAGTAACACTGTGCTCATGTTAGAGAAGAAAGTGAGGCTGACTATGAAAAAAGGACTGTACTGACCACCGGATTAGGTTTTCTAATCTGACTGAAATTCAGAAAGTAAATGTCACTGAGAAAAAAGGATAAAGCAAAGATTGGTGGTAATTTTTTTTATACATGATCTGCATGTTAAAATCAGAGCTCTAGGTTCCTGACCGTAGCTTAAGAATGATGATTCTCTTGCTTGATCCTTTTCGTTTACGGCTCTAGCTTTTAGGTTTGGGCTCTAAACAAGAGCACTATTTCTAATGTTAGTTAGAAAATACTCATAAAGATTTGCAGAGCTCTGTATGAGTAACCAAGTGCTCTATTCATAGTGTGAGACTGTGAACAGTTAAGGTGAAGGCAGAGGTTGTGATCTCTCCCTCCTCCATAGTCATAAGAAAATTGCCGGCCACAGTGAGAAGTAGATGAAAAAAACTTTTAGTGAATATATTATCTAATAAAAACTGAGTTTTCTGTTCATAAAGTATTTTCAATCCAATTCTGATTACAAGTGTTTATTGCATTCTGTACAGATGCCTGGAATATATCACTTAAAGTAATTTCAATTAGATATTGATTGTTTACTTCAGCCCATAACTATTAAATATTTAAGGTTTCTGATAAATCATTGAATCATCAAGTATTGTTTCCTTGTCCTCACTGGATGAGGGAAGCTTTTAAGCATAATCACTATTTATCTCTGCTCGGTTATTTTATCTGCATAGAGATAATTCATTTTCTAAGGATCATCTGGAGAACAAAATCAGTTATATCAGCAGCTGTTAGGAAGGCAACTAATGCTTATGACAACTAATTGTCAGTATTTCACTAGCCATTTCACAAAAGCAAATAAAAAACATTTTTCAATTTTATGAAATAAAGTGTTTTATTTAAGTTTTATTATTATTATTATTATTATTAAACATTATAAAAGTCCAGTCTTTTAGGTTTATGAAATTATTTAGAAAGAAGTAAATCAGATCTGTTCATAATCTTACTTTACTTTGTACACTCAAAATGTTCTGCATGAAGACAGAATCCAAACTGAGAATGACAAAAATCTGCTTATTCTAGCTATGAAGAAAGACAGTCTGAAAGACCGAAGTAAAATTCTATACTCTTTTATCAGCATACAGACAAAACACAGTATAGCACATAGTTACAAATTCTCCGGTTAGGTCCCAGTACACTGCACGTCCACACAGCACAGCCAAGTGTCATGTTGAAATATGGAGCTGAGTGCCCAGGAGTGAGATAGTCCTATCAGTGCCATGCTGATACAGCTCCACAAGGCTGGCTTACCTCCCCTCCAGCCCTCCAACTATCTCAGTCAAAGCTGTACCCAGCCATGGTTTGACAATATGTTAAAATGGCTGTCTGACTTCTGGTGACAGATCAAAAATAGTGTGTCTACATGATGCAAAATACCAGTTCAGTTTGCACTTATTCTGCTACTTCAGATGTGTTCAAGCACTATGATGGATTAACTTTTTTATCAGCAGCTTTATGTCAGATTAGACTTTGTCTATTCTCCTACACGAAACATTACAACATAAAAGTTGGCATAAATCCAATATCTATTATTCTGGCTAATTTGACAAAATAAGTGTTTGCGCAAGCCCAGCTAGATCAAATGGATTCTTCATTTCTTCCAGGTCTGATTGGGGAACATATGACCTTAGGATCTCTGAACAGATGTTTAGCAAATAGTATAAACATAAGAAACCAAAATAACCAAAAATCAACACACCACTTCTTTTCTTAATCAGAATCCAGTGAATTACTTACAACAGCCCTCTATTAGCATTACATATATCTGGAAACAGAAACTGATCTGACTGAACTGATCAATGACTATCATGACTGATAAGAGAATAATAAACATAAGTGTTTATGATGGCCTCTAAATTGCCAACATCTGTTATTTTTCACAACACTCAATATTTAATGTTTTAAACTCCCGACCTTGAAGATAAGAAATGATGAAACATTCTCATGGCTTCTTATATCTTTTATTCAAATATATATACATATATTTGTATAAAATAGCACATATCTTGCATCCATACATAACTGTGTGTGAATGTAAACATATCTTTTATAATCTAATCTTTAATGTTTAGGATAAAGTTTACAAACCATTTCAGTCAAACCTGAAATGTCAAAACTAAAGGAAAAACAGAATAAAAATATTTTGCTCTTCCCTCTCATTTCCTTAAAGCCTCATGACTAGAGGTTATTGAACATTTGGTCTTGGCAGCTGTCATAATCCATGGGTTTATATTTACTCTTATGAAGAGTTCAAGCAAATGTGAATAGTGAACAAATGATCAAAAAAATGTATAATCTTTCCATGAGTGATTTAGAAGAGATACATTTGTCAGATAAAATGTTCCTAAAAATATTTCACTTGGCTCTAAGCAAACAGTAGACATAATGAAAAGTAGATTGTAGTTTTGCTTTTTGCTTTGATTTCCTGAGATATTATTAGAAATACAGTTAGAATTTTAGGTCTTTTTGAAAAGTACCTCTTGACATTTTGAGGATTTCATTTATCTTCTGAGGGGTTAGTAGGCTGGAAAGGAGAAATATTTAGATGTAATCAGACCAAGGCAGTTACAGTCCTTAAAGTGTGGTTTTGCCCTGTTAGCTGACTGCATTAAACCAGAAAAAAAAAAGAAAAGAAAAGAAAAAAAGAAAGAAAAGAAAGAAACGCATTGGGGATTTCATATTTATTGTCTCTCAATGATTTCCATATTACATCTGCTCAGTTTAAGTGTAAAAAGATGTGGTATTTTCCTCTAACTGTTCCTTTCTCAAACTCATCCTAGAATCTGAAAGTGAAGCTGGGTTTTCTCTGGCTCACACATCTCCTACAAAGACCCTGCAATCTGACTGTTGTTAGGAATTCGGTTGATGATCTGCCAGCTGGAACCGAGTCCACTTAATTCCCTGAGAGCTGTGCTGGTTCTGCAGTGCAACAAAAGTAACAAGTGATAGCAATTTGCTTTAGTGAAGAGGCTGTGTCTACAGTAGATAGAGAAGTAGTGTGTGTCTCAGATTGTTGCAGTTCTGCTGCTGCTGCTCTGGATTGCTCTGTCACCTTGGACAAATCTTTCCACCTGCCCTTGCTGTCATTCCTACACCTGTAAAATTAAATAGTTTGCCAATTAGATTATCAAAAATAGGACAGAGACTGCATAACGATTAGTTGGTGCAAAAGTAGTTAGAAATGTGCTGACTCTATGCAGCCCAGTCTTCTTTCAGAATTAAAAAAAAAAAAAAAAAAAAAAAGCCTACAAATGTTTAAGGATAAAATAAAGTCTAAGATATTTTCTTATGAATTACACACCAACTTTGACTGTGAAGAAAGGAACACCCAGACAGTTAATCATGCTGACAAGAAGTCAATCAATGCGAATAACAAAGCCAGGGACAGCTAATGCATGAAGACATTAACAATTATCTCCATTTTCAAAGGCACTGATGTAGCAGTTGCTAGAACAAACCACAATCATTGCAATTTTAAATCCTATAGAAAGTTATCTGATGATATCATAAAGGATTATAAAATTTCCTGATTAGAAATGATTTAAAAACAGACATAATTTTAAATGAGGAGAAAAAGGGGAAGATGTAGTTGGAAACAAAGGAACAAAGACAATGTCAATTGATATGCCATTCATACTTGGGACAGCAAGGCTTATATACATGTTGCATGCACTGTGCTAGTCTCTACCAAACCTTTTTCCCCCACCTCCCTGAGTAAGATCAGGCAAGAGATTTCACAGTTTCTTTGTACTGAGATGTTTTACTCATTTTTTTATCATGTGACTAAAAGACATTTAAGCTCTCTGTTTATAGCTTTAAATTAATAGATTTCTAATTCCCCTCATGACTTGAATTTCTTGTTGGTGTCCACTGTGGTTCCTGCTAAAACTCAAGAGGTAGACATTGAGATAGGACTTAGAAAACAGATGTAGAAGCCAAAGAAGCCAAAGAAGCTGTATCAGCACATGACATACATCTGTCAGATGAGAGAAGTCGTGATGAGTCACGTGATCAAAAACTATCAGCACCAGCTGGCTATTTACTAATGTTAGATTTTGATATAGAAAGCAAACTGGTGATTACAATGGACATTTTACCAGATTTCTTGATGCGAGTAACGTAAAACTCCAATTGGGAGCATCTATTCATGAACATCCATTGAAGGACAGAGTGCACATTTGAGGACTAAACTTCTAAGGGGATGATATAGTGTAGTACCTTTTCTGAGACATTGCTTAAAATACTCAGGAAGGAAGTTTATGAAGATGGACCTTTGTTGGGGTTGTTTCTAGCATGAGAAAAGAGCAGTCCCTTCACTTCCATTAGAGAAAGGGCAAGAATTAAGGCAAGCTTTCAAGTAAGTTGTGAAAGACGAAGAAGTCACTCTCTGAAAGCAAATGCCTCTCACTACTCTGGCATATAATTTGGCTGATGTGGAGAAAAATTTTTTCTCATTTCAGAGCTAGACCACTTCATCAGCAGTGAAAAAGCAGGGAGCAGGTACCAGGTAGACTCAAGGAAGCAGGAAGTACATATCCTATAGACACAACAAATCAGCAACCTAACATTTGTCACTGGCTGATCCAGCCTCATCGCTGACAGTTACTCTTTAATCAGTCATCATTTATAAAGGGCAAAAATTTTCCTCTGCGTGAAAAAAGACTTAATAATTGAAAACAAAAGAGAACAAAGAACAGCAAGAGTTTTGGTTAGTTCCATTGTTATTTTTTGATGGAGAGGGTCCAAACAACTTTAATGGTGTCCTTTTTTGCAGCCATTAATTCTCTTCCTTTGCTCCTAGCTGTTCTGCAGTACCAGTTTTCTCTTTACTTTTGTTTTTACCACCCTGCTGAGCTTTTATAAGTTTCCAATACTTCTATCAGGGATTACACTTAGTCCCTACTTGCCAATTTGTTATGTTGTTGAAGACTTTATTGTAGAAAAAAGGAATCAGTATGAAGATTTTACTTACTTACTTTTAAAATAAGGATCTATCGAAAATGACTGGCTAGAGAATACAACCAAATTCTGACCTCAGGAATCCTCTCTCACAGAATTATTTCACACAGTCACAAAACTTTACAAACAGTCGTGTTAGTAATAATGTAACACTTTCTTTAGTAGTCTTAGTCATGGACTAATTTCTATTTCCTACCAGCTCATCAGAAGGGGTTTCTTCAGAGATCCTAGAAAATGAAAGTCCATTTGAAAAATTCCTTGTAAAAAGATTGAGAGGATTCTAGTTTACTCAGACTCACTGTCAATGTCTGGTAAAAAAGGGTAAAAAAGATAGATATTAATTTTTTAGATGCCATTATGTCACACAGTGGTTGCAAAGTGGTTGCATAACATTAAACAGCACATATTACTATGAAAGCAATAGATATATTGTCACTAGGTTCTTCCAATACCGTTCTTGCTCTCCTGTTCCTACCATCATCCCAGTGTTTCTCATGTATGACACATGGAGGAAAAAAATTTAAAGAACTGGAGTGCTTAAACATGGAAGGAATTGTCTGCTGCTGTTCAAAATTGAACCAAACATGTCTTTACTCTAGAGAAGCAGATATGTAGGCATCTGCGTACAGGCCTGTGGATTGGAAAGGCTGGCATTTCTACAGAAGCAAATGTATTGGACAGAAATTTAAGCTAGGCTTGTGAGTGAGGAAAGTAGGAAAAGTTCACAATTCTTTGTAAAGTATAACTACACTGCAAAAAGAAACACGGATCAGTCGTCACTGAGCTAGCAGAGATATGGCTGGCAAGTCTGTACGGCACAGTGCAGCTTCTTGGGGGACTCAGCTCAGGCCTGGAAACAATACAATTTCATTTGAAGAAAATGTATCTGAGCCAAAAAAAGTGCTTTTGAGGGGCAGCTATACTGCTCTGGACCTCATCTAACTCATTCCAGTGACAGGAAAAGTACATGCATACTTATTTCTGCATTTCCTTGATTAGTCCAGGCAGAACCATCTCAGACCAGCATGCACCTGCCAATGTAGGCATTACCTTAGAAAAAAGTTGCCAAGATTTTTGCAATCTATGCAGCTGCGTGAAATAGTTGGCAGTTTGCACTGGAAAGGTTGCACCCCCTGATTAAGGCTTATATTCTATTATATTGCTGTGGCATGCCGTGGAAATGAATGTCTCTGCTCCAGGATCATAGCAGGCTGTAGCAGAACGCAAATTCTCTTCTCAGGCCAAGAGCAGGAAGCAGCAACCAGGAATAGTTCCATGCCTTTTAGTCTAGTTCCACGAGGCTCAACTCTAAAAACAAAAATCATCAGACATGAAAATGCTCATAACAACAAAACATGAGGAAAAGGATCTATTAAAAAACATAACTGAGGATTTAGAATGCGTATTTCAATAGGTCTCCACTATAAGTTTTAAGGAGTAATTAAATTGCACTTGTTCAGTCAGGTTTAATTCACAGGATGACTAATAGCAGTTATCTGCTATTAGCATAGCAGTTTAAATAACTGAAACTATAGCAGATATTCTATTGTCCTGCTTTACTGTAAGCAATATGATTTACAAAAGATTTATACTGAGAAATTAGCAATGTTATTATAAGTCTAAACACTGCATTATTTTTTTTAAATAAAGTAGACTCCTTATAAGTACTTTCAGCCTTTTGTCATTATTTCCAGCATGTCAGAGACTCAGAGACAGAAATACACTCTGGCCAATCAAGCACAAACATGGCATTTGTTCTCTAGTTAAATACAATCTCTGTTTGGCTGCCTCCCTGTTACTTCTGAGATATAAATCCTCCTGAGGCCTGAGTCAGATGAAGTAATGTTCTAATAAGTCAATCTAATGGGATGCCTGTCCTGATTATCCCGATTCTTCTTCAGTGCAAGCTGCTGATATATGCAAGTAATAATATACCGGTGGGGAGTATTGAAGAAAATCTGACTCTTATATAATTAGACATTTGTTATGAAGAACTACAGAATTATATAACCATCTTAGTAACCGTGCTTTCCTCTTTGTGCTACTGATGCATGGATAATTTGTTATCCATTGTACTCATCTGATTTATCCCTTTGCTTTACTGATTGTATATAAATCCATCAGTAATCAAAGCCTATAGAATTCAAACAACTATGACAAGATTTGAGAGTATTTGAGCAATTCTTTCTAGTGTAGATATAACTTGTAATGGGAAAAAATGGGATTTCCTGGTACTATTTTTTTCTAGCTTCTCAGATGAAAAAAGCTATACTAGTCAAAACCATTCCTGTGATATAAATATTCTGATAAGCATGCTCCTATAAAATCATTTTGTAAGACTCAGAAGAACCAATACTGCCACACCAGTGTTTCTAGTTTAAACTTAGCCAGTCACAATCACTATGGTTCTTCCAGATAAATACATTTTTCAGGGGAATATGGAGCACCTAGCTTGAGGATTCCCAATAGCAAAAGTATCAGAACTCCTAAATAATTAAGAACTCCTAAATGATTAAGGAAAAACACTGAAAAAAATGTTTGGAGTTAGAAGCAGTCAAATCCCATGCTAGGCAAGTCTGAGAAACTAAAACCTTGAAAGAAACAGAGAATAAAAAATGTTGCCCTGAAAAAGTGAGATGTTTCACAAGAGAGGTGTTTATCTCAGTAGATGATGAGGAATAGGTGACAAACATATGTCTAAAAGAAAATCCCATTTAGAGCCCATGTATCAGCAGAAAGATGTGTTCAAACAGCTGCCAGAGTTTTGAATCACAAGAGAAATGTATCTCAACAGGAGAAATTTAGCATACCTACCTCCCAGTGGTTCCTAAATCATGAAACACACTGTTTGCGCATTCAGTAAAATGTTTCCACTGTTGTAAAGGCCATCACAGCACTATTAAAATCATTCTGATTGAAGCTAACCACCAGCTGGTTCTCCTAGATGACAACCTCTGATGCAGGTATGAGGGCACCAGTGACTATTTAGGGTAATGAAGAAATCTATACTTAGGCACATTTGGCCACTGAGAACATAATGAGTTACAATAATAGAAAACTTTCAAAATATGGAGATTCTTTCCCCTCCCCCACACATTGCATTTTGTTTTCAGTAGTCCAAATATTTATGTTGCTGTGCATTAGTTGGATCCTTCTCTGGATCAGGGTACCTAAATGGCTTGTAGCTTTTAAGCACAAGCAATCTCACTGCATTCTGCTCTTCTGTTTAGGGCAAACAAAATAATCACTGATATGTCTTGAAAACAGATCACTGTAAAATGACCACAGGTCATGACAGGGAGAGCAAGTTGGATTTCATGAAATATTGACCAACACTGCTTTTTCATTGGTGCTAGCAGCTGTTTATCATTCCTCATGGAAGATCTCAAATCAATGGAGATTTTTATGAAATGTCCAGACATGTCAAACAAATAAATGCATACAGAATGATAACAGCTATGATAACACTAATAATTCTTTTGTAAAAGGCTGTGCAACAAACTCCCTTTAGAAATTATCAGATCCATTATGACACCTGATAGAAAAAACACAGGAGAACTGTCAGTTTTACTAATTTTTTTCCTTCTTTGTAGATACCATGTCAGATTCCAGCTGTGGTGAATCGCTACAAAATACCTCAAGTAACAAAAAGGATGCAGAGACAATATGAGGAAGAAAATCTACTTTGCAGTATCCTTTAGCTTTCAAGAAAACAAAGATAGAGAGTGGATGGAGGAAAAGGAAAAAAAAAAAAGATTATTTTGGTAGTTTCTGCCTGATCACATGGAATAGCACAGAACAGATTAAAGTCATACAAATTAAGAATTTCCATTTGGGAACTTGTAGATTAGTCACCTCTATTTGTCTATGCCAAAAATGTATCTGTGTGCTCATGTAAGCAAGTCAAATGGACAGCTAACATCTACTTGTCTGTGTGTTGATGTAGGTTGTTCAATCTGAAGCTATAAATACTTATTTGTGCACATTTACTTTGTAAAAATGGGTTATAACCTTTTCCTGTTTACTTTAATTCAGTGTTTTTGTAATGTAGCACAGAACATCAATTTCACCAACTCTCTACAGAACCAAAACCTGACTACTGAAAATCAGTGAGAAACTTCAAGAAGATTAGGAATTTTTCCCAGTGCCAAAAAATACATGGCAAATTACTCTCCTTTATGAATTAGTAAATGTATGAACAATCAATAAAATTATGTTGAATGTTTCAGAATTGCTGTTAATTTATTATGACAATTGTAGTTTAGATTTCTGACTAACATAACCTAGAATGCACTTTGTTACTATAAAAAAAATGGAGGATATTTTATGAAAGAATCTGACTGGGATCCGTATAAACTGTAGCACACTATCACTTTACCTTTGTTTTGTGATATCTGGGAAAATCATCAGTCACAAAAGAAAAGAACATGCTATTTCTAACGCTAATTATAGAGGAAGAAATTTTAAAAAGCAATTGCACTACATATTTTTAATGTGAGAGAGCAAAATAGCACTCAATTGCAAGGATTCATTTCAAGACAGGCGAACCCCTCATTGTTCTCTAGTTCATGTCATAGTAAAAGGTGGGAATTCTTACAGAGACACTTACTTTAATCCTGGCTGAGTCATGTAGGTGTCAAATGATATGTGACTAACGCAATTAATTAACAAAGACTCTAGCAGCAATTTTCATATGTGTACACGTGTGTGTCTACATAAGGAATGCAAATTTATTTCCAACGGAGCTAAGCTCACAGAGTTGTTGTCCCCCAGCACTGAAACAGAAAATAGCAATAGCAATAGCAATTCTGGGCCAACAATTTTCCTATAGTATGCTTGCTTTATGAAATAACTTTTTATGTACCTTTCATACCGATCAAGTAACGATGGCTGTAGAAAGCAATCATCTGAAAAGCACGAGAGGAGCGTGCCAGGAAGCGGCACCAGCAGGCCGCTCCGTAAGGGCAGGGGAGCCAAGAGGGGCAGCAGGACAAGGGGCCCATGCCCTGTCCCCAAACAAGCAGCGCAGAGCAGCTCTGGTGGCAATCACCACGGTCAAGCACAGCCCTGCAGGTCTGTAGCAATCAGGTTGGTCCCAGGTGAGGCTGGGAAGGCTGCACCGTATCAGGGCAGGCTTTGAACAGGGGCAGCCAAATCCCTAGGAGGGCTGTTACAGGGCTGCAAAGGACAAGTACAGAGAAAGAGGGCTGCCAACTCAATGATCCTGCTGGTGCACTCGGGGCCCTGGCAAAGAGCACAGGCTGGAAAGTAAAAGCAAGAAAATTGTTTCAGCTTTCACTGAGATTTCCTAGCAACAGTCCAAACTGGTGACTGTAATCAGACTAGTTCAGATGTAGGATATTTATTAAAACCAGTGCGTGACTTTTCCTTGAGTCCAGGAAGTTTTGAATAGGAGCAGGTTTGACTTTTGGGGAAAAAAGTCCTGCAGACTTTCTAGCTAAATATTCCCTCCGTGTCAATTCCATGATGTGCTAGTGTTGTGCCATATGAGAACTATACTTTTGCCACCTTCTGCCACTTGTCTGTAAGGACTAGGTTTCCTGAGTGAACTATATCTGATACCGCGCACTGCAGTTGCTGCTTGTGCTGAACCACTGCAGACAGTCACAGGAATCTCTGGCCTTGGTCCCTTAGCAAAAACATCTGTTATCAGTAAAAGCCACCATACAGAGGAGACTGGTAATATAGGGAATTTAAACTTCCATGAGGAACCACAGCAAAATTTCCTAATCAAGTTTTTGTCCTAGAAGTAGGGTCTTGTTGTTGCTGCTGTTGTTTTTAATTAAAAAAGGCATTTTTATTATACAGGTGTTTGATTTTTTTTTTTTTTAAACAGGTCATCATTTCCCTCACAGAACTTCTTTCTTCTTCTCCCTCCGTTACATAAACACAACAAATGCACGCTGCATTTAGTTAAAAGACCACTTTCCAACAGAGAACATTTTATTAGACAATTTATCAAGCCAGGGACCTGTCAAACTTTGTCCTTTCAACCGTACTGTCTCTTTAGGACAATCTTTAAAAACAGAAAGAAAAACAAAACAAGCAGCTGTTTTGGGGGCTAGAAGGGTGAGGAAAAGATCATAGCTGTGCTGCATCCTTCAGTGTGGCTGTACAGGTATGTAAATGCAATCAGACCCACATATACTGGGTGAAACAGCGGTTCTTTATTACTAAGTATTTTCATCCCTGTATTTTATGGAATCATATTCTAACTGGTCTTGTCATTAAATAACAGCTAAATCTCAGGCCTAAGTTTGATTTAGTCTCTCATACAGGGCTAATTTTCTAGTAATTAAAGTTCCACACTACACTACTTCCATGTATTCTTGTTAGTTGCTTAAATTTTGTGTTAAATGTGTTTAGAATTCAGATAATAAAGTGGAATAAATCCAGATATCAGTGTGCTGAATGAGAGTTATAAGACTTACCAAGATAATAACTGAGTACTGTAGGCAATACACAGTTTAATTTCTGATTTATTTAAGTCTATCTGAACTTAACAGCTCAACTATTGTGAAAATTTGGGGTTAAATACAGAAGGAAGAGAACATTAAGTGATTTCATTTTCAAGGTAGTTCTAAACTCTCCTTTGGAATAGGATACAAACACTGAAGGAATTAAAGTATTTGTATTTTGCACTTTTTTTCAAATGAGGTCAGAGTTATGACTTACGTGATCTTTGGTTAATATTAACCAACCCTTCCCTTAAAACACTGTTTTAATTTTGCTGAACTTGAACCACTCAAGCTGATATTTTCCATGCTGAATGACTGTGCCTCAGGCTGAAATGTCTTAGAAAACTTCACTTCAGATAGTTCAAATGTTTCTGAGAATGAGATCAGAGAAAAAAAAATTATTGTTTTGCCCTTATTGAAAAAGTCAATCCAATTGTTTTGTGAAGATGTTGTACCATATCTTTGTTTCGGGGCATGAACTGGAACTCCAGTCATAATATACCCTCTCTTAAGGAAAATAAACTCAGATTTGGATCAATTTTATATCTCTGAACACTGCAGTTTTCTCACATTTTCGATATAGATTGGTAGAATTTGGCAGCTGAATCCTCAAAAGGCAGCATTTACATTTTTCTGAAAGTCCATTTCAGGGCAGCAAGTACCAAACAGAAATGTACATAAAACTCTTCCTCCTATTTTCAAGAAGCCATTAGGGCTTCAGACACAGAAACTGTGAGTTCTGATTATGGAAGACTGTGCTATAATACAGAGGAATATGGTTTAAATTAGATCCCTTAAGGTTGCACAGGTAAGTGCAATTTTGGCATTAACTGTCTTAAGAGTTAATGATTATTCAATGTTAATTTTTCTTCTTTAGAGTCTTTGTTTACTTGGCTGTGTTCATTCTGATGCAGTAATATATGGAGCAGCATGTCAGGCACACACATACACATATCTGTACATGAAAATTTCAAGTGTTAATCTAAAGGACACAATATAAAACAGTAAAACCTTATGTCCCTGTTGTGTGACTCAGCCAAGGAGAAAAAATCAACTGCTGTCTAAATCCGTGCAGACAAAAGAATAAGATGAAAAGAAACTCAGAGGAACAAAGAAGATTTAAATTCAATTCTGTAGTCATTCCTGCCAGTGTAAGTTCACTAGCAGAAGTCTAAAAGCTACAAAGGGGTTTTCATTTTTGCACAACCAGAATGATATCGGTCATATAACTTTGATCCACAGTTCCATTGTTCTGTTGACTACAGTTACGGCAAGAGATCATGGAACTGAATTAAATTTTAGTCTCTTAGTTAAAAAGAAGCATTCCAACAGGATGGTGTGCAAATTATGCTCTACACTAGAAGGAGCAGCTCATTCCCCTCAAATTTTCCTATGTTGCCCAAACCTTTGTTTGGATTTGAAAATATTTACCTTTTTCATCTGTTTACTGCTTTAAGCCTCTACTTTTCTCTCTTTGCACTCTAACCTAGCTATTAGATAGAGACAATTTTATAAAATAATACAGTTTTTTTTCATATTTTTCTGAATGAAACCTTTAAAGATTTTGATATGTCTCCAACTCGCTACATATTGAATTTCTTCCATTCTTTTTCACTTAAGACTGTCCTATGATCAGTTTATCACTGTGATCATTTTTTTTCTCTCCCTCTAGTTATTTAGCTAGAAAAAATAATTCTTCTTTCTTAAAATCTCTCTTTATTTTAACAGTGAGATCTTAATCTCACTGTTCCATTTCTAAAAAGGACCACAGTAAAATCAAGGCATGAAGGATGCTTGAAATTTCATTAAATATAGCATTATTCCAACAGTCCATTTACAAGAAAAATTGTGATTAATGTTGCTTAATTTCCTCTATATTTTCTCATTTTTCTTTCTTTTGTTTTATTTTTGGAACATAAATCTTGGATCTGAACATCTGCACAGAATACACAATTAATAGGACACATGATTCTTGTCACTGCAGGGCCTGTGTCTATTTAAGATTTTCAACATATGTCTGGCCAGTGAGATATTAGTTGGAAAAGCTTATTATGTGTGATCTAATTTTCCATATGTCCTGCCCAAAGCATTACAGAGGTTTGACATTCAAATGTATGGTTTCTAATGAAGCGGTCTTCTTTTGAACTTTCATCAGGAGGTTTTATGAGAATGAGAAATTAAAGAGATAATTATCCAGCACTTTTAAATGTTCCTTCACTTTCGTTGTCCAGTAAATGTGCAAGAATGTGGGACTGTGAGCAGGAAAATTAAATGGCATTTGATGTTTCAAACAGAAGGGTTATTGGGAACTACAGAAGTATCTGTTCTTTCACCTTCACCTCTAAGAGCCCCTCCTAAGAACAAAAAGGTTCTTGTTGTGCATCAGACGTATCTTGGCCCTGGTGAGATTGGATAATGGCTAGATAATTTGTTGTGTTACATTTGTAGCGGTGCTGGAGCCGTACAAGAAATTACTGTGGGCAAGATTACCTTGGCTATATCTTTTGCTGAAAAACATTCTATCTGCCATAGCTATGCCAGCAATATCCATGATGTGGACTCAACTATGCCAACAAAAAAGCACTTTTATTAGATTAACTTGTGTTGTTCATGATGACAACAAAGAGAGGTTGAAAGAAAAATTCCTTTAACTTCTGATGTTTTTCATCTATGGTGGTAGACACCACTACAACAGCAGTTTCTGCAGCGTAGATAGTCCCTAAAGAAGTCTTATGTAGCCGCATGCATAGACACATTAATTGCATTAATTAAATCACTGATGTTAATATGATAGGCCTTGAGCCGCAGACCAAGTTCTAGGACGAACAGTTTGAAATACATGGCATTAAGACTGCTAGTCAGGCAGTCAGACAGCTCTCTCGTGTGAATATAATCTACTTTATTTACAAAGACATCAGCTGACAAGAGAAAAGGAACTTAGGCACTCTCTATATTACCTGTACTATCTGTGGGCAGCAGCCTAAGCAAGTGCAATAGGGTGACAATTGAGGGCTGTCTTGGGGTTTCAGCAAAATACCACCTCTCACACCTGGTCTTTTGTCACTCACTTATTCCACATAACTTATATCCATTCAGATAATCATTATTTAATTTACTACATATAAATTAACTTCTCATTATAAATAGTTACATCAGGGACAGGGATCATCTGATCAAACATAGACACCTACAGTATAAAACTTTTAGGGCACAATTCGTTTGATGAGCTTTGGATATCAAGTTCTGGAGATGAACAGACCACTCAAAGTGCCTGTTTCACTTCATTGACTACAATGCAAGTCTTGGGTATTCAGTCTTCATGTAGATCATTTACACTGCAGACAAGCACTGGGATTTATCTGATTTATTGTGGGTGTCTCATGTGGAGATTTCTACACCTGAAATCGGCCTTCTAGACATTTTTTAAAATCTATGGAGATGTCATCTGTGTACTCAACTGAATCTACAGTGCGATGAATTTCATTCTAAAGTAGATAACTACATTTAATCAAACTTAGCCTTAAACTAAAATGCAGTTATTTAAAACTAGATGAGATAAATCCTATCAAGGGCATTTCAGAAAATTTTATATGTTCTAGATTGCCTTTTCATCCTTTTCCTTCCCTACATATATAATTTTTTAATGGGATGTCTCTTTATATTAAACACAAATACTTGAAGTGTAGGGAGAGGAAAAAACGCCACAAAGCTTGATATTTCCAAAGTTGTACTTTTCCAGAATGTCTGACAATGATTCTATCTAGTGCTTGTAATGGACTACTTAACAATAAAAATCCATTAGAAAAATCCTGGGCTCTAGGAAGTGAAGCAAATGAGTTGGATGCCATACCTTTAAATACACACACACACACACACACACAGAAAGAAATGAAAAAATGTGTGCATATTGGCTGATTTTCATTGAAACTAGTATACAATATTTTGTAATCTTTAATATAGAATATTTTGGAGGTGAATTTACTGTAGGTAATTTTGGTTAGTAGTAAGACAATACCAAAATAATGTGTAGTTTATGTAATAGTGACAATAACATTTGCACGGTAATGTGATATGCTCTATAGGTGGTATGGTAATACCTTAAAGATGTATAACAGACAATAGTAAATACCCAGACAGCACAGGACCTCCAGGTCCTCTCTGTCATACATTGGCATCAGCAGCTGCTGGAAAATTTTGCTAGACAAGCTCTCTGCTGGATCACTGTTTCCATTATGTTTCCATTGTGTTTCCATTGGCACTGCTATGAACTCTGCCCTTGTACCCATTTCTCTGAAAACTACAGATACATAAATTTCTCTGAAGACAGAAGCCATACAGGAAAAGGGACTTAGAATTTCATTTGAATACAAAGTTTTAGGACTTGATTTTGAAACTCAGTGACATAATGGTGTGAGGGCAGATGGATGTTATAGTGCATCCAAAATATTCAGATTATTGTCAATGAGTAAATGATAACTTCTAAGAAATTCTATAAAAACATACAAGCAGACCTCAATGAAATGATCAATCTAGAAATGGTAAACTTCAAGAGGCTCAAGTGCTTTTCCAGCTATACAGAACATTACATCAGGACATGGAGTTCTCTGTCTCCATATATTTGAAAGATGTAGTTATCTAAGAAACATTTCCTCGTTTCTATAACTAGCAGTTACTCTCATGAAGGGAACAGGTGTCCAGTTAACACAATCTTCCTGCAAAACTTTTCAAATCATACAAGAACTTCATTTTGTGCGTTAATTAATAAATATTCCTGCCCTTCACTTTGAATTCACAAAATTGCTTTGTTGAGATACATTTGTATGTGCTGCAAAGGAAAAGAGTGAAAGACTGGAGAATAGATTAATTTATTTTTTCCATTTAAAAAGGGGTGTTTTCTTAGGACTAGAATCAAAAGAAAGTGAGATCGTTTGACAAATACTCTTCTGCTAACCTACATGTATGGAAATATTTATATATCAGCTTAGCAATAATCATCTTGTGACAGTAGACACAAATGACATTTTAAGGAAGTTATAGCATAAAACCCACTAAGACTTTTAAAATGTAATGATTGCTACTGGAATAAAGTGAAGCATTACAAAGCTGAAAGTATTGGGAGACTGTTTATAAGCCTCATAACGTTTTTGTTAGGTAAGGAGGCCAAACTTGGTCACCTGAAGAAGCAAGGCTGCTGCAGGTCCACGTCCCTGGATCCAAACAGTAGCAAAGCTGAGCATGCATTCCCAGTATGCATCTATACCAACACACATATATAACATATATTTACATACATATACATGTCTGACCACACGGATCAACATGGACAGACACTCTCAGCACACACACAAACACGAACAGCACCAATGGCCTCATCTTCTTCCCCTCTGGCTGATCAGGAGGAAGGTCCGTCAGTGGGACATAAATACATATAGTCTTGCACAATGTGGGTCCCTCCAGCAGCTGGACTCAGACACTCTGTCAGCCCAGTAGCTGGCCCTGGATCCCCAGTCTCCCCAGCTGCTGGCACCTGGACGTACAAGCCCCCAAGGCCACAGCCCCACTCCAGTTGCTGATACAGACCCCCTCGCACATGCGCACGCGCGCACACACACACACACACACACACACACACTGTGGATGGACCTCTCCAGCAGCTGGCTCTGGACTTGCAGTCCATCCAGTAGCTGGTCCTGGATCCCCGCTCTTCCAGGTGCCTCACTCCCTAGAGATACGCGCACAGATGTGTCTCAGTCAACCCCCAGACCCCACGGTCTCTCCAGCAGTCAACTGGGACTCCCCAGTCCCTCTGGGCAGTTCTCCTGTGGTCTTGTCCTTGGAGACGCTCAGACACCATTGGCTCCCAGGTCACCTCACCTACTCGCTGGTGCATCTGCCTTAATGTCTTCTAGCAATCGCAGCCTCCCTCGCAGACCCTCACTCGCTCCAGCTGTGGCACCACCTCTTTTACCACCTAACCTAACAGCTTTCTCTTCACGGATGATTGGGCAGAATCAAGAAATAGATGAATTAATTATCTTAAACATTATTCCAGTTTGAGCTGGCTGACAATTTTTATCAGAAAATACATATTCAAAATCTGGATTTTTGTGTGATTTTTTTGAGGGAGGGGGCATTTTCAATGAATATTCATGGAAAATAAGACAGATCCACCACTAACGTATCTGATGTAATTTGTATTCTAATATTCTTTTTGTAACTTAGAAGGTATATAGTATTTAACTCTGGCCTGCCCAACACATACATGAATGGTCAAATCATTTGTCTGCTTTTGTGTGTTGTTATTCCCCACTGAAAATTCATTCTTGATTATCATATCAGTGATAGTGATATTATTACCAAAAGGGTATGGCAATCATTGCGGGCATTTCTGAACCCACTACAAATTTACCTTAAACAACTAGGATGGACCTATAACAGTTATAGGGCAGAATCTTTTACTTTAGTTATTACAGTACTGATTACAGTACAAAGAAAAAATTCTCTGAATCACTTACAATGTGAGTGACCAGCTACAAGCCTGTTCTCTTTTATAGCTCTTTTTTTTTTTTTTTTTTTTTTTTTTACAATTTCAACAAGTTTTGTAAGGAGGGAAAACTACTTCCCATCCCACTCTAGTTGAAACTTTAATGTTTTAATTTGGTAGCGAGAGTATTGCACAAAACCACAGGAGGGTTAACTCAAGCACATTAATGCCTCAGGCTATATTCCTCCTACTTATGGGGATGCCTAGAAAATGAAGTATTCTAATAATTTTACTGCTTTCTATTTCCATTTCTGAGCCTCACAGTATTATCACTTTCAAATACAATGAGGATGTTCCTATGAGAAAGATCATAATTTTCTTGTAGGAATACATAGCCCTTGGAGCAGAGATGATTTTTACATTTAAATTAGTTCATGAAAAATGGCCACATTTTTGCATGTTTTGAGTAAGAATATGAATGTCTTACAGAAAAAGAAAACCCCAGTTACCCAAAGTAACTCTGGAATATGTCCATTTACACCTTGCTCCTTTCAATGGGAAAGCTAACAAACAATTACTCTACATACAGACCTGTTCTTGTGGAAATACAAGAAAGAAACAACTGACATTAATAACAATTAAATTGGTAGAAACTTTCATACTGTCAGTCATGGCTATGCAACATAACATTACTTACAGCTGGAACAATAGCCCAGCCCAGCCTTGGTGCACGGCAATGCAGAACCACGCTTTCTTTGAGATGGACTTTTCCTGGAGGATAGAAAATAGCAAACTAATAAGTACTACTGGCCTGTAATAGCCAGCGAGAAGAAGGCAAGAGCTGAGTGCTAATGATAAACATCAGTGAGCAAAGTTTACAGTTCTAATTTGATAGTTGCAGCCTCTCTTCATATGCATCAAACATGTAAGCTTGCCCACTTTTTAATTTATCATATTGCCATCACTGAATCCTTTGTATCCCTTGACATGGCTTGTTAGTCCTTATCCTACGGAAACAGGTCTGTCCTCCCACATCTGTAGGCACAACAGTCTGCCTCACCTTTATGCAGCTTATGTGAGGTACAGGGGTACATTGTTTCTTGTTCTCTTTTCTCCTCTTTCCACAGTGTAATAGCCATGATATGGAGAAATAGAACTTAGCTTTTACCAGGCAACACTTAAATATTTTGCCAGTAAAATTATACTGGGAAAATATTGAACCATATTGATTGCAATGGTTTGGCAAACATGAGAAACTATACTGGCAGAAGCACAAAATACTATGATAATTATATCTTTTTCATGGCTTTGCCAGGAAAAGAAAGCTACTGAAGATATGTGCCCTTACTTTTGCTGATATATCAGGAAAAGCCTCTAGACTAATTTTATATAAGGCACAGTGAGGAGATTTTCTCTTCAAGGGAAAAAGGAAATGTTTTGAAACAGGGAATGTTCATTTCAGTGAATTAGATTTTAGGGTCAATAATATAGCATACACCTCCACAAAGCAACTGTAGAATAGGCAGGATATTTGTTTAGAAACACACTCCTAAACTGCTGAGGAATTTCCACTATTGAACTGTGGAAGGAAGGAATGGAGGAAGGAAGGGAGAAAGCAAGGAAGGGAGGGTGGAGGAAAGAAGAGAAGGAGAGAAAGAGGACTTATCAAAATATAGTATTTTTATATTTAATAAAACATACTTTTTCATATATATCAGAGAACCCAAGATATCCATAACTCTATTTTTCTGAGAAAAAAGTTTTCCTCCTCTAGCCTCCAAATTTTGTTTTTCAAGAGAAAATCCCACAAAGGATATATTTTATGTCCTACTGCCCATCTTAACCTTTAGAGATGTATCCACTTCCTCGGTGACCCCATTTAACCAGCTTTTTAACTCATGTCACCTTCTGCAGCCTCCTGCAAAAACCAGCTGCAGGTTCATTTGCACAGTAATGAGTGCTGTCTCCCAGCCTGCAAGAGACTGATTGAAAGAGATTATCTCCCAACAGTGCCTGTTAACTATGACTGACATATCAATATGATACATGCTTATATTTTCAGCCCTGTCCATCCCCAGTTCCAGACAAAAAGACATTTCAGAGGCACTGAAAAGTACTCAGATAAAATCTTTCTATAAAGATTGCTACGGGACTTTATGTGTCTCAGCATTATCATTCTCTTCTCATTTGCCTTTCACTTTCATGCTAGAAATCAGTATGTAATGGAAAAGCCATTATACCCAAGCCTCCTCCATCCTAAATCACACTTTAACTGCCCTTTTAAAATGAGCAAAGCAAGGTTTTGTTGTCAGTTTTGTTTTAATGCATCAAGTTTAAGTTCCATTCAAGTATTGATCATTCAGTAAATGAAATATGTGAGACAGGAAGGTTACCAAATTCCCAATTGTATTACTAGACAGATGACACAGACACATAACTCAAACATGACAAAGGCACAGGTAACTCTATTCAGTCCAAAGGCTGTATATGGTGATGATATTTTATTTGAGAAACATACTTACCACCATTACTGACAGTCTTTAAAAACTGCCTGGTAATCTTTCGAATTGCTCTTAAAATAGAACAGCTTGTTTAGTAGCTGTCAACCATGCATTGTGTTTGGGAAGCAGAATTAGTGACCTTAATGACATATCTTCATTATAGAAACTACCATCCCCACAGCCAGCAGTCTGCACTTTCAGCTGAAACTTATTGGTGGTTTCAGCTTAAAGCTGGGAAGCTTGTGCTTCTGCCTGTCACATGTTTCTGCAAAGAGAGCTCTTCAGTCATTACTCATTTCTGAACATGAAAAAACATTAATTCCCAGCAGCAGGAAAAAATGTGCCTTGTAAAATGTTACAAGGGTAGTAACATGCGTTAGAGTTAATGTTTAAAACAGTTGGGATGCATATGCAGGAGGAGTTGGGGAATTCCCACTTCACTCCTCTTGCACTTACGTACACGTCATAAGATCCAAAGTTCTCACTCAGCTGCCACCTAGTCCTACAGACACCCCAGATACTTCAGGTTTTTCCTTCCATTTAACGTTTCTCCATGCCTGAAAGCCAGCCTACCCAGAATGGGTTGCACTCTCAAAGCAGTTATTAGTTTTCACAAAACAAGTGAAGGGAAAACTGCTAGTCCCACTGGTGTGTTGTTTTACCCAGTGGTACAGTGCATAGCAAATTCTTTCCCCCCTCTGAAAGAATGAAAACTCACATCTATTCCCCAGGACGATTCCCTCAGCTCTAAGCTGGGGACAGGCTACACAGAACAGGAAGGAGCACAAGGTTTCTTTCTGTTGGAACTATTCCTTTTTTCAACAGAATAACTGGAAATCTAATAGGTCTTTCTTTAGGACATTCACGTAGTTCACTGTCCCAAGGGATATTTATGTGTTTTTTTCCAATCACTGTTAAATGGAAAATGCATAGTCTGAATCAGGGCATGGAATCCTCCCCTCTCGCTGAAAAGTGAATCCCCAACCACTAATATATGCACTCTTGCTTATTCTTTTCCTTCTCTCTGCTCTAGTGAAGAATAGACCTTTAACGCATAGTGGAAGAAGCTCAACAAAAAAAGAGGTGCTCCCGTCTTATCTATAGCTTAGTGACCGGAGTACTTGGTCCCAAAGGATGGGAGTTTGAGTCCCCTCAGGCAGAAAAAGCATTGAGCTCAAGTGTGACAGATTCTGATACTCCAGTATCCAAAACAACTACATTAAAGAGAACAACAAACCTTTCTTTTCTAGCTGCACTTGTAAGGAAAAAGAAAAAAAAAAAGTGCCCTTCCTTCTACTTGCTTTGGCTCAGCTGCCAATTTTCAAAACTAGATTTGTGATTATGGAATGGAATAAGGGGAACAGACTATCTCAAGTCAGTAACATAATTAACATGAAAGCAAAGAGAGAGAGAAAGACATAGAATTTGAATTTAACCTGTTACCCTTTTGCTTTAGAACAAGAAATCTCGTAAAGAATGAATCATCACTCGGAATAGAGGAAAACCTGAGCTAAGAAAACACTTTATTCAGGGAGAGAGTATTTCGTCTGCAGGCCAGAGGAAATCAGGTAGCTGTTGACCCAGCTGCTCATGAGCTCTGCAAGCTCTTTGAATATTTCCTGCAATTACACAGATTTCATCTAGGGAGCTGCAGATTTGAAAACAGGAGCTAAATTCTCTAAAGAATATTTCTCCTGAGAGGTTTCTAATGAAACTTATTCCTTCAAAAGTTTGTTTGTTTCTACATGGATTTACTCCAGAGAAGTTTGGTTTTTTGCTCAAAATAAATGTTGCAGATCAAAATGCTGATAACCACAGGCTGATCAAATGTATACCACACCCTTTCCACGTTTTTCAAGACATATTCATTTCCATGATACTGAAATCTGACGTATTGTATTCCATTTCTTAAGAAGAAGTAACCACCAGAATGAGTGAAAAAAACTTTAACGGAAGCAGCCACACAGGGACTGAAATAGTACAAATAAAGAGGAGAAATATTTTCCCTGCAAAAATAATTTAAATTGGTCCTCATGCAGTCGTTTGTAAGTGAATCTTTATAGAAAGAACAGTTTGGTCTCAGGGGGAAAATAAGTCTCTCAGTTTTGCTGCTTATAATTCAGCCTCTCTATTCTACATCTGTATCTCTTCAACCTGTGTTAGTTTATTATTCTGTTGTGCATCTTACAAAGATTCACTGCTAATTCTGCTTAAATAATTTAAAACACAATCACAGAAGCATATTTGCCAAAAGGGATGTTTTAGTATAATAAGGAAGATTGGAATACATTTCTAAAAATTGGGTTAAATCACATTGTTTACTGATATTTCCATGATTCTGTGAATCTGTAGAAAATTGCCATAGAAAGTCTAAGACTGGTGTGAATGAAGAGTGAAGAGTGCATGGGAAAGTCCGGGTGTGGAGGCATGGGAATGAACATGCAGCAGCAGCAGCAGGGACGGGCTCTCTCAGCAGCCTGTGTTAGTGGCCTTCCAGATTAGCTGGTCATCAGGACCCCAGCACAAAAGGACACAGGACCTGAAACCTGCACATGGTCACCAACCTAAGGAGAACCTGGGAGAAACAAGGAGGACTTAATGGCTGGCGTCCCTTTTCTCCCCACACCCTTGCAAAGCATCCTGGACCTCGGTATTCTGAACAATTTTGTGGTACAATTAAGTTTTTTTTTTTTCTAGTTAATCTTACAAATAAGAATCTTAAGAGGGAGATCTTCAGTGACAGAGAGAATGAGATCTATTAAGGAACCTGTGTTAGAGAGAATTAGGTTTTGTTGTTCTAGTTTCAAATCTTAAATCAGCCCACAAATACTTTGTGCATCTCTAAATGAAAGAGATACCTTAGAATCATGAGGATTTCTTTCCACATGCCCTTCCCCTTATATTTTCCCTGAAGGTATTTGTATCAAAGACATGTTAAGTAATAGTTCATTGTGTAGTTGATTACTACAGTCTCTGGAGTTTTTCAAAGCTAATTGGCCAGATAGACAGTATCCTATTGGCACATGTTACCTTTCTTAAACATTGCATTCTCTAAAGCATTTCTGTGTTAAATTGCTTAAGATAAGCTAATGTCAGTTTTGACACACTCTGACAGGAAAGGGTTTTTTTGTTTTTTTTTGATCCCATATGAAGTGGAACCTTTTATATTGAAAAAAAGCATTGAAGGAACATATATCCCCCAAATGTCTGAAACAAGCTCAATATGTTACATCTTCACCCAATATGATTACAATTCTTTTCTTGCTCAGACTTCTGTTTTTCTGTTTTTCTTTTTTCTCTTTTTTTTCTTCCATCTCTAATGAATATGAAATATAAAGAAATGTCTGTTAGGCAACTACTAGGATCTGAATTTTTTTCTGAGGTTCCAGCCATGTCACCAGTCGAACATTAAACCTCAACTCAAATAATACTTCTAATTCCAACACAGAAAACCTTCAATTTTTTAAACTATTAAACTACAGGAAATGTTATAACTTCTAAAACCACTTAGCCTACCAACAGGGCACTAAAAAAGAAAAAATCAGAATATACCTAGGAGACGTGTTTCTTCTAGGTCACCTGCAAAGCTTAAACTATACCAAATGCTTTTCTCCCATAAAGTAACAAGCAAGCAGAGAAAGGAGGATTAAATCTGATGTGATAAAATAAATTTAAATTAATGCCACTCCTTTTCATTTTCCAGTGAATATCTTCTTCCCTGCAGTTTAGGTTATAAGCTATTACAAAGGTATCTGACACAGATTTAAGAAGAATATTAGCAGCTAAACAATATTAGTAGCAGCACGGACCCAAAGAAATGGGAAGTAGCCCTTGTAAACAGAGCCCCATGCAACAACTTTGAGGTTCCCAAGATTAATAACTTGGCAGAACCACCTCTATCACAGGAATAGAAACATGGTTTAACACACAGTAGTGAACATTAATAAGTCTGAGAAAATTGTCAAGAATCCTTAACCATCCTATTCATTGTTGGTGGATGGAACGGTAAGACCAAAATCAGATTCATGCCATAGCCAGGCTGAAAAAATCTCTTTAGGTTTTGGGGTTTTTGTGTTGTTGTTGTTTCCTGGAAGTTAGTTTTTAAGAGCTGTATCTCAGAGACTTATTTTCAAGATGTGTTTGCAAGGTGATAGAAACTGCAGTGAAATGAGACTGAATTTTTTTCACATTCAGATTTTCTTGCTTGTTCTTTCCATTATACTTATGTTTATTTTGTATAACATAATGAATAAGATCAGCAGAAGTAAATACAGTCTTGCCCATATTTAAACTCTCTGAAACTCTGCTTAATGCTAAAGGTGGCTGGGTGAGAAAAATATACCAAACATGAACACCGATAAATATTCTTACAGCATTTTAAAATATAGATGATGGCTAAATATTTTCCTTTTCCAAAGTACATTTTTATAACTTTTCTTTATCAAAGGTTAAATATATTCTGAATAGTCTGTCAGCTCTTTCATGTTACACATCTATTGTGTAAACATTTTTTGATGTGAGTAAATGGCAAGTCAATATTTCTTGTCCTTTTCAGAAAGAATGCTTCAAATATTTCAAATGCTCACTCATAGCTTTTTAAGAGCATGAAAAGCTACAATGATCCTCTATGCTGATAGTCTACATAATGCAGATTTTCTCTCAGGAATAGTTATTTTCTCTTTTATAGTACTTAAATGAACCTTATGGAGCCTAATAACTTAAAATTGAGTTAAATTTAAGCTAAACTGACTTAATAAGCTTCTCTAAAGCCACTCAGAATTTTAAAGAATGTTTTCACTAGTTTTGGCAGAGCTACTTTTAAAATAAAGTAGCTAACTGGACATACCCTGAACATATCTATTTCTGCTCTCAGTTGGACCTTTGACAAAACAGGGTACTTGAAAAGGCTTTTCTGGGGATGCTACTTGTAACCTAATAAACAAGATAGCAAAATGAATAATAGAAACAAAAGTTTGTGCAGTCACTGAAAAGGCCTAAAGTGGGTTACACTAATGCTCAGCTGAGGCCAAGAAGAGGCATCTATGGCAGAAAAAAAGAATGGAAAATAGTAAGTTTTCATTATGTTTTCTGTAGTTGAAAGAAAACTTATTCAACTATGGGAATAAAATTTCAAATTGTAAAGAAAATCTACCGATTTATTTTTGATTTGGATCATTCCAATTTCATTTCAGTATGTTTCCTAATAATAGCTATATTATGGGGCCTCAGGTCTGCAATAACTCTGCAGGGCTGTCTGCTATAATTAAATCTTGCATGCTGTGGGACTTCTCAAATCAGAACCGTGAGTGCAGAAGAGGTACAAGAGATCACAGAGAGTTAGAAGCCACAGATTTAATTTTCTTAGATGCAGAAATGAAAAAGAGAAGAGGTATTAATGCTGTGTCATCTGAGCCTTTCCAAAGTTTTATTTTTAATTTAACTATGATAAAATGAAGGCTGTTGTATCAGCTACTGCATTCCTGTTTTCTCCCCCACTTTCCAACATATTTTGTTCTTAATAAAGAAAAAATTATGGCCTATTGAGGAAGGAATTGGATGATTGTAGCTAAGAAAGGGGCAAAAAATATTTGCCTTTAGTTACTGGCCAGCTAGCTGCGTAAGTGGCTCATTTGGTAAGCAGTAATTTAATTTGCGCAGAATTATTTGGTACATATAACTTCAGGAATCTAATTCCTGATTCTTATGCCAGCTCACATGAATTTCTCTGCCACAGACTTTACTACTCTACAGTGGAACATATTAATACAGGTTTACCTAAAAAAAAGTTATTGGGACAGGGGAGGGGGTGGGAGAAGGAGGTTATTTTGTTTTAAGATATCAAATGCTCTATGTAAAGTATTAGTTTCTCTCTCTCTCTCTCTCTATTCCTCTCATTCTCTCTTTCTTTTTTTTTTTCTTGTAAGCAGGTATCAAAAACAGAACTTGAGATTCCTTGTTATCAGCTCAACTTAAGCTGAATTTATCAGGAAACCTACAAAATTACACTTCTGTATGTGTTTTTTTTGCTTTATATATTTAACTTTAGTGAAAAGTAGGAAAAGACTTATTTGACCGACATTTGAAACTAGGGTAGTTAAATACATCCCAATAAGTAGCAGATAAATTTTTAGCTTTTTTTTTTCTTTCTTTATCCATGTTGTGCAAATATCTGATATGCCTCACTTCAGCAAAATTGCATGAAATTGGATGTCCGCCTTTCCCAGTACATCCAGTGCAAATGAGGTGAGAAGAGGAGCTGAGGGAATTTCCTGGTGCAATATATATTTTACAAATATATTGATTTTTTTTCTTTGCCTTTAAAAATTGCTTTGCTTAGCTTGAATAGATTCTCCTTGGGTGAGGGGAGAGAGAAGGGTGGTGGGATATGCTGATTCGTTTAAATGAAGAGAGTTCAGTACCATGTAAACCATTATTTTATTATTTGCATTGTAGTAGAGCCCAGAGGTCCAGTAAAGGATCAGAGGCCCATTTTTGTAACGATTAAAAAGACAGCCAAGATTGCTTCCAAAAGCAAGTAAAGACTTTTCCAGTTGTTACTGGCAAAAGCCAAGCTGTGTGTTTCCAGGATAATAAAATTCAAGTTACTCCAGTGCATGGTACCTAGATCCAGGAGGTCAATAAGATCTGTGTTACTGGGAAAAGTCCTATCTTCGCTTACAACTAAATAGTTTCCTACTATCTAAATTCCCATTGATGCTGCCTTTAACTTACCACCTTTTTCTGATTTCACTGTTTGTATTTGTGCCAGTAGAGAGCAACATAAAGCAGTGTAATTCTGCCCAGGATTTGGGGAGGGACTCTTCTCTTGCCTGAATTAATGCAGCAGCTCAACATTTTAGAAAGTATCTAAGTAAAAATATTCTGAATAAAAAATGTTCATATTGCAATTTATATCCACTTGTCATGAGAATTACTCTATATACTGTACTTAAATCCCATTGAAATTGATACCAGGCTCTGTATTTTCTGACTGAAATATAAATATGGTTTTTAAAAGAGCTAATTCTCAAAGCTGACCATGAATGCCTTCAGATTACTGTAAAGAACTGGATAAACTTATCCACAATGGATTGTACTGCGTCTGCTTTGGTGTTATAGCATCAGAAGAAAAAAAGTCTTTTTGGATCTGGATACAAATATACTAAAACCTAGCACAACTGAGAGAACTTTGGGATGCCTCTAGTCATGGTGTAGCTTTCCACTAGCTCAGTTTACCTCAGGCAAAGCCTGCCTTGGTGGATTTCTCTTCTTACTCTTGAACTTGACACTGACCAACTCTAATTTGAGTCAGAGGTAGTTTTTGGTAAGAAAATTCAACCCCTGCTATTCTTAATTTGTAGTAAAGTTTTGTCTGCCCACGACTGTTTTGCTGAACTCTGGGGAAAAAATGAAATTCATATTCATTATATCACCCCAAGTTCACCTGAAATTTCTCTGAAGCATTTCTCCATAGGATAAATTAAATCAATAGCGCTCTACTTCTGAAGTGCTGTCTTTCAGACTGAACCTCACTTCTGGTTTCTGTACTGCACTTGTACATGACGGAGGGGAAAAACTTCTAATTAATCTTAAAGACCAATGAAACTTTAAAGCATATGTCAAGTATTCTTCTATTTCTCCAGCAGCTTACACCACTTCTGTGTACCATACTCATGGTTTAATTGCTTGGGAGTCCATGGCATGCTAACAGAGCATCTTTCTGATTACGGGAGAATGGTTCCCCTTTGTTAGGCAAACGCATGCGGAATGTCTCCACATTTTAGCTTAGGAAGTCAATTAAATTGCAGTTACAAACTTACATTGTAATCTTTTTTCATATCACAGACCATAAAAACCCTTTTTTTATAATGCAATAATTTCTGCCACTTTTTGGTTTACTAGCATTGTATAGAGACCACAAAAGAGACATAACTTGCACTGTTAGTTTTAGGGGTCACTGTATCACTGTTTGGTTTCCACAGGGACCAAAAACAGACACAGAAATGCTCCTGGGCTTATATATTCCTAAGTTAAATCAATAGAGTAGAGCTGACAAACAAATGAAAACTCAAAGTGAGGAACCCAAAACTATAATTCTATTGCAATTGTTCATGGGCTTTTTCATTATTTATGACAGTTCAAGCAACATTCAGATATTTGTGAAAAAGTTCATGAACTTTAAAGTGTTCAACAAAAATTATCCTGCCATAAATGCGTGTGTCATCAACTCTCTTCATTACTGCATTATTTCTAGTTATTATTGATGTGATTCAGTCAATCAGTCAAGCGGCAAAATGACTGTCACGTGACTTAGGAAACCTGTCATACCACAGAGCCAGCTAACAGCAAGTGGAGAACAACTGAAGTGAACATTATTATATAAGCAGTTTGCACCTGTTCTGCAGTCCGAACATTATGACTTCTCACTATTTCATGGATAGCAGATATGTTCTAAGGAATGTAACTCGGTTTTTTGAGCCTTTTACAGATAGAAAAAAAAATACATCTAATACTTCCAGTAACTAATTCAGAGTATTTTTCCTAATAGTTTTCTATGTCTTTTCGACATAGCAGTCACATAGGACTAGTGACTTTCAGGTGCTCATTGGAAATAGAGTTTAAAATCTTCATTTATTGAGCATGCATAAATAAAATTCAACATGCTGCTTTTACTTCAATAAGGGAAGAAACTGTTGTGGACCAGCAAACAGAGAAAAGCTGATGTCACTCTACAGCAACACATTCCTTGTCTGCCTCCAAGAAATTTTTTCAGGTATTGAGACATGTTGAGGTAGAATGTTGCCTTCTATGGGCATGAACTAGCCAGTACTGTGGTGAGTTTCTTATGTTATCCATTAACAGTACTGATGAACTTTGGCTTCAAACATTCTGCAATAAATCTGTTTGCACTGTATTGCCTTAGCTACACTCATGACAACTTTCAGCCAAAGAACCAATACTGAGAAGCAATAGAGAATGGTGTCGTCTCCATTTGTCCCAATCTACACACCATTCCACGTCAGACACATATCAAGCTCAATAGATTTGAATCATAGGGTATATATAAGATATGGCATCTCATCCTGAGATTTTAAACCCAATTTCCCATCCAAGAAATTTAAGCAAGTTATTATTTAAATTAGAAGGCAAGCTTTCTCATGTTTTGGAAGTATGCTGTGGGTAAGAGGGAACAAGATACAGATGTGCTGTAAATGACTTGCTGCCCTTTGCTTTGTCTCCCCGCTTTCAGATATTAGCAACTGTCCCAGGTCGAGTCCTGGAATTATATTTACCTTAGCTAAAGAGAAGAAACTTAAGGTTCTATTATGGGCATCAGCAAAATTTTAATGAATATTATCTGAAAACTGAGAGGCCTTAGGGGAGAACTACAAACCAGGCCTAAATCTTGACACAGTCAAGACCAGTTTTCAAAAGAAATTTTTACTGCCATTTTTCAGGCTTCCAGAAGAATGAAAGAATTCAGCTTTACCAACAACAGATCAATGGCACCACTAGCTAAAAGAGGACATGCAGCTAATACCGTGTGCTTTCTGTAATCAAATAGGCCTTAGAAATTATCTGAAATACAGGTTCCTGTGATTCTGAGGAACATGAAGGATCCATGTTACTGGTGAAGATGGTGAAACTTTACAGGTTTGGTTTTATTTGCATTGGCACTGGCACAGACCACGTTCTGCTCAGATTTATCATTTGTAGGAAATAGCCTTTAAAAGGCTTACATAGGAACTCTAGGTGCTACTGTTGTAAATTAAACCTAAGCCTACCCATTAAACCTGTAGGGAATATCTCCTCTGCCACGAGAATGTAGCTGGCAACAACTAGTTAATGGGTATTTTAGTCCAGTACTTTCTGGTATTGTCAAAGGTCCCTGCTACTGAATGCCTGAAATGTAACTTTAGATGATAACTCCTCATTAATTCTGTTTTTTTTGCAACTGCAAATAACCATTAGAGATTTCAACAAATTCAAAACTTCTAAAGCATCTGAAACAGTAGCTAGGGATTTACCCACAATATGCAGTATTTGTTAAACCTTCCTGAATGAGAATACCCCCACCATGCCCCCCCCAAGAAAGGAGGGAGAGTTGATTTTAAACCAGACTGTCAGTACGGCTTGCTTATATGCTGTTAAAAAGAAATTGCAACACAAGGAAGGTAGCTGATTTGGTTAACAATTACCTTCCTACAAATTTATCAGTGTTCTGTCCTCATAACATGAATTTCTGGACTCATTAAATGGGCTCTCAACTAACAATTATTCACACTGCCAGTTTATGGTGCTAAACTGTAGAAAGCAAGAGTGAATAACTAGCTCATTTTAAAGGAGAAATGGAGATTGGATTCTTACTCTGTATGCATGTATTATTCATAGTGAAACAAGTGATAGGAGAGAAAACCAAATGAATTCCTAAGATAAAAAGTCTCAGCCTACAAGATCACAGTATCCATTGGCACAGGAGAATGCTCCAGACAGGAGGAAGAAAGAGGTCAATTTACATGTAATGGACTTGAAGATTTACAAGTGGATTCAGATCTTAAATCTACGTGCTAGAGACTCAAACCACAATTTCTCAAACCCAGTGGGACTCTTTCAACTGAATTTAGGGTTCCTTGTGTCATTTTTCTAAATTTTCTATAGTCTCAAAGGGACTTACCTTTGTCTTTTGGGCATCTATGTTATTGCTTACTTATCTCAATCAGCGTTTTTATTTGTCAGGTTTGAAATGCTTGGTAATAAATGCCTTTTATTTTATCAGCTAAATTTTGAATTTATGAAAAATTTATCCTTCCTTCTTTGGCATCAATAATAAGTTGTCTGCTGAAGATTCACCTTGGACACCTATTATTCATTCAAACTCTACCTCATTTTCTTGGTAAGCTGGGAAGATATGTCATGAATCATTCAGTAGATGTCAGGCATGTGTAGTGTCTATAGTGCTTCAAGTGTATATTATTTGTACCCTGCCTTTTGATTTTCTGACTGACAATATCACTTTCAGGGTGGCTGAGTTTATTTCCTGCTGTTCCCAAGACTGATTGGTGCTCAACAAGGCAAGTTCATTAATATCTTATATTGCTTTCCTTGATGACAGTGAGAATGAAAACTGAGATGCCAACTCTTTGAACTACATTGAGGGAAAAATTCAATTATTTGTAAGTTGGCAACTCAAAATAAATTTTAAGTGTCTTCCTAACAATGTGATTGAGAAGTTTTAGAATAATCCAGCCTTCACTATCAGGAAAATGGAGAATTTCAACAGCTTTTTTTTTCTTCTTTAAAAATGGAAAAAGAAAGAAAAAAATAGGACAAAAATGTTCCCGGAAAAGACATATTTTATAACATTTATTATGAGCTAGTGAAATCAGATTCTACAAAACATAATTGAATCAGATGAATTTTCTACTGTTGAAAACAAAATTATCAATGTATAATTTTATTATATAAAAATTGTCCTAGGGATAACATCCAGCAGGATGACAGCTGCACAGTCCATATCTTTATATTTGACAAAAAGAAGTGTTGCAATATCTTGCAGAAAACACATGACTTTAACCTAGAAATGATGTAACTATTTTCAGTTAAGATTTCCTAAAAAAGAGAAAGTCATTCTGATTAACAAACTCATGTTCTATTCATTGCATATTTGAAATATAACTATGAATGTACATTTTATGGTGCAATAAAATAAGAGCATGTATAGCACTTATTAAAGAGCTCTGTGCTTATTTTTTTTACACAAAGCTGTCTGTAAGATAAAAAAAGATACAAATAATATTTGCATCTTAATGTAATCATAGCTGTTCCATAAGGTGATCTGAACTTAGCCCTTTGATATTTTTGTTCTCATTTTTCCCAGTGTCCTGTAATTCCATGTTAGGGAATGCCTTCTGTCCCAATTGTTATATTTTTCTCTTCTTGTTGCATGTATCATGTGTTCCTCTATTTGGCTCATACAGGCTGACATGATTACCAGCAAAGGGTTGACATTACCAGATGTCATAGCGACAGTTACCACCAAAAATGATGCCATAAACTTTCTTCCTTTTAAACCCTTCTTGAGTGTACACTCCTGAGACAGGTGGCTTATGCTTACACTTTGCAAAGACTAAGCCTACTATGCTGGGATAGTTGTCCGATTATCAAAAGCATTGATTATCTGGTCTCTGATAACTTTTAACACTTGGGTTTTCTTTTCTTCTAGTGAGTTGTAAAAACTACAAGGTACTGGGGGAACCTTTCAAATGTGAGAAATTAATTTAAGCATATTCATTGTTTCTATTCAAAGAATGTGATGCCAGAGGACAGATACCTCTTTACTACAGTTGTGTACACTTACAAAACCTGAGCAGAAAAGCTTGTTTCCTTAAACACAGTGGAGATCAAACAAGAAGAAACTGTTCAGCCTCATTTCAGAGTTCCAGGCCTCTCTCTCACTAGTACTTGACCTAAAGCTCTGTCTCATGGCTTTTTTTCAGGAGCAGGCTAAAGATTTCTTCCCTGAATATTCTTGAATTTCTGATTATTTCCATATGTATGCCTTCACACACAAGAAGGATTGGAAGACTCCAATTCAGTCACTGTCCACATTTTTTTCTTGTTATGAGAACTTTCAAAAAGCCTTTGTGTAATTTTACTCCTCCTCCAAATTACCCATTTTGGGTAGCTGTTCTTGATATTTAATCTAGTTATTCTTTTAAGAGTTCAATCTTTTTTTTTAGTCTTCCTAAGTGAAGAGCAGCTGTTGTATCCACAAGCAGTCATGCCAAATCACCATGATTGCAAGACAGATTCCAGGCAAAAGGCATTTTTTTGTTCATTCAAAGTTATATAGTAGTCAGAAACAAGAATCAGGGCAGTGAGAGCAACCTCTTCCCCCCAACACAGGGGTCTGGCTGCCTGTGCTCAAGGCCAGCTCTGATAACGCGCGGCTATTTAACATCAGATCAGTCTGCTTTCCCCTCTTTGTTCAGAGGCTGCATTTAAGCTTTGGCACTTGCCTTTGCCTCTTGCCTCAGCCACATTATAGGCATGGTTGTAGCTAGTTGAGGAAAAGCTCAAAGTTGATCCTAGTGTCATTGTAAATATAGTGAGAGTGTTTGTGATGTACGTTTTCATTCAGTCTCAACTTGCCAAGTCTTGACTTGCTAAATAGACAAAAATAAATTAGCTATATCATGAAACAATGCTTTTGCCAGACAGTATTCTGGCAAATCCAGGGTTTTTTAGGGTACTTCAGTATGATATTTCAAGGAAACATTCAGTTCTATACTGAGTCCCACATCCTCACATGGAACTTACAGGGAGAAATACACTGAACAATGTAGAAGTTGCACAGCTGCTTTCATATCAGCTGCTCAAGGTAAATCTAATAACTCACTGATCAGATTATTTGTCTTTATAAGTGAAGCCACTTAAGATTTCTTTTGAAAGACAAAGTATGTCCTTAATGTATTGGCTTTGGTCACAGTATGACCTGGTCTTTTTCTGAATGGTCACATCAAAAAAGATGTAATGAGTAGTTTTTGTCTTTGTGTGACTAAGATAGAACAGTTAAAAACAAGGGATATTTGAGCAATAAGTTTAAGTCTCTGTCTTTCACTGTAACAAGCCATCTCTCTCATTCAAGACTTCTAAATGACTGAAATCCTGGTCCTGCAGTGCTTAACGGATGTTACATGCATCAATAAAATATTTGGCAAAGGTATTAGGAAGTCCATCTGTGAAGAGGGAGAAAAACAGCAATGCTGCAAGGCTCCCTGAAGCAGACCAATGTTTTGGGACATCCAGGAGGTTATACCTGAATCAGGAAGATACAGACAACCTCTCAGTACTTCATCATCAAAGTAGAGTCTAATAAAACTATTCATCGAGCGTTGTACAACTGGTAAAAGAAACAATTCCAAATGTCATCCTACATCTGACAGTAATAGAAAAATGGAGTGCCAATTAGTTCAGCATGTTTTCTAATAAACAAGATATCTGAGTATTCCCAGTGGAGCAGTATCATTCCGTTCCCCTATATGGTTCTTCTCTTCATGAAGTAACATTTCTTCTAATGAAAGGAAGTATTGTTCATTATTTACTATGTCTGACATCAGAGGTGAAATAATTTAAATCAGGGAATTGGCAGAGAAGTTTCACAATCCAGAGACAACATGAAATATAGTAAATGGCGAATAATAAAACATTTATCTCAGCAGCCTTTGAAAGCAGGTTATTTTCAGAGAATGGCACCAGTAAGAAGCTATGACTACTACAAGCATTGAAAACATTTGCACATCTGCCTTAAATAAAAATCATGTAATTATTTAACAACTCAAATTAGACATTGATGGAAAGATGGAAGTATCACACAAAAAGAAATCAAAAAGTTTAACTCTTTAAAACCAGTACATTATCATTTTGGTTTAGTTCATGGTAGAGTAATTAATTCTACTGCTTTATGGTGAAAATTCTAACCTTTATTGTGCAAATACAAATAATAAATGCCCTACTAACAGTTTTTGACAGTTTGTCTGCTGCAACCTATAGAACTGCAAAGAAGCGAACACATCCTATACATGGTAATATTATCCAGACAAGACTGCTAAAGCTAATGCTTCCAAGTGCTGATGACTGTCTCAATAGCTTAGCAACAGCTGACAATTAAACATGCTGGAAGCCTAAGATTTTAATAGTCAGTGTTAAATATTAGTATGAAAAATGACTTTAGGACTCAAAGTTGTATGTGCTTAAAAATAAGCTTCCACAAACCATGTGCACAGTTTTCCTTCACCTGTTTTTCTTCACAAAACAGCTTCAGAACTTCTTTATCTGGTGGCTAACTGTGTTTTCCTAAGTGTTAATTACAGTGTTTATTTAATTCTGCTTAACTGACTAGTTGTCAGGTAGGACCACAATTCTTTTTTCTAACCCAGACCTACAAAGTAGATGCATTAATGCTACACAGTTTCACCTTTCCAATTCCTAAGACGATGTGTGTTAAAAGCAGGTTGAAGGTAGTGATAATTTATCATTACCAAATCTATCACTTACTCAGGTGGCAATTATTTAAATCCCTGCCAAAATTCTTAAAACTGTGTTTCTCTAAGACTTTTCTTCTAATCTCTCCCTTGTTACAGATAATTGATGAGTGAATCACAGCTTAAAGAAAAAGACCCATCAGTTACCCAACACTACACTGCTACACTGTCACAGTGCCACATCTGCACTTCTCTATAGATACTTTATAAGGAGTGCTCAAGTGTGATCTCCAAGGCTATCATGATTCATCCAACAAGCTGCAGTCCCTATACCCTATACTGTCTCCAAACATCCTAAGAACTTGTGCACTGTGCCACGTCCCAGGGGTCATAGATGCATGAAAAGCTCACTTGATACCAATGGTAACGACCTATTATTGCTCATACTTTACATACATTACTGCTCAAAACTTTCAGTTTGCCTGAGCCACGTGCAATGTGCACTGCACCAGGGTTTCAGCTTACACATACCTCTCAGCATTCACACTGACTTCACTGCGTCAGCTTGCTACAACAGGCTGTGCTTGTGGACCCTGGGAGAGATGAAAGAAGGAACAAAAGGCTTCAGAGTGCTCTGTGCAGAAGAATTGTGGTGCAATGGGTCAGTGCCAGCAAGGCCTCCATGTTCATCACCTTTACTGAGGTCTGCAAGGCCATATGCCAGCCATATATCCGCTTAGCAGCAGTGGATGCTGTTTACAGCATGCAAACAGTATTATTGCACTCTAGAGGCAGGGTGAGCCGAATCAGAACTGCAGACACATGCAGTGCACATGCACATCCCTTCCTGCTGGTGACTGTGGGGGAGGCTCCCAGACAGTGCTGCAGGGAGGCTTCAGCAATGGTCAATCCCCCAGTCTGTGGGAGCTGCTTTCAGCTGAGGTTCTACTGCATGGTCCTTGACTGACCTACAGCTCCCAAGGTGTTGTAGCTCTGCCAGTGTCTGGCCAGGGACCTGCTGATCTGGACCCCGACTCACAAGCTGACTATCCAGCCTGTCCTCAGCCTGTCAGCTCCCCATCCCCTGGTGGTGCCCAATGCCTGGTGCTGGGGCTGCCCCAGCTGCCACCAGTTACCCTGCTGTCACCAGAAGCCCCCGCCACTACCGGTGCCTGGTGTCCAGGGAGCCACCAGCCCACATGGCACACTGACAGATACCTCATTGCTGGGTTGGAAGCTGCAGTCAAGGTGGCCATGGTCTTTTGCGCTCTTCTCAGCCTGTATAAGGTCAAAAGAGGCTTCTGGAGAAGCACGTTTTCTAGAAAACTTCCCTGCACTGCACTGAGCCTGGTCATCAGCTTGGTTTCCCAAGAAAAGATGACCCACGTGACTCAACATCAGTGAATTTTCTCCTGGTAGAAATTGCTGATTGCACCTCTATTTTGCTCTGCAGGTCATTAACTTAAGTATCTTGGCAAACATCCTTCAGTCTTAATTTGGAGGCCTGGAATGTCCTTTGGTGTCCTGGACCTTGAATGTCCTTTGGTGTCCTTTAGCTTCAAGAACTAATACTACTGCTACAGATACTCAATCAGTTTTGGCATTTCTGTTGGGGAGGTTTTTCATGATGTTACCTATACAATACAGAGCCTTAGTCTCAGAGTCTGGCCACTTAAAACTTAGCTTCCTACTACATGCTGCATACTAATAATTTCCTAGAGTGATTAAGGTAAGAAATCCTTCCACCACTGCCTTTGGTGGCTTCTATGGCTGCAAAATATAAAGACTATGAAAATATTACTCCTAGTATTAATTTTCAAGTCTTGTTGCTTGTCCTATGCCTGTGTGAGTGGAGAGTGCAAACAGGACAATTTGGCACAGCTAGCATTCATGCAACTTCCAGCTAATCATACTTTTCCCTCAGCCACTCTACCTTGTAAGTTCAAAGTAATTAATTTAGCCAGGATGGAAAGGAGCAATTTGTAAAGGCTTCATTTCACTCTCATTATAGAGATAAAATTGGGGGGGGGGGGGAAATAATAATCCCAGTAGAAAAGCTTGACAACAATTATGCCAAGATCTCAGGAAGGAGAGATTTACAGTTGATAAGACTGATCTGGGCAAAGGATGCTCTAATACAGCTGAAAATAAATTTACCCCAAATACAATATACCATTAACATTATAGACTAGGAAGGAGAGAAAATGTGTAATACATGACTGCTGAAAAGATCCTGGTCAGTCAGTTTCTTAAAATACTAAAGGCTCAAACCGTTTAATATCCCAATCAGAAAGCCGTTCTGAAGACTGCTTGGAAGCTTCAGCTAAATTGCTTGTTAATCTTTAAACATCACTCATTCTGAAACAGTGAAAATAATGAAATAAACATTGATTCAGGCCAAAAGCTTCTAATGTCATAAATAGATAACAAGCTGAACCCTATCAAGAGCTTGTCTTTATCTACAGCGAAATCCCACAAACAGAATACTAGTAGCAAAAACCACCACAGATAAAAAACAAGTTATCAGAAATAGAGTAGGGAAGGCTGCAACATACTTGAGCAGTGTATTGTGAAGCTTCTCTAATTCTTCAGTCCATTTGCCAAGTCCCCAGATAGACTCTTGTAATCAGAACAGAAAAGAAAATTGGGTTCAATTCTGCAAGTCACAAAGGTCTCCTTTTGTGAGCAGCAGGGTACTGTTCTGCAGCAACCAGGAAGCAATTCTCTCTCTCAGACACATGCTCGTATTAAATAAGAAGGATGAAAGAAGTCCCATGAATGTTTACACATTAAAAGAGTGACAATCAATTTAAAGACTTTTCTAAAAAATTGCTGCTGCATCACCATAGTGTGCTCTTGAAGGAAAAAGATTTTTGTGCAGCTCATTCTCTCCAGTCAAATAAGGTAACTTTTAATGCGTCTCTTTACAAGAATGTCACAAGTCTCAGGTCAGTAAAAGCCCTACAAAACTGTGACAATTTTACTTCTCAGACAGTATATAGCCACCAGAAAGTTGTAGTCAATGGCTCTGCAGATGGTGCACAATCTGCAGTTCCAATCTGAGGATATACTGTGTGGGAATGTTGCTGTGGTGTAAGTAGAAAATAAATCCATTCACCTTCCTCTCAGGGATAGGCCCATGAGTCAATATTTCACAGTCTGATAGAGCCACCCCAGACTTTTGTTACTGAGAATGTCCTACCTGCAGAGGCCATATTCAGATCCCAGCTTGCACCTCAGGTGCAGGTTAAGGTAACCTAACTTGATTTTAGGTATCTAAATCCTAAAGAACACTCACACCAGCTGTTATCTACAGTTGATTGATTCCACAGTCACTGAAATTCAATCTGCAAGACCTGAATTGTTTTAGCCAGATAAGCTGGTCATTTTGCTTATCCTGCCTAAACTCAGTAATTCACAGTAAACATAGAGATGCCTAGACTCCATCTATTTTTTTTAATATTTTTTTTTTGGTGCATCATCTGTTAAGAGTGTTAGCAACTGCTCCTTTTGTCTAGATTTAATTACTCAAGAGGGAGACGATATATTTGGTACTTCCATTAAAAAAGTATTTTGGCGTCTGGGTGAATACAGAGCGACTGTTAGAGTAATGAAGCATAAGCCAGCAAGAAAATGAAAGCATGAACTAGAATTTTGTGGCAGGTAGCCTAGGAAATAGAAATAAAAAATAAATAAACTAGCTCTTCAGGGTAAGCAGGAGCAAAAAATCATGGGTAGAGATAGTTTAGCTAGACAAACAGCTAGGCGAACCACAGACAGAGTAATAGGGAGTTCTGAGGCTGGAAAGAAGTCTCTGTGGTGCATAATATACTAAGTAAATACATGCTATTTTATTTTTGCATAGATCAACATTTACTCTCCAGGAAATCTTGACATACACTTTAGTGACTTTAGGTTACCCTTCTGGAAAAATGGTCTTACAGAAAAAGTACTGCAGTGACTAACTTGGGAGATGAATTCTGGGACTGGAGTACCGCATTTCGCTTTCAACCCAAATCTTAGCAATTGTACTTGAGAGCAGTGTAAATAACCCTGCACACCAATGTTCAGTCAGTTTTGCAGTATTTTAAACTTTCCCTCAGGTTCTCAGCACTGGCCTGTTCTTCTTGTTCCACGCTCTTTGTACTTCATTGCACAGGAACACTTGCCGATTGCTGGCTTGGGCAAATAGATAAGAATTATTTGGGAAAGTCTGTATACAAAGTATCTTTGTACTCCTTCTTTAGTTATTAAACAGGGCTTCTGGTTATGGCCTTAACTTTTTTTTTTACCCACAGACCTTGCTATTTTATCTTCTCTTATACCTTGAACATGGAGAGCTGTAATTTGTGCTTTCCACCATACCACAGACAACCCTTATCCTCAGAACCTGTATATTCTTATCTAATATCCAATGGTGCTATGAAATTATAGCACAACTTGAACTTGGACAGGGGAAGGGAACTCTACCCCGTCATCATCAAGATGAGCTGTTGATTTTCTGAGCATCTTGCATTCACAGGTGAAGCACAAGGTGCCATGTAGCAATGTATAGCCATAATTTTCAAGTCAAAGATGCCAGCTGCGGAGGACTGGATGCTGGTTTGCTGTGTGGTTCCATTCTGCAAAGGGAAATGTGTGTCTGAAGCACACATTTGACCAGATTAGGAAATAGCTTAATAAAGCAGGACCATGAATTTTCTGCTATATGGATTCTGATTGGAAGACATGATAGGTGTCAGTCTGCATGATGTGATAGATGACGGCTTTGTTTCCCTAAGGCCCAAAGGGGAGATGAAAAAGTAATTATGCAGTAGGTTAATAGCTACTGCTCACTAATACACAAGAGTCGCCATTTCCACAGCAGAGATAATACAATCACTCACTGAAATTTGGCCACAAAATTTTGCAACATTTTCTTAAATGCTTTATAAACACTTTCTAAACTTCTCTGTCGGAGGTGAAAAATGAGTTTCTTACTGATGTATGTTCAACAATGAATACATCTCCCGAATTAACTAGGACATAACTACTGACCAGCAGTACTACTGCACAGTATCTTGACCAGTTAAACCACTTTAGGAATAGCAAAATCACCATGAACAATGCAATTCTTGCAATTACTTGTATGACTTTTCAGGACTGAGGCTGACAACTCAGCCTCTACTGGCATGTCCTAGAAACTTCTTCAGCTACAGTTTGAATGTTGAACAGATACAGAACACATTTATTAATGAAGGCAGTGTGCTTAACACCGCTGTTTTCTGAGTCAAGCTGGATTCCTTTCATACTTCCTTTCCTGACATAACAAAAGCTTTTTTCATGCTTCTCTGCAATTTAAGCAAGCACAGAATATGGCATACTTCATTTCTGCTTCCTCAGGCAAATGCCCCTCCAATTTCCACTGTATTCTGTATTATCTTACATTCCAAGTGAGAAGGACTGCTTGGGGAAAAAAAAGAAGAAAGAAAAAAGAAAAAAGAAAAAAGAAAGAAAGACACCCTTCTGCCTTTCCCTTCCCACAGCAGCTGCATGCCCATTGGTGGTTCTCGGCCTCTTGCCTGCAGAAGTTCATGAGAACAACCAACCTGCACACCAGATACCCTTTTTAATTCCAAGCCATTTTATTTTCTACAGAAAACCTCGAGAAACCACCTTCATTATCACTGCATAACTGTGTGTATGTTTTAAAGTACTTGCAAACATACAGTTTTCTGACAGCTCAGGAGTTTCTTAACCCTTTCTTCTTCTCTGTTGGTGGATAGTTTGCCACACTGTACTTGGCTATAACTTTAAGCCACCTTGCCCACTGCATAAATAATAAAACTCAAGCAACATTCATTTCAAAATCAGCTGACAAGATAATTTTTTTTCTTGTGAGTGTCAATTATAGCCCAAAAATAACAGAGCAACAGTAAAAACAGACACAGAGTCTCCCTCTCTGTTCTCTGACTGTCTGTCAGAGTTTCTCTCAGAGATTCACCTCTCCTCACCACCACCGACATCGTTACTTTCAGTGGGATCACTAACAGGAGAAATTATTTGAGCATATATGAGAAATTAAACACAGAGGTAGCAGAAACTACAACCTTTTTATGATGATGAACTGTGATACTTGAGAAGATTTTAGGAGATTTTTCCCTTTGACTGTTGAATTAGTTTCTTCAAAAATGAGGAGCAAATTTCATATATTCATGTCAAAACTCTGATCCGTGTGGTTTGCTTTGATCATAATCTAGACCAAAAAACATTGTTTTGCACAAGTCCATAGGAAAAGTGTTTTTTTTAAACAGCTTATCTGATGTTCAAGGATAACTGACAGAACAAGCATATCTTTTCAGATTTCCCAACAATAAGAAAGATTTCTCTCTTTTCTTTCCTCTTACTGATTTTTTAACTATGTAGGGTTAGAGTCATTAAAAGTCTAGGACATTTCAGTATATAAGAATGCAAAATAAAATAATCTCACTTTGACATTTGAAATTATATGTTTCCTATTTCAGACATGCAATATGCAATGCCTTTTATTTATTCAAAGAGGTTTGTGTGAATTATTTATGGAATTATTTGGAGGTATGTGTGAATTTTTGGAATATACGTTATGGAATTATACATTATTAGGATATAAGTTAAGGAACATATACATTTTATTTATACTATATGTATACGCATACTTTAGATATATTAGAGTATATAATTAAAGGAAAATAACATAATTTTATTTCATTTGTAAGAAAGATGCAAAAATAGAGTATTAGATATTACTGCGGTAGAATGTGCTTGAAAGCACATTGACAAATGCTTCAACACCAGACCTGAAGCTGCCATTATTGTGAAGAATTATGTAGAGGGAATATTCTGTGTGGGCTACTTGTGAAAGTGGCCTTGAAAAGTTGACTGAAATTCTGTTTTGCAGAAAAAGCTGAATGCAAAAGTTTAGCATATCCAACAAAAGGAAGCAAGCTGCAAGTATCCAGAACTATCTGCGAAATGATATATCAGATAGTCACAGCTAAAGGGAAGCACATGAAAGTGAGAAAAAAATGATAAAAGAATCTGTAATCTACATTTTTTTCATTTTTTTTTCTTTCTAGAGCTGTTAGTCTTTCTGAAAGTACTAGCTTTTTCAGAGACAAATGTTGGAAGCTCTGGGCTTTAGATTACAGCTACTGAGATCATATTTTCTTTCTTTTTGACTTATTTATCAAGCTATTAAAGGTACTGAACGTGAGTGACAGTGCCAAAATTGAATTATATAGTCCATCTCACCAAATGTAGACTCCCTCATGCAGAAGTATATACTCTTTGCAAGAAAATTAAGAGCAAACTGATTATTTTTCCAATGTACAAAGGCTTATAAGGTAAAGGTATAAGGAGCCTTATTTATAAGTCTTTTACTGTCTTGAAATAGATATTACTATACTATAGTAATGGGTCCTGAGTTTTGTGTTTTGTTTTGTTTTTTTTTAACTTGATCTTCTGATACTCTTATCCAACCTTGTACTTCAGGAGAGCTCAGCTTCATAATAGCTCTCCCACATGACTCACAATCTTGCTGTATGTCATCCATACCTGGCTGTCACAAGTGCTGCAATGTGAGCAAAAAGTATTAAAATGGGAACCGTTCCTATAAGAATGCCCATAACAATAAAATGGCTTACAACAGTAATGGTATTGAGTCAGTTTGCAGAAAATTAAGAATTCAGGCTTTGCAGGATTTTATATAAATAATAAAATAATAAGATATGCATCTTTTTTTCATTTTTACACTCTTGCTACCATCACAACTTTTCTCATTTTTCTCCTTATTTTTGTAAGCTTGCAAAGATAACTGTTGAGGCTGACTACATTTTCTCCCTGTTTTCAAAATCATGTTGAATATTCATATCACTAGAAAATGAAGTTTTAACAGAAAGACTATTGAGTGTGCATTTCTTCCAAACAGCAGGATTCTTCCTGCTGCTACATACTCTATACTTCAAAATGAGTGATTTAACTTTAGAAAAACCTGTAGATTAATTTTTAAAGTACTATAAATAAAAGCTGAGATTTGGGTAGCATATCGTGTTTTGCCTATGGTGTTTTTCTTTGCAAGCAGAATATTAAACTTGCTTCAGTGTCTGTTGTGGCTTGGTCTCAGGGCCAACTTGTCATGTAAACACATGACCAGTCTGAACTGATGTTTTTTATGTGAAATAACTTGTTGATTCCAAAAAAGGAAAAAGGCAAACACTAAGCTACAACTCTCCACATTGTTATTGTATATACAATATGTTGTTGTCCAAAAATGAAAAGTGGGAGTTCTGACCTGAAGATCAGATGCTCCCATCTGGAATGTGTTAATCCTGCAGTCTGTATTGTAAAAGATCTAATGCCTTCACCTGAAGCACTGGTCTGGTGTACTTTTTCGTGCAATGGCCATTTTAACCCCTGTGTTCATGTATATGCACCAGATACACGTATGCAACAAACCAGCTCCCAAGACTTTTCTGGTATTACTGAGTCTCTTTGCATCTTTGAGTCACAGAGGTAAAGAAATGTTAGCTATCTAGATTATATTTTGGTCCTGTTTCCCCAAATGCAGAGATCTGGGGAGTGCTGAAGCATGCCATGCCTTCTGGGTAAGCTGTGCGCCTGTATTTCCTTTGCTTCAAAAGGATGGTATGTGAAGAGGTGGTACCTCTTCGTCCTGCTCTGTCTGGGCTTAAAGAGGGACAGGAGCACACCTCTGTGGGCTAGAAAGTATTCACCAACTCACAACAAAACTGTAGTATTGCTTGCCAGGAAAGGGCAACTGAAACTTTCTTTAGCATTACTTGTGTTCTAGAAAAATACTGTAATATTATTTCTTAACAAAATTATGGTTCCTTGATTTGTTACCTTCCTCAATATTCGCATTTCTCAATTGTTGAAGGCTGTATCCACAAGATAGGGTTTTTTTATGGCCAGAGCAGAAACTGGTAATTCCATACAAGATTTCCCCAGCTTTGAGTCATTTGCAGACTTTTCAGTTCCTTTCAGTGTGGAAGATTTACTATCTGAATCTTGGTTATAATCAGATTGCAAAGACACTGGGGTAGACAGAATGTGTTTGGCAGATCAAAAGTAACTGAAGAGGAACATTTCTAATAAAAATACCAGAAGCTAAAGAAGCCCATGAGAAGCTGCATCTTAGAAACTGAATGCAGAGTATTGGAGAGAGCATAATATACATTCAGCATTCTGAACCAGCATATATTTTCATTCACAACCACAGCAAATCCAAATGTGCCACTGCTTTCTTGTGAAAAAGAATTAGGAGAGAGGGGAAATGGAAAAGAAAGACCTTCAAGCCCTTTCAACACAAAGAAATTATATAACTTCCTCTTCTTGTCTTTATTGCGTTTGGGTATACAAGTCTTTTCTGTGTTTGATCAGTGAAAATGCCATTGACTTTCATCACATGGAATTTATTTTTACAATATTTGCACAATTTCAGTTTCTATAAAACAGCCTTTTTCTGACCAAAAATTCTTCAAAAACACTATTTCTTCAATGAAACTATCTGGCCCAGTGACAATTTTATGACTAGCATTCATAGTGATAAAAGATATAAGAGAATGAATTTTGAATTAATATTAATATAAATTACAGTTCTTAAATGTAACATAATATTCTAAATTGATACTTGACAATCTTATAAAATGGGACAAGAAAAGAGAATAAAAGATTTGCAAGGTATTCACATTTTAAGAATGGTTCAGCTGGCAATCTCAGCAGACTGCTGAAGAACATATCAAAACCATAAGGAAAGCTTTATATCCTCATCCGGTTGCATTAATGAATATAATTCTTCCCTGTTCTTGAGACAAACAAAATATATATTTCTTTAATATTTGGAATCAATCATTAAAGTTTTGGCATTTCTTATGTGCCAGAAATCAGGGAATGTGCCATTGTACATCATAGTTAGAACATACAATATACAAGCACTCTATTGCTTTTCTTCTATTTTCTTGGGAGCTGTAATGGAATTTTTAGGCTCCACCTCTTTTCAGTCTTTCTTCAATTCACCTCTTTCCCTATTGTCACTTCACATTCACAACTTCTGTTCAGAGAGGAGAAATATCCTTTACCTTTTATGAGATGTATCCAATAAACATTAGTAAATTTCCTTCTTTCCTTTAAATGTTTTATCTTGAATACTTAGAACATCATCCTTCCAGCGCAGTAAAAGTTAAATAGGTCTCTTTAGGATTCATCAGTGCTCAGGGACAAAATTTAATCTAGCTTTGGGGACACTCAAAATGGAACCTGAGGTCTTCATGGTGTTCCCAGTTTTTGCAATGCCCTCCTTGGGAAGAGGTCCTTAGCTTAAAAGCTTTACAGTAGCAATCATGCTATAAATAATGTAAGGATGGCTCTTGTCCAGACCATGATTTACTGTATGCTGCAAAGAAATCTTCAGAATTTACTTGATATAACTTGGTGGAAAACAAATCAGTAATATCTTGATAGGTATATGGGACGTGTATAAGATGTACCCACAAATATTCTTAAAGAGTATTTTTTTCAATAGTTGTAGGTGTTCTGTGAGGATTTATATAGGTTTCTATGCAAACCGTTTAAATGAACTAATGAAAAGGACCCTTTCTGTCCAATTTCCATCTTATACAATGTTCTGCCCCAGCAGAACTGAATGTCTTTAATTGTTTTGTGCATTATGAGAATGTAGCAACAATAAAATGAACTAATGCTTAAGACAATTCCTCTTTTGTTTCACCTCGGTCAGCAGCTGGACAGTTCTCACTCCCTGATACTCTGTAGTTATATGCAAGGCAGATGTTATCTTTCGACTTGGGAAGAAGTTTTCTAGGTTAAAAATTACTTGTACATTGCAGAGTTTCCATTCAGGATATGCATTTATATATCTCTATCTATTGCTAAAACATTATCAACTAGCAGCTTGATACTAGTTGTGGGGGTTTTTTGCCTTCAAATGTTATTGCAATATATACGGATGCTGTAAAATTGTCTCACCTTCTATAAGAAAACTATCATTCTATGATTCATTGCAGACTCAGGAGCGAAGTAAACATGTGGGAGTACAGGAAGGGTGCAAACTACAGCCTTTCCAGATCACATCATGAAATTCACTTCTGAAGGATATCATATGTCAGAGAGTCATAAGAAAAAAATTTAGTGAGGCACTCTAAAGTAGAAACTACTTGTTAAACCATAAAATACTTCCAAAAATGCTTTTGCCCACATATCATCATTTTATGGAGGAAAGGGCTATGCAGAGACCTTTGCATATCGCATTAGCTTCATTCCTCAGCATCATTTTCTTATAAGAGGTAATGGGTAGCATTCATCTTTCTCATTTTAGACATCTAGAAGGGGTACAGCTGAGATCAATACCTCTTTTATGGTTCAGTGGAGAGAGAGAGCTATTTAGGATTACATGTCTCCCTTTCTTTAAGGGCCTATGCCTCTTTACTGACTATAGGAGGAATCACAAAAGGAATGATTTAGATTTATACTTTCAGACAATGAAGTTGCTGCCAATGCATCCCACCGAGTGAGAACTTAGTGCTCTGCTTTGCCAAGCTGCCAATCAGTTGGTGAGTGACACTTATCAGGATTAGGCTTAAAATTTTTCCTTCTTAACTACTAATCTTACTAACCAGCAAAGGAAGAGATAACAAAACTTTTGTTCCCGTCTCAAATATCCATAACTGAATAGCATTGTTCTAAATGGGATATAAACCTCAAAAGAGATGTTACTACTGCATAATCTTAAATCCAGAAAATGTAGCTGGATTTTAAAATGTACAGCAAGCCATGTGTGATTCCTGATCCTGAAGGCTTCATTGACGAGTAGCAACAGAATGAAGTAATACAAACAAATACACGGAATAAAAACACAGAACTGGAAACAAAGAATTTGAAATAAACTCACAGCAAATCAAATACATACAGATCAGTCATATAAACAAAAATGAGATGGCGATGCTACTTCTGTTCAAAAAATCAGAATAATAATGATGAATGCTGGAACACTGTTCAGCCTCTGGTAGTTGAAATCAAAGGCAGTTTGCCTTTGGGTTCAGTGACAGTACACTCAAAGTCCCTGATGATATTTTCTCCACTGATGAAATATTTTATGTTTGCATATTGCTTTTTTCAATAAATCCTGCTAGTTTGAAGATTTGCTTTTCGATAAATTTAAAAAATCGCATAATAAAACTTGTCATTAAATATTGCAGTTTATTTATTTGTTTATGTTTGCCACGGGGGCCCTTGTTTAACAGTTTTATAGAATATGCCAAATGAATGTGACAAATTTGTTTATCTTCTTTCAGCGTAAGAAGACAAAACAATTTCTATCACACAGTGCTCCCTCAAGTTTTGTCTTTAGTTTTCTTTCACTAACCTCATTCAAAAACTTATTGGAGGAATAAATAAATAAATAAATGGTCTCTCTGGGGCCATTTTAAACAGATGTTCAAACTGCTTTATATCTTTCTTCATATCAATTAATTCTGATTTTAATGCAAAGATTTCTTGTTAAAAACTGTTCTTACATTTGGGCATAATCTTTTTTAAAATTGATTTCTCTTACTGATTTAAAAAAAAAAACTTTGTTCCTCTGTTGAGTCTTTCATTTATGTCAGGCTGAGTCTTTTATTACTCTTTTGGGTATTAATGATCCCTCCTCCACATCACTTTGAAAGTCACCTTCATATGTGGGTAAAGTATATGAATTAAAGTATTTGAATCAGAAAAAAACTAATTAAATATTCATTAAAATGTATTTTTCAACTTAAATTATAGTTGTGTTTAAGTCCAGTATGTAGAAAATAAGAATACATTTTGTCACTTTTGTATATATATGTATATATATATACATGCATATACATACATATGTATACATGCACACAAAAACATACTACATTCTTCTATTAGGAATGCTTTTGTAATACGGGAATGTCTTGAAACACCTTTCTAAGAAAGACTTTGTTTGTCTAATTTATCATGTAGGCAAAACCCTTCAGCTCAAAATACTCCCTGAATCCTTCCTTTCTACGTTCTCATGTTCATAAACTGATACTACCCGCAGGAATGCTATTGACTGGTGGAACCATGCACGGTGATGAAGTCAGTAATGTAACTGTGAGATTCTCGCTTGATCATCTACCAGAGCTTGATACTGGTAACAAAAACCAACGGGAAAACGGGAAAACCATTGCTCAGGAATTAGATACTCACAACGATTGCCTCCATAAAGGGAAATGCTGAGAGGAGCCATTCTGCGTAATTTGGAACTTCTTTATATCTACTTTTACTCTAAAATGTAACAATCTTCTACAAAAACTGAAGGTTCTGTGCTCCTTCGATGGTGTGGATATCCTATTAGCAGTGAAATTTCATCTTACCTTGTTATGCATAACAATTCAAGAATATGGGTAGGACCAGTTTCAACAGGACTCTGCAAATAAGGACTTTGGGGAATATTAAACAGATCCTGCTGCTTAAAAGTTCACACTTTCATTTGCCTTAATAATATCTTGCAAGAGGAGTTGAAAATCATGGCCATAGTATGCTATTGCACAAAGCTGTTTCTTGTTAAATAAAGGTTAAACATAGATTTCCCCTGCAGTTTTAGCTGGTATGATTATTGGCATGGTCTGAGTAACTATTATAAAAATTCCTAAAATGGTTTGTTCTGCAAAAAAAAGAGGATTTATGAATATGTATTCACTACAGCTGATCCTCGGCATTGTTTTTTAAGCAACCCTTTTGTGCCAATACTAAAAAACCCCAACACTTCACTCTCATTAGTAACATCAAAAACTCCAGACTAAAGGAGGCAATTCATTCTTCTCCTGGATTATATCCCACAGTAGACTCTTTGAAATCATTTGGAATTGTTCTGTATTGTAAAGACAACTTGGAATTTCTAATTAATTAAATTGTCTGAATGAAACTTTAGCATAGTCAATTGGATGAAGCACAAATAAATCTGAACGATTTATGAGAATAGCATGGCCTATGATATTCTGAGGCATTCCAGTTACCAACTGAGCCCAACTGTATCACAGAAATATCTCCTTCCCAAGACTGTGAAACTTTAATTTATTCCATGACCCCATTGTTTTTCAAGTTTGCTTAATATATTTTCATGGCCAGTTTCCCTCCTCCTTTTCCTGACTCTTCAGTGGTAAGATCATTTTCATTTGATGCCTCAGCAGCTATCTATATAGCCTAATTAATAATAATAATAATGAAACCATTACTTTTGAAAAGTTACAATATGTCCTGGTTAAGATAGATATTAAAGATTGCAATGACTGAGAAGTCAGTTTTCATGCTTTTCTAGCGCAGATTGAGTCAGCAATTCCTGAGATTGCAGAAGACACTGATTTTGTAACACTTACAACTCAAAGGCATTTCAATAAACCTCAGTGTCTCTAGAGATGACATTTTACCTCCTTCAAGGTTATTATACTGACATTAGTGGGAATGACATCTTATAATTTGTAGTTTGTGCAAAGTTTTGAGATTCTGCTTGCAAAATATAGGAAATATTTTCCGATGATGTGCATGCCTAACTTTTTTTGGAACATAGTAGTTCACAATAACTGATCATCTTCCAAGACAACTGATCACCATCCTAGTCCTGCAAACAGTAATGTTAGGGTTTTTTTTCTAAACTCCTAAGAAGGCATAAGTGTGAATTTATGTTATATTTTTCCCATGATATCATGAGAGCGTGGTGTTATTCTCCTTCTATATGCATCAGAATTTTGAAAGTCATTCATTTCCCTCAAAAAATGTTCTTTATTATATTAGTTTGAAGATATGTATAAGGAGGTATATTCTTGATTATACAGGCCAATGTATATGTCCAGTTTTATAACAATATAGGATGCGAAATCTTGTGTCACTGTGTTTAGCCCTTTCCTGTGTCTTAACTACTTCAACTCTATTTCCTGATACCAGACATTTCTAGCTGAAATTCCTTGTCTGTATTTGGTAGGAGCCATACATTATTTCTCACGCTATCCAGCTTTCTTGTATGCATCTGAGAATACAGCTGAATAAAGATTCAGTAAAGTGTTTGATTTATTGAAGACCATTCAAAAACCTTCCCTGAAGAATTTTCTATGCAGTTGTAAGTAATCTGGGTTGATATTACAAAATAGTTGTTATCTTAATACTGCAAAAGAGCGCTGATGTGAGCATTTGCATTTTTTGTATGTAGTCTTTTGATTCTTATTTGTATATCAAGATTATCCTTTGTTCTTTTATTCATTTGCTTATCATAGTATTAAGTCTGCTTTAAACAAAGAAGCAGAAAGCCTTACTATGCAGAAAGGTCATACTAGGCGTTAAGTTCTTTTCTCAGTAGAGTCCTAAATATTCACAATAGTATCTTTGCTATGCATCTTTGCTATGCATAAGATAAAATATGTGGTTTATAAGATGAAAACAATTATCAGTCAGTCTGGCTTTGCTTATCTTTTTTCATTTTCATGGAAAATATTAATATTTAATATTGCCCTTTTCAGAATTAAAATTGGTCATGTTCACTCTTGGATATATTATGCAAACATATTTCTTTCTGTGAGATTGTTGTGGCTTATGTCATTTATTTCCCTCAAGACTACTCTGAAACATAAGTTCTATTTCAAGAGATTCTTTTCAAAATACTGGCCCATCCTTCTCATTCATAACCATAACCACTAGCAATCCCTGTAGGACCTTTCAGAGTAATTGAGTAATTCTGCAATGGCTTATGATTTCCCCAGCTGAAATGCTAACACGTAACAGTCTTTAAGTTTCTGTTAAAATATTGAAAAGAAGTAAATACAGGAATAAAATAACAACTACTTTCAATTCACTCATGGATTAGAAGTATGTTTGCCTGTAGACTTTTCAGTATATTTTTACTATGCTTATTCCACCAGTTATTTTTCCTCTTCTCCTAGGTTTATTCTATTATTTCTTTACTACTTTTCTGTAGGAAAAAATTCTTAAAATCTTTGTTACTCAGATGGTATCAGACTTACAAGTTCAGTAGCTATGACATGCTTTATATTCTAATCTCACCTTTACAAGTGCATTTAGTCCTCATAAAACTTCATAATAAAGAATTGTAATATTCTTGTGAACCCCCTTTTTCTTAATGTTATGGGTTTTTTTGTTTGTTTGTTTTTTGTGATAGATTTCCTGCAATACACATGTGATAATTTATACCAGCTATTGTCCTTTTCTACATTTTTAAACTGAAGCCTTCCAGTGAGTTTAAGTCTTAAAGATTCGGTCATGCTGGAGACAGAGCAGACTGCAATGCTGATTTGTTCTGAGGTGGATTCATACACTTAAAACTCAGTTTATAATATGGACAAATAGATCCCCTATCCTCAACTCATAAAAGTTGTGATGATTAAAGTATCCTATACAGGAATTAACCTTTTCCTGACTAATGATGAAAACATTAAAACATGTCTATGTGCCATATACCTGAAGGAACACATACCTGAGTGAGTTTTAGAGACTTTAGCTTAATCGCCTCTACATTTCACTACAATTTGCAGCTGAAGCAAAATAAAGTGCATCTCACACATGGGCTTTGGTGAGTTCATTCTAGAAATAGCTTAGGTATTCCCAGAGTGTAACTCCAATAACGCAGGGGGAAATAAATAAATAATAATAATAATAGCAACAATAACAAAAATACTGACTACAGTACAAGGGAAATTAAAGCTAGAATCCTCCTTAATGTGACAGGGTGTGTACAAGGTGTTCATCCACTCTTTATAAATATCAATAATGTAGAATTTATGATTCTTCCAGTATACTTTTAGAAAGATGAGCTAAATAACTACAAAAAATATACATTTAATACTCTGAATAAGGAAAGCAATCCTCTCTACTTAAACAAGTTCTGAAATTTGCTGACTATATTAAGTTCACAAAGGGAAAGCTTAGAGTTTCTTAGGAAAACTTTGGCCAATTGATTTTTCTTAATCACACCTGACACCCTCCCCTCAAGTTGCATTTGTCTACTATAGTGCAAATATCCTGTCCAACAGAGATCCTTTTGCGCCAAGTTGCTATTAGCATGTTGGCTAGAATAACACAAACATGCAACATCTTTTCATTAATCAGCCAGACATATATAAGAATTTAATTCTTTTTTTTTCATGTAGGCTTTGGCTAACTTGGATAATTTTTTCCCAAACTGTACGTCATCACTGAAATTGTTTTCCAAACATGGGCTGTTTTACTCTCTTGTTAATTTAATATATTTAATTGTAAGTAGCTTGCTTGTGGTGAACTAGAATTGTATTGCTTAAGCTTTAAATATTGCTTTGAGGTGAATTTGAGTGGGTGACTTGGATGCAAATTAGAATGCTGCCTTTGCTAAAACATACCACAGTTCCGTGGGTCAGAATGAATCATTGCAACATTACATTTTATTTTGCCCAAAATGATGGAAGCACCAACCATTTGTATCCACAAGACAAAATGTTTTTTTTTTACTGCAAATGTTTCATATGAAATAAAAACTATGAATTGTCTTAGCTATCTTAATTTTCATAATTAAAATATTTCCATTAAGTCATACTTATCAGCTCTAGAGATAAACATTTTTAAATGAGCATGATGAATAGAGTTATTAAGAGAGCAGCATTACAACTACTTCGGCATTTAAGAAACCAACTGATCCTTCCTACATACATTTGCCATAGGATTGATGAGATAGATATTAAATTTTTGTGAGTCCAGGTTCTCTGTTGATTGACGAGCAGGAAGAACATAGATATCAAACTTCTTGTAACTGGTTCATTTTTCATATTGATATGCCTAAGAAAGAAACATTCATTTAGTCTCATTTACAGAATTCCAAAATACCAGTGACTTTAAAAGCAGACTCAGGTGCAGAACACACCCTGAGAAAAGAATCTTAACACCTTAAGACCTCCTCTCACCCAAAGATCTTGGACGCAAGATTAAATCTCTTGCTGAAGCTCTGGGATATCATTCTTTCCCTTTGTTCAAGATGGAAACTTTCAGAACTGGGATTTTTTCTCCAAGTTCTGACTAGGCATTGAGTTTCTGATCTTCTGGAACATAAAGTGACTGTGCCATGGGGCTAACCCAAGTTCTAGAGAGTGTTTTAAGGCCAATCCCATTTGTTGCAAACTACAAGTGATGGTCAGTCTCCATAAGTATCTTTGAGCACATTTGTGTACTCTGCAGCCAGGCAGGCATTTTTAGTTCTGAAATGATGCCTGAATGACCTATTTTTCTTACCCCCTTCAGTGAGAACAGTAAATAAAGAGAATCTTCCACAAATTTGCTAAAAGAAAATCTGTTCTCTTCATTGGGAATATACAAGACTCTGCCACAGGCTTCTTGAAATTTACAGTAATATTCCTTGCTTTATTCTGTACATTCTAGTCAAGTAAAATGACTTTCATGCTGTTCACAACATTTCTAAAACTGCTACAGTGTTTTATAAATTTTATATCCTAAGACACAGTCACTGTAAATAAATTTTAAACCTGACATGCTTGGTTTGATTTTAGTTCTTCTTAAAGACCAAACATAACTCATAATATTAGAGATGACATATCTGGAAATAAATCACTCTATTTGTCTACTTACCTTATTCCAATCTGATCCTATGGACATGCTCTAGCTATCCTCTGGCATTCCTGTTTTCATATTTAACTCCTGAAATGTAGTTCTTCAATATGCTGTTTTGGAGTAATAAAGACATTCCTAGTTTCCTAATTAACTCAAAGACGATACTTTCAGATATTATATAATTAATGTGCTTAGCTGAAATGAGGCAGGTTAACAAACTAGTGGCTGAATCAGATTTTAAAAACTCAGCTGAATAGTAAAGCAATGTCCACCCAAGTCTTTACATCACATTTGGATTCATTATATACACAGTCAAAAAAAAAAAAAAAAGAAAAGAAAAAAAGTAATTCTTGAAAAGATGGAAAGTAAAACTCTTTCACAGCTACAACAAGTCTTTACTAAAGAAGCAGCACAGAACGACCATTTTTTTCTTGTAAAAAAAACAGCAGTAGCTTCTATTTCCACACCAGTCCTCTCAGCACTTTACAAAAGCAATTTTGTGCTCTGGAGTTCATAAGTAGGACTCAAAGCTGCTGAAATTTTTCGCATACACACACAAAAAGAGCTTTTAAACTGATAAACATAATGGGCAATCTCTTTGCTCAGTGATGTTCTTCTATCTAGTAGAATTACTGAGACATGTAGTACCTATGAATATATGTTTGAAGAGAAGCTGGAAGTAAGCAGACTTCATTATACCAGTTTAACCTTTTAATTCTTGAAGTAGAATCTTCTTCTGACTTCTGAGCAAATGTTTAGCATGGCAGGGCACATAACAGTTCCAAAAAACCCAGAATATTTGTCATTTTTAAAAGTTAATCTGTCTAGATTTACTTACAGAAGTGAATCTACTGTAGGGCTGTAAATTAAGATAATACTTCTAATAAATCAGGAATTAACTAATCCTAAAACAATTGGCTGAGTGCCTGAACATACTAAGTATTAATTTATGAAAAAGCAGCTTGCTCAAAGCAATCTCATATGGTAATCAAAGGTAGCAATAACAGCCTGTTTTCCTGAACTGACTCATCTTGACAGAAGAGGTGACTTGACTTCTTATGTAACATCTATATTATTGCCAAACTTCTCAGGTATAGCTGGCAGATATATGGAAATTTTATGCTACTTAGATAGGTTATAGTATACACACCGTGATTCTTTTACTTACGTATGTGTAAATCAGCAGGAATTCAAGCAGTACTGAATTACACTGGCAGAAAATAGTGAAAATAAGAGAATCAGACAGGGTCTGCTGAGGTGCAATAAGTCCAAAGCAACATAGTCTGTAGTCTCCAGGAAAAATGAATAAATAAATATAGGCTGTCCAGGAAAAGAAAGGAGGCAGACTGGCTGGTAAGCTCTGTTATGATAACAGCACACTCAGTGGGGAAATGAAAGACCTTTCATGTCTTCTAGCCAAGCATGGTAGAAATAATGAGGAATGAGTAAGGAGAGGCAATGGGGGTAAGGTTTCTGTAACAATAGTCATCAATGACATTCTGCAAACTGAAGTTAAAAACACAAGAGAAGTCTGCAAAAATCTTCCCCAAAAGCTTTGGGTGTGTGTATGGATTTTGAAGAGGCCACAAATGCCGTTGTGTCTGGACACAGAGATGGAAAACATCCCGAAGAAATAATTATAAGAGGTTTCTTGAGAATCTCCTCCCAAGTATCATTCTTAAATAATGATGCCTTTTAAAACTACATTCTTCGCAGTTCTTCTCCTACTCTAAACACTAGACAACCAGAACAGGGTCTCTAAATAGAACTGAAAAGAGAAAAAAAATCTTTAAATTCTTCTTGTCTCTTCTCACAGACCTTGTTGCCCAGGAACTTTCCCTAGCCTTTTTCTGCCTCCTTTGAACAATTTTGCCTCTCAGGCTCTGCTGAGAAATAACAGTTCTGAAGTGGAGGCATTTGAAGCTGTCTCTGATCATCATGACAATCTCACCTCATTTAGCGACTGGTTGGTGCTGAGTTACAGTGGGCCTAAGTGTGAAGTCTGTAATACAATTGTCCTCAGAAGAAAGGACAAGGGACAGGACATAGACCTTCACTGGAATGACAAAAGACTGTAGCTTTGTTCTGAAGCGATTCAGTGTACCAATTAAAATTCTAGTAAGAAATCCACAGTTTTACTGTGTAGGTAGGAATCTTGGAAAATACTTTTAGAGACCACCAAAATTATATTCATAATGAAAGTGTATTTAAAATTATGTTAATGTTTTGTTATATTTAGCTCACAAATGCCTGAATAATTGTCCTTTCTGGAACTCCTTCCTTTTGGTGTGGGGTACTGCATGAGCTGTCTTACCAGTATCTTAAAGAGAGCAACATCTCTGTTATGTACCCAGACTAGGAGCTCTTCTAATAAACACCAAAAATACTAGTGTACTGATTTCATTTAATAGAGTATTTTATTATTTCAGGATGAATATACAGGACATCGTCCTTGTTAGCAAAATGATCAAGCATGAAGACTTCTCTCTTCGTGACAGTGGTTAAGCATGCTACTGAATGCTGTCAGTCCTTTTCACTGAGGGGAGAAGTTACCAGGAACTCTGTTAGGACCTAATGCAGAATCTGAATATAAAATGCAATTGCATACGCACAAGTGCCCTGGTGACATAAGCAATCAGGATGGGATAGGATTGAATGCTACAGGTTTTTTGTTTAAGCATATTAACCCATTCATACATTTAGGAAATTAAGTAATCTGATCCTGGGCTTGAACTCATTGTGTTGAACTGTGATTGAGCTAGTCTGAGGCATGTGTGAAAAACAGAAAATCATGAAGCTGTTAAGGAATCTCAGTACCCTTTTTACATATATGATTGTAATATGAGTTGGAATCGTGAAGCAATGAAACATACACAGTAGAGCAACATGTCTAGGAAATCTTATTTACAATGTGAGTATCTCAAAGACAAGAAAATGTAAGAAAATCCTCCCATTTAGGTCAAACAGAAAAATAACAGATTTACTTAAAGTAATGCACTGAAGATCATGGTAGAACTGGCTCTAACTTTTATATCTTAAGACTCAGGAAGACAGTAGTTTTGCAAAAGGAATAGTATGAAGGAGGTGTCACTCGAGATGCCAACAGTCAAGGACAGAATCAGAAAAAGCTACAGAGTTGAAAACTGTGTGGTAGTTTATAGCAAAGTGAAGTAATACTGTATGGTGATGCAATGGGCAGAGATGATCTGCTTGCCTTTACATTGAGAGAGATTATTGTGCTCTACCAATAACAAGTCTTCATGTGTATACCATCGATTTTTTTCTTCATTTGGAGAAAAAAAAATATCTGCTACTATGCTAAATGCACAGATACTAACTCAGAGCAATAAGTTTAGCAGATTTCCATGTAGCAGACAGCAGGAATGAGTGGTGCGAACACCGTGGTTTTTTTGGCAGGATTGAGGGGGAGGAAAGAGAGAAGGTTGTGCTATGTTGACCTTCACCTAGCAAGCTTAATCTACTAACTGAGTACTAACAGAAGCATCAAAATGCCCATGAAACTACTACCACCGCAACTAGACTACTTCCACTGCTGTACTAGCTGAGCCACTCTCCAGTGCAGACCTGCTCTGGCCTTTTCTGTTCCTTGCTTCTAAATTTATGACCTTTCCACATTTTCCTGTCTACCCAATTTACATCACCCTTTACCCACTGCTCTTTTTCCCTCACTATCTTATTCTAGCCTGATGTTTAATCAATCAATAAATATATCCTTGCATAATGCTGTGATTATGTATATTTTCTTCACTGGATTTTTTTTTATGGCATGCTAAAACAGACATTAATTTCTGATTTGCTGTCCTTTATTAACCTTGTGTCTTTGGAGCCATTAGAACAGAAGGTCTGAGGCAAGAGACAAAAATGATTACTGAAGAGACTGAGAAGACAAACTGCTGAATTTAATTTAGAGAAGAAATGAATAAGACATGAGAAATGGGATAACAGCTAATAAAGATAATGAATGCACAAAGACAATAAATCAGATATTTCTACATACCTGTTCCTTCACAAAATGCAAAGGGGAAAACTTGAAATCTGATAGGAATTTTTCATTTTATCCAGTTAATCTAAGGAACTCATGGACACAAGTATCTCAGACACTAAGATAATATGAAACTATCAAAATGATAAATATATTAAGACTATAAAAATTAAATAGGCCATTCATGATTCAAGACATAAACCAATCACAGTCTGCTGAGAATTTGAAGAAAATTTCCCTGTTTGATTATTTGTAAACTCAAGTTTTGATTTATTCTCTTTTGAAATAAAATCCTTTGTAAAGAAAATGTAATGGAATCCCCATTTGCAGAAAAGAATTTGAATAGCATTAAAAAAATCCTAACCTGATTTTTGATTTTTTAACATAAGAATCAATAGTCTTTATGAAATCAAGTTTAATTTAAATCTGTACTCTAAACTGATGAGTTTTGCGTTCTCTTTATTTTCATTTGATTCACCTTTAAATTAAGGGAAAAAGGAAAGTTGTTTCACATAATGGCACAGCCAGCCTCTGCCAGAAGGTCACCTTGTACTACACTATTCCCCAAATACTCATTTACAATGTTAAGTTTTCTGCCAGCTTAAGTAAATGTATTCTAATTTATTTGAACTTGACAGAATGTTTCACACTGACAGACAGCTAGCTGAGGAGCCTAAAAGTGTTCTGAAGAAAAAATTGAGAACTTTCCTTTTTTTTTCCATTGCTGAGGGAGTTAAAAATTATAGATGCATAGATATATACATATATACCTACATACATGCATATATATTAATAAGTTTACCTTTTACTTCAGTACACTGAGAGGTTTATAATTCATTTGACATGAAAAATAACTTTCTAGATCACAACAGAAAGCCCCCCCCCAAAAAATAAAAAACCTAAATGGAAAGGTTTGTGTGATTATAGAATTTGTGAGGTCACAAGAAGACAGAAGGGATAAAACTTTTTTCCCCTCTGTCTGGCAGATGGAGGAATGGAAAAACTTGAAACAAAACAACCAAATGTCAAGCTTTCAGGTTCTGACCTCTTACATCACATTCCAGAGTGAAAAAGCTCAACCTCTGTTAAAGGAAACCTTAAATCTCCTTTCTTAAATGTTTCCCTTTTTAAAGTGCTTGGTCTGAAAGCTGCTAAATATATTCCATAACTGTTCACATATTTTGTCCAAATTAGTTATTTCGCTCCAAGATGAAGTGCGGATACACTGTACTAAAAGTAAATAATTTTAAAAAATTTGACTATGTGGTTTTAATGCAAATCAGACTGTTTATTTGATATACAGAAATGTCTATCAAATGGATATGGTGAATGTCTGTACGTGTTGTGCCTGTATATTTATCACTGCTGACTTATAAAACACTAATTTAATTTAAACTTCAAACATGTAATGTAACATAAACGTTCTTTTCAATCCAAACAGCAGTGTAATTTTATCTTGCAGAAGAAATCCTTGTCATTAGAGACATGGCTTTTGATTATACTGACAAAATAATTTTGAATTCATCATTGTTTGTTGTATTGAACAATCTATAATTATCTCCCTAATTAATTTAAAAAGTAATTATATCTTTCCCTCTATAATATAAAACAAAAAGGCAACTTTGAATTACTAATTTAGTAGGGGGGAAAAAAGTAGCCAGGAAGTACGTAAAGCAATTTGAAATAATTTTACTTATTAACTCTCCTCAAGGAATCTGCCATTTTTGAAGATTTACCAGGCATTAATAACATTTTAGGTGATAATCCTGTAAACACTGACCTAGGTGAATAATTTTATACTCTGGCTGATACGAGCATTTAGGGAATTTAGTGCTCTGCTTCCTGTAAACAAGAAAAATAACACTTGTAATGATTTATAATCAGAAAGTTATGCTTAGTTGTGTGATGTAGTTTATAGCTTTTAGAAGTGATCTAAATTATAAATTGGCATCAAAAAGTCTATGGGACTTGATGAAGGATCCACTGGGGATGGAGTAATAAGGGAGGGGAAACTCTCTCTCTTAGCACAGAATTCAGCATGACAGCATGTTGATAATCCCAGGGCAGACTGAAAATGTACAGACAAGAGAGGTCAGTGACTGCAAAAGAAGTGTGTCATTACCCTGTTCAGATCTAGAATGAAGCAATGTAGGACACCATAAATTCGGAGGGAAAAGGTAAAAAAGTGCCCCACAGCTATGGCGTGTCTCACATATAGTTCCTGTGAAGGGATCAGATCAGATGAGAGAGCTGAATCCTGGAAGTCCATGCTACACGTCTAATCTCCCCTATCATGTGTAAGAAGAATTAGGTATCTCAGGATGAATCTGAAATACCCACCAAACTCAAAGAGAGTTCTGCTGGAAGCAGCACAGTGTTGAGCAGCATGGAGTCAAGGAAGACAGAGATGAATCTTAAATCCAGGCTTTCAGGGTCTTCAGTCTGGACTGTACTATGTTACTTCAGAAAAATTCCAGAACTTCACAGAAACACAGAATAGTTGGTGTTGGCAGGGAGATCATCTGGTCCACCCCCACCCCCACCCCCACCCCCACCCCCGATCAAGCATGGTCACCTACAGCAGGTTGCCCAGGACCATGTCCAGTCAGGTTTTGAATATCTCCAAGGATGGAGGTTCCACAACCTGTTACAATGTTTAACCACCCTCACAGTAAAGTGTTTTCTTGTGTTTAAGTGGAATCTCCTGTGTTTCAGTTTTTGCCCATTACCTCTCATCCTGTCACTGGGCACCACCGAGAAAAGTCTAGCCCTGTCCTTTTGACATCCTTCCATCAGATATTTATATGCATCGATAAGATCCCGCTGAGCCTTCTCTTCTCCAGGCTGAACAGTCCCAGCTCTCTCAACCTCTCCTCATACGAGAGACGCTCCAGTCCCTTCATCTTCTTTGAGGTCCTTCGCCAGACCCCCTTCAGTAAATCCATGTTTTTCTTGTACTGGGGATTCCAGAATTGGACACAGTTCTCCAAATGTGGCTTCACCAGTGCCAAGTAAGGGGGAAGGATCACCTCCTTCAGTCTGCTGGCTGCTCTCTGCCTAATGTGGCCCAAGGTACAGTTGGCCTTCTTTGCCACAAGGGCACTTGCTGGCCCGTGTTCAACTTGCTGTCCACCAGGGCCTCTAGGTCCTTCTCTGCAAAGTTTCTCTCCAGCTGGCTGGCCACCAGCCTGTGCTGGTGCATGGGGCTAGTCTCCACTTTGCACTTCCTTTTGTCAAACGTCACGAGGTTCCCCCACACCCAGTCTAGTTTCTATAGACTGTTGAGGTCCCTTTGAATAGCAACATGACCATCTGGTGTATCAGCCACTCCTGCCAGTTTTGTATTATCTGTGGACTTGCTGAGGGTGCATTTGGTCCTGTCATCCAAGTCATTAATGAAGATGTTAAACAGTATTAGGCCTAGTATTGATCCCTGGGGAGACACCACTAGTGACTGGCCTCCATCTGGATGTTGTGTGTGATCTCTCTGAGCCCAACAGCTCAGTCAGTTTTCAATCTACCTCACTGACCACATACCGAGACCGCACTTCATCAGCTTGTCTATGAGGATATTATGCGAGATGGTGTCAAAAGCCTTACTAGCAGCTCCATAAAGCACAGAGGTAAGGTGCTTCTTTCTCCTTTCCTAGCTTACAAAGAGCCTTGAAAGTGTTATTGAAGAGTTTAGACCACCCTGATCTAACAGTTAAATACAGATAACTTGTCATGTTTTGGAAAAAAAAATGCATATTTTTCAACATTCAAGAAGAGTAGGTCAAAAGTCTTGGCTCTTGTGTCTGACAAACCTTCTTTCTAGTGTTAAAAACATGTATTCAATAATATAAGCTTACATAGATTTGAAATTATATGCCTAGGTTGTAAAACAGAGATAAACTTATCTCTTTTCTGTCTAACCCAGCCCTCTCTGGCCTATGATAGGCAGAAGTTCTCAAAATAGCAATCACAGTCTCAAGGGGTACACAGCACTTCTGAGTCGAGTCTTCAACCCAGCTGCAGAAGGGAAATCCAGAGCTCAAACTGGGACTACCATACAAAAGATGTGGATACTGATATTTTAGAGACGTAGGCCCTGTTATCCTATCCAGCTATTTTACAAAGTAAAAGGGACTATCATCTTTCAGTAATTATAGAGGCTTTGATAGACAACAGGCAGATATACAACAGAAAGGTACCAAACACAAAGAAATAGGACACAATTCTAGTCAGAGTGACAGGATATGTCATGGCATACCAGCTGCCCTAATTACTGAGGGAGTTTCTGTGTTGTTTAGTCAATATTACACCAGAAGGAGTTTAGGAGAATGCTTTGAAAGAGGCATGAACATTTGTAAAAATGTTTTTGTTTCCTGTTTTATATAAGTAACTGTCATGGCAAATCTGCAAATAATCTTCTACCCAGTTTAGGAACCAAAAAATACAGCAGATGGTTGACTATTTGAACCATGCCCTAGTAGTTTCACTCCTCTTTAATTATACCAGAAAGTTAATTTCTTTTAAAAAAATGGGGTCAGACTCAAACTAAATCATCACGTACAAAAATGAAAGGGACAAAAATATGTCTGGAGCAGATGGCACTGAAGGCATCATGGTTTGAGAACAGCCAAAGAGTTACTGGTTTAATATAAATGAATATTGAAATACACCCGGCAAATATTACAAGAATAGGAATAATCAGAGTTGAGGAAATGATTGCGAGTCAGTTAAAAGTCAAAAAGAACCTTTGACATAATAGAGCTGAAGGTAGAAATTACTTTTTTGAACTAAAGCAAGAACCTTATTTTGCTGCTTGTCTGTTTTTCAGTTTTTAGGGTATCTTATAAAAATGCCAAATTAAATTTACACTGCAGTTCACATGACGTTTCATTTTGCCAACAATGTTGCGATTCCATATGTGTTGGCAACTGGTGTATTTCTCCTTGCCTAGTTTAGGAACATTACCACATCTTTTTTTTCTTTCCCTATGCCCAGCTGTCTCCCCTACTCTTTCCTCCCTCCTGAAAATAACAAATAGTTCAGTATTGAAGGGTTTTTTTTTGTTGTTTTTTTTTCCTGTATGGGAGAATGTAATACAATATGCTGGTTGTGTTTCAGTAAAATATAACAAACACATTTTCTTCATCCCTGAGAAGCCTTCTCATCACGTGTTATAATCTCAGTCCTGTAATCTTTTCCCTTAAGCTTCCCTGGGAGTTGCATGTGTAGAAACTTGCACCAGCATACATGAAAGCATACATGAAAGTAGAGGATAGTGTCAACATTCATAGTATTGTTGTTCCAGGCATAACTGCATCACTGCAATTTGTTGTTAACATTCAACAGAGGGTTTCCATTGCTCAGAACTTTGGCACACAATATCTCAGTTTAGGAGCACATTTTAGAAGTGTGAGAATAGACAGAATCGTTTGGGTAGCCATGAGTAAACCAGATTAAAAAATCAGCTTTTACAGATAATACTTGTTGAAAACTCATAGTCAAGGCAAAAAATGTGCCTCAAATTAGATATTCAGTATTTCCAAAAAGAAAAAGTAAAAGTAATGAAAGATATAACTTTCAATTGCTTTCCTTTTTAAAAATCCGAGTTTAGATCTAAAAAGCTAGATTCTAGTTTGTTCCTGTTGCCAGGGAAAATAAAAGAACAGGGTAAACGTCTTCTGATGCTCTTCATAGCCTCCTTTGACTTGCTTTGTTATATGTGGACCTACTAGTTCCTCACTCCATGAATAACTAGTGATGCAAAAGACATTGCTGCAGTACCTAACTACTGACCATCACAACTGAACTAGTGAGGGAGCAAAATATATTTCAAAACATGTCATGTGTCCAAAAGCAAAGTAGTTTTTACCTAAAGATTTTCTGAATTCTCCTCAGCCAAATCCTCTTGCTTAAGCATGTCTTTCACTTACTCTGCTGTGCAAGAATAGTGTCCCTATTCCTTACCTCTGCAAAAGTATTACTAAATCATTTTCCAAGACTAAGAGAAAATGGATGAGATGTTTTGGAACATGGAACATAGGACAGATGGAGCAATATATTTATACCCTTTTTGACCTTAAACATCTTTCCTGTGCTCTGCAGAGGTTATGTACCCTCAGAATAAAAAATGAAAATTATATCTTCAGGAACTACCTTCACATGGCAAGGCTTCCCCTTATTATGAACTATGCTAACTGGCATGATACAGATACCTATGATGAAATTCAATATCAGGCCACAATATCCCATTTCTTTTCAAACTTGTATAAAGTCAATTAGTCTGTTTTCCAGCTCATACTATTCATATCTAAGCCAATGCAATCAAAACTTGGGAGCAGAACCCTATGACTATGTGCTGGGTGACAGTCCTCATCAGTCATGCTGGACCATCCTGCGCCCCAGGTTATTCAGATCAGAGGTCCTGCTGAAGCAGGGCACAGCTGATTTCTAGCCTGCACAGCTTGATTTCATTCCCATGGAAACTTGGATATGACAAGGAAGGGCAGGACTGTGCACCTTGATTGTACCTTGACATGTAGTCAGATCACAGATAAGCTGTGCATTTAGCCTCAGGAACTGGGAGGCACTCCTGGGGTCCCACAGCACACGACAAAGACTGGACTAGAGTTTGTTGGCACATGTCAATCAGATTTGTTTCTTTGCTGACCTTTTTTATTTATTTATTTCAGCTTTTGTCCATTCGAAATATATTCTTCAAGGATGCAGGCTTTTTTTTTTTTTTTCCACAGTTTCCAATGCAGTTAAAAGTGATGTCAAAAAGAAATGGCAGAACCTGAAATGTTATTGCACTTCCTGTCTTTTAATGGTAAATGTATGTAGTTAAACCACAGATTCATTTTTGGTATTAATCTTGGATATTTATTCATTTGAAAAATGTGAAATATGCCTTGACACATATGGCTATTTCTATACTAGTGAAATCAGATCCCTTTAGAAGAGAGACACTACAGGGAAAAGAATTTTGTATGGTGGTGGTGGTTTTTAAAGAAAATCTCATGTTTGCTCTTGTAGCTTGTAGTCTATTGTATCAGTCACTCACTTCTACTTGCATGAAACCAACACGATTCTTACTCAAGAAAAGATGCATCAGTTCATTATTAAAGCCATGTATGGACTTTTTCCAGTACTATATTCAAAATATTTTCACTTGTGATTCAATCCAGGTGGGAAAAATACATTATCTGTACACCAAACTACAAAATAGATCTCTAGTTCTTCTGACATAAATAGCTGATTATAATACATTAGGGTAGAGATGGTCAGAAATACTTCATATTTTTCTTGGACAAGCAATGTCATTTTCACCATTTCTTTTTTTACATTAACTGCTTTTCAAAAATAAATTCATTATCTGCAGATCTAAAATTGAGTTAAAAAATCATAAAACCAGAATTAAAAGTTTCAGTATGACTGAAATGTATTGATAGACCTGGACCTTTGGGGATTTTAATTTGCTTTGAAGGACTTTTGAAATGTTTCTGTTTTGATTTGGAACAAGAACAGACATGAAAATAACGGAATTTTTTGTGAAATGTGTCCATGTCCAAATCTGGTTCCTGCTCAGTCTACTTCAATTTCTCCTCATCTAAAATCTGTTATTTTGCACAATGCAAGTTTACTAAGTTTCTTTGTCCCTTAAGTGCCTTCAATTACCTCATTTTTTGCTTCAGAATATTCTTGATCTCTGCCACAGCCATCCAGGCTTAGCTTTGGGTTTTATTGAGGCTGCCAGCCTCTTCAGAACTCAAACAAGAGGAGCTGTCTCTCATTGCTGGATGGGGTTACAGTTGGTAGGCACAAGAAAAAAAACAGAATAAGAGATAATCTGTCTTCCCGCCACCTTTTGTGCAATCTCAAATATTGCAACTACTTCATCTCTCAGTGATGAGGCAAAGGAAAGAATAACTGCCTTGCATTGTTTCCTTAGTTTTAACAAAATTGCTGTGATGGTTTGGAGGGGGTAAAAAAACATATATATGTATGCATTTCAGGGGAGGAAGATAAGAAACAATTGAAACAAAAGAAAGGAAGGAAGGAAAATATAGAAAGAAGACACTGCAGAAAAGCAAAGACTGATATTAAGGTGGTTGCCATTGAAGAACTCTAATGTTTTAAGGTCATGATAGAGCCACTGGTATCCAAAAGGACTGGAATGCTTTGTTTGCGTTATTTATGAGAAAGTCTGAGTGTTTGAATATAAACAACAAGAAACAAGGATCTTTAAATTCTGACTTGAAGCTCTATTCATAATTTCTTATTCCTTACTCAGGTGAAATCGGATTGTTTATATATCCACTCTTCCCTGGCCAAAATACTGTGTCATGTTGAAGCTAATCTTTACAAATGAATTGTACACCCTTGACCACAGAGATTTACTGGACAGTTGAAATATCAACAGACTATTCATTAACTGAAGGGGTAGGAAAGATTCAGCAGTAGAAATACCACAGGATCGTACATTTGAGAAAAATATCTTATGTGGTTGAAATAGTAAGTATTTTTAAGATAATATTGAAATCTGTATAGTTGAAAAAGTTCTGCATATTCATACTGCTTTTTAGTGTATAATGTGTCCAATCTTGAAACAAATCTTTAAATAACATTTGCTCTCATTTGCTTTTTTACAGCTGACTGAAATGTACTGGCCTTAGTAAACTTACTAACAAATATGTAGGAAATAGAGGGTTTGGGTTCCTTGTTGGTTTGTTTGGGTGTTTTTCTTCACATGGGTTAGATGCTTTTGGAGAAAAACAGAAAACCCCAAAGCTAGTGCTGCAGTACATCTTTAGAAATGTGGTTTTGGTTGCCTTGTTTGGATTAGGTAGGGATTTTCTGTCTGCTGAATGAGAACTGGATAAAATAGTTTTTAGTGTTTTCTGTGGCATTGAAGAGCAGAAATTAAACCTGCTGGATTTTCTACTGTGTGCCCGTCAGCCCAGTGGCGCCATTCCTAACCAGCTGTCATTAGCCAAGGAAAGATTTCATAATGTTCATGTCTACAGTTTGTATCCTGAGGTTTACCACATACTGTAGTGTCATCCTCTGCAGACTGAACTATGCTCAAGTTCCAAGAAGGTTTTCATGACTGTGTATGTACAGAAGTATGTGGGGATATCAACAGCAAATAACTTAGTGGTTTGGGTTTTTTTATTTGTTTATCAGTTGTCCAAGAACAGGTCAAAATCTCTCCTAAAGCTTTATAAATATGAATGTCTTCCTAAGTCATTGAATTTTCATTTTTCTCCAGGAGATGATGAAGTCAAAAAAGGGATACTTTGCATATAAAGAAAATCCTGTGAACAGCCCACTTTAAAAATGAGGTTAAATGAAATTATGGAGATGCTTACAAGACAATCCAAACATGGATAGTAACACTAGAAGTTTTTCCAAACTTGTTTTAGAAGACGACAGCAAAAAACATTAGTTTGATTAACAGTGTAAAACATATCACATTAATTAACATAATCAATCGGACCTTGAAAAGCAAAATGCAGGAGAGCATGGATGGCATGCTCCCTTTCACATACAAAAACCAGGAATTTATCCTTGGAAACAGCTGCAATGATAGGTAATATGAATTACGCCTAGTTATATTTCTTCAATCATATTCAGTTAAATTCCTCAGAGCTACCCCTTAGATTTCTAGGGAACATAGTGTCTGTGAAGGCATGCAGCTATCCTAGGGGTTTGCTTAAAATTAGAAATTTGTTTTATTTGGCTCACTACTGCATTTACCATATATTAGAGAAAGCCACATTTTATAATTTTTCCTTTTATTTGAAGATTACCACTTATACAGTTCCAGCCAACAGTTATAGTGGCTTTCTAGCCTTCTCCAGCCCCTGCCTATTTTTCCAAATCTCCATACTAATTCTAATGTTTTATGTTTTTAGAAGGTAACAACTACAGAAGGACAAAGTTATGCACCTGAAAATCAAACACACTTTTTCATGCATTCCTCATTGCTTATATGGTACTATATGGAGGTGTATATGGTATATATATGGTAGGAGTATGTTCAGATGATAAGGCATATTTGGGGGGATCTTTTTAATTGAATACCAGATACATTTTCACGGTTCATGATAGTGTAGTACCCCCTGCCATCTCCTCATCATGGGTCCTCTTTTTTTTATTATTATTATTTTTAACACATCTGCTAGACCATAATGCACCTTTGAAACCCTCTATAAGGAATTCAGGATTCAAATCTTTCCTTTCCTGAAGCTGATCTTGGAGTGATGCTGACTGACTGATGCAAATACGGATATGGTATCACTGAGAAAAGGAGAAAGGGATGTAGACAGCGTGATCCTTGCAATCAGTAGAGCCTGGATCTAGAAGGAGGAATAGGGTGACACAGCTCTTCCAGGAACAGGAACCCATAGAACAGAGGGCAACTAGTGAGGGCAGCAAATTCCAAAGAGACCCAAGAGTCAGAAAAACACTCTAACAAGCTGGAAAAAATGCAAGGAGCTGTTTAAAGGTGTCAGCACACTGTGCTCTGCAGTTTTCATGATGGCTGTAAAGATTTTAGAATACCCAGAAGATTCAGAAGAAAAAAATAGTCAACAGTTCCACTAAGGAAGATGGATTGTCTCAGATCAGTTAAGATTTAAGTAGTTGTTTTAGGAATTTTTTCTAGAGGGCAGTTATGAATTATCGGTTACATCAAAATTATAATTACTTAATTCACTTTGATTACAATTGTTAAAGGATGAAAGGAACTCAGAATTATTTTATTAAGTTCAAGTATATCCAACAAATCTAACTTGACTTGATTTGATGTACTAACTCTCTGAACTGATGTACTGGCAAATATATTTGGATCAATTTCAATCAAATGAGATAGACAATAAATATCACTTGGCCCTTTTTCTGGAGGGAAAGGGAAGAGTTCTTTTTATTTCCTTTATTTTACGATTTTTTCTTTGTTTTGTTAAAATTGATAGGGACAAGATAATCTTTACCAGGAAGGATTCTGCCTTGGCACACGGTTGTTGTCATTTAATTAAAAAACACAGTATGTGATAGTTTCTATGGGAATAGGAGCATAGGATGACTTGTTCTGTTTCTCGTGCTTTCACTGTTTATAGTATACTGGACTGACATATCTTTTATTTAGAATTGGTTTCTTGTTACTGATTATTATTTATTATGCCAGCTGATTAGCAACCTAACTTCTCCTTTCCCATCAGCCCCTCAGAGTTTGGTCTATTCTTTTACATGTCAGATACATAAACAAATCAATGATGCTTTATAACATCATGAATCTGCTTCCAGAAAGAAAAAAGAAAAAAAAAAAACAGTCAGGTTTTCAATGATCTCTGTTTATCATTTGTTTTTTTTCAATGCTTTCCTCTCAGTTTGTTCACACCAGTCTTTCTCCACCTCCATATTATGTCCAATTCCTACATTCCCTATCTGTCTCCCTTATTTGATTCTCCTTTCTTTCTCTGATTAACTATATCTCCGCTCAATTAATTAATAGCCTTCCTATGACTGCCTCAAATGCTGGTGTTTTCTTAAAACTCATGGAATTAATTTTCACAAAGTTCAAACTTTCCTTTTCCTATATGAGCTGTTCTTTTCCCTTACTGAACAGGTCTCAGTCCTATTGAGACTAGGGAGTCTTTGAGGAATATTATAATACAGTGTTACCTCATGTAATTTAGAGAGTATGAGGTAGAACAAAGACTTATTCTTGGCTGAGTGATTATATATTTATTATATAACAATGAAAGCAGCAGGAACAGAATAGAAATCTTTTCTCAGATTCTGTCATATTTATTTCTCAGGTAAAGGACCACATAGATAAACGATCCTGAATAATGAGCAGGGCAAGTTGCAAGTTTCCAAATAATGTAAGGGAGTTAGATCAAATACAGTTTTGAGTGTTAGGTTCCCACCTATATCATGAAAATAATATATGTACATTTTTTAAATGTTCTTTTGTTGCATTTGTTTGTGAAAATGTTATGTTTTTTCTTCATCTATTCATGAAAATATACAGTGTGCAAAGGTTCATCACACATTGTACTTGTTAGTTCAAATGTAAGCAAGTTCAATGACTTTTTGAAATATCTTCTGTCAGGAAATTGTATTCAGTTTCACAAAAAAATAGATAAATATTCACTTGTCTCAATACTTCATATAGGGTACTACAAAGCAGCTTCAAAAGTACTTTCTAACAAATTTTGCTTTATCCTGCAATGCAGTTTGGGGAATATTGTGCTTCACAATGAATTAAAAAGACTTTTTGGTAAATACTTAATGTCCTGAGCAGTAAAGACAAGACATAGAACTAAAGAAATACAGTTAAATTTTGAATCTGTGGCTAAGATTTTTTTTCCTCTGTAAAAATGCAGTGTTCTTTGATACAGAAAAATCTGTTTTAATTAAATATTTAACAAAAAAAACTGGTCAATAACTAAAAAAATCTTTTGCTTTTTAGTATTGAATTTTAAGAGGCTCTTGGCTGATACAGGTGCAGTATTTTAATAATATTTAACACTTAACCTCTTAGCTGCTGGAAAAGAAATAACTCAAAAAATTTAGTGTATACAGCTGCATGATAACTGGAGGACTCATTCCATGGCATTTCATGTTACTGCAGTTCAGTGACTGCAAAGTAACTTATAAAATATCTTTAAAGCCTAAACGGCAAGAGCAAAATGCTGAAGTGTGAATAATATCCTGAACCAGAATATTATCCTAGGAAACTAGGAAATAGGACTATTAAGATACAGCTCATAGAAGCTACTACCAATTCCCCATATCCTCACACCTCCATCTCTGCCTGAAGGAACGTATTTCAGATGATGATCACTATAGTGTCTCCTTCCTTCTTTCTTATTTCACAGTCTTTGCTCTATGTCCCCTTCTCATGTCTCCACCCTTTGTCCCTCCCTGCACTACCTCCAGTCAGTATTTAATGGAGACAGCAGCTTTCAGACAGCTGTTTGCAACTGTTCTCTTGAGAATAAGGTTTCATTTAATGAGGTCGTTTTGTTTGTTTGTTTGTTTGTTTGTTTGTTTGTTTGTTTTAACTCAGGTAAGATATTAATGGAGTAGGTAGCAGGTCCTGTGTTTGAAAGCTTGATGTCAAATTTTTGTGGCCAACAGTCCATCACACTAAACAGCAAAAGATTGGAGTGTAGCCTTTTAAGTGCTTTTATATGTATCATTCTGGACATTCGTGATATACTGCTTCACAAATTGACACCCTTCCCCCACTTTTTCCAGACTTTATTATCTCTTAACATCTGATTTTGAAGTTTTAATATGAAACAAAAAGTGTCAAACTTTTGTCTGTCCAAGGTAATACAGACTGCAATTGCTGGAGACACTGTAAACAAACAACAGTTGTTTGTTGTTTGATTCTTACAGAGCTCTAACTGTCCGCAAATGTTTTTTATATTGCCACTCGATAAAGAAAAGCAACTGTCACAGAGTTGCAGAGTTCTCTTTATCTTCACAGCATTCTTTTTTCTTCTGCAAATGAGTCATAATAAAGATGATGTTTTTGCTGCACTGCTGTAATGATGATGGCAGTATAAGAACTGAACTCTATGCTACACTTACCCTAAACTGCTTTAATCACAAACATTTAAATCCTCATGAAAATGTATGATGTGTTCTTCATATAATTTGCATATCTAACTGCTCATGGGCAAATAATATTTCTCATGTGTTATTATTCTCATTGCTTGCTGCTGTGTGTTGCAAGATGAACTCTTTGTAGTATTTAAAAACCTTTTAGAGGTAAAAATACAGTCTTACCTATCCTCTGTTTTACAATTAAATGTTAATTACCAGAAAATTAGCTTCCTTAGAGTCTCATAATTAATTACTTGTGGCAATACTTTTATTACTAAACTTCAGAAAGTCTCTGATGAATTCTCTGACAATGTCTAATTATAAAATGAGCAGCTTCTTTACTTCATATACAGTCTTGCTTCAAGTGGTTTTCTATTGAAATGTTCTGGGGGAGAAGGCGTGTCAGAATCTTCCCTCAAATGTGATTGCACAATTTGGCTCTCAGACTTTCAGGTGGATACAGTCCCACAAATGTCTCTGCGGCTGTTAGAAAAGAGCACTCTCTGAAAGATACAAAGGGATGCAATACTTTGCAGAAATTTAATTTTGTCTTTAGTTTTACTCAAACCGAATACAAAGGAATTTTCAGTTACCACTTCTGTAAGACTAATGAAATACAAAAAACAAGATAGCCTGCAGATGCAATCACCCTTTCAGTCCCCGTTTTCCTCTCATTTAATTTCTTAAACTCCAAGAAAATGGAATACCCATCAGTGACCAACATCAGAGTCAGGCTTTGCTTCCGATAAGCATGTACAACTTTCTGCCTATCTGAAAAATTATTAGCAGTCAATCTGCAGTCTCCAGGGTACAGCTAAATGATCCCCCATTTTGGTCTGGTTGGATCACCCTTCAGGGCTGAGATCTTCCATTTCCCAACGCATTTCTAACGTTACCTAACCTACTGAATAAATTTTGTTCTATCTGTTCCTTAATACAGGGAGGTTTCTAATGGTGATGTGCTGAAAGATAAAGATGCATTTACTGTGTATGCTTCCCAACAGAAATGTGTTATTAGTCTGATACATCCATTCAAGTCCCATTTGATAAAACAGCTGCTCCCTCTGTGAGGAAGTTCTGGTGAATTTGAGATGACATATTCGGTGCATTTTGCCACTGAATGAAGAGTTTCATAGGAAACAGATTTTCAGGTATGCTTCCCCAGGAGCAAAAAAGTGTATTTTAAACAATATGAAAACTGCTGTTGATATATCTGTGTGCAGTTCATCTTGTTTTACTATCTTAACTTGATTGTTACAGTTGTTAAGACCAGTGCAATGATTATAACTATCTGCATAACACAGAAAATATTATTTAACCTAGTGCTGGCTATAGGCTTTCCATCTGAAAACAAACATGATGGCTCCACTGATACAAACACACAAAAGAATGAAGCATGAGGAGGCAGGAATTTTGCAGGGGGCCAGGAAATCTTGCTATAACTATAAACTGCAAATTAAAATTGCAAATGAATGCATCCTATCCTTGAACAGGTGCTTTCTATTCTAGAATTATCCTTCTTGGGTATTCTCAGGGAACTGTGTCCCCTCCACCAACAAACTTAGTACAGGAAGAATGAGCACTGTTTCATAAAACTCCTGAATTAGATGATTAACTCTCCCCACTAAGAATACTGTAATCTGTAACTTCAGACAGTCTTACACTGAACTTTTACAATATTTCAAGAAGACAAGTAGTGGTATGTAATTCACTGTAAACTTATTCAACAATATGAGGAAAAAAACATTTCTTTGCCTTCCAGATGAAAAGTATCCCAATTCAATGTTACATCTCACTTCTGAAAAGTAGATATCTATGTGAAAACTCTGAAAAGAAGCAGAAAGCTGAAGAATTTCTGCCTTAGCACCAGGCAAAGGCATGTATTTTGTCTGGGTAACAAAATGTTTCAGCACTCTTCATACTTTTGGATAGCTGTTTGAAATGCAGGTGAGATAGAATGTGTTGGAAATCACTGCAAAGAATTATTTATCTCCTTTGAAGCAAAAGAAATAGGAATGCACATTTTTCATCTCTTCCTTCCATCTATTTTATCTAAGAAGGAAGGGTATGATGAATGAGGTGCTGTGCATTGGCTATTCTTTGGTTATATTCTGCAAGTCTTCTGCAAGAAACCACAGAAAACAATCTTTTTTTTTTCCCTATGGCAATGAATGCTGATGAGACAAAATTTGATGCAACCACAAGCATTTCTTCCCAAGCAGTATCTTTACGGTACAAGCCATTCTAACTTCTCTGACTACCTGGCAGACTGGGTTATTCATTTACCATCAGATACTTTGACTCTATCAAATGGTTTCAAGCAATCAGATCATTTTTAAGATTTCCTGCAAAATTAATAAACCTCTTCCTAAAGGTTTCAATTTTCAGAACAGATTTTTTTAACTCATTAGAGATGGTAAAAAAATCAATTTATTTTTCTATTGTTTATCAGATAACTTTGCAGCCATTCCTAAAGAAATGTTTTTCTCTCTTTCCAAAATATTTTTTTTTGCATTATTTACAGAGAATATAATTATAGAACTGTCCACAAGTTCAAAATGCAATTCACATTAGATTCCATATGAAATACCTTTACTTCAATGCTGATTATAGGGCTCTGTACGTGTATAAGGGAATTTAAAATCTGACCATAAGTGCTCTGAGCTGCTGGAGTCTTTCCAGCAGACTTAATGAAACTAAGCCATGTGGTAAAGCATTAATTACACAAATCTGTTATAAAATTTATCTTATTTATCTGTTATCTTTCTTTTTATCCCATAAATAGAAGATCCTTGATAATTCAAAACCATTTGTTTGTTATTAGTGCATTTTGGTTTTACCATTCAGCTGCTGTAACAATCCAAGAAGCTGACAGAAGTTGCAGTTAGCGTGTGTTAAACATTGTTTATTTTGGATAGGGCTAGTCAACAGAGCTCATTATTATTTATGTTACTGAACTGCTAGGAAACTCAAATCTTGGATCAGAATCCCAAAATGCTAGGTGCTGCATGCACTAAGAAAAGGGGGAAAGGAAAAGAAAAAGAGCATTTACTTTTTAGACTCATAAAATAATTTACATTGAAAGAGACCTCAGGACATCATCTAGTAAAACTTAGACCCAGTCCATTTAGGACTTAGGTCCACTTAGATCAGGTTGCTCTGGCCTTTGTCCAGGTGAGTTTTGAATATCTCCAAGGACAGAGACTCTAAAACTTCTCCGGGCAACCTTGCCAGTATTTGACCAGCCTCACAGTGAAATTTCCTTTTCTTTATATCTAATCAATGCAAAAGAGTCTGGCTCCATCTTCTCCATACCTTCCCATTATGTAGCCAAAGACAGCAGTCTCCTCTGAGCTTTCTCTTCTGTAGGCTGAACAAACCAACTCTCTCAGACTCTCTTTATACATCATTTGCTCCAGCCTTCTAGTCATTTTAGTGGCCCTCTGCTGAAATTGCTCCAGTCTGTCAGTGTCTTTCACGTACTGGGGAGGCCAAAAGTGAACACCACACTCCAGATGTGGTCTCACAAGCACTGAATAGAGGGGAAGAATCGCCTCCTTCAACATGCAGACCACGCTCTAGCCAGTACAGCCCAGGGGACAATTAGCCTTCTTTGCTGCAAGGGCATATTCCTGGCTCATGTTCAACCTGTTGTCTGCTAGGACCACCCAAGACCCTTTCTGCAAAGCTGCTTTCTTGTCAGCTGGTCCCCAGCCTGTGCTGCTGCATGAGGTTATTCCATCCCAGGTGCAGGACTTTGTATGTCTCTTCATCAAATGTCATGAGGTCCCTGTCAGCCCATTTCACTAATCTGTCAAGATCCCTCTGAATAGCAGCTCTGCCCTCCAGGATATTGACTGTTCCCCTCAGTTTGTTGTCATCCATGAACTTGCTGAGAATACATTTTGCCTCATTATTCAGGTTGCTAATAAATATATTTAACAATATTCATTGTCGTTTGACAATATTATGAATATATTTAACAATATCAGCCCTTGAGGGACGCCATTGGGAACCAGACCCCAGCTGGTCTTTGTAAAATGCTCACAATCTTCTGAGCCCAGGAATTCAGCCAATCTTCCATCCACCTTATCCTCTACTTAACCTATCTATATCTCACCAGTTCGAATATGGACTGTCCATTGCAGTCAGTTGTACGAGCCCAGTGGCATATCACCACTATTGTTGTGCAGTCCCATGTAGCTGAACAGAGTTTCTGGGCCACCCTGCACCCCTCCTGCAAAAACTGCCATGATGGCAGCTGTGTCTCTGGTGCGCTCTGCCCCCTGCACTCCTGCCTGCCAGCTCCAGAGCTGCTTCCAAGCCCCAGCTCCACAGGTACTTCTTACTCCCTGATCTACTGTCAGTTGTAGACAACAGAATAGGCACTCCCTAAACACCCAACAGCCAGCAGAAGCCACCTTTTCAAGCTGAGGGAAGCAAAAGCCTCCAGGAGCTGACCCTCACCAGCAGCAACAAAGACACCAGAAGTTCCCAGACGCTGATTCATGAAGAAGCTTCCAGAATAAGTTTCCCAAATTTCCCTGAAGGAAAATAAATCTGGAAACTACTGTGGAAACTGCTGCATCTCTGATTGCTGATTTATTTATTTATTTTTTTATGTATTTGGCATCTCAGAACAGAACCACAAAGGACAATTTGGAGCCCATTCTACTTCTCAGACATTCTTCTAATTTCAGCTCCTTGATTCAGGACTGTGGTGCCTGGACCATTCTTGAAGATCTCCTGTTTGATCATTGGACTGATTTAGGACATCTTAGCCCCAGTGATTAGACAAATACATCCATTATGGCTGAGACATTTGAAAGAAATGATGGCAAACAACTGGGAGAGATGAAAATATAAGGGTGGAAATTATAAATGATGACTAGTATGATTAATATATCAAGAACAATCACAAAATACCATATTAATAATAATCAGGTGTTTTTAATATACATCATTACTGATCTCATTTTTAAGAAGAGAGATGATGAACACAAAACTTTCAAATTTTACAGAACATTCCTCATAAACAAGGGGACTTGGCATGAAAGATTCAGGAAAAATTTGGGAAGACTAGCCTGACTGACAGACAGCTGCCCCTTGATAGTATGCCCTGCCCTTCTGGGTATTAAAAATAAGGAAAATAACTTCTTTTTGTTGCTGTGGAGAAAGGGGAGCCAGGTAAAAAAAAAAAACAGAGACAATAGAATGTTCCTCTGATCTAGCCACAAACCTGAAGGGTGAGCCATTACCTTTCCACAATGGTTCTCTTGTGCATGTTAATCTTGTAAATGATTAAATTTGTGTTTTAAATTCCCAAAGTGAATTTAAGCTTATCATTGTTTAAAAATGTTACGTTTTCAGAGTGTTTTCTTACTGTATGTTTCTTCTTTTCTTGTGCATTACTTAAGACAATAAAATAGAGGTAAAATATATCCTGGAGATAAAATTAGCACTTTTAGCACTGCCCTATAATGTTCTGAGTTAATAAAGAGTTGTGCAAGACAGGTTAAAAAAATACATAGATAGTAAGCAATCATAAAGATTTTGTCTCTCCTTTGTTTTCCCTCATTCTTGCTGATGTGAAGAACATTTTTTTCACACTGCACCATATTCTCATTCTGCCTTTTATGAACTGTATCTACTGTTTTCTCTTTTTTTAAGACCCTTATAACAGATAGAAATATCCACAGCTGAATCAATTAAATTTATCTGTTGTCATAGGATCATAGACTCATAGGGCCATTCAGGTTGGAAGGGACCTCAGGAGGTCTCTAGTCCAACCTCCTTTTCAAAGCAGGGTCAGATCTGAGGTCAAACCGAGTTGCTCAGGGCTTTATCCAACTGAGTTCTGAAAATCTCACTGGAGGTTTTCAAAACTGCAGTGCTTCTCCAGTAGCTTCTTCCAATGCTTTACTCTCTTCATCATGAAAAAGGTTTTTTAGTATCCAGTTAAAACCTCCCTTGTTTCAACTTATGCCTGTTGCCTCTTGTCCTCCCACCTCAATCCTGTAATAGAGCTACATCTGACTTTTTTATTTTTTTAATGTATTCATAAACTCTTTTAGAAGGAAATCTTCAGTTGGATGACTCTGGATTGGATTTGCTTTGTGCTCAAAATGTTCCAAAAATGTTGAACATAAATCTAGACTGGCTTGGCTTCATTTTAAATGTCTATTATGACCCAAAAAACAAAGTGACCTTTTTTGCACAGGGTTTGTTGCAAGAGACTTGTGCATTGGCTATTGTTATGTAAACTGATTCAGATGCAAAAGTATATATGATCATATTGTTGACAGTAGGATCTAAGAAGCTATTTATATATACATTTTTTAATTTAATTTAAAAGATATCTCCCAAGACCTTTCTATATGAAGAATGAAAGGAAAACCTTCACAACTTTGGTCATTAAAATTTGGACTCTTAGTTGCTTAATTCCATGTTTCAATGGAAGTAAAGTCAGTTAAGGGAAAAGGCTTGAAAAACCTTTGCCCCACATGTTTAGTGTTGCTCATAATCCAAATATTAAAATGTTATTTTTAGCTTCATTCAAATGAAATTTTCATCTGCCTCATAAGCTCTAACTCTAAAACCAGGAAAATGGCAAATATGCTTCAGGTTTAATACATGCATAGGAGTACAGCAAAGATTATACACCTGGGATTAGTAGAGGAGAACCATTTCCTGAGGCATTTAATGTTTCCAATGTCATATATTTGTTTCTAATTTATAGAATCTACATATATTTAATTCATATTATCTTAGGGACAGCAGAGAAACATAAGAGCTCCCATTAAGCTGTATGTGTTTGAGACAGACCATAATTTTAGACATCCACTAATTTCAAAAATCTAATAATGACATGTACCCAACATATTTTGGGCATATAAATATGATGCACTGGAAATAAGTTAAAATTTTATTGAAAAAATGGCCATAATCAATACAATTTCTGTTCAAAGGAAAAGATGGAGCTCCAAAATATTTGACCTGAGGAATAAATGTATTTTATGCATTAATACATATATTTTATACATGAATTTGAGGAAGGCAAGTGTATCCAGCTGGTGAGTGAAATTCTCATCTCCCGTCTTGGTAAGCATTAAGGAGAAAATGACATGAGACTTGACTTCTCTCTTGTTGATGTTCGTGAAGGGAATTTGCCTGGGATGATTAGCAGAAAGGAAGTGAACTGTTCCATACTTCAGATACATACCCATCACCTTCTTGACATAAGACAAACGTGCAATGATAAACAAAACCAAAACAAAAAAGGTTGTGTATTTTCTCATTCTCTATTACAGGATTTCAAGTGACTAAAAAGCTGTAACTCTCAACCAATTTAACAAAGAACTTCAAACTTTACTCTTGGTCTTCATTCATAGGATCTGGCACCTTTGTCCGCAATAGTGTGCATTGCTCCCATCCAGTGGCAAAACAGGAGTCACTATGTAGGAGTCACCTGGCTCCACCCTTGAGAGGATCCTGCTAGCCAGATAGTTAGGAAAATTCAGAAACAGTTATAAGTGGCCTTTGTTGCCTTTTGAATTTAGTCCACATGGCTTTATTCCTGTTTGTAATAGGTGAAAAAAAAAAATTCTTCTGTAGCAAAAGAGAAGAAGAAACTCCTATTGTTTTGTTCTGGATGCCTTTGTTGAATTATCAGTCAATTTGAGTATCTTTTTATACATAAGTATAAAAAATCTGTAACCATATGTACCATGTTCCATTGCCTGCCTTGTGTAAAATGAGAAGGAAAAAAAAAAAAAAAGAGGGTGAGAGAGAGAAAGAATGAAAAATAAGCTCAGATAGGAAATATGTTCAATAAATTCTACTGCAGAAAAAAAGCAATTAGCAGCAAATGACATATTTTCCCGTAAAGCCTACTCGCATTGTATTTAACACAAAACAACTCGATTTGTTATCCTGTTAAATATAATCCTTAAACTTTGTGGCTGTCACTGCCCCTCACCTCTAGTCTCATAGAATACATTGTTATGATTACTATATTGCCTGTGACAATATAAAAAGGGGGGAGTTCAAACCAAATAAAAACTCGAGTGTACTAAAGCACAGAAGCTAAACACTCATTAGTCTTGTAAACTTCTGAACTTGAAATTAGCAACTCTAGGCTAACCCCTTCTGCTTACAATGATACCTCAAAACAAAAATCTAAAGGTTGTTACAAAATTGAACCACTAAATTTATTTTTTCCCTCTATTAATACTAGTATCATAAACTGCCATGTAGAACTAAAAGATAGTATTATATTGTGTAAGTAAGAGTCTGAGAAAATATAGAAGAGAGATAATAGATTTAACATGTAGCTTTATGAAACAAACTCAGTAAAGCAGCTTATTTTTACAGTTTAGAACTTAAAAAAAACTTTCTATAACCTTTTTCTTGTAAAATTTAAATGTGAGAAAAATAGCCCAGAAAATAGCTCTGGGAAAAAAGGCTCCTGCATCTTGACCCCATCTAGAATTAAAATCAAATTGTTCAAAACATGTAAAACTACCGTCACTTGCACAGAAGGTGATAATATAAAAATTCAATATATTTATATTTTCCAATCCAAAACTACTTAAGCTTTTTTTTAGATTTCATCTTTTTACATTTTGTACTGCTTGTTTGTGGCTTCCTTTTCTAGCAGTTCTCTCTGTGTGACTCTCTTGACATCTTTAATTTTGCTGAGGCCATGGTACAGCCCTTACTTCAGTAAGGGAACAGTTCAGAGTCTCTGCTCTCCCTGGCTGACTCTTTGTGAGCTGCAGAAATATATCTTTGATCTCACTATCTGTTGTCAGATTTGGCCAAAATAGGCTGACAAGTTCAAAGTTATGGTCAGGGAGAAGGGACTAATAGGTGGAGGCTGATCAATAAAGCTCACTTTCTTAAGTATCTTGACCAAATAAGGCCAAAGAAAGGAACAGATAAAAATTAAACAAACTGGAAGACATGTTTCTACTAAAAAAAATGGAGCAGACTGAAAGATTTGTTTATGGAGGTAAGCTAGGGCAAAGAGATGAGGGATAACAAGGCTTTTCAATACTCTTCAATATATAGGTTTCTTTTTTTTTTCTTCTTTTCCACACTCTAATGTGCATACTCATATAGCATATTTTAGCTTACTGAGAATAAATATGCTGGCCCTGGCTACCTGTTGTTGACACCATTTAAGTGGTCTCTGGAATACAGGTTAGGAAACCACTGTTCTACATTTAGTCAAAAATCTAAATCAGCTTTAGTTATATGATTAAACTATATTTTATAGTCATTTGTCCTAAATTAAGCAGAGAAGATGCACTTGAACAGCTTCCCAAGTTGCTTGGCTTTTCATCACAGTGAAATTCCCACAATTCTTTATACCAAATGGATATTCAGTTTTAGTTCCTCATCCTGAGCAATGTAACTCTTTTCCAGACTAGCCTGAATTATTTGGAATGTTTGAGACTACAAAAAACTTTTGTGCTATATTCACTTCAATCCAACTTTTTTTCCTCACACCCCATTCTGTTCAGGAAGAAGGAAAAGAGGAGTGTGTGGTGTGCATTTGTTTTGAACGTGCTCACATAGGCAGATTCTGTATCTTTGGCACCTGTACAGGAAGTCTATCTTTGAAGCATGTTCATCTTTTTTCTCCATTCATTTGAAAAGACATTCATTTTATTCCTTTATAAAGGAAAAGTAAAGAAAAGAAAAACATTTTCTTTCTTTATAAAAATGAATAATTATTACCATGAGAGTTATTTTTGACTCAAGCATGAGCTGATGCCAGAGTGAGGCCAGACTTTTGTATCTTCTTACACCCAGAATTTGGTGCAGATGTTGGTGAATGAGTGTGTGGGTCAGAGAAAATCATGCCCATAGCACAATTTGCTTTTTACTGATGAAAGTTGTACAATTCCTATTTTTAATATTTATACAGATACCAACATCTACCACCAGTAAACCCTGAAATTCACACCAGGTTCAGTTCTAATTCAGTTCAAATCTGAGGGGAAACTAATATATTCCACTGGATATTTGTAAAGCAACAGTACTGTTCCTTTAGAGACCCAAGAGGCTGTGGATCATAGACTGATGGACACATATTGAAAAAGCTGATCATTGTGGTGCTTAGGGAATGCACACTGGGACCTGGAAGGGAGGCATTACAAAGTTACAGTCTCTAAGGATAATCAACGACTATGCCAAAGTACGGCATAGTCTTGGTACTGAGCAAGAACCTGTCAGCACAGGCTTCTTCCATGAGATTGAAGAAACTAGAGCACAGACAAAAGCCATCTAGCTTTGGTGGCCTGGCAGCATTTTTCAGGCTGACTTTTGACACCTCCTAATTGTGACATGATTCAGGATAATATTATGACTAATTGTACAAGCATATCTCCAGCTCCCAGGCTGCTGCTTTCTCATCCCTGATTAGCCAGCTGCTGCCCTTTCTTCATTACTAATCATACTCCCAGCCAACTATCTTAAATTTTCACACAGTATTTATACTCCTTGGAAGCCCTTAGTTCCCCTCTTATCATCCTCCCTAATATCTTTCCAATGCCCTGTTGCTATTTTCTAGCTTATCACCTTCCAGTCAAACTATGTCCTTGCAAATCAGCCAGTCTGTTGCCTGTCATTCGATTCACTAGATCAAGGATCTGGGCAAGTCCAAAGGGGCCTGCAACTCTTGCGCAGTGAACTTCCCTCCCCCTTCAGGAGCTTTGGCTCAGCTTTCTGGCCCTAGATTCAGACCTTTTCAGAGGGTTTGGGCAATATTCGGATATGTGAGGGAGGTGTTTTGAAATGGGACTTGTGAACAAAGGACAGAGAGAAAATAGACCTGATTCTAGATCTTTCTTAAACGTCCCTGCTTAAATGTATTAAATATTTACTGGAATAGAGACTGCTTTTGGAACAGGTTTTGCACATAATTCCAGATATGAAATTGCTCTATACTCTGGTGTCTTTGTGTGCATTCCAACAGTGACACTTATACTTTCCTGAAAATGGAGCTTTGTGGGATACAGCGCAGTACAGAAGGTGAGCAGATGGCACAGCCATGTGCTAATCTCAAGTGAGCCCCCTTGCTCTTGCTCTATAATATATCATTCTAAAAAGAACAACATACATCATGGAAACATGCTTTACTATTTCACTAGCATTTTGCTATTGCAAAAGCTGCTGTCATCCTAATATTAAAGTAGATTGCTTTCGAAAAGATCATTTTGCTAACTTGCTGCTTACCCCATCACTCTTCTCACTGTATCCAGTCACTGTGCTCACCCTCTTTATGACCTCCAGTATACTCTGCTGGCCCCCATAATTAAAATGAGACACAGTTTTTTTCTACTGCTGCTGTCTTTTTCAGTTTTAGTAAGTCAATGTTTTCCTTCAGCTGGCCATTTAACTTAGTTTCTGTCATTGTTGTTAGATTTTTAAACATATGTGTAGTGTATGTTACTCGTGGGAGGAATTTCCTGTAAAAATTCATAAAACTATCCCAATTTCCCCTTCAAATTCCTCCTTAAAACCCTCCTCTTCCAGGAACAGAAGATATCTGAAAATGATTAGGCTGGTATAAGTTCATGCTCCTCTCACTTGGTAGCTGGCCAGGCTAACCAATACTTCCTGTCTCCCTGCCTGCCTTAGTGTACATATTTAATGTCTCTTGTCCCCTTTCAAGCCCTTCTCTCTCTCTCTCTCTCTCTCTCTCTCTCTCTCACACACACACACACACGCACACACGCACACGCACACACGCACACACACTTCAATTACAATCTCTCTAGTGCTAGATCATCTATTTGCTCTGTTTTTGCAGAACACAGCCTAGGTGTAGGCCATAGACCATGACTGATCTTCTAGGCATTGAAATGGTATAATCAATACAATCTCAGAGTCCTTATACTCTTCTAATAAACCCCATTGTGGGACGCATGGGAGACAAGATTAGACCACCCCTTAAAGTTCCCATTAAAAACTGCAATTCTTTGTTAAATAAAAAGTAACACTGATAATTACCTGACCTTATTTTCAAAAAATGGCATTGCTGTAGTGCATCTTCAGCAATCACTGCCTTGTAATCTAGAAAGGCTTTTTTGTTTAAGTCTAAAAGCAAGTATTGATTGCTAGGTAGACATGCAGCAATATTAGTTGGCCATACAAAATTTCTGTAAATAGACAAAATTCTGAAGCAGCTGTGCAAGTGTCTAGAGAATTTCTTGTCTTAAATTATAATTTGAATCCAGACTTGAGGAAAAGACATGACATCTCATGACATAGTTCTTATGCTGACATTCTGAAAAGGAGAGAATTCCTGCATGTTCTTAACCCTTCTGATTTTGAGACAGGTTTGTTTTGGTCTCTGTAAATAAAGCAAAATGTATTATACATAGGCTCTACCCCAGTATCTTGTCATCTTCTATCACCAGCAGAAAGACAACATGAGAATCAGAGAGAGTAACTATATACACATATCTAAGGATGTTTGCTCCTGGAATACTGAAGAATTTAAAGTGGACTAAGCCCTAAAAGTCTAGAATACAGTATCTTATGATAACAGCATAAGGAAGAAAGGAATGCATAACATTTCACTACTTCAAGGATGATTCTGTACTTGCAATGACATGGGTTCCCAAGAAGTTGTGCCCTGGTGTTTTTAGGAAGGATATTTCAACTTAAAAATGTAGTATGCAAAAAGAGTATAAGATTCATGCTGGATTTTTTAATAAAAGGCACCAAACAGCTAGAGAAGTGACTGAATTCATCTCTTGTGCGAAAACAGGATTTCCTGGACCAGTACTTAGTAAGTGCGCATTTGTCCTATTGGTTTGTACTAGATAATCTTTTGGCCCATCATATGCATTTGATGCTTTAGCATAAATATGATTTGAAATTTAATTATCTAGAGAGAACAGATCTGCCTACTAAGCTAAAAGCTCGAGGGGGTTGTTATTTGTGTGTTTTTAAGACAGTAAGAGCTGTCTAAGTTTATCTCAGCTGAACACCATTCTTGATTTTGCTTTTCCAGCATAGCTGAATTCCCTCATGAGTGTGTTTCTTTGGGATTTTTGCATTTACACTAAGTTGTAAAACAGGAGAATTCACACAGCATCAGCTGAATGTCTTCTTTCATCCAGATGCCAGACATTACAACTTGAAAGGATTTGCTATGCTACAATTAGAGCACATAATGGGAAACATTTCCCAGTATATTAAAACTATGAATTGTGCTCTAAAAGATATAGCTTGATCTAAAAAATACAGCTTGAGCTGTTTTACTGTATTACTGAAAAGTAATGTGGTTTCTTTATAATCAGGAATCTGTTTATGAATAGGAATATTACAAATACACAATTGTTCAAGTCAGCTGTCCAAAAAGTACAAATACCACACATGACCTATACTGATCATGGAAGAGCCAACAATGAATGAAATTTGTTTTTTTGCTTTGTTTAAGTTTAATATCTCAAGGAAGTCCTTTCCATAGTTTCTATTAAATGTTCTCTAGGTATAATTATTCTCTTTTGATCCCTACATTGATAAATTTCCCAAATTTTCTACTAAAAAGCTCTTAAAGTTCTAAGAGACCAACACTGTCAGTAGTCCCTTCTCCTTAATACTGTGTTTATCTTGAGGCTTGCCTTCAATAGTCAGAAACTGATAGATACTTAGCCAACTGGGCATACAATGTGTTAAACACTCATTTCAAATATTAGAGTGGTAATCTATAATCCATCTTTTATTTAGATTGAAGCTACGTGTCTAAATGTCTGCTTTAGAGTGCCAGAATGTGTACCTATGTCTTTATTTTCTAAGACAAAAAAAAAATCCTAATATTCTTACTGAAAGTTAAGATGCAGTAAAAGCATGTTTAGCTTTAATGTGACTCAGAACACACACACAAGTTATGATTGGACTCCCAAGCTCACCTAATTCAATGGGATTTTTGGTACTGATTTTCTGGCTTAGATTGAGGACCTAGGCATATAGTATCAAAAGAAGGATTTACGAGTCTGAATATTTTTGGCTCGCTAGTCTTCTATCAGTAGAAATCTTATGATTCAAAAAGCTATACTAGGATTCTTGCTCTTTGATCATGCTTAAGAATACCTTTGCAACAAAACAAAAGTAGAATGTCCCTTGATTAGAATCTGTTCCAAAAAGACCAATATTTTTAAAGCTTGAATTTTGCAAGTGTAAGCTTTGCCATAAGCTCTCATATGGAAAACTAATCAAAATGATCTTGGAACATAGCAGGCTTTCAGGTTGGTCCTGAAGAAAAGGGATCAGATTAATTACAAAGATTTACTAGGCATTGGTATGCCTCCACAGCGCAGTGAAACACCACTCACAGGTATCAAAACAGCCCTAAGTGAACTAGCTCAGGTATTGGATGTGTCCTCTTCATCCACACTAAGCTATGGGGCTGAGCAGAGGAGTAGCTGTGCTCCTTCTAGGAGGTGAGCTGCCTACAGCAGCTGAGCACAGTGTGGTGCTCTGAGACCTCCCAGCTGCAAGAGACAGTGCTGCCTCAGTGCTGGGAACTGGCTGGAAAGCCTGTGACCCAGTCTTCTAAGTGAAATGTGATTTATATAAATTGGACATTTTTAATGTGGGGAACTTTCAGTTTTGTCAAAAAATATATATATATCTGGTGTTGGAAAAACTAAGATGAAATTTTTCATTTTGGACCTTTTCAGCCTGTATTGGCCTACCTTTTTGCTGAACGAACATAAAATGTTTATTTAACTATATTAAGTTATATTTCCCTGAAAGTCTGTTGTAGTGCCTGGGTTTTGACTTTTTATCCCTCTGATGGGTTAGCTCTCTTAAAGATTACTTTGAGATCCATCTGCATGATGTAGTGTGGAAGATGTAGTCTGGCAAAAGATCCTAGTTCACAGGCAAAAAGGAATAAAGTTCCAAAATTGAAATATTATGAGCCCATGAGATTCAGTATTCATTAATCTGAAAGATAGCTTTTTAGGTCGATTCACTAAACAAAAATGAAATATATTGACCCTTCAAAATTCTCATTTTTACTACGTAAAAAAATATTTTGTACTAGTATAGGACAAAAACATATTCAGAAATATTTGAAATAGCCAGCAAAAAGAAAATTTGGGGTTCATTCAGTCCCATTTGACATATAGGATTAGAAACAATTTAAATATTTCCCAGTACTTCTGTAATTCTGAGTTCCAGTTTCCTACAAGTTCTAAAGTGGCACAGGTAATATCACACTTGTATCTTCTTTACTGAAAATGTAACATAAACACAGCAAGACACAGTGATTAGGCTCTCATTAAATGTTCTAATTTGCTATTTGTCACAACTGATGTACACAGCTCCAAGGACAATTAAATAAATGGATTAAGAAATATCTGGTCAATACAGTAAATCCCTAGCTACAGTATGATGGATGTTGTTTATCCACAATAACCAAGGATGTATGAAATTTGTGTTATAAAATATTATTTTAAAAAAATTGGAATAGTTTAAACTGGTAGTGCCTTCCCTGAGTATTTCCAAAATGGTCATAATTATTTTCACAAAGATTTTGATACTTAATTGTAAATGACATACCATATTTTTTGAAAGATGATCCTGTATAAGGACAACTAATTTCTAGATGTGAACTACACTCCTTAGTTAGGTATTAAATGTATTGATCATTCTGAACTGCTTCTCAAATGTCTTTATCTAATTCAGTCATACACGACAATGGGCAAACAGGTTGATACATATTCAGCCCTCAAATAAGTGGACACTTCTTTTACTGAATGCGGAGACAGTATTGTCCATTTAGGGCTGCTGCTGGGCTGCACTGATTATGTGTTTTCCTGTGAGTATAGTGTTCTGGATTTTATGTTTTCTCAACATGTTTGTCTGTATTGAGAAATCACCTCTCTTCACCATTTAGCTGTTTAACTTTCACTAAAAGTATATGAACAGCTAAATCAACTTAGTTCAAAAAATTTTCCTACTTTCAAATACTGGGGATTTAATAGATCCTGCAGAGGCAGTACTGCGATACCCATCACTGATTAAACTGATATTATTGTATAGTAGATATTCATCAGTTTGATGTATCTTCCTATTTAATCACTAGCAAACACTCGCATCAACACTTAGATGTTGGTTTCTGAGCAGTGTCATTGATTTTAAAGGCATGAAATCTTTCCAACTGCAAAGCTTTTGAAATATCATATAGTTTTCAAATATGTAAGGTTTACTTTTCTCATTAAAATAAAGTGACAGACAACCAAAGAAATTATTACCATTATTTCCTCAAATACAATTTTCCATTTTTCCATAGCTATTTAATATAACTGGTACCAGAGAAGAGTGAAATAAATGTGGAAATCTACAACTATTTGTCAGTGACATCCACAGAGATAAATATGAAATAGTTTGTATTTCCAATCAATACTTGCTACTTCTTTCCTCCTTTCAAATTCTTTTTAACTTTTTAATTTCTTGTGAAATTTCTTCTGCAAAGATTACAAATTTAAAGAGATTTTTATTTCTCCTTGAAATCATAGCAGCAGTTATGAATCTGGAACCCTTCTTTGAAAATGCTTGATAAATAGTTCATCTTAATTTTGATTAATTGTAGAGACTCCACCCCCATTTGTTATAAAACCTATCAAATAACCTGTCATGGCTTTTGGTATATATTTAATTCTCTCTCTAGGGCACGCTATTAGTCTTTCCCAATGAGCTATTTGTGCCTGAAGGGCAGCTTTCCTAAAGCAGAAAGGAACAAGGACCAATGCTGGATAGAAGTCCTGGTCCACAAAGTAATGCAGATGAATCCCACCTGAATCCAGTTCTCAGTCAAATATCAAACTCTGATGCCTATATTTTTTTAAGCACTTCATTTTTTCTACATGAAAATCGTCAAACTTCATTACAAACTTCAGCTTCTGTGAATGCTGAGAGATGTCACTGGCTTGACAAAGCTGAGTAGCTGGTTGCTTATCTAACACAAAAGTCTGCTAGGTATTTCTTCACCTTAGATACTTAATCTATGAGGTTTTCAGAATTGCAATAGGGGGTAGGAAAACACAAAATTCAGTGATGACTTTTGCTTTTCTTCAAAGTATGCCTAAGGAGAAGAAAGAGATGTTGGTTCCATACCATGTTTGAGTAATCACTCTTTAGGCAGACTACTGAAGGAAAATGTGAGAGCCAGAGAAGATTTGAAGCTTTTGCTGTCTCTGAGTACCTTAACCATGAGGGTACAGTATTCTCTTCTTTTTTTTTTTTTTTAATATAGTCTTAATCTCTTCTATCAAAACTGTTCCACTTTACATGGAAAAACTTAATGGCTTTGTGATGGAGCAAGCGTGAGCACAGCATTAAAGAAGTCATTATGACACTCCTGTAGAAAAAGAAAGATTTTGTGTTTTGTCTCAAAGAGTTTTTTCACTATTTTATCCAATGACTATTTAACATACTCTACAAAATCAATCTGTGCAGCAAGAATAGGAAGCCAGGTCTCTTCCTTTTACTTATATGACCTCATCTTGAGGACAGGGCACCATGTTTACACTTGAATTCTCCTCATGGCTAAATTATTTGATTATTCATTCAAAGTGCAACAGTTGCTGCAGGAAGAATAAGAGCACCCATCTAAACTAGTCTTCAGGGTAATTGGTAGAAAACTTTCTGTCAAGGAGAGAATATTTTGCTCCCTCAAACTCACCCTGAATTATGAAGAATTTGAACCATTTTCCAGCTCTTCATCTAACCATTGTAAGAATTCAGAAGTCTAGCAACTTCTTTTTCAGCTGTGTTTTAGAGGAGAATGACAACTGCTTCTCTCTTCAAATTAAGACCCTCATTAGATAACTACAGGAGAGGGCTGAGGATTGTAAATCTGAATTGAGGGACAACTTTTCCTTCAGCAGTAGACATCACTTTCAGACTACTGAGCAATAAGAATCTCTCCACAGAGTTACCATTGCTTGTTTTTTGGGGGGGCGGCATCCTCAGGTTTGCACATTTTTGCACTAAATTCTTAGGTTTCTTATTCATCTTTCACACTGGATGGCAGTTAAGAGTCTCAGAGTTAGGTATTGAAATGTTCTGTGTAATGGCACTGAAATCTCTCTAAACACCTGGGCCCAAGTTGTCAAGGAGAAATCTTTCTAGCACCCTTTGCCAATGAAAGATTGACCTTTCACCATGCATAGTGAAAGTCACTCCAAGGGATAGGATATGATTATAAGATAGAAACAATCTTTTGGAGGATCAATTACAATATCCGTAAGTTTCGCTACTGTAAGAAAGAGGGAAAGAAATGTGATTTTTACTCTTCTGCTTCCAAATGAAAGTAATCAAAGTATTTCACTGGTAGAAATTTAGTGTGGAAGTGATTCTTATGCTTTCTCATGACTTGTGAGAAATACCTAGTTTCTGTGAAATTTCATGGAAATAGGAGAGTTTGGTCTTAAATGAATCATTGAAAAGGACAGAGTAACGGTTTAGCAGGGAGAAATGGTTCTTCCTTTTCCACAGCTTAAGCAGCAAAGCAAGAAAAAAAGATCAAAAGAAAAAAGAAAGATCTAAATAGCAAGTTGCAAGTGGTTCTTTTGAGCCTCTCTCTATGCATTTATTTTCCAGTTGATAAGAAACTCCTGATCAGACATAATATTTGAAAAGAGGAAACATTAACAAAGTCCAGGCAAGCCAGGTCTGTCACTGCATTAAGTGCTTCCTTTACAAAAACTGATTTAGACAATACAGAGCCCTTAGCTAATATAAAGAATGAATCTACTTCTTTCTAGATTCTAATATCTTTTTAAAGAAAAGCATCGTATTTGTTGGGATATTAAAAGTAACAACTTTAACCCATACATACTGGAATTAAATTTATTTATAGCCAGTCTCATCATAATACTTTCTTCCCATATATTATTTTTAAAATAATTCAAAAATAGTAAAAAATAAAATAGCCTGTGTGACTCCTGTTAGTTCTGGAAACTAAGGATTCTCTGTTGATATGGCCTCTGTATTTGACTGGAAAGACATAACACTAATATATCCAGATTAATATCAACAACATCTATGTTTCAGTCAAAATCTTGTGATGGACAAAAGGGAACAAATTGTAAATATGGACATGAGAATTTTCTTTTACTGTTAATGCTTTAACATTCTAATAGTTCGAATTATAGTCAAAATTAACAGAGAAAAAATGCATTAATAATACATTTAAAACTGTCATTAAAAAAAAGGAATCTTCTTACTGTCTACCCCTTTTCTCTGGGGCTTTGTTCACCCATCCCCTGTGTGTCCTAAGCAAGAATTCATTCCTCAGGCGAAATGGAGCAATGTTATGAAGAGGTGTCAGCATCCTCCTTCACCAACGAGGAGTATTATGTTGAGGGTGGGGTTTTCTCCTCAGTGTTGGGTCTGCTTAGGGTTATTTTTTAATGTTTATTTTTTAGTGCTTTTTAACACAATCTGCTTCCTTCTTATTGGTAAAGTGTGAAAGTTGCATAACAGCAGCCTTCCCCAGCCTCGTTTGACAAAAAGAGCTACCATTTGTTAGGCAGGGACTACCCAGGTTTGTCAGACCTTTACCATAACATATTCACAGGGCTTGTGCTAAAACGAGTTATGCAATAGTCACCTGACACCTGGGCAGTTGTCAAAATGGGGTAAAATCAAGTCAGGCCAAGGCAAGCCCTGTAAATCCTGAGACTCTGCACTGTCTGGTACACACAAAGCCTGTGGCTTTTGCTAATACTAGTAATATCATATTTACTGGTCTGCATTTATTTTTAAGGACAATCAACTGGAACAAATTGCTGATTTAGAACTGCAATACACTGGGCTTCTCAGAATATACGGGAAATTCTTCCTTTACAACTGGTCTCCCACTAAATCCTAAGAAGCTTGCTGCAGCATTTCCTTTTCATCAGCCAAAGATGGTTAATTTATTTTTATCTTTCCTCAGTTAAGCTCTGCATCAGTTCTTGATGCATTACATAAGGGAAAGTTCTGAGTAAAAATAGTTGAATTTCTGAATAAAAGTGCTGAATTTCTTAATTATATAAAAGGCACTTCCAGGGGGGTGGGGAGGGTTGTATTTTTCATGCCAGCTTCATTTAGTTCTAGACCGATACCTGCTCTCTTCTCTGAATGAATATGCTGTGGCATTTTCTTCTGTCACGTTCTGCTTGGCATATTCACATAAAACTCATCATCTACTTTATGGAATTTTTTTCTCCAGTTACTAATATAAAACACTACTTTATCTTCCTTGCCTGAATGTCCAGTCTTCAGAAAAGATGGTTTTGTGGAGTCCAAAAATAATTTTATGGGTAGACTAATGAGGTGTTTACTGGTCTGAGCGTACTGACCTCATGAATTTGTTCAAGTACAAATCTGACAGCAGCCCTAAGTTATTATAAACTACCACAAGTGGATACATCTAGAAATTTAAGCACACTGTGGTTTAGAAACTCTTCCTTCAAAATCTTAAAAATTTCCTGAATCTCAGGCAAAACTGATCTTGCTAAACAGCCAGTAGATCTGTGTTACTCAATTTACATTATTAATTTCCTGCATAATCCATGGGGAATCTACATATTTCTGTAACTTCTCAAGTTTGCAGGTGATTTTCAGTCCTTTATATAGTTCAGAATTTGGGGATGAGATTTTACTCCATCTTTACTTCCAAAATATGTCACAGGAAGGTGATAAAATTCCTTGCTTATTGACAATGTTTTGCAAGTTTAAACTCTGACTTATACAGAAGTTTTAGAATCCTGTCCATTCCTCCAACATTTTATGAGTAAGTTCTGTTAGTGTGTTCCTTAAGTGGAAGACACATGGTCATATTTGGATATATCAGATAAAACATAGTTTTCCCATGAGGCTATCTTTATTCAAATTCCCATGGCATACATAGTAGCAGTTAAAATATGTCCTTAGTCTTCAAGTCTTCAGTTAGGACATTTACAAGCCAGAGTGATGGCCTTGGTGCACTGGTGAGTCTGAAGGTCTGAACTGAAGCAATTCATAGGGTGCCACAAAGTCAGGGTTTCTTTCTTTGACTCTCAGGTTTTGCTTTAATCTGAGGATAATCAAAATCTGGTCAAACACATATCCTTTAATCTTGTTTTGTTTTGCTTTGTTGTGCCTTTACAGCAGAGGTTGCCCAGGATAATACAGATGGCTCAGATAGCTCATTCTCTAGCATGCAATTTAGCTTTTCTTTCATTTTTAACTGATATACCAGGAGAAGCTAATAGAAGGGCAGCTTCACCAGAACACAGGATTTCAGCTGATATAGACACTTCGATCTTACCATTGTAACTCTTAGAAAACATACTAATATACACTCACAGAACTGTTCTAATCCCTTCATTCTTTGTCTGCATGGAGTTTTGTTCACAGTTAGCCTCTAGGTCTTTTCCTGACTAAGCTACTTTACAGGTCTTGTTTCTGTCCCTCTGAGAGGCCGGAGAAACCAGCTCTCCAGACCTTTACCAACACAGAAAATTTTCCAGAGTCTGCACCTCCCACTTCACCAGACCAATTTCTCTTTCCCACAACTTATCATATGATTCAGCTTGCAACAATTATGCCTAATAAATATGCTAACAATATGCATAATTTTAAACTTTCCTATGTATTCACTATAACAGATCTTTATCCTTAGTCAGTGCAAATACTGTTCTCATTGAACTCTGGAATGTTTCTTTTAATAAGATTTATTTCCAAAACTGAGTTCAATGGTGTTGCTGCTTTTCAAGTCATACTGGAAAAATTAGGAAAGTTGTTCTCAGTCCTCTGTAGAAAAGATTTCTTATTTGCTAACATGACTTCCCTGAGACTGAGTAATTCCAGCTCCCATGGCTAGAAAATATCTTGTATTCTGAGACATTTTAATAGTGTTTAACTGTGTCACCTCTAATTTTTTATGACATTGCTTTAGTAATCATGAGAACATCTGTAATGGCCGACACCACATATCCAGTGCCATTCTGCAGATCAGGCCTGAAAAAGGACAGGGCTAGGATACTAATACTTCCCTGATGATCTCCTAGCTTCTTGTGATTTGCAGCTCATGACTTCGTTTTGCAAGAGGTAGTACTTTGGGTTTAATAAACTTTGATTGATTTATCTTCCATAGATTTGGCTTAATTGTTTTTTGGGCATAAATCAAGTCTTCAATTGCAGAATCTGATATGAAGGAGTCACCTTCAAGCTTAATGATAACTTCTAAGGATATCCCAAATTCATAACTGTTAATCTATGTATAAATCTACTCATATGCTTATTCAGCATGTTCTTCCCCCCCAACTGGAGGTTGTTTTAATTAAAAGCATTATAATGGTGAATTGTTTATAAGCCTACCTGATCACACATTTCATCCTCTGTTCTTTGGCCCTTCTCTATGCACACAAAGAACAGTGCAGCAGTACCACCTCTGCTTACCTAAAGTACTTTTAGCCCTTCCTCCATAGGATTGCTGTAACTCTCTGTACCACACAATCTCCACAGGAAATCTGCTAATAAAGACTTTAATATCATCCTTAAAAAAATCACTGCTGAGGAACATAATGCTTTTTCCCTGGTCCATTCATCATTCATTCATAGGGAATATAGTAGCTTACTATGTACAAAATGCTCATAGACGCCATCTCGTTGTACAACAAGAGAGGTTTTGCTCTGGAAAAAATGCTTTTATTACTCTTGAACGCATTTTGACCAGTGGCTTGTAGAAATCAAATGATGCTTTAAGACACTGCTAGAAACAATTGTAAAGAAGACAGGACTTAACTTGCTTCCAATCCTTGGATCAGTAGCAACAATAGAAAATAAATTAACAGATACGGACTCCTATGTTACTAAAGATGCTCTCTTCAGTAAATACAGAAACTCAGAAACAGGAACATTAGTTGCTGTAATTTTCCCATAAGATAGTGTGAAAAATGCATAAAGAATAATTTTCACAAAAGATCTCTCAGAGTCACTGAGAGCACTGTATCTGCAGCACAGTTGCCTACGGACTCCTGGAGACCAGGTAAGGTTGCCTGCATCTTAAATTTGAGGACATGGTACATGCCTAGCACAAATGCAATAAGTGCATGGTAATACACTTTGTCTTTATTCATTCATTCTCTGCTTTTCTTTTTTCAAGAAAAGAATTTACTGAGTCATTTACTGTATGCATTAACTGACTAACTTCCTACCAACAAGCCTACAGATCAGCAAAGTGACATTTAAGCTTATAAAAGTTTGTAAGTTTACAAAATGCCCAAAGAGATACTGAAATTAATAAAGAAAGTTCTCCCCTTCAGGCTCTTACACCTAGACAGCTATTGCACAGCAAGAGTTAATGGAATTGCATATATGCCTGGTAAAAGCGCCTAAATTGGATTTGTGCTTAAGTACCACATTCTGTCTCACTTATGTTTTTTTAATGGTTTGTTTCCCAGAGGGATTAGCTTAACTCTGTAGCACACGAGTAGAAGTTGCACCTTTTGATAACACTTTCTTTCTTCATAGCAGGCACACAGCTTTTTGATCATCTTGCAGTTATGGAGTCTTTTCTAAAATGGCATAGCCCAAGAAATATGATTTTGCCCTCACACACAGTAAAAGGCCAAAGACTTCGTATTGACCTGACAGTGCAGGTTCCCTGGACTTATGTGGACTTGCCTTGGCCTCAGCTGATTTTAGCAGTTGACTTTCTGATCTATTGTTATTGTGCACTTGTTTGAGCTTGGCTCTGTGAGTACCATACACGATAAAGGTCTAACAAACCTAGGCGGTCACTGTATAACAAACAGCTCTTTAGGCTAATTGGGGTAGAGGCAGGCTATCGTATAACTTAAACTAATAACTAATGGGTGAAGAAGTCAAACTTTACCTGGGAATCAATGAAGAAAGAGAAACTGTGTTAGGAAACGTTAAAATAAACCCAAGCGGATCCAAGACCAAGAAAGAAATCATCAGCATCATACTCCTCCAAGTAAAGAATTCAAGACATGGACAATTCATTGCAAACCCCTAGTAAATATTAGGAAGTTTACAGACATCAGTTGTAACTCTATTGCTAACTATAAGTGTACCTCATTTAACTGGACCATAATAATAATTGCTTTTGGTTTGGTGGGGAAGGGTTGTATTTTGATTAGACTGTTTTGTGTTTGTGTTTTGATTAGGCTGTGTTTTGATTACATCATTTGGCAAACAGTAAGTTCTTGGCTCCACATGTAAGATACTTTCTCTTTCTCCCATATGGGATTTTGAGTATAGCAAGGGAGTACGCAGATTGTCATAAGCACAGTTCTCCTTAGGGTGTGAAAAATGCAATATACATCAATGAAGATGTAATGCTGCCTGAGTTATAACAAGACTCTTTGATCACCAAAGGAAAAAAATATATATTTGGCTATAAATAAATTCCTGAATATATAATACAAACATTTTTTCCCAATTTTTTTCAAACTATTGCAATAATGAGCTTTTATCTTTCTTCAGCCGAGTAAGCATTGAGGATGCTTCCAGTCATCAACCTGATGACACTGGTCTTGAGTAAGAGCTTTTCTAGGAACTAACTTCTATTTTTATATGTTCTACCCTAATATTGCAAAAGCATTTTTATATTTTTCACTATCAAGGAGACTATGTATCTTCAGGTAGTGGCTTAGCTGAATATGATTTAACTGCTTTTAGAAGTACTTTTTTTTTTTCTTCTGAGCTGACTTTGATAAACATCCTGTCCTGAGCTGCTTGTACCATTTTCTTTCCTCTTTTATTATTTCAGTCCACCAGCTTGCTAAAAAAGTAATGTATGTTTTGTCTTGGTTTTAAAAGAATTGAAACCAAGAACCAAAATAGAGGTTCTGCTGTACCAGGACAATAATTGTCTGAGAACAAAAAAGTAACGAGGTTTCTTTTAATTCAGACTGGTGAACAATACATTGTCTGTCTTTGCAGCTAGGAAAAAGAAGGGCAGAGAAGCTTAGGATGTTGTAGAGCCCTCTCAGGCGCCAGACACACTAGACAGCTCACGTGACACGGCACAGACACCTGGTCAATCATCTTCACTATTCACATCTTTCAAACAAGGGCTAATCAAAGCAGTCATATATATCTTCCAGATGCCTATCCTCTATGTAAGAAACAATGGGTCCTTTGGAAAGGAAAAGATGCAAAGTATGTAAAATATCTCCAGCTCCTGCAGGAAATGGAGTATCTTATAGTGCATATTAACTTGAATTATTGTGAAAGAGTGAAGAAATCATTGCTTTATTGTTTTAATAATCATTTAATGATTTTTGCAAAATCATGACTGACATATAAACTAGGGCTACTCTTTTAGTGCATGCAGTACTGAAAATTGACATGGTATTTGTACAAACCGAGCCATCTAGTCTAAAAGGGGTGGCAGTGTAAATATGATTTTGCCCCTCCTAGTAAAGGGTCACAAACTTTGTACACACCTGACAGTGTAGGATGTCAAAATTATCTGGGCTTGCCTTGGCCTGACTTGGTTTTACCTCATTTTAACAACTGCCCAGCTGTCAGGTGACTATTCCATAATTGTGCCTTCTCAGTCCTTTTTTGGGAGAAATCTGTCTGTGGCCTCTGAAACAACTGAGGAGAATGGTATGTGGCAAATACAATGAGAAGCCTGGAGATGTCAATTCGGTAGAGGCAGCTTGAACAAAGCATTTGGTTACTAAGACTGTTAAAATTATTAACAGTCTCTGTAGTAAAGCTTTTACAGAAGAAAGTAAAAAACAGATATTATAACTTTGGTTAAATGTTTGTGTATTTAAATGAATTATATAAAATATTTAATACATGTTAATAGTAGCTCTAACAGGGCTTAGAGGCATAAGTAAAATTCTCAGATTTGGCAGGAAGTAGTCAGCCAGCAGCTCAAACAAAAGAAAAATAACTTTTACAAGAAAAAAAATCACCTGAAGTTATATAGACTCTACAGCTGATTGAAATATAATCATTTACTACCAGTGCTACATCATCAAAAAATCTGAATTTGTATCCAAAACTTAAAAACTAGAAGGTGATAGAGAGGTAAAGATAAAAATCCTCAAACATGCATTTGTACTGGACATGACACCAAGATAAGGATGAAAATGACAGAGAACTCAGGAAAGGATGTCTAGAATGATCCCATTCAGACCCACACTCTCACAGCTCTTGGCTAGTTTTATATTCAGAATTAAAGGAATTCTTTGGGCAGGTGGGGTTTCCTGACTCTCATCACTGAGATCACTCTGATCAGCGAGTCAGCATCAGCTCAAAAATGCTGAAAAGGTATCTGATTGTTAAGTTTAAGCTAGACCTACATTTCATATTTGTTTTACTTATGATCTTTGGTCCCCAATCTTTTACCTAAACACTTATTTTCCTAATAATTTTTTTCCCTTTTTTTTGCTATTAAGCTTGTCTGTTGTGATCAGCAACAGGTGACTCAGATACAATGACTTGCACAGCTGCTGGGAATTGTAATCTAAGAAGCCAGCTTGAGAGGTTCTTGTAGGGAAAGTGCTAAGAGTATAGAAGGTCTAAAATGGGAGTGATAGGCCTTTGGGTGGTGCAAGTCATTTAGGTTGGCTGTTATTTCTACTTTGACTTATTCTTCCAGGGATTCTAGGTCTGGCTTCATGCACTCCTGCTAAGGTTGTTTCTAAACTTAGGAGAGAGCATGGACAACCCAAGGTGGATCTGAATAGCATGAACAAGCTTCAGTACCCTGTGTGAATGGGGGTAGTAAATCTGTATGAAGTTGTATATGTAAGTACTACCAATTGTAAGTTGGGGAGCAAGTAGGAAGAGCGTGTAGGTAATGTTGAAAGTGAGGATTCTGGTGTTGTAAAATATCAAGTCTGAGCAGGAATTTTCCTATTGTAAGTCTTGAGCTAGTGCCCATCTTACAAGAAGCAGTCAACTGTAAGCTGTGTTAATGCATAATGTTTAAGGTGTACCTTTAACTTTTGCACATGGTTTGAGGAATGGTGCAAGCTTGTAGCTTTCTTCAGAAGTGGAAAAGAGCACCTATATTTATGCTTTGATGAATATCTGTCCCAACTGAGGGCAAGCAAGTTAAGATTGAGCAAATTCTGTGATTCTAGTAGAAACAATGTGAGACTCTGATGGCACTAGTTAACTGGTAGACTGTGTGCTAGGACGGAGATGGGGTTGCTTTGATTTAAGTCTGGTTGCCACAGTTTTCTCTTGCTGTACCCCCACACAAATTCTATGTGTGTGGCTGAAAGAACAGTAAAATAATTACTTGAATCCACACCATAGCTTGTTTCAAATACTGTGTGGGTATGGGTTGAGAAGGGATTAGGGTAGGGTTCAAGGACAGGTGGAGCCCATTATGGACCTGCATGCTGAGACTGGTACAGGTGGTACTTTCTGGCTCTGTCAGCTGTTGCCTGACCATTGCCTCAGGGTTGGAGTCTGGCTGTGACACCCCTGTGTTCCCTCTCCACTAAGCTTTCAATGAACTGTTGCTCTTTAAAGTCTTTTAGGCTGATTTGGAGGTATTCCAAGGTAGTCAGAGACATCATAGTCTCACAGATAGTTCTCACAAACCAGTTCCTGGATATTCTTTATTCCTTGAAGCGAAAGGGTGTGTAGTACCTCCCAAAACTGTCTGACTTAGGAAGATTCAAGGTTGGTCTTTCATTTTCCTTTTGTTCACCCTACAAAAGTTTTTGAGTAGATGCTGCATAATTTTTTTTCTTCTGCTTGGGTTCAAGGATTTCACTGTAAAAAAAAAAAAAAAAAAAAAAACAGGTGCACAAAGCACTTGTTACAGTGTGCTCTTGCACCCTGAGCCACAGCATGCATGTCTTTCATTTTCATAATCCACTCATTATTCTGATGTGCAAATATTTCCTGTCAAAACCAGGTGTCATCTAAACTCTTGTCGTAAGTTTGCTGAGACACCTGGTGCTAGAGCTGTAATGGCATCCATCATCCACCCACAAGTGCATTGCTTTATGGCTGATCACCTTTATGACTCACATTCATACTAAGCAAAATGTTACACAGTAGAAAAATGGGCTCCCAAAATTGCTTTGCTGTTGATTTTTTTGTTATAGCATGTTAAGTGTGGATGGCTTTATACTTTTTCCCCAATGTATTTTTTTGCCTTCTTTCTTTTTTTCTCCAGTGTCTTTTGTGTCTTATCTTACAGAAATTTGGGGAATGCTTTTATATGTGAAGGTACTGGCAATGAGGATGGCTGTTCTTTACAGATCTCTTCTCCAATTTCTTCCCATTTAATACTTCACTACTTCTGAAACGTAGATGAATGAGAACAGAGTGAAGCCACAAAAAAGCAAGCTTAATGATATTCTACATCCTCACCCCATATAGACACCCTCTGGAAAAAATCCATTCCTTTGTGATATCCACATAATCGCACATTTTCTCTCATAAGAAATAGAGGGGCAAACTGATTAACTGTTATTTTTTAATATTTTGTAGATATCACAAGGTAGGACTATTAAATATATTTTCTGGCTTATTTGTCTTAGTGTGTAAATGAATGTTGATTTTATTTATTTTATTTATTTTTAGAAGCTGCTTTGGGATGTGATCTCGCAGAGCTGTGGAAGTCCTCATTGTTTAAGTATATCTGTCTTTCTGAAATTGCTGTAAGTCTCAGATTCCCAAAGAAAACAAACTTCCCATGTGCTGATTTAGTTTATTCTCTTAGTACAGGACTCATGTATATCAATGGAATAAGGTGCACTTCTCATAACTGTTAATAATAGTGGTACAGGAACCAAAGAAATTTAAGGAGGTTGATAAAATTCAAGCATACAAGCACACTAATGATCAGAGTGAGTAATCAAAAATGTGCAAGTCTCAGGATTTCAGGTAAAACAACTGAGCAAGCTCAAATGATAGAGTCTGTAGGGGATAATTTCTTTGCATAGACATTTATAAACTGAATGTCTTGCAAAGCAGTAGATTTAATTAGAAAGTAAAGATGGAGAAGGTTCCTCATAAGCATATTTTCCCCGTTCGTCCACATCTTTGATTGGAAATCTAAACTTTTTATTAAAAGTAAAGCTTGAACACTGATGATTTTTCTACTTTTGGAAACAAAAACCTGGACGTTTTCATCCATAATCTCCCCAAACTTACGTGTGTGTGTATTGGCTAGGAAGTCAGCATCCTTGCCAATGTTTTGGGTGTTGGTCAAAAAAAGTGTTTGAGGAAACTGTGCCCTTTTTTTCATTTGACTGAAAACTAAATTAGCTATAAAAAATGTTGATATAAAGTATTTCTTAGCACCAGTAATAAGCCAAGCATTAATTGTCTGATTTAAGTTGTGTACCCAAAGGAACAACTGCTTACAAACTTCTTGGTGATCTAACACCAAACTTTGAAAGTATTTAATGACAGTGGTGGCCAGCACAACAAGTTTTCATATTCTATGGGTCTAGTCTGAATTATTAAAGAACCCTGGAAGCTTTCTCCTTATTTCCCTGCAGGTGAAGCACCTCAGGAAAAATCTCATTTCAAAAAGAAGGAAAAGGAAAAGCAAACCATTATAATGAAAAGTTTAATTGCACATAAGCTTCCATTTGATTAGTTTCATACATTTGAAAGTATATACTGTGGCTTTAGAAGGGGAGGACATTTCTGAGTTTGTAGGTTATGTAGTAATCTATAGCCAATATAACAAGTAGATTTAGGCCTGTATTTCACTGCTATAAAAAAGTAATAATTTAAATTTATATTTCAAATATTTATTTAGAAGAACCTAAAGTTTGTCATTTAAAAAAAAAAAAAAACAACAAAACCCACAAATATTAAATCCCACAATACAAAAAAAAGAGTCTTTTCAGTTTTGACCTTGACAGGCATTTCAGTGTGTGGTCTAAAAAAGTCCAGCTGATCAAAGAGTAATAATGCAAAGCAGACTTTATCTCTGCTTTGTGGCAGTAAGAGGCAGGGCAATTAATATGGAATTGATCAGGGAGTTGTTGTCCTGTATGAAGCAATGTACTATACTACAGGAGTCTGCAAAAGATATGAATTCACATAATGAGTTGTTAATGAGACACATTCACCCATTCTGCCTCACAGCACAGGAACTGGGTAAACCACCACAGTGTTTGCCATACCCAGCCACTGTAATTTGTACTGTAGCTTTGGGAGCACCTGTGCACCAACCTTGTCATGCCAACAAAGATTAAAGATTGGAGCATTTAAATAATTTCTCTGGTTTTCATCAAAGGGAGAGAGATCTGACACTACAGAACCAGCTGAAATAAACAGAGGATAGAGGACACCAGGAATTTCCTGTGGAAGTCATTGTATGCTCCAGGTGTCATTGTGTATTTACCTAACAAAAGTAGGGCTCCTTTTAAGGTCCTCTAAAATAAACGGGAACTCTTCCATTGGACGTTGCCCCCTGTCCCATGCTGCACAGTGTGTGTATTTACCATTGCTTTGCCAGGTTCAGGTTTAAAAGGCATTCGCTTTTCAGATGGTGTAAAACTGGGATCTAAAAAGAAAAATAGCATTGTCAGTATGTGTAGATTGAAAGTTTATTAGACTTCAAAAGTGGTTAATAAAATGCAACCTGAAAATAGAAAATAAATTTAGAAAATAGAAATATGAGATAAGACTTTGGCCTCAGTCAAGAGGACTTTACCAGAAAGTGTGAAATATAACAGAGAACAGGGTTAGTCCTTGTTCTCTCTCTGTCTCATTTTTTTTAACAGCTTGGAAAAAAGTGCCAGAGCCAAAATGTTGCCTTTAATGTTATTTTCAATATCCCATCATGATTTTTATCAGTTCTCTCCCTTCATAACAAGGCCTTTTTTCCCTTTCCATGTTGGGGCCAATCTTATTACACAGCAAAACAGATCCTCATTTCCTTTTTCTCTTTTTCTTTTTTTAACACAGTCAAAATGGTGAGAAAAAACATGCCAGACAGACTGATGTATTCCCACCCTCTCTTTTTTTAAAATGCAATCTAATAATAAAATGCTAAAGCATTTCAAATTTTTCTTTACAGAAAAGTTAGTTATCTTTGGTGCTAAGCATAAGAGGAAAAATACAAGCTGTGTTTTAAAGCGCACCACAGAATTTTCAACTGCTTTTAAAAGCACTGGGCAAAGAAGTCACAAAGGAAAGAAAGTATATTCAAAAATAAGAAAGAAAGAAAAAAAAAAGAAGGAAGGCTTCTTCCATTATGGGGAAAAAAAGCTAATACAATAAAAAATAAGACTTTTTAATAGGTGTGGGGGAAGCACTTCCAAGCAGTTGATTAGAACTGGAAAATAAGAAATTACAGGGTGAAAAAGTTTAAAAGGTGAAAATAATGAAATGCAAATAAATGAAACATAAATCAGAACCAGACTGGCTAGAATAAACTGAGCAGAATTTACAAGGGAAGGAGGAAATAAAATGAGGCAGATTTACTTCAGAACTAAAGGCTCTTCAAAGGAATCTGAAATGTAAAAGAAAGTTGACCTGAGTGAAATGATGTGCAGTTAAAACTGGAAACATAATTAAAAATAAAGTTGTTGGAAATATTGAAAGTATGAAGAAAAAAAACCAAAAAAACTAAAGACTTAAAAAATGAAAAGATCTAAAGAATAAAAATTAGTACTGGTGACTGAAATATAAAACCCAAATAAATAAAATTAGAAGTTGATTCAGAGTGCAAAAAAAATATGGCATGAAAAGCTGCAAGAGATTTGCCTTTGTTCATTTCTAAAGCCAGCCCCAGTGGAAGACTTCTGACCCTCATTATAAATATATAAATCAAAATGGGAAGCCATTCTTTTTCACAGGCAAAGCTGCCATTTTATTTGATCTCCAATACAATAAGTTTTTTTTTTCCCTGTAATTTCCTAACATAGGCATTTAAGAAAGCCACACTAAAAATACAGATTTCTTTTTTTTATTGTTTCTGGCATTACATTGGCAAATACATACCCTGAAACAGACCAAGATATTACTCTTTCAGGCTTAATGTGTTTAAGACCAGGAAGTATACTCTTCTCAAAAAACTTGTAAATGAGGACCTATGTCTTAATTGTCTCTTTTCAGGACTGCCTCCTGCACCTCTTGACCATTGAGGAGATCCACCTAGGCCCAGGAATTTGTTCGTTTAGAAGCTGATGGTGCCTTTGTGTGCCTTTTTATACCAAAGGACAATTTTTACTCTCCTCATTAGCAGATGGAGAAATGAGAAAAAATAAAGTTTAGCAACTTTCCCAACATCGAATGAAAGCTCTTCAAACAAGACAGGGAAGTGATCAAGTGGGCAGGATCAAATTCATCTTTATCGTATGTTCTTCCTTCAGGCTATCTGAGTAGGAACCCATTCATTCTATGTCACTCAGTAGTTAATGGAAAGCTCTAAAGATTGCATATCTTTCTGGAGTTGCCTTTGGGGGAACACTACACCAGGCTTTTAGCTCAGTTTATCATCAAAGACTTGCGGATATGAATTTGGGCTTAACTGCCTTTTCTTTTCACTTAGACTACTAAATACAAATTGAAATCAGGGAAAAATATGAAACTGTGCACTGCAAGTCTGGTGAAATGAGGCTGCCTGTGTGCGTTCTAGGTGTTTATATTTATGCTGGTTTTTAAAGCTTAAAGTGGACCAATGATTTGTTTTTATTCATAGTGTTGCAATGAATATGTAGATTAGGTGCCCGTACAATAAATAACTTTAATTATTGTTTCAGTGGTGTTTTCAGGTTATAATATGCAGATCAGAACTAAGAAGCAGCACTTCTAAAGTTAAAGTATCATGCCACTTTCATTTTCTTAAAACACTTTTAAGAATTTAGCATGAAATTATTCTGATCCACATTTACAGTAAGTATAGGTGTGAGAAAGAGACTTTCAATACATAAAATCTTATTAACAAGTATTGTATTTTATACTATTGGAATAATAATATACCTTTCTCTTTTTAAAAAGAGTATTTGATTTCAAGGAGTATTAACTTGGTTACAAGTACAGAAGCAACCCCAAAGGTTTTAAAGACCCTTTTAAAATTCATTCTGATAACAATAACAGTGAACATGTGTTTCCTTTGAAAACTCTGAAACATATGGAGCAAGCAGTTACTTGAGTATATATCCTTAAGTAGGAAAGATTACCTAATCCTGTGTGGAACAGATGATAGCTACTCTCCATACTATGGAAACATTTTCTAATTTCATATAAACAGGATGTAAAAGATGTTGTCTTTTTTGAATGTATCCTTAAATATATAGTGCCATATCCCAGGCTGGCACTGAGCAACAGAATTAGGGAGATGAACATTACCCAGTGATTTAACTAACATATTTGTAATAAATGACAAAATTTTCCCTATTCTCTGCTATTCAGACTCATAATGGAGAAAAAACAGTATGATTTCATTTTGTTTAAAAAGATAAGCTTCAAAAGACTTTGGGATTACAAACCCCTGATGAGTCATTGGGTTGGCACAGAGGGTTACAGGGTTGTTGTATCCTGCTGCTATCCCAATGCTGTTATTACTAAGAAAAGAATGATCTTAAGAAGGAAAGGAAGGATGGACATCTACTAACGCAGCTAAAGGCTGATTACTGGACAAAATCCTATAGGCTATATGAGGCAAGGTATCAGACTAGATGTCAGGAACATTCAGCTTTTTCTTGATTTCTTTTAGCCATACACTTACTATGTTAACACTGCCAATGCTATTGGGTTTTGGGATTCTGCATCTCTGTTGTAGGTACTCCACTAAGGAAGAGAGAGAGTGCCTACTGTGCATATTACAGTCTTCACTAATGCAAGGCCGGTTTCTGAAAAACCCTCATGAAAAAGAATATTTTCTAAACAAGGGAAAAAGAATATTTGTAGCTCTTCTATCCAAACTTATTGGACCAGAGAGAGTTTTTGCATGCAGTTTCAAATTCTTAATAAGTCTGCCAGTGAAAATATGCTTTAGAATAGCTTTTGGTACTATGCTTTCTTATCCACAGTAAGTCAAATCATCTGTATCAAATGTTATTATGTGGGATGAAAACTGTCTGAGGAAACACTATCAAAGGTTTATGAAAAATGGTACTGAAGTTATAGAAAGATGATTAACTGCTGCTTGTCACAGAACTGGTATGTAGTTTGGAAGTATTAAATATATTTATTAATTATCTAGAAAAAATGAGCGGGTATGAATAAAGTATGCAGCTGTAATTAAGCTGAGAGGGCTATTAACAGGAATACAAAGGAATCTAGTTGTTAATATGTATGTAAAGATATTTAGTATGTTAGTGAAATGGGAGAAAATATGAAATCATTCTTCATTAAATTTGTAGATAACACAGAAAGAGAAAGGGTATTAAATAATGAAAGATTACCAATATCCACACTGATACACATCTATGAAAAGTCTGTGTAGATAAAAACAAAGACTATAAGCCACACAATATGAAGGACTATTTTTAAGAAGTAGTGACTAAGAAAAAGATACTAAGGTAACCAACTGAAGGGTAATCAATTGCAACCCCCTCCTGGCAAATGCAATTTCTAGGAATGTCAACATGAATCTTGTATTTATAAACAGAACATAGGCACAGGAAGTTACAAGTGCAGATCCTGTGATTTCCTACTGCCCTTCTCTTCATATGATTTGTGAAACTATTATTTAAAGACAATGTCCACATCTAATGTTTATTCATGAGAATGATGAAAATGATTATTACATTCTGTAGGTAAGTGTGGAATAAATTTCTTAAAGTACAAGCATCTTCAACAGGCAGAAGCTTCACAGCATGCAATGGCTGGAGGCTAACGTAACAGAAATTCAGACAAGTATTAAGGAACACATTTTTAATGCTGGGAGTAGCTAACTATTTGAATAACTTTCCTAATGATGCAAATAATGATGCAAATAATTCTATATCATCTGCAGTCTTTAAATGAAGGCGAGACCATTTTCTACAAAACACTCTAACTCAGAAGTTATAGACTCAATACATCAGTTACCAGCCTAGTCTATAGCTTCTGTGAGCAGGTCAAGCTAAATTACCATAATGATTCCTTCTAGACTTGAAATCTATGCTAATTCTGAAGAGCAATGGTAAACAGGAGTCATAGGCTGAAAAAACAATTGCCAAGAAGAATGAGGAAAATTAGGTGTGGTTTTACAATGAGGTGCTTGTAGAGGTGAAAAAAGACAAACCCAGATTTGTTTTATAAACAGAGGTCTACATGCCAACAAAATGTGTGGATTCTGTGCATGACTAGTGATTTCTTTTTAATGAATTTTATTCTGAGCATTAGATTGTAAGACAAAGTTAAATTGGAAAGATTTTGGAGAAGAGTAGCAAAGGGCAGAGATTCTTTTTTTCTTTTTTAATGGAGATATTTAAGTTATGTACATAGTGTGTCTGAATGTTAATTATGAAGTGAAGGTACATTTCAGTAAACATATACAAATGCCAAGGAAAGTAAAGATAACATAGTTCAAGACATGCATCAACCCATTCTTTCTGTATAACTTCCCCTCCCAAACCTACTTGAAAAGTAGTATGACTAGAATTTCAGTGAGTCCAGTGTTGCATCTGGTAGATTCCCGATATGTTCAATTTTCATAATTCAAGTAAAAATTTTCTAGGCAAACAGCTCTAAAAAAGGGTTGAAGCCACATGGTTATCACAATCTATATTGCACATATGGTCCCAAATCATTTGTTATGATTGTAACTAGCCATGTGTCTTCATTCAGGCTGAATGTTTCCCTGATTTTGGAGATGTTTACAGAACACTTTGAGTAACTGCAAAAGAAATCACTGTTTTGGACAAGAAAGAGTAATCATAAACGTATCCAGCTCTGAATAAGTAGCATAGTATTTCCCCTGACCTTTTCAGCATTCAAAAGCTAACTTTCATGCAGTTGCTTAACAGCAGCAGTAGGAACCCTGCAAAAATAAGGTGTCTACCATTAAACCTGAAGAAAATTTAAATTAAGCCAAATAACCCTAACAGACTGTCATGGCTGACACCAACCGAAGCCATTGTGAAGGGTTCCTCATTTTCCAAACTAACGCTTCCATCAGAGCAACCCTATGCTGTTATTACATTCATAATGCTCCACTCCAGAAATAAGACTGATTAAAGATTGGCCATTGTTCCATACACTACCATGTGGTTCTTATTGTGTCTCAATTTAAATGCAGGCTTTATTGCCAACAACTTTGTTCCACTTCCCTTGAAGCTTGCTTTTGCACAGTAGGACTAGCAAGGAAAGCTGCCAGAGGAAGGCAGAACTTTTCATGTAGCACCTGTGCACACAATAGCTGCACACCACTCGTCTGGCCAGGAGCCCACAGAGCTGATCAGCACCGTCCCCCTTTTTCTTTTAAGGACACTACGTGTCCACAAGGTCTTATGGAAAAGCAGTGTTTGCAGATTCACTGAATCTATCCTTCAGCCTCCTGAAACGCAGTTCCTAATTTTTAAAAAATGAGCATAATCAGGCTGTTGACAGTAAGAAATGGGAACTCTTCCCAGTTCATATTCAGGGCTGTTTGGATTTGGGAGTCATGTATAGTGTGAGCTGGCTGGTATCAAGTCCGTATTCAGTCTAGGACTGCCCTTCTGGTTGGACTCTTTCTCTTTCTGTCTTCTCCCAGTGCTCAGCAGCCTACCTGGACTGGCAATCATGTGCTGTCTTTTTTCTGGATGGCATTTGCAGGCAGCTCATTCTTCACCTCCGCACTGGAATAGCTGGAGCTGTTTGCTGGAGCTACTCTTCTCCTTCCTCTGCAGGATTGAGGGTCATGGCTCAAATGTTCCCAGAGCCTTTGTAAATGAATTTGGACTGCCTCTCAAGAAGAGGCAAAACTAGATACTGATCAGGATGTCCTGCTCTTCTAAATTAAGACCTGGGTGCAGCAGCCTTATCAACCATTTTTTCATTTTCTGCATGGCAGGGAAAAGGCATTGTGTTAAACCACAGCATAGTAAATGGTAGCGCAGATTCAAGTACAGAGACTTGTGTACTTTGGTGATTAGTATCACTTGATTCTGCTTCTTTTCCTGGGACCTACCAGCTCTGGCTCTTTACTAATCTGGTACCCAATCCCCATTCCCCACGTCCCTTAGAATATAGGGATTTCCTTCAATAAGCAGAGCTGGTGTTTCTCTTGTGCAATAGATGGATCTGCAGGCACTGTTGCATTCCAGTATTATATCCTAATTCTAAATACTATTTACTCTGCAAAGTACATTAGTCAAACAGAATCCTACATTGTCATGAAATCTTTAAGCCTTCATATTACATTTCAGCTGATTTCCAATACCTTTTCCTAATCCAAAAAATAAAAATCCCTCACATATATGTGTATTCTGGTTACTGGATGTTGAATATATGGGACTATTTGGGGGAAAGTACACCACTACTTGTGAAATTTAAAAAGATACACTAGGGTTCTCATTGGGTGGTTTTATGAACATATGAAGCAATAAATTGGTTTACTTACAATTATTTATTATTTGGCTCTTGTTATATGTGAGGATAAAAAGTAGTTTCCAAGTATGAAAACAGACCCTTTTTATATCAAATCATTCATCTCCTTCCACAAAAACAAAAAGTTATTCCGCTTCCCTAGAAAAGTCACAAAACAGACCCTACAGCCGATTTAGGAAGACTCAGTTTTTCTCATAGTAAAATATCACCAGCTCGTAAGTGTATATTTCTTTTCAGAAGCAGAGAGGATGAAATCTCTTACTGCTTTATGCTCATGGATTATAATAAATAGGTGCAAAGTTCTCAAGTATACTAAACAAAGGTGAGAGTTTTGTTCCCCTCTAGAAATATATATCCTTTCATATCTTAAAATTAAATTCACGTTATATATATATGGAGAAAAGAAATTGAATATACACTGATAAATGTCTTTTTTCTGCATTATGAGCAGTTTTTCTAGTCTCATGTTACTAGACAGAGTGAGAGGCCACAGCACCACATATAATTTTTTCTGCTTAACTTATTTGGCTAGCAGTACTGCAAATTTTCAGCAGCTACATGACTATGCTGTACTCTGTTGCTTTCTGTCCATGAGTAAGAAAGCTTCCAAAAGCTCTGAAGTCTGATTCAAAGAAACTGTATTAAAATGCACAGGCAGCAGAAATGGCAACCTGCAATATCTTCTGCTGTTCACAGTGAATTTGAGCCATGCCTTCTGACTCCCATTACTTTGTGTGGGTGGTCATTTGACAAGTTATATGCAGGGGTATTACTAATACACTGATACTTTTATTTGAAGTCCAAGCCTATCAGTTAGAATGAAATCATTCTAAAGAACAAACACATTTTACAAGGACAGGGAAAACTTACTTTCAAATGAAATTTAGTCTCATGAAATGCACAATTCTGGCAAGTGTCTCTCATTGAAAGAGTCCGCTTTCATGAGGATTGGCTGACCTACCTATCACCGACAGTTTCTGTAGCTGGTTGAGGAAAACTATCAACAAAACACTTCATTCCCATGAGCCTCAAAACACCCCAGCTGCCAAAAATAGCCTCATTTTTATGACCATATATGCTGCCAGAGTCTGAATATGACTATTAGCCACAGCACTGTGGAGAAAACAACTGATCTGATTTTGTGAGGAGCTGAGTACTCACAGTTCCCAGTGATTTAATAGTCCTAATAAGAAAATCAGGCCTGATATGGACGTGGTTGTGTACGGAGAGCTACTCCAGCCAAGGTCCCACCACATGGATGTAGGTTAACTATAGGGATACTGTTTCATTGGATACAAAACCCACCAAAACTACGGGCATCAGTCTTCGTGTGGTAGAGTTTTTCTAAGAAAGAGAAATATATCCTTCCATTAGGCATAAAATCAGACCTTAATACGAGGTTACAAAATCTGATGTTCTCACCCTGTTTCCTGGAATGCTTTTTTTACCAGAGATATCCATTAAAAAAAAAAAAAGGATATTTTCATGAAAACTTCAGTACCAAATGAGCATTCTTCTTCCACAAAGAATTTCCAACCTAATACCAATTTCAGCTTGTCAACTTTGAAAAATGATTACAAAATTCCAAGCATTCCTTGAAATCTGCACATAAAGCTTTCTTTTTGTTTTGTAGTCCCCTGAATAAAAGCATCCTTCCCTGCATTCCCCTCATTCTACTGTTTATGTGATGCTGACTTTGAGTTAAACCCAGAGTAGGACTGCCAGATTATGGTGGTAAACTGCTTGAGAAGAACTCCAGTGAATGTCTCTGGTGTTTGCTTTGTCAAGTTCCCATTCTGTATGGTGCAGCATTATGCATTGTTCTATCTAATCCACTCTATACCTGATTACCTCAGGCCTCTTTCTTTAAAACTGAAGTATTTTGCACCACATTGTATTGATTGGGCTGGGTGTACACTTATGACTATGCTTAACAGAATAAATTGGGTAGAGAATCTGTCCAGAATATAGCACTATTTACGACTGTAATGGAAAAAAAAGGATCAATGAGATGCACAGCTTTGAGGCCTTTCTCTCATTGAAAGAGAGAGTTTTCATGAGGACTGACTGATATCTGTCTTTGTAGCTGTCTATATTTCTATCTCCATTGATCTATCTCCTAAGAGCAGTGTGGTGTTTTGCCAGATGTGTTGTACAGATTGGAACCAGTGCTCCTTTCAACAGATCTTTGGACCAGGAACACCTTAACTGTGTTACATGTACATATACATATACAGTGAAGGAGGAAGACCAAAACATTTTGCCTTTTAATGGACTCACCTACAAGAAATGAAAAGGTACTTCTGTTAAAAAATGTTAATCTCTGCTCCTATTTTAACATTATGTTTTAAATTTATGAGCAAGCTTTTGATTGAAATCTTAAGATTTACTTGAATTTCCTTCTGCCTATGAAGAGGCTTAAATTATTCTGCAGAACAAATTGTTATTATTGTTATTGCAATGACTAGTTCCATCATTGTACTATTCCACTCCTGATGCAGTAGCATCAGTATAAAATTGGAAAAGTACATCAATGACTACTGCCCTTACAAAGAGAATTTCTGTCCTGACCAGCCACAGCCTAAATAAAAAGCAAAGTGAAATAAAATATGCTCACAATTACAAAAGTATAAAATTTGTTTACTTCAGAGACAGAGAGAGCATATATTCATCTGTCCAGGTGGCTTCCAGTAGAGCTGGCTTAAGAGAGAAGCAACCCGAACATTACCTGAGATCCCAGGCCGTGAGAGTCTACATTAAGGCTAAGTTAGATAGTGGTGGAGAGAAAAAGTCAAGGGAATCCCTATTGCCTGGGGATCACCATGAGTCTAATACTGGCTGTAAGAGATTTAGCACTTTGCTGCTGATGATCCAATATAACTTTCTTCCACTTGAGTGCAGCTGTATTTTTTTTTTCCTTTTTCCCTTCTTGAGAAGAAACTTTTAATACTAAATACATAATACTTTTCAATAACTAGAATAAGAATACTCAACATCCTATTTTGACTGTCTTCAATGGGTCAGTGAAAAATTTAGTAATATAGCAACGTTAAGATGTGGGTTGTAACATATTCCTATTTTATGGAGAAAATAAGAGATACAAAGAGAGATTAATTAAATGATGTCACGCAAGAAATTTATGTCAAAATTAGGTTTATAACTAATATTCCCTAATGCATAACTCTTTACTTTAATCTTAAGACTTTATATCCCCTATAGTTAAAGCAAATTTCTTCTCCGAGTTATTAATAGCAATTGTTTCTATATGCTTGTATATGCTCGTTGTGTATGCAAAACAGGATTCAAGCTTCCATTTTATGCTTGTTGTGGCATCGCTGGTGCTCAGCTATATGGAAGATCGTTCACCTTATGTCACAGCTCCACATGTACATCGCATACAGCATCTGTTGCCATGCCATCTCCTTCTCCCAGAGGACAGTCAGGTGTTATACATAATTACATGTCATTAGGGCATGCCAACATGCATTTCAATTTCCTACTCTTAAAGACAAAAGCCACATTTAAATTTTTACTCCTTAAGAGCAAAAGCAGTGAGGAAAAAGAGTAGTTAAAATCCTCAATCAAACTAAATAATTGTCTGCTCTTGCTGTTAGTTCAAAAAAGCTATGAAGCAAGTATAGAATAAAACCTAAGGGGAAGACATGGGCCAAAGGTTACAGTGCTATCCAGTTCTCCCTCGCCCTGTGAAACTGCACCAGTATTCAGCATTTCCAAATCCCTGCAAAACCCATTTTAAAGTAAGAACGCATTTTTTTCCTCTTGGCTTCAGAAGAAGGAAAGCCTCAGGTCCTTCCTTTTCTTTCCAATGAGATTTTTGCATCTAGATCTGCCACAGACTTCATCTGTGCTCTTTCTACATTTTGTATCCCCTGCAAAATGGAGATGCCAAGTCCTATTTCACGGGAGCAACATACAGATACAGATTCAGAGAAAAGATAGGAAAAAAAATCCCCAAAGGTATATCACAGGCTTCATAGTACTGGGAGGGGGCTAAACTATTCTCAAATTCTGCCAGGCTTAAAATGCTGCAGGGTCTCCAGTCATAACCCAGGCAACCTGGGAAGTCCTGTGTGGGTTGTGCATGGCTCTTTGCACCATGTTTAGCTTCTAGCAGTGCTCACGATCCTTTTTCCTTCATTCTGTGTTGCTCCCTCCTGTAGGCCAGTACATAGCCCTTTCCAGGGCTAGAATATTTGATGGGAAGGATGGGGGATCTCATCTACTCATCAGCAGTATCTACACCAGGAGAATCCTCTCCCATGTTGGTCTGGAGGCTTTTACACCATTGCCAAGCATGAAGGAATTATAACAAAGATTAAAAACTCACAGCTTTGGTGACAAATCTGGCCTCATAGGAATCAGTGCCCAAACCCCTATTTTTATTCCCACCTTTTTAAAAGGGATAGAGATGAAAAGTTGAAGGCAGGGAAATATGATGTATACAGCCACCTACAAATCATGCTGCTTCTTCCCTGCCCTATAGCACATAGTTTTGGCCAAAGGTTTTTACAAATAGAATAATTTAGTCTTAATAGCATCTACCAATGGGTAGAACTGACTTTCATACAGAAAGGAAATGCTTGCAAACACACAGATGAATTCTTTCTAATACCATTGATGGTGTAGCTATATTAGTTCAGGACTAGAATGTCAACCTAAATTAGGGGCCAGAGCACTGAAAATGAAAAAGATACTGGCACATACAGTACAATTTGGTTTAAGTATGTGACATGGGAGCCAGGATGCATAGTACATGAAAGATTCAAAAAGGAAAATCTTCATCCTAAATGGTTGCATAGGGACACATTTCCACTGGGTCTTAAGCTGTGTGACACACAGTAAAGTGAACAGAAGTCTAAAGTTTAAATCTCCTGTCCTACTTTCAATCTTTCCTCATGGTAGCATATACACAGCATGAAATACAGAAGAGCAGACATTTTCCTCTTGAGACCAGCAGTTAAATGAGGGGTTAATTTGCTTGGTTTATAAAGTACTGCCTGCAATAACCTCCTTACCATCACACAAGCAAAAAAAAAGCGAATTAATAGATGGCTTAATTTCTCAATTTTGCAGGGGTGTCCTCCTGTACTTTGTTAAAATGGGGAGGAGGAAAGGAATGCAATTGAGTGTCCCATTCAGTATCTCATTTTGTTGCTGTTGTATTTCTCTCCTCTTTTCAACAATTATTTTGCCATAAATCTTATGGGAGTAGGCAGGTGCAGACTGGAGGGGGACAGAGTCATGCTACCCCATGCGTTACTTCTGTCATAAAAGGCAATTGTAAGAATGTTCAAAATCTCCGAAACCTGATGGTTTCCTTGGCTTTTGCTCTATTGGGCATTAAAGAATTACATCAATGTCTCACTACAGCTGAGCCAGAATGCTCATTTCTCCTTGCTCAATAAAACACAATCCTGCTGGAACAGTAGGTATCTCCAACTATACCTATACCACTGTGTGCCAGGCCAGACTCAGAACAGTAAGCCACAATCCTTTATTAATAGAGTAGGCGGTTTGAGGGAAGGGACTGATTGTCTCTTTTTGTGTGTGTGTTGTGGGGATATTTCTGGTTTTATACTGCTTTCCACGATGGAGTCTTACACCTTGGCCAGGGGTCCTGAGACATGCCAGCAGTATGAATAAATAGCTGTGGGGATCCGTTTGTTCCCTGAGAGGCTGGATTTTGAAAAAGGACCATCCAGAAGAATGCACTTTGTGCCATGCACATAGTATATGGGAGTGCATACAAGGGGAGAGTATAAAGACAATTTTTGCCCTCTCTATTGCTTGTTCCAGGCAAAAAATACTTACAATGCAGTCTTCATTCCTGATACTCATGAAAGTTAAAAACATTGAAAAGTTTTATTTCTTTTGATTATATTAAAGCAAACTCTATATCTATAGGTCTACATCATTAAGATAATTAATGCTTGATCACCATTTTCCTCTGCCTTTTCATTTTTCCACAACTTCATCTCATAGTTCCCCTTTTATTGTCCAGCAGGGAATGCAAGTATATTTTGAGCACCAGCCAAGAAATTGCATTTTTTTGCATAAAATAACTAGTATGGGTCTATAGTGTTTTGGATGAATGCTTACCAAAATACTTACTAACTTCACTAGTGTAGGATGTCTTGTTGCCTGAAGTGATCACAATATCCTGATTTCAGTGAGTTTCTCGCTATTTACATATTTTCCACTGATAACATATTACTGAGAAGCTGATTCACTGCAGGATGCTAAAAGTGTAACCTGCTGCCCAATAACTGCTCCTGAGGTTTCTGAGACAGGCTATATTTATGCCTGTGAGAACAGTGTGATACTCGTTGCCATTTTTCTTCAAATCTTCCATCTGAAGAAACTGAACTGTCTAGCATAGCTGCTAACTCTTTTGTCTTTCCTCCTGATGTTTTGTCTTCAAGCAATAGCTTCTATATGTTGTACAGCGCATAAATGATTATGCATAGAGCCATTAAGGCCACTGAAGTGTTACATTTTCCTTACAGATCTCTGTTCATTTCTAGACACACAGTGTGAAAATTTGTTACACCACATGCTGAATTTCTCAAGTATTTTGCCGGGTCAACACTCAAGACTTCATGTATGTGTGTAAATATGCTAGGAGTCAAATGTAAAATCTTACTTAGATACATTTAGTTTACCTTTGAAAAGAATGGGTTCCCATAGTTAAATAAAATTAGTCATTTATTATGATGACTGTAGTTATGAGAAGTCAGCAGCACACTCATTATGTCACGACAGGGAAAGCTACCAAGTCAATTCAGTAGCAGCAAAAAGCAAGCAGGGTTAAAAAGTAAATGAGTGACAAATGATTCTATTCACATTAAAGGCAGAGTATGTTAATGCTCTAACATTTCCCTCATTTTTTTCTAGAAGATTATTAACCTGCTTTAATAGGAATTGTTGTGCAATATGAATCCAGTTAGTAATGCATATAATGAAAGTTTGCGTACATGTAACATAGGTTTTATAATGATACGATGAATCTGGCAATTGTTTCTGCTTGGGCAAAACCAAGAGTATCAATTCATACATCTCCAGCTTGGGCTGATATTACATGAAACAGATTGAGTGGATATAATGACTTAATTACTACCAAAAGAGGGAGGTCCACTCCCCATCCCACTCCCATTCCATTCCCAAATGCCTGTTCTTTTCCTGACAGTGCCATTGCCTCCTCCCTCCTGCATCAGTGCTTCCACTCATTTCTTCCTGTTCTGAATCAATTCAATTTACCCATCTAATAAGAAAAAAAAGGGAAAAAAAATAAAAGAAAATTGAAGGCCTCTGCTGGGTTAATGAGTTGGATCTGCTCTGTGAAGGTCTGATTAATGCCAAAGTGGTCAGAAGTGAAAGTAGGAAGATGAAAACTCCCTCCTCCTCCTGCTCATCACCAAATTGATGGATTTGTTCGGTATCACATCATTTTGCTTTTTGATATGAGAACAGCCAACAACAGGTGCTTGGCCTAAGAATCGTTGAAGGTGTTTCAGAGAACCAGGATTCAATCCCTACGTCCTTTACACAGCCAGTAGAAAGAAGTGTAGCACGTGTATACAGTGTGCGTGTGATCTGGATCAGACTCATTCTGACCTGTGCGACAGGGCAAAAGCATTTTCTGTCCAGCATAGAAATATAGGCTCGGCTTCTCTTCACAGAATCACAGAATCACTGAGGTTGGAAGGGACCTCTGGAGATCATCTAGTCCAACCCCCCTGCTCAAGCAGGGTCACCTAGAGCATATTGCACAGGATTGCATCCAGGCGTGTTTTGAATATCTCCAGAGAAGGAGACTCCACCACCTCTCGGGGCAACCTGTTCCAGTGCTCTGTCACCCTCACAGTGAAAAAGTTTTTCCTCATGTTAAGATGGAAGTGTCTGTGTTTCAGTTTGTGCCCATTGCCTCGCGTCCTGTCGCTCGGCACCACTGAAAAGAGTCTGGTCCCATCCTCTCGACACCCTCCCTTCAGATACTTGTACACATTGATAAGATCTCCTCTCAGCCTTCTCTTCTCCAAGCTAAACAGGCCAAGCTCTCTCAGCCTTTCCTCATAAGAGAGATGCTCCAGTCCCCTAATCATCTTTGTGGCCCTTCGCTGGACTTGCTCCAGTAGTGCCACATCCCTCTTGTACTGGGGAGCCCAGAACTGGACGCAGTACTCCAGATGGGGCCTCACCAGGGCTGAGTAGAGGGGGAGAATCACCTCTCTCGACCTGCTGGCAACACTCTTTCTGATGCAGCCCAGGATACCATTGGCCTTCTTGGCCACAAGGGCACATTGCTGGCTCATACTTAACTTGGTGTCCACCAGCACTCCCAGGTCCTTCTCAGCAGAGCTGCTTTCCAGCAGGTCAACCCCCAACCTGTACTGCTGCATGGGGTTATTCCTCCCCAGGTGCAGGACCCTGCACTTCCCTTTGTTGAATTTCATGAGGTTCCTCTCTGCCCACCTCTCCAGCCTGTCCAAGTCTCTTTGAATGGCAGCACAGCCCTCTGGCGTATCGGCCACTCCTCCCAGTTTTGTATCGTCAGCAAACTTGCTGAGGGTGCACTCTGTGCCTTCATCCAGGTCATTGATGAAGAAGTTGAACAAGACTGGACCCAGTACTGACCCCTGGGGGACACCGCTAGCTACAGGCCTCCAACTAGACTCTGTGCCACTGAGCACAACTCTCTGAGCTCTGCCATTCAGCCAGTTCTCAATCCACCTCACTGTCCACTCATCTAACCCACACTTCCTGAGCTTGTCTATGAGGATGCTATGGGAGACAGTGTCAAAAGCCTTGCTGAAGTCTAGGTAGACAACATCCACTGCTCTCCCCTCATCTACCCAGCCAGTCATTCCATCATAGAAGGCTATCAGATTGGTTAGGCATGATTTCCCCTTGGTGAAGCCATGCTGACTACTCCTGATCACCTTCTTTTCCTCCACATGCGTGGAGATGGCTTCCAGGATGAGCTGCTCCATCACCTTTCCAGGGATGGAGGTGAGGCTGACTGGCCTGTAGTTCCCTGGGTCCTCCTTCTTGCCCTTTTTAAAGACTGGGGTGACATTGGCTTTCTTCCAGTCCTCGGGCACCTCTCCTGTTCTCCATGACCTTTCAAAGATGATGGAGAGTGGCTTAGCAATAATGTCCGCCAGCTCCCTCAGCACTCGTGGGTGCATCCCATCAGGGCCCATGGATTTGTGGGTGTCAAGTTTGCTTAAATGATCTCTAACCCACTCCTCCTCCACCAAGGGAAAGTCTTCCTCTCTCCAGACTTTCTCTCTTGCCTCCAGGGTCTGGGGTTCCTGAGGGCTGGCCTGACCAGTAAAGACTGAAGCAAAGAAGGCATTCAGTAACTCTGCCTTCTCTGCATCCTTCGTCACCAGGGCACCCACCCCATTCAGCAAAGGGCCCACATTTTCCCTAGTCTTCCTCTTGCTGCTGATGTATTTGAAGAAGCCCTTCTTGTTGTCCTTGACATCCCTAGCCAGATTTAATTCCAAACGGGCCTTAGCCTTCCTCGTCACATCCCTGCATACTCTGACAATGTTCCTATATTCCTCCCAAGTGGCCTGTCCCCCTTTCCACTTTCTGTATACTTCCTTCTTCTGGTTGAGTTTTGCCAGGAGCTCCTTGCTCATCCATGCAGGTCTCCTACCTCCTTTGCTTGACTTCCTACTCATAGGGATGCACCGCTCTTGAGCCTGGAGGAAGTGATGTTTGAATATTAACCAGCTCTTTTGGACCCCCCTTCCTTCTAGGGCCCTAAGCCATGGGATTCCTCCAAGTAGGTCCCTGAAGAGGCCAAAGTTTGCTCTCCTGAACTCCAGGGTTGCGATCCTACTTGGTGCCCTGCTGCCTCCTTACAGGATCCTGAACTCCACGATCTCATGGTCACTGCAGCCAAGGCAGCCCCCGACCTTCACATCTTCCACCAGTCCTTCTTTGTTTGTTAGTACGAGGTCCAGCAGCACACCTCTCCTTGTTGGCTCCTCCACCACCTGTGTCAAGAAGTTGTCACCAATGCTCTGCAGGAATCTCCAGGACTGTTTGTGCCTAGCTGTGTTGTCTTTCCAGCAGATATCGGGGTGGTTGAAGTCCCCCATGAGAACCAGGGCCTGGGATTGTGAGGCTACTTCCAGCTGTCTGTAGAAGGCCTCATCGACTTCCTCATCCTGATCAGGTGGCCTGTAGTAAACACCCACAACAGTGTCACCTCTATTAGCCTGCCCTTTGATCCTTACCCATAAGCTCTCGACTCGCTCTCCATCCACCCCTAGGCACAGCTCAATACATTCCAGTTGCTCTCTCACATCAAGAGCAACTCCACCACCTCGCTTTCCTGGCCTGTCTTTCCTAAAAAGCACGTAGCCATCCATGACAGCACTCCAGTCATGCGAGCTATCCCACCATGTCTCTGTAATGGCAATGAGATCATGGCCCTGCGACCGCACACATATCTCTAGTTCTTCCTGTTTGTTCCCCAAGCTGCGTGCATTGGTGTACAGGCATTTCAGGGAGGTGATCGAGCATGCAGGTTTCCCAGGAGGGATAAAAGAGGGTCCTCCATAGCCACATCCCATGCGCACTTCCCTGGCTGCATTCACCTGTTGGAGGCATCCTGACTTGAGCAGTCTTTTGCCAACTACCCTGTCACTATAACTCTCCCCTTCCCCCATCTTTCCTAGTTTAAAGCCCTCCTTACCAGGTTGGCCAACCTGTTGGCAAAGACCTGTGTGCCCCGCCTCGTGAGGTGGATCCCATCTCTCGCCATCAGTTGTTGATCTTCAAACAGGGTCCCATGGTCATAGAAACCAAAACCCTGTTGCCAACACCAGCGGCGCAGCCAGTCGTTAACCTGGAAAGTCCGTCTCCTCCTCCTCTCATCCATCCCCCTCACTGGCAGGATTGAGGAGAAGATGACCTGGGCTCCCAGACCCTTGACCACCATCCCCAGAGCTCTGAAATCCTGCTTGATGGTCTCCAGTTTGCCCTTGGTGTCATTGGCGCCCACATGGAAGCGCAGCAGTGGGTAATAGTCCGAAGAATGGACGAGCCTAGGCAGTCTTTCCATGACATCTCTCACACGAGCCCCCGGCAGGCCACAAACCTCTCTAGACATGAGGTCAGGTCGACAGATAGATGCCTCCGTCCCCTGTAGCAGGGAGTCCCCCACAACAATCACCCGCCGCTTTTTCCGGGCGTTCCGGCAGGGCACAGGGTCTGTTGTCCCGGTTACTTTCCTGGCAGCCATGCCCATCTCCTCCTCATCCTGGAGGGCACTAAACCTGTTCTTCAGCTTCAGGTCTTCAGGAGGAGTAGGAGCCTTTCTCCTCCCACGAGCAGTGACCAGTTTCCAGCCTTCTTCTACGGTGTTATGAGGTACCGTTTCACACGGCACAGAGCCCTCTGGCAACTCCACTGCTGCAGGGGGTTGGGACTCCTGGAGCTGTACAGTCTCCGAGAATACCCTGTCTATCTCTTGCTCTGCTTCTCGGATGCTGCGCAGCCTACTGACCTCCTCCCGTAACTCCCTTACCTGACGACACAACTCGTCAACAGCAGCACACCTCCTGCAGGAGAGCTGACTGCCAGCCCAGGCCTCCCGGAGAGGCCCCAAGCACTCCCTGCAGCCTGAGACCTGTAGAGCCGCATCTACTGTCAGATGGTCGGTCTGGGTCCAAGCCTCTGACACAGCAACTCCAGCAGCCGCTGGGGAACGCGCTGTGCGGCGTGTCACGACCATACTTGAGGAAGTGTACACCACAGGGAACAGAAATGAAGGTCCCTTCGCACGTCCCTTCTGCGCAAACTGCTGCACAAACTGCTGCGCAAACTGCTGCCTCTGTTAGCTGCGCTCTAGGCCTGGCTCTTATATAGGCCTCTCCCTAGCACTGACTCACAGGGTGCTTGACCGCCCAATCAAGGGCCACTGGGATCAAAGGCCCCAACCCCCTCTGGTCAGGGGCAACCCAGAGAGCTCGTTAGCAGCAGCCACTCCTAGCTGGAGCTTTTCCCACGAGCTTTTCCCAGGAGAAGTCAAGGCCTCCTGCAGTTGTCCTTGCCTAGCTTCCCCTTTCCTGTTCACAGCGATCACCTTCTAGGTCCTCGGGGGTCCTCAGAAAGCCCACAACTTCCACAAGATCCTCAAGTTCTAGTCAGAGCCCAACCACTGCTGCGCAAACTGCTGCGTCTGTTCGCTGCCTCTGTTAGCTGCGCTCTTCATTCAAACTGAGAAGGCAATTAGCAAATCCAGTGCAAATAGTTATGATGTCATTCACATGTATGTGATAAATTCTGTTAGGCTGCTTCTGCAAGTTCCAGGTACTTCACCTAACTGTTAAGTGAGTTCGGAAGGTTGCTGATTATGCAATGAGAAAAAGACAGAAATGGACAACTAGAAAAAAATGATGCAAGATTACGGAAGGAACAGGTTGGGGAAGAATTGAACTTCAGTTGTTTTTTGCATTCTATGTTTTTTTAATGATTGCTAGTAGCTTATGATTTAGCGTCACCAGCTCTCTTTAGCAATCAGTAAGCCCTGTGTACGCTAATTTTCAACTATCTGTTAACACTAAATAATGTAAAACACTTAAGAGTCTTCGGATATTTTTGCTATTGCTTTTTTGTACATTCCACAGTTTTCATAGGGAGAAATGAATATTTCTAAGATTGAAACTGAAATTTTCTGTTACTTTCTTCAGGGACCTTGCAGGTTTAAGCAATCCCCACTCTCAGCCATTCTTTCCTATCTCTGCACCACCAAATCCATTTTGCCAGCACAGCTGTTTGTGCAGATGGGGGTGAAAATGGGAACCAGCTGAGAAATCCTGGTGCAACAGAAAGGAATCTGGAAAATCAAAAGGAAGCTAGTAACAATGTGAGAATTAAGCTATATGAGACACTCACCTTGTGCTGGGACATTTACAGTGTAAATGGAGGTCTCGTTAAATTGACCCTAGAGGATCTGAGGTCTGGGGAAGATTTTACAGTTTCTCATGAAGTTTCAAAACATGTCTCAAGAAACCTCTTATTTCTCTGATTCAAAAGACCTTTTTTTATCTAATGGCCTTACTTTTAGCCATTTACCACTTGCAAGACTCCTTACGGAATAATCTTAACCTGATTTGAAAATAAATCTTCTTGATGAGTAAAGAGAGACCTTACAGGGTCGATAGTTCCATTGCTCTATCGCTCTTCTCTCATATGTATATATGTGTGCGTGTGTGTGTTGTGTGTGCGTGTGTGTATTGCTTACAACATTTTTGCAAACCACTCCTTTTTTTGGTGTCTTTCAAACAGTTTTTCTTCTATGTTTTTACTGCTTCAGGGAGAGGAAAACATTCCTAACATCTTCCTTAAATCCAACATCCATGTTATTAAAGACTGTTTTTTATTCAAAGTATTTGATAGTTGAACAATAGAGACCCACAAACATATTAATGTCCCATCTATCTGGTTTAGCAGTTTCTCCAGAGTGCCTCAGTTTCTCTTTTTTTCAGATTAAGGGATTCTGTCACAGTTAAGTCCCCAGACAAAATGTTGCCCATTTATAGATATAATATTTTGGAACACTTAACTATCCAGATGCATTGCGTATGGGAGGCTGGGTATCTGGTTTCCATTCCAGGGACCAGGCAGTAAAATGCATATCATTTAGGTGCTTTCAGGTTTTGGCTAATTTCAAGTCTGTGAGTAATGACTGGGACTATTCATATCCTTGACACTAGGCAAATGCTCAGGAGATTTATTCCAATGTTAAATCACAGCAATGCAGTGGTCTACAAGTCAGAGAGTTTAGCTTACAAATTCTCATTTTACTTCACCTCATATCCTCATACATTGAAGTTTCAGTACTTTTAAATAATTATTTTCCTTCTTAAACCTTAAATTCATAGCACAATTTCCCTGCTATTTTACCCTGATAGTTTTGTCTTTAACTCAGACAGTTAAAATAGATCCATTTTGGAAGGCTGCATTTCTCAAACATCTTTTCCCACAGCATCTTAAAATACTTTATGAAAAATAACCAAGATTTTCAGTATGTCAAAGGCATTTGTGTACTTAAGGACAAACTGATTCTGAAGCAACCCAAGTCTTTACTCTTAGTCCAGCATTCTCTTGTCCTGATTTGTTCTTTTCAAAATTTCCCTCCTCTCTCTCCTCATATGCTACCAAAACTTCAGTCACCTCTGATTCATACCTTTCTTTAGTAACTGTAACTGTAGACTATTTCTTCTAAAGGCTTGATTGCAACATACTTCACATGGCCACCAAATTCTGTTTTCTTCCCAAAGATCCTTTTTTCCATACCTCTTTATCTTTCTGACCAGTTAATACCTGTTCAGTTTGCACTTTGTCATTCATTGTGTGATTCTTATTTCAGCAATATCTTTTTCCTTCTTCTCTTGCTCTTCCTTCATTTAATGAGCTCCATTTTCAGTTCCATCTCCTCTCACCTCTCTGGGTTTTTTTACACTATCTTAGTTTCTTGCTCTTTCAGCTCCAAACCTGACTCTCCCTTTACATGTATTTCCTTTTCTAGAAAATCTGGAAACCAGCTAGGCTTGCTTTAAAGCAAATTTCTTTCTTCTTTCTATTCCATTATTTTCTTTGCTAATCAGCTCTACTTCTTTCAGTCAGAGAGACATTATCTTATATCCTAGAACATCTAGGATTCAGATAGCCTTCAGATATATCAGTAGCCTTCAGATATATCTCTTTACCAGTGTTGATGGAAAACATATTTTTCACATGTTGAACTCAGACTGGATATAAAACATCCAGATGACATTTCAAAAACAGAAAAAGGTATAGGATTGAATAAAAAGGGAGAGTGCCTACACGTGTTTTCTCACTGAATAACTTCTTTATTTTACCATCATAATTTACAGACTATGGCATGGGAGCTTGCATGGCCAGTCTATTTACTTTCTTGGGAAGAAAACAGCAACAAAGATATCCATTAATGCTGATTTGAGACAGAAGTGTCTTATTCTAAGATTCTCTCTCTAAGAGAGTACTAAGTAATGAGAATACAACACAGATGAAAGACGTAGTAGTTCTGTCACTGTGAGTAGGCAGTGCTTCACACCATCTTTACCAAAAGGGTTAAGCAGCTGCCTAAGGCATGTCTTAGTTAGCTATACTACTTTTAAAATACTGCTAGATGTCATCGTACTTGTTTTCTTCAGAGGCAAAGTTACAGACTTGAACCACATCAGCTGCTGACTCTTCCCATGGCTCCTTGCTGCCCCTCAGCTCTTGTCTACCTCATTGCACCTTTCAGCATTTATTGGTGATGGTAGTGAGAAGCACTGAAGTCTTTAATATTATTATTACTGTTAGTAATATTATTATAGGCTGAGATTCTGTTATTCCACTAATTAGTTTGCTAACTGAAGTTATTTCAGAAGTGACCTATCAACAAGAGAGTGGTTAATAATAGAATGCTTGAGTGAGACTTGTTAGAAAATTACTGCCTTCAAAATATTGAATCAAGAAGTTGCTAGCCCTTGAAACACAAAAGTGTACTACTTTGGTACTGGGATATTGACAGAATGTTGCTGTATTTATTAGCATTAAAGATAAGTTGTGTCTTTCTATCTTCAATAGAAAAAATGAAATATTAATTAAAGCAGTTGAAGGTACAGAAGATTAGTACTAAGTTTTGACTATCAGAGAGAGAGAGAAACAGAGAGAGAGAGACAGAGACTGTGGTCATTTTTGAAGAATTCTCTGCTTTGGTAGAGTACAAAAATACAGCATTGTCCCCTTATAAAGATTCCTGAACATGTCATTTTACCAATACACATGAACTACGAGCACCATCCAGTGGCAATGGAAGTAAATCACATCTTATATGTTTGATTCCCTCCTCTCTTTCTCTGAAGCCACAAAATCTAACTAGGCATTTAAATGTTTATATTAAATTTCCTGCATTTTTTAAACTGACATAACTACATTTTTGTTAATTTTTCAACCATGTTGCTGTACAATTAGGAAGCTTTCCTGAGCACGCTGCATCTGAGCTGAACAGTGAATGTTTCTGTCTTTCATGATGTTCAGTACAGATAATTATTTTCGGAGTATCTAAAATCCTTTTTGCAAACATCCTTCCTTTTTCGGTCACTGTTATCACAAACATAACTGACTCCTCACCTCTGTGACAGGATCACTCAGTCTTCCCCTTATGCCAGCCTGAGGATGCAAAGTCAACATCAGCTAACTGGTACCTGCTGCTCCCTGAGAAGAAGGTTATGATTGTCCAGTCTCTTTTTCTTCTCTGCACTCTGTAAAATAGCATGATAAAATTTTGATACATCAGGAAAGAGTAAAAATAGGCAATGGGACTGCATGATCTCTGGCCTGCAATTCACTGAACCTGAGAAACTCTATTGAAGAATATGCAGGTAAAGGCATGGCTTTCATTTATGCTATACCGATGCAGACCAATTCTGTTACCTTTCTTTGGGGAAATCAGACCTCACAAAGCATGCTGGTTTCAGAAACCTTAGACCTTCTGCAATAAATTATACTGGTATATTTTCACTTTCCACATGGATGATTTTGTTCTTAGGCTACTTCTCATTGTATAAGATACAAATAGGTTTTTCTTTAATTTTAAGCATGACTGCCTTTTGCAATGATCTTCTTCCTTAACAAAAGACAAATTAATTGTGATTATGCCTGACATGAAACACAAACATTCTGGTTTTTAAGTAGATAAATATTTGAAATCTTCCTTTCCTGTCTTCTACTCTTCTTTTACTTCTTTTTATTCATAAAGGCAGGAAGTAGCAACTCGTTCCCAAGTAGAAGTAAGAATATTTAACAGTGCTAAAATAATTTTGTAAAGCGTGACATCTCCAAACACTATAGACAAAGACACTGCAATCTCATGTACCATTGGACTGATGCCTCAGAGTATATCATGATTGTTCAAAATCTGTCTTTTTCTGGTGCTTATTCTGATAAGAATTCTTTGCTTCTTTTGTTTTACCTGCTCTGTGATTTTATGACAACTCACAGCAAAAGTATTCCTTTTTTAGCCCTGCCAACATATACAAATAACAAAAAAAAAAGAATATTGTCACAATCAAATTCCCAAATGTGTGAGCTCTTTTGATTTAAGCAGCAGTTGTACATACACTTTCATACTTTATTTTTCAGTGCTTTTTTCATTAATGTCAAAGGATTTGGATGTTATACTTGTACAGTAATTATTTTTAATGTTTTAAAAGTTCCATATCTAGTTATTTTTTAACTAGTCCTCCTTCTTTAGGCAGGAGAGACGTTGCCTTTATGTTTAGCCCATCACACGACAAGACTAAATCAGACAAATTCTTTAGGTGACAACAAACTTCTGCACTTCAGTGTGTTCAGTCTTGGTTGAGATCAAAACATGACTGTCATCTGGCAGTAGACAGGAGGATATACATTCAGAGATTTCTCAAGTCTGCAAACTTTCATGAAGCTGGGGTGAGAATAACTAATGGGAGCTATTAGGAGGCAAATGATAGAGAAGCAGTGGTTTAAATGAGTGGAAAATTTAAATAGTGGTTAGAAGTGTTCAAGGAGGAAGGCAAAAGGACAGAAACAAGACATATATTTCCCAGCAGAATAATCTTCAACAATCTATTTAGATAGCATTATCCCCCTTTGTGATCCTTCAAACAGAAATGGTTATTGTACTTTGATAGTAAGATCTTCCTCACATTTTTTTTTTAATAGGTGTTTGTGCAGTAGCAGCCATTTGGCCTTCCCTTCGCATTTAAACCTAGGGTCTACATAACCGAAAGCGTGTGTCACTAGAGCCAAGTCCTCTGTGGATCCAGCACAGAGGGGATCCAGAAGAAGTACCCTGAGCATACACTTACTTTAGGATTGGGATATGACAGTGGAAATCTGCTGCCGCTCTGTCAAAGCAGGAATATTTTGCACGTGCCTCCTCTGTGTTTTCTAATGTTCTGACACATTATGTACCTACTACCATTGCCAACTGATCAGTTATAAATGAGCAGTCTGCTTAAATTATGCCAGCTGTCTGCCACATGTTCCAACGCAAGCATTTTAGTGGACTACTTCAACCCCCATTTTTACATGCACAATCTTAACTGTGTTAGATGAGCCTGGTATAGGCTTTCTCTCAACCATTGCTATTAGCTCAGCTGTTGTAAGAATTGGAAATGACTTCAAAAGACCCCAGACTAGAAGGAGAAAATTATCTGAGATTATCTTCCCAGAGACAAAAGACTTATTCCTAAGGAATTTTATCAGGTTGCTGGAATTTTTTTGCTTTGTTTAGGGTTTTGTTCCTTTTGATTTGTCTGGCATAGCTTTTCCACACTGTCACCCTCAAAACTGTAATCTTGAATCAGACACTACAGTATGTGTTGGAACACAGTTGTTCCACATGTGGACAAGCAGAAGGCACTTACCTGTTGGCCACCAGCAGTGCAGAGGGCATCCCAAATCAGCATTCACAACTTTTCTTCCCCTGTCAAGGGTCAAGAGGTGGGCAGTAAGAGATAGGGAATAGTCACACCTATATAAAGGATCTGTTTCAGATTTTGGCCTCTTAACCAGAGTTAAACTGGAGGATGGAGAATAGGATAGTGAGAAATCCATAGCTGACTATGATTCTGAGACTGTATTTTCCTCAAACAAAGTAATCTCATTATTAGGCTGATGCTGGGGCAATGCAACTAGGTTCTGCCCTTTGCTCATTAAAAGTAGCGAAGTCAGAACTTTAAAGCTCTTCAAGGTAAGCAATAATCACATTCTAGCTTTCAGTGTGTCGTGTCAGGTTACAGTGCTACATCAGCTACTGTATTCATAGTAAAAGTCCTTATCCAATAGTTTAATAAGAACATGACTAACTGATTTAGCATTTTTCTGTTTTTTTAATCATCTCCATTCAGGTAAATGCTATTCTTTCAGACAGTCCAGGTGATGGAAAAGCAAGCTATGTTGTAATAAGTGTGTTATGAAATTACAGGGAAACACTGTGTCAGTATCTTTATTCATAGGTTAAAATGTAATGCCATACAGTTCTTAACAATTATGGACTGAAAAAAAGTATCTGCATAAAACAGAAGCAAACAGAAGGATACTAATTAAAAAAGCCATCTTGCTTCAACTTTTGAAACAATTACATACAGAATAATATACATATTTACATTACAAGTATATTATATAAATATAATATATATGTAATCTTGTAAACACAATAAATATCAAGAAGGTCTTTTTTAGGCACAAAGCATAGAAAAAATGCAGAATCTACACAATCCTTAAGATTCTTGGAGTGACTCACTCTCACATTGTTTTCACACTGAAAAAGCAAATATTTTACACAAAATATACAGCAACAGCTTATGCAGTCCCCAGTGAACAGGGAGTCTTTCCTTGCCTTCCCATAAGTCTACTCCTTGATTTTCTAGTACTATTGCTCTATACAGCTATTACATAAGAAAATAGTTTGCAGGTTTGTTTTTTACTCAGCTAATAGCCTAAGTAATTATCAGTGCTAACAAAAAAGTACAGCATACCTACATAAGGTATATACAAATGTGTGCAGAAACACGGGTTTGGTGAACTACTTCAGAGCTCACTTTTAATACTGGGGAATTAACCTGAAAGCAGAAAAAAAGGATTTTCAGTGATATTACCTCAGAAATATTACATCATTTGAGTGAGTGACACCTGGACTTCAGAGATAGAAAGCTTAAATTTAGAAAGTAATTAAAAACCCCAAATTCTTGGCTATACTGGCAGATGTAGGCTGTTATTGATTTTGTATGCATGCCCTTCAGTGCAAATGAAAAACCGAGAATTAATCCAAAGGGAGTTTTCTCCACCTGTATGTACTGTCATGACATTTTAAAGACTGTCACTATGGAGCACCTGAGATCTCACTCTAGTAAGTGAAGCTGACCACTTCTCTTAGGAGAGCCCTGATCAGTGAGAGAGGAGAAACAAACAGAAAGCATTTTTTCTCTGCAGTTACAAGTCAGACTCTGGCATATCAGGCATATCTGCCATTAGATATCCAATACCATAGCGTCCATTTGGAGCAGTGTCCAGAGTCGGTGATCCAGTCTGTTTTCGATATATGTTTTTGCCAAAATTTGGAGATGGTACTTCACTTGGACTCTTCCCATGAATCAGACTTGTATTATCTCCCTCCAGATTAATAGGCTCCTTTATTATCCGGCCTCTTTTGTAGGATACAGCTGCCAAACTACCAGAGCTGTCATCGATAAGGTTGCAGCGGCGTACCATGAAGACTATTGGGACAGGCAGTATGGCCAACACCATCAGAGATATACAGATAATCATACCCCATGTTGGATAGCTGTGGAACTCTTCTATAGCCTGAGCAGTACAAGAGAAAAAAATATGAATACATCTTTATTTAAAAATGAACAAATCTGCAGTCCTCACTAAGGCTTGCAATTTTCAAATGCATATCCATCTTTTTGTCACCTTTCACCCACAATTCAGGCACAACTACAGATCTCTAAGTTGAACAGTCAAGGAGGTGTATGATTGCTATTTTTCTGCCAGTGAGCACGATCAAAAGTGCCAGAGTGCACGTGTCCCACAGTTTCTGAGATGCTCAGAGCACTGAAGTGGAGTCCAAATCAGGATTTTCAAATTAGGCATTCTGCTACCTTTGTCTGTAGTTGTTCCTGATCCTTTACAGCATGCACAGAACATATTTTGGACAGAGGACACCACTGTGCAGTGGTATCTCTCTGTACATTGCCTGAAAGGTAGCCTGCTCTGGAGGCTAATAGCTAGTCTAGACAGGGAATCTCTCAGGATCACCACGTGGAATTGTTCTACTTTGTATAAACTTCAGGTAAACTACAATACATTTACTGGGGCAATGACTGTACCCCACATCTCTAGGGAGTGCATAAATCACTGGACAATTGACTCAGTTTAGCTGAATTAGCATTTAATTTCATATACAGAAGGGAGCAGCTCAGGCCTGGGAGACGGAAGACCTCTCCTATCATACCGAAAAGTTTGACTGCTAAGGTCACTCACTTAAGATGCTTGTGGGACAGATTCCAATCCATGCCCCAAATGAGGCATGGCAGGCATTACCAGCACCCAGGTCTCCCACAGTCCAGTGCTCTAATCCCTAGTCTGTCGGATATTCTAAGGTATTGCCCTTTCTGATTTTTGAGGACAATAATCTAACAAGAGTGTTTGTGTGAGAATCTCAAGAAAACAATAGTGGTTGTCTGGTCAGATGCAGGCATCTATCACTCGTAAAGCCACTCTCTCTTACTTACACTTTACCTGTCTTTGCTGTGTTTTTTTCCACCTGGCTAATTTGGACTGTTCTCCGTTCAGAAGGGCCCCTGAGATTCCTTTCTCTGACATTTTTCCTCCCATATTTTGCATGACAAGCCTGTACAAACACCTCAGGGCTGATGAGCCTACAGGCTAGCAGAACACTCAGAGGAGTTACCTTGGCTTAATCTCTTTTTGGACCTAACCCTTATCACTGATTCTGCATTTCACACAGACAAGTTTCTTACAAATTCTTGTCAGACACTGTTTTTAATGCAGCTGTTACTTACAACATGATATGTGTTCCCAAAGGGGAAATCTATGATACAGCTAATCTCAATTTTTAGTTGCACACAAAAAAATGATGAAACACCTGGAAAGACTTATTCAGTGTTGTCACACAACTTTTTTCTGCAGTAAAATAAAATTTAATGAAAGAGAACAACTGCTCCTGCCCTTAAGAACACCTGCAACATACATCGACAAACTGATAGTCACACAAAGCACAAAGAATTGGTGTCAAGCAGTTATGATTTTAAAGTAAAACAACTATTGTATAATTAAAAATGATAGTTTTTACATTAATATTACTTGAGATAAAAATGATCATGCCATTATTTATAATTTTGTATTTGCAATTGCAAATTTTTGTCTTTTCATGTACTTCTGAAACATTGTAAATATGATCCTTATGATAGTGATGGCATTTATTATATACATACCGTATCTTCAATCCAAGCATTGTAACCAGGAGGACTTAATCCCATTTGGACAATGCTAGCTACCAGCAACAATAACAATACTAAAGGGGAAACATACTTCCACATGTAGTAATAGTACTGGCTTGGAGAAAACCCAAGCATATCCTTTAAGTCCTCCATAAATCTGTGAAGGGAAGAAAAGGTTATTGTTATTGTGTACACTGAGATTCCACAGTTGATAAATGGCACCTAATCTGAGGGAACAGACAAACTAACAAAATACAGATACAGTTGCACTTAGGTTTACTTGAGTGGCTGACAAATACAACTTATATTATCAGTTCCAAAGAGATGAATAGAAGGAGTAATAACAACTACACAGTGCAGTGAGTTAGTAAACTGGCTTTTCACTTCTGAAGATTTAGACTCAACTCCTAATATAAACAAAAGTAAAAAGGAGAGTGATGATCCCCTTCTAGTCCATAAAAGTTTTCACTCCAAGTTTTAATGCCTGATCTGTCACAGTGCCAGGTTGCTGAAGAGAAAATAGAGACTAGAGTAAGAGGTATCTTGAAATGCATTAAATGCAGCTTTTGCTCTGAATCTTCCTGGGTGAGAAACTGTGAAATACCTTTAACTTTCCTCAGCAATGAGATCATGTTTTCAGGGCTCCAAACAAATTAACATTCACAACTATCTTTTAATAGAGATCTTACAGATGTAAGTAATTACTGTATCATAAAAAATCATGCCAAGCAACACTTTAAAAAGCCTTTTAAAATAGGTTCTAATTACAATAATTCACTAACACAGGTCTGTGAGCTAGGCAGCCACACCCTTGAAACACAGGCTCACTTAATTTGTGAATTCAAATGATACAGTGCATTTCCATAAATTTTTCCAAAGAATAATCTTTCATTTAGAAGCAAACACCATAGCAAAAGAGGAAGATGAAGCTACGCTTGCTTCCATAAACAAGGTTAAGTGGGACAGGAAGTATACAAATACAGCTTGAGTTTTCTGAAACCCTGTATTGCAAAGATGCTTGGCACTTGAGCCTTCTCCCCTATATTTTAACAGTGAATATTAGTCTACAACACAGTAACTACCTAAGATCTGTGCTAAAGTGTGATTACAATTCAGACAGTTGCATATATCTAACTTTTTATGCACTATGGATATCAACATTATTTGAAGATACAACAAAATTAGTCCTGGAAAACTCATCATATACAAGATTGAAGATGATCTAGAAAAGGATCGTCTTGGAAGCCGCACCTTCTGATCTATATTGTATGGCTGCACTCCTCTTCCACACCATGGGACCCATGGGACTCCCTCCCGATGCAGAAGAGGAGACACTCCCCTTCTCCCAAGTACAACTAGCCATCCCTCCCAGGCAAACAGCTGCCAGCGAAAAAGAGCTGAGAAAGCAGTCTATCCCACCTCACCTCACCCCCTGCACAAGAAGCCTTCCTCTCTTTCTACTTCTCCCCTCAAACTGTTACAGTAGATGACACAAAATTAATTTCTTGTGCTACCTCATACGGAAAGCTGCTGCAATGAGAAGACAGGACTAGTTTAGGTGCTCCAGAGAGCGGAAGAGGAGGTGAGGAGATTAAGGAGGCAGACCAGACTGCCTATTAGTCTAGAATAAGGCAGAAGTGATGGATATAGTCTATGATCCTTTTGGTTCTTGTGCAAATATAAGAAAAAGGGGACACTGCTTGCTTCTGAGATAGGCCAAACCTAGCAGTAGCAACAACTCCCCCAAACTTTCTTGTCCCTACTGGCAACATGAGCATTATAAAGGTGCAAGACTGCTCTGTTAAGGGGGTCAGAGGAGATATCCAGCTGTTGTGGATACCAGTTCCCCCCACTTTCTCAGAAGCAGGCCTGATGGGAGCACGCCTTGGACCAAATTTAGTGTGTGGGCTGCTTGCTGGGCCATGCTGGAAAGACATTTAAGCTCACCTTTCCTTTTACAGATTATTTTTTACATCTTCTTATATTGTCTACTGGGCTATTTACCGAGGCAAGTGTCATCACTTTTGAGTGCATATAAAAACAGCACATCTTACAGATTCTGCAAAATTAATTCTGAACCCATATGTGTGCTGCTCTGTAAAAAATAACATTACACATAAGCTATGGTTTGCATTATGTAAGCTGCTGAAATAAAACTTTGTGAAGTCTTAAATCTGCCTCCTTGTGCCTCAAAACTGCAGTTTATGTTCTGAACAAAAACCCTATTTTTGTACTTCTTGACAGAGATGTACATGGGTTCCAGAGCCGGTACAAAAAGAGAATATTTTTAGAGCTAATTCTTTGAGCGTGTGCACACAAAGCACTGATTCTGTTTTAACTTCCTTGTGGTTCCATTCCCTTTTGAAATATGACTATAAAAAAGTTCCTATAGCAATAAACATGCTTTGAAAGCAGTTACACATGTGAAGCTATTGTCACATAAAATCTCAAAAAACTTTTGAACTGAATAGTTTGGAGTATCCTGTCCTTTGTTTACACTGCAATGATAAGCATTGTTAAAAAGAAGGTGAACTTACAAATGGCTTGTGACCTCTGTAGATGGCCTTTTCTTTCTGGGATCTCCACTTCTTCATCCAAATAAACATAAATCTGTCATGTTCACTTTCAAGGTCTTTCATCATCTTCTCTGTCCTACTTACCATGTTTTATAAGTTACCAATCTCCTTTAGCTTCGCTGATTCCAATTTTTATCTCCCTCTTTCTATATTTTCAAAAAGGTGTCTTCAGAAGTACTGTCCCTCACCCATAAATACCTCCAATTGTATTTCAGTAAACCTTTTGTTTGCTGTGAAGTCTGCACAAATCTTGATAGCAGCTGCTTTGCAAGACCTGTGTTCATCAAGCTAACCAATATCTTCTGTTTGTTGACTTTTTAGTTATCTGTATCCATGTGTTGCCTCTGCTCTTTGGCTGTAGTCCCTTTGGATGCAATGTTTTTTCTATGTGTTCACAGATATTATGTCTAAGAAGACATAATATACCTGGACCTTAATCTACAAGCATGACCTTTTGGTGCTACCACAATTAATCACAACCTTAGGCTGTTGATTCTGGTAGTTTTTGCAAAGAAGAATGTTGGGTGCCTGAAGAAGGATATTCTGGAGAAATCTAGGAGATTAGGAGTAGTCCTTAGGACTACTGCAGAGAAAGGTTGAGATGGACATTATGAATGAGAAATACGGCTGCTAACCGTCATTATATTGTCAGAACCCCTTTTGAAAACATGAATAAAATGAACTCTAATTCAGAATTGAAGTATTACTGTATTTTAGGTACTCCTAAACACCAACTTTACTAAAAGGCAGTTGCTGACTTTTGGCATGTCTACCTTCTTTCACAGTGGAACTCTCCCTATTTGGACAATACCAAATCAATATTCAGGCACACAAAAAAGTGTACATGGTACTTTCATGGCTGTTTGCTCAATTATAGGATTGAACATTTAGCAGGAGTGGGAATTCTTCCTTACCAAATAAGTAGTCCAGGCATTATTTGCATAGACCAGAAACGATTTCTGGAAACCATATAATGAGATTGCTTACAGTTTTATTTCATTATGATGAGGGACTGGCTGATGACTCAGATTTAACAAGTAAAAAGTCAAATGAAATACTCATCTAATGTCACCCTTTTACATGCAAAAGAATCAGAGAAGTTTAAATTACTTCAACATGCTAGTATAGTAGACTGCTCTGTTTTATCTGTGCATGACAGGAGTTTTTGACATAGACTTTCTCTCTTACAAAGTGTGGCACACACTGATATCACTTAGTACACACATTCTGATGATTTCTGATGATCTAAACAAATTAGGGGGACCTGATATTCTTTACTCTTTCCTTCAATCATCATTAGTTGAAGGTTACTTAACTTCATTATCAAATGTGTTACTTCCATTTCAGTCTTGATCATTTTCTTTGCTATCGTTTTCTCTCTCACAACCAATGCAAAGAACAATTGCTACAATACTCCCAAAATAAATCTAATGAACTGAAACATTCGTATTGTTAGTGTCACTAAGTTTGCTTTGTTCCTGCCCAAAATACTGCAAAGCTGTTCAAAATAAGTACTCATCCTCACCTGCTGCTTACACCACAGTTATTGCTTCTTGAAACCCTTCCCCTATGCTGCCTTGCTTATACATACGTTCCTCATACTCGGCCATCCAGCCTCCTTCCTGTCTCTCTAATCTTGCCTCTTTTACTGCATTTTCCTCTCTGTGGATCCGTTGTAATTGTTCTTTGGGTTTCACTACACTGTCCTGATGCATTATACCTTGCTCCAGATCTGTTCCTAGAACAGACTTAATTCAAGTCCAGGCTGACCCATTTGGACTCCTTTACCATACCAACAATAAGATCTTTATATTCACACGCACCAGCAAGAAACAACTGCCAGTATAAATTCTTGTTTTCATCTTTAATTCCCACTGCTTTCACCTTGTTTTTCCTTTTTTGTCCTTTCCTGTCTTTTTATAAAACTGAAACATCCTTTGGGTTAGGAATATCTTTCCTGTCTTTATGTGCACACAGCAAACAGTTGATGCTATATAATTGAAATAGTAACAATTATTGTAATGAATACTGTTGATATGGACAGGGAAATTAATTTCCTTCACTTACTTGTCTATTCCGTATATTCGGGTAATTGCAATATTCTCCAGAATGACCACAATAAGCAGAGGCAATGTAGCTGAGTAATCATCAAACATTGTGACAAAATAATTTCCAGAGCGCTGTACAAAGATCAGTCCAATAAAAAATGCTACCGAGCAGCAGATGACTGGAATAAAGGACATAAATGTGAACTGTAATAATAAAGATGTTCCACAGAGAACCAGGAAACAGAGAGTTATCAAACACATTTTAATACATCATTTCATATAACCAAAGTTGATACCATTTTCCTTTTTTTGGTCTCAATTTTAAGAATATTAGCAATCCTACATATTCCCTACCTATCAGAAAAGTCATGCAAATAGAAGTAATTACTGGAATTACCATATTAAGGCAGCCCTGATTAAGCAGAGATTAATCACGGGACTATTTCTCATTGAACATTTCACTTAATATGAATGCAAGGCTAAGATAAGGGAAAACTGGTCAATTAAGCACCACATATGATGTTATTTGATCTCTTCTTAGAATTCAGAAGTGAAAAAGAACCAGAGTTTAAGACTATGATCTAAAAATATATATATGCTGAATAGGTTCCCCCTAAAAGATCATTCACTGCACAATTCAGTTGGCACAAACTTCCATTAAGATCTGTCTAAATGTATGTGTTTGACAAGCAACATTTCTGTCTCTTCTTTTGTTTAGTGACAACGGAAAATATACTTCTTAAATGTTTGATCCCACATAATGAATCTCAATAGAATTTTTCTTTTTTCTCCTAATTTCACTAGGAACAGGACTGAATACTTAGGTAGCTACAGAATAAGTAAAATTTCAATAAAATGTGAAATCAGTTATAGGCTAAGCAAACAACACCAGTGAGACAGATTCTCCCTCTTGAAGTGTTCTTTTTTTCCCTCACTGCAAACTTAGAATAAGCATTACACCTAACCAAGCTGTCTTAAACTAGGTGAGATGAATCTAGGCCAAAGTATAGAATATCCTTACACAATATACCCACTGTGTAAGTTCCAGCCTATTTACTGTTGATTTAAGTACTGAAAGGAAGAGAACAATACTTTTGTAAATTTTGTGGTATAAAATTACTGCTTTTTTCAGCCTTGTAGTAACTATTATTTAATAATGACTTTTAGAGAATAGAAGCTTAAAATTAAAGAGATCAGTATAAACAGATATGAATTCCTAACCCAAGATGACAAAAACAGAAGAACACAGACAGAATCGTCACAACATGAGTCTGATAAATCACATTTAATTTTTTATTATTTACTCTGAGAAAAGAGTAGGATGAAAATTGTGTATATGCAATTTAGATTGTCTTGTATTCTTATCTTCTCCCATTATGTCTTATCATTGTGTCCAAAAAATGTGCATCTTGCTGTAAACTAAGAGGTATACTATTCACAGCTCAGCACATACACATGCAGACTCCAATTTGGAAATACTTGAGCACAAAACATTAAGCATGTGAATTGGCTCCTCTGAATTCAATGGGGACTGAACTGGAACCATAATGCTACCAATTACGAATGTATTCACACTTCTATAAAACGTGAAGATTTGTAGCTCCTCAGTACAAACTCTAGGGCAGGTATAACCCTTGTTAAATCCCACTGGTACTGTATGGGGTGTAACTCAGGCATTCCAGTTTTATAAATTAATTATAAAAACATTACATTATGTTGTAATCCTTTGAGTGCAATTGACTTAAGTAGCAAAAATCCTGCATGCATAAAAATTACCAGAGAAAAGTAGTTCTCAAACATTCCTTTATTTTAACAGCTTTTGTCAATCTCTGTAACAATGAATTACTGTAAAATGCAAAAGTTTATCTCCATATCCAAAAGCATATCTCCAAGACAATGGTATTTGCATATATATTTAGGGCAAATACCTGATTTCTAAAATGTCATATTCTCTATTCAATAGGAATTTAAGAGCTGATTTAAAAAAGGCAATGGTCTAATCCTGCTCAATAGCTTAAGACTCCTGAAAAAACATCAGATTAATCTTAATGAAGAATTTAATTCTTAGATCTAGCAAAACACAAAAATACATGGAAGTAATGAGTACAGTTTGGGATACATTGGTTTATGGCTATGTTGTATGTCAGCACTGAAAATTTAAAAAAACAGAAAAACTTCATACTCTCCAAGACATTTTTAGCTGTAACGTACAGCCTTCTTCCTTTACTGCACTATCAAGAAAAGAAAATTTGTGAAACTCACCAGTAAGAATTTCTTTCCTCACTTTGAAGGTATCAACAATGGGTGTGATGATGCCTTCAATAGTTCCAAACATACTTCCAAGTCCCAGATTTACTAGCATGAGGAAGAACATCACTGACCAGAAAGGAGAAGCAGGGAAGTGGGTCATTGCTTCTGTAAAGGCAATAAAAGCTAAACCAGTCCCTTGAACAGCCTGTCAGAGAGAAAAATCCACATATTAATGGACAGTTTGGGTTTCTGGGGGTTTTTTGGTAGGTTTGGATGCAGAAGTCTGATTTCATGTTCATATAATGTCATTGATTCATTCTTGAAGGTAGAATGGGAACCTGCTAAGATGCGAATTTCCCACATTTCCAAACTTAATTATTTACTGAAATGTTTGATTTGGCTGAGAATCTGTAAGTGATTGATATTAACAACATACTTTTATCTCTTTCACTGATAATTTTGCATGGGAGACATATACAGGACTGCTACAAAATACACTCTGTTCTCTCCACTGAATATATGAAGGACTTGATTTCTACACCTATTTGTTTCAGATTAAAACAGTAGGAATAGTATAGAACTTTTTAATGCCTAAGTCACTGACTGGTGTTTTAGCTTCAGATGCTGATGCAAATAGAGGTCATTGTTTAAAACTGAAAATCCCACTGAAGTAATCAGGCTTATTGTGATGATTTCAGAACAGGACAATGATAATTAAAGAAATATCTAAAAATAACTAACTTTTTTACTTTCTGATGAAGTAGCATTTATAATTAACAACTGTATCTTTTATAATTTTATAATTAACAACTTTTAATTTTTTAATTTTATAATTAACAACTGTATCTTAAAATTAAAAGACATAATAGCCTTGGCTGCAGGGACCATAAGATGGTGGAGTTCAGGATCCTGCGAGGAGGAAGCAGGGCAATAAGTAAGATTGCAATCCTGGACTTAGGAGAGCAAACTTTGGCCTCTTCAGGGACCTACTTGGAGGAACCCCATGGGTTAGGGCCCTAGAAGGAAGGGGGGTCCAAGAGAGCTGATTAATATTCAGGAATCACTTTGGTGGATCCCTATGAGTAAAAAGTCAAGCAAAGAGGGCAGAAGACCTGCATGGATGAACAAGGAGCTCCAGGCAAGACTCAACCAGAAGAAGGAAGTATACAGAATGTGGAAAGGCGGACAGGCCACTTGGGAGGAATATAGGAACGTTGTCAGAGTATGCAGGGATGCGATGAGGAAGGCTAAGGCCCATTTGGAATTAAATATGGCTAGAGATGTCAAGGACAACAAGAAGGGCTTCTTCAAATACACCAGTAGCAAAAGGAAGACTAGGAAAAATGTGGGCCCTTTGCTGAATGGGGTGGGTGCCTTGGTGACGAAGGATAGAGAGAAGGCAGAGTTACTGAATGCCTTCTTTGCTTTAGTCTTTACTGCTTTACTGCTAAGGCCAGCCCTCAGGAATCCCAGACCCTGGAGGCAAGAGAGAAAGTCTGGAGAAAGGAAGACTTTCCTTGGTCAAGGAGGATCGGGTTAGAGATCATTTACGCAAACCTGACACCCACAAATCCATGGGCCCCGATGGGATGCACCCATGAGTGCTGAGGGAGCTGGCGGATGTTATTGTTAGGCCACTCTCCATCATCTTTGAAAGGGCATGGAGAACAGGAGAGGTGCCTGAGGACTGGAAGAAAGCCAATGTCACGCCAGTCTTCAAAAAGGGCAAGAAGGAGGACCCAGGGAACTACAGGCCAGTCAGCCTCACCTGCATCCCTGGAAAGGTGATGGAGCAGCTCATCCTGGAGGCCATCTCCAAGCGTGTGGAGGACAAGGTGATCAGGAGTAGTCAGCATGGCTTCACCAAGGGGAAATCATGCCTAACCAATCTGATAGCCTTCTAGGATGGAATGACTGGCTGGGTAGATGAGGGGAGAGCAGTGGATGTTGTCTACCTTGACTTCAGCAAGGCTTTTGACACTGTCTCCCATAACATCCTCATAGACAAGCTCAGGAAGTGTGGGCTGGATGAGTGGACAGTGAGGTGGATTGAGAACTGGCTGAATGGCAGAGCTCAGAGGGTTGTGATCAGCAGCGCGGAGTCTAGTTGGAGGCCTGTAGCTAGCGGTGTCCCCCAGGGGTCAGTCCTGGGTGCAGTCTTGTTCAACTTCTTCATCAATGACCTGGATGAAGGCACAGAGTGCACCCTCAGCAAGTTGGCTGACGATACAAAACTGGGAGGAGTGGCCAATACACCAGAAGGCTGTGCTGCCATTCAGAGGGACCTGGACAGGCTGGAGAGGTGGGCGGAGAAGAACCTCATGAAGTTCAACAAAGGCAAGTGCAGGGTCCTGCACCTGGGGAGGACTAACCCCCTGCACCAGTACAGGTTGGGGGTTGACCTGCTGGAAAGCAGCTCTGTGGAGAAAGACCTGGGAGTGCTGGTGGACACCAAGTTAAGCATGAGGCAGCAGTGTGCCCTTGTGGCCAAGAAGGCCAATGGTATCCTGGGCTGCATCAGGAAGAGTGTGGCCAGCAGGTCCAGGGAGGTGATCCTGCCCCTCTACTCAGCCCTGGTGAGGCCACATCTGGAGTACTGCGTCCAGTTCTGGGCTCCCCAGTACAAGAGGGATGTGGCACTACTGGAGCAAGTCCAGCGAAGGGCCACAAAGATGATTAGGGGACTGGAGCATCTCTCCTATGAGGAAAGGCTGAGAGAGCTGGGCCTGTTTAGCCTGGAGAAGAGAAGGCTGAGAGGAGATCTTATCAACGTGTACAAGTATCTGAAGGGAGGGTGTCGAGAGGATGGAGCCAGACTCTTTTCAGTGGTGCCCAGTGACAGGATGCGAGGCAATGGGCACAAACTGAAACACAGACGCTTCCATCTGAACATGAGGAAAAACTTTTTCACTGTGAGGGTGACAGAGCACTGGAACAGGTTGCCCCGAGAGGTGGTGGAGTCTCCTTCTCTGGAGATATTCAAAAGCCGCCTGGACGCGATCCTGTGCAATGTGCTCTAGGTGACCCTGCTTGAGCAGGGGGGTTGGACTAGATGATCTCCAGAGGTCCCTTCCAACCTCAACCACTCTGTGATTCTGTGATTTCTATAGGTGCACCACTGCTAAGTACATGGTACTGATATTTTGTGTATACTTATACTTCACAGTATGTCTCAGGCTTAAAAAATTTCTCCCTTCATAAACTTTGTATTCAAGACTTACTTATTACTCTCACCTTGTTAAGTTCATCTTCAATTTGACAAGATTTCAGACCAAGAGAATCAAATTCTTCCTCTTTAACTTTCTGAATAATGTCATAAACTAAATTGTAATCTTCTGCTGTAATGCTTGAGAAATTGATATGATGTGGGATCATATCCTGGCTAAGATTGCCTGTTTTCAAAAGTTTTAAAATCTTCTCTGAATTTCTGTAAAACACAATAAAACAGAGAAATCAAAGTGGATGATCTGTGTAAATTCCTAAATGAAATATACCATAAAAATGAAAAAATAAATGGATATTCATACTGGATAACACATTTCTCATTTATGATATTGGCTTTGAAGCCCAGAACAGCAAACACCACCAAAGTTGCCAGCACAGAAGTGAAAAAATTGATGAAGGACACCAGAACAGCATCAAAATGGCAGTTGTTGTCTCTCTTGTTGTAGCTTGAAAAGGCAATGACTCCACCAAATCCAAGCCCTAAGGCAAAGAACACCTGAGTAGCAGCTTCTCTCCAGACCTTGGGCTCCAGCATTATTTCAAGCTGTTTGAAATTAGATACAATATATGTCAGCTATAAAATGCATTTCTATTATATGAAAAGACAACAGGAAAAAAAAAACAGGAAGACAACCTACATCATAAAATGCTAATACTTCACTATAAAAGCATTTTCATTATGATAAAACAGAAGGTGAATGTGACACCTAAAGTTGGGTGAACTTATGGGCCAGGATTTCCATTGACTTTATGCAATATGATCCTTAAAGAGAAATCTGATATACAATATGTCTCCAGCAATGAGACATTACTGGACCTATATGATAATTGAACTAACAACTAGTTATACGACGAATTTGAAGACAACATGTCACTTTTTTTACAACATATGGATTGACCAGTGCAAGAATTAAGATTTATTTTGGGATGATCAACCCTTTTATGTAGTAAATTATGATAAGTTGTTTTGTTGTTCTTTTTGTTTTAAGTGAACATCAAACACACATGCTTATACAGAATTCTGTTACATGCAAATATATAAAGCAAAATGCAACATATAAAATAAACGCTGGCCCCTACAATCTGTATTGTAGTTCATGAGTCAAATGTCTCTCAAGTTAGATGCCTTGAACTTACCCTGAGCTAAATGGATCATGTACATGAGGGACAACGAAACCTTGTATCAAAAACTGAACTGTTAGCTCCATATGCATTGCTTATTCAGATGACCACATTTCAAGAAAAATCTTTGTTAAAGTTATAAGTCATCATTTGTTTATCTCAGATCTTTCTAGGCAGTTGATCCCAAAAAAAGAAATGTATGTGAAATTTAAACATTTGATTTTCCCAAGCTGATCCAGGGCCTTCATTCATATAACAGTAAAACACCTTACTCCTGATAATATGATTTTTATTTTTTAAAAACCCTAGACTTATCAAAAACTGTAAACTAAAAAGCATCACCTTAGATACACTACGCATCAGATGACTGACTGCCTTACTCTGAGAAAAAAACTACATTTCCTATTAGCAGTATCACACAGTTATGCTTGATCTTTTCCACTAGAGGGAGATAGAGGCATATTTTTAATTTTACCAAAACTTCAGATGCTTTAAATATCCAAAAGCTTCTCTTTCTTCAACATATCATGTGGCCTAATCAAAGATATTACATTTCCAGATACACCTTGCCTAGCTTTTCAAAATACACTCATAAGTGATTTTGCCATTCTAAGACATTTACTACGAGATTGTGAGGGCTAGATATTTAAGCTTCATATATTCCTATATTTTCTTCATAGTCGTTGACTTCAGTGGGCTTTTGATATACCTTTCTGTCAGTATTTCACTGAGTCTAATATTTTGCATTTCTGTTTCCTCATCAACCATGCCAAACTGAGAAAATCATCCCTTCTTCATTAGCGTTATGCTATCACACCTGCACTTCTCTGCTGTGCTGACACAACTATTCTGTGGGAGTGTGTTGTGATCTGGTTTGCTGAAGTGATCAAGGCTGAAAAGAATGAAGGTTTATATTCACATACACTTTATGTGATATACAGGTTTCCTAAGCTCAAATTTAAACCACAACTCAAATTTTAGGCTTCATACCTGGAAACCAGTAGAAGAAACTAAAAACTTTTTTTCATTCAAGGTTGTTTATCTGAGCAGTTTAAACAATTGTATTATTAAGTTATGAAGTAATCATCAAGTAAGCATCAACTGCAACTTACTTTATGTCTATCTCATGAACGATTAAATAGTGAGGGGTGCTGAGGTCTTAGTATTAAAGGGGAATTTTAATATTTACTTTCCCTCAGTATCTACTGGTATTTTACAGTTAAATGAGGATAACACTGTGGTTGAGGAACCAAAGTATAATTCAAGAGGTCTATATTCCATCTCTGCTACAGACATCCTCTTTGTCAATAAGCATGACATTTCTCTGTTCCTCAGATTTCCCCAAATTTGTCTGAGCAGCCTATAAGTTCCTGCAGAATCAAGATTCTGAAAAGTGATGAGAACAAGTGAAGTGCTCACACTAATATATGTATACACATTTGCATATCACAATGCAAGAAATAACAATGTGATTGCTAATGAAGGTCATTTTTATAGGATGATGGTTCTCCACAGACTCAAAATGCCTGGAATCAAAACACCTGACAACATTTCTCCCATCTGGCATTAGCCTCTATGTACATTGATTTAAATCACATTATTATTTAGCTTTCATTTTTGAACATCAGTCCTGTTTCTGATGAATTGTATTGTTAAACTGACTTACTGGAAGCAAAATTATGCATACCTGAGCAAGCAGGTAGTATAGCTTTGACTACTCAACCACACTGTTGCTGTAGTACAGATACAGTTAAAAGCATTTTAGTGGGGTGTGTGTAGATTTCAGGCATACAGGCTAACCAGTGATTCTTAGGATCCCTTCTCACCCCAATAGCGATAAAATCTACTGTTACATAAGACATTACTGGCAAAAATGTAGACGGTAAAAACACATGCTTAGAACTGCTGCTATCTTGGTGTGACAGCCATATGGAGCACAGTAAGGAAAGCTGACTGGTGAGTACTTACACCACTTTCACAAGATGAGCAGAGTGTTAAGTCTCCTATGTTTCTGGACTACTATGCAAACAGCACTTGTTTATTTCTAGAAGAATGAACAACTCTTTCAAAAGGGACAAATTCACCATGTAAATCCAGGGAAGCATTTATGTAAGGCATTTCACTATGACATCCCAGAACTAGGCATTTAAACTCTAGAGAATGGCAAGATTTAAAATTCACTTCTCTCTTCAGTATTTGGCCAACTCATGGAGCTTTCTGCATGTCCTAAATACTTGCAAATGCCACTTCCAGGTTGCTTAACTTTGTAAAGACATTTAACTCTGGGAACTTGCCACCTAAGGGAGATATCTCAACACTGCGCCTTGAACACTTACAGCCTTTGGACCTTAGGACCTGATATTGTGCCACTGAAGTCTACAGCGATTTTGAAAATTTTCTAGCAGAATCTTCTATGAAGGCAGTAAGCTCAATTGAGAGCATTCATAAATGGTCAAATTGCCACTGAAACTTTAAATATATTGCAGACAGAAATTAAGCACATACCTTAGGTGTGAACATGTGACGAATTCCATCCACTGACCCATTGAGGAGCAGTCCTCTGATCAGAAAGCATAAAAGCACCACATAAGGAAAAAGGGAACTAAAATACATGATCTGAAAAACATTAAAAAGACATTTAACATGACATCCATGGCCTTTATTTTCAGTATTTCTAGTCAGTATCTTTTGGCTATATGACTGAACTGATAATCATATGCTCTCAAAAAAAAAAAAAAAAGATATACAAAACACTTTTCTCTCCATTCCCTTTCACCATGCAGAGGAAAGCAAAAATCAACGTGACAGTACTCAAAGAAATTCCACATTGTATTAAAGCAATATGGTTGCCAGTGTGTCAACTAACTCATCAATGAACTTTTGGGCTTCCAGGGACATTCAATGCGAATTCAATGAAAAGATGAGGAGAAGACAGAAGTAGCATGTTTTAGAAATGCTTCACTTTACAAATGCATTTTGATTCAAGCAGACAATATGGTAAAGATACCTGATGCTCAATGAAGCATGAATAGCAACTCATTCTTTCTTTAGAAGGTGTGAAAATGCAATCAGTGGAAAGTATGTAACCAATGGACTCAAATAATGTGTCTTGCCAAGAAAGAAGAACTGGGAATATTCTCTGACTGACAGAAGTGACTCAAGATCCATTAGGCCTGAGTCATAAAAATTGGAAAGTAATATTGCTTTGACTGTCAGACAAACAAAATGTAGTGTCATGTCTTCAGAGTCCTAAAATGCAATGCTGCCCAGCTTTCCATGCTGCAGAGTACGTTTTTGCTATTGTATTTGTGAAGCTCAACACTTCTGGGCTTCTGTATCACTTTAACATTTGCATACATTTGACTATCTTTCTGGCACAGTGACTGATTTTATCTAATACACAGAGAAAATGAAAAATTAGCAATGAAATATGATCTTTCATTCTCCATCATTTCTTGAACAGCAAATTTATTCTGTGCTTTAAAAGTTCAGTAAAATGATTCTCTCAACTTGCTACAGTTATTTCTCTAACTGAAATACACTAAAGAGGTTGTAGAAATTTCCTATCATCAAAAAACTTCCTGATAGCAAAGAATTTTGTAGATGGCAAAAATTATTTTTCATTTGCAAATCCCAATTAAATCAACAGCACTAGCAAATCACTAGCAAATCTAGCTGACTGTATGGAAAGGAATGAAAACAAGGTGATGCACTCAGATCCAAAGGGACGGTTAGTCAAAAGAAACAATCCAGAATCCTGAAAAGAAGCTGTGATTATTACAGATAGTATTACAGAAGCATGGAGACCAATGATTGTAACAATAAAAAGCTAAATGCTGAGACATTTTGAGGACTAATTAAGGAATTCTAATGGGTGCATTACAATCATTCTGAGAGTATGGATATATCTGGAGACTTAATTCCTTAGTTTGCCATTCAGAAGCACACAGACACATGCTGGATTAACAGTACAACAAAGCTGAGGTGCAGTTATTAGAAACAGTTATGTTGAATGAGAGCAGAAGTGATTTTTTTTTAGATGCCAGCTCCTGGGTTTAAACTACTACAATTTTAATGCTTAGCTACTAACATTCCCCTACTTGAGATTATACAAATACTGGGGTGACTCAGAGCTTCTAGCCTGCTCCTACAGATTTCAAGAGAGGGTAGGCAGAGGGTGTGGTGAACAAAAATGCAGTGAAGTAGATCTTAAATGTTTCAAAGTAAAACACTGTCATTTAGGTAAAAAGTATACTCACTTTGCCTGAAGACTGAATGCCTTTGATCATAGCTAGGCATACCATGACCCAGGCAGCCAGCAAGCAGATAGTCATCTTCCAATTTAAACCCCCACTCTCTGAGAGAGAGCTGGAAATATTCAGTGCTTCTCTGTACCAGTAATAAGTGGTTGCAGAACTTTTTTCACACTCTGGCTCCACAACTGTCAAGAGATGTTAGTAAATCAAGAACGGGTTCAGGACAGAAGTATTTTTCCAACATTTCACAACAATGTTCTGTCATTCCCCACAGTTTGCCACTACGGCATCATCATTTACTGAGCACCTAAATTCACAAAGAATCTAAAGATATTCTTTGAATGAAATGGTGACTGCTAGAAGTGGGAATTTCTGTATACATCTTTTTTAAAACACTCTTCTGGGACAATATAATCTTCAGCAGATGGTTAATCCAAGTTCTAGGCAGAACTTAGTTCTTATTTCAGTACTAATTAGCAGGCAGGCCTAGATAAAAGAGATGCATTTCATTCAATGCACATGAGGTTAGATTTCCTACATATGAAATTGTGACTTGTACAGCATGAAAACTATCACTCTGAAATTGAAAGTTGAATTATATTAATTTTGAAATAAATATTTTTTTAAAATCTCAATTGTGTCTGCTTTGATATGACACTCAGATCAACAGGCACTTAAATGTCTTTTACAAATGTTAAAATAATAACATAAAAATACCAAAGTATTAAGATAAAGGGAAAAAAGGGCTCCCACATAGGTATGTTCAAATGAAAGTTGCTACATGTATTCTAGAAGTGCTTTTTGATTATACTGCAATTCTGTCTTACTTGTGTTACCAGTCTCAGAATTTGTGTGTATGTAGATATATAACACATATATATAGTATGTAATTTTAAATACATAATTCTTAAAGAAGAGATTTACTTAAGTTTTTTATACATTATTTATATTTGACAAAGATATCTCTAATCTAGGTCCTGAATCAAGGTAGTCAATGAAAAGAAGAGAAAAAACACACTAATTTTAAGAAATCTAGCATAATTGTAAGACCTTCACTGAAATAAGCTGTCAAAAGTGATGTTATCAAATATAATAGATCTCTGTGGCTTAGCTTAGCTTAAAAGAACTTTGCTGAAGGTAGGCTAACACAGTGTATCTTACCATTGAGGCAGGATAAAACTATGTAAACACTGTACCTTGATCAATGGACAATAACTTATCAAATAGAGTCAATCTGACTGCGTGCCAACACTCACAAATACTGATTACTTCTTTCAAAAATTTACAACTGAAGCAAGTAACTCTGGCAAAGACTATATAAATATTGTACAAGCAACTCTGGCAAAGACTATATAAACACTGTACAACTCTTCAGATGTCCCTGATCTTCATTAAAGAGGTAAAAAAAAACACAAAAAGTAATGAAAATTTAAGATCTGTAATAAAAAGAAATCAAAAGACATGCTCCATATTTCAAGAGCAAGGCAAATGCAAAGTGAGTAATTATTATGAAATAACCAAAACTGAGGGATAAGAAACTTTTAATACTGTTGCACAGTATGTCCATACGAGACCATCTCATTATAGCTACAATCAAATTATTAATTCCCTAATTTCTATTTGTTTAAAAGCAAACAAAGCTTTTATCGTGTATTTCATTAATGTTTACAGTTTTCCATCTTCTGCTCTGTCAGGAGCACAACACCTCCTGGCTTTGTTGGCAGGAAGTGTGTCATACTAAGCAAAATATAGAAACAGCCTCTTTCACCTTTGTTTTTCACCAAGTAAACATCAAAAGCAGTATCAAAATCAGAAAAATGTAATCCGAAATTCATTTAAATTTTTCCCACAACACACTAAAATAAATAACTCACCTAGTTCAGTTACTCTCTAAAATAATTTTGACAGTGATGTTCCTTTCCAAATTCAATGTATTTGTTTCAGATTAGATTTATAGTATTTTTTCTGAATATCATAATATGACATCTATTTTAAGCGTAAAAACTAATTATTCCTTTTTTTCCTTAAGATGTAAAACTTTTTCTTAAAAGGTAAGGAAGCTTTGAGTACAACACTTTTCCCCACAAATATCTGTTTAATTTGTGTTTTGTCTCCTTTTTGTTTGAAAATCCTAAAGTTCATATGAACGACTAAATGATAATAGAGAATTAAAAGGGTAACTCACTATATACCGGGTTAGTCAATTCTGCAAAATAAAGTAATAGGAAGAATAAAGAGAAAATATCTTTTTTCAGTTCTCTTCAGTTATGTTAATTATAAGGATCAGCTGTAAAAAGAGACAAATATAAAAGCAGGTTTTGAATTCACATTTTCCTGAATAAGTCTTGATGCAAAGTCAGTGAAATTCAACAGAAAGACTAGCCTTTCCTTAATGACACCATGTTTGTCCCTGGATGACTTTTAAGAACATTTATATATTACAGACTTACAGGTGTGAGATGTATTTTTAACCAAAGGACACTGGTCCCATGGTAATGGATGCTGAAAAGACTGAGAAAAGTAAAACAGACTCCATCCAATAATGACATTGTAGTACAGGGCAACGAAGAAACATACCTGTAAAAAAAAGACATATCAAAAAGTTACATGTTAACTACATTTGTAAATCCAAAAAAACCCCCAAATCTCTAATGCATTTAATTCTGCATATTTCCGCGCACTCAATTTTAACTTAAAAAAAGACAGAATAAGAACTCAATGGCTTGCCCCTGTTACCATACTTCACATTTTCTAAATTCTCACTTTCCTCTGTATTTATCATGTAACACCTGTAATATTTTTTACAGGCTTCTTTTCTCCCAGAAGACTAATCTATTTCCTAGTTCCTACCTTCAAAAGAATCACAGAATACAAGATAAGGTTTTATATACACATCCATATAAACATTTTTTTTTATATACTAGTTTAAGATCTTCCTAAAAATTGTAATTGACCTTGAATCCCAGCTACAAATCAGTCACCTTTTCTTACAGCAAAATAGAAAGTTGAAATCACACTGATTGGAAGACAAATCACACAATTTAGGTTAAAACTTACTACGCAGCTTGCAAATCCAATTCCTCCAAGCTTGGGGCTGATATAATTCCATACACCAATACTCCCTCGTCGGATTCTTTGCCCCACAGAAAGCTCCAAGAAAAAGAGTGGAATCCCTATTATCAGTAGCAGGATTAAATATGGCACAAGATATGCACCTACAAAAGGAAGAAAATATAAATCAGAGCAAGTGTATGAAGAGTCCGTCAGACACAACAAAGGGGAAACCAATTAATATCTTCAAGTTAGAAATAGTGTCATTTACTTCAAAACTTTTTTGATCATGTGCAATGCGTAATTTCATCTGAATGATGGCTGTGTATCTTTTAAAATCTGGAAAACCCAGAGATGACATACTTCTAAAGCACTGTAACACTTTGAGACAAACCTTACACAAAGTGAATCACTATCTAATCTAGCTGTTTGTTTATGTGAAATTTTTGGCATTTGATCAAGCTTTCTAGAGATACAGTGATTTTATCAGGAGGTGAATCAACATTTCTTAAAAAACTCTACACCTTAAATTCTAATAGAACAGTAAGAGTGAATATGTAAAGGAAATAGCACAGTGTGCTTGCTACAACATTCTGAATTTCATCCAATCTTAAGCACATTTTCTGAAGACCATACTGTTTATTTCTCCAGATACACCTCAGATGCTTAGTAATGAGATTTCACAATGCACAGAATAGTGATTTTATGCAGCTAAATAAGAAACCTTTATCAGCTCATCTCTACCAGGCTCCAGACAGAGAGACATGAGATGGAAATGAAATGGAGTATCGTAGATCCAGATAGTCTGACTGAGGCACTACAAACTCCAGTTAAATATATGTTTGAAAACTGAGCTGTTCTTTCATCTTTAGACACATACCTATAAAACAATTCTTCTTTCCAAGGTATTAATCCAGGGAAGTAATTACACACATTTCTAACTTCAGGATGTGAGTATCTCCATTTATTTCAGTAAAATTAATTGCAAGCAAACATATCCATATGCAAGTGCATGGACAATTCAGAAGCAAGCTTCATCCTTGTTGCTGCAGAGTATTTAAGACTGGAACTAACAAAATATTTAAGCATCAGTAATTAGCAGTGGCACCTAATTTTCAAACGCCTGGCTCTTACACTACAATATAGAATACTGACTGTCCTGACCACCTAACTCAAAGAGCTTGGAACTCTTGTTCACAACCATTGTCAGGCTAAAGAAAAAGCACTTGAGAGTCAAACTGCAGCATGTCTGAGCAGGCTGCAAAGCAAAAATCTAAAGATCTCAGAACCCTAGATTCAGAGATATAACTACTAAGTTGTCTAATGAGTTTATTCACCTCCGTGATTAGAGAAAAGCTGAGCAAAGTTCAGAAACCAGTTCGGGATTGACAGCCTCAATGTCTAACTTAAGTCCTACTTTAAGTTTCTTCATCCAGCACCAACTTTCTAGTGCTTTTTCAGCAGTCTGTCAAGATACACTGTAATTTGCATAGCCTTAGTAGGTAGCGTATCTCATGTAGTAGGCTTTATTTTAGAAAAGATAGACTTTTCTAAAGATGTGCAGGAAGCCTCAAATTTTCTGGTACCATCGGCTCCTAAATTGGTCCATTTGCTATTCTGCTTTTCATGAAACACGGATAAGCTCAACATCATTTTCTGTATAAAGATCTTACAAAGATCCTAAGCATGGTGTAACTACAGTCATGGGTCTCTAAGAAAAGTAGGAAAAGAGACAAAGAAAATCTGTGAAAAACTGTTGATGGGATAGAGGAAGAACCTATTGATCTTATTTACTCCACAGTCCATAAGCTATTGTTAGCAATGAAATGGCTGCTTGTATTTTATTTTCATGATATGATAATATGATATGCAATGAGCAGCATTTCTTCAAGAACTATGCCAAGTTGTTAACAACCTACTGTTTTTGAGGTTAAAATGCTACCTCATAGAGCCAAACGTCATGTTCTATCTACCCACTGCAGCACAGCATTTACTCTCTACTTAAGTACATGATTATAATTATGATTCATATTGCGGTAGCAACTATATCCCCAATCAGTGCTTTGGGCTCTCTTGTGGCTGATCTTGTATGTGTACATAATGAAAAGACTGCAAAGGACTTACTTTCTACTATGAGAAGAGTGGCAGCAGACAAACAAATGTGGGAAAAATTTACTTGGATAAATAGAGTAACAATAACATTCCAAAATGAGTGGGACTATGTCTTAGGAATATACAAGTCTTAAATAAATAATACTATTAAGTACCCTTGATTTATTGTCATCATTCTCTCAAAATTTCTGAGACAGAACCATACTATTAACTCACACTGCAAATGAGTCACAGAAGCATAGGCATCAGTATTTTCAAACACTTGGTCCTACAATTCACTGAAAAAAAACAGTACATAGTTTTTTAAGCACTATGTCACTACTGTAAATGATACCTGAGATATCTTATTTAGACAGGTGTCACATAGGTGAGCAGAGAAAAGCCTAAATATCTCAAAAAAATTGGGGCCTAAGTGACTTACCCTGTATCCCACTGGATGACTGTACTAGAGCAGAAACTGAACCCAGCTCTTCAGGTCCCAGTCCACAACCTTAACCACAAGGCTGCAAAGTTAAGCACATGTTTAAAGACTGGGCTGATGTGGGTGTTTTCTGGTGCAATATCAATATAAGTTGCAAGATTTATCAGTTAGATCCAGTTAAATGAGTTAAATAAATGTGGTGTTAAATCCACATTTCATTATACATTGTGCAACCCTATAACTCAATATGGTTGGCCAGCAGAGATCATCTCTATAGTGCAGGGCTTGTGCAGAGGATCCGAAATGCGTCTTCTGATCATCCAAACCTGCTGAGCTCCCTTTTCAATCCTGCCCTCCCACTGACCCCACCACAGGAAGAAGGATATAATGGAGAATGGTGCATGTCTGGGTTTCAATGCAATCAAGTTTGGATATAGCTGGATTGTACAACCGTGTATCAAAGCTGCAAAGCACTCCTGTGCCCCATAGTCCATATGAAACCACAGCATCTCTGCACAAAGACCTTGTTTCAGCCTTCCCCTGAAGTTAGATATACTTCAATAATCTGGAAGACATCTTCACTTCATCACAAAACAGAATCACTTTGTAAATATCTCTGCACATCTGTTGTTTGCCAGTGCATGAAAACATGGGCCCTTGGAGTTACAGTGTTGAGTAAAGCTCATTCTTATTTGAATTAGAACAACAAATTATACATGCTGGCCTTGAACAGCATCCTACAATTACTTACGTACATACTCTGCTATACCTGCCAGCTAAGCAGCCTTCTGAGTATGAGAGTCTTGTGTGGTTCAGGATCTCCATCTCTCTTTTCTACAGTTTAAAAACAATTCTACTGTAAATCACCTATACAGGCTTTTTTACACATTTTGGCCTTTAAAATGGTCTTTCATATAAAGAAACTATCATATATTTTTCATCTCAACTTCACAAGGAAAACAAAATGTCAAAAATATATAACTGACCCTTCTTCACTAGAATTAATGGTAAAAATACAAGTGATTTCAGGGGCTGGTGAACGTTCATACTGTGCACTGCACAACTTTTATTTCTTAAATTTTGTATGTAACCTAGCATTGTAATGGGATAATTGGTAGACTGTCTCACTTGAGATTATCATACATAGCAAATTCAGCAGGATTATTGTTAGAAGGGGAATATTAACATCATTTTTGACTTAAGTTCTTATAAATGTTCAAGAAAACACATAGAATGACATGATTCATAATGATTAAAGAACTAGAAAATAATTACAGAAGGAATAATGTAGGATAACAATTACCATCTGGATATTACAAGAAGAACCTTCCTTCTCCTAGCCATTCTTGATATAACTCAAAAAATCTAAAAAAAAATTTTTTCCAAATTTGTTTCAACTGTTGCTGCTTGTAATTTTTAATTAAGTGTCTAGTGTCTGATTCAGGTTTTCCTTCAATGAAGGAGAGTTTTACCACCGTTTTGAGGAGACGTACACCCCAGTTTTTGTATCTTACTGCACACTTACTCATAGAAAGCTGGAAAGGAGCTGATATTCAGATGAAGATCAATTTCTCTTGAACATAGAAGACATTAACATTTTCAGTTATGACTAGTGGACAGCAAAACACTACAGATTTACAGTCTACTAAACTATTTTAAGTGAATTTATTTACAATTACAAAATACAAACTGATTTTATCAGAAACACCCTATACATTTCATGGAATTAGTTTTTCACAGTTTTAATATGTTCAGGTATGCCTATTTCAAAACTGTGCTTAAAGGATGTAACTTCCCTTAGCCAATCAGCTTTAATGAAATAATTAATCTTGCAGAAGAAAAATAAGATATTTTTAGTACACCGAAGGTCATGAATTTGACAAAACAGTTTAAATTAGAACTTGCTAAATAATATTGAAGACATCAATGAATTCAGGTCACTGATTTTAAGTTACTGATCAAGAACTACATAATGAAGTTATTGAATCCATAATCAGTGTTGGACTACAACAGAATACTTGCTTTGCTCCCATTCCACTTAAATTAGACAATCAGACCGTAGCTTTTAATCACTATGTGGTCCAAACCTTTAATCGTCTAAATGTTATTTCCTTAACAGTTCTCAGGAATAGCTGCTTTGTTTTTTATAAGCCCACAGAACAGTAACTGTTTAATCTGGTGGTATTTCAGTAAAAAAATCCAGACTATTTAACTGTAAAGCTGATGTGTTTCTACTCATGTCAATATTTTCAAAATGCAATGGCAAAGTAATCTTCTACAGATTTCTTCATGCTGCTCACAGCTATCGTCTGTTTATTATTGTTTTCTAGTTCTTTTAGCTTTTTAGATTACAATACTATTAAAAAGATTGACATAAAAAAAATCAGGAAAATTAAGCTAATGCTCATGAAAGTTCAAAAAAAAAAATTTCTGTGTGTGCAATACCTTGCAGACTCTCAATAACATTTATAATACTCAAAGCACCTCTTAGATAACTGTGTTCACTTGGTTTCATAATAAAGCTCACTTAAGTATTACTTATTCTAACAAAACAGCCAATATTGTTAGTTTTTGTTAGTTTTAATATGCAAATATACCATTTTATTTGTTTATCCTTGGGAAAAACAAAACAAACAAAAAAAACCCAGAATGAACTTTAAATATTTCCTTTGTTTGAAAAAGCTGAAAGATGTGCAAGCTATTCACCAGATGATTGCAATGAGCCGCAGGAAATACAGGTCTAGCTTGTCACTATTTGTTGGCCTCACTGCAAAATTGGGTAGACTAAAGCTATTTATTTTTAAGGCTTACTATCAATCATAGGAAACTGTGGCAGCTTTGAACCTTTTCCACTTTATGTATATAAAGTCCAGGACCACAAGAAGGCACGAGAGACGGCATGGCTCCATAGGCTAATAATTAGGAAGATGGGAGGAATCCCAGTTTTGAGAGCTATTAATGTATTAAAAAGTCATCAAATAAAATATAAACTGTGTAACAGCGGAACAGAGATCATAAAGCAAGTGAATGCTCTAATCACTAATTTGTTCCAGTCTTCCTGAATGGCTTGCTGTTCAGTGGACTCCCTGAATTCTAGTCTTCAATAATTACCTCCTTCAACCAGAACAGCCTATACCTTGTTATCAGGACACATTCAGAGAGGAAAGATGTGAACTGAACAACCTCAGGCTAAGGAAGGCAAATAAATAAATTCAGTCACCAGCAAAGCACTGAGCAACTGGATAAAAAGGAGATACCTCCTCCTCCTCATCCTGTGTTCATAACGTAACTCTGCTTTGCTCTGAAAAGGAGTAACCTTCAGTGCTAAAACAAGTTTCAAATGCCACAACACCTCATTGCAGCCTAAAGTCATATGCTGAATCCTAGTAAGAACCATACCTCTCCCTTCAGTATTCCCCGCTGGCTGGCTAAGGTGGGTCCCCACACAACATGTGGTCTGCTATGATTCCAGTCTAAGGATGATGACTTTCAAACTCTTGCATTGATACTACCTGCCTAACTTAACATATGGACTCCATTCCAGGAGCCAGGTGTTTAGAAGTTAAACTCTATTGTGCTGAGCTGTGAAATACCCATGTTCGCTTATGGAATTAGTCCTTACTTCTATGTAGTTCAGAATAGGCATATGTAAAATGTTTCTGGAACAAAAATCATACAAGGTAATGCCCAGATTATCCTTGTCCATTAATTTGAGGCTGTTTTCTTACTGATAATATGTAGTGTTACATTAAAGAATAGGTCCTTTACAGTTAGCTTCTAACGTTTGGCTTCTACAGCATACAAGATTTAATTTTACTCTAAAAAAAAAATCTGTAATAATATTACTCTATTTTCTTCTGAGGCAATATGCAGAGTAGGAATTTGGGAATGTTTGCAGTAATGATACACATGACTGAGTCCTTTAAAAAAGCTGCAGGCTATTATAGATAAATTATGCATGATATAAAATATGACATACCATAATATGCACAGAAATAGTTTCAAACTAGCTTCAGACAGAAAAATACTGTTAGAAATATTTAAGAATTTCCCAGCTATAATTTTTGTTTTGCTCTGAAACGGTTAATGTTGAGTCAACCTTATAAAGTCTGTCTATTATTCAGCAATAAACATAACAGTTACATTTTATTCATGCAGCTAGAGTATGAGAAGAAGCATCCGTAGATGATTCTTACATAAGTTTATCCTTTTAGCTTTCATATTACTTCCTCTACTCAGCTTATCCTCTCTTAATCCAATGCTATGTTACATGAGACAGCCTGAGCTGACCTACTAATTTACCAAACAAAAATGCAAGGGCCCACTCCTAGGCACTCCCACTTTTGCTTACTTTGGTGCTCTTTCTCGTGCTGATGAGACCCCATCAGTTCAAAGCACAAGGCTGGCAAAACACTATCCAGTAAAAAAGAAGATAGTTTTCTGTTGGATTAATCAGCTGAACTGGGTCATCAACTGAATCGAAAAAGAGTCTGACAACCACCAAACCAATGAAAGAAGGCAACAGGACCATGAGTGCAGGAGCAAGGGCAGACAGAGTGAGGTCAAGTGAGATGGAGAGTGAGAACTCCCATGCCCAGCAGTTGTTATATCAGTTCTGCCATCTCATACAACTCATGCAACATCTTAAAGATTAAGACTCATGTTAATCAGTTGGTATGATGCTGTGTTAATTATTGCCCTTCTATTCACTCCGGCGACGTCCCCAAATCATTTAAGCACTGTGTTTTCTGTGAATTCACTGAAACATTGCTGGTTCACGCCAGCACTGGGTATGATCTACTCTGAGCAGTCAATTTTCTATCAGAAATTATTAAAACATTCATTGTATTTTATTCCTAAAAGTCTTTTGCTTAAAGAACAACATGAGTTAAAACATAGCAATCCAGAAAATTGCTGTATTATTCAGTTTTACTTTCTGACATGAGATTTTTTCTTAAAATTCTGTTATAAAATTGTTATATAGGAACTGTGGCTGTCTGCACAATCATATGGATTTCCCTTCATATAGCAAAGGAGTAATAAATAAACTGTACAGTGTAAAAACGTTAAATGTCAAAAACTTTTAAAGCTAAGTTACAGTATATTCAATTCCAATGCAGATCACTTTCATGAGGCTCAAGGAAGAAATAGCTTTTATATCAGTAAGGCTGAAAAGAATGCAAGAGGTGTCTTAAGTTCCAGATGGGGATTGGGCATTCCCTACCAGCGAGAAGAAGGGGGACCTGTGGGAAAGATAGTGGTGAAGAAGGCAGAGAAGGATCCAAAGGCAGTTCTTGAAAACTTTATTGAACGATTGCAGCCCCTCATTCACAGACCCTAAAACTCCACTGGGCACTCCCTCTTCCCAAGCAAATAAGTAGCCTGGAGTGCACACACTCTTTTCCCCATTTTTTTTCCCCTTGATACTTCCTGCTACAGCTAGCTAGAGCTAGCTGCTGCTACAGGAGCTACAGCTATTTCCCAACTGCAGATTGAAGTTAGCCCCAGGAGTGCTCCAGCCTCTCCTCTCACCTATCACAACAAACTTTTTGTGGGAAGGAGCCAAGTTTGAAACCCAGCAAGGAACTGCCCACTCTAGATAGAATCAGGAATTTAGAATCTAAATAAGCATATAAACTTTAGATATTACTCTAAATACTTATAAATTTATATGAATGAAAGCAATAGGGCAAACAGTTAAAGGAACTCAAGAAACAAAGCAGAGGAAGTTGTTTTGGTGGTACAGACCAGATCTAGAATGAGAGATGGGAAAGATCAAAGGTCAAAGTTAAATAATAATAATAACAATAAGATTACTACATGGTTAAGGTTTAGCTTCTCTCTTACTGATGGCTTTGGATCACTTAATATTGGAGGATATCTGTGAAGGAAACTTCTTAATGAATAACTATGTTTTTTCCTTCTTTTTTTTTTCACCTGGAATATTTTTACTGGTTTACCAGTATTCAGTTAACTTGCCTTGCCTGAAGTTATTTGCCAGATATAAGTTGTTTAAAGGTAGGGAAGAAAATCAGAAATGTTTGGACAAGAGTAGCGTTTGCAGACCTAGCCAGATACTTCACTGAAGTCCTTCTAATAAAAAAATAAATAAAAATAAAATAAACACATCAATACTCAGAAGACTACGGGACAGTTCTGATACAGACATTTTCAATGAGTTACATAAAAGCACTCTAAACTGGTCTGAAAAAAGATACATAGGTACTAATATTCTTTTAGCAGAACACTGGAACCTCACACATAAAATGCATGTAATTTTTTTACCATGTGCCTGAACTTCTCCCTTCTTCCCTTCTCCAGTTCTCTTACGTGTTTGTGAGCATTATCTGTCCATCCACACACATATATAGGCACCAAAGCACTTCATATGTTCGAATGTTTTGTATCACTTCATCCACCTTGCATTATGGTTAACTTGAAAACCAAGAAAGCTTTAGCTGTAATAATCACTTGCTTTTCTCTCTTGGTCAGAAGTCTGCAAATCCCTAAAATGACTCAAAACTGTTGTTAAAAGCCAAATACAGTCTTGTCTCAGCCATGGGCAGAAAACATTACATCTTCCTGGACTATTCTATATACGGAAGTTCCTGCAATCATGGCACAGGGGCAAATATTTAATTTCAACCCGAAATGACTGCATTTATATTTTTTCAAGTTTGGTTAATGAGATTATAGAATCCCCAAGGTTTCTTGCTAAAATATGAAATACAAATTATGAATTATTTTTAATATATTTTTATTTCATCTGAATTAAACTTGCAATCACTAGCATACTATTTGTAAAAGTGACTGATGATATGAATCCAACAGTCTAAGGACACACCAAGAGATTTTTTCTTTTGGTTCAAAAGAGAATCCAATGGGCTTGCAAAATTCATAATTAACTACATTATCAGACCTTCCAAAGGGATCACAGCTACACAAAACAAACTGCTGTAATTTTTGTGTAGTCCTTGAGACTACATCTTCATATCATATGCAGGACAAAATGATAGAGAATAGAAACATTTTAATAGCTATATCTGTAACTAAATACAAATCAGTTTGCTTTAAAATTAGATTTGTTATTTTCTTCAGGTAGTAGTGATACATGATCAACCCTATAGTGTATGTTTCTAGTAGGTTAGACCAGATTGTCATTCAGTGAAAAGCTATGGCTTTTGAGAAACTACATTCAACTTTTGATTTCTCAGAAACATCCTTGTTACTGATGAAGAAAAACTCAGATTCCACAGGAATCATTATACTAATCAGTTAATAACTTTCTCTCCAGAGTAAAAAAAGAAAAAAAAAGGGAAGTTAAATAAGAGTGAAAAATGTTTACACTAATTAAAAATTAAAAAATGTAGACTTCATTCTGGAGAAGGAGAGATTTGAAAGTATAAACTCCATTTTTATTGTTTTAATTGAATGACAGAAAACACATAAATTACAGAATTATACTCTACTTACACTGTAGGCCAGTTTCTACACTCCTCAGTTACATCAGTTTTGCCATTCAGCCTTTAAAATCCAGTGTGAATAAAATGTCATTTTTAATTTTCTCTTCTGTAGTACGGATCTAATTTTTGTATGGTGACAGATTTGTTTTGAATTAAGCTGAGTAATTAGTTACATTAGGATGTACCTTAATGTACTGTAATAGGGTATAGTATAGTATAGAATAATATACTAAGTCTGCATTGATAGAAGAAGGAAGGCCTCCAGTCTTCATTCTGTGTTCAAGACCATAGATAGGTAACAAATAAATACCTTTATGTTATTATTTTAAGTGAAAGATAACTTGTTATTCAGGAAAAGTAAAGTAACTGTATGACAGCACAATACCATTACCATACAGATGTAATCCCTTTATATAAACTTTATCATTTAAATTATTCATTAACAAATCATGGTCAAACATTCTAGGAGCCTGAAGGCCAATAAAAACCAAAGGTTTGAAGCTCAGTACTGCTAAACATCAGTTAAACTGTTTTGGTCTTTAAAGTGAATGTGCACTTATTTTATGCCGATTTTAATGCCTTGATTTTTTGTCCAAGTACTATAAAGAACACTTTTGTGCAACAATAATCAGGTTCTAAGTAATGTAAACCCTCCATAAAGAAATAACAGGGTTTTGCTTAACCAGTGATTAGGTTCATATCAAGAATTTTAAGAAATTTTCTACTCTGAAATATGTGGAAAAGAAAGCTCAGTAGAAGAATCTGCTACTTCCTTTAGTAGATTTGTCTCTTTAAATAAAGAGGATATGCTTTTTTTTTCCTCAGAGGCTCTGGCAGAAATTAAAAGAAAAATCCAACATGCTGGAGCATGTTTTACTCTGGAATATCTGTGCTACCCTTGAAATTAGAAAGTTTCATTAACTATCGCAAAACTTACCTCCACCATTTTTCTGACACAGATAAGGGAATCGCCACACATTCCCCAATCCCACAGAAAATCCAACTTGTGCCAGAATATACTGGAGTTTGCTGTTCCAAGCTGGTCTTTCATCTTCTACATCTGAGCCTTCCTCAACATCTACATCTTTTTCCTCCTGATCATCAACCATAAGTTCACTCTTCTTAAATGCATCATCTGAAGAGTCTTCATTAGAAAGAAGGTCTTTAACTGATTCAATGACCTCATCGTCTAGGTCTCTTTTTACTACTTTGCTGTTCTTAGGCATTTGTAATCTGTGAAAAACAGTAGGGAGGTCAAGTTTAGTTCAGTGCTGAAGAAAGCTCTCCCTCTCCTTAGCCAAAAATACTGAGGAACTAGGCTGAAGATGGTGTTTGATGAGTCCTTGATATCAGGGAATCAAAAGTAAAGACTTCTGTTTCTAAATGTTTGTTCTACTGAAAATACCTGTGGGGGGAAAAAAAAAAAGTTATACTATACAGAAAAAACATAATTTAGAAATCGTATGCCTTGGTTTACCCATTTCAGTTTATCTCCCTATGCTTTGACAGGAGGGAAAAAGAGAAAGGGATGCTGGCCATCTGGGTAGATTATCATTTTAAACTACTTTTAAATTATAGGAATTAAGTCCACTTTTGTGGTCTTAAATATATATGTAAAATGCATTTCATTCACTTTTCCTGCAGACCAATAGGCTAACTGTTCATATTTTAATTTGGAAGCAAAACAAGATTCTTCTTAGCAGGTGTAACAGGACAAGTATTTTACATAAAATTTAGAAGACCAATTCCATTCTTTTTCTGACTTAACAGCTGTGCTTGTGTTAAAATACTTTAAACAGAGTAGCTAAAGTTTTTTGAGGCCATTTCCTGAAACTCATACAGCAATTAAGGTTTTGATGTGTAGGATGCATATGAGTGCTTCAAAAGCAAGGGAGACTTAGTGTCCTGTATTCATCAAGGAATACACAATCACAATCATATTTTCAAAGGCAAGATGCTCATTTCTTATGAGCTTTGATGCTTTCAATGGTTTCTTGGAAACAGGGAATAATTAAACACATCTAAAACATCTGAGAAGCTGCAACCAAATCCATTTAAAAAGCTTTTTGTTTCAAACATGTATGTACAGACACAAAAATGCCTAAATTTAAATACATGCTTTTCTTTAACACAATGAGTCACTCAAAAGGACAGTTGGGCTTGCCTGCAGCTGCCATATTGAAGGTAACTGAAAGATTTTAGGAGGAATATTTTTCAAGGAATTCTCCACTATTCACATGGGACAAAACTGAAATGTGCAAAGCCATCTGCACAATTAAGAGTCTTAAAAGGGATTTAGATTATGTGTTAAGCTTCATGAAAACCCTACAAAGAGAATACATTTACACAAGGAGTTTAATCAAGAACTCCTAACTGATGAGAATCAGAAATTACTAGAGGATACATGAACGTTTTCAGCTTTTGATTATAGACTTGATGCAACATCTCAAACATAGGATGAATATTATATCATATTCAGGCAAACTCACACATAGCAGAGAACTGTAAGGTATTACTGGAATGCTAGCACAGTATCTGAGAGATCAAGCCTCTCAAGGCTACTTCTCAGGGCCCAGTGACAGATCACAAGGAAAGAAGTTAAGCCACTGGAACGCAGCCCACAGCTTATCAAGAAGAGACTTTGCAGACACAGAACTAAAACCTCTGTCAGCGTAAGTACTATCACCAGGTTTGTGCTTGAGAAAGCAATCACCTTGTTCAACAGTGTTCAAGAATTTTGCAGTTGACCTTCACTCCAGTTGCCTACTCGACTCCCTTCTAACCTCTTTTCATTCATTCCCTCAATTCCTGCGGCTGCCTTCTCACTTTCCCTCTCCCTAGTGTTACAACCTCCCTCCTGTTACTGTCTCCTCTCAGCAATTCCAGCTCCAGCATGCTGCCCAATTTTTTAAGTACAGTAGAGCTTGCTGGCTTCTGATCTGCTTCATGGCTCACTGCAGATGCTGGAAGGTTTCAGGGTCCTACACACCTTCCTTCTAATGTGGTGGAACGCAAATCAGGCTTTGTATTGATTGACATCAATTCTTAAAAAAAAAAAAGTATATACCTAATGAACAGCTGGACACAGAAGAGTAACCAAAGAGTTCCCACAGAGATGAGGAGAGCAAGTTGTTAGGCAACAGAGAAACTGTAATACTTTATCTTGTATTTCTGGGCTAAATAAATGGTCTTGCAGATCTCTATCCGTTTTGTCCTTTAGGCTGTAAACCCTTCAAAGGACTACGTCCTACTCTAGTCAATGTATAGTTCAGTAGTTTTTAATTGGGACTAAGATATTTAGGTTATATCAGGATACAAACAGCAATAATACATTAAATTAAAGCATTTAAGCAATTCTAAGGGAGCTATGGGACTATAAGTCATGGCATCTGGTATTTCAACTACTACTTTTAGTCACACTTCAAACTTTTCTGTTTCTCTTGTTCCAGTAATGTAAATTAGAGCAGCTTCTCTGTTTCAGTAATTAGTATTAAGCAGAGGAAGTACAAAGCTAGAACGATACAATTTTCTCTATATATTTGACAGAACAGTTGCAGAAGTGAATTCACACCAGTTTTTGTCTGTAAGTCTGAAATCCTTTTCTGACTGTAATAAAGTATTTTCAGTCTAAAAGGTACGTGCCATGTATCTGTATTTATGAAAATGTTTTAAAGGGGCATATCCATATTAATGAGGTATTTTAGATATAATAACCTGCAAGGCAGCAAATCTGAAGCTGTCAGAGATGAGTCAATGCCAACAGAAATTGCATCATACCATCTGTATTCCCACGCAGTAAACACTTCATTTCTACATGTCGGACTAAACTGCATTTGATACTTTTATTCCTAGCACAGTATCATATTAATTTCCTTTTCATTAACTTTTCATTCAGCAGGATGTTATCAATAGTGACATTGCTGTATATGCTTGCAATACTTGCAGGGCTTGAGAAAATGTGGGAGACATACTCAGCAGATTGAAGTGATAATATTTCATTCTATCAGTACTGGTTTTCTAATTGAGGATGAATCATTGCCCACATCAAAGATTATGTATCTTAAGTCTTTCAGGATACATCACAAATCCACAGGTAATCTCTGACTGCCAGATTTAACAAATTGTTCTCTGCACTAACTGAAAGAGACAAAAAGTCCTACCTCATCAGACACCACCGTCAGGTGCAAATTTAAAAACGTAGTCACAACTGGCTTGTGCAAGGAGTCTGATGTTTTGTTTTAGGCATTCCTAGAAGGCGCTTTAGGAGACTTGCACAGAAAAAGGCCTTATTCTTTGACCCAAATCAAACTGGAACAGAAGGCAAGCTGACCTATTCAGACTGTGCTAGTTCTGCACATGAATGCTCTGGAATGAAGAAAGAATGGGGAGATACCCAGTAAGGTTACTCAACAAGCAGAATTAGGCTAAACAGGAATCACTGAACAAGCTTTTTTGGTACCACAGTATTGAACTTTAGCACGTCTATCAAGCAAATGCTATTTTAAGTTCCCAAATAATTTGGATCTAGTCAAGTAGAGAACTTACATTCTTCATTATCATCAAACAATAAGCAGGAAATATCATACCAAATTCTGTTAAGGTACTATTTCAGGTCCATGGATAGCTACCTTCTACAGACCAGTACAGTAATATAGCATTAAGGGATAGGATTGTCTCTCCTAAGGATTATCAACAAATCTACATGACAAACCACCAGGGTTACTTATGAATTGCAGAATTAGATATCATAGTAGGTTCAGCCATCACTATGATCATTTCAAACTTCAAGTCCTAAATCTTGTCATGTATGCTAAAATACACCTATTCTATACTATTATCAGCACCTTGGATTAGTAGTAAAATGTCTAAAATATAACTTGGTCTTATTAAAGCAATTTGGGGATTTTTTTTGCTATATATGATCTGATCACAGTACTAGAGCAACTGATTTAATTCTGGTTTCTAGGCAGTTTCACTCATCCTTTTCATAACTTAACTGAGGTAATATGTCAGATGAAAACATCAATGGGACATTTTAATTATCATGTTTACAAGGAATATAATTTTTCTCTGGATTTTTCCACAACTGAAAGTAACAAATAAATATTTCCCTTTTCTTATGTAAATTCACCTTTAAAAAATCTAAACTTAATCTTAAGCTGACCTGACAATTTTTTTTTATTGTTTGAGAGAATTTAACAGAACAGAAATTGCTGAACAGTACGTGGTTCAGTTAGAAGAATATTTAGAAAAAAAAAACAATGTCTGCATTAACAATAGTAATCAATAATCTGAGTTGGCATACACAAACTTTTTGGAAACAAGTTACTAAATTAAACAGACTAACCAGAGTTTTGTGACATCTTACTAGCATTTTTCCTGCTGTGTTAAAATCTTTATTTCTTTCTGGTACTTTCTGGTATTTCTTTCTGGAAAGCTAAAACAGTGAGTCTTTGTTGACATGTCAAGCAAACTGCCGATCCAAACTTTCTTTCTCGGAAGACAGTGGGAATTTTGTTGTTTTCTCCTGTGCAAGAAGAATCAAGTCTTAATGTGTCAGCATTCAGAAAGAAAGCAACTTTGCTTAGACTGCCAGATTATTAACAGCTTAAGCAATAATAATCTCTTGCAATAGGGAATTCAGACCTGAATTAGCTCCATAGGAGATCTGGCCTCACTTTAGAACTTTTATTTCAGGTTCAGGCACAAATTCAGAAATGCTGGCACAGGGAGTAAAGTCTCCCTTGAGCAAACCATGTTCATTTGTAGTAGGACTCAAAGGAATTTCATTAGTTGAAGCACCAAAAAAAAACACTCAGAAAGATTTTTTTGCATATCCTTTTCTTCTAATTTTTCTCATATCTATTCTCTCGTAAGAGTTTTAACAGTTCTGTCCAATAGTGTCTACTCCTGTTCACCTTTACATTGGTAATGAATCTTATGTCAGACTTCCTTTCGAGGCATATCTATTAGAGACCATCAGATCTACCTGCCAATATACGGACGCTTACTAGACCAACACCGTATTTCAAATACTCTCAACTGTGGAGTATCAATAAACAATTAAAAGTGATGGTGCTGTAGATTTTCACAACCTGTACAGAAAAATATGAACAAAAACATCTCACTTGCTTACAAATTTGAAAGTAGAATGAGTACAACTGCCCATGTTCTTGCAATTACAGCAAGTCTATAAAAAAAGCCATTAGTAACCACTAAGCACAAGTAGCCACTTTTTACATTTAAAACATCCTACAATACTACAGTAACAACTAAGTATTGAAGAACTTTATCAATGCTTTCTTGATATAAATTAAAACAAGATTATTTCTACATTGCTAATTTTAAAAAGGCATACACTTCTCTGAAAAGGAATAGATCCAATAAGCCCTCCATTCTTTTCATGGTGTATTCTAACACAGTGTATTTTATTTCTTTTATCACCTTCTTTTTCCACCTGATCAAAACAAGAAAATTCCACAAAATTATTACACTCAGATTTTAATGAACGACAAGTAATCTTCAAATCTTACTTGACCAAAAATGGTTTCTACCTTCATTTGAGTTGGGAAACAAAGACAGAAAAAAATTAATATGCTTCATAAAAGCATGTTTCATAAAAGAATATCAAGAAAGCCCAAAGAACCTCTAACTTTCCAGAAGTCTTAATATGCTACCGTAACATCATGAAAATAGAAAAAAGGAAAGAATGGGTACCTTTTTAAGTTCAACGTCTGCCCTTAAAGGGAACTAAAGATTAACATTCTGTTCTTCAGAGCTCAGTGTTCTTCTCTGAGAAAGCACTCAACACATCAACATGTTACTCTGGGGGTGGCAGAATACAATATTAAGCTGCAAGGAGTTCACATTACAGTACTCTCTGCTTTGAAGGCAAATCACGATAGCACAGTCTAACAGTCCAGTCCCACCAGGTGCTTAGTCTCTTATGCTCCTACTCACAAAATCTCCACCTTGACTCCAAACAAAGAAAACGGTATGATTCAGCAGAGGACACAGAACAGAGTCAGGATTTTCACCACGACAGACAAACATAAAAGATCTTGACTGATATTCATGTCAAAGGTTTCAGGCTGTATGAAACCACTGGATGAGAATGATATACAAGAGTAAAGATGAAGAGCTTCTGCACCTTGAAGAAAACCTGTAAAATTCACCTCAAAAGGGTCTATTGTGGTCTAGGGGCTAGACAAAAGAATGAATGACGGGAACAACAGATATGAAAAAAAAAATCTTAGGAGCAAAGGACTTGCTTTGAGTCTGCAAAAGGGAATCAGGCCGTTGGTGCTGACAGGAGAGCAGGGAATAGGTAATGGCCATCATATTCAACTAAGAGAAAGAAGACTGCAGGAGCAAACTGGGTTTTGTGGGAGTACTGTGATTGAGAAGAATGGCAATAGCTGGTGAAATCTGTGTACAGATAATTATTTCAGGAAGAATTACACTGTGTTACAGTACCCAGTTGAACAGACTTTGAATTACTGTTGCAATGCAGTAATGTGTTCTTTGGCGGAAATAAGAATATGCACCACAGTCTTCTTGCCCAGTCAAGCCCATTTTTATCCATCTATCTATTGGAGCAGCCACTAAGCTGCTCCTCAGCACAAACTGCATGATCTAGCATTTTGCCCTAGATGGTCTAATACGGCCTGTTAGAAATAGATGTAGATTCAAAGAGGTACCTAACTTGATCATGATGAAAGATAACTATATTCTGTACAAATGAAATTTACATTTCTCTGTATTCTTCAATGATGTTACCTGAGACATGCTAATTAGCACATACACACTACGTTAAATTCTAAAAAGTGACAGTTCTTTGGGCTACAGGTGACTTCAAAGTATTAGAAAATGTGAATATTTTTGATTCCGGCATCTCTATCTATATAAAGTGTTTAGATTATAGCAAAACTATTTAAAGGCACAAGATCAAATTCAGATTGCTGCAAGTACAGGCAGTTATACAGACTTCAGTGACACAGTATCTCTTTACTATAGCTGGGAAATTTGTTCCCACTTCCTACAAAATATTCTTCGGCTTTATCTTACATCAAGAACCTGCACAGTCTCAAATGCGGACAATTTCTCTGTCATTTTAGTACCCCTAAATTCTAGTTACTGGTGAATACTTTCTACAATTATAAGGCAAACAATACGGTTTGGCACGAAAAATAAGATTTCCTTCTCAGGATCATACAATGTAAATAAAATTGATCTTAACAGCTTTAAAATCACTGGCTGAACAGATATACAGAGAGAATGTTACAACCTAGAGTTCCTGAATGCTATTTTTTTTCTTTGCATGTAGTGTCTAAAGACTTTATTGGTCTTAGAATATCTTCTCACCAGTTTCTATGGATTTCTCAGTATTTTCTTCTCACAAGTCAACTTTACTAAAATACTTTACAGATTTACATGATGTGCTTACTGAAATTTCCTATTCAGACATAGCAAACTTATCACTTGCTCTGTAGTCTTTTCTTATAGATAGTTTACTGAAGGATCAAGTTTAGTAGTTATGACTCTTCCAGCTGAAGCTGAGTGAAGTAATACTAGCAGTTCAGAATACACTCGCTCGTGGATTGGTCAAGTTCAAAAAACATAGCTGCTGGCAACCTGAGACAGAATCGCCATTTCCTAATTACCATATAAGCTACACCATGACAAGGATTTTACCGTAAGATCTTATCACTCTTCTGAGATGGGAGAAGATATGAAAATATATTAAATATTTCATAGGAAATACTGAAAAGCTATTTAAGTCACAAAATTAAGTATTGAAAGCTAGATATTACCAGACATACAGTTGCCCTGAGACCTTAATTCTCTGCCCTCTGTGCATCTGAACAGGTCAAGGAAAAAATTAAGGTGTCTTTGGGAAAAATTCAGGTGCTTACATCTATATCTGTCTTTATATGTAACCAAAAAACCTGAATTAATCACAGACAGGCTAGCAGAAATTTTGCATATCCTCAACTGTGATTATTTAATTTCATGATATAAGTCATGCTTTCCAATTATGTTACTGTAAAGCCCTAAATCTTTAAAATAAAAAAAGATTAATCAAAGTTCCATTACATAAAATCCAGCGTTGTCATCTTCCCATTCCAGTTTCCCATCCTGTCTCCATTTTGTCATAAAAAAAATTAATGAATCATTAGCACTGCAGTATGCATTTCTGGCACTTGAAATACAAAAATGATTTCACTTGCCAGCTACAAAAGTCCATTTTCCCAAAGTGGGAAATAGACTATTGGCATCACAAAGTAGATTCAAGGCCTTGTTGTACACATCCTTACACAACCTTGCTCTTTTCTTTTTCCCATGACAGAAAAAAAGAAATCCCTAATCTTAGAGTGAAAAATAAGACCCATATTTCAATGTAGGCTTCTGGGAAGTTCAGCCCAATTATTGCCATTTCCTTAAGCAACTGCTTTGACAGTTACCTTTTCTCTTTTTTTGGCAATGCTATGTGTGTCAGGTTTTGCATCCAGCTCTTTAGAATGCTAGTGTTCAGTTACTGTCTGTGACATTTTTTCCTAAATTACTTGAGAACATTTCCTGAGTAATGGCAAGCTCACTTTTAATTAAATTTCAGGGAAGAAGGGACTTGCTGAAGTTTCAGGATGCCACCTGTTGAAATGTAAAAGTTCTTCTGCAAACATTTGAGAATTCAGAGATCTTTAAAAAGTCACAAGGAAAAGCTACTACTGGTATAAAATTCATGGGATGGTGGCATAATTATTAAAAGATCAAAGCCAGAAAAAAAGAGACAGGAAAGAACTGTAAGAAATATATTTAAATACTGACATTTTAGATACAGATTATTTAAATTTAAATCTCACTTTTCCTAGTGATGTTATTTACATGAAAATGTATACTCAGAAGGCAAACTCCAATTCAATTATCTTCATTATCTCTTATAGATAAGACTGATGACACTAAATTCTAGTATCTTAGTTTGTGTTTACCATTTTTTATGAATTATTGCCACGTTGATTCATACAGTTTATGAACTAACGACCAAAAACTGTTCTTCCAAAGTTAATGGATATGTTGTCTTTTGGAGCAAGAACATTATTCCTTGGTATGAGAGAAAGTCAGTGCCACAGCTAGCAGCTAGGGAGTAGTTAATAGCTAGTAGCTAGTAGTGGGTGCATATCTCTGAATAACCTGCTTTCTCCTTTTCTGATAAATCCAACATTTTAAAAAATTTTTGCACACAGGCTGCTGCAATATACAGCAAAGAAAAAAGAACTGATGGAGTTGTTCAAACTATACGGTTCTCATCTGTACTACTACTTTTTCACTTGCTTGCCTGTAAGAAAAAAGAAAACTGTAAGAATGACAAGGCACTAAAGGTCAATATGAATCAGCTTATACTGCAAAAGTAGCTTCAGGATGCCTTAGTAGTTTCATTTATTTAATTTCAATATTGGTGTCACATCTGAACAGCTATGAAATAGCTTGTTTCTTCATCCACAGATCATAATCAATGGGAGTTTTTGTTCTTGAACCTGAAGTGCAGAACTGAGCCCAAAGGGAGTGTTGTACATGGACGGAATTCAAAATTAGGCCCTAAAAAAAATGTTATCTTAACAGATTCTAAGTGTAAATCATAATCTTGTATATTAGTCAAGTACAAAATTAAGCAATCATTATTTAAGCATTTTTTAAAAGTTCCCGCTTTAATGGAGTGTTGATAATCTACATCTGGGAAATACACTCCTAAACAAAAAAGATTTTAGGGTGTTGTGATCATTTTTTATTAAATGGAAAAAACTGTCTGGATAATACATCCAGCACACATGTACATGCTATCAAAAAAATCAAAGAAATCTTTAATTTCCCAATGTATACTTTTCCTTGGAGGGGAAAGCAGAGATTTGGAGAAATCTACATCCCTATCCTACAGTAAATACAGTGATATATTCACAGTGACATGCTATTTAAAAATAATTAGGCTTCTCTTAGAAATCAATACTATGACAGTGGGCTTGCTGTGTAGCAATACCACACAGACAAAATAAAATGGCTGATGAGATCTTGAGTTCAGCATCTTTTACAAATAAAACAAAGTGAGATTTACTGGAATGGAACAAATCCTTTTTCAGCCTCTCATTTAGCAGGTCAGTGTGACAGCATGGACATATTTCTACAATCTTGTCTACTTCCACAACAACAACAAAGCAATGCAAAGAAATTCTAAATTTCACTGCAGGACTTCCAGTTCATTGTAATACTAGCAAAATCTGAACAAAAAATACCAAAGGTGGACATGGGAAATAAGAATTCTTAAGGAAATTGAAGAAAAAAATATATATATATCGGTGACTGCAAGAAGACTGTAGACGTGAATCTATGCTGTCGCTCTGTGGATACGCTGTAGTACATGGAGGGCTGCAACCATCAAAATTTGGGACAGAAAATAAATGCTGGTTGAGAAAAGGTCCTCATTAACATACCCACCCAAACATGGCTGACACGGGGGTGCCCCGGCCCTGGGCCCGCCGCCGCCGCCGCCGGAGGACTCCCGCGATGCGGGACGCGGGATGCAAGGACGCGGGATGCGGGAGGACCAGCGGCGGCGATGCCGGAGGAGCATCCCCACCACCTCGGGGCTCTGCCCACCACCCTGCCCTCCATCCTCCTCCTTCACCCAGGGCCGCCCCAAAGGCGTCGCAGCCCGGCTGCTGCTTCTGGCGCTCTCCATCCTCAGCATCGCGCCCGGCGGGCGAGGGATGCGCGCCGCTGGACCGCTGCCGGCGTGGCGGGCGACATCCGTCGCGGCCGAGCGGCGAAGACCACCCCGCGCCCCGCAAGACCGCAGCCCCCGCCGCAGCCAGGGGCAAAAGCCCCCACCTGCCGCGGCGGGGGCAGCCCCCTCGCCCCTAAAGCAGGCGCCGCACAGGCGCTTGAGGCGCTTCACGCCGCACGCGGGGGGTGAATGAGATTTCTATCATTCATGCGAGGAAAAAGGAAGTAAATTCCCCGCCAAAAAAAAGAAAAAAAAAAGAAGAAGAAAGAAAACAAGCGCACACCGACACCCTCATAACCTACCGCTGAACCAAAGCGCATGGGCGGCTCTTTCGGCGGGCGCCGCTATTGTCTGCGGCGGCGGCAGCTCTGCCCCCGCCGGCCAGGGGTCTGCGGCGAGGCAGCGCAGCGCCCAGCGGGGCGGCGACACCCCCCCCCCCGCCCCGCCGCCGCCGCCGCCGCCCGCCCCCGGGCGAGAGCCGCCGCCGCCGCCCGCCGCCGCCCCTTCCCGCCCGGCGGCACCGCACAGCCGCGGTCCCGCCGCCGCCTCACCTCTGCGCGGGCACCGGCAGGAGAGGGGGCTGCGCGGCCCCGCGGCGCGGCGCTCACAGACGGCGCGGCGGCGGCGGCGGCGGCGGCGGCGGCGGCAGCGGGGAGGCACATGTGCCCAGCCCTCTCTGCGGCGGCTGTTTAAAGACAGACATAAGAGCGGAGGGGGGGAGGGCAGCGCCGGGCCGGGGGAGCCGCGCCTCCTGACGCAGGGAGGAGCGCGCCCGCCGCCGCCCGCCGCCGCAGCGGGGCCGCCGGAGCCGAGCGGCGGGAGGGGGGCGGGGGCGGGCGGAGGCCGCGGCCCACCCGCCCGCGGGCCCCGCCGCGGCCTGGTTGTGTGCGGCGGGGGCCCGGGAGGGGCGGGGAGGCCCGGGGCGCTGCCGGAGGGGGAGGCAGGCGCCCGGGCGCGGGTGCCTCCAGACGGCATGAGGCTTTTCCCCCCAAAAAAAGTGGGCGCGAGGGGTCAGCCAGAGAGTGATGGAGGGGGAGCCGCGGTGGCGGGTACCGCCGCATGGTCGAGGCCACCGGGCCGCGGGGACCTCGGAGGGTTTACATCCTCGGAGGATTAAGCGGAGACGCTGGGAGACCCGGAGGAGCCGCGAGGAGGCTCCCGCCAAGGCCCCTGGCGATGCTGCGCGGACCCTGCAGCCTGCTGTCGTACTGCTGCCGCAGGCTGCACGAAGAGGAGCTGGGCGTATTCCTCCTCAGTTCCCCCTTAAACTTTCTATCATAAAGTCTGCCCTGCGGTCTTCTCCTAGCTTTCTTGTTTGCTCGAGTCCTTCTTTAAGAAGCAGGTAGATTTCCTTTCCAGGAAAAGTCATCGTAAAGACTAAAAAGCCATTCAGAGGCATGGTAGGCAGACGAGAAAAGCATGTTTACTGTGTTGAAGATAGGTAGGATGGACTGGAGAATGAGCTTTCTTTTAATGTTCAGTCTGTGAAGAATTACTGCGACAGCTTCAGTCTTAACACAGGTGGAATAAAAATATACAACTTACACTGCATGAATCAATGAGAGATTATTCTTCAAAGGTTGATAAAATTAATCTCCTTAGCAGATTTGCATTTCCTTCATATTTCAGAGAGCAATGTTTTACTGAGAAAGCTGGGATGCAAACTTATGTTTGTATTTTTACTTCTTTATCAAAAGTAATTTGTCACAATATTGTGTATTTCTCATTATTGTTGCTAGTATTCTTGAGTAATGATTTCCACAAGCCTTGTTTCAGTTATTTCTAAAAACAGTTCTGAAAACAATAGATTTTACATCTAGTTATTGAATATTATTTGAAAATCAGTAAAAATGAACAAGACATCTAAAAATGTGGAGTTTGTCTCATGTCTTGAATTTTAGTTTGAGTTAGTTTCTATGAACTAAGCTTCTATGTACTAAGTACAAAGGAAAAGTAGAATTTACTTTTTTCTATTGCCAGATCATGAGTTATATTTTTATTAATAAATTATCTAATAAAGATAATGTTATCATGTGACTTTGTAGTTAACTGAGAGAAAAAGATCATTTCTAGATCCTTTCGTACAGTTAATGATGAGCTTAGATCTGTAATCATGTCCTCAATAATTTTATGCCACTAATTTTACCATGAGAAAATTATAATTCAATTTTTAATGCCCACCAAGCATATGATCGGATATTTACACTTTTCTGCAGCAATTACAGTTCCTCATATACCAATACTGTAAAAGAAGCATGTTTAAAATATCACCTTGGTAAGCATTCAGTAGCGTTATTTTACTCTTCTTCAGCCTTTCTACAAACTATCAATCTCCATTCTGAATAGATGGACTTTTTTTACTGCAGCTCTTGTAAATAGGGTATTTTTACTCCAGTTCTTGTAAATGATCTGTGTAATCTTTTTTAATAGGTTATTGGAACTATAAACAACCATCCTTAAATTCCACATTGGTTTACTCTTCAAAGGGCAGATATTTCCAACTTCAGAACTGTAGAAGCAAAAGGATTTCTATTCTTTGCTTCTGGGTAGAAATGACAAAAATATGATACAAAACCAGCTTAGTAATTCTTTGTCATTTTTTTTAACACAAGAAACCAATGTATTTGATGGACAAAAAGGTTGCAATTAGCCTTTTTAAGCTTGAGCTGTGTTGCAGGAGAGCTTATTATCATTCTTTAATCTGAGTTATGAGCCTCTACATACAGAGAGAGTGCCTCATTTGCTGGTCAGCCTGTTAATGTATCTGGGCATGTGACTCAGGAGATTTGAGGACAGTTCAGTTAGAAGCAAACAGAGTGGAAAGTAAGAAATGCCAACATGAGTAACACTGTTTTGCAGCAAAGCTGAGAAGCTCCTGTACAAAATCTCTACTTTATCAAAACTTTAGATAAAAAATTCACAAGTAGTGAAAATAGGTGTGCATTATTTGGAAGAAATTGTTTTAGGCATTTATGCCAATTTTATAAAATTGGCATTTATGCTGATTTTAGGCTTTATTTTTCTTTTAATACCTTGTCACCTCTGTGGCATTTCTATTTTAAATACACTTTTCTATAGTTTTGTTGGAAGTAAGCACTCATGAAATAAGCCACTCATTTATTAAAAAGTACTTTCATGCATTTTCTAACTATTGAATAACTACAATTATATTTAATACTCTGTTGTGTTCTTCAGAAACCTCCTCTGCCCTAAACTATTTGTATTCATTAGTTTGATGGTATGCTAGTCAGCAATAGGTGAAAGTTAGGAATGCATTCTTGTCACTAGAATGAAGTAGACAAGCACGTACCAAAATATTATGAATAAATAAGAGTCAGTGTACACCAATAAATTTGAATGGAAACAATGATAAGTAATTGTCATTTTTAGTGGTTAAAGTCATCTTTAAGGTTCAGGGCCTAGTGCATGACCTTGCAAGACAGGACCGTTCAGTGGTTTGAGCCTGTGCAGGACTTTTCCATAACATCTGTTGCATAGTACAACAGATTGAGAATGACATTGCTTGTTGACTGGGCCTTTTGTATGCAAGTATAGCTAATATTCCCAGGGCACAAATGTCACTTTTTCCCACACTGGCTAATTGTGAAATCAGATAATACAGTATCTTTTGCCTTCTGAATCTGTCATTGCTTTTCATGGTGTCTCTTCATCTCAGTATTAGCCCAGCACTGAAACTTAACTGGAACTATTGCAATTCAAAATACTGTGTGTTGTAAGCTGACTGACACCAGTAATTATCAGCTATCCTAGATATTTGACGAGTCTTCTACAGCTGTACCATGATGACTTAAGTATCTGTTAGACTGCTTTACACTAAACTTTATTGTTACATGTTTTAAAATATGATCTGATTCACAGTAAGCATGCAGATGCTACATGCAAAACCCATCAAGAAGTGAAGTATGTTATCAACAGCAAGTCTAGTTTTGTACTTACACAGCAAGTTGATTGTCCTAAGGATCATATTCAGCCTGAAATTTGATGCTGTGTTACTTTCAAACTGTTAGAAACTGAACAAAAAATATGCTTAACTTTGTTAATATAATTTGTCAATGCCTTATTCTAGATATCATCATTTGATAGCATGCTGTCAAAATAGCAAATTGCTGGATTTTCCACCTTTCTTTGTCATTTACAATTTTTGGTTCAGCATTTAATTTGCCCAGTGCAAATTGACCTCCAGACTAATTTTTTAGCTCCCCTCTGCTCGCTCTTTGAATCTGCTCGTAACTTGTGTGTGTGTGTCCACTTCAAGATTGCAATTATAATCCTACAGCAACTCTCAACTGCTTGTGAAACTCTAGTTGTGGACAATTAAATAGCTTTCCAGATTATTAAAACATGTCCAAATTACGGTGATCGCATTACTGCATCAATAGGAACTGCTGCCTAGAAGGGAGCGAATAATCTTTGATTTGTCACCCAACTTGACTTATACTTCTAAAGATGAGAATATATCAGACAGGATGATATTCATTCTGACCCTACAATGCTTCTTGCCAGGGAAGGATCTGATGACATGAGCAAATTTCCTTGGACAAGCAAACAAGCACAATAGTTGCATCGCTAAGCATTTTTACCAGATCCGCAAAGATGGTTGTAGACTTTGATGTGATTCTTTTACAAATGACGAGCTACAAACAACATGTCAACAGATCTTGATCAGGTGAGAAGCCACTGCGATTCTAAGCACTGTTCAGGCAATAGTCGCCTAGCAAATGCTCTGTCAAGGTTTCACCAACTGCTGTGAGCAGTCATAAGCTACAGCAGTTGCTCCTACGTCTCGCAGTGATGGTGGAATCCTTAAAGTCTTGCTATACTTCAGTTCTTCACATTTTCATCTCTAAATATTTTCAAAGACATCAACAGATGTAAGAGTTTTGCTACTGTTTTCTGACTTTATCAAAGGACACGTCCGTGTCCATGTTGTCGGGTGGTCAATTGCCTGTTACTCCATGTATAACTTCATTGCCATATTTAAGGGTGTGTTGAGAAGATGACTGAAATGTTTTTATAATCATACCCAGAAATTCTAGCTACTAATTTATATTCAGGGGATCTAAAGGAAAAAAGCAGCTGAAAAATCCTCTGACATATCATTGGCACATTCAACCATAGTGGCAGGGCAAGAGGGTATATAGGATTAGCAAGTAAACACATCTTTCAACCTCACTTCCCTGCTTTTGGACAGAAGGTGCTTAGGATTTCTGTACATAGGATTTCTGTAACTCTGCAACAACACTGCAAGACGAAGTGGTCATGGCAGTTAGCTGTTGTTTAGAATTATAATATGTTAATCATCTCTCAGCCCTTGCCTTTGTGGTGTATATATTTGCCACATGACTGTAAGAGAGTGAGACAGGGTGTAGATGATGTGATATCTGCCATCATTGCTATCTGTATCAGGTTGGTAAAGGAACATTCTAAAGGTTAAGTCCTGCCTGCAGGTTCTGCCTCACACCTATTTAGGCAACTCAGGCTATTAGCCCTTGGTGCTGGTCTCAGAGGCAGCTGGGTTTGATGGTAACTTCAGTGTCTGAGCAACCTGTTTTAGGAACTCACTGCCTACCCTGTTCTGGTAGAGAATAACATTAGAAACGATTTCCTAGAAGTTGTGTACTTTCATAGAAATCTGGCCAGACTAAATGTGCCCTTCTTTCACCTATTGGAGAACAAACAAACAAACAAAAACCTTACTATGAATATTTCAAATCTGAAACAATGGCATCATATTGACTGATAAAAGAGAATATTGGATGCAAATCCGATGCTCAGAGCACCACATGATTCATTACAGATAAAACGCATCATTATCTTAAGTTAGCGTCCAAACCAAGCAGAAGAGTCCTATAAAGTCTTTAAAAGAATATATGCAACTTTGAATTGTATTTTAGCAGTTATATCTGACACAGATGATTATGCTACTCATGAAAATGTGGAAAATGAAGAGATAATTCCGACAATGGAGCCATCCTCCTACACATAGACAAGGTAGAAAGATACCACCCAAACTGTTTGATGACAGCAATGTAGAAAGCTAGCAGCTACTTAGGAAAGTGGAAGTCACCTACTTTTCTTGAAGATATAACAACAGATATAATAACTACAATTTATGTCACGCTATACAAATCAAATTTTAAAAAGGTTTTAAAAATAGTGCAGTCGAGTGGGTTGAAAAATAAGGCTAGGAACTAAGAAATCCCCCAGCAAATATACAGCAACTAGAAAGATAGAATAGACTATGCTAAACATCGGCCATGGGTGAAAAACACTGAAATAGGTTCTTAGGCAAAGATAAAATGCGAGTTCTTTACTGTATTATGTATTGGAGAGTTAAGTACAGTTTTCAAGGAGGTATCATTAATGGCTTTTTACATATTTTTCATAAAGCCCTGTGATCCAGTGATTCTAAATCACTTATGATTACCATTTCAGAAGTTACATTTTTTATTTTAAATATAAGCCTATTTGGTTAACAACCTTAGTCCTCTATTCATGGAAGTCAAAATACATTGTCTCCAACAGGAGCTAAAGGATAACAAAAATGACACAATGCAAATGTATTATGTAAATCACCTATTGCCACTGTTTTTGTGATAATGAGCATGCTGTAAGAACTGAAGCTGAACAATACAGAACCACTGACAAGTCATCCGTCAATCATGACTTCTTATTGCAGAATCATGCTAGTTGTTCTTAGCTTTCTAGGAGGTGGCTTCTGGTCAGGATTCTGAAGGAGATTTTTCCCTACACCTTTGCACATGAATTCGTACAGGATCAACTTATTCTTTTCATGTACCAGAGACATTTTGGAAGGCACATTGTTCTGGCAAATCCAGATGCATTGCTAGGTTTGGGCGTATATAAATAAATTAAACTAATCTGTTCCAGGAACATGAGAAGTTAAGGTTAGTTAGTTTTTTAAAGTATGTATTTAAAATTTAGTTTTCACTGACATAAAGTGAAGGTGTAAGAATAATTAATGGAACTACATATTGACCATCATTTCTTTAGCTGAGTAAATTAAATAAGTACTCTATTTCATTCACAGAAGGAAGAAATAGCATCAAGAACATTGTTCAGCTCGATACAAAGTATCGTGTAAAGTATAAGCCGAGGCGTAAACACATGAATTTTGGTTTTGAAAATAATACAGAGAGTACTGCTAGCTAAGGAATGATTCCATGTGTTATTTTCATCTATATAAGAGATTATGAAAATCTTAGTAATTATATGCTCCATTTAAATCCAGAAGACCAATGCATTTACTAGATTGCAATAAAATCATACCAAGGGGTAATACTTTCTGATTCCCAAAACTCACCAAGACTAGAAGAAAAAGACTAGCACATCAAAGCTATGCATGAGTTAAAAATAGTTTCCTCTTATGATGTGTTGTATCTGGGATGACACATTTTGCAGAAAATTGTTGGGAATACATATATTTTAAATAAATTAATACTTTGATGATAGAATGGAAAAGCTAGGGACTATTATTTCAGTTGCAGTAGTTCAGAATACCATGTAAATAACTGAATGTAATATTCAGACAAAAGAAGAGCGTTTAGTTGCAGAAATTCCCAAAAGATTCTCTTATAGATGGAATCAATGATAAATTAATTTGGGGGACAGCAATGAATAAATAGCATAATATGTTCAATTGCAAGCCATCCACAAGAGATTTTAAATGTATTTAGGCAAGTAAATGCACATTTGGGCAGAGTGTTCTAACATGGCAGTTGAGGACATGGAAAAAGAATAAATCCTCTGCTCCAGAAAATGAAAGAAGAAAGATGGCAGCTTCTGTCATAGTCTTGGGTGTCATATTAGGGCTGGGCTGTATTAAAGGAAGACAATAATTATTTTGAAAGAGAAGAAACAGTTTATTGAATTACTTTCTTTGCACCAGAAGCCTCTGTAGATTTGTGTTGTAACACAGTATTTACAAAATTAAATGTTTAAATAAAAGTCTAATGCTTTCACCTTGTCATATACTCCCTTTTAGTACATTCAAAATGCAGTTAATATAAAGCATTATTATTAACTGTTAGGCTGTAGGTACATAAGTATCACATAATAAGCCAATATGCAGCTGAGCATAATGATGCTCATGAATTATCTTGAAAACAATAAATTGATAAAACAATAGATGACAGAAGGATTTTTTAAAAGAATGTAAAAACCCACCCATAAAGAAAATTATAATTGTTTGTGGAACCACACTATACACCACATTTGAATATTGTACTGAGGACTCAGTTCTGAATAGTATTTTTGTTCAATTCCTGCCTGAAACAGGACAAAATACCCAGAATTGTTCCTCGTATTTGTACTAGGTAGACTATTTTAAACATACATTTTTACTGTGCATTGGTTTTAGATCTGGTGAGCCAGAATGAAATCCAAGCCCCACCAAAATGTGTTCTAAAGTTCTAGGATTATGGATAGCATGGGCCAAGCCCATCTTTATCTTTACAATTCATGGGGAAAACTGTGATTTAAGGAAAAATTTCAAATGTCTGTGGGTGTGTGTTGAGTGTCTGTGTCAGTGTGGTTTCAAAGCAAACCAGTGCTATTGTGGAATTTGAAAATATATTTCAACTTATGACATAAGATCACAGGCTTCTGGGTTGAGAAAATCCAAACATATTTCTTAATTTCAGGATTGACATGAGCAAACACAAGGCTTCAGTCGTCTCTGTAATTGTATCAGTGATTACTGGCCACAGAAACAATCATAATTCTCTACTTACAGCATAATAATGGGGCGTGAGTATGGTATCTGTGGTAGATTTTTCCTACGTCTTACACTTGTTAATTCATATTTAGTTACAAATAGGCAAAAATACAAATTACTTTTTTATTCCTGAATGGTATTTTCTGAAAAATATGTCATGTAAGAGGCTATTTCTGCAAACTCTGTATCCCTTAAGCTATATACATTAAGCATCAGCTACCACTTGACCCTCCTGTCAAAAGACACAAGCAATCATTTGAAATGCAAGTGCATTTTGATTGATTACTTAAAAAGTCTATAATCATAAAGCAAATCTGAGGAAAAGTAATCTTACAGGATATTCATGGAATTACAATTTAGTTATTGGCTCAGTCAATTATGGTCAGAGAATGAGGACCAAGATATGCGTTTCATTCACAGGAATAAGGAACTGGATGAGACAACTTGCATTATCAAATCCAGTTCCATAATATTGCAATCAATTTACTTGGATAAACTTATCTGTAAATTTATCATGTTCAGTCTTAAAACTACTTAGATTTTACCACCACATACTGTTGGAAAGCTGGTCCAGAACTTCTCTCCTGTGATGGTTAGAGACCTTCTTCAAACAGCCAGTCACAGCCTATTCATTGTCATTGTGCTTGTGCCAAAAAGTTCTTAAACAGTTTTCTGTCTCTGTATTTTACGTATCATTATGTATTTATGCAGAACAATGCTATCCCTCTCTCTCTCTCTTTGTTTTGGCAGGGTGTATAAACTGAGGTCTTGTAGAGAAATGAAAGATAATATAAAGCTGCATACATGAATTTTAGGCATTCTTATCCTGAAGAGTTAGCTTGAATCTTAAAAGCAGCAGACTTAAGACAGTTTACTACAATATTGTAACAGTGAAGTGTTTTACCTGAGGTAATAAATTATGAGCCTGTGGAAGACAAAATAGCTCATGCGCAACACTACGTAGATGTAGCATATGCTGTTTCTAGTCATATGTATGATCAGAACAAAGGTCCACCTGAACCAGTTTCTTTCTCCAGCACTGGCAAAAGGAAGATATTTATAGAAGAGCATAAGAATAGGGCAAGTATGGAGTGATACTTACCCAGGATACTCTCCCAGCCCTCTACAATAAGGAGTTCAGAGGCATCCTGAGTCAGAAGTGGAATTTTTATTTAATAACCCATGATTAATCAAACGTATTTGTGAAATCAAATTTGTGCAAACAATGCATTTTCAACCATTAGCATCTACAATATCTTGCAACAATGGTTTTGCAATATTACTATATTGTGTGAAGAGCCACCTACTTTTGTTTATGAACTTGCTTCTGGTTAATCTCATGTAATATTCCATATTTCTTGAACCAGAAGAGATAACAAACCCTCTTTATTCAAATCATAACTGTATAGACATTTAACGTATCTATCTCTTAGCCAGACTGAACAGTCCTAGTGTGCTTGGCACAGGAGCTAGAGCATGTCATTGCGACAAGTTCATTGCACAGTCTTGGCATATCCTTTATTTAATCTTTTAAATGATTTTTTTGTCCCTTGATCATTGCAGTAGCCCTTTTGTGTCACTGTTCCAGTCTGAACCATCCTTTCTTGTGCATCCTTATTTGCACAGGCAGTGTTGTACACCGGTTCTGGATGAGACCCAAACAGTAGCTACAGACTTTCTATCTGTACTCCAGGTATTTTTAACTCTTGTGATCACATTTTCAAAATTACTACTATACTTGATTTTTTTTCTCTTCTTTCCAGCTGATAAGCATCCAAGATGGAGCAAAAAAATTCTTACTAGTTCTTACTAATTCTTACTTCTTACTAATGCATGACTTTTGCATTTTGAATTTTTAAATTTTGTTCTGTTATATTATTTTGTCCTTAAGATTGCCCCTTTCCTTTTGGGTGACATTTGAATCTGTTACTCTTACTTCAAAGCAACTAAATTTGTGCTAACAGCAATCTTCATGAGCAGCAAAGGACATTAATGAAACTGTCAAATAATGTAAAAGTACCTAGACTGATCCTTGAAGAAATTCCTTCGTAACTTGTAATGACAAAAGTTGTCTTTTCATTACAACTTCTCTTTCATCTTTCTTATAGCTATTTTTTACCTCACAAGTCATACAAATTTCCTGTTTCAGAATCAGCAGTGATTTTCTGTTTTATATCAAATGCTTAATACATTTCAGACAAAATTTACTATAGTAAAAAGAAAAAAATCTAGTTTCTCCAAGATAAATATGAAGCTGATATACATGAATTATCCTTATTAAATGCATATTGAATTTCTCTGATTTTTATTTCCCTAATTTAACTATTTTTTCTTTCAAATGTGGTTGAAAAATCTGTATACGATTTAAGTCAAATTAATAGGCTCACTATTTGTCCTTACCTAAATAAATGTATTTCCAGTCATATCTACACTCCTTTATTTGATACATTTATTTTTTAAAATTAATCAATAAATTAATAAAAACTAAAACATGTTTAATTTCATGCAGAGTACTTTCAGTATTCTTGGATGGAAATAATGTGGCTTTTTTCTCCCTGAACTGCCTCCAGCTATGTAGAAATTTAAGTTTTAATTTTGAGTTTTGCTCCATTTTAATCATTCTCATCAGCCAAGCTGCCTTTGCCACTGAGAGTTATACCATCAATTTTGTTGAAGACTTAAGCAAAATCTCATAGTTTTTGCATATTTTACTGAAATAAATTCTATGCTTCTTCATTGTGTAAGTCCACAAGTTTATCTAATAAGTTTCCCTAATTTCTTTGGTTCCTCTAAAATAGAAAACATTAGTCACAGACTTTCTTAACCATTCTGCTTATTCAGCTGAACTAGCTAACTAGTGATCACCTAATGTGATATTCCGTAACTCTTTCTTTAGCTGTTTTTTTCTTCCTGTAATGACTTCACTGCTTCCTAAAACAAGTTAATATAGCATCACCTATTTTTGCTTCACTAATTAGTTGTAAAAGAAATCTATCATATGTCTTGCTCAGGAATAATTGCTATGTTGTTTCTTCTCCAGATTTTCTGTAGCTTCTATCTGTATGACCCAGGCTTCAGTAGTATTTATCTTGCCAGTAACATTTTTTGTTGTTGTTGTTGTTCTTATCAATGTCTTATCCTGAGGGCTTAGAGTGGAACCATGACACTATCACAAAACCAAAAGCCCCTCCAAAGTCCCTTACTCATGCTGAATTCTTATTTAATTAAAGCTTTCAGCTGCAGGTTCCAGAGTACTACACATCATTTTTAACTTTGTCTTTGTTCCATACTCCTTACACCAGTAGTTTTAATTCTTTCATTTTACTGTCAGAGGCTTTTGCATTAATGAAAAGATATATTATTTATTTTCTCTGAGTTCATCCAATTTCCCAGCTGAATTAGGCAGTTTTCCTCTAACTGCCTCATATTCCTGATTTCTGCTCTTGTCTCTGTTCTGCTGTCATCACTGCTCATCTTTGCTTTTTTCCTAGAATACTATTCTTTATTTTCTTTACTCCTTACCACTCCATTTATCTAATTTTCTCTTCTTCTTTATTAACAGTAAGTAGAGAGATTATGTGATCAAAGGCCAGCTTTGATCTTGAATACCTGGGCTTACTTGCATGCTTAGGTAAAATAGACTCCATCTGTTGAGAAGAGTCCTTTTCCTGTAGATGCCTCCCAACAGCTGCACATCTCCCTTAAATCTTCTGTTGAGCCTTATTCTCTAGATCTGGATTTCCAAAAACCACTACTTGTGGGCTCCACTTCTGCAGGATTTATAACCCCAAATGCTAATCTAAATAATCTAAGTGAGGCTTGCTGTCTCTCTCTCAAAACTGCTCAAACCCTATTCGTGGTCAGACTCCTGCTATGGGAGCTGCTAGACTAGCAGAGCTCTTGTGTTCATTGACTTTCCACTTCAGTGAACATTACCCCCATCTGCTAGTTATTCATGTTTTTCAGTGGAAATTGAGGGGTCATTTAGCCAGACATGAAGAACAGTCAGTGATTTTTCTCTGCTTGAATCCTTTTCAGCCTACAGTCAATATCTTAAATCTTTATTATGTCAGAGTCTGCTTGATGGGCATGCCCCTTTATTCATTTTAACTTGGAGTTTCTAACCACAAAGACCTGATTCTTTTGATGTTATAGAGAATATCAGACTCTTTCCCATCTGTTCTATCCCCATCTAGATTGTTCTGTCTTGTAGTCTTTCTTGTGTTTCCTAATATATCATCCTGTTTTTGCTTCACATCTGTTTTCTGATTGTCTCTCCTCTTTCTTAATTTTTACTACTGAGACAAGCTTCCTTTTCTTTGCCATCTTCTCTTTCTTTGGTAGAAATGGGGATACATTACTGCTGTGGATCTGAAAAGCTACTTAGCAGTTTCCAGCAAATTCCCAGTTCTTCTAAGGCACTATTAAAAATTAAAAAATGTATGTTCGAACCCTTTTGTACTACCATTGACTTTATCACTTTTCTGTGAAGCCTATGAACAAGTATTTTAGTCTTTTTCTCTTTCAGTTTATCTGTGTTTCAAATAAGGTTAATAGCAATGGCCATTGTAAAACCACAACTCATAAAATACTACTTTGCATTTATAGTAATTAATCAAAAATTTTTGGATAATTAAAATCAAAACCAGTATATTTATCCGAAGGTTGGATTTTGATCTTTTTATATTTATTTCATTATTTTCATTGGCCTTCAAGAACAATATTGGAAATGAAGTTTGTTTTCAGGCAACTCTTCTCTAAATTCCTAGAAAGCTTGAAATAAGTTAGATACACACATATAGGTTCTGTATGTTGTATTTTATCTATTTAACTATTTTGTTATCAAGGAGTTATTCTCTAAATATTATTAAGTCATAATGCTGATTAATTTAGAAGTATTTACTCATGAAGCAAACCATAACACTACTTGATTACTCCTTTTTCCATTTAGAAAGGTTTTTGCTAAAGTGACACACAAGCTAAGGCTTATAGCACATAGTTTTAAAAGCCTATTTTATGCTTGTGTTTATTTATTTATTTATTTATTTATTTATTCTGAGAGACAGTACTTTATTCCTTTAACAGAAAGGTTAGCATCATGTTATCTCAAGTGAAAATATATAATCAGTAACACACTAGAAAGTGTTTTTTCCTAGTAAATAGATGCATTCATTTCAACTACTGACATGTGAGTAGAAGTTATAACACTGGAAAGTATGTTGCATTTATTTTTAAAATCTGCTGCTTTTAGGAATTTGCATTCCGTTTTGTGAGTTACAATAAATCACATCCAATAGTTAATCTTTTAAAATTAAATCTCTTCCTTAATATTTATTAGCATTTTTTAATTTTTAAAACAAATTCTATTTTGCAATGATGCCTTTAAGATCTAGTTTGGACTAACAACATTAAAAATAACGCTAGCCCACACTTGAAAATTGGATGCTTTTTTCAGTCTTTTAATACAGAAATTGTCTCAGGCACGGGTGTGTCACAATTACTTTAAAGGTAGGATTTATCTGCCATAGTGTCAACCATCCTAACATTATTGTAACTTGCATACCTCTTGTGGGATGGGATAAATTGCCTTGTCGATACCTGTTTTGTCCATCAGCTGAAAAGGAGACAGAAGTCTAGCTTAGTCCAGACACTTAACTTCTAGGTAGCTGAAAAAATTCCATTTCCACCCAGGCACCTTAAGGTATGGCTTCCAGATACCAAGTCCTTAAATTAGTCTCACTATCATGGAAGCATTTTGACATCACCTTGGGATTCAAGCTAAGTAGCTGTATGCTCTGACTAAATCCATTTTATAAGAATATATATATGAGAGCAAGCGTTAAAAAAATGATGAGGTTAGAATGATATCTTTTACTACAAGACTATGTACAAATGCTGATTTAAAAATATCAACAAATAGGCCATGGAAAAATTGGCTGGTAATTCTTTTGGATTCCATATATAGTTAGTCTGAATATTATATAAAGGCTTCAATTATTCAAGTTAGTCATAAACCTTGCTCAAAATATTTTTTTTCTGAATATATGTTTATAAATGTGAGAAAACAGTAACTAGTATTTACTTGAAAATACAATAAAAACTTTTCTATAATGTATACAGAAATGCAGTATTTACACCAAAAATTCTTGCAGGATTTTTTTTACAGAGCACTCTAATTTGGTTTCCCTTTACTTCTAGACAAATGATATCTCAAGAATTCTATGTTATTTCAATGAAACTCTTTCATAAAGTTATACCCAGGCTTTGAGGAATCATTCTAACGAGGCAGTTTAACAATAAAGCTTTAAAGTAATAGATACTCAGCTATACGGAGCTTGTGACTCAAAAGCAAACCTTAAAGGCAATTTGCACGGGTGTTGGTGTAGTTCGTAGATGTTGGTATGCAAGACGAGGGTTTGCGGTTCTGGGTTTGTTGGTTTTTTTCTTAGAGCTGGTGATTCACCTTGGACTCTACTGTATACCTGAGGGCACTGTGGAGGGTTACACGGTCAAACTGAAATCACTGGGGAATAGACTATGAGTTGAATCCTCTGTGTATAGTATTGCCTCTCTTACAAGGTTCTGGGCTACAAAAGTAGAGATCGATCATATGCTTATCGTGCATATGCATATGCGTGAAGTGAACGGGAAAATTTCCACGGTAAGTAACAGTTAAGAGCCTCCCCACCCTTGGCAATGGGTCTACGTGAACAAAAGCTCTAATTTGCTGCAGGTATAAACTAGCAGGAGATACTCCCCAGCGTAAAAGAAGCAGGCAGGAATGCGCACCGCAGGAACGGGCGCCTCGGGGCAGACCCTCGTGGTGCCCAGGAGTGCTGCCGCTTTACGCGTCACACTGGCTGGGGGCTAAAAGTGCCCCCAGTCACTAAGAAAATCAGTACACAGAACCAACCACATTTCAGACTTCAGGATCTAGCACCTCAGTTAGAGGCTGGGAAAGTTTGGCGAGCTTGATATGTTTGTTTAGGTAAAGTATATGAATTAACAAACAGAAAGCCTTGTACACAAATACACATTTTGTTCACAGAAAAATAGTATGTCTGAAGTAAAGAATCTATTGTATATACTCACAAAGAGATAATTAATGCTGGAATCAAATGAAAGCACCAGTTAGAAAGCCGTTCACGTAGCTGATTTTCCTTGTCTCTTATCTTTAAAATACAGTGGTCTTATATGGACATGACAAATGGGGACCGTAAAACCCTGCAAAACAAACCTTATCTACTTTGTAGTGCTGATACCATTGTTTAATTAATGAAAAGGATGGATTTTGTTATTAAAAAATGAAAACATATTGTTGATTTCCTAAAGGATCTCAGTGAGAAAGTATGCAAACTGTATCATCATTCTTGTACCTGTGAAAGCAAACAAATTGCACGCAACCAAACATTTTTCCTTAATTATGGAAACTGTTTATTCACATTGGCAGAGGGGTACGGATATTCAACCTTATCAAATAGAATTGATAACTGCTACTAAATTAATCTGAGTATTTTTCCAGCTGTTTTACAGAGATTTATGCATTTCCAAAAGCTTTTGATGAATTTGTGAAAAGCTGGCAAAAAATGAATAGAGAACAGAGCTCCTTGCTATAAAAATTATGCTCGTTAATGTGCTTCTATTTTTTTTTTTTTTTTTTTGCTACTGACTTCATGCTGGCAGCATATTTTTGTGTCATTTTGGCAGCCAGCGGAAGAATATACATATGAATGACAAGTATAGCACTCGCTGGAACATCAGTACAAATGATGGCTTACAGGGCTCAGTTCAGCATTTAGCAGAAGAGCGAAGAGCGGGCTGTGCTGAAAGAGGTGGTTTAGTTCGGAAAGTCTAGTTCTTCAAATACAGTGCATACATGTTTTCACACTGTTGTACAAATAGAAGGTCTTATGCTTCAGTTTTTTATTAAGTCAATAGAAATTATGTGGCTTTGGGGGTATTTTCACAAATTGAGTGAATCATCCAGTCATTTGAATTTCTCTAATCATTTTCCTTATCTCCAGCTACTTAGATAATGATAATGCTACATTAAGTCACACAATTACAGAAATTTAATACAAAAAAGAGACAACTGGTAAAAACAAAAATTTCAAGACAAAACTTTAAAAATCTTAGATTATTTGAGTATCTCTCATTATTTTAGCCTAATTACTTTCTGTATCTGTTGGCAGAAAATATTATGTCCTTAAAGAAGAATTCAACGTTTTATTTAAAAGTGTAAATGATCTGTCTCATAAATTCACTAGGACAGCTTCTTAGTTCATGCAGTTTGAATTTTACTAGAATTACAATATGGCATTTGAGGGTCTGGCCTTCTCAGTTAAAAACTAAAATGGGGGAAGAGGAAGGGAAGGTGGTTGCAGACTTGGTTTGTTTGTTTATTTAGAAAGTTAATGATAAAAAAACAGATGTTGTTATTTTCTACAGTGGTTTAGCAAATTTGATGTTTGATTTCTTCTTTAGAATTTTATCTTTTATATAAAGATATCTTCTTTTATATCTTTTTATATATATATATAATTCTACCTTTTATATGAAGATGTACACTGTAATCTTTTCTAATCCACCATCTTTGGTGTGAGAAACAGGATTATAAATCACAGAATTCCTGCAAACAGAATCTGTTAACTGCTTAGAAAAATTGTATAAATGAATATAGATGCACCACCATGAAATCCAAACTCAAAAAGTTTGTTTTCTAGGAAGAAAAAATAGATAGTTCTTCTTGCAACATACCAGCCAAAGGATGATACTTGTTATGAGCAGAAGTCCTAATGTGAAAAATGTAACTGTATTTTTTACACAAATTAGTAGGTAAAGGGAAAAAAAAATGGAAACTTAATAAATCTGAATTCATAATATGGGACCTGGTAAAAAAAAAAATTCTGAGAGCACATATAAAAGAAGGGTTATCATTCTGCAAATGCATTTAGAAATGTAATATCTTTGAAAATGATGAGCTATCTGTGATGAAATTAAGTCATTGAATAAATAGGGATTGTTGTGAAATGCTTCTGTATAAAATAAAATAAAATACCTATGACTCAAAAAATTCAAAGCTCACTGAAAACAAATGGGTTAGCAATCTAGCATGTAGAGTTTTAATTTAGCAAATGAACTTTGTTTGTTTTATGATGGCTGAAAGAGTATTACTGTACATTTGTGATACTTAAATGGATAGTGTTTATATTATTCATCATCTTACCACTTGTTTCTTATTCTTAATTGCAAGTCTGGCATTGATCAGATCAGTCATCCTCCTAATGATGGACTAACAAGAAAACAGTTAAACTTTTAAAAAGTTAACTATTGGTGGCTGTCAGGTATTCTTATCAGGTAACTTTTTTTTTTTTTTTTAACTGGAGCTAATGTATATCTTATCCATATAAAAATACTTGCATAAACATATATGGAGAGGTAGATGCGTATCTGTCTGTCAGGTCCACTGACATTCACAAGTCTCAGGACTACTGGTGTGTGAAGAATAAGCCTGGGTGTTTTAACAGAAACATGCTGTCACTAGGCACAATATGGGTTTGCTGTAGGAATCACCTGGTGAAATGCTGTGGTCAGGAGATCAGGCGGAGTTAATAGTGTGGTCAAAGGCAAGAGCAAGGCAGATGGTGGCGTCCACTCTGGAGGGCTGAATCTTCCTCTAGAAGATCCTCTTCCTGCCCATGACTACAGGGAGCCTGGAAAGACCATGCTGCCTAAAAAAGGCTGCAGAATGAGGTAGTGCCTCACTCATTTTGGACAGTAGAGATGTTATATGTTTTCCGTGTCAGTGTGAGTGTATTCTTGTGTGACTTAAAAGCAGGTCACAGTAGAGTGACAGTAAAACAGCATGAGAAAAATCTATTTAATTGATATATTTGCCTGCTTTTATTTGCCTGGCTTGACTGAGCAGTTAATGTCAGTTTCTAGGGCATATATTAGAAAACATTATGTCTGTTGTACATAATCAGAAACAATGATATCATGCCAGCTTCCCAGTTGTGAGTCATAAATGGTATGTCCTCTGGCTACACGAAACTCAAGTTTAAAATGTTGTCATAACTTGCAAGTATGCAGACTGATTTACTTCCTGCATCTTGTTAGACTGAGTATAATAATAAAATAATAAGTGATGAAGTTTAACTGGAGTTAATATTATTTCTTTTCCTGTGGAGTAGAAGAAAGTCTTCCTGAAAGCTGTTAGGGTTGAAGATCTGTGCCAAATGAATCTGAAATAAAACTGTCTGAAACAAGCAATGAAGTTGTACATTCCTCTGGCATATTTTGGTATATAGATTATAATCATTTCCCTTGGGATATAATCCTAGTCTCCTAACAATAGATATTTGCTCCTGGCTATAATTTTCAAAAGCATAAAACTTACTTCAAAGCATGTTTTTTATCAGTTTGAAATGAAGCAGTGCCTCTGAATCATGGAGATACTTTAAAATTGCTCTCCTTTCACTCCAGTAAAAGTACACTTAAATTCTTCAATATATGAGAACAAATTCATTTTTTATTTGAATCATTTATACATATGAGAAAATATGTCCATTTTTGATACTACACATTTCCTTGCTTTATTATTTAAGAAACAAACTTTTGGCTGATATATCATTTTCAAATGATAGCATAGAGAGTATTCCCACTCTTATCCCATAGGGGGGAAATAAGCTTTTTGTGATGTTTCAGACAAAACAGTGATGACACTAAAATGAAAATATTACTTAACCACATGTTTAAATGACTAAATTGTCCAATAACCTAAAAGCAGATGCATTCATTATTTAAAAATGGGACATTAAAAGGGGACCACAGAAATTTCTGAACTTGCTTTTAGTTTAAAGATTAATTTCAATAAAATATTCAGTATTTGGGGTGTGGGGAGTAGGACACATACGTCATCTAAAATATACTATTTTGTCCTAATACATAATTCAGTCAGCTTTTTCATTTTCTATTATTTGTAAGTTGACCATTGAGTTATGAAGGAGAAATACCTACTACCGCTAGTGTCTCTGGTGAAAATAGGCCATGAAGAACTGTCTTGGGGTTATAACTCTGTGGGATGGAGCAAAGCAATCCACAACAGGTTGGGTGGACCTTGGAATCAGAGACACTGGGCAAGGCAGGTTGTCTCACTGATGATTCTACATTTATTCCCCAACATACCAGATACTATCCAGAGCCCAGCCTTCTCTTTTTTGAGTGACAGTTTTGGAGGGTAGACAAGCACCATGAAATTGAATACGTTGTCCTTTAGACCTGAGATAACCAGAAGTGAGGTCCAGAACTTCATTTCAGATGCCATTTTCAAGGTCATGGGCAAGGGATATGGCTGGATACACCCTTTCTGCAGTAACACAATAACAAGTAAAAGGTCCCTTTCCTGGTACCAAGGAAGATAGTCATCTTCCTCGCCAAAGTCTGCTCACCAATGGCTCATAGCAATCATTAGGTGGGCAAATTAACAAGTGGTCTGGTCATAGTCTAGATATGTAAGAACATCCTCCAAATCCTTCATTTCCATAAAGTTCACATCTCTGGCACCCCAAAGTGGTTACCAGACTGACAACTATTCAGGATCTTCCTTTCTCTGGCCTTCTATTTCAAAAGTAGTCTACTAGATATGACTATATTCCCATTCAAAAGCTAAAGAGGTAATATAGTAATCAAGAAACAAAAATTATTATTCAGTGAAAATGAGCTGTGTTTCCATTTAACAAGTTTTTGAATTCTTTAACTACTGTAAATCATAATGCAATATGTGTGTCAGTTTTATAATATATTTAGTTATTGAGTCTAAAAGTCTCTTATCCCTCACTCTGCTTTTCAAATTGCAAATCATTTAGGGGAAGGACACATGTTTGCTTATGCAATGTGGAGCACAAAGGGCCTTCTATACTTCTGCTCCCAATTCATCTAAACATCACACAGTGACTTCTAAAATGAAACCTAGCTTTAGATTTGTTCTTACATTGTAAAATATGGGAGATAAATGTGAATGCTTGGAACTTTTTTCATTTTAAAAGTTTGCAAAATTTTAATTTCTGTTAATAGAGAAAAAAACAAAAGTTTGAAACCTTGAAAGTTACTGTGAAAAAGAATTTCCATCCTGTGCAGTCAAAAAAGTAGTTCATTCTTGGCTTAGATGATTTCAAACATACAGCTCTACTTCCTAATGACAAGAATGCCTGCAGATGAAAGATATATACTAAAAAATTGATTTGAAAATTCTAGCTACTCAGAATTTTCCACAAAATAATGTTTCTTTAAATAATGTCAATCCACAAGCACAAAAATTAAATCTATCAATTTCAAAGTGCATTTTTAGGATCTGGGGAGCTTACATTTCATTCGCAATTCCAAATTGTTTTATATCAGACCTAATTTAGCAAGAAACAGAATAAAAAAGCAATTATATGAATCAGAAATTGTTTCTTGGCCAAAATCTGGTCAAAATTTAAAAGCCTTTTTTTTTTTTTTGGCTCAAAAAACCTACTGGTATACAGACACATGCAGAGGCAGAGAAAATCTAGTATCTCATGGCTATGCATGCAGATAACAACACTGCTGATGTAGAGGTGATTGAAACCATTACCAGACAATCACTGCAGTAATGGAGGTGGCAGAATACAAGACATTTTCAGATATTAATAGGCATGGAGAGAAAGAGTATCTGCTAAAGAAAGAAGAGAGGAAGAAGCATCAGTAAAACATAAAAGGAGTAATGTGGGCTGAACACTTTTTTCCTGAACTTTTTTTTTTTGCTAAAATATGTATTTCATTAAAACTATAATTTAGTGAAATACTTCATATTAAGTCCAGAAATTTTAGCCTTTTGTGAAAAAGAGTGCATCAAAATGAATATTTCTTTTAGCTTTGGATTTATTATTCATTTTCTTCTGCTTTAGCTTCTTGTTAGGAATATTACATTATGTTCAAAGTTCAGGGCAACATCACATGTTGCCTTGTATGCTCTAGCCTGGCTGAAAGAGGTGTTTGTCTTCAGTTTTGTTTTGGTTTTTTTTTCCCCTTACAACTGATTCAGTTTAGCCATTTACTTCTCCTTGCCATAACTGAAAGTTTGTTTATGTTTGGTTGACACTGTGCATACTCTAGCAAGAGTAAACTGGTTTCTGATAGAGCTCAGTTAGTACTGACAGAAAACCACATGAAGGTCTTTTCCTGTTATCTCACCTTCCTCTCTTTCATTCTCTTTTCTCCATTTACTACACAATTGGTTTTTCAAATCATATCCTGATGTTCAGCTTCTTCTCCAGTTTGTTCTGTGTAATTTAATAGAAAGTCAAATCAAAATGGTCACTTACAGCATTTTCTGCTGACTGCAGAACATTAAAAATGTGTGTTTAGAAACAATGTCCAAATATTATTAGACTTGAATTTGCAGGCTGAAGGGGGCTAAAGAGAGGGAGGGATCTGAGCGCTGGGAAAAAAAAGTCATGTCATCTTGAAGTTTTGACGTTGTTTAATAGCATAGAATTTCTGCTTTTCAACTTGCTCTTCTGAGAATCAATATCTGAATATCGAGATATTAAATGCTAGATATACAATTGCTACATACATGCAGGTATAGGGTACTACGAAGTTTGACATTAGCAAGATGAGATTTGGAATCAAAAAATACGTTCATTAGACCTTCAAACATGTCAAGCATTGCAGAACAATGAAAAACAAATTATGACTGTGCTGTCTTTGCTGTTGTTATTATTGCTGGTAACTGTATTTCATTAACTTTATACGTCTTCACTGGAAGGAGGCTATATCATGTAAAAATACAGATAAATACAGATGCATTAGAGAACTTATAACCTAAACCCTTACCTTCTGCATATGCTAGGCTGTTATTCTTGGATCACACAAGAAGCTTCCTCCTAACCTTACACACATTTGCATATTGCACTGTGATTCATGGTGCACATAGGTCTGTATGAATATCAGCATGCCCACAGTTGCCCACTGCATGATACCTGCGGGTAATCGTACCAATAATGAGTGGAGTTTAGATCTGGAAAATATGAGCTCTTGTTGTGACTCACCTACCTTAAGCAATCAATGTGCTGTTGTGATACTTATAATCTGTTCTGTGTTTACACACATATTCATACACACACACATGCACACACTCACCCCTTTTCTTATTCTGAGAGATTTCCCTACCAGGATACAGCTAACTGATAGTAAGTAAAAAAACAAACATCAATATACAGCCTAGTGTGTGCCACTTCTAATCCATTTATAACATGCCAGTACTCACTCAGAGTAGTTTTACTTAATAGTGAAGGGAAACAATTGGAGAGAAACCTCAGAGAATAATTAAGAAACAACATGGGCTTTTTGTTTAATTTTGCTTCACATATTTTCTTACAAGTCTCCATTGAACTTTAATTAAATTTTGCCCTGAGCTCCTGAACCTGGAACACAGGATTTTTTTTTTTCTTGTAATACAATCTTTACTTTGCGGATAAAAAAATAAATAAATAAAGTTATAATCAGCAGATCATAGACTGAAAGGATTATGAGTTTTCTACTGGCTGAAAAATCTCTGAATTTAGTATCCATTTATGAGTTTAATGCACATGTGAAATATCAAATTAATAGGACCTTATTCCATTTACATTCAGTGTTAGAAGAGTCTTAAGCGAGAAAATGTAACATGTTAAATTTAAGAGCCCTTCAAACTAGCAGGATGTTGCAAAGTAATTTAGGACTAGGCCCAGAATACTAGACCAGCTCTAAAAGTTGAAATTAATATAGGCCATAGATGTTTGGGGTTTTAACATATACCTATATTTTACAAGATTACATTTAAGACTAACAAAATTCCACATAATATAAAATAACCTTTTGTAGTGCAGAAGTATATCATCTTCAAATTCATTGATATGTCACTGGCATGAGCACTATCACTTCCAATCTCTGCTTTCAATGTAAGATTAAAAAAAATAGACTATTGCTCATTGTACATTTCTGTGTAAGAGATGCAATGGAAACAGGTGAGGCAGACACCATCAAATGTAGAAGCAGTTATGCCTCTGAAACACTTAAGAGCAGGCAAAATATTATAAGGGCCACACTTTCTTGTATATTAAACAGGCAAAATGTTCTAATTTATGCTATATATATGCCTGTCAAGCATTTTAAAGAAAATGTACATAATAATGAAATATATCATTAAGCATGTACACAGGGGTTTTGTTTTATGAGAATCAGAACCAAAGGACTCCTTGTCCAAAGCATAATCTATTTTATATTCCTCTTTGAAAAGGTAAATAAGGGAATATTTCACTGGATATGATCAGAAACTCAAACTGATTTTATTCTTTCTGTATTCCAGGTATCAAAGTTAATAATTCTGTACTACTGATGACTTTTTCATTTAATTCCTAAGACACTTAATGTCACAGTAGCCTCCTATTACAAAAACAAAAATATACATGAGCAGATATTGAGCATGCCAAAAAACACAAAGCCAAACTATACCGAACAGTTGCTTGAAAGGGTGCAAAAATGTGTAAGTCAATGCTAATTTCAGAGAATAATCTGACACATTCAGAAGAATCTATTTTTATTTCTGTAACTGGAACTTATACTGTATACTCTAATAACTATAGTAAGAAAGGCAGAGGTAAATATTTTCACTAATTTGAGATCAAAGTTCATTTTTAGAACCATGCTCTGAAAGGTAGAATTCATAAGACCAAGAAATGAACACAACCTGAAACATCTGATTGTTGTGTGCTTGTATTTTTAGACTATATTACCACTTCAGTATCATTTTCTTTTCATGTTGGAATTCCTATGCCTATGACGGTAATTTTGTCAGAAATAATGACACTAACTTAGCTTCACGACCTTATGGTCTGTTGCTCATGACCTTAGTTTTATGCCCTACCATGCATGTTTCTCTTTCAGTGCAGCAAGTTCCTGCAGCTTCCTCTTTAACAGGAAAATATTGTCACACTATCTTAAAATAACTTATAATTTAGACCAAGAGCTTGTGCGGCAACAAAAGTGATTGGAAAAAAACGGCAAGTTCATAGGAACTGAGAAATCCCTTGGTAAAGCAGTGTTTTATCTGATCAACCAGATAGAGATTTCAGAATCTTGCTGACAGATTAAAGAGGCCTATTTTAATATGCATATATGACTACAGGCTATTTTTTGAACTGCTGTAATTATTTTATAGTTGAATTCAGCTGAATATTCAGCTATCACTATTTAATATTTTTCTCCATGAAGTTCAGTAATTGTGCTAGTGCTATCTCTGTTTAACAGTTAAAGTTGTCATCCTTTTCATTTACTCCTCCCATCTTTTTCAGTTTCCTTATGACTGTCAAAACTTGCTCCAGCCTGAGTGTTAGCCTAGAATAAGCCATGTTTTGAATAAGTGAAAAGCATTGTTTTCATCAGCACAAGGCAATGAGATTTTTATTTACTTTTCCCTGTTTGTATTTGTTACTTGAATATTTTCATTTTTAATGCAAGTTTAGAATCCATACTGTGAAGACTTTGCTTGAAGATATTCGCCTTTTAATTAAAATCTGCAGACACATTAGACTGAGGGAAAAATAATCCACTAACTTCCTCTTCATCGGTATGAATAAAACGCCCGTTAGCACATCTCTTTTTACAAGGTAATTTCTGATCCAGATATCAAAAGCCAACAACATCTCTAGCCACATTACGCTAATGTGCAAGTGCCAAGCAGACATTCTGAGGTAATAAATCAGCACTTTTTCACACACAGTTCTCCATCAGAGCACGTACCTCTTGACTTTCCTCTTTACTAATTCATGAAACACAACCATTCTCTGCCATGTGCTGTTTCACTCGGTGGGGAGGCAGCATGCAGCTGGGAAGCCACCAACATGCCTCTGAACAGGCTGGTGCCCTTCGTCAGGATGGAACAGGTCAGGTACATCAGGTCAGTGGATCACAGGAACCCCCAAACCTGTTCTGCTGGAGCAGGAGAAGGTTGCACGTGAGGAGGGAGTAAATTTCTTTGAGTCTTACATAAATTACAAGGCATCAGAGGCCTGGAGTCTGGGCCAGAAAATCTTGTCTCCCACAGGAGGAGCCGAGTCCTTCATTAGGGCCTGACTGAAGCTCAGCTGTAGCTACAGGGAACTTTACTATCTGGAGATCTGGGAACTCCTGGTGGGAAACAGATCTATAAAAGTTGTCACCAGTGTTTATCCCCAGGAGGTCTTTTCTCAGATTGAATGCAGCATAATGTTGAGATTTTGTTGCAGTGCTGCTGTTAGGATTCCATGAAGTTTGCAATCTTTTCATTGACTCATGCTTACAAAGATTTCCCATGACTCACTTGCTATAGCAGCCATTTGTAGAGGATATGAGGTAAAAGAAACCATAAATAATGTAATTTTGATTGCAAGTCATCTTACAGAAAATGCTGTGAGATTATTTTGAATAGAAATAATAGAGTTTTGACAAAATACATGAAGTAAGTAGCAACATAGTCATAAATTTAAAAATTGCCTGATACACAATCTATTCCTTTTGCTTTGTAACTGAAAATGCTAGTAGAAAATATGAGTAGCTAAGAACTTCATTTCGCTACCGTTCAATGGCTACATTTTCAACATAAGTAATCTGTTACAGATGCCTAATTTTTAAAAGTCCTGGAAAAACTGCCAGTTTGTCTGTTATTGCAAATCAGTTTTCCAGCACTGGGTGTTAATTAGCAATGGAAAAGAAAAGATGATGATGACTGGGAAGCAAAACTATAGAGCATTCATATATATATACCTACTAAAGAGCAGGGTATAAAACCTTAGACTTGGATAAAATGATACCGTCTTTTAAATAATTCACAGTATATTAAGAGGAAGTGTGATTCCCTGTAAGAAGGCACTAGGTTTGAAGAGATCTGGTTCTATTCTTGTCTCAGACACTGTCATACTGAATGGGCTTTAGCAAAATACTCCATTTTTTTCTGACTCCCTTCCCATCATTTGCAAGTCCTGCTTATTTAAAATGAAAGATCTCATAAGAAAAAGTCTCTTATTATTATATTCACTATATTCCAAACCAAATTTATAATAGCTACAGTAATGCAGACAGTAAGCAAGGCTATATTTAAATAAGTTAATCATGTGATTAAAGACTGGGATATAACATGCGAACAGAGGAGATGAGCTATGATGGTCTGAGAAACAAACTGGTATGTTTTGAGGCTTATGCTGCAAATAGAACCATATACTTATCAAATATAATAATATATTATGTAAATATATAAAATGTAACTGAATACACAAATAAAATTAAATTAAAATAACATCTACAAATATAATATATTTGGTGTGAATCTGTTTGATATCTTCATTTGAAATATTTCTTGATATACTTGAGTAATGAGTATTCACACATGTACTTCTCCATATCTATCCACATTTAAAACCATATCTATCCACATCTAAAATCATATCTATCCACACCATTGGGGGGATGGAATTAACACTGTCTCGAAGGAGGTGGATAATTCTCTGACACTGAATGATTTCAGAGCCATGTGTTGCTAACCAGGTTTTAGGGGTGGGAGTAGAGGAGGATAGAATAAAAAGAGATGTGCTAGAGATATAGCGACCCTGGAAGCTTCTGTGTTAATCCTCTTTTCATGTTTCCCATTGAGCAGACCTGCCAGAGCTGCAGGATGAGGGTTATTTCACTGATATACAGCTACAAAGGTTTTCTAGGTTCCACAGGCAGAAGAGGTCTTGGCTTCTCATTAAGATGCAAAGGATAAGCAAAAAGAAATATTTTTTACTGCACTTCATATGCCAGAATGTCATCTCCCAACCCTCCAAAATTGCTATTAGATTCTAGTTCGCAGCATTCCAGTATGAATTCACTGGCTCTGTAACCTTCAATTCTTAATTCAGGGTTTCCTGATTTATTGAATGACTCTCCATTTTTAAAAGTAATTTGCAAATACTATTCGCTGGGAACAGTATCACACATACAGCCTGTCAAAGCACTTCAGCCCACTTAAGTTTTCTCCTTTTCGCATGCAGGAAAACCATGCCTGGCACCTTTATCAGATAACTATTTCAAGTACATCCTGAAATACCGAGAACACCTCAGCATCTCACCTCTTATATCTGATAAGGAAAAGGCACAGAGTGAGATTTGTATTGCTAAAGCTGTGTTGTAAGAAAAGAGGATAGAATGCCTATATTTATCTCTTGTGTATAATCTATTTTACCCATCCTTACCACTTAGCTCAGTGTGTCTTTCCAGCTCCTCCCTTTCTGTCTGGCTCTGTTTTCACCTGAAGAGCTGCTGGGTCAAAACCCACTGAATCTCGCAGATTCCAGAACAGTATATATCCATATCAGCGTCTGAGGAAAGCCCGGCTCTGTTTCTGCTTCTTAGTGCATAGCCGTCGTTCCAAAGCGCAAACGACATAATCCTTGCGTTGGCTCAGTAACCCTGCCATCCTTACATTAAAGTGCTTTCCAGCTCACAACTTCCTCTCCAATATGTTGTAAATGTAATGCGTGTGTGTGAGAATGGAAATTCTGAGAAGCATGGTGATGAAAGTACTGCAGTAAAGCAGTATCCTGTTCAACAAAACAGCACAAGAGCATAAACTGTCGGACGTTTTATAAAATGGCAGCAGATTTTTATCTGGACTACACGGGCAAAAGTTTTTTAGTTTTTTTTTCCCCCAGCCATATAAAATTTATATTAATCATCTGAATGTGACATCAAACAATATACAGTAATAAGACTTTCTGCATGGAGATGAAGCAAAGGCGCTACCTTTTAAAATGTGCATTCAAGAAAAGAGAGCATAGGTTATTTTACTAACAGTCTCATACAAATTCTTGCCCTTTTAAAATATCTTTATTATTACTAATTGCTAATTGCTCTAAGTGAGAGGAAAACAATGGTTTCTCTGTTCACTTTTAGGCCTTTCTACACTGCCAAACTGCACATGAGCGAGCTTGTATTTTTTCAGCTAAGCAAGTACGAGGGATTCCACAGTCTTGATAATGTTAAAGATGCAAGAGAGACTGCAGATTTTTCCAGTTCTATGTGTTTTTGAAGGTTCTGGCTTCCCCTGTAAGAAATTTGTCCTGAAACATTTTACTTATTTTTATTTATAAATTTCACATAATACTAGCAACAGATTTGTATTCTTTTATGTATGGTCCAGCAGGCTGATATAACTTGATCTAGCAGTGCTTAGATTTCTCCACAAATACCTGAAAAACTTTTAAAATCAAAACAAATTTTGATTTGGCTAAAGAGAGAATGGAAATTCCATTCTGGAACTATAGATGTAACTTTAAAATAGAGAAAATTCAAAGTAATTAGGGAAGAAAACAAAAAAGTAGAAGGTACAACTCTTCTTGAACTTTGATTTCAGCCAACTCAGTGACTTTCTGAGGGACACAGCCTCTGCTCTGGTCCTTAGGAAGTCCCTTCTGACCACTCTGAAGTCTGTCTGCTCCCTGCTCCTCACTGCAGTCTCTTTAGACTCTATGTGAGACTAAGCCACTCTCTGCTGTCTTTTCCCCTCAGCGGCTTCTATAGGAAAGATGCAACCTCACTAGACATCGGCCATCTGATTTCATCTTGTAAAGTACAACCAAGTCCTCTCAAACCCAAGAATGAATGGCAAATGCTGTCCCTCACAGCAGGTCAGGAGTTCCCCTTCACTTTTTGGGGAGGCAGATGACAACAATCTGTGTCTGCATTCCAGCCTGCCAGATGGTGAGCCAGATCCACCGCTCTGTGGCTTCCAGGTCAGTGCAGGCTTGCACCTGACTTGCTCAAAGTCATGCAATGCTCTTTCAGGTCGGTTTCCAAAAGATCATGGAGATATACTCAAAAATAAACACTGGGCATGTTAGCAGACATCAAAAAAATGAACACAGGGCACTTGCAGAGCTCAGTCAAGTTTTACCTGGAGGTATGTAAATATATTAAGACAACCTGTAGTCACTACTGCTAAATTATTATCTATATTTACCATTCTTTTTTTGTTGTTGTTACCTCTTAAGAACAAGCCTGGGTTTCATTGTGCTAGACTCTGCATGAATGTAATTGATGAGAAAGTCTGTGTCCCTAAAAGTGTATAGTCTGAAGGATGAGACATAAATACTAGATGAAACAGTCAACTGGATGAACTTGGGGGAAAACACACTCAAAAAAAGAAATCTACAGTTTAATACGTTCTGCATCACAGTCAACTTTCCATCTGTTTCTGACTGATAGCAGCCTGAAAGGTACCACTTTCTCTGTTACTGCTTTATTTAGTGAAATGTTACGTTAAAAAAAATGTTGTCTTTCTGTGGGCATTAGTGGAATGAGTACAAAGGAATACAACTCTTTAGAGATTTTTGCCTTCAAACTATTTCCAAAGTAAGATAAATACAGTAAGGATCAAAGTGATTACCCACTGTCTTATATTGTCAATAAAACTGGTAGTTCTAATATAAGGCAAGTTAAGGAAACCAAGTACATTCCAGTCCTTTAACCTTTCTGTGTTTAATCCCACTAAAGCCAAGAAATGTGCAGTGTGAGTATGGACTGGATTGAGCCATAAGTATTGTATATTAAAGTTTCATTTCAGGAAATGAATGTAAATAAAACAAATCAAAGCAGAGAAAAGAGAGAGGTTTCTTCATTTAATTTTTCAGAGGCAGGAAAAAGTCTCCTATTAAAAAGATACTATCCAGCAAAAGTAAAACTAAGCAATTTTGTTTAAAATAGCTAAATGCCTATATATTCAGAATCCTTTTATCAATCTTTTAACATAGACCTGTAATAATTTCATTGGTGGAAGCCAACCATTTATTTCCATTGTAATTATGGCTCATTTTTACTGTGCTCTGTTGAAGAATTTAGTCAAAATCTTCAAGAGATAGCAAATTAATAGAAAAATTAAAGGCATAATTTCTGTGTTTATTTACACTAGAAAAACAAGTTGCATTTTAATGTATTTACTTATAAATTGTTATTAACACATGTTAAAGCACCCTTTAATATCTAATATGTAGAAGAAGCATTGCTGTTTTAAAATACTTTTTCCTTGTCATACTTCACTTTATTTCTATATATAGACAAACCTCATTTTTCTATGTCTAATATTTTTCGTGATTCATAAAAACCTTCCATCTAGCATCATCTTATCACATTTTAAGGGAGGGTAAATTTTGCTAGTCTAGATAATTTTCTACCTCAGATAAGTCTTAAAATTTAGGACTCTCTCTCCATATATATTGCAGAGGGCTTTACTTGTGTCTTGTTTAGCTTCATAGGCAATATTAAAGGCTCAGCTTCATTTATTAAACTAATTCCTCACTGATTTTTGCTTAAGCTGTGGAGCTTATTGGTTTATTTGTTCTACCAAAAATTCTCTGCCAGCTGTTTGATATGGCCAGCTGACTTTTTAAAACCATAATTAGGGAGCAAGCACTACATCCACGTGGGCTGTGGATGTGAGAACTTCTGGCAGAGAGAGAGCAATGCACCCCTGAGGTCACTGCTGTTTGAAAAGTGAGCATCTGTCCGTGGCCTAGTTGCACTGCGTTCCCTCCTGCTGTGACTAAACTACCTCCCTGCCCTCAGCCAGATCACGGAAAGGTAGTCTGAGCTCCGCTGGGCTACGTTGCATTCCATAACACCGCTTTCAATCCCAAAGCATTTTAATTCGGATTAAAACCCTGTCTTCTTGTCATCTACTTGGCAACGATTTGAAGTTGCAGGAACACAAAAATAAAATTCCAAACAAAAAAAACTAGCCAAAATTTTCAGTATGACTAGGATAAATGAAAAATTTCAAAATTCAGAATCTGGTGCGAGTGAACTACGAGGGATAGTAAATATGTTGATCGGTATCTATTATTGTTGAAATAACAGTTGCTGTAATGTATGATTTGATCAAATAACTTTTATTTTACAGAGTGTATTGAACTATATTTAGGTACACTAATTTATCTACATCTCAAAGGACTAGGTTGCTTTTGTTATCCTTTCATAGGTAACAGGAAATATGTACTCTCTTCTAGTAATTAATTTCAAAGCTAACATAAGTCTTCTGGCTGCATTTTGAAGTGTCTCCAGTTTTTCTTTTTTTTTTGTTTCTGATATCATCAATAGTTTGTATTTGTTAGTCAGGCCCTCTTCTACTGTAAATTTAGCAGCTTCCGGAAATAGAATTTTTCATCTGCAGTTTGTGTTTTAACACATTCCAAACATGATTTCCCAGGCAGCATGAAAGACAGTGTCATTCTCATCACTAGAAAAGAGAAAATTTCCAGCTATTCTCAAAATGATTTTCAAAGAATGGAAGTAGGCTGGCTATTAATAGTTTGACTGGCCTTTCTTTCTTTCTTTTTTTTTTTCCCCCCCCTGGAAGTCCCAAGGCTGATTAAGACTCATATTGTTGACACAAAGTCATTTTGAAAAATTGCTTTGAAGTGTTGTATTTCCTTAGTATTCTTTAACCTAAACTGTTTGCATACCAGATAATGTACTGAATAGTATGAGCTATAGTGACAGGCAAGATAAGAAAGAATGATGCTTTTGCCTTTATCTAGGTTTTTTTTTTCTGTTGAATACAGGCCTTCTGACATAGAGAAGACACAAAGATTTGTTATAGTATAGTTCATAAATGATCACAATCTTTGGAACTTTTTTTTTTTTAATATTTTGTTCCTCTTAGCAGAAAAACTGGAAACGAGTCATAAGCTAAGTAATTATCAGAAAATCTGACACCTCTATTATGACAATATAACAATATACCTCATAAATATATTCTTTTAATATTTTTACTATTCTTGGTATTTTAAACTAGTACATCTTTCCTTTCTGAGTTGTACTCAAATGTCACATCCGTTCTCAGACTCATACTTTATAGAAATTTGTAGACCAAAACTTAGTACCTCGTTAAAGTACAGCTGAAACAATATATGCCTGCTAGTATTTTATGAGAAAAGACATAATAATAGATACAAAAGGAATGGAAGGAAAGGAAAATAGGAACTATAAAGTAAGCTAAAATACTGAGAAAAAAGCCAATGATACAAGAATAAACTTGCCTATAATTTCTTCTCATTCTTGGCTTGGATTTTTATGGCAAAGACAGAAACTCAATTTTATATATTGTTCAAAATATAATTTTCATTTATTCATCTCAGATAACTGTCTCAACAGAAAATAACTGATCATATACCATTTCACACATCAAATAATTAATTTCCAATTCAATATTGACCTTAAAGATTTGAGCAGTTCACTAACCTTAACAGATCTTAAGTACAGATTCACATTTAAGCATACAATTAAATACTGTTGTCTGTTTTGTTTCAAATAAGCTCCTATTATTTCCTTAATTTTTTATTAGATTTCATTTTGTTACTAAATATGTTTTTATTTCACTGGTAAAATATGGATGTAGCCGTATATTAGTTTCAAATATATACATTTTAGTGAGGAACAAGCAAAACTATATTTTAATGGGCAATTTGTTGAAAAAATGGTCAACATTTGCATTTATACTTCTGCTATATGTCTTTATGGAACTCTAGTATTCTAGTTCAGATCTCATTCATGTTTATAAAATGCATCACACATTAAAGATAATAAGAGGAGAAGAGAACGTTATACAGTTTATCCAAACTCTAAATAGAGAGAAGTCTGAAGGGATGTTTTAAATACTTTACATTTTCTTCCAAGGCAAAGGAATGTAGAATTTTATTTGATACTAAATTGTTTTATAAAACCTTAATGGACCCTTTATTCCTGCTAGTAATCATAATCCTTTTTAAATGATATGGCACCACTGCATACAACAAATAACATCCCCTTCACTGCAATGTATACTAAAGCCAATAACAACAGTGCCTTACTGTGAAGCAAAGTTAATAGCTGTAACTGGCAGCAATATTTCAGCCTCTTGCCAGCTTATAGCCAATAAATTATTAATTCTTATGTCTGTCATAGAGTATTGCAACTGCTGAGCTACCACACTTACCAGACATTAACAACTACTAAATATTTCATCAAAAATGATATAGCAAATTGGTGCTATTATGTACTGGGGGTTTTTTTGTTTTTTTTTTTTAGTCATCACATGTCAATACTGCTTTTGGCTAATAACATACTTGCTTCTACTTGAGAAGCCAAGAAGTTCCATAGCAGCAGGGCATGTGCAACCACAGCACAGTACCCATGAGCCATGAGCCATGGTCATGGATGCACTGCAGGGATGAACGAGGCAGAGCCTTGGACCTTTTGAGTGGTGATCACAGTGATCACAAATCACAGTTTAACATGTTAAGGAAAACCCTTGATATGACAGGCTGTAAGCTGCGGCGGTTCTGGCTGAATCTGGGAGAGTTTTTGGGGGAAGAACATGCTCCTTTCGCCCTTCACCAGATACCCATTTTTGGCTACTACCGAAGGCAGGGTACTGAGATAGATGGATTTTGGATCCATATGGCTGTTCTTAAGTTTCTGTTACCTACTCTTCCAAATATGGCTATCGACCACAGCCCAAAATACTTTCAAAAGAGGAGCAGGACAGTGTTTCATCCAGGTAATTACACATACTGAAAGTCCAAGGTTATTAGCAGCACCAAACACAACTAAATTACTTTCAGGTTCTCTGGGAGTCCCTCAGATATTCTAGGCTGCTTTGCACCCTGTCTTCTTACATTGCACAAAACTGTCTTTTTTGTGGAATACTTTTCTATTCATTGTTTGTGTGCTTTTACTCTGCTTCTTTCTCTTTTTTTTTTTTTAATTTTTTTTTAGAAGTGTCTTTGCATTTGAGATTTTGGGATTGTCCTTTTCCAGGATTGAGTTCATACGCAAATTGAAAAATAAATCTATTCTCACTAAGTACTGCACACATAGGGTTAACATTAAGATTGATTTTTATGAGCTGAAAAATGTAAGAGAGAAGCATTTCAATGACGTGAAGATTTTGATGTTTTAAATAGATTCCTTCTAATTATTTTTCCCATTCTGAGTGACATGGGTCCCATACCTCCCTGATCTTTTTCTGTTTCTTTGCAGTTTGATATTCAGTCCCTGCTAACTCAGTTCTGCTTCTCTACATGCTGTCGTTTCTGCATACTAACTTAGATGATGCCAGTGGTTTTCATACAGTGATTGACTGAATTTGTTACTGAATGAAGACATCATCTTATTGTGTTATCTTTCATTTTACTCAAGCCTGCAACCTGCCCATTACAAAGAAAGGCTGCTGTGTTCAGTGAACTACCCAGATATTGCACACAGCTGTCTCTGAAAATATATTCAAGTACAACTGAATCTCTGAAGACCCTTTAACCTCCTACTTGATAATGATATATCTTTCAAATTAAGGTAGCTCTTCTTCTTTTTTTTGGAATCATTCTTGTGACAGCCTAAATTTCCCAAAGTGACCAGGCTTTTGCAAACCTAGTATTTTTGGTACCTTATTTTAAAGGATTCTGTTTATTAAAAAGTGCTGAGCAATTATCCTGTGAAAATCAGGTCCCTTTGAAAATTTAAATCCATCTGTATTATTTTCTTTTAATAGCTTAGCATCTTGAGAAGCCATGAGAAAAATAAGCATTCTTTGGCAAACACTGTGCAAAGTAACCATCCTTTTGGCAAAGATAAGCTTAGGCATGCATAATTTATGTGTTTCCTATCTGTTATATATGCCTTTTTCCACATTGAGGGTCACGATAATTACAGAGATCACTGTGTGCAGATAGCTGCATATCTTTTAAAACCTACCCTTTACCTTTTAAAAGCTATATTTGCTTATAGAATAGTTTGTAAAAAACAGTCTGACCCTATAGAGCTTCTTATTGAGGTACTTGATATTTGATTATTGTAAAAGCACTAATTCTGGCACAGATATCTTTCTTTTCTAGTTCATTTCTCTGATTAATCATTAAGTATTCAGAAGAGGATATATCCCTTGACAACCCACATATGATGCCAAGTGCATGTGACTTTGCTCTTATCCTGAAATAACTAGAAGGAAAGCTGTCCATGTCTATAGATTTGTATCAGTTGATAATGATATTCCTTTCCTGCACAGAAAAGCCTACATTTCAGCCATACTGAATGGCTAGTATAAGGATGATTTCATTTTGGAATACATCGCTCACTTCATAATGAAAATTGAAGCTAAGGTATTTCAACAAGCTTTTTTCTTCTTCATTGAATCAAAAGTGGTTCCTACCTGTTGAAAAAATAGTCAGCAATGCATAAATTCGATCTGGATTTACCATATCTATATTGACATTGTGCCATTTCCTAAAGAAATGTTCTAGGCATTTTATTTCTCTTTTCTGTCAGTTCATGATCGGTCAGTCTGTTAGAAAGGAAGTCCCTTCTGTGTAAAATCCAGGCTCATCCCATAGATATTAAATAAGTTGTTTCACAGTGTTGCCATTTTCTCAGGGATTTCCTGATTGTTATAGTTCATGTTATGAAAATATTAATCTGGGCTTTAAAGTTGCTGTATTACTTAGGAGACATCATCTGTAATTATTACATAGAAAAGGATTTGGGGCCCAGATCATCAGAATGCTCCAACTGCTTATTACTACAGAAGATGATGTGAAGAAGGTGGCATGTGCTACTGAAGATGGCCTTTGATCTTCCTTTCATTTTGTTCTTATAGTCATTAGGTGAAGTTAAAGCATATAAAATATTTTAGGTATGAACTACATTGATATAATACAGAATATTTTTTCAAGGGAATAAAAAGTAAGAAAAAATATTTAAATATTATTTTTGCTCAATAGCTGTGATGCCTGCATACACATGTAATCAATTGGATAATCCAGCATATCTTTTCTTTGTATATTTTTCAAGAATGTATATTATATTTTATATTTCAACAATTTAAATTAAATCTGTCAATATATATGCCATCAGAAGAGACAGTACCAGTAAAGTGTAACATGTCTAGATAAAAGATTTTTTATCCCAGATTTATAGATAAAGGACAAAGGCTTACAGAAAAGTTAAGTCTTATTCAGAATCCCATATAAATTTTCTAGCTTTCAGTGGTACAGAGAAAAACTTGAAAATATGACCTCTGTGTGTTGGAGAGACCAAAAAAAAGAAATTCAAATACTAAATTTTTAAATTCATTGCACTTTTTTGACTGGGTATTGGTTCATGATTTTCAAACATTTGTTGTTTTATCTTTTTTATAATTAAAATAATTCTGTGTATGGAAATGTAAACAACTGCTTGTGCATAACTTTGTAAAAATATGGAGGCAAATTATATATATACACAATGTGTATTATATTTGCATTTCTTTTTAACATATATAGCTAAACATTAACATAAGTACTATGCTGTATTTAATTTGAAATATGTGTTTTGTTTCTTAGCAACCAAATTTCAAGAAATGACTTGTTTCCACCACCTTCCTGACATACAGAACTGACCCCAACAGACCTTTTGGGAGCCTGCTCCTCCTGAGCAAAACTAACCTGTTCCTTTTATGCATCCCTCTGCTGAAATAATTTGTGAACTCGGAATAGAGCTTTCACTCTTGAAAAATGATAACGATGGAGCTTGGTGATGACTAGGATACCAAAAAAAAAACCCACTAGTGGGGTTCATCACAGCTGAATTTAGTTGGCTACAGCATAGACACTGACAGCCGATTAGTTCCTTTGGAATCAAATGAGAGAAACAGTCAATTTAGAGCAGAAGTTCCCTGCACTCCAGGGAGGTGAATGGTCCCCGTGATGTACTAGTTTCCCTCCATTGATTATGAGGGAAGTAGGGAGGACTAGAGCGGAGGTACCGTGTACATCTAGTGAGATGATTCCCACCCTTAGTGCCTATTTATTTAGCTATTACAATAGAGCTATTACAATAGACTATTGTAATAGTCTATTAGAACTATTACAGTAGACTATTTTTCAGCCCCTGCTTAATGAGAGCATAATAATGGCATTCTGCATGGGTCACTTAAACATCCACCAACACAGCTGATGCACTTTAGCTTGTGTCTTTAAGGCTTCTTGTTTCCTCAAAGAAACTGGAAGTCAATTTGTCCCCAGCATATCATGGGCTGACCTTAGAATTGCTCTCTGCTACAGTGTTTTTAACACCCCACGAGGATCAGTATACTAATTGGAGACATTTTCAGATATCTGCCCTGGGCAACCTTTAACTTGCTGTACAAGGCAGCTTTAGGGAACCTTCTATTAATGAAACAGAATTAAGAAATTTTAGGACTTGCACAATCTTTTTTGTATGAATGCCATGCCAAAAAGTGGCCAAGAAAGAGGTTAACCAAAGCCTCTATAAACATAAAATACAAAAGTACTTAAATCATTTATACTGAAAATATTGGGGAAAAAACAGCTGAAGATCTGAAATAGGTATCTTCAGGGAAAAAAAATGTAATTTTTCTTAAAAAATATGATGTACTAAAAATGTTCTTTTTCAAGAAATGAATTGAATTTAATGATCAATGTACATAGGCTAAACTGAAACATGATTAGGGTATTTTTCTGATCATTTTAACTGTTTCCTTTGGACTTCTAACTTCTATTTTGTCTGTTAGAAAAAGAATTTGTCTATTCCTTACCCTATTCTCCTATTCACAGGGTTTACTCATCTGTAGGTTCATACAAATGTTTGCTTGTGGACTGTGTATCACGCACAGTTCTTCTCCTGAGACAGAGGTGCATGTGTATCAAGACATCATTTGTTTCTAAGTTAAAAGTGTGCCTTAGCCTGAACAGGACACAAGAAATCATAATCCCAAACAGTTTTACTCATAAGATTAAAATTACCTTACACTCCTATTTGTATGCTAAGTATTGCCAATATTCATATGTAGGTGCCATTTTAAATTTCAGCTTGCATAAAATAAAAGTGTATATGAGTATTTTGAATTAGAACAAAATAAACATTGTCATCAGTCATCCATGAAATGCTTATTCCTTTGCTATGCCTCTATGACTCATGCTGAATTATGTATTAGCCTGCAGTAAGTCCTGCTGCAGCCTCTTTGGCTATCATAGAGAGAAGCAATTCGAAGACCCATAAAATATTTTGAAATACCTGCAGTCCTGGATCTCCTGAATTTCATACCAAAATGGGTCTGGTTTACAAGGTGTGCAGTAAAATGTCCTGGCAAGGGACAGATCAGTATGTAGAGTTACTTAGCTTTTCTAATAGTCCTTCTAGTGTTTCCAAGAGTTCATTCAGACAGGTATGTGAGTAGGTACATATATTTTTAAAACCTGGCAAGCTGTTCTGGTTTCCTTCTGCATTTTTAAGGATCACCTGAGTTTTTCCTCTACACCACAATTTAGAATTAATTGAGATGATTTCAATTTGATTTGCATTGAAGAACGAAGAAAATTTAATTCATTTTTCGGGAGATCTTTTGAACAAATATTCATGAGACCTCATCCAGATATTTGTTGCAGAAGTTGTCAGAACCACGAGGAAACTTTTCTTGTTCTAACAAGAAATCTTGATTTGTAATATGCACTTGACACATACTTGAGCCTATTCAGTAGACCTGCCATTACAGAGCACACCACTACAAAGCTACTAGCATTTTGTTTAGTTTTATTTTACATTTGGAAAAGATTTGCTTAGGGTTGTTGGCTTAGTGTTTTGATTTTTGTTTTAATTTTCCATTACTGGTCTGTAATACTTTTCAATATTGCTGTGGGCAGTATTTACATCATGAAGCAATTCTGAGAGCAACCTATTTTCATACCTACAAGTCATTTGCAAATTCAGGCACAGCTGGATACATTGTACAGCACACTGATATCTATTTTGCTTCAAGATAAATATCTGTTCTATTTCACTTGCCTTTTTTTTTTTCTCATCACCATTTTTCAAGGGTTTGCTGTTCTTACTCTTTTGTCTGGTGTAAGACTGTGAACCAAAATAGCAGGAATTGTTTTTTCCTACCCTACTCAGGTATGGAAACTTAAAGGTCCAAGCCAGGGAATGCTACTCTAGGGAAACAAAAGAAATGGCATGGAGCAGTGCTCTGGAAAGCTTGCTTTCTAGACTAGCGGAGAACAGCAATGCACAGCAGGGCATGCTAGAGGCAAGTTGTAACAGGCAGTGGAGTGATTTCAAAACCCGATTTAACTTAACCGGTCTGAATTCTTCACCATAATCCTGAGCTTGTTGAATTGTTTCTTTACTGACTCCACAGCAAGAACAGTTGTTCAGTGCCAGGGTATGTCACTGTGGCTGCATTTTCTCTGACTTTGTTACATTTTCCTTTTAGGAAATAATGTGTATGAAGTGGTATTCAGAAGTCACTCACTTAAAGTAGCAACTGTATGGTAAGTGACATCTCCATGTCATTTACACAGATCTGTGGACTAAAGTGTGTATTAAAGGTAGAAAAGATAATTGGGATTAATTACAATACATTACTGGTGCATGAAGCTACACGTTCAGGAAAATTTGCCTGCCAAAATAATTAAATACTTCTACTGTTGTGCATTTCTAATTGAATATAATTTTCAGCATCTTAACTCGTCTACAGCTCTTGACAAGTTGCAGCTGTACTTGTACGTATAATGTAGAAAAATATATGCTTTAAAACTAGCTCAGTGTTATGGTAGAAATTTCATTCCATTGTTTGATTCCTTGAGGTCAAGATGGCGAGCAGGTGTGCTTTTTTCGTTCATGACTTCTCTGAGTAACTAAAAAAAAAAAAAAATTATACATAAGACTCTCTCATCACACTTCCTCTTAAAAAAAATAAATCCACCCAAACTGCAAAACAAATAATACATTAGATAACCTAATCATCTCATTGCACACTTGTAAGTAATCCTCATTTTGTTTAGAGCCCTAAAAAGAATACCCAGCTTCCAAGGAAAGAGAAGTTCTCTATCACACTAACAATCCATTAACAAGTGTCCATTTTATTAGGCTCATTCTTTTTTCTTCCATTCAGAAACATCATGATACAGATGGCGTGTACTGTCTCAGGCTGTGTTTTTGACAGAAGCTTTGGCAGGAAAGTAAATGTTAGCTGTTATAACTTTTGGATTGTGGGATTTGATTGTTTGTTTGTTTGTTGCTACAGTTGCAAAAATCCAGTAGCAGTCAAGATTTAAGCAATCTTTCAATGGCCCAGCTTATTCTTTTGGGGAACTGTTATAACAATAGCAGTAAAAGTACAAGCCCAAATTGTACTAAGATGATTCACTGCAATGTGTACGAAGATCTTTGCTGCAATAGTTCAGCTCTTATGTCATCACAGTTTTCTAATGCATTGCACAGGTACAGAATGATAAATTTAAGAACAGGCACAGAGTACTCTCCCATTTAGGTTGTGTCAGTTAAGTGCTATTTTCCTCAAAGTTTTGGTGACTAGCCTCAAAGGGATGTGGGGATCTAGTGCACTGAACTACTTGTATTTATATACGCTAGATGGAGAAATATAAACCCTGTGAAGATTCATTGGAGGCAGGAGTCTTGCTAAACTGGACACTTCCTTGTTTCACTGAAGAAACCACTCTCTGTGGTAGGACCCTTTAGCTGCTTGAGATCTTGTTTGCTTTGTCCTATACTGAGGAAGGACTATAACTATGATTACTTTGTAGCTCAGTAGTCAGAAGTTAGACCACTTGCTTGCAAAGTGAGAGACCTGGCTTATAGGCCTCACTCAACCTAAAAATGAGTCAAACCACATCTTCCACCTGACAGATAATTCTTTGAAACAGTAACCCATAAGGTGTCTTCAGTACGGATACTCCCAGACACTTATCCTGAACTTGATCCACTGGGCAGCCAGGGATTCAAGGGTGATATGACCAGACTGAGTGACAACACGAGCAAGTTTCTCAGTACTGAATTCCAGCCCTAATTCCCAGACCTTTCAGTCATCATCTGCATAATAAAAAGAAATGACAACATATCTTCAATATACCTCTAATTATTCTCCCTTTTAATTCAAACTTGTTCAATCACTACTGAATGGCTAGCTAGCTAACTGGGGAAGTAACAACCCAGCACGTACTGAAAATCTCCTGAGAAGCAGAACGAATATCCAGCCCACACTGAGCTCTGCTCTAGTGTGGTTGCACTGCCAGCAGCACCTCAGCTGGCTAGTTTCAACTCTGGACAAGCTGCAGTTAGAGAAGTCCTCTCTGCTGTTTTAATCAAGGTCACATCTATATACCTCATTTGATCTTCAGTCACATAAGACCTGGCTTGTCTAGCACTCCTGCATCTTCACGCTTTGGGGAGTAAAAAAAAGGACCAAGTATTTATCTGTGTTGCCCATTTAAGAGCTAAGCAAATTTGGGTACCCTCAACAGTCGGATTTGTTTATTGGCTAGCGCTCATTCTCCCAGATCTGGTCTGATGCAAGGAGGTGTAAAGTGTCTTACAGAGTCTCTACATTGGAAGTAGAAATAATGGAACTTTTGTTTCAGAGGTGGCTTCCACAAAATTGGTGGTTTATTATCTCATCTGTCTATAGTCCTGATTGAGTGAGTCCACTTAATATAATTTAGAAGATTCCTATTTTTAAGGATAAATAGTGTAACTGGTTGAAACGAACTGATTGTCAAAAGTATGTGCATCTTTAAATAATTTGCAGAACTGAGCGTGTATTTACAGCATATGCTGTAAATTATGCTACAAAATATGTTTACAATAAATCTCTCTTTTTTATGGGACATTTCAAAGGCATCTATTACATCTTTTGATCATTTGGGGTCATAAGATGAACATAAAATGTTTCTTCTCAGTATTTTGAGTGGTATTTCTGTCATACTGTTCTTTCATATTTTTTCTTCCATTTTCCCTAGCAAGACAATTAAATAATCGTTCTCATACAGTTTGTGCACAGAAAGACATCGGTCTTGAGCAGAGTTTTTAAAATGTTCTCCTAAGGTCATCTTAATAATTCTTCATTTGCAGTGTGGATATTCACATGATGTTCAACATTCTTCTGAGAGACCACAATTTGAACTCTTTCATTTGTTCCTGTGAGCCCTTTTGAAGTATTTATCTTTTACAATCATACAGAAAGGTTGAACATATGAGATATTTTAGTAATCTCAGGAGAATGAATAACATAAAAATTATACTCTGCAGAACACATTTGGAAGATATAAAACTACAGTTTTTCAGTTAGTATCTTACTGTTTAATCCTCAGGAACGAGACTATTTGTATTTAAGATAAATGTAGAACTATGAACATTTTTAGTGTTTATGTTATTTGTAGGCGCAGCATAGCCACTTCCAGCATCACAAAGCACAAATAATGCAGCCATTAAACTGTCCACATCTAATTTTCTGATAGGTTTTGGTTTTTATACTTCTGCTAATCTTCATAGCTGAAAGTTATTCTTCTGTCTAAAGCCCACTGATGCAGTCATCATCCAGTGACACTGCCCAAGGAAGGCCACCCAACAGCAAAGCACAACTGCTCAGCCTAGTACAAGTTTTTAGGGTTGTATCCTGACAAAGTCATGACAGCCTCCATACTATGCAAGGGAGATAGCCTGTTTCTGTCACTGGTGATCAACTGCCATGTGAAAAAAACATTATAGAGGCATAACGTAAATAGTATAATAGTACCCACAATATGTAACTAGTCTTTTTTGTAACCAAAGGCCTCATCTTCTAAGAAATTTTAAACTGCCTCTTTTAAGAAGTGATTTTCAGTTAGTGAAAATTAAATCCATTTGTATTATAAGATTTACTCTTAATACTTAGGTAATATAAACTATTTCTGTCAGGTCTCCTTGTACAGCCTGAGCAGCTCAGACATAACCACAAAAAAATCCCTTTTGGAGACTAATTTATAATCTGGTCTGGTGTGTGCATATGCATCTGTCAAAGGATATTTGTCACCTAATTACCAGTTTTTAACTACAGATTAAGGTTTTCACTTCAGTCTTGAAAGTTCCAGATATGTTTATTTGTCAACATTATTTTACTAGAAAATTCCTAAATTTTGAAGCCAAAACCAGGGCAGATTTACAGCTTTTAAAAGGAAAGTGATCAAAAATCAAGTGATTACTACATCATAACTTTGGCAACACTAACAGATTCTCTAACTAAACAACCCCATAGAAATTTATGAAGCTTGAGTTGTCCCAAGGCTGCTCAGCAGTGTGGGCAAAACAGAACTTCATTGCCTTAAAAACGAGAGACACAGGCTTGACCAGGGGGAGGCTGCTCACATCATGGGAAGAAGAGGTAAAAGGAAAAGTGCCGGAGCAGGACTAGCCCTCGGGCAGCGTGGGAGATACTGCCATGGAAGCACTGGGAGCCAGGAGGGAATGGCCACTGGGAGACCCCTGCTCAGCTCCAGCAAGTGCCCTCAGCAGCATCACATCCCAGCTTCTCTTGTGATGGCAGTAGATGTGGGTTTCCAAGACATGTAGCATAAGCAACATGGTCAACAGTGCCACAGTGGTTTTCTTGCCCTTTGCAGTCTACTGTCTTAAGCAGCTGCTTATTATTATTATTTTATACATGAAGCCAGCCCTTCCTCATTTCTAAGATGTATTAAAACAGCTACCATAGCCACTTCTACCACAGCATTAACTGTCACAAAGTATCTCTGCTGAAGATGTGAGCTGATTACATAATCAGAATAGCTTTGCACAAAGGTTTAGGAGAGACAGTATTACACTTTCTGTCAGACAACTTCATGCAATGTGTGACAGTCTTTTTTCAGGACACAAAAGTTCTGTTCTACAAATAATAATAAATGTACTATGAAAAAGTAACAATTGAAGCACCTGTTAGCTCCACAAAAGCTTGCAGTCTCATGCCTAGGTATTTTTTCAAAATTGTCTTATTTTCCTAACAACTCCTAAAACTTCATACAACAGAAAAGTCATTGGGAATCAGTCTAAACTCTTATTTTCAAACACTCCTGTTAAAAAGAAGTGCATCCATTGTCAACTTCCATTTCTGACTTTTCCATTTGCAGCTCTCACTCCATTCCACACACTTGAGATTTAATTCCCATAAAATCTCCAGGCCTGACTGAACTCATATTCTGCTTGTGAAGGAAGTGAGCAAGACAACTATAGTCCCTTGCAGTATCCTCTTAGGTTCATAAAGGGGAGTATAACTTAGAGAAGAAGCTGGGCAACAACACAAACTTCTGCAGTAAATTTCCATATACTCTGTACTGTCACCTGGTCTAATCAGGAGCTGGGTGGATGAATGATCTTATTGCACTGCAGATGCACTTTGGTGTATCTGGAGAATCTTGTACAGGTCCAGCCAGGCATATGAACTCATCTCTGTCAAAGTACTACCTCGTCTGATATCAGAGTCAGTGCTGTGTGAATCAGAAACAAAACATGTTGGGGAAGAGAGAAAGAAACAAGGAGAGAAATAGGCAGCTCCGGCTATCCTGGAATTAGGTCAGAGGAGATCAGTCAGCAGCTACACTCATTTGACCAACGACATTTTTAAATTGAATCTCCATCAGCTAAAAGTTTGGAAACTATTGGTTTGGAGTCTAGTATCCCAGCTGTTGAACCTGATCATAGTATGTGGCTCTGTATGAAAAGTAGCAAGCCTGGAGCCAAAAGAGACAATTGTTTTCATGCAGCCAATAAACAAAATGAATATAAATGATCTCTGGATGGTCACTGGCACATGCCTGCTGGACTACATCTAATCTTGCATTCTGTGTCTTTCTAGAGCAATGAGCAGAGTATGATGAACAGAGAGACCCAGTAAAGTTAAAGTTGTTTTTGTGCCAGTTATAGTAAATGTTGGTCATGTGAAAAAGTCAAATCCCAAAGGCTATATGGGAAAACTAGTTAGGAAATCTACATTCTGAAGCATTCCCAGGGAATTATTAGATTATCTTTTGGTCCTGTCCCACTCCCACTGAACTCAAATGACAAAATTCCCACTGGCTTCATGGGAAACAGAACCAGAGTCTACTTTATGAGATGAGTGAGTGTGTTGTGTTGGAATTTCATGATTTTTTTTCAAATTTAACTTGAAATAATACTATTTCTGTCAGATTTTAAGGTTATTTAAACACTGCAAAAGTTAATAGCAAGGGACTATTGAAAAGATTTGGATATGAAGGCTAAGATAATTTAATGACCATATATCTATGCTCATAGGCTCAGGAGAAAACAAATGCATCAATGTTGTAATTATAAAAGTACACAGAGGACATACTAGATGCATCTTGTGCGTACAGCAAGGGTACAATAAAAGTTTGCTCTTTCTTCCCTCAGCAACATAATGAATTGATATCTGAAACAAAGAATGAATTCAGAGAACTTTCTACTAATAATGAAAGATCATTTGGACTTTTTACAGTATGAAGAGACCAGAGCGTCAGTGATTTTTTCTTCTTTTTCCCCCCCAGAATATGGTGAAAAAATCACCTTCATATGCACGGGCTTTCTATGAAACAAATATTTTACAAAATACCTGCCTTTTCCTAGCCTCAGCCAAACTGACCAATCATTTCGTTTATTTTTTCTGTTGCCTTTGAATACAGAGGATTTACACAAGAAATGAGAATACCAATGCTGAAGTTTATTTTATCTTACACTCCCCTACCAAAAACTGTATCTGAATAATTAGATTCAAAAATAAATAGGTGGTCTGGTTTTCAGAGCTTATTTTGAATTTGGGGAAACTCAAACATTTTTAAAAACAAACTGAGGCACTCAAAAATCTGTTTATGTCAGCTGAGCAAGGGTTAAGATTTTCTAATTTAGAGGAAAGGAATAAGAGTAGATTCCAAGAAATTCTCCTCGGTACATGTATTTGTCTTCTCATTTTGAAGGGTTTTTTATCCTTCAAGAGAGAGGAATGCAGCGGGTAATGGGTAAATGTGTATTCCTTATCCCTCTTTCTTTTATGGATTTGTGCTGGAGGGGCAGGGAGGGAGAGGAAGCTCTTTTTCTCCCTTTCTCTTGAAGCAAACAGTTCTTTTGTGTCTCTAAAGGACTGTATGTCTTCTAATGCAAATTACACTGGATTACATAAAAATATTTCAGCTGACTAACACCTATAGCTTGCTGCTCATTTATGCTGAAAGCAACAGCTCAAGAAAAGACCTGTTCTATCGCAAAACTCAACTATCAAATGAATGCACTTGAGTCAACAGGAAGTTTTTTTGTTTCGGCTATCTGAACTTGAAGCATACAGGCAAAATCTGATGGAATCTCATGCATTCACAAGGGACTTAAATTGTACTCTAAAATTTAAACCTATAGTGTTCAAATAGGTTAGAATTTAAGAAAAAATATGTTCTTCCATCCACTAGCTATAGGATTTTCTTAAGAATATCTTTGTCCTTTCTGTTAAAACATTCATAGGCAAGTCTCATTTCTCTTCTATAAGCAGAAATAGCAAAAGTAATAACGAATAATAATCTGATCAGGGTCTGCCAGCAGACTTGGACTGCATGAGCTTTTCATACAGAGATTAGGAGTTTTGACTCTTTCCTTTGATCTAGGGTCTTGCCCTTGGCAGTTGAAACATTGCCAAATGGACCCTGACACTTCATGTCCACTCTGTGCTCAGTGAGTGAGCTAGAAGCTCAGGCTTCTGTGAAACCACAGCATAATTAAAACTGTCTCTAGCAACAACTCTAAGAGATTTTCTTATGCTGTGAGGTGGGATGAAACATTTGTGGCTTGTGGTTCATCTATATAATGACCGCAGGTTGAAACCTGAAACCTCAAGACTTTACCTTCTCTTATTCATACAGAATCCCAGATTCACTATAAAGTGAAACAAAACAAAGAAGATATGAATCAATATGAAAACAGCCACAACAAATAAAAGAAATATATAAAAAATTAGGGAAAAATCTTGCCCTCGATAGAGTCAAAGACAAAACCTCCAGTGATTTCAGAATTGAGCTCCCCTTAATTAAAAATAATATTAGTGAAAAAGCATTTTGTAAGTCTGAACCTTTTTAAATTGTCTTTTTATTTTATTGGTGATGTTCGAGATGATTTTTCTTAGAATGAAAAAGCTGAACATGCTTCTCCATTTTCATTTTTACCAAAGAACACAGTTTTGTGGGCCTTTATTCAGTTTTTTTTTCTTGCACAAAATTTTCTACAGACTTACAAGAACAGGAAGTTGGTTGGGAAGTAACAAAAAATTTTTATAGAGCTGATAGGGCAGAGTGTTAGTTTTAATTTAGCACAGGTAATGTTTCATCTGTGTTCAGTTTCCCTATTTTCTTGAACCTTGTTTTACCAAAAAAAGTATTCATACTCCTGTAAGGTGGTATGTATGTTTATAGCTTCAACTTTGAACATAAAAACTCTTAGAGCTACAATGAACTCGCATTACTTTGGAATAGAGCAAAGTGTCCAGCACAGATCTCAAAATTAGGATTTTATGTAATCTGAGTAGAAAAATCTTAACTGTTTTTTCCCATGGACTGCCATTAAGGAGATACCACGTTCATGTGAAAATCTTCATCTCTTCCACATGATTGTCATCTCCAGACTACATTACCATACTCCGTTATTTCTCTGGCTCCAGGCTGGAGCAGGGCAGAGTTACAGCAGGGTGGAATGGGACACCAATAAGTCACTATGCCTTCCTTGTGGCTCTGATTCATCCATCAATTCATTATCACTTCCCATTCCCCATTCAAGAGCTTGTATTCCTTAGCTTCATAACAAATACAATAATATATCAAGACTGCGGCTCCAGAAATTACACTTTCAGTTCTGCAGAACATTAAGATTTCAGAATGGAATGAGACTTACTGATTTTTTTTGACGGGAGGGAGGCGGGACATGGGTAAAGAGTAAGAGAGTACTTTCTTCTCTCCCCATATAATAATCAATACTTTTTATAACACTTGCCTCGGCTGTGGAGGGCATGGGTTAAAATCCTGTTTTTCTTCATTCAGACTATGCAGTTTGTCTCTCAGTTTCTCAGTTGCATTGAGAAGGAGACGGGGTCTTAGGATGTAAGAAATACAGGTTCGTGTCCTTGCTTCAAATCATAAAATAGAGATTTAAACATGGGACTCCTCTTTCTTAGTTAAACACCTTTACTAGAAGGCTATGAGTTGTAGATTATGAGCATTTCATCAGTATTTTACAGTCAGGTCTAGACAGGACCCAGCTACATCAATGGCTACATCTTCCTCTATGATCCGTGAAGGCAAGAGGGAAATAGGGTCAACTACAATAAACACAGAACGAAGTACTTGTCACTTGGACAAATAGTTCTTATACTTCTGCTCATAAGATGTGGGAGTTTCCGCAGCACATTCAAATAATTAAATTCCCTAATAAGTCTTTTCTACAGTGCTTAAAAAATATATATCTTAAAGCTGCTAACTGCATATTCCAGCTTTTTAGAATCTCGGGGTAAAATCCAGGTACCTTCAGGAAGACCAGCTCATATTTGCTGTGCTAATTGGATATATCTTATGCACCATAGTGATAGGATCTACAGAAAACCCGTCAAGGAACAGATAAGTTCCCTTAGCAGATATCCTGGCTATTTGATTCTATGGAGAACATTCAACAGTGTCAGAGAATAAGTCTCAGTTCCTATAGTATTTTGGGTATTTCACCATAAATCTTACTTTCACATAAATTTTACAGCTCATTTCCCCACAATTGGTATTGGCAATGTGTGTAAAATGGTCTAGAACGAGAAGTAAATATCCTACTGAAATAAATACAATTTAGAACCTGCCATTTCTCCTTTCTCACCTAAAGCCTAAGTAATTTCTTTAACTGGGATTATAAAAGTTGCATTCCAAGTGCTTTTGTAAATATTAACCTAGGTTCTTCATCAACTGAGTATCTTGATAAGGAAATGTAAAAAGTTCTATAAAATCAAACATCAAAGAACTGCCAAAAAAAAAATGGACTTCTAAGAACACAAAGTTCATTGTGGGTGTTTAATTACGGACAGGGATTTACTTTCTACTTTGTGTTCTCTTTTATTGTAAATTTGCTGAGTGAATGTGAATCTAATAGAGAGAAATCACTTTCATGCGCCCTGGCATGTTGCAGGAATGATTAAAAAGACACAGACTTAACCCACAGAGTTCCTGTGTTTTGGAGAGAACAATGATTTTCATCAGCTGTTTCTTTTCAAATTTAGAGTTATGGCTTAATTGAGAGTCTCTGAAACTATTTAATATTTTCCCACATTTGTCCTGAAGTGAAAAAAAGACCATGCCTCTCTACATTTTTCCCTCTGGAAAAATATACATATCTTGTAGAGTTCAACTGTATACAGAAAGAATAGGACAGGTACATTTTTAAAATGTGTGAAATAAGATGACAGTAACATTTCAGTGTGAATAACAAGTCCTCTCTGATTTTCCTGCCATGGGCATACCATGTACAGTATGTCATGTACCTGTCTTGTATAGATTCAACTTCATACTGACATTTCAACCTGGGCATTTGTGAGAGAGGTTAATAATCTGGGATATAAGGGGCTATTTTGTGATAATTACTAGATTTGATGAATTGTGCTGAGCAGTTTAGCTGATTTAATAAGCATGATCTCTTGAAAAGTATGATTTCCCATTCAGAAGATGTTTACATTTCTCAGAATAAAATTTAAAAAAAAAAAGTCAAAAGCATGGAAAGATTTCTGGTTCCTGCATTCCTCTAAGGGTTTCCGGCATTCTGGAATATAGGTTTAGTCTCCTAATCAAGACACCACAACCTGGGTACCAGCAGCTCCTATGGTCACAAGTTCTGGCATAGACCCACAAGTCCTTTTTGTCCTAGGGAAGGAGAGCCAGACCTCCTGGGACCCCCATACCAGAAGTCACCTGACAGGAACTCTTTGAGATTTCCATCTTGCACTGAATTTGCTGAAAGTTTGTGAACCTGAAGATATTTTGAACAAAACATTTCAAGTGAACTGTCATTAACAGATGAAACAATAAGAATATATTTAATGGTATATCTGGTTGCTGCTTTTTACTTATGTGCATATGGCTTGGTATAGAAAGTAAGCACATAAATCGGAAAAACAGATTTTTTTTCAATGATATTCACCATAACTGCCGTGGTAGAAATAGAGGTTCGTTTTAGAACTGGGTCTTGCACTTCTGCCAATGCACAGCATGCTTGACTTGCAATAGCCTTGCTATTCCAGTCCTAAGCCTCCCCTGAGCAAACTCTGACAGTCATGCAAACTATGGCAATGTGGATATGTAGCCAGTTAACAGTAAAATAACACCAACAAATTTGTTTCCACTTGTGACCTGAAGCAATTCTCCAGAAAACATAGCTCAGAGAAGTAACACAGTACTCCCCAACTTATAACACCATTGCCTAATAACTGGTCTTTAGCTGCCTGTGATTCTGATGCGATTACTCCACAAACATAATTTCCTGATAAAACGAAATCTGAAATACCTTCAAAGCATGAATGATCAGGGTCAAAATAGGACAATATATTTTGTTTAGCTAGTTGTCCCTTTCTTATAGTAGAAAGTCAGACATGTGCTTTGATGCAGTTTTTAGGTAAGTCTATTATAGAAATAAGGAAGAAATAATTTTATTTCTGACTAGCGCTAGTACAATTCTTGGCAGATTGCGTGACCTGAACATCAGCTTAGGCAATGCAAGGAGCGTCCATCTAAAACCGTTGCACGTTGCAGCATGCCATGTGATGTACACGGACCAGCTCTCGGCCTCTGCACCGTTGCCCCTAGCAACAGAAAAGCATGTGATGGCTCTTATGTGTTATAGCCACCCAGAAACAGTGAGTGCACGGATTTAAATGAGATGGATGGAAATATTGATTTGGACAGTTGGAGTTTCCCAGTACATTGCAGTGATAATGCAGAATGATAATTCTGGTGGAAAAAAAGGACAGGTTTCAAAACCCCCCTGTGGGCAATACTGCCAATGGAATTAATTTTCTAAGATATGTTTCTAAGAATTGTATTTATAAAAAAATGAAGCAGGCACACTCCTATTAGCATTAAAAAGACTGCTTTTTTCATTTATGTCTGCTATGTCATAATATAGGAAAAAGGAGCAGCTAAAACAGTAACAGAGGCATTATCATACATTCAGTATAAAAATAAAGAATGAAGTAGAAAGTATAAAGATTTGACAGAAAAGGTAAGATTCATTCATTTTTCATAGTTCTTTTTATTTCTCTCTGGGAATTGAAATAATGATAAAAAAAGAACAAAGTCTGAGAAATAGTTCTCATAGGCGTCAAGTCTACATGTCCAGATATTAAATCTGAATGAGCCCACCATGTACAGGACATATTTCTGCAGTCATTCTGACAGAATGGCATGTTCTCACCATATCCCACAAACTCAAAACCAATGATTCTATCTTTCATTAATCCTAATTCCAGCAGATATCTAGAAGCATTTATGTCTATATCAAGTTAAAAATCTCCAAGTCAATATTGCTTTGTCAGAAAAGCAACACATTTTAGTTTGATGAGATATCATTTGTGAAAACACAATATAACGACTCAGAGTATTCTATTTCAATTTTTTTTCTCATCTTTGATTTTTTATTTCATTTTTAAATAATATTTTGGATAATATATAACCTTCAGTGTTGGTTCAAAACACTTTTTGGATGTTTGAATAACTCCAAAACAGAAATAATTTTGAAATTTCTTTTTGTGGAAGTTGTGAAATGTTGTGCTGTTGTTTTATTCTATTTTTTAAAGTGTATATCTGTTGGAGATACCTACACCCTAATATATATGGATACAGCTGATATATGTTAGATAATAACTTATAAGTTGTGTTCAAACAACAACAGCCATGAAAATCACTCAAAAGATGATCTGATGGATAAGGCATTAGAAATAAAATTCTCAAAAGCATTCAGATAACATGCCAACTTTTTTCTATTTGTCTGAGCCATATTTTTAATATGAATGACTTAATTGCTATACTTCAATTATTTTATCTTAAAATGGAAGTACTTTCCTACAGAAGTACTTTTCTCTCAAAATTCCTTTTTCAAGAACAGAATTACATACTAAGCATATAAACCCAAGCCAGCTGGTTACACATATGTCATCTGACCATCAGATTGCACGTATATTCAACAGCCTGATTTGATTCATAAGATCTTTCAATTAGATTTAATCAAGGACCTAAGAGGGATGTAGGCAGATCTGAGATGACTACATCAAAAAATCCCCTCTTATTCCCACTCAACTGATGTCTAAACCTGAAGGCTGTTAAGATCTGCTGGTTCCTCCCTGTTTGATTTTGAAGTTCTCTAAACTCCTAACATTTTGTTTCAGTGCGTGCCCAGGGCTTCCCCAGCCCCAGCAGCTCGATACTTATCTCCTGTCTAAGCCTGAGGAAGCTCCAGAAACCAGGCACTCCTCTGCCAGGCTCCTTCAGGCTCTGACAGGACCTCGCAAAAATGTTGCTGTGGCTGCTTGCTTTCCAACAGTGGCTGGCGGAGGAGGTAGTAGCCACAGAGATTCAAGCATTCAGCCAGGAAACAGGAGATCTGGATCGAGTCCTCTCCTTCACCTGAGGGATTCAAACCCACATTAACTACCTCCCAGGAGAATCATGTAACAACAAAACTGTAGGTTATTTGAGGGAACAGAAATAAAGCAGGAATGTGAAGGGGCGCTTTTTGCTTATACTGGCAGCATTTCACTGCTGTGAGGAAAAAAAAGAGGAGGCTCTTTGGGGAAGTCAGATGAGTTTTCTATTCTTAGTTGGGCATCCATCTGAGAACAGAGAGTCCTGCTCATCTGTTTGATTTAAAGCCCAGGAAATCCTCCAGCCGTGTTCATGTCCTGGCCACCAGTTTATGGCACCCAGACCTCGTTTACTTGCCTCATGAATTTCAATGCTGGCACAGCAGATGAACAAGGAAATGGGATATAACCACGCATAATATTCATTGTTCATTGAATGTGTGGCCTTGGTGCCATATAATGAGGAGAGGCTACCATCTAATGAGGAGAGTTTTACAGCTTTGAATCTTCTTACTGAGGAGAATTTTGAATCCAAGTGGGGAACAGTTTCTAGCTGAAGTATAAGAGACAAGTCACTACTACACCTCTTTCTCTTTTCTCCTCCCTCCCTTTTTTTTTTCAGAATAATAAGCCCCATTCAACCTTTTAAAAGAATGGTTAGAAGTGCCTGACATAGATTGTATATACTCACCTGGAGCTTTTGAAAGCAAAAGTGCCTTCCTGCAACCGTTGGTCAGGCTGTTCATTTGCACACGAGCATTTCAAAAGTACTGTCCTCAGTGTGCTGTGCAAACTGGTCCTTTGCCCAGTGTGCTGTCTTTTCTGGAATCCATTCTGAAATGCCTAATTTTCCTCTTTTTTTTTTGTAGGAAGCCTAAGTGCCTTAATCAGAACTCGGTTTCCACCAAGAAAAACTGCCTAAAAATTAAATTATTTTATTAAATCTAATTCCTCATTAAATGTAGAGATTCAAGAAATGGAAAGAACCTGGCTTAATACTCAAAGTGTGCAAAACAAGTAATTAGAAACAAAATAAAACAAAACATAGTTTTCTATCTAAGCTAAATATTTGCGATATGAAAAGCCTTATATTACATATTCTGAATTAGATAACTTTCTCATTAGACTTGCCTTCTTGGCGCTGTCATTACTGAAAAACATTTGTAGCAGAAATTTGGATGCTGCACATCCAGCTAGTTATGCTCAAAAGGCTGGCTGCACTGCAAGTGAGATGCAAATTTGAAATGGAATGATTATAGCCTTTTTGCTCCACATCCACCCAATCACCGTAATATTATGCAGTTTAATTCTGTGAATGTTTGAATCTCTTATATCAAGATTATTCTCTTGATTGTTTGAAGATCAGAGATTTCAGAGCAGCAAAGAGAGAATCTGAAGGAGTGTTTTGATTTACATATAGCATCGCCATTTTTGGTGAACTTTTCTCTGCTTCATGGTATCTTATAATTGTGAAAGTCATCAAAGGGGAAAAATAGCATATGATTGTAATAAGTCTAAGAGTTATAAAAGTTCTACGTAGTCCAGCACTGGGAGGCTGAATTAATTTCAGTGTATAATATTGTAATGGACTGATGTATATATGTATACATGTATATATGTATATGTGTATACACACACACACACACACACACATATACGTATGTAGGTATATGTATAGACACATAAGTATATATTCCATACAGAGAAATACAACAAAAGGATGGTGACAAATACACTTGCATTTTGTAGCTCCTTCACATATACAAATTTCTGTTCTAAGGCATTTTCTCTTTTTTCTTCATGTACTTCTTTTGCATCTTTTTCCTTTCTTATTTTTGTGCCTTTATATCCTTGAATGGTCTGAGCAGTTATTAGTGTTACACATAGACAACACTTTAGTCAGTCCCCAAAGTTATTTTTAATCTTAACTTCTGGCTTTCTGTATATTAGTTCCATTGCCCACCTTTGGATAGTTGTTTTTACTGAAAAATTATTACAATAAAATTTAAAATGAATTAACAATAATCAAAGGCATTTGAAGTGTCTATTGCTAGGCAGAATGGTATTGTTAAATTGTCTATTGTTGAGCTTGTTTTATTGGAAAATCTACAACTGAAATAATTTACAAGGAAAGAACCTGAATATTCCCTGACATGCATTCTGAATATATTTCTCATAGCTTAGGAATTTTAAATTGTGGGGAATTCTGGCCAAACAATATGACGTAATTTGTATTTATGTAGGCGAAGTGCAGGCTCATAAATTTGAAGACTATAATCATAATAGTTGTTATTTAGGAGCAATGCATGCCAAATGTATGGAGGAACTTAAAAACTGCAGCTACAGTACAGTATGGGTTAATAAATAAAAATAATAAAAAACCCACTACTTCCAAAATTCTGATTTCAATTCAGTATTTCTGCATCTTATCTAGATGTAGATCAGGATTAGGATCAAAATCTTGGTTTTGTTCCCAGTTCTACAAATTATTTGCAAATGGAAATAATGTTAGAAACAGTCAAAATGAAAAAATGGATTTTTCTATAAAAATGTTATGTTAAAGTTTCAGTGACCTCAGAATTCTACAAGGGGTTTCTTTAAGGTGCAGAAGAGTTCACAGACTGAGAAGAGTCAGTTAAGATGTCTTTAAATCAACTTTGTATTTTCCTGATCTTGGGCTGACCCAACAACATACTTGACAGGCAGTGCTGTGCAGATCAGCAATGGGTGAAACCTCTATACAGCCATATGCTCCAGCCTTGTCTCATACTCGTCCTCTATTCTCTCCTAATACATTATCTGTAACAGAACAAGTGAGTCCTCATGAGAAAGCCTTATGAACATCTCTTATGGTGCCAGCTGACAAGCAACATGGCATTGATGAAGTCCTTTCACCACCAAGAGGGCTATCAACTGCATAGGATGGTACAAAAACTGAAATTAGGGTAAGAAACCTAACTTTATTGTTTAAGGAAGGTTTTTTTTTTTTTTCTTTTTTGGTATGAGTATGTGTTCTCTTTATGACCAACCACCTATTGTGATATCATTAGTCCATCACTCCTAAGTAGTAAAGGTACTTCCCACATTTAGTCTGCATTAACTTTCTGATTTTGATATTGTATGCATGTTGCTCATCAGTGGAAGAAAAAAGGCAAAACAAAGAGGGCAAAGAGTGCCCTCTCATATTTGTATATTGTGGTTGTATTCTTTGGTGCCTAAGTAGGACTGAGAGCACACTTTGGGGAGAAATTCTTCTGTGCAGGCTGCTTATTTTCATAAAATTTGAATTTCTATGAATGTAACAGCTTTGAGGCTTCTGTCTCTCTTTCATATTTGATATCTACCAATGGATTAAAAAGTTAAAAAAGGGGAATGTGGATACATACACATGCGCACACACAAAGTATGACTGTATGGAACTCATTTCTTGACGATATCAAAATACAGTTCTCATTGTCTGGTGTGATGATAGAAGAAAAACACTTTTCTTTCAAATTTCATTGCTAAAATATATTCTATCATAAAACAGATAACTTTTTAAAATGGATTTTATCCCCAAATGTTGCCAGAAGTCAAATTCAAGTCATCAGAAAGGTGTTATGTCTGATTAGAAATGTGCACTACATAAGAACCTGATTTATTTAACTTTATGGATGACCTGAAGAGTTCACCTAGCGAGAATCGCTTCTCACCATGCGAGAGCTGCAAATTGTATTTGAAATGAATATTTCTGATTAAAATTGGCATTTCTGAGTCTCCTGCTGACTAACCCCAGTTTGCTTAAGAGTAACCTCATTTCAGTTAAGAGTGTCTTCAGCACAGTCGCTGTCAGTTCTGTACTCCGCTCCACTCTACTATTGCACGACAAATCCCAAACACTTATCCCAAACAGCTCTCTCTATGGAGATACCTTGACTATTTTCCCTGTCATTTTTGCAACTATTATGCTGAAACAGTAGGCAGTGCAGTAGCTGAAAATTTCCACTTTCATCTCAGTTGGTGTCTCTTATGTTTCTTCTGATCACCTGCAGTTCTACTACTGCCTTGTGATCACTGGCCATCTGGACTTCCCAGTGCCAGCCCTACTGTTTTATATTATGACATCATTCTGATACAGACTCTATATTGTCCTAGGTGAGTTTTAAGAAACAACAGCAGCCAAGCAAAGAGCTGGGTGGCATACTTCTCATTCTGTGGAAGTAAACACATTTCTACTCTAAATCGGGATGAATACTCAAAACATAAAAACAATAAAAAAGCCTAATGTTGAATCATGGAAGTATTTAATTTCAGTTTTGACTTTTTTAGAGTTTGTACTGCATTCACCTTCAGTTTTTAAATGATAATTTTTTTGTCTAGGAAAATTCACATTTTTCCTTTTGAAAAATTTTAAATGTTCCTTTGCAAAGTGCTTTGTATGCATTCAGAAAATAAAACATTTCTTCCTTTAAGTGAAGTAATCACTCCTTCAAAGTGAAGAACGTAGAAGAAATTCAGCAGAAATATGGTTCTGAAGTTTCCTTGTTCCACTCTTATTTTTTCAACTCTGTAATGTGTTTTGTTTCACCCTGAGCATTGTAGCTGACCTTATGCTACTTCATCTTCATAGTATCCTCTCAGAAAAGCTTCTAGCAATATCATTTTCTGACCTGACACAGAGCCAGAATTTTCATTGTGATTCTAAGGCAATATTGGTCTTTAATCAATATATTTGGGATTGTCTGGAAAAAAGGAGAAATAATATTGCTAAAAGCTTGCTAAGTGATTTAACAATGGATAACATTATTTGTTCTCCAAATGAACAGAACTTGGCTACAAAATGATACTTCAATAAGAGAAAAACATACTAGCTACACAGCAGCTGCTTCTACTACTTGAGTAGAGAGGTACAATTAAGTGGCATCATGAAACTTCTCATTTCTATGACTATTTTCCAAAAACCCTGTAGTAATAAGTTTCAACTAACTCTAGTAGCTCAGATGATGATTGATTTGCTTAAACAATACAACTATGCCAAGCCCAGGTGGAGTGAATTAGAAGTTTATTATGGTAGCTTCCTCTCAAGAATGACCTCAGAACATTTGGATTGAGAACACTGAGAACAATAAATAGTAAGTAAATAGAATAAATGATGCCTTCCATCCTTTTGTGTTTTGCAGCCAGAGAACAGTGCAAAGCTGCATCTCAATTTATGAATAAACTTTGTGCATCAAGCTTGACACAAGAACTGACTCTAAAGCTCATTTCTATTTACCACCTTACCTTTAGATTAAGCATATCCTCATCTACTTATCAAAAACTATATTTATTTATTATAATATTTTGCAATATCTTACAAAAATACCAGAAGCCATGCATAGATTTTGTAAAAATTTGCTCCCATTTTGTTTTCTTCTCTCTCCAGAGCCTAGCCTTGTTGTTCTTGAAAGTACACTGGTAATGCAACGTGCCACTAACTACTTTAACCAAGTCAAGGTCTTATTATATTTCAGACAAATAATCTTTCAGAATCTCTGGATCAGATCCAAACTATGCAAACCAGTTCCTGCAATACCTAAAATTTCTGTTCCTGTCCCAAGCATCATAGTCCAAACCATCAAAGCACCTACATCTTTACTAGGTGTCCTATTTTCTTGGGCCAGTGCTCTAATTGCTCTGTTGTTATGCAAAGGTTATGCAAAGGTGTTCATCTCCCCTGAGAGCCATGTTTTTGAATGAATTAGCATAATCGATTAGATGAATAATTTCCCCACTAACCGCAACTAAATTTTCAGGCTTCTCCACAGAAGAAAGCAGTATATTAGCAGCTCTTTGCTTGAATAGCAACAGAGATTCTTAGCTAGGAGATAGACACCCACACCTGCACTGTAGGATATTTTTGTTAGTTGTGTAGTTGACTCAAATTAGATGCCTAGGGAACTAGGAGGTCAGCTTAATGATTTTAAGAGCTTAGTGAGATGAATTTTTCTGGAGAAGAGGTGATGTGGACTACTGCAGTCTGGGACTTGGGTGACTGAAGTGTGGGATCTGGCCCTGTTTCCCACACAGCACAACAGCCCCAAAGGCTGCAGTTCTCTCCCAAACCAACTAGTCCAAGTGCCCTCCACGGCTGTGACAAGGATGCACACATTACTCCCAGGCAGGCTCTGAGAAAAGGCTAGCATTCATTATGTCTTTAATAAAGCAGTATATCACAGAATCACAGAATCGCTGAGGTTGGAAGGGACCTCTGGAGATCATCTAGTCCAACCCCCCTGCTCAAGCAGGGTCACCTAGAGCACATTGCACAGGATTGCATCCAGGCAGGTTTTGAATATCTCCAGAGAAGGAGAATCCACAACCTCTCTGGGCAACCTGTTCCAGTGCTCTGTCACCCTCACAGTGAAAAAGTTTTTCCTCATGTTCAGATGGAATTGTCTGTGTTTCAGTTTGTGCCCGTTGCCTCGCATCCTGTCACTGGGCACCACTGAAAAGAGTCTGGTCCCATCCTCTCGACACCCTCCCTTCAGATACTTGTACACATTGATAAGATCTCCTCTCAGCCTTCTCTTCTCCAAGCTAAACAGGCCCAGCTCTCTCAGTCTTTCCTCATAAGAGAGATGCTCCAGTCCCCTAATCATCTTTGTAGCCCTCTGCTGGACTCTCTCCAGTAGTGCCATGTCTCTCTTGTAGTGGGGAGCCCAGAACCAGACACAGTACTCCAGATGTGGCCTCACCAAGGCTGAGTAGAGGGGGAGAATCACCTCTCTCGACCTGCTGGCAACACTCTTCCTGATGCAACCCAGGATACCATTGGCCTTCTTGGCCACAAGGGCACATTGCTGCCTCATGCTTAACTTGGTGTCCACCAGCACTCCCAGGTCCTTCTCCGCAGGGCTGCTTTCCAGCAGGTCAACCCCCAACCTGTACCGGTTCCGGGGGTTATTCCTCCCTAGGCGCAGGACCCTGCACTTGCCTTTGTTGAACTTCATGAGGTTCCTCTCCGCCCACCTCTCCAGCCTGTCCAGGTCTCTCTGAATGGCAGCACAGCCTTCTGGTGTATTGGCCACTCCTCCCAGTTTTGTATCGTCAGCCAACTTGCTGAGGGTGCACTCTGTGCCTTCATCCAGGTCATTGATGAAGAAGTTGAACAAGACTGGACCCAGTACTGACCCCTGGGGTACACCGCTAGCTACAGGCCTCCAACTAGACTCTGTGGCACTGATCACAACTCTGAGCTCTGCCATTCAGCCAGTTCTCAATCCACCTCACTGTCCACTCATCCAGCCCACACTTCCTGAGCTTGTCTATGAGGATGTTATGGGAGACAGTGTCAAAAGCCTTGCTGAAGTCTAGGTAGACAACATCCACTGCTCTCCCCTCATCTACCCAGCCAGTCATTCCATCATAGAAGGCTATCAGATTGGTTAAGCATGATTTCCCCTTGGTGAAGCCGTGCTGACTACTCCTGATCACCTTCTTGTCCTCCACATGCTTGGAGATAGCCTCCAGGATGAGCTGCTCCATCACCTTTTCAGGGATGCAGGTGAGGCTGACTGGCCTGTAGTTCCCTGGGTCCTCCTTCTTGCCCTTTTTGAAGACTGGCGTGACATTGGCTTTCTTCCAGTCCTCAGGCACCTCTCCTGTTCTCCATGACCTTTCAAAGATGATGGAGAGGGGCTTAGCAATGACATCCGCCAGCTCCCTCAGCACTCGTGGGTGCATCTCATCAGGGCCCATGGATTTGTGGGTGTCAAGTTTGCTTAAATGATCTCTAACCCACTCCTCCTCCACCAAGGGAAAGTCTTCCTTTCTCCAGACTTTCTCTCTTGCCTCCAGGGTCTGGGGTTCCTGAGGGCTGGCCTGAGCAGTAAAGACTGAAGCAAAGAAGGCATTCAGTAACTCTGCCTTCTCTGCATCCTTCGTCACCAGGGCACCCACCCCATTCAGCAAAGGGCCCACGTTTTCCCTAGTCTTCCTCTTGCTGCTGATGTATTTGAAGAAGCCCTTCTTGCTGTCCTTGACATCCCTAGCCAGATTTAATTCCAAACGGGCCTTAGCCTTCCTCGTCACATCCCTGCATACTCTGACAATGTTCCTATATTCCTCCCAAGTGGCCTGTCCCCCTTTCCACTTTCTGTATACTTCCTTCTTCTGGTTGAGTTTTGCCAGGAGCTCCTTGCTCATCCATGCAGGTCTCCTACCTCCTTTGCTTGACTTCCTACTCATAGGGATGCACCGCTCTTGAGCCTGGAGGAAGTGATGTTTGAATATTAACCAGCTCTTTTGGACCCCCCTTCCTTCTAGGGCCCTAAGCCATGGGATTCCTCCAAGTAGGTCCCTGAAGAGGCCAAAGTTTGCTCTCCTGAACTCCAGGGTTGCGATCCTACTTGGTGCCCTGCTGCCTCCTTACAGGATCCTGAACTCCACGATCTCATGGTCACTGCAGCCAAGGCAGCCCCCGACCTTCACATCTTCCACCAGTCCTTCTTTGTTTGTTAGTACGAGGTCCAGCAGCACACCTCTCCGTGTTGGCTCCTCCACCACCTGTGTCAAGAAGTTGTCACCAATGCTCTGCAGGAACCTCCAGGACTGTTTGTGCCTAGCTGTGTTGTCTCTCCAGCAGATATCGGGGTGGTTGAAGTCCCCCATGAGAACCAGGGCCTGGGATCGTGAGGCTACTTCCAGCTGTCTGTAGAAGGCCTCATCGACTTCCTCTTCCTGATCAGGTGGCCTGTAGTAAACACCCACAACAGTGTCACCCATGCTAGCCTGCCCTTTGATCCTTACCCATAAGCTCTCAACTCGCTCTTCATCCACCCCTAGGCACAGCTCAATACATTCCAGTTGCTCTCTCACATCAAGAGCAACTCCACCACCTCGCTTGCCTGGCCTGTCTTTCCTAAAAAGCATGTAGCCATCCATGACAGCACTCCAGTCATGTGAGCTATCCCACCATGTCTCTGTAATGGCAATGAGATCATGGCCCTGCGACCGCACACAGATCTCTAGTTCTTCCTGTTTGTTCCCCATGCTGCGTGCATTGGTGTACAGGCATTTCAGGGAGGTGATCGAGCATGCAGGTTTCCCAGGAGGGATACCAGAGGATCCTCCATAGGCACATCCCATGCGCACTTCCCTGGCTGCATGCACCTGCTGGAGGCATCCTGACTTGAGCTGTCTTTTGCCAGCTATCCTGTCACTATAACTCTCCCCTTCCCCCATCTTTCCTAGTTTAAAGCCCTCCTTACCAGGTTGGCCAACCTGTTGACAAAGACCTGCGGTGCCCTGCCTCATGAGGTGGATCCCATCTCTCACCATCAGTTGTCGATCTTCAAACAGGGTCCCATGGTCATAGAAACCAAAACCCTGTTGCCAACACCAGCGGCACAGCCAGTCGTTAACTTGGAAAGTCCATCTCCTCCTCCTCTCATCCATCCCCCTCACTGGCAGGATTGAGGGGAAGATGACCTGGGCTCCCAGACCCTTGACCACCATCCCCAGAGCTCTGAAATCCTGCTTGATGGCCTCCAGTTTGCCCTTGGTGTCATTGGCGCCCACATGGAAGCGCAGCAGTGGGTAATAGTCCGAAGAATGGACGAGCCTAGGCAGTCTTTCCATGACATCTCTCACACGAGCCCCTGGCAGGCCACAAACCTCTCTAGACATGAGGTCAGGTCGACAGATAGATGCCTCCGTCCCCTGTAGCAGGGAGTCCCCCACAACAATCACCCACCGCTTCATCCGGGCGTTCCGGCAGGGCACAGGGTCTGTTGTCCCAGGTACTTCCCTGGCAGCCATGCCCATCTCCTCCTCATCCTGGAGGGCACTAAACCTGTTCTTCAGCTTCAGGTCTTCAGGAGGAGTAGGAGCCTTTCTCCTCCCACAAGCAGTGACCAGTTTCCAGCCTTCTTCTACGGTGTTATGAGGTACCGTTTCACACGGCACAGAGCCCTCCGGCAACTCCACTGCTGCAGGGGATTGGGACTCCCAAAGCCGCACAGTCTCCGAGAATACCCTGTCTACCTCTTGCTCCGCTTCCCGGATGCTGCGCAGCCTACTGACTTTCTCCCATAACTCCCTTACCTGACGACACAGCTTGTCAACAGCAGCACACCTCCTGCAGGAGAGCTGACTGCCAGCCCAGGCCTCCCGGAGAGGCCCCAAGCACTCCCTGCAGCCTGAGACCTGTAGAGCCGCATCTACTGTCAGAGGGTCAGTCTGGGTCCAAGCCTCTGACACAGCAACTCCAACAGCCACTGGGGAACGTGCTCTGCAGCGTGTCACAACCATACTTGAGGAAGCGTACACCACAGGGAACAGAAACGAAGGTTCTTTCACACAAACTGCTGCCTCTGTTCACTGCACTCTGGGAGCTGTGCTCTAGGCCTGGCTCTTATATAGGCCTCTCCCTAGCACTGACTCACAGGGTGCTTGACCTGCCCTAATCAAGGGCCACTGGGATCAAAGGCCCCAACTCCCTCTGGTCAGGGGCAACCAAGAGAGCTCGTTAGCAGCAGCCACTCCTAGCTAGAGCTTTTCCCACGAGCTTTTTCCCAGGAGAAGTCAAGGCCTCCTGCAGTTGTCCTTGCCTAGCTTCCCCTTTCCTGTTCACAGCAATCACCTGCTAGTTCCTCGGGGGTCCTCAGAAAGCCCACAACTTCCAACAAGATCCTCAGGTTCTAGTCAAAGCTCAAACACTGCTGCGCAAACTGCTGCGTCTATTCGCTGCCTCTGTTAGCTGCGCTCACACTAAAGAATTCAGCAAGCACAGGAGAATCTGATAGACATAGAGGAGCTGGCAAAAGCTCATAGGGAAGATACAATTATATGAGCAAAACTAGGCTTTTATTGTTCAGTTGTTTGGTTCATCGGGCCAATTTTAAAATATCAGTTCATTACAGAGAGGCACAGCATAGTACTCATTTGAACCAGTCTACTACATTTAGCAATACTGATTTCAAAGAATGCTAACTGTGCTATGAAAATGGGAGAAAAAGAAGGTAGTTCTAACTATTACTAAAAATTAGATTTAAGTTGTGTATGAAGTTTCTGTTGTTCTTGAGAAATGGAGTCTCAAAATTTCTTTGATAAATAAAAATGCTACATAAAATGTCTTTTATTCTCACCTGTATCTTTTAGAGAACAGTAAAGAGACAAAAAGGAAAAACATAGTCTGCACCAACTGAGATACAACTATAGAAACATATTGCAAGGCTAAGAAGTAAAAATGAATTGCAAAATTATTCTTATTGCCTGAAATCTCGTCACCCTTAAGAAACAGAATTCCATTGTAATTTCATTATCAACCAGCTTATGTTGTAGCAAGATAATCAAATTTTAGAAAAATTCAGAAACATTTCAGCAACTGTCTGACTGTTCTTAATTCAAACACCGCCTTTGGCACAGCTCTTCAACAATCACAGCTGGGTTCTGTCTAGCTTTATGAAAAACCGGCAGCTATTTATTTTTATATCAGTTCTTTCAGACCAATACCCATTTGGCACTTACATGTCAGAGGTCAATTCAATATGAAAGAAATATGTGTTTATTACAGTACTTGGGTTTTGTGTTAGTCAAAATATCACCCTACATCAGCAAGAAGATCAAAGGTTAACTTTGTTATCTTGACACCTTAGTTCAGAAGACAGAAATATCTGAAAATAATTTTTCAGAGGTTAAGCTACTCCATGCTGTCCCATGCAGGGAGAGTTCAATACTGGAAGATTTAAAATATACACATCTGTTGGGAGGGCCAAGAGTTTTTTTGTTTCAGAAAGTCTGAGTCTTTTTTGCTTCAGAGAGCAGGAGTGGATGACTCACCATAGGTGTGAATTCCCTCACCAAGGTGATCTCCCCCAAAAAGGTAAAGCTGGTTATTAATGTTCAGTCTCCAGGGCATGAGGGAAATGTAGAACATAAAACATTGTCAGAGTGAAGTGCACAGCAGCCAGACTCTGCTAGTTAATTGTCATCCATAGCTGTGTTACCCTGTGATTATATCTATCTACACTGTGGCAGGGACAGGGCAGGGAATCATTTTGTAGATGACTGGCAAGCTGAGTTCCTGTGGAAGAGTTATTTAATGATACATGGGCTGTTTTTATATTATTGGCTTGCTTTACACATTCCTTTCTTTTATTTAAGTCTCTATACAATGAAATATTAAACTATGACTGTGCTTCTATTGATACAAAGAGCAGAAAAGACTGAGAAAGAAGGATTTCTCTGACCGTTTGTGCAAGGATTTGAATCATAAGTCTCCAAAAGGGATAATGTTTTTCTTTATGAAATGAATCTCATATGAAATGTCATGCTTTATTTAGGCAGATAAAAATATGCAAGCAGTTCTCAGAGTAGATGGCTGGGTTATTACCAGGGGTTTCTTTAAGGGTTGGACAGTGGGAGTGAATCCATCCTGTTTCCATCCACTTGCTTTATTTGGATTTAATATAGAAGTTGGTTCTTAGGAGTTTTTTCCAATAAATATTAAATACAATTATGTATATTTATAAAGGTCAAACATACTAGAACATTTCCTGATCACCCTTTACTTTATAGAAAAATATTGACTCTGGATTTATATGTTCAAGTTTATTCTGTATTTGAAATGTCTTTGATTGTATTAATGTTATCCATGAAACAAAACCATGACTAAGACATAAGATATACAAATAACACTTTCCCCTGTAAAACTCTGAAGACCTCAGATTTCCTGAAAAATTGCTCAAACAAGAAATGTCTGGTTGTTTTACTTTTTCATACAGAGTTATGCATTCAATTAAATGGATCTTTAATAATATGTCATAATTGTTGTATCCTTTAATAATACTGCAAATTGCCTGAGGCATCTCTGCATAATGTTGCTTATCCTCTCTCAAGCTCTTCAAAATATCTTGACTGGATTTATTTTTTTCCTACTCTAACCGTTGAATCACAGAATAATTTAAGTTGGAAGGGATCACAGGAGGTTGATCGTGCCTCCCAAAGCAAGGGTACCACTGATGTTAGAGCAGGTTGTTCAGGATCTTGTCCAGCTGACTTTCGAAAATCTCCAGGGCCTGAGATTTCCCACTCTCTTGGCAAGTATTTGACCAAACTGGCTTTGTTTCACCATAAATGGCTTTGATTTTCTAACCTTTTTTGGTCAATCACTTTAAATATGTATCTCCGGTCAGTAAACATGATTAAGGCTCGGATTCAACCTAGTTCTGCAGTGTCTAACTTTAAAGACATAAGCAGTTATTCTGAATTGTCGGACTTCAAAGACAAAAGTAGTTTCATTGGCATTTCAGGGCCAAAATGCTATGCTAGTCTGTGTAACTGAAAAATCCAAGCCTGCATAGATTTGATAAAGGGTGAAAAGAAAAAGAGTGTAGGAAATTCAAGTCTAGCTTCTCTTAGTTCAGTTGTATTTTCAGGAATACCTTTTTTTTTTGAGGGGAAAAAAGTAACTCATGAAAAAAAAAAAGTGAGGGTACATTATATTTACCAGCTTAATTTTTTCCAAAACAAGCAAGAGCCATAAGTGGTTTGTTTTGGTTATTTAAAACATATTGTCAAAATACAAGTATAGCAGGGAAAAGGTTGGGATGTAGATTATAGAGAGATTTCTGCAACAATTTTCCAAACACAATAGTGAAAGCAAAGTATGTATTTAGTTTTAAAGTGGACTGGAAGATCTGTGGCTTCCTTCAATAGTAGACATGATGACACAGAACATATCTTATTAATATTCGGTTGCTCTTAGAAACATACTATGGCTGATTCATGAATAACAGAATAGAGAAAACATTGTTCATCCAGGAAATAAAGACAAACTTTAAGTAAATATATACATATAAACATATACATGTGTATGTGCATGTGTGTGTATTTATTGCCTCGAAGAAATATAGGTCAGGATCCTTACAGAAAATGTATTCCAATTGTTACTCTCTTAATCTTATTATTGACCAGGAATATATTTCCATGACATAACACACTGTAAAAATCTCCATACCAATTTAGAAAAGACCTTCTAAAAATATTATAAAACCTTTTAAAATTCATTATTGATTTTCTTTTGTTTTCTGTTTCCAAGGACCAGAACGGTTGTTGAAATATGTCTTCATTTAAGATATTCTTAAATTGATAAACTTCCAGGAAACCTAAATATTGGGAGAAGATTATTGTGCCAACAGAATGAATGACTACAGGAAATCAAATGGTGCAATCAGGGTAACTGACTAGTGCCTACACTGCTCTTGTGTTTTTTTATGATGCCTTTGTAGCTAAGTTGTATAAGGTTGCAGCTTCATCTGTTATGCATATGAAGAGTCTTAGATGAATGATCTGTTCATGTGAATCAGGAGACAAAGATTTAGCAAATTTTGTGAAGATCCTTGTAAAGATTGGGCTGACTGTCACTGTGTAAATATAAATCACTGCGCTAGATTAATGAACCAAAGAAATGGGTAATTTAGAAACTAGAAGGTCTGATCCTGAAGTATAGCAAGATATTTCTGCAAGACACCTATGCACCCTCAAATCTCGCTGAGCACAGTAATGATTAAGGATACTCAGTATCCTTAAGAATCCAGTTCAAAAATCACATTATATATTTGCAATCCGTAGACATCCAAACTTAAACCAGGCTCGAATAAAGTGTCATTTATATTAGTGATGCCATAATTAACTAGTCAAGCAAGCTCATCCTACCAGTAATTGGTACAAAGTAAATCAGCTGGTGTTGATGAACTCAGACATTTTCGAGGGTCATATTAGTTAAAAATTCAGATAATGTGTTGTAAATTATAATCCTGTCAGAGGAATAAGAACAACTCTTGGGAAAAAAAGACAGAGGGCTGGCAAAGAAACTGCTTTGTAGAAAGTGACTATTACATTTTGTGCAGGTTGAGGCTTTGAGAAGTCTTAATTGGTTCATAATCTGAACTACAGAAGCTCACAGTATAAATGCAAAATATGCAAAATTTTAAATGACCTTTTCACTGAATGTATAAAAGGCTGAAGTCCTAACACAGTGCCCAGGATTAACAAAATTATAATTCACTACTGATGGCTAAAACTGAAACACTAAAAATGAAATGCTTATTTCTTTAGAAAAATCACTGCAGATACAAATAACACAAGGCAGTCACAGTGTATGAAAACAAACATGGTGACACCTATCTCAGTTCATTTATTGATTTGTGTATTTACTGAAGACAATCAGTTAATCATATGTGAGAAACTACTGTTATACCTTCTTTTCCTTCCCTGTTACTTCACTCCATTGCTCCCACAGTTCTCCGAAGGCGCTTCTTATCTCTCAGTAAAGAGATGAAAGGGATTTCACTGGAAGAACAAGCCATGGGACAAAAGATAACGGCCCATGAAGTGCTCTCAAGAAAATACATGAAGAACAGTGCCCATGATCCATGCAGGGAATATTTCTTGAGACAGCATGAGACAAATTCAGGCCGAAGGGAGCCTCCATCCACAACAGTGGAGTAAGCGAGCTGCAGTTAGTTGGGAAGGGGTGCAAATGTCAAAAGATCTTTGGAGAAGAGGGAAAGATAAAGCAGTCTGAGAAATATGTGAAGGCACTCACCCAGTCCAAAGCAGTCCTAGAGGACAGACATAGCAAAAAAGATGGTGGTCCCACTGCCACCTACGTATTAGGAAGCTTACATCTGCTGAACCTAAAGGTAAGGAAGCTAAAGGTTTAGGAATTCAATCTTTCTTCTTCAATAAGATATTGTGTTTTTGTGATACAGTTCTTTTGTGATTTGTGTTACTGTGACACAGAATGGAGGTGCCTATTAACTCAGATATTTCTTCTCTTAATTTTAATCTATTTTGTAAGACAATAAAGTCACTATATTTTTCCAGTCATTATTACAGCCATTATTACATGAAATTAAGAAGATAATTGCAATATAGTTGTAATATTTTTTTCAGATCAGTCTTTTGAGCTTCTCCAAAACTTGAAGAGCTTTTAGATCCATGCTTCTAAATTCATAATATAAATTAGGTCAGTCTCTAATTTTGATGAAAGTTGCAAGTATAAACCTCTCCTAAGACAGAATTTGCTTCAAGACAAGGATTAATTTGAGATAACCTTCAGTTTAAGATAAATATTTCCTATTTTCTTCCTCACTCTTAACTAAACAAAAAGAAATGAAAACTTTTTTCCTTTTTCTTTTTTTAATTTTTTGAGTTTCAAGTCAGTCACATAATATTTTGGGACCTTACTCATGATTCTCACATTCTTGGAGCCAGTAAAATTAACCTCCCTTGCCACGCACCCACTTCCTGCCCAGCTGCATCTGCAGAACAAGGGAGAAGCAGGTATACTGCTGCTGTTACCTCTAGGACCCAGCAATATACAGGGCAAACATGCAGTTTAGCTTGTTTTCCTGTCCCAAGTGGACACAAATTTCTTAAGATGTAAACTACCCCTAAAACCTGAGCACAGACAGGTAAAAGAGTTTAGTAGGAGATTCTACTTCAAACTATTGAATATTACAACCTTCTGCTCTTTTATAGGAACAGCTCCTGCCTCAGAAAATATGCCTGTCACATTCTCACTATACTTTGTTAGTGAATAATAGCTCTCACCCAGACACACTCTACGGTTAAAAAAAAAATGGGACAAAGCTAAAATTTGTTCTTATAATTCAGAAATAATACATGAGGCTGAAATATAGAAGTCCAATAAATGTCAGGAGGGACTGAAAGGTTAAATCCTTACATTTGTCTCTGAAAAACATATAGGACCTCTTGAAAAGCACAACTTGAAAAGATCTGAATACCTCTGGCTTAGCATTATTTGCCAGAAAACAAAACTGCATACATACAAATGACAGATGACCAATAAGTAGTTTATAGGTGTTATTTTATTGCTTATTCCATTGATAGCCTCTGTACCCCAGGACAGATAACTTCCTCATTATTTTTTTTTTTAAGTCTTTCCCTGGGAATAGAAGTCATTATAAGCCTATAGCTTTAGATCAGCCTCACTGGTAATTTACAGAGTGGCAATAGCACCAGTTCCATAAAGAGAACAATTGTCTTGTGACCATTCAACAAGGAAGAAAAGAAATCCAAGCAATTACCTTAATGGCATGATTTAATTAAAATGGCACATTTCTGAATATGTAAAAACTGAAAAACTTCTAATGCTAGCTGTTTTTTGACCTGAATAACCTCACACACACTAAATTTTTTTTTAAGTAAAAAAAAAAAATATATATATATATAAAAAAGAAGTTCTCAGACATAAATGCATACTTCATTCTCACACATGCAGGGAAGGATGATGTGATTAAGGCAAAGTACTGGGAATTAAAAGATCCGTGGTTAAAACTGATATAAGCTGAAGTCAAGGAAAGTTTTACTACTGGCTTCTATGACTTAAGTTTTCACTCCAGAATGTATATGCTCTGCCAGAGCTTCCTGTGTTATTATTATGGGCAAATTACATATTGTCTTACTCAGAAAATATTTAAATATTTGCCTAACTTTAAACACATAAGTATTCTACTTGGGCTTTCTGAATCTCAGTTTTCCTTGTCTCTGTGACAATGTTAATAAGATTTTTTTGTCAAACACATGGGGATGACTTGAAGCAAAAGTAGATCTGCAATCTCTATATGGAAAGCAACTCTGAAGCACTAATTATTACTGCAGTGTGTATAAGGAATTCATTTTGGTGTCTTACAATAGCGGTCACAATAGTGTCATAGTAGAGACACCATGTCTGAGGCCACTTATTATTATGTGCATTTTTATCAGGCTTGTCTGACATGACTGAAGAATGAGTCAGCCTTGATCCAAACATGGGTTCAAGTTCCTCAGCCCAGTGCAGGGATACACTTCAGAGTCCCTCACAGTTGAATTCCCCGAAACACACTGAAAAGTGAGATGCCCAAAATCAGAAAGCTTGGTGGCTGTGTTATCACCCTATTTTACACTACCAGAAAGCACTGTCTTCCTCTTGGGAGACAGAGCACCGGAATCCTTTCCAAAAGATAGTTACCTATGTCCTTCTTCCAAAGGTGGAATAGAGATTGTTTGTTCCTCCTAAAAAGCCAGCTGTAGATGCTGATAATTCAGTGGTTAGAGCACTCACACTCACTTGCCTGAGGGTTGTATTATAACTTACCATTCCTACAGCTGTGTCTAAGGCCCTACCCACCACTCATTAAGTTTTCCAAGAGACAGTGCAAGAGGGAAGTCTTCACTTCGGCCTTTGAAACAGCAATCTTCTGAAAGAAAATAATGCCAGATTCAGTGGACCCACAGAGAGGTGACAAGTGCAAGCTTGACTGCCTCATCCAGTGACTGGGACACTCTTTCAGGAGTGGGGAAGTCTAGTCTGATCTCTACCCTCATGGCTTGCTTATATATTTCACATTAAACAGTCTTTGAAGGAGGTTCTAGCACCAGACTTGTCCCCTCAGATGCATGGCTGAGCTAGAGAGACTTGTCCATTCTTGCTTTTAGTCTGTCTTTCCAGTTAATCTTTGATTATTTTCCATGATATAAAGCAACTTTAATGAATAATGGAGATTGTTCTTCCTTTTTGTCTTCACAGGTGGCCTGATATTAGGGCACTGCTCTGAAGTTGAGAGGTGTAGATTTGTTCCCATCACAGTGGTAGCAGGATTTGAGTGTGGAAGATCTGTGCTTGAGCCAGTTCAAAATGGCTGTTAAAATCACAGCTCATTCTCAAACTGGCTGTCAAACCTACTTACTTACTTCCTCCTACTGCTGCATCTTATTCCAGAAGTGCTCACCACCTCTGTGTACTCAGTTCCATAGGAAACTTCTGCTGCTCTTCTCCTTTCTCTCATAATGATGAAATACTGTACAGCAAAATTAGCTGTTCAAGGTGTTGAAACTTCTTCAGCTGAAAATGAGATTATCCTTTTTATCCTTTCTTTCCCTTGTTTGAACTCTGTCATTCTTGGCTTGTATGTCCCTACCTCTTGAGTTTGATCTGGGACTATTCCTTCTCTTCCTCTTTTGGCCCCTACCCTGTCATGATAAGAGCAGTGGCAAAGTGGAGGAAGGAGAAAGTTTCATATTTGGCACAAAAAAATAAATCCATGACCCCACTATTTTTCCCTGTTCCATTATGCAGAGGTCTGCTTCCTGGTCCAGTCTCTACACTATCCAGTTTGCAAGCACCCATGGGTCTTCCACGTGCTGAGTGAACGTGCAGCTGCAAATGTGCTGCCAGAACCCCATAAGCTCTGAGGACACTAACTGGATTGAACTCCTCAAGGGACAAGAAATAGCTTGTGACTTCTGATCTTAGTTACAAGCAAGAATCTGAGCTCTGGTTGTGGAGATGAATGCACCTCACAACCTAGAGTTAAAAAAAAAAAAAATGAAAGTGAGAAAGATCCAAGGATTTTTCAGACCCATGGCTTGGGTTTTCCAAAGTGTTTATACCTGTTTCTTTTTTATGATCTCAGCTTCAGTTAAATGTAGATTATTTTATTTGTTTAAAATTTGGCTTATCATATTATTTGTCAACCTGAGGGCACTCAGCTGATCCTGTAAGTCTGGTTATTGTTTGATCTGCTCAGTAACAAGATTTTTCCTGTACTTACAAGTGTTTTGATTGTAAAATATTAAATGATATGTTGAACCATTGTGAAACTATGTGTCTCATGACACATCCGTCAGCGGGCATATAATAGTAAGTTTTTTTTAACTGCTTTGGTTTTTGTGTTTTTTTTTTAACAAAAAAATGTTTTTTTCCTACTTCTTTTTAGCTGAAACTATTTGAATGATAAATAAGCCTCATCAAGCTACCACAAGTATAGAAATGAACAACTGCATTGATAATAGGATAGAAAATGCACTTAGAAGATGTCCACTGTCATTCATTTGTTGAAGAACATGAATAAAATCTGTTACAAAAGCTTTAATCTCCTACTTTGACATTCCAGGAGTCAACCTGATATTTGTTTTGAACTCCAAAATCTATTGGAAATAAATTTGTGTAGGAATTTATGAAAGTCATGTAAGAAGGACAAGCTGATGATAGACATTTTCACAGTTTTCTTTTTAGTTTTACTCCTCATCTCAAAGGATTTTTTAGGTATTTCCTCTGTGAGACAGCATAATCTCTGCATTCTGACTTGTTTCAACTACTTTTTAAAAATGTAGCCTTGCTTAAATCAAACCCACAACTCTTAATTAGGGGCTGTGATTCCCCTCTCAGCTATTTATGACCTTGCTTTTCACTTTTTAGATAAGCAAAATTTTTTGGCTTTAAATCCTAGAAGACTGGAAAGTTCGTTGTTGACCCCTTATGGTGAATAAAGAGAAAGCCCCAGAGCTGCACAAGAACTTCAGCTGGACAGAAAGAGCTTAGGTGAGCAAGCTCTCTACAAACATCTGTTGATGAAAAAAAGGGAGCTAAAGAAATGAAACAGCTAAATGAGAGCTTGGCTTTGTTGTTACTTTTGTTTTTTAAACACCATTAATTTCTGTGTTAAAGTGAACAAACTGTTATCATCCCTGTTTGCTTGTGAATGAGCAAGACAGAATGTCAAATGTGTCTAATAGCAGGAAGGTACCTAACTGTAATAGCAGCTTATAGTGGTGTGATCTGAGGACTCATGGAAAGCAGAAAGAAAAACAAACAAACAAATAAACAAACACTTCTCTTTTAGTAGTCTTTCATTCTGGTAAATTGTTATTCTGCGTTCCTGTTGTCCAAAAGCAGTAGCTTAAGCGGGCATACTCCTGTGAGCTTTTCTTAACCAGCTCTGATTGCTCCATCTAGGTCACGTAGTAATGTCTTTTTCCTCTCCCTCCCCATGCTATAAGATCTTTAGAGGTAACATATCACCTGACATTTAACATCAGCTAAACCTGGACAACAGCTGATAGGTGAGAAAGGACTGTACTGGGCACCTTGCCAGCCATCTCCCCCCACCCCTCTCATTAGAGAAGGGCTGGGCCCAGGACTGCTGCGGAAGGTTTCAGAGCATAGTATGGTCCTTGCATGCTATGGATTTCCAGTGTCTGTTATAAACACACATTTTTTTCATAACTTCTTGGGCTCACTGGAGAAAACATAGCTTGTTATTCCAGTTTTCAGGGATTGTGGGGACTTGATGGTTTTCAGCGGCTATCCAGAGTTAACTGAAATTAACTGGTTTTATAGCTAAGCAATTCCTGGGAGAAGAATCACATTTACTATCAACAGATATTTCCATCAGTTATTTAAAAATGTCAGGATCCAAGGGCCTCCCTGCATCATGGGCTGAATATATCCTATAGTGTAGTTCAACAAAATATAGCAGATCCCCAAGCTTGTCTTCATGCACAGCACAACTATATGGCAAGTTCATTTCAAAGTAATTCCTAGAGAATCTTAAAATTATTAATGATGATTTTAATGGCAAGAAATCCAAAAGCACTATGACAAGACAGCCATGCGAAAAAGAATCATGCAGGAAGTCTATACCTCTACATTACTTAAAGTGGAGAAAGACTGTTTCCCATTTAGAAAAATGACTTGTATCTAGTGAGCAAATATTTCTTTAGATGCTTCTCTGTTAACTCAGTGAAGCCTGGGCTGAATTAGGCCTCATCTGTTACAGTGGAGTTGACCTTCTCATCTGAGAGTTTGAGTTTCTTTCTATAACTGCTGATGCAAGAAAATTGTTGGGAGCTGCTATTATTCAGCTGCCCTTAAGGCTAGTTGGTAATTATTGAAGACAATTACAAGATATGTTAAATTATTATGTGATGTTATTTGAACAGGTTGAAACTCATTAGAAACCACATAAAAACTTTTTTTATTATTGCCACGAAACAGTCCAGTACCTCATTTCTGTGTCATAGGCAAATTTCTCTGATGTTACAAACACACCCTCCTAGGCACAGTACTGCTGTACAACCACGATCAAGCAAATTAAATATAGATTCAAAATCATTAGATTTAGGTTCTAATTCCTTTTATTGCTGTTAGGGTATAGTTTGGGGAACAACTTCTTGGCAGTAGTGACGACCAAAACCTCTTTTGCTTCTGCGCCCTTCCTCCAAGCCTGCTTGTCCTCGCTGCCACGTGGCTCACTGTGCTGTGCCAGCTGCACAGACTCTTGTATGATGTGTACCTGTGGCCTGAGTGTCTGTGTGTGATCTTACAGAAATCATTTACGCTCTCTGAAAAACAGTTCAGAGGTCTGCAGAGTCCAGGGAAACTTTTGTTATTATGTCTATTTACAATTTATCTGCAAGATTGGTCTTAGCAGCTGACTATTGAGTGCTTAGCTGAGCTGACCTTCCACAACAACTCAATAAGCCATGCTGTTGCTGATGACTTTTCTCACATTTTAAAGTTTTATTTCATACGGATTTCACAGCTCTTTTCTTCCATTTTGCAGGAAGTAAAATTTTTGCGATTAAATACATATATTTATTCTGTGAAACAGCACGGTTAAGTGCACTTAAATGTCAGAAGACCAAAAGGAAATTATTATGTGTAAAAATTAAAAATTGATGTCTCCTTTTCTAAAATACTGGAATTAAAAAAAAAAAAAAAGCAATCATGCCATGAACTACTTTAAAGAACTTGAAACCACAGAGCTAGGAAATAGAATAGTAACACACCTTTGATTTGGGAAGTATTTGGCTGGCTGGATGTGCCAACTTTGAGCTAGGTTTTGCCTTTGATGGCACTCTCAAATGAATAAGGAAGGGAAGGAGTATGTGAGTAAGCTTACAGCCCTCCATAAGCTATGCAAGCCTTGAACCTGAGAATATAGCAATTAGCAGGTTCTAATTGTAAAATTTCAATGGGATTACAGCTCCTATGTGTCTTAGTTATACCTTGACTGCTTGCTTTGGCTCCACCTTGGATCAGACGAGCAGGAAGGAATAACGAATGGCTGCTGATTCCTACATGTTAACTGGCAGAGCTGAGCTGCAGTATTCAGTTTTCTTCAAGAAACAGAGGAATGATGGGGGGGGGACAGAAGAGTGCTGGTGTGAGGGTTTTTTTTGAGATCATTCTCTGGCGTGGTATTTCTCTGGCTGCGGAGAAGAATTCTGTTTAAGGATTAAGAAAAAAGCCCAGAAAACTTGAAAGATGGTGTCAAAGCCTTTCTGATTTGAACCAAATCTGACTGTATGAATGGACTCATCCTAATATGGTTAACCAATATCTAAAAGAGAATATTTCCCAGTTTGTCAGTGTTTACACTTCCAGAAGGAGTTCTCATTACTCAGGAGTTGTAAAAATTTGTAAACCTAATTAGCTGTGATGATCTTAAAAATCTGTATTTTGGACAACTTATCTGGCCTTTGAGGTGAGCTTAGCAGAGAATAATCATAATTTCTATGAAGCATAAAATCAGAATCTGACAAACTATGAACAGGCAGGGATTCAGATGTAGCCTTGAAATTCCCTCTCACTTGCCCTTATTGGATGTCAGACTTCGTAACAAGACTAAGAGATTATACATCATTTGATATATTGTATGGCAACTCTTTTATGAATTACAGACTATAAAAATTGTTGAGTCAGGCTTTCATCCTCATCATTGTTTCAGGGTTAAATTCAGTAAAAAAACAATTTGGTTTCCACCCAGCACAGGTAAGTTAGTTTAACATTCAAATGATCTAGTGAACCAGAATCCCTTATCCATATGTGTATATGGTTATCAATAATCTCTGTTCTTTAAAGGCACTTTTACATAACAAAATAAAAATACTAGAGATTCAAACCTGGTAATATAAATTAATCTAAAATTTACTCCACTGTATTATATGACTAGGTATTTTACAAGACTTTTGTTTTCTATATTTTCATAAATTCCTTGCTTTTCTCTGCCAGATACAAATAAAAGTGTTTGCAGGCATTTCATCTAACAATGCAGTACTAAAAATGCAGTTGGTAAAAATACCTTGGTAATATAAACAGAGATGCTATCCAAACTTGTGTCTTTTTAGACTGGATTTAATACTGATGGCATAATCTTTGTGCAAATCTGTGGATGAAGCTGTCTGGCCCATGTCTGGATTTAACTGGCTTCAACAAAAGATTTGAACACCTTTCTCACTGATAGAGAGCAAAAGCACTGATTGTTGCTAATAGGAGCAGACATAGCCTGCTGACGACTGGATTTTAAGCAGCTTCACTTGAATTTTATAAATAAGGTTTACTGTGGTCCTAGCATGTGAATTTTTACTTTAGCCCTTGGAGAACCAGATTCAAACATCATTAGTAAGAGTGGCATTATTACTTGTTGCAGTAGTGCCTAGTGACTCCCAACAAAAACACTAAACAAATATACAGAGTTAAAAAAGACGTCCTATAGCCAAAGGGCATAGCATTTAAAACAGAGAAGTCAGATGAATAAAAAAGGAAGTATTCTTATTCCATTTTATGAGGGGAAGGGATGATCAGAGATGAAAAAATTTGTCTACAATGACACAGTATGTTAGTGACAGAGAAGAAAAACAAATCAAGAATTTCTGAGTCTCTGTCTATCATCCCAAGTACAACCTTCCAAAACTGATTTCGACACTTTATTTCTCAATCAAGATCCAGCTAATGGTGGTCTCGAATAACTTTTTTTTGTCTTAAACCTCTCCTTTTTTCTATTTACATTTCTGGCAATCCTCACAATAGCTCATCCTATCTATATATACATAACCCATTCAGTATATTACACAATATATTGTGTAGAAAACACATTCTAAAGCTGTTCACATCCCATTTTGACACATGAACAAATATTCATCTATTGATATGAAGACAGCAAAGGAAACATATACCTTCATTTCATTATACATCCTTCTCCAAAAAGCTGGGGAAAGCGTCAGGGTTTGTAACCTGTGGTTCAGGCTCTATTCTCACTTGCACTGGTACTCATCTTGAGGAACACTACTAGAACTGGGGGAGTTATACCCACAAGAAATTGGTATGAAGGAAAGAAGAACGAGGTCTTTTTCTCTTCCTGAAAAATTTCTCTTTGGCTTTTATAGCTATATCATATATATATACATATATGTGTGTGTGTGTGTATATATATATACACACACACACACACACGGCACAGTGAAGTGCAATATAAAGAAGCCAATTACAGCACTATTTAAAAGATATATACTCATGATACTCTTAAAATAGGTTTAACTTTGAGGTGGAGGAAATTAGAAAAGATCATGAATGCATATAGAGAAATATTTCAGTGGCTTTTCTCCATTTGTGTTTGTAGAGCCTTGCCAACATTCTAAAGATGTTTACTTTTAGATTTTTCTTTTGTATTTATTGTTTTTTTTCAAAACATAATAAGCCTGTGTAGGAAAAATTTCACTAGCTGCAAGGATCACTAAGAAATTTGTGATCTTTAGCAGCATGATGACACAGCACTTTGGAAAGGGCTGATCACTGACTCTGCTATTTGCTTTGAAAATATTGCACCATCTCTGTTACTTTTAGTTTTCTCTAAAACATAACTACTTTCTTACATGTAGATCACACCCTTAGTGAGTGTGAATTCCTACAGATGATTGAACTTACTGGAGTTACACTGAGGACTTGAATAGTATCAGTGCATACAAACTATCCAAAAAGTAATGAGAAAGAACAATTTCCTTTTTAGTAAAGGAAAATATTATAATTAGTATTTTGAGCTATTTACACAGTCATACCCCAGTGTAACAAGTGTGGGAGATCAAGTCATGCAGGGCTATAGGGCACCAGATTTAGTAACTGTGCTAACAGTCTAACTCTTCAGCTGTGTTTCTTAAGAAAATGAGTCCTGAGCGCATAGCCATGCTGTGAAGATGCACACGGGTACAAGCATGTATGCAGGCATATGTAGACCCATCTTCGTTTGAGTGTCTGTCCATCATTCCTTCCCCATATCTTCTGCATCTGTTGGCCATTCTCAACCAAATTTGACAGATGAATAGAGGATTGAAAGCTTTCAGATTCCTACTGTAGCAATTAAAACAGATATCTGAGAAGAGGAGAGAGACCCTTAGAGGAAGGGCTGCTACAGGAACACATCCTTCATTGGAAATGTAAGATACCATGCAGAAAACAAATGGTCAGAATGCCTAAGCATGAGAAAAGCTTCAACTGGGGCTGACACGGAAGAAGCAAAACTCAGGCAAGATTGAGTCTAGTGACATTTAAATTACACTTTTTTCTGTCACACTCTATGGTGAAAATTGGGATGTTATCAAAAGAATTTTTATTCCAATCATTCCCATATCCATGTTAAAATTAGCTGGTGAAGCAACATAGTTTCACAGAAACATTTAAAGTATGTCTACCTCTGATCTACATATGCATATGTAGCATAGTTCAAAACTAGATAGAAAACCTGAGATACCTGTCATTTTGCTAATGATTAATAAGTGGAGTTACTTTTATATATGAGCATAATGAATGTGATATGAGAATCAGTACTAGCCCAGGGATACTGCAGGTGAAGGTAGTGTGTGTATCAGCCATGTCCATCCAATAATTCAGTGCAGAATCCTGGTTCAGATTCAAGAGGCGGTGGGAATTGCTTCATTTATATTCTGCAACAGTATTTTGTTTCCAAAAACCACAGCCATTATATGAAATGGCACTTTGCCAAACAGTGCAGCAGACTTTCAAGAACCACAATCCATTTCAGTGTAGCGCTTCAAAAATACGGATGTTACAATCCATAGTCAAACTAGAATGATGCTTTTCAAGATCATACACTCATAGTCAATTCATGTTGCTTGCAAGCAATACAGTATGTAAAAATGATGTGCTGTATTAGGATTTAATACTTTAGGTATTTGCAATCTATATTGAAATAGGACAGATAACCATATAGTAAACCTTTTGCTTTCCCTGCACTTGGGAAATGTGGAACTACAGGAAGAGGTCTAGGTAGGACTAGGTATCAAGAAACAGAAAAAACATCTACATTTATTTCATACAGTAGAGAAGATACGGGCTGCATTAGCCAGTCACTTGGGGCATCATTATATTCTTCATCCTATATTCAACAAAAAGGGGAGAGGTGGGAATTGACTCATGTTCCTTGCACTTCCCATACGCATCATAAATGTCTAATACTAGAAGTTTGCTCCTTGGAAGCTGTCATACTGTTTGCCTCCCCAGAGAGGCCCTTATGTTACCCGTACTCTTTATGCTCTCTGGGCACAATCCAGAATTGAATTTGGGTGGAATTATACATTCTGCATGACAATCGCAATACAGTGTTTACAGACAAAGGGACATGCATTACCATTGATCTATCTTGCAGCTTCCATTTTCATTCATTGCATTTGAACTTAGAGTTCATAGACAACAGAGACCTGCTAAGTGTTGCAATAATGAGTTGGATTATGCCTGCAAAACTTTCACATGCTTTTGGGACCCCTAACAGTAAAATAAATTTAAAACAACTGGAGCTAGACCAAATCCCAACAGTTGCAGTATTGCCAACTCCAACTGAGCCAAGTGCCCACAAGATATGGGATTTTATCAGTCTTTACAAGCTTTTTTAAAAAATACAGTCTATAACTATTCTCTTTCCCACCTTTTCCAAACCTATATGTCTCATTTTTTAAGCTTTTTTTTTCAGCCATGAAAGCTACAAATGAACTTTAATGAAGCTAGTACTTTAAGAAATAAATTAAATATCAGGACACTTTTGACAAAATCTTAAGAATCAGCAACACTCTAAGACTGTTCAAAGTCTTAATTAAAATAAAGCCGCAGTATAAAATGTGTTTACATAAAAAATAACACTTACTGTAAAATACCTTTACAGTTATTTTCCATTAGTTCAAGATTTTGAAAGTGTCAATTCATGTGAAAACTAGTTTTTATTTACAGATAAAAGTATTTCCAAAAATCATTTAATGATACCCCACTTCCAATAATTTACAGTAGAATTATCTATGTGTTTCTTTTAAAGATTTTGGAATGCTATATTCAGCCAATCTGGAACAGAACATTGATCCTTTTTCTTTGAAAGCTCTTCAGATAAGACAATACTAAATAAGTATGATTTACTATAAAAACAGTTTGGGCTGGGGAAAATTAAAATATAAACATCTATCATTTCCAAGGGAAAAAACATGATGGGAATCTAGCTGGTAAGCTTTGTTTCAAAAAAAATTAAATATACAGATCCTTCTAATCACCTTATTGCCATAAGGGATAAATTCCGTAAGATCTGTGATCAAAGCATTACACAGGACTGTCTGCATGTGTATTTAGCATAATTGAGGCTTAAGAATGTTCTTTAAAGAAAGGTCACCTTTCATTTTGAAATATCATTAGATCACTGGGATCATATGTTAATGTCATTACATCCGTTCAAGCAAATAGAAAACTATTTGTTGTACTCTTTTTGGAATGCTAAATAATTTTTGTAAGAATGGATAACAGTAACTTGGTTAGTGATTACTCACAGAGCTATCAACTCCAAATCACTCTAAAAAAAGCTGTTCATACCTTTTTCATTTACATTTCTGCGCTAGATGTTCCTTTTTTGCTTGTTGATGGATGATAGCATCATGAATACCAGTATTCTTCTATTAAAAGTGGTTTCCATTTTTCATTACAAAGAACTTTTCATTCTGGACAAATTATCTGTTTGTTCTGGCCTGTTCTTTTGAGCTTGGATCTTCAAATTCTTGGAGGTCATACCTGAAATTATCCCTTCTGTTCTAGCCCAAACTGAATATTTAAAATATGTGGACCTGTTCCCCATGACCTTTGTACTGGAGTAAGTTTGTTGATATCCAAAGCGCTATATTAGGCTCCCATTCAGAATTTAGAAAAGACATACACAAAAGAACTGACATTGATTTAAATTAGCTTTGGATAAGTACTGAACACAAATTACAAATGTCCGGTGGGAACCACAGATTCTATTCCCTCAGGAGCTGAGCAGTACATTGAAATAAGTAGAAACAAAATGACTATAATTTCTATTTCTTTCAGAATATAAACTAAATAACCAGTTGGCATTCATACCACTATTTTACTATGACTCCCTAGCCATGTAGGCACATAGTTCATTTATGTCTCTCTACCTTGCCCAAAAATTTTCTGGGAGCTCAACTTCAGCCACCGCATAATTTCAAAATGCCTGCTTCGTTGGAACCTGGCATCTAACTTGTGCCTGTACCTCCAACAAAATTCAAGTTTAAACTGAACACTGCAGGATTCATTCAAAGAGTCACCTGAGCTCTCCCTAAGTCCCCAGGAGAATTCCGAAAAGTTCCATGGTCAACACTATGACTAACTTTATCTGATGTAATACTGATAGTGATTCCTGCCCATTATTTTCATATAATGTGCTAATAGTTGGGCATCCATTAAGGAGGTAGGAAACCCAGGTTTTCAGTTTCACTGTCCTCAAAAGGTTGAACCCACAAATCTCATGACCTCATCCTAGTCCTCAGACCATGAGGTGTTGTGAGTGAGAGCATGCAACTGAAGCTGAACTGTTGCACGTCCAGGTGCGTAAAATGATGGGACAGATACAGAGAAAGCAAGAGGGAGCCTGATTTTTAGTAGAAGTGTTAGGACGTTACAGTCCAGAATGGGCAGAATTGAAATTCCAGCTCCTGAAATTTATATATATTTTACAGTGGACTAGTATTGCGGAAAAAAAAAAAAAAAGCCCTAAAAAGATCACTCTTTTTTTTTTTTTTGGCAGGATTTCTTTTCATACCAGTGAGGGCTCTGAACTGATTCCTCACAAAGCTGTATGAGTGCCATTGCCAGCAACCAGCAAGGGATGGAAGCAAGGCATAGAACCGGACCAGCTCTTTAGCAATAATGTGCTTTGGGGCCAGATAAAAGAGACTGTGTAACCATGACCTGTTTCCTTTCTCCAGTGATTAGTACAATTTATGCAGTTACAGTTCCCCCCTCCACTCCCACACCAATAATCCCCTTAGGGACAGCTCCTGATTTTGATGATGTAGCTTCTAAATTAGCTCCTGTACATGCTAACTGAACTGACTTTGCTCACTACCTTACTGAGTTTTAACACAATGAAAGCTGCAGTGAATTGTTTCTTGCAACAGAATCCTTCGAAGTGTGCTTCCCTGAACATCCTTTTCAATGAAAATGCAGTGTCCAAGGTCCACATGGCTCTCACTTCCTGACTTATTCAATATGTTTTAAAGTGTTGATTATGTGTAAGGTATGTCCATTATGGCATTCTGTGAATTTTTTGTTTATTTTTCTATGCCCTGTATAATCCTTTAGTTCCCTGTGTCCTCTAGTGTCTGTCTATCAACATTGCGCAAATTAACAGATTAAATGAAAACTTGTTTCTGTTTTCTGATCTCAAAGCACAAAAAGTTTTCTATAATTATTTAATTTATCCTATAGATTTTCTTCTGTATTTGTTCTTATTCCTTTTTTACTAAATATTACATTAATAATGTTAGTTTTATTATTTTTCTTGTTAAGCACTGACAACATCTGTGGCGGTATTGACAGCTACTTTATATATAATCTTCATACACACACACATACATCTATTATCTATTTATCTGTGCTTGCTGGGGATTTTAGCAGAAAATATATACATTTTATTGTGAATGTCAATGACATGACTTGGTAGAAATTGTGCAATATTTTATTACATAGTGAGGCAAATTCTTCTCTCACTCGTGCATGCCAAGCTGTCACCAAGGACAATAGGAGCAGCTTCTACTAATCCTGAACTCATATTTGGGCACAGACCACAGTACTTTGTTACAGAATTTGGACTTTAGCCTACTGTGGAAAGATAATGTACATTCACACATTGATGATTTTTTCTAAAGGTCCATTTGAACCTACATTGTTGTACGGTTCTATGATTGCATGTTTAAGTTTCCATGTTTGAGTATAGAATGCATGGAAAGAAGTAAGTGAAAAATGGTTGTCATAACCTGCTCTGAGCTATTCAATCTATTAGGCCTACTTCCACTGAAAAAGTAGCTTCTGCTACTTCACCAGATTGTTGGGATTTTTATGTGCAATGTTTTTCACAGTGAAGCTGAGTTATCTTTACATTTTAAAATGATATATATGAACTGAAATTCAGATTCTTGACCTTAATATTCTGAAGTAATCTTTAAATTCTAAACTTCATACATATGGAAAAGGCAAAACAGGTCATACTCTTAGTTCTCTGAGTAAAAATGAAATAATCTCATTTTCAACCCTACGATTTTAGTTATCCAAAGTTCCTCCTGCCTGCTTGATAGTATTCAGCTTTTGGGGTGTCTTTAGAGTGGAGAATCAGTTCCTGTTGCCATTATTCACCAGCTTTTGTTTTGAAAGCTTTATTCCTTTTCTCCCAATAAAAATTTCTCATAGGTAGGTGAGATTTTTTTCATGATTCTATATTGTTTGATTTAGCACATTTAGGGACTAAATTTTCTACAAACACAGGACAAACACCAGTCTTTTGCTCCAGAGACTTCACATTCTTTTTAACTGCTTCACACTCTTATACTGCAGTTTGCTTTCATGAGTCCAGTCAAACATTTTATTTAATAAACCTTCGACACCAACATCCCTGATGGTGCTTGAATATATGAGAGTTTGTTGGTAAACAGTGCTAGACCTTACTTCCAATTAAAATTGATGGAAGCTTTATAAAATTTCAGAGAGCATGCCAAAGCCAAACAGCACTGAATTGACCTTTATCCCCAACAGAATGTCAATGTTTGTTTTTTTCTTCAAAATTACTCTTACCTGTAAAATTAGCAGGCCAACATTAATTGCAGTTAAGATCAAAGCAGTGTTTTCAAACCATGTATCTAAATATTCTTCACATCCCTAAGCAAGTACAGATGAACAGATTTCAAGAAAAATCATTTTGACTTTAGAATTCAGATTGCATATTTATAACAAGAACATGCTGTTAAAAATATATAGAATAAAACTTTGTGTGATGTGTTCTGATATTTACTTGCCAGAAAGCAAACACAACAGTAACGTATACTGCAGAGAGTTAGCTGTAACACTTTAAAAATTATCTAAACTATGCAGATTGTTCTTAAGTAAATCTGATATTTTTGAAGTGAAACGTACCAGAGCTTGTGTCTTAATCAAGATGCAATTTGTTTTTGTAGGAGCATAGCTGAGAGATTACTTTACAAATAAATGCTTGAAAGAATATTTTTCAAGTTTTCCATGATTCTCATGCATTATGCATCCTGAAATGGATGTGCATTTTTTCCAGATTATAGTCTATGGTTATTATATTGCTTATGTTAAGAATTTATAAATCATTACATATCTTAAAATACCTATAAATAATAATATATTATAAATAAATGCTTTCTGTCCTTTCAAGTGATCTTTTAATAATAGCAAGAGTTTGTAGCAACAGCAACCAATTCCAAACTGATATGCAAAGAAAGAAAATGCCAGAGACAACATCCCTTCTATTACTTACTGTCTTGTCTTGTCAAAAGAGAACCCTTTACATTTTTTCCCATTGGCCAGTCCTATTATTCCAGTATTGGAGGGTTTTTACAAGAGAATGATGTTTATCTCTTTTTCTCTTGTTTTCTAATATCAAAAGGTGATAATATCTGATAATGCAGTGCAAACTGGTCCCCCTATACTAAGACTAGTAAATCCTGACATGAACTGTTCTCTGACAACACATCTTTTATTTTAATGCCTTGCTCATTCCTCTTACCCAGTGAAGTATGTGAAGATGATCTGGAAAAAGATAATACACATGAAAACATCATTCACATCCTATAAATAATGACTAGTAATTACAACTGGAAAAGATACTGTATACTTCTTATATACTGTTCCTTTCCTTTATCATCACTGTATTTCCACAGAATTGATTTTTGAATGCCAGGATGCTTACTACCTTGTAAACCATTAGTAAATGTCCCTGTGTTACTGATTCTGTGATATTTCCAACTCCTGTTATCTTGAAGTATCCTTTATTTAGAACTTTCTATGTGACTGACACCTAAGGAGTAAAGACCAAGTTTTCAGGGTGGCCAAAGACAAAACAATGAACATTATGTAGATTTTAGAATCTGTAAGGAAGTCTTGGTGGAAAATATGGTTTTTTTTTTTCCAAAGTCCATTTAGTGACAAAAGTTGCATTCTTTAAGACAAGTTTTTATTCCTTACCATATGGTATGTTGAATTCCTTGGGACGTCACAAAACCATTTCTTCAGACTAGATTTTGTGCATGAACATGGAACTTCAGTACTATTTCCTTTATTTTTATTCTTATCCCACTGCGTGATGTTGTATCTTCCGCAGCATTCCATCTAGAATAGAACTCCTGTAACTTGTAACATCAAAACCTATAAAGACTGACACTCAGAGGAATTTTCACCCCACCCAGTGTTAGCCATTTAATTTAATTGATTAAATTAGCCAGACAGTTCCCTTCTATATTCAATGGTGAGAGGTTTCTGCAAGGGATGAATTCATCCTTGTGTATGTATAATTTGCAATGATATGCACTGGATAGTACGGGTTTAAGAAGGGTATGAACTTAAAATATACTTTCAAAAGGAACTTTCTTTTAGACCCTGAAATGATTCTAAAACACACATAAATAGAAAAAGTCACTTTAAACTCAGATTAAAGCAAAATGTTTTAACTATCAACCTTAGCCTTCACAAACACTGCAATTTACAAAGTTAACAAATAATTTTGGTTTAAAAATTTTGTTAGCAGTAAGTTAAATTCAAGACCTACTCACTGTGAAGTTCACTAAAAAGCAGAAAGAAAACTACACATTATCAGAAAAAATTATGATGAATGAGTCTTTTTCTGTAATTGGACATGGCTTTTATAAAACACATTTTAATAAATAAAAATAAAAACAGACAACTTGATTTGGTCTGATTTAGGAACCTAAATACAGACCTGATTTTGAAAAGCATTTAGTTATTCCTTTGTCACTTCTAAGGTTATATTAGCAAAAGTTCTCAGCTCTTAACAAGAGGAGATCTTTAGAAAGACTTGCTATTCCAAACTACGTTTTAAGTAGGAAGAGATTTCTTGTGAAAATGTAGCTCAAAGACCTTAAGGACAAAGCAAATACTTAGCCCAGTTCAAATGGATTGTAAACTAGTCCTTCCCAAGAATCTATTTCAATACCAGTAATACCAAACCAAGCCATCAAACAGCTTGGAGGATGGAATTCTTATTGTGCAGGAAATTTCAGCAGTTCTTCATTACGATTCAGAATGAAACTTTAGAAATGTTTGATTTTTTATGAGACAAAAAGTCTGACATATTTTGGCTTAGAGACTGCTAAACAAAAACACCTCATTTTGGTATTCTGAAGTGCCAATCCAAAATATATTGCTTCTAAATTTTGAAAAATTAGATAATTTAGCCCAAAACTGTCATTTTTCTGCAAAAAATATTCAGTTTCAACAACCCTATAACTTCAGTTAAAAAAAAAATCACCAGTTTTAACCAGTACATTATATTTTACCAAAAATATATGAAAAATCTAGTTCTTATCTAATACCAGTCATGATCTTAGGCTTTTTATTTTTCTCATGACAGATGCTGATGATGGTGTAGAGAGATGGAAGCATGTAACACAAGACTTGGGGATGCCAGAATTTCATTTAAGAGTGTGATTACAGTTTGTCTTGGCAGGTTTTATATCATTTTATCTAGCTTAGATACCAACAACAAAATACCCACAGCACTCTGAGATCTGCTACAATTTAAACATGCCCACCCAGAATTCTGGGTACTGACAAGGACAGGCAGCTTTGCTGAACTCTGCTGCCATAGCAGTTCAATGAAACTGAGTTCAAGTATGCTAGCATATCCTCTAGTCGCACTATTGACATAATGAGGTCACCATTAATCACTAGAAAAATCAAACACATAATAAAAGAAGACTTGATTTTCGAAGAACAAATTTTAAATATACATTACAAATGCATTTATAATCTTATGTCTAGACATAAATGTTTTGTGAGTTATCTGGAATCACAAGTTGTCTGCAACATTTATCAAGAACTACATAACTCGCCTTCCACAAGAAGTCATATTAAGGGAAGCACAACTGGTCTATAGAAACATATTAAATCGTGTTAAACTGTAAAGCTGTAGCATTTGCAATGAAAAACTGATGATCCAGAGTAAATTTGAAGGGTGGGTATTGGCCACTGGTCAAAAAAATTGCTAACAACTTTCAAAATAATTGATCCCATATAAATCCTATTAAGGATTTCTGAAAAATAAATTACATGCTGCCATGCCACAGAAGTGATTATGAAGAACAGTTAAATGTGTATGCTAAAGTATTGATCTGCAAGCTCATTTGAGACTATAAGCATTATTTCTGAGAAAGGCTTACTACAATACCTATGTAAATGCTCTCACAGTAGGAGCTATGCTTTGACTTCATGCCAGCTTTACTTGTCCGTGGTCCAGGTTCAGTCTTCAGACCTAAGCAGACCTAGTATTTTATGGTATCTAGCACTTTCCCAAATATTAGGAAACTCATCCTTTTTTTCAGCTGCAGTTAACTTCAGCGACTAGAACTGTATCTGTTCCTACACACATTGACAAGAAGTTATTCAAACAGCTAATCTCATCCACAGCACTGTAAGAGCAAGCAATCTGCCCACCCACACCAAATATTAGCAGCACATCCTAAAGAATTAGTCCTTTACTTTAATAAATAAATCCTTTAGTAAGTTCTCACTGGTATGCACATTTTCTGGTTAATGAAATATTTTTGTGGTGATACTTTCTCATTTTTTTCCTTACATTGTGCTGCACTGCATTCAGAATGTTCCACATGGGTTCCTTCTCAGCCAGACTCTTATTCCCATATTCAGAAATAACTTCATCAATTCTGCTGTTCCATTGATTATGGACCTGTTCATAAATATTTATAACTTTTAGTATATGCATATTGATAAGAGTGTGGATGGACAGTGAAATAATCCGTGATGTTTTATTGACACTCAGCTTTCTTCAAGGGTCACTTGCAAGCAGCACCATGCTAATCAATTTGCGAAGTGTGATCTAAGACATGTCATAGCCATTGGACTAATGGGAAAATAGAAAGCAAAAGGGGAAGATAAACGAAGTGACCCAGAGTGCATATATAGCACAAGACACAGGGTGATTAACACAGGTGGAGACAGAAGAGCCAGGCAGCACAGTTTAAATATGCCTGATATGTCCTGAAACAGTAAATCCTACCTCTCAGAGTTATTGTTAATAAGCACAACACCGTATAATAATAAGCATGAAAACAACAAAATGGATTCTGCACCTAACATGATGCAAACTTCTGTGAACATCTTACAGTTTGTCCAGGATATGCAGGATATGTACTGCTTTGGACTAGGGGAGTCAGTGGTTCATGCTGGCCCTAGCTCAGGGATCTTTGCATAGATCTTTAATATATAACTTCAGTTGTAACTAAAGCAGACAAGCTGATCAGAGTGTTATTGAAGAGAGCATAACAGGGAATACATGCAGATGAGGATTATTTCACTATCAAAAGGTTTCATTACAAAACCAGAAAACATGAAGCTTCTCTAACTCATCCCAGTAGCCATAGTCATCCTAAAACCAAAATTCAAAAGCTTGCACTGTGAATGATAACACGTTACCATCATTTATTATACTCCAGCAGCACTTAATTAAGGTTGAAATCAAGTGAAATTACAGTTGTTATAAAATATATTTAACTGCAATCTTTCAACTAATTTTCTTAGTACAAATAGTTGATTCCAGAATGCATCATTCCTGAGAGTTTAAATCTTTCAATATGTTAAATCACCATATAAAACAAGGACTCCATCATCATTAATTAACATTTAATCAAGAAATTTTGATGATACAGATTTGCTGAGATGCAGTAAAACTAATCTATTTGTGTTGTACTCTGCCTGAATAGGAGCAGGGTTTGGAGAACCTTATGAACCTTATGAGACCAGTATCACAGACTCAAACCACAAATTTAGGAAATACGGAAAAGGGAAGAAGTAGGACTGGTATGGATTCAGCACAGATGACCTCTCATACAGTACTGTGAAGAGTGCTCAAGCAATTGGGGCTGCTATTTGTAGAAAAATTAGTGACTACATAAAGATTCAAAGCAGTACAGCTATTTGTGGCAATAGCTATGTACAGTACACTGGTATTTATTTTGTGTCCAGTTGTTAAAAACAAAGGCATGTAATAGAGTTCTTCTTGGATCTAAAACATAGACTCAAATGATAAAATTAATTCATTAGTATACTTTGCATGCCATGATACCAATGACTCCTACTATCATTTGCACTGTGGACTACAGCTATCATCCAGTAGGTATAAGCAGAAATAGGTTAGCAGCAGCTAACGGTATCCCCTATGTCTGCTGATGTCCAGGAAAGAGAAACTTGCTGGGTCATCCCTCAGAAAAGAATAGCTGCCCCCAACACTGGTGATTCCAGGTGCCTGAAGAGGAAAAGGGTGTTTTGTGGCAAATCAGCAGAAAAGAAATTGGAAATGTATTTCCCTGCACTCCCCTTTATGACTATTCAATCATGTTGAATTCCTCAAATTAAGTTTTCCATGTCCTCTGCTATGCCATAAGCAGCATATTCTGACTTGGTAGACATTCAAACAAATGGTGATACAGCATACAATGAGGACTGACTATTGGAATTTTTTTAACACATTGCAAGAAAGTATTTTGAAATTAACAACAGACCCATATAACAAATTACATACTTCTTCTTTCTTCACAAATGTCATCACTGATATTGCAAATTGGGTGCCAAACAGCAGGACTTGAAAACTCATATACTGAAAAAATGTATACAAATTATGTATAAACATAATATTGAACAAGAAGCAATATAATAAAAAATTCCAGAAACTCTAGAAATATTATCCTTCGTGACTATTATTTAGAGTCAATGCAGCAAAAGTAAGAAATATTTTCTCCTAGAAGCTCTCAGAAAGCTCAATACATCATTGTCACTGTATTTGTGACCAAGAATCAGGCATCAAATGAAAACTTGCTGTTTCAGGATTTAAGGACAAAGTCATAAAGTGAAAAACAAAAGCTATACCCCACTCAAAAAAAACCCCTTTTATTTTACTATTTCCTCTTTGAATTGTCAAGGTGCTTAAAAGCCTCATGCATAGTCAAAGACTCCTTGGAGATAGAAGATTTACAAACAGAACAAAAAGTTCACAATTTTGCTCATTTCCACTGAGACCAGATTTTCACCCATAGGGAAACTAGCTTTCAGACAACGCCACGGAAGCTGGAAATTAGACACTTACTTCTCTTTCATCATCTAATAAAAAATAAGATAAACATTAAATGACTAGGGTAGTAGCAGGAAGGAAGAAGGAACAGGAGTCCTGATAATAACACCTAAACTCCTCTCACTGCTGTACTTATTGATATTTGTAGTGTAACGAATTGATAGAATAGTTCTCTGTTTCAGTGTTCTTATAGTCTAAAAGAGATTATTCAAAAAAGGTGGCAATAAATAAAAGATGAGGAAATAAAAATGTAATCAAAGTGATCATATGAACATATAATGCAGTATAATTACAGATATAGCATATAATATAGCAATTATAATATATAATTGCATATATAATTACTGTATAATTTTAAAGAAAGCAAAGCGTTCTTCCCTTAAAAAGAAAGTATCGTATAAAAATATGGAGCACCCAAGTAGGTGTAGAGAGGTAAGAGCTGTCCCTATTTTGCTTAAATCTTGCTATTTAATCATACCCTCTCTTTCCACATTATAGCCATATTGTAGCTACTTGTGCTTTCAAACTGAGATACTTTGGGGCAGGTTTTCCTTTACTTCTTCAGCATATACTAACTCCACATACTTTCAGTTCAAAAATAAATTTTTACAACCCCTAAATTAATAAACACAGTGGTTAAAAATTTGTTTCACCAAACTGCAATAATTTTGTCATTGCAAACATTCATGCCATGAAATGGAAGGCTCTTCAATTTTTTCAGATTTCACTGGAAACAAGATTTTATTAAAATATCTTTCTGTCAGCAGATTTCTTAAGCACTGTATGTGAAAATCACAGCATCAGGCAGGATCACAGAGGCTTCATAGACACAAAACTCCCTGTCATTTCATTAGAAAGCTGGAATCTGATTTACACTTACTGTAACTAGTAGACATTTGATTTCCTTAACACTTCCAAGGAATCCTATGGCTGATGTAAAAGTTATAATAGATCCAGTTCCAAGTAACATACAAGAAATAAATGCTACTAGCCGATTGTCACCTGAAAAAAACTGTAATATAATGCATTCATACTGTCATTTTGTTTTATTTGAGACTTCCACTTACAAAAATTATACCATAAAAATAATTAAATCTTTGTAATGCCATTATTGAATAGATGGAAATAGTAGATTGGCAACAGGACATTATTATTACTTAAGCTATCTACAGTCACAGAAAGAAAAAGATATGTTTTCATAAATTCAGATGTGAGCAAAAACATATTTAATTGAACAACATGGATGACTCATAATGAAGTCAGAGAACAATTAAAATTTTACAGATTTTCTTTGTTCACCAAAAATTAGTAGCACATGTACAGCTCCTTCATGGACACAGATATAATTTTCATTAAATCCAGACTCGGATTCAACACTATCCTCCCTCCTTGTGACTGGCCAGTTTCCCCCTTCCACTTTAACCATTGTTGCATGGAAAGTACCTGGGGTTTTTACCACTTCCATCGCAAACACCTTGTCCCAGAATTACCTTACTGGCTGGGAGAACTGGCGCTCCTTGGCACAACTGCAGACAATTCTTTAAGAGTATGGCTGTTGTTATAATGACCCGAAACTTATTTCTCTGTGAAACAATTTCATAGACACCCAGGGAAAAGGGTGTATCTAAATGAAGAGGCAGAAGCTCTGTCTGTTGTTCATTCCACCCAAATATCTGCTTTAATGATCTATAATCATGCTGTAGGGCAAACGTATTCTGATAAATTATATAAAGAAAACAATAGAACTGTTTTACTTTTCAGTGGTTCATCTGTAAGCCATACACCAAGTGAATCATAAATATATAAATTATAGATATAATGATATGTGCTATATTTTTCCCTATTTTGATAATCATACTGTATAATGATGGAAAATATACACCATAAAAAAAATAACCTATGCATTTCAATCCAATACTGCCACCTTGTGAAACAAAATTCTATAGCTGTTTTGGTTTTGTTGGTGTATGCTGCAGTTATTCAAAACAAAATAAAAATTCTGCTTATACTCACATAACACACTGAATAAATTGTTTCTGTCACATAAAAGCCACAGGCCAAATTGCAAAAGCACAAGACCCAGAGCCTGGAAATAACAAGGATTATTGTTTCAATTCAAACAATTCAAAAATAATTCATAAGAAGTTGCTAAACAAAAAAATCAGGATTTTTACCAAGAAAATTCCATTGAAGATGTTTAAAAAGTATTTCTGTACTAATATTTTATCTCTTATATTCATTCTTCTGTTTTTCGCTTTTGAATCACAACTGAAAATAGAATCATATATTCAGTCAATATGAAACAGATAACTAAGCAATTACCACAGGATTTATTTACTTCAGATAAGAGGTAAATTTTTATATATTTAAACAGTCACCTGACAGACTGAGCAAAAAATGGTGGCATCACCAGAAGCATCAACATGGTGTCAAGTTCTGATCGTCTCTAATGTTGCATTGTGCACATGTATTATTTTTAGCTTTTTTTCTTAACTAGTAAAGACATTTAGGGGGAGGTTGTAAGAAGATCTATATTCAAGAGATGGCAAGCATTATACAGCCTGATGTACACTTGTCCCAAAATTCTTAACTACACTTAGTTTACTAATTTCTAATGATATCAGCTGAAATGGAGAGGAGAGAGATACATAGTAAAGATGTATCATGGCTTGTCACATGGCTTGATTTAAATTTTGTTGAAAGTAGCAGATACAGGCAAATGATTTCAATGAGATCTAGCATACAGTTCTAGCAAAGCAATGAGAACAGTCTAAAGGTATATCAACTGTAGTTTCCAAAGCTCAGGAGTACACTTTAGAAGTGAACCTCCCAGTCATCCCTACTTACCTTTTTTTTTAACTGCTTTTGTTGAATGTAACAGGATGTGTAAAACCTGAATTCCTTTCAAATGCAATTAAACCAAAAGATGTGCTTCATCTGTGATCAACAGCAAATGGGTGTTCAGTCAATGGAAGAAGTCTACAGCTAGTCCAAAGTAAAAACCTCTGAAATACAAAGAAAGTGTACATTAGAATCTCATTTCCAAATGCAACACTATTGATTATACTAGTGTGCTGCAACACTTGCAAACATAGACAGAACCTTTGTGAATTCATGCAGGCATTTTATGATTTGAGCATATTTTAGCATATTTCAGCAGGACAGATTTCCTGGCACTTTAAACTCTCTGATACAGAACTTTTTAAAAATTATTTTTATTATTGGATTCCATAGTATATTATAGACCTATGGAGATTCTTGATCTGAGAGTGAAACTCATACATTTGCCCCCCACCTCATGTTGCCTTTCACCTAGTCTTACGTCTTCTGTAAATATACTCCAGCATTCGTCTGCCTTGCTTTGTGATACAAACTGAGAGAAGTCAAAGAGCTGTGTTAGAAAATGATTTCTGCAACTACAGCCTACTGCAATTGCCCTATGCTTATCAACTTATCACTTATCACACACACACACAAATGTGCATGCACATGTGCACATAACCAGTATATGCATGCTCCTCAGAAAATATTTTCTAATATAAAGACATTTCAGCATGTAATGTTTGACAGAAAATTGTGTGGAATTGTATAAAGTTCTTGTCTTTTGTCAGAATTACCACAGATTGATTGCAAGAAGTTATGTCTTCTGTTATTCGTAAAAAAGAAGAAAGGGACAAAGATGAATCTTCTACAGTTAAAATATATCTCAGGTTAACAACTTACTTTACATAAGAAGTATATTATTAGACACACGCCAAATTTTTTGATTAGTAGAAAAGATTCAGCAAACACAAGCTTTTGCTTTCTTTTTCAAGATTCTCATTCTCTGGATTATAAAACTTTATCTGCTGAATCACAGACTGAAGAAAATTATAAGCGTCTCAAAACAGCTCCATAATGGATTTCGGTCTATGATGCACCATGTAAATTTTGAACCATATTAGATGATGGGTTTTGCACTTTCCCTGGGGAAGATCCAATACTTTTAAAATTAATTAAAACTCTTCAGAAACTTCAAATCCAGAATATATTAAAAAATTGACTTGATGGCTCATCCCAAGAAGAACCCCAAATGGTTAAGTACTTCACTTGAAAACTTGCATATGAAATAGTTATGTTCTTGGTGCAGTAATTATGCAGTTGCAATGATTTATTTTGAGGCATTTTAATAATAATTCAGTTTCTCTTAAATTATTTCTCTGAAAAATATAAATATGATCTTCATAAAAACATGTACATATAACATTAAATTAGTACTGCATAAGAAAATCCTTACCTGCTCTGAATATTTCCATCTTATCTTAACGAGCACAATCCTATAATGGTATGTTTCTTCCTTAAGTACATCTTAACCGCATATTTACTACACAAAAGTTTTCTTCTGTTGGTCATGTCTTACTTCCTGGTTACATGTCTACAGAAACATCTTTTTTCTTGGCTCAGTAAGTTGTCTGATAAATGCATTATACAGTATCTGTGGTTTTCAGTCACCACAATGATAGTGCAACTCACATTAGAAAACAAATATCAAGTGTACATTCATCTGTGTTTGAAATGTTTTTTTTTCTTAAAATGATCACACTTAGAAGTTTACTAGTTGCATGATTCTATAAATTATTAGACATCACAGGGTGGATTTCAGGTGGACAAGCTTTCACAGTTTTAAGATTTTAATGACTTACTGATACATAATACAGGTGAAAAAATGTTAACTAGTTGTCTTTGAATCCAGTATCTTGAGTTTGACTGATATAAATCTTTCAGAAAGGTACTCAGTTTATTTTAAAGACACTGTGAGATGGAAAAAAAATCCTACAATCCCTGACAGTTTGAGTAGCTGATGCCCCCAATGTTCACAAAAGTGCCCATCTTCTATTTAAAATGTGTCCATCTAACTTCTAGCTTTTATTTTTCTGTTACATGTGTCTTTACAGCTTTGCATTCCTAATCTGTTTTTTAAGATGTATTCTCCCTGTCCCAATTTATTTTTGCTAGACTAAGTTAAAATGGACTATTTAATTCTCTGGCCAAACAGTTTCTCGAGCTCTCAAATAATTTGCATGTGGTTTTTTTCGATCACCTTTTTTTACTATGAGAACATATTAAAACACTGAACTGTAAACTGTATCCAGTACTGACATTTCCAAAATAAAAAGACCAAATCACATAGCTACTCACTCTTCCCCTCATCTTACATGCAGGAATCACATTAAACCTTTTTTTCTGCAGTGTTTGCAGTAGAGTATGTTGTTGAGTTGCTGGTCTGCTATGGACTCTAAAAGCCTTTTCTGATTAATTAGTTCTAAAACAGAGTTTTCCAATTCCCTTGCATTTGGTAGTCCAAATTTCCCAGGTTAACAACAAATAACCCATATTTCCAGCCGACAATGGGATCCCAATGTGTCAAAACAGAAGAGATATCCGACTGGTTTTCAGCTTTATGCCTCTGGAATTTCTTTGTAAAAAGGAGGCATAAGCAAGGTATTTTAATCTACCTCTATTATACTTTTTGTCTTTGGTCTCCTTTTATTCTATTTTGCCTGTTAATTGCTGACTCCAGAGAAGCCAAATTATTACTGGGATAAGTGCTGTTGAGGACATGTAGGAACAGCAGTCTCACATTAATTAACCTTACTCCAAAGGAGCAGAAAGGAAACCAGGCGGTCACACATGTAACTAGTCACAAAAACTCTAAATATTTCTAACGCTGCAGGCTGGCAGGCCCTATGATTTTACTTCACATTTCAAAATATTGATGTGGTTACTTTGACATCCCTTCTGCTGCAAAATTCCCTCCTGAACGTTGACGACTGCAGAAGAATCACAGCATTAACGTATTTTCAAACCTGAGTTTCCTTGAGGCCCTTAAAAAAAACAAAAACACACGCTAAACCTGTTCCCAGCGGAGCCCAAACCGCCAGCTGCTCACTAGTTTGGCTCCTGCCGCCCGCCTTCCGCGCCGCTTGTTTCCCGTTGCCGTGGTTACCCGCCCGGTGTAGCACGGCCGCGGGATAGCGCTCGCTGTCTCCGCGAAGTGTCTAACGCGGGGCGGTTAGAGGCTGCGGGGTTTCAAGACGGAGAGGGGCGGGTGGTCTCCGGAGGCGGCTCGGAAGGCGGCGGCTCTGGTAGCGGCTTGGCTGAACGGGAAGTAGCTCCTGAGAGCAGGTCGCGGAACCCTGAGGGGCACTGGTACGCAGAGGGGGGCGGACTACAGCTCCCAGCATGCTGAGGGGCGGCGGCCTGCGAGCCCGCCAGCTTGGGGAGCGGCGAAGGGGGGGCGGTGTCCCGCGGTGCATTCTGGGAGTTGTAGTTCCGCGAGCGAGGAGCCGTTTCCCTTCGTCTTCGGCGGGAGCCGGGGAGGGACGGGGAGCTGCTCGGTGTCTCTAGAGGAGCGGGTCTGGGCTGCCTCCCCCGGGCCTCAGCTGAGGCTGGTGGTGGGGCGAGAAGAAAGGGGGGACAGCGGCGAGGGACCCCTTCCCCGCCCGCCTGCAGGTTAGGCCTGTTCTCACCTCCTTCTTGCGTTAGTGAAGCTTTTCTAGCCCGAAATTTTCCAGAAACTGGAGCTTTGCCTTAAAGCAGTGACATAGTTTTGCTTTGTGTGTTTTAAATGAGGGTTCATCAAGAGCTTTCTGGTTTCTGAGTCTTTATTATGTAACTATTATTATGAATTTATTGTTGAAAGATAAATACACATATACACACACACATATAAATATACATACATATATATATATATATATATTCAGTTCTCAGCAGCTATTATGCTCAGAAAAATTATGTGTGAGGCATAGGGTTTAGCACTGGTACCATCCACAAGGAATAAAGAGCAGGCAGAAGTTTTTAATATTACAGTTTGGTTACACTTGTAAAATTCAGAAGAGTAAACAATACTGTAGGGATTTTCTTACCACAAACTAATCTTTTTCTTATATTTTTCTTGTACATTTCTGTTACAGAGTGAAGTGTTGTTCAGAACAAACTTGTTTTCAGAACAAACTTCTGTCTGCTGTTGAATAAACTTACGTCTGAATAAACTTACACTAAATGAATGCCCTTTTTTTTGGTGTATGCAGTGCTGAAAGTTAATGTTTTTTTATGTAGCACTGAAAGCAAATAAGAAACTATGGAAAACAGAATGTCAGAAGATGTTGAAAGAATTGAAAAAGAAATAGAAATTGAATTGAGCAGAATCAGTGTTTCTTCCTTTGAAGCAGATGATCCTGACACAGATGTACCAGAAGAAGCTTTGAGTGACAGTGAGACAGTAAGTATTCAGTGGGCTAAACTTCCTTTACCTGCTCTTGAAAGCAGTATAGGCATTGGAAAACCTATCTGATGAATGAACTTTATCCTGATATATCTAAGAAGAGGATTCATTCTGAGAAATAGTCTAATTAGTGTTACTTCATGAAAACATAACCTCCAGTGGTGACAACACAATAAAATGGACGAGCATCAGCATTCTGCTCAAGTGAGAAAATCAGACTCTGGTAGACCATGGTTTATTTTAGAATTCTTTGAAACTGGAAGATTTTTTAAGTTAATGAGCTAGATTAAAATTTGGATAAAAAAGCCAATGCATCCTTGGTTTAAATATTGCAAAAGACTGTTTTATAATATGTTTGAAGACATCCTGATATTGATTTATTTTATATGAATTGGTGCTTAAAGTTCTCTCTCTTTTTTTTTTCCCCTCGATTTCTTATTTTGAGGAAAGATTTTTCTCTGAAGTCCACTCAGTTATTTGGGTCTTTTTCTGTTATTGTGATCTTTCAGACTTGTAGCCTATGGACTGCTCTGTAGGGTATCTGAACAGTTGATATTGCTTGTATGTGACCATGAACCATATATTTAACATAAAATCACGGTAGGCCAGGACATCACTGGTAATTATTTATGTACTTAGATGCTGAATGCCAGTAACGTTTACAGCAATTTACAGATCCTAGAGAAAGTCCATTTTCCCAAATCCCTGAAGTCAGAAAAAGACGATCTTTTGAATAGAGAGTATTTGTGTAGTAGAGTAAGTTGAAGTATCTGATTTACATCAATATTTTAAACACTTGTAATAATTTAAAAATACTTTGTTTTCTGGAACAGCTGTAGCATCTTTATGACAAAGACTCTGTGCACCGTATGTCTATATCTTTCTTGGTTAAATTTTATCTTAACCCTTTTCTTAATTTCTTGGTCCAAGCAAATTACGAAGGAAAAATATTAAATGAAACATGTTTCTGAAGACAGCAGAAGATAGCAGATATTAGAATATATTCTACTTAGAATTTAATTAGAATGTAACTAATAATTAGAATTATTAATTGTTCAGTGGGTGATGAGACAATAGTAAAAACAAAATGAGAAGTGTGTAGGAATTGGAAAAAATCTTAGTAGCAATAGCTACTAAAATTTACATTCTTAAGTACTGTGTAGGTGAAACTCAAATGGGTCTTTATTCTTGCGTGTTAAGTATTTACCTCTGGTTGTGGCTGTAAGATTAAAATGTAGAATTTATGTCAAATGATGTGTTTTCTAGATTTCAGATGACTTGCCAGAATCAGTTTTGTCCTATTTAAACTTTATAAAGAACACAAATCAAGATGCTGAAAAGCTTATACTGCAAGACTTAGAAGATGAAGAAACTACAAGTAAGCAGGGATCACACTTAAAATATATATGCACCTCATATTACCACTAGAACTAGCAACTGTCAGAAAAAACAATGTAAACTTTTGAGTACAGCAAGCCAGGAAAGCTATTGCATCCGTTTAAACTCATTTCCCGGTATTGTAACATCTTTGATCTTTGTTTTTTTTCAGCTTGCTCTAATTAAATGTAACTACATATCTTCTGGAGAGAGATGATCTTTTATAAACATTTTATGCAACACTTTTTATTCTGTAAAATAATTCATTTATGAAGGATTTGCTAATATAATGATTTTAAATGTGTGGGTAATAATTTATAACTGATTTAAAGGCATTGGCTTTTATTGTTTCAAAAATCCATTTTTGCTTTGGAGGAATCCATAAATAAGACAATCATTACTACAGCCTCTTGTTATCTTGAATTACCATTATAGCATTCTTAAAGCCTGCATTCTTTTTTGCATCATTGCTCAAATGTAAGTGATTGCACCTTTCTGTATTAACAGCATAGTTTCAGTAGGGTTAAGTGTAAGGCATTTCACTCATTCAGCCTACTCACAACTGGTGAAATGAAGTTTTTCTAATTGTACTAGTCACAATAAGCTGCCATCCTAGCTCTAAAAAAATTATTCAGAAAATACCTGTTCTTAAGTCAAAGAGTACAGTTTTAGCATGCGTACCTATATCTAAGCGTCCTCTTCTCTACATAGATCCAATACTGAAAGCAGTGAGGTATGACTATATGGACCATAACACTAAATCTTTGAATAGGTATTATTTGTATTTTTTTGACACGGAAGTTCATGTGTACTGTATTGAAGCATGTAAGCTGCTTCTGTAAGTATAAGTTACTCCCTACTGTAATGCAGTTTAACTGCAGGTAAACATAGACATAGGTGTTTTTATTACTACTGTATATTAAGAGCTAATGCATAGTACTCTTTCTCTTTTGAAGACTAGCAAGCCCAATTCTTAAAACACAGTTTTGTTAGTCATGAGGAGTGCTAAATACCAGACTAGTCAGGTGATCATGTCCTTGAAAGTAATGTGCACACACACACATATGGAAAAGAAAACATGCTTATAATCTCTAGCAATAAAATCATGGAATACAGTCTGCTAGGATTAGCTTTTGAGCATGAATTGAATTTTTCTAAAAATTCATATGATGCTAAACCATAGATTGAGATAAGTTACAGGAAATGGGAATGGTTGACCTAGACCAGACTCAAATGGGAGCTGAAGTTAAGAGTTCATACAGTAGGGCCCTATAGGGTATGTTTAGAAGAGTATGTTTACCTGTAGAGATATCCAAGCTAATGTTAAATGAACTTGCCTTGTTACTGGGAGCAATCTAGCTGTACCAGCTGTGTGACTGAAGCCAAGCCCAGAGTTTAAATGTTAGAGATATCTGGCATTATCTACTCTGTTTTAGTAACTCTTATCATCACACTCATGCAGTATAAGGGTCTTTGTGAACAAAAGTTCAGTATTTTATATACATTTTGATATTTTTAGGAAAGGGTTTTTTAAATCTTTTTTGTAACACTTATTTTCGTTTATTATTTTTATAATAAAACTGTCAAGTTTTTGACATACAATAGTTTGGTGTAAGAAATTTTACAAATTCAGATGTTTAGGCAGAAAATTCTTTCATAGATACAATTTGATATCACTGGATTCTTATGGTATCACTGTGTGTTCAAGTTATACATATATTTGCTATTTTTAATTTAGAAGAATGACTCCCATATATAGAGTACATAGAGAATAGAGATTTTTCCTTTTTTTAAGGTTTTTTTTTTAAGAAAAAAATACTTTATTTCTCTGTAGTCTGAAGAGAGATAGTAACTAAGCAGTGTAGAGCAGAATTCTAGTACTGAAAAGATATTTTCTGTCTGTGTCCTAAACTGTATATTTTCTTTCTTCTTCAGGTAATGTTTATGAAGTAGTTTCTAGCCATGCTTCAGATTACTTGGCAGAGTTGGCTTTGGAATATAATGAAGATCCAGAAGAATTTAAAAAAAGGGTATTCTGTATTTAAACAATACATATAGTGAACCAAATTCTTTAAAGTAATCTAGATAATGCTTACTCGGCATCCTGAAGAGCCCTGTAGATGTGTTTTGTCCCTTTCAGACTATTCACAGAGTATTAAGATGAGTTTGCATACACCTTTCTTCAGAATTGCGACATCAATTGTAATACACTGTGTCTGCAAGTTTTAAAATTTGGAATAAATGTCCATATCATTAGTTGGAAAGTTGAACACAAAAATCAACAAAATTAAACAATATTAAACAATCCATTATTGTTATTTATTGGTAGAATATTATCTCAATAATATTATAATCCTTTTAAACTTCTTTAATCTTACTCCTTTTGTTATGATGATTAGCCTGTTAATCAGGCTCCTAAAATATTCCATTATTTTATAGAAAATATTAATTTAATAATGTCTGTAACTTTCAAAGAATCAAGATTTGTGGACCTTGCTTTTATATTTTGAGAGGTTTTGAGTGAATACCTTCCTGAAGTTCTTAGAGAAACACACACCTGTGCTTAATTTAATTATTTTTAATTTGTCATCTTGTTTTTACTAGTTAGCACTTTTGCAAACACAAATTTTTATTCTCAAGAGACCATTGTTTAGGACAGCACAATTATTTTCTGTGACCTTAGCTGTGGAACAAATAGTATATCTGGAGTATGTGATAAACAGATGGTGAATGAGCAGAAGAAATAGATTAATTCTTGCCAATAAAAACTATGAAAGGAATATAGCAAACCTTGGTGCTCATAGTGTTATTTTCAATTTCCTAAAAACTCTCTAACTATTTCTTTTTATATGTTCTTAACAGTATTAATGTATATATGAAGTGTTTACTTTAAGCCAAAGCAAAACAAGCTCCAAACACAAAATATTCATTTTTCAGGTCAAAATACTGCCAAATACTTAAAGACAGCCCCCCCAAAATCACAAAAAACCTAATCCGCCCAAACTTTCCTTCCCCCCCTTTTTTTTTGAAAATAATCCATTATTTCTAATTCTAGAAAATAATATTTTGACTGACACATGTTTGCATTATACAATGTCTAGGGGTAAAAGTCAGCACTCAGGGTCATTATTATGCTTGTCATATGATGAAAAGATTATCCTTGTCCTGGAGAGTTTTTATAACGTTCTGCTTTTAAATTTTGATTTTTCCAACACTTCATGTTTCTTAATGACAATATTAAACTATATTAGGTATTGTCTGAAATAGAAAATGAAGACTTGCAGATTGCTACAACTTCTAATTGTAGTACTCAGTCCACAAGTGATGATGCTATTAAAGTGGTCACTGATGAACATTTTGTTGCAGGTAAGCGAATTCATTATTTCTTCGGTTGTGTTGCTCTTTAGCATCATGTTAACAAATCTTTCTATATGTATTTCTTTCTTTTCTCTTTTCATTAGTAGCTTAATACTCTTTGTAAAGAATTACAGAGTGATAGTATCCAATAGATCCAGATTCTTCTTGAGCTGGACATAGGTGAGCAGATGCTTATGCTTTTATCTAAATTCAGGATTAGGAAATTATCCTCTTATTTGTCTTCAAGGTCTCGATATAAATTTGTTCCAAAAAACATTTTCCAAAAATGATTTAAGTAATTATAAATACAAATGGAAACCAAACTGGAGGCATCAAGAATGTGCTTTGCTACAACTACCTTTATTTTTTTTATAGTCATATTGGGTGGGATTGTTCCCTTTTACTATGGTCTTTACGTGTTTTGGGTTGGTGTAGATCAGTTATAAAACCCCTGTTGATAGCTATGGAAGACCTTTCTCCTGAAGCCAAAGTGCAATCCTGAAATATGCATTGGTAGAACAATCATGACTGTGGCAGGAAACACAGGTTGCAATAGTAAGTGTACTTTATGATTAAAAAAGGCAGGGCTGTCTCTGGTATGAAAGTCTTGTTACAGTCCTGTCTTCTTGGAGGATCTATATTGCTGACCGTACCAGCACAGAATCCTTTTGGTTGCATTTCTTGTCCATACTTTAAGATGGCTTCTGATGCTTACTGTGAATTTAAGTAAAATGTTTACTTGGTTGATTACAATTTCTTAGCTGATGTTGACATGAACATAAGCTTTACCTACCATGAAGTAGAAGAAAAATGTAGGCAAGAATTTGAGCAATGGGAGAAAAGACAAAAAGAACTTGAAGATGAGAAAAGGAAAAAGTGGAAGGCTGAGAGGGAAGCACAGGAAAAACAGAATGAAGAGGAACAAACAAGAAGGCTGCAGCGTCTGGAGGAATTTGAGGCTGAAAGAATAAAGTTAGAGCTTCTTCATAAGGTAATTAATGATACTGAAACCAAAATGTTCCCTTTTAGACTATTTGAATTCAAGATCTAATATGCAAAAGAGCACTTCCCAGACTCTATGGCCATCCTAAACTTCATCACTCATGACACCAAAATGAAGTGTAAGTCATACTTAAATATGACTTGTGTTGTTTTGGGTTTTGTTCTTTTTTGCTTTGATCAACAGTGAATTGATGTACTATGCTAAATGTTAAATTGCTCCTTAGGCTTTTCCCTTATTATATTGTTACATGTTTATGATATGACTCCTGCCAGAGTCCCTGAGATAAGAGTTAGTGTCCTAAGATACTCACAAAAGTAAAATGGTCACTATGCCTTACTAAATACTGATCTTTATTGTGGAACAAGTGTCATCAGCCTCTTGTTGTACAGTAACCTAATGATTATGGTGCTTGACCAAGAAGTGAGAAAACAGGATCCTTGGTCCTCCTCAACCTGATGAGGTTTGAACCTGTGGTTCATGGGAATGTGCTCTTATCACCTGATCATAGAACAGAATAGAATGGAACACTCTTTCTCCTTCTGTCATACTTTGGGTTATTATGGAATAAAAGAATGCAAGATTCCTTGAGATCAAAGAGGAAAGTGAAAAAATTGTCTTACAGTTGTGTTCTGATACCAATCCTTCAAATGCACCTCTTGGAACAGATTAGAATCCAGGCCTTCCTTTTCAACAGACCACAAAATAGGGCTTCCTCTTCTCCTTGATGTCATAAATCGTTTTTGGTTGTAGAATGGCTTTCTTTCTCTGGACAAAGTGGAGCATGTCCCCATTCAGACAATTTGGTAGTACTGGGCCTGGTGCACTCTTTCTGGAAGTGAGAGATGGAGGCACCTTCCTCCATTAGAGAAGGACCTAGACTTCTAGTCTCCTATTTCTGAACAGCATGCTTCTGAATATGCAGGAAAAGCAATGTTTAGACACCTGGAAGACTTTATGCTCCAAATTAGAAGTGCTGGTTTGTATATATTGGTTCCTTCATGTCACTATATATTTAATTTGTTTGATATTGATTTTATCTTGGTTCCACCAGGAGTTAGATGGTTCTGGATTATCCTCCATTTTTTAGATAGTTACTATCTCCTAATTTTCAGCCACATGTAATTTCAGATCATTGGGGTTTTCTTTCTGATTGAGCATGTGTAGGAAAAAAATTGCTATGTATTTGCAAATAGTGAGAAAATAGGCTTGAACTTCCATTTTCAATTTGGAAACAGTTTTGGTGAAAATTTTTCCTTTAGCTTTACTCAGCAAAAATCCTGTCTGAAAGACTGAAGACCATCAGCATTACTATACCACTGCAATTAAAGGAGGTCAGTTCATGCTACTCTCAGAACTTTTCTTTCAGGTTTAAGAGATTACTCTGTTATGTTGCCATAATCCCCGTATATTTTGAATGTTGTCTTCATAAGCATAGTCTTCATTTTCAGTGATAGTGTAGAGTTAGGAGAAGGTGGGAGTTGTTTGGACCATATGCTGAGGTCTCTGAAGGTATACCTTTTTCAGTATATGACCAAATCTGTATTTTTGATCTGGATGTCCAGTCATTTATTTTGTTCCCCACAGCTGAGTTTCTCATTTTGATTCAGGCATTCACAACAGTGGATCACTGAAAAGTCAAGAAGATGGGGACTTCAGAGAGAGGGTGTTTTGTGACATTCAGGGTTTTGTACAATATTCATTTAAGTTAATTTGTTGTGCAGAAACAACAAAGTATGATGGAAGATGAGTTACAGAAAGAAAAGAAAGCTTGGAGAGACAAAATGATGCAACATGAGGTAAGGCTGTACAAGGAATTTTTGTCAAAAGAACGTGAGAATATATGAATGTTATATATTTAAGAATAAATGTTATTCTGTAACAGTTAATACACCAAATTCTGCTTCTTAAGAATAAATATATATCAACACCTGTCTTGCTTTCAGAATGGCTGAACTCTATCCCAATTGTTGTTTTGATTTAGGAATTGATCATGAAACTACAGTTGCAAGTGGAAGAGGAGGAAAAGGCCTTTGAAGAGCAGAAAGCAAAACAAAGACAACGCTTGGCAGAACAAAGGAATGCAGCAGCTGTGAAAATCCAAGCTAGATTTAGATCATTTTTAGTCCATAAAAAATATGCTCCCATCTTAAAAGAATGGAAAGATAAAATTAAAAGGAAAAAGGAAATACAAGAAGAAATAGAGAGGGAAATGAAAGAAAAGGAGGAAAAAATGAAGAGGCGTATGGAAGAAAGGAAGCAAAAAGAAGAAGAGAAAAAGAGACAAGAAGAACTAGAAAGACAGAAATATTTGGAACAGGTGAGGAGGCATGAGGAGTATGAGAAAAAGAAAGTAAGCCTGAGACTTGAAAGAGAAAAACAGTTGCAGACAAAAAGAGAAGAACAGAGAAAATTAAGAGAAAAAGCAGCAGGAGCTATGATGAATGAAGATGGAGAAAAGGATGAAGAAAACATAACAGAGGAAAAATTGGGAGAAAATATAAAAGCAATAAGAGAACAGAAAAAGGAACCGAGTAAACAACTAGTGGAACAAGAAGAAAATCAAACTGAAAAAATGGATGAAACAAGTAATTGGATGATTCCAATAAAAAGAAAGTCCACACTGCCAATACCAAATATATTAAATTCTGAGAAGAAGGAACACTCTTCTCAAATAAATAACGAGAATATAGATAGAAATTCAGTAATGTGTGCAGAAAAAAGTTACTCAGAAACTGGAGATCTTAATAAAGCTATAATTACATGTGCTTCAAAGAACAAATCTGTTGATTTTAGAGCTAGTGATGTGGTAGAAAATAAGGTAAATAATACAAACAGTAGTCCACTGAATGCCCAGCCAAATGCCAATAATAGAGAAATCAAAGATCAGTTTTCTCAGTCTGAAACAGTGAAGACAACTGTGTTTCTAAGGGAAGATTCTAATGAGAAAGTTGGTGAAAACTGGGACAGAATTCAGGATGTAGCTAAGTATTCCAATAGACTAGAAATTCTTCCTGATGATACTGAAAAGAAGAGATTAAATTGGATGAGGACATGTAAGCCTTGGTCTAAAATATATGGAGAAAATCAAAGAAAGAAAGTAACTAAAAAAAAACAGCCAAGGAAAAGTTCAGTTAACAAGGTGCCTTCATTAAGTATAGAAAAGATCATTCATAGTGGCCCTTGGAGCACTCTGCAGCAGGTAACTATACACAAGATGTAGAGTAAAGTAGGAAGTATAGAATTCTGTAGAATTCTATACTTTCTGAATATCAGCAGAATGCCATTGTGAAAAATGGAAGAGGAAGGAATTATATTTGGGAAGGTTACAGCAACAACTCTCTCTGAGATCCTCTGTACAGATGTAGGATACAGACCCTCTGAATTCTTGTGAGCATTGTGGAGCAGACTGGCATGGTAGCAGTCTTCAGATGATTGACAATATCAATGACTCTGTAAAAGGCAGGAGTTTCTAGCTCCTATTTTCTGCTAAGTTAGCAAGGTTTTGCCTTTGTATGTGGGGCTGCATACAGAAGCAAGACATTGCTGATCATTATAGATGGTGTTTTGCCATAAGAAACACCTCTTGGCTCCCAGCACTTACTGAGTATCACCATATGCTTGCTCTTCTCTTGCTATCCACACTGAGGTTACATGCTATGTGGGATAACACTTTAGTCTGAACTATTTTGGTCTATTCTTGTACATTCAGTCATTATTTATGGGACTGTAATGGGACAAAATCCACAGTACTAATTTCTTTACTTTAGTGGCAATCTTCCATTTGTTCAAATTCAGTGTTATTGGTAGAGTATCCCTTATATTTATTTTAAGATGGATGTCAAAATCAAACTTTTTTATGGTATCATTTCCTAATTAACAGATCAAACCCATCATCGCCATCCTTTTTGTGTGAAAGAATTAACATATTAGTTGTTTACATTTTATAAAGGCTTAGTAAAATATAGTTTTGGTCTTAAAAAAAAACTTTAGAAAATAAACATAGCTCATAAAATTGTGTGATGAATGGCAGATATAGCAACAGTTAATCTTATTTATTATTAAATGTATGTAGGTCACAATACTGACACTCGAAGATTTACCAGAATGTAGCCTCTCCACATTATCTGAATGTGCAAATCTTCAAGTACTGACTCTCAGACGCTGTGGACTAGTTGCACTGGAAGGACTAAGTAACTGCAAAGACCTAAAGTATATCAATGTGGAGGTACCAAGCACATTTGATTCCTATATTATAACTTGGGAAGGACTGCCACTTTTGCTGTTCAGGCAGTTATGCAATTGGGTCCAAGTGGATACATAACTTTTAGTGCCTCAAGAGCATAGGAATATGAACAAAATACTCCCCTGTCAACAAAACTGTATCAGCAGATATTTTATTGTGTGTAGTGGTACTAAAGCAACGTCGGACAAATGAATCAAGCTATACTAATAAAAGTGCACGATATTATTAGTCAAGGATCAAACCCCATTTATTCAGTTAACCAATATAGCTGAATAAATAATAAATGTAGTTTAGAGCTGGTCTAAATTCATGTACGTATAGACCAAGATTTCTAAAAATGAGTGACTAAATTAAAATTAATTTATATTTAGGTATTTTAATAAGCAGTTTGTCTTTTTTTTTTTTAAGTTTGAGCACTCTTACTCTATGTCTTTGAGTTTAACTCTGAATTAGAGGTATAAATAGCAGGATGCACCTTGCACTTAGTTTTGCAAGTAGTTCAGGTGTAGAAATCTTTAGACTGATTCCATTTATAGTCAGAGGAGAAAAACAGACATTTTAGATCATGAATCATCTCCTTCTAACTTGGATGTTGCAGTGGGATGAAATGTCTAGTTTTCAGATGCACCTATTTCTTTCAATAGGTTGTGAAGAAAATCTAGATGCTTCAGTTGTAGATGTCTGCATTTTAGCCATGTATAGTTAAATGGGTCCCAAGGTGACTATTGTTACCTACTGTAATACTTGTGGCATTTGAAAGGGAAGTAGCTTAGAATTATAGAACTTCAGAGCTTTCAGAGCTAGGATCATACACACAGTTTTTGGTCTCCTGTGGTTAGATCATGAATAGCCCTATTGTAACAACATTAGTATGACAAAGTGATAAATCTTCCTTACCTCAGTCACTCTGATTTATGACCAGGCAGATGCTTTTGGCCATAGTAGATGCTCAGCTTAAGCAGGAGTGGGTAGGAGAAAGGTAGTCCTTTCCAACAAACACCTCAACGTTCATTAAAATTGCTCATGTATTTGCTCAAGGAACAGTATAATGACTGATACTAGAGGCATGATCTCTAGATACCTGATACTGTCCTATGTCTTACATGGCAATTTACGTTTCTCTTAATGACAAAAGAAAACATTTTCTTATGTGATGCATCTCACTTATGGAAGTTGACAACTCTTTTTCCCTTTTTGATTTGAGTTGTTTTGACAATACCCATTCACAAGAAAGTTAATATGCCCTTATTATTTATAGAAGTCTTGAATGTTTCTGTTTGCCCAGTAAATGCTGTTCTTTCCAAAGTGTATTTTTATTTTGTTCTAGCAAAGGCTCCTAGAAAATACACTTTTAATTATACTTTATTAATACTTTAATAATCATATATATTAATAATACTTTAAGAATAACATTTTATACTTTGATCATTCCAGCTAATGTGTCGGTTGTCTTCCATTCAACCTAAATGAAGGAACAGTCTTTTTTGTAACAGCTGAAACAATCCAAGATTATTTCATGGGTTTTTCTTGCATAGTTAAAGCAGCTGCCCCTTTGCTTCCCTTGGACATTCACTCGTACTTGATACTGCCCCTTTTAACTAACTTTTAAGCCATATCAATTCCCTGCTCTGACTTACTGGTACAATTGAAGGGTGTCCAAAGGCAGGAATCAGTGTTATGGCTTCCAAAGGACACCTCTGTGTATCTATGCCTGCAGTTGGAGCTAGCACCTAAACCAGGTCAGCTTGTTAATTCTGGAATAGGAATTAGTCCCTTGGGCATAATTGATTTGTTATAAAGGCAGGGAGTTGTTTTTTTCCTTTGAGCATCTGCAGGTGAACATCAGAAGTAAATAAAAGCAGGAGCTAGTAAAAGAGAAATCAAAGGAGGCACTGTTAAAGTGGCTTGAGGGAGATGTTTAAAAAAAGCAAGAGTTTTGGGGGGAAGAACATTAGCTAAAAAGCATGTTAATGCTTGTGATCAAAGAATACCTCTAAAGACAGTTATTCATTTATTTTCATTTTTTAGTAAATAGGATTCTGTCAAAGTCATACCTGTCTTCATTAGCATCTAGCAGATATGATGGCTTCTATGCAGTTTTTTGTTCAGTCTCCCAGACTTTGTGAAGGTAGGAAAGTGGGAAGGACCATCCAATCTTTGACTTATACTATTTCTTTAAACTTCTGGGCATTGGTGGAGACAGAATGCAACGTGAAATGTCTCTTGGCTCTGTCCTAGTAGGACACAAAAGCAGTTTTTACCACTCATCAATTTATTTTCCTAGTGGAAAAAAATTGCAATGCCCTTCCTATTAGCTAGAAGTTTAGGTTAAAAATGAACAATAGTGATAATATCTACCATATTCTTACACTTCCTCTGCTCTTTCACTTAAAATGCCATTTAATATTCTTGTTCTTCTTTGTCACAGGAAAACAACATTCAGATCATAGACTGTGAGAATCTAGAAAATCTCTGTATTCTAATTCTGAATAAGAACCATCTTTCATCAGTTTGTGGCTTAGGTGGGTGCAGAAATCTCCGAAATCTTGAACTTTCCTACAACAGAATCACTCGAATCGGTAAGAAAATTATGAAAAAATTATTCCAATTTGTGTAAAAGCATATTTGTGCTGTTTACATTCAGGATTATACTTACCTTGGATTCAGGGCCAGCCAACTGCTAAACCCAAAGGAAAATGAGGAAACAGAATAGATCTGCATTTTAGAGCATAGTCAGCTTAACATTTATTTGCTGTATGGTTATAATGCCATGTATTCTATCTGCCATGTCATATGACTGTTGTCAGGCAAATATAGTCCTTTCTAGAAGAGCCCCTAATATCATCTGCACCAACTCAGTTGGAATATGAGTTCAGCCTGTCTACAAAAGCAAATCATACGGAGCCTAGCCTTGCAACTGCAGGGAGTTGCAGCATGTTCCTATGACTGACACAGTAAGTAGGTATATACAAATCATATTATTTGTATGAGTGGGTGGACCATGCTAACACTGTGTCACAACTGTTCTTTCTACTAAAACGCTACCCATTACGGTTCCAAACTATTGTTCCGTTCTTCTCTACCACTGTGGCTCTTCGTTGCTACTGATTGCTCCAAAGCAAGAATGAGTCTAAGGTACAGTAGTGCAGCTCATTTAGGTGTTGGCATGCCTGCTGTGCCTATTTTATTTATGGAGGCAGCATGTTTTATCTTGTTAGGTCCAACAGCGGGCAGGCAACAAGCATATCTTTTAGCATGCAGTCAACCAGTTAGAATTCACATGGCCCCAGATCACTCAACAGAGGCATCGCTACATGAAAACTTTGTGCCAGAAGATATGTTTTCTGCTGGCCAGCCAGGAATTTCTCATATACAGAACAGGTATTCTCCTGTCTGCCTGTACTGCCTTTCAGACTGTAAAGTGCCTAAGGGGCAGATACCATGTCTCAGCAGCTGGCAAGCCAACGATATTGACTCGTGGGCCTTGTGTTATGTAGATTTGGTGTAGCTGTAATCAGGATCTAGAGCCTTTTCTCACTGACAGAAGGGCAGGAAAGTACAGTGCAGTGAAAATAACTGAGGATATTGCTGTGCTTAAGTGGAGCAAGTAGTTTTTTGGTTTTGGAATCATGTAGGGAGGTAAGACCATTAGGTGTCTCTGAAAAGAAACATTAGCAGTTGAGAAAAGGTAAATTGCCAGATCATTGCTTAAAAGGCAGTTCTTAAGGCTGAAAGGAATAGATTTTCTCCAAGAAGGCAGCACAGCAGATGGGACAGAACTAGATTTAACAGCCTTGCTATGGCTGTAGGGAGTGAGGTTTTGGTAGCTGGCATACTGTGGGATTTGTCAAGGCAACCAAAATACAGGTGTTTCAAAGGAGATTAACCTTCAGATGCTTTCCCATTGAAATCAAATCACGTGTCCTTATGGGCAAGATAGAAAAATTCCATATGATGAAGTAATTCATTTTATGTAAATTGAAAAGTTGTCTGGGAAACCTAAAGAGGTGAATTTCTAGTTGTGTTCTTGGCCTGTGTTCAGTCTGGAGATATTCCTTAGAAAGATTTCAGAGTTGGGACAGTGGAAGAAAGATGATTTTGATTCTTGTCTTGATTTAGGCTTTTAATTTTCCTTAGAATATGTATAGTGGAGAACTACCTGGACAAGGGGAAAATAAAACCATTTTGAAGTTGATGAATGAAACACATTCACATATGAGATTTATTTAAAGAAATCGTGTCCGTTGTCAAAAACACGAGACTGAACCAACATGAAGATTGATAATGCAATTCCATGATAAATAACAAGGGCATAGTGACGAGGAAATAGGAAAACTCAAGAAATTATGTTGATATGTACAAACCCTCATGTTTGATATGTACAAACCCTCATGCAGATTTGATATTTTGAATATCTTTTGCTAATAAGTGAAAATAATCCAAATCTGAAATGTTGGTGTTTGTGAACATAATTTATATTACTTGAGAATAGTCTTGTGAATAAAAGTGCTGGAACACCAACATTTATTGTAAAAACACATTAGTATCCTAAAGGGAACTGATGAAATAAAGTGATTGTAAGAAGCTTGTCCTTGTGGCCAGTAATGCTGTATGAGATTTTTTTTCAGATATACTTCATATGATAAAAATGGCTGCAAGGTTCCTGAAAGTAATCCATAGTATGGCTTAATTCATAGTATGACTTAATTCAGCCTTTTCATTTATTTATTTTCCTATTTAGTATTTTATTATTATTATTTTACTATCTTACTTAGTATTTATTTATTTATTTATTTATTTATTTTCTTATTTATTTTTATTTATTTTTTATGTTTTGGAAGTTGCAGTACTGTGCAATGTTCTGTGTTGGTTACACTAACTTCATTCAGCTTTAATAATGAATGTTTTTTTTCCCTAAGAAGTAAGGCTTATTTATAATATTTTTATTTTAATAACTTATTGTAGGAAACTTCAAGTGTACTATGATTTTTTCACTAAAATATAACATCAGTTGGGGAAAAATGAGAGTTGCCAGAAACCCATAAAATAAAGGTAGAAGTGTGAAAATTATGTTGCAGTTATGCATCTCCACTTAATAATGCATGGTCACAAACTATGTAATAGCATTTTTACTATATTGAAATTCAGTGTAGGTATGTATTTGGAAGATGGATGCTACGCTTAAATATCTTCTTACATCTTACACAAACAAAAAGCAGCATTTTGACTTAATTCATAGGAAAAGAAATATTGCATAAGTATGCCGGGGTAGGTTGTAAAATTTCTTTATGTTGTCCCAGTATAGGAATGCTCTTCAGTGCTGCTTTGGACCTACTGTTTTTAAGAAGGCACATCAAGTTCTTTTTTAATCAGATTCTTTTCGGTGTGGTGGGGGTTTTTTTGTTTGTTTTTGTTTTTAATCGTCATGTGCAGTGTTAGGTTTCACTCCTCTCTTATCATTTGTCTCTGTTGCAAATTGGAAAGAAGTTTCTTCATAGCTTCATTGACCGCTAAGGTAGAATCACTCACTAAGAGTCCAACTGCATTCTTTGCAAATGGCTAAGACCTGCTTATGTCGAGGTTCTCCACAAATCTTGCAGAAACCATGTACTCTTTCAACAAAATGCATTTTCCCATATACTGGCATAGCTGTTGTTTGCTGCATCATATGTAAAACAATATCTTCTGGAAGTGTGCAGAATTCATGCTTATTTTTAATTTTTCATATATGTAGAAGAAGTATTAAAATACTACCACTTTTATTATGTTTTTCTACATCTCATATATTTCTCTTGGATTGCATTTAATAGTTCCAAAATAGATTGAGATTCCCATTCTAGGCAGCCTTGGCGTGTCTGTTGCTAATGACATGCAGTCTAATTAAACAAGGCAGATCAGGAGAAGGAGATGCAAAAAAGTGCTTTGTGCAGCAGGCAGAATGAGAAATTCCTAGATCCTGTATTAACTCCTCGCTCTGCTTATCGTGTGTGTAGTCTCTCCTTTCCTCCCACTCCATGATAACTCAGTGCTTTTGATGTTGTCAATATTACTATGCTGATAAGTTAAAAATGGAAACTTAAAAATGGAAGCAGCTCTTGTGAAGAAGTCTTGGAAGCTGTTAATATGAATCCTGTCCAAAATGAAATTGTTTTGAGACCGCTAGATGGTGCTAGTTCTCTTTTTATTTTTCTCCAAGCACCAAAAACCCCACGGAACAGGAACTTGCAGGAAGGATAGTATGTCGTGGGCACGTTTGAAATTCTTTCACAGTAATTAAAGACTTGCCTGTATGTTTCCTAAAGCTTAGTTTGGAAGTTACTGTATGGAACATTTGTTTTAGATCTAGGATGGTATCTCTTTAATATCGAATACGCTTTCAGGTGAATGTGTTATTTCCAGTAGGCGTTTTCCTTTTCTAAATTCAAAGCCCTATTTTTTGTTTGTTTTTAAATATAATTCTAACTTCGACATTTAATTGTTTTTACTTCAGTTTTCTTCTTATCTTTTGTCTTTTCTTCCTCCTCTATCTTGTAAATAATCTGTGGCGCTCATAATCCAGCTTGTTCTCAGAAGATAATCACAAAGATAGATTCACCTTTGTAAAGCTTGCCCGAGTTGCTTATGCAAACCTGGGAAGCTTTGAGTGAGGTAAAGATGAGAGAGGGTGTTACATCAAACATTCGATCTTGTAAAAACTACTGGAAAGAAAAGTAAATTGAGGAACTCCCTTTTTAGATCCCTTTTGTTGAGTGTCCCCTGTCAAAGGAGCTTTACTGCTGTATATGCGAGAAAAAAGTGCTTGGACCCATAGCACCTAGATACATCAGTGCTCTAGAAAGGTAGACATTACAGATTGTCTGGCATCTATAAGACTAGAAAGACAGTCTGATTTTGCTGTTGTAAGAAGATGATTTGGGAAAAATTCTGTGGAAGGAATGGACACTGAGATGAAATTTTCCTTCGTGTCTTTTTGTGGGGAAGATACCACACATTCTTGCTTTCTACACTAGCTGGCACGAGTAGGCTTGTTATGAGTATAATGGCTGTATAAGTATAGCTTTATACTTAAAGACACGAGACTTCTTTATAAATTTCTTCATAAAAATTATTTTATGACAGTTCCTTAAAGAGGACACACTCACATTAATAGTGCTGGCCTAGGTATATCACATTAACACGGTTTGTTCTCACCTTGCTGATAACTTTATAAAGACCTTTAAAAATGAAATAATGAAAATTGACCTTTAAACAGAGTTGCTGTTTCTATTCTTAGGACTGATTTTTAAGAGGGCTGTTAGCATTTCACAAAGCCCATGGGTCTGAATAACAGTTATAAACTGTGCTAGCATAGTAAGTATAGCTTTTCACTTTCTCTTGCAATAAAAGTGCTTGAGTTATTATTACTTAGTTAATAGGACCAGAAATCTGTGAACTGTACACATTGTAAAGCTATATATATTTGTGCTTTTAAGTATAGGAAAGAATACTGTTTGAAAGGGTCAAAATACAGTAATAATTTTAAAAACTTTTACAGGACTAATATTAATTGTTACTATATACAACATGAGTATATCACGACTTCAGAGTTTTTTTGATACTGGGAAACCAACAGTTTTTGATTTCAATGTGGCTTAATTCAGCTTTTTTTTTCCAGGTGGTCTGGAGTCACTGAAAAATCTTCAGCAGTTAATCGTGGATCATAATCAGTTAATCAGTACAAAAGGTCTTTGTGAAGCACCTACTCTCATGCACCTAGACTGTTCTTTTAATCATCTCACGCAAGTTGAAGGCATTGAGAATAGTGGCCTACTTCAAATTCTGAAGTTGCAAGGCAATAACCTCCAGGAGGTAAAAAGCTTTGAATAAAATGTGATGTTTATTGTACATACTTCTTTGTTACTAGTAATATTGTTCAGAAAGTTGATCATGTGCTGTTTTGCTTTTTTTTTTCCTTTTAGAGAGTTTTTTTTTTTTTAAAGACACAAATGGCTAGCAGTATGGTTAAGTATTTTCTTGCTTCTTAGTGCTTTAAAAATTGTCCCCACAGTAATTATAGTTCCCTCCTTGGTTTATAGCAGGTAGTCTTCAGATTGCATTATGCAATGCTGATTCTCTGTTTAAAATGTACCAAAATATTTTTATCACTACAGAAAAGTAATAGCTTTGGTTAATTTCATGAATGCTGATTTTCCAAAATTGGAGTTTGTGCTGCAGCGTTCAAAATAAGCAACTTGTTTGCTAACTGTACGCTTAATTATCTTTACTGACAATGACTCTCATGAATTTGGGAGAGGAAAACCATTAAGCAGCATATAACTGCAGAAACAAAATAGTAAGATTATGGCTCTCTAGCCCTTTTTAAAAAATTATACTGGATGTTCAGTCTACATAGAAGACACTGAGAAATATTTACAAGCAGGTATGTAGAAATTGTATGTAACAATTGATACATGTATAATAAGCAAATGATACATACATCCAAAGTGTGTTTTTGCTTGCATTACTTTAGTAATGATTGATGAAAAGCATCTGGCAAGCATTCCATTGTTGTTTCTCTAATTTAATATTAATTTTAAATAACCTTCTCTTTTCAATTTAGCTTCCAAGACTGGAAAATCATGTTTTGCTAAGAGAACTCTATTTGGATGACAATAGCATCTCTTCTATGAGAACATTTTCTTTGTATTGGTTGCCTTTGTTGCAGATTCTTTCGTTCTCTCAAAATAGGTAAACAAAAACATTCTTCCATTTAACAAAATTGATACAGTATTTACTAATGTAACACTTATTTAAAGATTGTAATTCTGAATGTGCTGAAAATAGCACTATCTTTTCCAGTTCTTTGAAAAAATGTATTTGACAAGTAATGACATTGGCCACCTTTAGCTAAGAAAATTTGAAACAGCAGTAACTATGAAAAGTAAATTTTTCTATTAGATGTGATATGAAAATGATTTTTGAGCACTGTGGTATTATTAAAACCATGGTGGCTTGTTTTTTTCCTTACTTTAGCAACTGTTTCGAGAGTATCGCTGTTGAACTTCATATTTCACAGCCAGCTTATTCAAAACAGACTTTGAAGGCTATGTTAAGTGCAAATGCTGGAGTAAAAGAGTACAAGTTAGAATGTTCATTAGGTTGTTTTTATTTCATATACATGATGTCTTAATGCCCCCAAAAAACAAGTTTTAGTACTGCTTATTTGCCTTTTCTTCATTGTTATGGTTCAATTTGAAATGTATAAAATAAAAAGGATGAATCAAGACAAAAAGCATAAAACTAGACCATGAATTAAAGTATTATGTAATTAACTTTCTGTTCCATTTTATGAACGAATCTGTATGCTTATGGAATTAGAATGACCAGATATTCAGAGTCAAAACCTAGATTCTCCCCACTCTTTTTTCTTAACTTAAAATTGTTCCTTATTGTTTTAATTTAATAGAATTTTCTAAGTTTTAGTAGTAAAATGGATTTTGATAGTAGATTGATATGAATTGATTATTTTTTTCCGTATTGTCACTTTCACTCTGAAAACGATTTATCTCATTTAAACACTTAGAATATCTACCTCTGAACTAATTGCTTACAGCTCCTGCTATAGGCAGTCAAGAGAAGGAGATACTTTTAGAGTGTGATTCATCTGCAATTTTTAGATATCTGCTGTGAGATTAATTACATCCTACAAGTGTCTGTTCATCTTCATAGACTCTTAACAGAGTCTACATGACCAGCTCGCATGTAGGTATCTACATTTGGACAGATGAATCTCATCCTATGTGACAAAGTCAATTAGCTGTGAGTCTGGGAGGAAAAAGATCACCAAGACTGAATCCAGTTATCATAAAGGATGTTCTTATTTATGGAAAATTTATTCCTGTTTGAGTATATAATCTTTATATAACTTTTCAGATTGTTTTCAGGTCATTTCTAATGAAGTAGCACACATGTAAACTCTTTGATGTAAATATAACAGAACTTAGTCTTCAGGTTGTCGGGGGAGGGGGTTTTAGTTCTTCTGGAGTTTGGAGAAAGTGCTTCCTGCCTGTGACTAATGAGAGCATTACTTGTTGAGTGTTAGATTCTGAATCACCCATATTGATTTAACTTGGAATCTTAGATAAAAATATAAGGCTGTATGCATGAATTTCACAAATTGTTTGGATACTGTTGGGTTTTTTTGCCCATTCATGTTTTTTCCTTCTTTTTTCATCTTCCCATAGAACACACACTAGTGTGGCTCTATCTTCTTTGCAGTTTCCTTCTCTTTCTCCTGTTTGTTTTTGCTAACATTGAGGTGTAGCTGCACTGTGTGCAATAAGATGTTTTCAAAACTGCTTGAAGGCCTGACTTGCTTGCCCTGGAGACAACGAAATTAGGAGCATGGCATCAGGAATAGCTGGAGTGGAGCCTCTGGATCTAGGTTGTGCTTGACTGATGATGTAGATGTGCCCTATGTCACTTACCCATCTCCTGATCTTACAATTTTTATTCTCTGTTGCACTGCTTCTGCTTTTTCAGTAGCCAAGCTGAGATGCAGTGTTTGGTCAGTTGAATTTCTCTTGCTAGACTGGGAGAGAACACGTATTTATGCATCAGCAAATGAGATGTGCTGATAATAAACCAAAAAAAAACCAAACCACAATTCCCTTTCTTTCCTTTGTGTTTATACCTTATCTTGAATCTGTGGGGCAAGCAGGACAAGATAGCAATAAATGCAGATTAAAAGCCTCAAAATTCCTGGCATTTCAGTAGCCTGCTCTGTTACACTCACTTTATGTACACTTATAAGCAGCTCCATATGTGTCTGCTAGAGCATAAGTGACTCGATGTTCTATATAGAAACAATGAATGTAATGGAGTAAGCTGTTGAAAGAAAAGCTGTTTCTTTACTTTTATCCTACAGCTAGTGCAATTTTGTGATTTTTTGGGGGAGGATTTTTTTTTTTTGAGTGTGCACTGAGTGCCATTTCCTTTTTACTGATTGCAGGAAGCCCGTATAATGGTAATGCTGTGAATCTGTGTTCTTTCTAAAAGTAAAGTACTGTGGGGAAAAAAAAATTCTTATGTTAATTTACAGGTTTTTTATTTCTGAGATGCTTTGTCTGTATCATAAACCAGAAATTGCTAAATAAAAAACTCCAAAATAAAAAATAATTCTGTTTTAAATCTACAATGTAACAACAAGGAGTTACAATAGAGCTAAATAACACATACTGATGAACTCCTTCAAATATACCAAGGGCAGCTATTTCACCACTACTGCTTTTATCAAAAGAGCATTTTACTGTGGCTTTTGCATACGAAGCATATACTCAGTTCTTGCAGTAGCTACAGTCAATGATGTTGACTTTATCACTGTGGAAATGGGGCTGTGAAGATCCGTGCTCTCTTTTATAGCAGCTGGAGAGCACAAGCATTAAGTTAGTTTATAAAAGGAATGCTTTTGGTTTTTATTTGGATAAACACTTTTTTGTAGGAGAAATAAAACCTTGCCACTAGGACAAAAATTAATATGTATTTAATATGTATTAAAAGGTCTTGTGGTATTTATATTTACTTGTAATCCATCTTAATTATTTAGCTTCTTTGCTAATTGCTTTTTCATATAAAAGTTTTACAATGAGACATTAAATCAAGCTACTATTCGGATAGCCAATACATTTTTATGAGCAATTTCAAAATAGACAAATTTATCTCTCTTAAAATTTCTGTTTTAATATGGCAAGGCTCATTTTTTGTTATCTGTAAGGTGTCGTAAGGGTGGTCGATAATTTAATTTAAAAAATTCAAGTCAGCTGCAAAAGTTCCATTTTGTGGGGGTTGTTGAGAGGTGAGGTTTGGACAGTATCATAATCTTGTGAACGTGTTGCTCATGTGCATGTTTTGCAACTAGATTTATACTATTCTTAAATGGCTTGTAATAGAAATGTTAAAAGATCAGCTCACCACTTTCTTAATACATATTGTTCGTGCTATTTAAATTACAGAACATTTGTGTTTTTAAACAATATCTCAGATGTGAGAGTTGAGCTCACTGTCACTGCAAGCCATTGTATTTTTGATTGTACTTTTCCAGAGTCATCTTGATAAATCTAAATGGCACTGGATATTGAATTTAATCAGTCGTGAAAAAGTTATATTTGTATATATATATATATATTTTTTTTTTTTCTTTAGCAGACTGGATTTTTTTCATTTTCAGTAATTCTTTGCTGCTGATGTGTTTATCTCTGAGTCTGACACCATGGACAATACTGTTGAAGTATTGCCTGCCAGAGTATTCGAGAAACAAGTGGCTGACTGAAAGAGTTCCTATATTATGTTTGATTGCTTCTTGTAAATATGGTGAATATTGTAAACAAAAATGTTGTTCTTATTTTTAAAGAATGCAAAAGAAATATGGGCACTACTTAAAGATCTCAGTCAATATAAAATTCATTCTTAATTATCTTGCCCTCTTTCCTGCTAACTTCTCATTAACATCAATGATAATTTTTTTCTGGGAAAAAGCAGACACACAGCAAAATTTGGACTATCCTGAACAGTAATTGGTATCCATGTTCTGAAATGTAATCTTTATTTTCTCTGGTGCATACTTGCAACTCTTCTAGTCTCTTTCTGGCTTGAAATTGCTCTGGTTATCTATGTCCTGTCCTACTACAACCTTAAATGGGAGCAGAAAGAGGAAGCTGTAGCTTACTTTTTTGTGAATATCTTTTACTTTTGTGTCTTCTTTGTAATTTATATCTCTCATATGCCCAGGGCTAATGTGACAAGGTCAAGTAGTATTAAGTTTTCAGTAATGTCCTTTGTCTTTCTGGTTTGAATTTTCTAAGGAAAAAAATTAACAAAGAATGTCAGTAAAAGGAAAGCTATAGAATGACGGGGAAAAGGTTTAACTCTCATAATGCCAACGGCAGGCAGGGGTAGTCCAGTAATCAAAAAGGATTTCTAAACCACCACAGCATAAAATGGCAAAGATCCACATACCTAACACAGTATAAATAAAAGCTATTTCATTGTCTTTTGTAGAAAAAAAGATACTGCAAAAATTATGTTTCAGTCCCTTGTACCAAGTACAATTTTCCGGGGAATATGTGAATCTATAAATCTATTCACGGATTTTCAGTTTGTGTGGCCATAGTGTTTGCCAGTGATATCTATCTTGACCGCTGTTATGAATATTAAATATATTTATATACTATTGACTGGTCATGAGAAACTTCTCTAAAATATTCATATTTGTATTACCATGTCTATTTATGAGGCTTAATGCTTTTTAGACTTAATGCTTCATGTTTATTTGATTCCCTGGAAAACTGTCCAGGAGGTAATAGTACTAAATAGGGCTAAAATCGGGACTATTTTAAAGTATAGTTTGTTGAAAAAAAAGCATAGTGACACATATTTATTTGATTTTTATATCTGTTTCTCCAAATCTACAATTAAAATGTTATATTTTCCTATAGAAATTCTTCTTTGTCAATTGAATGTGGAAATTAAATGAAATTTTTTGTCCTGCTTGTGTGCACATTTTCAACAAGAATAGAGAATTTACATTCAAAACTTGGTTCAGATTTTGTGAACCAGAATTAAATCCAGCTCTCTGTCTTTCAGTTGAAATGCCTCTGTTGGAGGACAGGACATAGTCACACATTTCAGCGGCAAACAAGCATTTTTGGCTCTGGCCAGTTTTAAGTTTGTTGAGTGAGTAGATTTTATTTTTTCACATGGTCACATTTCTGACCATAAGAATTCTGTTTTATAGCTTTCAAAGCCAGTTACTTATTACCCACAAAGAATATTGCTTACCATTAAAATTAACCATTACAAAGTGACCACACACATTGCCATCATTCTCCTCTTATGCTTCTTAGGCCTTGTTGCTACAGAAAGGAAAAAAGTTACCTGAAAGTGTGTTTTTAAACAGATTTAGTTGATTTAATATGTGTTTGTACATAAGCATTCTAGACTTAGTTGAAGACTGGCTTTTTACGTCTTGATTTTTTTTGCGCTCCCTTTTTCATATTTAAGGTAAAAGAAAATAAACTTTTCAATCTGAAAGGTAATATTTGGAAACATCATTGCAGCTGACTGAATGGTTTTAACATATTCTTAGGTACACCAATGCAAGTTTGTAAGCAAACCTTTTAACAACACTGGATACTATTAATTTTAATAGTAGTGATAATACACGTTTTATGGTCCAAGATGGCCTTTGCCCACATGAATATCAGCTCAGTTTCCTTATATGTACTCTCCAATGCTACAAATATGAATTTTGTCATAGTGTTCCCACTGCTTTGCTGCTTTATGGTGCAAGAAAAGCTCTGATGTGCAAGAAGAGCAGTTCCATAGCTGGCAGTTATCTGACACTGTGTTACAGAGGTAAAGACAGAGGAAGCATTAAAAAGGCATTACAGGACAGTGCAGCCTTGATCTCTTAAGAAATTCAATTGTGACTACAACTGTGTTTGTTTTAGAATCTAGGAAGCAATGTGGTAAGTGGAGAAGAGAAAAAGACAAAATTTATGAGTAATTTGAAGTGGAGGAAAGAGGAAAAAGATAGTTAAAAATAATAATAAATAATAAATAATAAATCAGGGTTTTTTGTTAGATGCATGCTAGTTATGATGTCTAAAGGAAAGCTAATTGAATCATCTGTAAATTTTACAAGACTGCAGATCCTCAGAACTAAATGTAGGAAAAATAGAATAAAATGTTTACCAAAGAAAACAAAACATTAGTGAATAAGTATCAAAAATTAAGCTGAGTTATTGCTACTTAGAAGACAAAGAAATGCTTTCAAGTTAAAGGAGGAATTTCTGTAATTAATTTTAGTACCTTCGGTAGCTAAATGAATATTTACTCATATAAATGAGTAAATTCCCATAACTGCAAATGATTCTGCTGCCTGCCTCTTTGTCAACTGCTTTTGTTTTAAATGAAAAAGATTGCTCTGTTTTGTTCGTAGTTTGACTGAGCTTGCACCTTTAAATTCATGTGTATCTCTGGAAAAACTGGATATCAGAAATAACCGCTTGTCAGGTGAGTTGTGTAAAAACAAACAGAAAAAAAACATAAAACAAAAGCAAACCTCATCCAAACAATAACTTTTTAAATAAATTAAAAACTTGGTTGAGTCTGAGTGTGGAAATAATATTTATAATATATATTAATATATAAAAGATATAAATATTTTTCAAACATAGATGCTATTAATAATAACTGTACAGTATAGCAGAATTGTTTGTAGTACTTCATGGTTTTGGTACATTTTATTTTCATAGGAATTTTAGGCACATATAGTATAAATGATATGATTCTGTGCTCAACTTGATACTTAATTTTCTTTTCTAATACAATACAGACCTTAAAAGTGTCATTATATGGTTAAATGGCTGCCATAAACTAAGTGAGTTGTCACTCAGTGGAAATCCGCTTCTCCAAGAAAGGACATGGAGGTAAGAAAATTTTGATTTCCTAAATAGAAAAATGAAAATTAGCCAAAAACTAGATCTATGCAAGTATTTCTTAAGTTAGTTAAATAGTAATAGGAGGATATTAGTAAAATACGTTTTTAGTCCAAATAATACCTCAAATTTGTGTCACCAAATAAGAGTCCAGAATCATTCTTCACCTACTTTTATGCACTAAAAAGATGATGTGTCATTTTTCTAGATTTGTGGCAATATTTGCAATGCACAGTGTAGATAGTTATGTAGGTGCACCAGCATTTTTGCATTAATGTAAATACAGTTTTGATAAAAAGGTTTAATAATTTTTCATGTGACATAATGCTAAAAGAATTTTATTATTTTAGAGTTTTAATTTGAGCCAAAGGGCTGGACTTTTGTGAATGAGAGAAACCTGTGCATTGTAAATACTGATCTTTTCTTCTATATCTCTCCCTTAACACAAAGGCATATATAAATATGTGGTTTTGAGAGGAATTAGAGAGCCAGTGTGGTTTGCCATGTTGGAAAAATATACATTATTTTAAATATGAATTATCTTACATTAATTTCAAATGGGAGGCTGATCTTCAGTTTACTTCTCTGTGATTAGTGAGTGACCTGAGATTTTTCTTGAGTTGTGGCAAATAATGTCCTCTGCAGGCCTAATAATGGTAAGCCTACACAAAGTATTCCAGGTAGCAAAGGAGTTAAGACTACTTCTTCATTTGCAACCTGTTATTCTCTTAAACCTGTCTGCCATCATCTACCTGCTTGCCTTATCGTGAGTTCAGATAGATTCTAGGACAAGAAAATTTCTGCTCTGTGTTTAATGTTGTGTATTGTTTAAAGGACTCCCTTTGCCTTTTCCTGATCCCTCTCCTCCCTTCTCAGCAAACACATACTTACAGAGTTTTAACACATGATTAAGACTATCCAATTGTGTACACTGGAGTCAAACTAACAGTGCTATGAGAGAGCAAAGGAGACAAAAATGGTGGCTTTCTGCAGCAAAAGTCATCCAAAGTGAAAGGGAAAACAACTTTTTGATACTTAGCAAAAAGACATGTATTGATCAGAAACCCATAGCTTCATGAGGAGGTCCACTGTGGCCCTCGAAATTCTTTGTGACATAGACAAAAGGGAAAAAAATATATTCCACTGTGTAATCAGTTGTTGGCCATAATCTGGAACCGGCAGAGAAATGAGAAAGGCTGACCTGTCTGGTCAGAACAGAAGATAAGAGAAGTTGACCACAGATTCCACTATTCACTAGAGAAGGTCTGACTGTTAGCATCAGTTCCAAGGCTTCCCCACACCACTAGGCATCAAATATTGGTCACAGTCAAGGTTTTGATCTGATAATACTATTTAGTACATGATAGAGAGCAAAGAGAAGAAATCCAAAGGGTAAACTCAGATCTGATTTAAGTGTGCTGTCTGGGAGAAACTGGAGAAGTATCACAACATAACCCAGATTGCTGTCAGAACTACATTTGTTTGACATTAATTTGAAGTAATATATAAATACATTAATTTGACGTGTAAATTTACCTTTCTTTGGGAATTTCTGTAAACCTCTAGACAAAGTATGCACCTACAGCATCTAAAACTACCTAAAAATCCATTCTTTTTGTAAGCTGTAGATGAACTTTCCATCATCTACATTTATGGTGGTAATGTATATAAAGGATCTTTTGTTTCTTTGCTTTGTGCAGAGTCAACTTTACTCAAATGTATGTGTGCAAGGACCCGAGTGAAAATTGAGCTGTGTCAGGTCTAATGGTTTCAAAACCCCTTCACCACAATTCTTTCCTCTTTCCCCAATTCCAGTTCCAGAGCTTAAATGCAAAAAATTCTATCCCCAGTCATTTAAATTAAAAATGGAAAAAACAAAAACCCAAGAGTCTCTGTGGAAACACAATGCAAAAGCACTATGAGAAACTTTTATCTGAATCTTCCAGTCCTTTTACGTTCAAAGATTTGTAGTTAAGGAAAATAGGAAGTTAGGTTTAAAACAAAACAAAACAAAAACCCTGTTTCTGCAGTTTCTATTTTTACAAACATCAGGACTATAGGTTAATATTAGTTTATGGAGATATTCTTTCATTTCTTCCCATTCTTTAATCTACCAGAAAAAGCTGGAAAAAAAATCTGTGAAGGGACCAGTGAATAAACAGCTGATTCTTTACTCTGATGAGTAAGGCGCCTATGCCTTGAGCTTCTTGGTCTTTGTCTTGCCAAGCAAATATTACCTTGCAAATTTTGCAGTAGAGTTTGGCACTTCTAAATAAATGAAAAAAGAACAGTGTAGGTGTACACAAAAGAATTGTGATGTACATGCAAACACTACCACAAATTGGAAGAGAATTATTCAAGAGAACAAATAAATTTAAATATGTGATCTTTATTTTCTAAGAACTCCTGTTTATCATTTTGTTTAGACAGAAATCTTGATGTTTGGCTTAGTATTTGTGGCCCAAATAAAAGGTTGTTTGCCAAAACTGCATGCTGTGTTTTCTCCCAAGTTTATTATCTTTTGTGTTAAAGGTTTTCTTGACCTCTGAATACAATACTTCAAAGACTTTTTTTTTTTCTTAATTTGTTGGGTTTAGAAAGATTAATTAGGACATTTTAGTTCAGTATTTTCTGTTCCATTCGCAGAATAGGAGTATGTATTGAGCTGATTTGGTACAGACATTTGTCACTCAGAGATTTTGCAGCATACGTATTGCTTCATCTCTGTTCTCCTTCTGAAACAGTGTACAAATTTAAATTGGCAGGTTTACTGTGTTACATGTGTTTGAATTACTGAAATCCTTGCCAGAGCCCAATAGAACACTTTTTTGATAATTCGGGTAAGTGATAGCTGCAGAAAAGCTTTTCAAAAATCAGTTTTCATTTGTATAAACCCATTTTCTGAATAATTGATTATAAGACAAAATTTTAAATGCAAAAATATATGAAATACCTTCATATAATTATTCATATCTCTGGGATGTCAATGTTTCTAGGGGCTCTAACGTATATTTTGAAAAGGAAAATTTAAAGTTTGCCCTAAGAGGGCTTATGTACATTCTCCACTATATCAAAACTTTATTATTTAATTACTGTTTACCTTACTTTCAGTATTTATAAAATGAGGGTAGTATTTCTTCTATGAAAATGCTGTCAGCATTACTTCATTCAAAGGTAAATACAGTATAAGATTCTGTAATTCCTAATTAAGGAAAACAAACGTGCTGTTTAATTGTAAGCTTGTACGTAAGTTAGTGAGTTTTCTATGCTGTTTAAATGCTATCTTAAGTGAGTACTTTTCTTTAGGCAAATGTAGAAATTATGAAGATATATGCCTTATTTGTGACTGTGTTTATTTTGTGAACTCTTTGTCCATTGATTTTTCCACAATATCTTCTTTTTCAGCATGAATTCTGGTGTTCCACTTTATCATCTGAGTTTACCACCTTTGGTTTATCTTTGGTGACTTTAGCCTTCTCATTGAAGTTTTGTCTGATGCAACCTTTGTTACCTTATTTTACATTTCATTACAGTATCTGCATAGAGATATGACCATCCACTCATCCTTTTCTCCTTTATTTTAGTCTACTCTGGTTTTGCTCTTTCCGATTAATCAGAATAATATGACTGTTCTGACACTGCTTGCTTGTCCTTCTCAGAACCACTAGCTCCTGACTGTCCATCCCATAGCTTCTTTGAGTGTTTTTCTTTTTGCTTTGTTGTCTTTTTATTTTCTTGTTTATTCCCTTCCATCACTTCATCCACCTTCCGCTTAAGAGACTTGCTGCTGTGGCAACTTGAAAAGGAGTAGTGTATTCTTGTCTATAGTGAATGTATAGAGGAATCCTTAGCTTAGCATCTTTAAAGGGAAAATTTTTAGAAGAAGAAAAAGCAGGAATTAATGGTTGGTTCTGTTCTAGTAGCTGAAGCTTAAGTTGTTGTTGTTGTTGTTGTTGTTGTTGTTGTTGTTCTGAGAGATCCATATCTTCACACCAGAAGTTAATTGTTCTTAAGGTTACGAGAGATGGGGGCCTAAAAATAGTGCTATTCTTTCCCCTCCAGTGACATACAATACATATCTCAAACTTGGAGAACTGGTCCTTGAGACCATTACATGTGCATATATAAAATCTGGAAAAACTAGAAAGGAAGCTTCCTATGTATAATGAGGCACAGTCATCACAATCTCTGAAATGAGTAGTTGTGATAGAATTGAATAAAAGGGCACATTGATAGGCTGTTTGTATGGTTTTCCATATTTTAGTAGAAGTCTCCTGGTTTCTTGAGAATCCGGTTGTCTGAAACCCTGTACCTAGGCCAATACCTTGTAGACTTAAAGCTGTCTGGGAGGACTAATCATCAGAAGTACAGTAACAGTCTTGATTTAATATAGAGTATTCTTTCATTTCCCTGATGATTAACACTTCTTGTCCACGGATTTCAAGGGCAGAATGACAAATTGAAAATTCAGTTTTAGATTTGTAGGTGATTATTCAGAATACACATGTTGAAGTGGTAGGCTGTCTCTCATAGTGAACTCTTACTGTGATTCCATTAAGCTTTTAATCACTAAGAATTTAAATCATTATGTATTCTTTCAGCTAAGCAAATCAAGTATTTACTCGGGAAAGTGTTAACATAATAAATTATCTCTGAGGATACGAAGTAAGATACAACAATTGGTCTTTCATTTCAGATGCAATTAAAATAGGTGATTGAGATTTTGATTAATAAAGTGTTTGTTTGTTTGTTTTAAGTTTACCAGGTAGAAATATTCTTCATTCCTTTTCTTTCAAAAGTGCTATCACAAAATGGAGAGGTATACAGTTTATACAATTATTTTTTTACCCCTATTTGATCAGAATTTTTTATTTCCTTTTCTTAATTTACCAGCCTCTGAACAATTTGTCTTCAATCCACAGAAATATGCTCCTGGTAGTGGTTTGTATATGTGGTCTTCCAGGGCTACTGTCCAAGTGTTTAATAATATAACATCACTGTACAGAGTGCATATAATGATTGCTTTTACAAACATTTACTTAGATAGTCATTTCTATAACAATTTTTTTTTTAATTGAAGTTGTTCCTTATTAAATTTCAAGTCAGATAAAGATCAGGATTTACACTGTTACAAAAGCATGTATAGCATTATGTACACATTCTGTATTTTGGATTGCCTGGGTATAAAAACAGCAGAATTGGGGGCATTTGCATTCTAGAAGATGCAATGTATTAAGAGGAGAAAAAAAAAAACACTTACAAATATATCTTACATTAAAGATCTTTGTATAAACTTGTGGTTAGTATTTCAGTGGAGAAACATATTTGATTTTTTCAGTCAGAAATGTTCAAGTTTTTTAAAAGATAACTTTATAAATATATTCTTTTTTTTCTTTATGTGAATGGACTCCCACGGTTATTGAATGTAACTTTGTGAATAAAATTCAATGACTGTGACAAGATATTAAGTTTGCATTTGCATTGCTTTAATTTCCACTGTTTTACAGAACTAACTGTTATTTCACTTGTAACCTGGAGGGGTAAACCTTTCTGAATTCCAATTTAAGTATACGAACTGACACCTTAGATTTCCCTTAGATTGTTTGACCCAGTAGAGCTTTTATGATTAAACAAGAGATTCATTTATCTAGAGGATTTAAAGTATGCGATACTATAGAATATGGATTTGCTGAATACAGCATTGACTGTAACTTCAGGCAATGTGTTCTGGTGAACTTTACATAACCCCTTGATACCAACAAAGGAATTAGTTGTAAAATTTCCCGATCGGTCTTGTACTTTCATGTCCAGCCAGCGATAACACCAACAAAAGTGAAGTAGTAAGAAATTGCTTTTTAAAAATTAAACCCTGGGATCAGTCTGAGCACTCCTAGGGGAATGTGTTTCAATGCCACAATGATTTATAGAGCCTCTTAAATGACAGAATATTCACCAGGAAGTTTTCACTAAATGAAATATTGACTCAGCCCTTCACCAGGAGAAACCCAGCTGGAAAAACTGGTGTTGAGATCCCATAGCTCTAAGACACAATACTTCCAGTATCAATCAACATGATATGCCTTTTTTTTTTAATGTATCACTATTCAATATTAGCTTTGGTAATTCCTCTGTGTGTTCGGAGGCTGTCATCTAAAAGCATCATTTTATTCCAAATGTGTTTCAGACATTGTTATCCTGCAGTAATGGGCAATGAAGAAGGAAAGTTCTGTATCTGCATGAACTAACATTCTGTTCTAATAAGCCACATTTTGGAATATTCTAATTCAGTCATAGAAACTTTCTCTAATTTGAAACCTAATGTTACAGTCTGAACTAAGTAAGCCTCTTTTACTTTTGCAGGGAATAGTCAGGGGGTTCTAAAATTTTGAAAACCACATTATCTTTTTTTAATAGCGAGGGAACAATAAGCATTCTTCCATGTGTGTTATTTAAAACTAATTTAATGAAAACATTGAGTTTTGACATACTGATTTTAATACTTTTGCAGTCTTACAACTTTAAAGAAATTTGGACTGACATATGAAATATGTGAAACAAAGTTGCAGTACTAGACTATATTTCCCAATACTCTAAAAGAGAGCCTTGATAATAGTATTTCTTAAACTGGTCAATATGTTTCTCATACATATTTATTTTTTATATTGGTGGCCCTGATTGTGCTTTTCATAATATGGAAATGTTATCTCTACTACCATCCCTTTCACAGACCCGACCTTAATATTTCAAAAGTGGACTTCATGCTATTCAGTGAATTGTTAATTCTGTAGTCCAGTCAGGTAACTATTCAATACACCTAATGTGTAAATGTGAAAATATATTTAATGGATACTTAGAAGAATTAAAATGAAATGCTTCGATAGCTACCTTTTCTTTTTTTTTTTAACAAAGTGAACTGAATGCAATACAGTTAATATAAATCAACAAAAGCTCTGTATGTATGAACTGAGATCAGTTCTTTTAAGGCACAGGACGCTCGTGAATACCGTTAATGGTCATGAACGCACGAAACTAATAGCTACCGTGCAAACAGTTTTTGTGCTATTTTCCCCTCACATAGCACTTCTGTAATTGCCAATAGATTTTTTTCTGTCAGTCATGCTAAATTTATTACTGTTTTATGAGATTTATGCAAATGACGAAGAGGATAAGACTGACAATGCTGTCTTTGCGTTCTATGCAGTTTTTAAATCTAGGCCTCTAAACTCATCAACAAAATCAGTGCTGTATCTTAATCCTGTGGCTTAGTTTGCTGTGTTGCCTACTGATCAAATGCATTGCAGGTGTCTTTGCACAGGCATGTCAGATTTTCCTGTTGTTGTTTAAGCAGGTGAAACGCTAGCCCCAGTGAACTGAGAATGTTTTCCTTGACTTCACTGGGTGACCCAAGTGTCTCAGTAGTGGTCCATATATCAACAAAGTATTAAGAAAAGCTGCTAAGAAAGTGATCTTTCATATCAGTTTTGAGGTTTATTAAGAAAAAACCTTTAGTTAATATATTAATATATTAAAGTAAGTAAGAACAAACATATGAAAATTTATAGAGAACTATCATAACATTCTGTATCTTTATACAATAGTATCAATAAAATGGGAGTTCTAGCATAGGATTTTTTCATAAAGCTAATTATGACTTTTTCTTTTTTCTTTTCTAAGGTCTTCCCTGTTTAAGGTCCTTAATAGTTTACAGTTTCTTAATGGTGAAAACTTAAATTATCATACTTTAGTCACAACTGAAAGAATGAAAGGATCAGAATCAAGAACTTTTCTGGAACTTTGTCAATCTCAAATTGAAGAAAATGTTCTACTTAAAAAAAAGGCTGGAAAATTGGGGTATGTATGGATGTAAATACAAATTGCTTTCAGAAACATGTTTTGATGTATCCTTAGTGTAGTTCACTATGCTTTTCCTATGAATTTTACTTGGATTTTTGCCTACAAGCATGTATTACATTAGGAAAGAAATTATAAATCATTAAGTTCAGTGCAAGGAACATTGCACCTGTTTTCTCAATATTAACAACAAAAAAGCCAAGGCCCACAGATACTTTGATTTCTTAGCAAGTCCATGATATCTTTGCAGTCCTTTTTAATATCCAACTTCTCTGTTGATGTTTGGAAAGATAGTTTGATTGAGCCTGCCAGTACTGAACATTCTCCCACAGCAGGTGAAGCATCTAACGTTTGACTATGCTTTAGTCTGAACAGCTGCTTATTTACTTTGTTAGTTCAGGAAAAGTACCCACTTTTTTTTCAGAATCTAGCCATTTTGTATTTACACATAAGTATATGCATCTATGGTGTCTTATTAAAATCTAATGGGATATTACATCCCATGTATCGTCATTGTCATTGTCAGGTAAGGGAGTTACAGGAGGAAGTCAGTGGGCTGCGCAGCATCCGAGAAGTGGAGCAAGAGATAGACAGGGTATTCTCGGAGACTGTGCAGCTTCGGGAGTCCCAACCCCCCACAGCAGTGGAGTTGCCGGAGGGCTCTGTGCCGTGTGAAAAGGTACATCATAACATTGTAGAAGAAGGCTGGAAACTGGTCACTGCTCATGGAAGGAGAAAGGCTCCTACTCCTCCCGAAGACTTGCAGCTGAAGAACAGGTTTAGTGCCCTCCAGGATGAGGAGGAGATGGGCATGGCTGCCAGGGAAGTACCTGGGACAACACACCCTGTGCCCTGCCAGAACACCCGGAAGAAGCAGTGGGTGATTGTTGTGGGGGACTCCCTGCTACAGGGGACGGAGGCACCTATCTGCCGACCTGACCTCATGTCTAGAGAGGTTTGTGGCCTGCTGGGGGCTCGTGTGAGAGATGTCATGGAAAGATTGCCAAGACTTGTCCACGCTTCGGACTATTACCCACTGCTGCTCTTCCATGTGGGCGCCAATGACACCAAGGGCAAACTGGAGACCATCAAGCAGGATTTCAGAGCTCTGGGGATGGTGGTCAAGGGTCTGGGAGCCCAGGTCATCTTCTCCTCAATCCTGCCAGTGAGGGGGATGGATGAGAGGAGGAGGAGATGGACTTTCCAAGTTAACGACTGGCTGCGCCGCTGGTGTTGGCAACAGGGTTTTGGTTTCTATGACCATGGGACCCTGTTTGAAGATCGACAACTGCTGGGGAGAGATGGGATCCACCTCATGAGGCAGGACACGCAGGTCTTTGTCAACAGGTTGGCCAACCTGGTAAGGAGGGCTTTAAACTAGGAAAGACGGGAGAAGGGGAGAGTTATAGTGACAGGATAGCTGGCAAAAGACAGCTCAAGTCAGGATGCCTCCAGCAGGTGCATGCAGCCAGGGAAGTGCGCATGGGATGTGGCTATGGAGGATCCTCTTTTACCCCTCCTGGGAAACCTGCATGCTCAATCACCTCTCTGAAATGCCTGTACACCAATGCACGCAGCATGGGGAACAAACAGGAAGAACTAGAGATCTGTGTGCGGTCGCAGGGCCATGATCTCATTGCCATTACAGAGACATGGTGGGATAGCTCACATGACTGGAGTGCTGTCATGGATGGCTACATGCTTTTTAGGAAAGACAGGCCAGGCAAGCGAGGTGGTGGAGTTGCTCTTGATGTGAGAGAGCAACTGGAATGTATTGAGCTGTGCCTAGGGGTGGATGAAGAGCGAGTTGAGAGCTTATGGGTAAGGATTAAAGGGCAGGCTAGCATGGGTGACACTGTTGTGGGTGTTTACTACAGGCCACCTGATCAGGAAGAGGAAGTCGATGAGGCCTTCTACAGACAGCTGGAAGTAGCCTCACGATCCCAGGCCCTGGTTCTCATGGGGGACTTCAACCACCCCGATATCTGCTGGAGAGACAACACAGCTAGGCACAAACAGTCCTGGAGGTTCCTGCAGAGCATTGGTGACAACTTCTTGACACAGGTGGTGGAGGAGCCAACACGGAGAGGTGTGCTGCTGGACCTCGTACTAACAAACAAAGAAGGACTGGTGGAAGATGTGAAGGTCGGGGGCTGCCTTGGCTGCAGTGACCATGAGATCGTGGAGTTCAGGATCCTGTAAGGAGGCAGCAGGGCACCAAGTAGGATCGCAACCCTGGAGTTCAGGAGAGCAAACTTTGGCCTCTTCAGGGACCTACTTGGAGGAATCCCATGGCTTAGGGCCCTAGAAGGAAGGGGGGTCCAAAAGAGCTGGTTAATATTCAAACATCACTTCCTCCAGGCTCAAGAGCGGTGCATCCCTATGAGTAGGAAGTCAAGCAAAGGAGGTAGGAGACCTGCATGGATGAGCAAGGAGCTCCTGGCAAAACTCAACCAGAAGAAGGAAGTATACAGAAAGTGGAAAGGGGGACAGGCCACTTGGGAGGAATATAGGAACATTGTCAGAGTATGCAGGGATGTGACGAGGAAGGCTAAGGCCCGTTTGGAATTAAATCTGGCTAGGGATGTCAAGGACAGCAAGAAGGGCTTCTTCAAATACATCAGCAGCAAGAGGAAGACTAGGGAAAACGTGGGCCCTTTGCTGAATGGGGTGGGTGCCCTGGTGACGAAGGATGCAGAGAAGGCAGAGTTACTGAATGCCTTCTTTGCTTCAGTCTTTACTGCTCAGGCCAGCCCTCAGGAACCCCAGACCCTGGAGGCAAGTGAGAAGGTCTGGAGAAAGGAAGACTTTCCCTTGGTGGAGGAGGAGTGGGTTAGAGATCATTTAAGCAAACTTGACACCCACAAATCCATGGGCCCTGATGGGATGCACCCACGAGTGCTGAGGGAGCTGGCGGATGTCATTGCTAAGCCCCTCTCCATCATCTTTGAAAGGTCATGGAGAACAGGAGAGGTGCCTGAGGACTGGAAGAAAGCCAATGTCACGCCAGTCTTCAAAAAGGGCAAGAAGGAGGACCCAGGGAACTACAGGCCAGTCAGCCTCACCTGCATCCCTGAAAAGGTGATGGAGCAGCTCATCCTGGAGGCTATCTCCAAGCATGTGGAGGACAAGAAGGTGATCAGGAGTAGTCAGCACGGCTTCACCAAGGGGAAATCATGCCTAACCAATCTGATAGCCTTCTATGATGGAATGACTGGCTGGGTAGATGAGGGGAGAGCAGTGGATGTTGTCTACCTAGACTTCAGCAAGGCTTTTGACACTGTCTCCCATAACATCCTCATAGACAAGCTCAGGAAGTGTGGGCTGGATGAGTGGACAGTGAGGTGGATTGAGAACTGGCTGAATGGCAGAGCTCAGAGAGTTGTGATCAGCGGTGCAGGCTCTAGTTGGAGGCCTGTAGCTAGCGGTGTACCCCAGGGGTCAGTACTGGGTCCAGTCTTGTTCAACTTCTTCATCAATGACCTGGATGAAGGCACAGAGTGCACCCTCAGCAAGTTGGCTGACGATACCAAACTGGGAGGAGTGGCTGATGCACCAGAGGGCTGTGCTGCCATTCAGAGAGACCTGGACAGGCTGGAGAGGTGGGCGGAGAGGAACCTCATGAAGTTCAACAAAGGCAAGTGCAGAGTCCTGCACCTGGGGAGGAATAACCCCCTGCACCAGTACAGGTTGGGGGTTGACCTGCTAGAAAGCAGCTCTGCGGAGAAGGACCTGGGAGTGCTGGTGGACACCAAGTTAAGCATGAGGCAGCAATGTGCCCTTGTGGCCAAGAAGGCCAATGGTATCCTGGGGTGCATCAGGAAGAGTGTTGCCAGCAGGTCGAGAGAGGTGATTCTCCCCCTCTACTCAGCCCTGGTGAGGCCACATCTGGAGTACTGTGTCCAGTTCTGGGCTCCCCACTACAAGAGAGACATGGCACTACTGGAGAGAGTCCAGCAGAGGGCTACAAAGATGATTAGGGGATTGGAGCATCTCTCTTATGAGGAAAGACTGAGAGAGCTGGGCCTGTTTAGCCTGGAGAAGAGAAGACTGAGAGGAGATCTTATCAATGCGTACAAGTGTCTGAAGGGAGGGTGTCGAGAGGATGGGACCAGACTCTTTTCAGTGGTGCCCAGTGACAGGACGCGAGGCAATGGGCACAAACTGAAACACAGACAATTCCATCTGAACATGAGGAAAAACTTTTTCACTGTGAGGGTGACAGAGCACTGGAACAGGTTGCCCAGAGAGGTTGTGGAGTCTCCTTCTCTGGAGATATTCAAAACACGCCTGGATGCAATCCTGTGCAATGTGCTCTAGGTGACGCTGCTTGAGCAGGGGGGTTGGACTAGATGATCTTCAGAGGTCCCTTCCAACCTCAGTGATTCTGTGATTCTGTGATTCTGTGATGTATGAGGATAGACCAATGGGGTATTATTGGATGTTATGTCTTACTGTGTTAGTTAGTAACTACATTACTAAGTTGCATTAAATTCTTCATAGTTCACAAAACTGAGATTTCTTTGAAAAGAGATTAATATTAAGATTTAGATTAGAATTAGTTTGAAAGAAATTATATGGTGTAGTTTCTCTGACAGACGTAATGCCTAGGTGGCTCCTGGAACTCCTGTGTTTCTCCACTGAGCCCTTGAGAAGAGTCTTCTGCAGTTCTGTAATTCTTGGCTTCTAGTTTGCAGATGGGAAGCTGGTGCTTTCTAATGTTTACCGTTTGAAGTAGTGTTCTTTCTTTTATTTTTGTGTTTTATAGAAAAGAAGGAAGAAAGGAGAAGAAAAAAAAAGGATAAAAAATACTCCTTCTATGGTAGAGATCATTTTGTAATGTCCAAGGTTTAGGACCTGTTTTGTTGGTATAAAAATGCTAATCTGATTAGGATATGATTTGTGATAGAGCTGTAATAAATTCTCATTTTCACATACATTTCTGTAAGAAAGTTGGTGCAGAGGCAAGATGCTGTTCACAAAATTTAATGGTTTATTTAACCATGGTCCAGATGCATGGACAACTAGATGGGTAAAAAACTTATTGGATGGCCAGGCTCAGAGTAATGCAACTAATTAATGCGACTAATTTTTCATATGAAATTTTTTATAAGATTTTGAAAATTTATCCACAGCAACTTTTAAATTGGTAACTTTGACATGGTTGAAGCATCATATATGAAATGTAGTTTTAAAATGCATTTCTTATGGGTTAAAGCCCTCTCTGTTTCATTTTGGCTAAAACTACATTCTATGGATGATTTAAAAACCATTGAAAACTGCAGTTCATAAAAGAAACCCTAAACAACATGTACATATATAAACCTTAACAGCACAGCTATTATACATACATACTGCAATACTTTGTCCAAATTGACTGAATTAATGTGACGTTGCTTAAGAACAGGCCAAAAATAGAGCAAACTTCTGTCTGCTTCACATCTTGCTAAGTTATGAGCCCCTGTAGGTAAGACCTCAAATATGTAAGCTGCCAAAAGTAATCACTGCTTGGTTCCCTAATCCATGTTTCATACACCACTGCTGCCCAATTAAGTTGTCTGTGCTGTTTCTGCCTGTGAAGTCACTGTTCTTAGCATGCTTAAGAATTACATTTATTTTTAATTAAATTTCTCCATTCTAATAAATGCTTCTTGTCACATAATCTTCAGATATCTTGTAGTGAGTAATCATACACAAAACTGATAGAACACTTTGGTTGCAGTAATATGCTTTCAGTAATCAGATATGCAGATATCTGGCTAGTGGAAGTTGAACTTCCTAAGTACTAAATGTATAATATAGTGAAAATGACAGGAATCTCATAAATGGGATTGCAGTAGAAAAAGTGTAAACTAACCAAAATGACAGGATTCTCATAAAAGGGACTGCAGTAGAAAAAGGGTAAAGTAACCTCTTCCATGTATTTGTAAAGGACTTTTGTAACCTGTACTTGAACATCAGTAATGATGTTTGTATAAGTGTCCCCTAAGACACTTTTTACCACACAATTACAACAAAAGCTCACTTAAAATACAAGTACACTGTTTGAATATTTCATATATTGGAATTTCCACATTCCTCTTACAAACAGAATTGAGTGATATTTAGAACAAAATGAGCTAACTTTTTAACTAATTGACTTACAAGAATCACAATAGGGCAGCAATATGAGAAACATGATATTAAGCTAGCACAGAAAGAGTTAGCGGTAGAATCTTATTTATGGTTTACCTGTAGTGGCAGGAGAGAACTTGTTGGGCTGTTTTTTCAAAGGAAACTTGGAATCTCATATCATTTCTTTTTCTTTAAGTGGTCATTCTGTACAAGTGAATTGCTTGTGAATGCAGTTCCAGTATTGGTGAAAAGATGGTTGAATATTTTCTTCTAGGGCAAAGACTGAAAAAGAAAAGGCTATCTCTCCATTCTGCTACTTTATTCTTGGCTTGTTCAGGAAAGGTTTATTTACCAGCATTTACCAATATGTTTTTTAAAACAACTTTGTAACATTATAGACAAAGTTTTTGTTCAGTATTAGCATCAGTAGATATTGACGCAGAAATGAAATGAAAAATTTTCACATTGAATACATGCATAGAGACAAGATATTATTTCTTATTTGAGCTTTTCTGGCAAAGTTTGTATCCTGTTGGGGGAGAGGAGGGACATAATCTGTTTTCTGCTCCTGCATGAACTCCTTTTCTTGTTAGTTTGGCAAATTATGACTTCCAAGAAAATGGAAAAAAGTGCGGTTTTGTTTTACTTGAGAAATAGGCTAATTTTTCATGCCCTTTTCCCCTTTATTATATGTTCCAAAATAGGTTATGGACACATCTGTCTAAACTACCAAAACACTGCAATGAATCATCTTTGAAATGCTTTAAGAAGGTGCACATGTCACTTATTCATATGATTTTTACGGTCTCATTCTGACAAAATGATGCTCTTTGAATATGCCCGCACTCATTGCATGTGTGGGAGAGGAAGTTCTATACAAAATGTGTCAGCTCTGTGGACAAACTTCCAATGCTACCTTGAAGTTTAAGTAGCAACATTTTGGCTGATTTAAACACCATTGAAAGGCTTTAGCTTGTTCTTTTCAATACCTGTGAAGTCAGCCTATGCCTAGGTCAGCCTATGCATGGGTCCTCACACTTCCTATCTGCCAGTGGGTGTTTGCCCCTCCTATTCCCAAACACAGCATGTGCAACTGAGCAGCACTTAGCCTAGGTTTAGCAAGAAAGTATTGATGGATACTTTTGGTGGATGGATGTTAGGGCTGGAGTCCTAACAGTCATTACTGATGAATTCCTGGTTTGAACCTCCAAATAGCTTATAATATGAATTCTAATGCTTTCATCTTTCCTCCAAACCCCTGGGAAACCCTAGCATAAGTCAAGAGGTATCTTTTTAGTAAGTGAGCTACAGGTAGGAATCTGTTTGTAGCATTTTTTTCTGAAAGTGGGATCTTGGTCCATAGGTTCTAGCAGGGCTGCTATTCTAGCATAGTTGTACCTTGCTACAAAAGTCCCATCTCTTCCCCTTCTGACTTATTATCCTTTTCCCCAATTGCAAAAGCAGAGTATTAGGGAATATCATATCCTTTCCATCTGTGCTAAAATTTGCATAGAGAATAAAAATACTCCTTGTTAAAATCAAAATGAGGCTGTGGATAGCTATTAAGTATAAGGGAATGTGTTGGCCAAAGCTGGAAACCATAAAACTTTGGCTGTAGCAGGACTGCCGTATGTGACTACCTTACACTGCATAGCAAGCAGCCAGGCAGGATGGACACTGGTGCTTCCATCAGGAGCATCCCATTTCTTGTTTTGTCTAGATGCCAACTTGTAAAGTGTCAGTTCTATCCTAACCAAGAAGCAATTCCAGAAGAGGGAGTGTGACCAGACTCCTTCACCTATAATACCAAAAAAGCTCTGAAAGGCAGACAACCAATATATAACTTCTGAAAAGGAAATCTTGTCGTAACAAAAGCTTTAATAAACTAAGAAAAAAAAAAAAAGGTGGGAAGGAATTTGGTTTAATTAATTGATTGTTTTGTTGTTGTTGTTGTTTTTTCCTGTCCTTCTCACCATTGTATATTTTGTAGAACTTTGGAAATGATCTTGCACCAATTATGGCACCTTATGTTCGAATTTACCTTCTTAAATACTTTAATAGAATTTCTTGTTGAAGAAATGACTTTATTCTCACTGTGTAGTAGGAAACAGCTAGCTTTTATGTCAATGCCTCAAGCAAATATATGTGTTGGTTTAAATAAATCTTTTTAGGAATTGCTGCCATATTTGTGGAATTCATAGGAAAAAGAAAGAGAAATATTGTTTAATGAGCAGTCAAATGTACAGCTTTCAAAAAATATGTAGTGAGATGTATAATTAGGCTGTGTGGATTTGGCTCGCATTTTATCCATTCATATTTGTATAACAGCATTGAAGTTACACTAGTAGAAGAAGAGCCAGTGTCTTTTTTTCTTCTGGTAAGAGCTGATTCTGTGTATTCTTTAAAAATTTTTAATTGAACTTCACTAAAGAAAATTGTTGTACAGGTAAGGAGTTTTTTTCACAATAAAACATTATAAAAGCTTTGTCTTTCAAGAATGATAAACACAAGGGAAATTCTGTCATTTAAACAATAGATTTAGAATGTGATTTTTCCAGACCCTCAAGAGAATCCATCTTGTTCCTGCTTTATCTCTTGCATCACTGACTTAGAATTGGCTTTATGCTTCTCTGAAAATAGCTCCAGGTGGCAGATCTCTGAATCTATCTATCCTATCAAAGGAAAATGTTTTCCTACTTCTAAAAGTATCTGCTACCTAATAACATGGATAAACACTATCTAAATGCAGACACCCTTCCGTATCTGTAACAATTAGTTCATGTTTACTCTTACATCTCCTTGTCATTTAGATGGTGTAACACTAAGAACTAATGAGAGCCAGATTTCATAGGTTAACATTGCTGTCTCTTTTTAACAATCAGAAGGGAAATCAGGTGCTCTATATGCCTCTCTTACTCCATCTTATCCCTCTACCAGGCTAATACAACTTAGTAGATTTAAAATCACGAGTCAAAAGTGAAAAAATACCAACAGGAACTCCACTAGTAATTAACCAGGAAAAAAAAAAAAGAAATTGCAGAAAATTGTTTTCCATAGAAAATCAGTGTAGCACTTTCCCTTACATTATTAAAAATATTTACTTTTAAAAGTTTCTGTTCTCCTAAATTCTCTCTAGGCATTGTGGTTTTTTGGTTAGAAGCTAAGCTTGGGTTTTGTTGTTGTAGTTCTGATCTAAATTTAAAAATTACTATTATTTTTATATTAACTTGCCTAGTTCCTAAATTAAACTGGGTTCTTAAGGCTATTACCTGATTTAAAAGAAAGTTACCTCAAATCCTTTAAAATCTGCGGCTCATATGCCTCTAACCACACAAAAAATTAACAGTGAAATGCATGCCCAAGTGCATATTCCAGACAGACTGAAAAAAAAAATAGAGTAAAATAAAGAATCTAATATATATTAGTATATTTGAGATACTACAAAAATAGGAAAAAGTGATTACGATTTACAAACACTATAAATTGGTTTTCAGTCAGAGTAATTACTGTTCACTGTGTTGAGGATATGGGAATGTGTAAGGCTACTTGAGAATATAGGGTAAAATAGGAAATAATAGAGGGGATATTTTGTTTTTAAAAAACATTTTTACAATCTAAAATACATGTAATCACATTATTATCTTTCTTCAGGATTGTGTCTTCCATTGATGATGCACAGAGACAATGCTGGTATTTTAATCAGCTGCTGAAACTTAGTATCCAACATCGATGTGCACATGAGTACGGCGAACTAAACATTACTGACAGAGATGGACCAGAAGCACTGCAAAATCATTTAAAACAAACATCCACTGACTGCCTGCAGGAAAATAACCTCTTTATCATGGGTGCAACAGAAAATAAACAGGTCTTGTTGGATCCTTCTGAAAGATGGATTACTACTGACCATATTCAGGCCACATTCATTAACTCCTCTGTACCTGAGCACCGAAAGGAAAATAAAGAAGATCACAGACTAAAGCAGGAGAGCACTGAATCCTGTATTAATTATGATGGGGAGAGCAAAGACAACAATAACATGTCAGCCCAACTCACATTGCAACAGTCAGTTATAGCAAGTAATATGGGAAGAAATCTCCAGCATTTTGAGAATGATACAGAAAAGTAAGATACAGACATTGGATTGCTTTCAAATAGATTATACAGATAAGCAATGAATGTAAGGATTTCTTGTTTAAAACATAGAGACACAGAACAGATATCAAGAAAATAATAGTTGTAACTTTATTAGACAATAAAGTTAAAGTATTACTTTAAGGTGATACACAATAGCTTTCCATATTAACAACAATTCTGTTGTTTAATAAATTAGAATATACATGTATAAGGACTTAAAAAAAGAAAAACCTCTATAAGAGAATTTTAAAGCTTACCCTTGGTCTCCAAACTTCTCCTTTCTTTTTTGCAATACATTCATAACACCAATTCATGAACACTCAAGTAATGTACAATATTAGGAGTGAAACTATTTGGGATTTTTGGAGAGTTTAAATCACAGACTAGTGTAAGGTTTTTTGCAGTAATATCAGAGATTCAAGATTCATCTGTGCTGAGTTTACAAGTCAGCGTAGTTTAGAAGGTAGGAGGGAGAAGTTGCTCAAATCTACCATCCTACTCCCCTGACCTTAGGCCGGTCTCCTGCTGCTGTGATGACTGAAGAGCTAACAGTCTGCCCTGCCCTTGGCACTCCCCCAACATGCCTCAACCCGCTTCGTACAAGTGCAGGCAGGGGTGAAGGGCCAGTTCAACTTGTTCTGCGCCCCCATATATTCTCCTGCATGAGACAGACTGGTTTATTTCCTCTTTGGAATATATTTGCCGCTGGTTCGTATGGTTCTGGAGTTATAGTCTGGGAGAAGAGAAGCTGAAATTTTTGTCCTAAAGATAGAAAAGTTCAGTTATGACTGTCTTGTAAGAATTTGGTTTCAAGTTTCATAAATATGCGCATATCTTGAATACCCTATGAGGATCAAGCATGGAAGGCTCCTTTCTTCATTTTCGTCAGAATTGTGGTAAATGGGCAGTAGTTCTTGGTCTGTACTTTAGACACTAATAATTTGTTATAGAATGTATTATTCAGGAAGACCACAGAATTCATCATTGCCTCTCAGGAAGCTGGGAGTCAGTATAGTAGTGTCTTATGGAAATTGAATGTTTCAGAAAAAGAGATTCTTTTCTAAATAGTTCATTTTGAGTTTTTAGTTAATATTTTAAGTACATTCTGGAGCCTCTTGCTGGACAGCTATCCTCTTCGATGCAAAATATAAATGTTTATTAGAGCTTTTTTTTTGCTTTTTTTTTTTAAGTCAGCTACTGTTTTTATGGATGCAAAGCTTCTAAATAAACTTAAGTTTGGGAGTTGATAAGTTTAATAAACATATTTTTAGAGAAAATATATATTTTTTAAATCATATTTTGAGCACTGCTTTTCTCTGGCCTATCCTCTGAAGTGTGCTGTAATTTGTACTGGAGCATCTTGTTGGCTGAAAAATGCACCATTATTTTAATAGCTGCACTGCACAAGGGAAGAAAATACTGTAAAGATTGAGGGAACTTTAGATGTCTTTTCATAACCCATTGACATAGTGAAATGAGAGTTTTATGGAGAAAAGGATTCCAAGGTAAGTAAAGCCATAAAACAGAACTGCCATTAAACTTTTTTCCATCAGAAAAAATTAATTAATTCCCTAAATATTTAGAAAGAATAATCACTGAACAAATCTAAATATTCTGTAATCAATGCTCTTTAAAGAATAACCAGCTTAAAATATGTACACATTTACTGATGGTCTGTAGTATTAAATTGAAGGATAAAAGTAGGCAAAAGATGAAGTGCACTTTCTCAAATGTTCCTATCCCATGCTTTGGGGATATTCAAACTATGAAGTTTTCAGCATTTAACTCAGCGCTCTCTTATATTTTTTGTGTAAGCAGTGGAGATAGATGGCCTCCTCCAATAAGTGATTCAGTAACTGTTACACTTCTGCTCTCAGTCTTTCCCTTGAAGAGGCTCTTCCTCTCCAGTGAATATAGGGGGAACAAAGCCCAGGGGAGATTTACTCTCTTCGGTCATTGGTTTCCCAAAGTTACACAGTGTGAATATCTTACTGTGTTTATGAACACACATGTGTCACACCTGGGTTGTAATTTCTTTACAATTTAATGGCAGAGCATTCATTACATTTCTCATATGGACAGAGCTATTCTTTGGGGGGTTATGATTCTAGTCTGTCAGCTAAAATAATCCAGTTTTACTGGCAAGATTATGTTATTCATAAAGGTCCTTATTTCTCTACTAGGCTACATATGGCAGCATCATTGATCCAGTCCATTTGGAGGCAGTACCATACCAGGAAGAAGACTGGCTGCACCAAAACAGAGAATGATCAGTTTACAGATGCTTCAAGGCAGAAGCATGAGGCTGCCACACTAATCCAGGTTGGTTTACAGTATTCTCTTTGCTTATTTTTCAGATTTAATAAGAAACAATCTTATTAGTTATGTGAATTTGTAAGTGATCTCTCTGTTTTTTATGATTTTATTAATAATTTTATAATTAAAATTTTATTGCATTTATTTAATCAGTGTAAGTCTGATGTTTCTGAAAGAGAGCCTTTTGCTCAGAAAGTTTTGTAGAAGCATAAAAATATGTTTTTATATCAAACATTTCCCTGAATTAGTTTTGCTTGATTTAATTCTAATGTTATGTCTAAGATGCATTGTGCTCGTGTTCTTTCTGGGGAATGTCTACGCTATTAAACTGACTGACACAGAGTAAGTGGTACATTGTAGCTCATATCTATACAGCTAACCACTCTTCCCATCTCCCCATCCTACCTTTCCATTTCTCTCTTTTTCTGCCCATGTCCCCAAAATAGGATAGCTTCATTCATAGGAACCGGCCCTGGCCCAGGCTGTCCCATGCTAGATACTGGGATAACAGTTAAACAGAATGGATTACTGCATGTCAGAACTCATGTCCATGCCTTGGCTCTATTTCATTTGCTAGTCAGATATAGTATCTACAAGCAAAACTGCAAAAGATCTTGGGGTTTTCTACATTTTGAAGCAAATGGGCTATTTTGTGATTTGAGATATTAAGTTAACTTAAAAATATTCCATATTGTAAGTCTTTGATAAAAATGTGAGTAGTACCAGAGTGATTTAGGAGCCTAAGCTTCACTTTCAGACCAAAAATCTATGTAACTTGGTAGTCTCTATTCAACAAATGACCAGTAGTAAAATGCTTAGTAAATGTACATACTAAGAAATGGAAGAGTGTAGAATTTTTTCTCCAATGTACTTTTCCAGCTTGCAGCAGTCAATGATTTAGGAACTGGAGCAGAAATTTGTTTCTGGAGTATAGTGTGTAGCTAGTATAATCACTGTTGTTCTCCATACATTTATTTAATCCATTTTTGAACCTATTTATTCTTTTGGCCTCTACCACATATGAAAGTGATGAGTTCCACAAATTTATACGTAAAAATGCTTCCTTTGTTTGTTTCAGACCTTCTGATAATTTCCAAAGTTAGTGTGAAAATAATCTTTCATTATTTATCTTCTATGTGTATTATGGTTTTATAGGTCTCTCTTATATCTACCCTTAGATATCTCAGTTTCCTAATAAAAGAATTCAGTCATTTAGTCTCTTTTCACATGTCGCTCCATGCATCTCATTATCTTTTTTTGTCCCTCTCTGAACCTTTACCTCATTCTATTACCTCCTTTTTTAAAGAAGTGGTAATAACCGAATTCCAGAGATATGTTTATTATGAATTTATATAGTGAGACAGTGTTTTCATCTCAGTTCCTTTCCTAAAAATTACTAACATACGGTTTGTCTTTTTGATCACAGTTGAGCACTGACCTGGTGTTTTCAGAGATCTGTGATAATAGCTGATTTAGAGTTTATCCTTCTGCATATACCATTAAGATTCTTTTTCTCCTTTGCATTTGTAAATGATTAATTGTATTTGTTAAATGAAATATTTGTCATTTGCTTACTCAGTAATATTAAGGTATTTTATTTAGATGATTATGAAGATCTGTACGTAAAGAACAAAAATGTAAACAATAATAAAGCAAATCTAATACCTATCATTATTTTTAGGATGGGATATGTGTGTGTAAAAACAGCAATATTTTCAATAATTTAAAAAGTTAGACAATCATTTCCGCAAATCAAATACACTAAGTGTTAAGCTGGGCTATAAGGTTTACCTTTCCTATCTTAGTGGCTTCACTGCAAAGCCACTAGCTGTGGACCACTGTACATCTTCTAGGAAAGTGGAATTTTTTTGCATGATATTTTAAATGCTTAGGGCATCTTGGACTCTAATTACGTCAAACAGTGATTTGGGGGATGTGTTGCTGTCCTGAATTTAGTTTTCGTAGTTCCATCTATGTCATTCTGGTCTCTGAAGTGCTATGCTGGATCTGATCCTATGGCCTGGCATGTATGTTTTTCCAACACCTTTCTTCTTTTTCTAGCACTTACTTCTTTGTTCTTTTACTATATGCTCCTTTTTCTTACATAAATTATTCCTACTGGTGATATATTTTTAAACAAAAATCTGAGACAGTCAAGAAAGAGTAACTGACCTAGGTCAATTGCATGAGATGTCTCCAAGAATTGCTACTTGTAAACCGTAAGACATTTAGTGCAAGTGTATTTTTATTCTCAGTAATTTGAAAGTTAACACTCAGCTTTTTCTTATGTAGTCTTTCCTTTCAGTTTATAATAGTCCCTGAAGGAATTGTCAAATAATTAATTAGTTGACCCAGGTTTGTAGTTGAGGGAGTTGCAGGATTCCTTTCTGCTTACTTGTGGAGAGCCTCTTGAGTACTCTAAGCTTTAGACATATGCTGGCATTTAATTTGTCTTGTAGTTTTAAATGTCACATAAAGTTCAAAAAACAGATCATTGAGCTATTAAACCAAGGCCCAAGATGTTTTATCTTCCTAATGGGATAACATAGAGAATCTGGATTTGGGTTTGATCTATGGCTTTGTATAACATGCTTTAAATTTTTTGTTTAGGCATTCTGGAAGGGCTTTCTTTTGCGAAAGAAACTGGCCAGTGCTCTTGCAGCTGTTAAAAGTGATGAAGTGGAGGATGACTATGAAGAAATAATGGTAGATGATTGCACATTTCATGAAGTAAGCACAATCATTAGCATAAAAATTTCATGTAAAAAAAAAAAGTTATTCCTTTAAAGCAATCATGTAGGTGTTGAAATAAAAGAAATTGAAAGGAGTACCAGGGTTAGAATTACATGTTGGATGTCCAGAGATAAAGAAGCATTTGGTATATATAATTCATTTAAATGTATTTGTCATGGATTAATTGCTTCCTGCTCTTTGAGAAGCTCTGGTAGTTACTGTGCTATTAATGTCACACCCACCGTAGAACCACATATATTTCTACAGTTGGAGGACAAACAAATGGGAATAAGGAAACAGCTCTTTTCATTCTAAAATATTTAGTTTTTTAGTATTTTAATAATACTGATTGTGCTATCTAATTTGTAAAACATAATAAAGTAGTTTCCAAATATTACAAAATCCAGAACTTTTTTGTTCTGACCCTTGCAGACCATTATCAGGAAATTTCTTAAGTATTGCTTAGTGAACCCTTAAGTATCATAAAGTAATATGCATTTAAAAGATCAGGAGATATGTTAGTGGTGGAGCAACATTAAACAAGAAAATGTGAGCTTGTATTTTGTTCATTTACATGATAAAATGAGAACAATAATGAAAATATAGCTGAGATTTAGTGTTGTGGAATCCCAGTAAAAGCAAAACTGCCCAAACAGATGTGAAGCACGCTTATTAGCTCTTCTTTGGTCTTATAGATAAGGTGCTAAAAAGTTCATAAGTCTAAATACAGTGATAAATAATGAAAAAGAGTATAGTTAAATCATGAAAGATACAAACTTAGAATGTCTGTGATCCAAAAAATCCAGAAATGATTGCTAGTAATTTTTACAAGTTATGTAGAGTTAACAGAATCTTTTAAGTTTTAAAGGATTGAAATTGGGCCAGAAATTTCCACTTTAAGAAATAAAAACAGGCTCCTGATTGATAATTAAGTAAAAAATAAAAATATCTACTGGATCAATCTCCTGATTGTCATTCGGTAAGCAAGCAAAAGAATCTTTAAAGTAGCCTTGTTCCTTATTCCCTCAAAAGAGACAGCCTGTCTAGTTCTAGACTCAGTATGCATAGTAAGTCAGCTGTTGATGACTCACCTATGTATTTATCTGGAGTATTGCTTTCTCTAATTGTTCGCATTCATTACCTTCTTTTTTATGATTTCACGTAGAGTAAAGAAAACAGTTAGCAATGTGGCCATTTGAGCCCTAAGTAGTTATGATAGAGGTTTTTATTATTATTATTATTTTATTTTTTTTATTATTTAATGAATGTTTGTCTATAAATAGTGATGTGCTTATTCAGCTGCTGCATCCTTTCAAGAGCCATTTGTCAACATTCCATTGCAATTTTGCAAAGGAGATTGATGTGTTATCCTTACTACTGGCAAGATGAGATCCTGTGTAGCCAGAGATCACATATTTATATGTCTCATAGAAAGTTATGAAGACCAAATATGTTGTTAGTTGGAGCAAGGCAGTTTGTATGCCAATGAACTGGAATAATATTTGATTCTTTCTTCTCTCTTTGAGCAGCTCTTTTGAGATAGATTTTCAGAATTACCATCTGATTGTAACAGCATGCAAAATGTTTGAGGCAAGAGTTCCAAGAATCGTTTGGTAGACAGGAAATGTTGTGCGTGTATAAACACAGAGATCTGGCTTAAATTTTAGATTTTTTTTAAATTTAAAAATATGTACAATAAAGAGCAGTGTCATTAGTTGATCTTCTCTGATCCCTGGCTTCTTTCTAAAATAATAAAAAGCAGAAAGTCAAAGGATTTATTTTTTCACATAGGAAAGAAGTGTCTGTTCATATGTATTAAAGAAGGAAAATACCTTGTTTTGAATTAATCAGCAATGGGCCAGAGTCTCCTATACTGTAATTCAACTGAACCGTGCTTGTTTCACTCTGTCCTGCCCCAATAATCCTACATTTTTTTAATTGCTTAACAGAAAACTACCTGGGCAGTTTTGTTCCATCTGTCTCTCAGCAAGACAATTGCATTTGGACAGGTGGTCCTGAGACCAGGGAGAAGAGGAAGATGGAGGAGGCAAAACACTAGGTCATTTCAGAGAGGCTTGCACTGTAGCACCCTCTGGTGTTACCACAAATCTTTTTCTTTTTGTCAAACTAATTTTCAGGGAAGAAGTAAAACATGTTTTGTTGGAGTGATTCTCAGAGAAAGTTCTTTGGTTCAGATCATGATAGGAGAACCATGAACTGACACTGTAATTGGAACAGAGGGCTCAAAGGCTGAACTGGGGACTGATGTCAAATAAGCTACTCAAGCCCTTAGCTTCCCATAAAGAAAAATGTAAGAATATTTATTTTCTACATAGCAGTGTATGTGATAAGTTTACAATATATAGGCTCAGAGGGATATATTTCATTCAGTGATTGAGCATTTCAGGAGTAAAGATCTTTGACTGTAACTGGAATTCGGAGATTTCTCAGACTGTGATGTTTGTCATAATTTTTTTGTTTGTTTGTTTCAAGCATATATCTTGTCTTCACTGAAGAGTGTGATTGTGAGAAATATACTATAACAGGCCTACTGGAACTGGAGTGTGCAGTAGTGACTGGTGATACAGTCATATCATGTTTTTAAATGCATGCAATACTAAAAAAACACTTACTGCAAAGTAGTATTAATACTCTGTTACAGTTTCCATGATTCTTGCCTTATGCTCTGCTCAGCCTAGCCCAGAGTAGCCACCCTCTGCACTAGGTTGCCTGGTTCTGTGTGTCTTTACCTGTTTCATTCCCTGGATCTGGACAATACCGAATTGCGCAGACTTTCTACTTCAGCAGAGACAAGCAGGAAAAGCTTGGAGGAGTCTATGCTTCCTCTCCCCTCCTTTCTGGCCTCAGTGTTTTACAGAAAAGTGCTGAAGCAGAGCCAAATAGTGACACATGATATCAGTGGCTGTCTTCTGGGCCTCAAACAAGTGTGTAGGGAGGAGTACATATTCCTGGTCTAAGAGGTCCCATATGCTAAGGTGTGAAGGAAGAGAAAAGATCTGGACGCCATTTTGAGCTGCAGATTTCACTGCTGATAGGATGAGTGAAGTGAGAGCGAATGGCAGAAAAAACCTTTCCTTATCTCAAGCCAATACAAACCTACAAAATCTTGTCCAAAAGTTTAGAATAGTACACTATTTTGTAATGCCACCATTATTTTTATACCAGTATTATGCAAGATTCAGTCATTATGATTTCAATCAGTATTATCTAACATTTCACAAAATCACTAGTGTCCCAGTGTCTATTAAAACTGTTTACAAATATCACAGTGCAATAAGTCAATAATACATTACATTAGGAACTAGGCTTCATTGAATAACTGTTCAATATCTTCATTATAACCTCAGTAAAGCCAGTGCTTTGTGGAAAGTGAGGCTGTGAAATGCCATGGGGAAAACTGTAGTCTTTTCCAAAGATTTTCTGTTTACTCCTTTTGTGAATGTTGAGCAGTGATATATTATTCATACAAATCTCTGGCACCATATCATGTGAAAAATGGATTGTCTATGATTAAGCTGGAGGAAATGTTTTTAGCTAGCTTGCAATAGTGCGAATAGTAATCATTTAACCTGAACTGTTTACTGATATCTCCTTGTGTTCACATCAGCTCCCATGCATTGCCAAGGCATTCAGAGGCAACTGATGGCAGTAGTGTTTTGTCTGTTGTATCATAAAATGTCTAGCAGGCTATCCCAGATGAGATGAAATATCTGGCCAACAGATGTCTCAGAAAGTATGAGCCTGGTATTCATATTTCTTTTATGTCTTTCATGTGGACTTTGGAGAATTCCAGCCTCTATGCCCCAGAAGGCTGATCTTAAGACACCCTTTTATCACACACACAGAATCACACAGAATCGCTGAGGTTGGAAGGGACCTCTGAAGATCATCTAGTCCAACCCCCCTGCTCAAGCAGCGTCACCTAGAGCACATTGCACAGGATTGCATCCAGGCGTGTTTTGAATATCTCCAGAGAAGGAGACTCCACAACCTCTCTGGGCAACCTGTTCCAGTGCTCTGTCACCCTCACAGTGAAAAAGTTTTTCCTCATGTTCAGATGGAATTGTCTGTGTTTCAGTTTGTGCCCGTTGCCTCGCATCCTGTCACTGGGCACCACTGAAAAGAGTCTGGTCCCATCCTCTCGACACCCTCCCTTCAGACACTTGTACGCATTGATAAGATCTCCTCTCAGTCTTCTCTTCTCCAAGCTAAACAGGCCCAGCTCTCTCAGTCTTTCCTCATAAGAGAGATGCTCCAATCCCCTAATCATCTTTGTAGCCCTCTGCTGGACTCTCTCCAGTAGTGCCATGTCTCTCTTGTAGTGGGGAGCCCAGAACTGGACACAGTACTCCAGATGTGGCCTCACCAGGGCTGAGTAGAGGGGGAGAATCACCTCTCTCGACCTGCTGGCAACACTCTTCCTGATGCACCCCAGGATACCATTGGCCTTCTTGGCCACAAGGGCACATTGCTGCCTCATGCTTAACTTGGTGTCCACCAGCACTCCCAGGTCCTTCTCCGCAGAGCTGCTTTCTAGCAGGTCAACCCCCAACCTGTACTGGTGCAGGGGGTTATTCCTCCCCAGGTGCAGGACTCTGCACTTGCCTTTGTTGAACTTCATGAGGTTCCTCTCCGCCCACCTCTCCAGCCTGTCCAGGTCTCTCTGAATGGCAGCACAGCCCTCTGGTGCATCAGCCACTCCTCCCAGTTTGGTATCGTCAGCCAACTTGCTGAGGGTGCACTCTGTGCCTTCATCCAGGTCATTGATGAAGAAGTTGAACAAGACTGGACCCAGTACTGACCCCTGGGGTACACCGCTAGCTACAGGCCTCCAACTAGAGCCTGCACCGCTGATCACAACTCTCTGAGCTCTGCCATTCAGCCAGTTCTCAATCCACCTCACTGTCCACTCATCCAGCCCACACTTCCTGAGCTTGTCTATGAGGATGTTATGGGAGACAGTGTCAAAAGCCTTGCTGAAGTCTAGGTAGACAACATCCACTGCTCTCCCCTCATCTACCCAGCCAGTCATTCCATCATAGAAGGCTATCAGATTGGTTAGGCATGATTTCCCCTTGGTGAAGCCGTGCTGACTACTCCTGATCACCTTCTTGTCCTCCACATGCTTGGAGATGGCCTCCAGGATGAGCTGCTCCATCACCTTTTCAGGGATGCAGGTGAGGCTGACTGGCCTGTAGTTCCCTGGGTCCTCCTTCTTGCCCTTTTTGAAGACTGGCGTGACATTGGCTTTCTTCCAGTCCTCAGGCACCTCTCCTGTTCTCCATGACCTTTCAAAGATGATGGAGAGGGGCTTAGCAATGACATCCGCCAGCTCCCTCAGCACTCGTGGGTGCATCCCATCAGGGCCCATGGATTTGTGGGTGTCAAGTTTGCTTAAATGATCTCTAACCCACTCCTCCTCCACCAAGGGAAAGTCTTCCTTTCTCCAGACCTTCTCACTTGCCTCCAGGGTCTGGGGTTCCTGAGGGCTGGCCTGAGCAGTAAAGACTGAAGCAAAGAAGGCATTCAGTAACTCTGCCTTCTCTGCATCCTTCGTCACCAGGGCACCCACCCCATTCAGCAAAGGGCCCACGTTTTCCCTAGTCTTCCTCTTGCTGCTGATGTATTTGAAGAAGCCCTTCTTGCTGTCCTTGACATCCCTAGCCAGATTTAATTCCAAACGGGCCTTAGCCTTCCTCGTCACATCCCTGCATACTCTGACAATGTTCCTATATTCCTCCCAAGTGGCCTGTCCCCCTTTCCACTTTCTGTATACTTCCTTCTTCTGGTTGAGTTTTGCCAGGAGCTCCTTGCTCATCCATGCAGGTCTCCTACCTCCTTTGCTTGACTTCTTACTTCTTATCTTACTTCTTATCAGCAGTCCATCCATGTAGCAAATGATCTACAAGGCAGAGCTCACTTTACCTCTGGTGGACAAAAGCTGATAACACATTTGCTTGACACGGCACTTACTTTCTGTGCCATGTAACTATTAGCATTTGCATTTTCTTAATGAGAATAAGACATTCATCAAATGCAAAATGGCTGAATGCACCAATGTCACTAAGCTGTACCTGTTCAGTAGGATCTTTTTTTTAAGACAATTTTCTACTCAGAATAATAGACATAGAAATAGAATAAATTACTGTGTTCCAACACTGAGTTGGCTTATGGGCATAGGTCTTATTCTCATCAGGATACATACCAATACTGATGTTTACATGACAGAGAAAATAAGTGCTGTCTTTTTCAAAATCAAGCTTTTTGCATTTAATTTAAATCAGTTTAGAAAGTTCACAATAGTTTGCACAGATACAGCTTTCAAGACTTTTACGAAGTAGAAGATCACACATCAGGCCTCCTAACTTTTGACTTGTTATTTTCTAAAATAAAATTCATAGTGTTTGACATCTTGAGTCTGTGTCTACCAAGTGAAAAAATGATTATAGAGAAAGTAGAAGATACTCAGGAAAATGGTACCTGGTAAAACCCAAAGTAGGCATCCTGCTTGCTGTAAATTTTAACAACTTCTTTCTGTGCTTACATGAAGCACATTAGTGTACCTGTGATGTCTAACAGACACTCATCTAGCAGACATCACTATATAGACTTTGGGTATAAATCCATTACAGGGTTTGTCAACTCACTCAGATCATTAGTGGGTCATATTCTGGGAGTTATTTCTTCATAACCAAATTGACCAGTGTTTTGAGACTGCTTGCAGCTTTTTGAGAGGAAATATCTCAAAAAAAACCCCAAAACACTTTTTTTTTGCATTTCAGAGTTAGCTTTTATGAGAATATAAACTAGAACAGAATATGCTTTAAAACAGAGAAAGATCAAAGTGAGACAAAGCAAAAATAAGGAGTTTGTAAACTTTGCCCTTGCAATATGACCCTTTAGTTAACAATTTAGTGACTTCCGAATTTCAGCAAATTTGCTGGGTCCATAAGGGAAGTCCTTCAGTCATTTTTATCAGCCAGAAGCTGGCTTTTTCTCTAGTCTCTGCTCTTCTCGACATTCTCTGCTGTGCTCTAGTTCCCACTTGCTGAGGTCTCTCACTCTCTCCGATGGACTTATCTTGGCCCCTTGAAACCTGTTTGTAAAGAAGGCAAAATCTTCTCTCCAGAGAGCTCAAACTTGTATCAATGTGCAGCAGTAGGGACTAAACAAACTATGGCCTTTTTGCTATCTGGTCATGCCCTGTAAAAAATGTAACTATGTAAACTGCAACCAAACTAAAAAGAAATCCATCACAGCTTCCTTCATCAAAGGGGATAAATCAGTTGCTCTGAGACAAAGAGCTGTTCTTCTTCCAAGACTGATTCTGTAGAATTTTTTCATTCCAGTCTCTTTGACACCTTTTGAAATTCCTGACATTTTGAGTTATTCACACTAGGCCATTCCTAGGTTTTGCTTGCCTTCCCATAGCAGCTGTGTAGCAGTCATTTGAGTTCTGTGAGTATATAGATGCCTTTGCATGCAGACTCATATCACAGTTTCTTGTCTTAGGCAATCTGACTGCTTAGAGATCTTTTCAAGAACATGGTTCCCAGTCAGCTGGGTTTGAGATGAGCTGAAGTAGATTTATATAACTTTTCAGGAAAAGGTAACAAATCAGTCTCTGAAGTATGTTGAGATGTCTCCATATATTTATGGTTCAAAACTTTTGCCCGGCTCTGATTTGTCCTAGGAGTCTATTCTCTTGCTCTTTTTTTTTTTTGATAGAAGCTAGCTCATATTTAGTAACCCTTGAAAATTAAACAGCACATCAAGCAACATTTTTTTTTTTAATCTCTCTCATCTTTAGCATTCTTATCACGTGTTCACATTGGATACGTGCAATGTGTTTTGGTTCTTTTCAGATAATCTTTTCAGATAATCTTTTCAGATGTAGTTTCTCTCAGCCTGTGAACTTTTAATTGCGGGCTTGTGACAGTGATTGGTGTTTTCTTTCTAACGTCAAGAAATAAGTATAGCCTATGGATTAGAAGATCTCCATAACATTTCTTGTATCTTGTCACTTTTGGGCATGTCCAACTGTTGTAATTGCTTATAAATGTCAGATTAGGATCAAGCCTGTCTGTGTTTTTATGCTGCAAAGAATATGATCCTTTTTTTTTTTATTAAACTTGCTTATGAAGTTACAGTGTTGTGGCAAAACAAAAAAGTGTATGATGAAAATTTTCTCAGATCCATCCTCCTCTTTGAAACAGGAGAATAAAAACTCTATCCTAAGTAACATATTGAGAGATCAGCTTTATAATTGGGTATGTACCAACAGTCTCATGATATGATTTTGCTTTTTCAGCTGACAGGTTAGTGAATGGCACATTATTTTAAGTCTGTGGCCTCATTTGATAAATAAAGCAATGAGGTTTTTTTCTAGCTTTCTCAGCGATGATGCTTATCTAAATTGCTGAAATCTTGTTTTCTAGTCATCTAGTAGATCGATATCCCAGCCTTGGAAGTAGGTTGTTGTGGAGTCAGTGGGTGATAAAACAGAAACCCAAATGTTGGCAGTTATGGTCATTGCTCACACCTCAGTTCCTTCACAGCTTGTGTAGGATGTGCTCTGATTGTTTTCTGGCCTTCCACCATAATCTCAGTTCTGTAATGCCAGCTGAAGTGTTTTTAATGTTTAAATAGAAACTATTTGCACAGCTTTTCTCTATCTTTTGGTCAAGTAGCCAGATTCAAATACTTTACAGAGGAAAGCCAACTAAAGATACCATTTGGAATCTGTATTTACCAAATGATATAGTATTATTCTAACTTACCTTAAGCCATATCAAAGTATTGTAATGTCATTAATTAAGTATGCTTCTCAGCCTTATTTATCTAAAGACAAAGTCAAGCATCTAAATTGAATAAACAGACCAAGCACAGGAACAATGTATAAAAGTGAAAGAAATCTTTATTCCTGTGCAGTTTTATTCTGATTACTCTAGTCTCATAGGAAAGTAATTCTAATAGCTAAATGCATCATTGTAAGTGGAAGTAATAATAGACCTATCAGTTCTTTTCAGCATGTGGAGTCTTGTGAAAGCTGAACTAGCAGTTCCAAATTTATTGAATATAGCTTCCTTAAGTTCTTTTTTTTTTTTTTTTTGTCAAGCTAAAACTGACATTTTAGTGCAGGTATAGTTTGTTTTTTAAGAATCTGTTTAAAAGTCTGTTATTTAGCATATGCACCTACATTGATTTCCATTGAAAAAGGTCTTAGTAATGTCTATTTGTAAATTTCAGGAACTCTCCTTACCTGACTTGTCCAGTGATTGCTTTCTGGATGATTGACATGAATGTTTTGATATTTCCCCTTCATTTTCTGTCATTTTCTTCTTAGTGTTTCAGTATATCAAAGAAAAGAAAAGCTGTGTTGTGGAGTTGCTACTTTTTCAGTTCTGTCTGTTGCCATGTTTTTAGCTTTTATAAAACTGAAATACAAAGATACTAAGTCATTATTCTCCTTCAACCAGTAGTCTACCCTCAATTCTCGGAATTCTCATGTAATCTTCATCTGGCTTCATTGTAATCTGCACTCTTAAGTAAGTTTATCATGTCACATATATCTTTATATATGAGATGAAGCAATATGGGGCCTAGGTAATCTATAACAGGACATAACTTTAAGAGCATGTGCAACAGTGCTTCTAAAGAGTCAAGAATGTTGGGTCACACTCTTATTAAAGTGATTAGATTTCTTTGTGTCAAGGATGTGCTAAATATATCACTATCAACTTCAGTGATCTTTGAGAAGAGGACATTGATGTAGGCAATATTGTAATTGACTTAAATATCAATACTTGTGGAGGAATCAAAGAGGAAAGTGAGGTGTCAGCCTCCTCTCTCCTCCATACATGGATCCATACATATCTTATCGCCTGTAGCTTGAAGTCCTTTTAGTTTAGAACATAGAGGATATTATCCAGCCGCAGCATGACTTAACCCACTTGGACATATGCAAGTCTCAGGGAACAGATGGGTTGCATCCAAGGGTGTTGAAGGAGTTGGCCATGTCATTCTGAGGTCACCATCTATCACTTTGAAAGGTGATGACAATCAGGGAAAGTTCCTGGAAACTGGAAAAAGGCAGACATCACACCCATCTTCAAGAAGGGCAATAACAAAGATCCAGGGAACTACAGGCCAGTCAGTGTCACCTCAGTCCCAGGGAAGATTGTGGAGCAAATTCTCTTAGAAGCCATTTCTAAATACATGAAAGCCAAGAAAGTGAATGAGCAGCTAGCATGGGTTTACCAAGGGCAAATCAAGCCTGATCAACTTCATTGCTTTCTATGACAAGGTGACTGTGCTGTGAACAAGGGCAGGGCAGTGGATGTTGTATACCTTGATTTTAGCAAGACCTGTGACACAAGTCTCCCACAGTTTTCTTATCAAGAATTGGTGAGATATGGGCTGAAAAAGTAGACAATAAGGTGGATGAAAAATTGGCTGGACTGCCAGGCTCAAAGAGTTGTGATCAGTGGTGCATAATCTAGCCAGTGGATAGTAATTAATGGGGTCCCTCAGGGATCAGTACTAGGACCAAAACAGTTAATGTCATTATTAAAAACCTGGATGATGGGACAGAGTGCACTCTTAGCAAGTTTGCAGATGACACCAAACTGGGGACAGTAGTCAATATGTTGAAGGGCAAGGATTCTCTTCAGAGCAACTTGGACAGGCTGGAGAATGAACCTCATGCTGCAAGAGCAAGTGCAAAGTCCAGTGTCTGGGATGGAGTAACCCCATTCAACACTGCAGACTGAGGGCTGACTGTCTAGGAAGCAGCTCCACAGAAAAAGGATCTGGGATCATAGTGGACAACAAATTGAACATGAGTCAGCAGTGTGGGCTCCCCAGTGCAAGAACTAGACTTACTGGAGCAAGTCCAGTGGAAGGCCACTAAGATGGTCAGGGGGACTGGAGAAGATTTGGTAGGAGAGGAGGGTGAGAGAGGTTGGCCTGTTCAGCTTGGAGAAGAAAAAGCTCCGAGGAGACCTTGTTGCTGTCTACAACTACTTGATAGGACAGAGGAGGTGAAGGTAGTCTTTTCTTGGAGGTGCACAGTCACAGGACAAGAAGCAATGGGCACAAGTTTGAAAATGGGAAATTCCAACTGGATATTAGGAAAAAAAAATTACCATGAGAGTGGTTAAATACAGGAACAGACTGCCCAGAGGGACTGTGGAATCTCTGTCCTTGGAGGTGTTTAAGACTTGACTGGATAAGGCCCTGAGCAACCTGATCTAAGTAGACCTGTTTTGAGCAGGGGAATGCATTAATGACCTCTGGAGGTGCCTCCCAACCTAAATTATGATTCTGTGATTCTAAATGTGGGGAGGAATTGCTTTTACAATTAATTCATTGTTTTAAAAGGACATTAATAATTAGCACGGTCATGATTCAAAGGAGAGATCAGTTCTTTCAAAATAGAATCGAGAAAGAAAAATCTCTTTCTCCTTCAGAACTAAGCATTTCACATATGCCTAAAGGTTTTTTTTAATCTATTTTTTTTAATCTAGTTTTTATCTAGTTTGTCATTGAATAGAGCAGGCTAAGGAATCCTAAATGCTACTGTTAAAACCACCTTCTGGTTCTCCCCTCATTATTTTGTTTGTAGGGAAAATAATTCAAAATTTTATTTTGATGTGCAAATAGCAATAGTTATTGATCATTGCACAAATCTGAGTTTCCAACAGGAAAACGCTGTGAAGAACTGGTTCCTGAAGCTCTTACATTTCCCAGAGAGTAGCAGATTGTGCAGTGCCAGTCACAAAAGATTTAAGGAACCAAGACTTCAGATAAGAACCAACAAATTTCAACTTAGAGATTCATTTGTATATTACTTCAAAGAGAAGAGCTATGTCTAGAGAAAGAGAAGGTGGACAGCATAAGTTAAGTTGACAGATAATTAAGACAATCTTTAGAATTAAGCATTTTTAGTGTAATTAGGGATTTTTATCAGTTTCAAAAATATATGCATAAAATTTAGTCCTTATCTGCTCTTCAACTATCAAATACTTTCTCATTTTATCTTCATTTCTGAAATAGGGATTTGTAATTAAAAAAAAAAAAGTCATCCCAAAATTAACTCAAATTTCTCAATTCACATGAACTTTGAAGCATATTAAAGGTTGGGTGACTGTAAACTTGTGACTAGCTTATGTTTTATTATTGTATTTTTAGTACTCCTTCTTAAAACCTGAAAGAATATATTGAGTTATCTTTCTTTGAAAATGCATATTCTTTGAATATACAATATTTAAGGGGTGGGAGGGTTGCTTGGTTTAGGTTTTTTTAATTCATTACCTTTTGTGGGTTTTGTTTGTTTATTTGTTTGTTTTTACAAAGGTAGAAAGACTTGGGAAAAGGGCTGTAGGGACATACCAGCTGAAGTCCATAGGTGAAGTTGAAGTTTGTGTAGTGTGGCAGAATCAGAAAGGGGAAGACCTGAAGATTTTTGACATTTTCATGGGGGAAGACTGTGTTTGGGATCTTAGAGCCATCAGCCTTCAGGGGAGTCCTGAAGGTGCCAGAGGGTGCCTGAGGTTTGCTGAGGGTGGGTGGGGGTAGAAACATTAAAAGATTTTTGAAGCATCCAAGCTTTTCTGATGTTTACTTTAACCATGCCTAAACTCTAAAACTGAGGTTAGCCCTTTACTCATCTGTACTTTATATTCCGGTATTCTAGACAAGATGTAGAAGTTACCTCCTGACCCTTTGGGTGTCCTTTAAATGCTATTGGGCTTAAGGAAAAAAACATATATTTAGAAAAGTAATATGTAGGTCATGAATAGCTTTGGTAGACTACAATAAGATTCAGACATGTGGAAAGTTAAGTATGTGAATACACTCTAACTTTTGTGAAAGAAAACCTTTAGAATTGCTGAGATTTTCTTTATTCTATTCATTTACTTTGTATATTCCCAAATCCACTATTTTATAGTTTTAATCATATATATATTTAGAGAAATCACACATACGTGTGTATACATATGTCTTATGTGCGTATATACACATACATGTACATATATATTTTATATGTGTGTGTGTGTGTATATACATTTGAGTAAAAAGGTAATTGAGCTTATTAAACCTTTTGGAAAATTGACATTTGGAGAATACATTCCCCAGTAAAATTCTGCTGAATATTTTTCGTAAGAGAATATCATGATTTTTCAGTAATTGCCCGTTTATAAGAAGGCTACATTGACAACTATGCAAATATGCTTGTCCTCTAGCTTTAACTTTCCTACAAGAATGTACTCTAATAATTAACCAACTTTCTTATGTCTTTAAAATCTCTTGGGGTCAATTTATTACTGTGATGTTTCTTTGGAATCCAGATGATACTCTTTACTTTTTTTTGGCTTGAAACGTTGTTTGGTTTTAACAGTCAAAAGAGTGCAGCCATGCCCAGCCTTCCTTCCTAATTCTGTGATCCTGTATAATGACAGGGTTGAAAAAGAACCATTGCCAAAGGTTAAAATAACCTTTATTAGGATGCTACCCTATTTATCTCCACAACATAAAATATATGTGAAAGACAAATCTAGGGAAAAATATTTTTCTTAGAGGTTGCAATTCAGAGATCCATTCTCTATACAATGTTTATCAACTATACTGCCCAACTGAAAAAAGTGTGTATGTTTTTTTAAAAAGATCAGTCAGATCAACTCATTTGCGTTAGTTTTAAGAGGCCAGAACTCTGGCTGGAATTGGGTCATACTGGAAATGGAAAAATAATGTAACAAAGAGATGATTCAGTCAGGGATGTTCATATTTGATACTACCTCAGCTTTGGAATTTTTCTAGAAAATCTGGCTCTGAATTGATATTCAGCTTACTACTTTTGAACTAAACTGTGCACATAAACTCAAGTTTCTCAAGAAAACTAGCCCATGGAGTAGTATGATTCCTAAAACAACTGGGATGAAAGAAACCATTAAATGCTCGAAAATATTCAGATCTCTAATTTCAAAGGCAATCTTCAATCACAATCTATCAACAATATATAAATGAACAGAGGAAAGTGATTTGGTCTTTCCGTATCAGCTACAAGATCTAAAATTCCATGATTTCCTAACAAGTTTTTCAAAATTTACTTATGATTCTGGAGAAGAAATTTCTAGCAAAGCATACTTCCTTGACAGAAAAAAAAGTTTAGTTTAAAAAGTAATGGAACATGTTTTCCTGGAATAGCATGGCATTTGAACGAAACACACCGCAGAATGAAAGATGTTTGCCAGAAATGGAGGGAGAAAGTTACAGCTTTCTACTAGACGAAAAAAATTACAGCATGGTTTTCTCTGATAGGCCCTTTTCTACTGTGACTATCTACAGGCTTAGCCTTCAGCATATGATCCCTTCTTCTTGATCACCCCAGCTCCTCCTCGCCCTCCACCCCAAAAAAGCAATCACCTTACCTACAGGATGTCTAACACTAGGAAAAGTAGTTCTGCCTCATGTGGCATATATTGCATAAAAAGAAATTGTGCCAGCCTATTGGAAATAGTGATTCTAAGAATGCTGTTGAATATTGTACCTTGGATCAAAGTACTGTTTTTAGTTTGTCTTTTTGTTTTGATTCTTTTTTTTGTTTTGTTTTCTTGGCATGGACTAGACTCTTTGAACTGCACTGTTCATATATACATTTCTACAAAGTAGAAAGCAAAGACATCACCACCCTGAAGAATTTTGTTTAAACTTGTATTCTGTAGTGAAAACTAGTGGAGAGATTCATCCTGAGTGTTTTGCTGTATTTATTTATGTATTTTTATTAAAAAGAATGTAGAGGAGACAGAAGCTTTGTAAAATCTGGTTAGAAAAGGGCCATTCTGTAGTGATGATGTAAAAGACTGAGAATGGCACAAATGGCCTCACAGAGGGGAACAGAAGTCCAAAGAAATAGGTTAAGCAAAACCAGACAAGAGGACTGGAGAGTGAATCTTTTTTAAAAGCAAAGAATTCTACTCATTATTTCTGTGAAACTGTAATGTAGAAATAGTTTTAAGATTAAAGCTATGCGCTTTTTTTTCCCCTTCCATTCTTCATATTCTCTTGTCATTCCCAGAGGCCGGCCGTGACTCTGAGTTCAGAAGGCATTTCGGACATTCATTTTCTTTTACTTGTTTATATTCTGTTGAGCAATTTTCCCATTTTATCTTAAAACAACATGTAAATAAAAGTGCCATGTGAATAGCAATAGAACAGATATTCTGGCTAAATGTTTGCTGTCCTGTAAACAACAAATGAGTTAAGGAGGGAATGAAAGAAGAAAAGGAAAAGGTATAAAGAGTTAGTCCTCCCTAATTTTAAAAATAGAGTTCTGCAAATTTATCAACTTTTAAAAATTAATTTTCCTATTAACTCAATATTTAATTTAATATAATAAACGGGATTCTCTATAGATATTTTCAGTATCTAGCATATTCTAGTCTTCACAGAAATTTAACTCAGGATTCAGTTGTTGTATTTTAAAAACAGGAAGCGTTTCAAATTATATATTTTTAATAACCAGAACAGAGGCCACTTAGACTGAGAAGCAGAAATATGAGATGGAATTGTGGGACACCTTTTAATTTGGCTACTAGAGCACAAACGAAGCCAGGAATCACCAAAACTGCAAGCATTGCTTCCAGTCTGAGCTGAAGGTGCGGGCTCGTGTAGCTCCAGGGTGTGGTCACTTAAGTCTTCTGTGGCACAGAGGACTTGTAACATATGTTCATCCGTGGACAGCGACTTCCTCCTCTCAGAATATGTTCACCTTGCAATTCTGAGGTCCACCATGTTTTCAGTGCTGGAGCAGCTCCAGCTCCCGCAACACCGAACGCAGCGATTGTAGTGAGGCCTTTCCGAGTTCACCTGTGCCGCTTCAGAGATTATGCACTCTGAGACATGTATGTGATTTGCTTTCTGTCTGGACTGCCGTAGAGATGATCTTGCAAAATACGCTTACTGGATGGTTATATTTATCATAAGAAGCTAGATTACTATTTTAAGTTGAGGGTTCTTTGCCTAGATGTTTGTGGAAACTCCTTAAACCACTGATTTCCGGAGTCTGAAAGAATATAGCAAGGGAAGGATTGCCCTCTATGTGTCCAGCTTCTTTCACTCTTTTCATAAGCATCTGCTGCTGAACTCTTTTTGGAAACAGGGTACTGATGTGGACAGACGTTTGGTCTGACCCGGTACAGAGTTGTTACGTTTCAAATGCTGGCCTTTGGTATGCTGTATTGTTAACACTGCCTTCTTGCATCCCCTACTTTCCTTGTAACCACAGCATAATTTTGGGCGTTGTTTTGTTTTTTATTATACTCTTGTGATCCTCCTTGAGCTAAGATAAGACAAAAGGCCGATATGTCATGACATTATTCACAGTTCTAAAAGTTACTTAGAGAAATGCTTTAAAGCTGAGTGCAAATTTTCATAAGCTATGAAAACTTGTTGTTTTTTGTTCTTGATTTAGACATGACTCAGAGCAGCCCAATTTGCATATATAATCATTATAAAAGGATATATGACTCCAAAGTGTAATCCAGTTCATCAAAAATATGGATAGATTAGACTGTATGAATAACTTTTGCACTAAAACTCTGGTTTTCAGTAGTGCTTTCAGGCCCCATTAAAGTTAATAGACCGTTCTCCTTGACTTTGGTAACTGTAGGATTATATTCTTTTTCCTGGACCACAGAAGTTTAATGTGTTTCATGTTAAATAGTCATTACATTTTGTGAAGGAAGGGCTAGAATAAATATTTGAAGTAGGAAGGAGTGGCAAAATGTAAAAGGTTATGTACAGTATGCCATGAAAAAAAAATACCTAATCCTTCAGAGTTCATTCATGAGCTACAAAGTTAAACAGGAGAAGAAAAATTGTAGGATGAGACTCACAGAAGGTAAAGAATATATGGTGTATCATGAAAAGAAGTTCTTGATCCTTATGGATAAATAGAAATAGCTAAATAATATTATAAATGTTTTTATTATAAAATTTAGGAAAATAAATATATTCATAGTTTCTTTTTGTTATAAGAATGATATTGGAGATAATTTTATTGTGTTTAATGGGCAATTTGGTGGTCTGTATTCTTACTGGTCTTGGAAATTGTTTTGTGTGTCCTGAGCAGGAGCTAAATAAAAACTGACATAACATTCAGAAAAGCAAAACAAAATAAAAATACCCTTGGAAAATTGGCCAATTATTAAAAACATTTTTAAATAGTATGTTAAAGTGAATTCATTTCTTTAAAGTTTTAAGAAAAAATTATATAGTCATATGGATGTTTTGTGTGCTTGTAAAAACTGAGACTTTTTAAAATCATCAATATAGTTTCTTTGTTTTCAAACAAACTGGAGATAAAGTATGGACATTCAGAAGAGTAGAAGACTTACCTCTGGATGAACTAACATGAACTAACATGTTAATTCAACTGAATGTGATTTACACATATGTGTAAAGTTATTTTATATACCTAAGTATTTGTGAAATCAATTCCTTAATTTGACTTTAGAAATAAACATATATTCAGTATGCTTGCTTCCTGTCCTGTGGAATAAAAGGAGTCGATAACTGTTTACATAGACCATACAATCAAGCATTATCATTTTATTTGCTTTGTAATTCATCTCAGATTGTATTTGTTTCTGTTGGTGGATAATCTCAGTAGAAATAGACCTAATTTTTAGCCTTAGTTATTGGCAAAACCTGTTTCTTTGTAAACTTTGCATTAGTTGTATTTCAGGACTGTGTTTCTGGGAAAGATATGGACAAAAGTTTCTTGAACTTAGTACTGTCAAAATCTCTAGGGATAAACAGTGGAAGAGCACACATTTGGAAATCAATTATGTGTTTATTTTTCTTGGCTAAAGTAAATGACAGTGTGGTATATTTTTATAATATGCTATACATTTCTAGGCGTGCCAAATGTGCTTTATATCAGCAGATATAATCTTAATGATAAATCGGTTGTGGGTTTTTTTGTTTGTTTTGCTTGGTTTTTTTTTTTTTTTTTTTTTTTTTAGATCTTGCATGCATATAGCTTTGATTCATCATTTTCTATTTTCACTGATTTTTCTTTTCACCACTCAAACCACTGCAAGAGATTTCCTAGGCTATGTAAGAAATAAGAACACTATGGAGATTATCAGATAAATAAATGGCAAGTACTGGGCTAAGAAAATAGTTGTGAGAAAACTTTCAACCTGAATATTTAAAGCAAAGAACCTCAGCTGAGATACAGGATTCAGCCTGTATAGTGCTTCACTGATTCTTGTTCCTCAAAATTGGCTACAAATTTGGAATATTAGCTTTCATGTTTCATGATTATGCTGATTTCTGTAGCAAACTGATTCATCATAGAGGTAAAAACTCAAACAGCTAGGAAGCAAGCTTGGCCTGAAATCTGACAATCAAGCCTGAATCCTATTCACTATTAATGTAAGACATGTAAATACTCACATAATTCATGGACACATCGTTGTACCACACAAACAAAGTTGCCTGAAATAAAAACTAAATTAAACTGTAAATGAATTAAATGAATTAAATTGTAAAGAAAGGGGGGGATCTACCTCATGCCCAGCTGTACTGATTCTTTTACAAACAGGGAAGGAAAAAAATAATAAAGACGTTTGCCATTTTATATAAATGCTCATACTCAGAAACTAGATGAAAAAAAATCAAAAAACTGTAAATATGATTTGCATAGTGAAACTGAAGTGCAAATTCAAGGAGGGTAAGGAGAACTAATGTCTAATTTCACTGATGGTTTTTGCTCAAACTTTCTCCTTTTTTTGTAGTTACGCACTTTAAGCATTCTGCCCATAGAGCCCAGGCAACTGCAAAACTTGAATATGTGACAGTTTTGCCTCTGTTGAGATATGAACTTGTCAGTTTTTCCATATCTGAATTGTGCCTATCTCACATTTTTAACTGATAGCCTTGAGGGTTTGAGTTATTATAATCTACATCTGGAATAGTAGTTTGGGGGGGGTTGTTTGGTTGTTTTTTTAACTGCAGCAAAGTATATTTATAAAAGTTGTTTGAATAAATTACTTAATGATAGTCAGTGTGAGAATGAATTACTGAGAGAGGCTAGTAGGTGGTAGGTAACTATAACAGTTAAATAACATGATAGATTTTATTTGTTGCATGCCTCTACAGTTTATTTGCATAGATGTTTTCTTAACATATGTAACCATCTGAAAGGGAAGAGGAGATAAAAAGGATGACTTTGTATATTTTAATCTTGAGATGAAATAACAAAAGGGGAAAGATCAGTAAAGAAACATCAGCTAATAATGAGGAGGGCATAGAATTTATCTGGACTTAAATAAAGGAATGAAAACCAAAACATACCATAATCCAAGAACAAGGGATTTCAGAAACAAGGAATCAAGATGTAAGAAGGCATCCTTTTTAAGACTTGGAAATAAACTCAAACTGTATTGAAAAATTATCCAATAAAGCTAGGTCAGAATGAAAGAAGAATACTGATTCATATTTACCTTATAAAAAGAAGAGTGGTTTTAGAGTCACAAAATTATGTGACCAGTACCTGAAGTACCTTTTCAAAATAACTGAAATACAATCCTTTTGTTTGTCACAATTTCAAAGGGCCTGGAAGGCCTTTCTTGTTCATCAGTCTAAGGTTGTGCAAAGTCCTATTTATGCAAACTACACAATAAAGGACTACTGTAATCCTATCTTGAGGTATCCAAAGCTAGGGTAACTATCTCGAATTCTCCGAGTTAGAAATTAATGCAATCTGAAATATTCTATGAATGGGGGAAAGGTGGTCTGGTTTTATATATTAGTCATTTTCAAAAGAACGAATCCCAGCTCTTTACTGCTGAAGTAAGAACAGCCTGAATGACTGAAGCCTGCGTAAGTGAAGCCAAATTCTTTGGAAGTATTTACTTACTGTGTGGGAGTCATGTATTTCTCTCACTTATCTGAATATATTGAAAGAACATATGGTGGAAAAGCTCAAGAAAGTATAAGAAAAATAATTTATATACAGGTTGAGTTTGAAATATAATCCAAATTTTGTATTTAGGAAAACTTAATTCTGCCTTAAAGTGCCAGAGACACCATTTAGCACTTAAGTCTGCCATCCCTTTTCATTCCAAGTTATTTTAGTTTGCAGGTAGTTCCATTATGTAAAAAATAAATCTGATTAATTAGAGGAATAAGTGCATTTAGTTTTTTTTAAACCCTGATCTCAGTGAAGACCATTCATCAGTTAAGTTCAGCTTAACAAAAGCAAGTTTGACAGAATCAGGCAACTAAATCTGGATTGAAAATACTAACTTCTCAAAAAACAGCAAACAGGGCTGTTCATGTTCCTGTAGCCTTACAGAACGTTAGGTCTGTATTCTTCCAGAGTCTGGTGGTCTTTTTTAATGACTTGGGTTTACTGACAATGTTGGAATAAAATTACAAGAATTTAAGAAATGGGTGATGCATCTTATTTTAAAATGTGTTGATCTGAATAGTTTTAAATAAAACAGTAGAACACAGCATCTCCAAAGGTGTTTTGAATGTGGTTGCTCTGCAGGTGACACTTCTGATATATGACTTGAAAACATTTGATACAGTATGTAAGACAGTTTAAAAGAGACTTTGTAAAAGTTATCAAAACTAAACTGATTTTATCAGTGCACTATTTGACTTTACTCATTCATACAGGCTGCTTTAGAGAAGGAATGGCTAACTCTAGATACCACCCGTTTCCCTTCAAAAACACTCCTGCTCTCAAACCAGCTGCACTGGCCAAAGGTAACATGTTATAGAAACTTCTTACTCTTCAGTCTTCGCTCATTCCTTAAGGATATGCTGTTCTAGGGTGATTAATACTACAATCTATTGACTTGAAAAACACAATTACTTTTAGAAGTCTTGGACTTCCTCCTCATCCCCAGATGCAGTTTTTCTTTTAGATTTTCTTTCATTTGCTTAAATTTTTCTTTATTTTGGATTTCTTTCAACACTTTACGTCACAGTAGCAAAAAGAAAAAAGATGATGTACTTCATCTGTACAGTTGGCAATGGATTAAAAATTGCTAGTTGACACACTGCTTTAAAAATACTATGATCCGCATTGTATGACAACAGCTGAATATTTTCAGAACAACTAAAGGTCATTGAACTGTAATGTCTGCTAGTTATTTGGTAAACTTTGAAGTTTTTGCTTTTTGTTTTGGTAGTTTTTTTTCTCCTTGCTACAAGCGTACTATTACTAACTTTTTATTTCCTACAATTAAAAAAAAGGAGGTTTGTAAGTATATAATTCATTGGGACTTTGTAAGTATAAATCAGACCACCTTTTTGCCGTTTAGTTAAAGATAAGGTCTGTAATGGGCATATCCCTATTAAGAATCCTTTCTGTTATAAGAATAGACTCTGCAAGCCCTCTCAGGTTTACCTGCACATTTTAAACTCCTGGACATATGTATAGTCTCAAGGATGCTCAAAAAGCTAGTCATGTGCATAATTTCAGGGTTTTGAGTAGCTATTTGCAGGGTTTGTGGCAAACTTGGAGGAATCATCAATCATATTTTTTTTCTTTCTCTTATTTAGAAGTATTCTAGGTCTTCAAATTCCAGTGAACATTCAATTAGTTTGCCATTGGCACCACATGAAGCTTGGCAGTGTGATGACAGACCACATTCATGCTCACCAGAAAGTATTCACTTTCATAGCAGGTAAGTCAAATATATATATTTCATTAAGTTTAGTTCATTTGGATATGACAAAAAACAAAAGTAGGAGGAACTGAGCTGTTTTGTGATGTTTTTGTAACTGTTGGTTGTTATGCTATTACTGGAGTTCAAACGTATTCACTTGTTGTTACAACTAAATGTACTTAATTCAATGAATTATTTTTTTCAGTAACTACCAGAATTATATTATATAAGAAAATATACATATATATTTATGTATGTGTGTATGAATCTATACATCATAAAACTTATATTTTTGCACATATATCATAACATGTAGATGTTGAAATAGAGATTTCTAAGACTAGATAAGGATTAAAAGGGATTTCTTACACAGCTGCATTCCTTTCAAGAGAACGGACTGAAATATGCTTCAAGTAATTGAAATGTAAACATTTCAAATTGATGGCAGACTTTTATTACTCTCCAAGATAAAGCCTTCCTGGAGTATTAAAATAGACTTTTTTTGTATTATTTCCAAGCTTCAAAAGGCACAAACAACTCGGAAAGTAACAAAGGTTGCAAAGCAGTCACCCCAGGTCCTTCCTTATTTACCTACCTTTCAGTACCTCTCTTATATACTTTGTTTTCAGGTCAGAGAAGGGAACAATGTCACAGCTCTCTGACTTGAAAGAAAAAAAGAAATTTTCATTCAGGTCAGAAAAAGAAGAGAAAATTTCAGAAGAGTGGTATGTTAAGCTTATCTATTTTTATTGTATAGTGACTTACAGGAATAGGTTCAATATTGTTGTCTCTTATATCTTGCTTTATTAAAATTTCCCTTTACTTAAAAAACCTTTGAAGTATTTTTTTTTCTACCAAGGTAAAAATTATTGTAATTGCTTTTACAAGTGCCTGAGACACCAGCTCAATAAGTTGCAATATTGTAACTTTAAGATACACGTTGCAGGTATCGGTGTAATTCAGAACGTTTAATACCTTACGTAAGAAATTCTATACATGTGTATTCTTTTTGAAAAGTGCATAAATACAGCAATATGCAGTTGATGTAACATAATGTAGGTCAAATGTGTAATAAATTATTCTCTTTCCCTAGGGGTTTTAAAGACATTTCTACTGCACAGCTAATGCTGAAGAGGGCCCATAAAATGAAACCCAAAAAATTTAGTAATAAAAATTTAGGTAAGTCAACAGATAAAAATGGTTGTATCACATGTAATAGTTCTATTCCTATATCTTAAAATAGAGTGTCTCCTTTTATGAAGTTTGCTTGTATAACATTAAACATTAATATGAATAAAGGAGGAATATGATTCAGTAAAAACAACTCACAGGTTAAATCACCATAAGAAGATTGATTTGTTTCAGTGATAATATATTCAGATTTTAGAAAACATTCTGGTGGATATTAAAAGGAATATTCGACAGATATAGTAAAGGGAAATGTTGTTTCTTTTTGTTCGTGTATCTCCTCTTGTAGATGTGTAATTTATATTTCTGCATTTTGTGCTTCTTATATTTTTTTGCTGAGGGAATCTCAGGTTAGAATGATTGACTTACTCAGGTTGTTTTTGTTTCCCCTTCCTACGATTAAAAGTTTTCCCTTAAAAAAAATTGCATTGTGTAACTCCTATCTCTACATCAAACTTGATTAACTGTGCAAGAACTCTTTCTGAAAATGTCATGTGATACATATGAAATGAATCATGCTTTTTGTATTTAATATTCATTGAGAAAATAAATTATGCCTAAGTAACTTCTCTGTAACTGTCTTCTGGTTTTTCTCAGACACTTCTTATGTCAATGAACCTTTCCCAGAATCCTCAGCTGTTGATACAGTATGCTGATGCAAATGTCAATGTAATAGGTTAATAAACATGTTAGTATAATGGTGTTCATATAAGAAGTGTTTAAGCATGTTAGATCCTGGCTGAATTGGATCTAAATGTAAATTAATAATCATGCTAAGTGGTCTTTAGAAAATGTACCGGTATTTATGTTTAATTTTTTAAGTGTTGATTTATTTATGATTTTATTAGAAGCTACAGTTAATTTACCTCTTTTGTATAACTTTGTAAACCTCTTCTGTATTAAAAAGCACTGAAAATATTCAAAGATATTTTGCTCTTGAAAAGGGAAAAGGATTCAGCCTACAGAGAAAGTTAAGTGGGTTTTTTGGTATATTTTTTCCACTTAAATATCGTGCCTAAGACTAATTATGAAAAAAAAGATCTCTAGTTTAAAAAAAAAGACACACAATTAACAAGCCATGCTTTCTTTTTACAAAAAAAAAGGAAGAATGAACAGAAGGTTAAAGTGATTGTATTTAAACCTTGATAGCTTCCCACCATGCTCTACCACACTGCCTAAAAAATAACTGTAAATATCTGATGTGCAGCTGGATTTTTGCCATGTGTTCCACTTGGTGGCCTATGTATCATTTTTAATGAATAGACCCTATTGGGTTATATCATCTTTTCTCCATATGCTGTCTGGTCTATGTTAGTAGTAATTAATCCAGTCATAAATGTTTGATTGATTGAGCGTATCAGATTTGCTATCCTATTTTTGTTCTAGTTCTAATGGATTTTTTGGATGTATTTACATTCAGTTTGTTCAGATTATTCGACAGGGTATGTGTGTGTCGGGCTTTTTTAATGTATCATTTGGAAAATTCTCAAAGTATCTTACTGTTGTAGAAAAAATTAACAAAACTTTTGCACACTGTTTTTATAGGTTCAAATTTTCTCTTTCTGACACTACCCAGTAAGGGAATTTTTTGTCTTTCTAAAGAAAAAAGCCCTGTATGTATAATTTTCCTGTACAGAGTTCTCTGACAGCCATTAAAATCACTTTCTGGTTTTCAGAACCAAGAAATATGACTGAAAATGTTGCACACTCAAGCCATTTTCCATACAAAGATTATCAAGGCAACTATTCTTTCTTATACAGCACATTGGCAAAGCCAGTCCTTGTTTGGTCAGTAAGGACCAAACAGAACATTATCAATTAAAATATGTATTTTTATCTTGAACTGATGCTAAAGCTCATCTGTTATATGGTGCACTAAAAATGATCCTGAAGGAATATTCCACATATGAGAAGAACCTCCACATAATTATAATTGTGTTTTACACGAACTACCTCCTTTCAAGTGGGGAGAGCAAGTCAGGGTCTTGCTGAGGGTCTGGTGGAACAGAGGGACTTTACAGTGCTTAAATTAGAGTAGATATACCATATCCTGGGGCTAGCCAGTCCCAGATCAGGAAACTGTAACCAGATCCAGGAGGCCTTGGATCTCTGTGTGGTACAGCTCATGTTAGAATACTTTCAGCAATTCCACTCTTACTGGAGAGACAGAGACAGGGACGGATTTGGTTCCCAATCTTAGGCCATAGCTATTAGTTTAACCTTTTACTGAAGCAGGAATTCAGTAAAAGAGTCTTTTTTTTTTTTTTTTTTAATATTGAGAGGCAGAAAATTCATCTGAATATGTAGATATCAACATCATCCTTTTCTCTTTACGTTTCCCTAGAAACTAGCATTATATCAACTCTGTCTCCTCTGAGATGAGCTTCGTCCATCCAGTACTTATTGAAACTTCATATTAAATCTTCTAGGTTTTCTTTCTATTGCTATTATTTGTGTTTTCTCTCTTTAATTTCCAGTTCTTCAGTGTTATAATTGCAGCTGTTTCCTTCATAGCTCCCTGATTGAAAATTGTTAAAGGTATGCTAACTACACTAAAATAATTTTAAGTTAGTGTAGTTGTAGGTTGCATACGGTCTGTCAGAATGTGCTGTCTGCTTCCAAGTGTCAACAAATTTCTTTGCCTAGGGCCTGAAATTCACAAGTACAAAGTGTAAAATCAGCCTCCGCTCAGAGAGTTTTACAGTTCCTCTTTAATATGTCTGGATGTTTGCTGAATTGGAACTTGGATTGGACAGTCATGAACAACTTGGATTCCTAACATCCTCAGGTGTGGGAATTTATTCCTTTTCATTTCCCATCTGAATCATTCATCTTTCCTTAGTGCAACAGTGATGGATACAATGGGTTAACTACAGAAGACTACATCTGAGCTTAGTCATCTGCTTTCCTTTATGGAAAGAAATATGCATCTTAAATGCTATTAATTTTCTCCTAAAATAGAATTCAAAAACAGGCTACTTGAATCTCACTGTAAAATCATTTATATTTGTTCTCCATCGCCTGTATACAGAACCTAGAGTGACTGGCTGAAGTACAGTCTAAACTGTAGAAATGTAAAAGTAACTGAGAAGTATCTTACCTCATATGTCTGGCCATGTACCTTTTCAATAGTGAAAAAAATGTGGAAAATACTAGCAAGTGCGCTGAATCCTGTGGTTTGTGTTACAAGGAAGAGCTTAAAGTAGCCTAATCTTAAAATGGGGAGTGATTCAGGCAAGGCTTATATTGCAGTAAGCCAGTCCCACCAGCTAATAGCCTTAAGGCCTGTTATGCACTAATCCATTACGGTTATGTATGCTTGTTTATGTAGTTAAATAAAGTTGTGGCCTGTGTTTTAACCATACCAAATGTATGCTGTGTCTACTTCAACTATTTTTACTGTACAGTAAGATAATATGAAAAGTGTGGGCAAGAGACCAGGAATTTTGCAGCCAAGTAAAACTGGCATAATGTCAAAAATATTCCTGTTTATTATGGATGCATAAAATTCTATACAAATTCTAATTAAAAATCTAAACACAGCAGATATTAACACACCTCACTGTGCTTAAGACTTAAGGGTCTGTGACTCATAACATTGCTAGCTTCCTAAAGATATCACAAGAGTACAGAATTTCTTGCTTAACTTTGAATTTCATTGGTTCTTTGGATTTGATATTAGCCTCTGAAAGTTAATTTCTTTTACTTTTAAGATGGCTGGAGGCCTTGTCTTGTTTTCAGCTTGCCTCTTCTACCCTGTTTTATTACTTCTTGCTTAACCATTCCCTCTCCAAAGGAAAAGGTTTTTGTCAGTGACTGACAACATGAGATGATAATTCTTGCTGCCGCACAGGTTAAAAAACAAAACAAAACAAAACCACAAAAAGTGACTGGTGTGAGACTTGACTCCTAGAATCAGAGCACAATGATGAAGATATTTCATAGAGATCATCAAAAATTTTTGTTTCTAGTTTAGAAGTTAAGACAGCAATGCAATACTAGTACAAAAAAAAAAAAACTCTAACCACTCCAAAACACATGATCTGACTGTACAGCGTAAATTTGTTGAATTAACAACAGTCAGAATGAAAATCTGGAGGACATTGTTACTCATTATTACCCATTAATTAAATGACAATCGATATTTTCGTAGCAGTGGAGAGAATGATGCTTTTGTAGATGTTGTGTTTTTCAGTATCATCTAGGAGCTCCAACCATGGATGAGAATCCCATTGTGCTAATTGCTGTCTGATTTGGAACAAAGTGTGGTCTTTCTTCCCGATAATTTACAAACTGAATAATCTTATACATATTCATCTGTTAATTGTGCTGCTTTGATTTATCAACTCTTCAAAGTTGGCACAGATGCATCTTTTTCCAATTACAGTTATTGCACAACAATGAATGACAAACTTCTAATTTTTTCAGTTTCACATATTATCAAGAAGTTGTTTAACAAATGTGGTGCCAGATCAAACAGTAACTACTCCTTCCATATTGTTTCTATAACATTTGGACAATGTTTGTCCAACTTATCTTCTATGTTTGGTATCTGCCAAGCAATGTGCATTAAATTACCTCCCTGGTTTCTAGATTGCCAGCACAGATCATCATCTAATAAACCACATTTAAATGAGTGTGCCAGAATCCAGGAAGATATTTGTATGATTTTGAACTATTGGACTCTTTCACAGTTCTCTGTGTGAAATTTAAAACATTTGATTGTTTGTCATCAAAGCATACATGCGGTTCATTTCCCCATCTCTGTCAGAGACTGAAAAGCACTAGTGTTATAAAGTAATCTGTGTAATATTGCCTACATTTGGGACTAGATAAAAACTCATTTTTAATAACAAAAGAGCTGTATGCAATGGTGGAGGTGATCCAGGTAGGTACAAATTCAAGTAGTCTGGCACTGCGTTAAATCCCTGTAGATTATTTAAGTTATTTTGCAAAGACTCAAAAGTAAATCATCTGATAGAAATCTCTTAGAAGAACAATTTCCATCATTCCCCTCTCTTCCCAGTTCATGGACCTTCTTTAATACCAATATCCTTGTGCATAAATAAATGTTTGAAAAATATTGGTGGTACTAATAATTTCTTGTGATTTCACACAAATATTCTCAATATAGTTTAACTTTGGACTGTTCAGAGTTTTCATAAAATTGAGTATGAGGCTGTATTAAGGAAAGATGGCATTTTTAAAGCATTTTGGAACAATTTTTCTAGACCACCTTAGGAAAACAGTATGCTATTGCAGGAATAGTCTTAAGAAAATCAGAAATACAGCTTGGAAATCACATTTTGTCTTTTGAGATTTTAATCAATTTTTACACATTGTCTTTGATCTTCTTTTGAAGAAAGATACTGTCTTTGATGTTATCGTAACTAGTTGTTTAACTTAGGAGTCTTTTATCAACGCTGGTTAGTGTTGGAAAATTTTACAGAAAATTTTTATTTTCTGCCTTTCTGTGTATGTTGCTCATATGGCTATGTATTTAATCTTACTAAAATAGAAAATATAATCAAAAGTTATACTTCAGTTAAAATGTTTGTAATAACTTCTGTCATTTAAAATTGCAGAGAAAAGAACTTTTGATATAAAAGTATTTTTATTTCAAGATATTTTATCACAAATCATCAGGTTACTGCCCCAAATATTTACTACCCTGACAAACACTAGGTTACTAAAAATGTATTTTGAGTAGGGAGGCATGCCAAAATAGATTTACTTTGTCCATCTACCCAAAGTGAATGCTAAAAAAACTATAAGCCCAGTAATCTGATTTATGAAAAAGGTAATTCAGTTATCTGAATCATTCTAATAATCTGCCTTAAAACTAATGAATCTAATCAATCTTTGCTGTGCTTTCTGAGTCATTCCACTGAACTTATATCTGAGGTAGTTAGTAAAAGTGGGGTGAAATGACTTTAATCTCTTATAACCTCTGGGTGAATCTGGAAGCTGTAATCATTATACAAGATGAAGCAGCGTCTCTTGGAGAACTGTAGATAACAGAAAGTGTAAGATATTGATGAACCTGCCTTGGGAAGAAGGAATGGGCTAACTGACTTCCATCTGTATTTTCCACGATTCTTTGATTAATCATGTTTGCTGCTTTCTGAGAGGTTAGCACCGTCAAGAGCAGCCTGTCAACCTAAAGTTACTGCAGTGTGGACTGACCAAGAATACTGTAAACTTTTTGGAGTGTTTGTCAATGAATATCTCCACTCCAGACCCCATTAGAGATCTTACCTGGGCTTGTAAGGTAAAGATACATTTTGGCTGCGTCTTCATTATTTGTGTCAGAAGAGCATTCTCCGAGAAAAGTTGGAACTTTTAGGATCCCTTCATCTTTACTGCTTTTTAACTGAAGTGTCTAGAGCAAACATATGGGTCTGTTCAAAACTAACTTTCTAAGTTACTGTTAAACTTGATAAGAAACTGCCCACTGACTTCATAGAGCATTCTGATCCTTTATTTCAATAGATAAGGTAACAAACAAACAAAGCTATTTATTTTGCTGCAGGATTATTGATGCTCTTACAAACTCCCTCAATAAGCACCAGTGATCTGCTACAAGGTCATCCAGTTAACAGGCTCAGAATGAAGAACCAGACATAATTATTACTGTACACTTATTCAGTCTGAACGCTCTTTCAGTCTTCCCATCTCCTTTATTTTCCTGTTCTATCTGTTCTGGCAGTGTTTCACATACTCATTTTTGCTACACTTGCACTCTTTGTAAAAATTTAGATCCTTTCTTTACCATGTTTACTTTCTTGCTAAGTTCTGTTGCTGTTTTCACTCTTTATTGTTAATAATTTCTACTTCTTTTGACAGTTTGTAATCACCTTCGTAGACAACCCTCTTCTGCTTCCTTGTCTCTCAGATTTTCCTGAGTCTGTATTCGTCTGCTTGTGCAATTGTCTTCATCTTTTAACCACATGAATCCTATTTCTTTGTTTTTTCCCTTTAGTTTTCTGTCACTCGTGTCACCATGTTCAGTGTCAAACCTACAAAATCTATATACTTTTGCTTCCCATTGTATGTCTGCTTTTGTCTCTACATTCTTCCAAATCCTCTTTTTATTTTCTTTTTTTCATGACTGACTGATTTATTCTGCACTGTGCATAAAATTTTTGCCTTCTTTCTAACACTGTTTCCTTTAAATTCATACTTTCCTCTGACTTCAAACAAACATTTTTTCCTTCCCATAATAAATAATCCACAAGACTCTCTTTTTCTGCCTTATCTGAAGTTTTGCAGCAGTTTAGCTTTTGTTAATTTTTTTTTTTTTGCCAGTCTAGGAAAACATATTATCTGGATTTATATACAGTTGTGTGTTCATCTTTGATTCTTTACAAAGTTTTCAAAATAACAGTTATGAAACTAATTAAGATTTTGTACTTTGGCATGCAAATGACTGTAGATTTCTGGAGTCAACTTCAATTAGGACAGGATGTGCTAAAGTGTTAGCTTATTATCTTCAAGTTTAGCTTCAGAAAATAAGCTGCTTCTTGTTAACATAAATAATACCTAATACTTAATAATACCATTTATAAGGCATAAATAGCTTCATTTAGACTACTGAATACTTTTGAATCAAAGCTTTTAGAAACAGTGGTCTGCATATATTCAGTTAATTATGATAAAATTTCAAGCTTTAAAAGCAGATTTTTTAAAATATTTTGTGCAAATTCATGCTGTAGAATTTATTTTTTCTTTAGATGTGCTAGCAAAAAGATGACTGGTATTAAAATCCTGAAAAATAGTGAATTTGCTTCTCGGCTGCACTGTATTTATTTTGCTTTATTTTGGAAAGGATAACTTTTTGTGAATATATAATCTACTTTTAAAGATTTTTCATTTATTAAATGGCTAAAAGGTGAAAAACTGCTTGAAGGAATGAATGAGACAGGTCTGACCTTTGATTTTAACTTGTTCTTGTCGTCTAGACCCAGCTGTGCGCCTGGCGTTGTTCAAAAACAATGAAAATAAACATCTCCCTGTGAAACCACCAAGGAAGACACAGCCTGTAAATATTGGTTACTTTGAAGGTATGAACATGAATTTCACTATATCTTTATGCATGTATACATATATATCTCGTAATATCTTTTCAGCTAGCGTACTTGAAATATAAAGCAAAATGCAGAAATGGAAGAAGGCAGGAGTTTAAGGTTCTTAGCTGTTTCAGCGTATCTCAAATTACAGCAGTGAAGCGTTTCAGTTTCAATTCATTCGGGGGGAGGGCGGGGAGTGCCTTTACAGATTAATTCATAGTGAACTGGTACCTATTTAATTAACATACTTTTAAGAACACCAGAGCAAATCACAGAGATATAAAATAGAAAGCACTAGAATTAATTTTTATGAATGAAATGCCATTTCAAATTTTCCGTCTCATAGTCATCTTTTCTCAAGCTACCTATTGATTCCTGAAGATCATTAAGGTTTTTTAAAGAAGAAGCCACTTTCATAAGCATTCCCTAAAAGTTTACCTTTTGACAGAAGACGAAGAAAGAAATTTCACCATGTAAATATAAGATAGACTTTCCAAAGGCCTTTAAATATTGATCTATTTCTTTTACTGCTGGAATTAATGGTAAAACTCTCCTTGAAATTAGTAAAATTAGAATAAGGCCAAGTCTTATTTAAAAAAAAAAAAAAAAAGGAACTTCATTTTAAGAAGCTGAGCATCTGCAGAGGCATTGTTTTTAGAATGTTTTGGGTCTGTTTGCATCTCTAAACTGTGATCAGATAATTGTCACCTTTGTCATTTTACCTTTCTCAAAGAAGTCAAAAGCCATATGGTATCTCATTTAGTCCCAATCTCATTTAGTAAAAGAAAATAATAATACTATATTAACCTTCAGTGAACGGGAATAAAAGTTAGAACCTGTCCGAGACAAGTCTGCAAGAGATCCAAGTATAACTGAACTGCAGTTGTCAATTAACCTGGCTATATGCAAGTCCAAATTTGCCTTACATTCACGAGCCAATGCTCAAATTGGTTTGAAAGAATTCTAGGGGTGTTATGAAGGAGAAAAATAAGGTTGCACTGTGGTTTGCTTTGGATCCAAGCATGAATTTACCTATAATAGAGACAGACTACATATACAGTGCCTGATTTAGCATTTCCTGTGTATCATAACAGTTCCTCTGGCATATGCAGAAGAAACAAGGTGGGTAGACTGCCTGCAAAACACTGCGGGTGCCTGAAGCCTGCAAGTGGTAGTGCGAATGTTCAGATCTGTGTCAAAGAGACAAGCTTGATCCCAGGATCAGCACCCTAAAATCAATGTAGGTTTAGCCTAGCTTTCCTGTCACTGGTTTATTTATTCCTGCCTGGGAATATTTCCCTTCATTTTAGGAAGCCATTGTATCTATTCTGAATGTCACTGAATTGCTTTTTGGACATATGGAGAGAAGGAACAGTAGCATATTAGATATCAAAAGGCAAGCACTGAAATTAGTGGTACTCTTGAACTTTATCTTTCATTTCAAGGATAGTTATGCTCCTTTGGCCAGCTAATAAACTGAGATTTTGTTCAGCAGGCTTTTACTGGGTGCTTCTGGGTGCTTCTGGCCCTCCTGAGCCTTCAGGAAGACAAGCAGTACCATTCTGATTGACCAGAATATAAAATTATCCTTCCGCTTAAGTCACTGGCACTTCAGATGGGATGGCTAGAAAATGCTAGATTATGAATTAGAATGCTGAGCTTTTACTTATGTAAGTGAGATACGATCAGAATTCAGAGCTCTTAATTTAGAATTTGGATGCCACTTCATATGTTATCTACTACAAACCAAAGCACCTGCACGATGATTTCACAAAATTGTGTTGTCAGTCACTTCTTCCCTCACTTACAGAAAAGTTTGTCTCCCGTTTACCCTCTCACCTTTTGACTATTTCTTCCTCTTTTGCGTGGAATAGCTTGCTTTGGGTCTGCTCTGTGATGGGAGTTCTTTTTGTAACAGGAAGTTGAAATGTTTTCACTCTGTATCCATAAATCTTGTGGACACCATATTCCAAATCAAGAGAACACAGACCAGCCCTTTATTTGGTGGAGATAAACTTCCTCATTTCAAGGTCTTCCCTTCATAGACTGGTAGTCAGTGTTCTGGTAGAGATTTTGAACTCCAGTCCGTCTCCTTCATAAACCACTAAATAATCTCCAAAAAAGAAAAAAAAAACATGCATTCTAAATATTCCTGCTTTATTTCTTTAAAGTGAAAATGGGGGGAGAAACCATAACATCAATAGCAAGTACACATGTGTTATCTGTTAAATAACAGAATCACTACTTTTGAAAGGGGATGCCCTCGGAAGTGAAACAATTAGAACAGTTTTAGCTTTTCAAACTGGAACACATCATGGTAGTGAATATGTAGGAGGTAATCCAGTTAAAATGTATGATGAATGTCTTGAGTCTTCATTGTTTCTTTAGTTTATGTTTAAAGCAGTAAAAATGGCCTAATGGAAAAAAACACGGAATAAAAAGTAAGAGGTATAAAATAATTAGAAGGAAATAGAGGGTGAAAGGGAATGAGCTTAATATCTGACTCTTGTATGTAAAGTATCCATATGCCTTAATTAAACAGTAGCTATCATATTTATATTTACTTTATCCTGAGTAATGAGTTGGTTAAAGTATCAGTTGTAAATATAACTATTGTTTTATATGTACCAGTAGTGGTTTCTTATGTTTATTGTTTTAAAGATTATTGAATGGTAAACCTTTTTTGGACAATTTAGAATATAGCAAGTGAAAACCAGGAATTTTTTCTGAAAATGAGTTCACTGAACATAAAGGAAAAACCTTGCACTTAAATAATGTTATCTTCTCCTGAGATAATTAAAACAAATCATTGCTGAGTTAAGGATTATGTTCTGCCATAATTTGCCTTCTTGTACAAGCTACTGCATCAGGCTGACAGTGTTATATGATGTACCATGTAGAAAGCAACACAGTGAGGACATAGTTGATCTAATACTCATCTTTCTTGGCTTTAAGTGTAGACGATTACTGTTTAAACAGTTTTGGGTTTTTTTTTTAATTCTTCTTGTTTTCATACTCTGTGAAAACTATAACTTTCCCTTCTCCAAGTCTTAGTTATTACAAATTATTAAACCTAAGTTACAGTGATGCTTCATGGAAGATTTTAAACAGGCAATCTGTTTGCTGACAGTATGCTGATTATGTATTTTATTCTTATATTTTTCTTTAAAAACTATATGTACAGGAGCTCTAGTTTTAAATCTCTTACTTATTTCTCATTTGAAATCTGTTTTCTGAGAAAATAGTAGCTATACATGAAAAAAATTAGTCTGAATCTACAAGTTTATTTGAAGTTTTGTAAAATGGGGTTGAGGACCTAATTTTAAGAAGACCACTCTGTTACAACAGTTGCAAAGAACTGATATGTAAAATAAATGTAGACATCCAACTTTCAAAACTTGTGCATAGCTTTGATCCCATGGGACAACTCACATAGCTCTTAATTTGACATATGTATCATAACATAATGATTTGGTGGACAGATATAAATGAAAATACATCTTTCAAAGTTTGAGTAATGTCATAAATTTTTATTAACTTTTAGGAGAGTCATCATACTTTATTCACTGACTTTATAATGATTCCCTTTTGGAGAACCATTATTTCACATTTGTATCACAATAGCACACAGAAGTTAGAGACAAACCCCTCTGTATTACAGGCTTCATAAACAATATGGGGGAACATCGTCTTGCCTACAGGCAAGAACTTACCATTTAAAAATACAAGCAATATGTAAAGGCATGGGGAAAGGGAATGAAATTATATGTGTTCTGTGTGTACATGTGTGTATATACATCTGTATGAGTATGTATACATACAATACCTGAGTGTATAAACACACATATACATACACTGTAAGTGTAAATAGGTATATGGATCAATATGTATGTTAAGCATAGGTTTTATCTGCTTTTTTTTCATATATTTAAAAAGGAAAGTAAATTATGAACATTTACTCTTTGGTGTCATTTGCAATATCAACATATAGCTGTATTTTGTTATCTTAATGCTTTCTGTCAAGATACTGTTTCACTTTCTTTGAAATTATTTTAATGCATGTAGTCATTGTATAATACAGATTAGTGAAAAATATTATTTAAATAAATAATATTTTCAGATCATAGTTGCATATCATTACATTAACTTAAGTAGACTATAAAGTGTGCCACAGAATACGCAAAAGTAAATGTGCATTTACTGTGCTTTATATGAGCTTTCCTGCTTTTCTTAAGAAACTATGGCCTGATCAAAAACCTGAAGGTGAATGAAAGCCTAACTTGATGTGCTTTCACATCTGATGATTTGTTGGACATTTCCTGGATTGCGTGTTATATGCTGCTTCTTTCAGTATGATTGGGTTATGCTTTCAGCAAGGTTGTTGAGTGTCAGTTAGCACTAATTAGCTGAGAAACAAAATATGTCAGCTAACTATTCTGATGAATATTTGGGGAGATTTTAGTATATTTTATGGGTGGTGACAGTTTAAAGGTATCAACATTTTGGGAAAGTTTAAAGGAATGCAAATAATTTTCATTGTGTTCTATTATGGGGTGAAGTATATTTTTAGACATCTTTATGACTGCTTCTCATCTAGTTGTGTGGAGGCTATTTTAGACATTGATCTAGCATAAAATAATCTAGAAAAATCTAGAATATTTTAGACAAAGTACATCAGTTGTGTGTTAGTTTCAGTAATTCCATTTACACAGAAGTTCCTACCTACTCTGTCAACCAAGAGTGAGACTGTTTTGTCCTGATACAGCAACACAAAGCTAAAGGAGCTCCCAGGCCTAGCACATTGTTCTGCTACAAGCATTGAAAACACTATAGATCATATGAGGTCCTCTGTAATCCATCTGCCTCAACAATTTTGGTGGGTCATCCAAGTAATTTCTGTTCAGGAAGCTGGATTCCAATCCACAGAGCAAGTTGGAAAAGCGCAGTAGAAATTAATTGGGAGTCTAGTTAAAGCCATGCAAGTTCTGTATTATTTGGATATGATTCACTTGCAGTTTCTCAGAATTTCAGACACTATATTCTAATGAATTTTGTAGATTAAGTGATCTATTACCACTATAATACATTTATTTTTAGTCATATTTGTGTCTATCCATGGCACGTGTATACTATATAGTTCAAAGAAGTGAAAACAATATAACTTGACTTTACCCAGGAGTGTGCACAGTAACCACTTCCAGGAAGTTCAGCTATATTAGTTGCATTGGATTATATTGTTAAGATGCGTTTACTGTAGTCTGGGAATGTGTAGTTTCTAATTGGCAATACTGTATTTCCTGACATCCTATGCTCATTGACTAACCTGTAAAAAGTTGAAAATGTAATGAGTATAATGTTAAGACAGATTTCACCAATACAAATTTGGTAATAAATAGATTATGCTATTTCAGGTGGCTTTTAATTATGGAAATATTTATTCATTTCTCTTCAAATTGTCAGTAAAAATAACATTTATATTTCATATTGGAACTAGAATAAGAGGTAAAATGATCTTGTGATTACATCACAAGATTGGAAAACAAATATCAAGAATCCATTTAAATTTAATAGAATGATTTTTGGTAAACAGGAATGATCTGTGTCTATTCTCCAGCTTTCCAATAGTTCACAATTTTGAAGCTCCTGGTATTCTCAAATGAAAAATGTTGCAAGGATTTTTTACATTTTCTTATAACTAGTGCTAATTTAAAATGAAAGCTGGACTTTGGAAACTGGTAATTTAGGATTGTCTTTGAGTTAATTATGTAAACTCATTAAAATATTTTTACATAATGACAAACATAATTTCTTAGGTTTTCTGTATTACTCAATATGAGCACATTGATGAAAAAGTATATGTAGTAATTAAATAGCATTTATGTTGATTCAAATCACTGGTGGTTTTAAATACCTCTGCTTGAGAGTTGAGAGAAAGCACTGAGAATGAAACATTATGATTAACCTTTTTATATGCTGTAAAATTGATAATACTTTTTTATTTGTTATTTAAGGGCAGTTAAAAATACATTGAGCTGTAGCTAAGAGTTGTGTGTTAGCTGTTTTCATCTTTAATAAATTAGCTATTTTCAATGAAAAATTATAAATGGCACCAGCTCCCAGGATGCACACATTGTTTGTAAACATCCATTTCTAAATTAAGTCATCTTTTATTTAGCTGTGGTCTGAAAAGCATTAATAACCACATTCTAAATTTGGCATTCCTGCAATTCTACTAAAGTATTGCAATGTTTACAGTAAATGTAATTATTAAATATCTCCCAGGCTTTAAATTTGTATGCCAGATTATGGCAGAAGCAGTTTCCAAACCATATTGCACTGGTGAAAATGACAGAATAATACATTTCCAGAGAATGTAAGATCTGTCCTGAAATGTGATGAAAATGCATTACAGAAACCTGCAGTGTGGAGGAGAATCTGTCTCTTAAAATCAGAATTCTATGGCTTTGTTTCTTATTATCTAGTGTGAGCTCACACAACAGAGCTCTCGCATTGAAATATTTTCTCATTTTAAGGAATTAATGGCTCTCCACCAGCCCTTTAACATGTAAAATGAGTAGGTTACTTGTGTCCAGTACATCCAAAAAGAGCCAGGATAAAATAAACATAAGGAGTTGGATATCTTGGAAAAAATCTGTCATGGGTTTGGGTTAATCATCTCCAGAAGAAATTCAACTTGATGCCTGAAATGTAAGACTTCTTGGAGAAAGCAGTAAAGCCTGAGGCAGTGTTGATCTGAAGGAGTGCTCTCCATGGGTCAGAGCTGCTCTGCTGGCAGAGTGCAAACCCAGTTCACAACAGCGGTACGCTGAAAAGTTGTAAAAGACTGCAGGGGCCTTACAGTGCACGCACTCGAGCTTCAGTTACATAGTTTTAGTGGCCCAGTTTCTTATTATAAAATAAAACTAAAAAATAAAATCTGTGCCTAATTTTCTAGTCCCCTGTCCATCAATGATAATGTAGGATTTTTTCAATGTTCGTGGAATGAAGCAATCCTGAAACTGTAGTATAAGTTTAAAAATAAATACGTAAAACATCATTTATGTGCATTCATGTGGTGCACATCAGTGTCTGAATATTTATAAATGATCTAGACATATGACATCTTTATTAATATTCTGGCTTTTCATGTTCAATTTTTTTTTGTTTTTAACAACATTTCTATTTGTCTGAAGTTCCTGAACTGGAGGTACTTACCATAGATATATTCCAACTTCATATTATAAAGTCTTACTGTGGTTCTAGTCTTCAAGGGTCCTGTATTCTACTGTTAAAGGATTCTGATTTTGACTGCATATTTCACCTGCTTGTGTGTTATCTGTTTATCTGTCTCTGTGGTTTTATAAACGGTCGTAATTTGCAATGACATCACGTGGACTTTATTAGTGTATCGGACTTAAATGTGGTCTCTGATATAATATGACAATGAATTTTGTGTCAAATTGTTCCAACAAACTTTTAAAACTTGGATTTTATACAACATGTAAGCTATTACCTGTGCTTTCCACATCATAATAGTTTATCTTTTAACTAAAATGAACTCCACACTAGGAAAAAAAAAAAAAAACTTACTGCTATTTTAGCTAAAGACTGCCCAGTGATGATTACAGTAGGAATGAGATTTCACATAAAACTTCATCAGTGGTTGAGGACAAGTTTATGCTGTTGTTGAATAACATAACACAGCAGTTCACAAAGGTTGATTTGCATCTTCTGAGATTTTCCTTCTCTTTTTTCCTACTTTCCTTGGCACTTTAGGTCCAAGAACCAGGCAAGGTATCATCTGTATTTCAGCCAATGTGTGCATAAATAAGTTGACTCCACATTCAGATCCACAGCATTTTATACTACATCAGGCAATCATTTTGGATGAATAGACCCCTGACTACCGAAGCATTTCAAATCCTTTTTCATTTGACCATTCAGTGACCTGATAACTATTTCCTGTCCCTAAGTAAGGTTGTGACCCAGGTCTTAGAGTGCAAAAGACAGATAATTTTAGCAACAAGTTAAATCCAAATGGATCTCATTGGAGGGGGTGAGGGAGAATTGGTTTGGCTAAATTCCTCTAAAATAAAGTGTTACAACACTTGGATTTAGTAAGTCTAGTTAAAAGTAATTGTTAAATATGTTGTCATCTGTTTGGATGCCTTGGACCTGTAGGCAGTATTGGGGTGGTTTGTTTATTTTTTTTGCTTTTACTAAACAATATCCAAATACAACAGTACTCTTTTTATACTTCATAAAACAATTATTCATGAAGAGGTCATTAAAATTGCATTTTCAGATATATTCAAAGCATTTTCCAAAGTGAATATTTCCAGCATTAAACTCATATTGGTATGCGCATGGTATTTTAACATAGGCCACAGAAAGTTAAGTTTATAGGCTGTGTCCAGAGGAGGATCATGAATGTTGCATTGCATAAATATTCATCTTGCAAAAGTACTTCCATTTTGTATGGAGCTATGAACAAGGAATATGATAAATTCTTAGAAACATGTATAGGTGCAACTCTTGTTACAGTAGGACAACATGATACTACGGTTTAAGAAGTTTCATATAGCTATGCATTTTAGTAGCAATGCCTCTGCCTATTTTATCTTCTGAAGTACTGTTAAAGGTGGATTAAAGGAAGGCTTTAACCCCAGAGCATTTCATTGATTTGAAAGTGTAATCAATTAAAGTTTCTTATAACAAAATTCTTGTTTTTCTATTCTGTAAAGGGAACTATGGTGTTATGAAGAATTACGAGGTCAGAGAGCTATAGCATTCCAAAAAGGTTGTTTTCATGTGACAATGTTTTTAATACTGAACACGCATTTAAGTCTTTTTCTATAACTAAGAAAGTTGTGGATCAGCTGTATAACATGATTTATTTTGGTAATGTGCAACATTTTTCAAGCAAAACATTAAGAAAAGACTCCAGAATTGGAGTCTACTCCTATATTTCGATAATCTAGTTATCGAAAATTCTGTGTTGTTTGATACAAACTCTTGTGGCAAAGTTGTATACCTTTTACAAGTTTCATGTGATCTATAAAAATAGACGGCAAGCATGGTAGATTTGGAAGATTTTACAAGGGATTGTAGGAGTTCTTACAAGCGACCCACATATAATAAAAAAGTACAATCATGTAGTAATATCTTTGCAAGTTCTATGACAAGCTGTGTATTTCTATAATGTGCATCTTCCAGCTTCATAACTTTACAGTTCAACTTTTACCATGCACAATACACAAACATTTTAGCAGTTTTGTCAAATCTGTAGTTTTGTGCAGCTTTGATGTATACAATGCATTTATTTTTTCTGGCTTATGTGTTAAAAAAAAAAGATTTATAACAGAACACTGAATTGATATTTTCAAATTGTCACAGAAAAAATGTACCATGCATTTAACTCTGGACTAAGGTGGAAATACTGTATTTTCTAGTTATTTATAGATATATGTATGTATAGAATGTGTATATATATTAAATATATTTTTCTCAGATTCCTAAGATTGCATACAGAGATAATATTTTTCAAAAAATTTTATTTACATGACAATGCAGAATAATTTTTCCTTTGCAGATTTATTGTTGGGTTAAATAATCCAATATTTGATTATAATTTCATAAATTACTACATTTTTAGAATTATGTAGATAAACCAATTCAGATAAAGAAATCCAAATAGTCAGACAAAAGAAGAATTTACTTTATTTTCACAATCATCATTAAACAAGCAGAATATGAACAACTAAGTTTTTTGAATGGTTTCCAAATGCAGATTGAGTATCAAGCTTACTAAGAAATTGACTGTGGAAAGTCATTTCTCTAAAGCACTTGCATGCTTATTGTTTTCTAATATGAAGCAAGTTTGGTATTTTTCAGTTTATGAAGAGAACAAGGATATCTTTTGTCAAAGACAGAACTTGCAGTCTATCTTCACTTTTGCAGCATCTCCTAAAATTCAGCACTAATCCAAAATAAAAATTTCTGTGTGTAGTGATGGTAGTAATACTGCTTATTATTTTATTACCAAAAGATAACATACCGTCCAACATATAAGGGTATCTTTTGTCAAAGATAGAATTCAATTAAAAAATGTATTTTAAACACTAATACATATTTCAAAGTAGAATTTACTGAGAATTTGCTTTAGTAGCTGATGTTGTACATTTGTAATTAAGAAATTAGTAATGACTGTAAAGAAAAAAAAAAAAGAAGCTAAGGCAGAAAGTTCTGATTTAACCTACTGATGACCTGGCTTTGTTTGTTCAGATGACAGTTCTAAAAGTGTGCGGAGAATATTCCCTTTTAATACAGTTATTTGCCACGAGCCCTGACCTCACTGCCTGTCAGGGAGCAGGTCTGAATTGGCCCTTTCTCTGATATCGTGACATTGCTTCTGTTGCCTCGATTGTGACCTCTGATTGCATGATACCCCTGAGAGTTCTCTTTAATAAGCGTGACTCCTGACTCTTAGCCAGGTCTGCTTGCTTAGGTTTTGTCAGACTCTGCTTGTAGTCTGGTCTACATATGCTAAAACATTGCATAGGCTGTCATCATACCATGTGAGTGCTGTGCACTGTATTCGAAAATCTCTTTCCAACATCTTTCCTTTTATTTATTGAAAATGGAAATATTTATGAAAACCTATTTGGAATAAATTTTAAAAATTTATTCTTCCAAAATTATGGCTGCTAGGGATTTTTATTTTTATACCTCTATACAAACAGTTACTATTTCACTGTATTACTAAGCATGCGTATTATCCATGCATCATGCTAATTGCTACTTTGAGATTTATTTTATTTCCCCTATGAGAGTATTTTATGCTTCTATGACTTCCCATCAAGAATATGTTTGTTCATCACAGAAATGGTAGGGGAGAGTCCCCTTACTTCATTATATGATTAATACACTTGCACAAGGAGACAATATTGATGAGCATCCAGAGCACTATGAGATGTAGTTATTCAGGGTCTAGTCAGGTGAAAGCTGAAGAATCTGATTGGAATCCAGGAGAGGGTAAGTAGAACTAAGGATTTTTAAATATCACTGAAAATTACATTTCTTGTTTTAGTAACTATTTTGCTACATCATTGCATTCTTTTCTCCTGTTTTCCTCCTCTTCTAACCAGAATGCTGAAGGAGAGTCTGTTCAGAGACCAGGCAGCCTTGGGGATGATGATGCTGCTCAGACATTCTCCAATTTTAGTATCCCTTGATGCATTCACTGAACCAGAATATGGAGAAGTTCAAAGATTTGAAAGTGGTGCAAGTTAAAGACAAGTTTGTGTATTTACTTATGTATATCTTCTGTACTCTCACTGCAGATACATATACCTTTTCCTAGTCTCTGTATACCTCTAACAAACTGCTTTTAATCAACGTATTTAGCTTGTCAGATAAGAAGAGGAGAAAAATCTTACTGCAACAAAATAATGTTATGTGCTCACTTTTGTAGTTAAATTAAAAGAGTCTCTGTAAATATTATTAATTAATGCTTCTCCATTTCTTGAACTGTTTTAAAGAAGACTGTTGACCTTTTCACTTGGATTATTTTGTGTAAAAAAATGGTATATTTTGTATGAAAAAGAAACTCTATTAGAATCTTTGTTATAAAACAAGTTATCTGGTATAAGCCAAAAAGCAGACATTTTCTTGTTACTTTTAAAGTTGACAGTGGAATGCTATTAGTTCTTCTTCATGACAGTGACAGTTACAGTGAAAGTAAAATCTTATTTGGTTTGGTCAGTAAAATACTATTTTTGCTATCTTTTAGAAGAATTCCCATGTAAGGTGATACAATTTTAATAGTCTAATTTAGTGGCTAAGGTTGTAAAGCTTCTAGTACAATTGTCTGTTCCCTTCTTCTGGAATAAATAGTATATGGTTAGCTATTGAGGTACCTTAATCTCAAATGGGAGTTTACTTACCTAATTGGACTTCATGTGCTTTCACTCCTTTTTGGATCAGCCCTTAGTGCTCTGTGAGTTCATGTGCCAGTGGCAGGAACTTACATAATTGGCTGCACGTAAGCAGAGTTAGGAATGGACAACTATTGTCGTTGTCCATTGTTGTTCAAAGCAACACATAAAACAAATTATGCTTTTAAGTTTATTAGTTATGGCTGTCCTGAAAGCTATTACAAATATAAACAGAACGAACATGAGGCAAAATCACCTATTCAAAATTATCATGGTATTTAACTCATTCCCTCCTTTTCAAACAAGTTGTATCTGTATTGTCTATATAGATAGAGATAGATAGAGATAGATTATATAGATGTAGGTATAGATGACAGAGATATAGATATGTCAGTGAACTAGGGAGCTTTGTAGGGACTGTAGCTTAAAAGTTTAGTAAGAATGAAACTAAGAATTTAAGCACAATTACTGTAAGAATAATATGATAATCTTCACCTAGCCTTAGGAAAGATGAAATTGTGTTCAATAATGGAATTGGGTTTTTTATTTTGTTCATTTTCTTGTTCGAAAAAATAATTTAAGTAAAGTTCAAAACAAAATGGTTCTACTAAAGAACAGAAGTCAAAGCCAATTTTTTCCTTTTTCAGCTCTGATTTCTTCATTCAGTGAGGAAAATCATTCAAACCTTCTCTGCATAAAGAGAAATATTGTGCCATTGTAACTATAATTGGTTCAAAATCAATATAATTAATTCAGTTCAATTTCCATGGCACTGAATACTCTTGAATATGTGTTGGCTTAACAAAAAAATTTTACTCTACTTAAATTATTACATTTTTCATGTGATTACAAGCTGAAAAATTCTATTGCAAATAATAAAGACCTTTATAAAATTACTAAGCCCTTTGAGCCACATGAATTAAATATTAATGTAAGGCAACTTTTAGGCAAATCAGTGTTTTGTTTTGTATTGTTTTACCTATCCTCCCTTACAAATGGAATTCCCTTTTCTGAATTGATCCATAAGATATTTGAATTTCATATATATATTTTTTTCTTCCATGATGTATCAGCCCACTAAGTATAACTTAATAAGAACAATGAGTGCTTTTATATCTATACTTACTTATAGTCACTTGTAAGTTCATAGTATTTATGGTTATTTTAAAACTGGAAATACATATATAAGAATTGTACACACTTGGGGATTACCACACTTTAGATGTAGAGTCTTTAGAAAAAGAACCATGTCTATATCTGTGTTAAAGCATGAGATTTTTTTTCCATTTAATTCAATGAGCATTAAATCAAGCCTTGTTTATACAACATTTGGCATAATGACAAGCCTGATCTTCAGTGTTACTTCTGGGTTTTGCTATAAAGTAAATTAAACAGCAGCTTCACACTTAGTCTATGTAGATTTTATGTGTATATTTGACAGTGCAGAGTGGTTTTACTGTTATGCGTTGCTGTACTGACACAGCCATGAATTGTTGTCACAGTACCTTTATCAAATACCAGTAGGTATTTCAGGTCAACATAAGTAAGCCAGAAATAAGTAGTTTCACCTACACAGCATAAAACACTTCAAATTTGAAAATAGTATATGTACATATATTGGTTAGTGTAGATACCCAATTCATAGGTATTTATAATGCAACTACATATTGACATTAATAAAATTATTTCATTCCCTGTCAGTGTCAGTGTTATTCTACATTGATAGGTATCAATCAAATGTGCCACTCCCAGTGGATGAATATAAGTTCTTAAAACCAAATTCATATATTCTTTAGGTAATATAATTTTTTTATATGTATATATATATATATATACACACATACACACATACACACATACACACACTATCAAGAGAAAATGTTTATTTTCAAACATATCTAATACTTTTTGAAGTATACTTTTTAAAAATGTGCATTCCCAAACTGTGATACAAAATTACATATTTTTAATTATTCATTCATAAAAATTATGAGATAAATGTATGCTGTGTAAGTCAGCCTGGCTAACTTCATGCTGTTCCTGAGTAACGTTGGCTTTTTTAAATACTTGGCATAGGTGTCTTGTTGTCACTTAGTAGTCTCAAATTGTTATTGTGAACAAGTCTTTTCTTGACTTTGGATTTTTATACCCCTCTCCTACCTTTAGGTCCTTTGTTTCTAAAACAAAACCTACCTTTATGAATGTCACTCTGAATAAAATATACTTTATTTTTTTGGCTTCTTGATAGGGGACAAGATAGTAGTCCAACCTCTTGTGCTCCTACAAAATATTTTTTTGCGTTTGGCTTTTGAGAATTCCTTTGGAAGATCTGATATTTTAAATCACAGAGTTGATTTGTTAATTTTATAGAAAAATATTCTTGTGGGAACTCCATACATAGAGTGCTCTTCTTTTCTTATAAATATTTGGGAATGCTGTTTCATCACTGGCAACTAAGCACTTCTGTTCAAGCTCTTGATTACTGTTGTCAGTTAATCTCAAGAACTGAGAATTTATAGAGTAAAATCTATCAAAAGGAAGAAAATTTTATTGATATTATACATCTCTTAATTTTCTTCTGGGGAATGTAAACTCTTTCCCCCTGTTTAGTAGAGGGTATCTATCAGCAGAGGGCTCATTAACTCCAAGAGAATATGAAAAAAAGTAGAGAAAAGGTCTATATTAGGCAGATTTGGGGGAAGAGGCAGGGATTATGTGAAAAAATAGGCAGAAAGAATAAACAACATAGGTTCTATTTGCATGCTCTTTATTCCTTGCATTTACTAACAGACAAGTAAGCATAGAAACTCTAGGCATACCATTTCAAAATAATTTTTTACTGCTTCTTAATTTCTTTGGTTCTTTTAGGGCCCTTATTATCCAAAGATCTCAGGGGAACAGACTTAGGTATCCTCCTAATTTACTGCTCAGCAGCCCTGTTGATTAAATTTTGCTTAGGTTGAGTGGCTGAAGCAACTAGGATATAGATTACAGAGCACCTTGTTCATAGAAAACTGCAGACAAGAATAATGGCAAGGGTTTTAATTTCTATCTTTTTAAGTTTTGGGCACCTGAGGAAGTGAAGTATGATTAGCTGGAAGGGGGCAAGATGTTCGTTCTTTCTTTCTGTATACTTTTCCATCCTCTGTCTTCCATCCTCTATATACTCTTCCATCCCCTGGTTTTACACTGATTCCTGAGGAACTTGCAGTCTATCTTCACTTTTGCAGCATCTCCTAAAATTCAGCACTAATCCAAAATAAAAATTTCTGGGTGTAGTGATGGTAGTAATACTGCTTATTATTTTATTACCAGAAGATAACATACTGTCCGACATACAAATCCAACATACTGGAGCTGAGGAGTTTAATGTTTGGAGTGTCTTTAATGCATCTGTACCTTTAGTTCACGCAGAAAATACCAAGAACAGTTGATATATTTCAACTCTCGTAGGCTCAGTGAATGGAGTCAGTGATTATGCAGTGCTTAATACAAAACTTAAAAAATACAAAATCACAAACATGCTTGCCAAAGCTTAATGTTTGCATTTCTTCTTCTCATCCTCCTTATGTGCTTTCTTGTTTGTCAAATTTGAACTGAGGGGGAAATAGTACTTCAAATCTAAAAATGGTGGCTGCAGACAGGTTTGTGGTACTTAAAACACAGCATATATATAGCAATTTGTTTTAAATTTTAATTCTCTGCTTTTCACTAATGATTTGGAAAACCAAAAAGTAAAATAAGAGGAAGAGTGACCCAATTGTTTGGATACTAACCTTAGATTTGGTGGACTGACATTCAGTTCTGACCTTTGGGAAATTCAGTTCTGAGATGTTATAAATACATTAAATACATTATAATGGTAAATTCCAATAATTGTAATTATTACAATGATAAATGATAATGATTATAATGATAAATACTTCAAAGATTGAGGAGTTCTGAGTTAACATGTTAATGGAAACTCTTTTAAGTTCCTAACATAGAAAGTAAAATATCTTTAAACATACTCTAGATTTGGCTTTCTAGTGTCATAAAATAGTTTCATTCTGTTATGTTTTTGTCTTTTTTTGAATGTTATGATCATAAAATGGATGTCTTGCATAAATAACCTGGTGCAAATGTTTAGGATCAAAACATACATCAATTCAAATTGTGGACTGTATTAGGAATTAGTATCTTTTGCTTTGGAGCCACAAATGACATTGCCATGCTACCTGTCTCTCTTTTCCTCCCTCTCCCTTTTTTATTTTTTTCCTTTAAAATAATTTCAGCATGAATTTTAAGAACATGTTTTATTCGAATGCTGGCACAGTCATTTCAAAGATTTGATATTCCTCCAGGTTACAAGAGCTGAAAGAGTGCTTTCTTTATAAACCTTACTTTGGAAATAGCAGCACTGATGTGTGTGGGAGGTGAATTATTACATACTTGGAAAGTTTCAGAGAAATTAGAATCTTAGCATTTCAGAATGTTTGTGCAGTTTATTTTCCCCGTACCTCCCACTGTGAAATGTGTTTGATCAACCACTGAGTTCGGGTGAATGACAGGAACTTAAGCTGGCATTGTCCCTTAGAAAACTTGATGCGTTTTGTCTCTTTGTCCAAATATTAGCATTAGACAATGGAACATTAGTTTGTAGAACACTGAGTAAATGACTGAGAAGTCATTTTGCTCTTCCCTACCAAGGAGTTAAAATTTATTCTTGCACATAGAAGTATTAGCCTCCTAATTATTCTTTCTTTTTCTTCAACCCCGGTTGCATCATTTTGAAGGACAATATTGATCAGAAATTTACAGACATGAATTCAACACCACAATTTTGATTGCTGACTAACCAAAGTAGTGGTCAGGTCATGTTTTCTTTGTTCTGTTTTCCATAAAATTCACATTGCCTTTGTCATTCAACGAGGTTAAAATAAATAATCATAACTGTATGTTTAATTCCAGTGTTAATGGCAGCTTAGTACTTTGAAGAAATAACCTAGTTTTATGAATATTAACATGACACTTATGTGCATTAACAGTAGTCTACATAACTCTAAATATAATGTTTTTAATGGTACAAAATCAACCAGTTTAATCAAACAGCAGAATTTTATTTTGTTTTGTAGCTTATTTTTTAGACAAGGAAATCTCATTTATTAGAGGGTGGAGACCTTTGTTAAACCAGTGCACTACTCTTCCTTTTTTTTTTCCTCATCTCTATGACTTATTTTTAATTGACCTTTAATAGCAACCTATTCTTATAATACTATTATTAGTCCTCCACTGTTCAATCCCTGTGTCTTTCTCCCAAAGAAATCTTCAGATTCTGTGCCAAGATTCACTGTCTGAATATATGCAGATCAGAACACTTATAAATTAGCAAAAAATGAAATAAACAGCTGCATGTGTGGTGGCTTCCTGTAGACATCTCAGGTGAAATATGTTTTTAGGTTTATAGATCAAGTCAGAAAAGTGTTGTATGTCTTAAGAAATGGCATGATATTAAACTGATATTATTATGAAGAGAGGTATAGAAGATAAATGAGAAATTTTGTTTAGCATAAATGTGGAGTAAAGTAAGTGGTAACAGCACAGAAAGTTGCAAAAGTTGGATAAAGTGGAAGGAACAGTGTTTAATGCGGCCTTGAAGTCAGTGCCAGGAAAATGAAGCTTATAAAGAAATTCAAAGGGAAATGTGCCATGTTCAGAAGAATAGAAGACCTAAGCAACTGTGCGTTTGCAATATACCTGTGTGGTCAGACAGTTGCAATGGAAGAGATTAAACAATCAAGAAATATTGGGAGAAAAACTTCATTGACAGTAGTGCAATATGAATAGAGAGAGATAACATTAAATGAGATATCTTAAAACTATACCATTGAAGATTAAGTAAGATCTGGGTTTGCCTTAAGGTGAGAAAAGGAACAAATTGGAAATAACCCTTAAACTATTGATAAATACTAATTACTACTGATAAATGGTAATGGTGCTGTATTCTGCAGAGGCTAGAACAAGCAGGGAAGTAGAAAAGAATGTGTGGGAAGGCCCAAGTATGAAATTCTGTTTTCCTTGAATTCAGAAATTGAAGTTTGTACAATTTCAGTGGTTTAGGAATCTCAGTGTAAGGAATCAAGTTATGCATAACCTAATGAAAAGAGGCTGAAGAGATAACACAGAAGGGACAAGCTGAAATGTGGTAAATACTGCAGTGGGATAGATTAAGTAGATTCTACATTACTGGAATAGATCACTCAGAAATAGAGCATAATGTAAAAGATGACGAAGATAGAAGTGAAAATGGGGAGAGAAAGGACAAACAAAAAAGCCAGACTGTGGTCTTAAGGCATTTAGACTTTTTGAGTGTGATGGATAGCTGGTTTCCAGGAAGGAAGAGTGAGAGTGAGGACAAGGTCAAGAACAGTTGCATCGTGAAAAGGAGATATTAGAACATGTAGTATGAATGTATTAAAGACGACGACAAGGCTGGCAGGTTTTGCAGGTCATCACCTGATGCTGTATTCTTTTGAGTAAATTCTAACTGATCTTTTATTCATCTGTGCACTGACTCAGACACTGCTCTAAATATTTCTCTTTATTTCATTAATTCTGGTCCCAGAGATGCAAAATGATTATGTCAAAACTCACTCAAACTGATTAACTCATTAATTAACTAAAATTAACTGATCTGTATAGTATACTTATCTCATAACAAGGGGGGATATTTTTGGTTTTTTTTTAAGTAGCTATTTGAAATATATGTGTTTGAGCTATTTGAAAAATCCAAATAACCTGAGTTGTACATAGAGAAGCATCACATCTGGAGATGTGATAATATTAAGTGAAGAAAACTCTGCATTGGTAATTGCTACACTATACTACCAGCTGACTGGAAGTCCTATATATATTCCTAACATATTCATTGAATACCAGTGAGCATGCTAAGAACCACTCTAGATACCATTCTTTTGCCGAAAAACAGTATTTTGGGCATGCAGTGATTGCTATATAATGCTTAGGTGTGTTTAGTAACATCTGACAAAGTAGACTTCTGACAAATGCATTATCCTTTTTGCTGAAGAAGAGAAAAAAATTGCTCTAATTTCTCTTACATTCTACTATTCTGCTTTTTTAATATTATTATCTTCTGGTCTATTTCCAAATTCTCCAGTTTCTTGCCTGGGTATCAATATGTTGTTACTCATGCTGTTCTTGCTTTCTGCTCTGCTTGTAGTAGATTGTAACAGAAATAATGTCATTTTGTTTGTTGGATTATAGGTTTTGAATTTTGATTCTTTTTATTAATGTCTATTAAAACAACTTTATAGATGACACAGGAGAAATTATAAAAATCCTCATGGGGTATATATAATATATATATTCATTCAGAGTATGCTTTTACAGGGTTTGTACACACACAGACACACACATATAGAATACATATTACTGGCCAGTAATATATACCAGAATACTGGCAGATAAGAAAAATTTCAATGAATTAATAGCTTCGACATGAATTTTATATCCAAGCTCAGCTGCTTAATTCTTATATTAAGAGCACCACTTCCAGAATACATATTGAGAAAATTAACTCTGGTCACAGATTTTTTATATTAAGGAAGGAAAACTTAGACTGCTGAAGAAATTCCAAGCCCTTCTTTCGCATTGTAGGTCTTAGTTTTCTTAGTCTCTGACTTTATTTGTGTTGTATTTTGTATGAAGCAAGTTTTGAAGTGAATTAAATCGTGCTCTAAACTCCAAATTTAACTGTAAAAGGTTGAATACAGTATAAACTTCTTCACACCGTTCTCTGTTTCAAGAAATATATGTCAAGTTAGAACTTTTATTTTCCTATCTACAAGTAGATTTGAACAAAAATCACTGTGTTTGATTGGGTTCCTCAGCAGCTCCGTACATAAATTGGCAGAGTTCAGTAGCTAACTGGGATTCAGAACAATCAGAACTGATGTTTCCTGGGCATAGACTCTGCAAAAATGAAATTCAGAATCTGAAACATTGCTCTGAATGTAGGCAGTTGTGTAACCATCTTCCTTCTTTTGTATAATACCTTGTAGTTAAGAACACTTGCCTTGGCAGAGGAAAACATGGGTTTGGTGGGATTTGAATCTCCAGCTTCCACAATCCAGTCTATTTATTTTCTTTGGGTGTGTTTCAGTCCCCTTTTTAAAGCTGACCTCTACAGTCAAGGGCACAAGATGCATCGGTCTTGAAGAAAAACCTCTGAGAAAACGATTGACTCAATCTAGAAGTTAGGGCACTTCACCAGAAGTAATCTACATATTCTTATCCCTTCTCCTTTAACTAACTTTAACTAACAGAAATAACATTAAAAATTTAAACTGAAGATGACATGCTGCCTCAGCATATGCCCAGCAAACAGAGAGTCTGACAGATTGTGAATAATATTTTTACGTATCCTTAAAGTCCCTTAGCCGTGAAATAAACAGGTAAGCAGCTCAGCAAAGGCAGGTTCTTATGAGTCTGCACATTGGACCAAGAAAAAACTATGTTATTTTCCTGAAATATTAAATTCCAAGCACATTTCAGGTACCTAAGAAAACTAGAGTGGGTCTTCTGAATAAGTTCTCTCTACTCAGATGCCAAAATTCTCTAGGGAAATGGCAGTAAGTGCCTCAAAAAACTTTGCTGAATCTGCTTAAGTGTGCAGGTTGTGTGTGGATGATTAATTGGCAACACCTAAAAATCATTACTATATTAATGCCAAATGTAAGTGTATTCTAATCTTAAAACATTAAAGTGTGCATGTCATGTAAAAAAAGCTGAAAAGATTGAAAGCTTAGAAGTGATAATCTAATGAGTGTATGATACTTTAAATACTTCTGAGATTAATTTGGTTTTCTATGGGATTGTGCCTTCTTTGATGTATTCCTTTTTACTTTGATATTCCAGGAGTTGTCTGGGTTTAACAATTAAAGATTATAGGTCTGATCCATTTCAAAGATGCAGAATGCTTACAGCTCTTAAGAACTTCTGTGGAATTTGTGAGTGTTAGTACTTCTACAAAATCAGGTCCAGGTTTTAAAAAACCCGGAGCCCTAATTTAGGAAAGCTATCAAGCAAATACATGTTAATGATACTGGTATACTATATCCTAAAACACATGATGTTCATAAGTGGAATAAGAAAGGAAAAATGTTGTGTTTTAAACATATTATTAATTAATTTTAATATAGTATTTTTTCATAAAAATTAAAAAGAGAGATATTACTATTAAAATGTGAGACTATTGATATGTCCCAAGTAAGAAAATAGAATACAATTTTCTGCAGTATTATTAAACAAATCAGTGAACAATGTCTGAATATTTGAGAAAAAAAGCCACTATCAACAGTGATATGGAACAAGAATACTGTTTAATAGCATATATGATTTTAAGAAAAAAAAATCATTTGTTTCGTGCACTTATATATTTACCTTGATCTCTTCCGTGTTTTCAATGGTACTCAAAAGTGTTCTGAATAAAACTGGTAGTGTTCCAAAGCAAAAGTCAGAAATTCAAAATACAGCTGAAGTGCATTATTAACAATAATTTTGGAAACATAACTTGCCAAGTTAAAAGTAACTTCTTTTTGTTGCAAGTTTTAACATAGCTTATTGTATATGCAACCTCTTTTGACCAAACCCACATACTAAGATGTAAAGTTTTGATATTGGTTTTAAATCCCTACATAGATTTCTTTTTTAATGGAGGAAAAGGGTACAAACGTATTAGTTAAAACATAATTGTTACTGATCGTTTCAATAGGGAGAAACAATTCTCCTGAGAATGATGGGTAAGAAAGATGGCACCAACTTTTCTGTAAATTTTTGTTCTCTCCACTGGAGAACATAGGCTAGAAAGCAGAAGGTCCTGTCTCCAGACTCTCTTATGAAGTCATGCCGAATATTTCTTACTCCTGTTATATAGATCAGTGTCTTCTTCATGTGAAGAGTTATGAGAGTACCAGAGTAGCTGCAAATGTGGAACCTTTCACTTTTCAAGATTTAAAGGTCAGAAAGCTGTGTCCTGAACCAGGAACAGATGAAAAGAATATTATAAACTTAAAAGAGAAGAACAAAAGGCTCCCACTTTAATCAAGCAAAAGGTGGCAAACTCTGTAATTAGTGCTGTTTATATTTTAGTACTTGGTAATGATCCAGTAGTTGAACACTTGTTCTTTTTAATCAGGCCTCACAACCTCATTGGGGAAGACATGGTGCCTCTCCATCCAAGCTTTTAATCTTCTATCTTCTGAAAAGTGTATACAATAGTGGGGAGGTACAGGAGAGTTCTTCACGTCAACTGAGGACAGATTCCTCTGCCTAATTTCTAGGCTGTCAGTTGCTAGCAAGAGACTAACATATAACTCTATATTCTGGACCTAATTTTAGTAGGTTAATTATGTGTTAGGCAACTAATCAGGTTCAGCCTAAGGAATAGATTTGAATTGAATGGAGATTCTCTATACCCACATAAATGAGGAGCACAACCAAAAACATTTAAAATTATGAGAAAAGGAGCTGTGATACCTTAACAGTATTCCCTTAGAGTTAAAGGATGGAAACAACAAGCTCACTGCAAGGCCTGGTAAAATTGAAGTGAGGGGCTGGACAACAAAAACTACATTTCACAGCTCATGCCAAGGAAATGATAATCTTTGCAGAAGGAAAAGCATAAAAAATAATACAGGTAATTTTAAAAACCTTTGACAAAGGTGGGTTTGTGAATAGCCTGTGACTGCAGCTTATATTGACAAAAACATTAATGAGGATTAAGCCTTAAACTAAGGAGTGTGAGGAAACCATTCACCTCAAAGGCAGTACTAACTCCCCCGATACAGTTATTGATTGTTTAATCATTAGCAGCCGACAAACAGACTCAGTACAAAGTAGAATGACTTATATGCTTCTCTGGTTCAATTGCAGAATAATTTGTACAGGACAGGTAAACGCTTGCAGTTTACTAAGCAGCTTCTACTAGTGGCTGAATTCAAGTAAAACGTTTCAGGGAGAGAAAGGAAAATGCATGAGGACCAAAGGAATAAACAGTAAGAGGGAAGATAAATAAGTAACCTGAAATGCGATTAAAAGGAAAAGCAAAATTACAGAAGCTTTTTTTATGTCTCATAAAAGCCAAGTCGAAGGTGCCAAAAAGACATCAACTGTAAAATGAATGTATGAGAGTAGAAAACAAAAACAGTTACTCTACCCCCATTACTGTCCCCATGTCACAGTGACAATTCCTCTGCAGACTCTTCCAGTTTTCTGCCATGCTCTTTCTCATGCTTCAAAACATGTCTGGTGTTCACCAGAATGGTCCCCAAAACCAAAGGATCTCCCAGATCGCACAGCTTTTTGTCATAATGTCAGTATTCTGTTCTCTATCTTTGGGTCTCTTTCATAGTCAAAAAATATGTACTAATTAGTGAAATATAATTTAATGTATGCAATTGCTTTGAAATCCAGTGTCACAAGCTGCCATTAAAGTGTCTTTATAAATTCTGTTACTAAAAGACAGATCAGAAGAATAGGAGTGTCATGTGTCCACTCTTAAATATAACGATGATTTTTTTACATCTTGGACTGGTAAGTGGAATTATGAATATAAATCAATGTGTATTTTTTAGGCATAGAGATAGCACAGTTTAATAGCATATATATAGCAATGTTCATAGGTGCTATAACAAGCAATTTATGTTTAATATATATTTCAGTATGAAAAATTAACAACATAATAAGAAACTTCTTTTTCAAAAAAATACTTTATTCAGAAGACAAATATTTAATTCTAAAAAAGAAAATAAATTATATAATTCAAAATTAATTTAAAAGTATTTTTAAATATATCAGAAAAATAAAATAATTCACATTATTTGAACTTTCTTGCATGAGATAATTGCCTTTTACTTTTATATGATGCAATATGCTCAAAGTTTATCCAGAGAATCTTTCACAAAGTTTTCTTTTAAAATAATAATGAAAGACAAGAATATCTTTTTCCTCTCCAGGTAAGAGAGAAGAATTTTCTGAGCTGGATACTGCTTTAGATGAGAAATTACTATGGAGAAAAGACCTTACATACCAATGGCTTCATACACAGGTTTGGGATTATGAAGCAGCCAGTTCCAGAAATATAAAGTGGTGAGGTCATCTCCTTTAAATTAGATTTTTTTATTGTAAATGTATCTTGTAAAATGAAACCCAGGTTAATTGTCTTAAAACAAACATGACTTTGTAGCTAGCAGCCAATACACCAAATTTCCAGGTCCCAAGCAGAATACCCTTTAGAATTGGTTTAATCATTGTTATAGATACTTCTTCTACAGTGATAATGAACTGCTGTTCAGTGCAGCATTTATGAATATCTGCATAACTTTACACTAGCAAGGCAATGGTTTCTTTATTCTAAAGAGCATAGAAAAAAGTGCCTATTGTTCATATATTGTATAGCTGCCTTGGCGTGTAATATGGTTTTATGTAATTAGATAAACTGTAACATTATCTATCTTGTTAGATTTGATTAAGGAATTAAAAAAAAAAAAAGAAAGCCAATGTTGTTATTGAACAGGTAAAATCTCAGTGCAATTAAATAAAAGGTTAATTTTATTCTCTAAGCTAATATGAAGACATAGTCAGTAAATGTTGGTTATAAATGCAATGTAAGCCATTAATATCTTATTGAAGTCAGTAGTAGTCACAATGCTAAGCACCTGTAATAAAACTGAACAATGTGTCAATAGGCAGTGAATTTAGTGTTAGTGTTTTAGATGTATTTTTATGAAAGTAAAGTTAATTTTTAATGAAATAGACTGCCTATTGTTATGTTTTATATGGAAAAAATATTCCACATTTCAAAATTGTATCAATAACTGGAGGAAATATATTGCAACACATATTCCTTAGAAAATCTTCATGTGTCTGTCATTTTCCATAATAGTGAAACATTCCAAGTGGTATTTTTTTAAGGTGATTGTCATGGCTTTTAATTTGAATGCAAATACTGCAAGAGAACATTTAATGTTTGAAAGTTTGAAAACATGGCACCTTGTAAGAGAATCTTTAAAAAAATTTTACCAAGCTTCTGCAGATATGTGTAATGAACTAAAATTTGTATTGACATTTGTTAAGATTAAGATACCATCTATGCATGTAGCAAAACCCCCATTATCAGAACAGCTGATACACTTATCTAACTGGAAATGGTTTTATTCCTACATAAGATAATGTGACAACTTATTTGGTAATATCTGATAACTATGAGCCTGACTTATAGTCCCAGTAAGTTAATGGAAGCTCTTTCATCCCTTTTCCGTGAGTCAGGACCTATGGCTACAATTTATGATGGTACATACAAATATGCATGTATTTTTATGTTTATTGGCATCTACATTTGAAAATAGTGTTTTATTATTGGAATAAACAATATTAACTGTTCTAATACTTTAAATATATCTTAACTGTGGGCTTATTTTAAATAGTCCTAATTAGCGGCCTTTGAGCAGGAACATTTCCAGCAAAAGATTCTGTGCAAGTATTTTAGTGAACCCAGTACAGTGGGGTTTATTGAAATTTCCATTCTATATTTTTCACAGCAATCGTTTTTTGCCTGAGTTAGATCCTGCAATATGCAACGGTAGACGTGTACAGCTTGTGGTAAGAACTTGTTTTTGTGTAGAATTTTGCAGAATTCAGCTAAGCCTTGATCATGTTTTCAAATGTGTACTTAGTATAAAAACAAACAGAAGCTTTTTTTGGTTGAATATAATTCTTTAATGTTGTCTCTTTTTGGCAATCAAATCAACCATTGATGGAGATCAGAGGAAAATGTATGGACAGAAGAACCCATGTTTATATGTAAGGCATTGATTTCAAATCTGGTACTGGTTTTTGTTTTTAAGACATCAAACATTACTGGGTGTTTTCTAAAGCTTCCACTGAACCTTTAAAAAAGCCTTTAAAAAAGGTACTTCAGCAGCAATTACATTATTGACTGAAAACATGTATTTATGTCAATCAGACAAGTTTAAACGTTCTTAAACTCTGTAAGAGTTCATTCATTTTTATATGCCTAGTGTGATTTATTAAAAACAGTTAGACTTGCATGTTAATAAAACAGTCTTTAGAATTAGACTTATTCCTACATCTTAAAATGCCTTCTACTCTTTTCACATTTCATTCTTTTCTTTGCAGAGTTAAAAAAAAAATCCGAACTAGGTAATTCTACAGTTTGGTGGGAGGGGGAATACAAGCCATTTAACAATCTGAAGATTTGCAAGATGAAAAGACTGTGTCAGAAATATCCAAAAGTTCCTTTGATAGTGATCAGTGTAATGATGCCTGTAAGCCCACTTATTTCATATATGACTTGACATCTTATAGCCAAATTAGCAATGTTCTTGTTGATATAATTATGTGTGGACAAAAAAAAAATGTGCAAAAACTTACAAACTATACTTAATTTAACTTTATAAACAATTTTAATTATGATAGATCTGTGTTTTCATTTGAATGTGTACAGTGGGTACTTAATACTATTGCAATTGTCTATATATTTATATATTCCATGTGTCTATCTCTATTTGAAGAAAAATTTAAAATGCGCCCAAACTGAATTTTGTAGCAGTTGTATAGATACAATGTTTTCAGCTTTTGATTTCAGTAGGCAGTAAGCGTAACACGTTTCAGCAAATGTGTGTGTGTACGTGTATACTCTGTGTATTTATAAAGTATGACAACATGTTTTTGTTGCTGTATTTGTTTATACTGCTCATTATTGAAAAAAAACCTATAATTGCTAAAATAATAAAAATCATTCTACATAGTGATGAGAATATGAAGTTATTGCATTGAATTACAGGGGTTCGCTTAAGCTAAATTTGTTTAAAGTAGAGAAAATCATGGCTTTCCCTCCCCCACCCCCACCCCCGAAGAAAAGAGACATATTTTAAAATGCTTCAGACTTCAAGTCTGGACGAAGAACAAGGACAAAGTCTTAGATTTTTATACAATATATAATATGTTGCATAAAAGAGTTTTGCACAGTTAGATAATACCCCTCTTGATAAAATTATATACCTAGTTCTGTACTTTGAGCAATCTGGGTGCTTTCTAAATTCTGTATTCCTTAGCTTCACCACCTATGCAATAGGTATAAAAACAGGTGATCTTTTGGTAAAACACTTCTAAAATTCACTGCTGAAAAAACGCTGTTAAGAGTTAGGGGTTACTGTTCTTATTTTCTTGAAGTCAGGTTTTGTCTAAGATTTTTCTTTGGAGTCTGCTGTGTGACCAGTTCTTAGGTTCCTTTTAAAGTTCAGTATCTGCAGTCATGAACTAGGCTACTGTCCGGGTTTTGATGCAGCGGCCTGAGTAGTTATTTATTAGGTAGAGTCTGAAACAGTAATTGTTCTAATTTTAGCAAATCATAATTAATAATATTATCTAAAAATACACATTATGTAATTATCAGTAAGCATATGTGCATAGGTAGATGGAAACTGATATACAGTACGAAGTTTTGTCCACAAAATACTGCTGCAATCCCACAACAGTATTATGTGGTGTGCCCACATAACTGGCAATGTTACAGGATTGTCACAGCTTGTGCCACATAATTACATAGCTGTTCCACATGAATCTAATACAGAGAAAAATTCAGTAGAAGGTCAGAAAACAGAAGAAGGAAAAAAGTGTCTCTCTAATGTGGACAACAATATTGTATAGGCAATGAAATAATGATGTGGTTTGTACACATAGATGGCTGGAGAATTGTGTTTTAAAAATTTATATTTGCTTTCTTAAATTTTGACTGTTGAAATGTGAACATACTCCTAATGCTTTTGCAAAGTAACTCAGCTAAAAGCTATAAAATCATGCCAAAAAATTAAGTTAACGTTTAGCAACAATCAATATCAAAAAGCAGGAAAATCTCTGGCAACCGGAAAGGGGAAAATATACATTAAAAAAAAAATTAAAACAGGAAAACATTTCTGGGCAGTTCTAGCAAAAATACTTTATTCATGTATCATATACTCATTTGTAGAGTTTCCTGGTGCATAACAAAATCTCTGGTTTGTGCTGGTTGTGTATTTATTCCCTATCTTCATTTGAAGATCAGTTTCCAAAAACCTGTATTCTGATAGTGCTACATTAATATAGTTTTCTAATTTATATTTGTGCACATTCCAAGAATTGAAGACTTTCTTTTTAACTGGTATGTGATGGTATTTCAATGGTTGCATATTAACAGTACAGTCTCAGCCCTTCTGGTTGGGGAATGAACCCTATTTAGGAACGTGCAGTAAGTCTAAGACCTTATTTTGTTAATCTTGATAATTTTGCTTAATGCTACTATGTAAGTGCTTAGGAAAGCATGCTGACTTGCAGTTTAACCTGAGCATTTTAAATTAAATATAATTTTGCTGAATGACAAGTAGAATAAACTTCCCCATTCATCTTTGTGAAATATTTGCTTTAAGATATCTGAGTAGTTAACCACTTCATTATTGATCCGCATCTCCAAATCATTAAGCTATAGTGTGAATTTGAAAACACTTTTTACCTTCAGAAGGTTACAAAATAATTCAACATAGGAATAGACAAATATTCAGATTCAGAGTTGCATTTGAAGCAAACATTCCTCCTGACTGACATTAATTTCCAATTAATCAGAAAAAAAGTTTGTAATAATAAAGCTAAGGGCAAAATATCCAAAGAGCTAAATATAATGATCTCTACAGATAAAAGTCCAAGACTGCACTCTGTAAAGAAGTATACTAACATCTTTAACTGCTTCCAATGTTTTTGGCTCTAATCTCAAAGGGAAAGTTTTAATTTGCTTCAGCAGACTTTCAATCAGAATCTTTTTAAACCTGAAATTAAATTTGCTCCAGTAATTAATACAGCTTTAAACATTACTTTGACTATAGTCGGGTGAAAGCATTTATCTTTATTTGAATGAATATAACAGATATTTTTAAGTCAGAAAACTGAACAGCCCTACTGAGATCTAGCATATGATACACTATAATTTTGTCTGCAAGATGATGAAGCTTCAGAATCTATGGTGGTAGGGACTGGATAATAATTCCACAGAAAAGATAGTTGTGTAAAATACTATGGCCTTTTGGGTCTTTGGAAATTGGGACATTAGAAAATGTTTTGCTCTGTTGAGAAAAGATTAGATGGAAATATGAATGATTTTATCAATTCCATTGTTTTGAATTTCTCTGAGCATCACAATGATTGCATTATTTCTGCTACAGAAAGACTAGAGAAGCTTTATATTTAAAGATTTTGAGCAGGCTTAAATGGACTGTAAATAAGAAGGTCAAAAATAGGTAGAACTGGTGGGAGAAAATTGTCACTCCTTTCAAATTTTCTAAATACTGCCTTGGAAGAGAAAATAGATTATTAAAATTAACAGCAATAATACAGCCTGCAATCTGTGCAAAACAAAACTTAAAAATCATGGTCATTAAACATATAAAAGGCAAGCATCAGGAAACAAGGAATAAACTTTCTGTGCTGACACAAACAGTAGACAATCACTATGGAGGAGCATAACCAAAACCGCTGCATCTTTGGAGTTGGTGATTTGAAAATGACACAAACTTTTTAATGAATTTTACATTAAACAGTCACTGGAAAAAAGACAAAGAAATGAAACAGGTCTCCATTTCATTTAAGTCCGCTAAGTTAAATTGGACTACAAAGAAATCTTCCTGCTTGTCTGCAGTGGTGCATTGCTTCTCCTGGTACCGTGAGCCACTACGAACAGGAAGTCTGGAGATTGTCTCCTCCAGAATAGCCTACAACTTTCTAGTAATGGCATTTTCCTGAGAAAAGGGAGCAGCAGGCTTCAACCCCCTGAGGAAGCAGTTGAGACCCAGGCTTTCAATTCCTGATCAAGCAGTCTAGCTACTAGGATATTAAATAAAATCTTGGTGACATTACCACCAGCATTGCTCGTTCTTTTTTTTTTTTTTCCTTCTTCTTCTTTTCTTTCTTTTTCTTTTTGTAAAAAATGAACTTAGTTAGACACCTAGGTTATGAAAGGAATTTGGGGCTTTTCATCCCAAGCAGAGGGAGGACTTGATCTGCATCCTGGACTCCATTTCTGAAGTTCCAGGGACTAGAAAATTTAAATATATCCCTATGTTCACTACTTCTAGCTGACTAGCTCTACACTGGGGTTTTTGTAGATCGCTCTTCTGCAAAGCCTTATTTTTCCCCATGATTGTGACTGGCCCTCAGTATCTAATCAGCAATATTGTTAGATAGCTGCTTCTGGTGTTGAATACCTTTTCATTTCAAGGTAAGGGAGCTCTTGTTGAGCAAATATGAAGTAATTTCTACAAAAATAACAATCTGCCATTTACAGTGTGTGGTATCTTCGAGGCCAGTATTTCTAACCTTTACCCTACAGTTTCACAAAAGGACACATTGCTAAAATGAAAGATGTTCTTCACTTCTGTTTTGCCATATTTAGGTTCAGGTAACATGCCTAATGCCAAAATGTACCACCACTGCATGTTAGATTATAATTAATATAATACTCTTACCTAAAGTATAATTTAAATGCTTTCTGATGGATATGGTTAAGTAGTGAACAACAAAAAGATTAAATTACTTACTGGATCCTTGATTGATTGAACTGATACGTGTCCTGGATAAAACATAAATATTGCAGAAAATAATCAAATATGACATCTCTGGCATTCAACTATAGCTTAAATTATAGACCGGTCAGTAAATGATCTTAAGCTGTTTAAGGTTTCATCAGCTGTCTGCAAGATTGATTTTCTTCAAAATTACTGTACTAAAATGTTTTCTTTTGTTGTTGCACTGACTCAGATCACAAACCACAATTTTAAAATCGGCTCTTATTTACAAAAATGCTTTGACATAGTGCATTTGTTCAGCCTAAGCAACAATAAAGGATTGTGGTATCATTTTGAAGAAGGTTGTTTGACAGACCCTGTTTGTTTATTTGGAGTAATGTGAGCTGCATTCAGAAAATGTTATATTTTGTTTCATGATTGTGTACATTTTCTCCCACTGCTCCCAGGCAAGCCCTGTAAGCAGAGAAGACACGGATTTAGACCTTGTTTCCATGACCAGTGGAAGTGCTTTGACTCAGAACAGAGAAAAAAATAATCAGCCACACAGACATTCAGCAAGACCATCAAGTAAGTTGTGGGGTTTTTCAATATCAGTTTTAAAGATCACTAAAATGCTTTGGTGGAACTGAGTGTACTTGGAATCCCTAATAACACGTGCTACTTCTCTTTCTGTTTCTTGCTTACATAAAATCTTTCCATACTTTTTCTACAGTCTGTTTAGAAACTGCGTCGTTAATATCTTTAGAATTTTCTCTTGTAATTTTAACCCACAGGAGGTCCCCTGTGATGTATATTAAATCTTCTGATGGTTGATTTTTTACAAGATTATTATTTTTCCTCTCTCTTAATTATAAAACAGACTATTTTACTCCAAAAGCTTTTTTTATGTTCTCCCTCCACATTTTACCAAAATAGGTTTGTAAAATACATCTTCTTTTAACTGAATACCAGAACACACATCCTAATCAAGCCACAGATTTCAATCATGTTGATTACCAAGTATGATGTAGTACATTCTTATTATTGAACTTACTTACTATAGCTCAGTGACAGAGAATCCTTTTTAAGCCGTACGTTGTTACCACTCTTTAATATCATATGTAAATTAACAAAAGAATCTGTATATGAAAAAAATGAGAAGGTAATATTTGAAGCTCATAAAAAGGTAGCATTTTAAGTGACGTTTTATTTTGTGTAATGTTACTGAGGAAAATGTTAATGTATTTGTAGTATTACATACTATATTTTGTATGTTATTTTTATACAAAATGAATTTTTCAAATAAATACAACTTCAGAACCCAAAAATGTACATTATAGAAAATATATGCAGTATTAAATAACAGGCAAAATTATTGAAATTCCTAAAACTGAATAAGCAGTGAATTTTCTTGAAATGCTTTATGTCAAAATAGAAAACAGGTTATTTCACAAATAGTATATAATTACTGGATCTGCTTATTTTGATTAGAATTATATATATACTGACTTTTCAGTTTAAATTAAAATTGAATTAAAATTTAAGTGTATATAAAATACATAAGAATACTTATCTCTATTTTTATGACATATTTCTAAAAGACATTTTGAATAAAGATTTATTTGCATGATTTTAGTCCACCACAGTAAAAGTGAATACAGTGTTGTCGGAACTTATTCGCTTGATTTATGTTCCTAAAATTAAACTAGATAAAAGCTAAGGTCCTAGTATAAGGTAGGTGCATCCACGGAAAGAGAATATGATTCTTTCTGTCTGACTACATCTTAGAAAGGAATGAATTGCATCCTGAATGTTCCTGTTTCTCTCTATTGGCTACTGATGAAGCCCCACTATTTAAATTAAATGAAGTTTCTAATTATTAAGTTCGTGAATTTAGGTGAAACAAGTCTGAGCTACTAATGTCAATGGCAAAATTTTCATTGTATTCATATATTCAGAATAGAATGTATGCATAAATCTTGAATAATTAAGTTAAATAGTATATGCTATATTAATATCAACATATAATTGCTGTCTATATTGTAACCTACGCTATGCTGCCATTGAGAAAAATAAACAAGAATACACTCTTTCTCTGAACATAGCCCTGTAAGACTTGCCCTAATTAGGAGCTTGGGTATGGTGAAGAAAACAAGTGCCATTGTATTATACCTTTATAAAGAAGAGAATAGAAAAGGACCAGGAAAGAACAGTCAACTAGCAGAGTCATATGTGTGAGAGACAGAGAGACAGTTTACTGTGTCTGGTAATATGTGTGTGTTATAGCAAAATACTTATCTGCTATAGCACATTTATGCATTCATTCTCTTTTCTGTGGTACAGGAACTCAGGAAAATAAAGGCTCAGAGTAATATCTTCTGTCTTCCTATATGTGTTTCTATGTGTGCATCTACAAAAAATTCTTCGTCATGGATTTTAGAAGATTAAACAGTGGTGATACATTAAATCGTAATGCATATTATATATAAAACTAGACCTCACCATTTATATGCAGTATATAGACATGTTTATCTGATTAGGTCAGTTTGCCAAATACTATTATTTTTCAATAATATACAGTAAATTAACTCTGTGGTATCCTTACTTTGAAAACATCAGACATTTGCATTTATATTTTGACATTAAAATTGTATTCATTATGAAATATTTCCTGTTGTATAATCTCTCTTGTTTTTGCATTCTGAAATATTTAATGAAGAATCCTAGAAACATTTTAATGATTCAGTAGATGTATTTTGAATTAGCACTGAATTTGTATTACAGAATGGCTTAGAAAAGAAACTCTGACCTTGGAGGTACCCCCATTTGAATTAGTTGTTAAATCAAGTCCTTTACCCTTTTTTTCAGGAGAATTCAAACTCAATGATGTGGCAAGCTTTAATTAATAACACTTTACTAAGTTTGATTTGCAGCATCCATAACCCTAACTGATGCTCAGAATTCTTTTGAATTAGTGGTGGGAAGTATTAAATATTTTGAACATTCTTTCACAGAGATGTTAGTATATATCAGAGATGTTAGTTAGGGACATCGTATATGCTTCTTTTATGAAATTGGTAATTCACCTCCAAGCTGAAAAGAGTAATCTAAAAGTGCAGAATAAATTATTTGTTAGGTATACTTACTCAAAAAAAAAAGGTATATCTGATATTAAAAGAAAATACATTTTATATACTGCAGGGAAGTGGCTGTACATGAATGACTATGTTCTCATAAAGACAGACAAACAATGCTTCAAAGTTATTGGAGGTTTTTTTAGAAAGTCTAATCAAGGTTTTTCAGAAATATTTTGGGGAACCTTCCAACTTTGAAGTACTTTTTATAGACTATATTCTCCAGGAATAGTTTCTTAGCATTTCTAAAATTAGACCTTGTTAAAGAATTTTAAGATTTTTGTCACTCAAAATTACTAGTTATTTCTGAAAAACCTGGTTGGAATGGATTAATAAAAAGATATAATCCTACCTAAGGAACTACCTTAATTCTGTTCTTTGACCTAAAGATGTATTAAAGAATAAAGGAAATGCTGTGGGCACAGTGTGTCTCAGTTTAAATAAAGCATTTGTGTATCTCAATTTAGGTAAGGTGTTTAATGTGGTTCCATGCTATATATTCTGAAGCAAAATTGACTGATGTGGATTAAATTGACCCAGTATTAGGGAAAAAAGGAGAAAGAAAAAAAAAACACAAAAACACAGCCTAAAGGATGAGAGAGCAACAATTGTTCAGTGAGACTAACTAGTTTTCTGTCTAATTTAGTACCTTGACTCTAATGGTGGCATTCTCAAACATGCTGGATTATCTTACTTCCAGAAATCATGGTTATTTCTTTCTATACCCTGGTAACTCATTTTTGTTTTCTATTTCTTCAGGGCTTTTTTTTTTTCCATTTTTTGTCCATTCTAGTCTGACCACTGCTAGATCTTGATCTCTCTGGTACCTTGTACCAATAAGTTGCGAACGGAAATGTGTGACCTTTTGGTGATTATTTTCTAACTTTCAATTTCACATTAGCTTACCTTGTTTCTGTACAAAAGGGCAGGAAAAAAAGGATCTTTTCCCCTGCATATACCTTCTCTATAACATACATGCCTGGGCTGTGATGGTTAGTGGTTTATAGTCAGCATTATGCAAAGTTCAAGTATCGGTCCTACACTCATCAGTGTTTTTCTCAGCTCCATGAACATTGGAGTGAATTGATAATAATAAAATCTGTTTGCGAACACTTTCATGAGCAGTGGTTGTGTAGTCAGTGCTAAGTTACAAGGTGGACATAGAAATATTTTGAAAGAATTAGAACTTAATTTGTTATAACTAGATAGGAACAGATGAGGTTTTTATACTAATATCTAGTTAGTGACCATGTTAGGACAATCATCAGTCCCCTTTCAACTCCTAATTATCTTAATTATCCTAATCTGGTTCTCTCCAACTTGTGTTACATTTCGTCTATATCTTCTACATTGCCTTCCTATCACCACCATTTTCACAAAGCAGAAGATTTTTTTGTTTTTCTACTAATTTTAAACTATTTTCATTCTACTTCTTGTCTTTTGACCTGCACTCTTTCAGACTAAGGTTGTTCCAGAAGTACCATAATTTGAAAGTAGAATGTAATGGGAGCTTTGTCTTTAACTGTAATTTAAAATACTTCCTGGAATTCTTTGTTCTTCTTCTCCCTGAATCCTAGTCTTTCAGTGTGTCTCTGATTTCAGTAAAATATTACTTTTCAGGAAGAAACAAAAAAACAACCCTTGGGCCTGAATCCTGTCATTCTTTAATCATCCCTATTTCTAAAACCAGCCCTTAAATTCTATCTTCATTACAAAACATTTATCCATTTGTTTCTCAGATAAATTCCAGCTCTACAGTTCTGTTACTCATGTGGAATTAAATTAATGAAGTTTAATAAGGCCTTTCTTACAGTGGAAAGACTTAGAACTCAATGGAAAAAAAGTAACTTTTCTTTTACTGTCCTTTTTACTCTTTTATCTGAACTGATATTCTTTTGCCAATTGCCATATTGCAATTTGCTGCTATAAACATCAGTTTTCCTATCTGCAGAAATGATGGTCATGATAGTCCCTTATATAATGTTTATGTATCTGCTGATGAAAGGATGATGGCATCATTATATTTAACTGTTAGGATAGGGAAAGGATCTCTTCCTCATTTGTGAACTGGATAAATTATTTGGAACCTGCCATGTCAACACAGAAGTAATGTGTCAAATAGATATACACAGGTACAACCCTGCAAACCTCAAATTAGTTAAAGTGTGTTGACAAAATCAAGTGATTTGTCATACAGGGGAATGATTAATTCAGCAAAAAAAAAAAAAAATAGTGACTCTGTAATTCTAATTCTCATTCTTTGAAAATCTCTTAAATTCAGTAGTTGATTTTTTTCTTAACTAGGAGGAAGTTGCTTTAAGTAACAATAGAACTGCAATACTACCTGAAGAAATATTATTCAAAAATCAACAGTTTATAATGACAAAATTAGAGAAAATGAGCTATATTCCATGACTTTCTTTCAGTGTAGATTTATATCCTGAGTTTGCAATGGAAGTAAGTCAACATAGGTGTCACTAATTATGGGTATGGAGAATTATTAATCTCAATATTATCTGTTTGATAAGAAGGCTTCTCTCAAAAATTGATGCAAATTAGGTTCAAATTTATGACCGTGAAGGTAAAAGTGAAGTTCTAAAGTGAAATCCTGGCTTAATCAAAGCCAACAGCCAAGATTTCAGTATGATACATGCATCTAATATGGGAAACAATGCATTGTTTACTGTTTTTTTCTCTGGTCTCATATATGACATCCTAGTATTTCCCTGTTGCTGTATACCATCTTCATAACTTATAGCTATTCTTTTGAAATTTAAGGAATCAATCTTTTAGCCTTGACTCATCAGAGCAATCCCATTGATTTCCCTGCTCAAGTGGTTTAAAAATTGGGTTTGTGGTGAGTGTGTTTAAGAAGAAAATCTTGACCAAGAAAGTACTTGTGTATAATTTTACATAATGAGAATTTTCATGCATGCGAAGTTTCACATATATCACAGGATCAGAATGTTTACCTGCTTGTTAATCATAGTTAAAGATACTATTGTCTCAATCATTTGAAATGAATATGGAGATGCATATGTATTTTTATAGTAGTTAACTGTCTAAGAGAACTTTCCTAATCCTTTTGAACAAACTATAGATTACATACTTTAAAAAATTACTTAAATGCAGATTTTAAAAGGCATTTAGAACTTGCTTCCATTAAATTTGGTAGGATGTAATTCTAATGTAATTTCATCATACATGTTTTGAATTGTGAAAATAATTCAAAAAGTATGTAGAACAGATACTGTGTATTAGATATATACAATATCTCTACATAGAGAAAGAAATAGAATTATACACCACAGATATTTTAAAGAGACTATTACTGAGAATGCAAAATCAATTCAAAGCTATAAAATTGTAAAAAGTATTTCAGTGGGGCTTACTCTTTCCCTTTCCTCTACGGACATGTATTGTGATTGTTTTCAAGTATATATTCTCATTCTCCATTTCCAATTGTTTCCTGACTTTTAATGCAAAAACCACATTGTATTCTCTAAGTTATTATAAAGTATTTCAGCATTATTTATTTGCAAACTATTCATTCATTTATTTATTCATTATTCATTACACATTATTCTTACTCTGGCCTGAGGATACAATCTCTCCATGAGCTTTTTTATTACATTCATTCATGTAGTAATTGAGGATTTCACAAATATGGAAAGAATGCCTTTCTACAACATTTCTGTAAACTGAGAAGGTATTTTTATCAGAAGGCAAAAGTAGAGATTGACTAATTTGGGTTACTGAATTTGAATTATGTTATGACATGTTTTTCTTAAAGTGGATAGCATTATAACCACTGTTATGAAAGTACAGCTGCCATTGACTCTGCTATGACTGATAGGTATTTCTGCAAAGCTGAGACCCTAATTAGATACTAAAAAAAGGAGAAATGCACAGTTAGTTCTTAAGAAAAGATTTAAGTGATTTTTCAAATATCATTCACAAAATGGAGGCAGAAAGAGAATTCAGGGCAGTATTAAATTGCCTAACCAGGCATCCTCCACTTCTTGCAATCTTCTGCCTCATCTAGTTCACACTTTCAAAAACAACAAATGAAAAGGGGGGGAGGGGGAAGGGGGCGGGTTTTGCAAACAATTTCCTTCACTACACAAGCTCAATTCATTCTTATAATAAAAGAGCTAGAGGGGAAAAAAAAATGTGGTCATGTAATTAAGACTACCAAATGCAGACTTCAATGAAAGCGTAACTAAGAATTCATAGTGAGCTTCAGCTCAGGCTTTTCCTAAATTCTACATGCGTAATTTTACAGCCTGATTTTCTTTTAGTAGAGGATGTGTCTGAATGCTGTAGCTTTTTTCGAAAAAGCAAGTAAAAAAAAAAAAAGAAAAAATCAATTCTGAGACATTGATGCCCTCCCTGTAACTTAGTTACCCACTTGGAACCTTGGAAGCATTAGACCCACCACAAGGATCTCTGTCATATGAGATAAGAGTAAATAATACCATATTAGGTGTCATTTCCTGGGGGATGTTTGTCAAGTAGCTTCAGAAATATTTCTCAAATCAGAGTAGAGGAAGACTCAGTAATGTTGGTCTACTACAGAGTTGTGGTACTGGAGGGAAAAGGTTTGTCTACAGATTTTTCCCCAAGATAATACTTTTTTTTTTTTCTTTTAATTTGTCTCTGGTTCATTGCTGACTTTTCCTCACTCCTGGCATTCCCTAATTCTTTCTCATAACATAATCAATTCTTGTTTCTGCTTCTTCGACTTCTTATTCCAGCCTAAGCTGCCTCTCCCATTCACTCTTAGATTTCCTTTCCAAAGTCCCCATTCAGTCCTATTTCTGTTTCCACAGGTCCCTATCTGATTACTTTTTTCCTCTCTCTCTCTCTCTGTTCCCTATTGTACCCAACTATTCCTTGCCAGTATTTCAGTTTCATTATCTCCTGGTTTAAATCTCCTCCAAGTTTATTTAATGTGTTTTCATGTACTATTTAGGCAGATCTTTTGTCCAGACTCTTCATCTACTTATTCTCTTTTCCCTTTCTTATCATCACCTATATTTCCACTTCTTTTAATCATATAAATTCTGAGAGTCTGGACCGGTCTAGTGCCACTTAATCCCTATTCTTTATTCTGTCTCAGTTCTCTTTTGCCAGTTCATAACTCCCTTATTCTCTATGCTTTCTCTCTGCTTTCAATGTCAGTCTAGTTGTCAAGTTATTCTAGTCTCTTGTGCCTGCTATATCACATTACTGTTTCAATCTGCTTGCCAAATTAGCCCTTGTTCATCTCACCTTAACTCCAAGTCAGTCTCATTTCTCTCTCAGGTTTTAATTGCTACTCTCTGCCTCTTCTCTCAGTCTCCTTCCTATAGGAGCTTTGTTTCTTATCCTCTCCATGGTTCCTGCTTACTGGTAGCTTACTGGCCCCATCTGACACAGAGAGCAGATAACAAGCAGGCTCCTAAGTTCCCTGACCAAGCATGACCTTCAACATTATTTTTAGGAACAGTCATGTTTAGCCTCTTGTAGTGTCACAGGAAAGCGTATTCCGTGTTGATTGATATTTTAGGGAATATAGCAAAAAAAAATCAATGAAGTCTCTTCCAATCATGTAGAAACTTCAATTTGTTGTATACTTCATCAAATTTGGACAGATCCTAAAAGCAAAGACTCCGCTACTTGACAGATTTTCAGTCTCTTCTGCAAAGGGCAACATAAATATTTCACATATTTTTTTCTTGGAAGTGACCGACCTTTCAGAAATCTTCAGCCAAAGGCAGGTACTCAGCACGTAAAAATTCAGCCTAAATGGTCAAAATTTATGAAATGGATAAGCAGCTGGAAAAAAAAATAAGTATTGTACTTTAATAACCAGTGGTGCTAAAAGTCCTGCTTATAGTTAGGACAATATTATATTTTACAGAAACATTTTTGAATGTTATCTTCCTTATAGTATTTTATTTAAGCTTGTAGAAATTCCATCAATAAAGATTTATAACTTAAGTCACTGTTCTTGAAAATGCTTACGTATGTGAATTCATTTACGTGCCTGAGTGACATGTTAGAGTTCAAATTATTCATGTATGTAATTGTCAACATGATCAGGTTAGAATAACTTCAATGTTTCATAAATAAAAATATTTAGATTAATTGTTTCTATACCATTTCAAGTTTAGATTCCAGTTCTGCAAACTTGAAGTCAAGGACGTTTGTAATCAAAATTAATCATTTGCTTACAAAAAATATTCTAATTGGGACGATGTCTTATCTCCAAATCCTCATATGGAAAGGGGATATATCCTTACAGATTTTGTGAGATTTCTTATAAGAGTCTCCTGAGGCAAATATAAGTGTGAAATAATAATAAAAAAACCATAAAGTTGCGAAACAATAAACATATTTTTCTTCTTGTTTTTAATGTAAACAGTGCAACTAAAAACCCAAATATTTATGATTCTGACTCCAATATGGCCATAAATAACAATACTAAAAAACAACTCTTCTTAGATTGTAGCATTTACCTTTTCGACAGACCTGCTGAACCTAGCTTCTTTCCAGAGCTTAAATTGATGTAAACGCTTTGCTGCTAAGGATTCGTTCTGGTCACTTTCATTAAAATGTTGAATTTTTTTCTCCATGCCTCCTTAAGCTGTATTTGCTGCTAAGTAATACAATATGGTAAGGACTTTGAAATAAATTTTCTATCCAGACCCTCAACGTTAGGTGGATCGATGAATACCCTATGACGTATATTATACATCATAAAATTTCCATCATAACCTGTTTAACAAAGCTTTTCTTCTTGGATACCAAGAATTTCATTCAAAGCATTTTACATATTGCATTACTTATCAAAACAGAGGATATGTAAACCTTGACATTTGTAAAAAGACCCAGGCTTTAACCAAAAAAGACCAGAACAAATCAATAGCAGAAAACAGATTAAACAACAGAAAAGTGACTGCTTGAAAATAAGAGCATGTTCACCAAACCCAAGACAAGCTTTCAGCACATGCTCAAAAGAAATGGTTATTTGGTATCTACAAGCATCTGAATATATTTCCAAATATACTGGAGTTTCACATAGTCAAATGTTACAATTCAATTAAAGTATAGTAAATTACTATTACAGTTTCAATCTTCCAAAGCCTGGTTTGGGATAGCAGAAATTAATTTGCTTTTCTTGGCTAAGATTTTTTTCCCACATGAGTAGGTATTAGAATAACTGTATATCATGTTAAATTATACTTAATACACTTGCCAGATTCTATTTAATCATTGTATCAATAATGATAAAAAATTATTATTATTATTATGGTTGTCAAAAATATCAGTACCATGTAGAGTAAAACCAATGTAATGCTTCTAATTTATACTTACATGCAGGCTTGAGACAGTGTGAGTTTGCTGTTGCCTTTGGGTAAGGCCAATTACAAATATACTCATGGAACATAACAAAAAATGAAAGTATAATAATAGCGCTTACAATTATTCATAAATCACAAATAAATCACATATGCAAATGTGTGTATACGTATATATACATTTGTATGCATATAAATGCACAGTTAAAGGGTCTCCTCTGTGAGATTTTAAATATTTTAATAATACCTGAAAATCTGGACTTGCAGCACTTCAGGTATATGTTTCATAGAACATTTAAGAAATGCAAAGTGTTTTCATTTGCTAGCAGTTACTGTTTTTTTCGTGTACCCTGGTTTTATTTTCTGTACATTGAAGGAACTTTTTATGATTTTCTACCCTTTTCTTAAAAGAAAAAAGATATCATAAAATGGTAAAATTGTACAACTTCCCCTGAGCAGGTATAAACATATGTACCTCTAAGGAGAAGAAGTATATAAGTATAAGTATATAAGTAAATATAAGTAAGCAGAACAGATGTAATAAGGTTTCATTTACCTGTTCATTTTCATATGAAATATTAAAACCATTAAATGAAAACAAGTGATGCTGTATGCTTAAGGAACATTTCTAGGTTTAATCATTTAATTCAAAATGGTATTGCCATCCCTTACCAGTTTCTCTTGTCTTCTCTTGTCCCCTTAAACTAGACAAAATTCTAACCATTTGCCTTGGACCTGTCTTTATTGGAATATTTCTCAAGGGAAAAATTTGCCTGGATTGATGTTTTAATAATGTAAAATTAGACCTGTTGTCAATACAGCCATTGGCAACAACATACCTAGGCTTCTGTGCCAGTCTGACTCAGATCTGTGTTTGAGAATTCGTCTTTAGGGAAGGTTGAATCTCCATATCAATTCTGTCTTTCATCACTCCAGTAGAACTGGTAACTGCAACAGCAGTCCTGGTAATAATACCTATCTCTTAGTACTATTTAGTAGACATCAAAGTACTTTATCAGAAAAGCCAGCAACATTGTGTCCATTTCAGAGATGGGAAGATGGGACACAAAGGAAGTGATTTGCAGCCTTTGCACTTTATAACAAACCTGACTTTCATTCTAAATTAGTTGACTGTTGCCTACAAGTTTTATTTTATTTGGCTGAAAGTGCTGAAGGACTGTGTGAAGAAAGAATACAGAGTAGTCTATGCTTTGATTAAGTTTGTCCAGATTGCTATTGTATGGTAAAGTTTAAAGTACACCCTAGGAAGTCTATCCAGCACTTCAGGCTGGATGAAGAAAAAGAGAGCCATAACTGTCAGACTTTTGGAACATCCTCTCTGATTTGCTAAACCTGAATTCAAGGGAGCAGAGAGTCCACCCTTTTAGATTATCTGGGAACTTGCAAAAATATCTTTGGGCTGAGGAAGTTATCCTGCCCTATTTTTGAGACCACAGGGTCTACAAAATCTGAGCAATGGTTCTCACAGGCATATAGAACACTGTTTTGTCAGACAGTTTTTATGCACTCAGAGTTAATAAGTTACTACATTTTGTTTACAAAATATTTGACTACTCTCTAAACAATACATAAATCAATTACAATTAAAAAAATAAAAATAATAAATCTGTGAACTCTTGACCGTGAAGTTTAGACAAGCACAGTTCATGCTGTAACAGACATGGCTGTCATTCTTCCAAAATACAAAGATGTATCAGTAATTTATAAAGACTTTTCACAACTGTCTTGTAACAAATTACATCGTCCTTTTTTTTTAAGAAATAGTAATATACATTTCATGGTAATGGAAGTACAATATATCCCATCCAAAGAATTACATATGGTTATAAGTGAAAAACAAGCAACCCTACATTTACAGATTTCTGAAGTCCATCATTAAAATAAAATTTAGCAATACAGAGAATTTCAAGAACAAGTGAAGTTATTAGTCCAGAAGGAATCCAGCTTAGGCAATTAGGAGGTAGTTGGCTTCACATTTTGCTAAACTGACTCTATCCCCTTTAAGCTAACTTTCAAATTTGTAATTATTTTTGTTCTGACATTTGTATTTATTCTATTTTAAATGAATGTAATATAAATATTTATTTCATCAAAATACAGAAATAAATAACTGGTGTGCCTAATTTACCTTTATCACTAGTATAATCTTGAAGATGAATGCCTAGGAGAGTCAGTCCCATGCATACACTAGCCCCAAACTTCTTTTCCAGTTTAAACATATAATAGCTACTTCCTGTTTTTTAACAAAGAACATATTCCATGTTCTTAATTCTTTTTGCTGTTTAATAACACTTGCAATTTTAGAGAAGTCTCTTTAAATTAGAAAAGAAGGCAATCTTCTTAACAGTATTACCATATTATGATTTACTAGATTTATTTCTTTACTTTCACTAAATTAGCTACTGAATTCACTACTCTGAGGATCTCAGCCTTCAATGAATACGTTATGGTTCCCAGTCAAAATAATTAATGGAAAGTTGACTGTTTAAATAAATTAAGTAAAAGCAAGAAAACTGAGTCAGCTATAAAGACAGGACACACTAGCATTTTAAACCTTTATCAGGTAGACCTGGAGTTAACTATTTGAAGAAAAAATAATTGATGTCTATAGAGCCATAAAGAAAAAACAGGAATTACATTGAAAATACTTGAAAGCTCTTAATAGCAAAAGGAGAAGACTAGTTAGTATGGTACAATTGCCATAATTAGTAACTTTAGAAAGAGCTGTAGGTTGGGAAAAGCTCCTGATATTTAGATCTATTAGACTACGGAAAAGCATCAATGAGAAATTAGGAAAGGTCTTACTCCTTGAAATTTATAGCTATGTTGTATGTATGAGTAGATAGACCTATATTCAGTCATATTATTTAAGCTTTCGATTTCAATTTTTAGGGAATACTTATTGTGAAAAATTGAATTAGCTATTAAAAAGTACCAAAATTTAAAAATATCAAAAATGTTTATCAAAAATACATAATTTGTAATGTCTTCCTGTGATAGATGGCAAAAGACACTTGTCAAATATGTTTCATCAACTTAGATACCATGCTAATATATATGTGTGTGTGTACATATATATATATATATATAAAATATACATCTTTGTAGCTATCAAATTGCTGTACTGTGAACACCACACCATGTCATTCTCTTGCTGAGTTTAAGTTGTCTTCCACAGATGCTTACATTATTATACATGCCTAAGAAAGATATTTCTATCTGTAAAATTTTGGTTTGTGTAAAATAAATACCATAATTTTGGTCAGCACTACTTGTTAATCTGTCCATTAAAATACTAGTCTTAAATATGTTGTAGAAACTATTGGCTAAATTACTCAAGTGTTTGTATATATGACAATGAATGTGATTATTTCATGTATTTCTATGTGCTCTTAAACTTGCTTTGGCACTGTTCAGCTCCCATCAAAGTTTAAAATACTTACCTCTAAGGAGAAGAAGGCTTTGCTGGGCTTTTATAAAAGAAATATCTGTTTTATTGGACTAATATATTAAAGCAATAACTAGTTAAAGAGATAAACTTTCTGAAGTTGTTCTCTGTGCACTTGAAAGACTTCATTGCATTACTAATTTCTCTGTCAAAAGCACTGCGTATCTCTATATGTGTTGAAAATATTTTCAAAAGGGACAGATAGCGACACTTTTAAAAATATGGCAATATTGTGTAGTAATTTTGCTGTTTATTTTCATAAATACTTTATTTTAAAAAATACTACCTTGTATTACTTTAAAAAAGAGTGAGAAAAAAACATAATTATAAAATGCATATGCTGTCATATTAGACATAAGAATAGCTTACTATTATATTAAAAAATAATGCAATGAAATGATTTTTTTTTGATTTCACATGTTTGTTTATTGTTTAGAAAAGAATATATCTGCTCCAGAAAGATCACATTTGGGTCCATCTCGTAAAGAACGGATATCATTTCGAGACCATCCAGTGCAGCTCAGCGGAGGATGGGGAACAGGCAAAAAAAGGCAAAAGCTTAAAAATATTAGTTGAATGTTGGAGAATATTTAGCTGGTTGAATTAATTGAATTTTTGGTTTTCAAAGCATATGGAGAGCTGTTTCTTTTTAAGTCTATGAATATCAGTTATTTTTGGATTCTAGTTTGTTACCAATATATATAATTTCAGTTAACTACATTTGACTTATTTTATTATACATGGGTTACAGTGGGCTTTTTTTTTTTTTTTTGGTGCATATATTTTATACCTGTCAGTAAGTTATCATAGTTAGCGTTTTCAATTGCTTGTGTGTTCATGTGGCATGGAATGCAGAGTCAATCAACTGTACATGAATTGTTAAAATGGAAAACATGGAACAAGTTTAGGCTTGCTTATAAGAATTCGTTGGGATGTGCAAATGTAATAATGGTTCATGCTTACAGGATGTATGTCATATATCAAAATGCTAAATCCTCATTGACTCGCAAATAAATGTATACTTGCAAACTGGCTCTAACAGCCAGCAATGTCATTCTTGGAGAAGTCTATTTAGAATATTTTATTTAAGTAGCAAAAATTCACAGCACACTAGAAACATAAATGATGGGGATGCAGCTATCTTTTCCTAATAATACAAAAAGTTGTCTTGAGTTTTCATCCTAAATTATGGAAATAATTTGATAAAGCAACCTATTAAAGTTGTATACTTTCAAAGATATCTAACATATTTTTCTAGAGAAATAAAAAAATTAATTTACCATGCTCTTATTTTGTGCTGAAGTAGTTTGACATTACATCTAAAAGACACTGATAACCCAACTCAGTTTGTTCATGTAGCCAAATTCCTTCAGACTCATGCGTAAAAGTTTTGTGGTACAAGGAGTTAGAGAAAGAAACAGAAGAAATACTATTTTTACTGTTTATACAACTTCGAGGTAGAAACCTTGAAGTGGGTACCTTACTCATTACTTTCAGTGAATGCTTTATCCATCCACATACAAGACAGAAAAGGCCCCTTGATTTCAAAGACTAACATTAAAATAATGTTTTCCAGTTAGAGGGTAGAAGTTGCTAACTGGATCTAGAGAAATCTGTCTTTGGTATTTCCTCATCTGTTTTTGTCCAGTATTGCAAAGCCTTAGCCCCCTACAAACTGGGAGAGAGATGGGGAAGCTAATGGGGCTTGAAACTTCAGTCAGTAAAGAACATAAATTCTTATGTTGTGGCTGTTTTTAAAATGTACTTAAATTCCATATGACATTATTTTGTGAGGTGCTTTTTATGTTAACATGCACATATGACTGTGGACTGAAAGCAGTTATCTCCATTTTTTTGAACACTTGCATTTATTTTAACCTTCAAAGATGGCTGTTTCCATGGAAAACTTCCAGTATTGGAGTTGATAACTTTAAATTGAATACTTTGTTATTTAAAATTAATGAAAACGGGGGGGGGGGGGGGGAGTTTGCTTGTTTGAGTCAACGTGCTGGGTTTATTATCATTTTAAATTTGAAAGGTCAGTGCTGCTTACTTCAGAAAAGATTTCATTACTGTTCTGAGGGGTGATGATCAATGCAAGTTGTTGGGCCTGGCTTTGGGAACCCTACTTGTCGTCAGCAGGGTATAAAATATCATTAGATGGTTATATTATGTAATTTGTTTCCCAATGCATGTAGTAAGTGTTAATCTGATATCCCAATCTGTTATATGATGCCTTTTAAATGTCACTGCACAAAGACTGGTGTTCCTGTGGTTTCAATTGTATCATCAAGGATATCAGTTCTGAAGGAAAAACCTTAGTTAAAATGCTTGCCATTATGTATGGCAGTGTAGTCAGAAAATAGACGCACCACTGTTATGTGTGTTAACTAGAGATCACAATACAAAATCAAGCAGTTTACAGCTTAACACTTCTTGCAGAAGTAAGTCTAGTAGACTCTGTAAGTCTAGGGTGCACATATAATATACTGCACATCCCCACAGCTGTGAATAAGGGATATTTGTATTTCAGAATTTGTAAGATATTATTATAATATAATAATAATATCTTAATAATATAGTATCATATAGTTACTAATATATAACAATATATTGTGTAGTATGTAATAATCATATCTAGTAAGGAAATATTTCAGAATTTGTCAGATATTGTAGTTGTTATATAATAAAGGTTCACTATATAAAACTGATCTCCTTCGCCCTTCAGATGTTCCTGAAAGAGAATGACCTCCAAGCCTAAATAAAATGTTTTCACAACATATTTTTAAGGGGTTTGATTTTGTAAAGAGAAAATAGTAACTTCTTAACATACAATCTACTAAATTAAAAATTGGAGTGACAGTATTTTGTGACATGCCTTTTCAGTTTCATAGTAACATGCCTTTTCAGTTTTCAGTATTCCTAAATTGATATTGTCATGCATATGTTAAATAGCATACTCAACAGAAGTTAAGTTATGTAGCATGTCAAAATATGTTGCTGTTTTCATTACATAACATTGCAGTGTATACAGCATATGATGTCTTATTATTATATACAACACACTTTTTAAGAATTGCAGTGTTGAAAGTACGGTGTGTCTGGTCAAATATAGACAAAAGTGCAAGGTGCAAAATTCTCTTTAAGCTAGTACTAAAAGCTGCTCTCTAAAGCTGGTAGTAAAAAGACTTTTATTGCTTTCAAGGACAAGCTGAAGCAACCCTAAATCTGAGCAAATGCTTGCTGTTCATAGTCACACCTTAAACTCTGTAAGAGTAGTGGTAAAACGAATGTCTCACACGGTGGCATTTATGACATGACTTTTTTGAGCCCTGTCCTGCACAACAGAAAGCTGTTTTCTGTGGGTTTTTTTTCCTCCTTTCTCGGGTTTTGTTTGTTCGGGGGGGGGGGTTGTTTTTGTTTTTTGTTTGTTTGTTTGTTTGTTTTTGTTTTTTTGGTTATTTGTTTCTCACCCGGATAGAACAATTCCCGTTTAATAAGTTTCTTAGAAAAAATTATTTTGATGTCAGAGCTGCTGTAAGTAGACTGCTGGGAATTGGGTGGAAGTCACAGGATGGCCCATCAAAACCTGAACCACCAGTACCCGAAACTCTATTTTCCTAGATGCGCTGCTGTCTTTGTGGTGCTCCAGATCTCCTGACGGCTCACTAGCAGGATTTCCTCAGCGCTTTGTTCTTTTCTTTGTAGATCCCTTTACATAAAGGAGAAGGAACTTCATGTGAACAAGCGCTTAAAAATCTTCTTTGCCGTGTATGAAGTTCGAGTCTCGGAAATGTAGAAAAGCATTCATTCAAAATTAAGAGTGAAACAGCTGAGATGCATTTATGCATTTATCCCTTAATGGGTGTCATTCACCAAATCGAATTGAAAAGCTGCGTGTGAGCTCTCCTCGGAGCGAAACACTGACGTGTCATTTCTTTTCAGACTTACGTCTGCACCTTGCTTCTCACTGCCACTATATTTATTCTTAAAGCGTTCAGTTGCTTGAGCAGCAGTATTAGGCGCATCATTACCTGCTGCAACAGAAAAAAATGTGTACCCTGAATCCCTCACAGAAAAAGGTGTTAATGGTGCTCAGATAACCCTCATTAGAATGACAAAACGTGACAAACGCTGATATGTTTCTCACTGAAAAACAGACAGATTTTCCTCCTAATATGTTTAGACACTTTTTAAACAGTAGCCCTGCTGAATCAAAAGATTATTGTCCAAAGAGGTTTCGTGTTTCAAGAGATCTCCAAATAGCGAAGACCTAGTGTATCTATTGGACAGACGTTGGTTTGGTGCAAAGAGGAAAGAAATCTAATGTTGTTTTCAGGTTGACTTGGTGTAACGTTTCGACCTCGAAGAATATGATTATTAACCATTAATTATAATGATTTACTAACTTTTGCGGTCATTAAGAGGGCTGCGCTGCATGTAAAACTTACATTTTTCATAAACATTGCATAAGTAGAGTCCAAATCTGGCCTCAGGCACATGGGTGCAAAACTGCCACTTGGTCTCCCACTACAACAATTCCTCCCTATGTGAGGAATGTGCTGGATTAATATCTATTTGATTTCAGTGTCACGTCATCACGGTCATGGAAATGTGTATTTATGGAAGTACATTCTTTCTTTGACACACACTGAAGTTACTCACTTTACCATTAATGGAAGCCAGGCTAATATTCTGGTACACTGCAATACCTTAACATGTTTTATTCTGTAATGAGAAAAACCCTTATGAAAAGTAGTTATTACTGGATGGCCCCAGAAAGGCAGGAAAGGAACTCAACTGCATTATAAATGACTGAGTTGCTAGATTTCACATCTGAGATCCAAGCTGTTTGTACTTAGCTGTGCTAGCTGAAAAAGACTTGCAATAGCAAACTTTGTAGTTTGATTTGTTTCTTTTTTTACAGTGAAAGAGAAAGTAAGTGAATAACAAATTAACTAATTTCATTTTTTTATAGGAACTTTGAAAAACATTAGCCCAGCCTAGGAGCTCTGGCTGGTAGTCTGTAGGAAGAAGACAAACCAAGGGTCACTGCTGATTTCTTCCATGCACAAGATCTTAAAGAGAAAATGGAAATCTTGGCCCACAATGAACTACTGCAGCACTCCCAAGAGCCTTTGTGATATGCATGAGATGGGTTCTGGACATAGCTCTGGTTAAGGTAGAAATGAGAAAACCCTCTCTTTCACACAGAGGCAGAAAAATATGCTTAGTGCAGGGAAAGAGACATAGGTGTGGCCTGCAAGTAACTGTAGATCACTCACGCAGCAGATAGGTCTTGTGGAGGACTACTTCCCTGGTTCTCAAGGTAGATGGTGGACAGGAAAGAGCTGACCACATCTCCTCAGCCCCATCCTCCAGGCACTTTTGGGATGCTGAGCCATGTTGAAGGTGAGTTAGTTCTAAAAAACTCATCAGAGAGATGTTTGTGAAGGGATGTTGTGTGTCCATGATGGCCACTGGACAGGCACTGTTAATTCAAAGGGATTTTGATAGAAATAGTGTGTAATTGCCCCAGACTGGCTGTCCTTATAAGGAAAGGAAATGGAAATGAATGACATTTTGAACTACATTGTTATTTATAGAGCAGATGGACAAATGGATTTTCCTATATGAGCATAGGATGGACTTCCTCCATTATTCTGGTGACATAGATCCTTTGTACTGACAAAACAGATTTTATTAAATGGTTGATGGAAATTTGTAATTAGCAACTTTTTTTTGGGGGGGGGGGAACCTCTGGGTTGATTGATTGTCATTTATATAGCTACTCAATTTTTGCATCCAAACGTTAAAGAATCCTCTATACCCAGATAGTTGTGAACTGATCTCTGGCTGAAATCCAATAGTCATCTCTTTAATAATAAGGGGCAGCCAAGAGCATTTAATATTGTTAACAACCGGTGCCTATTTGACAAGGGTCAGAAGTGATTAAAAATGTTTGTTAATAGCTGAGGGTGGGATTTTCTTAGGGAATTCATTTATTAAATTACTTTTAGAGAGAGAAACCAGAGATTAGCATTCTTTTTCTTTTCTTTTCTTTTCTTTTCTTTTCTTTTCTTTTCTTTTCTTTTCTTTTCTTCTTTCTTCTTTTTTTTTTTTTTTCCGAGAGACATTAAGCCTCAACGCCAATAAGCACCACAAATTAGCTGAGCCGCAGCCAAATTGCCCGACCTTCTTATCCAGTAGTATCTGTACAAAACAGCTTTTTAGGAAAGATCGCTATTGCTATTTAATTAAATTTCTAAAAAAGAATAAGCAGAAATGCCTCTTTCGTGTCAATTTTCTATTCTTGTGAGCCACACTTTTAAAAGGAGAATGTAAGAAAAATAGAGGCTTTATTTTCCTGTGGATATGCTATCATTAGATACGAGCTGTCCTTTCAAAAGTACGTGCTTTCTGCCACCATCACCACATGTAGCAGATTCAAGAGGTTATTCATTGCAAGAATACATTATAAGAATGCATAAGTTCGACTCTGGTTTGCCTAATATGTTATTTGTCATTCGCGTGATTTAATTCAGTTCTCCAGCAATTTTCCTTTAAGCAATGACCTTAATGTGGGGAAAAAAGAAGGCGTGCCACGGAAAACAAGCAGTACTAGGCAAGCAACAGGAGAGAAGAAGGCAATACAGAGACCACGCAGTCTCAACTAAGTGGTAATTTCTGATGACTTTTTTCTTCGCTCGCAGTTTATTCTTAGTTTGCAGCTTGTACAAAAAACAGCGTGGTTAAACTGAATGCACTTCGTGGTGCTAAATTCAGTGTTAGTCCACTGAAGCAGCAGCGCTGTTCATCAGTCCTGGGAAGAGCACAGAAAAATTTGGGTTATTTTTTTGTGAAAAACATCGTTAGATAAATTCGTTTTCCTCTTTACGAGCAACGGCTTCACTCTTCATTACGGGCTCAGTCCCATTGATTTCGCAGTGATTTTTACCTGAATAAAAACCCGTAACAACGAGCTACATTTTACGCATCTTCTTTATGTCGTCATGCCATTTTTATTCATTTTTAATTTCAGATAATGTCTGAGGAAGTTGTTGAGCCCCAGCAATGTACAGGTTGGCCCTGTGCCGGTTTAAGCCCAGATCCTTGATCAGGGCGGCGCTGAAATGATTTATCCCTCGTCTGAAGTCTCATATTCCAGGCGGCTCGGAGGGATGCGCTCTGTCTGGTTTGCTGTGGTCCAGGGGGATCTGCCTTCTCTTCGCAGATAGCTTCTTGCTCTGCAAGCAGAAGGCGAGGTAAGGCATCTCGCTTACCCGACCTCCACTTTTCCCTGGTTACTTGATAACATCGTCTTGCCCTGGCACAAATGCAGGAACAAATAGCAAACTTTCAAGCCGGTCAAGGAAACGCTCCCCCCGCCCCTCGCCCCCAGATCGCTCTCTGGTACCCTCTAGAAACAAAAACCACACAAACGTGCTAGGGAAAAGGTCTTTCGCGGTGACAGATCCCAGGTACAGAGGTTGTCAGGAAAAGTGAAATACTCCTTAGCAATTTGTAATACAGTGGGTTAATTTTGATTGCCCGGGGTAGAAACAGAAAGAAGACTGTCTCTAACCATAGACTGGGGGCTGGCTTTATTTGCCAATATCAATATTTGTGTGGAAAGCTTAAAATATGTTGTTTTTCCAAGAGCTGAAGTTTTAAAAAGGGAGGAGGGGGGAGGCCCGTGGATGAAATATTAGCAGCATATCGGTTAACCACTAAGTCCTTTTTTGTATTCATCTTGCCGTTTCTGGTAAGAAGGGCAGAGTCTTCAGCCTGTTAGTAGGGGATAGATGCTCCTTAATGCACGTTTCGAAAGATATAGGCAGCTCTGAGCAAAGGACAAAATAAGGGTGAGACTGTACAGAGCCGAGTGCTGAAAGACCGGAATAAAATTGCTCTGTGGCTTTCAGTATCGCTGAATTACAGATTATTTAATCGGATCTAGCACATATTGCATAGAAAAAAGCAACAAGTCTTTCAAACGAGCTAGTCTTGAAAACCAGCAGTCCCTGTCAAAGTAGTTCAATGCATCCGTTTGTTAGTGCCTCCAACTTGAACAGGGATCTATTTCTTAGACCCTGCCCCTTCTGCCTCACACCCTCCTTTAGCTTCGTGCTTAGAAACCAGAATGTCGAGCCATATTTCATGCCTTAAAAGAATCAATTTATCTGAGATGACAAGGGACCCCCCCACACACTCTCCAGACCCCTCGATACGTTCAGAGCCTCCGGGTCGCTCCGGTAATGTAGCCCGTGTATATCCGAAATTGTTCTAATATTAATCAAACTGGCAGCAGAGAAGACGGTGTAACTTGCAAAGGAGGGCTTTTCTTTTCGTTTGCTTTTTTTGCAAAGGTGCGTTAATTCTCGATGCTCTACAGGCAGGGCTGAGTTGGTTCACTACGGTAGAGCAAGAAGGGATTGTTGGTTAAAAAAATATATCAACTTAATTTCTTTGGAAGGCTGCTAAAGTTAAAACTCTCCATAAGCTTATTTGGGAAAAACACACATAAGAAAGCAATTCGGAGGGGAGAGCAGCTACCATAAAGTACTAGCGTGTTTCTTTTTCATGTTTGATTTTTTTTTTTCTGTTAGGCGTCTGTTTCTTTGATATGAAGCATGGTGCTTGTGTTCTGCTTTGCGTGCATCTCTATAATTTATTAGACAGAATAAAAAGGCGGAGGGAGGGAGGATTTGGATTTCAAAGAGAACACTCAGCTCCTGAAGTGACAAACCCATCTCGGCTAGTTCGGCCACCAGGTTTGTCCCCATGTAAAGGTGCCCGGGACAGACGCTTCTTCCAGGAGCCGCGCCGTCTCCGACTGAAGGCAGAGGAGGACGTGGGTGTCTTTTCTGTATTCCAAGGTGGAAAACCGGATCCGACTCCTTTTATGAAGTGCGAAGCAAAAATCGGATGCGGGAAGCATCTTTAGGAGCAGATCTCTTCCTCCCGATAGTGCCAAACTGTATGGGGCTTTGAGTCCCATGGCCCAACTTTCAAATCCTTTCTAAACTTGATAAAGGACTATAATAGCATCCAGATAAAGCATAGATTAAATTCTTGTAGGATTTGTTTTTCTAGCACATATGTAAGTAGGATTCCTTATAATTTGAACTAGATCAAGATAAGAGATTAATCTGCTTTCGTAGAGCATCTCTGCTGAGATTTCCTATAGGGCTGAGATTAAATCCACACACTAAATATTATCTCATTCCATTTTGTGCTGAAAGAAACGTTAGACGGTTTAAGAAGAGTCATTACCTGTTGCAAGAAGAAAATCATCAAAGCTCGCCCAGCTCTGAAAACAATCCTGCTTTCCTAAGGCGAGGAGAGGGATAGGGGAACCCACTCCCCAACTTCTTGTCTTCCCCCTCAGAAGGTCTTTGAGGCACATGAAATCTTCATTTTATCTGTGCAGGTGTCGTGCAAGAAGCCTCCCAAACAGCTGAGGTGTTGTCCAAGCGCCAAACTGCAGGAACCGCGAAATGCTTGCTGTCATTATGTTTTGGCTGGATTGCGGACAAAACCTGGGAGCGTCTGAACCAGCTTTCCTCGAGTCTTGGCTGGAAAAGGCTCCAGGCTCGGGCCCAGCGTAGTGGGAAACGACACCACCACTTTCGGTATAGGTGCTTAAAAAGGGTGAACGAGACTACTGAGTCTCTTCCTCTGTCGGTGCAGTATTAGCATTGAATTACCGAATAGAAGAGTAGTCGCTTTGGTGCTACATTTTCAGTGATAATACAGATCACAGTTTTTAATAAAGTCACTCCAAACAGTGTCAATTAAACATTTCCCTTCCAAGAGGAAAATCTGAAGGCTGCCCACCTACATGAGAACCGAATTTTGTTTGTTTGTTTTTCTTAGGCGGACAAAAAACGCACTTTATAAAGAAAGCTCATTAAATGGGACTTGAATCTGGCCCTTTATGTAGCCTAGCTGCGGAGATCCGAAGCATAATCAGTACGTTTAGGCGTTGGGGAATGAGGCTTACCATATATATTAGAAAGAAAAAGCCCCTCTCCCCCCCAACCAACAACCCCCCAAACAACAAATTGTTTTAGGCTGCATTGAAACTTTTCACACATTTCGTACTTGCAGTAATAATGCTTCACATGATTCTTTTCTCAAACAGGATGTTCGGAAAATTGTAACTCAGTCAAGCTATATTTTAAAACCATAGCTTGCAATTTCCCGCATTCCATTGGAAGGGAGATTTACAGTGAATCGCTGAGTGTCTTTTTACACCTTCTCTCGCCTCCGCAGATCAGGTCGATATTTACTGGCACCGGGAGAAAGTTTCCGAGTGGTAGAAGCTGGTGCGCTCATTTCTCGGTGGGTTTCACTTTAACCTCACTCCCGAATTGGTCTAATGTAATAAAAATCTCCGCGTTTAAACATGAAATGAGTGAGTAGGTGAAGCCTTGGCAAAGAAAACAGAAGGTCTGTGGAAATACTGAACCATTTGGACACCTGTCTTTTGACATAGCCTTCAGTTCTCTTCGTATTTCATAGACCTTCCTTCCTGCCGTAGCTGTTGGCATACTCAAGGAAGGGTATCGCTCTCCTTCTTCCCCCTATTGCCAGTCCTCAACTGCCCTTTTCAGAACAGCCCTGCTAAAACACCCCGCTCTCATTTCCATAATTACGCCTTCCCTCTTTCCTGGATGACGGGAGCGCGTGTATGCTGAGGGAAGAGAATGATAGCAAACACCCCAGAATTCGTTTAGTCCTGTTCCAGGTAGCGAAGATTTTTTTTCCATTCAGTCGCTAACTACATTTCACGTTGTAACTTTTTCTGGAGGGGAAGAGAAGTCTAAAATAGATTCCGAGATAAAAACACCTTTTCTGTGTCCTAACTTCCATGATTAAAAAACAGTAGTAGAAATGGGGAGGAGGGACAGCGGGATGGGGATTCTTGGGCACTTACAGGGGAGATCCTCGTCCGTATTGACGCTCTCTCACTTTATTTAGACAAACGTAAGAATTTGAGGGACATTGTTAAGGGGACCCCTCAAGCGCGCAGTGGCACTGTTTGGGCTGGAAACCGGTCTCCAGAACTGCGGCGACAGCGTTTGCTGGGGAACCAGCAGCCACCACCTTTCCCACGGCGGTTTGCCGGGTCCTTGCCGGGGCTCTCCCATTCCTTTTCCAAGCCAGTTCGTTTTTCAGCAGCGAGCCGCTTGTAATTTACCCGGGATCCTCACTTCGACGTTTGGTCTGTAACTTCTGATCTCAGGAAGGGGAGGAATGCGAGGGAGGAGGGGGAGGCGAGCCCTCCAGCAGAGGAGCCCTGCGGGTGCCGCAGCGGGGAAGCCGCGCTCCGGGGTTATCTCAGGGGACAGGGCTCCCCCGAGGAGCTCCCCGCCGCTGCCGGGGCGAGCTCCTTCACACCACCTCTGGCCGCGAAACGTCTCCCCATCACACATAACACCCTTTCACAGAAGGGTTGGGAGATACTCCATCTCTCGAAACACAGCGGCACATCTGCACGCAGCCCTCAATAACCGGGCTGCCGGCGGAGGGAATGAGTCCCCGAAGAAAGATACTTTTCAAAGCTGTCTCACCTCAGCCCAGGATTTTTTTCCTTGCTTTGCCGCCTTCTCCCCCGGGATCTGTCCAACCCTTTTTAAATGGTTTTAGCCCGCTGAAGTCAGCTTTCTGTTTACAAGCCTTTAAGGAGAACGAATGCCATACGTGGCGCCAATTCTCCCCTAGGTTACATCTCTCCTTCCCTTTGAAGTCAGCTGGGCTGAACGGAGGTAGATGAGAGCAGAATTTGGCCCCCGAAGCTAAGAGTAATGTGAAATCCACTCCGGTTATTTTATTTTATTTTATTTTATTTTTCCCGGGAGACGAGGGTGTATTTAAAGATCCGGGTTACTATCCGCCTCGCTCCCCATCTTTAATCCGCAGCCCGATGATGCTGTGAACGCCTGTACAGAACGAAGTGCTAATCTCGCAGCTGATATCACAATTTTACAAAAAAATCGGGCTAGAAACAGGTGGAGTCGCTTCCGGGGACCTCGGCTGAAGATGCTGGGAGGGCGGTTTGCCTTTTTTTGTCAGCCGACGGCGGGGAGGGAGTAGCGAGGACAAGGCAGGCTGCCCCGAGCCCAGCTCTCAGGCGCGGCCTGCAGCTGCGCTGGAACCGCTCGGAGCCGCGGCGCGGCCGTCCGCGGGGCGTCCGGGCGCCCCGGGGCCGCAGGCACCCGCCGCCGCGGCAAAATCCCGCTGCTGGCCGCGAGCTGCTTTTACGGGCGTATGAGATGCTCCTTGTCCCCGGCTCCCCTGGAGTTTACTAGCTGCCTTTAAAGAGGGACATTTATTGGGATAAAAGGAGATTGCAGACTGCAACAACGCTGCATGTGTCTTTCATTTAAAAGACACCGAGAGCGTTTTCTTTTTTTTCCCTCTCTCTCTCAAGACATTCAGTGCTTTTAAGGCATCGTTATAAACAAGCTGCCGAAACGCCGGCACACGGAGATGCGGGCGGCTGCGTTGGGGGGAAGGAGAAGGTCACTCCAAAAGATGCAAGGGGGGAAACGCGCCACTTCTTCACGAAAACCCGGAGAAGCGACGGTCTGTGCGGAGCGCTCCCGCGGGGGCGGCCGCAGGCGCGGAGCAGCGGGCAGCCCTCCGCGGCAGCGCCCAGGGCCGCCGCCGCCCGCCGGTGCGGCGCGCAGGTAGCGCGGCCCCCAGGAGGGCGCGGAGTGGAGCGTTATAGCCGGGTCTGCAGGCGCCCGGGGACGGGCAGGGTCTGTGCAGCGAGGAGGAACCGCGGAGGCCAGCACCGCTCGCTTAGCTGCCCCTTTCTCCTGCGAAATACCGGCCAGAGACCCGCTGGGGAAGGAGGGGAGCTGCTCACCGGGACGGGGCACACGCCGGACCCAGACCGGCCTGCTCTTCACCTCTGGCTGGGCTCTCAGGAGAAGTCTCAGCGGTCCCGGCTGGCCGTTCCCCCACCCATGCTGCAACTGCTCATTAAAGCTTCCCTTCTACCTCCTCTTTCTCTCCCCGAAATGGGGGAATGCCCCACTAAACTAGTTTTAAAAATAGTCTTAATAAGACAGACAAGCTCGGGCCCACAACACCGAAATACTCATCTGAAGCGGCTGCAAGCTTGTCTTTACTTTGATGATCATGTCAGCTATCTTCCTTCTATAGGAAGCAAGGAGCAACTCTTTTCTTTGGGCCTTTTCTTAATATTCTCCTAATGTCTTCTCTCTCTCGTCTGCGTTTTAAATCCTGTCTATGTGCAAAAGCATTAAGGAGTTCAGCGCTTCAAAGTTCGCACACTTTGGGTGAAAACCATTTGCTTTTTCAATATCCATAGGAATACATGCATACATGCCTCATTTCTTCTTCGTGTTATTACCTCAGACTGTGTTCTGATATTTCCATTTAGAAAGTGTACTTTTTTTTGCAACTGAGTAGAGGTTGAGGTTCTAGGAGATTTAAGATAACAGACTTTAGCTGTTTTACACATGCACACACATAGGCAGACTGGAGGTCTATTTGCTAGCAGCCAAATTCTCTCCTGGGCCAATTTCTGATGTAACAGGTTTTTTAATTTTGTTTTTAAGTCCCTCAATTTTCCATTCCCACAACACGAACAACACCCGATAATATTTATTTCTCTCTTTAACTTTGGGACAGAAACTCCTGAGCTTTTAATAAAGAAGGAGCACCGGTTCTCAGGTTTATAGCTTCGGAGAACAGGACTGCAGCTACCGAGTTATCAGCCAGACTGGTTAAAGAAGACCCTTTTCTTGAGGGAGTTTGCCCCTGAAATTACCTTGCTCTAAACCTCTTGGGGAGCTGGGGGGTGAGGGGAGGGGATGGGGGGGTCGCTGGCCTTCCAGAATGCCTGGAGAAATGTGAGTCTGTTGCAGAGGGGAAACGTCCTTTTCATGTGTCCTCCCTCCTTTTCTCCTCTTATCCTCCCCGCTGGCTTGTGTGTCTGTCTGTCTGGAATGGATCTGTCTGTCTAAAATGGGCCTGGAACTCCCTCCTGTGTTGGGATTAGGTCTTGGGGGACCTGGGGTGGAGTTACACTGCTTGCCTATTTTCATATTCATTAGAAATGGGAGGTTGCACCAGGAGCCCTGCTGAGCTTCAAGATATAAAAGCAACTTCGGGTTCGCCTTTCAAGACAAGACAAATCAAAGGCTCAGAGGCAAAGCAGCTCCCTGAGCGCTGAAGGTCTTTCCCTTCCTCTCTCCCTCCCTCCTTCCCTTCCATCTGCTCACCCACTCTCCCTCCCTCCCCTGCTCACAGTCCTGCCTCTGTCTAGGGAAGAGGCTCTCAAGCAGCCTTAGATGATTATGGATTTTCTGAGCGAGAAGTTTGCCCTGAAGAGCCAGCCGAGCAAGAACAGTGACTTTTACATGGGAGCAGGAGGCACTTTGGAGCACGTTATGGAAACTTTGGACAATGAGTCCTTTTACAGCAAAACGTCAGGCAGCAAATGCGTGCAGGCCTTCAACCCTCTGCAACGGGCTGAGCATCATGTGAGGCTGGAGAGGACCTCACCCTGCCAGGACAATAACGGTGAGTCGCCATCCTAGGCTTTTCCGCGCTCTTGCACTTCGCCCTCGCTGGTGGCGTCCCGGGGAGGCCGGGGATCGTCCTGCCTGGGGAGACAGTCGGGAGCCCCGCAGCCTCCGGGCGCTGGGCTGCGAGGTGCTGTCAGGTTAAAAAAAAAAAAAAAAAAAAAGCCGATAATAGAAAAATAAGGGGAAAAGGCAATCGCCCACTTTGAAGCGCTTTTCTTTTCCCTTTTGGAGCTGTCCCGCCGGGTGCTGCCCTTTCTGCCCGCCCCAGGAAAGCTGCAGCCCCCGGCTGGCTCCGCGTATCGGCGAGCGCTGAGGGCGCAGCGCCGAGCACCGCCGCGGCCCGGGGGCGCCGGTAGCGCGGAGAGCGGCGGCGGCGGCGCGAAGGGCTCCGCAGCGGCGGAGGAGCCCCGCGGCGCCGGCAGGACACGGCCGCCTGCCCCGGCCTCCGCGCCGCGGTGCCCTTCGCACCGCCCCGCCGGCCCCCGGTGCGCGGCCGCCGCCCCTGCCGTAGCGGCGGCCGCCGATTTCTTTTTATTATAATTATTAATTTTTTTCTACCCTCAAAATTTTTCAGAAAAATGCAGCCGCGGGTTGCAGCGAGCCGCGCACGCAACCCTTGTCAGTCTGTTAGGTACCGTTAAAAGATGAAAAGAGAAGGTCGCTTGGTCGTATTTTCATGCATTAAAGTAACGTTCTGCAACGATAGCGCTTTCCTGCTGTGTTACTAAATAACACATAACACGCATACCGCATGATTCCTAATGCAGATTAAAAAACAATTCAGGTAATTCAAATCGCTTTGTTAAGTATTATCCTTTTTTTTTCTTCTTTTTTTCTCTTTTTTTCCTAGCTGCTTGGCAAACGAGAACGCGGAACATCCTATTTTATAAACAGCTTATAATTTTGCCCGTTATTTCAACAGGATAATAATTCAATGCTTATGAAACTTAATGTAAAATATCTTGTCTAGCAGAGGGTCGGAAAATACCGTTTAAATCAGCTGCAATAATGAGACTAACGATATCTTACATTTATCACCAAGGTCTTGAAGTATTTTTTGAGAACATCCTTTTTGTATGAAACAGTTAATAAGAAATAATGACAGACTTCTGCAAACGCATCTTAGAAAAACTACAGAAAATTGATTTATAGCTTGAAGTTTTTCTTAATTAGCTCGTTTAATGTGTGTCTTGGGGGCTTTGGGGCATTTCCTATCTATATATGGATGGTAAGTATTTAAAATTGTGTTTAGCTAAAATCACCTCCGACTGAGAGAAAAGAAATTGAGAATGCGAAAAAATCCCAAACCAAGCTTCTTATCGTATGTTTCATGTCAACTATGCAGTTTTTTTTATTACAATAGCGTTTTAAACTTTTTTTTGCCTGTCTCTGAGAGCAAACAAAAAAAGAAATCATTTCGAATCTTGTAACATATTGCATATTTTTTTAAGTGATGTGATATATGTAAAAATAGAAAAATGTAAAATGTTTTCATTTCTTGTTAAGAAGCTACAGAGGAATATTTCTTATCTCTGCCACTCAGATTTTACCTAAAGACAAACAGTTCCTGCAATCCTGATACAAAGTATATGAAACAATCTCTTTCAACTAGTTAACATTTTGCAGAAACTCTCTGTATTTTGTAACCATAACAAACTTAATTGGAAACAATTCCACTTTACAAATCCAAGAGGAGGTATGTGGATTCTATTGAGTTTGTAAAGTGAGGTTAATTTTCAGTTTCATTTGCTTCTTGATTTGTCAGTTTACACCTATTTAGTTCATTTTATAGTTGTTTTCATAGAAATTGAGTGGATTTCATTTATCTGTTTCCGAGTTTAAGGAACATTTGTCAATAGCTTTATGCCACTTATTTTATATGAAAATCTGTTTTGGGCTAAGATTCCTTATCTGGGCAACTCCAGTTGGAGTTGATTTCATAGATGATTATCCATTTTAGTTGCATAATAAAAGTATTCTTATGTGCCTCCTTACACACACACACACACACACACTCTCTCTCTCTCTCTATATATATATATATATGATACTTTTGATCACAATTCTCAGTTAAAATTCTATGTGACGTAATGCTTTTATCTTATTTTACCAATTTCTTTTCCATGTTCTCATATAGAAATAAGTAATTACATAGAACCTGGTTCCTTGTGAAACTGTTTTATGTGAACCTTTGAGTCGGAACCCCCCATTTAACCAGTTATTTCCCTCCCCCCGCCCCATGTACAGTGAACTATGGAATTACTAAAGTGGAAGGACAGCCTCTTCACACAGAGATGAACAGGCCCATGGACAATTGCAGCAATCTCAGGATGTCTCCAGTGAAAGGGATGCAGGAGAAGGGCGACCTGGATGAACTCGGTGATAAGTGTGACAGCAATGTCTCCAGCAGTAAGAAGAGGAGGCACAGAACAACTTTCACCAGTTTGCAGCTGGAGGAACTGGAGAAAGTTTTCCAGAAAACTCATTACCCCGATGTCTATGTAAGAGAACAGCTAGCTCTGAGAACAGAGCTCACTGAGGCCAGAGTCCAGGTAGGAACCAAACCTCAGCGTTTCCATGACAAGTTATGCAGTGTAGGGATTGATCAATGGCTCTCTCGGGGATTGTATGAAAGCCTGTAAAGCTATAGTAATTAGCCTGTTTTGCTTTATTTCTTTATAGATATGAGCTGCTATGCTACAGTGATAAAATAACTGGTTACTTTTAAAATAACTTGCACTACTGCTCTCAAAAGTTGTTTAAAGAATGAGAAAATGACATCAATACAGAAGTGGTCTTGATCTCTGGTAGCCCTGTTTTATAGTCAGAATTCCAGCCAGTGAATACACAAAGTGTTAACGTGTAAAAATCCCATTAAAGGGAGATGTTGTAGTTCAGACTGATGACGATGCAGAACTCAACCACAGAGGATTCTGTGTGTGTTATGAAATGAAAAGTACAAACTAAAAAATAATCAAATTCCTTATTTCTATCCAAAGAGTAGACAGTGAAACTGCATATATAGACATGTGTGTGTATATATATACACACATGCATGTATGTGTGTGTGTGTGTGTGTGTGTGTGTGCATATCTGTGTATGGCGGGAACTCAATCTTTTCATCTCTGCAGAATGCAATGAGCTAAATGCTTGCAAAATTGGGAAGTACATTTGCTTGTTTTTAAACTTGCATTACCATTTCATAATGCTATTCTATTTTTTGAATGAAACGTTGTTGACCACTTAGTGCTGTGTTTGAGTATCTTAAGTATGTACAAAGTTGATTTATTCAGTGTGTGCATGTACATTAATCTCAACAATATTTATGGCTTTGAATGTGTAACGGTGAGAAAAGAAGCTAAATATAAAGGAAACATAGCTCTTTCTCCCTTAAGAGATATTCCCACAGAAATGGGTGTGAGCTGCATTTTGCGAGTTTGTCCTATTTTTAGAAATCTTCCCCATTTTGGTAATACTCATCATTTCACTTTAGGGAATAGCAGTCATATTGTTTCTTACAGACTGGGATTAATTTTTTTAATTTAGTGACTTGAATATGATAACAACTTCACAACTTGTAATTAAACACATACTCACACATGTATATAAAGAAATAGACGTCAGTGCACATGCATACAACTGAAATTAAACCAAGATCACATTCAGAAACTAACTCAGCTAATTAATTTCATAAATAAATGTTCTTTTCATGTCTATTCAACCAGCTGGCATATTCACTGTTGTCATCTGAAAATAGGTCCAAATTCTTCCATCAGCTACATCGATAAAATATCAGTGACGTCAATGTAATTTAGTTCAGTGACTTTTAACTCTTCAGGCTCTGTGGAATCCTTTTTTTTCAGAACTTGCGAGATCTTTTGAAATATGACTTCTACTCATTAGGATTTACTCTGACTTAAAAAAAAAAAAAAGCTAGTGTAATGTTAAACCACTGTTCTTTCACTTACATAATTCTGGAATCACGAGAAATATTCCCTTAATAAATTAATAGCCATAACAGAGTGGTTAAAATCAACCAAATGACTTTTTTTATTCAGAGTTACAGAAGCTTTGTATGAAGAGAGCAAATGTGCAAACTCACATATGTCTGCACTGGACTTTCACAGAATATACCAATTTTTATTTTATTTATACACATTTTACCTTTGCTTAAAAAACAACTGATCTTTGCATTTCTGATAAGTCAAATATGAAAGGAAATGGTGATCATTTTTATCCAGAGTAGCAACAGTATTCCATCACAAGATTAAACAATTTAGGAGGCCTTATATCATTAGAGGCAAGCATCTGGCAATTCAAGGATAACAAGCAGCAGATTTTTACATTGCTTTGTGGAGGCAAATGGTTACCTTATCTCTGCCAAGAGTCAGTTTCTAGTAAAGTGATGTAAACAGAAACATTTTGGGGGACTGTCAAAAGAAAAAAAATGTGTGCTTTTTTTCTCCTTTAGTTACCATAAATTCAAGCAAATTGTTTGATTTAGTTTAGCAGAGTGATCAGCTGGATACCTTACCCACATTTCCCTTCACCGCCATTTCATCAAGATCCAATTTAATTTTTGTCCTGAATACATGCAGAGAGAGACAACCTGAATCTAATTTATCTAAGTTGTTCTCTTTCCTGCTGCATGTCAGTGTAATAATTGGCACCCATTTTAAGGAGATTGTCAAGGTCTTTTTTCAATGAAAGAGCCTCATTACTAAATTCTCTTAGCGTGTTCTTGGTGCCTCCTGTGGAGACAGGAGAAATTTTTCTTTCTTTTTGTTGAGCCTGAGGCATAATAAATAATACAAATTTACCAACAAGGTCCCTAACAGTATGTACTTAGCAGTTGTATGCATGGGCCTTGCTTTGACTGCTGAGTAACATTTTAAAAAATTGCACATACTAAATTTGTAACAAGTCCTTGGGAATTAAAATGAGCAAAATTATGCCTCTCTTAAGCAGCATCAAAGGAGAATTAAGTTCTCCAGAGATCAGGGCAAAAACTACATTATAAAACAAATAGTTTTGTTTTAAATATCTCACTATCAGGTATCACAAAATATCCCTCAAAATGTGATTCATGAGCTGTGTCTATCAAAAATAGATCTATTTGTATACCATGTCTAGCTAAATGGATGCATAAAGGAATAGGAATGTAGGAATACTAATCAATGCCTTTGTTCAAATAAAAAAAAATGGTGCTATTAGTGGTATGACTTATTTTAAAAGAGTGGGAATAAATTTGTTTATAACTGAACAATAGGGACTTTGTTGGATAATATTCCTGTTATAAGGGAACAGTTACTTTTCTTTGCAGTCCCTTTAATTCATCAGAATAATTCTTTTTAGTCAGTTTTTAGCCTGGGCTCCTCCAGATTAAACTGTCGGAAAGAGGAGAATGTTTTTGACAACCACAGGACATAGTTACATACCAGTCGCAGCAAGAACTGTACATATAACAGGCTTTGAGATAACACATGATGCTCAAAATACTGGATGAATCCAAAGGCTATTTAAGCATACTGGAAACTTTTAGTTGACCAGCATGAGATTGTTTCAGATCTACATCTAAATTGTTTCAGAATGTAGGTATAAAATACCATTTTTTAGTCTTCCACTGGCAGAAGCATATTTCCTAAAAAGAAAATATGAAAAATGTCACAATAGTTTTAAATTGTCTGCAATCTCATAATTATTTATTATTTTCCATCCTTGTTATCTGTGGCCCTTCTTTGTTGAAGCCTTGTTTGAGCACAGACTATTGTCCTGGCAGCCAGCTTTTCTTGCCTTTTTGTTACAGCACTTGATAAATATCATGCATCTCTCTAAAAAAAACAGAGCAAAGGCTGTATATCAAGTCAGTGGGCATGAGAACTTAAGGAGAAAGTTTCTTTACAGCATGACTTGCTGCTGCTTGGAGATGTTCCTCCAAAGAGTCCAACTCTCTCAAAATTAGTACTTCCTGACAGCTGGAGCTGCTTGCGGCAGCATCCTCAGCTTATTTTTGAGACTGTGGAAAGGAAATAATATATACTTTTAAAATAGCCAGAAATAACTTAAGCAGATCTGCTACTGAGAAGATTTACACTTAACAGGGACTGCAAGTTGTTTGTTTTCAGGCAGAGGACTTCTCTTTCCTAGATACACAGACCTTTTGAAAGCTACTGCCCAAAGTTTCTTGGCTTTCTGCTAAGACTCTTTAAACGGCAAGTAAGTGAGCTTATCTTCATGGTTATTTCCTCATTTACTGTAGGTTTGGTTCCAGAACAGAAGAGCAAAATGGAGGAAAAGAGAACGCTATGGTCAGATCCAGCAAGCTAAGAGCCATTTTGCCGCCACCTATGATATATCTGTTCTTCCGAGGACTGACAGCTACCCTCAGGTATGGTAAAGACCAAGTAGCACTTCGCTTCTCGCTTTATCTTCTCTTCCATTCCCAGGCATATACCTGCACAGAAGATGCATGAAGACTTTACTGTGTTTAGCTTTTCGCGCTCTTTATAAATGTGAAAAACGCTGTTGCCACAGGAGCTGCCATTGTGAACAACAGTTACAACATCTAACGTGAATAGCTAACTGTCAGAATACAAGTATTTCTTTAAAGAACAATCTTATGAGCTGTAGAGTTTTACATAAGTTATGACAGATGAACTGTACCCAAATAACTGGCGATATGGCTGTGCGGCTTATATTTTCGTGCATGTAAAATTATGTGGGGATTTGAATCACTTATAGGTCAATACACACATTTTGGATGAAGGCTAGACCCATTGAGATTGACAGGAATATTGCCATTTTGATCACAATAGGGTCAGGATTTTACTTCTGGGATATATATGTTCACAGGCACAACTGTCTTGATCACTCTGGTCATGCATGTTTTGGTAAGATGAGGCATAAACTATGTGATCTCTAGGCAACTTGCTTCTGAAGCCCCAACTCTGTTAAACATGCACATTCCTTTATGGATCTGAATAGACCACTGAATTCAGTGAGTCTTCTACTGTCATGAAGCCACTTTATGGTCAGGTACAATCAGGTCTGAATCTATATGGCTGTGAGAGAGATGCAGAGAGAAAATAAAGCTCTCTTGGATGATACTAGCTTGTTTCATTTTTTTTTCCTGTTATTCCTCCCTTATTGCATAGTAAGGTATTACCATGTAATAAGATCTTAGCCTTCTGTTTCTATCCTCAAGTCTGTTTGTTTCCCCCTTGCCTCACTCTCTGTATTTTTTTTTTCTGCCTGCCTTAGTGCATTTAATTCTTTTATTTTTGCAGGCTTTTCTTTTCATTTCTCTTGCTTCCCATTGTTTTCACCACATAAACAAAACAAAAAACAAAACAAAAGAAAAAAAAACAAAGCAAAAATCTATTATGGATCCCTGCTGTAAAGTCCTTCCACCTCTGGTGTATTGGTGCTCTTCTAGTTGATAGGCAGCAATGTCTTTGCGGACTTAGTAACATTGTCATCATTGTCATCATCATTATTGCCATATACGTCTACCTGGACTTGCTTTGCTCATACTCAGTGTTGGCTGAATGTGATTAGCTTTGGACCAGAGGCCTCAAACCTAAGTTTCTTGGTCCTGTGCCCAACTTAAAGTGATTTGCCTCTCAGGAGGTTAAATGTTTCTCAGTATGATTTCTGAACCAGAGCTGTCTTGTATTCCACCAGCTCATAACTCAGGCAGAATTATTTCAGGTCTGTTGGCACCTATCTTTCTACCTCTTAGTATTTTGTCATGCAATAGTGTATTAACCCAAATTACCTCAGAAACCATTGCATAAAACATAGTGTATAGTATTGTGTAGGAGGACACAATACTTGTCTGGGACCTAGTTAAGAAAGGTGTTTACTGCAAAAAACTTAAGCACTCCTAAGCAGATTCTCAGAGATATAGGTGCACAGTTACCCACTGATCTCACTCAAGGAGTCCAAGTATCTTTTGAAGGCCTTTCTGACTTCTCTGTAGTATCATGATAGGTGAACAGGGATGCAAGGAGTAGGACTTAGGCTTTGGGCTTTCTATCCCTGGCTCAGTTTTCTGGGCTTAATTAGCTGCCTCCAAGCTCATCTTGTATTTTTAGTAAGACTTCATCTACAATCTTTTCCAATTGTCAGAAGCTTCGTTAGTGTAAGATGATGGAATAATGCAAGTCATTGGTAGGTACTTAAAATGGTTGCAATAAAATTAATGTTTCTAAAAATGGAACATTTTTGAGTTATAGGAGAATACTGTTGACAAAATTCTAAAACCAATGAAATATCTATTCTGTATTTTCAGATTGTTAAAAAAGATGAGTGAATTAATTTCATTTGTTTTTTATGAACTTGGCAAAAAGTATTTTTCCTAGGCTGATGTCATGCCTCAGTTTCAGCCTGGTAAAACTTTTTATCGCTGATTTATAAATTCTTAAAAGCAGGAGGTTTAAATGGAAATATTGATAGCACAATCTTAAATAAAGCATCTCTGAAATGTATAGGAGTATAAAATGTGTACTCATTCACAAGCAAGTAAACATGCAGTACTCACCCACAACCACAGACCTACAAACTGCAGATAAACAGACAGGCACACACACATAAATAGCCTCTGGTAACCTACATGAGAAACTTGTACTGATTTAACTCCATAATTAGGGTCACGTGTGAGCACTCTTACTTAGTTTTAAGAGTGGTTTATCTAATTTATTCTATAATAGAACTTCATGAACAGGAACAAGGAGCTAAACTAAGCTCTGAACCCACTGTACATTGGCTATTTTGGATGAGTTCTTGTGTGCATAGTTTGGCCACATGATAAAAGGAAGGTATCTTATTCCTCAGTGAAGAAGGAGAAGGCTACTTTACAATATCCTGGAGTATGAATATGTATACAGGCAATTATCACAGAAGATTCGATGTAAGTTGACATTCTTGTTAACCTCACGGCAATGTCTTTCATATTCTTAAATCCTCACCCTCAGTAAAACTATATGTGTACCATATATATAACATTCATGGGGAGAATGCTTGAGACAATGAAAATCCATATTAAAAACACAGTGATGACTAACATCACTACACGTAAGCTTTTAAACTAGATTTCCATTTAGTGGCTCAGTCATAGAAAGTAAACATACAATACCTGATTCGCCTATAAATTCATGAAACTATCCTACAGATAAGGCACAAGGAGATATTTATAACTGTGGTCTGAATGCTTGGTCTTAGTACTATATAGAGTGACTTCCCAGAACAATTCCATTATTTCACTACTCTGAGAAGTCTCACATGTGGAAAAGTTAATGCAACGAAGAAAGCCAAACGTCCATTTAGGGTTTTCTGTATGTGCAAGAACTTTTACTGTGACACTGGCATCCCTCAAGATTAGACAGACTTTGCCATACTTTCAAGAAATTAGGTTTTCTTGGGGATTGCAGAACACAGATCATTAGAGCTGGATTATGAAGCCTTTGCTAACATGGAGGAAAATAGACTTTCTGTTGCTGGTGAAAAATATAGGATGATGTTCAACAAGGATAAAATCAGGCTGGAATATTCACTGCTGTGTGGCAGAAGGAGCAAGAAAAAAATGTATTTCTGTTATGCACTGTATGAATTTTCAGTCTGAAGATTTCTGCTTTGAGCCCCACCATGGATTTATTCCCAAAACAGACATCCCACTTGCATTCCAGCAGAAAAATCAGACTCTTTTACAACCAACAGAGGGTGTGGATACCCCTGCTTAATCTCTTCACCAACCCTCTTCATAAAGTACAAATTAAGAACATGATGCCTTTATGCATTATGTGACTTTATAAATCTGAAAGATATTCCTGCGAGGAAACAATCTTTTCAACTTATTTCACATGGAAGGCTGACTCTGAATTTTCTATTATCCAGCCTAACTTTGCTATTAAATTACACGTTTTAATCTTCAAAATAGTAACAAACAATTTCATTTTTTATAGCCCATAATAGATTGCTTTGCTTAATTCAATCTAACGTAAATTATTTTTACAGTATGTTGACTGTAGGTGCTGGTTGCTGTGCAAAACATAGCTCTCCCGCTAATTATACTGACAACACCTGGATTGCAGGGGAGGGCAGTCAGTATAATATTTTGGGACAATCATCTGCTGTTTACATGATTTTTATAGGCTTCCTGAACCTACTGTTGGCAAAATATACCAGTAGAAAAATAAAATAAAATTAAATCAAATTGACAACAGGCAAAACTAGCCCCAGTTGAAAATTTCCAAACACTGGATGTTTTTTACATTAAAAATACCACAAAGTTAGCAAGTTTTCATTCAGATGAAATATTTAACTTTTGACAACATTATGCTGAAAAGTGGACTTTTCTGGGTAAATTTTATATATACACTTTTTAAAATTAATTTCATCGAGACGTTTCAGTCTTCTTAGTTTCAGTACTCAGGCTTCAAATTTTTTCTTACTGATGCAAGACATTATGCTCTGTCATTTTCAAGTGCAGCCAGCAGCAGTTCACTGGATAAAACTCTTATCCCAAGCACTTTGCACCTCATTAGCCAGCAATATTCTGCTGATGGTGCAAAAGTTAAGAGGCAGCATCCTAACAGGGGGAAAACGAGTGCAGATTCACTCCATGGGAACGCTGACTTCAATTCACCGAGGTAAATGCTGAGGCCTGTTTCAGTCACCTAAACACAGCGTCTAGCGCTAGTTAAGATCTCTTGGGATATCTGAGACGCTGTTACGGTGCTGGGACATGGGACGTGCAAGAAGCACCCACCCTTCAGGGTGTCCAGATTAGGTCCCTGTGTGTAGGAAACTTAATCAAATAGACTTTTATGCTAGAGAGAGGCTCCCTTTAAAGTCAGTGAAAATCTTGTTAATGGAGTTTTTTCTTCCTAAAGTAGATATAAAAAAGGTAAAATGACCTCCAAAAGTGTCTGTTACTCTCCATAGTCTAGCTCATCTGCAGACATCTATAGTTACCATAGGTGGATTTATATGTAGGAAAGGAAGAATAAAAAGGTTGCTTAGCCTTGCTGTTCTCTTACCTTATTGGTGTCCACACGATTACTTCTGCTGTGAAACCGAAGTCATGTCCTCTGCCTTGTGAGAAGGCTAATGTTGCAAAGAGTACTTGACTTTATCAGACTTAATGTTTAAGTCTCAAGATATAGGAAGGGACCAAAAAACCTGAGACAAACTTTTATTTTTTTCACCTCCTTCTTATTTACACACAAAAGAGGGAAATTTGATTGGTAGCTTACATTATTAATGGCTCACGTAAAACTGCAGCTTTCCCTGTATAAGATAAATTTATTTATAGATGTTATCTTCATAAATGTAAGCACACCAGCACATAAATAAACACTTGCATTGAATTGTATCTTTTAAAAGCAGAAATAAGGAGCAACAGTTTTCCCTCAATGAGTCTCTTTCCACAACTCCATTTGCTTCTTTTTGTCTTGCCTGTTCGTTGAATCTATTTCACTTGCCGTCATTGTTCTTGTAAGTTCTTCTCAAATGGTTTTTACTCTCATACTGTCCTACTCTCCCTTCTACTACCACATACACAATTTGCAGTTCTGTATTTTTTTGTTGTTGTTGTTGTTTGGTTCTCATATTTACTTGAAAATGCAGGCAAGAGTTAGACAGGACTGAATTTAATTTTTTCATGGAAAATCCAGCCTATTGTAGGTGGGAATACCAAGAGGAGATACAAGAATTTTAAAGGTATGGGAAACTAGAATGATGCAAGAAGGGGGTGTGGAAAGAAGGGAGAAATGTTGAAATCCCTCAAAAATAGAAGTGGGAAGAGGCTGAAGTACATTTCATCTGCCAGACTGATAAATCAAATTAAATATGTTGAACAGCATCGCATCACATGATTTGTTTTGGCAACCAAAGAGTGTAGAAGTGATATCAGTATACATGTGTTTTGTACTAAGCCCTTGGATCATCATTACAGTTCTGCTCTAGCCTTAGTACATATGGGTAATTCTCATTAGCAATAATCAAAGTTACATGCTCCAATTAAATCTTTCATATGGCATATATTAGACACCACATGTTATATGAGTTAAAAATTCTTTTAACTGTAATAGACATAAATGACAGTTAATCACAATAGTTCACTAAGGTTATGGGCACACTGATTAAGTAGGAGTAGATGTGGTAGACATATCTGAGCTAGCTTCAAAGAAATTTTATCATATACTCATGCTGTCTAGCTGTGACAGCATGGAAGTCAGGCTGGGCCACAACCTGGATAGTGGGTCGCTTGCCACGTATGTGCTGACTGTTGCACTGCTGTGACTGATCTTCCAACAAGAGTAACACTTCTAATCTGTTTGGGTAGTGCCTGTTCTACACAAAGTAGATTGTGCACTACGCTTTTATTTTTTCTTGGTTCTAAATCATCGCTGTATGTGGTCGTCCTCGGAGTTTCAGCATTTTGCTTGTTACACTATTTTTGTGAGAACATGCATTCCTTGAACTCCGTGAGTGGCTTTAACTGGGGCTTAATTACAAGGCTAATGAATTATTCTAAGATAGGAATTTCTTTTTTAATAGCATTTTCCAAGGTATGAAATAAGCCTCTGGCTACCAAGGGTCAATTTCCATTTTACAGGCATATCTGAGAATGGTGTGCTGCAGCCCTCTCATAGGTACCTGAATCTAATGTGCCTAACAGTGTAGAAGATCTTTGCATGTTCACCAGGCCCAGTGCCGGGCTTGTTGTTTCAACAGTATAGTAATGATCACAAATTAAGAAAAATTCTGTCTCCATGTAAGGGAAGAAGTACAATGAGAGTGGTAAAGCCTCAGAACAAGTTGCTCATAGAAGCTGTGGACTCTCCATACCTGGAGACATTCAGACCTTGACTGGACATGGCTTGAATAACCTGATCTAAATTCAAAGTTAGCTGTGAGAAGTGATTTGGATTCGTGACCCCCAAGGTCCTCTTCAACCTCATTTGTTTTATGAATCTATGATTCTGCATACTCAGTACGCAATGGCAAACCTCTGCTCATTTTTCGTCTGTTCCTGAAAGGCCCCCAGAAAAAAGACTGTGACAAGGGCAGGCCAGATGACTTGTCCTGATGGACCAGGAATGGCCGTCAGATTATGAATTGTAAACTAGCAGTTTAGAGTAGTTTAACAGCTGTTGTATTTAAGTTGACTAAACTATCTTCTGTGCAAGCCCAGGATGTTTCTATTTTCTGGCAGTGCAAGGATGTTTCTTCATGGGGGACAAAGAAGAGTGACAAAAAACTAACAATTTGGTCTTTTTGATGTCTCCCTTGCAATGCCCAGCATCATTTTGTGAACAGAGCCAAGGTTTAGTATCTAATTACTTACTATTTATTAGCTCATATCTAGAGATCATAACAGGGGTTAGCATTTTTTTTCATGAGAAGGATTAAACCACACATCCACTCAAACAGAAAATGTGTGTGCTTATGTGTGTTTGCTGCAAAGACACTTCAGTCTGAGTAGACAGGTGACTAAAATAGCATGAGAGAGAGAAAAAAAAAGATGAGACGTTTGGCAATACAAGAACTAAACATGGGTAAGTGGTAACTAAACTCTCAGAAAAATTGGAGATTTGAGTTTATGTAATTTGTCCAAGTGTCGTACAAGAAGACTGAAACTTCAGGATCTTGAAATTTTGAAGTGAAAAGCAATGAAACCAAATGGGCTGACCTATTACCTCAGCTAATTTTCCTCTGCAGTGTCAAGCAAAAGGTCATATTCTTAGGATGTAACATCATAATCATGTTAACAACCATAACTCTCCAGTTATGTTCTTGTCACAGCTATGAAATCCCACTTTTTTTTTTTCCTATTGGGAAGGGTGTGTGTGTGTGTGTGTGTGCGTGTGCGTGTGTGTATGAAACATACGGTAGGTAAATATATTGAAGGGCTCTAGTAATTTCATGGCAACCACAAGAGCAAAGCTCAAGTTGTTTGTGATGTTAACAGAAACCAGAGATGTGCTGGATGTATAGCTTCATTCACAGTCTCTGAATTGCCTTTTATATAGTTCATGGATCACACAAGAGTTTAAGAGGAAAAATATTTTCTTTAAATTCATGTACATAATGTCCCTTTTCCTTCCAACTTACCAGAAGAAGGCCTGATAATTTTGACTTATTGTAAAACTTTACTGAATTTATTTTTAATACAGGAATATGTTTTGCACCTAAATTTCACTATGAGACATTTGTGTTGTAACTCCTTGCTAAAAACTGAAAATATATCAAGAATGAAGAGATTCAGCCAACTAAAATGAAGGCAGGGTGATTTTTCTTGTATAGCATCTAAAGAACAGAAACAGGATAATAATCACACTTTTGAAAAGCATAACAGTCTCATGAAAGAAGATGCAAAACTTTTCTAGCATCTTGTAGCATTTCTGAACAGTTTGCTAATTTGGATTCCTTCCTCTGATGAGGGAACATTGGGCACCACTTTGAAAGCTTTAAAAATCGATAGTTTGTTCACATATTTCTTTGACAAAACACAGGCATATTTTAGGATTTGTGACTGAATTCTGCTCTCATTTACACCTGTGCAATCTCACTGAAGTTAAATTGAAAGAAGTTTGTCTAGGATAAAAATATCAGGAAAACCAGTGGTGCTAAATTTAGAATTTGCTACAGACCAAACTAATAGAAATCTGGAAGGAAAGACTGATTTTGTGATACCTCCAGACCGCATACGTTATTGGGCACTTTCAAACTGAGCCTCTGAACCTTTTGAAGTCTGCTCATCAAGACCGTATTAAAGACATAAGCTGTGTGTGTTCCCATTTAAACAGATTTTGAGGAAAATTCTTCTAGCAATTATATCTGTGCAGACTGGGCAACTGCAGTATTTGGCATAGGGTGTCTTAAAAAGCAATTTGAGTAGGTCGGATAAATGAGACTCTGTCTCATATAAATTAGCTCTGGGGATGGTGAGCTCCTTCAGAATTAGCTCATGTATTAGAGCTGCATAGATGCATTAGTCTCTGCCTGGGAAAATTAATTATGTCGTGAAGGTTCTGAGACTAACCATGCGGCCCAGAAATACCACCAAAAAGAATGGGATTTCGTGTGTGTGCGTGTGTGTGTTTGAAATTGCTACCACCTTTACAATTAATTAAAATTAGAAATTCAGTACTATGAAAGCTTGTTAAGTTTGCATTTCTTGTATCATTCCCCTTTTAAGGGTTTTAAGTCCACATTTTATGTTTTAAAAAGACACTACATTTGTTCTGCAGTGTGAAAAACAGATACCACAGAGTGTTTATAAGAAAGTATTTCTTAGTAGCTATTGTAGGCATAACAGGACATACTCTCACCTTGAGTAATCTGGCAGGCACCTCAGGTAAGCTTAAGTCAGTTTTCACCAGCTGATGGCCTGGCCCACAACTTCTGTGTTTAATGGCATTTGGATTGTTGCTGGTACAGGCAAGGGTTTTGCAAAGAGCAGCATTGCATGGTTATTTGGCCATTTTTTGGCAGCTGGGGTGGCTCATACAGCACCCCATCCTCCCCATTTCTGACTCCCATCCCCACACTCTTCCCTCAGCTATGCTGGTGCTGTTTATGGTACTGTACAGTGAAAGCAGTCACTGAGCTTTATTCGGGTATAAAATAACGGTATCCTTTTTGCTGTATTATTTTTTTAACTGTATCAGTTCCCTGTTCCAATTCAGCAAACAGCAGTATCAGCACAGCTGAAGTGGAACAGGATGGGAATAGGAATGGGCAATTTGTTTTATGGGAAGAAAGGGAAAGAAAACCCAAACAGTTTGCTTAATCTGTCACTGCTGCTGCAAGAAATGTATACGTAACCATGAAATACAGTAAAGTACAAATAAAGGATTCTAGTGCTCCTGAACAAAACAGACAAAAGTTTTCACGTGGATGATTGCGTTTCTGATTTTCCCACTTCATGGCTGAAACAGAATGTGTGTAGTTTAGGCTTTTAAGTTAAGTGAAAATATCCTCTCAATTTTTTAGTTTTTTTAGCTGCAATTTTCTTAACCACTCTCCTCTGTACCTTAATTGCATCCTATGTGGTTCTAAATTTCCGTAAGTTTGAGGAAGCAGCAAGCCTTATGAGTAGTACTGTGTGACTCTCCAGCTGCCATATATGCTTTTCCCCTACTTTCCAAACCTTTCAGGGTCCCTTGTCCCCTTTTTGTCATAGTCTGTATGTCTTTATATAAAGATATGAGAAACCTTCCAGGCAATAGGATAGTCAGAGATCCCTGAACCTTGAGCCATAAGAGAAGTATTGCTCTGTGAATCTTCAGAGAATCCTAAATGGTGTTGTTGCACGCAACAAATTTCTGTAGCTAAGGCAATAGTTCAAATAGATCCAGATATGGCATGTCCTTTAATCTCCAGATCAGTCAACTGTTCTCTGAGGACAAAGAACAAGTTTGATTACAAGTCAAAATAGGTCAGTTAGGGAGTAATAAAGTAGCTGGGGATCATGACAAGCTGTGGAGGGTCTCTCATAAGCCTGATGTCTGAGAATATTCTCAAACTAAAAACTGCTGAAGGGAGGAGGTAAGGATGGGGACTGAAAAAGGTCTGAAACTCTCACTAGAGTCTCTTTCCTCCTGTAGATCTCAGGAGGCCCACAAGAAGGAGGAAATATCCTTGATCTCCTCCCCCAGCCACATTATTCACTCCATTACCTCTCAGCAGACCACCTAGGATATGCAGGAGCAGATGCCTGAGGTGTGCCCGACTAGCCGTGCGTATGCATGTGTGTGGAGAGGCAAGCTACATTCTTGTGAGTGGGCATCTAAGTGTGCGTATGCCTGTCTCTGTGAAGAGCGAGACTAGGAAGAGCAAGAGTTTGGGGAGATGTGTTGCTGCTCTGACTGTTCCCCAGCCTTTTGCAGGAAACCAAGCTGGAACATTGACCCAAACTGGTTCTTTTCTAACGCTGGAATTGCCAAGGAGCCCAGATTAGTTTGTCAGCTCCTAATGACCCATGGTCATGTAACTGTTCAAAATATTAACTTTAAAAATAAGAATCTAATTATCTCATCCTTTATATCTACACTAGATCTCAGCTAGATGAGTTCAGTGAACCATAATTTCTCTCTTCTGTTTGTTGCTGGTTTGGGGGTATGTGTTCTTGCAAAGGGACAATGGGAAAAAAATAACAACTCAGCATTAGAAACATTTTTTCACTGTGTGTGTGCGTGTGTATGTGTGTGTGCATGTGACTGTCATAATTCATTACTTCCATTGACCTCAAATTTGGCAGAAAAAAAAATCACTCAGCCACAGAGATAACCTACATATCTTGAAACCAAAATTCCTTTGTCTGTGGATTTGGAACGGGAAGGCAAAATTAGGTTTGAAGTGGGAACTCACTTTACAATGCTAACCAAAGAGTAATTGCAGTCACTCCAATGTATAGCAGAGGAGAAACAAAGACATGTGGGCTCAATCCCAGTGCATCAGAGCAATGATATACTGAACAGACAACAGATTCTTAGGAGGAAGGCAAGTTTAGCAAAGTAAAAGAAACAGAAAAGGACATAGTTCTTGGCTAAGTTCTCCACTGTGAATGAGGGCTACACGTCTTGTATCATCACATTCTCTTCTCTGCTACAGTTTCTAGATTTTTTTTAATCAACATTCAGGAAAGAGATGTAAGTAAAGGTAGAAAAGAAATATAAAGCTATATAGAAGAATGGCAGGTGTAAGAGAGAAATAACGAAGAAAGAGGCCAGAGTATATCCATATGGCTGTGATAGAGGGATATAAAGAGTGGAGAGTTTAAAACAGAGAAGGACTGAACGTGAAGTTTGGTTACAGCAAAGGGAGCAGAAGATGAATGAAAGAATGTACAGTCAGGGATAATGACAGGAGCTGACTTGTGCTAGGCCTTGAAAATCCTTCTGTCTGTTGATCAAATAATAAATATGAGAGAAATATCTATCCATAAACAGCATGTATATATATAGATGATAGGAGAAGCCCTGAGACTTAAAATTAAGCTTTAAGTGACTGCCAAGTATAGAAGGCATTACACATCAAAGCTTGCATACGTGGTTATTCCAGATCTTCAGCAGACATTGCTGGTAACCACAAAGTTTGTCTCCTAGGCTGTCATGCAACGTTTTCCAGGGCTGCACAGTACAGCCAGTTAAGGCTGAGAGCTGAGAAAGAAATGCCCTCAAGTATAATTTTGTATAACAACATAATGAAAAGGATTTTTATCTTAAAACCATCTGTGAAACAATGTTAGGAAGAATTCTTAAAAACACTATCAATCATGCTTGTATTTTATAGATCTATTTGTTTTTAAATAACTATATAAGGCTATTCAAGATTTTTTTTTTTTAATATTTGCTGGGCTTGGTAGCTTGATAAATCTTAATTTGTTCGGTTCACTCTTTTACACTGTTTTTTTTTTCCATTATATTGAGACAAACTTCTGACTAGGACAAGATTCATAATGACAGCAGCTATGGTACTGTATAATCTTTAGACACCTTTTCTTTGAGGTCCATTGTAGGCTTCCACTGGAAGCCTTCGACTGGATGGACTGATGGGCATGATGAAGTTCACTGTTAAATACCCAGGGCAAAGTCACAGAGTAAATGGAAGACAGAACAGAGAATATGATTTAGCAGCCGTAGCTCCCAGCCATATGATCTAGGATTTTGACTCATGTAATCCTGTAGCTCCCTGGCATGTGATCCAGTATTTTGGCTCATGTAGTATCTTCATGGTATTTTCTAATATGATTGCAGAGAACTAGTTAAGTACTTGTTATAGAGCAGAACTAATTATGGATATGCTAAGTGAAGCAAAGCAAATAATGCAGAAAACAAGAGATGAAATATCTAAATTTAATCTTATTCATTTTATATGTTCCAGATTCAGAACAATCTGTGGGCAGGGAATGCGGCTAGCGGCTCTGTGGTTACTTCCTGTATGCTACCACGAGATACTTCCTCCTGTATGACACCTTATTCCCATTCACCGCGGACAGATTCCAGCTACACAGGCTTTTCAAACCACCAGAATCAGTTCAGCCATGTGCCCCTCAACAATTTTTTCACTGACTCTTTACTTTCCGGGGCAACCAATGGACATGCTTTTGAAACCAAGCCGGAATTTGAAAGGAGGTCCTCCAGCATTGCAGTTCTACGGATGAAGGCCAAAGAGCATGCTGCCAATATTTCCTGGGCCATGTAATATAGCAATAACCTTTCTTCATTTCTTCTTTTTTTTTTTTAATAGCAAATTGAAAACATTTTTATTTCCCATATTTAAAGGACACAACAATAAGCTGCTGTGTGTGGAATGCTAGAAATCACGGTATACACAAAGTCTGCTTAAATAAATGCAATATAATATTTAACAATAAAACTTAAGAATAAACCAAATAGATTTACCATGCGTCAAGCTCAACAAGCCCTCTTTGTTTTGGTTTTTATATAAAAACATGTTTTGTTGTACCAGTTGATGACATATGATTATAGAACCTGCAAAAAAGAATAAAACTATTAAGCAAATATGTCTACTCTATTGGTTTTTAAAAATCCTGCATGCGAAATTAATGCTTTACAAGCGAATACTTGAAAAAGAGGAACTCTGTGGAGGAAAATAAATTTGTTATACTAAAACCATGAAGTAAATCTCCAAGTGCACTGTGCAGAGAGGAAAATATATGAACATTCATGCGGTAGATGGAACTTGTAGCCCTAACTCAGCACCGTGCTGCTGCTCTGAGCCAGCTCTTCTGTTTTGCTACATCTGTGTTGAGCTTGCTGGACTTGTATCAATCCATGGCAAATGTAATGGGCAAGGGAGATAGTCCTTTATTTTATGGACCTGAGTGTATTCCTACTCAAGTTAAAGAGATTTTTGCCAAAAATGTCACTGGAAGCAGGATTATGGCGTTTAATAGGGCTTTCAAAGCTCAGATTATTTAAATCAACCAGGGTTTAAATGAAATCTTTAAGGTAGCAAATAGAGTATTTTGAAGCTTAGGTGATTAGCAGAGAGCATGGAAAAGTACTGGAACACTTTCAGCAGAATCCAGATTTAGAAAAAGTCCCCACAACAACAGCAAAGTCTTACTTCTAATCCAGAGTCACTCTTACTAATTGTCTTTTGTTATGCTGTGGTCAAATTGAAAAGAGAAAAAAAAAGACCTCATCCAACAAAGCTTGCCAGTTTCAATCTGTAACTGATCCCGAGATGTTATAAGAGCACATTTCACTCAGTTTTAGTTACAGTTTGTTGATACTTTTGCTTATTTGTTTTTTCTTTTTTTTTTTCAGAGTGTAAAACAGCTTTGCTCCCTTTAAAGTCCATAGGAAAAATCCTTTTGACTGAAGTGGCAGCAGGATTTGGCTCTCATCTCCCAGCCTATCACAAAGGAATTAAAATGTCAGCAGACTTTCTGACATTTCTGGTGGAAAAAAAAAAGTAGAGGGGAAGAAAAATACTTTACATCTGGAGAATTGCTATCTGCTTTGATTTACTTCTCCTCCCTTTCCCCTGTCACATTCCAAGCTCCTTCAGATGAGTGAAATGTCAGCCTCTTTGAAAGCAACAGTCAGTCTCCCAGGTTCATAAAGGCAAAGTAAATTAATTGAAATAAAGAAGGACTTGCATGGCTGTGATTGGAACAGGATACAACTCTCTGGGCACCCCCTGCTCCTTCTTGCTTTTCTCTCTGGCCGTTACTCAGAAGTGGAGAGTGGGTGAGGGGAGGAGGGAAGATCGGGGAAGCACATTTCATCACAGCAGCACTGAACTACCAGTACTCATAAAAGCAAACTCACAGGAACCCCCAGACTGCCTCTGCTCCTCCTCCTTATGAGGCTAAGCTCAAAAACATAAACATGAGAGAAAGCCTTTCTGTAATCTTTCAGTGCAATAAATAAATTTAATTTGGAAACCTTTAGGATCAGTTGGAAATGAGAATTTTATAGCAAATTTTTACCAAGCTGATTGAAAGGAAGGTTGTCCTGTTTGTCAGTAGTAAGAAACTCATTGTTTAATACATAAGTATACTTCAATTTGTGGTTTCTTAATTTTCTTCTCCTTCTGGAAACGAACTTCAACTTTGGCCTGGGGATCTGGGAAAAAACATTCAGGCTAGAATTTATCTTTTCCTTTTTTATGGTCTGCTTAGACAACAGTAAAATGAGCCTTATGATTTAAAGCAAAAAGCAATTTGTTAGCACAGGTAAATATACAGGGTTTATATAGACACTTCTGCCACAAGCAGAAGGATAAAAGCAGTGGAAATACAGGTTTTCTTTTTTAACAGGTCAAACTGTTTCCAATTCTAAAATGTGTTTTTCATTTTTTTTTTCAGTTTCCACATAATCATGTTTTAAGGTATAGCATTTGGGACATGTCAAGCTGATTTCCAGATAATTTTTATTAGAGCATCATTAGTGGATAAAGCTGCAAAAGCTTAACTGGCAAACTTTGAGCCATTTTTATTGTTGCCTCTCCTTCAGTTTACTGATGAAATTTAATAGCAGAAGTTGTAATTATTTTCTCATGAAATCCAGAAAAAAGTTCATTTTTACAAGGCATTTTATGTCAAGAGTAAAATTAAACAATTCCAAGGAATTTATTGCAGTGACAGAATGCTTGGGGAAAATAAACAACCATTTTCAAAACATTGCAACATATCTAGATGCTTGAAGCCCCCCAAATCAAAGGAGAAAATAAAAGACTTGTCGTCTTCCTGCTGATTTTTATTAAGTGGAAAGGATACAATTCTAATTAATTTTTCCTCTCCATTTTTAGCCACGGAGATTATTTGCTACATCTTGCTAGCATAACTTTATGCATTAGACAAACAGGTATTCAACCCTTCATTAAACCTGAGGTGTCATAAGTTGCAGACCCTGCATTAAGCTTGTCATGCTCTTGCATCGGCTTCGTCTCAAAGAATGAATGATAGTCTGTTGGTTGCAGCGTTTCATTTAGCTAATGAAAAAGTATCTTCGTGTTAGATGTCAAGTACTACAACAGGATCACATTCTGCCACTTTTATTTAGCAGTGCTTTACTCCATGAGTGGATGCATTGATGTGAGTGGGACTACTCACATAGGCCAAATTGTGAATCACTTGTAAGCGGTTATTCACAATGGCCCTATTCATGCAAAGAGCTGCTCACCACAACATGAGTAATCGGTTCATAATCAGGCCCAGCTTAAGGTACTATTCAGCTCTGGTAGGGATGGCAGAATCTGGCCCACACTGGCTAAAGGCCAGACTCAGATTTTTTAACCAAAATGAGTAGCGCCTTATTCCACAAATAGTGTAAATAAAGTCGACAGGGCTATTTGTAGGGTTATCTTTTTATAAGAAAACTCTAGAAAAGAAGCATTTCAGTATATGAAAATAATTTAAGTAAGTTTCTATTCAAGTTAAATGATTTTCTGTCCCGCTGGACTACACTCCCACATTTGACGGGACTTGTGTTCTCATGCTTTGATTTTGTCCGCTTAATGATTTCTTAGCATGAGCAACTAATCTTTCCGCTTCTTCTTCAACATGTGGCAAATGCACTAAAAACAAAAGGAGGTGATTTACATAGCCTTCCTGCCAAGTACTATAACTAATGCTTGAGATATGTGATCATCATGCAATGTTGAGAAGTAAATTTATAGAACTTCTGGGCAAAGAGTCCCTATCCTGTTAAAAGAGAAAGTGAAATATTGTTATAATTATTGCTGTGAAGAATTTGTGATGACATATTGCTGTGCTGTTTTTTCTTCTATGATTGATTCATCTGCAATTTGAAAAACTTAAGCCTGTGTTTGAAACCAAATCTTTGAATACATGTAAATTCTTCTATGAAAATTAATGTCCTCTCCCAGGTTTGTGCAGATTCACATGACTGATAGACAACACTGCATTTAGTGGCTAAAGACCCAGCCTCCTTACCATAAAAATAGTCAGAAAAGTTTGACACAAGTGATTTCTACTACAGTTTAATCATCAGCATTACGTACAGAAACATATCAAGGAAGGTATTTTTTGTTACCGAGAATGAGCTGAAATTAACTGTATTTTTCACTTTGCTTTTTTAATGTCATAGTACTTTATCCTGTCAAGTTTTGAAAAATTACATTTCAATATGTTAAAAATATTTTGTCTTCATTGCAAACTTTATGATAAGGCCCTGAGGTATCTTATTTAACAAATACAACAAATACAGTGTATTTAGTACTGGTACATTTTCACATGGTAGAAATAAATGCTTTTGCTCTTAAAGAATAAAATAATTCAGTGTTTTCAGAATGAGATAAATGAATCAAAATTTCCTTGATAAACTTCTAAATAATTACCTGTTATTTGAAACAGTGTTAAAACTCATTTTAGAGCACTTAGAGTGCTAAAACTCAAAATATTTCCAGGGGAAGCTCTTTCTGCAACAAGGCACTGATTTTTTTTCCCATCTCTTTCATACCCAGGTAACAAGGGGCTTGCTCCTCTATCTCCAGAATACACCTTTCTTTCCTCTCTACAGTGATATTGCAGGTTTGGCTGGCATCAGAAGGATAACTAGACATTGTGAGTTACACAGCTCACAGTCCAAGGGCTACTTCTTTTTTCCCACTTATTTTATACCGCTTTTGACCAACCCAAAGAAGCTAAAGCATATGTCTAGTTCAACCAGGTTTACAGCTGCTTTGCATTGCCAATGCAAAACAAAACAGCTGCAGTACACTGCTAAATTATCATTTGAAATATTGGTGGTATAAGCAAACTTATGAGGGAAATATCGAGGATGTAAAATCATGATAGTTAAAAGGACCTATTTTAGATTTAAATTGTGTAAAATAAGGAGCAGCTTGGGCAAGCAGTGAATGGGAGGTGTGTGGGAGGGAGGGAGCGTGCAGTGAGGACAGAGTATGAGGGCTGGGAAAGGTGGGAGAGGCTCTGGCAGGGAGAGTCAGGGTGCAGTGCTGGGGTAAGGAGGAAATGCAAAGCCAGGGGTCTCTTGCTTCCCAACCTTGACTAAATTCCCTTGCCTAAATTTTACCAGGACCTGTGAACATAAGAATTCTTTTACTGCCAGCTCTCCTATCTCTGCTTGCAAGAAGATTATGGGATTAAAGAATTCAAAAAAGAAAACTTGAAGGGGCAAGACCAGTATGGAGTTGGTTGTCATTGACAATAAAAACATATTGGGAAATTAAAGAGTAATTTTGGGGAGAGGCATCCGATCTTTAAATTCTGTAATCCTGCACTTCAGGCTTTTTTTCTGCATTTTTAAGGCAGCTTGAAGGCAGAGCTCTAAAGCAAAGAGATAGTAAAACCAGTGAGACTACCAGACTCCTGAAGTTCATCCTGTCTCCCTTTCACCCCAAACTCATTAAACCTGAAACAGCTGTGACATGCAAGTGAAGGATCATATCTATTGTCACAGCTGTCTTACATAAGATGTATTTGAGATATAGACCTGTTTCAGGGGGAGGGGTTGTTCTATTTAAATAATAATAGAAAGATTACACCATTCCTGACCAAATCAATTTCTTCAAATGCAGTCCATGTGTGAGGTGTTACTGATTGTTGAATGCATGGGGGAAAAGAAGTACAATGTTTTCTTCAAAAAACATTACCTTCTAAAAGAATAAGGGCTGTTTCAGAGTGCTCACTGTAAACAGGTTGAAACTTCAGCTTAGCTCATGCTGCCTGCCTTCACAACAATGATTATTACCATAGGGTCAATTACTAGACAATAAAGCCGTCAGTGTATAGGCAATAACACTGATCAAAGTCAGCGAGGCTGTTGGCATAAAAATGATTACTTGTAAGACTACAGGTTATAGAGTGAGGACAAAATTCATACTTTCTGGCTGGGTTACGCAGTGGAACTTGATGGCTCACAAGATGACGGTGGTATAAGAGCACTTTTCTAACATATTCTAACAGCTGGCCACCCTGAAGCCCCTTTCATCTCTCAGAAACGGGGGCAACAATGATCTTTGCATCCTCTAATTATTAAAAATTACTGAAATAGGCTTGATTCTGCCTGCCTTGTACCCCTGTGCTTTCAGTGAGAATATCCATATGCGCATACCAGCCCCAATTTAGACCCACTCTCATTACAGCTGGGCCAACTCTTCTGTTATACTCCAGTAGTTTCAAAGGGCCAGACTCCTGTCCCCCAAACTGCTCAGTGAATGAGCAATTTATTGATATGGAGGGGCACTATTAAGTGGGTAAAAACATTTTTGTTAAAAACAGAGGAAAATCCAATCTGATTAACAAACTGCCTGTATATGGTCCTAGTTAACATTTTCATGATGGCTTTGCCCTTCTGATTCCTGAGAAAGAGAAAAGTACACTTAAAATGAAAGTTAAGCATTATCTCCCAAGAGAGATAGAAGTATCTGGATGTGTGATGTGTATAAAGGTGTGGACACTTGGGTGTATTTACTCAGATGATTTTGTTTTAATCATTAAAAATGGAAACAGCTGAAATCTTTAGCTGTGGAAAATGACAATACAACACAGACTGTTTTTCTTTCAAAGTGGTATTAAGGGAACAACTCAGATTCTAGAGTGCTAAGAATAATTTTTTAAATTAGTCTTTAAAACATTTTAATAATATAATGAAATACATATTCATACATGGAAAAATATGTCTCATGTCACTTGAACACATAGGATACACTGAATGATTTTGGGAGCCTTTTAGAAAGAGGCCTGGAATGGAGATCTGAGTTAGTGAGTATTATTTAGCAAATGCTTAAGTAATATATACAATGAGAAAAGAGGAAAATGCCTCATTGGCAGAGAGTTTATTGAATATTTAGAGCCAGAAAACTCAGTGTTGACGAGGAGAGATGAAATTTCCTTAACTCTACTGAAAAATCTCCATAAGATCAAATCCTATTCCTAATTGAAGTTAACGGGAATCTTGCCAGTGACTTGACTTGGGACTAGAATCTGATCCCTAATAAATACATAATAGATTTACTCTGCTAAATCAAATTGCCCTGGAACAACATTACTTAGTTTATATGAATGGTTTCTTGTTAGGTAGCCCATTCTGCTATTTTTAAAACACTGCGCTTTATTAAATCGTTTTACATCTAACTGATTACAGTAGTTTCCATATTTGTTTCTCTCTCTTTTTTGTTTTTTTTTTTTTTTGCTAAGATCAGAGATACAAGGATGAACTGAGCAATGCTTTTTATTTTTAGGTAGACCTGTTCTAAGGAGGAGCATTAGTTTTTGTTTGAAAACAGTTCTACACATATGCTAAACTGCTAGTCCAGAGGCAGAGCATTAACCCTTATATAAACTAATTGGGCTGATTCTCTTCTGGAATTTAGGCAAATAATGTAACTGAGATAAACAGAGAGTCACTTATATGTCCACATTTATCTACACTTCCTATTTATACTGCTAAATGCTTAAAACAACACTGGCTCATAAATTTGCCTTTTCGGTCTCATTCTTTTGGCAGTGTTTCCTACATGCTGCACTTTTAAGAGAGCAGTTTGGTCTCCTCTCAAATAAATAAGAGCCATGGAAGGAAAAAACTGCAGCTACAAAGTAGTTCTAACCCATTAAATGCAGATGGCCCACAGGGGGTTTAATCATAAGAGAGAGAACACACATCATGCTGAAATATAGAGCTGTTTTCTATCACTTGTTACCATTTGAATGTCTGTCCCAGGAAAGTGAATTCAATATATCTTCCTGGCCATCAGTTGCCCTCTGAATACTCCTTCTCTCTCTGATGTAGCTAGATTTCCCTTTAGAATATACAGAGATGAATGAGCTCTTACCACACGTAGAAGTGAAAGAAAACATTTCTTTCTGCACCAGAACAGATGAGATTCATCATTAAGAGAATGGATTTGACCTTGTCAAGTGGACCAAAGCAATTTATAAACAAACTCCTACAGGGGAGGCTACTTTTGGCCAAGTACTATATTAGCAGTGTTTTACTTATGCCCGCTGCTACCTTACAATAACTTCACAAACAGGCTGACTTCCTGAAATATAGGGTGCTGAGAGATATCACAGATGTACCTAGAAACACTGGGATAGCATAGGGTTACTTCCCTCCCTAGAGGCTGTGTAGAAATATTTCCACCCGCCTGGCTATCTCTTTCTTGCCAAAAGTTGCCGATCAGTTATTCACTGCCCAAATTAAAACTTCACTTGATGTTTAGCATATGTATCAAAGACCATATTTATCCTTCAACTTGCCTTTATTATATAGTCATTTGTGTAAGGAACACCCTGTGCTATTTTGGAAGACTGTCTCCAATACATAATTGAAAGGCATCTAATTATTAGAATGCTAACAGGACAACAAAAGTAATTAAGTGTGTGACTATTTTGTTTCCAGTATTGGAAGAGTATATGAAGAGTCAATAGCTTGCTACAAAGCTGTTTAGGGCAGCCCATACTCCCATTTCTACTGATAGCTTTTCTCCCTTTAATAGCATTTTTAAATTGTAAGTTGGAATTTTAACTCTCCTCAACCAACCTTACGCCAGATATGCTATTTTAGTGGGAGCGACATTTCAACGGGTACAAATGCACAGCGGCCAATATCCTATTGTCCTGTACAATAATCATGAGAAAGGCAGAAAAATAAAGATGTGCAATGGCTCAAAGACAGCTCTGCTGTGTAGGAACAGAAGGCTATTTGCCAACCCAAGGGGGTGGCTATGTAATAAAGTGGAGGAAAGACTTACCGGACATTTAAGCTACGTATCAGGGGTAAGAAGGCTGCTGCTATGACCTTAAGGATATAACCTCCCCAACACCCATCAACCCTAGTCATGCCAGCAGAGCCAAATAGTGTTATAATCCCCTCTCTGTCTCCAAAAAGTGAATAATAGACTATTTATACAAGGGAACAGAGTAAAATATTCACTATTTTCTTAGATACAATTTTCTTATGTCATTTACCTTCTGCACTAAACAAAGGAGCTTAAGTCGCTACTCACCTCAAAGTCTACAGTTACAAATCTGTGATTAGTAATGTTTTATTGTAATGTTTGTTGCATTTGATGCCATAGTTAGGATAAATGACTTATTGTATTAGAAGGAGCTCTTTCTCTTAACAGAGAGAAATCTAAATGTAGTCTTTAGTAGATGTGGGCTCCTTGAAGCCTCTAAGTATCCTAAAGCTTTTAGAAAGTACGGAGACTCCATCATTTATGAGTCTTATGTGAATAGCCAAGAGCTGGATACATATTTCAGCTTGAGAGAAATCTGTGCTGTTCAAACCCTGACTGCTTCATCATAGATGCTCTTTAATGTTCAAAAACAAGACAACAGCCTCAACTATGTTTCATTGCCAGGAGATAAGAATACTGACCCTTGGAGGTCAGAACAATGAAAAGAATTTTCCAAGTCCTTAGAAGGCATTATATTGCATATATTCATAGCTGCTTAGCAGATTTATGCTTTATTCATCAGTGGGTCAAGTTCTTCTGATATTAGGCTGAGAAAAGAGAAAAAGGACACTTGCCTCCTTTTTATTGCTATTATTTATGCAGCTCTCTCCCTCAATGTGTACTAGGTGTCTCTCAGTCAAATATGGAGATGAGGGACCAAGTTTTGATGTTACTGTCCCTAGTTTTATAGTCGCATCTCTGCTCTGATTTCCAGAAGTGCAAGGAAGATCAGACCTTAGGCCCTGGACCCAGGATGCTTGCAACAAAAATATACAAGATACAAAAAAAGGAAAAGATCCTAACAAAGAACAAGTGATTGAGTATTACTGTGTAACACATTTATCTTGACTAACATTTTCTATAAATATTCATCTGTTTACACTCTTTAAGAGGAAGATCAGGGTTCACAGGGAATTTTTATTACCCTGGGAAGAAATTTATCATTTTCAGAAGAAAATATGGCTTATTATTTGCCTTACATGAAATAAAAACAAACCTCTCCCTCTCTCACCACTTTTACATCATGCAGAAAGCATCCAATAGGGGTGATACTTAGGGTAAGGTATTCTGTTAGGTCTCAAAATTTCACTAAAAACACGAATTCATCCTGAATTAGTATTTGTACAAATTTGTAGAGGTGATATTTTGATGTGTTGAATTTGGTCCTGTGGATTAATGAGATAATCACTTTTCTGTTGTTCTTCAGGAATATTGATTCTGTTGGAAACTGTAGCCTTAAACAAAAAGTGGTATTTTCCATTTATGCTGTGTGTCAGTGCTCTACTGAGGGACCTTGGGAAGTTGTCAAACGGAAGAATTCTATAAACTTCAATAGCTTGCTACAGAAGACATTTTATTTATTTTAACTTCACCACCTCTTTGGCATCCAAAACACATGTATAAAGTGTTGCTGCTATTTTCCTGTTTGAGCTTAGAATAAACACACACACACACACACACACACACACATTTTCTGTTAACTTTTCATTGCACGGCAATCCAAAGTTAATTTTTTTGTAACTCTTCAAGGCTTTGAAAATCTACTCTGCTTTTCTTTTGTTAATATCCAAGTTGGCTGTCACCCATTGTTTCTGCTTCACCGGTGTTTGTAAAGTTGTTGTGTGGCAACTTATATGGCTCCTTTCACAGAGCTCTTTCCTGATGTTAGGGCCCTCCCATGCAATGATTGGACTGACTATATAAGTTCTCCTAAATGCTGTCTTCCATGTTCTTGTAGGATGTTGTGGATTTATATAAAAATGGTCTAGCCATTTATTTTCCTGGGCGTTCAGCTTGTGACACCTCAGAGCAGAAGCTCTCCTTAATTATATGCAGAATGCTTGGCCCAAATGCATACATTAAATAATTTTTGTAGGTCACTAAACAAATGACTTCCTCTCAGTTTCCTCACTTTTAGTTGTCGTTCCCAACGAAACTCCCTAATTCTCTTCCCAGTGGATATCTTCTATCTATTCAGCTACCTGATTATCACGCATTAGCCCTTTTAATCATTTTACAGACTATTTTCTTCCTCAGCTGCATCCTTTTCTTCATTAGTCCGGCATATTTTTCTGTCTGCAGCCTTAATATATCTTTCCATGTACTGGCCACCACATTTTTCCACATAAGTCCGTGCTGTCTTGTTCTTGCTGTTGCATGCGTGATTCATACTCAAAAAGCTTCCTCCATTCAATGTTTACTACAGAAATAAACTACTATTAGCAGCTTAGCTTTTACTAGCACCATGCAGCCGAGAGCTCCCTCTGGCTGTAAATACCCTGGTGATGGGAGAATCATGGTAGAAGTGACTTAACCTGAAGTTATATATTTTTCTGGGTGAATTCTGGAGGACAGAGAAGCAATGGGCGTCTCCATGGATCTGACTAGTTCTTTATCAGCTGCCCTTCTGCAGAGTCCAGGAACAGCGAAGAAACAGGACTTGATTCTTTCATTAATTCAGAAGTAAGTCATGAGGGGATCCTTTACACTCAACCTTTAGACCAACACATGAAAGGAGTTCACATATTGGATATGGAGAGGAGATTAATGGAAAGGGAAGAACATACATGAACTACAGGATGTCAGGGGAGTTATATTTTGTTTAGTATGTTATTCAAATTGGTTTTGCATATGTCACAGAACACAACATATTTCCTGTTAGTTTTACAGCAATGATGGGTCATTTTCCTTTTTTTGTATTTTTAGTAGTGATCCAAGCTACATTTATCTTGCCTTATCCTAAAGATACTTTAAGCTACATTGTCCTCCCACTTTTCTAAAAAGGGGCAGGTAAGGCTTTTCAAGGTAGAATTAAAAACTATCATCTTCTCTATTTTTATTCTTTTATTTATTTTTGTTTCTCCTTCCCTTAGATTTCTCTTAATGAGTTTTACTTTGCCCTGATGTTATGAAGTGAGAGGTGGCTTTCCAGTTCCTGGCATAAGACTGAGGCAGAGGAGGCTTTCTTTAAGGCAAAAAGCATCATTAGAAGATATGACACTGCTATCACTCAGCTCAAGGCCATCAAAGAGAATTTCACTACAGGAAATATTCCAAGATAGGACTCCACTCTCTGCTCCCATGAATACTTAATGAAAGAACTGGCAAATGTTTCTGGAACAGGGTGGGAACTTTTTCAGACGCGAATCTACTTATTAGATGACAGAAGTCATGCTCACTCATACTTTCTCTCTTTTTTCCTGGTATAACGAATACTTAAACTCCCCATGCAAAATGGAATGGCTTCAACAGAAGGAAATAAAAGGACACATCTCCCCAGAATACCTGATGTCTTGTTACTAGGATAGTGTTGAGGTGAAAAATGGCGATTCTGTTTTTTCAGGCAGAAGAAGCTGAGCCTGGTCTCAGTCTCATATTTGGGGAGGATTCTACAGCTGAGGCTGGAGAAAGCAGAGCGTGGTGATAATCCCACCTTTGTGGGGTTTTGACATGCTCTGAAAATTCCACCAAATCTACTGTTTGCAAGGAGGTTTGCAAATCCTGAAAGGCTTGGTTGTGAGCTATGCTTTGTACTGCTGAGACCTATGGAGATGAAGGCCTTTTAGGACATGCCCAGAACTGAATTCTTGGCACCTGGAGTATTTTAAGTTGAAGACAGAGGTGCCCCTTGAGTTAGGCTTTATCTTTGCTGGGTTTTGAGGTTGTAACCTTCAGATTCAGGCATTAGCTAGGTGCCTAAATCTTCCACAGTTCCTGTATGAATCTGTCCTAAATCCTTGACTCTGTTCCCAAATTCTTCCTGCCTTTGTCTCTGATAAGTGATGTCTCTCTTAAGGTTCATGACTTGCAAAGCAGAAATGACCCTGTGAGTCTCAAAAAAGTCTATGTTTTCCCTATGTGCATTACATAGTTTCTAATATATATTACCATATTTATAAAACAGTGTTATGATGATTAAAGATATCCAAGCTGAATTTTTATGTTCCAATATTCAAAGACAGCATAACATAATATGCTGTCAATATACTCCAAATATTCAGGTAAATATTTTTACTGTCATAAATTGGTTATATTTGAATTCTTTTACATATATTTTAAATAGTATGTCAAATTATCTGCAATAAGTTTTGTAGAAATTGAAACTGTGTGCATTTTTCAAGATAGGTAATATTTACAGTAAAGTGTTCCTCAGTCAAAACCATCTGAACCTGCAACATTTACAAGTCTTAAAACGGGATTTATATCCCATTTCAGAAACTGATCTTCACTTATCTTTTTCCTAAAAATCTGATTTACATTTTGTAGAAATAAAAGAGGCTACAGATAAAAGGATATATGCAGTCACAAGTGCTTTGTGGAAGTAGTGACTTATAGGTAGTTGCTCTTACTTAGATTAAACACTTAGTGAATTTTATTAACAGAGTGAAAGTTTTGAAGGCCATAGCACTGATTCTGATATTCTATATTACACAAGTTATTGGATTTTACCCTGTTCCCTTGTTGACAACCAGATCAGTTCTGAGCCCCAACAAACTGGGTCTGGCTAAGACATGTTGTCTAGAATCAATTTGGTTGCCAACTTATGATGCTTTGAAAGAGAAAGAGGTTTTATAAGTCTGAGTCAGAGTCTGGAGAAAGAATCTTGCTTACTTTGAATTTAATGTCACGTCTTGGAAAGACTGTCTCTCACTTTTACTTTTGTACCTTTGTTTGAAGTATACTGGAGATCATTGTTTGAGTATTTACATCGCAGAGCGTTCACACCATGAGAAATTAATCTGCTACAAAAATTCACAGGGAAGAGGGAGAAAAGAATACCACAGGACCAGATCTTTGATAAGTAGACTGTACTAGCTTAAACATCTCTGTAGCCATAAGGGAAAGTATAATATTATCCCAGGGATAGTTGCAAAATTAATCAAGTAAATATTATAAGGAGCATTTCATACACTATGAAAACATAGCAGTCATATCCTAGAGCAAGTATGAAGAATTATCCCTTTCATGGTTCCTATTTTCTACTCTATATATCCATCCGAGCATCTTCTGGATAGCCTAATTGCACGTAGGCGAGACTTTCCTGATACTTCTTGATACAAGGCCAAAGGGTAAAAGTGATTTGTTTTACGCTTTTCATGGCTGGTCCATGAAGATGCACCGATCTACTACTGCTAACCCATTTACAAGAAATAAGCAAGCTAGGGAAGGAGCAATATACTACAGTAATAAAAGATTATTTCTGTCAGGAAACTTCCATATCTATCAAAAGTGATGGTCTCCTGACACCACCTAAAGGAAGCTGCTAACCTTTATTTTCCAGCTCATTGACTGTAGAGTAAGCTTAGGAAATCTGGCCTTGCCTACCTGAAGTTACCCTTTGTGAATACTCTGTGAAAGTGACTTCTTTATGAAAGCCTCCCCACAGAGGATTACCAGACAGAAGATACACATACCTCTCTGGCTTTAAGGTGATTTGGGATGCAAGGATAGCTTCTGGTATAAATTAAAGCCTTCCTAGTTTGTAGTGGCTTACTGCAGCCCATTCCAAAATGATTATGATGAGCAGGGAAGCCCAGAATATAAAGCGAATTCTTTGCTGTCTCTGTGCCTGCCCTCAGTCATTGCTCAGGTTCCTGGTTACGAGTCTCCATCGGGAGTCAGAACTGGTCTGGTTCTGCTCACCCCTTGCTGAATCTGGCTCCTCTGGTTCTTTCTGTCATGCCCTGCTATTTGACAGAGACACACATAAAGATTGAGGTGAAGAACCAGGAAGGAAATGAGGAGACTAATATTTAAGAAAGTGACCTGCAGACATCTGAACATATATAACATATCTCACAAAAGTTATGGGAGATAGGTGGCTAGAGCCCCTAATGGTCTTCTGTTCTCCTATGGTGAGAAAATTCCCTTCCCCTATCCCTTAAGGGAAGGGAGACCAGCTCCGGGGAGGTCATCTGTGATGTTCATTATCTCTGAAATGCAACTATTTTATAAATCAGGTTCAAACAATGTGGAGTACACAAATGTATGCAAACCTCTGAGGGCAAGTATGTGGAAAGGTTCCTCCCTCTTCCTACTTCCTTCTCCCTCCCCACAAGCAAGGCTTGCAGATGTTTTCTTCTGCTCTTTATTCTTTTGTTCCTGTTTGGCTGTGACCCTTACTCCCAACTGATTCTTTTTTGTCAAACTTTGTTTTTTTCTGAGCCTTTGATCCTGTGCTTTGACTCTTGAAATAATGAACATGACACTGTTACTTTGCTAGATTCATTTTATGATTCTTTGCCTCTCAGAGCTCCCATGAAAAATAGTACACACTTTTTCCTTTTGTTTGTGTCCTATAGAAAAAGAGAGATTCTCACAAAAACTGCCACCTGGGCTGAAGGACAGGTGAAATGTAAACTTGCATATGTAGACTAAATACTTAGGAATATATATAAGTGTGTGTGTGTGTGCGCAAAGATATACTCACACATACACATGATTATATGTGTGTGTGTATATATATACATACATACATATATATATATAAAAATATGTATGATTATCCAGTCTGGTTTTGTCTACATTTCTTAGGTTTCCTGGGTGTCAAATATTGAAAAAGATGCTAAGAGCAGTAATAGAACCAAGTTTAGAAGACACACAGCGGACTCAAGGCTAGGGCTCCAGCTGTCAGGATCAGCCACAGTTCCTTGTTCTCAGAAAGAAATGTTGCCCTACGCTAGAACTAAATACACTCCTAGGCCTTCCAAAGCTTTATTTCTAGTTTCTGTGGCCAGATATCTCAGTTTAATTGAGAAAAGCAGGAGAAAAAGGATATGCCTCAGCTCCAAGGAAAATAAGTGTGCATGGATGGAAAAAGTTCTAGTTGTAGTTGAAAATAGCCCACAACATATGCTGTGAGGATATCATAAGCCACGAATACAGACCAGTGATTGGCAAATTAGTAGTTTTCCACCATGAATTTGAAATGCTGAAAACTTTATATTGATGTCTCACAGTTGGCAGAAATATCTCTGTCAAAGCACTTTATTGTTTGATTCAGATGCATATATAGAGTAGCATACACATGTATCTATAAATATAGAAAGTTCAGCTTGAGAGAAACTAAAAAGCATGATTCTCCATACACCTAGAGCTCCTTTCAACTGCTCTGGTGATTTACTAGAATCTTAAAGCTGGTGGATCTCCTTTGAAGTAAGGTGACTGTAATCAACACAAAGCTGATCAAGGAGGCCCTCTTTCCTTTGCAACAACAGTGGAGGAAGTTATTTAAGGTTACTATTGTCAGCTCACACAGATCTTTAGGCTGTTTTAATTTATGTCATAGGCAGGCAGGCCCCAAGCTGTGCTCAGATGATCAGAAGCAGCAGTAATAATTTGGAAACAATATTTTTTCTTAAGTCTATGTGCTAAGTACAATGCAGTTGGAATAGAGGGAATCAAATTCAACTTTTGTAAAAATACGATTGGGTAAGATGAGCAAACTATGTAAAAAAGAGATAAGATAGAAGATAAGGGGCTTGGGTGGTCAACCATTGGCCATAGGTTTCTTATCCTACTTTTTTTCTTTTTAAATAAAAACTTTTTTTTTAAGCAAAAATCTAGTTCATAGCTATTGTGCTGGGCCAGAAGAAATAAGAGAAGGTCTGGATAGGAAAAAAAAAAATCAGTAAAAAAAGGCAAGTAGAAAGGATAAAAAAGTTCAGTAAAGAAAGGCAAGTAGAAAAGAGAGAAGGGAACAAGATTATTCTGCTTCTTTCCATGTTTTTCTAATATTTTCTCTTAAAAACAACCTGAAACAACACCAAAGGAAAAAAAAGAAAAAAAAACCCCTCCCCATAGGATCAAATCCACATGAAGAAAAAGCCTTTTGGCGCAGTGGATTTGATCCAGAAAACTGCTGATAATCAAAGGAAAGTTTCAGAGGAAAATTTCAGAGTTCACATGGGTTACATATAGCTGAGCCACAGATAATACCACTTCTCTAACTCTGACCTGTTACCATGGCAAGACATATGCCCAGCTAGAAGTACTGGGAAAGGCATCTAGTGCCTCATTTTCTAGTGATTATCTTTCTGTAATTTCATATTTGTGTTTTCTAGATATATGCAGCAGAAAATAGAGTAGTGCTTGTTACAGAGCTGCTGGCAGAAAACATTGATTTATTGACAATATAAATAAAAACCTCCGATTGCTGGTAAATTGGCTGAAAGCTGGCACTCTTGAGTAGGCTAAAAGGAAGGTTTTTATTGGAAAAGAAGTTCAAGAGGCATGTATACTTAAAACATAAAGTTGAATAATTTCCATGCTATAGGACAAACATATACATTTCTGTTACATTTTAAATCCTAGAGTGGCCAAGGTTTGGATCTATTTCTGAACTTCCCCAAAGTTTAGAAATATCCTGAATATTTCTTTATGTAGAAACAGACATAAATCAAGGGGATGCAAAACTGATTAAAACTTCATATTTGTAAGTAAACTTCACTAATGTAAGCGTGTTTTGATCTGGGATTACCTTCCTCTAAAGAAGAAATTCTCCAAAGTACTTATATCTGCTAGTGCCAGATAGTTAATAGCCCATGGACTTATTCCTCTACTGAATCTCTAAAAATAAGAAAAAAAAGAGTCTTGAATACAAGAACATGAAATATTACATGCTTGAAGTTTTCAGTGCTTCTTAATGGAGATATCATTTAAAGATACATACAGAAACAGTGAAGGTTAAATACGACACAGATGAAGTCGAAGTCCCCCTAATCCTAACATATTTCTCTTCTGTGCCATCTCTACTATCCTAATATGCTTACATGGCTTCCCATAGGCCATATACAAAAAGTTTTACATTTCTCCTCTATGTAGGATGATTTGCTCTCAAGCCCTGAATCTTCTTTTGGTGTTACTGGTTGCAGATTTATAGTCCAATCAGCTTTGTAGTAGCCTCTCCTTTGATGGGCTTTCCTTGGGCATTATGAAATATATGCTCCCTCTTTCTTTTTTTGGCTGGATATTTTTTCATACCCCGCCAACTTTTCCTTAAGCTCTACAGAACATGGATTGTATTTCACTGCTTAATTTAGATTATGTGCAAGCCACTCACTGTGCCCAGATGAGATTCCATTTAAACAGTCTTCACAGGATGACCACACATTTATTACTCAGCAGTGAAACAATTAATAATCATGATTAGAAATGTTAGAGTTCAGAGGTAACAACTCACTGTGAGGAACCACTGTAGTCCTGCCTTTCTCTTAGCTCTCTTCTCTATTGTCAAGTTTGATGAGATTGTAAATCCAGCTTTAGAGCTCTTGGTATTGGATTGAAAGCACCATGTTCACACAATTCAAAATACTGCCCTGATGTAAATTTAGTTTATTTAAATTTCATCCAAAGGTTTTGATAAGCTAACTTTGTCCTGGCAGATTTTATGCTGGATCAGTTACTGGTAGTATGCCACTCAAAGTTTTCCCTGTAGCAGATATTGTCTGTCCTTCTGCATCTACAATAAATCTATTTTAAAAGCAGAAATCTGGTATAAATTCTGCACCATGTATTCTGGTAACATGAGAGAAATGTAGTCATATATCAGTGGCTGATTTAGATTGATTTGCTATTGCTTGGTCACTTGGTTAGTACATAGACTTGGTGTTAATGCTAATGGGAATCTTGTCATGTTTAAAAATTCAGGCAGACGTACCAACTAAAAGTTTGCAACTGATTCCTACTTTGATGCTATCCACATCAAACTGGATTTTTTTTTTTTTTTTTTGAAGCTCCAGATAGATTCTGGAGCATGAAAGAACAGAAAAAAATCTTCTTCTCCAAAACTTGTCAAAGCAGCCCACTCTATCACTTCTTGGCCTTTGAAATTCTTCGTAAAACTGTTATCACTGCAACACCCTGCAGACACAAATGCTGCTGAATAAAACAAGGCCTGGGAGTGCCCTCTGGTCCAGCAGCCAAACTGCTACAGACTAGCTACATCCACACTGAAGAGCACTTGGGCCAGGGCCACCTTTGGTCGCAGGAGATGTTCCTAAGGAAGCTATCATTATTTGTTTACGTATTTTTTCAGTTCAGGGTGACCAAAGCAGTGCGAAGCCTGGTCTGTGCCCATCAGAATGGTGTTTCCACCACATGAAACAGGAATACAGAGCACATCCTGAGCTGAAATACAAGGGCAGTGGGTAGTTTGGGGGTGCAAAGCCTTGCTAGGGAAGTGTGGATCATTTTTAGGTTTGAGAAAACCTCATTTTGTTCAGTTTTGTCCGTACTCCTCACAGCGAATGGTGCCTGGAGTGTACTGCTCCTTAAGTTATGTGCAGGTGTTATGTCAGAGCGCCCTACCTGGCATGGGCCAGGACTGTGCTATGGACAGTGCTGACAGATAAATAGTGTGGGTCTTCAGTGCTCAAGCTGGTTTTGTTTAGAAAACCGGGGTCCATTTTATTTAGAAGAACAAGCAGAGCTGTTGGCCACTGCCCCATTACAATTTCCGAGATAGTCAGCAGAACAGTCTTGAAATGAGGCTGGAAGCTGAACCACACATTCTTCCCTATTAGATCAGGGTAGGTATCTGACTGTTGGTCTGTTTTATCCATTTTTTTCTAAACTTGGATTTAATTTTGTGAAATGAAAAACCAATGTGTTTGAGGGAAACAACAAATGCCCGGAGCAACAACTTGGGTGCCATTACGAATTGACATCAAATGCTCTTTTTTTTCCTTCTCTTTGTTCCTCACTAGGTAATTCATCTAGTAAAACTTTTGCATAACTGTCAGGCTCTTTTCCCAAACCTTCCCAAGCTCTAGTGAAATCCTGAAGATATCATATGTAGTGTTGGATCCAAAGATATTTTAAACTTCTTTCTGCAATGGCAATCAATTTTCTTCAACGTTTTCCTCATCGCTGTGCTTGGCAGACACCTCAGGAGAACTGAGATACTGGCCAAGGTCAAAGGGACTTAAACTTTTACCTCAGTGCTAGGCAGATCTACTCAGAGTTGTGAGTTTATTGTTTTGTTGCTAGGATGTTTTGTTTAAGGACACAGACATCTGTTAAGGTTAATTTGTGATAAGTGGTTAACACCAGTACTGTAAAGCACACCAGCTCTGTCTGTCTGTCTGTATGAAGGCTCTTCCTCTTAAAACAGTATCCCATATTTATTGTGAAGTAAGATCAAAAGAGGGTAATTGATACATCGTAAAACCACACTATTTTTTTTACTGTAACTTATTTAGGTACATATATCATAAATGCTACTTTTTCATTGTTTATAATTATTCTTATTTACATAGAAACTTTTCTTCAGACACTTCCCATGTGCCAACAGCCATATTTATTGGTCCCCTGGAATTAAGCTGTAACCCTTTAGAAGTCCAGACTTCTTAGCTTGAGCTATACCGCACCCAAGATTTTTGGTAGCGAGGAGAAAATCTTTTATCACTTGTTCATCGCTAATTTACACTTAACCTCTCTGAGTGCTGAAAAACAATTTTTACATTCCTTTATTTAAATTGTGATTCATGATTTTCATTTATGGAGAGAGCACCTGAGACCCAGTATGTAAGTTTTAGACTGTAAGATGGATTGAATATCTAACTTCTAAATGGAGTGCTTATGAGATCATCATGTTTGTGAGTGGAGGTGAAACAGAGTGCATCCACTCCTCATCTAAAGTGGAAATCCATGCCCAGAATAACTCCTTGGAGCTTGTACTTCCTTATCTTGTGTCCAATGCACCCACCAAGCTTCCCCTCTAGTTACTAGTTAATGAACTATTTTTGTCCTGATACTAGTTGTATATTAATATGTTTACCACTGATTTTTCTTTTTTCTTATGCCGTCATTGGAAAACATTGCAAATTAATGTTGAAAAACAATATTTTCAGTTCTCTATTTTTCAAGCTGATCAAACCGGTTAGCTACTGTTTTTGTACTCTCAGTACCAAGGTAAACTTAGCTTAGAAAGGGAGATGTGAAAACATAAGTGAAATTCTACTTTTTCTGGGTGTGAGGCAGACAGGATTATATGTAGTGTTCATTTTGGGCTCTGCATGATTAATTTTCACATCCAGTAACTTCAATAGACAGGATTTCACCCCATGCTGCTCCCACTGGTAATAGGAATTCAGCTATACATGCACATTTAAAGTTTCACAGAGATGAAGGGATGTTATCGTGGATTTCAGATGTAAACTAAATTTGTAGCTCCTGATCAATATAAGGCAGGAGGTGATCCAAAGGAAAGCAGTCACAAACATCACTCTGGATAGACCTGCCTGGCCCCGTGAAGCAGCAGAAGGAGGCAGCTCTGACCTGAGTTGGTCAAACTTTGCCCAAGGGAGCAAAGCCATGTCTGAAACTGATATTATGTTTTTATTATGAAATACATGAATCTAGCATTTAATCAGAGACATAATCTTACACATGAAAGAGAAACATTATGTGGTGTCTGAAACTGTTTCATTAGGAACAGTTAGGAAAGACAAGTTGGATCCAAGGAAAATTTCTCATACCAAGGATGACACCTGATACAGAGCCACCATAAGAGCTGCGATAAGTAACAAGTGGTATTATTTCAGCACATGAGTCTCAAGTTTCACTATAGCATATGTAAACATCAGTATTTCTGCTCTTTGACACATTCTGGAACATTGGAGAAACCACTGCATCCACTTCAGGAACATTTTGTCGATGACACACGTCGTCTCTGACTCTGATGATGCTCCAGGTTCAGCTAAGCCACTTCATGAAAGGCAAAAATGTCTGTGCCACTCTCAGTCTGCATTTTGAATTCTTACTGTATCTGAGCAGAGAGTGATGGATGATCTGTGTGCAAAAAATGGCATAAACACCTCTTAAAAAACCACAGCTGCACTTACATCAGAGTTCTAAAAGGCAAACCAAGAGGGGAAAAAATCACTAAAAACTGAAGAAAGAAGAAAAATGGGATCATTTATATTTACAGAGGAAACAAATTTAAAGCACATACAGAATGGTAAAGTAAAACACAAGTTAGACCTCCCTCTCTGTTTAGAACATTGCTAAGAAAAGTTTGCAATATTTCTGAAGACTGTTAATGTTTATTTTCATTGTGACATTACACTTGTTGTGAATATATTTCTTATTTGCATTTACATGGAATGATAAAGTTTTACTTGAGATCAGGACTGTCTTCTGCTAGGTCCCTCATGGCACAGGAGAGTTCTTGTTCTAAAGTTTTTGTACTCCAAGATCTCAATTTTGCAACTGATAACGCACAAGCAAACCAATGCAACTATCTGTGATAACATAGGAATCTCCAATATAATGTTTGTTCTGACACCCATAAAATTTCATTGCTTCAAGCACATTTGTAACTGCAGCTATCACTAATTCATGCTGGATCTCTCTTTCTAGCTGCATGAGCTAGAAATAAGTTTTTAAGAGAAGACAAATAGCAATCGGAAAAAAAATTGCTTAGGGATGTGACAGATTCTGAATTCATTGATAATTTTTTATGTATTTGAAAGCATTTTAAAACATAACTCCCACAGCTATCAGACCAAATAAAAAATTAATTTGATATTCTTTAATTTTCTCTAATGATCCCTGTCGCTGAATTGGTGCAAGGGATGAACACATATGTTTTCTAATATTTTTTTAATTGACCAAGATACTTGCTTTGTAAAACAAAAAAATAATAACCCCAGAAATCCCCACACAATCTGGACTAGTGTGTTCTTGCTATTTTGGCCCTCAGTGAAGAGCAGAACATGGAAAGATGCTGTAGAAAAGCCTGCGTGTCTTTCTGCTTCCCAGAAGTCCAAGAACCTTAGAAGAAGCTCAGAAATAAACCACTATTGGAACAGGGTTTGTGACAGCAAGACTGGCTTGTGGACACTGTGTTGGCTTCCTCTGGGTCTCTGCTGCCTGCCTTTGTCTTCACTGAGTTGAGCTTAATTTTAATTAAATTAAAGCTTAATTTAATCCTCAGTTATTTTTCCAGGAAACAATCCTATTCCCTTCCCACTGATCATAGCATCATAATCACATATAAAGCTCCTATAAAACACTAAGAAAGATGTATAACCTCTCAGAAGGGAGGGCTTGAAAGATGGATGCAACTTCAGCTTCTTCATTTTCTTTTCAGTAGGTTCATATTTATGAATCTTGATCGTTACTTGCACACAGCTGATCCATCTGTGCCTCACAAATGGGGAAGACAATAAAGATCATCTGGAATTAAGATCATTCTTTTGCTCCTTTTATCACTCTGACTTGAATTATTTTTCTAAACAGTAGAGTTTATATAGGTGCACCTAAAAAAATGGATGACCTCAATACAGATATAGTCAGTTGCCTAAATATACCATATTCATGATGTTTACTTTTAGTTAAAAAATGTACATGAAATTGCCTCAGTTTATAAAATAAGCATAGTTATTTAATGAGTTTCTTCTATGGAACATTTTATTTAGTTAGTTTAAATTCATTGCCTTTTTACCCACTTGCTTCTGTACCAAGAATTTAGGCATACACACACCCACACCAAACATACATATATTACACAAAGACAGAAGCTTTCATTTCATGTGCAGAGACATCCATCTTGCCAGCAGTGGAAGGGAAGGGAAGTCTCCCAGGAGCTCATTCCGAATGCAATGTCAAGTTTACAATAAACAGAATAATTGCACTGTTTACTGGATTTATTTTATCACTTTCCTTGTGATTGCTGTATTTGTAAATAAATGTGCTCCTTGGCATGAATTTATTTTGTTTTCCAGAAAGAAAGACAGATTTGCTTCCTTTCCCTGCCATTATAATAATGGACAATATATGTTTGTATTTAGGTTTCTTTAGCCAATGTAAGCCAGACAGCTAGGCAGCTGTTGATTTTAAAGGATTATCACAAAGCAAGTTCACTTTGCTTTAGATAGTAATTTATCATTCAGGACAAAATCTTGATTGTGCTTTTAAAACAGTTGCATTTAAAAAATGGCAACTCCAAAGTATATACAATGTATGAAAAAAGATGTATTCTTCCATGAGAAACAGCACTAGTCCATGGTGATCATGTCTGAACACTTAGTTAGGTTATCAAGAAAAGCAAAGCTCATGCTCATATCAGCCATACAGTCAGTAATTGAATACAAAAGACGAAAATGTGCTGACAAAGAGACAAATTTTCTCCCTGAACCTCCGGTTGCCTTAACCAAGCCAAACTGTTCTTGCACCATCTCTTTCCGTAAAAAATTGAGGAAGGATTAAGGCCATTTTTTGATTGAAGGACCTTCCTGGGCCATCGGTGGCTCTTTTATATCACCAATATAGTCTTAATTCAGGACTAATTTTTTTATAAGCAAATGATTCAAACCTGAATTAAACTGTATATAAATGTGTCATTAACACAAATAGACACGTAGTCTGACTTACGAACTGATTTTGTATTCATTCATTCTATGGTGAGTTCTTCAGATAGTACTGTCTCACTTGGGATTTATTCCTGCTTCATCCTAGAGCATCAGCAGATCCCACGTTACTACTGAAAAATCACGTTGGTGCAGGATGATCCCTTGGCACAGAACGAAACAGTGTGAGAGAGAGAAGGAGAGACGAAAAAAGACAGCCGTATCCTGCTCACCTCTTTCCTGCTGGTTTAGGCAGAATTACTGCAAAGAAAGAAAGGTTCGCGTCTGGTGTCAGAGCCTGCTAGTTTTGACTTCCTGATACCTTTAGTAATTGATATTACCCGGAGTGTATAAGGACTTTTCAAGCACAGAACAGGGACAAAAGCCTCAGATGAGTTCTCTAGAAATGCATAAAAGTGTCATGACAGTGCTTTGTTTGAGCCCAAGCAATGAAAAAAAAATTGATATAGGAGGTTCTCAAGATGCAGACAGAAACATCTCGTTTGAACTTAGATAAAGACTAGAGACCTCAAAAATTTCTTTTTCTGCAGGCAAAATTTGTCAAAGAACTTAGAAGCATTTTCAGGTAAGTTCTGTATTGAAAAATGAAGAACTGGGTTGGCAGAACTAACAAACTTCGCCTGATTTCAGCAAATATCTTTAATGGAAAAAAGAACAAACAAACCTGAAAGAAAGTTCAGAAGACTCTAAATGTTTTGTTTAATTGGTTAAAAAAAAAAATCAGGATTTTGATTACAAGTACATTTTAATAAAGAAAGCATACCATTTTAATTAAACTCTCAAGAAGTTCAAAACTCTCCCAAAGCTTTGTTTGTCATGGCTGCTTCCTAGGTTGAGCTGAAAAAATCCCTTTTTTCCTCATATTTTTATTGTTTCAGTCTATATGAAATTAAATTCTTGCCCAAATCTCTTCTGATTTACAATTTTAAATATTATTTTTTAGATACATTTCTTGTCATAAGGTACAAATAAGTGAATAAAAGGGAGAAACAACTCATAAAGGGTAGCTGAACATTTTTTATTTTAAATTAAATTAACTAAATATACAGTATACCAAGCTTTTGTTTCTAATGATTGATCACTATTCTGCACAGAAAACATGAGCAATGACCGTATTCTGCCACTTTTATATATCCATCAATCCATGTATCTTAAGCATTTATAACTATCTGTCATCACTGTCCTCTGAAGAACCTTTACAAATAAACCATTCAGTATTTTGTTATTTGATAATGGGTAAATCCTTTGGTATTATATTAGTATACAACACAGGACATCATTAGCAGAGGGAAGGAGTCAGCAGTAAAATCAACTGGAGATTAAGCTCGCTCACAAAAGTTCAGTCCTCACTGAGTGTAGTGTTAAATATGCTTGACTGCTTCGTTCAATGCTACAGCTCTAGCTGGGGTCCCAAAACCCTTGTTAAGTTTTTATAAGGCTTTTCACTAGAGAACATAATTGTTATTTCCACATACCTACATTCAATTTTCAGGGATTACTTTAAGTGTGAATTCTCAGGTATTTCTTCCAGCTGTCTCCTGTCAACCCATAATCCCATATACTGAGCTTTGTCCCTGCAGGGTAGGCACTTGATCCTAGGGTCAGAGGTCCTTTAGCTCTTGACTAATGCACCTCATTAGAAGAGGAAAGCAGAATGTCTCCAGCAATTCAAATGTCATGAGAAGTAACAGAACTATATATTTTTAATCATGTTAAACAGGTTTGTTTTATTTTAGACACAGTAGGAAAAAAACATGAAGGCTTTTCATTTGTAGCCACTGGAAGCACCCACCGTCTAGTTTTGTTATGTACCCAGGGTGATGCAGGAGTGTGCAACTAAACTAGGTGGAAATAAAATAATAGATAGTATAATCATACATAGTATCATTCTTTTTTTATGGTAGGATGCTGCTAATACATTAATATCTATCATTGCTCAGTTACTTGAATTAAAACGAACACATTAGTTAAGTCAAATGCTCTTTTTCTTACTCCTTTCTGTTAATATTAAGTAATGGTTTTAGCCTATGCTGAAAAATAATCACCTCATAAAACATCAGCTTTTGATTAAACAGCTAAACTGGATCTTAAGTACAACTGAATCCCTAACCAAAAGTAAGTTCTTACAATTCCTACAAATAATCAGTTTGCTGTATTCTCAAACAAATTCCCTTTGCTTTATGAATTGAACATAGTTATTTGCATTCTGACAAGACCATATTTTGAATGCTTTTTCAATTTAAATTTACATGAGCAATTCTAGCTATTTGTCACCATTGCTTGCTAAAGAAACCTTACAAGGTAATTACATGAACTAGCTTGTTTGTTGAATTTGAATTGTAATTATTCAATTATTGAGCCTCCGTTTTTGCAATAAGTCAGCTTATATGCGGATATCCAAACAGCTTAAAAGAAAGAAACTTCAGCTATCTTTGTACAATATTTGTTAAAAAATACATTTTGTGTATTCATTAAATAGAGATATAGAAGATGAAATCTTGATGTCACTAAAGTCAAATGTGCTCTCTCGTTGATTTAAAAGCAGTCTGACATGTCCCTAAAATGTGTTCCAGCAGGCCTGACAAGCGTTCTGGGACTAAATGTGGACTTTTCTGGAATACAGGTAGGCTTTAAACACGGGACACTAACCATTAGAAGAATCAACAACACAGGGATAAAGGTGATGTCACAATCTGAGTTTTTATATAACAACCAGAAATATTATTTCCATTAATATTTTAACATCAGAAAAAGCCTGTTACTCTTTCTATATGAAATTCCCTCTTTCTCCTGTAGCTATGAAACATATATATGAGGCCCTAGTTTCTTTTATTAGTTAACTGATAAAGTTGGAAAATGTTGGACAATTCAGGCACACAGTGCTTCTTTGTCTCGAGATTGTCACAGTTATAACAGTACTTCTATGATTTATGTAATGTCTATTATCCTGAATAAAATGAGATTTCACAGACCTTCTCTCTGCACCCACAACACCACTGAAATTCTTCCATTTGCACTCATTCTGAGCTGAAGATGTACTTATTCAGCAGAACAACTTGTTTCTCCTTAAACCACCCTTTTGGAACTATCCTGAATCCAGAAAAAAGAAGGCAAGCCCATGATTCAGGTAGAAGGAGAGGGTGTAATCAGTAAAGCCAAAAAGAAAAAAAACCTTATACGACACCATTTTACTCTCACCTCTGTTGGTATAGAGATGTTTCCGTAAGTATTTTTAATATCAGCTGATCCCTAGATAACAAGGCTTGAGTGACTCTTGAAGATTTGTTTGCAACGCACTAGGTTTTCTACCAATATTGATAATACATAATATAATATTTTAACTTCTTTTGAATTAAATGACTGCACAAACTTGAGGTCTTATTCTGTTTGGAGACAGGGGAATTGCACAGTGAGGTGTCTTTCATTTTGTTCTGTTTATTAACATGAACTACACAAATTTTAACATTCTTAACAAGGTGGGAGGCAACTTATTGGACGATTTCCCTACCCTCAGCACCATCTCTTTCACCCACCACTCCAATCCAAAAAGATGGCTGTTTAGGTCCCTTTCTAAGCCAAAAAACAGCTGTTCAAGATGTGCAACACTTTTTTCTCAGTTTTTATTTCAGTGCTATAGCTGTGATTTTCTACCTGAGTTCACAACCCAGCTCAAAAACAATGTGAACATTGACATCATTTTCTGTTAAACACTTGTGTCCGCTCCATTCACTTCCCTGAGCAACCTTCCACTTGTGTCTTTCTCCTAACAACTACTTTAAATGAAAAGCAATGAAACTTAACAGCTTCAAGGAGGCTAAATCAACCTGTAACAATAATGCAGTCTAGTTTGAGTTGTAGTAGTGAGAATGGAGTTACTGGACAACTTCATGTTCGTCTCACCCGTTCATATTATTTCAAAGTGTCATTTACTACAGCTGTAAACTCTAGCCCTCTGGTTTGTAAAAGCAGTATTAAACCCATCTTGCTTGAAGAAAAACAGTTACATCTGAGGTAGCTCTCACTACCAAATTGTTTTGTATATTTATTTTCCTGCTGGCTATTGTTAGCTGCTACAATCCTCTCGATAACTGAATATAACAGCCCTGCTGGCCTTCACCTCTTTCTTCACTGCTGTGATAATTATGTGTATTTGGAAAGATTCATTTACATATATTTAACAGGCCTATTTGCACTTACAGATAACCCACAGTAGTAGTACTTACTTCCTCTTAGTTTAGCAATATTATACCTCCTATGGTGCCTGAAAATAACAGAGCAATTTTATAATTTTTATTCAGTTCACTGAGCTTGCCACCAAATTGATGACTGTCTGCAGACAGTCCTGTTCCATAACTGGCACACTGTTGAAAAGATGACGGGTAACCATATAACGAAAAGGTGAGCGGCCGCCTGAGAACGAACAGTGCTTTTCTGTGTCTCCAGTAATGCTAGTGGGTTAATTGTGCTTGTGATAAGAAGTGTCTCCGTCCTCTTTGTATCAAGAAGCACCAAACATTTTGTGCAGAAATGGTATTCTGGTGTATTTAAATTGCTCACATAGAAAGGGGATAGTATCTTCCTTTGTAGGCTGCAGATACGAAAGCAAAGCAGACTTACTTTGGTAAAAAAGTAGAATTCAAGAACATTTCAATTAACAGAATACTTTCTCTTCTCCTAAGATGTGAAAAGGCAATACATTTCTACAACATTATTCCATTCTTCCAGTGAGAAAAAGCTCACAGAGAAAATTGCTAAGAAGCCATAATCTCAGTGTTAATGCAAATACTATATATTTCACATTGCTACTATTCTGCATCTGCAGGCTTCCTCTTATGTGTCCTTTCTTATGAACAATATATATGCTTTTGATTTAGGAACCAATAACATTTTAAGCCCTAACTTTAAAAGGAAAAAAAAAAAGAAGAAATGGGGAAATGATTGAATTACATAGAACATATTTTTCTTTTAAAAAGTAGTAAAAGATTCAACAGTTCAAACTGCTCAGGGGTGATCACATTTCTTTCAGAAGGTGCTCTGTATCTTGGGGGCAGTGTATGTATCAAATACTGCTGATAGTTCAGCAGATGCTTTTTTTATTGAAAGTCACAGAAAAGAGTTGCAATAAAACCTGCATTAACAGCCAGAGCTCAAACTGGGGCTGCCTTGTGATTTATGCACTCTCCTTTGGTTTTGATCTTTTAATGAATGTGACTTGCCACTTTATATACTCTCTTGGGATTTTCTCCCTTACCACTCTCATTACTATACTCTCACTGTCAATCTGATTTTGCAGTTTCGTATGATTCAGGAAAAAGAAAATCAACTGCTACCAGTCAGCTGCGGATGCTTTTGTACTTTGCTGTGGCTAAGGGTCTGATTCAAAATGTAATCAGACAAATGAGAGGCCTCTAGTTATTTTTAATGGGCTTTGGATCAGGCTCTGCTTTTGACTGAAAAACATGCTTTTTTTGGCCATATCATTTTATGTTATTCCTCGTGCATCTAACGTTCTTTTCAAGTATCCTTGATCACTACCTAAAGCTAGTCACAGCAACGACAATCAAAAAGCCTCAGTTTCTATATTGTTCAGAACAGACAAGCTTGGTATTTTTCTTATTTTAAAGGAATAAAATTCTTTACGAATAAAAACCTTAGTCCAGAGACTGCAACATATGAGATTTCTTCAAGTACCGTCCATAGCTGTTATTTACATTTGAGACTTTGTACAAGATTCTAATTATACTTGCCTCATGAAAATAACTTGGAGGGAAGAATCATTTTTCAAATATTATTAATAGATAAAAAGTAATCCAAGGATAAATGCTTCCAGACTGCAGCTACTGTGTGTATCTAGGCTAGACATATATATCTGAGTGTTTTGTTTTTTTAGTCTGACTAATTGTCTTTGTCTTTAATGACTCTCTTTTAAATGTCTGCTTTATGTTTCACAAATACTTAATCATTGCTTTGCTTCATCTGTTTATTGATAGAGTTTAAACATGCACATATGAACCAAAGTGACATTAGCTGAAGAAATGTTGGGCAGAAATCTCCTTTTTTTGCTAGTACATCATTTGGATCATATTTTTGCTAGCTGGAGCTAACAGTAAGAATACCTTTGCTCCCTTGCTGTAAATACAGCAAGAAAAGGCTGTGGAAATGGGAGTTGTTGCAGTATGCCTAAAACATGTTTGAAAGGGGACCACAGGAGAAAACATCTCTGCTCTGGAGTCCATCCTGGCCTGTGTGAATTGTATGAAGAAATCTTCTAACTCTACTCGTGCAAGTGGACATTACAAGTGTTAAAGTGTAGGAGAATGGTGTCTCATAGATGGCAGCTCTTACACTCTAATGAAACACCTTTGTGTATGATGTTATATCAATGGAACAGCATGTGGCTTTGGTACATAAAAAAGCAATTACGAAAGTAATATTAGAGTCTGACTTGCCCTTTTCCACTGGTTTCAGGGTTTCAAGCTCCCTAATAGCTCTAACCTGAGTCAGAATGATAGCACTTTCCCTCTGGTCATGATCTCACAATAAAACTTTCCATTCTTTTAATGGCCCAGGAGCCCTTCAGATGTGTCATTGGTATAGAAACATTCCCATTAGCCAAGATTTTACAATTCACCTCTGAATTTTTTTGAAATTGCAGATAGTCTGGGATATTTTAAATAACAGTGATTTGGTTTCTGTGTCATTTAATGTCTTTTCCCACATGTTGTGTCTTGAAGCCATGGTAAAGCACATCTCCAGATTTCAGAGAAACCCAAAAATGCAGTGTCAGATGATGTAGCTATACAGAGTATGCTACAGTGGTAACCTACTCGTATTGGCCACTGATAACCTGCACCATCTGTCTTGCCTCTGACATGTTAGTTGGACAGGGGAGAGATGGGGCAGCCTCTAAAAAACAGGAGTCACTATGAGAAGAAACAGCAGCCCGGCAGCAATCAGGTATTTTGCTGAAAAGTTCAAGAGATCATCTTTTTTTTCGTCTTCTTTTACCTGCTTTAATGTCCTTTATCACAGCAAACACGGTATTTCTTTAGTGAATTATAGAGGATGACTCATTCTTTCTGCCCTTCATTAATGCAGTGCTGGTAGTTGGTTTGGGTTCTTGGAGCCCCTTGGCCAGACAAATATCTGGGCTCTGCCTTCTCCCATTTTTGTAGCTCAGGACTTGAACCCTGGTTGGCTCTGGCACAGCTGCACTACTTCAACACTTCACTGCTATCCTCCTGCTATGTCTTCAGGATGAGTTTCCCCTATCTTCCCCCTGTAAGCAGCTTTGAAATGTCAAGCCTATTAATATAAAAATAGTCTGATACTATTTGTGTTCTATACATTATGTTATTCATTATAGGATACTATATGCATGCTACAAGTTCACATAAATGCATATATACAGTTGGTTAAGAAAGTTTAGTATGGTTTATTCATGCATACAGAGGAAGTATTCATTTTTTAAAGTACTTTGAGACCCAAACAATATATAGATCTTTCCATAGGGTAAGCTTCACTACCTAAGAAAATGCAAGCTTCTCTGGCACAAATACTTGTGAAAATGCATTTAATCTCTAATGCTATAATAAGCCTGGAAACTCAGTACAAATTCATTGTTTTATTGGAAATTTTCATTTTGGCAGTTCACGTCTTGCTTGTTAGCTGCAGAAACTTTTTCTGGCTACTGACTAGATGAAGTGGGAATTCGAAACAGCAGAGTAACTGTTTCAGCCCTTGAGAGCTTAGTATAAAAAGGCTGGGGGGGGAAAAGTGTCTTAGTGTAAAAAAGGGAAATGCTAAAAGAAAAATTTAATATGCTGTGCATCCCAGCTACTGACCACTCATTCATATCATGCTGTGTTTTTAAGTGGTTCTCCTTTTTGGTTAAACAATAAAAACACTTTATGTGTGAAAAGGGGATAATCTTCCATTTAATGCATAAAAGTCCTTTATGGATACTAAATTTTACCTCTTCTCAGACTTAATTTCAAATTCTTCCTTCCTACTTCAAGTTACATTGAACTGAAATACAATTGCCTGGGGCACTCATTCTGAGCTGAGTACGTTTCCAGCTCTGGGTTTCCTTGCTTTCTTTCCTTAGCTCATCCTGTGAACAGAGCTTTGAAGCTTTGAGGTTGTGGTTTCTATCTATTCAGATATATTTGGTTTAGTTTCTTATTTTTCCAGTTTGGAATCTAGCACTGGAAGAGTAGATGGAAGTTTTCTGGAAACTGATCATGAGCTCCTAGGATCCATAATTGCAGCCTTATCATGTCACTTACTGTGGCAAACACAGTTGCCACTACTGTGACGTATCCATTATAATGCCATTTTCTGAATCCTTATCAGAAGCATAAAAATTTCTATGCTAATACATAGTCTGGATCCATAGCCAAGGTTCCTGGTCCTAACCCTGCCCAGAGGTCCGTAGATACCCAGGTAGTCCCCAGAAGCTCTGTATAAGAGATTCAAGAAGACAGCTGAAACTGCGCCTCTAGTTCCCATACAGGAATTGTAACAACTTCCCTGCCTCAGTCAGTCGTCTCTGCCACTTTTATCTGTGGTCTTACTAAGACCTCAATAAGGTCTTAATAACGGTCCAAAGGACTGTATAGCAGCTTTCACTGGCCCACTGTGTTGCATTTCTTTCTTAATATAAGCTCTATTTGCTTCAGTACTGCCTACCTATAAACATTAACCATTTATGATCACGTAACACCCTCCCCAAAAAATATGTGTCTAAAATTAAACTACAGATGGTGTTCACAGAGGTTAACCTTAGCCTAGGGTGCCAAATCCTCTTAGAATTCCTGCACAGTCAATGGAAAAAGGAAATGTCTCCTTAAACACAGTATTCCTCAATCTGTGTTCTGGGAACCAGTAGTGGTCTGGAAGACATCTGATGGTAGTTCATGAAAATGTTGGAAACATTTAACCTTCCCCTGCAGAAAACACCTCCAAACTATATACAGAAATTCCTGCATATGCACACAAGCAAGCAAGCAATTTGGGAGAATTTAGAAGTAATAAACAAACCTTGAAAGGGCATTTGGCTGTAAATGAAAACCATTATGACAACACTGCATAACACAGTACTAAGTTTTGGGGTTTTTTTTAAGGTTTGGTGGACTTTCAATTAGAAAAAGAAAAAAACTAAAACCTGATTTTCAGACTTTCTCTGCCAAGTGACTGTTCAAAAATGTTAAGGAGACACACCTGCCTTGGATAAAGTTGGCTGTTATGATTCCCCTTACCTTTCTGTATTGAAACAAAAACATGTGAAAACCGACTTTCATGGAGTTGTGCATCCAGCATGGTACACTGAATGCTAATTTCTTGAGAGCATTATATCATATATTTCCAAAGTATAGTTTGAAGGAGATGTTAAAAAATATATCTAAAATTTCACCTTATAATGGGTGGCTGGAGCCTTTACTTTTTCAGATAAACCTGGTGATGTTAGTTTTTAATACAAACAGTTAATATCAGAAGCTTTACTAAAGGTCAAGCAGACCTACGCAATGTCTCATAAAAATATCCTAAATTGCAGCTAGTAAAAATATAATCTAATAAGAGAACTTTCTCATTTGTTTTTTATATGACTAAAAATTCTGTGAATTACAACAGCTATATGATCATTCCTATCAAGTAAAATTCACTCCCATGTGGAAGGCACCATAAGGATTTCTGCCTAACAGATGGGCTTCTCATGCTTTTAATTCCTTTTGAAAATCCTAGCTTTGCTGTGTATGAAACAAAGAAGAAACCCTTGTGAAGGTCTTTCCGTGCAATCCTCATCTGTTGTGAGCTGCACCAAGAAATAAATCTGATGCTATGTGTAGCAAAGAGACTATTTAAAAAAAAAACAAAAACAAAAAACCTCTTTCGATCCATTCCTTTGGGTGTTCGGCATCATATTTGCTAATTTTAGGGTTACATATATTTACTATTTTTTGCTCAAGTTAGCACTCTAGGCCCAGTGAGGATAAATTATAATAATCTGTATCATAATCATAACATATACTAATTAAGAGTGTTTCCAAACAAATTATGGCTAGCTTCTGATCCCCAAAATTGTTCCTTGGGACACTTCTTTCTCTTCATTTGAACTACACCAACTAATTTCATGAAATGCATTTCTTACATGTCTGAACAGATGCCCCACCATAGGCACTCTGAATATTCATAATTCCAGGAAAAGATAGTAAAGAAGATGCTTTATGAATGAACAGTGCATCAGTCTAATAGAAAACTTGATTTGTCCAGATTTCTAGATTTTGTTAAAAATGGGAAAAGGCATTAAATAGTAGATTAAACATGAATTCTAGAAAATAGAGAATTGCTGATATAATAAGCTGCTAAAATTTTTGCACGTGAGTCTTAAGGAACTGAGCTGTCTGACTAGAACTTTAGGCTACAAATATATTTAAACAGTGCAACATACAAATCATATCCCAGAATACCTGATTGTTCAGACCAGTCACATTTTGGAGTTGATCGTCATCACTGTTTTCTAGACAGCATCTCCAGAAAGGGTATTCCAAGGGCACTAGGGTGTAAGCTAGTGCAGATGCTGCACAGCTGGGTCTTGACTCAGTGTGGAGTCTGGCTGTAGCTGAGTAGCGCACCAGGAGCAAGGAACTGGCTTTTCCACAGCTTACATGTAACTGGAGAAAATTAGATACAAAAGATTTGCGAATCAGGTGTTTAAATTTCTTATCTGCTTAGATTTCTGAAGAAAAAGTCCTTCATATTCCTATATATGTCCAAAGCTAGTTAATCTTGTGAGTGGTAAACAGGTAACCCTTCTTCAGGAAAGAATGTGAAAAGCAGAAAGTTAAAACCAGAGAATTATATTTCAAGAAACTGACCAAAACTCTGTAATTTCTAGGCTTTGCTAAAGTGATTACCTTTGTTTGCAAACTGAATGAATGAAATCACAATAATTTTAACAAACTTTTTAAGTCATGAGAGAAAAATCAAATATCTCTTCATCTCATTTCTTTATATAGTTTAAAATAAATTTGCATGGCTGGAAAAAAAAAACCTTATCAAATAGTTCTGAGTAGACAATTATTAGATATTTTAAATATATATCTGACGTGTATATGGAATAAACTTTCATTATTTTTTGTAAATGTTAATATTTGTGGAAGAACTTAGAGGCCTTGATTAATTTTTCTGGACCCATACAAAAGTTAGCAGGAGAATGAAAATGCCATCTTGCAGATGACTGAGATGTTCTGACTAAGAATAAACCCTCAGCACTTCTGCGTTTTTCACAGATAAAATGAGTAGGTTTTGTTTTGTTTTTATTCAGTCAAAGCATTTCATTTGAATGTGTCTGTTAAATTGTATGTTGCATCACTGCATGGAAAATTCAACATGAAGATCACATCAGAGGATAGAAAAAAAGGTTTCTGAAATACTCATGCAGGATATTTTGACAAAGTCTTTTTTTTATTTCTCTCTTGATTTTGAGATACGATTTCTTCAAAATGAACAAGATTTTGTGAAGCATTTCCATTCCAAAGGAGATGCAGTTTTTAATGGAAAAACACACAAATCTCATGGATTTCCAGTTAGAAACAGTCTCTTTCTCAAAGATTTTAATATTTACAATTGCAGTGTGATCTTTATGCTGATCATAAACCTCCTAATCAGGAATTTGCTTCCAAACTCATTGAACAGAACTGTTGGTCAAGTGAACCCAAGTGTGGAAAAAGGGATACTATCAGAGAAATGAGACTAAGAGTTGTTATGAATTCACCTACATGACACAATGCAGTGTCATGCAGAGATCCATGAGTTAGTCCTCAATGAGAAGCAGGGAGATGAAAAAAAGTTTCTTTGAAAAATTCCCAACTGGTTCTAAAATGAAGTCAAACGGTTCAGTTATCATTATGCTATTATAGTACCTCCTTCTAAATGAAGATTAATAGCAACATGCTGCATTTGTTCCTAAATATAAAGATTTCCATTTAATAAGCTTACCATTAATTATGTCCTCAATGCAACCATTTTCTCCACCTCTTGCAAAAATATCTATCTTTATTGGCTTTTAGTAGTAATTCAGAGCAACGTCTCTCTTGCAGACTGTATGCATTTTTCACAAACATGTCAACATACACTCCTTGAGGAGGACATTATTTACTTTGGATAAGCCTGCCCCATGAAGGATAAAACCATTCTTTGTGAACACTTATGAAGGACAAGAGTGAGTGTGCTACTTATGAAATGTTTCGTTATACAGTATGTGGTCTCCATTATATAAATAATTCTTTCCCCTCATCTACTTCTCTGAGGGAATATTGAATAAATAATTAAAGGGGAGAAAAAAAGGGTAGGAAGAAATAAGTATAAACAACTTGAAAGATGATTCATAAGTTAAGTTCTGTTAATTGTATTTCCTACAGAAACATCAAAGTGCATTTGGAAACACGAAATATATACACCTTTCCAAGATTTTGTATTTTGGCTCTCTTTAGGGTGCTGATAATTATATGCAATAACTTCATGGAAAGCATTCTAAAAAGTTTTGTTTAGTGTTTATTTTGATAGAGCAAGACATCGCTCAATCTCTTTTTTTAAAGGGTTAGCTCTTTGCTCTTTGTTCTGGCAATCTGGAGAGAGAGTGCTGAGTCCGTATACAAGTGCTTATCACTGTCAGATAACTTTTCTGTCTGCTGCCTTCATGTAGCTTGTCACCCACAAGAAAAAAAAAAAAAAAAGAGGAAAGACTGGCAGAGCCCTAATAAAAATGACTGTATTTTGGCTACTCTTTTTGAAAGTGATTGTACGCCAAAATCATTGGTTTGTATTTCTATTGCAGTAATGTCTGCAGGCCCTGATCGGAGATTCAGGGTAGCATTTTCTAAAGTGAGTAAAGCAATGCAGCAGCTAGAGTTACAGAAGATCTAGGGCAACTAATTCATACTTCAGGTGCCTAAGTCCAAATTTCAGGTATTTGACGTCTAGCTCAGATGCTGTGTTAGCCCGGTACACTGCAGTAGCCTATATTTCTGCTGTTGGATGTTTGCAGAACTATATCAATAACGCACACATAGACACATCAGAGGTCAAGATGTAGACTTTCTACACCTATATGTCCTGTTGGGTCATGAAATGGGGTATGAAATATTCTCACAGCATGCTTATCAAATCTTGACTGAGTAAAACTAAGACCCTCTTTGATAGTTTCTTCATCAAATAGTCAAATGACAATTTCAGAAAAAACACATCCTGGAGGTCTTCTCAATTTTAACCACTGAACAAGGTAACCAGACTCATGCCTATACTTTCTTTCCCTCCACGCAATGAAGCTTTAATTTTATGGAAAATATTAGAACAGCACTAAGAGACCATCATTTGTCATCACTCAGCCTGAGTTCTTCTGTCGACTATCCGGTCTAGAAAAACACACAAACATGGATGTTTAGCAAAATTTCCCCAGCCTTTTGGGCTACTCACTTAAGATTTTGGTTTCAGTCTAAGATTTCATGGCTGTATTTATAAATTCAGATATACAGGAAAGTTTGATGATTTCAGAAAGCTGGCATTTTTCAGTGAATAACATTGCTCAAAACTACATTGTGAGCCAATGTTTTGCTAAGAAAAAACTCCTAGTTGGCCAAACTGTGCAATTCTTAGTTACCTAGAATCTATTGGCATGAATATTGCTTTAAAGATTGTAGAATTTGTTTTAATAGAGTCTGGCCTGGATAGTCATTTTTTCAGGGAATAGAAGTGAATAACGTAAGACATGTAGCCTCAACCCTGATGTTAAGCGCACATATACACTATATGCTGTCTTCTACTAGGTGAAAATTATGGGTTTCAAAATAATTATGCATGTCATTCATACTGTATTTTAATTTTCACCATATTTCAGGATATATTTTATTGGTTCCCCCACTGATATTGCTTAAAAGGTGGTTTATTCGTTAAATTGAAGCAGCTTGAATAAGGCAGTTTGAAATCAGACCATGAGTAACAGATTATTTTGTTTAAACTTAGTATATGTTTTGCTTGATTGATCTCTTGTTTTATGTATCCTATATCATCAGTAGGATGCATTTAGAGATGCTACGTACTATACACATTCAGACTGGCTGCTGGGGAGAGAATACCAGCCCAGCTTTGGCATAAAACCTCTTTTAGTGTTTGCTGACTGCAGCACTACAGCCATAAACCACCGTCAATAACAAGGAAATTATGATCTGGTTAGCAATATAGAATTGTTAAATCCTGCTACAGGGCTCTGATAGATTCTCGTGTTGTAATCTAATTGAAAATTTAGATCTCTTTCACTAAATTTCCTTCTTATTTCTGATTTTTTCCTAATTATGGTCTAAAAGATATATTATAAAAAAACCTGTGATTTTTGAGGGGAATTATTTTCTTTACTGTCCTTACTTGGGTTGGGAAAATTCCTTATTTTCTTGATGTAACATTGTAGCTGCCTGAAGATTCCTATGTTTGCCACGAGAGGTCTCTTCTTGTGTGACAAACCTGAATAAGAGTCCAAATCCTTTTTTTGTTTGTTTGTTTGTTTCGGTCTCATTTTCACATTCAAATCACAGTGAAACTCTAGAGACACAAACATGGCTTTATTCTCAAGTAACAGTGATGAGAATCTGATGCATAGTTTCAGAGCTGAGACAGATCTGAACATGGGAAATAGGATGATCTGTGAACTTTAGGAATACTCAATATCTTTGATTACCTCTCCAGTTCCTCCTTTTCTGCTGGTGGGTGCTACACTAATGCCCTTGCTCCTTCACAAACTGATGAGTGTGATGATCATATGCTGTGCTCCCAGGTTCAGCACTCCAGTACCGCAGTAATCCATACTTTTGATGGAAAATTGTGGTAAAGAGCTAACAGTTCAATGTACTGCATACTGAGAAATCACAAACAAACTTCATGTTCCCTCTGAGTGACTTTCTATTTGCTCCTTCCTTTAATCTAAACTCCTCAGTGTTTGTTTTCAGTGTATGAAAATCCTGAGATTTCTGAACAGCAATCATATGCTTTTGGGATGCTCTACAATGGTGATCAGGTTTTTCATGAGAGAGATGCTTTTATATCTCTTTTGTATCTCTGTCAGGTAGATGGGCCTTATGGCCCAACTGGGCTTTATATGGGCTTTATCCACCAAATGCAAGGAGGGCAAAAGAGAAGAAAGAGATAAGAAGAAACGAAAATGTATGGAAGACCAGCAGACAGCTGTTAGGACCCTAGCAGACCACAACCCTAGATTTATTGTGTTGAGTGAGGAATGGATTCTTCAACTGTTAGTATGCAAAGTGATCTTCTTAAATCGAAAGTGAAATCACCTGGCGCTTATGAGAGTTTTGCTGCATCCCTATTGGTAAAAGACATATTTTTACTAAGTTTGAAGTAGTTGCTTGTAACACGAGCACTATAGTTTGCAATACCAGATCTTACTTAGTATCCAGTAGCTTGTCTTAGATGGCCAGATTTGAAAAAATAACAGATCATAATCTCCTTCCTATTAATTTTTCTTACACATTATCTATGGTTAATGAAGTGGTGCTTGCTATCAGTAATGCAATAGAAAGGAAAACTTACCCCATGTCAAGCATATCCATGTTTCCTTTCCTTTCTTTTTTTTTTTCCCCCCCCTTGCTAGGCATAGCCAATGTCTAATGGCTGCCAAAATCATCACAGAAAATTAATGTGCCAAGTACAGTGGATCAGCAAAAGTTTTAGATGGAGAGAAGCCAAAACATGTTTTTAAGAAAAATAGTAGGGCTGCAGGTTTGGGGTGAAATCATAAAGAACCATCTTTTGGCAGGCTAGGAGTCAGTCTTATTTAAGTTCCTTCTGCTTTTAATGTCAATGCTTGGCAAAATTCCCCTAGTCAGATAAAGGGACCATGATTTCAAAACACTGTAAACTATTTATGTTATCTGATAACATGCCTCATTTGACTCCCTTTTCCCCACCCACTCCGGAGGGAGTAACACATAACTTTATTGGGAGACAAGTTAGACTATTTTGGCAGCCCCTCAAAACAGAAATAACATTTGAACAAAAAATACATGTAGGGAAAAGATTTGGTTATACCCTCTAATTCCAGAATTACTATATTTTGGTTTATTTTATTTTGTTTCTATTGCCTCTGGGAAAGTATTTTCCATCCATGAAAAACTAGTTTCTGCTGTTGTTCATGCACGTAGTCCTGGTCCTTTGTGTTCTTCAGCTTTTCAAAGAACCAACATGGGATTTCTGTGACCAGTTGTGCCCCTGATAGTAAGTTTATCCCACACAAAGGGCAGGATTTGCAGTGTGGATGTCCTAAATAGAGAGCGTAAGTGGAAAGGAACAGAATGGATCTGGTCCAGAGTAGGAGGATGCACTTTGTTCTGAACCATAACCGAGATAATTTCATCACTGCTTTTTACACAACAACAAAACATACTTGAGTGTTTCCTTATTCATTTTGGAACAAGTAATATTATTCACCAAGCTAAAAAAAAAGTGTTTAGCTATATGTTTATAACAATTTTGCAATTTTTTGGTTGCCATAGTACAAGTGCTAAATTATAGAAAAGGCTGGAAGACCAGTAACAGATTTGCTTAGTGTCTAAATTTACCGGTAGGACAACGAAAACAAAAGTACATTCATGAAGTGGTGTAATGTACTGATGTGTAATGTACTGATGAATAATATATACCTGGGACCCTGCCAGACTGTTCTCAAATAAGTACGTCCCACATATGTGGTCAAGAAATAAATTACATTTATCATCCACCTTTGATTGTCCCATTCATCCATCTCTGCTTGGACTGCCTTGAGCATACCAAGTCCTGAGCTGCGTCAAAATGTCTATCCAAAGGAAAAAACAAGAGAAGAAATAGTAAGAAAACAATTCATTTTCCCTTCTCCCAGGTATAACATCCATCTTTCCCTACAAAATACTGACATTGCTGCTGGTTAGCTTTGAGATGGCAGCAACAGGCATTGAGTTCTGTGATCTGAGTGTCTGGATAGAAAACTTGTAGAGGATTTGGCCTACTTCAAAAGACATGGGCTAGTTTCCTGAATTTTGTATTTTAACTCATTTTTCCATATTGCCGATGAAGATATCAGATCGAATACACTAGATCTGTCAGGGGCTTGATAAGAAGGGGCTTCATAAGGGGCTTCATCTAATTCATCCCCTCTTGCAATATTATTTATATTGTTTTTCTATTTTTTTTTTTTTTTTTGGTAGATGCTACTGTCGACCTACATGAATTAGGGCAAAAAGCTACAGTCATCTAGACCAATAGAAGTCCTGGAAATTTGCAGATCTTTGATTCTTAGCTTTCTGTCTTGACTTGCTCTTTAATAGAAACTTCAGTTTGATGTCAGATGCCTTTTTAGGTTGGAACAAATCTCCCTTCCCTTGCCTTCCCCTCCTTCCCTTCTTTTCTTTCCCTCCTTCCCTTCCTTCCCATGTGAAAAATGATGTAAGGGTGATACAGGATTCATTAATACCTCCCACTTTCTACTGCCAGTCTAAAGTTTCCATGATCATATAAGAAACTCTGGAGTGTAAGAAAGACATCAGTTCAGGTCCTGCATGAAGTGACAAGACATTTTGAGCATCATGTAGGAGGCCAGCTTAGGTTTAAAGAAGTATTGTATTAATGAGATCATCCTGTCTGGATTTTGAAGAGACAGACAAAACAAAGAACCTGACTAGAATGGGAGGGATATAAAACTTCAGCATATTATTTCTTCATGCCAATGTCACATCTTCCTATGTCTGAGAAACTGGAAGGGATGTAAAAGAGACAGCAGTTTATGGTGAAAACTGAGCAACAGGAAGACTTTAATAGAACTGTTAATAAAAATAGTTGAAGATTTCAGTTCTTCCCTAAACCTGGCCCTGACTGATGTTTTAGAAGAGTGAATGCTTCATGTAAAAACATCTCTCTGGAGATGAGAAATCAAATGTAGGGTGTCCAGAGCACAAACCTTTTCAGAAGGTAACCTCCTAGTTCCTCCTCCTCCTTGAGTCCTTATTTTGCTTCTGGCCACCTGCTGCCCTGGGTGCCTGCTTGCCCTCCCCAAGCAGTAGCGTCTGTGATGGGACGTGCACATGCCTCGTGCCTGCCCTCAGTTCCCACACGGTCAGAGCCACACACAGATTCAATGGGGAATCACCAGCACTACAAGTGAATGCTCTGATACATGATAAAAAAAAGCTAGCATAAGGGTTCTGAACTGTGTTGAAGAAGGGGATACAGCTTAATTCCAAAATTAGGATTAAATCCCATGCTGGCTAAATCATTAATTCTGAAGAATAGTTAAATCACTAATCACTAAAGCTAAAATCCAAGGCAATGGCTGAGCTCAGCATTTTGTGAGAAGACAAATCTTGACACATTTACTGAGAACTAGAGCTCAGCAAAGACTTCACAGAATGCTTGTGCTCATATAATTAAAATATGCAAATTCACTTTGGAAACAGAGTAATTCCAGTTTCTGGAAAGGTGAATAGGTATAAACTTGTGTGCTAAAGGACTGCAAGGAAGAGGGAGTGTTTTGATAATCTGTGTGGATAAGCCATTCCCTGAGTGTTAAATCCAGAGCTGTTTGTTTAGGCATTTTGCACAGGGAAGTGAGCTAGGGATTCACCCAGCAAGGAAAAGAGAAACTCTCAGCATTAGATATCCAACCACACAGCTTCAAATAGTGCTTTTGTGTAATTCAAACCAAGGAAAAAAGGGGTGAGTAGCTTAAAAAAGGCAATAATTCATAACCACCTCTTAAAATAGTTTAGAATAATGTGGTCATGGATAATCTGAAAATCTAAATTAGTCATGGGAGCAATAAGTTTGCCCAATTTCCAAAGACAAATCACCTATTCAAGTCTATGGGAATTTTGCTTAAGTCCTCAGTAAAGCCAAGGAAGACAGAGCCCATGATGTTGCTATTAGCATAAAATATCGTTTGGATTTTTTACAAGCTGAAACCAGGATTTATAAAAAAAAATGGACTCCATGTGCTGTTATTTGTGGTATTGAAGGCAGAGCAGTGGGGTAAAGTAGATGTTTCTAATAAAGCTTCATCTTCAGCATACTATGAGGCTGGAGGATATTCAGGCTTTATCCCACAGGGAGCTTCCACGTGGACCTAGAACCCCCTCTGGGGAGACTCTACCTCTGCCTGAAGCTAATTAGAAACCACCTATTCATGTTTTCTTAGCGAATTAAGAGCAGCCATAGCCACTCTCCCTCTAATTGTAGTTAAGCCTAATAGGCAGCCCAGGTTGGGTACTTAACACAAAGTATCCACCCAGCAAATATTTTGGCACTTTTCTCCATTTCAGGTTTACCACTGAGCACTCAGCAGGTGCTCCCATTTTAGAAAGGAAGTGCTAATGCCTCCAGTGCATCCTCTTGTTCTGATTAGTATGCGTCTCACTGACAGCTCACTTCATGGCAAAACAAAGACAACAAACTCAGGTTAATGCTACTGTGGATTGGGAGGCACTACGAAGTGTATTAGCCCAGTCAATCCAAAAACACTGACACCTACAATAATATGAGGAGAAATTACAACAGATTCCTTGGAAATCCAATGACACAACCAAAGCGTATCAGAAAAACTAAGAATAATTGGAATGATTTCTCTTATGTCCAAAGAGTATTTAGCTTGTAAAATAAAAGTAATTGTATTTAGTGGGAGAACTCGGAGCAAAGGGCTACATGTTAAGGCCAGAGGATTGAGCTGAAGAGCAGCAGTACTTTTTGTCACTCTAGTTTCCTCATTGAAGAGTGAGGCCTTTCCTTCAACACTATCTGAGTTTGCACTCTCAAATCTGATTAAGAAATTAGTCTCATCTTACTGTAGATATCCACAATGTGGGCACTGGGGTAGATCTGGGCAAGTCATGCTTGTCTTTTATTGCCCAAAGGAAAAAAGGACTTCCACAGCATGATTCATGGGACTTGTTTTATGTACCTCCCTTAGGAGATGCTCTACACCTTGGGTGTGCTTGTTCCTCCCCATTGACTGTATAAGTCTGGACAACTCTTTCAGTGGTGGTTTCTCACCAGTTATTTAATTCTTATTTAGTATCAGGTTTCAGTGTGAAAGCTGGTTTATAAATAATTGTATGAGGATATAGAGGGAACTGCTGTTCCAAACACAGGGATAGAGCTAAATATTCAGCTGTGGAAATCAGATGTGCTTACTCTAGTTACTGCAGCTGCTTGAATTTACACCAGCTAAAAGACAGTGTCAGAATGATGTATGCCATAACTCAGATCCTCAAAGATTTGCTGTTCCCATGAGAAAAGGACACCTTAATATTTCTGTAAAGTACAAGGCTATTATTCAGAAATCTGTTCTTTTGCATTTAGTGACTTATTCCCTTATGACAGTTTCAGAAGTTACTAATTCATTATACTCTAGAACCTAGAACCAGCTGGGAAGTAAAAAAGCATGAAATCATATTTATTAGCTATGCTGAATTGCCTCTTTATAAAATGAATTTACAGTTTTTCTAAAGACAGATGTTCAACATTGAATTACTAAATGGTTCAGCTCCCCAAAAGGATTTACTGATTTATGTGGTTCAAGGTTAAAGAAATCAGCAAGCAGTAATCAAGCATTTATAGAAAAAAGGTAATGGACTAAGGCTGACCTTTGTGCCATGTGTAAAAAAAAAAATAGCCACAGTTAAATTCAGTAAGCTTACACAAAGGCTGTTTAGAATCATGCTTTTTCTTGTGTGTGAAAAGGGAAAGTGGAGCTAACCTCAAAAGAAGTTAAACTTTATTAAAACCTCAGAAACACACACTCTCTTGGCTTTCTCTCTCTAAGTAAAGTCAGGTATTGTCCCCATTGAACAGAACATTGTCTTATTGTGTTAATTCTGGAGAAGACTATGGGCATGCATTATCAAAATATATTGGTAATAAACGGAACCTCTGCTCGTTTCTGCCTTTGGGAAGTGAACTGTGCAAAAATGCATTCACCTAACTTAGCAAGAATTAAGCTATCACAGCATACATTTTTCAAAATTTCTGAGTAGCATTGGACAACAGAGCAAGGCAAGAGAGGTGGCAGTAGATCCATTACCTTTACCCTCACAGAATCAATTCTGACATTCCTTAGCCTTGACTGAAAGAATGGTTCAGCAGCTATATTACTGCTGTAGTAACATGTACGCTTTAAAGTGTCACAAACTTACCGTCAGTGAAAGCAGCAATCCCATCTTCTACCCACATACTCTTTTTCTCTCACAGCCTCCTTCCCCTGCAGTGTCAGAAGCACTTGAGGAGCTGAGCTACAAGGCAGAATGGGGAATGGATCCAGTCTGGATCCCCAATCTGGAACTGTTCTGGATGGATCAGTTAAAAAAAAATGGTTTCAGCACAGATCAGTTTCCCAGTCTGGCTGACCATGAATAAATACTTTTGCTGATCCAGTGGGGCAGGAAACAGGAGAATGGGGGACAGGGTGTGTGGGCCACTTCTACAAGTGGTGAAGGCTGTTTAAACTGAGAACTACAGAGAATGAGAGTTAGAGATGCACCATAACTATTAATGCTGATTAAGTGCAAAAGATGAATTCAGAATTTAACTCTTTAATCTTAATGGCAAAACAAGTATATCTCATTGCTCCACAGTAAAGAAAGCCAGTACTATTTCCCAGCCACGTGAATAAAATGAGTAAAACTTTTGAAGTTCATACTTTTGTGGCTCTGATGTCTACTACAACCAGCTTAGTTCAGCCTGCTATCCTTCACTGTTGCAGTAGTCTTTTCCACTGAATAATTATTTTTGGAGTCTTTTTTAATTGAATATATTTTTTGTGTCATCATTATTATGAAGTGATTAGGAATGACTGTATTTTTACTAGATACAAATTACCTGTCACTATATTGCACTATATTGCACTATATTGCACTATATTGCAATGAAAAGCTGCTATTCATTACTTTCAGTGTAAGATTTTTCAGATTTCATTCTTCAAGAAACAGTATTTAAGCCCAAAACAAATGAAAAGTTGATGTAGGATGAAATGAAGAAATGCTGCAATTTAAAGATAACCTAGGGAAAAAAAATCCTGCCATAGTAACTGACTACTTCTTCATTTATGTTTTAGATTACACTGAATAAATATTCATAGGTTGGGTTGAATTCTACAAAAATTACCAAGAAAGAGTCCCAGGAAAACCTTTTTTTTTTTTTTTTAAATCTATTTGAAGTTTAAAACACTCAAAGGTATCCCAATAGAATTCAGAAAGAAAAAAACTTTGAGAATCCTTATCTAATCAAAATTGTCTCTTGCAGTACATTCTGAGTGCAATACAGAAAGCCATTTTTTATTCATTTTTCGAATGAGAATGTACATCATTGTTTTGACTTGTTTATGCAACACTTCATCCACAAGTATGCAGACAAATGCAAAATGCTGTGATGTTGGCAATACACACTCTGGTGCATTATTCAGCCTGTTGGGATGTAATTGTGATGTCAGGTAAATAGTGATGGATGATTCTCAGTGTTGATATGGCAGCTCGCATGATTTCTTATGAGCTGATACTTGACCTTACAATGATGCTGACCACTTTGGTACCAAGGCAGTAAATCACAAGAAGCACTCATGCATAATAGGTAAAAATATAAAATGCAAGGAAATGGCCTCCGAGGACTGTTATTTTCCTTGAATCACAGGTAAGTATAGAATAGATGGGTACAGAAGAGAAACCACACATAATGGTTTATGTATGGTTTTTAACCATCCCAATTAGCCAGTTCCTCAACACATTTATGAACACTTTGAACTGCCTTTTTCTCCTCCACAAAAACTCAACTTTCAGAGACAGATTTATTTTTCATTGAAAAAACAATGAAACTTGATCATATCTAAAAATCTCATCCTTGTGAATTTGATGCTGTAAGAATGCAATATGCTTTGTATCTTCATTCATTCAGTAAGAAGGGAGACTTTGAACCAAAGAATGTGTATATTTTAGTTAAAAATAAACTGCTACATAGATAACATAGAGCAATGATCTGGTTTTATTTTATGTTTCATCTTATGTTTCCTTCTTGTTGGGAATGATTTGACTGGTTTATTGATAGCATATTATTAGTTATTTCTTCTGAGTATATCTTTGGATAACTTTCAAACTTGGCAACATATCTACTACACTAAATGATTTACAGTTCCTTGAGAGAATGTCACTATGCAAATCAACTGGACAACAGATCACACAGGTCACTGATTATAAAGGTAATCCCAAAAATCAGATTTTCAGTGAGAACAGCCATGATTAAAAATTCGAAATTTTCTTCCATTATCATTCTTTAATATTCACTGAACACAATCCTTTCAATAAATTAATTTGTTACATTATTCACTGAACATACACATGACCTATATATGAAAAACACTATCTAAATCTTTACAAATTCTGATGACAGTTGTCGAAGTTCTTTGCAGTGTTTAGAAACCTGAGTGTAACTGTGGAGAAGCATATTCAGACAAATATTCATGAGAACACATACAAACAGAAAGGCCTACACATATCAAATTTCTTTCTCATTCAGTGTTTGAATGGAGTAAGTGGGATTTTTTCACTTCACTTCTGTACTTCTTGTCTGTAAACCTTATTTCAGTGAATAAATGTTACTCTTCAGATTGAAAAGAATAGGATATTTCCTAATCTCTGCAAATTCTTTGCAGCCATACTAAATATAAACAGAGAAATCATTTAGCAGGAGAGACCACACTAAAATGAAATAATTTAGTAAGAAATTGTTTACTGTAAATAAAAGGTAGCATAAAACTGTAGATGATGGGTACTTACTTGCTTATGAAGAATGAAGGAAAATAAATTCTCACATATATGAATGTGTATGTTGTACAAAAGTCATACAAATGCATACGTATGTGTGTATGTATGTATGTATGTGTGTATCTATTCATATATCTACCTATAGCATTAATTTATGCCTACATTTCAGCCAAGTCAGAATACAGAATGCAGAACTGCAAGCTATTGCAATGCAGTTCTGTGCAAAAGCTGTCTAGATCTGATGTGGAAATCACTCCAGCCTATGAGTAATGATTAAAATATTTTTGTCAGGATAAATGGAAAAAATGTACTTGAGCTGGCTCAAGACAGTACTAAAGGTGGTCAGCAACCAGCCTGAGGAGTGCAATAGATTGGCTATTCCACCTTCACCTCTCTAGACTGTCCGCATTGCTGAGGAACCCTTTGCTAGCTGTATCTATCCTAGAGCAGCATGATAGCTCTTAGAAATGAAATCTTGGTTGTAGTGAAATCAAAGGCAAATCTCCCATTGGCCTTCACAGAGGCTGGATTTCATCCTGCAGACTAGACTGAGTCTAGTTAGTCCTCCTTTCATCTGGGACCACATGAGCTGTAACTCTAGGCAAGGTTTAGCCTTCTCTTTCTTGTTTTTGAGAAAAATGTAAGTGTAGCATACAATGTACTTTTCCTTTTTTATTGCCAGTTTACATACATATTGAGAACATAGTCCTAACTCAGCAAAGTATTTTAAGAACATGTTTAAACTCAAGTCATAGTGAAGCCAAGTTTGCTGAACTGAAACCAACATATTTAAATACAATATTGTGGTTATTCCTTCTCTTGGATCCAGCTTGGCATGCGCTGAATTGGAGAGAGCCAAATTTCAACTGTACCATTGCACTCCCTCCTCCTAGAGCAATATGATTTTTTTGAAGCATTGATGCACAAATGAACTGACTAAGACTGTATTTCAAGACAAAATTGATTCAAAATTGAGGGTAATCATATTTGGCAGTACTGGGCTCAATATGAAAATCTGGACAGTTAGATAAGAAGGCAGATGCAAGTGTCTAGAGAATAGTATTTAGAGGAATTTGTAGTCTGAGTTATTTCTGCCATTCACCTAAAACCAATAAAACAGAAAGCTTGTTTGCAAGTGGAAGTATTTGCAAAGGAAGCAAGAATGTGAATATTGCAACAGCATGATTGTTATTTGTTTTATTTCTTGCACGGACACCTTTATTAATGTTCCTAGGTGTAGTTTAACTGAATACATCTCTAAAGCGAGAATCAGAGAAATTACTTACAGACATCATCAGTTGTGGAACCAGTATTATAGAATAGGCACACTAAGCTATTTTGCTTTGCATAAAAAGCAGTCTCAGTTATTATATTTTAGAATAAAAATGGTTTTATTTGTCAATTTATTTGTTGATTAAGCTTTTGTGCAGAGTTGTGGGATGTTATCTGTGTGAATCTACATCACTGAAATGTTCAAGGCTTCGGGAACATTTGAGACTAGGCAATCTGTGTGTCTTTTATCCTCTGAATATGATTAATGATGCTTTGTGTTTTACAAGACATTATTAAAAACAGAAGCCTATGACTTCATTGTCTCTGACAATGACTTTGAACACGGGGTCAGTTATTCCACTTTTACATTTCTTTGCAAGATTAAAAGAAAGTAAAAACAATTGTATTGGGAGGGGGGAAACTTTACACAGATGTGACAAAGCAGGATACACACACGTTTTCAATATGCTCCTTCCAATGAAATTTCACCTCATTCATATGATACTGCTGGTAAGCAAATACTAGTGACAGGCAAATCTAGCCATCAGGAAAACATACTGGGTTCAGGTTTATCTCAAGTACCACATGCTAGAATTGTTGAAAATGTTAAGGAAAGAGTTCAGAGTTTGATTGGGGAAATTACAAGTAACAGATGCAATTTCTTATTTACGTTCCTGAAAATTCAGTGATTGACAAGAAAGTTATCACTATGCGAAACTGAAACAAAATGTGTAATAGCAAGAATTTAGGTGAAAATATTACTGAGCTATTAAATGTCAGTACTTTTGTCTTTTCAAATAAAACACACTAGTTTCACAGGTAGAATATGCTATGTATTTATATGTTGTATATGGTTTATATGCAGTATTGTTTAAGGTGACTGGAAATACTAGATTTTCCTTTAATATCTAAACAGGAAATTATTTGCTCTTTTTGAGCTATTCTTTTCAGCTGTGATGCATTATTTTGTTGAACTTCTGTAATGTAAAGGTCTTTTTTTTTTTAACCAATATCTTCACCTTTTGTGAATATCAACAAGATTCCAATTGTACAAAATATCCAAAGAGGGGAACCTAAGGCCCCACAGAAATTAATGAGAAAATTCAAAATTATTTCAGCCAAGTTAAGACTTTGCTAAGTAAGCTGGGAATATGTTTGCAATAAAATCACCATTGCTTTGCCCATTGACAGAGAAATGAGTATTATCTACAGTAGCAGTTTTCTGCCATTAGAACACTCATTCAGAGAAGATACTAGCAAATCATAGTATTTTGTCAGCCAAATCTATTTTTCACTGTTTCTAACTAACTTCTTTGTAAAAATTGGTCTTTCCAATGAACTTTGTCTGTAACAGGTTAGAATATAATAGAGATGCTGTTACACATTAATAAATTTGTCTTGTGTATTACCAAGGTCACTTTTGCTGAGTTCTTTTACCCTGATGTTTTAGTTTTTCATTTGTATTAAATGATATTGTAAACAGTCAACACTGTAAAATAAACTTTATTAAACCCATGGAGAGTTAATACAATATTTTGAGGCTTTTCTATTTGGATCCTCTCTGCCTGAATAAGAAGTCTTTCTTGAACTATCTGATTTGTCACCAGTCTAAAATGTGTCTGAAATCTGACCTGCTTTTTCAGCTTCTACCCAAATGATTTAAAGAAAGAGGTTGGCTGAAGAATAAGATAGGAATGATTATTATAGTGTTTATACTAACACTGCAGTTTAAATAAGAGTCTTCAGAGTTAAGTCTTAAAAATGAATCAAAACAGTGCAGAACAACAGGATCTTTCTGTTTCTCTGCAGTTAGACAACAGAATTGTTTTATATTTGCAGTGATTTTCTTATCAGCTGGACTTCAGCTGGGAAGCGGGGTTCCAGTTCAGTGAAAATATTCACATTTTCAAAATTTCCGGCCAGTCTGATAAAAGCCAAAAAAGCTGAAAAACCAGAATGTGAATCTCACCATGGTTCACATCACCCTGGCGTGTGCTATTTGCACAGTGAGCTACCTACACCTTTATATCCTACATATCCTCTGCTGGCACCTGGTGGCCTGTCAGCTCTCGTCAGACTGGTAGCTGCTCCCTGGAGCTGACATAGTATTGTCAGACTCCCAGTTGCTCACTGCTGCCTAGCAGCCAAATATTTTTATCAGATTTTTGTCACTGAGAGTATGAATAGCCTTACTATGAGTATTCATGTGGGGCAACAGTCTAACAAGAATCACGTAGAGCCTGGCATGGGCCACCCATTGTAGCCATCGGGTGAACTACAGAGCTGGGGTACATGGAAATTTGGGACCACCTTGGCCCTTGGTAGCCCTCAGCCCTTTGAAGACTAGAGGGTATCTGGGATCCCAGAGATGAAACTCTCGGTGCTCTTTGATTCCCAAGTGAGCTGTATCTTCATGCTTTGGAAGTTAGGGAGCTTAAGGGGCTACTATATATTTCCATCTCTGAGGAAGCCTGCCCAGCTGGAAGCTCAGTAGATCAACTTCAGAGGCGTTAGGTAAGAAAGCTGGTAGAGAATCAAGGTGGTTTTGAGGCTTCCCTCGGTTCCATTAGGAATTTATCAAAACAGAAATATGGTTTAAATTCTGACCCCCAAAAATTCCTTTATCATTGTTCTCACCAAGTTTACAAGAAATCCAATTCTTTGAAAATGTAAGATTAGTTTCTGCAACTTGAATCTTAACATTTCTGGTGAGGAATGTGGTCCTTACCAGCCTCTGAGCATCCCCTCAACCTAGACTCAGAACTGTATTGTATTAGTAAGCCTAGATATAAGGTCAAGTTAGATAAGTCCTATTAAATTTTTCGAACAGCCTTTCTGCCAATACAGAAATGTCTCTGAAAAAAAAAACAAAACCCCCCCCAACACATACACAGCAGTACTTTGCCCTGACATACATATTTTTTTCTTAAACAGCAGACAAGTAAATGTTTAAACAAGGAGCAAGTAAGGGGAGATCTTGTATTTACCAAATAAAAGCAAAACCCAACTGCAGCTCATGAAGTGTTGCTTTAGTGATACTTGGCTTTTGCGTGTGAAAATAACAAGCTTTCTAGTATAAACAATGATATTACTATCTTGTCTGAGAATATCTAGCAGCATGTTTCATATTGGCATGTTTCTATACGTAGATACATCTTTATACGTACATTCAATATATAAAATACGTGTGTGTGTGTATATATATATTCATTTATAAAAAGATCACTATCTTGAAAGTCGAACAAAAGAGCACTGTTGTGGTCCACTGATGAATTCTGCACTTGCTTAACAGTAGCGTAAATCTGAAGAAAATTGCTTACTCCATACAGCAATGGAGCTGATCTAGTTTAAGAGTAGTTTAACCAAGAGCAGGCTCTTGCCCATTCTCTCTTGTTTCTCTTCATAATCAGTTTCAGAGAATTACTGTTCTAATGTTACATGCACCTCACTGGTTACCAGGCCACAACCTGACCTTAAATTTGTATGAAAAATTAAGTGGAAGGCAGACGACTGAGCTGTGGTTTCTTTCAGTTTCATATTGTTGCCTTTACATCTGGCTGGGAGGGGGAAGCAGCTGCCTGATACCGTAATGTCACTTTCAAGTTTTACACTGAAAAAGCACTAAGCAGGGCTTACTCAGAGTCATTTTTCAGCCAGTTCTTCTTCCTGGAAATGTGATGATGTGAAGACAGACAGAACTAAGGGAAGAAATAGTCCAAAACCCATCTCCCTCACTCTATTACTATGAATCACCCCTGTTATAGATGGAAAACTACACATAGCCAGCATGCTTCAAAGAAGTAAAATGATGTGACAAAGCCATGAAGTTAAATTAAACAGATCTGATCTACACAACCAACTTCATGTCTGCGTATTTTTCCTTTTAATTAAAAAGTAGTTTGAGACTGTTGTTACAATATGTGATGTCAAATTAAAATAGTAAATCAGAATGTGGCTGAGTTTAAGTGGCACGTCTATCTAAGAGAACTTCATGACTTGAGTTTGGTTGATCAAGCTAATTGAATTAGAGATTTATTTTTTAAGGCTAAGGGAAATCTAGTTTATAACAATGTGCACTTTGAAGTAAAGCTTTTACAGTGTCTCAAGAATATATTTCAACAGCCGTAGATTTAGGGGACTCACTTTTAACAGCTTTATCCCAGTTATTCTAAATACATAGTACAGTTACAATTTACATTCATTTAGAAACATCACTTAAGGAATTTAAAACCTTTTACATTTCAGTTAATCACAAGTACATTTTCACATTACCTAATTACCCATTAGCCCGCATGGGTTCCAGAATTAGACAATATGTGAGCTTAAAAATGAAACTTCTTGATTCCCAGTTAATATTTCTCCTTTTCCTTTGTTACGAGGAAAACACACACATCAGAAATAAGTGCAGCAAAGTCATTTACTAACACACTCCCTCTTTGCCCTCACTGAGGCAGCTGATCTGTCAAATGAGTCATGTGGTAGCTAGAAAAATGCAGGCAATTAACAGGGGAAGAAATATGCACTGCTGCATTGCTGATGAATTAAAAACTCCTTTGGTATTAAGAGAGGAACATGAGTGTAGGGTTCCCATTTCAGCCCAAAGTTACTTTGTGAGAATGACAGAACTGTTCTCCTAAAAGCTTTTGAACATAATTACCACTAGAGCAAAACTCCAGCAAGGTAGTAGGGATTCAGAGATAGCTCCTGCTACTCTTTCCTTGGACACTAACTATTAACTAAAGAAAAAAAGGAAGGCGGGATTATTTTCTTCACATGCATGCAAATGCCCCCCAAATAGAGTATATTTGGCCTCCTAAAGGATAGTATGTCAGTGGCTGTGGTCATATACTGATGACTAAGCGTATATTCTACCAAACTTTAGTGTCTTGTGTGTCTGAGCTAGTAATATGAAGCTCCCCACTAATCAACAGACTAAAATCAGGTCTTCTAAGACAAGATTTGGCTGACTTACTTATTTCATCCCTACTTTATGATGGACTGAATTTGGCCAAGATGTTCCTTCTCTCCACTGACTAAAAAAGGAGTTTGCATGCCTAGAATAGCTGTAGCTATTTACTTTGGATCAAATGGATTCAGCTCCTAGAGATATTGTCTGACCTGGTATGAGACGTTTTGAGGAGACAGCAGATAGTATGTCAGCAATTCTTTTTGTGTTGGTGCTATTGACATCTCTGCCCAAATTATAGTGTAACACTGGAAAATATGAAGAAAAATGTTTTTGCAAGCCCAGAATAGTGCCTTATTCTCCATGGTTTTCTAACATTCTAATTAATTAACTTCAGTAGGGTGATCTTGATCTTCAGTTAGTGAAATAGCAATTAGGTTCATTGTTTCTTCTGACTGCTATCCAACTTCTAATCACATACTGGACAAAAGAGATCTTTGTTAGAATTTCAGCACTCTTTTCCCTTCAACTATGACACAAGAGTTCACAATTAATATTTATGATCCTTCCTTCCTCATCCCCTCAAGCAAAATTAGGATATATGTGTCTGATAGATAACAAGATAGCCCACAGATACCCAAGTTAGCTTTAAAAGAACTAGGTTGAGGAGAAGAGATGTGATATAACAGAGCTGTAAGGACACAGAAGAACTGTTTGCATCTTCTTTATATGTTATGTGGAACAGAAAAGCGTTAAATTCTAATTCTTTTAAATAACTAAGGACAACCCAACATTAATATGATTCCACAGCCAAACCTAGATTGAAGGTTAGTTATTACTGTAGCTATAACTTGATCCAATTTGACTGAAGGATTTACTACCTCTGGTTGTGCTACAGCACCTCAGGCTTTTGCTGGTAAAATTTTAACCACTTTTTTCACATTGATTATCTACTTCATTGCCTTCCAAAACACTGCTGACCTTCACACCTTCTCACAGATCAGCATGTATAAATTTTATCTGATCTCACTAAAAACACTGTAAATGTATGGTTTCATGGGTCAGCACTGGAACACAGACAACTGCCTCAGGGATCACCAGCAGTCCATGGATCACAGTGCAAAACTGGTGACTTATGTCTTGATGTTCTCTTGTTCTCTCGGGGCAATCAAACTTTGTCCTATAACCTATTTTAGGTGGTAATACACAGATAATTAAGATGACTTAAGTGAAAACACTAAAGCAACAAAACTTCTTGTTTCAATAAACATCCACATTCCTTTCCAATGTATGGTGTTACTGAAATATGGAGAATAGAAGAGTAGATAAAATGTGGCTTGGATTAAAAACAATATTTGTTGTTTTTTATAGTCTGGGTGTGAAAAAGCCTACACAACCGCTAAGTTCCAGAGTAAGTTATTAAAGTCACTGAGATGCAGGGAAAAAAAGGAATATTAATCACCACAGAGCAAAAGATCCTATTTATTTTCTGGAAAACAATTTTTAACATTATGTTCTTGGTTTATGTTAGTGTGCTTGCTAATGAGAGATTCAAATTAATTTCAGCTGATGCCAGGAAAAGAATGTGTTCAACATTGTTGGGTAATGCATATGTGCGGAATACCATTGCTGTTTTATTGGACTGTGAAATTACTGCTCACTCTTATGGAATAATAAAAAAATATATTATGGAAAGAGTCTTTATGCAATTCCTAGCTATAAATGATAGATATGTTTTATATTGCAGGCAGTAATATTTCTTCTAAATATATACCATATCGCACTTTAGTTTGAAATGAAGGAATAGACTACTCAGATGCAAAACAATATGCTATGGCTAATGCCCCGTGGAATTTTCAAGCATACTTTTAATATAATTATTCCTACTTACCAGAATTATGGAGGAGAATGCAGCACTGGCTGTCAGGGTTTACAGTACCATACTCTAATGAAATCCCTCTGTAAAGTTTCTTAAGGTTTATTTTAGATATTCTTTAGTTCTGGGTTTTTAATATTTTATTAGGTCTAATGATAAGGTAAATAATGTTCAGAGGAGAGATAGAGGTTTTAGATATTTCAGATTATCTAACTATTTCTCTAGAAACAATCACAGTATTAGTTCATAAAAAATAAAATAAAAAGATTTAATCCTACCTCAAGAAAAAAAAGGTTGTGGAAATATAATTGAAGGAAGGTATTATTGCCCTCAGTTAACTCAATATCCTATATTTCCTATATTAGAAAGGAACCTTAGTAAGTTTTGATGATTATGAAGTGATCCATTTCCCTCAGAATAAAAGATTGAATGAAGTATCACAGAAATAGATTTTAACATTTATGACATAAAAATCATTAAAAATTACATTATTATTTCTAGAGTTTTACTGCTAACATGTTGAATAACACAGAATAAACCCTTTATTCCTTTTTAATCTGAAGTTTAAATGTAAATAAATTTTAATAAAATATACATTTCACCTCCACCCTGGGGGAATGACCATTTATATTATATATTCCAATTCAATTCATTAGGTTTATTGCACTTGGAGAGGGGATAAGGAAAGTTGCTCTGGCAAAACTTTTACATTTATGCAAAACACTGGATCTTTAAAACTCATAGCAAAACTGTCTTAGTGTTGTTATTTAAAATCTCTTAAAATTATAGGTTTTGAATAAGATTTTATGGATGAAATAAGCCTATTAGGTTTTACAAATCTCTTAATGCAAGATTAATTTTTATTGTTATATATTATCTTATATCTTTTCCTTTCTAGTTAAATGTCACAAATAATGACATGTCCTCCATTTACCTGAATTTTCCAAACACAGTAATCTTTTCATTACCCAGTGAATCCCGAGCCAAAAAGGAAGCAGTCACTCTGTTTCGAATACAGTCTAACAGCTCTGACTAAGAGGAAGCTACTCTTGATAGATATAATTTTCTCTATTCCATGGTAAAAAAAACTTCCTATGTTATAAAAAATTATTTGATCCAATGGGGCTGTGCCAGAAATATGAAATTAGTCTGTAGAAAATACTCAGCAATTATGAAATTATTTTAAAACTCTTGTTTCTTAAAAGTTTTATTTTTTGAGCCTGTGTCTATTTATAAATGATGTAATTTTATATAAGGAATATGATTTATTGGTACTTGTAGGGTAGCGCAAAACTCATAGAAGTCTTTCTGCTGTATTTCACAAGATTTTTACATCATGTCATTACTTTCCTTCATTTTGTTAGTCTATACTTAGAATCTCCCACAGCTGAAGTACCAAAGCACAAATGCTAACTATGGTAAAAGTGTTAATGTCAAGTCACTGCTGGCATTTTTAGCATTTAGTGTCATGTAGACCTGTTCTGTGAGAGGTTAGGTGACAGCATAACAACAACAACAAAAAAGAAAGAAACATAGACTAGTCTGTGTTTGTCTTCCTATGACTTGAACTTTATTCATGGCTACTCCCATGTGGTAAATTTTAGTGAAGGAAAAGACTGGTCAAGATTAACAATATATATAAAAATGAACACCTAAATTGAAGGAATCTAAAACCACATTAACCTGCATTAATTTCCATGAGTTAGGTGTTTACTCTTCAGCGGGATAGGGCCCCAAAACAACTCATGTTAACTTCAGTGGATGGTGGGGTTTTTTATTTATTGGTGATTAAACATGGCAAATGTGTATCAAGCTTTTGTATTTTTGACGTTAAGCTAGATGTCTTCTTCTCTAGTGTTTAGTTTTCGAATTATTTTGACCTCTGGTTAACATTCAGTTAGTCTTGGGTTTGATTAAAAGTAGGAATAGTGGCACCTACCAAACTTTTCTTGAAAAAATGCAATCCCCATTCGGTGATCCCTTTAAAAATTCATTGTTAATCTCCTAAAATCCTGAGAGGTTAACCCCAAAATGCTTCATAAAATGCCTAACATTAAATAGCATAAAATATATCTTAGGGCATGAAGGAAAAATAGATGTAAGAGCACCGAATAAACTACAGCAGTTTACAATATATAACCAACAACCATGAAAGTTTGGGTTTAATTTCTGAAAAGCATCCCACAATCTAAGTGGTTTTCCTGACCCTGTGGATGAGCTGTTAGCTTGCATGTAGCATGTTTTTCCTGTGGTTCCTTTCAGTAGCAGGATTGGTGATCCATCCACTCCTTGTTTTTTACAAGAAGGTTTATCTCTCATTCTGAAATTTTCTGTGGACCTTTTTTCCTGGACACCCACTTTTTAAAGTTAAACCAAAAAAGAGTTGTTTGCCTGTCTGTGTCTGCGTATTATTAACATTTGGTTGGAAAAAATTCATTGATCTCTTTAGACTTAAATATGAGGCCTAGCTTAATGGACTTTAAACATACTTATTTAAAAGATTAATTAAAAAATTCTTCTTCCCCACAATAGAGATTAAACCATATATCTGAATAGTCTGGATGTCCTGTGGAGCTACTTGTGAACTAGTTAGTGGTGACTGACAGGACTACCCAGTGTGTCAATGTGTATCTTGTTTTGGTTTATCAGATAGCTGGGGAAATGTAACACTGATGGTGTCAGCTTCCTATTTACAGTATTGTTGGGTAAACAAAAACTGGAAAGGATTGTTTGGGATTTTTCACTCATTTGAATTCTTAATTTGTCCTTTCTTGTAATGTTCCTGTTTCTAATTAACAGCATTTAGGAGAGGATTAACTCTCTTTTTGCCTTTACCGAATAGACTAAGGCTAGTTTTACACTCAGAGCAGAGTTTTCTAGTATAATTACAGTTTATGTCACACACACACACACACACACACACACACACACACACACACAGTATATATATGTATATGTATATGTATATGTATATAAAAACCCATTAAATGATGTTTTTGCCCTTTCTCCAAGTTTAGGTTGGTTCCTCAGTTGAAGTTATATATGAAAGCAATTTTATGCTGATGTTAAACGTGGAATGAAGTTTTTACTGATGTAGCTACAACTCAAAAGCCTCCTCTTTCTAGCTCAAATAGCTATACTGACAAAAAATTCCAACTTAGGTTGGAATTCACATTTGGGAATCTCCAAAATGAGGAGAGTTCCTAAATTAGTTAATCTTACTAATGAAATTAGTTCATCCTTCTTTAGGAATCTAAAAGTTTAGCACCTAAGCTTAAATTAGTTACCCTGGGTTTCTCCTCCTAGTCAACGATAAGAAATATGCTCCTCGAGAGAAATTTCATCTCATCCTTAAACTGCCCCTTGAGAGAGCTGAGATTAATAAAATGGCCTTCTACTCTCTATTATTTAGGCAACAACTTGTGACATGATTTTCTTCACTATTTCCCATTTATAACGCTATTGTTAAAATATAGTAGTTGATATTGCATAGATACAAGATAGAACTAACCTTTACTTCCATCATTGAAGAATAAACAATTACCATCCAACCTTTATTCATATATGGAATTCTTATCCAATAGGTTTTTATATGACTAAAATTTACTGAGATGAATAAGGTTCAGTATTACTAAAATATGCTGATGTTATCAGACTTCTCTCCTTTGTTGTTTTGTTAGCTTTTCAATTTCCATTAATTATCCTGCATTAAAAATATTAAAGGAAAACTGTAATTATTAACAGAAATGGAATCTGAAAGATATTATATCACCTATTATGAATTACTGAAAATTTACTTGCATGCATTCCAAGTAGCATCAATATATTATAAACAATCTGATACTACAAATGATATTTATGCATTTATAATAAAATACCTAAATGGTATAAAACCCTGAAATGCTTAGCATCCATTTCTTCTCAAATCAACAAACTAGTGACTTTATAAAAAAAAATCCAATAATCTCCCTTCATTTGCATTATTTTCTCTAGAAATCATATGAATCTGAATATAATTAAAGTACAAATCTAGCATGTAATGCAGTGTGACAGGATGTGAAAAGCAATCCTTTTCAGTTCTAAACACTGCAATGGGTAAAATGGTGACGGAATGAAATAAATAAGAATACTGCTGCCAACCTATTGTAGGCAGCCCTTTGTGTTGTCAGGGTTAGTTTTCAAAGAGCTTACTGAATTCACAGTCACATTTTTCTTATAAGTTAGAATATTGGCTGACGTTGTTTTTCTGGAACTTCATATGTCCCAAAACTGTGGCGAGTTGTTCTCCCTTTTGCTGTATAGGAGCAACTACAGGATGCCTTCATTCAAGCATGTAGGAGCCTCAACACTAAACATCTTAGAGGAGTCAGTTCAAAGTACTTGAATAATGCCTTGCCCATGACCTGCATGGACCTTCCATAAGCCCAGACTGAACCCTCACCACCTGGATGTGTTTCTTTATCTTGCAAAGCTCACTTTCAACAAATGGGGATCTTGTAATATCCTCGAGATTAGTATCAACTTTAGCTAGACTTACTTATACCATTCATTGCATATTTTATTTTTATTGGCTCATTTGCATGACCATCTAATGTGGATAACAACATAACATCTCAGGAGATATTGTTCTGGGTAAAAGAACTAAGAACTCTTGCAAAATTAGATTAAAAAAAAGCACAACAAAAAACAAAACAACAACCCACCCCCCAACAACAACAAACCTTTCAAATATCTGTAAACAGCTCTCCAAAAAGAGTTTAAAACTAAAATTGGAATCACATCAGGCAGAAAAAGAGATAGGGGTGCAAAATAGCTACTGTAATCCTTTTGTGTAACGTAAGTTAAGGAGCATAATCCAAAGATTAAAGTATTCTGTGTGCTGTCCTCAATTAAATTATAGGAACTTGGAAAAAAAAAAAAAAGCTAATAAAGCATGACTTCAAAAGAAAAGCTGATGTACATAAAGAGGAAGAAACAACTTTCTGAAGACGTAAGAAGGAAACCTTGGGCACATCAGGCCGGTCATACTATTCACTCACCTACCAACCTAGCCCTCCACGTAGTACCGCTTTGATCTATTTTAATTTCTCCTTCTTTATATGAGTTACCTAAATAAATTCCAAACTGATTTGCTGAGGGATATGAGGTGTTCAAAAGCATGGGTATCTGTCTGAACTGCCAGACTAAGGCAGAGTGGGGCACAAATTTTCAAAGGTGAAAATTACATCAACCTTGTTAATATTGTAAAATTTTATCTGGCTTACCAAAACAGGAAGAAAAGAAAAGTAAAAAAATCCTTCCTTACAAATCAGGGAACACTGTAAAATTTCCATGAGAAAAGGTGACACAAGTTGACAGCAGCTCTTTCCTCTTATTTTAGCTTATTTTATGCTGCTCAGGCTGGTGGTGACATAAGAACATGGTAACTAATTTTTTTTATTTTTCTGAAACTTCAAAAGAGGCTGCCCTGATCTGGGGATTTAACTTCAAAATTTCATTTTACTTTTCTAAACTCAAACTCTCTGAGTTTCCCTGGGGCCAGGCATACCTAAAATAAAATTATGAAAAGAATACCATAAAAAGACTATAAGAAGCATACAGAGTAAATGTATTTCTATATAAGTTTGAAGTCACATCTGCAGTATTGCATTGTTGTTTCCCATGTGATTCTTTTGGTGAGACAAATATTACACAAGTTCAGGAATTTGAATAACTATAAATACTGAAAACAGGATCAGTTAAGGGTTAGAGACTCTCCGTTACATGTACTTGTAAAATTAAGTTGGTTTGCAGTGAACCTCATTATTTTGTGTTTTCCATAAAACATAAGGGTTATAACAAAACTATTCTGTTTTTACGTTAAGGAAAACTTCTGTGTACAATGGAAAACTGTGCTCAGGGGAAAAATCTAGTGCCCTGTGAATGTAGCAGTTAGTAATAACTCTTTTCAGTCCATTTCCTTCTCAAGCTGCCAATCATCTTCAGCATGCGTCTTTCTGCTGCTACTGGAGCTGACTTTTCAATGTTCTCTGAACACGTGATAACAATAGTATTACTCAGACAGAAAGTAATGGACCCAAAGCCAACTTTACAACATTTTTTGAGAAATATTCAGTCCTTCCTGATTTTATTTAGCTTCTGACAGGCAAGCAAGGTTTATATTAAATATCAAGCTCTTAAGACAGAGGTTACAGTAGTTCAGATAAATTGTCTAGAGTTTCAGGCATAGACACATGCTTAAGAATCAGAATATACTTACTATTGCATCATTCTACCTTGCCATACATTCAGGGAACAAAACATAATTTACGGGGTCAGATCGTGCAAACCAATGTAACACCATTAATGTGAATTTTAGTTAATCTGAGCATCTGGGCCTTTCCATTTTGGAATCAAATATTAAGTCTATTCAACAGTATTGTCTGTAGTGGATTCATACCTTATTGGCTCTGGGATTCAAAGACCTGAAGCAACAACAGTGACTTCAGGTTTACAGAACTGCTGGATTTAAGATTGATGAGATCATGTTCTTCCTCCCAGTGAAGCTGCATAGGTTTGCCCATTGACTTCAATGAGAATAAGATCAGGCTCCAGATTTCCTTCCACTTTTTGCTGTTAATTTGCCATATCAAACAATCGGATTGTGTATATGGATATGAAGCTTAATAGTTCTGAACCCTTTGAAGCACACAAGATGATTTTTAATAGGTTAAAGGCTCCCCACTTCTGTCTTCTAGCCACTAAAAGCTGCAATTAAAAAAAAAAGGTCCTGATCTCTGGAAACCATGCCTTGTTAAATTTCCCTGGCAGACAAGATGGTACTGTGTAGCATTACATGTGGTTACTGTTAGTCACATCCTTGCTGTAACTTACCATAGTGTAGCTAAGGTAATGAGATGTGACAAATGGCAGCATGGCAAATCAGTCTGGGTAGTTTCCCTTGGTATACAGCAACTATATGAGAGGAGGCTTATGCTGCTTTTCACTAACTGTTTGTTTGGGGATATAATGAACCATCATTAACTTAACTTTGAGCTGCATTAACTTAGAAGGAGAAAGCGGAAGATCCTAGGGAACTGTAGGATATCCGCTAGGGACACATGGTGAAGCAAGGCAGAGTGGGAGACTGTGCAGAATGGGTATCTAACTTGGGTCATTTATTTTACCACAATTACTTCGCAAACAGGCTTAGAACGTTATCTTTTAAAAGACCTAAATTTGCCATTTAGGCCCATGAAACTCAAGAAGACTGAATTCCCCAGTATGTGAGATTTTGTTGTTGGGTACGTGCAAAGCCAACAGCAATGAAATGATTCTGTTGCTCTACAGTCTTGACTTCAAAAAATAAGATTGTCAAATAGGTATTTTTCCACTACTGAAGTCCACCTTCTACATTTTTCCAGTACTGAAGGGGTGTGTGATTCTTCATTTTGATTTACTGATTCTGGTAGATTTTATTAATTGCCTTACATGTTGCTGTTGCTTCTAAGGGCTGGAGGAAGTGATAAGAATTTTTTTCTTTTCCTTCATAAGAAAGAGGAAAATGTACAGCATTTCTCAAAGATAGAATGATAGAAGCATTTCAAATGGCCTTTCCCTTCTCTCTGGCTTTCTGTAGATTATAGAACTGTCAGAAATACTGCAGGTGACAAATGACTTCAGTGATTCTTAGGAAAGTGCACAAATTGTTAAAGAACAGTTATATGCTGGTGTTTAGGTATAGCATGATAGCAGCCATATGAAAAGAACTAGTGGAAAAAGTCAATTATTTTTGAATGATAATTTTTTAAAGAAAAATTTAAAAACATTTTGCTAAATTTGATTTCTGACTTCTGTTATAAAACTGAAGTAGGCTGACGTTTTGCAAAATCATATGATGGCAGAGATAAAACTGAATACAAAAATATGAGTTCCATTGAAGGTTAAAATTCATTTTAATGAAACTGAGATTTGTAACAAAAAAATTCCATGCCAATTCAACAAATATTTTGCCAGTTCTACACAGAGATACAAGATAACAGTACAGACATCCTATATGTATGCTTCAGTTTATTTTCTGGAAATACAAATGGTGACAATTCAAACATAATTACCACAAAATGGTTCCTATTACTAGTGTTGAAGCCACAGAGAATTAATAGTTTCTTACTGAAAACCCTATTCTGTGATTTGGAAAAAAACAACCACAGCCTTAAAAATGAAACACAGACATACAAATGAACTTTGAAGAGGCATAATATACTGTAGAGGTGCTCTCAAGGTGATTTCTCAGTCCATCCCTTCATTAATTTTGGAGTGTAGAGAATTTAGAGACATGTTTTCTACTAAAGTTATTGCTGAGTACTAACATTTGTTTCACATCTGATTATGCCAAAAAAATCCAACCCCCCTCCCAGATCCCCAAACATGCTTATGCTCATATCTATGAAGCCGAGATGAGTGATGGAAATGGAAATAATAGGGCAACACAGTATTTGAGTTAATAGATTTTATTTTTATAGTCTTCTTAGAACTAACTGAGATGATGATACTGGTAATAGTATCCAACCACCCTAGTGACGTCAGTGACAAAGAATCCTTAAAAGACAATCAAACTTAGGCTCCTAAACTAGATATTTCTTTTAATTTTACTCTTGAACTCCCTAGGAGTGCTGTACATCTAGCAAGTTCTTCTATAGTTCAGATATGGTCATAGCATATAAAAAAACTTTTCAGAAACATATAAGAAATTATTAAATCCCTATGCTATGGCATGCTTTTCTGTTGACAAAATTGCATATATTCTAAGCATGTATGTATATTTATCTGTTAAAGTGACTTCTAGAATGTCAGTAGTATGATTCATGGGTCTCTTTCAATATCACCTTCTAACTTTCTTCAGACTTTTTATTCAGTTGAGTATATATTTATTAGCTTCTGATTCCCCAGATAGTTCTCACTCTAATACTTCTTATTTTAGGACTGATCATGTGGTCATAGAACTGCAGACAACTGAAGTGACAGCCACTTTAGTGGCTTTACAGTTTGTAATTTCCCTGACAACAGCATTTTACAAAACAACAAAAAGTGGATGATATCTTGGCTCTTGTCTCCACAGAAGTCAATAATAACAGCACTCCTATTGTTTCAAAGATGAGATTTCACAGCATAGTTTTATTATGAAAAACAGGCAATATTATCACTATTAAGATACCTAAAAATACCACTACGGTCATGCAACATGCATATAAACTTTGGTGGGCACTATTATAACAATGTGAATTTTTTTCAAAGGTCAGATCAGTGTGAAATTCAAATATGTTAAAGTAATAAAATGTGAATTTTGTAATTCTTTTTTCCTTTTCCCTTTTTAACTAATGCTAAAATCAATTTAAGTCTGTTTTTCTTCTACTTTTCCTCCCCCGCCACCCCTTGAAAAAGAAAAATAAGAGGTCTTTGTGACTTCTAAGGCTGAAGAAAGTTTGAAATGTTAGACTGATAAATCTGCACTCTCCGTTTGGTGCTCTTAGAGTTCCTCAAGACTGACACTGTTTTTAAAAGTTACAGAGCAGGGAAAATAAAAAATGATCATTAAAAAAAAATCCCCAAATATAAACTATGGCACTTTAATAATGTGCCAGTTAACAGATATGCCATTGACCACACACTAACTCCGATGAAGAGCCTTTGGTGTTCAGTGGAAACTGAATTTTTCCCAACCTTTGCTCTGTTTTATGACTGACTTGTCCTGTCCAGCAGCAGACCAGAGCGTTGTAGTTCCAGTGGTGCGTGCCATGGGATTTAATCTGGCCACACACTGAGACTGCGGTCAGGCACCAGCTCCATGGAGCTGCTCTGCGTGAGCAGGTTGCTGCTGCTCGCTGCTCATCCCTTCTCCTCTGCCTCCTCCCTCGCTATCGAGGCTGTCAGCGTGCACAGGGCTGCTAGTCCCACTGCTCCTTGCCGCTCCTTCACCCAGGTCTGTCAAGTCCTGAGTGAAAAAGTGCTGCTGCTAAACGTATTTAGACTAAGCAGGCTGACTGGGGAATTGGGAGCAGACGTGGGGCACAAACCATTTTACATGGATCAGTGAGAAGCAGAGCAGCATGTCTGACTGTGTTCTTATTGCAGAGATTTGGTGCATTATGTTCCCCCTCACAAGCCTCAGACGTTCGCCTTCTGAACACCGGTGTACCATGCTAATACTCCTACAGGTTTAACAAGATCTCCAGCCTTTAGCTACTCTTGCATCTTCTTTTTCCTGTGGGCAGTTTTTCTGTTTCAGCTATCTAAAAACTATTGATTTTGTCCCTCACTAACATAGCTCTGAACAACAACAGCCTCGCGAAACCTGGTGTTTTATTTCTCACTCCTCTCTGGAGATGCTCTGTGATTATGAGCAAATTACCCTGGCTGGAACATGCGTAAGCCTTCAAAATGTGAACCAAATTTTGCAATAAAGAGCATAGCAGAAAGGTTTAGATGTGCATCCTCTGAGGTCACAGATCCTATTTGCTATAGTTAGTGCGTGATGCACATGAAAAGGATTTGGAACTGCATTACTGGGGATGGCCGAGAAATACTGAGCCATTCTTGAAGATGATCTAGGTGGAGGAATGTGCTCTTTTGCAGGCCTTTTTGCAAAGCAGCAACTGGGAATTCAACCAGTCTTTCTCTCTCTTTCCTAATCTAAGAAGGAAGGCTAACACTTCTGTGATGATGCTGAATTTATTAACTATTCAGGAAAACTACAGTTATCCTGAATATCTGAATAGAATATGCTAATTAAAGTCAAAGCCACAAAGTAGTATTTTCATGTTAGAATTAGTTTTAATGGACAGGTTGTTAATCTGAAACAGGGAGATGAAGATCTTCAGTATCTTGGTCCTGTATTTCTCTAATTATTTTGATTCTGATATCCTGAATATTCAATTTTGATATTAATTCAACAAATATTATTTTATAGAACCAGAAAAGTTGCTGATAACTGCAAATTTACTCTCAAATACTTTACCAAGAAATACAGCGTAGTTATTGCTGTATTTGTATTTTGTTTTACATTCCTAAAATTTGGATTAAAAACACAATCCTTTTTATCCTGTGTTGAAAATACCTTCATGAGAAAAAAATTTAAAATATCTCACCTAATGCCATTTACCAATTTGTACATGCTCCCACATAATCTCCATAAGACCTGCAAATATTAAAAGTCACTAGGTGCTAAAAGTTGAATAAAAGTAGAGAGAAATATGGATTTTAATCATTGGCTATAGTTGCTGCCATTTCATAAAAAAAAATATATAAAGCATTTTAGTTATTACATTGAAATGTGTTTTCTAGAGAATTATTTCCAGTCTGAGTAACCATATGGAAGCAGAAAACCGTTAAAAAAAAGAAAATAAGATGGTTTATATCACCTGCATAACTTGTTTTGTTCTCTGCCTTGAGGCTTCAAAACCCGCTTCCCATATTTTTTCCTTTCTTTAAAAATAATGTACATCAGTTTAATTTATCCCAGGTCCCAACAGAAGGATCAGATTTTAAGCATTTAATGCTGTGGTTTCAAATCCAATTTTACAGTGTTCATCGTTTCAGAAGTGGCAGAATCCAAAGTGAACTTAAAAAAAAAAAAAGAAGAAGAAGAAGAAAGAAAAAGCTCAAGCTACTCAGGGTGCACTTTCGTTGTTTTAGAGTTTTAATATAAAGCTGTAACCTGATGAACCTTTCTGGAAGTGTTACTCAGGAATAATTTTCAGTTTAAGAATTGTTTATTATTCAAAATATGCAAAACTTTTAAGGTAAGAAGTGTGTGTGTGTGCATTTGTGCGTACTCTCTCCAATGAGCCCTGCTGAAATTAGTACTGTAGATGACAGTTTTTCAGATTATCAGAAAATATTGTATTATTTTCCCTTTAAATGAGGAGTGCAGAACAGCCATTTTGCTGCTGAATGTAAGTGTGCAGTAGCTGGCCTAATATCTTTGGTTCTTCCTCCTCATAGGATCAGCTGAGCAGTTCTGGCTGTCTTTATGGCTTGGCATCGGTTTGAATTACGCAGTAGCATCTCTTTTGTTTTCAGTGTGCCATTAAGCGGACAAAAAATATGGTTCAGATAATCTCTACTGCCTCTGTGACGTGTGCCAGGGAACAAGCTCTGGCATGTGGGTCCTCTGTATGGGCTAGTTCACGCACGTGCTAGTTAACCCATCTGTAAGGTGCAGGCTCCAGGGCTTACTATTTAGGGACCACCAACCGTGCTTTCAGCAGGCAAAATCTACATTGTATGCCACTCCATACCCCCCCAGTGAATAATATCAAGTGCCATTCGCAGGTTCGGCTTTGATCAACTTCAGAAAATGGGTCTGTTATTCAAAATCAGCGTTGGGTCACCAGAATAAATAGAGAATTGCAATGAGCAGTGATTCTTTTTTGGGTCTGCACAGAGCTCACAACTGATGGAGACCAGAAGGGACCTATACTCCTTGAGGAAAATGACCTCTGGTAGAGGGCTTGCACAAGGGCAATAACTGACTGCCGAAAATGAGATGGTGATTGTCATGTGTCTGCTTGACACTAACAGAAAATATACATGTTAGTGTTGGCTTCTCTTTGGCATCTTCTGCCCTTCCCAGAAAATTCTGCTCCCCTTCAGATACTTTCTCTCAGGGAAGTTTGTAGTTGGTTATAAACCAAATGGAAATTTAAAGAATGGAATGGGAGTTGTGGACTGAAAAGTGGCTGTATGTGTTTTCTTACTGCACAAAATTGGCTAACTTCCAGCTCCTGTTGGAGGAAATTTGGGTACAGTATCCTGATTGAGTGTAAATCAGTAGTAGCGGTACCACTGAGGTTGTAGCCCTAACAAAAAAGTGGCACCTTCCTTGTGATCACTATAAAATTAATTGAATTTACTGAAGTTAGCTTCTTAGAGGCTTTGACAGAAGACTGCACGGGTGCCCAGTGGAAGACGTTGGAAAGAAGCCAAAGATTTAATGGATACGGAAAGTGAATTACCTTCTTCACCACAGAATGGGCTCCTACAGGTCAGGGTTCAGACACATTAGTGAGGTAATGTGACAAAGCTTACACAGATACCACTTGTTCTGGGGATGGCTGGAGGATGCTTGGCAGTCAGGCATCACACACAGTCCTAGACTCACTTTAAAATGTAATGTGGAGAAACCATGCATCATCCATTTTTGACTTAGTAAGCCCTTCTGAAACATTACAAAATAACAGAAAATACCTGATTTTTAACTGAGTTGCAGTTTATTGTTTGTATACAGCTTCCCTGTATTGCCTATCCTTTAGAAGGTATGCAGAATGTTAAAATTCACCCTCTTTTTAACAAAGTGTAGCCAAAAATAGCCTGGACACATGATACTGAAGCTGCTCTTGTGCTACCCATTTAAGTTATGTATCAAGTCTAAATTTAATCAAGGCCACATTTTATTTATACATTTCATGCATTAAACTCATTTAAACTTTTAGTCAGATTTCATTAGGGGAAATACTACCACGCACATCATGCAGTAGTAAAGCTAATGTGCTTCAGGAATTTGAAAGGATTTAGAGATCGGAGGGTCTGATTTCAAAATTTCTTTTTCTTTTGCTGCTTAGTGCTTGGAGCAGGTCTCTATGTGGCACACAGTTTGTTTCCTAGGACGCTAATACAGTCAGCATGCTCTGTACAAATGTGTAAACACAGACATTCCCTGTAATCAGTGCGTTTGGTGTCTTAAGGCAAGAGTATGTTTTTTTAGGAAATGCAATTTACGTTCAGGATTAAATTCCTCCTACAGACTGATAACGTCGGAGGTTGAATGAGATCATAAATATTGTGTCCTGACTTCTTGTCCTCCATCTTAGGTCTTCATTCCCTTTTTTAGTGTTTTGAGAATGGGGAGACTGAAGGAAATGTATTTACAGTGATTTTCTTTTTACCTGCATAAAAATAGAGTTTGCAATGCTTAATAATATGTAAATTTAAGCATATATATCTAAAGTTGGAGACAACAAAAAAGTTGGGGACAACACATCCAAAATAATGTTGATGTTTCATTCTGACATCTTCAAAGATTAAAAAAGAAAATACAAAAGAAAATATCAGCGTAGCCCTAACTGAATTTAACTGTTCTTTTTTGTCAGGTCTGTTTTGATCTGATTCTCCTTGATGCTGGGTCGTCCCAACTGTCTATGAAGTTGTAAAACTTTATGTTCTATCTTTTATTTTAACCCAAACAGGGAAAAATATATACATTCCGGGTTCATAAGACAGAGTTATTTATCTTTGCTAAAAAAGAAGAAAGAAAAAAGGCAAAAAGAAAAAAAAAACAAAAGAAGAAAGTCCTCTACTTTTTCAGGCAGAGCAATTGGATTTTATTGTAGTGTGGGGCTTTCTCCCTCCTGGTGGAATTTCCCCATAGTCCCCAAGAATGGAATTTTGCCATTCTCATATGCATTGGATCATACAGTGCTGAAAAGTCAGTACATGGCGAAGCTTTAGTGACCCAGGGCATATTTAAACTTGTGATCTAGAGATGAAAGGCTTCATATTCAATTCCCAGTCCCATGACTCATCCAGTCCCCCAGCATAACTTTGGTTTGGGAAAGAAGTTTTTGAATTACGAGTGTGTAAAAAGCTTTCCGACAGAGTTGCAATTTTAAAACAGAATGGCCTGATTTACAGACATGTTGAACCCTCAGGGTCCCCCTGAACTGAGAGTATGCAATAGTCGGAAAAGCAGACCTTATTTAGCACCTGTCTTCAAAACACTGCACAAAAGGTAAACTTATTGCTGTAGCATCTAGGGATCATGATCCCAGCTGCAGATATGGGGCAGGGCTTAGGAAGGAATGGCTTCTATAGCATCATTTCTGCTTTCTTCAGACTGTGTGGAAACCACTACAAAGGAGCTTTTGAAGATTCTGGACTTGTGGTGTGTCCTGAAGGCCTAAAGAGACTAGGAGCTCTGCTTTCTGACAGCAAAGAGTATGATTACATCTCTGATCTCTGATCGTATTCCTTTGCTGATCTCTGACTTTTTGCCTGAAAGTCTTCTGAGGAAAAATCATTTCTCTCCCTGTTAGCAGTAACTTATGGTAGAAATCTGTTCCCCCCAAGCTCAAGTACCTTGTTTCTCTGATAGAAGAGGTTCTTAGCAATATGAGTCAGGCAATCAGAGGGTGAGTGAGGAAACCTAGAGCCCAACCAAAAGATTGAGGTCTCCACTGTTATATAAGTGATTGTATTAGTTCAGGTCTCAAGCAGAACGCCTCAACTGTACATACCGTATACAAGTCTGTCCACCCTCAGAGCAAGCCAGCTCTCCAAGTGCATAATTTCAGGCACTCATACTCATATCTGTCTTGTATTATTTATCATACTCAGATCCCACCTATCTTAGCAGAATGAACACAACTTGTGCGAACTCTGTCATGTGGTAACTCAAGCCCAAGCTCATGTAGTGCCAACAAAAACAGTATAACAGTTCTTGTAGGTCTTAGATAACCTCTTGGCAGTTGAACTTCCTGGTGGCTGCACAGCCATACCAATCATTACTCCTCACAAGAAAAAATTTTTGGAATGTGGTAGCTAAGTTAAGAACTATTTTAACAACAGAAGTCACAAGAGATGTTGCTGAGACAAACGAATCAGGAGATCAGGAGAGTGGCAAAGTAACTTGTTTGAGGGACCTTGGTGAACCAGGATCCTTGTGAGCTCCTCTCCTTTTGCATCCTAAGCAGGGATTGCAGTGCCTTTCTGTTCCAAAAGAGGCTTTCCTGATAAATTAAGAAATAAATTACTCTGGCTCAAGTCAGATAAAACGTGTCTCATCATAAAATGGATTGGTGCATAGAGACATTATGGTTAGCATAGGAAGTTACAGCAGAAACTCTTCCACAGTCTAACTGGGCATGTTTGTGCAGGATTGTATGTATAATTAAACTCTAATTTAGCCTAAGCAAAAGGTAAAATGCAGTCAATGGAGAACATACAAATAGGAAATAAAACGGCTCTTACTCTAATTGCTCCTCTCTTTCATTGCTTTTGAACTGGCACAAGATGATCATATTGATTTTGCGCATAGCTTGCTAAACACATCATGTCTTGCTTTCACACTTACCTTCTTGCTAAACAAAGGATGGCACATTATCGTGGAAGGACCTGGGAAATTCTCATCATATGAATATGAAAGTAGATATGAAAGTAGATAGACATGAATTTTCAACAGATGACTTATGAAAGCAATTTGAAAACAGAAGGCTTTTATACAGGAAGGATTTGACAAATTCTGTGACCGGCCTCAACTGCAAAGGGATTACATCTTTGGGACAAATTACTAGTAAAGGTAGGAAGCACTACCTTCAGACATGTTTTGGTGCAGGAGATTGATTTCTGCAGAGTTTTGGTCGGCCAGGTTTTGTGAATGATAGAGATAAGTTTTCTTAATTTCAGGTAGAAATAAAAAAAATATTGCTAGGTTTACTGTGGATCTGTATTTTATATCAAGCAGTTTACATAACTTTAATGCTTTCTATTTCAAAAACAAGATATGAGCAACAAAGAATTTTTTAAGTTCTGATGTCTTTTTTCTCCACTAGGTGTCACCATAAGGCAATGACATTGAATTTGATACGCAATAAAAGTTTGTTAGAACATCAATTTTGTATTTGGTTCAGGACACTGCAGTGGGATAATGGTACTTGCTGAAAGTCCAATCTAGCTCTGAGGTCAAGGGAAAGATGCCTTCACCTCAATAACTATCAGAGCAGGCCTGAAGGTGATCACAAAGGAAAAAATAGATTGTTGCTATGAAAGACTGTAAATGGATTTTAATATGCCTTAATGGTGCTTCAGAAAGATTGAAGGTTTCATTGAAATGTTTGATTTGGGAATAGAGCTTGGGGATCAACCATCGCTAGAATACTTGCAATAGGGAAGGGCATTTTACCTCCCTTCAGAGGAAATGTATCATAGTTTCTCCCATCTATATCATTTCAACCTCCCATCTTCCATTAACACACTCTACCTTCAAGCTGTCAGTCGTCTGTCATGGAGTAACAACTTACAGGAGTCCCAGGTGACTCATAGGAAGAAATCACAGCATTACTCCCTTCACCTGCACAGCTGCAGCTGGATCTGATTCCCACCTACATGGACTGTTGCTACATCCCTGAGGAAAAAAAATATTTGAAAGAAAAGACAGCCAATAATCATGTAGCTTAGTTTTTAATCAAATGTTTTGCCACAGACTGTATTCTGTAGAGGATCATTTCAAATAGCTTGCTCTTCCTGATGTATTCACTTCATTCATTTTTATTCTTTTGCATTTCTTTTTTTTCACACACCAGTACTTAATGACCCAATTAGTAGTCTAGACAATCATTGGAACTATTGCTTTATTTTTTATTTTTTTTATTCTGGATGTTTCTCCATAATTCCTCAATTCTAGGATATGAAGAACTAATGAGAATTTTTGTGAGACTTTCTCTGCATTCCGTATCTGGCCAGATTGCAATTACAAAGAGCACAGCCAGCTTCTGTGGTTTGATTCTTTGCTGCTCAATTCTGGTCAGAATTAGGAAATTCAGCAACAGAAAAATCCATTCAAACATAAAATTGAAGGCATAATTTGAAGGCCAGTCCATCCATCCTACACTAACTATCACAAGCCTTGCCTTTTTTGCTGCTTATATTGAAGGTGAACTAATTTTAAAAGATTCAGGCCACAAAAATAAAGTGGATTTAAACACATCAGGTGTGTTCACATAGACTGACAGTAAAGCAAACAATGCTCCTTTGCTATTTACCAATCTCTGAATGGAAACTGAGCACTTTCTGTGCAGCTTCAGATTTTCTTCAGTCATCCAGTTCTTTTTTCTATAGGGATCAGGTAGTGTGTTCTGAGAAATGTTTCCCTTCCCTCCTCCTCCTCCCAAAATACCACTTGCTCTGTTGAGGTTTTGTATACACGCTGGACCTACATTCTGCAGCTTTCAGAAGCTCTTACATATATGCCTCTTATGTCCAAGCAGGATTTTTGGTCTTGAACTTCAGTAACATAGTATAGAGAGGATTCAACCTTTCTGATGAACTATCACAACTTTGTGCTGAGACTTTGTATGCTAGTCAGTTGCAGGAATAAATAATTTCCCATTTATTTTGTCCTAATAGAATATACCAGTTAGATCCTTTTCCCTAGTACTGACAAAGCTGAGGAACTGCAGGCAGCCAGTCTAGTCAACTAAAGAGAGGAGACGATGACTCTTCAAATCTCTTTGAAGGGACCCTAACTTGCTTGTAGTCTAGTGGTAGAAGAGTATCAGGCTACTCTGCTAACAGACTTTTCATAGTCAGAGTTGAGAAAGATCAAGGCAACATTAAAATCTGTGCAAATCTTACCTGAACAATTCCTTTCTTTAATCGATGCAACTTGATTTTGTTTGGATTTGAGGTTCAAGTACTTTAGAATAAATGCACTATCAAGAGATTTATTGACAAGTCTTTCACCTTAGAAGACTGATCATTATTGGACATTTGGGGATCTGATGTTTTCATTTATTTGAAAAAAAACAACAGTGACCTCAAAAATATCATGCAAACCATGCAGATAACAAGGAGATAGGATAGTAAGGCTGCACAAAGTTCCAATTAACCCTGGCTTGAAAAGAGGGTTGTGGGAATTTCCATTAATTGCATCAAGTCTGAGCATAAATTTTATGTAAGTTGTGCTAAGGGAGGGGAAAAAAATTAGAAAATTTAGACGGCAACTAAGGAATAAATCACAGCAGGACAGGTATCAGGATATTCGTTTAAAGAATAAAACAACCAGACTTTTTTTTTTTTTTTAAAGAGCAGGTATGGTGCAGGTTCACTTCTAAGGAAATAAGTCGAGTATTGTAGTCTGAAAAGAAAGGAAAGATGAGTACAGGGTGCAAGTTACATCTGAGTTTTCATTAGTTTGACTTCGGTGAAAACTCACTTTCCAGATAAGGGGATAAGAGTCTCCATCAGCTCTCAGCTTTAGAAATACATGTATGCTACTATGTGCTCCATGTCAGTTGCTTAGCACCAATCTGGAGAACACTGATTCTCTTTTACTTGGGCACTGTGCAGGTCTATGGCCTACAACTCAAAACCACTTTGTGAATACACTATTTGAGATGACCAGGCACATTACAGTACTTACAATATATAGTTTTCAGTGGCTGACAATGAGTTTTGCTTTCCAAACACAAAACAGAAAGGCTTCTGGGATCTCTTACTTTGTTCATTTTAATATCTTTGGGCAGAAGCACATGACTGGACCGAAGTATATAACTGAGTTTTGTAAGGTTATTCCATGTCCCGCCTTGAAAGCCTCTGCCAATTTGTAAGTAGAACAAATGAGACTACTAAGCATTTTAGATACAATATCAAATCCTAGCTCTAGTAGTTTGCTATAGCAGGATTTCTCTCACTTTATATAACACATACACACATATACATGTACATACATACATACATACATATATATATATACACATATACACACACAAATACATACAAATGCGTTTGAAAAGAAAGATAGGAAGCTTCAGTACTAGATTTGAAACCTCTTAACCTTCATAGCACACAGTAAAGTTTGAGGCATATTATTCCCAGGATGCCACCACCAGAAGACATCATGACACATCAGAATAAAGTGTCCTTTTTGGTAAAAACCCATGGTACTTGTCAGTGGTTTTCTCTGATGCTAGGAACTCAACAGAATTTATAAAATGATTAGACATTTTCTACCAGTGAAGTCAAAGGGATGCTTTCTTGAGATTTCTATGAAGCCATTTATGAGTAATATCTGGCCTCCTTCCTGGTTCAGAATTGTTCTGTAAGGTTCCACCCTTGTTCTGCAGCATACCAAACCCTGCAGTCCTCACCAGAAAGATCCTTACACAAAAGAGGGATTGAGTCAGGCTAATTGATTATTCCAGGCTACTCTCTGGCTCTTCAGAAAGCAATCATGATGGTAAATCCTGATAAAGGGATTAGACCAAATAGGAGACAACAAAAAAAGTATAGGAGCTCAGATATTTAAATTTTGCCAATGAACATGATCTTTGTAAACTAATATGTGTCAGGCTGTGTTACCTAAACAGCAGACAATGTATTTGAAAAGTATATACTATTTGAAGAATAAATACTGAGCACAGAAATTCCTTTCTTTGAAGGCAAAAATGTTCGTCTTGCTAACCCACCATAGCAGTCTGCTGGCATGCTTCCTGTTGCCATTTCTTCTGGAGAAAAAAAAACTTCCAAAGAAAGAGATGAACTTTGCAAGTTAGTATGTTTTTCATCAGATATGGACCCTAATGGAGGTTGGCTCTGCAGATAAAAATCATCCCCTGAAAATTGATTTGGGAGTCAGTACAATCTAGGGTAGAGTACTGTTATGAACTACTGCCTGTTTATAGTCCAAAAAGAGGGTGGCTACGAAGACAATGGCTACTTTATATACTATGTTAGGGTGTGCAGGCTGTATGGATTCAGGCAGCACTTATTTTCCAGCTTGACTTTGAGATGGCAAACACAAAGAATGCTTTCGAAATAGAAATTGTATCTCTCTCAAAAAGTCCAGATAGGCTGCTCAGAGTTGTTACTAAGTGCATATTCAGCAACAACGTAGAATCCAGGTCAACAAAACTCCTAAACAAAACATAGGTGGATGAATATAGGGCTTTGCCAGATTGTTCTCTAAGTTTCTTTATGGTAGTGTACCCCACTTGATGTAGTAGGCTCCTAGAGCTCCTGATGAATGCCCAGTCTGTGTTTGCAGGGGGTATCCTTGACTATGCTATGAGATATTTCCACACTTAGAGTATGGTTGTTCTACTCCAAGTATCAGGCATCAGTCATCTGCTTCACCCATGTCATGACTCAATGAGACAGTAAATACGCCATGCCGGTCTCACTGAAGCAACAGGGGTATAAGAAGAGGTCTATATTGCAAGAATATCTGGATGTGGAAGAGACAATGGGTCTTGGTAGGCACAAGGAGGCATGTATGGAATTACACTACCCTGGAAAGCATTGCCACAGTGATTTCTGTGGAGCTAGTAGTATTTTACAATAGGATCCACACAGTGTTGTGCTTTGTGCCATTCATTTTTCACCTTCAGGGGTTTCCTCTTTTGTCCCATTAAAGCAGTGGTTTCCATCTTGCCTCAAGCATATATCCTTTATATTTTTTGCTGTAACCTTTCACTGGTCTCCCAGGCTAACCATATTGTACAGACAGTCAATATTCTGGTCAATAATCCCTACAGAAAGATGGCTCCCATACTATGGGAGCCAAGCAACCCCAAGATTTTGCCTTCAGTGTTATAGCTGCCAAAATTTAGATGGTATGAATAGCTAGGGAAATTAGTATCAAATGTTTGGGGCCTTAGAGCAGAACAGTGTAGATGCGGCCTTCATAGTCCAGCCAAACCACAGATCATGCCAGCAAGTTTGTTTCAAGTGAACCATGTCAAAGATGCTTTTAGATAAAAAGTAATGAAGGCTGTTGACCGTGATATAAAAGACTCCAAGGGAGGTCATATCTCAAATATTCGTACCATGCTGCTAGACTGAAACCAGACTGGTCAAAGAATTTTCAGTCAGAAAATGAAAACTTTGTTTAGCTATAAATTTCCTAGTAGCCGTTTGCCACATGACTGGAAAGAGATAAAAGCACACTCAATGAGGGGTAATAGAACACCTTGTTCTGATGTTTACTAGCTCATCTTTTTCTCTAATGTTTGGATTGAGTGAGACATTTAGGTCCATGGGTGAACTGAAGCCTGTATGTCTGATAAGGACAAAACACTCTCCGCAAGTAAACTCCCTGCAAAACGAGGAGATTGTATGCACTCTGGTACTGAGGGTATCTCCGGTTTCTCAGCAGGATTATTACTGAGCAATACATTCACAATCACTGCTGTCATAAGAATAGGAAGGAAACAACAGTTTTGTATGCACATGGCATGCAATAAGCTGAAAGGGCTAAAGCTTAGGACAGCTTCTACAGCCCAGTGAAAACTCAGAGCTTCACTGAGAACACAGAAAGGCTTCCCACTTCCAAAAGCACTCCTCATGCTTGAGAAACTGGTCCAATTTCTTATCCCTGAGTTGCTGTCTGTAAAATGCAAGCTCCAAATTTAGGCTGCTGTTTTTAAAATAGGTGCCTAAATGTAGATTCCTAGATCATTTGGTTACTGAATATGACTAGTGCATGCCGAACACCCCTGGCTGGGCCTGCATCTGCCTGGCGGCAGGTTTTTTGTCACATGGATGCTGAGATGTGCTCCTGGAGCACAGCACCATCTAGCGAGCCACAAAACCCAGACGCATATAGACTGCTATCTAAACCCCATAAATTTATAGCAAAGCCCTCCTTTCTGCAGAAAAAGAAAGACTGTTTATGGAAGATTAGCCTTTATTTTTTCTTCCAGTACAAAGCTCCCAATGTCTTAAAGTTATTAAAGATTATAATCAATCAGCACTTACTCAATTAAATTGCAAGAGAGGAATGGCAGACTTATTCATTTAGTCAAACACTATCAAAAGCATCTAGTACTTATTAAGAACTGTAATAAAATCCTTCTCAAGAGTTTAACGTATTTTTACCTTTTGAAGAGAACAAGAAGAGTGGATTTAGCTGTCAGAAAAGCGACCACTGGTGTACCAGACCTGGTCTAGTGATTTATTTACATGAATGTAACAAGACAGATTAAAATCAGGTTCTGGATGTTTCATATGCTATATCACTATACTCCCTCACTATGGCAACATAAGCTCAGATTTCCCTGTGCAATGTGCTTTGCTGTACTGGAAGCTATCTCTTAGATCACATCTAATTCCATCTCTGTTCTTATTTTTCTCCTACTGTTATCTGTGTTGCTCTTGTGACATTTCCCTTAATAAGCCCTTTGTATCTTTTTCTTACTCTTGTATTTGTGCCTTCTTCCATGTCACCTTTGCCACTCCTTGAAAATCTGTACAGGCTAAGCACTTTCTCCTGGATTAAATAGCTTTCTAAAACAATATCCCCTTAGGAACCTTGTCAACAAGGGCTCAATTATTTGAAACAAAACAATGCCATTCAGCTTTGAGACTGGACAACCACTAATAGTGGTATATTCAACATTATACCTCAAAAGGCAAATAATACTTTTAAACATAGGTAACCTTCCGAATGAAAACAAAACAAAACAAATAAACAACAGAAAACAACATGGAAAGATGTGACCTCAGTTTCAGATGCTTGTTTATTTTTCATTATCCTCGTGAATAATTATTTAGGAGAATTTTTTATAACATGTATCTGTGATGAGCCTTCCTGTTGGCAGTACTGCCTCTGCAGCATTACAGATTAGAGGGTTTTAGGGCAACGTTCCACGATGTGAATTTAGGCATTCTAAAATCTCCCTGACAAACAAATTTGTAGCTAGACTGTGACAGATATGGCATGTGTGCCTCTATAATGTACAAGACAGGACATGAACCAGAACTGCCAGGATAATTTGCAATGCACCTATTAGTAGAAAAAATAAAACACAATAGGATTTCTTAGAGAAGGTTTTGATTTTAAACAAAAGAACTTGTGGAATCACCACATCTGTACTGAAATCTTTGCTCCCAAAATAAGCTGGTTTTCAGATATCCTCTCTGTTCCTCTACCTAGAAGAAATATTGCCTCTCTCAGGGCTGCTGTGACTAAATGACTCCTGTACTGCCTCTCATGTACATTGATAGAGTCTCAGTCAATCCATGTATTCAGACACAGGAGGAAATGCAGAATTCCTATGCAACAGCCTAATTCTTGACATTCATGTTCCTATTGTCAGCAAACTTCAGACGACTTCTATGGCTTTACAGGAGAAAAAAGATGTTGATGCAGGTGAAATGCAAGTGAACATTACAGCCTTTTACGAGGGACATTATAGCTTTTTTCAAAGCCTATAATGTTGTTACAAAGACATATCTAGCTTCTATCTAGACATATCTAGTTTCAAACAAGAAACTTATGGGCGTGTTCTTCATCAAGCAATATAAACCAAATATAGGTACATTACGTGTCTGAATTTTCTGGAAATATATTCTTCTTCACCTGAAGAAAAGTTTGGCCATTTGTCTGGGATTTCTGAACATCTGGAGACAGTGCTAGAGTCCTGGATGTATCAGGTTTGCACCAGCTGTGCTGTATGATCAATGGGCCTGTATTTCTTTCTGGAGTGTTCGGTCAGAAGAGGGGAGCTCCAAACAAATATAACAAATCTTTTGCACAACAGAAAAATTACTGGTCACATGAGTTAGTAAACAAATAAACCAATAAAAATAAGGTTTCTACATAGTTTGGAGAACTTTATTTTTGTTAGTATTTCTTTTGTGTCCTTGAAAGTGGACCAGTAAATGTAATGTTATCAAAGTCCTGTAACGGTAATGGCCTCACAATATAAGGCCATGTAATAATACGAAAAGGGAGTCAGAGAACTATTCCGTGAGACTAAGGGAGCTTCTGGACAAACAAAGCGTGTCTGGCTGTACTTTGATGCAATTTAGCAGCTCTGATGCTCACAGAATCATGCAGAGTGGAGCTAAGAAAAACTGCTATTGCACTTCTAGTGCACTTTCTGCAGATAGACTCATTCCCTAACATATTCTTTTAATCCTGTTAAGCAATAATTCACTGATTCATTGATATCTGTGGCCCATTACAATGCTCTGCTTGTGACTGTCCTCTTTACTTTTTTACCTCTTCCTGTTGTATTTTACACCTGCTTGGCAGGTCTCTTCCCTATTTAAGTTATAAGAGCTTCTAGGTGTTTCTGTAACATTAAAATAATGGTATAACATCCTCCTATTAAAGTCAGCTACAAATGGAAGAGTGATGAGAAAAGGCAAGCTAAAGAACACATTTAAAAATGTTTTCCTAGGTTTAGATTCTGTGATTGGATTCTCATTTCTGTTGACTGAAATCAGTTTACAAAAACAAACAAAACTGAAGCCTATAATCAACTGTAATTATAGTGTCCTGCAAATTTTTTGCCTGGCTTTATTCACTTTTTCCATTAATGTCTCCTCTACAGTCTGATGGTGACAATAAAATGAAATGAAATTTTATTACACTGTGCCCCTCTTATTCATGTATTTTTTTGACTAGACTTTTTGCCTTTTTCCAGATTCAAACTCAGCATGTTTATAGTGACACTAAAACAGCCTTGATGTGATGTATGGATTTTACCGTTACAAAGACAACATTTAGCCTCACAGCTGACATCACACTGAAGCTGTGTCTGCATTAGCAAGTAATGCAGCACACTGCGGGTGGATCTGTAGTGAGACTGCTGATCCTGATGTCCTCAGTGTGTGTATTTTGGGGGTATTTATTTCAGATTAACTCTAGTCTGTCCCTGTGGACTGTATGCCCATTAATAGCTGGAGCACACTGGACATGGTGCTTAAGGATATCTTCTTTAATATAATATGAACAGAATCCACTTATCGCACTGCGAACCCTCCAGGATGTGAGCCCAAAGCACAGCAGATAGTGACACCCAGCAGATTAATTTTAAAATCACACTGCTCTGAAGGAGAATTCTAATGCAGAAATATCCTGAGGCATTCCAGTTAATCCCTATTCTAAGCATGTGGTGAAGGTGCATTCATATAGTAACTACTTGCAACAGAAAATATTGGTAAACACTGTGTTATGCACTAGGTCTAACGTCTTTGTTTAAGGCCCTTTCTTTCCGTGCTAGATTATGCAGCAGATGAGAAAAACATTCCAAAACAGACTTTGTTGAGAGGCACCTGAGCAGCAGAAGTGTTATACTAATTAGGGAAGAAATAAAATTCTGTTGCAAAGAGGGAATTCTGCAAGTGCTACAGAAATGGTAATTTTTTTAGGTATATTGTCACTGCACACTCCCGAAAAACATAGCCCTTCGTTTCTGACTACATTGTATCTGTTGCAGCTCTTAACAAAATCTCATATCTGAAAGATGTGCACTAAACTGGAGCTAAGGATCATATTTCCCAGAACACATTTTTAATCTGCTCCATCTTCAGCTCAACAGTGTCAAAGTTGTTCAATTTACTTAATCTTGTACAGAAGCTTATATAGTAAGAAAAACTAGATATCAGTATGATTACATCTCCATTTTTTGAATGAAGTTCCTAGATTTCTATTTTTTGAAGGGTGTAAATACCAATACAAATGAATGCTATTTTTTCTTTTTCTTTTTTGAAGTTATTCTGATACCTTTTACTTCAAATCAACACATCAGTTGTACATTCCACATAAGCAATGCATAAAACACAGTATTTTAAAGTATTCATGTCAAAGCAGTATTTTTATCAGAGGATTAAATTCTTCATAGGAAATGTAAAAAATGATATTTGTGTTTTATATCTATTATGTAATCAAAAAATGTGTGAAAAAGAAAGTTCCACCTGCTGTCTTGAAAACAAGCTGCTTTCCCTGTGGTGTATCCCAGCAATGAGTTGAGGAAATATGTTGACAGAGCTTGAGTGAGGAAGAAAATGAACATTGTTCTTCAACAGTGATACAGCTCTCGAATTCAGCTTTGGCAGCAAAGTAAGCAGATACAATCTAATGGCATATTGTGTAAGTGAGTTTACAAGATGTCATTTCTAAGGGTCATTTTCCTGTTATAAAGCACATATGACAAGTGAGCATTTTAGGAAGCAAAATCATGATTAGTTTTATGCTTAGCTTTAATGGTTTCTCTGACAAAATAATTTTCACTAACTAACTTCTCTGATATTGCAAAAATATTCAAAGCTCATAACTGGCACAATTGCTTCTTGTGAGAGGGATGGGGTGGGGATTCTTCCCTGCCAAATTCTAAGAAAATAGCCATTTCCAAAACTTGACAAATAAACAAATAACTTGTTTCTATCTTTTTTACCCTTAGACAAATAACATTCATCATAATTAGTGCTGAATAATTATAAAACAGCCTGGTTCTAGAAACTGCATTAGTTCCTGCATAACCAGAGAGCACAGAGTATTCATTATCTGTGGGCCTCTTCTTTCCTATGGCAATTTGAACAGCGTGTGAATGGAGTGCTGCATGTGTGAAGTTATTATGAGTTATTGTTTTATTAGTTATTGACAGCAAAGTGGTAAAAATAATTTAAAAGCCATTTTCATTTGTGTGAGTTCTAAGTTTTAAAATCTGGGAAACTGGACTCTTAAAATTGCACTCTGAGATATGTGACAGGATGTAATAACAGGGTAGTTCAGGGATCCATTTCTAGATCTTTCCTTAGCCTATAGCTGGGAACAGAAGTTACATCGATTAATGAAAGAAATTCTGGGAGCTTTCACCTTGTTTTTGTTGCTAGGGAAACCACTTCCTTGGCATCAATGTGTCCAGCAGGTCTGACTTACTTTCCTCTGAGCTCTAACAGAGGCAGCATTGTGGAATGGCAATGGGAAAAAAAGCAGAGAGAAACAAGGAGGAAAAGATCAGCAAAAGCAGCTGAAAGTTAATACAAGGATATCTGCTACCTGAATTGAATTAACTCTTGTTTCTGTGTGGGTCAGCTGGGAAGCTGTGTGCATAGGTGAGGATTTAAGGGTCCAACAAGACTACAACTAAGAGTCAAAGAACAGAAGCCTCTGCATCAGAAAGACCCAGCCACAAAAAAAAAAAAAAAAATAATAATGCAAGAGAAGGAAAGGGGAAAAGAGGAATCATGTGATCAGTATACAAAATCTGAAGGCAGAAACATTGGGTTTCCACCCTTCTATCAGTCTTAAAGTTATAAGGTTATTTTAAACAGAGTCTTTTCTTCTGCTGCCACCATCACAGAATTTACCTGTTGCTATGTCAGATGGGGTGTTTCATGAGAATGTAGTAATCATGCACACTTAATACTCTAAATGTACTTTTGTTGGTGTTTTTGCAGCGGTAATTTAATTCTTACTTCACTGCTGCACTCTATATCTCAAATCCAAACATGGAGAATGAGGAGACAGATAAGTGAGTCCGCTAACCACTCTTCCTGGCTGACTGTACAATGCTTCAGCTGTTTCCTTTGCCAGCACTATTCCTTGCAAATAACTTAAACTCCTCTAAAAATGAAGTGAGTGACAAGCAGGATACACCGAACACCACATTTGGCAGAAAGCTGGGTGATGCATGAAAACCTGTCAAATAAGTTATACTAGTAAAACTGAAGGAAGTCCCAAGTGGCAAAATGGTTGGCTCCAGGACAGAGTAGTGGTATACAATCTCTTAAAAAAAAAAAAAAAAAAAAAAAAAAAGTCCCTTATGCAGTGGTATGAATCCAGACAGGCAATAGTAAAAACATCACATTCACCCTACAAATTTGCAACAGCCCACCACATCTGAAGGCTGTCAATGGTTTCAGCACCATTTCTTGTTTAAAAGTAAGACACAAAAACCTGCCACCACAGGTAGGACTATTTGCCTACTTGCACTGAAAGTCTTTGAGAAGAATTGATTAGGAAGGAGAAAGGAGCAGAATTCAGCTGCTTGATGTCGTCATCCAAAGTTCATTGCTGGTATGGAGGAGTGCAGGTACCCTAGCTGGGGCCTTCAGGATGGTTTAATAAACACTTTACAGTAAGTGAAATGAGGAGAAATAAGCTCAAATCATTTACCCATTTTTTTCCCTATTTCTGTACCCATAAGATAGGTGCATTTTTTCTGTACATTTTGAGGTTATTTTTATGGTTATGAACAGGCACTGGTAGATATCACCAAGACATGGACACATTTAGCTGAGTACTGCCAGGGAGCTGCAAAAGTGAGGTTGCTCCACAGAGGAAGGTGAGCCGGGAGCCAAGGGTGACCCAGCACAGGCTGTGCAGTGACTCACCAACCAGGCGCTCTCCTGCAGCACCCGAGCAGGGCGAGCAGACCAGGGCAGTGATAGCAACAGGTCCCATTGACAGGCCCATGACCATCAGGCAAAGGCAAGGTCACATCAGGAAAAGGTCCAAGGTCAGTCCAGGAAAGCCAAGCGAAAATTTGGCATCAGCGGGGGCAGGATTGGAAGCAGTTACAGCTGTGATGCAGCTCAGGCAAGCCCAAGCCTGAGCTTAAATATGTCCCCTGGACCAAAATGCACAGAGGGTGCCACAGTTGGTGGCAAGGCCAGTCCAGGCAACTGAGGCCCCTAACAAGGACTTATACTAGAATTATTTGGAGGTTTCTAGTTATTCTGTAATCACTGCTGGATAACAAAGCAATATCTTGCATGCTGTTGAACAACAAACCAGAGCTCACCACAGTATATGACTTAATTACAATAGTTCACATCTGTGCTTGTGTAGGCCCACAAAAATTTTGTGATTTGATTTGTCCTCACTGAAGGAGGATACAAAGAGATTCTGGAGATTTTCCTTCCATGTGTGACCTAAGAGCTGTAATAAAAGCATCACTTTGACCTGAGGAGAGAAGAAGCCACACTGACATTAAACATCTTCTTTCAAGCCTACATGCTTGGGTGTACTACATCATACAAGATCTCGATGAGGTCTATCCTGCTGGAAAGGATGGGTGGATAAGTAAGGCTGGGGAAAATAGTAACAGCCCTTCAAAAATCACAGACATAGTAACACTTTTTTTTTGTTAACTTGGTCTGTTTCCCCTTCTTTAAGTTTTTGACCTTTATACTTTTTCCTCCACAGCTAGAAATGCCAATATGGCCAAATTCATCTGACAGTAATCCCTGCCATGCAATAAACTGAAAGAACTGGAAACTGTCAGAAAACAAAACATGATATTCTTACAGTCTCTGAGTCCAGGTCTTGGACAACAGAGGACAGCCAGGCTTTCAAAAGGGGTTTCTGGTTACTTTAAGATCAGTTATCTTTCTGTAGGGAATACACAGTAGAGATGGATAATTTTGGAGTGTACAATGAATTTAAATAAGCAGTCAATATCTAAACAGATCACACCCCCTCAAACACTGCAATATGTGCATTGCTAGTTTGCAGTCCCTACAGAAGATAATCAGTCTTAGTGTCCTAGACTTAGACCATGTCTAAATTCAATGAAATACTTTTTGTAACAAATGTATTTCTTTCTGTTATTTATTTATTTATTTATTTTGAGATGCCTTTTTTCCTCTTGCAGTAGCAAGGAGTTCAGTACGCTGCTGGCATGCTTTACCGGTTGGTTTAATATACACAAAATGCAGGTTATCCACAGGATATATTCAGGATACAGATGAAATGGATCTAACTGAGCACTCTTGCTTTTAAAGAAAGAGTAAATTGAGAGAAAAAACCTCCAAGATGGCATGAAATAGACTTGATGATTTCAAGACCATAATAATGTCAGTGTAGTAAGTCTACAAAGCACACGGAGTGAAGAAAAAGTCTCCCAGCGTTTTGATGGAAATTACATCCTGTGCGTGACTAATGTTTACTGTATTATAATGCTACATGAAACTCTTATTGACCAGCAGAGAAATGATCACTTCTACCTCCTTGTTTTGGAGAAGCATTTCTGTTTATATTATATAGAACCTGAATTAACATACATAAGGAAGTAATTTATCCTTATTTTCTTGTAACTTGAATACAAACCTGTTATGTTTTATTGTTTAACATTAAACTTTGGATTCCAATTCTCCTGAAAAAAAAACCAAATCCTCTTTTTTTTTTCCAAACAATAGTATTAATTTACTGGAGACAGAATTATGCATATATCTGAAGGAAGTCAAAGGGCTGATTAAAAAAAAAATCCTGTTTCTAGATGATATAGTTCCATGAAATACTATGGAAATTAAGCTCGTGAGAATTTTCTGAATCACAATGCTAAAGCTAAATTTCCCTGCACACATGGTTTAGTTTCCATTGAATTACATAGAAATTATCTCTATATATGCAACTGAGGGGAGTTACTATTTGCATTTCATATATACAATACTTTATTTTTATTTCTCTTTATTTTTTTCCAAAAAAAGAATATTCTTCCAGTATTGTGGGAACCTGTAATAATCTTTTGAAAATGAACAAACTCATCAATTACTCTGTGAACAAATCAAAAAATCCTCCAAAAATGTAAAAAAGACAAGGACCCCAGAATCCTCTAGTATCACTTATCAAATCATCCCTGTCTTTACAGGCAAGCGAATAAAATCTGGCTTTATAATATTGTTTATAGTGATAAAGATTAGAAGCCAATGAGCAATTTTAAGTCTAGGGGGAAATTCAATACACTTTTCCTTCTAATAGACATTATGCATTCTTATTTAATCACACCCAGCATCTTCCTGCCCCCAAAACAAAACAAATAAAAAAAGATGTTAAGCTCTTGTAAAATCATAATTAAAGGATATAACAAGAGGAGAAAATTGTCCCCAGAGATGGGATCCAGCTCATCTTAATATGAGGGTAGGATTCAATTGACACTTATTAGGCTTCCATAATGTAGAGTCTAGGCACGCACTGGGTACCCACTTTAGTCAATGGAAGTCTAATCAGTACAGTCAGGGGAAACTAAAAATCTGTTAAATTGACCAAAAGCAGGCACCTATTCAAACTCAGCCAAATTGTTCCTTTGGCTCTATTGACAGAATTAACTAAGTCTCTACTGAAGATAATGGGATTTTAAAAACCTAGTTCATGTGTAGGTATCTATATTGGAATGCCTAAACTAAAATTCCCAACTCCTGAGTCTGGTAAAATTAAAAATTACTGTTTTATCTCATGTTCTTCACCCAGGGACTTTTTTCTCTGTATTTTTGGTCTTTATATTAGATATATTTTATTCAGTAACTGAACACAAAATAGACACAAAACAGTTTAAAACCTGTGCCTTTGGCAGGTTTTGGGCTACAGTTCAGTTTTGGCCCTTTATCTACAGCAGTTACCTATCTACAGCAACTACCTGAGGAATCTACATTTGAGAAATCAGAACCTATTTCTATTCTCTTTTTACCTCAGGGATAATCCAAAGCAAACTCTCATCATCCTTTTTGGTTCTGGATTTGTATCAAGAGATAATAAGAACTTTGTCACACCTTTGGACATATTTTGTGCATAAACTCACATACAGAGCAAAATGGTGGAGCTCTAAGATTGTCAGAAAGGGCTACTACCTTACTGCAGTTATAGAAGTGAGTTTTTCTAAGTAAACAAAAGACTTTAACCTGAAAAAAAAATCATCTGAATAAAGAAAATTGCTAATAACAAAGAAAGAAAACCACTGATGCTGATTTATCAGGGATTACAAGAAACTCACAAAATGTGTCTAAAAATAAGAGGCACCAACTGCAAAGAAAATCCAATTTATTTCTGCAATGCTCTGACAATTCAGGTAAGTGCATTTCACTTCCTGTTTATCAGGAATCAGCTGATATTCCTGGTGTCAGGTATAGTTATTAATGCCAGTGTGTTATGCATTCTTTGTAACATACACAGACAAAATAGCACGTATCTTTAGGATACAAGTTTTTATTTGAAAATCAAAAATGTGTGAGACTCATATCTTTGCTATCACTTGTCACATGAGAATGGGAGTAGGTTTAATGAGAAAAGACTTGCTGTTGAAGACATTATATGCTGTTGTTCCCAACAAAAACAGTCCTGGTATCTCTTTCAAGCCACCAGTTCTCAAATACAGAATGTTTCAAGAGGCACAGAATAGAGATTTTCTTTCATATAGATGGATTGGCTTAGAAGATTTTTGCTCTGTATTCTAAAGCCCTCCAATAAGCTTTGGAAGTCTACAAAATTTAGCTGAGGGACCCATTTAAAAAGAGCAGACTTTAATTTAAAGAAATGAAAAAAAAACCACCTAACACTAAGATTCTGAACTTTAATTCATAGTTCTGTTCATCTTCTTAAACTTTCACTGAAGTACTCATGAAAAAAAGTGTGAAACATTCTGGAGTGAAAATGTGAAAGTGCCATCATCACTGACATGTCCATTCCCACACAGCTTTTAATTCAAAATACATGACAATTTGTCTTGGCAAATATATGATACTTAAAAAAAAAAAAAAAGACTTTCTGCTGCATTCCTTGAATGCACATATCCAGCATGTTAACCTGTCTAGGTTAGAGTGATTAGTTAGGGATTTTTATGGATTTTACAGGGTAAAATCATAGAGAGACTGAGGTAAATAGAAGGAAAATATTTTATGAATCCTGAACCATTTCAGTTCTCAGGTTTGAGTACTACTATTTCTTCCTTTCATTCCTTCCTTTAGTAGCTGAATAGGGAAGATAAACAAAGATAATACTTTACAAATTGTCCCAAATGATGTTCATGAGAAGTTCATGAAGTCGTGGATAATAAATTAATTAGCAAAAATCATAGTCCATTGCAGATAAAACAAAATGATCTCTCAGGAAAAATCCTGATTCTTTGAAAAAAAAAGGAACATTTTTGCAATTGGCAGCAGGGATTCAAGATCTCACCTGTTTCTAGCTAAAATATAAAAGACATGAGTCTATTTGAAGTTGATGTATATTTCTGGTAATATGAAGACTGACCTTCAGTAGGTCAGCAAGGAAACTTCAAGTCATAGCATATTCCAAACCAAATCTTCTTATAAACGCCAACATATGTTCAGTCTCTAGATGAATATCTTCCAGTTTGGGTGAACTAGTTCTGATGGCAAGTAGCTGAAGCTGAAGAAAAAGAAAATTATTTCTGTCCATTTGGGTTAGCTTCCTGAATCTGCTTGAAGAAAGGCAGAGATGGGAGGAGACATCAGCCTCAGAGCTGCAGCCACCATTCATAGGATTACCCAGGGTTAGTTATACTCTTCCTAAAGCTGGAACCTAGACTGGAGAATTTCAATAATAACTATAAAGTGGCAGTTTGAAGTGGAAGAATCTTATATTCTTCTTGAAATGGTCACTGCTGGAGACTAGATACTTAGCTACCTGGGCCATAGACTTGAAGTAGTTTGGTTATCCTTTGGTAAGGCCAGCTGTGATCCTGTTCTCTTAATTCTTTGCAATCTCTTAAAGTTGCAGGGTGAAACCTTATCTCTGGAATATTAAAAAAGAATTATGTAGTTACAGTTTTGTATGGAATGAAACATTTTTTTTAAAAGAGTGCTTTGGTTATATTAGCATAACCCTGACAAATCTCTTACCTGTTTAAAGGGAAAACCGGAGAGTAACTGCAGAGATACCACACAACTGCCTGAAAAAGAATAATGTGTCTTAAGTCAGCTGTTGGTCAAGTTTTCATTTGTGTGAGTTTCTGTATAATGTATTGAAGTGGATGTTTCAAGGAGTAATTACAGAAGCAGGAAGCTATTGCTTTCTTGTGCTGCTGGTACACATTGGCAAAGTTTGCTTCAAGGAGTGATGTTCAATGGTGGCAGCTTTACCACAACTCCAGAGGGAACAAAATTGAAGAATGTGAAAAAAATAGAGGAGAAGAAAACAGCTGTTTTTAAAACTGTTGTGTGGTAACCACATGACTAAGTTATAAAACACATGATACGAAGGGAGAGCAGGTTTGAGCATAAGGAAATCTTACAGTGAATTGCCCTTTCACAAGGGTGGTCCCAGTGGGATTAGAAGTTAGTAATGTAAACTATACCTTACCATAAAAATGGCTCAAGCTTTAAGTAAGCTGTTGTCTTAAGCCATTAATTAAATCATAAAACCACTAAATAAAGTAACTGACATCTTTGTCAAACAGGAATTTAATTATAAAGCTTTAATCTTGGCAATGCCACTTGAAAAGAAACTTTAAACTGTGACCAGAAGTGTGTGTGTTCTTATCCTTTCCACTTACTAATAACACTTCCCTTCCTTATTTAAAGGGTTTTCTTTTCTCAATCATTTTGCACATTTGACCTATTAACCATTTTTGCATGTAATTGAGAGAAACGGGCACTTGTCTGAGCTGGATCCAAAGCTTATGGAAGTCAAAAGGAATTTTTTTCCATTTGTTTTTTATTAGTTTGAGATCAAGTCTTAGAAAAGACTCTAGAGGATTACTTACTTTCTGACAGGACGGAATAAGAAGAGCAGTAATAAACATTCTTTATAGAGTAGGTATAAAGATATTTCTAGGTAAATTTCTCTCAGCCATACAAAGTCTTCATAAAGTTTACTATAAGAGCATTGCCCTTCTGTGGAATGTATGGGGCAATAGGAATATTATATCTTTGATATTATCTGTTATCTTTTTTCTCTAACACTTTTGCTATCATTTGTGCTTTCTTTAAAATTCATATATATATAATATACACAATATTTCATTATATGATGCATTTATTTAATATAATAAAATCATATACTTAATATATTGCTAGACATTACTGTATATTAGTAACACAATATATTGATTGTTAACAATTAATAGTACATTATATTAGTATTTATATATGTATATTATATTATATTAGGTAATTTTGATCTTTTTAATGTTATTCTACCCTTTTATTATTGTTAGTTTTAAACAAGTGACTAAAATCATTAGAAAGGCAAAAGTCTAACCCGATGGTGTTTTTTCTTGAAAGATATTCTCCAAAGCATAACAAGGTTTGAGAGGGTCAAAATTTTTTATGCTATGCATTTACTGTTGGCTGTAATTAGCCTAAAGTAATTCCATTGTTCCTGCAATACCACAGTTCTGACTGGAGCTGTTCGAATAATCTGTTTGTAGTTCAATATGCAAATGGAAAGAGAAAATTCTATCAGGGAAAGACAGATACAAGAGCCTACTCCAAATCAAATGCAAGAGGTAGCTGAACCTGAGCATCTAGACAACCTGTCTAAAACTTTAGCCTCTTAGACTTCAGTGGTGCTGGCACCAAGTTTGTACAAAGCTCAAAGACCCTGGTTAAAAAGACCTGGAGAACTGAAATACATGTGCTATTGCTTCCATTATTTTCCATCAAAACTGTTTGGGAATTCAATCCAATTTTTTACGTTATTTCCACTCACTTGAAACTGCATATTTCTGTTCAAAAAGTCTGTTTCCCCATAACTCTTTGCCTTGCTGTAGTCTGGAAAGAAAATTCATTATACAGTAGCAAGAAAAAGCTCTAAGCTACTCCAAAAAGGTTTGGTTTTAGAAAAGAGTCCAAAAGTCCTTGCAAATACCTTGGAGGACTGGGGAGAAGGAAAGAAAGAGAGAAAAATAAATATTAAATAGACTCATATTAGATTGAAATAGAAGCTTGGGTCTGATGAAACTCATGTTTGTATCATGCCTTTGAATGCAATACAGAGACTCTCACTGTAGCACAATAAGCTGGGTAGCTCTCACAGCACGGTGCCGTATTGGAGAGCCGGCTCGCCTCAGGAAGCCGTAGAGCTGTATTTGAACAGTGTTGCCACTGGGCAGATAGACGCCATCTAGAGCCCCGTTAGGCACCCATGGACTCCCTCAGTCTTGGGGTCCTCAGAGAAGTTAGAAAATGCCAGGCAGCATTTTAAATGCACTAAGAACATGCTACAATATTAAATAATATATGCCATGAAAGGTAACTTTTTGCAGAGCTGGGTTGCTTCAGTGAATTCTTTTTTCCTGTAAACCACTGATCTAAGTATAATCTACACTAGTAGTCACCAGTTGGATTACTATTTGATGGATGCTTGAAAGCCTACAAAAACTTGTTTTGCAGCTTCTGTCTGTTTCTTACAGACATAAAAATGGCACTGTGTAGAAAGTCTGTCAGGAATATGCAAACTCTGTTGGCAAGTTATGTTAATATTTCCACCGGCTTTAGAAAAGATGCAGGCATCCTGTAGGTTAGTCAGCTCTGCAAAGCTTCAAAGCATGGACTTGTACCTTTGTCTCCACAATGCAAATAGGATTACAATTTCCCACCAGTTATCATATCCCGGAATTGATTTGTTATCTACTGAATTACTCTGAAGCCTTATAATATCCCTAGACCTTCTTGTTTTAGGTGTACATGATGTAGAGTTAGCATAGATGCTCTCTTTGTCTTTTGAAGAAAGACTCTGAAACTACAGATTCCAAAAGTTTGGCGGAAAGAGCTAAGGAAGAGTTCAGGTATTTCTGTAAGTCAAGAAGACTCTTCACTAGAAATGAGGTTAAAAAAATTAGGGGGGCATTCAGTTCTTTAAAGATATTATTCCTATTGTCCAAAAACCATTCACAAGTTTGACTAAGCTTCATTGAACAGTTTTAGCTGAACAAATAACATAAGAACTCAGTGGGTGTTCTCTTTTTTTTGAAAAAAGTTAATAGTAAAAATATTCACCCAGTATCCTAGAGACGAGATTCGATTCACTCTTCTGTTTATAGAAATTTAAATCTGCATCTTTCTTTTATTGGGAAAACTCCCTAGCCACCACATTAAAAAGCATTCTGGGAGATGGTATATTCTGCCTCTACTATAAACTACATCCCACTTAGTTTAAATACAGACTAAGGACTAGAATCCATATGCTTCATTACTTTAGTGAATGGGCAGTTAATTTTAAAAACAGCAGACAAAGGGTCCATTCCACTTTTTATCCACAATTATTTATTTTAAATAAAGTACGATAGCTTTGGGGACAGTTCAGATTTTCTATGTTTCTATAGTCAATATCTAGGAAATAGGTCAGTAGAATTATATGATAAAAGATATAGTTCTAAATTTCCTCAAGCAGAAGTAAATTGTCTTCAACAGTTTTATCTTTCCTTTTCCCTCCCCTCTTACCTTTCCTCTTGTATCCCATTTAAGATTAAATAAATTTTCACGTTAAGTAAAGAAATTTTGGGTCGCCTGCTGCATAGAAAAATGAATTAATTGAAAAATCAGTTTTGTTTATATGTCTCCATATCTGTTTTGAAATGATGAAATTAAGAGAAAAATTCATGTTAGTAAACACAACACAAACATAAAAATAGGTAACTTATACCTTTCCAAAATGATGATGTTTGGAAGTGTGCTTTTCAGTTCAGCTGTGGATGAAAGAATATTTAAGTAACAGGAGATTTTTCCTGAATAACACTACTTGCATGAAATGGGAAATTAAAATATGTGTGGGTGGTTGCTGTATATATAAGGTGAGCTTCTTCAGCATCTTTTTTCCCGTACTGACTACCTTGTTTACGAAAACTAGAGGGGAAAAAGTAAAAACAGCACAGCTTCCCCAACATCCCCACCCTCAAAGCACAGCTCTTTGAGACTCAAAAGAATGGAGATCTCAAAAACATCTTTGATATTCCCTTGCCTTTGAAGTTTTGGGCAGCGACAGGGTGGCCATTCCATATCAATGAACAATAACCTTGACCTGACTGAGACTCCAGATAATCCTCTTTCTTCCTTGGCACAGCTTTCTGGAAACTTATGCTTTTCAATGTTTAATGTGACATCTATCGTTGGAGACGTTGCAAGTCTGTCATAGAACTTTTTTATCTGAGATCTAAATGCTTTCTCTGCTGTAAGTCACTTCTTCAATAAGACTTGCTACCCAAATTTCACAGATACGTTCAGCTCAGCATGACAAAACATCAAGTACCTTTCTGCGGTTTGCTAAGTACTACAGTTGGAAAAATAATCACATTTATTAGTCAAAATACCCATCAATTAGCTGCTTACTGATATTAGCTAGGCTAGTAGACTGAAAAAAAGTAGAATGCATTGTTCTTTTAATTCCTTACCTTGTGTTAAATATTCTTACGCCTTAAGTTCAGTGATAGCAATGGAACTCTCTCTAAGTATAGAAATGGAAATATCGAATCACTTTTTGAAATGCTATGTCATACCTATAGCTATAAAAAAGCCTGAACACTGAAAATGACACCTATAATTATATATATAGATAATATAGATCGTCTCCATCAATTTTGCTTCACCTTTCCTCTTTCAGTTGTATACTACATAAATCTGTCACCTATCCATCGTATTTCTATTTGTGGTCTGCACTGACAATCTCATTTTGAGCCCTCATTTACTTAGGATGCGCTAAGTTATGAGTAGCTCCATAGACTCCAATATACCTGAAGTTGTGTGCCTGGGTAAATATTTCAAAGAATCATAGAGTTAACTGGTAAATTCCCAGGACAAGACTTCATCTACTTTGATTCCTGATATATCAGGACTGAATCTATCAGGACTGAATTTAGATTTTTAGTTGTCACCTTTTTTTTATTAAGACCCTTCTGTCTTCACACCCTAGCATTGAATCTTGCAAAGAGATTTTGCCAAGATGTGTAAGATTTTCTTTTTCATAAAGTACAAGCATTTTTCACTTTTTCTGAAATATCTTTATAGATAAAGTATTCCGGCACATACCTGGAAGGAAGAAAAAATATATGATAGAAAACATCTTTGGGAAGCGTAAAACATCATATCATTTGGAACATTTCGACAGGAAATATTATTTGGGAAACATTGTAAAAGCATAAGCACATTAATTAGATATTTTTGAATGCTTTTGGCGGTACTTGTCCGGTTTTAAATACTTAGTCTGTAGAATTATTTTTTTAGAAGGAAAAAATAAAAATACTTTTTAAAAAATCATTTATTGTCATCTTAATGTTTTCAGACGTAGTTTGTCTTATCAGCACAGGATTGCTTTATAGAAATCGTAAAAATTTGAATTTATTGGATTTTAAAGTGATAACATTCACCTTAACAAATGCTATATAAAGTATATTTAACATTTCCTAGTTATATATTTCCACTCTTGCTTCTCATTACACCACAATCATTGTAAAAACATAGAAGTAATTTCCTTCAACACTATGTGATGAGTTAAGTTCTAAATGTTAGACAGGCACCTTCCAACACAGAGCTGTTTACAAAATATTCAATCATTTAAAGTTCATTAAAATTCATTTTCTTATTATAGCAACATGAATAAGTAGTTTTTGTGTAGGCAGGCAGAGAGCTCTTCTTCTGATCATTCTATCAAAACCTTACTGGCAGCTCATGACCCTAACAAGGAGACTTACATTTTAGCTTAGAGACTATTCTACCATATACAAGTTACTGTAAATTTTCCCGGAAGAGGAAGAAACAGATGTTTTCAGAGCCCTCCCTAAGGGCTCTGATGCAAAGGAAAGTTTCCTTTCCCCAAATACATTAGCACACAGTTGCATTCACATAACACACATTGAAACTACTGCTATTTTCTTTATTTTCAATTCATTTTTGCAGCCTAAAAGATGAGCAAAAAGCTACTTACATTTTTAACAGAACCCTGAAAAATGAGAGAAGGTGCACCAGATCCATAAAAGTGGTTTGAGGCTGAAAAACAAGCTATGACAAGAACAAAACAGAGCAACAAACCTTATAGAGTTTAGAATGACTTAGGTTAGTCAATATGTTTAAATATATTTGTTTTCTCAAAGAAAAAACAGATAGATGACCTGATTATGCTGGATAATGTAGTCATAGGAAGAAAATGTCAGATATTAAAAGCATATTAATCTAGGTGAGAAAAATATCACAATATCATCATCTGGGACCCAAAAGTACAGAAATTCAATTCAGAAATGTATGTTATATATGTATGTATGAATATGTATGATGACTGTGGTAACCACTGAATATACTAGAAAAGGAAGAGGTGGATTCTACTTTTCCTGGTGTCTTCCATTTAAAATTAGATGATTTTCTGGAAGATAGACAAATGCTACTCATTGACCTTGACTGACTGAAATTCTACAGCTAGAAACCTAATGGTCAACATGCATGGTTTAAAGTTCCCAGCTGGCCTGTGTACACTTTGCTGACTTTCAGTGTGATCTTTCATTTAAATCTCTTTAACAGCAAGTTTCGAAACAAACTATTTTTTCTCTGAGTAAACAAAATCTTGGTATAATTTTTTTGTTGTTCATGTAATCGTTCACTATATATCAGTAAACTACCCAAGTGTATAAATATAGTTGTTTTCCTAACTGATACCTAAGGCATGCTGCACATATGTGAATTGATATATAATATGTACATGTATAAATTACTCATAGGTATGATGTGTATGCTTTTATACATACATATATATATATGCGTGTGTGTGTGTATATATATACATATATACAATGTTGCTTAGCTATAATCTTTCCACAAAAATCAGCTCCATGTTCCTCCTACTCTTTACTATTTTTTCCAACTCTAATGTGTTGATGTCTTTAAAAATTAGAAACATATATGCCATGTTATTTGTCATGAGTGTAATTTTATCATTTATACATGAGAATGGCAGATCTAGGAACAAAGGAATATAAATAAGATGTTACCGTGATCTGGCAGTATACATTTTGTATTTCAGTACATCAACCTGTTGGTGGAAAAGTTTTTGAAAATTACCAAGGATTTGATCTTTGTTAATTCCAGTTGACATAGACACCTGGACTTTACGTTCTATTCAGCTACTAGAAGCTTTATACAATTAAGAAACTTTAAATATCCATAGTGGTAAGCTCTTTCTGTTCTCTTGAAAGAGAAGCTTTTCTGGATATTCTTCCTTTGTAGCATAAAATATCACTGGAAAATTTGTAGGCAAAGGTGCATCAACACTTGTAACGTGGGCTATACCATGCCTTACCCATGTATGTTCTGTAATAAATCTAATCTAAACCAACATTGGAACAAATGATTTACAAATAATGGCTGAGTTAACATTAAAAATGACGCCTTAAGACACTCTTCCAAAGCTGGGGGAAAAGTATTTAAATCTTAGTGAAAGCTTTCTCAATGTTTACTTATTCCTGTATTTTATCATCCCTACAGCCTCTAAGAAATCAGCTGAGACAACTGGATCAGTTTTCAAAACGCTATTGTTGAAGAGTTTTATTCAATACCCTTTGCAGGTCATAGAAAACCTAATGTTGCCCTTACAGGAGAGGGTCAAAGCTTACAGTCGGTAAACTGAATGCAACATCCAACCTCAGCAGAGCTTCATGGAAGGAAATAAATACATTTCTCATACATAACTTGGCACTTTCCTTTATACGTGACCAAAGCTTATGCAGGGCTTCTGCGTTTTGGTTTGCAAACTTTTCTCTAAAGCAAACTGCTGTCAGTACAATCACAAAACCTGCCAGTAATATTGTTTTCTGTTTTGTTTATTTACCCCATTTAAATTTTATTTTCTTGACATTTTGAATTTCGTTTGGCTCCTCTGAGGCCCACTTTTTTTAGCTTTTCATGTGCCTCAGTATTATTTTGCTGTTCCCGTGGCGTTGTTTCCCTGTTCCCACTTCTGCTCCCCAAGCCCTTTGGTTTAATATCGTTTGCAAACCTGATTAAAAGTGCTGTTTATTTCTTACCCCAGAAAATTAATGAAGATGTTAAATAATATGGGTTTTGCTGCAGATTTCTGCAATACTTCATTGCAGATCTCAGGTGTAAAAGTTTATACTGTATAAGCATTGTAGCTTTGGTGTTTGTTCCCCTTCAGGTGGTTTGCATTTCACATAACTACCTTTATACTGAGGCAAATATGATTAATTATACTGGTAAAAGTTTGTGAGACACTATCAAATGTTCTAGCAAAATCTGTGATGTGACAAACAAATTATTCTACCATTAATTAATTTACAAGTAAGTTAATTTATTAGGTTGGAAAATGTTAGAATGTCATTGCTTAATTATATTAGAATCATATTCTAATATTCAAGTCAGGGTTTGCTAAGTCTATGTTCTTTTGGTGACTCTGTTGCTGCTGAGCAGAGCCCTTGATGAACACACTAGAGCAATTTCTTTGCACCACACACATTCAGGATCCTAAAGCATTTCTAAACCAAATAAGGTGTGATGGCTTAGAGAACTGATGATGAATGTTTTGCTCCAGCAGAATATTCCCTGCAACAGCTCATAGCAAGAGCATCTGGAGCCAGAGAATCCTAAAATTAATTGCAGACACAGGATAAGAAGCACTTATCATGATGCAAATTCAGCACCTTCAAGAAGAATATATATGTCAAATGTGTTTATACAACTGCTTTTGTACATTTCAGATGCCACATTCAGCTGGGCTTCTTTTTATTCTTCCAGTATGAGAAAATAATTTAAGTCTTAATTATTTAAATGAAAGAATCTATTTTGTGAAAGAATATGATATAGATTTAAAACAACATTGTCTAACTGTGACACTAGATGGAGCTATCTCTCTGAAATGAGTCTGCTCTGTTGGAAATTCTACTTCTGTTCCACTTAAATCATATTGTGATTTATCATGTTTGAGAAAAAGAAAATAAGAAAGGAAAAAGGGTAAAGATAAAAAATGTGAAGAAGAAATCAAACAAAATAATATGAAGATTTATATTATTGTGAAATGATGCCCTCAGTAATTTCAGGTGAATATATATAGAATGATTTCTTATAAAATGAGAGCTTTTTCCCCAGTGATAATTTTTATCAAAGTACTACTTAGAGTTAAAAGTCTGAAGAAACTTTGGTAGCCTTTAAAGAACATGAAATTAGTTAGCATCTAGTTGTTTCATTACTATAAAATATGTGGTACTGCTTTTCTATCATTCCTCTACTGCTCTCAGATACTTCAACAAAGAATATTGAACAAGGCTAAAATAACTAGATTTTTTTTCTTTATTGTTTATATTTTAATCCCACCAGCAATTTGTTCCTATCATGCAGCTACTGCTCCTTGAAAGCTAACAGCTAGATACCCATCCTCTTCTCCATGCAGGCAATTGGAGTCATTTGGTTTTCAAAAGATAAAATGATGTGGAAAAGTATCATCTAAAGCTAGTTCCAATTAGAACTAAAAACTGTGAGTATTTGTGGATAGAATTTTTGCAAGAGGTTACTAAAGTTTGTTAATTAAAAATAATTAAAAAGGCTTCTTTGTACTGAGGTTCAAAACAAGTTCTGTGGATTTATGGAGCTTTGGAAGGAGTGAGTTTTAGTGAGACTCATGTAAAATTTTCTGTAGGATGCTTGAGTTTTACAAGATCTTGTCAGAAGCATAAGAATAGAAATAGGAAAGCTGGCTCAGAAACAAAAAGTAAGTACGCAAGTACGCAGAATTAGATTAGCTTTCCCACGAATTAAACACAAACCTTTTTTTTTTTTTTTTTTTTTTTTTTTTGAATTTCCACAAAAGCTTTCCACATGCTACTTTCTGTGCCAGATGTCCTTCTCTGGTGCCACATTGCCCCTCTTTGAGTTCACTGAATAGCAAGACCACTCTTGGCTAGCACTGAGAGTGCCTCGGTGTTTTTCAAAGCAAACAGGAAAGATAAGGAAATCCATAGCCCATTTCTTTACATTCTGGCCAAAAACAGATTTCCAAAGCTATCAGTGCATGGCTAGACTGTCAAACCAAAAGTGTACCACATCATGACAGGCCGATTCTCCTGAAGAATACCTTTTCCTTTCTGAAACTTCTAAAAATGGCTTCTGTCCATTTTCCCCATACTTTACAATTTTCAGATAGGCCCAAATTCCTCATCTCATCGGCCCATTTCCCACCCCATTCTGTTTTGCACCTGAAAATCTATTGTTGATTGACTCTGTGTTTCATTGTCCACCTATATGGTTACTGCAGATAAGTATAATGAAGTACCTAAGTTCTGAATTCTGTTATACTTGAAATCCATCATAGGCACATGGTAGCTCTTGGTCCTGGTGACAGGATTATCGAATGCATGAAACAGTGGCTTGAAGGGAGTTCAGCTGCAAAAAAGAGGAGAAATGAAGCTCAGTTAGTGGGCTTGGTGAACACAGCTCAAAAGTCTAATCAATCTGTCTTAGTCTGTTTGCACAGTATGGAGTCCTTCTGAAAAAAAAAACAACAAACACCATTTATTTGTCTGAAGAATGCAGATTTCAGCCAAAGATTGTTGTCAATTAATAGGCTAACAATGGCTTTGTTAGCCTTCTGCTGAATATTTGTCTTAGCTTGAATATCACTTTTATGCCATTCTGACTTCTGTGGACAGAAGAAAGTGAACAAATGGTAATAACAACAACATCAACAACAGCGGGCATTACTGCTCCGCCTAATCAATATATAGCACCTATTCATATGCTTCGAGATTTTAAAGAAGACAGAGGCAGTGGATTGCACAATATAAAATGATGTCATTCTTCATGCAGTGTCCTACAGCAAAGAAAATGATTCCGGTTTTCATTCTCTGTCTTTCAGAGTAGAATAAAATATGCTAAAATATTTATGAAATAAAAAACTCCAGAGAGTTTGATGGAGACAGTTCTGAGCACTCCAAGGCTTCATTGCTATGGAAAACACGAAGTTATTTCTAGTATACACTATTGCCTCCTCTGGCATACACTAGCATGAGACACAGAGAAAGGCTCTCCATCTTGCTTCCAAATAAGTTATGGCTAGCCAAGTTATTTGGAAACATAAGGACAAATTCCAAGTAAATGCTGAAGTTTATGAATAACATGCAGGGAGAGGGTATTTAACAAAGCTGAGGAACAGATTTAAATTTCACAAATAACTTTCACCCAGGCTCTGTGCCTCATATGGCTTGTCCTCTGATTAGAATACTCATGAATAAAAATTACTAAACAACGTTATAAGCTTAAAACAACTTTAAAAGCTGTTCACATCACTGAAATGGTTGTATTGAAAGCACAGTGCATGCTACTGACACAGCTTTGTATATGTAAATCAATTACATTAATTTGCATTAGTTTGGATTGCTAAAGATGAACTGAAGTTACAATATAAACAGATTTTAGGGATTGTTCTATGTGCCTCAGATTTAGTAGTGATCTTGATTTTGGTTAGTACTTGCTAGCAGATTCTTGGAAGGTAGCCTATTGAAAGTTGAAATGGAAAAAGAAAGGAGGGGGAAGGGAAAGCTTAGCTGTACTGAAAACATATAAATGAAAGCAGTGTCCTGTTTTGCAAATACACTGTATTTTCTGAGAGTGATGAATAGCTCTCTGAGGAATAAAACATTTGTGAGAGTGCAAAAAGGTTTCTTTTTTTTTATTGCTATGACATTAACATAACAAGCTTCAAACACTGGAAGTAGGTTAACAGGATTAATGTTTAGTTTTAGGTGATTAACAGACTACTTGCAGAGCAATCTTATTTCTGGTATGTGAGAAAAAATTAAAGTATAATGAAGTCTTGCATGAAACTGAGTTTCTCCTTGTGAAACTGACTTTTCATTAACTATTTAAATAGTAAGTGATGATTAAAATATAGAGCAATTCACTCAAAATTCCCACTGATTTCATTCCATTAGATTTATACCCAGAGATTAAGTTGATTGCAGAGATCAGCATAGTTCTTCCAGTGACTGGCACCAGATAAATATCTAAAAGTCCTGGTGAGATTTTTTTGGTTCAAAGTCAAAAATGATGATAGTGTGTGTTTCTCGCCAAAATTTCTATTACAAGTACCATAAATCAATCTTGAAGTCTGCTCTGAGCATTTGCTGGGGTTTTCATGTAATCAATATAGATTCACAACATGTAACGCAGAGACTTATATGCAAGTAGTATACAAAATAGGATCACTAAATGAAGCAATATAACTGGTATTAATTTTAATTGGCACACAGAGAGGTACAACATGTATTGAAGGTGGCAAAGGGAAAAACAGCATGAAAATCATTAGCACTATTTTATAAAAGGTGATTTTTTTTTCCATTGCACATTTCAATAAGCTTCCTTTCCCGCAGTGATTATGCCACTTATTTCCTCGTAGATCGCTTACAAAGCTTGCTGTAGTTGTATGAAAGAATGCCCAGTGGTGCACTGAAACTTTTCTTTCCATTTTGTACTTTCCCTACAGATTTAAATGAAACAGGATTCTCACTTTTCTTTCCAAGTCCAGTTCCTAAAATGCAGCTTTTAAAAAGTTGTGATAATTGTTTTTAGATTGTCCAGAACAGCTTCTTTGTTCTTTTTTATCTCTTCTCCAACCCTTGATGAATTTTAGCGTGTGATATCATCCACTTCATAAAAAATAATTAATCTGCTAAGTAGGTCCCAAATAATTATCTCTCAGTTTTTCCAAGAACTGCATTATAAGTCATCTTTCTGAATAGATGTGTTTTTCTAGATCTATAAATGAACCAAAGCCAGGGAGAACTTTAAGATATCCAGTGTTCCAGCACTATAAAAACTTGCATTAAAAGAAGTTTTTTTGTGCTTCAAATATTTCCAGAAAAGAAAAGATTTTTTTTTAAAAAGCTATGCTAATATAAAGTAAGCAGGAACATTTGGTCTTTTCCTCCCAGTTTTGAGGATGTTGCATAGTTTTCACACACAAAACTGGCTTTATAAATAGGAAAATAAATGTTTTGCTGATTAAAGCTGATTAATCTTTTATTGAATTCTAAAAGCTACATGACTTTTGCAATTAATGCAATTTCAAGTAATAAGAATACCAGGTAGAGCAGGAAAAGAGCTGGCTAGGGACTTTAATAAACAGTATGTTTTCAGATACTAATCCAGATAAGTCCCTTTTCATCTAAGTTCATAAGTCTCAGAGCTACTATTAGTTATTTCTAAGAACTTAAAAAAGATGTGTGAAATTCCAGAAGACTCAAAAAAGAAACAGAAGCTGGGATGACTGTGCCTGATTTTGGCAGCTCTCCTGGGTGGGTGCATAACAGACAAGATGTGTCTGCAGTGGGTGTCTCCAGTCACCTTACAGAGAAAAGCAAAGAGGGCCAACAGAACAGTTGATGTGGTCTGTGTTTACCCTCTCTGCCAAAAAGGAAAATTTGTATACAGGATAAATTGTCAAGAAAATCAAACATAATCTTCCTTGTAGCAATATAAGCATATTATTTTTTGTTTTGTCCTCCTGGTTATGGAGAACAGGTCCTTCCTTTTTGCAGTACTGTAGCTACATATAAACAAAATATTTAATATATCTACCATTTCTACCTTTTCACATATGTAAAGATATATCCCCTCAGCCGCCTAGCCTCCAGACTAAAAGATCCCAGTTCTTTCAAATTTTCCTCACCACCTACTGTTTCTTGATCTTTAGTCACTCTCTGATCACTCTGTGCTATTCCCTGGCCTCTTGAATGAATCATAGCCTTCTTTATTGAGCCATAACTTTTCTTCAAGTAATATCTCCAAAACTTTCTATACTGCTCCAGATGAGGCCTTTCCGCTGCTAACTAGAACAAAAGGATTATTCTGTGTGTTGTACCAATGCCAATCCAGTTTAAGCAACCCACTGTGACTTTTGCCTTTTCCACCACAATACGATATATGCAAGTTCAGAACAGTTCTTATGTAACCCCTCTCATATAGCCCTTAAGTTTAACAAGAGATCTTAGTAACTACGTTTTGAACAGTATTTTTTCAGTGATTTCTCGTTTTTGCAGACTCCTTAAAGGATATCTGTATTTTCTTTGATAGCTTATGAAAATGTCACATAAGACAAAGGCTAAAGTTTTACAGGAGTCAAGATATGAAGTCCTCAAGGTTTATTATCTTGTCATAGGTGGAAATGAAATTGTTTTGATATGACCTGCTCTTTAAAATCCATGTTGACTTTTTCTTATCACATCATTACATTCTAGATATTTTCCAATAGCAGGTTTATTATTTATTCTTGTATTGTTCTAGAAACTGAATTTATAATTGTAATTCTGTAACTACTCATTTTCTACCTTTTAAAGGTAGAGGTTATGGGATAGGACCCAGTCTGTCTAAGCTGTACCTAAATCAGACCCTGAAGTGTCTTGCTGAACTAGACAGATATCCAGCACTTTAATATTAATTTGGCCTGAAAGCTCTCAGGACAAGTTTAGGCACCTTTACATGTTCAAAAATGCCTTCCTTGAGTCTGATGCAACCTAAATTTTGGATCAAAAGTCACCTAAATGTTGTTGGGAATACCTACAACATTTGGGAAAGGGCTGGGACTTTGTTGCTGAGAAATGTTTCACCTTTTTGGATATTCACTGCTAAGTGATTGACTCTGTCGTGGAGCCTCGACTCAGATCCTAAGAGGGGGTGGCATGGCTCCCAACAGCCAGGTCTCTTCCATCTCCTAGCCTTTTCCTTCTCAGTTCTTCATTTCCCAGTGTTGCCCGGGCAAATCCTTTCCCACTGTATATGTGCTCCACTCTCAGCCAGTTAACAACTGACCTCCTCCGATGGCTATTCTTTTCCCTAGTTGGAGAACTGCTATTGAAAATTTGTCTTGAAGGTGAAGAAGAATATATAAAAAGCTTGAAAGCTGCTATACTAGAAGCTAAAAGACATGCACAGAAAATGAGAAACCTGGATTATAAGCATTGCTTTGACTGGTCATGCTTGAACTTGACTCCTGTAACATTGGAGAGTGACCTAACTCCTAGACAGTTGGTGACCTGGATATGTGGTTAAACTAGCAATCAAATATTCTCTGGCCTGTATCCAAAGTTCTGGAGATATCTGATGTTTTCTGTTTGTTCCCTGTACAAAAAACAGAACAGGTAGACAGATACTTAACAGGATTCCCTCTCTGCAGATACGGAGATATTTAGGGAGACAGACTAATGTGGATGAAATAGATCGTGTTTTAGAAGCCATGACATATCTTTCTCTCTTCTTATAAAGACTATAAATGACTTAATAAGGAATTCAGGTGTTTGCTTATGCAGGACTAGCTACCAGCTGTGGAACCATATTTAAAAAGGAGTTTTCACAGCATTTACATTATATTCTTTGCAGAATGAACATCTAAAATGTTATTCCAGCCACTTATCTTACTATGTTTTGTCTCATAACCTTATCATTTGCTACTAAAGAACATCTTTTAATGAACTATTAAATAAGAGAAAAAGATAGTCCTTTATGATTTGACACTCTAATATTAAAGTAGGCAAACATTTGACTAACTTAAATTACAGCAAAAATCAATAAAGTTGATCATTATCAATAAAATTACAAGCTATCATCAATAAAAATGACTAAAAGTAAAAAAAAAAATTACAGAAAGTATTTTCCTTGAAAAAAACTTTAGGTCACTATTAGCCTAAAATATGAATATATTCAGAAATTAAACTTTTTTGAGAAAGAATTTATGCATTATCATGGCAGAGAAAATAGACTTTTATGCATTGAATTTATCATTTGAGCTTAAGAAAATAAAATTACTTTGGATGAAATAGAGAATGACTTGATATGAGTTTTAAATCTACCATTTTGTTTAACTAGAATTCATCTTGATACTTTTTTTCTCTTCTCTTGAAGAACATCGAAGGACAGCAAAGAAACTATATTTTGACCATATTTTGACAGTATATTTAATTAACAATTGACTTAGCAATGACATCTTTCCTTAGATTTTATAAGACAGGATATAATACAGTCCAGGAAACTTATGAGAAGAATATTCTAAAATACACATAACATAACCACTTTAAGTTACATTACCTGAAGGAGAACAAGTTGTCCATTGCAAAATTCTGCAATTTCCTCAAGAAGAAGTTCTGTACTTGCCCTAAGGAAAAGGAGGTAACTATGGGTATATTGTAATTGTACATTCATAACTCTTGATAAAAGCAACCAATCTGCTATCTTGAAATTTTGTCAAACTGGAAACTTCTTTTCATTTACATTCTTAAGTAGTAATGATTTTGTTTATTATACATTATTACCCCAAGAAGGACTGTGGGTGGTTGCATGGACTGGGATTCAATTATTCTTTTACAGATTAATATAATGTTGACATCTACATCTGAACTGGTTAAACAAGACTTTCTTTAAATCAGTGGAGAGAAATAAGAATTTCTGCATTTTTATACATTTTGTTCTATAACAGACACCTAAAACTGGTCAGATGAAGATTCACTGAAAGTATCTGTTTTTTTCCCAGTAGCTGTAAGAGTATCCTTTAATGACTAGTTTATTATGTCACATGTCATATGTAGACATCTACACCGCAGATGCCTTAAGACAAGTGTGACGAATACCATTCATTTTTGCTGGAGAGGAATGAAGTGATGGCTGTGAACAAGGAGATCAGTAAATTAAAACAGTACAGTTCCCCAGATTTGGAATGACACTCTGTTTATCCCTGTAATCAGACTTTCAAGTTCTTCAGTAAAAAGAAAACACCAACTCCCTTTTCTTCTGATGGATCTTTTCTGGTTTCGTACAATTTTATTACTGAAGATTTGTATGACAGTGGCACCAGGAAATGAGAAAGAAAAAAGAGCAAAGGAATTTTTGTGCTTCCAAAATTTAATTTCTATTCTTGAGCTGAATCCTACCCTTCCTTATAAAGTTTCCTCATCAAGTCAGCTCTGACTGAAGTAGCTGAAACAAATAAAACTCAGTCATTTTTAAAAAGTCTCTGATATATGCAATAGTATACAGTAGCATGGCAGATGAAAGCAGGAGTGAAAGCTCAATCAGTTAATTATCTCTGGCTGTGTAGTTCATTATTTATGAACACTGCCATCCTAAGGTTGGAAATAATTACATTATCCTGCCATTTAACTATATATATAGTTTATTTGCATAATTATTTTATCAGTGAAAATAGATTAAGGATTTTTGTTTCTGAATTTAATTGTAAATTCCCAATAAGAGCTGTTTAACAAATAGGCTTGCCCATGTTTCTGCCTCCTCTGTTTATCATGATCATGTGCTATATAAACCTTACATTCTGCACTAATTCAGTAGGCTTCCAAAAACATGTCATTTTCTCTAAAGCTTTTGGTGTAGCAGATGTTTTACAAAGGAAGGTACTTGCTAACTGTAACTTCACCTGGCTGAATTATGAAATTACTAGTTGAGGAATCAGCTACCAAAAAAGGAAGCATTGCTTCTCCTTTCCATGTAATTCTCTTAGTATTCAAAACATCAAATTTAAAATATTAAATGCATTAGAAGCTGTAGACTAGGAACCCCTATGCCCAAGTAACAATGAATTACTCACACCAATACAGAAAGACTGGAGAAGTAAATGATCTTATTTTGGTTTAAGCTCTTTTTTAAAGAATCTTGTTACTAGAAAGTAGCTCTTCTTCAGAAATACATACTGTCTTTTTATATTGATAATGCATATGTTATAAAATGCAAGCAAACCCTTAAGTGGCCTGTTAACTAGGTGGAACTTGTAAAGGGCTTTCAAAAATCCTAAATCAGATGCAGCAGATAAATGTCTCTCTGTTTCAGTGGATTTGACAAGTGTCCCTTGGAATTCTGAGAGGAGAATTAGGCACCAAACCTGAGTCTACATCTATGGACACTTATCTGAAGTAGCATAACTTTCACACTAATTTAAGTGTTTATTGAGGTGCTTATATGGTATTGTGTTTCTGGAACACAGTGTTTTCTAGGGCTTTGAAAGAACTCCTTCCAGACCTCAAAAATGAAACAACGCTTTGGCTTTTTTTACTGCTAAGAGTAGTCTTGGCAAATTTTATAATGTTACACTTCCTATTTTACATGATTGGATGACCAAAATAAGTTAATAATGATGATATTTAAAGTGGCCTGAGTGAACGCCTACTGAAACTCCCAGAACGCTACCTTTGCTGTTGGCTGTGTCAAAAGCTGTTTTGGTTATATTTGTGTTATATGTTGAAGACTTTCCATCTGCAATGGTTAGAGTCTCCTTTCTTTTTCGTCTAGATTCTGAAGTACAATTAGGAGATCTGTCTTTAATTCTTTCTCAGTTCAGAAAGACCATTGAATATGCCATAAAATTTACAGTTTCTGTGCTCTTTGATGTAGGTACAGTAGCTTTAAAATACTGACCAGATACATGGATTTTTTTGGTTTTCTACATTTTAGCTTTATAGGAGAAAGCCTAGAAGACTTGGGAGTGCAGGGATTGCCCTTCTCATGAGTTATAGAATCACAGACACTGTGAACCCATGTACACAACTAGCAGGAAAATTCACAGCTGCTAGTAGAAACAAAGGACATATGTTGAAACCAGGCTATTTCCATGAAAGGTTCAATGCTTTGGTTTCTGCATTTTCCAAAATAACCTCTTAAACTCTTTTCAAAATCAGCTGACAGCATCTGTGTAGTAGATAAGGAGCAAGTTAGAAAGATACTTTGTGGAGGTGCTTCAAGGAATTTAAAAGGAAGAAAATGTAACTGGATATGTTATTTGCTTCCGGTCCCTTGTAGATATGCCAAATGGGTTTGCTTTCCCCTCAGAGATTAAATTCTCTCAATAATTACAGCAATTTAATTGAATTTGTACATACACGTAAAATTGTTCTCCTGCCCTATCTGTTACAATTTGAAACCATTTTATAGAGACAGAAATTTCCCAGAAGCTGTTAAGCCTACATACAATATTTTGTAATAAAAGTAAAAAACGTTCCTTTGTCTAGGCGTTTTAGTCAGGCTCCAGCTTAAACTGTCTGTGGGGAAATAATCACAAAAAATAACCCCCAAAGCTCTCCCTCTCCTTCTGCAAAGCACCAGCTGATGAATAGCTCAAATTTCTACAACACAAACATTTGTTGAGGTAAATTGCTTTTCCTTGCATAAGTGGGAAAGGGTCACAATCACAGAGATCTTGTTGTGTAGAGAAAACAGTATTTATCTGCTGAGTCATCCAAAATGGAGGTGCTAACACACGGAGCTTGTATCCTGGCAGGTGAGAACAATTACCCCTAATTGGAATAGAAACAGAGTAGGAGTGTTTGATGGAGACTGAGGGAGCTGAAGGAAAAAGAAATAAGGTATTTGCACAGTTGTTTGATGAGGCTGATGTCGTTTTAGTCTTTCTGATGTTGTTAGTGCTGGAGTTCAGAAAGGAGCCTGCGCTGCTGAGGACAGTCCTGTGGCAGGTAAAACTCGCTTCTGTTCAGCAGACCTAATGGAGGATGTTAATTTTGCTGTACTGGACAAGAATTCATGGAAGCCAAAAGAGTGAGGATAACGTTTGGAAATATTAGGGAAGAGTCTGTTGTCCTTTTTAAAACTTAGAGTGAGCCTGTTATCATCTAAAAGAGTATAGAAAACTTGAAGATCCTTGTGTTATCTCCTGGAAAGAAAGCTTTCCATTTTAAATGGGAATGGATTCTTGTGGGATTCTAACAAAAATCCGTATGTCTTCTTTTATTAGTCTTAGGAAATAAATGTCTATCTTATTGTCTCTCTTGGCACAACTGGTCTGGCAGCCAGCTGAGAACCAATAGTGCTCTCGTATGCTGAGCTGATACTGAGCTTCTGGGAGTTCCCGGGGAAAGTGAGTGTGTGGCTCCTATCCATCTGACTGTCATGCCACTGATACCTAATTTGAAACTCTTGATTCTCCTATAGCCTGAGATCCCATGCACTTATCCTGGGGGAAAAACTACCTGCAGTTTTAAAGAGGAGAATCACCTTTTCTTTCTAGTTTCGTATTGAATACACAGATAAGCAATATCAGAAATCAGGCCAGCATTGTCTATTATTCCATTTCTAATTCGCCATTGCTTCTACACAGTTAAATTCTAGAAAACTAAAATAATTAAATTATTATTTTAAAATAATAATCTGCCTTATAGGAAGCACATGGATCATTCACTGCATCTAAAGGCCATGTACTGTTGGTGTTTCTACTAACTAATGAAAACTCTTCTAGAGTGGAATGAAGACCAACCAGCAGGAGAGGAATGCTGATGCTGAAGGGGTGTTCCCAGCTCCGCAATTCTCCTTGAATAATGTGAGGTTAATGCATATTTCCTATACTCTGTCTCTTTCGTATCTTAGGTTTTTCCCTTTTAGAAAGTCACTGGTGTTGTCATCCACATCATCTTGTGGTGAAGATTATACTGATATGTAGGTAATATAATCCTACTTATGTATGTGTAGATAGAAATTCGGGTGGAAGCTTTAATCTTCCCTAAACATAGGAGATAAGAAATATTTTCTGAATCCAAATGATGCAGAAATTCCTCTTATAGGTTGTACTAAGCTTTAGTTTAAAAAATTTCAGTAAAGATCCAGATTCAATGGTGCCTGCCACTGTATACATACATCTAAACAGTGATGGTCAAACCTACATGCAATATTAAAAGTTGTAGTTTTCCTAATTTTGAGGAAGATGCTTAAAATGTTAAAACATATTAATGATATTTTTGATGATATTTTGAGAAGGCAAACATCCCAGTTTGTAGTAATATAACATTGTTTTTATTCCTTATGCCAGATAGCTTGTTTATGAAAATAACAGGAGAATTATTGAACTTGAATCTTATATTATGAATGACTTTTCAAGACAAAAAATGATATGACTCATTTCATTAAGTATAATAACAGACAACTATGTGCTTACATCTAAATCTATTTCCAACTGCTTACCAGCCTGCTTTGGAGACTGTGAAATAGGTAAGTGAACAATTATAGTTACTTTGGTAAACTTATAGTTAACTCAAAGAAATTGCATTCTTACATGCAATGTCTAAATTTGTTTAAAATATTACTTAAACTGTTGAAAGTGCTGTTTTATCTTTGTATTGCCCCCTTTTGTGGGGGAAGAGGGGAAATAGCCTGCTATCTGGATGTGTAAAAGAAAACTACTTTTACTGAACAAAAGTATTAATTGTGTTTGTAGAACACTAGTATGGTATTATTCATTAGGCAGTATGCATGCATTCTTGTCCTTGAAAGTTTCACTTTTCTGCATGTGCACTGTTATTTATATCAATAATCATGTTGGAAATATGTCTGTCAGATTTCTCTTTAACTTATTACAAAAGATACTTTGGTCCAAACAGAAGGATTGTAAGATAATACATATAACCTTTCATTTCTGTGAAAAAGCAAGACCATAATAGTCTAAGTAAATGGTGTGAGAATAACTTGCAGTTTGAAAATTGTTTATTCATATTTTTACATCAATAATATATTTCCAGAGACTGAAATTAGTTCATGAACAGAAAAGATGATAAATGGACAATAAACATTAACAAGTATGTTATTAATTAAGCATATTCTAATTTAAAATTACAAATGCAGTACAGCATACAAGATTAGGATAGAAAAATGTTTTACACAAAAGTATAGTGAAGAAAAATGTAGTCTGACAAGTAGAGAAGGTGTTCTATAATTTTTTTTGTTATAAATTTTCCACACTAAAATGCTACACTAAGTTAATTTGTCTTTAGAATGCTAATTACTAATGTACTAATAGAATTCTTCTGTTATTTATTCTCACAACAACGCTCCCCCACCATCTTTCTGAATCTCTCTTGCCATCTGCATAAGTATTGGAATACAGAGGAAGAAATAGAGGAAATTACTGGAGAGCAGCTATTTTAGATTGAAGTCTGACTGACAGGTGAGGATACAAAAATAAAAGGTGATCTTAGAGTGGCAGAGGTCACCATTTCAAGAAAAGTCAGTAGTGAAAGCAGAATACAGATAATGGATTTCAGAAAAGCAAAATTCAGAGCATCTGTGAACTGATAGACAGAGACAGAATAAGTCATGCAAGGGACATGAGTGCAAGGGAGCTAACAGTTTCTGAAAGAAACTGTTTTGAACACTTAATAACAAACCGCCGCATATAAGAAAGGATGGAAAACTAAGTGGAAAACCAATATGGTGTATTGTGAGGAGCTCCTAATTGATCTGAATGTTACAGAAAGGATTAATACAGAATTGGAAACAACAATATATATGATGAGGGATAAATACAAAAGAATAGTCTGAGTATGCAGGGATTACACTAGAAAGATCCAAATGAGCTGCATGTAGCAATCTCATATTCTTTTTACCTTTCTAAAAAAAAGTGACATGTAATAGAAAGACAAAGTGAAAATCCATTAGTGGAGAAGAAACAAATTTTATAAACAGGTTTAAGGTTTTTTTTTTTTTTTTTTTTTTTTTAAACAGTCTTCTCTGGTTTAATATGAGTAAAAAAAAAAAAAAAGAGTTAAAAAAAAAATCATAACATACCCCATAGGGGTTAGGAGAGCAGAACTGGGAAAAACATACTAAAGATGCTTATAAAAACTGAACATATTCACACCAGTAGATCAAAAGTCTCTTTGCAGTACTTAAGAAACTAGTGAAAGTATTCATTGAAGCATCAATCATTATTTCTGAGAATCTATAGTATGAGAACAACTTGGGGTCTCAAGAAGGCAAACATCATACTTCCTTTAAAAAAGGAGGAAGACAGGACTTGTGATTTTTTACCAATCAGCCAAACTTTGATATTTGGGGCGGGGGGAGAATTGATTTATGTGCACATAAAGTGTAACGCATTATCATCTTCTATTTTAGATACCTGTCATAACTCTTTGGTAAAATGACTTCATCCAGGCAAAATTATGCCAGTTCAAAAGAAATCTCTGCTTTTACAGAATGAACAGAACAGCTGACCACATTAGTGAGGGGGTCACTTGTTTTATTAGTCCAGTGACTGCCTAATAGAAACAATCCTGATAACAGGACTGGAACCCGTACCAAGTTTTTCGCAGCCGATACAGTAGCTGTTTCTTCGGTTGTGGCTTTCAAGTGGTCCAGTTTTAACAGTTCTGGTGGAGACCGCTCCCACTGAATAACCCACTCGGGGTATTGTAATTTGACAGCTGGGGTGCTCTTGGAAGACAGCAACGTGGGTCTGCATCCCATCAGCTTGGAAATGGTGTCTTCTCACCTCCTGGGAGAGGGTGTGGACACTAAATTATCATCATCAAAGATGGCAGGAGTTTTAACAAATGTGACTCTGGATACTGTTTTTTTGTCACTCTCAGTGCTATTTGTCTTAGGTAGCTTCTCAGGATACATGCTTTAGGAAGTCTTTACCATGGGCTTGAGCAATCTGCTTCAGGTTTTTGGACTGTGATTAAACTTGGGCCCTCACTTAATGCATATTAATTCAGAATACATATTCTGAGCACTTACTGAAGCTTAAATTTAGATATAAAGAGAATTCCCAGAACTGAATACAAGGAGATGATGAATTGTCTCTGCAGGGCTTTTCTTTCTGTTACAGAGTCTTCTGGATCACTTTTTCCTAGTTTAGGTTAGTAAAATTACAATTTTAATGTCTATCATAGATTTCTAGATTGTTCTCTGGATGTGTTTATATTTTCATTTTAAACGCTCTTCTTTATGACATTCATAAGGAAATTGGAGGACTGTAGTATAGATTAGACTGGTCCAACTGGAGGTCAAATCTGGATAACAAAAAACTTTTAGATTGCTGAATCTGTCACAGGACTCTAGAAAATGTTATTACTGGCCAATAGCAACTTCAAGGCATAAAAGCAGAATGCCTTGCTGTATCAGTATCTTTTCCTTTCTCACAGAGAACCTTCTACTTTGGAAATTAATGAAAAGTGAGTAAACAAAGAGAACGGGAGGCACAGTAGACTTGGAATGATCTCTCTGTAGCTGCATTACGTTTCTGCGGAGAATCCTAACCTTGAGCCTCAGGGCAGCTGAGGTTGTGGAAGTCCTCGCTAACCAAATCCTTTGCTGGTAGAATATAGTCAAGTCTTACTGGGAAAACAGGAAATAAAATGATATGGTGGTCAGAGTCTAAAACATCCTTACTATCGCAGAGAATCAATGACATCAGTAAGTTTTTGGGTTCCCTCCCCCTTCCCCTGTGAGCAGATACCTCTTATATCTAAATACTTTAAAGAATCTGCAATGTAATAATCTCACAAATAATCTTCTTCCTCTAAAGATCTATTCTTGAGGCTTTAGCTAATGTGGCGAACCATCTTTGTTGTAAAAAGTGGGAGGGGGGAAGACAGGAAGGAAAGACTGCAATACTAAAACCAAATCAGCTTCACAACCTATTCTGCCTTTTTCTGCACTTTCTGAGCTTTAACCACCCACAACATCCACCTAAGAATGCCACGTGCTCTGTCCCTGCTTCTGGCAAGGGCATGGATCCTTCTGAGACTTCTGGGCAGTTGTCAGATGTGGCATTGTTCCTAAAGACTGAAAATACGAAATCTGCAGTGCTTCTAGAGTAGGATGTTTAAATCCAAGAAGTTCTGCAGAGTATCCCAAGGAATCACCTTCTGCCTCACATTATCCTCAAGTGAGCTGCCACTGAACTTTAGAATTTCAATAAAGTTAGAAAAACACAATTCCGAATCTGACGGAAGTAAAAACAATCTTGTGCCTTTCAGTTAAAATCTAAAGATGACAAAATACTTCTTGGTACACTTTTTTATTTTTTTAAATATTTGTTTTAAAAATGAAGAGGCAACTATTTAATTTTCGTTGGATTTTCTATTCTTTCCAGTTTAATTGACTTTATCTAATGTGCTAGAGACTCATAGCAGAAAAGATGCAAGTTGTAATTAGGAGTATCGTTAAAGCTGTTATTTACCATTACCTATAATTTGAAGGTGTTATCAGTTGGTAGTTCATCAATTAGGGCTTTGTTTGTCATGTATTGCTCTGTTTATAGCCCACAATTACAGCTGTGACTGGCTTGCTATAGAAACTGAAACAAAATATAGGTCTTTAATTCTCCTGAGGTCACAGAATCTGTTCACAGATAACCTAAATCACTGAACAAGAAAGGAGAAATTGAAATCTGTTCTTGCCTAAAGCTATAGTCCCATAGTGAGCCCAAACACTGCAAAAGTAGGTAAAAAAAATCTCTTTGGAAAGGCTGGCCTTTGGGTGGACTACAGTTTGTGTCTATCCCTCTGCTTGTGTTGAACTCTCTATAAGTTAAGGTGGCTTTGCATGTGCAAGCACACTTGCCTGTTCTGGAATTCTGGCCTTACTCTTTTCTTGTTTGTAACAAACCAAATCCAGACTCACATTCCTTGCACTGGATGTGCAAACCCCCTTATTGTAACATTTTGTGTGTGTGTGGCTTCTTTGTTTTTTTAAGCTCAGAAATTAAATATTAAGTGTGTTTCAATTCAAGCAGCATGGCAAATGAGTTAGAGTTTATGTTGAAATAGATGTTGGTTGCTGAGAAACTTTGCCTAAAGGAAATATTTCTTCCTCAGCAGTGTCCACTGAGCAGTCTGTAATCATTACTACAGATTTCCTCCTTCTCCCCAGGAGAATCACTGCTTCGCCCAGACAAACTGCTATTTTAATTTTCATGTATAGGACTCAGAAGCATGGAATTTAATGTTGGACGGGTTCATTTACAACTGTAATTTTATTTAAGTGCTATTCTTTGGACCCTTCCTCTACACTCCTTTTGGGTCTGCAGTTATGTTTTCAACTACCATGGAAACAAACATCTCTCATCAGAAAGCAACCAAATGAACCAAAATCATGTTATGCTGCTATTGCAGAAACTGTCTGAGAAGTTTAGAGATGTCATTTGCATTTCAAATGTCACTTAAGACTAGTGTCAGATGAACAATGGAAATGCCATCATATATCTTTGTGGAATATCTATACCTGGAAGCAAAAGTGCTAATTTTCCCACTACTATTAACATACAAAAAAGTGCTTTTGTATTTAAGACTTCTTGTTACCTTATGGTGCACAGCCTGTGACAAAGGAGAAGAGTGTTGCCATACTCCGTTTTAAGATACCGCCTCTGTTGGCTTTCATTCATAATTTGTAATGGAAGGACTGCTATTGGGAAAATGTCTGTGTGTCTACCTATTTATGCTTTTTTCTATTGTGTTATAACTAGGTACTGGAAGAGATAGCTCAGTTTTGCTTATTCAGTTTGCTTCAAATTTCAGCAATATGCCAGGTGATGTATATGAAACAAATATGTACCTACATAGTCTGTGTAAATGGTGATACCAGATATTTCACAGTAGTCTAATTGGCCTCTAATACTCAAAGGAATATCTGAAACAATTATATCAAATATACCAAAACAGTTGTACCAAAATTTCGTGCACTTAATGACTTAAGCAAGTCTTCATTTACACTGAAACAGTTAGATAAAGCTTTTTTTAAAAATATAGTGATACATTTCTTAAATTTGTGAGGAAAACTCTGTGTGGTTTTCTTTTTCTTTCATTTTTTTCCTTCACTCCACACCCAAGACAGACTTAGTTATTCACTATAAGCGTATATTGTGTATTTGTTACTTCCCATCTGATACCTCTGTACCCTCTTAAAATCATTCAGGAAATAATTAAAATACTAATGTATGCTAAGATTGCCATCAGAACTACAATTACTTCTTTTTAAGTTTTTGTATTATATTGAAGATTTACTATAACTAACATCATAGCACTCTTCAGAAAAGGCTACTTGTCAGAGACCTATACTGTAGTTTATCATAAGAAATAAGCATTGCATGATTTAACCCAAAACTTCTCTCAGCCACTTTCATTTCTTTCATTAATTTTGAAATTGCTCTTAAAGTGTCAGTGAGAGTCTTGCTTGAGTGAAGTCCATTAAGCATAACATAAGCCTTTACTTGCATTAAAACCAAAAATGATTAATCACAGAATCACAGAATCGCTGAGGTTGGAAGGGACCTTTGGAGATCATCTAGTCCAACCCCCCTGCTCAAGCAGCGTCACCTAGAGCACATTGCACAGGATTGCATCCAGGTGCGTTTTGAATATCTCCAGAGAAGGAGACTCCACAACCTCTCTGGGCAACCTGTTCCAGTGCTCTGTCACCCTCACAGTGAAAAAGTTTTTCCTCATGTTAAGATGGAAGTGTCTGTGTTTCAGTTTGTGCCCGTTGCCTCGCGTCCTGTCACTGGGCACCACTGAAAAGAGTCTGGTCCCATCCTCTTGACACCCTCCCTTCAGATACTTGTACACATTGATAAGATCTCCTCTCAGCCTTCTCTTCTTCAGGCTAAACAGGCCCAGCTCTCTCAGCCTTTCCTCATAAGAGAGATGCTCCAGTCCCCTAATCATCTTTGTAGCCCTTCGCTGGACTTGCTCCAGTAGTGCCACATCCCTCTTGTACTGGGGAGCCCAGAACTGGACGCAGTACTCCAGATGTGGCCTCAGCAGGGCTGAGTAGAGGGGGAGAATCAAATGAGCAAATTTATTTTTCTTGATCTGATTTATCTGGTTAACTAGTGAAATTTGCTTACATAACAGTCTCCTACTTTACAGAGACATGGAAAATGTGATTCAGAAAGTAAATTTTCTGATGTTTTCCTGGTCAGCCTTAGCTAGTCTGCTCAAGCATCTGCTCTTTCATTCAGCTTGTTAGTTACCCTCAGTGTTAGAACTCTTATCATACAGTAATGAAAATATCACTTGGCACAAGCAGTAGAAGTGTCTGCAGGCGATTCATAAAATCATATTTGCTGTCTCTAATTCCATCGTGACTTCATATTGCACATCCTCTTGACCTTCACCAGGCATTTCTTTCTGATCAAAATGATGCACCTTTGATCAGTGAATCCTTTATTCTCACCTATGAGTTAGATTCCACCCTTACACCTTTGAAACCCAATTAATTTTAAGCTTATATGCACACCATACACACCCAAACTATTTGACAAGCTCACACTTGTTCTCACTTCAGCTACATTTGTTTTTGAATACTTTGCTCCTCTTTTATCATCCTTGTAGTGTTTGGGAGATCTTGCTCAGAAATAACATTTGAGCGACCACAGACACTGTCTTTCTAGTTCATTTAATGGTATGTGGTGGGAAAACTTTAACCTATCTCTGTGTCTAAATGCAGTAGAGTTAGGTTCACGTTGATAAGATGGAGGGAGCAGGCTTTAAGAAAACGCTGTGGGGGCTGCAAATTCACAGAAAGGCATCTCCTTAACTATTGTTTAAACACTCCTCCCAAAGCTCAGTTTGGGGAATTATGCAAGGAAACAACTGGGATTGGAAGACTACGATCATCCATTGCTCGGACCCAAAAAATATCTCCTTTTTACAGCGCAGCAAGGCCAGTTTCCACTGCATTCTGTAGAGTTTATACCATGAAAAAACTGGGAAAACTGTATTACTTCTGTGTGTGATTAAACCCTGAGTAGGTGGCATTCTTCTGCAGTTTACTAAACAGGGTAGTGGAGAACGTTTTCTTTGGCTCTGTCTTCGGCAGATAGTGATCATTCCAATCCAATTTACTGTGTGAATTCTGGCAAGATCACAGCGCCTGGGGTGGTGTCTATTTGTTTTGATTATGTTACGCAAAACAACTTGTAATGGTCATACTGGCATCGAAGACAGGCTTGTGAAAGAGGCCTATGGGAATTCAGTGACCAGCTCCCTTAGTGAAGGGCTAGCAGGAGTATTAAATGGCATAACTCCTGCTGTTTCAAGGTAATAAGTTTGGGGCAGATGGGATGATGTAGGTGGATGTAACATTAATAAGTCTGTATTTTCTTACAGTCAGGATTAAAGTTTTGTTTGAAAAGACTTGCCCTTTTCTGGAACAAAGTTGTTACCATTCTTGAATACTTGAAAGCAACACAATTAGAACCGCAAATCTGACATAATTTCTTTCTCTAACTACTATCAGGAAAGCAATCACGTCTGCCTTAAATAACTTGTGCAAGTCTGAGCTCTTGCAAGACAAGTAATCATTTGCATACTTATTAATTCTGACATTTTTCTAAGTCTCCCCCCTGCTTGTTTAACTTTCTTAGTGAAATCTGTAACAACTATTCAGATATCTGAAACAAAGACCACTTTTCAAAAGAAAAAATATTAATGTTTTTATACCATACTTCATAAATCCTACTTTGTCTCTATCTTATTGAATGGGAAGTTTCAAAAAGGGAATAAATGGACTTCATGACAATATGATAGAGATTCTCATTGAAATAAACTTGAATATGGGTGAAGCTTCACAGAGCTTAAGATTTCTTTTCTGTACACAGCTGAGAATTGTTGTAATATGCTTGATAAAAAGAACAAAATAATCACTAAAGTTTAGTAGATATGATTCCCTCCCTTGGGACTGCTTTTTATTATTTCAGTTACCTCTGTCTCAGCTGAGGTCTCTTGCTGCAGTTGAAATAAAAACAGCAAATACACGTTTATCAAGTATTAGATCTTGAACACTAAGGAGTATCTGATCCATACATGACATTATCTGCAGTTATGCAGCAATATAAATTTATTTTCTACCTAGTATCCTAGCTCAATTTTACCACTCATTGGAGATGATCCACAAATATAGAAGGTGTTTTCATCCATTAAAAACTAAGTCAATATAAAAGATGTTCATAATGAATATTTATCGAGAAAGAATTCAGAGCTTATTTTCCCTTACTTCCTGGGGAAGGGTTACTCCATTAAAAAAAAAAAACAAAACAAAAACACACACACTGTCTTTTTAATAAACATACATATGATGCAAGCCAATTTTCCACCAAAGATGAGTCAATAATCTTTATCTTCTTCAAGCAGCAATACTAAAACTAAATCAGCTTCACAACCTATTCTGCCTTTTTCTGCACTTTCTGAGCTTTAACCACCCACAACATCCACCTAAGAATGCCACGTGCTCTGTCCCTGCTTCTGGCAAGGGCATGGATCCTTCTGAGACTTCTGGGCAGTTGTCAGATGTGGCATTGTTCCTAAAGACTGAAAATAGAAATCTGCAGTGCTTCTAGAGTAGGACGTTTAAATCCAAGAAGTTCTGCAGAGTATCCCAAGGAATCACCTTCTGCCTCACATTATCCTCAAGTGAGCTGCCGTGATGATCTGGAAACTGATATACATTCAACATTTTATAAATATATAAATACGTTTATTAGTACCATATAACTACTCTCCTCATCATCATCCAAACACCAAGTAATGCTACCTTATATCAGTTCTAAATCAGACTGAACCCAGCTACCAGAACAAAAGATATTCAAACTCTTCACATTCAAATAATCAGATAATTATCATTAACTGAACTTAAACTATACATTGCTTTAAAAACACACACACATAAAAAAAAAACAAAAACAAACCAAAACCAGAAATAAAGCATTTTATGTATACCTTGCCTGAATAAAAATAAACTTAAAATTTAATATTTAGGAGTCATTCTGTGGTTGCTAAGCCCATTATGGACTTCTTATTGACATTGAGAGGTTTAATGTAATATTATAATTTTGTCCTCTATTTTCCTTATTTTTTGGCAACTTGTATCAGCCAAACTATTTACTGTGTTTTGTATTTGAGACCACTCATAAGCATACCTTCTGTTTAAGTTATTTCTCCATGCTTGTAGCAAGAAAGAGAGAAAAAAAATGCACGTATGCTAAAGCAAGAATGCACATTAATGTGAGAGAAGGGACTGGCATAAAGTGGGATTGCCTAAGAAGCTTACTCAGTCAGTGATTTTCTGCTGATCAAGCAGATGAGAGACAAATAGCACAATAGCACCCCAGTCTTGATCTGTGGTTAAATATGATATAGGAGCAATAATAGCAGTAATATAGCATTCATACTGGCAATACTTACTTGTCATTGCAGTGTATTTCCTAGTGCACATGCTTACGAATCACACATGAAAGAAAGGGAATTCAGCTAATGTTATTTCCCTTAACATTAGCTGATAATGGTCTCAGTGCTGATGCATTTTCAATTCTGATTGTATTTTGTGCTGGATATAATTAATATTCATATAGTCTAAGTATAGATAGGAACATTGTGAGAATACAGTCTGATCTACATAGCATAGGCTATAGAGTTTTCATCAATTCTTGGCTGAATCAGAGCACGTCTACTGAAGAACAGTTCTGAGTAAGATTTATAGCAACAGAGAATCTATTATAACCCATAATATTTTTTTCAAAGGTAAATTATTCTCAAAGTTAAAAACTCATTCCTTATTCCATGTTAGAATTTATCTGGCTTCAGTTTCATGTCACTAGATGCTGTATCGTTTGCTACAAAGAAGACACAGCTTCTGGAAGAGACACTTCTTCTAGGGGAGTCTAAGAGAGTAGTAGGGAAAAACAGTCTTGTGAGTTTACTTACAGTTCTATCAATGTGACATCATGATACAATTAATTTTTTTCAGCATTTGCACTATTCCATAAATAATGAGATATATATATACAAATGTGATAGTTCTCCTTTTAGATAACATACATACTTGAGAAATAAAAGTTGTTTCTTAAACCATTTTTTATCTCAAAGTAAAAACACTTTCAGCCAAGAATTAGAGTAAAATATCACAAATAAGTAAAACCTTTACAAATTGACTAGAACACATTATCTTTCCATAAACATCTTACCATGAGGCTTTCTCTCAAGAATGAAAAGTAATGCACTAAAAATATTTCAAAAACTTTTCTGTGAAGCTTCCATATAGTGCTTTTTCCAAAAGTAGTCCCCAAATCAAACTCTGACTCTTAGCAATGCTGTGTATTAGGAAAGTTTGAATTAGATCTTAATGTTGTGTCTCTGAGAATAATTTTTACCAATTCTGTAACTAGTTCAGTTTATACTAAATGTCCCAAGAGATGGAATGTGTCTCAAGAGTACTTCACATCTAATTTATCTTGCTGAGCAGATCCAGTTGTACTAATGCTGTTATATTCAGGCACAGATAATTTCATTTAATTTTAACACTGTTTACTAGATCAAATTCAGCACTGCTGTAGGCTCATGAAAACATTTAAATTTATACCAGACTTTTATATGACCTATTAAATATTTAATAAGATGGCTCTATAACACCCCCCCACACACACACACACACACAAAGTCAGATAAGAAAATGGTCAGGTTTTAGGACAGAGTTCATATGATTTTGATAGTAATTATCAGTAATGAATCACCATTTCAATTGGTAATAAGAACTGGAAACTTTCAGAAAGATAATTGACTATTAAGATCTCAGGAATTCAAGTATTAACTCAAATTCTTTACAGACATCCCAAATGCTTGTTCTGATCCCAGAACACTGAAGTTAATTTGAGTTTTGACAGCAGTTTAAATGGATATAGGCAAAGGCTCTTTAGCTGACGCTTCACGACTCACACCACCAAAATATTTCAGCACAATATTATAAGCTTAAGAACATTACTGTTAAACAGGAGAAAACACAGAAACTACAGAAAGAGAAGAGGAAAGATCAAACTCCTCACCAAAGTCCTTGTACTGACAGTGCTCTCTTTAGCTGAAAATACCCAAATGGTCTTAGGAAGTAGACAATGCTACATATCACCAAAGACAGTAAAAGCAGAAAAATCCTCTCCAAATCAAACAAGCAAAGAAAATCACTACTAAGCTGATATGGAGAAAATATTAATTCCTAATTCAATATCTAGTGACTGGGTGAATCAAAGTATATGAGCAAGACACACCAGCCAGGCAGCTGAGAGGTCACTCAGTGCTGCCAAGAGCATAAACCCACCTAATCCAGTATCTCTCCTCTAGCAGTAGTCAGTCTCCAAAGCTGCAGAGGAAGGTGGGGAAAGAAAGTGATCAGAAGGCCCTGATACATGCAACTAGTTACCAACAGAATAAACAAATCAAATTAAGCTGTGAATATGTTTCCTTCTCAGCCATCTGCTGCCTTCATTCTTAAACAGCAAATGAATCAAAGAATAAAATACTTAGGGAAAAAAAAATGCCTGCAGACACAACAGTGAATATTGCTGGTACATTCATTAATTGCTGCAGGACAGGATGTGTCATCTACTGCTTTATATCTTATTTAATTTATTGCTTATCTGTTTAGTTGAAAAATAGTAAAGAAGAAAAGGAGTTAATTGTAATTCTTCAGAAATCAGGAATACAACTTCTTAAAAACAAATAAAGCAACAAAATATTCCAACTCATCCACATTAGCAACATATATTGTCATGACTGATGTTTAAGATTGAAGGCCTCTAAATATCAGCATATTGAAAATAAACATACATTTGTATGCCAACCACTGTATTCCATTTCACAGTAAATGCAGGCAACATTTTATTTCAGTGAATATTCTCCCCTTCATTTCTGCTGGCTCCTAAATGTTATGGAAACTCCAAGACAGTAGAGTTGAAATTAATGTGGAGTCAAAAGCTGAAAAGGCAGATTAGCACTCAACAGAAAGCTATTGCTTTCTCCTTATTGCTTGGTCACTACAGGACTTGCTGGTTGGCACAGCTTTTATCTTCTGTTGTTTTTGAATCATCTTCCAATACTGAGGGTCAAAGTTCTGTTCAGCTACTGTCCTATTCTGAGTCTTTTCAAAAATTCTTAGATCCAGTCTCTTGGTTTCTATGGAAATTCTAAGAAATTACAGAAAGTTGCTGCAACAGTCATCCTTCAAAGTAGAATTAAAGACAAAGAGTAAAAAAAACCTCAAGCTTGTCTATTCTTGGCAAGGAAAGGTTGGATTTAAAGCTGAATATGATCCAGAACAACCCAGTGAATATTATGGACTATTTGTTCAGTCCACTGGCATTACAAAACATTATAAATTCCTCCTATGCACTAACCACCCCTCCTCCCTTTATTTCTAGAAACTGAAAATGAAAATTTCTAATCATCTCATGATAATTTAGGATACATCATCAAATTCACTTTAAACTGTTCACTATAATTTTTTTTTTTTTACTGAATTTTCTGATGAAATGATACAGTCATTAGCATATCAGCAACACCTAAGTACAGAGTAAAAATGTTGACAATAATGTAGCCCCAGGTCCATCACGTTTATGGCAGGGTTTTCTCAGTTCTGTCATTTTCTAAGGATACAATCACAAAATTCTTCAAGCTGACCTGAATTCCTCATCACAAACATTTTCACTAAATTGAAATGAAGCTTACTATCTTCCATTGTTCTCTAGTAAGCAGAAAGACTACATTTTTGGATCCTGTTTTCTTCTCAGACTGGCCTATCATTTTGACTCCAAGACTGTGCTTTATCATATTTTTATGCCTTTTTCCCTCCTTCTTATTTAAATCAAGTCAAAAATTACACTGACAATCTTGGTGTTGTGACTATTCTATTATGAAGAAATATTTCAGTACCATTTAGTTCTCTGCAAAGTACTAAAAATCTTTTTTAAGAATGAACAACTAAATAAAAAGTTAGCATTTCGAGCTTCATTACCCAAATTTTAGTTTTGATAGAGTGGAGAATCAGATCCAAACGAGTAAGGAAAACTTGAGATGACATCAAAAGGCATGATATCAGAATACTGTAATCTTAACGGCTGTAACCAGGTAAGAATTGAACAGGTACTGAACAGTGAAGACATAAATACTGAATTTGTTTCAAATTCTGCAATAGAGTGTAGTAATTATCTCTGGAGTAATTTCTGTCACTATAAAATGAAGGTTATCTCACTGTCTCTTCCTAATTTCTAAAGTGCTCTTTCAAAGATCTGAGACCAAATAAAGATATATAAACCAAAAGGAAGAAAGTCCTGGCAAAAGGAGAAAAAGCAAGCTATTGTGGAGACTTTTTCTTTCGTAAAGCTGTGTATAACAAGAGGTGCGCATAATGCTTATAAGCCATACTAGTCATGGATATCGGAGCATATAATATCTTTGTTGCTTAGAAATGTTTACTATAGTATGTGGATAGTTTTCAGCCACTGAAGTAGAATTTTCTAGTTAGATATTATCAGTTTTCTTCAATACCATAGCTTCTCCACTGAGACTGACACTGAATGTTTTGGGAAATTAGGGAAAGGCATAAAAGTTAATTGAAATCTTATGGGGACAATAAAATTGTAACATTTAAGAGGTTGAGTTTGGGACACAATGGAGAAGTTTACAGTATTTCCCCTCTTCCCCTCCTCACAATTTCCTCATTGGAAATATATCCATTCTGACATTTAACACAGTGACTGGCTCAAAGCAATTAAAATTTAACAGCATTGCAGAAGAATGTCAGTGTGAGCTTGAATATTACCTACCTTGAACAACTAGATACCTGGAATCAGTATCAAGTTGGCATTGACTTATGTAGAAAAATAAATTCCAATCATTCCATCCATGCCATTGCCATTTTCATTTCCATGAGCTTAATTATTGTTGACCAAATGGGTGAGTTGTCCTCATCTGTTGGTTTGATTTGTTTTGTTAATGGTTAAATTTCTTGTACAAATATTTAGCAGTTGCATGTGTGTTAACATTGATATGAATTTGCTTGTGACTTCAGCGGAAGTAAGAATAGGCCCTACCAGACAAACAAGTTTTAGATTATTAAAAACCAAGTACATACTCTGCTTTTCAAGTAGCAGCTGCTTTTTTTCTAGTATATCGGACAGTAAAGAGTCTCTTGTTTTAAATTACACTTCCAGGCTAGAGCCAAGAATTTTGAGTGGAGTGGCTGCTTTATACTGAACTCTGATTCCATTTGACCAAGTCTGCAGCATTTTAGACAAGCTTTTGAATTTTAGATGGGTATTTGATATTTTAGAATAAGTCAAGCTCTGTAAAAACAATGGGACCTAGATGCTTTGAGATAAAGGTGTTGGGACCAGACAGAAGAGATCATATGAATGCTAGATAGTGTTTTATAAATTAGTTTTAAATAGAGATTAAGTCTGTTTATTGGTGAATGCTTTATGGCTAATATCCCTTTTCCCAGACTGGAAGAGAAGGCTTTAGAAGTTCCACATATGATGTTTCTTCAGAGCATCATATGCAAATGAAGCACAAGGATATCCTTAGGAGAATAAAATTAATCTATGAAAAGAGAGTTCTGTGTCTTTGCATCAATTTCACTAGATCATTAAAATCCTGACTCTGTTCCCCTCCACCTAGGAAGAAAACAGTGTATAGAAAGGTATTCAGGCTGTATTAATTTTTCTTACTAGCTGGAAGAAATAGAGGAGCAGATAGGGTTCCAGGTCTAGTCGAGAAGTGGTTGGAAGAAAACTTATGAACCTAAGAAAAGCTGAAGTTTACTTCTTCCTACTAGTCTGAGACAATGAACAAGGTCACAAAATGTGTAATTCCATTATATTGCTGCTGTCTGAGTGGATGTGGTTATTCTATGTGCTGTTACTTCAGTACATTTGCTTTAGAAGCATCTAAATTATTATCCTAAATCTGAATTCAGTCATTTATAAATAATTAATGTCCATACCATTCTGCATTAATGTATATGCAATGAAAGCTTAACCAATATAAAATCTAGGTCCTATTTCCCCCTCTGAATTATAGTTGTACCAGTTATATAGCACACGTCTGAAGGGGGTGTATTTGCAAAAGACCAAAATTCAGTGATCTTTACTGCTAAGTGCTTAAGTATTAGTTACGGGCAAATTATTGGCAATACCTGCTTTGCCTTTACATAAAGATAGACACAAGTTTAAAAACAGCATAAATGGAGAAGTATATTTTGCAAATGGTGAATATATCCTTTTAAGAGAGTACTCCCCTATGGTTTTCTCATTTCAGCTGACTTCGTAATTTCCTCATAGAGAAAAAATCTTAGATTACAAAAACATAAATTATATTGGATAGAAGTAGAGGATGCTGTTGTGACACTTCTTAGAAAGTACTGTTTTCTTATGTTAAGAAAGCATGATATATGAATTTGTTAATTCCCTCTGATAAAGCTGCTCAGAAAAAAATACTAGATTGTTCATCAAATCTATAAAAACATCTGCTTCTCAAAGTGTTCTTTATTTCAAACAGCAGTGTATCAGTTCTGTCTGCCCCTTAGCAAATGATATTTAACTCACTTTAATATCTAAAGAGCTAGAAAATATCTATACTTGTGTATGTTGTAATTGCCATCTAAATAAAGAATGGCTTCACATCGGATATAAACAGTAGGCTCATACTATATGGAGAATGTTTAGATAAATGAGAACAATTAAATATTAATAAAAGGAAAATAGGCAGATGTACTAGTGTTTCATTATATGCATCTTTATGTCCTCTAATGATCCATGTCACACCGATTGTCTCCTGGAGTCCAGCCTTCAGACCTTATGGCTTTTATTTTAACTGTTCTGTTAGTTCCTTTTTTGATTTATTAAAGATAATTCTACTTACCAAAGAATTTTTTAATCAAGTTAATTCAATATATCATACCACAAAGATGCAGGAAAGTGAAAAATATGAGCTAATTCACAAAATTGCTTACAAAACCTGGGGAGAAGTAATATTCAAATAGAGAAATAGTAAACTTATTGTATAGGTGAGTAACAAAGGATACTGTCAGAAAGGAGATACCCATGTTAGGGTGTTAACTGCAACAAATTTATTCCATGTCTCTTTCTCTATGACTTGGAATTTAATGAGGGAAAAATAGGCCTAACTTCAGTAAAGTGAACTCACAACACAGGTTAAAAGCACGATAAGTTTCATTCCACTTAATAGACCAATATAATATATATTTTCTGTGAGTTCTCTACTGAAATACAACATTGAAAAATCTGTAGCAAATTGTGCTTTTACAGGCCAAATGTTAATTCAGGAGCTACACATTAATAAAGTCTGCAGAGGACCCCTAATCCAAATGAACAGCTGAGAAAGTATACACAGCTAGTGTCTACTTTATTAGTCTACTTATTTAGAATTTTAAATCTACTGCCAATAAATGTATTTCAGCATTATCATTGGAAAAATATTGTCCCAGGGAAAACAAAAGCTCCTTAAAGTTCAGGTATGTGTTATTTTTAGCACGCAATTCAATTTTTTGTAAGGACTCATCGAGTACTTGCTTGCCATTAGGCTGTGTAACACTTCAGGGCTGAGTCAACAGTGGTGTTGCAACATGTAAATAGACCTCTATTTTCACATTCATGTTTTAATACCCCTCAGAGATCATCTTATTACTTCATTTGTGGTCCTCAGTGTACCGCCTGCCTAGAGGGTTTTTTTTCTTCGGTGTTTAAAAATACGATTGCCTCCTGACAGTGCTTTGTCTTTTCCTATCAAACATTTTGAAATCCCTGGGTCAACAGAAGCCATTCTTATTCAGAGTTCAAGTGGGAGTTCAGGGTTTGTTGGGTTTTCTATGGCTCCCCAGAAAAGCAGAACTGTTCTTTGCCAGCTCTAAAGACCATCTGTTTCTGCTAACATTTCCACCTAAGAAACTGTTTTTCTCTTTAAATGCCTAATCAAAGCCAAGAATGAATTTATGCTTGGTTTTAAGTATAAATTAAATCTCTTACTGATATCAATTGTATTCACTTCACAGAGCACATCATAGAATAATTTTACCTCACACACTTATATGACCTCTGTTCCAGCCATACGTAAAGCCATCACAACTAGCCCCTATACAGTGCCATGGCATCCTCTTTGTATAAACTGAAAAACAAACCCCAGCGGCCAGGCTCCACCCCCACCCCTAAATTTTGGATATCCATCTGATGCAGCTCATTTAAGAGTGTTATCGCCTTTGACTTCCTGTATAGTCAGTGGAGGGAGAGAGCAGAGAGGAAAAACACATCATCAGAGGAAAAGACACAGCTTGGGCAGAATGAGACTAACCCAGAAAGCCCGAGTTACCTTCACACCGAGGACGCGGTACTGCAGGGCTGCCTGGTCCAGTAGGCACATTGTTCACTGTGTTACACAGTGTTCACAACCATGCATGAGGGACCCAGGGTCTCCCCACAGTGATGAATAGTTTGATGTCCAAGAATGGGTCCCACAATAGCCAGCTTATTGAATAGGGAGCTTCTTTGCCTGGTGAATAACGAAGGCTTGTGGGGCTAGGTACCTAATGCTACTTTGAATTCAGAACCATTATCAGTTGAAATGCTTTTGGAGTTAGTTGCCTAAATTTGCCCTTATAAAAAAAGGTCTCCTCTAAGTGTGTAAACCCATGCTTAAAGAGCTGTACAGAGATGGAGAGGCCATAGATTCACGTCCCTTATCTTGGTAAAAGAATCCAATCCCTCTTCTTCAGTCTGCTGGATAGTGTCTTAACTACCAGCTAACAGGTATATAAGCATTTTTTTTATTCAATCATTATTTCTAAGGTCATTGCACTGTATGTTATTTTTAATTATTTCATGTAATGAGGTTGAAAGGAAAGGAAGAAGGAAAGCAAGAGCATGATAATGAGTGGGTGGGATGTTCTGAATGGGGAAAGCACTGCATCTCTGACCTTGTCCTAAAAAATACTGTACGCAAAGTGGATAGATAAAATTGGAAAGCCTGAGACCCTCTCTATGCCAACCAATATTATCCTAGGAAATGAGGCCTCATGTGCTCTCAGGCAGCACCAAAACTTGTTTCCAACACCTTTGATGATTACTTTAAATACCACATTCCCTGACTGAAGGGAAAACTATTGCCTGATGTAGATGGAAGTTGCTACTTTCAGATTTCTAGGAGGTTATGCATCATCTCAACACAGGTTTTGGAAGTCATGTGGCCTTTGAGTGCCTAAGAAATGGTAGGTGCTGTGTTTGAAATCAAGCAACGAATCCGAGCAAATGCCCTGAAATAGGTTGCCTTTATTCAGGAGGGAGGGTTCCACCAAATAGTAACATCCTTATGTTTTTAGGTTACATAGGCTTAGTTTCATTGTTTTACACAGGACAGACTCTCATTGGATAAAGTTTCATATTTTCAGAAGGGTTTGAAAAACTATTCTCTCCCAGCTGAGTGAAAACAGTGTCGCAGCTGTTATATCCGTGGGGAATAACAGTTGAATAACCATGCCTCTAATACATCTTGCATTGCACGCGAATAATTTTTGTCATGTCTTTGCATGCAATGTTTTCTTTCCAGATACATAAGCATCATTTAGGCTTTTCAAGCAAAATATATTTTTTCAGGTGTTGACATTTATTTGTTTATTTATCTATGAAAATTTTAGTAAATGCAAAGTGTTATTATTTTTACTTCAAACGATTATCCAATAAATAATTCTCACCAGAAAGAAACTTCTTTGCTTTTGGTCCTCCACAGATCATAATTATCAGGAAGATAGCACAACACATATGACAGATGTGACTAATTCTTCCATCCATAAGTTGGAATTCGTTGGCACAACCATGTGGCAAATGTTCCTGAATTAGACACACATGCAGAAATCAGTGGTGTTCATACCATTCATGAACAGGAAAAGGCTAATTAATTTAACTGAAATATTCACCCAGCTGCAGATATAATTTGATTTTTAGGTTGCTATTTAATTACTGTTACAAACGATTAAGGAAATTTGTCTGAAGGATACCATGCAAAAGTCTACTATAGTTAATGATAAGCACCACATACATGCCTGACTTTTCAAAGGTGTTGGGAAGTTGAAGTCAGTGGAAGGTCCTGAATTTAGTTCAGTTGCAGTCAGAGTGAACAGTTCCACAGCTGTTATATAGGGCAGCCCAGTGAGTCCTTCCTTGATTCTAATCTTTCCATTGGGAACAAAACTGGCATAGTTGTAACAATCCAGGTCCGTCAGTTATGACTGTAGATTGAGTTTATGATCCCTTTGTTTCCAGATCAGTTATCAACTTCAGTGATGTTCATGGTCCTGCAATGTTTGACTTTAAATTTGACCTTAGAAAATTCAGGGCAGAAAACAGTAGTGAATTTTCCAATCAATAAGGAAGCAATACTTCTTTGGAAGTGGAAGAAAATGTATGGAAAATGATGCTACAATGGTTAAGCAAAAACATTAATTATAATTGCACCCTTCCTTCTGAATATGTCACTACTAATGTGTTTGTTTAGCAGATAATGGAGCAAGATCTTTAATATTCAGTGATTCCTACAGATGATCCCTGCTCCATAAGATGTTCAATATCTTGTTGGACTTTCATATAGTGTTTTAGACAATAGGACAAGAATTTTCAGATACTAGCACAATATACTTGATTCTTCAGTTCACATTGTTTGTCCTATCACTCCAGAGGTATTTTTGGAAGACAAAACTGGATATCTGTGTATGTGACTATCCAGAGAATTCTGAGCTTGTATAAAGCAAAAATTCAGAACTATGTAAAAAGGGAGGAAAATGTCTGCCTTACTTCTAGCAAGAAAATAAGGGAAGACATGGCAGAAAGCTTTGTTGCCCATCAGAGGGCTTTGCCCTAGTTTATCTGTTAAGACAGTTAATAGCTAGATTTTCCTGATAAGGTCAGTAAAAAATGCTGTTGTTTGTTGTGAGCCTCACAGGATAAGAATGACACATTTCAGCAGAAAAGCAGAATCACAGCTGAGGCTATAGGTACATTTTTTGCTAGTAAGAGACTATAACAGCTGCTGAAGTTTTTATTGTCATGTAGCTAGATCTGAGTGCTGCAGTTCATTCTGACCTGTCTTGTATAGGACTGTGTATACATGCACCAAATTACATGCATAAATACAGCACTGTATATTTGTGTTCACCCTTCTTGTCTTATTAATTTTGTCCTTTCTTGCTTGCTGTGTATCTAGGTAATCTAGGATTATATGTTTGGCTACCATAGCATTTCTGCCAACAGCCAAAGATAGTTCCGTTCAAGAGCCTTTCTGGACTTCAGTCTCTACAAGCTGTCTCTTTATCTTTGTCTGCTAGAAATCACCTTTCACTGCTCCACCCAGCCATTCTTCTTATCAAATAAGTATTTGAAAGAGAATACTTAAAATGGTCTATAAAAGCAATTAACCTGTTTTCTGGTCTTTAAATAGACTATTTACTTCTCTTTTTGTAAGTGCAGACCATTGACCACTTAACTTATTGAATCGTATTTGATATCAAGGGAGACTTAAGATGCTTATTTCCTGTTAGGTTCAATTATTCATACTGTGAAAAAAGGAAAATTCACTTCTGGGCTTTTTATAAAAATAGATGATCTCAGAGTAAGGCTGTCTGTCCAATTCTCATTCAAATATCTATAAATAAATAAGTATCCTGAGCAGAGATTAACATGCATGCCAAACTTCTGTATGTCATGCTAAATCTTGAAGTACTTAATCAAAGTTTTTCTCTGAAGCCCACAAAAGTCTAAAATCAAACCAATTGGAATGAGTATTTCTTAATCACTGACAAAAAAATATTGTCCCATCACGTAAAAAGGAGACAATTTTGCTGTGGGGACATAAAATTCACACCTTTGAGTGACAGCCATGAAAAATTACATATTAAATAGTACAGATCACATCATGTCCCACCCACGTTTACTGTGAAGACAAGCTTCTTTCAGTCTTTGGAAAAGTCCGACTTAAAAAGAAGAATCTTGAGATAGTGAAAAGTGTTGATGAAAAGCAGATACACTCAGGACATTCACTTAATGGGAATAAAGAGAAGGAAAAAATGAAATAAGAAGGGGAATATTATTTTCTGCTGTTCCAGCCAAAAAACAGTTGACTTCCTAGTTGAGGTAAATCAAAATTTTCAGATATGTGGTTCTCATTCTTATTCACTTTTAGAAGGGAAATCAAAATGAAATATCAAATAAACATTATTTTATTTAGTCTTTGGACAAAAAACAAACTAAAACAACCTCTAAAGCATCCTGCTGCCCGCATGTCATTCTAGCCACTATCAGGTGGCTTCTGCATGCTTTCTAATATTTTTTTAAATGTTTAGTGAACCATCTAACAGTTGATACAGAACCCCTTGTATTCATACTTGTGTCCAGATCTATAACTTGATCAGATCTGAGTGTAAAGTAAATAAAATAGCTTCATGTCAGTGTTTTGATGTCAAATACCTAAGTCTGAACCCTTATCAGCCTCAAACACAGTTCAAATACTTCAGAACTGCCAAGGAATGAGGGGAGAAGTCATTTTATTTAAGAGACTGGATGTTTTTGCTTTATATTTTCTCAGTGACTCTACTGAACCACCAACACAACAGGGGGATTGAATATACAAGAATTTTTGACCCTGGACAGCTTCTTTCCTAAATCAGCTTACTAAAGAAAGCTTGAACCAGCCCTTAAACTGGGGCCAATGAAAAGAAAAGGCAAGCATCCTCCATCCTTCCTAAGTGGCTTCTCCCCAGGTTGTTTCTGTGTGCAGCATTAAATGCTTTCTCACAGCTGGCTTCCAGGAGAATGTCCTTTCCATTAAAGACATTTTTGGAAAGCAGAATCTGAAAGAAGAACACTTGAGCTACAACCTAAAAGCTACAAATGGCTGTTTCAGAAGTTTCTAACTAGCTCTTATCCTCACTCAGCCCTACCAGGTGATAGCAAAGCGTTTATACTTGCAAGGTGGCTTTGTCATCATAAAAAAAAAAAAGAAAAAATTGTTTTTTTCTTCAAATTTCTGAATGGCCTATCAATGCATCATTTTCCTCACTGTCCTAGCTCTTAAAAATTTCATTTCAAGGCATAATTAGAGCAGAAGGTGGCTCTGTTTTCCTTATAACTGTGTCACAGAAAAGGTAAAGAATTTTGCTAGTAAATAATTCATAGTCTGCAGATTTCTACAGGAGCTGCTTCAAAGCTTTCAAGTCTGCTATATATTGGCACATAAATTGGAAACTATAGAGTAAAAAAGGGTTTGGAAGGTATCATTATGGGATTCCTTATCTCTGTAAGTACAAAGCAGTCCTCGAACTAGCAATTTAAATTGATCTCTAATTCATACGTAGGAAATATTTGATAGAAATAATGATGTAGAAAATTTTCTGGATCTGATAATTTTGAATTAGTGATCACTGGAAATTTATAGTTGTAAATAATCAGAAAGGAGAACAAGTGACAGTTTGTTTCTACATTAAGACTTACATCTCATCTAACTTGAACTGTCTAAAAGTTAGGCATCTAGAAGTTGTCTATGCTATTTCTCCAGATGAAATAATTTATCTTAACCTAAGGGAATATTTTAAGATTTCGAATATTGCTATCCTGCCTCATTTAAATGATCTGGTGTATTGTATTACCCTACAGAACAGTTGCATAGATACCCCCTGCACTGCCATTCATTATGAGTATCTTAGAAGCATGGACATATATAAACAGTTTTTCCTGTGGAAAAACTAGTTTAATTATAGCCTCAGATTCTGAAGGCTATTAAACACCCCTCCTCTGTCTACCCACTAATCCCTATACTAACTAAATACATTTCAGTTCTTCAGCACTGTACAGACATGAGCCATGTCAGTTCAGAATGTATTATAAAGTGATTTTAACTGGAACACTATTCTGAAATTTGGTAGACAGAAATAGCTACAATTTTTAGTTTTTCACTTTTGCAGCTGGATATGCTAAGTTTCTTCAAGCAAATGCAGTGGGGTAGCTGTTGAAATGCTGCAGTTTTGCAGAAATAATCTCCTAAAGAGAGCACCACTTTAATCTTTTTTTTATAACAAAATGATAACTTCATAGTATCTTTAACTTGAAAATTAAATTATGTAATTATTTGAAAACTACAGGAATAGAAAATTAAAAGCTTTAACATTACATATAAAAATAGAAAATGTTCATGGTTCAAGATCAAACTCTTGATCTTTAAGGAAAGGTAGCATTACAGTCATTTGTACAAAGTTTGCTTGTATTCCGTTGTTCACACACCTTACAGCGAAACTTATAATCATAATGGTCAGACGCTATTTTTCCATCTAACAGACTTTTGGATATTAAACTAAGATACGCCTGCTGAACATATATCAGAGATCTTCAAAGGATCTTGACTTTTGCATAAAGGTTTGGCCACATCCCTTTGATAGCAAAGGCCAATCATTTTCCAGGATGACCACTCGCATTCAGGAGCATAAAGCATAAAATACTTTTCAGCTACACAGTTGGAGGGATTTATTTTTTTTTTTAACGTAGTCAAAACAACATTTTATTTCTCCCTCAGTTCTTTTTTTCTGAGAAGCAGCTAACTGTGGTTGCTGAAATTTATTGAAAAAAAAGTCAAGACAAAAAAAAAATTAGTGAATCTTTAGAAAAATTAAAATAGACCCTTATACCTCCCAGCTTAGTCTTTCAGTGCTCTAACTTATAACACCTACAGTAATGTAAAGGCAAAGAAGTATGGACAGGTTAGCGAGTTTTTCCCTTATCCTAATTTTATTTTTTGATTGCTTTTACAACCTCTCTTCCCATCAAATAGACACACATACTACAGTTTTTTAGGCTCCAAATTACTTTTAAATCTGAAGACAGGAACATTTATGCTACTTAAATAATTATTCCTTTTTAACAAGGAGTTTAAAATGCATGTCAGTCAAAGAAGGGAGTGGTATTTCTCAGTTACTTCCACTGTTGAGATATCGCGTGGGAAAAACAAATGGGGTACTTGTCATAAAGATTAATTTACTGCTGTTATTTGCTAAGTTACAGAGCCATGGAACACAGCTTTCAAAATGCTGTGAATTTTCTTTGTTTTTCTTTCTGAACTCCATGATCAGACAGCTGTCATGCTGTATGTTTTACTTAGATTATTTTATATTTAAAATTTGCATAATAATATACTAAAGATGAAACCCTGACTCCATTAAAAACTTCCCCTCTGACTTCATTAGTATAGGAAATTTATCTAAAAACTTTATGATTAACTTTTTGTGCATAGCAGAAGTGTCTTTTTCCAAAAAGTGTCTATTTCCAAAATAAAGTCAGTTTTATCTAAGAATAAATTGTCATTATAGGGAAGCTATACTGCAAGAAACTGCCAGAATGAATCAGTCTATCTTGCCCAATCTTTTGTCCTCTACAGTGACCAGTGGTGAACCCTTAGGAAAAATAAAGAAAATAGGCATATACAAAGTGGTTCTTACCCTCAGCTCCTTGTAATCAGCAGTTCAGGTGCTTCCAAAGTCAGAAGGTAAATCCAGCTATGCTCTACTGACTTGCCCAGGCCTATTTTGAATCTATACGCTTTTGTGTGTGTGTGCCTATAATAACCCATGGCACCACTTCACAAGTTTATTTTTTTTAATAAATATCTTCTTTCAGATTGCTACTTCTTATAAGGAACACCCAATGAAATGATTAGCTTGCAGGTCTAAAACAAATTATCCTTTTCAAGTCATCCTCTTCATAGAACCTATGGTTTGATAGATTTATGTCATAACTTTCTCCATTATCTCTTTTTCAAATTTGGGAGTCCTAACACATTTAATCTCTACTTAGACAGAAGCCATTCCTTACCTATGAACATACTGCTTACCTTCCCCTCTCTACTCTGTCTAGTTGAAATTGGGTGGAAAAAAGCATTCCTGTACAGCTATTCCAGATGCTTTCTATTAGGTTAGCCCAAAGAAACCAGTGGATATAGAGGATGGAGGTAAGGGAAATACAGACAGAAATACTGGACAACACAATGCTGTGACTTCTCCCATCCTTTCAAGGATTTCCTTTCTGTCTCCTATAAACCTAACAGCATCTATAGCTGCCACATGCTTTCCTGTCCTTGGAGGTTAGAAACAAATTAACTGCATGTGCTTCTGATAGCTTGAAAACAAGTGTTTCAAGGTGTCAGGCAAATTACAAACAAGATCCATTTATGTCAGTAGTTTTGGAGTCTGAGTTGAGAGATCAGGGAAGTGATAAAACTCAGAATGAAGAGCAAGGTGGTACATGCATGAAGACTAGGAAAGGAAAGGAAATTCAAGAAATGGCACTCACTACTTGGTTGCTTGTGATTGTTAAAGCCACTGTTTTGCATGAAGAAGTGCTTTCCCCTGATGCAGTAGAAGACCAAGCAGGACTTATCCAGATACCAAAGATGAGCAAAAAAGTTCGAATAAATCCAAAAGGATCAGCATGAAAATAACCTTGTGAAAGTGACAGTTGTCATTCTGAGCTGCTCGCAGGTGAATACATGAAATCTGAAATATATATTCAGCCAGGTGTGCAATGGTCTGTATAGGGACCATTGCACACCTGGGACACCAGAACTAAAAAAAAAGACGATATGGCGTTAAATATGCGGTGATATTCAATCTTTTTTATCAGGAATATGCCTGAATTGATTTAACAGCTCACTCCCATTTCTAGGACCTATTACACTTCTCTTTATGTCTGTCTGTCTATGCCTGTACACCAATGCACGCAGCATGGGGAACAAACAGGAAGAACTAGAGATCTGTGTGCGGTCGCAGGGCCATGATCTCATTGCCATTACAGAGACATGGTGGGATAGCTCACATGACTGGAGTGCTGTCATGGATGGCTACGTGCTTTTTAGGAAAGACAGGCCAGGCAAGCGAGGTGGTGGAGTTGCTCTTGATGTGAGAGAGCAACTGGAATGTATTGAGCTGTGCCTAGGGGTGGATGAAGAGCGAGTCAAGAGCTTATGGATAAGGATTAAAGGGCAGGCTAGCATGGGTGACACTGTTGTGGGTGTTTACTACAGGCCACCTGATCAGGATGAGGAAGTCGATGAGGCCTTCTACAGACAGCTGGAAGTAGCCTCACGATCCCAGGCCCTGGTTCTCATGGGGGACTTCAACCACCCTGATATCTGCTGGAGAGACAACACAGCTAGGCACAAACAGTCCTGGAGGTTCCTGCAGAGCATTGGTGACAACTTCTTGACACAGGTGGTGGAGGAGCCAACAAGGAGAGGTGTGCTGCTGGACCTCGTACTAACAAACAAAGAAGGACTGGTGGAAGATGTGAAGGTTGGGGGCTGCCTTGGCTGCAGTGACCATGAGATGGTGGAGTTCAGGATCCTGCGAGGAGGCAGCAGGGCACCAAGTAGGATCGCAACCCTGGACTTCAGGAGAGCAAACTTTGTCCTCTTCAGGGACCTACTTGGAGGAATCCCATGGGTGAGGGCCCTAGAAGGAAGGAGTGTTCAAGAGAGTTGGTTAATATTCAAACATCACTTCCTCCAGGCTCAAGAGCGGTGCATCCCTATGAGTAGGAAGTCAAGCAAAGGAGGTAGGAGACCTGCATGGATGAGCAAGGAGCTCCTGGCAAAACTCAACCAGAAGAAGGAAGTATACAGAAAGTGGAAAGGGGGACAGGCCACTTGGGAGGATTATAGAAACATTGTCAGAGTATGCAGGGATGCGACGAGGAAGGCTAAGGCCCATTTGGAATTAAATCTGGCTAGAGATGTCAAGGACAGCAAGAAGGGCTTCTTCAAATACATCAGCAGCAAGAGGAAGACTAGGGAAAACGTGGGCCCTTTGCTGAATGGGGTGGGTGCCCTGGTGACAAAGGATACAGAGAAGGCAGAGTTACTGAATGCCTTCTTTGCTTCAGTCTTTACTGCTCAGGCCAGCCCTCAGGAACCCCAGATCCTGGAGGCAAGAGAGAAAGTCTGGAGAGAGGAAGACATTCCCTTGGTGGAGGAGGAGTGGCTTAGAGATCATTTAAGCAAACTTGACACCCACAAATCCATGGGCCCTGATGGGATGCACCCACGAGTGCTGAGGGAGCTGGCGGATGTCGTTGCTAAGCTACTCTCCATCATTTTTGAAAGGTCATGGAGAACAGGAGAGGTGCCCGAGAACTGGAAGAAAGCCAATGTCAGCCCAGTCTTCAAAAAGGGCAAGAAGGAGGACCCAGGGAACTACAGGCCAGTCAGCCTCACCTCCATCCCTGGAAAGGTGATGGAGCAGCTCATCCTGGAAGCCATCTCCAAGCATGTGGAGGACAAGATGGTGATCAGGAGTAGTCAGCACGGCTTTACCAAGGGGAAATCATGCCTAACCAATCTGATAGCCTTCTAGGATGGAATGACTGGCTGAGTAGATGAGGGGAGAGCAGTGGATGTTGTCTACCTAGACTTCAGCAAGGCTTTTGACACTGTCTCCCATAACATCCTCATAGACAAGCTCAGGAAGTGTGGGTTAGATGAGTGGACAGTGAGGTGGATTGAGAACTGGCTGAATGGCAGAGCTCAGAGGGTTGTGATCAGTGGCACAGAGTCTAGTTGGAGGCCTGTAGCTAGCGGTGTCCCCCAGGGGTCAGTACTGGGTCCAGTCTTGTTCAACTTCTTCATCAATGACCTGGATGAAGGCACAGAGTGCACCCTCAGCAACTTTGCTGACGATACAAAACTGGGAGGAGTGGCCGATGCACCAGAGGGCTGGGCTGCCGTTCAGAGAGACCTGGACAGGCTGGAGAGGTGGGTGGAGAGGAACCTCATGAAGTTCAACAAGGCAAGTGCAGGGTCCTGCACCTGGGGAGGAATAACCCCATGCAGCAGTACAGGTTGGGGGTTGACCTGCTGGAAAGCAGCTCTGCTGAGAAGGACCTGGGAGTGCTGGTGGACACCAAGTTAAGCATGAGGCAGCAATGTGCCCTTGTGGCCAAGAAGGCCAATGGTGTCCTAGGCTGCATCAGGAAGAGTGTTGCCAGCAGGTCGAGGGAGGTGATCCTGCCCCTCTACTCAGCCCTGGTGAGGCCACATCTGGAGTACTGTGTCCAGTTCTGGGCTCCCCAGTACAAGAGGGATGTGGCACTACTGGAGCAAGTCCAGTGAAGGGCTACAAAGATGATTAGGGGACTGGAACATCTCTCTTATGAGGAAAGACTGAGAGAGCTGGGTCTCTTTAGCCTAGAGAAGAGAAGGCTGAGAGGAGATCTTATTAACATGTACAAATATCTTAAGGGAGGGTGTCAAGAGGATGGAGCCAGACTCTTTTCAGTGGTGCCCAGCAACAGGACAAGAGGCAACGGGTACAAACTGAAACACAGACACTTCCATCTTAACATGAGGAAAAACTTTTTCACTGTGAGGGTGACAGAGCACTGGAACAGGTTGCCCAGAGAGGTTGTGGAGTCTCCTTCTCTGGAGATATTCAAAACGCACCTGGATGCAATCCTGTGCAATATGCTCTAGGTGACCCTGCTTGAGCAGGGGGGGTTGGACTAGATGATCTCCAGAGGTCCCTTCCAACCTCAGCGATTCTGTGATTCTGTGATTCTGTCTGAAGACAACTGAGCCTTTGCAGAAGGGCAGATGATCGCACTACGGTTATCTGCTGATGTTTCAGCACAAGGCACTTATTCTCCAGAAGGAGGAAATACACTTTCTTTCCTTGAGAAAAAGGACAGTCAGTATATCAGTCCTAAAGAATTTATTTCTTTGGCTTCAGAACAGGTGGCAGGCTGGAGAAATGAATAGGTAGAAAATTTCTATGGCTATTGTCAGATACATGTATATTTACATGCATATAGATTTCCAAAGCCCTTAACTGGTGGGCACGACTTGGTCTGATCATAGAGACCAAGACCAATAAAACTTGGTCTAGACATAGTACTGCTTTAATTTGTGTTGGAAACTCAATAGGACACCAAGCTATGTAGTTCAAGAATACAAGAAAAGAAAGCTATTTTTTTCACACTCTTTCATTATGGAGCCAAAAGGAGCTAAACCAGAACAGATAATTTACCTAATTAGGTATATTTAAAGAAATTCTTTTATTTATTAAAGGCTTTAGAACTAAGCACGTAATTTGTGTGTGCTGTAATTAAGCTCCAGTGAATTATAGATCAGCTGGCCTATAGCTAAGAGTGTTAAGAGTGTTAATTTATACATATTTTACCATACTTATTTATGTTTTGTCTGCAATTGGATCCATTTTTTTCATGTGTATGTAGTATGCAGAGAGTCTGAGAAACTAAAGAGCTTCTCTGGTGACCATCTTATTTAACTGAATTTTAATCAAATTAGAATTGTTTGTCTGTGGGCCAGATTTTCAGTTGGCCTAAATGAACATTAAGGAAATGAACCTCCTTTAACACCACCTAAGGTGCTGAGTCAGATGCCTAGGACCTTTGTTAAACTTAGTTAAAGTCTGTTTTATGTTTCATGGGTTACGAGCAGCTGCCAAATTATTTTCTGATATAACTGTAGTGACAGCAGTAGATGCACACAAAGAAGGAATCTACCGTGTGATCCTGAGATATTAGAAGCCCTAGGGCAGCCCCAAAAAATGATGTAGGATTTAACATAACAACTGTCTCACATTAAATAAGAAAACAGTCTTGGCAGTCTGAGACAGAACCAAGGTCTTCTAAGGCAGCCTACCCACCAGGCTACAAAGTCAAATTCACCATGTGTTTCCTCTCTGGTCCAATATATCCTGCATTCCCATCTGCCTGGGGGGAACATCTTCAAAAGAGACATGCAGATTGCCTTCCCATGCTTCACTAGGCTATAGTCTGATGACTAGGACATGCTTTTTGAAGGTGGAAGGTGCATATCAGAGTTCTGAGGAAAAGGATGGGACCGAATCTGGGAGTTCAGCCTGTTCAGTGGGTGCACTAAATGGTATGCCAGTACGCAACATGCCGTGTGGGAACCAAGGGAAAGGTTTCTCATATCTTCTCTGGTGTGGTCTAAAACTCCCTACTTGAGATTTGCTGTGTGAGAGGAGCGTGGTCCTGTTATGCTCAGTGGCCTCTGGGAGTATTTACTGATTGAGCTTCTGGGGTGATTCAGGCCTTACTCCTCCTAGTTTCTCAATCTAAACTGAGCTCAGACATGATCTAAGTGCTGAACTTTTTAAGCCTGCCAAGTATAAGGCAGTTCTGGGCACGTGCAGTGACTTAATATGTACCTAAAGAGATTTAACATCAAAAGTTGAAGAGCTTATAGAGATTAGGTGTCTCCAGCTTAGGAGGTGAGTCAGGAATTTAGAATCACAGTTTCCCCTCATCAGCCAAAACTACACTCACATTTTTATTTTGGTACCTAAATCTTGCATTGGAACTTGCCTTGAATGTCCTCTTTATCTAAAATAAAATAAATAAAATCTATCATTATAAAGTAGCAGACTTCCTTGTTTACAATAGTAAACTGTAGACATCTTTCTTTAGAGAAAAACCTAAAAGTAGTAGCAAATGCAATGCTCATCAGTAGAACAAGAAAACAAATGAGAACCAACAACACATAAACCAGGTTCCTGCACTTAAGACCCTTCTGATTTAGGTAATAGCAATGCTTATGCCTGCATTTAAGTAGAGAAAATGTGCATAGAAACAAGAAAAATAAACCAGGCGTATGACATTGAAGTTACACTTGCCTGGCAGTATGAAAAGCATTACCAATATTGCACCCCAAATTTACTCACCTGTAAGCCATTCTTTTCTGAAGTAATGATGCCGTGCAGTAATGCAGAAATATGTTGAGAGATGTTGTCTGAAGTTAGCTGAAATGCAGCTTATCCCCCCCAACATACAGCACGGTTCTCAGTGGTGCAGAGCACATGACACTGCTACTGGCTTCAGTAGGCATTTTTTTGAACATTATTGTATCTACCCCGAAATCTACACATCTCTAAGTGTTTATTTTAAGGCCATTCATCTTTGGAAATGGCAGATCACGCTCTCTACTGTGACAAATATACAAGTGAAATATCAAGATGAAGCCATTTGAATGGGTCTTTAAATCTCCATGACTCTTTTTAGGGACCATTTTACCAGTGATTTGAAGATATTGTTGTACAAGAACAGGAGGTTCCTCAAGCACTGAAGTCACCTGAAGAAGCAGAGGCTCAAATGAAATTTAGGTGAAGTTCAGGAGCCTTTGAGTATTTGTGTTTCTGTCCTTAGAGCAAATCCAAAATTCTAAGCTCAAGTAGAGGGAACATGGTTCTCAGCACATAGATAACAAAAGGTATACTGGATCAACACCATGTTAATTAAATGAATTGTATCATATAAGCAGTGCACTTCAGATAATATTCTTTCCTCAAGCTACACTCATCTAAATCCAGCCTTAATAGTCACTGTATTTACAATTGGTGGTATTATATTTTTAAACTGATGCCAACTTTTCTTTGACTCCTTTGTCCCATTGTTGGTTAACTTGGGGTCATTCAGAAATACTTTTTTTCATCCTTATTCAAATCAAAGTCTGCTGGGAAGGGAAAACAAAGAAATAAGAAATCAAAAGGATACGAATGTAGATAAAAGAACATTTTCTTTTTAAGGTATATCTCTTTTTTGTCTTCTTTTTTAAGATCTTTACCACAGACCGATGTTCTCAAACCACAGGCTATTGAACTTTCTAGTACAAAGATCCACCTGGTGCTGAATAATGACATATAACTTCTGTTCGATCTCTTCAACGTGAAGCTTTTAAGTCAGGCTGCTGAGACCACTGCCTATCACACTGACCAATACTATGTGACTTCTTCCTTATACTTCCCTGTCAGTCTGCATTCATCTGTTGCCTCTTGCCTCATCTAACATTCAATTAAACACTCTTTTGAGGCAGTGGCTGTCTGTGTTCCGTGTTTGTACAATATATACAGATGTCTGAAATGATTTCCTAAGTGCTACCACAGTGCAAATAGCAATCAATAATTATATAAAATCATTTATGTTCATTTCATTTACTGCTTCCTTTTTGCAACAGCAAAAATGTGTATATCATGCTTCTAGCATCGCACTTCAAGATGAAAGATCTGCATTTAAATGTAATTCCAGTCGAGAGTGTTTTAAATATAATAAGCTCTTTAGATTATTCAGGTCTGTGAAAGTCGGAACCAAAAGGTTTTATTTTGCATGATAAAGTTTCAAAGATCAATGAAGCGAGAAATTCAAAGTCAAATTCTTACATTACTATGTAATTCTGAAAAGTGAGTACAATTTAGAGAAGTAAAAAATCAGATATTTAGTAATCTCTGTTTCTTCATCTGACCGGGCTCTATAGGGATCCTTATCATATGCCTAATATCCTTCTTTCTGACTCTTGCAGAAATCATGTAATCACTGAACCAAGTATAATCTTTATGTTAGAGAAAACTTACCCTTGGTTCCAAAAGAGCAAGTATGTAGTTAAGTTTTAGAAACATTGCAGACTTTTATAATCATTAGTTGTGGCTGATCATTGGACTAGAATAGGACAAGAATTACTGTCCTTGTAAAATGAGCTTAGTCTGCTAGATAAAGCAAATTTCTTAATTTGAGAGCTAAAAAAAGGCTGAGAAGAATCACTTCAAATCTTCTGCCACTTAGGCACTTCTCAGCTGACACATTGTAAGTGCCTCACTAAAAATATACAGAATTTAATACCCGAAAAATTAATTATACCTGAGAAAAGATAAACTACTTGTATACTGTCTGCAGAAACTCTAATTCAATTCTTCTATGAACATACAGCTGCATTAAATGAAATTACAGTCAAAATAATCTTTCATACGACACCTATTTTTAGTTAGTGTAATCAGCTACATAAATATTCTAATTTTTGCTTTATTAATACACACACTAAAGATTCTCCTGGGATTTATGAAAAGACTGAAGGTAAAGTGGATGAGTCAATTTACCGTAATTTTCTCTTTCACTTATTGCATATCTGCTCTTTAAAAGGCTTACAGGTTTACAATCTGCATGAAGGCAGACCTGTAATGTCAGTGTGAGATTCAGGTCCAAACCGGGGATAGAGGGAAGCTGGCTTGTGATGATGGGAAATATAACAACAGTAAAATAAAAAACAGTTTATTGCAAAAGTTTTCACATATTCTGCCTCTCTCTTATGTTTTCCTCTTAATTTTTTTTTTTTTTTAAGAAAATGGTACTCATGCATCATAGAGAGTTGGTGACCTTTCTAGAAAGACGTTCATATTCCTATACATTTCCTGTTTAAAATTATGCCTGAAAACTACCAGTTTGAAACAGGAAGTAACATTTTTCTGTGTATAAAGATAACACCAAAATTTGGCAAATGGCACTGCATACTCTTAATGTATGCATACAAAATAGTGTATGCATGCAAAATAACAAAATGTGACTGGAATTGCATTACACTTCATCATGCACTAGTGAAATAACTACACGTTATCCTTTCCACCAGACACCCCCTGTACTTCAGGAACAGTTTATCAGTTGTAGAAGACTATCCTAGTAGAGTCATTTGATAGACTATGCTTTTTCTCTGTAGCAAAACAGCCTGATAAAAAGGAAGGAAGCATGGCTAGGATTCCTGTCTCCTGTCAGTTCCCTAATAATCCAACAGCCCAAGGATGTTATTGGCAGTTATAAAAACTTATCTGAGGTATACACTGGGTGGGAGAAAGGGTAGGAGAAAAAGAAAAGAAGGGAAATTGATGTAAAAATATTTACAATGTTTTTGGATATTTTTTCCCCCCCTCACAGCTTCAGGCATCCAATCCTATTTTGTTCTTTTTCTTTCATTCTTAATGTTTTTTTTTAACCCTTTAATTACATATTGTTTTAGCCACCTATATTGTTTTAGTCTTTCATTTTTATCCGGTAGTTCTTAAGCTATGCCATTAACCATTTACTTATATATCCAGACTGTGTGCCGTTTTGAGTCAGAGGCTTTATAATTCCACACTGTAAGAAGGAGATTGTTGATTTTCATGCTATCTACACATATTAATGATTGTGGTAAAGTGAGTATTACTTATACTAGGTTAGAAGCAACTGAACCCCAAATTAAACCTGGGATTCACTTCCTGTAGCTTCCCCCATTTTAAAGGCAGACATCTGCTTTAAGCTCATCGTCTAGGCTCTGTCTACAATCAGTGATACCTCTGGAAAGTGACTCATGCCACATCTGAAATAGGTGCGCATCACGAATCATGCTGTGCAGATGCCTGTTCCTCTCCATTGAGAAAACCTGGGTGACTCTTAGGTTGTTGCTTACATTTTAGATTGCTGAAATGAGGAATGATGAATTTCACCTTATTGACCTGAACCCATCTTGGGTATAAAGACAACCCTTTATATCTCATATTTATAAGCAGGTACATAAATGTAATTATGCTATTGCTCTAATCAGATTGACTTAGAATACCCAGCTCTGTTTTCCCTTTTGTTCTATCAATCCTAATTTATGTCAAATGACAAACTGTGTGAAACGTGGCTTGTCTTTATTTTTGCCCCTTCTGACCTGATTTATGGCAAAAAAGTAGTTGCAAAATATTGTTTTCTTGCTCATTTTTTCTAAGCAGTAAAGCCTGTGGAATGCAAAACTTGTACAAAAGCCTTCCACCGTTGCAAGAAGTGAGGTGAAGACATTTAGCTCTCTCCCTGTTGTTCTGATACCTTCCCTGGTCCCACCAGCCTCATCCGAGTTTATTAAATAGTTCAATACTTCCCTTGGCCTTTTAAAGATTTTCAGTCAATATAAAATGAACATACAGTTGCTGAAATGATGGCACCGATTTTTAAAATATAACTAAGCTATGCAATTATATGTTTAGGCTCAATGTGAATTAAGGAGGATGAAAAACAAAAAAAAAGCTTTGAAAAGTTTAACTTGGTCTTTAGCAATTTAGCTAGGGAAGAGGAGCTCATAGTTGCATTTTGCTACTTGGAAAGGGCACTTGGCAAGAGGCAGAATTCTGCACAACTGCCAGCCAGTGAATAAGGAACGCTTCAAACTAGCTAAGTTTCTCTCTTGGTTATGGCTCACTGATTATTTTATACAGCACTGGTGTGCATACAGGATGGCCAGTAAACATATTTGATGACTAAATAGTACATTGCAGTCCTTACAGCTCACCTCGTTATAGCCCTCTCGCTCTACCCATACAAACATTAGCAGAATGGCTCCGTTAAAACAAGATGAGATAATGAACGGCGCCCACCCTTCATGTTTATACTGCAGCAGTCAGTGCTTATTATTGTTCTGTGTAAAATGGCAAGAAAACAATCATTTCCAGGCTGGATAAAAGCAAGGTAAACATCAGCAGGTGTATTTAGTGCTATTAACCTGGCTGTAAAGAGTTTATTTGCACAGAATGTTCAGGAAGAAACTCTCATTACTTGGCAATGTTACTAGACTATAATCTTTAAACAAACCCTGAAATTACTAGCTAAAACCATAACTGTGTTGAAGTGGAAGCAAGTATGTGTGCACAGGAGCGCTTAAAAGCCTGGTAAAACAGTCTCAACAGGAGTATGTTTCTCTTCTGCTCCTCTATAAGGCAAGCAGCAAACTCCAAATGGCGCGTTTCTGCTGCTGAAAGCTACGCTATCCAGAGTCACGGTGGGACACAGAGAGAGAGAGGTGCCTCTGGATGTAACTCATCTCACAGCAAGTCATAGCCTGAAACGTAGCTGGAAATTGAGGGAGTGAAGTCAGATTTGCAGATCTCCATCGCCACCCCTCTGAATTATTGATAGTCAAACTTATCTTTTTTTTTCTATTGTAATCAATAACAAGTGGTTTGCAGATAAGATTTTCCAATGTCCGTATTTATACAGCTGGAGCTGACTAGAATTGAGTAACTCCTGCTTGTGTAATTCCACTGTTGGTGCATAAGAAGTTCAGGAAGAGCTAACAGAGAATACAGATAGAGCAACTGAGCTTTTTCAAAAAACATTGGATTGAGAGGCAAGCTTTTTTTTGGGGGGAGGGAAATGATCAACTCAATTATTCACTAGTGGACTAAAGTGAAACAAAGAAACAAAAGGACAATGCAATAATGAAACAAGTATTGGCTAAACAGATAGAAATTCCAGAACTTCTGGGAAAAAAAAAATTGAAGATACCACTGAACCAAATTATGGAACAATATATATAACCAACATATATATTGGCCACCACCTATAGGCAAGTGAATCAACAACGGGGGAAATGCATAAGATACAGATGTTACAAATGTATTAGACTAGGAAAAGGAATAAGAACCCTAATACTGTGCCATTAAACTTTAGGAAGACAGAGGGAATTGGAAAAAAGTATAAAATTGGATTAAGAAAAAGCTGTTTAAACTTGATTTAAACTCAAACTGAGGAAATTATAATACACATAGATCGATCATTCAGTCTAAACATTGAGTCAAGATGCCGGTGTTACTGAACACAAGAAAAAGGAAAACAGAAAGCATGAAAAAGTAAAACAATTAAATGATGACAAGAAATCTAAGGCTTATATCTAGCCTCCAGAAAACTGAAAAGCCAGCCCTGGGAAGACAGAATACTTCAAACTGAAATCTGAACCCGGCCCAAAAACTTAAAGTAGTTGACCCAGACTGAAACAACAAGGAAAGATTCAAAAGCAAGAGCTTCCAAACTGGGAACACATCTCTGAATACTAGATTTCATTCACTGTATTTAGCATTTTTGTAATAAATAAAAACCAATCTGTTAGACAGCTCTTTCATTCACACAGCATGATAATTAAAGCAAGTCAAAACCCTCTTCCAACCACAAATTTCTTCACGGTTGCATTTTTGTTTTGTTGGCTACAGTTAAACAAAGTATGAGGCAGGTATAAATAATAATGGAAAACATGGAACATTGCACGATTTAACTCTTACAAACAACTCAAAATTCTTACAGTTACCTGATTGCTTCAAGCACTTTAATCTGCAAATCTTGACCGTGACTTTTACAAGAACAAATAATTTTGAAATAGCTGAGGCAGAGCATCCAAAGAAAAATCATAGCCAAGATCTTCAGTTTCACTAAGTAGTGGATTTTGAGCTCCAACCTGAGATGCTGTAAATGGAATAATTTTTTGAAAAATGAAGATATCTTAAGTGCTGAAAACTAATGCATCTGAATTATTAGATCCTTCAGAACAGCCTCTTACCTTATAAGAGATCACATTTACTTCAACAACAGGTAAATGCACGGGGCACAGAACATAGTTCTATTTTTCTCAGTCAGCAGACATAAAAGGAGCCTGCAAAAGGGCAAATCATTGTCCTTAAGAGTCAAGTAGAACATCTTGAGGTCAAAGCTGCTAAAAAAGACATGGTTAAGAAAAGCAGTTGTTCCATCTTGACCCTTAGCACACCCAATTCTGCAAAATGCTGGGAGATAATTCTGACATAACAATTACCTACAAGAGCTTGTTCAAGTAGTTAAGTGTGGTTAGAAGCCATTTTCTATCATTAAAGCATCCACACTTCTGATTCCAGGAAGAATTTGGAAAATAAAACCTCTGCAAAGTGACAGCAGTCACAAGAATATTTTGGAACCTCAGTCAAACTTCTGCTTGAATTTAGTATTACAAAGAGCTGGCACTTACCTGAACCAGTTGCATCTATCTTTAACCTGCAACCTGCTTTAACCTGACCTGAAACATATCAAGATAAGTTTTGGTATATTTTTGCCTGTTTAGGACTTTTGTATTAGAGCCTTTTGGCTGAGTCTAGCTCATACCTACCTCAGTGTTCAGAAAAGAGAAGCTGAAAAGAAGACAGATTTAATTCTTGTATCTATAGTAAAATCTGTTCTTCTGACTTCCTCTATTTAAAATTCCAGTGATGTTCTTGAGTGCATGCAGAAATCTGTTTTCAGTCAATCATACGTAGTATCTGCATTTATTCTGGTAAAATTTACTGATATTCTAATAAAGAACCATGACCAAAAAAAATAGTTATATATTTCTTCTAATCAAGTACAATTTGGCATGTTTGGAATTATTATCAACAATTTATTACACAAATCAGTCCCGTGATTGAACTAATAAGGAATCAGGCACAATATTTTGGCTTTCCTGCCAAAAAATCCCCATTGTTTCTGAGGGGTAGCTAACATGAATTCACTTTTTAAAGGATCAGATCTTAGTGGTAACAAGGCAACTAGTTTTCCCTCTTAATATAACCAAGCACATGACTACACAAAGAAGCTAGAGAATTTGTCTGTTTCTTTATTATAAAAACAAACTTTTTTAGTAAAGAAAGCACAGCATTTGGGTACACTATTTGTGTACAAATTTTGTAGTTTCTCAAAAAATGTAAATTTCTTGTTTCCTAGAACAGAAGGAAGAATAAACCATGCATTTCAAAGTTTGGTCCATTCTGGCAATGAAAATGAGATTTGTAGGATACTTGTTCAAAGGGAGATTCTTTGTCTTTCACTGTGATATTAAACTAATGCACAAATGCATGGTTTGTAAATAAATGTTTATGTCTTATTTTCTTTAGGTCATGTGGGATCTTTATGCTATATAAATATGCCCATAATACACATGAAATTGGACTTCACAGACGACCAGTAGTTTGCAGTAAGGCAGCAACAACAACATAAATAGCATCTGAAAAGCAACGACTATTCTGTTAAACTCAAGTATTTAAACAAGAAAAAAAAAGAAAGAAAAAAACATTAATGAAAATTAGGTTAGAGTAATTACTGAAACTTTATAGAGATCTGAACAAAAGCCTCTCCTCAGATAGGTATGCAGAATTTAAGTTCTAATGGCCAGGGGCAATGAATCAACTCATATAGTTTTGGCACATGATAAGAACAAACCAAACAATTTCATTTCCTTCAGTGACAGGAAAACAATCTTTGATGAAAAGGGTAAGACATATATGTCATATATATATATCCATAAACTTTTGGCTCTATCTCACATGATAATTTCATAAGCAAGACATGCTATAGCTAAATACCACTTTAAGTTGGATGGGAAATTGATTTGAAAAAAAATACCTTGAGAGATTTTAAAATAATCGTTATTTACAGTTCATTATGAAATTGGAGTCATGTATCCAATGATGACTGCAGAAATTTGTCTTGGACCAATACCATTGTTATTACTAACAAATTGTATTATGAACAGATTTCCAACAACTTCAATACAGAAGGTGTTGCAAGTAGATCAGAGGGCAAAACTGTAACCTTCATAAATTAGAAATATCATCCAAATCCAACAATATTAAACAAGACAAAGAATAAGAATGATGAAACGTCAAGAAAAAGTGACGAACAGGGAGAAATTTGAAAACTGTGTCATGTGGGGAAAGGACAGGGGAAGTGTCTATAGAGGACTGAAAGGAGGCGTAACACTGAAGTGATTTGTACTGGATTCAAAGGTCCACCTAACCCACCCTTCTGAATCTAACACTGGCCAATAAGGACTGCTCCGGAAAGAATATATGAAGCAGAATAAGATGGACCCTCCCCTAGCAAACTGTCTCTCATTTTTCTATCCTAACAGTCTTCCAGTGTGTAAAAGTTAGCTTCACAAAAGAAGGAAATGTAATGTTCTTGGCATCAGATACGGATACAACCTTAAAAGCTATGACACAAGCCTTAAATTACATATTTGAATTAAATACTAAAAACAAATTTTTAATAACATGTATTGCTCAGGGAAGTTTCAAATCACTATCATCAGGAGAGATTTTTTTTTTTAATGGTCGATTAGACAAACCAAATATTTATGAGAGATAGCTGATTCTGGAAAGAGTCAGGGAATGAACCAAATAAACTCTTGAGATCTCTTCCAGACATATTTTCTATGATTCTATATCTTTTCAGCCATCTTCCAACCACCTTCCAGGTGTTTTGTGTTTCTTTGGCAGAAAATGTATAATATGTTTTATGAATAAAACATGTGCAATGTTTGGCTGAGGAAGATGAAGTGAGAGGTCACATCTCTTCTCTTCTCAGGTGTAAGATGACTCAGAGCATAATTGACTTGTCCAGTGGCACAAAATAGAAATAAATTGAAAATAAAATATCTGTTCAGAATACTGGATAACTTCACTATTTCTACTGAAGAGGCAACTGAATTCGAAATAATGAATGAATCCCTAAGAGGAATTAAATGAGAATTCAGATTTCATAAAGGTGCACATCACAGCAGCATTCAAGTGTACGTGCAAGTTCTGAAGAATAATATTTTCGGACAAAAAATGAGAATTTTCTTCTCTCCATTATTCAGTACAACTCTACATTGTTTCCTCTATGAGGAAAATACATTTCACCTTCTACTTTGTAAAAGCTCTCAATTTTTTTGACTATGCTGGCATTCCATATTCTCAGAAGTGGCATAAAATATTGCGCATTTCTGCTGCATCTTAGGCCTTCTTGCTAATAACTTATGCCTTCTTGCTAATAACTGAATGTTCACCTATCATTTGTGTGCAGGAAGTCAGCTAAACACAATTACATTCATTACATTACAATTATATCATGAGTATTACCTAGGGCACCACCAAAAGTATGAAAACAATATATAAGCTGAAACTGCTAAAGGCTTCATACAACATTTTGCTAGTGCAGTTGGCACCCAGCCAGGCAACATTCTTACCTGTACTCTCAACCTTATTATTATTTTGCATTGAAGAAAATTTGTATAAAATATAATTATAAAAGAACTGTTCATTTAGGGCAAATTAACTCCCCTTTACAATTCACTGAAAATTTTCATGGAATAGTAGCTTTCTTTGTTTGTCATTACTGATATACAAGATTTTCTTTCCCATAATTATGGAAAATCTTATGCCAGAAACAGTGAACTAAACCCCACCTTGACATTCAGACATTGATGCTAATCAGGGCTAATCAGGGTTGTCTCCGTAGCACATAGCAACGTAATAGTTTTTCTAAACACCAGTAAACCCTAACGGTCTTCATTCATTCTTTTGGAGACACTGGGATTTCCACTGACTTGTTGAGATCGACTAGTTCTCTGAGCACACTCCTTTCCTCCTCAGTTTGGTTTCTACAAATGGAAATTTTATAACTCACTGAATCAAAGACATTTGCACCATAATCGATCTTTTCCATTTTTCCTTTGTTTTCCCCATGACAATCAGTATTTTGTATCATCTCATCATACATAGAGAAGTCACTACTGAACTTCTTAACATTTTTTTTTCTCCTCCACGTCCATGATCTACCTGTTTGTTCCCCAGTCCTTAGCCAGCAGACAAACAATACAGGATTAGCCCTTTCTCAGGCATCTTACAAAAGCAGCTCCAAAACAAATAAATGCATGTTCAAACAAATAATAGCTGTTACAAGAGTCTCAGTATTGATCATATGGTGACGTGTATTAGTTCAGTATTATACTTGCTTTTATGGAGCATGATATCAGACTTATTTGTTTCATTCTTCCTTCTATGGTCCCAGTTTACATTGCAAAGAATGAGGAAAATACATGGTAAGTAATACTATAGACCTTTAATGTCTGTCATAAGCATTACTTAGTAAAATATTTTTTCTAGCATATATCATCATCCTACACTTTAGATCTTGGTGCTGTGCAATAGAAAGGTTTGGGTCTTTTTGAGAACTTCTCTGTTAGATTGAAATGAGCTGTTTGACTTCACTAAACGCTTTGGAGAAGTTACAACTTTTTTTTTCTCTCTCTCTTTCTCTCTATGACAATTCATTTTTTAAAATCCAAAGCTGTTGCTAGGGAACAATTTAATTCTGTAACATGTTCGTACATTTACCCTGATTAAAACTACCCACAGTAGTTTTGACCATTGTTTATTTTCTAAATATTTTTTTCACTGGGTTGACTGCAATATATAAGTGAAACAACCTCTGTTGGTTCCAGAGAAATCTGGAAAGGCTCACCCTATGCTCTGCACCAAGAGCTCAGACGTCACTTTCCATGGAATTTATGACAAGGTGGTGGAAAATTTTAGCCATATTTTGGCTGGTAAATCAAGGGAAAAGATTATCATTGCCAAAAACAATTCCCTTTGCAATTCTTTACCTCAGTTAGCTGCATCATTCTGCTTGTTATCTGTTTTCTCTATTCATTGTTCTGATTGGCAAAGGAAGTGCAGGTCACTCCGCAGCGGCACCTGAACACAGCTGCACAGGTTGTTCCTTGTCATGAAGAGGTTATTTCACAATAGTGAGAAAACAAAATGCACATTTCCTGGCCAAGTTGAAAGGTATCACTTTCAACAGAAGGCTATCTAAAGCAAAGGGGGAAAAGAATCCTTCAGATTCATGTCTCTTTGTAAAAGAAACTATTGCATAAGTTTTGTCTGCAGCAAAATGTGTTGAGGTCTGATTAATAAGCAAGCTGACACAATGAGAGGAAAAATGTTTTACTGGATACAAAAACTGTTCTGATCAAATGAAATATAAGCCCCATCAATAATGGCTTGAAAGAGGCTGTCTTACTGCCTGCACCAAATATGTTGGTTTTTCAAAGAACGCCTAGGTAAAAGTGAATGTCATGGCTAACAGTTCATGCTATAGTTTTCTATGTATCACTTAGTAGTAATTACAATAGTGGACTGAAAACAAATAATCATAGTGACCTGAGGGAAATTTGCTATCATTTTTGTCTAGATAAGCATAAATTTCAATTTCCCATACAGTTCAGTTCTATGGAACAGGTGAGGTAGAAAGTTATTTCTGCAAATTGGAATTGATGAAATGTTGCCTTTACGTAAATACTGTTAAATGCAAGCAGTCATTGTTTAAATTCTGTGCTAAAAGAATTAAAGCAAATTATTTACTCACTGTTTTTGCTTATTTTTTGTAGCTTCATTTGTACTTTATAAACAGACTGCTGACTGAGTGGCACACTTCACTCCTGAGAATTTATAGCAATTCTGATGAATTGAGCTGTCAATTGCTTGAAGATATACACCACAAAAATCTTCAGAAAACATCTGGAGGTTGAGAATGTTAACTGAACAAAACTTAAGGAAAAAACCCACTGTATTTAGAATTTAGGAGGCAATTTTTGCAATTTAACAAAATTGGATAAGCTGAAATAGAAATATGTAAGTTTTTGTGCAACTATGAAGCTTTTTGTGCAACATTCTTCAGACAAAATTTGACTTCATTTTGATTCTCCCATAAGGTTAGAAAACAAAAAGTATAGATTTCTCTGAGGCTCACGTCTTCTCAAAACTGTTACTGTTAAAGATCATAAACTAACAACCATAAAGGTTATTCCCTGATCTTTCCCAAGTATTCATTCATGTTTAAAGCTGATCTCCCAAGAAAAATTCCATGACGTTTTGACCTTTCCAAACAATTTTTGCTGTGTGTTTTTCCATCTTTCTTGACAACTCTGTTTTGCAATATAAGCAAGGCCCAGAAGCTAAGAGGCTATGAGAAAGCTCATTTCCTTCCAAGTCCAGAATGTATAACTACAGGAAACTCCTGAGATTTTCCAGATATACAGTTTTCAAAGGTAACATAAGGAAAATCATATCAAGAAAACCTCTTCAATGCTTAAGTACTCCAATAATGTAAGTGGGTAATTGGCTTGAAGGTCCAGGTCCATTACCAAGTGAATGGTTTCCCATTTATATCAGAATCAAAACTGATGTGCTTAACTTGGTCATTACACCTGCTTATGGATGGTGGAGAGGGGGAAGAGGGGCAGGTGACACGAGGAGATTTGAAGCCTCAGAGTGAGAATGCTCCTATGATACAAGATTGCAATGCTCTTTCAGAGGTTACGTTAATGTTGTTTGATCATCTGAACATTCCTTTTTCTTTTTGACTTTCTCCTTTCGGACAATTTTTGTTGGGATAAAAATATATATATTAGAACCCTTTAGTGTTATTTTTTCCTCATATTTGCCTTATGCAATTCTTTTTGCTTCCTCTCTGACTTCCTTGAGGCTTGAAAAAAGTAAAACTAAGCTTAAGACTTACATAAACATATGTATATAGAGAGAGAGCTTGTGATCAATACATTTCCTTTCATTTCTTTCCATATAGTAACTTTCTGCTTGTCACACACATCATTGTCACACACACTTATTTATACTCATTATAAATAACATAACAACCTAGAAAATTCCCTGCCAGTGTGAGCACTTCAGCTTTTAAAGTCTTGCTTTACACCATGCTCCATATATTCTTAAGAGTTTCCTTCAGTGGTGTTGGATCAGGTTCATCTATCAGGCTCTTGCTTCATATGAAGGATATGGCTGGGAATTATGCTCCAGCTTAAGTCACCTAAATTTATGTGCCTACAAGCTGAGCTGGTGCCTGAGCTCCCTTAAAATTAATAGAGAAATAGGATGCAAGGCAGTTACCTAGGCATAGATATTCAGTGTCACCTGAGCTCTGCTGGTTGCCCCTTCAGAAAGGCCCAGATCTCTTGTAGGTCCCATGACCTATATGTGCTAGCCCCATGAAAACACCTCACGCCCAAGAGCATCCAAGATGGTGCTAGCACTAGAAACATGCTTAGGTCATGTGGTCAAGATCCTAAACTGTACAGGCAGTGTAGTCTTGAAACTGTTTAGCTGACCAGTCACTATGTACTCACTCAGTTTCATTCAGTTGATCTTCATTAATTGTAATAAATATGTCAACATGCATGCTAACATCTACATTTATGTGTCTTCATTGCAGGCAGAATCCCATCCAGAGTATTTGTCAAATATTAAATTTGAGAGACCTTAACAAAGCTGAAATTAAATCTTTGACATATAAAGCTGTGGTTTCCAAATGAAGCAGCAGTATAAAACCTGCTTGTACCTGAGAAAGCAATATTTGAGTCATTGTGATATATCACTGCGGAAAGGTTATCTTAAGTTTAACCAGGTCTTCTTAAGAGTTAAGAGGTACACTAAGAAACATGTCTATGTACAAGAAACTAAAGAGCTTTCTCTTGCCCACAAAGAAGTCTTTAACGTCATTTTCCCAGTGCTACTAGTCAAATTCTGTCATCATTTACTTAACAGAAAGTTCCATTCATTTAATGATAGGATAATGCTTTTTTAATCCATGCAGAATTTGGGCCTATTGTTTTCTCAAGAAGTCTACATAAACCTCTAGGCTAATACAGCTAGCATTACCATGTCATTTAGAATATTTATAGTATCAGATCATTTTGTGTCTTTCCATGTGAAATCTTATCTATTGCCTGTGAAATCTTATCTTGTTATTAGGTGCAATGGCACATATTTGTCTGCTCTATCTTCCAGGTTAATTTGCTTAAACTCTATGTGTCTTTTGCTTCTCGAACACTCTGCACATTTTAGAGACTATTGCTGGAGACAGTAAAAGATTGAAAGCACATAAGATTTTAGCAGAATGACCTTTTTCTGCAGAGTTCTCCAGAACAGTTTTTTCCTTGTAATGAGAAGAAAAGAATCGGGTTGATTCATTGGACTTCAAGAAAATAGGAGCAGAGAGACGTAGGGATCTCTTCATTCAAATCTTCCAGTCTGATTACACAGCTAAAGATACTGAGCTGGAATGATTTAACAGGCTTTCTAAAATAATGAACACTTGCAACAGGATTTTTTCCAACCAGCATATTGAAATTAAATTTTTTATAGTTAAATAAAAACATTTCAAAATTAAAATTTAAAGTTTTCCCCCATTTAAACTCTAAACTTTCTCCTCTTCAAATTCTTACTGGTTTTGCCTTTATGAAATAATGAACACCACAATGAATAGGAATTAATATTAATCTTCTTCTAGTCATAAACCAAAATGAACAGCTTAATTGTCAAGTATGTAGAATCCTTATTAAAATGTACAAAGTTGCATTGATCAGCACTGAAGCTTGATTAGGCGAGCATTCAAATCAGCAAAGCATTCAGGCTGACTGTCTAAAACTGCAGAGTGCATATAATAACTTTCTATTTCAAATCATCTCAGACTCTTACAATAACAAATGTGATGTACAATAGACTGAGAACCATGTGAGGAAAAATTAACTTTATCATCTTGCAGAGATGATTTTCACTAGGTTCAAATTGGAGATAAGATAGATTTAAAAGGTATCTTGAACAGAAGCTAGTTGGTCATTGAGTTAAAAGGGAATGATGGAGCTGTTTTGTGTGGTAGACAAACTAATCAAGATTTATTAACCTCAGGTAACAATCCAGTTTGAGGGGGCTCTGGAGAGGTAAGATAATCTGATTCAATCATTTCTTAGACAGGAAGACTATCATTCAGAATGGATATCCTGCCCACAGTTCTCATTTGTGTTTCACATTAGATTTGTTGCAGGTTTGTAGAAGTTCTGTAATGTGTCAAACTCGACTCCTTCATCTGTACAATTTAATTCTCAAAGAAACAAACATGCAGTGAGCAATTTTAGTCCAATTCCATCATCAGAGAACAGGCATATTAGACTATTCATATTTATCAGACTTCTCATATCCTCTCATCACTGTTAATGAAGTATGACATTCCAGTTCGTCATGCACACCGGATTAGTGGAAAGCCAATTACAAGAACTATTCCGGAGGTACTCTTTAAGAAGCCAGCCACCCTCCAGGTCTTTTTTTGTTGTTGTTGTTGTTTTAAAGGAATCTTTGACGTAAATAACTCTAGCCTCTGTATTTCTTCCATCTCAGGAGAAGTAGCTATTTCTTTACCGTAACACAATCTGTTGCCCTTGATCTTTAGATATTATAAGGAGATAATAAATGTAGCTACTCAACTCTGTTCTGCTATCCAGCTCTTATATTACTGATTTTTTTTTAAATGTTGTTTATCGATTCAGTTGCATTAGATGACTTACTTCCAGAAATACTTTAGGCTTCATGTAGTTTTTGCCTCTACTTTTGCAAAAAGCTTATAACTATGGGTCAATTGACTAATTCTCACCTGGAGATAGCTCTACTACCTGCCTCTGATAGACCTAAATAACTTTAAACTTTCAGCCCCTTCAGGGTTCCCTCTAAAACCGCATATATTTGGATAATTCTGTAGTCACTGCATCTGAAGATCTAGACAAAATAACAATGAATGGAATGAAGGCATCATAAGATGATACTAAGCCGGTCAGTCAAAAAGAGTTCCTTAATAGCACCATAATCCAATTCTACATAATACAGACATTTTTATTTTTAAGATTTCAGTATCTAAAATAACAAGTTCAAAGTAGATTTGTTAAGACAAAGTAAGACAAAATTCAGTAAAGGGGAAAAGTATGAGGGCTTTCACACTTTCTGATAATTTAGCCTGGTTGCCATTACTGAAGATATTTTTCTACTTCTGTACTATTTTATTGTTTTTCCCATTGCTAACTCTACTTGCAAGGTATAGTTACCTGAACTAGTAGTCATCAATAATACTGAGATAATCATTCAGCTAACATATTAAGAAATTAACCTTGGTAGCATGCACAGTGCACTAAATGATTTTCAGGCAGATAAGGCAGTCTTTTTGCTCAGATGTTCACAGTCTGTAAACAGACTCTCCACGCATATTTTGCCTTCCCATAAGTAGAAGGGTGAATTAGGTTCTGCAGAGCTTTATGGTGATGTGGGTAGATTATTTCTAAACTTAGATTTAAACTAAGTGGTATTATCATCACTATACGATTTCACTCATCTCTGCAATGACATGCTACACTGTTGATGTGTTCATATACGGTGAGACTGGGCACAATATATACATGGAGTGTCCCATAGCTTTATCCACTTTTCCATGAGTTGTTTGCTGACACTTTATAATTTTAAATGCTGTTCTGCCTTATCAGATTGACTTGCAAACTGTGAACACGACTGCTAAGCTCTTACATAAATGTTCTTGGCAGCTCCTTACAAAACCCCTTTGTGTGAATGTTTATCTTCTTGGAGATGGTATGCACAAGCCATAAACTGCAATATGATTTTTTTACTTTTTGCACAGCCCCCTGTGTTTTTTTGGAAAAGTTTTCTACTGCTGTTTATAGTTTCCGTAAAGAACTGTGAAACCACTTTACGGAGTCAAGTTAAAGTATGAAAAAAGAGAGAGCTATAGCCAAGGGAATTTTGAATTAGGAAGTAGAAGGAGATGGAGCCTAGTTTATTTTGCACTGAAGATAATGAGTTATTGCATTGATTTACAGAAGCACTCGACTTTTAAGTTGGGAAGATACAAGAATGCTTTTTAAACAGCAGGTGCTGCAGCACAAACACACATGCACACAAGCACGCACACACATACATAAGTATAAAAAGCTGCACTAATAAAGACAAAGTGTGAAGAAAAGAAGGATGGAAGCTGCTGATCAAACATCAGAAAGTAAGAGAAATAAGTAGTATCAAGTTGCATCATAGTAGAGCTAGTCTATATATATATGTATACACAAATATGTACACACAAATAATTGTATATGTAAATTAAATATAAGTAATTACATATGTAAGTGTATGTATATATGATATAGATATGAAAATTTATAAATAAGAAGGTATAACTAGAAGTTGGTCTTGGAGTCTAACTAGAACTTAGGCCTTGACCTAAAATAGATTTGGGGAATCTAGCTCTTAGGAACCATCAAATGGGCCAAGGAAAGAATCACAGAATCACAGAATCGCTGAGGTTGGAAGGGACCTTTGGAGATCATCTAGTCCAACCCCCCTGCTCAAGCAGCGTCACCTAGAGCACATTGCACAGGATTGCATCCAGGTGCGTTTTGAATATCTCCAGAGAAGGAGACTCCACCACCTCTTGGGGCAACCTGTTCCAGTGCTCTGTCACCCTCACAGTGAAAAAGTTTTTCCTCATGTTAAGATGGAATTGTCTGTGTTTCAGTTTGTGCCCATTGCCTCTTGTCCTGTCACTGGGCACCACTGAAAAGAGTCTGGTCCCATCCTCTCGACACCCTCCCTTCAGATACTTGTACACATTGATAAGATCTCCTCTCAGCCTTCTCTTCTCCAGGCTAAACAGGCCCAGCTCTCTCAGCCTTTCCTCATAAGAGAGATGTTCCAGTCCCCTAATCATCTTTGTGGCCCTTCACTGGACTTGCTCCAGTAGTGCCACATCCCTCTTGTACTGGGGAGCCCAGAACTGGACGCAGTACTCCAGATGTGGCCTCAGCAGGGCTGAGTAGAGGGGGAGAATCACCTCCCTCGACCTGCTGGCAACACTCTTCCTGATACACCCCAGGATACCATTGGCCTTCTTGGCCACAAGGGCACATTGCTGGCTCATGCTTAACTTGGTGTCCACCAGCACTCCCAGGTCCTTCTCAGCAGAGCTGCTTTCCAGCAGGTCAGCACGCAACCTGTACTGGTGCATGGCGTTATTCCTCCCCAGGTGCAGGACCCTGCACTTCCCTTTGTTGAACTTCATGAGGGTCCTCTCTGCCCACCTCTCCAGCCTGTCCAAGTCTCTTTGAATGGCAGCACAGCCCTCTGGTGTATCGGCCACTCCTCCCAGTTTTGTATCGTCAGCAAACTTGCTGAGGGTGCACTCTGTGCCTTCATCCAGGTCATTGATGAAGAAGTTGAACAAGACTGGACCCAGTACTGACCCCTGGGGGACACCGCTAGCTACAGGCCTCCAACTAGACTCTGTGCCACTGATCACAACTCTCTGAGCTCTGCCATTCAGCCAGTTCTCAATCCACCTCACTGTCCACTCATCCAGCCCACACTTCCTGAGCTTGTCTATGAGGATGCTATGGGAGACAGTGTCAAAAGCCTTGCTGAAGTCTAGGTAGACAACATCCACTGCTCTCCCCTCATCTACCCAGCCAGTCATTCCATCATAGAAGGCTATCAGATTGGTTAGGCATGATTTCCCCTTGGTAAAGCCGTGCTGACTACTCCTGATCACCATCTTGTCCTCCACATGCTTGGAGATGGCTTCCAGGATGAGCTGCTCCATCACCTTTCCAGGGATGGAGGTGAGGCTGACTGGCCTGTAGTTCCCTGGGTCCTCCTTCTTGCCCTTTTTGAAGACTGGGCTGACATTGGCTTTCTTCCAGTTCTCGGGCACCTCTCCTGTTCTCCATGACCTTTCAAAAATGATGGAGAGTAGCTTAGCAACGACATCCGCCAGCTCCCTCAGCACTCGTGGGTGCATCCCATCAGGGCCCATGGATTTGTGGGTGTCAAGTTTGCTTAAATGATCTCTAAGCCACTCCTCCTCCACCAAGGGAATATCTTCCTCTCTCCAGACTTTCTCTCTTGCCTCCAGGATCTGGGGTTCCTGAGGGCTGGCCTGAGCAGTAAAGACTGAAGCAAAGAAGGCATTCAGTAACTCTGCCTTCTCTGTATCCTTTGTCACCAGGGCACCCACCCCATTCAGCAAAGGGCCCACATTTTCCCTAGTCTTCCTCTTGCTGCTGATGTATTTGAAGAAGCCCTTCTTGCTGTCCTTGACATCTCTAGCCAGATTTAATTCCAAATGGGCCTTAGCCTTCCTCGTCGCATCCCTGCATACTCTGACAATGTTTCTATAATCCTCCCAAGTGGCCTGTCCCCCTTTCCACTTTCTGTATACTTCCTTCTTCTGGTTGAGTTTTGCCAGGAGCTCCTTGCTCATCCATGCAGGTCTCCTGCCTCCTTTGCTTGACTTCCTACTCATAGGGATGCACCGCTCTTGAGCCTGGAGGAAGTGATGTTTGAATATTAACCAGCTCTCTTGAACACTCCTTCCTTCTAGGGCCCTCACCCATGGGATTCCTCCAAGTAGGTCCCTGAAGAGGACAAAGTTTGCTCTCCTGAACTCCAGGGTTGCGATCCTACTTGGTGCCCTGCTGCCTCCTCGCAGGATCCTGAACTCCACCATCTCATGGTCACTGCAGCCAAGGCAGCCCCCAACCTTCACATCTTCCACCAGTCCTTCTTTGTTTGTTAGTACGAGGTCCAGCAGCACACCTCTCCTTGTTGGCTCCTCCACCACCTGTGTCAAGAAGTTGTTACCAATGCTCTGCAGGAACCTCCAGGACTGTTTGTGCCTAGCTGTGTTGTCTCTCCAGCAGATATCAGGGTGGTTGAAGTCCCCCATGAGAACCAGGGCCTGGGATCGTGAGGCTACTTCCAGCTGTCTGTAGAAGGCCTCATCGACTTCCTCTTCCTGATCAGGTGGCCTGTAGTAAACACCCACAACAGTGTCACCCATGCTAGCCTGCCCTTTAATCCTTCCCCATAAGCTCTCGACTCGCTCTTCATCCACCCCTAGGCACAGCTCAATACATTCCAGTTGCTCTCTCACCTAAAGAGCAACTCCACCACCTCGCTTGCCTGCCCTGTCTTTCCTAAAAAGCACGTAGCTATCCATGACAGCACCCCAGTCATGCGAGCTATCCCACCATGTCTCTGTAATGGCAATGAGATCATGGCCCTGCGACCGCACACATATCTCTAGTTCTTCCTGTTTGTTCCCCAAGCTGCGTGCATTGGTGTACAGGCATTTCAGGGAGGTGATCGAGCATGCAGGTTTCCCAGGAGGGGTAAAAGAGGATCCTCCATAGCCACATCCCATGCGCACTTCCCTGGCTGCATTCACCTGCTGGAGGCATCCCGACTTGAGCAGTCTTTTGCCAGCTACCCTGGCACTATAACTCTCCCCTTCCCCCATCTTTCCTAGTTTAAAGCCCTCCTTACCAGGTTGGCCAACCTGTTGGCAAAGACCCGCGTGCCCCGCCTCGTGAGGTGGATCCCATCTCTCACCATCAGTTGTCGATCTTCAAACAGGGTCCCATGGTCATAGGAACCAAAACCCTGTTGCCAACAACAGCGGCGCAGCCAGTCGTTAACCTGGAAAGTCCGTCTCCTCCTCCTCTCATCCATCCCCCTCACTGGCAGGATTGAGGAGAAGATGACCTGGGCTCCCAGACCCTTGACCACCATCCCCAGAGCTCTGAAATCCTGCTTGATGATCTCCAGTTTGCCCTTGGTGTCATTGGCGCCCACATGGAAGAGCAGCAGTGGGTAATAGTCCGAAGAATGGACGAGCCTAGGCAGTCTTTCCATGACATCTCTCACACGAGCCCCCGGCAGGCCACAAACCTCTCTAGACATGAGGTCAGGTCGACAGATAGATGCCTCCGTCCCCTGTAGCAGGGAGTCCCCCACAACAATCACCCACCGCTTCTTCCGGGCGTTCCGGCAGGGCACAGGGTCTGTTGTCCCAGGTACTTCCCTGGCAGCCATGCCCATCTCCTCCTCATCCTGGAGGGCACTAAACCTGTTCTTCAGCTTCAGGTCTTCAGGAGGAGTAGGAGCCTTTCTCCTCCCACGAGCAGTGACCAGTTTCCAGCCTTCTTCTACGGTGTTATGAGGTACCGTTTCACACGGCACAGAGCCCTCTGGCAACTCCACTGCTGCAGGGGGTTGGGACTCCTGGAGCTGTACAGTCTCCGAGAATACCCTGTCTATCTCTTGCTCATCTTCTCGGATGCTGTGCAGCCTACTGACTTCCTCCCGTAACTCCCTTACCTGACGACACAACTCGTCAACAGCAGCACACCTCCTGCAGGAGAGCTGGCTGCCAGCCCAGGCCTCCCGGAGAGGCCCCAAGCACTCCCTGCAGCCTGAGACCTGTAGAGCCGCATCTACTGTCAGATGGTCGGTCTGGGTCCAAGCCTCTTACACAGCAACTCCAACAGCTGCTGGGGAACGCGCTCTGTGGCGTGTCACGACCATACTTGAGGAAGCGTACACCACAGGGAACAGAAACGAAGGTCCCTTTGCGCGCCCTTCTGCGCGAACTGCTGCGTCTGTTAGCTGTGCTCTGGGAGCTGTGCTCTAGGCCTGGCTCTTATATAGGCCTCTCCCTAGCACTGACTCACAGGGTGCTTGACCACCCTAATCAAGGGCCACTGGGATCAAAGGCCCCAGCTCCCTCTGGTCAGGGGCAACCCAGAGAGCTCGTTAGCAGCAGCCACTCCTAGCTAGAGCTTTTCCCACGAGCTTTTCCCAGGAGAAGTCAAGGCCTCCTGCAGTTGTCCTTGCCTAGCTTCCCCTTTCCTGTTCACAGCAATCACCTTCTAGGTCCTCGGGGGTCCTTAGGAAGCCCACAACTTCCAACAAGATCCTCAAGTTCTAGTCAGAGCCCAACCACTGCTGCGCAAACTGCTGCGTCTGTTCGCTGCCTCTGTTAGCTGCGCTCTGGGAGCTAGTATAACTATCAATTACATGAATATACCATTTCAAACAGTAGATGAGAAACACTTATTTTATCTGGTACATCCATCTTCTTCCTCCAGATATGCCCTATGGAAATATTTAGGAGATTTTCATCTGTTCTGAAGTTCAGCAGCTAGAAACTTTGAAAGCAAGACTCAGCATATGACAAGTTTGGGACAAAGGACTAAAAAGCACGTGCAATGGGATACACTGTGGGTAAATTGAAATTAGCAAATTAGCATACCAAGAAAGAGACAGAAAGAGCTGCCAAAACACAAGAAAAAACAAGGCTTGAGGAATCAGCCAGGGAAGAAAAATGGGGAGAGTCATAAGACTTTGACAAGAATTTTAAATAAGGGATTTCTTCAATGCTGTGACAAATACTGTAACTTCTCTAAGCTTAAATAAATGTGGTATTTTTCTACCAAGCAAAACTGTTCAAAAATGCAACAACAAGAGACAGGATCAATAAACCTGATGGATGGCTTTTCATAAGGACGCTGTACACCCTGCACTTGAGGCTTATATTCAACTGACACTAATTATCAAACACGCCTTTAAGTTATGAGAATGTATTGGTTGATCCATGTTATTCTGAGGCTTTCTTACATAAACATTGTGGTCTCATCTGGATTTTAACATCCATGAGTTTGAATATTGTTCTTATATATCATACATCTTTTTTTAAGTGTTAAAAATACTGCAATTTAATATCACCTAATTAGAGACAGACACATAAATCAAATATTAAAGAGAGATGAAAGCCTAATTAATGCTGTCTATTGCAAGTGAATCTATGAACAATTGTTTACACAAATTAAATTCCTGTGCATTTTAATAAGATGAATTTATAGCTTCAAAATTATAGCTTTTCTTTCCAATATTTTATTTATGGAGATCTCTTTCATCATTATTATATAAGCCCATCTATTTTATAAGGATCTTTTAAATAATAGCATTCAGATCTTGGAGAATAAATGTTTAGTAATCTTCTTTAAACATGAGTTGCAAAAGCTAACCAACAAGAAATATGGAAATAAAATAACTGATTATTATAATAACTAAGATGGGCCACTGTTATGTGACTACAAGCCCATATAACTACCTCAGTTGCCTTGGTATTAAATAAAAAAGAAATTCTACTATATAATTTTTTTGTTTGTTTGTTTTTCCAGTTGCTGAGGAGTTTGATCATGGTCACAATAGCTACAAGAGCCACTCTGCTATACAAACTCTAATTCTGACCTTAGCTAAATCAAGGATTACTTGATTAATTTTTTAGACATCTGAAAACATCTGGATTAATTTTAAACTTTTATCAAGGAAATTTTATTTTTTATTTTTTTAATAAGAATTTAGGACAGAAAAGAAAGTGATATAGCATAAGATTTCAAAATTAGCAATGTTAAGCATGTGCTTAAACCTTAAACATCTGAGTATTTCTGACAGATAACTACTAGTTCTCTAATAAATTAGCTCTGATATACCACAGCTTCCATCATCAGTAGCAAACTAAACATCCTTTGCTTTAGAAAGGACAGAGAAGTAGGCACTGCTGGATATATTCATAGATTTCAGGTGATGATCTTACCAGCTTTTACGCTTCAGGGAGGAACACTAAAGCTGCAAGAAAGATGATGAGTGACTGAAAAATTATTCCAGGTAACTGGAGAACACAACAGTCAGACAACAAACAGATGAATAACAGGAACCAGCATACAGTAGCCACATTCATGTTATTGCAAGTTCAAGTGTTTGATTGTTCAATTTGTCAGACAGATTAGATTTTTGAGATATGAAAGCGAGAAGGTTAAAATAGTATCAAGATGAAACATGGGTAAATTTAGGTTCAAATTAATTTGAAAATGAAGAGCCAAACTGTTTCCTTAATGCCAAAATGAAACATTTTTTATCCTTTTATTTTTCACATTTTCCCCCTCTTAATACACTCAGCAATAACTTCAGTTCACTTGAATCAATACTTTGCAGCAAGCCGTATGGACTACCAGACTTTTTCAGCCAGCCTTTGAAAATATTTCAGATTCAATGACTGACGAGTATCAAAATAGCTTCCTTCAAACCTCATCACATTACTACTCGATTTCCCTTCACCCCAATGTACCGTATAGCCAAAGATATTTGTTAGTTATCTCCTAGCTGTATGTGCCTGAGGCTTAGGAGTACACATTGCCTCCTCTGCAATGCAAACCCAATAGGATTGCAGCTGGTTCCCTGAAAATGTGCACTTCAAGAGAGTATATGATGTGGAAAAGTAGATTCAGAGGTATTAAACAGAACATAGCACCAACCTATCCTGGTTACATTTTCCCTTTTTGCACCCATTTTAAATGTGACATTCTTTTCTTTCAATAAGACATTTTAAAACGTTATTTGCTGGACAGTCTATACAGATTCACATTTCTATGGCCCTACTGTGCACAGAAATCAGTTTTACTGGAATTTTCCTCCCTTTTTTATTCTAAGTCAAAATGATAAAAGCTTGCTTTTATCTGACTTCTGAAATGGTACAAGCCTGGGGTATAGTATTCTACTATTTCCTCAGAGACATAAAACTGCTACTGCATTAACCCCAACGTGCACAGCGTGCCAAGTGCTGCATTAGCGAGTGCAGTCACTCTCTGTGTGGTCAGCTGTACCTGCCACCATCCTCCTGTGCTTAATAGAGGAAGTAGGTAAACTTCCTTTTTCCTGGTGTTTTTCTGTAACAGTACAGCAGAGTAAGCCAATCTGGCACAGAGGGCAGGCACAAAACTTCACTACCACCTGACCTGTACAAACCACCCTCACAAACTCTGCCCATGAACTTCACGAAGTTTCCAGTTAACCATTTGGTCTCCCTAGGCCTGTGAAATGACAGAACAAGGTATATTTTGCAGCTAATATACTTATCCATACAGACACTACTCACAGGCCTGGCAGAGTTTGGGAAGATCACGTTTAAATCGTGCTGCTTTTTCATTCTGTCTTTGATTAGGATAATAAATATTCTCTTTGAAAATTCCATTACCAAAATCCATCTGGTTGACTTGAAAATATTACTCACTAATGTGTACTAAGGTGACACACTTTGGATAGGACCAATCTAGTATCATCCCGCTGCTGAAGGACTGGAACAAGTTCCTCTTACTGCTTCCAGGAATATGTAGGAATTTTCACATACACATTCTGAACTTTCTGCTGATCACTCCAAGGTTGCCTTAAAAAGAAGTCTCACTAACTAGAGTCTTAACCCTGAACTGATTATCTGCACTGGGGGATTACACTGATCTTGAACTATATGTAGTAAGTCTCCACTTCTTGAAGTGCATCGCACCATATCTGCAGTTCCTGCAATTTCTTTAGGAAAACATGTCATTTCTCAGAATGGCAAATATCCTTTTTTTCTCCATGTGTTTTTATCTTCCATATGTTAATCTTTCCTGCATTTGAAATAAGAGTCCTATTAATATTATTATTTCACATGATCCATGATGGATGGTGGGGGCTAATTTCTCCCAGCAAAACCTTGGGAAGAAACATGAAAGCAAATCGTCTGCACTGTCACTATTTGCATATGAGAGAACATGTCACTGAAATTGTCAGCTGTGTCCACTGCAAGTTCAAGTGGTTACATCCCATCTTTCTGTCTTCGGTAAGCGTTATTGCATGTTCTCAGAGAGGAAACACCTGTTAGGAAATGCTTCTCCCTTTTTCAGTCCTTTGAGATCTCTAGTAACAGATCTATAGGAAAGGTCATATATCTCATGACGTTTATCAAATTTAGCCAGGAGTGACCTTTAAATAGGTGATAGATGCTGTCACTTGTTTAAAAATAGAAGGAAGAAGAAAAAAAATCAGATGATTTTCATGCATATGATAACCTCCTTATCTTTAAAGCTTTGGAAGTCATCATATCCATCATATTTAAAAGTCAGTGAGCATAGGCAACATATAGCTTTGTTCTCCACTTTCAATTTTCAGTTTTTTCTTAAAGAGTTAGATTTCCCTTCATTTTTTCTGCTTCCAAAAAACACTGGAGCCGCACAGGCATGGCAAGCACTTCTTTCACACCCTTACTACGCAACTGAAACTTCACAGAAACATTAGGTGAGAGGAAATAATCTCAGCTCACAACTGAATTCAGATACAAAAGCCAATAAACTCTTTTATTAAGCAGAACAATTCACTTTAATGTTAAAAATGGCCCACAGTTATGTTTTATCTATATCCTGTGGTATACTGCACCCTCCACTATAAGAGATGTTTATTTTGGAGTAATGAAAACTTTTTGAGTAGGTTAGCCAGTTTCTGATAGCTCCAACTTTTGAGCAATCTAATGAAAAGCTACTCCCAACAAATTAGCTTATGGGAACTGTCTGATTATACTGGAATCATCCATTTTCTCATCTTTTTTCCTCACTCTTAGGGAAGTGCTCAAATGTAATAATGTGCAAGTAGCCCAGTGATTGATTTTGGGTACCAGCTTCTGTCATGAAATGAAGGTGTAAGGGCATTAGCAGTAAAACTCATAGCCCCGCTGGTTCACTGTGGGACCATACTTAAGCTTCTAAATCCCATTGCAGATGTTCAGCAAGATGTCTGAGCTGATTTCAGAGCCAAGCAGTGTGATGTTGAACTGTGCCATAATGTTAGTGCTGAGCAGTAGTGAGGTGGGTACATATTTGGGTAGAAATGTGTTCCAAGGCTGGTGATGACTACTCATTGATAAATATCCCAGTAAAAGAACAAATATGTTGTGCGGAGCAATTATAACGCGCTTAAAGATAAATGCAAAAATGTAGGTCATTGTCATAATTCAAAATCATACAGAGAAATAGGCTTTACTTAAATGATCACTCCTAATTAGCAAGCTGCTGAGCTTATTCCTGAAAAATATTTATGCCTGGTATGTACAAAGATATTCAAAGCCACAAGTAACTCACATGCCTGCTTGTTACGAGGCAAATTTCTAAGAAAGATGTCATGCTGCAAAATAACTCTAATTGGCACTATGTTCATATTCACCGAAGAACTGTGTATAGAGGAAACATCTCCTAAACCAAGTTCTCATTAGGCTAATAATGTAGGCATGCAGCTGTGATTCAAAGTCAAGTTACTTTTCAAGTAAGTTAGAATTAAATTTTCTTTTCTTTCACAATATCAGAAAACTGGAAGATAATGTGGTTGTCAAAACATCAATGAAGTATCTTAACTTTGAGCCACAGGTTTGAAAATACACCAACTTCCCTTTCTGGACACAGAGTGTAGAACATATGCGTCATGTAACAGTGTGCTTATGAGATGTATTCATTTTAAAACTTTTATGTTGTCATAACTGACATTTCTCTCTTCCAGAAACTACAGTTACTATGATTTGTTCTTACCAGGGAAACATGCCACTGCCTGGAAAAGACACTTGAAGAATTAGTTGCTACAAGAAATCAAAAGGCCTCACTTGAATAATACCAGCTGCATGTCACTGAGGCCCCTTCAAACTCAGTAGAGATAGAAAGTGGTTGCCTTCAGCATGATATTTTCTAAAATCTGGTATTTGTAAAATTATATTAAATATGCTTTATATGATGATAGAGAAAAGCTGTAAACACCAGAAACGCAGCAAGCATTGAGGTGTGCCAGGTCTGCAAGCTCTAATGAAATGAAGCTTTTATTATAGCCAATTATTTTGTCAGATTATAGATGATGAAGCTTGTGAGCTTTGTTTGAGAAATGCAACCTGAAGTCATGCCTTTTTATTTCTTAACATTTGAGTGTTGGAGTTCTCTAAGACATGAAGTTACTCCGCACAATACTTACAGGTCTGTGCATGTTGGTCTCCCTCTTTGGCTACATTCCATTTCACAAACTCTGTAGGCCCACAATTATCTCCATTACAGGAACACATGACAAAAGATAAAGAGTAACTTCGATGCAGAAAAGGCAAACAGACAGAAAATCTCACCTGGAAGAAAACAGCCATCCACCAGATAACACAATGATTACTGAGACTTAAGAATGAGGCTACTGACTAGGGAATTAAGCTATTTACTGGTTGTAAATCACATACACAAAAAAGTTTCTCCCCTCTCTAATGTAACTGTTGAACTTCTGTTTCTGAACTGTTTCTAACGTAGCTGTATCTATTGTGCAATGCTGCCTTTTTGATCAACTTCTTATGTTTTATAAGCTGGTAGAGAACAGAAACTCACTTTGGAAAGAAAAAGCCCCCCCTGAAAACTGCTTTTTCATTCCATAGAATGTTTTGGAGGAAAATGTAATAATTTTCAGGCATCTTGCTTGGATTTTGCTTCCTGGCCTCAGACCAGAAGGTCTGAGAGGGCCTGCCCAACAGAAATAGCAAGTAATTTACAGTCTTCTATTAGCCCTACAGAATCGCAGAAGTTCTGCACTTTTGCTTTTAAATAAAAATTAAGCTGAAATGTATACATGCCATTGCATGGATCGTTAAGAACCTATCAAATTCGTCCTGAAGTGTGATTTAAATAAGCAAAACCTCTTCACAACAGCTCCACTCATGTTATTCCAGCTGGCCTGACTTAATTCTTCTCCAACTGAAGTGTCCTCCTGAGAGCACAAAGCAAATTTGAAGTGCATTTTAAAAGAACACAATGCTTCTGTTCACTATAAAATGCAGGTACATTATTTGTAACACTAAAAATGGCAAGGTGGCTTTTGACCATGATCATATCTCCTGTTGACATCAGATGAGCTAGTTTATCCTATGTAGGCTGGTTATCATCCAGAAAAATGACAATGACATTGATCTTTCAATAGGTGGCGGTCTTATTCATTATAAAGTCCAGACTTCATAGTAGAAGACCATTTTTATTGTTAAATCAAAGACAGTAGCAAACTGAGAAGAACGTAAGCATGTGCTACTGAAGAAAGCACTGAGCTTGCAATCGTGGGACCCAGCTTCTAGCTTCATCTATGCCACTTTCCCTACCATATGACTGCTTATCCAGTACTCCTGAATGGGATTTATTGAAGCATCTAAATTGAAAACCTAAGACCTATACAAAACCTAAGACCTATGTGTAAATTGGTAATCCTACGCTTCCTTTCTTGTCAAAGGACAAAAATGGGCACTTCTAAAGTGTATTTAAGAGAAGTCACATTACATCCTCTAGAAGTAGTTAATTCTTCCCATTGACTATAAAAGCAAACTAGAAAGAGGCAATCTAAATTTTAGATAAGTAATGAGCTTAATGCCACCCTTTATTTCTCTGTGTCCATGTCTATTGTCCTTTTTCTATATAAGTGAACAGTATTTATTGTGAAGGTTATTAAGGCTATGTATATATAATACATACTTTAGTAGGTTTTTGATAGTAGGCATAACCTCTTAAGATTGCTTTCTGGGACATTTGATTTAGTCTGGAATTATGCACTGTTCCCTCTGAAATGGATATGGAATTTATGATAGAGCTACAGAGTCGTCAATGGCAATCATGAACCCATTTTAGAAAGAAAGTTTATTTGTGATCATTAAAATACCCCGAAGCAGTTCTCCCTCAAATATAAATGCCTATCCCAATGGCTCAGACCTCAGTTATATTGCTCAAAACTTTCCTGTACATAAATTTAGTAATTTCACTTAACTACACTGTTCTTTCTCTTCCTTAAACAAACAAAATTCAATGACTAGAAAAAAATAGGTGTTGGTTCTTAATAACCCTAAAACATTTCTATTTCAGAAGTAGGCTAGCAATTTTTATCCATACAGGATATAGCAAGAGACATCCATAAACTTTTTTTTTTCTAGTAGTCACTTGGACTTTTTGTTTTCCCTCACGAACTTCAGAAATCTAGTTTCTATGCTAATGAAATCTAGCTTTCTTGCTTTTCAGAGCTCTTAGATCTTGCCTGAGGAGTTCACAATCTGGAAAAGATCTGGGCAGATTCACCTCAAAGCTCTGGCCAACACCTTCCCATCTAATCACGTTCCTTTAGAGAGAAAAATCATTATTACATTATTTACAGTAGATGCTAAAAATCAACAAACGCAAAAGGACTGCAAGATACCATCATGAACCTTCTAAATATACTACTCAGTTTCCAGGATTTATCTTCAGTTAAATCAAATGCTAGAGGGTTTATTTTGATCTATGTGGTAGTTTTCCTACTTTCAGATGACCTCAGTCTTAATTAAAATGTACTCTGTGATAGTATAAGATATATACTCAGAAATTGACTGTATAAAGGACTCAGAGTAACACCTGTTACTCAAGAGCATGCAGGAATCCCTGTTCAGTTACGAGATCACTCCTCAGAAGGCCTTCAGCTATATGAAAAGTCTTCCTCAGCCATCCACCCTGGGACAAGTTTTAGCTGAACTATGTTTGTCCAGATATTGACTTTTCTCTGAAGCTTAAAGCATAGAAAAATTTGGAGCTGTAAACCATGAACGGAGCTGAACCTCTGTGTATCCTCTTGCTCTGAAAGCAAACATCTGAAGTCATCTTCACACCAAACTTCTCCATTTTAAATTCCCTCGCATCTTATAAACTTATTGCAGTCAAGCAAAATATCCATCTGGGTCTGTAGCTGAAAAATACCAATTAGCCATCAGAGAACGTTTTGTCTTCAGATAGATCTGACTGCAGATTTTGTTGACAGGTGATCCTACTGAGCAAGTTACATTTAGTAGTACTGCAGATATCAGTATTTCAGCACTGACTCAAAGCCATGTCTAAATTTGAAAGGAAAATTATAATTATTAATAGAATTTAAAATTGAAAGGTTTATAGATTAGAAATAAAGAGTGGATATCAGTAAAACATTCAGTGGTATGTAATTAAATGTAGAGCATATATTTCTCTCACCAGCTAATTGTTAAACTTAGGTAGGTATGGACTTACTAGTCAATGACCACTCAGAATGCTCTGTTTCATTAAATTTCACTGCTCCTCATTTGAGATATCTATTAAACAGTCATTGATTTAAACACACAAGACCTCAAACAAAACTTCCCTTATGAACCTAACATTAATTTCACATAAATTTAAGAAAATGTAAGTTATTCTGCTTGGATTATTTTAATTATTCTCTGATTTTCATTTAAAAATCAAAATAGTAAAGGTTTGAAACAAATTATGTGATGTTGAATGTTCCCTGGTTCCAAAAGGTTATTTGTTTTCTCTTTTATAGTTATGGTTTTCAGTGATATTGTATTTTGAGGCAGATTAAAAAGAAAAAAAGTAGGGCATTATTTTTGAAGTACTAAATTCTTCCTAGGAAAATGCAGCACCAGGCACAAAGGTACCATTGTTAGCTTTACCTGTCTGTCTTTTTTTAGGAAGAAAACAGTTTAAAACAGAAATGCTTTGAGGATATAAACCAAACAGCAAGAATTGAAACATTAATCTGTTCCTTTTCCGGAAAATAAAAATGAACCAACTGGACAAGATCAACAGTGAGGAGAATACTAAAATAACATTTTCTTTATTTTAACATCTAGATAATGTTTTTACTTAATCCTTTTATCCATGTATCCCTAAATAAAGTTTTTTATTCCATAACTCTATATAATTATCCATACAGAACTTTCCTGGATAGAAATTCTTGCAGGCAGTAGTAAAGTATACACATAAAAATGTAATATATAGCTGAAGCTGAATTATAACAAGTGAATCGGAACACTTCTTGAGAAGTGAAAGCAATTTCCTGAATGGACTTTAGATGTACAACAGTGCTACAGTGATTCAAAAACATATTAAATTAGCCACAAGAAAATACAATTTAAGTCAAATGCACCATCAGTGAAATAAAAATTACCCGATTTGATCATCTAGGTAAGAATGAAAAGAGGCCATAATCTCATCACTATCAAAAACCAGCTACTGGCTCCAACTCTGTCACTTCTGACCACTGTAGCAGCTTTCTGTTTTTCTAACTTTTTGCCCTTGATTTGAACCTCCTTCTCCAAAGAAAAACAATTTCATTCCTATATACTTAGATTTTTCAACTTTCAGTATTAGTACCCACTTCTTATAAGACTAATAATTCTCAAGTAAGATGAAACATGACTTGATTTACAGAGGTCATGACATTAAAAAAAAGCCCTACAATCTATGTGATTTTAGTTAAACCTTTTACAAACTATATATCTTGCCTTAGGTCAAGTAGCAACTTTGCTTAATCCTCAGAAGTCCAATATCCATTTCAGTAGAGATTTTTTTTGACAGAACAATTTATTAACTTGAGAGCCTCATACGTAATCCAACCTTTTGTCCAACCTCCAAGAACATTACAATTGTGCCTCTAGTACATGAGGCAAACTTTATCTTATCCATTCTGCTCTCCCTTTGACGCTACTTAGAGTGAGATGACCTTCCTTTTCTCTTAAAGCTCACATTGAGTGTATTTTCCTAATACTATTTTTACTGGACAACTTATCACCATGATCTGCTTACTTTTGGTTTTACCCAAGACTGAGTCACTGAGAAGCGGTTATGGCGCTTTTTTTTTTATTGTATTTATACATTATAACAAAGTGAATATAGACACAGTTTAAAAATTCTAGTTTTAGAGGCACCACAATAACTAAACAGCACAAACCATTTCTATCCGCAGTTTAGAAAAAAAGTGAAAAGGCAATGAAATGAAACAGCTTAGAAAAAGCTATAAAGAGTCAGAACTTTGTAACTGAGTAAAATTGTTTGCCAGAAGAACATTACTTCAGACTGATATGGGCTTTTAGTTTTTTAAAAAAGACACTCCAATCATTCTCAGTTTTATTTAGGTGTATTATAAGATCAAGAGATTTTGGTAGGATTTTAAAGCTAGCTAACAATATTCACATTAGAAAATGCTATTTGCAGGACCAAAAATATACTTTAATACCTAAAATGACAATAACAAAACCAAAATAAGATGTAGGTTATATAGATTGTGATCACTGCAAGTCTTTCAAAGCAAAGGCCCAGCAAAAACACAGCCCATCAGATTATGTCTTCCCTTGTATTTGACCCTTGTTCCATGATGTGGATTTGAATAAAATAAGAAACTATGATATTCTGATTATCAGTTCCCCGTCCCTAAGGATATTTTCACTTGCTGGATAGCTTTATATAGGTTTAAGGAAGCCTGCCACTAGTCACAGTCAGTGAGAACAAAAGATTCAATTAATCACCTCTGTAACTTTCACATTGTGGTCAAACTCATGAAATTCGGCAACAGAACATTCTGAATACTCATACAATTCCCCTTTTCTGATTTCATCTGCACTAACTGAGGAAAATAAGGGATAGTCATGTTATCTCTAAAAGTCTTTGCAATTCAGAACAAGATATAATTACCTTTATGGCCTGATCAAGTCTGATTGCAAGCTAATCATTGGAAAAGTTTCCCATCTAATTTAATAGCTTGGTTTCAGGCTCACATCACTGATAAGAAATGATTATTGTATCTGTGATGAGAGTTGTCACTGCTGTAATTGACTTTTTTTTTTTTTTAAGAACTTGTTGCTTAATTTTGTGCTCTAAATTTTTCATCAAGCATTTGCAATGTCAGCTGACAAAACACTCGTGTTTAGTAAAAAGTGTGCCGCATTTTGATTCATGTACAAGTCATGTTGTTTTTAAAAGATATGAATAAAGCAATAAAAAAAATATTAAAATATCCCTCTCAGCTTTAATTTATACTTTATAGTCAGGATTTGCTGAGCCAATGACACAGGATATTTTGATTTTGCCAACTCCACTCTGAAATGTCATTGACTATGTTTGCATTAACACGTAGTGTGATACAATAGGAATGGTTTGTAAAGCATAATATTTGTTTCTGAGGACCTGATGTCCATATTATCTGCTCCCTGAGGCTTTAATTTGGTTCTATGTACTGAGTGTTCATTAGCAGTCAGATTGCATTTTTCAGTTCAGTTTCACCCCAAAGAAATTGAGTCAGTGCTGCCTGGGAATGATCCACAATACAAATCAAAGCACAGTGAGTAGGAACAACTGGGAGAGACTCTTCGGAGAGGAGAGGGAAAGGAGAGGGAAAGGAGAGGGAAAGGAGAGGGAAAGGAGAGGGAAAGGAGAGGGAAAGGAGAGGGAAAGGAGAGGGAAAGGAGAGGGAAAGGAGAGGGAAAGGAGAGGGAAAGGAGAGGGAAAGGAGAGGGAAAGGAGAGGGAAAGCAGAGGGAAAGCAGAGGGAAAGCAGAGGGAAAGCAGAGGGAAAGCAGAGGGAAAGCAGAGGGAAAGCAGAGGGAAAGCAGAGGGAAAGCAGAGGGAAAGCAGAGGGAAAGCAGAGGGAAAGCAGAGGGAAAGCAGAGGGAAAGCAGAGGGAAAGCAGAGGGAAAGCAGAGGGAAAGGAAAAAGAAGAAAAAAAATCTCACTTCTGTCCAAATGGACATGCTTATGTAGAGACACACACTGTCTATCTAGCACCCATGGTGTGTGGATAACCATGGAGCATTTCATTAGCATTTCACCATTTGTCATTTGACTTCTGTATAGGACAGCTCAGCAGAACTGAATCCACAGGGAAGTAGTATAGGCAGGGGTAAAAAAGAGCTTGTATCATCCTCTCCACCAGGGATTATGGAAGCAGCTGGTTGTTTCTGCAACTGGGTGAAGCTTTCCAAGTAGTGGAAATGGGTCAATAAAGCTTCCTAGATTTCTGTAGTCTCAACTGGCCTATACAACTAGCAAAGGCTTAAAATGATCCGTGCCAACAAAGAACAGTCAGTTTGTGGAGACAGTCCAATCACTGCCCACAGGTAGATTACCTTGAGAAATCTTTTAAAAACCCATATTGGTACCAGGAAGTTGTCAATGACAAATTCACAGTGAGCTTCCAAATCTGTATGTCAAACTCTAAATTTGTAATGCAGATGCAATTTCATGCCACCATCAAGAGCAAAGACTATCTAGCCTGTTAAGCTCAAAGCGCATGTTTCTTTAAAAGTCAAATGAACATTCACAGGTGATATTTAAAGTACTTCTTCACCAAGCCTTTACCCATTTTTGATCATGACTTCTGTGTTTAGGGGCTAGGATACTGAAACCAAGTGAAATTTGATTTCATGGAGACTAAATACAACACCAATGAGACCCAGTTGCTTTTCATGACTTTCAATCTGGATGTAAAAACTCATTTAAATTCAAAAGCACAAAGAAAAGTTTGAGGAGTACAAGTGAGGCTTTAAAAATATACCACCAGAAAAGAAACAAGAGATTAGTATGTCATCTGCATTGCTTACATTTCCACAGCTTACACCACAGACACCGCTGCTAATCAGGACAAAAAGTTAAACCAGGAATAGATATTCCATTAGGACTATTCATTTATTCTAGGTATACATCACTTGGAAAAAACCACCAAGCTAATTTAAGACATCTACACTGAGAAAAATAGTAGCTTATATGCAATTATAGTCCAAATATGCTAGATGAACATACATCTCGGAAACAGCTCAAGACTTCTCATAAGAGCTCTTATTAAATACTTTTTCAATTTGGAGGGGAGGAAGAGGGAGGGGATCTTCAATACAATCTAACACAGGAAACTTCTTTTGTCCTAAAACTCCTTTAGAACTCCACTAAACAATCCAAAGTAGAAACAGCTTCTATTTAAAACAGGATTCTTGGATATTATTACAGCATGAAGTTGAAAAGAGATTTTCATCTGAATTAGCAAACCATCACAGAAAAGTTATTGCCCTAATGAGTCAATAAACGTCATTAAATTCTTTCACTAGTTAATGGAACATTACTTGATAAGAAATATTCACTCAAGTACCTTTAAAAGGTTTATAAAATATTCAGAAATAAATAATTTATAGAATGCCATCAGTATTAAACTGATTTTTTTTCATTCAAGATTTTCTGTTATTTTACTTGTCAAATTAAAATTCATTGAGACCATGAATGGTTGAGACAATCCTTGTGTGCATCTAGAATATTACAAGACCCAAACCTTGTACCAGGTTTTTACTTGCACCAGCAGTCATGTTATATCGCAGATATATGCCACCCCTGTTGGTGATGGAAGACTTGACTTAACCAGGGTTCTTAATTAATATTTTCCATCTCTTCCTCACCTCTCATCAGCTGGGAGCGTTTGAAGTATTTTTGTCCCATCTTTTTCAAATCTATATTTAAATAAAACTATTTGTTTTCAAATTTATATTTAGTTTGGGCCATTTTTTAAATCTATACATTAAATAAAGAGTAAAACAAACAAACAAAAAACCTTGACCTAAAAGCCAAGTTGCTCAGTTTGTTTTACATCCATATCGGTTCACTTCAGTACTATTCACACTCTCTCCTTTTTCATATGAAAGTCATGTGAAACCAAAGTTATATAAAAGAATCAGTTCAGGAAACCCAAATAGTTACCTCCTTTAACCTTATAAATGAGACAAACTTCTTATTTCCAGGAATCTGCTGATTCTGTTAATCTATTCTAACCTTACTTGTGTTAACAACTCTTCTCCTCTATCTGTGCCAAGAAGAACTTAAAAATACAAACATTGTCTACTTTTAAAACTGTACTCCACAAACAGACCCACAAAGCTTCTGATGACAAACAGTATCTCATCATCATTCATCACGCTTAGAAGTTGACCAGGAAAACCTGCATTTTTATGCTTGCAAAATATTGCTAAAATACCTGCTGGATGGAGTCAAAACATGTTCAGAGATACATATGTCACCAATGACCTCAGAGTATGGAATGTTAAAAAAACATCTAAGACCTGTTACCAGGAGCAATAGGGAAAGATGCCCTTACGTACCTATCTTCAAAAAGTTCTCATAGTTACTTGTCTGCAGCCGTTCAGAAGAGCTCATGGAGTATAATAAATTTGGAGATCTTTCCCACTTCCCAAAAGAAAAAATTTTGTTTGGCTGGGACTTAATACAAGACTGTGAAGATCAGCTGAACACCCAAGTGTTCCAAGCATTAGAAAGTCACCTGCCACATAGATGAGCTTAATGTTCAGTAATATATTACTCCTGATGAATGAGATGGCTTTAATTCCACTACAAATATTTTCTAAAGAAAACCTGAGAATTTTAAATGCTACATAACCTGTCTGAGGACTGACAATTTACAGTGGGCAATGCATTTTTACTTTATAGCAAAACGGTTGTCATCTTAGAAAGGATCACCACCTGAAACTGTTTGTACATGATTTCTTAAACCTGTTTTTGGTTGCATATGAACACACACTCACACATCAGATAAACTGCTTTGATATTAAAAAAAAAAAAAAAATCCACAAGATCAGCACTGACCTGAAGATCTAAAGTCATAGTCTTCTTTTTGCTAAAGTAATCTGGAGTTTACTATTAATTTAAACAAAATAGGATTAGGCCCAGTTGAACAATAACATAATACCAATAAGAAGAGATTTGTTTCTTTAATTTTGGTAGTCTAAGAATTTTAACGTTAAAGCACATTACAAGACTTCTAATTTGAAACTATCATTCTGCATTAAAACCAAGTCAGTTATTCTTATTGGTTTTTAGTTGAAACAAGGTCTTTATCTTGGATTACTGATTCAATGTGTGCTTAACATTTCTTGAGGTAAGAGTTTCAAGTTATTATATATAAGCAAGCTAACACCCATATAATGGATGTTAATGCTAACGATCTATTTTAGATCACAGTTTAATTCTCTGAAGTGTTATAAGATCAGCCTTAAAAATCTTGAATGATTCAGACCTCCATTATGTGGCAATGTGGTAACCATAGAAACAAAGCCAATCTTAAGAGGTAGGTCATGAAAATTAATGTACAAGTAAAATGCTAGTCTTACATCACTGATGTAATGATTGCATGCATGTATTCAACACAAAATATTAGTGTTTCCCAGATATTAGCTATCCACAAAGGAATATTTTCAAGGAAAATAGCTGAATATTACCAAATGATATTGAGTATATCTGATAACTACACAGTGACTTATTGTATATTTCAGTGGGTTTTTTTTTTTAATATAAGATTCCCTGCCATTTTTCTGTTAAATCGTGTAATAGATTTCATATCTTTTTTTTTTCTGTTTTGTTTTTGATCAGGAACTAATATTTCTTTAAGGAGCTTAGTTTTTCCATGTGTGATTAACCTAGTTTAAGTCTATGATAACTATATATTTGCTTAAATAAAACCAAATTGGTTTTGGTGGAAACTTTTCTATAGTAAAGGTCTTGAAAAAGACAGAAAAAAGAAAAAATTTATCTCCTCATTTAACTGTGTTGATGGTCTCTGACCTAAGTCTACTGTTTCCCTTATCAAATGTTTGAACATTGCATATGGGAAAACTTTAAATAGATATAGGGAAAGATGCAGTTCCTTGACCACAGGGACAGAAAAATCAAAGACGCCAAAGATTCACATGGTTAAACAGTAGTTTTTACTTTTAAACTGTTTTCAAAATTTGTATTAAAAAAAATTTACAGTTGAATGATTTCTCACCATCCAGAATCCTACCGTATTAGTCTGAGTGGATTACACTTACTCAAGCTAAAACCTTCTGGCCGACTAACAGGGATGATATTTCATTCAAGTAGGATATTTTTGAACAAAACATTTCAAATACCAACAAGCTTCTCTCCTCTCCTCCCCCCACCCCCCGTCAATTTAAAAAGCCTTGTCTTCTCTTTCATTTTATTTTCCCCAGATGAATCTATGCTGACTGCTCCCTTATATCTAATAATATTTATTTTTTCCACATGTTCACCACCATGTCGACATCCCAGAAAAGATATAAACAAATGCTGGCAGGATGATACACAGTTGACTTGCAAACATGCTGGAAAGACTTTTTGAAGGGAAGAGAAGAGGCAGCATCAGTAATAATAACTAAAGTTGGGCCTTTAGATTAAGATTACATTAAGTACCTTCATTGTTATCATGGCAACAAAGACCTGAAGTTAATGATCCCTTTTTGAGATCATGTTAATAAGTATGAGATAATTGGGTAAAAGATGACCTCTTAAAAAGATTTACCACCAGGCATGTTATCAGAGTAATGCTAAATATCTAAATAATCAGGTGCTGGGGCGTGTGAAGGAGTCCTGCACGCTTCACCAAGACCAGGTCTGCCAAAGTCACTACAATTTTTAGTAAAATGAATCCAACCCAAAATGTACAGTTGCCAGATATAACAACACGAACTAGTAGCAGAACAAGCACGCATTTATTACGGAAGAATACAGCCATAGTCTCTCATCTCCCAGGACTCAAGGTGGGAGGAGATTCTTTCAAATTATGGGTGGGTGTTAAGAGAATGCTTAATAAATTCCACTCATAAAATGACTTCCTGAATAAAAAGGTTCCCAAAATCGGATCTTTAGTACTTATGAGGCTAAGATATGGATAGTACAGCCACATCGTTTAAGGAAAATTGAGAATAACTTTGCTACTGCCAAAATTTTTTGATGCACTGATATATTATGCTTGCTACACCTAAGACCATCTCTTTTAAATAGAAAGATATACAGAATAGTTAAAAAAGTGCATAAACTGAGCTCAAGATATAACAGTGCTGAGCATATTAAAGTCAAGAGTACACATTAAAAAAACCATTTTGTTCCATATAGTCTTTAAAATAAGAATGACCCCCTTAGAGGCTACATCTTTGTAGCCTCTAATACTATTTTATTAGCACAATAAATGTTTGGGATTTTTCTCTGGTACTGAGGTCAACTTAAATATATTGATGAGATTCATACTTTTAAATTCACTTACCCTGCAAAACATCACAAAGTTGTCCTAGCTTCCGGACCATTTAAGAATTGTTTGGGAAAACGCCAGCTGGCCAGGACCAAAATCAAGCAGAGGACAAGGACACTCAAAAAATTTTGTGTCATAAAGAATGAAGTAAAAGCGCCAAAGTGCTCCTGTTTAATTAACTATCCTAGATGCATCCATTAAAAAAAAAAAAAAAAAAAACCTTCCCATTATGGAAAACTTATATAGGGGATGTATTTCAAAACCATAAAGATCAAGAAACACATACAGAAATAATCTTGTTTCCATGATCTATGTAGTTATATCCAGAGAAGTACATCATTTGTTGTTGTGAAAATATTTTTCATGTTATTAAGCTAGGGCTATAAGATTATTGTATTCCTAAATAACTCTCCACACACTGAATTTGGGATAATTACAAATTTTATATTGAGCTCTTACAGTCATATAACATCCTCTTTTCAGTTTGCTGAACACCTGCTTCTGCCTAGCATCTACACTGATGATTTTGGCCAATATCTTATTTGGGTGAAGCAGTGTCTTGTGAGTTAAATTTCTGGATACTGCTACAGATACTGCATAATCTCAAAGCAAAATAGAAATAATAATAATAGAAAAAAGAATTAGTTAAGCTTCATAAAAAAACAAGAGAAACTACTGTATTGGATTTGAGAAGAAAGAATCCATATCTATTTTTACATTTTTCTCATCACTCTTCCCATCATCAGTGGTACCTGAAGCCAATAAAATTTTTCATTATGATTGGCCAATTTTACACAAGTTTTGCTAGGAAGGAAAAAAATCATAGTGAGGCATTGTTAATTGATGTCATTAACAGGACATCTACTTACTTATTTTGTCATATAACCTAGCTAACTTATTCCATGCCCTGTCATTTATGTATTTAGAATACTCTTGCCATCAAAATAGTGTGTAAATATTTTGAATTATAGTTTTATTTTTAATAATATCAGCCTCAAAGGACCTGTAACTTTTTTCATGGATATTCATTTCCAAGTGACTCTCCTAAGACTGGATCAGACATATGGTATTATACAAGTAAATTAATGGCTACTCTTCTTGTAGTTAAGAAGAAATCTGTTGCTATGAAAATGGCTACTCAGATTAATTCAAAATTAATTTCAGTTCTCAAGTCTCAGATTAATTTCCAAAGTCTCAGAACGAGTTTGTTTTGGAAACAGATTGGTTTTGATTAAGACTTTTCAGATCCAGGGTGGTATTTATGTTTCATTGTCATAATAATGGCAGAGAACAGACTTGAATCCTCATTTCTATATAGTAGCCCCATTACCTATCTAGACTACTTTTATTGTGGAGCAAAGAAAAAGTCTGAAATATCTGAGAATTATAATCTGAAGTTAGTAATCTGAAAATTAGAAAAGGTTTCCCAATAAAATGTGCTCCAGTCCTAGATAGCTTTGAAATTAGTTGTGTGGACTGGAGCTACTCAGAGCAATATTCTAAAGAATTGACCTCATCAAGGCTGAATACTTTAGTTAATGTCAGTTTTCCTCTGGTGATAAATACCCTGAACATTTTTACTCATACACAAGTAATTAAGATAATTAGTGCCATGTTTATGATCTGATAGCTGAGAGTAATGCAAGACACTAGTATGAGTAATGAAAGGGCAAACAGTAATAACCTAATGATGACATTTTCTATATCAGCATCCCACAGACTGCAAAATTTCAAAAGCCACCTTGCTGACAGGTGCTCCATGGCCTGTCTTCCTTCTTTTGCTCTCCTTTTGGAAGCTATATACGAATGGAAATGAGTAGCTATGGAGTCTAGTTAATTGAGAGAAAACCATGCAGCAGATGCACAAAAAACCTTCAACTTTGGGACAGCTAGTGTCAGAACACCTCATTTTTACCAGTAACTGTTTCACCACAGGAAAATGTATGCCTCTGAAATAGCACAGTGCCATTGAGAGCACAAAGCTCCCTAAATCACCACTAATAAGAATTATTTACTTGGAAAGAGATTCACAGCTTCCAAACATACTTAGATATCTGTCTGAGCTAGCTAGCAGGAAACACTGAAGAAGGTTTGAGCACATATCAGTCCACCTCCACTCTTATCCCATCCAAAAGAAAACAACTACCATTCTGAACAAAGGCTAATCTGGAGAGTCTGTCATGCCACATCTCAGCGGGCAAGTGAAAGAAATCTTTCCAAACAAATGCCTTCAGACAGTAAGATCAAGGCCAAAGTGTACAATAAACCTTTGGTTGATGAAAATACAACATCAGTTTTGCTCATCTAATGCTCAAGATAAATATCCTGTCTCTGCATACTGAGATTAATAATGTTCTTAATAGTACTCTCTAGTTTTATATTATTGTTCCCAGCTTTAAAACATGGGGCCATTTAGACAGGACCATCATCTCCATTTTACCCGTGAGACAACTCAAGCACAAAGAAGGAAGTGGAAAAGAATGTTGTTGATAGAAAAAATCCTGCCAGAGAAGACTCATTTTATGACAAATGAAAAACTATGTTCATTGTGTGCAGACCTGTGTATGGAATCAAGTCAAGAAAGCAAAAAGGAAATGAGGAACAAAAGAAAAAAATACTGAAAGCCAAGTATGAATACTGCAACTCACTCTGCTGCGAGAAAGAAAATAGCAAACACTGAACTCTTCCAGAAGATATTTCTGTTCAAGTGTTTTCTAGTTTTAACTTTACACTTTCTCCAAAATTAAAATTTCTTCGGAAACAAAATTGAAAAGTTCTACATAGTTGCAGATTCTGAAGTGATAAACATTTTTATAAGCATAATTACAAGTAGGGGACCATAAGCGAGGAACTGAAAACTCAGAACTGGAAGCCAAAATAGGCAAACCTTATTAGGAGTTAAAACTATAAAAGCAGGCCTATTAAAATAAACCTAGTACCTATAAAGTACAGTTTTCCAGCAATAAAAGGAATTTAGTCTGTCCTACTGAGGAAAAATAAAAGTAAAGTTTATTCAGTAGGTGCTGCCCATGTAATTAGAAAAGGTTAATCACTTTTACTACACAGTAAGCCACATAAAACAAGATATTTGCAGAAAAGTAGGTCTTTACAGCTTCAAAAAGACTGCCTATTAGAGAAACTTGAGGATCTCAATTCTGTTAAATTAACTTTTCATTAAAAATTTTATCCCTCAGTTACTAGCCAAAGAAATACATTTTCTTGGGGAAAATGTTTTCATTTTGTTTTGTTAATGAGTTGTTGGTATTTCCTTGTTGAACCATTTTTCATTTTTTTGTTTTCATTAACAATTCAATTTTAGTAAGCCACACTCAAAATAAAGAAAGAAATATGTTATTCTAGACACGTCTGAAAAATAGGGTCAACTTCGCCAGCGTAGGCCCTGTGTGAAATCATTATGTGCATGAGAAACTGTATGGAAAGAAAATTACAAAAGCAATTGACAACCACTATAAAAAAAAGTACAATGGATGTTAGCATTATTTTAGAATTTGAAACAAGATATATATTCTTTAGCATGCAAAGCGCTCCCTAAGCATATGTCTCTCTAAATCTAAGAGCCATCCATGAAGCACATAAAAAACATGGTGTATATATTGTTTTTAACTTCAACCTACTTAAAATATTTCCAATTATGTTTACTTCTAAAGAGAAGAAAACTTTTACAAAAATGTCAACGGAAAATGTTATAGTAAAAGTGCTCATTTGCAAAATACCCAACCTATTGCTGTGATTTCTCATTTATATATTACAGATGTCAAAGCTATCTGCAGAGCTTTTTTTTTTTTTTCTTAATAAAAAATAAAAAATTTGTATGCCTGGATTAGCATGGATTATATCCTGGACCTCAATAAGTTTTCTTGAAAACAGTTTATTTCCAGAAATACTTTTCCATTTTGTAAATGGTTCATTATGTAGACTGCTGCATTTTTGGTCAGATCATTAGACCTTAAGTGTGATAGACAAGTTATTTTCACTTCTATAAATCCAGAGCAACATATTTAAATAATAGTCATCTGAACCATGTTTTCTGTTGGAGGAGAATGGCAAAGTCTACATGCCAGAATCTAGGTATTTAGGCATTTGAGAGGTTATAGAACTTCACCCTGAGTACAACTTGGTATACTGTTCTGAGCTAGACGAAACAAAAGAAATAGACACCTAAAGCAGGGCTTAGGCAAAAATGAAGAATTCTTCCTGTATATATTTTCTTCTGCATAAACACTGAACTTCTCAGACATTGCCTTGTTTTACTCTGTGCTTGAGGTACATTGGAGTTCTCTACATAGAGAGATTTCTCATTCTAATAGCTTTGTTTCTGTCCTCTTCTAAAGGGGGTCAGGATCCTCATACTAAAAGATGGAATTAGAGAACAAACTGGTATCATCAGGACCATTACAAAACGTTCTTGTGATCACTGTCTTTTGAATAAGGCAAAGCCCCCAAAGGAAGGGTGATGGTGACCACATTTTATATCATTTTAGTTGTCCAAAAAAGACAACACCAACCCATTTTCCCAGTCATTCCGAGAGAGCTCAAAAGAACATCTCCCATCTGCCACATAAGTCTCCTTGCTATATGATGGTACCGCCCTCCATCCCTCCTGATAAAACTGTGACATTGTACCCCTCTCTCCCCCAACAAAAAAACCTAAACACACAAAACAAATTGTGTAAAGCTAACTACTCACTTAATAGGTTAACTGATGGTCCCTTGTCCCTAGGTGGTGAGCAGATCATTGCTCTTCCTTCTTCCTAACCTCTCTAAGTGCCAGGGAGCAGCAAGGACCAGTTACTCCCTAAAGGAAAGTGAGCCAGGAGAAAGGCAGTGCCTTCACTGATGGGGCACAGTCCCACAGGTCTGAGTACCACAGGCAGAGCCAGGTGCTGGTAACATGGTCCATGAACAGCCCCACACCCAGAAAGCAACAAATCCGGTGCAGAGCTCATTTAGTGAGTCCATCCAGGAGCAAAAGGAGCTGAGGCCAGAGACAGGACTAGAGACAAGCTGCAACATGCACCCAGAGGTCCATCTAGGGGACAAACTGCCTACAGCATAGGTCTGAGAGGTCCTTCCAGGAGGCAGGACCAGAGTTAGAGACAGGCATACCTAAAACATAGCCCAGGCAGAGATGAGGCTCCTAGGCCCATTGGTAGAAGGCATGGGTGGGGGCCCAGGTGAGGCTGGTCAGGGCCTTTAAGACCTATTAGTGCCCCCCCTGGGCCTCTGACCCAGGTTCTTCCCTCTAATATGTCTTAGTCTACATGTAATAGTAGTGGCTTATCAGGGCCATTTGCTCCAATTCAGAGTACTCATTAGTCATCCCATAATAGCACTATACATAGGACTATAAGAAGACCCTAGATTGGTAGGTATTTAGTTAGATCATTGTTCTTGAATTGGAAAGTCTGGATTTAATTCTCTAAGGCTTTTTCCCCCCTCTTGTTTAAATGCAGCTGGTACTGAGGTATCTATTCTAGGTCTCTCTTGAGTGGCCTCGCTTAAAAGTTTTGCTTTCATGCAAAAGAGAAGATGATCCATATACCATCTAAGCGCTGTACAGGTTTTTGGATTCCCCCCACGAGGCCTCTAGTTCTCCCTGTGTGCTGTACGCAGACTTAATACAGAGACCCGGATTCTGCTGTGAAGTTCAAATCAATAAAGGCCTTAAAGTATCTTAATTTGCAGCTGTTTTTGGCTAGCTATAGCCTTTGTTGGCTCTAGGCAATTCTTTCATTCTGCAGTATGAAATTGGGTTCAAGTTATGAAAAAAACCTTCTCCACGTTACTTTCATTTATTTGAAGAGCAAAACTATATCCTTTCGTAGTTGGACAAGTTGTACCTGAGAATTGAGGATCTTTGAGATTAAAAATACAATAAAACTACAGTACTTCTTAAAGGAAAAATATGAATTAAAATAGTCACTGAGAATATAAATGCAGAATTGATTACATATTCCTACTACCTCCTTCTACTGTTTGTAACAGAGATAAAAGAGAATAAAGTTCTTTTTTTTTTTTTCCTCTCTCTCCTGAAAACTGCAGGAAACAGGAAAATCTGAACAAAAGGGCTAGGTCCTATAATCATCTTCACTTTGCTACACAAATGGTATAGTTTTGGAGAAGACATTTAAGTGTGACTCTTTAGGGATACAGAAGAGATATCAGGAAAAAGCTAAGATGTGAAACCCCATTTTGCTGAGCTGTTTTGCCTTGGAACAAAGAATACTGCCTTTCTGGACACAATACACTATTCTGTAAGTTGAACCTACCTCAGCTGTATGATTAAAAAACTTCAGTTTACTCTGCAATCGAGAGAGCTCATTACAGGTCTATAGTTTATGCTGTACAGCAAAGTAGCAGATGTGCAGACATAATTTCCAGGAGCCACCAATCACTCGGGGTGTTTGCTGTGGTTTGGCTGAGAAAACTTGTGAACAGTCCTCAGTTAAGAAGAATTTCAAATCTGATCTCTGTAGCCCTTGTAATTACAATTACAGCATATGTCCCACAATTATTATTACCCTGATAAATAATCTTTATCTGTCAAACTAATGTTCAGTACAGAATTGACCTAAGTTGGATTTAATATGTTTTTCATGATAGAAATTATCTACAATACAGTTTTATTAACATGATTGAGTTACCGCACTGATACCTCTCCACTGTGGAAATAAAGTAGGAGTAAAGAATGGTTAATTAAAAGTAATAGCCTTTTCTTTTTTTCTCTCTTTAAATGGACAAAGAAACAGCTGGCCAGAACAGCTGCCAGCATTCTAATATTTGGGCAGATGTATTTTCCACATAATTTTAAGTTCACAAAGACCAGATGCTTCCCATGGTTGCTCTAAACAGTTTTTTCTGTGTTCAGCATTCTGAGATTTGCTTTGAACTAAGCCTTTTATTCTTCTCCTGAATCTTCCATTATTTGTATTTACAAAATTGTCAGGCAAGGCAACAGATATTAGGGTCAGAACTGGATTAATCTTGACGACACATAGTTTCTTTTGAAGTACGTTCCTTTTAGACTCCAATGTAGAAATATTACACATGGTGTTGTGTTTACATCTCTACAATACATGTGTGTATCTGCAGAAAGGAATTACAGCTACAAAAATGAATGTTTTCTGTAAACTCTTGTTCAAATTTAAAAAATAATTTGCTTTCGAAGGTTCATGAACTCAATTACATTCATTTTGAAGAAAATTTGAGTATACCTATTTCCTCGCATGAGGGCTGGCATTCTTCCTGGAGTTGTACTGAAAAACTGGAAAAGAAAACAAACTACAGGACTGAGTTCTAAAATTTTCTGGGCCAAATCTTGATCTTACAAAATGCTGAGCATGCTGTCACTGATCCAGCAAAATAATTAGGCCCAGCAATTACAACAACTGTTTAGCCTCAAGGATGAGAGGGATGTCTCACTGAATTTAGCTGGACAATTCAAATATCTAACTCTGAGTCTAAAGCTACTTGCTCTGCTGGATTGAGTCCAGAGCACTTAGCATATTTTTAGATAGACACTTAAATGAGCCACAGATTGATCTTATCCGCACATTTAGGGCTGTGAAAGTCATTTCTTTGTATAGGTTGAAGTGATGACAGATAATTACAGAGAGGTAATTGCAATGAACTCTATATATTTTATATGGGATGGGACATAAGGAGGAGCAGGGTTCCCAAAGTCTGTTGCCAGAGCCCTGGCACAGAGGTAGTTAAGCCAGAAAATGTCAGACCACACCCTTCTCAATGAGAACTGCACATCCATGCAAAATTATTTTGGCTGTGCTGAAAGAAGAAATAGGCACAGTCTTTTGCATTCATACCTAAGGAAGTAAAGATTAAACGTTTTTGTCTGATTTTGTGTGTATCTTTTATGAGATGAGACTTACTCATTCTCTCCAAGAAATTTACAACATCTACATCTTTAACTATCATTAATATTTTATTTTTCAAGGAATAGAATAAGAATTACTGGGAATAATTAAAATTGCTCAAATTTTAAATATTAAATAGTCATTCCAATGATGAACCATACCTGATTCGGACTATAAGACTTTGAAAAGAAATATATTTGTAATGCTTACTTAATGGAGGCATTTGATTACTTAATCCCTGAAAAAAAAAAGAAAAAAACAAAAACTTTTCATCAAGCTATTTTTATTTCTAGTATCTTCATACATATTCTCAATTGTTAAAACTTCACATGAGTTGTAATGCATACATCTGTACAGCTTGTATCTCGGTGACCTATATGTTGCATCTCAACATTTCTAATTTCCTGTTATCTCTCAGATGTGTCTGCATAGGTGTTTTGTATCTTGTACTGTCTCCCTGTCTTAGAGGGATGGGGTGTTTCATCATCTTAGACAATGATTTCTGTGGTTGTTTGGAATCTCAGGAACTATCATATCATCTTCTCATAAATATCTTCTCATAAACATGGACAAGATTGAGTAAAACAAACAGAAACATTATTGCTGAAAACTTTATTGTTAGGGCAATATTTTAAAGGCACCCTAGTGTCAGTGTCATAGTACCTCTATGTGTTTTGAAAATGTCACAACCCTTTTCCCCACAGTTCCTCTCCTGGTTAGATTACACTGAACTTTGTGGTAAATTTAATCATTCTGGAGAAATCAACTGATAGAAGGGATGGCATGATGAGATATCCACAGTATGTGAAGTGTTAACAGCAACACCTCAATACCAAGTTTAGAGATATTTGGTTTTTTTTGTTTAAGGATGCATTTTTTATTTATTTGTACTTATTACATTTTCATATTACAGATATTTATTATGTTTTCACGTATCTAAAAGTAGACGTCTAGGGAAAACATCATGTAAACAACATGGCACCTTGATGGAAATATAGAACTAGAAAATCTTCAAGAAAATCTGGTGTCCAATTTTAAAACTGGAATTTAATTCTAGAACATTTAAGTAACACAAGCTAGCTAATTTTTCTTAACTGGCTAAGAACAATATTTTACAGTGAGCAGGACTGGGAATCCAAGGAATTTTGAACACGGTCAGATACAGTCATCCATGAAAAGTTTATTAGAACCTACTATATGGGTGGAATATCACTACCTGATATTCTAAAAACACAAGGGATCTTTTTGATATAAATTTACTGTGCTTTTATGCTTTGATCTTTTTGTAAAAAAAGCCAGCATCAGAAAAAGGACATATTTGTGTGATCTTACAGGGGCGATGGAGGTAAGAATCAACATATTGCTAATATTTTAAATTGTACGTAGGGGCACTGGTAGGGACGTGAAATGGGAAATGGGTGAAATGGGACGGATTTAAGAAATGCTATGAGAGTTATAGTCATTTCATTAACTCCACTCAGCCTTATGTGCCTAGTCCAAATTGTGTGATGCCACTGTGAATATTTAATTCTCTCTACCATTCATATTTTTTTCTTCTCAGTTTGTATGGAATAGCTGAAGAATTTCTTTCCTTCCTTCCTGCCTTCCTTCCTTCTCCCCTCCCTTGCTCCTTTTCTCCCTCCCTCCCTTCCTCCCTCCCTTCCTTCCTTCCTTTTTTCTTTTCTTCCTTTTTTTTTTTTAGTGGGTTAACTGAGGATAGTCAAAATATACGAGAATAGAATCAATTTTGATTCTAAGATATCCAACTGTGCTATGTATTTGACTTGCAATATCCAACTGTATGTCCTTACAGCACACATTAAAGGGTTTTACAAGCACTAAAGATTATTGGACCATTAGATCAATGTTCCCATAGATGTAGAACATTATATTTCTAATTCAAAATGCATTACCTTCCATTTGGCCTGCTCAGACAGCTGTGTGTACATAAATTGGTAACTGTTGTTTGACTCAGCAGTAATCAAAATTTGCTAGTTCTACCCATTTCCTGACAACTACAGTGATACATTAGTAGCTTGTCTGTCTATAAGCTATCTGTAAACATTTTTCCTCCAAATTGTTTGCATTATCGAGATTATATTAAAACCTTAATAGGCATTTCATGAGATACCAGAAAATTTAGTCAGATTTATTAGGTTAATCACATGATAAGGTTCTTCTATGGTTGCATGTCCTAGGGGATCAAAAGGGTGACCCATTTTCTGCAATATCAAAGAAAAAGAGAGTGCCCACAATGATTTTTCCCTTAAGCTGGAGATCCTCCTTCTCATTCTCTGGGTAGAAGATACAGCTAACAAAATGTCCTCTAGTGACACTTGCAACTGTAGAGGACAGCCTTGTGAACTCAGACATTCATCAGGACACTGGTCTCCAAGTAAGATGAAAACCCTGAAGGTATTTGTGTTTTTAAGCAACACTGCCCCTAAGAACTGTGCTAACATGAAGTTTTTCGGAGTGCTGCTTTGTTCAGAATCATTTCTGATGGGTCTTCATGGATGATAAATTTTCAGTAGATCACAAATAGGATTGTGAGCCCTCATGAACTATTCTTCTGAAATCTACTTTCCTTTCAAACACAACTTGGATAGAACAAAAACATTTTCATGAAGATGTGTGAAAACTGGATTTGATGACATTATAGAATAGCAACAGTTAGGCCATCGTGATGCAACAAGTGCACCCCAGTCTTGCCAAATTGCATATGAAAATAATCAAAATAATGCAGTTTTGGTATACCCTTTTTTAAACAGAGCTTGAGTGATAAAAGTTTTACAAAGTATTAATTTTCATGAATATTCCACCCTATAACTAGTTAAGTCACAGCATTCTTCCTTCTAGTACTATGCTCTAAATTAAGTCAGCAAGTCTGCCGCTTATACTAAAACTGAAAAACAAAGAAATACTTACTATATCTTTTATTGCTTTCAAGAACCCACTTTCAGTACGATGCACATAAACCCCCATAAACTTTGCATGCTCATTCTGCAACTTCATCCCTGGCTAAAACAGGCTCATATGCTGAAAACACAACTTATTTGCTCCTTATGCTATAGATTAAATTAACACAATGCTAAAAATATATTTCTGTAGTATGCTGTTACTGTGGGAAATTAGGGGATTGAACAGAATTTAAAGGAAGATGGAACCATCAACTAGGTAAAATCTTTGAGTAAGACAGCCTATCCAAACACACTGAAATTTCACCCCAAAGAGAAATACTCCACATTTTTCATAACGCTAACATATAATATCTAGATTTTCTCATCTACTTGCCCATTTAACCAGTCAGAATGCTGCATGTAAAATTTACTCTGGTCTTCTCTGTCCAGAGCCTTAAACTTCCTTTACTCTTTTTCTCCATGTTCTCCATAGTAAATTCAAATTCCCATTAATGGTCCGATGTTCAACTCATTTTTACCTCCCTCCTATTTCATTTGAGTCAAAGAGGAGCTGAAATGATTTTGATGAGCATAGTCTTGAGAAAGCCATGAAAGTTAAAAATAAAATAAAATAAAATAAATCCTAAATCAGTGCCTTTCCTCATCCCCCACCCCACAAAATTCATTTTAAAATGTAGATCTAAAACTTTGCAATCAAATGATCAGGGTAAGAAAGAGAATGTAAAACTACACTTTTATTCCAGATTCTAGTAGGGTTTATGAATATACATAGCTCTTCATAAAATGAGTTCTGCTTGTTGTCCCTGGTTTCACAGCTCTGTTTCCAAACAGAACACTGCTCAAACCACAGATTCTCATTTTATTACAGATTTCTTTGTGACTGGGCTATGACCATAATGAGAAATGAAAAATGAGAACCTCTTCACTAATCCATCTGGCTTCTGGTATGTCTGTGATCATGATGGTCAGGAATCACTTACACAGGAAAGGAAACAAAGTGCAGTTGTGCAGGCAGTACCGAATGCCAATGCTGGGATGGAGCCAGCTGCTGCAGTTGGTGGACCTCCCTCCCTGCCCCACTTTGCTTTTGGAGGGTGCCAACACACTGCTCCTTCTAGCAGTGCAACGGGAGGGAGGAGGCTCTTGAGTCAAGAGATCTCAGTAGGGTTCATGCAACTGGCAAAGTCTGTCACCTCCTCCTTGCCGAGGGCCACAGAAGGAGCTGCTGCTGGAAGCAACCTGCAGTCCTAAACCAATTTATTGAACCCATAAGAAATCTTTTTCTTTTCCTGGACTCCATGTCAGGCAGACAAAATATTGCCCTTTGCTTGTCCTTAACAGTATCAGTGAAGAAAAACTCATCTTAAGAGTCAGAGACTTTTATCATGGTAACAAATTGTATTGTTCATGAATAATTTACAATACTGAGTCAATCAATCATCAGCTTAATTCTGAACTTTAACTAGTTCTGCCGTTACAAGTCAAAAGGGAAAGGAAGATCTTATTTGCTGTAGAACAAATTATATTTTAGAGTCCTCTTCCTGTTATTGAAAAAATCTTCAAGGATGCAATCTGAGCAAGAAAAGATTGAAAAGATCTCTATTTAAATAAGAGTAGCACTCACATCACCCAGCTGATCAGCAGGTACTGCTTTTGGAGTTTTTAAGGTCTGGGCCCTTTTTAATCTTTTATTTTTATTTTGTGACAGCAGAGAAAATAATTGGCATTACACTGATTTTCAGGATCTGTTTCCAAGTATTAATGATCCTGTAGATAGACATTACTGCTGGGACTACAAAGTCAGAGTTATCACTTTAAGAGTTTTTGTGAAATCCACTATTGATACATTGTGAGCAACACTGAGCAATGTTTTCACTGTAAGTTTAGCAATCAAGGAGAAAACCCTTGTTTGGTCAAACATAAAGTTTCCTTCTCTAGAACTAAAAGAATGAAACTAAAATGAAATTTGGACAAAAATTGTTTTTCAGAAATTTTATTTTCCAAGAAAGAATATTTTTACCAGATCTCATACTATATAAATAATTTCCAGTATAAAAGACAGGTACAGCACACACTAAATACATCAGCAGCACATGCAATATTTTGTCCTTGCTCGATTTTACTCTTCTGTGTCATGGCGATAATATAAAACCTTTTTTGTCACAAGAACATTGCTACCCAAGGTGACTTCTACCGTACTTCCATGGTGTCTTATCTGCAGCCACCATGCAGACCTGGTAAGCCAGTGTTTTATGGAATGCATCTGTTCTGTTCAGAGAACAAACAAGTAGACTAAAATGATATATCACCACAAAATCTGACCCTGTTTTGAAATCTGTGAAATGTACTTAATAGAAGTATTTTTGTTCGAAATTCTTCATTGAGAAACTGAAATCCAATACTCAGAAAAAGATGAGAAAAATTCTGAGAATCTCAGGAAGGACAATTGGAAAACCTATTGTGGTATACCATTTCCAAATTGGCAGGCTTATTCTATATTTTATTTTTGACAGATTTAGTTTTAACCATGATAACTGAATAGTAACTGCATATAGCCAGACAGTTCTACAATCTAATCAATATCGTTGTCAGGAAGTCTTCTTGTAAATATATATACAGATTTTTTCCCCCTTTCCCAAATGATAGCTCAGTCATTTATCAATATGAACTTTTCTTTCTGCCCTGGAACTACCCCAAACAATCCATATACAAAATACTTTCAGTCTTCAAATATTCAGGGAGTTATCTTCTATACTATTTATTTGCTATGCTAACAAGTTTGTGTGGGTGTGGGTACTTTGGGGTTCCTGTGGGAAAAAGATAAGTTCAAGTAATTAAAATCTATATTTATGAAGTTTATAATGCCAGTATATATTTATGCATCTCAACAAAGAGGTCGAACATGCCCATGATACTTTATTTCTCTTTTCTGTGTGCTTGATTTTGCAAATGTAATATGCTCTAAGCTTGCTTCTTCTCACACACAAGAAACAAAAGAAAAATGGACTACGCTGACAAATGAAGGAGGTGTTTCCATGCTCACTGTTTTGCACTGCAGCCAAAATTTCTGAAGTTACTCGTGGCTTTGCATGTCCAGATTTAAGAACATGCTAAAAGGGTCTAATTTTCAAAAGGTCATTGCTGAACACCATGTGAGTAGAAGGACTCTTTGGATGTTGGATCCTTAGGGCCTCTGAACCAAGGGCACCCAACATGACTATCAATTTAAAATCTGAATGGAGTACAAACAGTATTTATATGTAGCCCAAAGAACCTGGCTGCACTGAACCACCACCACCTCATGAGATGGAGGGGTTTTCCATGTAACAGCCTTTTTGTTTCCTTTACCAACAGAGAGTTTTTTACCACAAGTTCCCTTTCTTTTTTCTTTTTAATAAAAACACAGCCTTCTTGGGAGTTCCCTATTTCACTTGCACTGGTAAATTGCACCTTCTGATCATATGAAATTTTGTCATCTGGCACTGGTTTTCACATAGTCATGATAGGAATGGGATCAATAGGTATTTTTTCTATTGATCTTTACAGAGTTCAGCTGGCATTTCAAAGTTAAACCATCTTTATGTAGGTGAGGCACAAACACCAAACTTTTCATATTTGAGCTTCTGAAGTTAGGCTTATAAAAACATGCTTAGGCTCCTGATTAGAAATGCCCTTTAAAATTCAGATTTCCTGGTGGAAATGTCTATGCCTGCTTTCATGAATAAAGCAGTCCAGGGCCAGTCCTGTGGTCCTGAGGCCAAGTGCAATGGCTGAGCTTGTATCCAAATGGCGAAACTCCTCCACTGCACTGGGAACAATCCCTGGACCTCATGGTGCCCCGAACCGCGCTTGGGCATCGCCTGGGAGAGAGCTTGTGGGCCTGGGCCAAGCAATGCCAGGGGCTGTACAGTCTAATAACAAAGCAGTACATTAATAGTTTATTCTACATCAGTGCTGTTAACACATACATTTAATTGCGTGCAAGTGCTCAAGCCTGTTCTCTGGCCCGGTTTAGTTTACTAGTGTAGCTGTAACCAATGCAGTAAATTAAATCTTTTTTGCTTTTAGATGCCTTCAGAGCCACAAATTTTAAAACATTTCAAGCTGTCCTGAAATCGAAGAAACTGGCTTTACACACACCTTCTTTAAATGAGAGGAAGGATAATGCAGTGCTTTGGATACTAACGTTTGTGCCCAGCAGGCTTGTGTTTAATCCTCTACTCCACGAGACTTCCTATGAGACCATCAGATCACTTAACCTCTCTGTGTTTCAGTCTCACACCCACAAAGTGGCACTTCCCTTTCTTCCCAGGTGTATTGTTAAAGATTATAAGGCTGGCTGGCTTGCTGGCAATTGCAGCTCTGTCACACTGCACAAATAAATAGGGAACAATTGTTCCTAGCTCTGATTGTTAGAACAAATTTAGTCTATAACTGTCTTGATTATTCTGGAGTTCAACATCTATTACCATAGCGACCTGTTTTAATAACTTCCAAAGTGCACAAAATATACTAGAATTAGGTTAATTCTGTGGTTCGGCACCGTACATAATATGCAGCTACCTGGATCCCCATGGAGACCACAAGGAATACACAGTCCAAATAGAGCTTGATCAATGGATCAAAAACTCCTTATCCGTCAATGAAAGATTTTTTTTACCTTTTTTTTAACAGAAAGTCTTTATATTATCTGCTACTTTTCTTTAAAAAGATATTATTTATTTTAAACAACATGATGTTAGTGAAAACAACACTGTGCATAGAAACATTTTGCACTAACTATCCTATCTCTGGAAAATATTCTTTACGCTTCAGGGTAAAATAGAAGGTTCTGATTTTTCTATACTTTTATGTCCCATCTTAAACCAAATCACTGTAAGAATATGCTCTTTCTTGATAACATTCTTAAAAGTTTACTCTTGCACAAAAGGGAAAATTCTTCAGTTTCAATTCAGCTTCCATTTAACTCAAGTAGACTTTCTGGATAATTGTTTTTTATACCCATTATCTTTTCATTTGGATCACTGATATTAAAGATCAAGAGTGATTAGTACAGATAAATAATATACTGGGAACAATTACTTTCATGATTATAGAGCATGAGTAAAAGCTGAGAAAAATCAATTGACTTTCAGTGCATATCTTCTGAAAGTAAGACTTTTACACTTTTAAAACACATTTTATTGCACATTTTTAAATACAATAGATACTTCTCAGCATCAATGGCAATTCTTGAAAGTGAAATATGTTTTCTGATGTAAGGTACTTGGTGCATTTTCAGCCTTCTGTATCCAAATGTCTTCATAGTTTTCAGATATCTTACAGAGAAAACATATAGAAGGTTGAGAATAGATTAAATCAAATTTAATAGAAGCAGTTTTATAGGCTTCCTTCTTCTCCATTTACACAAACATTTTTGAGATGCAACATACTTTAACACTTTTCCCCTACCCTCTTTATGATTTTGTAGAATCCAGTTTCATCTCCTTTTTCTGGCCATTTAGATGTTTTTTCTTGGAAAAGTTAAGTTTGTCTCCCACTGAATCAGTTTAGTGAGGAATGAGAAATTTAATCTTAGAAATGTTTCATATAACTTCATCAATCCATACAACCAATCCCATATTTAGCTTCAGGTTAAAAAAAAGACAAATTTATTTCCAAAACAAAAGAATAGAAAGAGTATAAACCATGGACTCTATCAGTGCAGAATGTGTGCAGACAATGCTTCATTCAAAATGTTGAATTGTAAGACTGTAATTACAGAGTGTAATTATGTCATTCAAAAATAGTCTTGATATTTTCCTAATTGAGCTTCAGCTTGTAAGTATTTGTTACCTCTTTCCTTATTAATTGTTCTGTGTCACCTCTGCATTTGCCACAGACCAGAATACTGTTCTTGGAAGGTTAGATATTTTATTCTTGAAAAAAAGGATCAAAGAAATTGTCTTGGTCAAACTTCTTAAATCCTATTTCAAGTGCCTTGTACTATCTAAAATTAGTATGAAGAAAGGCTTAAGCACATACCTCACGAGCCCTTCTGCTACAGACAATTCCCCTATGCCAAAGAGCTGCCATGTCTATTTTGTGCCAAACTCATATCGGTATCCTGCAAGGTGATGTTATGAGGAAAGACAGTATTGGTGTCCATTCTTCTTGAGAGTTGTAGCTTTCATTAGAAAAGTTGGTGGACTATTTCGATGACTGAAAATAATTGGGAGGGTGGGGTGAATCCAGAGCTCAGAATCTGAAGTTCTGGGTTGTATAAGGTATAAATGTTGAATTGTGTTTTAATAATAATAATAATAATAATATGTTAAGTGTTAGCATTGATACATGCCATGAATGTATATATTTTGAGCAGAAATATATACTATTGTCATTGGTATTATAGGGATTTCTATAAAAATACATATAAACTTTTTCCAGAACAGTCCAGCTGCTGAGGAGAGAAATTCCACTTTGCATCCAGCCAGTGCTCTGCCACATCACAGTGTCTAAATAATACAGATAACTCAAGAGGTAGACCTTGATTCTTGTACCCATGATTAGGAGTTTTGGCAGCAGGAGTCTAGGTCATCAGAGAGGTCACTTTTACACTGGCTACCTCTTATAAATGAGAATATCTTCTTTTTTTTTAATTGAATTTATGCTGAGCTTACTGTTTCAAGCTATAATTATGAAACCAAATTTTTTTCTTTTATGAAGTTGATCATGGTTTTCATGAAAATACAAGCTTGACAAGCCATAACAATGCAAAAATTTCCTAAGCTAGTGCACCACCCACTAAGAATATTGCTCTATATCTGAATCAGACATGAGTCAACATCTAACAACTATTTAGAGGGGGATAAGGTGGTGTAACAGAAAGCAAAGCTCATTCTTTTCAATAACTAGAGAATTAAAAGTAGTATTTTAGATCATTGCCATTTCCTTTTCTCTTTGTTGTGATCTCAAGGACTAAAGGATAAGATGTACAGAGTATTATTTCTATTGATTTATAATTCCTATCATCAACTTTTGATTAGCAAATACAGTTCCCATCATCAGTCAGCAATGACCTTGAGGTTTTGTTGCCTCACCCGTAGACCCAGGCAGGTGTAGACTAGAATGCTTCTTCTTACCTTTAAAAATATTTCAGAAGGTAATATTAGGCAACTGCTGAGACTCTGGCCTATAGGAGTCCACTGAATTTCTAATCTGACACTTATAATTTTAGTATGCTGTGGCTTCTAGAGGAAAAAGTGAGGTGACTGGACTCAGGATATAAAGAAGAAATATTGCCTCCTCTTTTATTCAACTCTGATAGTGCAGTCTTCATACTTTTATAGTTTCTTGTTTGTTTATTTGTTTGAAAATGGAGTTTTGACTAAGGTTTGAGCCAGAAGAGTTTCCGATGAGAAACAGGAATGGGAAATGAAAGGGTTAATATATATTCATAGCATTCAAAAGCTTTAACTCCTCTTCTAAAGGATTGCTTTCTAGGGGTATGGGAAGATAAGTGCTTCAAACAATCTCACCTCTCCTCCTAGGGTAATAAAAAGCTTATAATTATACTGAGATGAATCAGAAGGTACAGCAGTAAAAGCTAAACTTCACCCTGTTGCTCCCCACAGATTGGGGAACATCATCCCAACATCCCTCTGGCATTAATAAAGCTGTTATTGTTATTTTGAGCCAATATATGACATTTAACATAAATCTGAAGGTGAAAAAAGTTTGTTTTTATATATATATATTTTTTAAAAAATAAACACTTATATGTACATATATTATTTGTGTGTATGCTTATGTATATACTATTTATATATGCGTACATATTGAATACATGTACACATGCACACAAACACAGAGACACATACACACACATACAATCACATATATACACATATATAATATATTTGCACACGTGTTTATATAATATTTCTTGGGTTTACTTCCCTGTTATCTTTCATGAAGATTAATGATTAAGAACCACCTACGTTTATCAAGAATTATTTTGATCCAGCTCTTCTTTACTTAGTTTCTTAATTCCACCTCTTTATATAAGAGAGTAGTTGAATTACACAATAGATATTTAAAAATACATTGCAGCTTTCTTCCTCTTGAAACCAGTTGTCTTTCATATAACACATATTTAGCATTATGGCTTTGTGGAATAATTAGGAGGGATGAGCAAGGCTGCTAATCTAAGGAAAGTTTTAGGCAACCAGCACTGAATAGATTAATTAGTATGTAATTAATGGCCTTGAAACCTAAGAAAAATAGGATGAACTACAGTAGTATAACACATCAAGTCATTTAAGAAGGGGCTAATAAGATTTATTCTAAAACTAGGTTGATCTTCAGTTGGAAAGGCAAAGGAAAGGAGAGATATGAATTGATAGTCAGAGTGTAGAAACAGAGAAGTGTATGTTGTAAAAGGCACTGACGAGATTTGATCTGGCACGCTCTGCACCCTTCAAGAAATATGAATGCGAAACAGAACCAGAACATAGAAAAGAGCCCTTTAAAGTAGTGAGCTCAAAGAGGGATATATTTCTAGGAGGCAACTAAAAGTTTGTTTTGCTAAACTTATCAACAAGGACTAGAAGGCATGACTTCTATAGATAAATATGCCAGACATGGTTATAAGCTACAAAGAGTTAAGGTTTTTTGCCACACTACAGGATAACATCTTCTATGACAACAAAATTAACATAAATAAGTTAAATCTGAGAATTATAAAAAGAAGGATGAGATTTTGAAGCAGCTTTCCTAGAATATTCTTTAGGAGAATGGGAGGGAGGGAGGAAACTTAACTGATTTTAAGATGAAGTTTGGTATGTTTATGACACAGTCATATGACATGTTTTCCTGACATAATAGGATACTAGACACAGTGAGCTCCACAATACTTGTATCTTTCTGAGATAATAACCTCCTAACGCTGCTAAGCAACATCTTACAATTACGGTTCATGACCACTTTACATTTTGAATGGCCCACTGTCAGACAAAGTCTCAAGACTCAGTAAACATATATTTCACATGAACATCATCCATTTTAAATTAGCAAAACTGTCTCAAGGAAGTAATAATAAAAATCCATATTTTCATTCTGTCAACAAACCGTTCATGCTCCAGGAGATCAAATTTGAATATCTTTATGAGGCTATTGCCCTCCATTCCCAGCTGAGACACAAGTAACCATATATAAAGATCCTAGCCAGTTGCAATACGAGGTAAAAGAGAGATAACTTAACTGTCTGTGCTTAAAACACCTATTAATGGGGTATACTATTTGTTACTTAGAGAAAGATAAATACAAATTCTTTGCTAAGTCAGCCACAGACTTGAAAGAATTAAATTTCTAAAAATAATGTTAAATAGTGAAAAAATATTGTTTGTTTCTGCAGGACACTGACTTGCATAAGCTTTACCTTAGTATGAAGTTCTAGGGGGAAAAAAAGGCAATGTAGTTTTACTGTAAGGTAAATTAGGGCTATATCTGCATAACAGAATGAAAAGATCTTTCATATAACCTCTCTATATGCTAATACTATGCAAAGTATACATTCTTGGAATTCCTGATACATGATATATAGACTTCCATTATTGTTTTCCATATCCTGGCAGAAAGCCTGCAGGACAGGTAGGAATAACTGAGGTACCAGCAGAAATTAGAGGATCATTTATCAGTATTCTGAAGTCAGCAAAAATATCAGCTGACCAGCTGACAAGGCTATATAAAAAATTGTTTGCAAATTTGTTAGAATTGTTTTAGACATTTGGTAATCTACTGACTACATTCCTATATTGGTTTGATCTCATATTCTGGAGACATACATGGACACATGTTCACACACATGCTAACAAAACTGGTACAGTTGATTAAAGAATGAGAAAACATAGCAAAGGAGCAAGGTAGTCCGTTACAATAAAATCGTCTTAACAGTTCTGGTCATCTCCAAGACAGTTTGGTTCAAACAAGGTCATATTCTCAGATGAAAGGGGCACTACTGTTTGACATTAAAGAGAACTGAAAAAAAACAGTCTCGGAAGTTTCTTCCCAAGAGTAAATGTTTTAACTGGTGAGAAATAGAGCATACTAATTCTATCAAATCCATGAATGAATTACATATGTGACTATGTTCACATGATTAGGGCAATGCTTGTGAAGACAAATTTGTAAAGGGAAATATATAAATAAACATCTAAGAAAATTTGTCAGTAAAGAATTATTTGTAGAGCAAATTATGTAAGAACTGTGCTCTTCTAAATCAGCATGTTTCTTGTGTCTCTTTTTCAAAGCCCATACAGGGCTGAAGTACTCCCCAAAATGCCTGCTGCTGTGGTCGATATACTTTTAGCCCACAAAATAGTTGTCTTGCTTGCTTAGCTACAAGCAGAAATCTATATATATATATAAAAAATATATATATGCACATAACTATATACACATATACATATACATTTTCCTAATAACAAATGATTAGTATTCCTATTTTTTGTTGTCATTGTTTTTGAAAAGTATGAAAGTTTAGAGGATGGCAGATGTCCTGTGCCCCTATTTGCAGTTAAGGTGGATTCTGTAGTTGCTGTTCAGGACTCTTCGGTAGAGAAAGATAGGTAAGCTTTCTTTACATATAATCTTGTATATTATTCTCATTTCTCATTTGCTTGTCTAAATCTGTTGTTGTTTTAAAAAGCTGTGCATATGTGATCACCAAGTCTGAACCTTTCAGGGTAACTTTTTCAACAGAAGTCTTATTCTTCACTTACTGGTATCATGCAAAAGACCTAATGCAAGCAAAAGAGATGGCCTGTATCTCAGTGGTTAAAAAGAAAAAAAAAGGAAAAAAATAGAAGTGAGATTAACGTAATTAATTAAGAATACTTCTAAAATTACATTACAAAAGTTTACTATGAACCCCAGTGTCTACTTAAAAAAAAAAACAAAAAACTAATTCTAGGTGCTGTTGTCTGTGGTTTCTGAGCAACTCGTTCTCTAAACTGCCTATTTAAGTTAATGTGCAAATGGCTATTCATGGTTCAGTGCTTCTATATCAGCTTTTACTGAAGGTTGTTTTCAGACCTATTTTTATTATGTTTGCTGATTGATTAATATTTCACTTCTTAGCAGCAATTGAAAGAAAACTTGGGATGTTAAAACAAATTAAACAGTAAGCCTACATCATACTTGGATCATTGCCTAAGGCATTGCATAAGTCAAAATGATGATCAGCATATGATATGGATTTTATCAGCATAGGTTTTAGGTGAGTGTGGTATGTAAAAAGAACCTTATTTTACATGAATTACTAGCTTTTTACTTATAAGCACACAAAACCTGAAGTCATTTAGTAATATTTTCAAAAAGTAACGTCATAATATGAATCCCCAAATCAGAAGCTATTCTCTATTAATGACAGTGCGTGATAGGCTTGTTTTCTCTATTTAACAAAACAAGAAGTTTATAACAATATGCTTAAGAGGTACTACATGCAGCACTGACTGAACTTCACAATAGTAGACCCCTGTATTACAAAACGTAAGGCCACCAGACCTCAAACTAAAGGCAACGCTTCCATAAGTGAACAATAGCTAGGCCATATCAAGCACCAACAGGCAGCTCTGGTTCCATTCAAAATGTGCTGGGTGGTCCACTCCATTATAATATGGCATTATAATATGCAATTTAAAATGCAGAACAGGACATAGCTCTAATTTGAATAGGGTAAGGAGAGAAGTGTATGTGGGCACAGCACATTGTGTGATTAGGAAGGTTCAGCCACACCAGGCAGTTGTCCTGAAGAGGAAGGTGGAAATCTAGTGTCTGCTTAAACGTTCTGCCCCAAATAAATCACACCAGAAAAAGCAATTCTCACAAAAGGTCTCAACAGAAGAAATAGTAGCTAAATAGTCAGTAAAAGATACAGATATAATATAAAGTGTCACACCTATGTATATACACATATAAGATCACTTGTGCTATATAGATATATATTATATATTATGATACATATATATACACACACATATATACATATATAGAGAGAGGAGAAAACGTATGAAAGACCACAGTTGAACACAAATGCATAACAGTATGGTTTTGAATTGCTATTTCCCTCCCACCTACATGAGAAAAAGACTTTTTATTGGAAGAAAATATATCTTTTTCTTGAATGTTCCTTCAATAAAAATAGTGAAATGACTGTAGAACTGACACAAGTACTTCATCACGCTACTGGCAATCATGCATCAGCTTAGTTAGCACACTGATATTCATACTGACTGTATTATCACTAACGTTCAGGACCTTGTCAGTGTCTGAGATGGTACACTATACTGTTCTGTATGAGGATGAGTGTATCTAAGCAATATTCATTATGTAAATCATTCTGGAATTACTTTTTGGCTGAGAAAGTTATTAATATAGTAAAATGCCTAGTTTTATGGTATGGGTCTTTTGCTCTACGGAAAATGTGATTCAACCTTTTTTACTAAATCAAATTAAAGGTTTGGGCAGAGTTTAAATGCTCAAAACTGGAACTGTGATCCTGAAAATCCCTGTTCTTCTGGCACTGAGCCCTGGAGGAACTTAAACTCTGTAGGAGACACAGATTTCTATCTGAAATATCCTCAGGCTCCTGAAGTTCTGCTTCTGTACATGCCCAGAAATGCCTCATTTTTGTAGGACTTAACAGACTGTGCAAATTTCACATCTAAGCCAGACTGGTATCCTGATACGAGGTGCTCCTCACCTTTCTGAGCTCCTTTTCTGCTAAAACTGTCCCACTGTAAGGAAACATGCAAGAAACACTAAGCAAGCAACACAGAGAGAGACAGTGAGGAATGATTCTGCATCATATTAGATGGTAAACCAATAATTTGCAATTTTAATAAAAATCTATTTCCAGAGACAGTTCAATGTAAGGGACACTGAAGCAGGAACCAGAAGCCTGGTCTCTGAGCCTTTTAAGCGCTGCAATCACTATGCTACAGAATCCCACTTTTTGACTAAGCTGTTTCTGCTGCAGCTTGTAAGACGCATTTTTGCCCTCAGTATTTCCTACTAGCTAGCTCAGCTGAAGATTTTGGACCCCCTTTCTAGGTGCGTAACTTTCCCTACAACCAACATAAAACCAATATGAAGGTTCCAGTCTCTGAGAACAGGCATCAGAAGTAGGTATTTTAGTGTTCCATTGTCACAGAGTTTGAGAATTTTTACATCCAACTGCTTAAAAAGGACAAGCACCATTTATATATTCATTGTGCTCCATTTAATAGACAGAACATGATGCAGGCATCAAATGATCTGCCCATATTTATGACAGCAATCTGCGGCATATCTTAACATATTCTCCTAGTTGTCCTGATTCTTCATGTTGTCAGGTGAAGACTCTTATGATCAAATGAATTAGACAGAATAAACAATTTTTGTCCATTATTTTGACATAATTTGCTAGCTTTAAATTCACAAGAAATGTATTACTGGAGTATATTTAAAATATGCAGTTAAATGTTTACCTCATGACAGAGGTTGACTTTGTAAACCTGAATAACAGTATGCACCTTCATGTTCAGATTTTTTTTTTCACAGACAGTAGGCCAAATATCATATTAAGATATCTTCTTTATAGTATTTTGAACATGCCATTAAAAGTGAAATAACAACTAAAGGAATGATATTAGATTCCTTCAGACTTAAAATTAGTCACCAATAAACAAGTTACACACCTTGACATGTGTGTGAATTTGACACACAATTAAATTGGTGTAGATTGCATGCTCTGCAGATGTATATTACATGATCTGTAAATCTTTGGAATCATTTTCCTTACATCTTTTCCTATTTTGTTATATAAAGTTTGAACAGGATGGCCACTCCTGCATGAAATACAGAAACTATGGATTTATACAGTACCATAAAAAGGGATTCAGTCTGATCTCTTTTTCTTCCCTACTCGTTCCTAACTTCCTACTTTCCACCAGCTTTCCAGATTTGCCACTGAACATCAAGTATTTCAGACAACTATCTGCAATACTCTATTTCCTCTATCGTCCTGTTAAAGATAAATCAGAGCTTTTCTTATCCAAGTGCTTCTATTGCTTTCCCTGTAGACTGTAATCTAATAACTAAATCTCAAGCAGAGATATTTTTGGCTTTTTATAATGATCTTTCCACTAAAATGAAGTTGAGCCATGATCTTCTGACTCAAGAAACTGAACTACACAATTACATACAGTGGTAAAAGGTATTAATGAATTTTAACAGTTAAAAAAAAAAAAAAAAAGTTTGACCCATTATGGACTTGATGCATTCTGACTAATCTGTTTTTGCAATAGTTATTGGAATATTCTAGGCACATCTTGGACAATACTGCTCCAGACAGCTTGAAATTGAATCCTTGTAAAAATAACGCTGCTGCTGAAATGCTAAAGGTTGAATGTTCATCCTATCATAAAGACCAAAATTAGGATTTCTAATTATCCACATTTTGGGGTGAAAAAAACAGCTCAGGATTTTTGAGCAGAAATACATGTATTCATGGAGCACAATTTAAATGAAGAGTAATATTTCTAGAGACAGAATACCTGTAGAGTAATTTAATTATAATGATTGGCATTGACAGGTTACATCTCTGGTGAATATCTACCCCAGAGAAAGTGTTCAGCATAACTGAATGAAAGTATGGGAGAACTAAATTTGGAGCAAGCCATTTCATTAAAAATATCTATTTAATGAAAGGCAGGCTGTAAAATCAGCTGTGTTAAAGAGAATAAAGACTTTCATTAATGACAATTATTTGAAACCTTCTAGCACCCCTCACCGGAAGGATAATTTTTGCAGCTAATAGGTAAACTAAGTCAGAAAAATAAATAAACCTTTTAAATGGGAGTTTTGTCTACACAAACAGGTTCCAAACAAGCTTGGAAGAGGATCTCAGCTGATATAACCCAGCATGGTTTTACTGATTCAGCAGTGCTATTCCAATTAATTGCTGCTAAAGTTCTGTTTTAGCTTACACAGTATGTTCTCAGCTTTACATTTTAGAAGTCAAACATGAAACTAGAGATGTTTCAAACAGGACTTGAACGGGGATCCTTCCATTGTTGTTTATTCTGCATTATTATTAAGAATACTGCATGACCCAGGTTCTAGGGTAAGTAATAACCAGTGATTTCACAAGCCCGTAGATTAAGAAAGATACAAAGGGCCATTGTGAATCATGCTGTTTGACCTCTTGTCTAGCGTATGCCAGAGAATTATGTCAACTGAAATATGGTGATGAGCAACCACCATTGCTCTTTATTTAAAATGCTTGAACAACTGAGAGAAAACTTCAGATCCTGAGCCATAAGAGCAGACAGAAGGAGGATGCATCTTGCAGTTTCACTGGATCTTCTCCCTCTCTCGCTAAAGCACAACAGAATCTCAAGGGTTCTGCTGCAAGTCTGCCTCTCTTGGGCAAAAGAAAGGAAATAATTTCTTTTGTTTACCTCCCTAGGGTCTTTATTAAAACACGTATTTGGAAGACATTATGTAATTAGCTGATTAGTAGTGCAGAAATAGTTTCAAACATGAACTTGGATTATACATATGCCAGTGATGAGCTTTCATTATTCACTCCTTATGATCTTGTTTTGTCTTTTTAGACACTTACTTGACAGCAGTAATGCTTTCCTTTTGAGAAATTCTGACAATTTCCTTTGAAGAACTTTCCCATAAGAAGCTACTGCGCAGGGAATCAGAGCAGCAGTGCGTTACTGAAATAGAAGTCATCCCGCTGACTCGCGAGGCTGCACACGGGTTACACACAAAATGCTGCTGGTTGTGAGCCACGCTGCTGGCAGAACTAAATACCGAAGAGCAGGCACAGCTAAAGTCGCTAATGACCCAGCTACTCTTCGTATTGCACTTCTTCCTGCCAAGGCGAAAGGGGTGACCAACGTAAAGGGCATACAGACAACGTTCTCCAACGTGAAACTGGTTGCCAGCTGCTGTTTTAGCCCTGAAGGACGTATTTCACTTTAGAGTAATTTAGAGCAGCTTTTCGAAACAGGCTTGAACAATTCAAATACAGCTTTGAGAGTGGAACCCTTGCAAAGGTGAACTTTGCTCATTCGCTGTACGTGTGACTGCTTCTAAATATTCCTTAGCCATAACACAGGACTCAGCTGCTTGTTTAGAAATAATTTCTGCCTGACAGAGCAAATGATCGTGGAGTAAGACCAGGCTAGAAACCAGCTCCTGCTTCCAAAGGTTTTACCTACAGGAGCAAGGGAAAAAAAAGAATACATTAAAGGAGAAAAAGGAATACATTAAAAAATATATTCACAGACATACACTATCACATCATTACATCCCAGACTGACGAACCTCCAGTGTCCTATGCCCTTAACAAATCTTTTGTTCTGCAGTGTGTTAATTTGTATCATTTTTTTTTCTTCTCTTGGTTTAATGAAGCAGTTTCTAACTGATTCCTATAGGGAAAGTATTGCCTCTGAGGTACAGATTTTCACCAGTAGTTCTCCATATCATACTCTTGTTCCTAGAGTAGTATCCAATTATTCTGAGTAATTTCAAGTTATTCTATTTATTATCTATAATCATTCTATGAATTACTAACACTGAATTATTAACTCTGAAGTATTCAACTCTTTGCAAAGAATTCTTTCAACTTATTAATTCTGTTTCAGTTTATTAATTCTTGGTGAAAAGGATATCAAGCTATATATCTGTCCTTAAAACATAGTGTAATATGTAAAAAAAGCACCTTTCGAGATAAGTGCAAACATATACTATATTTAAATAGACTTTCCCTTTAAATGATGGACGGTTCCACTGAAACAACTGTGGTAGTTCCTCACCCTCCTGCTGCAGCTCAATAGCTGCAACAGCCCCCATGGCAGTGGTGATTCAGTTGGAGACTAGACTGATGACAAGCATGGAACTGTACGTGATGAAGGGATACCAGACAATGATATCTATGATAGCTAATCCTATATCTCCTGTCCAAGCACATGGACAAATAGAAGCATACAACACCTGCTTCAAAAACATTCATTGTCTTCTGTATTCATTGCAGATGAGAACTAAATAGCTCAGGTATCCTGCTGACTAAAGAAAGAAAATAAAGAAATTAGTTTTTAATTTATTTTAAACTCCATATTAAGAAAAAAGAAACAACCTTTAAGCATAAAGAATTTTGGAAAAAGAACCGCTCCTGAAAAGATATTCCCCTCATTCATACAAATAAAATAAAAGGGATACAAAAACGATAGGGGAAATTATTACAATAACTGATACCCAGTGAAATCATGCCAGGTTTAATACTGTAGACTTTGATCTCCATCACATGCCAGACAGTGCGGATAGCTCCATTAAATGCTAAGAGATTAATCTAACATAAAGTAGCCGTGAAATCTGCAACTTAGACCAATAATTTCTCCTCCTAGTAAAAATATAATTCCTAATTTTGTTAAAGCTTTGTGTTTACTATTTGCAGTACCTTCATTTTGGGTGAGATAACATAACTTGCTATGGGTAGTTGTAAACATGGTTTAAGTCCTGTGGTTTTAGAAACCACTTAGATTTCCTTTCTTTTCCCAGAGACTTTTATAAGTGCATATTAACATACACTAAGTATTTAACAATTTTGCTTGTGAAATACAAAACTGGATTTATAAATAAAGCTTCAGTGACCAACCTGTGTGAGCAGGAGATAACATCGGATGTGTGTCTTAGACACATTACTTAAACATATAAACTATTTCTCCCATCTGTCTCTTACCATTTAAAATTTGCCTTTCTATGCTCTATTCATCATTTACCATATGTTCATTTGATCACAGATGAATGAGGTTTCTAGGAAATAGCTCATTAATCCAAAATTTTGAAAAGTAAGTTGTGATTCTGGATTTCTCAATTTTCAGGTGTTTCAAGTTCTGTGAGAGGCCCAGATTACCATAAGACATGTTGCAAGAAATTATCCTTCCTAAGGGCTGCTAAACCTCTAAAACTCCCAAGAGGACCACTACCCCCTTCAAAAATCTTGGATAGGTTGCATTTCTTCGCCGTTTAGAAAACATAAACTTCAAAGACTGAAAAGCAGCTGACAATTGACTAATAACATTGTCAAAAGCCAAACAAACTCATTATTATGAAACACGTTATTCTCCAAAACAATTTTATCAAGATGTTCCAATCACTTTGTCTACTACACTCCTTTTCCTTTTTCAGCCTTTGTTTTTGAAAAGTTTCATGTACCTGAATCATTTTATGCAAATAAAACATGTCTTTCATCTTAATGACACTATTCAAATTCATAAATTTAAATAAGTCTGCATTAGTAGACCAGATTAGTAGACCAGATTTCAGTACTGTCTTCATCAAATTGTGCTCTATACATTGTGGACACAAATATGTAAAAAAACCTATTTAATGCATGTTCTCACAGCATCCATATTTATGGCTTTTTGCATATGGAATTATTACTGCTATCTACATTATAGCCCTCCATTTATGTTTGTTGGAGATATCTGATGAAGCTGATGAATGATATCAAATTCCAGATGAAGACGGGAATTGTCTGCTTTTTACAAAATTTATTCTTAAGACTATGGAAACTTAGGCTGTTTTCCTTACTACTAGCTGTCATTCATCCACTTGTTATATTCATATTAAATTAGAACTGTGACTTAGGGAATTGTTTTTGATAAGAAGGATAATCAAAAATATCAGGAAAAATAACCATTAAAAAATAAGCGCTATTCTGTATTTCCTCTATTTTATAAATCAAACATTCCGTTTAAACATTCAGTCCTTGAATAACCTGTGCATACTACTCCTCTGTGCTAGTACTGCAATATTTCAGCACAGCCCTGTTTTGCACATAACACCTCCTTATAGGGAAGACCTGGAATATTCTCATGTAGAAAAGAAATGTTTTGAGCCCCAGAGCTTCTGTTCCTCAGAGGAGGGGCATAAACTTTCTGTTCACGGAAAGAATGCTTGAAGGGACTTCAAGAGGTCACTTAGTCATTCTTTTTCTCTCTCAGCCAATTATATCTATGGCTAGCTTGAAACATGTTTGCCTAACTTTTCGATTTCCAAAGTGTAATGCAAATCTCTCTTGCTGCAATTTAAGCTCTTTTTTTTTCTTCTGTTGACCCTGAACATGAGAAAGGGATTATTCATTTTCTCTTTTTTATGCAGTCTTTAGGTACTTGAATTCCATTAGCATGTTTCTCTTCTGTCTTTTTTTGTAGACTCTAAACAACCCAATTAGTCCAGTCTTTTCTAATAAATCATGTTTTTTAAATCTTCAATCATTCTTGTGGATCTTTTCCACTTTTTCCAATTGGTTCACTTTATGCTTGACATACAAAGACTGCAGCTCAGATATTACAAATGACGTATTACATAGGACACAGAAGATATATTATTTGAATGTTTTGAATATAACTGCTTTTTTGCAAGTGCATTAAATTGGTGACCTACAATTAGCATACAAATCTAAACAAAGAACCTGTTATGAGCTAATACTGTGCTCCTTGACCTGTACTCCTGCTGTGAATTACCACCTAAATATGGGTCCTTGAACTTGTACTACAAACTGTAGCTTGGCCTCCGTAAGTTTATCTGCACACTTACTCTCTACTCTATATAAATAATAAAAGTAGTTATCATTAATTAAAATATTAACTAGCGTATCTCCAGAACTGACCTCTGTTGAAGGTTGACCCACCTTATATATTATTCTGTTTTGAACCACTGTTAATACTTCTAATAGTGATCATCCAGCTAATTATGACTCTAGCTTCTAGCAATTTCATTTAGACGTGTTCTTCTCATTATAAATCTTGTCAGGTCCTGTTTTTTTTTTATTTATTTGTTTTTTAATATGTCAGGAGATACAGTGCCAATACCTTTATAAAAATTTAGATTCGTTCTTTTCCTGTTCTAGGTAGAAATAATATCCTATTGATTTATCATTAATTGCATTTGCCACTTCACTGTAATCAGTCTTGTTTTAGTGAAGACTGTTTCAAAACAGGCATAAAATTCTTTGAACTTCTCAGCATTATTTTCTCCCTGTTACGTCCTTTCTGATTTTGTTCCCCATGCTCTTATTATTCTTATGTTTGTCCTCACTATTTGAGATTACAATCAATGAAGTGCTTGTGACTCGGCTTTTTCTTAGTAAATTGATATCTTACTGCACTCCTATCTTATTCTTGTATTGAGATTTTGATCGTCAAGTAGAAACTTTTGGAAAGGTTTTTAGGAAGCTTTATGAGACTTCTTCAGGTCTCTTAAAAATCAGGTTTTCTGAGTGAGAGACTAAAAATCTTTTAGAAATTTTGTGTTCTTAGCTGAAAACTGATGATAGGAAATGGAGTTCTGTTTGAAATCTGTATGCAGATTCATCCCAAATAAGAAATCAGTTTTGCTGAGCTTTCTTGAGATCTATCTTTTTTTAAACAAAAAAAGTAATCTGTAAATTGAGGCGATGCAAATCAAAATTCGCTTAATTTTGATATAGTTGTTAGCAATTTTACTACTTATGTGATTAAATGCTTAGCAAAGTTCTATGATAGGCTTTAATTAAAAGTTCACAGAGCAAAGAAAACAAAAATCTATGTTTAATATGTTGTTTGAAGATCAAAAATGTCCTCATAATCCTCAGAAGTATGCATTATAATTTAAGTGGGTAATTTTGAGGGCATTTGATAATCCAAAAAGTAAGAGAAACACACATTATTATATACAGTATGCTATGTACATCCATTTTTTCTTCAGTTTCAGCTTATGAATTTTCATTAGTAGTTCATATTCTCTTCTCATCCTGTATCAGCCATTTCAAGTATTGCAGTCAATTAATTGTATGATAGAAATGATATTACCTTTTAGTTTCTAATCTTAACAGCAATGAAGTAATCAAGAAAGATATTCAAGCCTGCATTAACAGGGGACTAGCTCTATAAAACAAACAACAGTATTATCACAGGTCTAAAATGCTTGATAACGCCCCATCAGGAACAGCGTGCACAACCCTGATAACTATCCCACAGGAAGGAAGTTACCTCAGAGAAGGCGAGGCATAAGGAAACACAATACTATATCTACTATATCCCAGAAGCCTGGTTTGACTTTCCTGGAGTCAGGTCGGAGTTTTCAGAAAGTAGGATTGTCGTTCAAAATTATACAAGTGAAAAGAAATATGTGAATGACAGACATATTTGCTTATTCATTAATTCCAGTAAGAATCAACGTACACGCAGTACTAGTAAAGTGCAAGATGTGAGTGAGGTCCCTGATGATCCCATTTGCAAAATTCAGAATTTTCCATATGAGCCAGAAAGAAAAACAGAAGCTAGTGAGCTGTCTGAAAAGATGACTAACAAACCTTAGCATGCTGCAGCTTAGTAGGCATAATTGCCCGAAAGTATATGTGCTAATTTAAAATATTTTTTGTTCACAAGTAAGGTTGGATACATTATGTGAGTAAACTCTTCTTGTGAGGTTTTCATTCAGTACTGCCAGCCAAAGGCACTCAAAAATTATTTAGCACCACACCTCGAGCCTTCTCCACCCAAAAGATGAGATTTGGAAAACAGCACAAGTAGCGCTTATTGAGTTTGTTTAGTTTTGCACCTCCTTGAGAATGTTTATCCTTCAACTATTATTTTCAGTCTGGAAGGCTATAAACTTTCTGTTTTGCATGAAGGCTGAGGTTCCTTAGGTAATAGTCTGTTTTCAGAAGTTCAAGTTTCAAGCAACAAAATAAACATAGAAAACAACACCCTCTCCCCCTAAAAAAACCACTGTCATATGATTGACAAGAAATACTCCTTCTATCACAAAATCTGCACATTATTAATGCTTTCTACATAGGCAGCAAATATTGGAAACATGAAACTTGTACACTTTTATAGATCCATGCATTAGAGGTAGAATCACAGAATCACAGAATCACAGAATGGTTGAGGTTGGAAGGGACCTCTGGAGATCATCTAGTCCAACCCCCCTGCTCAAGCAGGGTCACCTAGAGCACGTTGCACAGGATCGCGTCCAGGCAGATTTTGAATATCTCCAGAGAAGGAGACTCCACAACCTCTCTGGGCAACCTGTTCCAGTGCTCTGTCACCCTCACAGTGAAGAAGTTTTTCCTCATGTTCAGATGGAAGCGTCTGTGTTTCAGTTTGTGCCCGTTGCCTCTTGTCCTGTCACTGGGCACCACTGAAAAGAGTCTGGTCCCATCCTCTCGACACCCTCCCTTCAGATACTTGTACACATTGATAAGATCTCCTCTCAGTCTTCTCTTCTCCAGGCTAAACAGGCCCAGCTCTCTCAGTCTTTCCTCATAAGAGAGATGCTCCAGTCCACTAATCATCTTTGTAGCCCTCTGCTGGACTCTCTCCAGCAGTGCCATGTCTCTCTTGTAGTGGGGAGCCCAGAACTGGACGCAGTACTCCAGATGTGGCCTCAGCAGGGCTGAGTAGAGGGGGAGAATCACCTCCCTCGACCTGCTGGCAACACTCTTCCTGATGCAGCCCAGGACACCATTGGCCTTCTTGGCCACAGGGGCGCATTGCTGCCTCATGCTTAACTTGGTGTCCACCAGCACTCCCAGGTCCTTCTCCGCAGAGCTGCTTTCCAGCAGGTCAGCCTGCAACCTGTCCTGGTGCATGGGGTTATTCCTCCCCAGGTGCAGGACCCTGCACTTGCCTTTGTTGAACTTCGTGAGGTAGGTCTTACCCTTTTTCCTAAAAGCATGAGGCATGGCCCAATATGCAAGCCACGCAGTTCTCTGAAAATCCAGGCAGAAAATGTGTATCTGTGTAAAGGCTTTTGTTCCAATTTTATCTCTTGGAGATAGGCGTTGTGCTTCCTAAGTACTTCTGACAACCCATGAGGACACCACTAGGCACTGAGCAGCAAAAAAAGAGGTATGAATAGTCTTTAAGGCAACCCTGTTCTGCCTGTTGGCTTTGGAGAATCCCATTCAGAGGCTCTTCACTCTGATATAAATTACATATAAGGGCCTGCCCACCCATGCATAGGACTGTGGAAGATTCCTTTCTGGAGGCATTTGTTGTTAAGTTAGCCATTTTGATGCTGAGTATTTTGTAGATCTAGCAACACATCTCTAAACATAGGTTGAAATCACAGGTGTTAGAGTTGGAAAAGTTCTAGTGAGCCATCTAGGTCACCTTCTAGCCAATGGTGGCAAACTCTAAGTTTTATGAAAGATGATGTTACCTCTAAATTATTGCTATACTAATAGTTGTGGCTATTTATTCTCAAACGTGTACTATTTAAGTTGCCAAGATTCTTTATTATATTACAATATTACATTTACTGTAAGGATCACTGGTTTCCTCAGCCAGCAGGGAGGAATCCAACTTCTTACACATAGGTATCTAATGCTGTTTTACATGCTTTACGATATGTGAGAAGTCCTGAAGGGGACTGACAGGTATGACTTGTGACCTGTGGCAGAACACACAGTTCTTGACTGGTAGCAGGGAGCAGGGACAACAGCCAGGCCTAGAGCATCAAAACTATTATTAGATATCTATATTTAGGCAGTTGAATCACCTCCCAAGAACTTTGCATTCTGCGCATTTTAAGCAAACAAACATTTTTAGTAAGATAAAACCCTAAGAATGTAATGTGAAGGTAGCTGCAAAAAAAAAGTCTCCCACACCATCCACATTATACATACATAAATACGGACATTAGAAGCAATACAATCAGTGAAATGTTAATTTTATCCTATTTAGTATATCCACTTGCTATTAGTAGACTGTGTGTCTAAAACAAGGTTAATTCTTAAATGGAAAAATCCTTTAAACAGAAGACTAGAAAAAGTTTATTTGACTTTTGCCCTGTGTCTTAACACTGAGACACTAACATTAACGGGGTTAGGGTAGACAAGGCCCTGATAACCTCATCGAGTTGGGGTTGGCCTAGGTGACCTCCAGAGGCCCCTTCCAAGCTCAGCTATTCTGGGATTCTAATATCGCAGGCTCCACTCAGGGTAATACTAAATTCCGCTGCCCTTTTAAGCTTATATTCAGCATAAAAGGAATATAGGAGTGAAGTCAACTATTTTGGGAACTAAAACTTTAACGAAAGTATGTGCTTGTGTACAAGTCTGCTTTGGTCCCCATTTTACCTCCTTATTATAACACTTACTAATCTGTTAAACTGTTTTCACTCCCTTTCTGATGTAACTTGCCATGTGAGTTTACTTCAGGGCACTATTTTAAACCACTGCCCTGATATCTGGGTAAATGTGACTCATTCCCAGGGCTCCAAGCTCTGGACACTGCTGCGCCGAGGCAGCAAAACAGGGAAGCCCTCGCCCAGTGCAGAGCAGGGCAGAAGGAGCAGCAGTACCATGCAGTGCCCACCTGCTGTGCCCCGAGTGCTCCGCGGGCAGAGGCACTGCCTTCACCTTGCTGCTGGCCTGCAGGGCCCCGTGCTCCGCCAAACGCAGAGCTGTGCAGACAACAAATGCGCAGCTGGAAATGAACCAACCCACTTTTTTTTTTCAGCCCTCGCCTTTTATTTAGTAGAAAGTTATAAGTGAAAAGAGCCCTTTGAGTGCGTTGTGGCATGTGCTAGTTTTAATTTGCTTTACCTGTAGGGGCATATATGTTAACATCTAATAGATAGCTTGATGATTCACCTTTGCTGCTGAGGGCAAAATGATCTTTCACGCAACTGAAGTGCAAACGGTTTGTTCTAGAAATCCTTTTTTTTTTTTTTTGTCCTAGAAGAGCTGTGTTTTTAAAGAAATTCTATTATTGTAAGAAGTACGCACACTTGCATTCAAAATAAGCCTCAGAAACATAGGGCCATCTACCACAGCTGGTACATTAAAGATGGGTGGAGAAGCAAACAACGTCTGTGGAGTTATTCCTTATCATTCCATTATACTCAAGTAATGACAACAGATGCCCTGCAAGTAATACCAGCAGAGGCACTTAGCAGAATTGCAACTTTCTGTTCTGACAAAAGATCCATTCTTGAGCCCAGGCCCTTCATGGTTAGTCTAGAAGAAAGATGTATCACGACAGGAACAGCCTGAACACCTGAATGCTTCAGAAACAATGCCAGCTGAGCTGAAGTACTTTTCTAGTCCTTTAACTTTAGACCATACTGATTCTGATGTGCTGAAGACTACACAAGATGAGCAGTCAACATTTTCTGCCCCCAAATTACGAGCATACCAGGAGGAAAATGGAGAGGACTGCTGCTTGTTTTGGCTTTTGTTCAAAATGCTTGCTCTTCTTTTTAATTTTTCTTCTTTTCAAGGAATGAAAGATTGGATGTTCAAGCATTAGGAACTGTGTATCCATATTCTAATCCATTTCTTTACTATTTAATGTGATCCAAGGTTATAAATATGCATAAGCCTGAAACACTTTGGAAGGTATTGTGCTATATCAAAACAGAAAAGTTACCTCACCCTTCTGTCACTCTGAATGGCCATCTAGAAGGAATCTAAGTTCTGATTTAGAGAGGAGTGAGAAAAGTTAAGCCTCTATAAATTTACAGGGCTAGTATTCGAGCCTAACAGCATCTATCATATTGACTTCATGTTCCTTATTGTTTTTGTATGAGGATTTGATAAATTTTGATTGCATTCTCTTAACTAATTCATTATTTTTGTAATTATTTCCAATTGTAAATTTCTTTTAGCTTTTTGTTTTATTCTAAATAGGAAGTCTTTTTAATATTTTTTCTCATTTACTAACTTCAATATAACTTTGAAAAAATAGAAGTCCTTTGTCCTTCAAGCTTGCAACAAAAATAAAAAACAATTTTGCAGAATATTTAGACTATCCTGTCTCTGTTTCCAAAACCTATGTATATGCCTCACAAGATTCATTTAGCTTTCTTTGATTAAAAAAAAATTCTTCCATCTTCAATGTGAACAGTACATTTCAAATTCTCTTGTTGCATATGTATATACTGCCATCATCCAAAGCCTGTTTTAGTTATACCAGCACAACGTTATTATTTCAACAATATGGAACAGTATAATTGATTAAATGTGTTTTTATGCAACAGAGGTTGTCTCTTTGTAAATTAATTTGAAATTTGGCATAGACAATATAAAATATGGGATTCCACCAATGAATTCCACACAAACTCGAGTCATATGCGTACAATAGCAGAGAATGCAAAAGAAATTAATTATTCTGCATAACGTAAATATCAGGGCATGTTATGCTAAACAGAGTCTTAAAAGAAAAAAAAAGTAGGTAAGCACGTTAGGACCAATGTTAAAGCATCTGAGGTTACTCAAAACTGCAAGTCACTTTCCATGTTTTCTCAAGATCAGGCAGAAAATGACAATGGTGAGCTGCTTTTGTTTCTATTTCTAGTCTCAACATAACAAAACAGCCCCAAATATAAGCTAAATTGAGCAACCTTGCAATGACTGCCCATGGGTTTCTGCATCAACACAGTAATTCTGGCATATTCTGTATGATGGCTACATCTATTACAGTGGATAGGAGACAATGTGGACAGAGAATATCACAGACACATTAAATCCACTTCACCTTCTTGGTCTGAGCTCCCAAGAGGACACTTTCGTTCTTTGTGACCTCTCTATACTTCTTAAGCCTCACAAAGAGACAGCAACCAATATTCATATCTGTCTTCACCAAATGTGCTTACATGAATATGGTGAAGGGAGGAATACCATGACAGATTTCTTGTTACATTGTGAAGAAATAAAGATATTTTTATATTAGTTTTGCACCTATGAAAAAATGTGTGTTTACTCCTCTATAGGCAGAACAAAAGCACATATTATGACGAGTTCTTCTAGGAAAGTTGTATTTCCCTTAAAATAACTAGATACTAGGGGTACTTGGGTTTCTGAATATATATGTATGTATGCATGTATATCTGTGTGTATGTGTTTGTGTATGCGTGAAGCCGGAGTATTTTTGCTTTCAAGTGATTTAAAGTATTTAAGAAGAAATTTCAGACATCTTTTCTAGGGAAATACTGTGAAGTTCTGAAGATCAGGCAATTTCAGCATGAACATATAAAAAAAAGTTTCCATTCTTCCTAAAGTTCTCTTTTATAAGCACTGTCAGGATAACTGAGAATAATGTTATGAAACTAAGAAAAAGCAAATTTAGGCTGAGCATCAGAACAAATGAATGGTAAAGAAATAACCAGAACTCCCAGTCGGAGAGGATAAAGCACTTTCATTTCAGTGATTTAAAACTTGGAAATTCACTTCAGAGAAAAATCTAGCACTTGGCAAAGGAATGACCCAGATGAGTTTTGGTTACTTAAACTACTTTCTCAGGTTGATTGTGTGATTCATATGATATCCTATCTGTTTACTTCTTATTTTTCCTTTATGATAATGTAGTTGATATCATATAACATTACAGATTCATTTCTGCAGCATTTTTGGAGAGCTGCTTAGGCAGACAGTTTTTAATAGGGCCATAATCACAGCTGAAGAGAAACTTGATGTGACCATTGCCTAGAGGATAAAGGGAATTTATGAATTATTTATACAGGTTTTGGTAATCTCTTGAAATTTATTGGGACCATGTAAGTGAGAACAGTCATCCTGAACTGTAGTATTGTGGTTATAAAGAATATGGTTAGGATTAAAAATGTATTACATATTTCTCTACTTTTCATTTTAATGTGCTGATGTTACATCTGGATGATTTTTATTAAAATTATTGATAATGAAACTGAGCATTCCACACATTTGTATGCATGCCAAGCATGTGTTCAGGAAACTTTTTTATTATTCAGATATCCCCGATTCACACTGAGCATCAAATACTTTTGAAATTATTGATAGCTTCTAAGATTCTGCTTTTGCTGCTTATTTTGAAGGATAACATACGCATATACACATAGACACACAGAGACACACTTTAAAGATTGCATCAATAGTCTTTTGTCTGTCAAGAGACAGTAAATAAATCAAAAGATGGCCTGAAAGTTCACAAAGAGGTAAATTATTCCCAAGAACAGTTGAGATGTGACTATAAAAAGTTCAAGTTCAGTAAAGAGAACTCTGACACAATTTGCTACATTGCAGGCTCATTTGTTATCTCAGGAATTCCACTTCTCCCAGTGGTGTATCAATGTTCATCACAACCATTTCAAATTCCAGTAAAATAGCTCCCTCCTCCCCTCAATCCCTGTGTACCCGTAAACTCACCAGTCAACTGCAGCTGCCAGCTAAATTCATGCAACTGAGAAATGAGCCACAGTATAACACAACTGACTTTCCAAATCTTAAAAAAGATAAACACTTTCAAACAGAAGATGGAAAGCATGTAGGCTGGTTTGGACATTTGTTTTAATATCAGACTATTATTTCTTATTTTCAAGAAGCTTTGCTGGATCGATAGCAACAGCCACAGCGCCTAATGATGATTTTTCTCATCCTTTTCATCATTCTGCCCTTGGATAAGTCTGTCAGGACTCCACAGTATTCAAAAAATGTTACCCACCAGCAGAGAAGCAGAAGAAAGAATTTCCAGAACCTTAACATTAAAAGAGTAGGCATACTGATGACCTTTCCAAATTTACAAATTTGGCATGACATATCTAGAATTTTGAAAGAAAGATAATAGAACAGAAACAAAGATGTAATTTTCAAAAATCATTCTCTTCACAGGACAAGAACAAGGATGAAGAAAACGTGATTGCGACTTTGAATCCTTTTGAAACCACTGAAAATCAGGAACACCAAATGTTCTTTCAGTTAAAATAGATTTAATAAGTCATTCCTCCAAGTGCCAGTAACAGATGCTTAAGTGTATGTTGGGAGTGAAATAAATTACATTCTCATTTACATACTTCTGTGGAATTTGGAATCACTAGATTTTTCTCCTCATATCTGTCCCTTTTCTGCTATATTTTCCGCACCCTTTCATGCTATGGCTTGATAACAGTACTTAACACTGATGAAGAAATAGCTGGTTTAAAGAATAAGTCCTGTTCACCTTAGTTTTGATTGCTAAAGTCCTTGACTCATCCTTCTAAGAACAGCTCCTGAATTACAGGATTAATAATGCGAAGTTATGGCTTAGCCACAGTTTTTCATCTCTTGCCGATCTCTTTCATACTGCTTGAATTTCTCAGACATTATTCTCCAATTATTTTAGTATTACTGCTTAATCCTCATAATATGGATATTGATATGCATACACCAATCTTCCAGTATCATATTACGGCTGGGTTTTAACAAAATATGACAGCAGTAGAAATACCTGAAATGCACATACTACTCTACTTTAAATTCAACTGAATAATAGCAGAGATAAATGCTGTTTGATCTGACATTTGTGTTAGCTTTTCACTAAACTGTTCCTTAACATAGTGCTTCCATAAGATATTAATGGGAAAAATATGTACAAACAGAAACGGTTTAGTAATGAAACATGGTAGTAGAACTCAGACTATCTTTTTACGAATTTTATTTTGATAACGTGATATTATTTGAGAAAAAAAGAGTCTTAAGAAGACAAGATTCTTTCTAAACCCATTCATGTTTTGACTCTATTTGGAAAGCTAAAAGGAACAGTTTTCTGTGCCTTTGAACTGTTCATTGGATAACTAATGCAGTATTGAATAGGAAACAAAGAATTAGGATCAGTTGAGTCTATCCACTTAGTTATGTAGTTCTTGGGTATTCTTATTTACCAGAAATTCTGTATTAGATGTATTTTCAATACTTTAAATCACCAACTAGCTTCATATGCACCTATGGAATCCTTCAAGCCATCAATATATTTTGCATGGTGGCAAATTATGTCCCTATGGAGACTTTTGCACCTTGTAAATGTTGAAGGTTGAGAATGTCAAGACAAGAATAGGAGCCATATTTCAGATTTACCACAGTTATTCGGCTTTTTTATAGGATCATTGTAGGAGAAAAGTGTCTGACTGTCATGCAGTTATTTTCACAATAAGATTTTCTAAAAAAACATCAAACTCATTCAGGCAAAAAAATAATGACATTTCTCTCTTAACACTTATGCTTCTTTCCAAGCTGCATGAAGCATTGATAGACCCAGGAAGAGCATGGAGAAGTGGAGGAAAACCCAGCAGGGATCACATCAGGTATCTTCCCATAAGTTTTCACATTGCTCTTCAGACTGCAGGGACTGCTCTGGCCTTTCCAGAATGTTATTGCTTCTTTCTGAGTGTTGCAAATTATGAGAAGGTCATACACTGTTTTTAGAGAATAGGCTTAGCTTCTTGGGCTTGTTTGACCTGCTACTGTTTGTTCTGGAGATAAGAACAGTATGAGTGTCTGAATATATAGCCCGCTGCCTATGGTAGGCACTGACATGCCATCAGGATGTGATAGATCCAGAGTCAACCATTGCTTTGCAGTGAAATTCTCTTTTCACCCCAGTTTCCTTAAAGTGATCAGGGAATGGCACCAAAAGGTTTCCAGCCTCTGTGGCTATTCTTCTGTAGAAAATACACATACAAATTTAACTAGACGGTATAAATGGGAAGAATCCAGATTTGCAGCGTGGGGCAAGACTGAAGATTTGAAACAATTATCCCTCTCCCTCCCTCCCTTCTTCCCTCCCCAGCTACTTTGTTCTTGTCCTCCTTGCAGTTAATCTTCCTTCCAATATTTCTACCATTTGTTACAAGCAGTGCCCCTGCTTCTTTTTGGAGTCTCATCTCATGCTAGAAGATCCCTTCTTGTTCTGTCTCTCAGTTTTTGCTGCATTGCAGCAGTTTTTCCCAGCTCAGCGTACTCAGTCATGCTTGGTGCCAGTGTAATTTATCCCTATCTTCTGCACTTTGTCAAACAAAGCATACAGTAAATAGTACATATACAGTGGACTAAGAACAGATAGATTTAAGAATTCTGCCATCTTTCATTTAGTTCAAGACATCTTTTTACCTTTCCTGCTGAATCTGAGATTGTGCCAATGGCTAACTGCTGAACCGTCCTACGTTCTGGGACAGATTTTAAATAAAATGTCAAATTGGAAATCTCCTTGTTTACTTGATTCTTGTCCATTTTATGGGTTTAAACTACAAATTTTAAAGATCTGGCAGACTACAGTGAGTCTCATTAGATTGCTAGAGTAAAATAATAGCTTAAAAGCTGCAGGCACTGGGCCCTGTGTCTCATTGTTTCAACAAATGAAAGTAGGCCAGCATTTAGCCCTTTTAAAAAGTGTAAAGGATATAAATATTTCTGTCGAATCTTATCACTTCATTCCAATGAAATTACATCCAGACTTGATTGCTCTCCAGAATTTTTGAGGATCATCTGTTGAGTTGGTTGTTTTGCTTCAGACTTTGCTTTGGAGTCTTTTAAGATCTTACTTCAGAAGTTTAAAATATTTAAACTGAAAATGGGTACCTTTCCAAATATAAGAGGTACCTGCTTGCTTCTGATTAGGAAAGATTTTTGGCAACTGCTAACACTTGTTACCTACAAGTGATATGATATCTTCTATTGTTGAGTTGACATTTTCAGGTCAAGTAATATTACCCCACAGAAAAAAATGTGATTGCCTACAGGAAGCCAAAAGTAATACCTAATTAAAACCATCTGGAACGTTTTTTGGAAGGAAACTTTGGTGAAATATAGGTTTTTATCAAATCAGAAATATTTTGCAAGGATATAGCTGTTCCAAAAAAGTTTTTAATGAGAAAACTTCAGGTTTACAACACATCCAGAAAATGAGAGAAGTGATGCTTACCTTCCCAGTATCTCTGCATATAAGTTAAGCTTCTACCCAACAACATACAGAATATGACTGACACATGTATTTGCTGACAGATTTCCAGTTTTACATAGACAAGGTAAAAAATAGATAAATAAAAAATTGATCATTAAAGTATGATAGTAAAAATGGATGGGCTAATCTTCCTATGTTGCACATCAGTAAGTGGAAGTACGATGAGGAAAGCAATTCCATTTTTTAAAATATTTTTATTACATTAAGAGTTAGATTTGAATTATACCTAAACTTTATCATTCTCAGTTGTCTAGGTTCTGTACCAACTTTCTCAACAATTAAAAAACCTTTGTAAATTCATGTCAGCTTCACTAAATATTCTTTTTCTCGTAAAAAAAAATAATAAAAAGAACGGAGAATGTCTGATCAGCACAATCTATAACCAAAAATAAGGCAAAACTGTTCTTTTATCAGGTAAGTAAGTGCTATTATTAGTATACAGGGTTAAGATACTTGGAAAAGAGATAGTCATAGAAGCTGAGGCATTTGTTCTCGTGTTTCTCCTGAAGCATTTTTTCTCACTTTAGTTCCAATTTGTGTCCCCAGCTAGTCTGGGATCTTCCATAACTTTTCAGTTAATATCTGAGTTCAAATGTATATATTTGTATGATCTAAGTTGAAAGGTTTTTATCTTTTAAATTCAATCTTTGTGTTCAGTTTAGGTTAAGTCACATTAGAAGCTATTTTTTTAATTATGGTGGAAACAAGAGCTCACTCCAAAACTAGTGCCCTCGTGCAAAGCTATGTTCTTATACCTACAGCAGCTGAACAGTGTGGAATAATTTTACTAGTCTAATATTCCCTGTAGGTGACACTGGATATTCTGGAGTATTAGTACAGTTTCAAACTCTGCTACATTATCTTCCTTTCACTGTGGACAGCTAACTTAATTTCTGTTTGTAGTTTGGCTCATCTAAGAAAGCTGAAAGTGTATTAGACTCTCCCATCTTGTTCAGTCATCTTGGAAACTATCACAGGAGGGAACTGGCTCTCATTTTCCACATCTATTTTGCCTTTCAGAATTCTCTAGCTTAGATATTAAGTGAACTACTAAACACTACTACAATATTAAAAATAAAATGCTTATTGGTAGGCAAAAACGCTTACTGGTAAGCAAAAAAGTGTCACTGAGGGTCATTTTTGCAATCTGTTTGTTAATGAAAAGAACCTCCGGTCCAAAGGAAGAAATAAAAAATTAAAAGAAAACTTGGATGCCTTAAGTTAAAAAGTAAATACAATATTATATCAATGAGTATGAATTGTAGAGGCTGATTGACCTGATCCTGATATTTTGGGGTAGATTTAAGTAATGCTAAGTTGTTAAATTAATTGAGATTCTCAAGATCAAAATATAGAAACTTCATAATCAAATTTTCATTAAAATGTGACCTTTGGAAAGTTTTTTCACAGTCTGGTATTTTTGTTTAGCATGGTTTTTTTTCCCCTAATTTAAAAAAGAACCAATGTTTGCTTTCTTAAAAAAGAAGATTAAAATTGTGAAAAAACAGAGCAACTACTAAATTGTTTATTCCTCTCTTTTATATTTATGATTGTTAAGTGGGGTAGCACAATCTGTAATATGATGCACAATTTGGCATTTTCCTATCTGCTCTAGTGCCTTCCTCTATCCTCTGTCACCACCACCTTTGACAAGTTTACTAGCACAGAAGAATTAATAATCACCTACAATAGGTGCCTTTCATTTAATTATGCTAGATGCTACAGTTGAAAGTAATTTGTCACTGACATCACTAAGAGAAACTTTTGACAGAAAAGATTGCAAGGACAAAATCATTGTTGACCACCTTTTTAAGAATGGGTTTCATGAGGAGGAAAAAAGAAAATGAAAGTTGGAGGTGGAGCTGAATGACACCAGTAAATGTTATCAGTTTCCATCTATTCTGGGCATTTTAAACATTCTACAGAATAAAATAGATACACTTAGGGAAAACTGACAGATGTAAAGTACGGCTATTCTATGAAAACATAGGAATATCAATAGGTCTTGGATGCTATCATTTTTCCTGTCAATAGATATTTTCAAACTCTTATCACAGTGACCTGGCATTTGTTTTAAGTGGTCACAGCTTCTGTTTGTTTTCTAGATTCTAGAATTCAACTATTTTTGGACCTGTTAAACTCCAGTGTGAATTCGGGATCCATTTTACTCAGTGGGTCACCTCAGTCACACACTCCATGTTTTCTTTCTGGAATCAACCCTGACAGGTAACAACCTGATAGATTTACCAATGCGTATATACGAAGTTTGAAAGATGCCTTCAGTTTTTAATTTATGAATCAGCAAGCTCAACGCGTTTATATGGATATGATCAAATTTCACACTTGTGTACATTTACGAAAATGAATGCAATTACTAGTATGTGACCACTTTCCATGTGTGGCTGACTCATACTGAAAATGAAAGATAATAGTACCAATTCCAGTCTTTCAAAGAATATCTGACCTCATGGGCAATATTTAAGCAAAGATCATCTGAAAATTTTTAGGAAAGCATATTTATCTTTCTCCCTACTTACATGAGGACACATGCTAACCTGCAAGGCACACATATTCTTTTGGAAAGGACACATGAGCAAATCCCTGCAGAATTCTGCTCCTGATGGCTGGGATACAGGTAACAGTTCATGAAACAGAAGAGTAGACAGTGGAGGGAACAGCAGTGAAAATAGGTGCTTCAAAGACTGTAGGTGGAACAAAGACCAAGCAAGAGATCAAATTCAGCAGTCTGATATTCCAAGAGAAAACATTTAAGTGGAGAGAAATATGTGTTAGTACCAAACCAGTCTAATAGAACTTTGTTTGCATTTAACAGCATTTGAAGTCTATTACTTAATAAAATCCATAGTGTATGCAGGGTGACAGATTTATGTTTAACTTATGCTTAATGTTTGCATTTTGTTATAAAGGTAATAGGGGCATAATTTCAACAGCCATTTCCCTTTGCACTTTTTAATCAAGCCAATCTAATGTCACACTTTATATATGTATATATATATTATCCTTCTATATATTTACACTGTGCCAATGTGAGCAGGCACATACAAGAGCGACAGTTGTTGAAAGAGAGCTGAATTCAAACACACTCCAAATCTGGAGTTTTGGAGCATAAGAAGCGAGATGTGAGCTGATAAAATGGGTAATTGGCTTTAAGTGAATTGTGAGATGTTTTGTTCACATAAGAGTAGCAAATAGGAAACAGAAAGCTGTGAACCTCTCTGATGAAAAATAAGAAGATTTTAAGAGTCTTCCTTTATTTTTCTATAATTTATTCACAAATTCGCTGTTCATGCAAGGAAGACACTCAATACTGTAATCATGGCCTGATATTTCATCAACAGGCATTTTTCAGTTTTTCCCATCTCACAGTTTTAAGGCACTTTGATTCTTTCTTTATCATTTGCATTTGTGTCACTTCCGTTGTAAGGAAAATAACTCATAGGTTGACCAGTTCTGGGGTACAAACACCCATGGGACAGGACAGACAATCATATTCTGACTAATCAAATTTTCACACTGACCTTCAGTCACTAGTTATTTGTAATCACATTGCTTGTAGTAACCAGTAATAAAATCGATTATATAACCTGAGCAGTCCCTAAACATAGACATTCCTTCTTTGAAAAGCTAAATACAGAAGAGAGATGGGAAAACAAGTATATATAGTCTAATTGGTAGGGTCTTCAGGGTGACACAGTAGGCTAGTCGAAGATCCAACAGTAAAACACAGTATTCTTGAACCTTAATTCAAAACTCTATATCCATTAGACCAGAACATTTCATAATAAGTCCACCACAATTCCCCTTTAATTAGTAATGCTTAACTCAAGTCTCTGAAGCTAAACAAGTTAAAATAAAGATAAAAGAAAATATACAACATAGGTTTTAAGGACAATAATTAAGCATCTTTGCAACATAGAAACCCGAAAAAAAACTTTTCCCCCCTCATTAAATTTTAAGATAGCTGTAAAGAAAACACCATAACTAGAACCTGATTTTGATGTACATAAAATGGAGTGTTCAAATCTGTGAGTCCCATAAGTACATCAATAACCCGAAGCCACAATACCTCAAGTATGCCAAGTATGGGATTTTCTTTTATTGGTTTCTAAATTCCCCTGAAATGATTCACCAATTGGTCCCCAGTGTTCAGCAACAAACTTATTCTTAGACTTGAATGATACTGCATGATATGAATGTGCATCATTCTTTTCTGTGCTTTCATGTCTACACTTAAAGCAATACTCCTTTTTTCCAGATACCATTGCTGGCTTGAACAATTCTTTGATCAATAGCACTGCCATCTGCAGCACTATGAGTTCAAAGTATAAATTCAGTAATGGAGAAATGAAGCACAGTTGTCCTGGTAAGACTGCAGACAAAGAGATGGAAAGGGAGAGAGAGAGCATGATGCAAAACAAAACAAAAACCTCACAGCTGTACTTATTGCTTGTGTACTACATTTATTTTCTCTTAGTCACTTATAAAGTATGGTGGGATATCAGTCTAATAATTAACTGTTGTATTTAACTTGTGAAGGAGCAATGTAAATGAATATCTGATTTCTGTTATCTGGAAAGATTTACATATGAAGCAGTGAAAGATAGCTGTATTTTGTTAACAGTTGTTCTAGTCTCTGATTTATCCACTAGGTTTTATCACATATCATGCATATATTTTTGGAAAATGAGTCAGTCCTTGCAATTGCCCCAAATTCACTCTTTCATTCATTCATCTCTTTCTTGCGCACTCTGTGTTATCATAACTATTGTTTTTTCAGTGTACTCTATGTTCCCTTTATTATAATCATATCAGGAAAGTGATGATCAAGACGACTCTTACTTAGGAGAGTTGCTTTCATTTCTCAAAAAATTATATAAGTAGTAGTTGCAGATGTCAAGCTTTCATATTAGTACCTATTCTATATTTTAATAATTTTTTGATATTATAAGTGGTGATATAACTTTTTTCATAATTACCAAACATTGCCTTTATTACTTTACTTATCCTTACAGCTATTTTATATATAGGGAAGAAGCACGGGGAAAACAGATTTCTATTGAGAGCTTGCAAGAAAGCAGGAAATCAAGCCTGTGTCTCCCAGGTCTTAGAACCAGATCCTAGCAACTGGGGCACCTTCCCTCCATACTTGTCATCCCCCTTTAAAAAAAAAATACATTTCTCAAGATTTTGTCTTTGTGGTGAGCTTATGTTATCTGTCTCCAAATAGTGTTATAATAAATACATAGTGCTGCTATATATTGGTGTTACTTTATATTAGATCATCAAAGCAATACTACTCAAACAACTTTGCAAAAGATGAAGTGCACACAGTATAACGCTCCCCACACTGAAATGCTGTTTTAATCATTCTCTCTAGTAAAAACTAAGCGTTCTTTGCTTGAGACTTCTTTCTATATCCATAAGTAAATCTTTCCAGAGTGGAACATTTTTCATTTCATTACACAGTGAAGCAATGTTCTAAAATGTTAGGCTTTTCGAACATGTTTCAGCTCACCTTGTAATTTAGAGGATTCATTTCCTCTCTTTTAGTCACATTGGAAACCTTTCTTTACATTTCTGAAATTCTGAGGTCAACGCTATTCCTTTAATTTGTACAACATAAATTTTATTAGTGATGATCAATAATGCAAACAGCAGTAAAAAGGTTTTGCACCATTTTCTCAGCTTTCTTCATTTATTATCTTTTTTCTTTTTCCATTTGAGAAGTTTTAAAAACAGCCACAGCTTATATCAGATGTCTGTTTCTGTTTGTCTGCAAATATCAAAATCCTCCTCCAGCCACATTCCAGCAAAAGGCTCTATGGTGTACTAGAGATTTTGTATTTTGACCAATTAAGTCACCTCAAATGGCTTACTTTACCTTCAGCAAGTGTTTCAGGTGTTGCCATCAGATATTTTTAGTGATAATTCTCTTTAAAGAGTGTCCGCAGGAAAAATAAAAACTAGATAGGTAACAACTGCACAGGAGGATAAAATCTGCTGCAAATATTATTGAAAAACTCAGTGTTAAGGGCTGGAGGCAACAACGGGAAATTCACTACTAACAAGCTAAGTCTTATGTATGGGGAGGAGATAAAGAAAGGATAAAAACCTAAGATATAAACAAACTCATGGTCCTCATGGGGGATTTAACCACCCTGATATCTCCTGGCTATGTCCCTGGAGGGACAATACAGCAGGGCACAGACAATCCAGGAGGTTTTGGGAATGCATTGAAGACAACTTCCTAACACAGATGATCAAGGAGTCGACAAGGAGAGGTGCTCTGCTGGACCTCATACTTACAAGCAAGGAAGAACTGGTCAGGGATGTGAAAGTCGGGGCGGCCTTGGCTTTTCCTCCTGTGAGGAGGAAAAAAAAGCAAAAAGCAGGATCACAACCCTGGACTTCAGGAGAGCAGACTTCAGCCTGTTCAGGGATCTACTCAGAAGAATCCTATGGGATACAGCCCTGGAAAGAGGAGGGGCCCAGGAGAGCTGATGGATATTCAAAGATCACTTCCTTCAAGCTCAAGAATGGTCCATTCAACAAGCAGGAAAGCAAGCAAAGGTGACAGGAGAACTGCATGGATGAACGAGGAGCTCCTGACAAAACAAAAACGTTAAAAGGAAGTGTACAAGAGGTGGAAGCAGGGACAGGTGACACAGGAGGAATATAGAGATACTGTGAGAGCATGCAGGGATGGGGTCGGGAAAGTCAAAGCCCATCTGGAGTTGAATCTGGCAAGGGCTGTGAAGGGCAACATGAAAGGCTTCTACAAGTACATGAGGAGCAAAAGGAAGGTTAAGGAAAATGGGGCCCACTGCTGAATTGGCCAGGAGCCCTGGTGGCAAAGGGCGTAGAAAAGGTTGAGGTACTCAATGGCTTGTCTGCCTCAGCTGTACTGGTAAGACCAGACTTCAGGAATCACAGGCCCCTGAGAGCAGGGGAAAAGTCTGAAGCAAGGAAGACTTTCCCGTGGTGGAGGAGGATCAGGCTAGGGAACATTTAAACAAATTGGACATAGACACATCCATGGGACATGATGGGAGACACACATGAGTGCTGAGGGAGCTGGCCGATGTCATTGTGAAGCCACTCTCAATCATCTTTGAAAGGTCATGGAAATCAGAGGGGGTTCCTGAGGACTGGAAGTAAGTAAATGTCACTCCTATCTTCAAGAAGAAAAAGAAGGAGGATCTAGGGAACTAGAACCCCACCTAGATCTCTGGGAAGGTGATGGAACAACTAATTCTGGAAGCCAATTCCAGATACCTGAAGGACAAGAAGGTGATTGGGAGTGGATTTATTGTTTACAAACAGTAAGTTGTGCTTAGCCAACCTGATAGCCTTCTACGATGAGATGATTGGCTTGGTGGATGAGATGAAAACAGTGGTTGCTGTTCATCTTTGTTTTACTAAGGCTTTTGTCGCTCTCCCATAACATCTTCATAGACAAGCTGATGAAGTAGGGGCTAAGTAAGTAGACAGTGAGCTGGACTGAAAACTGGCTGAACTGCTGGAGTCAGAGGATTGTGATCAGCAGCACAACATGCTCATGGAGACCAGTCACCAGCGGTGTCCCCCAGGGGTCAATACTGGGTCCAATACTCTTTAACCTCTTCATTAATGACCTGGATGATGGGGAAGATTGCATCCTCAGCAAGTTTGCAGACGATACAAAACTGGGAGAAGTGGTTGACAAAGCAGATGATTGTGCTGCCATTCAGAGAGACCTTGATGGGCTGGAGAAATGGGTGGAGAGGAACCTCATGAAGCTCAGTAAAGGGAAGAGCCAAGCCCTGCACCTGTGGGGGAATATCCCCATGCACTGCTACAGGCAGGGAACTCACTGGCTGGAAAGCAGCTTGGCAGAGAAGACCCTGAGAGTCTTAGTGGACAACAAATCGAACATGAATCAGAAATGCATCCTCATGGCAAAAAGGCCTACATTATCCCGGGCTGTATTAGGAAAAGCTTTGCCAGCAGGTCAACAGAGGTGATCCTTCCCCTCTACTCAGCACTGGTGAGACCACAGTTGGCATGCCAGTTTTGTGTCCAGTTTTGGGCTCCCCAGTGCAAGAGAGACATGGACATACTAGAGCAGGTTTGTGAAGGGCCAGAAAGGTGTTTACAGGACTGGAGCATCTCTCATACATGGAGACGCTGAAAGAGCTGGGACTGTTCAGCCTGGAGAAAAGAAGACTGAGAGAGGACCTTATCAATGCATATAAATATCTGATGGGAGGGTATAAAGAAGAGGGATCCAGACTCCTCTCAGTGGTTCCCAGCGACAAGACAAGAGGCAATGGGCACACACTGAAACACAGGAAATTCCATTTAAACATAAGAAAGCGGGTTTTTTTTTTGCTGTGAGGGTGGTTGAAAACCAGAACAGGTTGCCCAGAGAGGTTGTGGAGTGTTCTTCCTTGGAGATATTCAAAACTCAACTAGACACAGTCCTGGACAACCTGCTCCAGCTGACCCTGCTTCAGCAGGGGCAGGGCTGGACTAGACAATCTCCAGAAGTCCCTGCCAACTTCAACTATTCTGTGATTCTGTGAACCAGCTGCAGCTATTAGATCATAAATTAAAGCATTTTTGGCATCCTTTCTTCTCTTTCACACTGAATTAATATTAAGAAAATATAACCTAGCTTTATGGGTTTTTTTTCCTAAAATATGAGCTTTTCTTTTTTCTTTCTTTTTTTTTTTTTTTTTTGTATCTGTTAGAACTAATATGCCAGGCTTTCTCCTGAGTTTAAATTGGACAATGCTGCAGTTCACTAACGTTTATAGACTTTGACCTGTAATCAAGCTATGGTCAATTTGCTCTATCTGTCTGCATGCATGTTCTTAAGACATAAAATGAGAGAAAGTTCAATCAAATTGTATTATCTTGCATTTTCCACAGGCTAACAGGATACCCACAGTCAGATACTGTGACTTAGCTGATGTGTTATAACTTGTGCATTATTCCCACTGAGTTAATAAAAATAAACTATTTAAGCTCCATCTGATAGTTTTGCAAACTCTTTCAGATACTTAGGTTCCATTTAAATGTTTTCTTTACAGCGCTAGCTGAGTCATTTGATTCTGACACCCTTTACATTCAAAAGCTTAAGGAAAAGACTGCTAGAGTCCCGTGCTGGAAGTTTAGAATTTCCGTACAGTAAGTGGAAAATCAGGTGCCTTAGAATGACATCTGGATAGTGTGATACAGTAATTAAAGCATTAATCATAAAAGATATTACAAAGACCTTTCATTATTATATAGGAGTCACCACCCAGTACTACCCACCTCATAATTGGTTTACAAGCATCTTGTTCCAGAAACACAATCAACTCTTCCTGTTTTAAATGTCAATCAAGCAGTGTTAACATATGGTCTTCTTTCATACTTAGATAATTCTGCCAACATTATTGTGGACTTTAGGAGCCTTTATTTCAGAGATAATTCCCCTTTGGTTTTCACACCCATTTCAAATCTCTCCCACAGCATATTCATCTATCGCAGTTTCTGGCATTAGTTTGATTACATACATAGGAATCATACAGAAGTATACCAGTTTTTCAGCATGACTAATTATCAGAGAAAGAGACAGCCACACCAACAACACACCCACTATCTTTTGGCTTAATGTGTATTTTACACTTACCAATCTGTTCACATATAGGGATACTTTTTCCAGCCATTGTAACCAAGAATTTTTAAGAGATGATATGTAGAGAAAAAGACCATCAATAAGAAAAAAATGGAAAAAACTTCATTCAGCAAATGTGGTGAATCCAAGCTACATCTTTTCAGAGCTATTGAAACATCCAGAAATAGTGCAGACACTTTGCATATTCACACAATTGTACACTTCCTGGCTGCATCTATTTTATGAGACACCAACCTATGTACCACAAAACAATATATTCCATTCAATCTGGTTTAGGATACACAAAATTTTCACAGGTAATTTTATCATATATCCCACTCCGTTAACATGCGTAAGGTTTTTGATAGGTTGAGTAAACACCTGGACTTTAATCAAGCTATCAGAACATATTCTCTGCTCTGTTACTGTAATTCACCACCAAAACATAGAAATTATATTCACTAGCTATACATATTCTCCCCTGCAGTCGGAGCTGTGCTAGAACCTGGCGAGATCCGTGTCTGGGAGGAGTTACTCTGCATGACACTCCAAGGAAGGAGCCAGCATGTACTGATGCCAGGTACTTATGATCCCTAAAGGACAGTGCTCAGCTGCTGCAGAGTTAAGGAGTATGGCTCTGCAGAGAAAAGTCAGACTTGCAAGTATGCAAGAATTCTCTTTCTGAGAATTCAAGACTTATTTGAACTTTCCTCTCAATCGCCAACAACTTTTGTTTCCTCATCAAAGGACAGGATCAGAGGGAATCTGTTCAATGGTTTAATTAAGCATACATGGAGTTTATCCGTGTTTAATTTGGGCAGCATTTAACTCCATCCCTCTTTCCTTGTCCTGGAATATCAGGAAGACAACTTTTGCCCACTCATCTTATTTACCACATCACTATAGAGCCCCTTGATTCTTGTTCAGCAAATTCAATCATGGAACGACAAAACCTATATTGAAGTTTTATCTCAAAGTGAGGAATTTGCAGTTTCACTAAAAATATTTCCCTACTTCAGCCAGCATTGCAATATGTGCACAAGGAATCAGTGACGAAAGAGTAAAAAGCATACTGCAGTCATCTAATACCTGCTTTAGCTGTATGTCTGCGGTTTGACTCTTAGAGAGGAGGCAGCAAGCTGTGGCCAGCATGCTAGTGGGAGTCAGTATAACTTGAGCCCAAGGCAGATTCACCTGTGGGAGTACACTGCTGCCAGATGTCTGTGCTTCAGCCAGGTGAGGTCAGCTTTCATTTACCGTCTGGTCTGTGCTGATGGCAACTGAGGCTCCCTTTCTGGATATGCAGATTGCATGCAGCTTGAAAACTGTGAGACATACTGTTTGAAAGTCAGAGCTGGAAACTTACTGAGAGGGGTGGCTGAAGTCTCTCTATTTAAATGCCTATTCCCTTCTGAGCTTTTTTGCTGTACAGAGATAACCATCTGTGCTCAATTTCTAGTTATGATTTTGTAACATCAGCATCTGCTGATAAAGAAAATAAGGGAATGTATGCCCACAATAGCTGAAGCCTCATTTACCACATCAAAACTCACTTTCTAATTGTTCAGTGTTATTTTAGTTGGAGTACAGGTGTTGTCACTCCTGCCATCTGAAATTATTTAGAATAAGATTCACCCATAGCATGCTGTAATTGTTAAGACTTTTATAATTTAATTTGGATTTTTATACACAAATAAGAAGCATATTTTTTGTTCTGCTTGTCCCTCAAATAAATTAAAAGAAAAAAAATATGCTTTTAGAGGTTGCTTTTCTGTGTAACCACATGCTCTCAATCTAAAATGTTCATTTTAGACTAGAGAGAGATGAAAGTCAAATCTCCTGGAAGATCATACGGCATATGTCTCTTCTGTGCCAGCTGTAAAATATTAGTGCATAGAAAGTCTGCCTGTCTGCTACTGACAAAGTCTTGACAAAGTCTTGATGTTGCATCCCATGAGATATTAAGTCATTAAAAAAAAAAAAATTAGTCTCATTTGAGATTGGTACATAGCCACAGACCTGCACTAAGCATGGTGTGCATTTTGATATGATACGTCAATTTGATATGAAGTGTTGGATTTCAGATTGTCAAAATCCCATTCAGGTTTGAAGACAGCAGGGTGAATGCAGTGAATGATTTTAATGGAGGATTCTGAAATATATTCTTAATGCATAAAATAGTGGGAGCTCTGTATCTTATATTGCGGGAACTTCTGTGCCACTGGCATGTGCTATCACAGCACTTGCATGGCTGTAAAGAGTCAGCTTGGGTCTTGTGGGCTTGTTAGCAGTGGTTCATATCTATCCCTGCCAGACCAGAGACAGTTGCATAAAGAGCTATTCAACTGTCTCTGTATTGTGCTTCCAGGTGCCATAGTAGCTGAAACACTGGGTAAAATGACCTAAGCTGGTTTCTGTAAGGCTTGTAGCTTGAGCTTCACATGGCAGGAGAGCATCTGTATTTCTTCAGGGTCCAAGCAGTCATCTAAATGTTGTTTCCACACTTGCGCAATGCTGCATCTGGCTGTTCATAAGCAGCTGTACCCAGGCAGGAAAGTACAGAGATATTGCTAGTGTCTGCATGCACAGCACACTTGATCTGAAACTGAATAAACCTTCAACAGATAATTCAATTCAATTCATTTAAAATGAGATAAAGATACACTTTACATGAGGAAGAAGCTGAAATTCAAGAAGGAGCAGGTACCATAACCTGATTGTCCCTACAACAAGGTGACTTCCCACCATTTGTGTCTGTTTTACAGCTTAACCCCCTAACAAATTGTTTATCTTTAGACATCCATTTGAAGATCCAACAAGGCACACAACACAGAGTTAATTTGAACTGTCCAGAAAATTTACATTTTAATTTTACATGACTTATTACTCTACATCTCCCTCCAAAAAATTTACAGTGTTTTAGTATAAACCAATTATCTTCACTAAACAAAACAAGAGAGAAATGACAATCAGTTTACCTGGAAAAACAGGAATGAACATCCTTAATTATATGTAGGAGTCATTAAGGTACAGGTCAGGTTAGATTCTGAGCCTAGTTTAATTTTATTAGCACACTATATATATGTATATATGTACATATTCTACCTTACACACAGAAGTACCACAGAAATATTTACATAACTTCATCCATACTTTTAAATTCTAGAGGACATATTCCTACATACATCAGAGACTCTTTACAGTGAATGAAATGATACTCAGTTTTTTTGGGCTTGTTTCCTAAATATCTGCAGGTGATAAGAACTGGAAATCGTAACAACAAAGAAAAAAATAAGTGACAGGTGAATATTTTTGTTAAAGCATCACAAAAGGAAGCAACTTGTTTTCTATCCCTAGGAAAATCAAGTAGTGACATAAAATATCATTTCATGAAAAGGAAGATTTATATAAAAATGAAAAAGAATAATTAAGACCATAAAAAGTAAAAATGCATTTTTATATGATGAAGTGAATAGAGCCATGTGACACTCACTGATTAAATAGAATATATAAATAAACAATCTGGTTGATTTTAGAAATACAAATGTATGGGCACTTTGAGATTTCTGTCCCAAAACAAGAGTTCAAAGAGAAGATCTGAAGAGAAAGAGCTCAATAGATTAGTCAATTGTAGCAGACTTTTCACTTCCAGATGTCTGTTTCAAATTACAACCAAATAGTCATTGAAATCTGAAGGCTGAAATAAATTTGCTTTTTCTAGTCCACTTGTTCCAAGTGAACATTTGTGTGCATGACGCTTATTATTCTGAACACATAGGATCAAACTGGCTTTGCTCCTGGATTGCCTTTTTACTGCAAGAAAATGTTTCCTTTAGAACAGGATGTGCTTTACCTCTATGACTAGAACCCTTTGAGAGTTATCATTTTAGATATGATCTTACCAAAAAAATGGAAACAGTGAAAAGACTAGAGAGTTGCAATGAAAGTTCAAAAAGTATAGTACTAAATGCAGTTCAATTTAACACAAGATAAAATGAGACCTGTAGACAGGGATTCAATTGGTTTCAGAAGCATCTATACAAATGGTAGGATTTGGAAAGCTAAACATAAGGATAAAGAAGATTGTAGAAACCTTAAGGAAAATTTCTACTTTCAAAAAAGGCCACAGTAAAAGACCATGCAATGCTATAGAGAAGTGCACAAGTAGTTTGGAACATAACAGTGGTTTCCACCTCCTCAGTATCATCAGCTTGGTTTTGGCTGGAGGACGGCAACTTTTTAAGTTGGCACAATTCTTTTCCCCCCCACTCAATTTAAGGTCAATAAAAAGACTCCAAAAAATAAAAAAATAAAAATAAAACATGGCATTATCAGATCAGAAGATCTGTTAAACTGAAGTGTTTCATTAAGCAAGAGGTGGAAACTACGTTCAAGCTTTAACTTCTTTTTGCAACTATTTTCATTATAACCCCACATTTTCTTGCAAAAGTTTCATGTTGTAAATTCTGTATCAACTTAATTGCCTGAGAGATGATTGGTGTTCTGAAAAGATGACTGCAACCAGATATAGAAGTAATGAATCTAGCTGTAGTCTAATGTGACAGTGTTAAAGGAACACATTAAAATTACACTAAGTGAAAGGGTAAGCGACAAAATCTAGATGAGTTTAGATGAATATGACAGGGTAGTCCTGTGACACAAATAGAAATTTGAATGACAGTTAATCAAACAAGATGACAAGACGATCAGACACATCCCAATGACACCAGAAGGTCACTGAAGAACAAGAGAAAGTCTGTCTGCCATAGACAGGCCTAAAATACATAGTATATTCAAAGTGTTTTACAAGAATCTTTGCATGGTTATTTACAAGATCTCCACAATAAGTCTCCCCCAACACACCCTTTGTTACCTGGTGAATCATCCCTAGCTCACATATCTTTAATAAATATTTTCACAGCTTAGATGAAATAGTCTTCTTACCTGCTGTTATAAACAAGTGTTTTCAAGTCATTTAAACTGGACCTGTGTTGAAGCCATGCTACTCTTTACACTTCATTATATATATATTTTTATACAAGCACTGGACAGAAAAGAAAAAGGAAAAAGAAAAAGAAAAAAGAAAAAAAGAAAAAAGAAAGAAGGAAAAGGAGGGAAAGGGGAAGGGGAAGGGGAAGGGGAAGGGGAGGGGGAAGGAAAATCAAAGGGAAATCAAAAAAATGGGGATAGGAGTGTGGCCCAAGCTTGTAAATGTGGAACTTAGTGAGAATACAGAAATGCTAATAGTCATCTCTGCTCCTTGGTCTAGTAGATAGCCATCTATTATGATCAGCTCCACAAAACAATCTGTAAGGAAGAGGTCTTGAGGGTCCTTTCTTAAGGGGCCTGTAGAGTTGTCAAAGTTGGGCACAGGTTGTTGAATTTATATCAGCATATGGACTGCTACACCTGGCTGAAGTTTTGTGCTATCCCAAAGTAAGTTTTCTGAGTATATTTTAGATGTTCGAAAAGTGTCTAAGGAGGGAATGGAGTGCCTAGTGGCAGCTAGTTCTGCATCATTTACCAGAAACTTGAGTTTAAATTACACCTCAGTTTCAGGTATTCCAGATTGTCTAGCAGTCCCTGGAGATGACTGTCTTATCCTTTCCTTATCATATAGGTCATTGATGGTTAGCTGAAATGGCTCTTGGACAGTATATTAGTTTTTGTGAATCTCAGCTGTAGGACCAGTCTTCTACATGTTGCACATTCCTTGAGGTGCTGCATGTTGGGTTTTCCGGTAGCTCTAGCACTAAATGATATGACTTATAGCTGTTCATGGGGGAACATCCCAAACTAAAGAGAGGAACAGTTATTACCCAAAGTATGTCTGGATGTCTGATGGGAATATGCTTCCCAAACTCCTGATCCATGTAGAAAAAAAAAAAAAGTGGAATTACACAATGGAATTGACATGATTAGTCCCAACCTTTCCGGAATAGCTTCTGGAAGCTTTGCTTATGGATTAACAGGCTTATAAGAACTTCCTTTATGCATTAGAAAGCATGACATAACATGTCAAGAATTGGCAGCTATTTTCACCCACTGAAAGGAAATTTCAAAATGCAAAGCATCATTATCTCAATTTTATTTTCTTTTTCTAGAGAAACTGGAGGAAATTAAAGACACTGAATAGATGCTGAGGATTGCTGAGGATTTAAGCTTTGGATCTTAATTTCTAGGAACATGAACTGTGATCATTTGAGCTAGAGAAACTCTATCATAACATTTTGTATAGAAACCAATAAAAGAGAGACTATAGTCTTCTAGAAAAGGGGTTCATATATTGGGCATCTAAAGATTTAAGTCTGAACTAGCAACTTTGCTTAGGACTGAAAAAATACTTTGCGAAGGAATTTGAGATTTTCAGGTTAGGTTTTATTACATATTAGTGCCAAAGCAAAAAAAAAAAAAAAAAGAAAAGTTATAGAATATACATTTCAGCTCAATCAAAACATTGCTTTGGATACATCTTCATAAATTTTATGCTAAATTTCTCAAGCAGCCCCTGTTAAGAGCTGTTAGCTGTTAGATCAGCTAGTAACATACCATGCATTAATTTTTGTCATGTAAATTTCCCTGTGGCGGATGAAGGCACAGACTCAGGAGGGTTTGCGTCCTGAGACATTTATTGTTTATTTCTGAGCATATTTAAAAAGTTAGCTGCTTCAGTGGTTTCACAGACACACTTTGCTAAGCCAGTCGTCATGCAGATTATGTCACAGGTAGCCAATCATTGCACCGATCACGCATGCAGCGGTCATGCCTGGTACTTTGCTACTTGTTTAGAAAAGCTGTCTTGCCCTTAACCTTGGTTCCCACTGGCTTCTGCTAGTTTATCTGTGCTTTCTCAGGATGTATCATTCCCAGCTGCACCGGTGTCCTTGGGTATGTTTGTCTGAGGCCCCTGTTGCTTGCTACTTGCAACTTTCCACCAGTTTAACCCTGTCATGACCCTCCACATCTCCCCAGTAAAACTACTATGTAGTAATATTTTCCTTCACAGTAATGCCAACAATTCATGCTTATTTTGTGGCTTTTTTCTTTTTTTTCCCCCCCAATGCATGTATAGAAGGATTTGGGTTTGTTCCTAGAAGTAGAACTCTGAGTCCTGACCAAAAGAAGAAAAAAGACCCAAATAGTTCATATAAATCCTTTATTATAACTCTCTTTGTCCATCTATTCATTTGGTACTTAATCCTAATTTCATTTATTCACTAAATTATAAGAAAATATTTCTTGAATAATGTTCTAATCTTTGGCTGTGTACAAACTGATCAGTTCAAATATTTGGCACTTGATTTTGGATAATAGAGCATTTACATAATAAATTATTGTTCTAACTTCTAAATTAGTCTTTGTAATGTTTTAAATAGGAAATTGCTGAATAACAAAATTAGCATAATCATTTATATTTAAATTACTTAAACTTTCAGACTTCACTAAAACTTGCAAGTCAATAACTATTCATGAGAGACAAGACTAAAATCTATGGGCAAAAGAGGATTCCTTATGACTCCTTAAGAATAAAGCTGCCTGCTTTTGCCAAAAGTAACAAAATGTTTCTGGGGGAACTTTGAATTAAGTTTGCCTTTTAATTTTATTACTGCAGCTAGGAGTGAAAGACAGCTTTGGGATTGATGGGGTCTGTGTATGAATTTACAAGCTTTAGATTTATAATATGACTGGGAAATTATTTTTCCTGGGAAAAAAAAGGTGGAAACTAACAGTTCCTGTTTCTCTCTAATTTTCTTTGCAAATGTTTAATTTTTGTTCAATGAAAAGCCAAAACAGTACCAACTCTTTTTTTTTTTTTTTTTTGGTAAAGAGATACATTTTATTTTAAAAGTTTGATTAAAATTTGTTTGATTTTAGTTAGTTTGATTTTAGCCAGCAGCAGTAAGTGCCAATATGTCTAAGATGGAATATGTATAGTTACTATATTACTATAGTACTATCTTACTACTATAGTTAACAAAAAAATATACTGCAGACATTTGATCAGAAACATTTAAGTTGGGGGGAGGGGTCAGAGAGTTTAACTCAAAGAGAAACAGCTTCAAACACATATATAATATTCAGCGACTTTGCAACACAGGCAGATCTGAGAATCAAGCCTGTGCTTACAAGATGTACAAAGCAGGGCCTGAGATTTTTATATGGTACCTGACCTAATTTTCCCCTGTCTTTTTAATTTCCTCATGCCCACAAATTTTCTTGTAGAACATTGATACATACCATCAGCAACCACAATGTACAATATACTTGCAAATAAAATAGATGAAAGCAAAATTGTATTTCTCTGTATAATTTGCCTTGGGACAGGCTTACAAGATCCTGGAGCTCAGACTTTGCAACAAAACTCTTCAGTGAAGCTGAGGAACCAGAATCAATACTAAGGTAGTATTTTCAAGTAGTACCATGTCATTTCTACTGATTTCACTAATAAATATAGGCCAAGATAGAGAACTGTATTTAGGCACTGAGCTCATAGGTATGTGGACACTGTGATACTAGGTGTCACAATATCTAATAATTTGACAGATGTGTAAATGGGTGAAATCATACATATCCAGATACCTAGGTATGCTATATGGACAAGAAAAAACACTGGCATGCAAGGGTCCTTTAAGCAAAAACTTGGGACTCTTCAGTTATCCCAGAGACAAAAAGGATTACCCAGGGCCTTTGTGGATCAAAAAGCCTCAAAGTGCCTTTAGCTTGTCATTAGGTACCCGACTGCCAGGGTTCTGCAATCAGCCAGAGTTAGGTGTATAAATAGGAAATAAGAATACAAAAGCCTCTGAGGATCTGGAACACAGGCACCTAGAAAATGATGAATTTTTAAACCATAACGGCTAGTTCCTCCCTTTCATTTTATTCATTTGTACATCTCCTAGTAATTAGCAATGTTTTGCAAGAACGAGGCACAGCTATGCAGATATTACATTTTGATGGAAAACTCACACAAAGTAGATTGGTACTAAAACTTTTAATGTTGTTTTTCACCATAATTCAGTGATGGCACCTGATTATTTCATTATTGAATCTTGCCTATGCAGTCTAAAGTCCATTTTTGAAATCATCAGAAATAAAAAGCAAATGATACCTAACAAGTATAATACTATAATGCAGGGCACAAATCAATCCCAAATTCCTTCTGTCTACGGTGTTCTCCTGTCCTAATTTATAGTAAATGTCAACGACAACTGCACTATGAAGCCTTAGCGGGACAGTCAGTGGTATATTCCACTTAATTCTTCTCAAGAAACCAACTTTACATCAGTTTTGCTTGTCTGTATAATTCACCAGCACACTGGACAGATTCTTGGCTTCAATCTAGCAAACAGATGTAAAGACAGAGACAAAAAACCTGACCCTTAGTGATTTCTCTGGTGTTAAAGAGAAGATCTGGTGTTAAAGGGAAGCCATGGGGGACAGAGCTGGAACAGTAATTGCAACCTCTTTCTCAATCCTGCAGCAGACATTACATTTACTACACTCAAACTGTGAAAAATCACAAAAGTAAAAATTATTTTTGTCTGTGCTGGACGTATTTGTTAAGTAATTGTTCCATTTCATTTATGTGCTGGAGAAGGGGCTCTCTCTGGCTTCCCACAACCCAAGAGGAAATTATGATCACTGTGCAACAGAATCAATCTTTTTTTTTTTTTTTTTAATTAAAGGTGAGAGGTGGAGCTATGTTCACCACACCACTGAAGAGGTTGTATAGATTAGGCAATGTGGACTTCTGAACAGGGTTTCATTTCTAAACTTAGTATTGTTGGTATTTGGAAATATACCAGCCAAGGTGTTTAGTCTATGACTGCTTTGGATGTGAGGCTCAGGCCAATAGGAATGGTCTGAAACAGCTTTGTGATTGAATAAAATTCAAAGGAGAACACATAATTAGTGGAACAAACACATTATTTGTGAAATAGAGAGAGAAAATATATCACGAAACAGCATGTACAAATGATATATATAACATCAAAGGGATCAGGGAGTGATAGGTTTCCAAAATTTTGCCAATAGTAGCAGGGAAGGTAAAATTTAATTATTTTTAAAGAGTCAGCACATCTATATGCTGAAAAAATGATTAATCTTACACCTGAGGTTTTAGTTTAGCAGTTCTCAATAACAGACTCAACCTACATTAATCTCATTTTGTTAGCTAAATGCCTCAGGCTTTCACTTAGTTCAAAATTCCAATTAATCTGAAACACCACAAGATAGCATCAGGGTGGAAAAAGCTTGGCAGGGATCTAGTTTAGTATGATATGAGCTGTGCACATTAGTGAGTCAGTAGCAAACTTACTAGCTACGATAGAACCTGAAAGACTGATAGGCAAACAAATGGAAAATGAGTTGTGGCTCTCCTCTTCAGTACATTATTGTGAATTACTGATTTAGCTCAGCAAATGGCCAAAATGCTTTACAAAGCAAAGAAAGACAGTCACTTTCTTGAAAATCTTATAGACAAGGAAATGATAAAACAAAAAAAACCCTACCAACATGAGACAGTTGTTTATGCAGATACTGGATGTCGTATAATGTTGGTCGGAAAATAAATATAGGAAATGATTCTAAGCAACTTCTTAAAGAGAGATATAAAGGCAGAGGGAAGGTGGGAGTGGAAGTAGACTGTTCTAGGCATAGGGTCAGTGGTGAAAGAACATGTGAAAATGAACATGAGAGAAGGGGAATAGAGGAGCAATAAATTATGCAGAGCAACCTCAGTAAAAATAACTTACATTATATACTATTGCAACTAACATGTAAAACCTACATAGATAGAATATTATAGTGGTTCTAAAGTCAAGACTTTAATATAATCCTCTTCCTCACAACCCACTCCCTTTAAACTGTTCTACTTTGTTTGCATTGATAGTTTTGGACCATAGAAGTCACCTGTATATCAACAGAAGTGCAAACTTTTTATATGAACAGAGATCTGTGTGCACCTTCTTTTCCCCTTTCCTGCCTATCCCTCCTCTCCATATATGCATACTTCTCTCTATACTTCCTGGGTGATGTGGAGGCTGGAGGCTGCGATGGGACTGAGTGGGCCTCTTTAGAAGGAGGCCAGAAAGGCCAGGCCCAGCGGCTGGTGACTGTGGGCATCTGCAACCAAAGAGAGGACAGGAAAGCCTCATCCTCTGCTTCTGTCTCTATCAGAGTAACCACAGCACCTCCTGAAGTGGGCAGAACCCTACTTCTCAGAGCTGTCAGTCCTGCTTTCACTTCCTCAGTCCTTGCCCTCTGGACTTGCTAGGGACCTCCCTTAGGAGTCACTGTTTCTTTTTGCAGTTTCACACTGCTCCCAGGTACGTTTCTGGTGGAAGCACACCAGTTCCTCATAGTTGTGGGCTTCCTTATGGTGACTTCAGATCTATTTCTGCGGCAGCTGAATTTGCTCCTCTAGCAGTTCCAGATAATGTAGGTCAGGAAGCTTTCCAAGAGACAATTCCTATTTGTGCACTGTCTCATGATCCTATTTGGTGTGCAGGGAGATGGTAAATTACAAGGGGGGCTGTAAGCTCGCCATCCAGTGAACCTGTGGAGTCAACGATAGAAAGCACAATATTCACTGAAAATCTGTGAAGAGCCACAGAATAGCATGTCTGTAGCCAGCTTCACCCTGAAATGAAAGGGCAACACTTTCCATTGCGTAATAAGGAGCCTAGGCTAGAAATATTCCTCAGCAGATATTGTCTGAGTAGAACTTCTAGTACAGCAGTTTTGGAGAACATGGCTGAGGAATAACCAGGAAGTCTTTCTAAACCTTGAAATAATGATGGGATCTCACGGTTAGTTCTCCAAGACGTGACATGTGCAACTGCAACAGTCTATACTCGAGGTGTCAGAAAAAGTAATGTTTAGCAAATATTAACAAGAAGGTGAAAGAGACAGAGTGATCCTTTCTAGCTCTTTGTAACCAGCTCTGAGCGGTTATTAAAAACGTAATAGTGCTTAAAGTACCTTTTGCAAAAAAGGTGAGATCTGTGAGAGCTGCCCATTCTGACTGAGAAGTTAGCTGGTTTCGTTTATAATAAGGAATTCTTTGACATGCGAGAGACATATGAGGAATTTGGGGATTTTTTTCACCAATGTAACACCAGATAAATAGCATTCCTTCTCACTGTAGCTGTTCCTAATAATAGGAAGAATTTTTAGTTCTAGCACTTGCTGCACCACTTCGACAGCCTTATCAAGTGATCTGTTTCCTGCGGGAATAATGGCAGGGGTTGCTAGGCCCACCTTTCCTTGGCAGCCTTGTCTGCCATAAAACTGTACCACAGCTATGTCTTTTGCTCTTGGTTGAAAGGAAGTCAAGCAGTGACATAGTTGTTGCTATGCAGGAGTGTTCTCCGGCTGGAGCTGAGCTATCAGGGAATAAAGCCTGGGAAGCTGCCAGTTAAAGAGACTTTTCCTCCTGCTGACGGCAGATAGCCTAGGCAGGGAGAAGCAGGGCAGGACAATTTTGGGAGGAGCGGGCTGGCAAAGGGTGCTGACACAGCCCGTACTGTGAAATTACAGCCTGTATCTCTTGCCCCTTCCCTGGAATCCATCCCTCCTCTTGGGGTTAAGCAAGAATAATCACTGCAAGGGTCTCACCAGCGCTCATGCTGGGTGTCATAGCCTAGGATTCAATGGAAGCTGTGGGCAGGGAAAAGCACTGAAGGCTGGTCTATCAAGCACATTGCTAGTCACAACCCTGGACAATGATATTGAAACAGTCCTAATTTTCATAATTTCTTGCCAGAAGTCACATAGTTTAACAGAATATAATCACTTATTCGCATGATATTAACATATTAACATGATATTAATAGAATATCCAGATCAAAGAGACACATCATGGTATTATCCTGGCAAAAAAAATGATTCAGCTAGACATTGTGTAAACACACCTGATCAGCTAGGGATTTTTTTGGCTTTCATACAGGTGGAAAGTGTCGGCCTTCATCTTAGACTCAAATTTGCCAAGCTTCTGTTCTACCTAGTGATGGCATGGTGCTCAGCAAGCTCCTGATCCTGTTGGTGGGAAATCCTCCAAACAGCAAAATACAATTTCTTCTCCTAGTGTAGCCAGATCAGAACTATGAAATCCTCTGCTCCTGAGGTCATCCCCCTGTGTTGCAGTTTCCTTTTCTTCTTGATGGGAAGGAACAGTAAAGCCCACATACCAAAGAATGGGCTCTAAAATAAATAAATAAATAAAATGCGTCACTAAATGTGAGATTGATGCCTTTACAGTAGTTCTTGTGAAACGTAAGATTACTTTAGAGCTTGCTTGGGTGGGAGATGCATTGGGAAGAGCTAGGATGACTTCCCTGAGCAGGGAAAAGGAGAAACACTGCACCTGTCATAGCATACATCCACATTACCTCCAGGACCACTGCACAGAATAAATTTTTAACACTAATGCAGTTTTGTCTGGAATAATTTATATATAATAATATAAAATAACTGATTTTTCTACTCCAGATGGCTGAATAATACTCAGCACAAGGTTCCAAATACTGGCTAGTGCCACACCCTTGCAGACCTAGTTCACATTTCTTTGTGGTTATTGCTATCTTGGCTGACTACATAGTACTGGATTAATTCATTTGAAAAAATATATTTTTATATGCTATGTTTAATTTCAGCAGCTGCAGTAAAATCATCCATTATTTCTTCTCCTATATATAGTGCCACAGAAATGTTCTCTTGCCTCACTAAACATTTGCATAACCGCAACTTGTAAATGGGGCCTTTTGAGATTTTAGTAATAGGAACATAATCTAGAATTTGATCCTATCACATTTTTTCTTTGAAGTCATATTTTGATATATATTTTCAGATGGATTAGTTTTCTCTAATAATCGTCACTTAGGTTAAAGTCCATTTTTTTGGTATTCATGATTTACTTTCTTCTAATTCAAGATGCAGGTAAACAGCACCATGCAGCTCTATCACATCTGCTACAATAAATATACTATCTGAAATGCTTCACTGATCTAAGTTGATCTTTTACTCTTTGTAAGTTGAATACAAATTTGGAATTACTTTTATCACATCCCAGAAGCGGCAATTGAGCTGTCATTAAATTAATTGTCTAAGCCTGAAAATCAGGCTTTTAGACAAAAGTTTTTTCTTTATTTTCACTGAAACTGACAACAAGAATTACCGAAGAATTTAATAATTAATTAAGAATCACAGAATCACAGAATCACTGAGGTTGGAAGGGACCTCTGGAGATCATCTAGTCCAACCCCCCCTGCTCAAGCAGGGTCACCTAGAGCACATTGCACAGGATTGCATCCAGGCGCATTTTGAATATCTCCAGAGAAGGAGACTCCACCACCTCTCGGGGTAACCTGTTCCAGTGCTCTGTCACCCTCACAGTGAAAAAGTTTTTCCTCATGTTAAGATGGAAGTGTCTGTGTTTCAGTTTGTGCCCATTGCCTCGCGTCCTGTCGCTCGGCACCACTGAAAAGAGTCTGGTCCCATCCTCTCGACACCCTCCCTTCAGATACTTGTACACATTGATAAGATCTCCTCTCAGCCTTCTCTTCTCCAAGCTAAACAGGCCAAGCTCTCTCAGCCTTTCCTCATAAGAGAGATGCTCCAGTCCCCTAATCATCTTTGTGGCCCTTCGCTGGACTTGCTCCAGTAGTGCCACATCCCTCTTGTACTGGGGAGCCCAGAACTGGACGCAGTACTCCAGATGTGGCCTCAGCAGGGCTGAGTAGAGGGGGAGAATCACCTCCCTCGACCTGCTGGCAACACTCTTTCTGATGCAGCCCAGGATACCATTGGCCTTCTTGGCCACAAGGGCACATTGCTGCCTCATACTTAACTTGGTGTCCACCAGCACTCCCAGGTCCTTCTCAGCAGAGCTGCTTTCCAGCAGGTCAACCCCCAACCTGTACTGCTGCATGGGGTTATTCCTCCCCAGGTGCAGGACCCTGCACTTCCCTTTGTTGAATTTCATGAGGTTCCTCTCCGCCCACCTCTCCAGCCTGTCCAAGTCTCTTTGAATGGCAGCACAGCCCTCTGGTGTATCGGCCACTCCTCCCAGTTTTGTATCGTCAGCAAACTCGCTGAGGGTGCACTCTGTGCCTTCATCCAGGTCATTGATGAAGAAGTTGAACAAGACTGCACCCAGGACTGACCCCCTGGGGGACACCGCTAGCTACAGGCCTCCAACTAGACTCTGTGCCACTGAGCACAACTCTCTGAGCTCTGCCAATCAGCCAGTTCTCAATCCACCTCACTGTCCACTCATCTAACCCACACTTCCTGAGCTTGTCTATGAGGATGCTATGGGAGACAGTGTCAAAAGCCTTGCTGAAGTCTAGGTAGACAACATCCACTGCTCTCCCCTCATCTACTCAGCCAGTCATTCCATCCTAGAAGGCTATCAGATTGGTTAGGCATGATTTCCCCTTGGTAAAGCCATGCTGACTACTCCTGATCACCATCTTGTCCTCCACATGCTTGGAGATGGCTTCCAGGATGAGCTGCTCCATCACCTTTCCAGGGATGGAGGTGAGGCTGACTGGCCTGTAGTTCCCTGGGTCCTCCTTCTTGCCCTTTTTGAAGACTGGGGTGACATTGGCTTTCTTCCAGTCTTCAGGCACCTCTCCTGTTCTCCATGACCTTTCAAAAATGATGGAGAGTAGCTTAGCAACGACATCCGCCAGCTCCCTCAGCACTCGTGGGTGCATCCCATCAGGGCCCATGGATTTGTGGGTGTCAAGTTTGCTTAAATGATCTCTAAGCCACTCCTCCTCCACCAAGGGAAAGTCTTCCTCTCTCCAGACTTTCTCTCTTGCCTCCAGGGTCTGGGGTTCCTGAGGGCTGGCCTGAGCAGTAAAGACTGAAGCAAAGAAGGCATTCAGTAACTCTGCCTTCTCTGCATCCTTCGTCACCAGGGCACCCACCCCATTCAGCAAAGGGCCCACATTTTCCCTAGTCTTCCTCTTGCTGCTGATGTATTTGAAGAAGCCCTTCTTGTTGTCCTTGACATCTCTAGCCAGATTTAATTCCAAACGGGCCTTAGCCTTCCTCGTCACATCCCTGCATACTCTGACAATGTTCCTATATTCCTCCCAAGTGGCCTGTCCCCCTTTCCACTTTATGTATACTTCCTTCTTCTGGTTGAGTTTTGCCAGGAGCTCCTTGCTCATCCATGCAGGTCTCCTACCTCCTTTGCTTGACTTCCTACTCATAGGGATGCACCGCTCTTGAGCCTGGAGGAAGTGATGTTTGAATATTAACCAACTCTCTTGAACACTCCTTCCTTCCAGGGCCCTCACCCATGGGATTCCTCCAAGTAGGTCCCTGAAGAGGACAAAGTTTGCTCTCCTGAACTCCAGGGTTGCGATCCTACTTGGTGCCCTGCTGCCTCCTCGCAGGATCCTGAACTCCACCATCTCATGGTCACTGCAGCCAAGGCAGCCCCCAACCTTCACATCTTCCACCAGTCCTTCTTTGTTTGTTAGTACGAGGTCCAGCAGCACACCTCTCCTTGTTGGCTCCTCCACCACCTGTGTCAAGAAGTTGTCACCAATGCTCTGCAGGAACCTCCAGGACTGTTTGTGCCTAGCTGTGTTGTCTCTCCAGCAGATATCAGGGTGGTTGAAGTCCCCCATGAGAACCAGGGCCTGGGATCGTGAGGCTACTTCCAGCTGTCTGTAGAAGGCCTCATCGACTTCCTCATCCTGATCAGGTGGCCTGTAGTAAACACCCACAACAGTGTCACCTCTATTAGCCTGCCCTTTGATCCTTACCCATAAGCTCTCGACTCGCTCTTCATCCACCCCTAGGCACAGCTCAATACATTCCAGTTGCTCTCTCACATCAAGAGCAACTCCACCACCTCGCTTTCCTGGCCTGTCTTTTCTAAAAAGCACGTAGCCATCCATGACAGCACTCCAGTCATGCGAGCTATCCCACCATGTCTCTGTAATGGCAATGAGACTTTTATATTATTTTTTATTTTAGGAATAATGTACTGATACTGAAAAAACCCAGGTTATATTAGATTATAAAATTCAATAGAAATTAATGAGTCGAGAAACATAAAGAAACTAGTATAAGCTATCAAAATTTCTGGCAGAAGCACTGCTTTAAATGGGCTTTTCTTTAACAAAACTTGAATACTTCCACAAGGCTTTATTTCAGATGCGCGAGCAAAGCTGCAACATTTCTTAGGGGAAATTCTAGCCCCATCCAGAATCTGGTCAGCGAACCAATTTTTTTTTTTCTTTTTTAATAGTACATGCGTAGATCAATAAAGCTTCAGGATCAGGTTGCTTTTAATTTCATCCAAAATACTTCAGTCACCCAACAGATTAAAGGCCCAGCAAGGGAATAGGAGCTCAGCAAGTGGAAATTCCACTACCTTGCAGCTTGTCAGCGCACAAGTAGCTGATAGCCTTTTTTCTAGTTAGAATTTTCAACAAATGGTAAATTCCTAAATCTCCTTTGCACATATGCTAGGCCTAAACAAACAAAGTGTAAATTTTAGCAGAAAATGTGAATATGAATGCCATTAATGATATATGCAGCCACATTTTTTGTGACTCTGTATGTAATATATCAACATCAATTAACATCCTTTCCGTCAAGATACTCTTCAAAACATTTTCTGAAAGACAGATATTTTCATTTACACAGCAATTTACTCATGCCTTATGACATGGAAGAAAAAAGGATTTATAATGACAGTTAGAAGGATGGTTACTTAGAAACATTAGCCTTTTTTTAGATTAAGCTATGTCATTTGCTCTGTACTGTTGCAGAAGATTATTTTAGTCCACCAAAAGTTTCTATTCTCCTCACTGAAGAAAGGACCCAAGCTGCATTTATCTGTATCGTGTCTTAGGTTAGCTGATCTCACTTTCAGTAGCAATACTACAGTGTCATATTTGTCCCTTAGCATGTATATGCAAGTCCACCATGATATCCAGGTTTCAAGGATTTGACATTTGGTCATCTGGGAGAATATTTCAAAATTCCTAACACTTCACTAACCAAAGTATTCTAAGCTGATTCACAAAGTCATTGAGAGGTAGCAGGGCTGCTCTTTTCAGATGTGGAAATGGTTTGGATTATTGCTACTTATGTCTCAAGCACTCCCAGCTCTGCATGTGTTCCAGCAACCAGGCTGCCCTAGATATTCAGGGGTCAGCTACAGAATAGACTGAGTATATAAGGCCAGCTGCTGGATGGATGCATGCTGCATATAGTCATATATATATGTATATATTTTCCACTAATGGGCTTGATCAGCCTGGCCTGATCAGCCGGAAAGGGAAACAGGATCAGGCCATTTGTGTTGTTTGTGTTTGCATGAGGACTCTAAATTTTCTGTATGCAATGCTCTGTATGACTGGCTGTGTATGTATGTATGTATATATTTATTGTGTGTATGTGTGCATTTGTGCCTACTGGGAATACAGCAGCCTTGCTGCTGGCCGGTCATGGGGACGTGAAGGTGTGGCAGCCTCGCCTCTGGTGGGTGAGCAGATCCGGCAACTCCTAGAGGTTGTTAGAATCCAGGTGACCTTCAGCAATGAGCTCTGAAGCACAGAAATAGTGAGCTTACATTTATGGTGGGACATAAAGCCTGGATCCATGGTAGAGTCATCAGGGATTATCCTTTCAAAAAATGACTGAAAATGATTATCTTCTAAAAGATGGATATCCCAGCATGCTACCAACTGGTTAGTTAGTTAGAAGACAAGTGCCAAGTCTGCACTGGGGATTCATTAAGCGATGCCAAATATGGCCTACCAACAGCAGATGGGAGCAACTACTTCTTCTGAAAGAAGGCAGCTCTTGGAGAATGGGTTTTCCAGCCTGAATGAAGGTCAGCAGCAGCACTACAACTATGACAGCCTGCTGCATGCCCACCTAAAACCAGCAAGTGAATGTTGATTTGAAAGAATATTTTCAAATCTTTTTGCACCAAGGACCGGTTTTCCAAACATGAGTGAAGGATGTAGGGGTTGTACAAAACCAGTTTGGCAAAGAGAAGCTGTTTGTAACTGTTTGGCAAGAGAATATTATAACTTAATTATCAATTCAGTTTGAGAGACACAACCAGTCTCCCTCCTGCCTCAGTGGATGAAACTAAACTGTGATCTGAAAACCTCTGGCACACTACAGTTGGATTAACAGTTATAAGATAGTGTTGATGTGTGCTTTTCACATACCTACAAAAGCATCTAGATGTCTTTAACAAAGGCTAGGTGCATAACCCTGACTGAGTGTGCCCTACACAACATTTTCAAAGTTAAATATGATCATTTTATAAAGGAGGGTATCAAAAAATTGTTGACTTCAAGCCTAGTCCATGCAGCCAGAAACTACTAGAATAAGAGCAGATGAAGCATGGAGAGGAGAGTTATCTTCTGGGTCCATACTTACCTTGCAAGGTGATTTAATTGAGCAATGAGAAAATTTGTAATAGAAAAATATAACTTTGTGTTTAATTGTTGTATAATTCTTTCTCAAGCACTTTTATACTATCCTCTTATGCAATTATACCATTTTATTAATAAAAATTAAAGTATGAAAGGCTAAAGACATATTACCCAAACCATTGAAGGCTGATAATTATATAATGCTTTTATATGATGCAATTAAGGTACATATTTTATCCATTAAAAAAGAAAAAAAAAAGTCTGTAATTCACTTCACATTCTGCTACAAGATTAAGGCCACAATTTAATACATTGATTAATCTTGTATAGTACTAGCCTACATACCCTTTTCTATTGAAATTTTCTAATAAATAATATCCTGATCAAAGAGGAGTAGGTTTTAAAAGGTAAATTTTTTTTTAATAAAAACCTGAGCAGAAGAAATATCATTAAGATAAAAAAACTACAAGTGTTGTTAAATTGTCTATTTCAACATCCTTTTAGGCAAGGCAAGTCTTGAAGTATTATTCTACTTGTAGTTGAAGAAAAGGAAATTTTCACTGACCAGGGCGTGAACATAATGCGTCAGGCAGTGTGATAAACTGGTTAGATGAGGACTAAAGGAAGATGAGTCATGACAGGAGATGATGTCTTCTGTGTTTACATTCTTGCCTCACAGTGACTTGGCTGAGGAACAAGGGCATGTCCGGCTGGGAAAGAGAAGCGTAATGTGTTCAGTTGTGGTGTACATATCTTTTGGTGGCAGCAAGCACTGGGAGCTCCCTTCGCTGAGGAAGCTCAGCAGCTGCACTGGGTCTCTCCTGCGTCAGTCACCTCCTGCCAGGAACAGCAGGTGGCCAGACCACGTTGATTTTGGATCCGTGGAAACGACACTCATGAACAACGTAAGAACAAGTGTAGGTGCCTGCACTTTTGCTGCCTCTACAGGGCACCGTGGATGGTCAGGGATGGAGGTCACAAGTCAGGAATGTTCTTTGGGCCATTAAATTTCAAAATGAGAATGTCTTGTTAGGTACAACATACACTTGAATGCTATGCTTGTCTATTTGGGGTTAGAGGTATAGACAGGGATAGGGTTTAATTAACACCCGCAGCAAATCTCCAAGAACAAGATCCAGCAGTGTCCTTTTTTGATACTCTTTCTTAATCCCAAGGCTGACGTTGTAACTGCTTCATCCTTACAGCCAGGATTCCAGATGTCAGAAAAAGGGACTGGAGTTTGAAAAAGAAAAAATCTGAGAACTCTGATGACATTCTCTACACCCCAGGAGTTTCCAAATTAGACTGTCTCTAAATTCAAGGCTAGCTCATTAGTCTTCTGCTTTACTTTCACTGTGAGAAAGTTTCTGGTTCTTGCTTTGTTCTGGAGGGTGCTAATGGCCGTTCTGGTGATAGGAATTGCAGACAAAGCTAGACCTCCTTCTGCAAGGATTAAAAGTAAAATTTTTGTCCTAAAATCACTGTTGCAAGATGGAAAGACTAGTTTGGCTTGCAAACAAATGGCACGTCCTGGGAGTTTCAAAATGTATTTTTAGAAGAAACAAGTGCTAATCAAGATATGCCCTAGATAGTTGAAACAGCATGATTCACAATGGAACTTCATTAGCCCCAGCACTGAGTAGTGTTACAGCTCTTGGGAAATCCAATAAAATAGGTGATGGCTTAAAAAAAAAAAAAGAAATAGCTTTCTCCTAGTTAACTCCTATGGGCTTCTAGGCATTTTTTTTGGCTCCAGTCTTTTCCTTAACTACTTTACTGTTACACAGAGGATCAGATTGCCATCTAGGAAAAGAGCAGCGGTACTCCCCACTCCGCCTAGAACGGACCAGCAGATCATTAATGCTGTGTATAGCAACAAACTGAATGTGCCCTGTCTTCAGCAAAACAGCTCATCATACAAAGGGGGCTAGACAGGTACAGTGATAAAATGCAGCTAAACCATAAACCCAGTGGACTTACTGGAATAAAATTAGTTGTAAGTTTGTAGGTAATATGAAATATCATGCTTCAAACTTGATAAAATAATGACTGTCATCTCTGAACAACCATAAATAACTAATAAATCAGTGACAACATAGAATATTAAGATTCATTTTGTTCCTTCCCCATTTTTAAAAGATGAATGACTGACAATGTATGCAATGCAACAGCTATTTATTCCTGCTTACCCATGATAATAGTTATGACTGATATACATAAATATAACTTTTCACATTTTTTTCTTTTCTTTTTTTTTCTCTTCTATTAAGAGGATATTTTTAAAATGGAAAAAAAAAATAGAAGGGAACAACATGCAGTAAAATGTTAGCATTATGCCAGACTCTGAGTTTGGTTTTGAACTGACAAGCCAAGGGGCCAGAGGGACAGCTGATATCTTACAGGAGTCATTTAAACTCTAAATCAGCCTCAGTGACAGGAAAACTTCTAAGATACAGAGCAAATTCACTCTTGGCAAAGTTTCAGAGAATAGCCTCAGGGCATGGGTGATGATTCATTCCTCTACCTGAACCATGAATAAGGACATGTGAAAGCTATTTAGGAAAAGCTGGGAGCAGGACACAGTCACTGTGTCTTCACTGTCAGGTTTGAAGCCAAACTGACTGACTGTCCAGACTCCATTTACCCTCCAGAGCTCACTAAGGAGGGACTGAAGAATATTTACAACTCATTACATTTTCAAGCATGTCTTGGGCCACAGCAGATAGGATTTGAGTTGAACGTGCAGACCAGGGTGAGAGGCAGGTGGAGCTGGGTCCCAGATGCTTGCTGGGTTTCAGGCCAGGCTCAGCTAGCTCAGGAATGCAAAAAATTATCATGTATCCATGGGCCATTGGGCTCATTAATCCAATTCTCTTTAGCACAGGCCGAAAAAATTCCTCTATTCTTAGGCAGTAAGGTAGCTTTTCTGTGCCTGTATTAGGGAATTAGCAAGGCCTTTCCCTTTGAAATAATTAGTAAGACCTACCCAAAGTAATTTAAAAGTTTCCACATGATTGCCTCTTTTAATGTATGTGGGCATTTCTCCATGGAAATGGTTCACAACTGGAACCCAAACTGAAATCAGTTTGCTAATGCTAGGCACTTTTTTCCTGTGATCTTTCTCCAGACGTGCTGTGCTCTGTATCTTTCAGTCTGAATCCAGTTTACATTATACTGCTATTGATTTTTGAAGAAACACACAACCAGGCTATTTCTTTTTTGCAGTGATCAAAAGAGTGCAGAATAAAACCTCTCTTGTTCATTTTGCTTATTGAGTGTAGAAAGTGATAGCCTATGCTTTCAATTGCTGTTCACCTGAGAATTATGTTACAGTGTTACACATGTTTTCTTGTTCAAGGACTCCAAACGAGTTTTCATCAACATCTATTTTGATTAGTATCCCAATTCATCAGGCTTTAACAAGCTGAGTTCTTTTTAGATTTCATATTTGTCTGTGTTGTCAGCTCCTGTGTCATTTCTTAGTGGTGTGGACTTTGAAAGGGGTGTTTCAGTACAACTACAAAAAATAAATACTACATGTTAGACAAAAGATTAAACAGACTTTGCAACAGTAAAATATTATGAATACACTAAGCATATTATCTACTTTTTATCCTACTTATTTATTTAATGTAGAGAATTTTTTGTTCATCGCACTATTAATAAAATATCTTTTGAAAATATTTTTCACTAAATTATATTTCCCCATTCAAAATCATTTTAGGATATACTGAGAATGAAGGAGAATGACAAAATCATTCCACTTACCACTTTTACTAAAAGTGTAGGAGCAAGAAAGGATGCTTTTTAGTTCATATTGCACAGAAACTTGGAAAGGAATTTGGAAAGAAAACAATGCGACATGCAGGTAAGATGCAACCTCATTATGAAGCATTAGAGCTCTACGGTTTGGTGAACCTTACCCAAGAATGTTGGTGTGTAGAAGAGCTGTAGCTTGTACTAATATCTTAAATATCAAATACTTTTCAAAATTAAATTAATAAACACCAGCTAATTCACTGAGTATAATTTCTAACCATTCGTGCCTGGTAGAGGTCACGATAATTACAAAACAGGGCAGAAATCACCATCTTTGTTAATTTCTTTCGGTTCGCCTTGTACTTTTCTAGCAGTACCATTTTCCTTCTATTGTTGCATATTTATGTTTTAAAGATTTTGGTTTACAGCAGTATTGAAAACAAGTGAGCCTCACGAAGTGTAGATAACAGCAAGCAGTGCCGCGTCTACGCGCGCCCTGAAATCAAGGATCGAGCTTCCTCCTGCACATTATGTAAACCCCAGCCATTGTTAATCAAAGGAAACTCCTTTCCCTCATATCTCAGCTTCAATCTGATCAAAATGTTTCAGGGAGCCATTAGGGCTTGACGACGGTCATTTCTTGGCAGATTTCCTCGGGGGCTCCTGGGAACGCTGGTCTCCGAGGCAGAGCGGCGCAGGGCTCAGGCCTGGGCACCCGTCCGCCTCCGGCTCCGGGCCAGCCGGTTTACCGGGTTCCCGGGGCCCCATCAGCTCACGCGGCCGGAAAGGCTCCGAGCACCCCGAGCCCTGCAGCTGCCACCCTCACTCCACTGAAAGCAGCCCAGTATGCCAACTGTGCCTCAACAAAATAATCAAATCAAATAAATGCACCTGCATACAACTGCCTTTAGCTCTATTTACACTACCTGTTCTGCATGGTGATGCATGGGCCATTTTTCTCCCTGTCATGCAGCCCATTTGCATCTCATGACCCAGGATTAGGAAGCTGCATGTCCTGCTTCTCACTCAGTTATTTTAAAACGTCACAGGAAGGGTGAAGTCCTGTCAGGGTGGTCTGAATATAGTCTGCTGACTTTCCAGGAATTCTTCCATTTAACACAGCTGAAAACATTTCCAAGTGATGGTTTTTTTTTTCCTTCTCTTTTAGTTACTATAACCAGAAATAAAATTTGTAACACTGATAATTAAAAAAAAAAAAAAAAAAAGACCAGACAACATGGCACTGGTTCCAAATTGACTCTGCATACTTTAGAGATATAGAAAACTTTTCATAATCTCAAAAAATAAATATCATATACAAGTAGCATAATTATTCCATCAGATCCTACTGTTAAACAAGAAATAATGAACTGTGAGGGTAATTTTAAGATATATATTAGGAAAAATAACTGTTAGTGTGAATTGTTTTGTGTAATGAAGTAGTTATTGAACCATTTAAATGCATATTCCCATTTTCAGTTTTATTTTAAATAATTTATCCAGAATTCATTTCATTTGGAACTCTTTTTTTGTCTCATTACAAATCATTTCTACTTCAGTTGTTTTTCTTCTTTTTTGCAACTCTCTTTTCTCTGTTAGTATACTTAAATTAATGACATTTTTATTTAATATATTCCTCTCCCTTTTAACTTCAGACATTGCATTATAACAGCAGCATATAACACACAGGACTAGTGAAATATTATATATATTGATATACAATAAATGACTTGAATCTAACTGGGAGAATTTGATTACCAGCCAACATTTTTTTCATTCATCAAAAGGATTAATTTTTTTTTTTTTTTAATCTGACACCCCAATGTCCTATTGAACATAAAAAAACCAAGGTAAAAGAGTGGAATAAAAGCTGCAAGGATAATATAAAGTATTACAAGGGATCAGCAGGAAGAAAAGAACTGAATTTCTAAGGGCAGCCTATAACTGCAAACTCTTCACCTTTTCTTGCTGAAGCATTTTCAACTTGCTTCTTTTCATCTTTGCCTTAGTCTTCTGCCCATAATGTCTCTTCAACTCTTACAGTGATTCTGGTTTTGTTAAATATTTCTTTTTCAGTTTCTATCCCTTTTTATCCCTGACAGATAATTGAGACGAACCAGGCTGCCAAAGAGAATTTTGGGTCCTTCTGTGCTTTGTGCAACACTTTCAGAGTTATGTCATTGTGACATTAGAAAGCCACCTGTAGTATTTAAGCAGCTTCCCAATTTATTTATTTAAATTTAAACATTTGTTTTAAAGCTCAGCTAACTGACGGAAATAGGGTTTGGGATTTTTATTTTGTTTTCTTTTCCTTTTTGTTTTTCACTAGAAAGTATCTCTAATAAGGAAAATGCTCAAACACATAGTAAAATTTAAGTGTATAGCAACTTCCCATAGAGGTCAAAGTGAAATTAGTCACTAGAACTACAATTACATGAATGTTTTCAGTGCACCACCACCATCCTTCTAAAACTGGGAGCTTCCAAAGGAAGTGATCACTCACAGCCTGCTCTTTATAGGGCTGCCTGTCTGACCAGCCTGCATATACCTTATCATACACAGATGGTTGTCAATTAGAAAACTGCTTGGAAATGTAGGAGTTTTGTCTATAGGCCTCAATTCTTAAATGCACTTGCACATCTGTTGAAACTTAAGCTAGTTAAGGTATATAGGTACCTAGTAGTTAGCCTGAGATTTAGAATAGTACTTAGGGATCTAACTTCCTTGGTTTAGGTTCCTAAACACCTTTCTGAATCTTTGCTATAAACGCTTGGAAAATTTTACACATTTAGCTAAAATTTTATTTTTTACTACAGCCTTATATTTTCTGGTGCATGCCTTTAGCATGAGATATAAAATTCCCTCAAGTTTCCTGTCCTCACAAGCAATAACTACTGTGTATTTTTAATAGGCTTTACCATGTGTGGTAATTTACTTGAAGATTTATATGGCATTAGTTGCTATCTTTTAAAAATTCTAATATTAAATATACTCTTGACCTGTCTTTACCTGCCGTGCTGGGCCTGCTTTCGCTTCTAGTGAAGCGAATTCCAGAACTCCCTTGACTTCACTAGATGCTAGGATAGTCCAGTAGTGACGTTTATGCATAGCAGGCCAAAGGAAAGATATCTCTGCAGTATCTGTGACAGACCGTGTGCTATTTGCCTAATGGCACTGCAACAAATGTCCTGCAAATTAGAAAAACTAGCATGAGTGATACATTCAGGTATGTTTGCATGCACTAATGTTACTGTGTTTCAGTATCTCTGATGCTTCCTCATCACTGTGTGATCAGCATATCATATAAATAAGTATAATCTACAGGCCATTTCCATGAGAATGAATTGTTCAGTTTTATTTGTTACTTGGATAGGCTTTCCATAAAAAAAATGTAAGAAGCATTTATATTTCCTTTGTATTCTACCCTGAAGTGAAGAGCAATATCCATTTCCACTATGAATCACTTAATCAGAAGGCAGTGTTAGCCCTAAAACATAAAAGCATAAGAAAGGCAGGCCTCTTGCTATGCAGAAAAGATACATTCAGGATCCTGGCAATGTGAGAAGATCGTGATGGCTGGGAAAAAGCTCCAGGGCAAGAGAATTGGGTGGAGAGAGGAGAGAGGGAACCACCTGTGGATCAGCTTTTAGCAGCGAATTGGCATGGCTCTAGGTTTTTTTGAACCATTCCATTTAATTCTATCCCAGAAGCAAGTTATGACTGCAAAAAACTTCCCCCAGAAAGATACTGCTATCGCAACAGTGGTAGCAGTGTTGAGAGCAATTTCAAAAGTAAGCACTTTTGAATTTCAATAGGGCCTTTCCACAGAGGGGAATTACAGTCCTGTACAATTTTGCACTAGATACCTTATGAGAGGAGCTGCTGCATAGCTAGGAAAATAATCTGAAGCCTATTATAGAACAAGAGAGCAACTGTTCGTGGGAACTGTGAAAGAGCTGGCAATGAAAAACAGAATGGAGAGGACAGTCCTTTAAGAAAACAATAAGGAAATTTGTGTATCCTAAAAATAAATATGTGAAAGCATCGGAAATCAACTGGTCAGTTTACAGAAAGTAGGGAATAATTCAATTTGTATCCTGATGGCTGAAAAACTGGAGCAAGAAAATTAATTCGCAATTTGTCTAACATAATTAGGTCAATTTAACCTGGAAACAATTTTATTTGGCAGAATTCAACAAATATTGTATTGAGGAGAGCTCTGGAAGGGATTGTGTTCTGATTCATGAGGAACTGAAATACTATAGCAAACAACAAAGGCTTTGGACCCAATTTTGAGATTAATTACACCACTATTAATAAGACTAACTTTGTTAATGGGTTTTCCAGTGCAAAAGTGAGACCAGAACCAAGTTATTCAAAACTACAAGACCTACTTGGAAGAGGTCAAAAGTGAGTAGTAAAGAAAATGGTTTATTCTTCTTATAAGTTATGATACCCAGAAGAGACATTGAGGAATTTGGAATAAAAAAATAAAGACAATCTGTTATTCTCAAGGGGCATGACAGAAACTGAGTTCAGTTATTTCCTATCAGAAAAAAAAGTTGTCAGATACTATTTTCACACTTTCCATGCCCACATAATTTATTTCACATGATGACCTTGAGGATGACGTGTTAAGTAACATATGTTAAAAATGATAGCACAGATGTGTGTGACAAAATAATAACTTTTTTTTAATTATTATTTTTTAGTGGAAATTTCCCAAACAGTCTCAAGAGTTATGGCTCACTGGATGATTTTCTAAGTGAGCACAACACAAACCCCATAGATAGTACATCTGGAGATCTCATCACTGTATTAAAAAGGAGGGGTGAGGGAAGGGGGGCATTTTGACCATTATTGTCCATGGCTTCTGAGTTACAGTTTGGGCAATAGGATGTGTACAGAGGATTGTAGGACTTGGTCGGCTTCACTGTGCAATCCTCAAAAGGACACTCTCCCTCTGCATGATCTATAAAAGTCACACAGCTCTACCTGTGGTTTTTTGAACTCTAAACAGCCCCTGTGTGTAACAACCTTACAGCATGTTACCACAGTATATTTTTTTTCCAGCCTCATCAATTATTTTCTTCACATTTGTTATTTCTGTGAAGTCTTGTATCCTGGCCATATTGCCAAAGGCTCCTAGACTGTAACCTGCCCTGTATGAGAATTTCAAAAGCATCATACTCCATAGAAAAAGCATGAAAGAGGCCTTCTTGTACTTTGGAATCACAAATGAAAATAAAGGTGAAAGATCGTGTTCCTCTCTCCCATGCTACTTTGAACACACACTTAAAATGCTCACAGACTGGAATGCTGCTACCCAGTATAGCCACAACAAAGAACAGTTCTTTTTAAAGTGTGGTGGAAAGCCATTAGAGTGTTACATGCAAAAATGACCCTTTAACAATTTTCTTCACTTTCCATTGTTCTAGGACTCCAGCACATGTGACCACTTTATTCAAAGAGATATTTCAAAGAGAGATTTCTCAGATTACTTTGGATAAATTCATAAAATGGAAGTCAAAGTAGTAAATGCAAATATTCCACATTTATACTAACTAGAGATATATTCTCATTTTTAATTGCTGTCCAATTCACAAAAGCACTTTAAGCATGTGCTTACTTGCTTATTACATTACAAAGTTTTAACATTAATGGCCCCATTGGGATTATTACTATTGACTTCAAAGGGAACCAGATTAGGATTTATACAGATTTGGCTGGTAGCACTGCTTATTATTAAAAACCTTCTTTTAAGTCACATAAAACTTTGCCAGACTTCAACCATTTAGGCTGAAATTCCATATGCTTCATAGCAGCCTCAGGCTGAATTCTTCTGGAAAACTCAAAACAAAACAATTCAGTTCTTTTCAAGAGCTAGGACTGACTGGGCAAGAAGAGTGGGACAGGGAAACCAGGGAATGGGAGTGGGACTGGGAATGTCTGGAAAAGGAAACTTGGCCTGGGAGCAGCAGCAGTAATTTGGGACTAGAGGGAAAAGCTAAGAGAGGGAATCAAGAGATATGTGGTAGAAATGACAAAGTAGTAGGGGGGAGTAGCTGGGATTAGGATATTATGGATAGGAAAATATGTCTGGAACAAGAAATCATGAGAGGGAAAAAGGCAGAACTGGGAAATACACATGAGGTTAGGAAGCTGGAAGGGTGGGCTACAATGCTAGAATAGCCTGTGCTGTTGTGTCTTCTCTGAAGCTTGGAGCAGAGGCCTGAGCTCCATAATCTCACTCTTTTTCCCCCCTTTTGGCAAATATCCATAAAAGCCATTGGCAAAATTTCTTGTGTTCCTCTATGGCTTGTCCATGCAGAAGATAAAAATCTGCTGATCCTTCTTTTCACTACACTAGCTTAGATATGCTTAAATGAAGATTAAAAGTATTCTGACTCCAATGACCCACACAGGCGTCAATATGAAACCACATTGCAGAACTTCATTTTTTCCCCATTGTTTTTCAAAAATAAAAATAAAAATAAAAAAAAAATCCTCACCTGCCTCCTTACACCTCTGATAAAATAGCATTATTTTATGTGGAAATGTCAGATTTAGTGTCAGATCTAGGCAATTGTCCCCTTGTGCCCTTGAGGACTAGGAGTTATGTAGTAAAGACAGATATTTTGAACGAAACAGGAGACTTTAGGAAAAGAATGGAGCACTGAAATTTTGGATTATAACCCAGCTTCTGCCTAAAATTTCCTGCGTGACCATGAAGAGAAATGCATGTCTGACTTGCTTGTTTCCAGCTTGCATTATGTTCCTTCAAACAGAGTGGAAGGGTCAGGTCAGCTCTTCAAGAAGGTAAGAAACTGCTCCTTCCCTTGGGAAGGAGATTCTGGACAAAGAAAAAAGTTTCCCAGAGACTGCAAAGCAAGGCAGAAGAATAAAGTAGAGGAATAATAGCAAGAAACTGGGGATCAGGGAATGCATGGACATGCCTCTAAGTCAATGGAAAGGGAAAATTCCTGGGGACCAGCAGGGACTGTGTCATTTCTTGAACCACAAAAGCACTGAGCTGACTGAGACCAAGCTAGAACCTGACTGCAGGGTCAGGGACAAAGAAATGGTAGCTTATAAGTCTTTTTTATTTCTATTCTGTTTCTATTTCTATTCTATTTAAAAATTTTTAAAAAGGAGAAAAAAAGAAAAAAAGCATTCTAATTTCTGATTCAACAATATTTAGAGATTTGGTGGGGGTGCTTTGGGTTGGTTGGTTTTGTTTGTTTGTTTTTACTTTAAAAACCCTGGGGAGCTCACAATAAGCAAAAGATCTAAGCAGAGTCACCTAAAAGCTCATCTGATATGGGATTCTGACATAATGACAAACAGAACTGTTCACTGACTCCTATACGGACACTGATTCCACAGGAAGAAGACAGATAAGACTGTCTTCTCCCTGAGAGACAGTATCGTCTCACCTAGTCCTTGTGCTATGCATCACATGCTGCAGCTGCACTGCTCTTCTCCCCCTCCAGCAGGCCCTCTTCTTTGCAAACCTGAGGCCTGATTTATAGGTGTTTTGAGGACTTCACAGCTGCAAGTGAAACTGATGGAAGCCATACTTTGAACTTGTACCTGTTATTGAATGCTATATGCTAATGCTATAAGTCAAGTTCTAAACAACTCTCATTAAACACACAGTATTAATAGCTATGCTTGACCATAATGTCTTCGTGCTTCAGCCTCCCTTCTGAGAGCAACTTGTAACAATAAATCTGTGAGTCTTTGATTCCAGTGGTGCTTCCCACAGAGAAATCCAGGAAGGATTTATTAAGTCTTCTTGATGGCTGAATAGAGTGCAATTCCTAGAGCAGAAGGCCACACAGGGAACAAGAAGAAAATAATGTACTAAACAGTGGCCCATTATATGAAAAGTACTTTTCCTGCACTGAACAAAGGAGGGTCCTGCTGAAAAAAATAGCATATGCTAATGTGATTGGTGCCTGCATATTATAATATATGAAGCCAAAGGAAGTGCATGCATTTTGTGAAAGGAAGCTAACCCTGACATTTGAGTACTTGATACTGCAGTTAAATAATATGTTTTTAATGTAGTTTTCGTGGATGGTATACTTAAACCCCCCCTCTGATTCTGCAGTCTCCATGCAGGCAAATGCCCTTTGCATGACTAACACAAATATGAAAAAATAGTAAGCTATTTATGTGCTCAAGATGTTAACGACTAAATAACCGATTCTGTTCTCCAAATGGAAATATCATTTTAAAAATTACAAATGTTTCCGTATATAGTATCTGCATGTCTACAGCAGAGAAAGGAAACACTCTGTATTTACTTTGTTTTTCATATAAATGCTATAAATTATCATTTAACATAAGTTTGTTGCTAAAAGAATGCATAAAATAATTTTACCATTAAAGTGAAACTTCTGTGTTGGAAATCCTGGGCCTTTTTGTTTTTTTTTTTGTTTGTTTGTTTGTTTTTTACAAATGGGTCTATTTAATTTACATAATCCTGGAAATCCCAGAAAAGCTATTGTTATCCTTGTTGCTATTACCTGTGTCTCTGTGAGAAAATGGATTAAGTGGAAAAAGTCTTCTAGAAAGAAGGCAGATTTTAAAAACCTCTAGTCCCAGCAATAACTATACTGCAGATCTTTCTATCCTTCTAAATGGGAACTGATGCAAAATAATGGACAGAGCACTATTCTAGGACTCTGTGATCTCATTAAAAATCTCACCTCTACCACTGACTGGCTGATCCTGACCAGCTCTGTTCTCTTCCTCTGCCTTGCTTTACCTTGGAAAGAGTGATACAAACATTATTTCATAAAGTATTGTGAGACCTCGCAATGAAAAGAAATCCTTTCCTAAAAGCTATTACTGAGACGGTCGTATACAATTAAATTGCTATTACGTGTTATATTAAAATGCAGACAATCTGTTTTTGACCATTTTTTCCTGTCCTTCCTTCCCAACATGCACTTGCACATCTAAAAACATATGCATGAATCCTCTCCCCACATCAAGAGTCAAATGGCTTCCCCCATATGTAGCTACAAAAGAACTCATCTCTCTTAGCAGGTGCTCATACAACTTTTCAGTTCACATGCCATATGAGAAGGAAAATTTTCAAAACATACTCCCTAGAGTCACTGTTTAACAGAGTCAAGTCACTGAAACAAGTGGCAATGATGCTAACAGTAGTAGCTTTGTCTCTTGCTTTTGCTCTGAAACTGTTTCAAGACATGAGCCTAAGGTAATAACAAAAGCTGTAACATCTTGTTATATTTGCTAGCAACGGCAGACCCTATGTCTTTCATTGCCACAGCATGAGACTCCTGAGTATGCCCCATATGGTGTATCATAAGCCAGAAAATTCAAAGTGAATCCTACACGCTATTCTTAACTCATATGCACAGCATGTCCTTTTCAGTGTGAAACTAAGAGGTTCCGCAAATGTAACAAAGAAGCTGTTGTATAACTTCCACACACTTGGCAAAAACCTAGCTATTGTTTTTGGAAAATGACTGTTGGTAAACACTGAAGAACTTTGGGCAATGACTCCTTCAGCACGAGGAAACAATGATCTACTATAAAACTGATTGTTATTTTATTTTGTTATTTTATTACTTAATTGATACTCAATGCAAATAGACTTATTCAAAACAGGCCATGATGCCTATCATACCACCTGTCAGTGATAAAGTTATGGAGAGTGCATGCAGCACAGCCTTCCTGGGCCCTGTGGTCATCAGTGGCTGCAGATATCAGATTACAAGCATGGAGAAGGGCCAGCTTGAGGCCTAGAGGAGAAATTGGATAAGAGCGGGTCTTTTCTTCCTTTGAAGTAGGGGCCAAACACATTATACAGTAGCCTCAAATCACTGCGTCCCAGGCTCTCGTAAGCTGAGTGAGACCACTTCTAAGGAAATAAATCCATGTGTGGTATATTCATTCTCTCTTCCTCTTCCACACTCTCTTGATAGCAGCAGAGTGTGGAGGAAAATTTTATTACTGATGCTCTTTCCCTTGCCCCTCCTTCCCATTTCTTCTTTGCTCTTCAGAATTCACTCGCAACCAAATAGCCCAACAGAGGCCTGCTCTGTTGGATGTCTGGATTATAACTGATCCAGATTTTGTCAATGGGTCCCAGTCAGCTTTTACTTCTGTAAGGAATAGTTCCATCCTTGCAAATCCCAAGGTATCTTAATTGGGAGGTATTTCCAAAGAGGGTTGGAAGGTTTTTAGATATATGAGAGATGTAGGTAAAACAATATGCATTGCATTAGATAGGCTAAACCAAGCAATCACTTTGTTATTTTATTGTGTCATTCAGCTCTGGCTACAAAAGTCTAGTTCAAAAAATTGCAATTTTGTTTATTTTATCATTCAAATTCACTACCAAGAATTGCAAAACTCTTAATATCAACATTGTATTATGATCTGAGCAAACAGTCCGTGGATACTATGGACCAATCATTTGCCTACAGAAGTTGGATTGCAAAAACTTAATTTACTAGAGAAATCAATAATTTGGCTAACATGAAATAATGAAACAAGCATGAATCTCTCTCTCTTTTGTAGCTTGACAGCCACAATAAGACTGTGACCATTCTGCTAGTGCAGCTTGTCATGTGTGAAGTAGGTATTAAGCAATAATTTGCTTTTTACAAGATCAGATGAGTATATCTAAAGTGATCAGCAACTGAAGAATTAAGACAGACTTTAAATGAGTGAATATTTTTCAATATCTTACTTACCATTTTTATTCCTTTCCTTCTTGAAACACCTTTTTTCTTAGAAATCTGCACTGCCATAACCAGCTTAGAGTAGTTATTCCTGAATCTGTTTTCTCCCTAGCACTTCCTCCCTTTGATGTATTTATAAAATACCTTATGTTCCTTAATTCTTTTGCCTACCAGTGTATAGCTGGTTTATGAATGACTTCAATGTCAATGTTCCTGCAAAATTTTACACTTCTAAGTCACATGCAAATTTTTGACATTTATTAAAAACAGTCTATGCAAATACAGACAGCTCATTATTTAAAGAAAGAAAGAAAGAAAGAAAGAAAGAAAAGAAAAGTAAGAAAAAGTTACTGAAGTTTTCCATTTGTAACATGAGATCCATAGCATAGACCTGCCAATGACACAACACTTTCTTGTTCTGGACTACTAGCATCCTAAATTGAGACATCTTTGTGTTGAACACTGCACAAACACATGATGCTTCCAAACAGCATAACTGAAAAACTGCTTCTGATGCTTCTGGCATCATATTGTATTCGTCATCACAGTATTTGCTGTATGAGTCCTGAAATTGCTTTGGGATGCAGCACAAGCTTTCCTCAAGACTCAGCCTTGAACTGTGTGTGCCAAATTCCCTGCCAATTAAGTAAAGTCAGATCACTATTTCCACCTTCCCAGCCCTTGAGCAACTCTTCTTATTTTTTAACACTTCATGGCCTTCATAGGCCTCATGGTGAGACTGGACTTCCAAGTATATCCAGGCTTTGAGAGATTATCAGAGCAGCAATCACAGTTCTTGTATTGTTAACTACTTGTCTATTCCCAAGAATATTACATCATTTTCCAAGTTAGATAAGGCAAGATGTATTTAACTTACTAGAGAGGAAAGTCATGCAACTAACTGTGTGAAAGAGCTGTTCCTTTAAGGGATAAATCGAACCTAAATTGCAGATGTTCTTATGCTTTCACATGTAATTTGCTGCTCAGCATGGGTGTGTATATTCAGAGATCAACACAGTTCTTCAGGGAAGTGGGCTGTTTTCAAATAACTTTATTTAATAAAAGGCTATCTGAAAAATTACTTTCCAGAGGCTGCTGTCAAAAAAACATGACATTTACACCAATAGTCTCTCAGCTTTGATGTATAGTAAATTATCCAATTCCCATTTCAACAGATGGAGTGCAGCAATTAGGTGATGTCTCATACAGGACCATCTGAATTTTATTAGCTGATGCCTTTGCTGAAACTAAAGCTGAAAAATGCACTGCAGCATTTCTATTTTGTTTGATCACACCTTAAATAAGAGGTATTTCATCTTATTTTTGTCATTCAACATAAATGTAATTATATTGAAAATTTCTTATAATGAACAGCCATTGTATTGAACTCTTCATGTGTTGGAACTTGAACAATACATGATGGATTGTGGTTCAATGCACAGGCACAACAAAAGATGTACATCAGGAAGCATTTACTAAAACTTGCCATCCCAGTGAAGTTCAGCTGATAATTTAAAAGTGAGTAGAATTTGCTTAAGCCTGTTTCTTAATATTTTGCTGGAAAAGCTTTTGGTTTGTTTTGCTTCACTTTGCCTGTTTTAACTAAAGGCTTTCTGCTTTCACTATGGATATTAGAAGATTTAGTAGAGAAGAATGAGAATGTAAAAACAGGTTTTGATATTAAATGAGTTTCAGTTAAATACACTGTTGTTGAACTAAGTAGTTTTCATAAAGTGCTTTACAAAGCATGAGTAAGAAATACCATGTAGGACAGATTATTTTTGTTTAAAATATTGAGAGAGAGATTGATCCTTCTCAGTCTGTTCATTTAATTGACTAACTTGCATAAGCCATAGCCCCACCAGGTCTCTTAAAACAAGACTTGGGGGTGCTAAATTCCATGTTTCTGGAAGGGAAGTAATTAGACACCACAGACCTCTCCTTCTCTACCACAATTTCAAGTTTTTGACCAGCCCCTACCATTAGGTCAGATATTTTATTTATTAAGTGTTCTGATCTGCCACTTGACTTTTCTTACCTGAGATCAGTTTTCAGGCTCTATTCTTGTGAAGTTTTCCTTAGTTTCCTCTCCAGCCATGACCAGCTTGTGATGTAAAGATAGCTACAAGGAAGCTAAGTTTAGATCAACAGAGGAAGAAATGGAGAGGGGATAGAATAACTGTTTTCCTGCAGTTTTCTGGGGTGGGGTCATCTGAAGTGCCCCTTGTGTGTAAACTTCTGGAAACACTCTGATTGAAAAAGATGAAAACACCCTTTTTTCCTTGCTGACACTTTTTTTCTTTTTTTCTTTTTTTTTTGTTTTTTGTGCAAGCACCAGAGAACAAATCAATAGCTTGTGATTTAAAAGGGTGTATGTCAATATTAAGCCCTATAACACTGTGTTCTGATGTTTTTGACATTTGTTCTGAGTACATTTAATGTACCTCTTATTCTTCAACCTTACAAACAACTTCTGAGAATTTGCTAAGCTATGGAACTAGCAGTGTAAGCCTCACACGATCACAGGACTTCTGTTCCTATGCTTGATGATTTACAGTGAAGATGTAAAGAAAAAAACACAGAAGTCATCTTTGCAGCTATAGTTTTATAGCAATAGGTTAAAGAGACCTGAGTGTGATTGCATGACAGAAAGTTAAAAAAGCCTAAACCCACTCAGATTTTAACCCTAATAAAATGAGCCCAAGACTGTCTTTTAAAATTTTACTTCATATACTCACAGCCAGCCAGCCCAAGCCCAAAGTGAAATAGTGAATAGAATGTTAAACATTAAGAACTAAAATTGAACATTAAGAATTAAAAAGTTGAAGTAGTTTGGAAATTTATAATGCATTCTAAAAAATGATGTGGCATGCAACTAAAAGCTAAAACAGAAGACAGAAGAGTAAGTGGTGTCTCTGGTTTATGGTATTTCCCTTCTTCTTTTGCACAGGTAAAGAAAAATTAGGAGCTTTCCTCCCTTTGTCAGGTATGGCACACAAAGTGCTCCTACTCCTTTTAGCTCTGTAATAATATCCTAATTTCAGCAGGAGGAAGTAGGAAAGATTTACTGCGTGGCCAGTGCTTTGTCAGTCCAGTTGCTCAGTACCTTACTTCCTGCTTCTCTTCCTAGGGTAAAGTACTCCATGGTCTGAGAAGGAATGGCAGACTCTAGATAGGAAGGAAAGTCCTTTGTTAGCAGCTTATGATAGGTCCAAACCTAACTCTGTCTATTCTCCGGCTCTGGGAAACTTTACAATTTTGAATGACCCAGTCACTTTGTGCCTAGTTTCTCACTTCTAAAAAGATGATGTTTCCTTTGTCTGCTTAGACAGTCATTGTATGGGCAGATGAACCTTTACATGGTTTGACATCATGGTTGATGTACTCTGTGGAGCAGTCAATACTTCTTTCAACTGCCAGAAGGGAAAGTAGGAAAGAACTCCCAGTTTGACTTTTCTGTGCAAGAACTTCTTGGTTAGACTATGACTACAACCAAGTCTGCAAATATAACAATTCCAGAAAAAGTAAACTTGCCAGTTCTGAAAAAATGGTGCTTATTATAAGGAAAATATTTTATGCCAATGTTTCAGCCCTCCTCTTCCCTTCATCATTTTCTGATAAGAATTTGTTTCTGAGCAGATGTAAATTTTAAGGGCAGATTTTAAGACCTAAGGATCATCTGGTTTGATCTTTGCCTAACACAGGCCATAAAATTTCACCAGTAATTCTTGTAGTGGAACATATGATCTTCCCTTACTATGTAAGTGAATACTGTCAAGCTCAGTAATTTGCGGTTTCCTAGAGCATAAAAACATCCTGTCTCAATTTAAGGAATCCTGGTGATGATGAATTTCCTTCTTCCTTGATAATGGATGATTACTACTGCTGCAAAACAGTTGTTTCTAATTTTCATTTTGAACCAGAAACAAATCTGGGGCTGCCATATGATACTGGTAGTTATGGCCTGAAAGTCTGCCACACCCCCAACAAGGGATAAAATATTCTGCTTTATATCTATGCATATGTCCTTGCTCTGCTGGCTTTTTCTAACCATGAAAATTTGGGGCATCTTCTGTTATGGCTGGGCCCCCCCTCAACCCTTATTCTATTTTCACCTATTTTATGTTAAAACACAGTTGAATTAATTCCTCTCTCAGACCTCTCAAAAGCCATCCCATACCACAGAAAGGAGAAGGCAGAGATTATCTGACGTGTCATGGGATGTAACAGATGGTGCATCATGTGATGACAGTGCTTCCAACTTATATAAGATTATGTATTAAACTATGGTACCACAGTTCAAATGTGAGACTCACAAGGATCTGCCAGACAGCATAAATTTGCCAACTTCTGCATAACTTTGCAGCCTCTCTCGCTCTGGAACCTCAACTACCAGATGCAATCTCAGCCTGGCTGGCTGCATCAGGCACATGGGAACAGGAGCAGGAGAGTGTCAGCACAGTGAATGCCTGAAATACTAGTGCTGCGACAGGGAAACTTGAAAGGGGAGGAAGACAAATACAAATGCATGAGTCATAACAAGTCCATTCACAGTGTATTTCCATACCCTGTTAACTTAAAAACAAACAAACAAACAAACAAACAAAAACACTTTCCCACAATGAAGTCATGTAGATAGTTTCTTTATGCTCTTTATGCCTTAGTGATTTTCCACTCTCACTGTCAATCTCTTCTGTAACCTGCAAAATCATGTATTTGTCTTATACATGTATTTTTAAAGTATTGATAAAAAGTCTATCTCAATACTGTAGTGGCTACACTAACAAACTAAGGTAACCAAGGTACTGAGTCAAAACACTTCTTGGGGAGAGTCATGGTCTAAAAAGAAGGAAAAACAAGTGTTAATCCACAGAGTATAGATATAGATGAAGAAAACATAAGAATATTACTTAGCAACATAAAAGATGAGGTAATCCAATAGTGTGTAAAAAAATCACCATCATTTTCCCCCCAAAATTTTTTAGGGAAATCACATAGAGAATGATAAAACCCAGTGAAGGATTAACTGGGAAACACAGCAAAATGTTGTGCTTTTATGTAAAAACAACAAGGATAATGATTTACTTTTAGAAAACAAATGCATATATTCATTCCTTGTGTTATTCCACTAAATTTACCACAAGTGTAAATTTGAACAAGTATATTACTCACTTGAAATATGGAGGAATGTAAAATATTTCTGAGGAAAATCCAATACTTTTTGTTTATCATTTAGGAGAGAGTCCAGTGATGGCATCAAAACAATTTCTCTGATGCCAAATGCCAGGAAGCTATTCTGATGGACACATTTTTTACATACACCTCTGTGGCTCTGCTTCAATTCAATAAATTTAGCTATGAAGAATTTTCTGAGGACATTCCATAACTTAAAACTACAGTATTACCAACATAAGAATTAAAAGACATTAGTGAGACCTCCAGAGCATGAATTTAGCTTAAAGATGATTAAAAAAATTGTTTTTTTTTGAACTAGCTTCTTATGTTTGAGCAAAAATGATATGCGGATCATTTTTCATGCAGTCTTCTGCAATGCTAGATCTGGAATTTTACCTTCTCTCCACCAGTGAAAGCACAGAGTCCCATGCATTCACAAAATTCAAGAAGTTAGATTATGAGGAAATGCAAGAGTTCATAACAGATTCTCTTGCCATCTTCACCAACATTCAGTTGTAGAAAAAAAACTTAATGTTACAGCAGATGCTGTGAAATGGTTTTGTTTTCCACTCCGTAGTCATACACAAATGATCAGTCTTTCCTGAGTCTCATGGAACTTTACAGCAATGAAACAGTTACTCAAGCACAGGACTTGGCCTTTTTCTAAATGCCTATGATTGCATAGCTCAAATATTGACTTAACTACAAACACTCTCAGTCTGTAATTTTAGACATCAAAAACAAATATATGAAATATGTCTTGGAAAACAATACAAAAAGCAGCGATAGTACTGAAGTGACTAATCTTTATAGAAAGAAATCGTATGATTTTTCTTCAAAATGTTTGAGCTACAATTTGTTTATATCATCTCGGCTTTGCTAAGAAAAGAAATGAAAAGCAATTTAAAGACTTGCTTGTTAATACAAAATCCTTCCCAAAGAAAGGGAAGGTTTAAAACTACAGAATAAAATTGCTTTTATAGGAAAACAATCATTCAGATGGCAAAAAGCAAGCAACCCCTGAAGCGACCAAACTTTAAGAGGAAGCCTATGCTTCTTGGGGTCCTCATCAATAACAGTTTCATAACAACCATTTCAAGCATTCATCTTTAACCACATCAGAACAGGTTAGTGAACATTAGCTAATCCATATATTGCTAATCAACTATTCTAAAAATGTGTGACTGTGCAGTACAGCTCTAGGTTTATGATTGACCTGGCCCTTTTTAACACAAAATGGACAGAAAAGGAATCATACCAGTTTTTTGTTGTAGAACTCCTCCGCTGTCAGATTTCACTGCATCTATAAATAATGTTGGAAATACTTCAATCAAGACATTCCTATGTTACATAAAAACATCTTCTGATGCACTTACATTTTTTCTTACCATAAAGCAGAGTGAAAGTAAGAGCAATCTACCATATTCAAACTATTAAGAGGCAAATAGACTTGGCCAACTGAGATTTAAGCAGTAGACTCCTTCCCCAAGGAAGTACATATATCTATTTTATGAATATTTGAGTAAAACAAAATATAAAGCAGCAACAATGTAGGTACTTAATTTGCATTTTAAAACAAATGCATACACTCAGAAATAAGAACTAGAAATACAGCAGATCCGAAGTAAAATAGGAATGAACATAAAGTAGAAGAGCAAGATATTTGATGATGGAAGGAATTCTAAAGAAAACCTGATCTAACTCCTGAAGAAGTCAAAAAAGTACAGGTATGGACATAATGAATATTGCATGGAGCTGCAAATGGATAAGACTGGTAAATATTTGAGTAAAGCATGGAGATCAGAGTCAAATCAGAAATGGGTGAAATAGCCAAATAAGCTTCAGGTTCACAGAGTCTGTGAAAACCTTCAAAAAAATTGAAATGACCAAGAACATTGTTAGTATATTCTTCTGTCACTACAGTCTAATATAAAAGGAGTCCACACTATTTCTAGGTCATGAATGATAAAGGCACTTTGAATCAAAAGATGCCTCCCTAATAGTATGCCTAACAAAAATCTGAATGCAGATTAAAAGGAATTAACATCTACTTCTTCATGCAAATAACTATCCCTTTCCATCTGTAATCTAAAACAGAGCTGATGACATTTAGTATACTCAGGAATGCACTGTTAAAGTGCTCAGATACTCTTGTCCTTCTAATGTTTTGCACTGTGGAACACAAATTTTGTATTTTCATAGCAAATAACTGTGACTTTCTCTGTTGTTAATATTGTACTCTCCATCCAACTGCAATACTTCTTAGTATTAAGTTGAACTTCTAGCTGACAGTGATAAAAGAACTTTTCTGTACCAGCTGGGATTTTTACTTTTTATTTTAATTGGACCCTAGCAAGAAGATCCCAGTATTGTTTTCAACAAAGTAATTCACCCCACCACCAAAGATTAATTCCTGAAAAATAGAAGTCAATGAATGGACTGAGCATCACAAATTAAGTTTTCAAATATTCAGGTGAATTAAAATCTCAACCAACCAGCTAGTCAAGCAAAATATGCATATAATCATTGCACAAGCAAAAACTTGTGTTTACATGCACAAAGATTACATTTTCCCACCCTTATGTGGGATTCAGCTAACAAAGCTAGTATGGTCAATAGTTTCTGCCATCCTTACTGTAAATGTTTTGAAAATGGAATGCTCAATTGATGTTTGGACAAATCGTTAATGTGAAAACCCTCAAATACCAGGTGAATAAGATAGAAAACTGATAGGAATTCTAGTCAGATTTGAATTGGGGGGGGGGGGAGGGGGGTTCACTTTTTTTTTTTTTCCTGACAAACACATGCGGCATAAAATGTAAGCACTTAATTCAAAATTCAGAAAAAGTTAAATACTGCCCAAATCTGAGTATATGCCTGTGATATGGGAATGTTTCCTTAAGGTTTGGAAAATATTACGGACAGTGACTGAACTCCAGTGGGACCTGAGTTGTCCAAGATACAAGGCAGCCACAAACCTGATACCAGATAATCAATCTGTAAGCATCCCTCTGAGAAGCTATGTTTGATGTAAAACATATTAAGAAAATATTAGAATGTTAAGTATCAAAAAGAAAATCTTAATGTGTGTATTTTATATCTCAGCAGTCTTCTCTTTTGAAGAAATTAATTTCAGTAATGGAAACTTTTGTTTGAGAAAGGACTGTGAGATTATGACATAATATAATACACTCTGTGTTGATTGTTAAATTTAAAAGAAATCCTTTGGAATGATGCTATTACATTTTAAGAAAAACTACCACAGAGGCAATATAATCTTAAACAAAAGATACATTATAATCATTTAAATATATTTCAGGATTTTTTTTTTTTGCTGATTTTAATATATTTAAAAACTTGATTGTATATTATAGACGCTGAAAATCTCATCCTATTTCTTCTGAAATATGTTTATGTTGTCAGATGGAGCAATGAGAAAGATACTGAGCAGCAATTTATTTTCAGAAGTTATAAAATGCCAGATAATCTGGTTGTCTTTTAAATGCTGCAGTAACATATCCAGAAGGATAAACACCACCACCCTAGGAAAAAAATATGATACCTGTAATCATTATGCGTATGCTACTGCTGGAAGAAAATAGTCATTTATTTTCAAGCTAACTAAACTGGCAAGGCAGGAAGAGATGGTCTAATGCAAGCTTAGAAAAAAGCCCTTGGAATTACCGACTTCTGTTTTTATGTGTGTGTTCCACTCACACTGTTAATGCAAAATATTTATCATTTGGAAACATATTTCATCATAAAAATAGTGTTTGATGAGATGTTTCATTTTAAAATGGAAAACAATTAGTTTTTTAACAGAATGAACAGTTGCAAGCACATTAAAAATTTAGCAAAAATTAGCATATTATTAAAGAAAATGAGATATGCATCACACATGAAATCATTCAAGTTACTATTTACTTAAGGTTAGGGGTATCAGCACTGTGCTGAATTAGGTTCGCAGATCTGAGCCTTTGTTCCTCCAATACTGTGAACACAATTAGACAATGAGAAGTAGAAATAATGTGATTTTGTTATAGTGATTCGTTACATTCCTTCTGCTTATGTCTTTATATATTTGGAAATATGCAAAAGTTAACAAATGATGATTCTGGAAATGCAGTGAACAGTAAAGCCTATTTATCTTAGCAGCCTAAAGCTGCAAGTTAAAGTTCTCATTTCTTTGAATTTCAATCTCACAGTACCATATAATTAGATAGTTTGTGTTAGCACTCTGTATGTATGTATGGGGCAAAAGACAGCCATTAGAATAATACCTGAATGCTGGATCTGAAGACAAAAATATAATCAATAAGTTTGAAGTGATAAAATTTCTTGAGGATTGCTCAATTTTGCAGAATAAAAAAAGCAGTAATTTTGTAATTACACTGTAATTTTTAAGCACATAAATGGGTGGTAAATACTATAAATTTCTATATATTCAAATGGTAATTATGTTCTTATATTTGCCTTCTAAAGGAAAGAGTCATCAAGGACTGAAGCTGGTAATTAAATTGACTCATTTGCTCTCATTAAATTTGTAAAAACACATCATAAATCATGAAGAAACATGAGATTTGGGTATACAGTGTTTTACATGGGAATTATCAGTTATTTTGGTTACAAATAAATATGTGATACTCTTTTGGTATGTAAGATCCAGGTTGTCAAGCACTACATATTAGGCAAGCCCATCCATTTCAGTGACAGTCACTGAAGATCTCTGCCTAGATTCATACCAGGAACTAAATTATCCCATCCCAAAACAGTCATGACACCTACTCACCTTGTTATTCCTCTCACTCTGAAGAAGTGACTGTCTTTCTGCCAAAACTCCTTTTTACAGATCAATGTGATGGGCTGAATTTCCTTTTATTTCACGTTGACATATACATTTCCGCTCCCTGTGTTGAATTTTTCTGTCCTCTTACGCAGGACTTCTGTGATCTTCCTCCTTGCCAGTAAGTATAACATACTCAGTGGAAATTTTTACAACATAAAACAAGAATGTGGAGATGGAAAGGAAAGGAGCTGAAGTGTTTGTTTTTGTATTTTCTTATGGGAATAAAAAAAATTCTAGACAGTCGAGGCAAGAGAAGAATGGTTAAGTAGGGAGCAGAAAGGTCTATAAATTGTACTTTTAGCGTCCTAAAACAAGGGTTAACAAGCATATGTAAAGTGTAGAGGCAGCTAAACAGCAAAGAGCACACACAGTATTTAATGATCTTGCACATTCATCTAATTTCTCAAAGAACCAAGTTTGCTTGAGATATCAAAATATAAGCTTCAAATCACTGTAGATTTTTTAATTTTTATTTTTTTTTAAGAAATACTCTCTCCCAGCCTATTCTTCCCATTTTCTTCTTAAAACACAATAATACTCTTAAAGTCTACACATTGCAGGGAATGTACAGTCAAGCACATAGTATGGATGAAAATCACTTCTGAGAACAGTACAGATTTCTGTGGGTGGAAAACATCTAGTAGAGGGTGAGTGGAAATTAGTTCCCCCACAGGTTTTGTACTGGCCTGCACAGCAGTGAATATTATTCTCTTTGAATTCTTTATTCCCAAGTTATTTATTAAAAAAAAAAAAAAGACTCTTTAGAAATAACTGTTAACTAAATTCACAAGAACTCATAGAATACATTAGCCTACTCTCAACATTCAGAAATCTGTGCTTTCTACTTGTCAGAGCGCTACCACAGAGTTCAAAAGATGCTGAGTTGCGTTAATAAATTATTACAAAGTTAAGATAGTATATTTGATACATGAGTTTCCATCAGGAACCGATGAGTCTAAATATGACATATTATTATTGAAGTGTTCAAATAACATTGTACGATAAAAACATAACATAAAATATATTAAGGCAGCTACCAAATATCCCTGGAACAGAAACTCTCTTTAAAATATCCAGGATTCAAAAATCTTAAAAACACACAAAAATTGGCTTTTTAGAAAAGATTTTCTCCACGTCAAATATGTGCTAACCAGCAGTCCTAGCAATTTGGTCATTTTAGAAAACAGATAGTTGTCTGACACGGAAGAAAAAAAGACATTACCAAAGACCAAAATAATCCAAAATATAGAAAATAAAAACAGTGTATCTATCTGAAATTATTTTACATTTATACTATCTAGCTACTGTCCTTTCATTTACTCTGTAGGCTTTAATTCCAGGATCTGTTTGAACTTTGCTAGAGCTAAACTTTGTTTAGGAGACATCGTTTCTTCATCTAATTAATTTAATCAGATTTTAGAATAAGTTTTCAAAAGTTAAAGATTGACCTGCAAAATATGAACATGGTAACCTTCAGTGTGCAACCCAGAAATTATTCACGTTCCCCTGTTAACAGTCTCTAGTTCAGAGTTAGAAATCTTATTCAGTAACTGAGGAGACTTATACACCTCAACCTGGGACTTTCAGAAACTAACTGGAGAAGGGTTTGAGCATACCTGCAGCATCCTAGGTGGCATCATTTGACTTAACCACAGTGTTGTAAAATCCTCACCTTTTGTATTTCTTTCATTTTCCATGCCGCAGTATTTAATTAGCTATATAAATTGGATCAGTTTTAGCAGGAAAAATGAGATTTGCTGCATAAAATCCTGAAGCCCTCACCGAGGAAGCAGGAAACATAGGTTCATATCCCTATTCCAAATCAGTATGAAACAGGATTTGACAGTCCACCTCTTATTTGAAAACCTTAACTACCTGGCCATTGGGAATCAGCATCCAGCCAGAGCCAAAAATGTCTCGTTCCTGCCTGTCTCTTGTGTTGTGCTTGATTTGGTAGTCGTGGTCGGAGGAGGTCTAAGAGACCGGATCCTGCCAGTGGGATAGGCAGGAGAACGCCTTGGTGAAAATGCCCCTGGGGCTTAGGTGTGAGCTAGGGATTTGAGCAGCTCGCAGAAACAGGCCGTAGGTGGTTCTGACATGCTCGCTGGCAGAAACTATGTGGACTTAACCATCACTGAGGCAACTACAGGGTGAGAGCAGATGAGTAGGGCTGTTAGAGATCTTAGTAGCAGCTGGATGCTTCTGAAGGAGAAGGGAAATTAAAAACCTATGTGTGTAAAGTCATTTTTAAAATGGGTCTTAGGTGTTTTTGAACATGTCATCCTGATAACTCAAAACTAAGTTTAAATATACAGCATAAAAGCAATTGCCTTTTTTGTCCTACAGTATCATAAAACCTAATTTTAAATAGATTACATGCTTGATTATACACACCTTTACAGCAGCTTCATGCCAGGGAAACTCCAGCTGAATAAAGCTAATGTAACAGAGCAGAAAATCAAGCTCTCTGTCTAGTTTCAGCTATTCTCTAATTCACATTCCTAAAAAGTTACAGAGGCGGACCCAAAGATTAGTGGATATCAAATCCAGACTTTTGGTCCAAGCCAATCAGAATGCTCCTGTTTCACTGAGTATCAATATTACAAAGTAGAAACACCATTCTGATTTAGCACAGCTAACAATCTTGTACCTACTAGCAGTTAACCCATGAGACTGCCCATGCATTTAAGCACAAGTATAATTTTAAGCACATAAATAGACACTGTTTGCATTGCTAGTTTGGTGCCACAGTTTAACACCTTAAAGGACTGAACTCTGAAGACAATAAGGTTTACTAATGCTTATAAATATCCTCCAAATGATGACTTTTTATAAATGCGTGACTGTTTTCAACTATGTCGATAACAGGACCAAGTCCCCTGAAGTTATTTCGGAGTCCTGACTGTGGGTAGAGCTGATTCCAGTGTCAGAGTCTGTATCATTTATGTCCAAATTAGTCACTCTGTGAAGAAAGTCAGGAACTGCAATGCTGGAGATGCCAGTGCCCTTGGATGGCTCTTCATTTGATGGAAGCCTGGCTTCCATGTTGTCTTTAACATGTAGTAAATTAAATTCTTCTGCAAGAAGTTCATATTCTCTTTCCTTCTTTTGAAGCAGTGAGTCCCTGTATGTAAGCTCTTTCTGAATGCAGCTCAAGTATGAATTGATTCTCAGACCATCTTTCATACTTTTTTCCAGCTCACATTTTACACTTTCCAAATTGGAGTTTTCCAGCTCAGCATTAGTAGCTCCTTCTGTGTGCACATCATCTGCATTTCTTTCTGTGCATATACCATGTACCTCTTTTTCAATTTCAGCACAAAGCTTTTCTATTAATTGTTTGTGATGTTTCAATCTCTCTTCAACCTGTAATATCCCCTCACTTTTATTCAAATATTCATGCATCTCTTTTTGATCATCTGGTCTATTCACCTGCTGCTCAGCATCATTTGGATTGACCATTAAATAAGAGTCCTGCACATAATTTTCTCCATCATTGGCTACACGATCTAGATGGAATTTAGCTTCACATTTTTCAATTTCCATATCTAGTTCCTTCATTCTAAGGACTTGCTGATGAATCGTGTGATCTTGAGAAATGATTAGATGAATCAATGTCTCCATATTATCTCTCTCTTGCTGAACACTGTCCTGTTTAAGTTTGGCCAGTTTCCGGAAAGTCTTCCTGACAATTTTCTTCTGCTTGTCTATTGGCAACATCTTCATGTAATTTGCTGGACTGAGCTCCCACTGTTTTTCTACATTTTGTACTACCTTAGCTTCAGCTGTCTTCCACAACGGAAATGAGAGGAAAGCATCGGACTTTACCAACACAAAGTGCAAATTAGGCTGCTCTTCTCCCCAGGCCTTCCAAAGTCTCAAAATCTTTGTCAAAGGAGGAAGGACTCGCTCGGAACCTCTCCATTTTTCTATAATACAGTAATCACTAGGTTTTCCAAAAAGGACCTTTTTCTCTCCAAATGTTGCCTGATGTTCCTCTAGTAGCGCATGAATCACTTCTGCACACGTTGTGCGCTTTGTCAGGCCACATACAATCTTCTCCTCCTGGCAAACCCAAACCACAATCTCTCTTTCATTTGAAGCCATGTCCTTGCTGGGAGATCTGAAAAAAAGGACAGAAAATATAAATTACATTTCAATGGCATAGACTACATGAATAAAAACTGTAATTCTGATATGACTACCACACTGAAAAACTTCCATATTCCTGTACATTTTTTTTAATTACATGAAGAAATACTTTTAGATTAAGTAACAGAAAAGCACATCCATTTCAGCTGCTGCTCTGATATTATTACTAGTGCAGATGAATGTAAATTTCACATAAAATGTCTTTTATCCCTTTTTTGGTATATTTAACAAGCATGTGTTAACAGTAAGTGACACAAGTTTGGCAATCTACATTAAATGTCCAGACTCCACTGGAGTCACATAACTTTCAGATCTGCATCAGTTCTCATCACACAAACATTGCATAAACATTGATAGGCTCTTAATATCACTCAGGCTTTTGAAGGGAAGAATCATGTTTTCAAATGCACACTGAACATATGTGGATTTTGAAATACCACTGAAAATAAGAAAAAATGATAGAAGAGCATCTGAGTTAAAAGAACACGATGGTAAGACAAAACTATAGCTTTTCTGCCACACATGCACACTCAAAAGCATAAATACCATTGCTTACACTGTGATTTTCATGAGCAAGTCTCATGAAATTTGGTGCTATTACTAAAGTACCAAGCAATCTGAATCTCAGTGACTTATGAAAGAGTAGCTGCTTTGAGAATATATATATATATATGTTTTCTAACCTTTGGAATGATACAGAAATGCTTCAGAATCTAACTTATATGAATGCCATCAAGTTTTTAAAGTTCAAATAATATATATTTTAAAATTTATGAATTCCAGTGAATATGGCATTAACCTAACATTACCAGATAGTACCAACTTATAGATTAAGATACCTAAATTCAGGTATCGAGGATCCCATTATAGTTACTGTAGCTCTTTAATCAACACCTAATCACTGGAACCTAGAGAGTCATCCAGCTGACCAAATGTAGGTGTTCACATTAGAGTAAACTCTTAAGTTTGTCCCCGTCCGTCCAACCTGGACTGCAAAGGATTACATCCAATGCCACAAGACCATTCTGCCAATGCAGGAGATGTGGCTGAAAGTAATGGGATTTGTACTGAATATTCCAATCCTCTAGTTTTCACAAGCATAATTTGCTGCTTGCCAGAACTTGGGATTTGGCATCTTGCCTAGAATGATAAAACAATTAATTCCTGAGAAAATTACATTATTTTGCATTTTCTGGTATCACTTTCAGTTCATTTGAATGGATGAGACAGTCCCACGGGGAAAGTCTGAAAATGATAATGACAATTTGGACAATATCCTAAGGGCTTAATACCACTATTGTTCATATCTGGCACTACTTAGTCACTGTAGTTTTCTAGTCATGTGAGATGTAGTAGGAACGGAGTCTTACTTGACTTAATTAGGGTTATACCCTGTGATTATCAAAGCAACCCAACTTGCTTCTTTTTCTTAATTGCTACACAACTTGAAAGACAAGTGCAATTCAATAAATTGAACTATGATTGACTCAGCTGTAGGTACCACTCTGACTGGGAGGCAAGAATCCTCAAAAGACAAGAGATTGCAACTGAATAGCAATAAAATTTAGAGGAGTGAGTTTTATTAGTATCATTGAACAGGAGAGCTCTGTCCAACAGCATTGTTTCATCTCTTGGAACATTCCCCTTTAAAAATTTGTGTTTTGTTAGATTACTCTGAGTTATGACATCATCTTCTCAATTCAATAGTTCCTTCTTACAGGCTAGCATTTTACAGTTATTATAATTTTAACTGGTATTCAGAAGACTAATAAATATTTCCTAGACTATTAAGACTATTTTTATATATGTGTATATATATAATATATATCAAAAGGATATCAAATGGCAGAACAGCACAAAGAAGCAGAAATACGCAAGTTGAAAATGGGAGGGAGAGGGGAATGAAAGACAATACCAGACTAAATGACACTACTGTTAAATATGTCATACGCTAAAAATTCAGTATTTGTCATTTTTTGTAGGTTTACAGGATAGAGGGTGCTATAGAAACATTTTTGTCTGCTGATAGATTGGTAGTTAAATGAAACTTGCATAAATAGATAATTGCAACATAGGTCACTGACAGTCACAGGTGACCGATGTTGCAAATACCTCTCTTCATTTTACACTGTGGATATAAAAAGAAAAAAATCCAGCTGAACTACTGAGTTACATTAGATGTTAAGGATAAAATGATGCAAAATGAATTATCAAAAATACAGTGTCTTAGTGTCAACTATAACCTATCTAGAAATAAAAGTATATTACCAGTCAATGAATTTCAACTCAGAAATGTGCTGACAGAAAAATAAAATTAAAATAGGTGCAAAAATTTAAGAAATACTAGATTGGGACTTTGAGGCAGTAAGTTCAGAAAGGCTCTTTCCTGTTGCTTTTTTAATCAGTAAACACATTTTAGAGAATGCATGTTATCTCAGCCTGTTAGCATTCTTCAGCAATTCTTATACAATTTGTTTCCACACTGAAACTTTTTTTTTTTCCTCATTCCTGTTTTTGGTTGATTTCCATATTCTCTCCTACCCAATATCTTCAGTGTGTATTGGATTATATGAGTTAAGCAGATTATGAGAATTAAGCAGAAGCTTACTTTCTCTTTTCCTCCTGGCTCCTTTAAAGCTTGCCTATGAAGACAGCTTCTGTCTGTGATGTTAGTAATTCATCAAATAAATTTTTAATTCCTATACAGTATTAGTGTACTGATAAATTTTTATATTGTATTTATTTTACATGGACTTCCCATTGACTTCAGCAGGAGTTAAACAAGCTACTGATGAAAACAGAATTGCTTATTACAAAGTAATCTCAATTTTGCTCTTGCTTTTTAATTTAAAAATAATTAATTAGTCATTTATAATCTCACAGTGCCATGGAGTTCTAATATTAAAAAAAAAAATCAAGTGTTATTATACTCAACTACAAAACAGTAAACTGATGTGGTCTTCCATGGTCTTTTAAGGAAAATTTATTGTATAATTCTTTAATTATAGTTAATCTAGATAATGCCAAACAAAAAATGAAGCTTCTGCTTGTCAATCATACCATAACAATTACTGAAGACTTGCTTTCAGGATGAAAAAGATGCTAATACTAGCAGCCATCTTTCATTATGCTATTCTTTCCTCACAGAAGGTACACAGCAGATTCTGAATACACCAGGTGAAATTCATCTCACTTAGCCATCTGGAAGTTAAGATTTAAGTATAAACTTATCATCAGAGCTCCTTATTTTCATGAGAGGAGAGATGACCTCCAAGGGGAAAGTCATCACATCCTAAACCATCTATAACAGTTGGGATGAATCCTCAAATGAAATCTCTGTCTTTCCATGACTACAAGAGACCTATTTGATCACCTTCAACTAGCTACCTCATTTTCCAATACCTAAATACAAATGAGAATAATCCAATCAGATTTTGGTTTAGCATCTTAGAGAAATATAACAGGAACGGTTTAGATAGCAGTAGACTTACTAAAGATAATTAAACATGGGACCTATGTATTACAACTTCATAGCTTAGTAGACATTAACTTAAGAAGGACCATTCACTGCTTGTTTTTTTACTAACATATACAAGAAAATCTATAAAGTAATTACTAATACTAATGAAGGTATAATCCAGTTTGTCACTCCTCATCTTGAACAAATGTTGGTCTTAGACAATTTTTTTTTTTTGAGAGAGAGAGATGTAGTATTAAAATGATAACATTCAGCAACAAGCTCTGCTTTTAGAAAGTCATTTTAATAAAGAGGTGAGCTTCTCATATGTAATAATTCCTTGGCCTTCACATCCCTCAGTTTTATAAAGAAAGCAAAAGAATGGTCATTTTTGAGTAACCTATCAATTGAATCTGTAATGACTAAGATGTTTTTCCAGTTTAAATTTTTGGCTTTCTTCAAAAACAGTTTCAAAAGCAGCTTTTTCAATACTATTTAGGCAACTTCTTCATTTTTTCAACAGTTTATTGCTGTTGCTGCAGACATCCTCAAAAGCTTACAGTTCTGCTTGAATTCTTTTTCTTTGAATAGATCACTGAAATGTTCTCTCTCTCTCCCTCTCTTTAGTTATCCATTTATGATTTAAAAGCCTTGATAATAATGACAATGTGCAAACAAACCTTTTCTTGTAAAGTTATTTGTTGCTTAGGAACAAATTTAAGCTTAAGAATGGTCAAAAGTACATTTCCTTTTTTTTTTTTTTTGACTTCTAGTTTCATCCTTTTATTCTTTGCTTCTCTTGTTACCCAAAAGAAAATCTAATCATGTTATAGACCTCACACAAAGCCTTGATTGTGTCAGCACAAGCTAACTGTTGAGTGTTAGATATACACTACATGAATTTATTATTCAGGCCCACGGGAAAAAAGGTAGTACATTCCAGCAGTGCATAGACAAAACAAAAACGTGTATGCATGCATGCTGTGCAAAGTCAAAATATGAGATAATTTAAAGGCTAGAAGCAGCACTTTTGATACTCCCCAAATTTAAGTGATGTTCTCCACAAAGAACATACATATCAAACACATAATTTTATGAGCACCTTGCTAGCACTATTGTTCAATGCTTTATCAACTTTAAGTTAATATGACCAATTTGCAAAAACAATTTTTGTATATTAGTAGAGTGCTTCAAAACCTGAGACTATGTTCATGATCAAAAATGTGATTAGCTGTGTCCCCAGTCATTAAAATCATTAATAAAGAATTAAAAAAAAAATCTGTAAGTGAAAATAGATGGCACACAAAGCAGTACATTGATCCTTTGATGGAGAATGTATAAAACTGTTAATGATTTACAAATTCACCATCACAGAGCTCATGCTGAAAAGCCATTTGTGTGAAATAGCTCAGTCGTATTTTTTCACCAACTTACTGGTGAAATCAGCTTTTACGATTTTGATTTTCAGAGACTGAAGAGCTTTTACTTATTATGTGTGAATTCAATTACTGTTAATCAGATGCCATAAAGCTGTACCTGTTAAAGAGCACAAAATGTTTGTGGATTGGAATATTTTTGTACTCTTAGTGTAATGTCACCTTTTTTTTTCATTCATCATTGCAGCTGCAAGTGGCACATCATCTGTAATTAATTACTCTTTTTGTCAGGAGGATTCTTTCCACTGTTTTGCTAGTAGATGATATAACTGATTCAGCTCATTCTACTGTAAAAAAAGAATTTAACTTTGTACTTTTGAGATCTTTTCTTCTCTTCAGCTATTTTTTCTTTTGAAACTCTGCTTGCATAAACACATTTCATCATGCATGAGCCCCAGAAAGCTGCACAACACAACAACCATTTGCAATGCAAAAAAGGCAACACGACAATCATTTATAAACAGCCTCCTATTGGCAGTATAAAATCTAGCGATGGTGCGACTGAATGGATGGTCTGACCTGCAGCAAATTGGATGATATCTGGGGTTTATCATTGACTGGCTGTCACAAATCTGCCCACCTGGATTTTGGCAAGCAGGTATTTGTGCTGTGGTCATCTCTTCGTTCCACACCCTTCAGTGTTCCCTCCATTTGCAAGGACGCAGAGGGCACACGCCTTCTTTTGCCGCACACCAATGAATCTTGTTATCTCCTTCTCTGCGCCTCAGATCTTGGCCATAATTGCCTATCACAGAAATCTGTTAGCTTTCAGTTGTATTTACTTGTTGGGAATAAGGAGAGGCCAAAATTGCAGGGACACCTATTTGATATGAACAACCTGCAGATGTCCTATGCGCACATGCTACACAGACAGCCATTTGAGAGCTTCTCTGATATCAGTGACATTTACAAATCAAAGTATATGAGGGCTAATGACTTCATCAGTCACCACATTCCACTTAGAAATGATAGTATCATTGCTTTTATCATTTATTTTTCAAAATCTCAGTATGTATACACACACAGAGGCATATATGAAACAACAGAATATCATGCTGAAAAAAGGGTCTAAACATATTTTGGCTCTGTGGGATTTGCAAAAAGTAAAGCTACTGGTGTCATGTGTTGCAGTCCTTGCTTGAATGAAACTAACTTAATTTGATCCAATGGGATTTTTGACAGAGTAAGTTTAAGCACTAAAGATATAAAGAATACATAACCCATACAAAAGTTCAGGTCAAAAGCCTCTCAACCTTTCAGGCACAAATGGATCACATTAAAAGTTCACACTAAGTTTATTCAGGCCATGCATATCTAATTCACTTTTTTACTCAACTTTCTATCACCTTCTGGATAGTCATTCAGAAAGCAATAAAGGCCAAATCCTACACACCGTATGCCTCCTGCCTAACTAGATTACATGCTTGAGTTTCCTAAGGGCAGCAAGGAACAAGTATCTGTTTTCTCACCACCCAAAGAAGTTGGAATTACTCCAGAGCTTTAGGGATTCTAGACAGCCTATTAACTAACGCCATACCCATTCCCCTTCACCTATCCTTAAAAAACAATGTTTATGGAGGCACAGTTAATGTCCATGTCATGTGGGGGATATAAATTCCATATATGACATGCCAATATCTTGGTCCTTCTTCCCTTCTGCACCACACTAAAGTCAGGGCAACGCCTAGCTAAAAAGAGCCAAGGCAAGGCAGGACTGGTACTATAACAACAGTAATCAAAAAAAGCTTGATGTGGATATCAGAGTAAACCTGATAGTGCAGTAAGACTTGGAAAGGACAACACAGAACTTGGGAAAGGAAAATAACTCCTTCAAAAGAACTAACCTAAATTTCTCTCTACCATCTCTTTTTGCATCTGTTTAATGATGTTCAATGATACATTTTTTTCCTTTACAGAAATACATCTAGGTATTTATTAAAAACAGAAGAGAGTATTGGGCATCTAGGTATTGATGTGACATTTATCAAACAAACACATACAGACAATAGTTTGGATGTTCAAATTAAAATATTCCAGGTACTTGAAATAATATAATAAGTTAAACAAAGGCTATTTTAGCCAGCTGTGTACAGCACATTCCTCTTAGTATCATTTTAGCTACAATTTGTAATTCCTTTTTAAATGCACTATTTTTTTAACTCAGCAAGAATCCCATACCATCAGTAAGCCTTTATGAAATATTTAAATTAGCCACAGCTCTTGAGAGTTATATTCTATATCAATACACATTTTTGCACTTAAAACTATTAGTTCTATATTCCTTCTGTAGTTGGATGCCATCACCTTAGTTTGCTGCTGCACAGAATTGCATACATTACAATTCAACAGTGATATAAAGTAGAAATTTCTGTTCATGCAAACATTTTACACTATCCTAGTGCTCTTTGACAATTTTCATTTAAATTACTTGTGACTAGATATGAAATAATATTATTGTGTCATATCACAAGTAACATGAAAAGGTAGACTGATAAACAAAAGTTATGTAAAATAAACATTTTATTACAAATAAGTCATTCACTCCAGAATTCTTGCTGTATTGAAATGTCAAACTCCAGTTAAAAAAAACATGGGAAATTTTGTGCCTCATTCTAATATCTAATGCTTGGATACTAGTGGCTGAAGAGGGACCCATATTTAAGAAAAATAAAAAGGAAAGGAAATTGATACTGCTTACAACAGATATAAGAGAAACAAAAGCAATATACAAGAAAATGGGACACTAATAGCTGCATCATTTGATAAGCAGAAAGATAGCAGAGTTTATACAAAGAAAAAATGAAAGCAAAGAAATTGTACTAACTCAGTATTTTACACTAATAGAAAGAAATATATAAAAGACATTGTAAGAGGATTTATCCACCCTGCTCACTAGATAGGAAAGATAATTACGGAAGATTGTCCTGAAAAAAGATTGTTTAATAATGACACAGTAACTCTCTGTCATTGCTCCAGTGGTGGCAAAATCTTCTTTGCTAAATTCAAGTGCAGGTTTTCAGCTGAGATGACTGAATGGCTGCTGTACCCTCTCCTTCACTTATTAGCTCTGCCCTGTGCCATGTTTATGCTCCCAACCACTAAACCTACAGACAACTGCAAAAGCTGCAGTCCCCATTCAGAGGAAGACTGCATCTGCTCCGGTCCTTTTCTCCTGCCTCAGCTCTGAAATTACTTCTCTCCCCCTCAGGCTGCACATTCTCTATAAATTACATACACACTTGAAATCTGCCTCCTGTCAGACAAATCATCATTTTTCCATTATATATTCAAAGGCATAAGTTTGGTAAGTGAGTATTAGTCAAAAAATGTTTGGATTGCAGTGAGTAACATTAGCAAGTTTGCTAAGTACCCAGAATGCTGTGACAGGTACCTTGTTCAACATATCAGGTCTGTAGTTGTGATGGCCTGCCAAAGGGGAGGTTTGAGAACACAGGAGACCTAGTTGTCCTCCAAAATATTTTTTAAGATGAGCAACAATAACATTAACAATTTACTGGAAAAACATGCTTTGACGTGCATATTGCAACTGCTACTGAGGAAGCAGATGTGATACTGTAATGGCAGATCCATTAAAAGCTCCAGAACCAAAACAAAACACTGACATATCAGTGGTAGTAATTCTTTGGACCATGATGGGGTGAATGGGAAGATGGGCATTTTCAAATTCTCCAGTGCTGGTAAGCAACATGCAGTTTAGGAATATCAATGTAGCAAATGCTACATTCTGATTTTGGGCAGTGGTCAGTTCCCATAGCTCACAAATGAAGATACCGCTGAATTTTAGCTACCACAATCATATTGCAAAAATATAATTCTTTGTAGTGCTCCTCTGTTTATTTAAGTGCCTATGCATATTTAAGAGTCAGTTAAACTGTACCATTGTTGTTGTGCTTCTAATTCTCTACCATCACCTTCAGTAACACAGAGGAAGTAATAACATTTATAGCTCATTTAAAAGACAGACCCCTAAACTACAAAGTTAGAACTGTTGTTATTAGACAGCTAATAGAAATTTAGTTTATCTCATTTTTCACATTAGATTTTTTTTACAGTTGTCTTAGCAACACTCTTGTTGTTTATGAGCTTTTGGCATTAAAGAAGTGAGGGGAATTCCATGGGTTGAAAACACTAATTTTTTTGTTGTTGTGGTTTGATTAAATTCTGTTCAGCCTTTCTTGAAAGGCAAATATACACTCTTTCCCTCCCCTGGCTTTGCTGACATCTTGCTCAGTGAATAAACAAACACAGAACGCTCTGAGGTTGGGTTTATACTGCCAAAACATGAACGAAGTACAATCTATGTAGAGCAGTCACACTAATGTAAGTTGAATAAAGGAACAAGATACAGACAAGGAAACCATAGGATTTCATGTCACCTTTCTGATAGTCCCTGGGACAAAAGATGACTGGGATCTTCTTATGATCCCTTAGAAACAGAGCATGGCTCGAACAATTTATCACCACTTCTCTACTGCTGGTGAAAGCATATGAGACAGCTGCTTCCATAATTCACAATGAAAGAAAAGAAAGTCCTGATGGACTTGGTATCTTTCCACCAATGCCTCAAACCTAACCGAGGCTCAGCAAAGCATCTTTTCTTTTCCTTACAGCCTTTTCCTTACAATTGCCTGCTGTAATTACCTCTGTAGCTACTCAAGCAACAGCCTGTGGTGAACTTCAGAGCTTGGATGCTGTAGTCCATGATTCTGAGAAGGAACATCACAGGAATCAGTACTTTTATCTTCTGTCTTTTAAAAAACCCAACACTACCAAAACCCAACCCCAAAATATACAAAATTGTTTATAAAATAACTATGTTAGGCAAATGATTATCCTAAATACCATTTTTACTGTAAAGTTCAGTTTTATAGGTTATCAACAGTGTGACTTAAAGTTTCATCAAGTGGCTTAGGTAATCTGATGGCAAACTGCCATTCCTACCTCCTTGCTTGTGCCACCTCTAGTGTTAATCTGACCAAAGGGTTTTCAGCTTGCTAAACTGGCAGAAAGCTTACCCCCCACACACACATATATTCACACGTGTGTGTGTGTGAATACTGATCTCTGAATTGGGTCCCATGGTGTCAGGAGAGAATGAGTGCTGGTGCAAAGGAGATGGTGGGGAGTGGCCAAGAGCTTGGTAGGGGGTTACGACTGCCCTTTCAGCAAAAACAACTTTTTAGATCTGCACAGCCATCTCCTGAAATATCACCCTTAAAATTCCCCTTTACTATTTCAAATCCATCCTATTGTGCATTACAAAATTAAAGGTACTCCATACTATTTTTTTGAAAGGGGCCAAAGCATGGTCACATGGGCACCAAAAATCTGGCATTTCCTACCTTTACTTCCTTGACTTGTTCACCTCTCATGTTCTTTCAGAATAGCCCTATCATTAAATCTAGTTCAAGCAGCAATTCAGTTTGCCAGAAGTGAGAATGGCAGGATGGACCTAAATTTTCTTCTGTATTTCATTATTGTAATAAATTTTACAGACAGTCAACCTCCTCACTTCGAAATTATACTGTATAATCTTCTGTTTCATTTGCTTTCATTAAAGTATATTGAAGATGTCACCTCAAAAGGGGTTCTATCAAGACCTCATTTACAATCAAATTCTTTTTGGCTTTTTCAAATTTCTCCCTCAAACTTTCTGAAAGATAATTCAATGACAAATGTGTTCCATTACTTACAATATTTGAAGAGCTGAAAGGAAAAAAAAAAAAAAGAGATGATGAAGTGGACTCTCATATAACTCTTCACTCTGAAGAGCTAAATTGAGTACTAGATACATAATTACATTAACAAGAAAAGTGGACATAAATTTTAACAAAAGAAACCTGAAGCATTTTAGTGTCCATTGACAATCTGAGAGATCTACGTGCAGCTTACGCATTCTGGTATTTTTCTAAAATTGCTTATCAGTGAATGCTTCAGTATGTAGTTACGCAGCCACACGCTGATAGGGTCTCTGAACTATCACCACATCCTCTCTGAAGAAGCTACTGAGCAAACAAAATAAATTGTTAAACTTACTGACCAGACTCTTCCCTAGCAATGCTAAAGAGGGCACAGGAGCTTGCAAAACTAGTTCTATCCAGCTGAGGGACAGAGATGGGGAAGGCAAGGAGGGAGGAACTGCTGTCTGAAAGCAGGATCATAAAGATCAAGAGACCTGGGAGATTCACTGGATTCCTATAAAGAAGAGAGTATAGGCAAGAGAGAGATAGAGATGCACAGAACAGTGTCTTGTAGCACACACATACCATTTCTAGCTATGAGAAGATGAAGGAAGCTGACTGCAGAGGAAAAGACATTCCATGATTCAGATAAAACTCCATTTGAATCCTAAAATGTGTGACTGATCACAACTTAACCCCAAAGGTGGTCTAGAACTATGACAAAACCGTTAAAATGAGTAAAAGCATACTTTTCCCTCTTCTAGCTGAAGTTAGGAAGGACTCGATTTTGAATCCTCACAGCCTGTTTACAGTTTAGCTTTATTATCCAGTTTACTTCAGGAACTGGCCTTTACATTCAGGATATCCACAAGACAGAAGCTCTTGGAAAAATCTGTAATGAATCCACTGCGGAGTCTGGAACCAGTAATATAACTGGCCCACGAGGTGCCATTTCTAATGAAAGAATAGTAGACAAAAATCTGGTGTACAGCAAGTGTGTCAGGAAGGCTACGGGAAAATGATATAGTGCTTCTTAAAAGTGAAGAAATATCCCCCTCTGTTTCCAGCTGGGGCCACCTGAAGAGGTTCACAGTCATGTCAGTTGTCCATCACAACCCTCCCACTGCAGCTGACTCTCCCTTAGATATGCCATGCTGCTTATCTGACTGTTCTCCAAACCACAAGAGTCCAGATGAGTTAGACCATAAAGATAAAGGCCTCTTGTTAAACTGTCTACAATAAACCTCCTGAATGTGACTGAAGAAATCATACAAAAATTTCAGGCAGCTAAACTGAAGAGATGGTAACCCCTAGCAAGAGATTTGTGAGGAACAGTGAGGAGCAGGTGGGGGCCAAAGAAACCCTGCAGTCAGCACAGCTGAAGCTGGAAGAGGACGCGTGTCTGTGGCCATAGGACAAGAGAGTCCCAAGAAATCATGGTCTAGTTTTGCGAGACGCCATCTATGGCAGGATAGCGATTATCCCAAGAGGGTGGTGACACCAGAACAACACTGCAAACTACTTGCCTTTAGTTCACAGAAAGTCAGACTGAGTCAACATTCAAATTAATCTAATGTTTCATTATTTCATATATCCAAATGTCTTTGCAGCTGGGGATCCTTTCAACATATGAGCAATGCATATGACTTTATAGCTCAGGGAGGATAAAAAGACATTTTACTTCCAAGAAGATATTTCATAAATTGAATGGATACAGCAGTGACAGCTAAATGAAGGCACTCTTCCTTCTGCCATGCAAACAACTGTGATGTTTGGAGAAACACAGATATTTAGAATTCTTCTGTGACATGTTCACATTCTGCTTGTCACCTCCGACTTTTAAAAAACCCTTGTATGTACCCAGTTTTATAACATTTAGATGCATATGTATGCAATTTACAGAAATGCCTATTTCTGTATGTTATGTATGATAATCTGTTTTTTTGTAATATATTTTATTGTATACTAGATGTAGATAACATTTCTTTAATACAGGTTAGATCTATAATAAGATATATGACACTATACCTTATGTGCTATACATATGAATAAATTATATGATCACATACAACACAAACTGTCTCATATACGCATTTATATTCTAAATATATACCTACCACACACACACTCTTTACTAAAAAGAAATATGCGTAAGTTGCAAAGTCACACATGCTCAAAAATTGTAGGCACTAGTGTTTCCTACGCTTCTTAGCTCAATGAAAATTAATTAAATTCAGGTTGTTCATAGTGAGATGAATCCTTACTCTTACATCCTGGACCCTGCTTCACTGAATGTGTGCAATAGACAATACTCATTCATGCTAGAGTCCCAGAAGGTACTGAGGCTTTGCAAATACTGGGTGTTATAACTTTTAGGTGCCTTGCCCACTGCTGCAATTTATAATCCCTTCTTTCCACAAAAAGTGCCACAGAAGAGTTAGACCCCTAACAGTGGGATTTGTTGACACCAGCGGGCTTAGCAGGAACTGATCTAAAATAGTCAGAAATGCAAACAAAAGGGTAGGACTTAAGCATTTACTGTTGGACCACATTCAGGTGTTTCACCTGCACAAAACATTACAGCATTAATTAGAAGTAGAACCGAAAGCCTGAATGCCTTCCCCCAGTGAAGCCTTCAACACAAATCTTTGTCTTTCTCCTAGTTACTGTAACTAACTTATAAAAGTTAGCACAAATTGAACAGCTTCAACAGGAAACACAGAGAATTCCAGTTGATTTAAGGACTTCCCTGACAAATAGATGCTAAGGATCCAAATTCAGGTATCTCACAAGGTGTTCAGACCAGAGGGACACTTGGCTGCACTTTGTATATCATTAGACATGCTCTGAAGAGGGCTATTAGATAAGACCTCATGGATGGAAAAGGTGAAAACTTGCCTTTCTTTTCATTTTGGTAGGGTATGAGTTAGATGCATAGCTGCAGAGTTTTCAGGACCTGTGTGAGACTAGCAATGGTAGTATATGAATCTGGAGAATGCTGCCAGCCAAAAGTTACTGCCACATGTTTTACTGACAATTCTGTGAACCTTAGAAGTTTCTAATGCTTGGCTTAAGGGACTGCAATGGCATTTAAGCATCAAAGTCTCCTTTGTAAATCTAGCCCTTATTACTTACTTTTGTTCAGTACGTGCCCATCCTATCTTCTCTCCTGTGCACAATACTACCCTTGAAAGAAGACACAATTTTTCATTTCACTAGGACTTTTACCTGGTGTCTTTTGTGCTTTTTATCACTAGATATACAACTGCTTCAATAACATTACTGAATTTATCTTCCTACCCTCTTCTAGGGAGTAAAGAAGACCTTCCTTTTACAAATCCAAAGCTCAAAGAGTTAGGCCAAAGACTTCCACTCATTCCCTGTCTGGATGATTGAACTGGTATCTATAACAAAATACGTCTGAATTGGGACATCTGTAAACTTCCTTTGCCCCTGTGAGTGCTTAGCCCTTGTGCAAAATAGATTACAGGACATCAAACTAGAAAGTGAGGAACATGCAGTGAGTAACCACTTTTGTAAACTGCAGTTTATGTGACTTGCCCAGCATCACATAGGAATTTTCTGGCAGGAGCAGGGAATACCATCCAGGTTATTAGGATGGTTCTCCCTTAATCATACATTAGCCACCTGTAATTCACTGCTCCATTCACTATTTGCTTTTTAATTTCTAAAATGAATGGTACAAAAGATGGTATATGTTCAGTACAGTGTTAATTAGGTCCTCTACAAAGTCTGAGCATGTTCCACGAAGGCAGGATATTCAGAGATGTTAACCTTCCCTTTGAAAGCGATTTGGGTGGAGCTCATCCCATCTATTTAAAATGTAGATGTGTACTCAAAGATAATTCTCTGAGTTTCCTCTGTAATCAGTGGCATAAGATAGGTACCTCCAAAAGGGTGACTAATAGATGTCTAAGGCAGAATGAATTGCCCTCTGGAGGTGTTTAGTTGTACTCATTAACTACAAAGAGTACCAAAATAACTAGACACCTATATTTCCAATGGCTAAAGTTGGGTAAGATGCAGCTCACCATTTGTGCTCTACTGTCTACCTGAATCTTATGAACAGCCTGACTGTCAATAAAAGTAAATGTTCTAACCATCCCCAACTGCAGTTCTAAAAATAACTCATATCTTTGTCTGACTCTTCTAACAGTCTTTAAAAGCAGCAGAACTAAAAATCTGGGAAAGCACAATAAAGTCAACAGCAATCCCAAACTTTTGTTAGGAAGCTGGGTTTGTACAGAGCTTTTCAGTAAAACAAGATACTAATAACAAAGCAGCCCTGAGAGATACAGGCAATAATGAAGTTAAACAAGTATAGTTAGTAGCTTAGCAATCAGTACAGAGGAAGTCTGACAACAGGCACTGTCCAAGTGAAACAACAGTTCAGCGTATCAATTTACCAATTATAAAGCCAACAGAAACAAGAGCAAATGAAAATCAGCATACGATCCTGCATTTATAAATATCACTAAGCCACTCTTTGATCAGTAGGAAGAATCTGATAAATTCCTGTGACAAATGAGGCATAAAATAAATTGTCAAAATACTGCCTCAACTGCTGTTCTGAATTTTTTTTAAGTCTAAAGTGCTTTCACAGTGGAAACTACCCTCAGTAGAAAGTTATGTTGAATTTGAAGGAGGTCGGGGAAAGAGAACTAAGGTGTTCCACATGGGTGAGGGAATCTATCAACAAAGAACAAATTGCAGGTTCAAGACCAAGGGCAGACTCTCTTGAAAGTTAGTAGTCTTCACTCAACTACACAACTCCTCTGAGGTCATGCATGCTTATAAGTTAAATTAACGTAAACATGTTTAACCCTGACAAAAACAAAACTTGGTCTACATTATTATTACAGTATTATTACATTTCTAAAAAAAGAATTTTATTCCTAAACAAGAGATTGTTATGCTTTTCCATATTTAATTAAACCTTGTTAGTTTCATATTATTAAAAGGAGGACAAAAGAAATATATCTTGTGCTTGTCAAGAGAGATGGTTATATTTTCCATTATGATGGGAAATTCATAACTCAGAATTCTTTACATTAATGAATGAGAACAGACAGGGGTGGAGAATAAAGAAAGCAAAGTAACCAGATGGACAGTTTTGGCTCTCAAAGTAGACAATTCAGATTTATGCATCTCATTCTTAGCAAATTTCATACCTCTGTGTAAATATATTTTCCTCCTATCATTACTCCTAGTAATGTAGCTGATTAATGAATGTAAAAAAAACAAAAACAAAAACAAAACAAAACAGGAAAACAGAGGTTTATATCACATCCAGGATAACAATACAAAAAATAAACTGGTGGCCTGGCTTCTTACCTATAAACCTCGTGTTCCAAAATATGTCTAGTAACCACCTATAACTTGATATAAAATGATTCAGATTGACACAGGTAAACATGTCCTCAGGCAGACACCTTAATATTCAGTAAAAGAGAAACACGTCTTTAAATAAAGTGCATTTGAGAGGTATGCCAAACTTAAAACGGAAAATAGTCTTTCAAGTCTGGTATCTTTTCTTCCTCTCCATATGGTATCAGAACTTTAGTTTTATAACACTAAAAATAAAATTGCAGGACAACTTTATTATCATTACTAATGAAGACCTTGCATTTTGATTTTTTACTTCAAAAGTCATCTTTCTCTCCTTATGTTTACCTCACAAAACCACCTCGCAATCTGTTAAGAAACACATGACAGTTTTATTTATTTCCTTTTCTGTGATTTTGCAGTCCTCCCCACAAGCAGTTTTATCATTAGAAGAAACCTTAGACTGTTGGAAATTTCTCTGTGAAGTACGCAAAATCAAAGCAAAACAATCTGTGGTGTATTCTCATTTCTCTGTGTGGCAGCCAGCTCTAGCGGACTGTACACAGGATTAGAAATAAGGAACTCCCAGATTTTAGTCATACCTCTCCTACTAACTTGCTTTCACATTGTGGACTTCTACAGAATTTACACTGTCTAGTCATGTCTTACTTATTCTCCTGAGGCATGTAAACATTATCACCCAAATTAAGGAAAACCAAGTATGCTTATCGGTTGTCTGAGGTCACAAAGCAAGTTTGTATCATTATCACTATTACAACACATGCTCCTTGAATGTACTTCTGGATAGGCCAAGACAGGAAAAAGCAACTAGTGGGTGGTTCTGGTGCCCAACTGAGCCAAGTTCCAGAAAGGTGCTCAACAATTTCCAAAAAATGTTTTCGTTCTGACAGGGCTCCCTGAAATCTGCAACTTCCAAAATCACTAATTATCTCTTGGCCTTTATATTTATGTGTAACACATATAAATGAGAAATGATTTATGAAAATTACTGTTTCTTATTGCAAGAATTCTGCAGTTTCATGGAAGATTTAGTACCCTGGAAGTAAAAATTCCATCACCGAAATTTGCATGACAAATATACTGCGCTCAATTCTACATAATTTTTGTGAAAGGGAGACACAGGCATGGAATAGTTGATAAATAAGTCAAGGTACAAACCAACAAACTGATTTGACAGAAACTTTCAGAGACGTCTATATGAAATTTGTCTGTAATACAGCATCATACCTACCTGAGGATTACACTGAACTATGTATTTTTTAATACCTACACTCTAGAGGATTGTTCTGGTCTTTGTTAGACAAATAAATGTAGTCATCTATTTTTTGCTCTAATTCCATTAAGTTGGTCACTTTCTTTCTGTTCATCATCTAGAACTCCTTTGACTTTTTATCTGTAGTGTCCAGTCTTGAAAGTATCATAACACATAAGAGAAACATTAGAAGAGACAATGATAGCTCAGCTCTCTATGCACAGAACTGGCTATCAGCATGTCCAACATACAACTCTAGGCTTAACTTAGTGTGTGGTCTCAGGCAAAAAGTTTATCTTGCATCATCCTTTTTGTCACCAGTAATAAGCATTTACCTACATACCAAAAAAAGAAGTTGGAGGAACTAATTAATGTTTGTACAGCACTTGTGATGTTAATGCTTGCAAATAATAATGTTTGAGATCATAATTTTAAGTTATTATTATTCACTGTATAAAACCAAACAAAAATTAAGATTTTCTGAGCATAAGGGTATACCTCTGCAGGACGTTCAAGAGGTTCTAGCCTGTGATTATCACTGACTTTTATGAAAGTTACTAGAGTTAAAAAGAAAAATCCCCATCTCTGAAAATGTTCATCTCTCTACTGACATCATTATTCATGCAGCAACATCTGATCCTTTTCCCTGCATGTAAAATATTACTTTTTCATTAGTAAAATAGGAAACCATCATTAACCAGTAAGATTTTTCTTCAGTTACTAAAAACATTTTTCTTTGTCTGAAGTGTGTTTTCTCAGCTTGACTGTACATTATATGAGTGCTTCAGATTAGCTTCAACTTAACCTAAGTACTGCTCTTTCTTTAGATGGTGTAGTATTACACCCATCTATTAGTCATTTTATTTACTCCACTGGAATGAAATTGCTGTCTGCCCTCCTGGGATAGTTGATAATTAACTCTTTAGAAATAAGGTTAGTGTTTTGCTAGACAAAAAGCTCTTCCTGAAAGTGAAGTGAACAAACGTATACAGAGATTACTAGAAAATGTATGCAACCATTTTGACCCCTGAGACAAAGCTTACAAGCCATATCAGTAAATAAATTTGAATGTATGAACTCCGGCTCAAAAAGGAACCTCTTCTTTGATAGTTCAGTAATGCAACTCACGCTCAGGGAAAAGCGAAAATAACGAGAACAATGTGTTCCACGATTACTGAAGCATACCAAACAAAAATCATCTTTTCATTTCAAAAATTTAATACAGATTACACCATTGATTCTGAATAAGCTTTTATCCACCCCCTCCAAATACATACCAAATTCCAGGTAGTCTTGGAACAAAAAGCACTTTTATAACTTCATACAGACCTCTCTCAAGGTATGTTCATCCGAGAAGTATTAGACATTTCACATGATTTCATTAGACTTACAGTATAGTTCACATGCAGTTCATTCAGATAAGCAGTTGATCTCCAAGAGCTTTTCCAGTCCGACCCCACAGGCTGAGTATTTTCAGTTTTGTTTCACCAAGGCTTAAAATGTACCACAGTGCACTCAACCGTAAAGCAGCAGAGGTGTTCAGAGTAATACTCAAGTCACTGAGCTAACTACATACACCGAGAAACTACTGGAAGGAGGGAGGAGAGGAGGGAACATGATAATTTTAGGTCAGTATCACATAGATGAAGTCTCTAATCTAATTCATTATCCTGCACTGTAATATAAATCCTGAGAGAATAATTGAATATTACTCGCGTTGGGGAGGGGCCTCTGACTCTCAGGACAGGAAAAACTCCCTCTCTGTGCATACGAATGAATGGATATGCATGGCCTTTCTTTCTATCTCTGAACCAGAGTTGAGGAGATGATTAGAGGCAGACAAAATGAGGAGGCAAAGTAAATGATTGCCTCCTATACAGAAACACTATGCTAACTGCTGTGGAGCTGAGACTTTGAGGGTAAAAAGTGGAAAAAGTCAGGAAGGAAGAGCAAAAGCAATAAATACATTTAAATAATAACAGATCTGCAACACAACTGTTTTATCATCAAACAGTACTGTGGGTTCAGATGTATTGTATGTCAACAGGGCATACAAATGGCTGTGGTAAACTTAGGACCAGCAATAATTACACTGGCAAAAATATTTCTCTAGCTATTTGTGCCTAACAGCATAGCCCTAGAGTTTCAAGGACAACTATGTGAAGAAGGATTCCCTGTAGAGTCTCCCTTTTGGCTTGCTTTTTTCCTGGCCTACAGCCAAACATTTGCATGGAACACTAAAGCTCTGATGAGTTTGGTTAAGCTTTAGATGAAAAACCCAAGGATATGGCCTCAATGAAAAAGAAATAGCAATGGAATCAACTTTCTTGGAGTGAGATCACCGGGAAGATAACATGATGGCAAGACAGTGATATACCCAGATATCCTTGAGGTGATGAGTAACATTTGAAGTGATTAAATGACAAAAGAACCTAAAGACCCATTCTCAGAAGTGATCAAATCTAGCACCCAAGAGCAGAGTAGTCTTAATCTTAGAAAATCAGTGGGGCATAGATTCCTGTGTTACTTAGCAACCAGGAAATTTTTATACACATAAAACATATGCACTGTAAATATATACGCTTTGTTTTTGTTGCTTATACTTGAATAGGGAGCTGTTTTGTCTCTGTGAAGTGCAATGCATTAGATCCATACTAGACATTATCTACAGAGAACTCAATAATCTTTCTCATACTCCATATGATTCAATCTTTGGCTGAGTATTTCCTCACATCACATACTTCCAAAGAGTAGCATCTTTAAGAGGTTTACCTAAAAATAAATCCCTTCAGGTTCAGTCATGTCACTGAGGCTGAGTCCTGCAGGAAAATGTCCTTTTTCCTTTATTTATTGCCTTATAAGGTGCAGCCTGTCCCCATGGATCATATTTGGATCTGTAGATGGGTGGGGCTTTGCTATCTTTTGAGTGTGTTGTTCCCCAGGGGACATATTAACAAGTATAAACACGCTCTGGGAACTATAATTATTTCTGGATGCCACAGGAGGTCAGAGAATAGTATAAAACACTCCTCACAAGTCTTGAAAAACATATCAAGATATCACTCATGCTCTTTCTGGCCAACAAAAATACGTCAGGGACCAATTCCTAGCTGGTATTCCTCTGAAATCAAACCAGGGCTTACAATGACCTACCTAATGATTACCTAAGTCTTGTGCCATCTCTCTGCATGAGCTAGATTTCAGCAGCCCAAGAGAGTAATACAGACCAAAGATCTCTCAAGCACAAGAAGCAGCTCAACATAGGTTTGGTCTTCCTGGGGCTTAATCACAGTTTCTTTCTCTGAAGGCTTCTGGCATCACAACCAGCATCCCCCCCGCTTCCTGTTCACATACCTCACACACAGAGTTACGGTTAAAGTAAACTCTTTGTTTAAATTCTAAGATCTTTGGGGTAGAGGCTGACATTTTATGACCTGGGTGTGAAGAGTCTACTACAAAACAGGGCCCTGATCCTTTATTGGGACCTCGAGGCAATGCTGCAAGAGGAGCACTAATTACAGAGGTGTCATCTTGTTATCTGAGCAAATCACTGTAACTCCTTCATTTTCCTTCTGGCTCTTGCTCCAACTACTTTTGTTGCCTTGACTAAGCCATTTAACTTAGTTTTATGTCCTCCTCCTGTAAACATACATTTTACTCCTCCAATGTAGTTAATGGTCATTACTCTTAGTGAAAATGCAAAGTGGGAAGAGGGGGGGGGAGGATAGTGCTTGCTCCCTTTGTACTCCCCCTTTGCTTGATATTTCTTCTCTTACAACTGAGATTCTCAAAGAGATAGGCAAGCACTAGACCTAAAAATAAGTAGCAGATTAAATTACACATACATACACACATACACAAAAGGACACATGTGTGTCCTTTTTTGGTCCCTCTTTACAGACAGGCAAATTAAGGCAAGGTAGACTAATGAGCCACAAGTTCTGACTTCACATCTACTGCTCTAAACACAGCTAAGGATTTTAATGTCACTTGACTTCCTATTCAAGATTTCAAATGAGTTGGCAATGATACAATCATAATAAAAAAAAGAATTATTTCATGGTTCTATTGTACTGCAAGACCCATTTACTAAGTCTATAGGCAAAGTCTGAATTCTCAAAGTTCAGCATTGAAAGCGAACTTGAGATATAGAGAAATCTACATATTTGAATAGGTAATAACAAAATCCTTAAAATAATTATGTGTTTTGCTTTGTTCTTGTTTTTTTTCCCCCCATTTCTATAGTCATAAGACTTTCATCCACTTCTTATCTCTACTGCCCTGGCAACACCTCTCCAGCCATAAAGGCATTAATTTGGGGGGGAATCAAATGAAAAGAAAATGCTAAATGTTCCCTGTGATGTTGCCTTTAAGATTTAAATTTTTATTTGCTATTTAAAGCTTTGGATTATGACCTTCTCCCAAGGACACAATGTCATATCAGTGAATGTAATGAGGTTGATGCAATTAGTATGAAGGTATTTTAAAAGTCCAAAGCGAAACAGATGCACAGGAATAGAGTGGAACTGTGCTTTGTGATTTAACATATTCAGATAATTGATGGCAATAGTAAGCCTTATATTTTAATAGGAATAAACATGCAGCTTTATGCAAAATCAATTTGATAAAAAAGCTCATGCACACCTTTCTAAGATGTTCTGAACACAGAATAGCCACATAAGGAATATTTGCATTTCCAAACTCATTAGCAAAATATACTTATGTAAGCAGTAACCTACAGTATTAATGTTTCTAAAATAGTACCATATTTTAAAACCTTGACTAATGTAGTTGTTCTATTTTTTATTTCATATAATGTATTAAGTTAGTCATTTCACACAGTCTCAACAACAGTCACACCTCCAGAAAAACTCTCAGTGTATCAAATGAGAGGAAAAAATCTCAAAGCCAAAACCTGCACTTAGGTCAAAATCAGGACATTTTAACAAGTCTTTTTAGGGCCCAAACCTATTCCTTCTGAAAAAAAGATCGTTCCTGGGGTACCCTTAAATATGGACTAAATTTCACTGGAGAACAACAGTTAAAGTGGGGAAGAAATTACAACTGATCTGTGAGCTTATCACTGAGCCAAAACGTCAGTGATATGTTTCTGTAAATCTTAGCTAGACGGGTTGAGCCACTGTAAATTCCATAGAGACCAAAGTAGCATTTTCACGCCAAGCAAATTTACTCTTTAAAGCTTTAATGCCCTCCTCGCGCTTCAAATGGTGACATACTTCCACACGAAGCATTTTTTGTTCTTTCTACAGTTCATGGGGATGGCATGTGTAAGCACGCACAAAGTGAGGGGCAAAGTCCTCGTAAAGAAACTTCGGAAGGAGCCAGCTGAGGGGCACAGCTGTCAACCGGCACATTTTTTTCCGGGCAGAAAGAAAGTCACCGAAGCTTAGCTCAGGGTTACCGGTAACCAAAAAGCCTCCCCCCACCTCGGTGCGCACACGCCGCCCTCCTGCCTCCTAGACTTACGGCCAGAAGACGAGTTAAGGGCTGATTACTCGCAGCGGCAGCCTGCGGCTCTCCCACCCTGGGAAAATTGGGGAGAGCAGAGCGCGGCGGGGCCCGGAGCGCAGCGCGGCCGCAGCCTCCCGTGAGAAACTTCGCCGAGTTTTTTCCCAGAGCGGGTGCGCGGCGCTGCGTGCGCGGCCGCGGACACTGACCGCCCCGCGCAGCGCCCCTGCGCACCGCGGCCGCAAGCTCTTCTCCTCAGCCCCGCTCTAGTCCCGGCTCGTTAAAACGAGGGACTTTAGATGTTGGCGTTGGTTTGGGCGGGGGAGGTTCAAAGTTAGGGAGAGCAATATCCTTCCCGCTGAAAGTTTTGCCTAGGACTTAAAGGGGCCAGAGCGGAGAGGGGAGAGGCAGGTAGAGGAGCGGGAGAGAGGAGGGGAGAAGCGCCCCTGCCCTCCGCACACGCTGCCCCGGCCCCGAAGCGGCTCGCACTCGCTGGTGAGCCCCGAAGTTGCAGCTCCCGGGGGCTGCGTTGTTCCGAAGCAACACATCCTTCCCCAGAACCGAAAAAAAGTATAAAAGAAATTCATCCCTTACTTCCCCCCCCCGCCCCATTCCTCCGCGTACGCGCAGACTTTACCTGTTTTTATGCCGGGTTTTTAATAAATTCCTTCCAAAGGGAGCCATGGTCCCAACGGCAGAAGCATAACATCAGCGATCTCCAAACAATTCGAGGGTGTTCCCTTCTCCCCTATTTTTTCCCTGAGCGCCTTCCAGCTTGTTAATAGTCACTGAGCGTAGCGATGAGCTGGAAGTTGTGTAATTTACTGCTAACTTTGAACTCCGGCTTGTTGCTGCTGCTGCTGCTGCTGCTGCACCTTTGGAGTCCTGCCCAGCTGCAATCTTGAAGGAGGCGTTTAGGAGCAGGAAAAAGAAAGCGGGGGGGGGGGGGAGAGAACTAACCCCACACTTGCTCCTGCGACGTGAAGTTATGTACAGAACTTGCAAAACTTTCAGCCTCGTCACCTTCAGGGCACCAGCCAGCAAATGGGAGAGAAGGGGGTTTGCTCCGGTGGGGAACTCTGCAAAAACACACAACAAAAGGATTGAAAACTTTCTCCGGGAGGTTCCAGCTACCTCAGGTCAAGTCGTTCAGCTAAACAGCAACGTTAATGAAGGGCAAGCAACAGTTGCCACACCAGTTCTTTGTACATAATAACCTGCCTTTCAGATCCAGGAGCAATACGGCTTTACAAGGTGTTGGACAAGTAATGGGAAGATGAAGGCACAAAGTCAGAGCGCTGCGGTCCCTTTGCCCTCCCTGGATTTTTAAGTAAACATGTGCTATTTGCAATAGAGACCTTCACAGACCTGGGTGTGAGCCACTGTGACTAAAAGCACCTCTGAAAACCTCTTAAACGTGGCCTAACAGAGAACAAGTGAGGCAGCAACCAGAGGCTCAGTTCATACTGGGATGTTGCAGGACCTTTTTTATTATTATTTTAAGCTAGCTTCACCAACAGGGAAATGAAAGCACATTAAAGTTCCTTTTTGCTGGAACCCCCTGGGAATGAGAGATTCGTAATTAAGCTTCAGAAGGGAAAACTTTTCTTTTTCTTTCCCCTTACTGAACACAGCAGCTTTGGAGTGGAGCGAGGGAAGGAGGACCCACTGCGCTGCAAAGGCTGACGCTGGTGGGTGAGGGTCCCGGGCTGGGCAGGCAGGAGGCCCCAAGCACAGCTCACCCTCGCCCTCTGCTTTGTGCACTTATTTTAACAGGTTCATATTAGATGTAAATCACTCCGAATTTTTTTTCTTTTCTTTTGTTTCTCGCCTTTTACTGGGTAAACTCTGTATGCGACTGCCCAAAGGTGCAGCACAATGGGGAATTGTTTTATTAAACAGGAGAGATGACTGGATAGGACTCTATCAGACTAAGGGCTTGTCTGAAGGAGGCTTTTTCTTTTTCTAAAATTCCTTGTTCCTCCCTCAGTCACGACAGTCACAGCAGCCTAAAGAAAACAAAGTGAGGGCCTATTCCATGGGTTACCTATTACTGGCAGCTCAGGGAATACCCCACATATTTTCAGTTCAGTCCCACGCCGCTAAATTCCCTGAGCTGTGACTACAAAGAGAGCTACTGGAGCCTTGTTTGGGTAATCACCCAAATAACAGAAAAGTAGAGAAGCTAAAACAAAACAACTTTCCTGCTGCCAGGGGAGATTTTAAGAAGCAATCTGCTTTTGGCATAATGAACATGATCCCAAAGCCATTAAATTCACAGTACTCTTTCCTTTGACTTTGAATCAAAGTCATATCTGCCACAAAGAGGGGATTTTCTCATATCTAGAGGACAGCAAAAATTTTCCAGTCCCTAAGACATGTTCAAGTCATATTTGGCATAAAATTCTGATCAGTGTAAAATTTCCTAGAACAAAAATAATATTCAAGTAGCCATTTTTATTGGCAGAGGTAAAATGAAATAGCTTTATCTACAGAATAATATTCAATTTTTCCTTATTAAAAGAATAAATGGGAACCTGGCAATATCTGTAGCTGTTCTTATATTCCTGAATACTCATCTCACAAATTTAATTTATTGAAATATTAAAATGCCATAGAAATTGTTCCTCTTTTACTATCAAATGCAAAATAATTTTAAAACAAAGATATGTAATGTGGGAACTGGGTACCTCTATACATGTAAATCACAATGCTTCTACATTCAGTGTAGCTATGCAACGAGTTGTAGGAAAGACTCCAGCATTAATATTCAGACATTTTCCCCACAGCTGAGGGAGAAAAGGCAGCTTTCAGACTATGCACTTTCACAATTAGGCTAACCAAAAACAGGAAGAAAGTAAGTGGGAGTATGATAAAGTCTTACAAAATATCAAAGGAGAGAATCCTGAGAAACGAGCATTATTGTTCTTTACTAGAAACAAGAAAAAGGACATTCAGCAACCAAAAAGAATTGAATACATGCTGTTTCACACTGTATTCAATTAATTTACAGAACTCAGTCAAAAATATAGAGGGCAAAAATGCTTGTGAGTTTATATAAATATCTGCATAAAAACAAAAAATAAATGTATTTCTCTTAGTAACAGAAGGGACACAAAACTTTCATTCCTCAGCACATAAACTAGTCTCTGAATGTTGGGAATTAGTAGAAAAACATTTCAGAGGGACAGCTTAATTTTGTAGGCAGTGTTGACACAACAGTTTAGTTAGCTTACCCTTAAACTTCCAAAGAGCCTCAAACTACCTGTATCTGCATGTACATGTCTTTAGTTTTCTTTAAACTCAAGCTCTGATCTTCCAGGAATTTTGGGCCAACATTCCAGACCAGGGCCCTGGCACTTCCCTGCATACCATGTGGACATAAAAAGCAGCCAAGACTGAAGTCAAGCAGGATCACCTACTAATCATGGTTGTGCATGTCAAAGTCAAAAAGGCGAATAGCTGGTAATGTTCCATTTTTCACTGACAGTAGGAGGCTTAGCCAAATCATTCTCCTGCACAGTTTCTTCTCCCTAGGAGAAGTGATGAAAGAAGGGCAGATAGTTCTGTTCGCAGGAGTCATTTTTGGGAAACACTGTGTAAAATTTGCACATACTGAGCTTGAGATCATCAGAAAGATTTGTCAACAATTTACTGTGGTATCTAAAGGGGAAAGGAAGTGAATTGTAAACACCTGAGTAATACCTGCCATCTGGACAGGCTTAATGAACAATAAATCTGGATGCATATCTTTGGTGCTTAATCAGAAAGTTTAAGGTTGAAATTGAAATATTTCCCCTTGTCATCTCCCAGAGCAGCTCACACTGAGCGTTGTGTACATCCCTTTGGCAAAAATACTGCAGCACAGGTATGTGCAGTCTAGCTTTAAACTGCAGCAGTCCAAGGGTATAGTTTCAGAGGACGCAAAGAGTCAAACAAACCTCTTACGCACAACAAAAGGTGTGTTCCTGCCCTCCCCTTCCATTTCTTCTTCCCTCTTAACCAGCACATGGCTCCAGTGCTCATCTTACAGTCTCTGGGATCTCATCTGATCTCATCGTAAGCTGACGTAACTCACTCAAATTCCAACCCAGCAACAAAAGTTTGTTCCTTCTCTGTTTTGGACAGGTTACTGAGGTGAATTGCCCTACCTTGGGATCAGACCAGATCAGTCAGTGTGATCTCCAGAGCTGGTGCATGGGAGGAGCTGAACTAGAAGCACAGCTAAAAGAATGAAAGAGAGGAAGCAAAGTGAAAAAAGGAATGGAGAAAGAGAGAGAAGGAGGAAGACCTCCTCCTTTGGCTGTATGGTAGGACAACACAGCAGCCCCATGAAACTATACCCTAAGAGTGGATTTACATGAAATGACTTCAGCTGATCTGGGGCAGCTTTCACTGCCATTAAAAGCAGGGAGGTCCCAATCCTCTCTCAGCAACCACAGGCTCCTGCTGCTTTTCTTGTGCCAGGTCTGGTTCTCACCAGGCTTTGTGCTTTCATCATTCAACTTATTAAACTGACCTGACACAGGAAAGTGGATAAATAGTATTTTTGCTGGGCTAACTAGTTAAATGGGCTTGCTGAGGTGTCGGACAAGTGGCAGGACCGGCATGAGACAGGACCGTGTGGCCAAGAGTGTGGGCAGATAGACATGGGAGAAGGACCTCTCTTCTGAGCAAATTACCCATTTCTTGCTCTAGACCACTGCACCTCAGCTACTTCTGCTATCTTAACTGTCTCATTTTAAACCACCAGAAATATTTCTATCTGCATTAAGTGCAGACAAGCCTATAAGACACTAGACTAAATGGTTCAATAGGATAAGAGGGAAAGGTAAATGCCTGGGTTATAACTGGTTAAACAGCAAGAAACTGTGTGACCCATCCTCAGAGAGTTTGGAGTTTACCCCAGAGAGCTCTAGAAGATTTGTGCTGCTGAACTTACTTGCCTGAGAAGATTCACAAAAGGGACTGAGAAGACTGGTGACTGAAGATAAAATGGCAGGTGAAGGTCATGTTGATAAGTGCAGAGTAATATACTCAGAAGAAAATCTAAGGAAACCCTTAATTTATCCGTCATGTCTCAGGAAGATAATTCATTTGGCGTAGTTCACTCAAAGCCTCAGGTCAATGCTCTACAGTAGTAAAAGGCAAAAAACAACAAAAAAACAACAAAAAAACCCCAGTTATTTAGAAGAGAGAATGAATCAGAAAACCTCATTATGCCACTGTAAACAGTTATTAAGAGCCCACTTCCTGAATACCACACATACCCCATCTGAAAAAGGATACTGTAGAAAGAAAAGACAAAAAACCTCCAGCAAATAGCAAGGAGAAAGGGAGATTTAATATACAGAATAACTTAATATATGAGGAGAGATTAAGTAGCAGAGATAAGGCTCTTCAATCTGAAATAGGAGAGGCCTATAATCACATATATCATGGAGAAAAGAAACAGGAAACAATTTTTTTTCTCACAATATAAGGGCCCGCTGAATGAAATAATCAGACAGAAAATTTAAAATAAATAAAATAAATGATTTTGTAGTTGCAATTAAATTACAGAACTGCCTTCTGACTGCAAAATGTCATGGAGAACAAATTCAAAGCGAGGTTAGATAAAACCACGGAGGATATGGCCACTAGAGGTCATTAAATATCACTGGGTTATTGGATCCATGTTTTCTTGGTTCAGCCATTTCCCAAACCTCTTTTTGTTCCCTTTTCCTCCTCTACCACTCACTAGTCTTTGGCATAGCCCTAAGTACAGTAAGCCTTACCAGTTACTTTAGACTCACAAACTGGGCCCAGGTGTAACATCACCTCAACTGCTGTGACCACCGTAGAGCAGTCTTTGCATGTAAGGAGTTCCCCTGTACTTGAATACAGCAGGAAACAAAACAGACAAGTCAGCTTGTCCCCATGTAAGCACGTTTTTATTCAGTATTGCAGGTACAGGAGCATTTTTAGATTCCACAAGCCTCAAGTATTCCTCAGCATACCTCACACTCAGTCTCAAGGCAGGGAGCAGCTCCCCAGGTTCATGGTCTTCCCATGACTCTTCCAGTCTGCACATTCTTCAGCCAGCCCCCAAATCTCCTTCTCTTCTTGCTTTCATTAGGTAAGGAGACAACATCCTGTGATGGTGTTTACCATTTCCTCCACTTCCAACACTCTGCTCCCTTATGTGTTCCCACTCATTCTGTAATGGTGTAAGTATTTCTCAGGTAACTGGCAGGTCTGCGATAAAGAAACTAAAGCAAATGAAGTGAACATCAAACTGTATGAAAGAACATCCTTCTATCTATTGCAGGGGCTATTATATATATTATTCCAAATAAACCTTCAGCTCTGAAAATCCTTGAATTGCTGATCACCCAATGCTGGCAGTAAAAAGTCTCTTATACTGCTCCCTAAACATCTGCTACTGCCCATTGGCAGAGACAGAATGTGATGCCATCAAGGCATTTGGTCTGACACAGCGGAGCAGTTCTTCTATTAATGATTGGATGTAACATGACAACTGCCCTGTGTCTTTCTCCAGCTCCCTAGTAGATCTTTTTTCTTTACTCTGCAATTTTGATTAAAATGTGTTAAGAGACATGAATTAAATTCTCAGTTCCTCCAGAACTGCACAGTTATCATGGAAACATCAGACAAGGTTAAATTATCTGTCTAATACCCTCCTTTTTCTTTTTTTAATCCTCATATGAAAAGTATTTTATAATTAGTTTTCACAGCAGTTCTTGTTGCATACTGCAATAGTGGTTTGGGGTTACATTCAGCCTCTTTAGTTTAAGTGCCTGACATAGCAGCATCTGTGACTACTGTGGCATCTAACTCAAAGAGAGCTGTTTAGATAAACTACTGTGTCCCAAGCTGCCATACCTGGATTCCTAATAATTGCTGTAGAGGATTTATCACAAAACATAAGACTTTATCTGAGTGCACCTCTAGGAGCCCTAGCTAAAATTGCATCCATTGTGAAAGGTACGTTGTAAACACACCAGGAACACCAAAGAGATCTCCTATTCTTGGAAGGGTTTAGAAATTGAAGAAATGAGAGAAACAAAGGAAATCAGTTACTTTAGTTAAAAATATGTCAACAATACTTTTTGATACAAATATATTATTGGGGTCTAAATATATTTAATATAACTTTGTCTATATAACAATTTTCCCTTTTAAAAGACATCCTATTTTTCCTAATATGCTGTAGCCTATTTACATGTTCTGAATATGTTGCTTATGTTTATGCTGCCTGCTTCCAAGGATAACCAATGACAGTCCTTCCAGCACTAAATGAGAAAGACAATCATATTATGCAGATAAGCAATTGACAATATTATTTTCAATTATATGAACACATAGAAAGCAAAGGAAAACAGGGAGAATCTATGGAAATGATTCTCAGGACAATCCCCCTGACTTTAAACCTCTAGTAATGATGATATGCTTGCACTCCACTATGTGAAAAATAAATGGGATATTAATTACGTACCTTTTGGCCTGCAATGATATGTAAAATTCCTTTCATATTTCATGGTTTTATGAAGTTTAAATTTAGGTTAGAGTTAGGACTCTTCCAAGATCTTGGCTCAAATAGAAGGAGAATAAATGATTTCAAACCACAAACTGGAGAACAACATTGCTCTCCCTCCTCTGCCCACCCTGGTTTTAACCATATAAGCAATTAAGAAGGACAGGGAGTGTAGATCCACCTGAGAGCCTCAGAGACAATGAATCCTCATGCTCTGATTGTCTGTAGAGTTTAATTCTTTTTTAAATGTTGCATTTAAAATTGCTTCTTAATAGAGTGCTATGTTCTCACTGGGATAAAAAATAAACTGTTGATATGCTCACGGTCAGGCTTGATTCCTCAAATATACACATTAATAGAACCTACAGAGGTAATATTTATTTTTCTCGTGGTTGCATTTCAAAAGGCTTTAGCTCAACTGAGCCCAGATTTGGATCATTATTTAGCTTTGGGTCATTATTTAATACTTGAAGAGAGCAATTCATTTTCTGGTAATTTAAGTAGATTTTACAGTATGTAGAAGCACTGACCTTTTCAACTGAAAGTGATTTTCAGAAAGAAATGAGATCTATTCCTCTAAGTGTGCTGTTGTCCACCGAGTGAGAACATTGTTTAGAGATGAACATCTGAAACAAATGCCCTGAGAGGTGTGCACTACGCCAGTCATTACAGAAGTAGTTCTCATGTTCTTCTTTAATGCCAGTCTCTGAGGTCTTGTTAGTGCCTGCACCCATTAAGTCTATCACTTTTGAACTTTACACCAAAATCACTCATGTTGCGTTCTTGATGTACGCTTCCAGTGTGCCTGTTCTCAGCTTCCTGCACAGAGAAAAAGACCTTCTCCAGATGTTGGCTTGCCTGTGGGCCAGGCATACATTAACATATAAGCCCTCTCCCCTTGCCAAATCCCAGCCCATGCACAGGAGATACTCAGACTTTACCTAACTGACAAAATACCTCAATCCCTGATGTCCGTTTTTGTGTGCAGGGCAAATAAAGGTTTACTTCCCTCAGATCCCATCTCATGTAGGGGAACATGGAAAGTGTCACAGATAATTCCACAGTTGCAGAAAGGTGCTGTTTCATAATCCTTTACTGGCATGCTGCCAGTTCCTGAATTACTTTTAAAGGAAATTAGTGCATCATGAACAATAACCCCTCCCCCCCTTCTAATATACAACATATGAAAATTTTAGGTTACAGCAGCATCTAAATCTTTCTCTCACTCCATTTCTTACAAAAAAAAAAAGAAAAAAAAAGGTTTCAGTAGGGTAGGAATCTGAATACGATGTAATACCTGGAGACAATTAAATACACATTTTTGGGTGCTTTTGTAAAGCTTTTGCATTGAAGCCAGTGGGAGTTTTGTCTGATCAAGGCCTTCTTGTACAAATGAACAACTGCAAATGTGTTAGGAAAGACTGATCTCTGGGACTGTGAATCACTGGTGTTTTGCCTTCTTTAGGGGAAAAAAAATAGCCCTCTTGAGACTGGTTGGTAATTCACATCCAGAAGAATTTCTTACTTTCATCCTAGCTGGAAAGCAGATTTACTGCACAGAACATTTACTTAAGAATAAACCTGTTGTTAACTTCAGAATAAAGCAATGCAAATAGCATCAAATTAAGACCCAAAAATGAAAAAAATGACAAAACTGTATTGTCTACTCTCTAACTAGGGCAGAATATATCCAGTGTATGTTTTAGTGCTTTGCCCATTTCAAATTTGCAGTAATATAATCAAAACTATCTTAGTCCTTTAGAAGCCTCGTTAGCTCTTTCACAGATTTAGTATTAGTTTGACCAAGGGACCAAGGGGACTATCAAAGAGACTTCAAGAGACTATCTAAAGAAAGATTTAGGAAGTTTTGACATACCCAAATGTTTATGACCCAAAATTCAAACTAAGAGATGGCATTCCAGGCCAGCAATCAGGAAAAATTTCAGAGAGCACAAAACCATGTGGGACACATGCCTGCATCTGTCAGAGCAAAAAGAGGAAGGAGATGGTTTATATATCAGAGAAGTGTATATCAACATAGCTTCTCCTGAAGATGATATTATCCTCGATTGAACTGGGGTAGAATTCCTCACAACTGGGCAGACTTGCCTCCTTTTAAAGGATTGTTTTTGTGGAACTCTTTTGTGCCTCTTGGACAAGTATATGTTTTTTTTTTCCTGGCTAATTTGTTAATTATCATTCCAGCAAGATAATTGCCAAAGACCTAGGCGCTCAAATTCTGCAGGATAATAGGAATATATTCTATTGGTTTTCTCCTCAGCCTGCTGGCTGCTAGTATCCTAATTCCTGACAAGCAGAATAAAGGGGATATTGTTACCTAATACAGGGATATAGATCCTGTGCTTTTGACTTAGTATTGCATCATGTCCAAATCCGCAAAGTTGTTTAGGTATTTAACTCCCACTGATTTTAACAGATAAGGATAATACTTTCATTATTTGAGCCTAACTCCCTAGTGCTAAGAGATGGAGCCCCTGAGGAGAGAGATCCCTGATTTTGACTATGGCTGACTGTGCAAGCCATGGTGGAGCCCTACCCATAAAAGAGGATCCAGGTGGTTGGGTACATAAGACCATGACAAGGTTGGTATACAATCAGCTACACAACCAAGAGGGGTATGATCTTGCAAGAAACTGCTTACATGGAAGCATAGATGCAAAAGCACAGGCACAGTGCTGCAGATATGAATGCCTTCTAGCAGAACTGTATGGGAGGGGGGAAAAAGCTGGAATTATTATTATACTTAGTGGAGAAGTGTCCTATTCTCTGTCTTTTGCATAAAGAAAATTACCCTTAGCATCCATGTATTATGCCCCTTGTACAAGGGCTCTAGGCTATGCTGCATTTGTGCTGGCATCTGCACACTGCAAACATTTCAAAACACAACCATAATCCCTATTCTGCTGAAGAAAAATGTACAGGAAGGACAAAGGATCACCCAGCACAAGCTATCTGATGAAGTTAGCATTGTATCTGAACTAGCCATTATAAACAAATGTGTGTGGCCATTAGCTAATGGCCAGCCCCTTACTTCTAGCATTTCTGTTTCTGAGAAACTTTGGAGGTGATTTTTAGAATGCTAAAGTTGGTCAGTGTTATCCTGTGTTTTCTGCTGAGGTCAATAAGAGTTGAACATCTGAAAACCAGAAGAAGGGTTAGGCAAATGTGTCTGCTACTTTAATGGAGGCCTCAGTCCATGATGCACATCCTTCTGCTGCAACTTTGGACTGTAGAGAGTAGGAGTTACCTGTACTTGCTGTACCTGTGTAAGCCTGCCACAGATAGCGTGCCAAACCTATTAAAGTTTTGAACTTCATTCCTTCTAAAACCCCCCTTAGCTCTATAGTGATGCTATCTAACATTATACTTTCTACATCATGACCTCAAACTACTGTTCCCACAGCAGAAGGACCCCGTCTGTGTAAACAAATCTTTTCCCTTTGATGTTATTTGTGGAACAAGGGTAGAGAGGTTCACCTCCAAAACCTTACCTTGCTTGTAAAGATATGGCCCTATGGAGTGAGATCACTGCAGCTACAACTCTGCCAAGCTGTCCTTCATTTGTTAGCCCTAACAGTGAATATCAAGCTGTCTCACCAGTTAGCAGTGAATATAGCTGGAGCACTTGTTCATCCAGGGAAGATGGGGGCAAAAGGGAGCGAAGAGGGAGAAAGACTGAAGTTCGCCTCTTTGCTCTAAATTTTTGTTCCTGATTTTCAAGTCTCTATTTTGCCTAAATCAAAAATGTGAAATGTCCAGGGCACCACCAGGCAAATTTCATGCTCTTTAAACCTACTTTTAACCTTTGACTCTTAACATATTTTCAGTTAATGCCTAATCTTACTCCCAAAGTATCCCACTGAAATCAAGAGAAGAAATCCAGGCCTCACTCTTTAAATCAGCAACTCACATTCCTCAATGTGTGTAAATGAAATGTTCCAGATGCAGACAAATTTGATTTTTAGCATTTGAGTCATGCTACCCATCTTCTTAAAATTAGACATGTACGGAGGTGTTTGCAGGACTGGGGCTACATCATCTAGTGATGGGTCTCAATTAAACATGGCTCCAGCAGTACAAACCAATGCACCAGAGGGGAGGTTTGAAGCTGAGATCATGTCTGCAGCAGAAGCTACTGCTGGCATCAGTGCATTAATCTGGGCTGTGAGCTCTTGGTGCTAGCTGAATCCCCTAGTTTACTTTCGGTTATGGCAGCGAAATTGTCCTCTTGCCAGCCTGGCATGTTTCCGTTCGGAGGAAGAGGGGAAGCGAGAGAGAGGAGTGAGCAAACCAAGGCTTGACATGGTTATGGTGTGGATGGCAATTGCAGATGTGGTACTACCAGCATGAGACCTGGCTAAGAGGGTGCACTGCTCTGGAGGGTTTTGATAGGGAGTAGGGGTAAAGGCTGTAGTTCTTCAGTATTTCTTGTGACAAGCCTTTCCAGTCAAAACAAGGCTGGTATAAACTGCCCCAGATTAGAAACATTTTTCTCCAGACCAGTATGTATTTATAACCTGAATTTTAGTTTAGACATGGCATTAGTTAATTAATGTTTCTAAAGCACTGAAATTGAAAGGTATTATGTAAATGCAAAATACTCTTCTGATGCAAAGCCTGATTTTATTTTTCAGAAAGACTGCTTTATTTCTTGTCAGCTCTGTTTTTGCTTATATTGTAAATGATTGGTTGCCTGTGTTTGCTGTTGTAACATGTATTCTTACTACCACGCTGTCTTTCTTTATTGGGATGTCTGCTTTTCAATCTCCAAGGAATTTCTCAAATGCTATACATGCAAATTTCAGTTCACAGATGTGCAAATAACATAGATGCCTTCCATCCCTCATAGGTAAAAGGTTTAGAAGTTGCAGAGAAGGTGTATATTTGGAATGTGCATGTTGGCACAGTACTAAAACCACAGCTCTTTGAATTCATAGTTTGCTTCTGAAGATAACTCCTAAACCAATGATTTTTAAATGGTCTACTTATAAATGGTCAAACCAAGCACCTTGTTTATGAAGCATAAATTTAAATAAAACTAGTGCTTCTGCCCTGCTTAATGAACCTTTCTGAAGAAAGAAGATAAGAAAAAATAACTATCAAATTGAATAAAGAAAATACTTGTACGAACTGAGGCAGTGATTCTTAATCTTTTCTCATGTTACAGTAGAAGAACTGTGGAAGACAGGCCATGACTCCTGAGACTCCCTTTTCTAGAAACAGAAGGAGGAGGATACTGGTAGTTAGGACTCCCTAAACCGGTTATGGGCTCCTAGCAAGAACACATACCTGGCAAAATTAGGGTCTCAGCATAATCTCACTGATTTACAATCATAATAACATGTTGCCTCTCTCTGTGCACACAGGAAATATTCTAAGTATTTTTAGCTCAAAATCTTTTCATGACTGTGTGACTTCTAAATAACTAGTTAAAGTGAAATCGTCTCTTGGATACAAAGGAAATAACAGCACGATTATTTAAAAAAAACTTGTGAAGGTGGTAGGAAAGACAAAATAGAATGTTTTCAAGAGTTTTAGTGTGGAGTCCACATTCTACTTATGTAACATAATTAAACCAGTGTAATGTGAGAGTGCATATTGCCTGCCTGCAGTTATAATGTTCCAGGGAAAACTGAAGAATAATTGCAGCCAAAATCCAAATATCATAGGAAAGAGATAGTCACCCCTCTGAGTTCAGACTGATTTCATTTCACTCTTTTAGGAATTGCAGATTATCATCATTGTTATCTGCTCAGTCCAACCATAATATTATTAAAGCAAGAATTTTGCAACTTGTAATTATATCAGTTTAACATAGAATTTCAAAGCATGACCTCTCTGGTGAACAGTGGATTACATGAATATGCAATCTTTAACAAAGTTGTATCAGGCTGTTCACCCAAGTCCATTGTATATGTTATATCCTGGAACTTAAATTAGAAAATGTATAGCTCACTGGAGACAGATGAAAAATTAAGTTAGGTATTTGGGAAAAATGTGTAATCAGAGAAATGAGAAAGATGCAGTCTGGTCTGGGAATCCACTTTGGAGAGGTGAAAGTGAGCAGGAGGTGTCCAAAGCATAACTCCCATGACACACTGTGGTGGCATTTCTAAACTGCAATGTTTGCCTTCTCAGGCAAAAGGATTCTAGTGCAAGAAAAATGAATGGAAAGTGAGTATAGGAGGAAAGTTTTTTTTTTTTTTAATGCCCAAAGGGGACATTTTAAATGGCCTTCTTTATCCAAAATCACTTTTCCTAATTTCCTAAACAATTTCCAAACAGATATACATACATATATATATATATAAAAGTATATGTATGACCATAAGGTTCACAACATTAGTAACTTTAACTGTATGTTCTGTAGTTGCATACATACTATATTTGCTTTATTGTAATGGCAGGACAGAACCTGTTTTGTCAGGAGAAGAATTAGGAATTTCAAAGTCCTGAAAATCTAATACCTAATCTGTGCTTTTGTGGAGAAAAAAAAAAAAAAGTGTTCAAAAGAAGAAATGATCCTTCAGGTTAATCTGTTGAGATGCCACTTAAAAATCTTTGAGAATCATGATCCCCTGGGGTACTGAGATGTTACTACCATTTCAAGTGTCAGAGCTTCAAGAAAAGAAGCCTTGCCAAGCATGTAGTCCTCATATGTAGAGTCTACACAGAACGCCAGTTTCACAGTTTCAGACTCCTGAACTTAAAAACACACCGAAATACCTCTGTAGCCATTAGATGTCCAAGAGGCTTCTGCTGATGTGCAGCTCCTTTCAAAATGTGACATAGATTCACTGCATATTAAGAAATATTACTGATTCAGATAGCAATGTGGTTGTTTATGCTTTTTCTAAAACAGAACATTCTTGCACATAATGCAGTTGCCTCCTCAGGGTTTCCTTGCAGAGCACAACCTCTGGAAATTTTAGAAATTGAAAGACACAGAGCGATGAAAGGAAATCAGATTTGAAGTAGAGCAGATGCCTAACATTTTTCTTAGGAATGGCCAGGCATGTTAAGGATCAACTCCCCTTACCTTTAAGCTGCTTCTGTTCTCCCCTGCAGCACAACTGATCTCCAGGATCTGACTTAGGATTTTCAGAAGGTAAACACAGCATCAATGCCTGAAAGTCACTGTCCTGACCAAACAGAACAAAAACCCTAGATATATATTTTGAGCTCAGAGAAAGAGACACGGAGGACTTGCAATGCCTTGGAAATTCAGCTACAGTGTGTGACTATGCTTTATGCTTTAAATATGTTTTGAATACCCTTTCCTGTCTGTCCTGCTGCTTTGCTGGAGCTTATTGTCCCTCAAGCAGACATGATAGAAATGAACTTGACTCACCAAAATTTTCTTCCCAGCATATTAACCTAAACTGTTGATAGTCAAGCTGGTGTAGGAGTAAAATAGCTTAAATCACCACAACTAAATTCAAATTTGACATTGTGAGTCAGCATCTTGAGCCACAGTTTGGTGTTTAAAACTTCTTGCTGACTTCTTCCAGGACGATTCCTCTTCCAGGTGCCAAACTTCTATACCTGCAGCAAGGTCTGGCTACAAAACAATTTCATGGAAAATTCTCAGACAACATTAGTATATTTACTGACAAGACTTCAGCAGCTTCAGTCTTCAGCAGCTTCAGCCTTCCATTTGTTCTCACTGTGTTTATTTCTGGTCCCAATCCATAAGACTTTGCCAACTGGAGAATCAACTGTTCTTTATTATAGTCTCCAGTACCTGCTATTACAGGATAATTAGCAATTTTTTTTCCCTTCTGTTTTGTGATTACAGCTTTTGTGTTTGGTGTCATCCATATGTTATGATAGTAGTTTCGTGTTCCAATGACCAGGTAAATGGAGGTAAATTCATGTATCTGTTCTTTCATGGATCGGCCATTTGCCTGAGTGTTTTCTTATCTTCAGATGCGTCACAGTTGAGATTGGAGCTGATGAGTGGGCCTGGACAGGCTGTTTAAACCATGTGTTGAGGGCAAGTAAAGATAGACTGAGATTCCCACACTGACATCCACCAACAAAGAACTGTACATGTTTTCTCTAGCTTGAGAAATACTAAAAAAAAAGGAAAAAAAGAAGAAAAAAAGACACAAACACAAAGAGAAAGAGATCTGAGAATACTTTTTTTTTTTTCCTTATTAAATCTTCTCTGGAGTATGTTCCTTTGCAAGATAAACCCTTTTTGTGAGGAAAAATGTGATATGAAGACATCTTGGAGAAGTCAAGATGATTTGGGGAATGCACTGTAAAAACGGTTAAAATTCCTAGTATGTAAATATTAATGGAGCAGCAGAAGATAGCACAAGTGCAGGAAAGAGCTGGAAAAAAGTAAATAAAGGAGTAACTGGGGAGTAGAAGACAGTTCTATTCTATTGAGAAAAAAACATAATTGCTTGATGGTCTGAGCTCAGTCGTGCCTGATCCAGGGCACTTGAAGATAATATGTCAAGAACTTTGAAGATGATGAGAAAGCAAAGAATATTTTGAACACTGAATTTTCTGCTTCGTCATTTTCCAAGAAAAGGGTAAAAACAGAGCAATGATAAAAAAGATTATGGGCCATAACATACCATAAATTCATCCCCTTGGAATCACTAATAACTGGAATCCCAGGATTAAAAAAAAAAAAAGCAATAATTAGGTGATCACAGATTTTAATGGTAGGGAAATTGACAATTACTGTCTTCCTGAGGAAAAAATAACCCATCATTCCTATAAATTCCAGTTACATAAGAATATGGGCAATTACACTACTGAAGAAATCTGTGACAGAGAGTAGGCACTAGAAAATATCTATGAGATATGATTCTCATTCATAGAGCTTTCTGAACTGCAGAACACCCGCAGAGCAAAATCAGCTGCAGATTGGTCTTTTCACATCATGGAAATAATAGAAAATAGGACTAGAGGGGAGTGTGAGTGGCCAGCTAATCTAACCTCCGTGCTAAGGCAGATGAGCTATAGCTAAAACTTTCTGGCAGACTAGCAGAGCCTGTACAATGTGATTTTTGTTTTTTAATCCCTGCTTAATAAAGCAGAAAGACATATTCCCAATAGTATGCAAAAATCTGTGTTCTCAAGACATCTAAAACCACAGCCCTGTACTAAATTTTGTTCTTGTTTATATTTATTCGAGCATAAAACAAAAGAACTTCCAAATTTCAATTTTGCTCTGCTGCAAATGTTGATTCGGGGAGGAAGGAGATCAGTTAATTAAACTTTTCTCACTCTGTGTTTTCCACGGCAGGACTTTGAAAAGTCTGTGTGTTTCCTGTTTCTGTGGCATCTATTTCAGTGTTTCATATACAGGCACAGAGAACACAGGAGGAAAACAGAACTCATCACTGCCATCACTCACATTTGCTCTTTGTTTTTCAAACGAAACTTTCTGCAGTGAAGACGACAGAAGAATCTACTATTCAGCGAGTGTGTTCCTGCTATATGTGGCATGTGCATCAGCCCTGAAATGTATTCACCGAGATCAAAATGTTCCGCATTGTAATATGTGCATTCAACAGATGGAGCATTTGTCCGGATCTGAGAAAAATCACACTAAAAGCAGTACAGCGATGGAGGCTGACGCCAGCCTTCAGCTTTACACGTATATACTCACACATTAAATACTACTCTGCCCTACCCTCTCCTTCGGATCATTTTCGCTTTTTTTTTTTTTTTTTTTTTGCGACCGGGATCCAGGAGAGCCCATACCAGATTTTGAGTGTCCTGCGGAGTAGGGCGGGCAGCGAAGAGTGGGGAGCGGCGGCCCCCCGCCGCCTCCCGGGGCAGCGCCGGCCGCTGCCGCCGCCCTGCCTTGCGCCTCGCCTGTCGGCTCCCCCGCGTGTTTCACTGTGTCTTAAGCCCGGGATGCTGCTCACGAAGTCAGGTCCGTATTAGTTGTGGAGGAAAAAAATAATAATAGTAAAAAAAATCCTACTAGTGTTGTAAAATACAACTGGAAAAAGTAAATTTTGCGGGAATGCCCTGGAGCAGCTCGCACACTCCCGAAGCAATAGCTGGCTGATAGACGGCGTGCGCTCCTCGGGGGTAACGGAGTCGCGCCGTGCCAGGTGTTATAATTTGCTGTGCATCGGGGAAAAATCTTGAGCGGACGGCTCTGCCGTTAGCTCTGCTGGAGGCTCCGCGTCCTCCGCGCCGCGGTTCGCCCCGATTTTCCCCGAGCCGGGAGGAAAGGGAAAACCGACGGAGAGGACCGGAGAGGACTGCGGCGCTGCGCGCAGGGCTCCCCCCCCGCCGCGCACCGGCTGTCCGAGCAACTACTTTTAAAATATATATATAAATAAATACAATAACGCTTTTCGGGGCTAGAGGAGCGTCGCCTTTCGGCACGTCCCGCTCCGGCCACGCAGGGCGGTGGTGTGCGTGCGGGGCCACGGAGCCGCTGCGCGCCCCCACGCGGGGCTCCGCGCACCCCCCCCCCCCTTCCGCGGGTCTCCGCGTGCGTCAGGCGGCGAATGGCGGCGGAGGCGGAGGAGAAGGAGGAGGAGGAGGAGGAGGAGGAGGAGGAGGGAGGGCGCTTCCTCAGGAGGCGCTGGCGGCGCTGCCGTGACATCACCCCGCGGCTTATATAGTTGGGGAAGGGTCCGGGCGCCCCGCATGGTCCCGGCAGCCGCCCGCGGGAGGCAGCGCAGCGCAGCGGCCGCGCTGTCTCCGCGTGTCTCTCTCTCTGTGTCTCTCTGTCCGTCTCTCCCTAGGATTTATGGACTTGCCCTGCTAGCGGCGGCGCGGCAGGATGAGAGCCCAGCTGGTGTGCGTGGCGCTGCTGGCCTTGGCCGCCTGCAGCCTCTGCTCAGGTAAGACCCGGACCCTGCGGTTCGCCAGTTCCTTCAGACAGCATCGGAGACGGCATCAGTACCATGCTTGTTGCTGTAGACTAGTCATAGAGAAACATGTACCGGTGTAGACCACTTACTTAACTACACGCAATGCTCCCTCATACGTGATTTATTGAACACCACCTAATTCCAAACTGTCATAGAAATTACAATTTCTACAGCCCCTATGAATACCTGCGGTAATACAAATCATCATGATTATATGTCCACTTTTTCAGGTTTACATCAGACCCCTTTAGTTACCCGAAATACAGTTTAGGATTCTGGAAAAAAATTGCTATCAAGTGTTTTGAAATGATGACAAAAAATGCTGAACTAGATGCAGATCATGCAATAGGAAGCTCAATATAAGTGTGTTACTATTACAAGAATAATTGTTTTAGAAACTTGAAAAAGAGGACTATGTATTAAAATGTGTTGCTTGCTCCCTTGGAAAATGACACAGCTAAGTTTGTGTGTGTGTGTGTGTGTGTGTGTATGACAAAAAAGATAGTTTAGTGGTAATTAAACATGTTTGTACACATACAGACACAGACCAGGTGTCATAGAAACAAAGGTTTTGAAAGAAAGGTTTCAAAACCCAATCTTACTAACTTGCAAATTACTCTAATTTTTAACTCCACGAAATTTAGAAGAGTAAATATACAGGTATCTTCACTATTCAGGAGGATTCACGAGTTCATAATTCTCCCTTTAGATGAAAGTTTCCAGTGTGTATTCTGCAGAAGAAAAATGTAACGCACATAATGCCTGTGTTTTATATTCATCACAGTTCAAATATAATTATTCTATGTGTTTTAGAGAGCCTGTAGTCTTAGTGACAGTGCTGAATATTTATCATTCTCTCCTCATATATCTAAAGCTTTTTTAAATGAAGACATGGCTAGTATTTTCAGTAAAGAATATTTGACTCTGCTGTTTGTAGAGCCTGACTGAAAACCCATTAAGGTCAAAGGTTTAAGTGTAAACTAAAATAGCCTCATAAAAAAGAAACAAAATTGTATGTATAATTGACATGATGTTTCATTTACTTGAAATTTGAAATCATATTTAAATGAGAAATGCCATTGGAAGGGCCGAGTCAGTTTTAATTAATATGGACAATTATGTTGTAAAGAAAATGATCATTCAGTTTAATTTTCTTTTGAAAATGCTTGCCCTCAGGGGAAGGTGTGTTCTTATGGAATTTAACTATTCTTGTAGAATGCAGATATATCAATAGAAACATTATTTCTTGTCAATAAGTACTGAATGATCAAGAGGACAGCAAAGTGTGTGGATTTTCTGTCGATATGAACAATAACATATAATCAGACTTTTTATTCAGTGCTTTCTGAGAGTCTGTTCTTTTCATGCTTTTACCTCCTCCTCTGCCTTTCAGTCCTATTTTATCTCTGTGTGCTCCTGTCTGAATAGACACCCAAGCTTTGCTTCCTTCTTCACTCTAGGAAGCTGGAACAGTCTCCTAAGTAATGTTCTCCAGGATGCGTAATCAAAACATTTCTTAATACCTAAGTATTCAGTGTAGCATTCCACTTCCACAGCTATCTTCCATCCCCTATGGCATTTCAAAACCCAGGTGCTAAGCAGACGCACGTCTTTTCGTTGTCCCCAGCTGGTGTGACCCAGGACATACACCACAAATAAGGATGCCGTCCACATGGGCAGCTCCCCTATTCCCAGCAGCTGCTGCTGTCACTGGTAGAAATTAGGCTGAGCAGATCTGACACTGCTTGTACGGCTTCTGTTAGTGGTAAAGTGGTTAAGAAATTAGATAACATTGACAACAGGTAGTGCTGAAATGGAAAGCATTAGATGAGAGAGAAGTTGCTAGTGACTTTCTGTAATACTGATCTATTCAATATTTTCAATAGCGACCTCAAAGCAAAAAGGAAGAGCAAGAAATTGTAGTATTCTTATAACACAAAGGTGAACAAGAGCATCCGTAGAGAGGAAGATTGTCGTAACACATGGAAGTTTTTGATGACTTCAATAATGAAAACAGTGCCACAGTACAAAATGCAGTAGCTTGGGAAATAATAGAAGTGTCTATTAAAAACTCCCTTTAACAGAAGCACACCTGTTGGAAGTGTTTGAGGAGATATAGGACTTGGTCATACTTGCTGACATCAGCCTTATTAAGAGATACTAAGGTTTTTCAACCATAAAAGGCAAGTAAAATCCTAAAATGTGCCAGAGAGTTCTTTGCTGTAGCTAGTGGTAAGCATTAGGCATTAAGGTAGTTAAGTCCTGAGACTTCTCATCTGGAGTATACTGTACAATTATTCAGATTACATCAGGCACAGAGGAAGGCCATTCTGAGAACTTGGGAAATAGGTGGTCTGTTATATGAGAGGAGACCATGTGAGAGACAGAGTCTAATAGCTCTAGGCATAACCTTGCAGTGATGTATCTATGTGGTTTCCAGGGGAATGGCTTATTCGCAAAAGCTTGGGGTAAAGGCACGGTGATGTTGCGTTTGTTTGGTAACCACCATGTGAATACACCCTAAAAATCTAAGCTGGGAATGGCTATGATTGCTCTCAAAAAATATGCGAGTTGGGTAAAAACTAGAAATAGAAAACTACCAGTAGTAATGAAGGAGGTTATATACTAGCCACGAATAAATTTGTAATTAGAAAGAAATCAGGCTTGAAATGAGAAGATGGTGAATAACTGTTGATGGTTTGCAGGAATTCCCCAAAGAAGAAGTGTGAGGGGAAAAGATAATCTTAATTATTAAGATGGAACACGATCAATTTTTAAAAAACATTATAATGATTGGTGTCCTGTGCTAGCAGAAATCTAGTATGGACTAGCACGGACTTATAACAAAGTCCCTTTCAGTCCCATGTTCCTGTGGAAGTTAGTAAGATACCATGGTGATGACTCCAAAATTAAGGAACAGGCAGAATCTCTCCGCAGATTATGTGGATGTTACATACTAATAACATGGATCATTTTAATGAAACAGAGATTTGGCTTGTATTAACATGGAATAGATGTTGCTTTAGTTTTGGTTTAAATGCAAGTGTATTGTTGGGTCTGGACTGCCAGTACTCTGGGGAAGATAAAGCCTAAACGGAACTTTGTTTCAGCAGAAGGTTTAACTGATTTCTGTATATAGCTCGTCTTTGAGTTGTGATTGCTGTTACATTTTCAAAGCAACAGCTCTTCCTTGTGCTTATGTACAGCCCAAAGCAGAAATGTTTTTGACTGTTTTTTTTTCAAGAGTTACATTGCCCTATTCACCAAATCACAGATCTTGCAGATGCACTGAGCTATTAAAAGTCAATTAAATTAGTAAATAAAATCCTAAGGATTTCAGTTAGAATACTTTATTTTTGTGTATACATTGCAAGAGCTTGTATACCAAACTCTGGTCTATCTCAAACCCCTCATCAGTAAAATTATTCTTCATTTATCCAACTAAATTTTGTAAAGTACTCATAACTTACATTAATCTAATTTCTTAGTTGCTACTTAAGGAATATTCTTTAAAAATAAATATTAAAAGGCTTCTTCTAAAGTTAGCAAATATGACAAATAGTAATTATGAAAATCATACTGATTTTGAATGAAAAATATCACGAAAGTTTTTTTTTAATGAACTGACTGCAGATTTGTGGGCCTTTTTAACAGTGAATTGAAATTACTGAATCTTTCTATTCACGTCAATGTGCTTTATCAAGCTTCAAAAAGGCAGCGAGTTTCCATTTTAAAATAATAGTTTTATCTTCTGCTGCAATTACCTAAAGCCTCTTCACAGTCAGTCCCTTTAGATCACATTGCTACGCTTTTATCTATCATTTGTTTGAAAACTCATTGATGTGCCTAAATTCTGTGTGCTGAATTCAAATGTCTGTGATTTATGATAAAATAATAAGCATATGTTTCTGATTTATTCCCAGATTCAGAAGAGGAAATGAAAGTATTAGAAGCAGATTTATTGACCAATATGTATACATCAAAGGTAATTATTTTTCCTCCTTTAGCTGATGGGCAGAGAGCAAATAAATTCTCATTACAAACCTAGAAGTCTCTGTACAAAGTAATAACCTATGGTCTAGACCTAAATGTTCAGTGATAGACATTACTTTGGGACAAAATTTTCTTTTAGTTCAAAGGAAATTTAAAGGTGTTGATGTGACACACACACAGTGTCCCTCACTCGTAACACCGGTACTTTCATTAAACTGTCAAAACTGTGTTATGTGCAGAGATGTAAAGTTATATGAGGAAATGTGTTTCCAATAAGATTATGTCTGATGAAAGCTAAATTAACCTTGAGTCAAATCCATAAATGAAATTTTTATGCAGAACTTTTTCTATATGCATATAAAATTAATAGTCATAAAACAAAAGCTGTTCTGCATATGCTGATTTTGGTTTAGGAATTTCTTCATAGAGTACAAGAACATGGGGACATGACTATGAAACTATTAATCTGGTAAACAACATTTTCTTGACAAGAGGCCAAACTGTGAGTGATGTATATGTTGTTTATTACAAATAGACAAAAGTTCAGTTCCAAGCTTATATTCACGTAGGTGAAGCAGCAAGTGTTGAACATACGTATTGGACAGGTTGACAGAGAAACGCTTTCTCAACACTTCTATTTTTCACAAACGAACTAAGAAATATATACTTGTCTAATATTTCTTCAGCAACATATTAAAAAATAAATCCTGAAATGAGTTTCAAGGGCTTAAGGTGGAATGCTTTAACTCTTTGTTCTAGTGATGTTCAACTGTTGCTTAATTTCAGTGGAAAATGAAATGATATTTTCATGACAATTTAAAAAAAAAAAAAAGAATTTTCTAAGTCAATGACTAGATGAAGGTTAAGGATAAAGCCTTCCTGGAAGACTTCTTCTGTATTTTCGATATTTGCTTATATGTGAACTTTTTTGCAATATCCTTTGAACAGTCTAGAATAAGAAATCAGCCTGGAAGAGATGTTGTTTTGATCTTATGTGGTAGTTCTTAGGTCCTCATGTTCTTTATTCGTGTGGTATTTGGCCTTAGATGCCAAACCAACCTGATTGCCACTTGCTTCTCTAATGAGGAGAAGGACTTAAATGAGATTCTTTTCCAGAGATAAATGCAAATGTAGGGGGCTGACAAAAACAGTTCTTCCTCCGAGTGCCAAAGCTTAATATGCCCTGGGGGAAAACCCTGAAGCTAGTGATATTTTTCCTACTGACGTTAGTGGAATTGTGACTCCGACTCCCACTTCTGTCTCTTCTTCTCTCTCAGCACACAGCACAATCTCTGAACGAGTTTCATACCAGATAACTGAGAATGCACAAATATAGTGCTACAGTTGATAATGTAAAGATGTTTGCCATCTACTATTACATATTGTGTTGCATCAGGTGATTTGCTGTTTGACCTCGTAATGGTATATATGATAAGTTGTGACCCCTGAAGTTCATAGCAGCAGTGGATAGATGGTACTGACATCATTGTTTTAATTCTGGGAGTTAATGTTTTTAATCTCCATTTAAAATTCATTAGTGTAACATATATTGTTTCTTGGCATCAAAGTAAGGCATAGTGGAATTACTAAAAAGGTGTATAATACTGTGCCTACAAGGGATGTACCACTATTCCATTCATTACTGAAATGACGAATTCTTTTTCATTTTTTCTATTGCCATCTGCTGGTTTGTAACCTTCATTAGAACAAAACTATGTTTCTGCTAACCACGTAGAGAAATACTGGAAGTGTGAGAGCCAAATTTAGGGATGCTACACATTTTAAATGGATTGTTGTGTGCCTGGGTCTGGTTCCAGTTGAGGACGATCACTGTTAAACTGCATTTATTGTTTTTGGCATGGACTTGGTAATCAACATCAAGGGAAATCCAGCTAATTTAAACTTTAAGGTTTGCACCTCTAAGATGGGGGAACGAACGAACGAACGAACGAACAATGTGGTTATGAAAGCCCAGATCTAAAAATGCAGCAAAATGGGTTATCACTTGTGGTTCCTGGTATGTGCCTGAGAATTCTTCATGAGTGGGCACTTGTGAAGTATAGTGTCAAGGCTATAGCAGGTGTTCTGAACTACAGCACTCATCTTTTGCAGCATTCAGGAGTCTATCCAGTATTATGGAAAGAGTTACCATATGGCTGCTTATGACTTCACAGACTGTTGTGTAGTGTCTGATGGCCTTTTAAAAACTACTCTTTAGAGTCATCCATGTTCTGAAACACTCTCCATTCCTAAAGAAGTTACCAAGCTTACCATGATGTCTTCAGCATTTAATACAGTTTATCACCCTTCCCTGCTCTTACATCTCAAAGAAGATAAAAGGATCAAACATGTCCCTAAAATACTTTATTTGTCTTTCCTCTAAGATAAAATCCAAAGAGCTGTTTGGAAGATCTGATAAGACAACACAATCTGAAGTGTTTCAAATACACAGATAACTATCTGTTATCTCTCTCTTTTGCATCAAATAACTATCTCTATTCCCAGCTCCCAAAATGCTCAGCTGAACTCAGACAAGGCTGAGATAATGCCAGCTTAAAAAGGAAAGGAAAGGAAAAGTTTTTTGAAGGACGTCATCACTAGGATATACTCTGTCTTTGGGAGCCCCACTCTCACATTAAATTATTCTGAAGTCTTGGACCCTTTCAGTTTCTTATTGTTCCAGGATGCCTATTCCTGACTGGATAAGCCTAGTCTACCTTGTCAGACACAGGCTAGGTTACTAGCTCTCTAAGAGCTCCTGACTTCCTAACTCAGTCACTGAATACAAATTCATTACATTTACAGTATATACCATGGAAAGACTTCTGCTGTAACAGCACTCAGTGCTATATCTACTTAAAGACAGAGACTATTTTATTATTATTTTTATTGTCACATGCCAAGCAAAGTTCAACTACTGTTCTGAAAAGCAACCATAGAAGCGCATAGGTAAAGACAGTGCAGACCTGCTGACTTAATAGTTTATACTGTTGAACATCACAGATATCCTCCAGGATACTTACTACCAGAGTTATCTGAGCACCCTCTATGTCATTACCCATTGTGGAAAAAGAAGTGGACCCTCCCTCTTATTCTATGTAAATGAATTTGTGAAACAAAACTAAGTAAAAGGCAGTGCCCTAGGAAAGGCACCATAAAAAGCCTTTGGTTCTCTGCATTGTGGTATCTCTAGCATTTTGTAAGCAGTCAGAGTGTTTTACCTATCCCTTAGTTACCTTGAATTTTACTTGATTTTGAATCTGTTTCATCTGCTTTTGCTGCATAAAGACAAAAATATAAAAAACAGAGAACTGTTTTTTTTTCTAGAAATTTTAACATTTGGGAAGTATTAATTTTGACACAAAATATATTAATACACAGACTGTATCAATAAGGTATCTAGGGGTATCATTCAGCCAGAAATGGAAAGAAAAAGGTAGTATATATGTTATAACTTGGGATTATCTTTAGTCCTTCATTTGTCAAATCAATTGTCAAAGAAGGAAATGTTATTCTCCAGCTCATTTCAGTTTCTTTGTCCAGTATAAATTATCTTTCAAAATATATAAAAGGTGTGGGAAGCCATATTTCTGAGTCTTATTTCAGGATAATGTTCATCAATGGAAACACATGCATGATATTCGCTTCATGAATTTTTCAGCATTAATAATTTTTAAGATCAGATTCATAATGCAGTCTCTTTTGTTCTATCAAATCACTCCTAGATTTTTTTCAAGTTAATCTTCAAAAAATTAGTTCTGTCTCAGATATAGGTTTCTTGAGCTCTTTCACAGTTATTTTCCAAAACATATCTTGAACAACTGTAGTTGGTATTGCTTAGGCCTGGGTGGCAAATATATCACATATTGAAAAAGAACCTGAACATTTGGGTTATAGTCATCTAAAACTGTATTTCTGCAGACTCCTTTAGGATATTCACCTTAGATATTTCATATAGCCTATAAAACAGAGCTTCCTGATTTTAATGCTTACTGTGATAATGAAGTAGAGTAGAATAGTAACATGACTGCTCTGTTCAGTGTCTGGGCATGACCTGGAGAGATCCATATTCGGTTAAGAAATTATTTCACTCTTGACTAAAATTTTTAAAGCATTACAGCCTCATTTTGTGAGCTGGCAGCAGTGCAAATCAGAAGTAGGTGCACCCAAGTAAAAATACTTTGAAGTGATGTATGCATGGTATTAACGGGAATTAGACTCACTTTACCAATGAGGTATGCGTTGCAGACAGCATCGCAAGGTCTGGTTATTAGATTTTTTTTCCCCCAAATTAGTAAGTAACAGCTATGATAAATTTCACCTAACTGGAGGCTGTTATTTTGCTAATGTATACAGAAAAAGTTCTTTTAAACAAAGACATGCAGCAAGCTAACGTAAAATAGTTAAATTTAGATCAAAAAGATTCTATAAATTATGTAGGAAGGCCTAACAAATTTCCCAAACCTCTCCTCTTCTCTCCCATTCCCATCCACCTGAATAATCTCAGTTTTACCTTGGAACTCTCACTTGCTCATGTGGCACTGCTTCTAGATCTAATTCTTTATTACAAGTTAGCTAGAGAAGTGCTAACTCACATTTCTTTCATATACCATGGCTTGAGAAAATACCAAGGCGTTGGAAAAGCTTCCTCATTTGGCAGGAGAAAATCCATTCTTTTTATATTTCACACATATTTTAAAACATACCAAAGATCTTTAAATTGCAGTGGACACTTGCTCTTTTTGCTAATCTAACTTCTGCTAATTAAGTTAGGTGTTCTGTAAAGAGGTTAATTTTGTTTTGAACCTGTCACATCTTTTCAAATAATTCAACAGACTGATTGTGGCATCTGGAAGGGACAATAGATGAGCCCAAACTAAACAATGCAGAAACAATTTCAAGCTTTTGAATAAAATTTAGGATGTAGTTTCTTTTTACCCTCAAAACAAAATACCGTTTTTTTGAGTCATGCTGTCAGGAATCTGAGAATGCATGGTGATTTTATTAAAAGACTAAATTGCTGTCATTTAGAAACCCATGTGTATATTGAGTAAAGATTATGGTCAAAAGGGAATTTCTTGCAAGTAATACTATTAGTGATGTTAGTTTCTTGTTTCTTCCTCACTTCTCTGTATTCTCTTTCTCTTTCCTCAAAAAAAAAAAAGTAAATAATGACCAACATGCATAAATCTTGCATAGAATACCTCTTTGTTAGGAAGGTGCCTTAAAGAAACACCAGATTGTAGGACTGTTTAATGATAAGCTAAGTAAACACCACATCCACACTCTTTTTTAATGATGTTGTCACTAAGTAAAAGGCAATGTCTGTATTACTGTAATACATATATATAACTTTGTACATCCAGGAAAAGAAACAACAACCACATTTCAATTCCTGGGTGAAGTGTGAGCCTAATGTGTTCAGCAGAGAAACACTTGCCAGTTATAAATAGGAATTTACTATTTGGCTTTTGATTGGAGTCTGCTCTGTCACCAATTCTAGTTCAAGGAAACTAATTTCTGTACTCATCAACAAAAGGAATAAAATTTGAAAGAAATGATTAATAGTGGGAGAACAAAGAAAATGGCAAAGCAAGCTAAGCATGAAAACAGTGAGTGAGGGAATTAGGTTTTCCACTTGATTTTTTCTACTGATAATCAAAACTAAATAAAACTACTGCTACAACTGCTTGGAAAAAAACATATATATGGAAAAGTAAAAATGTTTCTTTTGAGCATTTTCCAAATGAAAATTTTTGGATTTTTGGATTGAAAAGCTATTTTCTGTTTTTTTAAGAGGTTTTAAAAGTGAAATAGCTCCTAAATAAGACAAGCTATTGGATCGAGCAAAATTTGGGTCAAACCATGCTGAAATGTCTCAATTTATTTCTGTCTTTCTGTAACACCTCTGAACATTCCACTGGGGACCACCCAAATACAGCTGGTCTCAGTTTTTCAGTCTAGCCCCCAATCAGAAATCCACTATCTGCACAACTTTGCTCCATCTTCATCTAAGCCTGTAGACCTTAGATTCTCATCTCTCAGGCTTGTTACTCTCCAGGATCCAAAACTCCCGGGGCTTTCAGATTCCATAACTTCAGACCCAGCCTCATCAGACAGATTGCCCTGAAGCAGGGACTCCGTTCATTTTCTCAGGGAATTTTGAAATGACTGGCATTGTTCTGAACTGGGGAGGAGTGCCTAGTTAACCACAGGCATCTAGCTTGGAATCCAGTACTGGGAATTTGTCCAGTACGCTTGAATCATTGTCCTCATTTACACCTGTGAATTTATATTATATTAATTTCCATCAGTGCTTTTGCTTGCACCTGTGCAATGAGTATGAAATGCTACCATTCTAGTTTGGTAGTGCTTTACTTTTTCATCCTGTATATCTACCTGGGAGTAAGGCAGAGGGGAAGCAGACTCAGTATGTTTAATAAATGAGTTGTCCTAATTTCAGCACACTCTAATTACTGACTTAAAGTTGGGCAGATGAAAAGGACTTCAAACAAACAAACTTGCTCCTACCAAAATGTTTGACCATCTTACATTATTATTAAAAACAAAACAAAAATTGCAAAGCATTAACTAATGGGCATTTGTATTTTCAGGTTAACAGAGCAAAACTTCCTTACTGGAAAATGACTCTGCTAAACGTCTGCAATCTTATCAACAACATAAACAACCAGGTGGGGGAAACAGCAGAGGTAGATGAAGAAGATCTCATTTCAGGAAGACAGTTTCCTGCTGCTGTGGATGGCTTCAGCTTGGAAGCAATGCTGACAGTATATCAACTTCAGAAAGTTTGCCACAGCAGAGCCTTTCAGCACTGGGAGGTAAAACAAATGGTCACAAATAATGTTTCAACTACTATTACACTCTTAGGCTTTATTTATCTTTCTAGTGATCTTTTAAAATCCATATCCTATGGGTTCTTCCAAACCTCAGGTGTTCTTGGCTTAAATCACCCCTCCTCACATTATTCAAGCTTTCTTTCCCTTGTTAGCTTGTTGATACTCTCTAATATCTATTATGTCTTAACACGGTCTTATCAAAAGGGTTGTGAGTTAATGTAGTTTCTGAAGATCTAAGTGTCTCTTTTGGATGAGAACCAATGGGGATAAATGTGAAATATTCTTAACTACATAATTTCTCCACTCTTTGTAACCATTCCAAAGAACCAAACAAACACATGAAAATGAACTCTGTGCCAGAACACAAAGTTAATATCTGCTTAATAGAAGAGAAATTACTGCAGATTTATTCAGGCATAGCTAAATGTAGGCAGGGTTTCTAAAAACTATTTCAAGGACTTAATGCAAACTGGATTCAAAACGCATGGACATATGTACATGTATACATATAATTTTACTGGGTACTCTGGGCTCCTTACCACTTCTGGGAAACCAGCAGCAGGGGAACTCCTGCTTCTCTATTCGCCCGCTCCTTAAGAGGACCTTGGAATTTGTCACTGTGTGTATATGAGATCACTGGTCCTAAACAGTGTTTTATAGTCCATCTGTGGTGTTTATCTTACTGTCATGATCACATGGAGGCACACTGAGTAGAATCCACCTGCATTGTTGCATATTGCCTTAGGAGTTGCTTGGGGTAGGGGAAAAAAGATATCATGCCACTACCCACTTTCCAGCAAACACAGTTTCTTCAGCTATACTAGGTTCATGGGCGGTCTGCTGAATCTTCATCCCTTTTATTTGCCGAAATACGGCTCTGGATTTTAAGGCTTCTGTCTCAATACTTTGTATCTGCTGGGATTGCCCATACAAAAGTCTGTAGCATCTTTGAGAACGTGAGTTTTCGGAGGATCCTCTTCATTAGTGCATTTAATGCTGAAAAGGAGATGCCATAGTCCTGACCATACACAACAGCACTTGTGACTTAACCACAGTTCCTTATTTTGCAGTCCCATCACCTTTTGTGATAGCTGAGAATCATCACTTTCAACAGTAGCATGCAGTAGCATGTGAAGTTTAAAAAGTAACGATATTCCTCTCTCAGCTTAGGAGTAAGGTTATGAAGTGCAAAGATTTATACAACAAAAGGAGAAGAGATGGAGCCAGAGGGAGAGAGATTGAAGACGTCTTGAAATAAACAATATATGTAATGAGACAAGTTCTTGTGATCTTATTCATCCAGGATTGACTCCAAGTCTGCTGAAACTATGAATCTTTTCATTAATTTCAATGAAAAGTTTAGATGACTACTCATTTATTGAGTAATTAAGTGAGTAATAGAGTTTTATTGTTTAGGGAAACACTGAGGTGAGTATAAAAATGGTTTTAGTTTAATGCCTTTCAGTTAGGTAGTAGGATTGTATTTGACCATGGAAGAATGTGGTAATAGAATGGATGAACTCTTAATAGATAAACCAAGAACTAATATGAACCAAACACTTTAAAAACTCCAAATAAAACTCAAAACACAGTTATATAACATCTTTTGGTTGACCAAATTTTGACTTTCTTGTGCTTTATTTAATTATTTCTTTTACACATTTTTTATTTTTTAGTTGTAGGAAGTTGCAGATAATAACTACTGGTCAAAAGCTGAAGCCAGGAAGCAGTGAGTGTTTTAGGAGTTTTTTAAGCTAAATAAAAGTTTATAGAATGACAATTGTCAGGAAGTTTTCACTGAAGTTTGGGTTCTTGTCCAAGAAGGACATACCAGTTTCTAGTGAAAACCAACACTCCCATTGATAACAGTGGAATTTAAATATCACCTCTGTAGGACTCAGCTCATCTTTAGCCTGATCTTAGTTTAGTGTTTGGGATTTTTTGTTTGTTTGTTTTTGTTGTTGAAGTTATTATGGTAAAGATTTTTCCTTATGGGAGATACTAAGACAAATTTTATAAAACTCTCTAGGAATTGTTAATTTTCATTACCAAAAAACCCCAAACCCCAGATACCATGGTGTCTCTTCTTACATCCTACAGCTACTTCAGCAAGATGCTTTTGATCTAGAGAATTCAAGCCAAGATAAGGAAATAATGAAGAGGAAAAATCCCTATATTCTGAAACGGCAGCTACATGTGAACAAAGCTAGAAGACCATACATACTCAAGAGAAGTTCATATTACTGATGCAGCGGAAGAAAACTATGTATATTTAGTTTATAGGTAACTGTGCATTATGGTTATCTTATTCAAATCTAAAATCATACTTGTGTGAAAATATACTATGGAAAATCATCAAGATGATAACATAACTGTGTCTTTTTTGCAATTGTTGTTTCTTGAATGTGATTTTTTCCTACTTGAGATTAATTGGACCAATACATTTGCAAATAAATCTAGTTTCTAAGCATGATGTATTGTACACAACTGAGATTTCAATATATTTGTTACAATATAGTACTCTTTCTCTGTTTTATAAAGCACACCAACATACACCAAGTAAATTGATACTGTCCGTAAACCCTATGGAGAATCTTACAATTTCTTAATGGAACATCTCAAACCCATGCATGCATGTGAGTTTTTGTGTAATACACTAGTCAGAACTGCCATAATTTTCTCTATATTGGCCCTTTTAAATTATTAGGGATTAGGTCTAAGTAAGGGAGGAAATAGTATGAACTGACTATTAACTATTGTCTGGCAATTTCAGATTTCATATTGTAGATGAATTTAACTTCTTGATTCCTAGTTTACTGCTCAAGGGTCATAATTTAAGAAAACCATACACTAATAAGACTTTAAAAAAGTATGCTAGTGTGAACAAAGCCTGATGCACTTCCGAATCTTGTCTATCGTTGATTAAATGAGGAAAACAGTTTAGTAAGTCAGGAAAACAATTTATGATGTTTATCTAATTCATGTATACTTAAAGAAAAAACTTTTTAAAGACAAAAAATAAAAGCTGATTCACACTTGTGTGGTGTCACTGGAAAAGTCACAAAACATTTCTAGTATGAGAAGTACGAACATTCTGGAAAAAAAATATTTAGAAGAGGAACTAATGCTAGAACATTTGAAACTTGTTATTGAAAGGCATTTCCCTTCCGTCCCTCTAAAAAATTAGAATAACAATGGGCAGTTTCAGGAGTTGAAGACAACCTTGCAAGTCCATCCAAAGGTGAAGATCCCAGCATGGAATAAAAAGTTTATAAGCCATAAAAACTCTGGTGCCATCTGCAACTCACACATTTTCCAGCTCTGTGTCTCTGATCCCTATACCAGACTTGGACTCTCAAGGCTCCAAGGCTCTGGTCTGGAAGAAGACAGTTTGAAAGAACTGGGGGGACCCCAAAACAGTCAGAATAGGTAGATAGTCCATGATCCAGGAGGCAACAAAGGGGATCAGACAGGCTGCTTTTGAAACCCTGAGTGTTTTCTGTTTGAGATCTTTACTCACAGCACTTCTGCTCTAGCAAGTTGCTAGAAAAAAAACATAATTCCAAATCCTCTAACAGATGAGATTTTCTGTCAATTACTATTAAGCATATGCAGGGATACACATATAAAAAGCATATCCATATCAGTGGTTATACTAACTTTGTTACACAGGAGGGATGGTTTTGTGCTGTAAAATGTATTTTCATTACATTAAAGCTAATCCTACTTCCCTTCCTCACTGCAAATGTTATTAATCAGTTTATTTGTTAAATAGCCACTAAATGCATGCATTCACAAGATGTAACTGAGCATGCACTAATTACTATAATAATCATTATAGTTCAAAAACAGCAAAGTACTTAAGCACATTAGATCTCAATGGTTTAAATGCTTAATGTGCTTAAGGGCTTTTCTTAAATAAGATTCTAGTAGATTCATAGCCCTTTAACTTTTTAATGAAACCGTTGTAGAATTAGACTGGAGACACAGTGTGCTCTCAAGTAGCTAAGAAACACTCCTCTTTCCTACAAAACTGCAAGCTTCATAGTCCTATTATGGACATTTTAAATTCTAAATTACCTGTTCTGAAATAACAAAGCAGAATAGAGTTTGTTCAAAAATTCACTGCTATTAAAATATGAGAAAAAAAATGGAGACTTCAGCTCACTATGTACTACGCAACATGGACACACACAAAAAAAGAAATAGGCTGTCACGATCTATTTCTCTGCATGTTCAGTCTGAGTACAGGAGTTAAAAGAATGTAGGGTATGGTAATAGGAGTATCATCTGAGAAAGAATGTTAAAACTTTCAAAAAAATGCAGGCATCCATATTTCATTTTGCAGATGATTTAGATATTCAGGGTGACGGCCGAAGGATCTCAAATGATGTTCTTTAAGTGTTCCACCCTTATCTAGTGCTCTGCCCTTTAATTCAAATTTATCCTGAAAGTGGCTGTGTGCTAGTTCCTTGCAATGTAGAGTTAACAGATTAACCAGGTTATCTGATTGAAAATGGCTTAAATGGCTTACTTTCATTAGACTGTGAATCTGGTCAGCTACTGTGTGTCACTGGAGGAGACATATCTTAAAATGTGGTAGGAGGTAGCCTGTTAAGTTGTCCCCCAGCCTTTGATGGAGATGTTCAGGGAGCTGACAGAGGAGTGAGTCATCTAGAGTGAGAGAAAGTCCTAACTAGACAAGGAAGCAAAATCTGTAATTGTGGAATGGTCAGTAAAGATACAATAGCTAGAGATGGTATTTCAGATTAAAATGCAATCATTGGTGAACAACAAGCACAACAGCACAAAATTGCTGGAGAATACACAAAAGCCATACTATTAACCCAGATAAACAATGTTGTAAAGTGGCATTTTGATATCTGAGGGACCCTCATTGTCCTGAAACCTCCTTTCACTTCTAGGTATTTCTACCTCCTGTTGACCTCATTGCTGTCAATTGCAGCCATTCTTCGGCCCTTATTTTGGATAATAGCTGCAAAAAATAGGCAGGTTTATACATATTTGCCCCTATTCAGCATATTCTTTCAGTGAGATCCTTAGGGTGTGTGTCTTGGCTATGTCTGCGCATTGCCTGTAAAATCAATGCTGTATTTGCAACAGCTATGGGTGATGAATGAACTTCAGGTCAGAGAAGGCCCCCACAATATGTAAAGCTCTGTAAATTCAGACAGCTTTTTTCTTTTTTTTCCCCCCAGTTCATAACTGCCTTAAGTTTAAAAATGTTGTTTTGAAGGCCATTAACTCAGATTGTCATCTTGGCTATTAGAAACATCTCTTGAAACGGACAATTTTGTTTTAAAAAGGCAATTACTGAGAGATTTGCTGCCTTTCTCTGTCTCCACAGAGGAACCCATTTTTTCTACATAGTCCATTGCTGATCTTCATATGAAGATGATATAATGAAGGTGAATAGATGAATAATTATACCAATTATTCACATAATTTACATTTAATTCTTTCTCATACTCCTCAAATATTGGATATTGTCATATGGAGAAGCTGCATAAACCTCTAAGCTATTTCTAATGTAGAATTAAAATTAACAGAAATTTAAACTGATTTCATATGATTTTTTTGAATAATTATTCTCTACAGTCTCACAAAGCCCCTATACATGAAAAGCAAAGCATAGAAAAATGAATACTTTTAGAACCTCTTAAGAATATGTTTGTTAGCTATTCTTTGAAAGGAAACAGATTAAAAAGTAATATTCATTGTTCTCAGGTTTTAATATGTGGTGATAAAATAAATCTTCAGCTTTTTTGAGTCTTGCTTGTGACATATTATAATATTTGCTGTTTTCATTCTTTTGTAACATAGGTCTAAACTATGTTGTAGGTTGCTGGGAAGAGTTTATGGCTGTGGTGTAAACAGAGTGCATGGATTGTGGAGTTTTGCAGATTAAAAGAGACAAGTGATTTAATTTTGCAATCTGTGATTGTTGCTGTGGCTCATATTCTGCTCTTACCTAACCCACACCTGAGTCATTATAACCTGGTCTCAATCTCTATTCTCCCAAGGTTAGTTTTCAATTTGCACCATGCTGTATCAAATTGAAGATACAAGCCACCACTATAATACTTGCATGTAGGAGGGCAGAAACAGGAGTAGGTCCTTCTGAAGTTCTCCAGGGTTCCAGATTGATCAGTGATGTTCTCCTCATCCAAAATATTGGACTGACTAAAAGCAGTCACAAAACAACAGCTGCAGAAAACCTGCAAGATGAAGTCCTGAGAGGTGACTATAGAGCCAGAGCTTGCAACTTGCTCCATGTTGGAAGCAAAGAAAGTGGAGGGAGGGTTTGATCTCCATAGAGAACCTGGGCAAGAATATTTTCATTATTACCAAACTCAAGCATTCAAAAGCCATGAGTGAGGCTGCAAAAAATGTAAACTTGAATAAAAAATCCTGATGTCTAAGTAAATTATTAAATGGATGTTGAGTGATTTTTATTTCCCTCTGTTTACTGTGCTGCCGGGGTGCATCAGATTCACATTCTCAAACTTTGTCAGCACTAAGAAGAGCTAAAACATAGTGGGGTTTTGTTTGTTTTAAGCATTACTATTGAAAGTTGACATTGTCATCCAATCTCTTGAATATAGGAGTCAACATTTTAAGACTCACACAAAAAACAGTGTTGATGATCAGATTTCAAGAACTGCCAAATCCAGGATACTTGGATGGGTCTGAGAAGCCCAATAGTCAGACAGTGGACTAAAAAGAGTTTCATGGTACCTCATTAGCAGACAAGCTTTGGCTGGCCACAATTAATGACTCCTCTGAAGTAGAGATATGGAAAACAGGAGGTATTCAGGGGCTTCTGGGAGAGGTGTTCGCTATTAAGAAATATAAAGCCTTTGGGAGCTGCTGGTTGCCCAGCTAAGGACTGCTGTTTCCACGTAGATGAAAGCAAACAGCTGTCTCAGGATTCTCCTCAGATCTCCTCAATTACACCGAAATTACCAAAGGACCACAGCATTTCTCTGTTTGAGCTCCAGTGGGGCAGGCTGTTTTGACTCAGAAGTCACAGCCCAACATTAGCCTAGAACTGTTTTCAAGATATTAAGCTCAGTTCAGAGACATGAAAGTTGCACTAGGAATGGCTTTAACTATTTTACTCTTAAAGTACGGTTGTAGGAATGTTTTGCAGGGTGTGTTTCTCTTGTGTCTACAAAAGGGGCTTCTCAGACAGTCTTTCCTTGCTTTCATAAATGCCTGCAAGCAGCCTGAGGACAGCTGTCTAGATATGGCATCCAAGCTACTTAATATGGTATTAACAATATATGAATGAAAAGCTGCTGGGCTTATATATGTCAGTGAATCTTATTGTAAGGATGGATTTGAGACATGTCCAAAGAAAATCTTGACACTGTTATTGCGGCTTTTTTTTCTGATTCATCATCTGAAAATTCAAGCTGCTTAACAGGTTTTTGTAATCTTAACATTTAGATTTTTTTATATATATTTCTTTTTTCTTTTCCAGAAATATTTAAATCAAGACCTAAAATAAATATGTACCACAAAAAAAGGAATTAGTTTGTGGTATGCCAAGCACCATTTTTTAAAGAAAGTTGTTCATGGAGCAATGTGACTTGAAAATCTGGACTGAATGGTGTGGTGCCTCAAAAAATTATTTCAAAAACCATAATGCTTGTATGAAGTTAAAGATATCTGTTCCTTATGATTAAAAAAATCCTCCAAAAACAGAAAATAAAATTTCCTATTTTAAGCAGGTATAAAGAATGCCTTGGAAATATTTTATTTAATAGTTCTTTCATGGGTGGAAATCTCTTTGTTTCTTTTTGTGTAGTAACAAATCCTCAGAGTAGTTGTATAACCAACATACTGCAGTTGTTGTATTTTAGTATCTTATTTCCTGATTTTTTAAATAAATAGCTGCTTGGAAAAGGCAACAAGCCTTTTGATCTGTTCAAAAAGTAGGAACCAAAGGAATAACAGAACAGGTGGAACAAAGATGTACATGTACATACTCAAAAATGGATAAATTTATTCAAATTATTCTGAATATTGCAGCAAATAAGATATAATCTACAGGCCCATGTAACTGCAGAGTACTATGATGCCATAGCGCTCTCAGAGTTTGACAACAATGGCACAGATTTCTAAATGATTGTCTTTAATATACAGAAGACACTGAAGTAACAAGATTGCAGCTGCTTTTGAGCTGAAATCCTTGGTGAATACTTAACTGCCATTTTCTTCAAAAGTTTCCATTTACTGAAGGCAGTTTTCAGTATAGTGGAGTTAAAACTTAATATTCCAAGAACCTGCCTGTGGAGAATAGGGGAGTTATGAACATTACCATTTGTTTTTATAAATATCACCCACACCTCCACTTTACCTTTTTGATTTTACAACTTTTTATGTTACAGAGTTGAATAGAAACGAGCTGCTAGGGAACAAATAAATGGGAAATAAAATACAGACAGATAGGGGTTTTAATGGGAAAATGTGGGAGATGTTAATGGGGTATTCCTTCTGTCTGGCTCTAGCCAAACTTTTATTTTCTACTAGCTTTTCTTTTCTAGGATATACTCAAACCCGGACTCAAACCAATAAAGAATTCGAGGTCTAGAGGAAAGAAAGGGAGGCTCACTGGAGATAAGAAGAGAAAGGGAGATATGCAGAGAAATCTGCAAGATAGTGCAAGGTAATCTAATAGCGAGTTAGGTTGTGCTAGTGTTACTCAAGAACCAAAGCAGACACAGACTGTGTAAACTACATACAAGAGAGTCTGAGAAGGGAGAGTTGCCAGTAGATGATAGTGAGGGCAACAATCTGGCCCCAGTTCCCAGCACTTTTGTTGAATCCAGAAAGACAACTTGAACTTGAGAGATTTCATGTGGAGAACTCTTAAGCTGGGACTGCAACAACTGAAGGAAGCTACTCAGGAAGCAGAGAGAGCAGGTGACACAGGGCAGCAATGAAACAAATAGGACTTAGGTCACTGATTCAGTAAGCTCTGCAGAGTCAGTAATATCGGTGTTGCATAGGACAGAAATACAGATTGCTGTAATAGTTTGGGGTTGTCAACAGGCTAGAGAGTATTTTTGTTAAATGCTTGTATAGTATTTAGGGCAATGAAGAAGACCAGGGACTGTTCTAATACAAAAAAACCCAATGTTTACATAATAAAAAAATAGACTGAGTCGTTCCCTGCATATAGATAAATTAAGTTAAAAAGGGCAGATTCAGTTTGTCATAATATTGTTTCTGTGGTACAGGTTTGATCTTTTTATCTGTACTTCCTTTATCAGGCCTTTCTGTTCCATTTACTCTAACAGGTCTCCAGTTTGTTGCTCTGGTTCAAGCAGGGTATTTTATTAATTTGAAGGAACAGAGAATGTTGAATGAATGTGTGTGGTTTCAAAAAAACACAAGTTTTTCAGGTTCCAATCTGGATGCTTTCTGCATGCCCAGCACCCTAAACAGCATTTCCCTTGAATGTTATTGGTACAGGAAAATAAATGTAAAATATCTGTTGAGAAGTCACTCACTTTGACCATAAACTGAAATGATCCAGGACTGCTGATATTAAACTTCGTACAACTTCACCTTGATGACACTATATTTATGTTAAACCCCACATTCTCATGTTCTTTGGGGAAAAAATACTCAAAAATCAAAATACCAAAAATATCCTGTGAAAAACATCTGAATCTTTGCAAAACTTCTTTTCCTTCAGTATAAGATCAGGCAGTCATATCTGGAGCTGTAGCTTTAATTAGATAGCTTTCAGAGACAAAAGTTTAAAGAGAAACTCCAGAAATTTATATTCTCTTGAAGAAAGTCATCTGGAACTGGTGTTTGAATGAAGTAGATCTTCTTCAAGTATCTAGCATAATCATGGCAAATCCGATAGTTTACTTTAAATCTTACAGGTCCCAGAATGTATGCTTCTGTGACCTAGACGAATATAGATTATAAACAAGATTTCTTCTGAGTATTCAACTAGGCAGAAGGCTAAAGAAGATAGTACTGTGCTAAAATGTTTTTGATGCCTTATTAGCAGCTTTCGGTAGTGTGTGAAGAAACATAATGTACTATTTGCACCACTTCCCAAGGCATATCTTAATGTAAAAGAGAGAGCTGACATTTACTGTGAAAAGTCTTTATTTAGATAGAGTGAGTGTTAAAATATCCAAAGCATGGTGCTTGTAAACCTGATTTCTGTTCACTTAAGCACTTCAGTGCTTCTCTGCTGCTTACAGAGCAGAGAATACATCTGCCGTTTAGGGGATACAGAAAGCCTGACTCATCTTCCTTAGCTAAACTTTTACTAAGAAAATATGGTTGGCTACGGGTGTGGATGAGAAATGATAGCTCAGATTCATCATTATAGACATTCACTGAGCTTGAAAATATGGAAAGCTAGAGCTTACTAAAGCAGTATAGATTTGTACAACACAGTTGAACGGGTTTTGGAAAACAGGGAAATAGTCAAATAAATGGACAGTATTACTTTGTCTAATATATAGGTACACTCGCACACACACACGCACATGTATATGAAGAGATACTGCCCATAAAGTCCTCTGCCATATCTCTGTTAAACTCTGTCTTATAACAAGAAGATCTTTGCAGGGAGGTCCCTTGATTTACTAGCAAAAGATGAGTGTTTATGCTTGTTTGATACATAAAAAAAAATGCTGATAATTTTGTAATTATTCTTGTGTATTAGCAGAGCTGTCCAAAATAATGACCCAAAGCTTATCTCATGTAATATTGGTGTGAGTTGCATAATTGCATCATCCACCTGATGGTCATCTTCCAACATACACAGAATCAGTTTTATGTCCTGTGCAGTTACATTTGGACCTGAACCAAACATAAAATTTGGCCTGGGAGAAGAGGGAAAGATGTTCTTCTGATCTTTCTTGACAGAGAAGCCTAGTTCTAGCTCTAAGATGTCAGTAGACACATGAACAAAAGCAGATATGGTGATTGGAGAGTAGCCTTCTGGAAGCTGAAAATGATGAATAAATAAAATAGTATAGGTGACCCAACCTGAAAAGGGGGCAAGTGGTTACCATTAAAGCCAGATAAGGAAGAAAAAAAAGGGAGAGAGATTTTCATGTTACTCGCATAACACCAGTTCAACAAAAAGTAAGCTTCTTTAAAAACACATTGCCATCCTTGAAAGCTGCTTCCTTTCTGACACTATGATGAGCTTATGTCTGTCCTCTCCCAAAAACAAGAAACAGCAGGTTCTTACCTGTCCTAACTGCCTTCCTGGCGCTGCAGAAATCAGACCAAGCCTTTACCAGCAGTGCTGAAAGGTGAGAGCTCTTGTTTATGTGTCAGTCTTCTTATGGAGTAAGCAGCCAGTCAGTAGTAGAAAATGGAAATGCACTAGCCAAGGTCTGATCTCACTTTCTGAAAAGGCTAAACTGATACCCTAAGCATGGGTCTCCCACTGTACTTTTTTTTTTTCTCAAGCTGGTCTCTAGAAATTTGGCCCATCCCAACTTTTAGGAGATCAGCACTACTAAGAAAAAGGGAATTGCCTCTATAATTCCCGAAGAACATCCTGACTGTTGCATGGATTGTAAAAATAGGGTTATTACAGAGTTGAAAGTGCAGGAAATTTGATGTGAAGTCAACACAAAAGACAATAGGCGTAGGAGGCCAGGCCACAGAGTTCAATCCTTCACAATTTTAGGCAGGCAGGTATTCAATCTTTCATGTGGGATTCATCCCACCTACGTGTCACCACCTGAAAGTGGTCTAAGCCAGTTACGTAGACTTCCTCCATGGCAAATGGTGAGAAAAAGGCACTTTCTGCAAGAAAGCCTGCACAGATAGGAAGTACTTATCTGTAAACCAGCAGTCTAGCCTAGACAAGACACTTAAGTTTAGTGTTAGAAAGACGGTAAATGAATCTTTCTTTGAGCCCAAAATGATTCATAGAAGTTTCCCTCTACAGTCATCATCAGATGAGAAATATGAACCAGCAAAAGAAATAGTTCCCTTAAACAAAGGTGAAAAAGAATAAAATAAGTTTAAATAAATAATCACATTACTTACATGTCCTGGTACCATAGAAAATATTTTGCAAGTGCCATGTGAGATATTTGTTAAGAATATGTTTGAGAGAACTATCAAAGGTTTAGGAAATATTTCTGGAAATTAAAGGAGAAGACAAGTAATGTTTCAGGAAAAAATGGATACGATTAAAATTTTAGTAGTAAGTTTGTATTACTGAATTCAAAGATAAAGATCCCTAAATTCCAGAGAAAATACTAGCATGTGGCGATGGCTGTGTTACGTATCTATAATTAAAGAAAGCCTCAAAGATTATTTACGTAAGGAACTATTGAAAAAATTCTTGCACTGTGGAAAAATGATTAAATAAACTTTTGCTTCAAGGACTTTTGTTCCATGAAACTGCTATGGCCACAGAGAGATTAAGAACAAGCTTATTTACCTATGCTGGGGACTGGAAAATTTTGTCACTGAAAAAAACCTGGAAAGCTTGAGAGCATTCTCTAACAGGGAAGCTGACACTGCATGTGAGGGAATATTTATTTCATTTAGTCTATTAGATCTTAATTCAGTAAGTATTTGTGAAAGTGTTTATGTCTATGTACTTTGAGTATTCTATTTACAACAGAACTACTCCTCCTTCTTCATTTTAGCTTATCTTTGCAATCAGTGGCATCAGTTTTGTTTTCTTTTTCATTCTACAGATTATCCGTGTTTCTAGGTGAATCTAAAAGATCTAAAAGTTCACAACTTTGCATTTATAATTCTGTGTTCTGTTACCAGAAAAAAAAGGTTTTAATCAAGTTTTGAGATGACAATCACAATTTACTTTTCTAAAGTTTTTGTGATTACTATTAGTGTTTTTTATACTCCATCCATTGTCAATAGAAAGTTAGGAAGATGATTTAATTCTGGAACTAGAGACTGAAGCTATAGAATTTGCATCTGTATTCCAAAATCTTGGAATATATTATTATCATATGTGTACTCTTTATTTAAATCTGTAACAAAAAGGGAGATTGTGCTGAGCTAGTGAATACTCTGGGCAGAAGGAAATGGTAGAGAAAGAGGAAAGACAGAGAAAAAACAACAGAGAGTTAAATGTAAGTATAATGCTCTTTTCCTTGTTTTACGAGTGATCAAATAAGCAACACTATATCTTAGACCTTACCATGGCAGACACTATTTGACCTATTGCAAAGTAAGAAATCAATTTTTCTGAAGTCTCTAACAGCTCTGCATGCCCAATTTGCACCATGTTAGTTGAGAATGCGTTTTAGAAAATGCTCCTCTCTGCATACTGTCTTTTTTTTTTTCCAAAATACCTCAAGCTGAGCACCTACAAACTGAGCCAGCATGTAAATCATTAACTGCCATCTGCAAAATTATTGGTAGGTTTTTGATCAATTTCCTTATAATGGTAGAGGTAAAGTTCTTTCTAGCGATGTTTCAGGTCCATTTGCAGGTGTAAATAAAGCTATGAGTTATCTATAAAAGTTTCCAGGGCTTTTGTGCTCCATCAAGTTTCCCAATCTGTGGTGAACACCATTGATTTTAACAAATAAAAAATGCATTTTTCCTTCACCTTCCTTTTTGGATGAGGGAGATTAGTTTCCACAGTGGACTCTAGGAGATTCCGGCAATGCAAAGCTCTTGTAGAGGCTGTGCAGTACATAGGCAGACAAGCTTATAAGGCCAGGATGTTTCCAGGTTTTCTTGTCACACCAGACAGTTTGTAACCTAGGGGAAGGAGAGCAAATGATGAGCTGCTGTTCATGATCAATGATCTTCTGGTGATCTGTGTTACCGGCAAGCCAGTAACTGAGGCCACAGTAGTTGACCTGGAAGAAAAGACCTCAGCAGAGTATGGATGGTAAAGCTGGGAGTCTGGGCTACTTCATGTTTGGGACCAAGGGTAGAATATCTGGTTTAATTATGTTCAGCTTCTGAGAACTGGCTTTCAAATGAATGCAGAGTAATTAGGAAACAGTCCTGCTCCAGGCTTGAAGCCTACTTTTAACATCCACACAGCTTAGGGTGGAGTGTCAGAACTTGTGTTAGCGTCCTATTCCCAGAGACCCAGAGCTCTGGAACTCACGGATTAAAGAGTTGGCCACTTTTACCCGTGAATGCATATTAAAGGCTTTGTCTGGAGATACACAGTGAATAAAGCATAGACAAAGGCATTATTTCACCTTTTAACTTTTCCCTTTGTTAAAGCCATTAGCTTACAACTTCTCTCTGTTAAGATGATGAAATAACAGTTTACCGGTAGCAGAAAATCTCTGTCTTCTCAGATGAGAATATAATTTTTTAAGTGGGAGCCCTTCATCATTCTTTTACCTGTAGGTGCTGAAAAGACTGCACATACAGGATTTAATTCAATCCCACAATACTTGGAGATGTACTGTTCTCCAAGAGTATTTGCTACCTAGAATAAAGCTTGAAATACCAGAAGTCACATCACTCCCTGCTGCCTGTATCTGTGGGCTCTGGCAAAACCCATAAAAGCTTCAAAATTTGGTGTTACTGTTGAGTTACTCAATTCTAGAAGTGCTGAGGATGCTGATGTGACTTACGACATACTTAACTTTTAGCCTGAGTAATTCTTTCAACATCAGTGGGAATCTGCCTGTGTTAAAGTCCAAGCCCATCCTTCAGCGAAAGTTAAATCCTTCTTCGAGTGATGTCAAAACATTCATAACATTCAAGACCTATATCATGATATTTAAGTATGGATTTAAGTACTGACTTTTGAATGCCTGGGACTTTAGAGTTTACCCACTGGTAAGGTGGACCAGTATTAAAGGTGAGGCATGGAGCAAAATATGCGCTAATAAGGTCTGTTAAGAAGAAATAGATGAATGAAAACAGTGTAGTCAGGAATCTCTGCCGAAGTGGGATAGAAACATACAAAAAATATTTGATTTTAAAAATTGTTAATATCTCTCCTATTCAATTGTTGTAAATAAAGCTATCGGACATCTGAAACGATAATGAACAGATCCAAAGTAAAGTCAATCTACTAATAAAGAATTTCCCTTTCTTTTTAGGAAAGGAGTGGAAAGGAGGTCTCCATAGTTACGATTTTTTGCAGTATACTACCATCTGGTGGAAAAAAAAAGGAAAGACAAGTAAAGTTTTTGAGCTTTCCTTTTTGAGCAGTTTCCTGTCTTGATAATTAGGAAGTTTTACAGTCAAAAAATTTTCTACTACTAACTGACTTCCTTGGGCGCTTAAGGCTTCACAGGACTAAATCATTTAAAAATCTATGTAACTTCCACACTGTACTTATACAAACCCTATTCAGTCCATTTAATTCAAACAGTTATTTAATTTTAAGGAATTTAAATATGCTCTTAAATCTAAATATACAGTTCATTATTAGGACTAGTTGGCCTGTCTCTAAGACACATGTGGTCGTATAAGATGCTTCAAAATATTTTGCTAATAAATCAAGCAATATTTATCATATAGACTATAGGATATTACTGTATATTCTTGTATTTGTAGAATTTGATTTCTTGCTCTTTCAAAAGCTCAGTGGCAGGATGACTTTCTTTTTGCTGTTAGCTTTTCTCCCCTCACATTTTTAATTACAACCTTAGGGAAAAAATCTCTTTGTACTGCCGATATTTAATACCCTTTAGAAGATAAGCTTCCTTTTGTGTTGCCCTAAAAACATACTTACTTATTACTAGAGCTCATGACATACACTGCTAACATCTGTGCTTTCCATATGATCAGTGTGTCTTCTATACTATCATTCACACCAACTAATGATGTAAAACAAGATTAGGAATAAAATATATATCCATTAAAAAATAAAGACATCATCTTAGAAAAATCCAGGAAAAAAGGCAAATCCTTGTAGTGGTGGGTTTTTTATTTTTGGTTTTTATGTTTTTATGTTTGTATTTTGTATTTTTGTTTGTAGAACTAAATATTTTGTTCTGGAAGAATTTCCCAGGATTCTCAGTGTCTTCTTTATTTCTTTTGCCAGCTGCTAGGCTCCCAAGCTAAATGACCAGGCAACCCAAATAGCCACCAACCAGGCCTACCTATTCTTGTGGGAACTGAGGTTTGGTACCACAAGAAGTTGGAGAAATGGCTGCCAAGAGATTCAGGCAGGCTTGCAGCCAGGCACCTTATGCAGTCTTGGGCGCCAGCAAGCCAGCAAAAGTTTATAAGGGGAATTAGGAATCTCGTTGAGGTGGGTAACATGGTCACAGCTGCGTGGTCAGCTCATCTGCCAGCTCCTGCTGGAGTTTTGACAAAATCAGCCAGTCCACAAGGACCTGCCAAGGCTGAAGAGCTGGCATTATGTGATGGAGAAGTGTTTTGTTACAACATTTTGACCAGGCCTAATAGCATGTTGTAGATAAAACTTGGGCACTGGATTTGTAAAAACTGAACATAGCCACCCAGTCCTTTTGTTGTACTCCATCCTCTTTGCTGCTTGGAAATAATAAAAAGATCACCTCTGATTCCCATTGCCAGTGGGGAATGCTTCTGGCAAGAGAGGACCTTCTACAGTGTAAAGCTTCATCTACTACACCAGGGAGGAAGAGAACTCAATAGTGACATAAGGACTATGACGAATGTGACATACATTCATAATGGCTGTCATGCCTGCGAGGTAGCCTAGGATCCTTTCCTTTTGCTGCCTATTTTTAAGTGCGGATATGTTCAAGGTGTTAGAATTCATAGCTTTACCCAGAAGGTGGGCATGCCTACTCCCAGGCCTGGCTTTTGCCCATTATAAAAATGGGGGTTAGCTGTAAAATTTGGTTTTATATCCAGATTCAGATCTTGACTGTCTTCCTGCCACCTAACTTTTTTAAAGAATTAAGCTTATGTCTTTGTAAAATCATTATCTGGGGTAGATCAGAAGTTTTTCTTTCTTTCTTTTTTTTTTAACCAATTAACTTTTAATGCAAAAGACTAAAAAACTCTAATTGTATTAAATAGAGGAAGTAGCATTTTCCTGATGCACCTAAGTGTGTGGAACAGGAACTCCAGTTCTACTGGGAATAGAAAACAGGATTTAAGCCATACAGCTGAAGAGAAAATGGGAAATCTACACAAAACAGAAATTTCAGTTAAAATCACTCAGAAGACTGCATCATTTGAATGCCACAGATATTTATGAATGCAAGGAATCCATCTATCATGCTTCTAATAATATCAGATGGCTTTGTTAGACCTAATATTGCTAGTTTTGTAAGTAATTACTCATTTCATTTGAATTATGTGGCAATGAGTTACACAAGTTAATCATATGTCTTGTAATGTGAACTCTTTTTAGACATTTTAAGTAGGGTGGTTTTAATTTTTGTTTTCACCCCATAATTACACTGATCTTTAGAGAAAATAAAATAGCAATATTGTCACTTGCTTTTAGTTGTTTTGACAAATAGGCTGCTTTGTTAATGAATTCTTCTGTTGCCTCTTCAAACTAATGTGAAATGGCTATATTACATAGCTCCATTACCTAAAATCTGATCATACCATCAGGCAGCTGGTTGGTTGCTCAGAGAATTTCCTCTTTTCCTAAGAGAGATTCTTTTACACACAATACTTTTTAAATTTTTGGACAGCTTTGTCAGTTCTGTCCCTGTTACTATCAGATAGGACTGAAATCTCCAAAGCCTCAGGACTACATACAGCAATTGAGAACAGTTTCATACTCAGCCTTCAATATAACAAAAATAACTTTCAGAAAAATTAGGAAATCTACTCTGTTCTTTGCCTGAAGGAAATGACAGAGTTAGTCTGCAGTCTCCCTTTTCACTGCAAAGACAGTGATTTTATTTGTCCTGTTTTCTTCCTAAAGGTTCAGTTTTCCCCTGACTTAGGTGACAAAATTAGAAAAGACACCTTAGCCATCTACCCTTTTTATTGAGAAAAACCTACAGAAACCTTTAACTCTGAATTTTCAAGTCAGTTATAGGACTTGAATCAAGGTTGTGAAAACTTATTTCAGTTGGCAATGTCACACTGTTTAACTGTCTGCTGCCTGGTCTGAATAGCCATGGTTTTCCTGATCTTCTAAAGCCAATACCATAAGTCTTTTGTGCTTTGTCCTATGTGTCTCCAAGTATGGCACCCAGAGCTGAACTTCATGTTTAGAAAAACAGGTCCTACACTATATATTTTTAATGGCAATGTACAAGCATTGCTGTTGTTTTTCTGTGTCTACATTATATATCTCTATATACCTCTATATATCATTATATACCATTATACACTTCTTTAAGACTTCTGGTGGGCACATGTCTGAGGTTCGTAGTCCAGATGTCTAAATGTGTGCCCAGGCTTTTTGTCTCAGTGGTTAGAGTTCAGAGACTCATAATTAGAAAGGGAAGAAGGAAACATTAGATCATTGATTCTGACTTCTTCCATAATGGAGACAAGAGAATTTAATTAAGACTAAAGCTGGTTTTCCTGTCCCAGTTTGAAGACTACAAGAGACAGATAATCCACTCCCACCTTTGATCATCTTTTCCAAAGACTAACGATCCTAACTGCTGAAAATTAGAAATAAACAATACAAGTTAGAATTTGTGAAGTTTTAATTTGTAGCCATTTGTTTCTTATTATGCCTTTCTCTGCCAGATTAAAGATCACCCTTAATATCCAGTAATTTTTCTCTGTAAATTACCTTATAAATGGCATTTAAAATACCTCTTGATCTTCTTTTTGTTAAATTATACACTTTCATTATTCTCTGTATGGAACGTTTCAGTCTCAAATCAGAGCTGATTCCAGATTATCCTGTGCTTCTTGGAGACAAGAGAATTTGTAAAGGAAGGATGAAGAGGAGGAACTTGGGCATGTCCTACTGCTGCTGCAGAGGCAGAAAATGTGCAGGACAGAGTCAGAGACCTGAAATCAAATTCTTGAGCAGGAAGATTTTACGGTTTCCTAAGTCTGCGAAGGAGGGAGAGGTAAGGTCACTCTTCCACATGGCAGTGGCAGTGGGGAGCTTTGCATAGTCAAAAAACACTAAGGCATGTGGTTTTTGAATTTTTGCTAGTTTGAGGGAAAATGTTATAAGAGATGTCTGAATCTTCATATAAGTTCTCATCCAAAGCCTACTGATGCTAATGAAAATTTGATTCAGCAACTTTTCTGTGATTGCTTTACTTTTTTGCATAGGAAACACATACAATTCTGGAGATAATTCCTTTCTAATACTTGAATTAGGTTGTTTTATTCAATAGGGAAGGAAGAAAAGGCACCGAGAAGAAGTAAAATAGGGTATTGCTCACGCAATTTATATGACCAGTAGGTGGCATCCTTAATCCAAATGCCAAGTGAAAGTCTAAAGCTGGAAAACTGAATATTAGCTCAGAACCATGAACAATTTCCCTCCCTGTTACACACTGGTAGACTTCAGCACTCACTCTTTAAGGGTATTGGGTTAGGCAAGCTGGGGTTTGGGCAAATCCAGCAGCGTGTGAATTGTGAAATGGCAGAGGGTCAGACTCCATTATGAACAAACCCTTTTTTCTGGAATTAGACATTATTTTTCTGTGGTATGAAGCCTAACCCATCTTGTAATCAAGTTTTTATCCATTCAGTAACATAATATTCACACTAAGTACATAAACATCTGACCCACAGATTGTACTACTGATGAACATGAGTGACACAAAAAGCTAAAAGACATTTAAAAGCTTCTTACTTAATTTTTGAGACTATTGCAACATTTCTTGCACTCAAAAGCATTTTAAATTGAGGTAAGCTTCTTTACTATTTTGGAAAATCATTAGATCATGGAAGGAAATTACAAAGAAAGGTGAGTTTAACAACACTGCACATTAATTAGTCAAAGTACTGTTCCTTGCAGATATAAACATTAAAATGATTATGGCAAAACAACAGTGCCAATGAGACAAAAGACAAGCTCAAGATATTGCAGTAAAATGGTCAGGCTTTCAAACTGATCCTTAAGTTTTTGTATAATGAATCAAAATTAGTAAGAGAGCAAACTCTCACAGTAAGTATTGCTCTTTTTCTTGAAAAAAAGGACAGACACAAGCATGTTAAGTTTAAAACATCAATGTGTCTGAGCACTCTTTGGGGTTGGAGGTGTGGAGGGAAAGAGAACTAAGAGACAAAACCAGGGGATTTATGTCACTCAACCAAAGCATCAGTCCATAAACATTGGACATGTTGTCTAAGCTAGTCACACAGGGTCCCATTGCAGCCTCTTGCAAGAGAAGTGCCTTGAGAGGTTCCCACCTCTCTTTGGCACTTAACCCAGCACAAAACAAATAGCCCTGGGCTCTACCAGCTATAGGCATTCCTACATTGGTTATGTTAAACCTGATGCCTGGGTTTTAGCTTGCTAGAGGTATGCAAAATTGATTTCAGTCCTTGGGAGTGATTCTGGTACTTTATTGATGTTTATTGTCATTTTTTACACTGAAGGCTATCACACTTGTCTTCCAGCTGTCACCCCTGAAGGCTGTGGTTTTCCCATAGGTCCCATACCATATTAATCAACCCCGGATCTCAGATGTCTCTGATACCCTGTGATATCTAAAATGGCACTGAACATCAATACTCACAAAGCTGAATCCTATCCAAAAATAATTACAAACCTTTCCCATTTATTGACCAGAATCAAACTAAACTCCTTTGAAAATGCTGAGAGGTTATATGTTAATTATTTTTTATTTTTCCATTTCTTTGTACTTGATTTTCTTTCTTTTTAATTAAAAAACAAAAACAAACAATTGCAAGTGTGAGAAACTGTGAGTACAACACTTCTGGTATTTTTATATTATTTTATTTGCTTATCTAAAGCAAAAATACAAAAAAAATCAATTAAAAAAGTGAGCCCCTGTAATCAAATAAATTGAGTAGACTGATACCATTCATACAGGCTGGGATCATTTCAAAATATCTTCTGAACCAATTGCAGCTTCAGACATTTCAAGATGCACATAGCAACCCTGAACCTAGTCCTCACAATAAAAATCTTAATATACTAGAGGTTTGGTGCCTCAGACCTAGCTTTTTAGGTCCCATTATACTTCAGTACTTTCTCTTTTAGCACTACTGAAAAATAAGTTATTTAAAAAAAATGGACTGCACACATAGCAAATATCTTTTTTTTTTGCCTGAGTTGCTGGCTTCTTTAAGTGACAGCTCAGACAAATGTGTTCATGTGGGTGTAAATTCTATCGGCTCAATATTCTTCATCTCTATTTTCTCTATTCTCTCCTGCCTTCCTGAATCTACCTGATATTGATCTATGCTATGGCTCTCTGACATCTCTCAATCTCTCCCTGCCTCCCAGTGGGACTGGCTGCACTAGAAGCTTTTTTCCCACCCTTGTCATTTTTTAAAATTGCTTTACTAAAGGTCATAACTTTTGTGTCTAGCCCTGTATGAAATGGAAAGGATTGATGTAGTTTTATCCTTTCTAGCCTCACCAACTCCCTCCCATCTTACAACAGTTTTTCTGACATCATCATTTTTAAAGCTGAAAGCCCCTGCTCAACTTGCAAACAGAAAATTGGAGCTATTTTCCAAAACTATGCTTCACTTGCAGTTCCAAATGCCCTTTTCATTCTTAAAAAAACTCAAGGGATTGTGGAAATTACATTAGAGAATTGTACAAGACTCAATCCAATTAGTCTTTGGTTTTCCATCCCTAGGTCTACAGCTATGCAGAAAAACACCCCTCTGTGTTCCCCCTTCACTTCTCTTACAACACTCCTTCCACACTGCCATGACTCTGCATCCTCTCACTATGAAAACTGCTTCCCGCGCGTGAGATTTGTCTCTGTGACTTTCTTCTGCTCACTCTCTTGCAGTCTCTTTCGGTGAAACCTTTATACAGTAGTGGGGATTATGGGAAACACTGAAGGTAGACATCCAGACTCAGAAACTGGGAGATCGCCAGGGTCCTGCATTTTAGACATAGTCTCTGCGTCTATTCTCTGCAGCCTGGGCCACTCATTCAACAGTTATCCATTGACACACTATACCTTGTTATTTACTTTTATGCCTTTTGTGTACTAAAATATACATGTGCTTAAGAATTTTGGAAAATATTTAACATACTAATAAATTTTAATTGGAAGGTTTTTTAATTCAACCAGAAAAGGATTCTTAGATTTCTTTCTAAATTCTTTTTTAACTCATTCACAAAGCTCCTGATTTATACTCAGCTCTTTACCAATCTGCTAGCAACAGCATTCAACTCTTTGGGTATGGAGGTAGAATCATTCATAGCTGGTATTCAAGTAAATCCTAATTTATGCCTTTCAAACTGAAATTCCCAAATCAGTACGATTTTAAAGTGTGGAAGAGGCTTGCCTATAACAATAGTTAGCAAAAATTGTAGCAGGAGATATGAATTAAATTAAAGAGGATTTCTTTACAGGAATTGCTTTTTAAGATGCATAATCTAGCAGGCGCTTTCCTTCTGCTTTGGATCTTCTTATGACCATGAGACTACAGATTATGTAAAATCATAAAATGCCAGTGAAGAAGTAAAATCAAAACAAAATATTTATAGCTCAACGACGAGAAGACACTGATGAGACGTGGGCCTGGCCCAGGGTTCTGCTGCAGTTTTGCCTTATGATCCTGGTAACTTTCTTAGTATCTCTGTGCTTTGGTTCATCTGCTTGGATTAAGACTTCTTTCTCTCTGTTGATTTATCTTTTTAATCTCTTTAGATCTGAGACAATAAGAAGACTATTATATAAGCTAGTATGGGTACTAAAGGAAAGGGGCTGTAAATATGGCAGGGGCTATGGATAACTGCTTAGAAGTTAACTACACAGTGTCTTCCTTCCATCTAATGTCAGGTGTCAGTATTAGGAGGCTAATCTCCTATACTGAGACTTGGGTAGAGAGTTAGACTTTTCCTGGTGGAAGGAGCTATGCTCTGGCTCTGAATACTTTGGAGGCGCATGTCTGTCTACACTCACAAGAGCTGGACCTTTTGTAGGCACCCAATTAGATACCTAAAACAGATGCTGTGGTCTTATTCTCACATCTAACATTACTGTTCTGACCATTTAGTATTACCTCTAGGCCTGTGTGATGGATGACAGTTAAGTCATCATTTCAAAATGACTTTAAATTGACATAGTCAGCCACAGAAGTGAATCCAATTTAGCTCTGTTCCCTCACCTATGCCAGCACAAGCATAGGTCAAGTGGTGAACTGGGTCACATGATAGATTGGAATTAATGACAAACTTTTAATTTCTGTTTTGTTTGTAATCTATATTTTCTTCCTCAGTTTGACCTACCAAACTGCACTGGGTACTTGTACCAGCACAGTGCACGGAGGTGATGAGAAGACAGGAGTGAAAGTGGGGCAGAACAGCAAGACCCTATTTTCAGCTTAGGGGAAATCATGGTAATTGTTTTTCATGAAATTTTGGATAATTCCCAATATAATTTCTTTAAAACCATCAGTACCAGCAGTGTTTTGCTTCCATGGCTGTTCTCTCAAAGTGCTTTTGCCAAGACTAGTTTAGTGATTAAAGACAATTGGCAAATTAGGATGTGACCAAAGACCTGTTGAAGTGAAGGTGTAGACTTCCCTTAACTTCAGTGGTCTTTAGAGTAAGCTTGAAATAATTGAAAATATATAGAGCATTTTGGGAGTGGTAGAAGCACTTGTGTCATCCTTCACTTCGTTACCAACTGTTTTCTTACAACTGATTCCTCTTCAGCGGCTGTGGAATTGCTGCCTACAGGCTTGAGGAATAGTTTGAGCTACAATAATTTCTCTGTTTTGCCTGTTTAGATACAATTCAGGATGCCATCCTAAATGCTCACTGTCAACACATGGTAGAGCATCCCAAAGGAAAAATGCCCTTCAGTAGCGTTGTTAAGGCAATTCAGCTTCATTTCTTTCTGTAGCCTTTCTTTTGCTGTAGTAAATAAATAAATAAGTTAAATTTACCGGATGAACGATTTCTTACAAATAGAATCACAGAATCACAGAATCACTGAGGTTGGAAGGGACCTCTGGAGATCATCTAGTCCAACCCCCCTGCTCCACCAGGGTCACCTAGAGCACATTGCACAGGATTGCATCCAGGCGGCTTTTGAATATCTCCAGAGAAGGAGACTCCACCACCTCTCGGGGCAACCTGTTCCAGTGCTCTGTCACCCTCACAGTGAAAAAGTTTTTCCTCATGTTAAGATGGAAGTGTCTGTGTTTCAGTTTGTGCCCATTGCCTCGCGTCCTGTCGCTCGGCACCACTGAAAAGAGTCTGGCCCCATCCTCTCGACACCCTCCCTTCAGATACTTATACACATTGATAAGATCTCCTCTCAGCCTTCTCTTCTCCAAGCTAAACAGGCCAAGCTCTCTCAGCCTTTCCTCATAAGAGAGATGCTCCAGTCCCCTAATCATCTTTGTGGCCCTTCGCTGGACTTGCTCCAGTAGTGCCACATCCCTCTTGTACTGGGGAGCCCAGAACTGGACGCAGTACTCCAGATGTGGCCTCACCAGGGCTGAGTAGAGGGGGAGAATCACTTCCCTCGACCTGCTGGCAACACTCTTTCTGATGCAGCCCAGGATACCATTGGCCTTCTTGGCCACAAGGGCACATTGCTGCCTCATACTTAACTTGGTGTCCACCAGCACTCCCAGGTCCTTCTCAGCAGAGCTGCTTTCCAGCAGGTCAACCCCCAACCTGTACTGCTGCATGGGGTTATTCCTCCCCAGGTGCAGGACCCTGCACTTCCCTTTGTTGAATTTCATGAGGTTCCTCTCTGCCCACCTCTCCAGCCTGTCCAAGTCTCTTTGAATGGCAGCACAGCCCTCTGGCGTATCGGCCACTCCTCCCAGTTTTGTATCATCAGCAAACTTGCTGAGTGTGCACTCTGTGCCTTCATCCAGGTCATTGATGAAGAAGTTGAACAAGACTGGACCCAGTACTGACCCCTGGGGGACACCGCTAGCTACAGGCCTCCAACTAGACTCTGTACCACTGATCACAACTCTCTGAGCTCTGCCATTCAGCCAGTTCTCAATCCACCTCACTGTCCACTCATCTAACCCACACTTCCTGAGCTTGTCTATGAGGATGCTATGGGAGACAGTGTCAAAAGCCTTGCTGAAGTCTAGGTAGACAACATCCACTGCTCTCCCCTCATCTACCCAGCCAGTCATTCCATCATAGAAGGCTATCAGATTGGTTAGGCATGATTTCCCCTTGGTGAAGCCATGCTGACTACTCCTGATCACCTTCTTTTCCTCCACATGCGTGGAGATGGCTTCCAGGATGAGCTGCTCCATCACCTTTCCAGGGATGGAGGTGAGGCTGACTGGCCTGTAGTTCCCTGGGTCCTCCTTCTTGCCCTTTTTGAAGACTGGGGTGACATTGGCTTTCTTCCAGTCCTCGGGCACCTCTCCTGTTCTCCAGGACCTTTCAAAGATGATGGAGAGTGGCTTAGCAATAACATCCGCCATCTCCCTCAGCACTCGTGGGTGCATCCCATCAGGGCCCATGGATTTGTGGGTGTCAAGTTTGCTTAAATGATCTCTAACCCACTCCTCCTCCACCAAGGGAAAGTCTTCCTCTCTCCAGACTTTCTCTCTTGCCTCCAGGGTCTGGGGCTCCTGAGGGCTGGCCTGAGCAGTAAAGACTGAAGCAAAGAAGGCATTCAGTAACTCTGCCTTCTCTGCATCCTTCGTCACCAGGACACCCACCCCATTCAGCAAAGGGCCCACGTTTTCCCTAGTCTTCCTCTTGCTGCTGATGTATTTGAAGAAGCCCTTCTTGTTGTCCTTGACATCTCTAGCCAGATTTAATTCCAAACGGGCCTTAGCCTTCCTCGTCGCATCCCTGCATACTCTGACAACATTCCTATATTCCTCCCAAGTGGCCTGTCCCCCTTTCCACTTTATGTATACTTCCTTCTTCTGGTTGAGTTTTGCCAGGAGCTCCTTGCTCATCCATGCAGGTCTCCTGCCTCCTTTGCTTGACTTCTTACTCATAGGGATGCACCGCTCTTGAGCCTGGAGGAAGTGATGTTTGAATATTAACCAACTCTCTTGAACACTCCTTCCTTCCAGGGTCCTCACCCATGGGATTCCTCCAAGTAGATCCCTGAAGAGGACAAAGTTTGCTCTCCTGAAGTCCAGGGTTGCGATCCTACTTGGTGCCCTGCTGCCTCCTCGCAGGATCCTGAACTCTACCATCTCATGGTCACTGCAGCCAAGGCAGCCCCCAACCTTCACATCTTCCACCAGTCCTTCTTTGTTTGTTAGTACGAGGTCCAGCAGCACACCTCTCCTTGTTGGCTCCTCCACCACCTGGGTCAAGAAGTTGTCACCAATGCTCTGCAGGAATCTCCAGGACTGTTTGTGCCTAGCTGTGTTGTCTTTCCAGCAGATATCGGGGTGGTTGAAGTCCCCCATGAGAACCAGGGCCTGGGATTGTGAGGCTACTTCCAGCTGTCTGTAGAAGGCCTCATCCACTTCCTCATCCTGATCAGGTGGCCTGTAGTAAACACCCACAACAGTGTCACCTCTATTAGCCTGCCCTTTGATCCTTACCCATAAGCTCTCGACTCGCTCTTCATCCACCCCTAGGCACAGCTCCATACATTCCAGTTGCTCTCTCACATAAAGAGCAACTCCACCACCTCGCTTTCCTGGCCTGTCTTTCCTAAAAAGTACGTAGCCATCCATGACAGCACTCCAGTCATGCGAGCTATCCCACCATGTCTCTGTAATGGCAATGAGATCATGGCCCTGCGACCGCACACACATCTCTAGTTCTTCCTGTTTGTTCCCCAAGCTGCGTGCATTGGTGTACAGGCATTTCAGGGAGGTGATCGAGCATGCAGGTTTCCCAGGAGGGATACAAGAGGGTCCTCCATAGCCACATCCCATGCGCACTTCCCTGGGTGCATTCACCTGTTGGAGGCATCCTGACTTGAGCAGTCTTTTGCCAACTACCCTGTCACTATAACTCTCCCCTTCCCCCATCTTTCCTAGTTTAAAGCCCTCCTTACCAGGTTGGCCAACCTGTTGGCAAAGACCCGCGTGCCCCGCCTCGTGAGGTGGATCCCATCTCTCGCCATCAGTTGTTGATCTTCAAACAGGGTCCCATGGTCGTAGAAACCAAAACCCTGTTGCCAACACCAGCGGCGCAGCCAGTCATTAACCTGGAAAGTCCGTCTCCTCCTCCTCTCATCCATCCCCCTCACTGGCAGGATTGAGGAGAAGATGACCTGGGCTCCCAGACCCTTGACCACCATCCCCAGAGCTCTGAAATCCTGCTTGATGGTCTGCAGTTTGCCCTTGGTGTCATTGGCGCCCACATGGAAGAGCAGCAGTGGGTAATAGTCCGAAGAATGGACGAGCCTTGGCAGTCTTTGCATGACATCTCTCACACGAGCCCCCGGCAGGCCACAAACCTCTCTAGACAAGAGGTCAGGTCGGCAGATAGATGCCTCCGTCCCCTGTAGCAGGGAGTCCCCCACAACAATCACCCGCCGCTTTTTCCGGGTGTTCCGGTAGGGCACAGGGTCTGTTGTCCCGGTTACTTCCCTGGCAGCCATGCCCATCTCCTCCTCATCCTGGAGGGCACTAAACCTGTTCTTCAGCTTCAGGTCTTCAGGAGGAGTAGGAGCCTTTCTCCTCCCACGAGCAGTGACCAGTTTCCAGCCTTCTTCTATGATGTTATGATGTACCATTTCACACGGCACAGAGCCCTCTGGCAACTCCACTGCTGCAGGGGGTTGGGACTCCCGAAGCTGCACAGTCTCCGAGAATACCCTGTCTATCTCTTGCTCTGCTTCTCGGATGCTGCGCAGCCTACTAACCTCCTCCTGTAACTCCCTTACCTGACGACACAACTCGTCAACAGCAGCACACCTCCTGCAGGAGAGCTGGCTGCCAGCCCAGGCCTCCCGGAGAGGCCCCAAGCACTCCCTGCAGCCTGAGACCTGTAGAGCTGCATCTACTGTCAGAGGGCCAGTCTGGGTCCAAGCCTCTGACACAGCAACTCCAGCAGCCGCTGGGGAACGTGCTGTGCGGCGTGTCACGACCATATTGGGGAAGTGTACACCGCAGGGAACAGAAATGAAGGTCCCTTCGCACGTCCCTTCGCGCGCCCTTCTGCGCAAACTGCTGCGTCTGTTCGCTGCCTCTGTTAGCTGCGCTCTGGGAGCTGCGCTCTAGGCCTGGCTCTAATATAGGCCTCTCCCTAGCACTGACTCACAGGGTGCTTGACCGCCCAATCAAGGGCCACTGGGATCAAAGGGATCAAAGGCCCCAACCCCCTCTGGTCAGGGGCAACCCAGAGAGCTCGTTAGCAGCAGCCACTCCTAGCTGGAGCTTTTCCCACGAGCTTTTCCCAGGAGAAGTCAAGGCCTCCTGCAGTTGTCCTTGCCTAGCTTCCCCTTTCCTGTTCACAGCGATCACCTTCTAGGTCCTCGGGGGTCCTCAGAAAGCCCACAACTTCCACAAGATCCTCAAGTTCTAGTCAGAGCCCAACCACTGCTGCGCAAACTGCTGCGTCTGTTCGCTGCCTCTGTTAGCTGCGCTTACAAATAGGGGACTCTGTTAGCTTTCTTACAAATAGTTCCCATTCTGTTAAAAAAGCACCAAAGAGAAGTAGTTAGCATTTAGCATGTCCTCATCTGGCCTCCAGCACAGCAAAAAAAAAAAAAAAAAAGGGTTCTCAACAGACAGTGATTGCTTAGACACAACAGAAAACTAAAAAAAGCAGTTGAGGAAAAAAAAAAGGTGCATTAGCACTTAGGAATATGTTGCAAATAGCAGTTTAAGTGCCAAATCTCTGTTCTGAGGTGCCATATGGGAGAAAAGATCTATTTTCTGACAAAAGAGATTAAAAAATGAACAATTCTCCTGAAGGCTATATACATTTTTCCTAATTGTTTCTTTGTGTCTCTCACATTTTTGACTGAAAACTTCAGTGAACTGTATCAAACAATATATATAGGGAGAATAGAAATAATTCCCTATTGTGAAATATTATACCAGTAAAGACCAAAAACTGAAAACCGGTCTATTAGCAAAAGTGCAATGAAGAGAGTTAAGCTACTGAGCCCAGCATTTGGAAGTGTGGAATGAGTAGGGAATGCTCTCATAAGAGAGCTTGTAGATATATATCCCATGTATGAAATCCTGAATTTTATTCTTTGGAAAAAAGACTGTTTTGGAAGAAAGGTGTTTTTGCAGAACTTATAGTGAGATGAGGCACGAGGAGCTGTTCCAAGTTCCTGAAAATGGCTTTCAAATGTTTGGGAAATCCACTCTAGCACTTGTTTTTGTGAGAGACAAGGGAAGTGGTCTTATGCAGATTTATCTAAATTTAAGTAAGTTGGTTTCTTACACTGAGTTAAACTAAAGATCCTGTTCCCCTTAAAAGGCTTTTGAGTCTATTCTAATCATTCACAGTCTGTTTAATCGTAGCATTACATTGAAGAAAACAAAATAAGGAAGGACAAAAATTGAGATATAGCTTTTGTTTTTCAATCAGTATTGGATTTAACCATTTGCACCAGTGTGACTGAGATAAGCATCTGGCCCACAAACTACACTGGCACAGAAAAACATTTTGTTCTCTCTTTTTTTTTTTTTAAATAGGAACTAGGAATTTTTCCAAGACATTCTGACTACTGGGAGCAGAGAGTCTGACCAAAGTATGCTCACCAGATGGTAAATGTTTCCATGTGGGTAAATATTGAAACGTTCTAAATCTATGCAAACTTTAAAATAAGGGTGGGAAAGGTTTGCTGTTGTTGTTTTGGGGTTTTAGTCCCCCCTGCTTTGAATGCAGAGGGGGAAAAAACAAACAAACAAAAAGCTAAAAGTAATGAAAAAAAAAAGAAACATAATTGGTTACTGGATCTGAGCTATTGTTAATGACTGTGTTTTGGAAAACTTGACAGTTAAAAGCTATTTTTTTTCTTACCTTAATAGCTTTATAACTTTGCTATTCCAAAATGTGCTGTCCTAAAATGTGATAACTCCACAAACAGTGGCAAGATATGGAAGGAAATGTAAAAAAAAAAAGGCTGAGTGTGTCACAAAACAAGCTGCTTGCTGACTCCCCTGCCAGACACTGCTGCCTAGTGGGACAGGAGCAGAAGGGAGCGTGGGGCAAAGCCTCTGGCAGCCTGGCAGCTTATTTAAAATGCCAGTGAAAGGAGGTTGCATAAAAAGCCCCCGGACTGAGCTTTACCGAGCTCTTCTCTTCTGCTGACTCCACTCTTGGGGCTGTAACTTTAAGCAAAGCGAGGAGAGGGGAATATAAGGAATAGCTGGACAACCTGGTAAGGTTTTAAACCGCGATAGCTGCGGGCTCGCTGGATGTGACTCAGGGGCCTGCAGTGCTATAACACCCACCCGAGGCGTCTTCTAGGTGACGGAGCATGCCAAGTTTGGCTCCAGCACCCAGCCTCAGCGGGAGCAGACACCTCTCTGACTTAAACATCTGCATAAGTGTTTGCTATGCTAGTAATTTATCCCAGAATTAAAACCACGTCGGCAGCTAGAGGGTACAGCTACCCAGCACGGCATGGTTGGAGCAGAAAGCAAGCTGGCTCGCATGACAGGAGATGTATAACTGAAGCGGCACGGCAAAGTAGTGCGAAGTTAATAGAAAAGTTCCCACTAAGTGCAGCGAGCTTCAGATCACGTATCCGCAGAGGCCCGTGAAATGGAAGAAATGTCACAGTGAAAAGGCAGGCCAGCAGAACAAAATGTTTTCTTAGCTTTTTTTTTTTTTTTCTTCTGTACTGAACTTAGATTCCCATGAAATATGGAAGGCAGATTCTGGTCCTTCTTCTCATGCTCCCCTCTCTGCCAGAAACACTCTTGATTATAAAACCTTTTTGTTTGTTTGCTTGTTTTCTCTGTGTGAATTTGAGCTTTCAGCAATAAGGGGAAGGGCAAAATCTGGCTATGAAGAAGACAATGGCAAAAATAGGTGATGGAGAAATGCGACCAGATTTTCTTTCCTCAGGAAATCTGTCTCTGGGAAAATAAATAAAAAGCTACTAACCGCTAGCTATCGAAACAATGAAGCAGATGAACAGAATCTTTGCAATATTTCCTTCTTTGGGACTGTGGAAGATGATTGTCCAATCTTCAGAAAGTGCAAAAAGACAGAAGTTCATAGAACTAAGTGCATCCAGACCTGATGGGGATCTGACCTAATTTTGTGGAGGTGATGGAAATATATGATACAAAGAAACTGAGTTTCATGAAGCAGAACTGGAGAAATGTGATGCTTTGTGCTGGCAGAAGAGATGAAAGTGTTTGGGAAAGGGAATTTTTCCAGTAATTTAGTTTTACTTGTATATTTTTCCTCATAAAGTCCTGAAACAAAGACGCTCCATCTTTTTTTTTAGAACAGAGAAAAGTTTAAATACACTTTTATGCCTTACACACGTTTTCTAAATATGCTATTAGTACAATGTTTATGGTAGATCAGTTTGATATCAGAATTTATATGTGGTTCCTAATCTATTGTTTTAAAGTGCTTGTCTTAAAGGTATTGAAAAGAAAAGATTTATTTGCTCAGTTTAAAAGAAAAAAAAACAGCTTTCAAATAGAACAAGACAAGAAAAAATAATTTAACAGTAGTTTATGGTCAAGGTAAATGTATAAATTGTAATCAATATTCAGGAAAAGTAACATCTGTTTACAAAAGACATGCAACAGCTTGGCAGAAGATATTACCCAAGAAATTATATTTTATGGAATTGGCTTAGTATCAGAAGAAAGAGTGATTCACTGTAGAAAAATTAATGCCCAAATTATTTTTGACACACTGCTTTGATCAGAAAAGGGTTTCTTTCCTTAACCAGAGAGCTTAAAGTCTTTGGTGTAAAAGGTAGCTATAGATGTGTTTTTTGTATTTTTTTTTTTTATTAAACATACACACACACACACACTTACTTTCCCCAAAAGCCTTACCTGACTTTTTGTTTGTTTGTTTTTGTTCGAGGGGAGGTTAACACAAAACACTCTCAAGAAAACTTTTTATCTCCTTTGAGGAATCTATTGAATGTTTCATTTTGAATTCTTCTAAAAAACCCATGGAGCTTTGAAGAAATTTGCTGGCTGCATTTCATCATTTAATCCCCCAATTTAAGAATTTTGGGGCCACAAAAAATGCCCATTTCCAAAAGAAAATAAGAGTATGCAAATGGGAGTGAGCCGAGGTATCAGGGAGACCACATGTTGATTTTAATATACAGTTTTGAGGGAGAGAGGGGAGGGAACATAAGGAAGAAATTGCATCTTTGAAAGCTAACCAGACAACCACTAGAGAGAAGACCTGTTTGGGTTGTTTGGTGTTTTTTTTTTTTTTTCCCCTTCCTTGAAAGAAGCTATTCAGCTCTGTGGAGGAAAAAAACCTGGCTCGGTTTGTAAATGCAAAACCAGATTGCTGCCAGGAAGCATTCGCAGGAGTGAATAACAAAACCAGTTTGCTTTGCTAGATTTTCATGAAGGTAAAAAGGTATGCATGAAATTTTGACACAATTAAATAGTGCCTCCTTCTAGTTATATGGGAGAAAGGACCTAGCACTGCTCCTTTAGAACAGTGTCTCATTATGGCATGCTTATTGCCTTCTCAGCAGAAACAGCATTTAAATACAGTGAGCAACGGCTAAATGAAGGAAGTAATTCTGAGCAACCAGTGGCAGTAACAGGCTCCGTTTCCTGAATCGACGTGAAAGTGGTTCTGCAATATTTACCCACCATAATATTCATTTATTCAGCACTAAATTTAAAGAGAGAGAGAGGGAATGCTTGCATGTGCTGTTGCAAGTGTAATGTGGAAAGCAGGATATGCTCAAAAGTGGCAGATGAGCTGAAATCTTGCAAGCGGTAACAGCACAAAGCAAGGGACTCGCAGCAGCAGCAAGTGTTGATGTAAGGGCTTAATTCATGTCTTAAGACCTCTGCTGTGGGTGGTGCAAGGCGTACTGAGGAAAGAAAGGCAGAATATCGTAAACTGCAGAGGCAGACTTCAATCTGAGCAGGAATTTGAAATCCAGGTTATCAGAACAAAGTGAACATACATTTGAGAAAGCAAAGTGTATAAAAACCCCCTGTCAAATTTCCTTTTGAAATTTCCTTCCCTCTTGGATTATACATACTTTTTGCCCTAGTTAAACAAATGAAAATGTGGTACCTACAGTTAAAAAAACCCTAAATAATACCCTTCTTAAAGAGAAGGGCATTAAGCCAAAGGGTCTTTTCATATCTTACAGTTATTTCCAAAAATTTTACAAGTGCTATGGACAAGGATAGGAACTGTTCACTGCCTCCGCTACATTCCCACCCCCACCCCAGACGTACGTACTCTGGTGATATGTACAGTATGGGTGGATGGCTAATATTATTCTTTCTCTACCACATCAATGTGCTTGCCTAAGGCAATCCTTTTTAAAGCTGAATCTATTAATTTAACTGAGACAGCAAAAAAGAGCAGTTCTAGGCACCATCATGGGCACCCGTTTGCTGTAAAAGGGTTAACACAATGATACCCTAACAACCAACCAACTTTAAATAACAAGTTTAAGGGTTCAAGTGCAATCATACAAAAGAAATATACCTGGTTAACCACGTTGCCCAGCAACATATACTTTCTCCCCATTGCTAAACACACATACTCTTTATTTAACCTTTTCTTGTCATCGCAGTGCTCATATCTCTTCTACTCAAATTGCTAAGGATAGAGGAAACCTGATCACAGAGAAGGTTTGGAAAGTACTTTTAAAAATTAAAAGTAGATCTTTCGTACAGCCTTTTTTTTTTTTCTTCTTGATAATGCCTTCTTTTCATGCCTTTGCTTGATGTAGTAATCTGTGAAGAAAACCCACTCTAATAACTCCAAGGGAAAGACACCACGAAACTGCACTCTGTGCTTCTGCTGATTTTCAGAAAATGAGTCTGTTAAGAAACTGGAACATCTCATAAAGTGATAGTACAAGCACAGTAACTCTGAGACTGAGAATTCACACTCCCAAGCTGAGATCACCATGGTTGCCAGCCCGGTTTTCCTGAACTGGCTAAAGGAAAAAAAAGATATTAATGAGTAAATAGCAAGAAAGAGGGGAAACAGCTATTTAACTCGCTGAATAGAGGAAATTAGCATTAGCTGCTTATGTTCAGCTTTACCCAGTAAATAAGAAACTCTTACATAAGCCTAGCAAAGGGCTAGCAAAAAGTTTAATTAATAATGTAACCCTACTTAAAGTATTTTCAAGTGCTATATGGAATTTTAAGAGCCTTTTTACTGGCTGTCAGTACAAAGTGGAATTTTTTCAAAATTTGTGGTAAGTAGTATGATAGTTAAAAAAAAACATCCAGAAACGTGGCTAAAAATAGCCTAGTATCTTCCCAGATGCCAGTTCAACCTTATGCCAACTTAATTACACACTGCTATGATGGAAATGTTTTCATAATTAACCTTTCTCTGTACTTAATATCATCCTTAAACTAACATGTAATAAATGAAGGGGGAGATTCATTATTCTTATTTTAAAGCTGAACCAATTATTTTCATTGAAATTGGAAGACAGTAGATGTGAGGAAGGTATCAGACATCCCTGCTGTGAAGCACCACAACAGCAGTGCTGCTGCTGATAGCAAATTACCTTTAAATACTTGGTTTAAAGGTTTATACGCATCATATTTTTTTATGTAGGTTTGTACGTATTATATGCAATTGTGCAAAAGAAACAGATCTCCCACATCCTTAATTACCTAAGAGTTGAACTTCAGGCCAAACTACTTGCATAGCCTGCTTCCACAGTCAACAGTGAAAAATAGGTCTGAGACATCTATTATAGACTGTGATGACTCTGGACATGCTCCTCTTTCTCTGCTTTGACAAGAGAAGCAGCAAGCTAGCCTTAGACCGCATGCCCAGCTATGCTGGTTACAATCAGAGGACATGAATCCCTAAGCAACACAGAATGTATCATCTGCTGTGTCAAAACTACTAAAAGAGGCAAGAACTTGGACAATGGCCATTAGGAAATACCAAAAGACATCCGTTTGAAAGCTATTTTGATTTCATCTTTCCAGGATGGCTAAAAAGCAAAATGGAAAAGACAAATGTTTGTTTATATCTAAAAGGAATTATTCTATGAAATCCACACTTCCAGGCTTATGTTATATAGGCCAATTTTGCTTCCACTAAAGGGAGCAGAATTTTTGTAGTTTTCATCTCCAAGGGCCTTATTAAGCCCCTTATCCTACTTTATCTGAAAAGCTGGTGGAGCACTAGAGACACTTCAATTCACTTGTCTTAGTGTATAGAATATGACAATGAAATCACTTAATTTGTTTTCATTATAATTCATCTGTATTTTCCACCTGTTTTTTGCAAACCATTATGCTGTACCATTTGAGGATGTGACACTTCTTCAGCTCATAATACATGATCTGTATTAGTATTGATAATTTAACACTTATTGAAACATTGCTTAACATAAAACTGCAACTTTAACATGAGATGAAAACAGTAAGAAATATCAGTTCTGTCAGAATCTCCGAAATGCTTCACAATGAAAACCAGTTGTATCTCCAGTTTAGAGGATGCTTGCCATGTTTTTTTTTTTCTTTTAGGGTTTTCCAAGATGAAATATTTTCTAAATTGTTACAATTTGCTGTTTATTTCACTTTTAATAATTCATTAAAGAACAAGATCCCAATTTTTCTTTAAAAAAGCAAAAACATTAATGCCTAACAAGAAAATACTGAGCAGATAGTAAAACAGAGCATCATGTTAGAACACACTGATGTAAAAACAATACATTCATATAGCACCTTAGTGAATTCTCTTCATCATAGTAAATATAGTACAAAGAAGATCTGATAAAATTCTGTTGCCTGACAACTACAATCTTTTGGGTTTGTAAAGTATCCTGCATTAAATTAAGGGATCAGTTCTTTTAACTCATAGTGAGCATTATTTTACTTCCTGGGAATTCTCAATGGCAAAGGGATTACACCATATGAAGAAAGATAGAAGAAAAATTGGCTTTTAGTTTAAAGAAAAGAAAAGAAAAAAAAAGCCCAGGGACATTGTACAGTAAGGAATCCCAAACAGTGCCAACGGGAACAATATATGCCTGCTCTGTAAAATACAGATCTATTAGTGTTCAGACCACAGTATAATGTTTTTAAATGATTCCATATTGGAATTTCAGTATGAAAATATTGATGGTCACTCTGTAAATGAACACAACAAATACATACTAACAGAAACAAAAACAACCGTGTACACCAGTGAACAGAGCTTTGTGAGGCTGCCAATCTTTTCTTCATCAATAGTGTTATAAAAAAAGAAACTCCAAAAGTACTGGGAAGTATTAGTGAACATATACACTTCTGATTAAATATTCCCCATTCTGAAGGACAGTCACTTTTCCCAACACATAGTCAGAACCTATCTTCTTTGATCTTTTTCTGAAATTTGTCTGAAAAACGGTTATCATTAACTTTATGGCATTTTTTTTCTTTTGTGAAATTTGACAACCATTTTCATATGGATGACTTGGACAAAATATATATTCTGTGGAGCAAGAACTGGAGTCTGAGCCCTCAAGCGAGCACTCAAAGCACCAGCCTACAGACCCACATTCTGGCTTCTTTTTCTTTCCTGGAATTAGTGTATCCTTAATTATTTTTTGCAAACCAGCTCAAATTCAGCAAGAGCAGTGAGTGTCTCTCATCCCCAGCACATACTGGCATCCATACCCAAGAACAGCTAACTTTGAGGGCATACTCTTGGCATTTGTGGGTTTGACCCTCTCTGACTGGAAACCATACGGGAACGCTCACTATTACGCTATGATACAGCAGATGGGGCTCCCCACTAGTGTCGTTTTAAAAAGTAAAGCAGTTATGTTCAGCTCTGACAGGAAGGGTTGTAGGCAATTTGAGGTCTTCCTGCACTCAGGAGAGGACTATAGGCCTTAGAGCAGAGGAGTTCAGTCTCCTAAATCCTGGGACTCGGCATTTCCGCGGGGCCACGCCGAGCAGCTCAGCTGACGCATTGAGCGCCTCCCAGCTGCCAACAGCAAGTCCAGGCACTGAATGCCAGTGTGTAAACTCCGCTCTGAAATTTCCCTTCTGAAGGACTGTTATGTAGGACATAATTGCAAATTAGCTTGTTTACTATAAACAAAGCAAAAATGTATTTCATTAGTGAGAAATGTCTTTGCACAGCTGAACTCTTTTTTTTTTTTATTTACAGTTCAAAAATACCATTTATTTCAGGCTTATGTTGAGAGCATTTAATTTGTTCTAACCATTCACACTGTGTATGGTTTTGATTACATGAACATTTTAAGCCTTGGGATAGCATGTATTTTCCATGCTAAGTCAGAAGATAGGTTGGAAATGCTGCTTTTCTGAATAAAAACAAAGGTCATTTCTATATTCCCAGTTATGTTTGGTTTCACACTAATAGCTAATGATCAAGGAAAGGAAAAGTAGAAAAAAGAATGGCAGTTCATTAAGAAAGTAGTGTTGACTAATGAATAACTATCATCTAACTAGTTGCTCTTAAAAGAGCACATCCTTCATATATATTTATAGCCATTTAAGATTAGCCTGTATTTTTCTTTAAAAAACAATATTTTTCTTTTCAGATTGAAAATCCATGTTGCTTTTAAGATATTTTATCTTTACCAGAATTAGAGATTTAAATGGGAATTATGGAACAAAGAAACAAAGACTCTTCTTTCAGAAAAGGATACTTTTTTGAATTTTGTGGAAGCATTTACTAGATGATTTATTGTAAAATGCATGCTACCTCTGTACAGGGGGATTTGCCAAACCTGGATCTGAATTTAGCAGGATTTATGAATCAGGAAAAGCAATTGGATTGCTTTTTTGTGTAGACTTTTGAATAATTTACCCTTGTGAAATAGCCACATCAGGTTTGGGTGTGCAGAGTACAGTACTTAGTTCACTCTTGGTCAGTGCAGGCATTCTTGAAATTTAATCCTTGCCTCCCAGGTTTAACTAAAACCCATACATGCAATTAGGTGATAACCACAGTATTCATGAGATTAATAATACAATGTTCATCTGTGTCACACTTGACACTTATGGATTTCTTAGTATCTACTGGAAAGAGTCTGGAGAATTTCTTAAAGAAAAAACTTTATAGATTGTGCTAACCCAAATGTATGTGTATGATATAAATCATATAGCTATACAGCCTCCCTCTGTGATACACTAAAAGCCCAGAGCTGATACTGAAGTCATTAGGACTAAGGGAACTTTCCAGCTTTTTGGCTCAAGCCAGGCAAAATAAACTTACAGGAAATAACCAGAGGCAGTGGAAAAACGGATATGAAAATAACATGATCAAGGACTGGAAAACTATGGAAGAAATCAAAGCTAATTTAGAAACATTAATTTTTCATTAAATCAAGATTTTTCATTTTGCATACCATGGAGAAGATTTTTCACAGCTCTGTTGCCTAGAGATCAGCCAGGAAAGACTGGTGATTACCTTCAGTTCCAGTTGCTTAACCTGGTACACAACCATTGCATTCGTATCATATGGATTGGATATAAAATACGGAAGGAATAACAATTCTCAGAAAGTACGCTGAAGTATTCAGCTGTGTGCATATTTCTCACGGGGAGTTCTGCATATGTTGATGGAACAGAAAATGTTGAAGCTGAGATCTGTTCAGATGCTCATCTAAGAGAACAGTGTTGCCCTTGAGGTGCCTGGATTTGATAGTGACATCCGTACTCAAGCAGAATGCTTGCTTACTATGAGGCATTTTGCCTGAATAAGGAGAGTAAATTGGGCCCCTAAGTAATACTGAATCCAAGCAGTGCCTCAATTCAGTGAAAAAAATCAGGAAAAAAAACCCAACCATATTTGTTGAGACAGAATAATAGATGCAATTATCTATTTTTTACATAGTTGTCATGTCAGATTTATAATTTTACATACATTCCCTTTTGAAAAGAAGTTGCAATGATTAGCCACACTATTTTCTTACAGTGCTCGGAATGAAACTGCCAGTACCAGGATGAACTTCCTTGTCACAACTGCCTTTAAAAGAAACACATCACCAATTATTGTACGAACGCATACTACCATAACATTTTAAATTTATATGTGCATAAGATGGAATCCAATTTCTTTTCACAACATATCAGTCATAGCTTTAAACCTTTTGGCACGATAAGGATGTTTTGTTTTGTTTTGTTTTGTCCAGCAGATCTCCCTAAAAGAGAAATGATAATAAAAAAGATTTTGAAGATCTCAAAAGAGGTTTGAGAACTTTGTATTTCCTATAAAATTCAAACTTTTCAACAAATGAGTGTTTATATATTGCCTGGCCAGACTAGTAAAAAATAAATTGCTTTGTTTGTTTTATGATTTCCCCAGAATTTCTGTGTCTTTAGTAAAGAACTGGAAGTCAGTCAGTCTTTCTGGGGAATGGCACCGGTTGGGATCCAGGTGATCATATTCACTCTGTACCTCCTCAGGTGGCTTTGCTTTACTGATTTGGTGGTTGAGAAGTCCAAATGCTAATGCTCCTAATGATCAGCCATTCTTTTTGACTTTTGGTAACAAGTATTCTCATGCAGTTAATATCAAACAGAACCTTGTGCTCTACATCTGTTATTTCAAAGTTTCCATTTTTGAATTCCCCTAGTCTCAAGTAAGTAGTACATTGTCTCCCTTTTTTACTCCCTACAATCTTTTCCCCCACTTCCAAGGCACCATGATGCAAGATGTCATTTTGCCGGTCTTCCGTTCCAGTGACAACTTTAATTTTAGTGATTTTAATGGGCTTTTCAAATACAATCCCGTAGAAGTCTCCAGTAGAAGGAGCTTTGCCCCAGAAGTACTCATCAGTGCTGCTGTAAGCCTTGCTTGCCTCGTAGTTTTCAAATACATTCATGTTGGTGTGCAGGTTTGCAGGTGGGTTGTCAGGGATGTCAAATGACTCCTCTTCAAAATCGTCGTCCTTTAGCTTGTTTTCAGCTCCTTTGTAAGATGAGTAGTATCCCATGTGCTGGAACAGAGATGGCTTAAAACGTATCACTTCCTTTTGAGCTAACAGCCCACGAAAGTGGATCAGGAGCCAATCGCAAGGCATTTCTTGGTAAAACATCAACAAAAAATGGGCCAAGCGTGGGAGGTCATGGGAATGGTAAAGCTTTCCAATATACCCCAATTTGGAGAATTCCAAAGTCACCCAGTAGGATCCTTCTCGTGAGGTAATTACTTTCTTAACAGCAGTCAAAAAGTTCTTCGAGCAGCGAACATCGTCTTCCAGCATCACATAATAGTTAGAAAGATTAGCACAAAAGTTAAGCAGGAAAGCATAATCTACATTTTGTTTGGATCGAAACTTCACCCGGTCTTCTGGGTCATTGTAATTTCTCTTGAGGCCATCCAGTACTGGATAGTACTCCTCAGGGACATGAATAACGATTAATCTGCCTGCAATTACGTGATGAGCAAATTTCTGTGAAATATCCTGGACCATCCCTTCACACCAGGCTGAATCAAAATCCGCCAGCTGCACTACCACTGCAATTTCTTTAAGTTCCTCATAACTTGACTGCTCAAATATGGACTTGATAGTCTCAAGCAAGTAGTTTCCCTTTTTCCGTTTCACAGAGGATAGTCCAATTGTAAGATACCCTGTACAAAAGAGAAGTCAGACATAAACTGAGTATTTGACATTGGAAACCATCTAGCCACAAAGCTACCCTCCGGGGTTGTGCTTATATTAAATAAACCTTTTGAATGGTGAAGTCTAAGTTTGGTATGTGAACTTATTAAACTGCATGCAACAAAGGATACTTATTGCCTTTTCATGAAAGAAGAATTGTATTGCAAGCAAATAGACATATGGAGACTATTGCATCGAACATTCATTTGTTAACTGCAAGGAATGGTGTGAAATGGAAAAAAGCCAAAGCAATGTGCACGTATATGCCTGGTAGGGGAAAAATCCATTTAGACAATGTTGAAGGCTATAAAATCTGCTAAAAGAAAGGGAATTGTGGGTTATGATTCACACAATATCTTTAACTCAAGCCACTGTGAAATACAGCACTAAAGTGTGAGCTAAAGATTAATTGCCAAACTTTGATCATTTTAAGGACTGTACAAGACTACACTTACACCTAACTTTAGTTTTATAAATGTTGCATGGATAATTTCTTTTTGTATTTACATCTTTAACTGAATTTGTCCAATTTTTCCTTGCTAAAATTTCTTCTCCTAACCTTCTTTCAGGACTTAGTGAGCAATTTACAGGAAACTCCCTCTTGCAAGATATAATTTAGATATTATTTTAAAGTAGAAGAGAGAATACAACTGCAAACCTATATTTCTATAAGTAATTTTTAATGCTGTTACATTTTCTTGGTAAGAGCTATATCTTAATTATATGGGATTAATTTTCATATATGCTGTTTTGGAGTCACTACCACTGCATTATTACTAGCAGTCCAAACCAGTTTTTTCAGATGTTTGTTAATATGTCTCCAATTTTGTAACTTCTAATGTAAAAAATGTTAACATTTTATAATTACCAGGGTGTACTTTAGTTGAAACTAACCCAACTTTCTTGAAATAATTTAATCTGTAAAACATTGTGCCCTGATCAATTGTTTCAGAGTTTCCCTCAAAGCTGAAATCTGCTCAAAATGCAGTTGTGCAGTGTAGTACAACCCAGAAGCTATCTACGCTGCCTACACAGCTCCAAATTTCTCAAAACTAATTTGAACAAACTTTACTTTATCGTCTTCTATGAAGATCAGCAACTCACAGATGGTTTTATTTTATCATCGGTGCTTGGACTTCTGAGCCTTGTTTGTGTTTGTGAAGTGATTGATTTGGAACTAAAAGGACACCTGCCTAAAAGCTAGGTATGGCCATCCTTCACAACAGGCCGAAAGTCTTGAATCCTGCCTGAAGTCAAAATAACGAGCTGTTCCTTTTGCAGATGGCTGGGAAACAAATCCTCTTCTACCACCCCCATAATAGCACAATTCCTCTCCCCCATCATCACAGCTAAAGGACAATGAGGTCCATCCACAGCTGCTGGACTGACACAACAGAGGACCAGAAGGACATATCTACCTTGCCTGATCCCAAAGGTACCTTCAACTGGATTTGCTGATTGTATCGGCAGAGGCTGACAGTACGGTCTCAGAAGGTGGCTATCGAGCACCACCAGAGTATGCATAGCTCCTGCTGCCTGAGTATTGGCCAGCGGGTGAGCCACAAAGCATGCTCACATCAGCCATGCAGGGGCTGTATGTAGGAAGACGGCAAGTGGTCAGAAGGTGAACAGGCTGGGGGTCATTCACTGCTAGGGAAGAATTTGCAGCTGTCCATGGACTGCTATCCAGAGACAGCTGTGCCACTAAGCTCTCCAAGACCTTCCCTGTTTAACTGAGCCCCTTCTGCACAGAAATACCACAGGGACTATATGGATTTCACCCATTTTTTAATTACCTCATTTCATAACATTCAGATTGCAGTTACTTACTTTTCCTTGGCAAAGGCGTGCCAGCTAGGTAGCGATAGGAAATGTTTATAGATCCTGAGAAATTAGACAAATCTTTAAAAGTGTGAACATAGCGCTCTGGGTTAAGCTGGTGCGTGGCTGTTTCTCTGATTAATTGCTTGTCCCCTTCCTATTAGTGAGAAAACAAAAAGAATAGGAGAGGGAAAGAGACAGAGAGAAACACATTTGTGAATGCCAGCCAGAGAGAAAACAGGGACAGGCAGGTTTCCAAGAACAACATTTTTCAGTGTCAGCTTTCCTAAAAGCATGTAGATGTCACCTCATTTTTTTTTAAACCCATTACTGAATATCATACATTTTTGGTTACAGGAAAACTACCATAACCCTTCAGATTACGCTAAGAGGAAAAGAAGAAAAAATATTTTGGACAAAAGCTCTGAAAATCCTGTTTTCTGGAAGGACTGAGAACATCAAACTGTTGCCAAAAAATGTTGTAGTGTTCAATATAGGTATAGCAGATTATCATTCGGCATTGGATGACGTAATCTGCATAGATGGTGCAGTGGGAGAGATTTTTTGAAAATGTTTTTAGCGATGTTAAAAAAAAAGGCTGTTGCAAAGGTAACATGAAACTGTGCCCTGACATCCGGCTCACTTTGCCACTTTCCTGAGTAGCTCCAAATCATATTCATGAGCAGAAGTGTTCATCCAGACAGCCAAAGCCTTGGCTGGATTTGGCAAATACTGATGGTAAAGAAAAAAGCAAGTTTATCGCCAGGCCTCCTTTCCCTGTCTTTTGTCTTCCTAGACACTACCCCAGTCGCAGAGAAGTTGCACGGGGAATCGGGAGGCTCCGTCAGCACTGCCCTATCATTAAGCTCACAGAGGTCTCAGGGAAAATCTGTCCCCAGCCCTTAAGCAAGGAGAAAATATCCAACAGGTTGCAGTGTCATGAGACTGAAGTTAAAGGTAAGAATGCTTATTTAATTTACACTGTTTGATTCAAGTCTCTGATGACAAGCCAGTGTATAAATGAGTTTCTTTCTTCTGCTACAATATGTTAATACACCAAAAAGTTCCCAACCTGTCATTAAATGAGAGCCTTGTGCAGTAAACAGTGCTGCTGCTAACAAGAGCAACCGCTCAAACAGTAAACAGCATTCATTTTTTACAGTACAAATATTCAAAAGCAAAAATGTGTCAAGACATGTATTTATTTTATGGCACAAAGAAACATTCCTGTAAACTGATCCTAGGTTCATTCCAAGTTCATTATTTTTCTTTCGTACCATTAGTAAATAATCCACTTCTGAGCTCAGTCGAGATCTTTGGCTAACATCCAGGGGCATCTACCTGCTCTGTTATACTCTCTTGATCTGCAAGGTCACAGAATCACAGAATCGCTGAGGTTGGAAGGGACCTCTGGAGATCATCTAGTCCAACCCCCCTGCTCAAGCAGGGTCACCTAGAGCACATTGCACAGGATTGCATCCAGGTGCGTTTTGAATATCTCCAGAGAAGGAGACTCCACCACCTCTCGGGGCAACCTGTTCCAGTGCTCTGTCACCCTCACAGTGAAAAAGTTTTTCCTCATGTTCAGATGGAATTGTCTGTGTTTCAGTTTGTGCCCGTTGCCTCGCGTCCTGTCGCTCGGCACCACTGAAAAGAGTCTGGTCCCATCCTCTCGACACCCTCCCTTCAGATACTTGTACACGTTGATAAGATCCCCTCTCAGCCTTCTCTTCTCCAAGCTAAACAGGCCCAGCTCTCTCAGTCTTTCCTCATAAGAGAGATGCTCCAGTCCCCTAATCATCTTTGTGGCCCTTCGCTGGACTTGCTCCAGTAGTGCCACATCCCTCTTGTACTGGGGAGCCCAGAACTGGATGCAGTACTCCAGATGTGGCCTCCCCAGGGCTGAGTAGAGGGGGAGAATCACCTCCCTCGACCTGCTGGCAACACTCTTCCTGATGCAGCCCAGGATACCATTGGCCTTCTTGGCCACAAGGGCACATTGCTGGCTCATGCTTAACTTGGTGTCCACCAGCACTCCCAGGTCCTTCTCGGCAGAGCTGCTTTCCAGCAGGTCAACCCCCAACCTGTCCTGGTGCATGGGGTTATTCCTCCCCAGGTGCAGGACCCTGCACTTGCCTTTGTTGAACTTCATGAGGTTCCTCTCCGCCCACCTCTCCAGCCTGTCCAAGTCTCTCTGAATGGCAGCCCAGCCCTCTGGTGCATCGGCCACTCCTCCCAGTTTTGTATCGTCAGCAAAGTTGCTGAGGGTGCACTCTGTGCCTTCATCCAGGTCATTGATGAAGAAGTTGAACAAGACTGGACCCAGGACTGACCCCTGGGGGACACCGCTAGCTACAGGCCTCCAACTAGACTCTGTGCCACTGAGCACAACCCTCTGAGCTCTGCCATTCAGCCAGTTCTCAATCCACCTCACTGTCCACTCATCCAGCCCACACTTCCTGAGCTTGTCTATGAGGATGCTATGGGAGACAGTGTCAAAAGCCTTGCTGAAGTCTAGGTAGACAACATCCACTGCTCTCCCCTCATCTACTCAGCCAGTCATTCCATCCTAGAAGGCTATCAGATTGGTTAGGCATGATTTCCCCTTGGTAAAGCCATGCTGACTACTCCTGATCACCATCTTGTCCTCCACATGCTTGGAGATGGCTTCCAGGATGAGCTGCTCCATCACCTTTCCAGGGATGGAGGTGAGGCTGACTGGCCTGTAGTTCCCTGGGTCCTCCTTCTTGCCCTTTTTGAAGACTGGGGTGACATTGGCTTTCTTCCAGTCTTCAGGCACCTCTCCTGTTCTCCATGACCTTTCAAAGATGATGGAGAGTGGCTTAGCAACGACATCCGCCAGCTCCCTCAGCACTCGTGGGTGCATCCCATCAGGGCCCATGGATTTGTGGGTGTCAAGTTTGCTTAAATGATCTCTAACCCACTCCTCCTCCACCAAGGGAATGTCTTCCTCTCTCCAGACTTTCTCTCTTGCCTCCAGGATCTGGGGTTCCTGAGGGCTGGCCTGAGCAGTAAAGACTGAAGCAAAGAAGGCATTCAGTAACTCTGCCTTCTCTGTATCCTTTGTCACCAGGGCACCCACCCCATTGAGCAAAGGGCCCACATTTTCCCTAGTCTTCCTCTTGCTGCTGATGTATTTGAAGAAGCCCTTCTTGCTGTCCTTGACATCTCTAGCCAGATTTAATTCCAAACGGGCCTTAGCCTTCCTCGTCGCATCCCTGCATACTCTGACAATGTTCCTATATTCCTCCCAAGTGGCCTGTCCCCCTTTCCACTTTATGTATACTTCCTTCTTCTGGTTGAGTTTTGCCAGGAGCTCCTTGCTCATCCATGCAGGTCTCCTGCCTCCTTTGCTTGACTTCCTACTCATAGGGATGCACCGCTCTTGAGCCTGGAGGAAGTGATGTTTGAATATTAACCAGCTCTCTTGAACACTCCTTCCTTCTAGGGCCCTCACCCATGGGATTCCTCCAAGTAGGTCCCTGAAGAGGACAAAGTTTGCTCTCCTGAACTCCAGGGTTGCGATCCTACTTGGTGCCCTGCTGCCTCCTCGCAGGATCCTGAACTCCACCATCTCATGGTCACTGCAGCCAAGGCAGCCCCTGACCTTCACATCTTCCACCAGTCCTTCTTTGTTTGTTAGTACGAGGTCCAGCAGCACACCTCTCCTTGTTGGCTCCTCCACCACCTGTGTCAAGAAGTTGTCACCAATGCTCTGCAGGAACCTCCAGGACTGTTTGTGCCTAGCTGTGTTGTCTTTCCAGCAGATATCGGGGTGGTTGAAGTCCCCCATGAGAACCAGGGCCTGGGATCGTGAGGCTACTTCCAGCTGTCTGTAGAAGGCCTCATCGACTTCCTCATCCTGATCAGGTGGCCTGTAGTAAACACCCACAACAGTGTCACCCATGCTAGCCTGCCCTTTGATCCTTACCCATAAGCTCTCGACTCGCTCTTCATCCACCCCTAGGCACAGCTCAATACATTCCAGTTGCTCTCTCACATCAAGAGCAACTCCACCACCTCGCTTGCCTGGCCTGTCTTTCCTAAAAAGCACGTAGCCATCCATGACAGCACCCCAGTCATGCGAGCTATCCCACCATGTCTCTGTAATGGCAATGAGATCATGGCCCTGCGACCACACACAGATCTCTAGTTCTTCCTGTTTGTTCCCCATGCTGCGTGCATTGGTGTACAGGCATTTCAGGGAGGTGATCGAGCATGCAGGTTTCCCAGGAGGGATACCAGAGGATCCTCCATAGGCACATCCCATGCGCACTTCCCTGGCTGCATTCACCTGCTGGAGGCATCCTGACTTGAGCAGTCTTTTGCCAGCTACCCTGGCACTATAACTCTCCCCTTCCCCCATCTTTCCTAGTTTAAAGCCCTCCTTACCAGGTTGGCCAACCTGTTGGCAAAGACCCGCGTGCCCCGCCTCGTGAGGTGGATCCCATCTCTCACCATCAGTTGTCGATCTTCAAACAGGGTCCCGTGGTCGTAGAAACCAAAACCCTGTTGCCAACACCAGCGGCGCAGCCAGTCGTTAACCTGGAAAGTCCGTCTCCTCCTCCTCTCATCCATCCCCCTCACTGGCAGGATTGAGGAGAAGATGACCTGGGCTCCCAGACCCTTGACCACCATCCCCAGAGCTCTGAAATCCTGCTTGATGGTCTCCAGTTTGCCCTTGGTGTCATTGGCGCCCACATGGAAGAGCAGCAGTGGGTAATAGTCCGAAGAATGGACGAGCCTAGGCAGTCTTTGCATGACATCTCTCACACGAGCCCCCGGCAGGCCACAAACCTCTCTAGACAAGAGGTCAGGTCAGCAGATAGATGCCTCTGTCCCCTGTAGCAGGGAGTCCCCCACAACAATCACCCGCCGCTTTTTCCGGGTGTTCCGGCAGGGCACAGGGTCTGTTGTCCCAGGTACTTCCCTGGCAGCCATGCCCATCTCCTCCTCATCCTGGAGGGCACTAAACCTGTTCTTCAGCTTCAGGTCTTCAGGAGGAGTAGGAGCCTTTCTCCTCCCACGAGCAGTGACCAGTTTCCAGCCTTCTTCTACGGTGTTATGAGGTACCATTTCACACGGCACAGAGCCCTCTGGCAACTCCACTGCTGCAGGGGGTTGGGACTCCTGGAGCTGTACAGTCTCCGAGAATACCCTGTCTATCTCTTGCTCTGCTTCTCGGATGCTGCGCAGCCTACTGACCTCCTCCCGTAACTCCCTTACCTGACGACACAACTCGTCAACAGCAGCACACCTCCTGCAGGAGAGCTGGCTGCCAGCCCAGGCCTCCCGGAGAGGCCCCAAGGACTCCCTGCAGCCTGAGACCTGTAGAGCCGCATCTACTGTCAGAGGGTCGGTCTGGGTCCCAGCCTCCGACACAGCAACTCCAACAGCCACTGGGGAACGCGCTCTGCGGCGTGTCACGACCATACTTGAGGAAGCGTACACCACAGGGAACAGAAACGAAGGTACCTTCACGCGTCCCTTCGCGCGCCCTTCTGCGCGAACTGCTGCGCAAACTGCTGCGTCTGTTCGCTGCCTCTGTTAGCTGCGCTCTCTTTGAATAATTTCTTTCTAGTGCTGCTACGCTACTTTGCATTAGCTTATAAGTTATGAGATGAAGGTTTATGTTGATCAGATTCAAGATTAAATGTCAGTCAATGGCCTAGCAAGAGACTGTGCTGAAACTTCAGGAGATTTTCCTGGAAACTGGTCAAATTAAAAAAAGAAAACAACAACAATGTGCTGGTTCCAAATATTTTTTTTGACAGAGTCTTTCCATAATGTCAAAACATCCTGTGCCATCAGTTCCAGAATGGAACACTGAAATTCCTCATTTCATAAGTAGCTTTGGAATGGAAACCCATGTTGTTGAGGTTCTTCTACATAAAAAGTTATAAAATGTTTAGAAAAAGAGAATGTCAGGACAGTGTTTTGATTTTAACAAACAAAATATTTGAACTGACCACAAACGTTTTTCTTTTTTTTCCTCTTTAAGAAATGCCTTTTGTGGGTAACAACCCCTTTTGTTTTTGTTGTTTTCATGCCTTTTTTGAGTGGAAAACAAAACTAAAATAAGGAATTTTCCATAAATTTAAAAAACCTGGTTCTTCTCTCTCTGATTACTGTGCAGAGGTCAGTGAAGCTTAACAGCTTGATCAGCTTTCTTTAGCTCTCTTCTCTAATTTTTTTCTGTCTTGGTTCTTGATTTCCTCTATTAATTAACTACTATCTTATATTCTGTTGTTTTCTGGAACCTGGGAAGCTCCTGTGGGTGTTGCAGGGAGTAGGAGTGCTCCATTCTTTACAGAGATATTCTGCTCCACTAAGGTTGCTGTGTCAGCTATGATGCTATTACTGTTTCATACAGCCCAACACAATTAGTACTCATTGAAGTATTAGGAAGGCATGCTGCACTGACAGTTCACTTACAACTCAGAGTATGTATGAAAAATCACTGCAAATCATACAGATATAATGATCTAGCTTATATTAATTCAGCATGTCTTCAAAATGTTTGATCAGATGTGATAACACGCACTGCAGACAAAGCATTTGAAGCTTTCCTGCTGGCATATCTACAGCAGCACTACATACCATCTACTGAAGATACTTAAGAAATTTCCCCCTGTGGGCCCTTACTTTGCAGTCCCACAACAAATGCCCTGCAGGAAAGACTGAAGGCATTCTTGAGACATGTGAGAGTTTCTAAATGAAAAGGGAAAGTTCTCCTCTCTCTTCTGATGATTTGCCACAGTGCATCACACTTTTTCAATCTGTTTTCCTGAAGAAGTTTTACTGATTTCATCTTGCATCTGGAGAAAGAGATGACAGCCCCACATCCCTTTGTACAGCTTGCTCTCTGAGACTTGGAAGAGAAGGTATGGGACCAAATACACCCTTCTTCTATCTGTTACCTGGAAGAGATATTCCAGCAGGAGACTAATTATAGTTAGAAAGTCAGAGGGCCTTCATGGCTCTGAAGACTTTCAAATTCCCTTTTCCTGAGGTGTTAGCCTGCTGTCCTTGAAGGGCATACTTGAGAATACATCTCCTCACCTCTGACACTGAAACTGCTTATCTTTTACCTTAGCAGAGGAAACACACCAGGCAGGGTAACAGAGCTGTCAGACGCGGTCAGGGAAGTTGAAAGTAAAAATAAATAAATAAACTAAAAAGTCAGAACCCTAACACATTTGAAAAATGCTTGATGGACCGTAAAGGTATCAAGAGATCTGGGAGAACTGTCAAGAGATTTGGCAAGAGACTTGACTGGGAGCTACATGAACGCAAACATGCCAGAACTGTTATGAGAGAAGCAATGAAAGAAAGTGAATTTCTAAAACAGGAAAAAAAAGAGCAAATTAGGAAGAAGACATGGAGCCATCTGGGGATCTGGCAAACAGGATGGGAAAAGATTTAAAAAACAAACCAAGAGGAACACCATTAGCAGTGATAATAAAAGCACTTTCAGAAGCATCTGGGGGACTTTGAAGCAATTAGTGATAGAAGAAGAAGCAGGGAGAATGCCACTGGAGGGAAAAAAAAAATGTGGTAAGCCAGGTCAAATTTGATCACAACCAAGAAATGATGAATTAATAAAACATAGTGCAAAACCTTAGTGCAAGTACTGTTAGAAAAAGCAATATATCTGTAATGGAGTAACATGATAAAAGCATGGTTTTTCTTTTGAATTATTTAAGAAGCACTAGGATAGCCTTAATAATTTTATAATATTAACAATATTATTAGAACTAATGTTATAAGTAAAATATTTTAGTTTCAGGTCAAGTTATCTATGATTCTGCTAAATTCATTTAAGGATTTTATTATGTATGTATTACGCATTTCTTATATTATGATGCTGCTTTTCAGACCCAACTGAAATCAAACTTCACTTTCCAGAGCGTTGGAAAGTCCCTATTGCCCCAATCAGATGTGTCAGACATAGTGGATCAGAAAACCACTCAGTAGGTGATCATGATCATGATTCATGATCTAGAAAAAGCACTGTCTCATCTTATCACAGTATTACATATGTAGTTTAGTCATTTGACTATTTGCAAGTTCCAGTTATTAAGCAACTGTGTCCTTCTACTGGGCCCAGTCCAATTTCCAATGGCCTGGAAGTTCAGTACGTTAATGAATACAACAGAACCTACTTGGCAGTGAGAGTCCCATAGGTTATATATAAACTTCAGGGTTATAGTACCTTGTCGGTAGTCTATTATTGAAAATCCTAACTCAGATCTTTCAATAAATCTTTGTTAAAATCATAAAATTACACTATACACCATTTATATCTAATTGTTAACTTTGTAACACTGAACTTGCCAGGCTTAAATCTGCGATACAGAACATGAGAAAAAAACAGAATAAAAGCACTAAAAAGAAATTATTCATGCAAGCAGCTTAAAATAATACAGAAGAAGTGCAAATTCTCTTCTATTAACTATATTTTTATAGTCTTGCTTAATACAATATTCACAGGTGGGATATTCGCAGTCTGGACTGAAAATGGAGCTCCTAGTCATATGGATATTCCAGATGTAGATAATTTTATCATTAAAATTGAGAGAAATTCAAAAGAATGTGAAATACAGGAAATGTTTTGACTCTAAGATATCTGATAGAGATAGCTCCATGTTTTTCTACATTCACTACCTATTTTCCTATACTCGCAATAAATAATGCTATATTTTATTTCTGTAAAAAGGACTGTTAGGATCTTACTGGCACACTCTGTGTATTGTATATAAGGATAAGATGGATTGGTCATAAAGGACATGTTTTGAGGATACTCCACTGCCAATGGTACACTAACCGTGGGAAACTGCAGGAATTATGAACTCAGCTGCTTCACTGAGGATTTATCCTGTTCTGTTTGTTTGTTCCAGCATCATTTCTTCTGTCTAAGACACTTACCAAAACATAACCATCTTCAATGTACAAGTTCATGAACAGCAAGCAAATGACAAGGACTCCTAAGAATGATACTGCTGATCGTTTCCGCAAGCATCTCATTTTATCGAAATATTTCAAGTTGTTTCTCATGTGAAGAAGGGCGTGCAGTAGTGTTACCTGTGAAAGAAAACCATAGAGTTACAATAGCTGTTCATCTATTTGATAATTATGATCGTACATCAACTTACCTTCAGATGTATCAAATCCCTTTAAATATTTATAGAATATATGGGATTCATTTAATCTAAACATGGCCATCTTCAAGTTAAACATGTAGACCTAATTATAATTTAAGCTCTCTTTTTTTGTCAATAAAGAAAAAGCTTGATTCCTCCTAGCCATTTTATGCTAAGATGAAACTATATGGTCCTGCCATTGGTCCACTACGTGCACCAGCAGTCCAATTCCCCATGTACAACTTTGTCACATCCCAGCTCAATGGCAGAAGATGCACCCTTTCCCTGTGCATCTGGATTTCCTTCCAAAGACAGGCCAACAGGTGGGGAAGAAGCTATTGTATGACCCTATTCCCTCGCCAGTTGGAAAAGCCTGCATATCAGAACTGCCGGACACATATGAGGTTGATCCTCCCTGCACTGAAGATGCAAGTGGGTGCACATCCCAGCACCAAGCCTGTGGACCATCCATCAGCCTTAGACATCTGCACCAGGGTGGAATGACTCTCTCTGGAGGTGCTATTTTCTCCACTGACTTTAGAGAAGAGAGGGATGACTACCTTAGTTAAGCAAAGTGAATCCCATTCCCAGCTATTAAATCATAAGCATTAACCTGTGTAGGACTCCATGTGTTTAAACAAGATATGGCCACAAACTTAAAAAAAAAACCAAAAAAATAGACTCCAGATCAGACTGCCAAAATTCTGAGGAATTCTTAATTGAAAAGTAGATTAAAAACTTTTCATTTATATTCTTATTGCTATTGCCCATGACAATGTCTGATTTGTCTATGAAATGTAATATATTGAAGCCACATATGAACAGAAACCTTAAAGCTCTACTAACCTATGTAAAGTAGTAAATAGCACTGCATGGCACTGCATGTACAACAGTTAAACCCTATATTTGAAGTATGGACTTACTAATACTTACAATTTTAAAAGTACTGAATATCTAAACTGACAGAAAATAGGCCCAAGGATGAGTTCTGTAGACTAATTTTTATGCCATATTGAGAATTTTTAGGACAAAAAACATAAAAACCCCTTCTAAGTGCAAAATTCAATCCATAGATGCTTTGCCAAAATGATTAACTATATCTAACCGTGTAAAGAATGAGTCCATTAGAATCTAGAGAACAGGGGTGTACATATGTCAAGTATTACTAATGCAAACACTAAACTGCTAGGTGTAGTCCATATAGATCCAAGGTGAACTTTAGTGGTTTAGCACATCATGTTGCGCAGCAGATCATGTTGTACACAACATGATTTAAAAAGAACAACTTATATGTTGCACAAAGCAAAAAAAAAAAAAAAAAGTAATAATGAATATCAATATATATTTGATGAATTGACCAGGCCTGTCAGTCTGCATTTATTTAAGTGTGGGCAGAAATGCAAAGAATTTATCATCCTGAAGTTCAAAAAGCCCTCTTAGATTACAGTAACACTTTCCTTCTTCTTAATGCATTATGAAAATAAGCATCAGCAAGAAGACAGATTTTTATCCTTAGAAGCCAAATTCTATCCTTAGGCTAATTCCATCCATAGGAAAAGAACAAAACATGCCCATATTCTGATATTAACAATGTGTTTCTAGCTGAGTGTGCTCAAAGTCATGTGGACTATTATGAATGTACTTTCAGAGACATAAAAAAAATTTCTGTAAGACAGCTCATTTTCCCCCTAGTAGAATACAGAACATTCCATCCTTGTTTTTTTCATATGTGATTCAACTTTATATTAACAGTTATTAATATATTGCAGGTACTCCATTTATTTTGTTGTAGAATAATGTCTTGAAGAGTTAAAAACACCCTAGGTTTCTTTTATAAACTTTAAATTTTGCTAATGGTTTGCTAATGGCACATTTGTGGAAATGAAATTTGAATTTCACCTTTAAGTTTCCTGTAAGCATCTGATGCTGGAAATGTTACTCAGCAGTACCAATTTTGCAGCTACATCTACACAGTTGGGCATCCTGCTTGCTTTGTTTTGGATGAGATTTACAAGTGAATTCAGGACAGAATGTGTAGTTTATACATACTTCTATACCACAATGCAGCAATGAGGAAAAGGGGATTTGGCTTGCTTCTGATCCTATTTGATAAAGGCTACCAGAAGGTTGTGCAGCAGATGAACCTACCTGGACATAAAAGGACCGTGGTTCTCCAAATGCTTCCCCCACACACCAGTGACAGCAGTGGTGTCTACTGCATGTCTGAGGATTGCAGCAGACTCAGAGAATACCCTAACAATTTGTGTGGAAATGAGAAATTGTTCTGTTTTAGAACACACCATTATACATGCATAGCTTGTTTTTTGTTGTTGTTTTTTTTTTTCCTCACAGTATATCTGTTTCTATTCAAAGCAATACACTCTTTAGAAGCTGATCAGAGGATCACTGGATGGATTAGATATTGACTTTTCAGAGAATGGCATGAGCTAGCCTGACTACCGAAATTTCAAGTAGTTAGGCTTGGAGCACTTACAGCCACTAGCAACTCCTGGGATAACATATGGAGATGCACCACAGTTGCACACACTAGAATTTTCCTTTGGAAAACTTTGGAATGAGTAAGTGTTTTCTTAGTCACAGAATTACTACACGTGCTGTATTGGCTGATCTGCAGTAGTACACAGTTCCCTACTCTTGGGTCTAAGTAGTCTGACCAAAGTCACTAAGTGTGAGGGCGCTGACTCAAAACTATGTTTGCTGGTATAGCTTGTTTATCTTTTCCCAAGCAGTTTTCATTAGATCATTTCATCTTTAGATTAGGAACAGAAGTTGAGGGAATTATACAGGTGAGACTGGAGGCACATAGTACTGATGCTGATGTACAGAAAGAGAAGAGCTCAATCTGGCTACTATTTAGAAGAAAACTCTTGCATTTTTCTTGTGTTGGTTTCACATGAAGTCATTGCAACACTAGTGTTTTGCAAACAGAGCCCTCGAAACAGCTGAAGGCAAAGTACAGTTCTAATATTGCTTATTCCTTCGTGATCTTATTTACATACTCATACCAACTTAAGGAACAGAAGAGAAGGACACGGCAATTACGGCGCAACCTGCTACAGCCGCCAGGTCCCCGGAGAAGGCATGGACGCGTTCACTGACAGCAGATGGCAGTGCGGACGCGCGCTCGCCAGCCTTCAACCAGCTCCCAAAGCTCCTTCTTCAAACCAGTCTGTCTGAAGGTACTGTTCGGCATACTTGTATTGTGAGCTTTTAGTATAACGACCTGCACAGACTCAAACATGCAGACAGAATTCTTTACATTTTCCTAGAACTGTTTCTTTTTACAGCTATTTCCAGCCTGCAACATTGCATTATGGAACATAAAGCAAGTGAAATTTGTGATAAAAAAAGGTAAATTTTGTCTTGGGTGTAGGTCATGTCAGTAATTTTTTGAAAAATAGATTTAGAACTTTCCACAGTGAGATCTCCAGTGTTCCTTAAAACATTTGAATAGAAGATTCACTATTACTCAAAACTAAGACTCTGATTAAAAAAAAAAAAAGGCTTCAATTCTTCAACATTCAACTCTGAAACCACGGTTCTGCTCAAAAATTTCATGCCTTCATTATTCATGCATAATTAAATAGATATAAGAATGGTATAACTGTAATTGGTTTCATAAAGCCATCAATAAGCAACTAAATGTAATACTTAATATAAATGCATGAATTTTAACTTTTTTTTCCTTTATAAATGAGATGCATTGGTTTCCTCACTCTCTCTTTCCAGATCCCAAATGCATATCTGTATACACACATACATAGGTAGCTTTGCACAGCAAAATGAATCCATATTTCTATTGATTCCATAAACTGATACAGCATTGAAAAGACAATGAGCTAAAATAAACAACATCCCTTCACAGTATTGAAGAAGCTGCTCTTCATAGAACCTGCAAAGGTGTGAAAGCTGTGTAAAGACCAAGACTGATTTTCACATGATAATGTGCTGCTTTCCCTTGAAAAAGTTACATCGCACAGTAGAATTTCAAAAATTGTTGGTTTAAAAAGCAAAATCAAAATGACCTTTAATAAGAATCTGATCTTAATGCACCAAGTCCTTGAAGTCAAAAAATGTGTTAAACTTTTTTAAACATCTCTCAGTTGTGGTGTCAATGTAGCTTTTCCCAAGAAGAAAAAGTGAGTCAAAGTAAGATTTTTCTTCCTTATCCTCTTTTTCAGAGATTTTTTCACCAGCCCCATAATAACTTCTCCATCACACACACTTGCAAGGTCACTGTGGTCAAACATTTCATGTTCAATCCACCTTCTTCATTGCTTTTGATCATACTAGTGATTTGTCCTTTGTCCAGATTTCAGAGATTATTGTTTACATTCCTGAACTATTTTCTCCTCAAAACAGTATGTAAAAGGGCCCTATGGAGTTCCTTTACTCATAAGTGTGGCCAACCTGAGTTAGTGACCTAACCTAACATAACCAGTACAGTAAAAACTGCTTTTATCTATAGATGTACAGGCGTGTAGCAACAAGGTCCTCTTTGTATATTTTGCACGTGCTTGAGTGCTATGCCCCAGCAACTCAGGAAAAGTTGCTTATTTGTAGAGGAACTGATGGCTGTCAGAAATGTCAACTGCATTATATTTAGACTATAATATTTCCAAATCAGCTGTGCAGTTTTGTCTGTCACTGCAAAGTCTGTATTCCAGGAGGTACAGCAGAGCAGATCCCCTACCACATTTATTATACCAACAAAATCCATAGATAACACACAAAAAAGCATGATTGGATTATTAAACCCCTGTGAGCTTTACTGCAATCCCTGATTTAACTAAGATGCTCTGAAGCGGGTTCTTCATCCCTCAGCCTTGTGACATACCATTCCACCATTGTGTAACTGAATTGCTTTACTTGCACTTCTTAATGCATGTCCAATTTGTTTTTCTGCTTTTCTTTTTGGAAGGCTGCACATGATGCCCCAAGGGTTGCATTCAATCCACTTTACAAAGTGAGAGATTGAAAAAAAGGAAACACTTCCAGAAAAAAAAGGGGGAAAAATCCAGCAAAATATAAAGGATTTTTTGTACATATTAAATTCTGCATCAAGGTCTGGAATATCTGTGTTTGCATGTGTCATATTCTTCTTATACATGATGAAAAAAAGAAAGCCCTGAGTCATCATACATATTTGAGCTACGGCTGGTAGTGAACTGGAAAATTGTAATGGATAGACTATTCCATCCAGCTCACATAGACTCCCAACAAGATTCACCGTCTGTCTTACCAAAAGCTTGAAAGTATGTATAAAACGTTTAAGGCTGACAGGCAGGAGGTTTGCTGTCACTGGCAGCAGGAAAGTAACAATTGGTGTAGGGGAAAGGAAAGTTTAGCTCAGAATGAGGCTAGCAAATCCAGGAGCTGAAATGGGGGTTTTAAGTTGGACTAGAGCATGCTTTTTTAGATGGCTTGTCATTGTTTGTGTAGGGCTCAAAATGAACAGTTTAAAGAGTCTTATGTCTTCTGGAACTTGTATTCTAGATAAAGCAACTCAAAAATGAGGTATATGAGTGGGTAGATTACTTAAAACTAGCACTGTTGGAAAGATGGGCAAAAGAAGTGGATTTTAGAAAGAGATTTGAAAGGTATTTTGATGCCTGACCCACAGAACATGAGACACTTTCAAAAATTGGTGTAGCTTATAGAAATACACACAACCCAATAGTTTGGAGGTGGGGGTTTAAATCCTCCAGCCAGGGCAAGTTACAAAAAAATTCAGAAAAGTAAAGAGCTTAAATTTGATATGGAGATATAGAGATTTGATATGGAGGACAAATTGGCTTCCCTGTCTGATGGCTTCAGAGTGACATGGAACAGTACTAGAAAAGTTACTTTGGCTGTAGTGCTCTGAGCAAAATGTAGAGTATATTTCTTGGCATGGAGGAATCAAGTAAAATCAAAGCAAAGCAAATACTAAGATGTGAGAAGATGCATTGACTCAGATGGTAGAGCACAATCTAAACCACTGGATGGATGGCAATGCATACCACTGGATATGTTTTATCAACTATATTGTAGTGTAAAAAATGGATTTTAGAAGAATATAGATAATGAGTTGACAGGATGTGGCAAGAGCCTGGAAGGCAAGAATAAATGACAAAGAAATCTGAACGAGCCCACAAGTTCTGCTCTTCAGAGACAAGGGATGTGGAATAAAGAAAAACGTGCACAAAGAGGCAAGGGAGAGCTCACCATTACATCCAGAGTGAGCCAGCTTAGAAACAGGTGGGGGCAGGGGGAAGGCTTGGGCTGAATCAGAAACACAGACAGAAATGCCTGAGCATTGAGAACAACACTGGGCATGAGGAACTGGAGGAAAGAATTTAGAGAAAGACAAGAATATGGATTGAGTATCAAATCTTGGCGGGATAGGGATAAGTGATAATGGGGGAGCCAAAATAACAGAGAGTTGAACAATATGGGATAGAGCTATTCTCAGTCTACCAGTTCTTCAAAGAAATCATCTCCACTAGATCTCACTCCCTTCACTGTGCTCTCTATATTAATGCCTTTGCCTGTCTCTCTCCCACAGCTAACTGGTTGGCATATTGTTGCCTAGGTAATCCCTAGGCAATTGCTCGTCTTAATTTTGGAAAGACAACCATTTCTCTCAGTGAAACTCTAGGTTGCCTACAACCAGCCCACTCTATTTGGGAACAAAGTTCATTGGTCCCTACTGAAAATTAAAGCCATTCATTATCCTCCACTTGGGTAATAGGGAAGGGCTATCAAAACAGGATCTGGGAGGGAAATATCATCTATAATCTTCTATATCATCTGTGTGTCCTATGTAATCTTACCTATAGCTGTAATTTAAGAGAGTCATAATATTGGGAGCAGAAATAACCTAAGGTTTGAATGTGGAGAGTAATGTATCATACCTCTGCTCTTTTTTTCCTGTCTAATACGTGTGTAAAGGCTGGTGGAGCCATGCCAGCATTTCTGCACTTCCAGATTTGGTTCCTCCATCAGAACAGGGAAAGATCAGATTTTTATCCGCAAATGGACCACCATTCTGCTTCACTCTTGAGTCAAACAAATACATCCTATATTTTTATCGCTCCAAAAGCAAGCAATCTGACATGTGTGAAAGATATGATCAAATGCCTTTTTTCCAAAGTAGCGCCTTGAATCTGAAACCCTACACAAATCCTGGTGGAAATCCACCAGGTGGCTGAGAATGTAAAGCCAATATCTCCTGCCAAAAATCCTCAACGTCATATAAATACTTAGCTATTTATTGGTAAAAAGAGAAAATTCAAAGTATAATTTTTGACATCTTTTGCCATTGAAAAGTTTGATAGCAAATTTTTTTTTTCCCACAGTTTGAATGTATTTACAATAAATGCAGTACAGAACAGTGGAAAAGATTATTAAGCATTTCTTGATCATCATGTTCACTATATGCTAAGGGCAGGAGAGTATATTTCCCACACCTGACAGCCTGTATCATCATCAGACATTTTGTTGATGTTTCGTTTTAGGGTTGTTTAAAAAAAAAATATATATATATATATATATATGTCTCTGTTAAAGCAGCCTGGGAACACAATGCTTTGCTTAGGTTGCAAGATTCATCTCTGGCACAGCCTGATAGTTACCACTGAATATAATGTTGGCAAACAGATAAATTGAAGGGATGCGATAAAGATCTCCTACAGAAGATTGGGAATGAATCTGCTACAAGACAAAGGAAGTAATCCTTTCTCCTTCACTACTATGCCTTTGAATAATGTTCCCTCAGCTTAATGGATGAGGCTTCATCTGTCCACTGGATAGCAGAGGTTACCATGGAGAGATGCAGGCAGCTGTATGCATGCTTTGGAAACCCACTCCCCACCCAAATGGAGCTAGTTTTCCTGGACAGGTCACAGAGATGCAGGGTAATATGGCCCTACTCACTAAAAGCAGCTTTAGATAAGTGCATGTTCTCATAGAGAACTTACTTACTGCTACTTACTTTCTTGGATCTGAAATGCCTTTCAGCCCTGTGCGTAGCTATTCATCCCAGGCTCTGCCTCATCTCACTTCTGCCTAGAGACACTCTTCTGAAGTCTACAGGAAATCTGATGATTAAGCTTAAAATCACCATCAGGACAGCTGAAAGTTGCCAGTATACCTGGCCTATTTTGGGGCGGGGGAAGGGGGCAAAAGTCTCTCTTCTATGAATCATTTAGTTGCAAGATCTCCAGTTAAGTGTTGACTAAGAAGACAGAAGCAGTGATGCTACGTGCAAGAGCAGCTATTAACCCCTTCCACTGCAAATCCTGCTTAGTTTGCATGACCTAATTGCTTTATAGTGCAAGGTAACTTGAGCAAGATGTTGCAGATTTTATAATACCTCTAAAACTGTCTCCATTACTTATATAATCAACATCAATTAAAGTAATGGATACAGACTACATTAGCCCATAAATAGCAAAGTCCACTGAACAGCACACATGATTTTAGTTCTTTCTTGTTAAGAACTAAATAAATACAGTCAAGGCTACTAGTTTTTGAATTCATGAATAGTCCCTAAGATATCAGTGGGTTTCTCCGCTAGCAAATCTGGCTGCAGGACCAGAGCTAAAGCTGACAAATTTCGGACATATCTTGTCCACACTACATTGCTTTTACTGAAAAGAAACAATTACTTGTTAAAGATCATAGCAGTATATTTTGTGTGTGACAATATATGGAGTTCAGAACATGAAACATTAAAAAAAACCCAAGGAACAGATGCAGCATTTCATATAGAATTGTTTTCATTTTATATATGTTTATTCATCAAAACATACTGAAATGGATTTTCTTAAAAGAATATGACAATTGTCAGTCTCACACATTTATACACAGTTTTCAAGTCTTTTTTTAGAGTGGGTTATTTTATTGATCAGGAAGCTACTGCCTGAGTGCTCAATGGAAAGTCTTAATGAAACACTCATCTTAGAAAAAGATTAATAATACAGCCAGTGAAAACCATTTTTCTCACTTTTAATCTCCTAATCTATTTTACATTATTTCCCAGAGGTACCATGGACTCACAGATACACAACTCTGTGCAAATAATCAATTATATGGCAGGATCTCAGGAGTTTAGGAGTTGCTCTATAACAGTTAGCCACCTTTCTAAATGGACTTTTTCCTCTTGAAATACTTAAACTAAGTCTAACCGGAGGGTATAGGACCCTGCAGTATCATTTAAAGAAATAATAATTTTATATGGAATTCACCCAATGAAAATTCATTGCTTTTTAACTTGACAGGATGCTCTAAATACATATTATGTAAGTTCTGTGAAATAATGAGCAAGGATGCCACGTTAAATAGTATTGAAGACCTGATGTAGGCCCAGATGATACTACTCAGAGAGTATTTCCCCAAAAGCACATACTTCTTACAGAAGAAATTCCTTATACCTCAGCATAAAAAATAACTTTCCAGGTTCTGCACCTCTGGTAATGTTACCGCCTTGTGACTAGGCATGGATACTGGGAAGGAAGAAGAGGATGGAGAGTGACTGTCTCAACTCAGTGGCTAACCTCACCTTTCAGGTTTAGGCTACGCCAAATATTTGGTCCACATTGGTATATACCAACAAACCTGCATGTAGGCATTTTTTTTCCTTATGGATCAGAATTAGAAATGACTAAAAAGCTACTCACCTTTCCCTTAGAGGGTAACAGATAAATTAGGCCACACGATGTGCTATATAAAAAAATGCTACCAGATTTAGCTAGGGTCAGGATGAAATTTTTCTGAAGAATCCTAACTGGTCAAACATGTTTGTTTTCTCTTCACCACCAGTTTGTCTGCTTCTCTGTGCAATTCCATCAAAACAGTGGTGTTCAAGGTACTTGATTATGGTGGAGGACAAGTTCTCTATAAACCTCAGGTAAGAGACAGCGGGACCTTGAGCTGGGGTCAAGGCTTAGCTTACAGAATAAGTATTACTGAGAGATAAGCTGATATAGTCTGGGTTTTGGGTGAAGGGACTGAGATCTGCAGGGTGTCTTCAGATTGGTGTGTCCCCCTAGTATACCAAAGTATGATGCCTAATAGACTCAAGGAATTTGGTTTTCCTGGGAGCCAGTCATGTGTGATAAACCCTATGCATGCACTAGACAGACATCTTGCATGAAAATTGTCCATAGCAGTTTTAGCTTGCTTTTGAACACATCAGTTCTTGTAACCATGTCTTCCTTTCATTTGTTGATGTGTCAATGGATAAAATCTATTAAATATCTATCTCTTTATCTATCTACAGATATAATTAAATAAAGAAAAGTTGATAGTAGGAAGTGAATAAACCTTAAAAGATATCTTTGTTGTTTTTATCTTAAGTGTTTTAATGTAAATTTCCAACCTACTTTTCCTCTGAAGAAATTGTAAAATATTGCTTTAGATTAGCAACGGAAGGCTTTCACTCTTTGTATCTTAGATCATAACAATATCACAAAGATATGGTTAATAAGTAAAATGGCTATTTCAGTTTGAGTAAATTGACAGCAAGTCAGAGCACTGCAATGAAGACAAGAAGGAGCCTTCCTAAATATGATCAAGAGTAAGTCAATAAGTCTGAATGTACACCTTCATCATCTGTTTTTCTCATTTTTGCAGTACCAACTACAGTACAGTTTGGAGAGGAAAGGGAATTTTAGAGTTGGGAAAAAAGGTAGTGTTGCCATGGGAAGTACAGTAGAAGAACCGCTCACTAAAAAATTTGCATTTCTTTGCAACTAAAGTTCAGATAGAACTGACTATTATTTTAAACCTGTAGTTGGTCCCAGATAATATAGCACAAACAGTAGTGAAAAGTGAGGCCTTTTTCACTTAGAAAAGAGAAAAACAAAAAACCACAATATCTTAGATAAAAGAAAAAAAAAAGAGCAAATACTAGATATAAAAGCTCCATAACAGATTAAAAAAGATTTGATTTTCAGTCTACTGTTTACATACAGCTCTGTCCCTTTATAGCTGCAATAGATCTCGCATTTTTAAAGAGCTCAGAAATGAGCTTTATGGCGAGGCTTATATGTGGCATACATACCACCTTGCTCAGACTGATTCCTGCAGAGCACCCACCATACACTGTTGCTCTGAATCACGTGTCATAGGAGCCTCTAGTCTCCACGATAATATAAAGAGCCCAGGGAACTAGCAATCTGACTTGGTGAGGACATGAAATGCTATTGTCAATGCTCCTAAAAACTCCAGTACTCCATGGATTTCTAACCAGTTATGATGTAAGGAGCTTAAATGGCCTTTAATGACAAGAGAGACAGAATCATTTCAAGGAATTCCCAGGAATCACTACTACAGGGAGGCACATAATAACTTTGCTGACTGATGCATAAGTCCTAGCTCTTGAGATGACACTTCCAGTCTATTCCTCCTTTATTGGGTGTTGGGATATATGTCTATTGGATGTGTGTGCCATTGTTTGGGAACTCGATGGAATTCTTTTTTGTTGTCTTAGAATGAGATTCATTTGACCAAACACAGACATCTATGATGTAAACGTCTGCACTTAAGCTAGTCACACTTAGTCTCCCTTTATAGCCAAAGCAAAAAAATAAAATAAAATAGTATTTGTACATTGTGATTCATCTCACTCTAAAGTCAATGTCTAAAATGTGATGAATTGTGCCCTAAAAATACCTATTTCTCTTCACTGACTACAAAAATAGCCTGAGAGGACTGGCTCAGATATAGATATCAAAAGGGAAGAATTCCATCCACATTTTCCCTCAGCAATTATTTTGTTTCTTTTGCTGTCTCTTCGGGATAGTGATTAAACAATAAACCACATACTTTAGCTCCAAAACATGGACCTGCACCTTTCCTGAGCAGAAATCTCCTAATTCTGGTAATAACACTAAGTCAGATCATAGACCTTCCCCTAGCTACGACACTATGACTAGCACATCTTGGCTGCAATAGACTGCTGCAAGTTATCCTCCTTTTAAAAATCTGAAAGTTTGGTGTGTTTATCCCAAGACAGTTCCCTTTATTCATCTCACAAGCCAGTTCTCTGACTCCAGGTATCAGTCTCTTCTGCTTACCCCAGGCTTTATCCAGAACACAGTTTTGCTGCTGATGGAGTTTCTGCTCAATAGATTCATCACAGTACAACACACAGAGGACAGACTATTACCTCCATGCCCCATAGTAGGATCCTAATAGCTTTTTTTCTTTAGCATGATATTTGAAACCAGAAAGAGATATCCATTAAAGGGCTTAACAGCCACAGTGGATTCATGCCCTCAAGTTGTGTTAATGGGTAAGTAATCTATGGTTTGTCTGTATGTTTGACTCACCCACAGTGCCTGGCAAGATCAGAAACTCAGTTCATTCAATGCATTCAAATGAAGCATCTGATTTTAGGTGAAATAAATTATCTATATGTCAGGACAATATCACAGAGAGCTGCTTCATTTCAATGCAGTGAATGAACTGAGATTCTGATCTTCCAGGCACTGTGGGTGAGTTAAAGTTACAGACAGAATCTTCTGCCTGAAGGTAGGACATCTATTGTACATACCACTCACTCTGATTCTCTTAACTCCTCAAAGTAGTATGATACCTTTTGTGTAACCTTTGGTATACACCAAAAAGATAAGTCTTTTACTGAAAAAATTGACCTTTTTGACCACACTCTTGAATCATAGGTTCTTTTCGCAGAAGAAGCCTCAGGACATTACATTTGGGTAAGGCACCAGGTACCCCAGCACTGTGTGTGCTTGTATTGGCAGATGTATAGCAATGCACTTCAGCTCAAGGTGTTTTTTTGTTTTTTTGTTTTCTCGGGGTTGAGGGGATTCTGTTCATTCCCCCTGAGGGTGAAAAAGTCAGCCCTCCTTGTCTATTTTGAGAATTACTTGTCCTTACGTGGAGTTAGGGAAGTCTTGAGCTCATTCTTGCTAGCTCCTGGATTAAACTTGAGGCAGTTCTGGCTTCACCAGACTGCTAAAAAAAGGAATGCATCATAGGCTTCCAATTGCTGGAGAACTCCAAAACTTAACAAGCAGGGTGCTAAATACATGCAGCAAAGTATTTTCAAGGTATGTAGAAAAAGAAGGAATTAACATTTCTTGGCTATCTGGAGCTACAAAAATTTAAGCCAAACCAAAGAGAAAAAAATATATATCATTGGATAAAATGAACTTGAGGTTCTAGTTTTTCTTCCTTGCACCTCTGCTTAGCCATTTAGATCTAAGCAAGTACATAAAACCTCTAACCCTTTAGAAACACTTACCCACCTCTTTTGTTAGTACTGTTCAAAGTAGTAGGTGTGGAAAAATCAAACCCAGGATGTTGGAATATATTTGCAGAAAATTTGTTTCACTTGTTGATTTCTTTGGAGAATCTCTTTAAGACAGTAAAGAGCTTGAACAAAAGAATTATCTTGCAGAAGCACCAGTTGAAGGCCACTAATATGTTTGAGTCTTTGCAAAGAAAAGAATCTTTTTTTGATTTCACTGTTTTTTAAAATGGCCTGGAGTCTGCCCAATTAAAAAGCTGCAAAGAGAACTAAGGTCCTTTTAAACACATTTTCTAGTAATCTGGGCTCCTTATTGCTAAACATGCACATCAGAAAAGAAACTTGGCATCTGTAGTAATCCTGAGATGCATGAAATCCCAGGAATAAACAAACAACTTGCATTATCCACCATGTCAAAAAATGGTGGGATAGCTTTATGGTTTACATGGGCCCCTGAGGTTCACCTGGATATGTACCTTCATGGAACACTATTGAAGGGAATTAGATCGGCCTATTTCATTCTTGTTGGATGGTATCTCGATGGTGGTTCACACAGCAGTGAGTGAAAATATGAAAATTAACCAAATATTCCTTAGATTTGAACATGCTATAAGGTTTCCATGGAATTCCACAGAGGTCAAAGGAATTAGGGGACTTTTCATTCATGCAAACAAATTTAAATCCAAAATTAAAAAAACAAAACTCTATCAAAGAGTTTCTTATTAAAGAAAGTGTGATAATTACATGGGGTAAAGTCAAGATGCTTCTGTTTGAGCTTCACTTTTTAGCAGATGAAGTAAGCTGTCCAGGTGATTTCAGTGAGTTTAAAATCAAGTACGTAAAGCTTATCTTTCTTCCCCCTCCCAGTTTGAGGCCAGTATGGAAAGACAGTCAAAAAGAAGCCAATATGAAAACAGTTAAGCAGTATGACAGGTGGGATGACTTTTATGTTCCTAATGTTAACAGAACACAAAAGATATCACATGGTTGATTTTTGCATACTTTAGTTTCATAAAGCGTTTGGAAGTAAATAAAAATAAAATGTTTCTTCACATACATGATAGCTTTATTTCAAGATATTATTGTGCTTAATCAAAAATAGTTTCTGTTTCACTTTCTGGCAATTTTCATTTTCCAAAAGAAACGACTGGCAATCAAGAAATATTGAAGTCTTTCTTCAAGAACTTATCTCATCCCCTGATATTACAAGAAGAAAGATGTATATGTTCTTCTATATAACTAGATATTTTGAATGAATAAGATTATTTTCAAAGGAGTAAGAACAACCAGAAGTTCTCAGACATCTATATCCTACACATACAGGTATCACACTCATAAAGCAAAATTTTCTGTTTTGCAGTTTGTGGGCTTGAGAATATATGGGTTTAAAGAACAAGTGAGGAACAGCCATGGTCATATAGTCTGCTGATGACTTTACTGCTATCAATCAACTGCTCTATAGGAAGTATTTCTGAACCTTAAGAAAGATCATGTGTCCGAAATCAGCTTGATGATTCCTTCCCCAAACTTTTCATGCCATGAAAAGCAGAAGGGAATGTGACCCATTGTGTTAAATCCACAACGCACCCCCAGCCACCACAACAAGAATATCCCCCTTCAAGCACTGTCTTTAAATGTGATAGAAGAGACACTGCCTATATGCTTGTGCTTATATACAACAGTATGAAGATACTGATTTTGCATAAATTCTATATGATGTACCAGTGTTTCAGAGAGGGTTGAACACTTACAGAATTCTGAATATTTAAGGTTTATTCTCTGTGTGAGAAGAAAATTGAAATTATGAAGGATTAGTTACACATATGTAACTGTGAAATTCCACGTTCATCTAACTTTTTAAAACCCAAACTATGATATGCTAGACATTTTTTGCTTACGAGAACATTCCTGTAGATTCAGCTCACTTTATAAGTAGATTTCAAAGACAAATTGGGAGTACGTACAGCAGTTCTTATTTGTAACCATTGGGCCAGACCATTTAAGCCTCATTTACAATACTATGATTTGTGAGTGAGAGACAGTCTTTCATCTGTACACTACCTGATTTGGGAGCCATCTGGACAATTTTTTCATCGCAAGGTTTTCATATCAGTGAATAAAGCATTTGTAGAAAAAGAGTGTTAGAAGAGTAAAAAAATGATAAATTTTAGTTACTGTAGTAGTTACCTAGTTGCAAATATGTCTGGGTGGGTAGATTCACTGTCCAAGCTCTATATTGCCTAAAAAAGTGGCATAGTATATTATGATTTTTAAAAAGTGTGTTAGTATGAAAAAACCCTGTGCTGTAGAAAGAATTTGTTTCAGTTTTTTTTATTTAAATTTTAATCTTATATCTTAGGTATCGTATAAAAACTCATGGTCAGCAGTAAGAGAAGTTCTGAGGATTTGTCAGCTGTTTACACCTGTTTCAAGAGATAACGTGTGTGATCCAAATGAGTTTCAGTACCAGATGACAAGTTGTCATTTTACCTCAGAAGTATTTTCCATAACAGGAAATTTTCTATCACTTCTATTCTATTATCTTTTCAAGCTGTGGATTCTGGGACTTTTTTGAAGACCACTGAATCCTCTATTGACTTCTGTATATCTCAGTTAGGCCTGCAGCTTCTTAGCAATTAATATTAATTTAGTGTGCAGAATGTGATATAGAGTTTTGCTACACCAGTAAGGTATTCTACAGAAATTACTGCATACTAGTTGGAAGTGGCAGAGAATAACAATATTAAAGCTGTAGAGAATGTCTAAAGTTTTTTTTTTTTTTTTTTTTTTTTAGTATAAAGTAGGTATTAAGCCAAACACTTTTCATTATCCTGCTGGGATTGCTTCCTGCTCTTTACAGTGACTTCCAGAGCATGAAACCAAAAGCCCCCAGAACATAGCTATAGCTTGGTGCCATCAACTCTCAGTATGATCCAAAATCTAATTGATGCTTAGAGTATGTTTAGCTTTTTTAAGTGTGGTTTTGGGAGGAGAGGTAGAAGAAAGTTGCCCCTGCTTTTATACATAGAATGTTTCTATGACTACTGAGATTCTTGCATAAAAACACCATTTTCTGTGACACCTTCTGACACAGCAGGACTGCAATGAGGTATCAGCCTAGGGTTTTAGTGTCCCATGACCTCTCGGTGTATAAATCCTGTTAACACTAACACAATATATTCTCTTGTGACATCACGAGGAGAAGTGACATCTTTCTGGAATTCCCTTTAAACATGTTAATACATATTTTGGAGTGCTACTTGAAAGGTTAGACTGTTGCATAAAGATGGTATATTCTAGCAAGATTATGTGAGGTAAGCAGCCCAGTTATATATCATTAGCATATCTGCAGAAATGCATCTGATTAGAAATATATTACAGGATTATTTCAGGTTTTCTACTTCTGTACCACATAGTGCTTTGTCATCCCTTGTTCCTGTTAAACATTATGAAAACATAGTTTGTGTTTCTCTACTAGCCTACAGTGTGCAATGACTAAAGAAGTGCAAAAGTATCAATTATTTAAGTGGTTAGAGTCTTTCATTTCATTTTGATCCAATACCTATTTCCATACTCTCGGGGGGTTTTGCATGGTGGGAAACAGTGCAAGCGTGAAACGTGTATCAACAGGCACAATAGTGAGATACATTGCTAAAATATGATTGAATTCAGCATGGTAAGTTATTCTTTAAATGTTGTTGTGCATTTTTATTGCCTAGTTAAGCAGTAAAATGAACATGCTATTGGTTATGAATATAAATATATCTCAGCTTGTTTTAGAAGTATGTCAGGAAGAGAAATATTGTTTCTCAGAATCTGTGATGTTCACATAGGGAAAAAAACATATAAACCTGGATTGTTTTGTTGTGACTATTTAATGGAACTTTCAGCAGTAATACTATACAAACCAGGAAAAAAAAAAAGTTTAAAGGCAATGTTCATAGGCCAAACAGAATGTGTACTTGTATGCACATACAATTATGTGTAACGAATTGACCATATTCTACTTAAGAGTGTCATACCTGAGAGCATATAGAGCTGTGTAAGACTTCAGAGGGATCACAGACCATATAGGGCTGTATAACATTTTAGAGGGATTGTATGGTACTTAGAAAGACAAAATATTAGAAACATTTTTCAATCTTTTCTGTCCACAAAATATGTATGGATGAATACCTTCCATATCTGTAAAATATAACACGTTTAACATTTCCTTAAAAAATTAACTTTCTCTCTAATAACACCTGTCCCAGAAAGCAACAGGTAGCTAACATTAGAAAACTTACCCTGCAAAATGAGGTTTTAAGTACGGGGCTAGAATGAATGAGAAGGAACTGCTAGTTGTTGCAGATGTGGTAGTGTAAGTAAAGCTAAGGAAGGCAAAGTAATATCTCTTTCTGAATCTGATCATATACTTAGTAAAATAGCCAAACTACTGGGCATAAAAGTGTTTCTAAGAGTCTGAAACAAATAGCAAAGTTTAAACTATATATGGGTTGGGATCTGTATTTAACTTATGTTAGTCAATTAGTATTGAGTGCCAATACCTGCAGCGGGACTAATAGCTAGGCAGGGGGAAAATCTCCTCATCTTCTCTAGAATGGAGGGACAAGTAATTACCACAGGCATAGTGCATTAACTAGCAAAAGGTAGGTAATATATCATGAAGTCAATATCAGTATTTAGACCATAACTTTCAGTGACTAACAAAATTACAAATTTAAGTTCTCAAGCTCACCTTTTGGAGATATCTTGAAAGACTCAGTGTTGTGATATTCCTTACGCTAACTTAAAAAAGCACTGCGATCTTCAACCAGTGTTTACACTGGACACAGCTTGGCCATGATGACTAGCTCTGAGCACCCACCTATCTCATACCCTGTTGGGATGAAACTGCAAGATCTGCTCATACCAGAGAGCATCCAAGAGGTTTCTGAATGTCTACAGCTAGGTTTGTTAGAAGAAAAATGGAAACAGGTTGCATTTTTAGACAGAGAAACTCAGAACAAGGCAGGATAGTAATAAAACAATTTGGAAACAAACACTCCCAGACCTTCTTTGTCTGTGAAACATGGGTCTTTTTTTTCAGGTTTTCTGTCAGATTAGCCACATTTAGTAGATTCCTGCTTGCAACAGACTTTGCGCAATCAGTCTCTTTCCCCAGGAGAAAAAAGTCTCCTTCCTAATCATCTAAGTGCCTGCTCCCCATCAGCACTGCCAGATCCCTGTTAGCTGTGTCCCCCTCTCCATCCTTCACCCCAGCTTTAGCTGGACCCTTCTCCCATGCTCCCACTTGGCTGCTCTCAGAAAAATAGCAAAGTTATTCTCCTCCTAAACGGACCTCGACCCTGTACGAGCAGCTAGGAAAGATGACCAGAAAACCTCCCTCATTCTTGTCCTGAACAGAATGTTCATTAACCTGGACACTTTGAACAAACGAGGGAAACTTATTCCATGTGTCTGCAAACCTGTTATTTAATCCTAACTTTCTAGCAGGTCTAGGCATCATGCCTAACAAGATGTAAGAAAGAGTACATGTTAACTATTAGAAAATGAATAGAGTAAGTTGAGTAGCAGTTTAGTAATGAATAACTCTTACAGGCAGTCAGGGTCAATTTATTTAGGCTAAGAAGTCATACTGGAGGTGCAAAACAGAGGTGAGTATGGCATTCCACAGGCAAAATGTAAAAAGAAACATCCTGATTGCCAAGTAATGTATAAATGTATATTTTCTGCCTTTTTTTTTACTACTTAATATTATATCATTAAGCTATATAGATTTATATATTTTATATTATTAAAATAACAAAAAGATCTTTATCACAGACATTGCATTTCTCTGATCCTGAATCTCTGCTCTGACAGATATTCTCACCTGCAGATGTTCAAGATCTTTTCAAAGATTACTCAGTTCACCTAAGTAAATATCTTTGTGATATTAATTCCCCATTAGTGTTTTTTTTGTTCTTTAATTTTGACTTTTTTCAGTCTTTCTTCTTTCTGTATTTATTCTGATTTTTATTTCATATCCACATAATTGTCATCTGAATGCACTTCATGTCACTGTTGCACATAAATTTGCCATGCCTCATCTTTATTGCATTATTCTTTATTTACTCATTATAAGGTATAATTAAATTATTAGGTAAAATTCTTTCATCTAGTGACATAAAAGCTTAATCTGTTTACCTTGGTCCCTTTGATTCTCATGATTTCCTAGCTGGTGTTTGGAGATCAATGCATCACATCTGTAAATACATTTTCAGGGACGTTATTACCAGCTTCTTTGGAACAGGCAGCACTACAGCCACTTTGTTGGTCTGTCAGCGGTAATATTCTCATTAAATTTGAATACAATCATAATGTTAATCTGTAAAAGATCTTTTCCCAATGCACAAAAGCATGCAGACACCTTTTTGCTATACAATGTTTTTTCCAGACAATTCATTATACTGAAACTATGTTAGGTACTGGGGGGCTGGGGTGGGGTCCTTTTTTTGTTTAATGTTAGGAACAAATGCCATTCACTCTGCCATAATCCCCCAGAAATGGTGAGGTTAATATCCATATTTTTGAATTATTTGCTGACAAGATGTTCTAATTAGGGCAGCAGCAAGCCAGTCAGCTATGTCTGAATATGACTCGTTTCATTCACACTTCTATGCCAAAAAAAACCCCACAACAGCAACCATCTGTGAAATTAAAATATGGGACACATACGTTTTTGTTTAGTATTAGCTTGTATTTTTTACATCTTACACTGCTCAATATAAATATCCAAAAGAAAGGTGTAAAATAATCTAGAAGGAAGGGACTGATTCATGACAGGACAGTTCCAATTTTAAACAGGTGTAGAACCAACAAATGGATTGCATCCAAACTATGGCTGTGAAAATAATTTACAATGAATAATTTATCTAACACATTTAGCCTATTTTTTCTTGTTTGGAGTATAGGAGTGAATACATTATGAATTCAGCTATTTTAAGATTGTTATAATGATTTTTTTCCCCCAGTCTTTGACTTTATTACAAATTGTTCCTTGGGAATACTTACCATTTATACCATGTAGGTTAATAATTTCTCGGATGTCATACAACTTTGTTTCACCACTTGGTAGGTATCTAAACATTTTTTGCTGCAATTCTAATTCTAAAATTCATATTTTGCAAATTGCTGGATCTCTAAATTTAGTCAAAAGAATAGTCATCATAGAAAATATAAGTCTAGCTGAAGCAAATATACTTAACAAGTGGATTTTTATGAACATTTACAATAATCTTCACTCAGTTCTAATCAGTCTTGAAGGCTGCTAAAGATAGTAACAACTGGGAAAAGTACAGGAATTATCTTCAATAGGGCAGAATGGGGCCTTCTATCTTGTTTAAACCTTCCTGCACTGTGTTTTTCATCATTACAATTCCAACCCTTCATTGCTAAATTCATGACCACTTTTGTAATATTAAAAGTGCAACCGAATGGATAACTTTGTTTCTATAAGAGCAGCTGGAGGATCGACTCTCCAATTTCAGCTCCTTGTTACCGCCACCAAACTAAAACCATATTTTTGGCTGCTAGGAGGCAAACTGGGAGGCAGGTGTCCCACTGTGACCCATAAGTATGCTATGATGGAGACATCATCAGTTTGTTAATGGTGAACTTCTTGTTAAGGCTGACAGGTGCTTTTCAGCCTGAATTTCTAAATAGCCTAAGCAATTTCTCTGAATGGAAAAAATACACATTGAAAGCCACCACAGTAAATCCATCAGTACTAACACTGCCAGAAGTAGGTCAATGTTGTTTCCTATCATGACACTCTCTCTTTAGAGGTGCATTTGTAGGTTCCTATAAATGTATGTATGAGTGTAAGGAAAAAAAAAAGCTTGAACACACATGCACAAACACAAAAGGTAATGATTAATTGATTCAACAGAGATATTTATAAAGCATCAGATCAGCTAAGAGACCCTTAAGGGCATCTCCATGCTTTTAATCTGTTTGATTGTTTAGCTTTTGGTCTCTGCGATATAGTCAAGCTGAAGTATATTATTAGATTTGTTTGAGTAGATAGAATAAAAAAAAAATGACTATAAAGTTTTTTGCTCTAGAAAACTACACTTACGAAATTATTTCCACTTTTCTATAACTTTATAAAATAAACAATTAGTTCTAAGGTTTTTCACCTGACCTCTCTATTATGCATGCTTAGAAAACTTCATAAAACCATCAATACTTCCATATTGGCCTATACTGGCTTATAAGTCTCCTTGTACTGTACTTTTTTTCTAAATGGCTCCACATTTTTGTAGAATACAATGACAAAGAAATGCTGCCTAAGAAATACAGAGTAAGAAGTGGGAACCTTGTGGCAAAGTAATACAAAGTCTCTAGGTGAAATGTGAGCTCAGTTTTCATCTGGTCAAATTCTATTGTATATATAAGGAGCAATTATGTTGCTTTTTGCAAAAAGTGTTCTACATTTCTAAAATGAATAACCTTTGAGGTTGAATGCAAAGGAGAACATCTTTATGAGTGTACATGATTTTATCTAAGAAAAATGGAGCATCAGAACTATTTTTCTATCATACTAGAAGTGATATTTTAATTCAGAAATATTAGAAATAAAATAAGTTTTACCCTGCTGTGTCTGTTGTTTTGTAGCGCAGCTCAAAATTTTGATAGCTGTGAATTAGAGAGGCCTGAACTTATTATTTCAAAAGCAAGATCCAGAGCACAAATCAGAAGATTACAAAAAAAAAAAGAAGAAAGAGAGAAAAATGTAAATTAGGTTGAAGATGGATAGAAACACTGTTATTAATTGAAAGGATAACTACTGTAAGACTTCCCCTGCACAGCATAGTGGAAACTGGAAAGTTTGAGCGAAATGTGATTGCATTTAATGCTATGCAAAAAGTCAGTATGACATAGTAAATCCCTTGATCCTTTTTGTATTTGTGAAACTTAAGAGAAAAATGAAATGCCAAGCTCTAAGTAAAAGAAAACTTTTTTTTTTTTTTTAAACACACCAAGAATGAGGTCCAAAAATGAGTCTGGTGGGGATGAGACTAGACTCTATGGGCAAGCATCCTGGTCCTCCACTACCACCTTAACTTTGATCTGTGAGACATATTGGGCACAGAACAGAGCTGTGCTGTGCTATAGGGTTTCTGGTCACCATCAAAGAAATCTTATGGCATCTTTTATAAAGTATCGAGTCTCCTTGAAGCTTACATTTCTTTTCTGCCATTTCGAGAAAAGTCTTGTTCGAATAAGAATGGGATGTAGAAATGTTAAAAATGTCCCACAAAAATGGCATTTACAATATAGCACCAGGCTGTCCTTCTCCTGTCCCACTAGAAACTCCTCATACAACTTTTGACTCTTGGGAAGCACTCTCAGTGACCCAGCATCAGCACATACAGACAACGGGAAAAATCCCAGAAGCCAGGGGATCTCAGTGACCACAGGATCACCAAATTGTTGATTTCTAAGGAGATGGGCAGAAAGGAGGTAATGTTGGATAATGACTTTGAGGGAATCTGGGACTAGAAGGTGAGGGAACTCAAGTCCGCATGGTGGGTGGAAAGATAAATTTAACAAGAAGTTTTGACAGGAAAGAACTTTTGCAGGATAATCAGAAAGGCAGATTGCAATTACCAGTGTAGCACTATGACTGGACAAGGTATACGAGCAAGAGTTAACACTTGTGTCACTACCTCCCACACTTTTCTGAGCCACGAAGGCAGTACCCTGCAGCTGGTTGACACTAATGTCAACAGAAGCAGCAAAGTTTTGTTTAAACAGTTAGCAAAGGATTCATCCTACCTGGTTTTAGCCATCTAAAAGTCAGTCATGTAATCCAGGCTAGTCATATAAGCATTCCTTATAAAGCAACTAAACCCATGCTAAGACAAGTATTTAAGAAAGGTGCTCTGAACAGGCAAACTGTCTCTCTCCATTGATCCCATTTTTAGATGACTAAAGTTAAATGAGATGAATCCTGTCTTTAGTGCTTAAGGGTAATTTCTGAAGGATCTAAGAAAGCTGAACCATTTTTTTCCAAATTTTATTCTAAGTAGGTTGATAAAATCCTCAGTCTCAGCAGTAAACAAAAGAACATGGAAATAACAAATACACATCAATCACCATGATTCAAATGGGAGAATAATACAAAATCTTCCTTGTGTCATATAATAAACTTATAAAGGATGCAAAAATCTACATTATTATTTAATTTTAAGGTTCTCCTGAAGAACTTTGCTGCAGACAACAATGAACAACATGCATTAATCTGCCATGGGATTTGTGTGACCTAGATAGGTTAACCTAACTGTATAAACAAAAAAAGCAAAAATTCTGAAAGACCTAATTTTGCATTCTTATTATGTGCTATGAATTTTCTTTCTGTGTCAACTATGGAAGGGGAAGGGGGAATATTTTAACACTATTTGTGAATTTGTACATGAATATTTATCTCTCCAACAAGCAGTTTTTATGACTTGAATGTTAGAAAACGAATGTCTAGTTCAGAATAAAGTGAATATAAAAAGAGCATTGTGTCATTTATACACTAGCATGGTTTTGATTTAATATAAACTTGATCATTGTATTTCATTTTCACTTTCTAAATAAATACATTGATATTGCATAATACACTGGAACATAGCTTTATTTTGGAACAAAATAAATTTACAAATGGGAACTGGTTAATTATTTCTTAGCTAACTAGTTACAGGCTACTAGCAAAGACAGCTTATTGCCCTTCATGGACCTTTAGCCTGACCTAATGTGTCTATTCTTATGTAATTCCTTTTATTTTTCATTGCAGAGTCAGGATACCTGCTGTCTGGATACTTAATTAACATCTACTCAGCACAGATATAACATTAACCTGAAAACCACGGCTATGTCTTCAACCCAAAAGCTCTCTTTAGTTAACTAATCGGTGTTAACAGCAGCAAACTAATGAAGACAGAAATCAAGAATATGAGGTGGTGCAGCAAGGAACATAAAATAAGATGTCCCTCACCCAGAGAAGGGATTCAATTGGCCCTTGAGCCTTCTGGGCAGAATTTTCAATCCAACTGAAAATCCAAAATAGCTGAGAGTAGTCAAAAACTAAAAGTCTCTTAATAGCTGCTCTTGCAGAACACATTGCATCCACCAGGGCAGCTAGCCTGTTAAGCCTCTTTTCCCTGTCATGGCACAAGATTACAAATGAAACTATCATTTTCTTTCTCCATTCTATCTATTCTTCTAGCTCCATGTGAGGAATGGCAGAGCAGTACGATATTAGGAGAAGTAAAGGGAAATGGCAGACTGGCAAACAGCTCTGCTTTTGAACAACAAAACTGTGCTGCAAAATTTATAAAGCAGTTAAATAAACTTGGATCATTAAATACAAATTTCAGGCCCTTTATCTGGCTGGAAAAAACACATATATTTTAATATGAACAGACGTAATTTTTTTTTACAGTATATCATTTCTGTGAGAGATCACACAAAAGAAATAGGTTAGACTGAGAAAGCTCTGCCAAGAAGATAAACCTAGAGTCACAGACGCAACTAATTCCCCAAGCTTTTATCATTAATATTTTATGCCCCTCATTGATCTGCCTAATCTTGAAGAAAAATTAATCTTTCATTTAAGCAAGCAAGGCACAGTAATAGAATTTATCTGTATCAGAAAAGAGGTAAAATGAAAAGTACAATAGAGATGTCATACAGCAAAGTATTCAGTTTGCTCACTGTTACTTGAAACACTGATCCCTGCAAGGTGTGTTTGTCTGAACAACTGAAAAAGCATTAGCATACACAAGTACTGCTGCATTCCCATTAAGATGAAAATATGATGAATGCTATTTGTGAGTTTTTTAATCTCTGCTTAAACACTTCATTTTTTACAGTCATTCAATAAAATAACATCTATTTCCTTTGCTGCAGACTCCTGTAGGATGTGGGTATTATTTCAAGTTTAACCTCTGAACATTTCTGATTTAATCTGCATTAAAGAAAGAATATAAAAAGGAATGATTCTTTTTCTGCATTCGCTGATGAATCTCAATAATGCAACAAGGAACATTTACTTGGGCAAAGTCACTTAAGGAGACTGTAGTTTAAATAGTTTTATTGGTTGGTTTACTTGCATTACTGACACGTGAAAATATGAAAACAGAGGCACTATGCTGTGCTCTGTAGGAACTCTATCAGTTATGCTGAAGTGCAGTGGGTATAACACATTTTTTGCCTATGGCAAAGAAAAAACAGCGAACTTATATAGAAAAACTACTGATATATCAGCTATAATTCCATTAGCCCATATCAGTTATATAAGGCTCACCACGAATCCCCCTTTGATAGTAATGCAATGAAATATGAGACTCAGAGGCCTCCTGAGAAGTCCCTAGATCTTGTTGCTCGTTTGTCCTGCCTAGGCTGTGCTGTCTGACTGGGATCACAGGGACATAACTGAGTAATTTGCAGACAGCCCAGAGCAAACAATGGTGCAACTCTTCATCAGACCAAAATAAGTCATGAAAATAGAGACTGAAGTTTGTGATCTGCATCTCTCTACTCCATCACCTACGTATGAGGACTGACCAGCTTCCTCATCACCCCTTTTTGGGACAGTATCTTGCACTGCATGGAGCAGTCCTGCAGATCACAAAGTCTAAAGGTCATAATTATCCCGAATGCTTATCCCAATTCACAAAACAATATAAGGGCAGCTGACTTTTTTTACCTTTTCAGTCTTACAGAAATTATCACAGAACCATAGAAATGTTGGTTGGAATGGATGTCTATGGAGGTCATGTAGGTCAACCTCCTACTCAAAATGGGGCTATCACCAACACTAGCTCAGATCAGCTGTGGCTTTGTGTAGCCAAGGCTTGAAAATCTCCAAGGAGGTTTCACAGTTTCTCTGGGTAGCTTATTCCAGTGCTGCATTGTCCTTCCAGTGATTTTTTCTCATCCTAATATCTAATCTGAAACTCCCAGGCTGTGAGCTTTGACATTAGGAGAGAGCTAAAACTACCATTATGTTACCAAGATTAAACATGAAAACTAAAGGGAGAAGAATACAATCACTTAAAACAGTTCATTTGTGCCACCAGATATAGGAACTGAGAAATTTAGTGAGAAATCATCTCACAACAGTTCGTAAGCAGGACATGAAAACTTTCCTAGCAGGAGGAGAAGAGTGGTTCCTAAATTATACATTACCATTTGAAGGTCCAAACCAGAAACTGAAAAAAATTATTACGAATGACTGCAGTAATTACCAACAATTTAGTCCAATGGGAAAGATACCCTGCTATCTGTAATACATAAATCATCTATATTTTAGAATCCAGTAATTCAGGATTGGATTTAGAATCCAGTCACTTTGGTAACCCAAGATAACCAGTATTTTTGGTAAAATCACACCCTCAAACCACATCCTTAAAGGTAGCTCAGAAGTCATATCTGTGAAAAAACAAGCAGCAGGAAGGAGAGAAGTAGCACAAAGGAGAAGATAGAAGGAAGATAAATCACAATCTAAATGGCATGAACCCTTTTCAATGACTAGAGCAAAATCTTAGAAAAAGTAGGCTAAATTAGACATCTTGTTTAAGTGCATAAAGCCAGTTGAAATCTGACTGTGAATCTCCAACAAAATCAGTAATGTTTTCATCAACAGTAAGTCAGATGACCCTAACTCAGAAAGTCTTATTAAACAACTGTATGTGGGGGAGAGTGCTCCAGTAAGTGGCACATTATGAATATGAGAGCATATTTCTGATTGTCATAAAAAGTCTTCTATCAAGTGTAGAGGAAAAATTCAGTAATAAGGGGCAGAAGTACCAACTGGAGGATAACACTAAGGGACAAAAAAAGAGGAAAGAAAAAGAAAAAAAAAGATAAAATTAGGAAGATGGGAAGTGGTTCAGGAACCAACAGGTTGTGCTACAGCTATGGAAAGGGCTGGGTGTCTTTGAAAAACTGTGAATCTGTTAATCTGGGAAAATGTTATCAGCTACAGTTTCCTATTCACTAATACCACTACAGTTATACTGGTAAAATGAAACAAGAATTTGCTCTTATGCTGAAATGAGGAATCATAGTCTCACCTAAGGTTAGTGTTATAACTTTCCCATGTTGGCATGAACTTAGCATGGGGATGCAATACTAAGAAATGATTCAGTTTGCCTTTTCTGTAAAACCCTTAGTGATGTTACCTGTTAAATATAAAATTTAGGTAGACAGATAGATTGCTTCTGTGATTTATCTGCATACCCTTTGGTCTTCAGAACAAAATGAAACCTGAACAGATAGGATAGAAAATCTTGCAAATAGCAAAGAAAATCTATGAAATGATTAATTCCTTTATTATTGTGGACATAAAGTATGGTCAATAGCATATTGCTTAGACCTTAGGGATCTTAACACGGCTATAAAAAGAGAGCACTTAAATTATAGATGATAATAATAATAATACAAAAGAGAACATGTCAAACTGCCAGAAGAGGAAAAAAATTAAAACATAATTTAGAAATGCAGAACTCTTGTCTAAATTAGATGCATCCTTGGGCTTTTGGCAACAAAAGTTATGAGAAGGAACTCAAAGCTAAGCATTTTGGAGAAGTAAGGATTCTTACAGTGTTGTCTGATAATAGCCTCACCCTCAGCAGTTTATCACAAGGCTATGCATGTGAAATACGTGGAAAAAGCAAAATAAAGCAGCAGTCTACCTCTAGTCACCACAAAAGAATTAAAATATATAACCCAGGACTGAAAGTCCGCTATTTATATTTTGCATTGCTTATACAATATGACAATAATACCCATCTAGCATGATAGCAATTCCAGCTCCTGCCACGTTCCTCAGAATTAAGTGACTCCTTAATGGGGACTTTTTTCATTGTGATAAAGGAGAAAAAGGAATACAAATCAAGCTGACCAAAGACAGAAGCTGCTGTGAAATGGAAGTAATAGTGAATTGAAAGAAGGCTAGAGGAAAAATCCTTGGTTTGTGCAAACTGCATTATGTCCACTGGAATCCCCATTTTTGCCACCTGAGGAACTGTTCTTCAGTTCAAATCATTTTTTTTTCTAACCAGTTTCTTTTTCATATCTATTAATAATGAAAAAGAAGATAAATAATGAGTGTTGTTTTGTCAGTTCTCACTAGATTGACACAAAAGTAATTGCTGATTATTTCTTCGGTGTCTATCATCTACTAAAAAAGGGACTCTTAGAATCATACACAGAAATAATTAAGAAATTAATTTTAAAAGTTACTTAAACTTTCATTTAGTTGCCTGTCTATAAGATATATATTATCCCCAGATTTCTTTGTCCTGTGGCAGTACCTTAAGATGGACAGCTTCCAGTGTTCTTGTAGAGCTGTACTGGGACTTCATACCAAGGTTCTTTATTATCTTTTTCCATCAAGGAGATTTTCTTTTTCTAATAGTCATCATGGATCATGGGCAAGTTTGTCCCTGTGCCACATTCTTCGAGTGCTCATCCATTAATACCTTGGCACCTAGCAAGTGCCTTTCACAGGGTACACGTCCCCCTTAGCTGTCTGCCAGAAATGAATGCTGGCAGCAGCCCTGAAGTCTATTCGTTGATCCTATACCATCTCTGGAGCAAAGCTCTGCTAAACTTGAGGGAGACTGTGCCAAGCCTGCCTATTTTTATACTACCCAGTCACAGCTCTTGTAGCCTAATACAAACCTCCAGGGCTCCTGGGGATTTTAAGGAGGGAATGCAGAGGAAGGAAGGGACCATTTAAACATTTAACAAAGCGAGTTTATAAACTGTAAATGGAGGTAGACACTCCAGCATAAACAAGGATAACAGTTATAGGATTTTATAAACCCATTCCTAAGAGGTTTCACTGTCATTTGCCTAGCTAAAATTATGAGTCTGACTAGAACTGGCCAGAAAAAAAAAAGTTATTTTCTTTAAATTGGGCAGCTGATATCATCTTATATTGTTGGCTTTCCCAGCAATACAGATGCTTTTAAGTCTACAATATGTGCTGTAACATTTAAAAGCTTAACTGGGTGATTTAAAGAACTAATTTAACATGAACTCTAATTTCTGTGGCCTTCCGAACTGACCCATAACACTTTTTTCCATCTGTGAATAAATGCTAGATAATGCAGGCATGTAAAAAACATTACCATTAGAATTTAGTGGGACAATAAAAAATAAACTTGGACTTTTTAAATAGCCTTAATTAGATTTTCCATTTTTAGTCAAAGACCATTTTCTTTTAGTGCTTACCTGTACTCTCTTTTATTTTCTTTTCCCCCATTGAATTCTATAGTTAATATATATTATTTGTATTCTAAAGTTTTACACAGCCACTGTCTGTTTTTATATTCTAGACGGGCAGCTTGCCTCCCAAATGATCAGTGTCTGCTAAAGGCCATTTGATCTTTTTAATCATCTTTACTACTCATTTGGAAAGATGAACTTGTGAATTGTTACTACATACTGTGTTGAAATAGTGAAGAAGGTTATCCTGTAGGCATTCAAAGCAAGCCACTCCTGTTTTCTCAGTCTCAGCAGAAATGTAAACAAGCTGATGCTTCATTCAGAAACTTAGGTTTCTGGAATAAAATGCTCTTTTCCCATTTACATGGTGTAGGAGAAGCGATGGCTCCTCTCAGACTGACAAAGTTACTCTGGTGCTAAGCTCGTGTAAAAGACAGAAATGGCAATGAAGTGATCTGCTGGGAAGAGGTTGGAGAGTGGGGGCTGAGAAGACAGCAAAAACCCCATAGCCTCCAACCCACAATAGGAACCGCCAGACATTTCCAAAGGACAAGCTGTTCATAAGCTTACAAAAAATTCCAGCAGTCCTTGGCTCCAGTTCAGTGCTTGGAGCTTGACAAAGAGTCTGCAGTGCCAATAAAGCTACTCCCTCCAGGGACCCACATCAGGGCAGGTTGTGCTGGGAAAGGTCCCTGCCAGTGAAGCCGTGTCAAAGCAGGTCATGCCAATAAGAAATTCGGCTCACCCTCCCATCCCTCAAGAACGTAATGCTTTCCCCAAATTCAAAAATCTCATGTTTCAAAATAGAAATACTGGATCAAGTAGAAATGTCCAAACACTACACAGTTGCAAAGAGCATGTATTAAACTGCACACACCATTTATTGCAGTGCCTCTTTCATACATACTGCTAAAAGGGCAAAAGAACAACACAACCTTAGGCAAAGTGGAAGACTATGCACATCCAATGCATTAATACGATTTCTGATAAAGTTTTCAGTCTCCCAGATATCTGTTCACACAGAAAAGAAAGGCAGAGGGAGGGAAGAGACAAAGGAGAAAGAAAAAACAAAAGTTAAAATGGTTGCTTGTGCACAGCTTTAAAACAGTTCTGAAAATATGAGTGGTGAATGATAAAACTTTTTGTTTTATTTTACTTTTTATTTTATTTTCACTAACAAATAACTAGCATTATGCCTGCGAGTAGAACAGAAACAGATATATGAGTGGATAAGTACTGACCCACTGTTACTCAGTAGAAGACATCAAAAATACCAGTATGTGTTACCTTTAATGCCATGTTTGCTACACAGTTACCAAAATTCTCTTCCATTATAGATATAGGGGCAAAGCAGTATTAATTTCAGAAATCAGCCTGATTCCCAGAGGAAAAAAAAAAATGCAGTCTTTAAAATCACAGAGCTTGAGTTATTTCCTTTTTCCCTTTAGCTATTACTTATTCACATTCTTCATAACTCCAGAGTGTCCATGTTGGTCCTGAGATGTATTGTTTTGGAGTAAAATAGTAAAATGAAATAAAAATACATTAAATACAGTGATATTTTTAGTTAAAAGTGATGTTTTAGAATTGCATGAGGGCTTTCAAACTGAACTTTCAGAGACTAAAAATTCGTAGTAGATACTGTGTAAAAAATTTGCCTTCAACTGCAAGCTTATGAAAGGAAATAAAGGAAAATATGTATTAAGCATAGAATAGATACTATGCATACTATGATGCTTATTTTAAATATTTAATAACAGAGTAGACTAGTTACATACTCTAACATCACATTTCTCTCTGTTAAATAGTATTACAGAGATCCATTCAGAGCTGATAGTAATTGATCCTAAAAATAATTCTAAGTGAAGGAATAAAATACAGACACATTCAGTTACACCTCAGTCCTTATGATATTCAAAGACCTGAAGATGGATTAATTTAATGTTAATGGACAGCTGAAATTTTCTTTTCGTTCAGCTGTGACTGAAGGCTTTGTTATATTTTCTGTTTCATTCTTAAGGAAGAGTTCTTAGTCAGACCAATGAAACGGATAATATCTAACACATTTACATTAATAAAATGTCACTGAGAAGCCCTTTGCTGAATAATAGCACAGGAAATAAAATTCAACTTCTTTCAGTCATATATATATAAAAACTTATATAGTGCTTATATAAATAAGAGTGCAAATAATTTTGTTAGAAAAAATGCTGAAAACTATTTCTCTAATTTAATTAGCTAACATTTTAAGCAGGTAAATAAAAATGAGGAATACTGTTGACAGAATATAAACAAGTTTTCATGTATGATATAATTTTAAACATACAGATATACTTAAATGATTACATTATATGAATGCTTTAATTTTATGGTTTACTTAGTGGTATATTTATGGCATAATTACAAAATATAGTTGAAATAGACCAAATCCTTTTCAGTAATAACACATAAAGACTTTTGAACTGACCTTCTAGAGACTGAAAGTGGTTTTTCAATTTATTGACTTTAGTAGATTGCTAGAAATCTATAACCAGGTGAAGACACACTAAGAATAAAATACAATTCATATAGACTAATGACTTCCTTTTTAATATTTCATCAATCACCAGAATATGTGTTGAAAGCTTACAGGTTGTAGATCTGGTTAAAAGAGAGCCCCAAAAGCTTACTATAGAGTTTTAAAGTGACAACGACTTTCAGAGACTCATAAAACAAAGAGTTTCTTATAACCTCTACCCCTATTCACCTAAAATTCCTTCACTCATAAACATTAGGCCCTTTGGCAACTGATTTTTATGAGAAAGTCATAAAAGCATAAGCTTTATATTAGCATTCCAGAAGGAAAATAAAGAAGCTTGGTAAGAAATATATACTTTATGTTTTCTTATACTACTTTCTGTTAAACTCCTGAATTAGGAATGTATTCAAAAAAGGTCATTTTTTAGGTTGTCTGAACCAGCTGGTCATTTAATGAATCACTTGACAAAGAAGTATATTCTGTGAAATGTCAACTGGTAACCAGCTACTGATGAGCTACCATTTAATGCTTGATTAGGCTTTAAATAAAAGCATCCATAGGGAGGTTCACTGCATTCTTCCAGCTGCATGTCTATACTTACAAGCGATTCAGCTCACCTCTAAAGGCATCTATTCCCCGTCCCACACACTCGCCCAGCAAGCCCCAAGCAGATGCCCAGCAATCCAGCTCAAAGACACCTCCCATTGGATGCCTTATGCAGGACACCCTCTTCCGGACACTTGCACCTAATCCTTTCCTCCAACACCCTGACGTCCTTGCACAATGCTCTATCGTGACTATTTCCAAAAAAAAAAAAAAAAAAAAAAACTTTGGAAAATTGGTCTTTGCTCACTAAACAGATCCCCATGCAATATCAGTCATGAACAACCCTTCTCAGTGAGTTTCCCCTATCAGGAACTGCTAACACCAAGACAGGGATCTCTGTCCCTGGCAAGGGTCCCTCAAAAGGACACGGAGCCCTGCAGAACGCCTCTTTGCAGACTGATTCTGTGGAAGGCATCACGCCAGGCAGATCTCACACCGCAGGCCATGCTCGCTGAGACTGCTACACACCTGCATGTTGAATCGTCTGCTCACGCGCTCACATGCAAAGGCATGCTCTCAGCACAGCGGAGGGGGAAGAGCTCTGCATGCAAAGCACAGCATATATGGCGCAGTAAGGGAGAGGGAGATGAACAGCTGGCAAACAGCACAGGCACTGAACATCTCAGGAGAAGCGGCACAACACGTGTTCACACAGGGCACTCGCTCTCTCTCAGTTTTGCAGTCTCTGCAAGTGCAGGTCAGGGCCAGAGCTGGGAACCCTTCCAGAAGTCTCCTTTACCTACAGCCTCAAAAACACCAGGGATGCTCTGCAGCACTTAGCCAGGTGACAGATGTGGGTCTTTGCACTCACATCCCTTGAGCATCTTGTCAGTCTTGATGCTTACACCACTGGCAATGAACACTCTCCAACCTTGAGGAGACTGCCAGCAGCAGCCTTGTCTCTCCCTCCTAAGATACATGCTCATGAAAAAACGTGCCTACATCCAAGAGACACAGTGTGAAAGGATCATGACCTTCCCTAATAGAGCTCCACACCGACACACACACTACTGGATCATACAGCGCAAATTCCGGATTTCCTTCATGGGAGGCATAGTACCCCTTTCCTCCTCTTTTTCCTTTCCTTCAGAGCTCTGCACACCTCAGCACCTCCACCAGAACACAGGTAGCTCCATATCAGCTCTGATGCTGGGGGTTCCCAAAGGGATCTGCTCCTCTCCTGAAGCTGCAAGACTGACATAAAACTGCCAGCAACACAGTGCTTCAGTACCACAGTCAGAAGGGGTTGAATTCAAATTCAGGTCCTTACAACTAAGGTATCAAGAGGGTCAAGGACAATGTCTCATGCTGACGGGACAGTGAGTAGCCCACTGACAGCAAACCCTTCAGGGTGAACACAATTTAAATTGTGATGAATCAATTTAAGTCCAGTGTTGGAAGCTAGATAAGCAGGACAGCCAAGCACACAGAGAGAGCAGGGGAGGGCAATGCCAATTTTAGTGCAACAGAGGAAGGAAGAGATGGAACAGGTGTGGGACCAGCATGCGAGCCTAAGCCCTAGGACTATCCCTAGGAACAGGCCCCACCACCACTAAAGTTCGTTGCCACCAGGAGGGAAAATGAAAACACTAGGTGTTCCTCCACTGGAAGAATATATTTAAAAAATCAGTTATCTGCCAGGAGTCCATGTGTCGAGCGAGTAAAGAGTTAACAGGACTAAAGAAGTCTGCTGCCTGGTATGTGCAAGAACTGATATGTTCAAGCAGACTAGAAGAGCTAACGGCTAAAGAACTCTGCCACCTGACAAGGCCAAGGAATCTGCATGCACCCGCAGGGAGGGGAGAAGCAATACGGAGGTGCTGTGGTCTTGCCTCGCCAGCAGGGTCCTCCCGAGCAGACAAACAAACAGTCCTGTGATTGCGAAACTTGCTAAAAGTCAGCAAAAGCAGTGTTTGCCCAGAGCCCCAGCCGTATAAAAAGAGGCTTGGCAGCTAGGAGAGTTTGAGTAGGGACAGGAACGTGACCTGACCATCCTCTCCGGCTGGACCATGAGTATTCCCCCCCCTCCCCTTTTCCTGGGACGCTGGGTTAAGGTAACTCCTCGAGGTTGAGAGTCCTCTCGCTAGGAGAGTGAACAAGAAAGCTTTCAAGTAGGGATAAGCAGTCCTTCCAATTAATAACGCAGTAATCGACGGTTTCAGGTTATCCTTTCTAGATCAGTAATCACATTATTTCGGGCTATCCTTTCTGAATCAGTAATCAATGATTTTGGGTTATCCTTTCTAAATCAGTAATCGATGATTTTGGGCTATCCTTTTCGGGCTATCCTTTCTAAATTAGTAATCGCATTATTTTAATGGATGTTACTAATCTAAGAGCTTGCGCGAGGAAGTAAACATAGTTTTTTATTACGTTACTGTCTCAGTCATTACTATCAAACCTTTGTAGCGTGATACCATGGCAAAAAGAGATTGGTTGTTGTCTCACATGGCCACCTCTGGAAATGCAACAGGCAGCCACAAGAGGGTAAACGCCTCAGACAAGAAGTGGTGAAACCTGAGATGTCTGACTGGCAGCAGTTTTCCCAGGATGTTGTTAAACAGACATGAGGCATATAGGATCATTACTGCATGGATTTTTGGATGACATGCTCTGTGGTTCATATCTCAATATATGCTTTGCTGGGCAGTGTTGTTCTGGAGGCCGTGACTCCTCCAGATATTAAGCAGAGGCTCTGAGTAAGTAACAAAACACCTCAAAATAGGTTTCATTTCTTCATGCTGTTTACTGAGGCAGCTTCTCATGCAAGCCATGACCTGTGAAATGCACAGTGCATGTCCCCCAGCATTGGAAAAAGATACTGGTGAGTTCAGTTCTGAGCATTTTGGCACAGTCCAAGGGTCTGTCATCCTCCCTAACCTTCCTTATCTCTCCCAGCCCAGGAAAGCAGGCGCATTATGACAGAAGTCTTCATGCAGCCCAGACCTCTGAAGTGGAGAACCCCGGCATTCAAGACACTGCCCTGAGCCACCCCTACTCCTCTGTTCACCCAGAAGTTCTCCAGAGGAGACAGAGTTCTCTCAGCAGCAGGTCCAGTGATGTACAGTCCTCCGGTGGGGCTGGCACCTGATCCAGAAAACACAGTCCAGTTGTTTGTATTTTTGCCTCATGTCTAGGAGAATGCACCCAGTTGGTAGCTGTCAGCCGTCCTCCAAATATTATAGAGGTCTAGCTGTTAGGGAGCATATCCCATCCCTCCTCAGGAGCCTGTGCCAGATTATCACCCCGATCCTGATGTTTTTTGCCACATCAAACACCCCAATACGCAGAATGAAAGAGCACTTGATACCATCCAAGACACATAGCTGGGGATAGTAGGGCACCACCTAGGATCTGCAGATCTCTGTCCTTCTGGGATAATACTGGAACTCCAGGAGGAATAAGAGCTTCTGGGATGGGGAGTAGCAAGTGACCACCAACCAGCTTCTGCTGTACATAGCCATGGACCTGGAGGCTAGGGTATGGTTTACTGGCAGCGAAACAGGTATGGGGCAGGCAGCTCCCCTGCTCAGAGCACAGGAGCAAACTCAGGTCTTGAGCTCCTTCAGCCCCCGGGTAACCTCCTGTGGTGAAGGGAGGGCTCCCAGTCCCCACCACCTTCACCACCAGTGTAAGGAAGCCTCTGCTGTCATCCCAGGTGGGACACCAGCAGAGAAGTATTGACTCCTGAGATTCCTGTCACTGCCATAGAGGATAGCACTTCTGAGGCCACCACTGCAAAGGTCCCACAGAGGCTCTCCCCGCTACCTCAAGGACACTGCCACTGCTGCCCCTGACACCAAGAAACACAGAACCAGAACCAGAGCTGAAGAGGATCCCAAGCCTGACAGGACCATTAGGAAAGCTGTCACTAGGACAAAGACCAGGGCTAGCTGCTGCTACTGCAGCTTCTTCAGATCAGCCTTTCTAACATGACTAATGCATACGTATATCATGCATCTCACTAAGGTCAGCAAGACTACTGAACAAGACTATTAACATGAGCAAGAGTTGGCAAGAGTTGCTCCAGGTTTAATATTCCGATTCATTCAGTAAGTCATTCTGCAATTCAGAGGCTACTTGTTGAAACTGTCCATTCAAAGCATGCTTCATGCAGCAGGGAGAAAAATTAATTATTGTGCTATCCAGAAGGAAGTACACCAACATACAATATTTCTGAAGTGTTTCAAATTTCTGAACAGATACTTAACAAAAGAATCAACAGTTTAAGTCAAAATCATTTCTAATGACATTTCTTTTTTTTTTGACTTGGAATAATCAGAAGTATTTATTTTTGTATACACTCAGTAAGAGAGATTGTCAAATATGCAGATGAGGTAACCGTAAAGTCTGTATTAAAAGACACCAAGATTTTCTATTTTTTTATCTTAAGCTTTTTTTTTTTAATAATGTATGTTTTAGATTAACTATAGAATTAGCTGAAGATAGATGAGATAATAGAAATAAATTTTATCTCAACAGTTTAAGTTATAAAACTCTGTGTCTTTTAATGCATTTAGTGCATTTGTCTGTACGAATGCAGGCTGTAACCTCTTGCAATAAAACACGTAGATTACAATTACAAGAAAAAAAGAACAAGAGGGCTTGAGTGCTGCAACACCAGGAAGCTAAAGGGAGACTGAGATAGCTAAATAAACACAAATTCTCATAGGTATGCTATATGAGAGAACAAAATCATTGGATACATAGAAGGGAGAGTATCTAGTGAGATAGTATCAGCTCTCCATGCTGTCATTAATGGACAGTTTAGTGCCTTTCTGGTAGTCATAACTCAAAAAGAATATTAAAAATTGGAAGGGTTTCAAAAGGCTGTGCAAGAGTGTTTTGGGGTCTAGAAAATATAGTTGATGTTCAAAATTTTAGTTTTCTTTGCTTACGTGGCTAAACTACGTAGTTACATATCTTATGTTTCTGAATATGAAAGGGAGTTTTGAAGCAAAGGAGTTTCTGTAGTTCACAAATGTTTGCTTCATTAGAATAGTTGAAAGCAAAAAAAAAAAACTTGGAAAAAAATCATTAACACCCCCTCCCCCCCCCAGACACATATTTATTAAGACCGTGAAATTAACTATTTACTGGGCTATAGCAATTATTCTATCATACTTTCAGTCTTTAAAATTAGTGGCTGTGTTTATAAAGTGCCGGTGGCATGTTTGTTTATTCAGGAATTTTAAATGGTCAGAATGGCTCTTAGCATCTCTAAATGGGGAAAACGTTGATATGTCACGTGAAATTATCTTCCTTACTCTGATAGGAGCCACCAATAGTGCAGAAGTCGTCTCACACCTTGGGTCGCTACATTCAGTGATTTGCCCAACTTCTGTAGAGAACAGGCAAGTGAGCCGCAGGACCACCTGCTGTCTCACAGCCCGGTTTGTCCAGATGTGGGGAGCTTTTAGAGGGTGGCACACACATACTCTGGCCCGCAGGTGTGGATTCCCCATCCATGAAAACCAGGTCTCAGGGGGGTGGAGGCTGGTGTTCCTCTGTGTCCTACACCTACAACTGAGTTCCACTGTGCAGACCCAACCTATGAAGACTTTCACTAAAATAGTCTCTCTCTCAGCGTATTTTTAAATTTATTTTCAGCCAAACACAGAAAATCCATTAATCCTGATCTACGCTGTTTGCACATAGTTTATACTGTACTTACTTACATTAGGTTCAATATTAAAGTGCTATTTTATACCATCTTATTAAGCAGCCTACACAACACTGTATTACTTTTGCAGATGTCTCTCTCAGTGAAAGCCATGTAAGAGTCATACAGTTCACAAACGATTCTCAATGAACAGCATAACCAACAAAAGGCTTTTCACTAACTCCTAGCTCAGGTATGTAAATTTACATAATTATAAAGCCAAAATGCTAAATGCTTATTGATTATGAGATGGAACTCACTACCACAGTACATGGAAATCCTGGGATAATTTTATAAAAGCATTAATAATTAAATTCAGAAAACTAATTCAAGTAAAGTTGTAGTTGATGAAGAATATAAGTCAATACTATTTCATTATTAGTAAAAGATCGCTGAAATATCTTTTTTCCACAAATGCTTTTACATGCACCACTAAGTTTCAATTTAGGACAACACAGTGGTCTACCATCCATTTCAGTTTAAAATTTAAACCCAAGAGTTAAACACCTGAGGGGAAAGATGTTAATATAACCTAAAATTCTGTAGTCTTAACAGGAAAAATTTGGTAGAACAAAATTTAAGGAGTTACTGATCAATTTCTGTAATGGGAAGGAGGAAATGTCATTTTTGTATATCCTCTAAAAAAATCTCACATGAATTTGCATTAAAACTGACAAAGAGGAAAATATATCTGACTCTTAAAAAAACTAAGTATCTTTGTTAGGCAAGTGATCTTTTAACAGAAAAGCAGCAAAATATTGAAAGCTGCTACCCGACTCAAAATAAAAAAAGTTCAACATTTATCTTTGCCTATAGAATAGCTGCATCAAGTTGGTCAAGCTGTTTTCCTCTGGTTGTGTTTCTCAGTTTCAGGGAAATCAAGGCCTTAAAGGAATCACCTGGTTATTGATCTAATGCTTTACAGCTGTACCAGGCATTTAATCCTAAAGAGCCCCCAAACCACTTCACATTCCTCCTTTTACTATAGGTCAGAAAACACTCCTGCTATCCTATGACAAACTGTGATTTACAGACCAAAAGTCACAGCCTGGGAATATAACTTTCCACTGAAGGAGTAGAGGAGATCAAAGGCCTTGTCTGCATACTGCATCTCTGCGATAACAGCAGATTTACTAGGTAAAACCCTCAGGTGTTACAGGGAAGTCATCTCAAACTACAGAAGAAAGCAACAAAAGCAAATAAAATTAGCAACTTCTACAGATGTCACTCTAGGAAAAAAATTCCTTCTTCATCTAAATCCAGACTTTAGCTTAACTTTGAACATACAAGTAAGAAACAGCAAGCCGGCTGCTGATGGATTTTACCATCACAAGGAGCTACCTACCTTCCTCCTCCCGCCCTTCTTTCAGCCACTTTTCAATGCATCAGAGGAATGCAAAAATTAAAATGAAACAAAGTCCCAGAAGCTACATCATGCCCTCAGAGGGAGGAGAAGTTGGGGGAGAATTTTTTTTATCATCACCTTTGTAAGCTTTGGCCTTTTGTAAGAGAGTTATTGCTATTGGCTGTGAAATGGGGGTCACAGTCTGCAAGCAAGCAGAAGCCCAAAGATCACCAGGGAAGTTTTTAGAGGAATCTGACAGGTTACAAGGGTTACCTGGAAAGGCAAACTCATAGCATAACCCTCAGGCCTTTGCCACTACTTCTGATGGTAACAGTCCCTCAGATGCAGTTTGGTGCCAACATTTTATGAAAAGGACCCTTGAGAAACCCTTAAGAGCTCTTTCTAGCACATGCAGCAGCCTGATGAGGCATTGAATTTTTAAGTTGTCTATAGAAAAAGAAAGGATCACAGGGGGAATTAACAGGCCATAATCAAACCAGTGTAGACTAGATAGCTTTTTTTTTTTTTTAAGAAAACAATTTCTTTTAAGAATGCTCTTTAATTTTTACCTTATTCAAAGAGGATTTCAATTTTTAATTTATTTTTTAAACAAATTCAAATACAGCTGAATATATACCCATCTTTTAAAATAAATATATGCATATACAGTTACACTTGGAAAAAAAAAAAAGAAAAAAAATGAACTGAATGCAGATTAAAAAAACCCTCACTCTGGGGACCACTCTATTCCTCAGTGCTTTCAAAGTTAATGTTTTATGAGAAATACACCATTTCAGTTGCTCCTCAAAGAAATTTTTTGTGAAAGGAGATAAAAATGCAGCCTATCGTAACCAGCACATCAGAAGAGTTTAGTAAATGAGGCGTAAGAGAAAGCCTTAATACATAATTGTCCAAACTTCTTATCAAGAACATCGAGATGGACTGTGCTCTTTTCTGTAGTTTTAGACACTACCATTACCATCAGAATCCTCCGTACATTTTGTCTGTTTTAAGAAGCATTAATGTAATTCAACAGAAAACATCCAGATAAAAAAAAGTTTTAAAACATCTCCATGAGAAACTGCCAACCAGGCAGAAAAACCTTACATAATTCAGCTGTCAGCATCTAGAGTTGATATACTAGACCATGTTCTAAATAGCCTGGTTTGTAAAAATGATAAAAAATGGCTCACAGGAACATTTACTGTATGTTATGTCAGGGGAATACAAATCAATGTTCCTCTAAGATGTTTACAGGGACTGTATTGTAATCTATTTGTTTGTGCTGGTATTGTTTCCTTGAGCTATTCTAACCGGCCTACTGAATCAAGGCACAGAATGATAAACAAAATCTCCCCGACTCGAAAGATTTCTCTTCACTCCTCCAGGTGCAGCATTTGTTGTAACTCTGCCCTATAACCAGACTGCGCTGCCTAGCTAATTTCTACATGACAGAGGTGGTTTGAAGTCGCGTATTGATCCAGGCTTTGCTAATGAAGCCGTCTTTATCCCCTTCATCCCTACCGTAGGAGTGATAACCTCCCACCTGCACGATGCCTGGAAGTCAGCTTAGAAGAGAGAAATCTAAAATGTGTGGGTATCTGTCATGACCTTATACTCTGGGGGAAATTCAGCTCCATGGAGCTCTCTTAGGGGAGTAGATGTTTCTACCTCTTCTTCTCATGGTGCTCTGCAGAGGCCCTGTGGCAGCAACTGTTTTTTCTCAGTGGACCCCACTCTGTCCGCCCGGTCTGGCAGGGCTCCAGCCTTGCCTGGGAACATTCAGCGATTTTGGCAGGGAGCCCTGAGGGAACGTGGGTGAGAAAGGGGAAAGAAAAGGTTATTTTTGATGTTATGGGACCCCACTAAATCTGAACGGAATATCATAGGAGAAAATGAAGGCACTGCTGCCAGAAAGTATGTCACTTGCCAAACATAGAGGCCAAATCATAACATTTTGGCAACTGCATAAAGAAAAGTTTGTGAGAATTATCTGTAACAGGAAATATTAGGCAGGCTAAATATCAGTATTTCTATGAATATGGTACAATACAGTCATGCAGACAAGTTTTAGCTAGCTTTGAATCAGAAGGTGGTTATATTCAGCTGGGCAGTGGGCCACAAAGATATGTATATTCACATGTATGTACATCTGTACATGCATATATAATGCATATATGCTGTTAGAAGCAGCTATGCCACTTCTAGAAGAATATGACAGCCCTTACTATATATACTTATAAAAATATATATGTTGTAGTAATTATTTGCCTTTTTAAAGTTGCTGTGGCTTCAGCATAATTCATTTTATATAGCAGTAGCTGTAAAAGATGTAGGGAGGTTTAATTCAAGAAAACCGTAATGGTGCCATAAACATTAATCAAACAGTCAGTGAAAATTAAAAGAATACTTGAAATAAGAATTGGAATGTAACCTTGCCCAGCGATAATTCTGGTATGATCAATGACCTCAAATCCACAGTATCCAGGGAAATAGATGAAAGATAAGACACTTCTTATTAATGACCTACTCTTGAATCTAAAAAGAAGCAGTGGACAAGTGATGATAAAAAAAAAGACTCTTAAATTTTGAGCAAACTGAATTCAAATGCAACAAACAAGGTAAAGAACACTGAAGGGAATGACTGACAAACCTATAAAAGAAACAAGAGTGCTATAACACTCTAGAGAAAAAAATGGCAGGAAAAACAAATAAAAGGAGCTCTCCTGTTTTGATTAGATTCTTCGCTTCTAAAAGACAGATAATAGACACACAGGCAAGTAAAATAATCCAATTTCTTACTATCACACACAAAATTACATTAAAAGATCAGTACTAGTGTTGAAAGTCAAGCAGTCAAAAATTAGGAAATACTGCAACTATCTCTGCCTATTCACTCTCAACTTGGCCCCTGGGACATAGCTAGTATGATAGTAATATAGTCACAAATTATTATGCCTCAGTTTATCCTGAGGGAACACTGAACTGTTCTTTAATTCCATAATTGGTGAACAAGAAACCAACATGTTCCACTGCAAATATGAAGGCTAAGCTACTCCCACGAGGAAAAATGAACATGTTTTTCTGAAGCACACATGTGCTTCAGCCATGAAACAGAGGCAAATTATGGGGTTAAAAAAATAGTACAGTTGCCCTGTCTGTTCAGGCCTTGCCTGGTTTAAAGTAAGACTTTTAGTTAGGATAAGAATATCAATTTAATATTGCAAAAGAGACCTGTCGGTCAGTAGTGATATTTAGTCATCTAGATTGAATTAGAACCAGTAATGAGAAAGTAAAAGGCTCTGCAGAACCAGTCCCCCAGGCTATCCAGTTCCTGAAACATTAAACAAAATACGGTTTAGTTTTAATTCAGTAAGCCCATTCAAAACTAAATGTATGAAGACAATCAACAGCTTCATTTTAGGCTTTGATGCTGAGTGCGTACAATTGCCAATAAAGCCAATAGACTATGCAAACGATCAGAAGCTCTTAATATCTTGTCCTTAGTTTTCATACATTTCAATATTAAATGAACACTGAATTAAAACCATATTAAATATTTTTTTTCATGTGCTGTAGTAAATGGTTTAAATATATGTCAGTTTTGAGGATCACATTAAACTTATTTTTGTCATTCCAAAGATGCTTAGAAGATGGTATAAATTCAAACTGAAATAATAACCACACTTTTCAACTCTATATGCCCATGAACCACTGAAATCCAATCACATCTGAAGAGACATAGCGATGGGTGTCTTAGTATTAGTTCAAATAATGCCCACTTATCTGGAATAAATAAAGAAAAATATTTGTTTTGACATCTACTGCAACATAAAAAAGGAAATTATAACCTATCAAAAGTAAGGTTTTGCATGAAGGCACAATTATAGGAAGATATGTTTTGCCCCCATATTCTGCAGATTTATTTATACCTCAGTAAAAGAACCAATTACAGGAAGTGTTCAGAGCAGGGGTTTCTTTGTGTTTTACAGCTTATAGATTAAAGATCTCCAAAACTAGCAAAAAAGAAAGCCAGTTATGAACATAGGAAAATATTTAGAAACATGATTTCTGAAAAGCTGAAACTACATTTACAAAACCAGTGTCATTAAATACAGGTACAACCATATCTCAGCATCTAGGAATATAGCAGTGCTAGCATTAATCTCATGTAAGAGGTATTAAAACAAGCACCATGGGTATTCATGGGAGCAGGACAGAGAATGCATTCATTACCAATGTGTCATTTAGTATAAACTTCATGATGGGCTTTACCCAAGTGCTAGCAAAAAATTATAATTGTTCTAAAAGCTGTAGTATTATTTTCTCTTTGCTAACCACTCAAGAAAACAGGAACGAGTGCATATTTACATGAGTACCAACCAGTGACTGATTAGTGGTATCTCTGATTACTTTTGTAGCATGGCTGCAGAATACTGGAGGAGAATATTGCCAGAGGACAATAGGGCAAGGCTGAAGCATGCCAAGTCTCACAACCTTGCTTTTTTCCATTCACCTTGTTGATGGCAGCCTACCTGTAGTGAGAGCTTACAGCCTCCACACTGTTCTTTGGAAGTCCTAAATGTAAAATACCTGCTGTTGTATTGGGCTGTAGCACAACTGGCTCTGCTTGGGCCTGATCTATCCAGCATGCCTCAAAGAGAATTAGAGCTGGCATTATGGCCCTGACAATGTTCCTGCCCTCTGAAATGTTCTGGAGCTCACGGGATGAGGGGATGTTAAGACTCGTACTTGGCTGACAAAGAGGATATATCATTGTGTAGTGGTTCTGCCTCGAGAAGGAAAGATTAAGTTCTGTATTTAGGCTAAAAAACCACCCTACAGCTTCTTCATCTTTACTCTTTTCTTTCCCAGGATTTCCCAGGAACACTAGTTGAAAGCAAATTATACATATTTTAAAAAACATCATTTTCCAGAAATCATTCATGAAGAGATAACAATTTCAATAGTATATTATACAAAGGTGCAAGTATTGTCTGGAAAACTCTTGTGATTGATTCCAACTCTATTTCACTTAAGAATGTTTTCCAACAAGCAAAGTGGTAAATGTCATCTAGAAATTCAAAGCTGAGTTTACATATTAAAGGTTTATATGCTTAAGCAGTTTAGAGTTCATTCTAGGAGATGTAGTAATGGCATATTGTCCAGTATTTATTTATTTGTTTTTGTTTTGCACTGGGTGGCTTTATTGACAAATGACTCATTTTTTTCAGCTGATATGAAAGAGACTTTAAGGAAATCTTCCCATAGATATAACCTTAATGCTAACTAAGACAGGGGCATTAAAGTGTAATTAACTACCTTGCTATTTGTCTTTTTAAAAATTTAATACTAAGCACGTCCTCCCTTTGCTCCATTTATTCCATGCTGTTATACAAGGGTTTTTATCCCTGTAGTGATTGCAGTTATGTAAACTAATGAGTCAAATTTTATCCTATATTCATTCCAATCGTATGCATTAGATGAAACAAATCAATGCTTTAGAAGTATTTTTTGTCATGATTACCTAGGAGAATTGAAAATCTTTATCTGAAATGACCCCAGAAGACTTTCCAGTTATTAACAGCTAAGTTCTGTGGGACATCCTCTGCTTACAGGAATGTTGATGCAAATCTGGAATAACTGCAGTGATGCCATGTATGTTAATAGTTACCCTGCATTTACTGAGCCAAAGCAAAAGACTTTTGCAAAAGATTCCAGTACCCTCAAAATCCAGATCTCAGACTTCCTGAATAATGGCAGCTTCAGCTATAAACACATTCAGACATGAACTCAATCTTGTGCTTGACTCAGCTCCACTGCTAGAGATAGCAATATGACACAAACAAAGGGTACTTATACTGGAAGTCAGGCTGTCTATCTGGAACAAAAATCCAGGAGAACACAGAAATATGCCTGAGATTTATCCTGCACTCCCATCAGGAAGAAAGGTGAGAAGAGAATACTACATACAAGAATGTAAGTACTTATTCTGAGTTCAGGGGCAGATGAGGAGATCTGCTGAATGCTGTGAAGAAAACAAAAAGAAAGCCAACAGAGAAAGAAAGCAAGGAGGATGTAGGAAAACAGTTACCAGAAGAAAGACAAGATATAGTAGCATTTTAAATATTTACATCTTCATTTGGAAAAAATCAAGCAAGCAAGCACACATTGCTCAGTAAATTCTCAAAATATGTTAATAACTTTTCAAGGGAAGAGGGAGGCAATATGAAAAGCAAGAATTGTGTAGAATAAAGAATAAAGCTGACACAAGAATTATGTGCATATAATAAATACAGTTAGGCTGGAAACTAGAAAAACGTAAAGTTCTACAGCAACTTTTTAATATCAGTTAAAGGAGCAGTTTAAAAGAGCAGTTGTGAGACTTGCCAGTTGCAATGGGCAGGAATCAGTGACATGGGAAATACTTCTCAGTCTTACATTTTAGTTCGGTGACTAGAAGAAATTATAAAGAGATAATATTAAGGTTTTTTTCTGACTTGAAAAAGGAAGAGCCTAAGAATCTAAATGTTCAAGATAATTTCTGTGGAAGTACTTAGAAAGAAGTGGCATTGGAATGGAAAAGAATATGCTTTTAAAAAGCTGACCTCAAAAACTCAAATACTTAATTTCTCTTGGGAAGAAATTATGTAGCAAAAAGGAACATGGGAAGTTTACAATCACTAAAAAGTTCTGTATGCATAGCTGCTAATGAATTCAATCCACAAGCAAAAGTAAAGTATAAGAAGAGGTGTATTTGGCTATCTCAGTAGTAATTTGATGACACTGAAATCAAAAAGGTCATTCTCAAAGTAGAAGCAACGATATATTATTAAGAACAAGGACAAAGAAATAGCACAAGCATGCAGGAATAAAGTCAGAAAGGTTAAGGAGAGAAAAGAGCTACAGTTCTCAGGGAACACTAAAAACAATGAGGTAAGAGACTGTAGTACATTAGAGACTAAGAAGAAGAGAAAAGGAATATGTGGATCCACTACTTATCAGTGAAGGAGAGTAACCAGAAAGTGGATTACTCTGAAGAGCTAAAAACAATCAAAGGAAATTTTTTCTTCATTTTTTACAGAAACATTATGACCAGATACTTAATATAAATAATATTGAAAAGAGACAGCAATAAATGTCAGAAGAGGGCAAGAACAGATTAAAAACTATTTTAACAAGTTAAATTATTCAAAGTGACAGAATTTGATAAAAATTTACCCATGAATTCTGGGAAAAAAATGGCATAACCTATCTTTGGACTATGGTTTTATCCTAAGAACTAATGGAAATTGGAAAAGGTCCTTAGAAGGAGAAGGACACTGAGATAAGGAGAAGGGCATAGCATCTTTCTTTAATAAAGGGAGGAAAAGACATGTCTGGGGAATCATACATCAGTCAGTCTAGTTCTGATATTCGAGGAAAGACCAGGATAAATTATTAAGCCATTATTTAGATATTTATCTACAGGATAATAAAACACTAACTCTCCCGATATGTATTTCTCTAGAAAAAAAACCACATCAAGTCAATCTAACTTCCAATTTTGACAGGATAAATGTTCTCATAAATAAGAGAGAACTAGTAGGTGTTACAATATGTTGACCTTAAATAACCTTTTAATGTCTGTAGAACATTCTCATAAGCAAACTGGGGAGAAATAATGGTTTGAAAGAAATCACCTTATAACTGTTACCTTTTTAAAGAAATATTTTTTTTAAAGAACACCTGACAATAGATCTAGTTAAATTACAAATATGGCATCTCTGGGGTCTTGTCTGGCTCCAGTCCATCCTTGCACAGATTCCCTGGAAGTTTCTTGTGTGTTTTGGTTTCTGATAATCAATAAAATGTGACATTTACTAGACCATTTGCAGCAGCAAGCTAAAGCATATATTCTACTTCTCCTGAAAAATGATTTTTTTCTCTACTAACCTGTGCATTTAAAAGGTTCACATCTTTGAATTCTCCTTATGGTTTGGAGCAGAAAGAAAAAAAATCAAATGAGCAATACCTTTGCTGAAGAATACAAGATTTCTAATCCTAGACTAGGTGGGACATTCACAGGTCTCAACATCCATTTGGTTTGAAGACTATTCCTGATACTTACGTGTAGAAAGATTTTGATTCTTATTCACATCATTGCTAATTTCTTTAGGATGGATGAGATAACTGTGGGAATAAAGGAGTTTAGTAAACGTTCCAAAAGTAAATGCTGTGCTTTCTCAAGGGCAAGTTCATATGGAATCCAACCATAAATTAGAATTGCAACATTTATAGAGACCATAGTTTATTTTCCCTTTTTATTCAATCTTCAGCCTCTTCTGATTGGTCACTAGAACTGCCAGCTGTGATTAGTACACATGTCCAGTAGGAAGGCAACTGAAGATGCCAATGAATTTAACAGCATGGAGTTATTTGTAAAGTACAGATATTCTGCCACTAGCAAACTGGGCTGGATTAGGAGAGGCAGCTCTGAGGCAAATGATACCATAGCTCATAGCCAATGTCCTGAGCAATATAATGCCATTATTCTCAAGTATGGCATTGTTTTAATTCAATAATGGGGAACTTGTCATGATATGGAACAGCATTTTCTGTAGAACTTAATCTGAATGTATCCTGAAAACTGGCATGTCTAATACTGCTCCAGATCATGTGCTCTGATTTAATATCTCACACAAGAAATTGAAGACTGAGTTATGTATTGAAACACATTCATCATGGCGTTTTAAAGTACCAGTGTGATATAACACGTTCCCTCACTTTTCTCCTAAGAGATCTATATTGCTTTATGAATTTAAAGTGAAATATTAGTTTTATAGGTGTAATTAAAGGACCATTCATGTTGCCACTAGGGTACAATCATTTGTTGAAACGCTTTACAAATAAAAAAATACAGAAAGATTAGGTTAGCAAGAAAAGAAAGATCAGATTTAATGATAACCTGGGGTTAAGGAAACCTTATGGTTAAGAATGAATGGATTTGTAAGTGTTCAAGTAAGGAGACTTTTGTTCAGAAAGTAATGATTATGAAGAGCTGGGATGAAAGCTGAGGTTAAGAAGGGCAGATCTGAGAATTATCAGTCTGAGAATTTTCAGCCCTCAATAATTTTGTTAAATGTTCACTCACAGTTCAAAGAAATACACTACAAATCTTTACAGTTTAGATAAAATACAAATCTGTAGCAAGGTATCTTTCTGAGTGTATGCAACAACAACAAAAAAGATTACACAGAAGTAATTCATAACAAAAACACTCAGGATAATAGACCTATGTTACTGATGAAGAATTGTGTGAAAAAAATGAAACAGCAGTAGGGTCCATTCTGGCTTTTGTAAGCCCTTAGAAATATTGTATTAACTTTAAAAAAGTGATTGAATTATCTCCAGTTTTGTAAAACTGGAGATAATTAATGAGTTCTAAATTAAGTAAAAATGTTCCGATAAGGTTGATTTCAGCTTCTCTCTAAGTCACATTATTCAGTCATTCACCTCCCACTAGGCAAAATCCACAATGATTTAGGGTTTTGATGAAGAACAGAAAGTTTGGTCCTTAGTTTAGTAAATTGTGGTAGAGAAGCAAAGACTTACTCACCTACTCAGGTGTTGAACTTTTTTTTTTTTTTTACTCTTTCAGTGCCAAAGACCTCACTTGATAAAGCCCTGATCTGACCTCACAGCTGACCCTACTTTGAGCAAGAGATTGGTCTAGAGACCTCCTGAGGTCCCTTTCCAGCCTGAATGATTCTGTGATTTTATGTTTCTAAATCTGGTTAAAAAATTAAGTCAAGATCCAAAAGACAATTAAGGTGTCTTCAGCTTCTTCATATTTAAAGAGCCACATTAATGCCATAGGTTGATTCAGAGAAATGTAGACACACTGACTACCTGTGCATTCCTCATGGGTTTGGGTTTAGTACAAAAATGCATGTTGAGTTACCACTGAAAATGGATACAAGGTGCTAAGACCAGGGTTGAGTTTAGTCATATTATATGCCTTCTGTTTGGGTGGCATCTGGGAAGAGCTGCCCAAATGGAATGACTCAGTCATTCTTGCATGTATATACAGGATGAGGTGCTTATGTCACCACTAGTCCTCTTCTGTGTGATAGCTTAGCAGCTAAAGCACTTGCTCACAAAAGGTTGGGTTTAGATTGAATTCCCTCTTCAGTGTGAGGGGATTCTCACCCCTGCAACATACGCTTTGGCAGAGCACTCCACCAGCCAGTAGGAAGGACTGTTTTCACATGCCACAGCAACAGATATGAGACAGAAACGCTCAGGTTAGGACTGTTCTGGACCTACGCACAGTGCAGAACTGCACACCTATGAAGCGTTTCAATCAAATCAGGCATGCTTAGTGAGCTTAGGTCCTGGTATGGTTAGGTAGCCAATAAGCAAAAGTCAATGTTTTGAATTTAGGCAACAACTATCTAACTGCATCCTGTTTTGGCTTCTTAAATCCCTCCCCAGGATTTGGCTATTAACACGGTAAAATCCTTATCTATCTATTTATCTATTTTGCAGTGAATTAATGAAAGATGAAGTTGCATAGCTGAAAGTTTTTGCTGTGAATGTAACATGCTGCAGACTATGAAAGCACTGAAAGTTTTTAAAATCTTTTACCGCAGAAGAATCATCATAGAAAATTCTGTAGTATTCTATGCATGGGAAAAAAAGTCATGTCAGTCCGCCTAATTAATTGTAACATGGTAAAGAAGAGGAGAACGTATTACAGAAAGCTTAAATGCTTTCAACCTCTCTTTTGAAAGATTAACAGTGGCATCTCAGTGTGAGAAAAACAATCCAGGGGGAGACAAGCCCTGAAGAGCTGTTGAATACCTAAAAAGACAGGAAATCAATAAGGCCCGTAATTATTGGCACAGAGATGTAATGAAGTGTAAAACTTTGGTGTAACAACAAATTAAAACTCCATTAATGTCCACGGGTAATGAAGGGGGAAAAAAATGATTCAGAAAAAAATTACAGTATTTTCCTTTTTTCTTTTCCTATACAGTTAATTCAATTATTCTTTTTTATGCAAGAAATAGCTGAAAAAGACTTTAAACACTAATTTTAATGGGGATTTAAGACTTATTACAAAGCAAACCTAAGCACTTTTTAATACTTCCCAGACAGATATAGTATTTTAAACTAGTAACAAGTTTCACTGAAAGAATTTGGAGATTAATATAAGAGATACTACAGGCAGGTTAATTAGATTCATTTCTTGAAAGTGTATTCTAAATTAGCTACCCTCATTCTTTTTTTTCTTGACAGAATAAAAGATCTTTGAAGCTACTGCCACTGAACCCTATCCTGAGATGTGGAAGAACCTGACTGATAGCAGTGGGAACAGGGAGGCTGGTAGCTCACATGTGGATCACAGCAGACTCTCGAAAACATTTGTTGTCCATAGCTATCACAAATATTTTTGGTAAAATGCATGCACTTCTTTCCTTACTCTGTGATTACTGCTGGAGAAGCTCTTCTATTTATTCTAACCTTTTCCTGTTTTCATATAATCCAAGCTTCTGACAGAGCCAATATTATCTCCTGTGACATTTTTACATACATATTTTCCTTGTTAATAATTCATTTATTTTGATGGATGCTAACACACTGTACAACAAAAGCTAATGACCCCAGAGTGGAACATTAGTGACAGTATGTTCTATCCATACATCTTCTTTATATACACAATCTGTGTGCATAATGACACCTAAATATTGAAGAATTTTATTAGATAAAGCACACCAGGTATAGCATAGAAGTTGTTATTCATCTTGGATTATATAAACACCATCTAAGAAAACAGAATGGCATCAACAACAGAGGTAGTATTCAGCTATCGATTGAAGTAGATTACTATACCAGCATAGATCACAGCTTTTTGAACTTTTTTTTGTGTAGAAATGATATGTTGCTAGAACAGAATATGAAAAACGAAACTTGAGAACAAGATTACAGTATTTAAATCATAGTGTATAGAGGGCCTGCAAAGAGTCTTCACATAAGAATCTCACCTCTAAATAACTAGCCCAAGTCACTACTGTGACTGATGTCTGGTGGGATATGTAAAATGAACTCTTGGGGGCTTTTTTTTAAATGGAGAATGTATCCAAAACAGCAAACGTAAAAATCTGGGAGACAATTCAGTTTGCAATTAAGACACTTAAAAATCTAGCTTGCATCTAGACACTCTGGCAAGCTGAATCCGACAGCTGCAGTCTACGCTCTGCTCTTCTCTGTGTAAATGTTCCTGTCACACCAGGAAATCCCACCTGACCTCCAGCTGCTGCTTCAGCTGGCTCAGGTCTCCCACTGCTGCTGTATCCATTCATTTCGTCCTCAGTAATTTCCTGCTAACCCCTTGGCAGGAGAACGCTGCCTCCCCAGTGACTGTGGCAGCCTGATTTTCTATCAGGCTTTGAAAAAACACAGAAGAAAGCACATGGGCAGCTATTTCCTGCTCCCTGTGGGGAAAAGGCAGAGGGATAGACAAAAATGACTCAGGAGCTGAATTTGACCTCAGGCCAGGCTGGACCATGTGTTAGAAGATCTCCCAAGTATAATGACACAAAGGCAGCTAAGTGCTTTAATCGTACCGATCAAGATTCTAAGCCTCTCTTCTTAGTAATACACCATATTTTTTAGGCATTTAATGTACTAAAATACGTTAAATACAAAACCAGAAATCGCTGTCAACAACCATCCAGTATTTGAGGATATATCGAACAAAACAATTCTTCACTGCACCTTCTCTTAAGCAAGTTTTGCCATGGGGCGTGTAGCTACCAAATTCCGGCAGAAACCTGAGAAAGAAAAAAGATGGGTGAGAAACCATGCCTCAGGATGAATCACTGCTGTTCACAATAAAAATTATTCCTATGGAAAACCTGTCTTTTTTTCCCAAAGCATATGCTTTGTTGATGGAAATTGCCTAACCAATGACATGTAAAACCTCAAGTTACACTGTGTGATTCCTATCAAGTCAGATTTACAATAAGAATGGAGTATTTTTCTGAGTTTGTTTAGGTGGAAAATGCACATTAGACATAAAGCTACTACTTTCCTCAAGCCTTTTCATCCAGAGCCAATAGTAGATATCCCTATATATCCTTTTCTTTGGTAGACCTTATAATATGACTTAATTGAAATTGATTTCATAGTGCAGAAATAGCAAAAGAAAACTTGGTCTTTGGCTATATTTCATCATTCCTCATATACAATATCTGCTGCAAAGCATAGTTCAAGGAAAATATTAAATCTGAAATGGCTGATGTAATCTATGCAGTCTTGGACAAAGATCATCTATTATCTAGAAAAAGCAAAAATGAAATGGGCTGTATCCTCAGCTACTTGTTAAACTGCTTCCCCAAAGCCAATGCACTACTGTTCTTTGGAAAGCAAGAGAAAAGGTTTCATTTTGTGTCAAATGAAAACATTCTGTTCCAACCTTCTTGCTAATTGTGAAGGGGGACTTGGCATAGTAAAAAAAAACACAGTGAAATAAATTGGATTTACTACTTAATTCAGAAACTCCAGAAAGTTTAATGGAATGCCATTTGACTTAAAATTTTAAGATTCAGAACAATACTGATATTTACACAGAAATCTAAAATTAAATAGAATTGGGCCCAATCAATAAAAAAAGATTGGATCAGTTTAACAGAACTATCTGGCCAAAGATATAAGAAAAAGGTAGTCGTCACAGTGGGTCCAAGGCTAGACCCAACCTGACCAGTATTTTGTCTCTGATAGTAGCCAGTCAGATAGTTAGAAGAAAGTTCTTAGAATTCCAAAACACGGTTATTTTCTGCCTGGGGCACAGAAACATCTTAAATCTCAACTTAATCTTTAACAAATCAAGAGTAGCGTAAATCCAAAATCATGCAGCCTAATATTCCTCTTTTTTTTTTTCTTTTTCTTTCTGTAAGCATAGAAACTAAATATTGTTTTTAGCCTTACAATGAAGGGTGGCTTTCTGTTTTTCTCACCCTCACACCTACTATAGAGTTAATGAAAACATATACACACACAAGGGAATATGTCCTGGTTATTTATCTGCATCTGCCCTAAGTAATAATCAATTTCTCACAAGATTAAAGAAAACAAATATACAGAGTAAGTCAAAGAGGAAATCAAGAGAGTTTTATAGAATTTAAACCAGTTGCATTGATTGTCTTGGTTGGAAATTGTGTACATTTTCTTTCCTTTCTCCTTTATTTTCTCTTCATTGTATTTGTGACATTTTTTGCCACCTGGGCTCAAGATGAAATGTAGTAATTTCATATCACCTAAAGATGCATTTTTCAATTGATTTAAAAGCAGTCACAAGCGCTTATCGGCCTTCAATTACCAAGTTTGCCTCCTATATAATACATTTATCCTTGCCATTTTCCTCTTTATTACACTAATCATAAGAATTCTCTTTAGAGGACTTGTTATTTTATGTTTCAAATCTGCCTGCAAGGTTCAGCACTATGTCTTTCTCAGTCAAATCATTTTTTATATTTGCTTGACTTTTACTACACTTTTATCTCTCTTAAAATGTATTTTATTCCTTCTCTTGTCTATACTTCTCAGCCTATATGCCCTGTTTAGTCTCCCTTGGATCTTGTGCTCTCTTTATTTGTACAGATAATGTCCATTTATGTGTGATTTTTGTTCAGCTTTATAGAACTCTCCACTTTTTGCTCACTTATTAATATCAGTTTGATATCGTTGTTTCATGGTTCTTCCTTATGAGTGCCAATCATGTCATGATTTGTCTGATACAAAGCTGACAGGAAATCACACAAAAGGAGGTTCATATGAAAAAGGCTATAGCAGAAAAAGATTTATATAGTAACCACGACAAGAAGCAGTTTGACTGAAAACAATGCAATTACTGAGGAGGGTTCTATTAAATAAGATATCACATTCAGACCCTAATGAAATGATGATTTTACTTACATTACATACCTGTACAATTAACTTGTTATAGTCCCTGGACCCAGTTTATATCTCCAGAAAGGCTGTTTTTCAGTCCCGGATTATCTGATGGGCCTTATTCTGTGTTCCCTGATTAGGAAACTCCATGTAGCCTCTTTTATTTTTTTGGAGTAAAAGCAAGCTACTTCATGCTTACTTGGACAACAGATCATTAGGCTGCCCTACATTACAGAAGAATTTTTAATGCAGAGCTGATTCCTGGCACAGGCATTTTGGTTAACAGTCTCCATCAAGAATAGAGAATACGTTTAACAAGACAACTGTGACTTTAGGTAGGAATGACAACCAACCACTGTAAGGTCCTTCTGGAGCCAGCCTCTATATGTAATCATTTCCAAGGTGAGTTTCACCTGTCTATAGCTGTAAGTAGTAATTTTCTATTGTTTGTTTTGCAACAACTATTTGCTAATGTATTTGCACCAAATTGATCTGTGATCCTGACTGGGAGACAGGCATGTAGTCCTGTCCAGGTGTATGTTTTGCTAGCATACAGCACCATAAGACAATGGAGCTTTTATCGATTATTTCCCCAGATATTGAGGTCAAGGTAAAGTTTTATTGGAACAAGGCAAATAGGATTAGGTTCATAAAATACATTTTTTTCTAATACAAGTTATCAAATGAGGAAGCGCAATAGGTGATCCATAATAAATTTGCATTGTAAAGCTTACAATTCTAGATGGAATTTTTTTCTTCCTCAGTTGAGTCTGTGGTTTACAACCTGTCAAGTTGTGACTATTTCCAAAATGCCATGCATGTTAACTTGCCTTTCCCCAGACACAAAATATGCTAATTTTGACCTATTGTTAGGTACTCCTAATAGTTTCTTCCAATTAAAATTTCCACAGTTCTAACTTTTCTCCGTATTTCCTGAGCAACTGTACACTCCCCAACAGCAACACTGAAGCTGCAGTGCCAGTAAATACAGTTCCATGTCTGCATTAAGTATTACTAAAATTTCTCATCTTTTCTCATTTTAGAGGGCAAGACGCCCTTTTCTTTCTGTGTGTCTCTCTCTATAAAAATTAAATAAGTGAAAAAAGAGGTTTCTTCCCTGTCACATTATAGCTACTTTCAATGACATAAATGGAAGTCCATTACCTTACCGGTGGCAACATTTCATAACATTCCTGCAAGTGGATTAGGACTACCTCTCTCAAACATTGTGGATACAATTCATGATGAGCCAGATTTGCCCGTTTTTTTAAAAAAAGGAAACCCTCAGGACACAAAAAGGAACATCAAAAAGTAACCTGAATCTTTTCAGAGCTCAAGAAAAGAAATTGACTAAACAAGTTTGTTTGCTGATTTCAGACGTATGCTTTTATTATAATAGCATTATCCTAAGGATATTCAAGTGAATATGTAACAGGATTCAATTTTCCTTCATCTATAATATAGTTCAGTAAAGGTTACCTTTATTTTCACATATAGCCTTTAAAAAGATTAAATAGCAAACTGCAACACTCAGGGAATGGTCTGAGTAATTCTTATCTTGAGGCGCACCTGTGGGGCACCACCCTTCTGTTATACCTTACATCCTACAGTGTTAATGCTGGACTACCTCAGGAAATAATTCTGGTAACTGGATAAAGGAGGTAAAGTTTTTGAAGGTTCTAGATATTTATGATTTCTTACCACCTCACTGAATACCGTATCTAGGGTGACTATTAAAAGTAGTTGAAGTGATTTACTCCTGCACATATAGACCTAGTATCAAGAACAACCAGACAGAACTGAAAATCAGTGCAAGCTTATAGAATCAAGTCAGAGATCTGAGTCATGACAACTTAAAGGAAAAGTATAGGAAAACTGTTTCTTCTAAAAAAAAAAAAAAAAAGCTGGTACTTCTTATATCCCAACAGTTCCATAAAATTAACAAGTTTCATTTCCAAATAAGAAATAAATAGGGAATAGGTACTTATTTCCAAATTTAGTATTCAGTTAGTAAATTTTATGAAAACAAAAATTAAAACATGATATTCTTTGAACTCATTCAAAATACTATTTTACTTAGGACTGCCCAAGTTACCTTTGAGTCAACGGCCAAACTTGGGTTGGGGGAGGGCAGAAAAAGAGCCCTACTTCAGAATATCTTTAAATGTACTAACTATGTTTCTTCCCTACTAGTTATGAGTTCAAATTTCCTCAGCAAAAGAGGAAACTAAATTTTCATGTCCCAAACTGTAGGTGAATACTTACTAGTTTGCCTATTGACTCAAAGAAGTATCACTATCTGACTTCTACCAATGCTTCTGATACTAGTCTTTTATCAGGTCTATTATCTAGGTCTACTAGTCTATTATCAGCAGTCACAAAAAATGTTGAAATGTTAGTTTAGAAATATCTTTTAAAATCAAAACCGCTTTACCAGATTACCCAAATTCATTCAGAGTTTCTGTCTCCTGAAAAAATGATTTCAAGGGGAACAATTTTAACTCAGTTTTAACATTTTTTGATTTAATTTAGGAAAACAGTTTTTTCACTCAGTTTTACTTGTGATATAGTCTCATAAACATACACTTAGAAAATTATTTGTCAGTAAGGTATTTTGGCTAATGAGAGTAGTATACAACTGCATAATTATTGAAGAGTTCAAAGTTCAGTGAGTTTTTTTAACACTTTTATAAAGAAATTTCAGATCTCTACCTGTTTTTAGTCTGATTGCCAATGTTACTGTATTGCTCTAAGTCAGATTTGATCCAATCCTCATATTAATTATTCCAAAGAGTGGACAAACAATCATCTGCTTAGGTTTCTTTGGGAAAAATCATCAGAAAAAAATCCATTCCCCCTTTTGTGCATATGCTGCACTGCCAGAATAGCTAATGGGAATTATTCATGTATATAACAAGGAGAAGAATATTTCCTAAAGCAGTGTTCTAAACTTCTTTTAAGAAAACACATAAAAAAGGCTTAACTCTTATCCTTTTCTTTTTTTTTGCACAAAGGTCATTTCTGTTTGAACCTTCCCAGAGCTGCCATGCTCATGTTAATAACCTACGATCCTACCAAAAAAAAAAAAAAATCAATGAAAAAGGACAGAAAAATGGAATACAAAATATCTATTGAGTACTTGCATAATTATTACCAAATGGCAACGCTAGAAACCTGTGGCTAACTGCGTGTTGCCATTCATTATGTGTTCCGTTATTACTTTTTAAAATGTGAGTTCTCCACAAGTATTTCTTATTATAAAAATTTCAAATACAACAAAGCTGTAACTTCTGTTAAGCTCTTTAGTCGTGAATCAGCATACACATTATTCCATGAATAAAGGACCATTAATTATAGACAGGAATGCATTTTATAGGCTTTAAAAAATCACTTTATTTTTAAACTCTCACAGGGAGTTAAATTTACTTTCACTTTATTCTAGTGCATGTGGCTTCAGCTGCAGTGCAAGAAAGTGGGATTTTATGATTATTAGTATATATAAGTTCTGTAGATAGACATTTTGATCATGAAAAATACTTTATTTTAAGGTAATTGCTTATTTAACAGTAAGCAGCTCCAATTACAGATATCTGAGGCTTCTTGTTTCACTGCTTTTTTTCTTTTTTTCTTGTATAGCCACTTGCATTTATGGTATTGAAAATTTGGTATAAAATGGTGCCAAATACTAGTCCTGTTTAATTTAAATATAATGTTTAGGATTAGTTCTTGTTCTTTTTATTCAAACCCTGTCCACCCACATTGCCCCCCCCAAAGAAAAAGTGTGGTGAGGTGAGTAGGTTTAATTACATTATCAAGGAAGAAGGAGAATTTGTCCTTTTTAACACAAAATGCAGAGGCAATAGTTAAAATGGTGATGTTATTTGTGATTATTACTATAACTTTTGTGATTATTTTACAATGCCTTCCTATGTTTTTCAAACGGATCATGAGTTTCTCTTTGCCAGTGGTTTTTAGAATACCAGCCTCTCGTTATTATTTCACTAACAATGGAATTGCGATATAGGAAAAACAGGTACTCGGAGATTTTATCTAACCAGGTAAAGGAAAGGGAATTTGTACTCCACTTAAAATAGAAAAGAAAATGAACTATCTCATGAGGCATATTCTTCTGTGCCAGCCAGGTCTCCCAAGACAAATATAGAGAGGTCTCATAAATGTAAGTTATATTCCATCTAGAATAACAAAGATGGCCAGTATATAGCCAAAGGTTATATTCAGAGAGTTGAAATATATATTAAGTTATTTCTCACACTTCAGGTTGATTTTAAGTTATTCTGACATCAAAATGTACTGGGTTTAGCTCCTAATCCACTTGCTTAAAATAAATGAGAAACTGCCAGGAAACTGCACTTAGGGAACACTAGGGCTTCCTAAAATGCAGACAGGTCTGTTTGGGCTGTAAAGATGATATTGAGCATTTTCCATGATGTGCCCTCTCTTCTTGTACCCGGAACGCATGCCAGAGGTGAAGAAAGGCCAGCCCTAAGTAGCCCTTCAGCTAGTATAAATTATCTAGAAAACACCTCAGCACTGAGTCAAGCCAAAGATTTGGAAAGGTTGGAAAAATCCTAAAACGGCTTCTAAAGCTATCTTTGACTTTGCATATGAGTGGCACCAGGTGTGGCTCTGGCACTGAGCAAAAAGAAGCCCATGTGATTTAAGAGTGTATTTATTTTTTTCCTGATTATAACTAAAAAGTATTCCCATCCTCTGTATAAGCACTGTGGGTGAGGAAGCTGTAATGGATTATTGTGAGAGTTAAACTACAGCCTAATTCCTTGGTGTTTCCTGATCGCATAGCCTGGGCCAAAATTGCAGTATTTTGTTATATGATCCTATCCAGCTTTCACATGAAACAATGAGATTCTAATCCACAATGCTACTATACATATATAAAGTATTATATTATTAATATAAGATTTGTGTTGATGCTGTACCACATAATCCCTTTACCCAATAAAAAATTCTGCTCAGTCATTCATGTACAATAACAAAAAATTCCATTGCTCTCTGCTATACTTTTCAGAGTCCTTTAGGAATAATGTCAAAGGGCATTACCATTTGATTCATGTCACTAGAACAATATTGCTCCTTTTGACAGCATTTAATGATTCAGGTCACTAGTCTGAACCACATTTAGTGGCTTTGTCAAGTATACAAAACCTTTCTTCAGAGTACAGAAATGTGAGCTTTTTCATTTGGGGGAAAACGTGAATCCATCTCAGACACTTATTTTTCATACTTGTACAAGTGTATATGAAAACAAAGTAAACCTAGAATAATCAATTCAAAATTGCTCTCTTTAGTTGTACTCATAAATGTTCCATAAAGGAAACAAGTAAATAATGCATTCAGGGGCATATAAAGAAACTCTCACAAAAAAGCAAATGGATTCAGTTCAGATCCTTTATGAACTAATTTTTACTGAGGCTGCTTTTTAAATAATTGAAGGCTGAACAAAAGGAGCTATAATCTTAACAGCAAATGCTGCTATAATTATAGGCAGAGAGTTATCAAGTTATTGCTTATAACTGTTAGAAAGTCAATGACACCTAATTACAAAATTAGCCATTTTTTCTCTCTTAAATACTAAAACATAAACATGTTGCTTTCTAAATAATAATATTCAGATAAATGAAATCACTGTCATATTTGATTTTTATAGTTTGAAGTCTTAGCAAGTTTCAAATAATTTTGAAGCAGGTCTTTCCAAGAAACATCTTATTTTGCAGTTATGAAAGATTAAAGAAACGTGTCTTTGTATGCAAAGACCGTTACAATAGTTCAGGGAAATACATTTTTTTCTTTGATTTTTTGTCTCTTGAGCATTAAGCACTAATGACTGCTCCATCTGATAGGCTGTCTTGTTAGTGTCACAGACCTCAGACAGCACTGAGCTCTTGTAGCTCAGCCAGCTCCTTGGACGGTGTAAATGAATGTAACGCTATTGAAGGCACCAGAGCTACATGTATTTACCTCAGCTAAAGATCCAGACCTTTATATTCACCCAGCTGCCCCTTCTCCCTTTTCAGGTACCTCTACAGACACTGCTGCTTTCACCTCAGTTACAGGAATTCCATACTAATTCACATATAAAAAATAAGAAGTGGCTTCCAGAAGAAGTCCATGAAACTGAGGGTGAGATTCTGTTTGCAGATGAAGATGTCTTTATGTTTGTACTCGCTAACTAGGGATCCAGGGATCCCTAGATCTAGGCAAACTAAGGACCAGCTCAGTTGCCCCCAGATAGATATCAAGTGTCATTTGAAAGCCCCTCAGGCATCTTTCCATCTGTCATTCTGGCAGGACTCTGCTCCCTTATAAGCTCCATGTTGTATCTGCCTCAATGTGGATATCTCAGGCTTCTTGGGGCATCTAAAATGTCACCAGGCACCTACATACGGGAAACATACAAGTCAAGCGCTTGTTCAGTATAGTCAGCGGAGGGTAAGAAGCAGTTCAGCCCTCTGTAACATAGAGATTTAAGACGGGATTCCTAAGTGTAAATATTTAATGCCATTTTTCACACCTCAGGGCATCCAAGGCATCCTTATGGGGCTAAAAAATATGGCATAAGACCTACAGAGACACTCAGCCTTCTGAAATGAGCAGGCAGGTGGAGGCCGAGGGACACCTCACAGTGATGATACAGTGCTACAAGATGCCTCTGGGAAGCTCAGTCCTGCATTTGGGCTGGTCAGCTAAACAGCTTTTGAGGGTCTATTTGCAATATTGACGATGTTGACTAAAGAACTAGATACCCATTGGTGTCCGAAATTGTGAGCCAAATTCTACCTCAAGTGATGACAGTGACTCATCCATCTTCTTTCCTAACCCCTTTCATATACTGTAATTTCTTTCTGTACAGGTTCCTAAACTTTTTGGACCTGATGATAGTCAGACTCAAGCTTCCATAACCATACACAGTTTTCTAATTATTGCACTGTTTACGATGTACATGATCTGTAAAAGCCTACAAGATCCATCTCCATTAATCTGTGCTGGCCAGCACTTTGCTGGTGCTCATCCCCAGGCACAAATTCTAATCAGAGGACAGAAATAACTGAACAAGCAGCTCACAGCTGACATTTTATATATCTATTTTAATATGAAAGAAAACATTTTGAATACACAAAAAGTTGGTTATTTGCACAGCCCAAACCAGAGAGTCATAACAGACATGCAACACAGGATTTAAGGCATAGGGACATTATAAGCCTATTTTGGAAGGTGTATCAAGCTCCAAGGTGTGTTTTTCGGGTGTGACAAACCGCCTTCACTGTGTACTATAGTATCAAGATTTAGGAGTAAGTGCTTCTTTAATCAAAGGTTTCATGTTTATGTTTCCATAGCCAAGCTATAGCTTGGTAGCCAGCAACAACTAGCAAACACAAAATCAAATATTCTTGTTAAAGGTAGTATGTTTCATCTAAAGCAATAAATAGTTTGTGGTTTAAAAATAAAAGTGCAAACATGTGGAAGCATGCAAACAAAACTGCATTCAGACTCACCCAACTGTTTCCAAATGTAGTTAATTTGCAGCCAATATCTGTAAAAATGAATTACAGTATCACAAGCAAAGATCAAAATAAAAACAATATTACTAGTATTTGCTCAACATATTTCCTATTGCATATTGCTAATTTAACTGGAAAGCACCATGTATCCATTTTTCAGCATTTTCAGTTACCTCTTGGGAGGTAGCATTAGCAATGGAAAATGAATAAAGCAGTTAATAAATAATATATCCACACAGATTAAAATTGTTGAATACTGATATCAAACTGAATAGATTTCACAATGATTAAATATCTGAAAAATCTATTGACTCTTACCCTTCCATTTAAACACAAAAATGTGATTTAAATCTAAATTTCAAATTTAACTTCAGCAATGTGGATTATATGTGGTCAGACACAGACCTACACACATTATAATTAATGGCAGAACTACTGTCAGTGGGAATAAAACAGCTCTAAAATTTGAATTTGTTCTTTACAGTTTGTTCTCTGCCGGAATGGCAGATATGATGGAGGAAGAGGAGTGAGATTTGGAGCAAGGTAGCTGCTAATGCATCATATGACAGAGAATATGCGCCCACACCACAGAATGGGAACCAGAGCAAAATTCCTCCTTAGTCCTTTTTCCTCCATCACCGTGGCAAACCTGTTGTTTATGGGTCTCACGCCAAGATCCGTGCTAGAAACAAATGTGAGCATTTAGCATAGTTTGAGGAATATTGCATTAATGCCTGTGTTCTCCATGCAAGAGCAGAAGAGCTTTCCGCTCACAAGCTTTCCATCAATAACTAGACACCAGGAGTATGATGGACTCATTGGGTTTTCTTTCATCCTCACAGATATGAAGCACATCTGGTTCACAAGTAAATAAGAAATATTGCATCAGGCAGGTTAGAGGTCAGGTAACATAAGCATGAGAAGTTTGGCTGGAAATTTTCTGACAAAGCCAAGTTTCACCAAAAAATAGCATTTCATTAAGCTCCAGAATGTTTTGTCTGAACCTGAACTGAATTTAAGGTAGTATTTTGAGGTTACGCATAGGTTCCTGGCAAAATTAGCCTAGAGTAAGGGACAATGGAGGATGCCGGTTGATGACCCAGGGCCGTTTGGATTCAGCATGGACCCAAGCATCTTCAGCTCACCACAGCTGCTCTGAGAGACCAACACTCTCACAGCAAAACTGCCTACGGTAGCAGATCAACAGCAAACAGCAGCAAGCCAGGTTCAGACAGGGGCAGCAGGGTCTAAGAAAATTCTGGTTTGCTGGAAATTTGGGGAAAAAAGAAACAACACAGAAATAGTTTCAATCCATTTTGGACCAAAATGACAAAAAAAAAAAAAAAAAAAAAACCCTCACACACTTGTGGAATACCAAAAAACATATTTTTCAGCTTGTCTAAATGCAATATAGATTACATTAATTTGAAATTATACCATAAATGTGTATTTGGCAAAAAAGATGCTCCACTTTCATAATATTATAAATATCCCCTTTCCCTTTTACCAATAATGTACCTGAAGACAATAAAGTGCAGAGATATTAGAGGCCAATTTGTAGAAGTGAAATAAATTTTGTAACTAAAATTTTATAGGCATTAATAATTGTTGACACAAATTACATTTAAATACGTAACCGGAAGACTGAACCTGAAAATTAAGTATCTTGACAGTTACATGCAATCATTTGGTTTGCAATTATGTGTCCACACTGCTGATTCTGGAAATGACTGCAGGTGCAAAATTGAAGCCTGTCTTCTGTCTCCTTTTAAAGCATGATCCTTAATATAATTTGTGTCTTAATATGCATTTGCAGCATATATTGTAATTGTTTCTCTAGAGCTCATATCTATGATGTGAATACATAACATCGGTAGCACAGATTGCATATTATATCTCCAGAATACCAACTGTATTTTAAAATGTCTATTGATTGGAAAGCAGTAATTTGCATACGATGTGCAGAAGCTACTTAAGTGTCTTAGCATTTTTTTACATTATAAAGTTTAGTAGTTCATTTCATGGAGTATACCTACTAAAGTTAACTTTAAAAAATATTGCAGCATTTTAAATAGAAAACCAGAAAAATGTATCCTAAAAATTAAAGTTCCTCATTGACCTTAAAATCTCTCTCTCTAGTAATTTGATTCATTTTTAAAGCTCACTGATTTTCATAAAACAGTTTCTTTTAATCTTTTATGTATTTTATCTCATTATTCATTGTGTTACTTCTCAATCCAATGATTATAATGGCTTTTTTTTTTTTAACCTTGATGATAAAAGGGCATTTTATGAGACCTAAAAACTATCAAAACTTCTCCAACTCCCTTTCTCTCCACTCTGCCAATCCATCCCTCTTGCTACTTCAGTTTCTGTTTACTGCTGCTTTTACTGAGAACCTGGGGGAAAGATTCAGCAGCTGCATTTACAGCTCTGCATGCTGGTATGGCAATCAGAAACTGAAGGGAAGGAACCATTAAGCCCCTTCTCACTCAGTTTTACCTATCCTGTGATGTGTACGCCTGCAAGTAAGTATGGCCACGTCACACATTATCTCTCCATCCTCTCTTCCTCCACCTATCTTTTTTTTTTTGTTTAACTGGAATGAGAAACAAAGCAAAATTATTCTTGGGTTAATTTATATATTTTTGTCATACGAATTATAGTTTCTACAAACATTCACAACAGCATATTCAGACCCACATCAGCTTTTAGATTTTTGCAAGCTGTTCTCTTTCTTTTTCTTTTGGTCTACTATTTATAGACCTATTTTCTCTCGTGTTATATGGCATTGCTGTCCTTTCTAAATAGGTGATATTATTTTCATGGAAAGATAATGATAATATCACCACTTCTTTTGCAGATACAGTAATCTGTAATACACAACCTATTTATAAATTGCGTCTCTACCATGTGGTATTTAATTCATGTGATGTTACAGTACTGTCAGTTCCTTACCAGTCTCCTGATTCTCAGAGCCTAAATGCCCCAAAAGTTATTTGTTAAAAAACAAGGAAAAAAAACCTGACAGTACAATTACAATATGCTAACAAGATAAATAAAAATGAACCATTGCCAGTGTAAAGAGTATGCCTCTACCTTGGGAAAATATGTTGCAACTCTAATGAGTGAGTTATTGATGGGGATTTACAGAGGCAACAGAATATTTCTTCTTAGGCTTACACTGAAGATAGCATTTTATTTGCAGGGAACAGTTGCTTCTGGAGTTTGCAATATGCCTCATCAAAAATTATCATGGCACTATCAAGTTTACTTAATATTGAACTATCTAGGGATTAATTTCCTTGACAAAAAGTTTATTTCTAGCGGGTAAATATTAGAGTCTTGATCTGCTATAAAAATCAGACAAACTGCAGTTGTAGTGAAAAAATCAATGAAGAACATTTTGAAAAAACACTATAATGAACCAAATGGGTACATAGTCCTTTAATGAAAGGCAAAGTAAACTTCTCGCTTTATTTTGACAGCTATATTGATGGAACAATCTTTAATCCAATACATGACTGTGTGGAAAAGAGATGCAAATGTACATTTCCATAATACCTATGCTGTGTCTTAACACGTTCCCAGGGTGGGAATAACTTTATAATCTACCAGTAGCCTTGTAAGAATTTTCAAAGATATTATTACTGTATGCCTCCAAATAAGTAATAACATACGTGCCTTAAGATGAGATTTTCAAAGATGTTCAAAGTTGTAGATAAATATCCATTAAGATTTTTAAATGACCTCCTCTGGGGCACTCATTTGCACCACTAATGCCTACATATTTTGAAAAGCTGGAACTAAATGGTGTAGAAATCAAAGTCCTATTTGCCAAATCTACCCAAAATTTAACCAAAAGCTCTCTAATTGTTCATTTGAATAAATGCCAACAAACACTATGGTATATAAACTTAGGTAAGAGTAGTAAGCATTCACCCACTGTCTTTCAGCAGTAAAAAAGTAGGAAAAACATTGAGGGAGGGAAGTTATTTTTAAATGAAATATAAAAGCAGGAATATCTCAAATCCTGTTGTTAATTATCAACATATGCTGGCTATAAGTAGGCTGAGCATTGGAAATAGGGTGCCTTTTCATATCAGACAGCACCCACCATGAATTCTGGGCTCTTGGCCATGAATTCTCATTTATTTAGTATTCATATTCAAATATGTATCCATCTCTAAAGATGGATATTATCTCTATCTGCCAGCATAACATGCAAGTATAATTCTAGTCAAGCTAGATGGACATTTCTGAAATACACCAAGAACCCTCCAGAATTTTAATGAACTCTAACTAAATTTCTAGTGCTGAGTTTTATAAAAGCTTGGTTCACTTTTTCTCTACATAAGTGTTGTCTGGGGTCATTGGGACCACAAATACCAGACAACCCAAGAACACTGTTTCTTGCACTGCTTCTAGCATGATTTATGGATCAAATAATTTTAGAAAAATTTCCTAAACTTATAATAGGAATGAAACAAATCCTAAAAGCTCTTTAAGTTTGACTAGAATCACTATGTTCCTACGGAATACAATAGAAACAGTATGGTCACAGAAAATATGCCAGTAATAACTTTTCCAAATATCCAAGGACCACTGAATACAGGCACACTAACTTATCCTGTCAGGCAACTGATTTTGTCTTCTCTTCCTCTTCTTCCCATATTAAAATGCATTTCTCCTTCTAAAATATTTCAGGTTGCAGGCATTTCTTAAAAGTATTCTCTATATCAAGGCACTGTGAAACAGATAATAGTATTTACAAGTGTACTTCTCTCCCCCCATCCATTTTCATGATTTTCTAACCCAGCATGTGGAATAATATTGTTTGAAGTCACTTGATGTGCATCAAGTACATATCAATATGTACTTGATATCATTGCATAAATTCCATTTTATACCACAGTGAAATACTACAACAAAAAGAATCAAGAAAGATCAAGGACTTTGAAAAATATAACCCAAAGTAAACCTTTGTTTACTTGGCTTCAGAGTTTTAGAAACTAAGAGTAATTTCAGAACATCTTGATGTTAGTCATTCAATTTTTGTTTTGCTTTTGATATGAGCTAGAGTACAATTCAGCACATAGGCAGAGACAGATGCATCTCAGAAAATTAACAGAATCACTACATGTATGTGTTTTGTTTTGTTTTGTTTTGTTTTCCAGCAAAATTCTAGTTTAGGTCTCTCTACCTTTTTTATTCAGCCAACAAACCCCAACTTTGTCCTGTGAGTTTCTTAATGGGTTCAACTCTAAAATTTGAATTACTTTTCAAATGAAATATAATTTTATTTTTGATTTAGGGCTACATTTTTCATCTGTCTGTTACAGTGATAGGTATATTTCCTGAAAGTAAATTATCCTGTCATGCATTCAAACCAAACAGATTATTTTAGCATGTACAGCTGTGGTTTACAATCTCCTCTAAACCATGGTCCTGATTCAGTACTTCAGTACTTTAGTAATGGAACTATACAAGTAAAAATCTGGGAAAAAGCAGAAGTGAAGCAGGTCATTTCATAATTTCCAGGTTTTCTACAATGACTGAAATATGGAAATACAGGTTGCATAACTTTTATCTCTCACTGGCAGATGCTTCATATCCAACAAAATTCAAAATTCAGACAGTGAATTAGGTTCTTAGAGATCAATAGAGGAGTTTTATAAAAACTTATTTCTGGAAATGCTGAACCATATAATTCTGCAGTTTTACTATCCAATTTAGGAAGCGTCTGGCATGAAGTATTTATCTGCTTCACATTGCTGCTATTCTGAATCTGAAGCTCTACTTATTTAATAGATATACAGAAATCATGAATGATGCCATAAAGCATTGTAATCTCAACATATAAACAGCAAAATTAAATGAGTGCTTTAAAAAATCAAATCTTTCAAAAAATCCAACCTGTATTCTCAGAAGTCCCATCAACTTTTACATACCCTGATATCAAGAGAGGATCCTTAAAGGTAAACTACTGACATTATACAGAACATACATCACTATTTTATAACCCTGTACACTGGCAAGTGACGGGCGAGTGAAGAGTTAACAGGACTGAAGTTCGTCAATTGATATGCAGAACAGAGGACTTAACGGGACTAAAGTCGTCTACCACCCGATATGCGCAAGGACTGATACGCGCAAGGCTGCGGAATGATTAACAAGACTGGAGAAGTGAAGCCTGCCACCTGCAACCTGCACGCACCCCCGGGGAGGGGAGAAGCAATACGGAGGTGCTGTGGTCTTGCCTCGCCAGCAGGGTCCTCCCGAGCAGACAAACAGACAGTCCTGCGATTGCGAAACTTGCTAAAAGTCAGCAAAAGCAGTGTTTGCCCAGAGCCCCAGCCGTATAAAAAGAGGCTTGGCAGCTAGGAGAGTTTGAGCAGGGACGGGAACGTGACCTGACCATCCTCTCCGGCTGGACCGTGAGTATCCCCCCCCTCCCCTTTTCCTGGGACGCTGGGTTAAGGTAACTTCTCGAGGTTGAGAGCCCTCTCGCTAGGAGAGTGAACAAGAAAGCTTTCAAGCAGGGATAAGCAGTCCTTCCAATTAATAACGCAGTAATCGACGGTTTCAGGTTATCCTTTCTAAATTAGTAACTGATGGTTTTGTGTCATCCTTCCTAAATTAGTAATCGCATTATTTTAATGGATGTTACTAATCCAAGAACTTGTGTGAGGAAATAAACATCTTTTTTATTATTATTATATTACTGTCTCAGTCGTTGCTATTGAACCTTCATAGCATGACAGCGTGACAGCAAGTATATAGAAAGATGATCTGAGCAGCTCACGAACTACCTGCCTTTGTATCAGCAGGGAGACAAAAGTACTCTTTGATCACATTTTCACATTTCTGCCAGTCAGGTTCCTAAATACAAACAAATATTTTTGAAAACCTATGTTTCAACCTCTGTAATACCTAGTAAAGGAAATAAAGGAAATCCTGCCAAGGAATTTAGGTGGAGAGTAGTAACTGAGATTCCCAGAAAATCAGCTATATTCTCGATAACTTTATATAATTAAAACTCAAAAATTCCTCCAAGCCTGCTTTCATGGTGTACATTTAATTCTTTTTCTGATGTTTTTAATACATTTGCTTAGGTTTCTCTTTACATGGTCTTGGATGTGAGTTGATTTTGGAACACATTGGGCATGTAGACAATTTTAAAGTCACCAAACTCCTAAAAATAACTAGCCATAAACCCTCCTCAGTACAGTGAAGAGGAAGAGATAGATAGGTGCACACAAGTGCTAATAAGAAGCCTGATCTGTATTGCAGATGAGGAGTCTGCTTAATTTGTTGCTAAAGTCTAAGGGAGTTTAACTTGTCCATATTTTAATATTTAAACAGCCTTAGAGCCACTGAGAAGGACCACACTCAGATTCAGAAATCCAGTACAGGAATAGGATTGCTTCTGCTACAGGTGGCTATTAGGTTACTCCACTGAAGGATAAAGCCTAATATCTGGGATATTATTTTGTCCCGGATGTGACTGAAGGGCAGTACACCACAGCACACCAGAGTCCGACCCACATCTTGGCAGAACTGCATATTGAGTGCCCTGTGTTCTGCAGGTGTGAGTAAGAATAGGATATACTCAAGAGCTCAGACCAGTGGTACAATTCTCTCTACAGATATATCCGTTCCTAGAAGGAAAGGGAGAAAGTGACAAAACTATTGCAGATTTTCTCTTGTTGTTGTTGTTTTGGTTTTTTTTTTTTTCATTTTAAAGTCAGAGAGAGCTGAAAAATTGGCCTGGATGTCCAGAAGGAGATACTTTCATCTGATATTTTGACTGTAGGACATTTTGTTGGAGGAAAAACTAAACAATTGTATGTTAGCTAAACTGTCTCTTAGAATGAAAAGCCTTCAGGAGCTTATGTGAATGTTTTCATGGTTGCACATTTTAACAAAATTGCATCATATTTATAGCTGTCAATTTAATCTCTACTTTTTGTTTTTAAAAGTGATGACAAAATTAGAAAAAAAATGGCTTCTGTTGCTTAAGTGACCACCTTTATCATGCATGCCTTAAATGAATATCTGATGATATGATCATTGTATTTTTATACACATGCATGCGCGCATGCACACACACACACACACACACACACATAATTTGTTACTGAAAAGATATGAAAATATAATCTGGTTGATACAAACCCAAAATCTGTGCATTTCTGTCATCAGTGAGCCCTTTCTGGAATCAAGTTTCAGTTACGTTTCAGCAATGCTTATTTTCTTTTATTACTTAGTTTTGGAAATCAAAAATCAGGTACAAATGGAGTTTTCTTAAAGTGGGTCAACAAATGAGTTGTTATGGGAAACTCTGAGATACTGAAAAACCTCTGCACTTTCACTGCTTGAGGAAAATACTCTTAGTTGCTTTTGTGTGCTTCCCCTGTGGCTTCTCCTGAAGTGACATACTTTAAATTACATTATATTTTTCAAGGCAAGATGCCTGACAGGGCATATAAATGTATATCATTTATTCATATAGAAAAATGATATACAAAATGAAAGACTGCAGTTTGGAAAATAATTTTCAAAAACAGTTCAGCTACTAGTAGTTAAATATTAAAAGTATAGTGGAAATATATTTCGGATATTTATCTTATATATTTAAAATATTTATCTTTCCTGTACGTAATGGCTTGTAGCAATAAAGGGTTACAAGGTCTATTACCTTATATGACAACAGGCATCTTTATAGGCAGCAGAAGTGGAATGCAACAGCATTTAGAAAGTGGTTATTAACTTTCTCTTTCCATGCACCCTGCCCAGAGCAAGGTGGAGAAAAGGGGGGAGGATAATTGTAAGAACAATGGGATGAGTTAATTTGATAAATTGTTTTCCTGTTCTTTTTAAAATTTTGTTTTGCAAAGCTTATACCGTATGTTCCAACACTTCATAAAGTGAAGGTGTCAGTATTATTTTGATAATCCTCCATTTTATTATTTTTTCCTAACATTTTGAGCTTTGAAAAGGAACTTTAATTCTATTTTATATTACTGACAATGTTATAGATGTACATGGATGTCCTTTCATACCTTACATATGACATTAGAGACCAGTCTGTTGGTCTCTTAAGGCACTGAACAGCTATTTGGTTAGAGGTTTGTTTGAGGTTTATTATCTCTTGAGATATAGTAAAGCATTCTGAACTAGATTCTTGCTAGAACATGAATACTTTGAATTTAGACTTTTATAGACATTTGTCTGCATATGTTGACCTGCCCTCAGGCATGCTAGTTTTGACTACTACTGCTGGGGAGGGCAAAGTGCGAACTTCTATACGATTTCTGGGCTAGCTGTTCTGGTGACCTGCCTGCAGGTTAAGCTTTCTGGAAAGTACATACATATTGACTTGTTTCTGGGCGGAAATGAATAGCATCACCTCTCTTAAATGACCAACAAGGGAAGAATTAAAATCAATTCCAAGAATACATGGCTTTATTAAAAAATATTCTTTCAACTTGTTGCATAGGACCAAAGCTGCTCTGAAATTTTGTTCCTATGTAACCTTTTTCATTGTTTTTTCTTGTTCACAAGGTATCCAGATACAAGACAGTTCTCCTGTTTTAGAACTATACATATATATAGGACAAAGCAACCTGTTTCTTTCAGAGTTAAAGGAGCCCTAAACAAACTAAAGGAAGAAGTCTCTTTTTTTTTGCCCTCTCAAGCTCAAGACTGCTATAAGAATATGGTATGTGACAGATATGAGTATTCAGTGAATTTCACGGGTATTCTGAACAGTCAAGTCTACTGCTTTACAAATTGCTTATTTGTGGCATCAGAAGGGCAGACAGGCTCAGCCATGGCACTGCTAACCTGGCTATACAGCTACTAGGTGAAAGGACATATTTATTTACAGTATTCTTTACTGTATTCACTAATTTAAGTAATACTTGTTCACAATTCTTTGTAACAACTGATGCCAGCTTGCTGGGATTATCTGAAATGCAAAATATGAGCTGCATTAATTGTCTTTTACTGAACATGTAACATTCAGGAATGCAGCTATAGTGTGAACATAAGTGCTTATGATTTCAGAACGTAGCTTCCAGGAAAAAGCTGAAAATCACCAACGCTTTTGAAAGCTTTTCTCTCACCAAAAAGATTGTTAAAAAATTTGATGAAGGACACTACTAAAATCCCTTAAAACAGATACATTTGATTCCCAGAATACTCACAGATTACAACACAATTAAACCAAAAATATGGGTGTTTTTTTCTTTTCCTTCTTTTCATGAAAAAATATCTAGCAGATATCTTCAAATGTATTATGCTTTCATAAAGATTATGGAAACAAAGGATCTGGATTACGTCCATACACATCATCATCTAGAATAAAATGCAGCTCTAAAGACGGTGAGCCCTCCTGTGCCTTGCCTGTGGGCAGGGTTGCACACCCTCCTCCCTGGCCCTCTACTCTTTCCTCAGCTGCACAAGCTTTCCATACTTGGGTTGTGATTTTTGAGATTTATGATCAAGTATGACTCTCTCAGAGGCCAATGTGTGTTAGGTGCTCAAAACCTAAGGATCAAGCCTTAGAGCTTTAGAGCTCCAGACTGTTCTACAAAGGAAGAAGAACCTAATTTTCTAGTACAAAAAGAAAGAAAATCTTGCTTTACATTTTAGTGAACATCATCTGAATATTCCAAAGAGAATAAAATTTCTCTGTGGCAATGTATAGCGTTTAGATCAACAATATTCTCAAATACTGTCTGAAACAAGTTGAAAAATAAATTTCCTGAGAATGCAGAAAACATTTGCCGTATTGGTAGCAGGCATTTATTCATGCAAAAATTTTCTTTATGAGAACAATGGTTCTATGTACAAGTATGGTGAGCTAGGGCTGACCAGAAGCTAATTACTTTGTCCTTCTTAAATGTACACTTTCTCTTGGAACTCTCCTTTGGCCTTATAACAGAGTGTAATTATAGCATAGACTAAGAAAAATAAACTTTGATTGACAGGGTCAAAGAACAGAAGTGTCTCTCTCACATCTTGTCCTCCATACCTTTTTGGGTGGGCCACTTGCCTGTGGTAACTGACTATCCCAAAGAAGCCAACACAAGGTTTTATATGCTTGCACTGCCATTTTCATCTGCAGCTGGAAACTGGGAGAGGTCACATTCATCTATTTATGATGATTCACTTATTATTTTTAAGGTTATCTTTACTACTTCAACTTTCAAGTTAAATATGCTCAACAATGAAAAACAGACCAAAGAAACCCTGATAACAGACTGAAGGACCTTGAGCCATGGACAAGAATCAGCTGGCGGCAGGAGACATGTGGCTTGATGGATCTTGAGGTCTACAGAATGGAGAACTCTCGACACTGGCAGATCAGGTCTGCTCCCTTCAGACCCAGCAGAGCTCCTGCCTGAACTATCTGATTTCCCAAAGATGGGACAAATAGGGAAGAACCTTGTATTCAAGCACTGGACAAGTTTTATCCTTGGCACTTCATGCATGTACTACATAGGCCCTGATGAAGAAGCTTCATTTTCTTCTTCAAAAAGCCTCTGCCCATAAAGTGTCAGCAGCAGGGTAACATTGCTTAACTTCCCCACTCCATATCAGGAAACATTAAATAAGTATAAAAAAATGCCAAACTTTTCACTCTCTGTCCTCTGTTTTGACCTCTTCTGACACAAAAGGCTCTACCTACAACCTTATTCATTGTGTTCCCTTCAGAAGATCTGTGCCTGACAGAAAAGAATTAACTTTTTTCTTTGAATTTTGAAAAAACAATCAAATCAAGAAGTAGTAGCAAGCATGTTTTTAGTGTTTGTATATAAATGTTCCATTTTAATTAGAGGTCTCTTTGGGGATTTTGGAAAAAAAAAAGGCAAAACCCCCCAGGTTTTCAAATTCTTAACCAACATGTTCTGGGAAGTTATTAATTCTTATTAGTTTTAAGAACAAAATTACAATTCCTTATATGCAACTTCACAGTTCTGCACAACCAGGCTGAGCTGACCCAGCACAGTAGAAATATTTAATTCACCACCTTCCAAGACAGGTACAACCTTAAGACTCCTTTAGCATTTAATGAAAAAAGCACCCCAGATACTCTATATTAAACATACATTTACAGAGAATTAGTCAGAGTGCAGTGAACGAGTCAAAGTATACATAGTTTATAAAGTGTACTGGGGTTTTTGGTAAGATAATATGTTTGGATCCTTGACTTTTCTTCCTACAGTCTTTTTCTGCTACCTCCTTTTAGAACAAAGGTCAGCAAGTCACTTCGGGAATATATGTATATTTTGAATCATCCATTAGTTTGCCACGAAACACTAGCCCTACTTTTTTTTTTGCCAACATACAATCCATCTCTGGACTATCCCCTTTTAGGTTTCCTGTAACCCAGAGGGTTAGAGCCCTATGAAAAAACACTTAGAAAAGCCAGTATCATTGTAGTTAGTTACTGTATCTATTTTATTATGGAAAGCATATTTCTAATTCTATTTTACATGAAGGAAATTATTCAATATATGAGCAGCCTTGCTTTCTTTCAGACACATGGACCAGGAAAAATGATGTGTCCGTCACGCTAGACTTTTGCGCTAATTAGTGATTATAAATTCAGGTGAAGGCAGATAAGAGGTGTTTGAAAACCTAGAAATTTCCCCTATCAAGCACAAATGAAACCTATTGTTCTGTTTCCTTCTATTTCAGGTACATTAATGAAAGTTGTAATAGTTGTAGACCCCATGCCATTTCACCATATAGACAGAACTTGTCCTTTCACAAAAGAAAATCAGAAAACTGCTATTATTAATGGTTGTTAGAAAAGTATAATAAAGGGTTCCTTTTCTAAAGCATTGCCAACCTTTTATGTCATTATTCATGAATGACTAACACATTCAGAGGAGAATAGCTCTGATACCCAAGGAAGCAATGACGAGCAGCAGGAAAGAAGGGTGCAAAGAAAGCAGTTTGTCATAGGACCCAAATACCAGGGCTGTATGCAATGTGTGATTTCAACAGAAGGGAAAATGAATTATTTTTCCTGAATGTTACTGAGTAGCCTATCATGCAGGAAGAGAGGTAGGTCAAGCCTGTACAGCAGTAGGAATATCTGAGGGCAGGAGTGGGAACAGGAAAGGAAAGGAAAAACAGCCTGGACTAAACCAGACTAGACTAGAATTTGATAGCTACAAATTTAACATACAGGCATCTTTACATTCTGAGCTATTTAGACCGTGCTTTACTATTTAAATTCTCAACAAAACTGCATTATTTTTACAGAATAAATAGCAATGTTTTAGGAGCAGATTACAACAGAAAACATTAGTATTAATAATTAAAACATAAAAGAATCTGTCAAAATAAATCAAGTATATTTCATGATTCATTGGCGACCCAGTTGTTTAATTGTATTTGTTTAATTACTTTGTAAATCACCAAATATATTCAAAAAAATACATGCCCTATTCATTGCTACGAAATAACGGGGAAATGCTGCCAAAATAAGAAGCTAATTGTGTAGCAGTGATTGCTGTATTCTATTAAGAATGATGATTTTTCTTTGCTGTGCTACACCCTCCATACCCTAAATGCTTGATATGTCAGACACAAGGTTTGAACCAAAGCTGAGTGAAGCCATGGGGAATCTTTTTGTTGGCTTTGAAGAGTTTTGAAGTGGATTCCTTATAACAGATGAATGTTCCTGAACTGGGAAGGATCCAGTTCACTTTGAAATTTCTCATAGCAATTTAATAGTGTTAATAGTACCAAAATTCCACCTGTGCTAATTTTTTAGGATTAAAGTGAAATTTAAATAGAGTAGGCATCTTGGTGCTAGAATATACTTTATATTGAAAATATAATCATAGAATACTTTTGTAGTTATTAGGGAAGTTTACCAAAGTTAAATGAAAAGGGTAAATTAATGTATGTAAAATGAAGGAATAAGAGGTTACACACTTTTTTTTATCAACTGTTTATAGCTTTTCATAGTGAATCAAAAATTACAGAAGATTTTGTAGAATATAGTTATTCGCTAAGCTGTATTAGACTCTCTAAAATATTCAGGCTTCTACCATAAATTAAGAAGCCTAGATTTAGATATCTACCTGTAGGTGTTACATGTAAGCTATGTTCTCGTCTGTGAAGAAATTGGGCATGGTTCACCACCTTAAAAATGATTGTCTAGTGCTGCTTAAGACAGGATGAGGTACCTGAGACATCCATGTTGTGCTGGCAGAACATACCTGACACCTGTGTTTTTATGAAATAGCAACTAGATGCTAAGTTGGATACTCTGGAGTGCTACGTCTGAGCAACTCAAGAGAACGTCCCATTTCAAAAGGCTACATCCCCCCTGTTTTTGTCTTATCTGACCTACTTCTCATGCTATCAGATGGGATGTACTTGTTTATTATAAATAATCACAGGCTAATACTAATACTAACTTGATGGTTTATTTGAAATTAAATAAATTATATTTTTTCTGCCTTTTTGTTGAAGTATGAAATGTTACATAAAAGTCAAAATTTCAGGAAGGTCTGCCTACCCATCCAAACTCTTTATTTTCTCTCACAACATTATGGGAGCATTTATAATTCTATTTGCTAAAGTAATAAACAGGAGATGCATGCGTGCTGTAATCAAAGAATGTCTATGTTAAAGTAGCCCAAGGGACAGAGTTTTCAAAATTGTGCATTTAGAATTATGCTCACAAATTATAAGATGCACCATTTAAAAACAAAATAAAAACAAAAGTCTGTGTGTGTGTGTGCATGTGTGAATGTTTCAGACAAATTTAACTCAAAAAATACATATCTCCATTTTTAATGTATACTAGCTGATAAATTTGAAGTTTAACATACAATATATTAGGATTCTTGTCTCAAAAAAAAGAAATAAAATCACACCATGACTATTGACCTTCATTTCTTAAAAGTAACTGGAATTAAAAGCCATATGTAGCTACAGTGCAATAACTGTTCTTAGAACCTTCTGTTTAGTCCTTTACCTATACTTCTTTAAAGTGAAGATATCTGGCATCTATTTATTTGTAACATTGTGACCGTTGTCAAATCAAATTGATAATATGAAGAATACTTAAAGGCTACTGTTTATACTGAACTGTGCACTATTTACGTAGAAGAATCTTTCTTACTTCCTTTTGAAAAATATAGGAAAACATTATTTCCTTTAGCGCGGTCACAAAGGGCATTAAAGACTAGCACAAATATACATAAGGCTTTAGTTTGCACATTTCAGCAGATTCGTATTCATACATGGAAAGAATGTTCATACACCTTTCAAAATGATACATTTTAACCAGATATTTCTGAAAGTTAAAAAATTATGAGAGATACATGAAAACATTTCCATAAATGTTATGTAAAACCATCTAATATGATTCATGAATTTTTAATTGTATTTTCTTCACTCATCTTCTGTTCTTTTTTTATGTGTGTTTTCCTCATATATTGAAATTATCACATTTTACTGATATTTTATAAAAAAGCAATCTTTAAAGTCGAAGGTACAAATTTGTAAACAACAGATCTGCAGACAGTCATGAGAAGTGAAATCCGAGATTGAAAGCTGCCAGCCATCTGGAAATCGTATTGTCAATACAGGGTGCAACATAAGTATTGTGCTATGCTTTCTTTAATAAAATCAGCAGTTTGTTTGGTAAGGAAGGAATCACTCAGCATGACATTCAGTAGTGGGTTCATAAATACAATAAATGGCTGCCTTTTTTATCTATTTCAAGAATACACAAATGTAAGAAAGGCTATGCTCAAGTCATCATCAGCAGGGAACTTGTTTATTGGGAAGAAGGAAACTTACAGTCAGTGCTGAAAAGTTTCTTTTGTTTTAAAATTTTGAACTCCAGCAGAGAAATATAGGTCTCTAGAGTATGACACAAACCAGTGCAAGTCTTCAGGTAAGCCTAGTAGGATTGAATTCTACCATCAGATGTGTCTTGAAACATAAAGATAAAAATGTATTCATAGGCTTTTTGTACAGCTGATGGTGGTAGATGCAGCATTAAGTAAAAAAGGTGTTTGAGGAGGAGGACTACCAGGAAGGCCTGTTACTAGATACTTTGGAGATGTGCTGAACTAGTGCGTGCCTATTGGACTCTGCCAGATGCTCCCAGCCACTGGCCATGTGAATGTTAGCTGGCTTTTGCTTCTATATTCTGCTAATTTCTATGCTGATATCTGTGAGCTATGGTTTAAATCAGGGGAAAAATAAAAGACTTCATAGACAGTAAGATAGGACAGATTTATAATGGACAAAGGAGGGGAAGAACACTAATATAGGAAGTATTTTGGAACATGTTTGCAGCTACGTAGTCAAAGACTAGTCTCTTTTGGGGGATCTAGGTGCCTTTACATTTTCTTTGGTCTAATTAGACTTCAGGGTTAGCTCTTTCCTTGGCCTTCCTGGAACAATTTCTAACTCTGCTGCCTCTTTTCAGAGATAAAACTAAGTAGTCAAAGACGCTCAGATCCAGTGCTGGTTTGACACTGTAATTTGACACCAGACTGCCTAGTACTCAAATTAAATTATTAGATTTAAATAATAATTGAGGCAAACAAATATAAGCTGTAATGGTTAAAGAAAAATGCTTGGCTTATATTTAGAAAGCACAAAATATACGTAAGTGCTAAAGAAAAAAATTGACATCCATTTCCCTACCTTAGTTTCTTCATCTCTCCTCTGAGTGTATGTTGGAGTCTCCTGAAGTTCATGATTTTAATTAATGAAGGTGTATCTTTCACTCCTTGCCCAATTTTCTTTCCCTTTTCACAGCCTCTTTCATCATCTTTCTGTTTAAATATGTTCAATGAAATAACTTTGATAAAATCCAGGGATCTCTACCAAATAACCAAAGTCTTCTAATGGGGTAATATTCCTCTAGGATTCAGAAGGAAAACACTAGTATGTATAATGATCATATTTTTGTCCAAAACTACTCTGTAGAGCAACAACCACTGAAGTCTAAAAGCCTTCGTCATCCTTTATTTAGGATGTACTTAATATTGATCAAATATGTATTTGACTATACATGTACAGAGCCATTCAAGTATTCAGAAGTCTGTAAATATATTCACTTCTATGTCATACATTGATTTTCATAGTTACTAAGGTTTTTTCCTTTTTCTTTTTCAAAGATGGCCATTTTGCCTTTATTGATCATTTTTACTTATAAAATAATTCATACTGTGTTACCACAGAGTTCTGCCAATGGAATGACTGACCAGTTTCTGTTAAGGTTTTATTTATTGCCCAGGAATTGTCATATAGTAGAGTAAATGTTGGTAATCAGTATATTCAGACTCCAGTCCCAGAACTTTTTCTTATCAGAAAAGTCACTTCATGATAGAAGCTGTTGCAGTACTATTTACAGAAACTTCACTGCCAGTTAGATGGAGAAGTGTAGGTATTATGTCTATTTGCTATACAAAACTAAAACCCACTACATTATTAATACCAGTAAATACCACATATTGATGTCTGAAATGGGACTAGGCTAGCTATGCATTACACACCTTCCCAAAGTTGTCACATGGATGATGTACTATATAGCACTAATAGCTGCTACTCCAATGATGTATACCGAGTGCCATCACTCCAGCTAAATATTTCATCATGGCAACAGAATCCATGCTGAAATACTTCACCAGAAGAGTTGTAAATATAATATACATGCACAGACCAGGCATGCAGTAATGCGCTACAGAATAGTTCACTCTGTATGTGCTTTTGTGTGTGTGTATACACCTGCAATTAGATATACAGCTTTCTGTTTTCAGGATATGAACATTTGTCTTTGGTTATTAACAGCCTGATGCCAAATTCTCCTTTGACGCAGTCAACATTTCTCTCTGCATCTTTGCCATGAATTCACCTGACCATATTTTGCTGTGTCTTTTAAAATCAGTCTTCTGTATCTGGGGTCTGCCTCTAAGCCCATGGGCTATCCATTATCACTGTTCTCCTTCATCACTTGTCCTTTCTTCATTTTTTCCCTTATCTTCCCTCTTGCATCTTAAATTGCTCTTTCTATTTAGCATTTTTCAACACACCAAATGTCAAAGCTGAATCCCACTGTTCAGGCCCATCCTTAGTATTTAACAATATTGAATGACCTGTTAAGCACATTGTAGTTTTGACCCGAATCAAACTGAACAAGTACCAAAATCATACACACACAAAAAAAGCACAGAAGAAATTAAAAAAAAAAAAAAACAGAAGAAACAAAATGAAATACTGTCACATTCCAAGCTATGCCTCTCCAGGTCAGAAATTATGGCTTGATAGGAAGAAGTAACACCTATTAAAACAAAGCCAACCCAATCCCTCTTCCAGTTATACTAAGTGATTATCTAGAAATGCTTGTTTGGACTCTTTGTGCCCAAACTCTGCTCTTTCCCTAGGAGTCTTCATCACAAATATAAGAAGGATCATGGAAGTAGAGTAAAGTTTAAGTGTGGATACCATTAATAAGCTATTTCAGGCTGTAAGGGACCTCAGGAAGTCTCTAGTCCAAACTCTAGTCCAAACTCCTGCTCAAATCAGGGCCAACTGTTGGATCAGACCAGGTTGCTCACAGCTTTATTCAGTCAGGTCTTGAAACCTCTAAGGATGGAGACTGCACAACCTCTCTGGGTGACACGCTCCACTGCTTCTGCTCATGGAGAACAAATTTCTCCTTACATCCAGTTCGAGTATCTTGTTTCAGTTTATGCCCATTGTCTCTTGTACTCCTGCCATGCACCACTATGAAGGCTCTATCTTCTCAGTCACCTCCTTGGAGGTCCTGGAAGGCTGTTATTAAGTTCTCATTGAAGCCATCTCTTCTCCAGGCTGAACCAGCCCTGGCCCTTCAGTCTCTTCTCACAGGGCAGGTGCTCCAGCCCCCAACCATCTTGATGGCTCCACTGAATTTGTTCCAGTTTGTCGATGTCTTCCTTGTGTTGAGTGGGCCAGTGACTATGACTGGTCACAGTATTCTAGATGAAGTCTAATGAATCCTGACTAAAGTGGGGTAAATCACACTGCTCACTCTCCTGACTGTGCTCCTGTTAATACAGTACAGGAAGCTGTTGGCCTTCTTTGCTGCCAGGGCACACCGCTGGCTTGTGTTCAGCTTGCTGTCTGCTACAACCCCTAGGGCCTTTTCAGCAGAGATGCCTCTCAGCCAGTCTGTCCCCATCCTTTGTCTTTGGAAGGTATTATTCTTTTCCAGTTGCAGGACTTGCCATTTGCCCATTTATTGAATTTTGTAATATTCCTGTTGGCCTGTCTAGGTCCCTCTGGATGGCAGCCCCACCCTTGAGCATATTGACTCTCCCTCCTAATATGGTCTTATCCTGAAAACTTGATGAGAGTACCCTCCATCTCCTCCTGCAGGTTAGTGATTAAGATAATAAACAGGACAGGCCCCGGGGTAGACCCTTTGGTCCCTAAAGTGTAGTACAAGCCATTTACCACTATCCTCTGAGCCTCACCATTCAAATAGTTTTTTTTTCCTCTGTAGTTGGCCAGTCATCCAGAATATAACATCCTAATTGGAATACAATAATGTTGTAGGACACGGCATCATAAGTCTTGCTAAATCAAGGTAACTGACACCACTGCTCTCCTTTCACCCACAGATCCAGTCATTTTATCATAGGAGGCAATCAGGTCGGACAGGCATGATCTACCCTTGGTAAATCCATTCTAACTGTTCCCAGGCACCTTCTTTTCCTCCCTGTGGCCAGAAATGTATTCCCAGAGGACTTGCTCCATGATTTTACCAAGGCATGAAGTGATGCTGACCAGCCTGTAGTTCCCCAGGTTGACCTTCTGGCTTTTTTTGAAGATGGGTGCAACATTTGCCTTTCTTCATTCACTGGGAATGTCCCTTGGTCTCCATGACCTTTCAGAGATGATAGCGAGCGGCCTTGCAGTGATATTGGCTGCTCTCACAGCACCTTTGGATGCTGCCCGTTGCATCCTGTAGGCTTTTATGGGTCGAGTTCTCTGAGGTACTTCCTGATTCGATCCTCATCCACTGCTGGTGTTTTTTCTCCTCCTTGAAATCTGTCTCTAAGCACAGAGACCAGTAAGACCTTGCTGGTGAAGGCTGAGACAAAGAAGGCATTGAGTACTGAACCTTACCTGTGTCTGCTGTCACTAAATCACCCACCCCATTCAGCAACAGATCCACATTTTCCTTGTTTAGCCTTTTACTGCTAATGTAGTGGCAGCAGCTCTTCTTGCTATCCTTGACATCCCTTACAAGTCTCAACTCTAGGTGAGCTCTGGCTTTCCTGACACCATCCCTATATGTCTCAGCAATGTTTCTGTATTTCTTCTTTCTGGCCCGCTTCCAGCTCTTGTACACTGCCTTTTTGCACTGGAGCTGCATCATGAGCTCCTTGTTTAGCCAAGCCCATTTCCTGGTATTTATACTTGTTTTCCTGAATATTGGGATGTACTTGTGCTTGGAGAAGGTCATCTGTAAAGGACCTGCCAGTTTTCCTGAGCTCCTGTGCCCTTCAGTTCCCCAAATAAGCCAAAGTCTGATCTCATGAAGTCCAGGGTTTGTACTCTGTGCTACTTGCTTTCCTCTCTCCCCTCCAGGCCTTCAGCTCCACTCCTTCATGACCACTACATCCAAGGCTGCCTTTAATTATCGCTTCCCCAGTCAGTTCTTCTTTGTCTGTGAATAGCAGATCCAGCTGTGTATCACTCCTGTTTGGCCCATCCAGTGCTTGTATCAACAGCTTATTCCTCCAGAAACCTCCTGGATTGCCTGTGTCGCACTGTGGTACTCTTCCAGCAGATGTCAGGGAGATTAAAGTCCTCCATAAGAACCAGGGGCTGTGATCCAGAGCCTTCCTTAAGTTTTTTAAGAGAGCTTCATTTGTTTTCTTATCCCGATTGGGCAGGCTAAAATAAACTCCTACCATAATGTCACCACACTGGCCTCTCCTCTGATCCTGACTCACAAGCTTTCAACCAGCCTGTCATCTGTCTTGCAGAGGAGTTCCATGCCTCCAAGCTGCTCCTTCATTCTGAAAGCTTCTCTGTGTTATATGGCATTAGTCTCTGGAGGATCACAGCTCCTGCCACAGTTGTGCCCCCCTCTTCTGCTAATTCATATCAAGAGCTTTCCAGTCTTGTTCAGCATCCTGCCCTCCCTTCCTTTGAGGAAGAATGCTAGAGGAATGTTCTTCCGTTAACAGGTTAACTAGTCTAGCTTTTGTCATTCTAACTGCATGCCCTGCCAAATCACACTGTTGGCATTTCATTACATTTCCATAGTTAGTTTTTCATAGAGCTCCTGCAGTCTTTCTTAGATCATCTCCTTCATGCATTATTTTACTTTACTAACTCAAAAACTTGCCTCAGTATTCTTAAAAGTATTTGGTATTTTTCAGAAGCGTACAGTCATCCTGCTTTCTATTTAGTAAGTGAGGAGACCTCATTTCTTATACAGAACCATAAGCATTGTAACATCTAAGTATCTATAAACTTATAGTGGTCTTTTTTTATTTGAAAATTATCTGCAGGCATATGAAAGTAAATTTTCCCTATAATTGTGCCTTAATTTACTCTCTTATTAAATTGCTGTTAGCAATTAATACTCATAGATATTTAAACTGTCCAACTTGTTTAACATCTATAGCAGCCAATTACTGCAGGCAGCATACAACAGATTACTGGGTAATGTAACCCATACTCTTTCTCCTGTTATGCCATTTTTATAAGATGAAGGTATATATAAAATACTATCCTATTGATTGAGGCAGGAGATCCTGCAAGGTTGTTACATCCCATTTTTTCAAAGCTTCAGATTCTTTGAGTTTTCTTTCAGATCTCCAAAGACAAAATTAATTTGCAAAGTACTCAGCTTGGTTTATCCTTTCTGGCCTTTAATAATTTAGCAGGAATGCTGTAAAATATTTAGCTTTTTTGTCCTCATTAACTTCTGAGATTCTTTAATTTCTTTTCCTCCCCTTCACAAATGAGCTCAGCATCTGAAAATGGTTGATCATTGCTGATTTTCCTCTCTCTTATCTTTCTGTAATTGCAATTTTTGTGACTTAAAGGTTTTCTAATTTTGGACTTTGGCAAAGTTACTTAGTTGATAGCCTTTCCTCTTTACATGGATACTCCTACAAACCACTCCCAAATTATTCATACTGGTTTCTGACTTCATCTTCTTCACCAAACCATAAAAGTATTGCCTTTTGGGACATCTTACTAGTCTCTCTCTTTTTTATTTTATTTTATTTTACCATATTTGTCAACACAAGACTGATTCTGAAAGAGACTGATTTCTCAATTCATTTTAAAAACAGGAAGCTGTACAGTTGTACTCCTCAAATCATCCCTTGTTCTTCATTTTCATGGTCTTGGGTGCCTCTTTTCACCATCTGTCTGAACACCTCATACACAATATCAACATTATCTAAAATATACACAACAGTCTTCTAAAGCCTTACATTCTACTTGATATTCCCGCCTGTATTTTAGCTTTCTCAAAGATTCTGAATTGTAACTGCAGCTCATCTGTTTCCCTCAGTTCTTTATAATATTTTTTTATAGTGTTCTTATAAGTTAGTGGTGTGAGTACAGACATCCTCAGAGGTTTCTCATGTTCTTGATGTCACTCTAATGTCACGAATCAGTAAAGGCATGATTTTGCTGATTGAAAGCAACTAATATAAATCCTATTTCATTCAGGATTGCCTATGAGTGATTGTGACTGCGTTCATGAAACATAATTCTCTTTACAGCCATAACTTTTTATACGGTTAATTAATTATTCTCCTCCTTTGCCCTTTCATTGTATCTTAAAGACTTTCACTAATTACAGTTGTTTTCCATATAGGCACCTTTCTTACTTCCACGCTGCAGTCACCCACTGTTATTTGGATGTTGCACTCAGACAGACTATCTGTTATTTGTTAATGCTCTTCATAAAATAGATCTTGTTTACTTCATCTTCTGTTCTTCTGGAAAGAGCATTTAAAAGCAACATTTTGCCATCTGGCTTTTATCCTTAGATGGCAGATTTGTTCACTGATAGTGTCAAAACCAATACCTGCTGATAATAGAGTATCACTCATCATGAAACTTAGTCCTATTTCATGCCTCACAGTCTCTTCTCTCACATAAAACAGTGTGAATTCACTAACTTAAAAGATCCACATCACAGGTATCTTGTGAGGCTGTGACGCGTATACAGTGCTTCAAAAGCCTATAGCAGGGTCCCAGCTCTATTTATACTCTAAATATTCCATGTTCCAACTACCTGTCCTTTCTCCATGTGTTCTAATCCCACCTACCAGTGGGAAACTTTGAGCTTTAAGATGAACTTTTTAGAGGACTTGTAGGACTTGAGATGTTAAAGGAAAGGCAGAGATTTTTTGCTTTGAAGGATTTCCCCAGAACAGGCCCTTTATTCATGAACATTGTTCTGCTGGAGATGTTTGCTTTACCACTCAGTAATGATTATGGATGGATCTGAAGATTATCTGTTTCTTGAAATTAAGTGTAAGAATACATTCTTAGCATACACAGCATTGTTCATAGCCAGTGGGCACAAGGTGGGCTATTCATGCCAGCCAGTGCATACAGAAGACATTCTGCTGATATTAACTCATCTCATATTTTAAGGTTCACATTTGAAGAAAAAAAAAGGAATAAAATACCTTTTAGGATAAAAATCTATATTTATATCTATATATGTCTGTGATGATGGTAGGGGCAATCAATATTTATAAAGAACATCCCTTTGTTAGAACAACCAGCCACTCCAGAACCACAGTCACGTTACACAGATTATGTAGTTTTGCCTGAAGGGCTTCTTGAAGACTGTGAACTATAGGAGAGGCTGAAATGTCAGGAAAAGGTATGTTTGGATAAAGGCATTGCAATATCTGAAAATGACAAAGGAGGCAATCTTCTGTGATATTTGCTGATTTTGAGGACAAAGTCTCTCTTTAACCTGAATATGTTTTCTACAAAAACTGAGAACCTTATTGTGGAATAATAGCTGAAATTATTCCCGTTAATAATGAAAGCATAAACTGCAATATATGTGTACCTTAATTTAACAGTGAACAAATGTTGGAATGCATAGCCAGAGTAATAGGATGAAAATAAGAAAACTGAGGATACTAAAAACAAACAAAAAGAAACAACAACACCCCCCCCAAATCTATTACTTTCATTAGGCTGTGAAATAACATTTCAAAAAAGTGAAAAAAACTTATCTCTTGCATCTTACAATATTGATGGGTGAAAGTGTTTGAATATGTGTATACAATTGACAGGAATCCTGAAGTGTCTAAGAAATATATCTGATGAAACAAATTCATATTGTGAATTTGTAAATCCTAAAACATGACTTTACACATAAATCTTAAAGCATGTCCAAGGAATATTAGATTTTGGCAGCCGGGGGGGGGGGGGGGGAGGGAGCCATGAAATAATCAAAATCTCATTCCTGTGTAAGAAAAATGTGAAAATAGACTGGAAAATGCAAACTTTCCATGGTAGCTAAATGTCTTAAATACCTTTAAGACTGTTTTTGTAACAAGTAAAAGAAAGAGTTGTTTTCTACGGTTTAGTGAACAAATACCAGAACTACTCTCTGGAAGGAGTTTAACATAAATAACATTTACAAAATAAATGCAATCATTCACTAGGAGAGAGAACAAACATGAATTGGGAATGAAAAAGATCAGATTAACAAATTTCAGGTATGTCTAATAGTCGTGAAAGTGTCACTTTGTATATCAATATCACTGTGGAGAGTAGGTGAGTTCTGCTTAATGGGTCATTCAGAGATATTCATGGAATAGATAATTCAATAAACCTACAGGATCAGTTCTCTAAAGACTGACGTATGTCCATAAATGTGAAAATGCTACATCTCATTTTATGTAGAGTAAGTTTAAGGAAGACTTTGAATTTGGTATCCAGGGGGATTTAGAAGAGGTATATAAAACAACAATGGAGAACCCAGCTAAGAGAGTGATTAAATTTTTAGTTAAAAAAAAAAAATCATTAAAAGCTGATATAGAGTGCCATTTGATGATATAACTGCAGGTAATCATGGGGTTGAGAAGAAGATCTTAAAGCTGTTATATTAGACTCTTGCATTTTATATTTTTAGAGATTTTTAGAATTTCAGGTATTCATTACATTATAATCCATCATGATTTGTCCAGTCAGAAATTATTCACATTAATATAATCATTTTCAGTTATATTTTTATTGTCTGACTTAATATGAAATTAACTCATTATGATAAAAAATTAGCATTACATTTTACTCTCTAAAAATGCATTCTCTTGTGTTATTAGCAAGTATGTTAGAGCAGTGCCTAACGAATAAATATCTAATAGAAGAAAGTATTTTCATCAGTTAATAATAATATCATTTCATATAATACCATAGTAAGTCATGAATTTTTTAGCAAAATTGACAATGCATTTGAAAAAATCTACATTACAACCTGCAAGGCAGAAAAGGATCTTTGTAAGAAAAATGAGTAAAAAACCCCTAACTTTTTCTTTTAAATCATATAGCATATATATCTTCAATGGCCAATGATTACCTATGGCCAATCAGATGAGGAACTCCTGCCATTTAGTATATATTTTGTAGGTGGTAGATTGCTTTCTTTTAATGGTCATAAAAAATGCAGCACATAATATGCTATGATGCTTGTTTGGTCTTTCATATATTTAGCCTTACAGTACTCTTGTAAGTATAACTATTCCTTCTTGCAAATGGGACCTGGTGCACAAGGAAGGTAAATAAATTCACATAGAAAAGTTGTAACAAAACAGAGAATTGAAGTCATATAGGCCAAGCCCCAGAAAATCACTCAAATCATGGAACCATCTTTCTTGTCTCATTAACTCAGAATATGCAGGTGACATTCCCACAGGGAACAGACTGCTAACAGAAAATATTCCACTGATAAAAAATTGACTAGCTAATCCTCTTGAGACAAATAGATATCTCTTGTTCTGTCTATAATCCACGTGAATTTGTAATTCTGGCCACACATCTACTAGTCTGTATCCAATAAATCTGCTTCCTATGGTGACCGGGCCCTCTGTTCTTATCTTGTTTCCCTTATTCTCTTTTATATCTTGATTTCTTCTGTAGAAATAAGTGTGAAGTATCAGCTTGATTTATTTTTGAACCATAAAACTTTTTAACAGATAGTTATGGGCAGAATCTATGGCATTAACAGACATTACCTAATAGCTAAATGCATCTCTTACATCTGATAAACTATCTCAAGCATCTGCTAAGAGTCTTGGGAAAATCAAGCACTTCTTGACAGTCTTAGCAGACAATGATTACCCATTCTCCAGCATGACATGTAAATCAAGGGAAATATATTAGCGCAACAAAGGAACGTAACATTAAACGCTCCTTGACAACAGTGGTCAGTAACTCCAGACCCAATTCTGAGCAGTAAATATCCAATAGAGCATATGGTCATGTACTTCTAAAATGCACCAAGGCCTCTCCTTGCTTGCAAGGTATTGCCCAATTCTATCTGAAGGCCCAAGTGCCTCTAGTTATTCAGTACTGTTAACATGTATTATTGCCTTCAGCGCAGAGGGCTCAGATCTGATTGCAGAGGTTCGGTAAACAGCCGCCTCCGCACCACGTCAGCCCTAACAAAGAGCCCTCCCAGGGATCCGCGAAAGAAAGCTAGCAAGGAGTCAGCCGCTGGCATTCATCAATGCGGAGGGACGGATGCCTCCTTTCTGTCTTGATCATCTACTCCTCTAGGGCTCTGAGCAAACCATTTTTGCAAGTGCAGTGATCCTCTTCCTAGTTCAGTTGCATACCACTTCACAGGGAAATTCCTGTACTGTTTCCACAGGCAATGGACTGGGGAAATCATGGCCTAATGGGCTTTGGAGATACTTTTTATTTATTTTTACTTTTCACTGATGACCTGATGTCTTGCTGCTTTGCCCCTTTCCCTTCTGTTCTTTGGCAGACTGGGTAGGGCTTGAGAGGATGCTGAGTGACTGAAAACCTTGTGAATCAAGACTGTTTGGTTCCTCTGTTCCTAAATTCTGTTGTTTTTTAACTATTCACAACATTGCTGCATTGTAAGCCAGAACCAGAAAGCTGTTGGAGCTCTGAATTCCCAAATCCGAGGGTCCAGTTTATTCTTCATCTGACAGCAACCAGAGAGCCTTGAATCTCTAGCTCTAGTGCAGTTTGGCCTCTGAGTGTTTCCAGACTCCAAGGCTCAAGGGTCACCTACAAGTCATCTGCATTTGATAGTCAGTCTAGTAATTTGTGCAAAGATCTGATGCTTTGATAAGGGGTGAAGTGAAAAAATACTGATGTATTGAAGAGCTCTATAATTAACTGTAAAAACAGCATTTTAATTTGGGTGGGTGAAAGTATATTTTTTATTTTAAATATTTAAGTCAATTAAATATCGCTGAGAAACAGGACTAAAGCTAATAGTTAATTAAATGTCCAATTTGAAAAAAATACTGACAAGGAAGAGAGGAAAATATTCAGTAAAAATTGGAAAAAAAACAGGCTGTGACTTGCTGTCACATCTCCTATTTCATATAGAGCAAATTAAGAAGACTGCATTAGAACATAACAAGATAAATAGTCATTAACGATTCACCATCATGCAGTAACCATGTAGTAGCCACACGTTTAATACACAATGAAGGTAGTTATCTTATTAAACTTAATGGCACCTATAAAATGGAGACAAGTCACAGGCTTAAGACAGTAATGAGATAAGCTTGCAGTCTGTTCAGTTTGCATGCAAATGATCTCATCTGAATAAAATTAATGTTTACATTTTTATACTATTCTGAAAGCATTGCCATTCCCATTGTCCTAGCCTCTCTTTCTTGAGTTTTCTTAGAAATAAAAAAATGCTAATCAGGATGCTAAAGATCAGCTTGAATTCTTCCATTACGTGAGTTTTTAAACATTCATTTCTGAGCACAAGCTTCAACTAATGTCCATCAAAAACATGTCTGAAATGATTTATGTCCTGTTGGCAATTTTACTAAAGTTTAAAAAGTAGATTACAAAAGTGTATTTGATTTGAAATGCACTCATGCCTTTCAAAAGAATAATGAGAGGATGAGGCCTCACATTCAGATGAATATGGCATTAATGAATTTAATTTTTCTTCTATATAAAGAAAACTTGTTTACATTTTGATTTCATTTTGTTTTATACATTCCATAATTAAGGAAATAAAAACGCTCCAATCATATTTATCTTCCTTTATGTTTTGTTTCCAAAACTTTGGTTTATTTTTCCTGCAAATGAGATTTCAGAAGAGGTAAGTACTTCCATTTACTTACTTTCTGTGCAGCTGAATTAGTTTTTAGATCTAATGTAAAGATTCAGGAAAAGTCTTTTCTTAATACTATCAGATTCCAGTCTGATGAAGATGAACTTTCTACTCTTGTATGTTTAATAATGCAACATGCTGAGCAATTTGATGACAGCCTAGCAAGACATTTAAGAGCATGCCTCATTTTAAGCACAGGAGCAGGTTGTACTCATCTTCAAGTTGAGAATATGAAGGTAAAAAGTATTTTGAAAAATGAAAGGAGATAAATCTAGAATTGAACAAAACTGAGTCTAATGCAAACTCCAAATAAATACATTTTAAAGAATAAGTGCTATATATTTGTCTTGCAATTAATGTCAGACTAATTCCTTAAAAAACTTTGACTATTACCTTGAATTTTTAGTAAAAGTTGCATTTCTCCCCTTCTCCATTTTAATGTTCTTGACACAAAGGAAAGTTTTATTCTAATATAAATATACAGGATCATGCAGTTTGATGCCTGTTTGATCACTTCCCCTTCTATTAAATATCAGAAAATAGGGGGAACAAACACACAAAACAACTCTTCTTCACCTTCTTTTGTTTTCTGTCATTATTCAGACAAACTATTGACAGGACCCAACTTGCACCGTCTTAAAGAACCATCCACACAGTTAGGTTGCTCTAAGACTAGGACAGTCAATGAGAAGTTGCAGAGGGGTTTTCCCACATTCCTAGGGGAAAAAGCACCAGGTATTGCACAGCCTCCAAAGACCAGAGAGAAGGATGGCTATGCCTGAAGTCTGCTGTTCATATGGTGCTTTAGCAGCAGGCGCAGTAAAAGTTTGCTTTTTGAAGCAACTAACAAGAACGTTGTGAGATGCAGGCAGCACGGCTGACAAGACATGCAACGGACAGGCTAGGACCTCAGTCCTGCTCCAGGTTCCCTTTTCTGCCACAGAATGGACATCTTTTGGAACATATTTTAGAAAAAGTTGGAAAAGAGACAGTAAATTACCTTGGTGGAAGTAACATCAAATTATTAAGAGGAATGTAAAGCATTCTTAGAGACCAAGAGGAGAAGTAATCAGGGGCAAAGAAAATTATAAAGTCAATAAATAATTCAGAAGTTATGAGATAGCTTTCATTTAACTTTTCAGCATAAGAAAAAAAGCATAGAACCCTGTGTATTAACCGCAGTTCTTAGAAGATAATGTGCTAAGAAAACATGTGGAGAAGATATTGATTCAACTGTTATAACCATGCTGCAAGGTTCCATTTTGCCTTCTCTGATCCATGTGTTACCAAAAGGCCCCGGACAAGAAAGAGTCTCAAAAGGGGGTGGGAGGGAAATGGGGGAACTGTTACCATCTCGGACAAGAAGGATGAGAACAAAAGTAGCATACACAAGAGAGAGATCCCTTAAAAAAAAATAAAAAATTCATACTTGATAGCAAGTGGAAATAAATAGTTGAACCAACAAATACTAGAAAATGGGAAATAGAACTATAAAGTGCCCACTTCACTCAGGGAGAAGTACTAACCAAGCAAGGGTATGAATTCTATTATTCAAGTCAACTTAAAGCTGTAAACCGGAGTCATCTGGACTTTAAAAATCCAAAGTATCAACCAGAATTCTAATCTCTGTTTTAACAGTGATTCAATACATAACTTCACCTTCTTATCTTGGGAACTTAAAACATGCATAACACTATTTCCTTGCCTTCCCGCTTGCAAAGGTGTGATGAAGGCTTTCTGATGCCTCCTATATGTAAAACACATTGACACAATCCTACGTTTTAGCATTTTCTGACCTATAAGAAAAGGGAATAAATTGTTCTGTTCACATCCTTAGATCCATTTCAAAAGCTAATTATCACTCGATCATACAAAACATCAAGAAAATAAAGATGTTTATAATCTTGTGTGATCCACAGAAATAAATAATCAAACACAAAGAATGAAAATCAATTCTGCTAAGTTCATTGTAAAATCAGGGCTAAGCACCTTGTGTGATAACACATAGGAGAAAGAAAGCATAATTTATAAATATTTATCTTTTTTAGCTATTGAAGTGGTATGTAGACGAAATATGTAAGAAGTATCTGGTATAAGAAAAAAATATTTATGACTGAGCTGCAGAACCTTGAAAGGATGTTGTCTATTTTTTTTAATAGTATGTTCAATTAATTTTGTATTTTCATTTCATTTTTCAATATTCACTTTTGGCTTTTGTTCAGTTTGGAATTCTGTCAGTAGATGGAGAGAAAGACAGATGTGGGAGCCATAAGGACAGATGGAGATGGGCATAAGCAAAGATCATCTCTCAGAATGGTGGTAAAAATCTATTTTAGGTTTCTTCAAGTCATATGGTGTTGAAAGACACCAGGCAACTGGAACAAATTGGTCTTGATGAAACAACATAAGGCAAATGCAGATGATGTAGAAAAAGGTACCTGTGAAAAATAATGTCATGCTGGCTGAATGATGTTTAAGGCAAAATTTTCAAGAATGTACTGATTTTGAGCTACTTGGTTCTGCGGAAGTTAAACAGAAACTTCTGCATCTTGAGTATCATTTGGAAACAAGGTGTAGGGAATCCACTGACAATTAAGGGGCCATTTGGGTACTCAGCACCTTAGGAAACAGAGACTCATGCTAGCTCTGCTGAGAGAGCCAAGAAAACTGAACAAATCAAGATACAAACAGTATGAAAAGTTACTTTCCAAGAAGGTTTTCTGGGTCTTTAAGTTTGTTATCATCTGTGATTTTGCCGCTTCAAACATTTACAAATCCTTTTTTTTCTGACCTCCAACTAAAAAAAAGTCAGCATAGGCTGAGGATTAAATCACATTATTTCTTTCATGTTAAAAGAGCTTGTGAGATGAAATTTTTGCAGTAAACTGGGATGTTCCTAACATCTTTGTAATCTTATGATATCCTTCCTATGTAATTGTTTTGGTCTTAGTATATTAATTTAACAGATGAGAAAAAAGAAGAAAGATGATACACCTCACTACATTTTAATCTTCGTCTACCTGTACTAGAAGAAAAAAATGATTCAAGATTTATTTTACTCACTAAAATAAAGAAAAATGTACATGAATAACCCATGCTTTTCACAAAAACAAATTGTAATGCACAAAATTACACTCATATGACGGATCAACTTTGCTATTAGAGATGTTTCAATGGCAGTAAGACAGTGTTATCCACTGGAACAGTTTCCAACAGTGTGGGGGGGGCAGAAATACTATTATTTCAGGCAACTAGGTTTGTTGCTCTAAGAAGGGTGCTAAACAGACAAGTTGAACCAGCGCATTCCTTCTTAACATAACCTTAATCCGTCAACATATAAAGCTCTTCTTTGAGCAACTCTCAATCTACATCTTCTCAGCACAGATTTCCTTTGAGGTCTCTTCCCTGGTGGACTTTTAGTACTGGATTGGTGGAGTCCTTCACAGTGACTTAGATTAAGGGAAATTGTTAAACCTACTGAATAACTTCAAAATTAGCAACAAAAGGACATAAAGAAAGGAACAACTTGACAAGCATGCAGATTTAACACGCATAAAGGGATGTGTGTATGCCACAGCTTAAAATAAATATCTGATCAATAATTTTCCTCAGTTATCAGCCATTTAGTGTTTTTGTATAAATTTTTGTTTTCAACTGGGAGTACCTAGTATATGGTAATGCAACTAGTTCCTACTGCAGTGCTATAAAGTTCACAGCCATTTGTAGAGCTCTTAAAGTATTTCTGTTAAAAAAAATCAATATTTGCTACATCCTGTATGCTTTTTCATGATATTGCCTTTTGTCTCTGCATGCTATAGTTTGGCTTTAACAACTGGAAAAGTAGATGTTCCAGGGGAATAAAGACGTACAGAGTCACTGACATAAACATTCTTCTTAGCCACTAGCTAAGATCCCGTGCACAGGGCAATACTGGGACTATTTAGGCTGGCAGTGCGCTGTAGTAGTTGGCCCCAAAGATTCCAAAATTAAAAGACAAATAAAAAATGCTACCATTTACTGCCTTTCCAATTATACTTTTTTTATTTAAATGTATACTCTGTAGGGGATGCTTTAGATGATAGGTTTTGTGGAGTGACAATCTGATACTTCTCAACAGGAAAGTAGTCTTATTCCTACATATAAATACCAATATTAGTATTAAACATTTAGTTCATCTTAGGATACCCAGTATTAAGACCTTTGCAATTACTTTTTTAGACTTTGGGTCCTCATTTCTACATGTTCTATAATGGGTTCTGGTATTCAGAAATGCTGCTTGGTTATTTGTATAACTGCGCATGGTATAACATTCTGAAAGCTTACTTTTGGTAATGGTGGGAATCAGAGTCAACACAAACTAGGATGGATAAGCTGCTGAAACTGCTGTTAATGTCATCATAACAGAAAATTTTAACAATTATGTCATTTAGAGTGCAGTAATAAAGTAGCAATATTATTCCAAGAATGTTTGCCTTTATAAAGGCAATGATAAAGACAGTTTTACAGAGAAATAGTAATTTATCTGACAATTCCAGGATAAAAGTCAATGATAATACCAAGTAAATGAGAACATAAAAGTGGTTGACCAGGCAAGCTAATGCTTTTCAATAAGCATGAAAAACCATTTATGAAAATGGTAGTGATAGCAAGACTATTCACTTTATTATATAGGCATACAACAAATTGTGTCTATAAATTAAAACATGAAACATATGCCTGATTTTCAGAATGGTAAGGAGTCTCTTAGTCCTATTTTGGAGAAATATCTGTTTTTCTAAGCCTCAGTTTAACCTGCGTGACTGGTATCCCATCATACTCTGCTTTGATCAAATATCATGACTGGCATTTTAAAGGTCAATATTCTCTGACAAGTACCACACAGGCAACTGTAAGAATAAGAACAGAGAAGAGTTGCCATGTATTTGGATTGTTTTTGTGGTATTCATTCATAATTCTTTTGGAGTCTACGGACTATTTCCCATGCTAACAAAAGCAACTACTTTAAATCATTTTTCTCATTAATTGGTTAAGAAGAGAGTTCCATGTGAATTTATGAGTCCTGTAGATAGGGAATGAATTATCTTTAACTGCATATGTTTTATTTGCCTATCCAGTGACCAATTTTTTTCATATGTGGTTGTTTTTCCTGGGCTTTCACATATATATAATAACATAATTCTAAAGGCTACCTTTAGAAAGTGTATTTCTTATTCCAGACACAGATGGTACTTGATTAACTGCCTATTTCAAAAAAAAAAAAAAAAAAAAAAAAAAATCCCAACCCCAAACTGCAGCAGAGACGGTTTCAATCTTCCCTAGCCACAAAAAAACAGGTAATGGAGCACAGCATTGTCATTCTGATAAAATTTTATCATAAGAAAATGTCCACAGTATGCAAACTCGATGAATATGGAAAAGCTTAGATCAGATGAACTATTCAGTTCTTGCAGATGTTAGTTATCTCTTGTGCCTGCAGTTTCTGCAATGATATTAGTACAGAAAGTGTTCAAATACGGAATTCTCAGCACTGCAAGAATGGGTTGCTCTGGTATAGATTAGCCACAGTTTCATGACAGTCTTCTAGCATTATGTAAAAGGAATTTGATTGTCAAAATAGCAGTGTAAGTAGATGTTAACAAGCATATCAAAAGACTAAGTAGTATGAAATCAGAGATCCAGGCAATAAATGTGTTTTTTACATATGTCCAACGGTTTACTGCTCATGGTTTGGCGAGTCCTTCCACATCCTCCTGGCATCTAGTTGCTTAATGCTTTAATTTACTTTGCTTACTGCCATTATCCATTTTCAGAAATGTGCTCCCAGAAAATTCTTAGTGAAGTGCTCAAGATATCAAGAGTAGTTCTCAAAGGGCTGTTTAAAACAAGATAATAATTTTAACTACTGTTTGAAATCACGCCAAGGTCAGAAGTCAGACCATTGCATAACATACCATAATGAAACATATCTCACTGGGGAAAGTGTAACACACTCTTATTATCCATCTTCCACTCATTACTCCAAAGTTTGAATTTTGAAGATACAAGATATCATTGTCGTCTTCTTATTCCAAACAATGAAATTACCAGTAGTTTAAGCTTATCATAATCAACCTTGATTCCATAAAAGCATCTTAAGGATTCTGCTGCCTATTGAAAACCTATAATGCTTGAGCTTCAGAGGCCAACACATGTCTAGAAGTCTCACTAAATGATCTCCTTTATAAGATTACAAACAACCCCAGCAGAACAGCTCTACTTCTTTCTGAACTCAATTGCAGCCAGGAACTAGCAAAAACATTTACAAAATTGAAAAGAAAAGAAAAAAGCTTTCCTATCATTCTCAGACAAATCTAATTTAAGAAACTGAAAAAAGTCTTAAGTGCTTTTCGTTTGTTATTTTACCTAACCAGTTTGTTCAACTCTGGGTAAATCCCAGTTCATATGATATTGTCAAAATTACTGTTTAAGGGAAGAAAAGGAATCAGCCTAGTTTATATAGTCTGCCTGACAGGACTGTTGTGATGCTTTAGAGACTTGTGGAATATAGCCTGTGGTCCTGTGATTATTCAGTTATATATATTATGAAAATAACTAATACAATGTTTAAGTTAGCATAACTAGGAGTAAACATCATTATTAAAATTCAGATCCTGAAGGAATCCATTGCAAAAAGGGAGTAGTACTTGCTGGACTTTTCTTTTAGTCAATTAATTTACCATACTAATGATAGTTTACACCTGTCTAAGGTGTAGGATCACCTTAGGTATGTTAATAGGAACACTCATCTGTTACAGGGAACACTTTTTTCTTGTCACAGCTATACTTATAGCAAACTCTGCTTCTGTTATACAGCTTCTTATGAAGCATTGCTTCAGTTTCCTCTCTGTATATAGAGGAAGTGTCCCATTTTTACAAATTGTCTTCTCTTTATGATAGCTGCCCATCCTCTTTTTATTTTTTCCCCAAACAAAAATAAACTGTAGCCTCTCTGAAACAAAACAAACAAATAAAAGATGGTCTTTCAACAAAATGCAGTTTTGATAACAGAATAAAAAAAATAAAAGGAACAAGAGAAGAAAGGGTAAATTTAGAAGACAGAAGAATGCTTCATTTGAACATTTTCATAATAAAACATTTTTTCATTTGGGGAAAAAGAGAAACCCAGGGACTTAGATGAACAAGGTTATTTTTTTATCATTTGAGCAATGAAATGGAAGTTGGGGATATGTGATGCTAAAATGCTGAGTGTTCAACCTACTAGGTATATCCTTCCTTTTACAAGTCCAGCCTTTCCCATTCTGCCTTTAAAACAAAACTTTCCAAATTAGCCTCCTTTCTCCTGTTAAAAAAAAAAAACCAAACACACACACCCCCAAAATGGTATAAGGCTTGAATGAAATTTTTCATTCAGTCTGGACCTCTTTTTTTAGACACCAGTTGAAATAACAGTATTAACCTTGAGTAACCAAATCATTATTTTCCCGTTTTGACTCAGTCACTGGACAACCCCAACAACAATACGCTTGATAAGAATGGACTCTTTCCATTTACAAAAGTCAATGGGATTCGGATGCCTGTGTTTCTGCAGTGCTTTGGAGAGTCCTACACACTATGACTTGTTATACAAATGTTTGTCAGTAAATCAACCCACAACCTTGTCAGGTCTAAAGATATTCAGCACACTGATCACTACTCCTCTCTTCCAGCTTACTCCTAATTACAATCTTTTCATGCAACTGTTTGCAAGGGATTACATTATAATAATAACATTAAAAACTGATCATTAGTACTATATCTCTCTTTATTGTATAAGGAGTATATGCTATTTGGGAGGTAGAGAAATTTATAGGGCTGTGAAGATACGGCTTTAGTACTGAAGATGCTGAAACTTTCCATACAGTTCAGACCATCTGAAATATCTTTAGGTTTCATTTTAAAATAAAGTAGCAAAATATTAAGTGAAAAATAAGTCCTGATTTTTCTGATATATAATGTCATCAGAATGACTTTCTTTATTACAACCTTCCACAATAGAAACGCTAACCCTGAAGCAAGGAATAAATTGAAATTAGAAAAGGTGAGTCTCTTGGGCCTAGCAGCTAGTTTCAGGAAAGGAGAATTAAAACAAAAACAAACATTTTTCATTGCAGGAGGAAGGAAGGGTGGATAGAAACACAATGCTAAAAGTTTACTTGGGTGTTATCCCACATATTCTGAGTTATTTTCCAGATAAAAGAGATTTATGTTATTAAATACTTCTGTATGATGAAAAGGCAGATGCAATCCCTTGTGGACTCCTGAATTCCAAATTAAATATTCATGAAAGGTAAGGTTTTGTTTATAATTAATAATTCTACTGCTTACCATAAAAATGAAACATAAGTTACACTGAGATACACAGCCAAATGAGATATTGGTCACAAACATTTCTCCACAGGATCTAAATTGCATGTTTCCCCTACACATTCTCCTGAAACCTTGTTCTGTAAATACAAAGCTGTTCAATATTATGCTGCACTGGAATAGTATTTCCACATGGCAAATTCAGACCACTGATACAATATATTTAAAAGCAAGGAAATAGTTGATGTTGCAAGAGGAGCAAAACTGTATAACAAGTTCTATAAAAAATGGGAAGGATAGAAACTGAGGAAGAGGGAACCACCTGCTTGAATAGCCTAACCACCTAATTCAGAACAGAAACTAGCATTTAGTTTTGATACAAAGGTGCAAATTAGATCAATGATACAGTTGAAATACTTAATACTCACCTGATGATTAGATATTATTCTCATTACTGGTCCTAGTTCTCAGCACCTTACAAGTTTGAGGTTTCAGTAGTCACCAGTAAAGTCATTCCCTGAGATTCTTGGGATCTCTACAGCCATGTCAGCATAAGCAAGCCTGAATCAAAACCCACTGAGCTTAATCAGCTTTGGATTTTAACTCAAAAGAGCAAACAATGCAATATTAAGCATCATAAATATAGATACAGGATAGATTAAATGGTATGCAGTATTCAACGTAACCGCAACAAGATGGTGTTTTCAGGACAATTCATCTTTTTTTTGGACCTCCAGTAATTACTGTGACATTCAGTTATGAATTCAAAATCGAAACAACTCACAGTTGAATTGGGCTGCTTAAATTTCATAGTTTAGGGGATTTATGAATGGTGTCTTTTCTGTGTGGAACAAAGTAGTCTTCCAGTCCTTCCTTGTTCTTCTATTAGCTACCTGATTACATGAAGGAAGGCCCCCTGTGAAGAAGGTAGGTATGTAAAGCACAACATAGTCCAAATTACAATCCAAACATTGCTCAGCTGCAGGCTTGTAATGAGTTCAGGCACTTCTTCATTTGAATTCAAGGTTCATAACAGAGTATTATTTGCCTAAGTTCAGAGAGAATTCAAAACAAAAGAGAAGAAAACCTGTCTCTTACTGGAGAGCAGTCCCTACACAAAAGCCAGTAGAATCAAAATGCCATAACTGTGGCTTCATTTTGTTCTCAATAGTGCTGATGGAGATGTGGGATGTGTGGCAACAGACAGATTTGGTTTTGTACAGACTAATGCATGCTATTTCTCTTTACCAGGATATAGAGGCAGAGCAAGGAAGACAGTTTGTTTGCCTTTCCCTGGCACCGGCTCTCCCAGGTCTTCCCAGGCCACGTAGGCAGAGCACTCGCAGGTGAGAGGCGGTGACCTGGGAGAACACAGCATCGCAGAGGCTGAGGGACTCTAGAGAAGCTGAGGGACCATGTACAAAACTAGAGGTCCTGAGGTGATGGGAAGAAAAAGTCATCTTAGGAATCTGGAAAGGATTGTGTGGAACTCAGCACAAGTTAGACAGCCATTGAAAAGCTGCTAGACTAAGAAGAAGTCTGGACTAAAGGATTTTCTTTTCAAGGACACAGTCGTCTGAGGACAGCAGAGGAGAGAGGATGTGTTTTCAGCTCTTCTGTTTCTGCTCTGATTCATTCTGAGTTTATTATAGAAAGTATCCTGTTTAGTTTATACTCTGATAAAACCTAATTTTAAAGATGCACAGCACTTGTGGCATATTTAGGGTGCTCGCAGCACATGCAGATCTGCCTCAGACTTCTATCTCTCTTGGGGTCTCCTCCCAAGGTACCATCAACTAAGTAGCGGTAAGAATGGTAAGGGAGTACTTGAGAAATAGTAGGCCTAGATGTCGGCCCTTCCCTGTCACAGCATGTTCCAATCCACATCTAACTTTTGCTTTCACAGATAACAGTCTAATAAATAAGCAATAAGCATATTCCATCCCTCCTGTAATGACTGTGCCACTGGCTACTGGCTACATCTACATTAGCAACTGATGTGGCCCAACACGAGTGGATCTGTAGATCCAAAAGCTTTTATGCTGCGAACCCAGTTTCCACATTATATGCATGTCCAAGGTAGGGATGGTAGGGGGTTACTTTGGATTACTTCTACTCTGGCCCTGTGGACTGAAAGCCCACTTGCCATGGGAACACATACTTGGGTTTAATTCAGTGTGAAAGGACTCTAGAGAGTGTAGGGTGAAATTCTTCTGAGACAAACCTGGTAAGTGGAAAAAAATCAAAAAGTGAGCCCAAAAGCTCACTCCTGATCCAAATTGAAATACTAATATAGACATGTCCATTATGCAGCAAAGAACAAAGTATGCTTTGGGGTTAGAGAGTGAACTGGTGGAGAAGACAAGTTCCTGAGCTCCAGCCCTTGTTTACAAATTTTACAAAGTTGAATAATTAAAAAATATATGTATTGGTTGCTTTGTAAATGTTCATATTAATCCATTATTCAAAATCTGTACAAGACTTAAACAAACAAACAGAAACCATATATTTTTATTTCCAAGCATGCTTTCTTTTGAATCTGAGTTACTGCTTTGTCAGCTGTCTCGTAATACTAAATCTTTAAGAAAGTCATACTATACTGTTCTCAGGAGTCATACTTATTTACACATAGGCTAATTTTGATGGAGGAAGTTTCAATGAGAACTATAACATGAGATTCTCTTGCATCTTAGCAAAGAAAATATTTCCTGTTCCAGAAAGAGCAATAAATATTCATTATAGGAGCTTGTGAGGGCTTTGATATGTCATCCCAGGTGCTGCTGAGCCACTCATTCCCTGCTTTCTAAAACTGATGTATGAAAAAGGTTCCTTCTGTCTCTGAGTCACAAATATTTCACACTAAAATTTGTATCAGAGTAATTTGTATTCATAGTAAAATAATTGAACTCTCAATAATTAAGTGGTAACCTATATTAAGTTAATTGGGAAAGAGTTCAAACTTAGTGCAAACACATACAATGGAGAATGCTTCTTAAAAAGGGTGAGACTAAACAAAATCTTCCAAGTTCATGAGCTAACTTTAAGAGAATGAAGCTCTCAGGCAATTTGATAGCTACAATCAATAACAATTTTGCAAATATTTTTATTAAGATTTCACCCAAAGTGTGGTTTATAAAATGTTTATATCCAGAAATATCAGAAAATACAACATCGTTTTTCTGATAGCTTCCACACCCTGCTATTTAGGATAATAACAGACCACACATGTAACAAACAATTATTCTGATGATCAGAAAAGTGTGCTTGATAGTACAATTAATCCTCTGTAAAAAGGCTTTCTTTTAAAACCCTGTGATTAGAGCCTCTTTAGAAATTTTTTTTTCCCTGTTTTCTGCATTCTGTTAATTGTATCTATCTGAACCTCACTCTGCAATTTTCCTGCTTATCAGAAAAGATGCTTAATGCATTGTGATTAGCCCATTGGATGGAGATTTATAATTTACATTTTGTGAAGGAGGTTCACGCTGTTCTAAACAGTTATCTCCTTTATTATATTTCCAGAATATGCTAATAACATAGGAAGGAGAGTGTATTTATTCTTATCACTGACTAAAAGCACCACATTGGTTCATGAAATGTGATGGAGAGGGTAGCTTTAAGCAGAAGTATATAAACTAATCAAAACTGGATTAAAAATAGAAAGGAAAAAGACACAAAAAATCTGCATGATGGATAGATCTGTAGTTTCCAGAAGCACACCAACATTTCTGTTTTAATTGAAATCACACTCATTTTTTTTTCCAGTTTTGTATGTAGAATATGCAATCAGATGTATGCAAGCACCTTTTTTCTCTTTATGAACTCTCTGCTAAACAAAGACAAGTAATATGATTTTTCCCCTACTAGACTTATAAAAGGTATTTTTTAACTTTACAGGTATTAAATATGCTCATTATACTTTTTGCTTTACATTTCCAAAATATTTTGTTCTTCCTATATAGCTTTTTCTGCAGACTTCACAAAAAGAGTGACATAATATAAAAATTTCAGGAAAACGCATCTGGAAAACTTTTACTGCTGTACTTTTTGTGGCCCAAAATAACATGCGTTGCTTTTTCTTTTCTCAAAATGGTTTCAGTTTTATCTCATAGAATAATTTAACAAGACTCACTAGATCAGAATGAAGGTCTCTAGCCCAATACCCTGCCTTCTGGCAGTGGCCACCTTTGAGTGCTCAGGGAAAATACAGAAGAGATAGGGCAAGTATGGAGCGGTTCTTTCCTCTGGATACCTTACAATTTCCAGTAATTGACTGTCATATATTCTTTCTCATACTGTGCAAATCTTTGAAGGAATTAAACATATTTCCTAAGGGCAAGCATACACAAACAACTTACATAGCCACTCTATATCATGTATCTCCCATATACAGACACATACTTATATAGTAGCAGATCTTAATTCCAGAGTATGAGTAAGGATTCTGACACCAGTTAATTACAAGTTTTTCAGCCAACTGGCAGAAGTTTTGCTCAGTACTCACTGGTATAAAGATGAGCTTATTTTCATATTGACCATATTAAAATATACATGATACCAATATTTGCAGCAGTAGAGGTGGCGAATTGTGAAATGTACCAATTTCACCTTTTATCTTTCAGATATTTAACTTTTAAGGGAAGTTGACAGAATCTTATTTTGCATAGAAATCTTGAGTATTAAGCAAAAAAAAAAAAGGTTTTAAATAGTAAATATTCAGGAAGTGAGATACCTTTTCTTTCACTGTTGACCTTTTGAATATCATAGTAGGTCACTGAAGAATGAACAGGAATCATATGATGAGATTTTTATGATAGAGAAGAAGCCAAAGACTGGCTGTAGAACAGACAAATTGCAGAGTACTGCAGAATTAGTAAAGACTGCTCACTGTGAATTACTAAGCGAGGCAAAGAAACATAGTGGGTGATGGGACCAGAAACTTAGTGGGTGAGATGCCATGGTATCTTCTGAATCAGCTGCAGAAAAGCTGTTAGAATCAGTAAGGTGTATTATCTGTTTAATGTGTACCAGTGGTCAAAAAGATAGCATTTGTATCTACCTGCTGAAATGCACTTCATTTGGAATAATGTACTCCTTCCATTTGGGGTGGCTACTCACATTTATTTTCCATACAAGATATCTATTGGAAAAAGAAGGGATTTTGTACATGCTTGCATCTCACTTCAATATAAAACTGGGATATGATTAGAGAGTGTACCCAGACCCAGATATTTGGAAGCACTCACTGAGTTCTCTAATCTAGACCAGACACTAGCCTTTAGCATCAACTAATTTGCTGGATATAGTAGCTCTTGTTTCTGTTTTGGACTGATGTGAAACTTTGAGGGCAACTACAGTCTAGAAAGATATAAGAACTGCTGGAAAAACAACTGGAAGCAAAAAGAAAAAAAAAAAAAAAGTGGGGGAGAAGAGCCTAGCCAGAAATGTTCCTGGCCTTTTGTGCTCTATAACTCTGATCATCTGACACAGCTTCTCATTGGTAGATCTCAAATAATCATCATCAAATACTGGGTTATTTTTTGGTAATTCTTACTAATTCCAGTAGATATATCTCTGTATTCCTTCCAGATTAACTGATTAGCTTTTGATATGCCTGTGCTTTCAGGGCACCAAGAAAATGCAAACGTCCCCTGAAACTGAGAGTCTGAGTAAAGCAGATAGATGAACACCAGGAATCTCTGGTGATCAGGACTGTTGCGTTTAGTTTTGAAAAAAAAAAAAAACTAAATAGAAGTTTTTTAATTATTCAAAATAAAAATAAACGGAAACTCCCGTCAGAGGTATGTTTTGAAAACTATTAAAAACATTGTGACTTCATGCAGACCCAGAAATATTGGCTCATGAAGAAGAATTTAAACATTAGATATCCATTTCTATGGTATGACAACCATGATTTTTATTTGCAATTTCCTCACCAGTTTTGTCTCTTAAAAATTAAAAGATAGAAACTATTACAGGAGTTTAATGGAGTAAGATTCATATCCCCCATTTTTCTCTCCTGGTCTTCCGTTTAATTTCTTTTTTCAAAAAAAGTACTATTATCAGTCTAACATTCACATTCCCAAAGCCCATTTTCCTTACCACCCTGAAAATTATCTTTCCAAAAGGAAGTAGATAGAAAAAAATTCCAATGGAAAGTATTTCTCTTCCAAGCTGAGGAGCAAGTAAAATGCTAGCAGCTAAATTGCAGATGCAATTTTGCTGTGAACAATGAATTTGTTTTCCAATTTATTTCTCAAAGCTTTCCTCCAGAGATACTCACCTAAATTTCCATTCCCCTCGCTAGCTGGGGAATAATTTTAATGGCAGGAAATCTGTTTCCCTAGTGTTAATCCCAGTAGATACATATATTGTGATGTTCCTTTTCAGTCACATTGCTAGGGAAATAAATAAATGTGCCTGGAATGCTCCATGACAAACTAAGTGTCCTTTTAGAATGATTCAGGAATTAAAGCTGCAGAATTACTACAAGGTAGTATTTACAGCTTCTGGTTCCTAAAATTCACTTACAAAAATGTATTGCCTAGCATGGGGTAGTATGACCTCCATGATGAGGTAAGCTGTTTACTTAAATAAAGATGCAGAATTTGATTTTTCCCATTAAGAATAAAACAATACTGAGAACAAAGAATATTCCCCTTGATCTGTACTCACTCTGCGCTCTGATCACCACTTTCACCAATTGTTCGGGATCCTCTGAGCAGCCATGTTGTTTTGAGTGCTTAAAATATTCATACAACCACAAAACCTTGGGTAAAAGCTGTCCCTTCAGTTTTAAATATAGATCCAGTCAAAGATAATGTTTAGTTATCTCCATTTCACTGAATTAAGAATAGAAAAATATAGTTGAGCTTTAGAAAAACAGTAACCAAGAGTGAAAAACAGTGGAATAAACTTGCAAGAGAAGCCGCATCACTTAGGGCATTTTAACTAGACTGGAGTAAAGTTTGCTTAGTATACAATACAGAGTAAATCCAACTGGCAAAAATTTGACATAAAGTGAGGCTCTGTGATTCAGCAATCATTTCCTGGCACACTATGATAACAGAGAAAGAGACATCTGTCACACCTGACTACACTTTTATGTTCTCTTAGTCTGAAGCATCTCTATATACACGCACCTCTGTAACATTTATAGATCTCCTAACACACCAGATACAGGGTTTCAGTCTTCGGTTACATCAAAAGATGAAGCAGGAGGACTTCCCAAAGAGAAACACACATCATCAAGACTAAATCTGCTCAACAAAATGATGATGTGAAGTGACTGCAGTATATGCTATTCACTCAGGCATAGTGATAGCTCTCCAGAGGGAGAAAAGCAGGAGTGTAAATTGGATATGTTGTGATGCTGTAATGGCAAAATATAAAAGAAGTTGTTAGCCACAGAATTTAACCTCCCTAGGGAATGAAAACATTAGCTCTTCGCTGCCTTTGCATAGCACGGCAAAACAGATGGGAAACCCTTGCTACACAAGTAATTTGGAAATTATTTTAATCACCCTAGGTGCTAGATGCCATTTCAAAAAGAGAATTTCACAAACATACAAAAAAGGAGCATTATCTTAATAAAAGTAAACTATCTATCTGAAGAGTATTTTCAGTTTTATATACAGATTTCTATACAGAAGCGCTCCCTACACCACAATCTGTGTTGCAGGTTCAGTTCTACTGTAGATTAGTGTGTTTTAATAGCTTTACAATTTATTTACTCTGGCACCAAACACACCTACTTACACTGTTCAATATTCTGATGAAAGAGATCACCGAGATCAAATGAAAATGTCCACAGAATGATACCAGCTTGTTGCCACATTTTAGGAATAAATAATTCTTTTTAGACTTGTGGAAAGAAAAAGGCAAGGCAAGGCAAGGGAACCCATTCTGTTACTCAATTATCACACATTATTTAAGGAAAAAAAATCACTTTTAGCAAAGTAACTAAAATTTTCAGGGACCTTACTGTGTTTATAAACTGAGAAATAATGCTAATCAACAACAGTAATAATAAATTTCCAGTGGCTACCCACTTGAAAAGAAGAGCCACAATGAAAACAGCAAAATGGCATACGTGCAAAGCAGTTTCATGGTGAAAGAACATTCAAAGAAAGGAGAAAAAGAAAATACAAAGGCATCTACATTGAAAACTTAATGATTCACTGTTCTCTTTTCAGTCTTTTCTGAAAGACTTTCAGGATAATGCAAGTCTTTCCTTGTATTATTAAAGTATTTTAGATAATTGAAGTCACCAATTTCAGATTTATCTAAAAACTGCATGATTTGATAAACAAAAAGGCAAAATACTGACACTGTAAAGGAAAATGCATATGTATGCATATGTGTGCATACTTATAATACATAAATATGTTCTAGTTTGTAAACTTAAATACTCTAGTTACTTATGCCACAGTGTATTTATACATGAAGTGAAATGTGATTATCTTCCTACTAGGAAGTGTTGAAATAGACTTTCTCAAAACATAGTAAAGCAAGCAAAAACAAACAGTGCAAAACATTAAATGATCAGAAAAATAAGGTGATTTAGTCTTTCAGAATTAAGGACAGCAGAGTCCCTCTGAAATGAATGTAGTTACAGTAATTTGTATTAGCTGAAGATCGGTTCTTGGCTACCAAAGTAATGTAGCAATACAGGTTCTCACAGAGTTGTCCATTACCACCTTCTGTTGATTCTAGCATGATCAGTCCAACAGTGCCTGTCAATTAAATTTGTGAGCCAAAGAATAACCTTTGTCAGCTAACCAAATGGGGCGACTCCTTCCTAAACTTCACTGTTAATTATCTTCTGTCCTGAAGCATGAGATTTGCTTAGACAGTTAGTCAACCTTCTGATCCACTGTATGAACCCAAATGCAACAATAGAAATATGAAGAAGAAAAATCGAAGGTTAGCAAGGAGTGGGATTTTTAAACTATCACAGAATGTTACAGGGCCTGTAATACTTGCACAAAGAAACAGCTAATGAGACACGTAACCAGTGTTTCCTCTCATCGAAAGTACACTCTACAGTGGAACAGAAAGATCAGAGTAACACTACAGGCACTGCCACTGATAAAAACTGAACCTCACTTGTCATTTCACTCCCTTCCCCTCACCAGAAAAGTTCTCAAAAGTTTGATATGTGAAAGCCTGAAAGAAAAACTATAGAGAGTGGGATAATTCTTAAATAGTTACATTAGGAACGGTGGATTGGCAACTGATTAAACGAGGCTCCACATCTGCCTTGGTCTTTCAGTACAGGTCAAACAGAGGTTTACAGAATTGGAAATGTAGTTTTGGTTTTGATTGGGTGACTTTGAATGAGAGGAAAGAGAAGGAGAAGGTGGGCTATTATTAACATCTCAGTTAGACTTACTGGGGAGCTGTCAGTTTAAATGTTCAGCCTACCCTCAGCAAAGGAATGTGTGCCAAGAGGATGGTAAACATTATAGCAAATTTATGGCCTGAAACAACAGCAGTTTTAATTGATTGACAAATGAACAGAAGCAAAGAATAAGAAAAGCAAATGAAAACACTGCAGAAATGAACAGCTTTGTAATTGGAAATTGAAAAGGTCACTAAACACGGCTTATTGCTATCTGTTTGAATGGAATCATTACCTTATGGAAATCTTTATTTGGAGCCTGGATATTTGCAACACTGACTCTAATGAAATAATTTTTTTTATGAATACTTTGAGCATGAGTGGACACAGCAAATGTGGAGTTGTGTTGCTTCCAAAAAAAGTGACTAAACAATTACACAGCAATACAGACATGCACTTTTGACCCAGTCTGAGATAATGCAATATATTGCATTTCTGGGGAACATTGCTTAGGTGAACAATAAGAAATAAATATTTAAAATATAAGAACCAAAAGTTATAGAGGATAACATTTTGATAAATAACTTAAAGACTTATGTGACCAAGAACCAGACTAGTATTAATTTCATCTAAAAATGAAAATTCTACAAATGAAATAAGCATCTGTGATATAAAGATGATTAACTCATGTCCCAGAAAAATATCACATGACTTCTCTAAATTCACAGCCTAAAAGCCCATAAACTGGAAATTAGCTATCTCTTTCAGTACTACTGGTTTTATTAAAACACTACTTTAAATATCTTGACCACCACTGTTTAGAACATTATTCCTCCAAAACGGACATTAGCACATGGAATTATTTCTATTAGAAGATCATTTGCTATAGAGGTTCTTCCATCTCCCTCTCAGACAGAAACATCCTTTTCCACTATATTTTCCTTTGTAATATGGATATATAAAACTTTTCAAGAGGTAGAAAAAAAACCTGTTTCCTTTGGAGATTAGTCTTCATCTGAAGACATTGCTTTTCTCAGTATTTTTTCCTGATATTTACAATATTTGTTTCAAACCATAATGTAAGAGCTGGCACCCATAAATGTATACTTTAAGCTTAGATATCAAGACAGAAGGAAACCTCCCTATCCTTTTCTTCCCTGAACATTTTTCTGAAATTATTAACATTTGATGAAGTAGTTTAAATGTAAGACAGTTTGACATTTGCCTGAAAACTCTTTCACTGAAGTCTCCTTCACCTCATTCTGACTAGACCATCTGATACAAAAGTAACATCATAGCATCACATTTTATAGGCTTGAAGGATGGTCCAATAAGTAATTATAAATGCTGAATATTCTTTAATGAGTGCAGGTTGGGAAACTGTCAGAGAAAAACCCAGAAATTTACATCAAATACAAGTATTTCTGAAGATCAAACAAATTTTCCTAGTCACAAATTTGGTGTCCTGTCATTTTTTATTTTGAAATGTTGACAAGCTAAGCTTTCACAATAGAAAGCTGCTATGAACTAACTTTAGCATGTCCCCTGAGGGAAAATTATTTCATATCCTTTGACTGTCAAAGAGAGGAGGTTTCAAATCAGTCTGGTCCATACACTGGCTGTTTCTTCTAATGAAGTAATGTCTGCAGACTTCATTACTGGCCAAGGCCCATCTGGAGTTTAATCTGGCAAGGGATGTCAAGCACAACAAGAAGGGCTTCTATAAACACATCAGTAACAAAAGGAAGACTAGGGGACATGTGGGCCCACTGCTGAATGGGGCAGGGGCTCTGGTGACAAAGGATACAGAAAAGGCAGAGATACTGAATGCCTTCTTTGCCTCTGTCTTTACTGGTAGGACTGGCCTCAGGAATCCCAGGCCCTGCAGACAAGGGAGAAAGTCTGGAGAAAGGAAGACTTTCCCTTGGTGGAGGAGGATCTGGTTAGGGATCACTTAAGCAAACTGGACATAAACAAATCCATGAGCCCTGATGGGATATATCCATGAGCGCTGAGGGAACTGGCTGATGTCATTGCAAGGCCCCTCTCAATCATCTTTGAAAGGTCATGGAGAACAGGAGAGGTGCCTGAGGACTGGAAGAAAGCCAATGTCACCCCAGTCTTCAAAAAGGGCAAGAAGGAGGACCCAGGGAACTACAGGCCAGTCAGCCTCACCTCCATCCCCGGAAACGTGATGGAGCAGCTCATCCTGGATACCATTTCCAAGCACATAAAGATCAAGCAGGTGATCAGGAGTAGTCAGCATTCACAAAGATTCATAAAGGGGATATCATGCTTAACAACCTCATAGCCTTCTATGGTGGGATAGGCTGGATAGATGAGGGGAGAGCAGTGGATGTTGTCTGCTTCAATAAGGCTTTTGACACTGTCTCCCATAACATCCTCAGAGGCAAGCTCAGGAAGTGCGCATGGACAGCACAAGATGAGCAGACTGTGAGGCGGATTGAGAACTGGCTGAATGGCAGACCTCAGAGGGTTGTGATCAGTGGCACAAAGTCTAGCTGGAAGCCTGCAGCCAGAGGTGTCCCCCAGGGGTCAGTACTGGGTCCAATTCTGTTCAAGTTAGTCATCAGTGACCTGGATGAAGGCACAGAGAGTACCCGCAACAAGTTTGCTGCTGGTACAAAACTGGGAGGAGTGACTGATACACCAGAGGGCTGGGCTGCCATTCAGAGGGACCTTGACAGGCTGGAGGGATGGGCAGGAGGGATCCTCATGAAGTTCAACAAAGGCAAGTGCAGAGTCCTGCACCTAGGGAGGAAAACCCCAGCAGCTCTGCAGAGAAGGAACTGGGAGTCCTGGTGGACAACAAGTTAACCATGAGACAGCAGTGTACCCTTGTGGCACAGAAGGCCAATGCTATCCTGGGGTGCATTAGGCAGAGCATTGCCAGAAGGTCAAGGGAGATGATCCTCCCCCTCTACTCAGCCTTGGTGAGGCCACATCTGGACTACTGGGTCCTGTTCTGGGCTCCCCAATACAAGAGAGACATGGAGCTACTGCTGCGAGTTCAGTGAAGGGCTACCAAGATGATTAAGGGACTGGAGCATCTGTCACGTGAGGAAAGGCTAAGCGAGCAGAGAGTGTTCAGCCTGGGGAAGAGAAGACTGAGGGGGGATCTTATCAATGTGTGTAAGTATCTGAAGGGAGGGTGTAGAGAGGACAGGGCCAGGCTCTTCTCTGCAGTACCCAGCGACAGGACAAAAGGCAATGGGCACAAAGTGAAACACAGGAAGTTCCATCTGAACATGAGGAAAAACTTCTTTACTGTGAGGGTGACTGAGCACTGGAACAGGTTGCCCAGAGAGGGTGTGGAATCTCCATCCTTGGAGATATTCAAAAGCCGTCTGGACAGGGTCCTGGGCAGTGTGCTCTAGGTGACCCTGCTTGAGCAGGGGGGTGGACTAGATAATCTCCAGAGGTCCCTTCCAACCTCAACCATTCTGTGATTCTGTGGAGAAGATGGTACATCTGCGCTATTTCTAATATCTATCCTAGCATCTGATAAATCACTCTAAAGCAGTGCTTATTTCTCTCACTTAACTATAAAGGGAGTTCAGATGTTTGATAAAACTTGCCCCCACACATATGATCAATGCCCCTTGTCCCCATTTGAAACTCCAGAAGAGCACAGGCTCAGCATCCAATCTGTCAGGCCTGTCCCAGATAGCCTAGGACACAGCATGTGCTTCTGGGCTCCTAAGATTGGACAAACAAACTGTGATCCAGCTGGCTAGCTTGAGGATAGGCATTTAGGTGTCTGGGGTGGAATGCAGTTCAATATTAAAACTTCTCAATATAGATGAATACATATATGTGAGCTCATCTGTAGGCACCCCTTATAGTCAAAGGTGTTCAACTGCCTGAAATACCTCCTAAACATAGGCAGCTAGTGCCTTCTGAGATATCCTAGGGTATCTGAGATTTCTGCATAGCGCTGGCAGATAGGACACATGACTCTTTTAAGTCCCTCTGGACTGGCAGGTAAAGGCCAGCCGAGATAGTCCATGAAATCTCAGGTACCCTTGGATGTCCAGCTGACCTGCACTACCACTTGTTACAGGCAATGCAATCTTTCCAGAGAATCTGCTTAAACTGCAATAGACACCTAGCATCTGTTCAGGGGAAGAACTCCCTAAGCTTAATTGATGAAAGGCTCAATTTTTTGTCTAACATGCCATGCCATACCTAACAGAGGCATGTACTGCCATTTGAGATGCCCTAGCATTGCTTGTCTAAAGGTATCCATAATATCCATAATATTCCCATTCACCAGAACACCCCCCAACCCAAAACAAACAAACAAACAAATGCAACCAAATCCAAGGTCTTCCTTTTTGTAAAATATTCAAAACTCTTTTCTCGATTGTGAAGGCAGAAATAATTGTAAAAGTCTTTTAACACAGTTCTTTGTCATTAATTTATTCTGCTTTATTTCTTGCTTTTTCTCTAATAATTCTTTTACCATATCAAATTCATAAGAACCCTGAAAATGTATTTGCAACCTTTATTTAAATTTTTCCTGTAAAGCAACTGACTACATATCTTGTTAATAGCCTATTTTCCAATTCCTGTTATATTCCCTTTCCTCTTTCACTCAGTCTCTCAGCAGTCCTTTCTGATGTCACTTTTTGCCGGCATTCTTCACTACTGTGAAATACTACAGAATTAGGACTGCTTTAATGAGCTGTCTACTATATTAAATAGTTGTAACTGTTTACTACCTCACTATACTGGAGGGACATTACTTAAATTTAAGTATGTGAAAGTATAACACTGACCTCAAATAGCTAATTCTATTTTTATTTCTTAGCTTCACATTTTACAGCTCTTTGATATATTTTCAGCAGAGTCCTGTTTCAGACAATTTAACAGACTTCTTACACCCTGGGTTTACTCTTGACTCCCTCCTTTTACAGTTAATTAACATGATTAAATATTTATACTGCTGTCACAGCCTATGTCCCCATCAAGATTGAGGTCCCATTGTGTTAACTGATAGGTACAGTACAAATACAAAAGTCAATCATATTTCTTACTCATGAAAAATGTTTTTATTATTCTATGAAGAATTACTTGCTGTAAGAAATATTCAATTTTCTGAATAGCAAGTAACTCTGCTTAACCTATATCATTTTAATTTGAAGGAAAAATTATATAGCTTTTCACACTTAAGGAGTAGGATGGCTCTCTGATTATGGCAACAGTCATATGTTATCTAAATTCTAATTATGAATATTATTATTTTGTGCAATCAACATGGACATCAGTATTTAGAGCTTTATAACAAATAGCCATTCCTATGCATTGTTAATGGCAAAATAGACCATAAAGCAGAAGTTTGCATTCACAGGAAGAAAGAGTGAGTATGTTTCTAAAGGAGCTCATACATTATGTATCTTACATAGATTATATTAGATAATATATCTTAGAAGCAAAACAGTGGAATAAAATAAGTTATCTAAAAAATATGCACGAGAGAAAATTCTAATCCTTATGCATATTCCATTACAGGTACTAAGTTCATTTTATTTCCAAGTAAGTTCCTGAGATAAAAATCAAACTGAGAAAGTTCATGTGGGGACTGGCAACAAAGGATCACACTCAAAGCATAGTAAAATTCTAGGCACTACCAAATTAACAGAACTAGTAGTCACCTTGACGTAATCTAAACTTAAGGTTACATAGTTTTGGTTCAGCATTGTGAGAAAGAGAAAGAGAGAGAGAGAGAGAGAGAAAATCTGACATTTACTAGTAATCTGACATTTACTAGTAATACATCTTCTGTGGTGTTTCAGAAGACAAAAATATAGTTACATTCAGACAATTTAAATCTCGGTTTAAGTGAGGTACCGAAGACTTATGATTACTCTGACCATCTGCTCTCAAGAAGCACTATATTCATAAAATCATTTGATGCCTCAAGTTTTGGTCACAAAGCTCCTCAGATGCCTATACTCAGAATTATCACAGACTAAAGAATCTGTTATGATTTGTGGATGTGTCTTAGGAGGTCCTTAAATTATGCCTATGAACCTGGATGCACTAAATCCATAAGGCATACTTAGACTATTTTAAGATAAGTCCAGTGTACAAGTACCTGAAATAGAAGGGGTTCAGTAACTGTAATGGAATATGTTTAAAGATCAAACATGAAAAATATAGTCTGAGCACACTTAACACATTGGGCTCCTATGGGGATTAGGTGAGTGTGATCTAGTTTATGTACATGATCTTTCAAACTAGACTTACTATAATCAGACAATATCAAGGCTAAAGCAGAAATTCATTCTAAATCACCAAATGGATGTGAAGGATACTTCCCATAACCTAATAGCTCACTTGTTAATGTGCTTACAAGAAGGAACAAGACTTTAGAGCCAAGTGATGAGGATCTAGAAAATAAAAACCACTGGTCATGGATACCTGAGTCTTAACATGCAAAAGGAAGATAAGAAAAATTTGATTGCCCACCATGTGCTGACAATGGGACCTCTGAAATAGGAGGTAGCAACAACAGGGAACAGAGTTTGCCTAAGGCTTTTTTTAGCAACTACTTTGGGGAAACAGAGACTACATATCTTGCTTCAGAGTGATTGGATTTAGAACCCTAAATGTTCTCCAGCATGATAACTCTTCTAAAATTTTATATTTTCAAGCAGGATGATCCGTATCAGTCACGTAATAGCAGCAGTAGCCATTTTTAACTCATGAAGGAACACAGAAAGCTCCAGAACCACCTAAAAATGTCATTCAGTAGAAGCAGGAAGACAACTATTTTTTTCAGTAACAGAAGTGTAAGAGTTCCAAACATCTGAGATTTCAATTTATGTTGACATGATCAATATAGGATATAGCCCTGTATGAGCATGTTATCCTGACTGGAAGCTACTTTTTTCTAGTAAACTTGCTCACCTTAGTCACTGACATCACTTCTTCGAAGATGAGTTAAAATGGAGCTGTAGAGATGATGTTATCTGTTTTGCTACTTGTAGTTTCATCAAGTCCAGTACAGAAGTCAATTCAAACAGTAGAGCTGCTTGGCTTTTGTTTCTGTCAAAAAACTCTAATCTACAGTTATTGAAGGACCTGTAAGTAAATCCCATTAATTTAAAAAAAATGACCTTGTTAATTCCATTATTTTTTCCCCATTTTTCTGTGGATAAATGTTTAAAGACTTTCCCTCCTTTGGTTAGGATCTGTGGATTCCCTGTGACTGCACTCAACTATTATATTAGTTCACTTCATACAAGCTTAACTATGCTATATCATGAGACATACCCCTAATTTTTTTTTTTCATAAGTGTCCACTACTGGCAAAACACAATTACAGAAAAAAGAAGAATTAAATATAAGTAACACTCACCTACAACTGTAAATCTGGAGAAAGAATTATTGCCAATCACTGGAAATTTCTGAAATGTCAGATAATATTTCCTGCCTCTTAAAAATATTCAAAAGAAGAAAAAAAAATGTGTACCTAGTATTTTTGGAGTTTTATAGGAGAATTATTTGCCATTATGACCATTTAATTTCTGTCAAAATACAAAGAAAATCCAACATGGAAGTTGAAAATTTTAACTTAATTGAAATCAACAGGACTTTAATAATTCACTTGAGTAGCTCAACCACAAAGCAAGAAACTGCCTCACATTTTGTACTTAGAAATTAATCTCTAAATATATTTATTCTATAAATTTGTGTATAATAAATTCATTCCTATATGCAAATGTCTATTCTTTCCAGGCTGAAAATCTTAAGTTTCTCTAATATTTACCTTCATTAAGTCTTCCCAGGAATCACATGAGTAAAGATTTGAAGAATTTAACCTGCAAATTTACCCTAAAATATCAGCCTCTCTCTTTGTCCTTAGTTTTCATCAATGTTTTCCATCCCTACCTGCCCTTGTCCTCTTGTTGACCTAACTTTCTTCATGTCGAGTGTTCCTCTGCTTGTCAGCTCTTCTCCTAATCACCATATCAGAAGTTTTCCACTATATTTAGCCCTAACCTGAAGAACTCTTTCCACGGTGCATCCCCACATTCGAGAATTGAATTCTGCTGCTTCTTTACAAATGAGAAAAGTGTGAGCTTTTCATTTAGTCTATCTTTACTCTGGAAAGAAAGTCACCGAGGAGACAGCTCACCATAGAAGGAAGAAGACAAGCAGTAGCTTATGAAAGCCCCACTAAGCAGATGCACATGGAATTAAAGTAGCTAACTACAGAAAGCCTGCCTGTGCCATCCTATGAAGACAAAGAGAGTAATCATATGAAAAAATTAAAGTTCTTGCTTGGTAAGAACTGTGCGGAACTGAGCCTCCTGTAGGTAATAAGGTAGAATGTACAGACCTTCCCACAGCCTTTCCTTGGAACAAGCTTCAGCTTGGTACATTTTCTTTGTAGGAACCAAAGATTTCTTCATGGTAATCGTATATCATATCAAAGTTAAGATGTTTCACTTTTCACTGTGACTTTTCACTGAGAGGATCTTTATGGTTACAGGAAATATTAAAAAGTTAATGCTATGCAGTGCATAATCTTAGCATGATTCATATTTTATATTAACACTTGTTCATATTTAATGGTTTTTAAGTTAATTCTTCTTAATACGGTCATTTAGCTCCTAAATTAAGTTATGCTGCTGTAATGTAAAGGCAATCTAAACATTAATTATATTTTTTAAAGGGGGAGGAGGAACCCAACCCAACGTTCTCTTCCTAAAATGTTCTGAAGAATAATAATTAAAGTAATTGAACTTCATGATTTCCCATCAGTAATGCCTTTTAAGTCATCCTCTTATTAATATTTATGAGATTAATTAAAATTTGGGGGGGAGGGCAGAACAATACAGATTAATATGTAGCTGACCAACTTGTATATCTGATACTGTGTCAATATGAGAACTGATTCATCCAAACAAGAATCCACTTAAGTAATCACTGCAGAAGTTTATAAAGCTGCAATGAATAAAACTGTAAGCTTCAAATCTTATTTGGCTGCATACGTGAGTGATATTTGAAACTCAGTATATTTCAACTGGTAATTTCAGCACATCAAACTAATTTCATCCAGGATGAAACTAGGTGAGCTATTTAACATTCCTATTCTTCTTTCTTCTTCTGCAAAATCTCTCTCACATACATTTATAGAAGGTGATATAAGGTGGAAAAACTCTATTAGGTCAACTGATTTATAATAGTATTTAGGAAGGAATGGCTAGCAGCGCTGTGTATTATGGATATTGTGATACTCTCCTAGCAAATTTTGAAATATCAAGTGTCTTCATTTCAGTGTCTCTTTTCAACATAAAATCCAAGCTGAAGAGGAAGAAACAGAATGATTGGAAATGTGGGATGACTTCTGAGGTAATGACAGAATTCGCCTGCTTAGAAAATAATAAGCTAAGTTAAGATATGGTGTTAAATAATAGCTGTATTTAAGTCACTGGGAGTTTTGCCATTGACTTCACTGAAGCCAGATTTTTCACTTAGTGTTGAAAATTAGGCCTCTTTGCACTCACATTGGCTACTCTTCTCACACCTATTTTCATACATTTTTCAAAATGTGAAGAACTAAATTAGTGCAATTTACCAACCAAAGAGATGGAAGAAGGTGTAAAATAATACCATTTAAAGTGGAATAGGTACTGGGACTTACTTCCTTTAAAATAAGGAAAGTAAAGGAAAGCAAATATAGCAATCACATAGAAGACATCAGTGTGAACATCGTGGGAAATTCTAAATGGCTTTAAATAATGTAGAAAAAAAGATCAAAGCGACCTCAAGATATGGCTTATTTTATAAAAACTAGCACACTTTATGGACTAATATGGATTTCTCTCCGAATTAACTCAGTGATTGATTGAAATTAGGTAACCTGTCTCTATTCCAAAAGTTTCCCAAAGCAAGGATGGTAATTATTTCAACAGTACCCCAAATGAGAAAAAAGCTTATAGAATTTAAAGGGAAGGAATAGAAAAACAACATCACACAGGATCTTTGCTTCAGTCTAAAATGAGTAATATATAGCGCTTATATAAAGGACAATTTTGCAAAGTCCTGTAACCACATTAACTAATTTTTCTTTACTGCACCTCTGTGTGGTAACTAAATAGCTACTACATCTCTCGGAAAGTAGTAGGAGGGCTGGAGCTATTAAGCCTTCAAGTTGTGATATATTTATGAACTGTATGGATCCCCAATGTAGTGACAAGGTTAAATAAATGTATGTTCCCTTAGCTATTCTGAGATCTGGATGAAATTAAAACCCTCATTTAAGACGGTAAGTAAATACAAGTACTTTTGAAATTGTCTGCCTCTAATGAATTCCCTGTTTAAGTAAGATAAAACAAAACACAGTTAATCACTATTCAGTCAAGAGCAGAGTTTTAAAAAGAAAGTTATTTTCAGGAGAGAAAGCACTGTTACTTACAAAATACCACTTTGCAAATATTTCTAATGAAGTGATCTTTTTATTTAACTAAAATCTTGATCATACAAAACAGAAACAAAACTAAAACAAGACATGACTGGTAAAACTTTCAGAAAGGCGTAAACGAATAGGAACCAAAACCCTTCTGACTTCAATGTTGCACAGATTCTAAAGTGTCTAAATCACAACTGAAAGACCTTTAGTCTCTCAGATGTTAGAAAAAAAATTTATTCAATCAATATGCTGAAGTGTGTCAGTCAGAAATGGGAGAATTCCCCATTCATTCTCCTTTCTGAAGAGATACATGTCTTAAAACAGGGAAAGACTATGTTTAATTTCTGAATGAGTTAGAAGTGACTTTCTATAGATAGTGATGTCTATCAAGGTGATAAGCTATCTCTTTTCCCTCTCAATTGCTAGACTACCACACCATTAGCCATTTATACTAGATAGGAAGATAAATTTGCAGCTGGCGGATATCTTTGTAATTTGCTTCAGATTTCCTGATAGTGTTGCCCTTCTGGTATCTGGCATTACTGATCTAAACTGACAGCTCCATCAGGTTATGGAAACGCAGTTGTATTGCTCTGATGAGCTGTGCAACGAGCCCCCCATTGCCCCTGAAACCTGCTCCTGCCCTCCTTAGCCAAGGTGGGAATCCCAGTGGGAGTCTGCACACGAGAACAATCATTTCTTGCCTTTCTGACATAACAGTTGTTGCAGATTAATCCATTAAAGAAGAAATGCAGACTGGTATGGGGATGCAAGATATTTCTATGTGTGGTTTCATGTCAAATCAAAAGATATTAGAAGTGACATGGTAAACAGAAGTGACTGTTGTTATACTGTGTGCAATGTTTTGTGGATTAGATTTTACCTTGTTCTCTGAACCACAAATAAATAAAAACTCATATTAGAATCTAAGCTTTTTCCTCATTTTTAAAGTATTTTCTAGACTAAGGTATATATTAATTGTGTATTTCAGTTTATTTAATTTCCAGTATTGCCAAATGACCCAGTGCAGACTATCTCCAGCTTTTCTGTTATTGTTCTTCTACTCTTGCTATTGTTATAGTACCCTGTGCACATTAATGATTTACTTTTATATTAAGGACATCTTGAGATTCATTGCTGCAAATTGAAGCCTATTAATTCCTAATGTGGTTTTCAATTTGCAGAGATTCTTTATGGAATGAGAAGATAGAACAAAATCATGTCCAATACAGAAAATCAAGCTTCTCTGTCAAAAGTAGAGAGGAAAGAATGAGGAATACTACTACATATGACAAATTTAGGCCAGAAATCATGTTTTAAAATATGATTTATGCTTTACAAATGATAAATACCACAAGGAACAGTCAAGGTGAATGGAAAGCTGTATTTAGTTCCTATTTATTTAAACTGTTACTTCCTCAGTCTATGTATCCTTGTGGCCATCTAACAGTAGTACCAAATGTTCATAATCAACCTGATTCTGCAAACTGGAATAAAATAAACAATTCTAAGAAGGGACTGTGATCATTTTTTAAATAAAAAATATCTTTCCATTGTATATTATGTTTGCTATTCTTGCAGTTTCATTTATAACACTGCACAAATTTATAGAACTCTATACTTTTATTTAGTGTGCAATACCTTTTTTTGAATGTATTAGGAATATTTAAGAGTGGAAAACAGAACACTTTCTTGTCTCCTTTAAAAATTAGAATTGTGTCTTACTAAAGTAGCTTTATATTTGTTTATTCCTTGCCCAGCCACCAGCTATACAAGCAAGTCCCAGAAATAAATACGAATGATTTACATGTAGCTTTCAGGTCTGTCTTTCTTGTCTTCTAACTGAAGATCTACTTCTGATAGTTTTTTTGGGTTTTTTTTTGATAGCTGATCAGCCCTTATTCAACACAGAATTTGAAGTATATAGAGATATTTGATCCTCACAGAAGTGTCTGCAGCTATTTTATTCTGTAATGTTAACAGCATTTTTGCTAACAACCATTCCCTCCCCCAGACTGACAAAGGTATATACTCATAAATATGACTCACACGCACTTAGGGACTGAATACAAATATTTTAAAATTTTGCACTGAACCCCTTGCTATTCTAATGCAGTACTGAAACCTACACTCCTAAAAAGTTCAGCTGCAGATTTTGTCAGGCATAGATGAGTAACAAGCCCCGTTTAGTACATAATTGTTTCCATGTTTATACTGCTGTGATGAAAAGAGCTGAGATTTGTACTCATGAGACTTCACCAAAAGACCTATATAAGGGATTATGATTTCTTTTTAATATATGTAATTGTTCCACATAAAAATTATCTTGGTTCACTTTGGCATGCAGGATCAGGTTAGGAAGGCATCAATATTTATACATTCACCAGCATTAAGGGAATTCATTCTTGTTAGGATCAGCAGAGATGAACCAGACAAACAGATTCTGTGGGCTGAGTCCCCAAGGAACTATCCCCGCCAGCAGGAGAACGCTATCAGTAATTATCAAAGCCACTGTCAAGAAAATGTGAACTTCTGGCTTCATATGTCTGGAGTGATCATGAGATGCATTTTGATTCAGGGGGAGAAATAACTGGTTGTGTGCTTTTCCTAACCACGGTGCTCATTAATTAAGTTTGATAAACTTATGTGCTAACTTAATCATTCATATTATTAGTATTTTAACAATTATGAAGACAAATAGAATGAAAAACATTACATTGCTTAGTTTTACTCAGGAAATGTGAATAGTATTTACTATACATTATTACTATTACCTTTAAAAGTCTAATTTAACATTAAATGCAAAATGAAGGACTGCTAAGTCTTTAAAAGACTTTAGAAAAATAAATATATATAATTTTATGAAAATCTTAATTTTCACCTTTTCACAGCCAAAAAGTTTGACATCAGAAGTGAGAATGTGTCACATGTTTATATGCATTCTTCCAACATTAGTAGGAGAAATACGTTTATCTGATCTTTGATTCAAACAAAAAGTAAGATTAAGTAATCCATACAAAATCATGGACATGGAGGAACAAACATCTCTGACCGTGACACTCCTGCTTTTTCAGCAAAGGAATATTAATGTGTACCATGCAAAATGTTTTATTTTGGGGATATTTCAGAAGTTTCCAGTTCAAATGTACTTCAAGAGGATCATATATGGCATTATAGATTGAATGTACAATTAAATAGGAAGTAAATTTAAATGTATTGGTTTCACAGGATATAAGACTGGAAGGGTTTTTTGATTCATCAAACCCACTTCCATACTATCCCAGAAAACTACAACACGCAACTGCTGTTACAAATTTTTCAAGCTTTGTTTTGAAAATAGGTTTGTTCTCCCTCTGCCTCTCCCCCAAGTCTAATATTATGAAGATGTTTCTGATTCTGGTACTTAGGAAAACAAATTTTTCTTTCAGTTGTCCACTTAAATTTTTGCCTTGTTTCCTTACCACTCTTGTGCCATCTTTCCCTTTACTTGAAATAACTTAATTCCTGGTGCTAATACTCTAATGTCTTTAAAGAAAATGAATATATAACCTCTTATTCTTTGTTTTGTTGTGATATAGTGTTGCTTTGTAGGCACACAAACTGTTAGGACTTAGATTTGCAGAACTCTTCACTGGGGAAAATGGAGGAGAACATATCCCCTCAACACAGGTAGAGTACCCACCTCAGTCACACCACAACCCCAATTTGCAAAGCATCCGTACCTTGGCTTAGGTTCAAGCACATACGCAATGTCATTGCTACGTATGGCCCAGACACCATGTCTATCAGCTTTGTTTGTGCAGTGATGTTTAACAACCAGCAAGGGGGGAGATCAGACCCCTCCCAAAAGATCCAAAGCAAAACTTGCACCAAACCACTTACAGGAGGAAATACAAATATGCTGTGAGCATGTCACACACCTCCCTGTTTCCTTGCCTGGCCATCATAGGTGCAATATAAAGGCAGCAAATGAGTCTCCTCCTTATGACCACTCTCTCCCAGTATCTCCAACAATCTTCATGGGCTAAACAGGGTCACCAACCTTTCATTTGGTTTTGATTTTGGTTTTATCTAGAGTTTGCAATTAAAAAAAAACAAAAAACCTATTCATAATAAAATTATCTTTGAGAGGTTCCTTTTTCATTAATTTTTTGGGACACAGGATTAAAGCTACCTCTTCTCCCACAGTTAGTTTGTCTGTCAGCTTAGCCATTTTAGAGGGGGTGTAGGCCACACAGTCCAATTTTATCTGAACAAATATAAACATTATGAAAAAAGCAAAAGTCTTTTTCTTTATGAACTGATATGGCAAAAATGAAATAAATGGAGCTGTTTCTTGAGAGAGTACTGGCTCAACAAGGATGCTTTACAGCACACAGAAAATGAAAAAAAAAATTTTGGAAAGATTCATATTACTGCAAAACTCTCCTCATAGTTAATACAGCATAAGACATCATATGTTCTAACAAATCTGATGGGAGAACAACAGTGTCACTGTAAACTACTCCACAGTATGTATCATGGCTGTTTTCAGCCCTTCTCAGAGAGACCAAAAACCGCCTATTGTAATCATACAAGAAACAGGATTGTTATTGGAATATTTTTGACATTATACATTTGCACAAAGGTAGATCATGATTTTCCCTTATACATTTTGGTACACACTAAGAAAAGTCAAGATTTACCACTTCTTACTCAGAAGACAAAATAAATTTTTCATAAAAAATTCAAAGAGAACTGAATTCTTAGGCTCTTCGATATCAAAATGACAAGCAATTGCCCTCTCCTTTGTCATTTGTCAAGTAAAATCAAGAAACCTGGGTATCACAAACTAGTTGGCAGCTTTGTACAATAACCTTTAGAGAGCATGGCACAACAAGGGTCTTGTCATGTTTCCAATAATTGCATTTTACTAAAGCTTTTTGAAAATACTCTGACAGACCATTCTTTCTTTCTCTCAGGAAATGCTGATATCCTAAAATCCTTTTTTTTTTTTTTTTTTTTTAAGATTGCATTGATTTCTTCCCAGTTGAATAGGACATGATTGAAATAACTTATTTTAACCAGTTGAAATATTGTATATTTTCTTATATAATAAAATACAATATTAGTGTATGAGCTATCAAAGCAAAGTATCCTAGTAAAGTCAAAATATTTTGATTATATAATATTGAATTATGGCTATTGATTTATATTCCAAAAAGAAAGTAAAAATAATTTGTTTCAGTCTTATCAAAATGAAATTGTAGTCTAATATTTCTGAGTGTTGCATGACATGAAATTTCTACCACTATTTAGGTTGAAAGGATATTTTGAATTTCACAATTTCTTACAGGTTTTCCCACTAAGCAGAGCTGTGTATTAATGAAAATTGACAGGAAGGACTACTGAATAGAACATTTTTATCATAAGACATGGGAGAGGAAGTCTGCACTTTGGAAATGGCAAGTCAGAAAGGTAAAACCAATTTCATTTTAAGTGATAGGTGTGTCCTGATGTCTTAGAATCCTCCAGAAAGCAGACCTTAAAATATTTACAACAAAATAAAAAAAATCCCGATGGTATCTGGGAAATATATCTTGTTAAAATAATCTTACTTGATCAGAAATATGTTTTTTCACCCATAATAGAAGTGGTAACCATAATATCATGCCACTTTATTCATCACTCTTTGACATCTTATAGCAAGAGTGTCCTGTAACAGCAGCTTTGACCAAACAGACACAGTCTCTGCAGCTGCCACAGAGAGACTAAGTAGAAAGGAACATAGCAATTGCTCTTTCTATATTTGTAGTAAAAGACATCCCTCGAAATTTGACCTTTATCAGATGATTGCCTGTCCCAGCCCCTTTATTTTGGTTGTTTTCTTAATTTATGTGTGAAGGGAGGACAAGGTATTAGACTACAAAGAGGTTATTTCCTCCCTTGGATATTTTTGCACAGTGAACACAATCGTTGTGGTTAAAGGACACCAGCTGAGGACTGAGCACCTCTAAAGAAACAAAGCATTTTTTTTTAACAATGCAAGTTAAAGCTTTCAGTGCTATAGATAGCCTTATTAATCAGGCGTAATATATTAGGTATCTGGGCAGCTTATAAAGCAGATCTTTCCCCCCAGAAGCATTTTAATTTATTCTCTTTGTGGATAATTTGTTCAGGAACCAGGAAGGAATTATACTTCTGACATAATGTATTAATAAGATAATTTTCAACCAACAAAGGAAATTGAACACAAAGGTTAGTAACCAAGGATGATATGAATTAAAAAACTGCATAACCTATTTCTCTGGAATTTTTATGTACTTAGAAAAATGCATAATATTTCACTGACTACCTGGAATGAACCAGTATTTTCATAAATACTGCAGGATATTTTCTGTGGAACAAAAACTGATTTCTCACGTAATGAAGGGCTATTTACTGAAGTACAAGAGTTGCTATATAAATAACTGATTCTTGTTATTTTTCCATGTGTGTTTTTTGGTATGTGTTTATATGTGCAAAAACTAAAGGAAGAAATAGTAGAATAAAAAAATTTTGATTTCCTTTTTCATGAACATCCAGGAGCTGAAATCTTTGTTTAAGCTTAATACATGTATTTTCAACCTGGAAATTTTGTATGGTTAGTCCCTTGTAAGTGTGCTTTTTACATAAGGTAATTTCTTGATTCATGTAGACAAGAAATAGGAAAAAAAACTTGATATTAAATTTAGATTCTTGTGCTCTTGTACAAACTCGGAAAAGACAGAAACACAAGCATCTGAATATTAAGTTAGAAAACCTGTTTCAGATACTATGTGGTTCAGGCTCAGTTCATTTGGAATCTGAGAAAATTCTGCTTGGAAAATAGCAGATCCAAATTTCACACAATACAGTTCCCCAAAAAGAATATTTTCAATCCTATTCCTCAGTAAATACACACACACACACACACACACTCACACATGCAATTATCTATCTTTCTATCTATCTAGAAAGCTGCTAGAAGGCACCTTTGCAGAGAAAGACCTGCTGGACAGCACGTGGAACCTGAGTCAGCGGTGCACTCTGGCAGCAAAAGCGGCCACCTGCATCCTGGGCTGTAGTGGCAGGCAGCCAGCAGGTCCAGGGGAGTGATCCTTCTCCTACCTTCAGTGCTGTGAGACTCCATCTGGAGCCCCATGTCCAGTTTTGGGCTCCCCAGTACCAGAAAAGACATTGACAGACCGGAGCAAGTCCTGTGGAGGGTCAGCAAAGGGGTTGGAGCACACAGTCTATGAGGAGAGGCTGAGAGAACTGGGTTTGCTCAGCCTGAAGGGAAGGCTCAGGTGAGACTTTATTGTTGCTTGGTCAGAGGATACAAAGATGGAGCCAGACATTTCCCAGAGGGGCACCTTGGAAGGATGACAGTCAATGGAGACAAGCTGGAGCACGGGAAATTCCAATTAGATACAAGGGGGGAAAAAAAAAAATTACCATGAGGGTGGTCACATGCTGGAACAAGTTGCCCAGAGAGGTTGTGGAGTCTCTATCCTTCAAGATATTCAAAACTCAGCTATGCACAGCCCTGAGCAACCCGCTCTATTTGACCCTGCTTTGGCAAGCGGGTTGACCAGATGACCTCCAGAAGTCTCTTCCAATCTATAAAATTCTGTGATTCTTTGATTCACACCCACATACATACATAGTATATGTGTTTATGTATTGACAATTCCTCATCATCTAGACAAAGTTCTGGCACCTGAGTTTAGTGCAGGAAACTTAAGAGACTTTGGTTATAGAAGTCACCCACCCAAAATGGGTGGCAAAGTCCTACTATGTCAGTGCAGTCCCTTTCTTGCTGCAGTTCCAGGCATACTCCTTCTGCAAGCCATCATAGGGGCTTCATGGCATAGAGAACTTTGCATACATTCTCCCTAAATGAATACTGCCTATAATTCATGATCTGAAATATTTATATCAGGACTCTATGGAGAAAAACACTCTTTTCCCCCAATATATGTTTTGTTTATCTTCCCTTTTTACTGGCAATAAACCTATATTTTTTATGGTAGCAAAATACGCAGCCACTGCTCAACTGACACCACATATTGCATAAAACTCTCTGAATCTGAGTGAGAAAATTTGATTTTTTAGTTTTACAATATCCACATATTATCTTCTTTATCATCACTTATTTTTATTACTGTTAACTAAAGATAGGTTCTAATCAGTTAGATATTCTAGCCATAAGCAACAGCAAAACAAATTATTTTTAAAGCCTGTGCCAAATGATGTCTAAATCCAATGATCAGAGATAATCATTTCTATGCATTTCACAGGATAATGACAAAGTGTTATATTGCATTAACTTGTGGTAATGTGGTTGCTATCTTGGGACAGTGATGAAAACAAACATTGTTATTACCCTGAACACACAGTCATTCTGTAACCAAAGGAGTTTTTTCATACATTAGGTAAGATGAAAACTTGTTTTCTTAAACTTTAGCCTCTGTATCATGGCTAGCAGTATACAGCTGCCTTCATTTGATAATGGGATTTTAAACACATCTTTAATTCTCTTGTGTTTAAAAAGCCTGCTTCAGGAAACCTCAAACCTCTCAAAATTCATGGCTATGACATTTCCCAGTTGGACTGAACTTTAAGAGGTTTGTATCACACTGTAAATAGTGAAAGGAAATCTGATCTCCTGCACTCCAGAGTGACTCTAAAAGTTAACGAAACTGAAAATTTTGTGGGCCAGAGCATATTTTGGCCAGGTGTCTCAATGAATGTGAATTGAAAACTTTTTTTCCTTTTGAAGAACTGGGACTGAGCTATGAATAAAATATATGCCAACATAAAAATGGAATACACTCATGTTTTAAAAACATAGTATCAAAATGAGCTTTTATTTGACTACTGAATATTAAGTTCATGATGTCAACAAAATGAAAGCTGAGTATGCATTCAATTAATGTCCAAGTATAACAGGCACTACATAAAAACTCTGAGTAAGAAAATTTTACCTGATTATCACCTCAACATGAAAAGGAAACACAGAATCCAACAGTTGAAACCAAATTCTACTTCCATGGGAACTGAACTTCAGCACACATTAGAGGATTTCTTTTTTTTCTGCAGAAGGCAATTTTTGTGTATCTGTGAGAAGTTCAAGAACATCTTTCTTTGACCTTTTCACAGATTAAATGCAGTAAAATAAATTGTATTATATAGGATATTGACTGCAAGTTGAAATTCTTGCATCAATGAATTTTCCATTTAGTCATACAAATTACTTTCTTACTGAAGTTACTTGAACATTTTTGTTATATTCCTTACTCTGAACACTGCAAAAGTTTCTGAAATGAAAAATGAATTAAATACTTATGGGATAAAAGATATTCTACTACAAATGTTATAGACTATGTGCATGGTAAGGACTTTCTTCTAAGGAACTGTTAACTTAGAGGGTAATTTTGCAAGAAAACTAAATTCAGATAATTCAGGGGTTTTCCTTGGACTGGAAATAATAAATGGCTATACAGACTACACAGCTCATACAACTTGTACTTCATTCATTAACACATTTCCATTGACTTAAAATAACTTGCAGGTGGATTCACAAAGGGGAAATCATGCTTAACAATCTCATAGCCTTCTATGGTGGGATAGGCTGGATAGATGAGGGGAGAGCAGTGGATGTTGTCTGCTTCAATAAGGCTTTTGACACTGTCTCCCATAACATCCTCAGAGGCAAGCTCAGGAAGTGCGCATGGACAGCACAAGATGAGCAGACTGTGAGGCGGATTGAGAACTGGCTGAATGGCAGACCTCAGAGGGTTGTGATCAGTGGCACAAAGTCTAGCTGGAAGCCTGCAGCCAGAGGTGTCCCCCAGGGGTCAGTACTGGGTCCAATTCTGTTCAAGTTAGTCATCAGTGACCTGGATGAAGGCACAGAGAGTACCCGCAACAAGTTTGCTGCTGGTACAAAACTGGGAGGAGTGACTGATACACCAGAGGGCTGGGCTGCCATTCAGAGGGACCTTGACAGGCTGGAGGGATGGGCAGGAGGGATCCTCATGAAGTTCAACAAAGGCAAGTGCAGAGTCCTGCACCTAGGGAGGAAAACCCCAGCAGCTCTGCAGAGAAGGAACTGGGAGTCCTGGTGGACAACAAGTTAACCATGAGACAGCAGTGTACCCTTGTGGCACAGAAGGCCAATGCTATCCTGGGGTGCATTAGGCAGAGCATTGCCAGAAGGTCAAGGGAGATGATCCTCCCCCTCTACTCAGCCTTGGTGAGGCCACATCTGGACTACTGGGTCCTGTTCTGGGCTCCCCAATACAAGAGAGACATGGAGCTACTGCTGCGAGTTCAGTGAAGGGCTACCAAGATGATTAAGGGACTGGAGCATCTGTCACGTGAGGAAAGGCTAAGCGAGCAGAGAGTGTTCAGCCTGGGGAAGAGAAGACTGAGGGGGGATCTTATCAATGTGTGTAAGTATCTGAAGGGAGGGTGTAGAGAGGACAGGGCCAGGCTCTTCTCTGCAGTACCCAGCGACAGGACAAAAGGCAATGGGCACAAAGTGAAACACAGGAAGTTCCATCTGAACATGAGGAAAAACTTCTTTACTGTGAGGGTGACTGAGCACTGGAACAGGTTGCCCAGAGAGGGTGTGGAATCTCCATCCTTGGAGATATTCAAAAGCCGTCTGGACAGGGTCCTGGGCAGTGTGCTCTAGGTGACCCTGCTTGAGCAGGGGGGTGGACTAGATAATCTCCAGAGGTCCCTTCCAACCTCAACCATTCTGTGATTCTTTGGTTCAGGTTTAAGACAAAATGTGGTTATTACCTATATATTTAATATAGGACAGAGTTTGGGTGTGGGAATTCTTCATGAGCTTCTTTCCTTCTGCTGAGTGATTTCCACGTGTTTTTTACAGTTAGATACATCATTCTGAAAATAGTAAGAACAGAGAAAAAGGATGCCTCAGAAATGCTTACAGAAGCTGTATGATCTTTCTCCATCTACAAAAACATTTAGAGAAACACCTTTTTCATGTAACTCAGCAATATGATCGAGCTTAAGATAAGTTTGTTGTTCTGTTGCTAGGTAACAAAAATAGACATTAGGTATTTTGGAAACATAGGCATATTCATCTAATATCTGACAAACAACAGAGAATGGATTTCTAGTGTAGAGGCTTGATCCTGTGCAGAACTGACATTTTAGATGACAATATGACTGGCATAACCTTATCTTTTTCTATTGAGACAAATATATTGCTGGAGAATAAATTTCAAATAGGCTTTATTTCTATTTTAACTAACTATACCCCTTGGTGGTCCCATAAGGGAAAGAATGTAGCTTAAGATTGTGTTGATATTATTGTGATTTTTAGTACCACCTGAAGCAAATTTTTCAGCAATTTAAGCAGGCACCAGATTACCTAAAATGAGCAGGAGCAAAATTGCCAGTTAATTAGCAGTTAATATTGAAAAGAGTTATAGAAAATTAAAAATGATCCTTAATACTTTGTAAACCAAAAGCAATGCATTTAATGAACTCATTAAATCTAAAATATAGATCCAGAACCTTTGCTTGCCTCAAAAAGATCATTCAAGGTATGAAAGCACAGTATATCATGCAGTAAATGATCTGTTGTACAAAAAAACCCCGATATTCCTGCAATTCTATGAAAGAAGTGACAGCTTTGGGTCAGAGTACAATTGGCTTTTGCCTTAAAATTTTCTGCTGATATGTTGCTAATTCTTATCACATAATAAGCACTGTATTGTAGGCTGGACCTCTGTATTTTGAAGAGAGGAACAATTAAGCTAAAAAATTGAGACCTCAGACTCTACAGCCTCACTGTTCTGTACAAGAATTACATTAATGAAGACTGTTGGGTGGCAGTGGGGTGGGAAGGAATCTTCATTCTGTCTTCTGAGACAGGAAAAACAACCCAACTGCTTGTCTTGAGAAATTTGGAAGCTGGTTTTCAGGGTATCACATTTACAGAACCATCTTTGGAAGAACTCAGTATAGAAATGTACTGCTTTCTTTGAGTTAAATCAGCTGTGTCTTTCATGCATCCTAACATAACTTCCAGCAGCAAAACCTTACTGAGGAGAGCCAAGAGTCCCTTCCAAGTCATAATTAGTCCTATAATCAGTTATATCTCTTGGTAGGCAAGTGAACTTCGTGTGTCTGTCCTACTCAGGACTGAGCTTCTTTGTGTTTAAACTGGAGATAATATTTATGTTTCATGTGAATGTCTCAAGGATTAAATAAATGTTTGAATTGTGTTTTGAAAGATATAACAAGAGTTACCTATCTAGTAAATATTGTTATTACTCTTTAGCAACTTTACATACAATTTAACGTCACAAAACTGGGAAGCAGGAGTTACAGTCTCTGAGATGCTAAAGAAATTGCATCTGGTAACTTGATTTTGTTGAATGTCCAGAATATCGGCAATTTTCTGCAGGACATACCAAGTACAGATTTTCAAACTTTGACTTCATCTGCATTGCATTTGTGAATTTAAGGTTTACTTTTACTCAATACTTGTTTGAAAAAAGTTTCTATGAAGTCATTATTTTTCTTTTTAGAAAAAGTACAATGGAAATAAAAGACAAATTTTGATGATCAACTTAGTGGAAAATCTATCTTAAACCAGGTTTTCAGTGACCACTTCCAAAATGTTTAGATACCAGAGATTTTTTTAGACCTTATCTGGGTTGTTAGTAGAGCTTTTGGGAGTGGAACACACTAATGTACATGCTACAAGAGTGGTCAGTGATAAATGAGTTGGGGGTGAACACCTAGTGGAGTTAATGTGGAAGTGATGTACAGTGAACCTTTTGTTTCTTCTAAATGAATCAGCCCAAGACATTTAAGGGAGCACTGATTCTTCAGGAACAAGCAGAAATCCATTTTTTAATTTTTTTACTCTTTGATTTCATCAACATTTCTCTGCCTTTCCTGACTTTGAAGGTCATCTGTGAACCCAAAGCTCTTCTTACCAGAGTCCTGCACAGACCACAGGGTGAATAAATCTTATTGCCTTCCTGCATTTTTATAATATTAAGACAACAGGGCTCCACTTCAGTGATTGCTGTCTTGACTAGCAGACCATGTTCCTATTTTATTATTACCAGAAAACCTCACCCATTCAGACTAATACCTGAGGAACCCATTGTCAGTTACTGAAATATGCAAGTTGGTCAAGCAAACAAACCTGACCCTCCCTTTCCCAAATACAAAGTGCACTTGATTCATTGACCTGTAACAAATGTTTTTAAACTTATTTTTCTAAGTTCAGAAATGGAATGGGATTGAAACAGACTGAAAATGATTAAAAAACACAGGAGGAAAAGAAACAGGATGAGTACCTGTGTAAAAGACTGCATGTGAATATTTGCTATGAGCAGTGCAGCAGGCTCACATGCGTCATTTAGAATTACAGCACAGGCTTGTAGTTGTAGAATTTGCCTTGTTCTGCTGTTATAATTTATTTCTCATGTTGTGATAGTGCCCAGGAGTCCAAAGATAGACTCCAGATGAACTAGGTTTTCTATTATACAGCACAAAAAGAAACTCTCTGCCCTCCTTTATTTCATTATGAATTGATTAACAAAATTCTACATATTTATAAAAGTTTTAATGTAAAAGTAATTTTAATTATTTCTGTTTATTACAATATGCTCGTAAGTTAGGAATGAAGCATTTTGTTAGAATTAATAACAATTAACTGTCACTCTATTGCAAAACCTCATGGGAACTGGGAGCCAGAAGACATTTTTCAATACTAATTAGAAATGAATCTTCCTTTCCCATTTCAGAATAAATCACTGATTTCGTGTCACTGGTTCATTTAGAGTAGAACTGAGAAGTATGACAGTGCTTTCATTATTTGCATGAATGTTCATCCTCTACTTTAGCACTTGAAAAAACAAAGTAAGAATAAAAACAAGCAAAGTTACAGAGAATATAGCAAACTAACTCCAACATTTTCAGTAAACATACTTTCCTTTCCTCAAAGTTAAACCAGATAAGCTCCTAACCTGCCAGATGGAAGATATAATATCTGCAACTACCTTTAACTTCTCCTGGCACTAAAAAACTTTTTTGCATGTAAACGTGTCACTCATAAACTTCTCTTACAACAATCTCTTCTCAAAAGCTGTGGCACTCCTTGTCTTTTATCCCTTTTCCATGCCATGCCTCAGAGGTTTCCTTTGTCAAGCACAGCATCCTCACTTTAATAGTTCTGCAGTTCTGCAGCTTTTGTTTCCTGAGGTTTTGGCTTAACCTACAGGAAATATGAGCTGTTACCTGGGTTGTCTTCCGTCTGCCAAAATGGAGTTCCATACTTCACTCTTGTGAGAAAAGGTCCTTTTGAAACCCAACCTTCTTAAGGCTGAGCAAACCCAGTTCTCTCAGCCTCTCCTCATAGACTGTGTGCTCCAGCCCCTCGCAGGACTTGCTCCAGTCTGTCAGTGTCTTTTCTGGTACTGGGGAGCCCAAAACTGGACATGGGGCTCCAGATGGAGTCTCACAGCACTGAAGGTAGGAGAAGGATCACTCCCCTGGACCTGCTGGCTGCCTGCCACTACAGCCCAGGATGCAGGTGGCCGCTTTTGCTGCCAGGGCACACTGCTGACTCAGGTTCTGCCTGCTGTCCAGCAGGTCTTTTTCTGCAAATTTGCTCACTCCCCAGTCAGCCCCGAGCCCCCCCTGTTTCATAGGACTATTTCATCCCTGATACAGGGCTTTGCATTTGCTTTTATCGACATTCATGAGGTTTCTGTCATCTCCTTCTTGCAGCCTAGCAAAGTTCCTGTGAATGGCAGCCCTGCTCTCCAGCTTATCTACCTCCCACCTGCCCCTCCCAACTTGGTATCATTCATGAGCTTGCTCAGAGTGTACCCCAGCCTATTGTCTAGGTTATTAAGAAAGATATTAAACAATATTGGCCCTGGTTTCCACCCCTGAGGAGAAAGAAGTTGTTAAATGTCATGGAGGAGAAACAGCACTCAAAAAGAAGCGTTATTCTTCTGCCACATCTATAGTTCATTCAGCTAAACTTTGGATCCTGAACCCAGGTACAGTATGCTAATTTGATTACCAATGTTCACCATTTGCTTCATCTGTCCAAATAACTATTTTACTAGTGACTCTACATAAACTTTTTACTTTTCAGTTCATGTCAGTTTTCTCAGTCAGTAAAATTATCTTGGTTAAAACTGGTAAAATGATTCGAAGAACTGTTCTTGACTTCAGGCATTGTACCCACGACATGCAGAAGTCTGATGCTCTGAGCAATCTCTGATATTTATATTGGAGTTCAATTTCATTATATAGTGAAACATTCAGTATGTGGATAAAAGGTAATTTAAAGCATTTCTATGGGCTCAAAACTGTACAATACAAATTTCCTGGTTCCTTGAGCAGCAGCTACATGAACCTGTCTTTTCCTTCAGAAGATGAAAGTAGGAGTGGCCCTGCTCTTACCTGAGAACATGCACTGTGTATCTGAGCAATACTCAGTCAAACCACATACCAAGCATTAGGTTCACTCCTTTGGCTAGCATCTCAGGGTTTCCTGCTGGGGATCCTGACTTCATGCTCTGACTGTATGGTGCTGCTGCATCACCCCCTGCCATTCATTCCTCAGCAGCTGCTTAGTCCCCCATTATTTCCCATTTCATAAGCATGACCATGGGTGCCTGGCCACGTACCCAGTGGAAACCTGTAATCTTCCTTCCAGTGGTTCAGCTGCCAGAGATCCAAGGTTTAATTTGGTGCAGCACAACTGTGCCATCTTATTTCAGTTTCAGAAAGAAAATTATTCCTAAGCTTAGAAAACTTACATGAGCTAAAAGGGTGTAAAGGAAAAAAAATAAAAATAAAGACAGATATAAAATTGTTGAGAAGGTAGTATTTAGCAGCTCAAGGATTCAAGAAGAAAACTAACATGAAAAGGTACAAAAACTTAAGGGAAAAAAGCCAAAAGAAAACAAAACATGGGAATCAGAAGGTGGCAACTCAGTAAAATCAAGGGCCAGCCTGTTCCAAAGGGCAACAAAAGCCAGCACTTCCCCACCTAAGTAACAACTGCCTGGCCAGCAAAGTCATCAGTTGTCTTATTGGGATGGTGAACATATTAACCTGATTGTTCATTTAGTCCCACTACCTATTGTGTGCATTAGCCAATATGTAATTGCATTGTATTTTAAGTTGTGCAAATCCTGTTTCCAGAATCTTTTCACATGGTTAAAGTTGCAAGAACAAAAGTGACTCAGTGAGGGTCACAACCTTACACATGATGCCATACACGGACAGAATCTGTTAGTGAACGAGATCTTATATACTGAGTAACCACAGGGCTATCCATATGGTCTGAACATGGTGTCAAAGCAATCACATCTTAAGTCATCATAACACAGGGCCCCAGCCCTCAGTTTAAATGGATCTGCAGACAGTGCAAACATAGACAGGTGTCCTATGTATTACAGGACTTCCAGTTTTATATGTTTAAAGCCATGACCTACAGGAAAAGCATCTTGGACACAGTACTTCCCATAACTTAATGGCAACTGGCTACTTTCTGGATGTGCCAGATATTGAAAATGGTTACTGAGCACATGCAAGGAAATAACACCTGTGGAGAAAGACTTCATCTTTCTCCTTTGAAATTGAACAAATTCATTTATGGCATCTCTCTAGATGTCATGGATCCATGTTTCAGAGAAAAAGTATTTCCACAATCAAATGACCTGGGATTCTATGCAGGGCTTCCAGTAATCCTTAGGATAATACTTGAAATCCTGGTACCCTCTCTCATTTTCATGACTTAAATGCAATCTGCTAACCGTTTACATTACTTGTCTGTGCTTTGCCCATGAGTAAATTTATGTTCTGTTCTATTTACGTCACCATATGTAATTTCCTAATGGTATGTCGTGTTACTTTTCCTGTAAATTTGAGGACATGTATGTGGCACCCAGTAAAGTTGAAATGTATAAAAATAACACTTAAAGACCATGGAAGACTGTACTTATACATCACTTTGAAAACTGAACATAACAGAAGAAAAAATAAAATTGAGAATAGTTTATAATAGGTAACTATTGGAAACTCCTCAGCTCAATTAGTTTTTCAGCAAACTTTTTTACTCTGATTCCCACTCCACTAGGCTCTGTCAACAGCTGAAAAAGCACAGCACATTAAGGCAGCCAGAGTTAACTGAATAAATGCTTCAGAGATTTCTTCTTGTATATAAAAAAAATTCAATCAGTATAAATATGCATGGAAGCACTACAAGACATATAATTGTTAAGTTTGTTCAATTACATAAATATTGTATTTTTAATGTTTCTTACAGAAAAGATCACATACACAGTGTGTGAGAAATCATAATCTGGTTGAAGAAATCAGTTTTCATTGACTTTCTCAATCACTTATGGATTGCCGTTTGTTAAATTTAAGCTTTCTACCTAAGGCAGTCTAAATTACAGGGTGGTTTAGAGAATGATTATTTGTCAGTCATGAAAGCATATATTATACCACACGGATCTATCACATGATAATATTAAATGCCTTCTTTTACATAATTTGTTGAGGAATTTCTTCTTTTTTACATTTCTTCTACAAATACTAAGGACAACTTTCATATTTCGAAATTAAGTTCTAAACTGTCTTCCACTTCAAAGAAGCTTGTTTCATACAAAGTTGAATTTATCATCATGATATGTCATGTCAAAAGCAGTTTCCTTGTTCCTCTAGATTGTAACAATAACTCTGCTAACTATTAACAGTCTGTTCAGTTTTTCTGGTAGTGTTTCATATATACTATATCAGATAAAATATGCTGAAATTTTAATAAAGTTTTGTTGATGTGTTTGCAAGAGTAACTCTGAAAATGACAGCATATCACTTTCTGTCTTACAAGTCTTATTAGACACTAATAATATCACATGTAAATTAGACCTTTCAAAAAAGCAGCCCCCAAATACTAGTTTCCATCATGGTATTTTTCACCATGACCAAAATGATTAAACTTCTAGCTTCTTTTGACTTCCTGTCTTCACTAGAAATTGAACGTGGAACTTGACTGCTAACTATAAGAGCCTCTAACACTTGAGCTAAAAGCATAATGTCATTTGCTGTTATCTATAATAGATTCATGTCTTCCATGGATCAAACACAAGGGATGCCTAACACAGCTACTAAGGTCTATTTTTGTACCAATAAGATACTGCAACTCTTAAAGTGCTTTCTATTATTGCAAAACAACAATGTCAAAAACAGTTTTCCAGGCTCATATACTCTAAAGGCATTTGTTCTGTTAATTTTAGCACCATAAGTTGTCCTTTACTCATTAAAACATTAAAAACCAAAATAAATAAATAAATAAAGGATTATTTCCCCTGCCACCCCGTCCTTCCTGCTTTCATACTTTGGTTCTAACAGTAATCATCCTATTATTGCATTTGTGTTCATGGTACTTGAACCACCTGCCAAAAGACCAGAAAGTTTTCCAGTGGAGGAAGTACTTCAAACCAGTGCTCTCTACAGATAGATACAAATAAATGGAACTTTGCAAGATGTTACCTTGTAAGACATTTTGGACCTTATGTCTCTGTAGAAAGGGATACTACAAGTAGATGCTGGCCACTTTAAGTTTGCTGCTTAAAGAAATATTAATATATTGCATAGATACTTACCTAATTGCATAGATATTCAATAAATACATTAATTAATGAGAAATATTTTTAAAGTATTTTTTCAAAAATTTTCAACTATTTGAAAACTATTTCTTAACACCTTCAGAAAACTTGACATGTATGATTGACTATACACTGTCTTATTACCTTCAGAGAGACGCCTTATAAAGCATATAAACAGGCAAATATGGCTTTACAAGACACGACCTTCAGATTCTGAACTGTGACAAAAATGATTTGCATGTTATACACATGAGTAGCATGCATCTGATCAAGTTCTTAACTGTTCCTATGTGAAACTGCCATTGAAGCTCAACACAAACTATATTATTCCGATAGACAGTTTTAAAGAATATATAAGAATATAATACTGGTGGAACAGACTTTATTTGCCAGAGGCCCTGGAATTTGATTCATAAAGTAGAAGACATTCCAGGACACATGTTTTATCTACATATACAGTCTCTCTCAGATTGATTCAATAAACCAAGTATCCATGTAGTAAATCATAAATGGAGCATGATTTTCTTGAAGTAATCATTTATATAAACAAATTCCTAAGATGTTGAAAAGCTTGGCAGCACACATCAAGGTAAATCGTTTTCTCATGATAAAACATGTCCTAGAATTGCTTTATCACTAATACGAAATTTATTAAAACTTACAGAGAATTTAATTGAACTGCTGTAAACTCCCAGGTAATGCTGTAGTTTAGAAACTGCAAATTTAATCATAAAATCTGTTCAGAACATTGAACAATAAATCTAAACAAACTAGTCTAAATTCCCAAGTATGGGCACAGAGAAAGCAATCAGAACTCTCCAGAATCAGGTTCAACATACAGTGTCTCCACTGTCACTGTCCTACAGACATGCATCAGGTCGGGAGAGAGCAATTTCCCCACTGAGCTCAGAGCTCGGTAGGAAGGCTGTTCTGAAAGTATGCAAGATCAAAAATAAATGTATAAAATTCAGAAAGATAACTGAAGTAAAAATTCCAGCTCTTCTGCAAAGAGTTCCACTTTCATATTGCATTGCATTACATAGTATTACACCCCATAACCTGCTCTTAAATGCAAGACCCACTCGTAAAGAAATAAATCTCTCTTTTCCAATACACTTTAGGTATGTATTGTTCCCTTTTATCTTGTATACATACGATTTTCTCACTCCTCTTCAGGCTGTACATCTATTTACTGCACTCATCTGTTTCTGCTTTACCGACTTAGGTTGTATCTTGATATTAAGAATATACATGGTATAATTTATCTGGTATACATGAAGATACTACTCTGTTATTTACTGCTTTTCTACTTTGAACATTTTCTTTTGCAGGTTGCACTGCAAGAGGACATAAGCTCATTCTGTTGCAGCACTGCAAGACAGCAGAATAAGAACCAGCTGAACCCAAAATCCAAATGGCCATGTTAGGATGGTTATGCCTTGACTGTTGTAACTGCCTTACAGCAGAACCTACTACTCCGTACTAAGGAAGTCACAGGCCTTTTGCTTACCTTGCACAGCAGAGACAGTACTAAATAGCCAAACTCTTTCTCTCTTAGCCTGAAAAAAACACAATGCAGCTGGAATAAAGTACTATCTATAACTGAGGCTCAAATGGGACACTTGCTCTATGTAGATAAAAATCAACAAAAAGGACACAGTGCACACTGGGAACTGTGTAATATTTTCTGGCTTGTTTCTTTACTAGCTTCTATGTGTGTGAATGTGCCTGATTAAAAAAACAACACGTTATCTCTCAGACCACTACCTGGCATCTGTGAACCACCTGTGGTCCACATGCTGCAAGCTGAGTAACAATAGAATAAGCATTAGAGGTATGATCACCAGACAGGAGAGAAAGAATAGGGACGAATTTGAATGAATAGGAGATGAGGTGGTAAAAAGTAAAGTTAAAAGGAGAAAAAATAAACAGCAGTATTTGTTAAAAAAGGTGATCAAGTAGTGAAATGAAATGAAATGAAATATGCTTAGACAAATGATGGGTTAATGGGAAGCTGTCAGCACAGGAAAACAAGTCTATTCTTACTTCAAGGTTTAGCAGGAAAAAAAAACAAACACCTTCTTTCAGCAAAGGAACTAATGAAGGAACTTTCCCGTAGATTTGTATCTTTCCATTTCCCATGTCATCTCCACCACTGAAGTGGATACCTATAACATGATTACTAGCCATGAGAGAGATGAAAGCTGCAGGCATACTACCTGGCCTGCCAAACTCCACACACTCATTAGCCATCTGGGTTCTGCCAGACAACGTACAGTGGTGGAGTTTTCCCTGCCTTTCTTTGCGCGTCTCTTCCTCCTGTCATTAGTTTTTACAAAACTTGAAATGTACTTACCTTTTAACACTTGCTTCCTCTAGTAAACTAGCTAGTGTGTTCAAAAAGTAATTGGGAGGTGGGGAAGAGAGCAAGTGCTTGTCAGAGAAAGCAGCCAAGTAACCATTATTTCCTTTGGAAAACAGAGCCGCTGCTTGAGGGGGGGAAATGTTCGAACCACAAATAGTTGATTTGGGGTTCTGAGATTTAAATTAGATTTTTTCACAGATCATAAATGAGTACTGACTTTCGAAAGATAAGAGAGTGTAGAGGGTGAAGTACAGAGTATGTAGAAATGACTGAGGAAAATGAGATTTATGAATGAGTAACTGATTATTTTCAGAAAGGAGTATGCAAGTTTGTGCCTCTGGGTACATTAAATTGAATTTACCTACACTTCTGCTTTACACAGTTGGAAATCCACATTAGCATGAAAATTGGTATTATATAGTCAGTATTTTCAGACGAACAAATTATTTTCGTAAACCTGAAGCTATATTGTGATGATATCTGCTAAACTGGAAGTCAATCATAAGATCTCATCTAATATCTCATAAATCCGATCAAGTCTTGCTCCCGCAAAAGTAGACAATGTAGTGCTAAAAAAAAAAAAACAAAACAAAAAACCCATATTCAGTCTTACTAAAGTTGGTCCTTATAATCACTTAAGAGTTGTCACCTGTGGGATGTGGCACTGAAATGGAAAGCAATGTCAACAAAACACTTCCAAAGGTATCTGAACTACCTCAATAATCATCAAATTAAATCAGAATGAAAAGTTAGCAACACTAACATCACCACCTTTATTTTTATTTCAGCAAAGATTAAATAACAGCTATTGCATCAAGGTCTCATATTCACAATTATCTCTATTTTATAAAATAAACAGTATTGTATTTACTGTTACTGGTTCTAATTAATGCTTAAACTGAATTGCATATAAGAAAATAAACTACATTTTACCAGACATTGTTCTTTTCTATTGTTTTCTGAGTTGTTAATGGACTAATTGTATTACAGAGTAGTGAGGTTTTAGAAAATGCGGAGAAAATGAGGAAAAAGTAGGAGAACTGTAAATTTAAGAGGTGCTGGTGTGAGTGATTTGCTATCAGTCATTGCACTAGACAAAGGATCAGCTTGCATGGTACTGCTCAGAGCACAAGCACTGAATGAAGCAGACATCTGTCAGATTTCTTGGCTCTAAGTGATTGCTGAACACCACAAGAAGAAAGCTTGGTTATGTATCAGCCCCTCTATTAGTAGACCAGTGAGCGAGCACTTCCAGGCTTGTGCATTCTAGTTTGTCCCCTGGTGAAATCTAAACACAAAGAGGCAGAAAGAACCCGGGCACACATGCCACAGAGAAACCACTGGGTGTGTGAGTCATATTCCTGATCTGAAAAATCAACGAAGTAGGATCCCCTCTCACATGTTGCTGCTGATCTACCTAGCCATCCTTAGAAGAGTTTTATCTTTACATACATAAAATCAATGGGCTTTGTACAGCTGCAGGAGACAGACCATATAGCACCAAGCTACATAGCTTTTAGCCACTACCCATAAATTCTATCAGGTATTCTTCAATCTCATGTATTTTTATTATTTCACTTATTTGGCTGAAGCAAAAAGTGACAGTGGTTCTGAGGGGTCTTCAAAAAGCTCAGGATCTCTTTACAGTTCTTCCTGCTATGCTGGTGTTTTAGGTAAACATGTAAAGATTTTAAAGCCATACTATATTTCCCATGTTGTAATCAATATCTTCCAGAAATATTTGCAACAATTTGTTAATACTATAGAATGAGTGGAAGAGCCATTATTTTAAAATTTGCATGTGTGTTTGTGATGGGCTTTAAGTGTCTCATTCAAAGATGCCATTTTAAAACTGTTAATCTTAAGAGTATAGCTTCTTAATCCAGATAGGCTTTCATTGATTGAGGTAGAAACACTCAATAGGCTTTTAGTTAATACAAAATCTGTAAAGGGAATCAGTGAAGAGTTCCACAGTGCTCAAGAATCTACAGAGATTCTACACTGACAAAATCTGACCACAGAAGTGCAGGGACACAGCCTTGGGAATTCTGTGCACTGACATTGGCCAGACCAGCATGAGTCAGAACGTAAAATGGGTTCCATAAGGCAGACATCATCTGTAACTTTAAAAAGATGAAGTCAGGTGAAGGAAGGAAGTGATTTTTTTCCACATATGCCAGGCACCAATTTGTTTGTACCCAAAAACCTGGCTACAAAGAAATATGCTCACTTAAGAATGCACTCTCATTAGTACATCCCCAGCCAATTTCTCCTCCTGAAGAGACAAATATCTTTTCAGCCATCTTTGCATTTAACTGGGATTTACAGGCTTTCTTCTAACGACAGTCAGTTAAGGAGATGTGTGAGAACTAATGGTCTGTGTGCCAAAGACCTGTCCCTGTCCCAGCTTGCAGACAATTAGTGTAATCACAAATCTTTACCTAGGGAGAGACACCACACCAAATATCTTCAAACTGTCTTCATTTTCTTTGTCCTTCATAGAGTAACTTTATTCACTGTTTTTAAAATCTAAAGAGTAGGAATACAGATGTCCAGGCAAAGAATGCAAAGCAGCATAGGAAAACACAACACCATATACACTACTGAAAACAGCTTTTCACGATTTCAGAAAAGACTTTAGATGTGGTACTAAAGAATTAAGAGAACAGGATTAGTATGGTCTCTGAGTAACATTTCTCATAGTGCTTAAATCAGGATCAGACTGCTTGTTTTAGACAATAAATTTAAGTATCATACCATCTAAGACATATGTGATTAGTAAGCAATGCAGATTATCTACGCTAGTTACTGTCTGTATCAGTTAAGTGTCTTTGAGCAAGTCAAGGTACTTTATATGCTGACCACAGAACCACATCAACTTGTCTACAACAACCACCATGTCTAGCTGCGGGGCTGATACAGTCTGTGGTTTTCATCACTGTACTAGTCCCCAGTCATCCAGACCAGGATAGCTATTGGAGCGTACGATGGCACCCTGATGCCGAGGTCTGGGGTTCTCATCCCAAAGTGAAAAGAGAATGCGGCCATGATGCACACACAAAGACTGTAATACACATCAGAGAATGCACCTGCTCTGCAGTATCTAAATTCTTTTCCCTCTTCGGAATGTAATTATCCAGGTTCTGCAGCCTAGTGCTTGAATTCTCTGTATATTTTACATTAAACATTCACTGAATAAAACCCCCAAATGATCCAGCATTTGTCTTTCACTGGAGTTTTACTAAGCTACAAAGCTTCTTGCTTTTTACACTGTCAGCATTCCTGTATTCCTATATTCCTGTGGTTGCACACAGTCCCAGATTCAACTGGCTGGGGAGGGAGGAGGGGGGCTGCCCCCCCCTGTGTCTACTGGTCAGTATTTGTGACATGGTCCTGAAAAGACAGCACTGTAAGTTTCAACTCCTTCAGACCGAGGATGGCCTAGAACTCAGATGTTTAACATTTAATTTCAAGATTCCTGCCATCTTGTTTAACACACGAATGGATTTGCTTGGAAGCTTTAACCTCATGTGCAGAATGGTCTCTGGAGCCTACTGAAATGCATACTCTATATGATAATTATCTTCTCAACAACTTTTTTTTTTTTTTTTTAAGAGAGTCAATCGGAAACTGAATGTTCAATAAAAGGCCGAGTTAAAGTGAGTTTTGTAATGTATCCAAATAACAGAAAATGAGTAAGGCTTTCCTGAAAGGAAAGTGTAATTCTAGTGAAAAGACAGGTTTTTAGTCTCTGGATTCCTCCAGGGGCATGCGGCAAGCAGGAGCTTGTCAATTTTCTATTATCTTTATGGTTAAACATGTTTATTCATATCAATGATATTTTAATTGTCTGTCACAGTTCTTCATGGTTCTTGAATTTCTGCAACCCGTTGCAAAGTCAACCTAACCATTTCTCTTAGTTTAGCCTTCCTGAAGTTCACAGTGCCTACTGCAGTGCCAATGTGAAACATTGCAATGTCCAGGAGGGAATTCACTGCAAATGTGCAGGAAACTGATACCTCCTCACTCTGTCACAGTAAGGAAGTTAACAAGCCCACTGAGAATTCCAGGCTGCTTATTCTGTTGTCTACCTCTAATTTAGAAGCAACCTAAAGGTCTCTGTCAGATACAGCAAAAAATATTACCCAAAGGGGAATGCAACATTTACCTTTTAGCATTTTGGGGTTAAATTAAACAAAGAAATTAATCCTTTTAGAGAACTTCATCCTTCAGAAATCCTACCTGTTCTGCAAAGATTTCAATGAATTACTGGTACTTCAGAGCACCCATAGAAAATTATATCATAGAGAGGATACTATAAAATCTTACCAAATCAGATTTAAGCAAGCTAAATTAGAGCATAGGAAGAACTAGTTGTAAAAATCGTGAAGATATACTCGAGCTCTAATTGCATATGAAATGCTTAGTATGTGTCTGGAAATATATTAAAGACCGTGTCCTTATAGCATTGTGTCCATGAAATGTGTTACCTCATTCTATATTGTGTTTCTCGAAACTGCAAATTTCAAGCTCCTTCTCAACATCCCTGTGAAAGAGCACAGAGACACTCTCCAGTGATATCTTCAGCTGATGAAAGTTATCAGAGCTCTACACATACATACATCCACACAGTTGAAAACAATCCTACTGCTTGTTTTCTTGAGAAAATAGGCATACTCTGCATCCTCACCTACTCTGCATCCTCATCTAACTTTTGAATATAGTAGTAAACATCAAAGTTAGACATCTTGGAAATAATTCTCTAGTGCCTATTAGACAAGGTATATGTAGTAAAATATAGTAACTCATCTCTTAATCCCTGCATGCTGTGTTGGAGGAAGGTTGAAAGGAGAGGAAGAAAGAACATGGATCACTCCTGGTACGCTTGTGAAGGTACTTGATTCTTACCCAGTTAGCACAAGTCAATACTTATTACTCATGAAGAGAAAAGAAAGGCTTAATTTTACAAGCATTTGGAGAGATAACAAGAAATGTTAGTACAATTTACTTAAAAAGTTAATTAATTAAGAGATACAAATCCATAGGAAATCAAGCATCATTTCCAGGGATCATTAATATATTAGTTGTTGCTATTGCTTTTTTCCCCCATGTTTCCACATGAATTATGAAACGATGAAGCAAGCTGTTATAGCTCCTATTGATCTTAGTACATTGGGTACAGCAGCAATCACAAGTACACTGACACTTGATAATTTTCAGGGTATTGTGCATATAAGATTCAGATATGATTTTGAGGGAAGGAGAGGAGGAAAAAAACAGAGAATCTTCTAACTATTCTATTAACTGGGCAAGAAATCTTCCAAAATGTTGGTCTTCAAAGCCCTTATATGTTCTTAGGTTCAAAAATTAGAACAAACTAGACACAAAACATTTTACGAACTTGGCTTGGAAGCAAAATGAAGTGATTTACCTGGAAGTAAACCATTCCTTCTGGGAACCAAGGCAGTGTTTCTGAATTATTTTGATAAAATTCTAATACTGCAATTTACTAATATAGTAACACATGGTAATTTGGATTCCACTGTTTAAAACCCATGTATAGTTGTTTCCTCTTCAGTTCAACTTTATTTAACTCTCTCAGACAACCTTTTCCGCAAGACAAATGTTTTAAGTTACATTCTTGGGATGTCACTGAGACTCCTTTTGTTTCACCATATGACTGCAACTGACCTAGAAAACCAGAGCAAAATAATTTGACCCTTTTTCTCCAAAGGAATAACTTTGTTTAAAAAAAATCACAAAAAAAATTTCAAACCTACTGAAATTTCTTACTAATGAAAGTCATGACTAAGTTGCACTGTTATTGCCTGTCTAGTTACTGATACATAAGATCGAGATGTCTGTGCTGCCTTTACAACTGAAAACAAAGGTAACTGAGAGAATGACTCCAACACACCCCTTGTCAGTGCTGCAGACCATTAGGAATGCTATAAATAGCATGATCAAATCTCATATTGCAGATTCAGTCATAAATGTGTCTACATTTCATGCTTATTCAGAGGGGCAGCAGCATTAACTGCAATCATCAAGGAATGTGACATCTCCAGAGTACTTTCTACAGCTCACTGCTCTGGTGACAGGATGATTGTTAAAAATTAATGGAGCCCATCAGATGAGGATAACTACAGCTTGGCAGCTGTGAAAGCCATACTTCCCATTTGCGAGTGATAACGTGGTATTATTCTATGACAGATTGGAACAGATTATTTATATTACACTTCATTCAGGAAGCCGTAACTTTTTATTTGTTTGAAATTTGACCACAATATTTTATTTGATAAATTTGTAAGTCAGGTAATAAGGGGAGCAAAGTACTTCAATTTTTTTTTCTAATTTTGCTTTGTTGGAAGTAAACTTCCATCTTCTCTTCATCCATTGTAATTATTCATTTCTCAACCAGGTAACATTTTCAGAAAGTCTGGATCCTAAACCCCAAAGTTTATGAGTGATTCATGCTGATAATTAAAAAAATATATATATAATAAATATCAGTATATTGTATCTAGTAATTTCCAGATTCATGTCTGGATTTTTCAGGAATAACACAGCTATGCTTGGCACACTCTAACTAGCTTCTGCATGCATACTATTAAGCTAGAATAAACTGCTTCAAACCAAAACCATGGGCTTGATGATGTGTGATTTGCTGGGTCGAATTCTATGGGCTCTTTTATGCAGAGGGTCAGACTAAATCATCATACTATTCATAAGATTGCTTAAGCATTCCTGCACAGAGGGTGATCTAGAAGGGTAAACTGACAACTGGAAGGACAGGCTGATTGCCCAACACCCCTATTTAAAAAGTCCTGTTTGCAGTTGAACACTGATGGGCACTAACCATTTGTCCTGAAGCCATAAATACCAAACACCTGACTGCTGTTGTCAAAGAATGAGGCTAGATAAGGGACATTTCTTTGTCCATGCTTAATACTTTTCTTTGAATGTCTGAGGAGTCCCTAATGGTAGTGCAACGACTTGAAGACTGACAGGAAAAGCAAGCAAGTGCGCTAAATGTGTCTTTTAAGGAGAAAAACCCAGTCAATCCTACCAAGGTGTAATTCTTTGAAAATATAAAGTTTATACCTAAGCAATAGCTGGAGTCTCCAAAGATTCTGGGAGTAGGTAAACAAATGGTCAGGGATAGGAATAAGAATAGTTTTAAGTGTAAGGGAAAATGCCTGAATGAATGGAGGACGATGGAGCAGTGCAACACTCGGAACTTAAGATTCCTGAACCTTAACATTTCCTGACTCCCAGCAAACATCTGTGGAACTTCAGGTCCTGTGCCAAGTACTCTGGTTAACTCCTCTACTGCTGCAGAAACGAAAGTCTACAGTCCATCTAACGCAAAAATAAGTTAGTGTTACTCCAACATGCAGCAAATAATGTCTGGGGTCCACACATGGGTTGACAAGTAAGAGAAAAATAACTGCCCAATACTGGTGAGATTCACTCCTTAGAGACCTTAGAGATACTAACTAGGCCATATTTAAAATTCTTAATTATTGATACAGGTTATCTACATAGTCAGTAGACTAAGTATGACATCTCTGAAGGGTGATTTAGCTCACCCAGCTGAAATAATTACCTTAAAAACGGGATGAATCATTTTTTGGAGAGGCCTCTTTCTCTCCACATAATCCTAGAAGAACCTTTCTGACCGAAATTAGTTAAAAGAAGCATCACTCTCACGAAGCCACATAGAACTGTCTCTATGTGCTGACAATATCACAGACCTATGCTAGAAATATACAGGTATGGTAACAAGAAGCACTCCTGCTATACATGGGGAAAAGATCTAAACTGAGGTTGCAAACCAACCTTAAAACCTGAGTTCTAAGTCCTTGACCATGATCTTCTTTTAGTATAATCTTTAATTGTCTATCAGGGCATCCATCGGACTTCATCTGAGATAAAAACGAAACAAAAACAAACAAAAAAACTTTGTCAGTGTCTTTACTGAGTGACAGATGTATGATCTACATTACTGGTCCTGTGATTATCCAGACTAGTAACTTATCGGAGGACATTCAAGGTGTGCTCTCCCTGACTGTGCACCTTGATTTCTTTCCAAAGGAAAACAGTGTCCTGCAGGGTCAGGTGTGGATCCATACCTCACATTTCCCACATTAGAAATACTCTGTTATCTCTGTTCCCTTTGACTTTACGGACAGGCAAATGAATGAAGGAATAAATAAGTATCTTCATAATTCAGTAAGTAAGGATTTTTTCGGCTTGGGCCAAAGGAGAGAAAGCAGAGGGGCTTAGAGCAGGCTCTTAAGTCTCCTTCTCTGGTACCCTTATATACAAAGAATTTCACTGATGGAGTAACAGAATGGCTGCAGCACCAGGGTTTTATGGCTATTTTTATACTTTGGGAAGTCCGAGACGAGCCTCCATGTGATCTATGCTAGATAAACCAAAAATTTTTGTCCTTTGGACAAAAACATGGAGTATGAAAAAACTCCTCTCTCTCCTATGCCCACTTTAAACTGCATGCAGTTGAAAATGTATCACTACAATCCTATCTTTAATTTGTATTTTCTAAGGATAATTTTCCTTAGCCTGTTATAGAGGAAGAATAATTTTTTTTAGTTTGTATTTTTACTATTGATTATATGGATACTTTTTCAGCAATCAATGCAATTCTCAGATTTCGACTTAGGTGACATCTTTAGTCTCTTTAAGAAATATTAAATGCATTGTACTTTTGCAAAAAAAAAAAAACCCAAATCAAAACCCCCACCTTTTTGGCACATAGCTCAAAACTAGCTGACAAGAGGAGTATCTTGTGTAGGAGGAATGACTCAAATCTTCATTGTAAGAGTTCCGTTACCTGATGTCACTGTGAAAATGTATGAGTTGACTCATTCATAGAAAGTCAGACAAACACAATGACCTGTTTTATAAATCAAGTGACCTAATGCTAGTACTTCCTTTAATACAGTGGGCCATAGATGGAATATGAAATACACCAAGCATGCTCAGTGAACATCATCTGTCATTCAAGCACAGGACATGAAGAACTCTTTCCTAGACTAATGGTTGAGCTGCTGTGCAGTACCTGTGTTGTTATTATCATAGCTACGTTTATTATTTTAAAGAAAAAGCAAGGGTTGCAAGGCTATTTTTTATGCAAGGAAGGTAATTTTCTATGATTTTTCAGGCTAAATTTACTTTCCTATTGAAAATGGGCCAAAAACTTTTTTTGTAAAGTTTTTGTAAAAATATTCTTCCAGAAATTATTCCTCTCCCCTCTGAATTAAACTAGAATGCTTCATCTCCTATCTGAAGTTGCTGGCTACCTGTTTGGTATCGTATCATTAACTATCCTTGGCTTTCATAGGTCTGTGATTAATAACCTGATAAAGCAATGTGCATTAGTACTTAAAAAGACTTAAATATTAAAAGTAGTCTTTGAATGCTTTGGATCTGAACACTGTTAAGGTGTAGCAAATCAGTGTTAAATCCATAGTATATCCATCACCCTGTATTTTGGCAGGAATAAGAGATAATTTGTTCATATGTGAATTCTGACTAAACTGAGTAGCAACAGAAATATTGTGAGCTCTAACATGAACCCTAGTGATGAAGTATTGATAAACTGCATGTACCTATGCACTGTGTAGACAGGTGATACTGAGAGAAAGATTGAAATACTTTTAATTTTTGATTTAAAAAAACTAAATAATTCTTAAACTAAAGGTGTAGCTGTAAGGCTACTATAAGAAGATAATTATTAGCTCTGATAATGATCCAAGCAAGAAGGGAGAAGTAATAAAATGTAAAATATTATTCTCCTCTACCTGCCATGGTTATCCCAATTTGAACAGGAAGGTCTGGCTTTTGCTAATTAAAAAGGCAAAAAATCATAATGAAGTTTTTATCTTAACAAAAACCATTGTTCTGTAATATAGATAAAGTATCTAATACCAGCTTGGAATTGTCTGGGCACATTACTACCCAGAGCTGAATTAACAATGGTAAATACTAGGAGCTGCAAAGACAGGATTGGACTAGTAAAAAGTGCAAAAGTATAATACAACTGAGAAACCCTAGTGTCTTAAGTGATGCCTGAGCTGAAAACAACTATTATTCTTTAAAAATACTGATTAGGGCAAACCTAGATATGTATTCATAGCTAGATTGAATGACAATATATCTCAATTTTACAAGCACTTACAATGCTCACCACATATGCCATTATTTAAAACTCTGTATTGTGCAATCACAGATTACTGAAATAAATTCAGAGAGTTAATAAGCGGCCTAGGTATTTAGTGAATTCTAATCACTACAAAATAAACGTCATCAAACTTTAAAATTAACTACAGCCTGCTATTTATTAGCTCCTATTAGGTACACTACTTGACTAGTTAAACTGGTTATTGGATTCTTCATACAGTAGCCCCTGAACTCCTTCAGTCAATTAAATCCTTTATTGCATCTGATTTGTTAAAGTCAGTGTCACTTCTAATCTCTTAAATCCACATCAGTTCAGAAGCTTTAAATGTACTTATTCTGTTGCAGAATTGGGAAGTTACACAAGCAGAACCTTTCCCCTCTCCCTCTGTGCAAACCACAAACCTGCTAACAATGTGAAAGATATAAACACTTTCTTTCAGCATCTATGTATTGCGCACCCATACAGCTACTTAATGAGACATTTTTTCAACACAAGGTATTTCTGATAAAGCGTGTGTGTGTGTGTGTGTGTGTGTGTGAACAGAAACATATGTCAGGTTATCTGCTACCAGCAGTTTGTACCTTGAACACTTTTAATCTTTGACTTGGTTTGTTATCACTTTAAATTATGGAAACCAGCAGAGCAAAGTAACTGCAACTTATTCCAGAACCTGAAACTTGAGCCTCTTGGTATTAATCTTCCTGACTTTGGATTTATATCCATGAAAGTATTCAAGAACATTTTTTTAAAGTTGGTATGACATTAAATTCTCTCTTCTTCAATCTCCCCATCTCCTTGTTCATCAACAAAAGCTAGATTTTAAAGGAAGAAAGGAAAAATGCAGGCATTATTCTTCTGAGTAATGGTCTTTTAAGTCTAATTACTCTTTATTTAACCTGAAGTGCAGCATAAAAATCCATGCTGTTTATTTCCATATTGTAAAGTAGAGTTTACCAGATATGTACTTGCTTTGCCTTTAAAATATTCTTTTCCTAAAGCATCTTTTTTCAGTAAAAGCTACTCTTCACATATTACAGCCTGATAAGCCTCTGAAGTATGAAAGCAATTCCCCTTACAGGTTAGACACATCACCTTTATTCTGAAAGAGAAGGTAAAATAGAACAGACTCTTACCAGACACAGAGAAAACAATTCGTTCAGCTAGATCCAGCAGTGCTCTGTGCAAGCAGGCAGCTCGAGTGATCCCTGGGCCTCACACAAAAGCGAGGTAATTGGCTCTCAATGAGGAGATGTAAACATCCATCATAACGGCACTGGGGCTGAGGCTGAAAGCTCCCTCTGCTCCTCCATGCACCCCGGCTGGAAGATGATGTCACAAACATCAACCGGGTGTACTCTCATTGGCTTCTGTTACCTGGAATCATACCTTAACCCTAAACTGTCAGCTACAAATTGAAACGTGTGCCTCTAATCAGAATATATATACACTTTTGTTTGGCTTTGGGGTCTTTTTTTCGCTTTTGGTAGGGGAGAAGTGGACTGTACAAGAGGCTCCCGCCCTAGGGGAAAAGAGGTGGCAGGTGCTTGTTGCTTAGCCATTGAAAAGAGTAATAAAAAAAAAGTGAAAACTAATTTGCCTAAATTATTAAACAAGGCCCCCAGGGAACTGCATTTTCATAATCTGTTTACTAAATGACAGTAATCATGAAAATATTGTACAGAAGAGATATTAAAGGAAAGGTTAATGCATACAGCATCTGGAGAATTCACTTTTTTAATGATTTTACATTCCCTCCTTTTAAGCCATGAGATTTAATAAAGGTACACATTGAAAAAAGTGTGCAAATTCAAGAACACTGTACTGTTGCTATGTCAGGTAGACTTATGATGTATTTATATCTAAGAACAAAAGTAAAGAGATGCACAAATGTAGATGTGCACATATTCTTTGAATGTTAAGTAGGAACTCAGACTGTAGTAAATGAGGCATGAAACATACTGTCAAATGTATGATGTCCTAAATATAGTGGCACTAAGTATTTTGTTATATTACTGGAAATATTCCATAAATCACATGAACTTTAAAATGAGTCCAAATCAGTGCTTTAAGAGTTGCGTTTTCCATAACAGAATATTTTGATCTCTCAGCTTTAGGCAACAAAAAATCCTATTGCTCTACAGAAAAAGAAATCTTATTTAACATATATTACATCTGTATCTTGTGTCCTGTATCAACATTTTTTTCATTAATGGAAACTGATTGTTTATTTGAATGGATAGGAACTTGATTCAGTATTTATTTAGAGCAAATTATAAATCATATTAGTTTCTTTATAGTCTACTATCTTTGTTGCCAAAATACTATTCAACCAAAAAACCCCAAAATATAATCAGACACTGTTTTAGCTTAATATATGAGACGTGAAACATACTGGAAGATTTCTAGAATAAACTTGATAAACAGCTCTGCCACTGCCTTGTGGTTCTTTCACGAAGTTATAGAGACTCAGAAGATTAAATTCTGGGGACTTAATAAACAGCAGTTCTGTGTGGGGATCTGGAGGCTAACCTATTAGTCAAAACGTACTTTAGGCCAAAATGAAAGCCCCCTGTTCATTTATTTCTGCTCAGAAAACATGGGAGTTCAGATGGAAATGTATATAAAAAAAAGATTCATTGCCATGCAAAGTGACATAAAATTGAATTACAGATCTGAAAAGATGAATTTGGACAATGGGAATGCCAGCTTTGCTTTTGTATGATTAATGATAAAGGTAAGGCATAGTAATTGCTAAGAAGATATGAGTCATGAGTAAAAGAATTATTGATGAGATAAAATATGCTTAGATGTAACACATGTATAAGTTACATTCCTCTGAAAATTTAATGCTATAAATAGTCTAGACCAAACAGACATATTGTTGAAAAAATCTCAATATGTGGCTTGATTTGGTCTGAGAACTACACTGGTTTCCCAGATCTAGTTAATCTTACCATGATGTATTCAAGTTCTATACATTTTTTATTCTTATATACACTACACTTTATTCTTTAACAGTGTGAATCATTCACACATGACCTGCTAGATAGTCTATAATGGTAGGGCACAATACTCTTACAAAGCATTCGGTGCCCATAAAGTATGTTAACTTCAGTGATAATGCAGAGCTTACATTTTGTGAGCTAAACAGTCACTTAGTAGAAAATGTGTATAGAACAGGTAGCACAAACTCTAGTTTGGACTTTAAGTGGAAAACACTTCTTAGTAAATAGCCAGTAAATTTGGACATATTTTCTTTAGAAAAAGTATTTCTTATGCAGTAAAAATATGATACATGAATATTTTTAAATCAAGTGGCTTATGAATATTAGTGACAAATTATCAATTGATATATGCACCTTATGTTGGGTATCACCAGCGTTATGTTAGGAAGAGGTAAGGCCTAGCAAAGGTAGCAGCTGTAGGTTACAGAGCAGTTGCATGATCCTAAAAATTCACACAGCATTTTTCACACTTGAACATGCTGTCATGCACAGGTTATATCAGTTTTACATTAGTATTATTGATATTATAAATAGTAAAAATATAGAAATTAAATCGTATGTCTTACATATGCAATAGTTACAAGCCAATTTAACAAAAAAATGTTACAAGGCCATTTCTTCAAATGAAAAATCATTTAAATAAAATACATGTATGAAAAAGGTTAAAATAGCTCAAAGAGAGGCTAATGAGTATGAGTCTACGTGTATGAAATCTAGGGATACATAATTCATATATCCCTAACATTGTGCCATGAATTGTTTATCTGATTGGACTAGCCTGTTAACTCTCACATGTGGCACACTGGCAATCACAGTTTCAAATATGAATCACATTAAAAAGATTAAAGAACAAGAGAATGAAAGGGAAGGGACTGATGGTTCTCAGTAACTAAATACACTGTTTCTTTCTAGAACACAATATTAATTGCCAATTCTGAAGAATCTAACAAGATAGTATATTTTGGCTCTCAAGCAAACTGAAACTCAGGTGTATTAGTATATATTTCCCATGAGTTGAAATCATTACTGCATTTAATTGCTTGACAATTATTTCTGTCACATCAATTTAATGGTTAAACTAATTATTTATATTACAAAACATAGCTCTGCACCAGACTAATTGAAAAACACAAGCAGTTTTTCAGTGTTGCTTAACCTATATATTATTAACATTGGAAGGGTTAGGTCTAAAGATTTTGGGGAAAATTAGAACTCAGTCAGGTGATAAGGGGTTTCAGAGATTTAATGCAAGCTCAAAATTGCTGCTTTTAGAATCCTATTTTAGAACTGAGTGCCAAGTCAGGTAGGGCTGATAACTATTACAACCATTTTTTTCTTTTGCATTCTGGCAACATGAGCAAATGGCTCTTACTACCTTTTTATCCACAAGATGGCAGCTCTGCTTACATGGTCACTAATTCTCACAATATTCAACTGAGAATCTAACAGGTTTCTTTTTCATTTTATAGTAGATATGCTTTTCTACCTCATGAAGATTTTTTTTTAATCAATCCCAATAATTAAGCATAATTAACCACGATGCTGAGGTAAAATTTGCCACATTTTGCTGAAGTGTTGCAGATGGCAGTTGACTAACTTTACAAATACTTCAGAGTTTAGAAAGAGATCTCCATTCAGAAGCATATGCTTTACATACTTCAATATCCAGAGGTCCCAAGCCAGCATATCCTTTAGCACACTTAATTTTAAAGAGTATAAAAAGTTCTACTGATAGTAAAGGAAATGCTTATATGCCTAAAGGTAAGCACAGGTTAGTAGGCTTTCCTGTATAGGCGCTTGCATCTTCTGTTTTGTTTAACATCTAAACTCATCAAGTTTATGAATGAGAAGGCATTAGAGGCCTGGAGGTTGTAGTAAATGTAAAATAAATTGATGTTACCTAGCCCTTTATGGAAAGGGATGAACCATTTCTTAAGTAGCATGCAGGAATGGTTATCTTGGGTCAGCTAATGTGTGGTAACTTGTTAGTACATCAGCAAGGCAGTGATTCACAGCTTAGGGCCATGTACCTGCTCTCCCAGCATCTTACATAATGAAAAGCACAATTCTGGAATGGGAAATTCCAAAGGACTGATAGGTATCCTAGGTCAAATCAGCATTGCAGAATTTGAGATGTGCACCAGAAGTAAAGCTATAAAGGGTCTAGAGGAAAAAAAAGAGGTGTGATAGGAAGATAAAGGTAATTTGAGGTAGTTTAGTCTTCTGTGAAGGTAGGGCAAGCTGCCCAATGCATGACATGAGCCTGAATGTAGACAGTTATCTCAGAGCAGATGATCCACTACAAATTACAATCCCACAGTGACTTGTTCATATAGCCACACTGTAATAGCACACCAGTGGCCTTGCTGGAGAACTTTCATAACAGAAGTACTGCTCTTTGGTCAGAGAATGTCAAAATACATTAATGTCATGAACATACATTTCCACCTCATAAACGAAGCTGTGAGAAGGGTGTCACAAGAAAGGAGTTTCAAGTTTGGGGGGGGGGGGGTGCTCTACATCAGGCTTTCCTAAAACTTCCATTTACTATGTATTGTTGTCTATCCTGTGAGGTCCTATTTTTTATATATATATATATTTAAAATATGCAGCTTTACATGGATTAGAATGTTTCTCAAAAGAAGATATAAAATTCTTACTGCAGTAACACACCTGGACTGAGAATCTGCAACATTCCCAATACCTAATACATAACGGTTATTTTTTTGCAGTACTCAAGATATGCAGTTTAAGATGATTAACTATGAATGTACTGGAATTTTCTTGCAGAGAAGAGTGGAACCATAAAGATGTATCTGCTGGGCCTTACACTTACCACAAAGAGCAAGTGGAGTGCCTGCCCTATATGCTCAGTTGAGAGCAATATCAGATGTCTGTTCAAGACAGAGCTGGTTTGAATTGGTGTTGCAAACCGGTAAGCATGTCAGTCTCGACTGGGGGGATTTGAGTTAATTTATTACCAATTAACACACACTTAATTATTGATTCAGGTATTAAGAAATAAAGAAGACATAATTAAACGGGAAAGGCCTTTCCTCCCCCCATCCCCAGGCTCAACTTGTGTCCAGTTGCTCTCCTCCCCCCTTCCTAGCCTCTGCTTCCCCTCCATTTCCTCGCACGTTGCGCCCTCTCCCTTCGCTGAAGCGATGCGCGGCGCAAGAGGTTGGGGCCAGCAGGCAGCCGTCTGTCTTCGCCGCCCCCTGCCTCTTCCTCTGCCCGGGCGCGGGTCCCCCACGGGCCGCAGTCCCCTGGGGGGTGTCCCTGCTGTGTCCCCTCTTGTGGCTGCGCCCGTGCCTCCTCTCACCTGCCTCCTCTTTGTCCCTCCTCACCTCATGCTCCTTCCCAAGCACATTTAACCAGCGACGCCGGGCGCTACCCCGGCCCGGCAGTGCTGGCGCACGGGGGCAGTTCCAGCCGTGAGGGAGCCAGCTGGAACCGGCCGCCGCCGGCTCGGGGCGGTTCCAGCCTCCCTCACGAAGGGCAGCCTGCAGCCCCAGCTCTCGAAACCCCGCGGTTTGTGCCCAGTGTACAAGACGATTGTGGCATCATTTGAGACGTCGGTTGTGTGGAAGAAATCAAAAAGAGGATGAAGACAACTGAAATATGGAAATATCTTCCACTTCTCTGATGGTCACATTAGTGCAGCACTTAACTAAAAAGCTCTGCTCACCAGCATCTCCAAGTGGCCAAAATATTTGCAGAACTGGAACCATCAGAGAAGTATTTTAGTAGTTCTGATCCAGGAGCTGAATGATATTCATACCGTTATGTGATGTACGCAAGCTCTAAAGGACTTTTGGTACTGGATCTCCAGGAAAAAATTCTAAGACAAAAAAGAAAAGAATAAAGACACTAAGATTTAGCAAAAGATAGAGGTCTGATTTCCATGTGTACTTTCACAAGTCACACTTTTCAGACCTAGCTTCTATAATTGCTTTAGAAATTCTTTACCATACAGTTTTGTTTTGACAAATAACTTCTTTACTGACTCCTATATAGACTATTTAAAGTTTAAAAGTTAAAATGCCTTTTGGTGAGTAAAAACACAAGTTTCATAAACACTCCATACACTGGAGTTAGACCATCTACATCCTAAATTTGAAAACATGAACTTCAGAGCTTTTTGTTAAAATTTCCATTTCGATAGCACTACCTCTGTGTCTAGGTCTAAGCCCCAAAAGAAAGCTCAAAAGCAGTGATGAAAGCCATGACTGCCGGGCTGTATAGTTTGCCCAAAATAGGGATCACAGGGGTAAAACAGTAAGTGAGACTATCTGCAAAAGTGATTTTGCGTACTGAGTGTTCAGTTGTTCTGGAGCAGCAGTTTCAGGCTGCACTGCAGTAAAGGGCTCTCCCTTCATTTTCAGCTCAGTAGGGAAGGAGGGAGTTGTGCAGGTCCAAGGCTCAAGTCTTGCGCTTTTGGAACATCTCTGCATGATCACTGTAAGATGTGATACAAGCTCCCTTCTCCTTAACTCAAGTTTCCATGAGTTTCCACCGCTGGGCATGCCCGATGCAAATTTACAGAGGGCAGTAAAAAAAAAAACGGGTTTCAGAGCCAACATATGAGGGATATACATTACATGATAAATGTATCACATGACATATGGGTGGCCACACAGCTATCTAGCCCTCCCTCATTCACACAGGAATTAAATTGGTTCCTGAGTGTCATGCTAATGAGAACTTTTTTTTAGCAATTCAATTGAAGTCAAAGAGGAAATTATTCAGAATAAATATGCCAGTGTATGATGTTTTATCAGGAGATTTTGTGTCAGCATAAAATGAAGAGCTCGTTTCTGCAGCTAGCATGACCATGTACAAACCGTGTCACACTAAAAAGTCAGAGGTGGCTGATGGAGCTGACAGACCAACTGACCTTTCTGCTGTCTTAAATGTTAAGCTTAAATTGCATTGACAAATAATTGCATTTATTTTATTCACAGTCATGAGAAAACTTCATGATGCTTTGCTGATTTATCCCAAAAGGTTATTTCAAAAGAATATGTATGGCAATATTTAATACACCTACAGCATTATTAAAACAGGGTGCACTGAAACTACGAATATTAAAAAAAACGAAAAAAGAAAAAGATACTAGGTAGTCATCCTCAGTGGTTTTTTTGAATGCTCAGTTAGTAATAAAAAGTAAGAGAAAGACCTTGGGAAGGATAAGCCATTCAGCGAATTAGTCTTGAAGCTATGTATGTGTGATGTTCATTTTCAGATTGTTTTGAGAACCAGACGTGGAAAGGACAGTTTACTGTCAGAAGTCTCTGGTAATGGCTGGACAGATGGATATTAAAATGACAATGAGTTACTCTTATATTACTAAAACAAGTTATATGTGATACATATAATACTGTTAGTCAAATTTAAAGCTGCACTTACCAAAGATAATCATTTAAAGAAAAAAAAAAACAAAAAAAACACAGGTAGTTAATGCAGGTATTCAATATTGCTGAATTAAATTAATTTCAGAGGACAAAATTCTCTGCCAGCATAGGTAACATTGTGAATGTTACAACACTGAGATAAAATTTGTTTGTATTCTAAAAGAGTTAACTTCTTTAGCATTAATATGCAGTAAAACACATATAAAGTGTTATGTGGATTGAAGACTATATCCAAGATATAACACTAACCTTCACTTTATTAAGCATAGTCTATTAAAATGATAACATCTTAGGTTTTAGAATGGTTGCAGTAATTAAAGCTGGTCGAACTATTCTGCACAAGATACAGAGTCAGCTGAATTTTGGGGGGAATTTTCAATTAGCCCTCTAGATTAAATCTGTCTTGGCTTAAATCTGTACGGATGATTTAAAATGGTAATGCTTTGCTATGTATGGGATTCAGCTTTAGATTAACACTCACAGATTCAGAAGTCTACATTTGAGCTAGGTAGCTTATCTCCTTTTATAATCAATGGAGAGCTAATCAGTGCAATCACTGGAGCCTAGAAATAAGTTCAGCTCACTCTAAACTAGAATCTAGGGAGAGATACTGTTGTCTAAATAGATGAGTTGTTTAATGTTGTTTGAGATGGCCAAGGGTATCTGAAACATCTACATGTCAATGTAGCTGAAGTTTCCTTCCTGAGAAGTGACAGGTAGACACAGGCGTTACAGGACACCTGCACCCTCCTTGGCCAGGGTCTGCAGGCCAGGCAGGTTACCCAAGCATCACAGATAGCACTTGACTTCTGTGTTCAATAACTGAATCATTATTTTACTGATTCATCAACTCAGTGGAAAAAAATCAGCTGCTTAAATATAGGCTTCTGTATTTGATGCTTGATATTTAGATCAAGCTGACTCAGTCCCAGAGGGCAGAGGTCTCCTTTGATTTCACTACATATCAGCCATCCCTGTGCAGATATCTTTGATACCCTAGGCCATCATCTCAAGTGGCACTGGATGTTTTGGCAATTGTTTTGATCTGTATATTAAGGTAAAATAGCAATGTTTTCCAGGATTACTTGTTTCTTAGACGCTACTTGTTAAGAAAAGCACTTATCTCCTGTAGTCCATCCTTACGCTGGGAGCAGAAATCTTGTTCCCTTCGCGATATATACCTCAGTACATACCTTCCACTCCTGATCCATTCCAAACACTGAATGAAACAATGTAATTATGTGATGAACCTCAGTTATGCAAGTCTCAAACTTATTTCTAGGGGCACCAGATTTTGTCGGTTGTTCTGAAAATAAGAAGCTTAAACATAGGCCATCCTTCAACAATATCTATATTGCACTGCTGGAAATATAGTTCAGGGAACCCAGCTGCTGGCAAACAATGGGAGTGTGAACTATAATCCCTATAAAGAATTGCACTTATTAATTAATTAATTCAATAGAATAAATCATTTAATTTGGCAGACTGCCAGAGGGAACGAAAGAGATGAACATCAGCATGCCTTCTTACATTGTCTGGATCTTTTGTTACCTTATGTGCTACTACTTCACATGCCACCTAAGTAAAAAGTTATTTTTTTTTTAAATCCTTTGTAAAGAATGTATGTTTTACTTTTTTCATTTATGATATATCCTTGAAGACTAAACTGTAAGTTAAAATAATCCCTAATTGTCATTCTAGAGAGTGTCAGCATAAATTGCATATAGAAGCGTAAGAACAGTAATCAACAGGGTTTTTTTTGTCTTGATATTATATAAAAAAATGCCAAAGAAAGAAAGAATTTATGGCTACTTTCACCTGCAAAATTGTGAGAGTATGCAGGCTTTCTGAGGTGTGACCCTTGCATAATGTGATTACTTTTCAGCTGTGAGAGGCTGAGGTTGGGACTGTGATATATCTATGTTTCGTTTACCTGAAACAAATGTCAATATGTATTTTTAGTGCCTGTAGTTGATACTGGGAGATCAAGATTTTTAGAGCAGACTGTTTATTGGTTTATTCTGCATGAAATATCTTCAGAAGAAGAAAAAGAAGAAGAAAAATCTGTAAGAAATTCCAGCATGATAACATAGGAGTTGAGTCCTCTGCAAGACCTCTTTGTCTTTCTCCCATATTCCCTATTTTTGAAAGCCATATCAAGAATTGATTTTTGTACCTTAGTACCTATTAGGACAACATGGCATTCCAGTTGTAAATTTTAACACTTTTTTTGATTCTATTAAATTATATCATCCACTGTTTTAATCTTATTTCTGTTGTTTTCCTCTTACTTGTAACTAGTTTTGTAAAAGAGTTTCTTTTTGATTAAAGTATATATTTTTATACACAACAAATTTTATATAGTCCCATACATGTTGCTGGGTCAATTAGTTCTTTAAGAAAAGCTAGTTAATACCTTTTTACTCTTCAGGGAAATAAGATCTTACTTTGCTAAGTGATGCCTTGGTGACTATGCACTCCATTTTTATTTTAGTAAGAGAATAGAGGAGATACTAGAAGTAATCTGGGCGTGGACCACTGTATTCTCATTAACTCTGTAGACTTCATATGTAGATGCTCTCCTGTTGCCAGCTTTATAGGTTTTTTCCCCTACAGTGCTAAAATGAAACACAGACTCACCTGGATTTTCCTCCAAACCTTGCTTTAATACCAGTAAATTCCCGAATACAATCTAGAGACTATCTTATGATATAACCTTACCTTGGCTTCAGTTAATACTAATTTTATTGTTTTCTTTTTCTGCCGTAAGTTACAAAATTAAATAAATATTTTCCTTTCTGAGCTTCCTTATTGATATTAATGAACCATATAGTCCATTTTATCTGCTTTGGGTGAAATTAATAAAGTTTGAATCCCATTTTATCTTTTCTAAAATTAATAACCTGCATGACCTTTGTTACCTTCCTTTGACTTAAAACAGTAATCCTCATGTCTCTTTTTGCTTTCTGTGTCCTGAATTGCTAAACCCAAAAGATTCATCTCCTTCGTTAAAATTAACAATTTCCTTAACTCAGTTTATCTTCCTTTTTATTTAACTGAGAAAACTTGTTATTATGATTTCCTTGCCATCATTCCTTGGTTTCAGTAATGGTCTAAAACAGTAACGTGCAAAGAAACCTTGCTGTCTAATATATTAGTATGTATGTCCACTTCAGTGTTATTCCTTGTACTTTTCCCATCCCACATTTCTTTATTTTTTTTACCATTTTATATTTTCTTTGTATTTCTGTCATTTTTCCTGTGTTGTCCCAATAAGGTGTGCCCTGAGCCTCTAGCTTCACAGCTTTCCTCCCACATACTTTCTGTCCAAAATCAAATTTATAGTATGGCTGTAATTCATCCCTGTGGCAAAAGGTAAGAACAAACTCCATGAATCACCTAAGTCCCACTTAAGCTTTTAAATAGACTTTATACTATAAATGTGCAAACAGATGAGTTTTGTCATTGTTGAGTTTCCCCAGCTTATTTGTGTAGAACTGACAGATACTCATAATTCAACAGAAGCCCCTGGGAAAAAAAATGGTATCTGACTTGTATGCACTTTCAAAGTTGATTTAAATGATTTCTCTAAAAATTAAAAAAATCTTCATGTTAATGTGGCATAATCTGTATTGACAAGGGTGATGCATTTTCTTCCGTTTATATGTTCACTTTGGATAGAATTATTAATACAGATAAACTGAATTTTGCACTTGGAGTACAGTAGCATTTGTGGATACACTCCACTGTAATTTACTGCAGGTGAATTCTGAGTAAGTAACTGTTTTGTGAGCCAGTGGAAATGTTTGCTTACTTCATATTTCAGACCCCTGAGATGCCATTCAGATCCCTTGGACAAGCTCTAGGCCTAAGTTCCTTTTGCCAATCATTTTGTCAGGTGCCGTGTAATCCTTGCTTGTAAGGTAGCCTTCTGCAACTGGTAGTAAAAGTCATTGCTGGTACGACAGAAATCTAAACTGTGACTGAAGCTTGCATTTTTGGAATCATATTTTTTCACAGAACAATATTAGAGTACATTTCCTAGATGACTCCTGAGTAGAGTAGAACAGAAAATTCTACATGACAAATGTGGATATTGGGGAAAAAAAGTAAGAAAGAAAACGTATGTAATTAAGGGCCTGATCCAAAATCTGTTGAAATTAGTGGAAAGATTCCCAGGGATTTCATTGAGCTTTGCCTCAAGGCAAAAAAGTATATACGGTAAGGAACTATCATATATTACCTTCAAGTTCCATGAGGGCAGATCTGCAGCAGATTTAAACTGGTGCAGCTCTGTTTATTTAAATTCAGTTGTGTCATTGCATATCCAATGAGACTGTGTCAAATTTTAGTTTAAAGCTTTCACTGCTTACCAATCCTCTCCTACAAGTGAAATGTCCCTGTAAGTTAATTTGAGGTCATGCAGAAGAAACAAAAGAGCGGTAAAATTTTTCTAAATTTCTGATCATTAAAAACATTTTGGTGAAATTATTTTGTTCATTAAGAAAAGTTATTTAGAAAGTTGTTTAATCGGGGAGGCATAATAATTGCCTTTTATTACAACACCTATCTGCTCTGAATAATTTATCTACAGAGTATTTTGCATGCACTGTGTTATAATGGATCACTGATACTGCCTATGATCCCTTATTGTCTCCAGCCCTTCTTTCCACCGCCACCACCTTCCTTTTTGTATGTATTATACCGAAAATTATACCACACCTTGTGGCATTAGTTAGAGCCACTGATAATACAGCAAAGATTATGCATCAAAAGCTTAAAAAGGAAGGATTCCTACACAGTATTTTCTTCCTTCATGTTATGAAACAATATTTTGGACTTGGAACAGACCATGTTTCAATATTCAGAGAAATATTCACCAAGATTATAAATGTTCAAGTATGATATTCTCCAAGTGTGCTGACTCTACATTACTAATAATTTTATCAGCAGCTTTCGGGAACACCACTCATAGAAGCCTGGGAAAACAGCAATACTCTATGAAGGACAGGCCTCAGCTATGCTGATACCAACACAGGAAGCAAGTTCCACCTCTGAGGATCCTTCAAAATGAAAAATACCTTCCTTGCAGTCCCCTACTGGTTAAGCAGGATGACTGTTTACTCAGAGGTGAGTGCACATGAGGAGAGATGTTACTTAGATAGGGTCTCTCAGTAAAGAAGTGAAAATGTCACCATTTTTTGAATAAATCAGTTGAAACATTTTAGGCTTTTTTGGTTCCTTGAGCCAAAGTTCACCTTCTTCCTTCTCACTTAAAGTAAAATAAGTTTGTGTGATCAAAAACAGAAAAAAAAAGTATCAGAACATTATTAATTTTCTACAAAAATTTTCTTAGAATATATACACTATTTTCCCACAGTTGTCATTTCATACTGTATGTTCCTCAGATAGACAGCACTGAGGTACAGTTGCTGAGAGTGGATGTATTTATTTCCCATCATAAAACTTGATTTAAGATCTAGCTACAGCACGTTTACTCTTAGTTACGTCAAGTCCTGCTTGACTTGCTCAGTCTGTGTGTAGCTGCATGTTATGTTATATGTTAAAAATTGATAGTGAGCCTTCTTTAAGCACAAGCAAAAATATCAGAAAATAAATTTTTGAATAAAAAGAGGTCATTTTTACCTACTCATCTAAAAGAGCAATGGTCTCCATCAGTGCTTTTTGTTTTCAGAAGATAAAGAGCAAAATAACTGAGTCTTGGAGATGTGATTATAAGAGACTGCCTAGAAATAATTAATAATAAGGTCTGTAAAAGCTGCCATATGTACCTATGATGCCCTTAAATTAATAGTGGTTTACATTGCCTACATTGTTTTCCACAAAGAGTGCTGTTCCATTCTGTTTGACCTTAATTAGTATAATTGATAGTTGTTTTAGAGCTGCATACCATTTTAATCATGTAGTTACAGCTTTCATGACAGAAGAAAAATGAAATAGCAGCTGGGAGTTATCTATTAATAGAGAGGGAACAGAAAGGTAAAAGGAAAGACTCTTCTCTTCTAGGACTTCAGGGCTTTTATGGTGTTCATAATGAATGACTAATGTATTCTAAGAGGAGCACGCTGATCTCCAAGGAGGTAATGAAGGGCAGCAGGAGGTAGGATCAATGTGAGTTAGAAATTCGATATCATTAGGAAATTATATGGCTACGAGAGTATACAAATAGGCCAGAAAAGAATATCACAGCTAGAGAATATAAACCTCACACGTGCATGCATGCATGAATGGGATTATCTGGGTTCAAACTTTGACATACAGACTACTTTAAAGTTCCCTGACAAAGCATACAGTGCTACCACAGGTCATGCTGTTAGAGTGAGACTGGCAGAACAATACAAATGTGTTTGGAGATATGGTTATTTGCTGTGAATTTGAAATAAGTCAGGGTACAGTGAAAAAATAGAAAATAAGAGTGTTTTTTTTTTAAAGCTGCGAGCCAAAACACACTAAAGAGAGTCTATTTGTTCATTAGCTTCAGTTGCTAATTCTTTTCTTGACGTTTTTTTCCCATCATTAATGACACTCCCTCAGATTTTTTGAGGTTGGGAGGCTTTGGAAGAAAAAGAAAGTTGCCTCCACAGGGAGAGTTTATCCTTCTCTCACAGATCTGGTTTCAAAAACAAAAACAAAATGCAACCCTTTACCAGTGACACTTACTGCTTATCACATTGGGAGGAAGAAAGATGTCAAGCTACCTGCCAATTATGTGTAAACCTACATTCCATTAAGTTCCACTGTGGCACTACTGTTTGGCACATTACTTTTATAAAAAATTACAGCATAAAATGAATCCATAGATAAAAACTAATTAGTGTATATTTTATATCTCACAATTCTTTTTTCTTCTTTAAAATAAAAAAGAAAAAATAAGAACTGAGTTCAATTAACTTAAAAAAATAACATAGAAGGCAGCACCTACATAGCTGCCAATGAACAAATTTAGGGATATATACCAGTTTTTAACTGTGCATGTTCCCAGAGAACTGTTTTTATTTAAGGAAGACCAGCTTAGAGAGGAAAGTAAATCATATAGCATAATTCTTACAATTTAAATGTGAACACAGTTATTTTGAAGATCATGCCCCAGAAGCTTATTTGCAGTGTTAATTCCATGTGTTCTTTATAGTGGTACATTTCTTCATTTCCAGTCTTTATGGATTTTACATACAAATGCTGCCAGGAATATTCAATTGTCATTATATGTGTGAGAACAGTCAGCTGATAAGAATGAACAATATTTCTAAAGACTTGCAAAATAAATTCTCATCCAACTTTTTTTCTAGCCTTGTAGAATGGTTGTTGGGCTTTTTGATTTTTTTTTAACTTGCATTTCTCCTTTCCTGTATTCTCGCACAAAGAAATGATCTTCAGCAGCAGGGATTCTAGGACTTCTGCTGCCTAGGCAAAATGAAGAATGTTCACCCTGCAATTATTTACACAATGAATAGCCACTAAATCTTTTGCTGTTCCAGCTAACAGTGTATTGTGGCTACATGATAAAGCCAGTTCTATTTTTAAATTAATCAATGCAGAAAGGACTCTTTTTTTTGTGTCTGCCATTATGATATACTTTAATCTGCTCTATAGAAAATACGTTAACCATACATTAGGGTTACCTGACAAGTCAATAAAAAAGTCAGGAGAATAGCAAAGTTAAGTTTGCACATAGAATTCTATCTCTAGGTGCTAGAAAATATGCACAACGATTGCATTTGTTACGTAACTATATAGAATTGGCAAATGAGAAAATATCAGATGACTTTTCCAGCAATTCTAAGTACACACATTTGGAATCCTGTACTACTTACTTTATTCCTAAATATATACATTATTTTCATTCTACATCTACATTTGTGTTGACTTAAGCCACAGTTCCTCAGAAGTAAGTACTCAGCCTGGAAGGTTACAGCTTTTTCACTTCCAGTTAAAGGGCAATGCACAGCAAAACCCAGAGCCCAGCTTTTGGAATTAGTTCCCAGCTCTGATGAAGCGCAGTGCCCTGGGCAGGTATTATTTCAATTTCCAAGAGGACAGTACCACTAATAATGTGCCATGACATCTGAGTTCCCTCGCTCAAGCGCTGCCCCCTTCTGACCCAACATCTTTGCCCTTGTTCTGGAGCACGCTCAGCCACAGTTGTAGCATTGCCCTACGTTTCACGTGGTGCTCCCCAACGCTTAAGCACTGCTATTGTTTTAGAAAATGGAACTGAGGAGCTCTATAGAAACACTCATGTCCTTATTGGGTGTGTGATAGCCACATGAAATCTTCACAGTTTACTCTTTGCCCTGCAAAGAAGAACTAATAGGGATGTTGGCTTTCGTAATGGCACTGTTTCTACCTAAATCTCTTTCGAAAGACTTGAGAGAGTACGAGGCTGGCTTTGATTTGCAATGTAGCCTGAAGGATCACATAGCTGCAGTAAGCTTTCTGGACAAATGTTACTCACATATGTCTGGTTCTGTTTTATAGCAGATAATCCTAGGGAAAAAAAATCTAATTTCAGGAAATTCAGGAAGCTTGATTTCAATATAATCTTACCTTTACAATTATGTAAGTTCTGAAAATAATTAATGTTCATGACTCCTTCCCCTCTGCCTTTTGGAAAACTACCTCAGTGTAGGTGCAATTCAAAACTCCAGATTTTTACCTGATACTTACCATCTAAGTTTCTTGGAGATATTAAAGTCAACTTATAAGTCATTCAAGAGCAGAGCTTTCACTGTGTAAAAAGTTATGCAGATCCCCTTTTTGCTCAAAGCCTAGTTTTGGTCTAAAAGATTCAATGCTTTATTCCTCAGCTGGGGAAATCAGGGAAATTTTATTAGCATACCCAATTTTAAAATATATTTTTTAAAAAAATTAATACATATACATCTGTGCTAATACCTAATCATTATCTGTAAATGTTTACATATGCATGATTTAATGAAAATAGTTTAAAACTAAGACAATAGCAATCAAAAATTTTTTTTTTTGCTGTATAAATATGCCTCTTTAAGACTTACCTCAGATCCATCAAGTTGAATAAATAGATTTCAGTACAAATGCCTAGGTTTATCAGCAGACTCAAGAGAAATTATATTAATTTTATTGCTTGAGAATTCTCTTTTTTTAAGGATTGTTATTCTGTCTATCGGCTTCATATTTTCTTAATGTTACACTCCTCAGTAACACCATACTTCACATGACAGTGTAAGGTCTTTGAAGAAAAGATTGTTTGTTACAGAAAGAGAACGATGTGGTAATGCATCCAACTTTATATATACATATAGAGAGGTAATTGGTAATTTTCCATTTAAATCTTTTTTATGGAATATATGGTTCTAAAATAAAAAACAATTTCCACAGGCAGGTGTACATTTGGTAACCTATTATGAAATGAAACAAAGCATTTCATTCCTGTTTCATTCTCATTTATTAACTGTAGTAGTGAACCACTATTGCCATTACACTACTGCCTAATTCTAGTAACTCCACTATCATTACAATTCCGTATTCCTTCAAAGTTAACTCTGATCTGGATTTCTGAGCCAAACTATGTCACTCATATTGTGCCACATTGTCTTCTCCAACTGTTGTTGGAGAGAAATTCTTACGACAATGATGTATCTTGTGCGATGTAGTACAGCCAGATATCTAATGCAGGGGAAGGACCTAAAATGCATGGCACCCAACAATACGGCATCTCAAGCCAATGTCTTTCAGTAAAAGGTTAAAATTTTAGTAGTGAGATATAAAGATCTAGATCTAAAGATTAGTACTAAATTAGTTCTAAAGTCTGAACTTGATTAGAGTCAAAACATTAAGAGGAAAATTCTGCTAAATTTTAAATGATACTTTTTGAGGAATGCCATTGAACAAATGGAATAATGATTTGCAGTACTGTATTGATGAAAGGATGAAAAAAGCCAATATTTTTCAAAGAAAATATGTTTTAGAACAAACAGTAGAAGTCTGCTTTTTCAGATGTTAAAATCCTAGCAATGTCAGTTAAAACATGCAACACATTTGACTGCTATCTTTCAAATTACAGAAGTTTTCTTATTATAGTGTAATGATTTACAAAATTGTGACCTGTAATACACAGTGCAGAGCAAAAGGGTCTTTGTATTGAAACTCTTCAATATAAGAGCTTGTTCTGCTGATGCGTTTATCTTTAAATCCATTCTTAGAGTGAATTTTGGCAGTTTTCTCTTTGGACAAAAAGCATTGCTTACCTCAAAATGTTGACATAAGACATTAAACTACACTATTCTATATGCCACTGAAATGATTAAAATTCTGTCTATCCTGTAGTGGTGTTATTCTGAGAGACAGAAACATGTAACACAAAAGATACCAAAAATAAAAGGGAAAATCTTTTTAGGGGAGAATGATAGTATTTACAGTTTTTAGCATTTAAAATAGGAAATAAGCAGCAATCAGAATCATTTCTAAAACTGAAGTTAAAATACAAAAGGAAGCTGAAGAGAAGGTAGGTCTCTCTTAGTTTTGACTATGCATTCAGTACACAATGTCAGTTTCTTGTTGTCTGATTTCAATAATCCACATGAAAAATTAAGGTCACCAAGCTAGCCTAGAGCAGATGAATAAACTATCCACCTAAAAATGCCCAAAATAAATTCATAGAATGTGGAATATCTTTATTCTCGTGTAGACAATTGAATCCATTGTGCACCAAAATCAAATCTACTGGTAATTATGCATTTGAACAACCTAAGTGAGTGCAGGTTATTATTTTAGTTATTTGATATTTGTGTCTTGTATAGCAAAGCAACAGGTGAACACAAAGTGAGAAGAAAGGCAAAAAAAGCAGTGCTTGAAAGTTCTGCCATTTCAAGTTATTTTGATAAATAAAATTATAACTTGGATGGCCAAAAGTTGCTCTTACATAGGTCAATGAGAAGTCAGGGAATTAATGTTATGTTGGTAATATACACATACTGTGAAATAAAGTTCCAGTTAAACAATATTTTATATTTTGGTAATTTTATTAATCATGAATTACTATATAATATTTTCTGTTATGTAGCTCTCAAATTCTGAGATGAAAATGATATTTTTCCTTATTCAATATATTTATTAGAGTCAATCCTGTTACTTAGATTATTTTATTTACAATTGTTGAGGCAAAGAAGTCCTTTTGGGGCCTCAATAGGAGGTACTATTGTATTATTAATATCTCAGAACAAGAGCATATTGAATAATCAATTCAAAGCATGAGTGGGTTGCGTATGGGTAAAATAACTGTTTTTCCTTTCCAGTTATCATACTTTGCTTCTCCCAAAAGAATAAAATGTCATTTATTTCACATTCTTATTTTATAACCCATATATATTCAAGAAGAGGAATGCCGGCCATGGGTATGACTGATTTACTGCGGAGTTTTACACATTTCTTGATCTGCAGAGCTTTCAGATCAAATTATGTTGACTTTTTAAATACATGAGGGATAGACAGAAAGTTGGGGCAGGAATAAGGAGGAAGAACCTCTTCTCATACTATCCATACTTAGCAGGAAGGGTCGATGACGCTTAGGCAGCATAGACTCCAAAGAACACCTGTCTAAAAGGTGTCGTGAAAGTTGTTTGAAATCCTGATGTCTATAGCCATCTTTACCTGCCAGCAATGTCAGCGAGAAGTTAATCAGTGCTCCCTGCCTGGGCCACAGCAACTGTGTTTCACCATAGAATCGCATGGGTAGGTAAAAGGGAATATTGATCCCTTGATCACAGAAGAATATTGTTTCCCAGCTCTGTGTCATTAGGAACTAAATGTGGACCACTGGCTATATATCAACAAGCAGTAATGTAGCCAAATTATTTTTTTTATCATTTATTCTATGTAGTGTCAAAGACACTCTCTTCTATCCCATCACACAGCAGTATCTTAACTGAGCTCATCCAAGCACCAGACCATCTTTATAAATGGTAAGCAGAACTATGACTCATCTCTGTATTGCTGTCATTCTAGTCCAGGCTATCTAAACATTTTACTTGATAGTGGATGTAGATGTTGAGAAGGAATTCACCCCCATGGATTTTCATTGGAAAGGGGATCAAAAGTTTAATCAAAATTTCCTGTGTTGTTTGGATGAGTTAGATAAATTTCATCAGACTTTATGAATGTAGACGGATACTCTTTTGGACTACAATATAAAAAACTGGCAGAAATATGCCAGAGGAACTGGAGAATCTATCTGGGGTGTGTCCATTAGGATCAGATAAACTGAACTCTATAAGTACCTGCTGCTTTTCATTTTAAGGCAGTGTACACAACTAGCTCAGATGCAGAATTTGTCCACAGGTGAACTGAATCTCACTAGGGCTATATCTCCACAGGAGGGAGTATTGAGTTACTGCTACCTCTTTCAGGAGTTACAGCAGCTGTTTGTTATAAAGAACATCAAAAACCAGAGAGACATAGAGAATAAGTATTTATTCTGATATTATCCATAGGCAGAGGCCAGCAGTCATCTGTCTGTAGTACAAAAGTTCCTTCCTATTGTCTGAATTTAGATCTAACTGATGGAAAAAGGTAACTTCAATTAGATTAGCTTTTTGTTGGGCTTTGACTAACTTCTGCTAGCTTGTTCAGCTGTACGAAATTTGTCTCTGTGTGGTATTTGATCAGACTTGATATACAGCATGAGTTTCCTCATGGATAGTTATGCTGTTACATTCTTGACTGATTCAGGGACTGAATTGTGAAGTGAACTGTGCAATAAAATCTGCTTAGCCTGTATAGGTTTGTAAAGTCATCTGCAAACCCACCAAACGACTTTACTTCCACCTTCTGGTCAAGGATGGTAGTACCTTATAGGGACTTAAAAAATGGATGGTGAAGGGGTATTTGATATTTTAGTCAGAAATGTCCACAAACTACCTTTTCTCGGACAAGGAAGAGTATATTTTAGATATATAAATCTTGGACTTAAACATAAGGATTTCCAGAATGTCTTGAGTGAGTGCAGTGAACCCTAGTAATACAGGTTGATTGTTGGCTTGTGAATATAAAATAAGAAGATCCATACTTCAGGATTCATGTATAAGAGCCTTTATTATGGTAACAGTATTGCTTTTATAGCTTTGTATACTCAGTTCAGCTGCAAGTTTTAGCTATCTGGGACTGATTTACCACCCTAAATAGCAACACGGACAAGATTTTAAATTGTCATTGAGAAATGTTAAGAAATTTATTTGAGAAATTTGCTGTGTTCTCCCCTTTGGATGAATGTAGCAGTCACAGAAGATATTTTCTCTGAAAGGTTATATTAAATAGATGTTTACACAATATGTTATGTTGCTGTCGCTAAAATATATATTTTATCCTTTCCTTAATGCAATACATTAGAATAAAGTCTCCCAAATATATAACACTGCATTTTCACCCTACCCCTCTAGAGCAATAATTACCTCGGAAGATTAGATTAAGGGGAAGAAAAAACAGAATATGCAAATAATCTGTATCTAAGGTAAACATTTAATAAAACTTGCTTTCTGTAAAAGAAAAAGAAAGGCTAAAATGTGCCCTTTGAGATATATCGAAATCAAACTTTTCAATTTCAAGCTTGAATTTCAATTTACTGAATAAACTTTCTATGTTTGGATACCTTTTTTTTTTTTCTTTCTGGCCTGACTCCATCTCCAGCGATTGTTAAATGATTTGTAAGATCAGCTCATATTTACACAGCACCCAATATAGAAATGGCATTTTTCCATTGTGCATGTAAACCTGCACTTCACTGCTGATGATTAGAAGCTGACAACTGCTTTACACTAAAAATTTAACCATAAAGGTCATATTTTGCCAAAGGAAAATGCCATTTCTTGTATTAAAAAATGGAGGAGCTAGAAAATTTCTGAGCCACTAGATGGTATTTCATGATATGGGTTATGTCACTTGTTAATCAGAAATCAAGAATGTATTGTTCTGGGTCAAAATATGGAAGTATTCAAACAATAATGAACAATAACAAAACAGTTATTTTGTCTGGTACACACAGAATTAACCTTATGACCAACGCCTTTTCTTAGAATCATAGATTTGTGTCCACTTTGTGATTCAGTACTTTTAAAAGTCCTTTCATTGCTGCTACATATCCTCTTATAAGAGAACACCCCACAGAAAGAGGAACAAAGACTCAGTGTTGTTGAACACCTCATGTTTGTTAGAGAAAGAGTCTATATTTAGAAGTGGGCATAAAATGATGTCCCCATTCTGCAAACACGTTAAGAGATGGAGATGCCGGCATATACTAAAACATGCACTTATATATACTTTTACATATACTCTCTACATAGCTATATCTTTATTCTTCTGCACCTGTGCCAAGTTCATGCTAGCTTTCTTGCCTCTCCTATGAATACTTAGCTTCCTTAGTAGACTCTTCTATATGAAACCCTATGAATGACCTTTTGTAAGTCTAAATAAAGTGTTTTTCCAGTTTTCTTTTATTCTTTACACTACTGATGTTTTAAGTTCATCTCAAGAACCGAGTGGAAGATGATTTTGTTTTGCAGACACCATACTGGTTAGGCTCTATTGTTTCATGATGTTCCATGTCTTTTGTTACATTGTTTTTAATTATTGCACATCAACCAGCTGGCAGGTGCGAGTGTAAAGGTTTCACAGGCTTAAAATTTCCCAGTTTAATGCTTAGGTTTTTGTTTATTCATAGTTAAGATTTCTGCTTTCCAAACCTCTGAGCTGTTGAGCTGCTTAGAATAAGAGATTGCATATTTTTGTTATCAGTTCAGCCACTTCACAGTTAAGCGCTTTCAGACTCTTGGGTATATACCATCTGGAGTGGTGATTCACTGTTTTTTAAGTTGTTGGTTTGCTCCAAAAATGCTGTTTCTGACAAATCAGTCTCTCAGGATTTCTCATGTTAATTATTAAACAAACAAGGCCCAGACTGCTGCATTTTCATAGATGGTGTTAAGAAATGATCCACTTTTCAGTATTGTCTGTCTAGTTTGCCTGTTTCTTTTAATCCTCACTAATACAGCAAACTTGTCTTTCCCATCAGGTATCTGTAAAGAACACGTTTTTGAGAAGCCTTTAAGGTTCCATTTTGGCACTTCTGATTTCCTCTGATTTTCATTTATTGTTATTCCTTTTCCTCTTTACTGCTTGTTTTGAAGGGTCTGTACTCGACTTCAACCTATTTCATTGTGTTGGCTACAGATCTACTACTATTATCATCATTATTATTATTATGTCATTGTGGAACAAAGTAGCAATTAGTAGCTGTGTTTTCTTTAATGCATTAATTGCAAAACATTTCTATGTTACTGTACTTTATAGTAAGGATGTTTCTGGAGGAAATGTGATGGGGCAAGGGAACCAAGGGCTCCATCTTATGAAGACAACATGGCATGTACACATAAGTTAGTAAAAGCACTTTTTTGGTGAGCAAAGAGAATACAGATGTCCCATGGTTTTCCTTATGGCTATGTTTACCTTTAGCTGGGAGGTGACTTTCCCTCAAACAATAAGAATAAAAATTTGATATATTAAGTGATTTCTCTAGCATCTTCATGTTAGAGAAGGATCTTCAGGGGTCTTCAGGGTCCTGCACCTAGGGAGGAATAACCCCATGCAGCAGGACAGGTTGTGGGCTGACCTGCTGGAAAGCAGCTCTGCGGAGAAGGACCTGGGAGTGCTGGTGGACACCAAGTTAAGCATGAGCCAGCAATGTGCCCTTGTGGCTAGGAAGGCCAATGGTATCCTGGGGTGCATCAGGAAGAGTGTTGCCAGCAGGTCGAGGGAGGTGATTCTCCCCCTCTACTCAGCCCTGGTGAGGCCACATCTAGAGTACTGTGTCCAGTTCTGGGCTCCCCAGTACAAGAGGGATGTGGCACTACTGGAGCAAGTCCAGCGAAGGGCCACAAAGATGATTAGGGGATTAGGGAGCATCTCTCTTATGAGGAAAGGCTGAGAGAGCTGGGCCTGTTTAGCCTAGAGAAGAGAAGAGAAGACTGAGAGGGGATCTTATCAATGTATACAAATATCTAAAGGGAGGGTGTCAAGAGGATGGAGCCAGACTCTTTTCAGTGGTGCCCAGCGACAGGACGCGAGGCAACGGGCACAAACTGAAACACAGGAAGTTCCACCTGAACATGAGGAAAAACTTCTTCACTGTGAGGGTGACAGAGCACTGGAACAGGTTGCCCAGAGAGGCTGTGGAGTCTCCTTCTCTGGAGATATTCAAAAGCCGCCTGGACGCGATCCTGTGCAATGTGCTCTAGGTGACCCTGCTTGAGCAGGGGGGTTGGACTAGATGATCTCCAGAGGTCCCTTCCAACCTCAACCATTCTGTGATTCTGTGATTCATATTTATTGAATCTGACATTAAATCTAGCTCCTGGATGGGTAAAATGTACAGAAGGAAAAAATGTAATCATTAGTATTTCTGTCTTCTGTGTTTGTGCAAAGAAGAGTTGATATTTTAATGGAGCATTAGTTTTGGTGTTCTTTGAAATAGCTCAGTTTTGAAATGCTTGCCTTCCATTTTTCTTTTTCCTTTTTCTTTTCTTTTTCCCTCTTTCGTCTATCCACTTTTAGCTTCTTTCTTGGGAAACAGAATCTGTTCAATCCAGATTATCAGAGCTTGAATTAAATTACCACATAAATCTTCTAAAGCAGTCTCTTGCTTCTTTTCACATCCCTTTGATGACAGCTAGTCATCACTCTGAGGAACCTACATAGTCTTCATGCTCTAGATCTCCCTGTCTAAATATGTTAGGGATAGATGGATGCTTTTTCCCTAACTTTGCTTCAGTTTGAACCCATTTGGTCCTCCCTCATGGATTAGAAAGCTGGCATCATTTGACAGATCCTCCATGCTTCTCTTCTACCAAATGTTAGTAAAAAGTAAATTAAGTCAGAGTGCACTACAGAATTCACAGACCAAATTTTACTTTTTTGAGCAAATGCACACAAAGGCAGCACAAAATAATTGCTATTCCTAATAAATGAAAGAAAGGAGATAGGCAAACAGTATTTTCTAAGCAAAATAACTTGGAAAGAAACTTCTGAAATTCTTGAATTTCTAAGAAAAAAAAAAAACATTAAAAACAAATTTGAGGTTCCTACTGGCATGCATGGTGATTACAAACCAAACAAATAAGCCATCACAGAAATAGATATTTTAGTTTTGGGGTAGGAGTTAAGGGAACATGCTCACCCCCAAATGCCACCATTAAAAAAAGAAAGAAGTTAATAAAAGCAAGAGCAAAGACTTAGAGCAAAGCAAAAGATTAGAGGAGTAAAAGGGTTAATTCTATTTCCTGCTGCGCAATGTGAGTGGTAAGGATTGCAACTATCGTTACCACTAGCTTCCCATATGACAGTTACTCCTGATATTTCTTCTCTGCTGTTAGCAATTTCCTCCCCAGCTTAGCAATTGCACTGGTTCCAAAAGAGCACGGGTAACCTAGCCTGCTGTTGCCCTCCTTTCCTGGGCAGTCATACTTCCATGTTGCTTGTCACATCCATCATATATTTTTTTCTCAACGTATATATCTCATAAATACTACAGTCATAAAATATTAATTCCCTTACATTAGGACTGTATGTCCTTTGACCATGTTCTTCTATCTCCATTAAAGAGAAACAGGTTATATAATTTGATTCCTATTCTAATACACCATATACTAGTTTGAAGATTGGTTGGTTGCTTTAGCAGCGCTGCTTATTTTGCTGTATCTCCCTGATGAATGGAAACATGAGTTTGGGAGAAAAAGGAGACAGCTAATTTAGGCATGCATTATTTGGGGAGCATGAGGTGGACTTGGCATGGGTCTCAGAATATTACTGATTTGTGGAATAGTCAAATACATAAAAAACAGATCTACTTCCAGGATTTTTCATTTCAGCAGTGAAAAATACAACAAACATTTTTTTTCTCCTTTTTTCCTGCTCCACATGATCCTAAAGCACACATACCATAGATACATAAACACACTAATTAGCTACAGTTAGTCTTTATACTGCAACCAAGTCAGACAGAATGGTGGGAAACTTCTCAGCACGAGTTTTGAAGCAGGTATCAGAGCACAGATAAATGCTCTATTCTATTATTTGAAGAGTTAATAGATCTTTATTACATATATGCCATTTTGTATTTGATAAACTAATCGAATACGCCTGACTGCTTGCTGGTCTACTTACTGTCAGTATTGAATCCTGACCTCTACTACAACATATCCCAAGATTCTTTCCGGGCTCCTGTCTTTCTGATCAGGATTTGATTTATATATGACTAAATAAATTAAAAAGTAATGGATAAAATAAATCATTTTGTTGTTAAAATATTGTGTGAGGCATCTAAGACCAGGACGTAGATGTCAACAGAGTTCACGCATGCCTTACTCATCTGTAAATATCATTTCCCCAAGCAAAAAAAAATGGCCTTTCATAAAGGCACCAGAGACCAGGTTAGTGTTGTGAGGACAGAAGAATTAGCTAAACAGAAAAAAAGAACTTGAATCTTATTTATTAATTTTCTCATTGAAATAAAAAATAAACTAAAATTGAAAAACACTGAGATACATGAGACATTTTATTTCAAACTAAAGCAGAATAGTCTGTTTCATTTTTAGATGCATTTTTCTTTTAAAAATTAAAAAGAGGCAATATTCCAAAATGAAAGATATTTTAAAATTAAAAAAAAAAGTGCTCTGCAACATATGCCCTCAGAGCCATTTATATAGACCGAAAACTCAGCCCATGCAAGAAGTCCTATGACAAAGTCACTAAGTGTTCAGCCTTCATATGACAAAATTAAACATTTTTTTTCCTGAAATGTCTCACCCTCTTTAACTGAGACTAGTTTGTTGATTTTTATTAGTGAATAGTTTCAGTTAGTTCAAAAGTTAATTCTAACTCTAATTCTGCTGCTAAGAAGTTGTGTATTCCCCTAGATTTCATGTAAAGGGGACTGAGATTCTCTATGTAGGCATTTCCCTTGTTTGCCTTGACTTTGAGGCCTGGCTGAAAGAGAAGTTGTATGTCCTACTAGTGAATATGGATAATGTTTTCCTTTTTTTTTTTTCTTTATCATCATCATATTTACTGTAATAAAAGTTTACTTGGACTAAGCCACTGTTAACATGATACTGCTGTTCTGAAACCTATTTTAGAATCTCACAGAGCTAGAATTGTATAATGTGCACAGTGGGTCAATAGGAAGTTGAGCTGATGCACTGAATATTGTTAGACCACAGATTACATATCATCGAAACAGATATTCCTTCTATCGTTGTCATATGTGATTTGTGTCATTTCATTTGAAATACCTAATCTCAAAGGTGACTTGTCATTAATATGATTACTTGTATGGATGGAAAAACCAGCTTGACATTAATGTAACAGTTATCATTGTTGTTTACATGGTACAAGCTTTTCTTCTGCTATAAAATGTGTTCTACAGATGATTCTCTCTCCCAATAACAGCACAGATATTTACTTACCATAGGAACAAAGACTGAGAAAAGCTTTGGAAATGATTTATAGGTTCATGGTGCTTAGAAAATCTTAAACCAGCTTGGGTCACCCATCTCTAGTCTTTTTGCTGGCTAAACTGTAGAGGAATTTTTCGAATTCTTGGCTATAGCAGTAAGTACTGCTGTTTATTTCAGCAAAAGTTGACATAGACAAATTCACCTTCAGCTTTTTGAACATATTTGAAGTCTGCATTTCCAGATTAAAGGACTTTTTGATTATTTCACAATGCATATTTCATGCAAGAAGACTGGCTTCTTAAACTTGTCTGAGTTTTGTTGTTATTATTATTTTTTTTAATCTATATGGTAATTACACCCACACCCCTCAGGACCTCACAAGTTCAAACAAGTCAAGGACACTGGCAGAGCCTTATTTCAGTAGTCCTGTGCATATGCATTGTAATAAGACCTTTGAACACCCAATTACATATTACTTTTCTGTGAATTTCTGTTTCCAGTCATCTTAGTACACCTTTGACATCCTCAAACTCAGTGTCCTAGTTCTAGCCTTCTCAGCTGAATTTCTTCATCCAGTTTAATTTCTAGACCCCCTCTGTCCTAGGTGCTGCTGTCTATTACTTGTCCTTGTCTTATCATCTAGATAGTTTCAGTTCTCCATGATGCTCCTGAACTTCTTAAATTTAGGTCCCCTTTCTAACTGCTCATTTCTTCCTGAATTCAGAAGCACAGCAAAAGTGCCTCTGAGTAGAATGCAAAAGGAGTAGAAAGGATCCTCTTTATCCTCATACCAAGTATCATTGTTCATATTAATTCCCTCCTCTCTCCATTTATTAGGTCTTTAGCCCTTCCCTTTGCATTCAGAAGAGGTGTCTTCCTCTTGTTCACACCCATCAGGAGGCTGTAGCCACATTGAAAGGCAGCTGTACATCTGAGCGAGTCTCACAGCTTTGGTCCCTCCACTGTGCAGACTTCAGGGTGAATTGTTGCTCGTTCCTTGACTGTTTCCCTGCGCTTCACTGGCATGGGCAGGGATTGACATGCCTCCCCTCCTCTCCCAGCATGTAATCAGGATGAACCTGACTTTCCAGAAGATTAGATAAAGCTACTGGAAGCACAGGAAAGCATGTTTTATCCTTGGACATACTTAAGAATAAACAGTGGTACTGCAAATTGAAAATACAGAAAAAACAGAAGGAAAAAAAAAAAGGACACAAAGATGCTAGGGAAGAAGAGATTGTACTGCCTGAAGCCTAAATACTAGGCATATGCCTATAGACCAAAAGGCCTGTACTGTAAGATTGTTGTCTAAACATTAACAGAACCTGAAAGCAGAGATAAAAAACAAGAAAATGAAGAAGCTACACTGAGACAAAATTTATTTTGTATTTTGTTTTTAGTTGACCAGAACAATTATTTGTGTGTTTTTTTTCTTTTGCTCACCAAATATAGTAGTTAAATATGTTCAAATTTAAGAGTTAGAAAATAAGAGGTAGCACAACTAATTTCTTGATTATGTGTCTTATATTATATAAGATTAATTCAAGGTCCTAAAAGAGCCACTAAATTCTGCTCACCACTCAGAGACTTCACTCACAATCTAGGAAGTTTATTAAAATATTATCAGCAATAGGAAGAAAAACAGTAATGCAGAGGACAGAGAGAAAAAGCCAGAACTACTCCTGGTGTGGACAACCTATGAGATTTCATTTCCCACCTCTTTCTGTCGCCAAAGGCTTAAACATAAAATGGTACCATGGACCATCTCCTCACTTAGAGACCTAACTTCTTCATTTAGCACTCTCCTTTCCCTAACATTGCTCAGAAACTCTCTGTCTCCTCTGTGGGACAACTATCTTATTTCTTTTGCATGAGGAAAGCCATTTCCCGCTGCTGGGACTATTCACTAGTCCCTATTTCACACAGCAGAAACTGTTTCTCTTCAATTTACCTGTAATGGATAAATCTCTCCAGTTTTTTCATCTCTCTCTTTCTTCTTTGCTATAAAACACCTAAAATTAGTTGAGATGGCTGGAAATGTATGAGTTTCCCATGATCCAGCAAATCTCCATGGAATATGAATAAATGTTCAACAGATCAGAATTTGAGAACTGATGAATGAATACTCATAAATAATATATTAAATGCAAAAAGCTATGTTAATTCTATATTAAGTATGCACAGTTAAAATCTCAAGGAATCAGGCAAATTCAAAGGTTAAGAGTTCCACATTTCAACTGCAACTCCTGAAAACAGTATAGAATATATATTTAATAGGAAATGGAATCATAAATAAAACATAGGCAGAATGGAATTTCTAAGAGAGAAAATATAGAACACAAGGGACAGTAAGCTTATCAAATAAAAAAGTAATTATGTGACAAAGCCATGCTTTCATAGAACCCAAAAAATAAAATTTTAAAAATGTACTAAATAGTGGAAATTACAAAAAGTTCACATAAGCATTACCAACAAAACATGCCTGTAGATTTCCTCTTATTCATTCTCTGCGAATGTGAACATGTGACCACATACACCCCATTCTTATGAACTCTCCTAGAAACATTTTGCTTAAATGTATATCTTCAGTATATAAAAGTAATTATCCTATCTGCTGAACTCTTTAGTTTTCAGTGCTTATTATAAACTTAAATAATGCAAGAATCTTGAAGTTTAAACATTTTTCTTTGTATTTTCCTTTTTATGAAATTCATACAATTTAAATGCACTCCTACTTTATATATAATTATGCTAATGTTTATATATCAGTTTTTTATATTGTGGCACTGTGACTTAGAGGCTCTGTAATAGAGAACATATGTCTGTTTTTTCTCAGTAGGCAGTAGAATGGCAATAAACTCTGTGATGTATCAATTTGTTTAAGTTTGAAGTATGTTTAGATTAAGTAATTAAACCTGACACTTGACAACTGATAACGTTTTTCTATGAAGTCAGGTCATTTTCACAGTAAATGTTTGACATATACTGTATGTTAAAATTGCAACATTTAATGGGATTATAATGCAAATGCAAATGAAGCAATATTTAACTAATACAACAAAGTATTGTGACCCCCTCACTTGTTTGCAGTATCATATATAATATATATGGCTTCTTAATCTATATGTAAATTAGATTATTCCATACTGTGAAACAGCATTAAAGAACCATTGGAGTGGTTTCTTTAAAACAACATTTAGGTCCTTGTGAAAAAATGGCTGTTGTACATGATCTGTGGACCGCAAGACAAAATTTCCTGGTTCTGCTTAGTTTAGCTTAAACTTCCTCATGGTACTGGTATTCAGAGGGTAACTGAGGATGTAGTGTCCCATGAATCTTCCTACCACTGCTTGCATTTCTATTTTAAGACTCACAGATGTGAAATTGCTGCTGCCATGCCTAAGCATTTACCTTTTGAAACATATGAACTTTCTTGGGACATAAATGTCACCACTATTGTATTTCATTGATATCTCAGAATTTTTTTCATGACTTTTATATCTGGAGAAGCACATTATGAAGGATAAATTATAACCAATTCTTGCTGCGGAGAAAAATCTCTGTAAAGGACTGTCCCTCACTAGTATGCATATTTTCTCCAGCCAGTTACCTGAGTACGTGGCATCAGCATTGCTAAGCCATTGTAAAGACAGCTGAACCATCTGGGTTTTCACCATACCAGCAGAAATTCATCAGATGCCCCAGCTCCTCAGAGTGGCTCTGCTTACTTCGTGGGCATACCTTCTTTGATATTCATGATGGGAGGATTTAGGAGTGGTGGCCACAAGAAGAGAAGCACACTACTAGCTGACGTATAATCTAAAATTTATTCACTGAGCAGGATGGGTATGGTGGGTGGATAGCGATTTATACCCTAGGATTTCTGTACAATGACACGCACGCTCTACACACACTGACCAAGGCTCTTCTGGTCCAGTTAAGACCGCAGTGCACCACAGACCGAGGGGAACAGGACACTCAACCCGACCCTGGGATGTGCCGGGTCCTGCCTGGCAGCTGGACCCCATGTGTAGCAGTTCCACCCAGGCTTAGCCTTTGGGACTGCATCAGATTTTCTGCATGTGAAGTTGCCCCCAAGAGGCTATTGTTTGCACTGTTTATTGCTTTTTAAAATTAGATGGTCAGCATTAGCTGCCAATGTCTTTACTAGTTACCTAGTCTCCAGCCAATCTCTTTGACTTTTCTCGAATCTAAAGCCAATTAGCATTGGTGTCCTGAGTTACTATCACCTTCAAGCCTCCTGCCCCAAAAGCGTTACAAGGAAGTAATGTTGTTAACAGTTCATCTGTCCTTCTGCGTCTTCCCAGTGCATATCATAATCATTTAATCACTTAGAGCTACAGAAATGTAAAGGTCGCGCTTCCAAAAGTATGAAGTTGGCAGCAGTTACACAGCAAAGTTCATCTATTGCTTCTTTGTTTTTTAGCACATACAAGATAAATTTAGTCAGTTACAACTGGGCAGATGTAATCCAGGACTCGCTTATCTGAGTGGTGATTTTCGATAGGCTTCACTCCTTGACAGGCATTTTTTTACTTACAGACGAATCTGCTGCAGTGAGCAGCAGTTTCTGAAAACTGATTATTTTCCTTCCTGCTGTAGGAGCTTCTGTTGTCATGTAGAAACTCTCGGGGTCACATCTAAGCATAAATTTTGTGTTTACTCTTCATGTGAGCAGCGCGTTTGGAGAAAAATCCCATACTGGCCATCCTGTCAGTTTTAGAGTGGAGGCTTACAGTAATATTTTCAGAGAACAAACTTTTTACATATTAGTTGCATTGAGTTTTCAGTCAATCATTGTGCAATGTTAAGACTAATTACTTATGTTTGTTAGGGGAAACATAGATCAAATCTCATAAACAAGAGAGAGCTACAGGAGGATCACAGCAGGAATGGTGGTTAAAATAAACATGGGTACCAGTGAAGAAGCAGCAGTAACATTTCTGTAGATTTCCAAAGCCAGGAAGCACTGCCTTTTTTTAGCCATGGTTGGTTAAACACGATGGATGGACAAATGTAAATCTACTTACATTCCAGATGACTGTTTACTATTGAGTGCTAAAAAAAAAAGAAGAAAAAAAACAAACCCAAAGCAGTAATTCAAGTTATTTTAGCTTTAAGATCATCCAGCTTTAAGTTTTGGAAGTATCCCAAATTCTGAATCTAAAGAAAGACTGTAAAAAATAAAAAATAAAAAGTAAACCCCAAACCTTACTATCTGCAATGACTACATTACAAATCTGAATTTGAAATGTGTTTTCCTGTTTGCATTTATACAATCCTAAGAATGCATCTGAGATAACAGGCGTTCCTGTATGAAATATAATTAGTCTGCCACCTACTCAACTCAGATCTTTCTTGGTCAGTAAAAATAGGCAGTGAGAACCTCAATGTGTACCATTAACTGACTATTGGTAGGTAGTTACAGTTTGGTTGCACAAAGGCAGTCTGAAGACGACTTCCATCACTTTTATATGACTTGCAATGCCATCAGCATGCCACACTTTTGGAAATTCTTGTATAGCTATCTATTTTACATGGTAATGTTTCAGAAAACAGGAACACAAGCAGAAACTACAAAAAATTAAAATTAGGTCTGCTTGCTAAACTTCACATTTAAGTGTTCTTTAATAACATTTTGATTTATTCATCCTGAAGTCTTTTATACTTAGAATAAGGCTTAAGTATTTGACTTTACCTTGTGACAAAGAAGATAATTAAGAGATCATGCACCTGTACGGAAGATCACTAGTCCTGTATGACACTCATGACCAAGCAAAGAAATAAAACTGATTGATAGATTACTCTGCCAACACTCTCCTATCTGACTCAGAAAACCACATCTGAACACAAACAAAGATAAAGTGATAGTAAAAACTAAGAAACTTTTACAATAACTACTTTCAGTAAATGATGCATTTTCAAAGCCATATGTTTCCATTCCACAATTCATTAGAAGGGTTTTCTCCAATCCATCTTCAGATTGTCTTACACAGTAGTATATTTTCTGCCATTCTTTCTTCCTCCAAACATAAAGCTATACAGAATACAAAATATCCCCTTTCAGCTTCCTTTCTGAGTGAAAAGGTGAAAAAATGTAGATGAAGTTTGATTTCTATAGAAGTCAGAGAATATTTCCTGCTTTGGGTAATCACTGTCCCCTTTAAGAAGATGATACATAAAAACTTAGATATTATGTTACGTATTCATATATCTCTCTACAACTTAAAGAAATAAACAAGCAAACTTTCTGGTATTCATGTTCAATTAATAATGACACAATGTCACTGAAAATATGACATATAATGATTTGAAATAATCTTTAGTATAAACGGTATCATCTTACTTGTCTTAAAATTACCTTTTACACAGATTTTTTTTTAAAAAAGAATAGACTTAGGAAGAAATGGGTGCTAAATAGATACACATTCCTACTGGCATGCCAACAGAAGAGCAGGGCAGCACTGAAAACACAAATGTTACTGTCTTTGCACCAACGCTAGCAGGGTATATGTGGTGTGTCCTCCACACTCTGTGAGTTTGTGCATTGAGAGTAAGCAGAGAGATGCATTACATTCATAAAATACCCCAAATCTAACAATAGTCTTAAGAGGAGTTACTGGTTATTTTTATAGTCACTTTACGAAAGACAAATAACTGAAAAGGTTTCAAAGATCACAACTAGGCTCCCTGTGTCTTTTCATATCATATCTTAGTCTACAATAATGCCAGCCTGCACTGCTGCATTTGTGACTAGTCTCAGTCACTGCCAAGGTTAAGTAGCCATGCAGCCCATGAACATATTCCATATTAGAAGACCAGTGAGATATATCCACATTCACTTTTAGACGTCTTAGATCTTTTCACCATGTTGCCCCTTCTCTACAGCCCATTTTCTTTAGTTAGTTGATGTAAAATGTCATCACTGACTCTTATTAAAGTTTTCCCTTAAGCCACACTTTGCTATAAAGGGTATGTGAAAAATCAGTAACTCACTCTCACACCCTGAGTGATGTCTTCAAGTACTGTTGAATTTTTTATTAGAAATTAATGGTAGAGATTGTAGATACATTTCAAGTGAAATTTGCTTTCATAATATGCAAATATTAGTCCAAAAATAAAATGGTCAAACAGTATGAAAGGCAATCTCATCTTCTGAGAATGTCAATGTAATACCAGTGTCTGCCTTCCAGGGAACAATTATGTCTTTAAAATTTGCTGAAAAAATATAATCAAAACAGAAGAGAGAAGTCCAACACTCTAGCAACTTCCACAGGTGAACAGATATTAAGCAGAAGTCTGATTCATGTTATTAATTACTTGGTAATTTGAGTAAGTGATTCAAGGTGTGATCTGATCTTGGTAAATTCCTTGGGGCAAAAATTATGATTTTATTCAGTTTCAGGAAGTGAATGATTTAGCTAAAAGTGCTACTGAAAAAGTGGGGCAAGAGCTGCTTCCAATTGCTACGCAATCTCCAAGGTTGAGTTCCTAAGTAAAGATTTTCCACTCCTTTTTCTCCTATATCTGATTTAATATATTGACCTACAGATTGAAATTTATTCCTTCATTTCAACAGAATTTCTTCTACTTTTTTTATAATGATAGCAGAGCAGTCTTAAGACCATTTCCTCTGCCTATGTAACCTACAGGTAATACCCTTTAGAATAGCTAAAGCGTTACCTTAGTCATCCTAAGGACTACTGCAGCAAAATTCCTTGAGTCTGTAACTATTCAGCTCAGTTAAATAGGAGCAAAGTATTGATGTAGTAGCAGGTTGGACTGTGGCTGAATTTGTGTTAGACTAGCCAAAAATGAACAAGTAGAAGACCCAGAAGAAGGAAATCATATGCTTAAGAATAGAAAAGGAAAGGCTAGTGGGACTGAGAGACTAGGAAAGAGCAACCAGCAGTGACAGCACAGGAGGGCAAAGACACAGCGTGGGCTGTGTACACTCCATGGGCTGTTGAAGGGGTCTATTCCAGAGACAAATTTCAAACTTTGAACATCCTCTCCTCCCCCTTGAACTCAGGCCTAGATGTTTTCCAATTTTGTGAAAAATCAAAAAATGACCAGCTGGCTTAATTTCCTAGTTTTTAAATTGTGAGCAAAACTCAATTTACATTCACTGACTGATGTCATGCTTACTGAGTCATTTTGAAAGGACTCAAAAGGGAAAAAGAAGCCAACTCATCTATGAGACAGAGAGGAGAAATATCTTAGCTGAAAGTGAATATTTTGACATGACTCTTCCAGCTACTATAAAATATGTCAGGAAGGAAATAAATAATCTTTCCACTAAGGGAAAACAAGGATGTTTTTTCTCTGTTTCAGAACATGGAATACTTTATAAGATACTGAAATTAAGAGTTCAAGATATTGTGCTTAAAGGCTAATGGTGATTTTCAAACGTCTAAAGGCATGAACAGAAAGGAAACTGAATGTGAAACTCAGAACTGATTTCTTGGTGCAAAGCAAACAAGGAGAATAAAAAATATTCTTCAGAAAAAAAATGCTGACAACTTATTTTTAATCAACAAAGATGAAATACAAAATCCTTTAACATTCTCTTGGAGGAATTATCATAGACCATATCTTTCTATAGCAACTTCTAAATTCACTGACTCCATAAAACTAAGCTACATTCTATCACATAATTTTGTGTTTAAGCCAACTTTGAGATGTGCTGTTTACAATTAAATTATTTGGTCTACAACAAAAAGAGAAGTGGAATTATATCTGAGATTAAAAATGTTTCAACAGCCATAGGGATAGTGAGCATTAACTCACCATTTATAGTGAAACAGAAAGATCATTCATATATAATATATTATTCTTTAATATTTTGATTTTGTGAAATGATTACAGAGAGCAAATATTCCTTTGATTTAACACCCAAGCACCTTGAGAAATTAGAATTGGATATTAAATCAACCAACTATTAGGAAAAATATATAAATCCAGCTCTGCAAAGAGGGTTCCCATTCCCAGTACCTAATGTGGCATGCTTGTGAGTTCTGGTATTTAGAGTGCCATGGGATCCAACTGCGAATACCTTGTTTTAGGGAAAATATTTGCTAGCTTCTATAATTTTTAACAAGTTTTTTATAAGTTTTTAAAGTTACGGATATAACACAGAATCTTCTTGGAGCTTGTTTGTCATGGGTTAAATGAGAGACCCCTCACAAAACCAGACACATCTAAGGTATTTAGGTTTCCATTTGAAAAAGATTTCATCCAGTGATGTTTTGTTGAAGTGTTTTGTTCTGAATTAATGGAAATAGTAAACAAAAAAAAGGATGTATATGTCATACAATGTAGAGCCATTATCATATTCACAATAGTATTTCCATCTTCCCTGTATGTTTTTATAAATAGTTGACTTTCATTGTTGACTGAGGCTGTCTGTTCTTAGCAAGAAAATCAAAACATCGTGTGCTTGTACTACCAGCCATTATTCACACTTTGTATGCAATCAAATAATTAGCTGCAAATTAAGCAATTTACATAAACTACAGTACCAGTTCAACAAAAGATGCCATGTTTCGAAGACAGCAGCTTTAGTGTATGTGACTCAGAAATGTATCACTGAAGCCTTGTTTCTGTATCTTCTCAGCCAAATTTTTTCTTTATTGGCACATTTAAAATGCTGAAGGTATGTCAAAATTACTTTGGTACAATGAGGTGTTTTATTTAGTTTCATCAGCTTTTTTTGCTAAAAATCCAAAAAAGTGCCACTTCATGTTGTCGCCACTACTATCCTTGAACAAACAAAAAATTAAATATATTTTTTTCTTTTTTGGGGCAAAAAACTGTGAGCTTTACTGTCAAGAGATGATTTCATGATGAGATGAGTTTGGGGGCAATACCAGCTTCAGATATTCTGTTCCCTCTCTTGGAGTGGTGACAGGAGGTGGAATTACTCATTTTAAAACCTGAATCAGTCTGCTGCTCCCGCTCACCAAGTGAGTGCACCAGCAGCTGTTGCCAGCACAACAGGCTTCAGAGGCAGGAATGACAAACAGTTGCGGCAGGGAATGGGAAGGGAGGTGGGAATATCATAGGCCAGGATTCCTGGACATTCTGTATCATGCAGTTGTGGCATAGTCCATATTTTATGAAGTAATGGGCTGTGCAACACATGCATTTGGAGGGCAAGAAGGGGAACAAAGGCATGAAGGTTTTCTTGGTACACTTCAGCATAAATATAGAGAATTTGGAAATGCCTGATTTAGCCCACTCTTCAAAAATGCACAGCAATGAAGCTAGATGAATAACTGCACTTTTCCACTGGAGTTCACGGTTTGTAAAGCTGTCACTGCTGACACTTGGTTGATAGCACTGGGGAAATGACCGCTCGCAACACAACAAGAATGCAGATTGAATTGCTTTGACTATAGGTGTCTTGGGACCTTGCTAAACATTTTATCCAGGAATGAAGTCCTGTCGCTTCTCGAAACAACCAGAAAAGCTGCTCTATCACATAGATCATATTCTACACATCTCTTAGACTACTGACCTCAGTTCTGTTCAGTGAAAACAAGCCTACCTGAATTGACAGCTGTACCAATTTTCATTGGATGTACTCTTAAATTAATTTGCATTATGTATAGTTCACTGTTGGAAAAGACAAAAGTTGATTCTAGGATTAATCGAATTAATGTGCAGAAAATAATTGAGAAATAATGAATTTCGTACCTAATTTTAGTTTTAGCAGGAATTATCTTTTGCACATAGAGAGTTCCTTGGGAATCTTAAAATAAGTGAAACCAAATCAGAAAGACTCCTACTATATTGTGAAATGTAAGCCTTTCATATTTTTATTACACAGTTGTTACTTCACAGCCAGAAATTGGATCAATGCTTGGGGAAAATATAAATATGTATTGGAAATTCAGATCTTTTGGATAATGCTAAAATTTTGCCGTTGATGTTCTATGTCTCTCTAGTGTTCAAAATTCACAGTCAAAATATTTTTGTAGCCATTCCATGTGCACTTAGTAGAGGTATGACTTTTAACATCAGTTGATTTTAGTGGCCTAAGCAAAGTGAAGATCTAAGAAGGACTGGATCTCTCAGGCTCCAAGAGTCTGGATCCAAGCCAGAACAGCTGTGGTAGGAAAAGGAGGCATCATTAGGTAAGCCCCTGGAGATTAAAAAAAAAAAAAAAAAGAGCATTAACATAATGAATAAAGTTCTGGAACTGGGCTTTAATAGGTGATTTAATAATTGAACAGGCTGTTCACCAAATCAGACTGAACCTCTGCCAACAGGACTGTGGTTTTGATGGCTGGAGAATTAGGACTTGGGTTTTTTTTTCCTTCTAAGGATGCATGGGACCAGTGTCACTTTTGAATCTTATTAACTGAGAAGCATTTTAAAAAGAAGCCTTGAAAATATTATCCTTTTTGGATGGAGAGTCAGAGCAAAGTTTCTGCCAGATAGACGTACTTCAATAAGATGCAAAATCAGAATTAAAATAGGAAATAATTCTGCTAGTCCATGTACAAACAATTAATTTGACTTTTCCTGTATAACAAGTCTTTCAATTGCATTAGATATAAACAAAACAAAGGGGAAGAACATGAACTGTGCTTCAGGTAAATCTGTAGTTCTGTGGTGCCTGGTGTATTCCCCTGATGCTCAGTTTTTTTACCACCTCACCCTTCATTCACACACACTCATCTGGGTAAGCTTACCTGTTTTTTATTTTAAAAAATAATAATAATAAAGAAAACTGAGGGTAGAGGAGATCTGTTTGAGTAATATTAATTGTATAGATTTAAAAATCATTATATTATATAATAATTATATATTAATTATAAATTACACATTACATCACATTATATCACCTAAATGCAATAGGTACCCTTACAATTAGTGTTAGTCATCAATATATACTTATCTGTCTAGATCAAAAGCCGACCAACATACACTGAGAAAATGTAAAACTCCATAAAATAAAGGAATTGTACAGCAGACTGAGAAGACACTGGCACATAGCTGTTACTAGTGCCTTCTGAAGGTGAGAACATGCCAGTGCTGACAGGCAAAACAATATCACAAAAATTCTAAAGCCATGTTCAAGTAAGATTCTTAAAACTGTGTAGAATTGAATACCACATATTTATATATATATATATAAAATATCCCTCAAAAGGTTCCCAGAAAATCAGTCTAACCTACTCAGTGATTATAGATCTTACTCAACAGTGGAGAATACAGGGGGATTTTTCAAGACTAATGTATTCTAAACTAGAGTGGAAGTGAGTGTGTTAGCCATCTTACCTATTATAAAATAAAGAGAAAAAAATAGTAAAAAGGATGTAAAAGAGAAGGGCCTAAGAAAAAATGTTAACATGGATGTTTCCTCATCTGACACACTGTCACTCCAGTATAGAATTCATTGCGCTTTACAGGGCAATGAAGCAAAGACAGGAAAGAGCTATCCAAATAGTTCTCTCAGTCAAGGGCATCAAGGTAGTTTGAATTCTAGGTTCTGTAGATAACAGCTCTTCTGACTCATTCCTGAAAATGGAACACAAAATTTTGTGTAGCGTATGTAGAAATTCACCTATACTTCAAGTTCACAGCACAGAATAACAGAATCACAGAACAGTTGAGGTTGGCAGGCACCTCTGCAGATCATCTGGCTCAAACATCCTGCTCAAGCAGGGTCACCTAGAGCACATTGCCCAGAACCCTGTCCAGATGGCTTTTGAATATCTCCAAGGATGGAGATTCCACACCCTCTCTGGGCAACCTGTTCCAGTGCTCAGTCACCCTCACAGTAAAGAAGAGTTCCCTTGTGTTTAAGTTTTCCTGTGTTTCAGTTTGTGCCCACTGCCTCTCATCCTGGCACCACTGAGAAGAATCTGGCCCTGTCCTCTTTACACCCTTCCATCAGGTATTTAAATACATTGATAAGTTCCCCCCTCAGGCTTCTCTTCTCCAGGCTGAACAGTCCCAGCTCTCTCAGCCTCTGCTCATATGAGAGATGCTCCAGTCCCTTAATTATCTTTGTAGCCCTTTGCTGAACTCACTCCAGCAAATCCATGTCTTTCTTCTACTAGGGAACCCAGAACTGGAAAAGAAATCTTTGTTATTTATCTAAATTATTAGTTTTAGAAATCTCATCATCACTTAACTAATGATAAAAAGGTATGATGGAGAACACTAGGGGGAGGAAGGGGAAATAGCCAAGCAAGATAGAAAACCTACTTATTCCTGTTTGACATTTAAGGATTTTAACATATTAAGGCTTTTATTTCCATTCTTTTTTATTCAGAATTTTAAAATCAAAGTAGAAATGCAATTTTTGGGGGAAAACTAGAACTATATCAAACATTAATATATTGGGATGCTACACCTAAAAGTGCAAAATTTAGTTGTGTTCTGAAGAATCATTTATCCTACTCAAGAGAATGTGTCTGTGGAAATTACACTATTATGAAATTAAAGAAAAAATATTAAAAGGGAGTAAAGAAGAGATAGGACTAAAAAAGTATACCTTTTTGCTGTGTTTCTACGTCATTCTGAAGTCTCAGTTTATTGGAAGCTGCCAGCCTGCACTAATACATTATCTTTATTCATTAGGACTGAAAACTTGATTCACTAGTTACCTGAACTCATTTGAGAATACCCAGCTTTGAAACTGATTGAAAACTTTATGAACTTTTTTATTACATTTCTTTCTTTTTTTTTTTTTTTTTCAATTTGTATTTTGGAAGTATTGTATACTTCAAATGATACATGTATCTATTTAAAAGCCACCAAAGCACAACTAATTTCTGAGATGTTTACCATTTCCACAATGAAAATATCTTTCATTCTCATTCTCTTTACTAGCTTGACAGAAGTTGTTCTACCAATACTGAACTCAGGTAGTATGAATGTACTCATACATGAATGTATGAATTAAATATGTCGAATAACAAATTCCTAGTGGCTCTGCATTCGAATAACCAACAGCAGTTGAAAATGGGTTTCCTCCATTCTGTCAAAGGAGGTCTTTGTAATATCCCAAGTTTCCTTAGGTCTATGCTAGAAAGCCCTAATATATTTACATTTCTTACAACAGAGGAGGTTGATATGCTACTCTGAAGAACTTGTTAACATCAGTTCACAAAGACTCACTGGTCAGCAGCACGATGAACTCTGTTCAAAGATCCCATGTTCAATAGATCTTGCTGGCTGCTTCCGTGGTGCTCTTTCCTGTGCATTGATGTGCATATAAGTTACAAAGACTAATTAGACATTTGAGGAACATCTTAGCCCACAGTAGTTCTGGCCAGACTGCTTAACTAGCCTTAGAAATGTTGAAATTTGATTTCACTGAAGATTAAGAGTTCTTTTTTTCCATTAGCTCATATAGTAATGAACTAATCTTAATTTTAAATTTTCATCTTTTTAATGCTTTACTGCAGATTCTTCCAGCTTCACCAGCATGGTCAGGGTGTTTTTGTATTTCAGAATAACAAGCAAACTTTGGAAAACAACAAATGAAGGTAGTGTAAGAATGCCTCATAAATCTATGCCTAAGCTAAATCAACGAATAGGTCTTCACAGGAAACATGTCACCACAACAATAAATAAATATAATGATCTTCTGGAATTTACTTTTGTGCTAGAGCAAAAATATGCAGCTGTCTGTGTGTGTGAGCAATGTGTCAGAAACAGAACAACAGCTATATTTAACAAGTTCTTTGCAGATCAAATGTGTGACATGAAAACATATGGAGATAAAAATCAATATTAAAACACACCCTTATGGTAAGTCCAAGTCCTGAAGGTCAGGAAACCTTTGCCAAAGCTTGCAACAGTGGAAGAAGCCTCTTTTTTCTCCAAAGATGCCTTCCATCTACAGTTCCTATATACAGTGATTGAAGAGAAGAGTTTTCTGCCTTTCTAAATTCAGCTTTGAATGTGAATGGTTAACCCTTAATAACTAAGACTTGGTATTTTGACCCTCATTTTTAACTTTTCATTATTTTTTAAGGTGTTTGAAGGCACAGAACTCATGAGGGAGTTTTGTGATTTATAGTTGTACTCACCATTCTGCACTTATGATCCTAAAGATGCTCATCTCTTCATTGAAAAATTGCTAAGAAATTCTTACCATTAGGTGTTGACCAACACTTTTAGATAATGATCTTTGCTATTCCATTTACTTCTCTGATGGAAATAAAAGAAAGGGGCCCAGAAGATAGGTTCCTTAATTATGGATCATAATTTTATATCAGAATTACATTTTAAATCAGGTAGCTCTTCAAACATTAAATAGACAAAGCTAAATAGTTAAGGTCGAATTTCTCATTTTCATCAAGATGATATTTAAAATTTATCATGAAACAACTTGCAGAGGGGAAGAGTTCATTAGACTTAAGACACTTATGGGAAACACTAAGAAAATTCTTAGAATAAGAGACTCAAAGAATCTCTTTGTTTTCAGACTCGGAAAGTCTTATGTCATCAGACAATTAGTTCCTTTTCTGACAACTAAGAATTGTTCCCTGTTAGTCTTCACTACATTTTTGTCTAGTTTAGTTTTAAATGTGCTGAAATATTTGTCTTTTACCATTTTCCTTATTAAACTCTAGAATGAAATTATGCACTTTTTAAGGAATCTTTTCAAAATTGCATCAACAAATAAAAATTACCATGTGAAATACAGGTGTAGCAGCCATCTATTACTATTTAAAAAATGAATCCTTTCTCTCTCTCCCTTATTTTCTAACAAACTTTGCTAGGGCAAGGTATAGACATGTAGGTTAGCCTAGTATAGAATCAGTTGATGGGAAGGTGGTTTAACAGATTAATTTCAAAACTCATCTGCAAACCTCTTATGTGACAGCGAATAGATAATTAGACAAATCTTTTCCTCATCTTCCCACCCATAAAATAGTATAAGATTTCTCTAAATTACAGAATTTTGAGGAAAAAAAAAAACAAAGACCAGGATAAAATGTGAGGCACAGGAATGAAGATCATATCAAGAACACAGAAAATTTCTTACAAAATCAAAGATTTTTTTGCAGTGTTTTAAAAGTTTAAAACATCCAATATCCAATATTAGTGGAACAAATAATCTAGTTATGTATTGCTAGCTCTCATTTTCATTCAAAATTAATTCAGAATTTTTCCTCCTTTGCTAGACCTAGTAGTGATTTCATACCTAATTTACCATTTCAGCCAGCCATAAACAACCTCTACAAAGATATATATTAAAGAGGACAGCAAAAGCTTAAGATATAAACTAGGTCTTAGAATAGAATGTAAGTGGTGGCAGAATGAATTATTTAGACTGTTTTTGAGGTTTCTATCATTTGAAAATCTGACTATGGCAAAACTCTCCACCTGCAGTTAACAAACAGCAGCAATAGCTTCAGGGATCAATTCTGATTTTAAATATGTAAATGCTCATATCACACTATAGCTATTGTATTCTGAAAATGGTACTAAACATAATATTCTAGAAGGATTTTTCATAGTACATGATAACAAATTACTGAACATCTGGAATTAAAATTAGGTCCAATCTATTTTGCCAAATTCTTTGAAAATGCTAATGATGTTAAAATTTGATGAATCCATACTGAGAAAACAATTCCATTAGCTCACACATCAATTGAATAGATTTTTGCACAATATACCATCAAAAGCCAACCATGAAGTAAATTAATATGCTACCTCAGGAAGAAGTGATTTCCAGAGAATTATACCTGCTTGTTAAATACTGTTTAAGACCTATAATATTGTTTCTGCCTGTTTACTGTATTTAACAGATAATATTAAATATTCTTGAAATAGCTGTTAGTGGGACAAAAAGAAATAAAACACTTGGATTGGAATTCCGGACTAAATTTGCTCCTCTTTCTATTTCAGGTATTTACAAATAAGCAAACAATTACATAAAAAAGGGTTATTTGAAAAGCTTTTTTTCACATTAGGTTGCCAAATAAAATTTTCAATATGCATACTTGAGTGAGTCATCTTAAGTTCATGGATCGTGCAATTTTATAAAGTAAACACAAGCAGTGCTGCTGGAATCACTGGTTTCAAATGACATTTATCCTTTTCTCATTGAGCTCAGTTGCAGATTTCCCCTTTAATTCAATGGGAAAGGCATTTTGCTAATGTAAAATCTACTAAAGACAGCATTCAGGGAAAGATATCTTAAGCTAAAAATTAATTTTTATATTACATGTATCCCTGACAAAGGGACAGGTAATAGAAAGAAAAATGTAACTTGTAAGCCTTCGGCTTCATTCACCAGTCATGAAATTACATGTTGAGAGAGAACGCAGTCCTATAACGTGCAAAAAGACCTGGCCATGCCAACATATAGTTCCACACAGAACCTACTTATACAGTTTGAATTTTAACTTTTCCCGATTTCAATCATGCTTATGAAAGAATAATATCTGCAGAGAGCTCTTGTTCATATATTCTCTAATAGGTAAATTGGCTTTTCTGATACTTGAGTTCACATCTTGTGCTGGTGTGGGCTTTCCCTCCCGTTGTATTTCCTGCCTTATCTAAAAAAAGAGGAGAGAAAAAACACATTGCAAATATATATTATATTATGTAATTTACTCTTTATTAAGCTCTTTCTAATGCAGTGTAGAGTTTCAAAAAAGATTACAGTTTTCAGGGGTAAATGTTTAACCTACACCACTTTTTTCTATTAAAAAACAGTTTAACGTTATCTCTTGATAGCGTTTGGTGCATATCTCAAATAGATGCTTCAGCATTTACTTGCTAAGTATTATGTTTAAGAATCATGATAGTTAAGCACCACTTCACTGAGCATCTTGGAAAAGCAGTGTCTATTAAGTTTTTCTAAAAATCCACTACCGAATTAAACGTGGCAATATGTCCAGTGATAAAATAAACAAAACCAGTGTTCAGATTGTCCATATATTGTCATATTCCAGCTGAATTCTAATTAAATAACACTCTTAGGTAAAATGGAAGTTCTAATTTTTTATGTTTTCAATATAGGTCTGTGCAAAAATCCAAAAATATTAGGCTTTATTGCTTGTAGATTCTATTCTCCAAGCATCATTTATATTGTGTTAATTGTTCTATGACGAGTAAAAAAATGTACTTAACTACAGAGTATGTAAATTCTTGCTCATTTTGCAAGTCTCAGAAAAAATCCATTTAAAAACTAACAAACAGTGTGTAATGAGGGAAAAGAATAGTTACCCAAGCAAAACAATGCTTTCTTAGTTTTGCCATATCATGTTTAGCTTTTTAGCTCACAAAGAGAAATCATTATTAATCTGATCAGACTGTTCATTTAAGAGTTCACATAGTATGATGTGTAAAATCTCACCAATGTATTTGAGATGGAGAAAAGCAGCCTGAAGGCAGGAATGTGCTAAATCAGGTCTATAACAGAAAGATTTTCAACATGTCTAAAGTATAAAATGCAATAGAAGGGGATGGGAGGAAGAAATGAAGCATTTTGTAGCACTCCAGCCGCCAATAACAACAAATGGGGAAAAAAGTCTTGTAAGAGGCAAATATTCAAGATTAATGCACTCCACCCCAGGATGACAGAAGGTTTTCTTGATTTTGTTTTATGCCTTTTTTTCTTCTGTTTATTTATTGTTTGAAGGAGAAAGGAGTGGAATCTGCCTTCTTAGAAAGTCATTTTGGAGGAATAAATACTTAATGCTGGCCTAAATGTCCAGTCAGAGGCAGTGGGCTTGAAGTGATTAATCAAAGCATGCAAGACGGTGGCTCAGTTATTAACTGTAAAAGAAATACCATCCATATTCTTCCCTGTTCATTTTAGTCACAATGACGAGGCAGAAGGAGTTTGTGAATAAAAGCACATGATTTTAGAGTCACAAATCGGCACTGGTACAGTTTATCAACAGCTGATCCTCCTGATCTCTCAGTGGTGAGAACACTTGTGCTACGTATTTTGCAGTAAACAGATGTTATAAATTGAACATGTGCTCAGGATTGATACTGACATAACCAGAACATGGTCTTGATTACAGGTAGATAGATTTAGCTCTGGGAACACGAGCAGATGTTATGGGCCTTTTGAAACCTGCCTGCTTTTGGTTTAAGGTCAGATTAGTAGTGTCATGATATGTTTTTTAATATGTGTGGGGAGGTAATCTAAAGACTAGGAGTTCTAAAGAGTTTTCAGATAGTTCTGGAAGAGCAGAAAGTTTGTCTCAGGGTTTGATCTATCACTGAAAATAAAATACTTTTAGTACCTGGAGTTATCAATACAGCAAGAGTTGGCGTATCTGCTGTGTTCAGTCATTTATCAAGCACCCCATTGCGCAGGAGAACAGCTGATCTTTTTGAGGTTCCAGGGAGGAAGGATATAAAATCACGGGAAAAAGGCATGGAGAAGACTTTGAGCAGACATCTAATCTAATATCTTCCTGTGGTAAGGATCAACTGAATATGATCCAAAAGGCCAAAAAAAAAATACTGAAATACATAATTATTCATATTTTGAGGTATTTGGTGCAAGTTCTTCACATAACAGTTTAAATACATCATTATATAAATCTGTATACTGGAAACTTATAAGAGTTTGGAGACTGGGGAGTGGTATTTTGAACTGGGAGAGGTGAGTAGAGCTTCGGAGTTTGAGGAGGTAAAGGAAGATCAGGCAATTGATCATTTTGATCCTGAGAGCACAAAAAGGCAAGGCAAGATCATGGCAAGGTAAAACTATAAACGACAAAAGTATGACAAAACACAGTTTCTCTCACAGCCGAAAGGTTACATAACTTGGAAATTCATTGAAGCAGGAGAGAGCTCATAGAATACAAGTTAACACTAGTCTGGAAAAAGAATTTTAAAAGTTGGGGATTTCTGATAAAGAATTTCAATTTATTCTTCCAAGATTGGTGCAATAACATCAGTGGCGTATCTGTAATAAGGACTGAAAGTATACAGGCTTTCCAGATTCAAGTTGGTATAGCATTTTGTGAATGACCTTTGGCAATACTGCCTTTGGCAGTATTATTCCCCCAAAACTGGATGTCCAGTGTTACTTATCAGGAAGGATGAAGAGGACAGAATCATCTAAAAGGACACATGAAATCTGCAGGCATAGTCCTATACAGTCAGGTGGACTATGACATGAAGGTCACACATAGGCACTGATAACGGGGTAAATGTTAAATGACATGGTAAGAGAAGCAAAATCTAAGATTAACTGGTAACCCTTTTGGACTTCTTGCTAATATATTATGAAATGTTCATTTTTTATTTGAAAATAATTCAATTACTATGTGTCTACAGAATTTGAGAATTTTTAAAAAGCACATTTGCAATAAAGACTATTCTGTTCTATTAAGTTATGTTGAAGTAGTGCATCTTGCTGTATGGTCTCCATAGATTATATCTAACAACTCACTTAAAAGGTGGAGTTGCCAAACAGAAAAGTTATTCATCTCCTGTGAGTTAGGTCCAAAGAACATTAATCCTACTTGGAAGTTATCACCAGATAAAAGTCAAGAGATTTATGTTCAGGTCATGATGGATATCCTTAATTTAACTAATAGGCACAAACTTTGGCTCCTTGGAGTCTTTTTGTCTGCCAAGGAACTTAACCTAAGAGAAAAAGAAGAACCTTATTCTCTTACATTTTTACAATTATAACTTTGTTAAAAATAGGCTTTAAGTGGGAGATTGAGAGAAACAAGGTATTTTAGACAAAGAATTTGAGAATTTCCGAGGTACAGATCAGCACAGTCATAGTTCTGAATCATTAATTAAGCTTATATATATACATATATATAGGCCAGAGAGATATTTCACAACAATGTGAAAAGTTAGCTTTATCATTTTTGAATTAGACCCTTGGTCTTCTATGGAAGAATGACTAACTATGGTGGTTATGGTGATTATGCAGAGTACCTCACTTCAAGAGCACAAGCCTTTGGCAGAACTAGATAATATTTATTTAAAATATTTGTCATAATATTATTGTCTATTATTGTGTCTCTATTCTCCTTTTTCCAGAATAGATATCCAAAATAATAATTGCACAATATATCTGTTAACCTAGCCATTTCTGACTGAAACACAAAGAACATATTTACTTTTTTCTTTTTTTTCATGAAGAATTTTTTAGATACATTAAATGGAGCATCAGGTGATTTAAGTGGATACTTATAAGGAAGAAATGACATGTTAGGAAATACTTGCAACATCATCTTGTCTTTCAGCTACTGAAATTCAGCAGTGACCTCTGAGGTGAACCAGAGTCCTTTAAGGGCCATTAAAAGAAACATGTGCAGTTCAATACTGAAAAAGACTTACAGCTGCTCTGTAGTGAAGCATTATTCTTCTCTCAAGCAAGTAGAAATTAGGACTTTTCTGAAAAAACTATCATCGTCTGTTTCACCAGTCATCACCATCATCATCAACAGGCAAAAGCTTAGAAAAAGGTTTGGTGGGTAAGGAGTCTGAAGATTTTTGTTTTTATCCCTTTCATTTGACTGTCTATCTAAATAAGGAACTTCCTGTAATAAACCCTGTTTTTAGGGCTATATAGACAGACAATTATACTGATTTGGCTTGCTCTCTTGCTAGGCAAACTGTGTCTGAGTTAGGCAGAACAGCGTAGCTCTAGTTTCATTGCTCCCTCTCCAGTAGATTACGAAGTGGGGAATTATGCAATTGTGCATCTGCACTGAGAGACCTCTGTTTTATGATTCTGCTGTGACTTGCTCCTCAACATGGATATGGTGCTGCAAGGAAGGAGAGAGAAAGATTAAGTAGATGGTGGTGTCAGCAAAGATGTGAATGAGGCAAAGCTTTGGCACCTTTTTAGACTAAGATGTCTTTGCTTTATGGGTGCATTGGCAAGAGTGAGTATTTGATTGAGGGGGATGGTTTCTAGAGCTTTAAATAGAAAAGAGAAATGTAAGTACAATGAGAGAAACCTTTTTAAGGATAGATAGGGATTCAGATGGTGAAGTTATTTCTTCATTATTTATAGTATCTACTCTTATTTCAGATAGAAGATTTTAGCATGATGATGCCACTGAATATCCAATTACTTAGCCATTACTTTTAATACCATTAGCCCAAAATGCCCTTTTTGCTTTGGAAAGTTTCTACAGGTCTCATGCTAACCAAAGAACCAGGAAAATAAATTTTGGAATTGGCATCAATCACCTACAGTATTTATGTCTTCTAAATTCTTTAGCAACCTGCTGTGTAATTGAAAGGAATGAGGGAATGCAATACAAAATATGTTAAATCTTCTACTCCATGATTTTTAAAGTTAATAAATTCTGAATATAAGATTGGTGCTTAGTGAGTACTTCTGTAAGCTATTACAGATAGAGGAATCAGAGACACTTTTGATTACAATCCTGCCATCCTCGAATCATGCTAGAGTTATTGCATATTATGCATATTGCATATACATAATGTTGGATGGTATTGCAGAGTAATTCTTACTATAGTAAGAAGCTGATTTTTTGAACCAAGTGTGCAGGAAGGCACATAGTTAACTTATATTACAGAGAATGGAATGCTTGGTGGTGGTGTTGAGATGTCATTTAAAAAAAAGGGTATTCATTCTTCACTATTCAGTAATACAAAATGGCTTTGAATGAGAGTTTGAATTGAAATATCAAAAGTAAATTCATATACATGTTTGCATCCTAAACAATTGGAAAATAAGTCATACTTCCTATAACTTGCCATAGGCCATATCCATTGTTTTTTCTTTTATTGTTAATGCATTTATTTTAATTGAATCAAATTTTATATATATATATATATATATATTTTATATATATATATATTTTTTAATACTCACATGTAGCAGGAAGTGCTACAGGAGAGCCACACTGCTTACTGCTTCCCTTCAAGCTTTTCTTCAAAGCTTCCCAGCTCTTTTAGAGTGACTTTCCCCAGTGACTGCATGAATGTGAGAAGGGAAGCTCCAAGCCAACTATTGATGCACCCTGTAGTCAGTAGTGCAGTGTGTTAGAGGTATATCAACATATCCCTAGCTTAGAGCTGGATGGGAAATTTGGTTGCAATCAGTAGTGAGGATCAGGAAATAGGAACAGAGATTACAGGACCTGTCATAGAGGGAGAGAGGCAAATGGAAGATACAAGCTGATGGTAGATGAGGAGGAGCACCTATCCAGGGGAGATGCTTATTATAAAAATAAGAAGGGTTCTGATACCAAACCATAATCACCATAGTAGACTCATGTGTTCCCAGCTGCATTGTTCATTTATGCACTCAGACCATAGTCAGGAGGACTCGCAGGCACATGGGCTCAATGTTCATGTGAAGTACAATTGGTCTGAGCATGCACGGTGGCCATCGCTTTTGGAAGTCCAGACTTGCAGCAGTGTGGGAAGCAGATGCATAGAAATCCATGCTCATATCCTTAATCACAGCGGCAGGACAGTGGATTACCACCCTAGGAGGTTTCTACTGCCCAGATACATAGTTAGTCAGTAAGACCAGTCATTCTATATAGGAAGGTAACACAGGATTCTAGCAAGTGTCATCCAACTCGTTAGCAGTGTTGTTCCTCTCTTCAGCGTATTTGCTTATTATCTCATATCAATAGGCAAGTGACGTGCTGAGTGGATTGACAAAATGATGCATTTGTCCTTATTTATATGTTGAAACAGAATGCTTCTCTAGTGTGTTATAAAAATTCTTCATTACAAGAATAATTAATACATGGATTAAAATATATTAGTAGTTCACATTATCCACGCATTAGTGTAATACTTGCTGGCTGTATTGTTTGGATTATTCCTTGTGGCATTTTGCATTTTTAAGCAGTATGTTTCATGTCAGAAACACTGTTGCTAATTTTAGTAATCCAGATAGATATTTGCAATGCCTGTACTGCAAATGACTCCCTGGAGAAGACAGAATGTTATCTGTGATGATGATAGATATGGCAAAACTATATATTTGACTGGTTTGGCAATAGGCATGGTATAGGATTTGCATACTAATGATTTTCAATACTTGTTTGCTTTTTATGTAGGGCTTGTATTAGCAAGTGAATTTATTCTTATTTATTTATTTATTTGTAAGTTTTCTTTGGATTTCTAGTACATTATTTGATCTTTTTCATACAGCATCTCTTTCATCACATCTATGAGCTGTACATACATATGCAGTTTACACTAATGACCTATAAATATGGGTCACTAAGCTGATACATAAACATGCTACAAAGAATGAGGTTGCTTTCAAGTTCAAAACTGAAATGTAGTTTCAGTATGTTTTCATAAATCAGGAAAAAAAAATCACTCACTGAGCTCCTTATCTTTAAATAAGAACTATAAATATCTGCTAGGTTCAATCTGTAATTATTGGTCATAAGTGAGAATGAATTTCCTGACTGTATACTTTTATCAGATAGGTAGAAAGTAAAACTCATCATTTTGGTAATATATTGGTAATAAAAAAACCAAACAGATTTGCTTCTATTTGAAATTGATTTCCAGTCACTTGCAGACTTCGGCTATGAAAATGTATTTTGAGATTACAGAATTTTGGCACTCAATACACTTCAGGACATACTCAGTGGGCCAATTCTGAACAACCCTGAAGCTTGAAGGCAGCAGCATATTCATTAGCTCATGGTTTTGCCACACAAGGCAGATAAAATTAATTTCAGACCAACCTAAAAAAATTAACTTAAATAGCTAGATAAATAGTGATGTATGCATATATATTGATAAGCAAAGGTGGTATATATGTCTGCAACATGCTAAAATAAATAAATGAATATTTAAGTTAAAGGTGAATAAGATACTTTTTGAAGTAGCTTCTGGCCCAATTTGTTTAGCTGCTCTTCTAGTAAGTTGTACAGTTGCCTAATTTGAAAAAAAAAAAAAAAAAGATTTTCTAAAGCAAAAGCTATCAGACATTAAGCATGTACTTGGTAATGGTAATCTTATATGGTTACTAGCTGGTTAAAGAACAGCAAAGAACAGGAATAAATGGTTACTTTTATCCGTGGAAGGGTTACCTGAGGAATTCCATGGTGCTCTGTGTGGGGACCTGAATTTTTAACTATATTCATAGATGATCTGGGAAAGGGGCTAAATAATGAAGGGAAAAATGTGGAGATAACAAAATTATTCAGAATACTGTAGTCAAAGTTAAAGTTGATGGCAAAGAGTTGCAGAAGGGTTTTATGATACTAAATAACTGGGTCATAAAATGACAGGAAAAATTCAATGTAGTAAGTGCAAAGCAAAACTTGTGGAAAAGGTCAGACAAGTATACATATATAATAGTGGTGTCTAAATTAACACATTATAAAAAGTCTTGGAGTAATTGCGGTTAATTTTATGAAAACAGCAGTGCTTAGCAGTGGTCAAAATTGTGGGGTTTTAGGAATGAGGAAGATGGTATAAGACAAAGTCATAAAACATTATTGTGGCATTTTATAATTACATCATTCACCCATATCTTGAATGCTGAGCATTTTTCAGGTCTCCCTAATTCAAAAGAGCAAAGTAAAAATAGAAAAAAATATATAAAAAGACTTGTATATGAGGAAAGATTAAATCAGTCAGGATTCTTCACCTGGAAAAAAGAAATGATTGAAGGAGAATGTATGATTGCAATATAAGGAGACATGAATAATGTAGAGAAGGTGAAGAAAGAAGCATTATTCACTATTTCACACAACACAAAAACCAAGAGGAATCAAAAAGAACATTCAAGGAGAATTCTTGAAATGATCCAAAAGTTTTTTGTTCTTTTTTTCCACTTGAAGTGCAAATGAAATTTGAAACTTATTGCCGCATGCTTTGCCAATGTAACCCCTGTCACAGTTGCTAAGGGCTATCAAACACAAGGTTGAAGAGACAATCTCCAGTTCAGAAGGTCCTAAGCTACAGGATGCCAGAAGCTGTGAGGGAAGTTTTGAGGGAGTACTGAGGGAAATATTCATTTATTCTTGCAGCCACAACTGGCCACTGTCTAACACAAGATGCTGGACTAGACAAGTCTTTTATCCCACCCATTACCATTGATTTTAAGAGCACTTCATAATACAGTTACTGTGAATTGTACCACAACCCTAAATGATCACCATGTTGCAGTCAGTTGCAGTGAGTGATAAATAGAGACTAAATGATAAGTAACCCCCTTCTCTTTGATCTAAAGTTACAATTTGAGTATAAATCCTCATTTTTCTTAATATCTTCAATCTGAATATATTCGCACAGTGCCATAGCAAATACTATATTCTCATACACATTCTAAGACTATCGCTGAACCTCAGACACCAAAAAACTGAATGCAGATGAGTTAAGATTAATTTAATTTTGTACAAGTGGCAGATTTTTTTCCCCTGAAACTTGCATAAAAGCAACAACCTGCAGCTTTGCACAGTTATGCAATTTCCTATGATTCCGTTCAAAGTACTCTTATATGCCAAAAATGTCTTTGCCCAGGTAATTGAGAAAGATAAACTAGTAATTACTCATGTGGTCTCTAAGAAAATAGAGAAGGAGAAGAAGACCTAAAGGATCACTATGGCATACGTTCTATCAGTGCAGAATTGTTCCCTGCTGTTTATTTCAAACATTGGACTAGTCTAGTTGAAAGACTAAGCAATAACGTTCATGAACCACTTATCACAGGGAACCCTATTTTATGCTTAAACAGACTATATCTTAAAAAGCATTACCTTAATGTACAATCCTATCTTCTTAACATAGATCACATTTCTCTTGGAAATCCCTCCTGTGTGTTCATCAAGAACATGCAAATAGCTGTTATAGGGGAAAACAATAGTAACAGCTGCAGTTAAAATGTCATTTCAACTGCATTTTAAAAATCAAACTTTTCAATAGAATCCTTGATTCTATTTCTTTATATCTTGCTGAACTATTAGCCATTTAGGATGAGTTTTAACACATGATCTTCCTTGGGTTCCTTTGTACAAAAGGGATTCTGAAACTGACTTTCATGGTAAGATCTTGTAGTATTTATGCTGCTCATCCTCAGTCTTGTTTAGTGGGTACTGAGGGTGGCAAAAATAAGAAAGAAAATGAGCAGAAAAAATAAGAAAAAAGTTCCCCTTGTATTTAAATAAAGGTTTGTTTCTGCAGTTCTACACGGAAACCCTAATGATGATGATACATATTCTTTTTCCTGAAGCCTTAATAAAACAATAATGCCACTTGTGGTACTATATTTATACATGTCAGCCTAATTGGTATATCTTCCCTTAAAAACACAAAAAATGATTCTGTTGTTCCTTGTTCTCCCTATGTGCAGATCTGCTAAGAGAGAGGAGGTCTTTGCACAGCTCCATTAATCTGGGGCTTGTATAATTGCACCCATCTTCTGTGGGTCTCTTCCTACGATCAGCCTAACGCAAACAACAAAAATAAAGCTTCCATGCAGAATACTATAAGACATTGGTTCATAAAGACCTGCTCCAGGTAGGTCTGGTCAATAATACAGAATTCCCCGGCCAGCAGCACATAAGAGGACCATAAACAAGGGTCCTTTTATGAGGGAAAACTGGAGAGTTATGCTCAGAGAACAGATCTTTCAGAGCAATCCCACTGAAACAGAAATAAAAACAAAATACCAGGCAGGCTTTTTGAACCATTTGATGTTTTTAAAAAAAGAAAAGTATCTGAATATATTTTTAGCTTCACTTACTATAGAGACTTCTCAAAGAAATTACCCTCTACATGTTTAATAACATATCTGACTGAGAAATGCAAGAAAGAGCCGTATTAATTTCCCTACTGAGGTGAAGGCAGAGATAACTCAGCACTTACTCATTTCTATTTATTAGTCGCTAACTGGACAATCAGCGTTCACTTATTGTTTAGCTACCAGCCATTACTCTGGACTAGATGCATAATATATCATCAGAAGGCCAAATATATATATATTAGGCCCATGTAAAGAATCATGGGGTACTGCAGTGAGAGGAGGGGATTTTACAGGCATTGGGAAAAAATAAGGGTACCTGATGGGAAGAACACAGAAGCTGAAATGGAGTGTCCAAAGCCGAGCATGGGGCACTAGATTATTGCAGTAGGGAAGTGTGGCACACACGCACTTAGGAAACCAGTTGATTCATTTTGCTGAGCATAAACTGCCTTCTTCTGTTTATTTTTTCTTGCGAGAAATCAAGTAATGAAACAACTGAATATGTAACCCAGCTATAGGTGGTAATAAAAAGAGTGCTTCTGAAGAAAGGATGTTATGCTGATGGATACAATTATAATGAGTAAAGTAAAACCAAAACAAAACTCAGAAATTATTACTAAGGAATGGCATTTAACATTAGAAATATCCTATTAATGCATCATAAACACACAGAACATTAAGACTGTAATAATATTTTCTACAGAACTATTCACTGTATGCTAGTTATAAATCAAAGACAAAGCCTGACAGATACATACAGCAAAGACATAGCAGTGCAAAAGCAGGGCACAAAGGACTCGTGTAACAGAAACACAAACACAGCAGATTTGGAATATATGCAAAGTAAGATCCAGCATGAATGAAGATATGCACTTAGGTGCACTAAATAAAGCATTTTGCATAAGTGCAACACAGGAGAAAACAGATGTACGGTGAATCCAGTCACCTCTCCAGAAAGAACAGGAAATCATTCCAGGTTTTATATTTATAACAGGAATAAAAGAAATTAACTTTTTAAAACCTGTCGGTAGGGGAACTGGATGAGAGAAAAAATTCTCAAGCGGTGGTGAGAGAGCAATAAGGAAAGACCTTGCAAAACAGGAATGATGTTTTAGTTAGCCACTGATAGCTAAAATCCTAGAGTGACGTGGAAAGAGTAAGAGTGTAAGTAGAAACTTCCCAAGCCACAGGTAGAGCAGGATTGTTGCACACTGGAGCTCCAGTACATCACAAGAACATTTATTAATATGGCACTAATATGCTCAAAAGGAAGAGAAATTATTTTTTGTTGCTTCTGGATATCAGAAAGCAGATGATGATAAAATAGATGAAAGAAGCCATGAGCTCCTAACAAATATTCTTAACAAACCACTAGCTTTCATACCACCAAGACTCCTATGTGTGATATTAAAGCTACAAAGATATAACAAGAAAATGAAGTACGAACATAGGAAAGAAATTCTTATAATTAATCTTTCTTATACTTTCAAAAGAACACAGCAAAAAAGGGGAAATACTAATGGAATCAATTTACCTGGTATTATTACACTTCCAGTATTTTTTAAATACTGAATTTAAATTCTATTGATACATACTCTCAGCATGTTCTGTTGCTTGTCAGAGAGATTTTGAATTGAAAGACTGAGTTCATTATGAGCAGTGGATTAATGTCATATGAGAATAATGATTAGAAAGCAAATGCATCAAAAGTGGTGGGTTTTTTTGTTTTTTTTTTTTCTTTCTTTTGAGGGCAAAAGTCAGAATGGAGTTATGTGGTGGGGGGTGTATTATACAAAGAACAAGAAGGAAAGAAGATAAAACTGTTTAGCCCAGTATAGATATAGAAAACGCATTTATCAAAACGAGAAATCACTGGTAATTAATTTATCTGACTAGAATGGAAGCCACTGCTTGTTCACTCTTGGAAAACAAGCAACCAAACAAAAAACAGTCAATCAAAAACCTGAAAACAAACTCACCCAACTAAGCTACATGCAGTCCAGCACTGTAGTAAATCACAACAAATTAAACTTTGTCAAACATATCACTTATAATGACGGCATTTTGGAAGATTTTGATCTTACCTGGAAATTTCAACAGAGGACCTGTGTTTCATACACAACAAGCATTGTTACCTGGTGTTTTATTGACAACCTGGAAAGTATATGCATATAACTAGGTATATGATAACCACAGGAAATAAAGACAGTCTTTGTTCTATTAATTTCTAAAACTATAAAACACCTTTATGGAATACTAATTTTTGCTTTATGGATGTTAATATTGCAGGCAATTCAATCAATAATATTGACAAAGAATATTTTCTAATATGCAGAGTTGCAAATCATGACCAAATTGAGTGCAGCTGGACAGATGAAAGAAGTTAGCAATCTAGAATAATACAGCAGAATATGTGGATCTTTCACAGGAGATGTCAGTAAAACAATGAATATGTGATCAGTAGTATCTTGACACAGTAACTAAATCAGCAGAGCAACCCAAAGAATGGAGATTTGTTGTAACTAAATACTATAATCTGCCTTTCCTCAGAAACCCTGAGATTTTAAAATAATACCACAAAAAAACCCGCTAAAATAGCTTTTAGAGAGATAATAGTTAAAGAATACAGGGAATAAAGGAATAAGAAAAAGGAAGGGAAGGACGAGAAAAGAGATCTGCCAGGAAACAGAACACAAACTTTGCAACCAGGGAGCTATTAGAAGAAAGGAAGTCCTGGTAAAATTTCTTTCCTAATACTTCTAGGTCACATACATAGCGTGCACTGCTGCACTCCATGGGTAATCATAACAACGATAATATCCTTATCAAATTGGGAACATTCTTTATGCTACTCCTATTTTTGGTCATATGCATCCATCATCAATATTTACTTATAAATAATAAGTTCCTTGGGAATGGCTTTTAACAAGACCCCAAGAAAATTAGAGCCACAATACTCAATGAAATTTTTAGGAATAATCTTGTTATAAAAAGTAGCAGAAATGACCAATTATTTCATCCTAATAGGTTTCTTCCTATTCAATTTCCTCTGTGGAGAGGTGGGTAAGTGTACTCCACTTCTGCTTAGTTTTACTGGCAACTTCTATTATTATACTCAAAGGCTTATTTTGCTTCCAGGTGCAGAGCAACCAGATGCAGCCTTTGGGATGATGGATGATGGATGATAATGAATACTGTCAAGGTTCCACACTTCCTAAACCCCTTCGCTAGTCCCACTTGTGTTTAAAAACAAATGAAACAGGGCACACAACTTTACATATAGTCGAGAGTTATACCGTTTATAAATGATTTCCAGAGGTAATGCCAGACGGAAAAGAAGAGAATCTGTCTAACTACAGAGAAAAGCAAAAGATATTAGTTTCTACTCTTCTGTAAGAGAAGCATCACTGTTAGGAAGCTAGGTGAGCTCTGTAGCCAAACTGAGATGATTATTCAGAGCAGGTGCTGAACAGAGGGATTCAGAACCATCCTCTGAGGGAATCTTCTCTCTTTCTAACTACTCTACATGGAGCATAGGCAGCCTACTACCTCATTCAGACTCTGAAAAATCTGGCACTTAGAACAGAACACCCTCTCTGTCATTTGTATCTTCTGGTTTATAAAGGATCTTCTGGAGAACAGCAGAAGTAACAAAAAGATGTTAAATGGAGCTTCTCTGGGAGGACTGAAGGAACAATCTGTAAACAATTGAAAAGCAGAAAGTAGAGCTTGATAATAATTTGCAAGTAATATTTTTTGACAACTAATAGTAATTTTGTCAACAGCTAAAGCTTTTCGTGTTGATGTCCCAATCTATATGATCAGAAACATTTTCCTGCTATAGCATAGAATCTGCGGGCAAAGTAAGCACTATGGCTTCTTTCCTGGTTAGATGAACATACACTGATGCAGGATATCAGTGTCTAACAAGCAGAGAGGAATGGCTCCAGTTGGTACTTGTTCTGAATCATCAAAAGGTTTTCAGCTGTTTTGATACAGAACAAATTTTAAACGGGTCTCCTCAAAGCACAAGCAATATATTGAAGCATGTTTACAGTGAAGTGTTGAGTCTGATTTCTTCCATACATTCAAATAGAAAATTGAAGTAATATGAAATCATAAAAATTAAGCATCTCAAAATATGATAACATAATGGGATCCATAGCATTAAGTTAGACATGAATGGTTATATGATCAAGTATTACTCGAACCTGAAATATTCTTGCTCTATATGCGGGTATATAAATTAAATAGTAGAGAAAGTGGACGCTTTTAAAATGCTGCCTAAAGAACAATGCCAAAAGGTGAAAAATTAGCTCAAAAAGATATATCACAGTACTTCAAGAGTTGATCAAAACTGGTAGCATCAGTACTCAATAAAGTTAGAAAATGATGAAAATAGTAGCAGGACACATTCTAGACCAGAGCTTCAGTCTTTGTGGAAAGAAGCATAATACAGAGGCAAACACAGATACGAATGTGTTTCCTCCTGGTCATCATAATTTAGACAATGTCATATGCAGAAAGATACTAGACAGGGCAGAAGAGCTACATATATTCATATTCAGCAGCTTTGGCAAATAACACTTTCTGTGCTTATTATATCTAATCTGTATCCTCCCTTATGGAGAACATTATAACTAGAAGACAGTTACAGAAGTTAAAGATAGACATTTACAACCAGAAGACTAATTCAGATGTGTTCAGTGCTGTTATTAGTAAAAATGACACCAACGGAAGGACGTGTGTTCAAACAGCAGAGCACAATTTTATTTTAATAAGCCTAATAACCTAAAACCATGAATAAACTAAGACTGGAGAGTGATTATATTGTGCCACCTATATACTACTGCCAGGAAGATGGTGAAAACCTTGTTGACCCTGGCCAAACTGACCTCCGAAATATGTTTTTTTGGTCCTTACAATCACAAATTAGCCAACTACTCTATGACATGATTACATTACATCCAGTATGTCCTATCCAAGGGTGAATGAGTGGGTTACTCTTTCAGATCTGGAAGAAAGCAAAGAGGATCTCAGCTGACTCGGCTCATAAAGTCCTTTCTTCTACATGCACTTCTGGACCACCATTTTTATCCAGGCTACTAAAAAGAAAAGTGAATGGTAGTGATGTACTTGGGTATCCCTACAGAAGCGCTACTTTGGACACTGAGCCCACCATACTGGGATTTAGTTTACAGTGCTGTTTTTTTAATGAAGAAAGAAGAGAAGAAAATGGGAAAAACAGAGCTGTGAAAAAATCTGACATCCAATCTAACTATATACACAATTTCTAAAGCATAAAATCTACTTTTGTTCTGTACCAAAATCAAAGTGTAAGTAAAAGCACAAAGATATTTTTTCTTATGTATCTACAGCTATTCAATTGTATTGGAGAATGAGACCTTATCTCATACTCCGCCAGCAGTGTCAGTTACTAAGCACTTCCTAAGGATGAGCATGTGAAGCCAAAAAGACAAGGTACTTAACTGGACTGGAAAATGAAAGAAATTATTACCTGCAGTTTGCTTACACACTCATCCAGGAGAATGGGCAATGTTTTGTCAAAAGTTTTGGAATTTCTTTTCATATAAACTAACAAAAAATTACTTGGAAGTTTTATTTGTAGAGTCTGGAGTTCAGTGACATCTGCTTTGAGAGCTGAGGTAGTAGACATCATAATGTGCAGTTTTAATGTTTTACTTCCACCTTTGAGACCCACCAGAGATGTTTTGCTTGGTCAAGACTTCTGGAATAAGAATGTGAAAGCAACTAACTTAACTTTTCACTGAATTTAATTATTGATTCTCCTCTTAGTTTGAGGATTCATGCTACCAAAGTGTATCATCTTCTTCCTAGTACTGACTTCTTTTATTTTACAGCAACTTCTTTTCCAATACAGTATTCACACATAACACTAAATCCTTTGCAAATACAAAAATACAAGCACTGTGCATGTGCACAGAGTAGTGATTCTACCATACTGCTCTACAAGCATTTTCAAGCTTGCTGTAAGAGAGTTATGCTAGGACAAGCTGAATTTTAAGTAATGGCAAATACAGGATTGTTTTTCTTTTAAAGCAGCTTGCTATTTATTTATAGTATATTAATCACAGAATTGCTAGTGAACGTACCTGGTGATATATCCAGAGATAAGGGAACATATTCACAATAAGAGAAAGTAAACTTCTGAAGAATTAAGGAAACCTACAGCTTAAGTCCATAATGTTAATCAAATACTTTGCCATTTACTTGCTTCCACTGGGATCTAGTGGTCACAGGCAATGTGATACCTAAAGTAAAACTGCAAAAATACTGAAAGATGATTAAGGACTGGAAAATATACTAAAGATGCTGATGCTAACTGCAACACGTAAATCTAACCATGTTTGGGCAAGAGAGCTTTACTTTAAGTAGCCTCACTGAGGTTAGGCATGTGGCGAGGTTATTGTCCCATGGCTGTGCAGCTCCCTCAACCAAGTTCTAACCCTGTATTGTATCCCCTATATACCACACATATTCACTGAAGCAAAATGCTGGATTCCATGGGAATTCCTAAGAGCCTGTTGGAACAAGAGGAGTTGCAGAAACAGGACTGGGGATGGCAACTGGAAGAGTTGAAAGAGCAAAGCTTACACCAGAAGGTACACTGGAAGGAAGGGGAGATGGTGTTACATACAGTTCTGTTATTTGACCAAAAAACTTTCCAGTGAATTCAAAATTAGGCAGTATTAGGTTGCCTTGACTTCTATTGTGCTTATACTTGAAGAGGGAGAACATTCTAGTATTTTTCTAGATTGGGAAGTCATAAATGAGGAATCATTAATAACTTAGTTCTGTTAGCATATGAGGAGGAGGAAGAGGAGAGCAGAAGGGAAAAATCAAACCCAAAACTGACAAATGTGACAGAATGAAAGAGACTTTGTATTCTCCTAGGTCAGATATTGTAAGATTTTCTTCCCTTCTCAGTTTTTTATTTTTATTTTTATGTGAATTTAAACATTTAAGGTGAAATTCAGACACTATGGGATTAATAGCAAACTTCCCACAAACTTCAACAGAACTTGAACAGCCCCTTTTCTTTACATTATGACTAACAAATCGTCTTCAAGAACCACAAAATAAAAAAGGAATAAACAACTTTGCTCCTCCTGTGATATATTAAAAGAGCTTTTTCAAATGTGTAGTGATTTATGAGGAAATTGATGGTATCTGGCCTCCTACAGAGAACACTTAATTGGAAGACAGAAAAAAAAAAAATCCTTCTCTACTGCTCATGTTGAAACTATTAAAAAAAATCATCCTTAAGAAGAAAACAATCAGACTGTGTGTCCTGTTTATGACCCTGCACTCTATAATATCTATTTAGAAAGAAACACATTGCAGCTATGGTGCCAGAAACACAAAAGAATTTTAATTCAGAAATGGAATTAGAACAAACAGCCTGAAAAAGTCATTTTATTCACAGACAGCAAGACCGGCCTTTTGGAAATGATCTCCAGATGTAAGATATATATGACATAAGCGTAACAGCACTTATGTATGTCATGTGACTGACATTGTTCAGAAGAATTTAGTTTCTTTTTTTTTTACTCAACCATAATAAATTCATAAAAACTCCTGAAACTCTGGAAAAGGACTTTCAGTGATCTAAAATAGAAGATGTTATTTAGCACATACTGTTTCTCAGAAAAGGCTGGTTCGTCTTTTGTATTTATTAAGAAAAATAGGAATCTATAAAGAAACAAGACTTTCCAGTGACTGAAAGCTAATTAAAAACATTATCACCTTTAGAAATACTTGATATACCAATGTCATTGGTAAGCTTAGAGGTAGCATACTGGATTTATGATCTCTCTGCTCCTTTTCCACTCCTCAGACATGGAGAGGAACACAGGAGGGAAATAACACTGAAAGCCAACCAATCCACATTTATTCTCTGCAAAACATCACAACCGTTCACGCTCATTGATGAGAAATTAACTTGCTCATTCTCAGCTACAGATCAAATTTTCAAGCAGTTCTGCTACTCAGAGGTCACTGTTCTGATTCCAACTACCTGAATCTGATTTCTGGGGCAGGCACCATGGGCTGCAAAGTTTAATTTTATCAGTGTGGTTTAACAAAGCTTGTGCATATGCAAAATACCTTCTTTTTTCCATTTTCTTTTTTAGTAAGAATATGAAAATTTCCTCCTATAGCTATGTATAGTAATAGTGAAGCCCTACTCCTATTTAACACTGTACCTCTTAGTTAGTGTAGTTTAAATTATTTACTGCAGTTTTAATTCAGCTCATTTGGACTCCAAGGATGTGACCAGTACCTTAGTCAAAAGATGGATTTTTTTCAAAAACTTAAGAGCTTCTAAATGAAGGTTTCTGGGGTTCAGTTTGCCTATGGCTTCAATATAATGCAGTTCTTTTTACAGTGGCATAGACTTAAAGATCAGTTATATGATTGGATAATCTATTGGTGTGTTATAGAATAGTCACACTAATTCAGAATATTTTTACAATGCAAATTTCATATTTACTTCAAAGAGTTGCTAAACTACCATAATCCGTAATAAGAAGAAATGTTGCCAACAGTTAAGTACATTGCAGTTTTAAAATAGAAAATAAATGTTAGCTCAGAGTCAGTCACAAAATAAGCAGTCACTAAATGATATATTTTAAAGACAACTGCATGGCCATAAGTCATGTAAAAAGTAGTAACGGACAGAGATATACACACATTAATTAACATAATTCTGGCATTCACAGTAGCCCATTTGGCTTAGATGTATTTTTTCTAGATGTACGTTCTCTGTTAGGAGTCAGAAAGTCTAACTTCTGTGTCTCGTTTTTAGTATCCAACACACCCATACCCTGCCAGTTAACTATGTGCATCACACTGTGCTGTTTGCATTAAAAATGCCTTTACTAGTTAATAATAAAGGAATTCAGGCACAAGCATTTTCTGCAGTTTTCACCTTACGGCCAGACTCTCAGATTTTCTGCCAAGTTTCAGGAAGCTCATGAAAAGAATAATCAAACAATGTGTTCTGAGATGATGAATACAGTAATCCCTATTTAGGCAGTTATATAGAATAACATGTTCAACAACGGCCTATAAAACCCTGCTTTTACCTATCAGATTTGGGATCTATGCGCACCTGGCGATGCAATACACAAACATCGGGTACAAGCAGAAATCTGCAGAATTGTTAAACTGCCCCATAGTTAGTATAATATGACTGTATTTTTGGCGATACAAGTCTGATTTTCAGATCAAAGGGAAGGAAGAAAAATTTTTAAGCTACCATTATTGCCTATGCCCATATCCTGGTCTGCCCTTGTATAAAGCTGGACCAGTCAATTTCTAATTAAATCTGATAGGATACAGCAGTGATATCCATTACAGAAAAGAGGTGTCATGGTCAGCAATCTTATTAGCATGTACCAGGACAAAACAAAAGTCACAGTTCACAGAAGCTTTATGTCTGTTACTATAAAGTAACAAGCTGTAACATGCTGTTAAAATCTTGCATAAACCAATTAGCCAGTATAATAGTGTCTTTGTGTATCTAAAGGAAAAATGGAACTGCCAAAATGTCCCTGTCTTTCTCATATTTATAATGTCCTGTGTATTACTGGAACAGGAGCTTTTATTTTTGAAGGGCTCAGTCTTGTGGGGTGCTGAGCAATAAATCTAATAAAGCACTTAGCCTATATATAAATAATATAGTATGGTACAACTCCAATTCCAATAAATAAGATTTTTCCACTACTTAGCTGCAGACAATGGCCACAGTTTCAGAAAAGCCAAAGTTGAAGAGTATCTATCGAAATTAAAGAGAAGAAATACATGCCATTGCAGTGTATCACCCTCAGAGTTAATGCATCCCTTAAGATGAATGGGTTGAAGGACTGTTATGTTTCTGACAGTCTGCTGAATTAAGACAGCAATGCGCTGGCCATAGCACAAAGGGTTTTAACGCCCCTAAGTGCTGGTAAGTATGGGCTTTTTCTGTTGTCTATTTACTTGAAACAAAAGTGATTCAGCAGTATCAAAGAAAGAAGAAGGGAAATGAGAGAGGTGAAGGATTGAAGGATTAATGAAAGATTTGAAAAGGGATAAATTTAGTAACTTAGACTAACCACAAAGGTCTGATTTTCAGAAAACCTCTTTCATCAGATTTTTGTTGATTTTTGCATAACTGAAATATATACAAAGTCAGACAATAATGCATAGATCTAGAATGTTTGGTATAAGATACAAAGTTTTACAGAAGGGCGATGAACGTACGTAAAGCAGTCTTAGGGTTTAAATCAGTGAGTAAACATGTCGTTGGATTTTCAGCAAGCTACAGATTCTTGCAGGTCTTAGTAAAAGGAAATTATAACATTCAGTTGTATTTTCACAGTGACAAGTTGCTTTCATAACATCTTAATACTGAAAAAGCAAAGCTTGCAGGAAATGTTGAAGTGGCAAATCTTTGCTGTACTGTCAGACACAGGACTTCCGGGAAAGCACAAGCTTCTTCACATTGCTGCATCCAAATAAATCGTCTCAGTATGTGGAAATATGAATGGAAGAAAAACTATTATCACATCTATGGCTTCTACCTATTTGTTGCCTCTCTTTCTAGCCGATGTGGAGGACAAGTTCATTCTAAATCTGTAAATAAAACCTTATTTCGTTATTTAGTTTGCCTCTCATTCCTCTCCTGTCAAGACAATGGATTCAGTGCATCTTCCACATTTACTTATGGCCTGTATCAAAATACCAAAATATTTACATGACAATTACTAACTATATTCTGTTATGGTAGATCACTGACATTTTTTTCCATTTGAAATATTCAATACTATTTTAATTGGCTAACCATTTTATTTTCGCATTTAAGCAAAACAGACATTTTTAAATGTTTACAAAGGATTGCCAACTGTATCAGAGAATATTAAAGAAGCTTCACAACAGGGTGTGCTTGTCACGAGAAGCCAACAAAACAAAAATATTTCAGAAATGAAAAATTGGAAGTGTTTTTTAAATATACAATTATGGAAGAAAAATTCTGCCTCATTCAGCAGGAGGTTTACACCCTCGCCTTTTTTTCCAATAAGGAAAAATGAGCATAGTAAGCTTAAAAAAAAAAAAAAAGAAATGTTGTGGAATTATCAGACAACCTATCTTTCCTACAGTTTATGTATATGTATGGATCACCAGAAGAAAATGGGAATTAATAAAGTGAAGAATGAATTTCTGGAACTAGGTCTCAAAATTTTTCATTTTCTAGGCTGCTACTGATGTTCTTAAGAGCTAAGAAAATCATGTAAATTTTTTTCTTAAGTAGTAATATAGTTAATATGGATTTACTTTCTCTGTCTTGTGCCTAGTTTTCATTTGCTTTCCGTGCATTACCTAGAGATGAACCTTGCTGGGATAAGAAAATTTAACTATGAATACAAATAACTACAGAAAGATTGATATGAACACTGAAAGAACTCTTATGATACATAGGCCCCATTTCCCACAGATTAAAAATGTACATAAAAAATGTTACCCAAAGGTATTTTCACCTAAAGAGGAAAAATATTGTACAAGTTAATGTAATTACACACTTTGAGTCTCACATTCTGAATATGAACTCCCTGGGTACGGATTTTTTGGTATTCAAACAATATAGCACCTTTTACATCACATGTGCAAAATTTATCTGTATTTCACATAGAATATTTTGTATTTTCTAAAGGAGAAAAAATGTTGGATTTTCATTTGACACCATTTTCCATTCAGTATCTACAACTCATGGTTGGCTTACAATACTGTTTTAAGCAGACATGAGTTTTGGGTTTGTGTTTTTGAGAAACAGATATTTTTAAGAAGAGTTATGTCTCTATAAATACTTTGAAATACATATACAGTACTTCCCACTGCTGCTTATTAGATATCCAAACAAGGCTGAAGTTCATTGTTTAATTTACAGATTAGAAGGTGTGGAGGATTTTTCATTTAAATACTATAAATTCTACGAGATTGATCTAATAAGCTGTCTTTCATAAAGCCTTAATAAGTACTAATGCCATAAAAATAACATTTAGCGGTGGGTGGGGTGGGGGAGGAGAGAAAGGAGTTAGTCTTAATCCATGCAGTGTAAAGTTTTCATTTTGGTCTATAATAAACTGTCCTTGTAGAAGTGGAAAGAAACTAATTGCATTTGGTTTGTGCTTCGTCCCAATATAGAACACTAATTTCTCAATTAAAAATAATGAATCAAATTGTGGACGTATTTTATAGCTATAAAGATTGTGAATGGAAATTTCTAATATACCAGAAATATTGCTCTTATATAATAGCCTACATGTACTTCATTGTATTAATTTCATATCACAAATTGCAAAAGAACAGCAAATAAAAGCCCATCTTTTTTCTAATACCCACGCTAGAGGAAAGGAACTATGTAACAAGAAAAATAGAAATAATTTGATTTAATGTGCCCTTTATCCATTACAAACATTCAAATGGACTTTCAGAAAAATGCATGATTTTAAAATTGCAGGATGATTTGCTTTCAGTATCAGGAAATCAGGAAGATTTTAGGATAGTCTCTGTTTGGCTTGAAAAAACCTCCACAAAAATAAACCTGAGATTTTTTTTTTTGTCCAACAGCCAAAAATAATAGAAAAAGAGCATCTGGTAACAAAAAAAGTAAAGTAATCTGTCTTTAATATATAGTAATTTCAACAAAAAGCTTTGCTAGCAGACATTGAAAGACTATTAGTCGCAATATGAATCTTGACCTTGCAACAATCGGCAGCCGCTCATTTTGCTTTGCAGAAGCTGGACGTAAACTCTCCGCAGAAGAATAGTTAATACGTATTTACATTCTATTAAAGAACTTATCAGCTTTTCCGGAAAAAAGAAAATCTAGTGTAAAGTCTCTAATTAGATGGAGATTTCAGCTGCCAAGATCATGATAGAAACAGCCCGTGTGAATCGAGCCTGTTCCACCCAGTTGCATGGTGCTGCCGACCCCTGAATGTGACCTGCTCCCAGTGGAAAGCAATTTAATGCTCTGCTGCACAAAGAACAGTATGTATGAATACAAAAACCCCAGATAAATTAGTGACAGGTACATGTGAATAGGACTGCTTCTAAGCCACTTATCTCTAGCCAGGCAAGCTTGTTTCACCTCCCTTTAAAAGATAAAGGCCCATGGCAGGCTGCCTCTGCAAGTTCTCATCAGGCAAACAGCCTCCATTGTCCATTAGCGGAAAAGTCTCCCTATTATTTAAGGAAATGTGACAGCAGTGAAGGCTAAGTGAAAACTATCTGCTGGTCAGAAATTCATCAGTGTGTTACTAAGCTTTTTGCCCTCTACAACTTTCGCAGGCCTCTTTCTCTTTCCGCTTTTTTATCTGACAGCTCAAATGCCCCAGGGCTGTAGCCCTGGCAAAGGTCAGGAAGGTAAGAGCAGGGCTATAAAGTGAGGCTGTTACAGGGGGAGAAGCTGCCAAACACGAGGAAGTTTATTGAGTGCTAGACAGTGAGACAAGCACCCACATTGCAGCAAATTTATCTCGGTAGCTGCCGCTGGTTGTGGAATAACATTGGAATCTTAAGAAACCTTGAGAACTGTTACAAACTATCTGGAGCCTGGGAAAACCAAGGAATATTAAAACACCTCTTATATTATAAATATTAGAAAATTTAATTTATGTTGGGAACCATAGAAAATATGCATAACTAATATGCTGCCTGTCTTTTGAAACAACCACATCAATCACAAACTATCAATATAAAATTTTTGTAAACTAAAGTACAGGCAGTAAGAAGGCATACTGCAGATAAAAGTGTGTGTTTTGCTAAAGGCTCAATCACTTTGGTGTAACAGGCAATGAAAAATATACTTTTCTTGCTTCCTTCGTTAAAATCAAGGTTTGCAATGCTACAAGTGTCAAGGTGAAAGGAAAGAGCTTTGCTTATGTGCGTTTAATCTAGGAAATTTATTGCTTTAATTTTTCACAATCAGTGGTAGCAACAAGGTGAAGTTGAATTACCTTTCACACTGTCCAGTAGCAGTGTTATCAAATCAAAGCACGGGTTGGAGCCGATTAGAAAATTCGCAATGCAAATCCCTGTTAAAACAAAGCAGAGACAGGATCTTAGCTTCCCATTCTCTCAAAATGTTAATCTTTTTGTGCACATACATGTTCAGTAAAAAAGGTATAAAAAGAGTGTGAGTTAGCTTCTGCATACACATCCATTCATATCTCATTTAGATTATGTCTATTGTAAGTATCTTGCTATTATTATGATGCACACATTATTAAAAATGATTATCTAAAGTAAGCCACCATTTAACATTGCTAGGCTCAAACACCAATGCTCTTAGATAGATATAGAGCTGCATCAGTATTTTGTGTTCTCCAGATTAACCTACAGATATTAACCTACATGATTCAAGCGAGAGTAGCCAGTTACTTCTAAATATTCTGTATTTTGAAACTGTTTGTATATGACTAATTTTTCCATTTAGTCCCCAGCCATGTGAGTATTCTCTGAGCAACACATTGTTGGATGAGGAAATAAGTTCTTGTTTACAGACCTAGGATTTTTTTCTGGTTTTCATTTTTAGATTTTATATTTGTATTCAAGACTGAAATATAAATTGCTTATTTAAGCTGGAAGTTTGGATGGAAAATGATGAATGTTCTGTGATTGTTATGATTGATAATTAAGGACAGTGTCAAGTATATGCCATCATTCTCTTTATCATTACGCTGTCAGTCTTTTCTATGCTAAGAAGATAATGATAGGAATAGTAGTAAACAATGCATAATAATTTCTTTAAACTTGAGCAGTTGGCTTAAACTATGTCAGACAAAATAACTAGTTTTGCAGGAAGAGAGAAACTGAATAGTGGGAGCATTTTTCTCAGAATTAATTAGCATACATTGAGTTTTACTACATACCTGCCAAACCATGTACAATCAGTTACTTTAATTGTATATGTACATACAGTACCTACAATCCAAACAGAACTTTTTGAAAAACTAAAAATGATAAAAAATACTTCAGACCGAATCATCCTTATTGTCAGCAATTGCTGAAATAATGTTAATCAACAAATGAAGGGCATGAAACTACACAATCACCAATAACACTAAGCTGATTGATTAGGCCTATTTCGTTGTAGAGATACTCTTTTGCAAATGCACATTGCTTTCAGTTCCTTTATCTAAGCCCTATCCTCGTAGTACCTAAAATGTATCCTTTTTTTTCACATGAAACAGATCCCTTTTTAGAGGCATATACTTGCATAAAACAATTTTGGAATGTATGGTTAGAGGTTCTTAGAAATGTGCTTCAGATATTTTAATACTCTAAAACATTCATCACAAAACTTACTTATACATGAGTTTCACAAGTATATTTTGACAGTGCAGATTTTATGTAGAAAGTAGACTAAAACGTTTTTAAAGAAAGGTCTATTATAAATATACTTGTATGTGTTTGTATATATATGTGTATACATATGCACACACACACATATTCATTAAAAAGAATATACTTCTCCAACTTTGTCACATAACATACCTTCCCCCAAAATATAGACAAGATCCATTGTATCATGCTAAGAAATATTTTGAGAGCACTTCACACTAATAAAAGTAGAAAATTTCCTGCAAACATTATATATGTATGATGTGTATATATAATGTTTGTGTGTGTGTGTGTGTGTGTGTTTGTGTATTCAGAGTGTGGAACAAGAAGGAAGTGGTGACTTCTTCCTATCGTCATTAATATGGCATATTGCTTCCTTATCTATAGCATACGCACAGTTACTCCCATCATTACAAATAGGTATTTTGCTCATAGGCACAAAGAAAAAGAAAAGGAACACCTCAGTAGTACTTCCCTCAGCTTCCTTCAAAGTACATGCAAGGTTTTTGTGCCATAAAAGGACACACTGCTTAAATTTATGAAGTACTAATTCAGTGTTCCTGGGCGCTGTAGGAAAAAACAGGGAAACAGTGAATGTTGCGGACTGCACGAATAGTCTGAACTTCTGAGCGTTTACTGTACATGCTTTGGAGATGTTGGATGTTAAACCTGTTGGGCCCCACGGCTTGCTAATATTGACCAAGCTAATACACTCTAGGGTGACCAAAGGGGAACAAACAGAACATAGTATCATCGCCAGGAGTCTTCACTTGCCAAGGATTTGAACATTTCCCTTTAAATCTTGGGTCACCAGAAGATAAGAAAACAGCAGATAAAGGTTGCATAGCCATCCCGCTTTTGTCCCAGGTAGCCAGTACACCGGGACCAGGAACAAGCAAGGAGCTGAGAAGCAAGAGAGGTTTGCCCTCGTTAAGAGAACGGGGTGAGAAAGAGCAGGCGGCAATCGCGGGCAGCAGCCACAGCACCTGGTGCCACTGCTGAGCTCAGCGCAGGGGCAGAGGGCAACGAAGCAAAGGACAGATTCAATGCAAGCAGAGATAGACGTACAGAAGAGGCATCGCAAGAGAAAGGAAATATAGTAATGAGATTTACAGAAGCAAAGAATAAAGTTTTGAAGAAATATCTGATAAGGGATATCTAAGAAGTACAGAGCAAAGAAGAAAGCATTGTATAATCATCTAAGGTTACTGTAAGAACTACACACAGAGTAACCAGAGCTTCTGATCAGATACACATAAAAGACATAACATATTCAATAGAAGTATTCATATCTCTAGAATAATTAGGAAAATTCATATTAATCAAAACAAAGGACGAAGATAAATTCCTTTTTGTGGTAAAGATCAATACACAGAGTTACTTCAAACACTTAATAGCAAAGTGATAAACTGTAGCAATACTTAAATAACAGAATGCATAAAATCACTACAATATAAACTACAAGTATTGGTCACATGCACTCAGCTATAAAAAGTAGTTATCACTAAATGTTAAAACATTTTAAATGTATTTATAAATGTTGTAATGATATCCTAATGGTATCCTTTTTTCATTTTTAGATAACTTTACACTTTTCACTTTTAGTGCTATTATTTAACGCACGTGGCTCAAAGTAGACCAAATAAAGTCTTTGAACAAGTGATGCACAGCTTTAGCTAATACTCCATGACAAATGTTTTCCTAGGTTGCAGCACACAGAGAAGAGATATGCAACTGTGATCACTGGCTGAAAAATCAACTTCTCAGTTAACTGGTTCAAGAATCAATGCACAATTGACTTATAGCAAAAGACACTCAGCTTCACTATAGACCATGATAGGGAAAGATGAAACAAATGCTGAGAAACATGAACTGGAACTTTTCCAATTAAATTCTATGTTCTGATGGACTCACACACAGTCTGGAATGAAGAAAACCCCTATTAGAGTGAATTCACAGTAGCAATGTTATTACTGCATAGTTCTTGCAGCAAACTCAGTAATCTCCACTCAACTATCTATGAAATTAGGGTCCTCAGCACCTCTCATTCTCAGGCTTGACCCAAAATAAAAATTAAAAAAAATCAGTTATTGTCAAAATTTATAATAAAAAGCTATTGTACTCGGGTAGCCTTTTAAAAATAATATTACATTTTGGTACTTGGGATGTAAGTCATCATTCTTCTGCTTCCTTCCCAGCACTGCCTCCTGTAAGATTCAGCTTCTCCTACTCAGCACCGCAGAGGCATTCAGCCTGGTTCAGCGTGTGCCATTTTCTAATACTGAGCAGTCAGGCACAGTACTTTGAAAAAAGCTGAAGTCTTAGAAAACTGGAGGCACAAAACATAAGCAAATTTTGAAATTTTCGATGTATATTAACAGGTCAGTAAAGAATACTCAGACTGCATATGTAGGCGTTTAGAAGACCATGTTACGATAATTATCTAAATTATATCCAATATATTCTAATTCTCCAATACTTATAAAAAGGCTGTTCAGTTATGTAAATCTGCACATAAAATACTTTTTTTATGATTTGTATCACCACGTATAGATTTTTCATAGAAAAAACCTGTATTCATCTAAGTGGAAATTAAGGTCAGGTTTAGGAAACTAGCACTGTTGTCCTGTATAGGGTAAGCATAATTCTTTTTTCCTTTTCTGACTAAAGAACTTCAAGATATTGGAAAACCTGAGCTCTTTTCTTGTCTCTATGCTGCATAACAAGTCTGTCTGCTTTTATCATTTCTCTCTCGTTTTATATGCTAAACTTCCTGTGTTCCTCTACAGCTGATCTTCTACAAATTTTGGTTTCACATACCTGAGGAACTGAAATAGCAGCATACAGAATACAAGTGGGTAATAATGAGCATTAAATGATGCAACCTATTAGAAATGGGCAAGAATGTCTCTCACTTGAGGCTGCCAGAACTATCTTATTTTCAATTACTTAAGGATTTCCAAACTAAGAAAACATTTTCAAACAAAAATGTTCAAGTCACTGTAGAGAAAGTTCTATTTTCCAAAGCACCTCATCCCCTTTGAAGTCAAAATTTAACTGAATTTGCATGGAATTGGACATTTGAGCATTTCTGAAAAATAAAATGCATCGGTTTCTCAGCAGATCCCTGGCTATATCATAGGCTGGACAGATGGCTGTGACTCTGCTTGGCAGTTTTTGTGGAGGTCACTTTACAGACTCTACAACTCTCCTGTACCCTGTAGGTTGCTGTAAGGGACCCTGATAGGACAATCCATAAAATCTTGCGTTGATCATAACTGTTTTCTCACCCAATTCCTCCTTCATATTACCAACCTAGTTTCTATCAGCTTCACGGAAATTACTCATGTTTAACACTGGTATGAGTACAAGAACTAGACCCTTCACATCTTTAGGACAACACTTTCTAAGGTCTTACATTAGTGCTACAGTTAATTATCCTTCATTTTCAGTATATTGACCCCAACAAAGTAAAATAAAAACCGTAACAAATAAAAACTCTACAAAGGGCACCATCAGTCCCATCAAAGGGAAAACTTAACTAAAACCATAAAGCAGAAAAGGGACATCTTAATTTTCTGTTCAAGCACTACACAACAGAGAAACATTTCTGATTCATATAGTAGTGTCATTGCAAGAAAACAATGTGATTTTTATAGGGGATAGTTAACAGTATTTACAATATCATTTTTTATGTTTTAATGCTGAAAACATGACTAAATGTAATACAATCAATAGAATATGATTAATACAAACTTAAAAATTCAGTTGGGGAATACTGTTTAGATCAAAATTGACACTTGAATAATAAATCATAATTAAAGTGACAACAAAAAAAAGATAAAAGATAATACTTCAGGTTATAAGATAGAATGAGATTAAAAACACCATAACCCACAGAATTATCCATAGAACTAATTTTTGCAGTAAAACTTTGGCCATATTAGAATAAGCTTTAGTAGAGTTTGTGGAATAAATTAAAGGTGACAGATTCATAAAATGCATAGGTACTAGCAATTTGTTAGAGGAACAGCAGTATTTTAAAATTGTCAAATCTTTAACTGTATTCACTGTAATAGCATCGGTCATAAAGCTTCAGTCTGGTACTTTTGCAAGTGAATAGTACCTTCTATGACAGTTATTTTCCATTTTCTGGTAACTATTAAAGATTAATTTCAGATTAGGGCTGCATGAAACATGTATAACAGTATATAAACCAAGATGTAGCTTTGATGAATTTTAGGTATTGCAGGAAGTCACACAAGCTGCTGCTTAACAGAACTGCATTTCTTACCTAGGAAGAAGATCTTTAGCTTTCCTTTAAAAAGAAAAAAAACATAATTCTATTCTTCTTAAAAAGCATAAATATATATATATAAATATATATGCATATATGTATGTGTATATATATATGTTTTCTAGGATTGAAAGGAAAAAAGCTAGATTTCATGTAAGTTAGGAACATTCAGTAAGAAGTACTTTATCTGTGGAAAAAAAGGCAGTGGACTTCATTAATTTTATTCATGGGTATATATGGGAAAGTAACATGAAGATCAAGTTCAGGAACTGAAAAATTTGTTGAAACTAACTTGCATGAACTAATAACCCATGGATTTATGTCGCTGTGTTGCTTGTCACTGTCAGTAATTGGTGAACATGCTTGTTATAATTTCTGTATCCATCTGCAAGAAAGCATTGTCTTATGAAATTGTGTTTAATGTCAAATAGATGGCTACTCATATTTCAATTTCATAAATTAACTGTTGAGGATAAGTGTAATAGAAACCTGTGGTAACAGGCTGGAATTAAGCTTTCTGAAGGTATTGTTCAGTGTCTCCACAGCCAACAAACAGCAAAAAGCCCCACATATATATATTTGTTTGTTTGTATGTATACATGAAGAAATATCACTGTGGCCTCCACCATTAACACAAGATACCTTTGAGTATCTTGTAAAATCTTGAAAGTGCTAAAAGAGGTGAGCAGGAGATCTGGAAAGTGTGAAGAAGCATAATTACATTTCTCGTCCACATTAACTGAATTCTAAAATAAATTCATATCATCTCCATTTCAAGGTTCAGTGAAATAGGTGAGACAATTCCAAACAAAACAAAACAAAAAAACAAGTGAGAAAAAAATGGCAAATTAGTTAAAATAAACTACATAAACTTTGCTGTCTCAAGCAATATAGAATACTATACTATCTTAATGAGGAAGATATTTCATCTTCAGATAGAGCTCTACAGTTTGCAGGAATGATGGTTATTGTCAAATCATTTTTTTTAGCTTTCCACATCTGAATTTAAGATGGGGAAGAGTGACTGAAGAATAACATCTCTCACACAAGAAAGTGGATGAAATAGAGACCTTCCTCTCCTAATTTCATTGTTTGATTTCAAAAGATTTAGAACAGAACAATGGGCTGTTCATTTTCTCACAAATCATATATTTCAAAGGTAGATCAGCCTCATCACTCTAAACCTATGACAAGAAGCTTGATATTCTTAAAAAGGTGAGAAAAATTACTTCTGACTCAAGATACCCAAGAGGGCAATTAGTCTAACATTAGTTAGCGTTGTTCTTTCCTTAGGCTTATCTGAAAAATAAAATATCCGTTTCTTCAATGTAATGCTGTAATAATAACTGTTGAAAAATATTTTATCATGACTATTTTAAATAAAAGAGCTTCATTAAATATGCAGACTGTCTACTAAGACTACAGTGAATCCTAATCTTTATTAATGAGCGTTCCCCAAAGTTCCACGTGGTTGGGTGATCTTAATGGGAGTAGTAGTAGATATCATTTTACCTATGTGCTAGATCATTTATGATTATGCAGTGGTCTTCTTATTTAATACTGTGCACAATAAGGAATAGCACAGCACCTTTGCCTGTACTGGTCCCTGAAGTTTTAAAGCACATTTCTGATTATGTCTATGTTAACAAGTAGGTAGATGCATTACAAGTGGATCAGTAGATCAAGGTGGTGTAGACACTACATCTACACTAAGGTGGTGTAGACGCTACATCTACACTATATGCACTTAAGAGGGAGAGTTTTGAATGAGACTAGGCTTAGTCTGACTATCTGAACTAAACAGGCTGTCAGGGCACGGCAAGGGGCTCCTGGGGCTGGTATCGGTGGGGGCTCCTGGCAGGGCAGGGCTGGGCCTCGCCGCCAGGGCCTGTCCCACCATCCCACGAGGGAGCAGGGCAGCCGTGGGCACCTGAGGCAGCCTCAGCCCCAGCATTGGGCACCACCGAGGGGACAGGGACAGGCCAAGGCCAGGACAGGTGGTTGTGTGGGGCTAGAGATCGGCACTGCTACAGTGTCACAGGGCAGGTACTGATGATCCCAGGCTGGGCTGAAATGGGGGCCTGGGCCTGAGTAGGGTGCAGGGAGGCCCTAGGTGGGTGGGCAGTAAGGCCTGTCAGTGCCTTCAGGGTCATGACACTCACTGTGCATGTGATTTGAAATTTTCTGAAATAAAAATCTGCAAGGCATTACCAAGAAACATTCTCCATTTGTCCTTCTGTACCCTCAGGAGAAATGATCCATCTCTCCTGTGCTTAGGGTTATGGAAGAAGCACATGAACTATGTTCTCCTGGTGGACCCTGTAGCCCAGGCTCCCTGTGTTGGCTCCCTGTCTGTCCACCCCAGAGAACACACATGCTAGGAAATCTCACAGCTTTAGGCAAAGGCCAAAAATCTAAGTGGCAAAAATACCTGAAGATAAACAGAAGGGTGTCAGTAAAACCACTCAAACTTCTGCACCAGGCACAGCAGAAAAGTGGAGATGCCAGGCACTTCAGATGAGGGGGAGGGCATAGAGGAAGACTGGTGAGAGCAGAAATGGGCTCCTGCAATCCGTCTGATTCCTTATGTTGCTTTTGTAGCCTGCACCTGCTGAGAGTGTCCCAGAGTTGGTGTAAGAGGCCACCAAGTGCAGCAGGAACATTCCATTAAGGTTTGCTGTGACCTACTCCATGCCAGGCTGCCACCCTTCCAGATCAAGGAATAGCTGGGTTCATGGACTATAGACATTGCACAGAACGCTATGAGGGCACAAGACCTGGAGGAATACACAGCTTTTCTGGTCACTAGAACAGAGCTAAGGTCTGACACAGGCTGTTAAAACCAGTGGTTTCTACACAGCTGCTTACTACGTGGAAGTTCTCCTTCCACTATTCTCCTGCAGCTCAGGAGGAATTCCTTTTAAACACAGCTTTTGTTGTCAGATCATAGAAATTCAATGCCTTTGTTTCACCTTGACTCATGATAATCCTGCCCCTACAACCTTTAATAACACATATGAAAAACAGTACTCTTACTCGAATTGGATCCTCGGATCTGGCAAAAGGAGTTGTTGATGTCAGCCATAGTGAAGACCAGGAAAAAAAGATGCTTCTCGTTGTTGATGTTTCTTTGTAGGTATCTTCTGCTAAGTCCAGCTCCTCAGTTCCTGGAGCAGTGCCAGAGGCTGCAATCCCTCAGTAACAACATACAGCAGCCAAGGAAAAGCAAGGAAGGAAGGAAGTGATACAGAGGCAAGAGAAATCTCTGTGGAAGACAAAAGAACATGCTCCAAAAGTGAGGGCTAGTGGTTGGCAGCAAACACTAAGGCACAGATGCTTTTTGGCTTTTTATATAGCACTTCAGAAAGAGTGAGAATTCCCAAAGGTTTGAAATCTTTCTGTTGGTGTATGAGTACTTGGTTGTCACTGAAGTAAATGGCGCAACCCCACTTACTGTTTTGGAGTCTCCTGTCTGCTCCAGGAGAAAGCGCTAGGTACTCAGCTGGAGTGGATTTTCCAGTTTAATTTCATCTGGAAGGAAACTTGTTCATATGCACTTTGCAATCGAAACCAAACACAATAAATGAGGAGGACCAGGCGATTCATTTCAAAAGCGCATTACTGCTCCAAACTAAAATGCTAATGAAGATTCATCTGCTATCAAATATAAATATTGGGCAAGCTACTGGAAAAACACTCTCATCAGGATGACCTTTCTCTGTTTTTCTGTAGCAGGTCAGTCCCTACACAAGCAAGGATGTCTGTTCATCTTCAAATAGCATGGAACCTCCAAATAACACTTAAATATTGGCAACAGGGCCTGGCTCAAAGTCATGAAATTCAGAGAGCACGGGCAAAGCATATTCAAAAATCACTAGACCATAAAGCAATGTATTAGATACTGTTTTATCAGCTACCGTAAGATTAGATCATTTAAGTTCAAGATGAGATTAATACAAAGTATATGTATTACCTCAGATATATTAAAGAAGAAATAATTGATGATCCAGATCGTAAAATTGAAAAATCCAAGCAGTAAATGGAGTAATTTTAAAATAAAAACTTGAGTTATCTACTACAAATGCCTATCATCAAATAATGTAAGCCCTGTGGTCAAGCTTCTGCTACTGTAATTTGCCCAAAGTGTCATAATCTCAAAAGAAAAAATCATAATAGAAATTTCAGAAATAAATATTTTGCTAAGAGCTAAAACAGGCAGTGTCTGCTTCACTAATAAAAGTGTGCTCTTTGGTCAGTAGAAAACACAGTTGTCCACATGAAATCTACGGTGAAACCAAACCTTTCCCCAGCCACTGTTCCTTTCCCTTCCAAGCATATTATTTCCTTGGTGCCTTCTCTAACACACACTGAAGTAGACAAAGCAATAGCACAACAGCAATCATTCACCTCATTGACTACTTACTACTATTGATTCCTTACTTCAAAGGGTATAAAAAAGATAGCATGAAAGTCATTCCAATTCTTGATGCACCAAAATATTAATCTAAAGGCTATTAGCTGTGATAAGAAGAAAGCTTTGGTAACATTTTCCATAACTTTTACCAGCTTAATGTTCTGTAATTTCATTTTTTAAATAGATAAAAAGTCTAAATTAAAATAATGATAGTCTGGGATGGAACTCAAGGGGTCATGTAGTCTCTTCTTCTGCTCTGACACAGGAGTGTTTTATGTGTTCTTAAAAAACTGCAATGACAGAAGTTATGCAATAGTAATAGATTCCCTAATGACTAACTTACACCTTCCCTGCATATTTTCAACCTGTTACTCTTCGCTCCAAATTCTTATGGGCCTTATGAACAGATCAAATATAAAAGATGAAGGAAATAAAGTCTGTTCTGGCTTCCTTCAATTTGCTCTTTCCCAGACTAACACCTCCAAATCTTTTAATCTTTCTTTGTAGGTCATGTTTTTCAGACCTCTAATCATTCTTGTTGCTCTCTTCTGGACCTTTGCCAATATACCCATTTCTTTCTTGAAACTGAACACAAAACTCCTGCTAAAGTTATATGAATGCTAGGCAAGGTGGAAAGATTCTTTAATTCATTTTACAGCTTTTACTTCTGTTTATTTGTCCCAGTTGTGGTGATAGTCTGGAAAAGGTGAGCAGTTTTGAAGTTATGCTCAACATTAATAAATTATGACATTAATTGTTCTACTCTGTCACCAGTTTCCAACTGGAGAGGTGTCTGCCTCACTTAGGATGAGGCAGAAATAATGAAACTGTCTCATTTTTTAGCTGAAATGCATTAGGGCACTATCAGAGCCAATATGCAGGGGCAGGGAAGAAGGAGTGCTAATCTAGATAGAGAGGAGGAGACAAGAAAACAGTGGTTCTGAGACTCAGGTAGGGTTTTAGGTTTAATGTTAAAAATAGGTATCTTGTATAATATTGCCAAAGACAGTGTCCCATATGATTATTATATGGGATATGGCTTCTCCTGTATTTGTGCTTCAGTGGGCAGCCAAAAATGGGTTTCTGAAAAAGTTAACTGGACATATGCAGATAAATCATGCCTGCAAAGGGCAACTCTTAATCACTGTGTATGATTTATCCATCTGAGATAGTTCCACATCTCAAAAATTAGGATCTAGCAAACCTTGGTGAAAGAAGTGTCCAGTGAGGCACCATTCATCCAGGAAGCTGAGAAGGTAGCATTTGGGAATAGGAACTTAAGAAGGAGAGAGTTGTGATTTCCACTCAAGACAAATCACAAATATTTTAGCTGAAGTGTCTCAAAATTTCCCTAATTCCTAAGATACTTCATTCTCCTGAATGACCTTCATTCAGAAAGTAAAAACAATTAGACATTTCTGAAAAATCATGGTTTGTTAAAGACCTGCTCAAAAAAGAGAATCATGCTATGAAGACGATCATAATCTCCTCTGGGTAATTGTTTGTTTAAATAAAACAAATACTTAGAGTACATTTTGTGTACCTTTTCATAACATCATTCTCTTTCTTAATACACTTTAAAGGGCAATAGCTAAAAATTATATTTGTTTAAGCATCACTGAAATTACCTCAAACATTCTCATCGGAGAGCTAGAACTTCATGTTTTCCATATGCAAGACAGGTGATTAACTAGATTATGTTTTCAAGATTTTTGTCACAAATGTAACAATCAGAAATTTATTTTTCTTTCAATTTAAGGAAGATTGAGTGTCCAGGGTGTCGAACACACATGATTCCCTAAACAGTCCTTTAGTTTTCCCAACTAACCACACTCCATTCTGTACTAAAAAGAATTTGCATTAAAAAAGAATGCATTAATTCATGTAAATTATAAAATGGCAAATTTCTGTATCTTTTAACTTAATTTGCAGTAGAATGCCTGTTACATTTGGGGCAGAAGGAGATCTTACTCTGAATTCACATATGCACATCCTAAACTCATGAAGCAACTGACTCAAGTTTTCTCCATCCCTGTATTTTTGAGATACATATTAACTTTTGCTAGGCAAGAGAAAATGTTATTCATATATTTAAAGAACATAAGCATATTAAAGATTAAGTTTAAAGTTTAATTACAAAAATGATGTGGCCTCTCAACACCATAAATTTCTCCTATTTTTCAGTGATAATTACCCCTGTTTGCATGGTAAGCATCCATAAAGGATTAAGAGGTGCTAATATCATGATGATTTCATATATATTTTGAAAGACCATTTTAATTTATTAATCCAACCCAAATTATATGAGATATATTCCCCTACTCTCCACCTTTGCTGTTACTCAGTTTAATGTCACCAGTGCATTATTTATGAAGAAATATGTCACGATGAGCAGCATATATAGTTCTATTGCCAGATACTGAAATAAGGAAGAAGAGTTATTGTCTTCTACTTACTCTTCTTTTCTTTCAACTCCCTGTTAACTGACCAAGACTTTTATAAGGATATAAATTAAAAATTTATCAACTGGTTAAACTGAAAGCACAAAGTGCTAAACCTGGTGATGAGTGAACTAGAATTATTCAGAAATCTATTTTTGTAGTGATCCAGCAACAGGAAAAAAAAAAAGTAGATTTTTATATCCATTCAAAAAAATCTGCACTTAGTTGCACATTATTCAGTTCTCTTTTCCTGAAAGACTTAAGTGGAATTGTAAATTAAAATTTCTGAGTTCAGCAAACAAGACCACACATAAATATCTTCATTCTTGTAATCAAATAAAAGCAATCCCATGAGAACTAAAGACAGCTTGAGCTTTTTGAATATATCATTCTCACAGTTCTTTTAAACAAATTACAGCTTGAAAAATCATGCTATGCCTATTAAAATATTCCTAAGTTATATATTAGGAAAGGAATTGTCCAGATCATGATAAAATTTGAAAGAAAAACATATTTTTCTGAATCCCCAAAATATTCCACTTGTTGCTTACCCGTAAAATACAAACAGTCTTGGTAATAATATTGTAATTAAATATCTATATGTATTATCTGTCCATGTAGGGTGCTACTCTTTCTCCTCAGCTTTCACATGTCCAAAGTAAGGGGGAAACTTTTAGAACTGCTGCTGAGAAAATGTTTTCAGCCAATGATCTGGAGAGGGGTAAGTCAAATACATCAAGAATTATACTGAGGTGCCAAGAAATCTTGCAAATTTGGTTCAAATTGCATTTAAAAAATATATTTAGGAGCACTACAAAAATTCTGAACTTAAAATATTTTATTTTGCCCTTTAATAAATTAAACATCTGTCTTTTGTTTGAATTTAGAATAGTTTTTCATTCTTGATTTACTCTTAATATTTAAAGTATTTTAGATTATATTTAATTATATATAATTAAACAAAATAAACATACAGTATTTTTTCTATCAGCAGTTATTTATTAAATATCAGCAGAACTAGCCCCCAAAATGCAAGAAAGAACATATACTTGTACAGCTCTATCAAGCACAAAGCTTCATATCTTGTGAGATGTCCTTTTTAAGGGTTAGAAATGATTGTTTTTAGGCTGCCTAATGATTCAGCTTTCTACTGATCCTTTTTATTTAATGATAAGGAATAGGGTTAAAATAAATAAATATGGCTAAAGTATGTGAGTCTCAGCTATCAAAATGATTCAGCTAGCCCTGCTCATGTTCAATGCTTTTATCACACCAGTGGTAATACTTAGACCATGTTAGTACTCAGCAAGCAATGTTGGTACAAGCACACACTAAATAAATTCCATGCACGGAATTTCTCCATGGATAGCATGTACTACAAAACAGGGGAAAAGAAATACAAAGAAATTACTTCTAAGTTGCAATAAGAAAAAACCAACATGACTCATCGCATAAACAGATGATTTAGGCAAAACATTATCTAAGAAAACATTCTCAACCTTATTTTCATTTCTTTTGTAGGCAACAATTAAAATCTGAAGCGATCTGAACAGCCAAACACCAAGAAACCACTGAAGTTTTAATGTGATCCTGGGAATGGTGGGGAAGTGTGTAGACTCTGGCTCAGGCTTTGGAGTTGTTGCTTAATGTACTTGGAAAGTATGGAATTCAACATAAAACACATTTTTAAATGGTGTTTAAAACAGGAATTAAAGCAGAAAGAGATGAGGGAGTTTTAGGATTCTGTGGAGGGAATTGTTTATTTTGTTTCATTTTTTAACAACAGCCCAATTTAGGGCATAAACCCAAGGAACAGGAGCCCAGGTTCTTGGCCCGCCTCAATGTGAGGCACTCTGACTCACTTTCTAGAAAGTGTCCTAATAACATCCTGGGTCCTTGTCCTAAAAAATCATTACATTAATTTGGGAAGCTTTTACAGCAACTGAGAAATCTGAATTTGAACCCATCTTAATTTGGGTTGGGGGTGGGGGGAAGGAGGAAAAGTGCAAGCGCTTTGCAATCATTTAAAAGAAGATACTGTTCTCTTTCCTGAGAGCTAGTTCCCCTTTCCAAGTAAGGAAATGCCTACTTTGCAGCCTGTGCTTAACCCTCTTCAGACAAACTCTAGGCAGATCCAAATGGGAACAGTAGCAACCCAGGCTCTCATTAGTCAACAGAGAGATGCAGAGTATCCCTTTTGTCTTGGTTTTGCAAAGAAGCCTATTTCTCTTCACAGAGAGAGGCCATCGCCTATTGTAAGTTCCTGCCTAAATATCTGCTTGATATCCGCCTCCCTAATGTCCAAATTTTGGAGCCTAAAATAGGAAATGCAAATATGGCTTATTTAATCCTATTAAAAATTGTGAAAATTTAGGGTTTTCCTACCGGATCAGCTGTACTGTACAAAAGCAGCAAACATGGTTCATCAGATACATTCTGGCTACGTATTGGATACAGACCAAGATTTCTGGACATCCAACAGCCCAGTCAAATTTACTAGCACAATTTAAACCAAGCTGCTAGGATATACAGATTTATCTGTAATATGAGCAACTGTTCAAAACCCTCAAAAACTGTCTAGATAAGATTTCCAGATAGAAAAAGGAATAATATATAGGCAACTCAGATATATGCCCGTCCAGTGATGACTGTATTTCTGTACATCATTGGCATGCTGGGAAAAAATGCAACTCTTTTTTTTCTGAAAAACGTGAATATTGTAAATTACTTAAGGACAAAGTGTGTTCATTTTAGCTGTGTAATTTTGTGTATTCATATCCCAGTCAGAAGAGAAGATATTCTTAAATATCAAAATTTACTGGACATTCAGAGATAAATAACACAGCTAGATATAGCTATAACTGTATGGATTTATTTATGCATACATATATGGACCATTAATGATAATTATCTACCTTGCCATCAGCTTCATCTCACATAGTTCCAACATTTTAATTGGAATTAAGACACATGAGAGTGTGCCTTATTGATTCATTAACAACTGTGTCAAGTGTACTGTGAAGCATAAGGCTAAATTCTGCATACTTTAAATCTCCTGAGATGTTTATGAACAAATCACTGCTAAAAAAATTTGGTGTGGATTGTTACCACAGTATAGCATTCAATTATTACATATCAACTTTTTAAAACAGTACGCAATAACAACTTAGGAAAATCTTCTAATTATAGAAAATAATTCTCAATGGGCAAAGATGACAAGTGACGGAAAATAAGGCAGAGTTAAAAAAAGGAAAAGAAGAGCCTAAATATTCCTTCAGTATCATGGTTCTATAATGAAACATGCATGAAACATAATGAGTTGCTGAGATACTGAAAGTAAAAATATAGGTGTGTTGCACATATGGTCCCTTTTCTTTAACCTGAAAACTACCGTCAGTTGTTACTTCAGCATAAAGTTGAGAAAAAACAGCCTTTTCGGCTTTTACAGCGTATGACATAGGGCAGATTTTCACCCCAAAATTAAATCACATTTTATAAATATAAACTTTTGGCATTATGATGAAAGAGCACCTCCAGAACACATTAGCACACAGTAATGAGACAAAATGCTCTGAGTTAACCCAGACCATCTGTGGCCAGGCAGTGTGGAAACTCTTCCATTCACCTGCAGTTCCCACCTCCTGGCGTTCCTTTAGTTGTGGCACTGGTGCAGACACAGGCTTTATTCACTGAATTCCAGATTAGTCACCTGCCATTTTGACTTTCACCTCAAACAGTGATGCTCAGCAAGAAGGCACCAAAGGCAAATAAATTCTTTTGCAGTTGAAGAGCCACTCTTATCTGCCTCTTTTTGAACGACTACTTAGCGGGTTTGGGTTTTTTTTTCCTTTTATGGCTCCCATTTTACAGCCTTCCTATACTTATTATTGCTTCTCTATTCTCACAGCATGCAGTCATGCACTGTTCATGTTTCAATCTGTAATGCAAACAGTGGTATTCATCATTGGCTAACTTCTCAGAAAACCCAGCAGCAGCCACATTTTTCTCTACTTCAAGAGGAATCACAGAATCACAGAATCGCTGAGGTTGGAAGGGACCTCTGGAGATCATCTAGTCCAACCCCCCTGTGCTCAAGCAGGGTCACCTAGAGCACATTGCACAGGATTGCATCCAGGCAGGTTTTGAATATCTCCAGAGAAAGAGACTCCACCACCTCTCGGGGCAACCTGTTCCAGTGCTCTGTCACCCTCACAGTGAAAAAGTTTTTCCTCATGTTAAGATGGAAGTGTCTGTGTTTCAGTTTGTGCCCGTTGCCTCGCGTCCTGTCACTCGGCACCACTGAAAAGAGTCTGGTCCCATCCTCTCGACACCCTCCCTTCAGATACTTGTACACGTTGATAAGATCCCCTCTCAGCCTTCTCTTCTCCAGGCTAAACAGGCCCAGCTCTCTCAGCCTTTCCTCATAAGAGAGATGCTCCAGTCCCCTAATCATCTTTGTGGCCCTTCGCTGGACTTGCTCCAGTAGTGCCACATCCCTCTTGTACTGGGGAGCCCAGAACTGGATGCAGTACTCCAGATGTGGCCTCAGCAGGGCTGAGTAGAGGGGGAGAATCACCTCCCTCGACCTGCTGGCAACACTCTTCCTGATGCAGCCCAGGATACCATTGGCCTTCTTGGCCACAAGGGCACATTGCTGGCTCATGCTTAACTTGGTGTCCACCAGCACTCCCAGGTCCTTCTCCGCAGAGCTGCTTTCCAGCAGGTCTACCCCCAACCTGTACTGGTGCAGGGGGTTATTCCTCCCTAGGTGCAGGACCCTGCACTTGCCTTGTTGAACTTCATGAGGTTCCTCTCTGCCCACCTCTCCAGCCTGTCCAAGTCTCTTTGAATGGCAGCACAGCCCTCTGGTGTATCAGCCACTCCTCCCAGTTTTGTATCGTCAGCAAACTTGCTGAGTGTGCACTCTGTCCCTTCATCCAGGTCATTGATGAAGAAGTTGAACAAGACTGCACCCAGTACTGACCCCTGGGGGACACCGCTAGCTACAGGCCTCCAACTAGACTCTGTGCCACTGATCACAACTCTCTGAGCTCTGCCATTCAGCCAGTTCTCAATCCACCTCACTGTCCACTCATCCAGCCCACACTTCCTGAGCTTGTCTATGAGGATGCTATGGGAGACAGTGTCAAAAGCCTTGCTGAAGTCAAGGTAGACAACATCCACTGCTCTCCCCTCATCTACCCAGCCAGTCATTCCATCATAGAAGGCTATCAGATTGGTTAGGCATGATTTCCCCTTGGTAAAGCCATGCTGACTACTCCTGATCACCTTCTTGTCCTCCACATGCTTGGAGATGGCTTCCAGGATGAGCTGCTCCATCACCTTTCCAGGGATGGAGGTGAGGCTGACTGGCCTGTAGTTCCCTGGGTCCTCCTTCTTGCCCTTTTTGAAGACTGGGGTGACATTGGCTTTCTTCCAGTCTTCAGGCACCTCTCCTGTTCTCCATGACCTTTCAAAGATGATGGAGAGTGGCTTAGCAATAATGTCCACCAGCTCCCTCAGCACTCGTGGGTGCATCCCATCGGGGCCCATGGATTTGTGGGTGTCAAGTTTGCTTAAATGATCTCTAACCCGATCTTCCTCCACCAAGGGAAAGTCTTCCTTTCTCCAGACTTTCTCTCTTGCCTCCAGGGTCTGGGGTTCCTGAGGGCCGGCCTGAGCAGTAAAGACTGAAGCAAAGAAGGCATTCAGTAACTCTGCCTTCTCTGCATCCTTCGTCACCAGGGCACCCACCCCATTGAGCAAAGGGCCCACATTTTCCCTAGTCTTCCTCTTGCTGCTGATGTATTTGAAGAAGCCCTTCTTGCTGTCCTTGACATCTCTAGCCAGATTTAATTCCAAATGGGCCTTAGCCTTCCTCGTCGCATCCCTGCATACTCTGACAATGTTCCTATATTCCTCCCAAGTGGCCTGTCCCCCTTTCCACTTTCTGTATACTTCCTTCTTCTGGTTGAGTTTTGCCAGGAGCTCCTTGCTCATCCATGCAGGTCTCCTGCCTCCTTTGCTTGACTTCCTACTCATAGGGATGCACCGCTCTTGAGCCTGGAGGAAGTGATGTTTGAATATTAACCAGCTCTCTTGAACACTCCTTCCTTCTAGGGCCCTCACCCATGGGATTCCTCCAAGTAGGTCCCTGAAGAGGACAAAGTTTGCTCTCCTGAAGTCTAGGGTTGCGATCCTACTTGGTGCCCTGCTGCCTCCTCGCAGGATCCTGAACTCCGCCATCTCATGGTCACTGCAGCCAAGGCAGCCCCCAACCTTCACATCTTCCACCAGTCCTTCTTTGTTTGTTAGTACGAGGTCCAGCAGCACACCTCTCCTTGTTGGCTCCTCCACCACCTGTGTCAAGAAGTTGTCACCAATGCTCTGCAGGAACCTCCAGGACTGTTTGTGCCTAGCTGTGTTGTCTTTCCAGCAGATATCGGGGTGGTTGAAGTCCCCCATGAGAACCAGGGCCTGGGATCGTGAGGCTACTTCCAGCTGTCTGTAGAAGGCCTCATCGACTTCCTCATCCTGATCAGGTGGCCTGTAGTAAACACCCACAACAGTGTCACCCATGCTAGCCTGCCCTTTGATCCTTACCCATAAGCTCTCGACTCGCTCTTCATCCACCCCTAGGCACAGCTCAATACATTCCAGTTGCTCTCTCACATCAAGAGCAACTCCACCACCTCGCTTGCCTGGCCTGTCTTTCCTAAAAAGCACGTAGCCATCTATGACAGCACCCCAGTCATGCGAGCTATCCCACCATGTCTCTGTAATGGCAATGAGATCATGGCCCTGCGACCGCACACAGATCTCGAGTTCTTCCTGTTTGTTCCCCAAGCTGCGTGCATTGGTGTACAGGCATTTCAGGGAGGTGATCGAGCATGCAGGTTTCCCAGGAGGGGTAAAAGAGGATCCTCCATAGCCACATCCCATGCGCACTTCCCTGGCTGCATGCACCTGCTGGAGGCATCCCGACTTGAGCAGTCTTTTGCCAACTACCCTGTCACTATAACTCTCCCCTTCCCCCATCTTTCCTAGTTTAAAGCCCTCCTTACCAGGTTGGCCAACCTGTTGGCAAAGACCTGCGTGCCCCGCCTCGTGAGGTGGATCCCATCTCTCGCCATCAGTTGTCGATCTTCAAACAGGGTCCCGTGGTCGTAGAAACCAAAACCCTGTTGCCAACACCAGCAGTGCAGCCAGTCGTTAACCTGGAAAGTCCGTCTCCTCCTCCTCTCATCCATCCCCCTCACTGGCAGGATTGAGGAGAAGATGACCTGGGCTCCCAGACCCTTGACCACCATCCCCAGAGCTCTGAAATCCTGCTTGATGGTCTCCAGTTTGCCCTTGGTGTCATTGGCGCCCACATGAAAGAGCAGCAGTGGGTAATAGTCCGAAGTGTGGACAAGCCTAGGCAGTCTTTGCATGACATCTCTCACACGAGCCCCTGGCAGGCCACAAACCTCTCTAGACAAGAGGTCAGGTCGGCAGATAGATGCCTCCGTCCCCTGTAGCAGGGAGTCCCCCACAACAATCACCCGCCGCTTTTTCCGGGTGTTCCGGCAGGGCACAGGGTCTGTTGTCCCAGGTACTTCCCTTGCAGCCATGCCCATCTCCTCCTCATCCTGGAGGGCACTAAACCTGTTCTTCAGCTTCAGGTCTTCAGGAGGAGTAGGAGCCTTTCTCCTCCCACGAGCAGTGACCAGTTTCCAGCCTTCTTCTACGATGTTATGATGTACCGTTTCACACAGCACAGAGCCCTCTGGCAACTCCACTGCTGTGGGGGGTTGGGACTCCTGGAGCTGTACAGTCTCCGAGAATACCCTGTCTATCTCCTGCTCTGCTTCTCGGATGCTGTGCAGCCTACTGACTTCCTCCTGTAACTCCCTTACCTGACGACACAACTCATCAACAGCAGCAGATTTCTTATACACCATCAACTAGGTAACACCTCTTGGGCCCCAAAGGGTCACACTTAACAATTTCATATTCAAGACCTTTGTTTTTACCAACAAGGTTTTAAACAAGCCTGCTTCTGCATACAGCTCCTTTGTACTTTCTTCTTCGTTCACCAACCACATATTTGCTTACCAAACCCCGTCACTGCCTTATCTCATCTGGTCTTTGCATCCCCTTTCTGCATCCAACATTTTTGCCAGAAATTGCCTTCGCTATCTGTTGGCTCTATTTTTTATCCAATGCTCTCTCAAATTAGCTTTGCCTTCTAATTTCTCTTGTTGAAATACCTCAATTTTATATCTTTACTTAGTAAGAGGGTTTTCTTTGTTTTGTTTTATTTTAAATATCAAGATAGCTACCATAAGAATGTTAACTCAATGGAATAGACATGTTAGCTCATTGCCAGCTCACGGAGAAGGCAGCTCTTGAAGTTGTTTGAATCCATTTTTACTTTGAATTTCCTGATTGTGGAGGAGGGAAAAATGACTTAGGTCACTTAGGAATATATAAACTGTCTGTTAAATGCAAAAGATTAATGAGGAGGTCTTGGCCTGAGTTGTAGCTCACACTGTGAGTGGTGAACCCAAGCATATTCTGTGCCACAGTACAGGTTTAATTTTTATTAATAGGGTCTGGATAGATTGTGTTTGGCAGAGGCTTTAGCCTCTGTGTATATGTAAATGTGTATATGTGTAAACCTACTGTTACAATGGCTAATATCCCAAATGTCCCATACTTGGCTGGCAAAGGTGGACTAAGAGCCTGTTACATAGAAGGAAGGAATATAAATTATAATGATCAGTGTGGTTATCCTGTTTTACTTTGTACTCAAGCTATAATCCTAAAACTAAGCTGAATAATGAAAATGGGAGTGTTTGAGTAAGGATGAATAGGAAGCTTCCTCCTTTTTCCAAAACAAAACAAAACAAAACAAAAACAAAAAAAAAAACAGAAAGATGTTTCTAGGTTAGCATGAGGGTTGCAACATTTCACCTTTTCAAGGGTGTAGCAGTTAGTTAAAGAAGCATCTCACTGTCACTGAAATGTTCTTAGTTAACATTCATTACAAATGCACTTAGTAAGAAGTTCACACAACTGTAGTGCTGTAGAATACTGAAAAAGGATAACTTGTTTGTAAATGTAACTTTGTTCCTCGTCAAAGCCAACTATTTATGATAACAAAACTAAGAATCCTATGAAAATATACAAATCTTTTCATCATAAAGGCATAATATTTATTTTTCACTTGAATATCTCCAGAAACCAAGTGATGATAACTAGACATTTTGTTAAATAAGGGAGCCACAACCATTACTTGTGTTAAAATACATTATATGCTTGTCATATACAAGTAGTAGAAAATTTGGCATGTAAATAAGAATGATTATAATTCATTCCTTATTGAATATGATTCTTCCCAGCTAGAACAATTGAACTCTTGGATGATTACTTTATTCCAGAATCAAGCAGTCTGTCTCTTACTAAGAGAATAGATTTCCTGTGTTTAAATAACAATAATTATCATCATCATCATCATCATCATCATCTTCACTCCTGATCTGACTTGCTGGATGTACCAGTTTAATGCATACGTGCGGAACACCTGATCCTCCTAGGAGCATCAGGTTTGGTCAGAGTAGTGCTACATGATATGGATGCAGGTCCCTGGAATCTCTGACGCTGCTCACGAGTGACTGGAAGTAGGGCATTACTGCTAAATAATTTATTCAGTCTGCTCACAGGCCTTCTCTTTCACTCCAGAGGTAACTCCCAAATGGATAGGGAGAGAGCTAAGAGGAAAATTTTTATGCACCTTGCCTCTTGCTGCGATCTTTGCCAACGAGGCCATCAATCCTTACTCTGTTATATTACCTATCATACAATGAACTTTCCTAATCGAATGGTAAGTGGTTTAGAGTGTGAAACCACTCCACAATCTGCCATAGACTCTCTTTTGTAATCTTGAATACATCAAATAGTTAGTGGCTACATTTATTTCCTAGGATCCTGGTCGTATCCATACCATGAGGCTTCTGTTAGCAGGGTACAACACCTATGTGGGGAGTATGCCCAAGTTCTCTTTCTATGGGATCCAGAGTGTAAGTAGGATGACTTGGGGTGCAGCTCCCTCAGCGCACAGTGAGAATGTGAGCTGACGTATTCACTCATACTCATTGCAGCTCACATTAACTGAAAGTCAGAAATAACTATAGATCCTGCAATCTGGATGTTGTTTTAGACTTTCTCTTCTTCAGTTCCTTGAAAAAATGGCATGAATAGTATTTCCTTTCTTAACATGACTTTTTTATGGATACATAATGATTGTGGGACATTTATTTAAGGAAAGATTGAGGGAGCTGGACACAAATATTATTTTAGATACTGTTTAAGAACCTTAAGGAATCAAGGATATTCATGTTAGGCTGGCATAGATGACACCTGTGGGAAACCTGTGTTATGTAGTAGCTGATGGATATCAGATCATGCAGGGCATTTAAGATAGTACTAGACATTTACACTTACTCATAAGAACTGCACCCATAGTTTTAGAGGCCATATATTCACAGGGGGAAAGCAGAAGTGTTACTATAGAATTAGAGTTAAAAAAAAAGTTTGCTCTTTGTTTAGGGTTTTGGGGAGCCAGGGGGTTAAGCAAATAACTATAATAAGGGAATAGCCTGGTCGCATATATTATTTCACAGATAAAGTGTGTCAGTATCAAGGAGCTTCGAAAGACTACTGGTTTTAACGCCAAGAAGCAGCCTTCTTTTATTCATGACAATACAAGGTTGCTAGAACCAAACTTCCATCTTTTGTTCACACATTCAGTCAGGGATTTGAATCTTGAAGTTTGCAGGAACAATAGTTACTGTGTAATCCAATTAACTGCTTTTATATTTTGTTAAGTTTTCAGCTTAAGAATCTGAAAGAACACTCTTTGACCTTTATTTATAACTAATCCATGAATAATAAAGCCATAGTGATGAGAAATGCAGAAAAAACGCATTAAGGTAATCCCTCCACAATTCTGGCACTGTGAAGTCATCAACTGCTTATCTACGACACCAACTGAATAAGGAGAAAGTTCAGCACTTGGTAACAATGCTCTATTACCAGATCAGCACCACAATTCTCTCTAGCAAAGAAAGAGAAGATGAATCACTAGACTAAAGGGGATCCATCCACTACATAGCGATGAATAGAGTTAATCCTACCATACGAGTTCATCAAATGCTACAAATACCCATCCCAAATCTGTGATTTGCTGTACATGGATGGAAAACCACTGAGCTCACACAGACTGCCTCTGGATGTAGAAACACCACTGCCTGACAGAAAGGAGAACCTCCAAACCAATTCTGGAATCTGTGGAACAGTTTTTAATCAAACCTATTTACAGCAATTACAACTTTAATTACAATTGCATTTTTCTTATTTGTCTCCAGTTAATAAAATACATATATGCTCTAGGTGATATTTTGTACTAGACAAACACAACACACCTTTTTCTGTTTACTCACTTTAACATTAAAAAGAGGCAAAGAAAAAGAGACTTGCTTAAAGCCTGCATCCTTTAACAAAAGAGAAACCTGTTTTCAGAATTGTTTGCTTTTGAACTGGAATGGTACAAGTATCTATAAACCATAGCTTGTTTAGCAGCATTAATGTAAGTGAAGCTGTATGAGCAAATAATAAGATTAAAAAAGTTAAAAATTTGAAATCCTGAAAAAATTTTGGATGCAATATTCAAATAAACTAACAAAAACTTAGAGTTTTAAAAAAATGTCTTTAAATGTATGTTTTTCAAATCCTACTAGCATTTTAATAACTTGATTATTTGAAGTAGCTGAAAATTAAAAAAAAAAAGTTTTGTGAAAAATAACTCTCCCCATATAAAAATTTCAAAATAGGGTATTTGGAAAATATGTGTTAATAAATAAAGGAGGCAGTGATGTACAGTTTTCTGGAGTCTGTCCAACAGAAAAAAATCTTTAAAAAGCTTGGCTAAAATTTTCAATGCAGAGGAGAACATTTAACAACATAGATCATGTTAACTTTAAAGGACAGTTAAGATTTTATCCTCCAAAGTGTTTGTTGGATCTTTTTAATACTACTTGATGAAAAAGCAAATATTAGTATAGAGGATAGCTAAGAGAACCTTTTATGTCCCCATTTGTTCATTGATCAAAGACACAGGCGAGCTAAAGAAACTGGGAAACTCTGTGTGGAAGATGAGAAGGAACTTTTGATCATCTAAATTCTGTAATCTGTTGGAAAGACAGTTCACACAGGAGATGTAAGCCTATGGTCATCATTTAAGCCTAAGGAGCAAAGTAGTCATGGGGGCTTTGGCTGTCCTCTTTCTAAGACTGCAGGAGAAAAAAAATGCACACCAGTGCCAAGTCTGGCAAGACCTCACCTTGATCTGAGTTATTCTTCATCCTGTTGTAAGAAAGCCACTCTTAACAGAAGGATATTGTTTTTGCCTGCTCTATATTTAGGACTCAGAAACAAGCTTCTACTCTCCTTTCGTCCATGTGGCCAACCTTTAAAGGGTCTGATAGCAAGGGAAACCTTTGCATCTACTGCAAAGTGCTGAGAATTTATGCCATTGCACAGAAATTGAAGCAGAATTCAGATGCGTAGCTTTGATCTTTGAGCATTTGAAAAGCACAATGGGCTTTTTGCTTTATTCAGAGCACAGCAACTATAATCACTCTATAGAAAAAAACATGAGATTTTTTTGCCCTTGAAACATACCATAATTGTTAATGGGGTTCCTCCATACCTGAGACAAGTAGAGTCAGACCAGGCTTAATCACTCCAGTTATTTGCAAAGATTTATTATGATAATTCAAGGTCCATAGTGGAGTCAATATTTTAGGCGATTATGTGTTATGGAAACAGTTATTTCTAGTTAACACATGCATGAGCAAGATTATGTGCAATCCCATTTATATGTTGCCTGATATATAGCTCTAGATGCACTTTTAACTAAAATGAAAATACAAATGTAATTCATTACCTCTGTATATTATTAAAGCAAGTATAGCAGTATTAATGAAACAAATATCTAAGAAAAATTAGAGACCTTGATCTCTAGATGAAAATTAGCTAAGAGTATCTAAGAGGAATTCATCTAAGAGACGACAAAAAGATTGAGTTCAATATTGGATTTTAAATAAAAACATTTTAATTCTGTCATAATCTATAGCTATCTTAATTCAACAGTGCTATACATCTCTGCAGCAGGTAAAACTGTGAAGGCAAAGCTATACAGAGCACCTGGATGTTGCTGCTATGAATGTTCAAAAGAAAAAGTGAGTCAACCACTACAAGTATTATTCTTTCCTCCCAAATCCCAATTTTTCTGCCACACCATGGCACCGAGTTTAATAGCAGTCGCCATAATGTTAACACATGCAATATGACAAAGATTTCCCAAAACTTGCACATTTCTTTGGAAAAAAGTATCAACCTCTGTGTGTTTTATTCATGGACATCTAAAAACAAATAAAGGTATTATTTCACTCATAGAGAGCTGAATTAATTTACTTTTTGAAGACTTCTGCTTTTAAAGGTTGAAGAAACATCAGATGTATTACTTTCACATTTTTTCCATACCCAGAATTTTTGCAAGTATTATTATAACCATTGCTAAGTCATTTACATTGAGTCTGAGAGAACTGGATTTCATGCCTTTCCTTTATATGAATCACAAACTATTCTCCATGGTCAAACCTAGGGTTCTGTCTTGTTTCCTGGGTGCAAAAATTTCCCATCTAGTCAGTCTATACTACCGCCTTTTGCAATACAGCACAAAAATTACTCAAAAGTCAAATGTGTGAATGAACAGCATGATAAGGAGGAAAAAAATATATATATTTTAGGGTTATGACCCATAAAAATAAGGGACACCAGATACATGTGATCACCTACAATGAAGAATTTTATTTTAGTATATAATTGACAAAGTAAACAGGTAAATGGTTGCTGTGAGAGCAGCATTACTTTGTCTCAGGAGAGTCAGGAAAATCTACACAGTACTCTATTACTGCAAGCTTTTTTTTAAAAAAAAAGAAAAAATGAACAAAAATGATTTCAAATGGGAAATGGTCAAGCTTACTTGGGACAGTTTCCAAGATGCACTCTTATTATATCAAGGTCACATGAATGGTTTATTTTTTACTAAAATATTTTTAGACAACCAATGTTAGGTGGTAAAAAATGCAGAAAATGAGGGCTTTGCTGGATAATAAAAAGGCCTGAAAAATAAGAAAAAGCTGCTAGTATTGTTCTAAGACACCAACCCTTCAATAAACAAGGTGTAACAGAATGTTAATGAAGAATTATGCTATACTGAAGTAGATGGTGCAATGCATCTGAACAACATTACACCATGGCTTTTTACTATTACTAAGGATATTTCCTTCTCAGAAAGCACGCTAGAAAAAGGAGCTATGTCAAAATAACAGATGTTAAGTTGAAGCAGCTATATAAAAAAGCTTGCACACTTACATAGTAACAGTGTTTACACAGATTCGTATCATGACTCTTTGCTATGCAATTGCTGACTTGCAGAAAGGACAGTGACATTAACAGTAAAAATATATATGGGAGACAAAACCATAACTGAGGATGGATGACACTGAGGTTTGGCAGCTGGCACCGAGAGTGCCTGTACTCTATGTAATTCCTTGTGCAAGGACAAGAAAAGTCCAAGATACATCAGTATGAGCCGTGGGGCTGTTACCTATAATAACAAATTTAATCTGATGTAAGGAATCCATGAATAATACTCATCATCTCATGGAAAAAAATCTGACCCATGGAAACATGATATGATTACCTCAAAAAGAGGAAGATACTGTAATGTACATGCCCAAACCAAGAAGTGTGTGATTCCTGCCCTGGACAGCTGAAAACCCACTAGTCACATAGTAGCTGCCATACTGAAGCATCTATCTATCCCAAAATGGTAAAACTACATCTCTTAGTAGATAGATAGGAACTAGTAGTAGATAGGAACTAAAAGAAAAGTTCCTAAGTCCACATGTAGAGCTCAGTTAAAAAAACACACAGCAAAATAACTGCATAATGTAATGTAATGTATTCATCAGGATTATACGAAAAGTTGCTTCTTTACTTTTTCAAGAACACGATTCTGAAAATATTGTAGAAGTACTAGAGTATTGGCCTTATTCCAAATAAAGCTCAAGTAATAGCATGAACTTGATGACATGCATCATACTGTTACACAAAATAGAACTAGAAGGTCCCCGTCTGATGAATTCAGTACCTTGGACCACTCATAAATATCTAGCAAAGCTATGTATGTTGAAAACTTCCTGTTTCGTTTTGTAAGAAATAGGACCATGCCTTTGAAAAGTTATCTACAATGCAGTATGTTAACTGTTTAAGGAAATAGCTTAGGCAAATAAATAAAGCTGAGAGAACTAATACACATCACTCGTATTTTAATTAACAGAAACAGTTGGAAAAGAGTAATAGCAGCACAGGTTTTTTTTATTCCTCAACAAAAATTCTTCTGTGCTTGTTTTCTAATTTGTCACCAATGCCTAAAGAGTAAATATTTCTTGATTTATGAATTATAAAGCCAGCAGGAACAAGTTATGAACATCCTCACATATCTAAATCCCAATCCAATGGATTTCACTTAATTAATTCTAATCTAAATGAAAGCATATCTCTATGGGAAAGCACTGATGTTTTGCTTTAAAAGTTACAAGTGTTTAAGAGTTCTCTGAGGACTTGGTTAGCTGATCCATCTGTTATTTATACCTGTTTTTTAATCTTATCTCTACTTAAAGTCTATCTAGTTTCACTCTCAAAGCATTTGATCTTATTTACAACCTTATCCCAGTGTTTGAATAACCTTCTTATCAGCTTCCTGCACTCATATGCACGTTTACAGACTGCAGTCTACTTACTGCCCCTTCTTTTTGGTAAACCAACCGGAATGAGTTTCTCGATTGTCACCATGAAATTCCAAGTCATTTTCGGAGCTAGTGTTTGTCAGAATAGTGTTTAGTATCATTTATTAGATGGCTAATTAATCTTTTCATGGTTTATCATTAAATTACTTTGTTATAATCATTGTATAATATGAATATATCACCATCTACTTTTAGAAATGGTCTATAACTTTTACTGAAAAGTTTATTTTTTTCATTACTACTATCACTACTATTATTGACAATTCTGTGTTCTCATCCTAATTATAAGTGCTGTGATTCATTTTCAAAGGCAGAATTCCCCTTATTCTTAAAATATATATATAATCTTGGATTGAATTCAGCTCAAAATTGCAATACTTACGTTTAGATGTCTACATATGAAAAAAGTGTCTGAACTCCTATTGCAACATTTCAAAGAACCTTAAACATCTATGCTTAGACCTGGAATCCCATCCTCAGCATTTTCTGTTCTCCGGGCTGAACAAGTCCAGCTTCTTCAGCCTCTCCTCACAAGGCAGGTGCTCCAGTCCCTAACCACCTTGGTGGCCCGTCACTGAACTCACTCCAGTTTATCGATATCTTTCTTGTACTGCAGGGCCCCAGAATGGATGCAGTACTCTAGATGTGGTCCTGTTAATACAGTGCAGGAAGCTGTTGGCCTTCTTTGCTGCCAGTGCATACCACTGGCTCATGTTCAGCTTGCTCTCTGCTACAACCCCCAGTTCCTTTTCAGCAGAGCTGCTGCCCAGCTAGTTGGTCCCCAGCCTGTATTGCTCCAGGGGTTCTTCCTTCCCAGGTGCAAGACTTCACATCTGTTGAACGTTCTTGTTGAAATTCATAAAGTTCTTGTAGACTCTAGCCTGTCCAGGTCCTTCTGGATTGCCATTTACTGCTCCCCACTCTAGCATATTAACTGGTCCCCCAAATTTGCTTGCTGTCTGCAAACCTTATGAGTGTGCACTCCGTCTTCTCTATGAAAAAAATGTTAGACTGGGCAATGTTACAGAAGTCTGTCTTTGTAGTGTGTCCCTGCTTCCACCTCGTGTATAGCGCCTTTTTGTATTGGAGATGTGACATGAGCTCCCTGCTTAGCCAAGCCACCTGCCTGATACCATCTACTTGTTTTCTTGAGTGTCAGGATGGATGGTTCTTGCACTTGAGGATGTTTTCCTCTAAGAACAAGACCTGCCAGCTTTCCTGAGTTCCTTTGTCCTTCTGAGCTGCCTCCCATGGGATCCCCCATACCAATCCCCTGAAGAAGCCAAAAGTCTCATCTCCTGAACTCCAGGGTCCCAAAGTCTGCTAGTCATGTTCCTCACTCCCCTCAGGATGTTGCACTCCACTGTTTGACTTCACATGCAGATATCTACATTAACATGTCTTAATCTGGAGCTGAATTGTATACATAGTGTCCTAAACCAGCTCTGAGCCTTTTTTTTTCTTTCTCCTTCTTTCCGAATTCCCAGTCATAGTTTATTGTAATTGCTGCCCTTCCTCCAGATATTTTTATTTATTGAATTTACATCTGCTTAACCATAATATATTCTTAAACAATTACCGGGGTAGGATAATCTCATCACTTAGAACTGCTGTTGAAGATAGGCCACTATATATCACCTCAGATGTTCAGATTAAACACATAAGAATGGGAGACTAACTTTAAACAAGTATACATATTTTTAATCTAATTTTTCAATCCACAATTTATCATGTTTTGCTTGTAACAGTCCCCAGCCATGCTGTTTATTTTAAAAGGCATAACATGCACAAGTAAGATGTGGTTATTTAAAAGAACAAAACTAACCTGCTACTATTTCATCCGTCACTGTACTTCCCAATATACATTGCAAAGGATAAAGAAGACGACTCATTTCCACACATATGTTAGTAACATTTAAATGGCTAGCACTGATATTCTTATACAAAGTTTCTCTTTTTTTCAGAAGCATATTCAGCAAGGGTAAAAGGATTAGATTAAATAAGAATAAAGTGTGTTTCCCCTTCCCCTTCAAGTGACTCTAAGCCACCTTATGTTTATCTATACACTTTGGCATATGTTGCAGTTAGAAACTTTCTGTCTTAAGAATATGCAGTGTGAAGCCTTTGCAAGCTAGAACTAATTAGAAATGCCATAAGAAACACCTTCGAGTATGAATGCTATCCTTTCAAAGTAAGGATTTTAGGAAATCGTATGAATATGAGGGGTACAGTTCTCTGTGTCAGCTCAGAATCCCCAAATCAACAGTGTACCTTTCTGTTTGTTTTTTTCTCTCCTGAAGAAGGATATACCACTGCAAGACGATTCTGACACATTTGGTCATTTCTGCATTGCAACGGGAGCACAGTTTTGGAGCAGAAATGCCAGGTTTATATATATGTATATGTATATGTATATATTTATATGTATATTTTAATATAGGGAAATTAGGTACAGAGTAATTCAGACCAGCCTTTGGTGATTTGCATCACTTTGTCAGTCTTATTGGGTAACAGTCTGCAAAAGGTCTCTTCAGATTGTTTAACTTAAATGTACGAGGGAAGGTTATAATATGACTGTCATAGCTAGAACAATACCGCTGCTTAAAGATGGTTTAGTAATTAAGGCTTGGTCTCCACTTTCCGTTGACACAGTTTTCTTAATGGACACCAATCAGAACACGGAAGAGGGTGGCAACACTCCAGCGCTAATGATACCATAAGCTCAAAATGTAGGCTAGAGAGTTTATGCTGTTTTTATTTTGCTTGTAAGTGCAATCTAGTCGAGCACAAAATGTATGGTTATGAGATACCCAATGGTCACCAAAGACTTGACAACTTAAATTATTTAGTTCTAATGAAGATGAATCGCGTTCTAGACATGGACACAAACTACGCTCTGAAGAGAAATTGACACTGATGTTGTTGCCAGGCAACTTGCCTCCCCACATAAAACATACACTTCCTATGATTTTACAGTACATGTATCCCGGAAAAAAGGGGGGTCTGGGCGAATAGGACTAGAATTCTCTTTCACTGCAATTTACTTTTTAGTAATATATCAGAATGAAAGGGTATCTGTGTTCACTAGCATAATTTTATTACACTCTTAAACATAAGATCCTCATTCTATTATTATGGATCTTATAGACAAAACAAGAGAGCACCATCTTTCAATCACTTACTTGTGGTAGGTTTTAAAAAGTTAAATTGTACATTTTCATAGAAGAATGGTGCTTTCTTTGTGGATTTATATTGGTAGCTGGGCAATTTTCTTGATACAGTGCTAATCATTATCTGTAAGTAGATGAAATCACATGTCTCTCTCAGTTCAAATAGTAAGAATAAAGGATGCAGCTCTACCACCATTTCCTCTGTATGCAGCCAATTTATGACAGATTTTTGTTTCCCATTTTCATTCTCTTTCTCTTATTACAGAATAGGTTTGTGATTGTGCTTTTTTACATAGGGTTTTCCTAAGTGCTGTACAAGTACTACATAAGCATCATCATTAAGATTTATTTCTAACAAGGCAAAACTGAATTACCATTAAGAGAAGTGTACAGAGCTTAATGATATTCTAGTAAAGCTCAGAAACTCATCCTGTAACAATCATTTCTCCAAGAACCTGCTCTCTCATGGCTTCTTGGTTGTGCTACAACATCCCTGAATAATTTACAAGAAGTTTCAAGCTTCAAGAAGCTTAAAGAGTGTTTACCACACAGGCAGATGTCCTTTCATATTTTATTCTACCATTTGATCCTTTGTTTTATAAACCACTTAAATGCACTTTTTCCTGCAATCTCACATGCTTATTTGGTGAGAAAAGTAAAGCTATAGAAAAGCATTTATACCTTTACTATAATGTAAAAAATATAGTGAATTTAAAATTAGTTCAGCAGTGTACTCCATTCAGAAACACAGGTTCTCTGAAGCTGGCTCTGTCTGTTTTCTAGATGACAACCATAGTAAGTATTCAGCATGCTTAAGATGCCAGGGACTTGTTTCTCAATTTTACCCAACTCAGACACAGACTTGTTGTTTTCCTCACAGCTAAGACTGAGATAAATAACTGGGAAAATTCGAATTTAGTAGCCTACTGATTAAGCAATGATATCACTTAGCATGTACATTTTCAAGAAACCTAAAACCAAAATTGAGATCAAGAATTCAGAGAATTATTATTTTTTGAATCATGTTGGGAGTCATTTAGGCTATCAACCAACTAATAGCATTGTCATCATCTTGAAAAGAAAACACTACACAGAAATTTCAGAACACTTTAACAGTTGAACACAGAAGGTTTTGTTCAGTGCTTCATCCAGGATTGGTCAGGAGAATATGCAGAACTTCCTGTAGCTTTAAGTCTCAGGGCTATATACTTTGTTACATGGTCTCTAAATCAGGTGATGATAAGTGTTTCCATATCTAATATGAAAGATGGAGGGTTCACTAAGTGTTTTATGACATATTTTTTCTTTTTATATCGGACCTGAAACTGCATTTAGTAATATAACCATAACTTCCTTTGTTACACTTACTCTAATGTGATTCTAGACTCCTAGTTCCTAATGCAATAGTGTTTGGGTTGTTCTGTCTGAGGAAAGAACAAGTACTTCTCAGAGCTTCTTCTACGAAGGATACAGAGCTCTTATGTAAGAAATTGTGACTGATGAATATGAAAATAATGGGAAAGCATATAAAAAAATGGGATACACATTCCTTAATACAGTTAAATACAGAGCGTGCATTTTCATATAACAGTCAGAACCAGCTCCACTTATTTGGCAGGTACTGCTCTAATGAAAATCTCAGCTAGCATCGATAATCATAAATCTGAAAATTAATGAAGTCAAAATTTTCTCTAAAATTTCAGGCCTAACCAGTGGACTTTGACATAATTCCCTTTCTTTGAAAGAAATAACAAAGAATATATTAGAAGAATCACAAGCTGCACAAAACACAGTCATTTCTTAAACTATTTAATAGAAATGACTGTTTTGCCTAATGGGGGGAAAAATATCCTTTCCTAGGGGAAAAAAAAAAAAATCCTTCAAGATTTATGAGTTCTGTCCCTGAGATTCTGACACACAAATGAGTTCTCAAATGAAACAAACTATCATGTTAAAGCCGCTGACTGTCCTCCAATGCTGTGATCCTGTGGCACCCCTTGCTAAGCTGAAGGTATCTAATCCTTTCTTTGAGAGCTATTTCAAACTGATATAGAGGAGGCAGCTATTCATTAAACACTTCCCTTCAAGGATATCGATGCATAATGCATTGAAACTCCATGGTAAGTTGTCTATTCATTAGAACCTTCAATTCAGCATCATAACTAAAGGCAAAGACTGGGAAAACATGGCACATGGTAATTTCCTTCCTTCCTTGCTCCACTACTGTTAAACGGAATTATTACTGTGCTACTTAGGAGTTACACAGGGCTCGAAATACAAATGATGTCTTCTTCACTGAGCAGTTCCACTTGCCTTCCTTTAAACAGAAGATATATAAGCTTTTGGAGACCAGGCTCAGAATGTCTGTGTTAGGTATAAATTCTAAGAAAACAGTCTAACAAAAGTAAGATTCAGATGTACTGCCTCTTGTGTAGTAAGGCTATGTCGGAGAATGAAGAACAACGGACTCTTGGTTTCGTTTTTTCCCCAGTCAGTGCAAGCAATTTATGCCACTTTGCTCTATTGGGACAGGGAGGGTTTTGCGGTCATATACCTTCTTTTGTTTGATCAGGCATCTATTATAAAAATATAGTACATCTTATCAGAATTATCTGTTGCTTTTTGCTAAGGACAATCTAAGAAATACTTAGCCCTTTTGAATATTTATGTCTTTTTACCTGAGAACAAGTCTCAGCGGAGCCAAAAATGCAAGACAGATGAGGCTGAAGAGCAAACAAGAGGATCACATACCCATAGCCAGTGATAAGCATTTTCACCTGGAAAGAGGTGATAGGGCTTCCAGTCCTGGCTCCCTGGACTTCTTAAGAATTTTGTGTTAAATAGTCACTGGATAAAATACAAACAAAATGCTCTAAAAGGGACCCATTTTTCTCAGACACGATCAGGGATATTTCGTACCATCTCTCCATAGTCTTATGATTTTATAGTAGTAAAATACATTGGTGATTTCTCAAGATAAAATGCAATTTCACACAGTAGGGTTCAGACTTCATCATATTATAATCTTTTCTTTTTAATATACTTTGATCATCAATGATATAGTAAATGTTAAAATTCACACTATTATTACTGGAACCTAAATGGGCAACACTGACATGAAAAGGCAGGATTTGTGCATTATATTTTATTTAAAATCATTTCAGAATCTCTAAAAACATTCAGTACTGGTTATAGTTTGTTCAAGCTCTGAAAAGCTTTTATTCCTCTTTTGCAACCCTAAAGGCTAGAGGCTTCATTTTATGTTTAATGAAATATTCAAATACAGAAAGGCAATCTGAAAGAAGAAATAAGCCAAGTCAGTCTAGTCTGAGTGCTTAAAATATTGGGCATATACCATGATAACCCCAACTTTTGGTGTAAACAGTATCTCTGCTATCATTCTTACATGTTTTATAGCTTCCTCACAATTCTTTTCTGTTTTGTGTAACTTTAGAGCTCTAGGAGACTGAATTTTGGAAGAGATGAGTCAAAGACAATTTTAAGTTTTGTATTATCACATATTGCCATATATTTAAACAATTGCCAACTATAAACCAATCTATGGTGGAAAGATGGTGGAAAGATGGGTGAAAGTCTATCCATGGACTAAAAGATGGTAAAGCATCTATTTAATTTCTTGCCACTAAGACTATAGGCATACAAACAATTCAGTTTGTGCAACTGTAGAAATAAATAAGGGCAGAACCACCCGGAAGTAGATCTGCCCTGACCAAAACCAAAAAAACAACCAAAACCCAAACCCCAAACCTCTGTCTATTACATTGGTGGCTGATTTCCTTCGAAGCTTCCCATATCAAACTGTACTCCCAGCCATTCCTTTTGGCTTTTTTTTTTCTTTCTTTTTCTATAGGAGGTTTTAAATGGTGAATCAAGCTTCAGTGTGGTAACCATGGTGTTACGTGAAAGGCCCTAACAGGCATGAGGGCACGCTGGGACAAGTCTGGTGGCTTACAAGAAGAGAGAATTTCTTTCATTTTGAGAAGGTTTGGAAAGGAAAAATGAAAAAAAATATTGAGGGCATGTGTGGAAAAGAGGAGGGTTCATAGGCTAAAGCTAGGTTAGGAGAAAACACTGACTGGTAATTTTTCTCTGTCTACAACCACCTTCCACAAGCCCAACAGTTCTTTAGCCAGACTGTGGGCAGAAAAAACAGAGAGACACTTGGGTAGCTGAAAGGAGGGAATAAGCACGTCCTGGAAACAAAAATAATGGTGAAGGGCTCTAGGGATGTTGGCCACGAGAATGGTAGTTATTTGAGATAACACAGAAAGAAAGAAGCTGCCTTGACTAACAAAAAAATCCTCCATGGGATGTACATTTATAAGTTCTGTCCTCATATCCAAACACTTACTCAGCATTCACTGAATTCAAGGATCCCAGGGATTATTTAAACACAAAATAATAAAATTCTGCCTCGTGCAATAGCTACAGTAACACCGTAGCTGTCTAGAGGGATGAACTCTTTACTGATACTGTTAGATTTAAGCTAAAAGCTAGGAAAACCAAAAAGATGTAAATGATTGTGATTCTCAGAAGGATTCCAGTTGAGTAAAGCTCATATTTTTGTGGAAGTTCAGGGATCCAGTTTAAAACTGTTTTTCTTCAGAACCCCCTTTCTTTTGTCAGTTAATTTATCAGTCAAACAGGAATTAGGAAGAGATACTTAGAAATGAAGTGATTAGAGAGACATTTAAATAAAGTTTTCATGCCTGTTTAAATATTTCAGTACAGTTCTGATGCTGGAGACATGATTTAACATATGTTAATGAGGAATATTCATATACACCAAGGTTTTCAATATTAATATGCATTGTAGCAGATTACATCACCAACACTTACAGATTCAGTAGTGACAAAGAAAAAAAATTGTAGAAACTCTGACTTTTTTGTGTTTAAATTTAGGATTAATGCTTTTACACTGCTTTTTTATTTCATATAAAAATATTTTCTCTGTAATAAGAAATATTAATAGGGATTATATGAAATTAATTTATTTTTAGCAGATATATTGCTGAGGCAAGCAGGTGACACAGATATAACATGTTCAGCAATATAGCAGTACTGTGGAGAAAAGATTCTGTAAAAGAACTGCTTCATTTCAGTTCGTAGCTACAATAATAGCCCTCTGGAGGTGATAACCTTAAGGGCAACATGAGATTTGACATTATTTAAAATCTTAACAAGGCAAGACAGACAAAGAATCAAATTCAATTATGTATTTAATATATAAAATATTTTTCTCAAAGTTGAGGTTTATTTAATGGATATGTACTGGTAGTAAAGCAATGTAATTCATATAAACTTTATTATATTTCCTTATTCTTCAAAAAATTCATAAGTCAAAAGAAATATGAATTGTAAAGTATTTAATATAAACAGATTTCCATTTTCTATGTAGCACTTTTTTCGTAGTTTTTCTTCCTTCTGCTTAATGTACAATTTACTAAGAGTCATAGTAGCATAATTAGCATAACAATATTATATTCTCAGTATAAGAATATTCCAAAATACACATTCTATCATCAGTAACTCAATTTCACCTTAACCATTGTACTGTTAATTTTCTTCTTTAAATTTTTGATCAAAATAAGTAATGTTAATGTGCATCCAAATTATTTATCAACTGATATCTCAAATTCCTTCCTGATAATAATTGTATTTATTATATAATTACTATAATTATATTCATTATACCTTATATGGTAATATTTTAAATTACACATTTTGTTAATCAATTTTCTAATTCTCTTTAGAGCTGTTTTACATGTTATTCTTGTTATTCTGCTTTCTATATAATAGTTTCTTTTTTATAACTGTGTGAGTGAAGGAAACTAAGGAAATTAAGAGTGATAATATGGATTTTTAAAAAAATGTCATCATCTGGGACCAGGCTGATAAAGGATGCAGGCCAAATCCAGAGATAATATAGCAAGTGGTTGGATGGGATTCATTTGGATGGGATTCATTTCAAGATTAAAGCACCTAAGTATAGGTATATATATGTAAGGTTGGTGTCTAACTTTGTACAATAATGAACGAAGAGCTTGTTAAAAGCAGTTGACAGAGAGAGAATCATGATTTGCCTGACTAGCTGCTATAGGTGGAATGCAGTTTCCTACACAGAAATGTCAAGCGCCATCTGCAACACTCAGTAGTTTTCACTCGTACAAGGCTGGCAGACAGGACATGAAGCCTGGGAGAGAACCCATGCCTTACTGGAACGGTAGTCAGAGAGCACGTAATGCATTTTAACTCATCTAAAATTATGTTTAGATAGCTGAATTATGCCTTAGGCATCACCTTCAAGGAGAGCTAGCTCTCTGGGCTCCACTGGCAATATTGACTGTAAGAGAAGGTCAGGCACGAAGCTCACTTGTTGATACCTAGTTGCACATACCTAAATTTAGGTTAAGTCTAACTGAATCCCACATTAGAGTCATATTCTACACATGAATTCCAAATTAATTCTTTTTGTAAATGTGGAATGTTTTCCAGTTTAAACCAATGAAAATAGTATATTTCTCCAATAAAAATTGTTGTAAATATCTACTATCTAACAGGTTTAAAAAGAACGATTTTCTTTGCACAAGATGTGCAGCATCTTAAAAATGGCATACAAGCTTTCACTAATAAGATACCATGAATAATTAACAGGAAAAGGGGTTAAACAGTCAATTTGATTACCAAGCACTCTGTTCTACATAAATGAAATAAATGTATGTTTAGAATACTACCATATACGCTAAACAGTTTTAACGATTAATTCATCTGTTGCAGAATTCTCTGCATAAATAAGTATGGCACCCTCATGAAGGGGCAACAAATTCTATCCAATTCTCCACTGAAAAAAAAAAATCCATTAATGATACATAATTTAGAGTAAAAGTATCCAAAGAGATTCCTTATTCATATCTTTTTTCCAACTGTTATCTCAAATGGTAAGGGAGATGATTGCCTGAGAGAGCATCTTGCTTTTACAGCTAGAAAGGGAGAATTTAATTAATATGAACATATTTCATTTATTTATATTTCTTTTCAAGTCAGTACTTTATTCTGTAGCAATTTCCTTCCTTAAGAAATGAAGTTCATCATGTACTTCTCATTACTAAAGCAAAATTCACAGGTTGAAAAGAAAAAGCAACAAAGCAACTTTGACATTTTATACTGATGAAAGCTTATAGACCATGGACTAGACAGGCTACTAGACAGCCTATACATATATAGAGTCATTTCAGGGTTTTTTGGTTGCATCTAGTTATCTACAAGGATGTCTTTCAATTTTTGTACTGAGTTTTTTGAAATACATATACAGATACCATGTATTAAACTGTGGTCATATCTTTTCATCATCAAGATATTTACAAAGAAACCACTGCATCAGTAATAAATACAAAATCCAGTCAGTCTCACTTACAGCTGTGACAATTTCCAGGGTATTGCAGGTGTCATAACGTGACAATTTTAGCTCTGGATTTCTTTCGTAAGATATATTTGGTCTAATAAACTCAAATACACAGGCACACACGGAATGCACTTAAAATAAGCATGAAAGTAAAAGTAACAATTGCAACTGCAAATTAGTTTCTTTGTTATTGTTATTGTCAATGAACAGAAAATGTGTATGTGTTAGGACTTGTTCAACCAATGCTACACAGTGCATGAGAGCACGGTATTTCCAACCCCTAACAGGTGGAACTTTCTTCCAAACTCTGTTTTCTCCTGCTCATTACCAAATTACTGGACTTTCACCATTTTTAGTTCTGTCTTCCTATGATATGTACTTTAGCAAGAAGCAAGCTATCCTCCTAATACATTTTTTGTCTTTATCAGAAAGCACTAATTTTTAGTTATATACATTCATCTTGTATATTGATACATATTTCTATGTATGGCTTTCAGGTACATTGAGAAATAAATCACAGGTGGCTGTGAAACAACTGAGGATTCAAATGTAGTATTTTAATTGTTAATGAAAGTCTATCTCATTATTTAATTAAGACTCCTGAATTTATTTCTCTTAAAGGCAGCTTAACTTGGATGATAGGACCTGCAGTATTCAAAATCCAAATATTCTTATGATAATAAGAATGATTTAATAGAAACTGAAGACAGAGTTCTAATTGCCAGGAGTAAGATTTAGTCTTACTATATATGAATACTTTTAAAAGAAGCCCATACGAACACTTACACTACACCTATTTCTATATATGTTCTGTAAAACTGAATCAGGATTCAAAATACAGTGTTGCACAGATTCATTTAAAAACAAGGAAAAAAAAGTTTTACCCAACAAGTCTTGGGAAAATATCAATTATTTTTCTCATCTTCTCTTCCTCCTCCTCATTCTGTAGATGTGCCCAGAAAAACAATAATAATCTGCCTTGCAGATTACTTTTCTCATCCTGCACATCTTATTGCCTTTACTTCACTGAAGAAGAATGGATGATTGCATCTGGGTTGTGACACTGGCTGGACAGATTAGCAGTGGTGTTGACTATGACAAATCACATATACTAAGCTTTTGCTGAAGGAATCCACTGGAAAACGTCTACTGCAACATCTCCATCCAGAACTCTGTTTACAGTTCTCTAGAGAAAGACAAGTGCTATATAAATTAATTCCAAGAAAAACTGAGTCACCCACCCTCCTGCATTTCTGATTATTTTCTGGACTGTTCTTTTGGGCATTTTAACCGTCTTCAAAAGAACAATTTCTTTGAACCACTTATACTCTAAAAGATAGACAGTATGCAGAGACCTCACACTTCATTTGGAAATTGGTGGACCTATGGCATAAAAAAATGATTTAAAATAGCAGCTGTTTATCACAGTTTGCCAAGCAAGTAGTAGCTTCTTGCTATCATAAAGAACTCAAACTACTATACCTTTAAAGTATTCTATCATTATTTTTTATTATTTTGTTATTATTTTTATTATTAAAACTTGCATAGGTGCAAGGTTTTAGCAGATACTTAGCCCTTGAAACTTGTAACATTGCTATTTGTAATTCCTATAGGAAATTCATTTTAATTTTTAAAATTTTTAATTTTTCTCTTACTGATAGCTGAAATTACAAGTCGATTTTATTTCCCTTTCTCTTCCCATTTTTGTACTGCCCATCCTCCCCTCACCAACCTCATTCCCAGTCATATAATTGGTGCAATTAAGCCCTCACTGTTTCTACATGCCTTCAAAGAACTATTTCTGTGCTAGGAAAAGTCAAAGTGAAAAAAATGTCTTGAACTGTACTCTAAAAAAGATCACAGTTTCTGCCAGAGTAAGAGATACCTTCTAAAAATGCCTCTCTAATGCCCCAACATAGCCCTGGTAAAGCTACAAGCAGTAAAAAGACTTGAACACAGTGCAATTGCAATTGTCTAATCATTTGTAAAAACGTAATTCTAGAGACAGACACATCATGAACCAATTAGGACTTAAAAGAAAATACACTATTCCCTGTATTTGACCCAAAAGGGAATTGAGATCGACTAGTAGATAGATCCACTATTTGCTGAACAATTATAACAAAATACACATGTGGGTATCAACTGCAGTATTTTCAGTATTTTGGAAATACTGCACCATAAAAAGTCTCTTAAATCATCCAAGTAGGTACAGAGGAGAGGATTCTTATGCATGATGGTTTCAAGGATGGGGAGGAATCACCAGTCTGACTCTACATTTTCTCAGTCCAGTTATTTAGGAGTACCTTACTTTTCTTAGGTATTATTATTATTATTATTATTATTATAAGTGGATGCTTAATCCCAGACTATTTACAATAATCATGCTTGGAAAAAATTCAGACTCTCCCTTTTCTAGATGAAACCAGAAAATGGTTAGTTTGCCATTTTCTAATGGGGGCTACATGTCCTTGGTATTAGATAAACTGCGCAGAAGGATTCAGAGATGTCATTAAGAGCACAAGAACCATTCCTCACAAATAACCACTGGATAATAATAAACTGGAGGACCTTGAGCTGGTGTCTTTGTTGGAGAATCTGCATTGCTGAGCAGGGTGCTGCAGTCTGAGATTTGGGATCTGACTGACAGGCACCGCACAGGCAAGCATGGGACTCTGGATGGTGCAGTCCACTGAAGAGAGGCTTGCTCTGGGGCACTCCTCAAGTTAATAAACCCCGGGTGCACCACAGCCAGCGCCACCCCACACTGTGGGGTTGCTGTAGCCTGGGGGCACACCGTTTAATGACCCCATGATTGACAAGTCCAGACAAAGGAGAAGTGACACCGCAGACCCACACCATAGACATCTGTGGAGCCATTCCCCACAGAACGACCCGCTGAAGGGCGCATTGTTACCCACTGAGCAGTGTGTGGGCTGAGCACTGGGTCACCTGCTGATGTGCTGCTGTTTTTGACTAGAGCTGTGCAGCTTTCCTGTAACTGTGGGCTGGCATTGCTTTGACTGGATATAAAGGAGACTAAGCCACACAGGTTGGTGGGACTTGGACCAAGGGTCAGCTGGCCTGCGGACCCAAGGACCCACCCATCACCAGGGACGCTCCTGATGTCAATGGTGGTGAGGAGAAGCCAGGGAAAACCATACTGGAGGAGTGGCCCATAAGGGGAGAGAGTGGTTGCTGTACCATTCCCCCTTGATTTAACTGTAGAGCTCTGATATGTACATGCATTTTCAGCTCTGTCATATTTCTAGCTTTAGTATACTTTTAGCTTTGTTATAACCTTCTATCTCTAATAAACTCTCATACTTGACAAATGATGATCTCTCAAGTTCAGTGCAGCTAATCCTGAAAATCAAAAGAATCCCGGACGTCCCTCTATTGGCACGTCACAGAGACCTGCAGTAATCCAAATGTCCTCCTAGTTTATTCAGTGTGTGCCCTGCCTGTATGAAAATAATTTGATTTTCCCTCATCAAGGATTATGAGGCAGAAATCCTCTATAGATGAGCTGGTTACAGTTTATATCTGGATATTACATAATACAATGAATTTGACACCTGCTGTTGAATCCATGTCATTGGTCACATTTTCCTTTAAACTGCTGCCAGGGTTAAGATTTTCAATTTCTTGATGAGGGCCGGAAAATCAGTGGTGTCAGACAGAGTGCCAGTGCAGTTAGCAGGCTTGGACATGTTGGAACATTTCCACCTGCCTAGTCATCACAGACATGTGAGTGCAGAAAGAAATAGTCGTCTCTTTGCCTCCACCGTGGCCACCAAACAGAAAATGTCTTCCTGATGCAAATGATTGGACTTGCAACACTTTTCCGCTGCTGATACTCTAACCTCTTTCACTGCTGCCTCATTTGTTACTGCTTTAGTTAAAGAATAATGAGAATGAAGTTTGCCTGTCATTAAGAAACCCTATATATCCCATTAACGAACTGGCTGGTAATTAATACTGAATCTTGCCAGCCACAGGAGCAAGCTCAAGAACAATCTGGAGCATATAATTTTAACAGTCATGTACAGTAATTACAATATTTCAGATGATCATACAAATATATTTCAGATTTATTAAACCTTAAACTTTTCATCATCTGTATTTTTTGTGCCTCAATTTGAAGTACTGTTTGACAGCAGAACATTATGCAGATACTGTTGCGCAATATACATTACAACCTTGTGTCTGCCTAAAAATGACATTGCCACATTTTTCAAAAGACAATTCATCATACTGACACCTGATAAGACATTAACAATTCAAAAATTTACTCTGTGGCTCGCCAGTGTAATGCAAGCTTGACTGATGGTTTTGCAAGAGCTGCAAAGTACTGTTCATTCTCTTGTGATGCTAATGCGAACTAGAAGAAAGAGTTCTGCCATCATTAATTAATTGAATCCATCTCAAAAAAAGATCTTGCATATATTGTTTAAAATTATCTCATAAAAGATGGTGTAAAATTCAATTTATTTTATAAGTCATAATTTTTCTATTGTAGTCCATGTCCGTTCATGTGTAGCATTCTAAATTTCATTTCATCACTTCTTCTCCTGTTTTTTTGACTAATTTATTAACCTGAATGTATTCAGTCATATCATACCTGAAAAATACATTCTACCAGAACAAGTTAAAACAAAATAAGACTCTGGCAATTGCACTAGAAGAAGCAAATATGTTAGGGCTTTTTTAAACTACTTCTCATTCATTTTATGAATCTGACACTTACAGAAGATTTTTAATCACATGGGAATGTGAACAGAAAACTTTGTTGTTGTTAATTAAAATACATCTCAAAAATATCTTACCTTAGAATCAATAAAAAAAAGGAGTAATTTTAGCCATATTTAATGACCTCTTGAACAAGAGCACTGGAGACTAAAGAAAATCCATTTCGGTAGATTAGCCTCGCTCTGAAAATCCTTGAGTACAGCTTTGAGTTTCTGTTCTTTTTCCTGAAGAGCTCCATTTTATAACCTGTTTTGCTCCATGTTTACACAAAGTATGCTTACCATGTAAAAATTACTAAATATTCCACATTACATTGTGGAAAGACAATATAATTCAAAATACAATTTTAGTAACTTCTCTGTTATTCATGATCTACCTTGCTCTTTTCAACTCCTTCTACATATGATCAGCCCTAGTTGTGCCTTAAGCTACTGCAACTAATATTTCTCTGTTTGTGCCTGAAAGAACGAATTCCAAATGGCTATTCCTTTTCAAACAGAAAAGCAATGGGAGCCAGTCTACACGGTGGGGTTGGGGGAATATTGACTGATTTTATTAATTAGAAACCTGTCCAGAAACATTACATTTACTTTGAAAGCAGCAGCTTTGCAAAGAATTCACAGAATACTTTTGGTAACTTCTTCTTAGTAACAGTGAAATAAATTGCAGAAGCATAATGTTATTATTAAACATCACTATTGTACTGAATGGTAAAAAAACTAAATAGCACAAATCTTTTTTCATCCATACAGTTTTATTAAATAAAAAATGAATCTCTCCCTGGATGAACTGAATAGAATTAACTGCTTCTCGAGTCTGATATTCTAGTCCATACTAATTTCTTTTATGAACTGTTAATGCTTTTCTGCTATTTTTTCTTTTAAACAAAGCTGAAAGTAAGCATACAGAAAGAGATATGAAAGCATATTTAAAAGCCCACAGTCAAAATTGAAAATTTAATGTGGTGTTTTCCTAGTTCTATCTAACAGTTACTGAGCCTGAAGCAATGTATAGACAGAATGCAAGATTCTGAAGGAGAATATCATGCTGCCAGTAGAATCTGGAAACACTGCAATTTCTAAGTTTGTTGCGCTTTGCTGCATCACTAGCAGGTTTTAACTTGACCTGCCTCTCCAAGGCTCCAAGGTACTTGCTGCAGTGGGCTGGTTCTTTCCAGCTGAGAAGGCACTCTTCCAAGCTAGCTCATCAGGATTGCCAAAATAAGTTTTTATTCACTGTAAAATTGTACAAATGTTCATGGTTGTTCCTCTCCTTTCTAAAATGCATAGATAAAAAGAAAAAAAGTGCTTGCTAAAGTGTTTTGAATAAATTCTTTAATATTGCAGTTTAGGTAATCTAAAATTACTAGAAAAATAAAGTCTTTTTTCTCCAAATAGTTCTTTTGGAATGAATTTCATTTGTTCAAAGGGACCAGTAAACTACAGTCATCAGACTGGAAGAGGAGGAGGAAAATAAGGATCAGACATGAAAATATATGTGTAAAATATGGAAGATCCACATTTTCTGAGACAGGAGAGAAAACTGAATCCAGGTTTCCCCCATGCTAGATAACTAAGATATAAGAAAGACAGCAAAAGCTCTATCAGGAATGATTGTGATACTAGCTGTTATTTTGTTTTTCTTACAAGGTTTTACTTCAGGTTTTCTACTGAACAAAAGGACTTTGAAGGGAGATGGGGAAATATAAGACAACAAGAAAGGTTTATTTTATTATTTCAATCTAAAGCAAACTTTTCCTGTCATGTTCTTTAGGTAGACACAGTCAGCAAAGAAACAAAGAACAACTCATAACAAATCAAAAGTATTAAAACTGCAACTGAAATGAATAGGCTGAAACATACCTCTCAAGTTCTATAAACACAGATTACTAACACTCTTTCACTTAGCCTTGAAAATGCAATCTGAGTGCATCTAGGTACCTTCACCCTAGTATGAATTCAGATTCTGTAAAAAATCAAATATCTGCAGCACCAGAGGTGCCTGTGTACTGTTATATATTGTAACCATTCAGTTTCAGATGACTCTCATCTTTGAAACTTCATGCATCAAATTAATTATTTATTAAGAAAATGTTTTCTCAGGATGAATAAAAGCAATTGCTAGTGTGCTCTGAAAAAAGTTATGCCCTGTGTCTCATGTCCTTCACTAGAAAAATAACAGTAAAAGTATTTCTAGATTCTGTCAAAAAAGGCAAAGTTGTTCTAGAAGCAGGTAGCAGATCAGATACTCATGAAAAATTTTCCATTGTACATATCCTTCCTTAAAATTATATGTTTGGGTTATGCACCAAGACCATGAAATGTCTTTAAAGAGGATAACAACAGAAGCAGATCTTTTTTAGTATATATGACAATGAAGAGATCTATTTCAAGAAATAAATACCATCTCAAGTGAAAGTGGATGAATAAAGTGGTAAGAGTTACTAGTGTTTACTGGGAACAGAGTATGTGTTGAGACACCAAATCACTGTACTGGGACAAAGGAAAGAATATCTTCCATTTAGTAACATAACCGTCATGATTTCAAAGATGCTTTCCTATTCTATATTTTAGTCTCATCTTGGTCAGTATACTAGAAAGACTAGGAAATGGCAAACCAAAACAAATGGAAGAAAACTGTCTGGCTCTGAAATGTTTCATACATAAATATGGACAATGAAAAACTGTCTGAGAGAGTCTTTGGAAATTGAAAACTACTGTCTATCAAGAACCAACAAAATCCCCCCTCTTTTTTTTTTTTTACTTTCTTCAATAAATTATTTTCTATTTTCTGCTTTTTTAAATATCTTTTATTTTCTGAAGAACTTTTTAGGAAAGGATGTAGGATGGAATGGAAAAAAAAAATCAAATTAATCAAACCAGTACTTGTTCTTTGGAAATTTCTTTTTTTTTAATATTCCTGTAAAATAGAGAAGTCCAGGTCATTCATCACAAGTGAATGGATAAAAATAAAATTTAAATTTAAGTTTGAGTTGCCTCATCCCATGTTCAAGAAGTCACAAGCAAACACACCATAACTTCTTGTTTATTTTGTAAGATTTATAGCAAGACTTATACCTACATCACATCACAACTAAGTGGCAGCGCACATCAAACATACTTTGACCTTTAGCTCACCCGTATTTGCTGTGCACCAAAGTCCTTTGTTAGCAAACTTTGCAATTCTGGAATTCTGGTCAAAGCTTCCAACAGTGCAGCAAAGGTTGGAGAGAGACAGACCGAGAGATAGACAGGCAGATGCATGGGCATAGGAGGCAAAAGGCATACTTTATTAAATATTTGTGTAAAACCAACTGGAATCCAAACATCTACATTCGTCATTCATTCACTTCTGCCGTCAGAAGCAGACGTGTTTTTTGAGCTGCAAAGGGTGGCACAGAATTTCCTTTCAAACCGGAAATCCATATGCTTGTAAATGGTTACAGCAATTCTTAAAAATTCAGAAATCTAATGTGATTTAAGATTTTAAATGCAGTGCTGAAATGGAGATGCTCATTTCAGCTAGTGACTATTCACCAATATGCCTAAAAGTTTGATTACAGTCTTGATTTTACAGTTTACTGTACCTAAATGCCTTATATAATCATATCACCATTGAATTTACCAGCATGTATTCTTTACCAAGTTCTAAGCAGTTCCTAGGGATCACATTTTGTCAATGGTTCCGCAAAAACATTTACAAAAGAGTGGGTAGTTAAAAAACTTCCATCTATGATATGTTGTTTAATGAACAAATCTGACTAAACTTGTTTCCCAGAGATTTGTATTGTTTTCTTACCTCATTGCCCTACAACTGCGCAACATCTCCTTTACCTATGTCATCTGTCCCTTGTGACATCTTCAGTTTACGTCTTTGTTCCACACCTACCTCATTAATATTTTTTCTTCCTTCCATGCCTCTTTCCCAGATGTCATCTGGGTGGGGAGGAGCATGTACAGTGGCTTGGTGTGAGCTCCATGAGCTCCGCATGGGCATCAGGAGAGGGAACTGCAGACGTCCCTTCCGACCCATGTCGTTCTCTGATCAGGCAGTTCAGGAAGAACAGTCAACTGCTGAGCTCCTCATGTAGCTTTTCTCCCAGTATTGAACTGGTTTTTTTTCTTCTTCTTTCTATCCAGCTCTGAATTTTATAAAATCTAAAGAAATCACTGTTTTTGAGTTCTGTACTTAGTCAAATTTGATTTTAATTGGCAGCAGGTAAAGAGTTGTTAGGGGAAAGGGATGGACAAATGAAGAAAGCAACCGTATAAAGCTCATTTTTTAATGAAACTAGGCTAAAAAGAAGAGATAAAACTTCAAATTTTGTAAATGTTGAAAATATCTTTAGCAATCAAGTTCCTAGATACTTTGTAAAATGTCTTTATAAAGCATCTTGGAAAAATAATACCACCCTTCCAACCATAAAAGGTAGTCCCAGGTGACTGAATTCAACTTTATGAATTTCTGCTGTCTGAAAAATCAAGCATGGTTTGTCTGTAATTGCTCTGAGAATAGAACCCTTCTAAATCAATCTTTTGAGATTAGGAAAGGAGAGGAATGGAATGGGAGTATTAAGTATTACCCATAAAATATTTATGCATAAAAATATACCCATAAAAATTTACTGAGAATTGATTTTGAATGACAATTTGGTATTTGAGGGTTAAAATTCAGTGCTTTTTTCTGCAAAGGTTTAACGATACAAATGGAACAAAAAAACCCCAAATATGTAAAATTAGATAAAGAGCTGAATTCAAAACTGATATTAAAGCTGAATTAAGACGAAATAGAAACTGAATTAGGATGGAGGGGAAACAATTTTTTAATATAAAAATTCCCAGTAAAGTTTTCAGTTTGCATTTAAGTAATCACTGGAATAGGTCATGTTACATTTCTTACATCTTTTGTGGAATAAGACAAATTTCACTTCTGTAATGTGATGAACAAAATTCATTTTTTTGCCAAAGAAATGTATTTTTTTATAATAGTCACACATACAAACACACACACACTTTTCAGTACAATAAAACATAGGGTTGCTATCTATGCCATGTGAATCTAAAAAGAGTCAGTAAGGGGTATGTGAAATTAGAAAACATTAACAGAAAATAACATGCCTTTCAGACAAGCATGAATTTTAAAGCTACAGAGTTCAGAACCGCAAAAGATTTGGTCCGAGTTTTAGTTTAGTTACAGTGTCACCCTTATTAGCACCAAAAAAAAACAAAAAAAAAAACCCCAAAACAGAATTTCAGCTTATTTACAAAGCTTAAGTGACAAGCTACCATTTCTCTGTCTGACAGAGCACCATCTAACAAGGCTGTAATGTCAAGGGTTGCTCTACATGTATTTTTTGGTGTTGATCTTGTATCAAAGATACTGCCATTAGGATACTAGTGTACCACATCAGAGTTCAAGAATAAAGCATTCTGAGAATAGTAGCTGTCCCTTCCCTATCTGACTAAGCATCCCTCCATTCTCAGTGAGTGCACTTCTGTGCTGTTTTCTAAGTATGAATCCTGAAGCAATAGGAAGAATACTATCACCACTTTATACTGTAATATCACAAAAGACTGAAATGGAGAAAAACTATTCAGTTTATAGATCCTTTCTTAAATTGCTTTGCACCCACTGTATATAAAAAGTAGGAAATTGCCTGGCTCTATGCAATTCTATTGGAGGAATCGATAAATGTTATTCAAGATTACTTTAGGTGAAAATTTTCATGTAAAATCTTTTTTTTTTCTCCAGATGTTTGTTTTTTACAAACTTTCTTTAAAAAAGTTTCAAGTAATGTAATTTTACACACACACACAAACACACACACAATTAAAAAAAATAAATAATCATGTACTTTAACCAATTTTATAGCAGCTTCTGGGCAGTACCCTAGTGGACTGTATTATGGGCTTTGCCCTTATGGGTAGTGTTTTGCTCCCAGAAAAATCCTAGCAAGGAATTAAAGAAATAGCCACACATTATATTTTCATATCCGATACATATTTTTTTAAGTGCAATTTAAATCTACAGTTCCTTGATTAGTGCTCTGGACTTTCCAATTGACAGTACCTTGTGTCGTCACTCTGGAAGATTTCAGGTATCATTTTTGTATCGTCATTTACAACACGGCAGACAAGAAATACTATTAGCTGAAGTTTTTAATCAGAGCATGAAAAAATTACAAAGTTTTGCAGCCTGCGTGATGCAGGTCAAAAGACTAGAAGCAGTCATTGATTTAATTACAGCTGTTCAACTCACTATAAAGACTCTTTAGCTTGCAGCGAAGGTAACTGTCTTGCTTAAAGCAATCAACATTCATTATTAGCTAATCTAAAAAACATTGTTCGGGGACAGATGCAGCACACTCCTGGAGGCAGATGTGGGAAACCTGCAGAATTACTTATCCTCTCACAATTATCTCTGATAGGCTTTCTAGCACCAGCTGCAAGTCTCTTGTAGTGCCCGATGCACAGATAAACTCCTGCAACATCTTGTGAGAATGGAGCTCTCTTTTTCAAGTACATCTTCTTTCATTGAGACCAGATTCCTAAAAACTGCTATCTGAGTTCTTCCAATTGTAAAATGTTTTGTGCAATAGAACTCTTTACTGTCTGTCTTTTTTTTTTTTTTTTTGATGTGCAAGGCTTCTGTTTCAAAATATATACTTAACTATGTAATTATCTCCTGTCCTTTACTTTTATTGTCGTCAAAAGATAAAAGCAGAAGTAAAAGAGATTGGACCTGACTGGAACATAAACAATAAAACACTGTGTGCCAGGGGTCTACAAATGTACAGTATTTTGCACATACAAGGAAACTGTCGTGGTAACATGGCCTTTCATCATTCATATATAGGCATACTGCAAGTTTTTACAAGTAACCACCCCTTTTAAAATCTTTATTGATAAAGGTACTACCCTAAATTACATTTTCTGTTAGTTTAAATCATATATAGTTAAAAGAATACCTATTAGATAGCTTACCTAAGAGAACTAACTTCTTCACTCAGTAAATTAAATTAAAAATTTGGTTTTATTAAGACTTACATACTCTGAATAAATACTTGAGCCTTTGTTCTCTCTGAGAAGTTAACACAGTCTTCTCAGAATACTTTAAAGTAATTAGATGGTGTTTCTTCAATATATAATTACATTCTTATCAAACTTTAACTAAATGTCTATTTTATACACTTGAAGTACTAGCAGCAGAACATGATTCAAGCACCAGAACATGAAAAGGTGTCATTGAAACATAAGTGGATCCCTGGCAAGTGATTATGGTTAACAAGAAAGAATCTGTTATAGTACCTGAGAGGGACAGAAGTCAGTGAGAAGTCACCATCCTTCCTCCAGAATTAACACTGATTGAAATATCCAGTTCCACAACTGAGATATTTTTCTGAAACAAAGCAATTGCAGACATCTTTACCCAATACAGAGAAACTTCGTCAACTAGTAAGGATCACTGCTGTAAGATTAACAAATTCCACGGGTATACCTGCGATTTTGTTAACAGCTGCATGGGAAACCCTCCTTCAATAGTCTAACATGAAGTTCGATGTTACCGGAGAGAAAACACAGTGCTGAATACATTTATTACCGTTCCATGCAGGTAACTGGACTACTCACAAAATAGAGCTGATCTCCCTGCAAACAGCTTCAGCAATGAGAGATCATTGAATGTCATAGTTACTATGACTAAAATGCTCTTTAAGGAAAAGTTTTATGGTTGTTTTTATAAATTGAATTTGCAAATGCCCTTGACAGGAAAAGAAAACTCTTCCTGGCTAATTTCTGCCCCTATATTCTTGGGTCATGCTCAAGAGAGTATGGATATCATCTTATCTGGTAACACTTAAGTTCTTTTCCATCATATTTACCTAAAATATTGCTGTAACTTCAAAGAGAGAGAAAATCATATGTTAATTTATTCTGTAACAGACACTCTGGACAGAGGTTTCAGACTCTAGAGGCTCTTGCTTGTGATGAAGCTGTCAAAAAATTGCTACAGTTTCTCCACCCTTAAAGGAATGCTGATTTCTCTGATAAAATCAAAACATATTTCTGATGCAAAAACCTTGCGAAGAAAGCAAAAAGGCTTCATTTTTTTTCCACCTTGTCATTCTTTGTGAAGAGACATGCAATTATTTATTTGAATATTTATTAGGCCCCAAAATAATTGAAAGAAAGTGCAAATTGGATAGTGAAAAAAATCCAGCTTTGAGAAGTTGGGAATTGAGAAGTAGGACTGCCAATCACTGTCTCTGAGTAAGTTCCTTTAAAAATATAGTAGAAAAGCCAACACTGGTTGCTTTTCAACTGAGATATGCCTTTTCCAGCAGCGAAAGGACTCTGACTGCCTAGCCACAGATGTAATTCAATACCAGAAAAGTTTCTCAGGTCTTCTTTGGTTCTGAAAGTTTGGCAAGCAGCATAACCCTGCAGTAATACTGACAAAAGCAGAACCCAGATTTTTGTAGCAAGAAGTTGGTGAGCTCTGGCTTCACCCTGAAACAAGTCTTGATTCATTGTGTTACACATGTGGCAGTGAATTGCATAAATTCTATATTTTGCACAACCTATTACTAGTTTGGTATTTGCACTCACCACAAAACTATTCTCACCTGTGTTTAGACAATAGAAATGCATCTATTTAAACTATAAGTATCATGGATTTACTGATACTGTTCTCAGTCTGTAAAACCTTGTCAATATTAGTCATATTAGCCTATATTCACATACAAGATTTAAGTATGAACAACCTTTTTCTGCTCTTTTTTCACGAATTTCTATTTGTTTCTATGTATACTTTGCTGTCTCCAAACAAGTTGTCTGTATCTCCTGTACATTTGTACTACAAATATTGCATCCTTCATATTTTTTAATATGCCATGGGGGGGGGGGGAAGGTCTGCAATCAATCATAAATATGTAAATATGTGAAGAAAGTTAGTGAACCTTAAATAGCTCTGGTAGGCACTTGCCATAAAAATGCTAATTTAAAACAAATGGTGAAGATAAGTTTAGGTGAAGTTACCTAAAGCAAGAATTACTCAGACTTGACAAAGTTACCAAAAAGTTAAGAGTTTTCCAGGAATCACTCTGAACCTATATGCTTGACTTCAGCTACTGTCCAGCAAAATAATGTTCTTGGTCTGAATTCTTCTGGCTGTAATTTATGGGTTGCAAAAATAGGCCTTCTTCAGCATACTCCAAACTGTAGTTACACAGTCTTATGTAACAGTCTTCTGTGACGGCATTCAAAGAGTCTGTCAGGTGTTTTTATTGAAAACCTATGTACGTAAATCAGAAGAGCTAAAAATGCTAATAAAGTCAAACGCGAAGCTTGCACATTGTGTCACAGGCACGGTGCTTTAGAACTATGGCAATTTCAAAGATTTCTTATACTAGATGCTGTGAATACATAGACTACTCAATATATTAACACCTACTTACATGTATTGTTGTGATCCTGTACCACAGGGTGTTATTTCCTGGGGAAACTGAATTTCCTGGATAATGATGAGTGCAAATCTGTAGCATAAGTTGTAAGTCTTTGGAAATATCACTCCAAAGTATGCATGAGAAAAGAAGGGAAATATATGGTTGGAGGTGTAAGGCCATGTTATGCTGTTTTGGCCAATCTCAAGAGACCTGATAAAGAAAGCAAAGAAACAGCCCTAATTTCATAGAAAAGGATCTTTACAAGAGCAAACAAGAACAAAGAACTGAGAGACTTGAGACTGGCCGTATTAGGGACTTACATGCAAGATGTCTTACCTACAAGCTTTTATCAGGCTGAGTCCAATTATTGCTTTATCATCCATGCTTCCTTATTAACATTGAGTCCTAAATAACATGCCTTGTGAAAAATGGTTGATTAATTATTAACTTGAATTTCATTAACTTCTCTCTGCTCAGAGAAACAGCAAAGCTGCCGTATTAACCTAATTTCAGCTCTGATGAGGTCATCACAGTGAACTGTCAGGAGTCTACAACCCTAAGCCCTATCTATCATCATCAGCCCTTGGGAAAGGTGTTGACTAGAAGTCTGAGGTCGAAGACAGGATGTTGGCAATTCACAAAGGAGTCGAAAATGCAACTAAGCGGAAATCAACCAGCCAAACAGAAAAAGCCTGTGACGCAGCATGCAATATTGCACTTATAGCTTCATACTAAGCTTTCAAATACTTTCATTTTAACATGAAAATTATTAGGCTGGAGAGGTACCTTTAGTTCTGATCAAAAGAACAGTGAAGCGAATAAGAGTCTTTATAATCACATCAGTTGTCTGTAAATCAGTCCTTTCTTAGGATACAAACACATTTTCCTGTGACTAACACATTTAACACAAGAGATTTTTAGTTGTATTCCAAGATGTTCTAACATACAGCTGTATTTAAATCGTTTACACCTTACTCCTCATGGCAATTGGAGGATGACATTCTTTTGCATTCAGACGAAGTATATGGAACAGATGGTGAAAAGCTTAGTCTAATCTAATTTTGGCTTTAAAATAACCTGTATTACCTGCAATTTTCAGTATAACAACAGTTTAGTTTACTAGAAAAGGAGTTTGTGAGGCATTGTAATTAATTGCTAGATATATATACCTGAGTAATATATTTCTGTATTTTGAAATTCTCTACGGGTAAGATCTTCAGCATTTTTTCACCTTAACTGAAAATTATGAGGAATTTAGGTACCTAAATTAATGAGAGTGATTCAGAAAAAGACACTAATGTATTCTGTTGCCTGAGGCATGGTTTCACATTACAAAGTGCTTGGCCAAAGTTCCAGCTTAATGTATTCCTGATCATTTCTCAGTCACTGTTACTAGCTACCGTTTCCTGGTTGAAAAGAACTGGCCCCACAGTTTTGTCAGTCTGCTTTTTATGGGATTCAGCTGTGAACCTGCTTAAAAAACAAGCATCCTGACATCCCACAGATACTACTAACATACACGCATACATTTCTGTGGGGAAAAAACAGCCAAAAAACCCAAACAAACCAGAAACCAACTATTCTTAATTAGGTGTTCACATTTTTTGTAACAGTGTATGTTTACAGGTACTATCATTTTAGTTGACCTACCACATCAGGCTGCTTGATGTTCACCTGCCAAAATTATCAACTTTGCTATGTAGACAGGATTGCAAGTAAGGAGTCCAGAAGAAAACAAAAAAGGACTTGACTCTCCAGTTTTGTGTTTATAATACGGAGAAAGGATGTAGGTGGGGGCAGGAGAGAAAAAAGAGTTCTTGTTCCTTCCCAAAGAATACTTAGTATTTTACATTAGGCAACCACTGGATTAAAAATAGAACAAAATATTAGTCTATGGATGAATGAACCTTTTATCAGTAGTTTCAGAATGGCTTTATTTCATCAAAAGAATAATTTCTGGGAGTGGTAGCTCCTACCTTGGGGATATCAGGGTCCCTCTCTCCCAGAACTTTAGAGTCCTACATAAATCAGACTTTGCTCCAGTGCTAAGTGTGGATAAGACACATAACTGGCACCAAGCTTGCCTCCACAACACTCTGAAACAAGAAGCATACACGGAAATAGAAAGTATACTCCACCTGTCTGTTGAGATCCTCATCAGATAAAAGAGATATCCCTAGTTTCTGGCTGGGCTATTGAGGTGTTCACCTTGGAAATAGGAGACACGAGTTTCAACCCCTCAGACTAAAGAACAACTATAACACTTAGGTCTCCCAACTCTTGGGCAATCTGTCTAACCACAGAGTATTACAAAAAGGATTGGCAATGGCACAACCTCTAGCTGTGTTTCCAAAAGCAAAGAGCAAGCCAGTCAGCTCTACCACAAAAATGACAGATACCTGAGCGCATGGAAGTATTCAGAGTCTCTGAATGCTAACAGCACAGCAGTCCTATGTCTGAAATGAGATGCCAGAGTCCAGAAAAAGACAAACTGTCAAATATACACTTTTTTTTCAATGTTGCTCACTTGATAGCTTCTGTGCACCTTCCTTAGTGTCTTACCTGCCTTCTCCTCATCCTTCCACTTTTTGAGGAACTTGTATATTAGCAATATTGTTTTAAGGATCTCAGCTCTCTCCTGTCAAGAAACATTTACCATAGAAGTCCAGCTTCTTTTTTTTGCATTCCACACCTGGAACGAGATATCCACTTTTGGGCAGTAAAACTCTAAGTTTCACAATGGTTAAGAATCTTTTTGGATCTGAACTAAAAGCTCTCTTAAACAACCACTAAAAGTAATCATTATCAAGTATAACATCAAAAAAATTTCTCTGTCACTGGTAGAGAAAATGTTATAGGATCTAGAATATTACCAGCTAGAGGCTATACAGCTATTCTGTAATATTTAGAGACTGTAAATTTAAATATTCAGGAGATGAACAGCAGGATATTGATAATGTAAGACTGCTACCAGAAAATGCAAGTTTGAACTGTTTTATAGAATATGGAAAGAAATCACTGTCACTAACATACTTAATGATCAAACAGTACCAAATAAACAAGAGTTTACATAAACATATCTTTTACTGAGTATTTCAAACCAAAGTATCCCAAATCTCTCATCACTTTGGATGCTTTCTGACATCTAAATTGCTACAGCCGAACATGATTCTCCTTTCTCAAAGCAGAAAAGAATACAAATATACAAGAATTTAGAAACCTAATATTCCAAAAATATGTTAAAAAATTAGCAGAGAGAGAAAATCACCATAAAACTAATACAAAAGCAAACTTATTTTAAATATGCAAAAGCAGCTATGACAAATATAAGTGATGTATCCAATTAGAACAAACAGCTGCTTATAGTGAAATACTTAACAATGTATATATTTTTAAAGGTAGGATAGACATGTAATTACATCACAAGTTATTAAATGAGGAATCTCTTCTAAACTTCATCCAATGAATGATGTTAATACTAATCATATTACATCATCTGGATATAAGGATCAACAGGGACCATAAAATATAGTTCACTGGTACTTCTCTTGAAGTGGGAAGGCTTGGATATTCTTCAGAATGGGCTAAAAGAAGTGAGGTAGGGGAAATAAGCCACCCAAACTGCACAACAAGAAACCTTTGAAAGTTGTAGAAACACAGCCAGTCCATCAAACATCATGAGACCATCATAGACTTAAGTATCGTACAATAGTACTGTTAGAATTTCAGTTCAGGTAGTTAGAATAGCATACAAACATAAGAAGACTCAAACAAGCAGGAGGCTGAGTTTGGATTAGTAAGATTTAATAAGTTCTTTCACGCATGGGCAGTCCAGTCCTTTAGAAATCCAAAAAATTACTAACCAGGGTGTACAATTGTAACTGGTGAAATGGTCAAATTCCTGAAAAAAGAATGCAAGTATTAACAGAATTTAATGAAGTCATGAAAATGAGGCCAGACCATAACAATAATTATTGGGGAAAAAAAATCAGAACTTTTAAAGGGTCTGGAAATTTTATTTTATGAAAAAATACTGATTGTTTTCACATTGTGATGTATTGAAAAACTTTGTAGAAGAATTCATGTTTGGACTTACACAAAGATCTGAAACAGCTACTTGACTTCTGAAAAAAATAATGTCATTGATGGTTGAAAATAGGCTTTAAAAATGGCAGCTAAACTATTAACAAAATGGTCTCCCCTCTCTATAATAAATGAGATGAAGGAGCAATTAATTTAAATAATTTCTGCTTATATTTCAGGGTCAATATTGAACCTCTGATTTTCTCATCCTGCTTAGCAGCCTGCATGTTACATGCATTAGAGGTCAACAGTCCACATATAAATGGGGAAACGAAAGAAAAGCCTCTTACATTTAAAAAAGAAATAGAAATAAAAAGTTCCTGAACTCTCATACCTCAGATCCATTTTGCAGAACCAGTGACTCCAATGATCCAATATAATTTATATTCAGAAGATTGCATAACCTCTTCAAAAAGAGCATTGTTTTTCAGAATGGGGATACATACAAATTTGAAATAGCAAAATTATTTCAGTGAGGAAAGTAGTATTTTAATGTTCATCATAGCTGTACTCTTCCCAGATTTCCTGGATTCTCTCTGCTTTTGCCTTCCTTAGGATCCTGGGAATCTTTGCTCTGTTCTGAAACCTCTTCTCAGGCATCCAGTCCCCTTCTTCCCATTCCACTTTTGGAATAATAAAATGAGTAACATTTAATATAAAAGGGAGTTGTGATTCTTACCCATAGTTGTAAGGATTCTCAAGAAAAACATATCGAACAAAACAACAGGAATCATAAATTATCTTGCAAAATTGGGTAAGAATTGTTTCCTCCCAATGGCCCCTTTTTTCTCAAATTCTCTTCCTTTCCATTTTCATAGATTAAGAAACTGGGAACAGAGACAGAAATGTTAAATGTTTGCTATTAGCATGATATTCAAAATCCCAGTTTATTGTCTGTAATCTGCTTTAGTAGATAGTGCAAATGGCATAAGAATACTGTATCATATCCATTGGACTTTGTCTCTAGGAGGTCATAAAAATTAGAAGATCAGCAAAAATCCAGTAGAGCACAGGGAAGAAAAGCTAGAACTAATATAAAAAGAAAAAGAGGTTGAGAAAGTGAATATGATTGTATTTTCACACAAGAAAGGTATGATTTTAGTACTGAGAAAATAGTCAGAAATCACAACTTTAGAATTCTGTAGTAAGCCAGCTGAAATGCAACGGAGAACTCTACTGAATCAATGTACTAAGTAAATCCCTAGCAGTAAACCCCTAAATCCCCTTGATATGTAAATTATATAAAAGACAGTGAAAATCTGAAATACCTGACCTCAGGAGGTTTTTATATTAAGACAGTTAGCCTAATATAAGAAACAGCATGCTGGTGTGGCATAAAACTGGAAGGACAGGAACCAGCAGGAAGACCTGAACCTACCTCTTGTCACAGCTATAAACTTTTATCCTAAATCCTAAATATAGAGTATCTTTTTTTGTAATACTGTTTAACTTGATAGAAATATATTAATGCCATGTGAAGTTAATGAAAGTTATGGAATACCTCATATTTTCTCACATACACTACAGAAATAAACACTTTCTCTGATCTTACCTATATCACAATAGTGCAGCATGAGCTACACCACTTTTTCTGAAAGACAGTGAGTGAACTAAAGTCATCTTAATAAAAGACAGATCTGAAATACACATAGAGGCAATGTGCCAACATTTTCAATTAGAATTTGTGAGTACTTCTGAGATAGGAGACGATGAAAAACATAGACATTAACTCTTGAGGAAGATGTACAGAGTCACTGTGGGAAGGAAAACACATTTTTCTTTCTTAATGATGTACAGGAGATCATTATTTCCTTCCTTTTTGCATTATGTTTTTTGCATGAAGAACTCATGAAGCCCTTGCCAGCCCCTCACACGTACCAGTTCACTGTAGGGCAGACTGAAATAATTAGATCTCTTTCTTTGGTAAACAGAATAGGACAGAGAGACAGAGGCATTTCCCTCTTGGTTAGAAGTAATTAAGTATCCAAGTTACAGATACGCACACATTTATCAAGGGAGATTTAAACTGATTTCCAAGTCACATGAAAGACAAAAGTTCTCCATCTTGGTACAGAGGATGAATACAGCGGTTCTGTATTCAGAAGTTGGTTCTGATAGTTCTATCAGTTCCATCAAGTTCTATCAAGACAATAAAGGTACTTCTGAGGACTATATTCTCATGTTCAGGGGACACTTTTGACTAGCATGGATAATCCTACTTTTCCTAATGCTTAATATTGAAGTGAGTATTCCAGTGTGTCCTCTCTCTGTCATGTACAGGTACAGGTACGTACAAATGCGTATGTGCATCATTTAGGAATTTACACCATTCATGGATTAAGAAGAGTGAAGAAAATCATTAAATATTGCAATGTTTCTTTCTGGCTTGGGTTAGGGAAATGTTGAGAGACAAATGGAACGCAAAATTTTAATAACTTTTTGATAGCCAAATACTTATTCCTCTTACGGTAGATATTCTAAGACATTCCAGGCAGAACTGGCCTATATGGTGCTAGGTATTTTAGAGATTTATGACAAAGAACCCTCCCTGTTGGAAATTACAATCTAATTATAAAAGAAAAAAAAGATACACTATCTTGGAACAAGTAAATTGTAGGTACACAGCTATGGATCTTGCTTTATTCTGCCACACATCATAATAGGCTGTATGTTTGTTTTTTTTTTCCCCCAACTACATATCTTAAAAGAAGTAAAGTTGTAATTACTGTGGCATCAGAGCCACTATTTAAGAGAGTGGATGGATTATTAATATACTGAATTTCTTGTTTTGTTTTGTTTTGCTTTACCACCAAATTTAATAATAAAAAATAATAAAAAAAAAAGACAAAGGGAAAGGTAAGAAAAAATAATTCCTCTGAATTCTTTGAAAGAATATTCAAATGAGTCAAAATGAGAGAGCAGAAAATAAGAACTAGAAAAGCTTCCCTAATTTCTGCAGAGAGACGAGAGGACATAAAAGCTCATTTTGGATCAGAACTAGATCTAATACTTCTTTCCTTTATGGAGTAATAAAACATCACCAGTCCTCTCCAGATTACCTTTCTGCACAGATTGTTTGGCAGGCACTGTCTTAAAAATGAAAACCTAAGTTTGAAATAATCCTCTATTCTTAATAAAAGTCAGTACAAAGACTTTATGAAGTACAGTTGTGGACTACCCCAAAATATTATTGTTTTAGCTGCTCTTGGGCACAAACCACAGAAGCAACTGAATACTACAGATGAACTTAGGTAACGTGAAGGTATTGTGAGGGCCATTATCATCCCTATCTTCCAGGGTAGGGAACCATGGAACAAAGACAGCCACACCCAAATCTTTGTACCCCATTTGAAGAACGGGGCTCAGATGCTTTGCAAAGCTCCATGGGTAAATCGTTGACCTTAGGACGCAGAACAGTGAAAGGGTGAGCATAACACCAGAGAAAAGGGGTAGATTGTTAGGAAGAGCATGTACAACATTTTAAAACATATTATTATTATTATTATTGAGAATTTTTCTGTAACCGTGTTCTGTACTTTCTTTTTCTGTAATAATTGATATGGACTAATAATAATCGTTTGTTTTGACTGTTAAGATTTCAATTAGACTAACTCTAAATTCTTTGCTTTGCATATAAGGTGTGTTTCGTTGGCCCAATTAAGCTGCACAAGTTGTAGCAGAAAAACTGCTGCTTTGATGAGGTTACTTTTTCCAAAACAGTAACAGGAAAGCCAGGCAACCTGTATTTGCTAATACCATCACAAAAACTGAGGGACTACGACCTTCCGAAGATGCAGGTCACATTTCAGTTTCCTAAAGTATTACTGCATTTGTAATTGCAATGCAGCTATGTTCTGTAAAACAATAGTTTCTGCTCTTGTATTCCCATGGAAAGAGCATAGTCAGTATAAATACCGAAAGGCGCACGGAACAGAACACATCAAACACTGCTTCTGAACAGTCAGTCCTTAGAGAAATAGGGAAAGGAAGAAAAGTACTGAATTAAAGGGGCATCAGAGATAAATAAAAAGCTTTACACAATAACGTATGTAGGCAAGTTGCAAAAAGACTCATCATCTCCAAAATGGAAACAGAAAGAAGAAAGAAATAAAAGTGTTTGTTATTCTGCGAGAGAGAACAATAGATTTTTCATCATTAAGAAGTATTTTACATATTATTTATAAATTGATATGTAAATTATATAAAGCAATAAATAAGACAGATCTAGATATTATATCAAATTAGCATGGTAAAATCTGGTCTTACATAACATGAAATTCTTCAAGACACATGCTATTAGGAATACCAGATGATTTTCATGAAAGGAAATGAATTTCATTATTTCAGTGTATACTTAGCAGCCCTTCCTCCATGCTTTCCTTCAGCTTTTCTGATGATATATGATTTGCTTCATCTAGCATATTTTAGTTGTTCTCTAAAAGTTTTCATCTAAATGTTTCCTTTATGTTCAGTTTCATTAAGGGTTCGAGAGAGATTACAGTTGAAAACAGAGTACAAATGGTCTTATGTGTCTTGTATATATTATATTATTAAGTATTATTAAGTATTAAGTATTATTAAGTATTTTTGCTGATAATAAGCCAACAAATGCAGTACTGTCAGTTTTGACTTATATCTCAGGATTTCATCCAGTGTTGATACAGCGTTGACTCTTTCAGGAATGACACTGACAGACTGATTTGTCATTATCTGTAGTGGTACCTTCCTCTACAAATAGTCTAATTAAAATTCAGTAAATTTTGGACCAGCGAGACACTGATTTTGACTAACAAGTGAAGAATTACCCTATCCAGACTGTTCTACACCACCATTATTTCTGTAATACGAAGTTTTCAGAATCTTTCAAATGTCTCTGTTTCATTTTTACTTGTTTATTTTATAAAGAGTTCTGCTAATTAAAGAATATTCACAAGGCTCCTTTACTGTGGCAGCTGGAATTCTTAATTTTAGTTATTTTAAGACATATTAATTAAGCAGTTCAATCTGCTTTGTACAGTATTATGGGCGATGTGCAGAGAATGTCAGCTGGGACTGTTAAATCTGCCTGTGTAAGATGATGAAATACATGAAGGAAAGGGTCTAATGGATTGTAGCTGAGTCACAGACCAATATATAATCAAAATACAGCAGAGGTTCTGCTGTAAGAAAGAAATATGAAGGATTTTCTTAAACGGCAATGAAATAAAAAATATTCAGTGTTATGGATAAATTATTGAATAAACATATAATCAAAGTTGTTATTTAACCTGCACCAGAACTGAATGCTCAGTAGCCTGAAGTGTAAGCTACATATCACACTGCTTGAACAAACCAATGACATACATTTTTATAAACTAGACGATCAGAGGGAATTTAGTTTTAGACAAGTAGAGTAACTTTATACTACTAACACTCTTTAAATGTTTATAAAAGTACTTAGAATTCAGAACAGAATAGCAGCCCAAGAATACAGTTAAAAATGATGTGTCTTTAGATTATTAGCAGTAAAAATATTTGCAGACAATTAGGTACTCTGAACTTTAAAAGAAGAACTATCAAGCAAAGATGTGAAATTTGCAATATGATTAAAAACTTTTTAACTTCACTCTGTGAATGTTTAATGAAAAAAATCCCTGTTAATGCCTACAGAGTAATAACTGAATTTTCTAACGCATAATGATAACGGCACCAGAAACAAAGGTACTCCATCTTCCAAACCTCATAATTATGAATGATCCCAATGCCTGAGATTTAAATGTAGCAGTGAAACATTTGTCTCTCATTCAAATAATATATATGTCAGAGAAAATGTAATCGGGGGGAAAAAAAGCCCAAACCCCTGAGGTAAAAATTTTAAACTAGGTATGAAAAAAATGACTTTCAGTTTTTGAGTTTGCAATAGAAAACACACACCAGTCTAGTTTTCTTAACTTAAAAGCACTTGGGATGTATTTTTCAATCATTCTCTTCAATAAATAGAAAATAAGTAAAATCAGACAACCATTAGAATTTAGAGAAACACAACATTCAGCCTTATAAATTTTAAGTTTTTTAATATACTGGCTAATGCCTCACTTTATAAGATCTGAAGTTCACTCTCCTATTTGGAGAGCCAGATCTGTAACTCAGAGCATGCTGATCCCTCACCACATGTCTCCTTCTATACGTGAATCACCTGCCTTGTTGGCAGCACTGTGCCATTGCCTCCCTGCAGCTCCACTGAGAGCTTTCGTAAGCTACAGGGAGAATTTTCTCCTTAATCTAAAACTGATTACGAAATAAAGATGATATAAAACCAGCTGAATTATTTTTGACAAGAATCACAGAGGGAGATTAAACGGTTCTCAGACCTACAGCAGAAGTGCAGCGCATCTTGCATCCTATAGATTTCTGAGCCTGCTTGCTCTCTTATATTATCTTTCATCTTTCCCACTTCTTCTGTTTTCCACTAGGCTAATGAAGACTGTGTGAATTTTGAGGTAGGTTTTTCTCCTATGATGTGTTCATGATTTGCTCGTTAAAGTAGGATCTTTCAAAATACTAAAACTTTTTGAAAAGCTGAATCTCATTTCTATACTTTGCCTCCCTTCCCAACAATATGAAGGAAAGCTGGACAAGAGAGCTGCACAAACATTTTATTTTCCTGCCATGCTGGTAAGTCTACATTAGTGTTTTAGTTCAGATCAGGAGCGTGCTTTTGAAGTGGTCATGCCCACTCACTGGACTTTGGTTCAGATAGCAGACGTGGACATCAAAAGTGGAATTTTTTTTCTTATGAAGCTGAACCAGAAGATGTGTTCTCCGAGTACCTAGGGACCTCCAACCTCTCATTCAGTTCAGGGGATCAGATTATAGCTAGAATGAAGTAAAACCACCTCAAATGATTATAGTGATGACATCAGATCCTCAGTACAACTGTTTTGTTCTCCAGATCCATTTGGTCTTTTGGTCTTTCTTATTTGCTGAAGTGGACACAGCCATCTTGCAAGTACTTTGAAGAAAAGGAATTCTTTTAGACTGAATTGTAGTTTCAAAAGTTATCAAAAAAACCTATTGCTGAATCATTTATAGAGAATGCAATATTTCCTTTCATTTAAAAATTGATTTTCAAGTTATTTTTTATATGATTTATTGGAATATAGAGCAAAGTATTCAATCATACCTTACAATTTTAAGAAGAGCAGAGAAAAAAAAAATCTCAGTTTAACTACTGCAAAGTTTTAAGACGTGCAAGAAGTGCCAAGAAAATGATATCAAACAGTGCGGATATAATTTTAACTCTCACTTTATCTAAAATCCAAAACAGTTACTCAGAAATGTTAAAACAAACATGAACACACAAGCAAAAAGAGAATCAGGGTTTAATATCTGCAGTAGTCTACACTTTGCACTTGCAGATAGTCAGCAGAGGGAATGGAAGTTAATTAACAAGACTTGTTCCCAGAGCTCTGCTATTATAATTAATAATGTGGATATACAGAGAAACAAATGATGCAGAGGAATACTAATTTGTCTTATATAAAAATTGAGGGGAAAAACTCTTTAGTAACAAAAGTCTTGACAGACAGTCCTACCCTATGACAGATCCTGTTAACATTTTTGGGTCCAGGGGAAATCATATAATGATATATCTAGATTAAGGAAAATTATTCTGACACAGGTGAAAGAATGACATTTACTCTGAAGTGACTGAATTGAGTGTTAGGTTGCAACCCTTTTTTTTATCAGGCATCTTATAGGATAGTTGTTTATTCCTGAATAGTTATTGATCTACGCCTGGTGCGTGACCACAGACAGAATCCTACAGTCCCTTCGTCATTTAAAGATTGTATGAGATAAAGAGATGGATGAAACATGTCAGCCAGAATCCACAGGTTCCTTTCTCTTTGTGTTACCTCTCATGCCTTTTAAGAGATCTGATCCACTGGGTCACTCAAGATATTTCTTCTTATGAGGTGCCTTTTGGCATCACTTGAAGTACATCCTTCTACTTCCAAATGCTTTATTTCTGAAGACTGACCTGTGGTAATCAATCAACTGCGTTGAATCTGACCAGTGCAATTGGATCACAGTTTTAAAAGCTATGACCATTGTAACAGATTTCAAAAATAATCCCCAAGCCTCTTCGCCACATTTGTTTATTAACTGTGTAACAACTTGACTACTCCAGAAATATTTCTTCCTTATGCTGAATAGCACAAAGTGTAAGTAGGTTCAACTGAACAGTCTTAGGTAGGTGGGTTTGCCAGTCCCAGGTGGACTAAAGCATTAACAGTCCTAATTTCAAATCAACTTTTCAAACAGCAGTAGGAAAACATTAGCAGATGTGTGTATAGGAACACACTGCAGCCAAGACAGGGTAGCTCATACAGTGCTACCACTCCCTATTAAATAGCTATGATATTTGAAATGCTTTGAAAAAAGCAAGAGGAACGATCTGCAATGTGTGATACTTCCAAGCAGCTGACCACAAAGGTTACATTAGTAACTGGGAAGAGAATGCGCCCCCAGAAAGGGACAAACTGATCTATTTGCTAGTATCATATGAAAGATCTGTAGCATGAAATGAAGAAGCAAACAAAAAACCATGTACATAGGCAATGAATATATACTAAATAACATAAGAACAACCACTTCAGGAGAGCCAGGGCATTAAGGTAAAAGGACTGACCTTGTGGAGGAACAGATGGATGTGAGGCTCCAGCTGTAGACATAGTAGGAGGAGGAAGTGGAACTGCTGAGGCTCCAGCCAGCTCAGTCTGGGAGACTATTTGTTGCCCAAGGCGCAATGGCTGTTTGAGACATAGAAAACTAAAGGAAGATGTCCGGAAACGAGAAGTATAATGGTTCTTCCTCAGGAAGAAACTCCAAAAAAGTAAAATCAGAGATGGGTATGAAGAATGTGTATGTCAGCAGCCTTGAAAAAACTGTGATTTTTGTCCTTTTTATCCAGTTTACATAAAAGCTGGTTCCATGAAACTATTTCTAAAGGGATTTCATGCAGTCTACACAAATGAGGGATTAGTAGCTATAAATTTAAAACAAACATTTTTAGTAGAGGTCACGGCATTTTGGAATACTGACGGAGACAGAATTAAGAAAGTATGAAATAAAATCTAAAATCTTGACATTCAAGCTATTTTAATTCATTCCTCAATATTACATAGAGAAAGAAATCCAAATAATTTGTAATTAAAGGAAAAAAATCTGTAGGAAATATAGGAATATTGACAGAAATAAACAGCAATGTGTAGGGTACAATACAGAGTTTTATTTTTGGTCTGTGTCAAAGACCTTTATGTTCATTCATTGAAGCTAAAAAAATATATCATGGAGTGAATATGGTACCCGAGCCACTGAATAGGTACTGGAGGTACACCTGGAGAAATCACAAGGGAGTGATTAACTCTTTTGAAGGGGATTTAAGGGTGACTGTGTCAGATAAAGAAAATCCATAGGAAATATTTACATTTGTATTTTCCTATGAGAAGCCAGGAAAGAAAATACCCTGACTAATCATCATCATCATCATCATTATCATCATCATCATCATCATCAAAACAAACCACAACAGAGAGAAAACTCTAGGCATAAGTTGTGCTACTGTCATAGCTCTTGAAAAGCAGGAAGCATCCTGGGTTAGCTCAGACCAAGGCCCCGAGTAGCTCTGCCACACAGGTCATGTTCTTTTTATGAGTTTCCCAGTGCCTTATAGCTTGTCATGCTTTTTACATTACTGAAATACTGCCTGTTGAAATCTCTGCTTCCTCCTTCCAAGCAGAGCAGCCACAGCAAGGGCATCCTCTTGGCAGGTTTAAAACAATTCTTCTGTCTCTAATAACGGGACAAGGACCATCGTTTGGAACAAAGACAGTTGGGGCTGGTACAAGCTCAGTATCGGCTCTAGAAGGGCTATGACAGAGGAGGACTAAAGGGTAAGTTGTTGGTGAGGACAGACATGTCAGGCTCCAAGGGAGTTCTTGCTGACATGATTTAAAAATAACATATTGTAGGAAAAAAAATCACCCCCCTCCCCAACAATTGGGGATCAGGGAGATACTATGTCTTAAGTTAGGTTTAATTTGAGGCAAGGAAAATCCTTCCAGGAAGACCAATTTCTCAAAAGTACTGAGGACAGAGTGAGGTCCTTAGGGACCAGGCAGGCATGAAAATGGCAAGGTGTGTTAAATTTTGGCTTGGCCTTCCACAGTAACAGTATCACGGACTGTTGTGCTACTATGCTATTGCACTTTCAAAAACTTAATTCAGCTGGAATCAATAAAGCTTCACTAGAATAAAATTGTGGTGAGATCTCAGATTTCATTGGTCAAAATAGCTCAAAGAACATGTTTTAATACTGAGAAATACAAGCGTGTTAGAATACGCTGATATGATAAGGTAAATAAGATAATAGAAGACAATTTTTTTCAACGTGAATAGTCAGAAAAATGATGAGATACCAGAACATAATCATAGACAGGCACTGCGATGAAAATGGAGAGAGATGGAGTGGGAGCAGGAATCAGTGGGCCATCAGTAGAAAGGCAGTTTTTGGTGGAACACAAGTTCAAAGCTTTTGAAAAACAGAAGAAGCAAAATTTCACCACTATAAATTATGAAGTAGTGGAAGATATCAATGAAATAAAGGTCAGAAATAGAAAAAAACTCAGAAACCACCTCAAAGAAGTGGATCTCTAGAGAAGATGTAAAAGAGGGAGACACAAACAATAATAAGCATGAAATAGAGATGATGGAATTTGATATGAAAAAAGTAGGTATTTATTTTACTTACAGCACTTTAGTTATCCTAAAGACATTTAGCATTCTAATGCAAAGTAATGCATGACAACAACAATAAAATAACATGTCAATGTCCCGTATCAGTTGACATAATGCAGTAAAGTTCTGCTGAAAGCAATGGAACCACTATGATTCACACTACATGAGCGTGAGGTTCAAACTACTTGCTAAAGTAGTTGAAAAGTATGTTTTTCTACCTTGCCTTCCCTACTTTCCCCATGTTGCCTCACAGAGAAGTGGTGTTCCAACATTTAAGTCATTTGGTAACAGAAATGAACAGAAAAATAAATTATCCTATAATATGTAAATATCATGTACCAATCTAGATATCAGAAAGGAGACTCTAAATAAATTTATTTGGTATTCAAAATGAACCTTTTCCATGAATCCTTTTCAGAGGATAAAGATTATTCAAATTTATTTACAGAAAGAGCATGTAACAGTACTTTGTTCAAAAGATGACCACATCAAACAGTAATGTGCATTCTGCTGCCCACTGCAAGCCAGACAACAGAGAAGATCAAACACTTCCATTGACTGTAAGTAAGGAGACTTTTTTAACACAGAAATGTATTCTTAAGAATATGTTATGCTTATGTCTCCGTTGCAAACCATGAAGAGATCAGATATATTTCTAAAATTCTGTAGACTATTCTATCAAACAATTACACCTTTAAGTTTAGAGCCAGTAAAAAGATTCCTAATCACATATGCACCTATTTCAGTATTATATCCATGGATTTCAACATTTTTCTTCCAGTATTATATTTGTCAATGCATGCAGTGTTTGCAAATGCATGCCTTTCTTATGACACTTAAATGGATGTTGTATTCTACTTCTAGGGTTACTGTTATGCAAATGTTTCTCAAAGCAAAAGTACCCTGACACCAGAGGAAACAAAAATAACTACCATGTACTGGGGAAGAAAAAGGAGAGAGAGAGAAAAAAAAAAAAGGTTTTGCCTCTTTTGACTCACGCCATAAAAATAATATTCACTAATCCTATCACAAAAAAGTACAATTTATGACTACAAATCATACACATGGGTTTCGCCATCCAGCGAAGGGCAATCAGCTACTTACCACAAACTCATATATTAAGAAAAAGTCACTTATGAGGGGGCAGTGGGAAGAGAGACAAGAACAAAATAAATATATCAAATATTTAAGTGAAGAGGAAGTATTAAGTCAATTTTCGAGTTAACAATTCCAGACAATGGACAAAAACTCATCCTGAAAAAAAGTCCTGATAATGAAAGTGAATGCTGGGATTTGGCAAAGCCGGAAAAAGGGAGAAAAAGTTGAGGTTCTAACCAGAAGGTTCATTGGTGTCTTATAAAGCCATGAGCCTTTGGATGTGCTGTGACGAGCTGCATTTTCCATTCTGTTTCAAGTTAATCATAATTTGTTAAATAATTTCTGTAAATGATGGAATTTTCCAATTCTTACAGGAATAGAGCTAAAGATGGACATTTGAAACATGTCCATCAATGGTCTCATGATTTTATGTTTTCAGTGTCTTCATTATGAGTGCTGAAACCTACTTTTTTTTTTTTTTTTTTACTAAAAAGTTATAATTTCTTTATCCTAAAATAGTGTGGAAATATATGACTTAGCAAGGGGATATTTGCAATAGAATGAACAAAAAGATCAAATCCTGGGTGTAAGGAAGGTATAAAATATTAAAACCAATCAGCCTCTGGTGAACAGTATCTTGTCTTTTCTCCTAGCAAACACTGAGACATAACATGAACACAACACTAAAAACCACCACCAACAAAAAATAAGCATAGTTATTCAAATATTTGATGAGTATTCCTCCTGAGACAGAAAAATCTGGATACATTATAGTGTTTCTTCACATTGAATATTATATTTTGCATACCATCATAAAAATATTTTACTGATTTTAAAAATAAGATGTGCAAGAGGACTTACTGGAAGTTGCTTTTCATAAGTGAGTTGGAAGACTTTCAGTGAGAGTAAAGTGCATAAACTTCTAGCTAATGAACTTGAAGTTTACAAGTCACTTAGGTACATTTGTACATTTTATCCATGCTTTTACGATTTAAACAAAGCACTGAACATCAATAACTATTCATTTTTAATCATTACTTTTACTTGTTCTCTTTGTACTTCATGTACTCTGGTGCATTTCCAGAGAGGTGTCTTCTCACTACAGTGGCAGTAAGTAGAACTGAAAATGACTCATTTAAATTTCTGTCATCATCTCCCTGCACTGTAAAAAAGTTATTAAGAAGGCAACCATCTGTCTCAGTTTCCCCAGGAGATGAGGATGGTGACACTAACCTTCCTTTCTGGGACCTTTGGAGAATAAATAATTATTGTTACTGTTTTATTTAGCCCAAAAGTCTAGAATTTCATCTGGTGAGAAGTACTGCTGCTAAGTCAACATTTCTATTTATAACCTTATATATGTGTATACATAAATTTACTTTTTTTTTTATGTCTTGTTAGTGAAAAGTACAATTTCCAGCAGCAACCAATTTCTCTTAACAGCCATCATCTTGCTGCAAGGTAGCATTATTTCTAACACAGAACAATGTAATTAACACTTACGTTAAACTTATGTTGGGCTGAGGTTAACATCAAAATACATTCATATATAAATGCCTTGTTTTTTAATATGCAATTTTGCATCTTTGCTTTAACTAGACCTGACTTAATAGGACATGTACTGGTGAGCAGTATGTGTAATGTTAATCTGAGAATCACAGACATTTGGTATCATAAATAAAATGGAACTGGAAAAACTAGACAAATATAATTTATTGATGTGTAGAAATACCAGCAAACACAAAACCAAGAACATATATGTAAAAACAAACGAATACCAAAGCATCAAAAATAATGGGAACAACTTTAATTTATGTTTCACAGATGAACTTCAAAAACAACAGGTATATTGCTTAATGTCATTTTTTGTTTCATAATTCATTAGAAGTGGAAGGAAAAAATATAACTTTTGGATTCTTCCTCTGGATCTTCATCATAAGTAGATACTTCTACTATCTGTAATTTACAAAAAAAGGAATTTGGACAGAGACATGAAATCATTTGTCCAGGGCTCTTATGAGTCGGCAACATAAACAATCCCCCAGCCAGGGTTCTTCACAGTACAAAAAATTGCCTTCAAAACATGGGTTCTTTTGATCAAGAAACTCAACCCCAGGGTACTGAATTATAGACAAAAACTATTTATCATAATACTTGTATTCATAAGCAGCAGCTTTCTAACTGATTGTTCCATGTTGGGTAATAACAAGGAGTGGAAAAGCTGCAATATTTTCCTTGCAGAACCCCTGAGGTTCACGATCTCCTACAGCAATATTGGGAATTATTAACCTGTAATCCACCTGGTTCTTAAAATGATGAAAAATTTACTGCATGAGTATTGCAATGAGCCTTGTATTTTCAAAACTTCAGAGAAATGTAAGTGAAAAATAAAGCTAAAGCTTAGCAATTTGTTACTAGTTTAAGTAAAAATATAGAGAAGTTGGTTGCTAAAACTAGTTTTATAAATAATATATGATGAGCAATGTATTCCATATATAAAGCTTTGTGGTCTTTTTATGTTAAAAGTAGTCCCCTATGTTGCATATTAAATTTGGCAGAATCTGAGGAATGAATAGTCACCAATGGCAGAGGAAGATCAAGTCAGAGTTAACTTAAGCAGATTAGATATACAGAAGTCCTTGCAGCTGCATGGTTGCCCTCAAGAGTGCTGACAAATCAGCGGACAATATGTGATGCTGCTCTCACTGCCCTTGAAAAGTTATGGCAACAGAAGGAAAGGAAAAATGCCATGTTCATCTTCCAGAAGAGCAAGAAGGGAGTCAGGACAGTCAGCTGACCTCAGTCTCCAGGAAGATTATGGATCAAATCTTTTCAGAAGCATTATTGTGGCACATGAAAAAGGAAGGGCAAACTGTACCTGACCAACTTGCTTGCCTTTTATGAAGATGACTTGCTCAGGGGAGAATGCTGAACATGATTTTCATTGATTTTATCGAGATTTTCAGCATGGTCTCATATAATATTCTTGCAGCGCTATGGGAAAGACCTGATACTGGGCTATAAGGTGGGTGGAAAACTGGCTGGACCATGGGGTAGACAGGGTTGTGACCTGTGCTTTTCAAGTCCTGCTGGCAGCCAGTCGCTAGTGGCATTCCTCATCAGCTGATACTGGAGCTGATACTGCTGGACATCTTTATTAATGACCTGGACGATGGGATGGAAGGCAGCAAGTGCACCCTCAGCACAAAGCTAGGGGAGCAGCTGATAACCAGGAGGGCAGGAATGGCTGGGAAAAAGGACTGAAACAAACTGCAAGAAATTCAGCAAATGCAAATGCAGAGTCCTTCATTTAGGTATGGAATGAACCCATGCAGAAGTAGAGGCTGGGGGCCAGCTGGGTAGAAAATAGCTTTGCAGAGAAGAACCTGGGTGTCCCAGGTCCCCAAAAAGTTGAACATGTGTCAGCAATATGCCCTTGTGACAATGACACCTAACAACATTGAGGACTGTGTTAGTATGAGGATAAACAGGAGGACAAGGGACATGATTATTCCCCTCACTTGCAAAAATCCATCTGGAGAACTGTGTCCAGTTTTGAGCTCCTCAGCAATAAGAAAGATTTTGACTAATAAACAAGAGCTGATGAAAGTTTACAATTGTATATATTCTCCCTACTTTACTCAAAAAAGCTCAGCCATTTGGAATCAGGTAAGTATTCATTATAAAGCTAATAGAAGGAGCGAAGGAGACTAAACTGATGCAATAGTTTACAAAATATTTACAAGCCATTATTTCTTTTGTCATGCAGCTCTACTTTGTGCATGTAAACTTTGGATCCCCCAAAATTCAATGAAAATTTCCAAAAGTTAAAGCCATTTTTATTCATTTCTACTGTGAAAAAAGATAAATACAGACTACACAGAGAATCTTTTTAGGCTGAGACTTCTGTTCTTCTAGAGAAGAAAATAAATTACCTCATTAAATAAAACAGCAGCCTTTGCAATATCATTTTATTAACCTTCCAATAATAATACCATCACCTGAAGTTACAGGGATTTTCTTATTTGCATACTTCTTATATTTATGTACATAATTAATCAGTCATAGAAAGCACAGGATTCACAGCAAAGTTAAGAGATAGAAGTCTTATTATTATCATGCTGTAAGAACAGCCAGTTCTTCCTTTTCAAATATCCTTTACTACAAGACATTAGTTTAGGGAGATTAATTGTAGTGCATTTAAATTATTCATGTTAGTTTCACTAAATAGACTAGATCCAATCTAAGAGAAAAGAAAATCTGTGATAGGCTAGTGAAATGCAAAGTGACATGGCTAACTACATACCACTGAATAGGCAAAGATTCGTACCATATTTGGACCATGCTTTTCCACCCGTTACACATCTTCAAAAGTTTTCCTGGTTTGTTTGGAGACATCTCAGAAAGGAGAAGGGAAGGGAAGGGTTTTGTTATCTGTTGATGTTTTAAAGTTGTAAATTCCTTTTTCCTGCCACATCCTTGCACTTTTCTAGCTCTAGTTAACACATAACAAGATGTCTTGATTTTCTTCCAACAAAAATCAGTTGGTGGAATTCCCAGAAGGCTCTGATTTCTTTCTTTTTTTCTTTTTTTTTTCTTTACAGTGTCTTCCATCACATTACTTAGAAAAATCTACTGACGTAATATGATTTGTCCCTATCAGTAATAACCCACGACTGTCCTGTGAAAGGGGGCAGCAGGTGTAGGGGCACGTTCACAATATATGTAATGGATGGGGCCTCAGAAAGGAGAGAAGGAGGATCTTCTCTGTTTTTCCATAGCTGATATTTCAAGTACATGAAAAAAGAACAGCTTCCTTAAAACTACCTTGTCCAAATGGCTCTGGTTTTGACTACCGTTGTTAAATTTCTTGTTAATGATCAAGAGTAGTTCAAGATCATTAAAGCAAAAATGCCACACCAACATGCATACAGGCATAAAAAATAACAGCAGAGGTTGTATTTTTGAAAAAAAAAACAAGAGAAGGGAAAAAAGGAAAGACAGCATCAGCAAGAAGTTTAAAGAATTGCTATTGGAGTAAGCCAGGACTTCAGTTAAAATGTCATTCCTCACTCACTCTTTTTCAGAAATGTTGGTTCCCAAACTACACTCAGGGGAACCACGAAAATCCGCAATATCTTTATAGAATTTTTATTTAAATTTTTAAGAGCATAATTAGTGCACTTGCACTAACCAGCCAATAGTAAGGATATTGATGAAGTGCCATAGTGATGCAACACCACTGAAGAGACACAATGCTGTGGTTCCACAGAAAGATACACACTAACCTCTCACACTGAAGATATATTCAAATATCCTTAAGAACAATAATACAGATATTTGTTTCATTTTGTCCAACGCTTTTTAATTTAATAATGGAAAAAAGAAAAGTGTATTAATAGAACTGCAGTACATTTAGTAAAAATATTATAATTTTAGACTGGGAAAGAAAAGTAAAATCACCATAAAAGAATCACTGGCATCAGAGAGAGGAAAAAAATATATATATATACACATACACATATATAAAGAATAACCATGTACTTCATGTTCTTATTCCTCATGCATGTTCTTCATGCAGAACATTCCACAACAGTTTTCACATACAAGTAAAGAGCAAAATTCCATCAAGGAAAGATATGTGCTTTGAGATGTATCTCAGTGCAAGTTTTGTTTACTTGATTTTATTATAGAAATGAAAGAACGTAACAGCAGGATTGCGAAGACCTTCACAGTTTATACTGGGAAATGTCAGACTCAAAGGTAATTTGGTATTTCTTCAGGGCTCTCATTTAATTCTGTTTCAAGAAAATGCTTTGCCTTACTAGCTTCAAGTAGTCATTTCACTATCGAACACTAGCTCTGAATGATTGCATTTCAAATGTTTTCCTGTGTCATAGGTAGTAAACTGATAAAAAGATTTCCACTGCTCCTTCATTCATGTGTCATTCATTAAGGTTGTTTTAAAAACAAATATATTTTAATAAGAGTCTTAATGTTGTCTTCCAGTCTCAAGATTTATCAGTAAAAATGTCTGAAATACGGACAAAAAAATCACAAGAAAATATACTAGAAAAAATGTCATTAACCATAACCACCTCATTCCAATTAGTCTGGATTACTACTATTTAGGGCTCTGCATGCATTATTCTTTGTAAATGTTTTAGAGATACTTAGATCTTTAATACATCTTTTATGTCATTAACACAACTATGTTTTCTACTACAACACATTCTATTCCATGAAAAAAAAGGATATGAAAAATTCATTGTGTACTCATTACACACAAAAACTCAGACTGATGGACACAAGCAAGCACTTTAAATATATTATTATTTCAGGAATTTTTTTACTTTTAGAAGAAAAAAATAAAAAATACCTTATCTTCCAAACATGATACTTTGCATGAGGACTGGTAAAAAGAATGAAATATTTATTGATCGTTTCCACATTGCTAAGAGGCACCATATACATATGGTCAAGCACATTTTGTAAAAAAAAAAAAAAAGTGCTTCTTTTGATGGGCTGCATTGCAGGAGCGCAGAGGATGTTGGCGGTTCTCAGACATCCTACTCAGGCAGGCAGATTGGCTCAGAATGAGAAGCACTTTTGCACATGCTGTAGAGATCTGCCCAGAAAAGAGCAGCATTTAACTCCTTTCTTTACATTTTAATGGCCACAAAATCTCTAAGTATCCAGTTCTGCAACCTCATTTCTTTATTAAATATATGTTAAGAGTAAAAATAACCCTATGCTGCTGTATCAAACCAGGTATATCGTGTTATTTAAATATTTTATCATGCCAGTGTAAGTCACATTTTTTTGTGTGTTTGACTTGATCTGAAATATGCCCCTCCTAGATTACTGAAGATTAGCATAATAAGGGGAAAAAAAAAAGAAATGGGCAATTCAAATAAAATAAAATGGTTCAAAAAATCATGAGACTATGGTACTTTAAAGGTAAAGTTATTGCCTGCTAATTTAAACAAATCTTATTTATTCCCAGTGCAAGGCAAGGAAGAAGCCAAGCTGATGCAAACTCCAAGTAATTTCATGTAAAAAAGATATGTAAATTAGTTGTAGCCCTCTGATTCCTGAAAAGTTACCAGTGCAGCCTTCTGTGTTGTAAAGGATGTAATCCATTGGACTACACAAAGGGAGCTGGCCATGGTATAAATGAAAAGCAGAAAGAGCTATTTGAAGGAATTAGAACCAAAGAAATTAAAAAAACAGAAGCAGCACAAATGTCCTCTAGATACACATTTTTATTTTTCACTCCTTTCCTCATTATGATCCTTAGTTATTTATAAAGCATCTGAGTGATAGTAGAGCTAGACAGGTCTGTAAGACTCAGGGATTTCTGGCAGTCATAAAGGGGAACAGAGGTCCTTCCTCATGATCAGAAGGCCACCCACCTCCCTTCTCATCCTCTGTCTCTTCATGCAGTTGACCTCCACCTGTCAACAGACCAGGACCATGAAATAGACACTCTGGAAGGCATCCCAAAACATCTGCTGCTCCTGTCTCCACTCCAGATCCTCTGTCTGGCATCTAGCTAATGAAGAACTGCTCTCAGACTGCCCTGGACCTGAGTCAGAGTCCTGGATGAATCTCAGTGACAATATCCAGGGTCCCGATCCTCTCTCCATAACACCACCACAGAGTAAATGCTGCAATATCTCTCTAGGATAGCGTCCTGTGGCACATGTCACTTCTTGCCTGCAGCAACACAAGGGGACAGCTGGAAAGGCAAAAAGAGGAGAAAGGAGAGAGAGCCTCTGACTCGGTGCCCCTGTTTTTTTCTCAGAGGAACCTGCAGGAGAGAAAAGTCTTTGCCTCATTGGACTATGGCTTCTGAAAGTTTCTTTCCATAATAAGAACGTACATGCTGAGCCCACAGTGTCCGACTGTCATTTGAGGGGTTCAAGGAATAGCTTGCATTTTAAAGTCACACTAATGCACATTCCTCACACCCAGCAGCAGGCGGAGAACCTCCTGGTGACCTTCACCTTATCCTGGCACTCAAGAACTTGTCCTTACGGCACAGATTGATGAGCTGTGCCATTTTCTTGAAGTCCCAAATGGCACCACATTGGATTTGAGATGCCTGCCTGAGACCAGGCACTCAGAAAACAGGCAACAGAAGGTAGGCCATGTAAAGAAAAGAAAGTATACTGAGGGAAGAGGAAGGCTGGAGAGATGAGGAGAGAGCAACAGGAGTCACTAAGGGGGCTGAGGGCAACAGCAAATATGAAGGTGTAAGCACCATCTTTATCTAGCACAAGAGGTACTCCTTAATGTGGCATGATGCCCTGGTGTTTTCAAAACCTTATGTTAACATATGTATGCTAGTACATTCTGGAAGATTTTTCATACTCCTGACCAGTCTTACAGTCTGGTTTCATTCAAAAGGAATCTGTTCACCTGTACCAAGCCCACCCTTCCTGAACACCACAGTAAGTGGTGATGAAAATGTGTGCACTTCAAAAGCACATTCCTGGCCTGTACTAATGCAAAAGGACCCAATAACTGATAGAAAAGTTCCTAATCAGAGAAATATTTACATAAAAGTATACCATATATGACAGGGGCTCCAAAAACAGTGGAAGCTAAATGGCACATTTGTCATACATGAAATTCATTAAAGTAGCTAATCTTTTAAAAACTGCATGGAGAAATGAGCCACCAGATGATAGAACTTACAAAACATTGGCAAATTTACTCTCCAATACACAAATAATTAAGATGACCTAAAATTAATCTGATCTATACCCTTCCAACTGATGCAGGCTTATTGACCTTTTAGATCTAAGAAGGCTTATGAAAAGTCTGATAATGAAGTGCTAGATGATGAATATTTAAAAGCAATGCTTAAAGATTATTGAGCTTAGAAACACAGATTGAGCTAAACTCCATATAGCATACAATTACTGAATGCACTTTTCCAAAATCTGGTTTGTCACAATCACTAACTCTGTATAACTTAAAAAAAAAAAAAGTATCAAAGTTTCAAAGGAAGCACTTTAAAAACACTTTACATAACAGTTTCACTTTTCAGTGATATAAGCAGCATATATGTGATACAAGCAGATGAAGTAAAGTGGGTTTAAAGCTATACTGGTAAGTCTAAACAGCATGCTTAAAATATAGACAATCTGCTTCTTAAAATGACTAATTGTAATTACCCTATAGGTATGAATCATGATAAAAAATAATGGATTTTCTTATGCCAAGTTTTTTTTCTGTTGGGACCAATTGATTATTGACAGTGAAAATACTAAAATCTGTACATGACTTATAAAATATGTTTAAATTTCTTCTCCGTGAAAAAATAATTCATTGTTTAAATTTCTTCTTCATGAAAAATAAATCATTGCTTATTTCTATATAAGCAGTATATCACCTTTTCCAGGATTTTTTTATATGCTAGTAATTCATCCTTCAAAAGATATTTTCTTCCCCTGAATAATTTTGTCTCTTATAAATAGGTGTTAGGCCATGAAAAGTCACAGAGAACCTGAAAGACAGACTGTAGTAGTGGTGGGAAAAGGATGGGAACTAATATTCGAAGATGGTTTTACAGAATCAAAATCAAATATCCAGGTTCAGCAGAGATTTAGATGTCAAATAGAAGAAAGTGTAACAGTTTGTTCTCCACATCATGCCACCCCCAAATGTGTAATTAGTTACAAAAAAACTCTGCATTTTTTAAAAAGTATTGATTTTTCCACATAGCGGTGCATTTGTAGTATAACAAGGCATATTACTGGAAATATCTTACAAGATTTCTTAAAGCTAGATACCTGCCCTTCATGTCTTATTTTTCATGTACATATAATGCTAAAGTTAAAATTAATTTTGCCTTCTAACACTATATATAACTAAGCTTTAGGTTGGAAATACAGAAAAAATTCGGTCATCTAAGATAAAGATATCAAATCAGAGATATCAAGATGTCCAACCAGTTTGTAAGGTGAAGTAGCCTACAGCCATTTATGTGCAATTGTGCATCTGCAGGTTCACACACAGCATTCAGAAAAGCCAATGGTCACCTCCTTATTCAGCCTGCCATATCTTATTACAATATCCTACAATGCTGCCATCACCTAGTACCAAGGGCCTCCAGCCAACTATATGTTCAGAATCAATTTTATAGAAAACAAAAACAAATACTCATTTGAAAGCTAGCTAGCTGTCACTATAAACCCAGTAACAACCACTTTATTGCCAAAGTGGAATGTTTAATTTATGTTTATTGATTTCAGATTTGTTTCTATCTCTCTTATATAAAGACAAAACAAAATATTGGAAACAGCTTATGAAACAACATCCACAAACAGATGAAACAGGCATAAGAAATACAACTTTTTCATTTGAACTGTTATGTAGGAAAAAAATTGCTTAAGTTTTCTGGGGAAAATTATCATTATTTTTGTTATTATTTAAATATTATTTTATGATTTTGCTATATATATTCCAAGCACAAATTTGGGACAAGACCAAGAAAGGCATTCATAGGGTAAGTTATGAAAACATTATATAATAGTTCAAAATTTTCAGATTTCCTGAACTTGAGACTTCTGTTCTACTTGATTTGGTGAGGACTTTTTCACTTTTAGAGCTTCACTTCAGCTTTTAGAGTTATTAGATTCAGAATTTGTAAACTAACAGCTGTAAGCCTTGAACGGTGCAAAAATGGTACGATAAAGTTGCATGGTCATTTTCTCATAATAAAGATCCTATTAAAACATGCAATTAAGAAGTAAAGAGATTCTCCTGTTACTCAACTATCAATTGGAAAATTCATCCTAGCTCTGAGATTTAAGCCACATTCTCTCTTTAACACCCTCCATCTCTCTTAAGAAAGACTCAGTTACAACAGTTTTCAAAGTATACTCTCAATAACACCAATGCAAAGCCCCTTACCCTCAGTGGGTTTCTACATAGTTGGGACATTTCTTAAACCCCATTGATGTATAGGAAAGTGTAGGAATAGCTGTCAGAAACTCAGCAAATTATCACATTTATAACTCACCATGAGCTCTGAGATTATAACTGGAGTAAAGATGATTAAAAGCATAGCATAGTCATTGAAGAGAAGGGAAAAAATACTGACTAAAACAGCATTAAGTAGGAAGCTGACAGTTCTATATTGTAGTACTTTTTTTTTTTTTTGAATGGCCCAGCATTTTAAGAACAGTATTTCGAACTCCCTAATCCTACTTTTAACACAATGATATAAAAGAACGGCATGAGGGGTACAGAAGGGGCCTTTTTCTTATTTGTGTAGTAGCCATTATCATCCCTGTAGAGGATGGCAGAAGTTTCTGTTCTAGCCACTTTCTTCCTTAGAAAGCACTTTCAAGTCTTAGCCACAAAACAAGTAGTTCTGGAGGAACTGGAGTTCACAGTGGATTGTCTGGCAGCTCCTGCAAGTATTCTTTAGGGAGGGTCAAACAGTAATTTCCCTCAGAAGTCTTGTGACATCTTATAGCACCTTGTGAGTTAGGTAGCATCACTATAACATATTTCTTCAAAGTATGCCTCCTTCCATAAAACTATTTTTCAGATTTATGAAAGACATGCAGGAAGTAGAAACATACCATTTACACTATGTTCCCCCTAGACAAAACAAATGCAATAGATCAAACCCATTTAAACCGGTAGATATCCCAGTATGTCTGAAAGCAACCATTGGCAGGTGTCTAAGGAAAAAGGCAGATGCATAGGAAAGCAGCAAACCCACAGTGATATTTCCTGGCATATTCTGTCACCTCTGAGCAATCTGTGGCTCAGCAACACCCTGTGCCACAAGCAGCACCCCCATGTTAAATAGCTCACGACACATTTCTTTCCCATACTTTTGTCTATTTGCTTTCTCAACCCCTCTGAAGTTTTGACATCCACAGCACCCTCAGGCAACCACTTCCCTAGCTTACTAGCACGGTCTGTGAAAAAGCTCCTCCTGCCTTTGCCTTGCAGCCTGCCACCACGTCATGCAAGAACCAAACTCAGCCACACCAGAGAGCAAGCTATCGCTCCCCTTTCCCACCTACCTGGGCTTACACACCCGCACTCTTCCCTACTCGCTTCTTTTCCAGCCCCCAGCGCTGCAGCCTGTGGAGCTGGTGTGCCTTCAGAGCCCATTTCATTCCTTTCTCATCCTGCTTGCACTACTCTCTGTGCTTTCCAGCTCTGCACTATACTTTTGAGGTGCGATGTCACCTTCTGGATGCTGCTGTAACTTGCTGAGTGCCGGTGATGTTTGGGATGGACCAAGAACCGGTGACTCCAAGATTTCCGTTTTAGAGTAGAAATACCTGTTTCCAAGCCTGGCATCAGACAAGTGAAGCTGGTGGCACCTTCGCCCCGTACACATTATTACACTGGAGTTAGCAGCAAGGAAGTCTGTTTGCTGCTCTCTCCCCACGCCACTGAGTACTGAGAAGGACTGCATCTCTTCACAGGCGGCTACTGTTGTCACCTGCCAGATTTTGTCACCACCCACAGAAGTTGCCCACTGGTCTGTCACCTCCTTTTCCAGAACATTAATTCAGATCAAGTCCAAGCACAGATCTGCAGCAGGCTTCACCACGCACCACCCTCCGAGGTGAACGCTCGCTATTCCCTCAGAGTCTTTGTTTCCAGAGCACCAAGCAGTCACCAGGCCGTAGGAGGAGCCTTCCTCCTATCCCATCATGTTTTGGTTTCTTTAAGAGCCTAAGAACCTTATCAAAAGCCTTGTTAAAATCCAGCCAGACTATTTTGACCACATATCCCATGCTCAGTGTCTCCAAAAAGAACTTATAGATTTGTGAAGTGACTTTCGCCTGCCAAATCTATACTGAGTTTTCTTTTTTGTATTATTTTTTTCAATGTTTACTAATTTTGTTTTTTTATTAGTTTCTTCCACTTGCCTTCTATGTATAGCAGAATTCTAGGCTAGTGTTTCCTTTTTTATCTGCATGTGATCAGATATATTTGCTTATTCAGACAAGGAAATTTCAGTCAGTAAAGATTTTGTTATTTGTTGATACAGTAAGGCTGTTCAACTTTTAGGTACAAAAACCCTGCCTCATTCAGTAAAATGATATTAAGTATATATAAAGCACCTTAAATAGGAACTTTTCTACCTCATTGGAATTTTATGTTGCTAGCTTTCTTCTAAGACTTCTGACTTGTATTTCATGTCTAAATTATTAATCAAAGTAAATATTACATGTTCATTTACATGATTCTGACTTGATAAATATTGAAATATGTTCTTGTCTAGTTTCACAGCTGATTCAGTTCAGTTATTTCATAGCTGATTAAGTTGTACAAACAAATTTTTATCTAGAGAAATACTATCCATCCTTTATTAAACACAATTCTGTACTGCAGTACTTATGCTACCATGTTCTGGGTCACATAGAATATAAGGGGTCTAAATGTGTGCTTTAATCTTCTGGATGTGCTTAGCGTTTGGCCACATCTTGTTATTCCAAAATTGTTGCTCTAAAGTTTTGGCAGAAAAAATGTGTACTAGAAGATTAAGCCTCTCATTCAAAGCATAATTCAATGGTATTTTCCATAATCTTTTATTCTGCTACTTTACAGGAGTACTACTACATCTAAAAGGTAACACATACTGCAATTCCAGTCTCCTCCTTCCCCTTATAATGATGTATGCCACAGACGATCTCCTTATAACTTGTCATTGGCAGGGAATTTTCCTCCACTGATATATTTGATACTGCCCCTCAGATCACTTTAGGCACCATGTGTAGGTACAGAACCTTTCACCCTTTCCATGCTCTGAAGAATCTCTATGGAATATGGTAACATGTAAAGTGTTTGAGTTAGGGATGTACACACTTCTGAGTGAGGAACACTTTTCTCTCAAACTGTAGTTCACCTTTAACTCAAGCTTTAACTCAAGCAAATAAGAGTATTTATGGCATCAAAATATGCAATAAGTTACCACATTATAAAAGACATATATGAAAAAGCAGACAAAAGAACACTTGATCTATTTACATCAGATTTAAATCTGAAAGCTCTTCTATCCTCTTGAAGCCAGCTAAGTTATGATATATGCTTTTCTGACACAGACCTTGTGAGAGATCCTGTCTTTCTATGGATCCCATGTCTCAGGTTATATCAGAAATACTCTTCTCCTGCAGGAGCAAGTCAGTTTTCATAGCTGAAAAGCCATCAACCATCTTTTGGGGAGTTCTCTAAGAGGTACGTATAGGTAACTTCACCCTTCGTCCCCAAACTATTGAACTTCTTTTCTGCACAAAAGAATTCTTCCAAGACCAGTGTCAAGACCCAATTAAATCTTGTTTCATACTTTTGGGTACAAAAAAATAAAAGTTTCTTTACAGAAGAGATGTGAGCTCCTGACCTTGATTTGCAATTAACAGTTCCTTGACTCAGCAGGAGGTAATTTCGTCCTTAGTAAGCAACTCAGGGTGCACCTTTGAGTATGAAGGGTCTACATTGACTACGTTTTTTATCAGTCTGTACATTAAGTACTTTTATCACAAGGTTCTAAATGGGATTGGTACAAGCAGCTTATTATATTCTCTTGAAGAAGAACAAAAATAATCATACCAACTCTTGGGCTCTTGGCTGTTCTGAGTCATACATGGGATCTCTGTACTTAAGCACTGAAGTAGAAAACTCACTAACCTTTAGGAAAAAGCTTTAAAAAAGGTAGAGTTTTAAAAACATCTGGTCATTGTCAGTGTTATATGTGATAATTTTTGCTTTGCCTTCCTTTCACTGTCTCACCATTGTCTGCTTATATCTGACTTTTATAAATTAGAGACACAGAAACAGAATTTAAAAAAAGGTAGTAACCTTACACTTTGGATATGTTAGAATGACAAAATACACACCTAGTCATTTAAGAAAACAAATTCTGCTAAGGTTTTAAATATGGAATTAAACCTTTGTAAAACAACTACAAAAATCCAAGACTCCTTTAGACTCTAAAGGCATAAGCATGTAAAAATGGACGTCCTAGGTGTCCATTTATGCATATAGATTTTGTGCCATTAATTTCATTCATTTTTGTTTTAATATGAATTCCTGCTGGAAAAGGGAATTTCTACTTATTTTCCTTAGGTCAACACTCTGAAATTTGAGTTAAACACCTTTCTCTTTGAACATATGAAAACCTCATTTGACTTCTTATTTTGAAACTTCTATTTTCTGGAATGAAAATGAGTTCACGTTCTATTTTTAAATTACTCTATCATGAGTGACTGAGCAAAACATAATGGATATTGCTTATCTAGATTGCAAGCTGGGTCTTGTAGCCTTTTGTTGAGTATATCATATTTATAATTTCTGTGAGCGACTTGCACCTGTTTGACATCAGTATTGTATCACCAAGGACTTCAGAATGCTGCAAGCCAGCCTGGACATAACACAGCCTTAGGTAAATTATCACAGCGGAAAACATGTAACTCATATACACACTTGAAAAGCTGCTACTCCTTTTGCAGATTGTTGCACTACATTCTGCTCAGGAATAATCTTATTCCAAACAGAATACTGCACGTCCTTACTGAGCCCTCTGACAGCCCAGCTGCACTGTATACAGTCTCCTCTAACCTTTCGGTAACCTTTCATCTTTCTCTCTCTGACATTTTGTAGGCAAAATATGAAATCATTCATTACAGGTGGCTGCAACCCTATATACTAAATGTTACACCCAAGAGTTTTTTTTCATGCAAACTTAAATATCCTGTCATCTTTGTATTTTTGTGAAAAAGGATTACAAGATAGATGGACTGTTTTTTCCAGAAATTCAGACAGAAATATCTTTGGGAGATGACATATTTAATAAAAATGTAAAGAAATTATCATTGTGCTTCTAAAATACATGTCTGGACATTCTTCTCATAGATACCATAATGAAGGAATGAATGATAGGTTAGCAAAAGATGTCTGAAAATCAAAAGCATCATCTTGGTTAAATCACTACATGTTATTTTATTTCAAAAGGTATTTAGAATTTCAGAGTTCTTTCAGAAGCTTAGATACCAAAATGTCCTGTTTTATTCTCATGTGCTGTTCTCATTTGTTCTCATTTGTTCTGAGATATGGAGAATATTATTGTATGTATCAACAGTCCATTTCTTAGGTAGCCACATAATAGTAAAGCTCTCGTGGAGAGATCAGCCTGTCTTGAGCAAGCACCATTGCCTCAGGAACACATCAGTGTTCTGTGAACTCGGCTGTTACTCCCAGGCCTTCAGAAACAAGATCTGGACAGCAGCATGAACACCGTTCAAGCATACAAAAGAAAGACTTTGTAAGATTTTCCTTGGGAAACAGAGATTTTGCAAGCCATTGCAAGGATTGCTTTTCTTCTCATTCATAATCTAGTTCCCTTAGTCTTAATGTGACCATTTTGACAAAGAGGAATGCATTGTTTTCTTAGGTCAACACTCTACATTATCTACAAGATCTACAAGAAACATTCATTAACATATTCTGTACACAATATATGTGGCCTAGCAAAAAAAAGAGTCTAAACCCCCACAACCCCCAGAATATAAACTTTTAACTGGGTAAACATTTGGGATTCAGAAAAGCTACGCAGCACAAATGGGCTTCATCTAAAGCAAAATGGAAGAATACAGCTAACACTTCAAATTCAAAAGGTTGTATAAAAGCTTTTAAACACGTTAATATTTAAATTGTGATTGTGGGGAAAAACCAGAAGGCACAATAGAGCAGGAAGTTTGGTTGCTCTAGGAGTGACCAAACAGTCCACGGAGAGTAGCGCAAGCAGGATGAGAAAGGAATGAAATGGGCTCTGAAGGCACACCAGCTCCACAGGCTGCAGCGCTGGGGGCTGGAAAAGAAGCGAGTAGGGAAGAGTGCGGGTGTGTAAGCCCAGGTAGGTGGGAAAGGGGAGCGATAGCTTGCTCTCTGGTGTGGCTGAGTTTGGTTCTTGCATGACGTGGTGGCAGGCTGCAAGGCAAAGGCAGGAGGAGCTTTTTCACAGACCGTGCTAGTAAGCTAGGGAAGTGGTTGCCTGAGGGTGCTGTGGATGTCAAAACTTCAGAGGGGTTGAGAAAGCAAATAGACAAAAGTATGGGAAAGAAATGTGTCGTGAGCTATTTAACATGGGGGTGCTGCTTGTGGCACAGGGTGTTGCTGAGCCACAGATTGCTCAGAGGTGACAGAATATGCCAGGAAACTACTCTTTACCTTCATTCTGTATTTTCATCTTGATATCCTGTGCAATTTGATTCACTCATTTAAAGTAAAAAAGTGTAACAGAAGTAGGCAATGCAACAAGAGTGACAAAACTGTGGAACAGCTTCTCTACAACGTGGGACTAGACAGACTATGAAATCCTGGGAAGGCAATGACTTAAGGGGAGAAACAGAATGAAAATATATAATAAAAGGGAGACTGTTTCTCCTCATAGAATTACTAGAGGACACTAGATTGAACTATCAAGTTGGAAGTAACCAACAAAAGCTTAAGAAAATGGTATTTTTTCATTCATCTCTTTATCATCTTGTCACCATCAAAAATTTAATATGATTGATTTAATCTATTATGCTTTATGATGTTCTTGAGTCACAGATTTTTGGACCCTGCATAAATATCATCGCATAACTAGCTTTTTTTTATATTATCTTTTCAGTATATACCTGTGTTGGAGAAAGAACAGTGAATGAGTTTGGTTTGACCCAGTATAGTTGTCCTTTTGATGTTATCATACAATTTAAAATAGCGAGGATGTTTCCCTCAGTGTTTATTTTGGAAAGATGTCCCAGAAATCCTTTTGTCTGAGGGTCTAATATTTGCCCATTTCCTTCTAAATACGTATCCATTTTTTCCTATGCTAAGATTGCCTTTTAATTTAAATGGTGCTTGTCTCTCCTCAAAACTTGCTTCCAGACATCAAACTTTCTTCCTTTTCCTTTCACAGAAGGGGGGCATGAATCAAGAGAAAATGAAGATCCAAAATATTCTGATGCACCCATGCTTGGGGAAACTGGAGAGATTAATCAGAAACAGCTTCTCTGAGGTCTCATTGAAACAGAAGTTGTACTAACATAAAGTGTGTAAACATATGATTTTGATGAACTGAAGAACTCACAAACTTGACAACATGAGCTAACATGCCATATTATTTTACCTAAAAGTACTTGTTTCTGAATGCTACAAAGGAAATCTTAATAATTCACTACAGACAAAGTCTAGTCAGCTACTTTTTGTTGCTTAACCAAAAATTAATTCTCTTAAATTAAATTCTTCAGTCCATTCTGTTTAAATAGTAAACATTTGTGAAAATATACTATTGATTCACATACTAATCATACTATTTTTTAGCTCAAAAAACAGAAAACCACAAAGTGACAATAGTGCAATTGCAGTCTACAGTTTATTTCAATTATTTCTTATTTAATTAATTTGTTAATAGCTCTCCATATGAGAAAAAATGGTAGTCAGAATTATTTTGTTGGTGTAATTAGTATCTTTGTAGAAAACCATATTCTGAAAATGAAAATTAGTCTTTTTCTTATAATATCCTCAAAAATGATCACAAATGGTAGTATTTTTAATATATTACAATATTTAGATCGGCAGATTTGTATTTTATGAGAAGTTTATCACAATAACAATTTAATGTATTAATATTTTCACCATTTTGAGAAGAAATGAATCAGCTACCAGCTTTAAAGTTTTATAAGCAGAAATTCAGTGTACAGATGTTTTGCATATTAATGCATATTAATTTCTTCTTCTAATTATCTTATAGACAATATATTGTTATGACTATTTGCATTAAGCTCTTATCATAAAAATTGGTCAGAAAGGTACTCTCTTATAGGAAATAATCTAAACATAATAATCTACTTTGGGCCAGTTCAATTTATGTTAGTACCACAATTTTAAATAGATTAGACCTTATGACATGGTACTATGATTATTCACAGCAAACATTTTGTGATATGTTCATTTCTTTAATGTTTTCCTCCCCACTCAAGACAATCTAGAAAATTTCTCCAACAGCTTAGTTTTTTTCAGCACAAGTTTTTCTACTAAATACATTCTACCAACCATTTTATTCTATCTTAGATATAGCTCTGGTGGGAAGAGCTGTAAGACTTGATCTACAATATTCTGCTCCTCTGTCTTCCTGTGTCTTGAGACCAACAAATTGGAAATGATTGCTAAAATCAAGCCATGTAATTAGACAGCATAACATCTAATATACTCCTTTTGTCAGCTTGCCAGAAAGAGAATTTCAGTAAATGATACATTACACCACAAAAAAACACTTTCAAACAAGCCTGTTAATGATGATAAATAAAGAAGTTGTGCAAAACCAAGCAATTAATCCTTTGGAAGCTTTCCACTGAAGTTACTATTAAGGCATCAAGAAATGCAAATACATACATAAACAAATCCTTTGCGAATATTCCACTTTAGGTTAGTGCTTTTTCTTCTAAACCCATCTGTAGTTAACTTCTTTCCTATCATTTATTCTTCACTAAAATATTGTGTTTATTTTCATGAAGGAACAATCAACAATTATTCATACTGGTAAGACTCAGTTAAAGAAAAACATATAATATTATTTGATTTTTTAAAAAATATTCAGAGATATTCCATTTTATTTTCAGGGGCTAGATATTAATTTATTGGCTTATGAAGACACAGTATTTTTTTGCTTGTACTACAGGGACAGTAGATCATTGTCTGCAGTACATTAGAGAATGGCGTACACTGGAGTTCTCAGTTCTCCTTTGTTTTCCATAACTCCCCCAAATTATTGCCCATTGTATTATGAGTTGGGGCTAAAAGCATAAAAGAAAGTCAAAATGATATATTTTTTTTAAATCTGTAAAGACAAAGCAGTTCATATCCCACCTTATTAGAAAACAGAAGAAAATCTTGCATACAATTGCTTTCAGTATAGATCATATAAAATAAAAAAGGATGACTAAAATACAGTACACAGCACAATAAAGCATGGAAGTCTTCTGCCATGGGTAGCCCCAAACAGAGCTGGATCTCAAACAGACTGGAGCCAGCTTTTGAACAACAACCCCACGCGCCTCTTCGTAGGTCATTCACACTCCAAAAGGTGCCACAGCATAAACTACTGCAGGCCTCATATATCATTTGAAGGCAAAAGGACTTTTTGCCTTCTAGCCCAAGCTTGGGGCTTTTTTTGCCTCACCATATACTTGAACAATAAACATAAAAATATTACAAAAGACCAAAGAGGCTGTACAGTGGTTGATTCTGCCAATGGGACAGTAGGCTTCAGTAATTTAGTGGAAGACGGCATTAAACTAAAACGATCTGCATTTTTTTTGGCAGTATCAGGTTTTGCATCCAAATAAATTACAAGTTTTAATGCAATTTGAAGTTAAATCAAATGAAAACATTCTATCAGGTGAAGATGGTATTATTAGCATAATACTGACTTTTTAGAGTTTTAGCTTTTATCTTTTGCAAACTGCTTTTTTAAGAAAGAGAAATGCCAGAGGTGGTGTTTTCCCAAAGCGAATGAGTGGGAAGTCAAGGATAGGAAGGACACAATGGGCAAATTAATCAGTTTATCATTTCACAGCAAGAGTTGTACGAAGAACTATAATGGGAACACAGTTTAAGGAAGAGAGCATTGGTAATGGGCACCTTTCCTTTTACCTGTAGGGACTGATAAAGGAGAATCGGAACATTAAGTCCTTAATTTTGTCCAAAGCAAGTAACTGTGTAGCAGAACACTCAGAAAAAATTGCTGAAAAATTGCTGATGTTCCAAAATATTTTATAATAATATATAACAATATATTGTGTGGCATGAAAAGCTAGATAACAGTCATCAAAAACAAGTGTAGGTCCACATATTACTGCAACCTGTTACTGAGAATATTGATAAGCTCTGGGCAGATTAGTACAGACTCCAAAAAAACAGCTACAGGTTGAAAATATTTCTGTTAAAAGATCCATTGCTTATATTACTATCAATTTACCTTAAAGCAAAAAAAAACAAACATGGCAGAATTTGCAACTCACACATAAAATAATATAAAATTAAACTTCACCACTCAGGAAATGTACGTGTCACCTTCACAAAATGAGGACTTATAAAATCACATATGTATCACTGGATTTTCATTTATACATCTCTTTCTTTTCAGCTCCTTTGTACATTTTTTCTTCCCTTAAAGCTTAAATTTCTTTCCAGATGCTAGCCAAGTAGGGCAGAAGAGTTTGTCTATAGCCCAGATAATCCGACAATGCTTGAAAATACCTGAAATATTCGTTATAGAACTTAAGTACAGATCTTTAAAGCTCAAAAGTAGGGAAGAGAAAAGAAAAAATGTTCACTTTGTGCTCATCAAAATGGAATAGTCTTTGAAGAACAGTCACGAATAATTAAGACAATAAAAGTCATCTAATTGAAGGTAAAGGTGATTTACAGATCAATATATTTATTCTTTAGCACAGCATTATAGCCTACTAAAAATCAGAGGTTTACAAAATCTCACCTCCTTAATCCAATTACCTAAAAGACAAGATGATTGAATTAAACTTTGCTAGTTTAATTGGTTATAAGGCTATGTAAAAATACTTTACTAAATCAAGAAATGACTTCTGGGCTAACAAAAGCTGTGAAATTAATTTAAATTCAGTCATTTGTTTGAAGCCTTTCCTTTCTCCCCAAAAGAGAAAAAGAGAGAAAGAGAGAAACCAAGAATAATTCAACACTTTTCCAAACAAATAATAATTTTCCTTTTCCAAAAGATAAATTAGCTTTGTTTGGCTGGATATTTTAAATACAAGAAGCATTCAGAAGGGTGAGTTTTTTGCCTTCTAGACTTTGGTTAATCTATTTTCCCTGAAATTTTGTTTAACCACCAAACTAGAAGTATCAAAAATGCTCACAGCTTTATTAAAACCCTTTATGTTTCCAGAGTTGTCTTTCCTTTACAGTCCCAGTAAAAGCATCGTTCACTTCATAAATCTCTCTTATAAGCCAGTATCTTTTCCATTGTATATACATAACTTATTACATTTTAAATCTAGTTAAGCTTGTTTTTAATAAGGGATGTTATACCGAGAGGTTTATAATTGCTGTTTTATATTATTTTCTTCCTAACTTTATAATGAAAAGTATGGGTTACAGTTCATGCCAGAACATGGACTTTTCACATGAGCACTGCACAACACTGTTACATTAATTCAGACAAAATTCCTCACATAGTTCAGTCGCAACATAATACATTTACTAATGTCTAAATTATCTCGTCTGAGGCTAAGGGCAACTTTATAATAGGCTTAGCACAAACATGAAAAATATAAACCCTTTGCTAAAAATCTCATGCAAAAGGTTTGTTTATAGTCAGTGTAAGCATTCATACACAACAGAAAAGAAATACATTGTAAAAGTAGCAAGTGTCAGCACCACATATAATTGCCAGATCAGATGACAGCCATTCAACCCACGCTGACAATATACCTAGGTATAATAACCTGTTATTATAGTACCAGATGATGTTTCTGCAATCACCAGATGTGCAAAAGACTTGTTCTAGAATTAAGACTATAATATGAAATCTCTTCTTGATACATTCAGATTACATGATTATTTCAGAGTAGCTTGAAGTATAAATGCAAGCTTAGATATAGCAAAAAAAAAAAAAAAAAAAAAGTTTATGCAGGCTTAGTGGAAAGGAACTGTGGCATTTTGACTGACTTTGAAATTACTTAAAAAACAAAAGCAAAATGAAAATACCAATTTATCCACATCACAATAGTATAACATAAAGCAGAATATGAAAAGATATTACTGAAGAATAGAACAAAATCAAATTTTTGCAACTGAGCCACAGTAACTTTACAGCTCTGGTATATATATTTAGGAAGCGTAGAAAGATTTGGATGCTTATTTAGATATTCCAGATGAAAGTTTGTTCAAGGACATAACTAATATTTGATGTGGGTTCCTTTTCTTTTTTTGCAGGATCTGTGATAATAGCTGAACAATTCCTCATTTTTCATTTCTGCTTTGTTGTTCCAGTGTTACAAAGACAATATGCCTTTTTAATTCTGGATTTAGTGCAGTTAGATTACTCACTTGTACAAATAGAAACACGAGATCAGAGTGCTTCAAGACTTTATTTTTTTGTTATCTTATGCATGGATATTCATTCTAGGTTAAGTGGAAGGCTACTGTGATAGCAGTGTATGCAAATTAAATGATTTAATGAGGCATTGCAAGTAAAAACTCTAAAACCAGTCATCAGGCATTGATTTCATTCTTACCCCTTTTATCAGACATCAACAAATTAATGCATCGTGTAGGTATAGATACAGTACCACCCAGTTACAAAGGTTACATCACCGTGATTTTCCTTTTACAACTTAATAAACATTTGAAAGGGAAAACATAAGTGCTGCTGTAGTTTCTTAAAGTAATCTATCACCCCGTTTTAATGTTGTTTTTCCAGCTCAAATCCTGCATTCAGCAATGGTGATTAAGTGAGGGTGATTCAGGTGCCTAAATGCATCCCTCAAGGGCAACCTGAGGTGCCCCAGGGCATCTGAGATATGTGCGTGGGGAGGGCAGAGAAAGCCCGTAGGACAGTCCAGCTGACACCTGCAAGCTACCTACAGGTATTTAACTCTCTCCCCGCACAGAGAGGTTTTCAGATGACAAACTACAGAGCTCCTGTTTGCCATATGAGGCACAACTACTGTGTGTGTGTGTGTGTGTGTGTGTGTACATATATTTATATTTATACTTATATCATCATATATCAACACATATGAGCAGGTATATATCATCAGGAACTGCTGAAATACATGGCAATTTATGTAAATTATTAATTCTATATATAGTAAATGAGAGTGGTGAGCCATGAAGACTTTCATAATAGTCCCAAAGTACAGGTCTACAACTAATTTACTACAACTCATTTAATTTTCATCCTCCAGAAGCAATAAACCTGAAGAAGCAGCAAAGCTGAGGCATCACAGATTACATGCAGTACAGGGAGGGGCTCAAAAAGGTAAGCACAGCATCATGTAGGAGCTGTGGTTTAGAGGTATTAGTGCTTTTTGGTCCAGATAAACTCTCCCTTTTTTTAGCTGGTGCAACGCTCTTGTCAGTGAACAAATTTTTTTTAAGTGAAATCTTTGGGAGAAGCCAATGAGTTTCTGGAAGCACTGCAGAGTTGCTTATAGTATTCAGGTTCTTGGCAGGGGCTCCTTACCCACATCTACTGTTTACATGCCCAAGGAAAATGATGCAATTTCTCATGAACTGGTATTTTCACCTGCAAGCTTAAGCCCTAATATCATAAGCTTTCATATTCTTTCTACACCTTGCAGCTTTCCCCCTTGTTTAACAAAAGCAAATTAGGGTTTCTATATAGACAAAGATATTTATAGTTCATCTGGATTCTTTACAATTGTATCAGTATGTTCTTGGTTCATTAATGACTCTGAAAAGCATCCCACAGAACTGAAACAGTATATATACACACACATACACATATCTACAAAAACACATATATAATGTAAAACATCTTTTCTGCAATTTGAAAATAATACAGTTAAAGAATCTAAATAAATCTATATATACATATATATTCATATGTATGTATATATATTTCATCAGGGTATATGTATATATTTTCAGCAGGGTAACTGTTAACAGGAAATGGGAGTAGTGCCTGAAGTGCCTGTGAACTAGACACCTTAGAGTAAACACATCTTACAACTTTAACGGGACTTTCTGTTTTATTTTTTCATTTGCCATTAAGAATGAGAATGCCTAAATACAGGCTACAATCCAACAGGATAGCTAGCGTATTTTTTATTGTCACTTCCCATAACTGGGAAGGGAGTTCATCATGAAAGCAGCCTCATAAAAATGCTCTGGCTGTGGTAAAATCAATATTGAAAAATTAGTGCGTAAGCAGTTTAAAAGGAAAACTCCATAACCTGTAGATAAAAGGAAAAAACATGCTGAAAAAAACATGATGGATCTGACTATATACAGAGTTGTAAACAATGAAAGCAAAGACTATCTTCCTTTTAAGTATTAGATGCTCACTGATGAGTTTTTAGTGAAATGGAAAAAAGATAATTATGAGAGATTGCTTCATGTATATTTTAGGTAATAAGAAATTTGTATATTAAATAGCAGCTTCAGAGACAAGTAACCAGAAAAAAGAAAGCAGGCTGCTGATGTATAGGTCACATCATCACTTCCCTATACATCCACAGTATAGTCTGTGTGAAGAACTGTCCAAATATCAACTCAGTACAAAAGGTATTGTCTTTTGTGTTAGTTGTACTGTCATCTAAAAGCTCTGGATCAAGTTCACAGTAAGAGAAGAAACATTTCAAGTTGATCAACTAAAGAAAAAACAAATAGGAAATATGAGTATGATTTACCTTCAGAGATTGTTTTTCAGGAGAACCTAGCTGAAACTGCAGAGTATTTTAAAATATACTCTCACATACTCTTTAAGTTTCATATTTGTATATCTAATTCAATTATTTAAGAAGTCTCAAAGTGAAGAACTGAGAGATATCCCAGATGTTCCCTACTATTTCTTTTCAATGTAATTTTTTTCATGCATCTTTATCCTCTTGCTCCCTATCAAGTTCGATTGCCTCAAAATACTTATGTGAATTCCTGGACAAATTATATGTACAATGATAGTTTGCTCTCAGAAAATCCTTGCTTTTCATAACTAAACTTGTGGGGAAGTCCTCTGATATGGTTAACACTTCCTCACTGGCATATAAGTAAGGTTAAAATTGGAAGCATGAGCTTCAGTAAGCTGGAAAACTGAAAAATAATGCAACATCAACCAGACAGATTTTCCGGAGCAGCATAGTGTAATAAAATGTAAACTTGACCTCATGTTTATATATTGGAATGAAAAGGAAATGATTGCTCATTAAGGTGCAGCTCATAAAAATTAAGGGAGTACAGTCATGCATTCAGAGAATTACTTCAAAAAAACAAACAGTAATGAAGAGACCAGAGAACTTAATAGAAAATTCATGTAGAGGAAGAATGGAAGCAACTAAAGTCTGCTCACACAAAAAGTGAGCAAAATGTATTCGTATTATAATAATATGTACATATTAGAATAATATGTACATATTTTGATCAGACTTATTATCAGACATATGCATAGCATGCAGGCTGTTATCTATGCTCACACATAGAATTTGCTTAAAGGAAGCACTACTTCATAGACTAAAACCAGTGATATCCGTGAACGCCTTATGCACAATTTTAATCAAAGGTCCAAAGAATCAAAGACTAAATCATTTCCCCAGTGCTGTGTGGAAAGTACAAAACGCCAGTGTGATTTAGGAAGAGTTTCTATCTACCCTTCATATGACTGTGGAAGAGTTGCTCAGCAAGAAAATGAGAACAGGTCACAAGGGTTGGGAATTGGAAGCAAACAAGGATAGGGTGCTCGGATCCAGAAGGAACACCATGCAGATGTACTAGTGTTATCAATTAGAAAACATTATTTTGACTCTTGACATTATATAAAAGTCATTGATGAAGAATAAATGAATGATTAAATGTCATTTACAAATATCCTCCTAATAATATCCATATTATGGAACTCAGGCTGATAATATAAAAACATTTTCTACTTTACAAATATCAAAACCCATACTGCTTCAAAGAACTTATCATCCAATGGTAATGTTAGTAGCAGAAATCAGAAGTAGTTGTTCAGAAAACAAGTCAAAAGAGAAGGAAAGCTCCTCATACATTTACCACCGCATCAAGTAAAACACCTTTTCTTCTTGCAATTAGGTACTGTTTGGTAGCTTACTGGGAACACTGGCCACCTACAGAACTCGTTATACTGACATATTAGTGCACACCGCAATGTCCTGTAGACAGCATGTGCCCAATTGCAAAGATCTGTAGCAACAACAAAGACATTATGAAAGAGAAAAGGATCTGTTTTCTAAAATGTTCTTTGAGTATGTGGTAACTTACTGTGAGGTTCAATCATTTCACAGGCGTGGGAGGGGAATCTATTCCCCATCACCATCAGATACAGGCCTCAACCAAATTTTTCTTCCCACTTAAGATGCACATGACCAGAAATATTGGAATGACTGACAACTTTGGAAGTTCCAGTGAGATTTAATTTGAAATGCAGCTACTCTCATTTCATGACCCCTATGTTATTTTGACATAGGAACAAACAGGGGCAAGGAAAAGTTGTGAATTCCATCAAGGCATGTCATTAAAACACAGGAAATTGGAAGGTTCCCATACAGCACTTAAATTTTCGCATGTACTTAGTGTAGAGTGAATCCCTTCTCCCTCTTTTACGGAGGAAAAAGCAAGTTATTTTACCTTTCCACTTGAATGTATTTCTACATATGATACCAACACAGTCACTGTACCCAGATTCCTGAATGGCAAACATGCTGGTCATGTCCTTTACTTCTATGCATCATTTTGTTTTCCAGTCATTCTAACAGTCAATCATCAGATCTGTTTCTCACCTTCCAATTTAAATTCTGCATAGTAGTCACCATTAAAACTTCTACAGTTGTTATTCTCATGGATCAGTGTTATCACTGTAGTTGCATTACTTAAAAAGTTATTGCAAATAAAAGCAAAGGGGAGAATTATAAATTATAGATAACATCAAAACACACACAAGAATTCATCTTTCATGGTTTCCTCTTAGCATATCTCTCCAAAATGTCATTGACTGAAATGCAGACCAATTTCTTAATTCCTCTGACACTGAAGTATGTCCTCTTCTCTCCTTAACAGTTTAGCAGCAGAACATTTTACTGATCCAAATCTTACCATTCCTAAAAGGGCACAATAATTTCAAGGTAAAGGCTTGTTATAAACACAATTAATTAATACATATTTTAACTATTATTCAGAGTTTTATGTTAATAACCCCATGAATGACAATTATATTCTCAAAATTAATAAATTTAGATACTTATTATGGCATTCATAATTTAATTTCATTTTCACATCACTGCATACAGTGATGGTGAAGTGAAGATATAATAAAAATACCTTATGCTGTCACATGTATGTAATTCTCAATAAAATGGGCAGCACAATGAATGAGCTGATACAAAATCACAAGGTCTCTGAATGATAAGTTACAAGTAATGCCAGTCATATGATACTTGTAAATTAACTCTGCCTTAGTTTAAAAATTGCCAGGCCTGAATTTCTCTGAAAGAAAAAGTGAAGTAAAAATTAATCAGTTGAAGTCCTGGCCTTCAGTCTCCTTTTGTTTTAGGAACTGAATGTTAAGCGTAAAGTCTTTTGGAACATATTGTAATGTAAGTCTATTGGCATGGGAGACAGAAGGACTAACATGGAGAAAGGAAAGCATCCCTTTCAGAGTTTATAATACTGTCTGAGGATGTGCAACACTCACATTAACACTTTTCCTTTATTTTATTCAAAGTGATAAATGTTGTGACATGTAGTCTACAATATATACCACATCTTTTATTCCTCCCTGGTAGATTGAATTTCTGTTGCAATCCCCAGCAGATCATCCTTGCCAAAATGAATCAACCCCTCTAGGTTACTTCTGATATATGAAAACAATTGCCTGCATGTAGCTTTCTTGAGACACAAATACAGAATTCATCACAACAGCCCAAGATGGCCAATTATCTCGGAAATATAACGAAAACTTGAAAAATGAACTCTCTAAATCAATTGAAGCTAAAACTTTTCAGACTGTGTGCTCTTTTCTTCAGCCATGGCACTTGTATTGGGGGAATACATTTGTCACTCTACCTGTGTGCTATCAACAGTTGTACTGAGAAAGAAAATACCCCAAATAATTCTGCTAACACACTATGAAAAAAAAAAAGATTACTTCCTGATAATAACGGTTAAAATTGTCTTTTATATAAGTGTATTTTTCTATATTTACTGTGTAACACCCAATTTTATCCAGCCTAAATTCTCCTAAAGCACTGACAGACTTCTGGATTTCTCACATGAACAGAGGATGGAAAGATTGTGCATTACCCCATAAACAAAAAGGAAAGATGGACATTGTTATTCCCCCCCCCCTTTTTTTTAATAAGAATCTCCCTCAATCTCCTCATAGCAGAAATCCTGATTTACTGAGTTTAGTGTCACAGTAAAAACATTTCTCACCTCCAAACCTAATTGTTTTTTCCCCTTTTTCCATTGCTTTCAGTCTGCACTGACAAAGCATGGTATATTTTTTTCACTGCAAATTCTGCAGATGTTTTGATTTTGTGCTTCTGAATGTTCAGGACAGAACATGTCTGAGAGTGAGATGTCTGTTTTGCTTTGACTCTATCTAACACATTACTCTTGCATGCAAATTAACTAATAATATATGAAGAGAGATTAAAGCACTATACTACAATTCCCTGGTTAAAAATGGTTTAATTTCATTTACAAGCTTAATGTATTAGCAATTTAATTTTGCATGTATCACTCTCTGTAAGAGAAATGTCAGGAAGATTTCTCTCTTAATAAACACAAAGACATTAGCTACTGCTTTTATTAACCATTTGGATAATTAAAAGTGTATTAACAAATATTGCACTGAAAGTATGCACTACAAATATTCTCCAACTATTCTCTTTCCCTCTCCCAGTCTAGCTGTACACTAAATACATAACAGTTCCAGAAAACACTAACTCTCAGATAAGGGTTTACAAGTAGCCTGAGATAGTGCATTTCACAATAACACTTTGGTGACCATACAGTCCAACAGCAGTATCTGCTGCACCAGATAATACTAAAAGGAATCAAAAAAGAAAAAAAAAAGCAGAGTAAAAATGGCAAAAAACATTTTTCATTTGGTAAATAAAAGCATAAAGGATATTAATGACATGACAAATGATGAGATTTTGAGTCTCAGTAGTAGATGTGAGCTTCCAAAATATGAACTTGATCCCACAAATGTTATCAGCAGGTAGAGAAACTGCCTCCACTTAGCAAATTAAAAAGGGACAATAAAAATAAGAGGTTGTCCATTGTGAAAGAGAGAAGTGTGTAGCAAAACTAAGTGAATACAGAAGCTTATCTATAAGATCATCCTTTATGATTAATCTACAAAATTGTGTAATGTAATCTGATCCTCAAAAGCAGTATTAAATTCAATAAATTCAAAATAGCTTTCATTTTTGTTGGCCAACACAGCACCATGAACATGCAAAACTTCAAAGTTTTGTTTGAAAAGTTTCTTATTTTGTTTAATCACACACGTTTCAAGAATAAAATGCAGAAAACTTTCACTGCAAAAATGTAAGTTAATAAGATACCATTAGAAACATTTATGAATAGGACATAGCATTGCTACAGCAGAGGAGACAAACAATGTCTTCTATGAGACTTATAAACAGTGGGATGCCCCCACGAGTGCTGAGGGAGCTGGCTGGAGAGCTGGCCAGAGAGGAACTTCATGAAGTTCAACAAAGGCAAGTGCAGGGTCCTGCACCTAGGGAGGAATAACCCCATGCACCAGGACAGGTTGTGGGCTGACCTGCTGGAAAGCAGCTCTGCAGAGAAGGACCTGGGAGTCCTGGTGGACAAGTTAACCATGAGGCAGCAATGTGCCCTTGTGGCCAAGAAGGCCAATGGTATGCTGGGCTGCATTAGGCAGAGCATTGCCAGAAGGTCAAGGGAGGTGATCCTCCCCCTCTACTCAGCCCTGGTGAGGCCACATCTGGGCTGCTGGGTACAGTTCTGGGCTCCCCAATATGAGAGATATGGAACTGCTGGAGTGAGTCCAGCATAGGGCTACTAAGATGATTAAGGGACTGGAGCATCTCGCATGTGAGGAAAAGCTGAGAGAGCAGAGAGTGTTCAGCCTGGAGAAGAGAAGACTGAGGGGGGATCTTATCAATGTGTGTAAGTATCTGAAGGGAGGGTGTAGGGAGGATGGGGCCGGGCTCTTTTCAGTGGTGCCTAGTGACAGGACAAGAGGCAATGGGCACAAAGTGAAACACAAACAGTTCCATCTGAACATAAGGAAAAACTTCTTTACTTGTGAGGGTGACTGAGCACTGGAACAGGTTGCCCAGAGAGGCTGTAGAGTCTCCATCCTTGGAGATATTCAAAAGCCATCTGGACGCGATCCTATGCAACGTGCTCTAGGTGACCCTGCTTGAGCAGGGGGGTTGGGCCAGATGATCTGTAAAGGTCCCTGCCAACCTCAACCATTCTGTGATTCTGTGAAACACTCTGCTTATGTCAAGATTTTGCTTTACAGTGTTGATTTCAGAAACTCTGCCCAACTGTAAAATGTTGCCTTTTTCTGTTTGTTTTGCCTTTCATACCTTGAAATTTCCCCTTTTTTTCCATCAGCCCTACTTAGCACCACTGTCTTATACATAACTTGAATAATGAAAAATCATTTCCATCACCCTTTTAAAGATAATGTACACATTGGAAATTATCCTTTTCCATTAAAAGCCAACAGTTCTTCACTCATATAGATGTTAGTTGATTTCAGGCACCACTCTGTAACACCCCAAAGTCTGAATTAAGCGTGGCTGTCAGACTAGCCAGAAAAAGAAAGAAAGAAAGAAAAAAAAAGACTAAGCAAGTATACATGATAAAACTTATTGTTATGTGCTATTTCTAGTGAGTGACCCACACATTCCTGACTTACGCATATTGATGGGCAATAGGAATTCTGTCTGTAGAGATTTCATTCTGTGATTTAGTGTCAAGATTTTGCTACCAGTATATTTCTTTGTCGCGGATGAGTGATGCACTTCACTCGTAACAGAGAAGCAGCAATATGTTTTATTGAGATAACACAGCCATTTAACAGAGTTCAATCGTAAATAAGACAGTGATTTAACAAGGGTCGATAGCAAGGTTCACTCAGTTACTTACTGTGTGGAGGACAGGGTCAAATGAAAGTGTCAAGGAGACCCTCCAGTTGAGTCACAAGGTTCAGAATGGACCCTCTTGCTTTCCAAACCCCTTCTCAGAGGAGTCTGGGTGCGGCTGGATCCAATCTTAGTCCCAGACTTGGTCAACAGTTAACATCTAAAGGATTATGTGCACAATCAATCAGAGATGCAGCTTAGCAAAGTTTCACAAAGTTTTGCAAAGTCAGTATGTTATTAGCCACTTACCGAGGATCTGTCACAGGTAAGGAATCTCTCAACCTCGAGGAGTAACCTTGAGAGGCGTCCCTGCTCAAGAGGAGGTTCTGCAGTGCAGCCCGCTGCCATGCAGGAGAGCTCAAGGGGCTCTGGGCTGCCCCCTCTTTATGGGGGGGGGGAGGGGAAGATGACTGACTCATAGTCGTATTTGCATACTAGACGGATTTTAGTTGGCGCATGTTCAATTAGCCCCTGCTCATGTGCTGTTTATGGAGAGGTCAGATTGGGTGGGAGGGAAGAGCATATCGGCGGGGGGGAAGGAGCACACCATCACATTCATGAACTCTAAATTGCATTTATTTTAAATATGCAACATAAAATAGGAATAAAAAACAATTAAAGGTTTTCTTATATTATCTGGCAGATCACTTTCAATCATAAATCAGCATGTGATATTAATTCACATGACAATTCCATAACAACGCAGGTAATCCAATGAATTCAAGTTGACCTTATTTGTGAAGGTGTAAGAATCTGAAATAAACTCACTCAGTCCGAGTTCCCCTTTTTAACTGTGTAATCCTACCATTTTAACTTTGCTGGCCTCTAAGCTCATACAACTTCAAAAATTTCTTAAATGGTTACTTCATTTAAAGCATTATATTTAATGTGTTAAAAACATTAAATTGTATTCTGTATCAAAGCTGGCTGTATTTGGAACCTTAATAAATGGCATCCTTTCATGTGGAGAGAAAGGAAGAAGGAAAGAGAGCTCTAAATTGTAAGCTAATGGAGTGTAAAATTTTCATTATCTAAATCTGTTTGAGTGATAAGAGCCTGATCATCATCAGGAGTCCCTAGTTTTTGTATTATTCTGCAACTTCACATAGATCAAATCATATACAATGCATTCTAAAAGATGACTTAAGAAGGGGCTTTCATTTATGCAGGCCTGAAACATATGACAGTGCTTTCTCTAAATAAGATTGCTTCAGCATACTGGATATCAGCATTATTCTTTCCCTAAATACACAAAGGTACAGGTAAGGACAAATAGTAAACTTTTTTTTTTTTCATTTTAAATCAATAGAATAAAAACATGTCCTTGGAAAATTAGAACAAAATTTAGCGATAAATGCATTATAAATGAAATATGAGTAATTCTATAACACTTTTATTCAATATCTGAAAGTATTACTCTTTCTCCTTTCATCAAATATTTGCTTTCTTTTCTTAACACGATCAGTCCAGTCATTAAATTTTTTGTTTGTTTTATAACCAAGAACTCAGATTATTTCAGAAGAAGCAACAACTAACGAGGCTTCATTAACTAGGTTAAGCAATCAACTTGCATCAGATGCTTGAAAGACTGCAAAATAACATTAAAAAAAAAAGTTTGAGTTTTTCCTCCCAACACTGCTGAACCTCATCATTAGCTAACCGTAGATAACCAGTAAATGTCTTGCTTATACTATAATCTAAATTGACTGAACACACTTTAAATTGAGACCAAAATTTAAATACGTTCATTTATAAGATTAGACTTAAGAGTCCGGCAAGATGGTCATGCTCCCTCCCCTGAACAGCCACATGAAAGCTGCTGCACTGTAGGTTTCAGGGCTCTAATTCTGCAAGCTCATTGTCCCCTTATGGGAACTCTTATCAGGGACAAGGTGGTGGAAAAATATGAGAATTAAGCTAAAGATTCATGTGTTCCTGGTGCTCTTGTCAAGTAGAATTTGATGGCAATAACACATGCAGGTAAGAGGTCTGTTGAAATGGCTGCTTTGTCAAGTAGAGACCTACAGTGCTTTGTCACGAATATAGTTCTGTTCAATATTTTCACAAATTACTTGTATAACATAATAAGGAATATGAATATTCAATTTCCAGACAATTCAGAGCTTTGGACAACAAGCATGCTGTAGGACAAAAACAGAAATTAAAATTACCTTGACAAATTGCAGAACAAGCCCAGAAAGACAGAATGTTATTTATTAGAGATATACACATTTAAGCAGAAATGATCCAAATGCATTGCTATACCTAGTGCAGGAATAATCAAATGCACAGATACAGGATGGGGAGCAACTTGTTTGCCTTCTTTTCTCAGTGATTTCTGAACATTATACAGAGATGTATGAAGAGGAACATAACCATGAAGACAGGTAAGGCCATCACTTAACTCTGGCCGTGACTGGAAAGAACCAATGGAGTATTAGTCCCAGTTTTGGGGACTGCCTTCTAAAAGAGAATGAATAAAAGGGAAGAGGTTAGAGAAAAGTAATAGGAAGGAACAAAGCTTTCACCTACAGGTCCTGTGATGAAAAACTGGGCTGGCTTAGCCTCTCAGCAGAAGACTGAGAGGAGATCAAATAGTTTTCAAACATGCAGTAGGCTGTTACAAGGAGGAAAGGAATACTATCTTTTCCTATGATCAGGATTAATGAAACAAACACTAATGGACTTCATTTGCAATGGAAAAGATTTGGAACGTGAGAAAAAGTACCAAAGCAAGGATGTTGAAGTCAGTTTCTAAGAAGAGATTAGATAAACCTGTGATACAGCTGACATGTATAATTAATCTGCCCTTAGACAGGAAATGGATTATACTGCATCTTTGAGCTCTGTGGTTCTGATTTGGGGTGAAACTGGGAAATTGTTCTCATCTCATAAAGAAATATTGCGAGTAGCTTATTACTTTAAAACTACTGTAGAGTTGTACAGAGCTGACCCAATTAAAATCTTCTGGTAATCTTTCATTGTTAAAAGTATTTGTGAAACCACAGCCTAACTGTAAAGAAGCAAGCATTAATTTAAACCTAGTTTAAACATAGTTACTAGCTAGCTCCTCACAAGTACACTGGAATGATGGCAACAACTATTGCAATGTAGTTGGATAAAAGTGACAGAGGATTGCCATCGTTGGCTTGAAGACGACCTATCAGTCACAACTCACTAAGCCCTGCTGTTAGATTTTAGTCAACAGTATAGGAGTATAGGTCTGGAGCTCAAGTTGATTTCACACTTTTTTTTTTTTTTTTTTTTTAATTTGGAAGGTTGTATCCATGCTCTGATTAAAATGAAATGTTTGCAAACTCAAAGATCAGGTCACTTGAAGTTCCATTTTCATCTTACTATACTAAGTTTTATTTTAAGTATATGATGACATTTCTAAACTAAGAAGTTCCATAAATAGCTTTGAAAGCAGATTTTTCCAAGCAAGGAAAGTATATTGAAAACATTATGCATGCATTAGTTCAAAAATATTAGATTAAGTTCTGAAAAATCTAATACTGTTTTTTCTGTTACAATTTTCTCTACTGACACATTGCACTGCTAGAATACATTTTACTAATTGGAATTAATGACTTAAGTAGGATTCAGTTTTATGAAGTATTAAAAATTTATGCAGTTTTCAACGATTTATTTCTTGCATAAAAATCTTTTTGTCCTATTTACAGCTAAACATGAAAAGATTTGAGAAGTTAGAACCACTTACAAGCTGAGGAAGAACTCAAGTAAAGTGAATGAACATAAAAAAACCACAATGCATTTGAAAGCTCTACCAAATTACAGAATGAGATTCTTACCTTTCAGTATTACTAAGTAATTATTACTATTGAAAAAGTAAATTCTATTTTAATGGAAATAATAAAGAAAATTCTTGGGGTCCCAGTCTTTCAGGTGATTCAAAATCACTATGGCAATGTTAAATGATGATGATGACCATCAGATTACGCTACAGCTACAGCCTTGATAATGTCTCAATGTCTTATTTGCTTGCAAAGTTTATTTCACAAACAATATCACCATCACTTTACAGATTTGTCAACAAAGCAGCTAGATAAGAATAGACAGGAATGATCATGAAACCAAAAGGACGGCTGCGGAATACCAACTAATTATCAAGATAAAAGACTTGATGTCACATTTATACTTTTCGGTAAACTTTCAAGTCAACAAAACATTGGTATAACCCTTGGGCAAGACAGGACATTTTGATAATTTAATTGTTTGGAGACCTAATGAATATGTGATTTCCTATTCTGAACCAGTAACACATTTCAATGGGGCCTGAAAAGATGTGCTAATTACCAGAGAAATCAAAACAATTTAAGTTAATTTAAAATTATTTTTATAAGAGCAGTATTAATACGAAAATATTTATGACATAAAACTGTAGACATATAAACTGCTCTTTGAATCTTTGAACAGTTGGAATTTTCAGGACCATTAAAGGCCATTTAATCGACATTAAAGAGAAGTATGCTTTTCTCTGACACAGAATTGACAAACATTTTATTTTCTCAAGAAAATAAAGTTTTTTTTCTTTAATTAAAACTTTTACAGAATATATTCTAGCATTTTTTAATAATGTTGTATGTCCAGTGTTAAAAATGATTGTTACTGATGGCTTTTCCAAAAGTAGCAATCCTACTCATTTCTTCCCGATTCCATTTTCCCTTCCCCTCCTACGCTCATGCTGCCTAGTATTGCCTCCTCCTTTTTTCTGGCATTAGTCTGACCCCTCTGAGATGTGATTCAGAACAGTGGTGTGGGCAGAAAATCATTCACTTTTTTTTTTTTTTTGCCTGTTGTATTCTTTCAGTTTAGTAGGCTGAATTAACTCATGAAGTGGTCAGATGAGTGCTAGAAACGGTGCAATAGAGCTAGAAGTAATGTGCAGCTGAGAATGCAGAAGGAAGAAAGGGAATAGGACTGGTATTTCCATGTTGAGAGTAGTGAGCTGTTATATCAGCTGAGCTTTGTTATCTCTCTCCAACCATGGAATAATATATACATACATACATACATGTACACAGGTTGGTTTTATAGTTCACATTAATGGAAATCACGCAAATGGAAAATGATACATTGAAATCAAGAAAAAAGGTATTGTTATGACTATTAATTTGTGTTGTTTTTAGAGGTACCTAATCTCCAACTGCTGCCATTGATCAAGAGAATGAGAGAACAACAGAGCTTTTAAAAATATTTAAGCCTTTTCAAGAGGCATTTTCTTTGCTAAGTGAGAAGCATTTCTTTTATTCTTACCTATTTTGAAAGCTCGTCTGATACACCACCAAGAATGCTCCCACCTCCTCAGCAGGAAAGAATCACCTTATGCTAATCTGAAAGTCACCCCTTTCCTAACAAAAAACGTAGCCCCTCCGTTGCTCCCATTTTAGTACAATTCTACACAATGAGCTAGGAAATAGACAGATCAGCACAACTCCAGTTTGCTTTGCAAAACCTGGGAGTTTTGCAAATACTGGTCACGAATATTAAAAATAATAAATGACAAAGGTAGTAAGAGAACAGGGAAGCAAAATTTAAGATAGCTGTCAAGATGCAAACTGAAAAGAGATTGTTTCTTGTTCTGACTGGAAAGCTGAACATATTCCTGTGAGTCAGTAACACTGGCAGTTGTTCTACCATATTCATAATTTGGTAAACTTACTACTTTCTAGGCTATAGTCTTCCTAATACATCAGAAATTATGCAGTTACAATTTATCCTGCACATGTCACTTTTTCTTTATAATTTCTATCCCTGGGTGTCAGTCATCCAGTAACTTAATTGTACAGACACTGCCAATTTTCCTTAACCCTCATGTATACTGGTTAAAGGTAGGGAGATCAGGTTGTTTCCTCACTGTCACAGAAATTAACAGACCTATCTGATTTTCCACCTTTTTAAAGGAGAAAATAAAATTTCATAATAAACTCTCTATCCTAACTTATCAAGAATGTTTGATCATAGTGTGATTTTTTGTTGCTTTTAAATTTGACAGAACTTCAAAATATTAAAATGTGATAGCAGTCACTACTGCATCAATTCCCCTTTTGCAGCAGTGCTTTTGTTAGGTACCTCAGGGATCAATACTTGCAGAAAAGGTAGGAGCCATCTGTTGATCCCAGAGCCCCTGCTGACATTCATGTTAACTCACTGCTTCATTCCTTTGTAAATGCCCAGAAGTGAGCTTTCAGCAAGTACAGATAGTTGTCCTATATATTAATTGTGCATAATACTCCATCTATATGACCAGATACCAAATCTTTTGAGTTGGTATTTGGTATTTGGAGCATTTTACATCTTTATCAATCACTATTTTGCTCATGCACAGATACAGGTTTAAGTAAGATACAGGTTTAAGATACAAGTTTAAATCCTCTTAAATTTATTGGGAGTCCCATGTTTAAAGACATACTCACAATTCTCTTGGACTGCATGGCCCACCAACAGTGTTTTTAAGTGTATCTTAGCTGTTAGTATGTCATGTGAACTCACTTAAGATCCTGAAGAAACTGTACTACCAAATTTACCATTTATGTGTATTATTAATCAAATATAAATATGCATCCCAAACGATCCCATGTCATTTATATGCCTTTTTACAAGATACCTTGTGCTCCTAGAGAGAAATGGCTATTCCAATATTCGTCTTGGTCCTGCTTATTTTGCTTCCTACTTAAGAGCAACCTCCTCAAGTGACCCAATGGAGGAGTATGAGGTTAATCTCTCCCCCTACTCCTTTTTAAGCTCACATTTGTATTTATGCAATTGTAAGCATTCTTCACCATAAATCGAGGCTGAAATTGTTGCTTGTGAAAATGAGATTGTACACTTGACAGCTTTAGAGCCAACAAGTCACCAGCAATAGAAAAGATGACCATGGAGAAGCCCAATCTCTACATTTGACTGCATTTTTTAATATTAATTTCATCCCACTTCATTGGTGCATACATTAGGAACATGAATATGTTCTCTGCAAGAGGGGATGATAGTACAGATTAGATTTAGCATATTGTGCATACAGCTGAGTCACAGTTAGAGTTCGACTTTTTCCAGATAGCTGCTTAACATAGATATTATGTGAACGGCATATCTATTTTCCCATATCTGAATCAATTCATTAGCCTACCTGCTGTCTATCTAAATTTTTTTTTTATGCCACAGTGAGACTGATTGTACACATTCCCTATGAGTATTATAGTTATTCGCTTTAAGAAGATGCATGACAATTTCCAGGAATGGCTATGTGTTCTTCTACTATCTAGCTATCAAATCAGTAAAACAGAATTAATTTACATAGACTATTCTTTTTGTCTGTTTTACATGTTCTTAACTTTAAAACTGCAATGTGTCATCTAAAAGTCTACTTGGAAGGAAAGAAAGGTTAACAGGATTCTGTTAACATTTCTTTTTTTAAGAAACATTCCATCAACAACTAAACATTTAGCTTCTATCAACTAATTCTGAATTGTTTTGTCAATTCCCTGTGCTACAGTATTTCCCTACACACACTCACAATAATAGCTGCAGTCATTCAGATATTAAAACAGTTACTGTTGGTAAATGTTGACTTTCAAAAATGTAACCAATAAAATTTGTCATTACACTAAAAGACATTTTTTTTTCCTCCGATGAGCAACATTTTTATTTGACTCTTTGTTACTTTTACTTATTAATCTTTTACAAGGTATGACAGCAAAATTCTTGTTCTGTGCTCCTGTGTGCTTGGTTCTGTTGATACAAAAATAGCAATAAAAACTATATAATTTGAAATGTCACTGTGAAAAGAAATATATTTGGAAGAGGTTGAAAAATTTTCCCCGAAAGATGGCGTCTAAAGACCAAGATGAGCCCTCAAGTATCTGTTCACAGAAAACTAAAAATTATTTGTAATCATACTGAAATAGTGTGAAATTAAGTATATCAGAAATACAGGTCTGTCTAGATGAGGCGTATAGGAGTTACAGTGACAAGAGCACCATTACAATTTCATTGTATAAAATAACTTTTTCCTGAGAGAAAAAAAGCCTGCTTTTAACTAGTCTTATTTATGTAGGTTTGCATAAAAGTACACATTCATATAAAGCTTTTCACTTCTGTCAATTATTATTCCTTCATCTTTAAATGCAGATTTTTTTGTCTTCTACATAGATGATGTCTCCTGATGTTTTCTCCTCTTGGAGAGGTATTAGCTCTTAATTATCATCTGTGATAAAAGTAGCTATCAGAAGTATACATATGCGCTAAGCAATACATTCTGAAATACTAAGTTTCTATGATCACATAGTCTTTTACCCTCATTTCTTTCACCCTTACAAATGGTTCTGTGACTGTCCTGCAGCTACTTTTGGTTCTTCAGTGTTAATTATCTCTTCAGTCTCTCTTGCTCTATTATGGAGAGTTCCTGTTCAGGACATAAGCAAGATTGAGTAACTCCAGGGATTATAGAAAAAATGAACCTGATATGACAGATATGGACTTATCCAGATATTCTTTAAAAAAACACTTTTGGGAAATGTGTTCACAATAGAGTGACATTCAGGCTATCAAAACATCAACTGAAAAGACAGTGAATGGAATATCCAATAACTTCTTTCAATAACAAAAGTAATAAAGAAAGATATTGTTGACAGGAAGCCATTTTAGAAAGTAAGGCTGTCCTTTGCAAGCTGAGTGTTATATTTATGTATTTCTCTCTTCATTGACTACAGTTTCCTGCCACTAAATAACTGAACTTAATTTCTCAATGTCAAACCACTCTGCTGATCGCCACATCCCATGCCAGCTTTCAAAGCAGACTATTTGTTTTGCAGATAGTGTGTTCAATATTTTATCAGAAGGGCAAAATATAAAATAGTTTTCTTTCTTGCCAAGTAAAAGGTAATTACAATAAAAGTAACTATTGTTCTGTTTATTCAACAGCCAGGAAATTTCTTCAACATTATGGGAAATTACTTCTTTAAAATTCTTGCCCTGTTTCTCTCACATACTTTAGGTGGGACCCTGTAAAACCAATATTGCTCTTCACCTCTCAGTCTCTTTTGGCTAGTAACCACTACTCCAAGAAATCTGTGTCCCCCTATTAATTTTTAAGCATAGGTATGCTAAAGTTCACATGTAATGGTTGTTCTAATGTGATAAAGTCTCTACGAACTACTCTGAGGTCCACACACCCAGACTAATGTTCAAAGAGATAACAGTTTTGGCTCCTCTACCTTCCCCAAACAGGTCTAATAAAGTAACTCCATGATACAAGATCTTAGCTAGCAAGCAATAAAATCTTGAAGACTCTAGGACAGAGGAATAAAAGCTTTTAAGCCACTTATATTGACTACTGGCTTGTTATATTTCTCCTTATGTATCAAGTCCACCACCTAAGAGCTAAAAATCACTGAATTAGCACTATCAGAATTTTATGATGTGAGATAGGACATGAAATCCTCGCCTCACAGTCACTCAGATTTTCCATTTGTTCTCCTGCAGATTTTCACTAGAGGTTCCTATAATTTATTTTAATAAACAATCATTTCATTATAAGGTCGTGAGATTTGGGGGGCCTATTGAAATGTAAAAAATATTTAAAAGAAATTTTCGTTCATAAAGACATTCAGCTTGGGGGACTGCATTTGAACCCAAATTGTATTCAGTAATTGTAGCAAATTTCCTCCAAGCTTTACACCTGAAGCAGATGGAAGCAGATTGCATGAGGAGATCAACCCTTTCAAATTACAATAGTTTATGATGCTCATCTGCATTTTAATCAGATATAAAGGATTTATTCCTGAAATACATCAAGGAAGACTATTTTCACCTCCTGGAAATGCATCAGGGAGTTTATAGCCAATCAAGCAAAATATGTTGCACATTTTCACTTTGTATATCTTTCTCTCTAGAGTATGCAATATTAAATGGATATAGGTGTCAGTGATTTTATTAGCAACTATATATAATCCTATTGGAATAGGTACTAGAAAGCAATTTTTCATGCCAAATCCACTTTATTATGGATTTAATTCCTGGGCTCAACAAAAAGATGAATTTGTGATCTCATCACATAATGTTATTTTATTCAAAATGCGGTGCAATACAATACCAGCAGATAAATAATGTGTAGTCAGAGACTAGGAAAACTGCATGATTTGAGGGTATAGAGAAGGTAAACATGTACTGTCATATTTTTTTTTGTGATCAAAGAGGGCATGAATTGGAATTTAGTTTTGTCATGCACGAAGATGGAATAGCAAAATTCACCACCTGAAAAGTATGTCTCATGCTCCTGACAAATAAATACAAGGCCAATATTGCCAAAATATTGCCAAACTGATCATTATCTCAGTAAAATTGTTCTCATAATTGAATTACAGTCACCATTTTTTTTCTATTCATAGACTAATGGTAATTCAAGAATAAAAGAAATTCAATGGCCTAGAAACCATTGCATGACAGCTAATTGCTAACAGTGATTTTATGAGTCAACTATTGGAGGAAACAAATTTAACTAAAAAATATTAAGAAACTATTTGCAAACCACATAAACTGAAGAATGAGCTGTTATTAATGGGCAGCAGAGGTTTTGCAGAAGGAGTGCAGAATAGAAACGTCTCCATCACATCGTAAATTTATACCTGTCTTACTACAGGCATCAATGCTGCTGATGATTATTATTAGTAACACTAAATAAATGCTTGGGTCTTGAGTAGTACTTACCGTTTCTTCATATAGCAAATTATTTTTCAAGTTTTGAGTTGTTCTGACTTTATCTGGAGCATAATGGTCATCACGGCACAAGAGCCTTACTAGCTTGTAGGCTGAGTTTTGACAAGGCTATTAATATGTGCTTCAAATAGATACAACAGAGTAGTGCAACTAATAATTGAGAGTATCAGGAAGTAAAAACACAGCCTCATAAAATTAGATCTGTTCTTTCAATTTTTTAAAGTTTGGTAAAGTAGAGGTGACACATTTTTTCTCCAGGGACTACCAAGGCCAATTTCTTGATTTGCACACTAGTATTAGTGCACAATTAGTACTTTTGTTGTTCCAGATTTGAGTCTTTCATTATTATGATTTTTACTGTGCTTATGAGACAGAGCGCTGTTGGGTCATGTTTCCTCACTATCCAGGATAAGTATAAACCTTGTTTCCACAAAGCATATTACAGTTTGACAAACAACAATATATTATTTTTTCATACTGATACCTAATATGGACTGAGTGAATATATTAGTTGCATAGTAATTAATTTCTGTTCCATTGAATTATCCAAGTTTTGTCCTTGATTGTTATTAGATATCAATTAGATATCAAACCACCAGTAGAAACTCTTAAGATTCTTGTTAAGACAACAGTAATAGAAGATCCACTTAGCATCTTTTTTCAGTTAAATGCACTATATCTGCTTAGAACAGATGCACCCTATTTCCAGAGTCACTTATTCTCCAGATCTGTATGTTTTCATAATGATGACTATCCTTTCTTATATTAACCTATTGTATAAACATAATGGCAGGATACTGCTATTTTGGAAAAGGGAACACATGAATGACACTTTCACAGCTTTAAGTCATGACACGAGAGAGATTACTTTCTTGGGAAAAAGCAAAGTTTTCAACACTGATTTTACCAGTGTTATGAATTGAAATTGGATTTTTCTGTGTCAATAAGGAAGAGAATTGGCAGGAGAAATTTAGTCAGATATGGTACGAGGCTATGGCTGGAAGAGAAGTTAACAGGAAAGTAAAAAGAGTAAAACATATCTCCGATATCACTGTGTACTAAAGGAAAAAGTCATTCAAGCAAGATTTTATTATTAATGCCATAGCAAAGTCAATCTAAAGAAAAATAGCAGATGGAGAGTGTGTATAACTTTGACAGTGCATTTCAGAAAAAAATACATTTGTTTCAGAATAATCTGATAAAATCCTACGTAAATAACAGCTGACAGTTCAGAAAATGTATTTTAAAAACATTTCCTACTTGATGAGTCACTCAACATTTTCACAAAATCAAGGGAGCAGTTTCTATCAGGAGGATTTGGGGATTCTGTACAAAGATGAGGAATGTTTGAAGTGTTTTCAAACACACACACAGACACACAATAGAAAGAAGTCTTCTTAAAATAAATAATACTCTTTGTAAAAATACTTTATATGGCTAGCCCTGAAAATCCCTTTCTCTGATCAGAAACAAAAATGGTGATTTTTAAATTATTTATGAACTTTCTCCTTGAGGCAGTATCTGACCTGCAAACATGTAAAGGATGAAAAGTGACTTCCTCAGTGATAAAAGAAATGTTGATATATGTGGCATTAATTTAATTCTTCTTTATTTTTTTTAATGCTCTAAGTATTTTACATAATATATTAAGTGTAAAAGACTGATTACATAGATATTCTTTCCCTAATCCATCTAATGCAAAATCTGTACTTGATGCCTGGTTTTACTGACATTCACTTCACAGAAGACATCCAGCATCACCTAAATGACCAAGCCTTGACATGACAGCTTTGTCAGACTTATGCTTATTTTACTCTTTGCATTTCACTTGATTATTTGCATGAAGGCTGTCCAATCTTTGCTCTCTGCTTAAAAGACAAAAGAATACATCAAAGAAGAGCTACACTCACCTTATTTGTAAATCCACAGATGAAGCAGGTTTCTTAGAGCTGTATAAAGGCACCCCACCTTTCATTTGCTTTCCCGTCACATCTAACACATTTGAAAACTTGAATTCTTGTTTTAATGATCCCAAGTCATAAAGAGAAAATCTGTTTGAAATTCAGCTTTTCCATTTCCTTTCTGTAGTTTGTTTTTATTGGTAACTTAAAAACTACCACAAACACAAATTAAACAAAGTAATAAGTTTTAAAACAGATTCCAAAGAACTCCTCCCCACACATACATCAAGTGGTTTAATATGTAATATTAATAATAATATCCACTAAATACAGAGGTTTCCATTTTCTCAAAGTGATTTCCTTCTATGTTTAAAATTGCACTTACCTTTTAACCTTGATGAATCTAACAGTTGTCAGAAGGGCTGGATTCCTGTGTCAAGGCTGCACAATGAAACACATGCTACAGCTGCTTCGCTAAATAAAGTCTGCAGAGAAAAATGAAATCCATATGAATTGTCAGCATACTTTTTTCCCCTCTTTTTACCGAGCAGTTCACCTTTAGTATATCATTTTATTGTGTACAAAATAGGTAAATCTGGTCAAGTAAACAGTCTCTTTCTTAGTGCTACTAAAAGATGATCCACACATTATGAGTAATTCATGTGGAGAAAAACATTTAAGAGAATAAATGGGAAACATATTCTGGAGGCAAGACTGCAGAATTTATATCCCTTAAATATGGTGATTATCCTGGGAGAATTCATATGCTTCATTGTTTCAGTGGAGCAGTGACATTTTGATATGCATATAAAGATTAAAGTTGCAAAAGTGCAAGACAAAATTTTAATTATCCTTTTCCAAAACTAGAAGAGAGTAGAACAAACCATGGCTGCATACTATTTTTTGCTTCTCATATATATGATGAAGTATTTTAGCGGTCTATCCAACAGACACGTGCACACAGTCAATTGAGAGCCATAAAGCTGACTTGCAGTCATCAATTCTTTTTCGGCTAAGAAAAATACTGGTGTTGTTAAAAGTGGGAGACATCATGTAACTGTACTGTTTCCTTCAAGTCTAAGAAAAACAGAACAAAGCTTTCTAGGGAACAAAGCTTTCTAATAAAGTTAAAGCAGTGGTTCTGAATACTCACCTACCTCAAATCTTCTGTAAAAGCCTTTTACATGCAAAATGGTATTTTTTTTCAAAATGGTAAAGAAGTATTATTACCCATGTAAGTTGTTTATATCTTTTTTAGCAAACCGTAAATTGTTTATATCTTTCTTAGCAAATTGATTTTTTTTGTTGTTTTTTTTTCTACAACATAAAAATAAAGTATTGTTTGGGGAGAAAAATACTTCTGCTTTATAGCAAAGAAGGACTTGGATGTTAAGGAATCAAGAGGTTACAGAGTAAGATGTTATTACTTTTCATCTATAAGTAGTTGTCTTTCCACTATGACATGGTGCCTGAAGCAAAAATATATCATGTGAGCATACTGTTATAGATACCGTTATATAGATCCCATGATGCACCACAGTCTTCCCTATAATAAAACTGTTTGGTATGCTGTAGAGTTTGAAAACTATCTTGGAAATAAGGTTTCAGAGGAAAAATGGGATCATAAGGCTTTAAGATGTCATCCATGAGATGACAGCCATTTACTCAGAAATGTATTTATTTTCTATCAGCTCAAATCAAGCAAAAACTTTCAGCAAGCTGAAATATTACAACCCAGGCTGATCCCAGATGATAGGATACATCTTATTTTCATTTTCCTATTGGGAACTCTTTATGATGTAATAGATAAATTTTCAATAGTTAGAAAAACAGATGTGCAAATACATATCAAAATAATTTTTAAAAAGTAGAAATGCTTAAGGAAAAATCCCTTTAAATTATTTTTAGAAGTACTTTTATGAGCCACAAACTTACTAGCTAATCAGCAAAACCAAATCCAATGAGGAGATGATATAACAAAATTTACTGAATTTTGAATGTTCCAAACTGGGGTAGGTATCTTTACTAGACAAAAAACGTCAGGCCTTTTATTTCTTCTGTGGCATGAGTTATAGAAGTTCTTCATCCTGACCTGCTTAGTAAACGTCTTTTGAATAGCACTTTGCTATTAGCATCTCACAGAGGAGGTTAGATTTCTTCCGCAGAAGTCACTCACTAAGAACACTCAGGATCATTCATCAGTTAGTAAACAACTCTGGAACCAACTGTCGTAGGTGGCATGTGACAGTCACAGACATTAGAAGTCTCTACAGGTTTCTTGCCAAAGTATACAGCACAGGTAAAGCTCACTAGGTAATATGATAAACACAACGTTTTATTAGCAAACCAATGTTTTTCTGGTCAAAGTACAAGACAAATAGAATTAGTGAAAGAGAAAATAATATGGCCAATCACAAGAGACTATACATGTACCAGTGTTGAGCCAAATTTAGCCATAAATAAAAATACCCCCTTTAAAAAAAAAAAAAAAAATTTATTTAAGTTCAAGATTTATGAATGCAATAAACCATGAATTCTGTCCAGGCTAAAGTTACATTAAAATCAGAACTTGTCATGTTCTTAGATCTTTCTCTCTCTCTCTGTATGTATGTATGTATATATAAAAAACAGTAACAGGCCAAGTTAGGTAAATTGTCTATGTGCCACTTTCACTTCTCAAACTCTGAGGAAAATAAACAGCTCTATGCAGTTTGGAATAGAGTATGAATCTCCCACTGACAGGATTTACACATTGTCTTTTTGAGACTCTTACCAAAAAAAGGTATTAGAAGTTTGCATCACACACAGCATTTATAATATATACAAAACAGAAAAAAAAGGCTCAGAATAATATCTTGAAAGAACTCAGAAATTTTACCTGACAGACAGTCTCAACCACTGTGCAAATTACCCTACCACTTTCCTGTTTCTTAGCAGCTGGATATTGTGAGGAAAGGATGAGCATACATAAAGTCAGATACTATGTTGAAGAAAAGTCTGGGAATAACTTTGCCCTCCTGCATATGCTGATTGGGATTGTTTCACTGAGTCTCAGGAAAGCAAATGTAAGCAAACTGGAATGCAAAAAACCTGAAGGCATGAAGCACAGCCTCTGATCAACTGAATTTATGAGAAAGCTTTCTTGCTACAGTAGTATCACAGCTAGAATTGTGCTATTTACCATTCAGTGAGGGACTGCAAACGCATGTAGATCTTGACCCAACAAGAAGGTGCACCACAGGTGCAAAAAGAAATTAGCCGGAACGGAAGCATCTAAACTGCCTCTGAACAACAGCTGGCGGGACAAAGTAGGGTGTACAGGAACGGGTTTATTCTGCCATAGAGAAACATGCACATTTAGGGAAGCACGTGATTCAGCACCTACTAGTCTGTGTGCTCTTTTAAGAGATATATAACACCAGTAAATTAACCAGCACTGCAGGGTAGATAGTGTTAATAATGCTGTTCTTTCTCAGTTTAGTAACATCTGCCTTTCAGTATAAAATTCAAAAAGATCCAGTTATCCAATATTCAATGATCACCTAAGAACGAGGTATTTGTTAATCTTCAGTTGGTTTTTGGGAATGAACAAGCAAGTCACAGAAGAACAGGGACGGCTCTCAGTAATGTGTGCGCGTTACAAGAGTTTCTGCTGTTGTTGTTGCTATCACTGAACCGCTGCTCATCTGGAGACCACTATCCAGGATTGCCAACCACCTGGTTCAGAAATATACAGGCATATGGCACCATTATTAATACTGACCCCAAAGCTACTGCCGTAAACATGTTCCAAGTTTGAAAAGCCATTTGGTAAATATTCACTTAACAAATGTAAATAAATGTGTTCTATTATAAATTCTATTCTATAAATACACATGCTTTCATTGTCAAAGCAGAACTTTTTGAATGCCAAAAGTTCACCATAGTTTTAGGAATTAAGCATGTTCTATCTATGACTTTCAATGTTACTCCATTGTAAAAGTGAATATATAATGTAAAATGTAAAAGTGAATATATAACAATTTTATAAATAAATCTGATCAGCACTCACATACAAAATATGACTAACTTCTAAATTTGCATAGTCAATTTGCAAATACTGACAAAACTCTTAACTTGGTTTTAAACAACAAGCCAAAATTAAAATGAAAACATGCTCAGCAACAAAATGGTAGAGATCATAAACCTGAAAGACTGATCAGAAAAGAAAAGCACCAAACCTAATATGTGACAGTAAACTTCAAAAGTGGCAATAATGATTTTTTAGGGAAATTAACATAAAAAGGTTGGCATGAAAAAATACCCTTACATCATCAAACATTTCACTCCTTTTAGGGCTCCAGCTACCCTCCTCATATTTGGTGTCTGCAGTACCCAACCTGGTCTTTGCAGCTCGGTATGTCAGCTCTCAGCTGCCTCTTACTCCCTCCAGTCACAAATTTTATTCCAGATTTTTCATTCAGTGCATGACTCAGTGTTTTAAAGATAAGAGTTCTCCCAAGCAAACAATTACATTAGAAATGTTTGTGACCTCTGAAAAGTCATATTTAATCATTTAAAACTATACATGAACATCATATGATACAGGTCTCCACATAAGGTAATCAAAAGCACCCAAGATAAGCTTTCACTGTAGTAACACAGAAAGGACAATACTTATCGTACCTAGGTACATACCTCAAAGGAATTCACTATCAAAATGAAAACAATTTTCAAAAACAAAATACTGTCAAGGAAGTCAAGTGTTGTTTTCTTGTGGAAAGCTTCATTACTAATTTTTGAATCACTATTATTATCATGTTGCAATCAAATCTATTTGCTGTTAAGAAAAAACACTATAATTAACATTCTCCAAATTGAAGTCTGGATCTCATAATGTTCTTATATGTTATAATGTAAGATACACTGTAAAAACTAAGCTCTGTTTTCAAGTGAATGAAATATGCCTTAGTGAGGTGTATACAATTACCTAGATACACAAGCCCAATTAGTTTGCAGCATATCTAGTGTTCTGCTCTTAAACAACACTTGTATTAGTCTTCTTGGGTTTTTTTAATTTCTTTAGTTAAAGAAGTAAAATATCAGATAATACATACAGGAAAAAAATATGCCTGTATTTGTTTTTATTCCTCCAGCCAGTAAATTATAAAAGAAAAAATAAAAACACTTCCTTTTGTATTTCTCCACATCAGCTCTGACAGCAAACTATATTCTTAGTGACAGATTCTAATGTATATTCTTGTTCTAAGAGATGGGGGAAAAAAAACAAAAATAATTCTGATGGAAAACACACTTGACAATTAGACAAGTTTAAGCAAGCAGATCTCCTTCCTGTTGCCCTACCAGCAACTTTAGTGTGCTGGGAGACTATGGAAGGCTGTAATGTGAGAGGGGGAGTCTCTTTCATTCTCTAGTGTAATAACAGAAGCCAAAAAATCCTGTTAAAAGGTTATTTTAAATGAATTTTCTGTGAGAGAAGAAAGCTGAAGGAGAATGAAAGTGTGATTAGCTGAAGAGCTGACTTCAGGGGCCTAAGCATGGAAAAGATACATTGCTAGCACTCTAGTTGTTAACCCTCATTTTAAATGGCATAAAGTGAAGATAAAAGCTTTGGGGAAACAAACCAAGAAACTATTGGAGTATTATATATACGTGCTAATATAAGAAGTTACTAGCTACCAGTAATTCCTGCTGCTAGAAAGGCAAACTCAGATTTTACCGATGCTGTTTTCAGCTGTTCTTTAATAATGTACTCAAACTAGTTTAAGAACAATTATAGGTATAACTATCCATGAAGGGGGAAAAAAAGTGTAGCTGTAATTGGTCTGGCCAAGTGCAGATAAAGCACCAGTAAAGATCTTGTTCTACCTATAGTTTGGGGGACATTTCTTTTTTGATTAATTGATTTTGTCCAAATTGAATGAAGCATTTTTTTCCTCTCAAACTTCCCATGACGAAAGGATCCTAGTGTTTTCCAAAAGTGCAAATCCTATCAGAGTACTTCCAGGTTTAAGTTATAGCTCTGCAGCAGGAAGCACAGAAAGAACTGCCATGTTTCCTGCTGTATGGATTGGTGCCAGCCCAAGATGATGTAAAAGTAGGCACACCAAGCTGTAAGGTATAAATACCTGATGGGAGGGAATAAAGAAGATGGAGCCAGACTTTACTCAGCAGCAGCCAGTGGCAGGACAAGAAGCAATGGGCGCAAATTGAAACACAGAAAATTCCTTCTAAGCATGAGAAAAAAGCTTCTTCACTGTGAGGGTGGTCAGAGAGGTTGTGGAGTCTCCATCCTTGGTAATATTCAAAACCTGACAGGGCACAACCCTGAGCAACCTGCCCTAGGTGACCCTGCTTTGAGCAGGGGGGTTGGATGAGATGATCTCCAGACGTCCCTGCCAACCTCAACCCTTCTGTGATTCCAAGGCACGTGGTTCTGTGAGAGAGACCTAGACGCTATATTGCGTGAGTAAGTCCCTCCAGTGGTGGACACTAAATCCCAGGGGAGCAGGCACAGAATTACAGATTCAGGCCTACAGCCAGGGTCCTGAATGCTTCCAAGTCAACTGGATCCAGATTGCACAGCTGGAACAGCTTGTAAAGCTGGTACAGCTTTCCCACAAATTTTCTTCCAAGCAAGACCTCAGAAGCACTGGGTCTCTAGATGCACAGCAAGGCACCAGATGGTTGACGAAGAGTTCTGCCAAAATACTCTCCTGAACCCAATTACTCTCCAAAAGGTTTTAGAGAAATCCTTCAAAGATGAAGCCTTGCCAAATCAAACCTCATCCTAAACTACTGCATCGTAATTACCTTATTTTAGTTTAAACTTCAGCTACATATGCTAATGTGTGGTTTGGCAAATACGAACAGAGCAGGAATAAAGAAAGACCCCATTTTTTGTAAAACATAGCCAAATTGTCTCACGACAGCCAACTAGTTTTATAAGATATTAAAAAAAAAACCTCAAAACCCTTCTTCCAGCCCCAGGCACTATCCAGTAATGAGTACTTCGGTGACATCTATCTTATGATTTACATCAATTAAATCATTTACTGGGTTTATACTTCCATGCTTTCTTTCAGAACCAAAACAAATATCCAGTATAGAGTTTTCCCAAATATATAAACCGGCAATTCTTTTTTTAAAAAGGAAAGTGTGCAAAGAGAAAACACTTTCTAAATTACTACCAAAAATAGAAATGTTTCATGTATGTTTATGTGAATGTGTGCATTCATATATAAGTAATATTATGTGCTTGTGCATATGAAATATGTGATCTTAGAGGCCAATTTGGGGGGAGCATTATTTTTCAGATTCGATAACAACGAAAATATCAAGAACCCCCAATCCTGGAATATACCTGTTTTGTGGTCAAACTGCACATAACTGAATAGCAGTGCAAAGTCCTATATTTTACTTTTGACTTTTTTCATTTTTTAGTCTATCCTGCTACTCTACTTCCTATTAACATAACTGCTTAATTTTACTTATGTCAGCAAAAGATAATGTACGCTAATAAGCCCATTATAAGCTCATTAACTTCAGGCCTCTAAGAAAAGATCTATATCAGTTATCTTTCATCATTCTTTTCTCCCCCATGCATTTTCTTTCTTGTTCTCATCCCCCAAGCCAAAGCTTGAAAGATCAGAGACAGCATCATAAGTACTTTACTCTTTCGCCACCCATCCACTAGTCCCTACCATCTTTTTTAGACACCTGCCTTCCCAAGTCAATTACAGCTCAGCTTTATCTTCTATTCTACGTTCATCCTGGAGATATCTTTCTCCTGTTTCATGAGAACTCCTCAGACACAATATTTACACACAATATTTAACTTTCTACTCCTAATTTACCCATGACTTCTCCATTGTGAAAGCTTTGTTGGTTTTGGCTATCCAGTTTCCCTTGTATTTTGAGCATCAGGCTCATTCTAAATGAGTTTCTCCTCTCTATTCCTGAGAGGTTATTTTCACCCTGCTCGCAAATAGAATTAGCGGCAAAAATCCTTCTCTATAAATCCTCTACGAATTATTTACAGCTCTTCCTATCACACCATAGCCCAATGAATCTTGCAGATAGGTATTCACATACCAAAACACTAAACTGTCTGGTTCTCATGTAGCTTACCTCAAACATGAAACTGTTCATGTGGTTCACAACACTGCGAGGATTACTTCAAGCCCTCTAAAATGCTCAGAAGAAAGCTACTGTAATTATGATACTTTTGCATGCCTAAACCACCTGTGCACCCCAAGAATACATGCCTTTTTTTCCCTTTTGTGATTAAGATAAAGTGGTTTAGAGTAGCAGTGACGTCTTATCTCACTCCATACTGAACTTCCTCTCATGGACTGAGGTGATTGAGTTCCTTTGTCAGTTCCCTACATTTCATGAACACTTAACCCATTCTGAGTGCTACACAGAGCTACATTATTTATTTGCTTGTGTCCTCTTTGTATCATATTACCTTTACATGCAAAGGCATGGTCCTTTAATTCAGCTAAGAGTTCAGTGTTATCTTTATTCCAAAGTATTTCTACATCACAAGCTCTCTAAATGATATACAATGTAAAACCTTCCTTAATGGGTCCCAGAGAGCAAGGTTGATATAAGGTATTCATTTATCAAAAGCCTTACTTCAGCCATCAACATGTTCATCTGAATTGATGATACTTTTTTTAGTTGAGGCTCTCAGGTACTCAAGACAGTCATTACAGATGCACTGCTGAATGACAGCTGTAGAAAGAAAGAAAAAGGTCACCCATTGTTAATTGGTTGTCCATGTCACATCAGCAGTGCTAACACATCTTACACCAAACTGATTGCTAGGCAGCAAAAGTGAAACATTTCTCTAGGTTTTGCACTCTGGACTAGCTATATTGGATCATGAGATTATACTGAAACTATGGTCTGTGAAGTTATATACTCATCTCCACAAGCACAAAGGCAGAGAGACAATGGCATGTGGGGAACCCCAAATAATACCCTGCCCCGGCTGCTCACAGGCCCCTCACAAGAGAGCGCTCAGCCCATCAAGGGCTCTTTTCCACAAGCACAGAAGAGCACAGAGGCACAATAATGGAGGGGAACCCAAATGACCGGCTAAGAGAAGGGACACCCCACCCGGTTCCTGGGACACCATCAGCCCCACAGCCAAGGTGGGACAGCCAGCACAGTGAGGCAATGGGAGCAGCTCCTCAGAGCACCTTTTGGGCTGGGGGAAGGGGGGGGGTGTCACCACCTGGGGGTGCAGGACACATTGCAGGATGCTGTCTGGGGAAGAGCATTTTGGGACTGTACAAGATTTATGGATGTGGGATGCTTAGGGGAGGAACCAAAGGTGGAGAAAGGGAGGGATCTAAGTGATTTAGGGTGAAACAAACATGAGAAAAGAAAGGGATATGGTGATAAAAAGGGGCTGGACATGTGTAAATGAGGCTGGTCAGTAGGCTTGTCTGATCACGCCCTGCACCTAACCAGCACGGTCTGTCCTATTTTGCTTTTAAATTCCTTTTTAAGTATTTTCCTGGGTGAGGGACTCCCTCTCCCGTGCGCATGTGGAGGTCTGAGTGCCAGCAGCTGGCTGGGATCATGAGCAAGAGGACCCACGTGCCTGTGGTGCCACAGCTGGAGCGAGCGAGGGTTTGCGAGGGAGGCTGCGATCGCTAGTGGACATTAAGGCAGTTGTGCCAGCAAGTAGGTGAGGTGATCTGGGAGCCAGGGGTGCATGTGGGTCTCTAAGGGTGAGACCAGAGTGGAGTTGGCTACTGGAGGGACCAGGGAGTCCTAGCCAAATCCTGGAGAGACCATGGGCTCTGGGGGTCAACTGCGACCCATTTGTTAACAAGTGTCTGAGGCATGTGTGCGTGTGTGAGTTTCTAAGGGTGAGGCACCTGGAAAAGCGGGGATCCAGGACCAGTTACTAAATGCACAGCGTGTCCAAGACCAGCTGCGGGAGGGCTCCAAAATGTGGGTATAGGGGGTGGGGGTGGGGAAAGACTGTATCAGCTGCTGGAGTGGGGCTGTGGGTCACAGAGACTCATCGTCTAGGTTCCAGCAACTGGGGAGACCAGAAATCCAGGGCCAACTACCAGACTGAGTGTCTAAGCCCAGCTGCTGGAGGTACCCGCATTGTACAAGGGTATACATAGATATGTGTGTGTGTGTGCACATATGTATCTATATGTGTATATATATGTGTGTGTGCACATATACACACACACACATATATATTTCCCACTAATAGACCTTCCTCCTGATCAGCTAGAGAGGGAAACAGGATGAGGCTGTTGGTGCTGTCTGTGTTTGAGTGCTCAGAGCAACTGTCTGTGTTGACCTATGTGGCCAGCCCTGTGTGTATGTGTGTGTGTATATACATATTTTTGTGTGTGTGTGTGTGTGTGTGTGTGTGTGTGCGCGCGCGCGCTAAAAGTGTGCTTGTGTGGGTGCCTACATGTTCAGTCATGCTAGTGGTTGAACCTGGAGACATGCAGCTGCAGCACCCTCACCCCATGGGGCGACTGGATTCAACTTTCTTACCTAACATGGTCCTATAAAGAAAAGATGAAAATCAAGAAGGAAATAAAAATCACATGCATAGAAGATATATATATTTTTTCAGTTTGCATACGACAAGTCTTTTGAAACTTTTAAAATTAACCTTAAAAAAACAGATCAGAACCTTTGACTGAAAACTGAGGACTTCAGGATTAACAGGGTAACTAAATTAAAGAGACAATGAGATAGAGCTCAGTATAACTAGGTTAAAAAAAAAAAAAAAGTCATTACCTGCAACAATGAAGAACAGAATTTGATGATAAATAAGGTTCTTCCAGTGTGTTACTTTTCTAATATATGTATTGACTAACTTAACCTGTTTTGTAAGCATGTTCTCACTGGCATATTTTCACACTAGACAAAAACAAAACCTGTAATTTGTACGCAATTTTTATTTCTTCCTGGTATCTCCTTGATAGTAGATGGTAGAAGTGTCAGTAAGCTCTCACTGACAACCCTTCTTCCTTTACAAAGACAAATAACATTTCCAAAGCAACAAAGTTCTTTTTTTTTGCCCTAATAAACTCATCTTTGTCCCTGTGAGCAGTAGTGACTCCCAGCTCCCACTGCACTCAATAGCTTGTGAATTAGGTCCTGTTGAGCTCAGTGCTATATTTTCATATCTCACCACTTTGGTAGATTTTAACCACAGTTTGAAACATCAGGTAGATATAAGAAATATCCCTGTTCCAGGTATTTTAAAATGGATCAGGATCACCTAGCTTACAGTCAAATAAAGAAAAATACACAAGATCACAGAGCATACAAAGCAACACCTGCAGTGAGAAGCCTCAGAAGCAATTTCATTGAAGGATAAATTTAATTTCAGACTGTTTGAATGTTGAGCAAGATTTAGCTGATTTTATTATTTCCCACTATTCTCAGCAGTGTTCATTCACTAGTAATCTGAGTTACAATAGCATGAAGAACTGCAAAAGGAAAAGTTCTCTAATGACTTGGACTCTAGAGATTCCAATAATCAATGTCTTAAAGTCTTTCAAGTCTATTGCAATTAACCTTAAAACAAAACAAGAAACTTCACATAAGACAATAAATAAATCATTAACTTTAGAAATCTGTCTTAAGCGAGAGAAGAGAACAATAATGCAATTTTAAAGGTCTAATTCTATTCCTGATTCATTATGTTCAATGGCTGCACTTGGTAGAATAAGTTTAATCCATGTGAGCTCTCAGATGGCAAAGTAATTTCATCTGTTAGACAATTTATATTACTTAGGATGGAACTTCACATAAAACTGGTCTAAGAAAAGACATAAATAAAGTGCCACATTCTAAGAAAAAAATAACCACAGAAGTTAAGAAGTTTTAAAAGAGCTTTAAGGGAGCTGGTGCAATTTTGCTTTAGGCAAAACTAATGCAATTGAAAGAAGATAGTGAAGCTGTTTCAGATAATATATTCAATGTAAGGGAAGATCAAGGTGAGGGTGTTAATAGGGCCCTAGGGTAAAATTTGGGATCATATTTCCTAAGTTACTAAGGATTCTGGAAGAGTTTTAGAATTGGAGCATAGGATTCAAAAGCGTACTTAAGATACATTTCTTCAGTGAAATGAAAATAAAAATAAAAAACAAAAAAACAATCCTTTCCTCACCAAGCACTTGCTAAAAAAGGCACCCCCGCATTTTGGTAACATAGTTCAAGTTTTCTGTCCTAAATTATTTGTATTTGATACAGTAAACATTAAATATATCTGTTACAGTTCATTTGGATTAAGAATGAAATAGAGACAAAGTTAACAGCATAAGATTTAGATAGTCTGTCTCCTGGGTGTTTTGAATTTCAGATTTTCACTTTGATTCCAGTGTATTTGAGACTAATAGATGAATATGCCTAAGCCCAGCCAGCAAAGCTCAGTGCTACAGTCATTCACAGTCTATATGAAAACACATTTTATCTGTCTTATAGTTGAAATGATGCTAGTTTAAGTGAATTAAATATAGAGGTTCTTGCCCTATATTCACTTAGTCCTTAATCATGAGAATTTTCCTTAAATAGTGCACTTACCTACATATTTTTATGAAAATCTGTGACCCTACCATAACAATATACTTTGTTAATATGCTTGATGAAGATCTCGCCTAGGTGCCTAGTGATACCATAAAGCATTGTCACATAACTGGCATCAGTACAAACATAGAGTGTCTTTAGCTATATGCATTTACAGTACTCTGGCAACAGACCCTGTGGTGTAGAAGACTGGAATGTACAACCAAGGGAGTACAAACAAAAAAGCTCTCAAATAATTTTTTTTTAGTCAGCCAAATCATGCTTTCTTTATGCTCTACAATCACGAATAACTGAGGAAGACTTATAGAAAGTGGTTGTTAAAACTACATATTCAGAGAGTCATACGGAATATTTTTAATAAACATGTACAGTTATTCATGGTGTTACAGCTGTCTCATGCTGAGATATTTAATGCAGCGCGCACCAGAGCAGGGAACCCCACAGATTTCTAATGCGCTCTTCAAAACTTCAGAAGAATATCCACAATAACTTTCCTCCAGGACTTAAGTCTTGTTTTATTATTACTATAAAAGAAAGACTTAGCTACTTGAAGAACAGAAAAAAAACCACTTCCTAAGTGATCAGCTTCAGCTAGTAATTGCTAAGTACCCACGTGAAAAAAGGGATACAAAAGTCAATAAAATAATACTTAGGCCATCAAAACTATAAATATACAGAACTTTTCCCCCTCATTGAATTACTTGAAGAGATTTATTCATATAAGGATCTTCATATGAGGAATTTTAAATATCCTTAGAAGAAATTCAGTCATGCATACTTGACATGCTGCTTGTCATCCAGCAACAAGTAAACAGGATGCTTTATGCATAAACATTAGCATATAATGAAACTAGGTCCCTGAAATAGAATGCCGCCAAGTTTCCATTACCCTAGAAATCTATACCATAGTGTAATCAAACATATAAACAAAACCTTAAGCAGTTATTTCTGTAACATCAATTAAAGGCCACAGACTATTTAGCAAAACAAAAAACAAAAGGAAAGATCAAAAATTCCATGTCGTTCAGTAGAGCTTACCCAAATCACACAGGCTGTGAAACAAGGAATTAGAGAAAGAGGGACATCACAAGCAAACTATGATGCCAGACCAGAACTGGGTTCAGTGACATTTCTGGGAGAACTAAAAAAGTGATCATCAGTAAGGATATCAAGTTGTTAAAGGATAGAGGGTTTGCATCTTGACTCCTAAATACCTTGTCATAATTATTTCAAAATTCTAATTAAATTTTCATCACATGAATTTGCTCATTGCTTCATGTATTAAATGACATGATATGCAGAATTTTCTATTTTTTAGAAATTAAAATAAATACAGAAAGTCTTTTGCAAGACCTCCAATTTCATGCTCTGAATAATGTCAAAAGTCTTCCTGTTTTTGAAAGTGCAAGTGTATGTACTAGATAAGCATGACTTCTTGCCTACTAACCTCATAAATTACCTTAATTTTCAGTGGGTCTTGCAAAACCATAACCCAAACATTTTGCATTGTTCAGATTTTCATGCTGCTGGAAATACCTTGTATTTTAAAATATTTAAAACCACTTCAGGGATAAGTAAGGAAAAAAAAAAAAGTATTTCATCCAGGTCATTTTAATGTGTGTGGGTTTTTTAAATGACAAAAATAGACAGGATTAAAGGTTTGATTGAAGTAGTGTAGTTATAAATATATATAGGAAAATTACAGATATGAAAAGAGTTTTATTCAAAAAGAAAAGAATTGGGAAAACAAGCAAAAAAGTTGAGTTTTCTCCAAATTCTCAATACCCACATGCAAGTTGTTCCTAACAAAAACAGTTTCTATTAACAACTTTTCATTCCTATGTTTATCATGTCAAAGCTGTGACACTTAACAGACCTAAACCCAAGGAATTACCCTTAGGCTAGCTTCACATCTGTACTTGGTACCTCCTACAGAGATGTCTCTTTCATATGTTGACTTTTTAGATGCTCCATCTCCTTGGTGTGTTACTTTAAGTCAGCAATGAACATATTCTGAATAAAGTGAGTCAGATCACGACTCTAAAGCTTAAATGAACTGACCCGTTACACCCTTAGAAAAATCCCTGTAAAGACTGCAGTAGTTCTCACAGTTTACTATGTCCCAGTTTTTCTGTCAAAAGTCTGAGAGCTTCCAAAGGTGCAAGAGGTTAATTACAGGTCAGATGAGATACATACAGATGAGCAGTCGAGGAGAACACGATATTTAAACAGGACAGGTACATTCTGAGAGTGGGCAGTATATAGATGAGGCCCTGACTCTGTAATTCCAGAGAGTAATCAGGCAGCCTAAGGTGCTTATCTGAAGAGGAGGAAGGTAAAGAGAAGACCTTCTTGCAGGGCTCCAAAAAGGAGGAGTCACCAAATGGCTGACTTCAGGTTACTTCACTGAATAACATTTCTGACTGTGGTGAGTCTACCATCCAGTGACAGCCTGCTTCCTTCCAGAAGTACACAAAGAGATGCCTGCTAGAACCTCATTATTTCCAACTCTTGTAACTCAATGAGGAACCATTCTGGAGGCGGCAGGTCCATAGTAGGTACGGTTATGATCGAGATCTGAAACCATCCATTCACATACAATTTGCATTGTCAACAGGTGGATAGGCACACAGGCTGATGTCCAGCATGGGCATCCCATCTGCATGGAACTTGCTAATGGGATATACATCCCAATATATTGCTTTTCCCACGGGTCTTAAAACTGTATCAGCTGCAAGGGTAATCACTAAACCCCTAAGCCAAGTGGATTTCCAAGGAAGATTCATGCAAGCCATGCTGGGTTACACCAATGTACATATGAAACTAGAGCCTTTTGCAAAAGATATGAAAAAAGTCTCCTCCCTAACCTGCAGAGGTCAGTTTGCAAAGGATCTGAGTACCCCCTACAGACTGATGGTAGATGCTTCCACCCACAGTTGGAACAGATAAACATGGCCATTTTGAGAAATTCACAGGCCACACAAACACTTTCAATAGGTCTGGTACTACTAAAAGATTGCAGTGAATTGGTCAGCTGGCTGACCATGAAGGATAAGCCTCAAGAGATATGGTAGACAAGCATTCCCAAAACATTGTGCATAATAAACGCCCTGTTCACAAACTAAGAGGACACAGACAAGTCATTCCAGATGGAGTGGTCATAGCAAGATTGCGCTCCCCATTTCAAGGGTGGCTTTGCCACCACAAGAGGACACAGAAAATGAGAGAGCATACAGCTGGGAGGGGCCATCTGAAGGACCACCTCTGGGCTAGTTCCATTACACCCTCACAAACACGACAACAGTTTCTAATCAAGGCCTGATCCTATCAGGATTCAAACAGACTTTATATCCATCTCCCTGCACACCATGCAGCCAGAATCTAATCTGTTTCCCCTCTTCTTCCCTCCACCCAAGCACCACCTTCCTAAAGCTATTCCACAAATAACAGAAAAAACATATAATGCCCTTCTCACAACTACAACATTTTGAACCTTATGTTAGCAAGTTTCAGGCCCAGCAGTGTGCTGATTTGGCTTCACAAATAATGCTCTCATCATCCTGTGGTGCAGCAGGATGCGGAAGTGAAAATGTGCAACAAACCCTGCAGTGTCCCAAAAGGCATGCAACAACATGCTACTTTGCTTTCCAATTTATTTTTTCTCCTTGTACCAAACAAGGATGATTTATGGGCCAGCCATACTCTTAATTAAAAATACTTAAAAATGAAGAAGGTTCTGAAAAATTAAAAGAATTTTTAGATGAAAAAAGGAATAAAAATGTAGCAAGGACTTGCTTAATTCAGCCATGACATTTTCCATCTAAGCCAACAACTGCAGTTCCTGCTTTCATTCCAGTTCCACTCTAGCCCTGCTCATCTAAGGAAGGCAGTGGGCAGAAAGCTTGGTACCACCACCTCAAGTACACTGGGAAGACAAGGGTCAGAAATGGGAAAAGAGCAAACAGAGCTGCTGCTGGTTCTTCTCCTGTTTGGTAATATTCTGCTTCCTGAAGAGACAGTTATTATCTGTTAGGGCACAGAGCTGTCTATTTCTGTATGGGCTAGTCACCAGCCATTATGCTAGCCACAAGGGCATTTGGGGACTCCACTTGGTATGCATAAGTACATGTCCTCAGATGTGAAAAGAATCTTATAGTAGCCAGGGCTGAGCTACTCCATCAGATACATCTGAGAGACAGAGATGGCACTCTTTATAGGGTTTAAAAACATGATGCCATTTTTGTCCATGTTCATCCCCTTTACAAGACACTGCAATCCAAAGCTACAGTTTGCAGCCATATAAGAAGGGGGTCTGGATTCAACTCACTATTCTGCAGACTACATCCCAGGTGAACTGCTTGGAGAAGAGGATGGGCAGGACAATTGAGTACCGATGACCATATCCAAAATGATGAGTATAACAATGACCTGCCATCATGGATATGATATGATGAAGACATGGTTTAGACTGCTGCTGAGATTATAGAAAAAAGGGTAAGAGGAAGAAAGAAGCCAGCTTGTGAGTGCTGAGAAGGCCACTATGCTGAAGACGTTTTCCTGATCTGTCTTTGCAGCCCGCTCTATAGAGGGAATGGCTTGAGCAATCTGTGCTGCTATTGATGAAACCAAGGAGGAAGGTGAATGCACAGGATCTATCAGTTCCCTCAAGGATTTGAACCAAATCTATGCATTTAAAAAACAGAGGACTCACAGAAAGAATTTGTTCAGGCAATAGTTGCTTTCCACAGTTCTGTAGCTCCTATTCCCTTGAAATAAAACACAGGGTTATTTGTGAAGTGTCTTAAATCTAGCGCTCACTTTCATATAGTTCTTGGTGTGTGAAGCTACCGAACCTGAAGTCTGCAGGTACAAGCATGGTCTAGGAGAAACATATTCGTGTCACTGAGAAGATGGTTTTGCTTTCTCACACTCAAGGTCTGGGGTGTAAAGAAAATGTTAGATGCAGTATCTGCATTGTAGAAGTGTGATTTGGGAAGAGAACAATGGTAACGTCGCCATGTAGATCCACAGATTTTTGAACCCCCCTGCCCTCAGTGACTGAATCCAGCCACAACAGTGACCTCACTGAGTAAAGCAGATTGGACTATTTCCTAACAAGCAGACTAAAACCTTCAAAGTGTCTTTATCATAGTTCCTAAAGTACCATGTAATGCAGATAATATGGAATGCCCATATCAAGGACTGTTTAATGGAGAGGCTACAAATAATTTGTTTTTCTTCCCCTCCTCAGTAAATCTGCCTTGGTTGTAAATTATGAAACCTAAAGGATACTGAAATTGTATCTATTTTTAAATTGGCACTGCCTTACTCATAATCACCATTAAAAAAAAAAAACAACCTAAATCGAAGTGCAGTCTTTTTGTATTCTTTGCTCTACCCCTCTTTCACATTACTGAAAAGTTTGTGCAGGAAGTTGAACACTTATTGGCTCTTACCAGTGGTAAAAATACTCAGCAACTTAGAGTCAAACCCTAGGCTGGTTCAGAGAGTCATCAGGAATTATAGAGACAGATCTCCAAAACATTAAAAGAAAAGAAAACACACAAGCAGTTAAAATACATTAAAAATCCAAAATATTTTGAAGTCAGTGCCACAAGATTTGCCCATCTGCTCCTCAATCATCAGACCAGAAAATTGAAAAAGGCAAGCTCTGATAAGAACTAAAGCTGAGGACACAATTTTAATTAAACTATGCTCTTGAGCTTTAAACTTTCAAATATGCTTCCAGTTTTCTATATTTCAGAATTCTTTAAGTAGATGTGTATTTAGACTCTGGAAATCAGATTTTTCAGATACATTCTCAACAACAACGAAGCCAAGCACTAAAGTTGTAGCAAATATCAAATATCCACATTTTCTGTTTAGAAAGTGACAGAAATGTGCTTTGTAGAGAAACCATACATTATATGCATCTCTATAACAACAAGGGATACACTGGAACACAAAAGTAATATAAGCATCTGTAGGACTTTCATAAACCAACCCTGACAGCATTTCAAATTATTTTTCAAATGATAAAAATCTTATTTTGTTAGCTCTGGAAAAAAACAATTCTACATGAACCATTAAGACAGAACTCAAAACTACTGGACGATCAAAATGGAACCACTCACATTCAAATTGATACATTGCATGGAATTACGGGCCCGGCCTTTAGCGGCCAACAACCTTGCAAGAGGATGAATTGCTAATAGTACCAGACATTGCTCTGAGATCTTCTTTTTCGCTTAGGCAAAGTCCCTGTAAGACTTCATTCCAAGCAAAGCTCAAATGCCAGCAAAACCAGACTTTAATGACACTTAGAGTAAAAAGACTGATTTAATACCACTATAGGCTTCTAGTGTGCGTAAGGGAACTCTCAAAATTATTTCATGTCGATTGCTGGTGTACTGCTAAGGGGCTTACAAGAAGCATTGGTCTTTTAGGGGATTTTGAGAAGTTCCATCCTCACACAATATTATTAACTGAATCAGCTTTGGATGTTTTCCTAGGAGCTGATTAGGTACATTTTCCAGCAGATCACTATTTCAGTTTAGCATATTCTTCAGTCTTATGGGGACAGGAAACTAAAACTCAGTGTTAGAGGACATGTTGAGAGTAAAGTGCCAAAAGAGTTGTATTTTAGGCAAGTAGCCCTCTCTTTAATGCAATGAAATATTAAATTGACACACTGGTAATAGAAATATAAAGCCTAGAAAGGGAAACATAACATCACACTCCCTGATCTGTTTGTATTTTACAAAAAAATGGTCATTTTTATAAAGGGAAATATGACAAAATTAATTTGCCTTTATAAGATTTTGCATGGATGATAAAAGTCACAGAAAACCAAACCTCTAGTGATTTAAATTTAACAGAAATTTCTGAAGCTGAATTATATAAAAGTTGCTTAATAACACTTGTCCTGAGATCACTTGCCCAACACAAATGCTTATCTAAAAATCTTCCATTAACCTTTGTGTTTAGAGTAATGCAATCATCATGTGCAAGGCTCAAATGATGTGTAAGGCCAGGTCTGCTTCAGCTCTGTGCAGACTCTGCAAATAAAATCTTTTGTTTTCCTCAATCCTCTGCCTGTCAGATTCGACGTCTATTATGTTTCCAAGGTCTTGACTGGAAGATGCTGAACCTTTAGGTCTGCTTTTCATAGTTTAAATTCTGAAGCAAACTGATCTTCATTAGAACAGACATCTGCTTTTCTTTTGAGCTTACAGTGGACATATTACTCAATTAATAAGGATAGACAGCTGCTGAGGTGGCTAGCATCCAATCAGACACAGAATCAGTGGTTATAGAGTTGTAGAGGAGGTGAAGAAGAAAGTAGATTCCCGGAGTGACACTATATGGCTCATCTGGTACACCCGCATGGCTCATAATACTCCTACTGGTGGTAAATGCTTCCTTTGGAGAGTCTAATTGTCAAAGATAAGGTTTTCACTGAGCACAATCTATTCTTAAAACAGGAAACCTGTCCATTATTGCTTTTCATGCACAATCTTAGCTATGCAGAAAAAAAGAAAGGGCTAGCCTAGCTGGAATAGAGACATAAAACAGTTAATGCTTCCCATGTGTACTCATTTGAGAATTGGGTCAGGTATTCATTTGATTAGGATGAATTTTTAAGACAAAAGTGATACAACTAGCTATATTATCTGGCATTTGATTTTCAGCACCATTTATCGGATTACTACAACTCCTGGAGTCACTCTAAGCAAGAACATGTCTAAAGTTTCAACTTTGTCCTAGAGCTTTTACCACTCCCCACAAAAGATACAATCTTGTAATGCATCCTTGATCATTAGAACCATTACCTAAAGTTGAGCTAAATTCTCCATGACTGGAGTTTTTAAAATTAAGATTCAGTAAAACCTCTAGTTCAACAGCAATATCAAACTTGAAACAATAGTTGGGTCTTTTATTCATTATAAAGGAGATCAGATTACATGATCAGCACGATCCTTTCTGGCTACAGATTCTATGAAGCCACCCAGAATAAAAAATGTACAAATGCAGTCTTAATATTAATTTTCCAAAATAGTCCATCTTTATCATAATCCACTTTCTTATTATTTGACACTGAATATTTTTAAAGAGAATGGATTAGAAAATACGCTGTATATCTGTTAGCAGCGATCTCATTTGTTGCTGGAGAGGACAGTAAAATTTCAAATATAAGAAAACTGAAAAATCTCTTCATATGGATTACACTAAATGCAACCAAAACTATGTAGTAGTTTTGGAGTACATACAGGAGTTTCAGTTTTAAGCAAATTGGTAACCTATTAGGATTTTCGTAAATAATGTACATAATGCTGTACTGTTAACAGCAGTTATAATACCTGCCAACTCTTCCAAAATAATTCTGTAGCTATCCATAATGAAAACAAACAGAAACACAATGCTACTAAAGACTTGAGTTTTATGTAATTCAGTGTATATGTATTGGGAACACTGGACTTTGACACTAAAATTGCAAGCCTACTGAAGAGACAATTTGGTGCAATTTTCAAAGATTCATCCTTCCCTCCTCCTCGTTAAATACTAGTTTATTCTCTATGAACATCTTTTCAGCTAAAGATAAGCTTCTGTGAGGGTTAGGAAAAGAAAAAGGAAAAACAGTTTCTGTCATACCACTATTGTGTTTTGTAATCTCAAGAGGAAAGTAGAATAAAAGTTTGCTTGCTAACTTTTGTTCCTTATTTCTGCAGAAGAACTGAATTGTTACAACTACACTAAAAAGAAAAAAAAAATAGGTGTTCTGTGAACACTTTTCTAATCACTCTACAGCCAGCTTAAAGACATAAATTAAAGAGACTATCATTTGTTCAGCTGACCTGTTATGCACAGATACCAGCAAGCAACAAATACCTACCCACTCAGGAGCTGCCAGATAGGATTCTATTCTTTTAATATTTATTTTCATTTAGAGAAGTAATCTTCCCAGTCAGAACTTTTCATCATTGATCATACTTGGATATAAAACCAACACTGAAAGATAATTTTAAGGACATTATTTTCAGAATAACGAGAAAAAAAAAAAGGTAAAAGCAACCTTTTATCCTTTCTCTCAAATCTGTGCATAGCAGACCAATCTTCCTCACTTTCCATAAGTAAAGACTTTGGACACAACCATTTCCACACACCAATTGTTTTTTTCTGCCATTTATGCTGCTTTCTATACTATACATACTGGGAACGTCTCAGTCTCTGTCTGGACTCTTAATTTCTTTCAGAATTAATCTGTTTACTTGTACTTTTGTTTAATCCTTTCCTTAGGTCGGTTGCCCTTAACATACTGAGGCATTCCCTTAATCTCTTTTTATAGTTGACATTTTGCCTAAAGATTGGAATAACATGTTCCACACATTTTTAATAACAAAGATCTGAATCTCCAAATTGGAGTATCAAAAATTCTCATCTATTGCCTTTTTCTTTTTTTATGATAAAATAAATAAATACAAACTGCATTCACATTCTATGTGGGGTAAGAATATTAAAACAAACACATAGCTGTTTTGATGTTTCACCTGGCAAGATTCCTCACTCACTTCTCATACTTTTCCTGAAAATTAAATAATAAAAATACCCTTTAAACAATATCAACAGTATCACCATGTTGTTGGGAACAAAATACTAAGGAATCTTTCAATAGATGTCATAAGAAATATTACCAATATTTGAAATTATGCCATACAAGCACACTATGCAAAGATACAACTTCACAGATTATTGCTATTTAATTATGGGCCAGCTGTAAAATTAAGAGGAGACTTTTTCCTTTCATATGGTGTTAGAAATACTGTATTTTCACTTGATGGAAATAAAAACTGTCTTCCCTTCTCTTACATCTCAAAGATAGACATCATCTAATAAATATTAGCATTAATATAACAATATAGTTCTACCTGTCATTTGTATTAAGTATAATTCTACCCACCAGGCAATTGTTTAAAAAATCAATTTCAAAAGTAGCTTCAAGGCACTCATCTAATTTATTTTCAAGCGTATGCTAGTTACTAAAATGATTTGGAATGAAACCTTCACACATTTGTAGTGCATAATGAATAATTAAAAAATAATGTTTAATTACTACGTATGCTGTTTTGGAAAAAGCACTCTATGTACAATTTCCAAGTTACATTTTTTATTAGGAACACTTGCCTTCTCTGCCAGACTACAAATTCATTTTAAAGTCCTAGTCTGATGTCTTGTTATCCTTTTTTCCACATTGAGCTGCAATACACAGAAAATAGCAAGAAAACTACTTGAAATAAGCATCAGACTAACAATGGATGTGCACTTGATGTTGACAGACTTTTTTTCAGATGAAATAATATTTAAATAGTCAGACAGTTATTACATCAAGCCAAACAGTTTTAAAAGTTCTGAACTAAGATTAAGATTACTTAAGAGTATTTCATCAGACATTTAAAAGAAGAACAAGCCAAAGAGTTTGTGTTCTGAAGGAGAAGCCACATGTGAGAAGGCACAAAGTATAAACATTAAGGCTGTTTGCTTATCAGAAGAACCTTATTTAACTGTAGGATTAGGAAAAAAAGGAGATGGTTGCAGAGGAAGAAAAACGGAGGCTCACAGAAGAAAAAGAAAGAATCTTGGACTTCTCAGATAATTCTGATACTATTCAAGAACAATAAATGAAACAGAAGCAGAAAATGTTCATAGGATTTCTTATTTTGACTATTTCAGTAGCCTCATACTATAGTCAGATTAAAAAATATATATATATACAAAACCTGTGTATCCAGTTGTTTTCTGCAGTGTCTACTCCTGAAGAGTTAATTTTAAACTTGTTTGAACCTATATTGGAACTTCTTAAAAGGGTACTCTTAAACAACTAGTAAAGTGAGGATTTAGTGAAGGCTTTCAATTCCAAAGGGGGATGGACTTCAAGGACCTACTTCCAGGAAAACATAATGTCTGAAGCTAGAGAGCCTGCCTGGGCAGCCCAAAGGAGAGAGTCACTGACATGACTTCTCAAAACAGCGAGAGCTGATTACTGGATATACTGATTACTACACTAGTAGCATTCCAATACAGTAGGCTGGTGTAGTTGTAATTAAAACAAGTCCATAATTGTATTTTTAATGACATTTTTAGACATCATTTAAATATTTTTCCATAATATTAGCATTCCATGGACTCCAAAACTGAAATACTTTCTGGACTGCATCTGGGCCCAGATTGTGGGCATAGTAAAAGTCTTACACAGACAGATAAGAATCTTACTCTAAATGTGGAAATAATTCTTACCCCCCCAAAATTTGTCAGAGATTCTAAATGAATATTTTAAAAAAAAATTCTGAACACCGAACATTTTTATTTTACATTAGAAATAAGATTTAAATGAAAAACACAAAAGATGAGCATGATTTGGTTAAGCAGCTGAAAAATTTCAAGCAATTTACATCAAGACTTTATTTGCATGAAATTTCAGCATACTTTGAGTAGTAGCCTGGCTCTTGCTCTGCTGCAAAAAACCACATACTTTTGTTTACCTTTCCTTTTTCATTAAAAAATAGTCACTATAAGGAAAACATAATATGTAAGTAATCAGAACCAACTACAGAAATCACCGCTGTATCTGCCTAAGATCCCTACTGGGAAGATCAGATATGTTCTATCTCTTGCAAGAGTGACAGGAATGTTGTATTATTAATTGCTATCTCCGTTTCTTTAGACTATCAAAAGACAGAAGTTATATATGCAATTTAAGAAAAGCAAGTGATGACAACAGCAGCAACAGATGAATAATGATTTGTCATTGGATTTGATTAAGTAAGGCATATTTAATTTAAGCTTATATTATATATATATACACGCATACACACATATATGTATATATACGCACTTTGCTGGGGCAGAGATATATTCTTGCCATTTTTTGCCACTTAAAGAGAATCTATGACTAAGATCCAGAACAGTTATTTTATTAAAAGAATGAATATAAGACATTTATACTGATGAGGTACAGACAGAATTTCTTTAGCTTTCATAGCTTTTCACTTATTTTTTGTTGCAGGAACAACAAATCATTCTAATTCTTTCATCTTATAAGAAATATGATAGTAATGTACCTCTCTCTTTAAAAACTAGAGATGAAACAGTAATGTTATTAAAAGGCTTTTATCAATAATAGAAGAAATTAAGAAATTATAATAATTAAATCTCCAGCCTGACTCCCTTGAACATAAAAGATATATTTTTCTTTCCTAAATAAAATAAACTCAAACTATTCAAAAGAATTTAACAAGATAAAACTCAGACATTTCCCTTCATTGTGTTCTTTCAAAGCATTAACATTTCTGGTTCAATCATTCTCCTGGTATTCTAACCAAATGTGTTGCAATACAGTATAGCAATTTCTGTCAATAAAACTGTTACTAGAAAAAGTATTTAGGTTTTTAAAAATTCAAAGAAAGAAAGAAAAAAAAACCAAAGCAGCTCTTGTGTAGCTGAACTTTACCATATTTAAGTGCTAGCAAATTGCATTAGAAGCTGGAAGTGTTTGACCATCATCACTGTAGCTGTGAGAAACTGAAAAACTGTTTACTGATCCGCACACTAGAAAATGCCTGCCTACCATTTAAGTTCTTATATATGCCTGAATCCAAATGGGCAAAATGCACTGTTAGGTTGTCTGTCTTTCTGCGTTTGGTATGCTCCACCTCAGGCCCACAGAACTGAAATGACCGGCTTCTCCATTCTTCCAGCCTTTCTCCCAGCGCAGGGGACTGGAACGCCCATGACGGGCAGTGCTGATCTCCGCAGACAAGCCGGCCCACTCTGCACGTAGCTACTTTCAATCTGCCAATTTACACTATGTAACCAAAAAGACAGAAAATTTTCCTTTGGATTAGAGGAACATTCTTCATTACATTTTTTTTAAATCATTGATGCCATTGCATTTCTTAATGTTCCAGGGCTCTGTGCCATTAGCAGTAAGCCACTGAGCTTCTGATAAGCAAATATTAAGTCCAAATGATATATATATTTATTTTCAATTAAATCCCTAATATGTGCATCTGTTCTTAATCAGTTCTGTCTTGTCACTTCTTTGACTCGGCAGCTGAGCATTTCTAAATGTATTTGTTTCTTAGCTTAATGCTTGACAGTAACTCTAAACAGTTTATATTCTGTCTTTTCCCACTACAGAAATAAAAGTTACAAGCTGCAAATTAAAAATAAATCCATGGCACACAAGAAGCTCTACAGAAGTTATTAATTCACCACTCACTTTTCTTCACTGTTTCTTAGGCTAAGATTAAGTTTATAAAGTAAGTTTGGTACTGAAAGCTCAACACTTTTTGCTTAGAGGACAAAAAACCATTTTTTTCATTTTTATTTGTAATACAATTTAAGCAGAACAGAGTGAAATTGAGAAAAGCCAATTCAGCTAACATGCCAATCAACACAAAAGCTTTTGCTTCACAGATAAAGGTTAATTTGCTTCATAAAAAAAATCTTGACCAAATGCTCTGATGAATCCAAGGATTTTTAAGAAAAATCCTATAATCTATTTAAATGTGTAACAATGGTATTTCAGTTCTGTATCCATACAGAAAATGTATTTTGTACACACAGTGATGGCTGCCTGAGAAGTAAAAGATTAGAAAGAAGGGGGAAAAAAAAACACCAAAATACCAGACAGATTATAGACCAAAAATGGTAACTGAAGAGTGACAAAAGCCTTGCTTAAAACAAATAAAATCACAGAATGACAGAATCACGGAGTGGTTGAGGTTGGAAGGGACCTCTGGAGATCATCTAGTCCAACACCCCTGCTCAAGCAGGGTCACCTAGAGCATGTTGCACAGGACCCTGTTCAGACAGCTTTTGAATATCTCCAAGGATGGAGACTCTACAACCTCTCTGGGCAACCTGTTCCAGTGCTCTGTCACCCTCACAGTAAAGAAGTTTTTCCTCATGTTCAGATGGAATTGTCTGTGTTTCAGTTTGTACCCATTGCCTCGCGTCCTGTCACTGGGCACCACTGAAAAGAGTCTGGTCCCATCCTCTTGACACCCTCCTTTAAGATATTTGTACACATTGATAAGATCTCCTCTCAGCCTTCTCTTCTCCAGGCTAAACAGTCTCTGCTCGCTCAGCCTTTCCTCATAGAAGAGATGCTCCAGTTCCCTAATCATCTTGGTAGCCCTATGCTGGACTCGCTCCAGCAGTTCCATGTCTCTCTTGTACTGGGGAGCCCAGAACTGGATGCAGTACTCCAGATGTGGCCTCACCAGGGCTGAGTAGAGGGGCAGGATCACCTCCCTCGACCTGCTGGCAACACTCTTCCTGATGCACCCCAGGATACCATTGGCCTTCTTGGCCACAAGGGCACACTGCTGCCTCATGCTTAACTTGTTGTCTACCATCACTCCCAGGTCTTCTCCGCAGAGCTGCTTTCCAGCAGGTCAGCACGCAACCTGTACTGGTGCATGGCGTTATTCCTCCCCAGGTGCAGGACCCTGCACTTGCCTTTGTTGAACTTCATGAGATTCCCCTCTGCCCATCTCTCCAGCCTTGTCGAGGCCCCTCTGAACGGCAGCCTAGCCCTCTGGTGCATCCGCCACTCCTCCCGGTTTTGTATCATCAGCAAACTTGCTGAGGGTGCACTCTGTCCCTTCATCCAGGTCATTGATGACTAAGTTGAACAAGACTGGACCCAGGACTGACCCCTGGGGGACACCGCTAGCTACAGGCCTCCAACTAGACTCTGTGCCACTGATCACAACTCTCTGAGCTCTGCCATTCAGCCAGTTCTCAATCCACCTCACTGTCCACTCATCTAGACCACACTTCCTGAGCTTGTCTATGAGGATGTTATGGGAGACAGTGTCAAAAGCCTTGCTGAAGTCAAGGTAGACAACATCCACTGCTCTCCCCTCATCTACCCAGCCAGTCATTCTATCATAGAAGGCTATCAGATTGGTTAGGCATGATTTCCCCTTGGTGAAGCCGTGCTGACTACTCCTGATCACCATCTTGTCCTCCACATGCTTGGAGATGGCTTCCAGGATGAGCTGCTCCATCACCTTTCCAGGGATGGAGGTGAGGCTGACTGGCCTGTAGTTCCCTGGGTCCTCCTTCTTGCCCTTTTTAAAGACTGGGGTGACATTGGCTTTCTTCCAGTCCTCAGGCACCTCTCCTGTCCTCCATGACCTTTCAAAGATGATGGAGAGTGGCTTAGCAATGACATCCGCCAGCTCCCTCAGCACTCGTGGGTGCATCCCATCAGGGCCCATGGATTTGTGGGTGTCAAGTTTGCTTAAATGATCTCTAACCCGATCTTCCTCCACCAAGGGAAAGTCTTCCTTTCTCCAGACTTTCTCTCTTGCCTCCAGGGTCTGGGGTTCCTGAGGGCTGGCCTGAGCAGTAAAGACTGAAGCAAAGAAGGCATTCAGTAACTCTGCCTTCTCTGCATCCTTTGTCACCAGGGCACCCATCCCATTCAGCAAAGGCCCCACATTTTCCCTAGTCTTCCTCTTGCTGCTGATGTATTTGAAGAAGCCCTTCTTGCTGTCCTTGACATCCCTAGCCAGATTTAATTCCAAATGGGCCTTAGCCTTCCTCGTCACATCCCTGCATACTCTGACAACGTTCCTACATTCCTCCCAAGTGGCCTGTCCCCCTTTCCACTTTCTGTATACTTCCTTCTTCTGGTTGAGTTTTGCCAGGAGCTCCTTGCTCATCCATGCAGGTCTCCTGCCTCCTTTGCTTGACTTCCTACTCATAGGGATGCACCGCTCTTGAGCCTGGAGGAAGTGATGTTTGAATATTAACCAGCTCTCTTGAACACTCCTTCCTTCTAGGGCCCTCACCCATGGGATTCCTCCAAGTAGGTCCCTGAAGAGGCCAAAGTTTGCTCTCCTGAAGTCCAGGGTTGCGATCCTACTTATTGCCTTGCTTCCTCCACATAGGATCCTGAACTCCATGATCTCATGGTCACTGCAGCCAAGGCTGCCCCCAATCTTCACATCTTCCACCAGTCTTTCTTTGTTTGTCAGTACAAGGTCCAGCAGCACACCTCTCCTTGTTGGCTCCTCCACCACCTGTGTCAAGAAGTTATCATCAGTGCTCTGCAGGAACCTCCAGGACTGTTTGTGCCTAGCTGTGTTGTCTTTCCAGCAGATATCGGGGCGGTTGAAGTCCCCCATGAGAACCAGGGCCTGGGATCGTGAGGCTACTTCCAGCTGTCTGTAGAAGGCCTCATCGACTTCCTCATCCTGATCAGGTGGCCTGTAGTAAACACCCACAACAGTGTCACCCATGCTAGCCTGCCCTTTGATCCTTACCCATAAGCTCTCGACTCGCTCTTCATCCACCCCTAGGCACAGCTCAATACATTCCAGTTGCTCTCTCACATCAAGAGCAACTCCACCACCTCGCTTGCCTGGCCTGTCTTTCCTAAAAAGCACGTAGCCATCTATGACAGCACCCCAGTCATGCGAGCTATCCCACCATGTCTCTGTAATGGCAATGAGATCATGGCCCTGCGACCGCACACAGATCTCTAGTTCTTCCTGTTTGTTCCCCATGCTGCGTGCATTGGTGTACAGGCATTTCAGGGAGGTGATTGAGCATGCAGGTTTCCCAGGAGGGGTAAAAGAGGATCCTCCATAGCCACATCCCGTGCGCACTTCCCTGGCTGCATTCACCTGCTGGAGGCATCCCGACTTGAGCAGTCTTTTGCCAGCTACCCTGGCACTATAACTCTCCCCTTCCCCCATCTTTCCTAGTTTAAAGCCCTCCTTACCAGGTTGGCCAACCTGTTGGCAAAGACATGCGTGCCCCACTTAGTGAGGTGGATCCCATCTCTCGCCATCAGTTGTCGATCTTCAAACAGGGTCCCGTGGTCATAGGAACCAAACCCTGTTGCCAACACCAGCAGCGCATCCAGTCGTTAACTTGGAAAGTCCGTCTCCTCCTCCTCTCATCCATCCCCCTCACTGGCAGGATTGAGGAGAAGATGACCTGGGCTCCCAGACCCTTGACCACCATCCCCAGAGCTCTGAAATCCCATTTGATGGTCTCCAGTTTGCCCTTGGTGTCATTGGCGCCCACATGGAAGAGCAGCAGAGGGTAATAGTCCGACGCTTGGACAAGTCTTGGCAGTCTTTCCATGACATTTCATATTTGAGCCCCTGGCAGGCAACAAACCTCTCTAGACAAGAGGTCAGGTCAGCAGAGAGGTGCCTCTCTCCCTGAAGTAGGGAGTCACCCACAACAATCACTCGCTGCTTCTTCCAGGTGTTCTCGCATGGTACAGGGTCTGTCAGCCCAGTTGCTTCCCTTGAAGCCATGCCCAGCTCCCCAGCCTGGAGGGCACTAAACCTGTTCCTCAACTGCAAGTCTTCAGGAAGAGTAAGAGCTTTTCTCCTCCGATGAGAAGTGACCAGTTTCCAGCCCTCTTCTACAGTGTTATGATGTACCCTTTCACACAGCAGAGAGCCCTCTGGCAACTCCACTGCTGTGGGGGGTTGGGACTCCCGGAGCTGTATGGTGTCCGAGAATACCCTATCTCTTGTTCATCTTCTCAGATGCTATGCAGCCTACTGACTTCCTCCTGTAACTCCTTTATCTGACGACACAGCTCATCAACAACAGCACACCTTCTGCAGGAGAGCTGACTGTCAGCCCAGGCCTCATGGAGAGACCCCAAGCACTCCCTGCAGCCTGAGAATGTAAGTATTCTTATGGTATAAACACCCTAGATTGCACTAGAATTACCCTTGTAGCATATTTTTAAAATATGTGACTTAAAATACACCTTGAAATACAAGGTAAAGGACCTGTCATTTTGAGACACATTACTCAGTAGCTTGACAACTTGTTCTCCTCAGAAAGGGAGCCTAAAAGAAGAAACTAACTTGCATCAAAAAGTTTCTGCTATATAAATAAAGAGAATATGTAAGAATTTTGACATACCAGCTCTTATCAGAGTTGTTCAACTCTCAGAAAAGTTTCAATTTTGTTAAGATTCACAGATGGTAAAGCTCTCTTGATAAAACACTTTATTCATAGGCATACAACTAAAAGAGTAGTGTCTCCAAATAAAAGTGACTATATTCCGGCCTCGTCCTTCTAGAGGGGTCTCCCAAATCAACACAATAAAGACTGTACTTTTCTTAGAACAATTTTTCCTTGACTAAGTATCATCTCTTCATTAAACCTTTACCACACAATTTTTCTCCTCACCCTCCTTCCTCATGTTCAGAATTCCGCAGATAAATCCAAAGAGCTCTGCTCTTGGTCCCCTTTTCCCCTTCACCTTATTTAAAAACATGAACTACTTACAATAGCGTAGACACTTTTCTGCTCTAATTCCTTCTGACTCAGCTGCTTTCTCCTTTTGTTGACTAGCCATCACTTCACTTCAAATGGCTCAAATAAGACTTGCCGTTTCTTCTGTAATCATTGACGCCTCCTTTTTCTTTACTATGGACAAGATTTCTTTTCAACTTCTATTTCATCACCTTAACATAACTAGTTTGGGTTTTTTTTTTCTTTTTTTTTAAACAGGCCAAACATGTAACAACATCCTAAACCTCGATAAATTCTTCCACACAAAGAAAAGAAATTACCTGAAATATAACCTTTCCTGTAGGTCAGCTCCTTTATCTAGACTCTTACACGCTCATATTTCAGCTGTAGTAGTACCTTTGCATTTGTCAAGACCAGATGAAGCCTTGCCCTACCTTGGATACATTCAGAATCCTACTATAAACTCATTAACCTAGATTGCTGTTTTGAATCAATAACATTTTCTGACAGTCGTCTGTTGCTACATCAAGTATAAGCTACTTCTCAAGAAAGAATTTCAAGGAGCTTCATAGCTTCTTTCTTATTCAATATCAAAGATATCAACTCGCCCAGAATGTCAGTTGCTATCTCCTACAATATATATTCTATATAAAAATTATAAAAATATATATGTTCTGTATTGTAGATTGTTCCCTGAAATCATCCGTTTTGGATAAGCTTTCATTCAACATCTGCAATATTATCTCCTTTTCTTCCTTCACAGTTTATTTTGCCATGATGCCTTCAAAAAGCTTGATAAGACTCATGCCATCAGTGTCCTAGGACCATCACCTATCACACTGACTAGTGCTGCTCCTTTGTTTCTTTTCCTATATCACAGTTTTTGTCAATCTTTTCAAACAGTCTTGACACCCCGCCCCTGGATTCACAGACTGACAAACATAACATGAACCTTGCCTCCCCTAGCATTCATAAGTAGTCTAAATAAATAACACGCTAAACCACTAGTTAGGTTTCCTTATTCCACTAAGAATCCGTTCTTTTAACAAGAAGTTATAAAAAGATATGATGAAAGTTTTCCTAACAAAGTTTGCCTATAAAATACATAGGGAGTCACTGACCAAAACCCTGTGTATCTTTGAAATAGGGAAGTAGAGAGCAGATCAGGATTGCTACCTGAAGAATAATTTTGTATTATTTCACTGATGATGTCTCTTTAAAAAACAGGATTTTCGAACAATTTATCAAAATTATATTTCTGAAGACATCATTATTAAGACTGGTTGAGAAATTAAACCAAACAACCTCACCTAGCAAATTACTGTGTCTCTCCTTTGCTCTTTTAGGTGTCTTATGCAGAATGTCTTACATATGGGAAATTGCAGATAGAGACTAGCCATCAGAAAGGTGCTTTCATACATCTCCCAATACATTTTAAGAGCATTTTTATAGTTTATGAAATTTAAATAAATTTTTCTTTTCCAGTACTAGGAGTTTGTTTTAAAACCAATCTATCTTTTACATAAAAACTGTCTGTCCCATATGCAGATATAAGTGCTTTCAGTGATGCTGTAGTTATTTCTCCAGAAACCAGCTGAAATGTCAAAGCAAAGTGTTATGGCCCATTGGAAAAGCAATCGAAGCAGAGGGATTCAAGAAACAGCTGTAGATCTCATTCACATTCAAAGATTCCAAAGGATTTAAAAAACTAGAAAAAAAGAGAAACACACATAAAATGTGAAATTGGATTTCCTCTATGACATAGATATATGAATTCTGATTTTACCGTGTGAGGGGTAGAGTCCAACTCTTTATAAGCTCTGTAAACAAAAAGAATCAGATCTTCACTCAGCTATGGATCTGACCTAAAGTCTTTGAGAAATTAGGACAATCACACTGAAAATGGGTCAGTCAAAGTAGGGATATCAGACAGATGCCAAGGGCCTGCTGCTCTTGGTTTGCTGATCCTGTATCAAGCCTTATTTGAATAAATCTCCTGATTGATTCCATGGAACTAGCTCATTTTGGGCATGAACTACAGAGTTAAGGTTGTAGCATCAAGTATTGTGAGGAATGACATTATTGCATACAGCCTTACTCTCCAGTGGATCTCCAAAGCACAAGCAAAGCAAGGACAAATACTTTCAGATGTACACAAATGCAAAAATGATAGCATTTTATGTATATTGAATATAATGTACCTATTGTATATTGAGCATTATCTATTCAAAAACAGCTATAATGTTTAGGTCAGCTAATTCTTTTCAACTGCATACAATACTTCTCATAAATGTCTATAGTAGCAAAAAAAATAGTCTCCCATAACTCTACAGGGGTAGCTAGATGTTGGTACTGATAATTAATAATTATCATCATCAGTTAATATTAATTTTATATTGCTTGGCATATGCATGTATGAGCATCATACTTTCATGCTATTTGTTCTTTTCTCTGAAAAGGTCATTTACATGTAGTAGACTTGGTCATTTTTTCTACCTGACAGAAATGTCTTCTGCTCAATACTTTTCCTGCTTTTCACAAAAAAACCCATGACATATAGAAGTTTGAAAAAAACACATTCCCTTGAAAATTCTGATATATGATTGAGCATATACATTTAGACTAAATTCAATTTTCAAGCCAATGCTTGCTGATCCCAATAAGCTAAATATATATGAGCTATGAATTTCTGCTTACTTTTTAAATTGAAGGCTTTCAATATTCAAAAGAAATTATGCCTAAGAAAAGCAGATGAAAAGCTAGATAACACAAATTTGTCTAGGGACCCCAAATGAAATATACCAAAAATTACAGATTTCCACAATCTGGGGAAGAATATTGTTTGAAGATTTGGAAGGTGCTCCCTATAATTCATCCTGTATCTTCTGCCCATATCTAATTGGTCCTCACTTATATTAGACACTAGAAAGCATTTTAAAACTATCCCCAAATACTTTTATATGGTCAAAAGTAAATAAATAATGAATACAATCTACCGAATTCACTTCCTTCAGTTATGGACTTCTGTAAAAGCAGATTAATCAGTTTCTTTGGAAATTGGATATGCCCCAGACACCTACCATCATATCTGAACCTACAGGAAATTATTCAGAATTTGGGTTGTGGCAGGTTTAATTTATTATTTTTATCTTAAAATATTTGTTCCTTCCACTTAGGCCAAATTCATCTACCATAAACTACCTATCAGTAGCTCTTAACAGAATTTTGTCGATCTCATTCTATGAGCAAAGTTTTCTTCTTTATGTATTAATTCTAAATATTGATCAATCTATTCTTAACTTTTTTTTTTTTTTTTTTTTAAGCTTGGCCATCTTTTACTGCAGGACACTTTTGAAGTCTTTATTTTTTCTGTGGCTCTTTTGAACACTAATCTATTAATCCCCTTTTTGAACTCTGGATGCCAGAACTGGACGCAGAAGTAGAGCAGAAGTTAAACCAACACCAAATGCAACTATTAGCTGGCCATCTTCTTGTCATGAAACCTAATGAAATACATGTAACAGTGCTTTTGGTATCAGTGCTTTTATGAGTGCTTTTTGTATCCCGTGGGGTTGCTTATAGTCTATTGCTTATCCTCCATGGCCTAAGTTTTTTTGCAATCACTGCTTCCTATAATAAAGGCCCCTATGCTGTCTGTATCTTAGAATTCTTCATTTTTAAACTAGTCAGTTTACATTGGGCTGCAATGACATGCTTGCTTGTTTGTATTAATCCAACCTGCTGAGCAATTCAGATCACTGGCAGATGTATTCTGTTCTCTTCTTTATTGACTACATCTATCCCCAAGCTTTGACACATTCAAATTTCATCAATGCCACTTCTGTGTACCTTTCAGGTAACTGATAAAAAACAGAGGATGCCCCCAAAGTTATCAGTGATTCTGTAGAACACCTACTCAGAGCGACTCCTGCTTAGAAACGCATTTCAAGGTGTATTGGCCAGTTCTTATCCTGTTCAGTCTCTGACCTGTGGACTTGATATGGTTCTGCTTCTGTAAACAGTTTGCAGTATGAACTCTAGTGCCTCAGAGAAGTTCATATAAACGTTTATCAAACTTGTACTAAGTTTTTTATTGATAAATGTTTAAAGCTGATACAACTATTTTTCTTAGATCTGTATTGATTAGGATGAGCTGTTTTAAACATCTGTCAGTTCTTGTTTAATCAGGTCAGTATTATTTGTTCAGATCAGGATGTTGCTGAGCACCAATATTAGGCCTATGATTTCTCCCCTTCTTTAAAATACTGGTTTCACTTTGTTCCATTTCTGTTGAAATTCTTTCATGTTATACCTGAGACATTTAACACAAAGATTGCAGAAAGACTTGTCTGTCTCAAATTCCTGGATATTGTTTATCTGGGTTCACTAACTTACAAATACCTAAATCCAGTATTTCTATTAATATAAAAGAGTTTTGCTGTGTAATGTGAAAATGTATGTGAAATATAAATACATACGGAATGCTGTCTTGTCATGATGTCAAGATGACACCTTGCATTTGTGACTTTATTTAAAAAGTAATCCCCCCATCCCCAGATTCTAATTTACATACATCACCATTATTTCTAGTCCCTCTTTCTTTTCTTCCTTCATTAAATAAAATCCATTAATTTCAACTTTCCAGCCATGCAAAATTTCCAGCAAGTTTCAGGAACACCAACACTAGGGTTACACTACGGTTAAATTCCATATTCACATATGAGCAGTTATAACTCTTATGTTGTCTCGACTGCCAGTACTTGTGCACAAGCAATTAAAAAATTCCTTCTCTTCATATTTCTAGTTGTCTTGATTCATTGTTATTGTCAGTAACACACCTTTGTGCTAAGAGCTCAGAAACTTGACTTTCAGCTCAGTTTAATGTTAATTTCTTTCCTCTTTTTCACCTGTGGATTTTGTTGTCAGTATCTATTGAATTGTTACAGCTGCCAGCATGTTAGGTCACTCTGAATAGTGGAACAGATGGTCTGTAAGTATCTGCAAATTTAACACATGTGTATCTGTGATTCATTCATGCTCCTAGAAATTAAAGTACAACATGTAGTGAAGTAACACAAAGTTCCTTTATAGACCTGCAGTTGATCCAAATTCTTTACAATTTAAAATATATCAGTTGTGTCTGTCTTTTTTCTAGAGGGGGAGAAAGGAAATACACATACCAAGTTATTGCATTAAATATTTAAAGCATACAATTTTACGTTCTGTTCCACAAGTCAGGTGTTAAACTGCTATTACCATTTGAAATGTCAAATTCACAGTGTCAAACAACTAGGAAGGATCTTTATACCTACAGTAACAGTTTGACTTTTAACCAGTCACCCTGCAGTAAAAAGTTCTCCATTTCATTACTAAGCAGACAAACCATCCAAAACTCTCAATAAACTAATTAATTAGTAATTGGAATGAGTACCAAAACTATACTTCTTTTGTGATTAGATTCCTTTTAAGAACAGATTCTAAGGCAGTTCTATACAGAATACTAATCCGGCTCTTGCATTATTTCTAGTCCCTTTCTTTTCTGATCATCCTACTCCCAACAGTTTCTGTGTTGAAGAGATGAAATCTGGGTGTTAATAAAGAGCCTTAATAGACATAGGCCTGATCAGAGGTGAACCAAAGATGCTATTCAATTTCATGGGAACTTTCAAAATCTTGAAACTTGTTTTTGTTCTGCAATGAAGTAAAAACAAAACATTTTTAAAGTACCTTCATGAAAACACAAGAATGTTCAATGTCTCTCCTCCTCTCTGGGACAAGAATAATAGCTAAGAGTTTATCTAAATGAGGAAAATCTTGAATGAAAACTTTTCAGTGAAGGAATATATTATCATGATACTGCATTTAGAGAACTAGATTACATTCATCAGACTATTAGGTAGGAAGGAGTCTCTCTCTTTCCCTCACAAAATTGTATTTTCAAAAAAGTTGACATAGAAGATTTTTTCCAAAAAGCTGAGTAATTAAAAAAAAAGTGTTGGCTAGCTTCAGTTACAAATAACTCTGCAAATATGAAAAGCAAAAAGGATTTGCCAAAGGAAATATCCAGAATAAGGATTTAAGATAGGCCTTCAGGTTACCATTATGATCTGATTGTGTCTATGCAAGAGAAATGAACATTCTACTATCACAGAAGAACAGATAAAAACAGATGTTAGGAGGCAGTGATTGTGGGTATAGAGAATCAACAGAGAATTTAATTAAATCAAAACAGTAATTAAAGAAAACTTTAAAATGTTCCATATATAATGATGTCAAAAGACATCAAAGTCAATACAAAATTAAGATTTTACAAATCCAACATAATTTTCCCCTTTTCTATGAATGCTTTGTGACTGATTCTTTAATACTATAATTACATGCTTTCCTTCTCTTTACCTTTCCCAGCATCCCCTTCCCACTTGAAGTACAGGATGGACAGTTTTAACAGACTGTGGTATTTTGGTTTTATGTTCATTCTTGAATGTATAGTCTTAATTATTGCATATCATTAAGCCTTCTAAGAAGGTAATTATCCTCATGAACTTTTTTACTGTGATCACCACTGCGGCATATAAGCATCACACATTTAGTGAATGCATATCTAAGTAAAGAATACAACAATATTTTGTAATATTTTTAACATTACATGTCTTAGATTCTCCACACTGTGTATGTTCTTTATACAAAAAGAGTCTTGCTTCCTCCATACTGTTCCCTTGCCTATCTCTTTTCCTGTTCCTCCCTCCCAGGCATGAGATTGCCCCTTCTTACTGAGGGTCTGCAATTTACCCGACTGCAATCCAGTTCACCTTGCTAACCTGAACAAGAATATAAATTGTTTTTTTTTTTTGCCAGATTAGTTTACTGCTGCGATTTGAATCCCCTTATCCTGTGATAAGATGAACATCAAAAATGCCAAATGGAAAATTCCGTATCAACTCTACATTCCCTGTCATGTCACCTACATGTCGTCACTCTACATGTAATAATCTTCTTTAACTTTCATACATGAAGTTCTTCTGTTCTATATCTATATGTCTGTACGTAAGTATATGTAATGCACATATGGAGATCTGGTAGACAATCCAAAATTCTATCTCAGTTTAAGAATGTTTCATCTTGGTATTTCTAAATCAAAGTTTCTCACAGCTTTTTATGAAAAATCTAAACAGCTTTTTTTTTTTCCAATTTGAGATGGAAAGAGGTGTCAGATATCCCATGTAATTTTCTGTGCAACAGAAATTCTTATTTTCAGCTGAGATCTATTTACCAGTTGAATAAAGATCTATCACTGTAGTGTTTGAACATTTTGGATATGAAATGGTAAAGCACCATTATTTTGAAGATAAGGGGAAATATTTTGTTATGCAAATGGCTTTCTGGGAGTCTCATTATTTTCAGCCTGACACTATAATCATTATTCCTAATATCAAGACTTAATTTTTAAAAGTATCAACATTCTTATTCCTTTGGTTTGTGGCTCTCAAGTTATAGAGGCATTTAACAAGTGAATGAGAACAGTTTTACTGTTTCAAAGAAAAAAAAAACCAATTTTGAGTCACAACAGAAGGGCAATTCAACAGGGTTGAACTGTAGACCTGCAAACTCCCCCAAAAAGCCAGATAGCATTTTATGGCACATGAGTCTTCCTTAACTTTCCAAACATCCCATCTGATATCATTCTTCAACTTTCAGAAGAGTCACATTCATTTAATCGTTTGATTTTACCAATAAGGAAGCCCTGGCTCCATGATTTTTTAAATAAACTAACATAGGCTTATTCATTATTTACAGACATTTTATCAATAACTGGAAGTTTTAATGCCTAATACAGTGGGTTATCTGTATCAAAAAAATGCTTAAATTCAGCAACAGCACAGATATGTGCACAAATGTGCAAGTAATAAGAAGGAAAATTTATGGAGGTTTGGTGTAATTCAATAGCCCCCTGCTATGATGTCCTATACCTCAGCCTTTTCCTCCCTCACTCCTTTTCATACCTCTTCTGACTCATTTTTCTTGCTTTGGGATGTGATTGACAGGGTTACAGAAACACATTTTTCAAGGACCTGTGCTTCCAAAAGAGCAGAGGGGAGCAGAGGGAGAGCAGAGGAGGTATCTATGGGGTGTGTGTTGTCCACACACACATCTTAAAGAGAAACCCACATTGCACACCAGAAAAATCACACTCAGAGTATTCTTTAAAAGTATCTCCAGCAGTCAGAACACCACCCCAAACAAAACAGCTTCATTGACATGCAAAGAAATGTCATAGCTCACCAGTTAACCTGAAGGCGGATTAGGATGACCTAGAAGATGGGGAATGTGCTATGAATGGCAAGTATTTTCACCTATTTTTTCACTCTTTTCACTCTTTTTCATTCTTTCTATTGCCAGTGGCACTACTCCAATTTAAGGAGACAAAAGTAAAGTTAGTGACAGTCCTGTCTTCTTAACAAAAATCATTCTTCTTTTCCTTTTAAACGCCATGATGTTTTCCTGTATTCATAAAATATTTGACTGCTTTATTCTAAAGTTTTAGACTTATTGTGTAAATTTGGATTCAGCTTGGTTTTGTGAGAGAGCAGCAATCTGTAAGGCATTATAATGGCTGTAATACTCTTGTTTTATTTCCACCTCGTCACACACAAAGATCATGATCACTTTCAGATGAGAAAAATAGTAGAAAGCACTGGTTTTGAATGCAGCATGCATTCAATTGCTTGCTTTCTCTACCCTCTTTTCTGGCATCTTCTTGAAAAGATACATTTGCAGTAAAGGCTACTCAAGTCAAGCCTAAAGCAGTAGCTTTGATAAAAACTGAACCAAGAATATAAACCTCAACAGAAGACATAATAAACAAAAAAAAATAAGATAGAAAATATTTGTTCATATGCAATTGGACCAACGAACCTAAACACATTCAATTAATGAATTTCTAAAAGGAAGATATTAAGATAAGTCTAAACTTTCTAGAAGTTTAAGATGAGGGAAGAGACAGATCTTTCAGTTTTCCTGAGCTGTACTAAATACCATGTTTTCTGCTAATTGAAGACACTGCACTGTATTATGAGTCTGTTGCATTATTAACAAAATAAATTTATGAACAAGTTGAAAGCCAGAAATTCTGTCAGCACACCACTTTAAAAGGTCTTAATGTAAACCATGGGATAAAATGAGAATTTATTATTCTGAGGACATAAAAAATTCCAATTTGTTGTAGGTACAGACGGCATGGAGCAGCACTCAGGAAGTTCAGAGAGTACTTGCCCTATGCACCCATCTAACAGAGCAATGGACTAATTTAAAGTGGTACCTCTTCAAACAACCAGAAAAGAACATATTTACTGTTTAGTGAGGGAACTCTTCACAGATTTCTTTTATACTTAGATTTCACTCATTTGGAGTTATTAGCTATATGCAGTCATAGAGCAAGAGCTGAATAGAATTTATGAAGTATTAGTACAGTTGATTACCACCACCACTTTAAAAGTCAACCAGTCTCTTTTTCATGCATACGAGAGAGAATTATTAGCACTAGCATAACTAACTTACGTGCATTAAGGGAAGCTCTACTTTTTGGCTGCGTTACAGAAGGCAAACTGAAGACCAGCCAGTTTAAAAGGGAAAAGTAATTGATATTTGATAAAGCTTGACACAAAAATAAAAACAGCTAATTTACTTGTTTTTAGCTTTTTTATACTATATTGGTTTTCATACAGCTTATAAGTATGAATTAAATGCCTGTCACTTCAGGCCCTGGGATATAAAAAAAACCATGTAATTCATCACCCACAACAAATGTTTTACAGTACTATAAAAAATGATTAAAAATAAGGTGCACTTTGAACATTTGTTCAGTATTTAACCGGAAATATTTGCTTAAACATTTTTTCAATGCATAGGTCCATCCTGCTAGACTGAGGTTTTAGGAAATACCACCCACCTTGGCAAATTCATCAGTACTGAAAGACAGGCAACATATATTATTTAAAGCCATCTTCAGTGACTACCTCAGACTCAATGGTGCAACTTGTAATCATCTTTTCTGACCTCAGGATATACCACTTTCAGTACTTCAGTCCATGTTGGGCATGAAGTTGCTTTTAAATTGCATCATCCTGAATGTTTGGTTGGAATGGTAAGTAAAGGAGCAATTCCTTTGGAATGCTGTCATTCATACCAATGTACATAAGATACTTTGGAAGCAAATGGAATAAAGATTTTTCGCAAGAAAAGACTGAGTAGGCCATTTTTTAAGTGGAAAAGTAAAAGATCTACAGCAGAAAATATGGATTCCAAACACTTATGAATCCACCTACAATGCATAACTCTCAAAAAAGGTAAAGAAACCAGGTGCAGAGAAAGCCTCATAAACACAAACATTTGAACCCATTCTGACAAAGTTGAGATTCTTTCTCCTCTACTTGACTTTTTACCCAGTAAATAACTAGAGTATAGAAAAATGACCCTGATATCCCAACAAACCACTGCAAAATAGCTAATCATTTCAACTCTTTCTTTCCAATTTATAATGCCATGTGTTATACCTGCTAGTAAGGAAGTCTCTTAAGATTTAATTATTTAAATTTGTGCCCAGCTTGAAAGAAGCACCAAGAGGTGATTAAATACAAACTAATGAATTGATTATGATTACTCTTCAGCATCTTAAAAGGAGAAAAAGAACCACCTACAGTCCTTCTTTATTGCCTTTATGATCAGCAGAAGCATCAGCTTTTTTCACATCAGCCACAGATGTGAGTTAGAAGGAAATCTGAAGCAGAAAATGGTGACTTTTGAGAAAAAAGGAGGAATAAGAAATAGTAAACTAAAGCTAAGTGCTTATTTTTTCTCTTCACAAATTTTATTTTTATGTGTTTTTTTGTTGTTTGTTTGTTTCTGGGAAATAATGGAAGGAAACTAACATTATTTGCTACTGAAATGCTGCATGTCTCCTCTACATCATATCATTTCCAAATTAAGTTTGGTAGACTTATTTAATCAAAAAAATTGTTGACCATACCTTTCTTGTACCATATTCCTCACACCCTTTCCAAGCAGAACTGATTTTCCTAAGACAAAGTCTTGCATCATTTGCAAATCTTCATGAAATAAAAAGAAAAGCTCTAGTGAAAGTGCTTCCAAGGTATTGTTCTTTTTTTAGAAATGGAAAGATGTATTTCTGGGCGCTTTTTTTTTTCTTTTTGCTATAGGTAAATTTATTTTTATATGCTCTGAAGTGCTTCTTCACAAAAATGTCCCAAGCTTCAGTGATATTTGAGTAAAGACTTACTTTAAAATTCTAGCATTCCTAATAATATTCTGACGGGCGAGTGAAGAGTTAACAGGACTGAAGTTTGTCAATTGATACGCAGAAGAACTGATAGCACCAGAGCTGACGTGCGCAAAGCTGTTGAACAGAGGACTTAACGGGACTAAAGTCGTCTACCACCCGATATGCGCAAGGACTGATACGCGCAAGGCTGCGGAATGATTAACAAGACTGGAGAAGTGAAGCCTGCCACCTGCAACCTGCACGCACCCCCGGGGAGGGGAGAAGCAATACGGAGGTGCTGTGGTCTTGCCTCGCCAGCAGGGTCCTCCCGAGCAGACAAACAGACAGTCCTGCGATTGCGAAACTTGCTAAAAGTCAGCAAAAGCAGTGTTTGCCCAGAGCCCCAGCCGTATAAAAAGAGACTTGGCAGCTAGGAGAGTTTGAGCAGGGACGGGAACGTGACCTGACCATCCTCTCCGGCTGGACCGTGAGTATCCCCCCCCTCCCCTTTTCCTGGGACGCTGGGTTAAGGTAACTCCTCGAGGTTGAGAGCCCTCTCGCTAGGAGAGTGAACAAGAAAGCTTTCAAGCAGGGATAAGCAGTCCTTCCAATTAATAACGCAGTAATCGACGGTTTCAGGTTATCCTTTCTAAATTAGTAACTGATGGTTTTGTGTTATCCTTCCTAAATTAGTAATCGCATTATTTTAATGGATGTTACTAATCCAAGAACTTGTGTGAGGAAATAAACATCTTTTTTATTATTATTATATTACTGTCTCAGTCGTTGCTATCGAACCTTCATAGCATGACAGCGTGACATATTCCTAATGATTTCTGCAGATAAAGACACCTGTTTAAAAGCCAGAGCTGAGAAAGAAAAAGCAGCAGGAGGAAGGAGCCAGTATTAGCAGCTATTTGAAACTCCAGCACTTATATTTCTATGTGATAGTGTGTATATGTGCAAAAGAAGTCTGCTGGTTTACATACGAGTGCTTCATAAGTTCATTTCAATCACATTTAGTTTATTCATTCTGAAGGAATGAATTCATTCTGATCATTTCATCTATGGCTGAGAAAATTGAACTCTAACAGATTGCAGTCGCAGAAGAAATTGCCTGGTGTTAGAGCTGCAAGTAATTGTTAAACTCCCACATGCCTCAGGGGAGAAAGCATGTCCTTGATTAGAAAAACAAGCTGAGGGGTGGGGGGGGAGAAACTGCTTGTAGTTAATAGGGTATGGTGGCATTGTGTGTTAAATGCTCTGGACGATTAAGTCATATTTTTTGCTTTTACTAACTAGCATATTAATTCATAGTTAAAATAAATATTAATATTTAGAGCCTATACATTTTTTTCTACACAAAGGTGGATATCCTCTTAATATAAAACAAGCTGTTAGTGAGCAGATAAACACACAGTTCTAAGACACCTACTTCTATTCATTCTTTCTTCCCATTAAATTATATACTTCTGACAGCTCTGCAGCAAGGACAGGTTTAGTGTTCCTTCCTGAACAAATATATAACTGGAAATTCAATCCAAGGTAACAGACCATCAAAATGTTCCTCCAAGATTGCAAAGAATATTATTATAGAAATTTGTGTGAAGGAGTACATTTTTCTTAGTTCTGATTATATTCCAAGTGAGATTCATTTACACAGTAACCTCAACATGAATGAGAGAAGCAGACTTGCAAAGGCCTACATTAATTCAGGACTCAGGATTTGTATTGGATCTTTCCTTTGGATGCAAAACTTAAGTGGTGTTCATACTGTAGCCTTCAAGATGTTTTTAATTAATTACTTAACATTATTTGGTTTTCATGTTTGAAGATGGAAATAGTGTAATTATACTAGATCCCTAGAAATCTCTGACACTATTGAACAGAAGATATATAAGTTAAATATTCTTGAACTCTCAGACTTTGAAAATGTAAACTAAATTAAGCACATTGGGCAGAGGACAAAGCAAATTTATGGGCTAGATTTCCACTTAACTTAGAAAGCCTCAATTAGTAACAGGTCAGGTTCCGCTCAAAGATAAGGAAGACACTCCTTTTAGAAAACAGTTTTTCCTTAGATCACTAAATCTTAGTAGCATTGAGAAGCTGATATGTAGCAGCCCTCAGAGATCTAAGAAACCTAAAACATTTACTTCCAGTAACCTCTCTGTAGTAATTAAAGCTTCAGACATGGACTTCTCTGGAACCTATCATACTCATTTAAGCAGCAGGAATTTCAGTGTCCTGTCTCTCCTCCGTGTGCCTCTGTGTGAGAGGGAGTGTTTGAACCCACAGCCTCAGTTTCTCAGAACGGTGTCTTAAGAGACAGGTTACTCTAGAATAGGGACCTTCCCCAGCTTTGGGCTATACATCACTGTGAAACAAAATCCACAAGGTTAATAGGAGTCCGACATTAAAACCGAGTAAGAAGGGAATTCTTTAGGATTAGGAATTCCTGATTTCTAGCCCTAGTCTTGCATTCAGGGACTGACTCCATGTTTCTCAAGTAGGAGTTAAAGGATAGAAGTGTTATCTATAAAAGAAGGAATTAAAATAAAGCATTTCCATTCTCAGACAAAACCTTCCCAGAATAATACAAACATAGGGTCTCTACTGTTTATTTTCTCTCTAGTCTTATGCTTCTTGCATCATGGCTCAGCTTCAGGACATTAAATGCAGAATAACTCCACTTCATACTTCCCTGTAACTTGGTGGAAAGGATATTTTCTGGTAGAGAAACACCAAATGGGCTGAATGTCCACAAGGTCAATGAAAGCTGAAAGCCTAAATATCTCACTACCAAGACTGTGTTTGAATTAAAAGATTTTGCTGGGGGGGAAAAAAAAACAAACAAAAAAACCCACACCATTCCTTTCATTAGATGCTTACCTATGGAAGTTATTTTCAATTCAGTCAATTCAGTAAACTGAAATATGTTGCCCTTATCAGATGATTCTACGCAGTTCCTAGCTCAGCAAATGTCTTTAGTCCTTTTCAAATACAGTGACCCAACCACAGACAGAGCCACCTCTTGGAATGCTCTATGGCTTGTTTGTGAGGACAGAAACACTAAGAATAACCCCATCCAGCCATCTGAGCTATTTATAAAACCAAGAGGGAGTGAGAAGGAGTTGTTTAAACAAACAGGTGCTGTGGTTTCTCATTGTCCCAATGTCTTACCCTTTGTAAATTTATCTCCTCAAGCTCATCACATCAAATATGGGTAATTATTTAACTGATATTGTATTTTAGGAAATCCCTCTTACTCCATTACATTTTTAAGTTGTTCTCTTTCCTATATGAGGGCACTCAGCAACCTTAAAAGGTAGGCAAGAGCATTAATAACATATGTCATTATTTGGTTCTCAAATAATAGCTTCCCCAAAAGCCAGTCTGGAATAACCAAAGCTATTCAAATTTATGTGTCAAATCTATCTCATGGCTTTAGATTAACTGAAAATTAAAAAAAGGTTAATTGATGCTTATAAGAAAAACAGTTGAAAGAAAAGGCGCAATGAATAGGAAGATATAGTATGGATACAATGTTTATTGGAACGTGCAGATTCTCCCACTGCTGAACAAAAGGACCCCATGACCATTCTATATACAGCTTTAACTGATCCATCCCACTCAATATTTTTTAAAATAATCATTCAACTGGCATATACTTAGTTATATATTGCAGTAGGATTGAGACCAAGATTTTCATATAACTGCCATATTCAGTGAACTGAACTACAGTGTCATTCCAACATTTTCCTCTGTAGTACAAAGATTATTTAATTATTCCAGGTAGAATGTAAATATTTTAACAGGAAGGACTAAAACTTTCTCCAAGGATATACAGTAGAGCTTTTATCTAAGTGATACAGGTGCAGATTCATGTTAGCAAAAGGAAATTAAAAGGAAAGGTTTCCCCTCTTGCAAAGCATATGTTATTATCACTGAGCCGCTGAATATAATGAGATATCACATTTTCCAGTTCTGTGAATCTGTATTTTTGTTTCCATTATTACTATAATCAGTCTATGGTATTGAAGTTCCATTATATTAGGTAACCAAACCAAGAAAAAAAATAGCTTAAATGATCATTAACAATCTCCCTCTCAGCTAAATAATTTGTTAGCATGCCAGGCCACCTCCCAAAAGGTCCAGACTTTTGATATCCCAAAATGCAAATGACACCTACTGTTTTCAGTATGAAAGTTATTAGCAAGTCAGGTACAGCATAACTAGCCTCTAATAAATTCTTAAAAGCATGGAACTAGACTGTATTGATTCATTTTATTGTGGCAGAAGACTGATCCCCTAAATTCTAATTATAGGTATTACAGTTATGCACTCAATGCTGTGTGCATTGGCAAATTACCTGATAGTATTAAAATGTTTCTCAGAATTCACAGGGCTTAAGAACAGTCCATCTATTCCTAGAATTTCTTCTAACATTTTCTACTCTCAAAGTTAACAGCACCATTGAAGAGAAGTATGATTTATTTCCTGTAGGTTTTTTTTTTTTTTCCATTTCTCGGAACCTATCAACCATGTAAGACAAGAAGCATTACATAAAGTAAATCTACTAGTAAATGAGCTAGAGCTACCTGTTTCTCTTCACTATGCTGTTCGTAAACTGATCCATATAATGTTAAGGCACCAATAAGCACATTGGGTTGACTAAGGCAAAAGGCAACGCAAAACAAAACTCAAAGGCACTCACAAGAATGTTCGATAGTCAGACTCCTCTGAAATTCCATTCTCACGGCCAACAAATCTCAAAGCACTCCAACCACCTTGCCTGCCATTTTGAAGCACCGATCAGAGTATGAAATGGCTCCAAACCCATCACTCACTCTTCCATATGAGTACAAACAAGCATTCTGTAAGTTTATGTTCCTGAAAATGAATGTGGTTTAAGTTGTTACAAGTATACCATGTATGTATAGACTTTGAAATATCAATTAAAATAGTTTCGTAACTGCTAGCAGGCCATGTTTTTTTCCATCTACCTCATATCTTTGCATATATTCATCTACAGAATCTTGAAAATGTATTTACCTTGATAAAACCCAGGGAAACGACAACTTTCTGAATAGAAAAGTTAGCACAACTAATTCACTTAATATTCAATTCTTTGAATATTTAATAGTCACACTTCAGTAAAAGAACACCAGCATTGTGGACTGCATTAAAAAACAAAAAAAAACCAAAAACCAAAAGCCCTTTGGATTGCATTATTTCCACTACATACTTAATTAACCATATTGTTTTCAGAATTGTCTTACTGTATTTTCAACAGTTGATGCTACACACCAGGGTTCCTGAAACCCAGGAATCACCCAATGATGAATGTTGATAGCAGAGTTTACTTTTGTTCTTCTAATCCCGAATTTAATAATCTGATCCTTTTATCTTTTTTTTTTTAACTGAAGACCCAAAATCTAATGCCCATGAGAAACAAAAATGTTGTTGCTCACTTTAGCAGGTTTCATATACATCAATTGTAGTATTTTTTCCAACATACCTTCATGAAGAACTACTATGTAACAATACTTCAACTAACGCTCATTTTCATAATGGCAACAAATGTTTAAATTGCAATTTTCACTATATAAATGGAATCTGAAATGCTTAAAAAAATTTAATAAATGTTTCTGTAAAAAAAAAAAACTATTTTCTTATGACTAACTGCTGTGGTTCATATTCTGTCTCAGTGTATAATGGACAGTGAATCAGCTTCCACTTTTGCTGAAAAGTTTGAGCTGTATTGTTCCCAAGTTCAGACTGATGTAATACAGAGAATAACACCCCAATGAGACTTCTGCTCAAATGATGACTGCAGGAACTGATCTGCTTTTGATACAACAGTGTGCTAATATATTACAAGACAAAGGAACTGGAAACCAATTTCTACTGCACTGAAAATAACTGCAACATTATGCTGTATCAACAGCAATTGTATCCACTTCCCATCACTCTTCCCTTTCACAAACACACAAAATACAACACAAAAATAGATACAATAAAATTAAGAAACAATCAACCCAACAATGAATGGGTTCCATTTTCAAGCTATCCATGTTCTAAGAAGTTTCAAAAGATGATGTACTGCACTGTAGAAATTAAATGACTGCAGCTAAAAAAGCGGATAGAACCAGATGTTTCTCAATTTATTTTGAATGCAAAAATACTACAGGCATGTTCTCAGAAGTTTTCCACATTAATTTTAGACAGTGATAATTGGCTCAAGTTACAGGTTCTTCTATCCAAACAAGCAATGAAAAGATTTTCTGAAGATTTTCCTATTCTTATTCAAGTATAGAATGCATGTCTAGACAAAATGTCTCTTCTTAATCATGTTGTGGATCACCTTAGGATTATTTGTAGAAAATTAAATTGTTGATGTGGATTAAATTGAAGTGGAATAAAATTTGTTTGGTATTTACTCTATTTGCTTTACAGTGGCCTTATATGTTATTTAAATCAGGCTTTTATAGTACAGCAGCTTTTGTTAAATACTGTGGAAAACTCAGTTGTTTCAACCTGATTCCCTCTTACACAAGCAGCAGTGATATAGGACTAATTCTTTTTCCAGCAAAACTAGAAAGGGAAATTATTTATTCATAAGATAGTGCACAAAATTCATTAGCACAGCTGTTGCTGCTTGCACAAAGAATTCCAAATGAACATGACGGGTTATAAATTTAAATTAAAATTGATTAGTAATGCAAATCTTAATGACTGCGGAAACAGGACTATGTAAAGTCATGACATTGTATACAGCATTTCTCTCTCATGAGCTATTTTTGAAGTATCTTTAGGGATTGTGCCAAACCGTATCCATGGGGGTTCATCACAAATGAGCCCAAACTCACATACATATCATTAGTGATCAAAGAAGCCACATAGTGAACCAACCATATAGTGTACACTCTTTGCCAGTGGGAATAGCCTTGTTTAGCATCCTTTTCAGTACACTTTTGGTATATGTAAATTCTGTTTTTCTGGCTTCATTTTTATTATCAGTTCTTTAATGCTGTTTATGTAGCCGTTCAAATGCTTAAGATGACAAATCAACTGCCCATTTCCAAAAGTGGTAAACATGCTGTCAGACTCAGGTAATGTACTATGCTGCAAAGAAGTATTTTGGTGAAATGGACATATATTTTTCAATTTTTATTACAATCATGTAAATAACTTAGCTTTATAAAAGCATAATAAATTCACATATTCAAAAATGCAGCCCAATCCCAATAACAAATCTTATCTCTCATTAGAGCATCTTTGGACCCTACTATTAACAAAATATTATATTTGAAACATACTCAGAAATTACAATGAGGAGAAAATGTACAAAGCCTAAGAGAGACTGTAATTTGAATCAAGGATTTTTGCTTTTTACCCCTTCTCTCTCATTTTGTATGTGTGACTGTTGTGTTCCCCAAATAGGCTGATACTCAGTTGTAGTTATATGCTGCCTGAGGATCTGAAAGCCTTCATCTCATTTTTACTATCAGGATCTGTCATGATTTTGAGCTCCCAACTAAAATGCAAGTTCAAGGCCATGGATTTAATCCATCCCAATTATAGCTTTAAGGCCATGTTTGTACTTAAAGTACTTTACTTCAATGACAGGAATTCTTGACAGACATTTATTTACGATGCAGAAGGAAATTACACTTTTTTTTTTTTAATTAAATCACAGAGGGGAGTGTCTTGTTCCTATAAAATTGTGGATTTCTCTACTGAAGCAGCTCAAGAAAATCAAGGACAACTAATTAGGTAAAATTCTCCATAAAGCTGAGACAAGTTTCAAGACATTCCTCAAATAATCAAACTGTTATTCCTGTTAAAAAAAGATGCTGTCTCTGCTGCTGCCATTTATCTCAAAGTGGAAATTATCCAGCTTATCCTTCCTCTCTAAAACAGACAAGAAATGAAATTTTTAGGTCTTAACTGAGAGGACAGAATTACAGATAATTTTGTGGCCAGTTCGTATAAATAAGTTTCAAGGAAAACATACGCTACCAGTTCAAATGACTGAAGAATTATGTTGACCATATGGTGCAACAGGATTATTTTATTTCCCTTTTGAATACATATTTAAATGAAGAACAGTACTTATTTAGTGGCAGATTGAAACCACTCAGCTTTGGGAATAGTATTCATTTGGAGATGTACATTTGAAAGAAAAAGAGTGAGTCTTTTTTGCAAGGTAGACAGGAAATTTGAGTAATGTGGGACAACCTGGCAGGACCTTTATAAAAGTCAGATGTGAAGTGGGACAGGCATAAGAGGAAATGAGATACAGAGAAAAGTGGCATATCTTTAATCTGGATGCCCATATGCTTACATCTGACACTGAACAGAATAAACAGCTATTGGAGGATGTGATGAGGTCAGAAATAGGGTGAGGAATACATACAGTTAAGAGTGAATCATTTAGATATAATGGCAAAAGATGTAAAAATAATGTGTAAATAGAATATTTTGAGGCACATTATTTATTATTTATAAATAAAAGTTACCTGTGATTATGCTGATAAGTAAAAAAGCTTCTACTGATCTGAAAAAGCAAGGAGGGCATGAGTAATTTGCAGATTTTGTCACCTGAGAATTACATGAGTCATCCCAGAAGAGTGCCAATGAGAACTCTATATTATACAAGGATATAATTCCTCGTACACCACATGTTTTAGAAAAAGGAAGAGAGGGACCAAACCTAATTTTAAAGTAGATTTAGAGTTATAAAAAATACTAGAAATAGTTTCTATGACTGTCTATCTCTGGGCCCTGTTCATAGGATCTTGAAAGATATAAAATAAATCTGAAATAAAAACACAGAAATATAAAAACAGAACCAAGTTTGTGCAGCCCAGTGACTGCTAAACACAGTTTACTAGGAGGATAAAAAAAATGTTTTGTTGTTTGATGTGCAACCTTGAAGGCAGAAAGAAGCTTAGAAAAAAATGTGGATCTTCAAAGAGTTAGAATTTCAGTAGGTCACTCCATTTAAAATGGAGTGAGTTAAAAAAACTCACTGAATCACATCACATTTTACTGAAATACATTTGCACATCATTGTTTCTTCTGTTCAGCTAGTAACATGATGACTATCTGTGCACCATCTGTTAATCTTCTAGGAAACAACTTTGATATAACCAGATTTATCGTGCAAGTGCTAAATAGTCTGAGCACTGGTTCTTTCACAAGCCTAACACCTTGCATCTCAAACAGCAGCTGAATGAGAAAACTGCAGTTCTTCTATTAGCTTTTTTTGGTCAGCTGTCACCTAGCTTTTTCTTCATTTGACAATATGCACAACCAGCTGCCTAAAATTTCTGTGTAAAAGCTCAGCTCTGGTTGCATGAAAGCTCGGACCAACCCTACAAACATATAAATATCTCAAAACCTGCATTCAGACCCTCCTCTAGAAACTCTTACATTATTTTCTCTATAGCATTTACACTGTTTTCTTTTTTATTTGTAGTATACTACGTCTTGCCTTTATTCTCCTTTTTCAATCACTGTCTGGCAGCAGAGATCCTGCTACCTTCACCAACTTACTTACAAACCCTGAAGTGGCTTTTTGCTTCTTCACAAAAAATATTAAATGATGACACTTGAGAGCCCTTCAAGTTTAAAACAGAATGATTATGGAATGCCACTAATTAAGACACACTCACAACAAGTAAAAGTTTCTAGACACTTCATCCACTCAAAATACTATTTCAAAATATTCTGTGCAACTTAAGTCTCTCTTTTTCATGCATGAAAGACATGGTGTAAAACTTCCTGTTTTCTGAGTGTTTTTTTCTTGCCATAGATAGCCACTTTTTTGTCTCCCATATCCCACCAAAAGTTCTTTAACGTCTCCTAGCTGAATAATGAATATCTGAGTTATTCCCTTCTGGCAAGGTGGGGAACAGGTAGCAGAGCACTGATGTTTACAGCCCATTTGCTGCAATGGTATGCAATAAGAAACCGCTAATTCTTAATGCTCTCTCTGCCTTCGTGACCTCTAAATGACCTTTTCCTATGTTATTTGTGCTACGGCCTTCAGCTTCAAAAACAGCACTATCATCATATAACTAAAGATAGAACCCTGTTTATTTGCCTATATTCATGTATGTATATATACATACAGTGTGCTCTTTTTTCTGTGTCATAGATCATTCAGTCTCAGAAAAGATTATCTTTTAGCTCTACTCAGAGTAGTGGTCTGACAAACTCAGCTCCCTTAGCTGATCTCTATCTTTGACTTCTGCTTTGGATACTAACTTTTTATTTTTAAATCTGCGTTTTCACACTGCTGAAAAAGAACAGAATTTTGAGGCCTTGCAAATCTACTCCTAGGAAAGAACAAATCTGTGAAGTTTGGTTAAAAGTGTAGCTTGTGCTGTCTACACATATGATGCACATAAAAACAGTATGCAAGGTTTTGTTGGTTTTTTTTGTGTGAATCCCATCCCAAGATACAAGATGGCTTTCAAATGCTGACACTAACCAAGAACCTAAAGATGACTTTTGTTTTTGTTGCTTCTTCCAAATTTGTTTAACGTTGAGAGATTGGGGGAAACACTTGTTTCATCCAAACATAAGAATCAATCCCAAGTAAACGGTCCTATGCTCTGTTGCACTTGGGAGTAAGAGCTACTCCAAGTACTTGTCAGTTTCACCATATACATAGAGAAAATGATGGTCAACAACAGGATCATCATCACTATAAAGAAAAATAACACGCTGCACGTGGTAAAGAAAGGTAAGTGCGTGCTGTATAAGCTTAAACCATATAATAACCTAAGAGTAGAACTTCACTGTCAAATGAAGATACTGTGCAGAACAAACATTTTCTAGACAGGATCTTCAGTGGAAATAAGATAAAATAGCCTGGCATGTAATTTAATATCAAATTTCAAAGAAATAAAAACGTATTTTCCTCTTCTATAATGGAATAGGTTTTTGTTTCTTTCTTCAACAGCGTGCTTCTTTGAACACTCCAGGCTTTTTCTAAAATGGAAAAATCAAAAGGATTTGAGGTAAAGCTACTTGCCTTAAATTACAAATTTAAAGATTAGACAACCTTTCCTGAAGACATTTCAGTTCAAAATATTCCAAATAAATAATACAGAACTGGACTTAAGAAAAACTGAATAGTACACAGCAAGATATCTGAATCTTCAAATATATTTCTGCCTGTAAAAACCTGTGATACAAATATGCATCTATCTGGAGTCCGTTTAACAAAATATCCAAGAATCTTCTTGCTGAACGAGATTATAAAGCACTTTGAAAATTAAAAACAAGCAAGTAGGTGGTCATCTGTAAATGTTCAGTATTTTCTGGATAAAATTTCAAAATATTTTACTCCTAAAACACTTTGTTAGTGCAAGTTTTCAAGTAGTTATACACATCCTTCATAATAAATGTTGTCAAACAGTAATATTGTTTGGCACCTTGTCATCACTGACTGTGATGTTCTTAAGTAGTTTTAGGATCTGTGACTATATCTAAATCAAAAGCATGGTATTGTAATATTTTTAAGTACATATTGCAATGTTCTGATGAAGGTATCCTACTGAACATCCTTATCTTCTTTGCCAAAATACACAGGAATTTGGATTAAGAACAAACAAAAAAACCCCACAACTTTTTATTTTAACTATTTGAGTAAGTATGCCTGTCATTAAGGGCCCTGGGGATATTTTAAAAAATAATCTTAAACCTTAGGCCTCAAAATCCTAAAAGTTGAGGAGAAAATAATATGAACAAAGAAAATGGAGAATTACACTGGAATCGAGACAAAAGGTAAAATGCTTTTGGAAAAAAAGTAGAAAAAAGTGCATCAATCATTCTCTGTTTTGATGAAGAGCTGTTCAATTAACTGAGAATTTGTGATAAAACTGTATGAAAATGAAAGAAGAAGGCAAATTCTAATATGGCAAAAAATAATATGGATAAGAAAGGTTCATTAATGAATTAATAGTGACAAGGTAATTGATTGGAGGAAATAAATAAATAAATAAGGAACCTAAGCAAGCTCAGAGCATTTAACAAGAATAGCTGGCAAACAGAAGGTAAGGGAATATGTGAATCACCATAGCATATTCACCCCGGTCATTCACACTTTGTGCATCACTGACTACTAAAGAAATTAGCTAGTTTACCTGGTAATGATGTTTTTAAAAATAAATAGATACCAGAATTTAAAGAAATACTGCAGACTCTTATGCTATATTGCATTTCCTTAAGTATCATCAAAATATTTTTTTCCTGAGAGAGATTAAAAATAAATACATCATTATGCATCTGATGCCTATGACAAAAATGAAAAATAAATCCAGCAAACTTACCTCACTTTTAAAATCCTGTTCTAAAATTAGTTAAATGAAATACTCTTTAATATTAGCTATGCCATTTAAAAGATAAAATTTACTATGATTGCAATGACTGCATGCAGAAACAAGGCTCCATATTTTTCTGAAAAATCTAGCTTGGGACATGTAAAAAAGATTTCAGGGTGACTGATCATGCTTCCCCCTTTTTGAAAACCTTCACTGAGGTATCTTTCTCCTGTATTAGATATTCACTATTTCTTATCCCCTTTCCCTTCATTTTCTCAATTACATATAACTTTGATCTTTCACACACCTATCTGTAGACCTGGAACCACCTTCCAGAGAATGCCAGCAACTCCAATCTGCTCCCAGCCCTGCTAGAAATCTATCTTTTCTCGGATGCATTCTAGTTTTAACACCTTGTTGCACTTCAGTGGTAAATTTATTTATACAATAAATCAACCTATACAGTTTCCAGCTTATGCCTTTAGACTGTTCACAAAAAGTAACAGTTCATCTCATGTATTGTGTCATGTTCTGTTACAGTAGAAGTTCAGTATCTTTATTTCCTAGGACTGGCTGAGAAACAAAAAATTTCCAAAGTTTTGACATCACTTTTTGTCCACCATTAGATTGCAAATGAGGAAATCTGACATTTTTCATGGGAAAGGAAAACAAGGACCCTCCAATGAATCACTGAAGCAGCTAGCAAATTTCTCTTGGATGGAGGAAAACCAAATTCAAGATCTTTATTTCAAGAGTAGAGACTCAACTGCTGTTCTTTTATGGTGAGGAATCAATGTTCAGGCTGCAAAGTTAGTCACTTTCTCTTGTTGAAATTATTTTCTGTGTAAGTTATCAAATATTCCAAAAGAGAAAGAAGGGCTAAGAGAGACTGACTCTATTGTCTGTGCACAGGATAATCACCTGGCATAAAAGCAACCCAAGCTGATTGACCTCTCCGAATCAGGGAGAGAGACTTGTTCCTAGACCTCTGACAACCAGAAACATTTCCTTATTATTGTTCTGTTCTCAGAGGGTTTGCATACAGATATGACAAGACAGACAATCTTGGACTCAACCTTCAGAGATGATGTTTTCATCAAAAGGGATCTATTTTCATGAAAGGATATATTTTCAATGACCTGACATATTCCTTTTTTGTTTTTTTAATTTCCCAACCAGCTCCGTTATATCTTACCACATATATATCACATACCCCATAAAAATAATACAAAGGTAGTGCAAAGCATCTGAATTTCTATCAGCACAACAATCTTGCTTGTGAATTATCATCTGCAGAGTACAATACACAGTACAGGAAATCTAGAGCAAGACTTTATTAATATTAGCTATTTATTAATATTAGTATTAAAATATTCATTACTCTTCTTACAGAGCGTGGAAATAACGTTTAACATCCCAAAAAGCAACAGCATTTCAGCTCTTCTGAAAAAAATTACTTTTTTCACTTTCAAAAATAAAAAAGAATGTTGCTAATTACTTATTCGTTACATTTTAAAAAATGGTCAAAGGAATTGTATACAATTGTTCAACTAGGATAATCTGTACAAAATGGAATTAGAAACTGGCAAAGTAAGTAAAACACTACTGATAAAATGCACTGCACCTAGGATCCCATTTCTGATGGTATCTATCATCTCCTCCTTGAAAAGTTCTTCGTAACATGTTGTCGATTGATTTTTCTGTTTGTGTTTTTAATTACTGTAAAAGAACATGAAATAACAGAAATCACGGAGTTTAACAACATGCTATTACAACAATTACCAAACACAGTGGCAGTGGTAAAAGGATGTGCATCACTAAAGGTCAGTGGAGTGGATCAATTAGTTAAGAAGAAGGGAAAGAAGTCTTTCAGCTTACAAGTTACCTACCTCAAAAGTTGATTTGTGAGGCTTTAATGTTCAATGGTGACATCAAAAGGATATCTTGCGTAACAGGAAACCAGCAATAGCCTAGATACATCCAAAACTGATCCTTTCACAGAAGGTATGGAGTCCCCCCACCTCCCTATTTTTTAATATCCCCTATCATTTTGCAGAATATCATGATTTTACTTGTAAGACCCTGGTTAGGACTGTTGTCATTAATCATACTAATATTCCACCTTGTATGTTCTACACCTACCATTAAATTAAACCACAGAGCTAACTCTCTCTGTTCCAATGAACGGTAGTCCTCTGTACCTTCATGGTCATGCATATCAGCATATGCACTATGTCTTTTTTCTGTATGGTTAAAATACTAACTGTGGTAAAACATTCTTTGAGGCACATCTGCAGCTCGTGCAGTGAGAAGTGGCCATCATTTGAAAATGGGGTACCTGCATTATATCACTAGCATTTGAAAGATGTAGAAAAGAAATTGCTCTTTTTTTTTTTTTTTTTTTTTTTTTTTTTTTACTTGAAGGCATGCGTAATGAATTCTGAGTCACGGTTGACTCACATTCTCTCTGTGGAAACAAATTTTTAGTTCATGAAAAAAACCTATAAAGAGCAGAAACAGAAGCTATGGGATCTGTAGACAAAAAACAGTACTTTTTTTGAGTTCTGAGACACTAAATACCTTGACTAAAAAGACTTCATGTATATCAAAAGAGTCAACTTGGATAACATATGGTTTTTGTTATGATTTTTCTCCCAGCCCCATAAGAATCAGAGTTGTACAGACTTAATGTACTATCATTGTTCTATCAGTTTTGAATACCTGCTTTACCTTCATGGCATCTAAACACTTCACGAGTCTGTTAGGCAACCTATTAACTAGACCAAATGCCACTGAATGATCTCATGAGACAATTGACAATCTCAGTGAGATAAGTGTCTATTCCCTTACATTTTTGAGTATTCAATCAAAAAAAAAAAAAAAATCCCTGGTAGGTGCCAGTATTATTAAAGAAACCTCTGCTTTAATTTTCTGAAAAGGAAGAAAAAAACTTTTTTTGGAGAAGGTATATGGGAAATTGTCTAAACTGAGACAAGGTTCAAGAACAAGATAAAAATATTTTGAAAAAGATTTATAAACATGCAGCACAGTTCAATGCTTATAGTTATGTAAATTATCCATTTGTATCATGTAGCAAGGCAAACGGGTGTGATCAGATTAAGAACTGAGTTAAAATTGTACATGAAATAACACAAAAATGATTAGAATTATGTTGAACTCATTTAAAATTTTTGAAAGCAAATAAAAGCGTCCTAGACTTTATCACTGTAAAGAACAACTGATTTTGTTAATAATAATAATAATGCCCATAATCTCTTTCAGACATCTCATAAGGAGTAAAACATACCAGAAAACACATCCTATAAACCTGTGTGAAAAATGTGTGCAATTCTGAAAGAAGAAAATAAAGATTAAAAGTTATGGTTACTCATTTCTCAAAGTTACATGAAAGCTCTAGGTAAGAAAAAGTTCTCATCATCTGAGCCAGATGAAAAGTTGTGGCTCTCTTTGGACAAACTGAGAGAGTTGCCTTGCTTTTACAAGTATGTTCATGGATATAGTTGGTGTTCTCAACTCTTCTTTGCACTGAAACAGGCAGGGATGCAGATGAAACTTTGGGGGGGGGGTGTACGTATCAGCTCTCAGATCTGATTCTCAGGCATTACTTGGATCAGCTGCAGAGAACAGAGTGAATATGGAGAAGAAAAATCTCTGAAAGAAAAATATATTATATATAGACCAGTTGAAAATATATACCATACACACTGTTGAAAGTAAGTATCCTGTAAATTTAATGAACACATTTACTTACAATTATGATTGAACCTAACAGTAATGTTAAAACTCACTGGGGAAATCAACAGAAGAGAGAACAATATGCCAATAACTTCAAGAGTTATATGTATTTTCAAATAAATGTATGAAATAAGACAATTTTACTTCACTTCAGCTTCATGCTACAGACTTTGGACTCTCATACAGATCAAAACTCCCGTATAGAATATGAACTCTACAATTATCTGGACAAATATCTGCATACTGTATGTCTTTCCTCTAGTTCAGCTATGTTTGAAAAGGCTAGAATAGGGCTGTGAAACCTGTAATACATTAGATATATCCAATCCACAATGACAATCCATTGAACATGCCACCAACCACTTTCTTCTCAGAGCTTCTCAGACATGAGTACATACGTAGCTGCACATTTAACTGCATATACAATTCCACCTCTATTTATATGACAAAAATAAAAATGTAATCTGTCCCTCTCTCATAAGCCTCCAGAGGGTAAAATTAAAAGAGTCTTCTGAGGAAAGGTTCTTGGGCACCCATGAGGAACCAACATTGTCCTTCTTATCCTCTGTGATACAGTCAGAGGTTTAGTTCTCTCCTGCCCCACGCCATGCAATTAAAATACATGTTATCTGTGTCTATGATTTTTCTGAAGTGCAGGGCATTCTTGTTATAGGAGCCAATGAACCTGTGAAAATGAGATCCTGCAGCAGGATGAAAAGCTGACACACATGCACACCTCACATTATTCCTGACCCACCACCAGCCCTTTGATGCAGTTAACCCTATATACTCTTCATATGAACTTCTTCTTCACCAGCATCCTCTGGATCCTATCCCAGATCTTATTTTCCCACATGAGCTACAGTTACTTAGCTTGGAAAACTTACAGAAATAGACACGATTATTGTAGCTTTTGGATTTTTACACCTAGTCAAAGATTTCAGAACTTGCCAGGCTGAAATATTTACAAAGAGAATATACCTTTACTATGTGATAAAATAGAGGGGCTTAAGATAATTAGACATAGGTTTCTCGAACTGGTCAGTGACATGGTTTATGCTTTTAACTTTGGGAACATATATGTTAAAGATTTGCAAAAAGTAGAGCAATATTTTGGTAGTTTTGACTATTAATTCCCATGCTTCTAAAAGCCTACATCTGAAATTATATTACACATGGTACCAAATTTTAATTTCAGTTTTAAAATAACGGCTTAGCTGAAAGTTGTCTTTTTTTCTGATTGGATTGGCAATTTTAAATGAGTATATACACCTTTTACTATTACTTGCAAATTCTAAAAGTAGTACCAATGACTTACTATGTGCTGTTTTGAATGGTATTAACTATGTGACTTAAAATACGACCATTTAAGGTAGATAGAAAAATGTGGGTGTTAAAATAACAGTTCTGAAGAAAGAAAAAGTCCTTATGGATTATGTATCCCAGCTCTAATTTACAGTGATAAATGTTAGGATCAAGAAAATAAATTGGGTGACAAAGGAAGCTTAGTCCTAACTCTGTGGAAGGTATTTCAAAGTGAACATGAAGCAATTAAAAATAAGGTGAGGTGATTAATTATTTAGAAGATTTTTCTAGGACAATATTTTATGAAATTCAACTGCTTTCAATGCTGTACTGAAAAACTGGGTCACTACATTACAAATTTAGGGTGAAAATTTGAGTTCTTCTGCGACTTCAGTTTATTATTTAAATTCTTGCTTTATTAAATTCACACGCTAGAGATCAGAGGCATATAATTACAATGTACATTCCCATCACTGCCAAAGCAAGCTAGCTATATCAAATTCCTATTCTTGGAAGGAGGATTTTAACTTTACAAAACACATGCAGTAGTTTAACAGCCTTTAATAAAGATGTTCATAAAATCATTGTAATTCACAGCTGACACACATCTGACAATAGCTTTGTTTTGATCCAGGTGCTCAAATGCCATGAATTGCTCTATTACCATTGACTTCTTAAGGCAGTATTAATTTTACACTAAGTAAGGATTTAGTGGTATTTTCCCTTTGAAAAAGCTCTCTGTGACATTTGAATCAGCATGCTCTTAGAAAATCCACAGAATTTTCATGTACATATTGATGAATTCAGTCCCTAAGGGATGTATTCATGATTTGTTTTGCAATTAATCATGTTCTGTTAAAACTAATATCTATATTAAATTAATGGTGGTTCATATATAAATCATAGCAAGTAAATATCTTTCTGTACTACTACCACTGCAAAATAGCATTAGACTATTGATTTTTCATTCTGACAGGTTAGTAGGACACAGTTCAGATAAACTCTTACTGAAGTCTAGAATAGAATGAATCAAGCATCAGAGTGAAACAAAATATTTAATTTAGTGTAGTAGTGTATTTAATGTAGAGTAGCAGATTAACAAGCTAGGGGACCCGTCCGCAGATCAAATTTCATATAAGATTAATTCCTGGTGTTCCATAATGGATTGAAACACACAATTACAATAATTAGCTGCAATTCTGCCCCCTACTAACATTCAAGAGTAGGGAAGTTACTTCATGAAATGATTGCTCCCAAGAGACCCTGTGAAATAAATTCAAAGAAAAGGAAGTATATGAAGTTGTTGTTCACAACAGTAATACAGGGTTCTGTGCCACTTGGTCAACAGTGAATATGAATGTTATCTGCCCACAGCATTTCAGAGTGTTAATTACAAATCACTGCTGCTCTCACAATTTGTATAGTAGACAGGTAATGAATCAAATAACAAAAGGAAGACTAGATCACCTTTCCTTGATATTTGATTAACTATATACCACTTCTGCTACATTTAACGTTCAAAACGATACCTAGACATAAAATGCTTAGAGAGATATCCTAACTATACTCACTATGGGGAAGTGGGTTGGAATTCTCAGAACATAAAGAACTTTCACAAAAATTGTGTGGAGATGGATAAAATTCTTAATTCCATTAAAATTAATGGAAATTTCGTATTGATTTTCATAAGGCCAGGTTTTACCCTTGGCTAGTAGCCTCTAATACCTTTTTGTACACATAATAAGAACATATTCTTGCCAATGGTATTATTTTGAAAAAAAGTCATGCTGATGGTCCTTATTTATGTAACTTTTTTTCACTCTGTTTTTCGTGTATTTAATCATCTCTGATGGACAGAGAAAAGAAAAGTTGTTGCTTTTTTTGCTTTTTGGAGAGATAAGAGGAAGGAGGGACAGGAGATGGACTAACAAAAATATGTACGTTTATAATTCTCCTATTGTACGAAAATTAATTCATTGACTTGTCATGGTTAACAGTGCTTCCAAATCTCAGATTTGGCTTCATGCTCTGAGGCCTTAGTCCTCCCTCTTATATTTCAGGGCATATGAAGATATTTATGTTTAAAACAAATTTGGAGAAAAAACTTCCAAGCTGAGATAAGATAAATAAATTCAAGCTTTATGCCATCTTTTCAGGAAAACATAGCTTACAATTATATAAGACTATGAGGAAAGTGTGCTGGTTTCTTCTGAGGTAACCAAGTTCACAATTCCTGTGTGGATAAGTTATTTAGTAAGATATTTATTAAATAGTACTAAAATGATATATAGTTAGTGCCTACTACACTGATTCCTTGTAATACATTACACCGAGTCATTTTTGCTTTTTATGTTGCAAACAAACACTATGCTAATTTGTTTTAACATTTTAAATGAGGTGCCCTTCACTCTAAATCATCTGAATAAGTTATATGTGAACAGTATTTACAATTTGGCTTTAAGCCGATGTACATATTCTTCAGTACAACCTATTATTATCAAAAACCTATATGTTTCAATGTAAAGACCTAGAGAGTAGAAGTAGAGTTCAATAATATTGACAAGAACAAATGCAGAGAGAAAGAAAATGGACAAAAAGCAAACCAATTTCAATATCTGACACTGAAAACAAAATGGATTCAAGTTCTCCAGTGTTCAGTAAAATACAATTAGCTTCCAAGTAAGCATATTCAGACAGAAATAGAGTCGAATTAGAGCCTCCATGTGGAGAAAAATTAGAGTGTTTTTTTTCTCTTTTTAGTGAAATATAAATCTGAATTAAAGGTACTTTAGAAGTATTCTTTGTCTTCTCTATTTCTTAACCAAAGCAACTGTCTTAAGTCACACAAGTGCAGAGTGCCATCTCAAATTCTCAGTTGGACTTTTTTTTATGAGATTGAATTAATTTTACAATACCTGACATGTTTTTAAAATCTTGTAAGAGAAAGAAGGATACATAACCTAATTACTATTTGATTTACTTATTCTTCTCTTAATAAATATTGAATTTGTATGTGCCTTCTCTATTCACAACCAAAGAGGAACAGAGAATTAAGAAAAGAATATATTAACATAACGAAGGGTGAAACTGGAATCAAGTCTTAAAGATGTTAAAAGTATAATAGAAGAAAATAATACCTGCATCTCATATCAAAACTTGAGTTGATATTACATGTTTTTAACAGTTTTAGATGCGAATGCGTAGTGATAGTATAAAATATTTCAGTTAATACAAATAATTACAGTTATCAGCAATACCTCAAAATATCCACTGTTACGTTTCCCACTTATGGAAAATTTTTATCTCTGAAACATAGAATGCAATGAAAATGTTAAATCAGCAAAGCATGGAGGTTAATGAGCCAGCTTTAGTTTGCGGGCTTCTGAGCTAGTAGAAGCTTTTCAAAAATCTTTCTAAGTCACACCAGTCTCCTGAAAACTTCATTCATCCTTGTTAAAAGTATATATTCTAAGGATATAACCAAGGGTAAAGATATTTAATAAAATGCTGTTTCACTATGCTTTTCTGTACTTAAATCTCTAGACCCTTGCATCACAAGTCAGGCTAGATTTTAATCTTCAGATTCTACCTGTTTGTTTCTGGGGGGAAAAAAATTTGAAAGGACATAAATTATAATTCATAACTTTATAATTTATACCATCACTGTTACATAGTACATCTCTGAGGCAACCTAACATGGATTTAATGCTTCAAATAGTCAAGTAGCTGTTTTTTTTAGTTTCCATCTGAGGAAATGTTACCCACTTTTATGGCAAAAGAACAGTATTTTTCAAGCTGAGAGGAGAGCCCTATTAGTGCAATTACAGTGGAGTACTATTATCAAATCCTAGCAGAAAAGAGACGTCTTTACTGGAGCCTACTATTTTATCACTACCTACTACAGTATAAAGAGTATTCAAAGATTCTATCTTTGGTGTGAGATTTTCTTATTCTTTAATTTAAGCAAATTTGCTGCTTTTTTCATTTTCATTAATTAAAGAATCATGAAAGAATGAGTCAAACATATAAAGCTAAAATGAACATCAATTTTACTCATTATTATTATGGTACGTATTTGTAGATCTGTGAATTTTTGACTCCCATTAGACAGTTACAGACTCCATGCACAAGAGTACAAAATCAACTCCTCTCACATTTCGTGAAGGTATTAGAACTTTTTAAGACTGTATACTCAATTTACTCACTTCTTTTTTACTTAATTAGGAAAAATCCCAAGGCTTTTGGTTCAGATTTATGTGGATTTGGCAAATACTTTTAGACAGATGAATGCCATTTATCATGTATTTCCCACCCGCATCTTTGGTCTCTGTAATCCAGAGAAAGCTCAAAAAACATGAGAGAAAATAAACAGTGCTTCATAGCCATATTCTGTATATAATGTTCTGTGCCAATTTAAACAGCAGAAAACATAATATTATAACTAAAATCAGGCCAGTTGAAAAGCAAAAAAAAAAAAAAAGTGCCAAGTGTTTGGCAAATATTAACTTATGTTAGTTCATGTTTACATTAGCCAAAGATCAAAGTAATTACGAAGTCCCTAAACCTAATTACAGCAGGTACTTCACAAAAAAATTGCCTCCACACACAGCATACACAGTGAACGCCACATAAGTACTTTTGAAATAAATATGCAAAAAGAAGCAACAACATTTTAATCAGGACTAACCAGTCACATTCACTCACTCCCGCACCGTGCACAAACCGCGGGGTTTCAGCAGTAGGGGCTGCAGGGCGTCCTGTATGGGGGAGGCCAGAACCTCCCCGAGCTGGCGGCAGCCGGTTCCAACCGGCTCCGTAACGGCCGTGAACCGCCCCCCCGCGCCAGCGCTGCGACCGGTTAGGGACAGCAGTGGCCCGAGGCAGGAGTCACAGGAGGAGAAACAACCGGCAGCAGGGACATGTGAGGATGTAGGTAAGTGGAGACACAGGATGACACACAAAGGGGGATGCCTGAGGAGCAACGTGAAGAGACGCAATCGTAGGAAAAAAAACAGAGGAGGCAAGTCGAAAGGGACGTTGTTGGGGCGGTGGTCGGAGGCACGCTTTTGGAAGGAGGTGCTCCGTGCCAGAGGGGATACGCCTCTGAGGGACTGCGGCCCGTGGAGGACCCACGCAAGAGCAGAGGAAAGGAGGAGAAAGCAAGGAGCATGGGGAGAAAAGAGTGAGAAGCAAGGAGTGGTAGAGAGAAACTGTTATGGGCAGGAGCCCACCCTCCTGTGCTGCCCCTCATGTCACTGGAGGAGTTGGGAGAAAAGGAGTGTAATGTGCAGCAAAAACAAGGGAAGTGGAGAATAGGAACTGGGGAGGAGAGGGGTTGAACTGAAGTTGAACCTGAGGAAGGGGGAGGAGAGGTGTTTCCCAAAGTGTTTGTTGTTTGTCATCTTTGTTTAGAGCTAGTCAAGCTCAAATTGAGGTTCTGGATAAGAGAATTAGCCTCTTCTCTTGCCGAAAAGCCTTCATTCATCAGTCTTTGAAAAGTAGCTGTTTGATTATTTCACTTTGATTGAAATACGGGTGAGCTCTATGCAGAACAGTTCTTTGTGTCTTTAGAATAATCTTTTTGGCAAATAATTTTATTAAGTTATGCTAGTTTAAAAATAAGATGTGTTGCCAAGCTGAGAGCCCCCAGATGAAGAACATGATTGACTGAAAGATAAGCTGACTAAAAACATGTATTTCCAAGAGCCAATTCAAGAAACATGAGGATGCAAAATTACTAGTCCTCAAAAGGTTGATACTTGAGGGATGGCCAGAGGCAAAGAAAGAAGTCTTATGCTTAATTCATCATTGCTGGTCTGTTTGTGATTAACTAATGGTTGTTGGCAGTTCTAAAAGAAAAACAGTGATTTCCAGCAGCATGAGGAAAGAAAAGCTTTGTAGCCTTCATGACGGTCATTTGAGTGTTGATTTTTTTTTTTTTTAAGAAATAAATTCATTAAAAGCATTGAACTCTTTCTTCACAGGCCCAGAGCAAATACGCAGATGGATACTATGACTTGAGAGTGTTCAATTTGTCAAATATATTGACTGAATCTGTCCAAAGAACCACTATATTTTTGGGCAGCACTAGAAGAACGTTGTGCTGAACTGTACTGACGAATTGTTTTATCCTAGAAGACAAACTGTTTAGGACATGATGGAAAAACATACAAAGATTCTTGTTCTAAGAGCCACAAAGCTGTTGTATTGACATGACACTGCAACAGTAGAAAACAGAAAAATGAACTCCAGCTCTGAAAAGAAATGGAAGTGTATTTGCATAATTCTTATAGCTGCAATCTCAGCAGAGCTAGTTAGCTGATCTACTAAAATGTCCATATTGAGTTTGGGGATGGAGCTAGTTTGGAGATTTCTGACCATTCAGTATTGACAAGTTCTACCAGTTTTATTTCTGAATCTGAAGATGTGCTCTTTTCCAGGTGTGTACAGTTAAAATTCCTTGCAATGCTAGACTTACAGAGCAGATCTGGAAGGTGTGTAGCTATATTCATCCAGTATCATATTTGAGCAAATACAGCTAATACCCTAGACTCAAATCTGGCTTCTGCAATGGCAACTCAAGAACTTTGGCTGTGTATTTCTGGTCCTCGGATTGGCTGATGTAGCTCAGATCTAAAAGTGTCTAAATCTATAAAGTATACACAGCTCATCATATTTTTATTGAAATTTGATGAACAGAAGTTGTCATTTAATAGCCTGAAATCTTTTTTGAAATAAGTTTAAAAAAAAAAAGATGAATGACATTTTCAGATAAAAGTCTATGCATACTTCTACAAAATTCAGTTATGATTTTTAAAACAAGATAGTGACGATTCTGAGATTATAATATTTTCCTCAATATAAAATCATCTGTTGGGGGAACTGACCTTCTATTAAGAAGGAAATAGAATAATTGGGATCTTTACTTGTTTATATTTCTGTAGAGTTATAAGAGAGTATTGAAAGCATCTACTTATTACTAATTCATATGAAGATGTCTCCTTTTAGTGAATTTAAGGGAAATTAAGCAAAAGTGATGCAAAGAACTTTGTCAGGCCTGCGCAAAAAGCAATTTTATAGTTTAACTATAAAATTTAAACTTTTACTAAAAAACTAAAAAATTTAAAAATTGTATTTAGAAATGGCTCTGTTAAACATAGAGATGAATATAAAATCTTTTGAAGTAGGGGAAGAAAGAGTTACTCTTATGCCTAAATCATTTGGAAGATCTGAACTTCAGTTTTTCACATTCCCTTCCAACTATCAAGTTATACATAGGGGACCAAACATATATTTAAAACCACCTCTTCCAGACCACATATTTCCCTAGAATTTCCAGACAGAATGAAGTGCAGACAAAATGGGTGAGTATACTCCTAAACTAGTGCTGACCCAACACACCAGTATTCATGGCACAGCAATAGGCAGATGTATTGTCTCTGCCTGGAGTTTCTTGTCAGTGCTTGATGAGTTGGGCAAATAATCAGAGTTTTGTTTTTACACTCATGCTGTTTTATATAGCATCAAAAGCTGGGGAGCGAGAGTAACAGTAAATAAAATCTAAGTGCAAATTCTAATGTAATTTACCTTTAAAGTACCTTTGAACTTCTGCTGAGTGGGATTCGTGTGAGGTGCCAGAATTGTGGGTGTTGCTCGCTGGGCAAAACCAACTAGCTCCTCCTCCTACAGAGAGACAGTCCCTGTGACTGGAATTAATCTCTCATAACTTCAGACACCTATGGCTGAGCAAGTCACCTCAGACTTCATTTTTCATCGCTGCAGGGATTAGGTACTTTTAAAATGCAATTCATCTGACATATAGTTTGAGATGGGAGAATACATTCCCTAAACTCCTCTGACTGGCTAGATCTCCAGTGTTTTTAAAGAGATCCTGCAATGGCTAACTCAGAGGTAGCCATTTACACGATAATATCTACATCTAGTCAGATGAATCCAAGTCTGTCAGTCACTTTCAGTTGCTTACTGTAGCCACTCTATTTTCTTCTCAATATTATTTTGCACCCAGTTGTACGGGCTATTGGCTGTTTTAGGATGAGCAATCAAAAACTAGTTTCCCTCTCTCCAGAAGTTCAAAAAATATTGAAACTGGTGTACATCTTTTTTTTTTTTCCCCACTCACAAGAATGTTGCTCTAACAAAACATTTTACAAAGGAAGAAGAGAGGGGAAAAAAAAAAAAAGATTGGAATTTTCCCAGTTGGTTCTTTCAGCACACAAAGGTAATGGAGGTGACAGGTAAAGGAGGTAAAGAGAAAAACCTGTAATTAAAATAGGGCAGGATATGAGAATTTATAAACAAACTGTCAAGAATTATGAGCAAATAAAAGATGAACTTGAGCATAATCACTACATTTAACTACGTATATGCTATGTGGTGAAGTGATGTGGTTTCTAAATAATAAAGCAAAGCTACCTGGGATATGAAAGACAAGAGATAGGAATCCTCTTGGAAAAAACTAAGTCCCCAAGTCTGAAAGTTCTCATCTATAGTGGTCAAGTAATTAGTGGACATGCTGACATTCTGGCAACATTGCCAACTGAGGTTAATGTAATTATACTGTGCCATTAATGACTGCCAGCATTGTTGAGCTGTTTTGAGTTCCTCAGATTCCTTATCTGCCTCAGTTTTCTGGAGATATAATGAATAGCATAAATAAATGATAGTATGAGTGTTGTTTTTACTAGAATAGTGACTGATATTTCATATATAAAGCCAATATACCTGACTTTACCAGTGAAAAATAGCAATTTTTCATTTTGGGGGGTTTTAACTGTTAAGTGAGTGATTAACTCAGCTGTATTAACTCAGAGCTCCTGTCAGGGCTTTTAAAGTATGTTTTATGAACTATCTGTAAGAAACTGTTCATTTGGTTGTAGTACTTCCGTGCTTTTCTTCCAGACCTCTCAGATAGTCATGATGAACAACTTATTGCATCCTAGAGGACCTGTGAGCTTCTTTCACTTGATTTCATTCCTTTGTGCTCTTTTTTCCCAGCTTGGCAGGTACAAAGAGAAATTATGTCACCAAAATCAGACATGAATAAATACAAAAGACTTTTGACTCTAACACATCTTTTAGGGCTTATGTCATGTCTTTCATTTCTGATAATTACTTTTACACCTGTGAATCATTTAGATATTTTGCCTGAAATCCTAGCCTGAGAAATTTCTACCAGGAGTTTTGAAATTAACCTCAATCAGACCAAAATTTCATTTACAATATTCAAAGAAAAAGGTTGATCACTTATCAGATACTCTCCTATTTACAAGAGCACATACTAGGTGCATTGCTGTGAAATGAGACAGATTCAAGATTAAAAATTGTGGCTTTTTTTTTTTAGTGTTTTTATTATTGACTATACCAGTATTTATTGCATAATCAGTCTTAATTGGCTCTGAATTATCGTTTTCCTCCTCTAATAGCTCAGAAATTATTCATTTTAATTGTTGTTCTTTGGTCCCTTGCAGAACTTTAATAAGCTTCAGCTGATCCAGAAATCCACTCTGCAGGAACAGCTATCAAATGGGTAAACCACCATTTACTATTTTTTTTCTTGAAAAAATGAAAACTTTCCAATTAGCTAGAGCAATAGTTTTAAGGTTGAATTAACTTGTTTTCTTCTCTGGCTACTTAGACTTGCTATTTCTTTATGTAGCTGCTCTATGAACTTTTCTGTTAAAGGAAATTACATGTCCCTGGTGTTAAAAGAAAAAAAAATTGCAGAATGATTGTGCTTTTAGCGTTTTCCTCTTCTGATGAAAATATTCCCATTAAACATTAGAGGTTGTGGTTCAAAGTCATACCAAGGTTGTTTAACTAAAGTTAATTAAAAGTACCATTTCTGCATGCAACACACTATTTTGCTGTTGCTTGCTGTTTATAATAAGCTTCTATAAGAAGATGCTTTAGGAGTAAAAACAAAAAAGAGTGGGGAAAAAAAGCCTTAAATAAGGATATTTTAAAGATACTTAAAATCAAGTTTTCATACTCACATTTAATAACAAAGTAGTCTGATTTTCAAAAATGCAAAATACTCATCAACTCTCAACCCTCCATTTTGTCATAGGCTTACTTATGTCATAGGCTTTTCAACCGTACAAGCTTTGATACAAAATTAATATAATTTTGCCAAAATCATATTTGGCAAATCCCTCATACTCTGGAATCGTACACATACAAACTATGTTTTGCCTTCACCATTTCAAGATAGAAAAGAATATCAAGGTCATGCTCTATTCATGAGAACTGATTTCTAGGTTTTCTTTCCAAAAGATTCCTAACATACTGTTTGAAAGCCATGGACTGTTCTGTAAGCCTGTTTTTTCTTTTTTTAAAGATTAATAACTGAGAAAATAGGAGACATACTTTTATCTACCAGTAGTGAAGAACTTGTAAGAAAAATCAGTTTTGATAGAAGAAAGGAAACAGCACTTACACTATCACTTCCCTAAAGACTCAGCAGTATGCACTTACTTGACAGAATTGATGGGCGCCGTAAACTGACCTGACAATGAGCATACGTAAGTAATCCAATAGCAGTACTTTTGCAGTGCATCTTCAAGAATGATACAATATTAGCATCTGTTTTTAATACATGAAGAGAAAAGACAAAGTATACTTACAGCTGGGGAGCCTGACTTTATCCCCCTCTAGCACTGTGTTATTTATTTGTTTGGTTTATGTGGGTTATAGATGGCTTCTGCCTTCTTCATCTGCCTTCTTTTCCTATTTTGGGTTCTAATTTTAAACTTTAAACAAAGAAACATTTATTGTGATATTTTGTATTAGAAAGTCTGCTGATACAGACTTCTAAACAACCAAAACTAAAAAATACTGCGTAATGAAATAGTTTATGGAAATAAAGAATATACTTACAGAGGACTTTGAAAGGAATTTAAACATCCAATATCACCTTTACACATATTAAACAGCAAAGTTTGAAATTAAATTACTTAACCATTATTTTAATTGTTTGATTCCAAACACCTTTTAAAGGCACCATAAAAGCAGAATGACCATTGTTCTAAAGCTCTTTGACTGTGAAAATCAGCTAAATAGATTGTGAGTTTTGCAAATATCAGATTACCTTTTTAAAGTAAATGTAGTCATAATGAAATATTGTAGAAATACATTAACTTGCACATGACTGGCTCATTTAGTGACAAAAGAAAACAATTATGTAAACCTTGAGCTCCTAGAAGTCTACACCTAAAAGATACTCAATATATTTAAGGTTTGAGATAGTAATATGCAGCTAACAACCTTAGAGTACGATATTATCACAGTACTGTGTAATGGATCCAATGGCAGGATCCGATGCCAGCGTCTGTCCGAAATTTCCCTTAAAAGTTTTAACTTTCCTTAAAAAATTATGGCTAAAATAGATCTCTTTCACCAGTTATGTATAGAGTTTCACTTTATTGATACTGTCGGAAGACCTTCGCAAAGGCTCAGATTTGTGTGCATCCTCTGTTAAGAGGTAAACTTGGAAAGCGCAGCAACCTCATGCTGTATCTCTCCTATAGGAAAAAGGAAGAAAAGATGGTTATTGTAGCTTGACTCTACTGCAGTAGCTATAACGAAAAATAGGAGACAAGGCCTGCTAGTGTCATAGATTTTCTCATGGCCTTTGTCAGTTTGTGGTTTTGATCTGCGACAAACAGCTGTTCTGTGAAATGTAGAGGTGTTAAAGGTGCAGAAGGGAGAAGAGAAGAACATTGCTTCCTTATACAGAACGCTTTGCAGAAAGTTGCATTTTTTTCCTTTAGCTCCCCTTCTCTCAAGCCCTTCTTTGCAGTTTTCCTACAAGAAAAGCGGAGTCCAACCTTCAATTTAGAAGGTAAAATTTCAGTTTACTGTATTTCAGCTATCAAGTTATGTCTTGGGTGCCAACAAAAAAAGATAAAACAAGTATGTAAATATTATTTTGAATATCTGTAAAGACTTGTCTTTTAAATACGAAATCAAGAAATAACTGTTCTTCTTAAACTGCCTTTTAGGCTAGTCTATAACTAGACCCTGTCAACACATATATGCATACATGTATCATGACTGTCCATTAAATAAAAAATAATTATGGAAATTATATGGAACTGTCAGACCATTTGCTTTCACATATCTCAGCCGCTTCATAAATGCTAATTTGCTTTATGAAAGAAAACTTTCTTCTTAACTGGAGAAATACTAGGCCAATTGTTCTATACTTTTTATTGATACATACTGCAACTGCACATCATACTTGTTAGCGAGGTAGTTATTTTTACCCTCTCATTTATTCTTTATTAATAAGTGAGGTGGGGGAGAAATGGTAGCTTATAGACACTTATGAATTAACAAAGATTTAGAATAACATTTTTTCCCAATGCAAATTCTACTGCTATTTTCTATTAATTAATGTAATTGATAATAGTTATAAAGATATCTGGCATTTTAATCATGCAGATATGTCTTTTGCTGTCAGAAGAGAAAATTAAAACAGCTAGAAGTCTTTTATTTGCAGAGTTAGCTGGAGAGGAAATTAAAATAGAGCTGGTAATAAATGAGTGATATATTCAATTTAAGAGATCACAGATATGGGTCACAGGGGTAAGAAGAAGACACAGAGAAGGACTGTGACAGACTTAAATCTGTATCTCTTTCTAGACATACTATAAGGAGGCTGAAGGTATACTGATGGGCTTGATAGTTCATTATACTAATACTAAGATGCACAAAATTTTTTATTCTTACCATTACTGAATAGTAAAATTATCAAAGCAATTGGTGAACAACTCCATTTTTGCATAGAGCTTTTGTTGGTTTAGCTGCATATATATATGGATGTCACTTTTTAAAGGAATTTACTATGATGTTATGTATTAACAAATAAGATACTCCTTCAAGGAAAAATGCACTCAGTGCTTAATTAATTTGGAGCTGGGCCAAATAAAGAAGTCAAGTAGCTCTGATCACGAGGGGAAAGTGAAGATTTCATATGGAGAAGAGGACCTGGACTGAGTAATTGCCTCTAACAGTTTATGGAATCCAACAGTATAAAATAATCATGCACGTCTTGAAAGATGTGTTTAACCACCCCTTTCCTTAGAGAGACATTGAAGAAATACTAAAAATTTTTAAAATTCAAAACATATCATTAAAATATGGATTTCCATAGATATGATATATATGCCTACTTCTTTTTCATATTTCTGAGTGAGAATATAGAAAACAGCCAGATGTTCCTTGCTAGTTTGCCTGGGATTCTATAATGTAGCTTGTATTGAAGCTCTGACTTTTTTTCCTGCTCATGAATAGGGAAAATAGAAAAAATAATCCTAATTTGATTCTTATAGGACATAACTTGTCAGTTTGCTCCTTTCCTTCTGAGGAAAGCTATCCCTAATCAACTCATCTTCTGCTCTGCCTGTCATTTTTCAACTAAATTAAACATATGCCAAAGATGAGGCCTGTTTGGGAAAGCTACAGGGATTAATGGAACAGTGTTCCAAGGTGGAGGAGGCATTAATGTCAAAGTTACTGCTGTCACTGCAGTCACAGCTGTTCTGGTTCTGGTGCCAGGCTGCAGAATTTTAGGTGGCTTCTTAACATGGGAGGACACTAACAATTGGAGAGGTCCCTGAGTAAAGTCCTACTGTGCAGATGAAACTTTCTCAAAGCCAAAGCAACCGTAATGTCTGAAGCAACCTAGAGAGTATGTGTGGCCTTTCTTGAGGCAATACCATGCTCCTCAGGAGTGTTCTGGGCATAATAAACACTACTGTGCAGGCTCAGACCACAGAGGAATGGCCGAGAGCTTTGTGAGAAAACTGGTAAAAGTAAATGAAATAGCAAGTTGGTCATCCACAAGGAGCATACACCTTGGACAGCATCCATGCCAGTAAATTATCTTCAAAGATAAGAAGTATATAGAAGAAAGGTTTTGGGGGGTTTTTTTTGGTAGTTTAAGAGGTCACAAATATGATTTGCAGAAGAGCACACCCAGAAACACTGCTCAGCAGAAAGTCTTCTTTTTGTCCTCCTAAGATATACTGTAAAACTGAAACAGCTGAAATTCTTATTTCTCTTTATGAATCACGAATGGCAGTAGTATATTATCAAGAACAAAGGCATAGTTTTTAGTAATACATAGTACTCTAAGCATGAATTGAAAAGCTGAACACTTGAGAGTCCCTTTCAGTAGGTCAGCTTTCTTAGCACTTCTGAGGAAGCAATATATATGTTCTGTTGTGAAGTGTGTGTGTGTGTGTGTGTGTGTGTGTTAATATAATCGTTAACTTTCCAGGAAGAATGGACTAGCCATTTATTAAAATTATGCATGCAGAATCTCTGCTGCCATCAACTGAACTGAAGTTCATCTTTTTGCTGCCTGTGCTATTCAAGAAGCAACATTTGTTATGGCTCAGTTATGCTATGTTGAAGTATCATGGGGTTTTTTGGTATCGCTGTTTTGAAACCTGAAATAGGAAATGAAATCAGATCAGGTCATGCATGTCTTATTTCAATAACAAAAGAAAACTTTTAAAAGTTTTGAATAAATGAGGTAGAAATAGGAGCCATTTTTTCAGATTTCTGTAACTTTCAAATAGCTTTTTCAGTAAATATGCATATAAAGCCCATTACCATCAGTGTCCAGGAATAATTTATGATAGAGTATTGTAATTGCTTTTCGTAAAAATAATGTAGGAACAAAACAAGTTTGAAAGTCTAAAATTAAGTTGTTAAAAAAAAAAATATTCTAGCATGAAAGTTAGAAAACTTCATGTGCTGCTGTCCTGAATCTAGTGCAGATATTTACTTGTCACAAATTAAAATGAAAAAGAAATCATCAAACTCTATAGAAACACCTTAAGCCTACATTAATAACAAATACCAACATTATTATGCCAGCAATAATCTCACTTGAAACAAATCCTTTTGGGAAATTGCATAGGAACAGTACTTCAGTTGAAACGGTGGTGCTCATTTGAGGTTTATTGCTGAATCAACTTAGATGTCCTTCTGAATAAATGTTCTGACAGTGCATATGTGCACAAGCATATAACAAGAGTCCTCTGTTCACGTTCTTCAGTGTAGAATCCAGCAAATCAGCCAAGTAAACCAAAAAGTTATGATCACTCAGATCAAAATCTCTAAGAAAGATTTTTATTCCTCACATATAAGAATTTGTAAAAAATCAGACTGAAACTTAAAAAACAAAGTGAGAAGCCCAAGACTCAGCAGAGGTGTATTCTGGCTTAATTTCATGTCTCAAAGCATGGAGGGACAAAAAATAAAAGTGAAATAAAAATGCTGGAAGGGAAGGGTAAAGAGTAATTTGAGGAAAAGTTATTTTCAGGGAACCTTTAGTTCTATGACCAAAAGCCAGTCATTTTTAAGACATGGAGCCAACAAAGTACATGAGCTACTTGGTAACTTTTTTTTTTTCTTTTTATAATAGTCAGATAAAGTAAATGTGTCCTACGCAGTTGTAGTACCTAGCCACATTGACACAAGGTCTTTTCCATTGACAACTCTTTTCTGTTGGTCCAAATAAAATTTTACAATGCCTTTTTTTATTCCTCCTTTGTAAAATAGCTGTAGCTTTTTTCAGTCTGAGCCAAAATGAAAGATCCTTAGAGTAGATATTTTCCTCCTTGAACCAGAGCTTATTAACTTATATTCTGATTCAAAGTCCCATGGGAAGAAAATTGCTTTGAACTTTAATTGTATAGCAATCCTACAAAAATTAATTCACTACCTCTGGGTTATAAATTGAATAGTGTTATAAATAAACAAGTTATATAAATAAAGTCTTCTTTCATGATAAAACAGGGTTATTTTAAAATATATATGTAAATGTGTGTGTGTCAGACTGTCTTAGGAGTCCTGATCACTTAGATATTTTGAAAATCTTGCTAAAAACCTTGACCCTAAAATACAAATTTTTGTTTATGTTTACAGGTTTCTTGAACACTCTAATGCATGTTAAAGCAGACACACAGAATTACAGTTCCAGATGCAACAGTGCTTTTAAACTTCAGCTGTGTGGCATCAGCTTGACAAAGTTGATGGCCCTCAAGGTCCTAAAATTGAACCTAAACAAATGGAAATAAATAGTTCAAATCTGTCAAGCAACAAAATATAGAATTTATTAAAATAGTAAATCAAGGCTGAATTACGCTACAATACTGCTTCAGTGAGATCAAATCAGAAGAGCACACACAGAAGTCAGCATAATTACTCTTTTAATATCTTATATATATGTGTGTGTGTATATATTTTAAAAATAGTGTAAATTCAAGATATTAATAAAAAACATTGTCCAAGTACATTTTACTATTCCAGACAACGTGTAAGAGGTATGCATGTGATCAAAAATGTAAAAGTTGGTCGCAGCATGAAAATGTTTAAAGCTGAGCTTCCTTATGCACGGATTTAAAAATGTTATTTCCAAAACCTCTATCATTCTGAAAATGTAAAGGTTTGGATCACTTGCTTTGTCATTTAAGTTAAAACTGTCCCCTTTCTTTCCTTTTTTCAGTGGTTCTTCAGCATATTAAATCATCTCTCAGCTAGAGGTTCAGGAGTGCATGTTGTTAAGGGACAAAAAGCTGAGAAAGAAGACCATTAGTGAGCAGCTTCACCAGTGAGATTATTTGTGGTATCAAGGATAGATGAACTGTAAAGCACAATCTGAAGAACTCTATTTCAGAAAATGTACCAATGAAGGTCAAGTTGAATGTTTTAGGAGAAAAGAGTGGAAAGATGATTCTTCAGGTCAGTTCAATAGAATGTGTTTTGACACCACATTCTAATCAGTTATAGAGAAAAATTAAGTGAAATTATATTAAACTATAGAATTCCTGTGTGGGATAATTTGAATAAGCACACTGGTCAACTCACCAGACTCTACAACCTGGCAAAACTGTCATCCTTTGTTTCAAGATACCTCTTTCTTGTAATGATTGATAGCTTATAAGAATCAATATACTCCAAAGAGTATATTGTCAAAGCTCAACACAAAAGCTTTTGTGGCACTATTTCCACAATGCATAGCTATAGCCAGTCCTTTTAGAGAGACAGATATTGAAAAACTATCATCACAAACACAAGAGATGAAACAGTCAATATTTTGGGAACTCAAGATCCTGAAATAAGATTGCATAATGAATATTTATTAAACAATGTAGGACAGTAATTATATCCAAAGACATAAATTTTGTTCTCTTCTAAAGTTTAATATTAATCTTACCTATTTTATTAGACAAGTTTTATGAAGAGATTATTCCAGCAATAATAAAATATATTTTGAATAATGGCTTCTACAGCAGCAAACTTTCATATTGGCTACACCATTTACTCTTTCTTATGGCAACTTCAGAGGCAGCAAGGAAGAACATCCAGATTAGTCATTTGATGTAAGATTTTCTAAACCGAAACCTAGTATGTTCTTCCAGAGAAGAAACTTCACAGACCATGACTCATATGTCCTGTCCAGTCACACATGAGTTATCTTTTAATTTTTCACTGTTAGTATAAGTTATTGCTGTGCATGCCTAGTACTGTTTCAGTCTGCTGTGACCTAAATGCAAAATGGTGAAGCACAGCGGTTGAGCTAGAGGATCTCTTCCTACAGTTTCAAGCATCTTTAGAGACATTTCTGATTTGTAACACAGCAGTGATTCCTATCCCTGTTAGTTAGCGTAGGAGGGACTTTATATAGGAGGAACTTTGTTCTGTTACTGATTGTTGAAATTAAGGAAACTCTAGGGAGATTTTCCTGCAGCCCCTGTAGTGAGTTCACACTTGAAAGGAAAGTCTGTCTATTTATTTTTCATTATCACATATTAGTGTCTGTAGTTTTCTCCTTTTGCAAAAGGTTTCCTGAGATTTCTTGGTAAGGCTGTATTTGGTGTTTAAGGATACTATACAAATTTCACGTATCACTAGTAGATGGTATAAACATAAAAAAACTGCTACATTAAACAAAGTCATATTTCATTTTGTGATTCACTTTGTGATTCAAACAGTCAGGAAAACATGAACAAACTGCCGGAGAACAAATTGGACCTTCCCTCAGGCAGCCTTAAATTATTCATCAGTCTTTTTGGAAAAAAATTGTTAAATATTAGGACCTATTTTATATGTTTTTAGTTATTCAAGTAGTGAATATTAGATAGAGTTTATGCTGGTGTCAGCAGTGCCATTTAGAATTTACATTGTATCTCTAGGAAGAAAAGGGCTCTTTGGACCCTCCTCAAGGCAAGTATCAAGAAAACATATTTCTTAATTTTTAAAGCACACATACCTTTTTAATTCTAAATTAGCATCTGGAGCAAATTAATGCAAGAGAAAAAATAAGGGGAAAAAGAAAGAAGAACTGTATATACACGATGGAAAAACAAGGAAGGACACATTGAACAAAAGTTTATCTTTCAGTAGGCCACAAAGTGGAACATTAAGCATAGAAAAGACTTTCAGGAAGAAATGCTACACAAAAATAAGATGTTATGCAATGAGAAGCGACCACTCAGTGCAGTAGCAGTGAGACAAACTGAGCTACCGTATATCAAAGATACAGCATGTATACTGTTGAAATAATCTAAGAGGAATTATCTTCCATTCCTGAACATGGAAAATGGAATATTGGATTTAACTGTTAGAAGACAGATCATAATGCAAGTTCAATGTATTCCTCAAGTATCGCACGTTTAGATGTATAAATAACAATGACAAAATCTTACTGATTTTGCTTTGTGAATTAAAGCCTGAAGCCTGAATTAAAATTTTGCTGTGAGCTCTTTTTTTTTATAAGTATACTTAAAAATAAGAAATTAGTTTCTCTGTTCTTTAAACCAGTTCTATATAAAGGACCAGAAATTATAAAGGTAGAATCAAAAGCAGCTGAAATCACAAATTCTTAAGATGATTTATTTGCCTCATTTTGTGTGCTTGGGATAAGTACTCAAGCACACAAATACATTGCAGCTAAAGATGTGTTTAAGCACACTGATATTTGTAGCTGAGAGATGTCACTAAGTAAAATAATTACTATTCTTTCCTTATTTTTCATTATTTTTCCATCTAAAAAGTTGATTTATGTCACTCCACCTTTATTTAAACTAAAGATGCTGCAAATAGGAAAAGCTTTCATGCCAGATGTTTTTACATATTTTCCAACTTTTCATGGCAGATTGTTAAATAACCCCTTTCCTTCATGTTTTTTTTTCCATCTTTATCAAACACTCCACACTCGTATCCTACTATAGATTACTATAGTAGTCAAATAATCAAAATTGCACGATTCTAAATCCAGGAAGTCAGTGAGATAGTTCATATGGATAACCTTGGACTGAGACAGAAACTTAGCATTTGCTTTTCTTTGTCTGTTTCTGCTATTCTCTTTATTTATTAATTTATTTTAAACAGAACAATGTATACAGAGCAGGGACTGGGCAAGAAACAAGTCAAGCTGGCAGTGGTGCCTAAACATCCCTGGACACTGTTACTAGCTATGAAGACAAACAGGAAGTTTGTGTCAGGTGCAAAGACTGGGCAGGACACTGAAAAATCCAATAAAATCTGCTTTTTTGCATTAGAAAAAGTAGGATAAGGGAGATACTTTCTTCTTGAGATCATTATTTGATTTGTTAAGTTTGCATAGATAGTCATCCACCCTCTTAACTAATATTACTATAAACTGTGTTGTTATTGTAATTGATTTTGTATTTTGCTCTTGTTCCACACCAAAGGGATCACACATTCAACATGCTGTGAACAGTAACATTTTTCCACTGCATGATAATTCTAGAATATAAGTGATCTCTCAAGCCAAAAAATCTAGCTATAATCAAAACTTGGAAGCAGTCTCTCTCTCTGGAAAACTTTTAAATGTGACGTTTTCCTAGTGCAAATATGAAATATGCTCAGTCAATTCTTATACCCATAAAAATTGATATACACGTCATAAGTTTGCAAATCTAAAGCCATTGCATTCTGAAGTAATTTCAATGTGTTAGAGTCATAAGAACGAAGTCATTGGGTTTATTTCTCTGCCAGTGTAGAGTCTGTATAGTGCAGACAATAAATGAATATAAGTATTCAGTAAACTTTTCTGTTGTGTAACAAGGGTGTGGTGTGGTTCCATTCTTATTTCTATTATATATACTAAATGTGGTTCTATTCTTAATAAGATCCTTTTATTCATATACATTTCAGTAGTTCCCTGCTGGACTATTTTCCTTAGGCAAAGAACTTCTTACACAAAGCTGAAATCATTTTTCTTTCATCTTTCTGATGGTTTGAAAAAACTTGTAGTGAGAGTTCATTAAATTAAATGCATTAAAATACTGTGTAAAATGCATTAGATGCATTAAAATACTATGTAAAAAACTTGAGAGTTATTTCTCAAAATTACCAGAATGAAAGAAAAATGCTACTTTTAAAAAGCATAAACACAAATGTTGGAAAACTTATTATTAGTAAGTTTTGAGCATCTTAAATATAAGTGAAGCTAGAAGACTGAGTTAGCTTAGCCCAGGATGACTCTACAGTGTGAGGTAAGTCCGAGCTGAGACTTAACCTCTGAAGGTTTTGTCTCAGTGTGTTCTGGGGCTGTGATTGTGTACTTCAACCTAATTCGTGCATAATAATAACAAACCCTCCTGTGGAACTTAAGTCACCTATGGCAGAAGGTGTCTAAATGACATTTGAATAATAATCTGTGAAGAAAGGAAGAAAAGAGGTCTCTGGAGAAACTCAAACCATGTCTATACTGCTAAACACAAACAAGGTCAGGAGCTTGGACTGTTCATGCCCACACTACTTACTATTTAGTGTTTGCCCCTGTTGCCCTGAAACATAACATTTTTGTTTATTTGTTTGTTTTCAGTTTAATGTCCCCAAAATAATGGCTGGGTTGCAACTGATCAGCATGGTGTTCTCATAGCATGAAACAGCAGGTAGGTGTTGCATTTCCAAGTCTGACTTGATGGCTTACAGGAGAATGAGGGCAAAAGGTCTGCTGAGATCGTGCTGGAAGACTATGTAAGGTGGAGGGAGTCAAACCTGATCCGGTTGTCTTCTCTATACTGCCTGCTGTGAATGGTTTCTGTCACATCCCCTGAATACTGCCTAGGGAAAATGTCTCAGAGAGCCTATCTGAAATGGGCTAAAACCATGTAGGAGAATGCGCTAACAATTAAGCAATGAATAATCAGTGTTCCACTTTTTGAGCTCCCTACCTCCCCATTTTTACTCAGCAGTACAGGTTAGGTAGAAGGTAAAATGCCTAGAACTGTCTCTAAAACAGATCAACAATGCATGCATATCATCTAACTTCAGGTACTTAGTCAGATACTTAAAGACCTTAGCAGACATCTCTACTCATCAGAGAGCAATCACCCTTGTCATGACAGTTACAAGCAGGAGCATCTTTCGCATCACTAGTTACAGAAGATAAAGATCAGCCTTCTGGCATCTAATCTGGTTAGATGATGTGACTGTTTATAAGCTCTATCTTTACCTCTTCTGTGAATCCTGAACAGCAGCAGTGAATGGCAAATTGTATTTGATAGAGATTCTTATTTTGTGTATACATAGAGTATATATATACATATACATACATATATACATATACATACATACGTGTGTGTGTGTATATGTAGCTATATATAAAGTGTATATATTCATAAGGCCTTTTTTACTGAGGATATGTAATAAAGATTTCCCTTACTCAGCACAGGATATTCATTATGATGTAACCTTCCACAGTAATGCAGAAATGTATTCATGTTCATCTTTACTCAGGAGCACTTCGTAAAGGCTCCTAATAGTGTATAAGGAGAAAATACTTCACTGCCTACAGTATAACTGGTTGCATTTTAGTGTAATTGTAGAAGGTCTGATCAAACATTCACCAGGTATCTTGATTACAAGTATAACAACAGACCACCTGCTCAATTGCAGTCTGGTAACTAGCTCTTTCAAGTAATGCATTTTGCTTGTTATTTCAGAGAACTAATAATGTGAGTATTACCAGCTATTACATCTTACAATTGCAAGCAGTTGTCTGATCATACCTATATCAAGAATACATTGTGATGGATCACTGCAAGGACATTAGGAGCCTATACCTCACTCTAGTAAGACTCACTCTCAAAATTCAGTCTTATCTACATGCGAAGTGCGGGAATACTCCCTCCCTGAAGAAGCAATGGCTCCACCAGGATTTTTTTCCACCAGCCTTGCAAGCTGTAGGTTCTGGAGACACAGCTCCTTCCCCCGATGTATTTAGAAGATCCCTGATATGGTTATTTCAGAAGATTCCCATAGCAGATGATCAGCTGGAAGCCTCAGTTGAGCCATATAAGACAGATAATTTAATATCTATAACTTTTTGTAGCCATTTATTACCATTGACATTACTCATTATTAATATAGCCTTTTAGAGTTATAGTACAATGTTCATATCCCTTAGCTACTAAATGGTATTTAGGTAAAATACTTCTGCTTACCGTGGCTGAGATAATTACAAAGACAGCTTCTAAATTACTTTTGTCACTTTGCCAGGAACAGGTTTTTACTTAAATGATACACTTTACCACTGTATACACATTACATTGAGGAAGCTAATGATAGTGGATTTGATATTTTGATTCAAAAAGTGATTTACCTCACAGCAGAGCTAGGTCTGGATTCTCTGAGGATTATAATTACACTCACAATTTTTTCACTTTTTAAAAGAAATATTGATAATGCTTCAGTATAGGCATAAAATTATCAACTGCTTATCAATTTGGACATGATTAGTATCTTCCCCATTCCTTCAAGATTTTTTTTTTTTAATCATCAGATTTCATGCTCATTTGGTTTTCTAGTGCAGTTAAAATATTTTCCATACTGCCTGCTGGACATACGCACACATCTTGGTGCTTGTGGTCTGTGGGTATAAGAGAGTGAATGTGATTAAGTGAAATCAGTTTCGCTTTAAAATAAAAACACCTTCCCATCCTGTAAAGTCTTACATTGAGATTTGCTACAATGTTGTACATATCTGTCTACATGTCCATTTCTAACAAAATCATTTCACTTTTCTTCCTCTGTCTCGACTTTAACCCACAGTCTCTTATTATGCTTTACTATACTGCCTGTACAAGGGAGGCATTAATGAGTCATTATGAGTCAGTTCTAGGTACAAGCATTTTGGATTCTGTAATAATTGTTTGGTTCCCGGTCAGTCTGATTCTATTGCTAGATCAAAAAAGGGTCATTGTCCCTCAAAAATGATGTTTCATGGAATCACATGAGCATCTTGAGAAAGACAGCTTATCTGCATGCCCAGATACCATCCTAAAATTGTTCTCCCCTTGTTCAAAAATAGTCCTGCCATCACAGAAACTCACAAATTGCCGCTCAGATTCGAATTTGAGAAGAAATAAACTTACTTCCAGCCTTCCTATTATTCTAACTAATCTCTTTTTGAGCAAACTGACCAAGCCAGATCAACCAAAAGGAAGATAATTATATAAATACATAAATATATATATATGCATAAAAAGACTAGACTAGAAATTTTGACACATGGACGTAGAACTATTTTCATTTGTCAGGTAGCTCAGTATTTCTAAGTAGGTCAATCATAAACATGTTTAGCCTCTTAACAATGCTGGTTGCCTCTAGGTTTTCAAAGCCAAAAATAATACCGTGGAAAGTAGAGGATTTGGGAGTATTAAAACAGGCAGGGGGAAATACAGAGAAGGCAAGATGGTGTAGGTGTGAGAGATTTGGCCTGATTTTGATGAATGACTTTTAATGACCCACTAAATCACACAAACTGAACATGACTGCTTTGAACCCTTCCCACCCTATCGTTCCTTTATAAAAACCAGACAAGACATAGAAGACTTTATCTTTTTAAAGTCATGACAGGAAACATGCTTTTTTTCCATATTTCTGATTAATTTAGGGGAAAAGTTTTTCCATGATACTGGGTTCTGTAAATAATTTCTCTTTCTTTCTCTAGTTGTGCATCGCTCAACTCTCCATCTCATAATTGATATACTGCTACTGACGTGCAAAGTAGGACTAGAGAAAAACAATTCTAAATAAATATACATGCATTTGCTTTTCCTACAGTCAAAAGTCATAGCCTTATTATTAAATACTGCATCTGTATGATCAGAACAGCTTCTTAAAACTAGTAGTTTGTGTTAAATGTCAATAAATATAACAGGTACCATCAGATATGTTTCTCTTTCAAATGTCTTCATCAAATCAGAGCAATTTACAGCAAATACCAAAGCATAAGACACAGTGGAGATAAGAAGACACAGTCAAGGATTTAAAGCAACCTCTCTGAAAAAAGTTTGTATTTAGTGCATTTGGGAATTAGCCACATTGATTTCTGAACTGATCTCTCTGCTGTGCAGCAATATTAATTGCTATTAAAAGTACACCAAAAACTTAAGAGCAGTAAGAAACAGATGCATGTTTCACATAATCTTATAGGTTTGGTTTTTTTTTCCTTTTTCAAGGCTGGAATGTATGGAAGAAGGCTGGATGTGACCGCAGGGAAATATACCCAAACATAACCTGGACACGGATGCTACAAGCTGTTCTAGGTGAGTAGGCCCCTAAACTGTTGTGGTATCCTATTGGATTCAGGAACACAGGGAAGAAGCTGGAGCATGAAAAGAAGTGTGTCGATGTTGAACAGCTTGCAAAGTCACTTTATATTGTGACCTGAATTGTGAAATTATATGCCAATTTTTTTTTAAATAACTTTTTAAAACCAAGAATGTAATCTGCTCTTCACTGAGGTTTTCTAATAAGTAAGATTTCCTCTGACAAGATGAAAAATAGAATCAGTCTTTTCTGAGAATGACAAAACAGGAAACAGAACTTTGACAGTATAAGATCATGTAGGAAACTTTCTAGAAATGTCAATAGGTCAGTATTACATTCTAGGTCTTCTGATTCCCAATCCAGATCCAAGTCCAGCAGGCATACAGCCATCACTCAGCAGAATAATTGTCCCTTTTGAATAAGAACAAAAAGGAATTAATAATTTGAAATGTGTTCATGTTTGACTTGTTGTTAGCAAATCAAAAAGTTACCAGAAAATCTTAGGACAAAAGCAGTCTGTCAGTTGACATAACTTTCTTCTTTATAGGATAACTTTGTATTTTGAATATAAATTTAATGATTTTTAGTTTCTTTTCAATGGACTTTTAGAACCCAATCCTGACTCACTCACTAAATGCACAGACTTTTCCCCAAATTACAGTTGCAATGTTGGATTGTTAATTGCATTCTTCTGTTTAAATTGACATCATTTAAAAAGTCAGGGTAATAACCAACCCCACCGTAGTTTAATTATAATGGCATCATCAGTTTAGTGGTATTAAAAAAGTATATCCAAGAGCCAAATGTCTTTCCAGAGAAGTCAGTCCTGTCCTCTCTTCTTGTTTATCTTCTCTGAAATGTTATGTTCTTGTATGCCTACACCTGACACTGCCATTTCTGTAGAACCAACACTTGACATGAATAACAGAAAACCATGCTTAAAATTACTGGCTCCAGACTGGTTCCTTCTCCGAATCTGATTTCAGACACTTAATTCTTTAAAAAGATCTCTGGGGTCTGCAGCATTTTTAATTATGGTATCAAACCCAATTGCTTTATTTTTTATTAATAAGGCAATAAGAAGTTATTCCACAGCAATTTCTTCGTTGTTTCAGAAACTTTGTAGCCTTCTGGCCTGTTCTAAAATATTGGCATTCATTCACCTTTCATAGAAAACATTAATAAATGACAAGTGTTCATTAAAAATGAAAGTGAGAGGAGGGGCTAAAAAACATTAGATTCTCAGAACTAAGCAAAAGTAGGATCAAACTGGAATAACGAAACTTCAGATAGTTTATAGGGGGCTTTGTAAATTTTAACAGTTCATAAATATTTCCCATATTTGCCAAACAGGAATAGATTCTTATTTGGAACCTCTTTAAATATAAGGAAAAATCTACTTTAAAACATTTCAAGACAGATGGTAACCCAACTTGACATACTCACTGCACACTACTGGATGATCTGGAACATCATCATAATTGCCCATCAAAACCAAACCAATCCAGATATTCAAGCACATTGACTCTTTATTGGCCAGTCAGGTTCCTTCTTTCACATACTTTTTTGTTAGAACTATCATTAAGTAAAATACCAAGACACTTGATAGGAAACATAAGCTGCTAACTTAACTTATAAGACTGTTATGAATGAAAACCCATAAACTTGTTTTTGCTATTTTAGTTTTATTTCTCCCTTTTATTCTTGCTAATTTGTTTTACAGATGACGTGGTGAAAGGAGATGCTTTAGAATCTGTTTTTCATTACCTCCAGGTTCATTACCGTATAGCCTCCTGCACTAGATATCTTCTATGCGTATTACTCTCACATTTCTTTTTCATATCACACTTTCAAGAGTGCATAATAGACAAGACAGATACTGGCAACTTTTTCATTATTCTTCTTGTCTTCTGATCTCAGTTTCTGTTATTCGGTGTTATATGAATTCTGGCTGGGGTGCAGGACACCTACATTTATTAGATCATTTTAAATGCTCATTTTATTTCTTCCTGTCAAATTTCACTTCGACCTTATGTATTGCAAACCTACTTTTTGTATGTTTGTTATTTTTTAAACTCAAACATTTCCAACTTTCCCTTGGCAAGGGACCTAACTGAGAATGATCTTTTTGATCAGAATGCCAGGGTAACTGAAATCCTGGATTTGGATAATTCTCTTCAGCACTTTTATTTGGAGAGTTCATTTTAACATATTCCAGGTACTTCAGAGCTTGAAGTTTATGTTTTCTCTTCAGCTATTTTTCACTGACAGAGTATATTTGATGAAGATAACATCACAGAGTAATAGTACAAGATCTAGAACTTAATGTGAGAGCAGGTCCATTGAGAAGGATATGATAGTTTTGTCCTATTTCAGATGTTTATTTCAACAGTTCTACATCATATTACATTGTATTCACAATAAGGAATTAGACAATTGCATATTGTGGAAAAGACAGGATAATATATATCAGACTAAAAAAAAAATTTATTTAGCAACCAAGAAGTGGGTTCATTCTTAGAAAACAACAACTTTGGAAAAATCTTACACTCAAACAATGGGATACATCTGATTAAAGTGAAGGCAGCACAGACATGTTAAATAAGAAAATTAATTGTTGAATCTCTGTTTTAAACTAGTTACAAAGTTGTAGACACTACCTGCATTTAGAATAAAGGACATCAACTTCTTTATAGCTGTCTTATGGCTACAGCTCCAAGAATCTTGAAAAAATTTTCTGGTATAACTAAATATTGTATTTGGTAATTAGTTATGGTCCAGTTTTCAAAGATGCTCAGCTACTGTAGATTTTATTTCCATGGAAATTTTAGTTGTTCACAGCTTGGAAAAAAGATGTTTTATATTTGAAAGAGATGAGAGAATGGATGACAGTGAACAATGCTACAGTGAAAGTAAGAAACATTGAGGAAAGGAGCTGAAGAGAAAAACATATAATGGAGCCATTTACTGAGAAAATTAATCTTAATACATTTAAAAAGTCTGTGACCTTTTTTCTGTTAAAATTTAAAATTATTCTTTCTGCATCCCTCACCACGTTTTTGTATTGAGAGAAAAATGAAGGAAAAACTATTTCAGATTCAAGGTTTTGCATTAATCTAAAGTCAGAGACAAACTGCTCAATATTCAAGCAATGGATTAAAGAGACAGAAATGTAACCTGCATCTTCTTGTACATAGCAAAAGCTTTCACCTAATTGTTGGTGCAGTTAGTCTCAAAAAGTTCTGAGAATAGACTAGCTCATCATTCTTCAAATCTGAGTCATTATGGTATTTCTCAAGATCATCAAAGCATATTGGAAGCATTTGCTAGCTCCTCCTGTATCCATCACAAATTATTTAAAATCTGTTTAACGGGTATCAGTCCTGTACTTGGATCTAATCTTAAAATGAGGTAACTTTAAATCAGAAATCACACTTTAAAAAGCTACACTGCAGAATTATGTTTACTGTAGCTCATTTTGGAAATATATACCTTATTTTTAAGCAGCTTTTCTCCACTAAAATCACTCTTTTATAGATTACATACAAAAACTGAGTCTTACCTTAGGAGCAATTTTTTTTAATAAGCTGAGAGAAAAGTAGTTCTGCAGGTTCAAACTTTAGATTTTAGTTCAAATCAATTGTATCAATAAGATTATGTTTAATGATATATTGCACTTACCATCCTGAGTCTTTTAAACAAGTTGCTTCACTGAATCTTATCCATGCTAATTTTGGGGAATTATGGCCATTTTTTTTTTCAGTTTAATTAAATTTAAGCTTCTGAAAACCATCATCCATAACCCATGGGCTGAATCACCCTTTCTAAATAGCTAAATAAATAGCTTCTTCTTTGAGAACTTGAACATTAACTGTTAAAGGTTAAAGAATTGAACAAGAAATCAAAAACAAGCATACAAAGGACAATGCTAAAAGAGTGTAACAACTCTTATGATACTTCCAGGTGTAATAATATATAAGCACTCACACAGGTTTTTCCAGGTAGTTTTAGATTGAAAGAAATGAAGTAAAAGTGTTTCTTTTCTTTTCTTTTCTTTTCTTTTTTTTTTAAGCACACACAAGTACTGATTTGTTATCATTTTGGTCATAAAACCCTTCCATTTTCTTTCAGTAGCAAAGGTTTTGTCACTATTGAGTTTTTTAAAGCATTTATTTGCCATGACATCATTCTATTGTTCTTTTAGCCACCTATAATACTTTTTAAAGTGTGTCTAACAGCACAAATTCATCTGAAAAGATGCATGCTTTGGTCCCTGATGTTTTTGTTGGTTTTTGGAGCAAGGCTAAATTTATAACAAACAGGATTTTTCAAAGTCATTTAGAACCGGAGATGCTTTACTCTCCAAGTCAACGTTCACACTTCCTGACATTTTAAAAGAAGAGTAAGGCTAATGCCACACCAGAAGCATAAAACCAAAATGAGTGTATTATGAAGAAAATTTTTGCTGAATTTTAGATAACGGTACAAAACGTGGACTTCAAAATATTCTACAGGAGTCTACTTTAGAATCAAGCTTGTGCCATCGGTCTCCCTGTAGCCCTAATAGCCCTTAAAAAGAAACTAAATTTCAGTCCTAGTTTCTTTCAGAAAATCTTTGCCATAAGATTTTTTTTGCCATACCGGTCACTATGATTTCTATCCTCCTGAATTAAATAAGAAACCAAGATGCATGCCTTAAACCATAAGATGGAGCAACAGTAGCTTGTGAAATTAGTATTAGAATTGGTCAATAACTTATTCTAAAACTTCTTCCACTAAAAAAAAAAAAGGAATGGATTGATTTTTTTTTTTCAGAGAAATGCACATTTAGATCAAAACCATCATTTTTCAGAGGAGGTGGAGGGGAACTAGAGAGATTTCTGAGATATCAGGTAGCTCAATAAACCTGAATACTCACATGGATTTGAACAAAGGACTCCTATTCTCTGCCTTTTTCAGAATGAGGACACATCAACTAGCAGACTTTTGAAGGGATCCTGTTACCTTAATCAAAATCTTTATTTTATCCCAGTATAGAAGAGAATTATTATTTTGATTTTTGATAGTTTTATAGGACAGGAAAATGTCTTCCTGTTCATGCACTACTTAAAATTCTGTTCAGTATAAACAAGCTTTCACAGTTTGATCTTTCTTGAATATTTCAGAACAACTATTCTATAAAAGATGCTTCTACATGCATCTGTGATGAATTTATGAGTCAGCCACAAGCTTGCAATGAGCATATTCATCCAGCCCTCTCTTTTTTTCTTGAAATGAGCTTGAGAAAAGACAATAAAAGGTTGGTAGACTCTGAAATTATTATGTTTTACCAAACCACAGAAGAAAACTGAAATTCAACAAAATAAATTTGTAAACAGATAAAATACAGACCTCCTGGTTGAGACATAAAATAAAATACCTGAGAACTAACCCTTCCCTCTCCACTAGTTCCTAGGAGGAAATGTCCTCGCCTCCATTCTTTCTTTCCATTCCAAAAAATTTCCTTGACTTACAGGGATGAAAAACTCTACCCTGTGAGTCCCCCAAAAGCTTTCATCTGTTAGCGTCACAGTGTAATTGATAACATGCCATTTTTGCTTTTTCTAATTAAGTAGTTTCATTTTAAGGTATTTGTAATGAGCAAAAGTATTTCAAAATGTAACCTAAGCTCTACTATCGTTGTGATTCTGCTAAGTAGGAACATAGATTTTATATACCATTACATCCTGTAGACTTGTCTATAAATGTAATTGAACCATAAATGTAACACATCAGTGTAACATTGGCAGAATTATTTTAGACTGCAACATTCGTATAATTTTGTTTTGCCCTATCAGACTTTGATTTATTTTCATGACCCACTCTTAAAACTGAATCCATAAATCATGTTAACATTTACAAGCTCTGAAAGAGTCTTAAAAAGTTAACCAAAATAATACCGAAAATAATAGCTCTACTAATTTACTGTCCTTTAAAAACTCAAAAATTGCTTAAAATATTAAACTTCCTATTGTTGAAGAAACTGGGACAAATGTTGTGTAAATAATGTATCAATTTATGCATAGTGTTAAAATTAGATTCCTGTTTTCTCGAAAAGCTCAGTAATAATAATGATAATAATAATAATAAAAAGAACTGGAAACATTCTTTTGTTCCCAGGAGGTGATCAGAACTGAACTTCAGAAGGTTCTTGAGCTATATCCAAGTTAATAGAAGTCATTACGGGAAGAAAATATTTTCACATGTATTCAGACATTTGCAGTGCAGCAATACAGTAAGACAAATAAATGTCTTTACCTGATATTTTTGAACAAACAGTTGAATAGCTACTCTACTGTAGATATCATTTTAAATAGCCCCAGATTTCTCCTTCAAGACAAGTTCAAACAAAATATAAAAGTTATTTGAGAGAGTAAGAAAGAAAAAAAAAGAACCTCAGGGAAAAAAATGGGTGCAGAACTCTTTTCCAGAAGTCACAGCTGTAGGTTATGTAGGGCTGAGACTGAAGAAGAATGACAATCACAGGATGAAATTTCCAAGTGAACTTAGTAGCTTGAAAGAATTCACCAAGGTAAGTGAAATATTGTCACAGTCTGAAAAACCTGACTGGAAAAAGAGAGCTAAAACTCAGAGAATGGAAGATCCAACACGTTTGTTCTTATTAAAAGAAAATGAAAGCCTAGAGACTTTTCTGTTAAAAGCTGTTTATTAAGATGTTCCAGCCTATACTGTTATGAGCTGATACATAAATATATCCATGAATTTCAGTGAGCAACTTGGAAATTTGTTCTCTAGTGAGACTGTGTACGTTGGAATTTGATTAGAATGTGAAATGCCTTGAGAACTAATTGCTAAAGGTAGTTAACTGGCACATAAAAGAGTGATACAAGAAAACCCCTACAGTAGACTTTGTAAGTTGCTACCATGGAGATACTTAAGATAGACACTCCCATGATCATTCTTATTTGGGAGCTGTTTGCCTGAGGAAAACCTCCCTGTACACATACACATATATAGTACAGAGAAAATTCTGGCTCTCCTCTGCCAGAAGATTGCCAGAATAACTTAATAAGTATATCTGTATACAGAGCACCTTCCACAAATTATGTACATGTTGAAGAACAGAATATTCCCAAATTCCAAACTGCATGGGGATTCTCTTTGCGTTGGTACCTATTCCACTAGCTTCTTTCATCTTGAATACTTGCCATTCTGCCTAACACTGAGTAATTTGGTAGGAATTCAAACAAAACTAATTAAAAGGAAGATGGGAAGTTGAGGTATTAGGTCATGTAGAATTGATTGTGTTGCTTGATATGGGAAGAACTAATATGAGGTATGACAATTCTACATATACAGTGCATACTGCATGTACAGAGTATTTTCTATATGTACATGTAGAACCAAGTAAACATTTATGAAGGGGTAATAAAATCATTTATGGTTAACATGATAGCACTTGTTCTGGGTCTTTTAGTTTTTTAAATATAACAATGCCATATTTAAAAATCAAGTTATATTTAAAATATCAAGATCTTTCTGGAAAAGAAAACTTCACACCCTTTTAAAACTGCATAATGACATTTACATTGTCAGGAAATGACAGGATCAAGGATCTTGTATACTGCTGATTCTGTTACCCACGATTTTCTGCTGTTTCCCAGAATCAATTACTGCTTTTAGGACATGCCTAAACTTGACAATGGAAGCCTTTATAGAAAGCTTTTTATTTAGATAAGATCACCATTCTTCATATGATGTCAGCTGATCATAATTTTGTCTTCACTTACAAGGAAGACAGCATCTTTTTAAATAATACTTTTCTGTACTTAATGCCAATGTTTAATATTATGCTAAGAATATTATGAAAATATATTCTTAGTGAAGGCAAACAATCACTTTTTGAAAAAAAAATCTAAGGAAACTATTATCTAGCAGCTAACGCAGAACATGAATCTTAATCACAGACCTCATTGATTTTCAAAGATCACTTTCTCAAAGCTCAAAACAGTCCATCCCAACATGCAGGAAGTCAAGGAAAGGTGGCAGGAAGCCTGTATAGATGAACAAGGAGCTTCTGACAAAACTTAAATGAAGTATGCAAGAGGTGGAAGCAGGGCCAGATCACCCAAAAGGAATATAAAGACACTGTCCAAGCATGCAAGGATGGTGTTAGGAAAGCCAAAGACCATCTGGAGTTGCATCTGGCGAGGGATGTGAAGGGCAACAAGACAGGTTTCTACTGGCATATCACCAGCAAAAGGAAAACAAGGGAAAATGTGGGCCTGCTGCTGAATGAGTCAGGGACCTGGTGTCAAAGGGCATGGAAAGGCCAAGGTACTCAGTGCCTTCAGAATAGTCTTCAGCAATCCCTGGCCCCTGAAACCAGAGGGAAGGTCTGGAGCAAGGAAGGCTTATTCTCAGTAAAAGATAATTATGTCAGAAAGCATTTAAACAAACTGGACATACACAATTCCATGGGACCTGATCAGTTTGCACCCATGAGTGCTGAGGTAGCTGGCTGAGGTCATTGCCAGACCACCCTCAGTTATCTTTGAAAGGTCATGGTGATCTGGAGAGGTTTCTGAAAGAAAACAAGTCTCACTTCTACAAGAAGGGAGAGAAGGAGGATCCAGAGAACTACAGGCCAGTCAGCCTCACCTCCATCCCTGGGAAGATGACGGAGGTAAATCCCCCTGGAAGCCATTTCCAAACACGTGGAGGTCAAGAGGATAGTAGGCATGGATTTACAAAGGAGAATCATGCCTGATCAGCCTGATGGCCTTCTATGATGAGATGTCTGGCTTGGTGGACAAAGGGAGAGCAGCAGATGTAGTTTGTCTTGGCTTTAGTAAGGCTTCTGATGCTGTCTCCCACAACATCCTCATTGACAAACTGTTGAAGTATGGACTAAGCAAATGGACAGTGAGGTAGACTGAGCACTGGCTGAACTATGGGGCTGATAGGGTTGGGATCAGCAACATAAAGTCCAGCTGGAGGCTGGTGTCCCTCAGGAGAAGATACTGGGGCCAACAATGTTTAACATCTTCATTAGTGACCTGGACAATGGGACAAGGTGCATGCTCAGCAAATTTGCAGACAATACAAAACTGGCAGGAGTGGTTGATACATCAGGTTTTTGTGCTGCCATTAAAAAGGAACTCAGGCTGGAGAAATGAGCAGAGTAACCTCATGAAGTTCAACAAAGGGAAGTGCAAAGAAAGCCATACGCCTGGGAAGGAATAACCTCATGCAGGCTGGGGGCTGACCAGCTTAAAAGCAGCTTTGCAGAGAAGGACCTAGTGGTCCTGGTAGACAAGTTGGATACAAGCCCTTGTGGTGAAGAAGGCCAACACCATCCTGGGCTGCATTAGGAAGAGCATTGCCAGGAGATGGAGAGAGGTGATCCTCCCTCTCTACTCAGCCCTGGTGAGACTATTTGTGGACTTCTGTGTCCAATTTTGGGCTTCCCAGTGCAAGAGAGACATAAACATACTGGAGTAAGTCCAGCAAAGGGGCCACAAACATGACTAAGGGACTGGAGCATCTCATATGAGGAGCATCTGAAAGAGCTGGGACTGCTTAGCCTGGAGAAGAAAAGACTCAGGGGGAATCTCATCAGTGTGTGGGAGGGAGTAAAGAAGATGGAGCCAGACTCTTATCAGTGGTTCTCAGTGGCAGGACAAGAAGCAATGAGCACCAATTGAAACACAGGAAATTCCATGCGAAATGGAATATGAGAATATGAGAAAAATATGAGAAAACCTCTTCACTCTGAGGATGGTTGAACATTGAAGCAGGTTGACCAGAGAAGTTGTAGAGTCTCCATCCTTGGAACTATTCAAAGCCCAGGTGGACACAGTTCTGAGCAACCTGCTCTGTTTGACCCTGCTTTGAGCAGGGAGCTTGGACTAGATGATCTCCAGAGATCCCTTCCAACCTCAACCATTTTATGATTCTGTGATACTGCTTCTTTGTGTACTCTTTCAAAATTCCATGCATGTTCAAATAATTTTATTACATAGACTTACAGAATTATAGGTTAATTTAGGCTGGAAGGGATATCTGGAGGTTATTTGGCTTAACTCCCTCTGCCAGAGCAGAGCCATGCTATGGCAAACTAAAGTGATCATGTCACCAGTCCTTCGAAAAAGTCTGGAAGAAAGTACAGTTAATGAGCATGCTTATTTTCTTCATGTACCCACTCATGTCATAAGACTAGAAGATGCTGCTGTGAGACACTGACTGGTTTAGTTTCCTACAAAATATATTTTCATTTTATAGCCTCGAGAACAACTATGAAGTTTCAAATAATCAGGTTCTTAGATACAGATATTCCTAAAAATGAGAGACAATTTTTGCCTTGTGCAATTTTAGCTCATCCCGAATAAGTAGACAATCTGTGGGGCTGATAAGAAAAAAGACCCAATATCTGCCTTAATTTTCTGTCTTCTTTCTCAAGTCATGGAAGTAAGGGAAATTACATAATAGAACAGAAACAAGAATCAGAATATATCTGAATATTTATAAAAAATTCTACTGAAATGTTTTGCTCCTTCCAGAAACTCTCTCATATAAAATACAATGGGATATATCAAAAGCAGTGGTTATCAAGACTCTCAGTACTTTTTAAAATTTATTATACTAAATACTTATGAGATAAAGTTAGATTTTTCATCTTTAGGTTTCAAATATGATACAGCTTTTATGATACAGCTTTAAAAACACAATCTTGCCATGCACTGTTAGTATTTAGTATTTTTTCCTGTAGTCCTGTTCGATTGGCCATTATGTAGATTTGTGTTGCAGCAAGGCTTGAAGATTGCTGCATCTCAAAGCTCAGCATGAGTTTCAGTTTTGGATTATTTCATATACCTGTATCTCAGCAAAGTAATTTCTCCAAAGATCGCTTGAAATCACATGCATGATTTTCTCCTGCTTTGTCTGGAGCATTGTTTTTCTCCCATTTATGTGGACACTCTAAAAAATAAGTATTTTTGCTTTATGGCAAATGGCATAACTTTTTTTTCTTTTTTTCTGTATCATTTCCCTTGTTCTCAGTGCAAAAAGCTTTCTTCTTCCTCAGTAGTCTCCAGCATTTTATACCACAGTGAATTCCTGAGGCTGATAACAAGGGGTTCCTTTGAGTAAGCAAAATAATTAAGCCCATAATCAACTAATGAAGTTTTGGTCAATTACCTTTTCATTCTCAGGGTGGCACCTGCCTAACTCTGTAAGTTCCAGCTGATGTGGATTCCAAGTTATTCATAAATCTCTTGACTTAACGATCAGATACAAAGCTATAAGATGAGCTCATCAACTGCTACATGTAAAAATATTTTTTCAACCTAAATTCGGTCCTCAGTATATCTATGTTTTATTTAATGGCATCAGTAAAGTGATGTAGATACGGACTGTGCTAAAATATTACAATAAAGCCAGACTGTAGGCTATTGTACTGTATTCCAATGGCTTGTAAAGAAAATGTCATCTGGTCAAGGTATTCCTCAGATCAGCTCTCAGTGAGACTAAGAATTTGTCAGCTCTAAGATTTCTGTTGCTTGAACAGTACTGCTGTTTTGTATAAGGGATATTTATAGGAAATATCCTTCATGTGAAATACACTCCTATTTTCTGGCAAAAATTGATTTCACATTTGCCTAAATAAACAGCATGAATTTCACCCTGGACAAAGTTTTCTTAGTTTTACATTTCTGACCTGCTAAACTATATTATGTCAAATTATGGCAAATTAGATGATGTCACATCATGTTACATAGTTCACATTGTAAGTCAATTCAGGTTGACACAATATGACAAAGTAATGCAATATATCAGATCTATAAACACATTCCTTAAGTAATGAAGTAATATTTCAGCGTACAAACCAGAGCACCTATTTAGGATTAAATATCCATTATCTGCACCAACAGCAGCACTTAAAGCAATTGGGTCAAGTATCTACAGGAACAGGATATTTTTTGTTGTCTTCTCTGCTAATGGATTAAATGGTACTGTGCTAACATTCTTCCCACATTACACAAACTCATTTCATTAAAACACTCAATATGCATGCCAACAGTCCTGAAGTAGTACGTACATTAGTTGATAATCATATGTGTCATTAAAACACACTACTTGGCTTTTAATTCTTTTTTTGATCTTAATTAAATTGATAAGTGAGCTTATTGCTTTGGTAGTTAAACTCTTATTGTATATGAAGCATTCATTTGAGATTATGATATGAACAAACTATTTTCAGAACAAGAAACTTAATAAAAACAATGGTGGCTGGAGTGACTGGAGTACTAGTCTTTCTCTCCATAGAACAAACACAGCACTAAGCAAACAACAGGCTACATTTAGGCTGCCTCACCAGTCACATTTGAAAGATTAGTCAGGAGAGCAAGGGCAGTGTTGTAGCATCAAGGAGATGCATTTCTTAATATTTGTTTACACTGAGATTACAATGCAGCACACATACTTGGAACTAGCTTTGGTACCCAGTAGCAATTTGAGCTGTGACAGGGACTGCACACAAATTTGCGCGGTAACCTGCTCTGCTTCTGGACGTTGTCCATGCTGCTAGAGTGAGATTGCTTCTGGTTACACGATATTATATTGAAAACTGAACTGTGATGTCTCACTGCTGTTTCTGCCAGTCAACTCTTACATTCAACAGGAGCAACGCTTACAAAGATAACAGGTCCCTCAATCAGTGCCCCTTTAAACATCCACTATAGCGAGAGACGAGTGGTGGAGAGACAGGCTCATCGAGCAGCCTGAGATTCCAGAGCAATTATCCAATTAGATGACTTAAATGGGAATGGAAAATGCTTTAGAAAGGCATTTTTTCTTTGGTGCTTTCCAGTTTAGTTAGCTGTGTAGCTGTACCTACCTTTGTGCCATAATGATAAGAGGGGCAGTGTCACAAAAGAGAACTTGGGAAGAGGAAGGCGGCTGTGTAAGCTAGCATTACTGCCCAAATGTTTGTTTGGTTATGGTCCAAGGAAGAAATGGGGGAAGATGGAGGAGAAGGGAAAATAGACAGAAAAGTGTTACTTGAAATAGGCCAGCTGGAATTTGATTAATCTTATATTAAAAGATACAGATCTTTCTGTATTTAAGAAATTCTTGTGTCCTGTCATTTGCCAAAGTGTGCTTGTGTTGGAAGCACAGATATTCCTATCCAGAAAAATATATCAAGATCTTTTTCCTGGCTCCCAAAAACGTTCAGAGAAACATTACCAATTCACCAATGAGAAAAATCGTTATTCAGGCAGATAAGAGTAATTTGTGTTTTTACAAAACAGGTTCTTTGTATTTTTTGATAAACCATACTAGAAATCTCTGAGGGGTAGAAAAATTTCTCACAGTCCATGTAAAATAAACCAGTTACCTCTCAGTCTAAGAATACTAATCAGGACTCTACTAAAAAGTATTTTAATTGCTAAGTAGAGTGCCTTAAGTTTTAAATAGGTTCATTAATGTCCATATGCAAAGATTATAGAAGACAGAGTTTCTTTAATTGTACACCTAAGAATATTATGGCTCTTCAAAAAGATTTTTGAATAAAGTTAAAATGTACCATCAAAGTTGTTTACCTCTTTTATATCACTGGACAGATTCTTCATTATCATGTATGTGACAAACCTTGTCGCCTAGCCTCAGAAGCAAGTCTCCCTTTGTTTCTTTTTTTTCCCTTTATAAATAAGAACACAGTATTAGATAAAGTAAAACAGCAGAGGATATGCAACAATGGTCTGTAAAATATACATAACCATCATAGTCGAAGGTACTAAGAATAATACACTCAAAAGTAAAACCTGTCAAAGTATTGCACATATATTATCAGTTCTATATGGTTAATTTGTAACACATTGCTAAAAAAAATGAGACAACTTGCTTTGGATCAATAATTTTATCACTAAGAATAAAATTTTGGGTTGATAAATTATTTCATTTGGCTTAATGAACTGGTGAAGTTCAGAAATTGTGCTTTTCTATTTTTCAGCCAAACAAATTTTCACTTGATGATAAAATGATATTTTATATTGCAGTTTACTAAATTTAGCTTTAAAAAGAATATACACAATTAAAACCTAAAATATTTTTAAGATCTTCTGCTATATTGAGTTCATCTCTAGATGAGCCTTGTATGTGTATTACTTTGGTAAGCAAAAACAAGGAGGTTTCATTTCAAGTTAAGATATTTGATACATAGTTTTGCCATTGAAGCAAATTTGTATTTATTTATGTAGCTTGTAGCTATGGTTGGGATGGGGTACTGCATATCAGCTGTGCATTCTTGAAATCCAGTTACAGCATTTGACATGACTGCAAATTGGAAATCCTCACCACAGAGCAGGTAAATGACCTACAGGAAATCATAAGAACTCCTGGCTCGGGAACAAAGGTAACACAAAAGAGATCAAGCGCCAGAGAATCTCTTGTACAAATCCCTCCTTATAGATGGGAGGGATACTCGCAAGGAAAGATGCATTCCCTAAGTTGAACCCCCCTAGGGCTGGGAAGTTTCAAGTTGTGAGAAATCAATAGTTTGATCTTGCTTATTCATATGAATGCAGGATTTGAAAAGACGTCCTGGGGATTTTGTTCAGACGTAAAGCCAGATACTTGGATAGAGTCATGGATTAAAGAGTTTTGAGAACTTTATCTTTCCTGGACACTGAGTTTGCTTACTGTTTTATCAGTGTAGGATATTTTTGAATAGTTATTTCTCAGAAAGAATTAATAGATCCTGTTTGCCTGTAGTTAGAAAAGTACCTGAGGTCAGGTATTTCCCCAAAATGTTCTTGAAGTTTGCCATTCTTATACTATTTCGTTAGACATGCTGTTTGTAATACATTTGTTTTTCATAAATGTATCACATCTACAATTTTTGTGAACAGTGAATGACCTTCTCAAAATGGAATTGCTTGCTCTTTATGGTTCAGCACTTACATCCAGGCAGTTTTCTCTACCAAGATCATCATGAAATAATTAACTATAGCAAATGTCATCATGTGTTCATCATTTCTGCTCACAACTTTATCTGGATTTTTTTCATCTTTTCCTCTATACTCCCTCTTTCATTTCACACATGTGCAGAGAAGTTTCTGGTATGGAATTTGAACTCTTTCTGTAAACATGCCCGTCTACCCACATTTATTCAAAATCAATATGAGGAAAATATGTCACTGATTGTAAATATGGCCAGGTAATTTCAAGTTCAAGTAAGAATTCAGCTATTTTTCCCAGTGTGTTATTTATTTTAATAGCTTTAACTTAAAGCAATGAATGGAATATTATGGATTTATATATGACATAGTTTCACTTTATATCTTCATAGAAAATTATGATGGTTGTGGTATACAGTTGATAGCTTCTTTTGCAAGTAGTGAAGTGAGAAGTGAAAGCCAGTGATGGCAGAGAAATGCTATTAAAATGTACAAAGATATTATAAGAACAAAATAAAACTGTATTCAGCTTAAAGTAATGCATGTGTCAGTGGGAAATAGATGTAGTTAATGGTGGGAAATGAAAATCCTCTAAGAGTTGTAAACATCTAGAATCATCTCTAAATGATTAGGAGTAGAGAAATTATTTACTTCATATACTTCATATAACATTTTTGGAGGTGGCCAATACAGATTAGTCTAGAGAAGATGAAACATTCCAATAACTCACATAATTTATTTTTCTTCTTGGAAAACTGGAAAAAGCTCAGAGAAGAAGCCAAAGAACAATTGAAGGTCTGTAAAACATGCCTTGCACTAATAAATAAAGCAGCTTTATCTGTTCAGTTTATCCAAAAGAAGATGAACAGGTGACTTAACAGTTTACAAACAGATGCATAATGAGATCCAATGGCTGGAAGCCACTGCTAAAAACTAAAAACAAAAACATGAACTTTCATTAAGGACAACTTGACTATTATTGTACTTATTGTATCCAATGATGGTGCAGAGTCTTCAGTTGAAGGAGGATATAAACATGAAATCTTATGAAAAAATAATCTGTGGTTAGAACAGAAATTACAAATTTAACACAGAAGTTGGTAGATGATAAACCTTTTTTTTCCAAAATGGTCCTAGCGAGTGAATTTCTTGACACAGAACTTTAACATTGACTGAGAAGATAAAGCCATCTGGCCTTTGAAATACTTCGTTGCTGATACTTCAAGGCAGATTTCAGTGTTAAGGCACAAGGTTCATGAAACTAGGGGCAGCACATGAAGTGACATATGCTTCCCCACACTCTTGTGCTCTACTTCTGTGTATACTATATACCACTGGAAGTTAAATATCTTTTTTCTTTATGTACCACTGTATGCACACAACAGTAAATGTATACCAGAGGAATGCAGAGAAAGAGGACTGCATTGTAATATATATTTTTGGAGACTTTTTACAGGAATTTATTTCAATAAATAGAAAATTTATTATTCATATTAATTAAAATAACACTAGAAACCAGATCCTACCTGACACTCAGACTAAATGAGAAGATAGTTTTGGAGCTTACTTCCGGTAACCGATAACCAACTACTTTTGATAGTTTACTTCTACAGAAGAGAAGTAAAACTTGTTCAGAAATCACAGAAGTCAAATTGTCATCTTTATGTGATTTTGGATTTATATATCATCTTTTCCCAAGAAGGTCTGATGTTTGTGTGACTGGTATGCATGTTGTCGGCTTGTGCTGGTATTGTATGCTCCACTACAATTCTGGGAGTCCCATGCAAGAGACTTTATTTTCATAAAGTTCCATGGTAAATGATATTCTTTTCTCATGTTTCTATTTTGATAGGGTTTCATCCTATCAATGTTAAAACATTTAGTAGTAAGTGTTTTAACAAGATTGCTCAAATAAGAGCAGACAATGATTGTGTTACCATTTGGTTTGCTTTAATTTAGTGACTTTACCCTCTTATCTGATATTTGTATAACCCTCTCTTGACAAATAGATGCATGTTTAATCTTTTCTCTCCTGGGAGATTTCAGCATTTTATTACTCATGTCTGTTTGATACCGAAGTGTCCTTCAGCTTATCTATTCTTTTACATTATCACTCATACTTGGAGGAGAGGAAACTCAGGAGGTTGGATCCCACTACATAAGTAAAATGAGATAATATATAATATGACTAAATAGTATACTATTTTTGGCCGCTACCAGAAAAAACTAGAATAATCTTCTTAAATATTCAAGCACCATTCAGGGCAGATGTTTCAAATATACTGGCTGCCTACAGGTAGTACTATTAGGTGTGCAAGGAGTTACTATTTCTTGCCTTTTCCATCACTGGCTGCTGCAAAATGTTTAATTTTGATTTGGGGAAAAAAAAAAGGCTCTAAAAGGATTTAGGCAATACTTATCTGTCTTTTTTTTTATCTGTGCCTATATAGCCTTTTTTTCTGTGTGATCTGGAAATGTGTTTCACGTGGCTTAGAAAGCAAAAGATGGTTAAGACTTGTTACAAATATGCTGGCTCATACAGTTAGTTTCACTTTCAGTACAGGCAATCTTTTATGAATAAGCTGTATTCCAATATTAAATCACTATTCCCCCTTCCCCCAAGGAATCACATTAATTCTGTTCAGTAAAGAAGGTAAAAAAGCAGTATTTAGGATGACCCATTTGCAGCCAGTGGCACCCGATTTGAACCTGAGGTTCAAATAAACACACTTACCATATCTATCAGCTGGCTTTCTCACCCAAAGCCTGGAAAACTAAAATATCTTCATACAGTCTCCATCATATAACACTTGCTGACTTGTAAGCACTCAAACAATGAAATAATAACACTTCACCCCCACCCCCACCCCCAGGGGAGAAATAATAGAATATGTTAAATTTAAGATAGCAGATCGACCAAACAATCCAGACAGATTGTCTTAGCATCATCTTATAGCTGCATACATCAGTACCTTCAGCCTTGCCTCTTCCTTTCCTTCAGCACTCTCCATTTATAGTTTGATTTTATGGGGCGGTAGAATCCAATACATTGACAGCTTTGAGACACACTGCTCCATTTCCTATAATTGCTTCTGCTGAGATGATAATATTGCCTAGATTACTAGGTCTTCATCAGCTGTTCAGGTATCATTGTCACCTTGAAGATGCCTCAGGATCTTAAGGGACAAATTCATTCTAAATAAAAACCTTGACATCACTACTACAACGGAGGTGTTCCTGATAGAAATCCCTTACTCCTTTACTGATCTTTAGGCTTGCATCATTACTTTGCCTAAGATGATCCAGACTGTAGTCTTTCTTTGGGGTGACATTTTGTATTAAACACATTTTGCATATTGTTCACTGTCCACAAGGAGTAATAGCATTTTATTACCCTTATTGCAATTTTAATCAAAGCTGTTAAGTTCAATGGATTTCCCATTCATTCACTTCTCCTTTCTCACCAATAGGTGCAGTTAAAGAGCATCTCTTTCTCCCTTTTTTCATCACACTTCTACAGAGTAGAATGTAAATGTCTTTGGAATGTTGCATTATGTTGGAGTTCTTCCTCGCAAAGCAGAAGGTCCAGATTTAAGAAAACTGTTCAGAAATTATATCGTATGTGATCCCCCCAAACAGTTAGAGGTATTTTGAAAAAAACAACCTTTATAATCTTTTTTAGCAAAATATTATTTATGTTAATGTATTAGGTAGGAGTTCTGCTCAAGAACTATGCTTTGTCTGAAAAAAGATGGCCCTGAGGAAGATGAAGATTAAGAGGCAGCAACACTCACAGTAAAAGTTTGTAAACCACTAAAGTTTTGCCCATTTGAAGAGTTATCCAGATATTTAGCTTTGTTTAAGCAGTCCCTTTAAACTTCAGCATAGCAGTGACAGCCAGAAAGAAGACTGTGAAAAAAAAAAAATAAGGAAAAATTTTTTGGAAAACAATTATCATCAAGAAGAAACCAAAAGAAAATCTTAAAATTTTGCTACTGAGCATATGTAAGCCTAATTTTCCATATTTTATAAACTGGCCAGGTTTGGGCCCAGTTTAACTAGATATGATAGACTGCACAGCTGTCTCTCAGAGATTCTTTTTGAATTGCCACTTTGACTAGTGTTGCAGCTGGTCTTTTGATGGCAGGGGAAGCTTCAAAGCTCTCAGCAATTTCAGCCTCCCTGCTTGGCTGCCAGGCTGCTTTTCCCCAGGGAGGCAGACACCAGAGTGATAAGAACTTCTCTGAAAGTGAGCAGAGATCTCACTTTTCCTCCGCTGACAATTTTTGACAGGAGGTAAGGGAGACAGAGAGAGCAAGGCAGCTTTAAGGTGAGGTGAAGTGTTATAGTGGATGTAATCTTACAGCTCACTGCAGCAGAAAGGAGGAAATCCCTCCTTCCACCCCAGTGGAAGCTCAGTCCTTTGCTGACGTGAGTCAGGTCTCAGATTTATCAGATCCTTAGCTGACATGATGCAGTTCACTAATCTATTGCAAAATTCTCCATTTTTTCTGCTGGGTTAGCTTTCTGTCAGGCTTGTGCTTTGAGCTGTTCATGGAGAGGTTTGACAAGCCAGCACAAAGCAAGTGTCTGAAACGCCTGTCCAGAAGAAGGAAGGGAGAGGCGAAGGGCATAGCACTATGTCCCTCCAGTGGTGGCAAGGTGCCAAACTGGCTCAGCTAAACTATACTCATGCACTCCCTCACTTCCTACAAGGAATAAGGCTGTTCTCCCAACCCTATACACATACCTTCCAGTAATGGGTAGAAGAGAACTGTCTGTCCCAGCTAAACTGAAATACTTTTGAAGAACCTCATAAATAGATGGGGGGAGGACAGGTGCAGCAGACAATTATTTGATGGAACAATAAGCAAAATTATTGTGATGGTTAACACTGATTTAGAGCGAGGAGAATATTGTCTAGAACATATGAGGGGGTGGAGAAGGAATCAATTGCTGAGCAAAGGAAGGCCAGATACAGGAGTGACATTTCAGTAGTGTCAAAGGGCTAAAAACCACCCATAAGTATCAGGGAGCGTGCTACATTAATTGCAGTAAATGCTCTTGGGAATACAAAACAGAAAACAAACCAAAACATTTCACTTAGAGTATTCAAGTATTTTTGGAGTCTGACTTTTTTTGAAATCTCTTCACTTTGGCAAAGTCTGTTCCTTTATTATTTGGTTTATGTAACTGCTTCACAGCAAGCAGAAAACAGATGATATGGCCTATCAACCGCTTCTCCTCCTAACCTGCATACAAACAAACAGCTGGAAAAAGCACACTGTTCCCTAATATTTCTTCTAAACTAAAAGCCTTATAAAGTAGAACCTTCCAAGCTTGTGTTTCTCTCAGTTTCATCATACAGCACCAGAAAAATTCAACTAGACAAGTTAAAGTTCAGCAAAAATGGTAGGAGGAAATCCTGGAGAAAGGTGGCAAAACTTAACTAGAGACAGGGTTAGCAACTCCTCCTCAACTCAGTGTACCTTGATTTCACAAGAACTTCTCCATCATTACTTATACAGTAGTGTGCTACACATTTGGAAGCACAAATTATAAATGTTTCTAGGTTCATGTGAAAACATACATGTTTGCCAAGCTTTCTTTAAACTGATAATGGTAATTGGTGCTTAATAAGCAGTTAAATTAGGACTTCAGTTTTTCTTCTAAAGAAAAGTGTGCACAATGACAATACAGCTTAGAAGTATACCCCAAGTGATACTCGCATAAAATACATGCATTACATACCCTTAAAATAACAAAAATTTGGGACATCACATTAATAAGAAGGAGCCAAGGAATTTTTAAAACTCTTAAAACTCTTTGCTTATTTGCTTTAAAATCTAATGAAGCAGCTTTTCAAACTTTGGGAAGTTATGGACAGTTGTGAAGCATTTCTAGTCTTCAGCAGAAGCTGGAAGAGCAAAACAGAAATAGTTTTATATACAAAGAAGCAAACTACCTTTCAATACCTTAAAAGTAGCCCTAGTTTAAGGTAGGAACCTTACGCTGATCAACGTGTAGGAGCAGACAGGGATACTTAAACATACCAAGCCTGATTCCACTCACATTTATTCTATTGACTTCAATGTAGTGACTTCCAGCAGTGTAAAAAAGAGGTAAACTGGGTATTAATTGTCATTCAGAACAAGATGTAGCACTATAATTTCTTCAGGTAAGTTATTTATCTCTCTACATGAGATGGCAATTGTGATGACTGCAGTAATGTAGAAAGGCAATATTGACGCTCCCAATACAAAGAAAATTTTTAATTGTACCTGAAAAAAAATACTGAGATAACTCTATGTATTTATTGGCAAGAAAAGACTGACCCTAGATGTCTCAGAATAACTTCCACCCGCAGCAACGTACAAAAAAAATAAAAAGAAGCATAAGAAAAGATTAAGGATGTGTTGTTCTTATTTTTTGTAGCATATTTACTTTTTCCTTCATAGAAAGGAGGATGAAGACTAAAATCTACAACAAAAATGTTAATAAAATAAGCCTTAAGCCATGTGCATAAAAGTTTTCAAAAAAGGGTGTGTTTTTTTGTTTTGTGTTGTTTTCTTACTCTAAAGTTAGGAGTTTCCAGAACAGGAATACAAGTAGTTATTTCAGGTTTTCAAATGTGGTTTCATCTCATCTGGGGAGGAGGAAAAAACAAAACAACACACACACACAAAACAAAACTTTGGAAGCTTTGCAAAACAAAATACGTTGTTTCAAATTTATCAAACCAAGGTCAGCCATAGAACAAAGGAATTCAGATCTACTTTTAAAATTTACATAATCTAAAGATTTGAAAGATATTACTCTGAATCTAGTGTTAATTTAAGCATGAGACTTGTTAATATTATTGAGAGCTACATACCTCACTAGTTACACAATTAAAAAGAGTACTTTTGCAAGTCCATATAAATTCACAGTGCCATCCCTTAATCCAGCATTCTTATTCATGTGTGTTTGACATTTATCGGTTTAAACAGGAATGCCAGCTACTTTGGAATTATGAACTTTATCTATTAGGTTAGCAGAATATAACATCAAGGAACCAGTAGTGAGATATTACTTGATCTGAATTTTCTTAAGAGATAGGGACAGAGGGAGGCATGAAAAATGACTTCTAATTCTTACTGTTTTGGGTTTTTTTTCATATAAAGGTGAATAAATATGTACTCAGTTGCTTTAATATATGTGTCTACTGACATGTCAGAGGCCCTGGGAAGCTGAGGAATGGGGGCTGCAAGATAGAGCAGAAGGCTTGCATCATTTTGGGACTTGTACCTGGTGGCCAGGCAGGATATCTCCCAGTGCTGAAAATGACACTGGACACCTTTGTTTAAGCAACTGGATCACAGTTTATGAACATACTGAAGAGTTTCAACCAAAATAAGAGAGCTTTGCAAACTTGAGCTGGTTTTGCATGTTCCTCCCATCCCTATTCCTTGCTGTTCTTTACAACAATCATATCTGATTCTCAGGGGAAACCATCTTTTCAGTCGTGCCCACTCAACATTACAAAATGATGTATATGAAAACACAGATTTGCCATGTCATTAGTCCTACTCAACTCCCTAGCAGAATTATTATGTAATAACTGATCATGTTGCCTAGCTAATGGTCTGTGTAAATGAGACACTTGAAACAAAAGAATAGCACTTCAGAAATGCTGTAAATAATGAGAAGGCAGTACTGAAACCTATGAAGAGAGGTAAAAAGAAGAAACAAAAAAGGCTATAGCACATCATGAATGTTAGAAATACCCAGTGTTTGCCTGATAATTCATTCTTGTTTCACAAATTCTGTTGTTTTCCCTTCCCCTATGCCCTTCTTTCTCTAAACACTTCTTCCAGCAGTTACCTATTAGAGTTAGTGTAACAGAGATAATGTAAAATGGTCATGACTTCTTGGGAAACCCACAAGATACCTTTTCTCATATCCACTATAAGGAATTAGGATGGTTATCACAAACCCGGTCCCTGTACAACTTTGTACAGTTAATGAAGGGAGGGAAGAAGGTGTCTCTTATATACTGAATTCTAGTCAGTATCTGTACCTTCTAGAGGCTCACTCTGGAAAAAGAATAAACCCCAACCTAAAAAGGCTTTTAAATAAGCAGATGGGAAAACCAAGAGGACTGCACAAAAAGATCAAAACTGATCTTTTGATTTTTTTTTAACTTGTCTAGCAGACAGCAGAACAGCCAGGAATTAAACCTAAGAAGCTATCAAGGAAGGAATACAGTCAACACGTAAGTTTTCTTTCTGTGTTTAAATTGTTTCTTTTCACTCAAGGACAGGGGAGCACAGGAGATGAGCAGAAATAGTGGCTAAGGATTGGTGAAGAACATGAACAACACAGGCCAGTTTGCTGTGCTGCAGTGAGCTCCTGTGGGGAGAAAAGGGTTCATAAGGAAATCGCTAGTGTAGGAAGGAAGAATGATTAGAATGATACTAGTGGAACAGGAATACTAGCGGAGCTGAGACACGTAGAAGACTACACTTTAAAGAGGACATAGCACCTTTATGGCACCTTTTTGTCATACACTTATTTACACAAGCAGCCTAAAAAAGGTTCGAGAAGGCACCAGAAAGTTCCAGATGCAAATAGCATAGCATGTGAGCATACCATATATCTCTACCAAGAAAAAGGGGCATAGCTATGGCTGAACAGCATAGCAGATAAAGAAAGAATAGCAATGTGGAGGTAAAGACAGAAGACAAAGATATTAATCTTTATTTATTTCCTATTATTTAATAACACCCTCCCATTTGATTTTTTTCTTTATTTTGTTTCATCTTACTTTGAAGAAAAGATAATCAAAGACATTGTTATGCTGCTGTTGGTTACTCCCCAATGCTGTATATTGGAAGTAATTATATTTAATTAGCCAGTGTTTTAAGTAACCCAAAATTTAAAAGCAAACATACTATTGGACCCTGAGGAAACAAAATGGAATCTGTTCTGGAAAAGTTAGGTTTTCATAAGAGAAGCCTCTAATAAGAAATATCCATATTATCTTCATAAGTGATTGCATAAAATTCTGAAACACCCAGGGGTGCCAGGATTTTAAGAGGGCTCTGTATATTTAAACAAGGAGCTTGAGAGATTGGGGAAAAACAGAGTCAGCATGCAAACTCCCTTTAAAAAATAGCTTGCTGATGGAAGGAGCCTGTAGGGAGAATTTAATGAAAGCCTCTTTGCCTCTGTCTTTCTGATGTCCATAGGAAAGGAAGTACTTTAACAGAGTTCACTGGAAATGGGACAGAACCAATCTTTCTTCCTTTTCTTTCAGTCTTTCCAAGGCTCTAGAGGAAAGAAACTTTCAGGTGTTGCATACAGGAGCAGCATATACTGCCTTAATTTATTATTAAAGCCTTGAACATTAAGAAAATCTTCCTTATATAAAGGATACTAAACACAGTGGAAAATGCTCTTATCTCAGACTTACTAATTTTAACCCCTTATAGGCTTCTGAAATCTCCTGTCCCTGTTTTGTTTACTGATTACTACCATGTTGCTGTCTTTCAACAGTACATTAAAAAACATGACTAATATCTGTCACTTGTGACTAAATGTCCAGTTCAGCGTACCCACTGCGCTGTCAAGTACTCCAGACACAAGCTCATACATCATTTACTTTTAGTAGCATGACAGCAGCACAGCAAGAGCATTGGACAAATCCTAAAGAAGTTAAAGGTAAGATTTTTTATCAGGACTTAACTCTTGCTTAGCCCTGCTTCTGTCCCTGCACGTTCCAGTCTCAGAGCCTACATGCAGGTAAAGAGTGCCAGATCAAGCATGAAACAAGGCCATGACTTTAGCTTTAATGTGCCAGTGCTTCTTCCATATCTGCAGCAACTCCCGCGCTTGGAACAGTTTAAAAATTTCTGGCTGCTTCTGCAATTTAGAGAGATCTTACGTTTTTAGGTCAGCCTGCCTTACAAGCTACAATGACAGATATGTAGTAAACCTTTCAGATTAGGGGGTGGACACTGTAACTCTCATTTAGACACACAAAAGTTTAAAAGGCAAGAAATTCTTCTTTACAGATTTTGTTTTCAAAACCCCTGTCTGTGGTATGTAATCCTTATGTTTTATCAAGAAGCTCCTGGAGTCTAGCAATACAGATGCAACAACAGGCTTCTATCACATGTCTCACACTGGAGATTTTCAGAATTAAATACCCTAATCCCCCATGTGAAGGGTAGAACATCATAGCAAAAGAAGAAAATATCTAACTCCAGAATTAATGTATAATACTTTAAAGGAAGTTCTGTACAGACTTATGTTTGGAAAATATGCTATTTTTGAGATGAATATTCACCAGTAACAAATGCAAATAGATGAATATATTTCAGAAGTATGATTTTGCCCTTCACTATTCATTGTTTCAGAAAAAAAAACCCACAATATTCTCTGGACAGTCAGCATTAATTTGTGGCAATGTTATATACAGCACAATGGATTTTTTTTGTTCGTTTAAAGGTTAGGGGTTGATATTTGCTTGGGGCCATTGCTGACAAAGCACTTGGCAGTAGGTGCAACACATCTACAGTAAGTAGATCAGAGTATTTTACCTGCAAACATGCTGCAATAAAGTGCCATCATTCAATCAATACAGATTACTTAGTTAACATTTTCCTTAATGTATCTGGATCACTAGTTCATTAGTCATTACCTGATAAATAGTGTGAGTAACTACATACCTTCAGGAAGAACCTGCCCGATAACAATAATCCATTAGAAAAACTGGCAGTATCCTCTGATCTATTGCCCGCAAAGCTATGACTTGATGGAGAGTTTCATTCCCTCTGCTCAGCACTCCAGAAGAAAATCAGCACAATTTAAATATTTCTCAGGATGTGACAGCTCTCTAGATCCCTGGTTGCATTCTGTTCCCAGGGGTTGGCAATCTGGTGTTCCAGTGTGCATAGAGCAGTGAAGATGAATTGAAAAAGCTTGAGATAAATTAGGGATGGCTAAGTTAAAATTGTCTCTGCTCCCGAGTCTCTCATCTGCAGTCTGCAAGCCTGTTTTGCTGTGAAAAAGCTAGATGGCAGGCTGCCTCAGTGAGTTCTTCTTAAGCGACAGGGAGCATTTTCAATGAAGAAAAATTCTCCCATTATCTAAGCTAATGTGACTGCAGCTAAATCTAGTCTTAAGAGTGTCTACTAGCATGAAATTCATTCTCACTGTTGCTTTCTTTCAAGCTACAGGTCAAAAAAAAAAAAAAATACTACCACCCTAGAGGTTTCTAGCTGAAAGAAATACTCAAACTTTTTAGCTGATAAATGACAGCACATTTCTTGATATAGCTGTGTCCAGTAATCTAAATAGGAGAAATTTTTTGCTATGCTTCCTGAAATGTATCCATTTGTACTCGGTTTAACTTTCCACTGTCTCTTCTTTCTGTTTTGCTTTTAATGGTTATCATTTCTTTGCAATTACCTTCATTTTGAATGCTCCAGGAGAAAAAGAGGAAGCATTTTCCCTTAGCTGACAAAAATTGAAATGACAGCTGAAAATCAGAACAATTAACGTATTTAAGAGATGACAGTCCAAAAAGACATGTTTGATGTTTTGTCATGCCTCCAAAAAGTCTAGTTAAAAAACAAAAAAACAAAAAAACCACAACTTTGTAACTGCTGCTTTTTAATTATTAGGTTGCTGATCTTTAATTATGAGCCACTTCTTTGGTTACACTATCTTGCAAAGAGAATAAAGGTGAGGTTTTCCAGATATCAGTTTAGAGCCAAAGTTTTTGACAGACAACATCACTAATTTCAAATTGTTATGTGAAAAGTAATTTCTGTGTAGCAGCCACCAGTTATTCTCAGTTCATGATGCCCGTGATTTCCTCCATTAAAATGGTCCCTAATTTTGTTAAGATTTTGTTAGCCTTTAGTTGCCAACACTTTGTGAAACGGGGGCAGAACACGACGTTCCTCTTCCTTTCTGCTCACACGGGTACAGCAGCTGCTGCTGCAGCCTAAGAAATGGCCTGGAAAAGTCAGAACCTCGATTCACTGAGACTTCACTGTACAAAATCCCACGTGTAAAGTTCTCCAAATCATCCCTCCTTATGGGAAAAGGTAAGGCTTGATGAAGCAGTCTTCAGAGCTGAAAGCCGCCTGCCGAACCCAAGACAGGCTTTGTTTGTGAGGCATTTATAAATTTTAGAATAAGCATCACTCGTCTCCCCTCTCTCTGCAGCTACAGCTTCATGTAACTACTGTCCTTTTTTAGTGCCCCAGTAACCTGGGTCATGAAGCTACATCAGTATCTTGGCTCCTATTCAAGAAAATCTAATGCTTGAAGAATTTTTTTTTTAAAAAGGTAATTTATTATTGGTAATGGTGTTATTATTTCAGCAAGGTATGATTCATTCATGTTTCATGGGTCAAGTCAGTAATATAAGAATTTCAGTTGCTAAGAGGTTTTTTGTTGGATTTTTGGCTGTGACCTGGAAGGAAGTAGAGGAGCAATTTAGCCAACAAAACGAGGTAATCCAAATGTTTCAGTTGAATTCTCAACTTTGATCATGTATTCACCTCAGGGTTTTCTTCTGAAGGGAGAAGGCAGAAGAAGAAAGGAGAACTTCAATACTAACAACTGTTTTGTTTTGTTTTTTCCTAGGGAAAGAGGCTTAATGATCCCTTAAGGAAGGCCAAGCCGCACAGCAAGGAGGACTCCATCCTCCTATAGAGTTTCAGGACAAAGCATGGATTTCTAAGAAATTCTAAGACATTACCAGGAGAAAAAATGAATGAGGCTTTTTTTTTTTCTTTCTTTCTCCCAAATTATCTACTGATAGGGCCTAATCCCTATTCAAAATGAAATAGAGGGTCCTAGATATTCAGGTTGGAAGGAGAGATGACTCTAGTGGCAAGGCATGCTAGATATTTCTGTTTTGCTGCTACTCAATCACAAAAACATTTTTCTTGATGTCCAAAGAGAGTAGCACCCAATGTGACTGGCAGAGGTTAAAAAATGACCGTGGAATGGTGCATATTGTTGCAACTCTGTGATGTGATACCTAACTGGACAACAAAAGTTTTAACTGTTTTAAGAAAACTTTGACCTGAGTATATCTCCAAGTTAACATACCTTGGAGCTTTAGCAAAGTTACTTCCTAGAACCAACATTTACACACTGGACCTATTTAGTTTTTAAATTTGGAATAATAGTGTGACTCAGGAGTTACTCAAGAAGATACCTGAAGAACGTCAAAAAATTCTCTATGTAATAGGGTATACTAAATGATTTATATTTGACTAAGTCTTCAGAACTACAACTCCCTTCCAGTTGATAATTCTCAATGAGGAAAAAAACTTCATTTAAAAAAAAAAGGCTTGTCTTTTCTATTTCCCCTTCATTCTTCACTGGAGAAAGCAGTAGTTAATGAATTCAGAATATTTTTTTCATGCTTTACCCTGCTTGTCTTGCATTAGATTATAGCAGCAAAGTGGAACACTTAATGGGGAACTCCAGTGGGAGCAGAGAGAGATATTTCAAAGATGAAAACTTCAGAGACAGCAACAGAGGTTTCTTTTTGCTACCATATATTATATATCATATGAATATACATATATAACAGCTTCAGAAAAAAACCCACAAAGTGTACATGTAAAAATTCAGTAAACTTTTCTATGTAGCTCTTTCATTACCCTGTACTGACAAATGTGTGGATTGAACTCTTGTACAATTTCAGCTGCAGCATATGTTTCTTCAGTGTTTGCTTTTTATATATGTATCACATTTTATTTTGTTGTTAGTATATGCATGTTTTTTAGGCCATGTCTTGTTGTTAGCTTTTCTTTCACATAAATACCTGGAGGACTAGCTCTGGCCAAAAATAAAACTGTTTTTAATAAAAAAATATTTTCTATAGCATTAAGATTTAATGGTAGAAAATAACAGCCTCTGCTATGAATTCACCTTAATCAAATGTACAGGGACTACACAGTCTGCTCTTTTGCTAGTGGCCTTCATATACTAACAACTTGTAGAAGAGGGGAACAAGGCACCTGAGAAAGAAGCACGTAAATCTGAAGAGGAAATTTAGCCATTGGTGTGCTATTTGGGACTGACTAGGCAACCTCAGAGTGAGAATTTAAATTACACAAGGAACCTGTCCCTAGAACAGGGAGTGATTTAGGTTAGTGTCAGCTGAAAGGCTCTCTTCAAACTTCAGTCTGCAACTTTATGAGTCCCAGAAGGCGGCAGTTGAGACCTGGTAAGGAGAGAGGAGGAAGGAAATAAATGCTCTGAATACACCGGTGTTCCTTCTCCTATCTAACTATTGATAAACTTCCTGCCTTCACACCTTCTTCACTGTGCCTTTTAGAAAAGCACTAGTTTTCAGACTGGAACATACTATATTAAACAGTAGATAGGTGAATAGATTCTCCAGTTCTCTTTCCTTGTACACTTATGGAAGAAAATAGAAGAATCGTATCCCAAAGACAATTTAAGTATTTAAGGTGGCCCCAGGTAAGTAAAAAATGGGAGGAAAACTCAACATATTCTAGAAATTCTTTACTTGAAATTCTGTGTGCTGATGCATTTGTCCTAGTTCTGCCTTATACGGGCTTATCAATCATGGTCTGACAACGACAGACACAATTCCCCTGCTTTCATCTCTGTGGTCCAGACCACAGCTCATGTTCTTCTTGTCATCCTACACACTGACCAAATACTTTATGAACAGGTAAATACATGCAAGAACACACACAACCACATGCTTGCTGTAAGAGAAGGGCTTTCGCTATACTAAGGAGATCATCTGTAAAACATAACAGCTCACTCTGAAGTCCTCACATTGCACACTATGTACTTTTCAAAGTTTTTATTTCCATGTTATCTAGCCTTGTTCCATGTGCTGAATACCCATTTGTGGTTGGAGTGCATTAAGAGCATTCCTAGAGCAAGTCTTTTCCTTTTGTTTCAACCTAAAGGAAACAGATCATGCTCTCTAAGACCTCTCCATAATGCAAATCATACCACAGAAGCTGGGGAAAAATAGGACATTAGCTTCAAAACACTAATATAGATGCTTCCATTTTGAACCTGCCAAAGGTAAAAATGAGAACTAAAAGATGAGTTATGATCTCTTTCTACTATAATTCAAAGAGGTTTAAAAAAACAAACAAACAAAAAAAAAACTTACCCATGTTAAAACAAACAAATAAATAAACCCCCAAGCAAACAAGTGCACACCTCCTGCACCCAACTCTGCTGCCACCATTGAATGCTTCTAGGTTTCTTACCCTTGGAGTTCAGTCATTTTATTTTAAAAATATTTGTTTTAAACTTCAATTTTCATAAACATTCCCAGGCCATTGTTTTGGCCTCTGTTTCTTCAGATTGCATTGAAATCTGCATACATCACACATTTAAAAAACAAAAAACAAAAAACAAAAAACCCACACAAAACATTTTAATAGTTGGTATTTAAAAACAAAAGAAAACCAAAAACCTTGCTCTTTCTTGAAAGCATTAAATATCTATATTACAAAATAAATAGAAACTTACTGATTCAAAACATCTCATTTCAATCTAATCACAGGTGTCTGTTAAATTATTCAGCATGAAGTGTCGGAATAGTTTGCAGCACATAGGCAAAGCATTACCTGTTCTGGCTTTATTATCCTCTCTCCTCCACTGTCTAGACTGCAAGGAGGCACATGCACTCCTAAAATTTCAGCAATCAACGATGAAAGATCCTTCAAACTTCCTACTGTCAACCTTTTAGCTACATATTTGTTTCCCTCAGTTCTCATTTGCATTATAGTGAGTAGGGTCTTTGAACTCATACAGCACCTTTCATCTCAAAAGCTCAAGGCAAGTTTAATGTGCCTAGCTTGAAACCCATAAAACTTATTTCACCCAGATTGAAATCTCAGCAGCTGTGTGAATTCAGAGTATCTGGTTAGGATACTGGAGGAAGATACAACAAAACAAAAACTCTGTGCGTTCCAACCAAGTGGATCGGGGCTTTTACACACTACCACAATACAAATGAAGAGTTAACTGGAGAAACAGTGCCTTAAAAAAAATGAGGAGGGGGAAGCATGGAATATAACCACCATGCCTCCTTTAGAAACACACTGCAAAATTCAGAGCACGTTCAAGCATATCCAGACCTTTTAGTTTCTTCAGAAAGCTTGCGCTGATCTCTGAGGTACTGGTGAGCGGGTTTGCCCTGAACATCCTGATTTTATTTATATATATAGGCTATATATACATATGACTATTTGTTCTATTCAAATTAAATATAATCTTAAAATTATCCTACAAATAAGATATCAAGAAAAAAAATCTGATTTTATCCTATTTTACCGCATCATTTTATAAGCTTTCTTTAAGGAGAATGTAGAGAAAATGATAGGAAGGTTCACATCTTATTTCTAGGCCTCCCATCAAAACAGAAGAATGAAAAAGGGATGATACATTGCACATAAAAACAGGCACTTTCAGACTTTTATACAAAAGCTTTCAGATATTATTCTTCATGTTTCATTTTACACATATAGCACATAGACAGAAATGCATCTTAAAAACTGAGAAAACAGAACAGGCATCTTAGTAAAACAGTTCTTATTGTGAACTTATAGTAAATTTATTTTGAAAATAACAATTGCGGTCAAGAGAAACTGTCTCTCTTTAATAAAAGAAGTGGTCAGGTGACCAGAAACCCTTGGATGTTTAGATATATCCACTACTGAGAACTGTCTAATAATTCTCTCAAAGTCAATAATTTTGGATTATGAATCCTAATTGTTTCTGTAAATGTGTTTTTCTATTTACACAACCTGTTAATAGGCCACATAATGAAATACAGGGCGTTGGCAGTATTTCAGGAGACATCAGGCCAAATAAGACTGTCTATATCACATTTAACATTTAACACAGTTCCCCCTTATTTTGTGTACCTGGATTTGATTTTGGAACATGTTTCAAAAACATAAACTATCCAAGCAATGCTGACATGCATTTCAAAAATAAGGTGGCAGCCTGCATTCATACAGAAAACACATGTGAACTCTCAACAGAGCTATCATTTAAGACAAATCAGAATAGAAGGAACATAAAGCAACTTTATTTCAGTTCCTTTAGCTTTGTCTGCATTAGAAAAACAAAATCTTACACACACAAAACCGCACACACACCCCTGCTTCTGCATTTGTCCGGCTGCTTTCTTCTGAAAACTGTAGCACACAGACAGAAATGGATCTCTGAAAAACTGAACAGACCTAAAGTAAATGTTAGTGATACACCTATGAATGTCAATTCAAAGTCCTTTCTTGTGGTGACAGACTAGGGCTTTTAAATGAATGAAGCGGTCAAGTCCTCTAATGTATACCTAAGTACATCGGATTTGAAACGGTAAAAATCTAGGGAGATCTGTTGCCCATTTATAGGCAGGAAATCAAACTAGCTTATCCCAGGTGTACTTTGGGGATTTTAGAAAATAATCAATGAATCATTTGGTGTCCCGTCTCCCTGTGAGACTGGCCCAGTTTCTTCCCTGTTTAAAACAGTTGCTGGGACTCCCTTTACTCAGCATGACAAGCAACGACATCACTGCTGCTGCACCTAGATACGCTTTATTTTGATACAGTACCTTGCACAAAGAGATGGCTGTTCACAATTCTGATAATATCAGAAAATACACTAGATGCCTAAATCAGCTATGTTTTAACTATTTGCTGTGCTATGGTAAGTCATCATCTTAAAAAGGCATCAGACTTAAAGAACCTTCTGCAGACTGAATTGCAGCTTTGCCTGTATTGTTCGCAATTTTGGGGACGCACATACACTCTGCAATGATATCTAGTGATTGTATGTAAAATCACTTACAATATGTACTGTCTACATTTGTGTAGGAAGAATTTCTTGATGAGCAAGTTTTTATCTCCTAAAGAGAGAAGAAAATGAAAAATAATTTCTGCCTAATCGCTGATTTTAAACCCTCATTGTACTTTACCCAAAAAAAGTTTTGAAAGCTGTCAGTTTGACTGTATAGTTTTTTTCTCCCAACAAGCACTTTTTTTAAATACCAAATTTAGCTTTAATGGAATTCTCTTTAAAGAATGTGGGGGAACACGAGAGAAGGAGTATAACAACAAAGCGCACACATACCCCAATGAACCATGCACATATACTCATTTAAATGCAACATGGAGCAAGGCTTATTTTATTCTCCTAGTGCTGTTTCTATTATGAAATAAATTAATATAGTGGTTTCTGTCTCAGTGGTGAAAATAAAATTGGTTCTTTCACAAATAAATTACCTGTATATTTAAAAAGGAACTAATTTCTCACACATCGATTTTGTTTGTACCTTCCCAGATTTTAAAAAAGGCTTCTTCACCGTCAGCGCCATGCAACTCTCCTCTCTCACCCTCCTCAAATTCACAGGTTTATCGATGAGCTGTTTTAACATTATGCCCTCAACGCATTTTTAGAATATTTTCCTTTTAAACAGGTAAATTGTTTTTAAGCAAACAACTGTAAATACCATGACAGTAACTATCAGTTACTAATGCTCCAAGTCAGCATTAGTAGTGAGGCCACTGAAGCCACTGCATGCGGAAAATTAATTCAACCTCCAACAAAATAAATAAATAAATAAGGAGGAAAATGAGGCAATGAACCTAACTCATGTGGTCAACGGGATCATCTTATGTTTACTCCATGGCTCTTGTGTCTTATGAGAGTTGGGCAGAGCACCATGGCTGCCTTCACCGTAACCAGCTGAAATTCCTGCTGGAATTCCTCCTGGTGCACAAGTCTGTCTTCACCCCCATTTCACACCAGTTAATGAAACGGCATGTCGTGGACCTCACGCTCCACTGGAAGCGATGGCATCTTGGCAAACGGGACAGAGCATCCTCCCTAACCCTTCCTGGGGGATTCAACCCACCGCCGATCCCACCTGCAAGCTGCCTGCTGAAACAGGCAGTGGCTTTTTACAGAATCACAGAATGGTTGAGGTTGGAAGGGACCTCTGAAGATCATCTAGCCCAACCCCCCTGCTCAAGCAGGGTCACCTAGAGCACGTTGCACAGGATTGCATCCAGGCAGGTTTTGAATATCTCCGGAGAAGGAGACTCCACCACCTCTCGGGGCAACCTGTTCCAGTGCTCTGTCACCCTCACAGTGAAAAAGTTTTTCCTCATGTTCAGGTGGAAGCGTCTGTGTTTCAGTTTGTGCCCGTTGCCTCACGTCCTGTCGCTCGGCACCACTGAAAAGAGTCTGGTCCCATCCTCTCGACACCCTCCCTTCAGATACTTGTACACGTTGATAAGATCCCCTCTCAGCCTTCTCTTCTCCAGGCTAAACAGGCCCAGCTCTCTCAGCCTTTCCTCATAAGAGAGATGCTCCAGTCCCCTAATCATCTTTGTGGCCCTTCGCTGGACTTGCTCCAGTAGTGCCACATCCCTCTTGTACTGGGGAGCCCAGAACTGGACGCAGTACTCCAGATGTGGCCTCAGCAGGGCTGAGTAGAGGGGGAGAATCACCTCCCTCGACCTGCTGGCAACACTCTTCCTGATGCACCCCAGGATACCATTGGCCTTCTTGGCCACAAGGGCACATTGCTGGCTCATGCTTAACTTGGTGTCCACCAGCACTCCCAGGTCCTTCTCCGCAGAGCTGCTTTCCAGCAGGTCAGCACGCAACCTCTACTGGTGCATGGGGTTATTCCTCCCCAGGCGCAGGACCCTGCACTTCCCTTTGTTGAACTTCATGAGGTTCCTCTCTGCCCACCTCTCCAGCCTGTCCAAGTCTCTTTGAATGGCAGCCCAGCCCTCTGGTGCATCGGCCACTCCTCCCGGTTTTGTATCGTCAGCAAACTTGCTGAGGGTGCACTCTGTCCCTTCATCCAGGTCATTGATGAAGAAGTTGAACAAGACTGCACCCAGTACTGACCCCTGGGGGACACCGCTAGCTACAGGCCTCCAACTAGACTCTGTGCCACTGATCACAACTCTCTGAGCTCTGCCATTCAGCCAGTTCTCAATCCACCTCACTGTCCACTCATCTAGACCACACTTCCTGAGCTTGTCTATGAGGATGTTATGGGAGACAGTGTCAAAAGCCTTGCTGAAGTCAAGGTAGACAACATCCACTGCTCTCCCCTCATCTACCCAGCCAGTCATTCCATCCTAGAAGGCTATCAGATTGGTTAGGCATGATTTCCCCTTGGTGAAGCCATGCTGACTACTCCTGATCACCTTCTTGTCCTCCACATGCTTGGAGATGGCCTCCAGGATGAGCTGCTCCATCACCTTTCCAGGGATGCACGTGAGGCTGACTGGCCTGTAGTTCCCTGGGTCCTCCTTCTTGCCCTTTTTGAAGACTGGGGTGACATTGGCTTTCTTCCAGTCCTCAGGCACCTCTCCTGTCCTCCATGACCTTTCAAAGATGATGGAGAGTGGCTTAGCAATGACATCCGCCAGCTCCCTCAGCACTCGTGGGTGCATCCCATCAGGGCCCATGGATTTGTGGGTGTCAAGTTTGCTTAAATGATCTCTAACCCGATCTTCCTCCACCAAGGGAAAGTCTTCCTTTCTCCAGACTTTCTCTCTTGCCTCCAGGGTCTGGGGTTCCTGAGGGCTGGCCTGAGCAGTAAAGACTGAAGCAAAGAAGGCATTCAGTAACTCTGCCTTCTCTGCATCCTTCGTCACCAGGGCACCCATCCCATTCAGCAAAGGGCCCACATTTTCCCTAGTCTTCCTCTTGCTGCTGATGTATTTGAAGAAGCCCTTCTTGCTGTCCTTGACATCCCTAGCCAGATTTAATTCCAAATGGGCCTTAGCCTTCCTCGTCACATCCCTGCATACTCTGACAACGTTCCTACATTCCTCCCAAGTGGCCTGTCCCCCTTTCCACTTTCTGTATACTTCCTTCTTCTGGTTGAGTTTTGCCAGGAGCTCCTTGCTCATCCATGCAGGTCTCCTACCTCCTTTGCTTGACTTCCTACTCATAGGGATGCACCGCTCTTGAGCCTGGAGGAAGTGATGTTTGAATATTAACCAGATCTCTTGAACGCCCCTTCCTTCTAGGGCCCTAACCCATGGGATTCCTCCAAGTAGGTCCCTGAAGAGGCCAAAGTTTGCTCTCCTGAAGTCCAGGGTTGCGATCCTACTTATTGCCTTGCTTCCTCCACATAGGATCCTGAACTCCATGATCTCATGGTCACTGCAGCCAAGGCAGCCCCTGACCTTCACATCTTCCACCAGTCCTTCTTTGTTTGTTAGTACGAGGTCCAGCAGCACACCTCTCCTTGTTGGCTCCTCCACCACCTGTGTCAAGAAGTTTACATTTCGGAGGACCCTTGGCTCTGTGTAGCCAGCGATACCCACACTCAGGGAAAGTCTCACAATCAAGAATATGCCACCGCTGCTGCTGCTGACCTCCAGCGCCTGGCAGAGAGGGCAGCTGCATGCCTCTGTGCTTTGTGGAAAGTGAGGGAAAAGGGTTGCTGTGGTGAAAGTGCTCTCAGCTCCATGTGGCTTTGCCTTCTTAATAAAAGCCAACCACCCAAACTCTACTTGCTGCTGTTTGCGGATGTTTGCTCTGGATGGGATATGCAGCATGGTCTTGTATTGTGTCCGTCCCACGTCATCAGCCTATACACTGCTGCCTTTGGGGAGGGGAAAGGGTCTACAAAGGGAAGCCTAGAAAGGCAGTATTATTATGGCATGGCACACGCTCACCTTACTGAACTATGTAACCAGAACTAGGCACTCGGGGCAGATGAAAGAGAAATGCTTTCTGATGTTTTTAGTTGTTGCACAGATATTTTTTTTCCACAGCTCTTAACTATGGGGCAATTGCTTTGAAAGGCATAACAGCCTCATGGTCAGACCAGTTTTATTCACTCTTTCTCTGCAGACCTGTAATCAGTGCTTCCACCTGAAGCTCTCTCTTCAGTCCACAAACACATGTGGAAAAGCAGTACTCTCACCAAAGTCAGAAGCCCTGGCCTTGGCATAGTTAATGCAGGCTGCAGTGAGAACTGGGCAAGAAGTTGTTCCTGACATCTATACTCCCCTTCTGAGATCTTTCGCAAGGTCCAGGGCTGTAGACCCTGAAGCAGTGCCAGAGATGATGATCTCTTCCAAACTCTCCCACATAACAACCTCAGCCCCTGGATGTGAAGGTCTACCCACGTGGCAGGCTTAATTTGTGCTCCCACTCAGCTTTTCAAGTTATCAAAAGTATGCCTTCCCTATGGTCTTCCCATTGCCTTGGTCTTCAAGAAAGCAGCTTTCACCTTGTTGAACGATACACAACACTTCGCAGTTTTGTTGCGCACTTCAGCAGCACGGAAAGCAAAACTGAAGAAAGGCTCTTACCTTCAGCACTTGTCTTCTGTGCCCTGCAAGGAGCTTGGTTATTTGCCAGTAGATGCATGGAAACAGCTCAACAGCTGACTACTTCTATTTATTTTATATGTATTTTCTCTCCCTTTCTTTCTTTTCTGCACCTTCCTTCATCTCCTATCATTCCTGGAGCTCCCATGTAGAAGATTTCCACAATCATTCTGAGGACCTGCACAGAGTGCATGGATGAAAGCGACTAACCATAAGCAACTAAATAACCTTATCTGAAGAAATTCTCCCTTTTAGATCAAGAAAGAAATTGTGCTTTTTTTGACAATGAAGTACCTTGTTATCAGTTATCATGAAAAAAAGGTTTTAATATTTTATTCTTGTGATATTCTATTTTAAATATTTAAGGATAAATATACTGTATTTACCATAAATTTCAATGAAGTTACACATGTGATTATATTCATTTTATTAGCTTTCATTATTCTGAAACTTTTCATACAATGCAATAAGACTGAACAAGCGGAGCCACTTTATTCCTGTTGCATTTAATAGCTTGGATTATTATTATTATTTTAAAGCAACTTTTTTTTTTTCCATTTAGTTCCAGTTAATATAGCACGCTTTGTGTGGGAGATCATCTTATCTACTTCTTTCACCTGAGTGCTAATGTATCTGATGTATCAATGCCATCAAAGCTGCTAATCTTTTTCCAGCCCACATCTGCTTTCTTGACTAAATCTATTCAGTTAATAACACATTCCAGGTACTATCTTGAGACTATGCTTTCAAAATAAATAGGAATGTAAAGTATTTAGACTAAGCAGTTTCTTTTAGGTAGATTTAAGCATACATTCATACACTTGAATGATTTGCAAGTGATTGCTTTGGGCAGTAAAGAACTGCAATAAGTATTTGAGATTAAATAGTCTATTAATATTATAACTCAGGTTCAAACACATCTAATTAGATCACTTGTAACCACACAGATAAATGATTTTGCCACAACCTCTTTCTCCATTCCGTATTCTTCCTTAAAAATAGCTTCATATTCAAACTTTAGTAAATAGATAATTTGCATTTGAAAACATTTCATTTCACTTACATATTTTTCAGCAGAAGGAAATTTACAATACAGTGGAAGCTTAGGAGCAGCTTCCAAATTAAAGCAGATGCTTAGAGACTTAGAGTGAACCTAGAATAACTCATGTTAACCAAAAAATGTCAGGTGGCTCATTTCAACATGGGGGGGGGGGAAGCGGGTAACTGAGTGTATACTGGGCTTGCTTGACCTGTGAAACATCTTATTGTTCTTCTTCCTCTTTAGTAAACTTTACTCCTACTTTCAATCATTCAGCAAAAAATTTTAGGGGGGAAAAAAAACAAACAAAAACCCCACACTGGAGCTTTCAAACTTGGGCTGTCACTTAATCCACACAGTCTTTTGTGACTTTCCATTAGTAGCTCATACATGTAGATCAATACATTCACAAGGTGGCTTTTCAGTGGGAAATAAAGGAAATAGGTGTCCATCTGACACTGAATTTCACATAATCACATTTTTTTGTGTCAATCCACGTTATATTTTACTATGAATCACATGAAGATTATTCAGCACATTTCACCTATGATACATATTGCATTCTACTCGATTAACAGTGGTTAGAAGTATTGACTGGTGGCAATGACAACTCCTGCTGCTCATTCCTTGTTCTGAGAGAGCACTTACATAAGTATTTTATTAAAAAAGGAAAAAAAAAAAAACAGAAAAGATAACCAGCTCAAATGTGGGTTGGAGTCAATATTCATGGTTCAATGAAATGTAAATTTGGTTTTATAAATAAACATGTTTTTATATTGTTTGTTACTTGGCTTAATATATTGATTAGCTTCTTTTACAAACAATTGTCAGACAATTATATAGGCAGCATAAGATTTTAAGTGTAATATTCCTAAAAAACACATTGCTTTGTGGAAATACTTTAGATATGTATGTAATAAGAAAAATATTTTTGCACTACCTGGACTTTTTTCTTAATTTAATGTTAGGCATTGTTATTTAATGCATAGCATATAGAATAGCTTAACCTAATTTTAAACAAGAGATTGATTACTGCTTTGTTTAAATAGATACATGAGGGCTGAGGAGATAGAATGACATGAAGTTCATCTCTAGGTGCCCATTTCTAGGTGAGAAGAAGTGTCAAAGACTTTCCAATTGTTGTACTGAAACTGAGGCTTCATAACAAACTCTTCATTTTAACAGTACTGCCTGGATATGTAGCGAATACTGCCAAAATACAAGCAACTCTTGCCACTATAGACAACTGCAGCACTTCATGTGCATCCCACAGCACTGGAGTTCTACCAGAGCACTAACTATAGTTATCATTTGTAATGCAAGCAGTACATGCTTTAAGAATAAAATAGAACAATAGAATAAGAAAATAATTGCCTTTTTGAATAGCAAGTTCACCTTGAATCACGGCACCTGACTGGAGAATGTGGCTGACTTCTTTTTCTGTCTCACCAAGCTTGTTCTTGGTCTGTCAAAGCACTTCCAAACTACTGTGTTTTCAGCTAACGTAGAAGTCCTTTTGGAAATATTGCTAACCGACATATTTGGAGGAACTTTAAGACTATTTTAAGTTGTGCAGAATTGATCCGGACCTCTGTCATCTACACAAAAGCAGAAAATGTTATTTAAATCCTTTGTTTCTCTATACCATTATCTGCACTGAGGACACTTAGGACAGCTCTGGGATTTGGTGTGAAACAGTTCAATCAAATACATCTCCCTAAATTTCCAGATTCAGAAAATAATAATAATAATAATAATTCACCGCTATCTGACTTTTTAGGACAGTGATGGTTCCGATGACTAATTTATTAGATAATTAGAATGGTTCTAACTAATTATCTACCTTAGGCAAGAATATGTGCATAAAGTGGAAAGAAACTACTTAACCCAGATACTTTCTTTGTGCTCTCAGCAAGTCTTAACACTTGGGGTGGAAGGGGAAGGGAGGGAAAAAAAAAGAAAGAAAGAAAAGAAAGGTTTTCCCCTCCCATCCAAGTTGCAGACCACAACAGGGCACTTGTATAGGAAGTCTGCAAGAATTCACATAACTTTGGTACTTCCAGCATTTATTGAGATTACTAAAGCCTACACAACCTTTTTGTTAAGGTACAGAGCACAATTCCTTGCTGAGTTTTTACAGCATTTGAGAAATGCATAAATGGATAATTTCCCCCTCCCCTCCCCTCCCCCCCAATTTTGACATTATGCTTGTATTCAGAAGTGGTTATGAGGTTATTCGCAATGGTAGCAAAATGATGCTTCAATCTGAGCCATTACACAAACATAAGCAATTAGCTAATTTATAAAGCAAGCCTAAAAGGGAGCAGGAAAGTGAGTTGGGAATATTAGAGATTTTTTTTAAGTCCCTAAGTTTCAAACATTTTTAGTAGATTTTTAAGAAATAAGATTTCAGTGATGTTCTATATCACTAAGTGCTACACCTGACTAATCAGAATGCAGATAAATAGTTAAAGAAATAAACCCCGTATCTTAATGTTCTTTCTCTTTTACTGCTTTGTATATTTAGAATATTTTACCCAATTACAAATGAAAAAGGAACTTCTTTGCACATAGATAACAGACACACTGTATATACAAACTATTCAGATAGATGGTCTCCATTTCAGTGCCTCGTTGTATACCATGTACAGTATGATATGTTCCTGTGAAAAGGAGCACCAGAAAACAGTTTGCTAGCTGCTCACTAAGGTCAGAGGAGACTACTCAATTCGGGGATATTTCCAGAGCACAGAAGGAAGCAGACAAAGAACAAGTGAGATGCAGCAAGCAGGGATTCAGGGACCGTAAGAAGAGTAGTGAGTGGACACACAATCCAGCCTCACAGATGACAGAAAAGACTTTTCTTGGAGAGGCTGCAACCCAAAATGTTGGTGAAGGTTGCTGGACTAAAGCAAGATGGGAAGAAAAGAACAAACCTGGAAGCATGCAGGAGTCAGAAGGGCTTATGAACTTTTTTATTATGTCTACAACTATTTTAGAAGTTAAATTCCTACCTATTCAGTTCTAACTGAAGCTAGCTTTAGTAACTCAGAAGATAAATGCAGCATCCTAGGTGTTACGCCAGAACTTGCATAGGTTTACTTCAAGCGGAAGTTTGGGTCAGATCCTGAATAAAACAATATATAGCAGGGTCAACAGCAACAAAACCGTTATGCCAGGTCTCAAGCATCACACAACACACAAACACACACTACAATGAACAACTTGCACCCTTTTCCCCATTTTTCCTGTTGGCACACTTAGTCATTTGCTCTGATAATCTGTTTTACATAAGTTTCTTCTCCCCATAGGTTGTCATAACTAGTACAGCTCTATCCCACTTTCAATAGCAAGAGATCTGATTCTACCTAGGAATTGGTATCTAACTAATTGGGATCTATAAACCACCAATTGTTTTATGCCTGCTCTGACTGAGGAAGAGAATACGATTCAGATGGTCATTGGCAGCCACCTGAAACCCTGATTATACAAGCAAACTCACTGCTGCCTCAACTACTATTTTGCTACTAAAATCCTTTTGCTTAGAAATTTCACCCTTAGCTGCATATGTTCCATTATCATATGACATTGTGAACCAAAAGCAAATAAAAGAATTACTGCAATAACAGGTTGTGTTGGTTTATTCAACAGTTGCTATAGAGCATATCAGCTAAACTGTCTGCTCCTTAGCTCTGCCCCATTCTATTTATTCATCTGCTCTGTCCTTGCAATATATGCACTTGCTTAAGAAGACAACAAACTACTACTAGTGACAGAGAATAATAGTAAGTAACCATTTACTCTTAATCTTGTGTAGTTCCTCACAGCAGAAAACTGGGATAGGCCTATACCTATAGGTTTGTCAAAACTCTGAAGTCATGCCATGGCAGACATCCACACTTATGTTAAGCTACTAAAGGCAGATTTGAAAATAATTTTTTGAAATGTGTTTCCTAATAAGATGTTCAAGTTTTATGCAAATGTAAATATATAGCACATGTAAATATTTAAGCTGTTGATTACATTGACATATACAAGGAGCTCTATGGAGATCAAGAAATTATACAGTTAAACATACATGCAACTGTTTGCAAAACTGATCCTAATCGCTTTCTGACTGCAAAAAAGTGTTGTTTCTGAGGGGCTACTTATTCACACAAAGCAGAGATAAAATAACAGTAAACTGAGGAGACAGAAGTGACAAAGACTGTTCTTGCCTAGTAGTCATTTTATCTTATAGCAATTCCACAGTATTACCTACACCACAGAACCTCCAACAAGCTATAGTAAAATCAATATCATATACTCTATTTGTTTTCAGTTAGGTGAGAGGTCACTTATCAGAGACAAGAAGATCAGCTGTCAGAATAGTAAGTGTACTTTAAAAGCTTCCATTTGTAGGTTATCACTGGAATTAAGTAAAATATGCAGATACTACCTGTTCCTCATGAGTTTATGCTTCTGTTTCTTCCTCCAGTAATAATTAAAAACAGGGAACAGCCATAACATTCTGTGACTTAGATCTCACATGACAAAGCTTAAAGGCTTTGTTTGCTTTTCTCTTTACTAGGTACATTTTTCTCTGTTTTTTTTTTGCAGTTTCTGCAAGTCATAACTACCTCACAAAGGAAACAGCATCAGTGCATTTGCACAAGTAGGCAGGGGGGTCTGAATTCTCACTGTTTTTCTACAGAGACAAGCAGACCTGAACTCGGGGAATTTCAATGAAGAGGAAAGAGCATTAGTCTTGTGGGAATACCATTACACTTCATCATGTCTCACACAGAAGAAATTGAGAAAGGCATTCATAAAAGTCCAATTTAAAAGGGTTAAACTAATTAGACTATAATGTACCACTAAAAATATTGATTTGTTTGTACTATTAAAACTCTTGGGAAATCTGGCTCAGCAATAAAGCCCAGCTGTTGCTATTCACTGCCTTTTGAGTTTGGAGTTCTTGCAGTTCAGGGAATACTAAATGGATGCAGCTGTGAATTGCTCTGACAAGCAACAGTTTGCACCTGGGGTGAAGTAAAAGTGAACTGAGCTGTTACTGTTTTCTTCTTACATTTGTCATGTACTTCTGTAGCTTTTTGCTTAAAAAAATACTATATGGATATTAACATTAATCCTAAATTGGAAACACTAGTATGAGAAATTGTTCTTCATCATTTTTTTAGTTCTCCAGTTGGCTATGCAAAATAGATGCATATAGAATTTGGTTTAACTAAAACATGGGATTCTACGTACTCTGTCTCTAGATCAACTCCACTGTGAGACACAGTCAAAGCAGTGAGAGCTGTTTGAAAAATCACAGTGGAATAAGCATACAGATTTTGGATACTTCCTTGTAACACCGCTCAAAAATTCTGTATGGCAGATTTCCCAGGTTTTGCAGATACCAGCAACTGAGACTAAAATCTCTGCCCAGTAACATGAAGATGTATTGTAAAACTCTACAAGCTAGTGTTTTACGTTAATTTTGGTGTTAATATTTCTAAGTATTGCAGGCTTTGCCACCTGCATGAGCAAGGCAATAAGGCACACAAGTAATTAAGAAGACTACAACTTGTCTAAATTAGTGAGCCAGAAATAAAGCAGTTTTTCATTCTATTTCTCCCCCCAGGAACTTCTTCAGTGTAGATCCTAGCAAAATGAGAACAGTTATTAAATAGCAATGCCACTTAGGCATTCGACAGATTAATCAACCACCCCCCTAATTAAAAAGGATTATACCTCCTCCTGCCAACAAAGGTATTCCCAGACCACAACTACTGATTTTATTCTTCGACTACTTTTCACAAAAGAATATTGTGATAAGAAGCTTACACCATCTTTAAATTACATATGCTACAACAACTCACAAGAGTTCAGTCAATTGCCTTTTTATTAATCAGACCTTTGCCATCATAATCAGTGTCAGACTGCCAAAAAGTAATACAAATGCATTGGGTGAACCTGTACTCTGGACTGTCAAAGCAAATCTAGAAGAGTAAAACAGACAACTTCATATGGTGTGAAAAATATTTCCTCAATGTGAGACACTAAATTTTGCTAATCAATCATTCAGTCCAGAAAGCATAACACAAGCTAAATCCCACCACGAGAGAAGAGAAAAAACAAAAAAGAGCTAACTAACCTGAAGGAAGCAAATATATCCTCCATACGTGACTGACAGAAAGTTCCATATTTCACAGCCAGGCTGAAGCAGTGGGACTAAGTGGGCCTGGAGCACATTGCTATTCTGCTTGATCCTGCAAACAGCTGTGCGTGTGCTTGATTTACAACATGTGAGTAATTCATTAAGAGTGTTTACCTATGGAATTACTCACATAGTTGTTTGAAGAACTGATGTCCAATTCACCCTCAGGGAAGTTAAATGTAGGGCAGTGCTAGTGTAAAACTGCTGGGGAGAGGAGGATAGCTGTGGAAGGAGCTTGTTTTTCAGCTGTTTAGAGGGCTTTGCTTAGATTTAGTGGCACAAAGCAAGTTGATCAGCATTAATTCTAATCTTTAAATTAGAATTTGCAGAATTGCAAAATTTTTGTTTTTCCAGTCAAACAGCCCTATTTAAAATGGAATTCTAGAAATTAGGATGTTTGGGGAAAAAAGCAAAGAATAAATTTTTCCCCTTTTTGAAGATGAAAATACTGATTGTGACCTAAGCACTGATAGTTTAATTTTCCTATCCCAGATGTCATTTACTATGAAATATAAAGTTACAGATCTTATAATTTAAAAAGGCAAATAAAAAAGATTATTCAAACAGATCTTAATCCTGTGAGATATTTCATATTCATTTGGTTCAGCGGCACTTCAAAGGGCCACTTCAGTAGAACTGTGTGCTTCAAAGCATTGAGCTCCTGCACATCTTTTTGTTTCATGAGGTAGCAAGTTCTTTCCAAATCCAACCTCAGATCCTCTTCCCTGCTTCAGTTCCTTTCCTCTGTGCAAATCAGGCAATCTTATTAGCCTGCCAGCTCATACATCAATGAAAGTTTCACTAATGTGACTGTTTCCAAGCCTTTTTCTTCAAGGACGCATTTGTTGTTCAAACCATTTAAAATTAATCAAACTGGATAAACTGTAAAGTACCACCTGGCTCAAGCCAGAGCTGCTGTCTCCAGGACCTGCTGCTCCGGTTTCTGTTGTCTACAGAAATGTATGCCCAGCCAACTTTTTCAGCTAATTGGTGTGGTAATCCTTATTTTAGGTTTTGCCCACTGTTATAACACAGCCAACACAGAGAGGCATGCTAATGTAGGAGAAGGCACAGGCAAAAAGTAAAAGCTGTGCCTCTTATATATACTGGGATATATTATACATTTAATGAGTCCATAGCACCTCTAAACAGACCCTGTGCCCTTTCTGTTGACTCCTCTCCTCTGCATGATTCTGCCTACAACATTATCTTGGCTTCCTGCTCCTCTCCACCTTAATTTAACAGCCTGGCATTCTTTTCAGCTAGATAGAATTCAATTAAAATGGTGGTATGAAAATTTAAAAGTATGTTCAAGTAACAATATATTTTGATAAGGACCTCTCTGATGGTGAGACCAGATTGAGGCACACTGGTGAATGCTGAAGATGAATGTACTTGCTTCATCGTTAGAGCATCCACTGAGGATTCACTTTTTCCTAGAAAGCTGAATTTTATTTTACTTTTTTGTCAGAACTAACTGAGCAGAGTTTAGTGTTTACTTCTGAAACACAGGTGACCTTTATTTTTTGTCATTGACTCATTAAAGGCCTCATTCAAAAACAGTAGAGGTACAGCCAATATCTTTCTTAGCTGAGAAGGATTACAGCTTTGCTTCTGCCCTTGTCTCCCAGAAAAGTGCTCTAGATTTCCAGTTGCAGGCCATTCACGTCTCCTTTATTTGTGTGTAGGAGGGTGGGGGGCAGGGGAGGAACAGAGAGAAGGAAAAAAAGAAAAGAAAAGAAGACTTTCTAGTCTTTCTATTCCAGACTAGACTTCTAGTGCTCCTTCCATTTTGAATGGAAGAGGACTTAACTTTGGGGGGGCTGGGGTTGTGAATCCATCTGAGCTCTGAATCCCACACTAAATTTCTCTCCTGGAATGAGAGGGAGAAATGGATTTAAGACACACCTTCTCTGAAGCATTTCACATTGACTAGATTAAGTGACAACATACTTTCTGGCTATTGTGATTTCTGCTGTTTGGAATGTAACTTTTCATTGTATAAAGAGTTGAGTTGCCTAATTCAGGAGAGTGGATTCTATTTAGATAAGGCACCTAAAAGTTATCTTGCTTTACAATACCTTTTCTTCTTTTTTTCTTTTCTTTTCTTTTTTCTTTTTTTTTCTTTTTTTTTTTTTTTGTGGGCAAAGCCCTTGTGGCTCTTCCCCCCCCATAAACAGTGAATTTCACTCAAAATGAATCAAATCAATGAAATACTATTGCTATTGTCTGCTTATCAGTTGATTCAACTGTTTGCAATACACATGTGCTTTTCTACTCTATACATAAAATTAGAGTATCATCTTCCAGTTCCAAGTCTTCCAGTGTCCCATTATTCAAACATACACATAAAAGGAAAATTAAAACCAGCAATACCTTCACAGACCACATACCACACTAAAACTGTGAGGGAAAGCAGTAAACTAAAATTTGATTGTGATGGGCATTTCAGAAGGGAGACAAGCAGCAGAGAAGAGCACTTTAAAACAAAATACTGGAGCACAAGGGAGCACTTTCTGTAGCAGAGCTGGTAATCAGCAAGGCAGAGAACTACACTTTATCGCATAATGCAGGCTGCATGGCAGCAAACAATAGTGCTTCAGTGCCAGATAGAGGCAGCACAGTGAGCCTGGCAACACAGGAGAGCACTTTTTGTAACAATGCAGACAAGCAATGTGGCAGCCTTCTTGCTTCCATGCAGAATTGATTAAAAAGCTCTGTGCTTGAAATAAAGAGTGATCGGATTTTTTTTTTTTTTAAGTCGGTTGCATACAGAGGTTCCCTTTAGATTATAGGCTTTTGTAGGCTATCACCTGCAGTTTTGTTTTGTTGTTGTGTTAATTGAAAGCTGCCAAAAGATATGGGGCTGTAAAATACACCAATGTCTCTGTAATACGTTGACTTTTCAAAAAATCTCCTCAGAACACCAGAATTCCTACCACACCAAAATATTTACATAATTTAAACTTGATAAGTTTTTGATCCTGCTATAATACTTATTCGCCTTCAGTATGACCTACTTTTTTGCACATATATTAATACCTCTTGAACTAAGATACAAAGAAGCAGGCAATAAATGCCTTGGAAATGGCAGGAGATGAAAGAGAAATATAGAAGCATTTCTCAGGTACCAGGAAGAACAAAGCCCTGCTGGAGCTAAACCTTGCAAGGGACGTTAGAGGAAACAAGAAAGGATCCTACAGGTGTGCTAGCACAAAAAAAAAAAAAAAAAAAAAAATCAGGGAAAAGGTGGTTCTGCTGATGGATAGGGGAAGCAAATAAGTGAGACATCACCAGAGAAGGCTGAAGAACTCAGTGCCTTGGTCTTCATAGGTGATGTCTGCTCTCAGACCTCTGGTGTGGGAAAGAGAGAAACAGTCAACAGTTGGGAGCAAGTGGTTAAAACTGCTTAGAGATGCTGAATATGTTTAAATGCCTGGGATTGAACAGCATCTACCGAAATGTGCTGAAAAAGTTGGTTGATGCTGTCTGTCATCTGTGAAAAAGAGTGCCAAGTGGAGGAGGTCCTCATGACTGAGAAAAAAACTGCATTATGCCTATCTTAAAGAAAGACAAGAAGGGGAATCCGGGGTACTACAGGTTGGCCAGAGTCATCTCAGTTTTTGGAAGGGAGCACGTCTTTTTGTCATTCATTTCCAAGCATGTGCAGGAGAGGGAAATAAGGAATCATCAACATGGATTTACCAAGGGCAAATCAGGCTGGATCAACCTGATTGCCTTTTACAATGAAATGGCTGGCTATAAGGATGAAAGTAAAGGACTGGATGTAGTATACCTTGACCTTTCTAAGCCTTTTGACACCATGTGCCACAACGTTCTCATTTTTAAGCTGAGGAAATATGGACTGGAAGAATGGACTCTTAGGTGGGTTGATAACCGGCTAGGCCGCGTTCAGAGGGTATTGATCAATGGTTTAACATCCGGCTGATGGCCTGTAATAAGTGGAGGATTCCATGGCTCAGTACTAAGGTCCTTATTTTTCAGCATTCTCATCACCAGCTTAGATGATGGTACAGAGTGCACTCCCAGCAAGTTTGCAGATAACACTGAGTTAGGGGAGTGGCTAACACAAGGAACAGCACAGCTTCAGTCCGCAGTATACCTGGGGGCTGGGCCAACAGAAACATCATGAAGTTCAACAAAGAAAAGTGCAGCCGGAACAGAATAACCCTGTTGCAGTACTGGCTGGGGGCTGTCTGCCTGAGCAGCAGCCCTGGTGTTGGGCTGAATGTGAGCCAACGGTGCACTCGCACTGTGAATAAGGCAAACTGGATCCATTGCAGCCAGCAGTCAGATGGACTCTATGTGGCACTGGTGAGGCTGCACCTGGAACCAGTTTGGGGGCCCCTAGTTCATGAGGGATGTGGAGAAATTGGAGTAAAATCTGGTAGAAAGATGGTCAGGAGCCTTTAGCACATGACCTTTGAGAAGAGGTTGAGGGAGCTCTGTTTCTTTCATCAGCTGAAGAGGAAGCTAAAGGAAGAAGTAATATCAGCCTGCAATTGGAAATGATAGAACCAAACTTTTCTCAGTAGTGGCCAATGAAACAACAAGGGGCAATGGCCAAAAACCGTAGCTTGGGAGTTTCAGGCTGGACATTAGAAGAACTATTTTCCTATGAGGACAGGGCAGAACTGGTGAGACAGTGAAATAAGCTCAAGAATTATCTATGTTAACCATGGCTGACCTGATCTAGTGTTCGTAGTAGTCATGCTTTGAGCGGGAAGTTGGACTTGATGATATCCAGAACTCCCTTCCAACCAACATCTCTATGTTTCTATGAGTTGTGGTCCTACTGGATCTTGACAGTTCACATAAGAATTAAGAAAAATAGAACTTCTGTTCTTCAAAGATATCTTATCAATGTCAGATATTTTTGGCCTGTCTTTCTTAATTTCATGCAGTTACTAGGATGAAGTTGACAGGTACACCCCAGAAATCTAATAATACTTATGTGTGCTAGAAGACATAGAATTAGAAAATAGCAAATTTAAAATTGAGAAAAGGAAATACATTTTAGGCAGTGCACCATTCACTTTGAAGTATTTAATAAAAATATCATAAAAGCCAAAAATTGTAGCAGGATTCAAAAATCGACATATAGAACCTTGTAAAGTAAATGAGAAAGTTATAACTGTAAATTATGTAAACATTTAAATATATAAACAATTAAATTACACAGCAACACATAACTACAGAATTTAGGAATAAATTTCTGTATGTGTTGGGGAAAAAATATAAAAAGTATATTAAGCCAGATGTATGACTGGTCAAATCTGATGGGCAATTCATATGATACTATGACAGAGGGAAGCATAAGGGCTAGCCACAATATAAAATGTATTACTTTTGAGTAACTGAAGGATAAATACAAAGAGCAGAAATGCAAAGAGAAGATAAAACCCTGGCCTGACTGCAATCAATGAGAGTTTTGTCTTTAGGAGTGCTTGGATTAAACCCAACATGGTTTGCTAACTTTAACATCCTGCACTCTTAAAAAAACAGCTCATGTAAAATAATTACTGTTCATGTCTTTTACCATTTTGTGATTAATTTAATATTTTACAAAGCAAAGCATGAAGCAGAATCAACTCCTGATTCTTATTTCTTATTCTGTTAAATGTATAATAGAAACAAGGTATGCAATGATTACCTGTTTCACTCCACAATCCTTCCCACTGTGTTTTCCCTAAAAACAGTATCTACTACATAATGACTCATATAAGGTGATAAAACCTTAGCACAAAAATATGCAATTTTGCTTTATTATTATGGAAATATTGATGTGAATGACTTGATGCTGCCTTTGCCAATTCTATGCCCCATCAAAGTGGGCAAACTTGATGCAATTCCATCTTCCTATGGAAATAAACACAACCAATTTCAGGATCAGTCGACTACTACATTGATATTTTACAGTCAAGTACTCCTAAAAATCCTTGAAAAAATTGCACGAAGTATAGTTTGTGAAATGACTGTTATGACTAGAAAACAGTTTTCAAAAAAGTAACCCAAATGCGTGTATTACTGTGTTTTTATGTCTTTTTGTATGACATGCCATTGTGCACTTTGTCTGGTAACACACAGATATAAAAATAAGTGGAAAAAAATAAAATTTGTTTTGAAATGAAAAGTGTCAGAACATTTTTGACATGTTTTGTTCATGGGTAATTGACCCAGAGTTAGAAATACCATGCTTTTGCCCCAAATCCATTTTAACTATTAAGAAAAGAGGCAGTAAGCTTTTAGTTTGAAGGTGTTCCTGGTTAAAGGCTGATATGGAATAAGCAAGAAGGAAAGGAGCATAAAAAATGCCTAAGTACAGTGAGAGGAGAGTTAAGAATTGTTAAAGAACAAAATTCAGGGATCCTAGGAAAATAATATTTCAAGGAGGAATGAATGGTCAGCAATGTTAAAAGCAACAGAAAGACCGGAGAGAGGCATATGCAAGAGTTCTTGACAAGCAGGTAATTCACTAACTTTTTTCACTGGCAATTTCAAGGAAGCTGATGAGGAGGGCAAGTGAAGGACACAAAAACAGAAAAGCAGCAGACCAAATATCTGCAAAAGTAGTCGGTGACTTAAAGCTTTCTGCCTTAACCTTTTTTCTTAAGCAAACAAGCAAGAAGAAAACTCTCCTAAACTGACTGAAAAAGCAGCCATATACTATGTAAGTATTGTGTACCAAATCTTTTTTCTTTAATTCTATAAAGAATGCTTACAAGTTCCCTCAAGGCTTTCTATTGGTGTTGTATTACATTATGGAAGTTTAAAATAAAATTTCATTGACATAGGGTGAAAACAGTGACTAATATATTCCACAGATTTTTCTTTTGACAATGTGTTTCAAGTATTTTTTTTTAATTTTCCTTCTCTCTACCATGTCTTTGTGAGGTTATATCATATTTTTGTTTGCTCATTTTTACTACAGTTTGAGTCTGAGGTCAAAAGTTATCCTAACTGTTCATTATAGCTCGGCTTTTTGGAAGAGCTCAACAGTCAATTAAAGTAACAATTAATTCCCTCAACTTTTGGAAGAACTGTCATTGCTCCCACTAACATCAATAACAAAATTCTTGATCAGCGAGTTCATTTTTTCATCCTGAATGTTGTTTAGATGCCTAAAATTGTGGGTGATGAGAGCTAGAAAATCTAGCTATGTTTTGCTTTCCAGATTGCTTCTGATTCATCAATTGATAAACTGAAACCGATAAAACTGTCCTCCTTCAAAAGCCTAAATTTCTTTTTATTTGAAGCTTCTTTCTCAGGGAGACAGAATGCAGCTTAAAAGAAAAGGTAGAACAGATATTTTATCTTGACTGGGAGGGTATATTGGACACTGTTATTATATAACAGATTTTTTTCCATTACTGCTTTCATTATTTACCCTACTCTCTTCTCCTCTGCTTGCAACATGGATTCCACACTATAGTCCTCAGCAAACAGTCCTCACTTCTATTCAGTAGGGCACGTATTTTAAAAATGTTAATCTTTTTTAAATGTTCCAAATATTAATATAAAACATACTGTAATTTTTATGGAACAGTTAAAAAAAGAAAAAATAATTGAAATCTGAAATATGCTTTCATTTTATCTTATGTCATTATTTCACCAACACAATCACACATTAGCATTCAAGTAGCAGTTACTTCCAACCTGTAAAGTTATTACTGGTAACCTGTAAGGTCATATTATATGTCTACTGGTATCAAGTCACACATTAATCTTGCTAATTCATTTACCTACCAACTGAATAAATGCTTTGTAGTTATCGTCTAAATCTTACTGTACCATGAGTAGTCTGCAGATGCTACTGTCGAAAAGGCACATAACTAAAACTGTCAATAAGGCAAGATTAGGTGACTTTAATTAGATTGCAATTTGTAAATGCAATTACAATTGAATTTTTAGAACACTGAAATTTGTAATACAGCTGCCATATTCATAGAAATTCTGCTGTCAGTTGGAAGATATTAGACTTCATTATTAAGGAAAACTTAATGATGGACTGGAGCATACTGAAGGATTCTGATTAAGTTTTCAGTCCATTTTCATTTCCATATCTTCATAGTGCCTTCTTTTTTGAAAAAAAGAGGATATGTCCCACTTTTTCACTATTGTGGGACCAAATGATGAAATAAATAGTATCTTTAAGCTGAGATCATTGTTTCTTCTTCTTTCCCAAACAAAATGTGTGTAGTAGACAAATGTGGATAGAAGGTATTTCACTGGGTGCTGATTTGTGAAAATTTGCTGTTCTGTGCAGATAGGAAGAAAACAAATCCACAGAGTTTAAAAGAAAACAGTGAAACACAAACCACGAACACCATCAGCACAGGGAATGGTAATGTCTCTGAAAGAACATGTGGACTAAGTGCTCTCTGAAAAAAGCTTTGGCACTAAGACAACCCTGCTGTTTCTTCTCTGCTTCCTGTTGTGTTTATAGAAATAGCATTTTGTACCATCTTTGTAAACAGGATCACATCAAAGAAACACCATGTTGATTTTTCCTCCTAACGGAAACAATCCATAATTCCCCAAATGTGGCTGAGTGCTGGAGACAGAAGGGGACACTGCGTTCTGTTCATTTGATTTGCTTGTTATGTAAAGAGAAAATACAGCAAAGCATTGGAGACAAGCACGGGGGTGATTTTTGTATTAGATCTGCTCATACAGAATAAAGGTGTTTCTACTCTGGAACAGCTCTTGCTGAAGGGGTGAGGGATTGTCCCAGGTAAGGAGGAAACAGCCACCACTTAACTGAGAGGCGTTCTCAGAAAATGTCTAGAAAATATCTTTATTGCTCTAGTCCATGGGGAGCTAGATAAAACTTTTAATTGTAAGGTGACTATTAGGCCTGGTCACTAGCGCCAAATTTCAGAAAAGCAGAAACACTAGCTGCAGTGTGCTATGTGTTTCATGTACACTAGTTTTCAGCACAGGAAGAAATATGCTTTCACTGTAACAATTTTGAATGGTAAAAATACTGTTTTGGTTTTTCATGCTTTCACTCATACAGTTACTTCACTGTTGCCAGCAAGATAACCTCAAAAATAATAATTCTTTATTGTTTAAAGAACAAAAAATGAGGAGGAAGGGAAAATGAGGGCCATATTCCCTTGTCATGTGCATCCAGAGAATAAAAATGCAGTGGAAATAGCAAATAAAGTTAGTATTATAGCTATATAGTTATGAAAAGTTTTGTTGAGGTGATGCCTGAGACACTAAAAGCTTCACTGTACGATGCACACCGTTGAATTAATGTTTATGAACGTGAACAAGAAAGGTGTTTTGGTCCATTCAATCCCCAAGTAGTTTGTTGTTAGAACTCTATGTTAAATGAGCACCTTGTTAGAAATGTTGCAGAAGACACTTTTAATAGCCTAACATTTTTGTAAAGCTCAGAAGGCAACTGGAAAGGATTGACTAGGAATGGGATTTTATGCTTGCCTGTCACTTAAACGAGATTAAAGATAAAACTTCCCCCAAATAGATAGATGTTTGGTGAACTCTGGAGCTTACTGAGGTAAGCTGAAATACCTTCTTTAGCTGGAACCAGTAGATATAACAAAACTGTCAGCATTGTATACTTCACTTATAGGGTTTCAATGTACCACCTGCTCCACTTCATGTCCTGGGTACATTTCACAAGGAAAAATCAAAAAAGAAAGTAAAAATAGAACTCTAAGCTGATAATTAGTCACTTAGAAGAGGTTCCCTGTTTTAATATGGAGTCAAGGCAAACTCCTGGGGAGGAACAGTATTCCTTATTTACCAAAGATGAGAGTAGGAGTCTGGCAATCTGTTCTGCCTATCTTCACTGATATAGGAATCTTCAGAAAATTGTTTGATTTCAGATTGCTGCTCAATGATAGGCACCATTATTAAAACCATTTCAATTTCTCATGTGCTTTATGGATAATTAATTCCACATTTAAAATTTTCAAATCCTTAAATAAATGACACTATAAGAAAAACAAGTGTAATTATTTGAAGTTTTACTTTACCATAAACAACTGCAAGCTTCAGAAACAATAATGATTAGGATATTCATTTATATTATAGGAGATTAATACATGCATTGCAAGAACATTCCATAAAAAACCAAATTGAGACACATTACTTGCCTCTGACCTACTTTTTCATACATTTCCATTCCTAAGCTATTCCAATTTTATTGCAGAAAGCTGGAAACTGTGACCAAAAATGCTTCCTGCCCCCCACAACAGCAACTGTGATATTGGAGCTTGTTAGATAACAGAGATATTATAGTGTGGCATGTCTAGTAACATAAAATGTAACTTGAGTGGGCAGAAGTTTCATATGTGGCTAAGGGATTGAAATCCTAATGATTTCCACCTTAAAAATAAAATCTAATACATGTTTTCTTCTTACTAGATTGTATCATTCTATTACTGCTCACCAAGCTGGCTGAACATAAACACCTTGCAACCAAGATTAGATGTAATGAAGAGTTCAGAAGATATTCTTTGCATATATTTTTTACTATGCAAATCCTCTAGTGTATCTCCATACTGCCAGTGTCCCTGTAGAGTAGCTTCATTTCATGAACTTCAGCAGCCCAGTTTTCCTTCACTTTTTGGAGGTTATTGTTACCAGGCCTAGGAGTTCTAGCAGTTCCCTGATAAGCATTCTATGTTGCCTAATTTAAATTAAAGTCTCATCATAAAATATTAGCTACAAAATACGTTATGATCTAAGAACATTTCTTTGAGGTCCTCAAAGGCACTGTAGAAACCACAAAGAAATTCACAAAGGTAGGGACTAAGAAAGCATGAGGTACTAGTTTAGAAAAAAACATAGTGAAATGATAAGAGTAAGATAAACTCTTCAGGATGAGAGAATAACATTTTGCATTCTGGAAGACTGGACGTAGTGATAATGCATGTTTGAATTTTACTAGTTCATCACTGTATGGAAATTTTTCTGAAAGGAAAATGAGAAAGGTGGTCACCAAGATGAAATGAACATACAGTATAATTTTCAAATTATACAACAAGAAAATAAGACACTGAGGTTCAAGATTTACTTTCAAATTCATTTGGACTGAATGGATAACAACTAAAATAGTTAGCATTGGTCACAGAAAAAAGTTGGATCTCCAACAGAAGCATCTTGCCCAGGGAAATACAGGTTACACTCAACAACAGCAGAAATTATTATGGGGAACAGCTGATAAAGTAGCAAACAGCTCTAAAGTTTTCAAGTAGCTACCTCTAATTTTATTTTAACCTGAAGCCAAATGTTCAATCTGAAATTTAATAGAATAAATTTAGTTATTCTTTTTGCCAGCACCAAGTGTGGTCTTAAAGCAAGTGGGAGCCCTGAACCCTTCTTGTGAGCCCATTTTTAAAGACAGACTGGCAAACTAAACTATTGCTAAGGTATGAGTGCTCTCAACACAAATCAGTGCATGTGTTTTCTACCTAACTGTAGAGGACAATTTCTAGAATTTTTCTAATGTCAGTATGATGCTTTAGCCTTGCTGCTTCCACTGAAATTTAAAGTTCCATCAGATAAGCACTCTCTCTTTGATCATCTCCACTTGCTTATCTGTTGACCAAATTTCTTTTTCTTCGTTTACCGCCTAACTCCTATAAACTACTTGCTTTTGGCAAAAATCACTTTCCTGCCAATATTTGGAAAAAAGACAGCACTTTTTCAGAACAAAATGAAAAATTAAATGAAACCTGTACCATGATAACACTGCAAATCAGGAAAACTCACTACATTATAGTAGCCTCTGATATGATTTAAAATTAAAGGTCAATAAACCCGTGATCTTCTCAAAATGTTGGTATTAATAACTTTTCTGTTACCAGTGGAGGATCTCTAAGAAATCAACAGCATCAAAGGATGCTATGTTGACTTGCTTACTAAGACCAGGTAAGAGAATTGACCTTTATCTATCACTAGAGTTCAAACTCACTGAAGAAGGGGCATTGCGCTAAACTCTGTTCTCATTAAACCAATATAAATCCAAAACAATTCTATTGATTTTACAAAATCTCTGCATTTTAAATAGTGCAGCTAGTTTTAAAATCCATTAATTTGTTAGCCAGCTCACTCACTGTACTGATGAAAGACCAGAAGGAAAATCAATTCAAAGGCAAATCAAAATTATATATCTTAGGGTCATTGCTGTCAGGTATGTATGTGTCTGTATGCTCACAGTCTGTATAGTTCTCTCTCCAAATAGTGAAGTTGTTTTTATGATAGAAAAAAAATCACATACCTGTTATGAGAGCTATATACCCCTGCTGAAAATGTGACTGGGCCTTATAGAAGGGCTTTCTTTGTTCCACATTCCTCTTCTGTAGGATGATAAATTGAAGTCTTATACTGCATGGTGAGTGCTGAACAGTTACATCTTCCTCTGCATTTTTTAAAGGATAATGTTCACTCAATAGCACAACACCAGAAGTACATAATTATAAAGGGTGAAAGAAGCTGCATTCAAATTACCCATGAGTCTAAATGCTTGGCTCTGTATAATTACTTTCAAATTATTTCTGTCAAACACACGTTATAGTTGAGTTAGTCATTTATATTTTAAAGAGAAAATTAAGAAAATCAAGAAAGAACTTATCCAGAATTTTTATAAGAATAGCTTGCTCTTTAACAAAAAGTATCGGAGTTTTTAGACTACAAGTAAGATTAGCAAAGTAAGTACTCTGAATATGCAGGAAGACAGATTTGCACATTAAAGGCTACAACTCCAGCATTCAGTATGGACATATAATGAGTCAATGTATACAGTTTAAGATAACAATATATTTGCATGTGAAACCTTTGCATATTTTCAATTAATTTTTCATTTCTATGAATTGCTAGCTTTTACTGCTCTCACATCCAGCAGTGACTGAGAGCTCTGGAAATCATACTATTGTGAAGTAAATCAGCACTGACTCTTTTAGTGCTTGGATATGTATGTGTTTTAGCTCAGACCTATTTTTGGGACTGTAAATGATCAAGAAGTCCAAAATCCATTTATAAATATAGACACACAGAAATTTGTGTTCTATCTAATGAGGGGAGGGAAGGGAATTGGGCAGAAGAAAAGGGAAAATAAAAGAAACTTTCTCTCTTCTTCATGTCTTGGAAGAAGCAGGGACATTCATTTATATGATCAGCAAGGACAGCTCTTCCATGCACTTAAATTAAAAATGCAAAAGGAAAGTGACAGTCACCCATGGTATATCCTAAAGATGCACAGTAGGTCACCTGGAAGCTCCAGGATGGATTATTTCTTTCTAATTTACCAGTCCTTAATAAAGTGTAACTTAGTCTCAGGTCTGTGCCAAAAACAAATTTGTACGTTAGTGAATTGAACACAGAGAACAGGACAGAGAAACAGAGCTGAAGACAAATATCAAGTAGATGACATGTTGCTGTATAAATGATTCATCCAATGGAGTAGTGATAGACACCTCATATGCTGTATGAAACCACAGAAGTACCAATAAAACCATTATAACTATACCACTTATAAACTACATTTTAAGGCAGGTGGGGGGAAAACCCTTCAGAATTATTGACTATTATTAAATGTTTATTGGTTCAGCTTCCATATTTTTGTTGTTGTTGTTAACATCCATCATCCTGTATAGCTAGGTTCTCTAAGACCTAAAATAGAATCTTCAGTTCTAAATCAATTGATTTTGGACAACTCAGTTATTTACTGATGAGATGTTTTAATAGTTATGTCAGAGCACTGCGGACAGAGGTGATTTCCTCTAACAGTACTTGCAACATACGCTTCAGATTGTAAGGAAGGATTTTATGCTTTTCATTTATATAAAGCTCCTATTTCTAGACCTAGTAAATCAGAGATATCGTTTCTCATATGTCATCTGTGTAGGGGTGGTATTTAAAGGAAACTGGCCTAATCTAAAACTCATCATAAGAGAAAGTGTCGATTGGATTATCTCAAGCTAGAAGAGAAGAGAAACTGTAGAGTTTGTCTGTTTTGGTTGGGTTTGAGCTGTACAATGCCTTCAGCTCTGCGGTAGGCTGCATGGTGAGTCTGCGTCAGGATGTGTGAGGGACAGAGCATGCAACACACCACATTGCTTCATGCCCCCCTTGTCTTCGCCCCTTAAAGTATCTACACAAACTCCAGAAGCTTAGCCTGGTATTAGATGCAACATTCCCTACGCCCATGGTGAAAACTTTGGCCCAGAGTTTGAGGTATTAAAAATTTGAGGCTGTTAACCCAGCTGGAAATAGGCTTCAGAACATGGAATCTTCTTTAACGTTGCTGGAATCTGTTATTAAGGTTAAATCACCCAATTGCTGACGGTCAGCCAATGCTTTCCCAAGCATCTTCCAGTGAACGTTCAAAGTTTCCCCCATTAACAAAATCACTATTTAGAATCAAAGTGAATGCTGCCAAATACAAATGAAAAAATACAACAGATCTGGCAGTGCTAGGCTAGGCTAACTGTGCAAACCAAGGTACTTAGACCTCAGTACCTATTGCCTCCTCTGCCGATGCAGCAGACATACAGCTTTAGTGTGCAGCACAGAATTGCCACCCAAAAGTGGTGAGGGAAAATACTTCTGGCTGTGATACCTATCAGTAACTGAGTTGATATAATCTTTAATATTGCTGATAAAATCCTTATGCACGGGCATGTTTTTTCTCCTTTTGCTGAAGATAATTAGCTTGCTTGGATTTTGACAAAAGGTGGGAAGATTCAAATATTTATAACATTCATATTCCAGTGAAAATGTTGCCTATTCCATTGTGCTAAAAAATAGTGTAAAAGCAGAACTGCCAAGAAAAATATCATCTAATGCTGAACGCTTATATGAAACAGGCCTGTTTCTGTTCCACTAAGGATTGCTTTTTTAGAGCTAACAAGAATGCTGTTTTGATCTCTGTTTCCCTGGAGACTTTGTTTCTGTAATTAATTAAAGTGAAGAAATAAATCCCAAACCATGGCATCATCAGAGACCTGTGTGTGTGCTGGAATCCACCCACTTGGTATTTTCTCAAGGAAAAAGGCATGTATTAAAGAAATTAGTGTAGGTGATAAGTAGTTCTGAAGTATGGAACAGCTTTTTGATTCTTACTAAGAAACTATTTGGTTTGAACACGCAAACATGCAAAAGTGGTGTGGATTACATAATTTGATCTAAAGATCATAAAACAAATTTTCACTGTAAAAACAAAAACAAACCATTTTATTTCTTGCTGCAAATTTCCTAGCTACCAGTCAGCTTACATTAAACTATTCAGAATGAAGTTAAGATTTATTTATTTGTTAAACTTAATTGGCACATAATACTAAAATATATTTATCTCAACACTTCAGAATTACATGTTTTAGCAACAGTTTAATTGTTAAGTTATAGTAACATATCTTTCCTGGGGAAAGGGAAAGCAGCAGGAGGCTGGACTTTGGTGCAACAGAAATTAATTTTTTCAGCTTCAGCAGAATGCTGTCTTGGATGACATGACTATTTAGTGTTACCTGGTTTAAGTGTGAAAGTTATAATATAAATTCTGACACATTTAAATGAAAAAGAGACAGTATTATAATTAAGCTTCACAATCATGGTACGGTAAGATGTGAAAAAGGAGGCTTATTCAGCACCAAAGATAAATTATTGTAAATCCAAAGTAGGTGTATGTCAAAAATGAATTTGGAGTGCACTGTAGAAGATTTTTCATTACTTCTAAAACTCATGACAGTGCAAATTGTACTGCTGACTGCTGTGTTCAGGAATTAGGCTGTGAGAAAGGGACGCTAACTAAACTGTTTGTAACGGAAAGTCTTCAGTACAACCAAACACAGACTTTCTTCTCAAGAAATACTGAAAAAAAAGGGCTCTATTACCAGAGCAGTAACTTACCAAATTTGTGAGCTGAGCTAGCTGCTACAGAGAACAATGCTTTCATAAACTAGTGAGGAAGCCAACGGTTTATCACTGCTTTGAAAGAAGGGTTTGTTAGCCTGGTACATACTGCATCAGATGTCATAACAACACAGTTGCTGACTTGGAAAAAGATTCTTATAAAGCCATTAAAAAATCCAATTACTAGAAAACAACTTATGCTCATGAACCGGATGAGGTATGCAGGAACACTCAAGTGCACATGTGGTCAACATACTAGAATAAATAAAAAATGTTAAGTTCTAGAAAAACAGAAATTAAAGTTTTGAAATTGTGAGAAAATTTGCTGAGATGAATATAGAAAAGAAATTTCTATTTTGCAGCTTAATATCTCCTTAGTATATTTTGTGGCCTGATAGTCTCCATATGTGTGAAATAAGTCCTCTCTAAAGTAAACCAGCTTTATTAATAGCCAGCTTTCCTTCTAATTGGACAGCGTGGGGACATGGTCCGACTGATCAAGTCAGGAAAAAAGGGAATTTTTTGAAGACATCCTACTGTCCTTATTTGAGCCAGTCTCAAAACTGCCCCTGACTTTTTCTTGCTTAATTTTCTTTAAAACAGTGAGTACTAAGAGATTATGAAAATAAGGATAAAATAAATTAAATCCAAGAAATTAAAAAGATATATGGGAAATTATCCAGATTTTGTCTTCTAATGATGGTCCATTTCTTGTTCTGTTGTAAATGGACCTAGGAGCTAAACTCATTTCAAATTGCCATTCTTGTGACAATTTTAGAAACTCTTCTTGATTTTAGAGCATTATCTAGGGAGATTGGTCTGGCAGGCTATTTTGAAGTCAAATGTATTGCTAGTATTAAACTATGATGCATGCATACCTGTACTGATCACAGGAAGGTTCCTTATTTGTTTCTTTGTTTAACCTTTACAAAAATAAAAGCAGAAAAATTAGTTCTAATAAGTTTGCTTGGTATTAGAAAATTGCTTTTAGGTATCCTGTTATGGAGGTTGACTTTTATTGGATAAGAGGCTACGGTGACTTTGTCTGTTAATTATGAAAGAGAAGCAGAAGGCTGTAGTGTGAGGTTAGGACACCTAAACCATTAGCTAGAAAAGATTTTGTTTAATAATGAAGCCACCATAACTGTAGAATTGTGATAATCTGATAAATGCTGATACAAATTTGACTTAATGGAATTTGGTCATTTAAATAGCCTATAAGAACTAGATGACCAATACGTTAACAAGTTGTGAGGAAATGGTTCCAAAGGACTGCCTGAACTAGAAAATACAAGGATACAAAAAGCACGCCCAGGGGGCTGATGCATGTTAACTAATGTCTGGCTTTCTGTTGTCATAAAGCCATGATTTCTTGTAGTTCTCTCTGGGGCTGTTCAGTGAAACAAACCTACTGGAATTAACAGATCTTTGGTCCTGTCTTATCTAAATCTTATCTGACCACTGACATAGGTTCCACAGACAAATTGACTGTTCACCTACTGGGACAGATCTTGTATCTTTTTGTCCTATTAACAAATACAGTGGTTTACAATGTAAACCAAATTACATTTTCTTAATTTTTGCATCTACACCCTTTGACCTGAATGTAGAACATAAACCATGCAGGCAAGATAGATTTTCCTAAAGTTTAAAACATTGATGTTAAGGAGGAATTGCTGTATGCAGTTACTCACCTTACATTGTGGGAATCCAAAGACTGACCCCCCCTCTATCTGCATCTCACCCCAACCATGACGGACAGCCATCCCTATCAACCTAGTAGAAGACACAGGGCACACCTTTGCACACCTATTGATTACAAGATGGTCCAGCTGGTCGATACTTTTAAGACAGTTCCCTGAGACATAAATCTGAGTATTCTGTGTTGGAAATGCACAGTCTCATAGCTATCACTGTACAAGAGGTATTATCTTCTTTTTTTTTCCTATGCTCTTTCTTTTGAAGAATCTAAGAAAGAAAAATGGAGTTATCAGGCAAGCCTTGCACTAATAAAATGAAAGAGTTTAGGTTCCTGAGATCTCACATTGAATGTTCACTACCTAGTTTCTGTGGGATCAAAGTATCAAGAGTGAAATCCTTCCTTCTGAAACTATACAAGATTTTTTTCTAATGCTATGAATGCTAATAGGATCTAAAAACACTTGTCGAAATAAAAGACTCATGAAAGGAATCTCGGTACAGAAGCAGAAAAGGTGACTGGAGGTGAGGGATATTTTGGAAGTGAACCAAATGTTCTTTTGTATTACTTTATCTGTCATTGTTAATATTTTTCCAGTCTTCTAGAAATACTGAACAGTTCCCAGGAAGGATAAGGGAAATATAAAAATCCTTTGAAATGTGTCAGAATCACTTATACAAGCATCAAGATGATGATGCTGATGGAGGTGGCAACCGATTAGAGGCTTTCATCACTGTTTAGAAAGGTCTCTTCCTGTCATTCTGTTATTTTTTTTATCAAATGGATCTGAAGATGAGCGAATGAAAATTAAAAAGTGGTCTGTTCTTATGAAAAGATCAGTTTTCCTTAATGGAGTTTAAACACAAGATAGTTTACACATATTTCAATAAGCAGAAAAATATCTTTGAACTAAAAAGAATAACTTTCTTCAAAAGAAAAAGTATTTCACCTTATTTTGAACCTCTTTGGGCATCTCAAAGTCTTATTCACAACAAGATTTTTTTGTTTATTTCATTTCCAAGGACAAGCTGAAAAAAGGGGGAAAAAAAACATGCAGGTCAGGTCAAGCTGAAACAGAATGTTTCCACGACAGTGTTAACCTTTCTTCATGCCAGGAATTATCTAAACCTATGGTAGCATGTTTTGTCTGTTTGCTCTGTTCATACATGTTATAACTGTCTTGTAAAAGTAAAGAAAAAATGAAGTATGACATAACAGGTATAGCTGGAATTCACAGACCATGAAATATAGAATTTCTGAGATTAACCATTTTTCCAGCTTCATATTCAGAAAACTTCAGGATAGGATAGTGTTAGGCATATACTTGCAGAATACAAGTGGTGTTAAACACTAAGTATCCAGAGTAAGAGGATCATTACCAGCACATTTAATAAGTCTTTTCTGCAGCTGTTAATTTAAACTATTAAGATTTTATAAAGGATGTTCTTAAAGTCCATTGTTCACAATCTTTCATAGTGGAATATTTTCTGAGAAGCTGGGTTTCATCAACAGAATTTGTAAGAATAACCTCAATGTTTCTACTTGCATAAAGGATGTAAACATGGTGAGAATCCTAAACAGACCACAGACACTACTTAGAATAACACTTAGATAATTAATGTAAATGTTCTGGTGTTCTACTTAATTTAATAGAGCTACTACAAGGTATTTTTTTGAAAGTTAATGTTAAAGTTAGTTAGAATTTATATACTCAGTATTGCACAAATCTTAATGTGTGGTACTCATCTTTAGAAGGGCCAGAGCCTTAGCTGATGCAAACTGGAATAACTGCATTGACTTTCAACCACTCCTTCCACTGGTATGTGAAATGTTTCTCTATACTTTGCTTCTTGCATTTTTATACAGAATTTTAGACAGTCTGCAAGTTTTTGCCAGCATTGTGGTTTACTTCTGTCTCACTCAAAGATCACAGTCAGAGCTTCACTTTGATGCTGCTTCTGGTAAAATGATGTTCTAGCATATACTCCAAAATCCACTAAATCAATGTAAAACTGCTCATTGATGTAAACAGGCTTTGAATAAAATCCTTATTATACTTGAGGATGTGTGTTGAAATATATTGAGGTAATACAAAACAACTTTTAAGAGTTAACAAACATTTGCCTTTTTCCTGAAAATATTTTTTGTGGTTACTTCTATTATTATGCATATTTATCTGAAGACCTCAAGTGGGGCAAGGTCCCACAAACTCCAGATAAAGACAGTCGCTGCATAGGGAAGCTTATGGTACAGCCAGAACTGAACCCTCTCGAGGTCCAGTTTAGTACCCTAAAAACAAGATCATCCTTCCTCTGTTGCTAGGCACTGTCATTTTGAAGCAATTCTATTAAGATTATAATGACCTTAGCTAGCCCATAGTCAATGACCTTAGTTAGGTTTAAAACTAATTTTGTCAAATACCTTCTCATAATATATATATTAGATATATCTAAAGACCCAGTTTACATTGTTAGAGTGGGAAGGTCAGGATTTTTGTTTGTTTTTGTATTCTTTTAATGTGACTCAGCTCTTAAGTCATCCTTTCTCAACTTATCCACAAAATAGGCAACTATTTTTATACTAGTTTGCCTTCATTTGAGTTTAATGTAAAACTTCATTCTTTTTCTGTTGATAAAACTAGAAAGTAGAAGCAGATGGATTGCACTGTCACAACAAATGTCCTTCCTCAGAACGTAAATACCACCCATTAAGACTTCAACACATACTGATGTCTCAAATCCACAAAACTATTCTTTGTAGTACTTCTTTTCCTGAGGGGAAACTCACGTAATATCAAATAGCATCACTTAAAGTTTTTTAACATTCACGTGGCACGTTAAGGCACATTAACTTATCATTTGATTCCTGTAACCTTAACACAATGAATGCCTTCTCTTTAACACAAAACACGCTTTTGCCTTCGATATCTCATTTCTTTTTCAGTGGGGTTCCTATGATAATTTGGGCATCTTCTGGCTTCATTTAACTCAGTGATAAATCATGATCATCATTAGTTTATCTGGCTTTTACATAAAAGTAATATAATATAATCCCTACCAGTCATTCCATTTTCAATAATTCTTAGCTTTTTGATTTCATGTTTTCATTTTGTGTTAGGAAGAATAATTCTCAATGACTAACAATGCTAGGAGAAATCATGTGCAAACCAAAAGGAACCTTCTGAGGAGCATGCTTAAAATCTAATTGTTTTTGGCAACTTACAAGCAATTAAAAATTGAAGATAAGTGCATACTGTAGTTTTGCATCAGCCTCATTAAAAACAATTAATATAATGTGTAATTTATATCATCTACGCACTGCTTTGTATTGTCATCACTTAATTGTCCTGAAGCTTCGTATTAACCTACCCAGAGATCTTTAAAACATGCTAAGAATCTGATTATTACAGCTTTTGGAACCCATATTAAAAGTGATAGCATTAAATTTTTTTCCAGGAGATGAGATAGATTCACAACTGGTAAGTACCAGCAACCTCCAACACATGAAATGCTGGGAACCAGTTATCATGTTTTCTGACAACCAAAGAAAAGAATTTAAATATAACTAATTGGAGAAATTATGCTAGTCTAGACATAATTTGGGAGTAAATAATAAATAAATATGTAAAGAAAAGAAAAAAAATAAATGATACAATTGAAGATGCCGCTATGACGATGCAGAGAATGGTCTACAGAAGAGTTTGTGTGGTCTCTTGGGTGCAAGCAAAGATATTTGTCTGCCTCTAATTTAGCCAAAGGGAGGGGAAAAAAGGTAACAAAAGTTATTATTAATACAACAGGAAAAAAGTCACTATTACCTTAGTATGAGAGTGACTGTTTGATCTGTCTCAGCATTCAGTTATCCAAGTATTCCTTCGTTTAAAAAACATCTGTATGCATCTCCTAGCTTTACACAATTCTGTGCACTTGCAGCAAACACATTCAAGTAACAGTGGAACAGATTATTTTCTGCTCCTACCATATGTACTATTAGTAAATACATAAATTAAGGCTGGTTTTCAAAGTAAGTAGTTGCAATGATTCCATGTCCTGAGTACACAGCAAGCATTTCTTTAGGTTTACATTTTATTACCCATATTTACTCCCTTGGTAAAAAAATCACAAGACAGAGCTTTCACCACGGTGGAGATTTTTCTCTTCTTTCCCTGTCTAGGAGATATCAGTGATTCCCCAGCTCAAAATTCTGGGTTCAAAACAAGTTCAGCTGACAGAAAACCCCCCCACCAAAACAAAGCAAAAAGTCCTTGGAGATGAGGACAAAACTGAGAAAATCATGCACTGATGGGCAGGGCTGGAAAAAGGCTGCCCAAGGCAAGGATATCTAAAAGGGAATTTTTCTATCCCATTCTAGGTCCGAATCTAACCTTTCTAGGCTAATCTTTCCTCTGTATTTACAGTGTTTTAATAATCTAGTTAGAGTATCTAAATAAAACAGACTTATCTTAAAATTCTATTTGTGTTACATTCTGTTATCTTTGCTATTATTCTTACTATTTATTACTCTCTTCATGGAATTCAGAGATTTCAGCCAAGGTCTTGTGTTATGTCTTGTATCAACATATTTAATAAAGCTGGTTCTGCCCTTAAACAAGCAGAAAACAAGCAATACTAATCAGCAGCACTATTTTCCAAGGATTTATATCTATGTTTCCATGGAACAAGTTATCTTATAGTCAGAGAATCTTTGTCTGCTTCAATATGCCATTTTTTTTGCTTTATTATACTTTATAATTTTTATAAAATCTCATTTAGAGAGTTAGCCATTCCGGGTCTTTTACAAGACCTTCTTTCTTTGGAAGAACCTCCATAGCTGAAAATATATGATCTCAGATAACTAAATTCTTTTATTGCTACTGCTATTTTATTTTTCACTCGTAACCATCATTTACATCCTACTTTGACAATTTCAAATATATATATTTAAATGTTTCTAAATTCATGGATGCTCCATATTTTCATTATGTATATTTAACATCTCCATCCTCCATGGCATTGCTTTGCTGATTGTAGAAAAATATGTCTTATTACTAGCATATGAGGCCAATGAAGAGGTGACCAGTCCTAGGAACATATATGTTCTGCTGTGATGGTAAACACTTGTATTGTTCTCAGTTGATATTTTGATATTATTCTACCTATAATATCATTTAAAGTTGGTTATGTCAGACAGTACTGAAAACTTTGGAATAGTAAATGAAAATACGATCAAAGATATATACAGACTGTTGGTTTTTTTTTAATGATGTAATGAGTACGCACATTTTGATTTTATGTTTCTCTTTGAAACTACATCTTTGTGGTGCAAGTGGCTTTGGTAGTCAAGTTTCTATACTTAGCTTCCAGGAAATGTGGATTATTAAGCAGAATGTCTCTCATGTACAATGCTGAGTGGGGATGACACTATAAGTTTGTCAGAATTCCCATTTTTGTTTAAGACAAATATTCCTTTTGTCCAGTTGTCTGGCTCATTTTTTAACATTATTTATGTAACTGATCACTTCAAAAATACTGTTGGTAGTTTATCTGCCTAAGGTGTTTTCATAAAAAAGTACATTGTCCTATGGAATGCATGATTCTGTCATTTGACACTGTGCTGAACTCCTGTAAGGTGCAGAATATATCCAATTGATGGAAAACTCTCCATCTTAGTTGATATCATTCTTAGTCAATATGTCATTCACTTCAGAAAATATTTTACATTATGTGAGTCAGTAAAAGGCAAACTTCCTGATTGGAAGAATGAATGGAAAATCCAAGTTTAATATTATTTCTCTCTTTTCAAGGCTTAAAATTCCATATTGTGTTCAACCTTCCTTTGTCCAGAATTAAGATAATTCTTTTTAGTAATTTGTATGTTATCATATATTCTGTAGTCCTCCCTCTTGCATAGGTCACTGTTTTCCTGCCTGGGTAAATACTTTCTTAATTTAACATTTCTTAATTTAGTTTTGGAACAGATTACTGGAGAGGATTCAACAGTGCTTTCGAGCATAATGTTTTCTATTTCATTTCTGAGTTCTTCTTTCTCATGCCATAAGCTGATTTTTGAAAGAAGTCATGTAGTTTTGTATGACTGATTTTTATTTGTGTTTTTTTAAGGCTTATAACTCATATGATCGCACAAGACTGTCCTCAGCCACTAAAGGTGTTACCTGCATTTTATACATGTAAACCTAGATGTTAGTGTATTGTTGTTTCTTTTGTTTCTTTATGGTGCTGACATGCAATCTTCCCCAAGTAAATATCTAGGGTTTTTAATGAAGTTGGTATTTGATGACCATTTGGTTGGAGCAGCAAAATGACCCAAGCAAAATCGCTTTTTTTAAACATCTTTTTACAGTTATATCAGAGCAAAAACTTACAAACTAGAAAACAGACAATGTCTGGGGAAATAACATTATTATTGATCCCATTTTACAGATGAGGAAATGATACTGGAGAGCAGTGAAATGATTTAGACTAACTCACACATAATGGAATGAGAACTTTTTATTCCATTTAAACATACCCATTCTTTCATGTAAATTATGATAAGACACAAGATTTCTTTGGTCAAATTTGATAATTAAGGGTCCCTGAGAGCACTTATACCATTACCTAATCAGTTGGAAAGAGATTAGTCAAAGTAAAATATAAGTTAGATATGAATTTAAAGTGCTGAAGAGATACCATAATTAGGACATTACATATTTATTTTTTTCAATTGATAAGTTTAGTCCAACTACTCATATTTAGGCTACTTATACTGCCTTAAACAGTTCTCCTCCTTGGGGTTTATAAAATCCAAATAATTCCAAAGAGTTCTTCATTGCATTAAATATATAATAGGTGCAGAAATTACAATACTGTAATTCAATAAGAAATCCATTTCTCACATAGTTAGTGACTAAAGCTATAGGGATATCTGACAATCAAAAGATGAAAATTTATACATATTTCATTTTCTTTTCATACAGTCTGCATTTAGGGACCAATTTTTTTTCCCCTCTTAAACATACCAAATATTAATATGTCTATCTTAATGGGGATGAAGATGGGAGGAAATGCTAACATATGTAAGAATGAAGAAGACCAGAAAAGTCTAAGCATTGAGTCCTTTTAAAACAGTTTGGTTTGAAATATCTCACTTTTTCCTCAGCCTAATTAAGTGAGATGAATCATTTATCATCATTGATTTTATCAACAATGCTTTCAAAATGATGGAATACCAGTAGGAAAACAGCTTGGGGAGCATGCATCATCATATCACCATTTTGATTGAACATTAAAAAGTGAATAAAAGAATAGTCGAAACTAAAGTTTCTACTTCCAAGGTCTATTGCCTTATACAAAGGGAATTAAAGTTTCTGTTCCCTTCTACAAGGTCACAGAAATATTTCTTACACATAGAAGGTATATTGTTGCAAAGTACCATTATAAATATGCATTTTTTTGGATTAAAAACAATATGATCACTGAGTTAAAATGTTAGTAGCAATATTACATTTTAAGTAATTAAAGAAGATAGAGAAGCAATGCTTAATGAGCACAATGGAAAGTACTATGTGAATTGTCTTATGTGTACGGTACCGCCAAGCTAATATAAAAATCAGCAGGTACCACTGCTTCATCTATGTACACCGTATCTACTCCATAGCAATGCAAATAGAGTAGAATGATTTAAAAAATAATACTTAGCTGTTTGCATGCTTTCTATGTACTTAAGCAAGTCATAATCAAGACCAAATATTTTAAGACCTTTCTGAGTTGGCTCTGAGTGCTCATTAGACCTCTCTCTTCTCCAGCAGCGTTAAGAATCAGTTTAGGAGGCTGTTATACAGTCAGCCACCAAATTCCTCCAGCATCAGTGGAGGCTGTGGTCTTGCGCAAGAGGATAGGACTTTCTAATTACTGTTAAGAATGTGGTTTTGCTTGTTGGAGATATCAATAAAGGGAACACTGTGATCAGTGCTCTGTGTGTATTGACACTGGACTGTCTTCATTAACACAGATGAGAAAACGCATGAATAATATGTTAGAATATCTCTCAACAGTCATGTTAGCCCACGAGTTTGAAAAGGAACATACGCATTTTATAATAGGCCAATTTGCTATTAAGTTGTATAAAACCCATCATGTTTTGGAAAGGAAGTTTCATGCCTGTAAAAATTATTTAATTGCACAGTGTTTAGATCAAGAGATGCTTCATATTTGAGCAAACTCAAATGAAAAGAAAAACTTTTTAAGAAAATTTAATTTTATGGTTAAAAGGATTTTCCTCCCTTTCTAAATAAGACTTGTTTAGAGCATTATTGTACTATAATATGGACTATGAAGGTCTTCAATAACATTTTTAGCACTTACTTTGTCTGGTTGTGTCACAGCTGCACACTGCTTCATGCCTCTGCAGGAAGCTTCATGTAGTGGCAGTTCTTGAAAGGTTAATGGCATTTACTGCATTACTAATCTATTCTTTAAACCACTGATTAGCATTGAAATTGATTCCCAGCTCCTTGTGGCTGAAACGACATTAATCTAGTCTCTGCTATTAAAAATGTTACACCTTTCTCATGTTAGCAGGTGATAACACATCATTAATTTGATGGCTTCCATTGTTCTGTCCGTTAGAACACCTACAAATGTGAGCAGTGAGCAAAAACTCAGCGTATTCATTCAGAAAGAAAAATTACAGTAGGTTATCAGTAAGTGCATTTGAAATGTGAAGGACAGCTATTTTTTGTAACTGTCAGGTATCCAAAAGTATGGATACAGGCATTAGGTTGTGGTCATACAGATACAACATTATTATAGTTATAAAACTTGCAAATGTAATCCACTGTGACAGTGTTGAAAGGTAGGCGGACAGTATCCAATTTTGAACTGCTGCTGCCCTGTCTCCACATGGCATTTAAATCCCCCCCCAAAACTGATAATTTAGTGTTTTACCCATCAGCCTGAACCCAGATGCACAATTCCACAGTGTGTAGTGTGTGAAAACATGGAACATCATTGTGGGATTTTCTATGTCCTTCACAGCTACTTTCAGTTTCCAAACAGCAAGGCTGGCCTAGCAGTCACACTGTTGGAACAGAAACACCAATACAGATGTCGCTTTTTGGTATGTAAGGTCCTTGACTCAGCTGCCCTGTCCAGAATCCCACCTTCATTATTAAATTAAATGGATTGTAAGGTCAGAACCCACTTTAGCAGGATGGTTTGATATTTATATCAAAGATATCAAAACCTTACAAAGTAATTTCTGCATGAATTTACTGCCTCCTTTTAAGCATTAGAATATATTTTAGAAAATAATCTATCCTTGACAAAAAGATAGCCAGTGACAAACAACACACTATTTCTCTACATATATTCACATGTAGCTCATGAATTTTCTGATATCAAGTTATTACAGGAAATACCATAAAATGGGGAAGAAATAAAATTCTCTATATCATGAAAGAATTGTAGTCTAGCATTCATTTCTCTGGTGAGCCACCTGCAAAAGGCTGAGGTTGTCAGTGATATCAGTGAGAAAGCATTCTAAATCTTCATCTCTAATTCAAGCGCTTTCATAAGACAGAGATATGTTCACCTTGAAAATAAAATAAGAAATTACTGGAATGCTATGGCAGCTTTTGTAAACACTGTGTTGTTTTCTGACAGTATTTCTGACACATTGAAGGTTAAAAAAATGACAAGTTGTAACATATTGCAATCTCAACATAAGCAAAATAGTGAAAAGTAATAAAAAAAACCAGAATGCTTGTGTGTGTGTTATAAAACATGGATGAGGATTGCATAAAAGACAAAGAAAGTGAGTTGCATGAACAATGGAGTTCTAAAATGTCTAAATAACAACTACTTTTTTAAAAAGAAGAAAAAGACATGACAATCAAAAGTGGTAAACTATTATACTGAAGAAGAAACTAAGAGCTTAAAAAATATAGAGAGTAGGCAGGACTAGGCAATGAAAAATGTGTAATTTAAAATGTGACATTGCACAAATGTGGATAAAGAAGAAAGAAGGAAAAGGTTCTTACAAAATACAGTTAGGGAAGAATCATCTTCTTCAAAAGCAGGGTAGAAGAATGTAGTGCAGCTGAATATTAAAATCTCCAAAAGAAAGAAGTACCAAGTTAGTTTTAATTTTGAAGGATGAGGTAAAAAAGCCCATCAAGTCATCACTATTCTAGTTCAATATAAAGTACATTCAAATACATTAGGCACCATACTGCACTCCATCAAAAGACAAGTTTCCCAAAAGTTATAATGAAAATACGTATGTATAGGAACTTATAAGTGGTGAAATCCATTGAAATTGGTTGAGAGAAACAGTGAAAGACAAATCTGAAAGATTAATCTGTAAGTATCAGTATTATCTATTTTATAGAGGAAAAATGATGTCCTCCCATAAAGTATTAAGAGTGATGGAGACTGTTAGAAAAGTACCAAAGAGTCTCTGTAAAAGACACAATTATTGGTATCACTAAAGAGTAACCCTTCCTCCCCCCAACATAATTCCAAAACCAATCTATGTGTAATATTCTATTGAGTCAAGGGATAAATAAAATTTTCCAAAGAAAAATCTGAGTACTTTGTAAAATCAGTGTTAATATAGAAAATTATCTTGGTAAGGAAGGTGTAATTCATCATGCAGTGTTAGATCACTGCTTGATCTAGTCCAGTTATTTGTCTCCATCAAGACTCTGTACCACCTGCATTAGGAGAACATGTGAAAAATATCATGTAAGACACTTACAAAACAACTGATTCAAGGACTGTCTCCATGAATTAGAAGGTTACTAATATTTAGAACTACTAGAATTAATATTTATTCCAAATACATTTTTTTCAATATTAACCATGTTGGACTGTATGCCATTTTAGACACTCTGGATTATTTCTGAGTACACATATATCATTGATCCCTTTTTGAACTCAGATTTCAAAAATTATTAGGCATTTATTAATGAAAAATGAACTTTCTCACATATGCAAGTTTGGGTACTTAATCAATTAGTTATACATTCTTTCTTTTACTAGTTGTAAAATTGCTGTGCTTCTGTTTAATTTATCTTCATCTTTTCCTTATTTCTACACAGGGTGAATATAAAAGTTTCCAATCTACCTCTTGATAAGAGAATTGTAATTTATTATTACCTTTTCCAAAACAATCCCAATATTTTCAGTCTTTTGACACAAGTTTCTTTTTTTAATGCCTTTGAGTATTCACAACACACTTCTCTGAGCTTCTTCTGTTACCACATTTCTGAAAAGCTTATCATGTGAGTATATATCAGAACTGAAAAAGTAAATATAATATTCCTTAGCCAGACCACACTGAGCTACTTTTTCCTCACTTGAATAGGTATAAAGCCTGATACAAGACAGAAGTAGTGGACTCAATTTCTACCAAATATCTGCATTAAAACAAAATAAAAATTGGACCTAAATCAAGCTGTGTATAAGATATGTGGTTAATCATTTAAAATGTATATTAATAATTAGTCAAAGCAACAAGGATGAACTGCCCACACAACTCTTGTTGGCAGTCATGGAACTGAAATTTCAGTCACTTCTTGAGGTTATGAGAGCATGTCAAGAATATTAAACAGACTTGTTTTCTGCATTAAAATATTACTTTAAATTCAAAACCTCTCATTTTTTAGAAACCTTATGTGTTAGGTAAAGATATCAAAGTAGCACTCACTTTTATTTTCATGCTGTCATTGGAAAAAAAAAAAAAACATGTAGTAGAATCATTTTACCTCCACTTTGCACAAAAAACGTAACGGACTTTAATTATTAGTTCAACGGTTCAATCCCATATGGCAGTAAATTTACTTATTTCTAGTAAACCAAATTTCAATTACTTTCAGGTAGTGAGGTAGAGTGTGCAACTGACAGTCAGTAGAAACTTTTATCTGTGCTTCCAGAAACAAATACTAAGGATATAAAATAAGAAGATGAATGAAAAAATGTCAAGTTCTACTTGTGCTTTGCAAACAAACCTATCACCCTTTCTAACAGGAATGATGACTGTGAAGGTCCTGATATTGTTAAACCTAAGAACCTGTATGATGTGATTTCTTGCAAGCCAGTGACATTAATGTTAAAATATTTACAAAAGTAAGGAATTGCAGAATTATATTTCAAATTACATAGGCATCCTGCCTACATGCATATTCTATATATAACTGTGACTTTTTTAAAAATAAAATTTTCATTGCTTATAAGACAACGAATGTGTGTGGGGTGGAAGCTCAGAAAATCTCTGTTCATTATATGCATATGAAAAGCTGACTGCCAAGGACAACAGAATTTGACTGAAACATTTTTTCAGAAATGTAGAGATGAGAAAACTGTTAAGTGTACCCCAAACCATGTCATTATCAGACAACAGAAAACTTGAGATTTCTTGAGATATGAAAGATGAACAATAAACTATGTGGAAGGAGAGAGAACATCACATGGTGGAAAGATCTTATACTGTTTTAACAACACCTTTAATCTCTTAGAATTCCTGTAAAATCCAGAGATACCTTTGGAGCATTAAAATTAAACAATAAAAGGCATTATTTTAGCATTTCAGGTTTCTAACTGTCTAATTGTCAGATACCTCTGACAAATATTGTTGATTGATAATTTCCCTGCCCTTCCATTTCCATGAAAGGAAGATAAATAGACAGACAGGCAGACAGACTGGTAGATAGATAGATAGATTGGCTGAATTTCTTAGCAGATGGTGGTTTAGAAATCAGAGAAAGCAATGACCTGGTTCTGAACAGCTGAGGAAGAGGTGATATCTCAGGGGACTTTTGCAAAGAGAATGAAAATTAGGCAGATGTTTTCCATTCTCACCCACAGTAGAGGTGTTACAGTACTATTGTTTCATCACACATCTATAGCTGAAACAGTAATTAGGCACTGTTTCTTCTTTTTTTTTTAATGGCTCTTAAAGGAGTAGAATAGAATAAATTCTATCTTGCTGGCCATATTACTTTCTGCTGTTAATATCTGATACTAAAATTATCAGATATTATTGCTTTCTAATCTGCATATTTGCAATAAGGATTAAAAATGCATCCAGATTTGTTAGACTGACTAATAACGGATGTAGAAGTTATACAGAAAAAAAAATAAATCACAGCTAATTATTAGACAATTAGCTGATTATTAGAAATGAATATTTTCTGTGATGATGTTTTTGGAAAAAAACATTCCCTAGAATAATCCTATTGTGTATTTGTTATAGAATATGATTTACTCAAAACAAGCACTTTTATTGAAACACAACTCAAAAAGTAAGACAGTTGTCTTTTACAGTCTTGGATGTAAATTTGTCATCGGCTTTGGTAGTCTGAGGCCTAAAAGTTCTCATATTTGCAAAGTGCAAGATAAAACTGGAGTATAGTAAATCATCAGCACCTAAAAAAAATCGTACTGAATTCATACCCATCCTCAATTCCCTTTCAGAAACTTTACCTTTTGTGACCCACAAGCTAAAATCTTTACTGCTGCCAACCTAGTAAATTCACATAACTTTAACATGCTTTAGACTTCTGAACAGTAGCAACCTGAATATTAAAATATTTACTGTACTAAGAAATAAGAAATTAGAAATTAGAAATTCAAACTGCTCCAGCAGGAGAAAAAGTTTTTGCTACTGAAACCTTACAGAACCTTACAAAAGTACTATGCCTTGTTCTTATTTCAGATACTGGTGGTGGATAGGGGAGTTTGACTGACTAATGTGTTTTGTGGGTGGCTCAAGACCTGTTCATAACTTTCCTGAAGAAGAGAAGAAAAAATAAAGAAGAAGGTCTTCTTCCCTCCCACAGGCAGATTTAGTAATATGGATGTCATGGCAGCTCTGATTCACAAATGTCAGGATTTAATGATTTCTTTAAGCTAAGAGCTAAAGCTATAGCTTTAAGCTATGAGCTAAATCTAAGAAAGGGATTTATGTATCAAGGTGGTAGTGATGCAACATCCTATTTCAAATATCTTGCCCTTGGAAAGTTATTCAAAATATGTGTTATCTGGGTCAACATGCTATAAAATGTCTGGAGATAAGGAGACAGTTCTGAACAGAATCCAGAATAGCCCACACTCAGAAGGAGATGCCACGGAATACAGAATATACTATGAATGTGAAATTTCTAGAGATTGTCAAAAGGAAATGGGTCATATTTTAAACTCTGAACTGTATGGTATTACATGCCTTTATTCTAAACACAGGACACTTTTGTGTGCTTGGAATCTTACGTTCCAGAATTCCCTGAAAGCAGGAACTCATGTCTTTTTTTTTTTCAGTTCTTCCTTTCCATTACATTATTTTCCCTTTGTCTATTATATTGCAGAGGTTAAAGTGTTCATGGACAATGTGAGAAACCTGAATGCATTCCCTCCGCCCTCGGGGGTTTGAAATTTAAAGACAGAGCTATTCCACATTACACCAAAAAGCAGTAAGAGATGACTTAAATTGAGGAGGAGAGGCAGAATGTGAGACTAAATGAAGCTCTGTTGAACCATGGTTTCAGCATACCCCGTACAAAGGGTCCCTCTTCCGAGTTTCTTCTACAGTTATTGTTAACGTAGCCTATGCTCAATGTTCTAGTGTTTATACACTTGTTGGAGGTGAGGAAGGGATGCAGGACTCCCACCATGGAGACAGATGTCTTGTACTGGGGTAGAGGTCTTCCAAGACCTGTGTGAGTGAGAGTGCTCTCTCCCTTTGGATGAAGATGGACACTTGTACCAAGGAGAATTTGAGATTTTTTGTTCCAAAACTAGCTGGAGCCTGAACCTGGGACCCAGGGGCTGTCCACTCCTCTAAAAATGCAGAATACTGGCAACAGGAGCACAGGCCAAAACCTAGGAATCACCCTCTCACAGAAATATCTAATCAGGAGAGCCTTTCTCCTTCATGTACGCATACACTGTCTTTGCCCCAGATTATCTTAGTTTTCTGTAGTTCTCACAAGAATGATGGACACAGCTTGGGGAGTAGGGTCTACTTCGGCGAGGTAGGTGTCAGTTGCCTTCTGGCAGGAGAGGAAATTGGAGAAAGTTTCTCACACTAGTATATTATGTAAAAGGGAGAGGAGCCTCCCCACAGTTTTGAAACATGTCTGACAGGGCAGTTATAGGACCAGTAAGTAGCTCTCTGGAAAGACTGCCAAACTGAGCACCTTAAGAATAGCTTAAGGCCATAGGAACAAATTAACACTCATAGGAATAGGTTTGAAATAGTGCTCTGTAGCCTTGAAGTATTGACTAAAGTATTTCTGGGCATGTACAGAAACAGAATTTTCATTGCTTAGGGAAACACTGAAAGAGGACCACAAAGAGGAACGAGGGAGGCACTTTTTTAAGATTAAAAAATGGAAATAAGAAATAAAAGATAAAATAAAATAAGAAAGCACCAATAGACTTCAGAAACCTCTAACTAAAGAGGGGCATTTAGGATTACACCTTCTTCACTTAGACACCTAAGTTTTGTCCAGTATAGACAGATAAGTATTTTATTAGGTCTTAGCATAAATAATAAAGAAAAGAAAGGAATGAGCACTGAGAATTCCACACCAGATACTTACTGTTCAATCACATCAGGCATAATTTATGTCTGTCATTATTAGAACTGTTCAACAACTTCTGGCACAAATTCTAATGTTGCATAAGAGCATGGTGGATAGCATTTCCTGCTAAGCATTGATTGTCAGAATAACAGCATAAAGTACAAGGTAATTCTTAATGCTGTGTCAAATAACAGCAGTGTTAATACAGGTATCTTTTAACAATAAAAACTAAATTGTTAAACCACTTTATTGATCAACAATATAGTATTTCTGTAACGTAAAGAGATGTAACTTCACATTTTTTCTCAATAAAATAAATAACCTTATTGTATACTGGACTGGGGCAGAGATTGTCAAGGAGTACAGCTGGTGAGAGAGAAGTAAAATAGATTTTCTACCTAAGGGCTGTTTCATTATGCCAGACAACACTTTGTATTGATCCTTCTCTATTTATTTCTAATTTTGTTGTCCCTGATTGAGCTGAGCTCTAAATCTTGTGATGGCTTACATGCTGTTAGGATGCAACATTGTTACGTGAAGTGCAAGGTAGCAATGTTCTCATTTTAAACTCTAATTTAGTCTGATTTGCAACAAATTAGGCTTTCTAAAGTAGCATTTTAGTACAAAGAGACCATTGTTTTCATATGTTCTCTATAATATGTGTAGAGATTTCTGTGCTGAGAAGTCAGTGAGGGTTTGTGTTACAAATACATGCTTTTTGTGGGGAAAAAAGAAAATAGCAGAAAACATCCTCAATGATCTATGTTAATATTTAACAACTTTTACAGTAATATGCTTATTCCCTTTGATATATCTCCATGAAGGCTTTTTCTTCAGGAGATCTACTACAAAGAGAGAAGAGGCGAGATTAGATTTTTAAATTAGTTTTAATAAATTTTTAAATGCGGAGTTTATATTTTTTCTAATTTGTGCTCTTAATATTATTTGCCGGTGGTGGTCTCAGTATCTTCAGTCACACAGAGATAATGCTGGAAGAATGCAGTCTCTTAGCAGATAAAAGCTGGCCTACGCAAAAAGACTTTTCTGTTATCCCTATCTTGGCATAGTTCCACCATGGATGACTAGGCAAATTGCTTCTGCAAATGAAGTAAGTCACATTGTTAGAAATAGGTTATTTTGCTTTATGTACATTTCTGTTACCCTTAGGCTGGTTAGCAATGTGACTGTCGTTTTTTTTACAGTCATAACTGACAAACCAGTAAAACACTGAGGCATCTGAGACTTCGGAAGAGCCACGCTTCAGGTAGCTTGATTATCTATGCTTACCAGAAAATCCCTTCTAGTATCCAGATCCTGGTATGAAATTGGGTCACGGGCAGTTTATCCGCCTAGCTGCCCACATTTTACTGTACCTTACGCTGAAAGTTTAGACAGGGAGCTAATCCAGTTCTTCATGCACCCATGCCCGTGGGATGTTGGGTGCCCACAGGCCAGAAAAGCGGGGTCCTGAGTACTCTGAAGGCACCTTTAGGGCAGCTGCCTATAAATACCGACCGTCTCTGAGGAACTGTTAGCAAGGTTTTTCACAGAAACCCCTTCCACAAGCTGTCAGTAAGTATACATGTGGCTCTGCTATAGGGATGTAATATACATCCGACACTAAATATACCCCTATCCCTTTTTGTCTTCAGTTCTGCCCTATGGAAAGGAAATCCAAATTCCTGTATACAACGGATCAACAAGAAGGTTTTAACAAAATGGCAAGTAGGAGTGTGCAGATACAGTCTTTGTGTCTTTATTTCCAGCAGGAGGAGCTGGGAGATGGAGCCATGGTTCAAATACCAGGGAGAAATGGTGATGTTTCTCATGATGGTACCTCTTAAAAAGCCATAATATCATGATCAATAGTTCACACATATATTCAGGCAGCAAGTTTTTATGTTAAAAAAATCTGGAGGACAATTGTAACTGATTTAGGTTTACAATAATAATGTTAATAATAATAATAATAATAATAAATCAAAGATTATTCAAACAGATAAAAATTAAAATATGAAAATAATTCTAAGGAAACTCTTTCTTACATTTTGTGTTTGACATTATGATGTTGGCTGAAAGCCACCAAACCCCTTCTTTTGAAGAGGGATATAATTTCATGCGCGACATTTTTGTCTCTATCTAAAGCAATCTCTGTTAGCACCTTCAGATATATGTGGCTATTTTTTAATGCTTCTTTTTAAATTGATCCAAAATTTGATTGTTGAGACTAAAATTATGGTCATAATGATTATTCTGTATAAATATATGTGGTGATTTTATCTGGACTATCGAATGAAGTACTGGTCATCCCCACATCAAATTTGAAATGAATAAAAAAAACCCAAATGTAGAGATGAAAATAAATTGAAAAGAATTGGGAAGTCTTACTTAAAATGGAAACAAGTCAAGGTATCTGAAACTGTGAACAGTGCATCAAAAATAAACCACAGAAAGTAAGTAAAGAAACTGTGTTTTCCATCTCTTAGAATGTAAAAAAGATTATGTTTGGTGACTTGAAGAGATATGAAATTCAAAGTTTATCAAATAAAATACTCTTTCACACATCTTGGTACTAAGCCATGGATATATTATCTACAGGAAATTTTTGTGGTCAAGATAATAATGCTATTGAAAAAAAAAATTCCTGAGTGAATATCAAGATTTTTTTTTTTTAATTCTACAGACAGTTGCTTATTTCAGAAAGGATACTTACACCCTCTTTATTTCCCTTTGCTTTTGATACAAGTACAGCAGTTAATTTAATTAATGTTGAAATGTATATTTTTTAGTGTAATTCAGAAAAATCACAGGAGGAAATATCTTAGGGTTTTGTAGAAGTTATATTTAACAAATAGTTTCCCTGCTGCACTGACAGGGGCTTGTTGGTTACTCATATGTTTTTGTTGCTATTAGGAACAAACAAAAAAATGAAAAGGCTCAAAAAGAGCTCTTAAAAGATAGTTGGTGACACAGAAACTGCTGTTTTATCAGATGAACGATCTTATTTATAGTCTTTCCTAGGATCGTTAACTCCTTTTCTAGTCACCCAGGAAAATTGAATTTCTCAGTGATATCGTGAAAAGTAACTTCACAGTTCAAGTAAATTGCTCAAGAGTTAATATGGATTATTAATTCCTCTCATGTGCTTAATAATGATCACATGAGCTGAAACAACCGTTAACCTGAATAAATACACCACTCCTTTGAATCTTCTGGTGATAGCCTAAGTTTGGTTCTTTTCATTGGCAGAAGCAGATGGAACTTGATATTCCTGTAACTGCTTTGACCTAACAGTAACATTTAAATTGATCCTAAGGAAGTGGAAATATATATATATATTTAAAAAAAAAAGGCTCTAACTGTTTGAAATACTGACCTTGTGCAAATATAACTTGACATGCAGAATAATCACAACTGTTACATTTTTTGTGGATTATCCTTCTTATTATGGTGTGTCCTTAGAGTTCAAATAAAATAACCTTTGTTAGACTTATTACAGTACAATACATGTTTCAACTAATAAAACAAAAATTAGTTTAAAGGAATTTCAAAAGGCCTCAATCACTGGCTTTCCTTGCTCTGTCATGGACCCTGTCAAAATGAACTCCTACAGTATTTTCTCCATATTTTCAGTTAGTAAAATATATACTTACATATAGGTACCTCTTGGCTAACTTTGTGATCCAGCTTATTTAACTGAATAGTGAGATGTGTGACATAAATGTTTTGCTGTTTTTATCATGACTTTGAAATGCACTCAGTTACACAGTACTATTCAAGTACAAGTTATGCTGAAAAAGTTCAAGATAGGGCATAGATACCATGGAAGCCCAGGAGTGAATCCCAGCCCATGGGAGAGGCGCCACTGTGGCTAGTCATCGTCACTGTCAAATAATCACAAGCTTCTGGTGGCAATAGAGCACAAAGCACAATGTGAAAGAAACTGAAAAATTGTGGAAAAATGTCAGCATTTCTTTGGTTCGGAACAGATTATCTTACAATTTTGGTTTTGCTCAACTGAGGCATTGCATTTCATTTCTTTCACAGAACTTGTGAGACTTGCTCAAACTAGGAGAACAATTCTTTGGGAATTTGGTAAACTGTTCTGCACCTTTCAGTCTCAACTTGGGCTAAGTTTTGGCTTGGGTATTGACTATGAAACTCAGCAATTTCATGCATATTCAGATTTCATAAAAGAAAAGAGCTATGTGATACCTAGGTAAAACTGGCCATTGGACATGTGGTCTGGTAAGAGTACAAATTGCATTTAAACAAGGAACAGCAGTTTGGTATCTGAAGACAAGAAAGAGAAAGAGGAAAAAATGGAGATATATATATATACTTTCTTACATTCATACATTGTTTTTCCTCTTTATTCTCTACCTTCATCTATGTACCATATTCTTCATTTTCCACTCTGTCATTTGCTTTCCTGCACTTCTCTTCTTTACCTTTCCCATTTTGAAACCAAATGCTTCCAGTATGTGGCCATGAGGACGGCTGGTGCTAGTGAAATATTTTGAAGGTATCACAAAAGCGTTGCGTCAAGCATGGGATTAAACTAACACTGATCTCTTGTGGAATTTGTGGCTCGTAACAGCTATACGGAGCCGTGAACCTGTGACTGGACATATGTTCTGTATAACAGTCTATTAACTGTGAGATACTGTATTGTACCACCTGTTTTCATGTTACTCTGCAGCTGTTAATGTATTTAGGTTACCTTGGGGGAGGTGAGGTATGTTAGATGACTCTGGTCTTTAGATTCTGTGACATAGTGAAACCTCTTTTTCCACATAGAGTGAAGTCCATACTCTAATGAATTTAATGGGAATTTTGCCGTAAATGTTAATGGAACAGATTTTTACCATTTAAAATTGCACGGTATGCTTCCAGCATAAATGTTTTGCCTTTCCTCTAGTACAATGATCTTTCCATGTTCAATTTGTTCCCAGATTCCTAAAGTGATATGTTAAATTTTCCAACTTTATATTTTATTTTCCTTCCTAACCTCATCTTTCCATCCAAACTTTTACTGCACAGATGGTCTAGGACTATGGATGTTTTCCTCCTTTAACATCAGATTTTGACTGTTGTTAAAGACAAGCACATCATTGCATTAAAAGCAGATAACCCTTTTATCCATTCCACTGAAGAAACATGTTTTTTATTCAAATAATGTGTTTTTAAAATATTATACAGCTAAGATTCCCAAAAGGCCTCAAGCCAGACTCCGCTTGCTGGCATGTAAAAGGCAATGAAGTCAATCACAGAACAGGGCCATTGTAAGCCTGGAGTAGAAGACTATGAGTAGTTACATTCTTTTCCTGAATGGACTTGATATGTATAAATGATATTGCTTGTTTTTGAAAACTCACTTTCCATTTTTAAGGAATTCATCTGAAAATATTTGGACATGAAGGGAAATACCACTTTCTCCTCTTCATCCATTTGCTAGAACGTGCTGTGTCCTAATCTTCTCTGGTCAGGGTTGTAGACGGAAAAAAATTATCAAAATCCTCCCTTCACAATAAAGAGGTGAAAATTTAGAGGTGATTTATAATCTATATTCACACATGTAGATGTAGGGAAGATATTACTGATTCTATGTAGCTTCTTTAACATAGGAAAAAAGACATCATAAAAAACAATGTTTAAAACTTAAACTGGACAAATTTACTCAAATTAAAATATCCTGTCAACTTTTAAACAGTGGGAGTGATCACACAACTAGAATAATTTTCCAGGGAAGGCAGTGAATTATCTATTACTTCAAATCTTGAAAGAAATTAAATATCATTTGAAAGAACACACTCATTTTCTGCTGGGAATATAGCCTTTTTTTAAAAAATTCCCTGTCACATTATGCAATAGGTCAAACCAAGTTATCATAATAGTCCTCTTTGATTTCTAAATCCAGGAAAGATGCACACACAAACATTTCCCTAAAATGGTAATACTAATAAACTCCTAAATTTATTTAGAATTTACATTCCAGTAAATTCTGTAAATGTACTCTGAATACACTACTTATGCACAAGGCCCAGACATACCTGCAAAGTGCTTTTCAGGGATATTAACAGCATCCAAAAAACATGTTCTTTGATCAAACATGCATCAGTTTTTTACTTTTTATTGTGTAGCAAGCTACAACATTAAGAATTCACATTCTTCATTGTCTTTGACTAATTTTTTTAGAGAAAAACTTTCTGCTGCATTTGAGGACAGTGTTTGTTCATGGAAGAAAACTCATGTACTGAAGGCTGACTTTACTTCCATTTAACTACCAGGAAATTTTAGTATTTTGATAACTTATGAATGTTAAACTCCTTTATGTTTATTGTAATACAGGTAGTTTTCAGCTAGAGATTTCTTGGAAGATTTGTAAGAAGGTTTCATTCTGCTCCCCCTCTCATGATAATAATAGAATTGAAAAAAGCAACATTAATTTAAAGATGTAACATTTGAAACTATTTCTCTACATGAAAGTGAAAATTCTGATGAAAATTTCATTGGTCAAATCTGTCTCCATGGGCATCTCATTGAAAAATCAATTAGTGCATAAGAAACAGAAGCTGGTATATTCTATTAGTACCTACGACCTATACTTAAATACTTTGATCCTGCCATTTTTGTGCAATGTATGAGTAGATGTATAATCTTGCTGCATTCTTCAAAGTGCAGATAGAAGCTGATGTAAGAACAAAAGAGAATTTAAAGAAGAATATAGACCCATGCAAAGAAAGCTCATGCTGTTTTCATGATTTAGTAAACGCACATGGCCTTGCTATCTGTGATGAGGCAATATTCTTACTAGGAAAAAATTGGCTACTCTTGAACTGTATGTCCTATTCATCCTTTCACACATGTAAGCTGTCTTTTAAAAAATAATAAATGAGTTCTTCGGCCAGTATAAATCTGCACAGCTTCACTCGTGTCCATGAAAGAATATGAGGATTGCTGTAAGAATTTCAGTGCTTAGCATAGTCTTCAGTATTGATAAGCAGATAATGCTCACTTCATGGAGAAATTACATCCATACAACCAGAATTTTTGAAGGATATCATTCTAAATCCAAGCTAGATTTCTAACATTAAGCTTTTCTCACAACACTATCAAAAAAAAAAAAGTATTGGACACACCTATCTTTCAGAAATGAAATATTGATTTTATTAAATTGATACAGTTGTAGTGAATTATTTTGTACCCTATTTTTATAGTGCAGTTTTGATGTTTGTCTCATAATTATTGCTTGTTTTTCTAATATTGTGGTAAAAATGCTTCTGTTTCCTGTATTAAACTGCAAATAAGGTGAATGCTTTTAAAGAATGCAGAGTGACTAGCAGAATTAGGCATTAGAGATTGTATAATTCTGTGTACTCAGCAAGGACAAACTCCAACTCCAGGGCCAAAATTTGTGTATGTGGGTTTCATTCTAGGGCTACTTATATATTATTATTCTATTTATTCCACTACCTATTGCATAAAAGAGGTAGAGATTCTTCTGGGCTAAGTAGCCTGTAGGGACTATTTATAAAAACATTGAAATTCTGAATTATTCTGAATTATTTCCCAATTCCATAGTGATATAGAACCTTTAAAAACAACAAATATACTCAGTGTAGCTACACAGGTATCCTGTTGTAAGTGCAAATAGAATGGCTTTCTCAAATATCTGTATATAGAAGCTACTGTTAAATCATGACATTTGAGAAAATGGCCACTTAGAGATCTGTAAATAGCACATAATGATTTTGTGTGAGGTATGGTATATTTTAGATTTTTCTTTAAAAAGCTCCAAATTATTACTTTCTTTACCTTTTAGGATATATATATATTAAAAGATAACTGCCATCAATGAAAAATATTTAAGTATGTATATATTTGAAATCTATGTTGGGAGAGCTGTAAATCTCTCAAAGAACACACACATATTGAAAGCTTTCCTCCCTGTACAGACACTGCAGAGCAGAAGAGAAACATCTTTCAATTTTAGCCTCAGGGACTGTCATCTATTTAAGGCTGCCTAATGTGGAAAAAGTCCTGAGTAAGCAAGACAAAATATACTGGTTTTAATCTCCAAGACACCTTTAAAGCTGTATAAAAGTATTATTGCTTTTATGAGCTTCTTTTAATACTGTATCAATACTGATCTTATCATGTAATTGTAGAAGATTCTCCAGCGCTGTTTTCCTGGGGATGGGGTGGAACTCCTTCAGAATTATTTATAAATTATTTGAAAATTGTTTCACTTGGATTGAGTATGCCAAAATTAACCGTGTGTTCAGATTTTTTTTCAGCTCAAAGCTTTCCATGATTTCCAAATATAGTCACAAAGAAAATCTGATTTATTTTCCCTAAGTATAAAATAAAGGCCAGAGTCAATAAAATTGCTCTCCAACATCTTTGTCACAAATGCTGGATAAAAACAGGCAAAAGGATTTGAATAATTATATTTGCATTTAATTAACATTTGGCAGCCTAGCAGCCTAGCTAACTCTCTGATGGCTATTACTTGGATAATACCAGCTCTCCATTTCCAGGAGAGGAAACCAGTTTCCTATCCTGGAATTTGCTGAAGGTGGCTTTATAGTTTCAAGGAGCAAGCCCAAGACCATGGCATATAGTTGAAGTGGGTTCAGATCTGCATCTTCTTTCTGGTAATCTGCCCTCCTGTGCTCGTCTGTCATCAAAAATGATTATCCTCCTTCTGCTGCTGGATTGTGGCATGTTAGAGTAGTATCCCCCACAACCATGGGTTATAGTGCAAATCCCAGGAGATTAAGAAAAATATATTATATGGAATTGGTAATGCCAAAGAGTGGGTCAGGGAAGAATGATAAAAGTAAAGTAGTTTTTGTTTTTGATGACTCCTTTTTTTTTTTTTTCCCCCTAGGGCTTTGCTGGGATACTAAAGAAGTTCAGAAATATCACACTGTCAAAGAGAACAATGGGGAAGAAAAAAAAACAGTTCTGGAGAAGAAACGCCTTCAAAACTTGACTCCTTTGGGAGAATATTTTTCAGTGCCTCAGGACCATACAGAGGGGTCTGAGGATGGACGGAGACTGGGGGGCACACTTCACAACTTCTAGCTTCAGAAAGCCCTCGGTATATTTGCGCACATAACATACTCATTCATGTGCGCGCGCGCGCACACACACACACAGACTTTAGCAAGAAAATACTAAAAATAACCACTATAATCTGATGTCGGATAGTGCTTGTATCTTCAACAAATATCAAGTGAATATGTATAAAAATAAGCATTAAACTTTATTATAATAATTACTAAGTAAGTATTAAATAACATTATAACAATACATTTCTATATAAATAAATAAAATGTTCATGCTGCTTTCTTCAAACAGGTACAGCATTATTTTATACTGTTATGTGCTCATCTTAAATGAAAGACTAAACAAAATAAATCACATATCTTTTTTGTTAAGAAATAAATTCAGTTTACTTACTCCTTACCAGAAAAATAAAGTCAAACTCATTTTTTTCCAATTTCTATTAAATGCTCAGATAAAGTTGGACAAATTTCATTTTTAAAATAAATCTAATTTTTTTTTTAATAAATCTATTCATAATTTGTTGCAGTATGCTTCACACTGTTCTGTTGTCCTACATTAATGGAGGATATACCCTATATACAATAATGACAATCATGAAAATGTCAGACTTCGCAGTTAAGTTTTGATTACTATCACAGCAAAAAGTGTTTTTCCCTTGCAAATGCTAATTTCCATATACTTTCTAGCAGAAGCAAATCTCACATACTTTACTGAGAATAAGTTTGGCCCAGGGTACCATCAGTAGGTTCCTTATCTTTGACACAAGCTATCAATTAGCATATTAACTGACGAAATCATTCTACTAAATTTTCAGGTATGTACTTTACAGTTAAGGTAATTTTTAATTCATGGTATCAAGGCAAAGCACTGCCCCATAACAATGAGCAAATATTTTATTTTTGGCTAATTTCTACATGTTATTGAATAATTCAATAAGATTTTAAAAATTCAACCAGACTAATATCAATGGAATTTCAAAAGTACTTATTTAGTGCCAAATTCATGTCCTGATTTAAAGACAATGCAGCCATTTCAGTCTTCAATGTAAATGATCATACTTTTAAACTAAGAGAAACTGTGCCTCCAAAAAGTTTGTGGCATTTCAACAAATTCCATTATTCAATACAAAAGCTCTTTAAAGACTTTGAGATTGCAAAGTAAACCACTCAAGCTAGGAGATGATTAAAGTAAGGTTAGTTGCACAACTTTAACACACACATTCTTTGTACATACGCATTTGAAGATAAACTTTGATTATACGATCTATTAATTACATCCACTTTTTTTTCCCTGTTAATGTTATGTACAACAACACTCATGGGTTTGGCTGTGAGCTCCTTGCTCACATGAATAGCTCCACTAAAATTAACAGAAATATAAGATCAGTTTTTATAAGAAATAATACGAAATCTGTTTTTTAATTTAAATATTTTTAATTTTCCAAGAAGATCTGAAAATGTCATATTTGATAAAAAGAGATGTGGTGAATCTACTTCAAAAGACATCAAAAATATCTAGGTATACAAGCTAAATAAACCCCTGATTGCTGGAATTCTAACTGCATGATTCACTGTTTATAATGAAGTAATACTATAGCACAGAAGAGTCTTAATAAAAAAGAAAACTTATTCATGGAGTATTAAAAATAATTGCTTCCTGCAAGTGAAAAAATATTCAGGAACAGGAAGAACGTGTTTCTGTAAATAATGTTCATCTAAGCCATATATACTTCTTTTCTACCTTCTGCAGATTTCTTAGAGTGTAAAAAAAAAAACAAAAAACAAACAAACAAAAAAAAACAGACCTAATATCTGACTTGGTGAAGACAGACTTGTGTAGATTGGCTTGTAAATGGCACCTACCTGAAGAAGGAGTAAGCTCTAAGGAAGGACTACACTTTGCAATTCTTTATCATTATATAGGTAATAGGAGGCTTATTTGGTTAGGAGCCTATCATGGGACATTTTCAGGTCCCAGACATCCCTGCATAGACCAAATTACAGCAACTTGTCTGTTGTGTTGAAGTATAGAAGGAAAGTGCAAGTCAGTACACTTCATTCTCTACGGTCCAAATCTGATGAGGTGAGATATTGAAGACTGTAAGTAGAAGTAAAGTGGAGATTTGAATTTCAAAAACTATTGTTCTCTATATTTTTTTTTTTGGAAAAAAAACACACATCCTGAAAAATGAAATCCTTCCACTTCTCATTGTTTCATTGCAAAGCTGCTAGAATATCCCAGTATTCTCCTTGCACCTTACTTCCTAATATATACATGCACATATGCATGCACATATTTCCCTGCAAATATATTTGGTCAGTGACAGAATCAGGGACCATTAGTAGCTTGAAAGATAAATTCTTAGGAAAGTTATCTGTTTAAGATCAATTGGCAGAACCTTCTCCATCATCTATGCAAACACCCCAAAAGGTGAGGATGAATGCCTCAAGTAACCCTTTCTGCAGTCTCCAAATTTGAGCCCTCTTCTATATAATTTTCTGGAAATTAGGATTACTGAAAAGGAGTAGAACAGCAGGATTTGTCTGGAAAAAATCAGGTGGGATTTTGTTTTTTCAGCTGATGATGAAAATATGTGTGTGTATGAAAGGATACTGACACTGCACATGAAGTACTACCATATTGCTGGCCTTCAAAGAATACTTTTCATATATTGATCTTGCACATTTTGGCTATGCAAGAAATGTGATTTCAAATGAAAGTCTCAGGACCTTTAAAATATAAGACTGGATCAGATTTTTTTTCTTACAAAAAGATTTAAATGGAAGTGACAAAAATTGTCACTTACTGTCCTTTTATATGAGCAAAACATCTGAAGATGTTGCTCCTGTAAATTTTTTCACTATGAATTATAATTCACCAATGAAATACTACTCTGAAGAGGTAGAAACCAAGGTACAAGCAATCCACTGTAAACAACCCCCTCCAAAACCTTAAAAAAATGCATGTTTCAGATCTGACCAGCCCTCTTTGTCTACTTAAATGGTCAGTTTACATCACAGTCATCACTGATATGTAAAAATCTCCATTGTGTAATAAACTTCAGTTCCAGCACTTGGAACCTCTTTGTTGCACTTAGGAAAGTGGTTCCCAGCCTAGACTTCAAGTCTACAAGCAGCGGAGCTAATGAATCCTTATTTTCTCTAGATCTATGTTTTCTACTATTAACTACAAATTGGAGTTTTGATCAAGGAGATATTTCCATGAAAACTTCATCTTAGTATTCAGTAGGTATCAAAAAAAGCAAAACAAATATTATGATTTAGTAGGAAACAATAAAACAAATACATCATTATATCACTGTATCAATGCATGGTTCACCCACACCTTAAAGATAGTGTGCAGTTCTTGTCCCTTTATCTAAAGAAGGTTACAGTAGACCTGAAAAAGGCCTAGAGAGCATCAATGATAATGGTCAAAGGTGTGATATAGTATCTGTACAAGGAATAAGGAAGTAGACTAGGATTTTTCAGATTGACAAAGACTAACAACTGACTGACAAAGATTAAATAAACACCAGAAGTCCTTTCTAACCTAAATTATTCTATGATTCTATAATATACTAAAGGTCTAAAATCTACAGGTAGGAGAGTGAAATGGGATATATTGTCCTTTGTCTTTTCCAGTATAATTATTCGGGATCATCATGTAGGAGGAACCAGGTGAAAAACAAGCAAAAGAGTTAGATCTAGTGGGAAAGACCAGGGAAATTCCCTGCCAAAGGATAGTTTGAGTAGCAAAATTTGTGTGAGTTCAAGAGAGACCAGGTGAGTTTTTGGAAGAGATCCAATGAGAGTCATTAGACAGACTCCACATATCCAACTCAGGAAATCCCCTGAGCTGGAAATGGTTGGAAGCTGGGAGAACACTGAAGGAAATATAGGCTTATATATTATATATGCTTGCCTTGCTCTTATTTTTTCCCCTCACAACTGCTGAAGCCCTACTTTGGAAAAAGGATACTGGACTAGATGTATTTTTCTTCATACCCAGTAAGGTTGTTCTTATGCCCTCCACATATCCACTCCTTCAGCCTCTCCCATTGCCCGATCCTCTTGTTCATAGTCCACAATTCATGTGGAATTGTGTAAATCTGAATTTCTTAATAAACCAGGCTCAAACCACCCTGTACTATGGAACCATGCTCCTTGTGCCATCTGTTGTACATGTCCAAATCCATAACTTAACATCTCTGAATTTTTCATTTTTCTCTCAGCTGCTGTGAGAAGTTTTCACAATATCATTAGGACAATAAAGACATTTAAACTTTGTCTGCAATTGGTTGTTGAAATGATAAAAATGCTAAAAAGCCAGTGTCACAGGGGAAAGAAGCACTGTTTAGAAACTGACAAATTCTACATGTTCCCCAAAAATACTGTAGGTTATAGGATTTTTCTAATGACTCAATTTTTTAAGATTCTCTATTTCCTTTCTTTCATTTTTAAAAGTCAGCAGCTTACTTTGTGTAAAAGACTGAGAAAAGTAGTTTAACTGTAGAATTATTTGTCGCCTCGTTAGATTAATTTAATTTGTTTTGGAACACATGCTTTAGGTACTGAATTGCTTGTCTGGTTCCTCTGTAAGAGAGCACATGAGCTCAGTGACAAAGAGACACCTCTGTGTATACATAGCTTTAATCTCACTTCAGCAACTGTTCTATTCTCAGGCCTTTTATACAAAGTCTCTTGTTTCCGGAACTTTTCCCTTGGGGCAGTGTGGCAGGGACTCTTTTTCTTGGAAATGTCCTTTCTTTGTAGACTGAAGGAAGCAAAGTCTTCTGGTTTTCTTTCCAACATATTTATATCCTTATTTCTACCCCCTTTTTCTGTTATCTTTTCATACCTCTCGTATTCAGGGTATCTAAGCTTCTTAGCTGATGATATGATCTTTATTCTTTGCTTAGGGGTGGTTTAGAACTTAATGTACACCTTGGTAGGCTTGTTTTGGTCCTTTTGAATGAAATGGTGACATGCATTCTCTAAACCTTCAGCTGGCTCCATCTTTCTCATTGTGTCCAGTTTAGTATAAGAGAAATAACTATTCAGTATTGTTACTTGACTTTTAACTGTTGTCAAAATATACTAGAAAAGAAGAAAAATGCCAGATCTCTTCCCTGAGAACTCTAGTGCTTTAAAAATATCGAGGCTCTAAAGGAAAAACATCTCATAGTTTGTCTCTGGAAAACTCCTATGTAGTCTTTCTGACATCAGTACATATTATCAGTGAATAACCTACCATTACAACATTTTTCCTTACACGTGACAGTTACAGCTAAAATCCTGAAGCATAAAATTTTATTGTTATTTTTTCTACAGAATTCTCAAAATCAAACTTTGCTGCTAATGTCTACAAAATAAATTTGGCCACAAGGGTAAAATCCCACACAATCTTGTTGAGACATCGCAAGTAAACTGGACTATAGTATCAACTCCTGTAGGTATCACTACTGAAAACGCTCATTCAAATTTGTAATACAGAACAGCACACTGCGGAATAAGAATCTACCTGCTATCTTTTCTTTCTAGTGAAATGCTATAAAAAAGTACATTGAAACATGTATGAAAAGTACATTGAATCATTTGAAATACAACTATTGTGCAACCAGTTTAAAACAATGTGTAAAAGGAAGGACAAAATGGCTGCTAAAGACACCAGGTTTGGAGTGGAGGGTGTTGCTACAGCTTTGGAGTTATCTTTGGGTTAACTGAGGTAGCAAAATACTACCCAGTGTTGTAAGAAGACTAACGTCCTAAGAAGGACGTTTAGCCAATAATACACACAAATTTCTAGAACCAAACACTGTACCCATTATTTTATTTTCCTGAAAGAACTTGCAATGGGAACAAAGAATAATGTTTTAAGAGAGACTATGGCTTGATTTTTGAAGTTCAATGAGTTGCCAAAGACAGTTCAAATTGCAAACATTTAAAATCTCAGGAAACCATAAGCTGCACAGAAATATTAAATTTGATCTATTTCTTATTATTTTCTGTATATACTTTTTCACTTGCAAGTCTGTATAGTCTGCCTCATCATGCATTACCATTTGCTGTCATGATTTTTTTTCTATTTCTTCCAGACATGTACAAATCAAAAATTATTTACATGCCCTTAATCATGCTCAAGAGAGAACTATGATGATCACTAAGTGTACTACGAAGTGGTGGGTCAGAAGAATGTCCTTTGAAGATCTTTCGACAATCGGTACATTAAGTACAACTCAATGTTGTGACAAATTGGGTTTAGCAGACATAGACTTTGTAGTAACTGCATGTATTTCCTTCCTTCTTTCATCTTTTCCTTCACCATTTTTCAGCAGCACACATTTCCTTATTTGAAAGTCTGTTTTCTTTACAGTGGTGGAGGACACACATCTTTTCTAGTAGTTCTTAAAGGGCCATATGATCGAAGAGAATATTTCTAACAGAAAAGCAAATGTATACTCATCTATAGGATAAAGGGAGAAATGGAAGAAGAAAAGAGAAAAAAAATGAAGTTTTGAATATGTAGAAATGGAGAAGACTTTCCAAACAATTTTAGTTCTATAAGCACCTGTGTTTCTATGTATTTTCAGCAATTTTTGACCCAAGATCAAATAACCTTTTTCAAGTCTAACTTTCTGATCTGATAAATTTTACTCATGAGGACACATACAAACTCATACAAAAACCAAAGCTACCATAAAGTTTCAACTCTGCTAAAACAGCCTGTGACAAGACATATTGTACTCTCATTGGTCTTGATCTCTGGGCTCTGTTCAGTGTCTGAATCTAAACAAAGGTTTATTTTTTGCTGTAAAAAAGAAGTCTATGATTATGAAATCACTGCCAGTCTTTTTGAAATTGATTTTCAGTTTTTTGATGAAATATACATTAGAAGATTAAAAAGTACAAAAATGACATGAGATGGTTAAGTTTGAATGTCAAAGCATGTAAAACCTTATTCCGCTTCTGTTTAAAGACTACTAGAATTTTTACACTGGATTTTTTTTTTTTTTTTTTTTTTTTGTGAAGAACTGGAAGCAGAGCAGAAATGAGTCAAATGTGTATGTTAGGAAGGATTAACCACTTTTAACTTTTTTACGCACCAGTAACGATCAAGATTAAGCTAGTCATTTACGCTCCTTCTGTAATCAGGAGAGAGGTACAAGCAATATCTTAGCGATCACAGATACAGCTGTTACACTGGGATGTAATTGTCTCGGAGGTCTGTCTGTCTGTCTGTTGTCTATAGAGGGAACCAAGATAAAAAGATAGCTAATTTTAAGGTAGCTAGGCTTAATGAATCATACTCAATATCATTAAAATGTCTAAAGTTATCATCAGAGTGTTTATTAAAAGCTTATTTCAGGATACAAAATGAAGAAATTCTCAGCAAGACTCCCCCACACACGCTTTTTTTCCCCAAAACATAAGTCTAGGCCTTTATTGTCATTAATTTTTTTTTGTTTATTTTTGTCCCAGTGCATTAAATTACAGTGATGATATTGTATACTGATTTTGACCTTACTGATTGAGTCATTAGAATGATGACAAGGAGGCAAAACTTCCAGGACTTCCAAAACTAAAAAAGCTACAAAACCAAAAGATCCCAAGAAGCAAATCAAAAAATAAGTATGTGAGCATGAGTAGAAAAAAAGATATCTGTTTCTTTTACTTTAGTGTTCGTAACTATTTTTCCAAATACCCAGTATTCTGAACAGATTAAAATTTGAACTAACATTCAGTTTTACATAAAAAGTAATTCTAGAAGAAGAACAAAAACTATAATTTCTTCAGTTTCTTAAAATTTCTTTCTAAGGTTAAATCACTAGTCAGCTAAGTAACTCCCAGGGAGCATTCTACAAAATATATTGTTTCATAGCTCCACCAAGCACACACAGGATTTAGCCACCTTTCAGAACTTTTAACTTGAAATTCCTATTCAATCTGAAACATATTATGTTAAAATGATCTGACACAATTTCCCACTTTTTTTCTTTTTTAAACACACCTCAAAGTAAAACTGAGCTTGTCATCAAAATAGAGGACAGGTCAAAATAGGATACTTTTGTCATCAAAAAGAGTAGAGTTCAACAGAAAAAAACAAAAACCAGAACTTTAAGGTTATGACTTTGCATGCTCTCTGGATTATTTAACATCCACAAAATAAAAAAGGTTGGGACAAGAAATCACAGAGAACAAACTATGTATTCTCTCCTCTTCGACACAGGTTGTCACTTTTTATTGGGGCAAGTAATAACCTTTAAATGCTAATAAATTGAAAAGGAACATTTATTCTTAGGTGACTAATGGAAGCAGCTATTGGTTGGGACATTAAATGAAAGGCCTTACCAAATCCTCAGATCAATCATTCATTGAAAAAGCATACTTCTTTGTTATTCATCTAATGCAAACTGCCTAGGGGTGATTTAAAATAGTCTATGTTAGAATCTTCAAAACACATTTCAGCCTGTATTTTAGGGGTAATGAAATGGTTCCTTTATTGAACTAATATCTTGCTACTTAACTATTAGGGTTGTGTGAGTCCATTCAGACAAAGCAAAACCAACAAAATCTATTTTCTCTCTCAGTCTTCAGATCAGAATGAATACAATTTTCTCCACTGCAAACTTGCTTGTGAGTGAAATGTAAACAATATGTACCTCAGGGTACACCTGGCAGCAGCAAAGCAACTTGTGAGACATTCAACACATTGCGCTTTACTCAGATGAATATATTTTTTCCTCTGTCTTTGAGAAACAGATTCATCAGCAAAGAAGGCAAGTCATGGTAGGCAAGAAAAACACTTGAAGCAGTAAATATGTTATTGCCAGGGCCCTGAGCACACCAAGAGGCTCTGCAGCACCTGGGCTTTGGCTGCTGGTGTTCAAAACCAGCTCCGATATGGTTCAGCCTGCTCTGTTCTTCTTGCTCAGGCACTTTGGGACTCAGAGAGGGTGCTGCCCTGCCTGCCTTGCTGTCACCCTCAGCTCCTGGCTCACCTGCCCTTACAGAGCAGCCCCCTCTTGATGCTCCCTTGCAGTTGTGTTAAAAATGTATTGCATTGTTATCTGAAATCTTGAACAAACTGTAATTTTACTTTTTCTTGTTGCAGACAGGAGGTTGCAATAGCTGGGACTCTTTTTGGTAGGTGTCAGTTCAAGCCTCCCAATACCTAAGAAGAAGTGACCGAAAAAACCAAACTAATTACTGAGGTGCACTGTGGAGGACAAGAGACAATGGTCATAAGTTGAAACAGGAGAAATTCTGACTGGATATAAGGAAAAAGTTTTCCCCCATGAGGACAGTCAAGTAGGGGATCAGGTTGTCCAGAGAGGCTGTGCAATCTCCACCCTTGTAGACTGTCAAAAAACAGCTGGTCAAAGCCCTAAGCAAACTGGTCTGATCTCATAGCTGACCCTGCTTTGAAGAAGGAAGTTGTACTAGAGACCTCCTGAGGTCCCTTCCAGCCTGAATTATCCTGTTATCTCAGGACAGAAGATTATCATATTTGAAGAGAGAGATTCACTTGTTAACTTCTGTCCACCGAAAAATCCAAGACGGTCATCTATACTCCTTCCCACAGAGAAAAATTGATGAGAAGAATCCCACTCTGGAGATGCTTACTGCTTTCCACTGATAATAGCAAAAGCCTAGGAAGTTAGGCTAAACTACCAGATTTTGCATAGATAAAGATAGACTAGTGAATCACACTGTGAAAAGAGTGACCCAAATTAATTTACAGTCAGTTTAGAGAGAACAGGTATGTCTGGCTGGCAGACGTACCTGGCTGTGAAATAGAAAAATTTGCAAATTGCAGGTGATGATAAATCCTTACATTGAACAGGGGAAAACTGACACATGACCACTGAAACAAAAGATTATCCTGGCTAACAACATTTTAGATTATAAAAACATTAAAAAATAATTTTAAAATCCTTATATGATGTACTTCTATCAAGAGAAAAAAAGGTAGTCTCTTAGCTACACTTAAAAACACTTTTAATAATTTCCAAGACTGTGAGAATGCAGAGAATTTGATAATCACATACAGAGAAAACTTCATGAGCATAATAAAAATGAGTTCCTCTCAGAAGTGCTAACTAAAACATAGCTGACTTTAAAAACATTAAAGTTCATGATGAAATGCTATGACACAATCTTTACTCACATGGACAGTCATGTGAAACCTGATTCAGCTCAAATTCAGTCCATTTATCTTGTGTCACACACAGTACTTCGATGTTTTCTACAGGAAGGCCTGGCTAGAGATAATTCCAGTTATGACTGTTCAAATAGTTATCAATCAATTTATTTTCTGATGCATTCACTTTATTTCCAGTTTTCCGGAAGAATAAGCATAAATAGGTATTACACTTATTTAAATGAAAGATTTGACAGTACCAGTGGCCTGACCATTGAATGTTCATGAAAAAAGAAATCTCTCTCTACAAGAAATCATGATGAAATCATAACATCAGTTAATATCTTGCAAATGATCAGCGCAATAGGAGAAAATTTGTGTCTCTAGTCCTATTATTTTTCATCACGGCTATGACTCCAGTCATACTCAAAATGGAAGTCGCAAAAACACAGAACAAAGGAGATACTCCCCAACCATATGCAAATAGAAGTACCCTCAATTTAGGGGAAAAATACATTCTTCTGATATTTACTACCCATTTGTCCAAACAACATTTAAAAACAAGCCTCTAAACCTACTGATAGACTTAGGGTTTTCTTAGCCAGGGTTGCCCTGTAAACAGTGTACCAGTTATTGCAGACCTAAGCACTCTCACGGTTCAGGTAAAATGTCAGGAAAGTTAAAATTCAAAGTGAGTCTATTCTGAGATTCACACAACTCCTTTTACTTTTGTGTTTCTCCCCATATGACTTCTCAAGACTTAAATTCTGCTTTCTTATGAATATTGAAGCCAGTTAGATGACTCAAGGAATTATGTTCACCTGCTACTTCTGTATGAGGAGACACTGAATCAGTGCAGTCCTATATGATGTTTAACACACAGCCAACTGAGGCAGAGACAAAAAGCTACATGATCTTTCAGTTTGAAGATAAGGTTTTTTTTTCCCTGGTGAAATATTATCTCATGATGGATTATCCATTGTCAGAAACTCTTTCAGGCTTCTGAGAGACTCTAGCTGAATAAGTGGATCTAGACAAATATGTTGGTTTCATTCCTTAATTTGGTTCTATAAAACCAGGTAACTGACTTCCTAAATTAAAACAAAAACAATTAATAACCCTTACAGCGTTGCACTCAACAGGATATCTATACCAAAGTGCAGCCACATGGAACTCAACAAGCGTTCCATTTTTCAGGCTGCTTAGTCTTCCTAAATTTAATTGACATGCAGGTTCAAATCCCTAACTGCTTTGTAACTCCAAACAGTGACCTGATTATAGCAATGTTTTTGCAATTTCACATCACTTTTCTTTTAGATTATAGACCTTTTCTTTCATCTGCAAATTGTAAAAAGTTGTTCAAACTTAGAAAAGAAAAAAAATCACAGCTCTTTATAACTTAGAATAAACATGGTAACGTCTGATTATTGTATAAAAACCCTGATTTAATACAGGATTTTTAAAATTTAATGAAAATGCTAAAGGATGGAAAAAACTCACTTTTTCATCTAACAAACCTTCATATCTTACAATATCAAGCATTACATAAGTTAGGTTCTTTACTCTGCTTCTACTTTCTGATTAAAAAGCGGAAAGAGTACTTTCCTTCTATCTCCTTCAAAAAACCATTTGCAGTCCTAAATCAAATATGCTGTAACTGCTTTATTCTGAAAGTTTTTGATCCCTTAAATTACCCCCAAGTATATTCTCACTGTAGATAATTACCACAATTTCCTCCTTCCGATTGACCATGATCAGAATAAAATTTTAAAGTTGTGCATAGGGATCCAGTAACAAGTGTCTGATGGGCACTAGTGATTTTGTAAAACGTTTTAGAATGCCCAACATTAAATTTAATCCAGGTAGAAGTTGCAAGGGTCCATCTAAATTTGAAGAATTCTATATTGCTACACTGCGCTTGCCTCCTATAATCATGTATCATATTTCAATGAAAAGAATGTTCTTTTGTACTTCATTTTGAGCACACAAACGATGAGCATCACAAACACTTGCTTAAAACTCTTGCAAAATTTTTAAGCGCATGTGTAAAATCAAGCATGTGAATGTTTCTTATGACCACAGAAATTAATACTAAGCATATGCTTAAACACTTTGCTGAATCAGGACTGAAGTTTTGTCAAATCCAATTTTTATCAAGTATGATCCTATTGCAGAAAAAGTCACATTACAATCCACATTAATTAACATTTATTAGCAGTCATGTCAAATTAAAAATGAAACGCAGCCCAAAAGGTAACCAGAAACTGATCTGACTCAATTCTGGGCCTGAACTGATTTTCAGGAGGATTTTCAGCTGCTGTTAGTTTACCTGAAGTTGTAAGTTCCCAGTGCGCCTGAAAAATCAGATCCTACTTGTGTGAAAATATTTCTATTGGATAATACTAACACAAAGACTTAATATAAAAGATATTCCCAACCAAACATGAGACAACTAGAGAATATCCCAAAGAGCTTCTTACAGCAATGCGAAGAACATTTTTTCTAATTATTTTTAAGTGATATTTAAGTGAAGGAAGAAAGGTAAATTCTCTCTTCAAGGGAAAGAGTTAAATTCATGTCACCAATGGGTACACAAACACTAGCAGTTTTCAGGCAAATCTGTCGAACAGCCCATGGTATAGTTTCTTGCTTGAACAGTTTGGCAGAGCAAAAAAGCAAGAACTGTGACTTTTCTGCAGCTTTTTCACTGTGGATAATTTCTGCTGAATAGGCCTGAAAATAATCAGGATACAAAAATGTACAGCATAGGTATCTGATCTCATTTCATCATTATGATACAAGTAGTGAATTGTATGAAGATTACACTTTGATTTTAATTTAAATGGATTTTGCTGGTAAATTGGATTTTGTTATGCTTCATAAGAATATATTTCATGAAGCAAGCTGAATTACCTACCTTTACAAATTGATATGGATCAGAGGAGAAACTTCATTTCATGCAACCTTTGAAATATCCATACAGAAATGTAAAATTTACTCTTGCAAGTCGTCTGTGCTTCTGAGCATTATTTTTATCTAACCAGATGCAAAAGTTTGCTACTTAGCTTGCTATTTATTTATCATTTTTTCAGTTGTTTTCTTTTCATCTCTAATATCAAACATATTAAAAGTATAATCTCTATTACATTTCTAGAAATACTTCTATTAATTTTTTAATTTCACTCATTCTTCATATGCCTCAATTTCCTGCTTTATTCCTATGCCGTATTCAAGCTAATCTTTTTCAAAGTAATTTGAAATAACTCTTCACTCATGAGATATTGAGTATGGACTTTACAAAAAATATAATTGTTTTTCTGGAAATGTAAATAAAGCAGATTTTGCCTCACTGTGCGCTTCTCAGAAAATTCTGCATATGCTCTCAGTGTTGCTTCTCTCAGGCCATAAAACTTACAGGGCACATAAGCATATTCTAAACTTACGCAGTAACTTAACTCTATTATTTACAATAGGAATTAAACATAAGCTTAAACGCTTCACTAAAGAAGGAAGTATTTAGTTTTGTATACAGAAATATCTAGCATTCCTGATATACAGCAGGTAATCAGGTTACAAGAGTTCTAGTCATTATAGAACTAAACTGGAGAACAATATTTTCATATCTTACAGGAACTAATACATAAAGAAAATTACATTCATTCCAATTTTTATTCTATTTTGCTTAAATGACTATTTTCTTACAATCTAGGAAGTGCTCTTTGTATTTAACCTCTCTATATAACAAGTATACTTTCAGTATATATTATTCTTTTCTATTATATTTAGACACTCACATTATATTAACATTTCAGAGTATTAACAGTACATTAAAATATCTATTTGTAAATCTTCTACTGACAAAAATATCATAATACTCTCACAGATGTTAGTCTAAAACCAGAAATTCTCAACCAAAGTTATGTTTCAAAGTCCAAATTCAAAAGTTTTCCAGGTATAACTTTTTAAAAAGCAAGCAACAAAACATAGTCATTCCAATTGCTAAGGAGAATGACTCAAAATTATTTTGTGTAGTAAAAACATTATCTTTTATGCCCTGAACAACAGATCTCAGCATCAAGCCCTGCAGTAAGCTGTAGGTGTCTGCAAGGAGCTGCGAGAGGCTGGTGAAGGTAAAGGCCAGGTCTGTTCTGAGGCCCGAGCTCGCTTGATGCTAAAGATCATCAGCTGAATCAGGGCAGTGGATTTTGTCGACAGCAAAGCTTCCAGGCTCAGGGAGGCTGGGTAGAGGCAAATGTAAAACCTCCATGTGTCTGGGTAGTTTCCCTTGCACCTTTTTAAACATGTTTTTCCTCTATAGATAACCACATCTTGGCTGTATTCAGATATTCTAATCCCAAATTGCTTTCCCTCACCCCCCACATGAAATAGCCAAAGTGTTCTGGGAACGTCAAATTGTACAAAGTGGCCACACAGATAATAAATTGTTGCTCACAAATTTAAGGTGAATTTTCCTGATATCAGCCCCTTCCTGTATTAACACATATGTTGTAGCATTTTTGCTGAGGAAAAGCAATATTGCTTACGTGAATGACGGACAGATAAAACATCAGTCAGTTTTGTCATATTATTATGTTTCTAAGGAGAATAAAATTAATATTTACCTTCTGTTAAACATAAAAATGAAAATGCATGCTCCTTCCTAAGATCACACAGAGCTATGTTTGTGGTCAACAAAAATATTGTGAGTGCTGTTGCCTAGCAACCTTCATGTGAGGAAAATTACATTCCTGGGCACAGTTTACACCATAATATGGGATTCTAGGATACCTATAAAATGGTGAAAGCTACTGTGTTGCTTCTGTAAAATACACTCAACAGCCGATAAAATACTCTCTGCCCATTTCAGTTCACACTAGCAATTCTAATTGTTTATTGAGCAAAAAAATCAAATGTGCCACGGTATGAAAATAATAAATCATGTGGAAAAATGATGCGAATATTGCACGATTAGACACAAGGGGAAAAAAAACATTTTCGTCCATGCTTGACATTGGGTTGTTATTCATTCCTATAATTATGCTGCATTTTGTTGGGCTTTTTTTTAAAGATAAATGTTGCTACCTTGAAGAGAGATCTTATTTTATTAAACTATAACTATTATATTAAACTACAGGAAGAAAATCCTAAGTAAGTATCTCAGTGATATTAGTGCTGCTTGCTGCGCGAATGGAGCAATCTCCCCAGCTCCGGAAGTTCAAAGATGGCTCCACCAGAAAGTTAATCACACTTACGCTGCGGGAAGGTTTGCTTTCTTTCTCTCCTGTTTTGTCTAAGATGAAAATAATCAGGCTTGAAAGGGCCTGTGTTTGTGGGATCAGATAAAAAAAGCTAACGGTGATATTTTGGTATAAAAGTTGGCACAAGTGTCAGCTTCGTCCTTAAATATTTTCAATCTATAGGAAACCATAAACAAGTTCTCAACTGCAATGCACGTGCAACACTAAAACAAAGCAGCAATATTTAAACAGCGCCTCCTGTTTCTCATGTTATCCCTTTCTGGTTAAGAAGAAATATCACTAACAAAGCACTTTCTCTGTTGCTAAAGGTCGTGTGATTTGACGCTTAAAATAAATCTAGAAAATAGTTCCTGTGGTGCTTTCTATGGGAGAACGTTTTGAATCGTGAGTCCACAGTAGGCCTGAGCGTGGAAAAGCATGAGGTAATAACAATTCTGAAAACGGGCCTGAATCACCATTTTTAAGACGGAGCATGTTTGTGAAAAACATTTTGCAGTCCCATTAGAGCTGAGATATTTGGGTTCCATCTGGCAGATATTTTAAATATACCTTATTAAACTTTGGCAAGTTATGTAGCCAGAGTAAGTGAAAACTGGTACTTGCTTTGAATCACTCTGTCTCCCTTTAATATAGTTTGAATAAATCAAGCAAAGGGTCCTCAGACTTGCTAGATGGATGGATGTGGTAAAGGTACGATATTATTCTGTTATTCTATTTACCGTTAATTTACTGTTATTTACTAGTTATTTTGTGATGTGCCAGAAAGGAACCACTGTTTCCTTTATTTGTAAACATGGCTAGTTTTAACAAAAACAACAGGAGAGTTGCTTTCTACTCACTTGCTGTAAATATAAATAGTCACTTGAACATTAGAATTTAATGCTAGATATGCTATTAAACACTATTAAATCTGGCCAAAAATATGAAATGTTCTCTATTTAAATTTTCTTCCTTTGTTAACCTCAGTCATTTCTTTTTTGTTAACCTCACACATTTCTGTTAATCCTGATCAAGAGCCATTTCAGCTAGCTCTAGCCTCCTAAAAGTTAGGGGCTACTATGAGCTAATCTGCTTAGATTCTTCTGTAAAGAGAGTAAAAGCTTTTGAAAAAGATCTGCTTCAAGCAGGTTGTCTTGTCTTAGGTGGTTTTTTGAGGCTGGAATAAGTCACTGCATGCATGCGCATTTCCATTGGCTATAAAGAGAAGAAAGATGGCTAGCTCAAACCAGCCATATCAAAACTGCGTATTTACTGCCAGGTAAGGATTATAACTATTCTGCAACTTCATTACATATGCAAACAAGGATAATAAATGATTCATATTTTTAGTGAAAATTTATGGCTGTAAATAGAATTATTTTGTTAATTAGTGAGAAGTAATTGGCATTTATTAACTCACCTATCTTATTCAAATTCCTTTCCTCATCTCATTTCCCTTGTCTCACTCAGCTCCCTGGGTAATTTTTAATTGGAGAAATAATGTATTTTCAGCCCAAAGCCTCTGATTTCCATACCAACTCTAACCAGTGAGAGACCCTGATTGCTGGAAAAACATTATCTGATGACAGCAAAGAAGGGGGGGGAAAAAACAAACAAAAAAAACCCAGAAAACAAATTTCAGAGCATTAGAACATTAAAACATTAGAAACAAAAGCAGTTCTGAAAGGGAGTTGTATATCTGCCTGCCCTGGGGAGAAGAACCTCGTCAGGATTTAACATTTAGACATTCTCAGAGTGGCCAGGGATTTGGGGCAGCTACCTCTTCTGAGTCTCTAAAAGTATGTTTCTCTACAGATTCCTGATTTTCATGGGGTTTTGACAGTTAATTGAAATCATGCCTAGAATTTTTCTCAGGTTGAATTCCTCCAAAATACGTAAAATTGAAAAGAAGTAGTTTAGAAATATCTTGCTCAATATTACGTCTGACAGAAGGTCACTTTTGTGTCTTAGATGATATATCACACTGCTGATAAAAGCAGGATGAAACTTTTTTCTTTCCTCCACTGTGTATAGATTTTAGAAATCTTTTGAATTTTGGAAATATATTAATCCATCATAGCCAAGAGTAAAATTCAACTATATTTTATCATCTCTTCATTAAGCATAAGTTTGCTTTCTCTTTTCAGTATAGCGAAACTTCAGTAAGATGGGATGAACCTCAAGCTGTGTCTAAACCTCTAAGTAGATGTAGAAGTGAGAGAAATTTTTCCATTTTCTTTTTTCTTTTTTCTTTTTTTTTAAGAGAAAGAAGGATAAAAGAAATAGGTCATGTCACCAGAGGTACCCAGATAGCAAAATCAGAGACAGAAAAATATTCGCTGCAGCTCCCTGCTGTCCTTTGAGATAAAGCATACAGAGGGAATTCTCTCCATTTTCCAATATACAAGCTAAGTTTCAAAAGCCTGCCCATCGTCAGGGAAGAGTTGTTCCCACTGACTGTAAATAACCCTTCCCTCTTGGCAGTTCTGCTACTGCCGTAATACTGCCAGAAGATATAGGCCTCAAGGTGTCTACAGCACAGAATCAGTGAAATGTTTCATTGTGAATAATGTATTTTGGCAAATGCTTGATCTTATCTTTTAAAAGTAAAACTGAAACTAGACTTCCACAGAGTTCAGACATTTCATCTTTTTAAAGGGGCTCCTTTGACAAAGTAACACAGACTTGGCTATCCTGTGTCTCATTTTCTCCTACTATATCAAGATATTAGGCTGTACAACTTTGATGAACGTGTCATCCCTTTCAAAACCGCACACCAAAAAAATCAGAATGTCTGTTAAAACAGGCTATCTGCAAATGTTACCTCCTTATGTCTCAGATCTCAGCTAGCTGTGCCATCAAAAAAATCAAAATGTCTATTAAAATAGGCTATTTGCAGATGTTACTGCCTTATGTTTCAGAACTCAGCTAGCTGTTCCATCCACTTCTGTTCCTTCTTTGCAGTAGAAAAGCTTGAATTCGGGAATAAGACCTGAACCAGTTGCAAGAAGAATACTTTCAACACCTATGATCTCACCATGCATTCATTAATGAAATCAGCAATCACAGGAAAGCATGTCTGAGATAAACAAAAATGGAGAAAAATGGAGATGGCACCCTAACCAAAAGAAAAAAAAAGAAAAAAAAAAAAGAGGAGGAAACTCTCTGTATCTATGCATATGTGAACAGTGTGTGTGAAAAGAGAGAAAGAGAAATGGAAAAGCACAAGGAAAGAAATGTGATGGAAAAGAGGCCAAGAGGAAAAAATAGGTGGAGACAATTTAAACCGCAAACAAGTGAGAAAACAGTACTATGAAACATAAAAATAGAGAGAGATACAAGAGACTAAATATGTATATATATAAACATGTATATACACACACTTAAAAGTGCCAAAAAATTTGAAAAAAAACAATTAAACATGTGTAAATGGACAGAGCCAGACAAATCATATGAAATGACAAGCAGTAAGGAAAGAGAAGTGAAAAATTAATATGAATAAGGAACAGGAAGACAGGAAGAAATAATTCAAATAAATTATCTATCAGTATTAATTACAGATGATTATTTTAGAGGTTTTTTCTGCATGCAGGGTACCTACCATTTTCAGTTCCGTAGCTTACATTCCTGATTCCTCTAAAAACAAGCAATATCTAAAAAATTCACAGCAATTCATTTAATTCCCTTATTCCCTGGTTCTGAATATTGTTTGGGATGGTGAACCAATTTGAAAAGATTTGAGGAAATAGGAAAAGCAAAGCAGTAATTCTTAGGAGACCAATTTAACATCTTGAAAATAAAATGAGGAAAATATATGTCTGGTCTTTTCATTTACATGCTTAAAGTTTTTATAGCTTTAGTTTGTGTAAATACCATATTGTCCTTTATTATTTCTGCTCCCTTCTTATATATACTATATTGTGACACATTCTTCTTATGGTTAATTTAGCTTCTCACTGATGTAATTTCTAGAAACATATATTAAACTTCTGGAATGGGACTCACCTCTAGATTGAAAATCCAAAATTTAGACCTCTAAATTTTGGGTGTCTTTATGTGAGTTAACTGTTTCGTCTCTCACTGCAGGCAATGGAGATATGGTTAGGTCAGTCAATGGAGCCCAAAGGTCACTTTAAAGTAGTCATCAACAGATCAGCGAGCTGACCTTTCTCTAGGTTCCTTTGGCTGTATTGCCAAGGGACACAATTCAGTGACTATACAGAGTTGCCTAGACTACACAAAATTGCCTAGTACCATCTGATTTGCCAAGACATCTGCATTGTATTAGCAGATATGAAACTGGACCCCAGGGAGACCCATACCATCCCAGACTGGCTTCTGGAGGCCTGCAGGGGATGCACGGGAGCATCCCAAGTGATTCTACACGTTCACATTTCAGCAACTGAAGTGAGCCCTTAGTGCATCTAGAAACACCCACTCAAAGACACCCCCAATATCTGATACCGTATTCCTTATTTTCAGGAGTTGCAATGGACATTCTGCATAAAAACTCTGATTTTAGTTTTGGGATAGTGACTACAACAGTTCCAAAGGGTCAACTGATTTTCTGAGAGAAATTCTAATTTTCTATCAGTTTACTTTAAGTGTTGCTAGTTCACTTCCTCTCACTGAATATCAAGCTTCATGACTGCTACACAATGCTGAACAGCAGAAAATCAAGTTATGTAACAGGCATCACATTTATTTTTATGCACTCCTAATGGTGTTTTTGATGATCTGATCACTGTGAGCAGTGAATAGGCTGCACAAAAGCATATCTCATGGACAGAAAGGCATGCTGAATTTAGCATTTATTTATAGCAACAAATGAGCATTTCCTCTAGGAGCACTGAACACCCAGCCTGATTATGAATCTAACATTTGATTCAGCCTGCATGATCTGTGGATCAATAGGTGCAGCAGTACATTCTGGATAGAGTAAATCTTGAAAATGGAAAAAAAAAAAAAGAGGAGCTGTAGAGGAAATGATAATTGAACGAAAGAAGCAAAATCAGAGTCACTGAAATGCAGTTAACTGAATATTTATAACTCTTAAAGTATACCTGGGGCATAAAACTACCGACACTGGAAAATGAAACTGACTTCTAGGAAGGTTAAGGTGGGAAATTTTGTTCTCAATTACATTAGTCAATTATACTATTCATTGAAGCAATCAACCTACTCCAGATTTGCATGGATATAAATGAGGCCAAGTAGAGCTAGTCAAAGAATGACCTTTCTTTAAAGGAAATATTGTTTTAGATTTATTTTTAGACCAAATTTGAACCAAGAGAAAAAGTTAAAACTTGTTTACAAAGCTGAAGCAGGCCAGGGAACATAAAAATTTTGGTATCATTCAGATCCCTTGTTTTTTAAAAATGGAAAAGTAATCTAGAAATAAATAAATCTTTTTTATTATTGTTATTACTATGGAAATATTAAAGCATTATGCTGTATTTTTTTAAATGGGAGAAGTCAAATAATGTAAAATCTACAATTTTTAGTAAAATGATCACTAATGTGGCATTTTGTGATAGACAACTATTCTGATGAAGGTGTCCAAAATACTCAGAGATGTCCCATTTTTTCCAACTGTAAATAAGTCAAATATGTCTTTGCTGTAATATAATTCTATGCCACTTGATTGAGAAAATTTTTGCTGGATTCAGACAAGAATGTTGAATTTTTAAGCAGTGCCCATCCCTTTTCTCATTAAAAATTCTGGATGAAGGTTGGAATGGATTTTTTAAAATGATATGGAGTTAAAATTCAGTTCATTAAAATACAACAGTAGGGCATTTGCTGAGCATCAGGAGAAGTTTTCCATACAAATGAGGCAATGTGGAACTCGTACTGTGGAGCTGATCATTAAGAATTCTAATCATCTGAAATTCCTCACTCCGTGGGTGCTGATCTGATGGCTCCATAATTCAGTACATGAGAATAGGATTACATTAGAATTTTAAAAAAGCAGCCTTCATGGTCACAGAGGGCCAGTTTTAGGCCTTCATGAATAATATACAGGCAGGGAAGGGAAGAGACTTCTTTCAGAGTTCTAACCTGAACATTACAGAAGAGTTTTGGAGTAAAATGATTTCTTTGATTCTCTTCAGTTTTAAGAGCTTTCACAATCAGCACAGCCTAAATTTAGCATCAATGTATGAATGAGCTATAAGTACTGGATGACTTATTTTCATCAAATGTTATTAGTTCTATACAGAATAAAATTCTGTGTTGTTTAAATTGAATTAGATTAATTAAATATGTCTGCCTAGAACTGATTTCTATAGGCTTGCCACAAAATGTAACTGGTTATGCAAATTATTAGCTGCAGAACACCCTACTCTCCTTCCTGGAAACTGATACTTTAATTTCTTGTTAGTGTTGCTTTTCCCTTGAATTTCAATGAAACTTAAAATGGCCCTTGCCTGATCAGATTCAGAAAACTAAAGATTCTTAGGAACGTTATTCCCCTGAGTTCCCTGAGTTGATGTATAGCTCTGAATTATATAAATTTCTAGCAGGAATTTAGTAAAAGCCATGCTGACTTCGGCCAGCAAAGAAAAATAAGGAGATTGAGTGGAGAAATAAGCACAGGGACAGCAGTATATAAACAATACACAAAACAGAGTCCTATCTTTCCAGGAAAGTCATTGATTTACAAAGTTCCTCCTCAGCAAAGATACTGTAGTGGAAACTGCTGAGATAATTTTGTTGGGTTGTCTGTCCCTCATCTTTCACCTTTCGTAGGTGTCTATGTGGATATAAGAAAATGATGCTTCTGATGGGGAGGCATTTTCTCTGTCCTTCTGTTTTATGGAATATATAAACGACACAAATGAAGAATGCAGAATTTTTTCCAACTTTTTGCTCTATTCCTGGGGACATACTGATCTAAAATAACTTATTAATTTGGTAAAGACACTCCAAGGATCTGCTAGAGGTGAGATTAAAAACAGCACTCTAGTGCATGGAGGTTCTGTAACAATGAGTAATATTTTGAGGAATATTACACACACACTCATTAATACAAATATTCCCTCTATTTTGGCCAGTGACCTGAAAAGTACATTAGTGGGCTCAGTTTAGTCACATTTTATCTCTGGTCATAAAGATGATTTAGCTGCTGAAAATACATACAAAAATCAATAACATATGTTTTGAAAGAGCAACAACACTTAAAAAATTAAACCAACCATTTCATGGAGGACTAGGGAATTAAAAGAGCAAGGGAGGAGCGAAAAAAAAGAGAGAAACATATAAAAGCATGTGTTTAAACACAAAGTAATTTGATTTCTTTTGTAGAAAGAAACCTAGCCATTTCCAATTTTAGTATGAAGCAACACATCTCTAGAATTATCTACTCAATATCAAACATCCCAGCAAAATACTAGGGCTATTGTGCCTTTCTTTTTGTTCCTTCTCTATCCAATCTCTGTTTTTGCCCACTTCCATTCCTACTTCTCCATAGGACAAGGAATCTGTATCTTCATTCATGTTCCTCCATTTTTTTATATTTTTCAGCTTTGTGCACACATGCATACAAAATCTCCTGCTCCCAGTGAGAAATAGGTCTAACACAGCCTACTTTGTTTAATCTTCCTTATTCCTTTCAGAAAACAAAATCCAAAAGATCACCATAATGTTTTCTGTTTAGTTTGCTCTCAGAACAAAATGACTTTATATATACTCTTTGCTAAACATATCATTCTAGAATAAAATCCTACATTATTATGATGCCATAATAAAAGTGATATTGAATTATAATCTTTATCTTGTCATTGTCTCTACTTAAGATTTTAAATTGTCTCAGTTTTCTTTCCTTTGACTTTTGACATCCGTTTTTATATTTCTTTTTTTTTCTTCATTAGTACTGCCCAGTTCTTGTCTGCTGCAATTCTTCTCCGTGCCATTCTGCTACACTTTTCATCAACATTCCTGTAATCTCACCACTGTCTGAATTTTGTTTTCTTTTTGATATGAAACATTTTAGGCACAAGCAAATGAGTTCAGGTGTAGAACAGAACATTGTTCAGATGAAGTAAAAGTGCTAATAACATCCTGATACCTCTTTGGGACAAAACTGATGAATGAGAGAACAGAGCTTAGGAGCACTTTGCACTTTGGAGTGAGAGTAAAATGCTTAGTCATGAATGTGACTAGTCATAATGTAATTTAAATGTTGGAATTTATAAGTACAGAGTTTTCTAGTCTGAAGAAAATTAAACGGAATTAACTAAAGATGTGAATATAAAATATACTAAACACCTCCTTGGTTATCTCATTCAAAAGAGAAGTAGTGTTAATCTGCTTTAGCTTAATCTCTGTGAGGGAAGGAAAAGGAAGGGGCATCCATACATGAATTTAATGCACTTTAACCAATGGTCTTTAAATTTATACCATTAATTAAATTGGCAAAACTATCTTAACTGTAGAATAAACATGCCCTAAAAGGTAGAATGATCAAGAATATTGAAAGTTGCACTGAGATTAATTGAAATAGAAGATTTTAAAGAATCTCCTGAGATATTTTACTAATTACTCATTCAGGTCATTTTACTAACTACTTAGAAAAGGACAGGCTCAGCACTATTAAAACAAATTTTTAGCAACCAAAAACACTCACTTTGAGCAAAGATGGTTCATAGAAGAACATCTTTTCAAAGAACTATGCTGGAAGATAGGATGCTGGCTACCCCGAAGAGTGTATGAAGGTGAGAGGGCAATTCTTATTACTATTTTTATTTTAATCTTTTTACCATTGATTTTAATAAAAGTCTTTTTACCATTTCTTTAATAAAAGAAAAATAATTTTAGCTCTATTGCGGGAAAACACTTGAAAGGAAACAACTATGGCATCAGAGGCATGCAAGACAAGTGTCTGCAGAAAGAGGGGTGAATCATGGAAACATTTTTTAAATGCTAATTTAGAAATGTAATTGAAAACAATTAAACATTTGTATACCCGAGGGACAATAAGGAGCAATGCACTGAATAATTCCAGTAGTTAATAACCAACAACAGCACTTCAAAGGAAGGGTTGAGAAATCAAAGAAAGCTCTCTTTATTCCCCTTTGTCCTCCAGTTACTTCTTACACACAGCACGGAAAGTATGCAAACCTCTAAAAGCTAAATATTACAGATCAAAGATTCCTGCACATTTATCATTCTCATGAAGTACTTTCAGATGTTATACTGCTTTGTTAAGGAAGCTGTAGACCAGGAAGGAGGTTGATGAAGCTTCGAATATACTGGTTAAGACATAATACAATAGCTTAAGACATACTGTAAATACCATACTTAAAGAGACTTTAAAGACAGAAGGAAGTGATCAAAATGGCAAAGGGAAGTATAGCAAGTAAAAAAAGTAAAAAAAAGCTGAGTCCTCTTGAGCTAGAGGGCTGGACAGTTCCAAGTAGGCTTTCTTAACAAAAAGAACACAAAATATGTAGTCAAAAGACCATTTTTATTAATAATGTGCTAATTCTGGAGTGTTGTGAAACTAATTCACCTTGTGACCTGGGTTATATGTTTTAATATTTCTCTTTTTGGTAGCTTCAATTGGTTATTAGAAACATGTTTTTAAATAAGTAGTCTTTCGTCCTTAAATCTTGTTGAATAGTAAAGTTAGCTCTGAATAATCTGGTATGTGTCAAGAATGCTACTTTTCTGGTGTGCAGGAACTGTAATTTAATAGTGAACTGCAAAATTTCTCAAATATATATCAGTTGATATGTTTATCACGTTCAAGAGACAGTCTGCAAAGCAGACCACTCCAATGGCCAGCATGTAGGCCATGTACTATCTGCAGTTTATAGGGAGATGTTTTTCTCAGCAGAGCTACCCAAGCCTCTTTGGCAACTGCATGATAGCAAGGAGAGATCCTGAGGCTGTGAGTAATCACTGCAAACTCCTTTTACAAGGACACTTTTCAAAGATGCAGAAGATTTTTGTAGTGTCAGCAACTAACTGTATGCCTTGAAGTTCCCCTCTTAACCTTACTTACACAAGAAAAACATACTTTCAGAAAATGTTATCAAGGGGTCTTGTTTTTCAAGGAAAAGCAAGAATAGAAATAGAAGTTTTCATCAATAAATTACAAATTTCCCTAGCTAAATGCAATGATAACTGTCTTTGTTCTTCATTTTTAGGACTATGTTACTGGTATAACACTAACAATATCTCTAAATGCATAACATAATTAACTTCTGTGGTATATCACAGTACAAGAAAATCTAATAAAAGTCACATTTTACTCGCTTTGCGAAGCATCTTAAAAACAAGACAACAATGTCATTGTAGCTGATCTTTTCTTCTTTTGAACAGTGTGAGGGAATCCTTATTCAGCCAGGACATGGAGCCACATCCACTTTGTCCTTGAGGTGAGCACTTCAAGAGGGCTTTGAGTCTCTAATCTTAGGAGTTATCCAAATAGACTATTTGTTCAGCAAATCAGGAATAAGCACACTGAGTAGTTACAGAGCCTATCCTCATCATCTTAGCTCCACCATCTGTATTAGAATTCAATGACTGACACCAGGTGAGGACTTGGTCTCAGGTTCCTCATGGGGTTGGTTGTTCTTGCTGATTTTGTACTCTGTTAACTTTTGGCCTCAAAGAAAAGTTTGGGGGTTGCAGATTAAGTTGCCGGTTGCTGTTAATTTTTCAAAGGAAAGCCACAAATGACAGTGTACTTTAAAATTTTTTCTCTTTTTTTTGATATTATCATAATGTGCTTGATTAAGAAAATGCTGCTAAACATTAACAAAACATAAATTTGATGAGAAAAGAAGCAGAGAAGAGAGAAGAAAAGAACCTGGAAGCAATATAGTTTCTGCTGTTTTGATTGTGTAAAAAAGTCCACAGGAAAAAAAAAAAAAGAATCTTTAGTGGGAGGACTAATTAGAAAGAAACAGAGGTTGATCAGCTAGAGTAATTTTTATATTTAGTTTTTATGACTTTCTAGTACACAAAAAGCCTCTCTGTTTACACTACATTTTCCCTTCTAATTAGAAAAACATTCCAGAATATATTCTTTACTGTTGTTGTTTGGGAGGAGTATACAAACCAGAGTGCTTACATATCCTCTCACCTATTCCGAGCAGCTAAGAAAAAAGGAGGATTTCTGCCAGATAATTACTTTCCACTTGTCTTAACAGTTACAACCCTTTCTGCACCATGGTTAATACTGCAGCATGGCCCTGCATTTTGCCCCCTGCAGGGCTGTCGCTGCCCTGCTTCGGCCCCTGCTGCAGGCTGCCTGGGCAGCAGAGCCTCAGAGGACAAATGTGTCTGTCCTCCTCTGAGAGCAGCTCGGAGAACAGGATGCGAGCCTGAAAATGGGGAACCCACAATCCTCAGCCACTATCAATTCACACACGGGTTGTGATCTCTTCTCCAAAAGGTTTAGGAGTACCACAGTGCTTCTTTGCATTGCAATGCTGTTTTATTTATGTAGGTATCTTTTTCCTTTGGGTCCCGTGACAGAATCACATGCTCTTGATTGCCATTAGTACATAATAGTAATGAAACTGTTCTTCACATCTGGACAAGAAAATAAGCAACATCAGTGAGCTGATGTAGGGGTGAGGAGGGAGATATTCAGCAGTGGCAGCTTTTAACCTAATGAGGTTAACCTAGCTGGATTCCTGGTAAAGGCAGAGAAAAGTTCTTTTAAAGTGTGAAACAAAGCTGGAATTTAATTTAGGTACTTTCTGTCCACTTTTGGAAGGATTCTTTCCCTGGCTATAGAGGGAGCCTGGTGTTCCCAGACTTAATGTGAATATTTTTGAATGTTTATTTCCTTCCTTTCCAACCCCTGGAAGACAGTTATCATAAAAAAAAAATCTGAAAGATCAGCCTGAAACAAACCCATGGATGTTTACATTTAGTAACTGGATTTAGACTCATATTTCCCAAACAGTTTCTTTGAAATGGATCAAATTAAAATCCAAATGGAAACCATATATTTACCCTGAATTAATACCCACAACTCTTAACTGTGATAGGCCTAATAGGTCTAATCATGAGTTTTCAGAGAGATTCTGTGCAAAAAGGCCTGGGATAGTCATTTAGAAGACTTACACATGAAAGTAATTATTATTACTATTCTAAAAATCCTGCAAATGATAAAGTTATGTTAAAGGGAATCCTCTGAAGCATTTGATGTGTACTGAAGTAGAAATGCCTCTGGTTCTCCCTAGGTAACCTTCATCAAAGTATTCCATCCTCTAACTAAATCATCATCGTAAATGTGACCAAAATGAAAGGAAACAATAATCTTTGCAGTCAGTGATAAAGATTTATAACCTGCTTTTCAATTTTTGTTGCTGCCCCAAAGTCATTCAGAATAGATCCAGAGGAATTTTATTCATTCTATCAATGTGAGCAAAGGATGTGACCTCCTACAAAAGCAGGTAATTTGCGCTTAATATAGTGGTGTAAACATTTATCAACATGGCATTCTTTCATTGTGGAGGGTTGTGTATATTCTTTTTTTCTTTTCTTTTTTTTTTTTTTAACCTGGATGCCTTCTCAACCAAATTGAATTAACTTCTAATTTGTGCTTTTCAGTAAGGCTGGTAATGCATAAGAGTAATTAAAAATACAGGTTCCTCATCACTATAGTAAATGACCTAAATTTTGTAACAGTGAATGAAATACAGCTTCTATTTAAACATCAAAATATGTGGTGTATCAAGGACCACTTCCTGTTTTTTTATGCATAAAACTCATTTTGAATTTTTAACGGGCAAGAACAAAACTGACTCTTTTATCCTAACTGCATTCCAAGGCAAAAATGAGTTGCAAGTTAACAGAAACACTGGACAAGAGAAAAGCACAGAAAACATAATAGTGCATTTGAATCCTTAATGTAACCAAGTACTTAAACACGTGAGTATATAAGGAAGGCGATTTACATCAGTAGAGCAGCTCACCTGCTTCAAGTTAAATGTGTGCTTACCAACTTTTTTGGACTAGGACCTGAAGAAAGTAACTGCTATACTTCCATCCTTTTCACACACTAGGAAGGGGGAAAAAAAAAAAAAAAGCCCTAGTGATTCAAAATGCTTTTCTTGTAATTTTAAGAGCATCAACTAAAAGGTGGCATCATCTATCACAGAGTTATTCTCTCTAACAAAATTATATTTTAATTCTTAAGGCTCAGTGTAATAAGGAATGCCACAGTCTACTGACTGCATCTCAGAAAAGCTTGTGATAAGACATGACAAATTTCTTACTGGAGCAGATGATCATCAGATCACCCAGCACAACTCTAATGAAGCCATAAAGCCATGAAGATTTACCCCAGCTGAGGATTTTACAAGCAATGGATTATGGAGCTGTTCCACATTCTGAATACAATTTTAGATTCAAATTCTTGAAATAATTATGAGCATGTTTAACTGTAGATACATAATAATACAGATTGCATTTATGCAGCTTAATAAGTATCACGGAAAAGTTTAAATATCCATGCAAATTCACTATATGCCTTGTATTGCAGAATAAAACTGGCCTACCACTCAAAGTCTCAAAAGTGGTAGCTAATAACTTCTTTGCAGTTGTCATTGTTTTTTTACAATACATGTTAATTTACATAAGCTTAGTCAAAAATCTAATATCTGACTATCTTTAGGAATATCATTAAAAGCAAACCTCTGGGTCCTACCTATTCCAACTAACTATAGTCAGTTTGCTATTTTTTTGGAAAGTGTAGCAGAGTGTAACTGGATTCAACATCCACTGTCATTTTAGGGAAACACTCACACTATGAAGTCAACTGAAAATGAAGTATTATTTGTATAGAAACACAAGCATAACAATTTTTTTCACTAATAGCCCTAGACCTACCCAGGCAAAATCCTATAGAGAATATTGACTCTGCAGAGTTAAATTATAAATAAAGTCTGGGAAGTCACTTCTTTCTTTTAAGTGAGTTGAATCAATCTTTCAGGATGATGCCTCGTGCAGCAGACTTGATTTAGCTCCAGTTGCTGTTGATGCGATCACATTGTAGCATTAATCACCTACAGACCAAGGGAAGTAAAAAGATATCGAATGTATTTGTTGACCTCTCATTTGTGTTTGACACTGACAGAAAAGTTCAATCTGTCAGACATCACTGTTACCTAATTTTACTTTGATCATTAAAACACTCAGTGGAAGAAAATTGAAAATTTACCTTGGCAACCACGCCAGTGATGTGAGAACACTCAACAACAGACCTTCAAGCTTCTGTGCTCATATCAATGTTCTCTTATTATTCTTTGCCTACTAGGCCTTTCCCATTCATCAACTCCATCATCAGAATTATGTATCTGAATGGTATATATGACTTACAATTCAGAAGGCTGAACAAAACCTTAAAAATAAACTCATGGTTTTAGTGACTTATGTGAAAATTAGTGATTGAAACCAAATGCTTTACAAGATTGCAATATCCATATTCCACTTGAACAGGCAAAAGCCATAAAACAGCTCACAATACATTTCTACTGCACAAGATTAAAGTAAATCAACAACTGCATAAAGTATCTTGCAGCTGCAGAGTAGAAGTACTAGTTACCAAAAGCAAATGGAAGACACAAGACCAATAAATATCACTAATAAGCTAGTATATAGTACCAAGACAGTGATACTCATACTCTAGGGATTTCAGCACTGGCATTAGTTGTGTTTTCAGTATAGCATTGCTGACATTTGTTATTAGCAGCCCTCATACCACATTGCTAGGCAAAAATCTCACTTTAAGAATGATAAGTGATGCATTAAATTCTATTCCAAATTCCCTGGCTCCCTATTGTTAAAAATTGTGCCAGCAAGTATCAGACATGAAGGATCAATGCTATGGAAGCACCAAAAAATTATGACAACTTAGTGGACCATAATGGCATTAATGACACATCTGGCCATCTAAAAATTTAGAAAACTTCCAAATATATCCTGAGATCTTTTAACAGAACACAGAAAATGATAATTTTATCTCGAATGATAAAAAGTGACAAGAAACATCAGTGATTTGATATTCCAAACAAGGACCTTTATGGCTCCAACAGAATTAGTATAAAGAGTCTTTTTTTCTTTATGATATTGGACTATACTCAGTAATATCCTAACAGTTCACAGAAGGCATAAATATTTTTTACAGTAATGGTGCTACACAATTTTCTGTATTGTAGGCGTGGAAAATTGAGATTATCACTCATACTTGAGTATATATTTACTACAAAAAGCCTAAAAGAAATTCATCAAGTCCCCTCTGGCTCTGTTGAATAGTTATATAACCAGAGTATGAATTTATAATCTAATGTTGCTTCTCAAAATGCCATATTCAAGAGAAAGAACGCAAAGAAAGAGAGCACCAAGACACAAGAGTAATCCTACTTTGCTGAAACAAGTTATCTAGATGCATGATGTTAGGCGCACATACAACATCCGCAAGAGTGTAGTCTTAGTCATTAGCATTTAGCCTTAAATTTTAAAATGCCAGGGAGACTACAGTAGCTGCAGCCTGCATGTACTACTTTAGGCTTTTCAATATTCTGCATTTTGTTGTTTGTTTGTTGCTCTATTTCCTTACAGATTACTAAGGCTGTAATGATGAAAAATTGTCACTAGCAAATCAAATTTCAGAAAGCTAACAAAATCAAAAGTAATTCTGTTCACTATTACCTTTCAAGGACTATATAACACTTTTGACAGTTATCGCAAAGAATGTGAAATATCATAAACCTGTTATCATGACAATGATTTTCATAGCAATTGAAAATAGTATGAACTCAGCACAATCTTGTCTATGTTTCAGAACAAGTTAATTTAACACCATTCATCATGACTGATATTCTTTGTGGAAGGATGTTAACCCAGATCTGAAGGTTTGCTCCGGGTCAGCTTTCGCCTGTGGCTAAAACATTTCTGTAACCCCTGGCTAAATAGACCATGCACGTCAATGTTGGATTTTACTGAGGGAGGGGGAAAAATCAGAGAGAAAAAGAGAGGAAGACAGTGGGGAGAGAGGGAATTGTATTTTTAAACATTTAAATGCTTTTCTTCTCTACTGTAAGAAACCCTGTTACATAGGAGAATTACTCAAAACATAGCTGCTTTCTTTATTTCCCATATAATAGTTAATACAGCTGCTGCTATTCTTGAAGACCTATACAAGTCAACGGAAATGGAGAGCAGACAGGAGAGCTGAACAAACCCCAGTGATTATAAAGCTGAAATTGAAGAGTAAAATCTTTGTTCCTTTCAAGCCATGGTGACATTTGCATTGAATCATGAGACATGGAAGGGTCGAGTACCTCAAGTAGCTGAAATTGGTGAAACTCACTGATGTCAATGAAATGTAAGCTTATTAATTAAGTAAACTACAGCAGTATTTCAGACAGTATATCATAATAATTGACTGGTCCTTTTTTAAACAGCATCTAAACACCAGCTTCTTGAGTTTGTCACTCAAACATCATATTTATGATTCTGTCTTTGAAAGAAATGAAAGTTATTGGGAGGGAGTATCATCTCGAGTGAACTGAGCAGAAGCTTGTCACTCAAACATCATATTTATGATTCTGTCTTTGAAAGAAATGAAAGTTACTGGGAGGGAGTATCATTTCAAGTAAACTGAGCAGAAGCTGGTGTGCTTTTTCTTATTTCCAGATCCACCATGACTCTGTTTTGTGACTTTAACCATAAAACAAACAGTACTCACAATTCCTCTGCTCTCATGCTTTATCTACTTTGTACTAGAAGAAATGTTACTGTTTAGTCATGTTCAAGAAAAACATAAAGTTTTGAGTGAAGCAACTCTGAGAATTGGCCTTTCTCATCATTTCCCAAAACTGACCCTGAATGCAAACTATTTTTCACTTGTAAAAAAATTTATCTTGCTCTGTTATTTGTAACCCTCTTCACTGCTGCTGAAGACCATTAGGAGGAGTGCTGAAATCCTGCATCTTCTATTCTTATTTTTGTATTTCCAGTACAAGTTTTATATGGCAATGCGTTGGAATGTTAATGAATCACGGTTGATTCTTTATCTGAAACAAAACAATCACCAATTTCTTATAAAATGTGTTAATCATTTCTGAAAGCCATTCATTTGTCCTATATATACAGCAAGAGCTTTGGTTTTATTGCCATCTACCACATCTACCACTTTGGTCATTCATTCGCAGCTAGAACTATATTACTTTTAGTGCCTTTAGAAATTCATCATGTAACTTTATCTTTAACCACAGATGTTTTACAAGCTATATTACACTTTTCTGAATTTCATATATTAAGAGAAGTATATTTGTAGACTGAACATATTTTTAGTTAGCAGTCAGCAATCACAACTATTACAGGTCAATGTGATTAATGGCATGTTTATCTCACGGTTCGGATCTCTGATTACTACCTGTGTAGACATATCTAGCACCTGAGTTACCCTAGGTGCTAATAACACTATACCAATGATGATATAAATGCTAGTGTGGGCTAAAAAAATTCCAGATTATGCACTAGGTAGTTTGCACTGAATTCTGTTCAGCAATGGCTACACAAAATAACACCCATATTATCTAGTTTAAGGCTACTCTTCTCAAGCCTAATCAAGCTGCACTCCACTTTTGAGCTGCAGGGTGAAAAAAGCTTCGGCCAAACCAAAGGAGAAGTTTTTAGGACGAGAAATGATAACCCTTACCAGTTTGTTCCTTTGTCAAAAGTCAGCACAAAAAAAATGGGTTTAACTGAGATTTCAGATACAACTTGTAGCTGTTGCGGGCTTTGTATTTGCAGCCATCTTGGTTGCAGCTAACAGAATCCCTCTGAATTCGGCAGCGGTATCATATCCCAAATGATAGAATGCTACTAAGATAAAAATAAATAAATTAAAAAGACCGTCGGCATATAACCCAGCTAGATTACATAAATATCCAATGTCTTGCCGTGTTTTTACAATCGAGTAGTGAATACGTTAATGATGAGATATCTTAGTTCAAAGGAGATAATATACTCTACAACAAACACCAGCACTGAGGATAGAAATTGGTGAAATGAAATGGTAATTTCATTTCAAAAATCTGACTGTTTAAAAAACAAGCTTGTATTATGTATTGACTTAAAATATAAATATTCCCCTAGACCAGTGCAGCAGAATTGTTGTATGTTCTTTTAGAATATCAACAAGAAATAGACAATAAATATTGTACCCCTGTCATCAAATCATCATACTCAGTAGGCACCTGGGCTCACTGCTGGTTCAAATAGGAGCTCTATTGACATGAAAAAATGGTTGGAATCTATCAGTTGATGGACTTGCTGAAAAACCTTTGTGGCTTTGCCGCTAAGGAGTAAATTTGCCTAGCTTAACACGCCAAAAGAAATCCAAGCCTGATTTCAAGTAATTTAAATTTAAATGTTCAGCAAGACGTAGCTATGAGGTATTTGCCTCTCTCATCCTCCCTCCCCGCTCAGTGCATAGTATCTCCAGTTCTACTCTGCAGAGTTCAAGTTTTGAACTCTGCCAAGCTAAGCAGAGAATAGGTGGCTCTGCTCTAAGTCTTTAAATTAGAATATATCTCCTCAGTTGAAACACTTTTTCTTTCGCTTTGTTCCAGAACAGAGTAAGAGGTGGCAAAGATATTATCATAACTGTCACAGTCAGGATGATTTTTTTTTCCCCCACTGGAAAGTTCCAAACCCAAGAGAAAATTTCCACAGTCTCTCCAATTAAAGACTATTTTGCAGTGTTTACATCAGAAAAAAATGGTGTTAGTGTAGAAAATTTGCCATTCTCTCTAAAAATATTCAGAGTGTAATGTAATGTTTTGTATGCTGCATATGTCAATTCCAGTAATGACTTTGAACTCACAAGTGTAATTTGCAGAGTGGAAGAAAACGGTGGAGATTTTTTGCAAAAGCAAACTTAAGTGCAGTTTCTAGTCCTACTGAAATATGTTGGCTAAGGGAAAAAAAAAACATATAGCCAACATATTTCTCCTTTGAAAATATGATATAACAATGATTTAAAATTTTCTTCTTTAAAATACCTTTTTCTATTCTTTAAAATACCCTTTTCTCTATGTAATAGAAAACAATACTAAAATGTATTTTGTTCTGATTTGGTTTCAAATCTGTGCACTTTCTCAACAAGAAAAGCATTAAATAAATGCAAATTTTTTAAGGTTTCCATAATTTATCAGTTAAAAAACTTGATATGTTAAAACATTACCTTCTTACAGAAGCACTTGTAGTGTAAATTCTGGGGATATGACTGAATGAAGAAAACAAGATTGTTAATGGGTTTTGTATGAAAAAAAGAATATTTTTTGCAAGAAACAAGGTACGCAAAATGCAGACTTTTTTTAACCTTTCTAAGCTTTGCCTATAGAAACCAGGGACATAGAGTCAAATTATTTTTCATACATAGACAATTATCTCTCTCCTGCTGAACAAAGTTGAAAAGATGAAATACTAGGACTCCACCTAAAAACACCCATGTGTAAGAAGTTATTATTTCAAATTTTACCAGAAATTTTCAGATCTATTAACCTTACTCAATAGGTCCATGCCAAGGCAAGGCTGAACCAGAACCAAAGATGCCAAACTAAAAGTGAAGCATCTAAGCACCAGAAGATTTCTCTTGCTGTATACCTCTCAGTGACTTTGCCCAAAGAGACGTGCTATGGAGATAACTGCTCAGGCAACCAGCTTCCAGGTGACCTTGTCCTGAGCCTTTATAGAGATCCTTGCAAGAAGAAGGCCACAACACTGTTTTTAAGGGATGTAATGAAACTCACCACCTCTTCTCTTCACATGGATTAATTTCACAAGCTGTCACAAACTTTCCCAAGTTCCTCAGTGTCTTTTGGGCATGACATCAGTGGTCTCCAGTAGGGTGAACAATTGTTTAATCAGCTTGATAATTTTCTGCAAATCAAAATGTAAATTTGGGGGAGGCAATAATTACAAGGTTTGGTGTAGTCAGAAGCTGACTTTAACATTACTTTACATTCATTAACCAGATTTAGTGGCTTATCAATCATAAAATATCTCTAAAGAAAAGAAGAAATTTCTACTTGTTTATAAAAGGAAAATTAGGAGATAAGAAAGGTATTTTCCAGAATTTTATCTGTCTGTCTGAATAACTGTTGATATCTTCAAATGTTATGAATGAAATAAATTGAAAAATCTTGGTACAACCTACATGTGGAGGGCTAAATGGGCCAGATACAAATGGACAGGAGACTGATACAGGTATCAAGCACACTCATGGTCACTCCCATGACCACTCTTTATGTACAATCTATTCAATAAATTTGATAGCAAATGAAAAGAGAAAGCTGAGGAAGTTGACTAAGATTAGTTTTAGGTAGGGAACACCTACTATTTTAAATAAAATTCTAAATTTTAGAAGCTTCCAAAACCTCACAAAAAAAAAAAAACTCAGCTGATTTTGTTCACAGAAGTGAAGACTATATACATGAAGCAGTGTGCATGCACATATATATAAATTTATACAAACATATATCTATCTCTATCCCTATATGTCTATCAAAAACACTACATGAAACAGGAAATTATTCCTGCTAAAGGCTTTAAGAAACTCCAAATCCTAAAGGGTAGGTTAGACGTTAGGAAAGCATTTCGGAGATGAGTAAGCCCCAACAGTGCTTACTCTGCAAGTTTGGAACTTTCTGACACCAAGGGCTTAAGAACAAACAGAATCTTACTCTTGTGAGACCTGCATAAATACAATCACAAACCCTCTCTACAGAACTTATTCATGCACCAAAATCACTGAAAACTGAAGGCTGGATGTTCTTGGATAGATTCTGTGGCTTAAAACCACATCCAGGCTTTGAAAAGTAAAAGCAAAGTTGGACAAATGACATAAATTTTATTTATATCTATATCTATATATAGCTATATATATTTATATAGATATATAATATGGATAATATAGAGATAGATAGAAATATTCTAGATTTTGCACACCTGTATAGAAATATTTCTTTAAATATACTTAATTACACATCCATATTTATACACACACACACACACTTCCTATAATAACATAAAATACATATTTTTTTTTTTAGTTAGGTATTTTATTTATCTAGAAAGAAAAAAATATCCACTAATCTCATAGAGCAACAAAAACTATTCACCTAAAACACATTTTCAAAACATATTGCTTAGAATACATTTTCTCAAAAATATATTGGAGGTGATAAATATAAAATGGAGGTGACAGGCTACGAGTGGAAAAGAAGGCTAAAACACCAAATGGAAGGCCGTTAGCAATACAGAAGTTGAAGTACTTCAAGTCATGCAATAATCTGCCTGTTCTTAAAGTTTTTATCGATTTCTTTCCAGGTGAAAAGCAAGTACTAGACCACCTGATGGTGTTATTTTGTTATGGAAATAACACAACTTGACAAAAGCAAAATAATAAAGGACATGACTGTATGTTTTGTTCTACAAGTTTGCATGTGTAGGCAAGACCTTCACCTTCAAAACTATTGTAGGAATCTGTTATTTTAACAGTGTCCCTAGATGCATGTCATTTCTACAGCTAAGAGAAGGCAGTCTGCAATTTTTCAAAAGTATTCGTAAATGAGTGGGAAGGGAATAGTATTTTCCACACCACTTATTTGTCAAATTTTAAAAACAGGCCTGCTTGCCTCAAAGGTTCTCATAAGAAAGGAAGGACTGTGATGATCATATTCAAATACCCACTCTAAATTAAGTAAAGGAGAGCACAAAACTGAGGTTTCCTATGCTCTAAGGGCCTTTTTGTTTAATTTGGAGCAAGAAGCTCAACAAGGTTTCACATGTCCTAAACCTCATACCTACTGACTGTATTTGGCTCTTTCCTGTTTGGGACAATCAAAACAGACACAAAAACTCTTCCTAATTAAAATTCAATTCAAACTAGTATATTTCCATGAATAGTTTTGATAGCAACAATTCAGGACTATCAAATGAAAAACAGCCATATGGGATAATTCCCTGTCAGCTATACTTTTTAAAACATTGACATTGTTTCTATTTCTTTAAACCAGATGCTTGTGTGTTGAGCAATATAGATTTCTTTCAAATTGCTGATTTATTCAAATCTGTGTGAGAAATTATGACTTTGAGTCTTCTGTGATTTTACATGCAATACATGTGCAATACATAAAACGTGCAAAGTGAGTGAACAATATTTCACATTCATTTTCAACTTACGCTCAGTGGTGACCCCACACATTAATATACTTCTACCTTCACCAGCTTGCCTACATCATTTTCTACTTTATTTTCCTCTTTTTAAAATATAGGTTCCAATTCATTGATCATATATATGCAGTAAGGCCAGGAGTATATTATGTCACTACAAACAAAAGCTGACTGCCTGAGATTTCATTTCATGAGAGAGGATGAAAAATGTAAAAACAGCAAGTGTCCTGCAGGCTGTTTAGTATTCCTTATTTATAATCTTACACTTCCACATAAATAATGTATATAGTTATAGTTATGACTGAGTAAACTGGCTTAAATATTCTAAGATAAATGAATGGCAGTGTCATCTACCCTATTATCTGACACACAAGGAAAATAAACTGTCATTGTGTATACACATATTAATGTAATATAATAACATAAAGATGTGTTTTATATTCCTAAAATTTTAACTATGCATACAAATAATGAGTATTTTAATTGTATCTTTAAGTTGTATTATTGTGAGACTATCTGAGTTTGACTGTAGAGGAAGATAGATCATATTGCACTTAATTTTACTGGAATATTTTACGTCAGTTCTATTAATATTACTTGCAGAACATCAAAAACTGCCAGAGTGTTTGCTGCTTGACAACAAGAAACATGATTAAACTGCAGGTTACATTTAATTGCAAGAGGGATACTACTCAGTCACAGTCATTTTCAAGGACCAGCAAATAGAAAGGGTCAAGGTTACAACCCAGGTAATTATTATACTTAACAAGTAAGAGAGCAATGATTAAATTGTTCCTTCTGTATCTTGTATGTTCTTCTCACGCTCAGCAAGCTGAATTATGGTGCATATCTAGAATGAAGTGTTACAGGATAATTTATATGATAAGGTCTTGCACTACTGAAGAAGTTATTAAAGAACCTCATAAACTTCCCTTCTGAAAGATATATGGAGCAGTCCATCGTTGATAAAGAGTATCTGGGATTGAAATATCTACATGCATCCTGATCCTTGATCTCTGGACAAGCTGTTACTTATAATGTGCAGATAATATTTCTTTCCACTTGCATTGTGGTGCAAGTCGTTAAACAGGATACATATTACACACTGCCAATCTTTGAATAGCATGTAAAAAGCATATGAACCTTTGTAAAACTATACCATTTAGTAAGCATTGTATTTTATTGTGCCAGTCCTATAGATGCATGAGGTAGCTAATTTTATCTTTAGAGTTTAATCAAAGCAGTGCAACTTACTTTAACCATATTATTTTACAATTTATCTTTAGTCCTTTACTGTTCAAAGTATTTGAATTATTCATGATCTTAATTGCCTTCATGAAAACTTGTAAAAGGGAATCAAATTTTCAAATCATCTGTCTCACAGAGTATTTAATATAAAGTTCTGGGTTGATTAGAAAGCATTTCTGAGAGTAGTATATGAAGAGCGAGGGAGTAGCACTATATTACAATTGAAGTTGTTTAAAATATGTTTTAAATGTAAGGATGTGTCATATTTATTTTTACACAGGTACATAATTGCATATATTTGGCATCACAGAAATATCCATCTATCTGCTGCATAAATAGGCACCCAGACCAAACCATTTCTCTTTAGAAAGAGTCATAACAAAAGCTCTAATACTTTACTCTTACTCTGTGGTCATGATATTAGATATTCATATATTTGTTACTGTGATGAAAGATACACTATATTAATAAGCTAGAAAACCAAGCATTCGAAGTTCTACCCAATCCTGCCTGGTAAAACTATATTAATATCTATCTTAAGGGGATGGTAAGGAGGAATGTGATAAGCACTTCATTCCATTGCCTTTATTCATCAGTGGAAATTAAGAGTTGCAAATTGAGAGCTGGGTTGACCATTAAGATGGAGTTGGGAGAAGTGGCTTTGCCCACGAACCTCAAGCAAGACTCTAATTCATATCTTTGGATCTACAGTAAGACTTCAGCTGTGATGGTACTAAACCACGTTTATTGAAATGAATGAAGAGAGTGGGATGTGGAATTGCAAGAGTTTTTCTTTTTTATTAGAAGTTGCTCATGTTACCACACATAGTCAGTAAGCTATTGGACTCAGTAGATATAAAAGTCACTTATGAGTGACTATATTGTTGATAACCATTATTTGATTTATACACAGTGAGCATCATAGGAATTTGGCCAATACTTATAGCCCAGAGTTCTTATTCTCTCAATTATTATTTTTATTCAACAAATTCCTGTATATTTCCAACAGTCCAAGACTAATTTCAAAAGCATTTAGGCTGCCTAAACATCCTTAAACTTTTTAGCATCTGTATTAAGCATTTTAAAATATTACCTGTTGAATAGGGGTTACAAAAAAAACTCAACAATGATAAATATATCAAGCTAAAATTTGTAACAACTGAATCCATCAATCGTATTAAATCCTAAATAACCTCTTTGTGACAAAAGCACAGTTATGATACTATGATGTCATCATTGCAATGATAATGAACATTTCCATAGTATTTTTTAGATTAACAGGTAAAAAGTACCTTAAAAAGCAAAAGCAAAAAAAAAAACAGCTGAGTAAAACTTCATATGATGTCTGATTGTTTATAAATGAAACTGAATGATAGACAATTTATTCTTTAAATAATCCACAGAAGTTTCAGAAAACATACGCATTTCCACTTACGTCCATAGGAATCTGACAACAATACTTTTTCTGAGTTTATAGTTTTTTCTGTTGTTGTTTTATTTCTTTTTAAATCAGAATATTAGATAGGTGAAGTTACATCACGGTTTCTACCAGAATTCTGGTTTTAAAAGTATCAGCATTGCACAGTCCAACTCCTTAGTCTCAGAAAAATTCTGAGTTACTAACCACCATTAGACTAAACTCAGTTCTAAAACTGTCATTGCTAAGGCTTTTCAAAATTATTACATATTTTCAGCACTGTTAGAGCACCAGCGGTTCCAATATGTCTAACTAATGACACACTCCTATAGCACACTTTATAAAGCTAAGACACCAGGCAAATCCTAATTAGGACTGTCCTTGATGTATCTTTGGTTAGAATATAGCCAGAAATTATGCATATTTTGCAAGAAAAGATATTGACAGTGATTACCATGGGCAACTAGTCCCTCACCATCAATACTGGTCAGTATCTAGAAGGCTCGTTGCTTTTACCAGTGTTATCAATTCAGTAACATATAACACCAACACATGCAGCTAGTATGTGGCAGGAGTGCAATAAATAGATGTCTAGTTTAACTTAACCATTTACAATCATTAAAATCCTCATGTCATCTCTGGTAAAATTGAAGGCATAAGCGGAGCTGGAATTCAGCTACAATAATTTACTTATCTACATTCTGTTTACTTATCCATATTCTGTCTTACTTAAGTTCCTCCTATTTTTTTCCCAACTGGTATAGTATTCTTTGCATCCTGACCCATATTATCATATTCTAATTCTATCTTAAACAACAACTGCTTCAGTATTCCTGATAGGCTTAGCAGGAAGAGGAGTAAAGGCAAGAGAGGGTAGCAAAAGAGAGTGAAAGAGTCAAGGGAAATTTAAAAGAGAACATTTGATGAAAGGAACACAAGATTAGCTCAAAAAATTCCAGACAAGTGGAGAGAATATTGGCTGTACAGCCCTGATATCAGAACTAACTGAAAAGGATGTGGTAAGGGAAGAAAATCAGGAGGAAGCAACAGGGGAAAAAACAAAGAAAACAGAAAACACCAAAGAACTATCAGAAACAGAATGGAGGAATCGCTTCTTAATATTTATTTCAGCAGCTAAGATGCTCAGAAGAAAATGAGTGGTGTCAAAAAGAAAGTATAGGGTTCAAATACATGAAAGCTAAGATTCATTTTTTTGTTTATCTGAGGCTCATTTAAGACATGCATATTCCATGTAGAACCTGCATGAAAAATCTTAATTCATTCCAAATTCTTCCCTTTAAGAACATTGTTCCCCTCTCCTTTTTCAGTATATTATTAACAGTTTCTTTGCAGGGCTGGTATCTGCCTACAATTCCCTATCTGTGAGTTTTCATCCAACTCTGCAGACTCTAAGCAGTTTTCAGTAGCTTCACGTAGACTGAAATTATTCAGGCCACATTTAGTTCAGCATATAGATCCTTCCCTACCATGGAGAGGAGAGAATAGATACATCTGAAAGATAAGAATTTTGCTGCCATAGAATTGTCCCTTTGGAAAGTTTATTCAATATGACAGACTCATTCATCATGAAATCTTGGAGCCTGAGCTATCAGTGAAATGTGAAATAGTTACACAAAACTGAGTTATAAGCAGATATCCTTCCCAACTGTGACAGAGGTTACAACAGACAAGGATATTATATGGGCCTCAAATGCAATTTTAGATATATTTAAATTTCATTCTAAAACCAAACTGCAGAATATGGTATAAACGAGAAGGGACAATTTTCATTTTTATTTTCACTCTTATTCACTCTCTTAATTGTATGTATGTGGCTATTCTTTTTAAGTAAAGGAATGAGACAGAAGTACTATAAGCTGTTTAAAATCAGTTTAAGACCTTTTATCAGTAACAAGGTATGTGCAGACTGATTTTCAGCTACATTATTTTGAAAGGGTTTGTATTTTGTTTTTTTTTTCCCACAAAACAGTCTAATAACCTAAAGAGCTTTACCTGACAAGTCCTAATTAAATCCAAGAATCTGTGTTTCCTTAGTAACCACTCATAGCATCACTAGTATTCAAGAGAGCAGCAGGTGCAAGCAACCATAAAAATGAAAAATCTTACTTTGCCAATTACTTATTGAAATATTACATTTAGAGTATTTAATACAGGCTTCCTACTGATTTCAGTGCTTTCTGAATACAATCTTGCACCAGTCTTTCAAATAATTATGCAGTACTGAATGTCAATTTAACAGCTTTCTTCTTTCTTTGGAATTCCACCTTCGTGTGTCATAGGATAGTGTACTTGCATCCATTTCTTGTGGTTAGATACAATTACATGTTTCATAATGAAGTATATATTCTTGATGTTGTCCTGATATTCTTCACCAGCCTTTTTTCTTGTATATTTTGGGGAGTTGTAGACTGCAGTATGAAAGCACACATATTGCTGTAGAAATTGAAGAGACAGCTAGAATTTGCGCGAGTTTTACAGCGCAAAATAAGCTTTAGGGGGGTAAGAGCAAAACTGTGCAATCAAAATGAATTAGAAATGGAAATCTGTGAAGCAGGACTGTTTGCATTTTAACAATAATAGGATATTTAGCATGTTTTATTTCATATTTATACTATAATTACTTTTTTATAAGAATAATTTGGCTTTGATGATTTAATACCTTCTGCCAGGAAGAAGACAGTTTACGTCAAAAGAATATCTTCAAAAAATAGGGTTACCCAGCAGGGTCAATTGGATGAGACTGAAAGAATCAAGTTCATCTACTGCTTCAGCAACTCTGCCTGAGGGATGAATATGACCCAAACATAAAGAGACAACCAGACTTAGATAAGACATTTAACCACAAATGCAGCTTCTCTGGCCTTAGATTCCTAAATGCCACATTTACCTTGAAACTTTCACCTCTTATCCTCACTTTTAATTCCCAAGTCTTTTGGTAAAATGACCTTTTTGCTCAATGCAAGAACTTTAACAAACTGCTTTATGCTGATAAGATATTGAAATCCAGGTGTGCTTGTACAGTGTGATTAAGTATATATTTTGACTGCTTAGAAGAATAGTGTCCATTTTGCACATTAATGATGATTCAATAACAACAGTCAGCCATCCCTGTTTTAATCCCATTAAATTTTTTAATGGCTTCTGATTCCTAAAATCCTGTGGTAGTTTCCCCCAAAACCACTCTCACAAAAATTATTAAAGAAAAATAAAGAAAAATAAAAAAAGGTGAAATAATAGAAAAGACAGATCACCCCAAATGCTCCTTTTCAACCATTTGGAACTCCCACAGCCCATCCTATATCCTTTCTTCTCTTCAGGTTTTTTAAAACACAGCTGAAATTAGTCTTTGCTAATAAGGGTTGTCAGAGGTGTGTAGCCCAAAAAAGGTGGCAGAAGTACTTCTTCCTAAGGGGGAAAAAAAAGGGGAACAAATTTGTTGAGATATTCCCAGGGACTGAGGTCACCAAAAGATGTTGGTGTCTTTGTTCTGTCTGCATGTGTCTTAATCAAACACACTTTCTCAATGGGTCCTAAATCTCCCATTTTATGTTTGACCCTGACCAAATTTTCAGCTTTACAGTTTGTCTGCTGCTTAAAATTCTGCCTTTGAAAATTCCTGTAAACATTTAGTCCTCAGAGTGGGAAGCTGCAAGCACCCTGCTCAGGCCTGTGACTCTCCAGAAGGCATTTCTAAAATTCATAAAGAAATTTCCCCTCCCCGGGAGAGGAATCTGAGCCACTGCTCAGATTTACTCAGTGACTCATGATATGTGGTAATTAGGTTCAGTTCCCCACGTTTCCAACTTCTTAGCACAGTAACTGAGCTATCTAGGTGCAGGGCACTCTCACCCTGACTTGCTGAAGCCATTTCATTGGGCAGAAAATAATTACACACTTATTGAACCAAAGTTCAAGAATGAGGATTGCTTTTCAGACATTTGTTAGAATATACATGCTGCAGACAAAGTCTTGAGCTTCATTTTGTATAATAATAACTGCTGTAGTATTTTGCATTAATTCTCCATTACAGTGGAAACTGGAATTCAGGACTCTTCCTTCCTATGTGGATGGTTTGATATCAGGTTTGATGCTTAGTTTTGCTCCAGCCTAATGTATATTCACTAGTGGAAAAGCTTAAAAGGTGCAAAAAGATTACTACATTATCATTCCTTCAGAGTGGTGTCCTGACTGTTCATTGGCAAAATAGAAGACAGAGACTGGAGAATCAAGCCAAGAGTTCCGTGTCCTGTTCTAATACTCTGATCACAGAAATAGAATGTCCTTCCCCAAAGCAACTAACCACTGCTCTGTTTTAAAAAGAAAGATCAAAAAATGGATTTCAGGAAAGAATTCAGGAATTCAAGTCAAGACGGAACATAACTTTTACATGAATCCCTAAAAAGAAATTGTTTTGCACTGGTTACCAGAAGTTGATCAAACTACCAGCACCTATACTTCTCCACTGTACACCTGATAGTATATGACTGGAACTTAAAAGAGATCTACCCAGTAATTTTTTACGTTTATTTGCTACATTCCCCCATAGCAGCACAGTTGCTTTGAGAATACAACTTACATACTCTTTGTGAGAGCTCTGAATAGAGAAAATCTGTTGTTCGTTGCATAGAAAATATTCATTTTTCCATGAAACATTTTCTGGGCTGCATTTTTGATAGACTGACAAGAACGGCTAATTTGTATTATTTAAAAAATTATCCAGAACGCACTGGAAAAATATAGTAAAACTAGATTGCACCCTGAAAAACCAGGTCACGCTAATTAAATGTGTTCACTAACTACATATTATTTTAATTAGGTTGTTAAGAAGAATAGAAAAAAACAATTTTCCTTCTTTTAAGGCTGAATTAGAGGCAATTCTGTTTTCTTTCTTGTTTTATTTTATAAAATGCTTTAACATTGAAAATGACCAAATTAATTTTTCACTTGAAGAGATAAAATACAAATGTAGAGTTTCATCAGAGACTTTGCTTTATCTTTTTTCTATTAGAAATGGTATACTTGTCATGTAAATAGGTCACCTCAAATTCATACAGTTTACGAAAAAAACAAACATTTTGATCACACATATACAAAAACTTACATACAACATGCAATCTACAAAGTTTTAAAGTTAATAGATTCTGGAAAACTCTGTTCTAAAAGTTTTTTCCTGAAGTGAGTTATTCAGAATATTAAATCTTGACATCAGTGAGAATATATCAGCTTTCGAAGAAACTCTTATGAGTAATCAAAACAGAAAATAGAGTAAAGATACTTTACAGGGCAGACCAAACATCACCAAAACAGGTTTTAGGATCACAGGACTTTAGGCAAGAAAGCTGTATGCAACACACCAAGAAATAAAGACAAATAGTAAGGACCTCTAGCTAATACTACATTCTACCAAAAAAAAAAAAAAAAGCAAAAAAGAGGTGATTCAGTTTGTAAGAAAGTGAATCTAAATCCCAACTCCTACTTTGCCTTCATATAACAAGTCCACTTCAAGTAAATTTATTCCTACTGTCTCTGCATGGCTTTCTGAAATAAGTTCTCATGCACCAATACTTATATGCATGGTGGGAATAGCTATCAATTATTCTTAATAACAAACTGACAAGGTGTTGTTTAATCACTTCTATATACTTAAGGATCAAGACACTTAACACAAAGTTTTTCTTTCTAAAATCCTCTACAAAGGAATATTGCATTACTATATCTTACTGTATTTCATTCTTTTCTTTCGTTAAGGATTTTTTTTTAGCTTGACCATTCTGGGATTTTCTTTGTTTGCATTGTCCTTGATTTTGAGAAGAACAAAAGCAACTGGTCAAGGTAAGCCGTTGTAATATTTATCGTCATTGCTCCAAGAACAGCATTCATGAAAAAAAGAGAGAAAGAAAGGAGAAAAAAGAGTTTCCAGCCTCTTCTTTCTTTCTCAGATGACCAGCTAGCCAAACCAAGCAGTTACGGAATGATTGCACAGTGCACCGAGTCACACAAAGGCTGTGCCCTGTGCTACATATATAATCATGCATTGTGGTTGGTTGTACAAAGAATAAACAAAGAACAGTTTAAAACTTATCCACAAATGAAAAAAATAAAAGCTACAAGAAGAGTTGGTTAATGAATTCAGTTTTTTAGATACTGATTTTTGGCAACTTGTTGACTGAAGGAAACAAAAAGACTACAGTGAGGGAAGCAATTTCTTCTGATTTGTTTTTGGAATTACTGGGAATTTAAAAGCAGTTCTTATATTCACATTTTTATGGAAAGAATTTTCATAATCTCTTTTGATTCAGTAAGATGTATTTTACATTCTGCAATAATACTCAAGTCAAGATCCTGGCCCCCATTGTGCTTTATATAGTAAAAACTTAAGTTTGATTTGACTTAGTGTAGATCATATAACTTAAAGCCTAATAAACGCAAAAGAAAAAAAAATCTGTAATGCTATTCCTTTCCATCATTTTTATTTCTTCAAAAATATTCTCTCCATCAGCTCAACCAACCCACTTTAATGTTAGTGACCTAAAAGTGTCTACCTTTCATCGTGTCAACCTCAAAGGAATAGTTCAGTCACGGGCTGGAGGAGAATGAGAACTGCACAGTAGAAACCTGCTCACCTTGAAGACTGCAAGTGGACTCAGATATCTCCCTCAAAAATATGTCATGGTCCTTGCATGCTCACTCACAGACCACATATGGGTTCATTACTCCTGATACAAAAATTTCTTCCAAATGCTCATAGAAGTGATGTGAAGTAGAAGTTCTCAGTCATGCTCCTTCCTTTAGTATTTGGGAACCAAGTATTAATTTGTAGGGTTGAACATTAGATTGCTTCATGAATTCAGTTAATTAAACCACTGAATAATTAATTCAGTTTAACAATAACATTAATTATGAAGTAGCTATATCCTTAGGTGTAATATCTAAAAATATTTGAGCAGTTTTAATAGAATAATTCAATTATTTTATTAAAAAATGTGTTTCTGATGTTCCTCAAAATTATTTCATTTCTTCAAAAGTTAGCTGACAAAGTCTTGGAAACCAAGTAAGCTTTTTTTTTAAGGGAATTATTTGTTGGACATCCTTAGGAGAATAGGTATCACTTGGCATTATGAATTCTGCTAGACAAAATATCTGGGTTCTAAGTTTCTTGTTTACTGGATCCAAGTGAGGATAAAGAGATTGTCTTTAGGACATGCAAGAGCTAAATCCTTTATTTATTCAGTAAAGATATGTTTCAAATATACCATTACTGAATTTTTTTTATTGTTCATACAATCCCTGTGATTCCTGTTTTTCTTATTCACTTATGGGCTATAACTGACAATCTAATTAAATCAGTATACTTAATCTTTATATATTAATTAGGCTAATAAATGTTTATACATCTATTTAAAAGTTTCCAGTGTTATGTAGATACAGCTACTAGTTCTAATGGTGCTTTTCAACCTATTGTTAGCCTTTTGGAAATCAGAATAGTCTATCTATAGTAATTAAACATATTAATTTTATTTAGGACACTGTACACAAAATAGCTAAAAGCATTTACTTTGGGAGTAGAAATATAGCCACCAAATTTGCTCACGATGTGGATCAAAGCAAAACCACATAAATTAATTGAACTCATCTTCTGGCTCTGATGTGTATCAAAGTGGCAGCAATTAATAAAAAGTGAATTAAAAATGCTTCTACCATCTTTTCTGATATTAGACACCTAGTTAAAAAGAATTGTTTAATTATCTATGCTATGCAATATTGCAGGGAAAAAAACAACAACAACAACAACAACAACAATCCAGGTAAGTCATTGGGTTGGATTTAGAAGCCACAACAGTTTCTGTATCCCGTTATGGGAATGTTTTCTTTAGTTAAAAGCACCTGGGAACAGATCAGAGTTTCCTCGCTGATTTTGAAGTAATTAAGCAAAGCTGCCTCAAGTTTCATACACCCTTTGACAAAACAGGTGTGTGTGGGGGGAGGTTTCAGCTACATCAGTTGGGCTAACAAAACTGGAAAATGTTATTTTCAGTAACAAAGTCACCCTCACTTATCTTTAGAGCATCGCAGAAAGAAAAATACTTTTACTAAAACATTGTCATTTAACAATTTCTGTACCAACTGGGAAGAATACAATAAGAGTCTTTGATAGCTTTTTGAAAGCACTTGTACTAAACCCTGGCTGCACTAGAAAAACCTGATTCTATTCCACTTCTATCCATATTTTTGCAGTTACCTCTGCTATATTATATGACCTATGTCCAGCCTAACAAGGAGTTTGGGAAATCTAGAACACAAAAAATTCTAAAGATACCTCTAACCCAGACCTAAAGATCTGTGAGTCTGAAGCATTGGCGTTAAAGTTGAATCAGTCCATAGTCATTTATTGTGCATAACTAGTTATTACACTACTTTTGGGCTGACTTACACCTACTGTTTCATTAAAAGGTAATTTAATCTCCAAGAGTAAAAGACAAAGAAGCCTTGCCTAGCTAATTTGGTGTGCCTAATGTTCTTGAGAGCTTTAAGTGCCCTTGCCTGGAAAGCACTTCAGAAGTCTGAGGTTTCGTATAGCAGTTCCTTGCGCAGTTGCAGCTCTTAATGCCTGACCCCTGCAGCTCCACTTGAGAGGCTCCAGCGTGAGAGGGGCCCAGCCAGCCAGTGGTTAATGTGCAGTATGTCCTGGATCTTTCCTACCAGACAAATGCTGCGTAGCTGGTCTGCAAATATTCAGAGGACTTTTCGCTGCATAAGCAGTGAGTCTATTCTCATTCTGCATGCTGTTTCATCTCTGCAAGGACACATATAATATCCAAAGATTCACAGACTCTTTAAGACATTGCTATTTCAAGCATGTCCAGATGTCCCCCAGTGTTTACAGTTTTGCACCTGTCTCTTCCATAAGTCCTGTTAAAATGAATAAAATAGTTGTTCATCAACCCGAGTTGCTTGAGGCAATCTGGTGTGTTCTGAACAGATGTAGAAGATCAGGTTTTCTGTTAAAACACACCTCAAGGATTGTTAGATGTCATAAACCAGGGTTCAATTATTTTCTTTGCTTGAAATGAATCAGTCTCCCCACTCTTTCCTGGTAATTCTCTAAAGACTCCAGGATGATGTGCTCTACAGGATGATATTACTGGGAGCAGGGCCAAACAGTGAGAATTTCAGCCTCTTTTCACATTGCATAAATAATTAAAGATTAACAGAACCAAAAGGAGCATGTAAATTATCATGGCTCTCCAGCCTAATGAATATGATGCTCAGTCAGGCAGTTCTAGTATTTGAGCCAATTAATATTTCAGTTTTTATATTAAATAATAACTGGTCAGTAAAACAAAATAAAAAATGAAACAGAACTGTAGCACAAGTTCTTTCTTTCCTCTCATGCCATATGCCTTCTCTCTCATGCTTTCTTTTCCTCTTAAAAGCAAATCTGTATTTAAATACACAAATAGATCTGCTTCAGCCAGGGTGTAAGAGCCAACGAGGATCTGATGGTAAATGTCCTAGCAGGACCTGTCATCCTAGCAGGTAAAAAGATGAAGGTTTAAATCAGTTTGAATAATTCGATGGAAAAATTGAACCCAGCTCTCTTACATGTTGTATGAGTGCAGTATCCCCTGACCTATGAGATTAGAAGAAAGCACTTGCTTCAAATCTCTGCCTATCATTTGAAAGTTGAAGTCACAGATTACCTTCTGCGGTGAGGAATACCAAAGCTATGAATCCCATCTGGAAGAGAGTGCTTTAGTTTCAGAAAGCCAAGTCCTATCTGCAACATTTCTTGTTGACTACAGCTGAAGCTTATTATTCATCATGATGGCTGTCATTAATCCTATATTATGAAATGCATCCTTTCTCTGTATTGTTTAAAGGGCCTCTCTCAGGCAGTGCCTGCTTTTCCAGGAGTCGAGTCTAAAATTTAGACCCCTTATTACTCAGTGCTGTGGTGAAAATTTTTTATAGTTTTACATACATTTTGTTTCTGTTTCTGTCACATCTGTATATGTAGTTTAATATAAAGTTGCTGACTAGTAACTGACCATTTTCTAGAACTCCTAGAATTCCAAGATTACTTTAGTGACTCTTCATTCAGTTTTTGGATTAATTTGTTTTGATAGCTTGCACTCTTTCTTTGCTGCCTTGGGCAAAGACAGAACCTTTTGTACAAATGTACAGAAGGCACAGGAACAGACACACTCTATCTTTAAAATGTATGACAGACTACTGTATCATGAACAGCCTAACTGAAGGTACGTGATGACTGGCACTGCTATTGAAGCTGATGGTTTCAGGCAGAGTGTGTCTGGAAAGAGCTTTACTCTCCTATTTTATGCACCAACAAGAGCTCCTTAAAAATAATAATACATATGCTTTTGAAGAGTTTTTAAAGGTCTTGCTGCATGAAGAAGATTGCAAAAGACGTAAGAGATCCAGATCACACATTTCTTTGGTGCACTTCTTAATTACTTGGCTTGAAAAGAGGTATAATTGAGCTGTTAGTTTTGAATGGTGCACAGAAGTCTACAGGAAAACCAAGTTTGAAATGAGAATACTTGAAATACTTCATGGATATGATGATTGGTACAATTCTTTGGTGATAATATTAACAGGGGAATTCAAATGTTTAGAAAGAGATTCTTTGGATCCTTAACCACTCATGCTGGCTCCTTTCTAAAAGTTTAAAAGCATAACTTAGAGTTCTTTATAATGTACATTAAAAAGCTTTAATTATCTATTCATAAATATCTGGCAACTAAAGGAAATACCTGATTGCTAAGATGAATTTTTATGAGCTCTACACAAACTACTTTGAATAATGTGTTTAAAGGTCTTTCAGGATTCATTTCTACACAGCAAAAATGGAGATCCATAAGTAAGCATATACAGCATATACAGGATTCAGCATACACAGGAAGCATTCAGAGGATTCAGACAACCTCAAGATTTTGCCCTTTGTTGGATTAAACAACTCAAAATGTGAGTCTTCTGAACAGAAGCAGACTTCTAATGTTCTTTAGATACCTCAGTGTTTGACAGTGATTCACATTGTCCATAGCTGAGAAACCACCATGTACCTCGGTTAGTCCACCTTATTCAAACATCTACATCTTTTGAGTGACTGCCTTAGCTGTAATATGTAGAAATGCTTCTACATTGCCTCCTCTGTGCATGTAGATATAAAAATGTCATCTCAGCCCATGTATTAGAGGTAGTAAAAGTGAAAAGAGCAGTAGAGAGAGAAAAACAGAGCAGGATTTTTTGTGGATGTGGTTTGAAGAAGTCTGGAGACAAGTACTTAAGGAACACCATCACATTTGCTTCCACAAATGCTACTTTTCAAATTTATATAAAACAGGGCTTTTCACTCATGCTTCAGTTCCCTAAGTGTCACTAACAGGGCTTGCATCATGAGGTTTAATGAGGATTTTCATACACATCCTTTAAAATTTCTGTATCAGTTTGCCGGTATCAGCTTTGGTCTTGTCTCATTATCATCCCAGAAAGTGAACATACTTTCAGGATCACATTCCCCACTATGAGATACACTGCTGTCCGGTCCAGTGAGTAACATTACTTATTTTTTTCCCCTGGGACTTTTTTTTTTAATCATTAGCGAGAGCTGAGATTGGTAAGAGGTCAGAGGTGCATATGCATAAATCCATAGCTTTTCCTATTAAAAAGCTGTGTGTCACACAATATTTTGTGTTCAGGAAGGATGTTTTCTGAACCTTGCCTTCTGCCACCCCCACAGGCCAGGCATGTGAGACCCTCTTTCCAGCTTAGCCCATGTGCATGTAACTCACTATAAAGTTGAGAGACTAGTCTCTGCAAGTGGTGTTGCCTGCTCTGATCTCTAAGAAGTGTTGACTGAACGGTTTCCTCTTGGTACAAGCTGGAAATGCAGCTACCATTTGAGGGAACCATGACGTCTCTGACATGATAACCTTGTGAAGCCTTCACAGGCTCCACAGACTGGAGAATATGGCTCTGAAAGTAGAAAAGTTGTGCCCCTGATTTTAGCAACATTTGTCAGGGGAGTAGTTCTTTCTTCCCCTGAAGAGCTACCTGTTTTCTGGGGGGGTTTTGTTACATAAAGATCTCATTGGACAGGAAGAAATATGAGTGTCTAAGCTTTTTGTGGAAAAGGGATTTTTTTGCAATTATGAAGAATGAAGTATACAGGAAAGCATCAAAATGAGGAGAGGGGAAAGTTGTTCAATGTGTTGGCTCGCATTTTCCTTGAAAATGTTTTTCAAATAAGAGCAAGAGAGAGGAGAGCAGACATATACACAAAGTGTTCAATAGCTGAAACTGCTCTGGTCAAGGGCTTAGACATCTATACTGCCTTCCAATTTTATACGGGAATTAGGCATTTGTTCCAGGGCAGAAGAATCATTACTAAATGCAGAAACCTTACTTTGGTAGAGACATGCAGCCTACCTTTAGATGTCTGCTTTCAGTCAGGTGGATTAAATCTTGTGATGGCAATAACTGCTTGGTCTTATCTATGAGGCAGTTCAGCTAAGGATATGGCTGGTAAAACTCCGCAGCAAAGAATTGTATATATCATTTTTTCCCACAAGATAGGCAAAAAAGGTCACAAATGTTTAAGACTTGTCTTTTGTTCAGAGCATAACAAGCTGCAATTTAAAACAATGGAAACCACGAGTAGTATACAGCTCTTAAATTCACACTATGGTCTGAACAAGAGGCCATCTGGAAATGGATGGTTAATATAAAAAAATAAGTACACAACTGCGGTAGCACAAGACTCTCAAGGTGAAAGAAATTCGTAAGACTTTCCCTGCTTAAAAAATGTCCAAGTTGTTTTTACAGTGTTCAGTGCATTATGATCTTAATTTGGAAAGCAGAGAAGCTATTGTAATATGAATTTACACACACACACACACAAATATATAATAACATTTATTTTGTTATATTGTTGTAGAAGAAGGAAGATTTTGCTAAGAAAAAATTGAAATCATCATGTTTGATTAAATTATTTTCTATACCTTAAATTTTTCTTGTTTAAGGTTATAATCTTCATCCATATGTCATCCCCTTTTCATCTGACTCTGTTCTTCTTTCTTTTCTTTCTATATAACTTCAGAATGACATCTAGAGTTAACAATAAAAGACAGAAAAGCTCATAATAATTCTCAATATGCTGGTTTAGCTCTGGTGTGTGAGAGCTAGATTTGGTGCCAATTTTGCCATACAATTAAACTATGACAAACATGCTGGAGCTAGAAAATGGCAGTGAGATACTGAAAAGAGCTGAATGTGTAAATTTATACCTGAAATTTTATAATAGCTCTGGACTATAGTCTATATTTTTTTCTTACAGTTGTTGGGTATCAGCTAGAACTTCTGCAAGTCTTCCTGGAAAAAGTCTTAGTATCACTAGTATATGACAGCTTATTTCTAATGCTTATAGTTTAGATGGGTAGAGCAAATGATATATTCACCTAAACTCTGCTTTTTGGACCACTGTCACACTTAACGTAAGAATCATGTATTTACTAAAACAGCCACTTGAAAACTTGCAATTTCTATAAGAACTAATTTCTTTGTAGATTAGTCAAAATGTCATTTGTTTTATGTGGCATATGAAATGAGCAATCCCAAGAGACTTATGTAAGGTAAAGAATCCCTTATGCTGAGCTCAGAATAAGGTGGACTATTTATCACACCTGCTAAATTACATATTACAGCTGCTGTTAAAACTGCCCATGTCATCCTTACTTACTACCTCGTGTTAAGCAGCATGAACAGAAGACCACTGTACCTGTATCTTAAGGTTAAAATGTCATCTGAATAGACAGGAATCTTTTTTAAAGCTTGAAGATTTTAATCTATCATGATCCACTGAATCACACACACCATGTGATTTATCTTTGTATATGTTCCAATTGGACATAAAAAAAAGAACGCTATAGTGAAACTCCTCCATTTATTTTCTGAAATATCTGTTTTTTTAACCCATGTTGCTAAAATACATTGGCAACCAATTGTACTAATTTTTTTCTGAACCAAATTAAGTGGAAAATATCAATGCTCCTTAAGGAGTTCCAAATTAATTTTGATTAACAGAAGACCCAGACTAGTCTAATTACAGACAGTAAAAAAAAAAAAAAGAAAGAAAGTTTTATCCAGTAGTCCAAAGCCTGCACTCATTTAATTGCCTTTAAATTATTTCTGTAACCTTACTGCTATAGAGGTTTATGTTTCTGATTTTAAATTAAAAAGTAATCGAAACATTTATTTAGTATCTGCACATCACTGTTTTTAGAGAATATAAAATACAAAAGATAAATCTGAAACTGTATAAAAAATTTAGAATGGGGTTCATGCTTTAATTCTGAGGGTAGACCAGGATTGAGCCAGACACATTGTCCTTGAGAACATTATTAAAATAGCTGCAGTTTTCCCCCAGAGCTCTGCAGAGCCTTGAAGCTTCTCTCATCTCAAATTTTTTTTTGTTCAGTTAATGCCACATGTTCTCTAACCGTACAAATATCAATTTTACTAAAAATGCTGTTGCTGGATGAGTATGTCCTGATTACTAATTTAAATTCATGAAAGCTTGTTCTAGCTTCTAACTTCTAGGATGACCTTCCAAAAGTGCAAGTCTTACATTAGTTCTTCCAGTTTCACAAGGAGAAACCTTAAAGAGACCTATATTATGAAGTTACTGTATGAAGTCCTCTAGTATAGACACAGTTTAAACCGTCAAAAATACATAGTAGTCTTTCCCCATATGACAGTTTAACTTTTTTTTTTAAGTATACTTTAGCTCTGTATGAGGTGATTATCTTGTGGACTGCAGATTTTCCCACACTCTTGAAAAGCCTACAGATGTCAACAAAACTTCATGGTGTAGACATGGCGTATGATACACCAGGCTATTTAATACAACACATACATTTTCTCCTTTCTCCCTATTTTAACTCTAGGTCCTTTGCTAACACTGAAGTAGAAAATAGCTGCCTCCTATTTAGACAAAGATACCAAACTTGACTGAGAAAAGCCCGTCACAAGCAACAGTAGTTTCAGGAAAAGCAGTTTGCTTTTATATTTATCCTCTACAGTCCTGAGAAGGGGCAAAAAGATAGCCTGGCAACAGCATTTTAGACAACCAGCATACTTTTATTTACCAGGATCTTTTATCTCTGCTAAAGTCCTTACTGCATCTCTAATTGGAATTCACTAAAATGAAAGTTATCTAATTACCCTTAAACAAGTTCATGGTGAGACAGCAACATCAATCTGGACTTTTGTCCCTACTTTATATATTGCGGTGTAAATAAATAAATAAATAAATAGCCCAACATTATGTTTTCTTTCCTTTACTGCAAAACAATTACATAAAAATGCTCTTTTCTCAGTATATCAGGAAAGAAAACACAAAGCATTTAAAAACAATTTTTTAGATTCATACCACTCATAAAGGAAACAAAGTCCTCTTCAGGATACCCAATGTGCAATTGTAAACTACATATCAAATAAAAATATAAAAAGATAATTTTTAATGTAGGAAGAAAATAATTTAACAAAGTGATATCACATCTATCGCTTACCAAACTGACCTAATACAATTCATAGGAAGGATGAGATAGACTACTCCAAGCAGAATGCACATGGAAGAGTTGATTGTAACAACAAAGGTTTGATACCCATGTAAAATTAACATGCTGAATGGAGAATAAGACTTCCAGAACTTCTTTGCATCTTATATAGTTTTTTTCTGTAGTTTGATCCTTCTGAGACACTGGAAATTCTTTTGCTACAGCTTTTTTGCATGTTTTGTTGTTGATAGAGGTGAAAAAAACACACTAAAGAGAGAAGATTTTCTCCTCCCTACCTTTCCAAGTGTAAAGTACTAATGTTCACATCAACAAAAGGATGCAGCTGCTCAAAATGTGACTTAGAACATCCTGAAGGTAGAATGGTTTAAAATACTTCTAAAGGATTCTTTCTATATTAAGTGGAATTTATGTACTAAAGTGCTGCAATAGGGCAGTAACCATATTAAATGAGAAGTACCAGTAAAGCTTCTTCATGAGAAAGACAAAAGAGAAAGTTGGATCCTCTTTAATTGCTGTGATATTTTACAGTGTCTTTTCAGCCTTATGGAAATACTATCTTTAGAATGAAAGACGAGCCCTATTTTCCACTCTGCTGGTTACTGAACATATTGTTTAATAGTCTGAGCTGTAGTAAGAGGTGTTGTTCAGGACATTCTCATACATGCTTCTGCAGATGCAGACTTGAAAGTAGCAAGCAAACAAGGGATTTTGTTATTTGTTTTCTAATACATTATTAGAATGGCTATGAAGAACTACCCTGAAAATCCCAAGAGTTTACACAGACACACAGAAAAGGACTAATGAGTTTTTCTTAGCATGGAAAAAGTTTGTAGAAGTACTGCAAGACTGATTTTTAATATCTAAATATTTATTTCCCCTTTTTTGTTGCATTTTGGTTTTTAGTAGTAAGCTGCATCTATAATTGTAACTGCAAAACACACAATTGCAAAAAACAGGATGTGGACTCCTGTCACTGCTTGGGTCAGACCTAGCCCAGAGCACTATTATCAGACCTGGCCTTGAACCGTCACTCAGAGCTCTGAAATCAGCAGTTGTGGAAAACATTTTGTGTTTACCCACACAGGCCTTCAGCCTGCCAAATGATTTAATGCAATAATAGGAAGTTGCAAGAAGGCTATTTCACCTCAAACAACAAGAACTCCTAGTTATACGAATTTTCCTACTCAAAGTCAATGCATATATCAGTATAAAAATTTTCACTTTTCAACTGACCTAAAGTACATTTTTATTCAAATCCAACTGACTATTTATTTACATGAAGATTTGTTACTTTTTTTTGAGGCATCTAGTTTACATCTATTTTAAGTGTTGCAGGGAAAAATACATTTTAAAAGTGAAATTGAAATACATGTGATTTGGCTTTTGCTTCTTCTACACTCATTCTTTCAATGACAACAAATAAGGAACATATGCCAATCCTAAGTAGGTACCTTGCCACCTGGGGTCAGCATGTCAGCATTTCTAAGAAATTCCTTGCAACATGTTATCTTAGAGAATAGAAAGCTGAAGCAGTGTCCGTAGAGGAAAACATCCTGACTTTAATAACATCTTGACTCTAATAACATGCGAGCAGGAAGTGAAGTATTTCCTGTGACTGAGGCATTCATAACGCAATTCATGCTTGTTCTTTAGTGTCTAATAATACAATTGATCTCATCTTGAAGCTTCTGAGGACATGATACTAGAGTCATTTTCATGAGCTATTTCCATTAAGTTTATAAGAATACTTTTGAGATCTTTCTTCATGGTATGAATCTGATTGAAATTTCAGAATCAAAGCAGAAACAGAATCAAAAAATACTAGAAAAAATGAACTAACTGACAGGCAAACACACAAAAATGTGATCATGTACACCTCATTTTAACAGGAAGGCAGTCTTAATCTAGGAGAGACTGGGACATCACAACACTGGCTTTGAATAGCACCATCGTATCTCCATTTCATTTCTCACAGAGCAGCAGATTCTATACTGTGTTAGAGTTCGTATTTTTGATACCTTCTGTAGATATAAAAATGCGAAAGAATAAGAAGGAGAGATTTGTTTTCTGATTATTTTTATCTCCCACTAGAAAATTATAGTGTATCCTGGACAGCATTTTTTTTTGCTTTTTTTGTAAGCAAGTTGTAATGAGATACTCCCTTGTCAGAAAGAATAGATCAGAACTTTGCACCGAGAGATCTAACCATATCTTTTCTTCTCATCTTTTTGTTATTATGTATTATAAATTGTAATAGTTTCAGATTCTTCTGCTCTCCTCCATCCTGCTTCAGGCAATATATTTGAATCTGATTTTTTTCTCTGAGAATATTCTGTGGCACAGCTGACAGCAAATGTGATTTAGCCTGCACTCTTTGAATTGCTCTACATTTCCCAGGTGTAAGACCCATATGATTGTTCTGTTTGCCCAAGAAACTTTTCTAAGTTGGACGCTTGTGCTTGATATAGGAGAATTAAGAGTTCGGGCTATAATTAGGCCGCTGATTTATCAGTGTCTACCTGCATACATATTCATCTGAAATTAATATTTGGAAAAAAGAATCCTACCTTATTTGTCTGCTGACTGATGAGCACAACTTAAAATCAAGAACAGAAATTTTCGACCAGGTGGTTATGCATTCTATGTTTGTGAGTTCTCTATGATAATACTTTTCCAATCTAAGATTAGAAACGTCCGGTTGCCAAACTGAGGTTCTGATTTTTTTTTCCCCTTTCAAAAGTAGTAATAACAAACTGCTACCAGGAAGTGCAGAATTTAGAGAATTTTAATGAAAAATCAGTAGGAGTTTCCATTACATCTAGAGTTAAAGCACAGGGAAGCTGTGTTCTTAAGCTCTAATTATTCGGTGGGTGCTGTCAGTCATGAAAATCTAGGACACTGAAGCACAAATTCAAGCAGCTTCAAAGTCTGCCTAAACAAAGTCTAAGACAGAGCAATAAACAGGACTGAGAAAGATCCATGTCTGAACCCCCCATTCCTGAACACCACCTTCAATATGAAGCTGCTATTAACTGTCCAATTCGCTTTTCCTTGGCAAGCTGGAGGAGAAGAAATTACAGGGTTTGCTTTGTGCCATGTAGCATAAGCTATATAACATTTGCATAGCGGGATCTTAGTGTACTAATAGCAAAAGATGAATTTTGTGTTAGAAAAACACTTTTCCTCAAAAAGAATGTTTTACTACTCTCGTATAATGTTTAGATGTGAGAACAATTGCTTCATATCTGTAGTAACTCAACCCTTTTCTTTTCCTAGGATTAAAAGAGGCAGGTAGAGTTTCTGTTCAGCATCTAGAAACCACAATGCAGAAAATAGACATAAAGAGAAGTTACTTTTTCTTGTGTGTTAAATTACAGTATTTGCTAAGAGTCCTAGGTATTAATTTTCCTTTATTATTTTTAATAAAGGCTTATTTGAAATCTTACAATTATCAATTTCAAATATATTCTGCTGAAGTAAAAATTTTCAGTCAGTCAGGACTATACACTTATGTAGTATTAAGGGCATTTCACAGGTGACTCTTCTCAGGTTTCTTCTCATGGTAGAACAAGCACCCCTATTTAATCTGTTTTGTTCTTCAAAAGTAAAGGCCTTAGTTTCTGCTTATTTCTCTTAGAAGACAACAAATTCTGAAGGTTTTCTCCCAAGCGAACACGATGGAGTCAGCCAGGCTACAGTCTACAAGAAGTATGTTTAAAAATGTTACAATTATTATGAAAGTTTCACAATTGCTAAATATTCTCCTAGGACCTAATAAAATCTAATGAGCATAAGATAAGATAATGGTTACAATATTTTTGATAGTGGCTATTATAATCCTTAGGCAGCAGCTTTTCACATTATAGTACTGGTCCTTTCAAGAAATAATGACATAAGAGACAAGAAAAAAAAAAAGACACATTCAGTGATAATGCTCAGTATATTTACCTCAGTATCTTCTGTAAAAGAATTTCAGATATTCCAATATCTTTCAAATGTTTTCTATACTTTAAAATGAGGTCTCCAATATGATATTTCTCAAAAGGTTTTCCTTCTGATCAACATGATGAAGTCATCCATGATCCTACAGCATAAGAAAATGAATAACCAGATCCCCCCCCCCCCAAAAAAAAAAACCCTTACAGGATCCCAAAAGATCTGTTGTTTTCTAACTAATCAGGATTAAATTCAGAAATTATCATTCTACATCATTACACTTGCAAACATAATTAAATAACAAAAGGAATATAGAGTTTACCTTCCTTTGGCAGTCTGTTTTACTTCTTTATATCATCTCAGACTCAAATTAAAACTAGCAAATCCAGTTTCTGTGCATTTAAACTGAATGAGTAAAATTTAATTTTAAATTATGTGGAATCATCTGATAGAGAAGCAATATTCCAAAATGATTTTGACCAATTCATGTTAAAAAATCTTTACTGTCATTAACATAAATTCATTTTATTGCGTATCTGCTAATATCAACTTAATGTCAATGAGAATTTTTAACTACTTTAGTTATTTTCCAGTGGAAAATATTTTTCATATATCACCTGAAATGATTTCTATGAATCATAAATGATTTATTTACTATAAATCATCTTTCATAGTGCAAAGAACAGTTTTTCAAGAAAATTAAAGTTCTAATTTAACATCTGGTCAAAACAGATGTGAACTCCAATCTTTACCTTGCATATGCAACACTGAATGAGGTTTAATTAAAATTAATTAAAGTTCCATTAAAACATATTTGATTGTCTTATGTTCTCAAAATTATGAATGAAATTATAGTATAAAATTGTGCACTAAGAAGGTTATTGTGAGGTCCATTACATAAAACAAAAATTAATTTTACTTTAAAGGCTTGATTGCATATAGCACATACCTTTTATACAGCCCTTTTTTGCCCTAGATTTTTTTTTTTAACATGGTACACTTTTAAAATATAGTTTGAAAGAAAATAACTTGCTATAGAGCATTTTGTTCACCTAATTAAAGTACATCACCACATAGAACAAATCCAGGCCAAAAAATCTGCACAGATCTATTGCTCTATTAGTGTACTGAAACTAATCAGGAAATGATAAATAATACTAATTTTACCCATAATAAATGCCTACCATCAGTCAGTAGAGACCACACTAGACTTTAAACATGAAACTGCTCTAGACATCCCTTAATCTAATTTACTAAACAGTAACCAGTGAAGAGTAAATTAGAATTATTTCTATTTGGAAGGGGAAAATGTATAGGTTATCATCTTGCATTTGAAATACAGGCATGCATGATACTTTACGAACTTTATGGCATAACACGTCAGATCAAAATTATTTCATTCAAAAACTCTGAATTGTTAAATGCTTTAAGAGTAGAATTATCTATAAAATTCAGGCAACAAAATTTGTAAGATATAATTACTCAATAGCACTAAATAGAGAAGTAAAAAGATAAAAATATATGGAAAATAGAGCTTTCTTTGCTTTTTTATTTAATGATTTTACATTTCTGATACACTTCTTAAAAATATACATAAAAATAATGGTGATTCTTCTGAAATATTTATATAAACCAATAACAAATTAAACATTAATCCCCAAATTTCCATTAAGACAAAAACAAGAAAAGAAAATATTAAAGGAAATTTAGCTTTCCTTTATTGGAATACACAAAGATAATAACGACAACCAAGAGAAAACATAGCTGTGCAGCTATCACTCATTATTGCTATTTTCAAAGACACCACTTAGATCTCAGCCTTCTTGAAGACTAAATGTCACCTAGGTTTGTGTCTTGTCCAGAAGATGATCCAGCTCATTCACAATTTATGCTGTGCATTGACAGCCTAATGGTCACACTAAAGCATCAGGAGATCACAAGGAGATTGCCAGGGTGACATGGAATTCCCAGGTGCACACATCAAAATAACTGATGGAATTGAAGCGATGGTGATGGGTGAAGTCACTTTGTTGCTAACTACCTCATCTTGCAGTCATTGTGGAGAAGCTAGCAAACGTAACAAGTCCATTGATCATAAATCTTCTTTAACAGTCATATTTTACAGTTCTATGGAATGTTCTTATAAGATTTTTAGAGGCCATTGAAAAGCATGAAACATGGTCGTAACATTTGCTGTGTGAGCATCCACATATTTCAAAGATCTCCCCATGGTGTTGCTAGCGTTACCTAGGCAGCCATTGACAGTGGCTGGTCAGTATTTCAATCCCTGGTCAATATTTAATTTAGATCCATTAAAAGTGAATTCGTTATCATTTGGAAATGGAAACTACTTGATGTTTATGTACAGGGCCCTAAGAACACATTTAAAAAGAGACAAATTCGTAAAAAGCAAAAAAAACATAATAATTTCTACATTAGGTTAGATCAAACAGTCCTTGTCTGAACATCTTCTATGGGAACAAACAGAATGATGCTTTGAAATTCAGCACCGAAACAACTAAAAGTAAGCCTTCATCTCCAAGAAAGGAATTCACAGTGTCAGCAGTTGCACCATTGGACATAAGAAGTTATACGCTCCGAGCAAGACTCACAAAACTCAGTCAGCTGAGCACTAAGATGCCCAACCAAGCCAACGATAAGAAATACTAAAATGACATATGTGCCTGAAATGATCTTTCTTGCTGGGGTTTAGTTATCTATATTAAAAGCCATTTGCCATGTTTGTGAGGTTGATATTCAGGGCATGAAACTAATCCAGAGTTCAGATGCTTAGTTCACTGTTTTTCCTTAAATTCCAGTGGTAGTGGTTTTCATGTTAACATTTCAAAAATCGTCTAATGAATAGAAAGTTTGCTTAGATTGCAGATAGCAAAAAGCAGCCTGATTTACTACCTATTGATCAGGTTCTCAGCTGTTTAGGACCTGTGACTCTTAGAACTACCTCTGGATTTTACTTTAAGCGTTATTAGATAGAAAAATAAGCCTAGGAGAAGGAACTGGAAGCACAATTGCCCCTTTCACAGTGTAGTGCCACAAGGTTGAAGAGTAACTCTTTGTCTTTCTTTCCATATTGCGTTCCTGACTGAAAAGCACCTTAGCTTCAGCATGAACGGTAGAGAGTATTAAGTCTTAGTTGGTAAAGAACCATCAAGGAAAACAGAGATGGAGTCTGTCATTGTCTAGACATATATTCAAGAAACAAATGATTACTCAAAAAATAGTCATTAATACCGCTAACATTTTTGAATATAGCAATTCAGCCACAACTCATCCAATGAGAAAAAACATCTTACAAGTTAAGCTAGGCTCTTCATAGCCTTGAACACCTCCTGACTTTTAGATGCACAAGAATGTATAGCTTTTGCCTCACACACATACATATCTGGGAGATAGGTCCCTAGCAATCAGCCTCACAAGTACATTAGCACATTTTCAGCCATCTAAGAATTTTGGCATGTAATTTCCAGCTTTGTAAATGTTTTCTTCGATGTGACCTTTAATGACATTTTGATTGATAACCACATCAAAATGTGCTGACTCTTGTTCAACTGGATTTGGCTCCCAATTGCAGCAACTCAAAGCAATTCTATAAGGCAGCACTTCAAGGTCTCAAAGCAGAATGGTGTCCAGTTCCATACTACTAGCAACTGCTTTAAATAGGTCACGTATCAATTCATTGGCATTTAACATTTAACATTTAACAATTTTCCTGGTAACGAAAAAATTGTTGCTACTTAAATGGTCATAAATGAGAAAAACAATTAATTTCTGTAGCTTGGCGTTCTGATATGTTTCCAAGTATCTCTTACATACTGCTTATTTAAAAATAATCTTTTTCTTAGGAAAAAAAATGCTATTTCTTACTTCTGAAATTTCTATCTTTAAAAATTGTGCTATGCATCAAGAAAAATATAACAAGCTTTGGAAAATACTGTAAAATATATTAATATATTTAGCATACTATTCAAGATGAGTTGGTAGACAACAGTATGTGATGTTGATATTTCAGACATGTACATTAGTGTACTCATAGTTGCTTAGTAAATGTTTCCTGCAGGAACACAACTTTGTACTTGCAATAACTATTACTATTAATATTGACATCACTAGTTAGCTCATCACAAAAGAGTCGGGTTTATAGACAACATCAGGCTAGTCATTATCTACTGCACTGTTATTTATTCAATGAAGCCCTGTCCCAACAGACCACAGGATGGTCCCTGAGGTTACACTATTCTGGGAAAACTTAAAAGCTATCTACTCACTACAGGTGAAATTAAGCCATGAGCCATGGGCAAGGATCAGGCCCATGAATTATGTCAGTTTAATTTTCAGAGCATAAATGGAAGTTAATTGTTAGTGGCCTTCTTCATTAAGGTGATTTTACCCTAGCAAAGAGAAAAAAATGGCACAACTATGCAGGGATTTAGATTTCTCTCTTTTATTAGTCTTTAACAGTAAATCATATACTGTCACTCTGTTTTCTCCTTTCCTCTGTTATTAAGCATCTTGGCCTCCATATGCATATTGAACAAAAGGCCAAGGCTTTTTATCCTCATCCATGACTATCATAATTAAACCAGCAGAAATGTCATTCTCTCCTTTTCTTAGCATTGTTAGAAGCTGAATTTTAGAAGGTGATCTGCACAGTTTACAAGATATGGCTGATAATTTTCATAATCAGTCAACATAATTAGAAGCTATCATGGTAGAAGATGATAAAAACATATTCTGTGAATAAATAGTTGGTTACTTTGCTCTTTCTCCACTTGTAAATATGTGGTGGCAGAGGTGCAGAGATGCAGTCACTTGGGTCTTGGTATCTGGTGTGAGAGAGATAACATTGGTACTGAAGTGTGCTACGTAAAGGATGCTGTGACACACTGCTAAACACAAGACTGATGTCCCTGTGTGCCTTGCCAAAATGAATATCGGGAGAGCAATACCACTGAACAGAAAAGTAAAGCTCATTATATTAGTATCAAATCCAAGTAAAATCTTTACAATTTTGTTCAAGAACATGCACTGAATTTTAAACTCTTTTCACTATTTGCTTTCCTCAAAACTTTCATATTCAGGTTGAAACAGAGACTTCATATAAAATAACAGATGCACAATACACAGCACTAGGACTCCCATAATGTTATTATAAGTTTTGCAATTTCTTGTTTTCTTAGCACTCCATCTTAAAGTCATCTTATATAGAACAATTTGGAACTCTGACTCTTTAAGATTAACATCAGGGAAACAGAACAGTTCCTTAATTTTAACTTAATCTCAACTTAATATAAAACAAAACAAAACCAATCAACAAAACTCAAGCATCTTACTTCATGTTATATATGACTTCTAAATGTCAATGCACCCTGTAGAGCTGCAACATTTTCGAAAGAGCTGACCTGAACACCTACTATCTTACTTTAAGCAAGGACATAAAAAAATGATATAGATTTATAACAATGTGCCCTATTGTCTAAGAAACCGTGGTATCTCCTATGCAAACAGCAATTAAGTATCTTCCAAATGCTCTTCCATTTAAGAGACTGAAATATCATCTACAACCTGTCTTACCATTTCTCTTCTTACTTAGCTAGAAGAGCAAGAGGATATTAAAAAAATGGTTTGGCAGGAAAGGTCATCACAATACTCTCTTTTGTGATACTTCCAGTATTCTTAGACTTACAAGTTTTTTCTTTTGTTTTCGGTCCCTTGCAGTACCTTATACTTCAAGAGGGTTTTTTTAATTGTTTAATCGATCATCAATATTTGGACAAGTTTCAGGTTCCATATTTTGGGGCAAAACAATTTTTTGTTTCATCTAGAACTATTTGAATTATCAGCAACAGAGCATATCAGCGAATATTTTGTCTCAGAAAACCCTCTAACTCTAGCTTTCATCAACACTGCTTTGGAGTTGCAGAACGCTTTTATAGCTAGACCACATAATTGCCTTCACAGTTTCTATTTCAGCCCAGTTCAGCTGCTCTAATTTTTGAACCATGCTGGTAAAACAGTCATAAGTAGGTGATAAAACACTGTTTTGAATTGCTATTCCAAGGGTACTTTCAGAATTGCAAACTTTATACAGTTCACTTTTTGGATTATTTTATCAAGACAGTCTGGTAGTCTACTTACAGTTTCAGAGAAAGGGTAAAATTTTCTTATTCTGTATGGTCATCATAGGTAATAGTGAACAATATTGAACAGTTATTGATAGTGAGGTTTAGCATACAGTCGGCTTTACTCTGAAGAACAAGTACCAGAGATTCATGAAGTTGAAGATACATAAATGTTACATAAATGGGTCAGAATGACCATATTGTTATCATATGACAATATGATAGGTGATGAAAATAGAAAGCACTGAAAGGGTCAAAATCATCGTGCCAGAGGGTCAATGTAATGGATCAGAGCAGAACTTGGAGCAAGTCCAGCGAAGGGCTACAAAGATGATTAGGGGACTGCAGCATCTCTCTTATGAGGAAAGGCTGAGAGAGCTGGGCCTGTTTAGCTTGGAGAAGAGAAGGCTGAGAGGAGATCTTATCAATGTGTACAAGTATCTGAAGGGAGGGTGTCGAGAGGATGGGACCAGACTCTTTTCAGTGGTGCCGAGCGACAGGACGCGAGGCAATGGGCACAAACTGAAACACAGACACTTCCATCTGAACACGAGGAAACTTCAAAAGTTCTTGTGTGCAACCTTATTTAAATAAATTACGGGGTTTTTTGGTAAATTAAATCACTTCTGACCCTCACTTTCTGAGGGCTATATCTTGGCATACTTCTGAGACATGCTAATATAAAACTGGACTTGCATTTAGTCATAAATCATGATAGCTTAGTGAAATCAATAAAAGAATTCATGATGTCTTTGTGATACTCCACCTCATCTCTGCAAGCCCAACAAATGCTGCCCATATTTATCTGTTTGATAACAGATTGAAAGGGAGATTAAATTATGTGCACTTTACCATAACACACATATATGAAGCATAATACATTTTCAGGTTTAATCACTACGATGATCTGCTCATTTTTCACTTCAGACTAGATTAGTGCAATGTTCTGTGCAAGGCTACAATTTAGCTCAGTTCGGAAAATTAAGGAGATGCAGAATTCACCTACCAACCTTAAAAAGCGCACTTTCAAAGTCAGAGCAATTATTCCTGCTCTGAGATCTAGAATGGCTGATATGAAAGTAAAGTTTATATCTGACCTCTTGGGTGTCAAATGGCTGGGACCTTTAGATACTCCCACTTGTGTCATACAAGGCAAAGATAGTTATTATCAGCAGTGTGCTTGACCTGGCATTCAGGCTCCATTTTGAAGTAAAAAAGCTAGCAGTAGAGTGCAGCCAGTGAGAAAGCTTTCAGCCCCAAAATTTGCTTCCTAGGATTTTGGTCCAAAACGCTTTTAAGTCAATTTTATTGCACAATTCTATTTGTCAGCTGACAGAAAGAAACCATGAAGGGAAATAGTCAGGAAATAATTTTAAAATAAGTTTACAAATAAAAATCCTTTTTTTTTTTTTTCCAATTTATGATGAAAAAGCATCAGCCTTAGTGAGGCATAAATATCTATGAGATACTGCAGCAAAATTAGACAGGAAACAGATCCAATGATTTAGGAAACAGAGAAGTTTTCTTACAAGAGAAAGAAGCAGAGAGTCCACCAAGTGATTTAATTACAATGTATCAGACTATTGGAAAAAAGTTCTCATCCCCCTAGTTTTTAGAATTGTTCTCAGGGGTCGTGTCAAAAAATTCCGCAGCAGTTAGTCCTGCAAATTTGTCTTACTCAAGGGCAGCGTCTACCTCCTAATTACTCTCATGTGCAATCTATATTTTCTCAGCACCTCACCAATTTGTCCTTAAATTTTACAGCAATTAGCTGATTCCATTTTGGATATAACTCTGTGCCTATTACTAGGTACAAGTGTTGATTCAGCAACAGTATCTTCAGTAAGAGGATATCACAGGAATGGAACTAGCTGGCACTGACTGAGTTTTTGCTGCCTAGAGTCAGTAGAAAGATGGTGACAACCTCTTGAAAAATAAATTAATGGATGAAAATAGATAATAATACATTTAATTTATTTATTAATTTGTTATGTACATCTGAATATATCCAGAAATAAAAAAAAACCCAGCTTTTCAAAACCTTGTGATCAATAGTATTTGCAGGCAATCATTGATAAGCACAGCAACATTCTACTTTGAATTTCTCTATCAAAGGTGCAGAGACATAAAATGAACTCAATAAATTAATGTAGTTCTAATCCATTGCCACTTTTTGTTCAGAACATTAGTCTGAGCAGTTCTGGTCATGTTCTGCTGCAGACAGCCAGGACTGCAAAGTACACTGAGAAGACACATTTTCATTCTTACTTCATTTAGAACATACTTGACAGCAATTTAAGAAAAGCAGCAGGGCTTTGAAAATTATAATGAGAAAGGAAGATCATTTTTGTAATTTCTGTAATGTTGAGCACTACTACTGGGCACTCACCATTGATTTCATTTCACTGCTTCAAAATGAGTTGCCTTCATCACGGCTGTAATTAAGGTAAAGTTACTGCGACATTCTTGTCATTTCAGATTTTCAGATTTTTATTTCTGAGGTTTATATTTTGATGAAATTCCTTCTTATCAGCCCACAGCTGCAAGCTAATAGGCTGTAACAAATCTAAATGTCATATATAATGAAAATACAGCAAATGGAAAGCTGGCACAAAGCACAGCTAGCTCCAGCTTTACAAGTTCTGAAAGTTAATCAACCATCCCTGAATGAGGACAAATCATTATTCCATTTCCCTTTTCACAAGTTCTCTCTCAGGACAAAGTAGCCCCACATTTCCAATAAAACACCAAAGCAGCATATCTAGAAGAAATTCATAGATAATAGTATGTATTAGTCACCCTTCTATTTGCACTGAACCAATTGTTTCAGGAGTCAGACCATAAACTCTTGCAAAGCCATCAAAATTAAAATAACTGTAGCAAGTGTTTCTCACGTCATTACTATCAAAACACTCATCTGCTGGAGAAAATGGCTGCAGAATATAATAGCTGAATTAGAGGAGAGGAAGGAAGGCTAAGATCTGGCTCAACTTATCCAAACTTTATTATAACTAAAATCTGAGAATATGTTAACATTCCCAGTCCTGATCTCCCAAAGGTAATCCCTAAATACCAAATACAAGACAGCTAGTGAGCAATAAATGTAAATTCAGAAACGTGTGTTTCAGATATGGGCTGCTTCTTGAATGTGTTCTAGTTCTGACCCCTATACAGGATGCATTTTATGGTAGATATTTGATTTGGGGTGGACCATACAGTGATCCACTGAGGACAAAATTAAATCCTCTGTAGATGAATTTGACTTTCTCTGTTATTTCTACCTCCTTTTCCTTAAAGCTTAGAGTAATATTGTAGAATTTCTTAGACAACCCCACTTACCTACATCCTCTTGATTTAGAAATGAATTACATTAATTATAGAAGATACCTCTGTGAGAAAATTCCTGGAATTATTTCCTTATTTCCAAAATTTTCCAGCACAGACAGACTTTAGCAGTTTAATTGTTGATACATTACAACGTGCAGTGATCACAGGAAAGAGGTTTGAGCAATAAAGCACTGTTCTAATTCACTGGAAGTATGACTGTATCCGTTGCTTACACAAGTGTAGAATTTGGAAAACCAACATAATAAACGTAAAAATAGTAGGAGAGAGGCCACACGCCAGTCTGCAGATATATTAAGTTAAACCTAATTTAATTAAAACAAGTTGATATCTCCTATTCAAAAAGCCATTTGAAGAAGGTTGTCATTGATCTAATCACATCATAAATAGGACGCCTTTAAATTTAAATTGTCAAAGACAATATGCACTCCATATATGTTAATACACACTCACATATATGTTTCTTATAAATTTTGTTTCTTGTCAAACTTTGTAAATTTTAAGAAATAGGTGTTTTGGGGGGTTTTTTGCTTTATTTAAATTATTTCACTACATTATTCTCCTAATGTTACTCTCCAACAGCAGTTTAATTAGGGTATATTTTTCTTGGCTTTACATCATAACAGTAGTAAATACTCCATTAAAAGTTATAGTCTTAGCAATTTGTATACAGAATATATAGAAATAAAAACTACAGACAAAAAAGAAAACAATTTCAGAACATGTTCTGTGCAGAAACAGTGTTTGTGCTTACTTCTGGATTCCTATGAACCTTGAATGTGAGAACTACAGGCCCAATCTATCCTAATTAAAGCTAGTAATAGAATTTCTATTTTTTTTTTCCACAGGTAAAATTCTAGGACTAAGCAAAATTCGCCCTCTATTATTCACCAAATAAAATGGACAGCCAAGTTATTCTTTCTCCAGCTAGTCTGATCAACTTAAAAAATATAAGCTTGCATTTTGTGTGCTATAATGATAGAAGTGTTACTGGAAGATGTTTTTCTTAAGAAGCTGCATTTACAGCTTAAAGTATATTACTTCTGCAGCAATAATGTAACACTTTGGTATATCTGCAGTTTGAAGCAATCAATACATTAAAAAAGGCGGGGGAAAGAGGCACAATTTTTTATTGCTTCACGTAGATTGTGCCAAAGAAAATCAAAATGTACACTTCTACAAAATATCCCACCAATTGGAAATTTGAATGCACAGGTTTCATAGTGGCATTTCACTCAAACAGTGCTGTTCTATTCAAGATTGTGCTTAGCACTAGATAAATCAGTTACTTAAATAAAATGTAAACTTGTCTTTTTCAGCTGTACCTTTTAAAAGAGTAACGCTGAGAAATTATAGAACTGCAATTCCTATCTGGATTTGAAAGTCTTAGCAAATACACTCGGCAAATGTATTCCAACAAACATTTTGAAGACTGCGTAACTAACAGGATAAAGAGAATTCACAAGAGTTGTCCACGATTACATGAAAAGTCACCATGATAGTTTAGATTTTTTTTAATATATATATTAATTACATATTTGGGCAGCATTTTTTAGTAAACAATAATAATACTTCCCTATTATCATTCTGTGACAAATTCCCCTTTGCTTCTTTCTTTTATTCTCTCTACATAAATTTCACCAATGTCTCAGAAGCTGTGCCTGCAACCAGTCTTTCAAATACATGTGCCAGGGCCCATTTCCTTTATTCCTTCTTCTTGAAATATTTTAAAGACTATTTTGAAATATTGTCATGGTGAAATATTATTATAATTCTGTTTCAACTGCTAGAAAATGAATACTAGACTGTGACAAAGAAATCTGGAATCTTTAGAAAAATGCTCCACAAAATACCAAGATCTGAGATTGACTGATCTCGCTGTTAAAACTGTGGATGGGCACTGAAGAATTTCTGTCTCTGCCACAGTTTTTCTTAGTGACTTTAGAGAAAACAGACTGATTAAAATTTTGTCTCAGTGAAATCAAGGGGAATCTGCTACTAATGTCAATGAAGCCAGAATGTCACCCTTCATATTTACGTTCTGGGTTTCCATGAATACAATGAGGGCAATAACACTATATTTCCCATTCCATTCGTCTGTTTGGATTGTTAGTTCTTCAGCGTACGAATGGTTTCTCGCTAACACATATCAGATGGCACTGATCTTGATTAAAGCTCTAGTGCTGCCTTAATGGATACGGTTCATAATTTCAAAAGACACAGACAAGTGGATACATTTTAGTCAACTTCAAAAAGCCTGTTCTTTGAATTTCTTTAGTTGTGCACGCTTATGATAACAATACATATCTTCGCCTGGAGAAAAAAAAAATGCAAATTTTATTCAGCATACACTTCCTACATCTTTGCCCTGATCCAAAGCCCTTTGAAGTTAATAGAAATGTGATAGGCCTTTGTATTTCCAGAGACTCCTAATACATACATATATATATATATATATATTTGTTTCATGGACATGCAAGAGTGCTTATGGATCTACTCCTTAAAAATAAAATAACTTGGTGAAAACATCACTCTGTGTACAATCACAGAGACTGTTCTGTAAACTGTACCTAAGCAAAATGTGTTTTCTCACCAGTAGAAGACCAATTATTTTGAGGTAAATAAATTTTTGCTGAAGGAAAACCACAGACGTACACCCACAGGTGTTAAAAGGTTTATCTGAATTTTGTTTGAAAAGCCTACAACAGATGTCATATTAGAGAATTTTTATAGTGGCTTTCTGTTTGCTAACGAGTTCTTATACAGGTGCAGCTAAGACGTAATACAGTGTTTGTTAACACAGGTCTCTGCTTTAGAAGCACAAAGATCGCTGGGTATATGTAGCTTCCAAAGACTATTTGTTTCATTAAACTATGTATATCAATTTTTATTGTTGTTTAATTGAAAACATAAATACACCATAATGTGCAGCATAAACTACTCCAGAAATTTCTATTACAGTAATTGGCAATATATAGCTAGCAATTACTCAACCTTTTCTCACAAGTTTCTGCAAAAATATTATAGAGCCATATATTCCTTTTGATAATACTTCACCAAGCAGCCAGGCAACGACTAGGCCTAAATAACATCATGCTATTTAGAGGACTCGCAGCAGTGTGGAAAATGCTTTATGCTTATGCTTAATGCACTTTAAGGAGCAACTTCCCTACTGGAAATAGATAACAAAGTTAGATTTTATGTTTTCTTTTAGTTCATTTAGCGGACTTCCCTTTCCCTCCTACATTTGAGTAAGGACGGTTTGTTGGTGAGCAGTATTTAATGGAAGTTGGTTGGTTAATATCAGCATGACTGCTGACCGTGTTACAGTTGTCTTAGGGACACACAGCCTTGCCCAGCAATGACTCATACATATACTGCTTCCTCCGAGAGAGAGGGGCCTTATCTGGTATTCTGCGTTTGGCACCTCTCCCATTCTTCCTGTGCATTGCTGTTACTGACTGATCGATGATGTTTCTGTCAAACTGCAAATATTATATTCTGTTTCTCTGTCTCCTTTTGTTTTTTATTGCCAGATCTTTCCAGGAATTATGTGCTATTGCAGCACAGATGTCTTTCAAAAGAGGGATTAGATTAAATGGTCCGCAAAGTCCCTTCCAGTCCAATGCATTGCAGTTTTAGTTTTAGAGGGAATTTATCATGATAACAGCTATATCAGGTTTCTGCCTGGGATATCCGCTCTACATCAAGCAATATGGCAGTAATCAGGCTTCTGGAATATTTAGGAGAGTTAAGAGATAAGTAGAATTGGACTTGGCCTATACATAAACGTGATAAACATGCTATAGAGACACAGTGTGTACGTGTTACTATTTTGATGAGATTTCTGATCATATAACAGCCAGATACCCCAGAAGTCCTGGACGAATCTAGAAAAGCCTCATAATCTGCCGCGATGAAAAGGAAACATATCTAAAATATCAGAAGTAAGATCACTCTAATAAAGGACTATCATTTAAGCCAGTCACATAGACTTCTTCACGGCCAATGAAAAGAAATAATCAGTTCTACAATGTGAATTTTCCAATCCTAAGGTAGATCTGTAAAAAAAAAGGTCAAATCCTTTATAAGAGCAGAAATTAGGATGATTAATTTAGATTTATATATCCAGACTAAAGACATCTAAATTTAGGTAGGATGAATCCCACTGTGGATCAATGTCAAGGTGTGTGAAATAATATCCCAAAATTGAGTATAAAGTCCATACTGGTTGGGGCTTTGTAGCATATGAAATTCAGTGGCTAGAACAAGAGACTAGTGTCCAATTAGAGTGTGTAATTTGGCCAAATGGTGACATGACTATTATTTTCCTTTATATATTACCCGCTGTAATAATACATGTAACAAAAGCATCTGTAAACAATGTTATGAAATGCCTCTAATTCATTAATAATTGCAGTCCTCACTGAATAGATTATACTTAATGCAGTAAAAAGTATTTAGGGCATCTGCCGGTAAGACTACTGCATTAACTTGTAGGTTAATATTTAAATTTCTGAAGGATCTGGTCAAAATAGGGAATCATTTTTTTTTATATTGGCATTCATAGACTCTAAACCCACCAATATCATGGTGAATCATTCCATGACTTTAATGGGAATTGTATTTTTGTAACGTTTAATTTTGCTTAGTGTCTATAACAAAGTGTTTTATCAATTTCTGGGTATTTCAGGAAAAAAAGATAAATTCCCAGAAGCTCTCAGATAGTCATCTACTTAGGCACAAGAATTAATTAAACTAGACCTGGTAAGAGGTGCTATGCAGTACTCTGCAACAGTGTTGTTTTACCTTTCAGACGTCCTCCATATACTTAGAGAAGCACAAAATAAAGTGACCTCTTTTGAATTACTCAGCTGAACAGTTGCAGCTGTGATTCAAGCTAGAAAGAAAAGTTTAGGCTGATTTCAGCAACTTTGAAAATGAGGTCATTGCAAGCTTCATGCCTAAATATGGATTTATAAGCTTAACTTTAAATATCCCAGTTTGAGAATCTGGCCTATGCACAGCATAATGAGGTACTCTTTATAAGTTAAAATTTTTGCCAGATATCTCATGAAATGTAATAAATACTGTTAAATATAGAGGGTGAGAACAAAACCTGAAATAGTGCATGCAGAGAAATAACATTTCTTTCACATAGATGTTTTCCTATTATCTACTACCTTTGACCCTTCTCCTCAAAAATGACTTCCTGTGGTGAACAATGTATAGAATAAGCCTCATGCTGAAATAACCTCTGAACGTGTCCAAGCATGCCAAGAAAAAAAAAAAAATTACTGACTGCAGCCACAAGCTGTAATATTTATATTTAATAAGCAAATAATAAACAAGACATTAAAGTGCTAAAATTACAAAGAATAGAAGCCATCCATGAAATTGTCAATTATCTGACTCTCCCTGCAGTGCTGAAGGAATAAAGATTCAAATCACACTTCAGTCTGTATCAACCTCCAATTTATTCATTCCCTGTAGTCCAGTCTTTTTAACCTCCCAGGGCTAGTTCCCCCATCCTCTTTTTCTTTGAAAGATAACATCTGACCAGTATACTCAACCTACATGTGAGTTGACCTTAAATATGTATTTCAGACCTAGGTCCCAACATCCAATATTCTCTTTTAGAAAGATTTTCTAGTATAGTCAGAAAGGGTAGAAAAAGAAGAACATTTTTGTTGGAGGTGTTGCACAAGGATCAAGGTTACTCAAGACACTAGTATTACTGTTTACCTTCTCAGAGTGAACCTGTCATTCCTGTATAAGCTCGTCAATACTCAAAATCATGAGTATCTGCAGTAAAGATGTGAGTTTCAAAGTACTTCACAGCTCACTTCCTGCAAACCCCTCACTGTCCCTTAGGCAACAATTACCTATCTATCAATACTACATACCTGCTGCACCTTAAGCAAAAACCTTTGACTCCAGAAATGTTCTCACATTTTAAAGATGTTTTTGTGAGGGGAAAAATGGGAAGAAAAAAAAAGAAAAAGAGATAAGATGCATGATTGCTTTTCTGATATGAAATCTGAAGGTCCTTGATAGCAGTTATCCCACAGTCCAAGTGAACATCCTAATGTCTGGGCATGTGACTATCCTGAGGTTTTTTTCCCCCATTATACTTCATCCTCCAGGGTGTGCTTCTTGTCCAGGTATAAGTGCTCTGTTCTGATGTGTTAGTGCACCAGGCTTCGTGCTAGCATGTGCACCGTCTGCACTTGGCAAAAAAGAGACGGAAGATTTGATTGAGGGTTACAAAGCTCTGGTGGGGATGGACCTGACTGTCACCAAGGTGGGAGCCAGCCCTGAATACAAACAGGTGCATGAACAGGAATGTAGCACCTTTCTTTTTTCTACACAGAGTCACAGAAAAGTGAAAAGTACAGAATATGAAGAACCATTTTATTCAAAGCAGGCATTCATTTGGTTCAATAAAATGAAGTCTGTGCATAGTGTAGTGCTTTCTGTCATTTCCTCATCACACAGAAGTATCAAGTGTACAACAGAGATTATACTGACGCCTTTATGTGATGTAGCTAAATACAAACTATGCAACAAAGGAATTCCAGGAGCGGAACAGTGTTTCTGCTACATCTTTTACAGCCTCACTTCTGCATGGATAGGAGCATACATTTCCTCCCAAATAACTTCTTTAAATCAGTATACTTTGATGCTTCACTGTGCTTAGACATTTAATTATTTCTGACATGATTCTAAAATATGTTTATTTAATGAGGTGTGGATGCAGATCAGATTTTTTGACTAATGTCTCATCTAAACAGAAATATTGTTCCTTCATTTCAATAAATTCCTTTCATATGAAATGTACATTATGCATGCATAGATTTAATCGTGGCTCCTACCTAACATACAGCTCTCTGAGACTTTGTTTCCTGTTTCCCTCTGTCTATGTTTTATTCACAATGACTAGTTCTTTACCATGTTTTCTCCCTCCTACTTCACCTCTTGATAAATCACTCAGGAGGGAAATTCCACAGGTCCATCATATCAGCAGCTTTCCCTGAACTTCTGCAAGCATTTCCAAGATCCATTTGGAGAGGCCCCACAGTAAAAGAATGTTAAAACAGGTAAATCATTTCTTTAAAATGCCACAGTGCTTTTAATTACTCTCTCTCTCTGGTATTGTATGTTTACTATACCAGAGTTAAGCATGATTTTATTGTTTATAAAAGGTTCATTGCAAAAGACTTTTAATGAATATCTGCTAGCATTTAAAACCGCATAGTGTAATCAGCTCTCAAAGTATTGCATCTGCCTCAGGTTAGCTGGAAAATACAATAGACTAATTAGCATCTGGAATCACCATTCAGCCATCTGTTATAAAAAGGCAATGCCTGAATCTGAGTCACGCAAAAAATAAGAACACTGTGAGCGCAGTCCAAATACTTTTTGCTAGAGCACTTATGGAGTATAGCAGTAATATTACAAACAAACTGCATGTTCAAGTAATGATGATATTTCTTCTGTAAATGTTGGCATATTGTAAAGAATGTATACATACAGACTGTCATAGGCCAGATCCGTTGAATCATGACACTGGCATTCCACATTAGTTTCCCCCCGTGTAGTAAGATTGGTGGAAACGAAAGACTATGTGGAAGAGAAAAATGGTTTACAGGAGATTTGGAATATTTTTTTCGGGTTTTGATCCTCATGATTTTGTAGGTTATAAATTATGCATTAAAGTGAAAGCACACATAACAAATAAGTATTTATATATAATACATACACAATGTACAGAAGCCTCTCTGCTGTTGACACTTGACCCAAACCTTCCAACTCATCCAAAACCCGTAAGTCAGGTTAGAACTTTTATGTCACTTTCTATAACACTTCCAATATCATAGTCAAGCAAATCATAAAGTTCACATTTTGATCTCCAATAAATACCTCCCTTGTGATAGATAGTATCTCTTTCTTTCATTGGTTAATTATTTAACTTTATGCTACTTATGGCATGTTACATTTTATATCAAAAGCCTGAAGTTGTGCAAGTTAACTCATTCTGTTTGTGGAGCTGGTGGGGAGGGGGAGATGACCCCTTTCCTGAGAGTAATTAAGCATGATCAGCTGGGATAAGCTCCTGGCATGAAGACTGAGAATGAGAGAAACCAATACATAAGAATCCTGCAGTGAAAAAGTGGAGAGACTCATGGTAAACACCTCAGGCTGTACTGACATTAGCAGCTAATATGGCCCAATAGCAGTAGACCTATGGAGCAAAATGGCACTAAGGACCTGATGTCCATACAATACATATTTCAGCAGGATTTACTTCAGAGTAAGTCTAGCCTGGTACATGAACTTTCAGTCCATGTGCTTTTGAAATGTATCTTCCAATTTAGTGTCTTCTGAAAGGAATCTAGTTCACAAACTTTCTGAGACCGTTCTATGATATAAATAAATGCACAATAAACAGTGATAACAGGGAGAGTTGCTTTAAAAATATAGTCCTGATCCAAACCAAAATATCAGTGTAGACAAAACTCTCAGAGATGAACGAAAAAAAAGCCAAACTTCTCTTATAGGGGCCAATGTGCAGATGGTGAAAACTGAAATGACATTGAAAATCACTGGAGGGAGGGTCTCATTCATTTCATTCTGGTTCATAATATGATAAAAGCGTTAGATACATAAAGTTCTTTGGTATTTATTCATTGGGTTCATTTAGAAGAAAAAGTAAAATCAGGGACAGGACAGACAGTGGGCAGGGAAGAAATAAAAATGCTTTTTTGGTGGAAGGGAAATATGCTTTTGGACCTAGGGACTCTTTCTTCAGGGCACTAGGCTAAGAAACAATAAGCATAGCATCATATAACATAATTTTTCTCACCAGAAGCCAAGTAGCATTGTTGTCCAAAGAAAATATCTTTTGTTTTTCTCATTCAGGCTGTGAGCCAAAAAAGAGCAAAAAACAGACATCCCAGCTTTCCACCAAAGTACTGTAGTCTAGACTGAAGAATAAAAGCCTGTAGTGGAGCAATTTTGATACCATGCCAGTGATGCTGTCATAACGAGTAGCTCCTGGGAGCAAGTAAATACCAAAGTATTGTGTCTCTATACGTAAATCTGCATCTTTTAATGGGGCATTGTTTTTGTAGAACAAACTATTCAAAGATCTCAGAACAAGGACATATGTATGAATAGGTTGTGCTAATAACACATGAGTTATGTTATCAGGAAAAAAACAAATTGAAAAATAGGAGATTGTGACAAGGTTCCCAAAAGTGCAAGCATAGGATGTTGGCAGATCAAACAACAAGGGGAAAAAGAAACAAAAAACACAGGACAATACAGAGGCTGCAAGGCTATAAGCATGAATTACAGATGATCAGTTACTGATCATTAAAGGATGTAACTTTCTGAGCTAAGTAAGATTATTTAGGAATAACAGAGAACAAAAAAACAGGTATTTAAAATACATGATATATAGCAAGACTTGGATTTAACAGAATTGTGAATCAATGAAGAAAGAATAAGAAAGTCAATTGTGTTAAAAAACCTTGTAAAAAGAAAAAAAAAAGGAAAACAAACATGCAGATCCACAAGTGAATGGAGGGGAAGAACCCCTTCCCAGTAGCATCATAATCCTCCTGTTGACCACATCATAAGACTTTAACAAATAAATATTTAAAATTGTGATGTGGCCTACACATTTTGCTTCAATTCTTGTTCAGGTTCAACTGTGATTGAAGTTGTCTAGTTCAGCTGCAATTTAGGCTAAGATAACATTGAAAATAATGGCTTCTATTTGATTCCAGGATGAGAAAAAAATGTAAACAATTCAAAATGCCTGTTCAATTGAGCTCTGCACAAACTTGTTAAACCAAAATCTGTGGTGCAACTATGGTTACCACTAGCCAGATTGCTCAGACACTATGTTCACTCTCTGAAAAGCACAACAGGTCCTTTTCAAAACAAATGTGGCAGTTTATGTGGTTTCTTTCTGCTTCTCAGTTGCTACAACTTATCCTTCCATTAAGTCTATGGTTAAATAGGAGTAAAGAACAAGCTATTTTTGAGATTCTTTGCGATTCATGTTGAGAACATGCTGGCAAGATTCTCCTTTCCTGAGAAAAAGAGGGCATGTCTTCCCTTTATTTCTCTGCTCAGCATAGCAAGGAACTTGAAGTAAGGAAAAGATGATCCCAGTAAAACCTTGATTTTTGCTGTGAATTTGAAGAGGAACGAGCACGCAGTCTATATCTTAGATGATTATGCTTTAGCATCTGCACTGGGGAGAAGCTGTAAAGAGATGGATAAGAGCGTGATCGCTGGAGCAGACTGTTGCCCTAGTTTATCTTCTCCTTCCTACCAAATTTTAAATCATCTGTCTCATTGAATATAGTAGAGCAAGAATGTCTCAAAAAGGTCAAAAGAAAAATGACTGACAGAGAGAGTATCTTTTTTTTTTGTTTGCTTACTATGTTATACCATACTCCTTTAAAAAGGGGTGGCTATGCAGCAAAATAGGAAGGCTGCTTATTTGCTTTGTCCTGGCTCCTGCAATTGCAGCCAGACAAAAACTTCTGGAAAGAAGGTGAAACTTTGGTTTCCCTGAAAATGCCTGAATGTGTTCAGCAAGTGTCCTGTAAAATGCATGATGGGGTAGATAGACAGTGAGAGAGAGGCAAAGCCAAAAGAAGGTGCACATGGACAAGCAGGGGCTGGGAAACTGCCAAAAAGAGCAGGGAGCAGGTAATGAGCCAGGTGCCCAAGGTAACAGCACTGCCTGACTGATAGGCTGTAATAACACCGAGAAGACTGTAAAGGAGTAAAAGCTTGGATAAAGGACTCAGCCTGGAAAGACAGTGCAGAAAAATGGAGACCTGTAGCTAAACCTTTTTAATTTTAGTCTGTGTTGGCTGGCAGATCTGTGTTTCTATATTTAAAAAATAACCTTCTTTAATTTGTATTCTAATAAAAGCTAGCTTTAGAGATTTCACATCCTTCTGGTGTTTTGCATATGCATGGGGCAGCAACATTAGATTGCCTAGGTTTTATAATCAGAAAGAGGGAGCAATATTAGGCTAATTCGCAGTCTTGCTCGTGGATCTATATAGCATTCGAGTCCACCCACTGCACAAGCATGTCGCACAGTAACGACTACAGCTTAATTCTTACCATAAGGGTTCCTTTGTTTGCCTTTTAACAATTCAAAACTTAATAAAGAGTAAAACTGAAGAAGTATTCTGGAATACTGGAATAATAAGGCTTCTAAAGCTTTTCTGTAAGTCTGCAGCAAATACACCAAACCTAAACTCCATTTACCTTTCTCAGCCATACTCTTTTCTTTTGCCTAACCCTCCAATAGCTAAAATAGTCCAGAGGCATTATACCTTGGTCAAGCTACTTGATTCCATTTATTTGATGGCCTGTCATTATTTACAGTAACAGGCTACAGGTACTCAAAGCAGCAATGCCATTTTCCAGAAAGCTAGTAACAAAAATACTGGTACTTTTAAAGTCATAGACCCGTACTTGTTGCTGTCTGTGGTTTGCAAGTGCCTCAAGACACTGGTAGAATTTCACAGGGCCCCTTCCACATTTCTTTTCTTCCTGTGCATAATAAAATGTAACTAAGGATGATTTTGGAATGTTAAAAAATTCAAAGATAACAAAGCCATATTAACGCAGCAGTAAGAAGAATGGAAGAATTCAGAACCAAGTCACATTTTTTATTGTTTTAATCTTGTGCTACCCTGTTGACACAATAAAGAGGGCTTCATAACAACAGCTATCTGAACTGCTGTGGTGCTCCAAGCTACACATTAATCTTCAAAGCTGAAACATTGTTAGTTGTATTTCCAAGAATGATATTGTGGTGTTACTAAATCAGTAATTCCACTTTTATAAACATTTCTTATAATACTGTTTATTTTTCTCCTGAAAATGACCAAGAAACATGGAAAGATCTTCTGTTAGTAATTTTTGTCCTGTGCTTCAAACTTCACCATCATCTGCAAACTGAGATTGGAAAAGATAAAAAGTGTCAGGTATTTACAACCTTTTCAAAGTTCTAAAACTGGCAACAGCTAAAGTTTTATAAATAAAAATTCCTGTCATGGTTCAGTGCATTTTAATAACTGTTATTTATAATAAGTGCAATATAGTGTTAGATTCTTGCTAATGCAGATTCATGTGTTCCTGCCAGGGACTATATTAAAAAAAAAGAAAAAAAGCCTACAGTAGGCAGGGCGCATAATTTGTTATAACCTTTTTTTAAAGTAAGATATGTTCCTAATTAGTACTCAGAGTTCATTAGTAATTAAATGTATCATAATATGGAATTAAGATTATGATATGGATTATGATTAAGACATGGATTAAATATGGAAAAGAAAACAGAAAAGGGAAGGCCCTCCCAGCAGAGGAAAGACAGAAGTAATCAATGTAGCTAATCATTAGAATCCAGAAAAAGAGGAGGACATTGTTGTCCAAGAAAACAAAATGCAGAAAAGGGAATAGATGGGATAAAATTAGAGAATCACAGCAATAGAAAAAGGTAAGACTGAGGACTCTGAAATTGTTCAATTTATAGCACACAGCCCTGTAAATATGGTATTGTCATTGCTAGAAACAGGCAACAGATTCTGTATTAGCTCACTCAGCAGTGCAAGGCCTCAGGACTTGTCAGGCTTTGTCTGGATTTCCAGACAACCAAGGATTTTTAACAACCAAGTGACAATTATCTAACTTGTATTAGTTTTTGCTTAGCTTTGTGCAATTCCATGGTTTAAGGCCTATTGTTATAATGATGTTGACATATTTTTGTAACTAATAGACAGTAAAAACAAATAGTTGTTTTTTGCAGAGTGAGACATCCATGAGCCTAGAATAAACATGTGGTATATAGAAAAGTAAAAGCACAAGATGACAGCAGTGTCCTTGAAAGTACAAACACAGCATCGTTCCAGAGACCCCAGGGCTACAGGTCACAGAAGTTACTGGTCACTGAAGAAATGCCAACTTGTGAGCTAGGTAAACCTCCTTACAGGGATAACAAAGAGAACAAAGAAAAGTGTCCAGCATATGTAAAACATACCATGTATAGTAAAACTCAGAACTATAAGTCAATCAAGAAAGAACAAGAAAGCAGACCGTGTCAGCAAACTTATAAAAATGACTCCACGCAGACCTACAAGTGAGGAGGAAGAACCCCCTCCATCAATGTCATACTTCTTCCAGCAATGAATTCATAATGCTGACAACTCACTGGAACAGCACATTGGAAAGGTGAACACAGTTTTAACTGTATTCTCATTCAGAATGAGCTCCGGTTGGATAACTGAATGTTAAGTGCTAGTACCTCTGTAACTGAACTAATAGTATCTCTTTGATTTTTACTTTGATTGACTATCAGTAACATTTTTGTCTCTGCAAATCGGCTGTTTTCTCATCCCACAAAAATTGCCCTGAATATAGCTCAACAAACAGAAAGGAGTTCTGTCTCCTCATAGATAGCATACAAGATGGATCCATTGTTCTGTTTTAGATAACAAAAATTGAATTAATAGAAAAGGGTTCTTTAGCTAGACAAATAAAAAGAGAAAGGAACCAACATGCAATTATTTTGCACTAAAAATAAGATTACACTTAAAATAACATTAATTTAAGCCTAATATTAATTGAACTCTTTGTCTCAGATTTTAGTCAGGGCATAGTGGAATATAAATGCAACTGTGTGAAAGTTAATGATAGCATATACATAGAAATAGGTCAAAGAGTGATTTTAAATTGGGAGATCAGACAGTCTTCACTCTGGAACAATAAAGAAGTTGGAAACAGATCCTACAAAAAAGGCGTAAAGTATTTACCTTGTTTAGCCAAGTAAACTTAGAACTGACAGAACATACGATTGTTCTCAACAAATACTTGAGGACTTGAATACCAGGGAGGGAGAGGAGCTATTTGAGTTCAAGGATAAAATTGTCACAGTGATAAATGGATTTAAGTTTGCTGTGAATAATGTTGACTAGAGTTGAGAAGACTTACAGTTATAAAACAGACGGGGACCTACAGTAACCCTTCAATTAGGAGCAGATGAAAAACCATAGCTGAACTAAGTTTAGTATGTCTAAGAAACAGACTGTATGACATAATTGGCAGTAGCCACAAAACTGTTTCAGATGCTTTCTTTTGGGGCTTTTTACTATATTCCTAATGTCCAGATATTTGAGAAAAAAAATGTATATTTTGATTTCAAATAGTATGCCTACAGTTGTAGGATATCTAGAAAATATCTCCCTTTTATTGATGATCACTTTTGACCCCAGTTTAGAGCAGCATTTAACTAATCACACTGATTTCAAGGTCTATTAGTCATCTTAATAAAAATGTTGTCCTGTATTTGTGCTGTTGGTTTGTTTTTTCCCCACTTAAAAAGCAGTTTGTACATGCATGAGAAGAAAAAGTCCTCATTAGATGCGTCCAAGTTAAGCATATGTACTCTCTATACTGGTTTGATTTAACAGTAAATTTGTAGGTAAGAATATTTGTGTTCCTAGTTTACCTTAACATTCATAAAAGCAAAAAAATAGCCTAAAGAAGTATTTATGGAACAGGGTCAAGAGAAATTCACCTCAATGCTCATATGAGACTCTAAAAAGCTCTTTGCAGTCTGAAGTCATTTCTTCATGGAATCAATATATCAGTTGTCTTGTGATTAGAACAGCTCAAAACATAGCTATAACTTTCCTTCATTGGGATGTGTTATCTATGTGATAGTCACAGTGTTGGTATTCATACATTAGCATTGTTAGAAAATGTCTATATTAGCAGTAACTGTCAGTTTGTCCTCCCTAGTGTTCCCCTCCTCGTGTTTTAGCCATAAAGAAAGGTCATAGCCTGCTCATTCCTCTTAGTTCCTCTTAAAGAACAGAACAAATTAGATCAGACAGAGGGAGGGATAGGAGGGAGGACTGTAAATGTCTTTCAAGTAATTGTCTATATGTTCACTCACACTGTGGGTGACTGAAGAGAGTAGCAACTAGTAATTACCTGGAGGAGGATCCTTAGAGTCCTTAATTAAATAAAGATTGAAGGATAACTCTCCCAAAGGCAGCATGATCATTGGATGCTTCAGCAAGTGCATAAAGCTTAGTAAAAATGTGAATGGAGCTCCAGGTAGCCACTCTGCAAATGTCAAGTGTGGGATGCTCCATGGGGAAGCCACTGCCATTGCTTAATTTAGTCAAATGGGTCCTTATAAGAAAAGTAGTTTCTCTGCTGGCAGTTTGATACAATTGTTTTACACATTATGATAACCAAAATGGTATTCTTTATGAGGACACCGACACTGTCTGAGATCTTTCAGCCTTGACATGAAGAGGTGGAGAGTCTTCTTGAAGGCTCTTCTGTCAGTGTAAAAGCACAATGAGTACTTGTAACTTAAAGTGTAGAGGGTTGCATATACTGAGGAAGCATGGGGTTTAGGAGAGAGGTGGGAGTCAGAGAACTCCTCAGGTAAAACCTTTGAAAGCATGCTAAGGGTTGCTTTGTCCTTATAGAAAATGATGTATGTGGAATCCGCCATAAGAGCCCGCATTTCAGCTTACCCTTCCTGTAGGAGTGATAGTCACTTAAAAGGCTTTTAATAGGTAAATGAAGAAGAGATCATACAATTTAAGGTTCATATCCTTTTGAACTAAAAGAACCAATCCATATTCTACTTGAAAGCAGAGTCTCTAACTGTGGATGAAGCCTATTAGGCCCTCAGAAATCTGTCGTGGGGATTGAGAATGCTGTATAATCTTTTACCTGAGGATATAAAGCCACAATGGCTGCTAAATTGACTGTGACAGAACAAAATTACAAACCACAGTTCCTTAGTTCAGAGCAATGGTTAGCAAGAACTGGAAGAATGGCTGAAGCTGAGAAACATGATTTATGAGAACACCAATATACAAATACATCTATTTAATATAGCAGGTAGACCTAGTAGAGTTCTTTCCGCTGTTTACAATGATGTTCTTCTCTAGAGAGCAGATATGCTCTAACTCTGAAAGCCATCCAGCAGTTTACTCTGAGACAAAGTAAATTCCCTTTTTCTCCTGAAAAAAGTCCTCTGAGAAGGACAGGGGTGACTGAGAGGTAGTATCTTCAGGAAAAAAAAAAAAAAAGAAAGTAGAGCCTTGGGCTATGATATCCAAAACCCACTTCTCAGAAGTTATAAAATGAGACATTTAATGAAAATTTGACAGTCAGACCCCGAAAAGAGGTTGAAATGAAGAATTCTGATAGTTACTCTAAGGGAGGCAACAATGACCTCTATAGTTTTCCAGCATAACTTCAAAATACTGCCACCATTCATCATGCCAACCTTGCCTCCCAGATTGTTTATGCAAAGACAGGCCTGTAGGCAGCTCAGAACATAGCTGTGTCACAGGTTCTCATTGTCTACCTGAAAGAGATTTACTATATAAAAGAAATAAGGCCTATATGGACATGTATGTGGTTGTCTGGAATTAAGACTGGAGCAAACTTGAAGATGTCAAGATGGCCATCAAATATTCGCGTAATGTAGCTGAGGTAAATATATATACTAAACAAGGACTCTTGCCCTCAGGAGAGTGGTGCTTGGGCCTGCGGTTCCTTAGAGATGTCTGTGGCCCCAGACACAAGTGCTTTTTCAGGGCAGCGGTCACCATTATGGACCTACCTGTGATATCCAAACCAGCATTCCAAACAGGCAAACTAATTTTTGGCTAGGATAGAATTAAAATCATTCTTAATATCTGGTGGGATGATACCTGATAAAACCTGTAACAGTAGCATGCACTATTTATTTATTTAGCATTGCATATAATTGCTGATGCAGAATCAGGAGTGCTGAAAGAGATTTTCATTAAGAAAAATGGTCAGTATAATTGTAGTATACTTCAATGACACTGAAGGTCTAGAATGCTGCTTAGCAGCAACTAAAGAGAAAGGGGATGGTAAATTAAATTTTAAAACTTTTATTTCCCATAACTATATATTTTCTCTATGTTCTTTTAGACAACACCCTAAAAGATACTAAGCTTTGTCAAATGAGCTGTACAAGGTTCAGAAGAGCCAGACTGACAAATAATCATCAGGGTCAACAGGCAGTGGACAATATCCATTAATGAGTGGGCTGGTTCAAAGAAAATCTTAGAAAGGTATCAGTTATCTTATCAGCTCCAGGTAGGATTTATATTAATTCTGAGCACAGGGATTTAGTAACAGAAGGTCTATCAACAAAAACAGAAAGTTCTTCTGCAAGGAAAAATCAGATCAAAAAGAAGGTTAAACATGGAAGAGCACTCTCTCTGTTGCAGCAACACATAAAATGGTAGCAGGACCACTTTGTGACAGAGCATTGACTCAATATGTGAGGACAGAGTGTCCTAATAGAAGTTATAGCAAGCAGATTGATCTTTCACAGCTGGAAGCTAGAAACACAGTGAAATACATCACTGCCATTTTGAAATGTGCATGATGATGATAAAAGAGTTGAGCTGAATACCGCTTTTCGTCTCTGCTTCGTAAGGCAAAACTTTGAATCACAGATTTAGATGCTCACGTTTGAACTATTTTAATAGTATTGCCAAACATACAATGTGAAATATTTTCTCTAATGTGGTCAAATTTCCATTGATTTCTAGTGAACTGGATTTTATCCTAAGCTCTCAAATGAGGGGCTGGAGCAGACCGAAAGATCCTGACTGTTTTCATTTCTAAGTTAAAGTATACATTTCTGGCTTTCAGTAGGTTGTCTGAGCTTCTAGGTGATACCTGGATCATGCTTTCAAGCTTCTACAAATTCTTTGAGAACAATTTTGGAGATTTAAAGTTAAAAAAATCTTACTTACTTGAAAAAAAGTAAGATAAGGAAGTCTTATTTTAAGAACACTCTTACAAGAATTAATACCATTAAAATTCAATATCCAACATGATAGCTTGTAATTATTCTATAAAATATTGCTTTTTCATGGTTCTCTAGTATTAATTACTATTTATATTACATTTTAAATTCCACCTTTTTCCTGTTTCATAACAATTCTCTCTTCAGTTTTTGATACATTGATCAAACACATATTTAAAGTCTACATCTTTTTCTTTTTTATTTAAAAACTATTCTAAAATATAAGATGATTCTGATTCTGCTAGAATGAAAAACCATTTATTTTTCTCAGCCTTTTCCAAAAGAACATTTTGGGATGGTGCTCTGCATCTAAGATCCTTCTCTCAAAATTAATTCCAAGAATAATATACATAATGTGACTATAGTCTGCAATGTTATAAAAGAAAAATCTTCATTAAAATGGCCACAATGTCCAAGAATTTTACCTCTCTATTTTTCCTGAAATAGTATATACTCTTTTTTTTTGGACAAGGAATTTCCCCAAAACAGACTTTTCAAAATTCTTTGAGTTAGATTTTGGTGTATTATTTACTTCCTTCTAGGTATTCTACACAGGAATAAATTCACAGATTAAGTTCACTCACATTATCAGTTGGCAGCCTTCCAAACTACCACACAAGATGACTACAGTTTCTGAATTTTATATCAGTTGTGCTTTTATTCCACACTGTAGACTGAACCAAGCTTAAGCCCTAACAGGTAACTTATGTCTCTCTTGCATCATATGCTTCTCTCTATTTATCAGCATAATCAAAAGAAATAGATATCTTGCCATCTTTCTGCCCAAATGTGTAGTGGAACAGAAAACACAGTAATAAATTCCTTCTTTTCTAGTGCTGTAGAGTAGAATGGTTTCAATGGCTGCACTTGGAGTGAGCCTACATTTCAGATGAGTAGTGTGCCTACGAAGCAAATTTGTCAATTGTTTCCATTTAGCATAATAATTTCGTTCTCACTGGAAATGATGTTGGAATGCACAAACTAGATTCCTTCTGGATGAAACTAACCTGAAAGATGCACCACTGAAATAATTCTCAATGTGTTCCCACTACCAGGTTCAGTCCACAGGACCGAATGCTGACCCCTTGAAATGCACATAGTGTAGAATAACAGGTTTTCCACACCAGCTGTCTCACTCTAGATCCCTTTCTACTTCATGGCACTTCTTGCTAATGTAAAAGCTTTTATTCATCTTTTCACTTCATCACAGAAGAAAATGCAATAATGTTTTTTTCCTCTTCCTATAATGAAAAAACAAATTTGATAGCATTAGCAACTCTCCTGATTTCTTTGAAGTACAGAAAACATTTGGATGAATTTAGCTTTCATACAATCCTGTTGAATTAGAAGCTTTTAAATTATTTAATTTCTTAAATGGAGATCATGAACTATGGGCATGATTCAACAAAAAAAAATAATAAGCACACAGTTTACATAAAGGACAAATAGAGTACTGTGTTCTATGAGTCAGCTCATGCTTAAAGCTAAGCAAAAGCCTAAGTAATATATTAGACCAGAGTCTACATTTTGAGAATTAGGATAGATGTGACAGGTTCCAGGAATGGGCAATGAAAGATGCACTGTACCAATACTGAATGGAAAAAAGTCCAGTCTTATGATCATAAAACACAAAAATACTAGCTTAATACTTGTCCACTACAAATTACTTTTATAAAAGTAATTAAGTAGTATGACTAATGAATATCTAAAAAATATCATAACTGTACTTCCTCCAGGTTGAAGACACTTGTATACTGCTAGTGCACATGTAAGTTGATAGTAAGGAAATGCAGCTGTATCAAGTCACTTACTGGTGTAAGCAACAGTAATAAAACTGTTACGCTGCAGTACAATATGGAGGTTACAAGAGCTAATCCTATTTCTGAATAACTTCTTAAATAACTGTATATACTTAAATTCCCAACTTTGCCTATGTGTACACTTCTATGAGCAGAGAAGAACTGATGCATCCTGCAGCAGTTGATGTGTACTTCTTGCTGCCCCCAAAATTGTCCATGCCATCCCCTTCTCCAAGCAATTCACAGTCACTTTTATCCTCAATTTATAGCTTCAAGAGAAAACAATGCTTCTGGAAAAAGGAGACAGTGAGTTTTTAAAAATGTTAATTCTAATGCTGGACGACAGAGATTGCATGCTTGACCTAGGACAAAAATAAGATAATAAAATATCATCACCAGAATGTATACAACTATCTGTACAGTTTTAGGTCACACTGGTGGCATCTAGCAGTCCACTTGACAGAAGCTGAATAAACAGTCTTGACAACTGACAATAGTTATTGGCATGAATTTATTCAAAATAATTTCATGATTCTTCTCATTTGAATACTATTTCTATTGTCCACAATCTCATCTTGTTAAAAGCTCATCAAACTTAGAAAGTTACTAGCAATACAAACAACAAACAGAAACAGGAATATTTAGATTTCATGCATCAGTAGAAGTAAGAAACATTGTGTGACTCTTTACACAATTTCCATATAACACTTCACAACATAATGGCATACTGTGGAGACCAAAGTGAGTAGCCTAGTGCCAGCAGAAAATCCCATCATGAGAATCTTTTACTAAATAACCACAGTTGCTTTATCTGTTCACCGTCAGAAAAGTGTAGCGGCTCTTCTGTGAGGTAGGATATGCCCCCGCATGTTCAAAAGAGCCAAGAGCAGAAACTGTTCCCTTAGAAGTCTTTATTTCTGTGTTCATTTGTTGTTTATGTTTTAGGGAAAATTTGATAAGGACTGAAAATGTAACCCCTCAAGCTCTATGACAAATAAAAATATAGTGGAAAAAATTGTTTGTTACAGATAAGGAACTTTCAGAGTGCTGTTGAGTCAAAATTCACTTGCTTGAATAAACATTCCAAATGAATGCAATATGAAACAAAATATTGCATTTGCTAAAATAAATACACATTAAAATGAATGTAGCTACAGATAGCTTCAGTGCTTAGAGAAATAAATAGAGCTCAGACTAAAATAAATGTAAGACATTGAAAAAAGCATACAACTGTTTTACAGAACATAATAAAATGAACACTGCACCATTTAAAACTGATTGACAGGTAATGAACTATAAAATCTATATTGAAATGGAAATGACAGAGAAAGAATAGCACAAGGCATCAATGCTATAGTCACAAGGCTGAAAGACAGGAAAATTTCTAAGAAAACAACTTATTGAAATTAAGCAAATTAAAGACTGATGAAAAATCTATGTGTTCTGATTGAATTAACCAGTTGCTGAGAGACAAAAAGCACTGCAATTTAACACGACTATTAGATGGATGCTCCTACTTATATCTGACTTCCTGCACAGTTGAAAAAGAAACACCAGTAAAACAAAATGCATTCCTTCACATCTGGCCCATCCTTGACTGTAAGAACATATGTTATCCATGTAGTCAGATTACAATCCAAGTTTAAATATGGTAGGTACTTAATGAAGCAAACATCAGTTTATTCTGATTTTTAGGTTCAGGATTAATTTGTTCTGTATCTGTTTTGAGTTTCTTCCTATGCAAGTCTTTTCCCAATCTGTTCCATAAACAGAATCCAGACACTAATATTCACATGCAATGCTTTCTGGGACTTGGATTTATTTTGCAGGATTTTTTATTTTTTATTTTTTTTTAAATAAGTGTGCTTATTCCTCTGGTTCCTTTCTTGGGACAGAACAATGACTTTCTGTCTCTGTATTTTTCATACAATGAAGTGCAAGGCCATAGCTTGAAGCCTGTAGCTAATTTGCAGAACACAGTAACTTTTAAAATGTTTTGAAATGAACATTGATGATAAAAAATCATGAAAGTAATGCTAAATTTTGAGACTTACAGTGATCTATACTTAGCTAAAAGTTTGAAGATTACTGCTCTAGACCATTTTTCCTATGAGAAATTTTTCATTGTCTGCATTAGGCTGAATAATGGGACACTTTTCTGCTCAGCGGAACCCATTACCCTTTTATTTTTTTTAAGCAGGATCAACATCTGCTTCCATGTTGGGAAAGCACCTAGAATGTGTTTACAAATTGAGAGGCTTTTTAGAGGTGTTTTCACGTCTTATCTGTCATGCATGCAAGTTGACTTTTACATGAAGTATTCTACATCTTTAATATGCTGCCTCCACAGAGAGCCAACAAGCAAGCAATAATTTCCCTGAAGTTTTAGCATCAATAAAAAATAATGTGAAAAACAATAGCTTCTCTATTGATAAAAAGGTTTTTGATTCCTAGATTTATGTATCACTCACTGTTAGCCAGAAAGTGCTATTAGGTCACATGATCTTAATCTCCGTATCAGTAAGCTATTATATTTTGCCTTTTTAGCCTTAGATTGTCTTTGTCTGAACAAATTTTCAAGAAATTATTTATTCTTGCTCTGAAGTCAGCAACAGATATCCACTGTGTTCTCATGGATGTGCTGCACAGCTCCCAGGCTTTCCTTCCATTCACAAGCATGCTCAATGTGCAAGCCTTATCTTAAATTGAGACAGCAACATAGGTACTTTAGATCTTAGTGTACTCTTAAAAACCTCACCCAAAAGTTTCCCTAAAAACTTCAAGGTATTAATCCTGAAAATACTTTTCTGAAGTAAATTTACAGAATTTTTTCCCTTCTGATACCTCACTACTTGTGCTCAATGACTTTTACATTGTGTAGAAGCAATGTATAAATACCAGAGATCATGCTATTCCTTCAGCAGCTACTCTGATAATTTCTGAGAACAGCAGGCTCCTGATTTCCCTGGTCCCTTTTCAGTGTTTTGGCTTATCAATGGAGTGAGATGGAGAATTTATCATGTCCTTTGTGGGGACGTTTCATAGTGTATATCCTTTGCCTTTTTTTAGGCTCCACATGAACAAGAGAGCAATGAGAAAAATTGTTGGTAGATGAAAATTCAGAAAATGTGCAAAACAAAGAGAATTAGCAAAGATCTGGGAACATCTGTAACTCAAGTTACAGGCCATTTGCAAGATTGGACGGTCAGAGACAGGTATTGTGAAATAGTTTGTTTAGACAAGTTTTGCTTCTAATACTGACTAACTGTGTGGATGTAGAAAGATTTGAAGATGATTTTGCTTATGACCTTGGTATCCTACATTACATTAAGAAATGCCAGGACCAAGTGTCAAACCAATACTGCTATGGCTCATGTTCTAGAAGAAAAGTTTTAACCAAGACATCTGTCTCTTAACAGAAGACGTGTTAAGGCTTTTTGTTGTTATCATTATCAGTAGTAGTATTATGATTCAGCTGTTTATATGTTAGATATAGTGACAGAAGACTGTAATTATCTTTATTTCCTTTGTTCAAAAGGTTGATCACCTTCAGAGTTCAAGAGTAAATTGCCTAGCTTTGTCTTTCCAGCATGGTGCCCAAAGAGTGGTGTGAAGAACTACATAAGCTTCCAGTCTAGAATGTTTTCACGTAGATTAGTCTTTGCTGAGCAGAAGACGTTAGGAGAGAAATGTTACATTTCCTACTTTCAGTTAAATTTAAAAACAATTTTTTTTATTTTTTTTTTGCTACTGTAGAAAAATATAGAAAGAAAGAGGGGAATTAAATCCTGATCTAGAAGGATGGATATAACAACAGTTCACTGAGACAGAATCCCTGCTTTCAACTCCTATTATTCTATTTTTTTAATTAAGCTGCTTTCCCCCTGCTAAATTTGTGAAAGCACCTGTCTACAATTCATCTCTGAATGAAATCTTAAGTTAATCTCTTTTTTTTTAAGTGGTTTAGTTTTATATTTATTTATTGCCATGATCCACTCAATATTGTTACATTTTACTTCATGTTCAGAGCAGCTCCACATTACCACTCATCCAACACACATATAATGTTTAAATGTTAAGCTTGTGATATATTTTATTCTTCTACAAGTTAAAAATTAAAACCCTTTTCCATTGTGTTTAAATTACTTCAGATAAGTAGTTATTTCCAATAGGTAATAAATACTTCAAATAAGAAAAATTTATAAATCAATTTTTGGTAATGGGTGTTTCAGTGCTAGCCGTCCTAATTTCCCTCTCAGGAAATGTTAATATATTTCATTTTAGATTATCCAAGGAGAAGTACATTTTCTTGGAGAGTAAAAGGACATGTCTGCAAGAATGTTGAGAATGAGTAAAATCCATCTTCCTGTCACTATGCAATGGGTTATTCTTAACTACCTATAGTTTTTTCTAGTCAGTAATGGCCTGCAAATATACACTTCAAATAAATCACTGAATAAGGGGAAAGGAAATGGAATAGATCTATTTAAAAAGGTATAGTGAACTGCGTTGGCTGCTCTGGTGTGATCAAATGAATTCTGACTAGTTTTACTACACTGCTGTATTGAAATACTAAACACAAGACTGTAGGCAATTTACAAAAATAACTGAATAATGCACGGAGAATATTTGCAGGTCTATATTCGACAGATCTCCATCTTCAAAACACTCCAGAGAATAATAAGTAACAGTCCTCTGTTACTAGAATACTTTGCTGGAGACATTCCATCAATTACTGAAGAAATAACATGGTTTCTATTAGTTTGTCAAATCTAAATCTCTGGAGTTTCTATACAACAAAAACTTCACACAATTAGATACAGTTCTAAGAATGCTGCCAAGAAACATCCAAATTTGGAATAGCGAAAATGCTACCTTGGTGATTCAATATGGTAAAGTTGCCTGTATGATGGCTTTGGCCAGGATGAGTTAACTTCTGCAAGGACAACATTCACAACACGTCTGGTTAGCATGGCAGATCTATAATGAAGAATTTAAGGGAAATTGAAATATTTAACATTTCCAAAACAAAAAACAGATTAAGGACTACAAGTCGCCCCATAGCAAAACTACATTTTAGTTTAGCACCCTCCTGTACACAAGCTGAAAATCATACTGAAGGAATCACCATAAAAATAGCACAATACTTAAGCATCTAATTAAAACAATTCAGGAAGAAAAAAGTTTAATTGGTACACAAGTGATACCTAAGATACCGAAGCAGGCATTCTGCAGAAGGCTGAATTTAAACTAGAATTGTGCTTCTTGCCTGTGAGATGGAGCTGTGCCAAGATCTGCTATAGGAAAACTGGAAGGCTTTTTTTTAAGACAGCTTTTAAAAAGAAAAAGAAACAAGAAGCCTTGCCTATTCACCCATCTTATCTTTAACAAGCAAAATAAAAATACAATGTAGCGATAGTGCCTAAAATGCCAATTATCTGGGCTTTGCAATCAGTAATTGACAAAGATTTTATTAAAAGAAGAAAGGGGAAAGGAAAATGAACTTTAAAGTTTATTATAAGGGTAATGGGATGTTAAAAATGAAGCCGTGATTTCCTATTGTTACAATATCAGTCATTAGCTGCTAGAAAATTACCTAAACAGCATCACATAGAGAGCACAAGATGCAGCAGATGTAGGAAAATGGTACTTTCTATTTTCTTAATTTTGCATGGTTTATAAATAATAGCCTCTGGGATTAATATTTTCTCACAGTTAATGACTGCCTAGCTTAAGGGGCAAACTCCTCTGGATAGTCATTAACTGTCAAGAAATGCTGACCCCACAGGTCATTCTTACTGAAGTGCTGTATAACACATATAATAGTTATGTAAATGCTGAGTATTGCTATCAATAAATATTTAAATGAGGTGTTTAGGAAAAGCTTATGGGTTATTCTTGAATGGATGACTGGGCTGAGTGTGGGATGTGGGCGCAAGGAGGTCCTCTGAGCGCTTGCCCACATGGGTGACCAAGTCTAAGCATTTTTATTCTCTACTCAAAAGGACCTGGGAACAAATATGAGGGATGTTGAGGCAGCAGAGGAGACTCCAGTTTGGAGCCTTGCCCTTTCTGGTGTTTGGCAGCAGTGGGAGAAGTGTTCATGGCAATGCAAAGTAAACTGCATCCGCTTCCAAATGCTCCCACTGTGCTCACGGAAGCACATGGCCAGAATCAGAGCATCTATTTTGGTCACCAACCTTGGGCTTCACAACAGCACAAATGTGGTAGTTCGACACCTACCTTAGGTATGCACCCATTACAGTTTCTAGGGAAATCTAGATGTTTCCAGGGATTGTCCCTGAATCTTAGGCACAGAGCATCCTTGAGTTTGCCAGTCAGAAGTACTAAGGGAGGAGGAAGGCTGAGTTGTTTTCTTTCCTGAATTTAGACACCTGATTAAAGGTTGCATATCAAGTATATCCATTCTGAATTCAGAACACTGAATCCTCTACTGAAGATAGACATATATGAAAGCTATCAATTGTCAGATATATAATGAGGACATTTTAAAAAATGTTGGTGGTAACAGTGTCCACATTTGCAATAATAGCCTGTTAAGATAGACCACACATCTAGGGAGTGATTGTTCTGGGATCATTTCTTTCCTAAGTCTGAGAGGTATTCAGGCTACATTACCTACTTCCCAAGCAAGTATCTTATCCTCCAGATCATAACATAACCTGAGACAGAGGCAGCTTCCACAGTTCTTGTCAAAGTTGGACAGCAGCATAGCCAAGAAAAAAGAATCAAGTACCAAGAAGTCAAACTGGGTTGAGGCTGACTCTTTGGCCCTTTAGGCAAAGCATTAAGCAGGAAAAGGAAAGGTTTGGGTTTCCTATCCCTGCTTCAGGATCTGTTTTGCATTTTACGCTGCATCAGAGACTGAATAAAAAAAGCAGATGCTTGGAAAGATCTCCCTCTGTCAAGTGCTGCACAGTATAGACATTGCCTCCATGAACGTATAACACTGGGCAACACCAAGATTTTAGGTGTCTCCCCACTCTACGTCTGAAATGTGATAAAGTTTAAGAAGCAGCTACACAGCTAGCTTCCCATAATGATGCCCTTCCCTAGAGAGCTCAATACTAAAGACCACCGTTTTGTCCCTGCACAGGATATGTGCTTTTAATTGGAGAGCAACTGAACATCCATATCTCCAAGTTCACTTTCAGGGTGGCACTTTCAGGGTGGCACTTTCAGAACCACTAAATCGCTTGGATATAGGCACCTTAATCCCATTTTATGCATCAAAATAAGTGGTCTAAATCCAGCATATAATCCCTACCTTTGCCTACAGATGACTGGTTAGGATACACTGAATTTACTGCACTTATTATGACTTTTGTTTATAGAAGCCATAATATTACTACTGTAGCCAAAGCAGAAACCTGTGAAACCTATAAATTATAAATGTACTAATCGAGACATACTTAATATCAGCTTGCCTTTAACCTGAATATAAGTACAATAAAATAGTATAACTGACACTATTATATATGTATTTTGTAAACTGTGATGGCATAGCCAGATGAAATTTTACATAGGTATGTGAATAATGTGTTCACCAAAGGGGCATACAAAGATGGGTGTAGTTGCAAACATGAGGCATCCAAGTATCAAAAAGTTACCATACAGAGAAGATAAGTATGAAGGACTTCAAATACACTGCAAATGCCAGACACTTTCCCAAATACATGAGTAGGGTGACTGGCAAGACACAGGAAAAGAAGACAAGCAGTACTGAGAGTAGAGAAGACTTCCTGTTTTTCAGAGAGGGGGCAAATAGCATAAAAACATCAGGCAAAAGGAAGGAAATCAGAGAAAGAAGAAAAGCCCACTTCTGTTATGACTTCTCTCATCAAAGTGCTAAGGACTGCGGACATCAGTGCTCACTACACAACGTCAGCTCCATGGTATTGTATACTCACAGCTAATTTAGAATATTACTAGAAAGGCTAACAGTTCTGCATACGTAATGATGGTGATAAATCAAATCGATAATAGGAGCTGATTAAAATGATAATAAGAATTGACCACTAGCAAGAAGTATGTTGTTAGTGAATGAACTTAATTAAGTTTATTTTTATAGCTTAAAACTGGCCTGATTTCTCAGTCTTCTAAGTGGTCTCATCACAACAATTTCTGATTTCCTAGCTGACACATATATATCAGTTGCAACACGACAAATACTTGTATAAGAGATGCTTAATACTAAAGTAGAAAAGAGATAAGATTTAGAGAGATTTACAGTGGGGTAACTGTCAAAAATGATGCTATATTTTCAAAAGATGGTCATTGCCAGAAAGGAACTCGGTGACGACAAGTGCAATTAAAATCTTCATTTTGAAATGCCTCTAAAAACGTATTTGTCATGAAAAGTGAACCTTATTAGGCATCATACTTTCAAAATAAAGTATAGAGAAAAATAAGCTATTGTTAATTGTCAGGAAGATGGATTTTTTTTTAATTTATTTTCTAAAGAAATTTGATTTTTTGTCATTTTTTCAGACATAAATCCAAATTGACTGAGGTATATTCTACTCTTTTAGATAAGACAGGAAGCAAGAACTAAGTTAGTACAAGATTAATAGCTAGGACATACTTTCTTTAAGTACACTTCACAGACCAGCGACCAGATGGCCAGGAAATAAAACAGAAAGAGAGCGAGTAAACCAGTATATTGTATTCAATATATAACCCAGATGTGCATTCTCACACTGAGTGTATGTATGGCGGATATATGTAGTCACATAGTGTACCCAAGGATGCTGACCAACAGATTTTGCTGTTATTACACACCTAGACAAGAGATCTGAGCCCTTCTGGGGACCAAAAACCTTGATCTATCAGGTCTGCTGTGGGGGTATCCGACCTAAAAATGAGATAGTGTGGATGTCAGCGTTCTCTAGAAGGAAACTGAAAGGAATGCTGGTAAGAAATGAGACACTGAAGAGGGAATTCAAATCTTTAACCTGAAAGAACGTTTTCTCCAAGAGAAGACCATCTGAAGCCATGACTAGAAATTTCTAACAGAGCCTAATCCAAGGCAGCATGAAATTGCACACTGTTAAATGTCCTATCAGAGCTCAGCCGGATTTTACTGAAGTCATAGGAGGAGTCTCCAGACAAAGGATCAAGAAGATACCATGCATATGCATGCTTAAACACACACAGCACAAGATGCCACATTAGATATACAGTTTTATGGTATCACTCTGTACAATGGACACTTGTTCTTGTAATTTGTTCTTCCGCAACTTGAACAGTAGTTTAAAAGTTCTTCTTAATTAGCTTGTTTGCTTCACATTAATTTGCTTTAAAGCATCTAGGTAATGATGAAATTCCAGTGTGTATTTGTTCAAGTAATGACTGTCACGTATACGGTTGTCTGTTCATTTTCTCCATCGTGCTCTTTTATTTATGCTATTAGCACACATTATTAAGTGTTTTCAGGTTAATTTTGTAAGATTATATGAAATATGTTCTTGGAGGTTTGGTGTAAAATCACTTTCAAAGATGATTCTATTCTGATGCTATTTTTTAAATTAAAAATAAAACCTTAAAAGAGGATTGCTTAATAGCACATCCTTTTCTGTAAACAAAAGCAGGGATTTTTGAGCGGAAACATAAACAAAGTTCATAAAAGAATAGATTTCTATTACAAAGAAAAGAAGCACGCTGTGAATGTGCTCACTTATGCTCAAAGCCATAGGATGAGATGCTGAGTTAAAATTGACCTATCTAGCTATAGCCCAAAAAAAGTATCTCTTTTTGTATTTTTCAAAGCAAAATTCCTTGAGGAAAAGATGATATGGGTTCCTCCACATGAACCCTTCAGTTGCACTTTAATATGCTTAGCTTCCTGTAGAAGTTATCATCATTTTTTCAATATTTTACCTAATCTGCTTTCTTTTCACTTTTCTGGAAAACTACATTTGAATTATGTAAATCATTATCCATCTGCTGATATGAAAATAATCAAGAGTGCTTAGAAATAGTGTAAATCCACAAAAATATACAAAAAGCAGTACTGCAGAACTGTACAACTAAGCAAAACCTATTTTACCCCTTAGTTCTGTTTACAGGAAAATAAAGCTCAGTCAGGAGAGCTAGAAGGATTGATTGTGCTATAGTTCTTTATGCCCCCAAGAATATAATAACAAGTGATAGTAGCCATGCTGTGGGGGAAGGGTGGAAATGTAGCATTAGATGGTATAGCTCTTTAAGAAAAGATGAGGAATTTGACTGTGATATATTAGGAGCACAAAGACATTATTTTCAGAAACAGTAGCAACACCAGTGAACACAATAAATAAGCTAGATGACTAGCAGTCCAACACTTATTTATTCAACCTCTGAGAAAGCACTCTCAGGTTAGATATGTATTGTTAAAGGCCTTTAGCTTTCAGAAGTATTTTGTTGCAGAGCCTTCTAAATACAGTAATGGTATTTAGGGGATAATGATAGCGTTGTTCCAAAGTTTGCAGTATTCTCAATAAACACATTTTAGACATGAAAAGCAATGTATCTATGTGATGAGGAATTTTTTAAATTATGCAAGAAACTTTTGTAAGTGACTCATCATAAATGCACCCTCACAAACAAGTAATTGAGATCCCTAATTTTAAGCATGAATAGTACCAACAATGAGCTTCAATAGTCCTCTGTATATTTCTCCAAAGATTAATCCTAGGAGCTAACTTCTTCTACATGTTACAAGGATTTATATACCAGTGTAGAAGTCTTAATTTTTTTATACCAGGAACAAAAATTTTGCTCATTTAATTTGTCTCTTCCAGAGACTCTAGACATATCTCACATCCTTTGTTTGGCTTTCAATTGTTTATTTTCTTGCTTTATTTATGAAATTCTGCAAATTAACTGAAAACAGAAATGTCTACAATAACATCATCTGAGCTTATATTTTAACTAAATTCTTAAATAAGTATAAAGCCATAAGCAAGTCAGAACTAAATTTTCTGCCAAGTTATTTCCAAATTACTGAAGATAATACCTATTCTCTTACATTTTTTGAATTAGAATATTATAGCAATTTTAGCATTAATGTAGCAGAAAAATGACATTTTTCTTACTGCTTGAAAGAAGACTTATGACCTCTTCAGTGACTGATAAGAATCATGAAAGCTATTTAATGTGTCCACTTACATGTAAAACACACATAGCCCTTCATTTATGGTTTGGCTTTTAAAGCAGTTGATCAGAAAATAGTTACCTAGTTTTCAGGTAATTTCTAATGAGAAAGCATTCAGAAGAAAGTACTTTTAGCTGATTCACAAGCCTATCCACAATCCATCCAAAGCTACCACATGACTTGGGTATCTGGACAACTACTATGTTCAGGACTGTCACGACCTAGCATGCACTACTACAGTTCAAACTTTTCTTATTCATAATAGAAGATCCTATTTTTCTAGATGTAGGAGTATTATAAGGCTGAAGCCAGGCACTCTTCTAGTAAAATCAATAGCATTATTTACTTTAATTTCAACCATGCAGAACTGGCCAGAGTGCATCTCCTCATTTTCTTTCTTGTACTATCTGACTTTACCCAGTAGAGCTATAATCTGCGCTCAGTGTTATTGCCTTTACATCTGGCAGCAATGTATAACACATTCTATTATGTGAACAGTTAGAAATGCACTGAACTGAGATCTGTAAATGAGTCTCATTGCAGGAATTTTTATAACTCGTTTGAATTCAATGAGCACATACTGAATCTAAAATTCTGCACTAATTTACATTTCATAAAATGATTTACAGAAATCCAAATGAATCCACTCTATAAAATGATTACTGTGCTTTTTCCTTACAGAAAAGTTTCTTTCCATCCACTTTCCACTCAAGTCTTAATCAGCCTTTACTGCTTTACAGCAGTAAAAGAATCTTCACATAGTCCTCTAAAGGTCAACAAACAGTTTTTGGAGAGATCGGAAGAAAGAAATATCTAGAACTGAAGATCTTTCATTTAAAAAGACCACATATCCAGAGAAACCCTCCTGTTTGAATCAGAACGCTGTTCAAACACTATTCCTTCAGCTATCATACACACTCTTTTCCCACCATCTTATCACCACCTTCTGTTAAAAACATGAAACCAGATCACGCGTGCATTCATCTTTTCTTTTCAACATGCAAAAATTGGTCTCATAATTTTCTTGATATTATAATACATTTTAAACTCTGCAAGAGTTTAAACCTCCATTAAAATTCACTGTTAGATAATACACCATTATAGATATGCCCTACCATATTAATTCAAGAGAAAACATTTTCAGAAAAAAAATTAACTGATTCAGATTCTTTCATGGGTTTATATATACTTATTCTGTGTGTGTGGTAGACGGGTTGCCCTGGAAATGTACCTTTTGGAGTTTAAAAAATAAAGTGAATAGTAAAGGAAAGGACATCATTTAAAGTGACTACAGTACTTAATATATAGCAATACATGTGCACAGAATATATTTACCTAATCCTTTTCCTCAATAAATCTGAAAACTCTGAAAGTTTAACTAGTAGACCAGTGACGTAAAAAATTAGGTCACCAATGCACACTTTGCATGGTGTCCAGCCTACTCTCTTACAGACCATTCTCCTAAAGAACAATCTGTAAACACTTGAAATATGATTTGGTTAAGTACCTACAGGTCTGAATAGTTTAATTTACTGAATACTTGAATGGTATGAAGTTACTCAATGACTTTAAAGCCATCATCTGCCTGGGAATTCAGGTTTCACCTTTGCCGCAGACTTCATAAATACACATCTCTCTCAAGACTAATACATTCAGAATTTTATAATCAACTCCTGGTTTACACTATCCCATATATCTTGTGTGTGTGTGTGTGTGTATGTATATATATATATACACGTATGTATATATATGTATACATATATATACATACCTTGCAGCTTGGGGGAAGGATCACCTGGCAGAGCCATACATGCAAAGGAGCTCAGGTAGAAGGCAAGTACCCCAAATGCTATGTAACATTATATTCTCTCCTACCCCATGATCTTTCTGTCCTCTCCCTCAGTCACATAAGCCAGTGTACATGATTTGACGAGTTTATAAACAGTTGTTTTCTTGTTTTTTAATTTAGATAATAAGCTCTCTCTCAAAAAAAAAAAGAAGAAGAAAGAAGTCAATTTTTATGTGTTTGAACAGTATCCAGCACCTTTAGCTCAACAGTCTGGCTCTCTAAGCACACAAGAAAAAGAGCAATACCAACAATGCCAAGACTTTTCTGTTACTTCAGTATTTGCAGGTTTAGTTCTGATCCAAACTAAGACACACAAATATATTATTTCTTTGTGTCTCCAAAATCCAGATCAGTTTTAGTTTTGCGTGAATCCTGAGGATAGAACTTAATGGATTTAGTCCTCTTTTGCTGATACAGAGTTGCTAATGTACTCTTTCTGACATCTAACAAAATTAATTCAAGGCTGCATGAGAAGAAATTCAAAATATTGAGCATTTTTTGGTTTATTTTCTCATGAAATGAATGGCCTTGAGACAAATAGGAGTAACCAGTCATACAGGAGCATAGCACTAACAAGCTGATGACTTAATATGGATCTCACAGATTTCAAAATCTAGCCACAGTTTACACTGTGGAGAGAGGCTGGCCTTCAATATTTGGTTTACTTTCATTGACAAAGTGAAATATTCAAAGTTTTAGTAAACTTTCTTTCTGTATCCGTGCAAGTCTCACAAAAATAGTTATTTTTATTTAAGCAATTTTGAACCAAAGTATCATTGCTAAATTAATATAGTATGTATATAATCCTTACACGAGGCTTTGCCAAAAATCAGACATGCTACTTTCATTATTTTATAACTGTTAGGTACTTCATTCTAATATCTGAATAGTAGGAATTATGTGAAAACATTCAATGCATCAGAGGGGCTATCTTACTGCCAAAATGGCCTTGTACTATGTTGTTTGAAAGAGAAGGATGTCTGCAAGAGCATAGCCCAGTTAATTTATCTCTGGAACTGTAAATGACGTTTCACAGAGCAAGAGGCACTCCATGCAAAAAGCAATAACAGCACTCCTCCCTTTCCTTCTTCCTCTCTGACAAATAGTTCTCTGCAGTGTCATAATTTTAAATGGATCACTATAACTGATGCTTTACTGTCCTTTAAAATTTCCCTCCACCAAGAAAAATGTTTTAAGGGCCAATAAGACTGGTCTCAAGTTTATCAAGGCAATCTTCTAATTTTTGTGAAGATAGATTACTAAATCTACAAGTGAGTAAAATATTTCATCTAGAGAAAAAAAGCTTAATTATCACCAAGAAAACAGAACACTCTTGAAAACACTTCTTTTTTGTTTTGTGCATTTAATCTAGAAAACTAAGTCAGCTCAAGTAGCAGGCAGTAAGGGAAGGAACATGGACAATTTTCTTGAGTCAGACTCTATTGGAAGCCAGTGACATGAGGTATGAGAGAGGCTAACAGGACTAAAGGACATGTAAATTTCTAAAGTGGCAATGGAATCAAGTGATTTACATAAGAGAGGAAAAAAAAAAAAAAATCTTTGCTCCCTACATTCCTACTTTTTACCACATCCCACATCCTGGAGAGGACTTAAAACTCTATGTCCCTTAGGATGGAATGTTTTGCATTCATACAACACATCTGCCCCTGACTGCAGTGTCTAGTGCCATTGCCTTGTAACTAAACAACATAAAGCCTTACCTTTCATGCAAGACTCATCTGTTTCTCAGCATAGAATAATATGCTTTTTTTCTGCTGGGTTAGATTTATTCTAGTTTGGCGTTATGAAACAACTTACTAAAGGACCAACAAGCACCATTACTAGCACAAAGAAAGGAGAAGGAACTTGCAGCTAAAGTTGCAATTGCACAGAGGAGGGAAAGTAGGAAACAGTGCAAACTAATCCAACCTGCGATGGAACTCGCAGCTATGTAAAAATGTTGTTGCAAAGATGTGGTGAATAGACTTATCTTCATTTAGGGGAGTGATCATCATATTGAAAATCAACTGTGTATAGGCAAGAAGTAATAGGTGCTGCTGCTTAAATTGCAGCAAAGGAGATTTAGATTGGGCATTAAGGAAAATAAATAAATAAACAGAGACAGATTGCCTAGGAAGGCAGATTAAGTCAGCAGAGAAGGTAGACTCTCCATTATCAGAGGTCTTTAATGATGTTAGATAACTATTTGTTATACTTGACATTGCATCATACTGGAGATTTAATATATTGACTTCCTTACATCCTTCTTGGAGCTATTTTCTATTATTGATTTAAAGAGAAAGGCATTGAGTATTGGATTGACCTCCAGTTAAGCAACATAAAATTTGAGTTTTCAAATACAGCACGACTATTATATTCATGTCACTCAACAGCATACACTTTCTTCTTAGGAAGAGGCATCGAATGAGGACTCAGTGGTATACAGCGACACACAGCTTTGACTGAAACCATAATTTTACTACTGAGTGTTGTTATGGCTCTAGACCTCAGCCTGTACCTGTTAATGGATTAAAAGAGGGGTAGATACTTTGGCTAGACAGTTCTGGTAAAATCTTGGTGTTGATGACAAATGCAACAGTGATGGAAAAAGACGACTTGTTGCAGAGTTTATCACATACTCCTGTAACTTTTTTTTCCCCTCCTTGCAACACAAGGATCATCGATGTGTGTGTGTGTGTGTGTATTATATATATGAGATAAATTTGCAACTCTAAGTTCAGTTTTCAGCCAGAAGTCCTGAAAACAGTAATAAATATTTTACTGCCTGACTCACACTGCCTGGAACAAATTTTAATGAATTACATTTTAATGCTGCAATCCAAGCATTAAACTGTCAAAGTTATGATTAATAGAATTGCCTTCTAATAAAAGAAAAAAAGCTCTGTAAGAGAGGAGAATTTTGTTCTTCATTACTATGACAGTGGTATGATAAGGGTACGGCATCATCAAATATATTTTGTTATAACAGAATTACAGTGGAAAAAAAAATCACTTTATGGAAATAGAGCTAAATCATATACTTTTGAATAGCAGAAGCTATATCAATAATGACCTTAATAATAACCTTCAACAGAAAAAGAGATAGGAACAAGTATCAGCATTAGGTTCATAGAAGTGCTACTTGTTGACCAAAATACCAAAATGTGTATTTCTAATAGAAGCATACAGCAGATATTTCAAGAAAATCAAAATGTTTAACACATTTAAAACCTTTATTTTTTTGTTGCAGCATGAAAACCAAAAAACTTATCTTCAGGTTGACCCAACTGCTACCACAATTGTTTAGTTCAGCCACCGAACCAAAAAAAGCAAACAATTAGCTGCACAGCCTTTTTTAATGGTTCTTTCCTTACTTGACTGATCTCAGGGAGAGTAAACAGCATAATGGTCCCAAGAGTAATCTACCAGCAAACTCTAATAAAAGTTCTCAATCTAGATACGTTCACATGTAGAGAGAACCCCTACTTCCAGCTGATGCTTTCTGAAGGTTTTTTTTTATGGATATGTGACAGAATACTAAAGGCTGTCTCTATGTTATTTTCTTTTCATGTCTACTAGAAGCTTCCAAAATGTCAAATACAAATCAAACTATATGCCATCTCCAGCTTAGAGAAATTACATGGACTATATTTCTAGAAGTTCATCAGCTATCCACACAATTTGTGTTGAATAAAAATGGAGATGGGATTTGAAGTATTTTAACAAACATATCAAAAAGACTTTGCTCAGGAGAGCATTTTGTCTACAGGTAAGTAGCAGCATTTCTTTCACAAATATTAGTGAAAGTTAAGAAGCATAATTTTGTTATACTGGTGATAAAGATGGTTCATTTGAAACCTATTTCTTTTTTGTCAAAAGCATGGAGATCAGAACTAGATTCATCAAGCTGGTGTTTACCTACCAAGAGGGAGATATTGCTAGTGTTATGATTAGTAAGTGCATGAAACATTTATAGAATAAATTTTATTTTTTAAAGAACTGTAAAGAATATCACAAACTCTTCTTGATAAGTTGAGCAACAAACTCCGAACCCCTTGTCTCAAGATCAAGGAGAAAAAAGAAAAAAAAAAAAAAACCCAAACTGCTTCGGCTTTAGCAGGAGGTATCAACTAAGTAATAATTTAACATAACTTTTTAGATCCTCCTACAGTACATCACTAAATGAAACCAGTGCATTTTTCTCCATGTTAATGGACAAGGGGCCTTGAATCACTGTAAAAAGACCCTGAACATGAAATCCATGCAAACAGCTACTCTGCCTAAGCAGGAGGTTAAAGGCAGAACTATTCATGTCTTGAGCTAGGAAGCTCTCCAAATGCAGTGCTCACTTATCATTAGCATATCACTTTCTAATAATCTCAGGGTCTTGCCTCAATTTTTATGCAATTGACCTCTCCATAAGCATTCTCTGAAGAAAGTCATACAACAAGATTTTTCATAGGTATTTAGCTCTAATTTGACCTATCAAAGGCATTTGACAATATTACAGCAGCAGATAGAGCATCCATCATATTTATAGCTGAGGGAAACCAGTAAACAGGCTCTTAAATAAGGTTACAAACTTTAGTCTTCTTAAAAAACCCTTACTAACTGACCCTATAATTTCCTGACAGAGACCATAATCATTTGTCACTACCCATAAATCTATGCATATAAATTAACACACATATAAATTTTTTTTTTTTTTTTTTTTTAAGCAGTACATTGTGACTATTCTCCAGTCTTCTCCAAAATTGTATCCTGATCCTCTTCTGTGTGTGGAATCAGCCTATAATGTCCTGCTACACACACAGAAAGCATTATTATTTTTGCACCATATTTTTTTGCTCATCCTCCAGCCTGATGCAGAAATCTCGACAAAACAACATTATGCATTTTTTGGTAGGATGACTGAAAAAGTTTAAGTTCTTGGTCATTACTTTGTTACTCTACACCCTGGAGAACTCCAAGAGAATATAGCCATCAAAACTATAGGTCTCTTGCGCTTCCTGACTCAGTCTTTAAGCAAAAGTAATCTGAATAAAACAAAGTGAATGAACACAACACAGTCTTTGAATGTTTTGTCTCTTCAGGAAGATGTGTGGTAGCTGGTATCCTCATATCATACCTTCTTTTTGTAATACACAGCTTCTAAGTAATTTTATTCTCGAGTATTTAACAAAATGTGTCGAAGAGGGAATTGTTCCCATGTTACATTTTATAACTGTTCCAAAAGATAGGCATCACATACTTCAGGACACAGTCAGAGTTTGCTGTCAAAAAGAGATTCAGGTTTTTAATGTATTGCTAAACCTGTGCTTCAAGCTTCAGCACAGAACATTTATCAAATCATTGTGCCATCCCTATTTTTTCCCAGTGGAAACGTTTAACACAGTTACAGTTAAAAACAAACCAATAAAGAAAAACAATTATGCATTTGATCATAACTAAGATGCACTGTTTAGTTAAAAACTAAGATTTTCTCCCAGCTGATGTCTTTTCCTTATAATCTACATTTTGCAAACATAGTACATTAAACTTGCAAAGTAATGGATGAATTACCAGCTTTCCTGCACACATGCCCAAAGAAATGAAAAATAAAGAAGTTAAAGCATTTGACTTTAAAATATGAGTATTGACAACAATTAGTGTTGGAATGTAATGAATTGTAATTATACAGAGGTCTTCCTAAACTTAGCACAATAAGTCCTATCTTTTAACTAGGCTTAGTGTCATTCTTTTTTACAAATGGTCTTTTAAACCAAGCAATGAAGTTTAGAAGAAGCTAAATGGAAAAGGAAAAAAAAAGTGGGTTGTAACAATTTATTTTTACTTTGAGTTTTATAGAGAATATTGCCATAATATGAAAAACTGCAAAATGAATTTCTACCCATTTATTTATACACATTACATAGATTAAAAAATACCATATTGTATACAACTGACTACTCATACAAACCACACTGCTGGAAGATAACATTATTCCTATAATAACAGTATTGTCTGTATTTCATTGCAATACAATCAAGAAAATCGCCAGACACCCCAAATTAATACCCACATTTATATTGCCTCTTTACAAATGAAATATCAACCAGAGAATTTGCCACAACTTTATCAGTTGAGGAGTTTCCAAGCAATCATGAAAGCTGTTAGGTAAGAAGAGTGATAAGGTTTCTTTATATACCCTAATTTTGCATTTGTACCAAGACTAAGTCACCACCATCCCATCTTCTATTCAAAATTAACTTTGGAACAGAGACACTCATTTTCACTGAAAGAGAGAAAAGACAGAGCAAGAATTGCAAGTTTTTTCACTTGTGTAGCACTGCAGTCCAGGTGCGCTAGCAGGATCTGCAAGTATTGGATTGCAAATGTGTCCCTAGGAAGGGCAAAGGAGGTCAGCTAGTCCCCAGCACTGCACACAGATAGCCATGTGCACATGGGTGGTGGCACTTGTCCAGCCCGTCCTCCCATGTTCTTGCATCAAACCCCACCCCCTCAAACAAAGGCACATTTTCAAGTCCATAACTCCCTTGCTCTCCCACCATTGCCCCACCTGGTTTCCCCACTACTGCAAATTAGGACACAGTCTCAGTCCCCAGCCATCTTTTCCCAGTATATTACCACCACAGTTTCCATTATACTCTTGCTTTGATCATGTCTGTAGGACAGCAACAGGATGCCTCAGCTGCCCTGGTAAGCAAGTTAGCCTGACCTCAGGAGCTACTTTTGTGCACAGCAGTTCGTTACTACCAAACACATAATTAACAACCAGCTGTCACCAGTTTAGGTCAGTGATTGTAATACTATCATGCACCAGTTAAAGGCAACTGATTCCATGATGACAGCTAATGTTTCACTCATGTGATAGCCTGAATGCAGGCAAAGGGGAGTTGGAACCAGATTCTACTTTAAAGTGGTTTGTGTTTCAGCCCTGGCATTAGTATAATACTTGGGAAAACATGGCATATAGGATATGAGCTTTAATAACAGATTCATAACATTGCATGAATTTGTGGTATAGAAAAAAAGAAAAGGGAGAAAAACTCTTTTTTCTATGCTGTGGTAGTGGTAACTGTAGATAGAATTTCTGGCAAACTAGCACAGTCATTGCAAGGCAATTTTCTTTTTCTGAAAGATTTCTTTTACCACTGAGCTATGAAGGATTGCAGCCTCTCCAGGCTTTATTTGAGCAGTCTATCAGAGGCTACAAGTCCCTAGACAAGGACTGCCATCTGTCCTGTATTTTCTTTGAAAGTTACCACTTGTTCCTGAAGGCTTTGACTGAGAGGAATATATTTTTGTGGTGTGAAACTTTCATTTAAGTGTTAAAAATAGTTTTACATCTTATTCAAACTACCCTCAGAAAAGGATGACTTTTAACCAAAGGATGACTGAAAATCAGTTTGTTTCTTCCAAATTAGCTACCTCACCATGTTAATTAAGTAACTTTAAATTCCCCTGTGCTTACACTGTTTTTTAGCTAGATAAAACTGAGAAATTGAAGTGTAATTTTTCAAAACTTCAGTATTTCTGTTTTATAAAACTCTTGATAAAACTGAGTATCATTAATTATTAGTGTTAATTATGAGGGCATTGAAAATTACATCTGACTATTTTGAACAAATGAAATAACTGTTTTCAGCATTTCACATAGATGTGCACCTATTATGGAGTAGAAAAATAATACCAATAGAATTTTGAGAAGTGGATCAATAAATTCATAACGATACTTCTGGGCAAGCTTTAATACAATAAATCTTTCTGATTTCATAATTATGAATATATATCTTGAATATTACTATTTGTTGTTTATAGTCATACTCTTAAGCCCTATTTAAATTCCTGTGAAAGTCCAAATAGTCTTCCTTATGGAATAACAGAAAGACTTTCAAGAAATATGCAAAAGAACAGCATATTCTGAAGACAAAAAGAAATCAGCATGTTTCACAAAAGACCTCAGTATCACAATGCTGACTTAAGCTGCAACACATGAGCAAAGTCTACCCTGTGGCTCTAGCATTTGTTCATCCTGCTTCTCTCTTCCTCAAGAAACAAAAAAGAATTTTTTTTTACCTGATTGGAGATAAATTATGTTTTTAGTTAAATACAGCTCTGTTGTCTCCATTTTTCACTATCCGGTGCAAGTAAATACACTAACCAAAATCATAACAGAAGCAGAAGAATAGAAAATAGAAATAGTACCTCCATATTTCCAAAGGCTGCAGAAGCATTGTCCCAAATCACTTTCTCACCCTTCACCCCTCTTCTGGTAAGTGTAGTTTCATGACAAGGTGTCATAACCCAGAAGGAAAAAGGTTGTAAGGTGGGATTCAGGTCTAGTTTTGCATTCCTACATGGAGGTGCCTACATGTGCGCTGGATATTTTAGCTTCCATGGAGATCTACGCAATGCCACCAGTGGACCTTGGAGACCTCTTCACCTGACCAGTCAATTAGTCTGTGACTTATTTGTCTAGCCATGACATCTGAAGTGTCCTGAGGTGTCTGATGAATCCTCACAGGATTGTTAGATATGACATAAGGCTTAAAGAAGATCTACTCTATTCCTTTCTGGCCAGGCAAGATCCCGTGGGACAGCTGTGCTCAGAAATCCGAATAACACTCTGTATACACCTCAAGGTGAGCTGAATCACTGTTCGGCCTCCCCAGCTGTAGTGAGTATATATCCACTGACCACAGTGAAAGTTTAGACACCACATAAATATACCTACATACAAATATAGAAATTATCAAACCCAAGATGTCATCTCCATTTAAATGGTAGATACTACTAGTAGTTAACGGGTTTGGGTAATTTTATGCTTTTAGACCACATTCTTTATGATTTGCATTGCAATTGGGGAAAACCTCATGTAGCCTCAAAATCCTCAAAATTGTACAAACAAAGTCAGCCAAAGAGCGAGAGGATTCTTTTTACATTGTTGAACTTTACTAAAAAGTCTCACATAAACATTCAACTACTTTGGAGTAACTAAACTGCCACTAAATTCTTACAAATCGTTTAAAACAAACCAAAAATACTTGGTTTAGAAATCAGTGATCAAAACCTCACTTGCTGTTGTTGCCAACAGTTATGAAGAACAAACATGGGCAATAATAAGAAAACAAGTGCACCCACAATAAATCAGACTGGAGGTTCCTCTACTTTACTGGTCAAACTATAATAAAGTCTGAGGGGAAAAAAAAGCTTGTAAAAGAGGAAAATGTGGAAGAAACTTCCCTACTAATCTCCAATAAATCACAGTTAGTTTAAAACTTGAAATACGATAGTTAATAATTTTAGCATTTCTGTAGCAGCAGCTTAAATAGTCTAATCATGAACTGTGAGACGAAGTATTTGTTTTTATCAGTTTTGAATTTATCACCCTCTATTTTAATTGAACACCTGTTTGTGTTCATATTCTAGGAAAGAAACAGGTTATCTAAGTCCATCTGTTCTGCAATTCATTATTTTATTTATACTGTTATCATTCTCCTTTAATTCTTCGCTTTTCTAAGACAGATCCTTTGTCTGTGTGAGAGATTTTCAATACCACTGGTCACTCTTATTGGTCATTCTGAACTCTCTGTAATGATAAAATATTATTTTGAGATGACATAATAGATGCAACATATATTATTTCATATGAGACCATACTTTTGTTTTTTAGAGTGTCATTTTAATATTTGCCATATTATTCTCCTCCTTGTTTCTATGTAGAATGATATTGTATTGTATTGTGTTGTGTTTTCCAGTGGCAGCTGCGCAGATAGAAGAGACATTTGAGCTCTCCCCACTAGCATCCAGATCACTATCTTGTATTATTATAGCCACAGTAAAAGCATGTTAAACATAGAAGTAGTTTACATTTTTCCTTACAAGAGATATTGTTTTCATGTCATCAGATAACTTTATTTTCTTTCACTTGCTTGATAAAAGTTTTCAGATTTCACTTTCTTATTAAATTAAATAATCTCTTTTACAATATAAAATTTATAATATATATTATTTTATAAATACATAAATCTTAAAAAATATAAATATGCATGTACATAACCTAGAGACATTTTCTTATTATGCATATGAGGAATATTAAAGATCGAGGAACTATGTTTCCTTCAGATAAAAATGGCTCCTCTTCAGGATGAGGGACTAAAAAAACGCAGACGATGTGAAAGAAGCCATATTATTATGCCCGAAAATATTTATCTACTTTACACACAGCAGATATGACAATAATATAGACACCACTTCTTGAGAGTGAAAGTAAAACAAAATGGTTTATCATAAAATGAATGGATTTAATAGCTACCAAAAACCGAAAGTGGATAAAGCATAATTTACTATAGGAACCCTGAAATTCCAGAAGCAACAGATGCGTTCAAAAAAGTGAAGAGAAATGTCAGTATTTAAAAAACATACTGCTATGAAGTCTGGCAAGATACAAACTGCCAGAGGATCTTTTCTTCTCTATCAGTAAGCCCTCAGATTCCAGGAAAGCATCTGAACAGACAAAATTGAAATCTCTTCTTCAGATTAACAATTTTAAACTCATCATCTTATATTTTTTCATGAAAAATTAATACACACACAATATATACATACATATATATATATATATAAAATTTGCAGGAAGTAGAATTAGATTGCAATCAGTAAATGACAATCATGTCTATCTACATAACAACAATTCTTAATTTAGTAAGCATAACTCCTAACTATACATGTGTCTTCTAAAACATGCTTTCTGAAATTCAAAGACTTTAAAGTAACTTTAAGAGCTAAGAATGCTGCGTTATAATCTTCATCTTCAGCCATTAACAGCCTCTATAAAATGTCATTTTCAGTAGCAGTATGTGAAAGCTCCCAGTTCACAATCAGTTCATTCATTATACTTTGTCGTAGTTAAATCTGCTTTAATCAAGATGGTAAATATACTTTCCAAAGTCAAACATAGAATATTTCAATATTTTGTTTCCTTCTACCTGTAGGAATTTGACAAGTTCTCTAACTAGAATGAATGTTGCTATTTAAATAACATCCAACCATTATTGTTGTATTAAAAAAAAAAATCTTGATCTCAAGAGCAAGTATGATCTCACTGTTAAAACTAAAATTAAATTTAAGTTTAATGGAATTGAAAAAAAAAAAATCCCAAGGATCTAGATCTGGTTCGACTGCTGATTTCCTCTGCAACCTTGGTAAAATTAGACAACAAAATATCTGATAAAGCAAAACATGTGCAGCTGGGATTGAAATAGGAGAGTCAGAAGTTGTAATACTCAGTTTCTCATATTTCCTGAAATTTCAGTTTGCTTCACAGGTCAATCAAATATTTATGTACAGCATCTTGCAACATTATTTTAAGGGGAAATTAACATTTGCAAACTATGTTGAGATATTAGTAAAAGTCTATAGCATTGGAAATTATTATTAATACAAGAAATGCAAACCTTTGTCTGGAACTAATACAACAACAAAAACCTCTGAATATCGTATTATTATCTAAATTGATTTGAGGATCTAACAACACATTCCCAGTGAGAAAATTTGGGGAAAGAAATGAAGAACTGAAATGAAGTTCTGAGCATATATCAAGCTATTCAACTGGACATTTTATCATAGTACATATAGACGCCTGGATTAACAAGAGCAGAGGATAACAGATATTTCATGGCATCTCATATCATTGGTGATACAAAAATAGGAAAATAGCATTAGCAAGTAGCAGGAAAAAAGGTAGACATTAAATCATATTTTTTGAAAACATGTGGATTGAATATTTGAAGATATCCTAGTTAAGTAAAAAGCTGATAATGAAGTACTTGGTAGTACTTAGAGAGCACAATAGATGATACCTATAATGTAACACTTCATGCCTATCACGTTAGCTCTTTTCTTCAAGGTCAGTTGAACACTTGTGAGTTTATGTTGTGTCATAAAGAAATCAGAAATAGATGAAGCAGAACTTTCATTTTCTCCACACCCTAAAAAAAAACATCTAAAACAGTTATTGCATAGATGTAAAGGCAATTATTTTAATGGACATTTGACTGGTGTCTGTAAGAGATACTTTTGAATGTCAGGAACAGTTGAGTGGATTGAAGACTAAATCTTTAAGATAAGTTTTCTTTATATTTGGGAGAGTGAGAAGAGACTATCAGCTTTATTCTGCTTTCTGAAAAAAAAAAAAGAAAAAAAAAAGAAAAAAAAAAGAAAAAAAAAAAAGAGGCAAGATCAGCACCAGCCAAACTTTCTTCTTCATAACTCACTTTAGAGGGGTGTTCTTGCAGAGATAGAAACCTTCCTAGCCAAGCATTTATAGCCCATACCAGCACCGCACAGCTCAAGTGTTTCAAGAGCACATACAGCACAGTGACTAGCCTTACTCAGAACAGTGGTAAACTAAAAAATGGAATTAACCTTTCGCAGTGACCTCCCTTACCTAGGAGGAGCACCTCTGTGACATGGCACTAGGAACAACGAACGGGACAAAAATCACCACCTGTGTCGAGAGCCATTTGTTCCCCTAAGGAATGTAAAGACTCTTAATTCATTGAAGCAAGCTGGTGCAAGAGATGTTGAAAAGCACTATTTTAGAAAAATTTGTTACATGAAATCTTCATGTATTTCAAACAAATTGAGTAATCTAAATGTTATTTTGGCCTGACTAATTTCTTTGCTTGCATCATACGTGGATAGGAAAGGAAAGACTGCAAAAAGTGAAACAGCACACACTGGGAATTTGTTGGGTTGACTTGAACAAACAACTATGGTATGAAATTTATGAACATATAATTAGTTAGGAAAAGCCTGCTGTATGTTGATATATCTAACTAATGGTTTAGTTCAGAGTGTTTTGTATCTGTTATATATTGAAATTAGCCTGTAATATGTTATAGATTTATTTCCCACTTATTTTTCTTGGGGAAATACTCAGAAAATGTAACTCCTTATTGTTTATTGAAACCAAGGGAATTATACCGATTTATACCAGATAATGATGGGGAGGACTCTTTAAAATAAAATTAGAAATCAAAGAACTGTTATTTTACACTGGCTGACTGTTTTGAAAAATTCTTGGTTATAAATTAGAAGAGCCTACAAAGTAAATACTAGTACATGGGTGACAGATATTCATAAACAATAGCTAGTGATAAACATCCATAATAATGGCTAGCACTACTGCATGGTGTCATGGAATAAAGAGAAAAATGGCGATTTTGCCTCTTCTTTCTGGAACGGTGGTATTTTTTAATATTTAGGACTTTTGAAGCTACATATCTTGCAATTTAGTTGAAAATCAAAGGGCAAGATTTATTTTTATTTTTATTTCTTAAGCAAGACATTTCCAGCTCATTAATAATACAGCTTTTGTAAGGAATGCACTGAATTATTCTTAGATATATATTTTTTAATGTTTATCAAGAAAGATGTAAAGATTGTATCTAAAAAATTCCTGCTTGCAGCTAGGACAGCAATTTAACATTGGATAAGAATAGATGTAAACAAGACAAATAATTAGAGCTAGTGATATTGAAACCTAACTTCATGAGGCCTGTTTACTTCAAAGAAATTGTGTGTCACCGCAGTACGGGGGGAAAAAAGCAGATGGCAGACTGCCAAGGCAGGTTTCTGTTGGGAGACAGTCAGTACTGCAATCTAGAAAAATGCTCCTATTATTCAAGCAAACCTGACAACAGGCAAATCAGGCTATGAAGCTGTCCCTTAGTAAGAGATACATGCACCATTATAGGGCCATAACCACATTCACACTATTAAAAGAAGTTTTCCTGGTTCATAAGTTCAAAGACAGCCATGAAATATTTATATATTGTGGAAAGCACCTTGAACCATGTTTCTTTTGAAAGTGTTTTGAAACAGAAATGTTGTGCTTCAAACGTTTGTGGAAAGTTTTTGTCTGGTATTGAAGTTTCCAAGTCTGTATAACTTCTGAAGCAGAGTCTCTTATGTCTAGAAAATGTATTGGAGGAAACAGTCTTACATTAGAGATTCTGTAGAGACAACAGAGTAAATCTATAATTATCACCGTGTGTCAGAAAAATAAAAAGTCCAAGACTAAGAAATCTAATCTTTTCCCTTTCAGTTTTGACTAGTCACCGTGAGAAGCAGTGCTCCTCCTCTTTCGCTCTTAGGGAGAGCTGTGGATGCCTACCAGCTATGGCTCTTTTCGAAGCAGGAGGAGGTCTCACTTCTGAGCGTGCTCCCTTTCCCTGCTCAGCAGTCCGTGAAACGCTGGAAGATGAATAAGCTCAACACGTGGGGGGAAGGGTTACTTCTTGTACTTCTTTGACATAAGGGTGGGAAACACTGTCAGAAAAGACTGAGCATTTGGGGATAAGAATTAACATGACAGTCCCATAGGGCTGCTACATATATAGGGTAGGATATTCCATTAAAAAGGAAAGAACAGGGAATAAAAACAAGGAAGAGAATGTATAGCTACATGAAGCCTCCCAAGGCCCTACTGATTTTTCCCATCAAAACCCTATCGGTCTCTCCCAGTCTCAACTTCTCATACTTATGTCCCTAGAAATCCCTGTCAGCCTTCTTTCCCCTCCATTGAACCTGCTTCAAAGACCAGCCTTTACCTGTTTCTAACAAAAAATGAATTCTTACCTAGTCTAACCAAATTTAAATTCCCCATTCAAACATACCTTGTTTCCATTTATCGTGTCCTCTAACAAGTGGACAAGGCACAAAGTTAAGTTCAGAGGAGAAATGAGTTTCATTCCCAACTGTGGTCATGACCTGATATATGATGCTGGAAAAGTAACTTTATTACCGTGTCCATTTGTCTCTGTTTCCCCACCCTCCTTTTTCTGGTGCCATATTACCTATTCAGAATGCATGCACTTCTGGGCAGAGACTGCATTTTCTGTTGTTAAAGTCAAAAACAAAAGCAGAGCTGAGGAAAGGTATGTACATTTTTTGTTTCATTTTGTTTTAATATAGTGTGCTATAAGCTTTTGTTCATTATCTCTGCACTATCAAATTCTGTCTGACACCATGTACTTCCATTTCATGACCTTCACAGGGACTGCAAAAGAAAAAATTAAAATATTAACTTCATTATAGTAAGTGTAACTAGTTCAAGAGAACAAAAGATGTAAAGGTCAAAACCCTTGTGCCTAAAAGCATCTATTTCTCAAAAACAAAGAATCAATGTCTGAAGAAAAAAGAGAAAAATATTTTAAAGTAGAAATGAATTAAACTGATAGTTTGGCTGTAGAAGACTTTCCTGGAAAACAGGAAAATTTCTGCCAGTTTTGTTAAATTACCTCCTTAGTCTGATGCATTTTTGACTTCATTGGACCTTGAAAACTAAGTTCAAACAGCCTATTGTTCTTTTTTTCTTGTCAAAAGAATTCTCATTTTGGTTGCTTTTTCATAGCCTTTGCTGTTTTCTACAAAGTGTTCTTAGACAAACAGTTGCCCACTCACTCCTAACGTCCCCACTACGTTATAGACAGTCTTTGAGTTTATTACAAAATGATGCATGAAAGCTTTTGATGTAACTGCTTTATGCTTGTATTTCCTTAAATGTGAACAGAAGAAATTGTTTTTTCTTCCCGATGCTCTTATATGTTTTAGTCATCAAACTATATTGTATGATTTACTGATCAAGCTGCATATTTTACTAATCAACCAGTATACTTTCATGATTGAATTGTTTGTTTTAATATTTGAGAACTTATGTATTTTACTGATTGAGTTGCACAATTCACTGATCCAACTGAATATTTTATTGATCCAGCTGCATAATGTGGAAACCTAGGTAGACACAATGACAACTGGATTTTAGTGATACTGTGAGGACCTTTTTTAGCTTTAAATATTGTTTAGATATGAGATACTGTATTTTGGGACAGTTTGTTTGCTTTTGCCTGCTCCAGAAAGTATCTCAGCACAATCTAGTGTCATTGAAATTGTAACCATTTTAGCTTCTTGGCTGGATAAAATAGCCAACACTGTGCTGCCATCCTGCTGGTACCTGTGATAACTAGTTTAAAGGCAGCTCAGGGAAACTTTTTCTGCTTTTCTTTGATGACAAACTAGTCAATCTGTGGTTAAATTCCCCAGTAAAGACCAGACATGCTCTAACTGACCAGTGTCAATGAGACATTGAGGTGTGGAGGGTCATGACAGGGTTAAACTGGTGGAAAGTTACAAGCAGCAAAGCATATGGGAAAAGAGAAGCAAGTAGCAAGGTACAAGGAGTTACAAGTAGCAAAGCCATGGGAAAGGAGAAGCAAGTAGCAAGGTACAAGGCATGATCGCTGCGTGATCAGCGTGATAACTGGCTAGCTTGTGCATGAGCAGGAGCGTGATCAGCACGGTGATTGGCTTAGCGAAGCGTATCTGTGACGTGAACAGTATATATCTGTAAAACTGCTGAAGCAGCAAACTTCTTAGTATAAATATGCTCAGAAACAAATAATAAACGTCTCAAGATGCTTCACATCTTGAGTCCGTGTCTTCATTCGCTACATTGAGGAATCATCCAAAATCTATAAAGGGAGAAAGGAAAGAGAAAGGGACGGAGGGGTCTGCACAGCTTCCTGGAAGGGGCAGCTGGGGAGGGGTCTTCCCAGGGAGAGTTCAAACCTTGACTTCTCTCTGGATGTCTAAGTATAGGAAAAACTTATTTAGAGGAGGCTGAAATGAGAAAAACCAGCAGAAAGTTCAGCTCCCTCTCCTCCCAGCAAATGAGTAGATAGAAGAACTGAAAAGTTTGAACACGCCAACAGCATCAAAAAACTTTGCCTGCTGCCTTCTTCTATGAGAGAAAAGGACTTTGGGCCTCATCAGAAAAGCTTTGCTAGTATGTGCTACTATCCTGCCAAAGCTGGAAACACATAGGCAAGGACAGGCTCAAGCAGAAAACCAGGGAAAGATAAGGAATCCCTCACAAATGAAAGATATAGAGGAGTTCTTGCTGGGAAGGGTAATAAAGGACTCCAGTGCAAAACACTGGAGTGACTGATGAAGATACTCAGATATAGCTCCAAAGGCAGCAAAAATACCAGGCCTAGGTAAGTTTCTGCAAGGTGCCATGTTATAAATATCCAAAGACTATGTGCATAGACAAGAGGATTATGTGTTGGGATTTTAAAGATTATTTTTCAGGGTAAATCCCCTTACATTTGGGAGTGCTAATGCTAAATGTTTCTGACCACATGCAGGAAGAAGCCATAAAGAAAACATTGCAGTTGTATCTTTTCTATATGGCACTAATCATGGTGGGTTATATGGAAATTACATTTTTAAATGCTTCACTTAAGGTCATAGTCCTGGAATTATATATTTGGCCTCCTGCTTGTCTACAAAATGTTTCACATTGTTGATTTACCATGCTTTGGGAAACATATGGAAATGACTGCACTTTGTTTTTACTACTGCTGGCCTGCTACAGTATATATATTATTTCTGGGTAGTATCCAGACATCATACCTTAACTTACACACATATATTTGCATATTTTTTGCATATTTACCTTAAAATAATTATACAGGATTTTTTCCCAATTAAAATTCTCCCTCAGTTCTTCAATGAGTATTTCTACATTTTCATATTATCTTGGTCTGAGTCCAATAATACATTACCAGTGTCTATTAGGAAGAAAAAACTTTTGTTTGCTTTGTTATTTAAAAAAAAAAAAAAAAAAAGTAGGAGAAAACCTGATCTATTCACCATAATACTGAAATAAATGTTGAGCAAGTTACTTAAAACTCTACATGAATAAAGTATTTAAATCAAGCCCTAAGGGAAAGCTAAGGTTTAACAGTTATGTATGTAACATTGATGCATTTTCTTGCACATAGAATTTGAAATAATAGATTTCTTGCTGAAGGTTTCTAAAGTGCTGCCTTAGTTGGATGGAAGTAAAAATTGATATCTCTTTTATGAACCCTGCCTTTTCTTATGGAAGCAAATCCAGCCTTTCAGCTAAGTATTAATTTGTGCTGATAAAAAACACCAAGAATGCAAGTGAAAATGAAAGTGAATGAAGACTTTAAAAAATCTGTCCTTAATTTCCTTCCATATTACCTATAATCACAGAATGGTTGAGGTTGGAAGGGACCTGTGGAGATCATCTAGTCCAACCCCCAAAATAATATTCTGAAATTTGGATACATAATTATCTTTAAATTGATTGATTTTAAATTTGTACTTTTGTGACAAGAGTCCTTGGCATAATGGAAGCAACTTGAAGAAACAAAATTTGTTGGAAATTCCAGTATTAGTTTTTGTATATGGTGAAAGATTCCTGGCTTTAAAAGCAGTAAGACCTATGCCATGATTGTCAAACTTATGATAGTGAGTTGATATTGACAATTAATTAACTGACCATGTGTCACTTAACAAGTATAAAAATAAGCTCCTATTTGGCATAAGGCTTCAATGGCTGCAGATTTCTGTGTCTATACACAGCTCATATGTAAATAAGTCTCTAGCCATATAATTTTACTTTTAAATCTTTTTATCTAAAATCATAATTATTCTTCCCTTTTTTGAAAAAAAAAAGATTGATAAAAGAGTCTAAGGTGTTTTTTTAAATTAAGACTGGGTTCATATGTAAAGACTGGGTTCATTAAGAACCACATTTTATATACAAACCTATTCTTCTCTAGCTTTTGACTAGTCAAAGATAACATAAAAAAGAAAAAAAATGAGGGTGGTAGTGGGAGGGAAATGCTAAGAATACCTCAGAATCCTAAAAAAAACTTTCTAAAAAGATTCTTTAAAATCCTCTAAAAATACAGGTCTCTCATGACTGAGTTGGGGAAGTAAAAAACACTTATCCATTTGTTTGAGTGCCGATAGGACTTACCTATTGACTAGTCATTATACAGTGGTTCAGAAACAATTCTAGTAGTAAGAAATAAAGTATTTGCATTAAATTTGTTATGCATAAATCATATATTGATCCACTAAGACAAAGCCAAGAAGATAAAAATAACACTAAAGAGCTGGACATGGGCACATTGATTATCTTGCCGTCTTCTTTTCTTTTTCCTCCTGGTGATTATACTCTGAATACTTTACAATTAAATAAAGGTAAGATTAGATTAAATGTGTTTAACAAGGTATGAAAATAATGTATCACATAATAATCATTATGTCATTTAATACACAATGTTAGTAAAAAAATAGTTTTAAATATTCATTTTGTATCATAAAAATCACAAAACCTGAATGTAGTCAGGAATTCTCCTTCAATTAGAAAACTGAAAAGAAGATTTTTTTATGTGATACTACTGTGTTAACTTAAAGTTACAAATGTCAAGAGCTCTTATTCTAAGGAATTTAGTATATTTGCTCTTCTACATCGTCTTAAAATTTTGAATTACATTTTTCACTCAAACATGAATGATTATGCCACATCAGGTATAAATGAAAATTCAAAGTACAATATGAAAAGCTCAATTAGAAGACATTTTAAAATTACCTTTGTATAAACAAAATATATTTCCTACTTATTTTTCTTTTTCTTCTGCAGAGAAAGAAAGTGAATGATTATTATTAAAGATTGTTTCAAAACATGATATTATCTCTATCTCAGTGGGAATTGCAAAAATCAAAAAAAACCTCACATATTTTGACATTAAAAAATCTTACTAATTGGAAAGTGTCCCACTGTTTCATCTATTTTGACTGCATATAGTACACTAATCCACATTTTTTTTATAGATGAAAATAATTAGGAATTATACTAACACTTCCAAGTGGCATTGTTTGAATGGTATGCTATCTGTTCTTGAATAACCCTTTCCTTTCCATGTTATTCTATCTGAACAGTCAGTATAGTTCCTGAAAAATTTTTAAACTAAATAAAGGGGACACAACATTTTAGAGTCATCACTTTAAAAATGAGAAAGTCTTTTGTCTTATATTTAGAACAAACTTTCAGTGTAGCTCTATTGTAGATATTACACAGTGCAGGGAACTTTCCCTTTAATCCTTTCTGAAATTGAACTCTTGCTAGAAGGAAATCCAAAAGATGGTGTTGGTTTTAGTACCAATAAAGGTTTTTTGGTCCATTAAAATAGGTACAATTTGGAAAAGTACACTGTCCAGGAGGAACAAACCTGTGGTGACAGTTCCTCCCAGCTTCTACAAAAAGGGAGCCAACTTCCAGCCTTGACCTGGAAGAACATTAATGTTTTCCACCAAACTAAACTCCTCTTCCTGTCTTCCTGCAACTTCTTTCCTTCTAGTGGCTACCAATAATATCATCACACAATTTAAATAAATCTTCCAATATTAGAAACAATACCATACTATGCAGGAGGACAAACAGTAAGATTTCTTGTGCAATCACAGAGCCAGATCATCTACCTTACCATGGGATATGTTAAGCAAGTATGGAGTATCAGCTTTATTTTGTGAGAATCACATTCTTGTTTATCAGTGGTTTATAACAATGAACTATAAGTTCAAGTTATGAACTATAAGATCAAGTTAAACATGAAGCAGCAATGTGCCCTTGTGGCCAAGAAGGCCAATGGTATCCTGGGGTGCATCAGGAAGAGTGTTGCCACCAGGTCGAGGGAGGTGATCCTCCCCCTCTACTCAGCCCTGCTGAGGCCACATCTGGAGTACTGCGTCCAGTTCTGGGCTCCCCAGTACAAGAAGGATGTGGCACTACTGGAGCAAGTCCAGCGAAGGGCTGCAAAGATGCTTAGGGGACTGGAGCATCTCTCTTATGAGGAAAGGCTGAGAGAGCTGGGCCTGTTTAGCCTGGAGAAGAGAAGGCTGAGAGGAGATCTTATCAATGTGTACAAGTATCTTAAGGGAGAGTGTCAAGAGGATGGAGCCAGACTCTTTTCAGTGGTGCCAAGCGACAGGACGAGAGGCAACGGGCACAATCTGAAACACAGGCAGTTCCACCTGAACATGAGGAAAAACTTCTTCACTGTGAGGGTGACAGAGCACTGGAACAGGTTGCCCAGAGAGGTTGTAGAGTCTCCATCCTTGGAGATATTCAAAAGCTGTCTGAACAGGGTCCTGTGCAACATGCTCTAGGTGACCCTGCTTGAGCAGGGGTGTTGGACTAGATGATCTCCAGAGGTCCCTTCCAACCTCAGTGATTCTGTGATTCTGTGATTCTGTCATAAGCCGTTCTGTAGTTTTTCCCAGAGTAAAATCACATTTTATTTCTCAGCTAATCTAACAGGTCACTCTTTACTGCTGCTGCTCTCCTTCCTTCCTACATTTTTCTTCCATTTGCATGCTCCTGAACCTTCCTGTGTGGTGACTCTGGCACTGAGCAGTCCTTTTATAGATTTGATCCAATCGATCAGGCTAGGAGAAAAATAGCCTTTTTTTATCAGATTACTTTTTGACCAGTTTAGCAAGCTGAGTCAGTCCAGGATCAGAAGCACAGCAAGCAGGAAAAGGGGAGTGGGTCATAATCAGAATAGGGATAGGGAGCAGGGAGTAAAACTTTAATATCCATAACCTACTATATTAACCCAGATCATACCATATACTTTTACCCTGAATCTCTGTTTAAAGCTATTTAAGTCAATATAGAATAATTAAATCTCCATCCAGACAAAGAAAGAGAATGACCATTGCCTGTACTTATAGCACTTGCCTGGTTATTGATCCTTATGGAATGCATTTTTGCCTTTTAATTAATATAGATAATTTTATTTTCATATAACTTTTCATATTTTCCATTCATTGGTCCTATTGATTATTATGCCCTCTGTCAAATGCAATGTCCATTCTTCAGTTTGTCACCGTATACACCTATATAGCTCCTCAGCTTCTGTAATATTTGCCTCCCTCTTCCTAGTCCTCTGTTCCTACGTTCTTTTTGGTTTCCCGTGCAGATTTCAAATATCATCACACTCTTTTGCCATATGAGTCTTCTTTTCAGACATAATCAAAGTGTCTACATATCCTTCCAATAAGCATCTTGTTCTTTGCCCTTGAGCCTCTCATGAGCCTAGACGCCTCTGAGCAGCTGCTTCTAAACTCTCATTCCTGCAACACCGATGCGATGTCACCACGTCACAGGAGCTGTATCACCACTACCAAACAGAGCTGCACTTAAGGTGAATGCTCACAGCAAAGCACGATCCACAGGCTTTTTTCATAGCAAGTAACTCAGAACGCTTGACACGTGTTCTCGGCTTAAGGACAAAAAATCAAATGCCCGTAGACTAGTTTAACCATTACTGCTCACAGTGTCTCAATTCTAGAGGAAGTAATAGGTATATACAGTAATAAATATGAATTTTTAAGAATGAATTCAATATTAATTTCATACCTTTTTGGCATATGGCTCTCAATTTAGCCTTCCTTTGTTTGTATATTATAGGTGTTTTAATGGTTTTCAGACTCTTTAACTAAGTACTAACTCAAATTAAGACATAGGCATCTCCATAGACAAAGTTTTTTAGAGAGTCAAATCAAATTTTATGCGCGCAAAAAAAGTGGTATGACTGTCTATGTAAACAATTTATGAAAAACGACTTATTTGAGAGACGGGGTTAGTGAAAATCTAGGAGAATAAAGGAAAAGGGATAAAAAGGAAAAAAAAAAGATTCACCCTGAACATAGCCTGCACAAGGACGAAAGGTCGTCTTTCTCGTCTCATTGCTATTTGTGGATATCCAAAAGTCAATACTGTGAGCGTATTTTCTAGAGCCTTAAAGGAGCCCTGCCTATGGAAAATATCCTCTTTCATAAAACACTTTGGCTCAGCTTATCAAATTCAGACATATATTATGTGCTATACCCTGGCGTAATTAATGCATTATGTTACATCATCTTCTAAAATAAATGTTTGGCTTTTGGAGGGAAAAGAAAAAAAAGTCCAGACAGTCTAATATGAAGCAGCCTGATTATGCAGTAACTTGAGCAACCTAGGCTGTCATCCAGAGTCAGTGTTTCATGAATCATCCCTAATAGTTTAGCACAGTTTCCAAAAGTTATTTTTTTCCCAGAAGAGTGAAATTGTAAACGGCATGGGAAAACAAGCAAACAATTCCACTAGAAGTCCTGTCTGCTGTGATTCATGAGGTTAAAGGTACGAGCCTCTTGTGATTACTATTGTATTGTTATTTAAAAGGAAAGCACTTATAACCAAGTTTAAATAACTTTGTTTTAGCAGCTGAGGATACAGTTTCTCATTCTGCCTGGTTCTGTAGGGTGCTGTGTGCATTTGGAGTGAGGATGCCTACCAGAAGTAGAAGGGACCTCTAATATTTTTAACTACAGAGGAATACATACAAGTCAATTATGATCTCCTTTTCATGTCTTAAAGGGAAAGAGGTTGTCAACAGTAAGAATAAATCCACAAGCAAAGAAAAAGGAAGGGAGGGAAAGATGGTATAACCTATAATGAAGGTACAATAACCTAAGGTAGGTAATGTACAATAATCTATAAGATAGGACCTACAAGAACCACCTTGTTCTGTGTCGGTCCCTGTAACTCGTCATTCTGACCCAGTATTCACATCCTCGTCCTTGATGTACCATGACATTTTTTGTCAAGAGTTTGCCTGAGGATCCAGAAAAAAGTGCAGCAGCATTTCGAAGGATGTCTCTGGCAGAATGATCTTTCCATTTTTTGTTTGCATAGCATTTAACAGATTAGGTCCCTTACACATACCATATATGTCCCATGCGCATACAGTAACAAGTAAAAGAGGAACAGCTACCTTCTTATAGTCCTTTTGATTTCAGTTCTAGTGGGTTTTGATCTCCTGCACTTCTTTCATTGGAGCAGGGGAGAACAAACCTATGCTGTAGAGTCAAAGATCCCATAAAACCCTTAGTTGAGTGCAGATTTGCAAGAAAACTGTACTAAAGTGTTTGGGTTTTATGTAATTTCAGCCTGGAGGGTTTCAAGAATAGTTACCTCTCAGACTCCCTGAGACATGAGTTTGTTTCAGGTAAAACAGGAAAGATGATCAAAGGCATATCCATGAGATACAACAGCTGTCCAGATGGAAAACACGGATTCAACAATTTTTTACAAATCCACTCCTCAAAATATTACTATGCATTCAGTAACTAGCCCTGTGACTTTAATAGTGCGTTTTCTGTTGGCGTATTTTTACACTTTGTGGGAAACTACTACAGCAGTAAATCCAACTTAAAATAACGGGCATGGATTCTTTACTTTTCAGAATCAGCTTTTACAGAGAGTTATAACCCACCAAAGGTGAACCCACAATATCAGAAGGTATTATCCTGACACACAAAAAAAATAGCTCATCCTTTGAAAGCAATATAATCATTCAGACCCAATTTCCAGTTACCTCCTTCAAAATTCTGAGCCCTAATCCAAAATTCAAAAATTTTTTAAAAATACTTTTGCAATAGGTATGGGAATATTAAGAAATATATTATAAAAATAAGGTCAGGAGTTTTATCTTCTCCTCTGTTTTTCAAACAAACACTCAAACACAGTGAAGTCTATTTTAGTAGGTAGACTGTAAAATTAATGATGTGAATTAATAGTGTTTTTAAACACAAAAATCTAAAAAATCCAAAATTAATACTTCAATAACACTCTTATCTATTTAATATTGCATAACTTGCAAACAATAAAAGCTATGAAGAAAACTATATTTGTCTTTTTTGTCTTCCTGTTTCTTATAATGTGGATATCGTAGAGAATTTTGTTATGTAAATTGGGGGGAAGGGATTCTAAAGAGTAAGTGAACCTCATAAAAAATCAAATTATTAATGCAAATCTTATAGAAAAGGAAAGCAAAAGCAAAAGACCAAATCAAAATTATGCAAAAAATTTCTTAAAGTAACACCACTGAAAAAGTAGGCTATAGTTTCAGAGGCTTCTCAATATATTATTTTTTCTCAGAGAAGTAATGGCATGGTGTCAGAAGTTTAGAAATTGTACTTGATTCCTTCTGATCTTAGATGAATTCTTTTACGTCTTCATACATGTCCTCTTCTTCCACCAACTATTGCTTACATAATGACTTGTGTCAGGATACATATGAACATACATAATGTGAATATGTATGTGTAAACACAAACACACACACATAAATAAATAAATAAATAAATAAATATATGTATGTATGTAGCACATTTAAATATACATGTTGCAGAATGTGGGATTCCTTGTGGCAAACAAAATTATTATTAAATAAGTTGTGCATTTAATAAGAAGGGCATGAATTTAAGACTTCTTTAAAAGGAAGATAAATATATATTTTTTCCACTTTAGAGATTGGACAGCAAATCAATGGTATAACTGACAATGAAACTTTGGTGTCCAAACTGCTGTTCAGGGCTGTAGTCAGTGGGTAATGTTCTTGGATGCAAAGAAGGACCTCTATTAAGCAAAATGTGTTGAGTTACGAGTATAGAATAAATAGAATAACAGAATTGCTGTATATGAAACAAACTGATTCTCTAGGTAGAGAACTTATGAAAGGAGCAGATGAAAAGTGTAGATGGTAGATGTAGATGTGTGATGTTAGAGTGTAGATGGTAATGAAAGGAAACAACACTATCAACAGAGGGGAATTATAAATATAATATAAATAATAAATTATAAATACAAAAAGTATTTGAACTGAAAGAAAGAGAAAAAGTGATTACTTTTTGCTACTGCATATTTTATAACCAGATTTAAAGAACAACACAGAGAAGTTTTATCTAATGCATTACATTTGTTTCTATAAAGTTCAATGAGGAGAATTATAATGGACAATACCAAATACAGAATCAAAGCATTAGGTTATCATGTTACTCCTTTTGTCTTCCTCAGTGATATGGCACCAAGAAAGCACTTTCAGAGCAGTGTTATTACCTTAGGCAGTTTGTTAACCATGAAGTAGCTTTCAAATAGCCTCCTGACTCAAGACTGAAAATGAGCCAAGTACTTAAAGAAATGTAAGAAGAAAAAAACAAACATCCAAAGCTGGAAAAATGCTAAAAATCTAGAAATTTCCATATTACTGGATACTGAATGCTGCAGAAGGTTTTTGAGAAGGGAAAAGAAGCTAATGTGCTGGCTTCAGAAATGTAAATCATAAAAGGGTGTGAAATTAAGATCATTTGGCTTCAGTATTGAATAGGGAAACACCATTACTATTAGTCATAAGAAAAAGCCAGAAAGTTTACACCAAAATTGTTGTTTGTAACCATAATTTCAGATACTACTCTTCTGGGAAGCCATCCAGAGAATATGTATTAAATGGAACAGTCTGCCAATACACTAACAAGAAAACAAAATTGCAGTGCTTAGCGCAACCCCGCCCCCCCCCCCCCCCCGAAACTAGAAAAACTATGCAGCTGCAAGTAAGGAAAGACAGACGACTGTGTTAACAGTGTTACAATGCAAAAAAAGAAGTGACATTATTACTATATAAAAATTTTTTGAAAATACCCTCCTCCAACTGTTTCTGTAAACTGTAGTACAGATAATTTTGGCAGATGAAAACAAGCAAGGTGAAGAACTGAATGTATACACTGCCTTTAAAATCTGTCTGTATAGCACAGAACTGAGGAGAAGGGAACTAAAATCAAAGGTCTGTATTTACTTTGTCAGACAGACACTATTATTTGTCATCAGCTCTTATTATGGAAGACATATAAATATATTTATATTCCATTACTGTGACTGCAGAACAGGATGACTGTACCATAGGAGAAATTATACTGACCAAAATAAAAAAGTCAAATAGCTTATAATTTAGTTCTATGAGAGCTAATGAAGTTTAAGAAAAGCCAAGGAAGTCTATCATGGAATTCTATTTCCGTTTAACAAAAAAGTGACTGAGACCTGAATATTTTTTTTCTGAAAACAACAATTCAGGAGAATCCATCAGCTAAAAGTATATTCACAATGACCTTTCTCTTTAGTTTTAGTAAAAGTTATATACATCTAGCTAAGCAAATAACCAAGCTTGCTGATACACTTACCTGGTTCTCCTCCTTTTGCTGCTTGATGCATTTAAATGAAGTGCCTGATACTTGCCTTTGCTTCTGTGATATGACATATAATGCTTTAAAATATTTCAGCCTATTATAAACTTACTTAATGTTCCATTGCACTCTTCTGTAATCGCATATATTCTTTAAAAGACAATAATTGCAACTATATACATACCTCCTAGAAGCTTTCCCTAGAACTGTACATTCAGTCTTGCAAAAGATTTAGTGAGAGAGCTACTGGAATATGTTGTTACTCTCTGCTGCTTCCCACTTTTTGAGCAGACCAGTTATCCTGTAAAAAAGAATATTAGGTTGGTTGACATTGTAATAGATAAAGTCGCACTTGTTTTAATCATCTCTTTAGGTTTTAGGTGCATATGGACTGACTATTAAATTAAAAATGATACCAATACATTGAAATCAAGGTCTGAAATTGACAAGATAATTTTTACTACTTTCAAGTATACAGAAATATACTTTCAGAAGGAGAAATCAAATGTACAAACTAGCTAGACAGTCTCTGAAAGAAAATAATAATTAAAGAAACCTAAGGGCCATAGTCAACCACAAGACTGATGACTTATAAGTCAGCAAAACACTTCTTGTAACCCTGAAAAAGTTTTGTCATTTTAATCACATAAATAGGGATGTCAATATCTTAGGATGACGACAGTCCTAAGATACACCAAGTAGCATTATAAAGAGGACAGTGATTACTCTTTTTCTTTATCCAGTAGGTTTTATTGTTACTGGATTTGCAGATATTTAGGTTAATCAATCAATTATGTTTTTTCCAAGCCTTGAATATCTATGCTGTTGTCATAGCAGTGGCACCACAACTTGGCCAACAATACATAGGAGTGATGCAGCTATCATCACATCTGACGGCCTCTGACTGCCCACTGCAAGCACTCAGGTACTGCTTTGCACATAGGCCAGCTGAGGGGAGCTCGCATCCAGACTACAGGACAAGGCTACAACTCAGGTTTTTTGAACTATAGCAGCATGCTTCAGCTCTTCTGCCACAATGCACAAATATAGGGTAGATATTTTCCATGTTTTGTAAATATAAGGGTTAGGAAGCTGTAAATCAGGCAAGCTGTGAAGGTTGTATCACTGTATCACTCAAAATTTTGAGGAGCAGATTAGTCAAACACTGGCAGATATAGTCTATGTACACTGAATTCCTCCTTAGAGTAGGGAGCTGTGCTAGATGGCAGTTAGAGATCCACCACAGCCACATTGCTTTATGATTTCTGCAGCATGTGAATTTCATGGGGAACTAAAAACATTTTTAAAGGATCTGACTGTATTAAATGAATAATTCCTATAAAATAATCATTGCATTTTCTGAGTGTGGACTATTCCTAATATGAAAATAAAACAAGAATCAAGAATTGTGCACTTTATAGCCCATAATAGAGGATGAACGGCAAATATTTTTCTTCTTTTGGAAATCACTTAAATTATAAATTATAAAGAAGAAAGAAGAAAAAGGATTTTGATTATAAGAGATCTGTTATACAATCATATTGATTTTTGCTGACATAAAGAATGGGAACAACCTCTGATTACGATAAATTTTTCACAACTGTGAAGGCTATAAAAAAAAAACAGAGAAAACTACTGAAATAGGCAATTAGAAGTTCAAGGTTAGCATACTTGGAATAAGACTAGGAAAAATGATGCTGTAACAGTTTCGTTTACTAACAATATACTAGTTAATGTTAAGTAGCCTATATTGATAGGCAACTATACATTAAACATTCTTCAGCATATTTAACTTAACTTATAACAATATGTTTTAACTTCTAAAGTTCACCAAAGCATTGCTTGATTATGTCATTATAATCAAGTAATACACCACAGCTCCTCTTGTATCACCTAATTCCCATAGTTCTCTAACATTTTAATTCATAACTTAGTCTGCTGTTGTTAGTTATTTCTTTATTTTTACCCTGAATCACATGTTTGGTTATTATTCAAAGAGAAACCACTCCTCCCAAAAATATTCTCAAAAGCTATTGCTCATAATGCAGTTCTTCAGTAGACAAACTTCAGAGAACAGGATGGTTTTCTCCACTGCTATTTCCATTAGCAGTTAAATGATAATATTCATCCCTAATCATGAGTTAAGATTGCTAATTTGATTTGAAGCTGTGAGAATGGACGAGAGTATTAGCATAAGATGGATCCTGAACCGTTTTACAGTTTGCAAAAGTACAGGAAGTACAGGAAAGTAAAATGATCACAGGAGATCACAGGAGATCAATGTCAGAGCCAGAAAAAGGATGATGTCACTTAACCTCCAGGCATGAACCGTGTTTGGACAAAAATGCTGTCTCTCTACCAAGACTATCATTCCTTGTATTTCTCCTTTATCTTCCCCTCTATTTCATCACTTGGAAATCAATGAAAGAACAAAAAAATATCAGTAACACTAAGCTACAGAGTAAGTGCATACTTATGAAATCCCTGTGATATACTCTCCAGCAGACAACTGATTAATGCCATTCATTGGATTCACACAGAATCACCCAGAATGGTTGAGGTTGGAAGGGACCTCTGGAGATCATCTAGTCCAAGCCCCCTGCTCAAGCAGGGTCACCTAGAGCACGTTACCCAGGACTGTATCCAGACGGCTTTTGAATATCTCCAAGGATGGAGGCTCCACAGCCTCTCTGGGCAACCTGTTCCAGTGCTCTGTCACCCTCACAGTAAAGAAGTTTTTCCTCATGTTCAGATGGAACTTCCTGTGTTTCAGTTTGTGCCCGTTGCCTCTCATCCTATTGCTGGGCACTGCTGAAAAGAGCCTGGCCCCATCCTTCCTACACCCTCCCTTCAGATACTTACACTTCCTAGTACTAGCAATGAGGGAATAATTTCCTTAAAATATAACCTTCACAGAATGAGTCTTCCTTGAATGATTTTAGTATTTCTCATTAATTCAAAGAAATTTTGCTATTTTTGCCAATCAAGCAACTTCCTACCTTCTTTTTTGTCATCTTTTCAACTACCCAACACTTCTTTCCTGCTAATAGATAGCATGGTCTTTGATTGTTTAACCTCCTTCTTAAAAGTTTCTCCTATCTCACAGACTGACAATTCCAAGAAAAATTTAATTGCATTTCCAAATCTTAAAGGCACTATGTTCAGGTCTCAGACGCTCTATTACATTCTTGACCAAGGCAAGCATTGCAATTTCAGATGGGAAAGCATCAGAGTTCATGTAAACAAAATGCTCAAAATCATTCCTATAATCAACAAAGACTGCGTTGCTGCGGATTAATCATTAGAATGGGCTAAAAGACAGTGAGATTCTCAGAAGAGTAATGCTTATAACTAGAAGGGAAAGGACTTGAAAATCTTTTACAAAGAAATAAACAACCTAAGAACATGTCTGAAAAATTCACTTGTAAAACAGAAGGGAGAAGTTTGCCAAGTAATTGATGGTTGCTAAGACAGAATTGGGACAGGGATTATTGGAGATAATGGGGTTGTGTTATTACCGAGCCCACTTTTCTAGGCCATAAAATGATTTCTGTGATTTCTCCACATTACATAAAAACGCTGGACAGAAATATAGAAGCCCCGGCTATTGAAAGAGATGTCCTCTGAGGCAGCTGACATCAACTGCATTTGTGGCTGTTAAAATCATAAAAGCAAGTGGTTACCATTATATTTAGAACAAAAACTTACTGTAACAAGTGGTAGGGATTAGTATGTTCAACGGTAGCTACTAAATCAATTGAACACAATTAGAATTTCAAATCCTGGCCAGTTGTCATTAAAGATTCTTTCGTAGTTTTGTTTGTTTGTCATTTTTTCTTTGTTTAGGTAAGCAAAAGAATGGTTAGCTCCAGTCCTGTGGTTGAAATTCCAGTTTAGTAATTAACTACATTCTGTTCACTAAAACCATCTTAGAAGTTACATGAGGATAAGTCACTCCTCCCTTTTTCCCTAAATGTAACATATTGCCACTTTTTACTGTTCAAAACTAAATTGATTTTATCCCAAGGCCATGTCTGAGTAAACAGAATGAGTTCTAAATGAAACTGCTTTACAGACAGTGCTTAGGGATTTCTCTTGAAGAAGATTTTCTAGACTTACAGAATGAAACTGTTATTAGAAAATAGGAAGGCTTTATTTTCAAACGCACTTTATTAGGTATTTTCAAACTGCCTGATAAAGTGGGGGGTTTTTTGCTTATTAGAAAATTGCTGAAAGCATGACACAAATGTAAGAAATTCTGACTTCTGACTTTTCTTGTCTTTTTTCTTTGCAGTATCACAGGCTAACAAAGGCACAGGTGACTTAACTTTCCTGATTGCACCGGTTTCTAGCAAGAGTGTTGCTTTTCAGTCTCTGTCATTTAACAGAAGGAAATCTCTGTTCAGTCACTAATCTGCAGAGGATCAAAAAGTTGGTGAAAGAAATTGAAGTCAACATCAAAACAGATCTGTGAAATTTAATTTTCTCATCTAGGGGTCCCTTAAGAGTCTCACTCCATTCTGAATCCCAAACTGAGATTAGATTACCTTCTAGATGCTGAATGCAAAACATCCAAAGTTCAATGTATTCCCAGTATTGAAAGACAAATGGGACCCATTTTATCAGTGATAAAAACACATCTCATGGCTACAGAATTCCAAAATATATTTTTGCTGAGCATGACGTTTTTAGTTCACTTTCCAAATGGTAGAGAACAGTTGTCATCACAAGGAAATAAAGTAGTGGAAAGTCAGGGGGATGCTTGATGCTCTAAAAAAGTGTTGTTGTTTAAGCATTATTAATCATCAAAATTGTAATAGTGACAAAATCAAATGAATTATGGAAAAATAAAGAGGCCAGATACTGTGTCTATTTTGTGCACAAAAGGCTTGGAAACTTAGTATTCATTACATCCTAGAAACATCTCCTTTAAAGGGGTAAGCTATCTCATAAATCTTTACAATACACCTATGCATAAACTAATGCTGTTTATCCTTTGAAATCAAAACTGCCGTTTCTATTTAAAATAGAAACCACTGTTCTTAACAGTAGGTTTCAAGCACACAAAATGTCTTAGGTGCATGTAGTTACCCAAGTGTGAGACAGCAATGTTCAAAACTCAGTTTTTATCGATGGCATTTCCCAAGCATTTAGAGTTCTATTATTGAACTTATTCAGAATTCAGTTGTCTTGTCACCAGTGAGCAACAAATACCTTTGTTCATCCACACACAAGACACTCCTGTGCCTAAGTTCTCTGAGAACCCAATCTAGCAAGCTATCACAGAGCACCTCAGTCCTGGGAGCAATTTTTTTCTCAAATTAAGACTTTACAACTTCTTTTTTCCAAGAAAAGTTCCATAACAGTTGACCATAGGCTGGTCTGAGTTTACAGGACATGCTCCATTTTTACCAGGTAAAACTGTGGGATTGTTTTGAATTCAAAATTCATTAGGCTGATGAGAAAGAAGGACCATGGCCGCCTTCCATCCAGTGATCAGAGTATTTGCAGAGAGTCAGGGATCCAGGGTTTTGAATCCTTGAGCTATTTGCCATTGTACAGCATTGACAAAGCTATACTGGTTTCTGAACCAATATTTTTCTGTGGAAACCATGCTGCTCCTAAGGTATATAGCAGCTCAAGTAAGTACAGGCTTCACTCAGAGCTGTGAGTCCCAAGGCCAGTGAGACTGTTCAGTACTGCAGCACGAAATACAATATCTCTGTAGGTCTAAGCTTAGATGTCACCAAAACCCAATAGTAAGCCTAGACAGGCTCCAAAGAGGATGTAACCAGTATAGTAAATAATAAATCTCATAGGAAATATTTGTAAGTCTGTCTACTAGGCTGTAGACATTGAAGGCAAGATAAGTCTTGCTTGTTAAAGCTGAGCATATAAGAATGTGTTTAGAATACCACAAATTTAGACACAAAGGTGTTTGAGGCTTGAGTTTGACTTATCAGTTTTATGAAGAACAAAACTGACACTTGGTTTAAATAATTTCTGTCACTGTTTCTGCCTCTTCCTTTTTTCTGTCTAATAATCAGATTCATTCAGACATTTCTTATAAAAATGGAACCTAGAAAACATTTCTAAAACACGTATGATAACATGATCATATATTTTATATATCTTAATGTGATCTGCATCCATAATATATTCTGGCAAATCCCCAATGCAACATATGAGGAAGTGCACCTGAAATCAGCTTGCCAATTATTCTGAACATTTAACTTTACTGGTATTAATAAAATACACAAATCGGACCCCTGCAGATTTACCATTTATCTGTAGAATTCTTTGTTGGGTAGTATCCACCTTAATATTTAGCAACACTGAAACACTAAGGAATGTCCTTTGTAAATTACAGAGAGATCCACTCTCTCACACAGTCCTTTTTGCTCTTTATTTACACTGCTCTTTCATCCTTCCCTCTTTCCCTTTCTGTTAGCAGGTTTATTGCTCACTTTTTTCATTACAAAATTGTTTCAGGTTATTTCTTTTCTTTCATGTACTCAAACACTTGTCAGAAAGACAGAGCTTAGCTAGATGTTTGCCCATCTGGAATGCGACATTGTATTTTTAGAAAGTGGAATCACAGGCCTTTTTGATAGTCTTCAATGCTTTTTAGACATGAACTTTAATTAGTTCTTGACACTTGTTTGGCTTAATCACCTACATAAAATAAATGAAAGAGTAACATTATAATTTCCAAGTCGCCTCATCTCCTTTTCTGTACCATGTATTGAAACAGCTCACAATATATATTTTTGTATTATCCACAGAATTCTTATATCATTTTTTTTGCTGAAAATTTACATATACACACATTTCACCCAAGAATGCCTTACTAGTCACTTTCTTTCCCTCTATTATACCTTTGCAAAGCAAATTATATGATACCTTCTCATCTAGTGTTATCAAACTGTAAACAGATGCTCAGCCTCCTCTGGTCATATGACATTCCTCTTGTTTGTCTGATCTTTTTCTGATTCTTTTTACTTGTCTTCCACACTATTTCCCCAGGGTTCTCAGCTGATTTTTTTCTCACACACACTGTCTCTTTTTTTGTCATCAAGACAGAAGTTGAACAAGCCATTCCTGTGCTGAGCTGGAGATATAACAGAAAACAGAGTCCACAAGGGAAGGTCCTGATCAGTGAGATCCTACTGCTGCCTGAACTAATAGAGAAGAAGAAGAATGTGCTCAGACAAGCAAAGAAGATAAAATGCAGCAGATTAATTCAAGGCTGAAGTAGCACCAAATGGTTTTGCATCAACTCAAACAGAACAGAACTGAAACTGTTGGGAATGAAGTCAGATGGTAAGGCAAAGGAACTGAAGTTAATGAGATTAAAGATATTTTGCAGAATACAAAATCAAAATAACAAGAGACGTTTCTTTCAGAGGCCCTTCTAAGAGTCACATTGAACTTACTATTTAACAGGATTTGCTAAAACTCATCTCTTCATTTCAAGTACATGGTGCAGAATTGTTATACCTTTAAGAAGATTAAGAAGAAGCTCAAATGCACATTTCACTAAACGTTGCCACCATCATATTCGGAGTATTTGATGTAATCTATTTGAGGCAAATAAAGGATGATTGACCTGGCCTGTTTTGACAACGCATTAAAATTGTCAGCATCATTAATGTGCTATATCCCAAACCGCCAAAATGCAGGCAAACAGATGAAGCTTTTCAGCACTCAAAACTTACAGTGATTCTGTTCTCATTTTCCTTCCACAAGACATGTGCAAGCTCTCTCCATTCTCTTAGGTAGCTGAATGCCAAAATAGATGTTTCTTTAGTCATTCCAGTATGATGCCGTGAGGTAGAGCTGTATTTACTAACCCAGTACCACATTACTACAGTGGCATGGTTTTTCTTTTGGAATTGGTTTCAGAGCTCACTCACATCCACATAGGAGAAGTAATGACTGTGCCAATGTAGACTAATAGAATTCTGCAGAGCAAGACTCCCTGTTAAACTAGCTAAACTGACCCACAAACTATAATTTATCAACTTCTGCATACAGAGAGATCAACTGAAACAATCTAAAATGTTTCACAGTGCTACATAGAGTAAGTGCTAACTAAACAAGTTAGCATAAGCTATGCCAGGTAGTAATGCTAAGGAAAATATAACTAAAGGAAGCAGCAATATCTAAGTAAATGTCTGTAGCAAGAAACGCAAAGGGCCAATAAAAATCTCGGACAAATTAAAAGAGTCAAATCCAGCTTTGTTGCAGATATGTTTGATACACTTGCCACATTTGAATTATATACAGCCTTATATTTGTGTTTAGATGATAAAAGATGGTCTTGAAGTTTGAACCTTATTCTTCTGATCTGACCTATTAGTGCTGAGCTTTAAACCTGTAAGTATAAATTGTAAATTCAATGTAGTCTTGAAAATTGAAATCAGCTTTGTCCTTAGCAAGTTTACTACCTATTTGTTTTTCTTAGAACACTAGAATAAAAAAAAAAAGATAAAAAGTTTTTTCTGCCACTTTCATGGTTATTGTACTCATATATTATTTGTTTTATGAATCATTTAGATAGTATTGTTAGTATTACTTGCTGAATTCCTCATTCAAGATTTCCAGTAAAGTTCTTTTAAACTTGCTTTTTCTGAAATATTTAGTTGTTTTGGGACATAATTCTTAAACTTCATTCTCAGAACACAGAGGGAATGCAGGTCAACAGCTTGAAAGTTATCCATGCTTCTGTACAGATTTGATTTAGGGGGAAAAAAACATAGTTAAGCGTGTGATATGGCTTTAGCTAGCACTTGGAGATGGTCATGTCTCAGGATACTGTGTATATGAAAAACCTTTGTTATCAGTGCTTCTTCTCTTCTGGCAGATAGATGTAGCTAGTATAAGAAAGGTTATTTTTCTGGAAAAAATGAAAAAAGGATTGTATAGCATATAGCTCAAAAGATAAGTGCACTAACCTTTTGAATACAACAGATTCAAAAGGGGAGAGATTTTCAATGGCAGATTTTTCTCAGAAGGCTTTTGGGGATTTTATCCACCTTACATAATGAAATTGTGGAGTAACCTCAAAAAGGGATAGTGAGATGCTGATATTGTTTCTAGGTGAACTCTCATACAGTTCAATAAAATTCCAAAGGTTCTTTATTGACAAAAGATACTCCAATATGTTTGGTAGCTCAGCAAGTGACAGAAATAACTTGGGGTTTTTTGCCCACGTACTGAATCTTTTTCACTTGACAGAGTGATTAACTCTCATAAAGTCCTTCCTACTGTGGTAGAAATTGTTTTATACCTCAGCTGAATCATTTAGTGGTAGTTCTACAGTGGTAGTGGTAGTTTTACAGTATTGGCAGAAACATTTCTAAAATTCACTAATCTCTATCTGTATGGTTTTTTTAAATTTGTATATATAAAATCTTGTTTCATATCACAAGACTCTGCCTCCTATCTAAAATGATAAGTAGCACTTACATAGCCTCCAGGAAACCAAAAGGTTATTTATCTGAGAATGTCCTCTGCAATGCATTATTTGGAATTATTACACATTCACTGTGGTTATACTTATATGTAAGCACAGCAGTTGGAGATTTTTTTCTATTTTAGGTGTACCTATAAGGGGCAGAAATTCATTTAAGGAAGCAGTGGAGCATTCCTTCTTTCCCAATTCCTCTTAACTGCAAATTACTAAAAATTCTTTTTTGAACTCTGCAGAAGATGAAAAGAGAGTGGGTTATGAATGTACATATAGTGATACATCTCAGAGAAGAAGAGTAACAAGAAAGTACTCCATTTGTATATCAAAACTCTGAGTATCTTTCCTGCAGAAAGGCTCAGAGTCCCTCCTTAAAGATCCAAGGACAGCCTTCCAAATAGCTAGATGTTTCAATACCAGTGTAAGGCTTAGCAAAAAGTGTGAACAAAGCTTCAGGTCACTGTTTTGGCAATATTAGTAGCAAATATTCTACAGAGAAACCGTAAAGTGGCCAGAGCTGTAGCAGAAATGCGGCCTAGCCCCAATAAAGTGTTCTTTCTTTGTAGAGAAAGATCCATATGCTAAGTGATAAATCTTACAAAAGATCAATACATAGTCAACTATGCAGTGAGATACTGTTTTTGTCATAACTGAAAGCTCTTTAGGTCTTTCAGGAGATACACAGAACTGCATCTCTTTAGGAAAACCAGGAATATCAACTACAGCTATACATAAAGCGTGGACTGCTATGTCAGGTGAGTTGAAAGAGGCCGTCAAGTGACTTTGCAAATCAAAATTGCTTAGAAAGCAGTGTCTCTTAGTCTGTATGAAAATTTTCCTGAGAAAATAGAGAAAATGATGTCTAATGAAATAGCTTATGGACATGGCTGAAAGCAAATTAATTGGCTGTATCAAATTGAACTAAGGCTGCAGTAATAGATCTTTTTTTCCAAGAGAGTCAACCCTATTTGAATCTCTGTTCTCTTTGAAGACTAGAGGCTGCTGAGATTCAGGTTTCTATGTCTAGAAAAAGATATAGATAAGCAAGAAAAGAATGGATTTGGTGGGTCCAGAAACACCTACTTCTAAATCTCTTGTTGTTGAATATAATGCCATAGATGCTCTAGGCACCCATGGCATCTGTTCCAGGAAAATCTGAACAGAGTTCACCTCTATATTCATAAAGGTCTCATCTCTTGTGGATTACTAGTACCCTTAAGTTAAGTAGACGGAGGCCATATCTGAGTGAGAATATGAGTCCCAATATAGGTGTTAGATGTAGCCAAGATCTCCTGAGTCTCTCCTGAACCAGTAGTGAGGAAAGACTGATTATTCTTGTTTTCGCTGATCTGAAGGCCTAAGAGGGACTCCAAAAAATCTTTCTGCCCAGAGCAGATCCTCCCCTATTTCTCTCTCCCCAGGCTGCCATTACTGAGCTAAGATCCTCATGTTGGGTCCATCTCATGAGCTCCATGCAGCTCATTAACCTAAAGAAGATGCTTTGTTAGCTTCATTCACTCTTAACTTACTCTTTGACAAGCGACTTAAAAGTGATGCAGACTCCGTTCTGCTAGTTAAGTGTTTTGCTTCTCAATGACAGAAGCACTGGTTATGGCAGCTGTCTGATAAAGGCTAGCTTCCTATCACGCGCACTGTTTTGAAACCGAGCGGGGAGACTGAAGCCCCACGTGTAGCGGCAGCAGAGATAATTCCTGCTCTGAGACTAAATAGCACAAGGGAAAAAAGTTAAGAGAATTTTCTGAAGAAACTGCAGCAAAAAGATATTGATAGGAAAGTTAAGATGGCTCAAGTTGACAAACAGTTGAGAGGAGTTGGAATGGCCTTACATGGTCTTCTTGAGAATGAAGCGAGTCTTTACTATGTTCCAGCTGAAAAATAAGGGACTCGACCGAAACGTGAGTCTAAATGTAAACATAACATTCAATCCCAGAACAATGCAAAACATTTCCTCCATTTAAAATTGACTTACAAGATCAATATATATATATTTTTTTTTGCAGTGTGATTGCCTTGGATCAGAGGCCAGTGTTTGTGAGTGTTTTCAAAATGTCTAGTGTATAGGGGCACTACTATAAATAAAATAAAATATTTTTGGCTTGCCATGTTGAACAGCAATTTTACAATACTGAATTTGGCATTCCAGTCAATGCACTTCAAGAATGCAATAAAGGACTGCATAGCATCCCACAAATGCTCTCTGCATTATACTAGGACTAAAAAGGCACTTTTATATATCCAAAATTTTCAAGGATTTCAACAAAGCTCAGTACAGTGAATGCAGCATTCCTTTTAAAATGGTAAGATGTTCATTTTATTAACAATCAATGTCTAACTGAAGAATCTAGATAAAAGAATCAAAGCAGATCTAGGCTTTGCATTTTTAGTAATTTGATTTGTTTGATATTATATTTTATTCAAATTTCTGCTGAGATAAAGATTCGATCCAGAGACAATTCCAGCGTGCTTGGCGTCAAAAGGCTCACAAGGAGATCAGGTCAAAGCAGACATGTTTACAGAAGGTATTCATGGAGCATCTTAAAAAGACTGACTCATGCAAATATTTGCACATTGATTTTGTCTTGCACTGGACTCAGTAAAGCACTTAGGTGTATCTACAGTCATGGATGTAGAGACTACTGGCTTTCCTAACTAAAAGCCTTGATTAAGAAATACATCTTTTAACTGCACTGATTCAAGTGCGCTCTCAGTCATCATGATTATGGTAGGAGGAGTAAAAAGGTACTTCCCCTTCTCCAAATTTTTTATCCAGTGTCCACAACCGAGCTATATTTCTAGCTGAACTATATTTCTGTTTTCATATGGTATGTCTTTCATGGCATGACTTGTTTTGGGATTTGCAGTAGGAAATAACTCTGTGCTTGTTATATTTAATTTGGAATATTTCTCTTAATTTTTTTTTGAAAGATACATCATAGTAATTTTATTCTTTTGATCTATGATGTATAATACAATTAGTGTCAATATTTTTAGATGCTGAAATATATAACAGAGAACAGCCAGTGTGCATCATTTAGAAAATAATACAACCAAAATAGCTTGGCAGTGTCTTAGCAAGTATTTGGATGTTGCAGTTTAATATCTTCACTGTAAATGTGTCAGCTCAAAATAAAAGTGCATTGTATACTGCTACATTGTAAGGATGGTGAAACTGAATCCATCTTCATTTTCATTGTCCACATGCGCAATTAAACCCTGCTGATGTGGTACGAATAAAGCCGCTTTATTGTTTCAATGTGAGGTTGATTATTACATGGAAACAGCCTGGTTTGAGTTTAAATGAGAAATCAAATTGATTAGCATATAATTAGAGATAAACAAGCAGACTCATATAAAAATCTAACCTCATGGTAGCATTGACTGTTCAGTTAAGTAGGGCTCAAACTGAGCTTTCCATTTATAAACGTAAATTGGACTTAGAAAGCTGAAAATTGCTCTGTCTCCTGGCTTTCAGTGATATGATTCAATGTATTTGATGCTCTGTCACTGTGTACTGACATTTAGAACACTGAATACCAATATGTACTATGACAAAGTCTGCTGAACTTTACATTCGTGATTCAGGTTAAAGCCTTTCATCTACCATTATAAGAAGAAAAACCTTGATGGCTTAATGGATAAAATGCCGACCTTTCTCAGACCACACTGAGCAATAACACCAAGTGAAGGCGTGTTGGTGGTTCACACTGCAGCAGCAGAACACGGCATCCCACACGATGAGCAATCACTGTTCAAAGGAGATTTGAAATATGTTTACACAATGTGTCTCTAAGACTACTTTAACAAGTCATAAATAAGTTTTTACCACACGACCATATACAATGCTGTTCTTAATCATAATTTGAAGTGTGTTAGCTCTGCCTACAGCAATGGTTATGTCTTTCAACATCTTAACATTGATTTGTTGTTTCAATTTGAAGATAAATTATACTGTTCTTCTAGCTAAGGGTTCAGACACTGATCTAGGAATATATTTAAGTTTGGTTTTGACTCTTAGCACACAGATCATCTTTTTGATGATCCCTTATTTGGATGTTGTCCAGAAGGCAGGAGATAAACACCATAAGGCCATAATTAGTTACAATCTAAAATCTTGTTTGAAAATTGTATTGAAATTAAGATAGAATTGTTTCAGAGACAGATATAAGGGACATTCTTAACACCTTTCTGCATAAAATGGCTTTGGAGAAAGGTTTTGGAGACAGGAAAACATAAGCATTAAGACTGATATAAATTAAAACAGAAGACTATCTTTGCCAGAAAGATTTTGTATTCAGGACAGATTAAGCTGAAATTTTTCCTGTTTTGCAATAGAATGTTTTGCGTGTCCATAAATTATTTATTCAAGACTAGGCTGGTTAAAGTCTTGCGCAAACTTTCCTGACCTCAGAGCTCCCTCCGCTTTGAGCAGGAGGTTGGACTAAAGACCTCCTGAGGTCCCTTCCAACCTGAGTTATCCCATGATCTTATAATCAGAGCAATTGAAAGGTAAGTAAGTAAAATACCTTGTCCCTGGAATTGGAAAGGTAACTGTCAGAATACATACAGATTCTACATACTCTCAGAACAAGAGAATTTGCATTAATGGTTCTGTTTAATTGTAAATAAATGTGTCTGAAGAATTCCCTACTGATCAAAAATTGACCTGATGACGAGAATCCTCTATAGACCATTTTTGGCGGAAAAGACCCACTCAGATAACTGGCAGCTCTTAAAAAATGTCAGTTAAATAAACTACATTTTTTTTTACCTGGAGTTTAGCACTCATGTTTCATTGGATAATTGTTCTGCAGCACAGTGAGGTAGCTCTGACAACTCTTTGCTCAATCATATTGTGGTGGTGCTGTCTATCATAACTGGGCAGCCTGACCTTTTAAGTCATATAGAAAGGCCAAACAGGCCAGAGTCACTGCTGTGTGCTCTGGAATGACAATAAATTCAGTATCCTTCTACCACTGTGAGGTCTCAAAGCTGATCCTCTGATCTAACAGAGAAATGGTGGCCTTTCACTACTTTTCAAAGCAGTGAGGAGAAAGACATTTCCTTCTATAGTATTGTAAGTGCTTCCAATGTTTTAAAGTTGCAGACTTTATAGGGACTTTATAACTTCATATCTATAAAGCAAGTAGTAGGACAACAACAGGACTTTATCTATTCAGCAAATAGTGCAGATAGAACAGGCAAATGAAGTGACCAAAATATGACCCGGTTGTTACAGACATGTTCTTACCATTCTCTGTGAATTTTCCAAAAGCTTTTTTCCCCTCGCTAATGGCATATTTTTTTAAATATGAAAGGATGGATAGAAATATTTGCCTGTTACCCAAAGATGAATCCTGAAGATATAGATGAGAAATTGCTGAATAACTTTTTGAAACTTGACCTGATATAAAATGATATATTGATTTCTAATCCTAGTATTTGATGTTAGCTCCTGATTTGGGGAGATTGGAGTGAAGGGGGAGAAAAGAAAAAAATGAATAAAATTTCTTCCATAAAACTGAGGAGGGTACTTCCATTTTTTAGAAAACACCCATCACTGGTATAAAAATATTGAAGAGATTAATTCCTGCTGGAAAAGGTGAATGCAGACTAAATACATATTAAAATTAGACAGAATGACCTTTTTGAATTCTTTCCAGCCTTCATTACATAATATTCCATTTCCAGATTCCATCCCACTTCTTTCTAGGTTGTCTAGAAAAATGCAAATGGAGGTCTGAAGGCAGAAGGGAAACGGATAAAGGTTGCAGTTTTCAAAACAGCAGTCAGTCTGACAGTCTGGAGAAAGAGCGTAGCCTATTCGTAGTAGCAAAAGAAATAAGAAAAGGTCTTCTTTTGTGGAATCATTGTGTCTTTCTCGATGGCTGTGAAAGTTTCTGAAAAAGGTTGGTAGTATATTGGCGAAAAGTTATTTCATCTGAAACAAGTGACAATCTTCTTTTTTTCATTGAGAGACTAGCCAGAAAACACGAAGTGGCCATTTTATGAATTTTCCTCACAGTCTACAAAGGCAATTTAGATTGTAAGGGCCTCTTTTACACTAGGGAATGCTGTGCAAAAAAAGGATAACCAAGCTAATTCTGAGGAGCTGGGGTCTGTGCACAAAGAAGTGCAGGACAGCTTTGCATCATGGCGAAAAAAATCTAGCATAGGTCTCAAGAGCAGTATAGCTAAATTAGCATAGCACCTACTCCCCTCTCCTCCCATTAAACCCTGCCAAACTCAACCTGGTCACAGCCCGTTTTGATATGATTATAGTGCTTCTGATTGTGGGGCTATCATAGTTGTGGCTAGAGTGTAATTCATTCCACAATATGATGCTGGTGTGACTGAATTATTATTTGAATTTCTTCTGGACCAAGCCCTGAAATCCAAACATAATTTCCAGTTTTTTCCTTTTATAGTTAAAGCTATGAAACAGAAATTTCACTTACACAGTTCCAGGACCTCTGAGAATCTTCAAAACTAAATATATTTCTTAGACATCTGATAATTGTGTGTATTTAAAAATATTATATGCTGTAGCTATACATTATCTATTGTTGCTAAATGGAAAATTACTATAAACAATTATTTTGTTAATGTAAGTCCTTACTTTTCCCTTAGGAATTAATACTTTTGCAGAGTACATGATGGAAGAGATTTTTTTTTTTTCCCACAGTGTTTATTTTAACCAATACTTATGGTATTAGCTGACTATCGGTATACAGATGCTGCATATACAATTTTCCCCCAGAATATATATTTTAAAAAATCAGAATTGTATTTCATAAAAATAGCTGACCTCTGTCAGGCACAACATTTGCTCTCAAAAGGAAGGAAGCAGAATATGTACACATTCAGCAACAAATTATCCATTTCAGTTGCCTGAGTTACAGGAGGCGCACAGCATTGGTATAGGTCATCCCAAGTTGTGCAACCCTTGGTAATTCAAAGCACTGATCTCCCAGTTTTGATACGTATTTCTGCCATGCCTCATCAGGGAGAGGTTAAAGCAATTCGAGCTGAGCTGATTTTTTAATTATATTTCAGTATGATAACATAAAGGTAAAGATTTAGTCACTGTTGATTATAAGATGAACTGCAGAGGCATTAAAATTATCTCTAGGAGGTGTTTTATTGTTTTTTGTTTGTATTAGTGATTGTTTGTTTTACTCATCCTTGAAATGCATGGGGTGATATCCAAGGAATAAATGACAGTTAAGAAACCAATTCTTATTTAAGTGGGAACTGATTACCTAAGTATCATAGATGTTTTCAAGCCCTCTTCCTCTCCATCTCGCCTACAGCTTTTTATTTCAAGAGAAGATTTTTTTCAAAGGATGCAGTGCTCAAGAGACTGCATATTGGTTTAATTCTGTTGTGTTTCGATCAGTCATTACCAAAGTGAGAAAAAGCAAAACAAACCAACTGCTGTCATGTCCCTGCATTTCATCAGCTATTCCAGATTCCCAGAACGGCAACCAGATGTGCTATCACTTTGGCCTCCAAGTCCAGTTTGCAATGACAGAATAATATAATTGCAAAATGCTTGTCACTGGGATGAAGTACTCAAGATATAATAGCTAAATAAAAATTCTGCAGCCGTCTACACTCATGACACTTGATTCATTGCAGCAAACTCTTTAGTAAAGCACTTAAAATATCTCGATAGCCTAAAAAAATCTATTTCTGAAACACTTCCCTGCTATTCATTATTTCCTCAACTCGCAGAACTTCCTGTACAGCCTTTGATATCACTTCCTTAAAACTACGTACAGAGAATAAAGAAATGAAACAGCGACAACTCTCCACACCTACTAGCTACAGTACATCATGCTATCCATTTTAGCTCTTCTTATTAATTTGTTTGAAAACATGTCTGTGTATTTCTTTACAGACATTTGGGCTCTGGATCATTTACCTAAAGCTAATGTGCAGGTTTAATCTTTAATCACACAAGGATAAAGGCAAGCTGGACAATATAAATTGCTTGGATTTCCAGAAGACTTTTGACAAAGGAAACTAATCAGCCTGAGCATAAGAGCATGACATAGCATATCAGAAGAGTGAAGGTCCTTGCATAGCTAAATAGTTTGCAAAAGAGACAGGAAGCAGGCGGAAGGAGTACATTTTCAGTTTCCCTACTGACAGAAAGGTCACTAGACGAGCTCTGCAGAGGTCTGTGCTGGGACCTGTACTTATCAACATATTCATGAATAACATAGCAAAACAGAATGTGAAGCCAAGTGAGACAGTCGGATGGTGAGTCTACCTCACATACAGGGTGAAGATAAAGGCAAACTTTGAAGACCTGCAGAAACACTTTACAGGATTTACTGACTCAGCAATATAATGCCATGTGAAGTTCAATGTAGAAAAATGTAAAGTGGCAGATATGGAATAATCATAGCTTCACGTGTAATCTTCATGACAGACACTTGAAATGACTGTTATTAGCCAAGCATAAGATCTTGTGGGGAATGACGGACATTTACATGAAATTGTCAGCTCAGTACTAGGGACCCATTTCTAGCATTTGTTTTTTGTATGTTTTTTTGTTAGTTTGCTTTTTCCCCTGGGAAAGGAATGAAGAGCCAAAGAGGAAATGTCATCATCCTTCATCATGCCACTATCCAGATCCATGATTTGCTCCCATTTTGAACACAGTGTGCAGTCATTCTCCCTCATCTACAAAAAGGATATTGCAGGACTAGGCAGAAATCATTCAAAAAGGGCAACAAAGATGATCAAAGGTATGGAATGGCCTCCATACATGGTAAAACTTAGTGATCAAGGACTTTCCAGCTTAGAAATCATGAAAAGTATGGCAAGGGTGAATAAAGACTGACTGCCCGTGGTATGTTCCAATACAAGAACTAGGGAGTATCATGTGAAAGCAGTAGGAGTCGAGTTCAAAGCAAACAGAAAGAGGACATTCTTCATACAACAGGTATTAAACCTGCAAAACCCCTTACAAAGTCCATGTACATTCAAGGAAAGACTGGACAAAAATTTGAAAGAAACTGTTAAGACCAACTTCCTAATGCACAGAAAATCTCAGTCTCTTCAAGCTGAAAATAATCAGAGGCTAGAAAACAGCTTAGGGATTTGATTTTTTTTTTTTTTTTTTTTTTTTTGCCTCATTTCTCACATGTTCCTGAGTGTCTGCTTGTGGTTAATACTGGAGGCAGAATACCGGTGAGGTGGATCTTTGGTTTAAGTCGGTACAGTCTTTCTTATATACTTAATGTGTAGCCTGGTTTTCTCCTACAGAACAAAAGAACTAAGTTTGCAATGCACTTACTGACTGTTCTCCTTGCAATCATGATTAGCTGCAAATTCTGTAAGGTACAAGAAGAGATTAAGCAGTGTACAGCTGTCAACATGTCACATGTCAAATGCACATTCCTCTTTACTTACTAGTTGTTTCTTGCATAAGTGTTAATTATTTCAATAATTTTATTAGCAATTATAAAGAACACTGTAATTTTGTGCTTCATTTGATCATAGACCATTTCTTTTAATCTGTATTGGGAGAGAGGAAGCAAGGCAGGGAAAGAAAGAAGACATGTTGAAGGGAGAGGAATCTGGGCAGAAAGAGGCCTTTTTATGTTAGAATGTAAAATTTGAGAGGACATAAAATTTCATACAAAATCTGCATCACCTTTAGAGTTGAAGAGCTACAAAAATATACCTAATTTTGCCTTTAGTAAATGTTATTACTAATAAGAGTAAGCCAGGAGGTAATTTTAGGAATTGTTCTACAGAGAAACTGACAAAATTACAGGGAGTAACCACAAGTCAGAGAGTCACAGAACCAAAAATCAGTAAAGAACTTCAGAAGTCAAGAAAAATTCTATGCTAGCTTTTTTTTTTTTTGCATTATTGTTAAAATTTAAGGATTTTTCTGAGCCATCTGTGAGGCACTGCAAAAATATGCTGCACATAACATGTCTTACTGCTCTTGTTGGAGGAGATTGTATAGGACAGAAAAGAATTTTCTGTGAGAAATTTTGAGGGAAAAGAAAATCAGACTTTGCATACCATGTAGTTCAGAAATAACTGGAGTACGATTTTCCAGCAAAGGTATTTAGAAAGAAATGCATTTGGGGGGTTGTTCATTTTATTTCATGTTGTTTATCTAGTAGCCTCTATACCAGTTTGTAATGGAGCCACTACCACAGCCACATGAAAGTCATGTTTTCTTATATGATGACACGGGATTACATCTTTATTTTTTAAAAGGCGTTCAAAGAATGCATGACACACATGATGCGGGAGAGAATGGGTGAGCAAGAAAGAGATCATTTGTTGTCTATTTTTTATTTTTATGTCACTTTGTTGATATCTCAGTAGCATGGTACCTACACCATATCGTGTATAAAACTATCATATTCTTTCATGCTATATTTATTAAAACATTACAGGAAGCTGCTGCTTAATAAAGACTGAAACTTCCCATTTTATTTTCTGCTTATCATGCCTTCAGGATCAGGCTCTCTACAGAGACAGGTATGGAAACCTATAATTTATGATTCCCACTGCACTTTAGGCAGGAGATAGCCTCCAAACAGATTAGTGTTGTCAAAGCTTCAACTATTCGTTCATGCCCTGCAGTGGAAAATTAGCTTCTACAGGACTTTTTAGAAGAAATTTACATGCCCAAGGAATTTAGCTGCTTTCACAGTTAGACAAGGATTCTGAGGATCTACATTTTAGACATTATTGCCTAAATCCCCTTCTAAATCTAGATATAATGTTGTACTGTCATAGTGCCACTGGGATTACAGAAAAATTATATCAAGTCAAACTTAGAATTTTCCAAACTCCCAACAAACTATACACCTAAAATTAAAAGTAGACCTCTAAAAAGTTTTGTAAAAGCAGATAATTAATATTAATTGGCAGCAGATCATTGACAATATATGCCATATTAACTCTGGGCAGATTTTTTGTTGTTGTTATTACTTCATCTAAGAGCCTAAGAGCAAATTCTGGAAAAGACTTTATCTCACTTAGCAATTATGGCAATGAATGATTTAGGGACTGCTGAAAAAAAGGCCAAGAAATGAGACAGTTTGTCTCTGAGAGAACATATTGACCTCCATGTTAAGTTAAAATTCTAAATGCCAGTGTTTTTGTATGACTCTTAGACTTAAAGCTGGATCTTAAAAGGCATAATAGCTACCACATTTTATACACACACAAAAAAAAGAAAACAGATAAGGAACACTGATAGTAGGTTTTAACAGAAGGAAACACAGAAAAGCCCATGATCTGTTGCATGATACAGCCTACATTTATTTTCTGTGGTTCAATTTAAATTGTTTATTACTATACACATTTAAAAATACTTTGCAACATTTTTCTTACTTAAAATGTCTAAATGTTGAAGGATAAAAAGGTAATATGGGTGTCATACCTCCCACACCATGAAGATATTTAATTTTCAGGAACAGATACTCAGCATTTATGAAAATTTATGTGACTTTCTTCTGTTTTCCAGGAATGAACTGAATCTTCTGTTTGCAATCATTTTTAAAATGTTTTCTCCTAAAATAATATGAGAACATCTCAGCTTCTTCTCAGACACATGCACACAAAAGTACTATTTTGTAGTGATGATAATCTGCTGCAAGATTGCAGGAACCCCAGGTCACTTCCCTCTCTTTTCACACTGAAATAGAGGTACCATTTTCACATTGGTCTCCTCTGGAGATAAGGCTTCCATGAGTATGCTATCTGTGCATGATGTACCTAGTAACTTTTGAAAACACTGGAATATTTAAACAGAATTTGACACAAAACAGAAGTTGTGGAGATGATCAAGCTTCTCCATGATCCAAAATAAAATAGGTGGCAGAGTAGTAGGAAAAGACTGCATAAGTTATCAAACTTCTGAAAAAGCAGCTACTGTGAATCTTAATCTGGAGTTTGAACAATCAATATTAAAGTCCTTCAAGGAGAAATGGTTTGTATGAGGATCACAACATGCAAAGAAAAGGTTAAATTCCTCATAGATATCCAATTCTCTCTAGAAAAAAACCCAATGACATATTACATGATTAAACAATGATGATTAAACAAATGCCTATATCACACCCAGCAGCCACTTCTCTGTACATGCTTTGAATGTACCAGTTTTTACTGGAACTCATAACAGTCAAGCTCTTCAGTTAAATATCAGTTGGAACAGGAGCCTTAGGAATGTAGTAATTTTACAGTACTTCAGCACATCCCCGGAGTGAACTTTAAATAATAAAGCAGTAATAAAATAAACCCCATTGTGTCAGAGATTTGAGAATCTAAACACTGGAATTTTATACCTTTCTTTCTATAACACTTTACTCAGTGGAGTTTGTCAAATGAAGGTCTAGTGGTTTGGGTTTTTTTTTCCTCTCTCTCTTTAAGGAAAAAAGAAGAGATTATAAAGTGACAATAATTCTTAAATGTGCTGAACAAAGGCAGTACAAGGCAGATGCACTTTAGTATGAGTTATGAAAGCTTATCTATACCCTGCAAAGTGTGAACTGCAAAACTTCTCTTATTCTATTAATGTTATACCTAGTTTCTTTCATCCAAAGTCTCTGCAGAAGAAAGAAAAGAGAAATCACTGCAGCCTGCTGGACTGAGCAGTAGGTTAGAAAGCAATGTCCTATCCCCCCTACTGGATGACCTAAAGCAAATACCTTCACAAATTCTTACTATTCTCCCTAGCTTTAAAATGAGGATAACATATCTTCTTCATCAAAGATGCTTTTTTTTTTAAAGCTGATAAAAAGCACTCTAGAAAAGCTCAGTATAGTTATTCAATAAAGCTCCGTAGGACAAATAAACTCGTTTCATAAGTGCTATTCTGGTTTATCAAAGATTGTCTAATAATTATTAGTACATAAGTGAATAATCCAAAAACCATCTCTAGTGCACAGCATGGGTTTTTTATGTATTTTTAATTAAATTCTTTAAATTTAATTATAATTAGAAGTAACAAAATGAAGTTGTGCATATTTGTTTTGACTAAGACCAAGTTCTTATCAATATTAATAGAGTTGTTTCTGAGTTGCATTGTTCCAAGTTTATCCCTTTGACTTTGAAAAGGTAGATTTACTTGTCAGTGATGTAAAACAGATATTTTTCAAAAAAAAATCAATCTAAAACTACCGCATTAGTTTGAAGTGCATTAAAAATATCAGTCATACCAGCAGTATTTACTGCAGAAGAAACTGAGAAGCAATCAAAATGCCAGAGGCTTTGTCTGGCCGGTTTTATTCTAAGGGACAATAGGGAGAATGACAACACAGTAATACTGAAAAGCAGTTAATGTAGTATAACAGAAGTTCTTAAGCTCAGAACATCCTAAATTACAGTAATGTCTACATTTTAAATGTTTTCTTTTTTTTAATCTGTAGAGTATTTTCTATGGAAGTCTTACCAGGACTGATGCAATTGTTGAACAGGAATTGAAAAGCCTTGAAAATCTGAGGTTTTCTAATCTGAATAAAGACTTTTTTCACTTGAAAAAATAATTTTACAAACCTATCTGATCACAGAAAGAAAGAAATCTGCTGTTACAAAACACTGGCTCTGGTTTAAAACATGTTATATCTATTTTGTTTGTCATCAGAGCTTTCAAACCAACAGCCTGTCTAGAAAGTTTGGAATTGGGAAGAATTAGTTAATAAAGATAGAAATGAATTAACAATCAGTGATGATTACCATTTTTACTTTAGTGGTATAAATACCCAAGTCAATATCCCTTTTGTACCTTTCTATTCATACTAAGGAATGCTAAGGAAACTGTACTGAATTGTACATTCTTACTACTGTTTCTGTCACCTTTATGCTAGGATTCAGGGTGAGGTTAGTCATTGCATGAATGAGGAGACTGTGGCTGTTCTTCCTTGCCACATAATATGGTGCGTGCCTCAGACAGTGTTACTGGTCAGATCACAGACTGTCAAGAGCCTTCAGTAAGCTTGAGGTATTCCACTCAAAATTATAGCCTACTTTGGAAAGCATAATACTAAGCATAGTTACATAAAGCCACAATAAGCTGTCCCTATACACAAAAAATGTCTCTCACACACACACACACACACACACACACACACGCACGCACGCACACGCACATAACTACCAAATATATAACCCCACAGTCGCTTTATTTACATATAAATATAAACATATGGTGAATTAGAGAGAAAGCTAGGAAAAAAAATATTACTTTCCTGTACTGCATACTTAAAGCAGAAAAACATATACGAAGATGATAGAATAAATACAAGATGAAGCCAGATCTTCTGCACTGTAATCATAAGAACATGAAACTGCTCCGTGATATTTTTAAAGTTCACATGGTTTATTGTGTTATCCTTCTGTCTTTTTTATATCCTAGTCTTGTGATAAAAAAACACTCTGGAAATTTGGAGCACTGGAGGTTCAGTGGGTGAGAAGCTGCATCTCCTTTGCCCACCTATTTGCTTATTGAAACAGAGAAGCTTAATGATTCCAGCAATCTCTACATTTGATTTGTTTTAGCCTTTCTAGACCACATCACCATTTTTCTTGCTGGCACTGACATGCCTTTTATCTGATGTTATCAGATATGTATTTCTAGGTCTCATATCAGCATTTCCATAACTTGCACTGGCAAATGCTTTTAATCTCTGTACAAGTTTACAAAAATTAGTGTCAATTAACTTAGGTAAATGGAGAAGTTATAGAGATTTTAAATTTTCAGAGTTGCTCCTCATTATGTCTCCATTACCTGTCAGAAAGGACTAGATAGTAAGGTCTTGCAAAGAGCTGTATTCAGTTCAGAAACCAGTCTGGTAAACCTTGCGCCATGGTTTTATCATCATTTATTTAACCGTTTGTAGCATCTGACTGACATCCTGTAGTTCTGAGGAAATCAACCCATTGGCCTTTAAAACTAAAGCTAGCAACGCTGGAAATCTGTGCTCTAAACTCGCTCGTGCAGTTTTCATTTTCTTAGATGCAATACTCCAGCTGAGTCCCTGGCATCCACCAATTTATGCTAAACTGAACTGCTGCGATTTACAAATTACCTATAGAATCCAAAGACATTATAAATATGTGGCTGAAATCTGCACTTTTCAGCAGGTCACTCCAATTCTGTTGAGGTCAGCACAACAACTAGTTTACTGAGGGTTGTAATCACTGTTCTCTGGTATTTTGCAATATCCAATATGATGCTGACATTCATACACAAGACAACTCTGAATAATTGCAGTATCAGATTGCTTTGCAGTACAATTAATTCTCTTCTTTATTCTAAACTGGATGTCAAAAGGAAAACAAAGAAGCTTGGGAATAGTTGGACTATATTCCATGTGTTATTTAATGCTTTTTTGACTAATTCCTCATGTTTGGATACAAAAAAAAATAGATCTTGAAATAGCTTATCTTCATTTTAATTAGTACTGTCATGTAACCAAATGGCAAGGAAGTCAGGATGTACAAGTGAAAAGACAGTATGAAATATGAAATCAGATAATATTTTCCTGTAGGTAGACTGTGCAATGCATTACATGATCAGAAAATAAAACTTCCAGATGACTTACTTCTACAGCATACTAATTCTGATCTCTTTTTCCTCCAAATTTTCTTAATTTGTTCTTGCTACAAGTTAGATATCTTTTCACAGAAGAATGTAGCATACTAAATTACTAATGTGATAGTTGCTAATACATAAGTCCTTTAAACAAATACAAATGTTGTTTTCACCAATGCATTACTATAAGAGACAGCATGGTTTTACACACAGGAGAGTGTGTCTGATCAAGATGATCACATCAGTGATCAAGACAGATCTGGATGCATTTGAAGCCTTCATAGAAACAGGAGCTCGGGTAAGAGCAGAGTTTCATTATTCTTAAAGATAAGCCAGACATTTAGTTAGACAAGAGTTTTACTTTATCAATGTTCAGATAAATGTAATATCAGAATACCTTTAATATTTCAATTCAGTTGTCAACAAAGAAATTTATGAAAAAATCCAATGTATTTTAGTGCACTGTCTGTGCAGAAATAGCAGCCATTATATGCCTTGGACATTTGCACGCTCTACTGATACAAGTAACAGGAAATAAGTGCCAGCTACTATTGCCAGGAAATGGCAAAAATGTTTACTTGATTTCTTCCTTTTTTCATAACTGTTTTGGATTTTATAAGCTTCAGTTGACAATGATATAATACCAGAAATGGTTACAAAAGTTCATTTTAATATGATTTTTAAAAGGACTGCTCTATCATAGCAGTATCTCTGCTCCAGTCATGATTACACTTTTTAATTCATAATCAGCAATGTACATAAAAGGCAAGTTTTAGTGAAGTCCTCTGCTAAGCCTTTTGGGATCTTTGATTAAGAATAAAAGTGTTGTCCCTTATTACCACATAAAAATATTTCACCAATAATTTCTGCATGACAGCACTGAAACATTAAACTTATTGATATGATTGCAATAGGAAAATATTTTGCATCAAACTTGTAAATTTTATTTTCTATTTGACAGTTGTCAAAGACTAATTACTATGACCATAAAAAAGACTTGAAAACTAACCGCAAAACATGACTAAACTACATTTCATTTCTAAGAGCCCAACCAACGTTTGCAGCAGGTTTTTAAAAGTTTAAGTGCATCAGGCATCAAATGTTGATGTTGGCAGAATGTCATTTTAACTTTCACAGTACTGCTAAAACTGAAAATTAAATCACTTAGTATTAATATACTTATATAATAGAACTGTATGATATGCTCAAATGTAGCATATTTGAAAAAGAATTCTATTGAATTTGTTTATAAATATCATTATTTTCCGCAGAGTCAAAAACCTGAACATGTTGTTTTCTTGGCTGGTAGATATTCATATTTGTATTTGTGTTTAGCACTTCTGAGATTTTACCTTCCTAATAAAATATTCAAATAATAGTAAAACTTTGTGTCTCCCTGAGATGTATACCATGAAGTATAGCCGTAAAGAGATGCCAAGGATTAAAGCTAAATTAAATTATCAAAGGAGCACAGCAAAGCAGGAAGAACTTTCACAAAAAACATCACTAAGAAACTCAGACAGAGTTCACAGAATCTCCAGCAATGGAGACTCCACAGTCTCTCTGGGCAACCTGTCCCAGTGTTCAGCTACCCTCACAATAAAAAAGTGTTTTCTTACGTTCAAGTTGAATTGCCTGTATTTCAGTTTGTGCCTGTTGTCTCTCACCCTGTCACTGGGCATCACTGAGAAGAGTTTGACTCCATCTTTGTACTCACTCCCATCATGTATTTATATGCATTTATAAGATCCCCCAGAGCCTTCTCTTCTCCAGGCTGAACAGTCTCAGCCTTCTCAGCCTCTCATATGAGAGATGCTCCTGTCCTTCTGTCATCTTTGTGGCCCTTGCTGGCCTCGCTCCAGTTGCTCCATGACTCTCTTGTACTGGAGAGCCCAGAATTGGACAAAGCACTCCTGATGTGGTCTCACCAGGACTGAGCAGAGGAGAAGGATCACCTCCCTTGACCTGCTGGCAACACTCTTCATGAACCCATTTTCAACTAGTTGTCCACCAGGACTCCCATGTCCTTCTCTGCAGAGCTACTTTCCAGCAGGTCAGCCCCCAGCCTGTACTGGGATTATCCCTCCCAAGGCACAGGACTCTGCACTTCCTTTTGTTGAATTGCATGAGGTTCCTCTCTGCCCATTTCACCAGCCTGTTGAGGTCCCTCTGAATAGCAGTGTGACCATCTGGTGTATCAGCCACTCCTGCCAGTTTTGTATCATCTGTAAAGTTGCTGAGGATGCACTCTGTCCCATCATTTACCCATTAATGATGGGACACTCATTAGTGTCCAGATCACTAATGAGGATATTAAACAGAACTGGTTCCAGTATCAGTCTCTGGGGGACACCACTAGTGACTGGCCTTTGGTCAGACATCGTGTCACTGATCAGAACCCTCTGAGCCCAGCGGTTCAGCCAGTTTTCAATCCGTCTCACTGACTTGTTTAGCCTGCACTTCCTCAGCTTGCCTATGAGGATGTTACAGGAGACAGTGTCAAAAGCTTTACTAAAGTCACGATAAACAACATCCCCTTATCTACCAAGCCAGTCATCTCATCACAGAAGGCTATCAGGTTGGCTAAGCATGATTTCCCCTTCATAAATCTATGCTGACTATTCCCCAAAACCTTCCTGTCCTTCAAATGTCTGGAAATAATATCCAGGTGTAGCTGCTTCATCACCTCCCCAGGGATCAAGGTGAGGCTGACTGGCCTGTAGTTCCTGGGGTCCTCCCTTCCCTTCTTGAAGATAGTGACATTTGCTTTCTTCCAGTCCTCAGGCACCTCTCCTGATCACCATGACCTTTCAAAGATGATCAAGAGTGGCTTCACAAGGACGTTGGACAACTCCTTCAGCACTTGTGGGTGCATCCCACCAGGGCCCATGGACTTGTGTATGTCCAGTTTGCTTAAGTGATTCCTAACATGATCCTGCTCCACTGAGGGTAAGTTTTCATTGTTCCAGACTTCCCTTCTGGTCCCAGGGGCTGGGATTCCTGAGGGTTGACCTTACCAGTGAAGACAGAGGTGAAGAAGGTAATCACTAGCTCAGCCTTTTCTGTGTCCTTTGTCACCAGGGCCCCCGCCCTGGTTCATTTCAAAGGTTTTTATTGCTCTTTTCTGTTACGAACTTTTTCGGTCTATGAATAAAATGCATTTCTACCTACACTTTAGACAATTTTTAAAGGAAGAAAACAAACCAGGTTAGCACTTCACGGTGTTTTATATTGTTTAGGGATTAAAAAAACACTGGTATTTTTAAGAACAGTACCATAGAAATCATGTAGTCTAGCTTCACTCCCACTCCAGAGACTAGTCTAGGATTAAGAAAGTCCGCCAAGGGATTTGCGCCAAGAATACCTTAAGGTCTTTGGATAATCAGCTGTGCCCAATAATATGATTTTAAAGCTGAAGCTTTGAGCAAATGGCAAAACTCATTTAGTGTAGAAATCTCTTAGGTGTGGCACATTTTTACGTTACTGAAAAACAGAATTTCTCCACATACATTTTTATTTTATATGCTTTACAAATAGAATATCATGATTGCAGCAGAGCGAAATGACAAAGTGTTCTGTTGTGATTAGATGTATTGATTATATTCATTCAATCCTTAAGCTTTAAGCTAGTGAACCAAAATTTAAATACACATGAGATACACACAAAATAGGAGGAGAAAGGTATATAGGTGATCTTTACATATTTGACTACTGCCACAAATATATTGAGAAATATACTCAAAGAAAAAATATTTTAAAAAATCAGAAGGTGAAGAAATAAATAAGAACTTTCAGAAGTCAAGACGAATTTGCCATTTCAGAAAATCTCAAGCACCCTGAGAACGGTGCCTCAACCATAAAAGCAAATAGAAAAAGAACTGAGGCTACTATGTAGTGAGGATGTTTGTAGACTGAGCAGCACAAAACCAAATACGCTATCATGATGTTGACCAAGTAAGATAAGTTTCACAAGATATGGGCTGTTTTAAATGACGAAAGATTAATTTTCGTACTTCTCTGTCCAGTCCCCCAAACTTTCTTTCTATTCTTCTCTGTCTGATCCCCCAAACTTTCTTCCTATTTTGAGCACAACAAACCTTTTAGGCACATTTCATATGTACTGCAGCCTCCGCTACTTTACGCAGTCTGACCCACTCTAAATGTTGCTCCTTTCTGAATAGAACTGCATTTACAGTGAGAGACCATATGAAGAAAAACTACAGAAAGTTGTCTAGTGGCTCAACAAGAGGGAAAGTTGACCACGTGGTAAACTTCATCTTGTTCAGCATTTCAAAACAGCAGTCAAAGAGCTTTTGAGAAAAAAATACAGTAGGAGAGAATACATGGGTGAGGAAAAGACATTTTTGTGGTATGTTTTCATTTTCTATGACTTTTAGTCCCAAATAAAGAATCAGATCTCTGCTGACACCTTTGATACAGCTACAATCTTTGAGTAATTCTGGCCATCTAGTGGAGTTGCTCCTCTTGATTTTGATCTGAAGGGAAAAAAAGACATGTCACCACTGCATACATTTGATCATTTCCAGCAGTGAAAACAACATGCTTCCACTAAATACTACTGGTTCAGTATTTTTCAATCTATATGACTTCCAAGAATACACAGCAGTCCAACCAAAAGCATAACTGAACACAGCAGAATGGTTGTTTCTTATTCATCAACATTGATTTTTCTCTAGATATCTTTGGGTACAATAATAGAATCCAGTCAAAAACAGTCTCAAAAAAAGAAAGTAGAATGAGAATTGCTAGAGATGAACTGGAAATATTTGGGATGTAGATTATTCTAACTGTAGAGAGAAGAACACAAGTCAAGGGTTCCTCCATAAGGAGCTCATAACTGGCCCTTCTTAAAACTTCTAGCATTAGCCAAATACAGTCCTAAAAAATTATGTTAAGCCATATTTTTATGCTGGAGGTAGAATTTGACTGAGATTTTTAACGTAACAAGGAAGCTATATTTGAATAGGTGAAGGATTTAAAATGAGTACCTAATTTGCATCTCAGCACACTATTTTTTTCTATCTCCTGCCCTGAACCATTTCTGAAGTCTATCATAAATTCCGTTGCACCTAGAAGAGACTTCTAGGCTTTATAACGGAGACTGCCTTTTCTGCATATACAATTTGTTACAAAAGCTTTGTATCCATGGCTTAGCTTTTCATTTATTTTCCCTGCATGCATACTGCCCATGAATTTTAACACTTTAAATAGTCTTTAGGTCATTGATTTCTCAGCCAGCTGATGTAATGCAACCTGTGTTATTGGCAATCAGAAGTACGATGTGTGTTGAAATCTTCATTTCTGGCACATCACTTTCAAGAGGTGTCATCCAGAGAAAGGTGGCCTATGTACCTTTGCCTCCCTGGTAGCACAAAGAAAGACATTACTGAAGAACACTAAAGAAGAAGATAACACTTTCTTTATTTTGTTCACTGCCCAATTACAGCAAAACAATTATTATTTAGCACCTGAGCATTTCAGAACAGGTCTGAGCAACTTATTAGCAGGCAGAAAGCAATCATAACAGATGGTATCAATGTAGTCAGTCTATTGACAATTTATGTTTACCAGCAAAGCTTCCCAAGGGCAAAAACCCCAGCTGAGAGGATCCAAAAAACCTCACATTCAGTAAATACACAGCTGTGCTTAAAATTTAAATTTATGAGCTGGACTCATTTTTTTAAAATATCTTTGGATTTGACTAAGAATTGTGGAGGACTGCATCAAATTAAATGATACTAATGAAGAGGGAGTTTGTTTTGGTTTTTTTTCTGGCTTTATAAAAGTTATAATATAACCCCATCAAAGTTGAAGTTTTTCCCAACATGTTTAGGAATTTGCAAAAATTCCTAAATTGCTCAAATTTACATTATTCAAACCAGAAAGTAATCTAGAAAAAAAAATTTTGTTACTTTATTGAAAATAAAAGTTGACTAAATGGGTGGGAATTCCATTCAAGATTAAGGCACCCAAATGTAGGTATTAACATATAAGCTAGGTGTGTACATTTCAATTATAATTATTGGTAAACTCACTCTGAATAGATATGGACTTTCTGGTCCACTGGATAGCTTAGGTGTCTATCTAGGTCTGAATTCCCCAAAAGAATTGATATAATTTTGTTTTTCATTAATATGATACCTTTTTTAAAAAGGAAAAGAGTTAAGAAGAGTTAATTCACCTCTTTTTAACATGACAATTGGCATACTGTGTTCTAACATGTTTCTTGAATTCAGATTATGAGGAAAAAAACCAGTCACATAAAAGTTGCATTGCATTTATTTTACAGTAACTATGCCCCTGACTCAAAGCAAATATTTAAATAAAGATGGTGATTTAATTTTAAGTTAATTTCACAGCTGAATTTAGCTTTATACCATCTATATAGAACAATAAAGAACCAGGCATGATTATTAAAGTATAATCATAAGATATTTGGTAAATTATTTAAGTACCCACAAGTTGCCACTCTGCAAAAAGACTCATCAAAATTACCTCCAGAAGAAAACTGTAATACTCTAAGCTTGACTTTCTGTTTATTTAATCAAAGTATTTTTATGAAATATTTACTTCTAATGTACCATTATAGGAAGATACTGTTCCCGAAATGTGTGTTATAGTTGCTCACATTTAGGTCATTGCCATCCATCATCACTGCCATGCCAGTCTAGTGTTATTTGAAGAATTCTCCGTTGTTCACTGGATCGCATAGACTGTTTACTATAATCTTACTCTCAAATTAATGAGCATACAACAGGGCATCAGTAAGAATCTCCTCACTTAGACAAATAAAAAACCCTCTAAGAAAACCCTACAGATCACACACATTCAGTAAGAACAGCTCATATTTTTACAGTCAAAATTAGTAAGGAGTCGCCCCTCAGCAAGCTCTAAATAACCCAGCCTCTACACATGGGCAGGCTGTGCATGTGTATCGTTCCGCAGAGGATGTGAATAACCTTAATGATTTTGTTTTAACCTAGGTATCTTTTCATCTAAAGTCTAAGTTCATTTAAATATTTTCTTCAGTTTCTCTTTATGTGAGTGAGAACAACTTAAAAACAAAAAAGAACATGAAAATGACTACTGAAATTTCTGCCTTACAAATGCAAGAAACAAACTCAGGTTTGTTCTATAGTAATAAACAGAGACTGCATGAGTGTTGTCCTTATTTAAAATTTTGCTCCTTAGAATATATTCCCAAACAAGCTTATAAATTCTCACATTTTAAAAGCAGCACACAAAAAAACTACTAGGAAAGACTTTTTAACCCATGCTTGCAAGGAGAATTAAATCAAAACTGATAAACAGGTTTTCCGTATCTACATTTTTCAGTCTTTTGCCAGTTATTGCAACTAATTTGTTCTTATTCTCCAAAGAACAGAGCAGAATGAACAAGGTTAAAATCTGTCTTGCATCTTGCTCCTGAAAACAATCAAGTTACATCTTCAAAAAATCCAGATGTAATTACTGCCACTCAGTAAATTAACAGGAAGAATTTCCAATACAGTATTGTATATAGCAGCCAAGAATATAATGATAGAACAAAGATCTCTACTTCAGTCAGACAAATACACTGTTTGAAAGTGTTCACAAAGACCTGTCTGGCAATCACTAGGTTATTGGCTTCTGTAATACAAGAAGAGAAACTAAAAATTATGAGAATGTGTATATAAAAAACTTACGAGATTATATAGCGTAACTCTACACTATTTCATTAACATAGAGCTCAGTTCACTCAATTCACTACTATGTAGTGGTTCTGACCCATTCACTATAACCTCTTTATCATATGAATAAATTCTCCAAAATCATTCAGTCTTTTACGTAAAGGTATGTTTTTATCGTAAGGTGGTAAAATGTTTTCAATACTGCCTGCATGTTATTGCTGAAAGTCAAAATAGTTGTGTGCATTTAAAAACAGCAATTCCTTTTTTAAGACTTGTAATATCAACATGGATTCACTGATAAATCAGAAAATTTTGTTTACTTTTTCTTACAGTATTTAATTTAAATGACTTCTCTAAACACAGCTTTTCTTTTCCCCTTTTGATTAGCAGGATTCTGCTATTGAGAACCGTTGAATTCTTCATATCCACCTCCTAGAAAATATCCACAATTTGTTCTCACCCTTTTTTTCCTATCATGATATTTTTTTAAACCAAAAGGAAAGTACTTATTTGTTATCTGAGTGCTGGCCTTCCAATCTGAAGAAATTGCAGGATCACCTAATTGTTAATTTTATATAGTTTTACTCCTTTAATAGACTCTAGAAATCTAAGTGACACTTTGTAGTCTTTGTTGCTGTAGACCTACAAAAGTCTTTTGCTTATTTGCAAATCATTACAGTTTCTGTCAAAGAACTTGGAGTTGTTTACCAGATACCTTAATCATAACATACCTATAACACATGATATAAAAAAAGAAAAAAAATTCACCTTGATTTGCCCAGCAAATTCATTCACTGGTTTATCTTAGCAAGCTTTTTTCCTTTTCCTATCTCAATACAAATCTATGATATATTTCTGTCAGCGTCACTATGTCAGCTGAAGACCTTGGTTACCACAATTTTTTACACTACATAACATGTCGGTTGTTCTTATTATCATACGTCTCCAAAACGAAATTGCATCTGCCAGATCCCTCTCTAAGCTTTGCAGTGACATTATGACAATGCACTGCTATTAGAACATCTTGTCACAAAGCAACAGTCTCTGCTAACTGCATGGTAATTTGCACAGGAATAACCTATGTGTCATAGACCGCTTCTGACTTAGCAGTGAATACACAGTTGCATTTAATGGGGAAAGATGTTACACTCCGGTAACATTTTTCATTCCTTACAGTTCATCTGTCTCCTCTACCCTTCTTCCTCACACAGGCATTTAGATTAAATCAACAGCTTCCAATTAACAAAGGGACACTATTTCTGGAAATGTTGGTTCAGGTGAGCAGCGACAGCATATAAGTATAACAAATCAAGACTTCGTGGATTGCTATCTCACAATCACAACAAAGCAAAGACTCTCTAGTTCGAGATATTTACTCTTTGGGAATTAGGGACAAAATATAAATTATATATTGATACCTTTCAGATTTTCCCCAAGCTTCTAAGTGACTACATATACATTCATGACAGTGCTTATAAAACTCTAGCACATAAATACAGAGATCAGTCTCTTTATATTAGTGACATTCAAACACACAGCACAGGGGGGATGTCACTTGACTGACATTCCCAAGCATGAATTTGGGGGGGAGGGTTCCTTAACTGTTCCTTAACTGCTTCCTTAACTCTCCCATCAGCTGTATCAAAAACTGTGAACATATGATGTAATCCCTACAGGGAACTCAAACAATTTTTTTCAACATGGCGATGTTTTTCAGCTATCTACCCAGAAATGGGATCAATCTGTTTCCAGAGAATGGTTTTCTTCCTTTTAAAAGTCCACTGTATCCAAAACCTGAATGTCAGAGACCCATTAACTCTCCTGATACTTCATGTATTTCATTATTGTTGCTTACCTTATCCACTGTGTCAGAAATAGGTTCATACACAATATTAACACGACACATTTTCTGAAAACTAAGGTTAGATAGATAGTAGATTATTATTCCTTTTATTCCCTAGTTTGACTTTGCTGAGCTTTCAAGGTGAGAATGGAGAGGCTCAAAACATATTATCTGAGTTTTTTTCACCCCAAATCCTCTTGAAATGAAATGAAATCAAACTATAGACCAAGCTTTTCATGATTAGCAATTGTTCTATTCTCCTAAATAAACAACATTTTAGCAAAAATTGATCAGCTTTGTTTTTGCTTTAGAAGAGGAGAAATAGAAAGCATGTAAGTCACTTCAGCTGTCCATTTAAGAGCTAGCTGACTGAAATGTTTTGCAATTTCAAACACAAGGCATGGAACTGATACCTTCCAAAATGGGTTTCCATACAGACATTCCAATTTTAGGAAAAAACGTCACCATAAAGGAAAAAATAATAACCCTTTCATCACCACATAAATTAAACCATTCAGTATTAAGACCTTAGCCACACATTCTCTTTTAATGAAAGTGTGCCATGACCAGCTGAAAGCAATGCTTCTTGTTTCTATATATTTTTGTTTGGACCTTTTGAAGCATGCAGCACTTTTATACATTACAAATCCTGCAATCATTCCCTTCAAACTAGGATCAGTGAGGAGCCTGGATCAGCTCCTCAGATTTTCTCAGATTATAATAAAATTGACTTTAGAAGTATGTTTGTGTTTGATTAACACCAGCCACTGCATATATTATTCAGATGAAAGCAAATTGTTGCTGAATCTTAACAAATTTCAAAATTCCTTTCAGTAAGAACGTGTTTAAAAAATTTATCTAAACTAGGCAAATATTGTGATAGCCCATTCTCTCATAAGACTTAATTCAGTCCCTCCTCCTACAGTCCCCTCATCTTTCCAACATCCCTCTCTCTCCCACACCTATGGTCTGCAATTCTGTCCATCCATCTTTATTAAAGATTAATACAAATCAAGATGCAGAAAAGGCTCAGAAGGGTCTGCCCACATAGTCGAACACAGGCATTCACGTGCTTCCAGCCAGGCAGATACAATCCAGCAGTGGCTCAGAAGTGCCATAGCCACATTAGCACCGTGCTTGAGCTAATTATACCCTGCCTCTCAGCAGGAAAATGACAGTCTATTTTGCAAGTGGAGAATAAATGAAAAAGACTTGTTTTGCCCAACAAAACAAACATCAAGAGAGAATATCATTGCTGTCTCTGAACACACTAGGGGGGTAAACATTAGAAAGGAATAAAAGTTATTTAAGCTAAAGGGCACTGTTGGCACTAGAGCAAGCGAGAAGAAACTCACTATGAATAAGTTCAGGCTGCAAATCAGAAGATTTCTATCTAGCAAAAGATGATGTTCTTGATTTGCATTACAGCAGTGCTGCAGACTAATAATTTTGCTAGTTTTACTGTGAGAATTCATGAGTTTATGAAAGATACTGTAAATTAGCAACCTTTCATAGTAGTGGTTTGACTGAATGACTCAAGTTCTTTGCTCTCATGTTAAGCTGGTGGATGCGTAAATAAATATTTTTGCACTATCTCATGTTCTTGCATGTTGTCTTGCACCTAGCACACCTTCTTATTTTTATCTCGTGGATTTAATTTTGAACAGAGACTGGAAATTGAAGAGGAGTTTATGGTAATGTAGTGTAATTACATCCTTCATCCTCCTCTTAGGGAAATGGCTGACCCAGCTTTTCAAATCTTAACTCACTCAGGTTACCTATGTTATTTGAAAAATCATTTAACAATTCTTAACTAAAAAATTTATCATTTGATCAAGCTAACAGTGCACTGTACAAGTACCTATCGCTTTCACATAGCCAGACTATTATTTAAGCCATGAACTGATTAGCCAGGTTCAATTGCTCTCATATTTAAAGCAAGTGTGAGAAAAATGCATCATCATCAAATTCTTGACTACAAAACCAATGCACCATTTAATAAAATGAATCACATCCAAAGAAACTGCCATCTGCACTCAAATACTCCTGAAAACTTTGGCACCAGCAGCTTTATTCAATGGCTCAGGAGGTGATACTGGAAAATGCAGCTTGCCATTTATATATATATTTTTAGATTAAATTGACTGAACGAAAATATCTGCAAAGCATAACTTTAGCCAAGAAAAACTGTTCCCACAAACTCTTTTACAGTCAGAGAAAGAAAAAGAGAAGCTTCTTTGAAGAGTAATTCAAAACAGGAATCTAACTTAGGTGCCCTGAAATGCCCTTTGAAGAGCTCTGTTACGTGTAACCTAAGAAACACTGGCAGATCCGCGCTACCGTTCTCAGTTAATTCTGAAATGATTCAGGTTCTCACACTGAAGAACAGTCTAGAGACCTATAAGAAATAAATATAAATAACAGCCTAGCATGCAACCCCTCTCCCAGCTCCTCAAAATTGCCCAGGATGAGGTTGGCTGGAGACATAGTTAAACCTCCTCTCTGAATATATCTTCCCTCTTTTGGTTCCTGCCCGGATCCTTGAACACCGTAATTACTGTTGTGCATGTGCCTCACACACAAGTGGCAGATACAAATATTTCCCCCATGCAGACACAATAGGTCTGCATACAATACTTCTAACAATTCCCAAGCATCGAATCAAACCCCCTCTCACAGTCTTCATCTAGCTCAGCTCTTTTGGTCATATTTTTCTGTCACCTGCTACCAGATCTGGAATTTTAAGTCTTTTCATACAACTCAGGTGCTGTTTTTGTAAGAGCCTCCATAGTTCTTTTTAGAACAATTCCCAAGCCCATGGTGACTATGCCAATGCCCAGCCTCCTTCCCCTTTGCACCCTTCCTAGAATGAGGCTTCCAGCGGGTAGAATATCCTTTGCCCAGGACAAGAAAGGTGACAACAGGATGGAGGGACACTGATGCTCCTTCTGATGTTCAGAATAGTTTGACACCTCCTGGGCTGGGGGAATCACTTTGACAACTAGAAAGAAGTATGTTGCATAAGCATTGCATATAGCACAGCCAAATAAAGGATCATCTCTCATTTACTTTGACTCAAAAAGAACAACATGACCACCAAATATTTCTTGCTGATATAATTTGCTATTATTCTCCTCATTTACTGTTTTAGTTAGCACTATTTTTGTGGGATTTTCCCTAATGTTTTAAATTTTCTATAAATGACTAATAATACGCTAGGAAGTATTTCATCAAATACCTGCTAGTTGGTAAAAAAATCATCCAACCTGAGCTAGCCAAGTCACTTTCTTCTTTGGATGAAAAAATGAGTTACACAGGATGGCAAGTCTGTAAACAATTCCTGAAGTTAGTAAGTTTGAAAACCCTACATTTAACCTAAACCTAGTCACATGATCAGATGGCTCTTCAATAACAAAACAAAGCTTTAATTTTGTTTGAATTTCACAGGTATATGCATTCCTGGAGATGCTTCCAATATGTCTTTCTCTCATAATTCTACCTATTATTTTTCGTTTAACTATGCAATTACACATATCTTTGTAAAATAATTCTGCATTGTTTTACAGCATCTTTCATATCAATTTGAAATTATTTCTTGGTGCTTTTCTTTGAAAATGTTTTCTTTTTGTTGCTTTACGTTGTTAGGTAATTTCATTTTAAAAGAAACATCCATCCATATTTCAAATATTGTAAAAAAAAACTATTATCATTTTACTAATATAGTGCCATAGTAAATTTGAATTAAGTAGAAAATATCTCTAGCCATGCTTAAAGGTCTGGAAAAAAAATTGTTAATCACAATTTTGCCTCAAACTTGAATTTATTTTCCATAATTATTTTGATTTTTCTCATTAGTTCTCATGTGTGCTACCATCACCCACCTGAGGGTTATACAAGCTGCATGAATCAATTTTCCATCGGTAACAGGCATGAACACAATATTTTGCAGCTCTATAAAGAAGCAAAGTGCTTTCTAGTACAAAAAGAAAATCAAGATAAACTAATTTTTGTGGAAAGAAAGATATAACTCTTACTTGTGAAACTACTTTATTATTTTTTAAAACAGAGATAATAATTCCACTTTCAGATCCTATGCTTGAACTTGTTTTCACAGCAAACCCTGACAGCTATGAGGGGCAATTATAGCCAAAATTATTCTTAGCTTCTATTGCCCAAGGATAGAATATTCCCAACACAACTGGAATAGATAGCTCCTCTGTAACACATACAAGTCTCTACTGGTCATGTGCAAACCACAAAGTTCTTCCCAGTTCTGCCAACTTGAAGTATTTTTTTCACAGTTACTGCAGAAAAATTCTAAATGCAAAGGCAATGTCCTATTTATATTTTTTGTGTCTCCTCCAAAATGTGGAGAAACTAAGCATTCAAAAAAATGATTTTAAAGAATTATTTTAATAAGGACAATATACTTTCCTTAAACTTATCCTAAGAAATCAGTCAGCTAAACCAATGTATATATATATATATCACCCAGAATCCTATACTTGGCCTGTAATATTTTATCTCAAGTAGTTACAGTTCAGTAACTATTAAGTAATAACCAACCTTATAATGGAAAATGTAGGACAATATTAATAAAAATGTCACCACCTGGACTATCTAAAAAAATCTTTATTTTACAATGACCTTCATTTCAGTAACAGCAATGATTCTTCACATAGGAAAAAACTGAAATGTAAACAAAGCTGCTGTGAGAAACTGCAGCATGCATAGATCTGGCTTTTAAATTAATTTATTGAGTCTTCTTAAGTTCTTGCTAGGCAAAAGACAGAGACAGGATCTATATGTTATTAGTTCATTTTCCTTTGTGATGCTTTCTGAACATAGCATGCCATTTATCCATATGGGTAAAAAGCTGGTGTAACAAATAGTCTTTCTGTGGCTATACAGGGTTCAAGAAGGACTTCAAATTAATTTTCAAGTTATACATCAGTTTATTGCTTTGAAAGGAATTGAAGTATTGACTTGCAAGGTAATTTTGTTCCAGCATACACTGAGTTATCATATAAAGCTTTGTAGCATGATGTAATATAGTAAAATTAAATATCACTCTGAGCTTAGATGAGACTTCAATTGCATTTAAAGTATAAGCACTTGCCTGTAAAATATTGATTGCATTTTAAATACCATTTGGACTGTTTGTCTCTCTGCTCTTCAGAGCACTGTACCTAACAACTGTCTTGCTTGGATTAACTTGGAGCAGGAGTATTAAAAAAATGTAACCTAAACCAGATGGCTGTGACAATGACTAAAAACCAGTAGAAGACCTAAGGTGCAAGTTTCACCAAAAGACTCTGTATCAATCACAAAGACATTGCCAATTACATGCTTTAACAGCTTATGTCCATTTGGCACTTTTTCCAAACAGATTTTAATTAGGACATTACTATATCAGAGATTATACATATTGAGACAGTAGGGGAAACAGAGCTCATCCACTGCTCTTCCATCTCCTCCCACCTCCCGGAAAGCAGACAGAAAAAGGTCTCCTTTCCCCTTCTGATTTGAAGCAACAGGGCTCCTTTTTGGCTCTCCTTCTCACGGCTCTTGTTGCCAGAGCTCTTCCCACCGTTTCAACGTACTTCAACTATTGATTTTGGGGGTGAGAAGAAATAATAAAATGAAAACTGGCTTAGATCAGCTTGGCACAAGGTCTTGGTCCCTAAACAGTTGCTGAGTTTGGTCTAGTTGGGGTATAGCTTTACAGAAATGCAAGCTGGTAAATTATTGACATGAAGAGTTTGACAGCAATTAATAGTATTTTAAGAGCACTGATAGAGAATGGCGATCCTGTTTTTCAGAAGAGTTACAGGCTTAGGGACTGAAAGAGAAATTAGAATGCTTAGGTCAGTTAATAACGCGGTTCTCATTTAAAGTAGTAATATGATAGTTAGCATATATTAAGTTTAACAGCAGTGAACATCTCAGCATATTCACTAATATGTCTGAGATATTTTGAAAATATATAAATAAAGTGTAAATGGTGCATTTAAAGAAATGGTTCCCTCAGATCTCTCCTGAGACATTGTTTCTGGAGCTCATACTACCCTACCTCTGCCAGGCCATACTAAGATGAATAAGGTAAACAATTGCTTTGACATTAGCAACCTAGACTCTACAAGAAATCTACCTGATTGCTGTTTGAGTAGTCCCCTGACTCTCTCTGACTGAAGATAACACCAGTTAATTGGACCCTACTTAGTCTCTATTCAGTCAAATAGAAGACACCGCAGAGAGCAATTCTGGCTTTTGACAGCGGACAGCAGCTCCTCATACCACTATTGCATTAGAAGAGTTACAAATTTACCCTTAGCCAAGCACTGTGCATGTCATGCACAGCTCAGAATCACTGATTTTTACAATAACTACTTAGTCCTGGTGGGAGGCAGGGAAGAGAGCATAATTCTCATATTGCTGCCTTCATTCTGTGTGCATAATTGTGCTTCTCCAGATTATCATCTAATGTCACGACAATGACATTAGAACAATTGGAACACTCTGTTCTTTTCTCCGTACCACCACTGGTGTCTTCAAAAAAAATTATACTGCTAATCTCTGCCAGTCCAACTTAAATTTCATTGTCAATTCTGAAATATGTTCTTCTGTTTCCTGGGGAGACATGTGAGAAAAGTTCTCCACAAGAGTGGTCAGCTACTTACGCCTCCTTCACAAAGAACATATAGACATCTGAAGTCACTAGTGCTAACACCCAGCTGACCTGTCACAATATGCATATGAACTGCCCAGAACAACATACTATTACAAAATATGAAGGAAGCAAAATAACTACTGAACTCAGCATCTATTCTGTTCACTTTAAAGGCTTTAGGTGAAAGAGGAAATGAAATATATGCTGGAAAAGATATGGGTATAATCTCATCTACAAATCTCCAAACTGACTGTAAGTGAATTCTTTATATGACAAAAAAAAATGCATGTTTCCTTGTTTGTAAGCTGGATCTTGAGTTGTATGTGTTTAGGCAAGAAAAAAAAACACATTATTTTCTCATCTTGCCGGGGGAAAAACAAACAAACAAACAAAAAAAACCCCCAACAAAATAATATAGGCATCTGGATATGGAATTCAGTTTATATAAAGATGCCAGATATCAAAAGATGAATGAACTTCAGAGTGAGGATCTGCTTTTGAGTAGCACTATACATAAGGTAATTAGCTTCTAAATTATCTGTTTGGCTGATGCTTGAAAATTTTAATATCAGTTCTTTTGAATCAGGAAAATTGTGATTTTTTTCAGAACACAGAAAAACAGGAGACCAGTGAGCCTTGTAGCTGACTTGTAATAGAAAACTGTGCCTCAAATACTTTTTAAAAGTGGCCTGCATGCTCAGGCAATAAAATTCAATTTGAGTCAGGGTTATAGAAAGAGTTGATTTATTGGCCATTCTGACTGACAACAAAAGTCTAATTCCATTACTGAGGGGTTTTATGTGTGTTTTCTTCAAGGGCAGAATAGCTACCAACATACCACAGAAGGCTTATTAATGAAATGTGTTGTGTCACCAATGTCAGTTTCTGCCTATTATAATCTCTGAGATGTGTGATCATTTTGACTGTCTTTAAATTAGTAACATGCTATTTGTCAGCTTGATGGACCCTCAATTAGTATAAAAGATTCACTGGATTTCACTCCTCTTGAGTGAAATTAGGGTATCTTCATTAAAAGGAAACTTGACTTTATTAGTGTCAAACAGTTTTAAAATGTTGATACCTTCTGATTCCCAGAGTCAATTTGGGATTTGTGTGTCCTTCACAACAACAGATACATGTCCAAGTGGAATCTCCGTACTTGCAAATCTTGTTGCAGACACAGACGAGTGCAAGCAAAAAACCTCCTACAAAAGTGCACAGGTTTACATACAACAGGGCTGCTGACTTCAAGATATCTTGCTTTTAACCTAAACTTACAAAGTAACATCTGCATATGGAGTGATAATGCCCTATTCTTTAGGGCAGATTAGAGGAGCTGAAATGTTCGTTAGGCAAGTGTGATGACTGCAGGCCATAAGCAAGCAGGCAAAAAATGAATCCCTTAAACTTGTGTCTGCGTTGCATGACACATACACAAGATCACATCTTTTGATTTTTATATTTTATAGACTACATATTTTTTCCTAAAAAACAAGCAGAGGAGATAATCTTGTCATTAGCAAGCTTCATCACTTTGGATGCTTTTGTTCCCACCTGTGTACATATGTAAACATCACCAACCATATCACTTACATAGAACAGCCTCCCAGTGAAGAGAGAAACTCTCCATCTGTTTGCAGAAAGCTTTTATGTGCAATAATACAATCAACTTCATCTGTATTTGGCTTATGGTCTCCTTTAAAAACATCCAGCAGACATAGATTTTATTTGCATAGAATGTGGACAGCTCCTTGGTATGAGATTCTTATGCACACAGCCCTCTACAAAGATCAGCAGCTCCAAATGTCTCCCCAGATGGGGTGTCCAAACAAGCAGCCTAGGCTTAGGTGGCGCATTGGTTGGCAAGGGGGAGATTGAAGTAGAATACCCTTGTGTGCAAGGTTTCAATCTTTCTCTGCTATTAGAAACTGAGGAATTTGGAAGTTTGAGGCTTGTGCACTAGTTTGCCTATGGGATGTTTCCTTGAATAAGATCATCCATCCATGGACTTGTATAAAAATGAAGATTTTTTTTATTAAGTGGTAAATAAACTTAACATCACAAACCCCAAATATGAGAGTTTCTAATGAAGGTATTATAGAGTGGCACTGCAGTGCAGCATAGCTGAACTGTATAAGGAGACAAATAAACCTTTTGCCAAATTGGGTCACAATCACCCCGACAAACACTACTCTCACTATGGGATTTCAAGCTGCCTTTTTCATTTACAAGTAAACTTGCATGATGAGTTAACTGAAGGATCTGCTACAATTTGTGTATACTTGCTATTTTGAAAGACCTTGCACTTCTTTCTTATTCAAGCATGAAAACAGTTGGATACCTGTTCTCAGAGATAATCAGTTTTATTGCACACAGACACTCCGTAGAGACTCATTGTACTATAGAGAGAATGACCCCTTTTATTGATATGGCAATGCTTAGGAAAAAAATATGAGCAGAATATATAGAAAAATGCTACCTGTTGTTCAAGAGTCTTTCTATTTTAAGGACAGAATAGCTAGAGACCCCTTTGAGCTTGTTTATAATAAATAAATAAATAAATAAATAAATATATATATATAAAAAATGTAAGCATGTATGTATGTATGTATGTATACAAACACACACATATGTATATATTTAAGCTTTATGACACCTAGATTTGAACAAAGGGCAGCTTTTGTTATTTTATGGACAAAGAAATATCTAAAATAGCATTTTCTCCTTTTTTGATGGTGCAATATTTATATGGTCTGAAGTACTATATCATTTTTTGCAATGTGTCATGTTAAAGGAGTTCTGAGATAGAATGCGTATGGAGGAGGTAAGAAAAGAATTTTATTGTATGACCCCCTCCTCTTGAGACTGGCACACGTCTGTGTCAGGTCTGCTAAACATATTTTTTCCAGCCATGTACTTTTTCCAAACTTATACCTGCTATCTCTTCAAAACTAACTTAAAACTACTTGTCTTAACTCCAGCAGTCAATTCATAGCTAGGTGAATTACACAATTATCTGAGTTTACTACAGCACTAAGCTGCATATCTTATACACGACTGCTCAGGAGATCATTTGAAAATTTAATGAAGCTGATTGTTACATGTAGAGGATACTGAACAGCACTTGCCCTTTAAAAGAGATGCATATATTTGCTTTATGATAAGAAAAGTCAGCTATAAAACACATCTAACTGCTGTCTTAAGTGCTTAAGTGCTGCATTAGCTGCTAACTTAGTATTACAATGACCATTGAATAGCCAATTATGATAAAGCATAGAGAAGAAAAAATGAAATGAGGGCTCCCTTTTCTTAAGGGTCCTCGGGACCCGAGGCTCTGCCTCCAGTTGCAGGCCTTGTGCTTAGAAAGGGGAAGGGATTTCTTTCTCAGCCAGTGCCTGCTGTGGTTCATAACATCCCAGAGGAGGCTCACAGGGGAAGGAAGCAGACAGTCATTAGCAAGAATAATGGAACGAGCACAGCCCTTCCCGCACTCTCCTAGGGAACAGACCTTTGCCACCATCGTTCCCCTGCTCTGCAGAACACCTTTGCTTTGCCTTCCGTTCGCGTCAGCCATTAAGTGACGTGCTGTGGCACGAAATCTGTAAGGATCTGCAGGGCTCCAGAGGATACTATATTCCCAAAATGATGTTAGCACATTGGGTGCCGCTATGCACATCTAAAACCAAGTAGATTAATGCAGGGGTTTTTTTGTTTTTTGTTTTTTTTTTTTGCAAAGTCCTCTGGTCTTCCTGTTGTCATGTCTCTCCAGTCCTATTACATTTCAGACTGCAAAATCAGAACAAAACCCTGTAATGCAGTCTCAAATTGTTTCAAAGGGTTCAAAATTTGTCATCTAGCGATCTGAAGCATAGTTACATGTATTTCCTCCACTAATGCTCCCTAAGTACACTACAGAGAACACTCCTTCATGGCAAAGTTACAGCCAACAAATTCTGGCGCCAACTGCTCGTTTTCCACAAAGCCCAGGTGCTCCTTCAGTGTTCTGAGACATTCAGCTTACCTTGATCTCACCCATAAATTTGCTACTGCCGCTATGCTGCACTTTCCCATACATCTGCAAAAATGCTAGCAATATACATGCAAGAGGGCAATATGCTTTGAAAAGATTCCCAGTGGATCCATCACTCTTGCTTAGCGGCATTGCAGCCCCACAAAAGGGCATGACAAAGTGATGCGGAATGGCTGTACCTTCATTTTATAACCTGAGGGTTGGTGTAGTAATTTAATAGCAGGTTGCAGGAACTATTTGCTTGCTTGCAGAGGGACAGACAGTTAATTGTCACTTTTTCTTCCTCATTTTGATCTACTTATTACAGTTGCTTTCCCTCAGATAATCACTGAAAATCTACATCTATGTGGTTAAATCCTCTAGTCTTTGCTCGGATAAAATCATGTCAACTTCAGAGTGGTCATTTAACAGTCCTGCACTGAAATCCAATATAATACAAATATACCTGTTTAAACATAAATGTTTTAGGTGCATTTCTTCCACATTTAACAACATCATTCTGCTCATAATTGGTTTCAATGGGACTACCCATGGAATGATATACTATTGGCAGCAGATGCAAGTACGGAGTGTTTAAGAGCTTCTATGTCATTCTTCATTTGACTGTCATCATATAGTATCTTATCTCTGCTAGACCTTTTAATGGCTGCAGACTGTTTTGTGTGATGCTTGTTGTTGTCTACTGAAGATAATCTGTGGTATATATTTGCCTCTCAGGTTATATTTCAGAATATTGTGGGTTATTCTTCTTATTTTTATTTCTCAAAATAAATGTAATGAAAATCATACAAAATAACATCCAAAAATTTATGTCAGTTAATGTAGTAAGTTCTAAAGTAAGTGACTCATCTTGGTTTCAGAAAAAAACATGTTTACAGGAAAAAAAAATGTAGCATTGTGTTGATCCACAACATAGTGTTAAGGATTCAACCACTTCAGAGTTGCAGTTGCACTGAGAAACCACTGAGACCTTGCTTCTAGTCCCTGCTGTCCTTCAGATCATGGACTGACCACTCTAACCCTTGAATTTTTTTATTATTCCTCTCCTTATTACTAAAAAATCTGTTCACCCATTCAGTAGTGAGGCCCTTGACCTTACTTCAGAGGAAGCTAACTAAAATTCTGTTTTTACAGAAATCATTCTGGTATTTGAGAACTTACACAATCCTGTTGTTGAAAAATATATTAATGTGATTTTCTAGCTAGATATTACTCTTTTCCTAACATTGTTTAAAATTTCATATTGGAAAGTATGCTGTGGTTTCTGACAATGCTCCACTACTATCTGGCAATTTTGAAAAAAAAGTAAAGGACCAAAGAAGGTGCTAAATTATATATTTTTTAAAAATCTCCTATATGTGAAAGAGGATTTAGAAAACTGAGGTCTTCTTTCACTTCATACTTACTTTTCTATGGTCAGTTACTAAGTGACATGGGAAAATAAAAGCCAGATCCAACTGGTAGAATTAAAAGTTTATGTTCCTTACTATAAGTAACAAGCTAAAAACTGCCAATTTGAAGCTCAGAAGAATGCACACTGTATTTGTCTCTTCTTATCTTGCAATGCCTGTCACTGTACCCTGCAGAGAGAAAACATCTAACAATCATCTGTCTCCCAGCACTTCTGGTGTGACCAAGCAAAATATAATTTTGATTACTTTTTTCCTAATCTATATATTTTGATTAGGAAGAGAGGCTTTCTTTTCCTGATGACACAGGAAAAAGAGTGCCATCTAGGAAAAGGTGTAGCCAGAGTCAGTCAGACTTGTAGTTTGACAGCTTGTCAAAAAAACTGCTGTTGTTGCAAGACAGAATGGGAACGCCAAAATTTTCTGACACTGCCATCTAACCAACTACAAGAATATACAGTTCTGTCCATTCTTCTCCTATTTTCTGTGTCCATTACAGTTTGTAACGGAACTGCTGCCTTGAGAGCAGTCAATCATAATTTTCCCAGGGCATTGTCATAGACCCAGCAGCCAACTAAACTGATAACAGTACTAAGGCTAATTTTATTTTAGTCAATTTAGGAATGCTGCCACACTAGATTAGACCATTTATCCATTTAATCTGGCAGCATTCTTGTCGCAATGGCCAATATCTGCTGTTTTAAAATAATGTTCTCATACTGTGGAAAGCCAAGTGCAAATTACTATATGCACATGAAAAGCAATTCTTTCATTACCACTACAATGACTACCCCTTGTCCAAAAGAATGAGAGTTTAATACCTTGAGTACAAATGCTGTGGTGGTTCATCAGGGAAAACTAACTTAAAAAAATGAATGTTTGCCCTAATAACAAACAAAAACAGATTTCACAGTTTGAAAGTATGAAAGAAAAAACTGTATTAATAGGAGAAGCATCCACAGTTATTCTAGTTTCTGAGATGGATGTAATATCACCTAACGTACTTTTAATACCCTATCACTCAGCAAGTTTGTGTAATTACATGCAGCAAGATGTGAAAGGGCTTATGCAAAAGAATTCCCCAAGGTGCAAAGAATTTATTTCTCTGAGTACAGAACCTCCATATTCTGCATGTTTGAGGAAAAGCATCTGTTCTAGGTTAAGCATAAAATGCAAATCTAGTTCCCAGATTTCTTTTTGAAAAAGTCTGACACCAGTCTCTGATCTGTACAGTCACTTTCCCCAAGTTTGTGCACCAATTCACCAAAAAGGATGAGGAGAATATCCTGGAAAAGAATTTGGGGAAGGAAAGAGCCTTAGAGTGCTTTGTTTTTGTTTCCCCACCCCCTAGATAAAGGTGCAGCAAATTTTTAATAAAGAATTCAGGAAATTTAGGTGCCCAGATTCTATTAAGTTCCAGTATGATTTGGGTGCAGTCTGTTTGAAAACCAATCTTTAGCTTTTAGGCTGCTTACACAAGAAAAACTTCTGAGTCTTTGTCCACAGTGGCACTGTGCCTGGATTCACTCACATATTGTATAATTGCCCTCACTTCATTCCTTGTCAAGAAACAAGCTGGAAGTAGGGGTTTGTTTCACATTTATTTTTTATGTGTATTCTGGGTCTCTTTGTTTTAGCTAGGATTGGAAACCAAATGCAGGAGTGTGTTAAGATTTATTGTGATCAGCACGGGAAATGAAGAATTCAGCGCATAGAATTTGCCCATATCTAATTTAGACTACATAATCCATATCCATATTTTACTTTCACTTTCACTGTACTTTCACTGCAGGCGAGTTTATCACTTTCATTTACTACATGCTACTGAACGTTATTCTTTAGCTTCAGGGTAGATGCATATGATTCAGTGTTGCTCTTCTGGGAGAAGCGCAAGAGAAATATGAGGAGGTTGGACAGAAGTAGCTCAAGAAGCAAATATTAGACAAGTCCAGAAATTTCTATTGCTATTTTTTTAATTCGCAATTAAAAATGGGAAAGGTCCATAAAGCAGTGAGAATGTATGGACTCAGGCAAAATGTTATATTAAGGATGGGAAAGGGTTCATCCCATCAACAAGCAGATATAAATCACCATCATCAGTTTGTCTAAATGGCAACCAGCTGATATACTGGGTACACAGCTTTGGTTACTATGTGTGAAAAACTCAGGGATATGGAAATCAAGGTTCATATTATCAGCTTTTCTCATAGCACAGCCTGCACAAAGAAACAAATTCTGCACATCAACATCAACTTTTTAAATTTACAAAGTCTGTGAAAGGATCCATATGGCTTTAACTGACAGGTTCCTCTTATTATAATGATCTTAAAGAAATACCATGAGTTTGCTCTCTGCACAGCTGTCAGCATATGCCAAATTTCTCTCTGACTTTCTCTATTCCTTCCTAGTTATCTTCCTCCTTATTAAACAATGGCCTCATATTTCTTGCTGCATTTAGGAAGTTAAACTTTACTGTTTCTTATTATTTTCCAGTGAAATACAGTACTTGAAGTAACGTACATAATCACAACCCTAAAATCGTTCAAAAGGTTTTTACTAGTGTAACTGGACTTTTGAACTTAGATGTCCATTATTTGGAAATTCTCTACTGAGGCAATCTGGATTCATAAAAAGCTACTAGCAGTGTCTGAATAGGAAAGAATTACTGTAATAGTCTGACCAGTTTCCTTTAAGAAAAAAAAAAATGTATGAACGCATGAAAAACTGGGATGTCAGACCCATAGTTTAACAAGCAACATATATTCTTTCTTTTCAATTCTACAGGGCTTTTCCTAATACTTTTCTGACAGACAGCTTGCCTCTCCTTTCTATGTTTGCTCAGTCAGAATGATACTTTTTTGGTAAACTGGCGATTTAAACTCCATTATTATTCTGCATTAAACTGCTGCAGAATGCCAGTCAGGCATTATGATTTTTTTCACTCCAGCTGTGCTGAACTACAAGTAGATATGAAGTAATTGACCTTGTTGTTCACTGAATTGTACAATGCTTTGCAACCTACTGTTTTGTGCCACTCACTTCACTTCACGCATCTTCAAAAGTCATGACCTTTGTGGTGGATATTACTCTCCAACATAGACAAAAACCGCCTTTACAAAAGTAAAACATTAAACATGATCTGTACAAAATTCTGGCAACAGAGAGACCAAGCAAACCTGCAATACTAAGATTAGAGATTCCAGATGAGATTCTTCCAACAGAGGCAAAAAAAAAGAAGAAAAAAAAAAAAGGAACTGCTTTTATGAATATCTCTATTTGAAAACCTCTAGTAGGCAAGTTAATCCTTGCCATTCTTTTGAAAAGACACTGTTTTCTGTTGCAGTCTGGAAAAACTAGGCATAGTGAATGTACTACTCAAAACAATAAAAGCACAAAAAAATCTGTAAAACCAGTGCAATTGGATAAAGTCTATACAATTACCTCAGGATTTAATTTGGCCTTAGAGAATTGCTAATCCCATTCAGTGTCAGCCACCATTAAAAAAATAAAGCCACAATTCATTAAATAAAGACAACAACCTACATATGTGTTTTATTTTAATTCTAGGAGAGGGAACAAGCATAGAAAGTAGAATGGAAATGTGTATTTATTCCTCTTTAATTTTCTGACTGCCTTAATCTGACACCAGATATAAGTAAATAACCTCTCTGAAGACACAAGGTAATTTTAAAAACATATTTGGGAGACACCTCTTTACCAGTCACAGCAGTGGATCAGTCTGAAGGACATCACTAACCAACCCCACAGCAGACATGACATCACTGGGACAAAAAAGGGTGAGACCAAGCCATTTCTTTTTTTAGAAATACCTTCATTCTGCAGCCTGATGAAAATATGCCTACCTAAGAGACCTGGAAAGATTTTTTAAGCTTTTTAAATTATTATTAGAAATCCTCTTTTTAGGTTTATACTATTTTCTTTTTTTTCTTCATCTTTATTGTACTGCTTGTGCATTCACCATCCACCTAAAAATAAGTAGAAACAAAGAACTCTCCCTGTCCCCACCCTTTTCTTCTCCTGCAGTATCTTTTCTGTCTCCTCATATTCTTTGCTCAAATCCTTATGCCCTCTGATAGCATTTCTGTCTTCATTTGCTAATTTCTGCAAACCATAATGGTTCTGATTTTTGTAACACAGAATATTAAAAAAGAGAGAGAAAGCAATTATAGCTCCCTGGAGGCTGAACAAAGAGGGAAGAATATTTGCTCCAACACCAAAAAATTACCAGACTGGGAAGCACTCTGCTTGATAAAATTAGACTGCCACCTACTCACTAGGGAAAGCACAGTCAGACATATGCCTTTGCAAAGCTTTATTTGTGCAGCCCTTCTAAAACTCAGCAAGACTAAAAGTATAGACTTACCCAAAACAACAGCAAAGAATCACAGAATCACAGAATGGTTGAGGTTGGAAGGGACCTCTGGAGATCACCTAGTCCAACCCCCCTGCTCAAGCAGCGTCACCTAGAGCACGTTGCACAGGATCGCGTCCAGGCGCGTTTTGAATATCTCCAGAGAAGGAGACTCCACCACCTCTCGGGGCAACCTGTTCCAGTGCTCTGTCACTCTCACAGCGAAGAAGTTTTTCCTCATGTTCAGGTGGAACTGTCTGTGTTTCAGATTGTGTCCGTTGCCTCGCGTCCTGTCGCTGGGCACCACTGAAAAGAGTCTGGCTCCATCCTCTCGACACCCTCCCTTAAGATACTTGTACACATTAATAAGATCTCCTCTCAGTCTTCTCTTCTCCAAGCTAAACAGGCCCAGCTCTCTCAGCCTTTCCTCATAAGAGAGATGCTCCAGTCCCCTAATCATCTTTGTGGCCCTTCGCTGGACTCGCTCCAGTAGTGCCACATCCCTCTTGTACTGGGGAGCCCAGAACTGGATGCAGTACTCCAGATGTGGCCTCACCAGGGCTGAGTAGAGGGGGAGGATCACCTCCCTCGACCTGCTGGCAACACTCTTCCTGATGCAGCCCAGGATACCATTGGCCTTCTTGGCCACAAGGCCACATTGCTGCCTCATGCTTGACTTCGTGTCCACCAGGACTCCCAGGTCCTTCTCCACAGAGCTGCTTTCAAGGGGTTAACTAGCACTTTCAGACAAATGATGAAAAGAGGCAGGTTGTCCCCTCAGTTGTGATTGGCAGAAATGGCCAGTCCCAGATGTGTTAAGACTTGCATTTATATCTTGAAAGAACGGGAAGTAAGGCTTCTAGGTCTAATCTGAATTATTATAATGACCACCTGAGTGGTCATAAGTCTGTGTTTCAGGCAAAATGCCCTCTAGAGGGGCAGTATGTTTTCATACTATCACCCGCATAGGGATATGCTTCTGATGTAGCCTGTCCACTTGAAATAGTTACATCAAATCACATAAATTTAAGGATATATTTCAACAATGTACAAATCAAAGTTACTGTGGTTGAAAGTATGGTTTCAATCAAATGGGACAACATTATTGATCACGTATGAATAGCTAGTCCACTACAAACTAAAACTAGGCCTTTTAAACAACTATTGAAATAAATGGTGGAGGAATCCACAGATTCAGGTATTGCAACATTTGTGATGGAAGTGAAATAACCTGAATGCTTGTGATTGCCTGATCAATGTGCTTTGCACGGGGAACACAACTGATGATAAACCTTTTAGGGTGAAGTGCTGCAATCAGGAGTCAAGCAGTTTTAGCCAGTCAGATGCATCCAAAGCCTCAAGAGGTGGTTCTTCCTTTGAAAATTCTAACATGAAAAGAACGTATCCTTGTAAAGGAGGAAGAAAAAAAATTTGATTACATAATAAGATGGTTATTCCAAAAAGAGAAACACATTGTCCAGAGTATCTTGTTTTATAAAGAAAGAGCATTTCAAGAAGATAAAGTGTTATTCTAAAAGCCCTCACATTTGGGGCTAATTAAACATGGTTCATAAACGCTTAGCATTTTGTTGCAGTTCATTTTGAAAAATATGATTCAAAATAAACTAATGAATTTAGACATAACATTTTGTTATTAAACAACATAAGCAACAACGAACAGAATACTAGGAATACACTGCCATGAAGAGAAAACGTTTGTCTATTTTGTCAGGGTAATTCTATAGGCTTTAAAAAAAAAAAAACTCTTGCATGACAATATAAAAAAATTCATCTCCTTTTGAAAGTCATTTTAAAATCATTTTTATTCATCATCATTAGAAACATAATGCTAAACAAAGACTTTTCTTGAAGTGAATAGGATTTGTTATTGTCTTTTTCATGTATGCTCTAGTTAATTCTATTACATTGGAGACTCTGTCTAGGGTCACATTTTAGTCCCTTGTGGTCCACAATGTGTAAAAAGACCTATTTTATATCTGGTATGCTAGGCACATTTATCACTCTTCATTTAAAGAAACTTGAGGGGAAGTCAAATCACAAAGGTATTTGGATTTTCTTTTCTCTTATTTAAAAAGGAAAAAAATCCAAAGAACACAATATCTTTCTACACTTAAAAGTGACTTTGTAAAATGCATATTGTGAGGTTGTATTCATGCTGGTCAAAATAATTTCTTCCTGAACTGCGTTCTTTTGTCTTTAAAAATGTTTTCCCCCTATTTCATCTGTTCAAGGCTAAGGGCTTCAGGATGCCCACTAGATTTCCTTCTCATGGAAAGTCACAAAGTCATCAAACAATTTAGTGAAACCTGTGTACAATCTAATCATATTTGGAAAGACTGCACAAACATAATGATGCAATAACAAAGAACAACTGATGAAAAGCATGAAATACAACCTTCAAACTATTCTTAGTTATAGAATAACTATGGAATTAATAAGATTATGGAGATGCAGAGATAGCAAGGATATAACATGGTGAATGCTTATTTACAAAATGTAAATAGATATAATCCTGAATACAAACAAATCAGTTCTCTTCCTGAAAAAAGATTGCCATTTTCACATCTTTTTGTTTTTCAGAATAAAACTGTACTCTGGGTCATAGCATGGTAGAAAAGTCTTTGGTGGAATGGATGCGTAGATAGAATACCCAGTGACAAAACTACTTTTCCTATGGATTCCATTCACTTTATATGTGTGTGTGTGTGCGTAGATATAGATATATACAGATATATAAAGTCATCCTGCCTAGTCTGTAGGACTGTGTGCCAACCTTTTATTCTTTGTTTGATTCTTAATCTGCTCAGTAAGAGCCAAATGATGCAGAAATCTCTTCCAGGATCCAACCAAATTAAAAAAAAAAGATGGAAAATCTTCCAATTCCTTAGCATTAGTGCTAGTTACAAGGAATATAAAAAAGGTCCCTCTGCAGAAAAGGGGAGAGGTAAATAAAGCAGAAAAGGGCTAGCAAGGAATACCATGTTGGATTATCTACTCATTCCAAGTCCTATAAGATCCCTAAACTATATAAGTATACTTTGACAAGGATTGCCTGAAGCGTATTTCCACTGGAAGGATGCAAAGGGACCTTGTTCTGATGAAGTAGATTAGTCCTTCTCCAAAGACTCTCAAATCTCAATACTCACAAGGCATAATTCAAAGCACATAGTAGTCTGCCTTACCTGGGACTATGTATGAAAAGGAGCAAGGCAGACGATTAAGTTGATCCTGTTCAAAATCTCTGCCACAGATTTTCTTGTAGAAAGGTACCATCAATTTCTCAGTTCATATTGAGATAACACTTCTATGCAGAGATATTCCATAACCTCTAGGGCTCTGCAATACCTTTTAAAAAGGGAACCACATTGTTCAATTTATTTCTGAGGCTCCAGTCTATAATCCGGTGCATGTAAACATTAGGCTTAGTAGGAATTAATAGTTTTATTAGCATAAGAAGTCCTTAGCTGCTTACTGTTCTTATCATATATTTTGATCACTAGATAAGACTTTTTATTCCTTTTTAAAAAAAAAAAACAGTCAATTGAAAAATGTGTCTTCTGGGTAAGCATTAATTTTATGAGACATTTATACTAATTTATTTGAATTTGTGTTCCTCACCCCAATAAAAAATGCAATGGCTTCATTTTGCTTTTCTTCTTAAGGGAACTGAGGGCTCAGTGTCCCACGTTACCAATTAGACTTCCAGAGCAAACTACAGAGATGCAGCTACTTATTACTCTTACAATCATACACGTAGTTCTAAAACTGTTTGGGCTATGACATAACTGACTTCAGCAGTAAATTAATTCACATTTCCTTTAGTAAAATCTGCATTCATAAATAAACATGACCATGCTGGCACCTGGCCAATCAGAAGTATTTAGGAGGTCAAGGACAAGCTCGGTCTTGAGAGACAAAGATGTCCCAACAAACAGTCTCCTTCCTGTTTTTGCATGCTTGTCATAGCAAATCCATTATACCCTAACAATTAGTGCTAGAAGCATCTGCCTTGCCACCACCTTCTGGAAATCTGTATCTGGAATATCTAGGAGTCATTAGAACTATTTAGTAAAGAATTTGTTTAATTTTAAATATGTATTATTCTGAATGAAAGTATGTATAAAAATGATGGGGCCCTTTATTTTTTATGCTAAGAAATTTCTTCTTCAGCTAAAAGAATACAGGTTTTAAATGCTTATACTTGTTGTTATTAGCACTAATTTAACAGAGCATTACCCACCAGGCTATCAGTAGTCTGTAGAACGTTTTATTTCACATGGTGCAACATAAACTAAGAAAATGAGTGTACCCTAATGTTTTACTTATTCAAGTGACCCATTATAAATTTATCTTAAATTTGTTTTGCCGTGTTAGCACATGCTATTTGTTTTCAAGAAATGGAGAAATGTGGTCACAAAGCAGGAAGCTAAGAAAAGACAGATGATGAGGGTTCTGACTAACCACCAAGTCTTTATGCTGTTATCTCTTTCTCTTAACTTAATGGAAGTAGGATTGCTTACCTCAAAGAATATGTTATGTGCCTTGCTTAATAATGTTAATAGAATGCTTAGAGATTCAAAAGTTCTATTTAAATGCCAAATATTATGATAAATAGCATTCTTCATTTTACACAAAATATTATATTCAAAAATCTCATTTCTGCATAGTACACTGGCATATTTAATTTCTAGACAAATAGTATTCTGTATGGCATTCATAAGTGTTCCACAAAATAAAACAACACATAACTCTCCTTCCTTCAAAATAATTCACACATTTTTACAGTAACTTTGACAGGACTCAGAGGGTTAGAAACATAACAGACTTGACCATCTCCCTTTTATCATTTACCACATGGCAGATTTATCTACTTTGAATAAACAAAACTGACGTTCCCCAAAAAAATGCAGACATGAAAATAAATGAGCTTCAAGTAAGCTGCTGCACAGAATAATAATGTGGCTTCAGAATGATCCTAATCTTTAAAATCAAGGTATTAATTAAATAAAAAGCAATGGCATCTCAACAAAAGCTGCACTCATTTAAAATGACAGCATTAAAACTGTCTGGTAATAATAGTCACAAGATGTCCATCATGTTTATGTGTATGAAGTATATGGCTTTGCAGAAGTATCAAGTGCTTCTTAATATTGTCTGTATGGTATTTTGTTGACAAGGTTTTAACAACTGATAGGGCCTTGTGTTTTAAACGTGTCAATGGGAAAGGTACTTTAAATCACTGTTCAGATTCCCGGCTTATCTGTTTTACTCAGATCTAGCAGCTTCAGAGGCATTTTAATGTTTAATGTCTGAATGATGTTCTACTGAAAGAAAAATCTATAGAATAGTTAACAACTTTTTATAAGGAATTCTCTTAGAGCAAATTTTTGTTTCAGCCATGGCTGCTCTTCCCAAAATCTCCACACTACAAAACCCCTGGAGATAATCCTGTTGTAGGGGAAGAATTTAGTAAGATCTGTTTTCAGCATGCTTTGCAATTCATTTCCTATGAATTATTTCCTTATTAAAAAAAAAAAAAAGTTTCCTTTCTTTGAGGTGTGACAATGTAGATGTCTACATTTGTACTTCAGTGCTCATTAGGCATACACAGACCGTTCAGACTGGAAGCCTTCAGGCAGCAGTGTGAGCACTTCATTACAATAAAAAAACTAAAGAGGAGGGCTGCTTCAGACCCCTTTCATTTCTTTTGCACCAGAATCATGGACATCAGGTTCAGAAATGTGCATGTGCCCATGCCAGAGGGTGTGGGGGGCAGGCAGAAGGAGACCCAGAAATGTAGGCACATCTCTAAGAAAACCAATTACAATAAAACTAATCTTTTTTCTTCCTTGAATATATATTGCCCTTCCAGCAAATGCTAAGACTATCTGTAGTCTGCATGAAGTAAAGATTAAAAACCAAAGTCTGCTTGAGGTGGGAAAGCCACTGAAATGACAAGTGCATTAACAGATGATTATGTTGTTTCTCAGAACGTCTCGCTGTACTTGCTAGAAATGCTTCCTAGAGACATCGAAATAGCAGCAGTGGAATGAGGCTGCTTCATGGCCACATAGTGGCTTGAATGGTCACACAAACACCAGCCTACAAAGTAAATAAGCACATTTCCAAGCATAGCAATATCTGGCTATTGATTCACCTGCAGTTAGACAGCAGTCTCAAGGACAATAAAAGGCCAACAAGAAGTACTTTATAGGATAACCATGATTTTCAATCAAAAGCTATATAAATTTTCTCTGGAGTACAGCCACAAAAACAATCTTGAAAACCATTCCTGTCATACCAATTTTTGAATTCTAAGGAGGAGCTGGTGGAAACGACGAGTATGTTCCAGCACTCTGTCTTGCTGCAAAAAATGTTTCATCTGCTCAGCACAAGACCTGGATTCTGTTAATTACTAAGAAATAAGAGAACTGCTTTTTCTGCACTTTAAAACAGTCTTCTATGGCTCCGCAATCTAACAATGAAGATCACAGTTATTTTCTAAAAGGAAAAGACATATAAGGCAGAGCAAAAGTAACTGGTGAATTATTCTTGAAAAGCAGTTAATTCTGGCTGCTCAGAGAGAAACAGGAATACAGAGCATTGAAACAGAAGTTGAAGGTCTACTTGTAAGAAATATTTCCTCTATAAATCACCCTACTACTCACAGATACACTGAAACCTTTCTCAAATTTATCTCTACACTTTCAGAGAATGAAGTACTGCCTCAGAATTTTTGCACAAGTTTGAAGCAGAGGATGTTATTTTTGCAGCACAAGCACTGCGTTTCACAGTGTTCATTCCATTAGTAAATATTTTCTAGTGTTCTGAACTTCCTGCGTTACCCAATGTACGAACCAGGCTGGCTTTCTTTCTGTCTGCCTGGATGCTGCCTCCATTGCATTTGCCCGTAGAATACCCAGGAAGGCAAGGTTTGTAAGAAAAAGGAATATCTTTCATTTATATTAATGATATACAGTTTTCTATGGAAAAATATGAGCTTTTGGTCTCTCTCCAGCAGTAACCCTATAGCCCCATAATACAGTATTGCCATTGCTAGTACAGGCTGCAGACTTTGTAGTGAGTTTGCAAGGCCTCAGGACTGAGGCTTGACAGGCTTGCTCTGTCTAAACTTTTCTTGAACCGTTTATGGTTTTGTTTCACTTGGTTTAGCAGTAAGAGCCATTTTTCTAATTAACCAGGTGGCTGTGGTTAATCTGTTTTGTTTATCTTTGTGTGGCGCCACAATGGTTTTATGACTCTAACATAATGCAGTTGGTTAAGGAAATACACACCTGGCATGATAGCAGAGGCCTTGAGAAGTGGAGACACAGGATGTGGTAGAGTACAGGCATGGGATGATAAGAGATGGGACACAGCCTTGGCACAGGAGACCCTACGGCTAGAAACAACTCACCCTTAGTGCATTAAAACAATGCATCCCCAGAGCTGGATAATACTGGTTTTAGGGGCAACAAAGGAAAAAAAAGGAAGAGTATCTAACATGTAAAAGGCACCATATATAGTAAATTAAGGTGCAACATGTAACTGCAAACCAACGAAGAAAGAACAAAAGTGTAAAAGCATGCTAGCAAACATAAAAATGACCCCAAGTGGATCCTGGAGTGAGGAAGAAGAAAACATCAGCACAAACATCATATTTCTCCTAAGTGAAGAACTCCCGATGTTGACACTCATTGTAACATCTCCACCTCCAACACTAGAATGAGACTGCCAGCCTTAGGACCAGAGGAGCAGGGGGTGGGTGAGAAAAACACCAGGAAAAGGAATAGAAACTGAGTGTGTGTATAACACCTTTAACTATATTATTATTTTTTGAGTTTTTCTGTATAGAACTATACTTTCTTTTTCTGCAATAATTAGATCCGGACTAATAATGATTCTTGGATTAGGCTGTAAAGATTTCAATTATACTACCAATAAATTTTTGATTTCATATATAAGGTCTGTTTCCTTTTCACCCATAAACAAGACATTGACCATAACACAGTCAACACAGATTTTTTCACACATTCTCTGCTTGCATAATCTTGTCCCTTACTGCCAGTCCCCAAGATAAATGAACCCTCTAGTATTGCATCAAAAGAGCCTCCTGGATAGGGATTTATGGAGAAATCCCCAGAGGAATTCAGAAACAAACAAAAATATATCCCATCAGTGAGAAACAAAAACCAATGGATACACTACAAACTAACAGTAAATATTTATACTTCGGCTAAACTAACGTTAGCAGACCATTTCTGTAAGAAGATGATTCCACTAAATAAAAGAACAATGATCTCAATATATGATGGAGGGTTCAGTCCTTAACCACACATGCTAGTCTATGGGGACTCGGCAGACCTGTCCATGTCAGATCTGCCAGTCCTGTGCAGATGTCTTGAGTATCTTGGGTCTTCAGTACTTCTCAAATGGCACTTGATACTTAGTTTCGGGCAACTAAATGATACTATTACTGACTAGTCAACTAAACACCCTTCTGAAAACTGCTTCTAGCTACATACCCAAAATATATTTGAGATATGCATGTAGGGCTGGTAAACATGTCACAGGACCTTCAAGAGACTTGCAGTCTTCTGGAACGGCTCTTGGAAATGGGATGCATCACACACTTGGCACTGACTTTAAAGCAGCTGAATCCTGCCCCGAGTGAGTGTCTGACAGTGTAAGCTGAATGGGTCTCTAGACACTTAGGGCTCATATTTGGACACCTGAGTGTAGGTATGTTATTCTTGAATGGAATTCTACTAGGGAGAATAAGGTTTGGTTCAAATAAGCTTTTGATTATTTATCTCAACTGGAGTTCCCAGATATCTGTGGATTCATGAATTTCTTTGCTCATTCCTACCCAAGGCTACACTCTTACACAGGAGATAGTTGTTCTTGTTAAAAGAGGTTTGGCACCTCTACCTGTGAAGAAGCATGAAAATGTAAATGAATGGCAACCTTAATGAAAGAGCTTCATTTTCAAATGCATTTCTACAGATATCTTCTTAAATGGTCCAACATTGAAGATAAAGCAATACTCAAACAAGCAAAACAGACGTTTTCAACAAAAAACATCAAAAAAATCCCATAACAAACCCTGAAGAAACAGCCATTTATTGGATTAAAACAATCCTCTATACAAAAATCTCCTACTGTATAAATCTTTGCTACAAAATCATCCACTGGAGAAAAACCTGTTATAGAAATCAGGACAGGGATGAGCAATAATTATATTGAAAGTGTAGGCACACCTTGGAAAACATTTTCACGTGTTTTAAAGCTTCTGCAGTCACTTCAGTACAGCTCAGTGTGTACGATATGTTTTATGATCAGTACCTTTCTCATCCAAGGCAGCAGCAGCATTTTCCTGCCTCAAACAGGAGGAGGCTCAGAACACTTCTAGTAGTGAGAGACTCAGTGATTCATTTGCCCTATGCAACCATGCGTTCATCTATCTACTCATTTAGTTATTCAATCTTAATAGAGCTTTCCACAGGAACTGTAATCTTTTAGAATCTACATTAGAGGCCATAATAAATATAATTGTAATGTTTTCACTAATACCACAAAAAATTAGTACATTTCCAGAAACATATTCTGAAATATTCCTTCTCCCAGAAGACTAGTGGGAAACAAGACAGGAGCCTAAAAAAAAAAAAAAAAAAAAAAAAAAAAACAGTTTCGTTTTACAAATTCTGAAGGCGTTTCTGAAGGCTAATTCAGGTCCAAAGATTAAAAAAATGCAGGTGATGTTCTAGGCATGATAAAATGGAAACAGGCAGAGAATAGCATGCTTCAAGCACAACTCATAGCCAGAATATGAATGTTAACATGCAGAATCAGATGGGGGCAAAATATGATGCAGAATCTTTTTTTTTTAATTATTATTATCCCTTCACTTTGATTTACTTATAAGACAATGTGTGATGATACACAATAAATGTGCTGAGTTTGTGTTTATCATGTGGTTAGCTCCAGAGGCACTGACTGCTGGTGATGCACTTGCCCAAAGAACTGCCAGTATCTAGCATGCAGTTTTCTTGTGGCTTTGCTTTATATTTACACAAAAAAGATGTAAGTTTCCAACATATTTTAAAGAGCTTAAATTTATATTTGTATTGGATATAAGTTTGCAAAGGTTTTGCAGAAAAGCAATGAAATCAAGATTAAAGAGGAAGAACATAAGTGTTGAACACATGGATTTGCACATATGGGCTGGATGGAGTAAGCGTACACACACCAAAAGAAAAGCTTAAGAAGGGAACAGAAACTGGAGTGTGGATTCCTCCCTCCTGCCTCCCAAAGGGTAATGCATCGCTTGCCCTCCAGAGAAGCATCTCTCTCCACTCCACATAGGAGAAGCCTGTGTAGTTATATTAGACAGGAAACCAAATTTTTAGGCCAGTAAACTAAATAAGAATCCCACCCCAAAGCTCATTACACTCTCATCATTCAAATGTACCCTTCATAAAATGTATGGTGAACATAACCTCTTCTTTGCCCTTCAAGGAAACAGCACGAGCTCTCAGTCAAGTATTAGCAATTCAGCAAAATGCTAAAAAAAAAAAAACCTCCTAAAGAAAAAATACACAGCATGCCAGATTTGTAGTATGTTGATTTTTTTTTACGTTAAATGATTAAACCAAAACCAAAACCATCCACACATACAGACACAGTTAGATGCTTCTGCCCTCACTTGTTCAGACACGTACATCTTGGTGACAACATAACAATAATATAACAGTGATAACTAGTATCATATCACTCTGTATGTTAAAAATGGGGAACTGTTACAAAGCACCTTTTACAGAAACTTTATGTTATTAAGAAATATATAGTTAATTCAGTTGTCTTGCTCTGTGGATGAAATTAAAAGAAAAATAACTCTGGTCTAGTTTTGCTTTTCTTGGGTCACTGGGAGAAAGGTCAAAAGAGAAAGGTCTCAGAGTAGGATTCACAATTATTGCGTATAGGGACTAGTCGCACCAAATCTCTCCCAGACATCAGTTAAAACATTTCAGACAGAAAAAACAAAAAACAAAAAGCAAGCTGATGACATTTCTACCATTCTTCTACTATGGCTATTAAAATAGAACACAGCACTACTATTGGGTTAAAAACCTAGAAATCTGTAAGTTGTCATAGTAATGCCAGAGTTCATTGTTTCAAACCCCTAACTAAAGTAAGCCAGCATACTTCTCCTAGGCTCATAGTCACAGTTAAGTCAGAGTGAATGTGTTTTGCACCAGTGAAGGGTTACACCCAATTTCTTCACATTTTAACTTCTTCTTAAAGCTACTATTTTATTCTGAATATTGACACCTCATTAGTTTCTTTACTTAAGCCTATCACGCGAACAAGAAAGGCCTCTTCTGTCTTTAAGATCATAAGAACTCTGACTAGAACAATCAGATTACAGGAGCTGCAAGGATAATAGGCCTCTACCAGTGAGATAAGATGTGACTGTTTATTAAGTATCTTCAGCCAACTGTCAGGCTTCTAATTATCTTCAGTAGTCTTTGTCTGAATAACATAATGGCTTTATATCATATTTACATTGGTTAAGAAACAGTGTTTCAGAATTTGTCATCTAACTCTCAGTAATTAGACATGAGCCAAACCGCAGGTGCTCCAAATTTTTCAGTCATATCAGCCAGCAAAACATCTAATTCGGTTTCATGGCTTGGACACTGGTTAGAAATAGATATCTAAAATCAAGGTGAAAAGATTTGGTAAAATTAATGAAAACTGGATTTTTAACCTCCATGATTGTTTGCTATGCGTTGACATTTGTTTTCCTGTTCAATCAAGACAAATGTTGACAGCACTGCATAAAAAACAAAGTTTGAAATAAAATACAATTTGGAAATGTCTACTTGCCACATTTAGATATTTTCCAATTAAAGATAAATATTTTTGAATACTCAAAATGTTTTGTGTAAGTTTTACAGCAATCTCCATAGCAAGGTGAGCTTTAGGAAAGCCGTAGTTCTATCAGTCTCTTTTCCTATTTTTTCTAGTGAATTCTCTTTCTGGATGATCTCATCTTCCATGTGATTTTATGGAGGTTTCTTCTGGTGACTAAATAGTTGTAACACAAGAAATTACACCTCTTATTAGGTACATATTTGGCTTCAGTGGATGGAAAAATGAAAATTGATTTAAAAATTTAAACCAAAACTTTTGAAGTAACCATTTGTCACTGATGAATGTTAATTCTGATAAATATGTTATTGTGGTTTTGTTTTGTTTTTTAATTGGTTCTGTGCAGAAATTGGTGGTTTGAAAAATATTCCTGTAATCACAATTCCACCAATTTCTTCCCATTGTCTGTGGGTCTACACGTTGTCAGATACCATGAATCAGATTTTGCCTTTTAATAGATCTCAGCTCCGACCCACTCCAAAGTCCCCCTGCCTCTGGTCAAAGCTACCACTGTCTAGGCTGTACATTTCTCAGTTCAAAAAGTGAAACCTCCTATATTACAACTCCTTTATCTGCCCGTAACCATTCAACTCAATACTGGTAGTATCAATGCCTTATTTCTAACCTTAACAATTTTTTGCTTATGCATATCTGTCAGCTGAGTTCAGCATCTTACTTGCAAAGAAGCATTAGTAAAATGATGGACTTCAGAAGTGTTTTTGTTTCACTAGTGAATAAAATAGCATTCGCCACTTAAAAAAAAAACACTACAAAAAAGACAATCTAAAATGACTTAAGGGATTATTTCAGTAAAAGTGTACTTTATTCTGAATATTTGATAATGTGATACATAAATCATTGTACAAAAGCCTGTACTACAAGTTAACTCAGGAGATTTTGGAAAGGTTAAAGCTTAGATAAGTAATGAATGAGGGAAGGAAAAAATATAATTTTTTCTCCTTAAGGTAAGGTATTGTATCATGACAGATCTTTCATATAATAGATTTAGTAATACCTTCAAGCAAAATTTTACTAAGGATCTAACTCATTAAATGCAAAAAATGGACTCATGTGCTGTTTCCACAGTTTGCATTACAATAGAATTTTTTTCTTTTTTAGTCCAGGGTTTCTCTAGGTGTCTAGAAGTAGAAAGTATCTCTTAATATATTTCCTCTCTTTCTTCCAGCATTTTCTCCCTTCCCTTCCCCCCCAAAAGCCTGCCAGGATTTTAGTAATGTTTTGGAAAAGAAAACTGAATCATTTTGCACTGTTTACACTTACCTAGTTCATATCATTGAAAAAGTAAATTTTAAAATAAATAAATGCTTATAACATAGCAGAATCTTTTTCAAAGGCAGTATGACACTTTTCAAAAGTTTAGAATAATACAATATAAATATTGTAATATAATAATATTGTAATACAATATTAATAATATAATATATTATATTATAGTTATATTATATTATATTATATTATATTATTAATATTGTATTCTGTTAAAAAGTTTTGAACCTATGGTTAGTGTTTGCATTTAAAATCTCAAAAGTATCTGTTTTTTAAATTATTTTTAACTTTCTTTTGAAACTGTGAAGCATTTTAAAAATCATTCGATATCAGTGATTTATACAACCTAACTTTAATAAATAAGTTTAATAAGCTAAGATTATACCTTCCAAAACATCATTAGCCATTAAATACACACACAAAGACATAAACACACACAAAATGAAGTTCAGTTATGGGGATCTTTGAGAAGAAAGATAATCTTAGCTTTTAATTATTTAAAAAATATTCACATTAATGAATTTCCTAAAGCACATTTAGGTCTCACTTCTACTCTTATGGAACTGTAATGCTCCCAAATTCAATATATAGCCAAATCTTAATACTGCCAAAACACTACCAAAATACTATTCAGACTGGTATAAAGATTAGGAATGAAAAAGCTAACCAGGAAGCTACTGTTTTAATCAAGTAAGAGACCTCAACAACATGTCTGACTGCCACGACCAAAACTGGGTTTGCGATGCTGAGCACTGGAAAGTTTCTTTGAGCAAGCTTGCTGGGGAGCTCAGCATGCATGAACAAATATGGAGTAGCACAAGACATTTCCAGCACCCCTTTTCCAACGCTGCCACGCTTACCGAGACTTCTCACTCATGTGGGAGACGGAGGGTGGCTGGATGAGTGCAGCTGCTGGAGCACGATACGGAGCCTGGCAGGCTCTGACAACGACACACAGCACTCACTTTCTATGGACTGCTGAAAAATATGGCAGAGAACAGAGAAACGGAGGTGTCGTACATGAATTACTGACAGCAGAATAACCAGTATCTACCACAAGGCTCTGCATAAAACAACAGAGCAAAGAGAAATACCAAGCCTCTTCTCCCAAGGCTGATGTGGGAATTGCATGTGCTGGAGCACTTTATTTTCCTGGAACTCTTCAGTGCTCAACATGTCAAAGGAACCAACAACCTGGAAAAACAAGAATGATAACAGAAAAATAACTCTTAACTTACTGATGCAGGTCAATCATTATTTACCATCTTACTTATTTTTAAGCACAGTCAAATAACTTTCCCATAGACTACAAAAATCAAGGTAGGTACAACACTGAATACTTTCTGAGGCTTAGGCTGTAGTACGAACAGTTAGAGAAAGCCAAGGCAAGTCTTCTCACCCCTGTTGGATCCTGCGCTGTATATGGAAGGACTGCCTTATTGAACAGAGTCAGAGTTGATGGTTTCACTAACTTATAATCCTTTGTAAATCTATATGCAAAACTTCAGGCCATTACATTGTACACACCATTGGTAGGAAAGTTTTTAGGAGGAAAGCACAAGAGCTGTACAAATTTTGGCTGAGTGTGGACTGATTTTAGAGTGTAAGATAATACATAGTAAAATATTAAGTTTTCAAAGATTCATTTTGAGAGTTTCTCAATAGAATCTGCATCACTTCTCCTTCTTGCAGAAGTAGAGGTAAACAATTCAGGGGAATGTCTAAATGGCTTCATGCTCTGTAATTAAATTGCCAGAAAATTTCTAACAGACAATGAATATAGTTCAGTACGTGATTCGGGAAAGAACAGATAAGCAAACCATCTGATTAGTTTGAAATGTTGAAAATACCTTAGGTACAGAAGTGCACCGCTGCCTAAAAAACTCTCATGATGAGAGAACACAGAAGATCTGAGACAAGAGCTTCCAGTTCTTGTACTGTCCTTCTTGCCAAAGGCATAACTATCTTCTTGAAAGTTCAAAATATGATAATGATATCCATTTTATTTGGTACTGGAAAGGGTCATTAAAGCTTTTTCCTCTTTTGCCTGTCAAGACTTATTTTTAAGTTCCTTTTTGAACCATTAATCCACTCAATCATTCCTATGTATATTTATTTTTATATTGTTGATACTATGCATTCATACCATGATTTTCCTAGGTAACTGCTAAAAACTGAATCATGACTGATGCAAATTCTTTCTGGTTTCTTCTAGCACTCTTTCATAAAAGACTATTGTTCAAAGTAACTGTCCTTGATCATGTAACAGTTAACTAATAAAGCATGAATCATTTTATACTTTCTTGCAGACTTTCCAGTATTCTATTGCCTTTTGTCAGCACCCATATATTACAGTGAGATGGCAAGAGAGCTGGACAATTGTGTTTCAACAAAAGTTTCTTGAAAATCTCAAATCTAATCATTAATTGATGATCTGGTTTCAGTGTTTGCGTTTTGGGGGTACAAGGCTCAACTCTCTCAGTAACCTCGAAGCTGGGCATCCAGGCACTATGAGTGATACTCAGATTCAGATTTTGTTGGAGATAAGGATTCAAGTTCATTTAGTGAGATTCCCTAACCAAAATACTTCATAGCAATCTCATTCTGGAGCTGTTCTACCTGACATACATCATTTATTCCCCTCTTTGGCTCAACAGCTATTAATTCCATTACCTGGTGTAAGGCATTCCCTTCAGAGGGGGAATAACTTGTTTCCACCCTGCTTTGAATCAAGTTCCCATGTGAGCAGGAATGGATAGCATTCCAGCTATACTGCAGTGAGTGCCCCATCCAACAGGCTGTAGATTACTCTCAGATGGTCCAGTCACAGACCTCAGTGACATTTATGTAGGAAGTAGAGGTATGAAAGATACAATTCTTCCTCACTTTTTTTCCTCCAGTCTGTTCTAGAGACACGGTCTTCCCTTGCCTTGAAGAAAGTGATTCGAGTGCTGCTTTACTCAAATGATATAGAAAGGGAGAAATTATTCCTTAATTTGTTTGAATTCTGTGTTTCATGTTTATATTCCAGTAAAGGTTTAAAGACTGAGGTTTAAAGATCCTACTTGGTTTCATTTTCAGTGATTAAAAATACTTCATTTAACATTTCTATACTTAAATTTTAGCATATTCCATGTAATATGAGGCATTCAATTGCTTATGCATTGTAACTCCCTTTTCATAATGCAAACTCTGTGATTAAGCCCTTAAAGCTCTTATATATTAGCAGCTCCTGACAGGAAAGTAAACCTTGCGGTGTGCTGGAACTATTCAGTGTGGCTGGTGCAACTCCCACTAATGAACATGTTGTGGAGCACTCTTAAAAATTTTCAAATACTTGAAAAAAAGAAGGAAGAAAAAAGACCTATCACTTCTTAATAAGCATTAATGAATAAATAAACTAGCAGCAGTGAACCACGTAAGTGACAAAACCAGGAAAAATCTACAAAGCTAATATAAAAATGGATGAGAACAGATAATCAATTTCAGAATGGGACAATTTTCTAAAAGATGACATGTTGCCATCCAGAAGTGCTATATAGTAATTTTAGTGCACTCCTCCATAACAGGCACGTATATCCAGCAGTTTATGTAGTGATTCTCCATTAAGCTTGTCATTAAGATCAGTTTAAAACTATTGAATCCATTGTTATGGAACAATCCAGTGAGAGCATCAGAAAAGGAAAAAGAGGATTCTGAACTCATGATAAACTTTCTTATCTCACTTCAGAGTCCTGTAAGCACTAGATGCCTACTTATTTTGAATTCAAAGTTGTCCAGAAGTGAGCAGCTTCATACCTAAACCAAAATGGGTCCCAAAACTAGGTGGAAAAACACTGAATAGTTTGAGGGGACCAATATAGCAGACACGCTTCAAGTACACCTATTACAAACCCACAGGACTGGGTTCCTCATGAGAAACAGATCCAGCCACTCTCTACTAAAACAAAGGTAATGGTGTTGCTGGCAATGTTTTCTGGTATTCAGAAAGTTTTTGAATATCTGAAGTTAGGAGCCCTGGGTTCTCAGCAATAAGGAGGTCCAATCCAAATTTCCTCCAAATCCAATCTTCCAAAACCTCAGTACGGGTTACAATATACCCCACCTCATCTTGCTAAGATTATACCAGAAAAATTCTTGGAGCCAGAGGCATAGATAGAATTATTTTATGCCTGGAAATATGGTCAATGTCAAAGATGTATGTATTTGCTTACCAAAATTAATGATTAGCTTAGATGAACAATTCTAGGAGACCTCACATGTATGGAAACGGGGAGACAAACTTTCTGAGAACAGGATCTTTCTACTCCCTTTCTCCTTGAATTTTTCTCAGTATATAGCCTTTTACCCACCTGTTCCCTATTATAACCCTTTTTTTTTGCATCATTATATCTAGACATACTTGATCCTCACCTCCAGAGACTCCCCCAAAATCAGTGTTCACAGGAGAAAAGGAAATTCTGCCTGGCTGCTATAAATTCTCTTGTCCAGCAGTAATCCCAGTTCATGAGGTAGGCCTGTGCCACAGACAGACCAGGGGGAGCTTCAGGCTGCAATAAGAGAGCAGAGTTTGACTCTTGCTCACCTGCAACTGGCAAAAAATCTTTCAGTTTCCTTTCAGAACCATTAACCCACCACACTGCCATCAAAACTATTTTCAGTCTGTCTCTTTTCCTGAAATGCATTGAGACAGTGGGCTGTCAAAGGGGCTATGGCTGTCTGTGGCTGTCCTGCTTAGGAGCCAGGTGGGAAATGGAGCCTATTGCAAAGTTTCAGAAAATGGAACAGGTAAAGCTGAAACACAAATATAAAGTATCACGTGAATACAAAAATAATAATCATAGCAAAAAAAAAAAAAAAATCTTAGTACAGTGAGTCAGAGATTAAGGAAGTTACATAAGGAGCGAGGGTTTGTGCCAGCCCTGAAATAACAGAGCCAGGAACAAACAGGTCTTTCTGAAAATGCATGAGATTCAGTTAGCATTGCAAGAAATGGGGAGAAAAGTAACGCTAACAGACTTTCCAGAAGATACAATAGATCCACAAAGAGAGAGCACACAAGAGGTAGCATGGCCCTACTGCCTACTTTTTCAACCACTTAGGTAGAAGACTTAATTACAGATCAAATGCCTGCTCGCAGGATCGTCTCTGTGTCTTACAGACAAAAGTCACTGCAGCAGATGAGCCTATAGGATCTATGTAATGTAACCACTTTGGTAACCACACCTCTGGGCAACCTCTGGGCATGGATCACCATACTACTGCCTTGTCATCCTGAATGGGCACTCCTTCTAGCTAGTGATGCCTTTTCACTCTCCCATCCTAACTCTTTGCTTCAACCAGAAGCAGGAGAGAAGCCAGCCTCGCAACTTTGCTCGGCTTCAGCAATCCCCTTCCCTCAGCTACTTAGGTCTGCAAGACCTGAGCCTGAACCATTGGTGCTGTACAAGTTGACCAAGGCACAGAGAAGTCATGACCAGCAGCCATAAGATAAGGCACAGTCATAGCATATAAAGAGGTCCTTCAAGATTCTTTTTATAGCTTCATCATATGTGATTTACTTTTTATATATAGACATACTGAAAGAAAAATTAGGAAAAAAAAAAGTCTATATAGCAAAATACATGCTGTTAAATTCATGCACATTTTGCACCACTGCTGAAGAAATTATTTTTCCAAGAATATGTCCGTGTCTAAGAAAATGTCTTTTTTTCCCTCTTCTGTTTGACCCAAGTATCTCCACAGACATTTCCACCCACCATTTAAAGTTTATGCGGAAGCAAACACAAATGATAATATTAGATTTTTATTATGAAAAGCAATATTTTTAGGATATCAGCTGATTAATTTAGTAGCTGAAAAACAGAAAACAGACCTTCAAAATGAAAAACTTTTCTGATATTCAACTGAAATACTCCTTTGCTCTTTGCAGAAGGAAGCGTTAGGTTTTTCAGCTGAGATGTTTTAATATTTTAGTCAAGTCTTTCATGGCATTTAGTGTAGCATGTATAATGCAGCATTTAAGAAGTTGCCTGACTCTCTTAGGATTATAATTATTTCTGTAATTTTGAAACCTGGTAGGATATGGGTAACTGCAGTAATTATAGACCAATTTCCTTAATTAATGCAGTCTGCAAAATACTCACACAAGTGATAGCAAAAATGATTAGAATTGATTCCAACTGAAATTAATTCATAAAAAAGAGACACTCAAACAATAACATAAGACTCTTCCTTGACCTCATTAATGTAATTTACAATAAAAATAATGAAGTGATAGATATAGTATCAGCTAGAGAAAATGGGCCAAATTCAAAATTTAATAGTGCAATATGCTTTTACCAAAGTGGAAGTGGAATAATGCAATAGAAAAAAGAACACTGATTTTTCTGGAAAAATGATTTCATAATTAGGTTAAGCTACTACCTGTATCAAGATATCTATCAGCACAATAGGATTCCGTGGCCTTTAGTTTATTATCTGCAAATACAATGAACTAATCAGAAATTTGTTTTCCTTGCCAGTTTTCAATCATTAATTCCCTATTCATAGTAATTGCTTGTTCAATGATAACATAGAGATTGCTTGAGCACAAATAGTGGGGACTGTACAGTATATCTGAGTTTGAGTAGCAGTATGAGAACTTGCACTACCCCTCCATCACAATCTATAACTGTATCCTATTAAACTAGATTGGCAGAGTTTTGCAGCGGTTTTGTCCATCAAGGGGAGAGGGATAGGTTCACTTGCATTTCCCCTGTCATTTAACAGCAAGGAAAGTCATTTGTCCTTTCAAGTTAATTATTTGGCAATAAAGTCTCAACCTTATCTTGAGGAAAACATAGGAGCTACTTGCTCGGGTCTTTTCAATATCTGAAAAATTTTAAGTTTCAATTAAAAAAAAAGTTCTCTGTAGTTATTATTTATACGTGGTGACATTCAGATGATCTAATTAAGATCAAGGCTATGAGACCTTATTATGCAAACTAAAAACACAGAGTTGAGGAGTAAAGGGAAATTAGTCACGGATCCTGCACTGTTTGCTCCCAGTTGTTCCCTGTATGTTGCCAGCTCTGAGCTTTTAGAAACAAACATTGAGAGGCTGCTGTGCTCACTGACTCCAATGAACTATGCAAACAGGATAGTGAGCACATTCAAACAATTGCTTAAAAGTGTATTAATAAATAAAAATTCTTAAGCAGTGAGATACTGTCTTCGAAACTTCCCAGGCTTGACAAATCATCTTGACAGCACATCATGCCCTGCTACACTAGCATATTAGGTAAGGCTGTATGCCAAAGTAAGAGTGCATGACAGGCCAATTATCTTGGCCCGAGTGTATTTGTAGCTTTCAGTACTACTCCAGAATTACCAAATGTCATAATAAATAAGAACCAAAATTGCACTGTTATTTTTATGTATCCACAAAGGCATTTGTAGTTCACATATACTAAAATTTATTTGCAAGGGTACACACCTTGCACTTGGAACCCAAAGCCTGGGTATGTGTTTCAAGTTTTTGAATGTTCATGAAGAATGGGCTGAGTAAACTAATTTGCATCTTTTTTTCTTTTTTTTTATTAATAGAACCCTCATAAAATAATTATCAAATAAATCTCAACCTAATCACAGCACCAAAAGTTCATCGTGTGTCTTCAAAGAAGTCTGAATGGCTTTCAGCAAGGGTGAGGAGATAAGTGAAGATCTACCAGTGCAGACTGACTTAATCCTAGATGTCCACAGGATGTTTTTATGATGTTTTAGGACCATTTTCTACATTATTTCCTTCCCTAGCTTTTTCTCCTCAGTCATTCTAAAAATATTACTCTGTTCCTCAGTCTTTTGCCCTAACGTTCTCACTCACATTTGATCAGGTTGGGCAGCTGCAGTGTTGCTTGCTTTTTACCTCCAGTGGATAGTTCAGGAACAATTCAATTTAATGGAAGTTTATTACTACCAAATACTTGCTCATTTTAACTGCCTACATCAGAACCACAGTCCAATACTAGATAATCTGAAAATCAGACATGTGACTACTCATCTCCATCACCATAGTGCAAATATGGTCTTCCACTCCTGCCTTTGGTAACTGTGCATTCCCCATCAACCCAATTGCTCTTTTTGAAACTTGGCAATCTTCTGCTTAAAATGCAAGTTACGTGCTTCCATAGGAATACTAATAACCTGACAATTTGGACTTCTGAAAGATCAAGTATATGAAGAACAAACACCCCAAAAACACACAGGTGCTTTTGGAGGTTTTAGTTCCCAGACAAGTCAACGGCTCTAGAGTATGTGCTTAAGTGAAAATTACAAAAAAAAAAAAAAAAAAAAAAAAAAAAAAGCTTAGTAAAAGAAATTAACACATTGAGAAGTTCAATTAGATAAGCAAGAAAAACTAGGGATGAATAAGTGGGCCTGCTCTACTGCAATGACAAAGTAAAGATAATCAATATACAAATCAAGACAGTTCTGGGAACAGTCTCCAATATTGGCTGGACAATACTGGTGGAAGAAAAAAAATGATCCAAGCAATTGTAGGCTCACTGATCTAACTTTAGCACATATTTTGATAGAGAGAATAAATATGGAGTTCAAAACTGCCCTAGCTGGTTGTACAAACTTGAGAATCATCCCAAAATTGATGAAGAAGAATTAGATAACCTTAAGTATGTTATGAGATGGAGTATGAGATATGGTTGGACATGATAGTATGAACTCTGATTTGTCTACATTGGTAAGGAAAAAGTAGTTAGTATTTTCATGGGGAGATGTGATATGGACATTTAAGAATAAATTAAATTTGCTTATTACTTTAAAACAATAGAAAAATGATTGACCATTCTACATAAATATTTTGAAGTCTATGGAAATCTCATGTGAAAAAAAAAAAAAAAAAGATTAATTTGGATACCTAAGCATGTGTGCCTACATTCAATGGTCTAGTCAGAGGTTTAAAAGTAGTGGCTTTTTTTTTGTGTCTCTTCATAGCCACTTTTTTGCCTTTTTTCCCCCCTATTTCAATAGAATTTCTATCTTCAAATATATTTTATATTTCCAATATTTAAACAGTTAAAAGTACTGAAGACAAAGCTTAACTCTATCAGGTATACTACTTTTATAGCATATTCGTTTTGACAGTGTGAAACTCTAATGCTTCCAGAGAGCTACCACAACAGCAAAAAGAGACACTGAACACAGAAAGGTTCTGTTATTAATATACAGATCACAGAGTTTAAACAATCTTCAGGCTTATATGAATGCATAGAGATTAAAATGTCAATGGATACAGGGTGAAATTATATTTATATACAAGCAGAATAAGCTTTTCAACCAAGAATTGACTGAGATGAAAAATTTGAAGATGAATCACTAGCAACAGCAAGATTCAACAAAACAAGATAGAATAAGCAAATAATCATCTCTAAGACTGATGAAACAACAAAAAAAAACTGTATAACTTAATGGATTATGAGTTTTATAATAAATAAAATGTAAAAATCATTTCCTTAAACTTGCCAATATGCATTTCTTAGCAATTTTCAATAAATTTTGAGAATATTACTTGCATTAATTCATATACTATGTTGATGAGATTGCCTAAAGGTCCATAATTCTAGGAGACTCAATTAACCATGTTGTCAGGTTAATTTTTTGAAAAAAAATTTCCATCTTCAAATTGGGAGGTATTCTGAGATGATATGAAACAAACAACAATCTCCTCATGACTGGCATCTTCAATATTTCTGTAGTTATTTGTATCTTAGTAACCATATGAATATATATCTATTCTGTAGTTCCAATAGAATTTTGTGGGGGGAGAAAAAAAGTCCTCAGTAAGACTGAGATATGAAATTTGATTTATTTTAGATGAAAAATTGCTGAGCATTTGTTTAGCAAAACAAAAAAAATAAATAAACATATACAAAGAAATTATATGTTTGTCCTTCCAACAGTAACATGTATCTATTAAGATACATAATGAGCTTCTACTCTTCTAATGACTCTCAAATGTTGAACATGAAACATTGCCTTAGGTAGTTTTCCTAGCATATTTTTGGAACAGTTGCAATTTTCTTCAATATTTGGAAACAAGGATAATTACAAAACTGTCACTTCTTCTGAACAGCCTGCCATGGGAAAACTGCCAGTGCTCTCCACTGCAATAGAAAGTGACCTAGCATTTAAAATTATGATTAACAATTTGATACCATTAATTAATAACATTAACAGCTGTGTGTCCACTAACTAGGTTTTATTTTTAGCATATTGTTCATAAAGTGTTAGCAAATATATTCATATTCTTAAAAATATGGAGTCAAGGTTTGTATTTCTCTATCAACTTGACAATAGAAAACAACTATTTCTTTTAGCATTATTATAGACAGGAACCAACACCAATATGAGTGTGGTTCCACCTGGAAACCAGAGACTGATTTTTCATCCATAAGACAAGTATCTGAGGCTCCTGTAAATTCCCTCCCCAAAATCCATGTGGAGCTCAGACACCAAACAGAGCAGCAGCTGCCTAGGTGCGAGGTCCTTTCCTCTTCATGCTGTAGAGCACAAAGTCTTTCTGCGCAGCCCTGTACTACCAACAGGAACAGCAGGATGCCTACACATTGCTTAGCTTAGTCCTGGAAAATAAGAATTGGGTGTTCGAGTCTATTCAGCAGAGGAGGTGACCGAAACCCACTTTTCCTCTTTTCTTGAAAGCACTCACAACAAAAGACCATCATTTATGAAAGCAGGACATGATCCATGTATTCTCCCATTGCCACAGGTTTTAAGAGAAGATTGTGAACTCTAATCACTCCTTTGAAATAAGGGCATTGGCAACTACTGTCAAAGAAAGGCTCTCGACAGAACAAAGCACCCAAGCCCCCATGAACAGAATGATTTAAAACACATGTTTCTCCTTCACACATCCTATTAGCAGTTTCTAAACAGTCATGATTTTTAGCAATGCTGTGATGATACTCATACATCTTTTCCTCATGTTTGGTGTGGAACTGGTGCAGTAGTATCTTGAAAGGGATCAGCCAAAGGATCACAAGCTTAAGAGTCTTCAAGAAGATGTTAATCTTACTCTTCTTTCAGATATTAAAAGCTACATGCTCCTCTGGCCAGTGTATTCAGATGGTAAATTGGTATATATTTTTACCTTGGATCCCTAAGGAAGAGATTTCATAGCAGCAAACAATCATATATCTGGTAAAGAATCCTTCAGTATAAAAGATTCTTGAAAGCATCTAAGATCTGTCAGATTGGGAGCAGAGAAGACAGAGAAGACCTGATATTTTATGCCATTTGTGTGTTGTATCTTCTAGTTTTTCAAGATTCTAAGTAGAAACAGCTGGATTTTTATCCAATTATCCTCTGTGACAGCAGACCAGCTATGCAGAACAGCACTTTTTTTTTTAGCCGACATTATATTTAAGCAAAAATAAGAGGTATTAGAGAAGGATTAGTGGCAATTCTCAGGGAGGAAAACCCCAAAGACAAGAACATCAGCCTAACACACTGGGGAAAATATTTTACTAGACATGATTACACGCTCTCCCAGTTGCTACAAATTTCAGCATCAAGGGGACTACCTAGAGAGTAGAAGATGCAGTTGTTAATCTAAGTTACATAAACTAGTTGAGGAAGAAAGCAACCAAGAGAAAGAGTACACTATTTAATAACCAAAAGCCCCCTGAAAAATGACAGTTTTAAACCCACAAAAGTGTATCTATATTATAGATATTCAACAAAGTTCATTGGGACAGTAGGGCTTTCAAAACACTAGAAAAAAATTGTTATTCACCATTTGTAGAGAAATGGCACAGTATCCTCTGACTTTCCTCTGTCATCTTGCCTGTACGGCAAGAATTATCAAAGAAGGAAAATAAAACTACTAAGTTATTGTAACTCAAATTTAGCTGTTATTTAACCCTTTGATTTATTGACCTTACAATAAAAAGAGGAAACAAAGCTAAAAGACTGGAACAGGATTTAGCATTTTTCATGGTAATTTGGCAAAGATTAATTTAGATTAGTTACTAGGATTTCCACATTTATTTATTTCAAAAGTCTTTTTTGGACACCCTTATTTGCAGATTAAAACACCGCTTCTGTATTTTTCTTCTGCACCAACAACTTGCCTTTATAGTGGTGCAATGTTGAAGAGAAAATATGTTCTTGTTTTTTCATCCTGTTATACCTCATGCAGTTGCTTACATAACTCTAGAAAGGTGAGCAAAATAGCATTTGGAAGTATTTGTGGAGGGTTAGTTTTTCTCCCACCAAAGTGATCTAGAGGTGGTATGAGATGGCAGAGACGTTAAAGACAGTATAGAGAATGGTCCTACTTATGGCCTACAGATAAGCTCTGTGAGCTAGTAGCAAGAAGTTTTCAGATTAACTAACTGAGCATGCATCCAAAGTTGCAGGATTTAGGTATCTAATACCTTTATCAAATAATAAATTATTTTAGATTTATTTCACAAACCCTCTATCAAAGACTTCCTAGAAACATCTGGGGTTCCCAGAACCAAATAATCTATTGTTGTTGAATCTGTTCAGCATCCAGTTGGAAAAGAGGCATAGAACCACAGAACTCATATTTAATGGATTAAAAAAGAAAAAAAATGTGAATTATAGTGTGATTATAATCTGTGAAATATGGAAAAACACAGAAAGACATTTTGCCATTTATCAAATATTTTGTTTGCACAAATTTCTTAATGTTAGGTTTCATGATAGAGAAGAATGTTGCCAAAGATAAAAAAGCATCCAGAAGAAGGCAAACAGAAGAATTAATAGAGCACAGGCATTCACCTTTGCAAATTTTTAGAGAACAAAGAGGTAACAGCCTCTCAGGTAGTGAAACATATCCCCCTCTTCCTCAGTTTCCATCTGACAGATGTGTCATAAGATAGTAAATAGGCCAAAAAATCCCCTTTCATAGACTTTTAGAGTACTACCACCACACAATAGAGCGAGAACTCTTCTGAAACCTTTTGCATCTTTGCACACCATTTGGGAAAGTTCACCAGTGTACATTGTAGTAACTTTCTCTCATTCTGCAGTGCAGATATCTGACCACAGAGTTACCACAATTTATAAGCATGGGAAGTCCACATACAAAGCTAGCAGATGTAGCAGAACTGTTAAGGGTTTATTTCACCCTTTTAAAGTCTTTGAAATTATAGAAAATAAGATGGGGAAATAAAAATCTCTCCAGGTATTTTTTGGTCAGTTGGTTGGGCTATTTTTGCTACAGTCCTACACTTCTGTAAGTAATAAGGTTAAGCAAAATTTATTTTCAAAGTCTTGCAATGTGCACCAGTCAATGTCCTGCTGATGCTTAAAATCTCAGGTGGCCACTTTTTTTCATAAAACTGGCACTACAACATAAAATCCATGTTATGCATTACTTCATATTTGCTGGAGTTGGACACAAAAGTTATATGGTTCCATGTTACTGACAGAGCAGCAGACAGCTGGAAGGCAGAATAAATTCTGAGCAAATTTTCTCTTCTTCAAGCAATGATTTTTAGATTTCAAGTTTTGACCTGCATCCTACTTCAAATTCATCATTTGAATGTTTTCTAAGATAGAAGATGAAGTATGTGTTTTCTACCTATTCTGGTTCCCTGGATTTCTTAATATAAGACTTATCTTATTATTTATATGACAAAACAAAATACTTATTTTCTGAGCCCTCTATTTTTTCCTCATTGCAAGTTATCATTCAAAATTATATGCAATGTACTTGCAGAGGCAGAACTGATTTTCCCATTCTCAAAGGTGCTCAAGGAATCAGGTGAAAAGTGTGGGTCTGAGTCTTTGACACTATGTCTACAGCACAACAAAACAAAATCAGAGCAACTAGGAGAGGCATGTGGTACAGTACATGCAAACATATGCTTAATTCTTCATGCCTATAACAACAGGTCAGCCTAGAGGTCTCTCAGTTTTTCCACACTACCTAGGTAAAAGAGGGAAGCAGATGCATTCAGCAGCTATTGAAAATGATGTCAGTTCAGCTTGCATGAGAGGTACAGCTTTAAGCTCAGAAAAGGAATCTGCCTTTACTTCATTAAGCAGTGAAACTACTCCACTGACTTTCTACCTATGAAAAACAAAACCAGTAACTTACTGCAACAATATAATTTTCCAGGAGACGTGCTCTTGCAAGCACTTTAAGAGATCTTTTCAACAAAAAAAATCATAAGTCTGCTGCTGGATCCTTATAAAACTCTTTCCTTCATCTCACTCGGGACAAGAAATCCCTGCTTAGTCTTTTAAGGTTTTCTGATACAGGATTTAAAGTATTAAGTGAGCAAGTCAAGACTTTCTTTTGAACATCATGCTGATAACAGCCTCTTTTTTATGAAGCATATGATCAGGTCTAAACTCATAGCTAGAAGATTCATTCAAACTCCCTCTGGGATTTTTCACATGGAATACTCTTTCTGGAGATGTTGAGTATTGTTATTATATATGTAAGTATTAAAATGAAAGCCTTATGAAAAAAGTTACAACAGCTTGCTTTTTCTTCTTTATGGGGTTTACAGAAAATAAAATAACTTTATATTATTTACAGAAGAACCAAAAAAAAAAAGGTGTTCTTGAATTAGACACTGGTTCTTCTCTGGTTATTGCTTTGTAATTTTCTCAATTCTGTGCATGTAAAGAACTTGTTTTCTAAAGTAAATACCAAGGTCGTAGGACTGGTCATTAGCAGCAAGTAGCAGTTCTCAGGGGGGGATCTTTTCCATGTCAGAATTCTTTCTTACCTAAAAAAAGTGCACTTTTTTGCAACGATCACAATGCTTCTAGAAAATAATGAGGAAAAAGAGGGAAAAAAAGGATTTGTTGTATTAATTTGCCTATAAAACAACAAAGCAACATAATCACTTATCAAGCTATATTGAAAATATTAATGAAACCAAACAGAAGTCTGATATTTTAGTCCTTAGGCATATTTAATTCAAGAATCAATAATAGAAAATAAAAATCAGTTATGCTGTTATCAGACCAGAATATATACTTTAAATACAAGGTGGATTTCTACTTTGTAACTATTTTCAGAATCAATTTATTAGTCAATTAGAAAAAAAACTGAAGTAATTTTATAACCAGCTGAAAAAGGGACCATGCTTGATCCTTCTCTGCACTATGTCTATTATCTTCAGTCTATTGCAGAATGGAATTGGCTTGAAAGCAGTTAAACACATTCCTTTCTAAATAATTACAATGGTACACATTGAAAACTCTGACCCTTCATTTAAGGGAAGGAGAAAAAAAAGGGCAAGTTCTCCATCAAGGCATTCTTCTCCTATTTGGTAGAATAATCCAAGAAGCCTGGCTTGTATCTGTGTCAATACTTTTAAAAACAAGATGACACAACAAGTAGGAAAGAACATGAGGTAAACAACAAATGAACATGAAGTTAAAAAACAGATCTTCTGTTTTGTATATACTATTTAACGTGGTACCAAGTATACTATCTGGATAGTATACAAGATATAGATAGAAGAGAAAAACCATACTGTGAAACAGATTAAAGAAATATTTAGATAACACTTAGAACCAGCTACACATGGCTCCACTCTGGAAAAAAAAAATCAGTCTGTTTTCTATATTTTGTAGGTGGATTTTACACTAATATTTTATCATGCAAAGGTCATATTTTGTTACTTATTATTTCATATCAGATTTTGTAGAAGGAGGATTTATTCATCATAATTTTATTCAAGTTTGTGTTCTACACTGACTGGTTAAACCACTGAAAATGGTATGCACACATCAACAAGAAAGACATAATTTTTCCTTCCATTTAAGATATGGTATTAAAGGAATACATAAGCCAGCAGCAACAGTAATTCTTCGGTTATGAGAACAGGTTTTGAGGCTTTAACTCTGAAGTTAAGGAGCAAAATACAGGAAATTAAAACTTCCAGAGGTAGGAAAGATGTAATGTAGATCTTTCATTTCATAAAAATCAGTTTCTACATTTGGTATAAGTTACATAAACTTAGATATAAAATTCTACATATATTATATTGACATAAATTGTACATTTTATCACAGTTTGAGAATGAATGTCTATTTGGGACAAAATATAGATGAGAAATACTTTGGTTTGCTTAAAAACATGAATGCACTTTGGAAAATTTGGAATGAGCTCAGGCCTCAACAAGTGCTTTGAATGCAATTCTGGCATTTTATCTGAATTTATCTAATCAATGCTAACTGAAGATACAATATTCCTCCTCCAAAAGACAGGCCTTCTACAGATGGACAGTAATTGTCAGCCCACATCTGTATTTGAGCCAAAACTTCAGGCCTGAAGAGTCAGCATCTGGAATATTGCAGGGAAGAAAACTTCAGTCTGCCTTACCATTAGGAGTCAACTTAAGCATCACTTGACTCATCTAGTCAGCTCTGCAGGTATCAGCTGTTTGACCAGCCGATTCCCTCATCGCATATCCTATTTTGCCTTACAGTGCTGTTATGAGGTTAGTATGATTCAAAATTGTTGTCTCCTTCATAACTAGCTGGGTAGGATGGGAGTCCAGAAATACACTGCACTATAAGATTTATCTGTAATGTGTAAGGAGTGCATAAGTTGTCACGATTAACTTCAATATGATCAATATTGATCTGTTAACTCTTAACCAAGGTTAATGTTAGCTCTGTAATAAAATTCTCAGAACTATTTTAAAGACAGATTTTCCCATTTCAAATTTCCTTTTTGCCGGATGTAGCATTCTACATCCCAGAACTTTGTTGACTAAAAACAGGAATTCATCATAGCACTTACAAGCAAGTCTGGGAGTGGCAGAACCAAAACAGTGGTTTTCTATAGATCTGTATAGATTTTTTTATAGATTTTGATTTTACTCATGGTGAACTTTGCTATTGTATAAAATAATGCAAGTTCCAATTGAACTTCTTCATAGCTGAGACTTACAGTGTCTTTCACATTAATATTTGGAAGGAGGTCTCTCCTCTCTATTTCCACAGAGTTTGGAGAAACTCAATACCTATGAGAACCTCTGAATTAGGAAAATTAGTGGGATCTCAGAAACAAGTGGTCATGATTTAATCACAGACAAAAAAAAAGAAAAAAAGTGTCAAACCCTGAAATACACAGGCCTGTTGCTTTAAGAACCAACACTTTCACAGACTGAGTAAGCATCATCTGGAAAAAGAAATGAATTCTTTGATATATACAAATCATTTAAGATCTTTTTACAAGATATATAAAGAACAGGTCACACGGGATTGAAAGTCACATTGGATTAAAAGTGCAGTCAAAATAAAGGCACACAATGAATGAAAGAAAGGATAACTTAATGTTAATGAATGCAAATCAGGAGCTAGAAATTGAAGAAAATTGGTAAGGGAAGCAAATGGACACAAGAAAAAAAAGAAAATAGAAACCAAGTGACAAAACAGAAAACCAAGCAGCAAGTGTTTTTACCATACATTTGGAACAATGTAAATTACTAATATATTACTTGATTGAAAAAGCAGATAAAAACATGATGCAGTAGTTATTTCTGTTGTATCCTCAAAAAAAAAAAAAAAGTAAATGCCAGGTCGTCAGTAATAAGAATGCATTTAAAAATAGGCCTAGAAGGGAGTATCTCCTCCCCATAGCTCAAAGCATTGACTATAGCTAAAACATTATAGACACTTATTTCTGAAATTGCACATCAGTGTTCCTAGTACGGGAGAGACCATACCTTTGCAGTATCCTTACTCATCCTTATAATGAGAAAGCTACAAGCCTCCCTTCAGGCAGTTTAACCTGAGTACTACCTGCTTTCTCACTACTGGATGCAGAGACCATTTTCCATGAATTAAACTCAGTTTGTAGTTATTTGGCTTGCTCATGCAATTTCAGGAGAGTAAAATTAACATTACATCTTAGTTAAACTGATACAGTGTGTAAACTGGGACAATTATTACAGATTTCTTTCTTGTGCCACCTGGGGGTCATCTTTCTCCATACTTTTTAAGGAGTATTTCGCTCATAAACTAATTTACATTATCTGTAACATTTTCACAGCTATAGCTCTCAGCTACAGTTAATCTTATTATGGGTGTTTCCAAATACAATAATCTTATAATATAATCTGCAGTGACCCTGAGACTGTGAAGTTTAAGAGCCTGAGGTGAGTGAACAAGATTAACAGCAGAGTAACAACCCTGGATTTCAGAAGAGCAGACTTTAGCTTCTTCAGCAACCTGCTTGGCAGGATCCCATAGGAAACTGCCCTGGAGGGCAAAGGAGCCCCAGAGAGCTGGCTGATCTTCAAGGACAGCCTCCTCAGAGCACAGGAACGTGCAAAAAGACAAGTAAGTATGGCAAAAGGCCATAACGGATGAACATGAAGCTCCCATCTGAGCTCAGACAAGGAAAGGAACTATACAGAAAATGGAAGCAGGAGTACAGAGACATGGCCTGCACGTGTCAGAGTGGAAAAGCGAAAGCTCAGCTGGAGCTGAAACGAGCCAGGGACAACTAGAAGGGCAACTAGAAAGGCTTCTGTAGGTACATTTGCAGCAAAAGGAAGGCTAAGGAGAGTGTAGTAGAGGAAGAAAGAGTTAGGAATCACTTAACTGACTTGGACATACACGAGCCTGCTCTCTACCATCTTTGAATGGTCACGGCAATCAGGGTAGGTTCCTGATGGCTGGAAAGAGACAAACGTCACCCATCTTCAAGAAGAGCAAGAAGGAGGATCCAGGGAACAACAGGCCAGTCAGCCTCATCTCAGTCTCTGGGATGGTTATGGAGCACAACCTCCTCAAAGTCATTTCTAAATACATGAAAGACAAGGTGACTGGGAACAGTCAGCATCGGTTTATCACGGGCAAATTGTGTGCCTGATAAAATTCATTGTTTTCTATAACAAGGTGACTGGCACTTTGAACAAGTGGAAGACAGCGCATGCTGTATACCCTGATTTTAGCAAGGTCTTTGACGGTCTCCCATAGTTTCCTTATCAAGAATTAGTGAAATGTGGGCTGGATAAGCGGACAGTAAAGTGAATGGAAAATTGGTTGGACTACCAGGCTCAGGGTTGTGATTGGCAATGCAAAGTCCAGCTGTCATGCAGTAATAAGTGGGGTACCTCAGTGATCATTACTGGAGCCCATATTGTTTAACGTCTTCATTAACAAACTGGGTGATGTTTGCAGATGATAGTAAGCAAGTTTGCAGATGATAGTAACTTGGGGCAGGGAAATAGCTAATACACTGGAAGGCAGAGCTGCTTTCCAGAGTAACTTAGCCAGGCTGGAGAAATGGGCTGACCAGAACCTCATGACGTTCAACAAGAGCAAGCACAAAGTCCAATAACTGGGATGGGGTAACCCCATTCAACACTGTAGGCTGGGGGCAGACTGTCTAGGAAGCAGCTCCACAGAAAAGGATCTGATCTTAAACAAACAAAAACAAAACAAAAAAACCACAAACACCACACCACACAAATATACACACTACACAGCAACCACACGAGAGTTGTCAAATACTGGAACAGGCTGCCCAGAGAGGTTGTTAAGTCTGTCCTTGAAGGTGTTCAAGATTCAATTGGACACAGCCATGTGCAACTTAATCCCAATAGACTTGATTTGAGCAAGGAGTTGCATTAAACCTCTGGTGGTCCCTTTCAACATAAATCATCATTCCATGTTTCTTATATGCACACGCACACACACACACACACACACACACATCAGATCCAACAGACTTCCATTTCCAAAAACTAAGCAGTTAGATAACTGAAAACAGTATGCTTTCAGTTATCTTATAATTACTGCAATCACTAAAGATTTACACCAGTGTTGCAGCTGAGATCATGATTTCATTGAAAGTGTAATCCAGCTTGTTGCACTCTATTGTACAAGAGGACAAATTCCTATTTAGAGTAATTGTTATGCAAATTTAAAAATACTATTTAGGAAGCTTAATATTGATCTTGAAAGATTTGTAGAAGTTCTCTGATTCTTTTTGAAGTGTAAGAATATTTATGTGATTAAATATAGACATATCTGCCAGCCACACTGTTGTCTTAAAACAGCTCCTAGTGAGAGATCTCAAACTATATTTAATACCCAAGCTAATGAGCCCACTAAGTGCTTACAGTTAAGAGCAGACTGGCTTGCAGCACAGCCAGACTGAGCTTGGTTTTGCCTACAAAGGATTTTGTAGGTATTCCTTAAGAAGCAAGATGCTGTGGTCCAAACCTGTGACAAGCACTGGTGTTTAATTGAATCCAGTCATACCAACATACCAATGAATGCCCAGAGCCTAATCTGGAATGAACAGCCATACTCTACTGAAATCAAGAAACTGGAACACTGTCAGAGGCGCTTCACTGAAAGGGTCATCAGATGAAAACAATAAAAGACAAAAAAATAGACTTTTCTGAGCACAAGTATAACACTAAATGTTATCTGTTCAGAGATTAATTTTGTTGGAAAAATAATCAAAAATGCATGAAGCTGATATATCTACTTATATTAAAGCGTCCTGTTTTTATAGAGAGAGTTTATGATGTTACAATATTCTAATCCATCTGTTAAATATCCACATCTAGCTGGGAGATAGTAGGGTGAAGGGAAAATAAAATTGCTAACAACCAAAGTATTCACTGAGAGTTTTTATAAAATTTACATTCTGCTTGCTTACATACCATTGCTTCTTCATTGAGACCATTACTCATGACAGTAGACTGGTTGGAAAAAAAAATATATATATGTATATATATACACACATATATATGACAGCACATACTACAGTCATGTCTGCTATGCTGTTGAGACATATGCAGGTTTGCTCTGAAGGCAAGAAATTCTGTCACCTGCATTACTTATGCGTGTAGTATGCATTCATGCTTGCTACCTGAATTCAGCCCTTTGCTTAAGGGTTGAGGCATAAATGACTATATTTCATGTCTGGACCAGCACATTGCCACAACACCGTTAGTCCTCAAGAGACAGCCCGTACAGAACCTCACATCAGATATTTGATAGATGAAACGGACATAAAGAAATTAGACATTCAGATTTCAGTTTTTAATCTTGTTTAGTAGTTCAGTTTGTAAACTATTAGAAGCTAAGACTCTTTGACCAGAAAAAAATTGATTTATCTGGATGTCTGGTTGCATTTTCCTGCTTCAAAATGTGTTTTGATTTGTCTGAAGTAAAACTGAGCTATAATGGGGGTTTTGGCTTTTTTCTTCCCATCTCTTAAAAAAAGAAATCATAATAATATTTCTACAGTGTTACAGGATGGCTGCCTGGCAACACATTCTTCTTCTAGGAGAGCAGCCAAATGTTTGGAAAGAAAGAACAGGGTGCTTTCTCTAAGAACCATAAAACTTGATAGCAACACACTGTGCAAGACTTTGAGAGTCATGATCCCATGGAAACTCACACAGAATCACAGAACAGTTGAGGCTGGAAGGGACCTCTGGAGACCATCTAGTCTAACACCCCTGCTCAAGCAGGGTCACCTACGGCACATTGCCCAGGACCCTGTCCACACGGCTTTTGAATAACTCCAAGGATGGAGACTCTACAACCTCTCTGGGCAACCTTTTCCAGTGCTCAGTCACCCTCACAGTAAAGAAGTTTTTCCTCATATTCAGATGGAACTTCCTGTGTTTCAGTTTCTGCCCATCACCTCTCGTCCTGTCACTGGGCACCACTGAAAAGAGCCTGGCCCTGTCCTCTCTACACCCTCCCTTCAGATACTTACACACATTGATAAGATCCCCCCTCAGTCTTCTCTTCTCCAGGCTGAACAGTCTCTGCTCTCTCAGCCCTTCCTTGTATGAAAGATGCTCCAGCCCCTTAATCATCTCAGTAGCCCTTTGCTGGACTCGCTCCATATCTTTTGTGTATTGGGGAGCCCAGAACTGGACACAGCACTCCAGATGCAACCTCACCAAGGCTGGGTAGAGGAGAATCACCTCCCTCGACCTGCTGGCAACACTCTTCCTCATGCACCCCAGGATACCATTGGCCTGCTTTGCCACAAGGGCACATTGCTGGCTTATGGTCACCTTGTTGTCCACCAGCACTCCCAGGTCCTTCTCTGCAGAGCTGCTTTCCAGCAGGTCAACCCCCAACCTGTACTGGTGCATGGGGTTATTCCTCCCTAGGTGCAGGACCCTGCACTTGCCTTTGTTGAACTTCATGAGGTTCCCCTCTGCTCATCTCTCTAGCTAGTTGAGGTCCCTCTGAATGGCAGCCCAGCCCTGTGGTGCATCAGCCACTCCTCCCAGTTTTGTATCCTCACCAAATTTGCTGAGAGTGCACTCTGTCCCTTCATCCAGGTCATTGATGAAGAAGTTGAACAGGACTGGACCCAATATTGACCCTTGGGTACACCGCTGGCTACAGACCTCCAACTAGATTTTGTGCCGCTGATCACAACCCTCTGAGCTCCGCCATTCAGCCAGTTCTCAATCCACCTCACTGTCTGCTCATCTAACCCACACTTCCTGAGCTTGTCTATGAGGATGTTATGGGAGACAGTGTCAAAAGCCTTGCTGAAGTCAAGGTAGACAACATCCACTGCTCTCCTCTCATCTACCCGGGCAGGTATTCCATCATAGAAGCCTGTCAGACTGATCACCTTCTTATCCTTCACATGCTTAGAGATGGTGTCCAAGATGAGCTGTTTCGTCACCTTTCTGGGGATTGAGGTGAGGCTGACTGGCCTGTAGTTTCCTGGGTCCTCCTTCTTGTCCTTTTTGAAGACTGGAGTGACATTTGCTTTCTTCCAGGCCTCAGGCACCTGTCCTGATCTCCATGACCTTTCAAAGATGATTGGCCTAGCAATGATGTCTGCCAGCTCCCTCGGCATTCATGGGTGCAACTCATCAGGTCCCATGGACTTGTGGATGTCAAGTTTTCCTAAATGATCTCTAACCCAATCCTCCTACACTGAGGGAAAGTCTTCCTTTCTGCAGACTTTCTCACTGGTCTCTAGGGCCTGGGATTCCTGAGGGCTGGTCTTACCAGTAAAGACTGAGGCAAAGAAGGCATTCAGTATCTCTGCCTTTTCTGTATCCTTTGTCACCAGGGCCCCTGCCCCATTCAGCAGCGGGTTCACATTTTTCTTAGTCTTTCCTTTGTTAGTAATGCTTTAAAGAAGCCCTTCTTGTTGTCCTTGACATCCCTTGCCAGATTAGCTCCCAATGGGTCTTGGCCTTCCTAGCCCCATCCCTGCATACTCCAACAACATCCCTATATTCCCCCCAGGTTAGCTGTCAATGCTTCCACCTTCTGTGTACTTCCTTCTTCTGTTTGAGCTTTGCCAGGAGCTCCTTGTTCATCCATGTAGGTCTCCTGCTCCGTTTGCTTGACTTCTTGCTCATTGGGATGCACTGTTCTTGAGCTTGGAGGAGGTGATCCTTGAATATTAACCAGCTTTCTTGGACCCCTCTTCCTTCTAGGGCCCTATCCCATGGGATTCTTCCAAGCAGGTCTCTGAAGAGGCCAAAGTCTGCTCTCCTGAAGTCCAGGGGATTGATCCTGCTTTTTTCCCTGTTCCCTCCATGCAGGATCCTGAACTCCACTATCTCATGGTCACTTCAGGCAAGGTTGCCCCAACCTTCACATCTCCAACCTGCCCTTCCTTGTTCATAAGTACGAGGTCCAGTAGCGCACCTCCTCTCATTGGCTTCTCTATCACCTGTATCAGAAAGCTGTCATCAGTGCTCTCCAGGAATCTCCTGGATTGCTTGCACCTTGCTGTGTTGTCCCTCCAACTCATCTGATAAAGTTGGAGAGCAAAGGACTTCAGAAGCCCCAGGCAACCAGACAGCTGAGAAATCACAAGCCTGGGAGCCAGCTTCCCATGTCTTCATCCACCAGCTAAACAACCTGCCAGGAAATTGAAAGCCTAGAAGCTATGTAAAATGGCCAGGAAACTAGAGGTTTCTGATCAAATCATTCCTGATATTTCTACAGATTAACACATTAGTGAAATCTTGATTTTCATGAATCAATAACTTTTCCAGTAGGAAATATTCTACTGGAAAATTTCTGAACAGTTCTGTTTTAAAGTATCATGATTATTTTGCAGATCTAACACTAGGTTTAGGAATAATTACAATATTATTTGGTAGTTTACCCTTCATTAATCCTATTTTGTTAAAGTTAACTTTTTAAAGAAATATTAATTTTAAATATTCTTCATGTAAAGTAAAGCTAGTCATTTTTCATTCTCTGAAAGTTTAAGAATCCATTTAAATTACATAATCATCTTGCAATCATTAAAAAAGCAAGCATTACAGACTTAGGAGAGCAAAAGTAATATTTCTGAAATAATTTAATTCACTTGAAAACATCAGATAGGAATAGGCATACAGATTGTGGGTTTACCAAGTGGAAGGTGATAAAAGGACTACTATCCAGAGTAGTAATCCTGAATTAGATGGTGTGGGAATCGTCACACAGATATCCCTTTTCAACAATGACTGCATATTGTCCTCCAGTGATGACCAGCGCATTTTAGTTCCAAGTGTTCTTATGTGAGATACAGGATTTGAAGACCCTTTCCTCTTTTTATCTCAAGATTTTACTATACTGAGCAGCAACGTGGTAATATTATCTGCAAACAATGAAAAGATTCCCAGTATTCTACAGCCCTTTGTATTCAAGGCTTTTCAGCCTCCAGCTCTTCCCGTCTTCTCTTTTGATTCTTTAAAAAAAAGATCTGCACTTAAAACTATTTACAGTTCAAGGTGAATGCCACCATATTCAGGAACCTACAGGTAATCTCAGTTATATTCATGTTGTACATGATACTCCTAACTCAGTAGCTGTCATACCTCTGCCTCTTTATCCAACACACACATATGAACATGAAAAATATGACTGGAAAATGCACTGCAATTTGATATACAAGACTGTTTTCCACCTAGTGAAATCCGCTCTCAGTATAGTAGTAATCTTCTCAAGAAAATCAGTGTTAGCTTTCAAAACCAGATTCAATTATCATGTGGATAATTGAACTCCTAAATTCCTCCCTGTCTGTAACTTTCTGTAAGTTTCTGTAGAAAAACAAGTTTAAAGTTACATTCAAAGGCTGATGCATATCATTAAGCTCTTCCTTTTTTCTTCCTTGAAGAATGACGCATACCATTTTGTAGAATTAGAAAAAAAAAAAATTAAATTTAGTATTCCAGTCACTATAGCTCTTTGAACCTCTAAATGTTAGGATGCATTGCTAAAAATAATAAAAAAAAAACTTTGAAAATTAAGTTGATTTGTATTAATTCATTTACATAATTCATAGGGAGAGAGTGTTCTTCTTTATTAGCTTCTTCACTAAGAGAAGAAATGCCTCATTAATTTTAAACACATCAATCTGAAAATGCTATCCATGTCAGATAGAATAATGACTGACATTATGGAGAGCACAATACACTTCATAGAAAATACAATCACCCATTATTCACTCTGTATAAATACACAAGCTTATTTGTACTAGGAAAACTTTGAAAAGTAGAAATCTCATGAGTAACTATGGTGTAGGTGATGAGAGAGGCAAAGGAGAATGCGGGTTCAGAGATTCATAGAGGCACATGAAATACTGACTTTTGCATATCTTTGTGAAATCATTGGTCCTGTTGTGCATCCACTGCTCTCCCTGTGTTCAGACCTAGACATCTCTTCACAGAAATCAACTGGGCAGGTGTGATTTCCCCTTGGTAAATCCATGCTGCCTGTTCCCACTCACCTTCTTGTTCTTGTGCCTAGAAATGACTTCCATGTTGCTGCTACTACACTGTTACACTATAATGCTAGTATCAGTCAGCTAAGTATATCCAACTGTCCCATATAACTTGTAGAATCTGATCTTTTCAGAGGTGCATTCTTGAGTATGTTACAAAGGAAGCTGTCTTTTTGCTTTTTATTTCTTGGTAGACCCAGCATTGGAAATGCCAGAAATGGCTGGACTCTGATGAAAAGTTTTAACAGCTAATTAAACACATGTAAAGTGCAGAAAATAATAAGAAATAGTTCCTTAATACATACAGATCTCTCAGCTGGTAAAGCTTTTTTTGAAGATGATATTAGCTATCTAAATGGATATTAAAACAAAAAGGTCTGTCAACATAGTGTTAAAGCACACCCCCACAACAACTTTTTGCAGTGCCTATTAAGGATTGTTCTCATCTCATCCAACATTAATAGCTACATTGTGTCACTTGATTTATTGCAACTAATTTAAGTGGAGGGTAAAAACATCATAGGGGAAAAAAAAAACTTATCACCTGGGATGTGTGAAAAACAGCAATTCTCAGGGAAAAAATCCCACCAAAATAAAATAAGGTTTGCAGAGCAAAAATCGAGGTATTATGAGGTATGTTGTTCAGAAGTATACATGGGTGTGTGTATAAATAAATAAATAAATAAATATTTTATATATATATATATATCTTTCCTCTGTAATACCCAAGTTATATCTGCTGTTCTTAAAGCATGAGTCATTCTTCTTGTCTTGCCTCAATAGTTACCCATTTATTAACTCATACATAAAACATAGTAGGTCAGCCAGACTTTCAACTGATATGAAGGAAGATCACACACGAAAAGGCTCCTAACTACTGATGTTTTGTAAATTGTGATCAGTTCTGTATGAGCTATTACAGTTCTACGTCTCTATTATTCTAACAAACATTGGTTATCACTGCTCTTTAATGGCTAACAACTCAAGTCTTATCAAAGAAGCTTTTACTCCTGCTGCACATCTCATGTTTCTCAAGTAAAATCTGATATCAGGCTAGAACAATGTGCATAAGTTTGAGAGAAAACCATATCTGGCCATGTGAGTGGGGGAAGAGCTGCAGGAGGGGTCTGGGAAGTGCACATGCAAAAGGGAGGAGGGCTCTAAGGACACTAATGGGAATCGGTCACGCTTGTATCACAGCACAAAGGCATCTCCCAGGTTGAAGAAGCTGCTGACATGTTTTTACAGTGCTCTAGAAGCGTTAGTCAAACACAAGAGTCTTGCCCTCAGGGATGAGCCTGCCCTATCTCACTTAACTCCAGAGAACTCACAATTCATAAGAATGGTGTCTGGTTAAATTGGTTAAGTATATGGTTAAATATTTTTTTTTGTATTAAAACACAATGCTTACCTGACAAGTTCAGAAACATTAGAGAACATTTTTTAAGAAATAGTTCACAGTCGATACATCTATTTTTATGTATTATTCTGCCCTGTTCTGCTCTCTAAATTCCTGACAAGACATAACAATAGTTTGCTGCAACGGTGATGTGTGAAGTACACTTCAGCCACTCTGAAATGCAGTGCTTTATACCCGTTTACAATTAGTATGAACTTTGATCTTATCTCACAATTTGAGCAGTTAAGAAGTGAGAAAATTAGCAGGTTCCACCAATTCTATTAAAATATCTCTACCCACTGGCAAAAATGAAAGCAATACTTGCCCACCTTTCTTCTCTCATATTACATTTTTCACACACATTAAAGAAAAAAATAAAATAACGTATGGCACATTCTACAAATAGCTTGACATTCAGTTTATGATGAAGCAAGTATGGGAGTCTCCAAGTTGAAAAGACTCTTTAAAGCAACTGCTTTTCCATCAAAGCTACTTCTGTCAGAAATCCCCTATTCTCAAGTATTTCAAACTGAGGTTTAAAATACTGCAAGACTTATTTAAAGATGCAGAGAAATTACTCTAACATACCAGAAAAAAAAAAAAGAAAAGAAAAGAAAAGGGTAATACTTTGTCCTCACAAAAAACTTCAAACTTTCCTTAAGTAATTTTTTAAACATTTCCACAGACATATTTAAGTTATAAGGGATTTCAGGAGAGGTCTAGCATGGCCTCCTGCTCAAAGCAGGGTCAACACTGAATTCAGACCAGATTGCTCAAGGCTCTGTCCAGTTGTGTCTGGAAAACCTCCAAAATGCAGAGATTCCAGTGCTTCTCTGGGAAACTGTCCAATGGTACATTTAGTCTTATAGCAAAACATTTCCCCCCCACCAAACCTCATACATAGTTGGAACTTTCCTCAGTTTAATCAATATTTTTCCTGTATTGGGGGGGAGGCAAAAATGGATGCAGCATTCCAGGTGCAATCTAAAAAGTACTGAAAAAAAAGAACAATTGGTTCCCTCGATCTCCTGCCGATACTCCTGCTGGCACAGCACAGCAAGCTGTTAGCACTTCATCACTACCAGGACACGCTGCAGACCCTGTCCCCCAGGTCCTTTTTGGCAGAGCTGCTCCCTAGTCAGTCCTCAGCCTGGACTGCTGCAGCAGGTTAATCTGTCCCAGGTGCAGGACTTTCCATCTGCCATTCACTGAATTTCAGCCATTTCCTGTAGGCCCATTCCTACAGCCTGTCCAGGTGCCTTTGCACAGCAATCATGCCCTTGAGCATAGTAACTGCATCACACATTTTGGGGCTATCCACAAATTTGGTGAAGATGTATTACACCTCCTCCTCCAGATCACTGATAAAGATATTGAACAAGCTATGTCCCAGGATAAGCTCCATGAGTTGTGCCAGTTTTTAGGATAGACAATATTTGGTTGAGTCTTTTTTTGGCAGGGGGGACAGCCCTTCAAGGTCACTTTTTCACCTGAGATGCTCAAATGCCATTATTTTCCAATAAGCTGTTTGAACCAAATTTTAAAAGTCCCATGATTTGTTTGAACTGATGGACAAACTGCACCTGGAGCAGATGTTAAGTGTTCAGGTTTTTTGCTTTTCTAAAGTGACATGGAAGACTTTCAAGAGCTTTATGCTAAGTAGGTATGGCAAGTGTTAAGTAAAAAAAAGAAGTACAGACATTAGCTAAATGTGTCTTCTTACAGTTCTTTTTAATATATATTTTTCCCCACTTCAATATAGTCACTGCATCCAAACAAATACAATGAAACAGGGACTCAGTGTAGATAACACTATCTAGGAGTTAAGAAGCATTAATTTCAGGACTAGGTTAAATTTCACATAAATAGCAAGCTTCTCTTCACTTGATCATTTTATCCCTTCTCTTTTTGGCTCAAATTTGCTGCAAATTTAAAACTAGATTTCAAGTTTCACCAGGTATAAGCCATGTATGTCCTATATATTGTTTGCAGAGCTGAACCTAACATCTGTGAATCTCAGTGAACTTCACCAACTTCAGAGAATGGCAGATGGGAAGCATAAGTGATTAATAAATAACAACAATATTTAGAGCAGGTGAAATACTACAAATTAAAAATCAAATCGGGGAAAAATATTGGAAGATATGTAGACATTTTACAAGTAAAAGCTACTATTTTGATCTATAGCCAGAGCGTTTATACACAAATCACATAATTCCCTAGGAAGAAATAATTTAAAGCATAAGATTTAACATGATAATATATATATAAAAATAATAGAATAATATATATTCATATATATATAAATAAATATATATATTCACACACACACAAATATTGTTTAGGGAGCTAATTAAATCAAAATAAAGAAGAATCAATAATGAATTAAATGTTTAAATCCTGGCCTTTAACATATTCTCTTCACCTAAGGCCTATTTTTAAGAAAAGAAAAATAAATCCTATCAGTGTACAAATCTCATCAGAAATACTGAGAATGATCAATATATTGTGCTATCAATACTCCAAGGACCATTTTCATCAAGAAAATTCTTGAAACTTTTTTTGATATTAGTTATCTGTTGTTATTCAACTTCTGCTTTTCCCAAATCCTATGAATCACGCAGCAATTAATAAAGTGAAGATGTTTATTCCAGTACTTTTTTTTTTTTAAATCAATGGGCAATTAGATCTAATGACCTAACTTTGAGACCTTTGAGACCTAACTTTGTCTAGTAACATAGCATAAAGTCAAATATAAAGTGCAACTTTTTCAGCATCTGATCTTGTTGTTTTTCCCTTAATAGGGCCAAGTTAATGGACCATGTACAAGGTGTTATTTATCAGCTTGCTTGCTAAAACTTCAGAATTGACACAAAACTACTTTCAGCTAGTTTAATTTCTTCTGACTCTTTTGCAGTAATAATTTTTAGTGCTATTTTATACCATCCATTTAATAGAATGGTGTTTTTGTTTAGTGAAACTGTAGTCCCAAAATCCAGCTTTCTGAAAACTGCAAATATATTTCATTTTATTTATTCCCCCCAGCTTAAAGTTTAAACAATACTTGCAGACAAACAGTAGCAACACATCTGATCGTTTTCTTCTACAAACATCAGTTATTTTGACTACTAGAAGATCTTTGTGAATATTCAGTAAAAAATCTATTTGGCTGTTGAGTTCATCCTTCACCATAGAGCCCTTTTAATAGTTATTCAGATAAATGAACGATTGAATAGAAATCTGTTCTTTGTATGTTCATATAGAAAATCTATTATTCAGAATTCACATTTCATAGTTCTTTAGGTTCAGTTTATTTAGAATCAGAAACAGTGCAATATAATTTATGACATACCCTGTTTAGTGAATAATCAGTTAATATTCAGCACTACTGATCACCGAATCACACACATCACCACAGCAAGTGTAACATTATATGAGTCATCTCATACAGGCCCTTAAAAAGTAAAAAATCGTTATTCCTAATGGGCTGAGACCAGACTAGATGGACCAAAAAAGCCATTAGACTAAATTCTTTGAAACACTAAGTAGGTTTCCAATAACAGTATCTCCAGATTGAAGATGGAGCTGGATTTGTCAAATAAGGTAGTGTAATAAACTACTCTTGGTAGCTCACTTCTACACGATCTTCTCAATTAAGGAGGGAGGACTGCTGTTTGTAACTAAAAAACTGATAAAAGTCTAGGGGAAAAATAATGTTTTTCTTTGTTTTTCTTACTTTGCACAGATCAAACTATTATGCAGATTATATTACATCATCTTATAGGGCAGTACTAAGTGTTTGGACACAATTCAGTTCTATTCTTTTCTGGAGGTGATAATAGTTTATAAGGCTATTGACACATGTCCCATAAAAAGGAACCGTCAGGAAAAGAGCTAATGTCAACAAGCTGCTCCCAAAGATTTCTGCCTCCCCAACGCTACTCCAATTCCCTAACCTCAGTTCCCAGCTCACAGCTCTTCTACTGCATAGTAGCCACCACCTACCTTTGCACATTCCAGATAACTGGGGAACTAGAGCAAGTTTAACACCATATGTAAAATTCAAACTCAGAGACTTTGTTTACAGACTTTTTACTACTACATAATGAAAATGAAGGGAAGGAGAGAGAAACGGAGAGAGCCATAAAGTAAATTTTATGAACAATTTCTAATTTCTCCCCAGTTCTGGTTAATACCAACAAGCAAAGGGGAGGGGAGAAAAAAGACAAAATTCACATGAAAACGATCTTGGTAACAAGAGTTAGCTTGCTTAATTGAGTCAAAAAAGCTAAAAGTAAATCTTCCAGATTTCTAAGGACTTGGGAGGATAGGGGAGAAAGAACCCAACCAACAAAACAAAAAACAAATAAAAAACACACTACACAAACAGGACTACAACCAATTGTTTCTCCAACTCATAAAACAGGCCCTAAGAACATATCTCACCTGTGGTACAGTCTCAGAGCAAGTGCGTAGTAAATTCTTTCAAATTTAAAATTGTTACCTCAGGTCCCCAAGCCCTCCTTGGGAACCTACTCAAGTCACCTGTTCATATATGGAAAGTATATAGCCCTCACAGGGAACATAAAACATAATTTCCCAGACCAAAACTGCTTCACATATAAATCTCTAGGTCAAGCTTGATGAACTATTTTACAGTGCTATAGAAAAAAAAAGAGTGAGAAAGAGCATGCGTGCTAGAAGACTGCATATGCTTTGGTGATGGGCACACAAACCTCATTATTCAGGAAAGCACTGAGACTGCAGCCACACATATGAGCTTTTTCCCATGCAGTTAACTGAAGTGCTAAATTGCTGAAAAACTAGAACCTAGATAAGTTAGGGCAGGCTTTAAACCTGTGAACAAGAAGACTGTTCCTTATTTGAAACTCTTGTACAGATGATCTAGCTGCAGACCTTTGCTTTATTTTCCAGCTTCCAATCACTAATGTAAGTTTTCTCAAATAAAGACATAGGGAAAAGATCTATACTTGAAATTCTCCTGTGATCATAAAGGGAAAGAGTGGTGCTCAGGTGAAGGGAAAAGGGTTGTATTTCACTGTTAAATGCCAATATGACCTATCTGAAAGGTAAACTCAATCACCCTGTTTTCCTCTTTTAAAAGTAGTAAACAATACAATTCGTAAAACTGAACTCGAATACTGGAATAAACTATTAATGATAGCAAATGATCCTTACATTAAGAGTAGTCTCTGAAAAATCCTCTGGAAGGCTCAGGTGGATTGGGTAGAGTCCAGCTGGGCTTCCCTGTCCAAGTGTCAGCACAAGGTGAACGCTATTCAAAATGGAAGAGAAGAAACAAAGTCTTTGAGCATTTGGTGAGCAGAAATAACAGACACAGAGAAATAGCATAGACACACAATAGCAACCAAAAATGTACCCAGTAGTTAAGGTCAGGCAAAATAATTGCTACGGATGTTAGAACAATTATCTTTTCGAAACAGGCTTATTCAACTTCCCCCCAAACTATTAAAAGATGGGTTTCAAACAAAGAGTATAGTAAGATGATCCTGTCTTTGGTACTTAAAGCAACTGGAGCTAGACAAAGTTACTGTGCTCCATACTCAAACTGTTAGCAAGGCTTTAAGTATTGAAGTTACTGAGAGAAGTAAAAGATGTGATAAAAAACAATTTGCTAATAATGGAGCCTTATATCTTTCAAAATGTAAATAAGGCAACAGGAAACGAGACCTCTCTGTGCAGTCAGATTTGTCTGTTGCTTAAACATGCTAATTTGCAGCTTCCTTTGAAAGCAAGAATTAATTTGGTAAAATATGCTATTGCAATTACTAGACCAGGGTAATTACTCCATGGGGCATGTGGTTATTGCGAGATAAGATTAACCCCTCTCTTGTGGAATATGGTGAAACAGTGTGCTTCAATTTCTCCCTGAAGAGAGCAACCGAAGATATATCCTCCGATGCTTCAAGTCTCAGCCAGGTCATTACTCTCAACAACTTAAATATCATTATTTCTCCTTGATGAGGAAGCAGACACTGCTACAGCAAGGAAATACAGTTAGACTTGTCTTGTGCAAGCAAGAATTTGCCAGAGTTTAACAAGAAGCTCCAAATTACATATTTTATATATTTGTTACTGTCCTGGAACTCCCTCAGACTATCCCAGCTGTCATCAGAATTAATAAAGATGGAGAATCAAAATTTTTGTTCACAAAAATGAATTTATGGCCATCCTCTAGTTGTTCCCTGTCATCCTCAGTTTCCTCACTGTTCCTATGAGGACCCTGTTATCAACAGCCCTATTCATAAGGTTTACTTTCCAAAGATCGTTCTTTGCTTTTAAAGTGCATAATCTCTACATCTTACATTTGTAAAAAATGGGTAAGAGCAATCATCATGGTCTGTACTTCATTTTGCTACACATGTTTTCAAAGTAATTTTATCTATGACAGTTTAGGAAGTTTGTCTTTTTTTCAGAAGATCAAAAGCAGGACATGAAGTTAGCCTTTTCCTCTCAACTGTTTCCCTGCATAATTATTGCCACTATTACATGCATTGGGAACTGCATCTTGAAACTGGTTACGGGTAATTGAAGTTAAATGTTAAAACTTATTTAAGTCCTGGACCCCAGAACTTGCTTCTAAAGATTTATAGCCAGTCTTTGTCCAAAGACAAGGGCTTACACCAAGTTAAGACTGCCCAAATTCCCCCCAAAACTCGTAAGAGTGCTTTTGCAAGCCTTCACAGAATTAAGCTGAGCTCTGCAACAAATTGTTACTTATGAACAAAACTGTCTGTGTATCATGAAATCTTGTGGAGCAGCATTTTAAAATCATTGTCCAAAAAGGAGCAAGATGCATACATACACAAACCCTAAGTAAGTTGTTTTGTTCAATACTTGGAATGCATAATACATTCTAGCTAAATTTTTTTTTGGGGGGGGGGAAGGAGGCAGTATATGTGAGCTCTGTTTGTAAACTCAAAGAACAGTCAGAATTTTGAATTAACCTGTAAAAAGTTAACACAATAATTGAAGCCATAACTATGTGCAAAATACACACTAATTAGACTTTTTCTGAACTAATAATAATAAAAAACCTACAGAAAAGCAGACTACAGTCTTGCTACTGGGTGAAGCAATATTTTTTTGGATAGTATCTCTAAAAACTGGTCACATCCCATAGTTTTCTACAGATCCACATTTACTTTATAACCACTTATAGGCAGAAAGCCTTTCAAGAAAGAGATAATGTTGACTCTGGCACTAGAAATAACAACAGCATCTCAAAGAGCTGCCCAGACAACAAATCCATTTTCCATTAAAAGAAAGTTTGAAGACTTCGGTTGAACTATCAGGTTCCCAATTACAGGCAAGCAGATTTCCCCCAGAACATATCAAGGTCACCTGCATAGCTTTCACATCACTTTACCAACAGAATTACTGTATCTAGCCTGTACCAACACTGCTCCAAAGACCATGTGATGAGACCAGCCTGAAGCCTTCAATACCCCACAAATTATGCAACATTCAGACTGGATGTGCCATAACTACGATACAGGAGAGCTGAGGTTTGCACAAACCACTATATGTAAGAGAAGGTGTACTACAAATGCTGAACCATTTCAAAGTTTTGTAATAAAAAAAAAGAAAAAACACCTTTGTGAACCCATTATAACCCATTACCATTCTAATTCAAAAAAACTCTGAGAAAAATTTCCTTGCATGTTTCAAATAAAGAAGTAGAGGTGTGGTTCTTACAAAAGACACAAAACCAAGAGGAGGGCTGAAGACACTCAAAATATTGGCAAATACAAATAAACAACTCAGTTCTTAAGTGCACACGGCCCAGCTCATGTAGTGCCAGCTAGTGCAGCAGCAGAAGTCTGTAGCAATGTTCAGTGGTATAAAAAAAGAATTTGCAAGGTCAATATCTCTTCAGCTCTATGCACTTATAATATTGGCAAACAGCTCTTCACATGCATTTGCTGCTATTGCTTAAGGCCATCTCCATGCATTCAAGATCACAGATTCACATAATTTAAGGCCAAAAGAGATCTTTTAAGACATCTTTCAAATTTGGTTCCTATATGTTATAGGGTCATTAAGTTCCACTTTATTTTCCCCTCTATTAAGCCTGGGATTTTGCCTCTTTGAAGAAACAATTTAGTCAAAAAGCTTTGAGACTTGATTCAAAGATGCTAAGAAATCAAGAATCACCCATTCCCCTTAGGTTAGAGGATGCATATATGTTTGCATTTTAGTTCATATAAGGAATGAACTTTTGAGGAAGTTCTACCAATCATCCCTACTTTCAACACCTCTGTTTGCATTGCAGAGAGGTCTTAAAGAACAGACATTGCAGTCCTTCTGTTTGAAACCATACTATATGTGGTCTATTTACTAATAGGTCTTCAGAACCCAGTACCTTCATTTCGTCTTTGAACCTGTCTTTGTACATGAGGGTTTAAGTTTGAGAAGAGAGACTTCTACCATCTTCTCTGAACTTTCTCAGATACATCATAGAGGTTTAGTTATTACTTTCCTATGAAGTATTACACGCACTACTATAGGTGAAGTTTTGCACCTAGAAAAAGTAATTTAGATCTGTCATTGCAACTTTTTTCCATTACTATTGGACAGGCTCAAAAAACCCCAAGAAACACTGCACAGAATGAAAGGGAATGTGTTAATGGATCAGAGGTGCTTTAACTTCTTATAAACACAAGTTTTATGATAAAAATGTGATGGTGTATTGATTAAGACCAGATCTGGATAAAAAAATAATAATAACTTACAAAGCAATTAGAAAATTCATGTCGCTTCCTGTAAACTTGCTATTTAGAATTTGTTTACCTTTCAGTGGATAATTCCAGCTGCTCAGTTTCCTAAATCTTCCGGGATACTGTAAGAATAGCTGGACAAGGACAAAAATTACTAGTTCCTGAAGCAATGTGCTGGTCTCATACTACTTATTATGGCTCTTCTTGCCCCCGCCCCCCCCTTCAATGCATGTTTAGGTTTTATCATTTGCCAGCCCTTATGTGCAATAACATATCCCCAGGTCAAGCAAATGTAGAAGTGATTAGTCTCTTTAAAGACTGGGATGCTTCTGTTCAGATATCAAAGTTAGATTTCTTTTTCCCTTCAAGTTTCAGCTCCACAGAAACCAAGGTTATTGGTTTATCTTCACTTAACGAGTGATCCAATAAAAGAGCCCCTGCAAGGAATTCAAATCGGGCTGGAAGGAATACCCAGAAGTCAGACACAGGTAATAAAAGATACTAACAGTGTGAACACCAGACTGAAATAAGAATGGAAATATTTGAGAACTGGAATAGGAAGCAATGATTTATTTTCCCCTCCTCACAGGACAGGTATTATGTCCTTAAAAGGATGCTAAATGCTTATTTCACTTCTGGATCGTTTCTGCACTGCTTATGAATCTGTTACCCACCTTTCCTTGTTGGAAAAAGTGTCTCAGAGCAACTACTCAGAGCTGCAGCAGCTCACTGTACGGTGGAATATGAGCCAGCTACAAGGCAGAGCCAGGAGAACTGCCTGTTTACAAGATCCCAGGGCGACACAAGAAGTTCGGATGAAAGGGCTGGATGAACACCGCTCCCCCGGGCTCCTCTCACTTGCAGCTTCCAAGTCAGCCAAAAGAGCTGCAACAAAACAACCATCTGCTTCTCCTCCCCTCCCTTCCCTTTTCTTAAACATAGAAGATCCTGTAGTACCACAGTCCATTGCTAGTTTGATGAGAGCGGTGCAAATTCCCTTTGTACTTCTGTTTCTCTTTTCTGCAACCAGCTGACCTTCTGTAATGCCAGGTTCATTTAGATCTTGACATATAAATTGCAGGGTACTGGGCAGAGAACAAAGAACAGCCCACAGGAGATTGCAGTCAGGCTCTCAACATACACTCTCTAGTGATTTTTGGTACAATATGTTCTGATGGACTCTGTCTCCTTTTTATCCCGTCTATTATCTCTACTGATTACGGGTATCCATCAGATCCATTACACAAATTGCGTATGTGATTTTGATTTCCCCATATGCTTCAAGGAAAGCAAGACAACAAGGAAGCCTTAGCAAAAGGCAATATATGTTACTTCAGTGGTAGGTGGAAAATTAGCTCACTTCTGTTCCCAAGATAAGGTGCAGCTTGCTTGAAAAACCCTAATATGCAAGTCAGCAGGGACTCAACAAAGCCTACAAAAAACTCAAATGAAGTAAACAAAGAAAGTAAAGGAAAGGCTTTCACTTCTAAAATATTCAGCAGGTTAATACAGTCAGGGAGATAAGTTATAGAATTAAGGCCCGAAACACAAAAGAAATTCTTCATGAGAGGACACTTCTGTCCAGAAAAGGCTCCCTGTAGGATGAGGGCTTTAAAGTTATTCTTCTTTGACATCATCTGTATAATTTGGGAAAAATGAATGGATTTTATGTTAATAAATACTTCATTCTTACTGCTAAATGTAATGATTTTGTTATTCTTAATACATGCTGATACTTCCGTAATACGAAATATCATAGCATACAATATCTACCTATGCAGATATCCTGTCAGACGCAAGCTTGATATACACAGGCATTTCTCACTCGATTTTAACACCTCAGTTGAAGTGGCCAGTAAGCCTTTTCAGTAAAATATAGAATATTTTACAACAATTGAAGTATTAAGTAACAGAACAGCCCATCTGTTCTGTGTTTTCATGTTTATGAAATCCTATTTTTACTTTCCTCTCTATTGGTCACAGAAAAGTATTATTTATCTAGAAATTATCACTGCAGCACTAAGCATTAAAGATAATTCCTTTACCTTTCTTTCTGTTTGAGCTGGAAATATATGTTCCATGCTCTTAGCAATTTTACAGTTTAAACATATACAAGGTGGGGAAATTACAGATGCAGGAGTCAGTGCTTTTCTTCTTACAAAGCTAGGTGTGGGGGAGGTAAGAAATTCAATGCAAACAATAGCTACATTTTTAAAGATTCTAGAATTAAGTATTCTGGCCCTACAAAGCCTCTCAATAGGCAGTCTAAAGGGGGTAATTTTAGAAGTCACAGAAAGTAAACAAGCAATCTTTGCCCTTGAGATAAGAACAAAAAGAGTATTCTAGAGATTTCACCACATTAGACTGTAGTTTCACTACAGCTGGATTAAATATTTCAAGCCATGTCTGAATGCACTCAATCTATTTCCAAACAACATGAAAAATTGAAATGGTAACACTTACCTCATTAATTCTTTATAAATATATAACAGATGAGATTTTAGGATATGAATGAAAAATTTCACAGAAAGGTGACCTGTCTTATCAATCTTCTCATCACAAAATCTTCCATAAGCCTCACAGCAAGAAAATATAAGTCACAGAAGAAAACCATAAGCCATAACGAGTTGCACTGTGAGAAATATTACACGTAAATTCAAACTGTAATGACAGTACAGATGATCACGTCTGTTCCTCTTTTCTCTAATAACTACTAATGTCAAATAATTTACATACATTTTTGAAACCTCTATAGTAATTTCTAGTCCTCACTATTATTTGGTCAACTAACTGGCTGTTACGTATTTTCATTGTAGAATTCAATGCCATTAGGAAGGATATACAAAGCCAATCATAGATACCTTCTGACTCTTCCTTCTGCATGTACCAAGCTTACATACACACATGACAAGACACACTTTGCATTTCCTCCACTAATATTTTCACTACTTTTGTACCTTATGAGTTAGAGGATAGAAGTCATTAAATTGATATATCGAGAAAGTCTGAATTTCTGAATGCTCTGAAAGAGGAATAACTTTCTAAAAGAATCTTTAAGTTCTTTTGACTGTCACGGTCCTAACACAAGAGAAAGCTCTTATTTTCTGGATTACAAATAATACCTTCAAAGAATGCAAAAGAAGGTTTGGGGAAATTACATCAGTTTTCACTTTTAATCCCAAGCAGGTAAATTCATATTATGTGAAAAGGGCCTCCAAGCTAATAACTATTATTTGAAAGTTTACTTCTTAAAAGTTCCTTCCAGTTTTCTGGGGCTCATGGAAGGAAAAGCAACAGTGACTAGTCAAGATAAGGTCTAAGGGAATGTTTACTGAGGCAGGAAGAGAGCAGCCAGCTTCCTTAGAATTAAGTTGGCTTTTTTTTATTATTATTATTTTATTTTTTTTAGGGGTGAGAGAAGCAGATTTAATTTCATTACATAGTATACAGGAGAAATAAAGCTGAACAGTGAAATAAAGAAAGTGGTTCCAAACACTTTCAGTGCACTACCTTGGCAGCTCCACTCACTGCTTCCCCACTTCCCCTCCCACATTAAGAAACCCCATGTGTACTCCTCCCCAAAAGGCAGGGGTGTAACGCCATGCCCGGACTCACTCTGCCTGCTCCACACAGCCTGGCCAGGTTGCATCTCCCGCAGCCTCCAAACCATTGATGTTTTCCATTCTTTATGGACAGCAAGAAAAGGGGAGGCTGGAGGGAGAGGATGGACTAGTTCAGCTAGTCTGAATACTGCTGCATCAGCCCCGAATCCCCGTGGCATCACCCATTTCCGACACTCAGCTCCCACCTCAGCGTCACTGCGATGCTGTCCTCTGCATCACCTCTCTCACCACAGCCCCTTCCTCTCTGCCACTGGCCCAGCTGCCTCTGTCCACTGCCTTTCCGCAGCCCATCTGCTCGCCCCCAACAGGGCAGAGACGTCTGTGGCAGGATCCTGAGACAAGGGAGCAAAGAGGCAGCAGCTTAGCAGGATGGGAGATGAGGAGAAGGAGATGAAAGCATGATTGCAAAAGGGTCAGGGAACCGCTTCTGAAGTACTTCACTCTGAAGAGAGATATACTAATCATACAAGAAAATATTAAGGAGATCTTATTCCAGGTGTCCTGTTGCCAAATTATCTCCCTAATCACTTCATGCTGCTTATACAGGGCGCCAAGTGAGCAAATGCCTTTTATCATTTTTTTTAAACCATGCATCAGGAATTGAAGGGAATACAACTCAAGGTACATCCATCATTTTAACAATTCTCGTTTTCAAGCACAAAGAATAGTTAAGTGACTATTTTATTGAACTGTGCCCTTGCTAGATGTATTATGTAGATTAACAGCCTATTCTCTGTCCCTGGAAATAGAGAAGTTGATTTTGCAGTGACCATGGATGCTACCACTCATAGCTGAAGGCTAAAGTCTGTTGATTTGGGGCAAATATCATCATAAAATGTATCAATTCATTCCCCTCCCTCAAATTTCTCTTGTCTTATGGTTCTACAAAACTTACGGTTCTGCTAAATCATTCCCTACTATGTTAAGGAAAGACTGTGGCATAACTTTGAGAAATTCACTACATATAGCAAGATACAAGATAAATAAAGAGATTATTCCCAAATAGTGCATGTTCAATGACTATCACTGCTTTAATGATTACACATAGGGCCCATTTTGATAACTTGTTGTATGCCTATTTTTAGGGTCAATATCAAACATGAGATTTAAATTTGGTAGAAAGAACAGACACACAGCTAACACATGAACAGCCCTGTAAACAGAACTATGAAGCTTCTGGTCATATCCAGTCACTAAAAGGCATTTCAAAGAGTAAACACAAGGACTAATCAGAATTACATATAACTGTTTTTCCCTCCCTAAAACCTCTTTATGCTACCCTCTAACATAGCCCACCAATTAGCAAAATAGTTTATAATAAGAATACTTTATAATACTTTATAATAAGCCAATATGGCATTTTATCTAGGCCTCTAAACGTATAGACAGTAGTGATTTGAACCATTATAAGCTGTCACAATTACAGCTGGCCACCTAGAAGCCAAAGCTTTCTGCATCCCCAGTCTTCAGCTACCAAATCCCAGCCAAAAACTATACGTACATATATGATCTTGAACCAGTATTCAAGCAGAAGTTTCCATTTTGGAAGAATAATTCTTTTTGATAATTGATCCCATACAGAGCTGTGCCTAACACACCCATCTAGTGTTGCACAACCATTTATACACACTACTCTGCTTTCATTTCTAAAATAAACAAATAAATATAGAAGTATGGTCATAATGGACTATCTCAAGATGCAAAAGAGAGTATAACTGCATTTAGAAAGCACTTTAAAGCTACATAACTTGCAAAACCGAACAATTATATTATGTTATTGGATCTTCAATATAGGCTATAGCATAAATAATACTTGTCAGAAAGACTTCTCATTGCCTATATTTTCTTCAAAACATTTGGTTGCATCTGTTCTCTTAAAAATTAACATTCCTATGGTTGTGGGGGCACCTAGTGGCAAGCAGCACATGTTTATGTATAAACTAACTGATCACCAATTATTAGAAGTCTGTATTCTTTTACTTTTGGACAATTCTGTATCCTTTTACTTTCATAATAAACAACTAGGCAAGGTGGATTTTAACATACAGCAACATCAAGAAGTAAGAGTTAAACATAATACACTGGCAACTCCACTGATTCTGGCCCCCCTTCCCCAAACTGCCTTTAATCTACAGAAAATGAAAAATAGACTTTAAAAATAAAATCCCTTTTTATCCTGTATGCCTCCTATCTTTTTCCTTGCCTCCATCAGAGAGAGATCATGCAGGGCCAGACTGCCAATTATGTCGAAGCTGTGTTCAGATACAGGGAGAAGGAGACCATCTGGAAAGCAGTTTCATCTCTTTCGCCCCAAGCTGTGTAACACAACACATGCAACAGTTGCAAAGGTCAGGAGAAGAAGAGCTTTTCATTTGCAATAAACTTTCCCAAAACCAAACACACCAGCCCTACGATAAAAGGAAGACATTTTCAGTAGTGACTGCATGATTCCAAACAGTGTTCCCCTATGGTGAAGGAATATTCCTGCTGCCTAGGTAAGAGTCCATTTTGAGTCACCTGGATAACACAAAGGGACCCTGACTATATTTGAGATACCTCTGGTTTTCTTTCCTACTGTCATTACAAGTTCTTTTCTTCTGGCAACGCAGCACCAGTTCTCCATAGGTATTATTTAAATAGATAGAGCTTATAAACTATTTCCTCAGTTCCAAAATGAAACATTTCACATGGACAGAGATTGCTACCCTTTAGGTTTATGCTTTGTGTCTCCTATTCAAACCCTACCTGCAATTTTCCACTATGCCTCCTAAGCTGTGTCCCTTAAGTCTTTCTCCTGACCATTTTCCCAGATCCTTCTGCCAAACTGTTTTTCATTTCCTTGTTTCTGCCCAGGGCCCTTATAAAGAAACACATCCGGGTCTTATTCAGGCAAGCCGCCTGGCTAAACCCTCATTCCACATAGCAAAATTCTAATGTTTCCCAGAGAGGCAACACATGGATGTTTTACTTGCTTCTTACAGAGTCACTGGCACTAGATTCTGGGCTGAGCACTATTCAGTGGCATGTTGCAGGTAACAATGATACTGTCACTTCAATTATTAACATTTCAGCAAAGCTCTCCAGCTGCTTGGAAACCTTATGCTCTAGCCATATCATTACAACACTAACTCATGAATGCCAGCTCAATTAGTGGGATTTTTTTGTTTTATTTGTTGGGGTTTTTTTTAACCTAGATATATCCACTCCAGCTTCATAGGTCCTAAACAAGGCCTTCAAGGCTGGGCAGATGCATTACAGTTGCTCTCTAAGGAATCAGAGCAAAAATAAGAAATGCAGGTTTTTCTAAGGAATACAGCACGGTCTTATCATGCCTAGGATGGTGACAGGCAAGATAAACTCACAGACCAAATCCAAATAGATCTCTATCATATTATCCTGCACTAACACCTCCCTGTCCACCCTCTGAAAGCCGGACGCTTCCTTCAGACTTCACAACCACCCTGCAGCAGCCACAGAGTTCTGCCACTCGACTGCTCCCCACCAGCGGGAAGGAGCACCCAGCAAGAGCATTAATCTCAGCAGAGCAAACCTGCTGCCCTCAACTGCTTCATGTACCCAGCCACCAATATCGTCTTTGCCTGACAGCTCTTATCCGCTGGGCCTCATCGTCAACCATACAGAAAGTTTCCTGAACTCATTACAGAAAGCAGATAGGAATCACTTGCTTTTTGCCGTGGCAGAATACAGAATTTTTGTGCAACTCTATTGTTACCTTGGAAGCTTATCTTAGCGTGAGATTGCATGTGTTTTCATATGTCTCCCTTGAGCTTCTTTGTCCAGGAAGGCTTTTCATCAAAGTGCTAGCAACATTTATCTATGTATAGAAATTTTTGATTCTTTCGTACAAATTATTCTATCAAATCTGTCTCTCGACATTGTAGTGAAGCATTATAGATTTTGCCTATAAACAAAAGGAGTGAACCGCCCTTTGAATCTCTGGTGTGGTCTTGCAGCTTTAACTAGAACCTTTCTAGAAGAACTAACCAGGCACAAGACTGCTTAAAATTACAAAGTCTGTCTTTTACAGCCCACATTAGGATGGCATAATTGAGTAAACTTATTAACATAAGCACAGGAAGAGATTAGTCAATTAGTCGGCCTGATTTTCACTGCTTATACAGCTATAAGGCAATATTTTCCATACATGGATGAAGTAACTAGGGTATCCTCAGACAGAGAGGGGCATCCAGAAACGTACAAAATACAAATATTTGTATGAACAATTTACTTTAGTTTGTACATATAAAGACACCCCATTGCCTTGCCTGTGGCAGTTAAACTCCTTTTATTGTACTACTAGCGTAGTGCTGAAAAGATAACATTCTTAGTTTGTCAGTGACTTGAAAAGTACTTGCTGTATGATTTAAGTATTGGAATTAACTATTTTCCAGATTAATTGCATGAGAGATGATATCTTTTCACACTGACAGCAGAAAAGGGAAAGATCATTTTTATCTACAATAATGCAGAAATGTGAAAAATCTCAGGAAACACAAAGTATAAAACAGATGAACTTAGAAAATCCAATGACATTTTACAGAAACGTCAAACATATCCCTAGGGCCTCTTGCCAGTATTGCTAAAGAATCTTCTGTCATTGCTAACTATTACTCTGTCCTCATCCTTTTTTAGATATCTAAGTGACATATCTTCTATATACCTTCTGTTTTGTACCTATGCTATAGTCTTATCATTGCAATACAGAAAACATACAAGATAAAGTTAACCTTTATCATCCAAAACTAGGATACCACGAGTTGCCAAAGCCAGAGAACAAGAGAAAAACCTACTAAGACTTGTTTTCAGCATTGAAAAGCAATCCTCGTGAAGCTGTTATTCATGCACACATGCATACCTTCTGGTCGTGCCCCAAACTGCCTGAAACAGATGTTACACCTTCACAGTTGTCCCTCATGAATACTCATCTTTATCTATTGTTAGTCCAGAAACTCCAGCTTAAGACCTTCCATATCATAACATAATAAATAGCCTCCTGGGTCATGTCAGTTGTCTAGCTAGTCCAGTACTCTGAGACAGCAGCAATAGGAGATGCTAGTTGGGGAGAGGAGACAAGCCTCCTTATTTACTGTGACTGCACTCAGCGCATTAAATTTAGTGGCCTCCATTCTGCTTGGGGGACTTCTAACTGCATCTTGAGTTAAAATTTTATTGAGTTTTGGAAATTTATATTAATTCAGCTTCTCTTTTGAAGTGCTTAAGATTGCTCTCCTCTTACCCTACTCTACACTTTGAGGCTAGCTAGCAATACATGAGAAATACCAAAGAGTATGAAGACAACAGGAATAGACACTCAAGCTGACCTGAGGTAATCTGCATCTTTACCAATGCGCACCTCCAGTGCAAACTGCCCTTTTGGTTGTCTGCTGGTCATTAAGCTACTGCCCTTTTTCCTCACCTAGGTGTGCCAAGGCTCCATTCTTTATCAGGATCTTGCTAAGCCCGTTCACGCCCTGTTCACACAGCCCTGAGAGGCAGGCACACAGCTAGCCACCAAACTTCCCAACCACTCCTCCAAAGTCCGGGAACATCCTCAGTCCCATGCGTTAAAGACTCCCTGAGCTTCCCTGCCCTCCAAACGGAGGTGTTCTTCCTTCTGTCCTTGCTGAGCAAAACTGCTCTGCAGCCTGCCCTGTTCACTGTGTTCTCATCACTTAGCTACTGCTTTTTATCATCACCTGAGCAAGCTTCATATTTCCCCGTAGAGGGTTCATTAACTCAGAGGCAGGGCAGCCTAGTCCAGCTATCACTCATCTGAACTAAACATTTGCCAGAAAATCATCACAGTTTTGCCATTTAAATTAATTATCATTTAGCAGTTAACATAATTAACAGTGGAACAAGCAATCTATAGCCAAAATAAGAAGAGCTGACATTTCAGCTTCCATGCTTTCCTTCCCGGGCAGAGTTAAGAGTCGCCCACAAACAGCCTGCCCCACTTCAAAAAGTATTGCAGACTAACGCTGCAGGGGTTATCTATGTGATCTTAAAATAATAGCTGACAGTTTCCTCAGGGTTGATGTCAAACAGGGCCAGCCTTCACTCTTTTACTTCCCTTCTCCCAGCAATACACACCTTTTCTGTTCAACAAATATCTATGGTCCGTTAGCGCATACATCTATGTGCCTATGCACCATAGTGTCTTCTCCTTATTCCACCTTTTCCTTCTGACACGGTGCATGCAGATATATCCAGACATGGCAAGGATCTAAGATGCAGTGCAGATATTGAAAAGTAGTATTTCAGGGAAGAAGTAGAGAGCATAGAGCTAATCATTTTGATTTAACCATGTTGTGGGAGGCCAGATAGAAACATCACAGAAAACTGCACAGTCAACAGTGCAACCTGGAGGAGGAAAATGGAAATGAAAACACATAAAAAGAGAGGCTGTCCCAAGAAAATATTCTGTAAAGGCAGACCAGTGGAAGATTATTAAACTGAGACAGACAAGTTTTATTGAAAGAGGATCAAAAATATCAGGTTAACCAAAGGACATACTCTTATCCAGAGAAGAAAAGTCTGCAGTCAATCATGAGAATGGTGTGCACGTGTCTGACAGAGGAAGAATTTGCTTCCAAATTCTTTTTTTTTTTTCCAAATATTTTTGTTTATAATCTGTTTCTGTCAAAAACTCGCATTCCCAGAGGGATAGTTACTGGATAGCAAATGAGGACAACAGGATAGGAATTGCCTAAATTAGAAACTACCTGAAATGTTCTCAGGACAAATTTTGTAACATTAATGTGACTTGACTAAACCCTCCACTAAACTCTCTTGCTCCACTGAAAGGATGTAAGTTGGGAAATAATCTGCTACAAAAGAGTAAAGGTAAAATATTAACCTCCAGATCTTTAATTTGTTAACACTAAACTATATCCCTATGTATCATTCTAGCTGTAGTAACTACAACTGTTCAGAATAGTTAAACTCTTGAGTATGTGCATGCAGGATTAGAAACTATGCCATTGTGTAAAAGCAGTAAAGTCTAAATGGAATTATATTATCCATAGATGTTACAACAGGAATTAAGAAATATGTAACTTTAACTGTAAAATGCCTTTAAAAAGCTGTCTTATTAAGGATGCTTCTTTCACTAATACTTTGATGAAAAAGGACACACGAGGTGAGAAGAAACAAGTGGGGATTTTTTCCACTAAATATTACATTTTCAAGGAAAACTAAACCAAATAGTTTTTTTTTAAATGAGTATTTATATTGATTTCTATATTGGTTTTCCAGTCATTATGAAATAAGAAAACTCTAAAAATCGAATGTTTTTTTTTTCAAAATTATCATTTCATCAGCAAACAAAATGGTGACTACTTTTATTAACAGTCAAAGGCCTAGATCCTGCAAAGATTTACGTACATGCTTAAAGTTACAACATTTGGCTATTCTCATTGCCTTTGATAAACATTTCCAATGTCCAACATTTTCTGTATGTATATAGAGTATATATTTCAGTGTGAGTATGTAAACCTCCTCTTCTTACATTTTTAAACTTGCTGCCTCTCTCAGATGTTGATCTTTCCAATTCTGAAGCTGATTAAGCCTATGCTCCGCTTTGTTCTTTCCACATAAAACATTACCAGAAGACCTTATGTAATTCAGAGAAGCAGCCGGTAAAGAAAAGATAATTTCTCTAACACTGATGATGACCTAAAACTATTATTATTAGTGATACCAGTAGGACTGAGCAATGCTTTTGTAAGTAAATTCAGCAGTCAAATCATTCTGTCTCTGACCTAAAGTTGCAGCTTTCTAAATGATTTATAAAATAACAGCAAGAACCAAGCATGAAGTATTTTGTGCCTACTTTTACAATAAACTAGGGATTTAAGAAAGTTAGTTTCTGCCACATACTTTCAGATATATATTAGTATTCTTAATAAAGTTCATTTCATGTAACCTACAAGAAATTTGTAAGAAAATAACTGGTCTGCAGATTTCCAGAAAAGAAATTTTATATTTTAATAATATCCCAATGCTCTGCTTAAATACACTTTTGGCAAGATTCCTTCACTCAGCAAAGAAAAAGGCGGTACAAGAAAAGACACTGTAGTTTAGTTCATTTTCAATTATTGCAGTTTATCATTAAAGAAAGAATTGATAACTAAAGTTTTGTTAATAACATATCAAATTTTTCATGGTTAAGCTTTAATTCAGAACTCATCACCATCATACAACTCATGTCTTATAAAGCAGTCCTGTATCAGATTTCCTCTTTAGCCATTGCTGTTCTCAGTTCCCATTTTATGGCTTGTTCTCAAGTCATACAAATGAGAGTCATCACAATAAATATAAGTGAAAAAGAGAATGTGCAAACATTTGGAAAAAAGCTACAAGCTGAGATTAAAAACAGGAGAGGAACTAAAATGTCATTTAAGATTGGATTACATTTTTTCTTGTTCTTGGAGTCTGACATGCAAATTCCTCATCTGTTATGCATAGTACATAGAATTTCCAATATGTAATATAAAAAACAGACAAAAGGTTCTCCTTTTAAATGTATAAGATCAAAATTATAAAGGTATCTCAGTAAGATCATTAACAATTTTTTAAGACTTCCTTATTAAAATTCCATTTAAAGACTTCTGACTACTTCAATATTGAGAAGCCTGTGCTTAGAAAAGTTAATCGGTCAATACAAAGGCATAAGTATTTGAAAATAAAAATAGATATTATGCTATTGTACGTCTTGAATTCTTTGCTACTCCAGGTATCATTTTGTTGTTTATCATCTCAGTAACAAAATATCTTCCATAAAATAATAACAGCACATCCCTAAGAGATTACTTGGTTTGTCTACTTCTTAGAGAAAGACATTGATTTCTTTTTTTTTTGTTTTAAATATTCTTTATTTTTATTTAGGTTGATTCACTGTGATGCACTTCTTATTCTGAGACAGAGGGAACATCATTGTGTGTCACTTGTGCCAGAGAAAGCTTTTTCAGATGGTCTCATCATTAGCATTTTATTTTATTAAAAGCTTTTCATGAGCTATTTATAGATCTAGAAGTTGTCAGATAAAATCATGGATCTTATTGTAAATATTGCCAGACTGCAATGGAGCTCATCACGGCATTAATTAAACAAATTTTTGCGAATTTGCAGGACTGCAGCTGCTCAGAGTCAATGAGAGAGAAAACACGTGAGGATTTTCTCAGATGACAAAATTATTATAACTAGATGTTTATTTTTAACCATAGCCCACATACATACTGTGGGATCTGAGCAGAACACACGTTCGGGGGAGATGCGGGTGCCAGTAGAGCAAATTGAAACCAACTGACAGTTGCGTTGCTTTAGGAGTTGCCTGTTGTATGTTTTAAACATGGTCTATGACTCCACTTAAAAAACCCTGGTGTCTAGACAGGAAGGAATGCAGGGAACCTGTAGGTACTTTCTCAGTACCACAGTTAGTGTCGCCAGGATATGCTAAAGAGACTTAACCTCTAAGCTGGTGCAACTGCAGTTAACATTTACAAGGAAGAGACAAGAGTCCTAGTTCTTCATTTGCTGGATGTAAAGTCAAAACGGTGTAAGCACTTTTCAAAATAGTAAATGATTACATCTCATTTTTGCAAACTGTATTGCAATGACTTGATGATCAAAAGTCATTCTGCTTCTGCATTCAGGCTTTTAACTATTACATCCAGAGTATTATATCCACACAGAAACTGCAAGGGGAAATGGGGGAGGGGACAGAGGGGTTTTGTTTTGTTTTTATTTACTTTAGTAGCATTTGACAATTCACTGAGCTGTTTTTTTATGTACTAGACTTTGCAGACCATGTCAAGGCAGCTTGCAGACAACTCATTTTTTATTTAGGAAATGTATGCTTAATGGCTTTAGTGCCTGAAGTTTCCTCTGAATCAGATTTTGTGTAGTGCCAGCTTTGGTTTCATTTCATTTGGAATTTGGCAGAGAAGAAGTCGCAGAGGGGAAAACAACAAAACCCCACATTCCTTGTTTATGTCTTTTCCCCTAGCCACAGTTGAGGGAGACTATGAATTAATTATGAGTCCATGTGAAGCCAGTACCTTAGTGACTGAGGTTTTTATGTGTTCTGATGTTTTATTACCATATTACATGCAGTGATTGTATTTCCCTTGTTTTTGCCTATGCAGAGTTGTAAAGATCCATGTGCATATGTTTCTAAGTTTTCTTTAAACAGATGAGTTATCTGAGCGTAGTTAATTTTAGGGCTAAATGTGCTCATTTGGTAGATACTGAAGTAGTGGTTCAGAGAAAAGGGGAATTCTGAGTGGCTTATTTAGGTCTAAGAATCACTATTTCCCTGCAGGTCCAAATGAGCTATGGGAATGGATACTTCCTTTATCTCTGGGAAAAAAAGAGAGACCAGTGACATTATTTATGGATGTGCCTTTATGGAAAGTGTGGATCAAAAGAGGGCATACACAAATAAATACACAGCAAATGTATTCAACACTGTCCTAGAAACAGATGTAAATTGCATTGTAACCCCACAAAAAAACTAGTAAATAATTAGAAGGTTACTGTTACAGAGGAACACAAATCATCAAATAAATTATCACAGTCCCACAATGTTTGTTACAATACAGTCAAATAGCAGCAACTGCATACAGCAGCTCAGACACCGGTTACATCCTTAGGATAAAAGTCTATTTAGAAATAACTGGCTCAGAAGGCCTTCAACAGTCTTGTAGGTAATTGTCTCCCATGAGTCCCTAAGGCAGTGGTCTTCTAAAAGAGGTAACGATAACCTTTAATAGTTTAAAAAAGGAACATAGAGTTTAAATAGGTAATTAAGTCATATCTCTGCAACATCAGGCATGGTGCAGATGCTCAGATCCTCTGATCATATGTCATACCATCAGGTCCTTATATATGTATGCTGATACTACAAAGCTCTGCACAGGGTTTCAGCTGTCTGATTTTCCAAAAGCAGAAAGGGCATGCCAGAAGCTTTAGCCCACTAAAATAACAGCCTGGCCAAGGCTTAGATGGCCCTCAGGTCATAGAATTAGAGGGCAAAATACTTCATATTTTGGCAAAAACCTTCCATGCTGAAATATTTGATTGCCTCATGAAGGAGATCTGAAAGCACAAATGAGCCATCTACAAAATCCCCAAACTGAAATTTCTTTGAATCCCAACAGTGACTTAGAAGCGAGCTACACAAAATTTCGCAGGAAGGTATTTTCAGAACTGCCAAAACTGTTGGGATAGGATAATGAGAAGTTCAAACATTCAAGAGGAAAAATACTAATATGAAAGGGTATAAAGCCCCAAGGAAAAAAAAAAAAAAAAAAAAAAACCACTGCAGAGCATCAGAAGACAGCAGCTCGACAGCATCAAGGACTAACCTGAACCAAAAAAACACAGAGGCTGACACCTCTCCACTTGACGGACAACCACCTGGCTGGCAGACACTCCCCTCATCAGGCCTGGTAAGCATAGTAATACTTAGCTTCCCAGCTCATTAGTCTTACCTATCTATGGTGTGCAGCCACCAGCAAACGATTGCTGCAAATAAATAAGCTGTGCATATCCTGCTTTCAGATCCCCTCTGCCTAGTAAAAAATCCTAAACACAGTGGCCCAGAGAGGGAGGAGAGAGAGCTTTCAGCAGAGTGCCCTACTCACCTGGCTGTATCTTTTTCTCTCTCTAGCTGACTTAATCTTGATTTAAAAGAAATAACAAAGCCATGTTTTCCACTTATTATTTTAACCACCAGGAAATGATCTAAGAGGAAGGCAGCACCACACAGTCCCTACCCTCTCCTTTTTAGCAGTCATACTTCAAAAATTTTGTGATGATCTCTTATCAGTCCTTTCACAGAGTGCTGAAAAAAAAGCAGGTGACTGACTATCCTCAGGAAAAGATTCTGCTTTCTGAATTTCAGACAAAGAGAGTCACATCTTTTGCCAAAGATCAGATCAACTTCAGCACCTATGCTCCATGGAGCAGTGTTTTCCACTCGCTCTAGGTGGCTTCCAGCTTAGCTATTTTATTTTATTTTATTTTATTGGATTCACGGATTCACTTTCTGAAGTTCTAGTTCTTCCAAAGCACTGCATAAAGATGCTAATTGAGCTTCATAATCCTCTCTGGAGACCATTCAGCTAAAGTTTAGGATTTTGAGTGTGGGAGGTTATGGACACACACAAGCTGTTGCAGGATTGGAGCCTGGCCTAACATATACCTTCTCATATAGAACAACTGATTTGTTAATTTCAAGGACAAGTCATCAAAACTGGTACAAACACATATAGTATACATGAATATCCATATACATAAACACATATTCAGTCTAAATAAAAGTCCTCTTTCTTCAAATGTCCAAATCATGAAGGCAATTAAAAAAAAAAAAAGAAAAAACACTTCTTTATTCCATGGAAATCTGAAATATTTATTACAAATTGATAGAACTGAATCACTTGGGGAATCAATAATTAATTAGTAGAAATGTTTCAGATCTGTTTTAAATATCAAAAGCTTTTAATAATTACATTACAAATCCAGATCAGCGCAAGTCATGAAGGCTTTAAAGACTGGGAGGTGGAAACAAGCTAAGAAGTTGATCTGTAGTATTTATAAAAAATGAACTAAATGTATTGTGCTCTTACACTGCCTTGTTACAAAGGAGTGTGTGATGTAGCATGGGTCATCTGATGCTCATGGAGTTAACAGCCAAGCTCCTTGCAGCTTTAATGATCCAGAACCAGGGCTACAGAAGGGTCACACTACTGATGATATACAGCTCAGGTATCATTAATAGCACTTCAAAGCAAGTGAACTAGCAGTTGACATTAGAAAGTAAATCTACTTTTGGATCTTATAAGGGACAGATTAAATGTTTCTGAAGTACCATTTTATGTAAGTGCATGAATAAAAATCTAGACAACCCAGTGCAAGTGCTCAAAAAGCCTTGTTTTTCTCCCTTAAAGGCCTGAAAAACACAGTAAAGATCTAACCATGTTTTTCTTAAAGAAAAACAAATTGTTTCAAGTAGATTGTCAATGCTGACCCTTTCTAATTATGCAAAAAAAAAAAACATAAGGAAAGCATTTAAGTTAGACAGTATTACTTCAACTCCAGTTCTGACAGTTGTCCTGCAAAAGCAGGACATCCAAGAACAGTTCTTTAACTTTATGCAAAATGGAGGAGTTTCACAGTTATTTTGTTAGCCTGCTATATAAATGCGGTGAAATCTTCCATTACAATTTATGAAACAGATCTGTTTCATAAACTCAACAAACAAAACACAACAACAAAAAAAAAAGAGTAGAAAATCTTGTCCACATGTCAATGCTTTTATTATATATGCACAAGTATAAGTCCCATTCTTCTCCCATAGGTAGAATACAGAACAAATTGCAAATAACCAACCAGTTCATTGTCAAGTATGCTAACAGCTGGGAAAAGTGAACAGGAAGCACGTATGAGCTCTGCTTGCAAGAAAAGCAGTAGTCAGTCACTGACATTTTAGTCATTTAACATCAATTCTCAAGAGTATATTCTAAACATACTATGCACTTATTGTATCAAATGGATAGTAAACCCACCAAGTATGTTAACTGAAACCTTAGCAGAACTGAAGACACTCAAAAAACCCAAAGCATTCATATCCAAATGCTGTAGAGCTCCTTCAAACATAAAAGCTAGAATGATAGAAAATGAAAAATTTTAATCCATGTTTACCAGATTTTTCTGTATGTTGCGGTTTTATTTTTTCCTGTTTTAGACTCAGGGTGGAAATTATACTGCAATCCCCCTAAAATTCACACTCAGCCTTTATGATACATGTTTGAGAAAGGCTAATGTCTACTTCTGCTTTGGTGTCCGAATATATTATCTGTCTACCTCTTATTGCATCCATTTCCAATTCAGGTACCTAATTTCAAAAGGATAAGGAGATCATTACAGAGAAAAGTCGTAATCAGAGGCACTAACATTTTTTTTTATTTCTCTCTCATTCCTTTTTGGGAAATGAAACACAGAAATACACTTTGCCAGCAGTTAAAACTGTTTGAAAGTATCTAGAGCAGTCTCAGGCCTACCAACTTGTGTAGTGTGCCTACACCCAGATTATTTCACATGACAGTAGTGGCAATCAAAAAAGATGAGCAATTTCAGATAATTTCCTTTTTCCAAACACAGATACAAACACCAAGTTATCTGAGGCTAAATTAAAGCTGGCCTTGTGTCTCCAGAACCAATATTCAGTGTTCATGGCACTTCGAACATTCAAATCAGCTGAATTAATATGTATTCTTAAAGGTAGCTTACACATTACTTGAGCAAACAGGCAAATGACAGCTTCTGAAAATCTCATTCTGCAAGCACTATGAAAATATATATTTTTAAATAGTGATACAGATAGTTTTTTTGATTTGAGAAACCTATTTTCAGCAAAAGGCCAATACTCGAGTGTATTTTATTTTCTTCTCATATTGGCTCTAAATTTCTATAGCATCCTTCTAACTTTCTTTCGGCAGTGAGATGGAATACAGAGATGCATATATTTAGTTCTTATATAATACAGCTATGAAAAAAAAAAAAAACTGAGAAGCTGTAAGAGCAGGAATCTGTAATTTACATTGATCTGTACCAAGAGGGCAAATGGTTGCTGAAGAACCAAGAGTGAGTTACTGAGAGAGAGTGAAGGATTCCTTGAGGGAGATACTTGTGACAAATCTAGCATCCCTCTACTTCATTCTACAAAAACAGTGCCAGTATAATAACCACCATAAAAGTCAACACAGTTTAATTAAATGTTTTTCTATTTGTGTGTGTTAGCAATTTTTTTAACCAGCACATTGCTGATTTATATTTAATAAAAGTTAATCATTAAGAAATCCCAACATCTTTATGTTTATAGACTGTGCTTGAAGTCACATTCACATATTTCCAGCATCTTACCAAGCTGCCACATCTGAAATCTCCTCCTCTCCTCATTTTCTACACTATATTTGTCAATAACGTGGACACAATTAATTTCATTAGAGTTCTAGTAACTCTTGGCACCCAAACATGAATGCAGATGTCTGTGATGTTAGCCAGGCTAAAACCAGAGAACTGAAAAAGTACCTGAAACTATTTATGTGGTTATCATGGAAAGACTTTTTAGAAGAGGGATATTCCATCTTAATATAAAAGAATAGACTCCGCTAAAAACACTTACTGTGTTTCATAGGCAACAGATGTTATTAACATCTAAAATGGTTAACACGGTTAAAAGTAAAATTTTAACATGGTTACAAATAGAACTGTTTTGGTAAGGCTGGCAGGCTACAGCTGTTTTAAAGGTAAAGAGAGAAAAGGGAGTTGTGAAGAACATATGGGGGAAACATATCTGTTGCACATTTGCCTTCCTGAAAAAATACCTTCTCCACTTCAGTATATTATTGCTATCTAACAACATAAATCCTGCACCATTCTCAGCATCCTTATTCATATTTAAGTAAGGATCTGTTCAGCTCATCTTTAACAGCTGCTAATCCCTCAGAAACTAATAGCTGATTCACTAATGAATCTATCCTCACTGGCAATACTGTATTCAGTGTTCACCTTCACCCTTCATTAAACCCCATTTAGTTATAAGTTTGTATCTTTTGATATTAAAAAGACTAATCATACTAAGCATTTTTTCTTTTTAAAAATTATATTTCAGGCTGAGAAAAAATGTTATTTGGGGAATTTGAATAGACTTTTATTTTCTGTTGATACAGCTGGAATATATCCATATACCATTCACTACCACTTGTGTATGTTACATATTCTGTTTAGAAGGAATATAACACAAATAAACAGTATGAATAAGAGGATCTGTTTCTAAAGAGAAGAAGGGACCCAAAATCCAGTTCTTTTGCAAGCCTTGAAACAGACACTTCTGTAGCACTAGGTGCAGCAACTAGGAGATATTATAAACAACTCACATTATTTCCACTCTTAAATTTATGAAGCATATTCCTTTTAAGATTGATCTTAATAACTTTGCAGACTTCTCTTTTCTATTATGCACACTCACACATTGTCATTTTTATATTTTCATTATTCTCTTTACTGGCTTTAGGAGAAGTTATACAAATTTTTATCTAATCATTGTAAATAAGGGCCTGACTGCCACTGAAAAAGCACATATCAATCAGTCAACGGTCACGGAAATTTGCCAGTGAGGGCTGATGGTGGGCAAGAGAGAGACTTTTCAAAAGGATTTCTCGAAGGTCATCCCCTCTCAGGACAAAGATATTTAACTATAACTATTGAGAGAAAGATTATGCTACCACAAGTCTAATTGGAAAGCAGTATTTGCCAATAAAAGGAGAAAAAAAAAATAATTGGAGGAGCCTTGTGAAAGAGAAACTGAGTCAGAGTCTTGTTGATATATTGTCTTATCCCTATCTAAAGGACTGGTAATTCTTTTTCATTCTGCATATAGCCTTTGATAAAAGTGTACAGAAATATCATGCTTTGTGTTTCTAATAAACGAGTTTGTCTCACACTCCCTCCTCCCGTTCTTTTTTCAGTTTAGGAAATGTAAACTTGTTAGAACAGTAGTTCCATGGTAAGGTTTGAGCTATGGGCCCAGATTCTCTACTTTGAAAGGCCTCCTTCTGACTTTCTCTCCCTCCTCTCTTTCCCAAAGTCCATCGATCAAAGGCAGTATCGCCAAATTTCCCATATAAGACACTGAAATCCTATGTTCCATCTCAAGCAAAACAAAACCCAAGGATACAACTTTCCTTATTTTTTCATGATACTTGCATTTTTTTCCCCAGACATCCAACAGCATGAGCTATCAGGCTTCTGGAAAGGCAGGCATTCCTCAGGTAAATCATACATGGTGCTAAGTTCCGTGTTAAGTTTATCTTTGATCTGTACATATTTAACAAACCTGACACATCAGACTTAGTATGCAAGAAAGAATCTCTCAGAAATTGTGTAGTTTATCTATCCCGACCTCTGAACACCTCCAATCAGTACCATAGTCTCCAAAAGGAGAATAAAATAGCTGGGGAAAAAGAAAGGAGCTGATAACATGAGTATGATCCTGTTGTGAGGTACAGAGATATAGAAATCTGGGGATTTTTGAGAAACCTCAAAATTTAGTCTATTTGTCACTTTACTCTCTTCAGTTGCCAAAATCTCTTTATTGTCAAGGCATACAGCACTACAAAGGTATGTAATTATGTGTTACTTCTTTGCTTGCAAGAGGAACAAGCAAAAGCAGTCCTTCTCTTCCACATTCCATTGTACATAAGAAGTATAGAATTTGTACTTAATGCTTGGAATTTATCTACATTATTTTATCCAAAAGTTGAAAGGTGTTAATAAATAGACAAGCATAATTATTTACATCTTATATGCCTTAGTGCACCCTGTTTAGTTCAGCAGTGAAAGCAATTAATTGTAGTACATGGCTTAGATTCAGTTTGGTAATTTCTCAAGAAGAAGAAGGGGGGAGAAAAAGGGGGGGGGCAGGGAAAGAATGATCCAGACAACAGCAGGTGGGTGTCAAAAAGCAACCTTGGACATAGTTTCAACAGTACTACAGGACAGGTCTAACTCTTATTCTTTAGGAACACCACACTCAGGGGCCCAGCTTAGAACATAATTGACACTAATGACGAAGGCAGAAAGAGCAAACTAAGAGGTTTGCTGCATCAGGGCATTTAATGGACAACATCTGCCAGCAGAGTTCCTGGTGGAGCCACCTCACAGCTACTCTTTTTTGGTGAAAAATGTTCACCCTGTTGTGGAATTACTCTTTGTGCTACAGAAATACGTAGATTATACTTACTTGGTATAATATGAATGAAATCATACGATGTATCTCTCTGTATAGCATCGAATAAACTGTGTTGTGTTGACTACCTCTTCACTAACTAGTTTTCATTTTCTTCACTTTGGCAAAGACTTGTACTTCTACTTTCTCTCCATTTGTATTTCACAAAGGCCCAAATACAAGCATTCTGTTTTTTTTTCTTTCCTTACAATTCCCTGGGGCTGACAATTCCATTTCTAGTGCATCTTTTGCCCACAGTGGATAACATGCAATGAAAATCCAAGTCTTAATCTTCTTAAACTCTGAAGCTGAGATAGTGTAATGGCAGTCAGCTCATGAGCGATTTATTCCTAGATTAAGGTTGGACATGAAGTAACATAATTACAAAGATTGCCTGTGAGACCTCAAGAGGCAGATCCTTGCAGAACCTGAGAGTTTAACCTCATAAAGTAGCATAGTCTCACAGGAGAGGATCAAGCATAGTCAGGTAAGATTGGCCAGAAAACAAACATTGTTTTCTCTTGGCAAAAATAAAATAATTTGTTAGTTACTGACACAAACGGTGGCAGATGATATTTATGGAATGTTGGGTAAAACATAATAACACTTCTCTCTACTTCAGTTGAGAGTATCAAGGGCAGAGGATAATGGATAGGAATAAGACTTTGATCACTACTTAGCAGCTCTAGTGAAGGGATTATAATAGCAAGATATATTTTAATTCAAAGAACCAGAAGTATAAATGAACAGTTACCTTCTGTTTTATTTTGCAGCTACTCTCTATAATTTGTTGTAGTTTATAATCTTCTCCTTTCATGAAGAAACCAGTTTCCAAAGGAACTAACCACATAAGCTTCATATTTTTGGATATATGCTTCTGTGTAGAACAAAATATAAAACTTCTATAAATCCTATGAAAAATAGGCTGCTAACTACAGGAGAAAAAAAAAAAGATAAAACTTGCTTTGCCTAATTCTAGCCCTTCTTCCCAAGTCACAATAGGTACTTGGCCATTTTTAGACATAAAAGAATTCATGGAAGTCCTCAATCTCAGGACACAATTCCAGAAAAAGCTCATTAAAAACTCAGATTGTTCTTCCTATTTGTTTTCTTTTGCTAACTTTTAGCTTGCTGGCATATAAAAGCCACTTATAGGCTAGAAGCTGTCATTGTAATCATCTGGCCCAAACTGAATAGCCATAAAATAACACCTATTTGCATCAAGACAGTTTCTCAGCCTTTTTTTCCCCTCCTCCCCCTATCTTCATCTACTACAATTTCCTCACCTGTTCCTACTTGTCTAGCACACATCAGTCACACACGTTTTCATTTATCTGTTTCCCTGTCTTGTTTCAGATTTGTCTCTCATACTTTTCAGCTTTTCTTCCCTTCCTGTTTGACCAAACACTTCCAGCTTCATAACTCTCTCTAACCATCAGAGTAGCAAGTCTTTAATAGTCTTCTAATAAGAGCAGTAGGAACATAATCTGCATGGGTTAATAAAAATCCTTGGATGCAAGCAGGTGACACAACTAGGGTAGTCAAGTAGCAGGTCAGAGCTGATGACCACAGAGGTCTCCATTAAAATAAGCAAGCACTTGAAATGTACTATGCAATAAGGATGCAGAGGGAAGGATGCTCCCATTCTCCATTCTTCCCCTTCTATTTTCTTTACACGCAGAAAGTAAAATACAAAAGATAATTCACAGTTCATGAGGCTAAACAAAAAGAGGTACTGCCAGCTTCTGTAGTGGGCAAAATCTGCTTTCTCTCACATTGCATTTCTGTCCAGCTTCCCATTCAGCTGCTTCTGAGAATTTTCCCTAGCACATTTTCACTACATGTACTGGGCAGCCTGAGCACCTACTCATGCCCGGGGGCTGTATAAAGCAGAAGTTGCCAAGGGGTCAAGCAGTACATCATCTAAGTTACCTCCTGGACTGTTGCCCCAAGACAAGTCTTCCTAAGCTATTTTGCCTCCAACCTCTCCCAAGTAGCTTCTGTAATTCACGTCCTGTCTCTGCTTGGCCCACACCTAATGCTTTGGCTATTGTGGTTACACTTAGATTAACATGGTTACCTTGGTTTTTGTTCCAGAAACAAGGCTAATCCTTCACTACCTTTTGTCCCCTGCAGTTTGTGGAGAGCTTACTTCCTTCTAGTAGGTAGTAAACAATACTGCACAGTACCTCCACACTCAACTCCTAGATCACGCTTCTGAGAGTAACGAAGTGACTAAACTAACTGCAGCCATTTATGCTAACCAGAGTTTTCTCTGTGTGTAATATACAGCTTACATTCCATAGAAATCTCTCCTCTTAAGACCTGAACCAAGACAGCAGTCCTCCCTGATGCCCCTGGAATGGTTTAGCAGTTCTGTGGGGGGGTTTTGTAAATGAAAATCCTGGGGAGAGGCGAGAGGGGAGAAACATGGGAGCAGAACAACACTGTCTCATCCAATGATAACAGAACTATGGTGCTACAGAGCAAGTGCCATTTACACAATCACGCTCATACTTCTGCATTTAAATTCCATTCAACTACAAAAGAAGAACATTTTAGCAGTGTTTATGCACTCCCTCCTCCCATCACAGTAGAGAGGTTGAACAGGATTCTGCTACTTCTAATCCTTCATTAACAAGGTTATTTTCTAAATTGTGCTCAGTATACCTCAGCATTTCTGACTGCAGGCCCTGGGTTTGCCAAGGTACTGTTAATAAATAAATCAGAAGAGTGGGTTTTGCGCAGGAGTTGCAGAGAACTTATTTGACTCCTCATTTTCAATATTGATCATTCTTCAGGAAAGAAAAAAATAAAAACAAAAACTTGCAATTATTTTTGGAGGCCTGGTTGAGTTTGTATTGTTAGCAGCTCATGAGTCTGGCTTCTTTTTTATTTTTTTAGTGGATTGACCATTAACATTATTCAGGGAGAAAACATGGCTCCACCAAATTTACATCACTTTGCAGCAGAATTCAGTAGGATGTGTAATACCCTTCCCACAGGAGGCAGACTTTCTTCCGACACTTGCTTTTAATCACTTTCAAGACATAAAGCCAATTTTTCTCTGTGCTTTAGAATGGGTCATTCTACAAAAAAACATGATGAACAGACTCTCTCCTAGACAGTACTTCTGCAAGAAGTACCTGAAAGGTAAATTGGATATATGATTTTTGTTGGTATTGAGCTATAAATGTATGTAAAGAATCAGTCCCACTTTAATGTTTTAGTAGCTGACAAATTTATTTTATGAGCAAGTACTGGCAAGAAGGATTGAGTGGGGAACCTGATAGAAGACAGCTACTTAATCTGCCAGAAAAATAAATCTAGTTTAATCCATGGTATTTGTTCTACAAGCAGCAAACCGTTATGCTGCAAAAGCCTGAGAGGCTAAACTGATTGCTGAGCAGTTGCCTGCTGGATGTAGAAAATCTTCATCTATGAAAACTAGATTAAATGTCTAGATTTAAATGTCTTTCAGGGCTAGCCACACTTATATTAACTCTTCTTTTTGTGTGTGTGTGTGACAAAAAGCTTTTTAATTATTTTTCCATGTTAATATATAGTTTTTGGTTTTGTTATTTTTTTTAATGTGGGTTATTGCTCTTTCAATTTACCTGAGGGAGATCGCCTGTGTTGTTCATTTGGGGTGCTCACCCTTCAGCATATTTTGCACAGAGGTGGTAGAAAAGCCAATTAAAAGCACAAAATAAAAAATAACAAAAGCCCCAAGCTCTTAGCATTTCCACAGCAACTGACTGGTATGTTTCTTAGGCCCCTTAAAAATGGAAACTTTAAGCAAAGGCCACTGACAGTTTTACAGACTAGAACTAGCAATTTTAATGAAGAAAGTTATCTTCGTAGGGTTCTTCCTAAGCTATAGTGCTGGCCAGTCATGTACCCGATAATTTTTAGGACAATACTAGGAAATAACTTCCTCACATAACATACAGCCTGCAGGAGAAGCCAGGATTCTGAGGCATGATGCTTTGAGAAACGAAGGACATGTCACCTTCTCGTCACTTTTTGCTCGCCTGGTAACTTGCAGCTGGACTGTGTAATTGTGAGAGCAAAGTGGCGTCACCCTGGTGAAGAACAGGACAGGTCTCTGTGGGGAAGACATTACCCTCAGCACCTCTCCCGGGCCACTGCTGTGGTAGTGTGCTCACAGAGTCCCAGACCAAATTTCCAGCTGTGCTCCTTCAGAGGAAGCTTGATTGCACTACTACTGCCTGCCTTCCTTACAGAGTTTAGAAAAAAAGATAATGATAGATGCTGGAAAGAATAATCTGACCTACTAATGTGCCTTACAGGGCTCTAAATTACCTGCAACCGCAGAAGGGAAAAAAAGGACTTGGATACTTCTCTGAACAACTCAATAACAGTCTCTGCTCAATACGTGGCATCGATCAAAAGAGCAAACAGAATGCTAGGATGCAAATGGAACAATGTGGAAAACGATATTGAAAGGGAACACTATCACATAAATCAATGAGAGAGCTTCCTCCGAACCACTGTTCTGTGCTGATCACTTCATCAAAAAGGTTTAGACAGACAACAAAAATGAGGCTCAGCTCAGAAAACATCGATTATGTGGAGAACAAAATGACTGGGACTGTTCAACTTTGAGAGATACTATTTAGGGAGCCATGAATAATACATTCACTAAAAGTAAACTGTACTTAGGGAGAACTGGGAATTTTCTAACAGCTCAGCTTCCACTAGAAAATGTTAATTTGTCAAAACAAAAGTGTTCTGTGGGAATGTATCAACAAATTTTCAAGGAATTACAGCCAAGGTTACTGCCTGTCAGGGAATTTTCTCCCATTAGAAGACTGCCCAGTTTTTTCCAAGCAGGTTATCTGGAAACCCAAGTTTATGTGGCAGATCTGCATCATGAATGCCCTTAGACATAGGGCAAGAGATCATTTAGGTTCAAAACTCAAGGGTGACACACACCACACAGGCAAGTGTGGGGCCCCAGATGGTGCAGCCCATAGAAGAGAGGTTTGCTCTGGGGTGCTCCCCAAGAGTAAACAAACCCCGAGTGCACCACAGCCAGCGCCACCACACTGTGGGGTTGCTGTAGCCTGGAGGCATACCCTCTAACAACCTCATGATTGACGAGTCCAGACGAAGGAGAAGTGACACCGCAGACCCACACCATAGACATCTGTGGAGCCATTCCCCACAGAACGACCCGCTGAAGGGCGCATTGTTACCCACTGAGCAGTGTGTGGGCTGAGCGCTGGGTCACCTGCTGATGTGGGTGCTGATACTGACTGGAGCTGCGCCGCCTTTGTATAGCTGTGGGCTGGCGTTGTTCTGACTGGGTATAAAAGGGAGTAAGCCACCTACGCTTGTGTGTGGACTCGGACCCACGGTCAGCTGGTCTACGGACCTGAGGGCCCACCCAACAGTGGGGATGCCCCCGATGTCAACAGCATGGTGAGGAGAAACCGGGGAAAATTAGACCGGAAGGGTGGCCCATATGGGGCGAGAGAGGTCACTGTACCATTCACCTGTTGCTAGAGAATCTGGGAAAAACTATACCAGAGGGGTGGCCTTTAAGTAAAGGGCAAGAGCAGTTGCTGTACCGTTCACCCATGATTGAACTGTAGAGCTCTGATATGTATATATTTTTTCAGTTCTGTTATATTTCTAGCTTTGCTATACTGCTAGCTTTGGTATAACCTCTTAGCTCTAATAAATTTTCACACTTGACAAATGACAATTTCTCAAGTTCAGTACAAATAACCCCAGAATCTGAAAGAATCCCGGACACCCCTCTGGTGGCGCGTCACAAAGGGCAAACCCACTCTAGGAACAACCAAGGATTTGAAACTCAGAATTTCCAGAGCCCTGTGAGCTTTGGCTCCAACAGGACTATACTCTCATCTCCAAAGCAGGAAGTCAGAAACCCTAAAGCGCCCCAATTCAATTTTCTCAGGATTTCAAAAGTAAAGCTTGAACTCACACCATCTCCTGTTGCTCATTTAGCATACTCCTTCTCATAAGGGAAATGAGTTAGCACACACCAGACAAGCATCCAAGATGAACTAAAGAGTGCAGGCACTGTGTGTGTCCTTCCCAAGAAGCCTCCCAACACATCAGTGAATCTGCCCCAATAGTCCACCAAAGTCCGAAGGACAACCTAGTGGTAGATCTCATGGTTTAGGTCTGCTACCTGCTATGGACTAGGTGCTGGACTGGGAGCGGATCAAATCAGCAGAACCCATGCAGTTTAGGCAGCCCTAATCTATGTTTCCCATTCATACTATCTGTAAGAATAGATTGGAGAGGCTTGGAGAATGGCTACAGACACCTTGATGATAACTTTTGCTGTAGTGCATTTACTTACCTCGAAGTGGACAGTTGCTGAGTAGTCAGTCAGGCATAATAAAACTCCACAGGGTGATAGCCGCTATCTTGAACATTAATTCCTGAAATGCTGTTGAGCAATGACAAAGTCAGGGCACTAGCTGTTTGCAGAGGACTGCCACTGTGCCCCTCCACATCCAAAGGTTCTCCTGAACCCATTGCTGTCCTGACTATAATGTTACCCCACAAGTCTGAGCTCATCCCCTAGACACAAAACCTCTGGTCAACAAGCGCCAGAAAAATTGCAGAGGCAAAGACTCTGACAGTTTTCTCCCATCTTTCTCATCCAGGAGGGCTGGGAACATGCCACTGAGGCATCACCTCAGAGGGTCTGCTGCAGTTGTATGAGTAAGACTGTCATTCCCTCACCCTCCACTGGACCTTTGTAGTTGTCAGCAATGATTCAGGCAGCAGGTGCTGTAATGCCATCTCTGAAAAAGCTGGAACTGAATGAACAGGAACAGAATTAGCACTTTATTAAGGGTGATGGTTACAGGGACAGGAACGTGCAAACATCATCTGTGTGGGACAGGAGAAAGGACAATTTGGAAAGGACAATATCCTAGTGTGGCCCTCTGTCCTAACAGCAGAGGTTTATGGGAGAACTTTCCTTTGGAACTGCTTTGAAGCACATAAGTCTATTCTGTGCAGGGACACAACTAGAGTTAATGCAACATAAAATTCCTAAAACGTACTGTGGGCATTGGGTCTCCAGTAGTAACTGTTTGCTAACTTAGTAACACCTTACTAACATAGGCATGGCCAATACACAGGCATTTAGGACTACCAGTGGATCAAAAATCAAATGAATAATCTTGAGCATGCTAATATGAGAATATAGGTGCACTAGAAAATGCATCTTTTCCCCAGAGCACTCTAATATGGCAGCACAGTTATATCTTTCAATCCCTAATTTGGGGAACTTTCCACATTATCCTTAAATCCAAGAAGTTCTAAAGATTTGCCAACTCCCAGATAACAACCTGTGGAAAGTTGCCCTCCCAGAATTCAGATAGACACAGGAACAGTGGCATCAAAAGAATCCTAAGAACTGGCATAACAAACTCTGATTTCACAAAAATGAGAAAGGAGGAAAAAAGACTTTTACAAAATGAAATATTGGAATAAAACCTTTTTAAAATGTCAGGTTTTTTAACAGAATAAAAATTCAAAGTATCTGTCTTCAGTATAGTTATTTGTTTGTAAAAAGGCACATAATTTAATAAAAACGAAAGTCAAGAAGTTGAAACCTGATTTTAAAAAGAATACATTTAGCACACAGAAAAAAGCTGTGAAACTTATTGTTCCAATTATATTGTGCAGGATTAAAATACATTTGGGAAGAATATAAAAATCACTCTCTTCAAGAAAATCATCACTAAATGAAGGAAACTCTCCCATGTATGTACTATTCCTTCTTTCCTTACTTTGAAAAGGCAGTTTCCCTGAAGCACCCTCTGCTGGTCACTGTTGGAAACTGATCACTGGGATACCTGAATTGCTAATTTGCCTCAGAAAAGCATGGTTTATTATCGTGTAAATTTTTAATCAGAACAGATACCCTATGCATGCAGGGATTGCAAACTGCAGGCATGGAAAATTGTAGCTTCTAAGAACAAGTAGGCACAGGTTATGAATTTACAGTACAAGGAAGTGACTGAATCAAGCCATGTGGCAAACAGTAATGTGGAAAACAGTATTTTTAGCAACAGTAAAATAGTGTACATTAAAAAATATATATAATCAGGAAACCTTCTTTTCAGGACATTAGCTCTTTGCTGCTGTTTGCCTGGAGTTTACATTGGAATGAGGAGTTTGCTCTTTTCTATAGCAGCTCTAATACGAGTCATATATCAGTTCCTTGAAAGATGAATATTATCATCTGGTATTCTAAAACCTATTTCTATTATGCAGCCCTAATAAAAAGTGGTTGCTAGTCCGTTAGGGTAGATCTTATGCACTGCTGTTCCTTGGCTTTTAAATAATGTTAGTGTATACGATCCTAGGGATTTTAAAATAATGGCTTTTAAAACAGCTTTTTCCAGCACATCAAATGTTGGATCAGTCATGCTGGAATAAGGGTAGGAGAATCTGCTGTGAATCCCTGAGGTGTGTCACTTTAAAACAGTGCAATGCACTCTAGGGCAAATAAAACAATAGGAAATAAAACAGTTCAACTACTGAGGCTATTTATTCTACAGCAACTTCAGTTTAAGCCATGCTGATAGTTTTTCTAATGCCTTAAATCAAACAGCAGGTATCTGTGGCCTCAAGGTAAGAAATGCTAAACATCTGCCAGCTTCCAGACTTGAAACACTGCAGCTGCCTTATCTGAAGGAAATATTACTGTTAGTGCATGGGAAATCTCAGTGTTACCATCATTTGGCATTTTCACTACAGAATAGGCGATTATCACTTGCTAGAACAGTGAACAGCCTACTCTCTCAAAGATCCAATTTTACATAACTTGCAAAATATTTTGATTATCATATTTTAAAAATCATTATACTGGCCTACAACTACAACCACAAACTGAGTGCTTCTTTAACAGTCTGAAGACCAGTTGTGACATCTGGCAGTGGCATGAAAAGTCATACCAGTACCTGACTACTTCAGTGGGCCACCTGTCCAAGCTGTACTGGCATTATTTCTATTTACCTCTTGTTTGGCCTATGAGAAGGAATTACAGATGTAAAAATAATGGAATGAATTGAATAATCCAAAGAGCAAACATTTCATTTCTGAACATCTGGTACTTACGAGCACACACTAATCAAGAGTTCTATCTTCCCTTTACTGCCAGGTCTTCTCTATACCAACAGAATAAAAATTTTGATTGGCACTAGCCAACAGAAATAGTTGGTATGAGGAATATTTAATTTAATTAAAACTGACTGTCACATTTCCATAATTTACTCTTGCTCCTAAAATGCTGTACCATATTCACCCATTTTGAAAATTCTGCTTGAAAAGTTTTAGTCTTGCTGGATTTTACCTTCTCATTTATCTTGAAGAGTAATAACAATTTGGCAGGCTGCAATGGATGCTGCAGCAAAAACCTTGGAAGCCCCTGAGTTCTCTGCTGTGATTAGTCAAAGTACATTTGACTTTAAGAATATGAATTATTATACTGTAGTCAATAGAATTACTACGGGCCACGCCACAGTATGCTGTGCATTGTATATATTTGTGTAAGGCATTATTACCTTCAAATTCTGCTCTTCACATTCTCAGGGGTGGGGAGGAGGGCTGGCAAGGTGGGGAGACAGGACGAGTTGTAAAGATGTAACAAGCACATTTTATCCTTATAGTGAAAATTCATTAATAAGCCTTCATGATGTAGGTGTAGTAATATGATGAGGAACCCAACTTCTGGGGATACTGCTTTTGTCCATGGGAAGCAAAATGTGTCATGAAAATAAAAAAGGTGTCCCATGTATATGTGTTCTTAAACCAAGACAAGTCAAGAAACCTGACTAGGTGCCCTCCTGAAACTATAGGACCTGAAAATTTTCATTAGTCTTCCCCCTCCACACCCCGTACTGCATCCTGATTGACTGAAAACTGGTAGTAACAGTGCACATCCATTTCAGGCTTGACTTAATTCTTGGTCTAATTTTTGCCTAATATGAGCTGCTATACAATCTCTGAACAGAAATACAGCTTTTCTAGTAGGAAGAAAGAGGGGCTTTGGTCTTGAGTTTCTCTCTTTCACATTTCTGATGAATTAGACTTGGAAGGAATTGTTTCTAGGGCATTAATTTACATGGTCTAATCATAAATCATCATTGAAATGTAAACAAACATGCAGGCATCCTTTTACGTGAAGTTATTTTAAGTTATGCTTAGCATAAGCTGATATGAGCTTTTTTTTCTTTTTTTTAATCTTTGCCAATATAAAAGCATCACTGTCAAGAATAGGCCCCAAACATCCTTTGTTTACAGGCACCTTATCTTCTCAAAAGGTCCTGTAAATTTTCGTATTTACTTCTGCCTGACTGCCTTTATAACTGTGTCTTTTTCTTAGGGGGAAAAGAAAAAAAGAGGGAAGAAGCAGCAGGACTAAGCATTATAGTTGCATTCTCAGGTGCCTCAAATGTTACATGCCGCAGCAGTATGTTTCTATCATTCTACTTTCTTACAGGTGAAAATAATGTGAAAACCAGAGGCATTTAAAATGTCTCTTTCCAAGGTTCTTCAATCCTGTACTCAGGCAAGAAAGAAGGAAGGAATAGTCTGTGCTCTTAATTTTCCAAGGCCATATAGACCTTTTTCAAGCTCCATTTCTTGGAAACATTGTAATTTAGATTTTCTTTTCCATAAATTCCTTCACTGGCATAGAGGCCTGGTCCATATGAGAGTTGGCTCAAGGCTTCTTAGCATTGGAGATAAAATTCTTTCCCCCCAAGGATTTTGTCTTCATCTGTGCAGTGGCAAAAATTTCAATTTTGTACTGGAGCAAACTCAGTGTTCAGGATGAGGTAAAGAAGGAGAACTATAAAAGATCAGTAGGGCTTCTTTGCCACATTTGGGATATTCAGAGGTCATTAAGGCTTCCAGGAACACTGGGAAAAAGCAAAGGTCTGGGAAGTATCAGCAGAGGGTTTTGGATGCTGAGGTGTAGAGTGAAGGTGGGTCACCATGCAGTATTGCAGGGCTTCAGAAGTGCGCTGAAGAAAATTTTTGAGGCAGTTGTTGAAAGTGAAACAGTTTCTTTCCTCTTCTTCAACTTTTCCTATATCCATTCCCTATATCCTGTTCCCCTAACTGTCAAAGTTAAAATTTGAATTACAATGAATGCTACTGATATTCAAACCAAGCCATGTTACTTGCCAATTAAGACAAGTTTGAATACTTAGTTTTCACTGATAGAAAACAGAGTTTTTGCTGATAGACACTCAACTGTCTTTTTCAGCCCTCAAATGGCCAATAGAGGGTATATATCATTTAACGACCCAATAAGTTCATACAAATATTGGGAATCAACGTTCAATGTCCCGCACAAAGATCTAAAAGGTTTCCAGATTAGGAAGGTTAAAGGGAGTTTCCCTGAGAAGAAGTTGTGGTGAGGATTGCCTAGTTTGAGAGGTAACAGATAGGCCTTTTGGAAAGTGTGTGGGATGAGGGGGGAATAGAGTTACCCCATCACTTTGTTTTAGAGGAAAAAAATAGCTATTAAGTGATTTTTGAATCTAGGTTGTTGCGCATGTCCCTGAATTGGCCATTAGGAAGCATAACAAGCCTATTGGGCCTTTCTCTGTTCATTTAAAGTTGTTCCAGAACGTGGCAAAGAGGTTTTAGCTCTGGAGAGCTGGAACCTAGCTCCCTATAATGAAGGTTCGTTCACTCATGCTAGCAGTTTCAGTCTATTCCTGTGACTGTACTGACCCCTAGTGACTAACACTGCTTAAATAATCTACAGACACAAATTTATTTACTTTTCCTTTAAATAAAATCTCGCTCGCTATACAAGAGACCTCCTATCAACAAATGTCTACACTTGGAGCAAATTGTAAAAATCTTCTTTTTTAAGCAATGCCTAAGATTTCCAGGGAAATTTTGTTCTATTTTAAAACAACATTTTTTTTTTCTCCTTAGCATGTCCACCTTGGCAGCTCTGTCCTGAGACAGACTTTGACATATTAATTAAACAGCTTATTTAAAATTTCAGTGCTGCATAGATCCCAGGAGTTATTAGTTTTAATTTAGCCATATAAGTTTGTTCAGGAATGCAGCATCTCAGGCTGAGAGTTTTGCAGACTTTTAATAAAATACAAGTGGTACCACTGTTAATCTGTTTACCATCTAACATGCTTCGCCTGTATTACATGTGTGATGTGGGTTTCAGAGATACCATTTGAAAAAAACATTAGCATATTTTCACATGTATAAGGTGAAAGCAATGAATCATTTCTTTCCCCTGGGCCTTTCAATTCAGCAGCAGATAATGTATATGCATGGGTAATACAAGGACAAGCTTAACTCTTTTTCAATAGCCCTCTGCCTCTGATCTTTGGTTGGTTACTTAAAGACTTACTTTCAAGTACTATTACTTTTAAACCATTGTAGGGGATCTGACACACAGCTGGCATATGAAAATGTAGCAATCCAATATTTAGGCCTCACTGTGTGAAATCCAGAATACTCTTCACTCCTTTGAAGTCCTTACTGGGGTCCTAAAGACAAAGACAACCAGCTAGAAGAGTAGTAAGTAATATAATAGGAGATGTGTTTGTGATTTGGAAAACACACATTTTTATTATTTTAGTGAATCTTAGTGTGTTTAAAGCTGCAAAAGGAAAATCTTAGATATGGACTTGATCACACAGAGTACTTGATTAGTTTCCATTCCTCTGATTTCAGTCAAGAGTACTTGACTCACAGGAAGTATTAATATTACACCTGGCCCTGTATTCATCATGTAACAGTGAGGTATTTGTTAGTATCTGTGACATCCTGTGTTGAAAAAGTGATGACTTGAAGAACAATATTTGTGATTTCCCTATTTAGGTTTACCTTTTGTTATAGGACAGTAATTCTAGACACAGGAAGCTCCAGTGAAAAGGGGAGATAGATAGAATATATGGAGATTGTGGTTCCACAACAATCTGGGCTCATCTACCTATTGCCCTCATGGCCGTGTCCTTCTCCTCCGGCCTTTAATCCTCTTTCCCTTGAGCCAAACCTGACGCTCAGCAAGATCCTTTGACGGGCCTTTTTGGCATGTTAAGGTGGCAGAAAACTATTTTGGCTTTGTTTTTTTGGTGGGGCAGGGGAGAAAGGGGAAAGGAAGACGTTCTGTTGATTTCAGGTGCAGAATTTTCTGAAAATAACTCTGAAATATGAGTTCACAGAAAGGCAAATTTCTTTTCAGTTCACTGTAGTCAAAGCTCAGTAGATTTTAAGTAATTCCAGTCCTGTTTTAAGCAAGGGAAATAAAGCAGCTAAAATTCAATATGCAACGTATTATTATATACATTTATTGCAAATTTATGAATATATAAACACTAGTTTAAAAAAAGCATTGTAACAATACCATACAGTAGAGCACTGTCTTTGTTCCGGGTGCCTCATACTAGATTTCCCTAACTAACTTTTCAACTTTTGATCATTAACTGTTTCCATATCTAGTAAAGGAAAACAGTGCTAAGACTCATTTCCTTCTCATACTAGTTCAAAACTATAATAATTTCACAGATTAACAGAACTCTATTGGTTTAAAGAAAATTAGGGGAAAGGAGTAAATGGACTATATATGTTTTAGATTTCATAATGATTTCTCAAATTTCACCACATATATTTGAACGGGAAATATATAAAATAATTCAGTTTATCTCTAGTTCACTGTTAAGTTAACAAATTTAAAGACTGGATGTTCATTTTTTACCACTTCAAATCCAGACTGTCTGCTATGACAATATTTTATTTCAAAAACTATTCAGTGCTCAAGACATATATGATCAAATATGGATTTGCCAGGGAAGTTTAAGACTATAGCACCACCTCCTCTGTCAGTATCTGATGCTGGCACACTCATCCACATCCAAATTTTATATCCATCTGTTCTTTCTACTAATTTCAAGTAGATTCCTGGTTAACAGGCTGTTAGTATTATAACAACATCTTACACTTCCACTTTTTTGTACAGTACATTGACAATCAGAACAGACAGGCTAATACCTGAACGAACAGAGAATATCAGCTGTACTCTGAACTACAACTGCTAAGGCACAGTGAGAATTTTGCATTGCTACTCTCAAAACAGAAATTTTCAGATGAAAAACCTAAATGTGGAATTGCAAAAAATAAATATTTAAATCCTTTTTAAGTGAATGCAAAAAACAGACTAGCATAATAATATTTAACACTGCTCAAGTTATGGTCTTGTTGAATATAATACTCTAAATTATGGAGATATTGAACAAATAGCAAATGTAGAATTTAAATTTTCTGTGAAAAAATGAGAGTAAAAGCATTTTTCAAGATGTTAAAGAAAAAGAAAAACTGGCACAATATCCCTCTGAATTAAGATCTTAAAGTGCCTCAGGCAGACAAGATATAAAATGTTGCTGCAGGGCATCATGTCCTACAATGTGAAGTTACAATGTCTAATTAGAGACAGGGAAACATTTTCAGTACATTTAATCATCAATTTTAAGAGATGTTTCTGTCTGTTTTTTACATTTTCCACCTCTCAGCTGAAACAGATACTCCAGATTTTTCTATTCTTTTTCAAATTTGGAAGGTGATGCCCAACTGCATACATGGTTATAATAATTATGGCATTAATCACAGCCCAATGTTTTTGCAAGATCATCTCGGTAAGGTAGGACAGAGAAATGTATGACTGTGTTTCTCATAAAATCATAGAATAATTGCACTTGAAATTGGAAGGTCATCTGATCCAACCTCATGTTCTAAGCAGTCACAAGCAAGCAAATGCTACAATGAAGCAAAACGTTTTTACACTCACAGCTACAGATGACCCTGAGAAAGTTGCTGAGTCACTCTGTTCCAGGAGGAAGTTTGAAAGTCTTAAAGGGTTCTCCTCCAAAACTGGTTATGTTCTAAGAACGACCAAAGGTCAAGTAAATGCAAGAAGGGAAAAATAAAGTCTAAGCCAAAGATATAAATTCACAAATATGTAATAGTTTAGTATTAGGTACACACATTGGCTATTGAACGGTAACTCGTGTGATACAAAACCATTTGCCTGGGCCCCCTTTCTCTTCTTCAGGAGAGGATGGCTGAAACAGGTTTCCTTCTGCTACATGATCTGCAAATTTGCAACTATGCCTGCAATACAGTGCGTACTATTTTAATCAAAATTGTTGCTTTGTCATTTTATCATTTGTTTCAATAGTGTTTTATTTTAATCAGCTTTCTAGTCAATTCCAAAAAGTTATTTTGAATTTCTGAGTGCATTTGTTATCCGAGTAATTTATCTCTCTCTTTTTTTTTATGGTTATGTTTTCCATTTGTAAACTAAGTATTTTCTCTAATTCCATTTTTCTGTTTATCATCTCCTTGAAGTTCCTCCTTTGGGCTCTATGTCCTGCTCATACCTGCTCTACAGTGTGACCATCTTTATATTGTTCCACATTGCTGTCTCCTGTTTCATAAAAATGGGCCAATAACTGAATGAAGTTGATCAAAACCCATTCTCTCCAATTACAGGAGAGAAACCACCTCAGTCTGTCCCCAGAACAAAAAAAAACAGATTATAAAAATGAGAAAAAGATTTAAAAACAAAACCATCCTTCCTAGGGAAATTGTAGTAGGTTGTCACTGCTAACTTTAAAAGGATTGATATGGTTGGTTTCTTCAGAAAGCAATACCATATTATAAGTACCCTTCTTGTCAACCTTTCTCTTTGCCTTTGCCCAGTCTCTTATACGTTAGTTTAAAATGTGTGTAAAAACATATTTCACTTATTTCTTGTTTTGTCGTGAAGTTCATTTAATTCATAACACAGTTCTGCTAATCTAATAAAATGGCAAAAGCTCAAGATCAAACTCAGAGTGAGTCCCCAAAAATATGGTCAAATGTTATATTATACCATCTAAGAATCTGGCTTTCGCATAAAAATGGCCACTTTCTAGAATACATTAGTGTTGCTGTTTACATTCAAAGTCCTCTGAAACTGCCAAAAGAGAGAGAGTGTGTGTGTGTGTGTGTACATATAAAATAGTATTTATGCATATTCATAATTATGGTTTAAAGCATTTGGACAAGTAAAAAGGGGGCAGACTACATTTAAGGATTTTTTTACCTGTATGGACATGTTTTACTATCAGTCTTGCAGTGTACAGTCATAGTCTAACAAAAATGACTTCAGCTGTCAAATTTTCACAACAGATTAAACCTAGTGAACAGACTGAAGACTTTCATATGTACATATGCAGAACATACTTTTTTAATTTGCATTTTTATCAATTTTGAAATGTTACAATGTACTTCCTGCATTTTACTTTCAGAATTTGCAATTTTATCATCTTTTAATCTCCAGTTGGGAAGTACTTGACAATCTCCTCCTTTTAATTTGCATTTTTCTTGTAAATTGATGTATTGGCTTCACTTCTTTCTCCTGTCCGCAAATTTCTCTCCCTTTTTATTTGTTTCCACTCCTTCCTGGGTCTGTTGTCAAAATAAATATACCAAACATTTTTTGCATAATTTATTATAGCAAAACTATATGCACTTTCAGAGACATTTAAAGAATTAAATCTTCAACATTTATAAATAACAGAGATATGAATATTTTGTCCTAATGTAATTCACCCATTTTCAAAATGTTTCATGAATGTATTTTTTCTCAGAAACCTTCCCAAGCAGATATTTATGAACCATATGGTAGTTGCATAAAGAACCCAGATATGGCAGCGATCCTAGTGATAGATTACAGAAGGTGGTTTTAGATTATTTGGATCTATATGGTATCTCAAGATAATTTTGCATCTCAGAGTGGGATCAAAATGGCCTAGATGCTTAGCACAGAGCTCCCTGGGTCAACTCGTAGGAATTCAGAAAATGGGGCCACTGGGAGGGGTTTGAAATGCAAGATCACAGAACTGCACTTTTCTGACCCATCCCCTAAAAGCAGGCATGTATCCTTTCAAAGACCAGAGAGGCTACTCGGAAAAAGCATTACTGACCATAACAGTGAAAGGATTCACCCAGGAAAGGGCAGTGTTTAGCAGGGTTCAAACTTATCTCTTCTCCCTTTCAAGGAATCACTTTAATAGTAAGCTAGAAGGCTAAGTTTGCAAGAACTGAGAGTCTGCTCTTCTATTCCACCTTTTGAATTGTGCAACTGCAGAGCAAAGTCCGTATTATGTCAGCAGAGGAGAGAGATGGGAGATAAGAAAGAAATGTCACAGAGACATTTGGCCATTCACCTGAGAGAAGGGAGATATAGGTTCTAATGTCTGCTTCCAAGACAGGTGTAAAATGTATTAATGATTCTTAGGGTATCTTCTAAATATTTTGGTAGCCTAAGTCTTCTTAAGAATCTGGGCCTAGGCTGATTATCTTTCAGCTATTGCAGATACTTCATGACCAAGAAAATGAAGAGGAAAAAAGACTTCTACCTGTTCTAACAAGAGAGATTGTAACCAAGCTGCTTTGCCCAGTGCTACAAGGGAAAAACCACTTTATGTAGCTCCTCACTTAAAAGGTCAATAGATACTTTGCTTTCATATGAGTAATTTTGTAAAAAAAAAAAAATCAGAAATCATGGGTTAGTTATATAGGTAAAATTATCTGTCTACAAATGAAACTATTAACAATTCTTTCAGACTACTCAGCATCACTCAGAATCTTGCAGTCTCTGGTTGCAGAGGTTTTAAAAGCAATTTCACATTTTCTAGGTGGGGAGAGACATATCGTCTTTAATAAGAAGAATGAATTGCAAATATTTCTATAAAAGTTACCTGAATGGTTGTTTTCAGCTTAGAGAATGTTTTTGCACGTGGGTTTCTTTTCCTCCAAGCTGGTGCATTATAAGGTCCTGAAGTATTTTTGTCTATAGAGAAACATATAAGTTGTTTTTTATTTTCAGCTAAAATTTCAGGAAAGAGCTTCTTAGTCTGATATAAGAATTAAAAGTAACATAAACTGAAGTATCCATTGATGCATCAAGTGAATAATGCATCATCTCTGAAATACAGGCTATTATTAAATACAGACTTATTTTCTAGTATGTTAAAAATAATTTGTAACCATGCACCATTTTCATGAGGCTCATAGGATCTTCCAAGTGAGGGGATTCTTCCAAGGACATCCTTGGTTTGATAAAATAACGTTCTTTTGTTGAAAATCTTCCTAAATGCATCAATTGCTTTTAGGTTAAACAAATCTATAATCCATGCTCCCCTTTTATTGCCACTTGTGAGTTCTTGTGCTACACTATATAAAAAGGGTTGCTTTTGCAACAGAGTATGCTCCTTAATGACTAATCATATTGTGTAAAATTTGGTAAATAACTAATGTTATTAATATTATTTTCTGTTAGTTCCAGATTAATTCCATTAATTTCAATTGGTAATAATAATCCCCAAATTTTCAGTGTATATGCAACATTTAATTACCATGGTTTTCGGTTTTGGTCTAAAAATCTTCCATTTGTGTCAAGCTGAATTTTGGGTTGGAGAATTTCAGACCAAATGGCTCCGCTACTGCTGAAAAGAAAGGCAGCAAAAACCATACTGTTTGTTCTTACGACAAAAATTCTGGTCACCATTTCTTTGAAACGCTTTATCCTTTTTTAACCTGGAAATTTAATAACGTGTATTCTTTGTATTAAGAATGTTCCGTTTGCAGGACGACTTTGCAGGAGAGTCATATGGCATCTGAGAGCTTCATAAACATGAATAACTATTCCAGTCACTCTTGTAAAGTGAAGGTAGTGTTATCCCCACTAATAGTGAGATGAAACTTGGTGAGCAGAGAGCAAAAATATCCAGTTTTTGGTTGCTCATTCTCAATGACTTAGACTCAGTTTTGCTGAGTAACTAGCACTAAATTAGCACTCTGTATGTTCAAAGCATAAACTCCCTTGATATGTGTTGCAGCAATGAGTGATCAGCACTTCTACAGATTAGTCCTTGAGACTAAGCAGTGATTTTGAGATTCATTTCACCTAACTGTTTTCATCTCGAAGCAAGAGATATGTGGTCTAAAGGAGGTTCCTTTTATTGGAAGTGAAGACAGAAGAGCAGTTCAAGGTAGAGATTCAATCCAGCTTAATATAGGTATATAAAACTGGCAAGATGAATCACTTTCTCCACTTACAATTATTTAAATTAGTTACTGCTGAATTTGTGGCTGGAATGATAGATGAGAAAACACCCTTAATTATCCAAAGTTACCATGGAGACTGGTAATAAAAAGGCAAATAAAAGCCAGATTATGGTACTACGTTGTGTGAAGCTGTATTAGCAAGTAAAAAATAAAGTGAAAGCTGTAAAATCAAAGCTACACCTGACTGCCAAAAAGAAAGATAGAAGACTTGGAGTCCCACCTGAAAGCTTTTTGTCAAATTCCTGACATAGAAGGTACTATCAAGAAGAGAGTATTTCAAACATGGAAAAAAGCAAAGGAAAATGTTATTCTGAAAGGATGGCAGGAAGAATGAATTCAGTCCTCTGTCCAATAGAAATACAATGAGGCAACCAGCCAACAGTCATAATGTAAATCACAAAAATTTACAGGATATTTAAACTGATAACAGAAGTTTGAATAAATTTCAAGCCTTTGCTTATTCAAGAAGAAAAAAGTCATAACAAAACTCCAGTGAAATACTAGCTGGAGAAAAATATCACACAAAGCAAAAGCATTCCTGGATCCCCTGCTGGTAGGACAAAAGTTGATCAAGAAATATTTCTTGAAACAAAACCAAGATTCTACTGCAAATTACTTCTAGTACTATTGCTATCAATATTTAGAGTAGAATGGGAAGTTAAAGATGGACTATTATAAGGTTTCTTAAATACTTCAGAAGGTTAAATCATTGAAAAGATGCTTTTCAATTACACTTTAGAGAACAGTTGACATACGTTCTTCATCTGGCCTATTTAGAAATTTAACATGAAAAAATATAATTTTACAGTAAATTCCAGCGTATTCAATATGGGATTATATTCACAATAAGTCTGTGAACAGATGAGATGAAGAAACATGCAGCAAGGGAGGGAGGGGGAGAAGAAAAGGGAGGGGGGGAGAGAGAGAGACAGAGATATCCAGTCATACCTTCTTCACTGCTGTTGTTATGAAACTTCTAGAAAGTGTCACAAGAAATGACAAAGATTTAAGTCTCTGGGCCAGATTCAGACTCAAATGAAAAATTCCAGTAGAACAGCAATGTTTTTCCTAGAAAAAATTCTATAAAATTGTAACAGATAATTCACACAGCTTTTAAATATTTGTGTGTGCTTTCACAAGCAACATTTTCTCCTCTTTTGGGAGTAGTCAAAATTCCTATTAACTGTAAAATCTGGGGATATGTTAGTGCACATCAGCATATCAATGTATTCATCCCTTTTTGCTGGGCAGCAAAGTGCACTAGGCATAGAAATGGATTCCTGCTATGAAGGTGGCTAAATTACTGTTCATGAATATTCTGTTCTATGTAACTTTTACCAAGTACAAAAAATTATTCACATTTCTGTCTATGGATAGGACAGCAACCTGTTTATGAAAATTAAGCTGGATCAAATTTATTCTTGCCCATATTTAGGCATGAAGTTGCAGTGACAAAAGTGAAAGAAGTGCTATAGAGCAAGTACACTTGAGGCATTTTAAGAATCCAGTGCGACCCTGAACTCACCCATAGATCCACTAAGCTTTGGTTCTTGGATGACTGTGACATTACGGTAGAACACACATGCTGATCTTCCAGGTTCTGAAGAATTCAAGTAAGTCCTTCTTCCAGTTGCTCTCACAGAAGGAATGTAAGAAGCATTTTCATCATCCTTACTTTGATCATTTCTTTGATAATTTGCTTTAATTTGGGGGGTTGAAGTGTGCATTGCTATAAATAAAAAACAAAGTTTACATTATATAAAAATCTTGTGATATTACTCAAAATTTGACAAATCACAATAGACTGGAAGGCAAGATAAAAAGAAAGGTTTTTTATGGATAGCAGATTGCCCATACTTGATACTGAAAACAAAAATTAACTAGGTATTACTACATCAACTAATAGTTTAGTAAATGAAAATGAATAACCCAACTGTTTTCTCAAAATACCTTTGCCTGTTACTGTGTTAGGTGAGTTTCTTGTCTCCTCAGAAATCCATTTCTTTTTCTTTACTCCTTTAAAATGATGTTTCTTTACCAGTTCAGTGAGGTTCATTGCTAAGGGATTAAAATAACAGAAAATTACTTTTTTTTCAAAAAGCACACAAAATTTCCTTATCAAAAATGCTAAGGTGTTTTGAAGAACTATTCTCCCATTTCATGCACAGTTCTATTAAGGCTCATTTTCTGTGAAATACCACCTACCTACAAATCTCTTTTACTTGATGGAAGTTGGAAGTGCACAGCATTTCACATGATCAAACGGGGGCTTCAGAAAGATTTTGCCAACTCAGGGACTGTTCATGCTCACACTGAATTTAACAGAGGATGCAAACTGATCACAGGGAGCAGAACTGGGCCGTAACATACAACAGTTGCTGTTGTCATTCAGTGAAAGAAATTGTACTGTTAATAGAAGTCTTCACTTCACATTGATTATGCAAAGTATATAACGTCCAGTCCACTTGCAGAACAACAAAAAAAAAACTCATCTAAAAATATATGATAATAATGAAATACCTTTCACATTTGAATATTTTGATATAATTGGTTCTTTTTCCCCTTTTAATGCCTCACTTCCTTTTCCTTCAACAAATATGTTTCTCTGTGCCGCAAAACAATCACCTCCTATAGAAAATGAGTATCACAAAATTATTTATACAGAAGAGTGCACTGAAAATTTAAATGTAAACAATGCAAAGAGTGTGTCATTTTTATAATTACATTAAATATTCACTAAAATGAATAAAAATTGTAAAAAAATATAATGAAACCAAATAACTGATACAATAAAGCCAATAAAAATTCTGATAAACAGTCTATTGAAAAAGCTTTTAATTCATATGGGTATAAACAGAGATTTAATTATAGAATTGCTTTTTGTTAACCATATTAAAGAATATCTAAAAGAAAGATAAGCATTGCACATAGAAGTCACAGGGAAAGAGGCAGTATCTAAGACACATTTGTACTGTGCAATACAGTTCTGGAGCTGGAAGAGGCATACCAGCTTGCTCAAAGCTAGACAAAGCATATTTAGCATGGTACTGCATTATTTTGGATAGAATAAGAAAAAAAAGAATACAGCAATAATTCCTATTTTTGCTACTAATAAATATTTACAAAGAAATAGGAGTTAATACTGTTAGGTAAACATAAATTCATGGAGTATATAAAAGCCATTCTTCATCCTTAATGACATGATTCTATACTGAAGTCAATGAGGCAAAACGCTGTATCCTCATTAATGTCAACTGTATTTGTGCAGAGGGATCAGCTCCCACAGTACAAAATGCAGGATTGGAGCTTTAATATTTCTCTGTGTGACTACTGAAAAATACAAAGCCTGTTCATCTTAATTAGGAATAGTCTCTCAAACATAACAGTCTTTGAAAACATATAAACTTGTAGGCATTTCTGCACTTGCTTTTTTATAACTTCACAGAGCCATTTCTTTTCTAAAATCAAGGGGAAAAAATAACTGTAATCAATAAAGAGAAAATATTTTGTTTACTATAATCTTAAGAGAAGTGGAATTATAAAGTGTTTTAATTGTTATAATTAATGGTGCAGTATGAGAAAGAGTATATAGAAAATAAGGAACAAAGAATAACCAAAATATAAAATGGTGAATAATGCATGCATATTCAGTTACCTTATCTACCAAAGGATATTCAGTAATGAAAAGCATATGCTAAAATATATTACCTCCACTTTCAAATGTTCTAAGATCAGTTCTGGTACTATCCTCTAACGATACTGAAGTCATTCCTTGTCTTTTTGAATTATTAAATGTTGTAGGAATTGTATTACCATCACCTGGAAAGTCAGCAGAAGGAATATTTTAGCTGCTTGTGTGGAAGCACAGTGAATGACAGTGTCATTCTCTTCCTCCCAGCAGCCTCTATGAGTCAGTAATTAGTTTAGAGCAAATTTCCTTTAACCTCTTATGTTCTTTTTTCTCTTATCATTTGGGTACTGTCTCAGGCACCTGACATACAGCCTTTATGTTTTCTAGAACATGTCACAATACACATGCTAAAGAAGACAATTCTCATGAATGATGATTATGAATCTCACCTTATCTAATTTATGGTATTTCTAACATGCATGTCCCTATAACACCTAAAACCTTAAAGAACTTAACTGAAGAAATGTTTTAGGGAGACAAATCTCTCTCTTTTCCAAACTGTATCTAACTATACAAAAACACCCGTACTAAAAGTTAGAAATATTTATGTGACTGATTTCCTTGTATATAGTCTAAATATTTCTAAATACTTGCCAGAAAACCTTATCAAAACTATTCTGATAACATAAACATTTTACATGTAGAAATAAACAAGAAGAAGAAAAACATTTTTTGCCCAAATCTATCAAACAATTTAGACTAGAAAAAGCTGTCAGTCAAAAAAACCATGACTTCCCATGCCTGTATTACTCAAGATAGTGAGAATTTTTCCTTTTACAGCTTTTCATTACCACATCTTCTTGCTCAAATATATTTTATATAAAGCAGATTAATCAAGATTTTATCCCCGAAATTTCAACTACTGTAAAACAATGATTTTTTTTTTTAATTAAACGTAGCGGGTCATTCTTTCTCCAGCAGTTTTTAATGGCTCGCCTACTAATTACTCTAGTGTCTTGGAATACTAAAACCATAAACCTCTCTCAAAAGAAGGAATTATACTATTAATGATTCAATAAAAAATATAGATTTTTCAGCCATGCCACCTTGTCAAAGGTCAAGGAAAAAATAAAGGTGATAAATATTTATTAATTTGTATTTCTTTGACTTTAACTATGTTGGATAAGGCCCAATATTCAAAAGAAAATGTAACCTTATTTCATAAGATACTTAAAGGGGGACTTATTTAATCTAAATTTAGTTATCTAAAAGTTCCATATATAGCAAGTATAGTCATCTAGACACCACAGATAGTCAGAGAGGGCAGTGCACCTGTGAGAAAGTGATTCATCTTATCTATCTTTGACACTATTTTATGATGCGATGAATAGTCCTATAGGAGTACCTATCTCTCAATTTACAACAGGGAGAGTCTATATGACAAGTTTAAAGTAGATGCCCACTTCAGGATGGTTAATTTTAGCCCAGGTAAATATTAATCTTAAAGAAAAATTATATGAAAGACCTATGTCATGGATCTCAGGAAAGTATACACAGGATTAATGTCAGACTATTTCTACTTTTTCCACCTACAGTCAATACCAGCGAGTCACCATGTGTGTGACCATATTTATGCAGGGAAAAATTAATGAAGGACTTTCATGCACCTTTTTACATGTAATCTGTTATTTTCACTAAAATAAAAAGGGGAGGAGGGAGGGGTAAACTATCTAGTAGTCTCCCCCTGTAACAGTAATTTAAAAAGAGTAAACACTGTCCCGGAAGATGAAAAGTACTTGCCTTTCTGCAAATCTCTCTTGACAGCTTCCAAGGGTAGTAGCTCATCTTCCAGAGCTGAAGACACAGTTTTTGTTAATTGGTGTTCCTGAAGAGACTGAATCCTGTAATACTCTCCTAACCATACCCCCCAAAAGGGAAAAAAAAAACGTTTACCACATTGGCAACATTACTGTTTAGGAAAGAGTCACTAATTTCATATTTACCAGATTTACAGCACATTTCCTTTATTGCTCTTTCCTCCTCAATGTCTGCAGCAGTCTTAGCCAACAAATAGGAAACATCTGTAGGAAATATTTTAAAAAGATTATTATACCTATACAAAGACCTTCAACATTTCTTAATGACCAAATACCATAATGAATTTCATTTCAATCACGATTTTCTTCCCCACTACAACCTGTGCTTCCGGACAGAAAAACTATTCCTTACATATTAGATATTTCCAAGTGCAATGGAATTTCAGTTACAACACATATTAAAAAGCTAATGTTTGTTGATTCAAAATGATTCAAAATCATCTTCAGTACTCATTTTCAAAAAATTGTTCTTTTACACCCAAATAGAAATCTTCTGATTAAACATATCCCCAGGGACTGCTTGTCACAATAGCTCTGCCCAAAGTTACTATCCTCTAATGTCTCCTGGCAGAGCTGCTTGTGTGAGTGCTCCTTATCTGTCTCAGTTAAAGTCAATTGGATTAGCAAAGCCCTATTTTTATCTTGTTTAAATTAATTATGTCTTGTTCTGACTGAAAAAGGTTTAGGAAGCATTAACGACAGGCAGCCACTGCTATCCAACCTGAAGGGCAGGGAGGTGGGGGGTGAAGGGCAGCTTGGGGCTGTCTGAGAACCAGCACAGTAACCTGCAGAATGCACACATGCCAGCATGAAATTCTCTCGCTTTTGTTCTCTCGGGATATACGATTCATTCAATCCCTATGAATCTCTAATCATGCATAAAAGACTTGCCTAAGTGAGACAAAATCAAAGGTTTAACTACAGGTTTGATTATAAATACATTCAGTTAAACTAGTGACGACTTTTGTATGAATTCTCTTCATTACCTTTAAGAGTACCTTTCTTAACAAAGCGAGATTGTCTACAGAGGGATTTCAGCCAGATGATTTTTCAATCAGTTGAAAAAATGATTCAAGTTGAACAGATGCAACTATTTTTTGTAAACAAACCTTAAATCTGTGACTTCACCTTCAGTGATGAGTGTGTATAGCCCTAATCCCTGCTCAAAATCATGTCTTCCAAATGAGAAGTACCTTCTAATCTGGTAATTTTCATGGCATGAGTATCCCATAACCTCAGACAGTCCTGAAGTACAGAAAATATTTGGAGCTGTACGCACCAGAAGCCTTTTTCTTTGTCATGAAAATGAAACAGTTCCTGAACTGCTACTGTAAATCCCTGCTAAATATTTTCCAGCAGTAACTGATATCGTACTTGTTAAAGTTAAGACACACAATATGTCCTCAGCCAATGCATATTATAAACTACTGGGAATCTTGACATGAAAAAGAAGATAATAAAAATATGTCTTCTTAAATAACAGAGAGCTAATAGCTCAGACCATCCCTCAATTTTGAGAAATTCTGAACACAGTATTTGATGGTCATGTGAATTGTGGCTCTCAGTTTATACTCAAATTAATGAAAAAGAGATGGTGAATTACACCATAATTAAAACATAAAGCTAGACATTTTACAGGAGTTAAAAAATCTTGGGTTATGCTCATTTAGTGACTACTAGATTCAGTAATTTGGGGACTAGCAGAAAACTATTTCTAAATACTTGGCAACAACTCTTTGCTAAAAATGTAATGGTTATTATAACAAATCAGTTGCAAACTATATTGCAAAAGAGTTGGAAAAGTCCATTCTATTGCCTTGTAAAAGAAAAAAATCATGTTTACAATTCTCTTCCTCTTCATCATCCTCCTCATCCTCTTGGTGGTTAATGTTTATAATCAATGGAGGGTGAATTGGTCTTAAAATATTCTCCTGATTTTTGAGTGATTCTTGACTACAGGCTGGATGTAGAATCCCTTCTTGGACATCCTGTTGCAATGTGGTATCTGCAGAAAACAGCGTGATAATTATTAAGTGAGAACTAGAACAGCAAATGCAGCTTCACTCTGGCAGGTAAAGTTTTGAAATCATTATCATATTTAAAGAATCAGCAAATAGTCCAATTGTGCCTTTCAGGAAAAATCTTCTGCAGAGGTTGGCAAAGGTAAATCTTGCAAAAATAGAAAGTACGAAAAGACGTGTACTAGCTCCCATGAATGGAAAGACAATGCACCGCTGAATAAAGCCTTATGAGAAAAGGTGTATTCCTATTATTACATTCTATTTAAAAAAGGCTGGATATCTCTTCCAGGCTGGCGGATAGATGAATTTGAGTCAGTAACCTTCTTTCCTCCAATCCCTTTGTAGATGTTTTACAATACAGGAAAACATGCAATTAGTAATTCCTGGGCTCAGGTGAGCAAGTGAATTTAGGAATCTATGACCCCACCTGGGAAAATATTCTAAACGTGTTTAATAATTGGTAGTTTTGAAGAATACAGCAGTGGCAAGCACTAGATTACTCATTTTTAGCTTGTAGACTGCTTTTTCTATCAAAATTTTCTAAATCACAACTCTCTTTGCTAAATAGAAAATACAGATTTTGAGAAAGAAGATAAAGTTTATAAAAATAATTTACACTAAATTAGAAAAAAAATCAGAGAAGATCTGATTTTCCTTAGAAATCTATATACACCCATAATGTTAGTAGCAAAAGTATTTCAGTACTGGGATAGCAGTTTCTGAGAACCAGGAAATTAAACTGATTGAAAATAAAAATGATGAGTTTATTTCTATCGTTCGAGCTGACCAATGTGCAAATATGAACAATAAGCATTCTGTATACTATATTAAAAATATTGCAGTTGAACATTTTTTCCAGTTCCACAGAAATAACAGGAGGCAAGGGCATTTTCTTTTATTCCAATTGTTGTTATCCTTGTGCATTTCTTGCTTGCATAAGAGCAGCATGTGTGCATGCTTATCGCATTAAACCCCTTACAATAAATCTGATCTGCAATAGTGAAATTATCACATGCAAGGCAATATATAACTCTTTAACCTGACAGAGACTTTCTCACTGTCCAGAATCAGGTATTATTAGTTTTGGATAGCCAAAGACAAATCAGACTTTAACTATCTTAAGACAAATTGTCAGTATTGAAATTAATAAATGCCATTTTAGTATTTGCAATGTTATTGTGGAGCACATGAACTTTTAAGTTGCACCTATTTCAGTAAATAAAAAACGTTTTGGTCCCTTTCTCTAGCCCTGGGTGTAACTGGTAAGACATGGCTCTTAAATAGGGTGCCTTTGTCCATAGTACATATTGGGCATAGTCTCTGGTGCACGTCATACACAAAAGCGTGCCCAAGAGGTGTTTACAGCAGTGCTAGCTGGCGGGGGCCAATGTTTTATTAGGAACTGTACTGAAAGCAGTATGGACTCTGATAGAAACAGTACTTAAGCTCCTGCCTTGCTCCTATGCAGTTAATTAGGCTCAACATAGCCAGAAATGAGTCTACCTTTTCCTGAGGGAATTTCAGGAACACAAGGTGCTTGTTTCCTAGTGGATATCTTTATAGGCTTTTTTGTGACACCAGTCTACAGCTTTAAAGATAAAGTCAGTGAACAACTATAATTTAGTCCTCCTGTTCATGTATATATTGTAAGTCACGCCAACTCTTGCCCTCACTCCTGCTTCTCCCTGATTTCTGACATGTCTTAATTCCCTGCTCTGGACTCTTACCCTGGTCCCTGTTCCAGTTGTCTACCAGGATTCCCATTCCTGTTCCCTAAAACACAATCTTATACCCTTTGAGAATACCATATGTAGTAGCTACAGCTCCAGAGATTGAGTTAACTAACTTAATTTCTATATTTGATGATTCCAAAAATAAAGGTGTAATTCTGGCAAAAAGTTGACATGAGCTCCTCTTAGGAAGGACTAAGAAAAAAAAAAACTTTTAACTTTTTTTTTCCTAGAAATAATCTTCTTTTCAGATATTAAAAGAGGAACTATACTGCCTTAAGAACTATTACTGTGTTTAAATAGCATGCAATCAATATTCAAGCTCAAAAAATTTATTCAAAATCACTGAACAGGAAAATGATACTAAAAATACATCTGCACATGCAGCATTGGAATCTTATGCTGTCTACACAAGGGACATTTCATCTTTATGTAATTTAAAACTAATAAAATGCTCTACCAATACATATTGCTACTACTGGCCCTACCAACTTCCACCCCTTTTCCCCCTATATTCCTTTCTCTTAAATAATTACCTGGGTACTAACCATTTTCAGTATTTTATATAGAGAGAGTTAATCTAGTAAATACCTAAGTAAAAAAAAAGGGGGAAAAAATTTTCTGCAGGTGTTAGTTTTTATGAATATTTTATTAGTATTTCTAACTACTGACCTAATCCGGCCATCATCTTGAATTTGTCAATAAAACTCATGACCAGTGTCTTCCCAAGGGCTTTTTTCAAATAAGATTACTTATTAAGTGTACAGAACCTCAAATCCATCTTTATCACTTGATTTGAATTCTCTAAGACAAAAGTCATTTGCATCTCATTTGAAATGCTCACTGAACTTTAATTCCTGGAGTTGCATATAACACCATGAAAGCTGTGCTTCACAAAAAGGAGAGGTTAAATGAGTATCAGGCATTTATCTCCATAAAAATTCCAGCATATTTTTTGTCAAAACTTACTATTTAGACATATTGAATGCTTCACTGCTTGCTTCATTACTGACATGAAGGTTAAAATTAAAAGAGTTTCCCTTTACTATGGGAATGCCTGGCTTTTGCAAAAGCAATGAACTCTTACACTCATCTTGCTGCTTTTTTTTCCTCTAAACAAGATGGGTGTTAGGCTTTTCTTTTCTTTTCTTTCGGTAAAAGAAGAAATACCATTTGTCAAAATTGAAATTTTCTTTTTAAGTAACATGACTATCTTGACTTGTGCTGGAAAATATTTCTCATCTCCAGGTTAAAAGAGAGGTCGACATAGATCATCCACAAATTATATATAACTGGTTCAACTCCAAGCTCTGCTTAATTCAGACATGTTTTGAAGGTGGGTGTCTCAGATCCAAGGTGATAATAAATTGGAACAGCTCCCATGTAAAACCTTGAGAGAGACTTACTTCATACCTCTCTGCAGAGCTGAGCACCACGCAAGTGTTGGAGGACAGTTTCATCAAGTTCAGGGCTGAACTGAATGAGTGCTCCCTGCCTCATTTCCCAAACTGTCAAAATCCAGAGAAGATGTCTCTAGCATTACAAGAAAAGCTACAAAAGTGCTGTCATGAGCATTGGAGAGAATGGATACAATCTTTCAACCTGTAAATGCTCACAGAAAACAAAAAAGTTTCCAGATAGCTTTATTTCAAAAAAAATATATTTTTTGAAAAAGGTAAAAAATATATATATTTCTTAATCATTTGCATTTCATAGTTACCTATCCTCAATTTACAGAGAAATATTTCCATACTGCATCCATTTCAGACCAAGAATTTAGGTTATTTGTATCAGAAATAGCGACTTAGATTGTTGGTAGTTGCAGGGCAGTCATCAGTTCACAGTAGTAAAGAAACACTTTTGTGGTATTTTTGACATTAAGAGAATGACATAACTTCCTCAGAGAGAATGGATTATTTCAAAAAACTTAATTGGCTTGCCTATATGTTTGAAAAATGAAAATTTATTTCTACCTAAGTACCTGAAAAGGACAGTGGAGAAAGCGTCCTGACAGCACATACAACTGTAATCTGTTGTAAGATTCACTGAGCAACATCTGAGTCTGAATTTGGTATGCTCTAGGGAAGGGAAGTACTGTACTACTTTAGTCCCTGAAAAACGTTCTAGAGCGAAGTCCTGAAAAGACTCTACCAATTCAAAAGCTCTAAAGTAACTGACAAAGAACAAATATTACCAAAGCTCATATGCTAACAGAAGGCCTAAAAGATTAATGATTTCTTATAAAACAAAATCTTCAGACTAGATCTGACCCTATACTTCTTATGTACTGCAAACAAGCATATAATACTCCAAAAATGCAGTGCAAATGAAGTTAGTGCACAATTTTACTTGATGCATCTTAGCAACCTATATTGCCATTTGTTACTTCTTCTCTCATGCAACTGATATTTATGAAAATTCCTAACGTGACAGCTAAAGAAATTCATATGGCAACCCTACTCAAACACCATTACAATTCTTTATTTGCCTTGATCATTACAGTTCCTTAACTCGATGTGATAGATCATACCTGTCCTATTTGCAATGTTACATTTCTTGACCTTAACATATATTATGTAAGCACTAGAAATTTAATTACATTTTCATGTATTTACTTTAACAACCAAATTATTGAGAAAATATTTTTACTCACTGCTACTAGGTGGCAAAAAAAGTCCATTTATATTACGAGGCTTGCTATGATGGAAGACACAACTGATCCTCACACAGCCTAATGGCTGCGTTTCCCAGAAACATGAGATGTTGTACTTTTGCTATAGGAGAAAATGAACAGTTTTCAGATATTGTAAAAATAATAATAAAAATGGACCATACAATGATTAATACAAGTGGTACTGTTGTAAACATATGACTAAGACTTCATGAGACCAAATTCTGGTATTTTAGAAAGCTTAAAGTTATCTACAGTTAAGTCAATGATGTAAAACTTACCAATGAGAATCAGAGTAAGGCAGTCTACTTACTGTACTGCAGACTTTTTATGAGATGCTGGGAAGAAAAGTTCTATTATTTTTCATGTATTCCATATACACTTAATTTCTGTATGCTTTGTTTCTTTTTCTGCATAATGGGATAATCAGAACTACCTCAGATTAAATCTGCTGTTCAAATGCAAATCTTATACTAGTACTTTCTTATCATTAAAGGAGTTGGGATTGTGGGAAAACAGGAGTTAAAACCAAAAATCAGAAAGATGCTTATTACAATCTGAAAGAGTAAAAATCTGGGGACTTGTAAACCTTGTACAGGCTTCTCAGACTTGGATTTCCAAAAAAGAAAAAGAAAAAAACCTTTTCTTTTGTTCCATTTCACATTTGAGGTGTCAGCTCAGCAAAGGTAAACCACTTTTGTTTTCAGACTAAAAAATGTTCTTCAAGGGACTTGCTACTCTACCTTTATTTCTATATGTCTAACCCTGCAAATCAGATGTGAACACCTCCCCTCTCTCCATAATGAGCACACAGTGTCACAGCCAAGAGCTTTTTCACAGTGACAGACCTGGAACCCTAATGAGGAAAAAGACGATTTTGAGGCTAGGTCACGCTAATTCCCATATATTAGTGGCTGGCTTAAATGTGCATCTCCTCTTTTAAAACTTTTTTTTTTTTAATTAATGAGGGAGATAATACAGCAGTCAATATACAACAGTATTATAGTGACAAATATTGCAAGCTACGGAAAATATTCAGGATTTGATGTGCTGAGGCTGCAGTCATTACATGACTCGCAACATCTCCCAGCAGTTTTTATATAACGACAAATAAGGGCATAATGGTAAAGAAAGAAAATCTACATGGTGTCTTTTCATGATTGCTGCTTTACTCCACAGTATAATCATATTGCTGCTTTCCCTCTATTGATCAGTATTTTTCTAGTTCTGAAAGGCTGCGCACTATTGCATAATGGTACTTTCACTATGAGCATCACTTGTGTTAGTCAAAACAATTTTTCTTTCTGCTATATCTCTGCCTTATCAGAGTTTGCAAAGTTTAGTATCATTTCTGATTATGCAATTCACTTGACCCTCCATGACACAGTTTTTCACTGTAAAATACTAGTTCCTTGAGGTATCTGCTTCACCTACATGATAAACAAACTCATAATTCTAAATAGGCAAACGCTCGTGAACATTACCCAGAATACGGGAAACTCAGGTTTTTACCGCAGATACGAACAGCTGAGTGTTGTAAATGTCAGGCTACCAGCCATTACTAAATGAGTTTCTCTGTCTAATTTTTCATGCAAAACAAAGCTATGCCTAAAAAGATTTGAACTCTCCCAAAAGTAGATGGGGACATTCCCATCTACTTCTGGGAGATAATTTTCCACCCAGTTCCAGACATTAATAGCTGGATCTAGGAGCGGCCTCGCTAAACTATGGCACTTCTGGAATGTAGTCCGTACAACTGGGCCATCCACTAAAACACGCTGGGATTTGTAGGCATTAGTGCTTGAGAGACAGGCTGTCTCTGATGCTGAAATGGATGCAATAACAAAGATTCCTACACCCACCCCTTGATTTTTACCAGGTGGGGTAGAAATATTTCTGCAAAGGAGGACATCACTTTGAATGACTTGATTCTAAGTAACTGGTTTTACAGAACTTCAGGTAGTCAGTATGTGCAGAAATTATAAATACGGTTTGCTTATTCAGAATTACCATAATATTGACCCACTTAGAAAAAATGAGTGATGAGTGATCTTTATGCAGTGTTTACAGATTTTTCACTCATGTAGTCATTTGAGTGTCTGAGACCAATTCCCAGGAGTAATGAGTATCTAACCTAAGAACAATTAGCTCTTCTCATCACTTCTGCAAATCAGATATTTGATTTACATATGCTGCCAAGATCCAGACAGAGTTACAAATCAATGCCTAACTTTACACACTAAACTTCTCTTTAAATATGTGTGCATCAAAAAATCAAGGATGCAAACCACTCTAAAATCTACGATATTTACCTTTGTGCAGGTTGAATAAAAATAGAAATATCGATCATTTCCAATTTCTGCCATTTTCACCTCTTGTGCTTCTAGGCCACTCTCTTTATATAAGTAGAGTACCCACAAAAATGTAAAAGCTATCAATATATAAGAAAATCTTAAATTTCTCCTGAAAACAGTAGTTTTCCTTGAAAACTGGGCTTTCAGAACCTTAGCTCTTTTTCTCTTTTGAAACAAAACTGCAACTGACAGCGCATCTAAAAATTACACTTAAAATAAGTACATTTAAACTACCGAGGTGGTACCTTCTCCAGGTTTGTTGAACTGTTGAAAGTGGTTGCTAGCCAGGGCAGAACGCTGAACTTTCGCAGCGTCCCATTGTTCCTTCAGTTCTTGTGACATCAGCGTAATGACATCATGTGGCCATTCTGGCTTGGACACCTTCCTTCCTTCCATTGCTCCAGAATAAGGTAGGGAAAAAACAAACTGTGGTCAAATAGTCTCCCATCCCAGTGCTTCTTTGATGTAAAATGGAACAAACCCACTGGCAGGCCTTAGATAATACCCAACTTCCATGTAACTATTTGCTGCAGGAGTGGTGGCCTTGGAAACCAATCTTTGATATCCCAAATACAAATTTTATTGTTGGACTAATTTTTAAACAAAATCCTTTTGCCCACTGGTTTTCTAATCACATCTCTTTCTTTGGATTTGCAAGAAACTTGCAGCTTCTTGTTAGTGTACTGTTGGGTGTTACGTTTTTAGCATTAATTGCTTTTTCTTGCTTCCATAATATCCACACCCAAAGCTAAAGCAGAAAGAACAATATACACTGGGGTCACTAATCAACACCTGTTTTCTTATTCAGGTCCTAGGCTGCCTTTGACCAAAAAATATGTAGAGGTGAAAATAAACTTTTAATCCTGGAAAATGGTGAGGCATACTGTTAATTTGCAACATTGAGTGGCATCACTGACTTCAAAATAAACACTTCAGAGCACGCTGGATCAAAACCTCCGATTTTAGAAGCAAAACGTAGAAGGAGGAGCAGAAAAAGAGCAGCTAGCTCACTCAACAGCAAGGATGCCACAGCTTAAAGAGTAATAAAGGTGCAGGGGATGTAGAAGAGAACTAGAAGGTAGGATTTGTAGATATAAGGCAAAAAAGAGGAATAGAGATTCATACTAACTTCAGGAAGCATGCGTGACTGGCACATTTCCTGCCCCCAGAATGGACAGGCTTATTACCAGTGAATACTCAGAGTACTACTGTCTATCTGCCAGCAATGAAAAGCAGGTGGAAGTGACCACACAGGCACAAAAATTGCTACTACAAAACTGGTTCGACAGTGATTACACACCAGCTGGGGAAGAGGTACGAAGAAGTTCAAACAACTGGAATTCTCTCAGTTTCTATATGGAGACCATTAACCTGAATATCAACAGGTGGCTTACGGACTAACACTACGAAGAAAAATACCGGGATGCCTGATGACTGCGACTTACTCACTAGGATTATTTATAAAGGATTGATTTACCTTAGTACACAAGGAACCTGCCTCCTGGGATCAAGTTAGGTATTCCTGGTGAGGGCTTTAAATAGAGAAACGATGTGAAAAGGCTCCAAGAGACTTGTGCAAGCCCCACAACTGACTTCAGCACACAGCAGAAAGAAAACTAGAGAAAATGAAGGCAATGAACAACGAATTAGCGGTGGGCAGAAATGAGCACAAGTAAGAAAACGTTAACCTTGCCAAGGCCTATCCAAGCAGCAACTACTTGTAGCTATGTGGCTATGCCTAAATGAGCCACAGAAGAGGCCACGGTCAGGAAGAATTAATTCAAAAGTTGCATACAAACGCAGCGAGCCTGAGTACGAAAATGGGGGGGATTTGTCCTGACGGAGGTAAAATCAGACGCAGAGAGTAACTACACCTGGTGACAGGCTATCCGTGCCCAAGATCCAGATACGGAGCAGCCTGCAAGTATGGGGGGGGGTGGCAGCGTGGGGAAAGACTGCGTTACTGAGGGCTCACAGGAAAGAGCCGGAGAGCAGCGCCAACGGCCGCCCCCCGCGCGGCCAACGGCCCCTCCCGCCGGGGGCGGCCGGGCGCCTCCGCGCGGCGCCGAGCACCGCCGGGGTCGCGGCGCTGCCCGCCATAGCGGCCCGGCCCCGCTCTCCCCTCACAGCGCGGCCGCCGCGGCTGCGGCCGGGCAGGGAGGCGGAGAGTGGCGGCGCCACCCTCCTCCCCGTCGGAGGCGACAGCCTGACGCGCCGGCGGCGGCGGCGCGGACGACGTTTGCCGTGGCGCAGCGCAGGCGCGGCGCGGCCCTCGACTCGGCTGGCGGCGGCGGGAGCGCGGCGCGGCCGCGGCCATGAGCCGCAAGGGCTCGGTGCAGCAGAAGGTGCCGTGTCTGTTCGTGACCGCGGTGAAGGAGGAGCCTTCGGCCAAGCGGGAGCGCCAGGTGGCCGGCGTGGCACCGGGGCCCGGGCGGGGGGCCGCGGCTGCGAGGAGGGCTCCGCTCCTCCGCCTTCTTTCGCCGCCTCCCTGGTGGCAGCGGCTTCGCGCTAGGCCTGGAGCAAAATGCGCTGCGGAGGTTTCCGGGCGGACTCCCCCCTGCCTCGGGTAGTGCGGGGAGGGAGGGTGGGACGCCGTTTCTGCCCCGTCGCGCCCCCTCCCCACGAGGCGTATCTAGGTGCGCTTTACTAAACGTGGGGAGCAGCAACGGCGCGGCGGGAGGCCGCTCCAGCGAGCGGGCCTCGCTGTGTGAAACCCTCCCGCACGGGGAGGCTGGTGGGGAAAAACAAGCGTCTTTCCCTTTCCTTATTTTTTTTATCAAAAAGTACTGTGAGGCTTATGATATAAGATTAAAGTTCAGTTGAGGCTGCAAGCTTACAAACGTGAAAATAATCGAGCCCAATCGAAGTTATGTGTTCCCGAGATCTAAAAGAAGGTTCTTATTGCTATAAATCCTATGAATTGTGTTCAGAGACTTTTGCAAGAGAAGGACTTTTTTTTTTTTTTATCCAGGGGAAGAAGACTGATTGAAAGAGCTTATAATTCAAAATTGATTAGGGAGAGAAGGGTGGATGATTATTATACAGGAAAATATTTTAAGCTAAACACAAATGATCATGTTTTCATTGAAACCGAAATCCTATTAAAACTGAGTCATATACTTCATAGAAATTTGGAATAGTTGCAGACCCCCAGATCACTTATTTCTTTGCTCTTTTAAGGGGAAAAATGTTTAGTTGACAACACTGACATTAAGTATTTAATGTTGGGATGCTTCTGCCACCTTACATCCCACTGATCTATGTATCGCACTAACGTTTTTTTTAACATTAACACTCACACGTATTGCACAACTACTACTGACTTTCAGTTCCAAACTAAAAGTTAGGAGCAAATAGTCATTAGATACATGATGAACTTTAATTGCCATAGTAATACAGGAAGGCAAATTTCAAAATTTTGTAGCATTGGGCTGGAACCCTTCTAGATTATAGGCACTATTTAAAGTGGAAGGCAAGGTCTTCTCTAAATATAATCAAGAATGGAAAAGGGGGAAGTAGTTTGCAAGTAGACTGCCTTTGTTCTTTTGTCTTAGGGCATTTTCCAAACTAATGTTTTGAAGAAATAATGGTGTGTTTAGGTAGTATTAGCAATTCTAATCTATAATACTGGCTTTGTAAAGACCAGCTGTAACAAGCAAGAATCCAAGGCAGTAAAATATCAGTGATTAGGGTTTAAAATACCTCTCTTCTTTTCAGCCATTTAAAGTTTTGGCAACTGAAACTATAAATCGAAAGGCATTAGATGCGGATATATACAATGCAATTCCTACTGAAAAGGTGGATGGAACCTGCTGTTATGTAACTACTTATAAAGGTAATGGAAGATCCATATGCATATTTCTCATGTTGTCTAGTAGCCTTATGTTTTGCTTAGTTTTCACCTTTATTTTATGTTTTCTGGGATACAGCAGCTGGGAAACTTAACTTTTTAATTAAACAGCTTGACGATAAAGTTATACTTACTGTAAACACAGTTTTGTAGACATCTATAAAATTACGGATTTTAGTCTTCAGCATACATGGAGTTTAAATTTACATGCAAAACAAGGAACTGTGCTATTCTAGTTTAACATTTTCAATCACTAAACCTTCCTTGTACACTAAAACTTATAAAACAGGTATTTAATTTCTTTGCAGAGGATTAAAAAAGGAGAGGGAGGTTTGGAAGAAATGAGAAGGCTATGGTTCGTTGTATCGCTGGGGTAGTCTGTTCTTGCCTTTGCCCAAAATTGTAAGAAAACTTTATTTTAAGTATTAAGCTAGGTAAGATTCTACAAATAGATTTTAGATTTATATACAATAATTAAAATTATTAATTTAAATAGTATTTTTGGATATTAAATTTCTTCAGTGACAGAAGAAAATCGATATTTTACTTTTTATATAGTCAGAGTAGAGTTACCTAAGTAAACTGCTGGTTTTATACCTCTGGGATCTCTAGGGCAGCCGTACCTGTGGGCCAGGTTGGATAGAAAACCCAAGAAACAAGCTGAAAAAAGGTTTAAACGATTCTTGTATTCATTGGAAGATTGCAAAGGTTAGTGAAGATCTCTTTCCTGCTTTGGTAATGTAAGTATTTCAGTTGGAAAAACACCTCTGGTCTAATGTAGGAAATGTCAGTGATTCTACTCCATAATTTTTTTTTAATGTCATTCCTAGCTTTACTTCTCTTGCTCTAGTTTAAATATAATGTTGGCTATTTAGGCAGTTATTTCTGAATCTGAGTTGATTTTGAATTTTTAAACTTCCCAAAGGCTTTTATGCTACTTTAAACCATCCTAATTTTAGACTGTCAGAATACGCCAAGTGTTGGTGCTTGTACAACGTAACTGGGACTACTGTCTTTAAAAAAAAAGTTTAGATCACATTATGGTATTTTAATACTTACATTTAAAGAGGATGAAAATGTAAAATTGGCTAATAGTTTGCCAGAAACTAAATGTCACACTTATATGTTTAGAATTTGTTTGGAATATTGAAGAGGATTTTAAGCCTGTTCCAGATTGCTGGATTCCAGCAAAGGAAATACAGTTCTCTAATGGGAATCCTTTGCCTGATGAAAATGGACATATGCCAGGTGTGTATGGCACAGCACAGTTAAAATGGGGGAAAAAAAATCTGTTTTTGAAGTGAATTAGAATTAGTTTCCAAGTTACATGTAGTAGTAGCATATTCAGAAAACAACTTGAATATCATTTGTTCACTTTTCAGTAAGCTTTTGTTTTGATACAGTGAAAATAATTACCTGTGACAGTTAACTGAACAGTCTTAGAAAACTTCAGCTGAAATCATAGTTATCATTTTTAAGTTCATTTGACATTTTTCAGAGATACAGCACAGTTTTTCCTGTTACTCTTTCTGTTTATAATTAAGGTAACTGATTTTTAATGCATGTACAGTTCTAATAAGCATTTGATAAATTTATACATTTACTTTGGTAAAATACAATGTTTTCTCATAGGTTGGGTGCCTGTGGAGAAAAATAGTAAACAGTATTGCTGGCACTCATCTGTTATAAATTATGATGCTGAAATAGCGCTGGTATTGAAGCACCATGCAGACCCTGGGCTTCTGGAAATCAGTCCAGTGCCATTATCAGACCTTTTAGAACAAACACTGGAGCTTATTGGAACTAATATTAATGCAAATCCATATGGTAAGTATGGTTTGTTGTTGAATACTTTTGTACTGAGTAATACTTTTGATTGAAAAATACACTGGTTTTTTTTTGACTAACAAAAAAAAGTTGTATGTTCTAAGCTAGTAATGTAACCTCTTTAGAAAGGAAAGAAAGGAATAGCTCAAAGAATGCTCACAGGATGGCACCTAAAATACTTTCAAAAAGCTGAGTAGTCATGAGTCTGTTTATGTCTGTCACACCTCTTTCCACCTTCATGTTCTGGGAGTTACCATAGAGATGCTTTGCTTTAGTCTTTCAGCAAAGAGGAGCAGTGTTATTCTTGCAAAGAACAGTATAAGCTTCTATATGAAGATAGCCTTCTTGATATAAAAGTGCAGGGTAAACCTCAGGTTTGCATGTGTGTAGCTAGAGGAAACCACTCATGCCGTTCTTAAAACTGATGTCTCAGCTGTGTCGACGTAGAGCTATGTCTGACACCTGACAGGAAAAAGAGCTATATTGTTAAAGAAGTAAGTTTTCTCAGTAATGAAGACGTGGTCTTGAACTAATGTTTATTGTACTTTCCAGACCTCTTAATGATGCACAGTTCATTTTTAATGAGAATTTCCCAGAAAAAAATTCTGAACAGAAAAGTTGTACTAATATTATTCTTTCTTTATTTATTTTTTTAAGATTGTCTTTTGGTGTCTTGTCTTGGCCTTTTTTTCTAATTGCTTCCTTGACACTATTTCGTCTATTAAAACAGAAAGCTTTTTTCAGCCATTGTTTCTTGAGCCCCTAGAGTTAGTCATGAGCTGCAAGTGTTTTTAATTATGAAATATTACAAATACTATTCAAGGAAGCGTAGTTTAAGCTACATTGTGGTTGTGGCTTCTCCCTTTAAAAGCCATATAACAAAAAACAATTAGGTTTGAACATAAGTGAGTTTTTACTTCTGAACTTTGCTGTTAGGATAACTTGCAAGGATGGAAAGGAAAAATGGTAGTACCTGGTCTAAGCATTTTCTTAGAAATTAAAGGAATTGCAACAAAAAATTCTGCTAACTTTATTCTTAGATGAAGATTTGCATCAAACAGTCAGCCATGAGGCAATGTATTTGCTAACAGCCCATCTTAAGTATTAATTGGTATTCGTAAGAAAATACACTAGGTTTTCAGAAACTAAGATGTTTGTGCTGGGATCTTGATCTGAAGCACAAAGAATTTATCTAGTGGCTTTTTGGTTGATGAGGTGAGCATGAGGACAAAACAGACAATGGTATAATCCCTCTATCATGCTAATGTATTTTATATAGATTAAAAATGTTACATGAGAAGACCACAGCTACATTTAATACTTAGATATAAGTTTAACTGTTCACTTAAAGGCAGTACACCATTGTAGTATCTAATAGAAATCTACCTTTATAGAGCACTTTTAATATAGCTGTAGTAACAAAAGTGAGGAAAATCTTAGCTCAAATTGTTATACATGACTAGCAGGAAGGTTTATGTTTCTTTTAACATAGGATTAGGAAGCAAGAAACAGCCTGTACATCTTCTTGTACCACATGGAGCATTTGAAATAAAGAACCCACCTGCTTTGAAACAAAATGATATATTGTCCTGGTTTGAAGGCTGCAGTGAGGGTAAAGTTGAAGGAATTGTGTGGCACTGCAACGACGGGTGTTTAATCAAGGTAAATGTAGATGGACATGCAGAAATCGGTTTTAAAGTCCCCAACAGAAAACTCATTTAAAAAACAACTCAGTAAAAGTAAAAAAAATAATAATAAAAAAAATAAAGTACATATAACAATATCTACCGCTGCTTATGTTTGGGTGAAAAAATTACTCCTAGGTACTTTGAGATGGAAGAGTTAGGATGTGACAACTTCGATTAATTCTCTATTCAGATAAATTTTGTCTTCAAAAATTCTATTTGCGTATAAATGCTATGATGATGTTCCCAATGTAACATGTTGACGTCCAGTCATATTCAGAAAACAAATGGGCAACGGCCTACTGGATCCAGTTTTCCAGAGTAACTATCTTTGAAGGTAAAGCTCTGGTGTTCTAGCACCTACTAGAGTTTTGTTTTGTGGTGGGAATATGGCGATATACTACAAGCTGCTTGTGTTTTGCTTTAGCAATTGCAATCTGTAATTTTTAAGACTTAAGCTAGTTTTAATAATAGTTAATGAAAAATGTTAGTGCTCAGTTAGAAAGTGCTATAATAATTTATACTAGCTGGTTATGTCTTACCATTCACCTTTGCCTTGTTTTCCAAATTCTTTAGTAGTAAACATTCTCCTAGCAAGCTGGGTGACAGGAGAATTAGTCAAGCCCCTGAATGGTAATCACTGTAATGACAAGATACTAATTTTTTTTCATTATCTACATTATGCTAATAGTTTAAAGTAATTGAGAACATAAAATAATGGATTTCTTCCTTGTCTGTATAGGAATCACTCAACATTGTAAGACTTCTTTATTTCAGTAATTTATTTCTTGTAACGTTGACCTATAAAACAAGTATTGTTAATAAGAATGTGATCTTTGATTAACTGGCAAGTTAATGTAAGTTCTGAAGCTGTGGAGGACACCTGGGTTCTAGTTTGCCTTTTGTGCTTCTTTGTTAATCATTAAAATGATGGATAACACTGATGGATAATAAGTGACCTAATGCAAGGGATCCTAGAATCACAGGGCCCCAGTAGTTGGAAACTGTTAGGTTACTATATCACAATCTCTAAATTGATTTTACTTCTTTTATTTTAGCTCCATCGCCATCATCTTGGTTTATGCTGGCCAATTGCAGAGACATACCTGAATTCTCAGCCTGTTGTCATTTCTTTTAATAGAACTAAATATGACTGTGACTTTGAACCAAAGAGTTTGTTTCACCACTTTTCAAAGCTAGATGGTCAAAGATTTGACAGACTCAAAGATATCAAGTTTGATGCTTGAAGTATTTTTCTGTCTTTTAAGTTCATTGCGATGTGTGCTTGTGGGGGGATGCTCCCAGCCTCCCCCCACACACACATTTGGTGCCGGTTACAAGTAGCCTGAATTCCTGTGTTTTACACTCCAAAAGAGAGGACGTCAAGACTTTGAGATAAGGCCTGCTTGGGCCCCAGGACCTTGAGAAACAAAAGCCTCCTCTCACTGCTGGGGCAGTGTTAATTGCTGTGGTCAGGACTGCCTCCTCCTCATCAGGACCCTGAGAGATAACACCTGCTTTCACTGCTGGGGCCCCACTGCAGACTGGAATTAACTCCTTCTTACCCCAGCTATGGGATCTCTCCTTGGGACCCCCACTGCAAGAGTAAAGCAGTCATTCGCAGTCACTCAAACTCCTTTCTTCAGTGCTGAAGAGTGCGTGAGGCAGGTAGCCTACCATTGGGGGTGTTCAGCCACCCCCCCCCCCAACCCATGACTGTGGGTGCGATTGTCATAACAATGATGGAGGAGAGTTGAACCCTGCAGCAGCCAAGAGCCAGAGACTGCGCCTGTGTGAAGAGAACTGCAACTGGCCTAGCAACTCCACCTCCACCTTCCCCTGAAGGGTATAAACAGGTTGGCCCCGGAGGCTGTCTTTGGCTCTTTGTGGGTGACAGGGGGTCTGCCAACTTGCAGAACCCCTCGGGACAGGGACGTCCTCCTGTAGTTACTTCCCTGGGATTGAGCGTTATGTTGGCCACTGAGGCAACGCGTGAGTAAGATCGATCAGAATTGGTTTGCCTAGTTCATTCATTTGGGTATTTACAGTTAGTATAAATCAGCTATCCTTTTCTGTTTACTAAGTAGTTACTATTAGCATACCTTTTAGTGTAATTAGAAATAAGTATTCTAGTTGAGCTGAGTTTCTGTTAATATGAATTCTTGCTTTGTACCATTGCAGCTTCTGTAGTAAATTTTGGTCTTTGAAACAAGTTGTGGAGTCATGCAGTATATCTCCTCTACCCCTCCTCCCCTCCCTTGCACCACACGAAACCCACATGGTCCGGGACTGTAAGATAGTCAGTCGTCCTGCGACAGTGCTGCATTCCTCTTATTTTTTGTTTATCACGGAGAACTCTTAAAGCATCTTGTCACCTAGGTAACAGGCTGGCTAAACTATAATTAAATTAGTCATTTATGCAGAACTTTATCTTATAAAAAGAAATGTGACATTCACAGCAGACAGATCTAGCTTTCAGCATGCTTAATATTCAGTTCTGAAAAATCCTTAGCTTTTGAACCTATTTCTTGAAACTGTTATGGTTAAGTGTAAGAAGTATGTTGTCTAACACTGGCTGGTCCTAGTAGCTTATTTAATGAATGCAATCAGCTGTAAAAGTTTCATAGGTTGCACTTTAAATGTAATTAGAACACTGTTACATTTAGAATTCAGGTTTAGGATCTAGGTGTTTCTCATCAGTGAAAGGCAGATTTCAGTTGGGACCAGAATTAGGTCTGAAATGTGATAATTTTTTTAAGTTGCAACCATTTTTCTTGGATGATTACTTTTCACTGTATTATTTAACTGATAAGCTGCAGCATTATGTTAGTACTTGAAAACTTAATTAAGCTATATCTTGCAGGTATTTCCACTATTTTGGGACAGAAAAAAAAAAATCAGTGTAAGCAGTAGAAAGTATACTAGTTCTATTTTGAAGTCCTTTGTAATTAGAAAGAGGCATGACTTGGCCTAATAATATCGCTTTTATGACTGCATCTAAATTAGGAAACTGTATATCAAGGGCAACATGTTAAGTATTTGCAAAAGATGACAAATAATAAAAGTGAGAATACACAGGGTTTTCAGTGGGCTTTATTTTTGTCTGTTATTGTACAAAAATGAAAAAAATTTACAAAGCAACTGTACATTTATCTACAAAAATGCAGTTAGTTTGGCTGAAACACTACACACTTATTTTCACATCTTCATTCTTGGATTTTCTGAAATTTTCTAGAGGTAGAAAATAACAAATGACATAAGAACAGAGACAACCAGCACAATGACCCTGAGTCCATAGGTGAGATAGATGCTAGCAGTAGACAGCAAGAACAAATTATGTATTATTATTGATCTGGAACTTAGCACACTTAGCTTGTTTTAAGAGCATATGAACTTTTAGGTTGAGTGGAATCTTTGGACTTCTGATAACAGTGTATCCCCAGAATTACTGTTCTGCATTAAAGCATAAACAAGGCAGGGGAGGTAAGACTGGTTTTCTGTTTTGACTAGTAGAGATAAATACTGACTCCAGATAAATTCTGGGCAATTACATAATAGTATTAATTATTTTCTGTATTGATCCAGAGATTATTAAACATTAGCCTAATCACCAGAAATACTGGCTGGAATATCCACGTGAATACCAAAATCCTCAGAAAGCTGCTTTAATCTTTCCTCTAAAATAATATTTTTTTTCACTTCTTCACTGTAGTTATATTTCAGATCCTCAATTTCTTCAAAAAAGGAAGGGTCAAAGTTGTCTAGTTCTTTTCTCAGCTTTTTTATTTCTTTCTATTAAAAAGAATAAAGTAGTACTACCTTAAAACATAAGTTTCATGTACCTCTATCTAGAACTTAGGAAATAAATGTCAACAGTAGCTTTGTTGCCTTTTTTTTTCCTTAAAAGGTTAAATGATTAGAATGAGAATGTTTTCACTCTACAAACAGAAAAGCTACCCAGTAACAGCAAATTCATAAAATACAAAGTAGGCTTCATAAATGACAAAGCTGATTTCTAGGTCCTATGTTTAACTATTAGTTTAGGTATTAAACAGATCTTTCTAGCTGCCTATATAGTTTTGCTCATTATCTTGCATAGGATATTACAGTCCTTACAACTCACCTTTAATTGCTGTTTTTCCAGATCTGAGGCTCTCAATTGTGTCTGGAGATCAGCTACTTCTGTCATTAACTTGTCATTTTTATTCTTATCTACAATGAAATCAATTACATGAATAATCTTGTTATAACAACTCAGCATCTCCCAAAAGCTGAGACAGTTAATGTGCAAACCTGGTTTTCAACAACTACCGCCACAACAGGCTCAGGTAATCTGGGCTTTTCTTTAGTTCTTGCAAAAATTAGGTGGTGGTGTCTAAATCCTATGGCTGAATGTAGTACTGCCCTCTGAATCAGTGGTCAGTCCGTTAGAGCACTTCTGAGAAATGTGACATGTACGTTTTTTCTGAATTAAAGGCAAGAGATTTGGAGATAGTGTAGTTTAAGTTAATTCTACTCATTATTTCAGTAGTGATATATATATATTTTTTTCTGTCAAATGGCAACATCCTGCTCTATAGTGCTCTCTATGGCCTCCCATATTTGCTCTGCTCTACTTTCCATAGGGATATCAAAGCTTTATGCATCCTTTCAATGGAACTAATGTCTGTTAAGTCTTAAACTATTCCTAGAGCTAGTATCTGGAAACAGACGTAAAGATTAATTTACCTTCAGGACTCACTTACGTGTCCTTTTCTGTTATTTTCTTCCATTTGGAAAAAGCACAGTAAAATCAATCTTCCTTTTTTTTTTTTTGCTTTCCTATTGACTTCTACCAATGTTTTAGGGCAATAGTCTCACTTTTTTGCTGAGTTGGGTAGCTGATGCCAAAACTCACAGTTCCAACTGAAAACCAGGTAGGGAGTAGAGAAAAAACTTACCTAAGACAAATAAAACTGTCTCTTTTCTAGAGTCAAAAGCTAACTTTAGAATGTTAAAAATGAAAATATTAATTAGGCCATTGTATATTTTTCCACTTTACATGATTCCGCAGGTAGTACTCACATCACTTCTGGGAGATTCTCCTTTAAAGGAGTTTTTCAATGTAGCATACCAAATACCCAGAGCTTGGCCTTCAGTTCCTATAAACAACAGAATTTTTGCTCATGTTTATTGCTACCTGATTATAAAATGTACAGTATACTGGACTGTGAATTGCAGAGCTCATGAGCTAGACCTAACCAGGATTTTGAATTTCCTGTGTGGCTTGAAATCCCTAACACAGGTGATACCTGTAAGTCGCTCATTCTGTGGGAGCTTAGAACCCATGGCAAGAGGAGTAGGCAGGAGAGTTTCAATGAATGACTGAAATCTTAAAAGCAGTTTGAGATTTTAAAGTAAATGGTACCGTGAAATACACATCCTTTCAGAAAAGGAAAATCTTACAAAAATTTCAGCTTCTCATTCAAGATATTATTACTGAGTTGTGAAGATTTTTTTACAAACTTTTCTTTATAAAAATCTTATATTTGTACTTAAAAATCCAAGATTTTATTCTTCTCCAGTTTACACTATTTTGGCATTAACATGATCTGATTACTTCTGTAGGTTTATTTTCATCTTGCACACATATTAAGTAAAAATGGTGTTAGGCCCAAAATACAGGAAATATCTTTATTTTAGGTGTTGAAAATGATTACCAGCTGCAGGGCCTTCAGTTTTATTTGTGTCTATTTGTAGCTTGTAAACTTCCACCTGGTGAGCTAGTTCTGCTTTTTCTTTCTCCAACTGATTATTAGTTAATCTGTAATATAAAATAATTTTAGAATCATTTTATAACATAAAAATATTTTATAATATAAAATATGTAACTAAAAGTTGCAATGGCTATTTTCTGATCATTCTTATTTCATGTATATGGGCTCAGGAATGTTTTTTTAAACTACATTACCTTAAAAGCTGAAGCTCCTTGATGAGGCCTTCCTCTGTCCTAGCACCTTCAGAAAAATGTTTGAGAAGCTCCATCTTAAAAGGTAAAAAAGTTTTACTTTGAAAATTGTATCCACAGACACCACAGTTCAGATGGAGTTATTTAATTCTATTTGGTATAGGTTGATAAAATAAATGGGGAAGAAATTGTGTAACCAAGTACCAGGTTAGTGCAGAGAAAAATCAAACTATCTACTGACAGTTTCTGCAAAGCTATCTAGTTATCTAGCTATCTAGTTATCTAGTTATCTAGATCAGGGTGGACAGAAAATAATCAAAAGCTAGATTTACAAAGATACAGTAAAGATAGGTAAAAAAACATTAACCTAATTTATAGATATGCTTAAGGAAGTGATATATCTAAATCATTTTAGTTGCTTTAAAAATCCTACTGACATGCTTATTTGCATACCTAGGTGTCTAAGTTGCCTTATGAATGTGATACTAAAAGCCTGCTGTTTTGTGACACAAAAACAAGTGAGTGAATGTCAACTATAAATGACCTGCAGTCATAAATTACACATGTCCCTAACCAGAGTGGGTGTCAGATTCTAGAAGTGCTTTTCAATAGAAGATGCAGGAGCAAAAAACTTAAATGGTTTAAATATGAGACTATGTATGGTTTTGAATGCAATGACATCTTAATTTATGAATTCTCATAAGGCTACTGTTGGTAATAGACTTTTGTTGTATTACTACCCAAAATGGTAGGGATTTGTCTTTCTTTAATAATCGCTCTCTGTTTCTTCGAAATGGAGTTAACCTTGAACACGTCCTTCCTCAGTATTTGAGGCACAAAAGAAACTGGAAAGTGTGTTGCTCCAGAGTGGTAACACATAATAAAAGACTTTTATAAGTCTGCTAATTTTGCTGCTGGTAAAGACGCCATGTTAAAAATGCTGACTTTAAACAAAAAAAAAGGAAAAAAGAAAAAAAAAGCAAGCAAAAATGAACCAACTAATTGTTTTACAGAAACTCAAAATAATTCCAAGTTTTATTTATTGGAACATCTTTACTTGCTTACATAATATACATGACTTTCTATATTGACAGTTCTGTCTGTTTCAGTACCTTACTCAGAATGGCCAGTACAAGATGTCTAGGGAAGAAAATCACGCACATATTAAAAATGAGAAAAAGATGGAAGCTCATCTAGATGGATAGTCCTAGGGCTACATCTCCAGAATACTTAAAGGTCAAAATTTGATATATCCTTTCAAAGGTACCTGATTTTGTAATTCATCAAATCCATGTGTGAAATATATTTACAAGATTTATTAGGGATTACATATAAGATACAGTGATGAAAAATGTCACACTGCCATACTGGAAATTGCCTTCCTAAAGTGGAACTTCATGTCTAAGTCAATCTCCCCAAAAGAAATGCAAGAAAGAGGAAAGTTCCTACAGCAAACTCAATCTGTTGAAAAAGCTAGAAGATTTTAAGACAGATTGAAGCACCTGTACCTACAAGCTTTGATATGATCAATGAAACAGTAATTTTAAAAAAGTCTACAGAAAACATCTCATTTTGCCTTAAGAGCTCAAGACAAGAATATATATTGATAATACGTAGTAAACCTCATGAATAATATGAGGTTTAAAATATGCAAGTGTACAATTATGGCAACTTAGAATGAAAAAACTATAAAAACGTATGCGTTAGAGGAAAAAAGGTACCAATATAGACATTAAGAAAAAGTTAATTAATACTAAGCAATCTATTTTCAGTATTCTGGCTAGGTTTTACTCACTTGTTCTTTTAAATCTTGTAAGTTTTTATCAGCATTGTGTTCACGTTCTGTTGCCTCTTGAAGCAGCTGTTTAAGGTTAGTAATGCTTTGATCTTTTCTAGCAATATCAGTTTCCAGTTCCTTCATCTTAGTTTCATGCATCCTGATAATAGGAATTTTTAAAAAACAAAGATTAGAGCAAAAGCTAACCTTTTACAGAAACAGAGACTTACATATTTTCAGGAGGTGAAATACCATACACCATAAAATGTTTGGGGTAGTCAGAGGCCTTGAAATAATCACTAGTCCTATTCTTAAAGCAAGCTAAATGAAGCATGAGAAACACCTATTTATATTCTGAAAAAGACTTTTCAAAATGCTGTACTTTTGTGAATCTTTCTTACTTTGTGTCTACACTTTACTAAAGGAGAACTGGAGTCTTTTTATGTTATTGCACATATACTCCAAATTACCTCCTGCTAAAAACATGCACAAGTCTCTTACTGTACTCATTTGGATGATGCAGTGTACACATTGGTGAGGTCTAAAATACTTTGACAATATTTATTTTTTAACAATTTATGGAAAATAAATTCATGTCTTGAAGAAAAGGTTTAATACAGATAAAGAAGATGAACTCTCTAAAGGAAAAATGTTCTAGAACAAACTGTTTACCCTGGAGTAACTACAGTCTGAGGAGAAGGATTCATTTTTGCTTCAAACCCTACAAGGATACAAAAATGGTTTTTGTAGAGTCACAGAAATGTTGTTTGGAAGGCACCTCTGGAGGTTATTTAGTCTAATCTCCAATCTGAAGCATGTTTTCAGATAGTTATACACTCTCCAACATCTTCCTACCTGCAAAAGAGCCTTCCCAAGTATCATTCAGATGACACTTTTGTCTGCCCTATCAAGGACACTATTACCCCATAAATGCTTTGGAGGGTGTGCTGATGAGGTGGATTAGATGTTAAGGTGCCCCAATAAGCTTCCCTAGGTTAGTAATGTCTTAATGTTATTCACTTCCTTTAAAATCATGTTTAACTCAAACCATGTTAAAGTAAATGCAAATGAAAGTTTTTACTCACAATAATTGAAATAGTACAACTAAGTACATATATATATATATATATCACTGTATACAGCCACACATATGTATCAACTAAGTACAAATAGAACTAAATACAAATGTTTTAAAAAGAGGTGAAGAACTGAAAGAAAAACTATATTCAAACTGCTAAGCTGATATGCCAACTGCTAAGGACCTACCTTCTTCACTGCATGTTTCTGTCCTCCCTCCATGGCTGGCAGCACAATCTTACCTCCCTTCCTTGCACTCACTATGGCTGTCATCTGACCTTGCATAAAGACATTTTAACTCACTAAATAGTTGGGGGAGGGGATGATGGGAAAGACTGCCTTTCTAAAGGCTCAGCACCATGTCAGAGAAGTACCAGAACTTCCATAAGGGAGCATGTGGGACTGCAAAACTGGAAGTGGGCAAAATCATGGATGTCAGCAGACAGATTAAAGTTCCACAGTCACCTGACCTAAGATGAAATCAGAGAAATCTCTCGTGTCCAACTGATTTTCTGTCATAATAAGGTTGCTGTCAGAAGTTCTATTTTTGCACATACCTTCTACCTTTGTTTGCAACCATTAAAGACTACTTCTGTAACATGTCAGCTCTTGCAGCTTATTTCCCCTTGAGGTCATGCAGGAGTCCAGGCAGAAGTGTATCATCTGCCAAATCCAGTCCCAAGAAAACTTACTTTCTTCCAGTCTTATGTAGGAGATAGATGGGCTGATTATTTCGCTTAATAGCGTAAACATTCTTTCAGTTCCTTGTCCCTTTGTTAGATAAGCCAGTACAAGGGATGATAGCCAGTTAAAAACTTAAGACAGGGACTTTCCTTCTTCTTTCACTTCAGTGAAGCACAGGCATGTTTCATGTGAATATAACTTATTTCAAACTTTATATTCTCTGTGAAGCTGTTCATTATTAAACATGCTGGTGCACCAGTATAGCGTATTTATATGTAGCTCTATTGAAAACAGGTGTTGTAGTAATGCTTTTTGGACTGGCAATGGTTTTGGGGTGACTGTTCCCCCAAATATTTTTATAAACAGATCACAGAACACAGTACTAAACAGCTTGGTTCTAGTAAAGAAAAAAATGTGATTGAAGTTGTTTGAGCTCTGGAGTCAAGAAGATCTGCAGCCTGTATAAATAAGTAGCATAGAAAAGACATTTGAACTAACTGCAGAAGTACAAAGGAAACAACATTGCATGTCTAAGCTGCAATGGAAAAACCAGTGCCACAGAACTCTTCTCTTCAGTTTGTTCCACATGCAGTGATGATACCAGAATTTTAGAACAAGAAATAACTGATTGGTGCAGAGTTGTAAAAGTCCACTATTATTACCAAAATAAAGTGATTTTTGATGCTGATTTCAAAGTATGAGGTTTGATTATTTCAAAGTAAGAGAAAGTGGTGATTCCCACACTATTTTTTATATATTAGAAAACATGATCTAATGCTAGTCTCTGAGCCTTTCTCTCTTCTACAGATAACAGAATCAACGGGCTGACTGCAGTTAACTTTCAGGGCCTTCATATACTCTCTGAAGGATCTTTAGCTATGTCTGCATGTTTGAAGGAGCATGGAAATTCCAGTTCCAGTGTACTTCCTAACCCAAACTCTGCATGTTCACATGGCCGTAAGTAGGTACAAACATCGCAAAAGTAGAACTAGGTGGCTGACATCCAGTGTTTTTTCAGATTGCCATCTTTGTGGTAAGGTATTGAAATACTCACTTTTCATTCTTGGCAAAAATGCTGACATTACTCCAAAAGCACAATTATAATATATTTAAGCAGCAAGAGACAAGCTATTCAGAAGTCTACAGCTGATCTGAAGAAGAGAGAAAAAGTAACTGGCTTGACCAGCTAACAAGGCCAATGTTTAAAGAAGCTAGATCTCTGCTGCATTCTCATCAGATACCTGTATGCTGATTATATATAATAAAATATTCTTCAGAGATTAAAATAAGGGTGATATAAAAATAATTTCAAAAGAGGAGAGCAGAATTATGAAAATGAGTCTAATTTGTTCGCTAATATTTAAAGACAAATGAAATCTTTGCATTTATCTTCCTTACTTCATTCTTAATTCCTACCTTGTTACAACAACTGATTTCCAGCTTTTGCTGTCAGCTCCATCAAGCTGAGGGTCTCTGCTCTCAGCCAAATTTAGCCTCTTAATGTTTTCCTCCAGCTGCATAGTTAACTTCTCATTTAATACCTCTAAGTTATTCTTTGCTATTCGCAGCTTTTCTCCAGCGTCAACTTCCTATCATTCAATAAAAATAGAAAGTTAAATGAAATACATAACCTCATACATAGCACTGGATTATCTAAAATGATACTGAGATAGGGTCAGTGCTGATTCAGAGGACAAACAGTATATCCCAGATCACTAGCACTACATCTTCAAAGTTCTGTCTTGGGCTATTCCTTGGAGGACTCCTCTCCACATATAATTAGAAATTCTGTCATGTCAATATCAGTAGTTAAAAAATGTGCCAATTCCATATCAACCATTTGGAAAAAATAAGATACTTACCATAACCAGTAATTAATTCAAATAGATGGCTGCATTACAATGATCATTCATACCTTTTTCAGCTCTTTACGTAGCCTCTCATTTTCAGTGATGGCTTTTTCCATGCCTTTGGTTTTAGATTCATAACGCGTACTCAGGTGGCCCCCCAGATGAAGTTTCATTTTTTCCACTTCAGACTAAATATCAGTGTGTTAAAACAGTTCATTTAGTTTGCTTAGTAGAAAGTATCATGTTTGCATTTTTAAAGCACAGCACAGTTACCTTGCACATTTAACATAACATTTCATGACATATTTAAATGTATCCTGCAGGTATTCAAAGATATTTTATGCTATCAGTGCTTTCCCCTAAAAAATTGTTCATTTTATTACCATCATACAGTTTGAACATTCTGCTATAAAAGTTATTTATAAAATTATGGTCCTCACACTAAAATACCATTTTTTTTTTAAAGTTTTGTAGGAGGTGTAGTATTTCAGAATACCATTATATAAATTATGCAGTATGTTATGCCAAAATGAAGCTTTGCTTTTGTGTTCTACAAGCTTCATACTTGATATTTTAAAAACACTTTTGTGCCAATCAATGTGAACAACAGGCTTGCTGTTCAATTTTCCTACTAACTTGCATATAAACTGCTATCTAAATATAGTTAATAAAGACAAATGAGTACCTTTAGCCTCTCATTTTCCTGTTCAAGACTGAGTAACTTCTCATTAGAAACCACACCTGGAGCTTTTTTCAGATCTTCATTTTCTCTTTGGACTCTCTCTACAACCTTTCTCATCAAACCAATTGTTTTTTCCAATTCGGGGACTGTCTTTCCACTTCTACCAGACTATACAGGGGAAAAAAAATGGAAGAACAAAAAAGTACAATGAAGTAAACACTAAGTTAACATTTTGAAATACTCCAAATCTTATGACTTTTTTTCATTGCCTTATATTCATAATAAAGTTGTTACATTTTGGTGTTGTGACTTGAATCCTGAAGTTTCTTGCCTCCTTAACTCCCCAAAATGTCTAGCAGTATATTCACTCCCAAAGTCATCATATCAGCTCCTTCATTTTCTTGTGTTACTTAAGCAAGCTGCAGTTAAGTCTCAAAGTTTGCTATATGTTTTGAACTAAAATGAAACATTAAGAAAATAAATTATTGTTTTTTTTAGTTTGGTTTTCTTGTAGAGCAATTCCCTGATCCAGCTGACGATGCAACTGCTTGAATGCTAATATTGGCTGAGGAAAAGGAAAGTAATGAATGGTTGAGAGTTTGAAGGAGAAAGAGGACCTTTTTTAGCAGCCATACTTCTGCTGGACTTAAGTAGAACTACAAGTTAAAGCATGAATTAATTATCTTCTCTCTCTCCTAACGCATGTATTCCCCATGCAGAGGGATTACAAAAAGACCCAGTTCTGACTGAAAATATTTGATCCATTATTGTTACATGAAATATAAAGATGAAAAAAAGCTTGTATTTTCTCTCTCTATTTTTCTTCTTTCACTGCATTCATTTATGAGATAGAAGAACTGTTAGAGGAAGTTCAAATGCATTTATTTTCCTCATCTTCTTTGTGGGGATTATTTTCCTCAGTAATTATGATTTAAAGATGCTGCTGTTTTCCATTCTGGGGCTTTGAAAGTATTTCCTTTTCCTTCTACAGAGGTAGGGACCACAGTACAGAACCTTTTACTCTGTGGAGCCCTATGAAAACCTAGATAGTGATCAGGTTTTGGAAGTGAAATGACTTCATTTTCACCTTAAAATTCTTCATTCAAAATCCAAAAAATCTTTGTTTTCTAAAAGCACTGGAGGGTTTAGGAGGTTGGTGATGGTACATAACAGAGTTAAAGAAAAGCCTTTATCAGATCTTGGCGTCTGAAAAGGGTGGAGGATTCAGAATTCACTGCCTCCTCAGAACCTTTGAAGGAGGCAGTTTTATAAACTGAATTGCCTTATCCAAAAACTGCCACCGCATAAGTAGGCAGATACACAAGCAGTCTGTGCAGGGTACTAGAAAAAGAATGTTAAATATACTTCAGTAAAATCTTGAACATAGTCTCAATCAAACAATTTTTCCCAGGAAGCAGAACTCATTCTCTTTCTATAGTGAAAGAGCCACTAAAGCTCTTAAAAAGAGCTTTTAAGTCTTCTTCCTTTAAATGTCACACAAATAGTTTGACAAGTCAGTAACAAAAAGATAGCACTGCTGAAACATTTTTTTCCCTGTAACTTTTGAAATACCAACCATTCTACTAATGTAGCTGAGAGTAACTGAAGTAAAATTTGACTGTCATCTTACAGAGAAAAACAAACAAAAAACTTTACTATCAGGAAGTTGCACTTTCTAACATCTGCATCAAATCAAAATTCTACCTTTTAAATCATAAAGCTGTAACTATATTAGTATGCATTAACATAAATACATGAATATAATTCTTACTACTAGGGCTGTAACTCCTATTTTTGGTACAAATATGTTTCTAGAGATAACTTTTAATCCATATGACAAAATAAGGCCATGAGCCTGCAAATATTTAATAGTGTAGCTTTATTCCTTTGAATGGTCCTATTAGCTGAAATTTTCATTAAGGTATTACAGCACTATGCAAAAAATAGACAAGAAAGAATAACTCCTGACTGCTTTTGGTTGATTCCAAACAGTTTTAATCAAATACAGTTATTTATCGTATTTTGGTTTCATATAATTGTGATGAAAAATACAGTTAAAATACTCACCCCTCTCACATTGCCCAGCTTACGCTCAACTTCTGCCTTCTCTTTTTTGAGAAGTTCACACATTTCTTTTAAGTCACCCACTTGGTCCTAAAAAAATTAAAGTAATAAGCAACATATTTAGATTTTAAATTGAGGTAAAGAGTTATAAAATTACAGGTTTACCTTGAAAAACAGAAGGCAATTTCCAATTGCAATGACATTTTTCAATCACTTCTACCAACAATTCAACTTCCACATCCTGTGTAAACCATGAAAAGCTTACAGTATGTACAGAAAAGGCATACATTTCTTTTTAAGCAACCCCCTAAATTTTTTCACTACGGAGATGTTACCTTTAGTCTTGGCAAATCTTTATTGGCCTGCTCTAGTTGGAATCTTAGCTCAACATTTTCAGAAGATAGTCTCAAATTTTCCTTTAGAACCTCTTGTTCTCTTCGATATTGATCTGATCCTATTCCTGATGTCTTGAGGAGTGAAAGGAAAAGAAGTAGATTATTATTTAATGGCAAGACATTATTCATTTTACCAGCTGTAGCTGATCAAGAGCAACAGAGAATTAGTATTTTTCTATTTTACACAAAAAAAACCCCAAAACATTCACACAACAGGATACTATCTTTTTGGAATTTCTTCATCACTTAAATTGTGTGAAATAAAACTGATCAAAGACATAAGTTGTATCACCAGTTTTGATCTAACCTGCTCTGACTTTAACTCCTTTTCTTAAATTTTCTAAACTTGCTTAATCTTTAAAGGAAATTTAAAATCCAGAAAAAATTTTTGTTAAAGCAGAATTAATTCTCAAGCTAACTCAAATTAGCTAGAAATAAATCTCAAAGTCTAAAAGACAAAAAAAGCTAGAGTGTAGTTAGCTGTGACACTGTACCTGGGAACAGCATCTAATCTTAAGTACACATTCTGATATGTTTATTAAATAGTACACATGGCATAAAAAAAAAAATCACAAATTCAAAGATTAATCACAGCAAGTGAAAAGCAGTGTATAAATCTAGTTCTTAGGCAAAGTTAGTTCTTACATTTTTAAGTTTTTACCCAAGGAGGCTAGTAATTTCTATTACATAAAGAGTGCTCTGTATGCCTTATATTGCCAATTCCAATAAGTATAAGTTCAGTTGTTACCCCTCACCGTTATAGGGCAGACCCTTTCAAGGATAATAATCAGCAGTTTTCATTTATGTAATTAACCATATAATTCATGACTAATAACCATAAGAATAAAGTACGTGCTTCAGTAAAACATGTTTTATCTAGTAAGTAAGTGTAAATAATACCACATCACAAGACCCCTAAAGAGCGAAGATCATCAGTTAACTGCATGTATCATTGTGATTACTTTTAAACTTTCTGGAGCAAAACTTGAGAATTCACCATAGCTTACTTGTGAGCTGACATGCATATATATCATGGAATTGTAAGATTTGTTTTGTGGACCACTTAGTGACTACTTTGATATCCCTGCAGACCACACTTTGGGAAGCAACCGCATTATTAAGATCCAACTATTCTAATTCTACAGCATTTATACTGAAAAATGCTAGAGGACTGCTACAGTATCAAACCTGGGGCATTTCACAAAGTTCTGAGGTTGGTTCAACTCCTTCTGTACCAGTTGGTTAAGTTTTATGTTTATACTCAGCAGTGTGTTTATGCATTTCATTATTCACCTTTGTATTTTCTCCCTCATAGTCATTAGCTTGATTAGAAGATTCCCCTGAATCAGATTGATTGCAGCTCATTCTCTCAGTACAAGACTCTTCTCTACTTTCATTTTCATCAACATTTGATTGCTTGCATATTTCTTGCTTCCTGTCTTCTTCTCTTTCTTCTCCTTCACATTCCTCATTATTTTTTCCCTTTTCAGGTTGAGTTATATTTTCTTTTTTATCACTGCAGTTTTGTTCATCAGCTTCAGCTTTGCTTTTTGATCCTTCCCCAGAAATATCTAGGTCCTTGCATTTTTTACTGTCTTCAGATTGCTATTCAGGAAACACTTCAGTGCTTGCACCTGCAGTAGCCTCATGGCCTTTATTAGGAATGTCTGCATCCCCATCTATTTCATTGCCATTGATAATACTAAGGTTAGTCTGACGCTTGATTTTATCCCTACTTAAAATAGGTTTCTTTTGAAGGCAATTCAAATACTTGAGTGTACTGATATTGATAGGAACAGACTTAGTCAGTTCAGTTTGGTCACATGTTGTACTCTGATTGGAGTTGAAGATAGAACAAACATGAAAGAAAAGTAGAGTATAGTAAAACAAAACAGGAGATAAAAAAGAAACCTAGAACATACTGTTAAGTTTATTTCTTGAAGGTTTAAGATAGCCTGATAATTCAATATTGTCAATAAAATGAAACTCCTAAAACACAAAAGAGAACAAAAAAAACCACCTAATGCAACTGAAATTAAGCTCAGTATTTTTCCCAAACTCTGTGTATTCCAAATTCTCAATCAGTATGGAAGATGCAAGTAGTCTCTCGGTTGCAGACTCACATATTTGAAAATACATATACCTTATTTCTTCAAATATGCTTATGATGTTGAGTATTTCAGCTTCTACCTGTAGAACACAGGAACTGGATTTCTTTTTTTTTTAAATTAAAATCTAAGTATTTCACATCCTGTCCTAGACTACTACTGTTGGAAACAAAATCAACCATATGATAGAATCATAAATGCATAATAAATATTTTAGTTAAGTAGACATTATTCTTTCAGGTAATATGGCTACATGCTTAACTTACCGAGGGTCTAGAATATGTCTCTCTTGAACTTTGTCTCTGCAATGCATGAAGCTTTTCCTGAAGGTATTGATTTTTTAAATGTAATTCTTCTACAACAGAATCTCGTGGGATAGCTTGTTGTGTTCTAAATTCAAAAATGAATCAAGCAAAATCAAACAAATGGCTGTTAATGCACAGAAGCATCCCTTAATGTAAAACAAACATGGACTTCTGGCTTACTAGACTGGATACTGTAATATTACTCGGTTAGTTATACTAAATCAATCTTACCATATACACTATTTCAACTAACCCCCATGAACCCAGAGTATTTACTTTGGCAAAAGGAATCTGCTGTCTTGAGATGTGTGAAGTTTCTGTTACTGAAGTACATAATCCACTCCCACAGATTAAGAATACACTCACTAACTGCAACTTCTGAATTTCAGTAACTTTCACTAACTCAAAATTTTATTTATAATTTTACACAAAAGGAGCCATATATTTTTCAGATTATTTAGCCTTTGAAATAATAAACCAATATTGCATATTCTCTAAACACACAATTGCTCCCAAGCAGCTTGAAGCTTACTGCTTACAGACTCAGGCTTTGAAGCTTTGTCCGTTTTCTCTATCAGTTGATCTAATAAATACTATCTCCTTCTACAGACCATCTCATCTAGGCTTTTCAGTTTTTATAGATTCTCTTGAAATACCTCTTACCTCATATAAGCAATTTCATTTTCTAAATCTAGATTCTGTTTTCTTAGTTCTTCCAGGTCTTTTTCAGTCTCTGAAGCTCTTATTCCAACAACACGGTCAACAGTAACACCAGTAGTTTTCAGTTTCTTCTGTAGAGTAATCTTCTCTTTTTCAGCCCTGCAACATCCAGTAAATTTGCATTTAAAACTTCACTTACTAATTTGCTTTCTTTAAAAGAAAAGGTTTTCTACCTTAAAGAATCCAGGCTTGCAATTTATTTGCTCACTAAACTCCCTCCCCCCATACTTTTTCTTGAATTAAGGTTACCTGACAGCCACACCTTGAAAAAAACCAACCAAACAACAACAACAAAGAACACTGGAAAAAAGACAATGAACATCAAGCCAATATAATGCATGTCATAAATCACTTGTTTGTTTTGCTTATGTTTTATGTGAAATTCACGAGAAGTCTGCTAATAATAAAAGCTGTTTGAAACTGCAATCCAACAACATCAACCACCACCACCACTGCCATTTTTGGTCCTGCATCAGTGAAAACCCGCCATTACTGTACTGAAATAAACTTAACTTAACCCTGGAGGGTTTGTGTAGGTTTTTTTTTTAATTAAAGGTTTCTATCTCAGAAAGCTGTAAATGTCAGTACTGCAGTAGCGCAACAACTAACAGTAGTGCAGCATCCGGTCCTAGTAATCTGATCAAATAACACGGTATCTCACAGTGGTGAGAAAAAAGCCTGTCTTCATCAAGCTGTTACTCCTGGAATGGGAATAACAGAATGCTACATACAATAAACATAATAAAGAACTGAAATTAGTTTTATTCAAAATCAGTTTCTTCTATATAAGGCTGTCAGCTTCTGCAAGAGACAGGATGCTAGCAGAGCAGCCAGCTGCTTAAAAATAAACTCATCCTTTAATAGGAATGTCAAATTCTAGGCATCAATTTTATAAATGTAATAAACTGTTATAATTATTATATGGCCATCTTATTTGGATTTCCTTTATGCCATCATTTTGTAGCAAGAACTATTAAAATCAGCTCACTTGGTATAAAGTTCCTTCAGTGTACTGAACTGTTTGGTTAAAGCATCTGTTTCTTTTTCCTTTTCTTTTAGTTTGTTTCTCATCCCTTCCATTCTGATTTGCCATTTTTTACCTTCTTCCCATCTAATTATTTCCTCCTTGGAGGTCTGTGAAGCATATGAACAAAGTAAGGTTTTTTTAATTTATTTTCATAGAGCAAAAGAAATAAACACATTAGAAAACCATGAATGATAGATTCCTCATTTCTAAATTTTAAACATTAAGTCATAACTACGTAAGGTAACTAGGTAACTAGGCCAATAAATTACCTGTTGGCCCAGCTGGATACCCTAAATATGCTGTAGCAACTGGTGTATAAAGCTGACATAGCTTAATGCTAGCAGGAAATTCTTCATTAGCTTTTAACATTCATTTTACAATAAAGGAATTATACATTTTATGAAATCAGAGATGCTCATTCAATATAACCTTTTACTTTGAATTACAGGTTGGTAAAGAAGACAGATTAAACAAGAAAGAAGTGTTTTCTATGCCAGTTTATAGCAGATCTGTCTTTTCTCCCACAGCTTACCAGGAGTTTTTATGCCCTGCTGTACAGTTGTACAATTGGTAATTTTAGTTAATTTTTTCTATAAGCAATGGAAACTCTACTTACATTTCAGTAATTATAAAATACATTATCCAATTAAAAACTGTACCTGTATGATCATAAACAGCTACTGAAATATAACAGCCAATGTTCCTGTAAGCAATATATATATATATATATATTTTTTAATTGGACTTTTCCTTTCCCTCAGTAAGTCCCTATACTTTCCTTTCTGTGTCTGCTGCAGTTACTGCTAATAAGGAACAGACAGAAAACAAGTTCTTGAAAAAAAGGAAAAGCATCCCAAGTTTGAAAAAGATATCTTAAGATACAGCAATAGGTATATAAAGAGTCTCAAACTAAGAGGAAGTATAAATTTACTCTTAAAGTTATATTTAATATCATAAATAGTACTGAATGTAATTATACCAACACTCTATAAAATTCCAGTATACCTTATGGTTACCATGACAAGCCCCTAAACTGGCTACTGAAATAGCAAAATAACAAACAAAACAGGTAAAACAAACACATTTCTGATCACTCAGAACCTCTTATAAGTGGAGATCGCTACTGTGAAGATATATAGACATCATCCTTTTTAGGATTCACACTTTTACTGCAAAGTACTTCATTTTTATCATTGCATTTATTTCTCAGATGCACATTTGACAGCACTTATGTAATAATTTTCACTGCTATCTCTAAAATTGTATCGATTTCCTAAAATTTCTAATGGATCTTTAAAATTTCCTTAAAATTTAAAATGGATTTCTAGTGAATTGTCTTTAAAATTTGTAATGGATCCCCCCTTAGATCAAAAAGGGAAGGAAAACATTAATATACCAGTACTAAGTACTAAGCAAGGGTAACAGAGTACGGGATACATGAACAAGTGACAGTCATGAAATTGCTTTTGAGTAAGGTGGATATTTTGTGGAGGGGGTTTTTGGATTTTATTTTATTTTATTTTTTTTGAAGCAGGGAAAGTTGAACTACCTAGACTCAGGCTAATGTCTTTAAAGATTTATCGCATACCTTGTCTTCTCTTACACTTTTTTTTTCTGTTTCTTCACACTTCTTCTCAAGCTCATTTTCCAACTTTTTAACTTTTTTCTGAAGTTCATCTATCAGATTTTGCTCATCAGTTTTGTTCTGAAAAAGTACAATTAACTTTCACAATCTTAAGTTTAATGACCACTACTTAAATATTTTCTCTCCCCAAAAAATAAAAACTTCAGTAATTTAAAGATAGTTTACAACCTAAATGGCCTTTTAAAAATGAATTCTACCAATTAGAATTAAAGTACTGAAATGCAACTTTCCATTCTAAAGTAAATAATAATCAGCAAGTAGCTGAATTCAAAAAGAAAGTTTAGATAATTCTATTGTAAATCCTTTACTTTTCTTCTGAAAGGGGAAATAAGGACATCCAGGAAGAGCACAAAATTTGAGCTAGCCATTTTTCAAAGAAGCTTTAAAAGTGGTAATTCAGCCCCTCAGACTGTTTCATACTTATTTCAAGGTGCCAGTGTTCTTCAGCTTCTTCCTTATATTTGAGATGTGCTTCTAACAGCAAAAGCTAATAACTCATATATAACCCTGCAGAAATCAGGTTGATGAGCAATGTAAGTTTTCAAGTATCAGTCTCTATGTCTGCCGAAGGTACTTAATCTTTCTCCCCCAAAACAGCACATGTATGCAGAAAGTTGACCAAGATTGAATAGGTTGTTAAAAAAAAACCACAGCTACCTGAATAATACTGGTCAGCCTCCTAATCTTTTTTTTCAGTTCTTCATTTTCTTTTTCCATTTCATTTTTTTCTCTCAACACTTTAGTAAATGCCTTTTGTTTCCTCTGAAGTTCTTGGTTCAATTCATCCATTTCATTTAACACAGAGCTCTCCCTGTTTTTACTTATTTTAAGGTTATCTTTAAATTTTGTAATCTGATTATTTAATTCCTCTATCTGTGTCTAGAAGAAAAAAAAATAAATCAGGATATCAGCAACACAAAAACACAATACAAAGATACTACCTAGTACTCACTGTGAGCCCCTTTGTTTGTCTATCAACAATCTCCTGGACATTCATGTATGCCTCTTTCTGTGACGCTGCAGAAATAATCTGCTGCTCAGCATTAGCAGTCATTTCTGCTCGGAGTTCCAGAAGTGCTTTACTCAAAGCCTAAAAAAACCATCAAATTCAAGTTTTATAAGTTACTACGAACATTACAAAATAGAAAAAGGCAATTCAATTTTACTATGTTAAGTTATTCAACTATATTCCACCTACTGCTGTGCTATACATAGAAATCTTAAGCATTAAGCCACTTATTTTAGTTTGTGACATAGGTATACAATTTTTGTTGACTAACTTTTTGCTGCTTCTCTTTCAAGGCTAACTGGCTCTTCAGGCGTTCCACCAGGTTTTTCAGTGTTGTCGTGGGTGCTCTATTATTTGCTTCTTTTTGGGCCTCTAATTCAGCTTTTACATTCACTAATTCCTTCTCCATCTGAGATAACATGTTCCTCAATTCATTTGCTTCATCCTTCAGGCGCTCCACATCAACTGAATGCTTTTCCTGAAGTCTAATACAAAATAAGCATAAATAGGATGCATTGCAATAATTAAGCTAGCAAACTTGAAATAAATAACCAAGGACACAATCTTATGTTTTCATTACTGTTAAAGTGAATGACATACAGATTTGGACATAGCAAAGACTCCCTCCATAAAGAATATCTCCATTTAATAAGAAAGTTATTCAAGATCAACAAATGAGATCAGAGCATTGTTCATATTCCTCTTTTGAATTAATAATAAAATTATTCTAATTCTTGGTGTTGGCAGGTAAAAAAGCATTGTACTTTCCTCCTTTTAAAAAAAGGGACAAATTCAAAATGTTAGCTTAAAGACCTAGCTTAAAGACATTTGTTATAACAAAAGACTCATGGAATAACTTTGTGCCCTTCAATGAAAGAAAAAGTAACAACTAAAAGGTATTTTACGAGCCACAGTTTTTCAGTATTAGCCTTGATGAAGGATTTCAAAGTAAAACAGTTTACAATTACCAACCATGGTAACTCTTTTGAGTTAGTTTTGTGACTTGATTACATTAACTGTCTAAAAACTTACTGGGCCCTGATACTCTCAAATTCTTTGATTTTCATTGAGGTAATTTGTTTTTGTTTCTCCAAGTCAGATGATGTTTTCTTTAATTTGCTAACAAGTGAAGCAAGAGAATTGTCCTGTTCTGCTATGGTTTGCTCCATTTCAGCCAAACAGAGGAAATGTTTTTCACTAGGAAGTGATAAAGAAGGCTTTTTCATCAACTCCTGTAAAACAGAACAAATACACGTGACAAATATTTTAAGGTTTAAATCAAATGTAAATTAGTGATGCATTAAAAAATAAATAAATAAATCTTGAACATAACCAAACATTGATTTTTTCATTTTTATCTATTGTGACACGAGTCACAGTCTATGCAAAAACATCAATCACATTGCTTTCAAAAGAGCTCTTTACAGATGTCAACTTATCATAAAGTGTCAAGAGATAAATTGAATTAGGCTGGGTTATTTCCTTTAGCCAAAGACTTTGAATTAAAAGAACAGAAAACGTAAAAGACACCCACCTCTCTTCTAGAATTCTCCATAAATTAGGATGATATGAAATATGCTCTTATATACTGTGGTAGAAACTTTGTAATTTACATTTGTTCTCAAACCCATCTCTCTCAAATTCTTTCAATTCAAGAATACACTAATTCTGTATTGACTATCAATTTATTTTTCTTGACATCATTTATTACTTACTTTTGACTGCAAAATTGTTCTTCTGAGCAACAATTTTCAAAATTTGGGAACAACCTCACTCATCCCACAAATACACATAACTCACCAAAGCAGTTTGTTTGAATTTATTAAGGGAATTGTCGGTATGCAAATCTAACTTCTGGTGTAGAACTCTCAGGTCTTCTTCGTGCTTCTTGGCTACTTCCTCTTGTTCCTGCAAGTTCAAAGTAAAGATGTAACCTTACTGTACTTACACTGGCACATAATTCCAGAAATTAATGAAACTGCAGAATCTTTTACATTGGTTCCTCACTCATTTAAATGCTATTTTAATCCTTTTCTGATTCTTCTATTGCCCTCCAAATTTTCCTCTAATTCTGCCATTTTTTTAAAATTCTTTCTTGTTTTTGCTATACTCACTGATTATACTTTTTTTCACCTTTTAACACCTATTGAGAAAAAATCTGCTATTGCAGTTTTAGGCTATGTTTGCATTAGCAAGTAGTATGGTGCAACAGAACAGGAGCTGTAAACCAAAACAGTTGGTGCTGAAGATTGATACCCTTATTATGGACTTTTCAGGGCTATTTACTTTGGGCTAGCTTTAGTCTGGTCCCATAAATTGAATGCCTACTAGCAGATGGAGCATAGCAAGTTCATTCTTAGACTGCATTTTCTGGTTTAGTGTCAAAGCAATAAAATTTGATTTCTCTCAGATGAAATAGCTATACATGTTAAAAAAGCACAATAAGTGAAGATGATAGGAAATCTGCTTCAGAAATGCATTCCCGATACAAACACACTAGTGTAGACACACCCTCAGTCTTGAAGTACCTCTTAAACACAAGGCTGGCTTTTAAGAACATTTTCCATAAATGCATGTCATTCTTATACCTCCCAAATATACTGCAAGATGCAGTTCACAGCTCACTGTTGTAAGTACATGAAACCCCATATAAATATACGAGTCCACTTCTGTTTTTCCTCCTGTCATACTAATTTAATTCCTTGAAAGATATTAGGTACATAAGCCTCTTGACTGAACAAGTCTCCCACTGTAAGAAGTTAAAAACTCTTCATGAACTTCCTACATGAAAAATGAATAATCGTGTCTGCTCTGTTCCCTCTGAAGTCAGAAAACTATTAAAATTTCAATAACAATGAGATGAACAAAGAATCAACTAAAAAATTTAAAAAAGAAAAAAATATATGCAAAAAGTTTAGTTACCTCTCTTGCTTTAGCAAGCAAATGTTGATATTTCTTTAACACTTCTTCCTTCTGATTTAATCTTGCTTGCATATTTGCAATGGTTTGATGAGCAATTTTTATGGCATGATGGTACTCTGGATCATCTTCTTTTCTACCTAATTCAGCTATTATTCTCTCTCTTTCTGATGTTGCAGGTAATCGAAGTCTTAGTTCATTTATAACCTTGTCTCTTGATAGAACATTTTGTTCAGCTTTCCACAGAGCAGTTTCTTTTTCTTTTAATTTCTACAACAAAAGGTATCAGAAATATTTGTCTAAATCAACTTATAATCACAAAACCTTTTGTGCCCAGTTTTGTGTGAGATTATTGTAAGATCAAAAGTCCCGTGATATGATTAGCATGTCATTACGTATTACTGTCTGGCACAAAGCACCTATGCAACCTGCCTTGTGCTACCAAAACTATGAAGCTGGTGTTTTCAGATTTCTCGTGGACCAAAAACTACCTTCTGTAACAGATTTTCAATTTAGTACAATCTAAAATCTAAACCGATTAAAAATTCTCCTCTGTAATTTTTTCTAATGGAAAAAACGTCAATTTTAGGTGTGTGCTATTATTCACATTCTCCAAGCTAAATACTTCTAAGGGAATGGACACATTTGAGCGACGTTTACAAAAGGATATTTGCTATATAAAAAAAATTAAAGGGCATAGAAATATAAACTTTGCCATTTATAAGAAAATTTATACATTTCATTACCTCCTCTAGTGATTTGCAGGTTGACCTAGTTTCCAGGATTGTTCGAACATGCTCCTGAATTTTTCTCAAAGCCAGTTCAAGTTGCTGTGGAAGGGGCAAACTAGGGTCTGGAACTGATCCTGTAGCCTCTTCAAACTGCACAGAAAGATTCAGATTCATGTTATCTAACAACTCCAAAAAAATGCTTATCAGTCTATTTTTAGTTAATTTAGTGCATGTACCTTTAGAGCAGTACTAAGTATTTCATTTTGTTGATGATCATGTATGTCTAATTGGCGCTGCAGTTCTACTTCCCTCTGGTCCCAAGACATTTGCCTTTCTTCATGAAACTATAACAAATGTTTGATAAAGACATCTTATTCATTGAAGGCAACAGGAATTTTATAACCAACGTAAACAGGAAAGATACATACGGAAATATAAAATGTTTGAAAATGACTCAAATGTGCTACCAAAAAAACAGTTATGGAACCAAAATACAAATATCTATGTTAACAAGCTCACTAGGAAAAATATATGTTTTAAATCACTTAATGAAATAAAAAATTTGCTGGTTTTCTAATAGCACGCAGAAATATATACCTTGTTCTGCTGTACAATTTCTTCTTCCAGATTATTGATTGTACATTCATATTCAGAAATTATATTATTCAAATATTTCATTTCTTCCTTTTGCTTGACTAACTCTCGATTCAGTTTAAGTTCCTGCAGATGGAGTTCTTCCATCTTCATATGCCATTCAATTACCTAATAATAAATTACACACAGTATTACAATTTATCAAGTCCACAGGCTGTCTAGATGCAGCTACACTCTTTGACTTTGAGGCAGGAGGGTATTTATCCAACCAATGGAAGGAAAAAGGTTCCGCCTCTTTAAGCTTTTTCACTTCCTTTGAACGAGGCGGCAGGGCAAAAGCATTTAACTGCAAGGGGAATGACTGAAAAGGGCAGCAGATAACTGGAGAGGTAATACGGCTCCCCTACCCTGACAAAGAGAGCCCTCCCTCATGGTCCAGCTAATTTTCAAATCACCTAACTGAGCTATATCCTATGCACCTGTTCAGCTTGAACAACAACAACAAAAAAGCATTCAAGAAGTTTGAAGATCTGCTACTGCTTTGGAAAACACAACCAAAACCATATAAACACTGTATAAAAGAAAACAATATTCAATAGTGCATATATACTAACTGTAATAAGACATTTTTATGCAAAAACGCTCTAGAAAATCTTTGAAAATTGGCTAAAAAAACAAAATAGACCAAGAGCACTTTAACCATTGCTTACATGCTGACATCTTTAATCATAAAAGATAAAGCCATATAATATACTACACAGTGACTCTTATCCAGTTGGAAGACAACATTTATAATAGCAAAATATGATTAAGGGGCATTACAAGGGAATAACAACATTTCCACCTGAATTAAATGCCTCTGGATTTATTTAAAAAGTCATGGATTTTTAGCAAGGATTTCAATTCAAGTTGGCAGAGGAGTATTTCAGAATGTTACTCTGTGTCTAATTTCAGCCTTCACTTCCTGAGAAACTTAAGTGGTCACAAAAGAAAATCAGTAAATTATAAATGGCAAATAACTAATGATTGTCATTTTTCTAAAAGAGGAAAAAAATCAAAAAACAATAGCTGTCATATTCTAAACCAGTATGTTCTGAAATCATGATGATGTGCATTAAAACGGAAGTTTAGGGCACAAATTGGACTGAAATTTATAAAAGCACATCAAATTAGCATGGTTATTCCAAGCTGTAAAACAGCTAACCTTTTGAGCTCCTCTTGTATCCTTCAATGCACTTAATAATTCTTCTAAACTTTTTAGCTTTAACTCCATCTCCAGTGCTCTGTTTTCTGCATTTCGACGCTCTTGCTGGGCATGCTGAACTTCTTCCAGGATTTTCAGTTTATCATTCTGCAGCTGAATCATGGTTTTGGAGAATTTTTCTTGTTGTGCTAAAGGCAGAGCACCACTAAACTGTCGCCGCAAAGACTGAATTGTCTGACGTAGATGTTTGGCTCTATTTCTTCCTTCCAGTCGGGCAAAATATAAGGCTTGCTCTCTGTCATCAAGCTTCTGCTCTAAACGCAGATTATGGATCTCCATTTTCTGTAGTTTCAATGCAAGTGTCTCCAACTTGTCTACAGCACTGGATTCACTAACTTGAAGGGCTATGATACGTTGATGCAGTTTTGCAATAATTGCTTTTTCATCTGACTGTGTCTAAGAACCAAAACATACAGCAAAAATATTTTTCATCTTTAATATAATAATGCAGTGTTTATATAAAATGTAAATAAGCAATTACTATCTTTTTGTATCTTATATACTGCATGCATTTTATCCCACAGATAGGAGCAAGAACTTAGCTTTAAAAACAGAATTTTATTTTTCCACTATCATCTCTAAAGCCAAATTTTAAAAGTACATCTTCTCAGATACTGATCTTAAAAATTGTATCTTCTAAAAATGCCAGGAAACAAGGAAGAAAAATATGTGAACTTAACAAATATGATATACTATAAAAAACTGATAGAAGTGTTGTATTTATGGACTCAAACCATTCTAGAGCATGGAAACAGTCCCAAGAAATTTTTTTACTTTTGCAGTTTCTGAATTTACTCTAGAATTACTTCATTCCCCTCCTCTTCAGAAAAACTTCAAAAAAACTGCAGTGTTAATGGAGATTGCTTTGACCATACCTGATAATCTAAAATTTGCATTCGAAGGGATTCCACTTCCCTCTCTCTGCATTGTTGTCGTGCCTCCAGAGCTCCGACTTGCATTTTTGCAACATCAGACAGTTCCCTTAACCTTACAGGAAAAACACAATATTGTGCCATTTGAAACCACTGAATAACCTATTCAGCTGTTCTACATAGAAGATGCTGAAAGAAGATGCTTAAAATATTACTTCATATCAAAGCATTCAAAGACTCCATTCTCTTCAGCATACTCATTTTTCTCTACCACTTGGTGTCCTTCTTATGTACTGAGCAGTGCCTCTTAAGTTTTTTACAGAAGGTTCTCTTATAAATTATACACATAGTTTGCTAGCAGATACCCACGCCAGGAAAACACCACCATGGTCTTTACCTAATCTAAGCATCTCCCTCCTTCTCCATTTCTCTCCCAATTCAAAACATAAATACTCAAAAAATTTGATTCTCTATTCCTTCTCTGCTTTGCCAAGTCTAATTCCCCATTTTCAACATCAAAATCACTGCAAATATGCCCCCACAGGCTTTGCTGCTTTAGGAATATAACAGGATTGTATTGCTTACTCAAATACAAATGCCCATGATAAAAGTCACATCAACATATATGAAAAGGTCAGTATTTGAATTTATGCATACAAAGTCAGTCTCTTTAAATAAAAGAAAAAAAAAGTCACTCCAGTTTAAATCTAATTTTCAATATATCTTTGACTCTTTGGAAAAAAAATTGCTCTCTAATTCCTGTTATGAGATTTTCCTAAATCTACTGGAGGTTCTAGCACAGAAGCAAAATAAATCTTAATTTGCTTAAAAAACACAGAGTATCTAAACACACACCTACCCATACCTATCTAGGACAGCACTTAATTCCTTGCTCAAATCACAATGAAGTGAATGATTTTCTTTATAGTGCCTGAATGAAACGCTTCATTTTCAATTCCAAATTTGGCATATATAAATCAAAAAAATTAGGCACTGAAAATTACCAGTGAGTGATACACAAACAGTGTATGCCTATACAGCCCAAATTTTTGAATGCTTCCAAACATACTGCATTTTGAATTTGCTACCTCAATACTTACTTTGATACTTCAGTCTTTAGTTCCATCTGACTCTTCTCTAGATCCATGATTTGTCGTCTGTCTGCATCACTTACTGCCTTACTTATACTATTTGACAGTTCATCTCTTAATTCTTGTTCCACTTTCTGTGCTTCAAGGTTGATTTTGGTGAGCTTGAAAAATTAAAAACAAACAAAATGGTATTCCTAAGTGCACATCCGCCCCCAACCCCTGCAAAGAGAAAAAGTACCAAAAGTATCTTTTCTTTTTCAGTCATTACAAATATCATACAAATGTTAGAAAAAGTTTTTTTTTTTCCTCTCTGCTTAAATATCTCTCTTTTTATTACCAATATTGCATACATGATATGGTAAAGCCTCAAGAATGAGTTTACCAAACACAGTTGTGGCAGATTAACCTGATTCCACTCGTTAATAAAATAACTGACTTTCTAAAAAAAAAAATAAAATAAAAAGAAAGAGTGGTATATCCTGTTGTCTGGACCTCAAGTATTTGAGGCACTACCATCTGGAAAATTAGCAAACTAGTGAAATAGAGGTTAATATCAAAACTGTAAAATGGGTAAGAAAAGAAGGAGTCATGCTGAAGCAGATTTATGAGTTTGGAAGGAGATGCCTAGCAGACTTCCTCTAGTTATCAATTCTTGAACTGAATTGTCTTAAAATTTTCATTAATTACCTTAGCACAGTCTTACCATCTAGAAGAAAAGAAATGATGCTAGACTAGGAGGCACTGTCAACAGGCATATATGAAACAGAAAATGAACATCCTGAAGTTATAGGAATAAAATGAGGTCCACAGAGGCACTAATAAGAATAAATTCTGATATTAGTTAGGTGTTCATCAACTGAAAATGAAGACCACTATTCCTAAGTGTATCATGGGGCAGATGACAATATATATAAAAGTGAAAAAGGGAAACATTACCTAGGGTGCATCCCCTGAAGTATTTATTAATGGAAAAAAAGGAGTCATGCCATCATGAAAGGCTTTAACAATGCCATCTCTGAAAAGCTTTATGCACTTTCAGTGACTTCAAGTCTAAAATGAATGTGTAAAAACACCACTAAAATGATAAAGAAATGGAAAGTTTAAAGCAATCTAAAATAGCTAGACTACAGTCTAGCAAAACACAAGGAAGGGGAAATGACTACTGGCTATCAACATTCCTATCAATGCAAACACAAGGGAAGAAAAATTATAGTTAACCTATAAGCCAGTAGTAGCACAAGAACAAACTTGAACAACTGTCTATAAATACATTTAGACTGGAAATTAGAATAAAGTTCCACAAATTCATTATGTCAACAGTAGGAAACAAACTTCAAATAGGATATAGTGGGGACAAAAAAAAAGATCTAACAAGATTATGACTGATATATTTACAACAGGAATTATAAGGGTCGTCTGCAATACCAGGGTATCAGATTTGATCGCACATGATTCCTCTTCTATTCCTGCATTATAATATATGCTTGACACATGACAGAAGGACAGTGACCGTAACATAACAGAATTAGGACAGTACTGCTCACAAAAGGGATGCAAAGCTCTAATACTTTTGGAATTATTAGTACTTACGGAAAAGTTAGCAGAAAAGGGATCATAGGAATTAGACACAAGATATAGGTAAGTCAAGAACAGACTTCTGTTTGGAGCCTGTTGAATAACTAGCTAGCTATTTGTCAAGGTGCTCACCATATATTTTATAGAGAATAACAAATCTTTGAAATAAAGTTAATTAGTTATATTTTGAATAAATGTCCTGTCCATGTGAAATTGCAGCTCATACGGGCAGCATCATAAATTTTGCATCGTAAACCTATTTATCAAAAAGTCATAATGCTATATGATCGGTCAAAACTTTCTGAAATGCTCAAAAATTTGCTTTTAAGATGTGTCAGATTGCAGTCTTAACATATTATTGCAACAGATATATATCTGTTGCTATATATATTGCAGTTTTAACATATATATCTCAACAGATTTACCTCAGCAAATTTTGTTTCCAATTCAAAATTACGTTCTTCTACTTGCTTTAAAGTATTCCTTAAATGTTCATACATTCGTTGTGAATGTTCCGCTCTCTGTCTTTCATTTAATTCCTTCATTTCCAACATTGTGATTTTCTTAGAAATGGACAAAACCTCACTGTTGGTTATTGCTTTTGTGGCCTTGTCTGTTGCACTGTCATCCCCTATATTCAAAAATAATTAAATTAAGGAATACACAAGCTGATCCAACTATGAAAATTATTTACACCATGAAATAGAACATGATTTTTTTCTTTGCCAGATAAACTTTATTGAAACATCTAGATTATTTCTTAAACTGGAGGCATGGATATTGAAATAGCCTTGCCTTATTACAAGCTTGAAAAAAATCTATTTTGAAAAAAAATCATAATTAGTTATTGATGGGTATCGCTGCAACCACAGTTATTGAGACTGATAACTGTTTTAATGTCGTCTTTCACTTTATACTTATTCAGCTGGTAAATCTTCAGAAAATTTGATTAAAAATCTGGAGAAGAAAGATGTAGACAAGTTCTTGAAAAATAGCAGTGTAACCTGTATATAAAGAATCCCCCAGTTATCAAGAAAAAATAATTATGTTACAAAGCATGAAAATAGGAAAAAAGAAATCATTCTTCTGACAACCTATCCAATACTTTGAGTGACAGTACAGCCAGAACATATTGCATCTTATTCAAAAAACAGAAGATGTAGCCTTGCAAGTTGCAGCTTTTAAACCCTTGACCCAACAACCTATAAAAAGTCAACTTGGAACAGTTTCCTGAGGAAAGTACCAAACTTTGTTTTGACGGAAGAGCTAAGAGAAAGAAAAAAAAAAGGGGGGGGGGAAATGGAGAAATGGATACAAAATATTGGGTTTTTTTCCTTGTTCCTCCCCCCTCCCCACATACAGCAATTATTTTAAAATGTTGTAAAAAATTATTTGTATATAGGACATACAATTTGTTTTTTAATGTTGCAAAATAACTTTCATACTTGCCCAGTTTAGTCATTTGTTCCCAAGCCTGCTCTACAGTGTGAAGTTTTTCTTTTGTAATCTCCAGTTCCTTATTCAATGAATTTATCTGCGCTTTCAAGGATTCATTCTCCCTCTGCATGACAGGAAAGTTACAGTGTAACAACACACTAACTGTAGCAGATTTGATGTTTAGTATCTGTAAAAACTTTTAAAGTTAACAGATTTTACCTATGCATAATCCACTAACCTACAAATATAGAAACAGAATACCATAGGTCCGCTTCTAAGAGTCAAACTGTTCATCTTTGCTCTCTGGATGTATGTTTCTGTCAATTAGTATTAACAAGAATATTTATGATCACAGTGACCGTGATTCCTAGAGTGGCTAGAATTAGATAAAGAAATCTAAGCCTCTCATACTAAACACTTCATTAACTTCTGGTAAATACTAAACACTTTCATGATGGAAAGGAAGAAGTACTTCTGGAGGATAGTTCATCTCACATACAAGTACATTTCTAAGATCATCTGCTTCTTTTAAGATGTTTTAAGCATCAAATACAATGTTAAACATTGGTTTTGTAAACATTCCTTCTCTCCTCCAAATGGGAACACAAATATCCATATCAACTAGTAAAGCAAATGGAATTCCTCATATTAATTTTCAGTTTCTAATTTTCTAAACACACTTCTCAGTTTACTACTGAGAAACAATTCTTTAGCTCTGTGAAACTACCGAAGTAGTCAAAGCAAGTTTTCAGACACACAAAACCCCGTAAAACGAACTAAACAAGGAATCATTCATTCTCTACCTAACACCAGTGCATCTGCCAGTTTCAAGAAACGTGAATTTAACGGTTCAGTACGTTTACCCAGCAGTTATGCATTTAACTTCTGTTAGCCACAGATAGCCTAATAGATAAGAACACAACATTTGTTTTAACTACTGGTTTTTTTTCTAGGACTATTATTTCTGATACGAATGAAGGGGGGAGGTAATGACAGATGCTTGAAGCCAGCTTCATAGATCTTGAAAAGAAACTCCCTTCTACTCCAGAATAAAAGTTCATACAAATAGTTCCATATTTTCAGTCCCTATAACATAATAAATATTCCTTCCACCATCCTGTTTTTGATAATCAAAGAACTAAACATACTTTGTGAAGAAACATACCCAGAGTTTAACTTAAAAAGCAAATAAGCCAAATAAAAAACCCAAATAAATAAAACCTTTTATGCATGCCTACTGAAATGAAGATCTCTGACATCTGATGTTTCTCCAAACACTGACAAAGTACCAGGTAAGAAAATTAAAATATCAATAGCAACATTAAGATCCAGCTGCATCACGATTTTATCTTATTTTAGCTTCTCGTTTTCTTTTCTAAGATGTACATCACATCTTCAACAGGCCCACATCGAAAATAGCTGTTTGTTAAAACTAGAGAGCCAAATTCCTGTCTAAATTTAAGCTCCAGCTTGTCAGACCAGCTCTCTTTCTGTACATTTCTACTCGCTCCCAACATCTCCTTCCCACTGCAGAACCATTATTAACACTAGCAGTTCTAGCACTGGGACTTCCATTCTTAAGTGAGGATGAGGAACAATGCAGAATGAATGCAAAATGACATTTTTTCCCCTTAAGGCTCAAGCATAACACAAACATTACCTCCATATGTTCCATATTTGATGTCCGCTGGACGAGCAAGTTATCTTTTTGTAATATATCTCTGTATTTAGCAGTTAATGCATTATACTGCTTATTAGCCAGTTCTAGTTCAGACAGTGGCACACAACCATCCAGTACTTTTTGCAGAGCTGCAATCTTAAAGCTAGCCATTTCCTATGAAAATAATTGATACACTGGGTTACTGAGGTCTGCTAAATCTTTGAAGAGAAATACTAAAATTACTCTATGGAAAAAAGAATATCAGTTAATATATTGTTTTAAAACATGATACTGAATTATTTTACTAAATTAATATTTATCTTTATCAACTACTTGCAATAAACAGCCACAAAATTTCTCTAGTATTCCAACTCTCCTAGTAATTTTATCAATAGCTGCCTCTAGATCATAATGTATTAGTCAAAAACATATTTTATAAAGATAAGTTAATACAGTCCTTACATTCCTGAAAGGTCAAGAAGTGAGATTGGTTTCACATGATACTATCAATTAAAAACAAACAAACAAACAAAAAAACCAGTTGAAACAGCTTCAGAAGGGGACAACCAACAAGCTTCCTGTTATGATACTTATTTATATGTAAAGAACGCTTTGACAAAGTTTGTAACAGCGTTTAACTTGCATTAAAAACTGTAACAATGTATTATTGCCAAACAGACTGTAAAAGCAAAAGTGTGTCTTACTACTACTAACCATACCTTGAAACGTTGCAAGTGTCCAATTTTCCTTGTAACTGCAGTCTCTATATGTGTCATTTCACCCTTTAGCTTCTCATTTTCTTTTCTAAGATGCTGTTCCACTTCAAGTAAAGTGGTACATTGCCTTGTTAATGACCTTTCATTAACTCGTAAGACAGTTATTTTTCTATTATTTTCTGCAAGTAATTTTTTTGTTTCATTGGGATCCATCTGAAGTGCATTGAGTAAATTCTGTAAAATAAAAATGTTTTTACAGGAGACTTGTACAGAAATACTGTAAAACTCAACTACATAGACAAGTTATCCTTGTTAAAATACATTTTCTAATCTAATTTTAAAAATTCTGTTAATCTGCCTGAAGATGTTTTTTTCTGCTAATTATATATATATATATATATATACACAAACACACACAACATATGTAAACATAAATGTGCTGTTAGAAAACAGAAAAAATTTCTGTCTTCAAAGTCATTAGTTTCTGAGGAACAGAAATGAAATTTATCTGATTAACTAATACAAATTTTTGGTAAGGCTGACATTTTCAGAATTTAGAACAAAAATTAATTCTCCAAATATTTATCATTATTCTTCCCCCTTTTACTAGTCCTCTGTAGCTTTTAGAATCAAAACAAATGTATTTTAATCATTTTCTAAAACAAACAGAACCCCTGTGGTTTCAGACCATACACTAATAATCTCCTAGTTGAGGTTCCAATTAGTATTTGTAAAGTAACCACACATCGTTTCCTGCGGAAGTGCGTGTGCATGCATGCATGCCTGTATGCACACACACACACACACGTAAATCCTAGGGGGAAAAAAGAACAATTTATAGTAGCAAAGGAGGAGTCAACTTAAAATTCTGTATAAAAGCATGAAAGTTTATAATGCTGTGGGGAAAAAAAGTTATAGAGCAAGTCATAACCTAGTTCAAGACTGCCAGAAGTCTCCCTACTGGCACTGCAACCTGTGTGTAGGCATGAATGAGCTTCCTCCCCGTCTGACACCACAAGCAGCAGCAGGCTCCGTAGCAGACTGGCAGCGCAGGGTGCAACAAGTAGGACCTACACCTCAGGTGTGCGTAGAGGAAACTCGTGGGGTGCTTTCTCCCCAGCACATGGATTAGCATCCTGCAAGGAGCGGCACAGGTATACACAAAGCTAGAACACCCCCATCTGCAACAAGAGGGGTGTGTAAGTAGGGTAGCCCACACCTTTAGGAATGGGTGTTTGTACTTGTAACCTGAAAGGGGTGGGGTGGGAGGGTGTGAATATAACTGTGGGAATGTGAGTGTGTCGGGTGAGAATGATTAGTTATGGAAGAGCGTTTAGAAATCTGTAGGTGTATATTAACATTTTGTAAGTATCTAGTACTGTGGTTTATCTTTGGCATGGCTGCTATTGTTTCTGAATGTATAGTTCACTGATTGCTGGTTAATTACCTGTCATTAATAAATCAATAAACCACTTCCTTTCTGATTTGATTTGGATTGAGCAGTGTTTTCCCTTGTAATGTTTTCCCCTTTTTAAACAAATTATACCACAGTATTAATACCTCTATTGTATGTCTGTATTAAAGTCTTTAAAAAACATGAAAGTAAAAAAATTACTCACAGAATATTCCTTTATTTCTGTAGCATCCTGTTCTTTTTGTTCTTCTAGCTTTTTCTTTTCCTCTTTCATTTCTTCAGATATTTTCTGCCAGCTTTCCCTTTCACTATCATAGTCATTAAATATTTTCATTTAGAATGATGAAACACTTGATAATTTTCAAAACCGTAACTAAACAGTAACCCCTAAAATACTGCAGACCAAGATTTTTATTGTTCACAATAATGTAATTTGAAAAAGACTTTATAAACTGTAGATGGATAACTGAAAAATTACCTTATTTGTTTAGGCTGCAGCTGGTTTAATGGTGAACACACACTAATTCTTAAAAAAAGTTCAAGTCAGAGTACTCAGGAAAGCTAAGGGCAATCAAAAAGATAGGAAATAAGTGTGTAGAAGCTAAATGCTTTATCTCTTCTCCAGGTATGTATCGCCAGGAAGACACAGCAATGCCTCACTCCAAAGAACATCCACATAAGGGATTTAATGTGCTTTAAATTATATACTTGGATTTCAGACAAATTGCTTCTTGAATATCTCTTTGCAAAAATAGCTAAAATTTAAAACTTTTCAAATAAAAAAAAATTCACTTTCAGTACCTCTCTAGAAACTTCAGGTCTCCCTTTTATAACAAGGGAGACAAAAAATGATACTACTGAATACTACCTTTCTGTGAGCCTGTAGCTGGTCCTTTTCTTTTCGAAGCAGTCTAGGCCCAGCAGATTTCAGCAGATACTCACAGCTGTGCCCATTAATTAGGGTGATGAGATACACAGCTAGATAAAATGGTTTGGCAAATGATGCCATTTTCCATAACTGTTTCCTTTGCATGAAGCACTCACACATTCATTAGCTAAGAGGAACAACATGCTAGAGGAACAAGGCTTCTGCAGTCTGAGAATAGTCCTCAGAGACAGAGTACCTATGATCCTCTTCAAGTATTTTTAATTTATCATACGGAATGGTACAGCCTCAGAGGGGAGATTACTCACTCGTGCTCTGAGAATTCCCCACGGCAAAGAAGTTAGCGGTTTCTTTAATAGCTGTAAGTTCAAATTTGCCTCAGGAAGTGGACAGACTTAAATCCAGGTCTCCTATATCCAGATCCTGAATTTGAGGTCAGAATTCTGAATAAAATGGCAGGCAATAGCTGTTTTTAATCAGTTAAATCAATTTTTAACAGTTTTACAAGTTTTTCCTTCCACTGTATTTCCTTTATTTAAAATACACAAAGGATATAATTTTTACCCCTAGTTTTTCTATTTCAGTGAGAAAATAAACACAAAAACACAAAAAATTCAGTTTCTGTTTGGCCCAAACTAGTCCCCTCTACCCATTTTTGTTTCCAATTTGGAAACAAAAAAGACCATATAGGTCTAATGAGGAAGTTCCTGTAGACTGTATAGGATAGTTTAGGCTAGTCTAAATAAATAATCTAGGTATTTTCAAAGACGGACTGTCTTCAAGCTCCTCCTCTTTGCCCTGATCTTTAAGAAGTATCATCTCTTCAGAGAGAAGTATTATCTCTTCAGAGAAGATCTCTTAGTTTCTCCCACAATGGGAGAAAAAGGAGGAAAAGGAAAGAAGGCATTTTGAAGGTAGGTCTTTATGGATTGCCATGTCCTGGAATGTAAATCTCCACCCCTAACTTCAATCTATAACAGTTTTGGAGAAGGAACTTTCAATCATCATACATAATCTAGTAATAAATGAGGTAGTATAGTAGAGCTTTTAACATTTTCAAGAAAATATGGTTTTAATGTCCCAAACTGAGACATAATGTTATCCAGGAAATCTTAACAGGCTCAAAGAACGAACAGAAGTTCCTGTAAAATGAAACTCTTATTCCAGCTTTCCAGTGAGTATTCATTCCAATTCAAACATTGAGAGGACACCACTAACAGTCTGCTTATTGAAGAACCCAAATCATCAGATTCATCCCTATGCTTTTACCAGATGAAGACCCTTTATTTTGACTATAAAACACAGAGAAATTAGACTCGAACAAACATATAAAGAAACTGAGTCTGAAGAAGAAACAAGCATAAAGAAAAGGCCTGAAGATCTGAAATCCTGAAACAGAGATCTCTGACCTGTGTTTCAATAACAATTTTCTTCTACCTCAGAGGAACCACTAGGACCCATACTTGAAAGCAAAAGAAAATGAGACTGAAGAATCCATAATACTATACTCTAATAAAATATGGGATATCAGCTTCAGAAAGCACAATGTGATCCTTTTTATAAAGTATGCACCAGGAAAGAAGTCTGACAGAAAATATTTTTTGTATGAGCTTTCTGAATCTTTACAGGCCCAAAGAAAATTTATGGAGGCCATATCCAAGAGCTGCAGCATTTATGACACTAACGAAAGAGCCACTTCAACATATTAGCAAATCTTGTGTTCAAAATTATTAAACAGTTACATGTTCAAGTTTTCATCACACAGAAAAGACAACAATACCTGTGATACTCTTTATACAGCAAGCCTTGTTGATGACGAATTACTGCAAATTTTTGCTTATAGTCCTCTACTGCTTCTTCAAATTGTTTAAGTAACTGTTCTTTATTTTCTAGTTCCTAAAGATTATTTTCAGAATAAAGAATATTGAAGTGATTAATATGGGTTTCAAACATGAAACTTTTATCAAAACTAGTTTTCCTGTGTGTTTTTTACATGAGTTATTTGTGCCATTAGGGTCTGTAAACTGCAGACATGAAATGTTTTACTGTAGAAGCAACACATAAGGAAAAGTCCAATAAATGTAGGCATTAATATTACTAAGTGCAAAATAGTGCAAAATTGCTTTGTGAACTACAGTCCAAAAATGTTGAAAACACCATGACATATCAGCCAAAAAATTTAGTCCACAGAGAATACTAATTGAACATTTAACTCGAAAGCAGTGTTTTCTTCTCACGTTCCCAAATACTCTTATACTCCATATACAACTGAAAAATACTCTCCAATAAACAAAAGTAAAGTGATCAGAAACACAGAATAAAAATAAAAATATTTAGTAGATAAGTTCTTCAAAGAAATTACAACTTTTTAAAAAGCTTACTAGCCACAGAAGTTATGAATGTCAGAGTTTTATAATAGAAAAGTTTTGGAGAGGTCTCCCATGTCCATACATAGCATGGTACTAGATTTTAGAAGAATTTGTTATATGCCACAAATAGTCTTGATATCAAGGTGTAAATGAGTTACCTGTAGGAGATGTACTAAATATTCATTCAGAGAATTAATCATACTAACACTTGAAGAAACCATTCCTTCTGGAAGATTTACTGTTCTGAAGACAATGTTGGCACCTTCCGATTGATGTAATAAGCAAACTTCATTTTTAAGTTGTGCAATCTAAAGAAAAAAAAAGCAGAAAGAAGTTGCTTTTGTTATTCAATAAGAAAACACTAATGGAAAACATATGGCTTCTTACGCTATATCAGTTGTAATCAACAATCTAATTTACTTCCATTTATGGACTCAAATACTCCTTAAAGTAACCTTTTTAATACTGTGATTCCACAAAGAGCTAAATACATAATATCTTGAGCCAAATTGATCAAATGACTCAAGTAATCAGGGCAGCTTCACATACCTGAAGATTCATCATATTTCATTCCAGATTGCTTAAAATAGAGTGCTTTTCTACTTCTTTTAAAGAGAATACGCTTTGGATAGAACTACTGCAACAATTATTTTATGGCTTACTCTAAATAAATCTTTGTCTTTTCATGTTAAGCTTTTAAAAGCTCTTTAGTTCTCTACTCTAAAAATACATAAAATAATATTGTACAATATTAGTTACTGGCAAATCTTTTTGCATCGCTGTTCTAGAGGGCAAACTTAAACATGGCTTCTTATAAAACAGTATTTTCATTTCTCGTTCCTGTTCTGCAGTAAGCATTCCAAAGAATCTGAAACAAAACTTAAAACAAGATGCAGAGTTTTAGAGAACCATGAACCATTTAAAAACAATTAAGAAAGCAAGACTACTGTTTTTTGAAGACAAAGAAATCTGTAAGTCTTTTTTGGCACAGTGCTCCCCAAAAGACAGCCATGCTCAGTATTCAGCATGATAGCAAAGCGAGTATAATATTTTTCTATGGATAAAACAACATTAGGAAGAGTAAGATTTTAACTTAAAATGGACAAGTCTTTAGATCCAATATATAAATTAAGATTTGTACAAGTACACCTCTCATGAAAGATAAATCCAGTATCTCATACGCTATGTTTTTGTTCAAAATTATCACTGCAGCCACTTTTCAAATACAAAATAAATTCTATACCTTTTCATTTGCATTTGCCAACTGATTGGAGAAATCTGTTGCCTCCTTCCGAGTCTGTTTCAGCTCCTGCCTTAATTCTTCATTTCGTCCTGTAAGCTGGTCAACCTGAGCTTTCAAGTGCACGCTAACATCAAAGATTCCCTCTGCATTCTTTAACTCAATTGCCTAATGCAGTAAACATTTAATTAACAAAACAGAGAAAAAACGCAGAAAAGTTGTGTTTTTTCGTAATAGACTGGAGGTCTCCAGCTTAACCTACATGAAGTTTGAGTTTCATGCAAAATGCATGAAAGTTTAATTTGTTTTACTCTACTTACAAGTTTGCTGACAATATATTTACCAGACACTGCGATTTAAATAATTAAATTCTCCTGTAAATATATATTTTTTTCAGTAAGATGTTTGAATAAGGTTATTCTTATTAAACATTTCCTGCAGATCCAATACAGATACAGGGAATGTAGATGAACTTTTCCCTAAACTTTATGTCTGGAATATTAACTTGCCTAAGACACTTTTATATTATCCAGTTAGAGAATATATACTTATATTTCTTTGCTGGTGATCTCTTTTTGTTGCTGTAGTATATTTTTGTTTGCATTTTTAACATAGTGTCAAAGGATGCACTCCCACTCATATAAATAGGGAGGTATATCCAGCTACTATTAAATTATAGAGTAACTCAGTATTTGAAGATAAAAAAAAAAAAATCTAAAAATCCTATAACGCCAAATAACACAGGAAAATGCAAGCTTACATTAACTAAACGATCCAGACTTGGGATTATTAAGGCTGTTTCTCCTCCCTTCATACTGGGATCCTTCTGTATTTCCTTGACAGCTTGTAATATTTCTTTCATTCCTTGTTCAAGTTGTTTATTCTCTTCTGATAATTCTTTTACTGTAATAAAAGTTGTATATGTGTCTAAAAAAACCACTAAAAAGTGAGTTACAATTTCCTAGGATGTTTCATCATAATACCTGTTGATTTGATACATAAAAGAGAACTGCTTATATTATAGAGAGAGAGATCCAACTAGGAAGTTAAAAGTAGAGCTGCTAGGAACTTCCACAGAGCACATTTTTCTGGAGAAAGAACAATTCAACAATATTGAAATGGTTCATGGAAACAGACTGACTTTATTGAACCTTCCAATCTTCAGTGTTTTCTGCCATTTTGTTCACTTCAGTAGCCTGTGTGGTCAGCTATCATGAACATAGCTGTCTTGCAAATGTTTGGGTGTAACAATGAGGTACACAGGCACTGACTGATTTCCTGCTGCAGAGTTGGAGGAAAGAATATTTAAATTATTTGACTGTAATTAGGGCTCTCAAGACATATAATTTTCCTGCCACCATTAATCTCTGAGTGGAATTCCACAGTTTCCAACACAGAGCAAGAAGTCTGGAAATTAAAAAACAAAAATTTCAAGAGCTGTCTTGAAGACCCAGCAGTGAACTGCAAAATTTTGGGAAGTCTGAACAGCTTCACTAAGTCTATTTTGAAAAGTCAAAATGATTTTTTAGAATTCACATTCTCCAGGAAATGTTGAGATTTTGTCTAGAGAAATTAATACTATTTTTATTTCAGAGTTTGCAAGCAGTGCATCTCAGCTAACACATGTATGTACACAAGCAGCAAATGGGTTTGATTCCTGAACACTTCCTTGGAGCCAGCAAAGCACAAGAATTAAGAAAGTAAATTGCATGATTGTTATAACTGGGATCACTCATAGACTCAAGGCCTTTCTTAGGTCTGATAAAGGAAGAAAAAAATTGTAGTTTAGTGTTTTTAGGATGAATATATATATATAACCACCTTCTACGTACACAACAAATTCAAACAACGTAGAAGATACCAAAGTAAACACCATTTAAAACAGAGATTGCATGTAAAGACAGAGGTTTGTGGTCTTAATCACAAAAAGAAAACACAAATAAACAAACTATCTACAGGTACCTGATAACATTCTCTACTTTGAAAAAAAATTTTCAACTTACATTTAGATTGAAATTTGACAATTATGGTCCTGTTTTTTTCCAAATCTCTCTCTCTCTCACTTAATTCATTTGCAAGATACTCATTCTAAGAAAAGAAAAGAAAAAAGAATCAAAGTTAAAAACTGTAATTTAGGAATATTAGTATTAGAATTCTCATTAAGACTCTATGGTTAAGAATTTTCTTTTTTAAATAAGAGTAAATGCTTGAAAATATTATTAATCCATATAGAGTCAACATATATAGTGAAATTATATAGTATATGAACCAAAATGAGAACTAAGTATGAAGCAATATGAACCAATATAGAAGGCAACAATCAAGCAGTCTCACCTTCAGAGCAACAATACCATCAGAAAAAAAAGTATTAAAGCTATGAATAAACTTTATATAAACAATTATCCTATCTCCATAAATTTGTTTTAAAACCTTGCACTACCTGCACTGCCTGGCTTCTGCATCTTTCAAGCTTTAATTCTGTATATCTATTTAGCATATTCCTGGCCAACAAATCTCTGGATATCTGCTCATTCTGAAGAAACAGTAAAATATTAATACATGATTCTATCTCCATTTACTCATACAAAGTTGTATTTCTAAGATTTATCTTCTATAGGAAGTTAAAAAATGCATTTTTTGCTACTGAAAACGTAATTAATTAGTAGGCACTGTTCATTCTGCAGCTTGGTTAGCACAGTATTTTAAAAGGAATCATTACAGAAAAGCATACTTCTGTAGCATGAAAAAACTGACATATAGTTGGAAAAAAAAAAAAAAAGATGCATATAGACATGTACTTTCCTCTGATCAATTATATAGCTCAACTGGAGGAATAGAATTTCCTGAGCTTACAAAACGATCACAGTCCTAAGACATTTCAGTTAAAGATGGAAAACACCATGGTTACAGGAATGGAGATGATAACCAAAAAGTATATCTTCATCATGTCCTTAGTTGGTTTCTCCCAGACAAACGATACACAGATTCTCAAGCTCCATTCAAAATATTATTTTAGCCATCTAATATTCCAATCCTACTTTTTTCGGAAAATTGCAGTACGCTCTCATGAAAACTTCCCAACCTACATATGATTCTCCTATCTGAAATGCAACAGCATCAGAGACAGATTTACTGGAATAATTATATAAGGTGGGTCCCATGTAACAGTGTCTGGTGAAGTATGCATTCGTATTTCATGCTGCAGTTGGAATAGCAGTTTGGGACAGCTACATGGTTGCACAGACTTTGAGAGTATTCGAGAGGCTGGCTTGATCCAAGCCCTAAATATATCTCTAGCAACCAAAACAATATCCTGCACTATACAGAAAATTGGAAGAGTATCCCAAAGTACCAGTATAGGAAGCTAACAGTGAATAATTTTTGATATGATTTACCACATGCATAAAGGAAAACACAGCAAGCATCCTGAAATCAACCTGTTTTTAACAATCATTAGAAACACTGTTCAAAACCCCTTCTAAAAACCTAACAGATCTCAACATTAACAATTTTAATAAATAAAATAATTTTTCATTAGAAATTTTTTTGTTCTGAGAACAGATATACATTATCTTTGTCAGTTGGCAGGGCAATCTTCCATCTTTCATATCAAAGGACTGATTCAATCCTTACTTCATTCAAGCAACTACTGTAAGTTATCATTGTGATGTCTCTGTGTATTTAAAATAATTTAAAATAAATTTTCCTCAAACTGTGTTTCTGTTTAAAATACCATTGTGACAACTGACTTTGTATGAGATGCAAAGCTGTACGTACTAATAAGAAAAGTGATGAGGAGGAAAATATGTATTTTTTTCATGCAGATACCCATAAGATTATAGAATAAAAACTCTTCTTACCCATCTGTGTGGGTGCTGACACCTGCATTGCACAAACTTTTTTTCAGACAAAATGAAAAAGCATGCATACATACATTTTTCAATCCTCCATTGACAAACTGTGAAATAGTGACTTAAAGACATTTTTGTTCTAATAATACAATGTGCCATTTCTTTTAGAAGCATCCTATAGCTTTGATTAATGAAGTTGAAACTAAAATAATACAATTTTATGATCTGTTGTGAACGCATCTTCTAAATAATCACAATAGATAAACACACACATATTATAAAGGTGCCTCACCTGTGACCTAAGAAAGGCTAATTCCCTCCTCAATTGTTCTATGAGATTCTCAACAGGATCTACCTGACCTGAGCATTCTGACTGGCCATTTTCAAGTCTACTTTCCATACTTTTTACCTGCAACAATTCTTTCAGGAATTTCTCTCCTTCTCTGTCTTCTTGAAAGCCAATTTGGAAATTGGAAAACTTTACTTGAGAACAGTCCTGCTTATCCTTCCACATCATTATTTGTGATTTATACTGTGTTTCTGGCTTTGCAAGAACAGAGTCACAAAAAAATGCAGATTTTTGGCTAAGAGATATTCCTACACAAAAATCTTCTGGACTTGCTTGGTCTGAATTAGAAGTTACAGATATTTGACTCTGAAAAGATGCTGTGTTTCCATAATTTTGGTTATTTGCCTCTGAGGTCTGCCCCACTCTCTGAGAGGCAGAAAATGCACCTTGACAGTCTGATTTTAAGTTTTTTGATGTCTCTCTATTGACTGTAGAATCTGTTATCCCTGGTGCCTGTGTGAATCGTAACTCTGGTGACATAAAAATCTCTTTTATACTAAGAACTTCAGAATTACAGTTGTCATTTACTGGTTGCAACTCTGACACACTTTTTGAACCTAACTGAAGTAAAGATGTACTTCTGTTTTTTTCCAAGTGATCAAAATTCTCAAGTATTCCAGAAATTCTTATAGATAAATTTCCCAAAGTGTTACTGCTTTCAGATATATCTTTCTCTGACTTCAAAAGGCTAACTGGTGCTTCTCTATCTGCAAATGTGTTTCTCCTTTCCATGTTAAATAAGCTGCTAGCCTGCATTCACAGAAAAATAAACAATGTTCATTAGCATCCAAAAAATTTACAAATGATTAATTTAGGATTTTTTAAAAACAGTTAATAAAAACATTCAGAGAAATAGTTGAGCAAATATTTACAAACTAATTTTATTTTTTGAGACAGAAATACAATAAATGCTTATGTATTTGCTTTATGAACCTACCTTTGCTTTTACTTCTGCAAGATTATCTATGTTTAAGAAATCCAACTTTTTTTTATTTGTCCCCTTTTCTTCAGTACAGGTGTCAGTCATCTGCACACCACCAGCATCCAAACCTAATTACAAATAAATGTACGAGTAATATGAATTTTTTAACTGGTCTCCGAAGAAGGGAATATATTCCAAGTCATGGATCTGAGTTTTAGTTTTCTACCTGCAGAGTAAGGAGTTGTAAACCTGCCCATCTGAGCAAGTGGTATTTCCCTGGGTGGCACAAAATTGAAATTCCAAACTTTTTGACGTATATCCATTATACAGATTTACCACAAATCCTGGCTAGATCATCCTCTACCTAAGAACTTCAAGCCAATGGCGCAACTCTTAGTGACGCCATTATTAGCAATCACAAGTCAAAAAGCTACTGGGCTGTAAGACTATGGAAATACAAAGGCACTCGTATCTTCCTACAGACTCAGTGAAAAGTATTTAGCCTTGCAATTTAAACATATCAGTAAATTTAACATAGTTAAACTAATAAACCTAGACAGAATGGTTTTGAAAAAAAGAGTGTTTATAATAAAAAATATCCTACCTAATGTTGCAGTTCTCTTCCCTGTCTCCTGGGCCAAACTACGAATCTGCTTTTTCAGTTCAATTCTTTCCTCTTCCAATCTTTCAATCTGCATATTATTATTCACAGATCAGTATTTAAATTTGTTCAAATACATCTTTTAAGACTCTTATATAAAAATAGGATTCATCACTTGCCTCTTTCAAAAGAATCTGGTTTTCAGCTCTATACTGCTGCTGTTTTAGTGTTTTGCTGTTTCTGAATTCATTTAAATCAATCATTGTCTTGGGTTCAAGACCTGAAACACAGTATATGCTGTATAGTTATTCATTAAATACGAACATTAAAATTAACTTTAGTGGTTATTAGTATGTAACCCATTTAAATAAGAATACAATTAGTCAAAAAACGATGGCTGAAAATGTATATTTTATATATACATATTACATATACATATAGTGTATATAAATACACACGTTATGCTGTACATAATAGAATCATAAAAAAGCATATTTACTTTAATTACTCAAAAAACAAAATGCAATAAAACACTACGTAAATTTAAGTATATTTTTCTGTAGAAGAACCTAAACATAAATAAGCTCTTCCAAACTTTCCTCCACATTTTTCCATCTAGCATTACAACATCAGCATGTTGTGGTTTCAAATTACTATATTATGAAGTGAATCAAGCAGTGTACTGTCAAAGAGGAATCAAAACCAACAGAAGCACTGCAAACCCTATTCTCCTGCTCTTCTCAGTCAAAACAACATTAACCAACTCTAGTTATGTGCAGTCATGCAGTCTGACCTAACTAAATAAAACTACTTGCAAATATTAGCAGAACATACAAAATTATTTTCAAGTAGTTAACTTAGTATAGTAAAAGATTTCCACTAATGTTATTTCAATTTTTACACAATGAATAATTGTAAACTTAATAGGTATAGCATACCTAAACGCTCTCTAAGTTCTTCATTTTCATCAAGAAAATCATTTATTTTAAGTTCAAGTTTATTGGCTTCCTTAATTAATATTTCAATCTCATGATCTCGTATTTTGGTTTGCTTTTTTAAATCTTTTATTTCAGCAACAGCTTCTTCCAAACCGTATATTCCCTGCAAAAATCCAAATGGGAATTGAAAAGAAAACAACAAACATAACATGTAAGAAAATAAATTACAAGTATATGTTTCATCATTACTGATGACATTAATTGAAAATAAAATAAGTTTAGTAAGCAACTACTATGATTCAAACTTTATGCTAACAAACATAGAAGACTTGTGATAACAACAGAAAGACAATAGTCAAGCGAAGAGATTCTTTCAGAAGACTATCAGGATTAAAATTAGTTCATCCTCTTGATGGGCCTGACTCAACGTCCACTAAAGTATATTAATTTTTCTGACCATGGTATTTGGTATTTTCTAACTACAATGTCTATCTTTTCATGCAAACAAAGTTTTCAAGAAAACATGCTATACCTATCTATGATTTTTCATGACTGTGTTAAACAATGACAAGACAATCAATCTTACTGATTTTCAGAATGCTTTTGTCACAGATCAGGGATGCAAATTTTACCAATAATGCCATTTTTTGTATGCTGTCCAACTGTCCACGCAAGTTTTTGAGGAATGTGATTACAGTTTAAAGAATCTACTTCTTATATCAACAAATCGTTAAATCTTTCTTTAATAACAAAAATGTTTTCCAAGCTATATCACTATTCTACAGTGTTTAGTGTGAAAAGAGTTACTGAATAAATGCAGATCCTACAAAACTGTCTTTTCTCTTCAGAGTGAGTACTGATCAGACTCAGTGCTTTATGAACAGTTGACATAAAATACAGTTACTGAAAAATTCTCTTCTTCCAAGAGACATACCGCAGAGCAATACAAGTTAAATGCAAATGTATTTAAAAAAAATACACTAGGAGTATATCATCTAGACATTAATCATACAATGAGCTTTGCAAAGATGAACTTGTGCATAGGATAAGGGCATAAATTTGCAGAATATTTTACCTTGTTATACACATTAATAACAATTATTAATTTAACACAATATATATTATACATTGTATCTTATTAATATATATTATATATATAACACTAGAACTGTCACTTTTACATTCCTCTCATTTCTTTGACAAAAGATAATCTCATTATTTTGTACCTAAGTACAACTGTATTTTCTTTTTAACTGATTTTCTCCATGTATTTCAAAATGGAGTCCTCTTATGTTATACAGCGATCCTTCAATGGATCCTCGACTGTACAATTACTATTAATCCACAAGCCCATGTGAATATGTTAAAACTGACAACTTGCACGTAATCATTGACCATTAAAGGTATTATCAAAGAAAAAGCAGCATCCAAAGTCATTCATCTAATTTCTAATTAGAAGACAGTCTACAAAAAAAAAAAGTCAAGGACAAAGTGATCTGCTAAAAAATATGATGAAATACCCTGTCCACTCTGACAAATTGTTTACCAGTTCATAGTCTCTCATTCGTTTCAGAGTCTCAATGAGTTCTTTGTCCTTTTCTCTGGCATCTGCTTCTGCTAATTCTGCTGATTTCTCAGCCTCCTTAGTTCTCTCTTCTAGAAGCTTTAACTTTTCTTGCATTTCTCCAATACGATTCTGCTGAGCAAGAGATGAGAGACCTGGAAAGAAAAACCTTGATCTGTTTACAGTTAAGACAAGAGCGCTCGCTATCAGCAATTGAGCGTGAAAAAACAACATTTCAGAGGCTGTTATAAGGAAGTCTTCATTTTCTGCTCTTTTAATCAGGTAATTACAAAAGACTTCAGATAAGAGCTTTATTTATTATTCATACAAACAATCCTTATAAGAAGTAAGTACACATAATGGACATCAGAACTTAGTTTGAATTAGATACTACAACTCTTTACAGTTGAGACCTTATATTTCATGCTTTAACCCTGTAAAGAACATGAATAGTTTTATTATTAAGCACTGTATTACCATTAAAGCCAACTGAAGTACTGTGAACAAATTTAAGCCATTCTCCGATGTTTGATAAACGGAAATGGACAAAAAAAACCCCTTAGATCCGTATTACTCAAATACTCCAAATATTTTTAGTATTTCTAAAGAATAAAGAATAGACACAGTAAATTGGTATTTTTTAGTTTTCCCTTAGCTACCTTTATCTTTTTGGAGTTCATTTTTCAATTCCTCAATAATCAATGCATTTTTTTCCATTTCTTTGGTATATTGTTCAACTTGCTCGGTAAGCAATCTTATCTGAGCATCTCGTTCTTGCATACCCTACCATAAAAAACAAAATAAAACAAAACAAAACAAATAAAAAAATGTCCATTAAATAAATTCTTCTTTACTGACAGACAAGCTATCAACACAGAACAACACACTTCTTCATAGGTAAATGAAAAAATGAAAAACTGTTAATATATAAAAATTTTAGGAAAAAAGCAAATATACTGTACTTACAACATAGAGTTCAGATATTATCTAGAAGTTGGGTATATAAAGGCAAAGCAGCAAAAATAAAAGAAAAATAGTAAAAATAAAGCATTCAAAGAATACAGTCACATTAAGGCAGTATTTTAGTGCATCAGTTTTAAATGGAACAATTCTCTAAGAGTTAAGCAACTGCATGATGAACAACTTCAGACTACAGATTTCCTAAGGTTTCCTCATGAACAATTGCTGCTGGGAACTGAGATACACAAATTCAAGATTGGAAAGACTAATGATCTGTCACACATGACATCTCTCATGTCTGTATTGCAGGACTGCCTTTCAGCAAGTTATCTAACTTTTAAGTATTTGTACCTCATCTTGCTCTGCATGCATGCACACATAAAAGTACATACAGACTGTGAAAGTGACTTCTATTGATATGATACTATTTCTGAGCTTATACATGAACTTTGGAAATATTACAGGGAGCTTAATGTTATTTTTTCTGTACTAAACAAAACAGCATAGAAAAAAGAGACTTGTAAAAAAGTTACAGAAAATAACTGTAATGTAAAAATCTCAAGAGCAGCTGACATTGCTTTACAGCATTATTCCAAAAAACAAAAGCTTAGGCTTTCTTGGAGGACAAACATAACCATATTACAAATCTAAAGGTAAAAAGGTTATAACATTGTAAGGAGGTAAAACAACCCTTTAGAATGTAAACGTACATTAAACTTCAACAACCTTCAGTCCATTTTGAATGGACAAAGCAGTAACATAATTTATTTTTTAAATATCTGGTTTAAAAATGTGCTTATTTCCACAACACTAAGTGGCATGTTAATGACCATCATCCAAAAAAGCAATTTCTACAGCCATCTCGACACCTAAAAATGGACTCTATGACTGCTTGTAAGAGCTGATTTTCAGCTGCTTTCCTCTTATGATAATCAGAGCCTGTTTTGTTTTTTTTTTTTTCCTCCTGAAAACCTACCAGTTCCTAGTTTTGGAATACTGCATAAATTTATCTCACCAAGCTGCTCAGTCTACAAAGGCTCAAATATGTCATCATGACATATTTATTCAAAAGACATGAAGCGAGGTAGGAAATGATCCTGGAGTCATGAAACTAAGTTTTCCATAATCTACATTACAGGATTCCTAAAGGTTTTCTTCTCTTGAAAAAAACTTTCAAACATGAAAGTGGGGAAACTTAAAATTTTAAACAACTGTGCTAACTCTGAATTAAATTAAGAGACACTTAAATTCAGCTAGCTCTGTAATGGGCTGAATCACAGACTTGTAGTTTGTCACATGCAGGACAAAGAAAAACAGCAGGTTATCTGCTAGTTAAGAGTTATGACTCTTCCTTGACTAACAAATGTTTAAAAGCCAGAAACTAAGCTATAATTTAACAACATTAAATACTGTATGCTTAGACGTTAAAGCAGTGACTCTACTAATAATTAGACAAGATAAATATGAAAGTAACAAAATCAGCCACCAAAAGTTCAGTTCATACCTACAAAGAAAGAAGTTTTCTCTGTACCCTGTATATTAAACCAACCTTGTAGCAGAGTAAGGCAACCAGTCTCATAATTCTCAAAATGAATAACATGTATATTCTGATATTTGCAAAACACAAAATCTGAATAATGTATTTGGTCAGCAGCATACTTTGCAAACGATATTTTATATATATATGTGTGTGGGCGCGCGCATGTGCACATGTGAGTGTGCTCACGCAGATAATACCTGCTGAAGGGCCATTACACTGTTTCTGTCAACATCAAGTTGGGCCATTTTCATTTTCTCTTTCAAGTTAAACAACATTTGCTGATACTCTAAAAGTTCATCATCTTTTGAAGCCAAGATTTTCTGCAAAGAAGATAAAATACCATCAGAACACTTGAAATAATTCCTGAAAAGAATCAAAAATATATTAAAAAGTAATCAAATTTATTACAAAGTACCTTCCACTCTTCAACTTTTGCATTTACAGCTGACATGAGTGGATCGTCTTCCTCATTCTTTGCCTTCAGCTGGTCTGAAAGCTCCTGAACCTATAAATGCCATTTGGATCAACATCATATCAAAAATGTTTTGTTTAACCACTGCATGTGCATAAACAAATCACATCTAGTACATACAACTTAACAATTAGCATTGCAGCAACAAGGTTACAACTCTAAGAACAGTATGACTAACATTTTGAATGAAAATATTTTGTAATCTGCTATCAAGTTCTTAACATTTGCATCAAGTTTAAAGATCATGGGTTTTTTTCAGTAGAGCATGTGTTTTTAACTGGACACATTGAACATTTCTGAATTCAAGCTAAATAATGACAATAAAATATTATCCTACAAAATTATAACATCTCTCAATAATATAAAAGTCACTTCTTACTTGAAATTTATACTGTTCTTTCTCTTTTCTTAACTGATCCATAAAAATATCAGACTGTTGCACAATCAGTTTCATTTTGTTATATTCATCAGTCATCTTCTCCATTTCTTGCACTGATTCCTCAAGATTCTTTCTCATTTCTTGGTTTTGAATGTCTAACTTCTCATTAGTTTCAGTCAAGTTCTACAAAATCAAAGAAGCAGCTGCTTTAGAAATATGCACTTCTTAATACCTGAATAACCAGCAATTTGATAGCTACATTAAATGTAATACTTGCAAATATAAAGAAATTAGCAGTTCTGAGAGTTTTGCACCTCTGGATCATCAATTTCAACAAATCCTAACAGCTATGCATTAAAAGTTTATTCTAAAAGACACATCTCTCATTGCCTAAGTCAATGACTTTGTTCCCTCAGATTCACAGATGCAGAGTTCATGCACCACACAACCCACTAGCATTATGAATTCCATTACTCCATGGAATTTAACCTATAAACTGTCATAGCTTTTCAAAAAATACTGTTGCCAGTAATAATCTAATAAATATGCAATATCATAAATAGATTTTACCTGAATTTCATCCAAATACTGGACAAGCTCAAAGTTCTTTTTGGACAACTGAGATCTGTAATCAGAATCATCTCTTCTTGACAGAATTGTTTCTTTTTGAGAATCTATTTGTCTCTGATAGTCAATTATATCCTGACGCAATTGTTCATTCTGCACAGAAAGCAATCAAAAATTAAATCTATTTTAAAGAGTTGAAAATATGCTGTTTTTCTAATAAGCTAACACAAAGAGCTAAGATAGTCAAAGCCCATCCAAATTGCTACAGTCTGCTTTTAAATACTTAAAAGCCTCACCTTTTTCTTTATTCTTTTTTTCTTCAGATTAAAAAGGAGAGAACAAGATCAAGAGAAGAAAGCATGAAAAGTATTAGAAGTTATCTTTGCTTTAGGAAGACTGAAAAGGATTCAAAATAAAGGCAAAATAAAATAGAACTTTCTATATACCTGTCTGTGTACACATGCACGCACATGTACATTATATGGATAAAACAGCATATTTGAGGAATGCTTTTCAAGGTTTATCCTAGGACAATAATTTTGACTTTTGCTGTCCATTTTATTCTGCCAGAGGCCAAGAAGATTACAAGTGTTAAAGGGTTAAAAGACAGCTAGAAAAATGTTTTAAGAGAATGATTTTTTTTTAATTCTAGTAATAAAGAATGTTAACTCTTATATATACTAAGTAGCATACACAGTATACTATATATAAATACACTCTCTGTGTGCGTATATATATATAGTGTATATATATATACACTAAAGTAAGTATATCAGCCCATGGATTCAATAGCTATTGTGTATAATACTTCACTAACCTCTCTCCTTAATTTGATGTTTTCATTTTCTGCATCTTCAGTTCGAAGAACAAGCTAGAACAATATGAATAAATTTTACATATAAACTGCTAATATCACAAGCTATGAAAACAAAGAGCTGCAGAAACAAATCAGAAAATGAATGCACTGCAGTCCTATTTCATCAGTTTTTTACTGCAGAAGCTCTTCTCAGAATATTGACCTTTCAAAGGATGTTCCAGAGCCTTCACAGCTTTAGAGATGTCAGACTGAAGTCCTTCTTACCTGTTCATTAACTTTCTTCTCTTTTTCCAATTCCTTTTCCATATCTGTTAACTCCCTCTCTTTTTGTTCCAATTGTTTTTCCAGCTGGCGGATCTCATCACGCAAAAAACGAGTATCACGACCACCAGCAGATCTTAGTGCCATCTTAAGAGCATTAAAATAGACAGCATTATAAATATAGGACAGTTCTTCAAAATAGAAAGAAATCAGAAACTAAGCAGATGCTAAGACTGATGTTCAGGAAAAGCAAGAGCAAGGGCATGAGCAAACTAGGGCACACTAGCTTCTGTCCACAATAACAACAACAACAAAAAATCACTAAAAATAAATGGAATATATTAAAGCAAAAAAAAAAATTGTACATACAGATTTTTGCAACTTGAGGTTGAATATTCAAAAGCCAATAAAAAGATTTAACTAAACTGTATGGCTATTATGTCTCTTTGATAGAAGTGAATTGTCTTCCAATAGAAAAAGTGAGAAATGAGGGTCTGATTCAAAATCCAAGCTTTTGATCAATTTGTATTTCAGCTGCCTGACTGAAATGTGAATATCTGTCAAGTTTTGGAATTATTTATCCATTCATAAAAGCTCTCCTATTTTATTTTAAATAAAATATTGTATTAAAATACGAGTGTAAAGAACCTCATTAAAACAAAAGAATTGACATCAGCACTCTAGAAACTAAAATTTGAAAACATACCTCTAATTCATTTTCAAGTTTCATCACCTTTGTTTTAAATTGATTTTCTGTTAAAATAAATCAGAAATACTGAATTACTTGATATGGTAAAAAGTACCTAAAATGACAATGGTTAACTTAATAAATACTTGGCCTCATTAAAACAAATATGATTTGCAATTGAATTCAGTGGGGTTGGTATTTTATTCAGTTCCTTACACTTAAAAAACCTACAAAATGCATTTGACAAATTATTTATAAACAGCAGTAAAGACAAAAGATCTATTCAAAAAGGCTTGCTTACCACATTTGGCTTGTTCTTCCCCAGCTTTTTCAACTTCTTCTAGTGCCAGCTCTACCTCTTGAGCTTTCATCTGGAAAAAAAACAGTAAGTAAGAAAAGAAAAAAGATGTACTATTAGCATAAGTTAACAGATGTTTCCACACACCTCATGTTCAGAATGCTGAAAACATTTACAAAAAAAAAAAATATCAATTTTCTCTCTGCAAACAAATGTGACCACTTACATTTTTTCACTATGCCGATGGTCACATGACTGTTAAGAACTTCACACTGTTGAAATATCACCTTTATTTTATGGATCTATCTAAACAATCCAAGGCATATGGTTGAGAAAAATCACTAAAAAAGCCCCTCTAAAAGCAATACATTAACCTCCACAGCTTTACTTTCTTGCTTCCAGTACATTTATCAGTAAATTCAAGATATCACAACTGTTTTAGGGTGTTTCTTCCTTGAACGGTGACATGTATGCATTTAAGCCTACTCCAAAACATCAGCATGCCACAAAAACTTCTAATAAAGTTAACATCATTGTCAATAACTTACAACATCCTACCCGTTTTTGAGGTATTTGTTTGCATTTTCCACCTATAAAACTAAGCTTCCTTAACTATATAACTATTTTAGTTCTAGTCACTTTAGTTCCCACTGGTACATACCATAATCCTAACAGCTGTAAGCAGGAATTCTGGCGCAAGCACACATTTAGCATATAACTGCTCTAAGGAATAAGCAGTGTGGTCAATGCAGGAAAAAAAAAAAGAGTGACCATGCTTTCACCTACATAAAAAAATAAACAAACACAACTACAGAAGTGTAGAAAGTAAGGATCAATACAAACCTTCATTAGTGACTGAGTAATTTTAAAAAGATGTATCAATTGTTCAGAAGCTTCATTTTTTAAGTCTTTTCCATCAACCTAAGGAAACAGACAACAGTATTTTTATATAAATGTCAATGAAATTTAAAAAAAAAAATAAACCATTTATTTACGTGAAGGACCAGAGAGAGTTGAGGGAAGAATGCATAACAAAACCCTTATGTTCACTGTTTGCCCCTTGAGTACCTTGGACACAGTCTCCAGCAATCTATCCGCTAGTTCCTCTTGATGAGGCAGAGCATCTGGATCAACTTTCATAAGCTTCTTCCAATCTAAAATGGGTGCCATGTTGAATTTATAATGTTTTTCCTGGAACAAAAATGACAATTATAAGATGTTATCACTGTCAATCAATTTTTCGTTAAATGATTTAACAGAGGCAGGCCAGTGAACCACATGAGATGATACTAAATAGCTGTATGGATTTTTGTAACACATTCACATTTTGGTCTACTGTAACCAAGAGGTCTATAATAAAACCTTTTCTTCTTTAAGTTAAAAATCAGATCATGCACAATCAAAGAATTTGTGACACAAATACCAAAGATGACACATGTGAAACCTCTATTTTTACTTTCTTTCTGTCATTCCCAACCTCATAATGCAGCACCCCTATGTTAATGGATAAACACTTATTCTTAGAGCCTGATGTTCTTTGAATCAGCTGTTGTAGGATAAAAATCTCCTTATAGTGACAAAAATCATTATGGAAACAGATGAAAATCTAATCTGAAAGTGGTATAAAGTTTTGTTCTACAGATTACCTGCTGGTTGTTGTGGGTTACAGTGACTTCCCATAGGTCTGGAGGTCAACGTGGTACCTGAAATAGGAAAAAGAGAATGGAAGTCTTTGGATTACTACATTCTCCAGAGCTGCTCCTACTCCATATCAGCAATATTCCAAAAATTGGATTCTGTCAAGTTTAAAAGGAAACATTTTAAATCTACTTATATATTGCCTTAAATTATAAATATGGCTTTAATGGTTCAGAAAATTAAGAAAAACATAAAATTAACTAGGACATTTAGTTCATTAATATTAAATAAACTAATGACACAACTGAGATATGTATTTTATGAAAAAAAAACAAACTCTCTCAGAACTGCAACAATGCCCTATGTTGAGCATGATATTTTGGCGTCTGTTCATCATTCACCCTGTTCATATTCAGCAGAAGACTCAAAAACTGAAAGTTCCTTCCTTAATGAAAGGTTGAAGTGATACTATTTTCCCAGGAAATATGCCTACACAATCTGAAAGAACTGGAAAACTCTGAAATCCTGGTGTACGCTTAAGTGAAGATGAAAATCAACCTCTTCTTCTCTGATGTACACTACTTGACAGCTCTCTGTATTTATTGTTTCTTCAGTGTTTACTAAATGTTTTAGAAAACATTCATTCCATATAATCCATGGCTTCCTAATAATATCATATACAAATTTTGCTTTTCTGGTTTTCCTAGAGGACAACGGAAAATAACACAAAATCATAAGGCATCATAAGGATATGGGCCATAGTCAGTGAATGAGAAATACTTCACTTGTTGGAGGGACAACGATAGTAAGCTGTTGGGGACACAAGCTTTTTGTACAGTACATTCCACAGTATGTAAATACTTGAGGGCAATAAAAGAAAGTTAAGTTATTCAATTGAAAAGTGGTTCATCCTAAAATTTAGCTGAGCTCTTCCCCTCGCTATAGTGTGTGCTTGTTAGCTGACAGATCAGTGTGGTGAGAGGAGGAGATCATGGTTCTATAAAAACAGTTAAATATACATGCATTTGACTTTAGTTAACACAAGATTTTCTTGGCTTACCCAGGAAACCAAGCATATATAAAATGGTCTGATGTTAGAAAGTTCTGTAAGGCAGAAAAAACGGGAAGTGTGGTGGGCAAGTTCAAGTTATAATGCCCAGCGCTGCCTACAATAAGCCACACGAAGAGAAGACAACTAAACTACCATGCCGATACCTCAGCTTCCTCACAGTGAAATTAAGCAGCATTAGGAGCAGCCACTCCTCTTTCATAAAGGCATGCGTAATGTGCAACACAGTGCCAAGTACACTCGAGCAAGACTAAATACTAAAAAGCAGCACAGTCACGCAGGAGACACGCTCTGCTAAATCCTTATTTGTTTACTCTATGGAGATTATCCCAGATTAAGCTATTTCTGATCTGCAAACTAGGTTATCCACAACGAGCTCTGCTATACTAGTGGTACACAGCACTGCATCACAGCACGAAGCCACACACAGAATGGGAACCTGTGCAGGGTTCCCGTTTTCTTCAAATTTGTATATCGCGGCCCCGGGAGCGACAGCGAGACACACCGCGACCACTTCGGGATGCTGCCGAAAAACCATTCTGCCTCGAGTCCGTCCGCCTCCACCGGAGCGGCAAATCACCTCGCTTTGCGTCCGCCTTCTCGCGGGGGCAGGGGCGAAGCGCAACTCTAAGCAGCGGGGCGCAAACGTCCCCGCGCCCGCCGCCACCGCTGCGCGCGGCGCGTGTGCAACGGCGCTAACGGCCACCGCCCGCCAGCGCCGCCCGCTCCCATCCGCCGCCGCCCAGGCTCCCCGCTGGCCGCGGCGCCCCCGGCGGAGGGCGGGCGGCGGCAGCACAGAGCCCCGGGACCTCGGCCGCTCCCGCAGCGCAGCGCCACCTCCCACTCGCGGCCTCACCGCTCCCCGAGGAGCGCCACAGCGGCAAAGGCCGCTGCTAGGCGACGCCATCAAACGCTCCCGCCGGCTCCGCTCCCGGGGACCCGGATACTTGTAGGCGCGGGGCGGGCCAAGCTTCCCGCGGCACTACGAGCCCCACAAGTGCAGCCGAGCACCACCGCGACCCCTGTGGGTGCGGAAACGGGGGCAGGGAGGGAGGGAGGGCAGAGCGGCGCATGTTCCCGTTCGGGCAAACGATTCGTCACGGCAACGGCAGCAATCCCGCGCTGCTGGGGGCGGACTACGTGTCCCAGCATGCTGTGCGCCTCATCCGGGACTACAGATCCCGGCATACCTTGGGAGGAAGGTCCCGTCGCGGGTTGAGCGGTTTCCCGGCAGCCTTTGCGGGCCGGGGGCTGCCGGCGGTGGCGGGGCGGTGCGCGCGTGCGCAGTGCGGCGGGAGTGTCTCTGGCGGCGGTGTCCGGCGGGCGCGGAGTGGGGTGTGGGCGGCGGCGGCGGCGAGGGCGCTTCCTCCGCGGTCTCAGGTAGGGCGGGGAGCGGCGGCGTGGGGGCCCTCCCCCCGCAGGGGGCACTGGGGGGGGGTTCCGGCGGGGCCGATGCTGCCCGCGGTCGCCCTCCGCGGCGGGGGTGGGTGTTCTCTCCGCCCTGACCGCGCGGCACGGGCCGCGTCCGCTCCGCACCCGCTGCAGAGGCCCCGGCTCCGGGGCGGCCTCGGTGCTGGCCGCGCAGCCGCCTCCGGGGGCCCCAACGGCGGCCGTTTGCCCCCCCCCCCCCCGCCTGCCCCAGTGCTGCGGGCAGCGTGGGCTTTCCCGCGAGGGTGGCTGTGCCACTGCCCAAGCCTCTCTGTTTTTGTATGTATAAATACGTATATAATAATCAGTCCTCAAAGAGTAGTTTGCAGAGCAATACGGGAAGGATCGCATCTGTAGGCTGGTCGCATCTATTGGCTCTGTCGGCGGTCTGCAAGGCAACGCGAGCGTTGGTAGTGCCGGACGGCCCCCAAAGTTTGGCATCTTCCGTTTTAGCTAATTGGGCGTGACTGCATCTTTTCAAATAAAAAGGGGAAAACGGCAACCATTTGAATTGCGTTTATGTCTTTGTATTCATTTAGCAGGCATGTTGAAAGCTTAAGATCTTTTTATTGGTTTTCTTTACTGAAAGAGAGGGGTGATCCTGATGTAATCTTTTGACTTTCTTGACTTTGGGCTTTCTCTGGTTTCATGGTTTTTTTTTCTTTGCTATCTCTTAATCAGTGTTTATATTTAATGAAGGCTGACACAACTGAAGACACTTGGCACTTCTTACAGTTATATAACTTGCTCCAGTCACATTTTAACTCTTAATTCATGAGCAAGGTTAAAAGCTTTTATATCTTTGACAGAGTTTGGTTACTTATAGCTCTGTACTGGGGAAGAAAAGAAAACTTTGTAATTAGGGCAGGAAAAGAGAGACTGACTGTATTTCATGAATGGGAAATGTGGCTAAAAATAAAATTCATCATTATTAAGTGTAAATCAATGATTTCTTTAGTTGGAGGGGCTTTATAGGAGGAGGTGATCCACAGAGGAAAAGTTCTGCACAGAGTTATGCTGGCTTGCTGCAAGATGAGCTTCAGTATTTATGTTTCTGTTGTCCTGTTACAGAATCAACAAAAAAATTTGCTATTACATATACTTGTAGTGCAACTACATCTAGATTGCAGTTGTGTAGTACAGGTAATCAAGAGGATTGTTGCAGAACTAAAGGGTATTTTTGAAGTAGGCATGATAACTTTTATAAATGAAAATAGAATGAAAAGAATGGAAGTGTTAACCCTACATTAAAAGGAGAAATGTATAAAATACAGAATGGCTTTGAGAAGTGTATTAAATTTTTTTGTTCTGCCTCACATCTAATCATGTGACAAGAGTTTTATAAATGCATCTTCTTTTGGTGGGAATGCATGCTTGTAGTTCTGGAGCCAGAACGCATTTTAGCTCTATCATAGGCAGCTTGACCTACCCTGATACAAGAGCTGGGCATCTACGTTAAACCAGTTTTGATACAGTATGCTGTTTCAAAAAGCTAATACAAAACCTGCAGTATTGAAGATCTAATAGAATGTTATTTTTAAAAAAAGGTATATACAGACCAAGCATACTAAATAAGGACATGCAGAGCAGAGTCTAAAGGCTGCCTTTTCAGTTTATGCCACCCATGTAGCTTTTGTTCATCTGATCTTTGGAGTTAGCAGTTTATACTGTTGTATTTCTGGAGCATTGAGAGTGTTGATCTGTTTGATCAGCATTATTTTAGAGATGTGATTTTTTGCATATGTGTCTTAGAAGGAAGCAAATCACATTATATTCTGCAGTTATTCTGAATATAAAAGGTGTTCTTTTGTTGCTTGTTGTTTAAATGTATAGCTTACTAGCAAAAAAATTTAAAGGTTTGGACATGAGATGTTAGGTCCTGTAAGAGTTAATTATTTTAAGATATTATTATTGTGTAGTTTGTATTTCAACTGATTGTTGCATCAGTTGTACTGAACAAATTGAAACTAAACAATGCAGTATTTTCTTATTATCTATCTTTACATTGCTTATGTTTTGATGCTTGTTTATATCAGGGTACCTAAAATGTCTGAGTGTTAGTTCAGCTGGCTGGTTGCCAGCAAATTCTTCACAATTGTCCCCCCCCTCAGAAACTTCTCCTTCCTGCACTACATGTTCTGATTCCAAGTCAGAATTGGCATTCCTCAACTAGTTGATACTTCAGAAACTGTGTAAAGAGAAAGCTGGAGGCTTTGAGAGAGTAATGTATTCCTTTTCTGGGGAATAGAAAGTTCTTCAAGTTAGTCCCATTCTCCTTGATCTTTCAGTATTTGCAGAAGGAGATTGCTCCATTAAAACTTCTGTTAAATTTGTTCTACTCTAGGGTCACAGCCAGAGGAAGGGGAGTACAAGCATGTTTTTCATTCTTCCTTCTCCCATCTTCCCAAGTACTGCCTGCTGTATGCTATTCTAACCCAATCATTTAAACCTCAGCTGTGGATCTAAAGTGCTTCAAACTGAAGTTGAGCCTTGGAACAGCATTTTTAGGTGAAGACAAGTTTAAAGGCTGTTTTGGAAAGGAACAACAGAGCAAATAAAAATAGAGTATATGTTCGCTTTCTATCATTAATCAATGATATTAAGTCAGCAGACAGAATATTTGGTTTAGCGAAAATAAAATAATTACAGAAAGGGGACCGAGTAGGCAAGGCAAGTGAGGCTATAGCAAAGCCTCAGGTGCTGAATTAAAATAATGTTTTAAAGTTACTAAACTACTAGCTTTGGCAACCCATTGTAAGTGCTGGTATTCATAAATTCAGCCACTTAGACTAACTTGCTGCTCATCTATGTTTTTTTTCCTTTAATAGTTTATGTCACTTTTCTGTGTGAGCTGTAAATATATTTTAATTAGTTAGGGGGCCTCAGTTGTTATCGAAGTACATGCCTCCAGAGTAACTGAAATGCAAGTCTACTTCTGCAGGTCTCTTCCATTTATGTCTGTGTCTTCGCTGGCTTAGAACTCCAAGCAAGGGAGTAGGGAACCCTCATTTTATGATTAGGTATATGCATAAATGATGGGTGTTATGTTTTCAAAGCTTTTTGAGAGGCTGCCTGATCCCTATGCAAATTGTTTGTTTTTCATTACCAGCTTCCTAGTTAATATAACACAGAACTAAGCTCCTTGAGATAATAATTGTGCTTCATGTTGCACATGTAAGGCACTGTTTATCAGTGAGTCTATGGAATTGCAGACTCTGGCCTCACCACTGCTTGCCTTGTCTAAAGAGAACAGTTACAGTTTGTCTATGGTTGAAAAATGCTGTCATCTTGTAATAAAGCCTTGGTATGCCTGAAAGTGTTAGGCATTTTTTTTTATATTTGCAAATATTTAATAAAAGCAGGAGTGAAAATATTTTCAGAGTATGAGAATAATAAAAATCAGTCTTTAGAATGCAGTAAGTAAGTTTCTGTTATGGACAGTAAATAAGTTGAATCATTTTCTAAGTTTAAGTTTTCTGACAGTTCATTACTTCTATTGGTTTGAGCTGAATTTTAAATTGGAAACCAGAGATATCAATAAGATGTCAGTTATGCTGAGTGTTTTCTGGAGTAGTAAGACCTCCCATCCAAAAGCTGTAACTGATTTAAAGTTTGAGATGAATTTTAATGATATTCATTCCTATCAGTTTTTCTTGAAATCTTGAATGGGATTAAGTGAATTGTATGAGCTTTTTCCCACGCAGAAGTGTGGGGTTTTTTTTATTTTTTAATTCTCTATTACTGCTGCTACCCATATTTTTTTGAAGAAGAAGAAAAGGATGAGTTGCATAGAGCATTTTCTTTGAAGCAGAGTTCACTGAAACATAAACTATTCTTCACGCCCTTGGGGAGGGGGAGAAGGCAAGTGCCATTACCCAGCATAAAATTTTTAAATCTATTCTCAAATTTCTAAAAGTAGGTCTTAAGTTGTATCTAGTCAACACAAATATATATTTTTTATTATTTTCTCTTGCAAGGATTTATTGTAGATGTAAGGTGGCAAATAGCATGTTTATTAGCTGATAGCTAACTATAGAGTGGTAAATTGCTGTTTCATGTTTAGGGATTGCAGCTGTATTCCTGCCTAAACTTATACTTTCTAATTTCTCCAAAATCCACATGGGCAGAAAGTGGCTTTCCCACTCCCAAATCTCCCAACTGAGGACACCATTGGAGTGTCACTGTGTGCTCCTTTATGCATGTATTTATGTTGAACTTTTTGTGCAGACATCTGTACTTTGCAGTGTGCAGTCCTCACTTGTCTATGGTATCATGGAGTTGATAGTGATTAAGAAACTTTTTGGTTTTTTGCTACTCTTCTAGAAAAATGTTTTCTTTTTTATGTCATATCTCACTCTTGTCTATAAAGGAGCAGACTAGATGCACTGGCAGAGAGTTCTCAACAAGTTGGAAGAAGAAAACTGGCTTACAGGCCAAACCTTCTAGAAATCTCTGGATCATGAACGCCTACTTTTCTGCCTTTCCCACTTAATGGCTCTGTATAGGCATGAAAATAGTGCAGTGCAAACTGCAGATTTCCATGCAAGGCAGCAAGCAGCTCTTGAGGTCTTGCAGCTTCCATCTCACAAGGCATATCTTGCTGCTCATTGTTTTCAGCTGTATGTTCTTCAGAAGGTGTTCAGGTATCACTGTAAATTAAAATAGAAGTCTTAGAAATAAAGCATATGTCTGTCCTGACTTCATCCCGTCAAACAGGGAGTCTGGCAGTTCTGTAGATCGTGAATGGGTAGTCATACAGCCTGAGGGGTGATAAGGTATTTGATGTGCAGTCTTAGGATCTGTGTAAGTAAAAGGTAACTAAAGTCAAAATATAACTTGAGGGACTGTCAGCCTGTTGATCTGCGTAGAACCAGTTAGTGATATGGTTCTCCCTTGTGAAAAGCCTGTGTTAACAAGACAAGTTGTTAGGCAGCATGTTTTAGAGGTATTTATCAATGTATTCATCACTGGGATTGGTGAAGGAGTGGCACCATATTTGCGCTGATCCCAAATTTCAACATGTCTGTTTAGCAAGAATGGGAAGCTATTCACTCACCTTGACTCATTTGAGGAGCCCTGTGCATGCCTTCTCTTGCACATCTGTGATCTGTGAGGTTCTTAGTCTTGCATGCTACTTTTATGGCTTCTTACTTTCCAGCATCAAACTGATTGATAACAGGCTTTGTTGGTGTGAAGAAAGTGTTGGCTGCCAAATAGCAATTGCTGTTTTCTTGAGGTTAATGGCAGACAGGCTTTTTTGCCTACCTAACTAAATACAGTGGAGCTTTTACAAGCCTCCTCCTGCTTACCTACTTTGACCAGTTAAGAGTCTGGTTGTAAACCCAGTTGTGGCAGCAAATAGGAAATGGTAGCTCTTATGCTGAGTGTTGCTCAAAATCCTCCTTGCCATGCTAACATAAAGGACTGAAAACATCTTTTTCCATGTTTATGCTTTAATTCATCCAGAACTTTAAATTATCCTGTAATTGGACTAGGTGTCACATAGTGACACTTCTGTGACATGAGATGTACATGTAGGGGGAGGGCAAACTGCAATTAAAAAAATTGTCTTGTTAAAGGTAAAGGTTTTCTTAAGTTCTAAAACAGACTTCTCCAACGATGCATTAGTCACTTAAAACAGACTTTTTGGATGTGGTTAAAATATTAATCTCTTTCTGTTTAAGAGTTCCCTTTTAGTAAAATAAAAACAGCAGTATCTTCCCTACTATAGTTGGCATGTAGGTAAATATAGCATTGAAAAAATTAAAAGAAATACAAAAGATTCAGAGCAAAAATGAGGGCTTGTGAAAGCATCAGTGTTGTCTAGAATTAGGGGTAAGTAAGGTGGCTGTCTCAAAATATATTCTGTGTGGGGAAGAGTCAAGACAGTACGTAGTTGAAGAGTTAGCAGCTAAAGTTGGCTTTCTGCAAAAAAATACTAAACTTAATCTTGGACAGGCTTGAGTGAAACAGACCTCTGAAATTGTGAGCTATGGTTAAACTCTTTCTTTGGATAGGAAGCTACTCTTACAAACTTTTTTTTTTCTAGTTGTACCGCAGTAGCTGCTTCTGAACTATGGTTGTTTAACTGTAGTTAAACTCAGTTAAATTCTCTGAGAATGAAAGCAGTATCTGCAAGTACTTGATGCTCCAGCCAAAACAGTAAACTGATACTGTTAATAAAGAAGCCTCAAGGCATCAAAAACCTGCTCACAAGGTGGTGGAGGGTTTTTGTTTTTGTTAAGGGTGAATTTATTTAAACCTTAAGATCATTTCTGCATGACAATGTTATCTTGTCCCCTCAGTTTTTGGAAGGCATTATTTCGGAAAACTGGATTTGTATGTTAGAAAATCATTGCTTGTTCCATGTAGGTCCTTTTCAGATGTCACTGATTTTCAGAATAACTAGTCTTGAAAAGTAGGAAATGCACTGTTCAGAAGCTGTTGCAAACAAGGATATTCTATACTCTCTTTCTAGCAGGGTGAGAAATAGCAGATTCTTCTCCTCCCCATTCTTAATAAAATACCTTTAACTTTGGTGACTTGATGTTCAAAGGGGGCTGTATTTTCATATATTCCTGCAGAATGCTTTGTTTTTGTTTTTTAATAAGGCAGCTTTGGCTGCCAGGAAAAAACATAAATATGTTTGGACCTAATCTTAGCTTTGTGTTTTTGAGTGCTCTGATCCAGATGGGTAGAAGCATCCTTTGACACTTTGCTGATGAGGCAGCCTCTTCATTAACTCTGTTTTATTCTGTTTTTTAATTACATTTCACATTTATTTTTAATTTTTCCCCCCTATGTTAATGTTTTTTTATTATTAATACAAAGGTGGTAATAACTTTGAAGAAAGGCTCTTTCTTGGTTGAAGCAGCTTCAATAGCCAGTCCTCCAAGTACTAAAAAAGAAAAACTTCAAGGCCATTATGTGAGTAACACTGAATGAACTGGTTTTGTTTTTTTCTAAACGGTCCTTGTAGTGGTTATTAGTTTAACTGAACCTGCATCTTGTTGAGCATGTATTCCTTCCCATGCCACTGCTTAGGTCTTACTATAAAACCGCTGTTTCTGATAGGTGATTCTCATGCTCTCAATTCTGGGCTGCAGTTCACAAAGATCAAGTGAAATTACCTATGTAAATGAGATACCTTTATGTCCTGTTTTTATGGGATAGTATACTTAAAAACCGAATACTATTTTTAAAAAGACAAGCAACAAAAGGCATTTCAGGTCTTAGGAGAGTAAAACAGACTTTATAGCTTCTAAGTAACTAATCAGCTTTAATGTGTGAACCCTGGTAGATACAACATTGATGTTTTTATCTATTTATGGATCCACATCATCTGGCTAATATTAGCTGTTCTGTGTCCTCACAGATGGTTTCCCTCTCTAGTTTTGGGGGAAATGCTATACGTTTTTATTTAGTCATATCTTTTTATTTTTTCTCAGAACCAAGTCATTGTTCCACTGTCTATAGCTTTTTGATATTTTGGGTCTCAACAACTGGCAGTAAGCCGTGTCACATCTACTAGTAGTCAGAAAGAATGCCTTTATCCTGTAATTGCGTTCTTACTTACTCTTCCAAAGCAAAGCAGTATATTCATACAGGAAAAACTTATAATCCAATGCATAGTAGTTTCACCTTTTTAACCAGGTGGTTTCACCTTTTTGACCACCTATATATTATTATGAAATAATCATTAAAATTGCTATTTAATAATTTCTAGAGCTTAGGATGTTTATGGAAAATGGGAGAAAATAATGTAAGTTATAGTCCATTTGTAGTGTTTTCTTTGCATGCTATTTTTCTTTAGAGGGGACTTCCATAGACATTCATTGATATCAGAACGCTTGGGAGAGTTAGGGGAAAAAAATGACTTCATGAACTATGACCGATGAAAGTGAACAACGTGTGAGCTTCAATGGTAAGTTAAATTTTTTTAATGTTACAGATGGCCTTCTTTACCTGGCCTTGAACACTTTTATGAAGCTTTTTTTTTCTTCTATTTGTTCTTCAGAATATTTTTTTCTGAATTGTTTTTTAAACATTTTGTTTGTGAGAAACACACTTAAACCTAAAAACATGAATAATTAGCATACTGTCTGCCACTTGGATAACTTCCTATTCTGTGAATGTCAGCATGTTAATTTACTCAGTGTTCTAGAGCAGTTAATTTCACAGTTCTCAAATTTATAGCACTCATTTGAACTGCGCAACTATCTGATGCAAATTAGATCACAGGTTATCCTCAATTTTACTTCTTTTTTTAGTAAAATATGAAATGCAGCCAAGAGACTGTATCTAGCTTGGTTGTGGGGAGAATTTTTTTTAAGGATTAGAATCTTCAATGACAGTGCACTAAATTGTTGATGAGACTTGAGGACCCTTTTAGATCTTTATTTTTAGAAATGAGTGTCAATATTTTAAAAGCTAATGCCTGTCCTAATTTGACTTTATTTATTAAGCTTAATTTTTCATTCAATAAAACTAAGTTTCTGTCCATATATTTCAGGTTTTGTCCACAAAAGCTCTTAGAGAAGATGGCTGATGTAAGCCTGAAGGAAGCAGCATTAATACTTGGTGTGGTGGCAGCCTGCTACTGGAACAGTCTCTTTTGTGGCTTTGTTTTTGATGATGTTTCAGCAATTTTGGACAATAAAGATTTACATCCTTCTACTCCTTTAAAAAATCTGTTTCAGAATGACTTCTGGGGGACTCCAATGTCTGAGGTAAACTGTCTATGAAACACTTCAAACACTTAGGAAATGGAACATTGAAATAAGCTTGCGGAGTTTTTAGACTTTTTTTTCCTAGTGTGGTTTTAACAGAATAGTTTGCTTCTGCTGGAATTTGTTGGTTGGTAGTTTGTACTATCAAATCAGGAACAGATGTGGTTTATATTCTCCCCCTTTGCTAAATAAAAGTATTTGTAAAAAATATGGAGAGTCCTATATCACACATCACGCTTCTGTGTAGTATTTAATTCCAATATAGAAATTAGACAAATCTGACTTTTCCCTTCCTCCTCCACAAGCTAGGCAATAATATTTATTTCTAATTTTAATCTGGAAGGAAAGTTACACAGTTAAACAACAAAATGTGGAAAACAGGAATTTAATACATCACATTTATTTGAGCAAGTATCTTTATTTGAATGCAGAGCTTTTGGTTTGTGTCTGAAAAGATGCATTGACATAAAAGCTGTTGATAAAAGATGTTAGGTAGCAGTGGTTCAAGATGAAGTTTGCATAAAGTTCTGAAAGGTACATGTGGTGTCACCAATGAGCCAAAAAAAAACCCAAAAAAAACTGACAGGCATAAGTGTTTTACCTATCAAGACATTCCTCCTTGTAATCATCACTTTTTCTTGTGTCCCTAATGTACAGGATTAGCACAATGTGAGATGCTGATTGCTAGCTGTGCAAAATAGACTTTGATAATTAATTTTCATAGCCTGTAATGAAAGCTTTCAAACTGTTTTTCAGATACCTTGTAGTCCTTGAGTCCAGTAATTTCAAATAGTGTTTTTCAACATGTTTTTGCTCCAAAGACCTCCTAACCTTGCGGAGAGGGGGAAAAGCCATTTCATTTCTAGTGCTGATTTTGCTCTTACAAACAAATGAAAGTCAGGTTAAATTTAATGAAATGAAAGTCAGGTTAATTTGAATGTTCATGGCCTTTTAAATATTTTCTGTCTTGTGTTTTTCTTGTTTGCATGTATGTGTAATTTTTTTCACCCTAGATCTTTCTTACATTTTTTTCCTCTTTTTTATGGATATAATCATCAAAGGTCAATAGGCTGTAGGTTGGCAAATGCTTTTTTGAACAGGAAGGTAGTGTTAAGTAGAGTTTTTAAAAGGGATTATGGAAAGAGTATCTAAGAACCTACATATAAGCTCTGCTTACCTATTATACTGACAGACATTCTAAGAATATTTAGATAATACATTTAGCTTAGTCTACCAAAATTTTACTTTCTATAATGTTGATCTACAGCATAAAAATGACAGATTAATCAAAATACTTGAAAAATACATCAAAACAATTTGGAGGTTATAAAAATGGTCAGAATTAACTTCTCTCAATTTAACAGTTAAATTTAATTTTAAATAATCCACCTTTTACTTTGCTAGATTTTTTTTGTTAGTATTACTGATTTTCAGGTCTTTATTTTGAAGGTGTATGCCTGTGAATAGCGGGGGAATACATGTACGCACAGATTTTTTTGAGATATTTTGGAATGAAAGGCACTTTACAAGTTGGTGGTGACTGACTTATTTATTTATTTCCTTTTTAGGAGAGGAGTCATAAATCTTACCGTCCCCTCACAGTCCTCACATTTCGCTTAAACTACTTGTTCAGCGAATTAAATGCAGTTTCTTACCACTTCCTAAATCTGGTCTTTCATATGGTGGTTTGTATAGTCTTCCTCAAGGTCTGTAAGCTTTTTCTGGACAGCAGGAGCAGTGTAGTTGCATCCTTGCTCTTTGCAGTGCACCCAATACATACTGAAGCGGTAGGTAAAGCCACAATATGTTTAATCTGTTGCTAAGCTAAGCTGTATTATTAACCTTAAATTTTATATTTTATGTGCGTGTTTATATATAATATCTCCAAAAAGTGTGTGTTTGTATTTGGACTTGGACTTGTGTTTGTACTCTGCCCTTTGCAAAGAAGAGCAATGGAGGTGACCAGCTTCTGGTTACTTCTGTGTGCTCAGAGTTATTTGGTATTCCATGCAGCTACTGAAAAATAATTAAAGAAACATACATTTAATTATGAAATAATTTGGGTTTCTGCCATGGGTATTCACTTTTATGATGACAGCTACTTCAGTTTACATGGATATTTGTGCATTCTGTGATGATCCATCTAGCATTGTATCCTGCAAGTACTTTGAACACCTCTTAATTCATTTTCAGAATTCATACATGTTTCTTTTAGCTAATTGCTGAGACTGTTCTCTCTGCGTTTTTATGCCCATATATCTATCTCAGCCAGACTTTTTTTCTAGGAATGTCGTAATTGCTATCCTAGATCAAACTTTAGGACTTTCTGTTTCAACATCCTCTATTTGACAGTGTCCAGTACTAGAAAGATGAAAGACACTTCTTGCCTCTTTCATATTTACTTTAGTTTTGATTCTAAATGAGCGTTTCGCTCGTATTAAGAGCAGCATTCATAAAAGCCATCTGATTGTATACTTTTTAATGCTCAGCCAGGCTTGGAGATTAGTGTCAGAAGTTCTGGATTTTTTTTCCTTTTTTCTTCTTTTTTGAATGCGGTATTGTTGGTTTTTGTTATGGCTTGTTTCTATCAGAGGCATTGATAAAGCAGATCTGTGTAATTCTCTGCTGCTATTTCTGCATCATGTAGCTTGGCTTTCTGTGCAGAGATTCACATTGGTTGAAAAGCCCATTCCTTTTTTTTTTTTTCTCTATAGTCTTAGCTGATTTGGAATTCTCTATTTTACACTGAAACTTTCTAAAAATGTTTTAACCTTTTGCTTTTTGGGCGGTGTTATCCTGTAGGGTTTTTTTTTTTCCCTATTATGAATTTTGAAGAGAAAAGGCTGCTATTATTTCATCTTATATTGTTGGCTTTTTTTTCCTGGTCTCTTTGGGCAAATAGTTCTCACCTCTAATTCTTGTCTTCTAAAGACGGAAATCCCTCTCAGCAATTCAACAGTCCTTACCTGTGTGTTTTGAGTAAGTCTTTATAGAAAATAATTTCATGTATTTTTTTTTTAATTGGCTGCTTTTTGTGCACCTAATACGTCCTTTTGAGAGAAAGTCAGTGGCATGCTTCAAAACTGCAAAAGTTTAAAGCCTAAACATTTTCTTTTTCTTGCTTTTGTGCTTGGAAACACAAAACCCCATGTGATTAACATGGGGGAAATTATGGGTAAAATACAGTTGGTTTTTCTTTAAAGAACATATGTGTTTTAAGTTTCAAGGTTTGGCTTTGCCTCTTGAACAAGTATGGTAGCACCTTTGCAGGAGCATCAGAAAGTTGCTAGCGACTTACATTAGCGGTTCATGGCTTAGATCATCCCGCGTAATCTTATCACTTCCTTAATTCTTGATATGATGATTCTTTATCATGCTTGTTTATGAACTGTCAGATTCCATATGAGATTCCAGTAATACATTTAGTTGTTTTTAATACTGTGCAATAGAGTTACCAAAAAAATCATATAATGCCTTTAAAACGTTCTGTCTGTGTACCGAAAGATCATTGAATCGGGTAATGTGTTTTTTAAAAGCTACTAATTACAAATACAAAGCCAAGTAATTTGATGGTAAGTGTGTAATCACTGATATTTGCCACATGAGGGCACTTTAGGACTGTAATTATTAGAACTTGCTGCTGTACTTAAACCCTTATGGAATCTGGGATTTAAGTGCAGTTGCAGTTGAATTCCTTTGCTGCTGTATTTATGTTCTCAAGAATCTGTTAAGAGGTCTCCTTCCCCTCTCCCAACTCCTTTCAATTTAAGCTTTCTCCTTTTCGGAAATACACTGTATTTTGTCCTTTTCAAGTGTTTGTATTGAGATGAATTCCACCTAACATGCTTGCAATCAAGAAAGGGTTCTTAGAGTTGACAGCTGTGATTTGTCCATGTGTATAAAAGGCAAGTCAACTGGGACTCTTCAAGTTTCCTTCCATGGACAGAGATTAAGTAATAACTAGCTGTGTTTTAGACTTTGAACTGGGGTGCTAACTAACTGTTCTCCAAACTTTAATGAAACTTCCTAAGCAGGACTCATTCCTAGTTTTTGTTCCTTTTGCTGGTATAAAATGCATCTGAACTGAATTCCTTCAATTTAGTCTCCTAATATTATTCCCCTGCACAGGAGTTTCAAATAGCGGATGCAATACGTGAAAGTTTCAAACCTTTACTTATCTTGTGATAAATTAATTTTCCCTGAAAAATTAGCAGAGCAGGCTAAATAGAGAAGAATTGTGCTTGACTTCGGAGAGAAGCTGGGCTCTTGTGGTGGTGATATATCACTTTTTGAGGAAAAAATTTTGAGAAAAGTATTTGAATAACACCATCATAGTCTCCCAGATTATAAAGTCACATTTGACATTGTCTCTGGAATTCCAATTCATTCTACCTAGTATGCTACTCTTCTGGCCAAGAGGCATGCGGGTCCATTTACAGCTATGGGATGTTAACTAACCTTGGGGATGCTAAAATTTTTTCTCATAAATCACTGTTATATTCAGAAATGAAATCTCTCTTCTCTTGGTGCCTTGTCTGGGGAATGTAGAAGCACACTACAACAGTTACTCTACTAATGATCTCTTTCAACCTATCTCCAGACTACACTCTCCTTAATACCTGTCTCGGTGCTGAACAATTTTGTGATCCCAGACGAGGAATCCTTGAAGCATCTTAAGACATTTTGGAAACAAACACCTATGTGCTATCCAAAATGTTATAAAAACTCTGATGTCCTATCAATTGTGAAATATACTTTGTCCAAGCATGATTCAGTGAGTCCTTTTGCAAAATTAAGCTGTTTCCAAAAGAAGCATCAGAAAGTGATTTCAATATTCAGATTTGAATACTTTTCTTTACATTCTGACCTTGAATCTCGAGTTGCTTTCTCTTTATGCTGTGCTGGATAAATTATGCTTGACCAAGAATGCACCTAGAAATAAAAACGTCAAGCTGGGGCTGGATGGCTGAAAGTCAGGCTTCATCATCATAATTAAATGGTGAGCTATGAGGTTTTCTTAGCCGAATATGACTTTCTGTCTCAGGATAGCATGCCATTTTACAAGCAGCTTATTTGCAAAAATTTAAATGTAGTCAAAGACATTACAAAAGAGGGCCGATTAGGAGTAAAGGCAGCCCTACAGGGTATTTTGGTCAGATCAGCAGCTACTGCAGTAACTGTTAACATAGTAGTCTGCCTTTGGCTGTTGGTCGCAACTTAGCTTCATTCAGAAAACATACCCTGTACACAGAAAATGTAGCCTGTATTTCATTAGGGATTCTGAAGTAACCTTCTGCCCTATGGATTTTAGCACTTCTTCATAAAATAATCATAAAATCTATTCCTCTCTGTCTCACTACCAAGCGGGGCAGTACCTGCAATAATTTAATATTGTCAGCCAGATTGTCATACAAAAGATTGCCAAACCTATAGTAAAGCCTTAGTCATTCTTAAACTGTGTTGCAAGAGCTTGCCATCAATGTATTGATAACTCTTGACTGTTCAGATAAGAGCTGCCATAGCACCAGTCAAGTGATCACTTCTTTCAGATCTGTTCAGTCACTCCTACAAGACAGAACAAAATTGACTATGGTAGTTTCTATAAGCCACTGTCTACAGGGATATGTTGCCAGGATGTGTATGTAAGACAGTCCTTGTCACACCTTACTTACAGCTCTTACTGATGAAAGGTTTTATGAAGATAGCAGTCATAATCCTGCCCAATTTGCCTCAGCTGATATTTGCAGCTGGTGTTACTGAAGATTTTTAAAGAAGTGCAGCATTTCAGTTGCTTCGTTGATAGTGGTGCTTATGGGCGCGTCAGGGTGGCTGGTGGCCACTTGTTATCAGTGTTCTTGAATTCAGTCCTGGTTGAACTGAAAGCATCCATACTATTGGTAGCCTTTTCTGTTTGGTTTACAGGTCTTGGCTGTGCATATCCTGATAGCGTATCAGTCATGCACTATTCAGTACTCAGTGAGAAAGCCAGGCAGAATAGCTTATTGTGTGTATTTTAATGAAGCGGCTAACAAAGATGGGAACTGCAGGAGAGCAGAGAAACAGTCCCTTTTTTGATGGATCACCTGTGACTTTTCAACTGTCAGTCCAGGACCAGTAATTGTCAGAGTAATTCAATAACTACATAGACAAAGAAGAAAAAACATTTAGTAACCTGTCACTGTAGTATTCCAAAATATGGTAGTTAGTTTGGAACCCTCCCTGCACACAGCCACACTGTGATTCCTCCGTCTCCCCTCAGAGGCATAGGGCACAAGCATGACCTTCTTGGAGAAGAATAAATAAAATAAGAATAAGGATGTAGGATCTGTTCTTAAAATCCATAGTAACTAGCGAAATAATCTCTTCCCCCCCCCCCCCTTCTTCTTCCTTTTTAGGTAACTGGGGTTGTGGGCAGAGCAGAACTCTTATCATCTATATTTTTTCTAGCTGCTTTTTTGTCATACACTAAATCAAAAGGGCCAGATAATACCATAGGTAAGTGACTGACAAATATACATGTAGCTTCATATCTGTATTGGTGGTAATAGAGCTCTTAACAAATACATCTGTGTTACTATTTTATTAAGCAATTGTGTACATGAAAAAATCTTCAGGCCCAAGATATCCATGTAATATTACAAATAATATTTTGCATCATAAATTGCCTTTTTTCAAGATAAAGAGCTTTTTAAGTTGTTTTGTAAAACCTAGAATTCTCTAATGAGTAGGTGATTCCTGCACTGATTTTTATTAGTGCAAATAGTGAAAATATGCTGGGATGCATTGGACTGTACTAAATCAGCTGCAGAATGGAGATATAGGAGTCTTGCCTATTTTCTAAGTGACTTTGTGAAAATTCATGACTGCCTTTAAACATTTAATTTGAAAAGGTATTTTGGTGAGTTAGGAAAGTTTGTTTGTTTTCTTTTTTATCAGAATGCCATATATTGGTCTTTTGCCTTTCATTCAATTTTTAAATTTTAAGGGAGGCAGTTGTAAAACTGACAGGTCTATATTATCTTTTTGTAAAGAGAATCTCCCCTTTGATACCATATGATATTGAAAAAGTTTCTAGATTTTGTGTAAGCGTAAAGAGCCTAATTTCAGCTTTTAAGTTAGTTTGGTTTATTAAATGATTGTTTGTGCTGTAAGATGAAACGTTTTTAATCGTGTCTTTTTGACTTGCAGTGTGGACTCCAATTGCAGTGACGGTGTTTCTAGTAGCTGTTGCAACATTGTGTAAAGAACAAGGAATAACAGTAGTGGGAATATGCTGTGTATATGAAGTATTTATTGCTCAAGGGGTAAGATGTGGTTGAAAGATCAGATTTCTTCTCAGGAGTTCTGTAATGAGGCATTAAATATTCAGAAGCTTCGTATTTCATCACTGATTTTGTCAGTTTAGGCTAATTCTATAGTTTTACACTTTTCAGATGTTCCTTTGACTCAATATTTAAAATGCATGAGTCATGGGAGAGAATCAAATGCCTTCTAAGTTGTTTTTTATATATTATGCAGAGATGTTACCAAATACATTTGATAAAGAATTGGCATGTCTTAACTAAAACCTGAGGTTTTAATCGACAGGTTTGCAAAGACCAGCATGTAACAGAGTTGATTAAAGTCGGAGGTGTGTAAAGATAGAGGCATTGTTCGTTTTTAATTACTTTAGCAAAAATAGAGAACACATTATTTGCAAATGGCTTCCATCACATGCTAATGAACAACCAGATGTTCTGGAGTAGTCTTATTTGAATCAGTAATATTTTTATGAAATTTGTCACTCTAAAAAATCCTTTAAATTTAATTTCTAATCTCATAAGTTTCTTCTTGAGTATTGATATTTCAGTAAGTTAATAGTAATTTTTCTTTTGTCTGGAAAAACAAGTGATGTTCTCACAATGAGAAGTTTTGGCTTTTTAATAGTAAAACCATATGCAATTTAAAAATATGAAAACATATTGTAAGAATATCTTTCTAGTTTACCATTCCTTAATTATTTTAAGGAATATTTTGCAAAAACTGCAACAGTAAAAGCCAAAGGGTTGTCTGTCTTCATCATATATATTAAGGCTAAAATGTCAAAATCACATTTTTGTGTTTGCAGAAATATTTCTTCTAACTAGTGGCTTTGCACATCCAATGTATAAGCACACAGTTTTCAAAGTGGATTTCTAAGGAAATCACCTGTATGTGACTGTGCTTTTCAAACCACTCCTCCTTTCTTGTGACTCTTGATCTGATCCTCAGTTTCATTAAAGTTTAACAAATTTGTGTAGGTCAACTGAGTAGAAAAGATAAAACACGAACTGGTGCCTCTGCTGAGAGCACTGGTGTAGTAGCATGAACGAAGTCTTCAACCAGTTCTCAAAACTTGTCTATACCTGTATTTCAGCCAGTATATGTGAAGCAGTAAATCATCCCCAGCACAAGACTTGAAGACATAGGGAAGGCAGTGGGCACACAGTGAAGAAATTGGGGTGCATAATGGGGAACTGTGCAAGATCATAATGTTCATGAAGCAGGGACAGTTGGGATTACTGCAGCAGAGAAATAAAATAGAAATCCAGAGCTAAGCAGGCAATAGTATTTCCACAGTTCCTATAATACTTTTTGAACAAATTTTCAAAGGGACAAATAATTTTGAAAATGGTGATATCTCTCTTTCAAAATTTATTTCATGGTCAAATTTTATATATTGAATTCTGTATTTGAAGACAGGTTAAATGTTTAACACATCAGTGCAAAATATGGGATTACAAGAAAATGTTTGAGTTCAGCTATGATAATGTTAGCAAAAATACTCAAATAGAATTTTTTGATTAGGTGGATTTCTTCTGAGAGGAGGAGTCGAATGAGTGAAGCTGAGTTAAGTTTAACTATTTGGAGCAGGCACTCACAGAAACCCAAAGAAAAAAGATCAGAGAACTAAAATTCGTGTAAAGGATTAGTGAGTACACTGTCTGATAATAAACTATTTTTCCTTTGCAGTACACCTTGCCAGTGCTGTTGGACACAGCTGTACAGATTCTTCAAGGGAAGGGCAGTGTCCCTTTCTCTATGCTCCAAACACTGCTAAAGCTCATTGTCCTGATGTTCAGTACACTGCTTCTTGTTGTAGTCAGAGTCCAGGTTATTCAGTCGCAACTTCCAGTGTTTACAAGGTAATATGAAAGTGTTTCTTATTTACAGATATTGATAAATAAGATGTGGCTTAATGAGGTCTGAATAAAATGCTGAAAACTACTTCACCTAAAATGTCTAGTAACTTACTTTAATATTGTTAGGTAATGACTATACAATATTATTTCTGTGAAATCAGTAACTAGTGTATTTCAGTAACTGCTGACAAGAGCATCCGAAATACTGAGGTGTCTGAGAAGGCATTAATTTTTAAACACTTGTGGTTCTTAGTTGGTTCTAATACTCCAGAGATTAAATATTTTATTAATGAAGTTTTTTTATTGGTCATGTTTTTTGAATCTTAGATGAGTACTTCAGAACTTCTTAAAAGTTTTTTCTCATCTACACATGAAATAATTCTTGTTTTTCAGATACCTACTATGCAGAAAGTATAGTTAACTTCAGATACAGTGCTTAAAATTTAGTATATAGGAATAATGTTAGAACTGAAAAACTGTAATTTATCTTAAAAGTAATCTTTGTTGTGAGATATGTAAAAATGCAAGAATCTAATATTCTCCCCAAAAATTGGGCCTTTTTTTTTTTTCTCCAAACCAAGGACCATTGACCCAACTTTAGCAAAAGTGATGTAGTCATTCTCAGTTTATTGAAGCTTAAGCTGATTATATCCCAGACCAGTTTCTTGAAGAAACATAGAGGAGCCTCAGTCCTATGCTGAGATATATCATGTCTGGTTCCTGAGCTACACACTTGACAAACGCAGAAAGATTAGTATTTTGTACATGGCTGTAACCAGCAATTCTAGCTATGAATTTAGAGTTTGCTGGTGCCTGGGCATGAACTCAAGTCCATAACTTTTTTTTTTCCTCTTTCTCCTTCCTTTTGTTTTAGGTTTGATAACCCAGCTGCTGTAAGTCCATCTCCAGCAAGGCAGCTGACTTTCAACTACCTCCTCCCTGTAAATGCTTGGCTTCTTCTCAACCCCTCAGAATTATGCTGTGACTGGACAATGGGAACTATCCCTCTTGTGGAGTCTTTGTTAGATGTCAGAAATGTTGCCACTCTTACGTTCTTTTGCTTTCTGGGATCTTTGATTGTCTTCGGTCTCCGATATCCTGGGGATTCCTCCAAGACTGTATTGATGGTATGAATGTTGCATGGTTTTTGTCCTTTTCTTGCAGGAATATAGCTGGCTCTGGATGTTTGATCACATGCCTCAGTCTGCTGTAACCCAGTGATTTTAATGCATCTGGTTGTGTGCTAGAATGAACACAAAAGAAAAGAGGAAAACGGTTGCAACAACAATACTGTTAACTCACAATTAACAGTACTCTGTTTACTCTGTCAGGAATGAGATTGAGAAACACAGGCAAGAGATGAGAATAAATATGCCCAGTGTTATGTATTTGCAAACCATATTGTGGCCCTCAGGTATTCAAAACTCAGCTAACAAACTTGGAGTTTCACTAGAGTCTGCGTACATTTTAAGGATCAGAATGCATTTTGATCCTGTGACATGTCTACATTATTTAAATGTCAACAATTATTCCGCATGTTTGCCAAGTGTATTTATTTGTAAATATTATGAAATACAGATGAACACATTTACTCAATTATTTTTCCTTATTTAAAAAAAAAACATATTTTGGCATTTAAGGGCCTAAGTTTTCCTCTCTTGTTGATGTTCTCTTAAGACACTCTTCTGTAGACTTTTCCATATTTTAAGGGAAAATTAAATTTCCTCAGCCTAGTAATATACAGCCTTAAAACTGAAATGGATTTACAGGAAACAATATTTTGGAGGAAGTGGAAAGGAGCAAAGGAGACAGCTAGTACTTTTTTTTGTCTGAAAACACTCACCTTTTGGGTTGCTGACTTTTCAGAATTTCACAAGATTATTGATCAGCTGAGATAATGTTTCTTATTATTAAATCAGTGATGTAATTATGTCTACAACAAACACACTCATACCAGCATGCCTGAGTCTTAGTCTGCCTCAGTAGTAATGTGGGGTTCTTTATATGTAACCTCAGCCAAAAGTTGCATGTGGGTGGGAATATTTACGCACAATTTAAGACTAAGTACTTTTTTTTGCTAATCAGCTGACAAATTTGATTCACTTCAAAGAGACCTATCATATAGTTATAGCTTTGACTAATATGATTATTCTTGCCATGTTGTAGAAGCAAGGAGAATTGTTTCACTAGAAAATCAGTTTCCAAATTCAGGATAAGAGGCTTCATCAGCAATACTACAGCTCATTTTCACTGTGTATGAACAAAAGAGACCCAGGTAGCTGATTGATATACGAAATGTGCAAAATGACTTACCCAGAAAATCATAATTTAAAAATATAACTTTGGACAATGCATATTTAAATGGATAATTGTGTCTTTGAGAAATGTTAATGTTTTGCAGCACTTAAAAATGTGAAGCGGTAGCTTAATTACCTCTTGCTTAGATAAGGTGAAACTATTTTCCTCCAATGCACTGAAGGTAGTAGAAATGTGTATGGGTGGGGGAAGGATTTCGTCTTTTTCAGAGGATGTCTCTTAAACCTTGAGAATCCTTATTTCCCTGCTTTTCTCTCTGCTCCCTCCTCAGTGAAGTTCGTAAGGGAGAAGGGTTAATGGAGTTCTGAACATACATAGTAGTAAGTCAGTGTTTGTTCTAGTTTTATAAAATATATATTTGTATTATTCCAAGTGGTTTTCATAGGAAGGGACTTCCAAGGTCATTTTGTCCAGCCTGCCAGCTACAATGTGGCTTAACATATTATTATCCTTGTTTAATGAAAGTTACTTTCCATAGCTTAATTATATACATATATTATGTATATAACCTGTATGACTGATTTTTTTTTTTTTCCCAGGCATAGTATCTGAATGCCTGGAAGCTAATTTCTTAGGAAATGAGAATGCAATATCATATATTAAAACAATTAATTGTTATGTACTATAACATGCAACAACACTATAGATAAAAACATATTTCTGCCTTCCAGTAAGCTGTTAATGTCCTGGTGTAGATAGTTCTTCTGCCTTTCCATGGCAGGAAACTTTCTTCTGTGTGACTTCTCAGTCTGACCTATTAAAAAAAATCATAGAACCATCTTTAAAGTGAACAAACTGAATCTTATGCAGTTTATGGCAATTTTGTAGGTAATTATGTTGAATTACTATTTCTAAAATTTATTGTTGTTTTGATACTCAGTTCTGCCAATAAAAGCCTGAATTTGTGCTAGTCAAAGTAAGCTATTTCCCTGGCAGGCATAAATTCTGTGTGCCATCTGCATGGATGCCACGTTGTTTGTATCAGTATAAAGGTGGCTTTAGCACAATACATTTGGTACCATGACTGTATGCACCGTTTGATACTTTATAATAGTCTTGAAAAGGAGTGACTAGGAGCCTTGAAAATCTCTAGCATGTTTTGGAAGCCTCATCTATCAGCCCAGTGTTACGAATGAACATTCTGCCGCTATCTTACTGCATAAACGTGTCGTCAAAAAAAAAAAAAAAGCCTTCAAGAGAGATCAGGCAGGTCTCATGCTGAAGCCTAATCTAAGGAAAAGGTCTCAAATTCCTTTCGTTTGAGATCAGCAAAAGTACAACTTTAAACCTGCTGCAGAAATAAAGAAGTTTATTTGGACTTTGCAAAGGAAATGCAAAGGAGAGGCATCCAGAATGCAGAAGAGAAAGGAGGCCACAAGTATGTCTGAGTATGTCTTTCCATACTTGCTGATATGGATATAGAGTTGGGTGCTGTACTGCATGTGGGACAAGGACAAGACAGAAGACAGGTTTCCTCCTCCTACATCCACAAGTGACAGTGGACCCTCCACACATCTCCAGAAGCAGTGTCACATGGTAAACTCGCTAATGAGAGATACAAAAGATGAAAGACCCATTTTCAGTCAGCATCTCTTTGATACCAGTCACCTCTGGGGGAAAATGACTTAGGTAAGTGGATGTATTTGTTTCATTTTGTTTTACTTTAATTTTTTGTCATGGGACTTGAAATTTCCTTTTCAAAATAACAGCTAGAACTGGGAAAACATAAAATAGATGAATTGCTCTTTTGAAGTAGTTTATTTTACCAGCTGACAATATTAAACAAACTAACAGAAAATGGGATTATATATTTTAAATAAAACCACATGCTTTGACACATTGATGTCATTATGTTGCTGGAAATAATCAATTATTTTGACAGTAGAAAAGGACATGCCCTGGAAACAATATACGAGCAATTAAATTCTCTTATTTTTTGTTTATTTTATCCCTGTGAACAGTCAGATAACTTGACTGTCAGACTAAGTGACCTTTATAAATAGGTTACAATATAAATATTGAAAATGTTGAATACTAAGAATAGTACAGATCTAGAATTACTTTAGTGGCTTTGCACTTGGTTTTAGAATTAAGCAGCGATCACAGCCCTTTTCTGTTTATGGAATTTGTTGGGTATAGGTGTTCCTCTGTTGCTGGCAAAATTTTAGTTTTTTGTTATCTCTTAATATTTGCTAAGCGTCCCAAACATGTATTGCTTTACCCCCCCCCCCCAGCCTAACACCACCTTTCCCGCCCCCTACCCTCCAGCCCCTGTGATGGGACAGCTCTGCTATTACTTGACCACAAACTTTGGTAGATTATTACTGTATAAATGTCATGAACAGACGGTTATCCTTAGTTTTCCTGGAGAGAGCATTTGACACTTTCAAGTGATGTATCTGCCAAGATGTCAGTACTTCTAAATTTAGCAATACTTATTTCTACAATCCCTGTGCTGACAGCACAAGCTTTGAAATATTTCTTTGTGTATAATGCCAGGAGCTTTTGAGTGGTCCTGTAGCAGTTCAGATACTCTTCATACTTTACCGTTGTATTTTAGAGTGTTGTCATACGCTTTTTTTTCTGCCTGCATACTTTAATGATTTCTGTTTTGTTTTTCTTATCAGTTGCCTTGGCTGGGATATTTTTCAAACGAACTTTTGCACCTGCTGAAATACTTTGTTAAAGAGAAAGACTAAATGAACAGAAGAGAATACATTTATCTGCAGTAGCTTTGAGGCTACTGCACAGGAAATTGGAGCTGAAGGACAATGTGCTAAGGAGAGGCAAAAGGATTGAAAGAGAAGTTTGGAAAACCTTGTGCAATCCTTCTGACAGCAAATGTTGTTACAAAGTTATGGAACTTCTGGGGGGAAAAGATCCCCAAACCTTTGAAACATGGCAGTCCTTTTTAGTAGGTGCCTAGACCAAAAGCGCCCAGCGCTGACAAAGCTTGTGCAATATCAGCTGCAGGATCCTTTCTACTCCAACCTAATAGAAAACAGTGGCTTTCCATATACATAGTGTGACCTCATGAAAAGAAAATTTTGAGCAATCATGTAAAACCACTAATTTGGTAAAATCATAAGAGAACTTCAAATCAGTAACCCAGCAGACTTCACAAGATGAGTTGATCCGTTTAAGCTTATGTACATGCCTTATATACACTTTAAAGTTAAAAACAGATAATTCACCGTTCAGTGAAACATATGCAAAACAGCACGCTGTCTGTCAAAGCACACTTACAGTGCACTTTTTGTACTATCACAGGTGTTTGGCTGCTCAAAACAGTGAAATGTAGAATGACACTAACCCTTAGTTCCCATAGTTGCCCCCAAGAAAGTGTAAAGGTATTTCCTTTAATTGAATGAAAAAATGATACGGAAGACTAACTTTGATAGCATGAAGAATCCTTGCCATTTCAAAGTGCTTTAAAACATCTATTCAGAGTTCTGTGTTGTGGTTTTACTTTTTGAGAAGATAGATTGGTGGCTAAAGTTATGCTTGTTTATAGATAGAAAATGACAACCAGTTGTATCGAAAATTTTTAGAATATTCCTCTTAACTCTTTCTTCAAAGAAATGTTCCATGTCTTTTGTTTTTCTTACTCGGAGGCCAAATATTTAGGAATAATCATTTCAATTCTCTTTTGGTACCTGAAATTAAAAAGCTGTTACTTCTCAGTAAGACACTGAGACCTTAAAGCAAATGGTGATGTCTACTTTCTTTGAAGCAGACAGATTTCTCCATCTTTGACTGTTTTTCTCCCATACACACACATTTTGTCAAGATGTCTGTCAACAACCTAAGAGTTGCAATTAAGGCAGTTAAGTTTGTTTTGATTTTAGGTATCTCAAGGTGCCAGCAGTGCAATATCTAATAACAGATGTTCATTCAGTAGTTGATTCTGATTTTTATGCAATTACAATCTTAGCAGAAACCAGAAAGGCACTTTATTGTATTGTGAAATTAACTGCTTTTCTTATCATATAGATTAATGTTCACTTTGCATATGAAACTGCCATTAGTGCATAATTGAGTGTTGTTTTTTACAGCATATAAGAAAAAAAATACACAACTAAAATTACTTTTGTAAGAAAGCTGCAATTTTTGTTTTCCATTCCTGACCCAAATGGTCTAAGACTTGAAAATATTGTACCCATTTTCTTATCTTTGAAAAATTAGTTTACTTTTCCAGTAAAAGATTCCATTGACAGAGTTGCTAGGGCTCTATGCTAATGTACCATAAGTAAAGGACTATGAACAACTGTGAAAAGTATATCTGTAACTAATTTTTCTTTACTTACTCTTATGTAGATATTGTAGTTAGTCGTATCTGTCCTTCAAGTTTAAGGTTAAAATATCGTATGTGATAATTTTGCAGTTTTGCTGTTTCTAGTCTTCACTCTTCTTTTTGGCTTGGAACAAATTTTAAAATTATAGAATGTGGGGTAATCCGGTTAGGCTTAGCCTTTCCTATAGCTTTAGGTTAAATGTGTCCATTCTTTCAGCCTGCATTGACCTTGCTGTTTTTTATACAATGCAACTGACTTTCTGGATTTTACGTATATACAATTTAATTTCTCTTTATAATTTAACTGCTCCTTGTAAAATCAAGAGGATCATGCCTTATTTCAAATTCTTAGTAAATAATACTAAGCAAAAGGTATGACAGTTGATGAATATTGTTGCTTTTTGACTTACAAATATTATATGTAAAATAGTTCTATTATATCAAATATTATACATTGGTAGAGGATAGAAAAATCAATATTGAAAGTTCATTTTATTGAGAATCGTGACTTACTTTATAAAAGACAATGACCAAGGTTCTAGGACTGTCGTGGTTTTTATATGTGGAATTCTTAATTTTAAAAAAGGGTCTTTTGTTTTCTGTTTATAGTTGTTTTGGGTTTTTGTTTGTTTTTGATCTTAGTGTTTTTTCTTACACTGCTCTTCTTTTATGTAGTGTAGAGAACTGAATAGACTGGTAGGCTGTTAAGTAAGAAAGAATACCAGTTGCAGTTTAAAACTTGCCATGTTGAGTGGTCTCAATATGAAACGGAGGTCTTGGGTTTTGTTTTTTGTTTTTTGTTTTTTTTCTAATTAAGATCTATTATTTATGTCTATTTTCATGTTTTTTCATAAGTGCTTCTTAATTTGGCTGTTAGATATGGTTTCTAACTACCTGATCTTGGTTACTAATTTACTTGCTTTTCTTTTCTAGGCACTCTGCTTAATAGTGTTACCATTCATTCCTGCATCAAATCTTTTTTTTCCTGTTGGGTTTGTAGTGGCAGAACGAGTGTTGTATGTTCCTAGCATGGGATTCTGCATTTTAGTAGCACATGGATGGAAGAAATTATCCAATAAAAGGTACCTTAGTAGTATCTGTAACAAGTTTAACTCATCTATCTTAATTTCATAGCAAATAAATAAGTATACTTTTTACCAGTGTTCATTTACCATGTTGTAATTCTTGTTCTGTTTGGAGTTCTTACTGAACACAGAGTGACAATCCAGATGAACTGTTTGGTAGTCATGTGGTGTGAACAAATGATAACAAGGATTTTCTTAGGAGACTATTGGGTATTTTCATTTGTAACCAAATTTTTAAAGCATAATGAGCAGCATTGATTTAAAAACATGATACGCTCACCTTCCTTGCCACTGAAAGAGTTCCAGTGCTGCTTTAGGAGACAGACATTTATTAGACAGCTTATTAGGAAAAAACACTTTTGCATAGGCAAATATTTGTGATAAAACTAGTCTGTGTAGGTATGTTGGGTGCAGTTAGAAGGACCTTCTGACATACTGAGCTAGTCTTCTGATAAAGTACTGACAGTTTAAAAAAAAAAAAAAAAGTGGTTGAGTTCAGTGCTGCAAGCCTTAGAAGTACTTTAGATGTTACTTCTTGCTGTTCTGTGTACAAAGTAAATTCCATAGTAATTTAACAAATACTTCAGAGTCTTTTCAGCCTTGTGCCACTGTCCTTTGAATTAGCAGTTGCATGCAGATTGTAAGATGAAAGGCTAATAGATTTGATTCAATTGCACAATCTAGTATTTCAGGTTAAAGTCGTAAACTATCTTGCTGAAGATATGATGTGAAGTACATTGTTTTCTTTGAAATTTCCTGTACTTACTCACTCACCTATATTCCTAGTACTATATCCAATCTCTGTGATGTAAAGAAACACATACTTACTATTTAAAATCTAAAATTTTTTTAAAGTATTATACAAAAAAATTCTTGCTCAGACTTAATTTGTCCATTTTTCAAAAGTAGTTACTGACTAGAGTTTATATATGCATGAGTTTATATACGCATGTGTATCAGTTTGCAGCATATTCAAAAACCTTTGTTACTGCTAAAATTTTAAGAGATGCAGTGCTCAGAATGAACGTCAGAGCAATTCAGTACTTGTTTTAATAAAGAATGTTTTAGATAAGAGTTTCTCATTAGGAAATTCTGCTCAAAAAGCACCTTTTGCAGCTTTGGGTCTTTGGTGGCATCAGTTCTTATATCCTATAAATGGATCTTGGATTTTATGTGGTCTTCTTCATAGATCTGTAAATGCTTCCCCGTGACCTAGATGCTTTACCCTTGTTATTCCAGTGGCATCCTGGTGCTAGTTCAGACAAACCGTAAGGCAGTAGATCCCAGTCAGTTACCTCTGCTATCAGCAGAGGTGAGGGCTTGCACTATAAGCTGTGCTAAACTGGTGCTGCCAAAGCTGACAGCAGGGAGTAAGAAGAAATCAGCTGTGCCTTGTGAGAGTGAGGAGAAGGCATCATCACGAATACAAATCGAAGTGGTGTGAAAGAAAATTAGGATCCAAGAGGAGAGGATGAACGGGGAGGAAAATTAGGCAACAGGGTGACTTATTACAAAAAGGTTGGGAATCAGTGCTCTAAAAAGTCTTATGAGGGGGAGAAGGCTCTTTGCTTTAGGAATATGTACAGTGAAACTGTCTTTCATAAGGCTAGTGGGGATATAGAATAGAGCCTGTGTCATATGCCGGTTTCTCTCTTGGTTCTCTTCTGCTTTCTTTTAAATAGGCATAATCATCTAAGTCTGCACAGAATTTTGTACATTTTAAAAATGGAAAAAAACCTTCTGTTTTCTGTCAAACCCCTGTGAAGTACAGAGCAGTGTGTGCAGACCTATGGCATAACTCAAAGTATAAGAAGTAGCTGGCAGTGATGAACGGCCATATCTGCTTGAGTGAAACTTTTAAAGCTTTTTAAAAACCAAATAATGTTCATAATTGTACGAAAGCTACTGACTATTCAGTGGGGCTTTTTTTCCCCAGTTACATCAGAATTCAGAGACCTAATGATCAGCTAAAGCATATGTTTTATATCTGTTGTTGTTAAACTAAGTGATGCTTACACTCCGGAAAAATAAACTGCATAAACTCTAGAAAAACACTGTTGCTGAGAAGCTGATCATGGAGAGTGATTTCTGCCCCTGACTTGCAGCTTTTAAAACAAAATACAAATTTCTAAAGAGACACTAAAACTTGCTCTAATTTAGTTATTACAGTTGCATTAGGAGTTTATTTGATTTATGGAAGTTTGGGTAATCTCGACAGTAGACCTCTCTGTTAGGATGCATTCTGCAGTGTGGGAAAGGTACTGGTGATGTGCACACTCAAGCATTTGTGCAGAATGATCTGGTATTAAACAAAAGGATGGGATGATGCTTTTAGTTCTTTACATTTTGTAATATTTTAAATTTTATAAAGTGTTTTGAAGAACCTCAGTGTTTGACACCATGATCACATTCATTGCCTTAAATTATAGATAAGCTCTGAATATTAAAAATACACTTTTCCTATACTTTTGGTTTTAATAATGTGTAATGCCTTAATTTTTATTAAGTGGATTGCATAGTGATGCAGAAAATTTTAGGTAAACCATGAAAAACATGTTCCTCAATTTGTGTCTCCTAGCATACAAAATATTTAATTTGCTATGAATTAGAATTGTGTGCTTCTAAGATCTCTTTTTTTTTTTTAATAGTGTGCTAAGAAAGATTTCTTGGGTGTGTTTGGCTGTGGTACTGTTCACTCATGCCTTAAAAACACTGCACAGAAACTGGGATTGGGAGTCAGAGTACACATTGTTTATGTCAGCTTTAAAGGTACGGAATTTCATTTCAAAGAATTAATGGAAACTTTTTTTGCTGTTCCTCTCAAAATGCCGAGTACAATAGAGCATGATAAAAATGAAGAGAAATTATGCTTGTTTTGCCAGGTTTATTTCTCCATTGATAGTATTAATATCTAATTAGTTGCTTTGGGGAATGCTTTAAAAGCAGTGTGTGACATTGCATGGGAATTCACGTGCAAGAAATAGAAGACTTTTCTAGAAAAAGAAGATTTTTTGTAGAGGGAAGTAGCTTGTCTTAATTGTGTTACAACAGTTGAATATATTCTTTTATCTGGACAAAAGCATTATATGTTGTCTTGAGCACAAAAGTCTACAAGAAGTTTGAGGCATAAAAATAATATCTTTAAAGTGCATATGGCATGATAGGATAGTTTGTATTACCAGCTATTCATTGTCCCTTAACAATTGCAATGAATTTTGGAACCCTTAGGATTTTTAGGGACAATATCTGACTAATAGCTAAAATGAACTCATTCCTCAATATCCATTTAATTGTTCTAATTGTATGCAATGTTTTGTTATTCTTTACATATTCTTTACGAGCTTTAGAGTTGCTTGATGAAATCTGTGTCATATGCCGTGCATTTTTATGTGTCTATGATGTAGTTGCAAGAAAATCAAGTGTTACATAATTGTATGTATTTGTATATTTTTTTCTGTTTTTAGGTAAATAAGAACAATGCAAAACTATGGAATAATGTGGGGCATGCATTAGAAAATGAAAAGAATTTTGAAAGAGCTTTGCAGTTCTTCATACAAGCCACCCAAGTGCAACCAGGTATAACCTTTGACTGGTTGCCATTGAATGCAAACAGTGGCTTATTGTTCTCTCCTCCCCACCCATAGTATTTTAGTACTCTTAGCTTACTTAAAAATCTTCTGAATTAACTTAAAATCTTCTGAATTAACTGTTTTTCCCCAACCAAACATCACACCATGTAATATGCTTAATTAATTGATCCGTAGCTTTTGAGTGTGAGAAAATAATTCTTTAAGAAGAATAAACTCCAAAAAGATACTTGGGAAAAGTTTGTATCTATGCAGGAATACAAAGACTTCCCATTTAAAACCATTATGTAAATTCATTCAGAAGGAATGCAATCCAAACTCCAATTCCATATTTAACGTAACTAATAATATTTAATTTTCCTAAATTAAACTAAGAAAATCTCTTAAAAATTAGTAAATCTAGGCAGCATCAAAGTGTGTTTACTGAATTGTGGGTACTGCTGCAAAGGAAGTTCTAGGTAGTACTTGACAATTGTTACTGTTTTGTTTTAGAAAACTAATAAATAAATTTCAGTTTAACATGTATACTGCATTTGTTACATGTTACGTTCACACACAAGAAAGCAAACCTGCTTGCCTTCCTGTATTTTAGAGTGTGTTAGATATTTCCTAACTTCAGAGAAATTCTTGTTACTCAGGATACGTAATGTGTTTCAAATCTGACATCAGCACTGTTGTCTTTCACTTTGACAATTCTGTCACAAAGTAACATAATCAGAAAATTCTGTCACAAAAATTGTGTCAATTAGGTGCTTCTACTATAACAAGAAATTAAAAATAGATGCATAGAAGTATGACCTCAAATTTTTGACCATTTCATAAGAAACTGTATGATCTGTCCTTGGCTCATGCTTAAATTAATACTAACTTCATAATTAAGACGAAAAATAATTTAGAATTGCTTTTTTTAATGATCTTTATATAGTAACTCTACTTAATGCTACTCACAAGGCATAGTCATTTATTTGTATGGTGCTCAATACATGAAACTATTTGAATTTTTATTCTTTTCTTTATTCAGATGATATTGGTGCCCATATGAATGTAGGAAGAACTTACAAAAATTTAAACAAAACAAAGGAAGCTGAAGAATCATATATGACTGCCAAATCATTGATGCCACAGGTAATTATTAATTTTATTTTATCTACTGCCATAGGAGATATTTCAAACCTTTATTCACGATACAAGTTTTTCTTATTTTTGCATAAAGCTCTATGTTGCTATATGGTTAAAGGGCTTTTTTAAATCTTTCTCTTTTAAAAGAGCAGGTTATATACAGTTGTAACAATTTAAGAAATGCTAATTTGGAACTTTTTTCTTCAAACTTTATTTTAAGTTAATTTTATACTGTTGTTTTGATATGCTCAAATTAAAGATATAAAAGAAAGCAACAGTTAAATGTACACGCACAGTTTCTAATCACGCAGGGTTTGCTCTCTCTTCTAGCTAATAATATTGATGATTGAATTTCCAAACCTACAAGCGAAAGCTTAAATGCAGTGTTGGAGTGGGGAGAAGAGAGATAGCAGCAGCGACAAAAAAAAATCTTTGCTTGAACATATTTTTAACAACATACTTTGTTACCCTTACTATATATTAAGTTATATGTATGTGTAGGTAATATTACTTATTTTAGTTGTTTAGGAGAAAAGGAGAGTAATTTATTGGCATGGATATGAAAGTAACACAAGTTAAGGATAAAATGAGGCTGTTGATAAAAATCAGCAGACCACTGAGTAGAATTACAGCATTAAAAAGTTTCCGTGCCGTGAAACAGCATGAAGATTCTAGACTGATAAAGTATAAGCAATACAACAGTTACCATATTGTACCAGATGGAAATCTTACATCCACTGTAACAGTGACTGGTAAAATCTTATTCACACCTCAGGATGGATAGTCAAAAAAGGAATTAAATTGTCTGTTAGAATGTGGGTTTAGGCTTTAGCAAATATTCTCGGTCTGAATGGGGAATGTTTTCCAAGGGCTGGTTGGTCATTGATGGCCATTTGCCCAGTTAAGCAGCAGCAGAGCTTAATAAGCTGATATTTCAAGTATAGTATAAAAATTATCTGTATCTTCATAGAACTAAAAAAGAAAAAAAAATCTGTTTCTATTTTGGTATGATTTTTCAGGAAAGAAGAATTGCTATTTGTGATTATTAAGAGCCTGCCCACTGATATCTAGTGGTACCCAAAACAAATATGGCAGAGTGAAGATTAGATCTATACTGATTGTCTTTCAGATTGTGTTGAAATTTCTTAGCGGTCTACATTTGGTACATAATATTCTTTTTGACAGATTATTCCAGGTAAAAAGTACGCAGCAAGAGTTGCTCCTAACCATCTGAATGTTTATATCAATCTTGCAAACTTAATTCGAGCAAATGAATCTCGCCTTGAAGAAGCAGATCAATTATATCGACAAGCAATTAGTATGAGGCCAGATTTCAAGCAGGCTTATATCAGCAGGTATCTTTTCTAATTTTAGAGCTGTACATTCTTGAACATAAGTTTATTATTTGCAGAACTAATAAACAGTATTTAGCTTATACAATTAAACTAGCTGCTGGAATTGGCTTAATGATTATTTTGAAATTAGAAGATGCAGTTTTGGCATCAATAATCAATTATTCATTCTTAGAATCCCTTTTAATTCTTTTAAATTTCTGTTTAAAATAGTGTGTTTTCACATATGATGCGTATTGGAACATTGTATAGCAAGATGCGTCCATTTGATTTCTTCATGAATTTCAAACTCACATTTCCCATCTTCTAGTTTTTAACTAAAAACCTTTCGGTTAGTCTGGATAATGGAGCTTTCTTTACCCTTTTTTGATGAAGTTGGTCCAGAAAATGCAAGACTTGCATGACTAGAAGGCACATAAATGGGAGCCTGCGTAGATAAGAGTAATGTGCCTGTAGGCACCAAGGCTTCAGTTCACTAATTATCTAGTTGTGATTCCTGCTGGGACTTAGGCAGGTGCCAAGAAGCCTAGACTGTAGCTGCTGCAGTGTAATTACAGGGTAGCTATCAGGAGCCCTTGGTGACTCCCCTGCTCCCACCTTGCATATACAAGATTTTGAGAGGTGAAAGCTTTGGGGAATGGTATAGAAACAAAGTCCTGTGTCATTTTGTGTTTAAAACAAAAGGAAAGAAATTATTATCTCACTGCATCTACTGGCTTTAGGTAGGCGCACTTTTAAGAACTTGTCAATTATTTTCATATCGTTACGAATGAAAGTTGTTGAAAGTAAAATTTGATTCTTCAACAGGGGAGAACTACTTCTAAAAATGAACAAACCTCTGAAAGCTAAGGAAGCTTATCTTAGAGCTCTAGAATTAGACAGAACCAATGCAGACCTGTGGTACAATTTGGCAATTGTTTACATCGAACTAAAAGATCCGACAGAAGCTCTGAAGAATTTCAACCGAGCACTGGAACTGAACCCAACACATAAACTGGCATTGTTCAACTCAGCCCTACTAATGCAGGAATCTGGTATGTTAGTTGTCCCTAATATAAGCATTATGTATTTGCATTCATAGGATGCATGCTTTTTTTTTTTTTTTTTTTTTTTTTTTAAGATTTGACTTGTTTTTTGAAACAGAAGTTCATAGCATCGTTCTCAATTGCGTTAGGAGAAACACCAAAGAAGAAACTGTTTATTGTAATAGTCATCTTTATGGGAGTGTATGAAATTTGTGCAAGGTGTACATGTACACTAACTGATAAGCACTTTTAAAACAAATTGTATTTTGTATTATAACATCTTATAAAGAATATAGTCTTGCACAAAAATATATTTCAAAATTGTTCATATATAATCTGTTCTCAAAAAAAAAATTGTTATTTAGTAAAATATGTATAATACTGATGTCTTACATTGATATAATGCATTCCTCACTAAAATGTGTGACTGACTTCTGTGGACTTTAAATCTAGCAAAAATTCCTTTGTAATATTGCTAATTAGTATGAATCAAGTCCAGTCTTCATGTGTCTAATTTTATTCATATATATAACTTCTAGCTGTATGGATACATGAAACCCTTCTGTGAATACAGGCTGTTGCAAAGAATATTTGGCAAGTGGCTAGTCAGGGCTTTTGTTTCCTCTTGTTGGAATAGTAAGCTACCCCTCAGAAAGGGATTCTATAGGTTTGGCTGGAGCTGTGATGCAAATGGTTTGTTATTTGTCTCTTGTCTTCATGTTGTAAGTTATGTAATACAAGAAACCCTTTGCTCGGGGGCTTCACACAAGCAGAATTGTTAACTGTCTAGTATTCAGTTATTCATACTAGAGGGTGCAGCACTGTTTCAGGAGGTGAAAGAATAAGCTAAAGTGAGCTCCCTGCTCCCTCATCCTTCAGTAAGGCTTTGCCTTCTTACAAAGATGTGTTCACTGGGTATTTATAAAAGGTAGCACAGACTACAAGCTAGGACTCCTAGCATGATCAGATATGATTACTTTTCAGTATGGTGGTGGTGTGTATTTGAGGGGGAGGTGGTTTGTTTCTTGAGGCAAAATAAAATAAGGGAAAGATTTGAGTTTATTGTAATTGGTTTTAGAAAATATTTAGCCTGGCTAAATATGAAGTTATCCTATGTGATCTCTGTCTTTAAAATCTATTAATATATCTTTAACAAAATGAGGTCTTCCACTCCAAGTTTGCCTCTGTGAGAGCTGATTTGTCAAAACTGATGTCTTTTCTCCATTTCAGTTGCTTAATCATACGTGAAAATAATCTCTTAAGCTTGTAGACACACCCTTATTTGTATTTATATTTTATAAAAACTAATTACAATTCAAGAAATAGGGTAATGATGCTGACTTTGGCTACAAGTCAAGTGAAGTAGTTTTGTTCTGTAAAGAAGAGAAATACATCTTTATAAAGTGCTGTTACCCAGCAAAAAGAAAAAGTAGCATTTTTAAACCCTTTCCCTTTTACAGTTGTACTAAATATGTTTCATTTTAATTTGTGTAAACCTTAGCATTTGACAGGCCTGGTCTAAAAATTCTTCAGAAATAAATCTGTAATTTTGTCATTTAGGTAATGCTCGGCTTAGACCTGAAGCTAAACAAAGACTGTTAAATTATGTGAAAGAAGAACCACAGGATGCAAATGGCTACTTCAATTTGGGTATGCTGGCAATGGATGACAAAAAAGATATGGAAGCAGAGGCTTGGATGAAGAAAGCGATAAGGTTACAGCCAAACTTCCGAAGTGCTTTGTTCAATTTGGCACTGCTTTATTCTCAGACAGCAAAAGAATTGATGGCGTTGCCCATCCTGGAAGACCTACTGAGATATTACCCTGATCATACCAAAGGTCTGATTCTAAAAGGAGATATTTTAATGAACCAAAAGAAAGATATAAGTGGAGCAAAAATGTGTTTTGAAAAAATTCTGGAACTAGATCCTAACAATGTACAAGGAAAACATAATCTTTGTGTGGTTTACTTTGAAGAGCGAGACTTAAAGAAAGCAGAAAAATGTTTGGTTGAAACTCTAGCATTGGCACCTCATGAGGAATATATTCAGCGTCACCTAAACATAGTCAGAAGTAAAATTGCATCACTCAGTGCTGCGGAGCAGTCATCACTTCCAGCAGATGGGATTGCAGCTGTAGAAGAAAAAAAAAAAACATTTGAAAATTTGAAAGAAGTAAAAAATGAGAAGAAAACCACCCAAACAACAGTTAATAAAGGGCATTTAAAAAATAAGAAACGAACGGAGAAAAACAACATGGACAAAGAGACTCCCAAAAAATCTACAAAAGAAATCAAAGACATTGAGAAAAAAAGAGTCGCTGCTTTGAAAAGACTAGAAGAGATTGAACGTATATTGAATGGCGAATAGCCTTTATCATGTCACACCAGAGTAGGGAGAGAGTACTATTTTTAATTATTGTTTAATATGTGATCCAACTGGAAAGTGAACTCAGTGCTTTGAAAACAGAAATAATGTCAACTGCATATCACTTAAGCAGCAAAAAGCAGTTCTACAATGCTTTATGTGAGAAAACTGCAACTTTTAAATGTGAGAGATCGATGGGGATAGAAGGATAAAGGATTGAGAATAATATAAATGCAGAAACCTTCAATAGTGAGAAAGTGGCACTCTAATATAAAAATTATTGGTAGCCAGGGATATTCAGTAACAATATTTTCAAAGAATCAGTGAAAGAGCTGAATTGAATGTTAGTGGATTAAACCAGACACTGCTGCTTTTCCCCACATAAACATGTTTGTATTTTCCAAATTTCAGTTTACACATCAGCAGTTTAAATCTTTCTAGACCTCTGTTATACATGAAAAGCATTTTCTTTGCATTATTTGTTTCCAGAGCATAGCAAAAGGTCAGTAAAATACTGGTCTTAGTATGTGTGTGTTAGACCGTAGGATGATGCAGCAGCACACTAAAATTCTTTCAGTTGTGTTCTAAATTTGGGATGATATAATAACCTTTTAATTGCTCTTTACTTACGATGCTAATGGTTTGTACTGTTTTATCTGATAGAAATCTTATGGTGCTCTTAAGATCTTTAGACTATGCTTTTACTTATAAAAGAAGTATGTGTTTTGTCTTCATCTGTCAATCATCTGGTTGTTTTTTAAAGTTATGTAAAAAATGGGCAGTTTTACTACTTTTTCCCCAGTCCACTGGATGCTGAAAAATGCACTTTTGGTACAGTAACCAGTATGCTATGCAGTAGTCCTCATTGGCTTTGTATTGATGACTGTGGATTGACTCCCTGGTGTAGTAAATTATTCCTTGTGTATAGTAAACTGGCGTTACTATTCCAGTCATTGGCACAGTATTTTTGGTCTCATGACTTTTCACACAACTAATTTAAATAATGATTAGCCATTGCTGAGGGCAATATGATAATAATTAAGCCATTGAATTTAGCAGTTTAACGTGAGGAAATGTGGATAATATACTTCCAGATACCAAGTTCTGTTTTTATATTTTGTTAAGGGTGTCTGTTTTTATTAATTACTTATTCTGACTACTAAAATATTCCCATTTACACCTTTCCACTAATGCATCATTTTAATTTCTTACATGAAATTAAATTTTTTTTGAAATCTGTGTTGCTTTTATCCTCGTGCAATGCATGTATTTTTAAAAAACATATTACCTATTATTAAAGCTGATGTTTTCATCAACTATGAGGAAGAAAAGAAATATGGGTTGGATTCAATAATGATTCAATTAATCCTTAAATCTAACTCTTAATCTTTTATGTTTTGTCTTATTTCAAGATTCAGAGGTATTCCTTAGCAACCCTACTACCATGATCCTTTCTATAACTGCTCAGATTTCTGCCTCAGGCTGTAATGTAGCTGTACGACATAATATTTATCTTTGTGGGAGGGAATCTTACCACAATGATTACTTATATGGTAATAACAATGGGAAAAGTGTTGGGGGGGGGGGGGAGTTGATTTGTTTTTTAAGCATGATTTGAAAGCTACAGGCACCTGGTACAGGTACAGGTACCTGCTGTCCAGCAGTTCTTTGTACATAACTGTTAAGTACTCTGCGGCACCAGTAGTTTATTGACCACACCTCGAAAATCACTACTTCATCTTGGCTATGAGTAGCTGTCAGATACTTACAGCTAAAATACGAGAGTGTTACACAAACACTAACTTGCGTATTAGGTCTACCCCCTAACCTTCACTTTACAAATGAATGAGTCATCGCCCTGGGTGATACAAAGGAACATTCATTTGAAAGTGGGAGAAACTGGGTAGTAGAAGAGGTACTTTCTTTCTGCCTAAGCAAGCCAGAATTCTGCTTTCCATCATAAACACAAGAGCTTCTAAAATGCAGTTGCCATACCACTTTCATTTTACTGAGTCTGTGTAGTCAAGAGTTAAAAAGGAGCATACTTTCAACTTGTGTAATTGTGCCAGGGCAGGCAAGAATGCTTTAAAAAAATAATTACTGTCCCTCTGCTCTCATCTTGACCTTCCAGATAGCTCTTCTTGAGGGACTAGCAAAAATTATTTAGTTTTATTCACACTAGGAGGTGCCACCAGTTTTAACTAAAATCCTCAATCAATGTAAACTGAAGTATCTTAGGAGTATTGTCTTTCGGACCATTAGCAGGTGTACTGTGCAATATGGGTTTTTTGTTTTTTAAGAAATTTTAGTATTTTGACTAATGTCAGTGTGCTGATTTGTATTTACCCTGTTGTGATGTGTCAACAATTTTTAAGTTAAACTCTCACAGGAAAAATGGTGTAGTAAATTTAAGTGGTATCACTGCTGAAAAAAATAATCAGAATAGCCTTTTCTCATGAAAAACTATGAAGGAAAAATTACTTTGGCTTCATTTACTTGCAGATAGAAGGGAGAGAGAATAGTTGACAGGCATTTTTCCCTTTCAACACAGTTTATTCTCTTTACTCCTCCCCCCCACCATCCCCATGTACAAGGACACTAAAAATGTCATCTCTTTTCAGAACCCCCAGTTTTGCTAATACTTGAGAATTTGGGATTTCTAAGGATAGGACAAGCATACTGAAGTAATTTAAAACCCTCTTCTCAAATACAGTTGCCATGGTTGCTGGAGAAACCTGAAAAAATGCCTTCTGTCAACTTTGCATAAGGAAATTTTCAAACTTACATGTACAGCTATAATAAACATACTAAACTCTATGCACATTTTATTTATTCATGTAATTTCAGTATGAAACCATGCACTTGTCTCAGATTCATTGCTGGATCTTTTGCAGTTGAGTATATGCATAAGCAGGTGAACATGTGTAAGCATTAATTACATGTGCATGTATACAGTTGAGACAACTGGATGACTAATGAGTAGCGCAGTTGCAGAAGGATAACGTGGAATAGTAGGCTAATCTACAGGCATACCTCAGAGATATTGCGGGTTCGGTTCTAGACCACCGCAATAAAGCGAGTCATGTGAATTTTTTGGTTTCCCAGTGCATAGAAAAGTTGTTTACACTATACTGTAGTCTATTAAGTGTGCAATAGCATTATGTCTAAACAAACAATGTACATAATTAAAAAAAAATATTGCTAAAAAATGCTAACCATTGTCTGAGCCTTCAGCGAGTCGTAACTTTTTTGCTGATGGAGGGTTTTGCCTTAATGTTGATGGCCGATTCTTTCAAAATTGGAGTCAATCCTCTCAAATCCTGCCGCTGTTTTATCAACTAAGTTTATGTAATATTCTAAATCCTTTGTTGTCATTTCAATAATGTTCAAGGCATCTTCACCAGGAGCAGATTCCATCTCGACAAACCTCTTTCTTTGCTCATCGTAAGAAGCAACTCCTCATCCATTCAAGTTTTATCATGAGGTTGCAGCAATTCAGTCGCATCTTCAGGTTCCACTTCTAGTTCTTTTGCTATTTCAACCACTTCTGCAGTTACTTTCTCCACGGAAGTCTTGAACCCCTCCAAGTCATCCATGAGTATTGGAATCAACTTCTTCCAAACTCCTGTTAATGTTGATATTTTGACTGGGGAACGGCCGGTCAGTGGAGCAGTCAGAACACACGCATTTATCGATTAAGTTTGCTGTCTTATATGGGCACGGGTCGTGGCGCCCCAAAACAATTACGATAGTGACATCCAGGATCACTGATCACAGATCACCATAACAGATATAGTAATAATGAAAAAGTTTGCGATATTTCAAGAATTACCAAAATGTGACACAGAGACATGAAGTGAGCACGTGTTGTTGGAAAAATGGTGCCGATAGACTTGCTCGACACAAGGTTGCCACAAACCTTCAATTTGTGTTTAAAAAAAAAAAAAAAGCATTCTCTGTGAAGCACAATAAAGAGATGCACAATAAAACGAGGTATGCCTGTATATTACTATGGTATATACTTGCTAGTGCAGCTTTTTTTTTTTTTTTTTTTGGCCATTTGTACATGAAATATCCTGGGACTTCGTTTTGTAAGTATTTTAAGTATTTTTTGTGTTCTAAGTGTTATTCTTTGTATTGCATCCAGCTACAACCATTGTATATTCATTCAGATATATATATATATATTTTTTTTCCAATTGGTTTTATCAGCTCTGTCAGGAGAAATAGTAAAGTTGGGTATGACAAAGAATAGAAACCTTTTCCTACCAACATTCATGTACAAACTGTCAGAGATTTGAGTCACCAAGGAGGGAAATTCTTTCCAATTTGCAGTACAGTGTACACCTTGAGCAGGGAATACTGAAACAGCTAGAGTCAAGATACAGGTAAATGTACAGGAATAATTTGCTGTGGGTGAAGGGTAACATATGAGAATGAGAAAACGTGGTACGCATACATTGCCAGAGCGTAACTGAAGGATATAGGAAGCTTGACTTCTGCTCAGCTGCAAGGTTAAAATTAAGTTATTGACCTGTGCCTTATTTTGGAACATAAGTGCAATTTCAATATATTTTAAAGGAAAATGACATGCTGAAATCTTAAGGAAGTGGGTCTCAGCTTCCAATGATGACATACTGCCTATGGGGCTGGAGAACCTACAGGCACTTTTCAGCCGGCCCCCCACTCCCCACCGGCTCTCAGTCACAAAACAGACAGGCTTGGAAAATCCTCCTACCCAAAAGGGAGACAGGCAGGCTTGTTCTAGGGGTGTGTTCTATAGGATGCAAAAGATGCACATGTTGTTTTTGTTCATTTTCCTGGAATATGACACTATTGTGGCCATGTGCCTCTATTTCCCTCTAAGTGCATGTAAATCCCTGACAAAAGTATGATTTATTGCTCAGCTTTTCTTTATTCATCCCAACTAGGTGAACCACAGGCCTGTGGGATTCTGAGGCAACCTAGCATTTAATGGGGCTTCAGAACAAAGCACTGAACTGCAAGAAATGTCACCTCTCGAGCAGAGTGAGCTGTCAGTTGCATAAAGTAAACACTCTCCTTTCTCCTAAAACAAAAGCTGCTGAAACATTTTGATGCTGTGTATGTAACTCCTCCAGTGCAACATCTCAATGGTTCCCCCTTCCTCACAGCTGCAGAGCACTCCATGGCTAAGAGGCGCTAAGGGCAGCTTTTCAGGCTCAGTAGTCAAGTCTGCTGCTGCTTAGCTGCCAGATTAGGTTTTGCAAGATTAAGCTGTGCCTTGTAGCTGTAAAGCTGCTCAAGTTCCTGCTTTCAGGGTTCGGAGCTTTACAGGGACCATGCAGGGCTGTGGCATTTGTTTCTTCCTGAAGTTTCATTTGGAAAGACCTTATGGAGATCACAACTACTCTGGGAAGCTAGGAGCCACCTCAGGGTAACTCTTGCAAGCTTTGAATCCCATGAAGGCACAAGGAAGAGTCCCAGTTTGGGAGAGAGTATGTTGCTGGGGCTCTTCCCTCTAGAGGCTCTGTGATCCGGCTCTGCCTTGCAAAATGTGTGGGATTGCAGCAGGACCTATTACTCCTGTAAAGACCTGCTTCAGCACTACCATGTAATCAAAATTATGCTTCTCTGACTTTCAGTCTAGGAATCCTGCTCTGCTTAGACAGAAAGTTTGAGAATGGAAAAGCTGGAAGACACCTCTCCTTCGCTTCACAGTTGCTCTCCATACAAAACCGTTACCACTCTTCAGGTGGTGTTTCAACTGAGCAAGAAGAATCTGAGTCCCCCAAACCTGCAACATACTCAGCTTATGAAAAGGTAAGAGATTCCTGTCTGCAGTCAAAGTAACATATCTAGGCTTTTTTTTAGTAAGCCAGATCCCATGTTATTTATACATCACTTCATTGAGTGTTAGTGTAGCCGGTGTTCTGTCAAAGCTAGAAACTTCTTTCTGCATTTTATATATTTTATTAGTGTCTTTCTACAAATCAGTGGTCCCACATGCAGAATGTCTCCTTTGCAAAATGCCAGAAGAAATTCAATTCAAACCACTTCTGCATAAATGTCCCGGGATAGGAAATACTGCCAGAAAAACATGTTTAATCTTTCCAGGGCAGTATCTTCACTTCAAAGATTGCTAGAAAGAAAACTTGTCTTTATAGGTATCACATACTCTAAAATAAGGGATTCTGTTTAAAACAAAATAATAATTTAATATTAATAGACTCCAGCATAATGAAAAAGCTGTTATCTCCTACATCTTTAACAGTATGAGAAATATGCCAGTAAAAAACTGTAGGAAAAAAGTTCAGCTTGTGTCATCAACTGTGCTTACAAAATTGTAAATAGTTTTTCTAAATGTCCATGCTGATATTTTTTACAATGAGTTTAGAGGTTACATGCTTGTTTGGGTGAGCTTAATCTTTTATTGGCTCTGGACAGAAACAGAGACAGAAATGAAATACTCACTTGAATAGTGTGTGAGTGTGTGTATGGGGGGTGGGGGGAGTGGCCTTGCATGAGACTATGTCTTGACATTATGGAAAGTTTTATATATGCTAATGAGTGAAATAGCCATTCTCGCAGAAATTTTGGTTACTGGTAGGTCAAAAGTACAAATAATTTTGGGGAGTGATATGCTTATACAATTTACAAACTTCATATGTTATGTGTCTTTTCTAAGCTGTGACTCTGTTACAAATGTGAAGCCTGAAGGATTCCAGATAGAATAAAACATTAAAATAAAGCAAATTTTTCATATTTCCTACACCTATTCAGCATATATGTTTTCTCCTTATGTGTAGTTGTTGGGGTATTGTCTTTTTAAATACACGTAGTAAGGTATTTTTAATTATACGTGTATTCATCCACACACAATGAGAGTAGGTGGGGGAGGAAAATACAACAATTACAGGATGTTTTACCAAAAGTAGAAGTAATAAATTTTGATTTTTAAAAATACCATCTTGAGCATGTTCTCACCTTTATTTCAGTTGTAATTGTTAACCCAGCCCTATATTTTGGTTGTACGTGATCATCCTCAAAGCACTATGCCATAGTGCTAACTCACCGGTACTAAGAGCTGAAACAGTATCGTGACAAATGATCCTTACAGAATGGGATTAGCTGTTAGCCTTCCTCAGCCTTAAATTGAATAATGGAGGCTGCTTGCTTGCTCGGCAGTGGTTGTACGTCAGCTTTTCCACTATTCTTGCATCGTTGCAGGGTGAACCGCTCTTTTCATCTACAAGAGTGTCCGAAGTCATGTCCGACTCTATCAGTTTGCAGATGTTAAAATGTGTGCCTTCTCATTAGCAGACAAGGATGGAGTGATTTTATTGTGCACAAGAGAGTTGTAGAGAGTGGTAGAAGTGAAGGAAGCCAAATTATATGAAATGTTTCAGTATTACTGAAATCCAGTGAGATAAAAGACATGTAATAACTGCTGTGCTTAGAAGTGTGCAAAATTATGGTAAGTCTTATTCAGTTGGCAAACCAAAGCAAGCAATTGATTAAAAAAAAAAAAAAAAAAAGTTTAAAAGGAGCTTCTGAACACCATATCTATCCTCCTGAACATTTTTTAAACAGGCCTAAAAAACTGTTTTTCTTCAGTTCTATACATAAACATTTAACACATTTCCAGAATAAATGATTACAAACAAACAGAGACAATCAAAGCTATGTGAAAGCTTAATACTCAAGAAATTTAAATGCTGTGATGAAGTGCAGAAGAAACTGAATGGAGCAGTGTTTCTTCAGATGTGTTTGTATGAGTTGATATGTATGAAGTCAAAGTATGAGCTGTATCAACGAGGATTATTTGGATGAATCATACCATATTTCTGCATCTTACTTGGATGAATATAGCCAATCAAGTTTATAGTGCAAATATTTGTGCTTAAATTTACCTTTCCTTCAACTGTTTCTATAGACATTACAAAAGAACTAATTTGCTAGAATATTCATGGAAAGCAAAAATAGCATATTTAAGTTTTGAAGTAATTTCATTCTGATCAATATATAAAAAAAAAATGTAAAAACATTTTCTAATTTTATTTGTACTAGTTTATCTTGTGATAAAATTACAAAAGGAACCCTCTTTCCATTGACTTCCTTTACCCTTTGATTATCTTTGGACTTCCCCTCATTTTATTCTTTCATTTTATTCTTCCTCTTTGCATGTCTGAAAGTCCTTTTCTCCTAAATAACAGCTTTTTGTTGAAGCATGAGTACAAAACTGGCAAACGATCCTTCACCTATGAACACTGAAAACAAACTCTGATTATAGTGAAGAAAAAACATAAAACACAAAGCAACTGAAATGCAAGAAGACATCTAGATTTTTGTTTTAAAAATTAATAACAAAGCAAAAAATAAACCTTGTTATTTCAGACTAGTATCTTGGAGTCTTAAGATCCTTCTGACAGATAAGAAAATATAGCAAACTTTAATTCATCAGTTACTAACAGTCTCAACTTCAGAGTTTACTAACCATTTCAGATGATTGTTTTTACTAGTATGCTCTTCTTTCTTCAGTTCTAGGGGAGCTGGTATTAAGGGATTGAAAGTTAGACTGAATTTGATTAACACAGACTGTTTATTTCTTGAATATTTTTAAGTTTGCTTTCCTTTGTTCTCTTGTGTTCTTTTGTTTCTATGGCACTGGTATTTTCTCACACTTCCATTGTTTTAAGACAGAAGGCTTTAAAGAGGAAAAAGAAAAGGAACTAACTGAAGGGTGTTAAGTCTATAATGTATTACTAATAAGCATCTTCATTGTTCTGCTTTTTTGTGTCTCTGCTTAAATCTGTCTATCTATCTATCTGTCTATACATATAAATGATATGTATGTCATATATGTAAGTCTTTGCTTAAGATAATGAAGAACTTTGGAACCTCAGACCAGGAACTGAAATACAATTATTTAAACATCCACTAGGAAGAGCACTCATTTCACTCTATTATTACAAACCATTTTATTATTGCTGTTTAGACCAGCAATGCAGCAAAAATACCTACAGGCAGCAATGACTGAGTTACTTTTTCAGCTTATTACATACTATGGAGCGGTTGCATAACTCACACAAAGGATCAGCTAAGTGCACAGTGTTACATAAATAAGTCCATAGGGTTGTTTAATACAAGAGCATAACTATGTATAATTGATTTTTGCCATGTTATATCATGTGCTTGGGTTTGTTTACCACTCAAGGTCTGGAAGCATTTTGAGAAGGCAGTGGTGCCTGCTTCCAGGGATAGCGACTGTTCATATGTTGTTCGTCACCAATCCTGTTATTGCTTCAGAAGTGGAGGCTGGTGTCTTTGTACTTGACTTCCTCCTGAAGACCTGAAGCTGAAGAACAGGTTTAGTGCCCTCCAGGATGAGGAGGAGATGGGCATGGCTGCCAGGGAAGTGCCTGGGACAACAGACCCTGTGCCCTGCTGGAACGCCCGGAAAAAGCGGCGGGTGATTGTTGTGGGGGACTCCCTGCTACAGGGGACGGAGGCATCTATCTGCCGACCTGACCTCTTGTCTAGAGAGGTTTGCGGCCTGCCGGGGGCTCGTGTGAGAGATGTCATGCAAAGACTGCCAAGGCTTGTCCACGCTTCGGACTATTACCCACTGCTGCTCTTTCATGTGGGCGCCAATGACACCAAGGGCAAACTGGAGACCATCAAGCAGGATTTCAGAGCTCTGGGGATGGTGGTCAAGGGTCTGGGAGCACAGGTCATCTTCTCCTCAATCCTGCCAGTGAGGGGGATGGATGAGAGGAGGAGGAGACGGACTTTCCAGGTTAACGACTGGCTGCACTGCTGGTGTTGGCAACAGGGTTTTGGTTTCTACGACCTTGGGACCCTGTTTGAAGATCGACAACTGATGGCGAGAGATGGGATCCACCTCACGAGGCGGGGCACACAGGTCTTTGCCAACAGGTTGGCCAACCTGGTAAGGAGGGCTTTAAACTAGGAAAGATGGGGGAAGGGGAGAGTTATAGTGAAAGGGTAGTTGGCAAAAGACTGCTCAAGTCAGGATGCCTCCAGCAGGTGAATGCAGCCAGGGAAGTGCACATGGGATGTGGCTATGGAGGATCCTCTGGTATCCCTCCTGGGAAACCTGCATGCTCGATCACCTCCCTGAAATGCCTGTACACCAATGCACGCAGCTTGGGAAACAAACAGGAAGAACTAGAGATCTGTGTGCGGTCGCAGGGCCATGATCTCATTGCCATTACAGAGACATGGTGGGATAGCTCGCATGACTGGGGTGCTGTCATGGATGGCTATGTGCTTTTTAGGAAAGACAGGGCAGGCAAGCGAGGTGGTGGAGTTGCTCTTGATGTGAGAGAGCAACTGGAATGTATTGAGCTGTGCCTAGGGGTGGATGAAGAGCGAGTCGAGAGCTTATGGGTAAGGATCAAAGGGCAGGCTAGCATGGGTGACACTGTTGTGGGTGTTTACTACAGGCCACCTGATCAGGATGAGGAAGTCGATGAGGCCTTCTACAGACAGCTGGAAGTAGCCTCACGATCCCGGGCCCTGGTTCTCATGGGGGACTTCAACCACCCTGATATCTGCTGGAAAGACAACACAGCTAGGCACAAACAGTCCTGGAGGTTCCTGCAGAGCATTGGTGACAACTTCTTGACACAGGTGGTGGAGGAGCCAACAAGGAGAGGTGTGCTGCTGGACCTCATACTAACAAACAAAGAAGGACTGGTGGAAGATGTGAAGGTCGGGGGCTGCCTTGGCTGCAGTGACCATGAGATGGTGGAGTTCAGGATCCTGCGAGGAGGCAGCAGGGCACCAAGTAGGATCGCAACCCTGGACTTCAGGAGAGCAAACTTTGGCCTCTTCAGGGACCTACTTGGAGGAATCCCATGGGTGAGGGCCCTAGAAGGAAGGAGTGTTCAAGAGAGCTGGTTAATATTCAAACTTCACTTCCTCCAGGCTCAAGAGCAGTGCATCCCTATGAGTAGGAAGTCAAGCAAAGGAGGTAGGAGACCTGCATGGATGAGCAAGGAGCTCCTGGCAAAACTCAACCAGGAGAAGGAAGTATACAGAAAGTGGAAAGGGGGACAGGCCACTTGGGAGGAATATAGGAATGTTGTCAGAGTATGCAGGGATGCAACGAGGAAGGCTAAGGCCCGTTTGGAATTAAATCTGGCTAGAGATGTCAAGGACAGCAAGAAGGGCTTCTTCAAATACATCAGCAGCAAGAGGAAGACTAGGGAAAATGTGGGCCCTTTGCTGAATGGGGTGGGTGCCCTGGTGACGAAGGATGCAGAGAAGGCAGAGTTACTGAATGCCGCCTTTGCTTCAGTCTTTACTGCTCAGGCCAGCCCTCAGGAACCCCAGACCCTGGAGGCAAGAGAGAAAGTCTGGAGAGAGGAAGACTTTCCCTTGGTGGAGGAGGAGTGGGTTAGAGATCATTTAAGCAAACTTGACACCCACAAATCCATGGGCCCCGATGGGATGCACCCACGAGTGCTGAGGGAGCTGGCGGACATTATTGCTAAGCCACTCTCCATCATCTTTGAAAGGTCATGGAGAACAGGAGAGGTGCCCGAGGACTGGAAGAAAGCCAATGTCACCCCAGTCTTCAAAAAGGGCAAGAAGGAGGACCCAGGGAACTACAGGCCAGTCAGCCTCACCTGCATCCCTGGAAAGGTGATGGAGCAGCTCATCCTGGAAGCCATCTCCACGCATGTGGAGGACAAGAAGGTGATCAGGAGTAGTCAGCATGGCTTTACCAAGGGGAAATCATGCCTAACCAATCTGATAGCCTTCTAGGATGGAATGACTGGCTGAGTAGATGAGGGGAGAGCAGTGGATGTTGTCTACCTAGACTTCAGCAAGGCTTTTGACACTGTCTCCCATAGCATCCTCATAGACAAGCTCAGGAAGTGTGGGTTAGATGAGTGGACAGTGAGGTGGATTGAGAACTGGCTGAATGGCAGAGCTCAGAGAGTTGTGATCAGTGGCACAGAGTCTAGTTGGAGGCCTGCAGCTAGCGGTGTCCCCCAGGGGTCAGTCCTGGGTCCAGTCTTGTTCAACTTCTTCATCAATGACCTGGATGAAGGGACAGAGTGCACCCTCAGCAAGTTTGCTGATGATACCAAACTGGGAGGAGTGGCTGATACACCAGAGGGCTGTGCTGCCATTCAAAGAGACTTGGACAGGCTGGAGAGGTGGGCAGAGAGGAACCTCATGAAGTTCACCAAAGGCAAGTGCAGGGTCCTGCACCTGAGGAGGAATAACCCCAGTCACCAGTACAGGTTGGGGGCTGACCTGCTGGAAAGCAGCTCTGCGGAGAAGGACCTGGGAGTGCTGGTGGACACCAAGTTAAGCATGAGGCAGCAATGTGCCCTTGTGACCGAGAAGGCCAATGGTATCCTGGGGTGCATCAGGAAGAGTGTTGCCAGCAGGTCGAGGGAGGTGATCCTGCCCCTCTGCTCAGCCCTGGTGAGGCCCCATCTGGAGTACTGTGTCCAGTTCTGGGCTCCCCAGTACAAGAGGGATGTGGCACTACTGGAGCAAGTCCAGCGAAGGGCTACAGAGATGATTAGGGGACTGGAGCATCTCTCTTATGAGGAAAGACTGAGAGAGCTGGGCGTGTTTAGCCTGGAGAAGAGAAGGCTGAGAGGAAATCTTATCAACGTGTACAAGTATCTTAAGGGAGGGTGTCGAGAGGATGGAGCCAGACTCTTTTCAGTGGTGCCAAGCGACAGGACGCGAGGCAATGGGCACAATCTGAAACACAGAAAATTCCATCTGAACATGAGGAAAAACTTTTTCACTGTGAGGGTGACAGAGCACTGGAACAGGTTGCCCCGAGAGGTGGTGGAGTCTCCTTCTCTGGAGATATTCAAAACGCACCTGGATGCAATCCTGTGCAATGTGCTCTAGGTGACGCTGCTTGAGCAGGGGGGTTGGACTAGATGATCTCCAGAGGTCCCTTCCAACCTCAGCGATTCTGTGATTCTGTGATTCTGTGACCTCTTGGTGAGTACCTTGTTAAAAGGAGGAGTGGAGGTATAGTCACATAAGCTAAACTAGAAGATTTCAAGAAGACCATAATTATATCAAAACCAGCAATGTATGGACAAGGATGGAACTAGCTAGCGTTTGTCCCATATTTCTGTCCTGTGTTTAGCTATTTACAGTTAATTTTCCTTGAAATACTAGTAGCAACTTTGCTACAGTTTAGACCAGTAACATTATAAATTTTAAGCAGCATTTCAACTCATGTTCTGTATGTGACAAGATAAATTGCAATGTTCTAAATAACACCATTAGAAGATACAACCTCTGACCCGAGAAACCTATCATCATGGAAGTATGTGATGATCTAAACCACAAAGAGAGAGAGAGAAAAAAAAAAGGATGTTTCCATTACATATCAGGGACTAGGGACTAGTAATAATGCATCTAGGTTCTTACAGAGCTCCTTGATGCTACAGAAATATCAAGTTCTTCAGGATATTGCTTGTTAACATCCCTTCCTGTATATAGTTTTCTCCTAAGAATTTATTTTCTGCAACTGGATAATCAGAGGGAAAATACTAATTTGTTTTAAAATGTCATTGTCAAATCCCACTCTTACAAATCATTACTTCTAAGTTAGGGTTATTATACATACATCCTGCGAAGTCTGTATGTAGAATCACACCAAACAGTGAAAGTGCTGTGCAGGGGACATTAGAATATTGCAGATACTACATGACTGAAAATGTTTAAGGAAAAAAATAATCCTAAATTCTAAAACACAAAGATACAACCAGTGGGCCAAGAAGTGTTTACCCAACAGATTTCTGGGACTGTGAATATACACTAAAGAAGTATCACACCCAGCTTGCTTTTCACTTTTCCCTTCTTCTGAACTTTCACTTTTGGAGACTGAAACTGGATTAAATGGACTACGGTCTAATCCGGTATGGGAATCCTGCAGTGTATCCAAGCTGGTCAGGGGCTGTAGCATATGATGTGTGAAGAGAGGCTGAGGGAAAGGAGCTTGTTAAGAAGAGAAGATTATGGGGGCATCTTACTACAGTCTCCAGCTCTTTGTAGATGGTTGCAGTGAAGGTGGAACCAGATTCTTCTCAGAATTGCACAGTGAATGGACAAGAGCTAATGGGCACAAGCTGCAACAAGGGAAATTCTTACTAAATATAAGAAAAAAAAATCTTAATGGTAAGGAGAGTCAACCATTAAAATAGGTTGCCCAGATGGGTTGTGGGATATCTATCCTCTGGAGAATTCAAAACTTGCCTGGACATAGCCCTAACAGCCTGATCTAACTTGGAAGTTAGCCCTGCTTTGAGTAGGGAGTCAGGCCAGACAAGCTCCAAAGGTCCCTTCCAGCTCTCATTAATTCTATTCTGTGATTCCCTTTACATTATTCCATGCAGAAACATTCATCTTACCATTATTTCATGTACTGCATTCTATAAACCTGGGCTTATCATCTCATCACTATTCACTTTTCTTGCATGCTTCTGTATGTGACTTTTTATCAGTGTTCACATTTGTGAATGATCAGTATAATTTCTGAGAAGTTTTGAGAGAATAATGTACAACCTAAAATGTTTGTTTATGAAACTAGAAATATGTGAGAACAAAACTTTTATTGGAAATGATAAAACAAGCAAGAAGGTCTGGAACACAGATGTTGAAGAAACTTAGTTTGGGAAGGACAGTTGTTAGGGGACCACCATTTTTCATGTGCTGATGGATAAAAACAAATTAGGAGGAACAGCAGAAGTAAAGAGAACTTGTCTGAGTCAAAATCTGTAAAGTTATTTAATAAAGTCCCTTAAAGTACCAAATTATTGTGAAATAGAGAGGAAGATCCTATTATGAGTTAGTAACTGTTTAAAAAATATGGAATATGGAATAAAAATAAATAGGCAGCTTTCACAGTGGACATGCTTACAGTGAAGTCCCACTGGCATCTTTGCTGATCTCTTAAACATGTTCCCAAACAACCTGGAAAACAGCGTGCCTTCTGAAGTGCTGCTAAGAGTGAATGATGTTTGATGAAGATATTTAAAATTGAAAGATCTCCTGATATTAAATGAATTTGAGATAAAATATCAGGTTGAACTAAATATCAAGAAATGAAAAGCAATATTCACAGAGAGAAAAAGCCCTCTTTGTAAATGTGGAATGGTGGGTTCTAAATCATCTGTTGCCACTCAGGAAATATAACTTGCAAGTTAGTGCTGTATTTCTATGAAAAAAATAGGCTCAGTATGCAGCAGCAGTCAAAATGGCAAATAAAATTGTACAAATTATGAGTAAAAGAGTTAAAAATCTCTAATTCATTATATCACTGTGTAAATCAGTATACTGAAGTTCATTTAGAAATTCAGTCCCTTTGTCTTAAAAAACATGTATAGCAGAATTCAAAAAGATTCTGTGAAAGACAACAGCAATGTTCACATGTATGGGAAGGCATCAAGAAGTGTATACATTATTTTAGAAAAGGTTTTTCAGTTTGGAAGAGAGATAGGAAAGAATCAAGAAATATACAGAGAAGGTGAATAGGAAATGATTTTTTTTTTTAATATTTCTCATAATACCTGACTAGGGGACATTAATGAAGACTTTTTTGATAAAAATAACATTTTCACACAATACACAATTAAATTGTATAGCTTATTGCAAGATGTTGTAGTTGCAAAAGAATAAAAGATCCCAATTGGCTACATTAATGAAAGAGAAGATCTATGAAATACTATTGAACACAAAGAAACAGATGTAACCTCTGGTTTAGGAAGTTTCTTGGCTGGAAACTACCAAAATCTGGTAGGAGATACAGAGAGAAAAACCACTGTGTACTTGTCCTATTCCTAAACTTGTTCCTAAACTTTTCCCTAAGGCATTTGGCATTAGACATGGTCAGAGACAGCATACCAAGATAAATGGACTTTTAGTCTGACCCATGCCATAAGAAATATTTTTCTTAACTTCAGAATCATTAGTGGAAAAAAGTACAACAGCTTTGATTGGAATAATGTAGAATAAACAATAACCTACTGTAACCTCAGTCTGGGGTTTAAATACAGATGAAAATCTTCTCTTAGTCCCTTTGGACAGACACATGTTTTTGCAAATGCAGACTGGAGAACAAATACTAATAATATGGTAAGGCCAGGATATCTATGTATATGCTAGCCAGCAAATTGTTAATTAAATAGGCTGCAAACCTGCAAAAGGTGACATTAATTAAAATTACTTTTGTTAAGTAATAGGGTATTTGAGAGGATCTGGCTGTGGAAAATAACTTTTCAAAAAAAAAAACCAAACCATCCCACAAACTGATTTACTTTAAATTGAATGGAAAGATAAAGTAGGTCTATAGATCTATTACTGGGGTCTGGATTTGCAAAGGGCAAATTTTGCACAGATGTACTAAGACAAAAGAATAAATTAAATATAGAGACAGATGGAAATAAAATGCAACAAAGTTCTCTAAAGATAAGTCGAAACACTATTTTATAGTGTTTTGTGTATTTTATATATAACACATAAAGAAAACACTTGATATCATCTTCCTGAAATTCAGCTGTGAATAAGCTATTAGTTAAACTAGGGATGACAAGAATTAAGAGAGTTATTGGAGGGTGAGTGAAAAGCTATCCAAAAGGGAAAGAGCAACAGGTAGTGCTGGAATAACAGGTGACACAGAGGTTACTAGTGATGTTCCTGAAAGAACCTGAAGTCTTGGCACTGAACTTGTTTAATCTTATCATTAATGGCCTTGGCAGAAATATTATGAAAATGTTGATTGTATTTTTTTGATAATGTGAAATTGTAAATACTGTCAACACAAGGGAAGATGTAGTGTAAAAATAATTTGGTAGCTGTGAGGACTGGATTAGTAGAAATGGCACGAAAGTCAATAATAGATAATATAAGGTGATATACTCTGGGACTGCTTTCATTCTCTTCTGTTGAACACAGTTTGGAAAGAACTGAGGTGGAAATGCACTTGGCTGCCCTACTTAACGATAGGATTATAAACTACTAAAGTCATGTAGCCAGAGAATAAGGCAACTGTGTTGAAAAGGTATCTCCAGTAAAAATGGAGATTTCACCTACCATGATACATTGGTGTTGCTCATCTGAAATACTACTTAATTTTAATCACCTATGTTCAAGATCAATAAATTCTAACCAAAATAAATACGGACAATCTCTGCTGGGTGAATAAAGAAAACGGAGGGCTTCTGTGAGGAGCTAGAGCTTGTTATGTGAGGCTAAACAAGTGAAAAAGGATGTGTGACTACATGAGGACATGAACAATTTTGAAACAAAATACATAAAATGCTGCCTGGGACAACAAAAGATTGGATTTTGTGATCCTGGAGGTCCATTCTGATTTTGTGCTTCCTTAGAGCAACTTAAGGATAGAAACGATGGGAATTTATGTCCCATCTTCCTTTTATTTCAGAGCGTATGTTTAAATTGGAGGTGTTTTTGCTGTAATAATAATAATGCCTATTGCAAACTGACTTGTTTTGCATGTGAAATTTCTGTGCATATAACAATGCAAAGTCAGATTATATTAAAATTGCCTGTTTTCAGTGGTTATAATCTTACTGAAATCTTAATGCAACAGTGAGAATACGTTATCTAAACTTCCTGAATTTTCTTCCTGAATTATTTTACCATGTTACTGCTCTGAATTGTGGAACTCCCACTGTAGGTTAAATAAAGAAACAGTGAGATTTTTAAACCACGAGCTTAGTGTTGTTAAGACAGATCTCTTTATGCATGAAATTCATAGTTACATGTGCTGAGTTGTTGGTACAATTTATGGAAGAGTACGCTGGAGTAACTGAAAATTTCCTGTAGAATTCAGTTTCGTTGAAGATGAAACTATTGCCTTTCTATATATGTTGAAGACGGCAGTGAAAGTCAAAAGATTGGAGTGAATCAGTGTTGCAGGTATTATGAAGTTAGAGAAGAATGTGCAAGTTGTTCCCCTTCTTTTCTTGTTTCCATGCCCTTTAGCTTGCAGACTAATAAGATGCAGTTTGCTACAACCATACCTATAACAAAATATATATTAATGATATATATAATAATTGATGAACTGAAAAATTGGGTATGAATCAAAAAGAAATGGAAAGTGCATTATTTTGTATTGGACCCTATATTTTTTTAATATAATTCTGAATTTATATGTACTTACAGGAATGTAAAAAATAAACCATAGCCATAGGGTTATTTCCTAAAACACAGTTTTATTGATTAATATAATATATAATACAGAACAAAAGTAAAACATACTTTATTCTGTGATTCATGAAACATGGAAAAATTGGTTTTGAATTTATTTGTTAAATGTAAGGAAAGAGAAAAAATCTGTCAGATGCATCTTTCACTGGTTAAAAAGGGAGTGAAGGCAATTCTAAGATAGCAATGAAGCACTAACCATACCAAAGAACTGAGAGAATATTTGGTTAAAAATAAAATAAATTTCTGGAAAGAGTTTTGAGGGTTTTTTTTTTTTTAGTTGTTGAACACATTTTTGGAAAGTGTGGTCTCATCCTTCTCCAACCTTTTTGTCTCTCCCATTTCTCTTCTTGATTCTGAATGCACCGAGATCTTAGGAATGTACTTATAGAATTATTATTCATTTTTATATAGTGCAATTCAGAAAAGATCCAAATGTAAACCTAATTGAGATAATTTATCACTTTGTTTCCCATAGGCTGACAGTTTTATCCAAACAGAAGTTGTACATTTGAAATGCCAGGTGTGAATCAGTCTTGAGATTTTTCAACAACCAAGAGGCATAAACACATTTTTCTATTTATACTAAATGAGTATTTTACTGTCTTTATTAAAATTCTGGCAGTGACAATTTGTCTTTTAAAGCGTTTCCTGTTCCTATATCAGTAAAAGCAGCTTGACACTTAAATGCTAAAGGCTTTGTTCACAAACATGTTTTTGCACATATACAAGAAAATAGGTACAGACAGTCCTGACCTCCTATACCTGTGCTCTGAGATGGCTGAATTAGGTAAGTCTGATCCCAAAACACGATATACCAGTGGGGGATTTTGCCTGAGCTAAAACGTAATTCTTTCTGAGCAGTGGGGATTTAATCCAAATCTCCCAGGAGAGTGTTGTAATCCTCATCCCTTAGTGTTCTCTCATGGATGAATTTTTTTTTCCTTGAGTTTACTTCTCGCTGACTGCAGGTAGCTATCCTGCGCCACCTTCTGCTCTACTGATATTCCAAATCACACATGTCTGTTTTCTAAGGAAAGAGTATTGGAAGTTTGCTTTCCTTGCCTGTCTGGCAGATCATTAGAAGTAGATATAGCTTAATCTCAGAATTACCTTTAACAAAGCAAGTTTACTAGATAGGTATTTGAAAAGTTAAAACAAATTTTTTTTCTTTCTATTTTCTACAGTATTAGAGCTTTTTCCATTTCTTTTTCCTCTTTCCCCACAGTTTACGGCTCATGGCATTTGTTTTTCTCTCCCTTCTAGTCTTTCCGGAAAGACTGGACTGCCTTCAGAACTCTTTGACCTCCACGAAGATGTATAGTTTCACCTATTTCTAAACAGTGTGTGTTAGACCTGCCAGGGTCTTAAATGTATGAGCGTCGGGTGAGGCAGGCAAGGCTGCAGCGCAGGTTCTCAGTGACCCTGCTCAGCTGTCATCTCTTGCTGAGGCTTTCATTAAGCGCACCTGACTCTCACTGATGTTGTCCTAAGTCGCTGCCTGTAGAGATTTCATTGGGCCTACGTTTCTATCACCAAGCATGTGCACTGTCCAAGTCATTATGGCACTGAAGTGCTCAGTTCTCAGCTTTCAGGAGATGGGCACACTTGAGTTTGTCTTCCTCTGCAGGCTTAATCCCTTCTCCAGTCTTGAAATATATTGTGTGGGTTTGGCCTTGCACAAAAAATAAATCAAGCAAAAGAGGTTTAATCCTTTTTTTGTTGTTTTTGTCTAACAATCTGTTGATTACAGATTTGTTTGGAATGCAAAAATTTCAGGTTTAAAACTAACATCTTGATTGGAGACTGCCCCCAGACCACACAGGGGCTATATTTTATGGCATACTTTCATATTCTTCTCTTGAGAATACTCTGTCAAGAACAATAGAGCTTTAGTTTATCTCTTAGCTGAGATCCAAGCTGTTATGAGTCGGTGGCCCTCCCCTGACATGGGACCCATTCACATTATGCAGGAAACTGAGAGCTCGAATCACCTTTCACACTGCTTTATTTCATCTTTTTTTTTAATTACATTGCTGTTGTTTCTACCTAATTCTTTTCTATATTCACAGAGGACAGCTTGTTTATGTGGAACATTCTTTTTCTACTGGCTGGACCAATTTATTTTGAAAAAAAAAAAGTCCTGTCCTAAGTGAGTTAAGTGCTTAATGATTCCCTCTTGAACTCAGACCCCAGATATTTCTCATATGAGAAAAGTATCTTGATTAGATTTATGCCAAGTGTGGAATAGATGAGGGAAGTGCGGAAAAAAGTGATACTTTATCCTCTTGTCACAGGTATTCCAGAGTGGATTTTTTGTTTCTTTGAAATGTAATATGGATCTGGTAAAGAAAGCTGTTTTGTGATGAATAATATCTGTTTGAGTAAATGCTCATTAGTTGGTTCTTAATGTAGAAGATATGAATGCTTAAACAATTAATCCAGGAGCAGATTTCTTAGGTTTAAGAAAAAGATCTTAAATTTATATGAGACAGATTGTATACATAAAACTATGGTCATGGAAAAGATTTTATTAAGGTTTTAGCACCAATATAACTTAAAAGTATTAAAAAATATTTTAGCGTAAGTATTATGCAAGACATAACTTTGAGTAAATGGAATTCTGTGCTGCTAATGTAGATTTAAACTATTTCACTATATTCTCTATTCAACTGACCTTTCCAAAAAAATGTTTCTTAGGCCATAATCATGGCTAATCTCACAGATTCCTCAGTTTTTACTATGCAAGCAAATCCAAAGCTTTCTAACTAGAAATTGCTTTTGTACTAATACTGTGGTTGCTTTTTTTCTGCCTCTTGAGTAATTAGATTTGGAAATAAAATCACAAAAATAAAAGCAGTTGGAATTTAACTTTGAAATAAAAAAAGAGAGATTTAGTAAATTCTTTTTTTCTGCTATGTCTTCCTGATATCCATGATATTTGCCACTCTTTTAATGGTACAAGATATTTTCATATATATTTTCAGGTAACTTGCATAATCACATAAACATAAGATATATAGAAAGGTGGAAGTCAGATGCAGGAAGCAGACTGTGTGGGATTCGCATCAAGAAGACTTGAAAGGAGAGGAAGTCCTGGGGTTAAATCTCCCTTTTCATAACTGTCACATGCATATGAACTGTACTGCTATTAAATCACATTGTTTATTTGGACTTTTTAATCTTTAACAATGGGTTATACACATGAAAATGCATTATTCTCAGAGAAGTTCATCTGGGTTTATAACAATCTGACTATGCAAATACTGGTAATGCAAATTTGGAGTCAGCAATGAATTCACAAATTTGGCATGAGATTTTAAAAATATTTATATCTTCTAATATATATATTGAAGATATGGGATTTTTTTCTTTTTTTTAAAGGATCATACAGTAATGAAGGTGATATAATTCTAATGAGCCTAATTACAAATTCTTCTGTATAAGATGTAACTTTTAGAGGGTGCGATCTTTGATGACAATATTAAAAGGAGAATTTTGTAAAACCTCTAATTCGATTATAAGTAGGTTTTCTGGGTGACTAGATGTACATCTGCTCCCACTGCCTGGAAATGAAGAGGATTCTTCTATTAGAAGGGGAATCTCAGAAATACTTTCCAAAATATCCGAGAAATACTTTCCAAACTGACCTGAAAGATGACTGCTGAAAATATGTCTTTTTAACAATTCATTATAGTTAGCTTGTTAATAATAAATGCTGCTAATACTATATATTTCAGAACAGTAAGCAAAAGGTTAAACTCCTCAGAGTATCTTTCTAATCCTTATACTTATTTGAGTTTATTTTAGATTCAACTTTTACCCTGCATTTCTAGAGGCCAGTACTTCTGGTGGTATATCAATCCATTTTTATAGTAGGTCTATGAGATTTCAGACTATTAAAATAAACAGTAGACATTGTTTAGATTAATACAAGCAAACACTGAAGATGCAATCTTTGCTTTTTCTCCTTATTGCTCTTTTGACCAAACTAAAAATTCTCTAGTGTTTAATGTCAAATAGGTTAAAAGGTTAGTATGAAATACTTCACTCCATGAAAATGCTGGTGGAATCTTTGCCAGTAGACATATTCTTATCCCTGATAAGCTGTCTAGTGAACTGCATGAAACTGAGTGAAATTATTATCTCTTTATGCTGAGCAATACTGAATTCCATTTATGTACAGTATTTGTAACTTGTGTTACAGACTTTAATACTTGTCTGAAAAATGAAGTTATTATAAAGTTACTTTTGTGTTCAACGAATTTTAGGAGATAGTTTTTCTAGTCACAAGGGACTTTGAGAGCAGTTTATGAAATTCTGAAGAAACCTCTGCTTTCTGTCTATTGGTGTCAGGAACCATGGGTCAAGTGATTACTTCTAAGACTTCTAAGTCTTCAAATATTTTGACTATATCCATGCACTTTCTTTTTTCTTTTATCTCCCCAGACTCAGGAATTCTTTTATGTCAAGTTTGGAAAAAGATGTATAGTCTTGTCTACTCATAGACAAGAGTTCTAATATGCTTGTAGTATCTTAGTGCCTGCCCGTATTGCTTTAGACAACCTGGCAAACAATGGTTATCTCATTTGTCCTTCCCTTTTCAGGATAAGCAACACAGTCAAAAAGCTTGCTTTGGAAGTATTGCTGTTCATTTTCAATGTCAAACAATATGATGTGTTAAAAAAAAAAACCAAAAAACTAACAGAAATGTGATTGTATAAGAGAATCTTGACTTCAGTTCAACTCCTACCTCCTGGAGGAATTTACCCCAGGATTTCAGGTCAGCTGACAGGTATGCTCCTTATATCCCTTACTTGAGTAGATTGTGGAGGACCTATCTTGCCTTATGACAGTTCCCTTTTGCTATAAGAACAGAGTTGTTTGTCCTGGATATTAGGCAGTCTTTAGTTGTTCTGTGCCAGGCTGTAGAAAAAGAGTGATGAACTCCTGAACATTGCTGACCTTTTTTAATGGGAACCTAGTACAGAAGGTAGATAGCACATCTGATCTGTCTTAGGTTGGACCTGATTGGGTCAGTGTTAGACTGGTGAGAGGTATCTAAGCAATGAAATTTTCTAGTCTAACTGTATCAGATGGGTGTAGTCCATTTGAGAAGTGAGCAAAGCCTGAAGAGTCCACCTGAACGAGGCAGAACTTGGTGGCTAAACATTATTGCCAGTGACTCTGCTTGAGACTTAGTGCCAACAACTGTCTGTACTTCTCTGCAAGAGCGGTCTTTGGCGAGGCCATGAATACAAGGTACTCTTCCTCCTGCCTGTTTTTACTCAGCCTTCTGTACAGAATGGACATATACATCCGTACACAGCTGCCAGGCTTGTAAGCTATGCAGTCATGCTGTGAGGTATATACCTGTCAGACATGTTCAGGCACATGAGTCGCTTCATGCACCAAGGGCATGCTCAAATCTGAGCTTGCATATGCATTTTGCTGTAGGTGTGGATCTGTCTGATTTGTGAGAAGCTGTGGGGCTACACTTGCATGCAAAGTAGACTTGCCCAAAGAAAACCTCTTGCACTGCTTTTATGCTGTGGGGAAAACTGGATGCTTATGGGACTGCAGTGGTAGAGGATACAGTTACAGAAAGCACCGAAGACTGAGCAGTATTTTCAATTGTAAGAAATTACCCACTTGTACAGGAAGAAATTGCATATAGGTTAAAGACAGAACACGCCTCCTTTCAGAAAATTTATGTTTAAAAAGCAAGTTAATTATACAAAATGAAGTACTTAAATTATTTATGTTAGTCCTAAGAGTCGTATTTGGAGTAATTTGATAGTAGAAGGGGTAATAAATATTCTTAAGTAAGACCTTGCTGAAAAAGCCAATTTATAGTGCTTATTGTGTTTTGTTCGGATGAACCTTTGTTGGTTCAATTAATTGTGGGGGTTGTCAGCACAACATTCTCACTGGGATAGAGAAAATCTGCCAGGATTTTTGGTGGAAGTGCAGCATGTTCAGAAAAACTGTGTTGCTGGAAGCAGCGTGGCCACCAATCTTGTAATGGTTTTGTAACTGACCCTGTGAATTACTCAGTAAATGTAATCTTCTAAGGGGATTTGCTAATTCTCTTAACAATGAAGCAGCCAAGAACATCTAATGAGGACATTCAAGGCCAAAAACTTCTAATTTAATGGAAAGTACTTTCAAAAAAGTAAACAAATTCTTTTGAATCAGAATCCTATTTTCAATCAGATGGGACTTTATATCACTAATAGAAATCCTATATGTGAATGGACTTCTTTATCTTTTATCTTCATAGAAAGATTTCCTTTAGTTATAAATCAGAATTCTAAAGGTGCTTTACTGAAGCACACCCTGGGTTCTCAATGCTATTCAGTAATATTCTTGCAAAAATTTCACAAGATATATTGATAACGTCAAGCCCATCTTCTTCTTGCAGGGGAAAATTGTTTTTGTGTTTGTAGCAGGCTCACTAGTTTGGATGACATTCTTCTAAAGAAGTCTGAGGTAGTCTGTTACTCCTGAAGACAACCAAAAATGGAAAACCGGAGTTTTTAAGTTATACTGGTTTGGGCCATTGGCTAGATTGAGTTTTACTTAGTAATCAAATAATTTTAAATATCCTAGAAAAATGCAATGATGCATCAAAATACAATGATGCATCATGATGTAAGTATGAAGAAAATATAAAGGAGTCAGTTGGGTAACCTGTAAGACTTAAGAAGTACTTGTGAAAAATACCATGTAAAATATACTATAATTTATAGAAAAGTATGTTTTAAGATGTAGTTCTTTGGAGGGTTCTCTAGAATCATGGTTATTAAAGTCTTAACGTTTACCAAGTTTGGTTAAATGGATAAACAAGGTCCTATCTGTGAATAAAAGACTGACGTACTTGTCTTTTTGTTCTGTTCTGTGACTATTCTGTTTTGCTTTTAGTAGTCACATGAAATCATAGCTCTGTTTCTTCTGAGGTAAACCCATGATATCCTATAATACTTTCAAAACTGTGGGTCAGAGAGGAATCTATTGGCCTTACCAGTATTTAATTATCCCTCCCTTCTCTGAAAATCAACGTTACTACTGTGTTTATTTACAAACTTTAAAGGTATGCATTTGTAATACTGGCTTGATACCACTCCTATGTGAAAGTTAGTGTTTTATGTGCAAATATAGGAAGGTCTTTTGATACTGTAATTGATTTGCACTAAAGAAATCAAAGAACACTGGAAGACTTTCTAATTTTTATATAAATACTTGGATCTGGTTCAAGCAGAATTTTAATTACTATTATGTCCTAGCAGAATTAAAAGAATACCTCAGTAAATTAGTTGAATGAAACAAAAATAGCTAAAACACTAATGTTAAAGATGATTTATTAATTATTCCTGCAAGAGGCAAAACAATGTTTCTGCACTAGAGGATTTTCCATCAAAAAAATGAAGGTACAGTCAAGATTATTCTCATTACAGTGTTGAAATGATGAAAAATATTGGTAGTTATTATCTGTGTATAGCTAAGTCCCAGAAAGACCTTCCATCTTCAAAGAGACCGTGGAAAAAGAAGAATAATGAATCTCTCTGTTTTGGCTTTCTGATTTATAATTTACTGTACTGCATAATCTTTGCTCAGGTACTTTCAGCACTGAGGTCAGTCTTCATTAGAAAGCTATAAGAAGTAGCAAAACAAGCAAATGGAAGAAAGGAGCCATGCTACAGTATCAAACAGCAACCTTAGTTTAATGGACCATCTGAAACATAATGACTTTACTGAGTCTTACTTATCATTAGTGATATGGAGCTTGAATAAGCACTGATAAAGACATATAATTTTAATTTTTCTATTAATAATTTTTAAAAGATGCTGCAGTTAACTTATAATTTAAAACAGCAAGTAGTTTCTCTTCTAAATTCTAAACTAGTTAAGGTAAGGTTTTACAGGTTTCTAGATTTTCTACACAATTATTTTAGGCTTTTTTTTTTTTTTAATAATAAAACGGCTGTTCTTAAGAAGTGTGTCTAGCTGGCTTGTCTTTGTGTGGCATCCCTTGCAGCTGTGAAGGTAAGGAGGATATGCTCCCTGCCCCAATCCCAGTAGTCCCAACTCCCCAACAGTTTTTAGGAATTTTTTGGAAGACTAGCTGGATCTGGCTAAAACGGAGCCCAGCACTCTTCTAAGAAAGCAGTAGTGTGGATGTTTGTCTTCTGCTGCCTGCCAGTGTTGCCTGGCACTGTTTAATTTTTTCATACAGATCCAGGCCCTGAGACATGGAACATTGCCCACTTTCTCAAGTGAGATGCAAAAAAGTTTAAACCGCTGCTCTGTGGCATTGCCAGAACTCATATGACTAAAACTGTGCGAGTCACTTCCTGAAAATAGTTTATTAGTAAGATTTGGCCTACTTATTTTTGTTTCTTTGCACTATACTTTTTTACTAATTTTGGAGATGAAATTACATCATGCTTACTACTTTAAAAAGCCCTTTTCTATGTCACAGTCCAATAACATCTGTAAATGCAGGGTCTACCCATACATGATGCACGTAGATGACATTTATAAGAGAGAACCTGGCTTACACTGCACTGTTTCAGGAAACATTGCGTGATACAACTTGTTTTGACTCAGTTCGCAACAGATGTGAAATTCCGAGTTTTGCTGTTGAGGTAAATATTTATCTACTGGGTCGCTATGGACATGCATTTCTGCCCTCTTTGAGTAGAAATTCAGGAATGATAAAACATTAGTTGTATTCTTCAAAAGACTTTCCTATATAAGTTTCAAATTTTTGTTTCTTTGGCTGCTCTTCTCCTATTTAAAGTTTTGGATAGAACAACCCTTTAACTAACTATAATTTTATTACATTTTTAATAAGTGGATCCAAATCTCACTTGAGCAAGTATCTCATGTTGTTTTCAGATGTTGCTTTTTCTCATGATTCTGCATGTGGTGTCTCATTTAGTTCTGCCTCTGCCTTAAGTATTTTGGGTTGATTTTTCTTCCAGAAGTACTTTTCAAAATGTCCAAACTCTTATTTATTTAATGTATATGTTGGGTTGTTGGGCACTGAAGAAATAAAGCACGTCAAATATAGAAAGTCATCAAGCTGTATTTCTACTGTATTCTTTGTATTATATACAGTTGTAAAATCTTTTGCATCATATCTAAAGCGTTTGGATTATTGTTTGCTCAAGCTAAGCAATTTTCTCAATTGCTTAGCAAAACACAATTGCTACAATACACATACAATAGACAGTGCAGATAGAGGTTAAACAACTTTCTCAGTGTCATCAACTGCCTACCTCGTCTGGATAGAACTCTAAATAATCTCATTTTTCCTGATGTTTCTCCATGGTGCTTTTAACTATGAGAAGTGCTCTACATAAGGTAAATATTTTTCTTAGGAAATTGAAAGACATTATTTGTAAAAACTTAATGAAAAGTTATTATTAGAAGGCATATATATAAATATATATGAGGCATAATTTTCTGATATTGGAAGATACTGTCCAGAGAAGAAGTTGCAATGCATCAAAGGATTCAGCATTCTATATTCATTTGGTGTGAGGCATACAAGGACAAATCGTTAGTGATGTATCAAATGATGTTTAGTAATTCTCAAGACACTTTGTGGTATTGTTCCAAGGATTGTTTCTGTCTACAAGGCATAAACAGACAGAGAACTCTAATTTCCCCCATCTCAACTGAGTACAGAGCCACGCTGTTTTGATTACTTGCTCTCCTCTAGTGCCGTGGTGCCGATGGTGGGAATTCTCACTCACTGTGAGTGTAAAGCATTAGGACATGGGGGCAGAGGGAAAAGAAAGGAAGGGATCAACTATCTATCTTTCTTGCTAGCGTTGTTCTACTTGTCCTCTGAGAAAATACTTGTTGCATCATGGTTAAGTCAGCTGGTTTGGACAGTCACATTCCATAAAGTGGACCAATGTTTGCTGCCAGTGAATGTGGAAGTATTTTGTACCAAGCAATCGTTCGTGCAGGGATTAGAAATCGCATTTGACACGTTCCTCTCGAAGAGGGATCCATTAATGCCGTGCATTAATACCAAATTATGTTAACCCTGTCAGAATAAATTGGCTTCTAAGAACTTTCAGGGAAAAATGGTCTGACAAATAATACCTGGTTTCTCTAAATTTTATGTGCTAAAGGATTTAGGACTTTATTGATTATTAGAGGGGTCACTGGGGAGCATACATCTTAATGAACAATGAATTAGGCCTGCAATAAACAAAAGAATATGAGTCTGCAAATGCTTTTAATGACAGCTACTTTTTGTAGGCCAAAATTTAATATGGTATGCGGGAACCTTCATTAACTAAGCATGTAAACAGTAATATTAACTTCAGGAGGCTTAAAAATGTGCTGAAGACTGGTAGCTTACTGAACTCAGGACATCCAAGAAATATGATTAAAAAAAATTAGACAGGCTAAAAATAATAATTGAAAATTCTTGTTTTTGAGATTCCAATTTGCTTTCTACATTTTTATTCAAATTTTAGAGCTAAACACTATGAAATTCAAAAACATTTACTGGAACTGTACAAGTAGTTTCTGATGATGCTCACTTCAGTTTGTTATTTTGAACTCTATTAATTTTATTTTTGTTTATAGGTTTTTTTGTTGTCTCTAGATGATGTCTAGTACTCTGCAAACCAAATCTGCAGTTTGCCAGCAAGTTAATAGCATTTCCAATTACATCACTACATCAGCACTACCCTTTAATTTTCTGCACACAGTTGATCATCTCTGAATTTATCGACTGAAATCATTGAAAAACAGAAGTCTGTATGTATTTTCACAGATTTTAATATGTCTTTTTGCATATCTTAGGTATAACCATTGTCCTACAAGTCTATTCATTAAAAAATAATAGTCTTGTTGGAACTCTTCTTTTGATGTGACTTCTCAAATTAACAAGATTTTTTCAGGCATATTTAAACAGCCTTGTATTAAATCATTAAGGACGTGTGGATTAAACAAAGTCATAGAAAATATTCTCTAAGGACTCCTGAGAAGTCAGCTAGTATAATCTTTTTTTCTAAGGCACAACCAACTATTATTGATAGAGGTTTGTCCAATCTGTGCTTAAAAATTTCCAGTAGTTAGGTTTGTACAACCTCCTTTGATTATCTATGCTAGTGCTTAATTGCCTTTACAGCATAGATGAAGGGAAGAGAAAGACTTTAAATCATCTTCTCCCATTCACATGCTGGCTTACTGAGTATTATAAGAACAGAATAAAAGAAGGTGGGATGGAAATATGAAGGAAGACATATGAAGAAAATTCTTTTCACAATTTTGGCTAATAATTACCAAAAACAAATCTTTTAAAAATACTTTATGTATTATTGGTTCATTTTATAAGGCAAGGCACTAACAGTTATTCTTGACATGGATAAATTCTGATCTCATGGCATCCACTGGTCTTTTTTAAGCTTACTTCTTTTGGAAACACATGAAATGTTTCATTTAGAATAATGGATGTTTCTTAAAAGTTTAAAAAGGAGAACAAACATTACATTCAAGAAAAGTAGATTAAAGAAAAATTAATTAAGCTTTAAAAAAGGAACTTAAGGATTAGTGAAGACCAAAGGCAATATGATCATAGGAAACAAAGAATTCTTAAGTTGAGAGATTCTTTGGCTTTTTTAGGAGTTACAGTGAGAGACTATCCAGAGGAATAGATAGATGGATGGAGTCATCTAGCCAATCTTCAGACTGAAAGGTAGATTGCAAAACACTGTCTGCTTCTGTGCTGAGGAATGCTTTATCTTTTGTCTTTCAAAAGTATTTCATTTTTTAATGACCATTACCTAAAAATTACAACTTGAGTCTCTTCTAACAAAACGTATTGGTTATAGTTTACCTTGGATTTCTAAATGTAATAATTTAAATTAAATTGAGTTAATATTTAATTAAATATTGAACAATGTAATTAATTGTTATTAACCTGTAGTTGTTATACCAGTTTATAATTTGCTTTTTGGGTCAGGCTATAAATGAAACTAAGGCTCTGTTCCACCCAGAAAAACTCAAAAACTTAACTACACAGATATTTTTGAATATAATAATATCAGTAATAAGTAATAGTACTATTATTTTTAAAATAATAGTAATTTTCTGTCAAAAAGTTGTTTAGAAGCTGTGTTAATATGGTCCTGTTATTGTCAATGAGAGACAACAGATTTTTTTTAAAGAATGGAGGATAGAGTCATTGCAGAAATTGAAGATTGTCTGAGGCTTTTGCCTTTAAAGAACAAATCTCTTCATATGGGACAACACAGGAATGTAGTGGGAGTAGATGCAGAACTGAAATGAAAGTAGAGCTTTCATGTGGAAACCTAATCCAAATCGTTTAGATGGTATGACTTATGTATTGAAAATATATACAGACATGCCACAGCTACATTGCTTATGCAAAAAGTAGGTTACACAGACAAGTGTATGTATGTGATTATATTTGTTAAGTGTAATAGCATGGTAAAAGGCAAATTAGAAATGCCTAGATGAAATACAGGTTTCTTCATTTGCAGAAGTTAATTAAAACCTTGGCAAGATTTATTTCTTTGAAGTTCTATACCTAATTGTTTTTAAAAATGGATACTTTTGATAAACTTCCTAGAATTGTGTCTGACATCTTTAAGGATGCAGTCAGTTTAGCCAGTACCTTGTCCTCTGTTCTAAAAGTTAACAATGCCTTTGTTGTATAAACACAAAGCATGTCCCTATTGTCACTTCCAAGTTCTGTTTTAGATGGTCAAAGAATTAAAACATTTGAATGCTGGGACAAATAGGACTTTTGAGTCTGAATCCATGGAAGGCTATCATCTTTACCTTCTATTTTATCTGTCTGTACGCACCTCTGTTCATATTTCAATATTAGGTTGCAAAGGGATGTTCTTAAAAGTTAGGTAATATCATAATTAAACTTGCCTCTGCAATAATATGCCAGCCCCATTGCGCACTTTTCGATTTTTAATTATATCGTTAGACCTTTAATCCAAGGATGTCCTTGCAAATAGATAGTGTAACAGAAAATGCAACTGCTTGAGCTAGAATTTCTCTGGGATATTCAAGTTAACTCATCCTCTCATTTTATACTTTAACCAGGGGGAAATGTATTCCTCTAGAACATTATTCCATTCCTAATCAGCTTGAAGCTAAACAAGGCCTAATTCAAGAAAGAGAACCTTAGCATATATTTAATATTCTTGAGCATGAGCTTTCCTACTAATGCAGCTTAGTCCAATTATATATATAAAAATATCTGTGCATGTGTGTGAACTATAAAAATAAGCATAGACATTCATTAAGAAAAGATGGAAAGGTTTTTGAAGCATGACACACTAAGACCTAACTTAAAAACTGGCACCGGTTTTATTGGAAGTTAGTTGGCCAACTGATCGTGGCTGGCCAATTAAAAGGAAAAAGGCAGCCTTATTTTTGACTGTAATATGTCTTAAAACACTTATTGAGTTCACAAGTTTTTTGTTAACTCAGGCAGAATACACTAATTACAAAACTATAGGAAAGAATTTGAAGGGGTGCTGCAGACTATATAAAAACAAAATGTGAAAAAGTTGTTTTTAACAGAAGAATATTACAAGAATGCGATACGGAACTGATGCAGTAAACAAAGGAGTACTGACTAAGACTTTCAAGAGACAAAGTCTTGACCAAGTGCAGACATTTGCAAGGTAGAAACCTCCATTTGTGAATTAGCAGGGCATAAGCTAGCTGAAGTCTGATGTAACTTTCTAGACATGTTGGCACTGGATTACGCTCAAGCTTATAACCAGTTTCCCTCAGAGAGGCTTCCTTTCTCCTTCTTTTGTTACTGTTGACATCCAGCACTGTATACAAGTGTAGAGAGGAATTACTGGAAGATCTGGAATTAATCCTTGGGAAAAAAAATACAAATTGTCATCCTATGGAAATCATAATGAAAGAATACAGTATAGATGCCAGTTAGATCTACTGATAAATTAAAAATTTCAGAACAAAAGAAGGTGGAAAGAGCACATTCTCCCCAAAGAAGTATGTGAAATAAATGCACTGGTGAATAACAAATTAAAATGATCTATTAGTAATGCAAAGGAAAAGAGCTGGTGTTACTGGACTGGCCATGCACCAAGGTTTGTGCTATTGTCAGGAGGATATCCTCGTTGAAGGCTTAGAGGTCTAGAACAATTGACGAGTTTAAAAATGACTGGCAAAAAATAGGCAGGCTCTTAATAATAGAGAACAAAAGGGAGCTGGAAGACCTTAACACAGGACGTGTATATGTAGATCACAGCACAGCTGAGATCACCACCGAGATGTCTTCCCCAACTGGCAAGGAGAGAGACAGTTTCCGTGGAATGACAGACTACACTTGGAAATTCCTATCCAGTTTTGCTGCTTAACCCAGCATCCTGAGAATGCTATTGTGCAATGTTTCCTTACGGACATGCGATGGAAATAAAGACTCTGAGAGAGTGAAAACTTGAAAAAGTTCCAGTTCTCAGACAATATGAAGTACAAAATTAAGCACTCCCAGGTACTTTCAGGGAAGAAGGCAGTTCTTTTCTAAAGAAATATGATCAAAATTAGAAATGTAGGTCTTTTCAGCACTAATGAAAATCGAAAGTGTAATTCATCCCAAGATATTAATATACTTAGACACCTGCACTGTAAATGTCTATGTCTGTGCTGGACAACTTGGGCTATGGGTAAATGGAGAAAAATAGTCTTGATTCATCTGCCCAACTTTTTATGTTTGCTAGGATACGTCTGTAACTTTTGGTCAGGTTACTCCCACTCTGTTTCGGCACCCCCAGATACACCAAGATGTATATAATCAGTTTGACCAGTTATCTTGATGGATATAGGTTTCATGTCTTTAAAACAGGCTGAAAATGATCATAGACCACTCGCTGTAACTGTTTAAAAAGGGCTACAACACCCTCCATTTACTTTAAAAGAGTTACAATGTCTTCTTTCTGTTATGATTTTTTTTTTTTTCAAATTCATTAAACTCAGGAAAGATACAGAGTTTGCAGACACAATCTTTTAAAAACTTTTGAAAAGTGCAGTTAAACAAAGTACAAAGTTATTTTTTGCAGCAACGTATTTTAACCCAAAACAAAGAATATAGCTAATGTCAAATGAAATACGTGCACTAACTGCCAAATCTACTGCTCAATTTAAGATACTCCAGAGAATGATTGAAACTATCAGAATAGGTTAAACGGCAAGCTCCCGGTTCCTACCACCAAACAATCACTGAATCACAGAAGGGGTGAGGTTGGCAGGGACCTCTGGAGATCATCTAGTCTGACCCCCCTGCTCAAACCAGAATGAGCTACAGCAGGTTCCTCAGGGCCGTGTCCTGTCAGGTTTTGAACATCTCCATGGATGGAAACTCCGTGATGTCTCTGGAGAATCTGTTCCAGTGTTTGACCACCCTCCAGGTGAAAAAAGTTTCCTCTTCTGTTTAAGTGGAATTTCTTGTGTTTTAGCTTGTGCCCATTCATTGGGCACCACTGAGGAGAGTATGGCTTCATCATCTTTCCCCTCCCCCAGCCCCCAATCATCTGTTTATACAAATTGATAAGATTCTCCTGAGCCTTCCTTTCTCCAGGCTGAAGAATCCCAGCTCTCTCAGCTCTTCCCCATATGTCAGATGCTCCAATTCCTTAATCAACTCAGAAGCCCTTTGCTGGACTTGCTCCAGTATGTCCATGTCTATCTTGGCCTGGAGTGCCCAGAACTGGACCCAGCACTCCAGGTGTGTCTCACTAGTGCTGAGCAGATGGTAAGGACCGCCCCCTTTGACCTGCTGGAAATGCTTTTCCTAATGCAGCCCAGGATGCTGTTGGCCTTCTTTGCCACCAGGGCCCATTGCTGGCTTGTGTTCATCTTGTCTACCAGCACCAGCACATCCTTCTCTGCAAAGCTGCTCTCCAGCCAGTCGGATGCCAGCATGTACTGGTGCATGGAGTTATTTCTACCCAGATACAGGACTTTGTATTTCCCTTAGCTGAACTACATGAGGTTCTTGTCAGCTCATTTCTCTAACCTGTTGGAGAAAGTCCCTCTGAATGGCAGTGCAACCATCTGGACTATCAGCCACTCCTTCCAGTTTCGTATTGTCTGCAAACTTGCAGAGAGTGCACTCTGTCCCATCATTCATGAAGAGGTTAAACAATGTTGGCCACACTATTGATGCCGCTAGTCACTGGCCTCCAGCTGGACTTTGTGCCACTGATTACAGCCCTTTCAGCCTGGCAATTCAGTTTTCAGTCCACCTGTCTAGCCCTTATTTCATCAGCTCATCCATGAGGATGTTACGGCAGACAGTGTTGAAAGCCTTACTGAAGTCAAGATAAACAACATCCAGTGCTCTCCCCTCTTCCACTGAGCCAGTCATCTCATTGTAGAAGACTATTGGTTAGGCATGATTTCCCCTTCATAAATCTATGCTGACTACTCCCACTCACCCACTTGATCTTCATATGTTTGGAAATGTTTTTCAGGAGGATTTACCTCTGTTGCCTTCCCAGGCAGGGATCAAGGTGAGGCTGATCAGCCTGTAGTTCTCCAGATACTCCTTCTTGCCCTTCCTGAAGATAGGAGTGACATTTGCTTTATTCCGTTCCTCAGGGGCCTACCCTGATTTCCATGACCTTTCAAAGAGTTAGCGCCCTCAACACTTGTGGGTGTATCCTGCCCTGTCCCATGGCCTGGTGTATATCTAGTTTGTTTAAATATTCTCCAATTTGATGTTCCTCTACCAATGGTCTTACTTGCTCCAGACTTTCCCACTGGTCTCAGGGACCTAGGATTGCTGAAGGCAAATCTAACCAGTAAAAACTGAGGCAGAGAAGGGATTGAGTACCTCAGCCTTTCCATGTTCTTTATTACCAGGCCCCTGCCCCATTCAGCAGGCTCATCACCTTCCTTTTGCTGCTATATATCTGTAGAAGCCCATCTTGTTGCCCTTCATGTCCCTCACCAGTTTCAACTCCCGATGGGCTTTGGCTTTCCAAACACCATTCTTGCAAGCTTGAACAGTGTCTTTATATTCCTTATGGGTGACCTGTCCCTGTTCCTCCTCCTGTATGCTCCCTTTTTATGTCTGGATTTTGCCAGGAGCTCCTTCTCCATCCACAGAGGCCTCCTGCTGCCCTTGTTTAATTTCCTGCTCATTAGGCTGGACCACTGTTGAGCTTGGAGGAGGTGACCCTTGAATATCAGCCAACTTTCCTGCAACTCTCTTCTCTGCAGGACCATATCCCATGGGATTCTTCCAAACAGATCCCTGCACAGGCCAAAATAATGTGAGAATTTTCCAGCAAATCTGTAGATTGCTTAACAGTCTCCAGATAGCAATTCCCAAATTATTTCAGAAAAACTCTCCTTCCCTGCACTCCAGTTAATGCTATATACTAACCATTCTTTGTCATGTGACAGAGAGAAATTGCAGTCTTGTACATTCTCTCTTCATGCCATGCTCCTGTCCATATTCCACCACTCTCAGTACTATATTTATCCCCCAAAACAGCAATGTTGAGGAAACAGTCAGGCTTTTGTAGGTACCCAAAATTGTGATTAAATCACACAGTTGAACTCAAACTGATGGTAGAAAATAAATAAATAAATAAAGTCTGGGCATTTATAGCAAAATAGGTATAAGCAGGTTTATATTTGCCAGACATTATTTATTTGTACTGGATTATTTTCCTTCTTTTGGATAAATGGTAGGTAATGCATATCAATTCTGCTTTTTTCCAGACATGGTATGGACAAGGGTCCATTTGACAATGGTCCAGAGATCTGTGGGCATGATTTAGGCAGTGTACAGTGAAATACAGATTTAGATGTGTAATTGTTAGTACTTATTACCTATGGATGTGGGCTGGTGGGAAAAAAAAGTCAGACTAATAAAATGCATACTGAAAAAGATTGCAGTCAGACACTGATCCATATTTAGCATGGTTGCTATGGAATAGCACAGATTAACACACTATTGCCTGCTGACATTTTATTCAAGAAGAGTTGGGAATTTGAAGAAATTTAAATGGACAGATAAGGCTTAAATAAAAAAAAAAAAATCCACATAAGTATTGCTTAATCTTTCAGAAGAATGCTGCAGATGATTATACGTATGGTAGGAGTCAATGATTGCTAGACACTGCGGAGCATTAATGGGCTGTTATAGAGCCAGTCCAGCTGGACACGCAATGGAAAGGAGTCATTGACATGTTTTATATGTGTTCAGCTGGTGAGGATAAGGGACATTTATTCTGCTCTTATTCCTAGGAAGGAACATCAATTTAAGACATGTAAGCCCCAGGGCGTGGTCCTGCCAAAACAATTGACCTTGCCATCTCTTGGCATAGTTATAAGGGAAGGAGTTCTGCAAGTCTGAATGACAGAACAAGGTATCTCAGAGGCTGACTGAACAACGTTGGAAGTACTTAAAGGTCTGTATTATATAAATGCTCAACGTTATTAGTGCTATGCTAACCTGGCAAGCGAAGATATGCTATTGGAAACTGTCTTTTAAGCAGCTTAGCTTTGGAGACAGGATGTCTGGGACTGGGTTGCAGACACTTGTGTTTTGTTAAGGAGTTGCAGTTGTCAGAGAGGAGGTGAAGGAAGCAAAACTTTCTAACTTAGCTAAGCCAGGCAGCTCCTGCTTCCCCTGTGATAGATCTGTTGCAGGTGTTTTACAGTGGGCTAAGCCTGCCATCTGAACAACGACTGGTCTTAGCACCAAGAGATCTTCTTAGCAATGTGTTTTTGTGGATAAATACGCATTTAGATAATGTCTGTGCTAAAACTGAATTATGAAAATTTAATGGTGTACCTTGTAGTATGCATTAGGAGAATGACTTGCCTGGCAATCATTTGTTTTTAAGTAGATGATACATAATGTAATGAAAATGTTGAGAATATAATGACCGCACTATCTGAGCATTGGTTTTTTGGTCTGCCAGTCATACACTGCTTATTGGTCATATGTTGCCTGTTACTTGCAAAGTCAAGTAAGTAGTATTTTACATGACTACTTGGAGGGAAAAGACCAGCTTTTATACTGTGTTAGATAAAGATCTGTACGATCTAAAGATTTATATATTTTTTTCTCTTTTGGTTTAAATTCTATATGTACTTTGTGCATAAACCAGAAACATTTTAAAATTTTGGACATCGTGGACACTTCACTAAAGCTTACACATTAGAAATGTAATGTCACCCCTTCTTCCTCCTCTCCTCCAGAAAGCTGCTTAGACTGAATCACCTGAATTTGTCAAGGGGAGCAAAGAGGAGTGCTTTTATAAATGTTCATTACAACCTGTTTTTGATACGATGCTGCCTCTCTTATTTCTCCACTTACACAGAAGCAGGAAAAGACTCCTAGTATAGTCACATCAGGAAACAATGGATAAAGGAGGTGTTCATTAATACAGGTTTATTTTAAATCAGAAAAGTCAGCCATAGCTATACAGGTGTATGACACCCCAGAAAGTACTTTTGGCTAAACAAGATGATTTTTCTTTCAGTGCATGCCATCAGGAATCAGCTGTCAGAGTGGCTTCTCACTTCAGCTTTCTTTTTAGACAGAACTAACCATCTTTATTGCCCTTAATAATATTTTCTGTCGACATGAACTCTTCTCCTGCTATATTACAGATTATATGAATAAATTGTAGAATAGGAATCTGAGATGTGACAATGACTAATTGAGTAGCTACTTGAAGTAATGGACTCTAGAATTCAGTTAACAAGACTCATGACGAACATTTTGAAGTAGTTAATAGAAAATATTATGAAGATAGAAGACATTGATTCTGATAGTTGAAATATTATTTCATTGTTTAAAGCTTAAATTAATATTTTTTGGTATTCCCTTTGAATTTGTTTGAATTTCTGTGAAATAGTGTAATTTTTTTTTTTAGATAAACACTCTTGTTAAACAGGATGTAAGTGTAAATGTTAACTGATAACGGTTTTTGGTTAGTCTGGGTTGTCAGAGCTGTACATAGACCCCCTCTTGTCAAACGATGGATCTACTGTCTCTAAAATCCCTAGGGTCTTGTATCACCATAGATGTCTGACTGTATATGCAAGAAAAAAGACTAATGTAAATACAGCTATTGTTCGTGTTTTAGACTTATGGAAAAGTCTTTAGATAAACAATGTAATATCATTTCTAATCTGGAATTCAGTACTTTGCACTTCAGCATATATCTCTGAGTGTAAATGATAGGAGCACAGTGACTTACGCAGCCTCTTTGTTATATTTGGTTCTATGCAGTGTCAGCACTTTACATGACGGTGTATCTGCTTGTTTTTTCTATAAATCTTTTATGTTCTCTCAGCATTCTGTGTATCTTTGGAAAGTAGTAACTGAGGCTAGTCTTGCTGTGCCCAGCATACTGAATGCTTTTTTAGCCTAGAGAGGGACGTAACAGAAAGGCAAGAGAACATATTCAGGGGGTATCAGATCAGCTAATAGACTTGACAGAGCAGTAGAGAAAACTGACTGACAGACTGGTCTACCTGCCAGACTTTACAAACACAATAAAAAAGCTACTGGACATTTAAGCCTTGTCTTAAAAAATAAATAAATAAAATAAAATAAAAGTCATGGACTACACTTGCCTGTCCATTTGCTGCTTTAGTTGATACCAAATGCTTATAGCAATTGCACAGTTCTGTGGCCAAGAATCAGGAGAATATATTTTTTATATGTCATGGTTACTTTAAGCTAGGACAAGTATATTTAGCAATTTTCATAGAAAAAAGAATGGGAAAAGAGAAAGGAGAAAGGCAGAGGCTGGATAAGAGTCGGATGTCGTTTTCCTCAGGTTTGTTGCACCTCTGCTTCTCTACCCAAGGGGGCAGTCTCCAGTTTGAGATTCCCAGTTCCAACGAGTTGAGCACCTCACATCCATCTATGCATGCTCTCAACTTGCATTTCCCAGTTATGTCATTCTTTTGGCTCATGATGGTCTCTGTTTGACCCATACACCCTGTTCTATGTCCTTTGCTGCCACTTCCAATGGTAAATCCCCAATTTATAACATAAGATTTTTTTTCGTTATCTCCTAAATGAATGCTTTTGTACTGCATATTGCCAAATGTTATGTTATCTTTGATTTGGTCTACAATTTGCTAAGAACTGACCAGACCTATTTGATAGGATACCTCAAAATATACCCACGTGTCCAGGCTGTGTCTTCACTGCACATCAAGGCATACACCATTGCTTTCCCTGACAATATTGCCTTTCTTTCTTCGACACATTTCTTTGATTAATGATATTACTGAGATTTTTTCTAACATAGAAGAGGTTCTAGAAACATTAAACAAAAGCAGTTTTGTTTAATACTGATGTAGTATTCTCTATTTAGATATTGGTCACACTTGCAAGAGATCTAACTTTGAGTTTATTTTTCTGAGTTCAGCGTAAAATCTGTTTTTCTAGAAGGAAATAAGACTAATATTTAGATTACTTTTTACATTTTATCTTTCTTATTCTTCCCCAAATCTTTATCAATGGTGTAACAATGGGATAAAACAATGTTGTTTTAAATACAAATGCTTAAAGAAGAAATTCTTCCGACGTATCTGCTGTGGATTAATATCATTTCACGTTAGATATGTGTGTTTATTATCCCAGTCTCCTCTTTTAGCCAATGGAGAGAAGCAAGCATTTCTTGCGTGCAATTAAATCTGATCTACCTCCATTAGGATGGGATAAACTGGCACCAAGAAAGAGCTATTTTCCTTTGATGAACATTTGTCTTCTCTGGTGCATTTTTCTTATCACCTTATCTCCTTGATTATTACATTTTCCAGAAAACTTATTAAAGTTACTGTGTTAACAGCAGTCATAACAGTGTTGGAGTAGTTACAGGATTTCTCAAAAGTAGCTGAGGAGATCCAAGCCAATTGGGTCGGACACAAAGTGAGTGATTACCATCATCCATGTTCTCCGCCAAGAGCCAGTAAAGAGCTGCATGGCTTAATCCTGTTCACGTATTTGTGTGAAGGATATTCTTTATATTAGATGCTGAAATAAATAACAATGTTCAGTGGATGGAGACATTTTATGCTGAACTATATATGGTTATAAACTAGTGGGAGAAATTTTACTCCTGACTCAAGGAATTGTTAATAGGCCAGTCAAGTGCAGGCATATCTGAATCTTCATACAGGTGATGCGGTTCATTGTTTAATGGAAAAAATGGCTTCCAGAATGGCCTCTGAGTCATACAGGTGATTAGCTTTTGGAGGAAATAATTAAATGTGAATGAGATCCTTAGAAGGAAATCAGATTATTCCTAAAAAGCTACCACGGTTTACCGGAGAAAAGCTTTTTGATGGTTAGTGTCTGAGAGATGAATCAGTGGAGTACACACAGAAAGTCAGCTGTGTTTAAGAGGAGGCAAAGAAACCATGTAAATTTATTTTTATGTCAGCAGGTTGAATATGACATTATTTCTTATATCCACATGGATACATCTTTTATAAATATTTGTAACTGTCATCTTTATTTTGATTATTATAAAAACAGAATAAAAATCCAAAACACGGGAGTGTTCTCTTCATTTGTTCTCAGTTATTCAGTTTTCTGTTCTCTTTGTTGTATCTACACTGGATTAACGAGATTGTGCTCCCGTAGTGACCACTGATTGAACATTGTGATTTGTGTTTAGTCTGGGATCTCTGATACTATCCTGTGTTTACACTCTTGCAAGCCACTTTTTATTTTAGGATCATAGATAATTCAATCTACACAGAATAACTATTGGTTCTCACTATAAACTACAGCTAAGCTAAACCAAACCTGACTGCAAGGTAACTGTTATCACTGCTAAAACAAGCTAAATAAGCTTAGGCCATATGCAAACCTAGGCGAGTCTGGAGATACTGCACTGTCAGGTTAACGCTAAGATTGTGACCTTTTAGTAGTAACAGCAAAATGTCATGTTTACTGGACTACAACAGCTCTACCTCTCTCCCATCTTCTCCCCCAGGTCTGGACAGCCCCTTATTGCCTCTGTCTGTAACCGCCTGGGATGCTCCTGCTGGCTCTGGGCTCCCCGTAGTCTGCGGTGCAGGTCTCCAGAGCTTCAGATACTGCAAGCAGATGTTATGCCAACAATTTACCTTCTCCCTGAATTCTTCTGTACTTTATGTCTGCCAGCGCAATTCTACCTGGCAGGTGCTTTTGAAACCAGAGATGGCCAAGTCCTCCCAGCAGCCTCCAGCTTCTTCCAGCTGCAAGTGTTATCAATCCTGTTAAGCAGCTGCAGAAACATTGCATAAAACCTTTGATTCATGGGCATAAGTGGAGCTGTAAATTCTACTGTGAATGGAGAAAGCAAGGATTACTGTCTAATCTTTGTTTTTTTGTTTTTTTTTCTTTTACAAAAGCTTAAGCATCTCAGGGCTTCTTGGCCCAGTGGCAGTCCCTTGATCCTTTCCAATCAAGCCTCATGTCCATAGCACTTATCTTGCTTTGATTCTACAGTTCCTCTGTTGAAAGACCAATAGCAGGGACTTCTGCTCTGGTGAGGGGTAACTATCCAGTGTGTACTCACAGACCACAACAAAAACTTGAACACTTCTGTTTTTCATGTCTTATTTACCCACAGTATGATTTCAAGGGATTGACATACGGCTTCTGCAGCTCAAAGAGTAAGCCTCTTCTCATTGACTAGTCAATTATATCACTGTTTGCATTTCAATTCAGGAAAATTAAGAACAAAAACAGAGAAAAGGCTGCTGGGTTTTGGGGACTGAGTTCACATAAAGCTCAGAATTTCAACAGCCTCTGTATTTCATCTTGGGCAGTTAATAATTTACTCTTTTTATGAGAACAAATGAATAATAGAGGAAGCATCACTATAAGTGATGAGTGAGAAGTGGTTATTTACCATTAAATATTTTGACATACCCTGTCCAGGCTGTAGGTGAAAGGTATTTTAATGTGCAAAAGGTAAGCTAATACTGCCAGTAGTTACTCATACAACTGCTCCTCCCTTTGCTGAAAGAGAAACAAAGTGCAAGCCATAATGAGTCTATTCTACATTTTCCTTCTTGGTGGATCTACAAAAACCCTGTGAAAATTAGTATGGCTTGTAGATGTGGCTTATGACATTTAAAATAGTTGTTATCAAGAAGCAAAATTCAAAGAAATTTTGACTTTGCTGTATGTAATGCCTTCAGCACCCAGCTCTGCTAGATTTCTAAGAGATAGTCAGACAGCAGAAAAGGATACTATTGTTTGTGTTAGGGTGGCATCCTGGGGCCATCCAAGAACAGAGCTCCATTGTGCTACGTACTGTAGAAACAGAGTAACTGACATCATCTGCCCTGATGGGGATGCCAGGAATTCCTCGGAGCCTGCCGTTCAGTGGGGACAGCTCGAGCCCTGCAGGGCTCAGCGCAGCACTCGAGCGTTAGACCTTAGAGCTCACTCCAGGCCAGCAAACCTCTTAATAAAGCCCTCTTAATAAAGGCAGGCTCTATGCAGAACCACTGGCTCAAATCTTGGAGGTGGGAGGCCTGGGTCTATGGATAGGTGGATTCTGTCAGGGAAAAATCTGAATCTTGATCCGTGGCTCAATAAACGTTTGGACACGTTATTGGAACAGGTTTCAGGGTCAAAAGTGACATCAAGCTATATGGTTTTGATAGCAGAACTTAAAGCAGAGATTCTTGGTTTATGAAATAACATTCAGATTAAATATTGAAAAGATGTAGGAAAAATTACTATAAATCCCATTAAAATGCTTTTTAATACAGCAACAAGGGAAGAGAGTCAGTCCACCCCAATAGACTTCCCTGATCTAAGGAAAGAATTCTGTCTTCTCAGGAGCCTTTCTTTGAAACCCTATGTTTATGAATCACAGTACCTTGTCTTGCCAAGTCCTGCCCCTTGTGTTCTTCAGTTCAAGCATATAGTTAACAGCCCTTACAGCTGTCTTAAAGTAAGGAACATTTGCTGTAGCAATGTGCCAGCTTTGCCAGGGATTCACTCTCAAACAGATTTTTTTTTAGGCACTACCTTAGCAAACATATTGTGCTAGGCAGCATTATGTAAAAAAGGAACCATGTCAGATCTTTTTGTGATAGATAAATCAGCTGTCTTTTATTTTGGGAAAATTGAGAAAACAGACTCCTCTGAGTGAATATTTTTGAAAAAATATTCATATGCTTTTTACAAACATCTCTAATAATAAGTAGCAAAGAGTTAAAAGGCGTACTGCCGGTTACTTATTCTGTGAGAGGCATATTTGGTCTTTTATTTCTCTTTTTTAATCTTGCCAATATTGGTTAATCAGTTAGGCTTCCTGATACACATTTTTAAAAACTATTTTTTTTCATAACATAGTTTTTTTCCACCAATATTTTCAAAATAAGCACACATAATTTCAATTAATATTTATAAAATAAAGGTAGTTAAAAAAAGTCAAAGGTGCTGTCAGGACTTTGGGATAAAAATAGTGGAACCTCTATGTTTAACCCTTAGTCATACTTTCTCAATGGCTCTTGAACTTACCAAATAATTGAAACCAAATTTGTCAAAGGGACAGAGGTATCAAAATGATCCCAGGTTCTTGTAAGCTTTGTAAAAAAATAAAGTTAGGTGGGGTTATTTTTCTTTCCTTTTTAGTTTCTGAAGGAAAGCTGAGGGAAGGGGTTTACTGTGAGCTCTGGTATATCAGATAGAAGAGATAATTGTAGCATGCCTCTTTCCATAGGGCAGCCAGCCTAACTGGGTGCATATCAGCAGCTATAGTATGTGGTAATGCAAGACCTAAGAGGGAAGGAGTTGGAGATCCTGCAGATTTACTCAGGTGTAGAGCTGGTTACTTCTTGTAGTAGGGGGAACTCTGACATGTACATCATAAATCATGAATCCCATAGGAATAAGGCTTTGTGGGTTCATGTGCTCACAGAGCTCTTGTTTACAAATCCTAGTTTCTTGCTTCAGTTCCTCATTTCTATATTTGTTAATGAAAGATAATCATAAAAGGGAGCATTTACTACTACTACCACTACATTCTTAGACTTCCCTGCAGAAGGCAGTATAACAATTCTAGCAATGCTTTCTTGAATTCAGAAGTGTTAATACTGCTTAACTGCAGTAAAATCTAATGCTCTGCCATTGCTGTAGCAAGTGGATCTTACTACGGGAATTGCCTATCTTCTCCATACTCTCTTGCATTAAAACCATGTAATCAGTTCATATTGGAAGAAACTTTTAGTCATTGCCTATAACTGTCAAATATTTATGTTTAAAGCTGAAGTCTTACATTTCAATGATGCCTACTTTCCTTTTTAGATTTGAGTCAAAGCCCATAACTTGTAACAATGAGGCTAAGAGAAAAAACTCTCATAACCTTCTTGAATCCAAGATGAGGACTGACCTTTAACTTTTCTTTATTTTAATTGGCTTTGTTTTTGGCTGTATAGCACTGAACTGAAAATGTTATGATCTCAGCTGTTTTCAACCAAGGGGTTTACAGAAAAATTGTTTTCCTCTATTTTTACTAGAAAACAGTTAATTTCCTCTAAGCTTTTTCTCCTAGAATTTCTCATAAGGCATCTAATAGGTTATCTGCCTTTCATTCTAGTTAATTTTCATTCATTCTGCTGAGTTGCAATTCTTTTGAATGAATAGTTTACACACAGATGTATTACTTATTTCTGTAATTTTTGCATGCGTTATTTTTATTATAGTTTCTGCAAATTGTTCCTGTACTTTTTTCTTGTGTGGCAAAAAAACATTCAGCCTGTATTTTAGGAACATTTGCTTCAAGCTAAAAATGCAGTTTTCTCAAATCATCGTGTTTGCTGCCATGGGGTTTTTAAATTAAGTCACCTTGTGAAAGACCAGAAAGTTAAAAAAATAAACTTTTTCTTCAGATAAATAAGATACAGTCATCCTTAAAACCTCTGGAAAAAAAAGACTGAATTTACAGCAAAATCTGAAGCCATTACTTCAAGGTTATTTCAGGATAAGGTAAGAGAAATCATATTCTTTAATTTAAAGGCCCCCATTGTTATCACTCTTTTCAAAGATCTGTTATTTGCAGGACCCATTTTGAAAAATCTCTGCTGATTTCAGCCATTGTAGGATTGCACAGAGAAAGAGAAATGAAATTGTATCCTGTTTTTTGTCTTTTGCACATTTTTAGTCACTAGTTTATATGGGGTTTTGCTTATGATGTGGTAGGTTTTGCATTACTGGTTATAGTCTGCATTTCGTAGCAATAGCTCTTTGAAAACACGCTTATAAATATCACAAGCAGTTCTGTCTCTCATCAGAAAATATTCTAGTTCTTCAAACACAACGACAACATTTTGATTTCATTTTTATTATATAATAGTCTATTGTTTCCACCTGGATACAAATGAAGAAGTACGGGCTTTCATAAATGTTGTATCTGAGACAGAACAATCTAACTATGTGGAGTCTCCTTCCATGATATTTGCATAACATGATGGCATTAAGCTCCCAGTGGTGTTCTTCCCATCATACACAAGATCAAAGAGCTATTATGCTCGGAGTCTGTCTGCAGCTGTTAGATGCATTCAAGGACTGTTTTCTCTCTCTCAACATTTTTCAAGGGTATTTGCTGTAAGGAAGTATCAGAGTTTCCACTGTACTTGAGCTGTAATTTCCCCCAAAAGATACTGTATTCAGGGGACTGCCATGATGTTTAATTTCTTAGGATTCAGCAGCTGAGTTGTATAACCCATAGCATACCACAGTCATGAAAAATGTGGTTTCTTGTCCACATGCTCTGGAGCTCTTCAGGGAGCTGCTGACCTTCTCCTGCTGCCTCACGGGGGGAGATGTGGCTTGCTAGCGCCTTCCTGCACGTGGTAATAATGACCTGGGCAGCTGGAGCGGGGAGGAAACCAGGGACAAAGACCAGCTTGTGTACATGTGTGTGCATGTGTGTGTGTGTCTGTGCATGTATATTTAAGGGAGAGGAACGAGACTGAGGGAGTGGCACAAAGATAAGACTTAACTTTTTAGTATTCTTCAGCCTTATCTTCTTACGCTACAAGAAACTGAACGCTCCACAAGAAGGCTGTTATGCATTAAAACACCATGCACGAGGTTAGAGAGGTCTGCTAGAGCATGGCGGGGACTTCGGTGGCTCATGGCAGGACCTGGTGGGAGGTGCTGCACAAATCCATCAGTTAGGCTCTCAGCATTGCTGATCCTCATACATCCTTTAACTTTGAAAATAGGGATACCCATGAACAGATCTGGAAGAAGCAATGCTGGCTGGTTTTGTCTCCATGGTACCTGAAGAGTGCCCAAAGTTTAAGACTGGTTTGGGGATAAGAAAGGAAAATGTGATTGCATAGGTATAGAAAACAGAGACTTGAGAAAAATAGGATTTTTTTTTTAATGCCTTACAGAATCACCTTTGTGGTAACACTAAGCAGCTGCTCACTTTGACCAAAGCAAGCTGTAACTTGAACAAAGGTAAGTTGCTACAGGGCATGTTACCAAAATAAACTCATGCATCCTTTTATGTCTCTCACCGCAGTAACCCTGCCTACCTACCTCCTCCTACCTGCTGAGGCATCTATTTGGCCTTTGCCTGAAGGGAGTGGTCAGGTGCAGTGAATCCTTCCCTTCTACCTGGCTGCTGGTGGCAGAAACCACGTAGCATCCCCAGCAACCTATACTAGCATCTCACTACCCTCCTCATTCCAAGATTTTCAGCTGAGTTTTTCCTGCAGCAAAATTTAAGCCCTTTAACATCTATCTTACAATGTGTATGTTGCAATAGGATTGTGCAGCATTTTTATGACTCCAAACATAATGATAGCTAAATAGCCTGGGACTGGTGAGGACTACATGAAGAAGAAGAGACTGTTTGCTGACATCTGTAACTAGTATTTATGTTGTAATGAGTGGTAATTTTTTTTCTTCTTACTCAGTATTTAAAATATTGGAAAATAATGTGTATTCTTTACTTTCCATAATCATGTCTCATCACATGAAGAAGCATTTCTTTTTATGTTTTCTGGAAGACGAACACTTTATTTTTTGCCTCCACAAGATAAGTATCAACAAAGAGGAAAAAATGAAAATATAATGTCAGATTTTTTTGTAATACAGATATTCACTAGAAATTAAACTAGCACTGTCAATCTAAATAGATGGAGAAGAATCACTTAGTCATTACTTATATAATAAAGGCAGTAGTTTTCTTTTTTATTATTGCTTTCTGCAAGTTGCTGTTAGTAGTAGTTTCCATCTTTTTCAAAATATCTTGTTATTCAGATGCATTACTGGGCTGCAGGAGCTCTTCAAACAAAGTTATCTGGTAATCCTTGCTTTGAAGAATTCATAACCTAAGGTAATGTCTATAATATCTTTTTTATTTTTTGCAAGAATAACTGCTGTTGTGAGTAGAGATTCCTTTCTTGTATTTCTATACTGACCAAAGCTTAAAACAGATATTTATATAGCCATTCAGTGATTCCATTGGAATTGCTCATTGACTAGAAAATAAGGTAACATATAAGTTAGGGTTAAATACTAAGAATCTAGACAAAAAGCGGTCGTAATTAACAGTAGGCAGGAGAAAGCAGAGGTAACAAGAAGGGCAGAAAGTTCCAGACATTAACATTTTCCACTTGCAACCGGAGATAGAGGTTTACTACTTGAATCTTAAAAATTAGATTTAATGTCTTCCTGCCTAGTAACAGTTGTCTTCTTAAAATACATCTAAATCACTTATAACTTCTGCCTTTTTGCAGTTGGTTTCTTTAAGAATATCAAACTGGGAACAAAAGCTAATAATTTGGAAAATGTTTATGTAAAATTGCTGTTGTTAAATTAAAGCCATTGTACTTGTGGCTTGCTTTTGTAGATACCTTTACAAGATTTATTTTAAACTTGCTTTCTGACACAAAAAGTTCGGGTGCCGCAGAATCAAATCCACTCTAACACTAGAGAGCAGGTCAAGTAAGGGCTACCACTCTCTATGCATTTTCAGTTCAGAGAGTAACGATAAGATTATTAATGACCCCAAGGCAGTGGATTTAAGAGAACTGTAGTTTTTCTGTTAGCCCAATGCTTCATGTCAAGAGGAATTTTACTGTGACATCAATGTTGCAGAGACATCAAGGCCTGCCAAAAATACCCTTGGTGACAAGAGTTGAATTTTTTCTGTGTGACAGTTTTGAAGTTAATAAAGCATAGCCTTTCTTATTGTATAAATATTTCCTTGGCTTTATTTTTATCATATAAGGCTTTGTTTCATAGGAACAAGAACTGGGTTCATATTTTAGGGTCACCAATAAACACTCTCTCAAGTGTTATCTAGCCATCTGGGAAAATGAAAAGAGGTGGCCTAAGGTAAATTAACTTGCCCCACTCAGGAGTACAGATTGGCTTGATAGACAGCGCTTTATTTAAGGGGAAAAAGACAAGAGAAGATAAATAGATGGCTTCCCACAGCATCGTTTTCTGTGGACCTCTGGTTTCTTAGTGAGACAATTGCTCATCTTACTGGCATCAGACACTAAGTTTGCGATTTTCATAATTCACCACACAAAGTTAGACTGATTAAATCTACAAATCATAATATCCAGTGAAACCCATCACTTTGCAGGTAGCCAATTACATTTAAGATTTACAGATCAATTATCAAAGAAATTATCTGCTGCTAAATGGCCAGCATAGTTACTATAAGAGTACTTTAAACAAATTATAACAAATCTTGTGTGGTATTTTAGGATGTGTTTAAGGCTAAATCCTCTAGTATAATTACAAAGTAATCCCAGAGGGCTTCTCATGAACAACTCTTGAAGTAAGTTTCTGTTACACAAAGAACAGTTTTGTCTGGGCAGATTTGCGAGTGATATGTGGTAGAGTTGCGTAATAGAGATAAATTAGCACTGCATATTCATGCCAACACTTCTAGCTGTAAGCTTATTTTGTGATACACCTGTGAAGCAAACATAAACTTGTCCACTCTTATGGACCTGAAATAAAAGCACAGCTGGACAATCACTTGTTAAAGTTTTAGTCAAACGTGGTGGCAGTAGCTGAGGGTGGGTTTGTGAGAGAAAACTGTGCTGTAAGCTCCAGCTGATGCCTCTATGCTATCGTGTATCATTTTTTCATATTTCTGCCTATACCACAGAAGTATTTCCTTAAATATGGCTATAGGTGTGCCAAGCTTTTGTAGCTCTGATTTACAGGAGTCAAAACCACTCCACTAAAGGGAAGACTGCATGACTAGTCCTGGCACTGGCTGGATCTGTCAGAAATGCTCTGACTTTTTTTTTATCTCTAGTTTTGATTCAAAACAGGCTGACAAAATTCCTCACCAATGCTAGTGTCAAAATCAGTGAAACAGTGTTTTTGAAAACACTCTTCCCTGGTCTTTAGCTGGCCCAGAATCTGGAAACTTTGATTTCCTCGTCTGGTTTAACTTCTTGGCAGGATTATCCGTCCAGAGCAGTGAATCCCTTAAGAACTGACCAAAGAGCCTTCCTTTAGGATTATTTCCCTTAGGAGTCCACACTGAACACCAGCTCTGGAGCCAAGCACCTAACATCCTGGGAGCATCTTGGGAACCTTTTCTCGAAAACAGTACTACTGACAATTCACTCGCAGCTATATTTGTACTAGTAAATAAAATATGTCGGGGCCTTTTCTTTGACCCAGAGGATAAATGTCATGAAAGAGTTCATATCCATAATGTTCAGCTCTTTCCTCCTGTAAAATAGTTTGTCCTCATCCATACTGACAACTGAGAACCGTCCCTGAACCATGCAGTGCTAGTTAACATAGCATGAAAAATACACCAGGAGATGTGCCATATGGATGATTTCTTCCTGGGTGTGAGCCCACAGTTTGGTGCTGTTCAGTTTTGTGATACAGATGTAGCCTAAGAGCCTCTTCCGCAGAACCAGGAGTCAAAGACTCCTTTGGATCTGAAATACAGTTTCTTGGCTCAGTGACAGCAAGGAGGAATTAAATTATCTTGGAGTGGAAACAGCAAGTTAGTCTCAAGTTTTTCTCCCCTTATGACAGTCTTTTGGTTATAAACAAGCTAGTATTGTTTGTCCTGGTAAACATAGCCTCAAATCCGCTACTTTTGGCAGCATCATGGGTGATACTGACATCTGGAGTATCAGAGTATGTAGATATCCCCATTATGATCTTTCTCAATGAAGATTTCTACACTGGTGTAGTTATTTTGGTAGTAGGAGCATCTCCAACAATGATACAGAGATCTCTAAACTTTCAAGTCACTGTAAGACTGAGAGATCTCTTTTTTTTGTCTCTATAAGAGAATTGCTTCCTCTCTGCCTCCTATTGCATCTGGATGAAAACTTATGAAAGTCCCTATATATTCAAGCTGACCACAGCTCTATGACCTTTTCTATTAAAAATCAAAACTATAGTTTAGGTACAACAGACACAATGAATAGGAAATGACTAGTAGGGTGTTGTGCAGGATACTTCAATAGGTTGTTAGGCTTGTGTGATTTCTTTAGAAAATGTCTTTGGAAGAAAAGTCAGACGATAATGGGTTCCACCTGCCAGAACTGAGGGTGGGATTCTGTTCAAGTTTAAGACACCTACATATACATATCCAGAAGTACACTAGTCTTCCAAATTCCCATTACAGTTACTGGAGACCTTGGCATACAGCCAGCGGAGCCTATACAGTGAATCAGCTGACAGGTACTTGGTGTTTCCTTTGGGGTCAGTTGCTCTCCACTGGCAATAAGGGAGCTCAGATCACTAGAATCCCAGAGTCCTATACATGTAGGCACCTAAATGTAGGTGTCTTTTAACTTCTACACTGGATCCTACCTCCGCATGTACCTCCAGCAACTGGGAGCATGGAGTGTGCTTCCCGGACCCAGAGGACACAGTGGTGCCTGGGGTCTGGGGTCTGCACTGAAGCCTTCACTCCACCTGCCCTTCCCGGGGGTGGGGCAGTACACCTGACACAGATCCAGTAGCTCCAAAGGCAGCAGTGGGGAAGAATCCAGTCCATATACAACCCACCCAGTTTCCACCCGGTTGAAAGGAGTTAACAGATGGCTTCCTCTTGTTGGGGTACCGGCATTGGGAACATTTTTAGGGCAGCCTCAGCATTTAGGCTTCTCTGAGCAGAACTAAGGCCAGTGCTGCATCAGAAAGAGAAAAACCAGCTTGCCAAGGCAAAGAGAGGGAAGGACCAGGAGGACAACACTTCCTCTAACCCCTTCTAGTAAATTCAGGCCCACCCAACCAAAAACCCAGTTTGGTTTCTAGTCAGCCATGCACTCACAGGTTGTTTAATGCTGTCATTCTCACTGCAGACTGACATGTTTCCTTCTGCCTTGGTCCCACCTGAACTCACAGCAAGTCTATAGAGAAAGACAGGTCCCTCTGTGTCTGGCAGGGCGGGAGCCATAGTGTGCTCCAGGATGAGCCCCTCGCATCAGTACTGACGGTGCACCCTGAGGCACAGCAGTCTCACAGTGCAAGCACTCTTCACGAAACCCCAGGCTGAGGACTGCCTTTGTACTTACTAGAAACAGCCTATTTTCATGGAATAACCATTCCCTGTTGATGTTAACATACACTTTTCATGAGTTTGCCATTGGGATGATCAAGCGCAAATGGATCAGGTCCCTTGGATACTGTGGTCAATGTGCTCTCCCTGCCTTCTGCTATCATTTCTCTGAGAGTGATTGCAGACAATTACATTTGTAGCATCCATTCCCTCACCAGCTGCTGACATTGCAGGATCAATATGGGGCTTTAAGAGAAGTATGACCTCTGATTTGAATCTTCCTGCTTGGTCTGTTTGCTTTAAACTGTCTGTTTTCTTTTAAAGGGCACCAGAAATACACTTTCCACACCTCCACTTTTAGAATACATCTGTTGCATGAAGCAAGTTGTAGTGACTTTGGTTGTTGAAAGCTGTAGCCCTTGTTTCCAGCTCCATCCCAGCTAACCTCCTCTCAGGAGGAGAATTAGCATTTTTATTTAGTTGTGTTACACTTAAATCTTGAAGCCCAGTGTCCCTGGATGTAGCCTACCTGGAGGCACTTCCCAGACAAAAATGATTACACCTGCCAAGCTCAGACAGATGGGATTAGATTGATATAAGATGGATAATTTCTTTTTGGTTTCTTTTTTTCTTTTTTTGAGGGGGTAACATTTCTGGCAGGGTAGTACTCAGTAGCCAGAGTAGCACCAAAATTCTTAGTCTCTCACTCTACCATTCCATCTTTTAAAGGTGTTTAAATGCTTAAGAAACAATGAAACACTTACTGGAACTATAGAAGTCCTTGAAAATCTAACATTTACTGAAATGGTATGAACGTACTTCTGAAAAATTCTGTTAGATATTATCCCACATCTGCTGGCAGCTATGTACAAGGTAAAGGTACACACAGACGAAGTCTGTAATGAACATTAGGTGCGTAGGAACTTCTATAACATCTACTAGGTATTTATCTGCATTGTACACATGTCAATACTTCTGTAAATTAGATCCTAAATCTCTATTTTCTATAAAAGAGTTCAAGTTTAAAGTGTTTCAAGAGAACAAATTTGATTCTATTTAAAGTACTTGGAAGTTACCCAGTTTTAGGATTAAAAAGAGAATTTGCCTCTAGCTATCCAAAGATTTTGATCCTTGTCTTTATTCCTCTTTATTTCACAGTTAAACTATGAAAATGAAATAGATCAGCATTGTGAATGCTTGGCATGTGTTTCTTTTTTGTTCTGTCTTAATTAGAAACAAAAATCTTGGATAAGTCCAGTTTACTTTTCACATGAATTGAAGTAATTTCCTCCTAAAACCCTAATTAAGTCTTTTCATATTCCAGTAAGTTTTAATAGACTCCATTGTTATTTGAGAAAGTCAGTCTCTAGAGAGAAGTTTTGGTCATGCAAAGAATATGAAACTAGTGTTTGATTCCCTGATACTACAAAATAATTTGAACTCATAGTGTCCACCCTAAGTCTTATCCCTTCAATGACTGCTCTATCAAATGTTCCATTATGTTCTCAGGTAGCTGAAAGCTTTAGACAATTTATGGGTAGAGCTGGTAGATGAAAAAGTGTAAACAGAATTGTTAAATAATCTTGGAACAGGTAATGCTCGACAGTTTCACTCTCTAAAGAACTTCTACGAATGTATTTTTATCTCGTGTTCTATAAATACACTAATACAAGATATTCTGAAATTTCAGTAGTGCCTTTCTACCTCTGTTGCTACCAAAAATATTTTTCAAGAAAAACAAAAAGTCCTCTCCCTTCTCTGTTATTTCACTATGTCTATCAGTCTTGTTTCTGGAAACATCTCAAGTCATGAGGATGTTGTTTTGTAATCATGGCTGCTCTTATACTTTGATCTTGCCTTTCCGTGATTCATTTAGCTTCTTAGTACATTGAATTATTAACTCCTGTAAGAATAATAATAATAAGTATTTTTTCCTTTGGAACAGCAATTTAAAGTCCATAAAAAGTTATCAATAAAACTTTTCTTTTTTTTATTCCACTATACTTGCTTTCTCATCATATCTCAGGCAATTTAAGTTTCATTAGCTGACATCTATCCTCAAAGTTTAAGAACTACAGATTCAGGAGGAAAGACACCTTGAATTTTTAAATTTCTTCTGATGTTATATCTAAGAAATAGGGCTAGAACAATTTTATTTAAGAGATACTCTTTGGGTACCTTATATTAACTAATATCTGATTAAGGTGATGTGCAGTTAACTTATAACTTAAATGTAACAAAAGTAATAATACACTAGTTCTTCTAAGTGAGCAACAAAAAGGTGTCATAGGATCATAGGATACTTCAGGTTGGAAAGGACCTCAGGTGGTCTCTCAAAGCAGGGGCAGACCAGGTTGCTCACAGATTTATCCAGTCTGGTTTGAAAACCTCCAAAGAAGAAACCGCACAGCCTCTCTGAGCAACCTGTCCCACCGCTTGATTGTCCTCCTGGTGAAAAGCTTTGTCCTTGTATCCAGTCACATCCTCTCTTGTTACAACTTACCTTTGATAAAAAAATCATTTTGACCTTTGGATAGATGGCAGCCTTACACATAACCTATCACACTGGTATCTTAATCAGACTTAGGGACTTTAGGTACTACTTCAGCATGAGTAATCAAGCTGTGACAGATGTCATCAAGTTTTATTATAAAATGTGAGTTTCCAGTTCTAAATTGAATAACTTAGCAGAAACAACTGTTTCCAAAAATCTGTAAGTAGCTAAAAGCAGATCCCACAGTACTGCTGAGCACATCTGCCATACGGACCTGTCAAAAATTCAGAAAATCAACAGATCTGTCAAGAATGGAGAACTGCTTTTCAAATCCTTTATTTATAACCAAATTCAGCATTTGACTATAGATTCCTCTTTTCTGGGATCTTCTGTCAGAAGAAAAAGACAAGCACCGGATCTTTAATAACCCTCTGTTTGATGAGAAGACTATATTATGGCTGGGTGATGTATTATCAGAGCTGTCCAATGAAGAATGCTTGAGCTGAAGGAAGTCTCTGTTTTTTGAGAGATAATGCAGAACAGAATGAGGAATTTTCATCTGAGATGGGGATTCGTTATGCTATTCAATCAAACGTTTTTTCCCACTTAACAATATGGATAGATATTGTCAAATATTTTGTTTCAGAATATTTTGCAGAACTATCAAACAAACCTTCCCTAAGTCATTGCGCAGCCAGACTGAAATACAAAAATGGAAGTGTGAAGATTTAGAAGCTCTGCATTATTCCGGAATACAGCATTTTGGGATTCTCACAACTAAAGGACAAACTGGCTGCTTTATTTGATGTAAGTACAAATATTACTTGCAGCAAAGATCAGCACTGCTCACAGCAGTGATCCCCACTTATTTTTGTCAACTTATTTAGCCCAAGACAAACTATGGGAACATCAATGCAAAAGCGACCTTTTTCATTCTATCAATGTAAAGAGAAAAGGATATGGTATAGCTTATAAAATACTTTGTCTACTTTTCCTTGGCTGAGAAGTGGATTTCAGCCATCCTTCAAGCTGACAGTTGAAGGATCTTTTGGACATCCTTCAACTATCCATAAGAAACGGTGAAGTCCGTCTGTGATCTAGTCGTTTCAAAACTTCTCATGGGAAATAAAGAAAGCAGAAGAGACCTAGCCAAAGATGAAGCGAGGACATCATAGTTAAATAGTAAGGCTAAGTCAATAACATACAAACAAAATTCAAATAAAATGAAAAGGCAGTCATGCAGATATCTCACAAGTTTCTAATGTGACTAGAAGTCTGGAAAATGGCTGAAGACATGGCTACACATCCATGGTCCCTGATGGTTCCTTTTGCTGTCTGTAAAAAATTAATGTGTAAACATATTATCAACACCTTTGTAAAATATTGTTATGCATCATCTTTTAGAGCATCGCATCCAAGTCAGAAAACTTCCAGTTTAAGAAGAAGCAAAATTATATCTAGAAAGGTTTGGAAAAACAATCATTTACTATCCGTGCCTTCTGTAGGAGTCAAAATTATACAAGGCTAAAGTAAAATTAATTGGTTTGACCTGAAGACAGGAATTGAATAACATTCCATAATATGACCAAATCCTTTTTATTTGTTACCTAGAAAACATCACAAGGACCAGTACTAGTAGAAAACTATGGGATGGTATTTACATAAAGAGAACAACAAAAAGAAAGCTATACTCTGAGGTATTGATCATGTTGGGTTATTGCAATAAGATGTGAAAAACTTGAGAAAGAACAGGAGGAAAAGCAAAGAAGTTACATCTAAAGCCACCACACAATGTCACAAAGTCAGTTCTGACATCTAAAATACTGAATCATTTCTTTCCCATTTCTGTCCTAGTCCAAAAACACACTGGAGCAAACTAAGAATTCAGATCAGTGAGTGAAAGATTATAAGGGATACTACATTTAATTTAGCAATCTGATATGCAGTTAGACCTCCAAATAGAGTAAAAGGTGCACCAGGTTCAGTTTCATGTTACATGTTTTGCCATTTGGATGTGAGACATGGATATTAAAAAAACCAAGATATTAAGAAGCCATTGCTTTCACACTGAAATATCATGAGAGACTACTGCATGTTGCCTATATCTTTTGTATGACTAATAAGAAAAAAATTGCCCACATTTGTCATAGCACTAGTTAAGCCTGATAAAATCAGATCAGACAATGAAAACCAGAGTTTGTGGAGCTTGTGGGTCAGATGAGGCAGACTGTGAAGAAAAGATTTGCAGGGAATGATGCCCAGTGCCAGAGATTAGGGAACATATAGTGGCTGTGGTTTAGTAGCAGCATATGGTTATCAGGGTGTAGTAGCGTGCATTTTCCCAGGCTGTGCAAGAACTGTAAAAAATGCAAGAAGATATGTAGCTTGCAGTTTCCTTGAGTTGTGTTCATTGCTCATTGTGATATGATTCGAGAGTACTTGCAATGCTAGATCATTTAAGTAAGGAACTATATTTTTGTTATATATGTATGTATATGTATAAATACAAACATTATTTTGTAATGAGAGATTGAGTGAGTTCACCAATGTTTTCATTTGTTTTCTTTAGTAGGATACAAGACTCTTTTAGAAGCCTGAAATCTGACCTACCTTTTAAGGATTTCATCATAAATCTGCTTTTTGTATTTGCTCAGACAGAAGAATATTTCTTAAAACCTCATTAGAAAAAGTAATATTAGTTATTCTTTTGCTCAGTGTAACTGGTCCAACTTTGGGATGACAAGATTTTGTGGATATACCCAGCCTTGTTTAATAGCTACTGCATACACATAATATACAGATAAATACTACAGAGTGACAAACATTAAATTACACAGCCTTATGTAGTAATAAGTTCCCCATAAGCATTTGTACTTTGAAAAATTTCAGAATTTATTTTATCAGCAAGAAAAGATACATGTATTTTATGCCCAGTCATTTGAAGTATTATAGAAAAGATTAAACCACTGTTCTGCTTTAGTCCTCTAACAGGAAGATGATTTCGGTCTCTGGTTTCTGGTGTCAGGACTACAGGACCTTTTCTCCTGGGATTACAGGGTCTTCTTGGGGATTGGATGTCAAGTTGGGAATAGTGATTGCTAGTCATTAGTCAGCAGGTTTATTAACCATTTTGCATCTGAGAAAATTCTGATGTCTCTTAGCCTTAAAAAATTAAGAAATAAAAAATGAATAAAATCTTAGCTGAAATTTAAGAATACACATTATTTGGAAAAGAAGGAACTGACATTTTGTTTGAGGATTCATTCTGTGCTCTTTCTTAGTTGCTTGAAAATGGCTGTGGACACATATATTGGTTCCCATGCATGGAAACCAGCTATTACAGCCCTTTAAAGAAATCAGAGATCTATTACAAAATAAAGTAGGTAGGTTTTTTTTCTGTCGAATTTGAACCATTTCAGATTCGGTTTTCCATCCAGACAAACAACCTTCAAAAAAATATTTCTCAGAGCTAGACAGACAGCCCAGCACCCTCCTAAATAAAAGATGACAGCATGTTGCTTTTTTTAATTACAAGGTTATTAGGACAAGAGTGAAAGCTCTTTCATATCAGATGATACAAAAGTCTGCTTCTATCTTCTTTTTTCCTATCTCCTATACCTGTTAAGATGGCCTCCAAAAGTGATTTATGAATGCCCTTCAAACTATTCAGGGGCAAAGGACATTAGGCGCAGGCTGAAAGAGAGAAAGTGATGTCTTTAACTTCTTAACACAACCAAGATATTAGAGAAAGTGAACTGGAAAGAAGCCATTCCTTTCCTTTCTTGGCCCCAGAAAACTCCTTATTTCCTTCTGGAAGACAACAGACAACAGAACCTTACATTTTTAAAGTTACCTACTAGCCAAAACTATTTCCTAAAACATGCCTCTTCCCCTCCCTACCCCCAAGACAGGATCCCAGGCCAAAATGCCTTTTCTCTTTTAGCAGTTTAGTTGGATAGGATAAATGAACTTCTCCCTGGAGACTATCTCCTAGATTTTCTTGTGGTATGTTCTTATCCACCTCAATCTTTCTCCACCTTCCACCTCAGTCTCTGCCGTTCTTTAGGGCTACTACATCTCTTGTGCCTTTTCAAGTTCTTTAAATTACTGTTAAGAAGAAATGTGACTGATATTAAGCCATATCCCTAAGTAAACTTGGGTTTTAAAAGCTGTTATAAATTATCACTTATCTGGTTTTGCATTAGTATACTTCTAGTCAATAATGAAAACAGAGGTGATTTTTCTAAGCCTACCACAAGCCTCATGCAAAAATTTATCCTTGTAATCATTTAGGCCTAAGGTAGAAGCTAAGCACTTAAGCCGCTCTGTGGCTCCAGCCTAGAGGACTAACTCTGGTGGCATGCTCTGAAAAATCTTGTGTTACATTTTCAAAGGAATAACTGACAATCACAAGAACATCATGAAAACTGCTGCAGGTTTCATCTCCCCAGGAAAACCACACTACAGCATGTTCACTGTATACTTATGTAAACCCCACAGCTGTCCATGTTTTATAATATAGGGATGTTTTTAGACAGTCCTCCATCCATGCCTTACTGCATAAAGTAGATCTATACAGGCTATCACTTGCATGCAACCTCTAAGAAACCTAATACCTGAATCATCACAAGTGTTAATATTTACATTCACAATCTCAGTTGCCTTCAGGGCTTTGCAGATGCAACCACTAAGTTGTAGGATATCCAAAAGATGGCACATGTTAGCACCTGAAAAATAGTTACACAAACCAAAGAGATTATTTGTGAAGTTGTTTAATAGGGGCTATCTTTAAGTACTGCAACACAGCACCATCTGAAGACATCCAAGACTATTTTCCTTGGATGAAACGCCATAGAGATGTGTGCAACTCTCTAGCAGTGCTTGCATAAGACCACTCTGAGCTAGCCTGGATATCTCTGTGGTGTTCTGCTTTGCTGTGTAGATGAACACATAGGCCAAGTTTTGGAGATCTGGACCACTGTTTGACTTTTCACAGGACATGATAATGCAAGTTTGAGAACCTCTATCACGAGATTAACTGATGATTAATATTGCAAGCTGAAAAACAAAATGAAAGGTTTATTTTCTCTAACTGGTCTAACAGCACTCGAACAGAGGAGAAATCATGTGCTTACACAATTCAAAGGTGGGTGACAAATGCTAATCCTTACCAAGTGGTTGGTGTATTGGGGTTTTGTTTTAAATAAGGGCCCTTCTCCCTCCGAAGGATGCTTTGTACTGTACTACTGTACTGTAGTACTCTGATGTCTAGGGAGGGTCTATGTGTTGGTCTACATAGCAAAGCAGTCTAGTGTTTCTTTTCATCCAAGGAAAATAGTTTGGCTGAGAAATAATGTACTATGGCCCAGGCAGAATATCACAGTAGTAGGACTATGCCATTTCCTGTGTACGACCATGTATTCAGAGCTAGCTTGGATGGAGGACTGTCTAAAAACATCCCTATATTATAAAACATGGACAGCTGTGGGGTTTACATAAGTATACAGTGAACATGCTGTAGTGTGGTTTTCCTGAGGAGATGAAACCTGCAGCAGTTTTCATGATGTTCTTGTGATTGTCAGTTATTCCTTTGAAAATGTAACACAAGATTTTTCAGAGCATGCCACCAGAGTTAGTCCTCTAGGCTGGAGCCACAGAGCGGCTTAAGTGCTTAGCTTCTACCTTAAGTACCTATGTGCAAAATTTAATATATATTGCAGCATCTAGAATTCCCAAGTGTCTGCATGTAAAGTGCTCAGAGAACTTCAGCTGCCACAAGGAGCACCAGCAGCTGGCTGGGATAATATCTGTGATACAGTGGGATTCCTAAACTTGGGTCTCATCTTTAACATCAAGTGCCTGGTCCCATAAGCCTGTTGCATCCAAATTACAGCCATGTCTCAAGAGCGGGATGCCAGACCAAACACGAACAACAACAGTGCATTTCTTCTCTGTAACGATTAGACAGTCCTTACATGCATGGTGCTACTGTGCAGGAAGTCAGCGTGATGTGAAGCTTCTGAAGGGATACTTCGGTGGTGTTTGTTACCATCTTATGCGCACACTGTAGGGGCAGCTCCACCTTTCCTGTTAGCTGTGTTCACCTTGGATGATTCATCGTAAGTTATGTGATCCCTAAGGTTAATTGGTTTTCCCACAGAAGACTCCTGTTTTCTTTGCTTTTATAACACACTCATTCTGGGGACCATTCATCAATAAATACTTTCTGAGATAACCTGCTTGTCTGTGAACCATACATTTTCAGACAACCTGTTCATCTGTGCATCATATATTTTCTCAAACAAGCTGTTTATCTGTGGCAAAGTATATTTTTTCTTCAGATACAGATTAGTGCTCTTTGAAGACATGGTATCTTACCAATGCTTTTCCAAGTGTGGTTCAAGATAGCTTTAATACATTCTTGACTTGGTCATGCAGACAATCCTACTTTAAGGTTTCCATATTTCTCTGGACCATTGAAATTCAAATTTCAGAACAATAGTAAGAGAATATATAGATAGTATAATCCTTATATAAAATGGTGTATGCATGAGTGTGTGTCTGAATGTGTATAACTTTCTAACTTGTTGTTAGTAATATTTATCAAATTATGGCATATTACTAGTAGCTGGTTGTTTTATTCTGTTCAGGCTCCAGGGCTGGGTCACATACAGAAGACAGGAATGTATAGTGAAAGACAGCTTACCCAGTATCTTCTGGTTTGCATATTACTTAGTAAGTCAGACATTTGATTTTAAATCTTCACTGTGCCTAATTTGGAGAACATGAACCTGAGTTCCCATATCCAGGAAAGTGAACTTAGCTCATAGATTATTGGACATAACAGATCAATTTTCTCCCATTGAGACTTGTTCTATTTTGTTGAAGAAACTGGATATTAGTAAAAAGAGTGGAAAATGAGTCCTTACTGCCCTGCTTATAGCATTCACCAGGAATATGATAGCATCAAGGCCAGGAGTAAAATAACTCTTGCAAATTGGGGAGAGAGAGAATTTAAAAATTCTCTCCCCAGCTCTTCGTTGTTGACTTTCTTTCCACTGAGCTGTTGGATAAAACACAATGCTTTCCTTTCTCTTTCCCACATGATAAAGAGTAAGATGAATGACTCCAGGCAGGATTATTGCCTTCCTGAGGGGAAGTGGATATCATCTTCCAGCCTGGTGCTAAGATAACCAACAACCTTCAAGAGACAGGACTTTTGTCTATGCTGTTTTTCTCCCTGCTCAGTTTGCTCACTTATGTGAATCTCTTTCTTTAACCAGCAGTTTCCTCTGCAAGTAGGAAACCAAAGGGACTAAAAGGAAATTCTTTTGTGGATCTAGTCCATGGTGCAGTATCTAAGAACCTAAGCAGTTAGCCTTATTTTTCAGAGATGCTGAAAAAAATAAGCCATAGCGTCAGTAAGATATCAGGTTTTTTACTGATTTCCATGAATTAAAAGAACTAATAAATTCTGTGCCTTCTGCTAGTAGCAACTGCCTCCCTCTTTTGACATTAACTGACATGCTGTGCAACTATAGGTTGCAACTATAACTTGCACAAAAAGTATGCCTTCTAGGACAGATGTATTTCATAGCATGTCATGCAGCTCTAGTGCTTTGCTTATTCTGTTTGAATGTGCGAGGGGCTACTGCACCATGGGTTTCCTTTCTGTGGAAATGGGGGAAATGTTGCAAATCTAAATCCTTCTCCATGTGCAGTGGGAAGGATGCACCTGGGACATGCACCAAGACCCTGCACCTGGGAAACTCTTCCACGTCCCATGCTGAAGGCATAGCCAAACTATATTATGGGTTGCATTATAAAACTAGTCTTTTAGTAGTTCATATTTACATGTTGCATATCAATGATATTTTAAAGACTCCACTAGCTATTTTGTAGTGAATTGCATTGCATATGGAAAATCAGAAGCAGATATTAAGGAACTCATTTCACTGAGGTCCTGATGCAAATCCCCTTGAAAGAAATGAAAATTCAGATCAGGTGTATATATTAGTTAACCATACTCATGTCTTATTTGAGAAAAATATAATGCAGAAATATCTCATCTTTAATATATTTTGGATGCTATGGAGCTCTTGGCAACATGGAATGTATATTCAGGACCTAGAAAACAAGTACAGCTGTCAGTGTGAAAATCCTATAGAGGAAAACAAAAAGAATCTCTTATCTTCTGCGTAATTTTTAGTCTATATTTAAAAAGTTAAATCAGCTTACAGTTTTTCTTTCTGTCATGTCCTTTTTCCTCACCTCCAAATACCTCTGCAGCTTGAAATCTCTATAGGACTTGCTCTGAACATACAATTTTGTCACTGTTACTGTTCTTTGCACACATCCTACTAACAAAGAAATGCTTTGATCCACACAGATGACAACAGTTTTTATTCTTCCCTTCCATAAATCCAGTAAATTCTGAGTCTCCAAGTAGTCATAAATTAAATGTACATTTTAGTGTTTATACAGGGAAGCTGTTGTGTTTAGAGAATGAGAATAACCAGAGTGGTCAGAGAAAACTCTAACTTAACAAATCACATGCTTCCAGTAAGGGCCTAAATCTTTATGACACAAAAATGGTGGTCTGCCCAAGGCATGGGTGTATTTTTCAGAAAATAGGAATAATATTGCTCTTTTCTAATAAAACATCAGGCATCTATCACACAAATTTGCTAGTGAGCTATTCAGTAGATTGTCTCTCTAAGAGTTCACATTTTCCAGTGTATTTAAAATTTATAAATGCAAAAAGATAGTCCAAAATATTCTACTGTAAAAAGAAGGAACATTTCTAAAAAAGAGACCTATTTAGTAAAGTAGATCTGTATTTATATGCAAAGGCATCATTTAGAAATACGCAACTTCTCTGTGCTAGGTAAAAGTCAGAATACATTAAAAGAGATCTTATGGTTTATATTGCCAGAATTTTTTTAAGAATTAGATATGAGATAAGATTTATAGGATGCCTGCTCCACTGAGAGAAAAATAACTTTTTCTGAAGCTATTCACCTAACAGATTTCAGGAGCACAAGTCACATTGATTTGAAAATAAATTTCTTGGGGATGTTAGATTAAAACCAACATCTAACATCCTGTCTCTGCAAGCAGAGGTTGTCGAATATGGATGTGAAAAGGAGGCAAAGTTTTGCTTGTACTGTACACTCTTTTGTGTTGATTCAACATGTCTAATTCAATGCTTCCTAAAGCACGCATTTCACACACTAAGGCTATTGCATCATGGCAGTGACATCTTGGATCTCACTACAAGAAATGATGATGCAACACAAACAGAGCGCAAGAGCATTTGTGCATTTCACATGTCTAACACCCTGGATATTTAGTATGTCTTGTACACGGCATGCTATGGCACCCATTGCTGTAACCATATGGGGATCCCTAAACAGATCTAATCTCTTGGCTATACTTTTTTCTTTTCTTTAAAGTTCAACTTTCCTCCCCAGCTCATCCTCAAGAAAAGCTTTCCAAGTTTTCCAGGCCTAAACTGTCTCTTTCCTATGGCTCAGCTTACCGCAAACTGCTGCCACCTCTGTTACTTTCAAGGGTGAACCTTAGCCATCCTACCACACCGGTATGCCTCTTAGTTTCAACAAACATCCATGCAAACTTTATCTTTAGTGTTGGTGTCCTGCCTGTTGATATAAAGACAAAAGTAAGACTGGTTCTTGGCTAATTTTGCTTCTCCCAGGCAATTTCTTTTTTGATTTGTATAATTACCTGTAACCAAATGCTGTTGATGGACTAAAATCTCTCCTGGTGACTTCGCTTTTACAGGTGGATGGGTGGATACCTGCTTCTTGAAATTGTGAGGGCAAAATAGCCAATCTGTGTGTAAGCAGAGGCTTAGAAGCCCTTTCCCCTTCTTTCTGATGTCCAGGTAGCTTTTCCCCTTTTATGATGCGCAGGGATTGAGGCAACAACCCTTGTGGAGGCGGTTCCACCCCTCCTGTCCTGACGTATGCCAGCACCCCCCACACACGGTCAGGCAGTGGCATTAAATGTTCTCAGAAAGTCCCCTTGCTTTCTAGACATGAAGACTGAGCACTTACTGCTGCGGGCAAACGCGACCAAGTGGTGTAAAAGCTGCTCTGTTTATTTCCGTTTAAGAACATTCAGCAAGCAGTAAGATCCTTTAAATATTTGCGTTTAAGAGTTTATCAGAGTATGTAAGAGGGTAAAATATATAAATCTGCACAATCTTTTCTTAGTTAATATTCATCTTGGTGCTACAAGTGGGTGAGCACAAGAGATACTGCTATTCACTTACAGACTTAGCATTATTTCATTAAAAAAATTGGGAAATTGATCAGATAGTGGTCAGACTTTTCTTACCCTGAAGGAAGGACACCTTCCAAAGCTAAAGTATATATAACCACTCTAAATTGTTTGTCTCTTCAAACATCCACCAGAAAATGAAGGTAAATCCAGTAACATTCCCTTTTCCCTTTTTTCATTTCAGATTTCATTCCAAAATTACCATTAAATGTATGCAACCTCCTTTAGTAATTGCCAGTAAGAAAATTCAAAATAAAGTGCTTTGAGATTTTCAGGTTTTATCGCATCTTCTGTTCTCTGTGTTTTGAGTGGCTCACTCAGTAGCATTGGAGGGTCCTCTCAAATATACACATAGAATTTAGAGATCACGAGTATTTGTTGAAGCAGCAAGATAAATGTTCAGAATATGTATATATACAGATATGCACATATATTTTTATATATATACATATATATAAAATGCCTGCTTTTCTGTCCTTTTTAAAATATATAACAAGTTGTGTAAAATGAATCCTGAACCGAAGCTTTATGCCCTTTGAAAAGTGTTCTGACTATCATTTGTTCACTTCTTGTGGTAAGCAGATATTCATTTTTTGAATGATAACAATGTCAACAAAAATGGATTCTTTTCTTTCCTTTAGCAGATGTCCCTAAATTGATTACTTGAGGCTAGTTGTCAGCTGGGATATTCTGGCCAAAAATCCTTCACAATGCATCAAAAATACTTTCTGCACTGACAGACTTGGTTTAAACAGTTGTTCCTTTCTTTGAACATGCCCAAATCACCTGCTGGTCATGTAGAAAATTTGTGTCCAAAAGAATAGGTAGATTAATTTGAATTCCTGAAGTTAATTATAACTAAATTATTTGATTAGTGGAGAGAAATTGGTCTATTGTGATATTCGGAATAATGGTAAATAGTTAAATGGTAAATAGGCAATATGATAATTAAGATCTCCTGGAACAAGTATCTCCTAGGAACAATTTTAAAATTGATTTATTTTTATTTCTTGCCTGCCTTAAAATGTTTATCTATCAGGATATGGGCATATTCTGTCTTGGACAGACACAGACAACAATATGTCTTGGAGAAAAGGATGGATAATCACCTGCACTAGATATTATCAAGCTTGGAGGAAGGATTTTTTGACAGAAAGGGAATTCATTAGGGAAAAAAACCCATGTTTTAGTGTGCTGATCACAGGCAAATAACACTTAAAAGACGTGTAAAATTGTGCAGTGCTGAGCCACAAGAACAACCAACCTAAGGCAGAAGTAATCTGGGTTTGGTTTAATTTTTTTAGACAACTGTGAACCCCAAATAAGTTGTGAGTTTTGGCTATTTCAAGCATGAATGATCTGCATTTCTTAGCAACTAGAATAACCAGCTGCTTATGGCATCCTGAAGGGTCTGACATGGGCTGCAGATTCCACAGCTAGCCTGACCACAACATGCCTGCTCGTCTCACACGGTCAAGTGCAAACAGATGTTGCACAGCAGTGGCGTGCAGTTCAAAACTGTTTGGACACACCAGTGTGAGACTCTGCCCAACCTAAGTAGCTCTGATGAGAAAAATGAAGCATTTTGTTAGAGTCGTCTGCTGTTTATTAGTACATCAAGACTTTGTCTTCAAAAGAACACACTGATTGTCATCAAAAATGAATTAGGTAGAGAAAAAAACTTTATGACTATCTGATCCTTGAACAGCAGTTCAAATGCTGTGGGTCATATCGTCTGCCACAGATAAATACTCTTTGTGTTAAAATACTTTTTTATGTTTAGCTTCTGAGTCCTCATTTAAGATAAAACCCATCTGGAGCATAATATGAGGCTTTTCCCATCAGCCTAAAACCACAGACTAACCTATAAATAAGTTGCTGTCATTTCTATTTTATTTTCTAATAATTAAGACATAAAACAATTCTAAGTGCATATGAAAGGGACATTTAGATTACATGAACTAATTATTGTCCTGTTCAGTTTTGGTATATTCTAACTATAAGCAATTAAGATATTTGATGTTCGTGGGACTGCTTGCTCTACTTATGGGTATAAATCTTGGCAGGCTCTGACCCTTACTGTTTTTGACAATAACTCTCATAAATAACAGAAATAATAGACTAGAAATGGAAAGGAAATAACTACTTTGTAGCAATTCTGTTTGTCACCAACTTTTTCTGTTATATGTGCTTTTTCTTCTGCTGGATATTATAATACATCAATCTTAAGGTGGTCTTTTCTCAGCCATGCACCATCACTGCTGAAGTGCTCCATGAGTTTGGGCATTCAGCTAAATTCTGCAAGCAGACTAACAAAGTTATTAATCATGATTTTAATGGTCTACAGCTTAGGCAAACTAGTGACAGATCAGGATTGACTTTAAATAATGCACAAATACAGAGTAAAAATATTGGCACTTTTGAAGGTAGTGACTCTCTAAGCACTGGAGCAGATAGACGAGATCAATCCTGACAAATCAGTGGTGTTGTGGACATCAATGCAATGGAGACTTTAAAGGAGAAATTTAAAGGGGAAAAAGAAAGTAGTTTTGTGTATATTTACAGAGGTTCTAAACTGGCCTTACTGTGCTGAATGAAGGTAAGAACTGATCTTTTAAGATTGAATGAGAAGAGGGGAATAGACCATCATTGTCTTGAAAATGAAGACTTAAGCTTTTCTACTGCTACATAAATAGCTACTTTCAAGAGAAAAAAGGAAGGAATAGTTGGTAGAAGCATACAAACAGAGATGTGACAAGGACAGAGAAACAGACTGGGGAAATTATTTTTGAACTGGTATTTTTTTTCTGTCATTCTGAGCAACACAAGACTATTTTTGTCAAGGACAAAGAACAAGCCATTGCAATGATCAGGAATGGCACTCTTTCACTCAAGTGTATCCCCTGGCTCTGTGTATTTGGACTCTTAGGGGTCACTTGCTAGATTCCAGCAAACATCTCCAGTGTACTCCCAAGGTACTCTGCCTGATACACCTTCTCAAAAATGGGACTCTATAGGACAGTGCTAGGTTAACCACACTTTTTCTAGGCCTCCTCTGAGCAAACTTGAGGATCACAAGTTTAGCCTACAAAGACATGTGAATGTTAATAAAAATTGATTCGGAGTTTGAAAAATATTTTAAATGAAATTTATGCCTTACTTTAAGCAGCATATAAAAGTCTATCTATCTCTGTATCTCTGTCTCTCTAGGTAGATATAAAAATATAAGAAAGATAAAAAGCAACTTCCATGCTGATTTCTGCCTCAGTTTCTTGACAATGCTGAGCATGCTGGTCTTCCTGGTGGACAAGGTGACCATCAGCCAGCAATGTGCCCTTGCGGTAAAGAGGGCCAACAGCCTCTTGGGCTGCACGAGGAAGAACATTGCCAGCAGGTCGAGGGCGGTGATCCTTCCCCTCTACTCAGCACTGGTGAGGACACAGCTGGAGTGCTGGGTTCAGTGCTGACCTCCCCAGTACGAGAGAGACATGGAGTTACTGGAGCGAGTCCAGCAAAGGGCCACAAAGATAATGACGAAACTGGAGCACTTGACATACAGGGAGAGGCTGAGCTGGAACTGTTCAGTCTGGAGAAGAGAAGGCTCAGGGGGATCTTGTCAAAGTGTTTAAATACCTTATGGGGGAAGTAAAGAAGATAGAGCCAGACTTTTCTCAGTGGTGTCCAGTGATCAGACAAGGGGCAATGGGGACAAATTGAAATACAGGAAATTCCACTTTAACAGCAGAAGAAACTTTTTTATGGTGAGAGTGATCAAACACTGCGACAACTTGCCCAGAGGGGTCATGGAGTTCCTGTCTTCAGAGGCATTCAAAGTCTGACTGGACACAACTGTGAGCAACCTGCTGTAGCTGGCCCTGGTTTGAGGAGGCTGGACTACATGATCTTCAGAGATCCCTGCCAACCTCAACCATTCTGTGATTCTATGTATCAAAACCATCTCATCCTTTGAGTTATTTTCAACAGTGTTTAATATTCTTTGGAAAATGTCTTCTGGCATTATGACTGGTGTGGGAGGAAGTTTAAAACAGAAAAAAATGTTGCTCTGGCAGCAACCTTCATATGCTTGTTTATACTAGCTAATATTTTGTTTATTTTCTCCCTTTCTCTATAATTGCTAGCTTGGGAGACAAGAGATTTCAATTCAGTCTGTTTAGACTGCAATAGTTTGCAAAATTGAAAGATTATATGATTTCTTTTGTGCCAAGTGCACTTATAAGAATACTGAAAAAAAATATTAAAATGCATCTGTTAGGACTGTATGAATAGGTTTTAAAGACTAAAGCTATGCATATATCTTTATCTAAAGTTGCTTATGATTTACTGTTCTGCAGGAAGTGTTTGTTCGATTTCTACTATAAATATTTTGAATATGCACAATATTTTTCCAAATCATTTAAGAGCAGGTTCTCTGGATATATAGTGAATTCAGGTACAGACTTCAAAAATGAAGTCTACTCATATATACCTGTTTTTCTATACAGGCATACCTCACTTTATTGCACTTCGCAAATATTGTGGTTTTTTATAAATTGAAGGTTTGCGGCAACCCTGCGTTGAGCAAATCTATTGGCACCATTTTTCCAAAAGCATGTGCTCACTTCATGTCTCTGTGTCACATTTTGGTAATTCTTGCAATATCACAAACTTTTTCATTATTATTATATCTGTTATGGTGATCTGTGATCAGTGATCAGTGATGTTACTATTGTAATTGTTTTGGGGCGCCACGACCCGTGCCCATATAAGACGGCAAACTTAATCGATAAATGTTATGTGTGTTCTGATTGCTCCACCAACCAGCTGTTCCCCTGTCTCTCTCCCTCTCCTCAGGCCTCCCTATTCCCTGAGACACAACAACATTGAAGTTAGGGCAGTTAATAACCCTACAATGGCCTCTAAGTGTTCAAGTGAAAGGAAGAGTCACACATCTCTCACTTTAAATCAAAAGCTAGAAATGATGAAGCTTAGTGAGGAAGGCATGTCAAAAACCAAGACAGGCTGAAAGCTTGGCCTCTTGCGCCAAGCAGTTAGCCAAGTTGTGAAGGCAAAGGAAAAGTTCTTGAAGGAAATTCAAAGTGCTACTCCAGTGAACACACGAATGATAGGAAAGCCAAACAGCCTTATTGCTGATATGGAGAAAGTTTTAGTGGTCTGGATAGATCAAACCAGCCACAACATTCGCTTAAGCCAAAGCCTCATCCAGAGCAAGGCCCAAACTCTCTTCAATTCTGTGAAGGCTGAGAGAGGTGAGGAAGCTGCAGAAGAAAAGTTTGAAGCTAGCAGAGGTTGGTTCATGAGGTTTAAGGAAAGAAGCCGTCTCCATAACATAAAAGTGCAAGGTGAAGCAGCAAGTGCTGATGTAGAAGCTGCAGCAAGTTATCCAGAAGATCTAGCTAAGGTAATGGATGAAGGTGGCTACACTAAACAACAGATTTTCAATGTAGATGAAGCAGCTTTATATTGGAAGAAGATGCCATCTAGGACTTTGATAGCTAGAGAGGAGAAAGTGCCTGACTTCAAAGGACAGGCTGACTCTCTTGTTAGGGGCTAATGCAGCTGGTGACTTTAAGTTGAAGCCACTGCCCATTCACCGTTCCAAAAATCCTAGGGCCCTTAAGAGTTATGCTCAATCTACTCTGCCTGTGCTCTATAAATGCAACAGCAAAGCCTGGATGACAGCACACCTGTTTACAACATGGTTTACTGAATGTTTTAAACCCACTGTTGAGACCTACTGCTCAGAAAAAAAGATTTCTTTCAAAATATTACTGCTCATTGACAATGCACCTGGTCACCCAAGAACTCTGATGGAGATGTACAACGAGATTAATGTTGTTTTCATGCCTGCTAACACAACATCCATTCTGCAGCCCATGGATCAAGGAGTAATTTCAACTTTCAAATCTTATTATTTAAGAAATACATTTCGTAAGGCTATAGCTGCCACAGATAGTGATTCTTCTGATGGATCTGGGCAAAGTAAATTGAAAACCTTCTGGAAAGGATTCACCATTCTAGATGCCATTAAGAACATTCGTGATTCATGGGAAGAGGTCAAAATATCAACATTAACAAAGGTTTGGAAGAAGTTGATTCCAACACTCATGGATGACTTGGAGGGGTTCAAGACTCCAGTGGAGGAAGCAACTGCAGAGGAGGTGGAAATAGCAAGAGAACTAGAATTAGAAGTGGAACCTGAAGATGTGACTGAATTGCTGCAATCTCATGATAAAACTTGAACGGATGAGGAGTTGCTTCTTACGATGAGCAAAGAAAGTGGTTTCTTGAGATGGAATCTGCTCCTGGTGAAGATGCCTTGACCATTGTTGAAATGACAACAAAGGATTTAGAATATTACATAAACTTAGTTGATAAAGCAGCAGCAGGGTTTGAGAGGACTGACTGCAATTTTGAAAGAAGTTCTCTTGTGGGTAAAATGCTATCAAACAGCATCACATGCTACAGAGAAATCCTTTGTGAAAGGAAGAGTCAATCGAGGCGGCAAACTTCACTGCTGTCTTGTTTTAAGAAATTGCCACAGCCACCCCAACCTTCAGCAACCACCACCCTGATCAGTCAGCAGCCATCAACATTGAGGCGAGACCCTCCATCAGCAAAAAGGTTACGACTCGCTGAAGGCTCAGATGATGGTTAGCATTTTTTAGCAATAAAGTATTTTTTAATTAAGATATGTATTTTAGGGTTTTTTTAGACATGATGTTATTGCACACTTAATAGACTACAGTATAGTGTAAACATTTTTTGGGAAACCAAAAAATTCGTGTGACTCGCTTTATTGTGGTACATGCTTTATTGTGGTGGTCTGGAACCAAACCTGCAATATCTCTGAGGTATGCCTGTATATGTACATGTACATACATATATGTATATATATGAAGCATACCTATATATGCTTCATAAAATAAAATGAGATACTAATATCCTGTATACTGGAACACCTATAAGTAGTTAAGGATAAGGTCTGGAGCACAACAGGAAGTTGCAGCCAGACCAGTGACATGTAGAGGAGAGATTCACCTTTTCACTTAAAAAAGAAGCAAGGAAGTTGTAGTATGACTCTCATTGGATGATAAACACTAAAAAAAGATACAGGGAAAAATATAACGATAGCAGTACTTTTGTGAAGGACTAATTGGTGGTTTGAGCAATATGCAAATACTTGAATGATACCAACAGCAGACAGCTTGTTTCTGTTGGAATCTTATAACTATAAATAACATGATTAATGGCTTTTGTGGTTCAGCGCACTCAAAGAAAAAAATATTAAATAATCTTGTAATGAATGACCAATTAACAAACTTACAGTATTATCACTGCCAAATAATCAAAGTAGGTTCTGTTAGTAGATGTTAGGAAAGTGTTGGTAAAGTGCCTGGAGAGCAGAAAAGTCTTTCTTTTGGTAAACTGGACAGGCTGAGCTTTTTATTACCCTTACCATTATACTTTTACACTTAGAAAGAGTGTCTCAGCACCTCATTAACACTATATACAGATGTAAAATATGCTCTTATTTCTAGCCTGGGGCCACATATAGACCCATATGAGAACCTACTAGAAATAGTCTCACTGGATGACGATTTACTCTTAGAAATTGGGGGATTGCATCTTAAAGACATTTCCATTCAAGTATGCTGAAAGATATTTAAGAATTAGAGGGCAGAATGTAATTATCATTTGAATCCAATAACAGTGCTGAGATATCCTGGTGCACTGCTGATATCATGTTAATTCTGGGTTTATCCACTACCAACCTACCCTTGAAGAACTCACAACTTGCTGCTTAATTTTTCTTCAAGCTAATGTAATCTGCAAGTTCTCTTACCTTTGGGAAATTAACCTTTTTGAAGTGCTAAGTGTATACATTACTTATTAAGACTTCTGTGTTTTCTGCATCAAAGGTCATCAATTCATGATGACCTTCTTACAGCACAAGCTTCAGTTCAAGGATTACTCTTTACCCATCATGAGTTCATAACAGGGTAATGGATATAACAGTATCTCTCAGAGCTGAGCAGCCAGAGTCAAAGCTTGTCTGATACACAGGAAGACTTGGCACAAAAATCACTTTTGTTACGTGGGCTCCACCTGTTTTCTGTGATACAATCATTACAGACCTTAAAGACCAGCTTAAGTAACCTAAATGATATATGATACGAAAAGTGGTGTTTGGAGAAAGAAGCAAAGACCAGAGAAGATCATTGTTGGGACTGAGACAAACAGAATAACAAGAGTCTCTACAGAGCTTTAATTTATTGGTAATATTGCAGAACTCTGAGGAAAAAAATAAATAAGGCTTTGATGTCTAGATGGAATTGGCTACATTTAAAGAAGAGGGGAAAGGGGCCTCTCAAAGGACAACAATTGTCTTGATTGCTGAAGGATCTGAAACCATGAGTGAGAACAAAAATGTTGAAAATGTGATTTACAGGTTTGCAGAATACTGCATTTCCAAGAAATATGAGATACACTTGAGACTGTAACAGATGGGAGGGTACCTTAGAACAGCTCTGGCAGGGTTTGTTACAAAAGATCCAGTAGTTATTTGAATCAAATTTTCAAGGCAAAGGAAAGATTGCTGGAATATGTAACATTTTCTAAGCCTAAGTCTGGCCCAGGCTGTATCAGCCTGCAGGAACTCATCTCTCTCTCCCATCCCGCAGGTTCCTCCTCAGAACCTGTGAAATGTAGGCAATGCTGTTTATGTAGCATCCCATCCCATCCCATCCCATCGAAATATGGTCATCACTTAATAGAAATCTTCTTTCTCACCCATCATGAAACTGCTGGCTCACCTCCAGTGTTTTCTACCTTTTCCTTTTTGTCTGCTGAAGACAGTAGGGGGAACTCCAGAAAGATTTTATTGACTTTTTCTTCAGCTCTCTTTCAAGTTGCCTTTTATATTTGGATACTTTCATATAGTATTTAGTCTAATGTATGTCATCATTAATGGAGACTAGCCAAGGGTTTCATAATGCTGCCTGATCTGGCCTTGACTTCTTTCTACCAGTGAAACCACACCTTGTTTTTGCAGAATTTTTAACTGCTCCTAATGCACAGAAAATCATGTAGTAATGTACTCTCAGACAATAAATGGAGGAACTTTCTTGATAGTCAGTTTTTCTCTCTGCAGTTCTTTGTCTGCTTGGCAGTTTATTTGGTTTAGAGACACTTATGATTCTTGCACAGTAGTTCATTTGTGGGAGTCAAGGCACTTCGACTCCAATGTTTTCTTTTAGTGTGGTTCTCTGACTCCTAAGTCAACCTCCTGGAGGTTTTCTAATTTCCTTTATTGTAAATGGAGCAGCAAAACATGTCTCAAATCTTTGATTAACCTTTCCTCTTTGGTGCTTGTTTAGGAGAACTTGCCGTGACTTCAATCGGCTGTAGGAATCTGCAAGAATGCAAATGATGAATCCTCATGCTTTTTTGGGGCTTGGTCGCCATATAAGGCGTGAGAAAATCTGAAACTCACCAGGATCCTGAGGTAGAATTGTCTCTCCTTTTTCTTTACATAAGAACAAGTATAACCAGTGTCTTAAGTTTGGTTTTATTTTAACACAAAATATGGAACCTCAACAAGGTAGTAATTTACAAAGGGAAACCTCAAGTCTGCTAGGCAATGGAAACTGGAATAAAAGTTTGAAACAAACCAGTACCCTACCAGTTGTGTCTTTTCAAGGTGCGTCCTTTCCTTCAGCCTTGCTGCCTATTCCAGCAACTTTCAATAGCTTCCTGGGTTTCCACAAACTTCACACAGTTCCTTCTTTCTTTCACTTGAGTCTTAACTTTGGACTTACATCCTGCTTCAGACAGGCCCCTTGCTCCTTTCAGGAAACTCTTGGTTTCCTCGATGCCTTATGCTCCCTTTGCTCTCCATGCTTGCCTGCTTGCCCTGTGCTGCCTCCCAAGGGCTTCTCCGCAGCTCAGCTGCTCCTGGGGAGGAACAAACTCTCCTTCCCTCTTCCTTTCCAGAAGAGGTGCAAATTTGTCAGAAGGATGGCAGCCAGGTCAGGGAGCTTCTCTTGCTGTTACCCAACTATGGTCTTGTAACAAAACATACAATTTACATTTATACCAGACAAGGTTATATCAGTTGTCACACACACACTGAAAGATTATCTTGGTTGAATCAAGTTTCAATCACCCTAAAAACAAGAAGGAAGAGCATAGAAAGTACGTGATAATGGGTACTACTAAGGATGAGGATCAAATGATAGCACAGACATAAAAGGACACAGTCAAATAGTCCAAGGCAGAAAGTGAGATGAAGCTAACAAGAGACATAAGGCATAACAGTGACTCAGAGAAGAAACATTGCTTATGGGGCAGGGCAGAGAGCTGTTAGTTGATGCTACCATGTGTTTGATTTCCTCTTTTTTTTTTTTTTGCTAAAGAAGTCAGTTGTAATCAGACAATTAGTACAGCTGCAGTAGTGAAAGACTGTTTTCTCTGCTTCAATAAGGGAAACAAGGATTAAAGAATAGCTACATAAGTTAAAAAATTCATCCAGGTGTGCCTAATAAAAACAAGGAACTAGTGATCTCTAGGCTATTCAATTTAATTTCAATTCCAGCAAAAACTGCTGAAACAAATAAATTAACAATTTCTAAGCATATACTTAGAAAATAACAAGGAGATAAGTAGCAGTTAAAATGGACATCTCCAAATATAATATTTTTTTAAAAAAATAGTCCTCTTTGACGAGGTAGCAATTTTTTTTGGAGGTGAGAATCAGGAGAGGTCATTCATCTTGTTTGACACTAATTGCATGGCATTGTTATGAGGAAGGAAAATGAGGACTAGATGAAACAGTTGCACAGCTGATTGGAAAAATGTGTCTAGAACATTCATTCATGGTTCATTGTCAGACTAGGACCTAAATAAGGTAGGCATCTATGGGAATCTGTCTTGCATCTATGAGTGTTCAATATTTTCTTCAGTGACTTAATTGAAGAGGTGCATGCCTTTTTGAGGCAGTTTTAGAATTCAAAATCATCTTGACAAATCAAATAAATGGTCTCGAAAAAATGTGTTACAACTCAATAGGATAAATGCCTAATTCTGCCTTCAGGTAGAAATACCTGGCTGTGCAAATATATCATGGGGGAGGAGCACAAATACTTCAAAGCAGGCTGTACAGTTACCGTAAATCACAGATGAACACAAGGTAACACTGTCATGCTGTTATGAACAAAGCAAATACCATACAGTAATAAGTAAATAGAAATATTTTCCATGAAATGTAAAAAGTAGTTTTGTGCTATCTGGTGCTGTATGGGCAGAAGTTCAGAAAAATGATCTGCAGGGAATTGCTGAAAGAACTTGATCTATTGAATCCAGAGGAAAAAAGACTGAAGGTAGACATAATAGTCTTCAAATATGTAGAAGGAAGCAATTAAAAAAAAAGAGTATATAAACCACAGTAAGATTAGACACCAAGAAAGACTCTAATAAAAAAAGACTGAGGTGGAGAAATAATTCACCTAGGGTTTTAGATTTTCCGTAGCTTGAAGAAATGAAGAAAAGTTTGGACAAGTGTTTGGCATAGCTGATTTTATCTACGGCTAGGGAAGAGAACTTACATGAAGGTGAGTAGTAATTAGACAGAAAACTACATAGTTAATAAATTATAATTCTCTTTTCCCACCCACTTTGTCAAGAGAAAGTTGGAAAAGTTGGCTCAGAAAGAGTGTTTGTAAATATCACAATTTTTCACTAATTGAGTCCATGTTGTACAATAATATTGCAGGTCCTTTTTTTTCCCCTTAAGGGCTTATTTTGAAACACTCTGTATACAATTGTTTTGATGATTGAAAGGGGAAGCAATTCTCTTAAGTTCTTTTAAGAGTATCATCTACTATCTGGAACAGTTTAAATACACAAGAGACTGTAAAGTCTAGTTACAAATTTATAATACTTGATCTCAGAGCTGTAGTTTAGTTACTTAAAAGCTGTTTCCAGATGAACATAGCCAATGGGAAGTCTGTCTCAGAAAAGACTTTCTCATGTCACCATGCTCCAGCTAAGTCATGCTAGCAAAGAGTAATGCTGAGCAAACAGGCATTTTGTAATAATTTTAAATTCCAGATAGTTTCTGGAACATCTAACTTTTTTGGCTGTTATGATCCTAGTTGTCCTTTAACATACATTTCGAGCAGTTAATTAAGTTAATCTGACAAGCAGTTAGATTTCCAAATAGTTATGTCAGCTGGGACTGGTCAACCAAAAAATGCAAGTTACTGTTTCTGACTTGCTTCAAAATTTTATGTTCTGTAAGCCAGTTAAAACTGAACAAAAATATCTAGTCATAAAGAAGAAATTTTACGGGGAAAATAAAAAAGAAAGCACAGGAAGAAGATCGGATTTTAGAAAACAATGTTTTTAACATGACGAATGGAATCAGGGATGTATTGCTAGTAGTGATACATACAAGCCCGGTTCTGCTGTCTTAGGAAACCTTCCTTTTATGAGTATTGGCCATGCTAATAAGTACTTTTTCTTTGTAATAAAAGACATTGTGCTGCCTGTTGAGCAGTGACCCATATTCCAGCAAGATTTCCTTTTTATAATTTCATACTGAAGCCCTTCACAGCCTATTAATTTGTTATGAATATTTATCCTACAGATAATTTTACTGATGAATATTGTTAATTAAGTCAATATGGCATAAGTGTCATTATTTTTTGCTAATTGTAACATATATGTCTCTAGTGAATATCTTTTAAACTTGTCTCTTCCTAAAAGCAATGATTTATTTTCATTCTTCAAATTTCCTATGTATTAATGATTAAACTTTAGCATCTCTAGTGTGCAATGAGAACATAAAAAATGAAATTTAACGTAAATTTTATAAAACAACTTCTTGTGACACCAGGGAAGCAATAAAAGAACATTGCTTACCAAGTGAGCTATATACCATTCTTCTACTTAAAAACTCTCATGGGGATTGTTAATAATATATTATTAGACATTCGTCATACTGGAGTCCCAGTAGAGACAATTACCCTTTTGTTTCCATCAGAAAGCAAATTATTCTTTATGGAGATGAATCCTATTCCTTAGTTATGTTCCCATGTCGGATATAATTTTGGAGTAATTCAGTTTGCAGCAAAAGTTAGGAAGAGTATTAGCAGCTTTTGCACTACCCTTCAGTCAGATGGGGAAGCGCAGCATTCCTGAGCTGTTTTGCTGAGACTAGTCAAAATCACTAACATAAACAGCTTCATGAAGTCTCATAACTTACTTATGTGTTCTGTTACTTCTCTTTATGTTATTTTTGTGCTATTATTTTTGATCAATTCCTATTCTGCTTCTTGAAAAGAGAAATATTTGGGGATCTTATTTGACAGTATCCTAGGAAACCAGGACACCTTGGAGACGATAGTGTGAGACCATTGAGACAATGAGACAATTGTCTCATTGAGAGACAACTCATCTGACCTGAGGTCAATCCCCTTTCTCTCTGGAGCTCTCTGTAGTCCCTTTTACTGGAAGGTGATTTTTAGCCATGTGGCACGTACGCTCACTCTCACAGAAGGGAAGAGGAGTAATCTAATAGAAACAACTTTGCACCTACTATGTAAGAAGTGACGTGGCCTACCTTGGCTGAATGGTTTCTCATCACTGATATGAAGTACCTTTGCCTCTGATTTTCTCAAACACATCGGAGGGAGCTACTCAGTTTTGCTGGGAAATATTTGTTGAACCAGAGAAAATTTAAGAAAAAAATATTAGAATATTAATTGGAGCAGGCTTTGGAGTCCAGTTCTTCTCCTTCCCAGGTGAATGCCCTCAGGGTCCCACTCTTTCTTACATTCTCTTGTCCCATGAATATTTAATTCTACCACGCAAAGTGGAGCAGCTTAAATGGGTGAGAATAAGAAACCTAATTCCTGAACATGTAATAGCTATGATTTTCACCCAACATGGCAGATAAAATCTAGGTAAACCAGTTCTCCCAGAAACGGGTGTTTTGAAAGTACTAATGTAAATTTTAATTGCTCAGTCTAAGGAACAGTGAGGAAGAGGAGTAGGAAACAGAAGCAGCCCTGGGCAGATGGAGGAAAGCAAGGAAGCGGAGCTGGCTGCTCAGAGAGGATAGAGCAATAGCAGTTTTCTCATGTGATGCTTGGTTACAAAAGGCTTGAGAATTACTTGTCTGGTGATCAGAAAACTATCTGGGAGACTGTGACTGGCATTTCATGGAGAGGAAAGGGCTGACCTCTAATGTCTTGTATCTCAAGCAATAGAGAAGTTACTGGGTGCACTTTTTCCAGCTGAATATCTTAGGGTGCAGAGACTGCCTATAGGATGTGCAAGGGAGAAAGGAAGATGAATGATCGGTTTGCAAATTCTAACTGGGCTTAGGCATGTTTGTCCGAAGGTGGTGTGGGATACATCACTTCTGGTCATATCCAAAGGCCGAACTTCAGGTTTCTTCCTGGAAAAAAGTAAGTCTCCTCCATACTTTAGTGTTTTGAGAACTGGGCAGTAACTGTAAAGTGATTTAGAAGTTTTGGATCTAGGTGCTTACTTCCCATTTTTAGAATTTACATCTTTTGTGGATACAATCCTGGGGTTCTTGTTTAAGTGTATTTTCCTTTGCTCTAGCCCATGAGAACCAACAGATCTGTCTGTATGCCTGTAATATAGTTTCAAGAGGAGCACCAAATGTGAACTTCTTTGAAACACCCTACTTGTAAGGGTTTTTGACAAATGGCATTTAATTAAACTGCTTGTGAAGCAAAAGTACAGGGAAAACAAGAAAAATATCATTTATTATAAAATTATTTGTTACTTTATTTATGGGGTACCAATTTCAGAAACCTGAAAATCTTTCAAATAACATTATTGTTACACCAAAACAGGGAACATCACTTGCTTTGACACAGTTACTTTCTGAGATCATACCGAGTGTTATTAACTACCATAATATTTTATGTAGCTTTAATGAGACACACATCATTACTCTTAAAAATCTCCCCCCTGCCAAATTCTTCTATTATAAACTAAAAACACAAGAAAAAATATAAAGATACAAAAGTTTCTTATTAACCTGAGGGCCAGCTGGCAAAAATTTTCACTTATAACAGTTCAGAAATGGGAATAATGTGGAATAATTTGCCCAAACCTTTCTTTCCTTCCAGGCCTGCCTCTCATCACCTACTTTGGGAAATGGGCCAGTAAGGACTGGAAGTACATCTGATCCTGGTTTTGCATGAAAGAAAACACAGTAGAGGTTTTGGAGCATCAGACCCTACAGTTTTAAGTTGCTTGGTGAAAGTCAGGCTGTGTCATGTTTAGCTCTGGCTTAAGGGAATTTTGGTTGTATTCTCTAAAGCTGAAACTGATGTTTCCGAAATTTCTTACACCTCCGCAAGAAGGGAAACAGCGAATAGCCAAAGCATTTATGTAAACTGTGCAAAGGCCAAGTTTAAGTCCCGGCTCCATCTAATTTAGAGGTAGAACCTAAAGCTGAATTTCCACAGACTGAAGGACTAGCCTTGCCACTAGTTAATGAATCTTTTTATTGTGTGCATAAGAAACATAACCAGTCATGGAAATGGGACATATCCAATTACCAGTTTTAATTTGTAAAATGAGCAGATAGAACAAAGAACTTAAACTACGAGCTGCTATAGTCCATATAGTTTCATAACTACAGGATCTGCTATAGTGTGTATAGGGCTGCTATAGGCCTGATCCATCCTAGTAGGACTAGCTGTTATCAGCAATCTCATTCTAGAATTGAGTAACTTCATAAAAATTTTGGCTTCAGTCAATCAGCATCTTTCAACAGAAATTATTTCACTGGAAAATTCGTGTATCAATTTAAGTTATAATAGATTAAGACTGTTAATGTGATACTTGTTTGGTAGACTAAATGAAATACGTCTGTGCTTGGTACTGTTTCAAATTCTGTCCCTGATTATCTGTAGGGTAATAAACTGAAGGATGTTTATGCAAGTTTGGGCAAAGTTGCATGAGACTCCAAAACACAAAAGAAAAAAGAAAAACAAAGGAAGAAAGAAGAAAGAAATGCTTATACGGTAATTTGTATCGCAGGCATCAGCCTTCGAAGAGGAATGAATTGGTAAATCAAGCTGAGATTCTTTTCCTAAGAGGGGTGACCAGGGCCGTGTTCACTCTCACTGTGGATGGGATTTTTCAAGAGAAAAAGGGAATAGGCCCAAAGACTAATTTTATTTTTGTGGATTCTCCCTACAGTTAATGGAAAGAGGCTCATTCAAATGACAATTCAGAAACTCAAAGCTCTTGTTCTGAATTACCCCTTGGAATAGCTCATCTCTTTCCATTAACTATAGGAAGAATGTTGTGAGATTTGTCCGAATTGAACCTTTATGTACAGTCTTTCAGTGCTGCCATATTGTGTAGTAATACATACATTTGTACGCAGCTTTTATGACTTCTGGAACCCATCACACATTCAAAATGATATAAGTTTTATAGAGAGAGGGCAGGATTTACTTTATATTTACTTTCTAGGCCAAAAAGAACAGAAAAAAAAAAGATTGCATTCTACAGGAATTCTCAGACTTTCCTTCAAATAATATTGCCATTCCAAAATATAATCAGACTTGCTCACAGATTGCAAAAATGCAAGTGCAGTCCCAGCCTGCTATGGGATCCCATGTGGGAAACATGCACTGTTTCGCATCATCTCCCTCCAGCATTGCTCTTCCTTCTGGGATTGGCTCCCAGCTCCCAGCTGCTGAAATGAAAGGATGGGTTCTTTTGTTTAATATTTTCACCTAGACAGCCAGAAAACACAAGCACAGATTTATCAAAGGAGTGTGATGGAAATATAGCATCCCTGATAGCATTGTGTAACGTAGTATTTATTCCTTGTCATCTGATGGGGATGAGTGGGGTCATCGCTGGTGTCCTGCTATTACCTTCTCCTCTTAACTCAGGAAGAATACTCCTTTGAAAGCCTGGCAGGTCTATCTAGCAGTCTCTGAGAAAACAGAATATAACCGAGTAGCCAAACCTCCTCCTGTTGTTTAAAGCTGAAGTCCAGCAGCACACCCCTTCTACCATGTCTCGGTAGTCTCAGCCATAAGTAGGCTGTTGTGATTTGCAATTGGTTGACCTGATGCATCAGTTAGACCTTTGACACAGCCTCCAATGTCAGTGCTAGTTCTCAGTGCCGGGTTGAGTCTAAAACATAGGTGCTCCCAATTTTACAGTCTTGGCATCAATACTCATCTTCTTTGTGACCTCCTGGGAACTACCCCTCTCAGGACTCAAAATAGCAAGAAGACTTCATGCATTCTGTAGTCTTTCAAAATACTGTAGAGGCCTTGAGTGCAGGCTTTTCAAAGAAATAATGGGAATAATGGCTTTCCTGGTTGTGGACTCAAGCCTGTGTTTTTTAAGGTGATCTTGTACTTATGGCATTGTTCCTTGAACCCACTCTCATCTGGTGTAAAGCAGCTATACTCTTATGAAATCAGTGGAACTACAGCAACAAAGAATCAGACCCTTCACTTCATAGACACATTTACAAAACTCATTTGTTAAAAACAAGGCATCTTAGGATTCTGAGAATTCCCCGCCGGATTTGGCAGAAATGTAACAACTTACCCTGTCTGGTATTACTCTGATTCACTGTCCAGTTAAGTGAGTGTGCCAAAGGAATCCCCAAACACAAAGGCTGTTTGGCTTTTCTCTCACAGCTAGAGGTGTTTTCCTCCCTCCTGCTTCTTCTCAAGTGGAAAAGACATTCACCCCTGTCCCATCAAGTTTATTCCCCATGTTGTAAAATGTGCAGCTTTGCTGTTATACTTTAAAATTACCCAGTATACTGACACACCCTTTCAAGATTGTTCAAAAATTTGCAAAACCATGGTAGAAATCAGCAAAAGGCCATAGTTACCCAAATCCCAAATTATCATCTGAAATAATCAGCAGCTACATAACTGTAGAAGTACCTAAATAGGTGCTGTCTCCTATCTTGACCTGACTGTAGGCATATTTATCAGTACTGTACTGTGAACATATTGTATTGTCTTGATCAAGGCGAATGAACAGTTGTCTCCTCGAATACGTTTCAAAAAACAGGTCAGAATGAGCATGGTGATGGGCCAGCCTGGTAGGCGCGCACAACTAACATGCTTTGCTAGTTCTGGATTCTTCTCAAAATGAGCTTATAGGTTTTTTTTTTGTTGGGTTTTTTTTTGGTGACCCAGAAACACAGATACAGTGAGAGTAATGACTTTCCGATGTGATTAAAATACTCGCACAGGAAGTGAGTAGCCAAAGTTTAATTATCTTTTCTGGCTGAGGGAATTCACTTCTCTCAGCTTCCAAGAGAAGCATCTTCCTCCACTCTCTAAGCCTAAGCTCATTGTTAGATCTAGTCACGAGTCTGTGCTTAAAAACCAGCACACATTTAATGGGGAATTTAGATGATTATTTCTGGTTTTCTGCAGAGAATTTTCTTTCTAGGTGAGTCATGTGCACTACAAGGAGATAATCTTATCAACATTTCTAGTCAAAGTTATAAAACTCTTTCGTTTATAACTAACTGCAGTAATCAGACAAGATTCTTAACAAGAGTCTTATTCTAATCAGATTAAAAGCCCTGCTGTTAGCTTCTTTACTCTAAGAAGCCTATTAAAGAAAATGAATTATCAGCCTCATCATTCTCAGTTAAACACCTTTGACCCAACATTTCCCTCACTCTTAGCTCCAGTTTCTATTTAAATCACTGGAATTTTTTCTCACTTTTCTGACCAAGTGTTCAGTTATCAGTCCACCTGTTGTGAATTTCACACGTACACGGATACATTCTTCATAACTACCTTTGGCAACTCCAGTTTGTAGGTAACACCATTGGAAATGTAAGAAATTCTCTTCTAACCTAGGTAATCAGACACCAGAAAATCTCAAAATACATTTAGACAACATTTTACCATGGACTGTAAGTATTTTACTATTTAGGAGAGCCTTTGTAAATATTAGCAACACAGCTATGTTATTTCCCATTCTAAGTGGTCTTCCTCAACAGGACATGCAATAGTTGTATTGTTTGTTGCTTTGAATATGACTTCAAGTGTTCAAGCTGTCAGTCATCCCTAAGATTATTTGCATAACCAGTCTACTGGGGGGTAAAATGCAATATGATATATTCGTGACTCTGCTGCTCTATACGGAAGCAAAGTAGATGGTTTGTTTTTTTTTTTTTTTCTAACACATTTTGGTAGGAACATACTTTATTGGTATTTTAAAAGATTAGCCATATTCATTTGGAGCTAAGCTTATTACTAAGTCAGTCTCTTAAATCCTGGCTTCTATGCATCTGATAACATCATAGATGTAGCCCTTCAGTATAAACAGTGCTCCTGATGCTTTGAAACAAACTTGGGTCTTTCAACTTTTCTTCACAATGTCTCACCCTAATAAAAGCATAAGGATTGATCTTATCTATAAATAATTTCTTTAATCTTCAAAATAAAATAACACAGTCTTCTTATTTATCTCCCTTGATTTCAGTGAAGTTAGACAGAGAGCACTGGATTGCACACACAATCTATACGCATTTTTTTGTAATGTATTATTCAAGAAGTCTGCCATTAGCTACAGTGTGTATTGCAGTGCCAGATAGTGTTGCAACATAAATAGGAAATCGCCACTCCTCCGCTGTGTGATCAGGAATATGGGCTGCATCCGCTTGTGTGATGCAGGAGCAATCCAACGCTGAGCTTTGCAAAGGTCCCTTCTACCAGGGCTGCTATGAGCTCAGAAATTCACTGTGTGACACACTCCTCAGTTGAAGTGCAGGGCCTTGATCTCTCCTGCATTTCAGAGTCCTGCAGACCAGACGGGCAAACTGTGTCTGGCTCATGGAAGTGAGGGAGTAGCTGCAAATGTAAGAGAGAGATGCTGCCAAGTGAGAATAGGACCACAGTGTCAACATTGTCAGGTTGATAGGTAGTACAAACGGGGAGGCTGCAGACTCCTAAACCTCTGACATTATCACCTATTTGTGTGCTACATTTTGCAAAATAAGCCAGACACAAGTGGCTTTTGCTATAGTGTTTTTTACAGTGACCCCCATGGTCATCCTAAAGGCTAAATTCCTTGACCATTCCCACTCATAATATCTTGAGGGCTAAAATTTCACCAAGGGGAAAATATTTGGACCACTTAGCTATTGTACCCTCCAGGGTATCGTCAGTAACAGTTTGGATGATGGATACACAGTTTTGAATGACCTCACATAAAGCTATTGTCCACATTGTCCACATTGCATATTCTAAGTCCTCCAGGAGGCACATATATTTCTTTTCATGAAAGGAGAAGGATACAAAGGTCCAGAAGGCTGTTTACAACTATTGAGATCTCTGATCAGAAAGTGGGCTGTATTGTATGAGGACAGGAGATCAGTGGACATCTCTGCAGCTAGATCAATGATGAGAACAACTACTTGGAGGTCAGAGACAGCAGAGACAGAAAGAACAGAGAAAAGAAAACTCTTCTATCTCAAACAGGACATGGTCCAATAGGCCCATAGCAGGACTCCTGAAAGTAAAAGATCCTCAGAATGAGGACTGGAGCTAATCATGAATGCTCCTGAGAAGTTTGGGAAGAAAAACAAAATTCAGTCCCAGTGCAAAGAAGAAAGGATAGGGGAAGAGGACAACACTTAAGCTTCTGACTCTGACATGAAAAAAGACAAAATACACAGGGCTCATCTCTTTGCAACACCAGATGAACTGGCACTTCCACTGGCCTGACTAGGATCACCACCCAATACAGTAAGATGCCTCCTTCCAAAGGCACATGACTTGGCATCCTCCCAGAAGCACTTATCACTAGGGCATGACAAAAGCATGCCACCCAACTCAGCAAACAAATGACATCCTTGTCTCACATTGTCTCTAAAGAATCCAGGTCAAGGGCTGGGATTTAGAAGGATTCAGGATTACACAGGTTCCCCTCCTCTGACAAGCCAACCAGGTCACAGCAGACCTCCTGCCTATTCTGAACATGCAGGAAGCATCCTCACAGATCCACTAACTGGGTGCATCCACAGATGCCCATACCTGCCTGTGTCTTTGCCTGCAGCCATGAGGCAGTAAGGCTGGCAGAGAGATTTTCTGATCTAAAGTGACAGTGCTGACAATAAGGAAGCATCTGGGAATGGTACCCAGCAGGTTGGACCTACAGTAGGGGCCCATAGGGTTTTTCTGTCCTGTCCCAATGGACATTTGTTTTCATAGGGAACCTACAGCCTGCTTATTATAATTCATAATTATAATTCATTACAATGAGAGCAGAAAGGAGTAACAGCCCTTATTTTTATTAACTGCTCTTTGGCCACAGGTTACTGTTATAGGTGGAAATGATTCCTCAGCTGCCTTGAAAGGCCAAGCAGGAGCATTGCCTGTATGTGTGTGCCTTGACTTCCTCCAAACAGTCTGCCCAGACCATAGCCTGAAGAGGGCCTCTGGACACATAAATCTCAAAGACTTTGAAAGAGTCCAGATGGCCCAGGAGGAAAGGGTGGCTTTTCTTGATGTATTCTCATTGCATTTTGACTAATGTGTCCTGGCCCAATAAGAAGGCCTGGCCTATATGTAAATATTGTCTCTGTTGTTTTCTTTTAGTTTTCCAAGAGGGCAGACAGTCCTTGAAGCGATGTTAAGTATGGACAGGTTTTCAGGGCCAACACAGTTTGTACTTGCCAAAAGAAAAATATTTTCATATTTTACAATAATAAAATATTTCTGCACTTTGAAATATTGTGTCTGTTCTCTTGACTCAAGAGAGCTTTTAGCTTCCTACCTTTCTCCTCTTCTCCCCACTCCTGATGGAGCGCAAGAGCCGTCATTCCATGCCTTGCTCTGGGCAAGGGGATGTTGGCTCCCTCTGCGGGTTGGCGCTTCATATGCCCCTCAAGTCACGCGCTAAGGAGGACAAGGGACTCCTGTGGTAGCTGTGCTTCTGGGCAGCGAGCACTGTGGGACAGAAGGCTAGCCAGCCTCCGCCAGTCTTCAGTACCATGGAAACCAAATAGTAAAAAATACAGAAGACAGTAGGTGGGATGTTATATTTATTTATTCACTTACTTACTAACAAGTGAGGGTTTCTGATAAAAGAGAAAAGGGGAGACCTGCGTGGGCTGAGCAGCCTTAAAACACTGTGAAGGCAATGGAGGGAAAGCCTCCGTAGCCGAACGAGGCGGAAAAGGGAAAACCGCTTCAGAATGCGTGAGGGGAGTTTTGGGGGAGGGATGTGGAGGATGGCGGGGTGCGCAGGGTGCAGGAGCACCCTGGCAGGGCAGGCTGCCGGGCACCCTCGGCAGCTGCCACGAGAGCAGGGGGGCAGAGCAGTGCTGGGGCGCCTGGCCTGGGGCAGAGGTGCACACAGCTCGGCACGCTGGAGAAAGTGCAGAACCTTATTTTAAATTTCTTTTTTGGTATGCTTTTGATCACTCAGCTGAGAGAGGAAATATGTCACAGGAAAGCTATGTTATTTCATGAATACAGACACTGTCTTACACCAGCACTGGAAGCATTTTAATGTTTGGGGGGAGCTGCTGTTTGCTTCAGCACTATCCGCACCTAGGATCATTACCACATTGCTTGAGCTTTACAGAAAGGCCAATATAAAAATTGCCTGTTAATACTTTTAAAGCAACTTTTAATAATTAACTTCGAGGACATTATTTTGCACATGTGTGTCTAAGTTTACATGTTGGATTGACTCTAAAAGTAAGTAGCTAATTTCTGTAACCCTCAAGTGACATTTGCTTTTCTAGTCACAATACTTTATGAGTCTTTAAAATTTTTTTAACTGGGCCAGACTTCTTAAGAATAGAGATTGGTGCATGACTGTTTCAGTGCTGGCCAGGGAATTTGTGCCAATCTTTGACTGTCTTTCCTGTTTGAGCCAAATGAAAAAATGTATATATTTAAAATATACATGGGGTGGTCATGTGTTTCCCATTCTTACAAGCTTTTTAAACACATTCTCTGATACACTGTTTTTATCCCTGTATTAACTGGGCAGCAGGGATGATAACTAGAATCCCTTTTGCAGGAACATTGTCATTGAAGAGAAATCCCACAGTGGTCTTGCAGTAAAAGGTATTAATTCAGAAAGCGACTTTTCCTTAAACATACTGTCTTATCTTGGCCATATATCTCCAGAATGAAAACTAACAGGTTGTTTTTGATGGTGAGGATTCCAGTGACACAAGCCTGGGCTTTCTTCAGCCATATATAATGGAAGTCGTTGTATGTTTCTTATTAATTCTATTTATAGTAATAAATATGGCGTAGTGAAGGATGAGAGTCTGTGATCGAGGGAAATTACAATCGAATATAATACAAGTAGCATTGACAGAATCAAGACTAATGCTGGGCCCAAGAATATTCATGCTCACCACAGTGAAGCTGAAATGCAAATAGATTTGGAGAAGAAATTATCTTCTGGTAGGAATCAATTCATATTAGGACCTCACCATAAGTTTCTCTTTCTCCTCATTTAGAGACCTCTGCATTGACAGTTTCCAAATTAGCTTGCTGAGCTTAAATGGATGGGCGCTCTCACTGCTCTTGGATCCTTTGGAGAAATGCACTGGGGACCTGGATGCTGCCAGAGTGGCCCAGTGGCTGCCTTTGAGCTCTCTGTACCAGTAAGCACAGAACGCTGCAAGGTCCGGCAATGCACTTAAATCGCCTTCTATCTCAATCCGAGTTACATAAAAACAAACAAAAGAAGTATTTATTTACCAAACCAAAATACACAGTGCTGTTTGCAAAGGTTGTTCAGAAGGAAAAAGAAACAACATACCTAGCATTTTAGCTTTAAAGGTCCACTTCACCCTGCAGAAGTCGACTAGGAAGCTGGCAGATGCTTCACAGCCTTCCCGTCTGAAGCTTGCTTTCCGCACAATCCTGCTTTCCCCAATTGCATTCATGGAGGTGGATCCTGCATTTGCTGTTTCTCCTTCAAAAATGTCATAGTTCTCTTGTTGAGGTTTAACAGATTGAAAATTCCCTTTGCATGACTCTGGATTTCAGGCAAAATTTCAACTTTCCTGCCATCAGAATAGTGTCTGCTCTATCTAACCTGGAAAAGTTAATGTCTCTTGGATACGATCCAGAGCTAATCTTATTTTTCCATACAGTGAATTAAGGATCATTTTCATGGTTAGCTAAGCCAGTAGCTAAGTCATTCACTGTAGGGAGAAAAACATTTCCTACTTGCTGAGTCAATGAACGATATCTCTTCATGCATTGACTCTTACGTTTCCTAGAAATATATAACTTGACAACCATATTTTATACTGACACATGCATTGTGCTAATACTACAGCTTTTTACTGGCTTTTGACTGAAGGACAGTTTAAACAGATATGACATTAACTGATCACTTTGGATGATTATGGATTTGGAATGGACTTCTTAGTGCGATACTGTGATATTAGAATAAATTATACAGAATGACAGGATATGTAAATAAAGACAGTTTCTACTAAGAAGTGTTCTGTGCCTAGTTATTAATTTCTGGTTATTTATGTGGAAATTTTTTAAGTTATTCCATATGGCCTTGCAGTCTATGGGACACGCTTTCCATGACATTGTCAGTGAGTGTATTTTTGAAAGACAATCCACAATAAATTATGTGGATTAGAGCCCTGGCTTTTAGTAGCAAATAAAAAATAGCAAACGACATTACCCTAGCTTAGAAGATGCCTCTCTGAACAAATAAGGACTGTGACATACGAGCAGGTAATATTTGTAAACATTTTTGTTATGTAAAAAATGTGACATAATTTGTTTAACTGAAAAGTATCGGCTTCGGTTAGAGCCCTTTCTGCCGTCACTGACAATTGATCTCTACATCCCTCACAGTGCACCTGAATACTTGGCTACAGCCCTGGGTTTAGCAGCTTATGCATAAATATGTTGCATAGAAATGAGAAGTGGCAACCTGTGCAAAATTTGCATCTACTTTTCCATCTGCTTTGCTTCTATTTTGTGTCTTTTCCCATCCTCACAAGGTCCTCACAGATTCTGCCGAACTTTAGGCAGAAAGCAATTTGCATATGCAAGTGCAAACAGAAAGACACTGGAGAGAGAGGGCTACAATTCGATTATCTTTGTTAGTTAAATGCTGAGAAAATCTGTGATCTGTGGGGATTACTCAGAACATTTTAGGAGGCTGTAAAACCTTATGCTGAGAGGAGTCACTTTGAATATATCATCTAACCTTCCTGTGTGAAAAGATTTTCTCTCTCTCCCCTCCCCCCATTAAATTCTGGCAAGCTCTTGATATTATCTAAAGCCACTAGCATTTCTGCAGCTTCGGGAGACGATCTACAGAATCCCAAGGAATCTACATTAGCATCTCCGGGGTTTGGCTGCGTTTTGTGCTCCTCGCAGGCTGCTCTGTGGACTGTATACTCTTCATGCCAGCGTGCTGATGGATGTTTTGTGACGCTGTATAAATATTTTCCTACTTTTTTACATTATATTAAACATTGCAGGTGGAGAATGGGTATTCTACGGCTCAGCTAGAGTGACTGTGAGAGCCCTTATCAGAAAGGCCAAAACAAAATGACTGCTTATATTTTAAAATTCACTTCCATTTAGCACACTAAAAAAAAAAAAAATGCTGAGAATGCCACATCTACTTATTCTTTGTTTATACATTTTGAGGCTGTGCCATTTTCCCTAAATATTCCATTATGAAAGTGTATGGATGTATTCAGTGAAATTAGTATCAAACTACAGGACACAGCTTTGTTCTAGTTCAATTGAAATAAGGTGCCTGATGCAATAATTTTCAAGTTAAAAAGGCACCACATTCTATTTTTGTAGGGCCACAAGGACAGGATTTTATAGAAAACTATTCCCAAGGGCAGGCCTGTGGGAAAAGTTGTAGTAAACTGGCTCCCACCATTGTATTGTCCAGCAGACCAAAAAAAACCCCAAAACAGCAAACAACTAAGTCTCTTCCTTTCTATTTAAAGAAACATGTATCATTATAATACGGCTGTTTAATCTCTGTACATTACAAGTAGCATATGAATGAAAAAAAATCAAATCTCACCACAAGCAGTTATGGCATGGCCAAAAATGAGATTGCTTTCTCCAAACAGAAGCTCTGAAATGACACAACACTGTCTCAATTCATTGTGAAAAGGCTAAAGTCCCCATCCCTTTAAAAATCTTTTTGAATGACCTTCTATTACTTCTTTTATTTTCAACTTTCTTTGAAAAAGCAGTTCTAATGCAAGATGCCCACTTAATAACACATCATTCAACATTAATGATATTTTGTATAGCAGTAGAATTTTTCATGTCAGGATTTTGAATCAGCTTGCATCTACTCTTAAAAGCAGAGTGAGAGATTATATGTTAAATAGATGTAGATGGAAGTATAGAAAAAGGAACATTAAAAGAGATTTTCCAGCTCATCTCTATCTGTAACTTCTGTTCATGATTATTAGGACAGGTAATAAGAAATTCATGCTGCAAATTATTTCAGAATACATACAGAATACATTCAAAATTCAAATTGCATCATTTACTAGATAATCATAAAAAGAAAAAATATTCAATTTTTTTCACAGCCCACATCTTTTAGACGTTTCTCTTTATATGATTTTTCTAGCAAATGGGGTAGAAACACATCCAGAGCCCCAGCAGCTACGAAACCTAGAGATACTTAAAGCTGCTTCTTCAGAAGGGCTACCCTCACTGGGAGCAAGGCTCTTAACCTCTTTTAAAAATGGGTTATTAAAAAGGCATCAAAGCAACCATCTATACTGGGGAAAACAATCACAGAAAACATGGCTTTAAGAGAGGCAAGGAGTCATAAGGTTGATCCCCTGCCCTAGACGCAAATACCAGTTCATCCCTGTTGAGTGGCGAAGATGGGCCGTGGGGCAGGAGGACACAAAGTACATGACGAAGAACGCTGGAGGCTGAGCAGCAGCCGAGGTGGTATCTGTTTTTCCACATACTCAAAGGATTTGTGAGAGCAGGAAAGATTCTGTCTAGCCTCAAGTGCTGACGATCAAAGCAGTTACAGGAAGGACTGACCTGAGATCAAAGGAACTCCAGAGGATTTCGGGGGCTAGGGCACAGCTTTGCCCCTGCTTTATGCAAGAATTGAGATAAGAAGTCTAAGTCTAGGAATATGATTTAGGTACCCAAGCTGTAAGCGGTGACAGAGCCCTCCTGAAAACCAGCTGGCTTGGAAGCCTTTGACCCACTGACAGGAGCCTTCACGAGACACCAAGACAGCTGTGGCAGGCAGGATGGTGGCTTTTTAGATCCTTTTTTCTGCCCAAATCCTCTTGGCTGGTTTTTACTCTCTTATTTTGTCAGGGATCTATAAGGAAAATATGCCATCGCTAAATAAGACTAAACTGAGTTGAAAAAAAGCCCAATCTTTTTCATTATCTAGATCTGTTGAAAAATGATTTGTTAAAAACAGTTTTCCTCTTTAAAGGGAAGATTGTCTTTTGTATTATCTTTGGGCAGTCTCAGAAGGCTACTCTTTATGAAAAGTTCCCCTAAACAAAGTGAAACAGTAGATAACAGAAGTATTTCTAGAAAGCTTTTTTATAAGTCAAAATTTAAAAGTGGAAACATTAACAGGAATTGTGGCAGATAATGCAGAGTGTGTTACACAATACTTGTGCTCTGGCTAGGTGAGAAACAGGTTCTCAAATCCCATTTGGCATTGGACGTGTCATCTGCAGCTCAGACCAAGCAGACAGCCAGCACGTAACTGAAACCAACATTAACTTCACTCTCTGGTTTCTGCTCAGGACCTGGCTCTTCATTAGCACATAATGAATATGTTAGTTGCTTCTCCCTACCTGATGCAGCTCAGGAAATATTTTACTCCGAGAACTATTTCACATAGTCATTATGGACAAGATCGCACTAAGTCTGGCTCTCCCTGCTCTGCACCATCTTTGACCCTACCCCAGCAGGTTTTGAGTCCTCAGCTCTCTCTGCACACCATTGCTGTATGCCTTAATGTATGCAATGCCTGCCATCAACATCCTACTATAGAAACATCACTCTTGGGCTCTGCCACATTCTTGTTACTATTTTAGGCACTTTTGACAGAAAAAATCACAACAAAATGGTACTTAAGTCTTTGGATGAGACTGGTACCATGTGAGATTCAGAGGAGGGATTTGGGCCAAGTGTTTATTCAGTGTGCACATAGCTTGTGTACTTCAAAGAGCTTTGTCATCTGCGGTGAGAACGTGACCCACTCTGCGCAACTTGGCCAAGACTTCGGGGAATGTTAGCTGGGGACAATGTCGTCAGCAATGTAGATGGAGCCAATTTATAATCTAGTGGGGTAATGCATGCTTTCAGTGACAACTACTACTTAGCAAGTTGGATGCTTTTCTGTGGGCAGCTTCAGGGTTTAGGACAATATGCTTTGGGACTACATGCGCCGTGTAGCGTAGCTCAAAATGGCAAAGTTACGGGTCATGAAAGACAGTTGCTGCAACTGAGGGCAACCTCCATGCCTCAAACATGGGCACAGTTCTTTGAGGATGGAGCCTCGGCTTGCTAACTTTTGTGACTACCTAATTTCCAGAAAGCACAAAGCTCTCTACAAAGTAATAAGTGTGTGCTGGATCAGTTGAGGCAAAGCACAAATTCTCCAAAGAAAAACATATTTTCCTACAGATCTGATGAATCACTTGCCCCCACACAAGGGAGACAGACAGACAGAGAAAGGAAAGTTAAATCTGACTGAACTAAATACAGACATAAGAGAAAAAATTTGGCTCTGTGAAACACATCCCATAGGCTAAGGTGAATAATTACTTTTAACACTCCCATCCCCAGGCATTAATGAAATGGATCTGGACCAGCCTGTTCCCTCTCTCTTTTTTCTCTCTCATTTGCAATACCACTGATGTGAAATTTAATCTTATAAAACTTCTTTTGCATGTCTGTTCCTTAGATTTAACTCCACCTGTATGCAAACACCTGACGGGAGTTCTCAGTTCTCCTAAGATTGTAAGCAAATTATTTCTATTTGGCATCCTCAAATTAATAGCCAATATATTTTAATGGGAAGCATATTTTACATTTCAAATTTAGAATTACTCAAGCCATGCCTGAAACACTGCTAACTTGATAGGCTGAGTTCATAACTTTGGAAAATGCTGCTTCTGTGTGTTTCAATGCCAAGTTTCTTTTCATGAAAGAGGGTAAGTGTCATATTTGATTAGTGTGATGTGGAGGTTTTTTTTTTTAAATCATATATGATCCTGTGCAAACTAAGAGCTTCAACACAATCTTTGCATTTTTTTCTGATGAAGATGTGATGATCTAGTTTGTTAACAAGAAGTAATGTTTGAATGAAAAAGTTACTTATATTTAAAAACTATCTAGTTATTTTCAGTCTGCCCATATTCTCATCTAAGTTTATACAGCCTCATTCATTCAACAGAAGTTCCTAAAGGCCTTTTTGAGGTGAGGTTGGGATGGGGGAGTGGGAACAGTTTAGTAGTAATTCCTTAGTCTTTTGTGGGCTTCCTTTCCTACTGAATTAGATATTTATGTAATCTATCTGTAGTTATCAGTTTAATGCATTACGTATTCATAGAACAAACTTGTTAATTTAAAAAGGGTCAGATTATGAAAACTGGAAAAAATGCAATCCTTTCTATAAAGGAAAATACATTTACCGTGTTGACATATCTAATCCTTGAGCTGAGAGAGAGTAAAAAGAGTTAACAAGCTAAATATATCTAAAGTGGCTACTGTTGGCTGTTCCTCACAATATTCCAGAAATGTTTCATATGGAAGGAAGCAGATCTGATATGTTTTTCAAGAGCAAACAAAAAATAAAAGGATGAAAATAGATGGAGAATCTTCTGTTGTAATTAGAATCCATTGGTCCCTAGGGTCTGAGAGCTAAAGTTTGCCAGGAGAGAAAAAGTAAGTTTTCTAGGGGCAACAGTAGGGAGGAAATAGAGATGACAGGAACACTGTCAATCTCAGATATGAAAAAATGTAATTAGGCAGAATCACAAAAAGTGTGAAATCAATTTTTGACACAAAAACTTTTAAAGAATAAATACTATAGTGTTCTTTTTAATTGCCTTTCATTTTTTTTTTTTTTGAATTTATTTTGTATTATTTCTCCACTGGGAGGATAGAGATTTAACATTTATATACAGTGTATATAAATAACTGAATAACTGAATAACTCCATATGTGAATGCTCTTCTTCTACAAATAGGTGTCATTGTTCATGTTAACACCTTATACTAATCCAATTAAAGTTTCATTGCAAAAAAGTTTTGCTTTGTTTTTGAATAGAAAGTCGAGTGTCACTGTCGCAGTCGGTGGATCTAAGCCTTCCTTTCCCACCTAGCCTGCTATATCTCTTTTTCTCTACTTTTTTTCTTTTTCTGCTTGACCTGCTGATGTTACGCAGCTCTTGTAGTATTAGGAAGTGCATCAAACGCCTGCTCTCCAAGACCTGATGATGGCTTCCCACTGCCTGCAACCCCCCAGGTTGAAGCGGTACCTCCACAACCAGCTGAGAGGACCTCACAACCTGCCAGAGGGGAGGTCGGCTTGTGCCTAGCTGGCCTTCCTCCCTGGCTCCTTCTTGCATCGGCCCTGCTGCTGCTGCTGCTGGGGCTTGCTAGGTCGTCCTGGCCACTATTGAGGTGCTGGAAAGGGTTACGTGAACGGACATAGTGGAGACGTGCAACAGCTTGGCAGGGATGAAGAATCAGCGAAGGAGAGCAGGGTACAGGGAGGAGCAGAGCTGTTCGGGGAATGTGAAGAAATGGTAAGGAGGAAGGGCTGGCCCAGCAGCTGGCCGGGACAGGGCAGAGGATGGTGGGTGAAAAACCTGCTGGAAACTTTCAGAGACTATTTTTTTATTGCTTGTGCTCCTGTCCCCGCCAGGCCAGGAGCTGCATGTGCTCTCTTCCCCCACTCCTCTGACCTGTTTCCCATGGGAAGGATTCATTTCCTCCCAAATTTCACTGAGATAAGTCAGAGCTTGGAGACTGGCTGAATGGATTGAAGGCTGCAAAGTGTCAGCTGCCCTGAAATACAGTTATGGCCCTGTAAGCTTAGTGAAAGCAGGAACTAGGACAGGATTACAAAAAGGCCTTGCTTTTGTCTTGATAGACATATCCTAAGTGTTATCTCACTAACTGCATTGCCAGTTTGTGGATTCCCTGGTGTATTATTTTGAAACAAGCAAGGATGTTTATGACCTATCCCACCTGGAAATGTACTGTCATTCCAGTGTTTGTCCTATCTGCCCTACTTCACTGCTTGTTGTGACTTCTAGCAATAGGTGATGTATATATACTTTTTTAAAAAAAAAAAAATACAGTGATTCCTAGCCCAAAAAATTTCAACCCTTCAGTGACACCTAACTTACTTAATTACAAATAAATTGAAATATGAATAAAAGGAGTTAAAGTACTCAAAATCTCTAGTATCTGCCTTGTCTGCTTTTAGAACATATGGAGAGGAACAGCATTTGTGGTTTTCTGTGGGTGTTTACAATGCTCAGTAATTGAGTGTAGGTTTAGACATCTAAAGAAATATCCAATGGGTTCTTGCAGTCAAGTTTGGCAGTTGGGCTGTGACAATTTTCTCACGCTTTAACCCAGATGTGGTCATTTACTGTGTCTGTATCTCTAGAGATGCTGTATCTATATATGCGTTTCTAGTTCACTTCAGTACAAAGAAGAACAGGTTAATTAAATCTTTTGTGAAATAACATTGCACCTGAAAATTTTACTGAAATTCCATTCCTCATAACTAGCTAGTGGTCTTTATATATGCTTACATTATTAAAGCCCAAATTTGGACTCTGCCACTTTCTTTTAATTAGGATGAAAAAATGCTTACATGAAACAGCTATGTTTTTAGTAAAATCTTTATTCACAGTATAATATTCACAGTATCTTTCTCACTGGATCAGAGAAATAAAAACCAGCAAGCAAGCATGTTTTCTTGCTCAGAAATCCTCAGGTATGCCACCTGAGACCTCCTTGCAGAAAAAGCTCTGGCTTCTTTTCTTCCTCTTTCTAAAGTCGTGCCTAAACACACCATCTCCAAAACCTGCAGCTGGTGCTGATATCCTCAACCCTATGCTTGCTCATAGATTAGATTTAGGGAAACTTCAAGATGAGGTCCTTGAACAGTAGCCCCTTTTGTCTGCAGCTTATTTTATTCTGGGCTAGCTGTGCAGTCATGATGGAATACCAAATTAGATAGAGACTTATGAAAATACTCATCTGAGTGTTAGTGTCTAATATCTCAGTACTTTGGTATTTCCTTCAAAATTAGCTGTGGTTTTACTATTAAAAGTTCTCAGCTGGCCTTTTGTTGAGCCTGGTGATGTGTGCCAGGGAAACTCACTGGCTGTATGACTCGTTCATCTTGGTTAAAGACTCATGTCTTATTGCAGCCGTTTGCTCCCTTCTGCAAAAAGGCATGTTGCAAAAACATGTAGATTTAGAAATGCTATTCTGAATCTTGTTAACATAGGAAAATAGATCAGAACATAAATTTTGGTATGAGCTACCATGGTAGCTGTCCTAGAGTTGTAGAGTGGCTTTCTGTATAAACACTTTCTTCCAGAATATCCTCCAATAGTTTCCATTGAGGAGGCAGGAGAATCACAACTATATGGAATATATGGAATTGCTGTTACATAAAAGATCATTATCCGATTTTTATTCTAGGAAAATTACATTATATAAGATGTGTTTTTCTCTCTTTTTTTCTTTTCCTTCCTTAAAGATCAGTCAGCTTATACAGTTTGAATCCATCTTGTTACTCAGAATCAATGTTATTTCACTTAGCTCCTTCTTTTCCTTCCACGTCTCCCATCATACAATTTGCTTTCAATTTTCATGTATTCTTTTTTCATTGTCCAGTCACCAACAGGGGAATGGAAATCCAGCTCCACAGGGATTAAACTCAAATATTGCATGAATAATATATGAGTAGTTTTAGAATGAGGCAGAACATATATTTCTCTTGGAAAGAAGAAAGGTTAACCTTTTCTGATTTCCGCACTGAAATGGGTCACAAAAGAATGCTTGTGCTCTGAGAAAATGAATATAATATCTGGAAAAACCCACAGGCTCCCCAGGCTCAGGGTTCTGAATCATGGCATGTCCACTCACTGGTCATACAAGCAGCAAAACACTGCCACAAAGCCACGTTAAGTCACCCTATTAAAAGATTTAAGACCCTTTGTTTTCCAGTCTCCTCAGTAAATTATAGAAAATTATTTTATGTCTCAGTGCCTATGCAAAAGTAAAAACCCCACAGAAAACTGACTTCAGGGTAAAACAGATTGTGTGTTGGCTCTGAGCCTTCCAGCCATTCTTCTGAAGGGTGAAGCAATGGTATTTATATAGTGCATGATATTCCAATATATTTCCTATTTAACTGGTAGAATATAATTGCTGACTGCTTTTCAGCACCCTATATTTAACGAAGGGCACAGGACCACAAAGCAAGGGGCAGAGAAACAGGTTCTGAAAAAAATGACAAAATGTGGGTATTGCACTGTTCAAGAAGTGTGAACATTGCTTTCCTATATTTTTCCTACATCTTATTCCATTTCCAAATGCCTTACTGCATTATGTTTTTCATTTGATCTTCTTCCCATCGCTTAGGTGTGCCTTCTTCTTATCCTGGCCGTATAACTCAGATGTTAATCCTAACACTGCCACTTTCCACACCAAAAAATATTCTAACCTTCTTTGAAGGATCTAACTTTGACATTAGAGCTGCTAAACGCTGGCTGGGGTGGGACTGGATGACATCCCTGAATCCCTTCCAACCTAATGTTCTGATCCTGTGGTTTTGGTTCTGATGCTGTGATTTAAGCCTGGAGAAGGAAGCATATACTTGCCAATTGTCCTGCTTTGGGGGCTGAACTGCACCATTTATGGGTTTGCTGCTGGCTCTACCTTTTTTTTTTTTTTTTTTTTTTTAACGTGTAGTAACACATGCTTGAGAAAATAGGTGTTCACTTGCATCCCTGCCAATACTTTCTTCTTCTGCTTTCCTAATGTACTATAGGAAAAAAATCAAGAGCAAAATAACCCACATCCACCAACCATTCTGCAGTGGATCTGCCAACAATGGAGAACTTGTTCCTTCCTCCTTCCCGAAAACCCCATCCATGAGACACTCAGCTCTGCTTTTTCTCGCCTTCAGTTGAGACCAGCCCATGGGGTCCAGCCATTGCAAGCTGGCATCTGCACAAGAATGTCTTGTGGCTCTGTGCATGTTCAGATGAGATATGTTCCAGTGCACTCTGCTGTGCTTGTGTGTCTGGGTGTGTGCGTGCATGCTGGGGGAGGAGGAGAGGAGCAGGCCACTTGCAAAGGGCAAGCTGGCACTTAATGAACACGTTCTGAATTTTGAACACTGGGAGGCAGGCACATGTGGGTAGAGCTTTAAGATTAAGTTTTACTTCAGCACAGGTTGGCACCCCACAGGCTGCAGATTAATGACGGACACCAATAAACACTGCCCTCCTTCCTGTGTTGTACGTCAGCCCTGCATTTTCTTGCTCTGTATCTGCTCTATTGTACAGGAGCTAACAACAGCTTTCCAAAAATCATGGGAGCACAATTTTTTTGCCACAGGAAAAAAAATGAAAAAATGAGGAAGTCAGTAAGGTGTGCACTGAATCAGACTGCAGTCCTAAGAAACTAAAGGTTTTTGCTGCCAAATACTGTCTCATTTGCCTTCAAAACTGTCTGCATTAATGAGTACCTCCAACTGGAGGTTATTTACATAAAGTATTGTTCTCATGTCACTGCTACAGATAGCAGCTCCTTGCTAGGTGAGAGAGGAAAAAGAAAGAGAGAGAGCAGGCTGCAAGTGAATTCAGAGAAAGCTCCATTTAACGCAGTGGTGGGAAGGATAAAATATTCCTCTGGTAATGCCCACTCCTGCACATGGGCTAATTCAGTCACACTGGGGATGCTGTTACACAGGTCCAGCACAGGTAGGTCTTCACAGTGAAGGTGTGGATCTGTGCTTCGCTAGTTCCCTTCATCTGATCTGCTTGCTTGTTTCTCAGCCTTTCCTAGCATACACAGACCTGTGGGAAAAAGAGGTGAGCCAAATTCTTGCGGAGAAGTAATAGCACAGAAACCGCAGATCTGCTCCATGCCCAGGCTTGGAAAACACTTCTGCTTACCCTTTGAAGAAGTGCGGTGTCTATCCCATGTGGCTGGCAGTGAAAAACTTCATATGGCTATGGAGGTCACCTGCCTGTCTGCCATGTCTGCTATTGCCACACTGCTCCTGCCCCCGTCTTGAACCAGTGTGGGGTGGTGATACAACCAGTGTTTCAGACTTGCAAGCAGATAAGCAAATACAAAATAATCAGTTTGAAACTTTGTAGCCTCCCCCCCACCCCAAACTTAAGTGGTTTTCTGGGGAAAAGAAGAACATTCAAATATACAATGATACTTAGGTGTGATTTAAATGCTGCTCGAAAGGAGGTTCTCTTGTGCTTTTGGCTGGTGATAGAGATTGGCTAGAGAGATTTGCTTTGAAAAGCAAATCTTAACATATGCAACTACTAGTAATATAAGCTCTATCTTTAAAGATAGTTCTAACATAGTTTGAATAGGCTACTGTTCCAAAACGTGTTTGAATCTGAAGCTATCACTGATATCAAATTAATCTTGGTCTAAGCACTAGAGAAACTGCATGTAAAGCCTTTGAGTATATTTAAAAACAAAGATTTCATTGCAGTTCTCTACTGCTGAAATGCTTACTCAACTCATTCAAAGATGACTCAGAGAGCTCTTCAATGTTTTGGTATTTGCCCTAAAACATAAAACTTGATGACTTAAAATAACTCTAATGACTGGAGACCAAAATTTAATAGCATTTTTACTTAAATGAACAGATATTTAGAGACATAATTACTATATAACTTGTATGATGTGCATTTATTGAAGATGATGTCATAATATCTAATAATATTTTGAGAAACTCTGGTAATAACCTTAAATTATGCAAAGATACTAAAAAGCTGAGTGAATAACTATTTCTCAGACAACGTACATTTTCCAGCTTTGTGGAACCCATTTGACCAATGGGTTTTGATACTTTTCCAATGCTAGCATTTACATTGCACCAGAAATACTGTTGGGCTGGTGGTGACCTGTTTATCTAGGGAAATTAATTTCTACACAAACAAGGTTTAAATTAAAGCAGAAAATTATTCCTCATTAACTCCATTATGCAGTTAATTTGTACATACTGTTGGACATCCTACTTGAAAATGAGACTGTTTGTACCAAATGAAAGTAATCCGTTTTCAAAATGGGTTAATAAATTTGGAAATAGACAATATTACTTCAGATGGAGAAGGTCCACTCCTGGATTTAATCAGGAATAGCTATTCTGGAACAACTTCAGAGAGGTAAGCTTTTATCTTCCTTCAGAGGCAAAGTCAAAATTTCCATCTTAAGGAAAATGCTGCACTATTTAAAAAACTGCCTAGGCTTTAGAAGTCAGACACAGTTACCACTTTTCAGAAAAATCTAAGAAGGAAGAAGTGCTGTGAATGTTTTTGTTCAATATGTGTGATGGGTTCTCAACAAAAAATTTCAGTAGCACGTCACATAGTCAATGTTTGGTTAAGCTGCAGAATGGCTGCTGATGGTCACAGTGTCTTCCCAGCTGGAAAAAAATCTCAAATGGCTCTGTCTAATTTTGTCAAAATGCACTCAAAGCAGAGAGCCCCTCAATAGACAACATAATTTTGTTGATGGTAGCTGCTGTATGCTGTACTTGCTTGTTGACTTAGTTTCAGGATTTTCTTGTTTGCAAAGACCCCAGCTTGTTTTGTTCTGGATCACTACTAGCTCTAGGACAAAGTTATTTCAATATTTTGGATAACAGTACTTTAAGCCATAAAAATAAACAGGACCATCTGCTGCTGTGTACTTCAAAAGATGATACAGTTCACAGAGAGAACTCTGTCCCAGAAGTATATAAGCAACAAAAGCTTACTCATCTCTGGGTTGTGTTGGAGAAAAGTGAAATCTTTGGGGGAGTTTGATATAATGTTTGATGCATATTGATTAAGTCAGGAGAAGTAAGGAAATAGTTTCATCCTATTTCAAACAGCAGTCACTTTGAGAATGTACTGCTAATTTATGGACTACACCTTTGGATGCATGTGAATAAGGTGGCGAGTCCAGAGGACAGCAGCAAGTGGAGCTTGCTGTAAACATGATCTGCGAAGAAAGACTGGAGGAAGTAGGGTTGTTTAGTCTAGAAAAAGCTGAAAAGAGGCATGTTAATAGTTTTCAAGGATGTAAAAGGCTTCTGTAGAAAGGAAGGGAATAGTCTGTTCAGGACTTTTTCAAGAAAATAAGTAACACTGAATGCAGTAAGGGAACGCTAAGTAAGACATTAAATGACAGGTTTTTAAGACTAGAGATAGATATTCACTGGAATAGACATAGGGAGACCATGGGCTCTGTGTTACTAGCAGATAAAAAAGACTTAATTCAGCACTGACAAAAACACAACTGACTCTGCTGGGCAGAAGGATGGACTATTTTTCTAGCCTGTTTTTTCTAAGTTACTAAAATAAGAAACTGTTTAATTTTAAAGCCTTACAGCCTTGTAGAAACTTCCTATAAAATATTTCAGATAGTACTTCTAGAGACATGGCAGAGGAGATGCTACAGACAGTTATAATTTGATGGAAGAAAACAGGTGATCCCTCACAAGCTGAAATGTCCGTCTTTTATTACAACTAAACTTATTTGTCTTTTTTATCTTTGCTATACTACCTACTTAGTTAATGAGGTTTATCTAGACTCATTTTTAGCATGTTAAACCTGAATTAGATCCACATAACATTAAAAACTAGGTCTTTCCAAAAATTGGTTAACAGTTTTTGCTGAAAACTCTTAAGTATCTTTGTAAAGCTTCTGTTTGAAAAAAACATTCTAGCTTATTATTCCTAGAGGTGTGCAGAAAGGGCCAAATACAGAGATAAACAAGCAAAAGTCTCATGGCTTAAATTTAAGAGAAAAGGATTGCAAAAGATCGTGAGGTTTCAAACTTAGAAAAGAAAAAGCGAAGTACAATATTCCTTGGAATAAACAAAGTAGATACTATGTTTGGCTGAACTCTTAATGGGAAATTTGTGTAGATACTAATCAGTTTAGTATATGTTAAAGTAAATATTCCCAATAGCAGGATAAAACGTAATGTTATTTTCCTAGGGCAAAAAACTTGAATCTGTGTCCTCAGGGTTACAGTGGTCAGTAAATGCGGTACAGCAGCTTTGTAGCAAACAGACCAACTGACTCCAACTTTTTTCAGGCAGAGGAGTAACTTCTTAGGAAAAGCACTTCAAAACTACCCTTCCATATCTGTTTCCAGCTGCAGCAGCCAGTGAATTCGGTTATATTTGCCCCACTGGTGTTCTAAGGTCTTGGCTGCTATTAGGAAAAGAATGCCTAGAATTACAGAAAAACAAATAGTGCCTGAAGTAACTGGAAATTAGGCAAGAAGGGAAGGGTCCATCTTAGCAATTACCATAAATCCAGTTTCTAGGGAATAACTTAAAAACTGGAACTTACGCTTTGATGTTTCTGGAGAGACCAAGTATTAGCTTTGGTGTTGTCCCAGTCAACATACTTGCTCTTTGGATGGGTGATTTGCCAGCTCTCCCTGTTGGCATGTTTGCTTGTTTGCTCTTAATAACAGACTGTGGTTAGATGATTGCCACAGGCTCTTATGTGATTTTTCACATATTCAGGTGTCCATTGACAGCCCATTGCTTGAGGTTGCCTCCTTCAGTCCTGAGAGGGCAGAATGTGTGGTGAAAGAGGTCCTCATCCCTTGTAGTGCTGTATCACCTGAACTTCTTTTATTAAATAGCAAAATTTTCTAGTGTTCCAAGTTGGTCTGGTTAATTTTGCACTGAAATGGTTGAGGAATACTCACCCGAGCTGTTCTGCTACCTCTTCTCTGAGAGCAGTAACCTCAGGCAGAGGCGCTGTGATAAACTGTGGGAAACTGTAATGCTTGTAACCTCTAGAGACTTTTCTGCAGTTATTTTTTTCACTAGAACCATAGCTTTGGTTGATTTCCAGAAGTGCTAAGTTCCAAAACATATGTTGAAACAGAAAGAATATGACTTCTAACAGGACAGGAAATAATTCATGAAGAATCAGTCATAGATGAAGTTCAGTTCAGAAACATACTTGGTGGCTTTAAAAACAAGTTAAATATCTTACTGCTAAAGCAGAGAAAAGTTTAAGGCCAGAAAAATGGTGGTGATCAGATTAGGTGCAAAGTCGTTATATAGGATATCCTGTACTCTTCAAAGAAAAACTTGTGTTTTCTTGTTTTGCTGCTCCCGCCTCAAACATATTTCTTGGTTTACAAGAATAAGCAACATCTTAGCAAGTAGATGACATGTTCTGATATCTCAAATTCTTTATTTAGTTGCCAGAATCACCTGATGGCTGCCTCTGTCTCCTGCAGTTGAACTCTGTCCTTATTTGAGCACTGTTATCACTTTGCAGAACCACATAAAAAGAAACTGAAGTCAGAAAAGTTTGAAGTGGAGATTCTTTTTTTTTTTTTAAATAATGATAATTAATAACATTCTGCATAGTAAATTTGCTTTCATTTGTCTTTGAGTTCAGATTAGATGCCTTTTTACAATGCACAAGGTCCATCATAAATTGGCAAATTAAATTCAGGAAACCTTGGGTGAAATTTTGTGGCTTACTTCGTGCAAGAATTTCTTCTAATTAAATAGTTGATGTGAATTAATCCATTGCTACTTTCTTTTCTTCTTTTATGCTTATTTTATCCTTCCAAAGAAGTTATAGAATTCCAGGACCTGGAAATAAATCTTGTTTAATTACCTCATTCAGAAAACTACATGCGTCTAAAAAAGAAATGACCCAAGCCCTCCAAAACCTGATCTCTTCAGTGCAGAGTTGCTGTATAACATGACTTCCATTGTTTCTTTGATATTGCTTTCTTTTGCCTTCATTTCTGTTCCCTGTGGTGTACACTTCCTCAAGCATGGTCGTGACACGCCGCACAGCGCGTTCCCCAGTGGCTGCTGGAGTTGCTGTGTCAGAGGCTTGGACCCAGACTGGCCCTCTGACAGTAGATGCAGCTCTACAGGTCTCAGGCTGCAGGGAGTGCTTGGGGCCTCTCCAGGAGGCCTGGGCTGGCAGCCAGCTCTCCTGCAGGAGGTGTGCTGCTGTTGACGAGTTGTGTCGTCAGGTAAGGGAGTTACGGGAGGAGGTCAGTAGGCTGCGCAGCATCCGGGAAGCGGAGCAAGAGATAGACAGGGTATTCTCGGAGACTGTACAGCTCCAGGAGTCCCAACCCCCTGCAGCAGTGGAGTTGCCAGAGGGCTCTGTGCCGTGTGAAACGGTACATCATAACATCATAGAAGAAGGCTGGAAACTGGTCACTGCTCGTGGGAGGAGAAAGGCTCCTACTCCTCCTGAAGACCTGAAGCTGAAGAACAGGTTTAGTGCCCTCCAGGATGAGGAGGAGATGGGCATGGCTGCCAGGGAAGTAACCGGGACAACAGACCCTGTGCCCTACCGGAACACCCGGAAAAAGCGGCGGGTGATTGTTGTGGGGGACTCCCTGCTACAGGGGACGGAGGCATCTATCTGCCGACCTGACCTCTTGTCTAGAGAGGTTTGTGGCCTGCCAGGGGCTCGTGTGAGAGATGTCATGGAAAGACTGCCAAGGCTCGTCCATTCTTCGGACTATTACCCACTGCTGCTCTTCCATGTGGGCGCCAATGACACCAAGGGCAAACTGGAGACCATCAAGCAGGATTTCAGAGCTCTGGGGATGGTGGTCAAGGGTCTGGGAGCCCAGGTCATCTTCCCCTCAATCCTGCCAGTGAGGGGGATGGATGAGAGGAGGAGGAGACGGACTTTCCAGGTTAACGACTGGCTGCGCCGCTGGTGTTGGCAACAGGGTTTTGGTTTCTACGACCATGGGACCCTGTTTGAAGATCGACAACTGATGGCGAGAGATGGGATCCACCTCACGAGGCGGGGCACGCGGGTCTTTGCCAACAGGTTGGCCAACCTGGTAAGGAGGGCTTTAAACTAGGAAAGATGGGGGAAGGGGAGAGTTATAGTGACAGGGTAGTTGGCAAAAGACTGCTCAAGTCAGGATGCCTCCAGCAGGTGAATGCAGCCAGGGAAGTGCACATGGGATGTGGCTATGGAGGATCCTCTGGTATCCCTCCTGGGAAACCTGCATGCTCAATCACCTCCCTGAAATGCCTGTACACCAATGCACGCAGCTTGGGAAACAAACAGGAAGAACTAGAGATCTGTGTGCGGTCGCAGGGCCATGATCTCATTGCCATTACAGAGACATGGTGGGATAGCTCGCATGACTGGAGTGCTGTCATGGATGGCTACGTACTTTTTAGGAAAGACAGGCCAGGAAAGCGAGGTGGTGGAGTTGCTCTTTATGTGAGAGAGCAACTGGAATGTATTGAGCTGTGCCTAGGGGTGGATGAAGAGCGAGTCGAGAGCTTATGGGTAAGGATTAAAGGGCAGGCTAGCACGGGTGACACTGTTGTGGGTGTTTACTACAGGCCACCTGATCAGGATGAGGAAGTGGATGAGGCCTTCTACAGACAGCTGGAAGTAGCCTCACAATCCCAGGCCCTGGTTCTCATGGGGGACTTCAACCACCCCGATATCTGCTGGAAAGACAACACAGCTAGGCACAAACAGTCCTGGAGATTCCTGCAGAGCATTGGTGACAACTTCTTGACCCAGGTGGTGGAGGAGCCAACAAGGAGAGGTGTGCTGCTGGACCTCGTACTAACAAACAAAGAAGGACTGGTGGAAGATGTGAAGGTTGGGGGCTGCCTTGGCTGCAGTGACCATGAGATGGTGGAGTTCAGGATCCTGCGAGGAGGCAGCAGGGCACCGAGTAGGATCGCAACCCTGGACTTCAGGAGAGCAAACTTTGTCCTCTTCAGGGACCTACTTGGAGGAATCCCATGGGTGAGGGCCCTGGAAGGAAGGAGTGTTCAAGAGAGTTGGTTAATATTCAAACATCACCTCCTCCAGGCTCAAGAGCGGTGCATCCCTATGAGTAGGAAGTCAAGCAAAGGAGGTAGGAGACCTGCATGGATGAGCAAGGAGCTCCTGGCAAAACTCAACCAGAAGAAGGAAGCATACAGAAAGTGGAAAGGGGGACAGGCCACTTGGGAGGAATACAGGAATGTTGTCAGAGTATGCAGGGATGCGACAAGGAAGGCTAAGGCCCGTTTGGAATTAAATCTGGCTAGAGATGTCAAGGACAACAAGAAGGGCTTCTTCAAATACATCAGCAGCAAGAGGAAGACTAGGGAAAATGTGGGCCCTTTGCTGAATGGAGTGGGTGCCCTGGTGACGAAGGATGCAGAGAAGGCAGAGTTACTGAATGCCTTCTTTGCTTCAGTCTTTACTGCTCAGGCCAGCCCTCAGGAGCCCCAGACCCTGGAGGCAAGAGAGAAAGTCTGGAGAGAGGAAGACTTTCCCTTGGTGGAGGAGGAGTGGGTTAGAGATCATTTAAGCAAACTTGACACCCACAAATCCATGGGCCCTGATGGGATGCACCCACGAGTGCTGAGGGAGTTGGCGGATGTTATTACTAAGCCACTCTCCATCATCTTTGAAAGGTCATGGAGAACAGGAGAGGTGCCTGAGGACTGGAAGAAAGCCAATGTCACCCCAGTCTTCAAAAAGGGCAAGAAGGAGGACCCAGGGAACTACAGGCCAGTCAGCCTCACCTGCATCCCTGGAAAGGTGATGGAGCAGCTCATCCTGGAAGCCATCTCCACGCATGTGGAGGAAAAGAAGGTGATCAGGAGTAGTCAGCATGGCTTCACCAAGGGGAAATCATGCCTAACCAATCTGATAGCCTTCTATGATGGAATGACTGGCTGGGTAGATGAGGGGAGAGCAGTGGATGTTGTCTACCTAGACTTCAGCAAGGCTTTTGACACTGTCTCCCATAGCATCCTCATAGACAAGCTCAGGAAGTGTGGGTTAGATGAGTGGACAGTGAGGTGGATTGAGAACTGGCTGAATGGCAGAGCTCAGAGAGTTGTGATCAGTGGTACAGAGTCTAGTTGGAGGCCTGTAGCTAGCGGTGTCCCCCAGGGGTCAGTCCTGGGTCCAGTCTTGTTCAACTTCTTCATCAATGACCTGGATGAAGGCACAGAGTGCACACTCAGCAAGTTTGCTGGTGATACAAAACTGGGAGGAGTGGCCGATACGCCAGAGGGCTGTGCTGCCATTCAAAGAGACTTGGACAGGCTGGAGAGGTGGGCAGAGAGGAACCTCATGAAATTCAACAAAGGGAAGTGCAGGGTCCTGCACCTGGGGAGGAATAACCTCATGCAGCAGTACAGGTTGGGGGTTGACCTGCTGGAAAGCAGCTCTGCTGAGAAGGACCTGGGAGTGCTGGTGGACACCAAGTTAAGTATGAGGCATCAATGTGCCCTTGTGGCCAAGAAGGCCAATGGTATCCTGGGGTGCATCAGAAAGAGTGTTGCCAGCAGGTCGAGGGAAGTGATTCTCCCCCTCTACTCAGCCCTGGTGAGGCCACATCTGGAGTACTGCGTCCAGTTCTGGGCTCCCCAGTACAAGAGGGATGTGGCACTACTGGAGCAAGTCCAGCGAAGGGCCACAAAGATGATTAGGGGACTGGAGCATCTCTCTTATGAGGAAAGACTGAGAGAGCTTGGCCTGTTTAGCTTGGAGAAGAGAAGGCTGAGAGGAGATCTTATCAATGTGTACAAGTATCTGAAGGGAGGGTGTCGAGAGGATGGGGCCAGACTCTTTTCAGTGGTGCCGAGCGACAGGACGCGAGGCAATGGGCGCAAACTGAAACACAGACACTTCCATCTTAACATGAGGAAAAACTTTTTCACTGTGAGGGTGACAGAGCACTGGAACAGGTTGCCCCGAGAGGTGGTGGAGTCTCCTTCTCTGGAGATATTCAAAATGCGCCTGGATGCAATCCTGTGCAATGTGCTCTAGGTGACCCTGCTTGAGCAGGGGGGTTGGACTAGATGATCTCCAGAGGTCCCTTCCAACCTCAGTGATTCTGTGATTCTGTGATTCTTATATTCATGGGTTGCTTACTGTCACTATCTCCAGAGCTAGATAGATCTAACAGAATTTAGAAAATTGTAGCTTTTGTGAAGCCTGTCCAGCTTTTTACTAATCTACAGTTTCTCAGTCTTATCTTCTAATCTTAAAAATGCAGAAAGATCAAATTTTTGCAATTTATTTTTAAGCTGCATGCACGATATTTAGACATGGCATTTACAAAACCATCATGAAATTTGAAAACAATCTTGGGCTGCATTTCAGTCAGGCTGACTTTCTGTGTTGTCACTTATCCATATAGTTTCTTCAAAAATTATTATTATTATTATTTTTTAATATGCCTCTGCCTGCTCTGGCTACAAATATTCCGGACTGTTTTTTCCTCTTAGGAGCTACAGTGGCCCCAAAATATACATTAATTTAGGGGGACAGTTCAACCATCAAGAGAGGCAGGTGGTTTAAAGGTTTATAGGGCTCTATATAGTAAGAATCAGGGTGCTGAGGGACTCCTGCCTCTGCAGGTAGGTGGCTGCCAGGAAGTCTTGGCAGGGTGCTGCAAGGTGCTGTGTGTTGCAGAGCTGCTGCCTTTATCTGCTCGGGAACCAGAAACCCACCTTCCCACCCTGATGCAGAGGGGGAATGAGAAAGAGTCCTCCTTTTGGTTAATAGCTTAATTGTTAAACTGTCTGCTCAGAAAGGAGGAAACCATAATTCAAAGCCCTTCTCAAACCTCTGCTTGCCGAGCTGGGAGCAAGGCCACGCTCCCTTTGAATTGGGACCGCCGTGCAAAATAAAGCGCAAGCCTTCTGGGAGGCCAGAGCGAAAAAAAAACAAAGCCACCAATGCTGTATGCCTGCAGGGAAACTCTGCCGCTCCGGGGTGCTCAGAAAGGCTCATGCTGTCTGTCCTCAGAGCTGTCTGTCCTCGATGTTGGACATGGAGGTGAGGGGTGGGAAGAGAAGAACCGGTTGGAGAGGCATGGACTATGGGAGGACAAGGAGAGGCAGGAAGGAGAAACCCAGCAAAACGAGTTCAGGCTATATTTAGCTTGAGCACCAGCAAGAAGTTCACCGCTAGGAGAGGTTAAACTTCAGTCAGCCCCTTTAGACAGTTTTGTCAACAAGCACCACATGAGAAGCGATCGCACAGACAAGCACCTGATTAACTTGACCAGCTATTGCTATATTAAATCTGGAGGCCAGACATTTTCAGGGGAAAGCTGGGTTGACATATTTGCACAACATAATTTTTTTTCTCTGGGGAAACACTTGCGGCATGTTTGTGTGCTCACAACCCATGGGTGTAGAGTGGTGCAGTATGCCATGCAATCAGAGTAAGAGTGGCCCAGGCACAGCTGTAACATGTCCAAGATGGGTTTGTTCTGGTGATCTCAGCCTTCATTCAAGTTACAAATATAACAATTTTGCAATTAAGCCAACTGGGACAATTTCAGAAGTCCAGGCTTTAGCTAAGCAATTTAAAGTTTCCTTCCTAAATACTAAATCAAATATTTACTGCCTACATAAAAATTATTAATAGTGAGGCTGCTAAGCTCAGCTGAGCCACACAAGGCTTAACTGCAGAATATGAGTCAAGAGGAAAGCAGGGGGAGGCAAGGAGTGGTGGTTGCAGGAAGGATGGGATAGTTGCAGGACATAAAGATGTATGAAGAGGTCTGAGGTGCAAGACAGGAGACCCGGGGCTCTGGGGAGCTCTAGCTGTGGTCCAGGCTAGTATGCGAAGAGTCACACTACCCAGAGCCAGATTTTGAAGCCCAGTGAAATAACTTTGGTGGCCTGTATGGAGATAAAGATTCATTTTAGGTGCCTCCAGGGTCTGGTAGGTGCACGTGTGGCTGGCATGGGGAGTCACTGAGCAGGCGAGGTGGTGATGCCGAACTGCAGATGGCTGAGGAGCACAGCACAGGGTGGGGAGCCAAGTGAACCTTTTAATCAGCACATGGGACCTGGCAATCTTGAGGCTCATTCTTGCCAAGCATGGAAATTTGTGAAGAGATTCAGTCATTCCTTTAGGCTATATGACTGAAGTTCACAGCAGTTATCTTTAAAGTTTGCTAAATCCAAACACCTCCTCCTTCTTTCTCCCCTGTCCCACACACACGTACGCACTACATTACAGGAAAATTAATATGCTTGTTTGAGCTTTGTTGTGTATCAGCAATCCTATCTGAAATGTAATAAGTACCCAATTATAGCAAGTAATAGCATTATTTATTCGCAAAACTGTCTGATGTGAAGGTTAAAGCACTTAGAACAAAATCAAGAAAACATAGGTCTTGCAGGATTGCCTTCAATTAGATTCTCCGGGAGCAATATGAAGAAAGAATTAACAACAAACTGCCAAGCAGTACAGCAATTTCTGTGGGGTACTTTCTACCCAGCTTCTGGCAAAGAAGTAATTGCCCCAGAGAAGTCACTGCATTATTCTCAGGGATGTGATTCGAAAGATTCAGATGCTATGTCTCTCCCTTCACTGATGCTATTAATTGGTTTAGAGGCACATCCCCACTTTGTCATTTCTAAAGGTGAAGGCTGTTCTGTGTTTTGTTAATGATGACAGCATTGCCGAGAAAAAGGAAGGTCTAAAATATTTAACTTTAAAAACGTGACAGATTAAATAACCTGTAGGGTCCTAATAATCATCAATCACAATGTAGGAGATGACAAGGTGAAATTTCTAACATGACATTTTGTCACTTGGGGTAGTCACTTAAACTGACAAAAGCTATACATTCTGCTCTGCAGCTTCTTTACTCTAATTGGGCCAATTTTACTATCATGCTATTATCCTGCACAGAAGAACTGGTGACAAACAAAGAGGCTTTTGTGATCTCAGTGGAATATTTTTCCATGAGCTCAAGAAAATATCTTCTTTGCCAGAAAGAAAGAAAATTGTCCCTGTATTTTGTGACTGGCCAGAAGCCCAAGTCTCACATCTATCTGGAAAAAGTCTAATCTGTATTTTTAGTTCCTGCTTCCTTATTGTGGGATCTTGCAGAAAAGGCCACAAGTCAGGGGAACTATAATTGTGTTTGGGATTTCTCCTGTTATGTGTTGAAATAACCTTATTCAGGATATGACAGAGGAAAAAGAGGGCTAAACTTCCATTCCCTGACTCTCTACATTTTTGGAAGTCTACTTTAAATTAGCCTAATTTTCTACTATGCAGCAGAACATAATAACTCCTTTTAAGCATATAACAACCTGAAACTTGGTTGTTTTAGCATGTGTCTCACTGTAGTTATTGGGCAACTTAACCCCTTTTAGAAAAGTTTGAACTTTGGAAGAACATTTAACACAAACAGCTACATGAAAGAAGTAAGGAACTCTATCTACGAGTTGTTAATGTAATGTGAAATCCTGAAACAATCCATCTCATTAAAACCCCCCAAAAAATCTTACATATTACCATTCAGAAACTTTGGGCAAAAATATATTTAGTAATGCACATTTGTTAACATGGAATAAAGTTACATTGGCGTCACTGGGCACATATCTAGCTGATTTAAATTACCGTAATTTCACAGAAGTGTTAAGCTGTTCAAATGTATTGCTATCAAGAAACATTAGGTTATAAAAATAAGCATTGTTTTTCTGATTGATGGAAATAGGAAAATGTCATTATCAACGCTCTCCATGTCTGGGACAGAGTTTTCCTTTGTTTTCATCCACTGAATAAAGTGTTTATACTCATTGTTTTGGAGACACTGAAACTGGAAAACTGAGGGTAAATACTTATCTCAATTCTTTAACATGTTTTAGGCTTCAGAGTTCAGATTAAGTATTTGGCAGGTGGGAAGAGTTACTCAGCATTACTTGAGGCATGAAGTCAAAAACTATAAGCCCACAAAAAAATGTTATGATGATGTATCTTTAGCTAGGGAGTCTGGTCTCTTCTCATTTTTTAAACCTCTTACCCTCTCCCCTCTCTGTGTATATTACAATTAGCACACTCCTAGCTTTACTGAGAGCTGATTGTGACTGTTTTGCTATCTGAGAGCTCTCACATCTCAATCCCATACACCCTGCCATTACTTTTGCCTTTCCTAACTTCTAAGTCAACTCTGCTTCCCTGTTCTTACATCAGTTCTGATTTCTGTTGAATGATGTTCATCTCCAACCTTCGCAGCTACTCCGCACTCACCCAGCCCTAGTTGATCCAAGTGCCCAGCTTGCCTCCAGCCCAGCCACCCCACCGGTGCTGCCTGGGCTCGTGACTCCTGCCCTTCACTTGCTGCATGTCTCCTTCAGGCCCATCAGCTTTGGACCTCACACCTTGTCCACACCAGCAATAGTGGGTCTATGTCTTGTTCATGCCATCAGTTCTGCCCTCCCCAAATCCTGTTTCCTTGCCTCCCAGGCTCTCCGTTCCTCATCAGTCTGTACTATTTGCAAAGCCCACTGCGCTTGCTTCCCACAGCTTCATCGTTCTTTCATCCAGGGGTCTTCACTTCCCTCCCAGGTGGGCTGAAAGCAGGGAAAGCAGGAGCTGCTTCTTGAAAAGCCAAAGTAAACTGCTGAAACGTGGAAGGCAGGATGCCCTCCTTAAAGATAAGCTCTGGTCTCAGCTGAAACCTTATTATTTGTAAAGAAATCTTTTAGTCAACAACTGGCACCTACTGCAGAAGAAGTGCATTGATAACGTTCAGACTTTTTAGTGGTAAATCAAAATAAAATCCTACCATTTGGCTGATAGCAAGAACGGGATGAGAAAGGCTGCCTAAAGCATGGCCCAAACAAGTTTAAGCTCATTAAGGAGCTACAAGAAACTTGTAATTCAGAATTTGGAATAATTCTCATAATCACAAATACACTTTGGATCAGCACTGGTGCCTGATAACGGAGACATAAGTTCATGGCACAAAACTTTAAAATGCACGATTAAGAAATGAAACATTATGAAGGAATCTGCAACTAGAAGGATGTATTGTCAGAAGACTCTTCAAGGAGATGACAGGACTTAAAAAAGGTCATAAACAGGACTAACATAAAGCAACATACTCATTATCTGGCAGTGCATAATATCTTTATTTAGAACAATAAAGTATATGTATATAATGTAAATTCCAAATTTGAACTGGTATAAAAAAGGATCAGGGAAAACATCTATCTTTAAGAGGACACATATATACATACACATCACATTTTATAAACTTTGCTGATTACCTTCAGTCAGAATGTAACTATGTAAGACTGTGCTGACATTTACATTGAAATATATGAATTTGCCCATGATGCAACCAGCAAAAGTCTGTGTCTCTATCACTAAAGAGTCTGAAGTTTCCGCGTTCCATCAATTTGATAACATAATAGTAACATGCCACCATTACTGTAGATCTGTTTTTAATAGATATTTGAATCAAATTCCTGAATTGAAAAATGTTGGTTAATTCTTAAATGTAAATCTAACTCAAAATCTCTGTATTTTATATATGGTTAGCTTTTCAATTAAATACTTGTGTGTACTGAACTGTTTCAGCATATTACAAAGAGACAGCAACAGAGAAAACAGAGCTGGTGAAGATCAGAATCCAAAAAAATGTGCAGGTTGTACACATACTCCATAGTATAGCACATTAGTTGTTTATAACCTTATTTATAAAATGACCTTGTGATGAAATAAGTACCATTAATTTATTCAAGTAAACACACATCTAAAATAGCATATTGAGTTACTCAGTATATCACTGTCTGCTTTTTATTCTCACAAGGCCACTATTAATTGCATGCAAAGTTCAACTACTCCAAAGGAAACTTAAAAATGTTAGTTTCTCACAAAACCACAGATATCTGAACCCCAAATCTGGTTGACTTTCATAGAAACAAAATGCCTCAGTTGCTTTCCCCAATTTCATTTTAAGAGAACCGTGATGATGCATGGGCTTTGTCTCCTCAAACTGCAGGTTTAAAAACTGATCATTCTTCAGAAATCAAATAGCTTAAAACTGGATAAAAAAGCAATTAAGGGACTATTCCTGCCACCACTGCTCACACAAAAAAGTAACTTATTCTATTTCCATTGATTCCAAAGGTCCCTCACAAGTCAGTAGTCTTTCAAAATTTCACTATGTCTGAAGTAAGGGCCTCTGCAGTGGCTAGACAAATTGGGCGCAGAAACCTTTCAAATAATTTCATAACTACATTTCCAAGTGCCATGCAAACTATCGTATTCAGAAATGTCTAAAAGTGTCCTTCTGCTTTGCAATATTTTGTTCAAATCAAAAGGGGGTGGGAACACAGGAAAACCATGAACTGTCACAACAGTTCTGCTAAGCTGATTATGTGTGGTATTACTTCATGTGGTGTATATTCAAAATGAGAACGATGTTTGTGATGTGAGGTCAGAAGGCTTTTATACATGAGTTTTCTTTCTGTTACCCTGTACCCTTAAATTTGCCTGGCTTTGTGGTAGAGGTAAAAGTACATGACATTATTTGAAAACGATAGAGTCACAGTTTTAGACTGCTACTCTTGGAATATGAACATTTTGTGGCAGTCTATCTGTGTTTAGCCTATTTCAATTTACACAATATCGTATCTTTTCCCATCAAACAGTAGACTGCATACTAAGGAGTCTAAAACACCATGCATTTTGAATGTCAATGTATAATTTGAGGCATACCAATGTGCAATGCTACTGTGTATTTGATTTTCTGGAAAATACATATTTAGGAAAACTAACATTCTTATGAACAAAGAATATTAATATATACTAGATGTTTTGTTTAACTGAATCTATGAAAAATGTCGTAAGATTTCAAATGCATAAAACCTATTTGAGAACATATCATATAGCAACGTGAAATATTTAATGTTTTTGTAAAATGTGTAAGGATAATTGCTTCCATTTATTGTGGATACATTTCCTCTCTGTCAAAACCTGTAGGCAGTTATTCTGCACATTACCAGTAAGGTGCACATTTCCCATCAAATATTAGGTCATGCTGACATTTCCTTCAGGGTAACCCTTAAATAGGTTTGAAACATAGAGTCTGCGGGCCTAATGAGTAAAGAATTACACGTTATTTTATAAGACTGAGCTGCAGATGAAGAATCCTGTTGTTTAATTTTTTGCAGAGCTGAAACTTGCAATGCACTTGCTTTTTAGAAGTGCTGAGAACCTTTTTATTTCTCATTAAGCAGTGAGTGCCCCGGCGTCTTCTGAATAAAAATGAAAGCCGAATTCTCACACTACACATCTTTTGATATAGTCTAAGAGAAGCCCCTCAGATGTTGCAAATCCCAGAGCTCTGCTAACATTAATGGAACTATGCTAATTTACACTGTCTGAACAGGACTTGAGGACTCTCTTATGACACTTAAGCAGTTCAAAATGGCCTTAGTATAAATGAAAACTAGATCCACATGATCAAATCCTGGTCTCAGTGAAGTTAAAAGAAGTTTTGCTATTGATTTCAGTGGGGCTAAAATTCCATGCAAAGTGGCTATTCTCACACATAAATTCTGCTATCAAACTTAGTAAGGTTTTGAGGAGTTTTCTTTTTGGTAGCATGAAAGACAGATCAGTTTTACCAGTAATACACATACAAATATATGTATGTCATACTCTTTTGACATTTGGTTTCCAGAAAATTTTGCAGATGATTAAAACATCCACAAGAATTCTTAAAAAATTCAGTAATTATATACTTTAAAGATAAATTCAACTTTATGAAAAACATTAAAAGAGTTTTTTATTTTAAGTTACTTAAATTAAAACTCTTATTGACCTAGTTACTGGCTGTTAGATAGTTTGTCATTTGAGGTGAGCAAACTCCACATTCTGAAGTACAAACCGCTAAGATAGATAAATGATTCATATCTATTATCTGGAAAGAGACAGGACAAAAAGATGCACAAGTGCACTTGCAATTTCTGGCATGGTATATTTAGGGTTTACTTGAAAATGCATGTCTGTACATCAGTCCTGTACATATTCCATGTATGCAATAACAGCAATAGATGCAGAAGACAAGTGGGAAATAAAGCTGCTCTCTTCTGTTTCAAGAGAATTAACCTTAAGAGTGGGTAATGCCAGGATATTAAAGCTTATTAATCATTTAAAACACAATGCAAACATTAATTACAGCTGATGTAAGTAAAAGCTAAATACACCCTCTGGATCTTTCAAATTTTCTATGCTGTATATGTAAAGACAAGATATCAATGGCATGCATCTTCAGAATTAAAAATGCATTTCATGGGTTTGCCTTTATTCTGATGTTTGAACGCAATTCAGACTCTTTGCTCTCCCTTCCTTTTCCGTGGCTGGAGATTTCACCAATGTTCACATATCCAGCAGTTACTCCTAATTCTTGAAACCTCCACGCTGTACTGTCACCTCCTGCTTACTTTTTCTTTATCCAGTATTGCTTCTCCTGAACAGAGACCATCAACCCTGATGAATTCTTGAGGCTTTTTGGGGTGGGCATACAGCCGCTGGGCACCCGACAGAGACCATGTCGTTGTACACAAGACCTTTGCCAGACATAAACCCAGTTCCTTATAAGTAAAAGGCTAGTACACTGGTCCATGGCTTGACTTTAATTTCAAGTTGTATATACAAAATTGAAGAGTATGTTATCTGTATCCATTTCTGCATTTTCTGTCAGTTCAGAGAACTCCATTTGAAGACACCAAGGTAAGGCAGAGGACACAAAATTTAAATTAAGGATGCAAACATATTTATGACTTTCAATGATTATACTTAGTTGGAGGCATTTGAAAGATGCTTTTTGTTCAGGACTTTGTCAGAATCAGCTGCAAGTATTAATGTAAATAAAAATCTCCAAATGCCACACAAGGTAGATATTCACATAAAATCGAGTCCTGCTCAGTGCACACTTTTCTTAATGTTGTTCAATTCAGTGTTGGTTTCACAGTAACAAACACAAATTGTCCTCATTTCTATATCATGTCTATGGAGTCATGGGCAGCAACAACAGATGCAGACTCAGTCTGTCACTCCAGAAGGAATACAAATGTGCTTAAAGCTGCTTCATTTATGAAGCGAACATGGAACTGTTACCTGCTTGGAGAGAAAAAGGGAAATCGTAATTCTGCTGATTATTTTTCCTCTCTTCATTACTGAACAGTACAGCTTTTAAAAAGACAAAGACTTTTTTTTCTTAGAATTTTGGAAATAAATATATTTAGTATCACTTGCACAGACATTCCTTTATTCAGAAACAAAAATTATTATTATAAGACCCCCTTTCAATTTCACGCCACTTCCCAACCCTGGTCTGAAATACGCTTGCCTGCAGAAGCCCACTGATGTCATCTAGCTGATGGTGAGGAGACTATACTCATGCGGTTTTACCGAACTGTTACATTTGTGCATTTTTGGTACCTGGCAAACTTTGGCAATAAACTTCCTTTTACAGTCATTTGGACAAGCCAGCAACAAATTCAGTTTATGTCTTTTTGAGAGTGAAACTGCTTGTCCAACACAGTGATGATTTCCTCCTTAGTGAGCAGATGCCTTGTCAGTTAGAATAAAGTATTTGGGAGACTGATAATGGCCAAAACAATCACCATGAACACTTTGAAAGACACCTGAAAGTGATCCCTGAAGGATAAACTGTAAAACCTAGACCTCCTGTTATACTCTTACATTTTCTCTTCTGGCTCCTGAGATAAAAGGAAGCATCCAGCACTGCCTTAATTTTCCAGATGTTCATCAAAGATTCCCTAGATTAAATACAGCATTACTCCTGTTGCAAGAAGTCCCTTGCCAGGCAAGCGCACCCTTCTGTACAGACTCACTGAAAATGAGAAAGCTCACTCACATTAGCGGCTCACTCACATATGCAAAAGCAAGAAAGATGAATCTGATAAGGCTGTGAACGCTGTAAACTGTGCTGAATAAACAACAATTAACAGAAGGTCAGCTCATCCTTTTGTAAATATTGCGGTCCTGTGGGAAGCTTTCTACTTGGCCTGTTCTCCTACACTCACCTGTTATTTTTAGAATCTTTTTTTTTAGGTCACACTGCTTTGAAACAGCTATAGGACAACAGCTGAAGAATTCTCAGTATTGACTGTCACACCAAAAAGGAGAAGCAATAGTTGTCCTTCATTTTGGAATATTTCACTTTGTCACATTCAGGTTAAAATTACAATGCCTAAATTCATGACACAGGATTAATTACATTAGTAGCTAAAGATCTTAGGTGCAATCTAAGTCTACTGATAGCAAGTTTTATTTCCTTTTTCCCCAAATGGACTCCAAATCACTTTACTTTTCAGCAGACAAAAGTTATGAAGCCAATGGTAGGACTCTCAAGCATAAGAACTTACCAGTACATGAAACAGTAACAGTGTTGAGGGAGAAAAAGCAACAGCTACACTTGTAGATGGTCTTTTTCTTTTTGCTGCAACATACTGAAATAAAAAAATAGGTACTTTATTACTATGATGCTAACATTTCAAGGAAATAGAACAGAATATTTTAGCAGTTAGTTACAATAAAAACATATAAAGCATTCCTCATATAAAGCAATGTTTTGTATTTCCTTTGAAGCTAGAAGGATGATGCATGTTCAGTTTCATAGGTTTTAAAGCTAAAGCAGGATGAGTTATTTGCAGTCTTCCTTTTTATGAATTGCACATGAAGAAGACGTATTTTATGAATGTATTATTCTAGAAAGTTTGAACACAGGAAATTTCAGCCCATACATCCAAAATTGCTAGTTCACAACCTAGTCTATTCCTGTCTTCAACAGTGGGTGACATGAGACACTTCACACAAAAATATGACAAGCCTATAGTATAAGGTTTGTATCTCTGCCATGTGCATTAGACCTTCCCCGATCCCTCATAGTTAAAAATTGATGAAAGACCCTGAAAAATTAGATGAAATATTACTCCCAAAACATTTTAGCATGAGCTGTTCTTAGAATATTCCTAAGTCCTTTTCTGAATTTTGCAAACTTCTTGGTCTAATTCATGTCCTAATGCAACGTTGAATGTCTTCAACTATTATTTCTGAGGTGTATTTGATCAACTGAGTTACACAGAATTATTTCTGCTTAAAATCAGACAAAACAACATTTAAATATAAAGAAAGCAGTGAATCATTTTAGGATGACTTTATGAAGTTACTAGGGTTTGAATGTATTCTCATCAACTTTCTGTGAATATTAAAATAAACTGGAAAGAATAGATCCTTATATTTACAGGTCCAGGGAAATGTCAAAAAGGGAAAGAACCTCAAAAATGTTCATGTAAAACAAATTTAAAAGGACTTGGGAGCACAGCCAAGAGGCTTATTTCTGTTTATTCATGTAAAATTAACCCAGCTTTGTACCACATGGCAAATGACAAAATTCACTTCTTTTTGTTGCTTCCCCTATAGGCCTCAGCAATCCTGGGTTGGCTTCTTTTCTCTGCTATAAGATAGTCCTTTGAAACTACTGCTTATCAGCACTACTCCTTTCACTGATTTGTGGAAGTGAGGACAGATAAGGGAAGGGTAATGTCCCCTTAATAAAACACTGTATATGGAAATCTCCTCCACACCAACTCTTATATTTAGAATAGGAGCTTCTTTAAGGGACAAGCTGTAAGCATATATTCTGTCTCTATGGCAAAATCCTGCATAATGTATTTGGGTTTTTTTTGTGTTTGTCTTTTTGAGAGCATGAGAGTGAGACTTTCAGAAAGCAACTCTCAAAGATAAACTTACATTTGTATATATGTGTGTAAAGTGAAACAAAATACCTTATCTCATTTTCCTCTTGACAGTCATTACACTGTGTAGTTTCATCACTTTCTGCTCTGGATTTGGGATGTGTTTTCTAGGAAGAAAATGAACTAAATATAAATATTCTGAAGCTTTCTTTTTAAAACTCCAAAAACAACTGGTGCATATTTCATTTTTTTCCCAAAATTTCATTATCAAAATCACCTTGCAAAATATAGGCCAAATCCAGCCTTCTAGTACATGTATCTTGCTGGTAGATTTTACAGTTAAAGCCTTTGCACTGTAGACAAAGCCAAAATGGGGAAAAGCAACAGAATCTGCTTCTCAAGATATGATAGGAGACCTGGGAAATTAGGATAATCCTGTGTTTTTAGTTTCCAGTTGGGAATCATATAGCTAGCATACTGATAGGACAGGATTTACAGTTTGGTGGTGGAATTCAAGAGTACGATGCTAGAGATTCACATTTACATGTCACACAGTTCAGTGAAGATCAAAAGAGGTGTCTGTTGTTTCCAAATGTCCAACTGTTCTGTTCTCCCTGCCTCCACAGGTATGAAATTTAATATGTATCACTATGTAAACAATTAAATGTAATATTTCTTACCTTCCAGTATATGGCTCCCAAAATAAAGCCAGTAAGAAGAGACAGCAGTGATGTCAGTGCTATGCTGATCCCTTGCAGGCTGGAGCTCCTAATGAAGCCAAGTGCTTCTTCTGTAATTACAGATGTTCTTGTTAGTGAAGACAGATTTATGGCAGAAAACTGTTTTCAGGCAACACTATTAGCAAGAGCATGTTCATACACCACCTACATAAGAGCATCTTAAATAGCAGAACACATACTTCAAAGTGCTGTATACATGAGGTGCATTTCATGACAAAATCTCATGGGAACTTTTTGGGGGCCTTTGCACCACAAGGATGTTCTTCCCATTTCTGAATGAACTGTGTTGCATAGTGTCAATACTAATTCTTTGTCATCTGTAGATCATTTTCACTTTCCCTCTCTTCAGTGTGTTGGATTTATCAATTTTGAAAGGTCTTACTGTGTAAAAAAAAGTAATTCTTCGGAAGAGTATATACCTGTCACTTCTACATAGCCACTTCATGGATTTGTTTAAGATCCATAAGGCACGTACTACTGATTTTAAACAGCCACTTTGCCTTGACACTCAGGCTAGTGAACCACCTACACAAGGCCCCTCAAGAGAGGTTAATTTAACAAAATAAGCCTGACTCCACTTCTAATGTCTGCCTGGAAAGGTCCTGCTGACTTCAGTGAGATCAAACCCTTGTAAACTGAAGTCTGGCTGTGTGTTATTTTGTTGCTATCATTTCTTGATAGCTTTTTACATTTTATACAGAAGGGCCCAAATCCTACCCTTTTATGTACACAAGCTATTCCATTCCCCTCACAGGGAGCTGTATGCATGCTGAGAGTAAAATCTGGCCTTCCAGCTATTTAATCAAGGGAAGGATGTGAAAAATCCCATGGAGTCACCCTAGGATCCACCTTCTGAAATGCAAAGTGAGCCACAGGAAACTGCTAGTATAGGCACTATCCACTGAGTTTCAGTTCATTTCGAGATTTGGTGACTGCAGCTCAAATAGTGGGTGTATTGCCAGATTACAGGAAAAAACCCTCAAACTATAAGCATCGGAAAAATGTAAGTGATTGGATACAGAATAAGAAAATGGACTCTGACAGCACTGGAAACTGTTGTGCAAGTGACTCACGCAAAGAGGAAACAACAAAGCATGTATGGTATGATAAACTGGGTCAATCAATGTATATATAGTATATTATTAAAAAGCCACTAAGAAAACACTTCCATGTAAAGAAGAACTTTCTCATTCTTAACTAGCAACTCATTTTTATCTCTGAGATTATCTGGTTGTCATGCTATCAGTTTACACACAAAAGTTCTTTTTATCTCCAAAATTAAGCTGTATTTCTAGAGTCAGTGCGGGCAGAACTAACCGCCCCCCCCCCCCCGAAACTCTGTATTTTAAATAATATACTGCTTACAAGTTCTAGATTCTGACTATAGTGGCTTGAATTTTACTTGCATCCGGCACACTTGTCAGATTACAAGGAGACGTCAGTCAAGCAGAACAGATGCTAGTTTACCGTGAAAGAAACCTGATTGTCTACTGAGTAGGGGAAGACAACAGACAAAGTTTTACAGAGGAGAACATAAACTGAATAGAGGCTATTGATTAGTCTGTTTTTGTCTGCTCTGACATTAAAACCAAGAGCAGAAATTAACTGGAGGGGCATATGCTTTAATGAACTGCCTGTCTGAGATTAGGCATAGGGAAGGTTTGTTTGCAGAACTGAACTTCAAGAAATCTGGGCCAAACCAAAGTGAAGCAGAACCAGCCTGAACATCTTAAACAAAAAGTGCCTATCATTACTTTATCTGAATCATATTTGCAGCGTATTCTCAGAAGAAAATTTCTATATTGCTCGCTTGCAGTCAAGAAAAATGCAACTGTTTTGCCTTAATCACATTGGTCATGTTTCCCAATGTGAGCCTGCTCAGTTATACAACTGAATTATGTAAGTCCTCTAAACTATAAGGATGGTCATTTTTTTCTGGATTCTGCCCTGTAAACTTCAGGAATAAAGGAAAAGTGGAAAAATAAAAAAGAAAAACTCTTCAGGTCACATAGGCCATAAAAATCATTTGATAACGTGTTATGGTACAGTGAGCAACCTCAGAAACCCTCAGTCTACTCTGCAGTGCCATGCAGCATGTAATGGCAAGCATTTTTATGTGAAATTCCAGAAAAATGTTATGCAAAGCATTCAGAGGGATCAGTGAAAGTCAGGAACCCTCATTTTTACAATTTCTAACAAACTAAAGAGTCTCAGACAACTGAAGAGCTCCCTTTACAATGAGGTATCTAAAAAAATTTGATTTCTGCTATCTTCAACTGTAGATGCTTTCTTTAGCATCTATGGAAATCTGAAAGGAAAACACAATTATTTTTCCATTTCAGGACCTGGAAACCAGGGACAGAACCTAAATACAGTCAAAAAATGAAAAAAACCCACCACCCAAAGTTACCTTAGAAAGCAAATGACAATAGATTTTTTTTTTATAATCTGATTGCATTTGGGTTAATTTGAAAGCCATTTTGAAAGAAAAACACCAATTCAAAACTACCTTAAAAAGCAAACGACAACATATTATTTAGTTTCAAGTCCAGAACTAAGTGTCTTGAAAGATCTGGAGAGAATTAAATGAGTCATGGCAAGTTTTATCATGCGCCTTTTATTTATGGTAACATCTAAAACAGAACAGGTTGGAGAATTTTCCGTCTGGAGAACCTCCCAGGGATCTGTGTCCTACTGAAGAAAAGGGAATTAAGAAAAGCAAGCCGGTTTATTTATTCCATAGGGACTCTGTCCTATACTGCAAACTTTAGAGCTCCACACAGTTTCCCTCTCCCAACAGTGGTAAAGGCAGAGTAGAAGGACTAGGAGGAACTAGATATATTGGTAAGTTTGTGAACTTCTTGGGCAACGCCACAGGAACTGCTGGCTTTGCAGTTAACGTTATTCATTTGAAATAGACGCTATCTTATGGTGCTAAAGGGGAGAGAAGCAGAAAAAGCCAGCACAAAGCTCTCATTTTGCATCTTATGGAAGAATTCCCTTTGGAAGTGAGTTCATCTGCAGTAGATTTATGTATAACCTTCATGGACATTGGGATGTTAAACTGGGAATACAATATATTTACACTGAAAGCCTCTCAGCTACACAATGAAGTTATTGAGCTGATCTCCATCTTTAGCCATGTGTGTAGGTTTAGCAAGCAATTATGATTCAAATCACTGGCTAGATTTTATTGCCATATACGTCTCAAAGGAATTTTCACTTTTCCTCACTCAGCTCCAGTACAATTACCACAAGATTTTATCTATACAAATGCAGAACAGCTCTCACCTGTTCGTTAGTGTTTTCAATTAACTATAAAGGTGGAACAAAGGCACAGAATGCAACACCAATTGGATTAAGCCATGGCTTAATATTTTCAAATTGTTGTGCAATTATGGAATTAAACTAAGGTGTTCTTTGCTTAATTATAAAAGTCAACGTTCTTCCTAAAATACTTATAGAGATCTCTGTTTATAGAACATACACATTCTTGCACTGTTCAGTACTGAAGAATAAAGTCACATTATTATGAGGAAATTACAGACAGAAATGGAGAAAGCAACACTGAACTTTCTATGAAAATATAAATACTACTGCACTAAAGTGAGTGAGAAGTGTTAGTAATAGCTAGTATTTTTAAGTTTTAAGCAGGGCAACATGAGATTCATTCATTAGGAAGAAAAAGACTACCATTTATTCAGTTTGGTTCAACTACAGAAAGAAGAGATCATCACGACTCAACGCCTCTCATCCTGACACTTGTTCTTTACATAGGAACCATCTCATTTGAATTCTCTAGACGAGACAAAGCGTAAAGATTCCAGAGAAGTATCAACAGGACTTGGACCTAAACAGTTACTTGGAATTTAAATTGGACTAGACTGATGCAGCACAGAGAAGGAAAAAAAAAAAAAAACAGACTAAAGAAATTAGGAGGGTTGGTGGAGAAATAATTATATGGGGGCAAAGTTGGAGTGGGAACATGCCACAGATCTACAATCAGTATTAAAAGGATGAAAACAGCACTACTGCCCCCCCAAAGAAAGAAAGAAAGAAAAAGAAAGAAAGAAAAAAAGAAAGAAAGAAAGAACGAGATCAGTTGTTCAATTTTACATGTAGTTTGGGAAAGATTTTTGATGTAGATTTGGTCAGAGTTCTGCTCTACTATAGTAATTCAGTTTTATCACTGAGTAATAATGATGCACTGAAGTCATGAGATATGGCTGTTGAAATAAATGTAGCTTCAAAAGGAAAAAATTTTAATATAGCTGATTTATATGATATACAATTCCTATGATAGCTATTATTTCACAAATGATTTTATTAGATGATACACCTCAGGTTTTACTGAGTGCAATTTAGCATTAAGAGCAGTTCAAATCATCTGACTCTACAGAGACTTTATTAATGAATTCAATATTTATTATGCATCTGGAAGAATACAGCTGTAAACAGTGAATGCTTCTAAACAGTCTAGAAACCATTAATTTTACATAGCTTATTTTAAAACTGCTTACTAGCTTATTTTAAAACTGCTTACTAGTAAAGATGGTCATATTTTTTAAATAAAATTATTCCAGTAGTTTGTGTGTTGAGATGCTTTTTTCTGATTTTCAGGTTTCCCCTCTTTTCCAAATGTTTTCCTTTTGAAATTTGAATGTAGTGGTGCCGTTCTGAGATCAGTACCAAAGCAGGCACATAGGGTCCCCCTATGCTGAGGACTCTTCATGCAGAAAGCAATAAGGATTATTCATTGTTGTTCCTTCACAAGAAGGCACAGATTAACACCAAAAGAATACTTTTTCATCAATAAAGACAAGGTAAACCTGCAACCAGTACTGAAGACCATTCTCAGGGAGTAAGAGAGAAATGCCGATAAAGATATCACATGTCCCATCCCCCAAAATTCCAACTAAGCTAGTAAAATGTAACCAGTCAGCATCCAATGTCCAAGTTAATGCATTTTAAGCTGATTATGAGTTCAAACTGTCCCCAGCCCCAGACATTCAGTCCTCATGTCATTTCTACATAAGGCTGTTAATTGGTATCCAATTTTCCAATAAATTGCTTAAGAGAATGATAATCAGTTAAAACACACCTGTACAGCATATGGTCAGCCAAGCAATTTCTTTGACTTACTGCATTATTTTAATTAGGCTTTTTTCCTAATTGATTATCAGTTGTAGTTAAAAGACAAGATTAATAAAGCTGCTTCTATCCTCCCATTCCCAGTGCACTGGCACAGGTGCCATTTTAGAGGTTGGAGCCCTTGCCTCCGCTGCACTGCCTGGCATCCCTCCCAGTTACCATACTGGGTCAAACTCCTTTCATCTGAACTCCTGTAATCTAGCTATCTCTTTCTTTTTGCTCCTTGATCCATTCCCTTAGCTTCAGGCTGCACTTGAATATTCTTCCTCTAGTAGCTGCAGTAAAAAATATCGCATGTTCAAACCTGAGAGAGACAGGCACACACGCACTCTTTAGTCCCCTCCTGGTGCCTCATAATTGGCTGTGGGCTCATCAGGTTATTCGCAGCCAATTCTGTGACCTCTTGGCTAGGAATTTATGCTAGTGAGATTCGTCTTTTCCAGAGAGGCAGGCTGACAGCCAGGAGTTTCATTCCAGACTTATACTCAGAGGATTTTGACTTAAAACCTCTTAATTAGAAAGCAGTCAGGAAGGGGCTTCAAATCTGACAATGGTTGTGAGCAAGCTAACAGGGAGGGTGCATGGTGGTAGAAACCCAGAGAATAACTAGTGGATATCAGGTATCACATCATACTTTCCCATGGGAAGGAGCAGAAGAAGAAACCTCTTGTCTCACTGTCAGGAGCCTCTGCCACGCCCTTATGTCAGGTACAACAGCCTGTCTCTGTGCCTATGCTTTCTTAAGCAGAAGGAGTACCAACCACACACTTAAATACCACACATTTAGGTAATAAGGATGTTTGTGAAGTGAAGGGAGGAAATGGGAAAAAAAAAGTACATTGTCATCCTGATGCATCTGGGAAAATGGAACAAGGGAAACAGTGTTATAAGCTTTAAGCACCATTTGGGAATCACTAAGGGAAAGCCACTTCTTTAACTCACAAGGAAAGTTCCAGGGAATATTTGCCTACAAGACCCAGATACTTTGTTATTTCTCTTCAATCAGATTCCTATATCCCTTCTGACCTCATGACAGGTAACACTGTGGCTCTAATAGCAAGAACTCCAGGCTGTCTTATTTGTCAGTGGTCAGTCATGTAATACACTGATCAAGAGAGATGAGAAACATGGAGATGGCCAAGCCAAACAGAAGATTATAGCCTGCCAAAAGGGTAGTAACTACGTCCTTGACCTCAACTGAAAACACACCGACTGTGGAGCTAGCCCTACTGCTACTACAGCAAGCGACAGTCTTCAAGTTTGGAGTCAAGCTTGGGATCAAGACTAGTCTCAAAATACAATGTACAGACAACCTATCCACCCATGTGAGTATTCTGGGCCCAGCTCAGGACAGCTATAGTGTTAGTTTGCAATGGCTTCCCTTAGGAGAGTTAAAATGAGTGTCTGGGATAGCCAAGTTCGCTGAGATTACTGGGGAGACCTCATGACGGCAGTGAGGCAGAATGAAGTGATTTGATTTGCAGAGAGCCATTATACCATTGTAAATATACGGCATCTCTAAATTTTGATTAGATGAGTTCACTACATTTTGGTATAACAGCTGAGAAATACAAGGTATACCATAAGGCATAAGTAACTTCCCATTAATTTGCACAATTAAGACATTCTTTTCCTCTTAGCTCTCATAATAATCAGCTACCAGAACAAAATGGAGACATATATATTAATTCAACGACTTGTACTTACTGTTACTGCTAGTGTTACTGCCAATGCTGTCATTCCTAAGGGAGCTGGCAGCAACAGGAGGAAACAAAAATGTTTTTGTGACAGCGACTCTGGAATCTAAATAGAAAATGAGTGTGTCAGCATTATGTAACTTAAAATACAGTTCCCTCTATATAAGATGCTGGGCTATAGGCCTATCCTGATCTGGCTACTGGGCTGCTTTAAAAGAGGATTAAGCCAAATTCAAAAAAGGCAATCTGATTAATAGACAGATGTGTCACACACTGAGCTGCTACTGAATACCTATTCCGGAAGAGCAATTACTTTACACAAGTTCTTAGGTTATGGCATCGATCTGCTTCTAGTTATTACTGGTGTAACTGCAACTGAATACGTTGTCCTAATTAAAACAGCTAGTAGTTGTCCCTAGAAAGAGTAAAAGAAAGCACAAAACCTCCATTCACTAGAAGGATAAGAATGAACCACAGGAGCCTGACCTGAGCTTGTTAAATTTTTAAAATCAAGTAAACATTATCCTTTTCAGGAGAAGTGGGACAAATGCAGAGGTGACCTGACACTGCTTCAATTTACAACTTGTCCTAGTTCCTTACCCTTTAGGTAGTGCAATCTTAGGCTCCTTTACTGCCTTATAAAAATTAAATAAACCATCAACAGAAGATCAGATGAAGAACAAGAGCAATGTAAAAAGACAATCCAGGATATATTTGGGATGAAAAGAAACAGAGCAGAGTATTGTGAAGTTATTTTGGATTATATTAAGGAATGATGTCACTAGGAATGATGGTACTAGTTTTACTGTCAGATAAAACTCTACTTATAAAAGAAATAAAAGTTTTGGTGTTGTTTGTCATTTTAACTGGCAATAAAAAGGAGATATAGCATCCTTAGCATCTCTGAAATCAAAGGAAAATCATCCATTTATATCTACTTGGTCTCTTCACAAAAACAATAGCCATCTTACCATTCTCTGGTGTTTCTACTGTTGAAGGCAGAATGCAGTCATTCTGGTCCAATGTGTCTGCAAACTCCTTATAGACCTCAATGGTACTATTAAAGTGACTAAAAAAATCCTCAGGAATGAAGCGACCTTCTTTATAAAGATGACCATTTTCTTTTATAAAATCCTAGGGTAAAATATAGAATTCAACTTGAAAGAAGATCAAGAGATGTGCTCATTTCAGCATATCAACAGATGATAAAAATATCCAAAGATGACACAAATAAGTTCAAAATTTTAACCTGCAGAAGACCAACTTTACTGCATACAATCTTAATAAAACACATAAACACTCTGAGCTGAGGATTTTGAAATAACTTTGCAAATAAAAATGAGTTATTAATCCATCATTGTAAAACTGCCACAGAAATACACAGCTAAGAAATGAAATGTGGTCTCCCATCTTATGCTGAAAATGAAGAGATTTTGATATTTTATTTCCCTAATTAAAAAAATTGCCTTGATTTCATATTATTTTGTAATGTTATCCATGATCCTTTTGATTTGAACACAGGAACACAATACAATCAGCACTATTATCATAAGAGTACAGGGAACAGAATACAATAGCTAGGATATAGTACTACAGAGAAGTGGGCTGAGATCCCTGATAATGTACCTAAAAATAAGAGCAGGGCTATAAACAAGGAAGCCCAATCAATCACTGTGAGGTCTAATGGATAGTATGTTATGCCAAACTAAACAAAAAGATTGAGGTCCATGTTAAGATCATTGATAGTTTTTTTCTGTTTCCTTTTTACCTGACTGTGACTTTCATAATAGCTGTTTCTTATGCCAGCTGTTCAGATTTGGCCTGACATTAGTTTTTACTCCTAGTAAGGAAGACTTTGGTAAGCACATGGGTTAAAAGTGTACCAAGAAAAACTTCCTGGGGTTTGGTTCCAAAATTATTTTCTTTTTAATGTTGCAAGTAGTAGATCTAAGTTCATTCTTCTATGAGGACAAACATAGATAGTTGTTCCTCTGAATTACAGTATATTTGCTTCTTTCTTCATTCTCTGTCTTAAAAATTAAACCCCTCTTTTGCAACGACAACCCAGCGAGTGTCAGTGCCTTGTCTCATCAGGACAAGAATAAAAAAAAAACAAATAAACTGAAGATTGGACAGGATTCATTTTGAAATGGAAAGCTAGGGAATACCTCATTAAAGAATCATATCTCAGCAATATAATGTTAATATATGCCAAGGTTACTGGCTTATGCCACACCAAATGACGTTGGATCTTTCTGTACATTTATTTCATTCTGCAAGTAAAAAGGGAACAATTAAACCAGCTCTTTAAACAACCTAGAACTGACTGAGCAAAAAAAAAAAAGTATATGGAGGATGAAATCTTAGCCCTATAGAACATGGTGGATTTTTTTCTTTTTTTTCAGTGGGACAAAACCTTCAGCTACAGAACTGGTATTTAATTACTGAGAGATTGGTTAGAGCTGGGTAAGGGATTAGAAAGATAATTTTTTCCATCATATTTTCACCCAAGAGAATCAGACCTCTCTAAAGTGAGATTTCCGGAATCCTTCCAGCTGCTGTTGGCATTAGGAAACACAAGGAACTGGGGTGAATGACATCCTCTAGCGTATGCTGTGTCTTCACATATAAAAGTTCATTAAACCATGGTGAAGTTTTCTGAAGCTCACACATGGTGATACATATTAAGGTATATTAATAACTTCAACCACATCATATTTAAATTTACATTAGGATCACTAGCAAGATTACTAACTTAAGCTGGATGCACAAGGAAGATTTCTGTCTGTTTGAAACAGGACAGACAATGAATGATTAAGGATGACAGTTACATTTTTGACTACTGAAATCACTCTATACAGGTCACTGTATGTACTGTAAATCCTTGTAAGCTATTTTCCTTTAAAACAGGAGATAAATAGTAGCTAACATCATCACAGTGTATTCAGTGCATCTCTAAACAAAGTAGGATTTCAAATGCAAGGACAGAAATGAAGAACAGCTGTAATGAAGCCTTGGACATTTTTAGATTAATACCGACTGCTATGCTAGAGAAAGTTCAAAAACAAATATCCAGCATAAAAGTAGAAACTCTGTATTAGGAAATTACCTTATTTTTATCAAAAGCTAGACATGCCATAAGATCATTAATTATCCTTGTGAGATTATTGATGATTGAATAGTTGCTTAAAACATCAGACATATCTGAAATATCTGAAAATTTCTGGAGAAGATTATGTAGACTCCTTGAAAATTCAGGCACCATCAAATGCAACCAACAGTGATTAGGCTGTCAGGGGATAAAAATAACAGAAAGGTAGATTAAATATCACACTTATGCAAAACCTGGTTAAGCAACTCAATGTGCAAAAGTAGACTAGACTGTTCTTTCAAATTTGGATTATCTTGAATTTGTCTAAATTAAAATTCATCCTCTCTAGTGTGGCCAACTTTCTCTTCAGTCCTTTTGGTATAATCTCTGTTCTCTCTGATACTGACATATTTATGTTTGTCTGTTAAACACCACCCCTTCACTAAACTGTTAATGAATGTTAAGCATCAATCTGTTGAGCATTTGAGCCTTGGGATATACCACTATAAACACTCTTCCATGCTTTCATTAACTTTGTTGGTTTGTTTGTTTTTAAATAACTAGTGCTTTAACAATTGTTCTCTAGATTTTCTTTAAACCACTCTCAATTTTCATTTTATTATTACCTTATATAACTCAATTAACTCAAAAGATCCTTGATTTAAATCTGTTCTGAAAAATGATTCTGTAAATGTATTGCTGCGGAAATCCATGTGTGCTTTTATCCATCTCGGAGCAAGTTAGTTTGGTTAACTCTTCGGTATTTTCACTAAATGCCATTTCTGAACATAGTCTCTAGGTCTAAAAGTTCTTCTTTTCCTGATTTTTCCCTGATAAAAGGATTCTACACACCATGTCATGTTATCTGCTACATCTGTGCCATTGGAATAGTGTTCAAGTCCTTTCATTGACACCTGTACAACTATACTGCACTTAAAGTTTGCACAGCTGTTCATGGGATTGAAACCTGGTCATTCATTTTGCTGCCTTAAGTCATTAATTTCTTTTAATTAGATTTACATAACAGTAGTCATGTAAATAAAAAGGCCACCAAACCCCACTCTCCCCAGAAAAACTTAACTCATTATGGTAAGCACCACAGGTAGTGTGTTAGTCATTTTTTATATACCATTCTAACATGCACATGGAAATCCCTTCCCAATAAATACTGCATTTTTAACAGTAAATGCTATGGGAAAAATGAAAGAGCAAGTGAAGATCAGTATTGTAATAGCATATTAAGTGAAACATTAGAATTTGTTCCAAATATGAAGCTATTTTTTCAACTGTTTTCAACTGTCCTGGGATCATTAAAATCTCACACCTTTCAAGATCTTGGCTCAGCAACCCCTGAGGAAGATGCACCCTCAGTGTTTCACAGCATTTAGAATAACAGCATCCATGGAATCCATCAACTTCATTCCACAGAACACCGGAAATATTTGGATTGTATCCACTTATTGACTTAATCTCATTTTACTCAATTTATGCAATAAATTCTTTATTCAAAAAATTTATTCTCTACTATCTGTATCATCACCTGGGGATGAATTAGTTTCTCAGTGACACAGTCATTGTTCTGCCCTGATGTGTAAATGTCTTTGATGAAGAAGAAACATTCACACTTCCCAAAACTATTTGGCTTCCAGTATTAGAGAACTTAATGTAAATACATTGTTTAGCTCCACCTTAACTTTCACTTTTGTGTATAACCCTCTCACACACCCACTAACAAATGGAAATTTAGTATCACCTCCTTCACTAACTATTTCAACAACAACTTAAAAAAGAATAAAACCAAATGTGAAATGGATGACATTTGGCTTGATTCTCTGCTCCCTTTTTTTTCCTCAGGCACAACAACAGGAGGGGAGACGCAGAAGCAAATATATCAGGGAAAGCTTATTGAAACGTACTCCATTCTAGCAACACGCGCTGTACCATGTTGCATTGCCCTGACAAGGCAGACAGTGAATCTTCTGCTTTGGTGTAAGAACGCCAACACAGAGCCTCAGTGCTTCTCTGAATTGCAAGCCTGGAAATCCTTTTTCTCCGAGGTTTTGAGGGTGTGCATTCTACTATGACACAGATGATTAGCAAAAGCTTGCTGCTCTGCCTAGTGTGCAATAGGAGCATTTGGTGATTCCAGCAGGGATTCTGTTTTGCTGCTCCTGCGATTTAGCATGTGTGTGGGAGTCTCCTCTGACCGAACTGTTCTGACCTACAAAGCTGATCATATTAGCTTTAAGTTTCCTTTTCAGCAATGTCAAGCTGTGCACTTTCTTGCTTTCTCGATACCTACCAAACATAGGGAAGAAATTATGTTAAAACTGGCAAATGTGATATTGTTTGCCAAGCAGAAATGAAAGTTCACCTCTGCTCTGTGCAAATTTTTGTGCAAGTTTTGACTGAGATTTACATCCTCAGGTGCTTACAAACCTGACTTCCCTGTCTTTCCAGGTAATCCTCATTTAACCTTTTCTTTCTATGTCTATCTAAAAGTTTACAGTTTATCTCCCCATTACAGTGCAGCCCATGCTGCTGTCATCTGTGCCTTTTAATCTGCAGGTTAACCTACACAGTTCACTCCAAATCTACTTTTAAAGCCACTCAGATGCCTCCAGCTAGTGCACAATGCAACAACCCTTCTGTTTAATGGATTGGGTCAGTCTGGTCCTGTTACACGCACTACACTGGCTTTCCATCTGCTTGGGATTCACTCTGCCTTCCTACCTTTAGTCGCCTAAGATTGAGCCTTGCTACCTTAGGTACATTTCCCACTTTATGCACACCCTGAAGATTGAAATCTCTTGAAAAAATCTGCAGAGCACTGTTTTGATCCTTTTAGAACTGAACAAAGGGCATTTGCCTTATGCAAAGCCACAAGTTTCTTAGCTTGTAGGGGGTTTTTTAGAACCCAGAGCAAAACCTATTTACTCAGCCAGCCTTTGCTGTGGTATACATAATGCAACCTGAAATCCCCAGAGAGGAATTTGGCAAAGTGAGATATGAATACTGCTGAATACTTCCTCCTGTGAAGGCATGTGGCCAAGAGCTACACCTTTCATCACCACTATTGAATGTGGTGTACAAGCAAAGCAAATTTGGAAATCCCTGCTCTCAACTTCTCTTCTTCCTATTTAATTCTTGGCTGCCCATTGTAAATGTAAACTGGATCTAAGTTTCTGGATATGATGCAGCAAGATGACATGGCATTTAAACTATAGAAAACGAAACTACGCTGGAAGCCAAAACTGAACTGCGGAGCAAGGTAAGAGTTAAGTAGTGGGAATGATCATGAGTCCATTGCTCAGGCAGGCTCCCTGGCCTTCTTTATTTGAAGTGTAAACATTCCCCAAAAGAGCAGCAGAGACATCGGTCCTGACAAAGTCCTGCCCTCTCCTGCCAGCTTGCCTCACTGATTGGGAAAGCTGAGGGAGCACGATTCAGGCTACAGCTGTACTCCATGGACGTGATTCTCCTTGTCAGAGAAATCAGAGGGATTCAAAATCACTGAATTTCAAAAAGCACTGTAGACAGGAGGCAAAGGCAGCCTGTTTTACTTTCTTTTTTCTGGATAATGGCTATTTTTAGAGATTTAAAATTTTCATTAGTTTTATTTATGTTATAGTACAGACTAGAGCACAGATCTAATACAGACTTCCACAGCATTGGTTCTGAGTTTGCCTGCCTAAGGAATCAAGTTTAAAATGGATTCTCTAACTTCCACTAAGTTTTAGTAAAAGCTTCTAGCTTCCAACAAAACTCAAAAGAACACTATTAGATTTGCCACAATACCTCGAAACCTCATATTTCAGTACCCTTCACTATCCCACAACTTCCTTTTCCTCTAGCAATCTTCTAACCTCATGTCCATTCAGGACTGACAGAATGTTGCTTCTGGCATGATTTTCCAATATCAAGGGGGGATATTGCTAGAATTGCTAGAATGTTGTAGGACAGGTTGTATTTTTATATGTATATTAATATAATTTTGATTTTCATAATGACAACTTTATACAGATACAAACACAACTTTTTTACATCTACTGGATGATTTCTAACTATTGACATGTGTACAATGATTCAGTTTATATTCTTAAGCCAGGCACAACATCATTCACTTGTATTGATAAGCCAGTACTTTTTCTTTCCTTTGATCAATGCCAGTATAGTATTCAGCATAATTTCTACTTTCACTTTTTTTCTTCTCTTTTCTTTTTGTTGCAGCATATACAACAACCAAGAAAGCATTGCAACACATCACTCTTAAAAACATTTAAAAAAAATTAAGGACAATTTCAAAGATATTTAGCAGAATAAGCAATAAGATAATATGAAGAAGTTTTTAATATAAATTGTTAGAAAATTTTAAAGAAAACATAAGACACTCATTTAAAAGCATGACTACGAATGAACTGTGGGATTACATAGAAAGAATTAAAAAAGAGCTTGTTTGAATGAAATAAGATAATGATGTCCCAACTTTCTACTAGTTTGATTAGTTATCAATACTATCGGTTGCTGAACTTGGGTTTCTCTTCATTGGCTATTGCACATATATAGTCATTTAAAGTCACTTCCACAAGCTTTAACTACAAAGACATTCTACAGTATATCTAAAGTACAATTAGAAAAAAATTATTTGTTCAAGTAAGCAACAATTTTCAGCTGACGTGATGAAACAATACTGTAGCTTGACTTTTTCCAGAGAAAATGCTAAAAAATATGAATATTTTTCCAAGAATCCTATAAATAAGATTTTAAGTGACTGCAGGAATCTCTATATATTTCTATCATTTAAATTAATTATTGGAATGCCTATTTCATATAATCATACAAATAATAATCATAAGAATAAAATAATTATTCTTTAACTGTAAGTTAATAAGCCATAGAACAAGGTACAAAATATTATGACCACCACTGGCTCCAGTGGGCTATTTTATCAGGATTAACTTAAAGTGGTTGTACATACCAGGCTATCCATCTTCGGGACATATTTAAGGGTTATAATATAATCATTTGGGAGATTTCCAACCTACAATAAATAGATAATAAAAATGTTATTACTGACTACTCAAATTAAGACTTAATTTCCATCACTGTATTCAACATATAATCTATCAAATATTCAACATAGATTTTAGGTAAGCTATCAGTTGCAAAAGCTTATATACTCAATTTCATGTGGAACTTGTACTGCATCTTATCTGCTCAAAAGTTAAGTATCTTTCTATATTTCACTAACATTCCCAGAACCAAGCTGAAGTTATTCAAAGCTACCATCTTCCAGCAGAATTAAAGTCAGTAGAGTGGTGAAAGAGAACTGATGCTCTGAGGTTATTCATTACTGCAGAAATGTCACTGCATTTCCATCTTTTAATGGAATGTCTTGAAGTGTTTGGAACGTTTACATGACAATTTTTATGTCACCCGTACCTCTCCAAACAGGCCTACCTGAATAAGCATTTTTCCTTCAAATAACTTTTTTAGGTAAGCATTTGAACCTAAATAAATCTGCACCTGCCCAGTGCTCACTAATGTACCAGGTCAGAAAAACACTTCAGCACAACTTTTACTTTGAAGCTGTGCTTCAGACTAATGATGAGCAACGTAATTATCTCGCAGCCGTGTCCAGAAGCAAAGGAGAGCTACCAAACATGTAAGCTCAGTGTGGCTCTGCAGACGTCAGTGAGTATGGGATGATCTGAAATGAGGATGAGGAGTGGAGGAAGGGGCCTTACTGAATTACACAACGCAATCTCCTACAGATGGGATCCAACACTCCAGTGAGATGTGACTGGGGAATGTGCTGCAAGGGCAGATGAGGACGAGGAGAGAGACCACTACCATGATCCACAATCTCCTGAAATACTTTTTTTGAAAGTTTGACTCATACTATGATGCTTTGTGATATAGCAAATCTTTTTTGTGTATCCATGAAAGGAAAGATTTGATTGATATTTCTCATCCTTGTTTGAAACCCATTTTGTTGAAAGATGATGAGCACATACCTAACTCTTTTCATGGACTAGAATCTACACTTTTTCCAACAAAGCATTTCTACTTTTTTGGGTTAAGGATCATTTTGTTATGGGTGCTTTTGATTCTGCTGCTATAGCAAGCAGCACAGTGATTTTTTTTTTCTGTGCAGTTTTTAGGTAATATTTTCTTTTACACAACAGAATGTTTTACTTGTTAATTAAAATTCAGTTTCAACTAAAAATTAAAACAGCAATTTCAAAATGTTAAGGTTCTATAACTGTTCAAGGACAATACTTATGCACAGCAAGTCACTAGAGAATGCCAAACATTTTTGTATTGACAATGTAGGCTGAGCCATGATCTTTCAGTTCAACGACCTTCAGCTTTCTCCTTACAGCATTAAAAAACAAGTTTTATACAAGTGATCCTGATGAATTCTGTTCTGTAGATCATGTAATTTTCTTTTTTACTTTTATACCTATACATATCCCAGGCAGAGGTTGCAAAAGTGCCACTAAATCTCCTGTATCAATTTCTATTTGCCTGCACCTGGTTTTGGGGGTTCTGATTCAAGACATTATAAATACTGAAAATTATTGCAATACATTTGTTCTTTCTTTAGAGCATCCTGAAGTTGTACTTCTATTTCCTTTTGAAACTGCCTGATTTATTCTGAACCCCTATCTACATTTTTTTGTAAATTTTTCCTTTCTCAAAAAACACCCTGCCATCACAGCACATTAATAGGTAATCCAGTTTCTTTTCCAGCTCCCTTTGCGTGCCTGGGGAGGTAAGATTAGCAGCACTTCAAGCAGCAAAGATAGTGAAGATGTTACTGCAGGTGCAAAGTTTCCCATACTTACTCTAGAGGGATTCAGTACTTAGCAATGTCAGCAAAAGTACCTTTCTTTAAGAAAGGTCACTGGAAGACTAAATTTGTTCCAAATCAATGAACACTACAAGAATTGAGATACATTATGTATACAATCTACTTTACTGGCATCACTGCCTGTCAAGCACTTTTCATGCACAGTTAAAAAAATGTAAGTGCCTAAGAGCTCTTACAGCTCTCATAACAAAGCTGGAGATTACAGCTCAGTCTCAGATATTTTTCTCCTTGATAGCCTGTGAATCAGAAAAGATATTCTTGAATTTACTATTAAAATTGAAGATCACTGGGGTGGTCAAACCCAAAGTATTTGTCCTGCCTCATGAAGAAACAACTTGTTAGAGTTTTATTGATTAAACTCCACATGACAGATGTTCCGCTAATGGTAAATGGTGTAGCTCCGTCCGAGTGATGAAGCTGTACTTGTGTCCCAGCAGGACTTACCAATTCACTGAAAGAAAATAGGATTGAGTCACAGAATGACAAAAATCACAGAACGGTTGAGGTTGGAATGGACCTCTGGAGATCATCTAGTCCAATTCCCCTGCTCAAGTAGTGTCACCTACGGCACATTGCCCAGGACCCTGTCCAGATGGCTTTTGAATATTTCCAAGGATGGAGACTTCACAACCTCTCTGGACAACCTCTTCCAGGGCTCAGTCACCCTCACAGTAAAGAAGCTTTTCCTCATGTTCAGATGGAACTTCCTGTGTTTCAGTTTGTGGCCATTGCCTCTCGTCCTATCACTAGGCACCACTGAAAAGAGTCTGGCCCCATCCTCTCTACACCCTCCCTTCAGATACTTATACACATTGATAAGATCCCCCCTCAGTCTTCTCTTCTCCAGGCTGAACAGTCTCTGCTCTCTCAGCCTTTCCTCATATGAGAGATGCTCCAGTCCCTTCATCATCTTAGTAGCCCTTTGCTGGACTCGCTCCAGTACTTCCATGTCTCTCTTGTACTGGGGAGCCCAGAACTGGACGCAGTACTCCAGATGTGGCCTCAGCAGGGCTGAGTAGAGGGGGAGGATCACCTCCCTCGACCTGCTGGCAACACTCTTCCTGATGCACCCCAGGATACCATTGGCCTTCTTGGCCACAAGGGCACATTGCTGGCTCATGGTCAACTTGGTGTCCACCAGCACTCCCAGGTCCTTCTCTGCAGAGCTGCTTTCCAGCAGGTCAACCCCCAGCCTGTACTGGTGCACCTCCCTAGGTGCAGAACCCTGCACTTCCCTTTGTTGATCTTCATGAGGTTCCCCTCTGCCCATCTCTCCAGCCTGTCAAGGTCTCTGAGGTACCAGTGAGAAATATGTTTGTATTACATCTGTACATTTTGTCTTCCTTGCCCTGGAAGGAATTTTGAAATTTTGCTGAAGGTTAACCACCAAGACTACAATCTAAAACTAACCGCTTCCTTTTTCATGCTGAATTATCCTCGTGGAGTAATGTTAGTGGGACCAAAAAGATGGACAAGCATGGCTGTGTTGAGTTTTCCAGTTGAACACAAAGGGAAAGACAGATTCTATATTAACAGCTTTGTGTGAGGTGGCTGATGACTGCAACTCAAAAAGGAGCTGCAAGAGGCAGAGGACAAGAAAACTCTGACCTGCCTGAGCAATGATGGCTTAAAAGTGAACTTTCCTTGAAAATTCCTGAGTGCAGGAAGGGCTTTCTGGTTCTTGTACTCAACTTTTTAAGTACAGTGACAAATTTGGGGGCAACAAAACCCCCACCTGCATGACCTTCCTTACAGAGAACATCAGCTGATGATCTTGGATTTATAGAATGAACCATGCATTGCAATTAAAATGCCATAAAAAATTATCTGATTTAGTGCATGTGTGTGGTTGTAGAAATCCTAACAGGCTCTGAGAACATCTTATTCTTGCAAGAGATGAAGAACAAGGAATCTAGACTTATGCCTTTAAACTCTTATAAAACCAACATTAATGGCTACATTCCCAATTGTAACAAAATCTCAGACTGTGTGTGGAATGCAAGATTCCTTCTGACATAAAGAAGTCTGAATATTTAATATAGTTCTGCTAACACTGCATAACCCAAATATACTTTTAAAAATATGCTCATGATCACATAGATGCAGAGATGAAAAAGGGATGAATTCCTACAGAAATAGTTGTAAGTGATGTAGATTCTATAAACTACTCTTTCATCACAAAAGCAGAACAGAAAAGACACGACCAATCTCTCCAGTCAAGTGTTTTAATATGACGGACTACCCATCTTGGAAATTCTCTTTATTTTGAACTGTTTTACTGTTTTGAACATTTTAAGGTTACAAACATAGATATCAAGATTTTTTATATATGGATCAAAAATAAAGTAAGTCTTTAAAGTAAAAATTAACCATTTACCATTGTCAGTGATTTCTTTTTTATTCTGAGTCATATGATGGGAAAAATGTACTTTCCTTTTGACTACCATTTCTACCTCCTGTTTCTTTCTTCCTCACTCTTTTCCTCCTCTTGAATGCTTCTACATCTCCTCTCCTTGCATCCTTGGCTTTTCTTTTGCTGCAGGAAAAGTCCATCATCTCCACAAACTACTCTATCTCATCTGATAATGAAGCAGTTAATAAAATCTGCATCATTTGGCTTAAGACAACATGCTAACGAGTTTTGTTCACACTTCTCACAGTCATAGTGGCAGCTTATTTGCAGGATAACAACACTGGATCATTTTTTATAACCCCTTCACACATTAGAATTAGACCCATTTAAAAATAAATATCAAATGTTGTGGCGAGTGTAAAGTACACATTTACAGCAAAGATGCAATGTGAAGGTAAGGCATTGAAAACAACATGTTCAAATGATTGGCCTAGTTGGTAAATGCTGACTATTGCTTGGACTTCCAATAATCAAAAGAAACATTGTTTTAAAGAAGTAGATTGAAGTAGATTGAAGTGCCATAGCTTTCTGCTGATTTACTATGCTGAAAAGAACAATGGGGACAGGCTTTACTGACAGGTGCTGCAATTACAGTTTCATAATATGGAACATTTGTTCATCAAGCAGCATGTTTCCCTCCAGACATCTTCATTAAAAAAAGAAGCAGGAGTTCAAGTGATTAGCAATGCAGAATGAATACTCTCTAAATACTTGCATTCTCTATAGGCATGAAATTATGCTCTTTTAAAGTTCTCCCTGTTAAAAGAAAACTAATTGTTGAACTGTTCTTTTCTTCTTAAAAGCATTTTATATAGGATGCTTTCTTCATGTTGCAAAATTAGATTATAAGGACTTCTAATAAATTTAATCTTATGGAAAATAATACCAGTCATTTTTGTGTGAACAGATATCAGTCTGTTTTGGTCTTAAGTTGATTAGGGGTTAGTAACCTCAGTTTTATCGAATCTGCTCTTTCCGACTCTAGTTTCTGGTAAGAGTCACTAGACACTAATGACACTAGTGAAAATCCATATTAACACCACTGAAAACAAGTTACATCTGTCCTCAGTTTATTACTCAATGTAACATTGATTAAGCAAAAGACCCACATCTTTAGACATTGCACAGAGTGCCTTATTTATTCTGCACTAGCACAGGCTTAGTAGATATGCCTGGTTTATGTTCACAGAAAACGTTGGTTGCAGCATGTCCATCTCAAATTCCTAGAATACGATATATTTTAACAGCAGCAGCCATGTTCAAGGCATTTTCTATCTGTGAACTACACGTCTATTTTTTGCAGAACCAACTCTTTTGTTAACTAAATCACTATTATTACTCCTAAATATTTATATCATATTAGTATTTCTTCAGGACTAGGCCACCTTGTGTTGGGCTCTACACAATCATTAATGGAGTCAATCCCAGTTCTAGAAAGCTTACAATAATTAAAATAAAATCCCAGAAACAAATAAATGAAGACAAAGTTGAATCAAATTACAAACAAAACAGTTTTGTAGGGAATTGTGGCACTGTTTTCTTAGCTGTATGTGAAATGCAGTAGATGTAGAGAAGAGCAGAGTAAGAAAAGAAAAAAGAAGGACATGAATTTATGCTGTAAGAATCTCAGCATGAGATATAAAGAGGATGAGAAGCTGTCTGGAGTTTATCAGGGAGTATCTCTCCTGTGGCCCAGGAGCAGCGTAACAGAAACCAAGGAAATATTTAGGAGAAGCTAGGACAAGAAGGCAATGTTGGAATGTGTTAAGACAGTTCACAGGCAGTGTTAGTAGGGCCTTTGAAGACAAAACCAAGAAGCTTGTCATCGATAAAGAGACAATGGAGGAGCAGCTTGAAGGAAGCAAGTGGATGCTCATAGGGTCAGAGCAGCAAAATGAATAAACAGAAGGGCAGAATTACCAAAATTGAGGCCAGAAAAACACATGTCAGTGGACTGGATTTAAATCCACTATGAATTTGGAAGAAAGTTGAAATTGTTTGGACAGATAGCTAAAAAAAAATAATTTATTTTTCCTATTATGATAGGAAAAACAAATGGCAAGCTTTCAGAAATGAACTTAATGAGGGTCTGTGAAGCGGCAAGAGCCAAAATGGACACTTTTATTACAGACCTGGATGACTGGGGAGACATGATGATATTCCTTTACAGTGAGGGCCAGGGAAGAGTAACATTTTGGGCAGAGAAAGATGAAGAGCTCATAATTCTCCTTTGCTGAGGATTCAGGCTGCACTGAATCTAAGCTGATATCTGAGCATTTGTAATGAGATATGAGGAAGAGAGGCCAAGATCCCAAACTAAATGATGGGACTTGTGTATTTACTGCTGAACTGGAAAGTTTATCATATTCAGATCTTGAATTATATTGATGGCTGTGGATAAAGTATCTAAAGAACATGCCACTGCGACCAAGAATAAAGTCTTTAAGACAACTGTCACACCACTCTCAGCAAGTGTGATAAAAGTCTACAGAAAGCCTTTGTATAATAACATCACAATAACTACGGGCAACAACGTAGCATTAGCTTCTGTGAAAATCTCAGCACTACAATTTATTCTCAGTGTGAGAGAGGAGAAGATTTATTAAAGACACTGTGACCCACTGGCACAAGCTCTTTGGATCAGTGGAGAAATAAGATCTATAAATGCCAGTAAGACCAATAAGGAAACCAGCTACCTATGGGCTGCAATGACTAATTCTGAAGATTCAAATCTTCAGAATATCATTCCTTATTTCAGTCAGTATAATTTGTTTCAAAAAGCAGAAGTGGTATACAAATATTTATAGCAATTTGTAAGAGTTTTAGGCTTTGACTGACCAAAATTTTTAATCAATGTCATGTTGGAGTCCATGTTGTATATCCTTAGGATATACCCTATATATCCTGACAAATTATAAATGTAAAACCACTAGAAGTTAAAAGTCTGTTTGCAAATATATTGGTATCCCTCCATTTTGAAAACAATGTTTCCTTTTAATTAATCCAGATATACTGATATGCTAAAATACAATGCTATGCAGAAATCGGATGCTATCTTTGAATGGTATGGTACAGGCATTAGAAGTATGGTACAGGCACTTAACTATACCAAAACTAGACAGCCCTGCTGATAATGTCTAGCCAGTACCTGAGCGAGGTCTTTTTTAAGTAGTTCAGGAACCTCTACACCATGCTGCATTGGTTTATGTAGATATTTCCTAAAGGCTTATGTGGGCGAGGGGGAAGAAAACTATCACTTACAAATATAGGTAGAAATAGTTGCTTTCAGCAGCAAAACTTTCACAATGAACCCAAGATCTTACATCAGGAATTTGAAAGCAAATTCCTACTGAATCAATACAGTTTTCATAGCATTGTAAAAAAATTGTACTTTTTAGTGAAGTAATGTGAACAGTCAGTATTCACAGTGAATTTCTCCCTACTTTCAGGCAAACTGTCACTTAATGATAGTTTGTCTTAAAATTACAGTACTTTATTATATATAGCTTTTTCATTCTCCGTGTCAAGTTGCCATGGTGTAGCATTTTCAAAAGGGAACGATCAACTTGTAATTCAGTCAGTTTAATTAAAAACAAGAGTTCTTGTATTTTAAGAAACTACACTTATTTCCATGTTATCCTTTCTGTTCTCAGGTGGATGAAAAATCTAGGCAAACATTAACGTACATATACAAAACAGGGAAACAGACTCTCTGCAAAACATTCTCAAATGCACAATCCAAAACAAAGAGAATCCAAGAGTCTGGTTTTTAGTCTTTGTATTCTGTAAATCTGTGTCATTTCTCCAAATCAAAATATCTTCGAACCTGTTAGCTAATTTCACTCAAATTTTGCATTGGGTGGAGAGATCGGTAAGGTATACGTGTTCCTGTAAGTTTTGCAGCAATTTCCTTCAGGAGAAAGACCGTAATAGCATCCTCACTGAAGCAATGGCAGGATGAGCTCAGCCCTACTCCCTTCTGCTCAATCTCGGCAGCAGCAGAAGTGCAATGCAAGCTGGCCAGTCAGCAAAGTTTTTCTTTCAGGCTAAGCAGCACACACATCAAACCAGTCACCAAACTCCATAACAAAGCCATAATTTTCAGCTGAAGAGAATATATAGATGCAGGTATGCTTGTTAAGTGTTCAGTATGTATTATTTCTTAAAACCTTTGGTGTTAGATCCTGCACTGCTGCGAGCCAGCATAATCAGACACTTCAGTGGAGTTAAACACCAAGTGACCTCAGACAAGGAGATGAAGTTGTTCAAATGAATGTAATGTTCAACTAAGTAACACTCCAAATATACTTACATTAATTTAGTCCTTATAAAAAGCTGCCAGTCTTTCAGACTAAACTTCTAGGTACAACAAAACAAGCAGAGAGAGAAATACAGAATATTCTATGTAACCCACTCACATCTAAAGATTGTAGGAGCTGTTCAATCATTACTGCCATGATTGCCAACAAAGATGCCTAATATTAAAATAATTTTACATATGGCATGAATTTCCTGTAAACCTTGGGTAAGGACTTATCGTTCATTTTAGTTGTGTTTGCCACCAGTCCGCTCCACACACACCAATACCACAAAAATAGTAATCTGTCATCTGGTTGGGAAACAGTATTCTGTTCCCAGAGAACGTTTGAGGAAATCAAGACTTGTGACAATTTTCAGGGAAGTATGGAGGGAGGGAACCATACAAGTCCACACACACCACTGGGGTCAAGAAAGTCACCTCTTCAAAGAACTCTGAAAGTTATTCTCCAGTCTCTGCAATAAAGGTTTTGATTTTTACATATTTTGATTTTTTTTTACATATTTTGATTTTTTTAATATTCTCTTGGTTCTACCATATATTTGCTAACTTTCCTTAAAAATGTAAGTGCCATTAGCCGCTGATCATTGTTCAACATAAAAAATACATGTGAATTAAAAGCTACTTACCAATTTTGCAATGTCATTCACATCATCTGTCACTGGATTCCCGCAGGAACTCTGGGCTTTGACAAGAGGATTAAGTAGGAGTAGTTGAAGACAAAAGCAAGTGATAATCCAAGTCTGTATTTATAAAAAACAAACAAGCAAGCAAAAACTAGTAAGCAATCTCCGAAATAGAAGTACGAGAGACTGTATTAATGTTTTTCATATATGAAGTCTAGATGTAACAATACTCTTTCATCAGCACACTTTTACTGCCATAGTATATTCTTCATGGCAGGCATCCAAAGAAATGCACTTAACTGATCTTTTCTGGAAGAAAGCATCTTTAGAGTAATAATGAAAAACCTGGTATTGAACCATCAGATCATTTGTGCAGAATCCTGCTGCAATTAATTGTCTAGGTACATTTCTTCCAAGTTTAAAGGCACCAAGTAAGAGAAAGAATCAGACTTCACAGTATTGTTCATTATCACCACACAGCTAACTAAATGCTCGCCACTCACCTGGTAAGGTAGCTGATAAGTCTCTGCTTCTGATGTTATAATGGATGATAAGGAACAAAGTGATACTAGACCACAGCAAGAAAGAAAGGAGAAAGTTCATAATCACAGCCATTACAGTTGGGTACTTCAACTTTAAGCAGAACCACAACTGGCCTCTGCCAAAACACTGAGATCTCAAGCATCAATATAATACATTTTCTCTAAGTGACATGCCCTGGCCTATCAGAAGCAGTAGCTTGGCTTTGACACTTCATTCCCTTCCTAAGTCCTATTATGAACAGCGATGCAATGTACTGACATAGGCTTATGAGATTCAGCAGAAAAAACACCAGATAACTCGTTCAGATGCACCTGAGCATCTCCTCCCCTACGCTGCCTGAACTTCCTAGCCATCTGTTCCCTGAGCCCTGCTGCTTTCCCAAAGAGCCCTGGGCCAAATTTAAGCTGTATATCTTTATTTCCAGAATGCTAAAACATTTAAGTTATGGATAATCAAGAGTTGCCTCGGGTTCTGAAGCTCCTTGCGCCAGCTGAATGAAGTTGTCAGCAAGAGATGATGATGGTGTATGTTTACTGGAAGCATGGAATTTGCCTGTGCAGGCTCCTGAGTCTTCGTGAGGGCAGGCCTAGGATTACAGTTTGCTTTTGCAGGAACTAAGATGCATCCCAAGCCATTCTGTTTTCTGAGGCAAGGAGAAAGCTCACTTCTTTGGCCTTGGCTTCAAATGGTATATAACTCTTCAATTTAAAACCAAACCAAATCAAACAACATACATGAAGCTCACTAGGAAAGTGGAGGGAGAAAATCACAGATTCAAAAGAAGACCTGTTTATTTACCTAGAGGTGCTAAGAAAGCATGATAATAAGGATGGGAATATCTAAACATGACAGAACAGTGACAGGCATTTTACCTTCTAAAAGATGCCTGAATCTTCTTTTTATATCTTACATCTCTTGTATTTTATATATATATATATTATATTTTAAGTAAAGCTAGCCATTTGCTTTTTTTAGAATATGTCTTCCTGACTGATTTAGGCCAAACTTCAGTGTGGCCTGCTGCTGAAAAAGACCATCCAACCTCCTGCTCCTCACCTCTCTTACACTGACCCTGGCGAGATGGTTTAGCTAGCTGTATCAGGCAGTCAGTCAACCTACTTTTATTTTTGTTTTTCTGTGCTATTTTTCCAGAAGATGCACTCTCTGAACTACAAAAATGGAGAAGCACTAGCACCCATCCATGGAGACAGGAGAAATGGCCAGTTAAGGATGGCAAAAGCCCCTTTTAGTGGAGTTGGCACTTAGCTTGGCCTAAACTGTTTATGAAACTACACCTTCAGACCAAACAGAATCGTGACGGTGGGCAGACTTATATGCAAATACATTGAAAATATTCTAAGCAAAACAAACATTCAGTATGCAGCATGTCTTTTGAGAATGCCTCTTGCTTCAACATAACTAGCATCTAGAAATACTTTTAATCTAATGTCTATACAAATAATTATTGACAGAATATACTTGAAGTAGCCTGAAGTTAAGTACTTAATGATGAAAACAAACCGTATCTTACGCCATACGAGGTTTTGCAGTTATACATATACAAACATTGCAAGCTCTCAGGAGACGCGATGAGGCCAGCAGGCTCAAAATCACACTGCAGAGATGAGAGGCAACAGCCCAGGGTCTGTTCCCCGCTTTCCTACAGAGACGTTAGTAGAGAGAACAAGCATGTGGGGACCTGAGATCTCTTAATGTATCTCCTGTTGGACAATTTGGCCAACCTCTGTTTGTTTGTACTTCTGCTTCCATGTTTTCTATATAGCAGGGACTGCTGGTCTTCTCTGAAAAGACCCTTGAGAGCTCCTGGTAAAATTAGTGTATAAAAGCTCAAAGCTAGTGTCAAAACTAGCTCTAACTGGTCAGAAAAAAAATCTCCCTCTCTTCACACAAACTGCAGAACCAAAGGGGAAGCTGAAGGAGGAGACCTCAGTTAAGAAATGGTATTCCCCTATCAGGATGTTTGGAAAGTAGGATTTGGAACAAAATTGTTATAAAAAAGGCAGGAAATTCATGACATCCAGTTTAAAAATTGACTAATTATATTGCTTCCTAGTAAAAAAACTACAATTTTGCTTTCAGAGATAAACAATACACTAAACATTACACTTGTTAAGGTTCAGGGCTGTTTTTCCTACGTGTTATTTGGAGAAAGAGGCTTAAATCACTGATTTCTTTATTCAGTTCCTCAACATTCTGTAACATGTAAAAGAAGAGGGGATTTGTTCAGCGACTTTTTCCAGTGTCATAGGACAAAATTTGACCTAACGCGTCTAATAGTCGAAAAAGTAACAGAACACTTTCATTGGAAAGACTTTCTGCCAGATCAACTGAGTAATATCAATAAAAGCAGCAGCATATACTAGATAAAATGAGAATTCTGATGCATCTTGTCAGTATTCATGCTTCTCAAAGTGATCTAAAAATACACCCCCATACATGAAGTTTAAAATGACTACACATTTTATAAATATGCAAATCAATCAGAATACAAGACTTTTTGTCCTATGTAAATAACAGAATTTAAAAGCATAGTTATTTTAATAACTGTTATTAAAAACAAATGCTTTGTAAATTTGGAGATGATTTGAGAGTTTTTTTGCATATTTGTTCCCTATGTCATCCAACCGGAAGTGAAAACATGCAAAATACTGCTAGTTTCAACAGGTCTATTATTCAAAGTCTTTTAATTATTTGCACTTACAAAATATTTATATTGCACAAGCCTACCGCCACATTGTATTTAAGGACTGTATAGATCAAAGAGCTAAGCTATTTTTGTGCTATTCACTAATGACCAAACCTGCTGTTTGAGCAAAACTTGAATGGACTGAATTAAATCAAGGATGGAATAAAAGGGAAGCTTAAACGACAACTTTATAAATAGAGGTTCCAGTTTTGCACTTTACTAAGCATAAATGAAAGTTATCCACACAGCACTCATAACAGATTTCCATATATAATTACTTCTAAGCTAAAATGGGATTTTCAAAGCTGGCCACAGGATTTAATCACACATCATCTACTAACATTAAATTTAAGATATATTGCAGACAGGAGGCACCTGTATACCAAAGGGCCTCTTCCTAATTTTGGCTCAAAAATTAGAACCACCCAATTGTTTTTGTATTTTGAAATCTCTTAAATTCTTAATATTTAATTTGCTTTTGTGAAAAGGGAAAAATTTTAACAATTATACTAAAAGGAATAATTTGAATTAACGATTTAAATTAATCACTTCTGATCATTTTACAAATCATTTCTATTATTGCCTATATGCCACAAACAACCTATCATTTCAACTAAGAGCTTTCCTAGGCTTAGCTACAGATCCAAAGTGTTGAAGACCATCCTTTTAGGAGTTGTAAATCAAGAGATGTTCATTTATGATCCAGAATGTTGACAAAGGCTGGTGAAAGACTTCTCCAGCATCTTGTTCACAGTGTGATATGAAAGGTACACAGTTATGCTTGTTAATGTTCAGCTAAGTCCTTAAGTGGAAAGCAGCAAGGGGAATACCACACTGCTGAAAAAACAGTGTTGGAAAGTCTGGACATTTCCAAACCTCTAGTTTGTACTGATAACAACACTAATCATAACTATGGAGAAATCATTAACAATAAATGCAAACAATAAAATCCAAGCACAGGGAGAGATAGCAGCTACATAGATAAACAGGCTCCTCATTATACAATTTCTTGCAATCATATCATGTTGGCCACAGACATTTTAACTACAGCTTCTTGAGCAAATCATATCCAGTTAAACACAAATAAGCCACAGCTGCAGTAGGGTTAGCTGACAACATGGAACAGAATTCACCCTGGGCCAGGCTTCCCAAAATGAGTTTTTATTTCTCCTAATGCTGGGACAGGAACATCTCTCAATATTAGCTCCTCAGGCAATGTTTGCATACTGCTTTGCTGAGGAACAGCTTGTGAACTTCTGCCATGGACAACATTGGTTGGTCAGCCATGGATAACCAATTTAATTTGCATAATTCTGTAATAAAAACCCAAGAGAAAATGAAAATAGCAAGAAAAAATCTTTCTTGCCTTTTTTCTACCACCAGCTGTCATCCAGAAGCATATAAGCACAATAATTATTTCATGTGCCTACTAATCTACTTAGCTATTTAAACTAAGATAGAGATGATTAAAATCACAGAAGAATTGTCTTTAACCAATTAAGAAATTTACAGTCAGCCTGGAAAAATCTTAAAGTAAAAGATGAACATTTATATAGCATGTAATCCACTTCCCATTCTCATGGTATTTGGCAATACCTTCCTCCATGCCAATAGGTGATAGCACTAACTTTGGCATTCTAAATGGGTGTGCCTAAATATTGCTTAAATGTTAAATATTGCTTAAACCCCAAGAGTGTGGTTGGAGTGAAAAAACAGTCACTCACCTGTGCCTGCGTAGCTCTGGAGGCACTGAATTATTTTGGCAGCTACATTTTGAACAGGAAAGTTCCCTTCATGTTTTCTGGCACCCAGGAGACAACTTCAGTGTAGTTAGAGGAACCACTGCACGAACTCTGAATAATGCATAGCTGAAGCATTAAGTCCACCGTGCATTCATCACTGTCCTTCAAAAGCATGGTAATAGTCTCTTTCAATATAGCAGCCTACTGCCCAGGCTGCTCACTAACAAGTGCCAGACCTAGGTTAATTTCCTCTCACCAAGGCAATTTCAGCTCATAGGAGCTGGGATCTGCTCCTATGGTAATTATCTCATAATTACGCTAGGAGGTAATTCCCCACCTATGTCAGCTTCCTAGTCAGAAGGGGCAAAATGGGGGAAATTCTGATTCTTACTCTAAAAAATGCATATGCATTTTATACTAGTAAGCTATTATTGAAAAAATAAACATTCATTACACAGGCATCAGAACGGTTATGTGCATGCTAGTCTTGCACATGCTCCTCCATCTGGGTACCCTAACTTTTGGGAAGCTCCCCAGACGACATGTGGGTTTTCTTGAACAACCTTTTGGCAGTCCATTGACCAAAAAAGAGTCTAACTTCAGCTGGGGTGAGAAAGCTAAACATCCCTGGATCACACCCTAAATGCTTTGTTATGATTACAAAAAGCAGATGCATGCTTTCCTAGTGACTGATACTATTTCTGATTTTTTTAACAATGATGTGTAGTAGGGAAAATGATGATAAAAGTAATCACAATTCATCAGGATGTAGTGTGCTTTTTTTGGATTCTGATTTAAACACAGAGACTACAAAAATACTGGTTACTCTTTTCAGTTTAAGTCTTGGCGTGTTTTAGGCATGAAATATTTAAACACATATTTAGTTATTTATAAAATGCAGAATACTCTTTTATCTAATTCTGTATATAATATCTAAAACACATAACATCAACATACTTCATGGGGTAAAGGGAAAGGAATTTAATGGGTTATTGTTGCAAACGTAAGCAGGAAAAGGTACCATTGTGCCCTACATTCAAATATGAGTTTAATAGGCTACCTGCTTTCATAGCTGTTTTAGCTTTATGTAACACTTTCTTTGATTTTTCATAAATTTGCCAACCATAAAACCTCTTTCCCCAGCCTTTCCAGGTTCACTTATTTTCCAGTGGATGGCTTCTGGAATGCCTAATGGCAACTGACAGGAACAGTACTTTTCAAGTAATTATCCATTTGGTAGCAGGAGCTGCAGTGAAGCTTGCTGGAGCCCACTTGCTACATGTAACAGGGAAAAGAACATTGCTGTATCCTGATGGTTACAGACCTTGTTCCTTTACACTGTTCATCAATCAGAAATAACTACTGAAGTCAGTGGATAAAAATAGTCCCAAACCTGTACAATGTTAATAAAGAACTACTTTTTTCACTGTAGTATCTTCAGCTGGAAGGAGAGACCATTCTCTGTTTCTGCATAGTTATGCCCGTCTTTTTCCTGAGACAGAGGTGTTTAAGATACATGGTCTCACTGTGCGAAGAAAATAATGAATCACACTATTCTTCCCCACTGCCCACTTCCTAGGAAAACTATGAAGCTCATTAGACTTCATGCCAACTTCACTTCATGCCATCTGAGTGGAATTGCCATGATACTCCCTCCTTTCCAGTGCTCCTTGACAGATGTAGAAGCAGCAGGCTGCTCCCAGCCAGCATGTTACTGCTGCACTTAGCAAGGCACTGTCCTGCTGTGCTCTGTCTGTGTGTCTCAAGTGCAACTAAGACGAACGCCATAAGCAAGAGGAAGTGTAGCTTGATATAGAAATTGCCTTGCAAATCAAGGCAATCCAGGTATTTTATACTTACATTCAGTAGACTACAAAACAGTGTTTTTAATGTGTAAATTGATGTATTTATTTGCCATCCCTGTAAGGATACTAATGTAAAAAATATTACTTGTTCCATAACAAATTTTGTCCACTCTTCAATCTTGCCTGACAGTCATGGATTCAGGCAGTTTTCTTCCATCCTAAATCCATCCTGGATGACAGCCAGTTAGTTCCCAAACACTAGGAAGTGAAATTACCAAGAGACAGGTAATTATAGAGGGATGTTGTCTCTGGAGCCCATGTTAACAGTGCCCGCTTAAATATTTACTGATGTTCATCCATCAGATGTCATTCTAGTTCTGTCAAGAACTAGGATTTCTATGGAGAAGAAAAGTTTAAACTGGAAGAAAGGCTAAAGATAAAAACATATTTTGAAAGAAATCTTCCTGTTAAGTCATAAGAGCTACAGAATCCTTCAGAGGTCCTGCAGCTAACACAGCCTTTCTAGGCTATAGGTATTGGCAAGAGGACTTTTTTTTTTTAGACTTTATAAAGTTCCATTACAATCATCTAGGAATGAATTTTGCATTTTTCTATCCCACTGAAATTTGATAAAGACCGTCATTTATTTGTTTCATTAAGGGAGACACTGAGACCCAAAATACCTACAAAATCTAAATAGGAATAGGCAGAAGACCAGACTTCAGCTGACTCAACAAAACCTCCCACAAACTCCAAAGGGGAAGTTTTTGTTTTTGGTTTTTTTTTCCCCGGGGAACTTAAGAAAGACTCTTCCAGCATGAAGCCAAAGGCACTTTTAAGTAATCTAAAGAGGAAGTCAAAGTAATATACAAGATTAGCTTAACAGGGAAGACAAGATTCTCACACTATAAGGAAGCAGATGATCTGACTTCCTCAGGGAATGAAAGATATTCTCTTAAGTACGATTCGTAGTAAAAGATTTCAGATGTTTGTGCTTGTTTGCCAAGTTTGTGCAAAAAATCCACTATCTTGAACATTGTTTTGAATTATGATTTTTTTCATCTTTGAAAATATATTCAGGGCCATCTTTTTTAATCTTAGACCTTCAGGTACCAGTAAAGAAAATGTTCTTAAAGAAATTCAGTATTGGATCTTTAATTTTTACCATGTGGCAGAAAGTAGACGGAATATGGGTTGTGAGAACTATTGCACTGACAAAATAAAAATATTAAGATCAGCAGAAACATCACCTATTTTGATGCTCGGCATACAGTAAAACTTATGTAAATGATGAAATGTCTCTATCCTCCCTACTATTTCCTTAGTAGTATGAAACTAAAAGAGGTTAAGTATATTCTTAATCTTTTTCATGTCTTACACATGTTTTGTGAGATATAAATTGTATTATAAATCTGAACAGTTTTCAGATCGTGGTTGAGCTTGCGGGAAGAGAACAGCAGGAAGAAGAATATTATTACAAAATTACAAGGTTTTACACTTTTTTTTTCTTTTTGTCATTCCTTTTATACTTTCTTGTATAAGTAGAGGATGATTTTTGATACATAAATCACAGACCTGTCAGCCTGGCCTTAAACCAAAGACATGTCCTCAGAATGAAACCACTTTGTTTCTGAACTCTGATTTTCTTCTATTACATCCCTGATAGGTACTATATCTTTGTAGAGATATACATTCCCAACTGATTTCTCTGACCTGCTCAATAAGAAATCTTAAGCAGACACCTCATTACAAAAGTGTAATTGCTCAACACAGACTAAAACTGTGAGCCAATGCAGCTGAGATTGTATTTTATCATGTAACTAAATTGTATTACATCTTTACAATTACAGATGTATATAGATGTGATTATAGATGTATTATAGTTGTGATTAAAGAACACGGTTTGGATCCCTCAAATCTGCCAACACCAAGATAAGCTTTGAAAACACTGAAAAATGATATTCTGTCACATCAACGTTGTACTGTGTATATAGGATCATGAGATAAGTAGTTTCCTGGGTGATTGGCAGTTTTTACAGCTACTGCCTACATTAGTGGTCTTCAAGGTGAGAAACAGTGGTTGCATAAATGATAAGATTTGCATCATGCTAAATATCATGGTGTTGAGCTCCAGCAGCCTTCTTTTCAGTCTCTCTGCCCTGGTGATGATCTCATGAGCAACATCAGGCAAAAGGGGTAATCTGTGGTGCACCCAGAAAGGCTCTGCTATCATCTACCACCATGGCAAATGATATTTATTAGCAACCTGAATTCCAACATTAAAAAACAGGAATAGGTCTAGGCAGTCCTCCTCAACAGGCAATCAAAAAACTTGTGCTCCTAGAGCATAAGTCTCTTGACCTTCTTTATTTGCCCAACCCCACTGCAAGTGTCAGTTTTAGTCACTGTGGGCTCCAGGTAACTCCTGGGATAGGTTAGCTCCAGGCACATTACTGCTGTATCCCACTCCTTTCACACTACAGGCAGCTTATCTTTGTAATAGGACTGCATAACCAAATAAAAAGACTGGAAGAGCAAAGTAGGAGTGGAGGGGCTAATAAAACTATCTTGGGAAGTTGTTCTAGATCTTCACTGTTCTGATGGTTAAAAGCCTTCTTATAGTGTTGTGTGTAAGTGTATCAATGACAATTTATATCATCTTGTTCTCATGCCAGTACTGCTTCTTTGCTTACATTGTTCGATTCCATTTTTGTGGTCTGTTCCTTTGAGGTATTTATGGAGATCAATCCTCCTACCTCTGAGTCCTCATTATGCCTAACAAGCCCATATGACTTCCAGTACTACATGACAAAGAAGCAATAAAAAAAAAAGGCTCATGGAAAATAAATGAATCATTCCCTTCCTCATACCTTCTCCCAGATTACAAACTTTATTTATTTACTCTCTATAGTATCATAGTTTCATAGGCTCTCTTCCAGTGAATGTAAATTGAGGATTACCCCACCTTTTACTAAGTATTGTTGCTGCTATTTCAATGGATGTAGTATGCAACCAGGTGGTTGTTTATGAAGCGAAGAGGAGCTAACAACTTAAAATCAACTCTTCATGTCATGCAACTTTTAAATGAGATTATTCCTCACTAGTCAGAGCAGTTTCTCCCATTGATAAATAACAGCTGACATAAAAGGTATTCACAATTCACTTACACAAAAGCTGACTTTTTGGATATATTCCAGATAGTAGCACCTGCATCAACTTAAAAAGGCTTGAGACAGGAAATTTCTATGCACCAGAACCAAGAAGTTTTCACTTTGATCACCCAAAGCCTCAGCTGATAACTTTTCAGATTGTTATGCAACATCCGTTCTTCTCTTGTAAAATGCTGGTAATAAAACTGATCTTGCATTTAGAAGACATTAAAAAAAATAAAAATCAGATGTTTGACCAAAGATGCAGGCAAAGTTTTCAATAGCAAGTGTAACACTGATAAAAGGAGGTTGTTCTGATTTTCATGCATTTTAAAGCTTGGCTCTTTGGAGGAATACTTGAGGGGTATTTTAAGTTCCTTCCTGTTATCAGTGGTGACACCTAAAATTTTAAACATGAGTAAGTAATAAAAGTCTCAACGTATCCTTTCAAAATTCAAAAGATGTTTTTTTAAAAACACAACTCTAAACCTACATGATTACCTTGGAGCATTATCTTGGGCTGAAGTGTTCTTCAGGCAATATTCCACTGTAGGATGAAAGAGTGTCTTTACAAAACTCAATAACAGGAACTGGGCAAGGTCATGTTATTCCATAGTGAAACTTTAGTTCCTGCTGCTTCTGTCTTTCAGTTCAACAAGGAATTTACTGTATTGGACATAATGTCTTTTTATGATGTGCCTGTGCTGCTCATGATTTAGAAATGTTTTACAGAATTAATGTAGTATTTTAACAGAATATCTACTGTTTGCCATATATGAATATGAAAAGGAAAATTTAGCGTTACAATGTCTAGTTTGTTAGAATCACTTTGAGTTTCAAAACAAATAAATAACCTCTTCCACCCCATGTTCTGTTTGCAACAAATCATTTGTTGCCCAGCAATGAATTAGCTATCTAACCCTATAAACAGTCTCTGTGGACGTTTTAACCATAATTTATAGTCAATTTCTACAAAAATTGCAATAGGTTTTTGGAAGATAAGTTTTCAGAGGAAAAGCTTCAGACCACCAGCAAAGGCATTTAAAACCCAGCCTTCCAAAAAGCAACAGAAGTGAGAAATCAAAGCTAAATCACTTGGCTTTGGTGCTTGCGTTGAAAACTCTCAGAAGATGCAGGAAATACTCTGAGGCCTTTGAGCACGTTGACATTCTCACAATAAAAATCCTGTTGTATGTTCATTTAGACATTTAGTAGTTAGCTAAATCAGAAAGTCTGTCAGAATATTACCTTGGGAAATGCATGAATTTGTTTACCATTCAAAAACTTGGAGCATATGATTCCACAGTCAAAAAATCAAATGAAGCCCATGAGAAATGACACTGTCAGGTTTACATTCTCATAAAGCTGTTTAAAACCATTCATTTTCAATATTTCAGTAGGTCGTGATTTTGTACTTCTTCCTATCACTGTAAATGACAGCTTAAGCTGTATGTATTAGGTCTGCACCAGGAAATATTTGTAAGATTCATGCATGTTTATCTCTGCTGTTCCCAAATAAAACAGAGTAAAGCAAAATCATATTTGAAAAACGTTTTCTGGTGAGAAAAGCCTCTTTTAATTTCAGATCTTGATTTCAACTCAGTTCCCATCTATTTGTATTTGAAAGCTACCTAGTAAATAATTTTACTTCAAAAAAAAATCTAAGTTCTTAGGTAGTATTTTACTTCCTGCATAATTTAAATCAGACACATTCCTATACATAGTCAAAACATAGCCAACAATACAGCTTTAAGGTAAGTATCTGTGAAAGAATAACACAATCTTACAATCACACTGTTACTAGAATATAAATACATTAAGAGCAAATATGTATTTGATCAAATGCTTGCCTTTAGTAAGTATGAAAAGAATTTTTATTTGAAGCAATACACTGATGGATGAGATTAATGTCAGATGCCTTGAAGATACAATTTCTGTGACTGAAGATAAATCCAGATACTGACACTTCAGATTAGAAACTAATCTTCAAAACATTTAGGTACGCTCATAAGACAATTAAGTGCTGGGCAGGCAATAAGCCATTTACCTTGGCTAGCTGGAATTACCAATACATTATGCCTTGTCTTAAAGCAACTAATTTGGCATGTTAGTAAAAGAAAAGCAATTACAGTTTTTAAAGTTCTCAATCTAAACTGAAAACACTTCCACAGGTCAAAAATATCTAAGTGATTGTTATTCCATTTGCATATCTTTTCACCACAGAAAATTAAGACTAACTTCTTTTTTGAAGTAATTTACTAAAATGTATCATGCCATTGCTAATTTTAAAAGTTCTTTCTGAAATTACTTTCTTGAGACATATTGATTATTTATTTTTAAAGAAAGCAAATTGCCAGAACAGTCATTTTCGGAATCTGAAGCACTGTCTAAAGTCCAGAACAATGTAAGTTGAAGATGACAAAAGGTAATGGAGGGGAGGCGACAGTTCAAAATGCTTCCTGCAACATAAAAAGCCACTTACTGCATTACCTCAGCAGAAATATATATATTTTGAATTCCTATGCATTCCTAAAAGGGGAGAACACTTTTAAGTACTTTTTCCTGCTAATGTTGAAGTGCTGTATACAAGTGTCTTTCAAGGATGTTGTTCCATGGAAACTCCACTATCTTTGAATGGGTAGACCTATGCAACATGTCAGCACTTCATAAAATTTGGGGAGTTCTAACCATTCATACCCCCTTTTTAAAAGAAAGATCTTTCAGTATAAATGTCTCACTTGTCATGACTTTAATATGTAATTGGAGTTCAATTACAATACATTTCAAAGGCATTTCCTTGTCTCAATATTAAATACTGAATTGTTACAGATGGTAATTTTGGCAGATGGTTGTATATGAAACTGAGTTTATAATTAGGCCAAATCTGACTTATGCAATTAAGGCAATGAAGATTTGGAAAGCAAAAAGTGCCAGACTCATACAAGATCAGTTTGGTGGACACAAAAAAATGAAAGAAAACTGATCTTTCACAGTTACCAAATATACTGCTTATATGAGAAATTTCTTTCTAATTGTATGAATTAAAAGAAAGGCAGGCTTTCATGGTCAGAGTGTAAACTAAAGTAACTATAGCTTTTCACCTATATGTGCGTATAATCCTTTTTTCTTCATTTGAGGATAATGAGATGGTTTGAACCAATCTAACCAGTGCTGCTGAGAGAAGGCTCTCACAGTGCTTCCTTCTCTGCAGCTTCCCATGCTCCGGGAATATCCGACCCCCCTGCAAGTCAGTAAATTCACAGACAGTGACTAGCCAGTTCAATTCAGAGAAAGCAAACTAATCCCTGAGGAATGAGGGGAGGAGGAAAAGAGATGTACAAGGAAGAGACGACTGGGACTACCCCTTTTGGTGGCAGCAACCTTTTCGACTGCCTCTGCCATTTATCAAGCTGCGTTTGAAGCTGTGTTATATTTAGTGTCAAAAGGGTTTTCAGACTGATCACTGCGTTTGGAGGTAGCATTGCTTTTGCATCCTCTGACTCGCAATTGTGTTAAATATTTCTTTTCTCTTGTATTGAGAAAAGATCAGTAATGTCCAGTAACCATTCTCTCTACTACTTTTTGTGTATCTCTCTTCCTACACCTTCCAGTAGTTTCTTGCCCCCAGCTTTCAGTCCCTCTTCATATGCTCATTGTTTTCTTATAATATTGTTGCTTATCTTAGGACTACTATTTCTGTTACGTTCTTCAGATGAGGCAACCAGACCTTTGTTCAAGATGGCTGACTATCACCATCATAAAAGCATTTCACTTTTTAAAGATTTTCATTCCGTTCCTGCTGCATCTCAATATGTTGGTTGATTTGTTCTATTGGAGGTACAATACAGAGATTTTTCTCCCATTTTTCTTGATTTAGTATAGTTACATTAAAAAAGAGCTTGCAAGGAGTTTTTACTAATAATGACAACTACTGTTATTAATGTAGTTACAATTAGTTCAAAATATTCCTTCCAAAATGCATCTCCTTGCACTTCAGTATAATGAACTTCACTTGCCATCATGCCATCTGTTCCCTTATCTTCACTAAACCTTTACAAAGTTCCTCAGAGTCTCTTTTAGTTTCAATTAACCTGAGTAATTTATGTAGCCTGCACATGTTGCCATCAATCTGTGAACCCTCTTTCCAGATTGAACTACATGAGGCTGCTGACACTTAGAGCGCATTACCTCTTAGGTTTTTGCCACATTATAAATTAACCACTTATTCCTACGTATTGCTTTCAGTACCTAAGAATTTTTTTCTCAAATTGTTATATGGGAGATACAGTAGGGGACTTAGTTTTCTTCTTAGACCTTTTCCTTGGAAAATCTAAATAAGTAATTTCAATGGTTTCTCTTTATTCACCCATTTTGACACACAAAGAATTTTAGTACATTAAAAGCATCACTTCTTTTACAGGAGTTTTTTTTTTTATTATTCCTTTCATTGAACTCTATTGTAGAGTTCCCACCTTCCTTCTATTGACTGATTTATATACACCAGGCTGTATTTACAAGACAACAATAAAGAGAAGGTGTTAGGAAAAATTCTTTTTTAAACTCTGGACATATCTAAAAATTAGATGTAATTAATATAAGAGTTATTGTATATTTAAGAAAATATATAAGGGAACACCTTGATCAGCTGTTTTCACCATCTTATAAACACCTTGTTCTTACTGCAAAAGTAGCCTGAGTTATAATGTATATCTTGCACCAAACTCTAGACCTGTCCATAAAAACTGTAGCTCTAGTATCCTGGTTGCTTGGGGGTTTTGTTTTTGTGGTTTTGGGGGTTTTTTTTGATTAGGAGTTGTATAGGCTATGCTAACTGGAAAGAACTGCAAAACTTAAACCTGCAGCTACACTTTCAGCTTTCCTCAAAATTGCAAAAGTTGTGGGGTAAACATACTGAATGAAAAGGTCGAGTCACTCTATTTGCAGCTCAATATGGCTGTGGAAATGCAGATACAACATAAAGAAAAAAAAATCTGAGGAAAATCCCCCACTATGACTGTATCATTTTGGAGAAATATAAATGTCCATGAAATATAGGTGTTTGTAAAATATAATTTTAAAGATACCAGCAATACAGTACTTCAAATTTAGTAAGCGCCTGATAACAGAAGTTAGGTATCCTCACATATTTGCAATGATAAAACAAAACAACCCTTTGAAAAACAGCTATTTATTTTTAATGGTGGTTTTCACAGGGCCTACTTATGAAAAACACAGTTGTAAATTGTGTGTACTGAGTTTACTTCTTATAGAGCATTTGGTCAAAAGTATTCATGACAATTGGAAAGAACCACAGTTTTCAGTACTGAAACTACCCCTTTGATACATGTACTACAGCATCCTTGTTACGGATGTGCTGATACGAAAACTCATTATGGAAATATTTACATGATATAATATGACTTCCTAGATGGCTTATGCACGTAGTTCTCATAAGTTTCCTAGAACTGCTCTTATTAAAGATGACATTTGAGGTTGTCTGGCCTATCATGAAATTTCCTTGGCTTCCATAGTTAGTCTTAAAGAAAATGTACCCCACCATAGAGAAGATCAGCACAAACCTCCTCAGAGTATATAGTTTTCAATGCATATACTGTAGAATTCCAACAGAACTTTAGTTAGGTATTTTCATGAATGACACAGTTTCTTAGCAAGTTTACTAAAGTGGTATTTGTCAAATTGTACAGGAAAAAAAAAATCCTTCTAGTTTTAAATGTATGAATTGTGCAATTTACTCTGAAATAAGAAATGGACTTGCTGCTTTGAGAGTGTGCATGTTAAGAAGAGGAACATACCATAGTGAATAAAGCCAAAAAGCACATCATAGTTTAATCATTCGCACTTCATAGCAGGTAGAAATCCAACAGTAACCAAAATAATGTTCTTGGATGCAAAGCAAGAAGATGTTTCAACAGAAATAAACAAGTTACAATCGGATTAACTTTACATACGTCTCAGGCCATTTGTAAATGTCAACAGCATTCTGGTACAGTGTGAAATGACCAAAAGTACTGTAGATAATCTGGCTGTTACTGGCTAATGTCCAGTAGATCACTAGAACCTATTTGAGAGGAGATTTCAAAAAATGTGCCAAGGAGAAAGAGATGAAAGCAAGGTTTATAAAGACAAGAAATTCACTCTAGTAGACTTAAAGACTAAACGAAAACACTGAATCAGATATTGGTAAAATGGTCATGTAATAAACCTGAGAGACCTATCACAAAGCAATAATGATTAATGCTAAAAGAATTTCCTTTGATCTCAGCAAGTAGCTGACTCTTCAAAAATAGCAAGAAAATTCTTCAATAATTATTATTGAGGGAAAAGTAGTGTCACTTCTAGAAATGGCAGACCAGTATTTCAGTGGGCACTTCACAACTGTCATAAATAACAAGTTACTAGTATGAGTGTAATCATAGAACATATTCCACAATATGGTGGATTCATTCTAATTGTGAGATTTTAATTTTTATGGACAAGACAAAATACTGTAAATAGATGATATTCAGAGCATTCATATTTGAAGTGGGCCTCAGAAATGTTATGTGAATTAAAAACAATCACTGGACAGATTACTACAAAAACTGTAGAAAACATTAAACAGAAATAAAGCTTAGAATTTAAGTATTTAAGAATATAAGTATTTTGGATGTCAGAAATGCAGATGTCTTACTGTTGAAGGTGAGGATCCTGACCTAAACGCAACAGATGCCAGGAAAGGTGCACAGGGAAATGAAGGTACTATTGTTGGAACAAAAGTAATGACTTTTCTGTCTGAATGAGGAGAGAGAGAAACTAGAAAAATGAACAATTATCTTCAGATATGTGTTTGGATGTGAAGACAGAAAAAAAAATCCAGAAATTTTGGTCACATACATGGAAGAAAAAAGTCTTCCTGCATTTGTGTCAGAAAAAAAAATGATGGAGGATTATGGACACCAGCCTGCTTGGGAATGGAAAGTCTAGTCTTATTATAATTTAAAAAAATAGCAAGAATCTCACTTACTTTAGTAGCGTGAGAAGAGGGCTTTCAGTGTCCAGCTCTACACTATTAAAGGAACAAGTACTGAAAAAATTCATCAAAACAGATTGGGTCAGACTATGATTATGGCCAGAATTTTTAAAGGATACAGATTTAGTGACTGGAAGGTAAAATCTAGGACACATTCTTTGTCAGGGATTATAATACACAAGATCAAAGCAGCTTCTGTGACAGTATTTAAACTTGCTGTTTAAAAATAAGGTTTGTGTTTCCTGGAAAATAAGAATACACCACACATCAGGAGCATTTAAACTTGTCTCAGATACAGTAGTGAGAGTTTTTGCTATTAGAATAGAAATGCAATCGACACATTGCAGAACCACAGTTATTTGAAAAAGACAGCAACTATGAATATTGGAGATATTTTTCCTTTTTAAAATAATCACCAGAAAGTTCTGTTTATTCAGGAACATATTTTTTAATCCAAACGAAAGAGGGTGCCAAGCAGCATTATACAAGCTTCCTAAATTCATTTGGCTGACAAATGTTCCTATTCCTCTACGACTCAAAGTTGTAAAAAACAAAAAAAAAACAAACAAAAACCAAACAAAACAAGAAAGCCAACATGATTAATTTCAAGCAAGAACTGACATCCAGATCTATAACAGTTTAAAAACATAATACACAATGCTCCCTGGTTGTCATTTAATGCAAAACACACAAATTTTGCTGAGTTCCGTTAACAACTAGCAAATGGAGGCTGAAGATTATAAGGCTGGAACTTAGGACTTCTTTATGATAAACCATTAGCATGTCTAAATTTCAACCTCCCTAAATTTCTAAGCACTTCATTTAGTGAATTATTTGGAATTTATGTAACATGTTATTAATTTAAATGCACCATGTCTGATTCCTCACTGCCTTACTTCAGTCCATTATGGCAGTTAGACCATAAAAATCAGTATCTTGATATCCTACTCCCATTTTATATACAATTATGAAAACTCCCTAAACAGAGAAGAATTTTTTGAATCAACATAAAATGGAGGAACAAACATCCATACCTCCTTACACACCCTAAAACCTCCACACTTGCAGGCACTTCTCAAAATCACATTTTAGAACAACAAACCTTGTATGTCAGTGCATTACTATGAGTTTTCAGTAGGTGTTACATACATCTTAAGTTCATTCTTTAGTTGGGAGGAACTGTTACATAGTAAACTGTTGCATGATTTACACAGGGTTCATCTTCTGTTTTAAAGGGAAACAGACTGTCAGGACATGCACAGTTTAGTTTTATAGTCTGACTTATAACTGCCAGAATAAGATTTCTTTTAAGTTATTAGAGATCACGTGTTACTAAATAAACCTAAGAATCCACCCACAGACGATGTATCATACTCTAATCAGAATGAAAGGCATATCCTGGTTGCTGCTAGCAAGCAAACACCATTATACTGTTTCTCATACTTCTGCAGTCAAATAAAATGTATTTACCTTTCGGGTAAAATAGACGAGTACTGTCAAGCTCTTCCTCAGAAAATGAGGAATTAATTTTACCTGTCACTGAATTTTCAGTTTCACAATAAAGAACAAAAATACCCAAAGAAAAGCTATAGATCAAGTCAACAAAAATAGTTTAAGATTATCCTGTATTGGACTCAAAGTTTTATACTGAGGGAGTTCTACTGTGCTAAAATACTCATTTACCCTTTGCCTTACTTCCTTCATGATAAAACATGAGGTAAATTCTGTCACAGATTATGTCTCTACTATAAAGGAAATACATGCAGTTGGCACATACTTCTCAGCACATGTTCTTCTAGCTTCAACCGGGACAGTCCCACAGCTCAGCTGTGCCCTCATTACATACAGATTTTCAAATCTCTGTGGCAGAAGGCTTGCAGACCATGCTTAGGACCTTCACTGCATGTAGGTCCGGGCACAAGCATAGGCTGACATCCAAATAAACACTTCATACGTACAGCTGTTTCTGCACAAAGTGTGTTCCTCCATACGTATCCGGAGACTGGGCTTGGATACTTGGATTCCTTCCCAACTTTCATTACTTGCAAGGAAAAAAGTGTTATTCGTTTAGGAGGAAAGCCACTGGAAGACTATCAGCACATGCAACTCTGCCTGAATCAGGTAGACAGATTCCAGTCAAAGCAAATGCAGAATTTAGGTCCTACCACACATTACATGGGCTGCTTATACCTAAGGTACTTCTAAAGCCATACTGAAGGTACTTCTAAAACCTTCTTAAGCTACTTCTAGAGATGGTAAAGAGGACCAGGCTAAGCTTATACTTGGCCTTAACAGTCAGTGAGCTGATGTCCCTGGAGCTGATGGCAGCAGAATGAAGGAAAGGCAGCAACTGAACAGGTCACTAGATTAAAGTTTGGAACAGTTAAAGCTATCGCACTGAAATTAGCTTTAGTCACATGGAATGGCCACACTTTGAAATATCAAGTTACACAAACAGATGGGACTGGCAGACTGATGTGTTCAAACTTTGAGTTGCAGACTCCTAAATCTTTCTGAATGGAGGTTCAGAAGTTGGCACAATTCACAAGCTGTGAATTGGGATTTGTGGCTGGTAAGTAAACCCCCCTCATTCCTACTTCATGTGTCAACCACCCTCAAGACTCAACAAATAAGCCCAGCTGCTCAGTTAATTCAAGCTTAAAGTATGACTTAACCCCAAACAGTTAAAATCTCAACTTTTGTGGACCCAGTGCAGATTTGACTCTTTAGACTCAAAGTCTGGACTGATGTTTTTTCCTCTGGCACAATGAATAATTATGTACACAGAGCAGAACAGCTTCAGCAAAACAGACTGGAGTGTTTCAACTACTAGGCACCCAGGCTCAGGTGAATTCTTAGAGATTAGCCTTTTCTAGATGGATTGAATCAATGTGGCTTGCAAACCCAGAGATAATCACTGTAAACCATACACTCACCTTCTTGTGACAGCCCATCCTAAACCCGCAAGCTCTGGAGAACACCAGTCTGAGATGAGGTCTGCAATGCAGTCCTGCCCCAGCCCCAAGGCTGCTGGCACACACCCCTCTCTGACTTTCTGCCTCTGCTGCGCAAAATTAGTGAGAAGCCAAGAAAGGCAGGGGGAATACCAAGATACCCAGCCTGATTAGAAACTCTTCACTGAAACGTTAAGAAACACCATGTGAATGGCTGTAATGCACATCACAGAGGGGAGAAGTGGTAGCTCAGGAGGCTTGGGCTAAATGATCGTGACCTTGAGGATCATTCCTGAACCTGATCTTCTCCAACCAATAGGTTTTGCAACAGAAGTGGGGCAAAAGAAAAATAACTGAATCCTGCAGTTCCTGCATACTTACATGCACTCTTTAACAGCAGTGAAGAGCTAGTAGGGATGAAAGCTGGGTCTACAGTGGACCTGCTTGAGAGATCCTTCCAGGAGCTCCCCAACCCCCTGACCATTCTCCATGGGAGGTACTGGCCCTGCGGGAGGGAGCCTGCACTCAGCCCGCTCAGCCTGCACCACCCTGTCTCACTTCTGCTGTTGCTTCAAGTGCTGAGGGAATAGCTGGAGGGTCAAGACTTACCCACTTTGCAAAACAGTGTGCTCCAACAGTGTGCATCCAAAGCATGGTGTAAGCAGTGAGAACTGCAAGGGCCTCCTTTAGGGAATACTTGCAGTGATATCTTTGACCTGATGCCAGAGACACTTAGAAAAAGGCAATATTGCTATTTTAGCCTTTTGTCTAACCCGCAGTCTGCTCCACAAAGCAAAGATAGCACCAAAAATATATATAAAGCAGAAAATTATTAATAAGATTTAAAATGGTTATCCCATCTATCTACCTTGTATAATTTAAATATTGTTTAAACAAAAAGCAATCATTCACCCGGTGGTTATTCGATAACAATAGGAAATTAGAAGATAATTTATTTCCTGGATTATTGTGCTCTAATGTGTTCATTAATCTGAACTCCTAAACTGGCATTTATTTAGACTTATAGTAGGAATAATGTCTTCATTAATGTATCTACTTTCATTAACCTCAGATACTATGCACACTACCAGTTTTAATCAAAAAAAATACTTAACGCTATTTTTGTTTTCTCTGGGCAGTTTGTAACTGTAACGTATTTTCAGTTTTCACTGTCACACTAATAAATGTCCAATTTTATTTATATTTGGCAATAATTAAAATCATTCAGCAGAAACAAACTACATTTTATGTACTCCCAGCAGTCAGCTATTTCAGCATCGATAATATGTTAATGTCAATTTTGCTGGTTTACATATGATTCAATACACAGTCCAAATAACTGCTGTTCAAAAAAAAATTAAGAGGAGCACTTCCCCTCACCACTCACCTTATACTGGACCATCTCCTTTTTCCACAAGCGCACAGGAAAAAAAAAACGGATTTGCCGTGTGTTTAAAAGGCTGACTAACTTCAGGTTTGGCATACCAAAGACCAGGGAGAGAACAAACGCTTTCATTTTCATCTGTCAGCTCCCACTCCACTCAAATGGAATTGCGTAGAGAGATTTTTCCTGCCTTGCTTCAAATAAATGGGTGTTGTGTTTACATACTGCATACTGAGCATTGCCCACCCCAGGCCAAGGGCTGTGTTTTGCCAACTCTTAACTTTTGTACAATATGGCGATTACATGAGCTAGCATACCATTAAGTCGCACAACAAAACTTGGAGAATGGCACTGTCAGCTTGCAGAGCTGCGTGCACCTTAACAACCGAAATGCTTTGCACAAAAGGGGAACCTACGTTTCAGTTTGACAGCCAAACCAGGTCAGAACCAGACTGGGTAGAGGCCTCAGTCTACATTACAAAGTCAGCTGCCATAGATCCCAGACATAAAAGCCTACAGACACACGGTACAAGCAGGCAAAGAAAAAAAAATCACCAAACGCACCATACAAAAAACCTCCCCGCTCCCCCAAGAGTCTTCTAGATTATCTGCTGTTTATTTTTCACGCTACACTTTCTTCCAAGATGTTCTTTCCAGTTGCAGTACTCACAAACTGGTCTCCCATAAGCAGAATCAAAACCAGAGAAAAAGGGAAAAAGACCTTAGTCCATTACTCAATGTGTGTAGCATGATATCTTTCTGGCGCCTACAGATTCTCTTCTCCTGATGAGCAGCAAATCTATGCCTACCATGAGCTCCAAATGTCTTCTAGTGCCTAGTGGTTTTTTTCTTACAGAATTGGGCAAGAAAGATTAGAGATCAGAGCTTACTATTTTCCTTAAAATAATGCCCCTGCAAGCTCAACACAAATGTATCAGATGTGTATTTTACACTCCTGTTTTAGCCGGGAACTATTTTTGTCCTCTTCTTTTTTACAACTGCAATATCCATAATAATTTATACAGAGGCTCCCCTCCTGTGTGACTTCAGTCACACAAATATACTGTGGATAGGACTACCTAAAAAGGTCAGTTAGCTACTAGCAATGAATATACACATTCAAGGGTAAAAAGCTGAGCTCAGATCTAAGACCTTTCTAATCATTGCTAAAGATCAAGTGCCTGAACCACATATCTGACAGTCTATGCCATCGGCAGTCTTCTGAGTCAGCTCCATGTGTGACTTCTCTTTGCAGCGTATTTCCTAGTGACTAACTTAATCCTATTTAGATTGTCTTCAAATCGAACAAAGAACAAGGAAATCAGAGACCTGCTACATGTTTTTGCAAGGTAAATCACACTACCATCACTCATCATATTTTCCTCAAAATGTAAAAGGCTGTGCAGACATCAGTGATATTTTATTTGTTGTAATAGCATGCGAAAGAATATATACTCACTTCCAGTAATAGTTTTAATTACTAGGTATATAAGCCTGCAAATCCTCTCATACAAGTAATCCTTCAATAAGATTAATTCATGGAAATAGTCCCATTGAAGAAGGATTTGTAAGACCGGACCCTAATGTTTAATCATAATTTTAAAGGCACTACTGCTTAAAGAAAAAGGTGTAGGCACATTTAAAATAGGGGTTTATATGTTTATCAAACTGCATAGTTTCAGAAATAATCCTTCTAGGACTGACACAGTTGGGGAACACGTTTCTGCAGCTCCCCCAGTTTGTCAGGTTAAGACTGATGTAAATAAACTGACTATCCTTTTCACTTCTAGTCTACCATTCAGCACAACTCTGTCTTCTCTTTCAGCACTTTAGTCGCACTTAAGTATGACTCAGCTACTCCTTCAGCTGCACTAGTTATATATTATCCTTGTGTAACACTACCTTAAACATCAAAACCCCTGATTGTTTAAAGTATTAAGGATCAAGGTATTATTAAGTACTTTCAAGGCTTATCAAGGTAGTGGTTCTCACCTCCTATACTACGTCTAATGCAGGATTCTTATTAAGAAATGTTAACTTCTTTCCTAGCTTTCCAATCCTATTCTTTTCTCTGTGCCAGTTCTTGGTCTAGACAATGTGAAAAGTAGCTACAGGGGGGCACAAAGATTAAAATTCACTTTAATGCACCAAGTGCCACAATGTGCTTATGTTCCCCTTCTTGTAACCCCGTCATTTGCTCTCTCTTCGTGCAAAGGTCTTCATGGTTTTAGTGGAAAGTCTCCCCTGACATATCATCTGCTCTGCTCTCCTTGGAATGATTAATGGTTTGGTATCACATTTGCTTGCTAATCCTTAAAATGAAGGAAAAATGCTTTGGAAAGCTGGGAATCTGTCTCTGTCTCCCAAAAGCAGGAAGCATAACTGCTTGAAGGCTGACAGATGCTTCACCACCATGACAAGAAGCTGTTCCACAGGCTATGGTTTGCGATCCCCTGAGTCAAGCCATATGGTACTGAATGCCAGGACTGCCTGTCTTTCCCAGTTTATTGGGAGAGAGGGATTATTCCTGCTTTGCTCTGAATTTGGAAAAAGTTCTCTGTGGGTTTTAAAAGTTTACAGTTCACATGAAATGAAATGTTTGATCACTTGCACTTGTAAACTCTCATCTGCCTGCTGAACTGTTTTTTCTTCCCAGGAAACAGCCTGACATGCATGCTGCCATGGGCTAGGATAACATCATACTACTTTTATCCACTCCAATTTTAAGTGAATGTATAAACTTTAACTGAGTACACAAATATGGCTCTTAGTGTTTAAGTGACCCTTCCCAATTAATAATCTATTTAGCACATGTGACCAAGTCTGCATATAAGGTCCAAAACAACAGTTTTGAGGTGCAAGGCATCTTTATCATGTCAAGGGAACAACAGGAAGGAATTTATGCCATTAGACTTCAGAACTGTTCATTTAAGATTGTCCCTCACTGCATTTCAGCATCACAAAAATGAAAGTCAAGCAAGTTATAACTCCTTAAGCACGGGTATGTTCTCCAGTGCTCTGGCCACTCGCATTTTAAATACCTCAGAAAGCAAGTATTTCTAATTCCCCTCTTCTCTCCAAAGACCATTTAATTGTCCAATAGATTTTAGTAAGTTATTTCCCTTTTAAAAATGTATTTTAAGTCTTTTCTGTATGCTGAAGTGTTGTTTGTTTGTTTGTTTGTTTTTTGGGGGGGAAGACACCTAGCAATCACCAAGAGACGAGGGAAGGCAAATAACCTTATTTCGCTTCTGAACAAGAAGGGGAGGGGAAGGCAAAAGCCCCCGGAGCAGGACGAGCAGTGCGCGTCCTCGATGCGCTGCTCTTCCCCGGGGAGCTCAGGCTACGGCACCGCGGGCGGCCCGGGCGGGGGGCGCCGGCACCTCGCAAAGCCAAGCCTGCAACTTTCTAGCCTTGCCGTGCGCCTTTTTTTTCTTTTTTCTTTTTTACGGGATGGTTTTTGCGGGGGGTCGCCCCCGCCGCTGCCCCCGGCCCCGCGCGGTCTGCGCGCAAGTCGCGCCGCGCGCGCCCGCCGGTGTCACGCCGGCAGCTGATTTATCACGGCAATTTTTCCAAGTGCCTCCGGAGCGCGGCTATGGCCAAGCCGCCGATCCGGCCCGCTTGCTGGAACTTTTCCACCGGCGGCGTGGTGCCAAGGAGAAGACCTGACGGATTTTTATTTTATTTTTTTATTTTATTTATTTTAATTTTATTTATTTTTATTTTATTCCCGCTCCAAATCGCTAGCACGCCGTCGGAACAGCGGCAGCGGTGCCCACCCGCAGAGCCGCTGCCCCCGCAGCGCCCCAGGCCCCGGGGCAGGGCAGCACCCGCCGCGCAGCCCCGCCGGGGCCACCGAGCCGGGACTCGGGGCTCCGCACCCGCGCAGGTGCCCCCCCCCCCCCCCCCGCGGAGATGCCCCCCACTCACTTGTGCCTTCTTCATAAGGAACGGCAGCGCTGCAGTCCAGCCCAGCCAGCCGCGTGCAAACTCCTTTCAGCGGAACCGTGGCTCCAGCATAATGCAGCAGCCGATAGTCCACGCATTGGCGTTGCCCACGGCGAGCCCCGCTGCCTGCCGCGCCGCCCCTCTCCCCACGGCCCGAGCGCACGCACTGACTGGAGCCGCCGCCGGCCCCCGGCCAGGTCTTTTATACCTCCGATCTGCCTCCCGCAGCGGCGGCGGCGACGGCTGCAGCGGCGGCGGCAGCCCCGGCAGGACACGCCTTTCCCCTCCCTCCCTCCCGCCTCCCTCCGTCTCCTCCTAGAGCGCCCGGGAGCCGAGGCAGCTCCCGCAGGGAGGGGGAGGCCCGAGCAAACTTCAGGGACGCGAAAGGCGGCAGGGGGCCAAGCCCGCCGCGGGGCAGCGCCGCCGCGCCGCGCCACCCGCCCGCCGCGGCCGCCCCGCGCCGCCCCCTGACGGCGGGGCGGCGGCGCTTTGCCGCCCTGGGCGCGCGCGGCGGGGCGCGGCGGCGGCGGCCTCGGCGGCGGCGGCCTCGGCGACGGCCTCGGCGACGGCCTCGGCGACGGCCTCGGCGGCGGCGGCTTCTTTCCCGCGCTGGGCGCGTGGGGCCGGCGACCCCAACGGCCCGCCGCGGCCGTTGGCGCTGCCGGGGCCGCGCTGCTGGGCTTTCCCGTGGCGGGGTGGTGGTGCCTTGTGGAGGCGCCTCGCCTGTCAGGTCACTCGAAGTCACTTTGGGTGCCGGCATGGGACAAATGGCCAGTACTTTAAGAGGGGCACCTATTCTACATATATGCGTGAAGCACCCAGTGGAAAGCTGCTAATTCGTGATTCTCATTTCAGTGGTGCCTTTCTGTAACTAGCTAATGAAAGTAGGCACTGTAGTAAGTGTCTTAATGAAAGCTTAAAATCTCTTTTTACCTGCTCCAGCTGCAGAAAAATTGTGGAGCAGTGCCTCCTAATGCTTATGTAAAGGTGCTCCTGCAGGTGTTTTAACATGCTGTTAAAATCTGTGTACTGTGGAAATAATAGAGTTACGCTGGGCTTGGAAAGCGATGCTATTGCTTCTGACGGTGCAGTGTCCTGCTGGCGCTTCTGCCCTCACCATCGGGCATAAACCGAGAGCGGTTTATGGAACTAGCGTTTCCTGAGACAGCAATCTTTAGCAATGATTAAAGATCACATTAGCACTGGCTGAAGAAAGAATAGTCTGCCCAAATCAATGGTCATTTCCTATGAGACACAATAAGATACTTCATCAGAAAAGTTGCCTAGTTTTAACCTAGACTTGCTGGTTTCAAAGACTTCCAGATTTTCACAAGATTAGGGTTCTGGCCAAAGTAAAGATGAGCTGCTCAGACACTGAAATAGATTTTATGAATTGTTGAACACATCCCCAACTCCACTATATATCTCGGTTTTGATTTAGGACAGATCGTCTAATTGCTTTGTGCCTCTGTATCCAATCCAGAAAAATGGGTTAATAATTTTCTTTTAGAGCATCAGACAGCTGATGAATTCATTGCAGTTTTTGCATTTCTCAATTATTACCATGCTGAATATTTCTCAAACATTACCATGCCTTGGAGTTCTTGTGTTACCTTCTGAGCTTCACCAGACTATATATATAATAGTAGTCTCTGCCTTAAAAGGTTATAATTTAAGCAGATAAAGTAGACAGGCAGTGAAAGGGAGGAAGTCTGTAACAAAAAAATAAATGACTGCACTCACTGAAAGGGTATTTTGTGTATCACCTAGTGGTGATCAGCCCATACTGCTTCCCCCGTATATGCATTTAGCAAACAGGGCCAGGAAATTAAAATGTTATGGCACACTTCCTCCTCAGAACAGATGACCGGTTTAGTCTCCTAAGGGGAAGCAGTGGAAAGTGTGAAAGAGCAGTCTGTCAGAGTAGTTACCTACTTCATGGAAAACGCTGCTGGTCTGACTGCATTTTGAGCTTCAGCACAGTCCACCATATTGGATCATCAGTGGGAGGAAAGAAAGGGAAAGGGTAGAAGTGAGCCTTTTAAACAATTTTTGAGCATATCCAGTAGATTCAACAAGTTTTAGATTAAAGTCATCTTGGTGAGAAACAGAGCCATGGGAAACACTCATCAGAGGCCCTGCGCAATCAGCTTCCTTTCTCCAACAAATTTTTCTTCTTTCTTTACTGTAAAAGGACTTGGAGAATATGACTGTTTCAAGATAAGTTCTTTGGGCTTCATTAGTCATGTCAGGAAAGTGTAAGTGGATGCCCTGTATTTACTGATAACCATGTCATGCAGAGAAATGAGACTCTTAAGCCTCATTAGGTCTCTTTACCATCCTGGCATCATGCACCTTTTTTGTCTGTCCCTGACTTGAGTTCTTGAACCTGTCCTTCTGTTTAATTAAGTCTACCTATAGTGGAGTAGTGCCCTTTTCATCTCTTCCTTTTTGCTGGCAATTTGCGAGTATATTACTGTTGTCACTGGCCTTGGTGCAGTTTGGGAAGTCTTTTCTCTGAAATTCCGTGTTTAATAGTTTAACCCATTAATTACTTATGTCCGTAACACATTAGAAAACATGTTTTTATTAGCTTTGGCCATTTCCAACATAGTGCTGACTGTTGACTTACCAAGTAAGAGAACTGGTTAGCCATGGACCGTTAGCGTGTTGGTTTCCAAAGCACAACTGCAAACCACATTCAGTCTTTTATGGTCTGCCTCGTTTGCATTTTGAAGTGCTTGAGGGTGAACACAGGCTCCTCACACAGCTCTGTGAAGATGTATTTCTTCACAGGGAAGCCACAGAAATACTGCTGCTCATCCTCATAGGATTTGATTCCACTCACTGAGCAGAATTGTCCTTCACCAGGAGTATTAATCTGCATATATGGAAATAGCAACAACTGAAGCATGAATGAAGTCTTTCCAGTTTGCTGTGAATGTAAGAGTCTCACCATCTTCTGCAGTTGAGAAATGGCTGCTAATGCTATTTATTCTAGAGTTTAATGGATTATCTGCTGTGCTGTATAAAGCTCCAGCCACAGGAAAGACGAGCTTGCTTAGTGTGTCAATGGCTTGGTTTATGGCTGGAACAGCCAGAATTTGGGAATATACAGAATCAGATCTGGCTTCAGCAACAGGCACTGCAGAGCTAAAAGATCCTCTACAAGTGCTTGGAAAAGATGAAATAGTCCTCCTATGAAAACATCTAAATTGTGAGGGCAAAAAACAGTTTGTACATATTGGATATGTACTGCACTATTCCCATTCACAATTCTGTTACACTGATAAACAAACTGAGTGCACAGAGGCCTTGGTTGGCACAGGGCCTCGGTCTGTACTGAGTTAATTCAGTTAACTCCTCCCTGCAGCACTTCTTAGAGACGCAGAGTAATAGATACAAGCTTTATTAACCTATTTCAGACTAGATAGAAATAAAAAATAAGAGTAAAATTTGAAGTATATAGAGCCAAGAAAAACAAAAAGTGCCCTCAAACATCCTTAGGTTTTATCTACAGAAGCATTTGATTGTAGAGGAATCACTTTTCTAAAGAAAAAAACCCTTAAGAACATGAAAGATTTACAGAAACTACATGAATTACATTGATCTTGAGGACATATGTTGAGATAACTAACTTCTTAAGAAATCTTCCCTATCTTTTGGTACCAGAAGTTGCTTTACGTGCAGTTCTGTGATTGAGAAGTCATATGTTTTAATGTCAGAGCACAACCACAACTGAATATTAATATTTTAATTTTGGATCAAAGTACTCATTTTGAATTTGTAATTGAACTTTCTTATGCTTAAGAATTACCAAAGTGACTGTCAGTTTCTTTGAAGCACCGTAAATCCTTTGTGTTTTATACAAATGACAGGGAGAAGTTTTGTGGTTATTCAGTATTACTAATTAGCAAGTAAGTGAATGACTCAGTCAAGACTTAGATCCATGGGGACATCTACACCACTGAGGAGCCACTTTTATTTCAATGAGCATCATAAGAACACAGAATCCAGTTGCTTTTTTTTTTTTTTTTCATTCACACAATCTAGTTCTAAAAATTAATTGGAGAAAAGCAGTTTCCTTGTAACTAGTTGATTCTCCATAATATATTAGTACAGACTGGTATTTTAGAGATAATGACATTATTATAAGGTAAACTCACTAATTGGCCAGTTTGGTTGGCAGCCTGACTGGGGGTAAATGCAGTGTTCTGGATGAAAAGAGATGTCTCCAAATTAAAAAAAAAAGTTAACACAATCATTTCTTGAAATGGCAGCATGAGGAGTTCAGTCCTCATTATGACGCTTCTCTGAAAAAAAAGCACTCTGAAATCTAGATGCAGGAAAAAGAAGCAGTGAGTCATGCAGCATAAGAATGGAGCCAGGTAGCTTTAGAGTATCTGAAATCTGCTAAAAAGGCTAGTGAAGGAGGCTAGAGTTGTGTTGTGTGTGAGATTATCTTGCCCAGCAGAAGCGATGAAGATAAGCAGGTAGACTAAGCTAGTAGACATTGCTTTCATTGAAAAAAAAGTAGGTTTTGTACATCTGACTAGCATCCTATTCTAAAATCCTGATGGAGACAAGGAATGACACATTTTTACGGCAAGCCTAAAACTGCTTCTGTCCATTGGTGCCTTTGCTGATTTACTTTGCAGTAAAATTACATAACTATTTCCATTAGGACTTTACAGCAGGATAATTAGTGTATAACAGATATGCTGTGCTGCTAAGAAAGTTTTTTGGCACTGAAGACAAGGCCAAAATAGGAAGTTGCACTGAGACTGTTAAAACTCTGTCAAAGCCAGTAAAAATATGGTTGCAGCTGCTGAAAAATAAATGGCTATTTCGTGACTTATGTGAAAGCTTCTTTCTACTATTTATTCAATAAACAGAGGTTTTAAAGCAGTCTCAGATGAGCATCTGAAGATCTCACTGGCATGAGGGAATTCTCAGTTGGTGCAAGGAGGACGTACTTGGGGAAAGATGCTGCAGCCAGAGTTCCACTATCTTTGGCATCACCCAGTTGGCTTCTGATGGCCTTCAGGATGTTAGTAGAAGTTTCACATCTGTGCCAAGAGGGGTCTGATTCATCTGGGATAGCAAGCAAAAACACTACATCTTCTTTTGAGGAATTAGTTACATGTGTGATCTTGAAAGTTATCCAGTTGTCCAGATCAGGGAGATCAGCTGGAGTACACTGTGACTCCTCTTCTTGTATGCCTGGGTTTTCCTTCTCTGGTGAGGGAAATTGCAGGGATAAATGGTGCTCATCCAGCTCTGATCTTGGCATTCAATCAGAAAGAGGCCAGAGTATGCATCTGGAGTGACAAACCAGCAGCTCCCCAAGCCTGGAGTGATAGTTGCTGTGCATAGTTGATTGTGGATATGTGTTCAATACAGTTTGGCAAGGCTCAGTCTAGCAGAGTCCAAACAACATCTTTGTTCCATTTCTAAAACAATGGAGTACCCAACCTGCAAGGACAATTTACTCTTTATTTGCAGAGGTTTGGTTGGAGAATTGGAGAGTAGTGCTCAAGTCTCTGTTCAACCGATGCGGTTAGTAGTCCTAATTCTGAAAATACTGTCTTTCTGAAGAGAATGCTGCTTGCCAGCCATCTACTGTGAAATGCCCACTAACAGTGGTTATTTATACAACAGATGCTAATTCTTAAAGATGTTGTAGTTATTATGATTCTTAGGGGTGAAATTCCATCCCCACATTTCTAGTGGGGGACATTTTCAGTATTTGCGGGCCTCCATTTACAGAGGAACTTATGCAGGAATACAAGAGGCACTAGCATGGCTATTCAAAAGTACTGGAGCTTCCAAAGAGCATATTCACAGACAGTACGGTCTATACTGCCTACAACATCACAAAGCACTATAGTCCCTGTATTAAATAACAATTCTTTCTGCAATATGCATATGGTTTTGTTTCTTTTTTACTTCCCTCACATTTTTCCCCATTTTCCACTTTGGGAGAAAAAGAAAACAATTATGCACTGCAATCACCAAGCTAGGCAATGTTTGAGGTAGGCAGACTCAAGCTGATACATCATCTTGGAGATCTACAGTGCAACTAGATGGTTGTTACAGGACAAGACAACCACTCCTTATTATGTCTAAAATCCAGTTGTTTGCCTGTCATGAGATCAGTTTGTGTAGTCTAATGCATTAATTATAGTTATACAATCTCCAAAAAACATGTTATTTTGCTTGTACAATTCTGTTTCCAAACAAAACAAAATAATATAGTTTATTATTTGTACTGTGCTTAAGTAGTTCCTTGTTATATTCATATATTGATTCCAGTAATTTAAAGGTGATAAGGTATGAGAAATAAATATATCTGTTCCCAAATTTGTTTCCTACTTTTCTCAATTTGCATTAGTCTATGTCATTCTAGTCACAGTAATTACAGCTCTAGAGAGTTTTATGGTAAAATGGATTCATCTGAAAACAAAAAGCCATGTAAGTGGGATTGGATATAAATATTCACTGTTTACAGGGAAAATGGAGTAAGACTATTCCTGTTCAATGACAAATTATGAAATCAAACTTTTTGTATAGTGCATTTAGTCTGAGGAGAGAGAGATGTAAAGTATCAGGTACAGTGACTTCAAAGCCATATTATGTCATCACTTTTTGTTTGATGAAGTCAGATTGCATTAGGAATGTAGGAAGTAGGACCAAAAGGACTTCCTAGATTGAGTCTAGTCCCCTGCCATCAAGAGAAATGCTATCATTTAATCCTTTTCGTGGTTTAGCCATTTCCAGTGTGAAATGAGATACTATTCTACTATTCTATGTATGAAATACTATTCTATGGGAATGTTGTTTTCGAATTTGACTCATCTCATGGTTGGAAACCTTCTTTTAATTTGAAGCCTAGCATCTTCATGGTTAGTTTATACATGTTTGTTCTTGGGCCAAATTTATCCTTTACCAGAAATAGATCTTTCCTCTCCTTACTGCTTTTTGATCCTCCTGCCCAACCTCCTGGCAATATGTACACTAATAAACAAAACAGAGACGAAACATGGGCTCAAGTACTTGCATGCATTTGTCTGTGCTGTTTAATTCTTAGCACTCCATTTGGCACAGTTTTGGTCCAGCCAACTAGTGTTCTCCAAGACAGTACCTGAGCTCCATCTGAGGAATAGTACAAGCCAGGAACTGTTTCCAGCAGGCAATAGGGGTGACACCCTGTTCTGGGGAAGATAGAGAGTTTAGCTGCATGGATGCAAGCCATCCCATGCCACTTACCCTAACGCCAGAGAATGGGTCCAGGCCTAAAGCTGTGGTTTGGATTACCTCTTGTAAGGCACTCACTAAAAGTGGTATTTGCAAATTATATTAATAAAAAAGTGTTTTGTAGAACAGGTGTTCAGGAAATGCCTAACTGCAGCACCTGTGCAGTAAAAGTCAACCTTAATTCTAGAATTTCCTCTTTTGAGGTTTGGAATTATAATCAAAGCATTCTATTAATGTGAAAAAAATAAAATAAAATAAAATAAAAACAATGCAGAAATTACCTCATGTTAGTGTTTCCTTCTTGACTAGAAGGTCATCTGCTTTTGGAGCTCACAGAGAGAGTGAGATTTTACTGTACTGAGAGGTTATGGTACATTGGCAAATTGTGCACTCTTATGTCTATGTATTCCTGCAGGGAAGCACTCAGCTGAAGCTTTTAAACTGCTGTAGAAAAGACAACAGGAAGATCAGACAGTGAGTCCAGACCCTTTGCAGGAGACCAAGAATTTGCTTTAAATATCCTTTTAAAGATCATATTTAGAGAAAGGAAAAGAAGAAGGTTAATGGAATTTTCACTGTTTAAGAGGACTCAGTGTGAATGGGGTGTTTTCAGTACAACTGTAGAGAGAGAGGCCATGTCAGAACTGGATATTCCAATTAGAATGATGAGAAATATTTGAATTTAGTTTTGTGCAATAGTTTAAATCCCCCAAATTCACTGTTTACTTGACTATGTGTTTACTCACATAAGAAAATACAGAATTAGACTGGCTGGTTTTGGTTTTCAGTTTCGTTAAGATGGTAGTACTGTTCTACTCACAAGCTCTGAGCTCTGACAGGATAGATAATCAAGAGCTGTGAAGATGAGATTTCTTTTTTCCCACACAGTTTTGGAAACAATCCAAAATGGAGAACAGTGACATATACGTAAGTCTGAGTCATTCCTCAATCCGGTTTCATGTGGGGTTAACAACTAGATTGCTCTTCTACTAGACATGAAAAAATTGCCACCTGTATGGTGAAAGGATGATGTATTTTCCTGTTCTTTTTTTCCTTAAGATTTTGTAAACAGTAGCAATTTTCATCTAATGTATTCCATCTATTAAGTCATTCAGTAATTTTAAAAACTAGCTATAAAAAGGAAATATAATTCAATCTGCTTTCCTTTATGAAATAATATGAACTTAAAGTACTGTTTTTAAAAAGACAGGCTAATTTGGCAACTACTTCCCCAGAGCTTCCAGCTGTTGCATACTGTGCTTAATGATTTTCCTTTTCTTTCTTTCTCTCTGCATCATGCTACACTGCCTAACAGTCATCATTATCAGCTGTTTCAGAAGAATGATTTGCCGTATTTTCTCCCTCAGTCCTAGGATTAGTGAATGGGTTATTTCAGAAAACCTTAGAAAAGAGAGTGTGGGGGGATGACAATGTAATGTGGACATTTTTGCTATCAGTTTAATTCTAGTCTTTTTAAGTGTTCTTAAGTCGCTATGCTTTATTGGGACAAATTCCATGAGCTAACTATATATCCTGTGAAATATAATTACTTTTTTACTTTAAACAAATTGTCTTACCATATCATTTAGTTACCTTGTGCTCTTGAATTATTTCAGAATTTAAATAAGAGCATTTAATTTTTTTTTGGTGCTTCATTATTTGTCATACAACACATTTCTGCTTATTTTTTCTCTAAACTAAGTCTAACCTTTTTTATATCTTCTTATGTGAAAATCATATCATGACTGATAAATTCCATTCTCTATCTTTTATCATAGCTTGATGATAAGCCCTGTTAAAAAGAGGCTGAAGAAGGCATACGCATTCTGAGAGACAGGAACTGAGCTTATACAGAGGGGAGGACAGAACACTTCAGGCCCGTACTGGAAGCAATTTGGTTAAATCTGACAGGAGCCAGCTGCTAAAAATTGCCATCAACAAGTTCTGCTCCCCATAATGGTATTTTTTTCTCCAGGAGCTTTTGCTGTCTGTACTTGGTTGGCCTTTCCTCCTCCTCACTGAGAGACAGAGAAGTCTCCCCTTCACTGTATGTGCATTTGTATGTGCAGGAGAAGGCTTAGGAGTGTGTCCTTGCCAACTTCTTGCCTTCTGGCCCTGCCCCTAAAATAGGTTGCTATTCCTTTGGCAGCATGATCCTGGAACACTGGAACTGTATGCTAAAACTAGTGATAAATAGGCAGCTTCAAGCTGCCTACTTCATCTTTTATAAAACATTTACTTTCTCAACACATTCACTCTCTTTGCAATCTAAAATATTAAATTTACTTTTAAAAGACAGAAATCACATATCTGGAAAACAATGGTTATCTTTAGTGTTTGAAATAACACTTGTTCAGTGAAAGGCAGCTTTGTAAATAAAATAAAGCAAAGTCATCTGTATTTTTGTGTTTCAGAGACACTTGTAGTTGTAGCTGTGGAAAAGGCAGATATGGTCCACCATACATCCTGTAGCAATAGGGAATTGAGGCATGAGGCCTTCATAAGATCTTGCTTTTAATAATGAATGAAGACTTCTGTTAATTCTTGCTTGAAGAATGGTATTCAATTTGGAACATGCTTAAAGAGGGCTTATTTAGGAGAATAGAGTGTCTATTTTGTGGAAAAGTATAAGAAGATCTTGGATTGCTTGGCTGGGTAAACCAAAGGCTAAAATATTTTCTTCTTCTATAGAGGTTAAGGAATTAAACAGGAAAAGCAGAAGCAGTAAGATAATGATATTTACACCAGAATATATAGATATAAATTGGCCAATAATTGGCTTAGGTTAGAAACAAGCAAACTACACAGGACTGAAATTCTGGAACAGCCTTCTAAAAAGACCAATGGGAAAAAAATCATACCGAAATAGAGTTTGATCCATATACGAATGGGATGATATTTTGTGCTTGTAGAAGAGAATGGCAGGAGACAAGAGTTGGTGGCCAAGGATGTCTCTTGCTGTCCTACTAGAAGGAGCATAATGGAAGAAACCCCATTATCCTAACTTTCTGATGAATGCAAGTGCATTTTAACTCGTAGGATTCTTTAATATCTCTATTTCCTAACAAATGAACGTCCAAGTATGCCCCTGTAGACAGGTACGTGATGCCTCTCTATAGCAATAAAACCCACCTTTCCAGCATTGTTATGAATCTCTGTTATAATCTCCTGTTTTTCCTTTCAACAATAGAACTGGCTGACATGATTTTTATATGAGTAGTGGGTGATACAATGGGCATAATGGCAAAGAGAGTTTTCCCTAGCCCATGCAAGTTGGTGGCACATCTCTTCATTAGCATAAGGATCAGTGGGTAAATTGTAAATCATGTTACCATTCTGTGGATTGGAAAAAAACAAAAAAAACAAAAAACCCTGATCCTTGCATAGTATGAATTGCATAAATTATATTGCAAACAGTCAGGAATGCCTTAAAGTGGTCTTTAATGAACAAATAATGCCTGTAACAAGTGATCTTTCAAGATCTGTGTGAATATGTGTCCATACATTTATTATAACAGAAACTGGTCCTTTGCAGGTACTGGGAAGTAAGCCAGACCCTCAGCAGTGTAAAATCCTTTCTCTCTGTGCTTTCCTTCTGTCTTGTGAAGAAATGGCGTGTTTCAGGCTTTGGATACTTCAGACACATGTGCAGATATCCCCAAAGAGTTCTGCCCATTTCAGTGCATTGAGTGGGTGGGAAGGTACTAGAAACAGAAGAACTAAGAATGCTATTGGAGACTGATCCCATCTCCGATCCACGGGAAAATGTTATGGGACAGATTTTGTAATGGGTCTTATCTCTGTTCATTTTACAGAACCTGCACTAACTGTACTTGCAAAGCATGGGATTAAAACAGTCTTCACTCAGATTTTTGGAAATCTGTTTTCACAGTCCTCAGTTTTCCTGAGGTAAATGGAGTGGTGAAAAAAGGCTGCAAAAGAAGGCTTGAAAGCAAAACATATTCTCCCTAATAAAAAATTCCCCTAGCAAACTGAATTCTTATGTCACGTAGTTTAGGCTCCATATTGGATTTTCTTGTATGGTAATGTAATGGAAAAATTCCTTTGAATTCTTACTCTTTTCCAGTTTACTTTTTAAAAGAAATTTAACTATACAAAGATACAATATTATTATTATATCATGCATATATGTGTCTGTGTATTTATTTATAATCACTATTTCTGTGGGTGCTACACTAAGCAATAAATTCTGTCTTTAACCAAATATCCAGCAATTTCATTTTACTCAATGGAAATATTCTTGATTTATATTCATAATCACATGATCAGATTTTGACCTTCTGTTTAGGTTTTTTGTTATGCTGAGTGTACAATAACAATATAATGAAGTTGTGCTATTTCAATAGCTGTGCTGACATTAACAGATGGTTCTGGAACACAGCAAAGATTCTTCAGCTAGATAAGATACTATAAATTTAGCTACTACAGCATTGCAAGTGACAATGCTGAGGTCTGATTTTTAAACAAAATAGCTGTGTTAATCCAATCTCCATTCAATGCACAAAGAAAGAATTCATGGTAATTAGGAGAGACAAATGGCAGCATTCACTTGAGGAATTCTGGGCCCAGCCTCTAGTAACCACTTTAGGTCTTTAGGTTTCTTACTTGACAGAAAAGGAATTATATACAAGGGGAACTTGCATGCTAGAAGGAGGCTCCACTCTGTCTCCAGACATACGGAACATCTACAGGATGAGTGGAAACAGGTTTATAATAATTATACAGGGGGCTGGAAACAGCCTGGTTGCCTAATACATTCCATTTTCATTTTGCATTTTTCATACTTATATCTGTATTAATGTTCTAATACGTCCTCTAAGGCTGTTACAAATCAACAGTTTAGGCTAGAAAAATGTGTTTTCCTTTTTCTTATGAAATTCTTCAAATTTGGCTAAAATAGAAACTGCTAAAAATGCAGCTTCATTTCTGTGGCTTGAATTCCTCAGAAAAACTTCGGCACTCTGCTAAAATACTAATTGAACATGAACAACCTGGAGGAAATCTGTTCTGCTCTGTAGATGCACGTACAGAACTGTGAATGCCCTAATGCTTCCAAAGCCCTGATAGTCGAAATGGAAAATGAGAGAGACAGATGGGCATATTCTCTCTGCTTTCTAGTCTCGGTGAAGCACCAGCTTCTAAACCATGTGAAAGAAAAGGAAACAGGATGGACTTGGCTTTCTGGAATGGTGGTGGTGGTTCATTTTCTGCTATGGAATAGAAGCTGACTTTAGCTGCTAGTTATTCAAATGAGACCTGTAGCTCGAGCTCAAGTCTGCATGTATGATGAAGAATTGAGTTAAGAGGTTTTCCTTGGACATGCCATTTAATTTAAAAATCAGAATATCTCTCATTTTTTAAACAAAAGCTAGCAAATTCTCTACAGAAAATCATGAATTATTAGGCCACTGGACCATATTATATGAATGCTCCAGAACTGAAAAAAATGGTACATATACTGTGTCTGGTGAAAACACATTTATGTGTCTTTGGTGAATTAATTGTATAGACCGTCTGATTTCATGTCCATCTACTGTTTCCCCTGTCATTTAATGTGAAGGATAGATGCATAAAGAGATAAAATGACATGAATAACCAATGCACAACTAACCATTAATTTGGCATTTCCTCAGATTCTTAGTGCTTACTTTTGCATCCTAAAAATATTTTAATAAAAACAGGATAGTATTTGGTTTTAGAATTACACAGGCTGGAAAATGCATGTCAGAGCAACTCAAATCTCTGCAAATAGTTTGAAAAGATTGCTTAACCTTGGTAATTCTAGAGGTTCCTTATATAGTGCCACTTTATAAGTGGTTCTTGGGGGAGCAGAGATAATAAAGATACTTTGCCCAGGACATAGTCTCCCTCCCTGTGTGTGTATTTATAATATTTAATCCAATATCTAAGTATGTATCACTCACTACAAACAAAAGTAAAAGCCTGTTAGTTATCACACAGATTTATTAGTGTTTTTAAACAGAGTAAAAACAGCAGAAGAGGGGAATAGCCAGAATGAGACTCCTCAGGAAGCAAAGCTAACACCCACCATTTTATAAGTTTTGAAACAAGCAGTGCTTTTATCACACTGCATGTCACAGAGTAGAACATCATAATGTAAGTGCACCAAAAGGGATTAATAGCCTTGCATGGTTCATGTTTTTGAAACACCTCCTGAACACAAAGGGAGTTCTATACATTCTTTGCAAAAGGTCATAAAAGTGCATTTTAAGTCTTGATTGTATGCTGATATTTGTATACACCTTTATGTTTGAAGCCTATGTTTTGATCCTGGTGTAGAAATGGCTCGAATTTAGAAAATGCAAAATAATAAAAGGTGGTGTTTTTAAGAATTCTGTTAGGGCTTATATTTAGGTAGCCTATATTCCAACACAGCCACTGTGTCTAACGCTTCAGAATACTTACTTAGAAGAAAAGATTAGTCACATATGGGGTATAGACCATCTTAATTTTGGGCCCTGCTTGCAGTTAAATTTTGAATTATAAATGTCTCAGACAACCAGATTCGGAATTCAGGCCTTTATCCCTATACTTTTCAACTTTTATTCATGGAGGAGGAATCCTTGTATAACTATGCTTCAGTTAGTCACATAAGTGTTTATTGTGTTGGATCCTTGAATTGTGTTTACAGGTCAGTTCTGGTATAGAAGTAAGTTAAAATCAATCTACTTTTAGTGCAACCTAGCTATTAATTGTATGCACCGAAATAGGAAATTAAAGGTGAAGAAAAATGTTTCATGTGACTTAACCTTACAACACCTGACCTTCTGATAAGGATCATGTCTTTTCAGAAATTCACTCTGAAAAATAATCAGCCTGACATACCAGTAGCCCATATTTAGAAAAGAAGATTTTCTTACATGAATATGCTTTTCAAGCTCTGCAATAATTACAGCACAAAAGTAGAGAAGAAGAAGCAGACTCAGAAATCCTTCTCCTAGATCTGCAAATGTCTTCTTGTGAAGCACTGGGAGAATGATGAAGAGACTGATTTTAATAGCAAAAAGTTTTAATAAGGTGCTACTCATTTTGTTCATACTAATTCTTTCAAGATGCTTTATTCATGAGGAATTTTAAGTTAAATAGCACCTACTGAAATCACCCAAAAGTTATTCAGTGAAGGACTAACCGATAGCCTAAGTGTTGGATACTTTTTCCATTGAAATTTGACTTCCTTAGAAGCAGGATTAAGCTGATAACACTGATTTTGTTTCCTCATGTAATCAGGTATATATTTCATTGATTTGACTGACCTTTGGATCAGGTCTTAAGTACCTTTCAAATCTGCAACTGCTGCAGATCTGGATGGAGAGATCCAAAATATTACTCTGCTCTTTTTTATCATCATGGCTGCCTATCACAAGAATTAGCAAAAAGAGATTTCAGAGGTTAATTATAACTTTTTAAGAACCTCACAAACCTCCTCTCTGATATCCCAGAAGAAACACTCTGTACATGTCTATGATGAAAGTAGTGTAAGTTAGTGTGGTCAGCTTTAGGAAATTGAAAAAGTCAGCTTTAGGAAATTGTTCTGATTAAATTCCTGAGAACTCAGAGCCGCTGACTTGCTGCTTCTTCTGTCCGAAAAACACCGATAGGAGTTCTAAAATAATTTGAGAGAACTATCATATCAGAAGCATGAGTGATTTTTTTCTAGTGATTGTTAAATTAGAACTTTTATTGGAATGAACAGAATAGCACCCTAAACCTGTGGTGCTTTTTTTGCCTCAGTAGAGAGCTTCTACCCAGATTCATGCACAGCCTGGCTTTCTATTGCAAACCTAAAGAAATAGAGCAACTAGCAGCAAAAGAACTGGACTTTAACTGCCTGTTTTCATCGTCTTGATTTATGGTACTTATGAGGTCATTCCTTCTGGCAGAGACTAACAAGGAAATCTGCATCTCCTCTTTCAAGATATATTTCCTTAAAAACTCTGTAATCTATTTCTCCTTCTGGAATTTTACAAAACTGGGGGCCGTACCTCAGCCAGTGTAAACTGGCCTCCTGAACTGGCTGTGATAGAACTCTGCTAATTTACATTAGCTGATTATCTAGCCTATGTTTTTTAACTTTCAAAAATGCAAAGAGCTTTTTCAGGGACCAAAAAAGCTGTGCTTGACCTTTAAAATTACTTACACCCAAGGAGACAAGAAATGCCTGCGCTTGTTCTTGATCCCTTACTGCTTTAAAATTTAAACAAGTGCTTTAAAAATAGTTTAGACCAATGTTAAGCACTTTGACAGGATTAACGGCATGCTCACTATGTTTTTCAGTGCCCTTCTCCAATTTCATTTTAGCTAAGATTAGGTTTTAGGTGCTATGCTAATTTGAATTGGAAGTAGATGAAGTAAAATACTGTGTACGAAATTTGGAAGTTTGTCTTATAACTGGCTAAATAAATCAATGAGTAAGAAATATTAGGGCAGCTGATATGCAAAAAAGACTCACAGATAAGTTGTAAGTTTATCTAATCATTTCAACCTGAGAAGCAGACTGCTGTACAGCCATGCTGGTTTTCCCTCCCCTGGTTTTCATTCCATCAAGTCTTCCTCTCAGTTGCAATCGTTTCTTCACACAGCTGGCCTTTCATGCCCACCCCTGTCTCCCTCGGCCATGCCAGTGATACATGTGTGACAGTCATAACAGTGTGTGACAGGACAGCGAATAGTCAGAAGCTCCAGCAGTGGGAGGCATGGAAGGCCCCATGGTTCCTGGCCAAAGCCGCCTATCCCCTTCGCCTCCCCTTTGGGCAGCTGTGTTGCAGCCACGTCGGCCCTTCCACTAGGAGTTTGCCTCTGCGCCTCAAAGGGTTATGTCCACAGCTCAGATGAAGTCAGATTTTGCTGCTTTGAAGATGAGGGTAGAATTCAGTTTTGCTTTCACAGCCAAAATCATCAGTGAGGTTTTTACCAACAGAAATGTTAGTTAATTCACAATCAGATGGAAAGGCCATCACCACTTTTGTATTGGATGTACACTTTGTGTACAACATGAGTGTGTTGATTCAGTGCAATAGCTAAGCCCTCAGTCATCCCCAGTTACGGCACATCGGTTTGGTTTCTAGAGCAGGTTTTGTACATGCAGATTAGTTTCCACCTGAGGGAAACTAAACCAGAAGCTTTGTTCCAGGTACTTGCAGATGTGCTCTAACCGCTTCGGCTACCTTTGGGCAGCTTTGAATCACATTCATGATGGTGTTGTTTAGTTCAAGCCATCAACACTAGATCTCGTCTGAAGAAAGATCTCTGAAACATATATAATGTGGATGTGGGGGCACTGGCAGCTTCATTCAGCCAATATGCTTTTATTTGCTGAATTACTTGTTAATGTAGATGTAGCCTTAGCTGCCTGAAGGGATATTTATAGGCTCTTAAGACTTTCCGTGGAACTAGCCTGGAGCTAGATGGAGGAAAGGCTGAATAGTCTGTGGTAAAATGTCTATGGGAACACCTAGAGGCTTATGTTTTATACAGGTGTTTAGTGGAAATGCAACCTTGATGCCATCATTTTCTGGGAAGCAAAAAGTACTCCACAAAACAGAGAAGTTTTTTAGATACTCTTCCTTCATTGGACAAACAGAACCTTAACTTTGATCAGTTTTTGAACTTGCCAGTGGGCATAAGAAACTCAGAGGCAGAGACATTATGTACCTTTTAAATATTGTTTAATGGTTGAGCTCAGAGTGATGAAAGTGAAGAAATCCATTTCTCAAAATATAAAAGACAGGGAATTCTAAGGTGGTGTTTTTGCTGACTGGGTAGTTAGGCTCTGCTGTATGGCTCCTGAATAGCTTTGGTGCTTCACACCTGAATAGATATAGGAATAATGCTATTTTTCTACCCTTCTATAGGGTATTCTATTATATTTAATATTATAGACCTGCACTATACATATGCAGAACAGAGAAATGAATTTCTTTTTCCTTATGTAATTTTGGTATTAATGTAACTATTTTATAGACAGGAAAAAGAAATCCGGACAGGACTTACTCTTAACCTTTTCACTTTTTTTTTATTTTTCTTGTTTGTTTTGATTTTCTGTTGTATCCAGTGAATGAACTCCAGATGTCATCACAGTCTTCCCACTTATTTCCCATACTATGTTATGTATTTAATTAGGCTGTTTGCTGTATTTGAAAGTTTTTCTCCTTTGGGTTTGTTTTATCTTTTCAGTGTTTAGTATAATTTTCATCACTAAAATATACCCACAGATGAGAAGAGAATCACATACTGTAATCTCATTTATCCCATGTGGCATAAAATTTCAACTGGTGACATGCATATAGTCCAGCAAATTGTGTTTCTTCTATAACAGATCTTTTAGATAACAACTAGTATTGATTTAAAAATAAAAAAATCAGAAGTCTTTAGTAGTCTATTTCAATGAAAACAACTGCATTATGTTCCCAGGTGTTATTTTGTTAACTTGTTCTTTGAGCCATTGGATCTTGTTGTTATTATTGTCAATTATTAGTTACAAACTAATTCTGCGAGGCTCAGTCTGTGACAAGTTTATTCATGTTCAAGTTTGTATTACCCTATCTTTTCCTTGAACTATAGTGATAGTACCCTTACAGTCAGATTGGGTTAAATTTAAGGATGAATGTTCAAACCTATTTGCCAGTGTTCCCAAGTGGCATTCTATGATTCATGTTATCTGCATTAGAACTTATCCTAAAAGTCAAACGTCTTTTATTTTGTTTTAGGCTCATTTCTACTGTCAGCTTACAATAAATTTTAGGACCAAAATATTTCAATCTCTGTTTTTATTAAGTGGTAATAGTGGAAGGAGAGTGTTGAATGTGGAGGGTAAGTCAGTCATTTGGGGTAAAGAGATACTGCTCTTCCATGCTCTTCATAATCTTTGATTTAGCACCTTGAGTTTTCTATAAAATGTGATTTTTGTAATTTTTTTCAACAAACTTATATTCTATTTCTTTTTTCCACAAGTATGCTTAATATACAGGTTTTATATGTGATTGCACATAATAATGTTCCCTATGCTTCAAACCACCTGCTTTTTTTGCTCATTCAGTTTGAAAGGTGAAATTATTCTATTTTTGAGGGAGAATATATGAGTTTATTTATCCAAAGTAATATAATTTTTCAGTTTATGAAGAAGCTGATGGATTCACTGGTAGCGTTCCTTGACCAGTGCAGGAGTGAAATACAAACTCCTTACAAGCAAGGGTTCATTTTAGGTTGTGATGAATGCTTTCCCTTCACTTCGAGTTCAGCAGATGTTGTGACATGCGTACCGTAGTAAGAGTGGTTCCAGAATCTCCTGAAACTAAATACACAGTCATTAGAGCTTCATTAAAATTTCTGGAGTCCTACCTGTTTCACACTATCATTCTTGACAGAGTTCTAGCTGAAAGTTGAGACAATTATTTTTTTTAATTTTGAAATTATTGCTAGTCAAATGGAAAGACTGTAGAGAAATCACATTCTAGAAGAATGATTTTACAGCTTTACTTCTAAATTGTAAGTAGAATAGCTTAATACTACATCTAAAGTTCTTTTGTACAGAACTTTTTCACAGGAGCTCAGATTTCTTGAAGGTTTCTTTAAAAAAAAACAACAAGCATTTAAGCATGGTAATTAATCCTAATTAGCATAGAGAAATAGGAGAAATAACTACAAACATGGGATTTAAATTTTAACCGAAATTTTTGATAAGAGACTGAATCCTGCATTTTTAAATGTCCTTCAATGGCTTAAAATGACAAGGAAAAGAGTGCTGTGTTTGTGGGATGCTGACAAGACCAGAAGTTTCTACATTTCATAAACAAATGTATCGCAGCTGTTTACAATACTATATAATTTACATTTAAGTGAGAGGTGTAAGACAGGTTAATGGCTTTACATAATATGTTAATGCTCTGCACTCTGAAACATTTTAATATCTAGTTTCATACATATCAAGAAGGTACCCAAGATTTCAGCAAATACTAAGCTTACATAGAACCAGTCCTTAAATTTCTTGCTGCTTTGTATTTTAGCACTCCTGGTAATTCCTTTCTGTTCTCATCCAACTGCCTTCACATGTTACTTCTCAATGTCTTAACAGTAATATTTGATTTATCCCTGTATGCTTCTGCAGTTCCTTTATATTGATTATTTATCATGTGCCTTTTGTCATGTTCCACTTTTTGTATGATTCTTTGCTACTTAAATTGCACCTTATAATGCTAAATCCGTTGCTCCTCTTTTTTTCTGTCTCAGGCTAATTGTGCGTTTGATAAGGTTTCTTTCGGTAACTATCTGCTCTTCTACTTTTCCCCTTCCTATATCTTCCCAAGAGACCAAAACTACATATTCCCTGAGTTAAATTTTATATTAAAGTTCATTGTCATTATTTTGTTGCTTTCACTCCTTTCCTTCCTTCCTCTTTTTAGAGGTGCTTTGTTATTTTCTGATTACTTGCATACAAATGAACTTCCATTTTCATATACTCAACCAGTTCCTCTATCTGTTAGTCTCCTCTAAAGCAATAGCCCCCTAATAGTCTCCTCTACCTTCTAAAATAAAAAGTTATCCTTAGCGTATTGCAATATCTTACTGGACAGTGTGGGAAAAAGAAAAACCTTCTGTCTAACTAAGTGGTTTATAGTAGTCTCATATCATGACATTATGCCAGTTCCTTTTTCTGTTTTACTTTCATTTACAGACATTCTTCCATTCAGCATCTCAGCTCTCCCTGAATATCAGAGAATATATTTTATACATCTCTCTATATATCATACAGTCTTCATTTACAGTAGAGTGCCTTCTCCCGTTTTTTCTTGCCTATTCTTCCTGAACATGTCACATTTTCTTCAGAAGTATGTCAATTCTCTGACTGGCTTCTAAAATGCCAATTAAACTACAATTTTAATTGCTTATCAATAATTCAAGTCTTCCTGTTTATTCTCCTACTGCTCAAAGCATTATAGAATATTTTTTTGAAAATCTTTTAGTCTATTAGACAAAAAATCAGTGTATTATATGGTGAGACTTTAAAGGCAATTGTATCTGTTCACACATTTGTGTATCATCCAGAACAGTGGAGCCTTGTTCCCCAATTGGGCTTTCTAGAAAATCTGTTCTCTAATAAATAATAATAATGGGATCGAAATGTTTTGAATATGTCATTCCTATGTTCAGGCTACATTGTTAGAAGATATTGCATTTCTCTTAAAGGGTTCAGATACTATATTTGAATTGATACCTTATGTCAAGACTTCAATAATTTTTCTTTCTGAAAGCATGCAAGTAAAACTCAGCCAGTTTTATTTCCTGAAACTTCAAATACAAGAGACATTTGGCTTCATTCAGTTTGCAGAGCTGGTGAACTGTTAAATGAGCTTGAGTTTGACCTTGAATTTCTAACAGCATGTTCTAACATAAACGTGTATAAGAAGATGAGAATGGGTATATTGGATTGGACAAAAGCACAGCTAGCCTAGTGTCTTGTCTCCATCAGTGGCCAGAGCCTAATGAATCATAGAATCACAAAATAATTCAGATTGAAAGGGACCTTAGGATATCTCTAGTCCAACCTCCATCTTCTCAGTAGCGTCTTCTTAGTTATTGGAAGGCTGCTATTAGGTCCCCCCTAAGCCTTTTCTTCTTCAGGCTAACAAATAAAGAAGTAGAGAGAGTCTACAGTATTACTTCCCCAGAATACTTTCCTGACTTTCAATAATTCGTGACTTTGAGAATAAATTTCTGAGCCAGGAATGATGTTTTTTTAATAATCCATAATCAATTTATCTTTCATTAACTCTTCAAAAATTTTGTGGCAAGTAGTTCCATAGCTTAGCTATATCACCTTTTGCTTTGAGCAAGCCAACTGCTAGTTTTATTTGGTGACTCCTTTTTCTTCTATTGGAAGAAAGAGTATACAGTCTATCACTGCCTATCCTTTCATGATGTTTGTGATTTGGTAGATTTATAACTTAATTCCCTCAGAGGTCTTTCCTAGGTTGAAGCACCCTACCTTAGCATCCTACCTAGTCATTCCCATACAGAATGCCATTGCACATGTCTGATCATCCTTCTTGCCCTTCTCTGAACCTATACCAGTTCTATTTTACTATTTATGAGATAGAGGGATGAGAAATGCCCAAAATAATCAAGAAGTGGAAGCACTGTGGATTTCTTCAGTGGCAAATGATGCTCTTTGTTTTGTCCTCTATTCATTTCTTAATGCTTTTTAACATTCTGTTTGCTTTTTGATAGCTACTGAGTACTGAGCATAGAAACATCTATTGTAATCCCTAGAACTCATTCCTGTGGGATACTGGTCAGAGTCCGTTAGCACTTTACATTTATCTTCATTGAATCTTACCTGCCATTTCAGCATCCAATCACTATGTCTTGTGATTTCCTTCTATGCATCATAGCTGATGCTCATTTTTACTATCCTTCAATAATGCAGTAATAGCAGAAAACTCTGTTACCTTTCTATTTTCTAAAATTCTGAACTGCACAATCCCAGCAAGGATACCTATAGACCTTCAATTGATCAAATTTACTCCTATCTAATATTTCCTGTCTTTTAACTGATTCTTTAACTCATGAGAAAATCTTCTCTCTTATTCTAAGTCCCTACAAAAGCTTTTGGTGAAGAACTTCTTTGAATACTTTTTGAAAATCCAAGTAGACTGCAGCAACTTTATCTCCCCTATGAACAAGCTTGTTGCCTCCTTGAAAGATTTCCAGGAGGCCTGCGAGGCAGAACTTCCCCTTCCCATAACTGTGTTGAACTCCTCCCTAGGATATCGTATTTGTCAGTATGTCCAGTGATTCTGTTCTTTATTATTGCCACCAATTTGTCAAGTACAGACAATAGACTTGCCAGCCTGTAACTCACTGGATCTCTCCTGTTAAAAAGCATTAAGAAATGAATAGAGGACAAAAACTGGCATCACACCTGCCCCCTTCCAGTCCTCAAGCATCAAGGCAGCTGTAAACCAGAGGTTACACATCACAGTTAGCAGGTGAGCTATTTTATCCTTAAGTTTCTTTAGAACTCTTGGATGAATGCTGTCTGGCCCTGGCTATTTGTTATTGTTCATTTTATCTACTTCTTCCACGGTCTCTTCTACCAATACTTTAATTTGAAACAGCTCCTCTAATGAGTTCCCAATACAGAAGTTTTCTGGCCTGAGCACCTTCTCACATGCACCCACAGTGAACACAAAAGTAGAGGATTCATTTTGTTTCTTTGCTATGGCCGTATCTTCTTTGAGTGCTCCTTGTAACTCTGAATATCTCTTGGCTCTTTGGACTCCCTGACAGGCTTCCTGTGCCTGATACCTTTGAAAAAATATTTATTGTTATTTTTATGTCTTTTCAAACTTTCTTCAAGTGATCGTCTGGCTTGCCTTAATGTGTTTTTATATTTAACCTGCCCAAGTATGATCCCCTCTGTTTTCCATATTTGGACACCACTTCAACATTTTCAAGCATGCCTTCTTGCCTTTAATAATCTTTCTTACACTGTTGTTTAGCCATGCTGGCTTCCTTTTGCTTTTCTCAAATCTTTCATGACAGGAAGTATGCATATCCTTTGTACCTTTAGTTTAGTCTTTAAAATGTGCTCATGCTGCTGGCAGAGATTTAACTCTTTTAGTCATCCCTTTTAGCATCTTTTAGCCACTCTTTTAGGATATTTTTAACAGGCTTCATTATTCTTAGGTAATTCTTCTTTTTGTATTTGAGCACAATTGTAATTATTTTTCTGTTTTTTGTTCTTGTCGTCATTGCTGCTACCAGGATATTTAAGCATATTGCGGGCATTTTAACAGAGTTGTTCTTTAACAGTAAATCATGAAGAAGACAGCTGAGCTGAATTAAAATAGAATATATTCCCAGAGGAGAAAAACACACAAAATTTCTGTCCAGTTTCTAAAGTACCACTATTTACCCTGAAAGCTTTCCTAGAATTCTTTATTTTGGAATCAAGTTTCCCTCTAAAGTCCATGCTGGAGAGAAGCTAAGTGCTGCTGCGTAGTGAAATCTACAGCATCTATCTGTTTAAGAGTGTGAGTGAAGCATGCAGGCAATTATTTTAAAAATGTTTTAGTATATCTGGTTAGACTCTGTTGCAGAAGCATACTGCCTATGTCTTGGCACCATTCTGTGCTAATAAATGTCAGAAGAGCAGAATAAAGCAGGCTGTTTGGTCCCTAAGGATTCATCTAATCCAGAGGATTCTTCATATGACTCTTCAAAACAGAATTATATCCCTTTTGTCTCACTGCATTCAATCTGACTAATCATTTTATTTTGATTTAATTAGTAAAGTATGTTCAAAATAAATAAAACAGGTTATACATTTCCTAATGGATTAATTAGATCTACCTTTGTCCTCTCTTCTTAATTCTTCTCTTATATCCCATAATTGAGTTGGTGAAGTAACATGCTGAATTCACTCCAAGAAGCCCTGTGACACCCACCAAAATAGCAATTTTCACTGTGGGCTGTAATTAACCAGAGAATAATTGTGTTAATAGTGATGACTACCCCTAACTTATTTTTATTAATATGGGATGTGATTCATTGGTGGGTGAACTCAGGGTAGAGAGTACATGGGCTTGATTTGTTTGATGTTTCTTATAGAACTAATAATCTCTGTTATTTTTCTTTAAAAGGTAAACTGCCCAGCTCCATCTTTTTCACAAATATGTTCCAAGAGCATAACACAACAAAAATAAATCTATGTAGGCATGTTAATACTTTCGGGACCATCTTGCTCTAAACTTTCTTCTTCTACTAATCAAAAGATGACTGAACATTTTTAACATGCCTTCTTCAGCCCAACTGGAGCCCTTGCTTAGATATCAATATATAGTCTCAGAAATAGAAGGGAATAGAATGTTTAGTCTAATTTAAGGTGTTTTAGACATTTCATTCAGAGGACTTAAAGCAGGAGCATAAGGCTGCAACATCACTTTTAAGCTAACCTATATTGGCATTGCTGGGGTCCTACCATTTGTCCTCTCCAGCTATGTACTCTGCACCCCTTATGTCAGCACTTGCACTCATCTGACTCTGAAAAAGAGTCATCTTAAAAACCTAAGCTGACAAAACAACATTTCACTTTTTTGTTTTTTTAATAGAGTTAGTTTTCTCCTGGACTGGTTCTCAGATCACCCTGGGGTCATAAAAGAATGGGAAGGTGTGGTAAAGGCAGAGAAGGAAACAACAAAAGCAGAAGTTTCTGTAGCTATATCAGATATATATAGACTAGGACTCCACCATTAGCTAGATCTTTGTGACAATGGACATTAGTACAAACTTTGAGACTGCTTACTGCCATCTTCCAGGGCACCATTTATCCATTCTTAATGGTAATTGCTATAAAGAAAGAGATCCCAAAATAGCAAAAAATAACTGGGATGAGTAGGAAAAATGTTTTACTGCAGTGACTGTAGTAGAAAATTGTATTTTAATGAGTGAATAAAGAAAGAGCTGTTCTCCAAAAAAAGGAGAGAAATAAACAATTTTTTTCAAAAGTATCTTGCCTTCGGTTATGGTTTTCCCTACCTGCTTAATAAAATTGGAGTTTTCCCCAATTCCCACATTTTCCTACAGCTCTGCTAGAACTGATATATTCACTGAGGCATCAGAGTTACTTTCCCTGTTGCTGCAGTTGGCCGGAGACATTTTTAGATAAATCTGTGTGAAGGGATCAGCACTACAGTGGTTTACATTGCATATTATATTTTTAGGAGAGAAAAAATAAAAACATTTTCTTTCAATGAAATGGCAAGCTATGAGAAAACCACCAGAGGTTGTGCAATTCTGGTGACTGCAAAATTTTCACATTTTTGCCCAGGATATATCTAGCATGCCAAGTCTGCAGCCAATGTCTCTTTGTAGGCTAAATCCCTATTTACCACAGAGAATATCCCAGAACTTACTTCAGAAAATGGAGCCAAAACAGGACTCTGTGGTCTAGAAAACCTGTTAGATGAGATGGGAAGCTCTGATATTTACTAGCTAATAAATATCAAATCTCTGTTATTTCCCTTTATGTACTATCATTATAATTAGAAATGACAAGTCTTTGAGTTTTACTTCAATTTATTGCCTATTGAATCTGTCCCTCCTCTTAAAAAAAAAAAAAAAACAAGATTAAATTCTTCATGTTCCCACTTTTAGTGGTTGGACTGCTTTGGATCAGAGCCTACCGCAGCTGCAGCTACTCACAACGGAACAGTGTTTGAGGGAAGAGTTTACCAAAAATTCCTTCTTACCACTATTCCCTCATGAGGGTCAACACATAAGGAGTAATGTTGCCTGCTCCCCCTATTCTTAATGGACAATTCCTTTGTGAAGGTGGCTTCAGCCAAAGAACATTGCAAGTAACTGAAGAAAAGGACACAACCTGATTACATTCCAAATACTGTCGGCTCTACAGAGTCTGTAGGTGCTGTTTTCGAAGTATGTAGCAGTTACATAATAAGCCTATGTACAATCTCATTAACCACTGGTTTGTACATGTGTATCTGCATGACTGCTATTTGGTTTTGACTGCTTCCAATCCCAAACAATTTGGATTATATCTTTGCATGTGGGGAAAAGAGAATACAGACCCTTTGCTTCTCTCTCTTCTTCTTTCTGTATAATAAGAACAGCTTGGTTTAACCTCTCATTTTTAGGATTTAAAATTCACAGAAGAGACCAATTTGTTGTCAAGATGTCTGTGAGAAACATTTAAAACATTTTAGTTTGATTAGCTTGATTGCTTACCCCAAATGTATTGTAATGTTCTGCAACTTTAGTTTGCAATGTGGTGCCAAAAAATGAAACATTTTTAGTTTTCAGCTAGCAGTTCGATATTTATTTAACAGCTGCAGTGAAAGGAGTCTGGGGTAGTTAAATGAAGGAAGTTAATGGGGAGATACATTAAAAAATTTCAAAGCCCTTAACATGATTTGATTCAGTTTCATTTTAGAAATGGGGCAAGACTGACAAAAAAAAACAATCTTTATTTGGAGGATGGAATAGGCTGTCCCTCAGCTCCCCAGCCTATCATCAAGGGATGGAGATGGCTGCTGTCCTCAGTGGTCTGCTAAGAAGACCCTGCCTGTCTTCTGCTGCTGGGAGTTGTACACTGGGTTTCAGAGACTTATAAGACAAATCTGTCCTGGAGGTAAGGACAAGAGAAGACCTTCCTAGCTAAGGGGAGTGAGATTTGTGTGGCGGGCAGCAGGAATCTGGGAGGCAGACTGGTGATTTCACAGAATCACAGAACAGTTGAGTTTGGAAGAGACCTCCAGAGATCATCTAGTCCAACTCCCCTGCTCAAGTAGCATCACCTACGGCACATTGCCCAGGACCCTATCTAGACAGTTTTTAAATATCTTCATGGATGCAGGCTCCACAACATCTCTGGACAACCTCTTCCAGGGCTCAGTCACCCTCACAGTAAAGAAGCTTTTCCTCATGTTCAGATGGAACTTCCTGTGTTTCAGTTTGTGGCCATTGCCTCTCGTCCTATCACTAGGCACCACTGAAAAGAGTCTGGCCCCATCCTCTCTACACCCTCCCTTCAGATACTTATACACATTGATAAGATCCCCCCTCAGTCTTCTCTTCTCCAGGCTGAACAGTCTCTGCTCTCTCAGCCTTTCCTCATATGAGAGATGCTCCAGTCCCTTCATCATCTTAGTAGCCCTTTGCTGGACTCGCTCCAGTACTTCCATGTCTCTCTTGTACTGGGGAGCCCAGAACTGGACGCAGTACTCCAGATGTGGCCTCAGCAGGGCTGAGTAGAGGGGGAGGATCACCTCCCTCGACCTGCTGGCAACACTCTTCCTGATGCACCCCAGGATACCATTGGCCTTCTTGGCCACAAGGGCACATTGCTGGCTCATGGTCAACTTGGTGTCCACCAGCACTCCCAGGTCCTTCTCCGCAGAGCTGCTTTCCAGCAGGTCAACCCCCAACCTGTACTGGTGCATGGGGTTATTCCTCCCCAGGTGCAGGACCCTGTACTTTCCTTTGGTGAACTTCATGAGGTTCCTCTCTGCCCACCTCTCCAGCCTGTCCAGGTCTCTCTGAATGGCAGCCCAGCCCTCTGGTGTATCAGCCACTCCTCCCAGTTTTGTATCATCAGCAAACTTGCTGAGGGTGCACTCTGTGCCTTCATCCAGGTCATTGATGAAGAAGTTGAACAAGACTGGACCCAGGACTGACCCCTGGGGAACACCGCTAGCTACAGGCCTCCAACTAGACTGATCACAACCCTCTGAGCTCTGCCATTCAGCCAGTTCTCAATCCACCTCACTGTCTGCTCATCTATCCTGCAGTTCCTGAGCTTGCTTATGAGGATGTTATGGGAGACTGTAAAAAGCCTTGCTGAAGTCAAGGTAGACAACATCCACTGCTCTCCCCTCATCTACCCAGCCAGTCATTCCATCATAGAAGGCTAACAGATTGGTTAAGCATGGTGCATTCCCCTTTGTGAATTCATGCTGACTACTCCCGATCACCTTCTTACACTTCATATGCTTGGAGATGGCCTCCAGGATGAGCTGCTCCCTCACCTTTCCAGGGATGCAGGTGAGGCTGACTGGCCTGTAGTTTCCTGGGTCCTCCTTCTTGCCCCTTTTGAACACTGGAGTGACTTTTTTTTTCTTTCAATCCTCAGGCACCTCTTCTGATCGCCATGACCTTTCAAAGATGATGGAGAGTGGCCTTGCAATGACATTGGCCAGCTCCCTCAGCACTTGTGGGTGTATCCCATCAGAGCCCATGGACTTGTGGATGTCAGGTTGCTTAAGTGATCCCTAACCTGATCCTTCTCCACCAAGTGAAAGTCTTCCTTTCTCCAGACTTTCTCCCTTGTCTCCAGGGCCTGGGATTCCTGAGGGCCAATCTTACCAGTAAAGACTGAGGCAAAGAAGGCATTCAGTATCTCTGCCTTTTCTGTATCCTTTGTCACCAGGGCCCCTGCCCCATTCAGCAGCGGGTTCACATTTTTCTTAGTCTTTCCTTTGTTAGTAATGCTTTAAAGAAGCCCTTCTTGTTGTCCTTGACATCCCTTGCCAGATTAGCTCCCAATGGGTCTTGGCCTTCCTAGCCCATCCCTGCATACTCCGACAACATCCCTATATTCCCCCCAGGTTAGTTGTCACTGCTTCCACCTTCTGTGTACTTCCTTCTTCTGTTTGAGCTTTGCCAGGAGCTCCTTATTCATCCATGTAGGTCTCCTGCGCCATTTGCTTGACTTCTTGCTCATCGGAATGCACTGTTCTTGAGCTTGGAGGAGGTGATCCTTGAATATTAACCAACTTTCTTGGACCCCTCTTCCTTCTAGGGCCCTATCCCATGGGATTCTTCCAAGCAGGTCTCTGAAGAGGCCAAAGTCTGCTCTCCTGAAGTCCAGGGGATTGATCCTGCTTTTTTCCCTGTTCCCTCCACGCAGGATCCTAAATTCCACCATCTCATGGTCACTGCAGCTAAGGTTGCCCCAGCCTTCACATCTCCAACCAGCCCTTCCTTGTTCATAAGCACGAGGTCCAACAGAGCACCTCTACTCATTGGCTCCTCTATCACCTGTATCAGGAAGTTGTCGTCGATGCTTTCCAGGAACTTCTTGGATTGCTTGTGCCTTGCTGTGTTGTCCCTCCAGCAGATATCAGTCTGGTTAAAGTCCCCCATGAGGATCAGAGCTTGTGAACGTGAGGCTACTTCCAGCTGTCTGTAGAAGGAAATAAAGAGGCCTGGAGACTGGTGTTGGAGGGATTTATAAGTAGTATTTGACTGTAAAAGTGCATCTGATCTCTGGATATTGGGAATTAATATTCACTTTATTGTCAGAGACAGTTTTTTCCATGTTTCTATAACTATTACTGTGCAAAATAAGCACCTAATTTGTAAGTTCAGTGACGAAATTTGAAAATCATGTAATATATTAACATTGTCATTCCCTCTGTCCTTCACATATTGTTTTCCTGAGGCTGTAAGCATGTCTACACAGAGGTTATGGGTGTGATTACACCACAGACTGCAGTGCTGTGTGAGGACAACCAAGACAGCTCTAAAGAATACCAGCAGCAACCTAGCATGGCACTCAGGATAGTTAACTCTCTGACATGTAAGGTACAGTGCTTTCACTGAATCCTGTGACTGTGGCCAGGTAGGTTCTGATTCTTGTTTAAAGGTAGCTCCTGTATCACCGCAATACATTCCCATCTGCATTGTACTTCAGACTGTTTTTCAGTATTTATTTTGGACAGCTTACTGAGATCTAAGTATAGCCTAAGGAGATATGCACACATACACACACACACACACACACACATACATATACATATATTAAATATTTGTCTTGTGCATCATGAAAAGAAATTGAAGTTCATATTCTACTGGGAAATTCTGGGATTACTTAAATTTGTGAACCCCACTGACAACAATGGGAGCTGGGTGTAAATCTTATCACTGGAATCTTTAGGTCTGGTCTTAAGCCTGTTGAATATATTCCATAGATATATTTCCACTAACTTCAAATGATCTCTGAGCTAGTTCTTTGGCATACACATGAAAAAGCACACAGTGTGACTTCTAGCTCTCAGAATGAATTTGTAACACTGGCACAATTACAAGAACATTTATTATTCGTAAACTGAACAAATACAAGACAAAAAATTAGAAGGCTAATGCCAGTTCCACAATTTATTTTTTAAGGACAAAAACACAATTTAAAGACTAAAGATCCATCTTTCTAAATAGACTTAGATAGGAAGAAAATAATTCTTTCCTTTCAGATATATGACAATACCTGAGGTGAATTTTAACAGCTGCTGTACTTAACTTTCTTTTGGGGAAGGGAAACTAAGATTCCTGATGTTGTCAGTGTAGGGAATTACTTCAGTTCCTTCCTCCTAAGAGAAGAATGACAAAAATAGTATATATAACCTCCAGATATCAGAGAAGGAGGAAGTTACACGTATTAGTAGTGTGAAGAATAATATAATCATCCTTGGCTTTTCCTCCCTGGAAATGACTTCAGGGATAGAAAACTGTAAAAGTACTTATGACTCTGTGCATCTCTCCTTTGACCACCTATAAGATTAAAACAGTGTATAGTTTACCTCTGCTACTATGCTGTTTATATAGAGCCATTCATTTTATAGCAATACTAAAGGGCATCTTTAAGACACATACTAGCATTTATAGAATAGCCACCAGAGCTGTGCTGCTAGAACTGAACTGAGATTCAAGCCACTACATTATGAGATTTTTTTTAAACCCTGGCCAAGAGTATGGTGAAGCAGATTGTGCAGCATTCTGTTTTTAGGGTTTCTGTATAAACATATTAAATAGATTTTTAATAGGGACCCTTCACGATACATTCATTTATTAAAAACAAACAGAGAATTTATGCATCTGTTTTGTTAGTGACTTTTAGAAATTCTGATCATGAGAAAATTTCAGGATTAATTCTAAACATTCTAATTCTAAACATTACCAGGATTAAGTCAAGTGAGACTGAGGACATGTCAGCTCCAGTTCAGGCATTAAGAAGAGATGTCTCTCGTGAATATGAATTATTCTGCCAAATCTTCCAAAGCACGATCTCATTTTTCCTGTGTTCTTTAACTGTATCCCAAGACCATTCCTATTTCTTTCCCACCCTTGATTTCTCTTCCCAGTCCCATTTTTTGTGACACAGACAATTCCATTTCCTTCTTTCTGTTTTTCTTCTCATCTATATATCTCTTCCTTACAACTGCCTGCCATGCATAGTCTTTCTCCCTGGACTCCACATTCATCCTTATCAACCCTTCTTAGATGACTTTTCTTGCCTAGTCAGCCCCAGGTCTTGCTTTATCCCTACTGCCCTGACACAGTTGTGTCTCCTTTATTTTCAGGATCTCAGACCTTCCCATCTCTCTGTGCTACACTCCTCCAGTTGCAGCTGTAGATCTCAGCCTGTCCCTGTGCTGGACTTCCACCACTTCCTAGGTCCTGCTTCTAGTTTTCCCTTTTTGTTAGTCACCTAGCAGGTTCACCAAAATGTGGATACTTGTCCTAGTACTCTTCCAGTAGGCACCATAACCAGCATCAGCTGCTGCTTAAAAGTTTGAATACTTAACGCTCTTTGCATGCTTACATTTCCCCTTGTGTGCTTACATTCCCCTGAATGAAGTTCCCCAATACCCATCATTTAGGATTGCCGCAGTGCTGGATGGAGTAGCTGGATTCCTAAACTCATCTATGATCATCAGTCAGTGTGTTCCTCTGTGTTTCTTCCCTGCTGAGTCCAGCTCATTTTGCATTTCCAGAACGCACCTCTTGAATTTAGCCCTCTGCACATTGGCACCTCCTCCATCTTTTTCTTCGAGAGCAGAGTAGTTCAATTATCTTCCAGGGTGTGTGTGGGATGCCCAGATTCAATTCCCACCTCTTCCTATGCTCCCATCTCTGTAGAGTGTTCTTGAGTAAGGCTCCGCTGAGATCCACCCTGGTTTCATTAGACTTGCTCAAGCATGGTTTGAGTTATGCACCATATAACCTGAGCCAGTTCATCTTGTGTGTGCTTCTTCTGTCTGCTGAGCCAGTTGGCTATCTCCAGTCCTGAGACAACTCCAGTTTGAACAGTGCATGAACAGTGTGAACGATGGGAGAATTTGGACTCATATGTGAGCTGGAAGCCTGTGCTAACATGACAGCATAGATGTACCCTTTCAGTCTCTCCTGTTGCATCTGTTCCACTTGGTATGGAATAATTATGTATTGCATGGGCAGAGGGAAGAAAGTGAGTGAGTGAAAAAGAGAATGTCTTCCAAACTTCAGAGGCTGCCAATTGGAATGGCAACATATCGAAAAGAACATAGTATATATGCAACACAATATAAATGACTAAAATGAAATGACTGCATTTCTATTTTCTCTTTAAGTGCCCTCCTTTTAGTATATGTCAGAATATAATTTGTTCCAAACTAGTGCTGCAGCAGAACACATCTTACAGATATCACACTGTCTAATGAGGTTTTAAAATATTTTCTTTGTGGCTTTCTAAAGCATGATCATCTGTTATTGTTTGTATAAATGTCAAGATAATAATTCCAGAGACCACAAAAACTGTGAGGTTTATATATTGCAATCTAAAAATGTGTATAAAAGTAAGAAAAACGTATTCAAAAATACATCAGAGCCTTTGAATCTTCTTCTAACTGAGACTTTTCATTTGATCCTAGAAGTTTGAAATAGGACAAGAAAAAGCCATATTTGTACTGGTGACAGTCTTCATTTGTGTCATTGTGTTACACCTTATAACATATATTCACATTTTCTTGGTCATAGTGGTCTCTATTGTTCCAAAAACCAGTAACTCCATCAGTTCTTTCGGGAGACTGCTCTAAAATGTAATGGTTCTTTACATTTCTTTTCATGATACTCTACTAAAATTCTCCTGCTACATCCTCATATGAACTTAAATTTTGCTTCTTTTCTTAGGGCCTTATCCTCTACTAATATAAATCAGCATAGCTACACTGTTCTCAATTAAATCACACAGATTTATACCAGCTGATGATCTGTTTCCTAGCATTAGCATATAAATAATAATTGTGAATAATAGTCTTTTTTTTCTAATTGTATCTTAATAAAGAAAAAAAAACTCCATTAATTTTATTGTAAGTCTTCCTCCTTAAGCCTTTTGGTAGTATTTGCGGTTCTCTGCACTCTTTCCAATTTGTCCATAGTTTTATTTTTCTGACATACATTTTATTCCACATGTAGTGTCACCACAGTAATGGAGAGAGTAACTTTTACTTCCTTGCGGTGTGACTTGATTCCTCTCTGTGTGAAACCTACATTGTGCTAATAAGTTTGCTGCCAATTCTCTCACATTTAATTTGTTGAATAAGGCATTTTTCAGAGATACAGCACCTCTCAACAAGTATCTTTTCTTTAGTTTTTCCTCTCCAAAATTTATTGTAGTTACTTGTATGTGTATCAGATTCTGACAGTCCTAATCAAGCTGGAAGAACTGGTACCTTTATTTCAGGAAGATTACTAGTAGCATAAGATGCTACTGTGTCAATGTAGCATTTGTCAATGTCAATAAGTCTAACGGAGTCTGGTTTTTGTTATAGTCTGTCCATATTTCTCACCTACTCAGGTCCTTATAGTAATCTATTATTCTCAAATGTATTAGAAGTGAGTATAAGCTGTGACTTTCATTCATATGCTAGCAATTTGTGCTTCAGCTGTTATATTTTACTTGTATTCCAGTGTATAATGCCCACAGAGAGCTCAAAGGTCTAAGAAGGATGTAATACACAAACGCTAGAGAATACAGAAAAATTACTCTATGTATGATTACATATAATTTTTATCTGTACTGTTTACATGTACATGACAAAATAACAATATGACTGTCCCTCAACCACTTCTGAGATATCCACATTCTTAAAGATATCATAAGGACTCATAAGGAAAACTTTAAAGAATTCTTTTAAAATATTTGGCATTTCTAATGAATCTAAAAAAGAACTCCATTTTGTAAGTAAAACTGTAGAAGACAGAAAGTCATCTATAATCAAATGTTGCATTCCTGGAAGAGCAGGAGGGATCTTAAGGTATGGCTAAATAACTTTCAGGATGGTAGATTAGTAGAGAGGAATAAACCTTAGATACTGAGAAGAAGCAACCTAAATTTTATTTAACAGAGAATTCAGAATAAGCATAGCAAGGTCAGAATGGTAGAAAAAATATATATGTCTGTGTTGAGAACGGACTGAGCAAGGTAGGTGTCAGAAAATGCAGAAGGAAAGGACACTGAGTGAACAAGCTGAGATGGAGCTTTGAATAAATTTCTGTGCATTCAAGAAGAAATAAAAATTGTCTTCTCTAAGGCAATTGAAGCCCTTGTACAATAAAAGAACAAATTTTTTTTTTTAGAGAGACCAGTGGTTTCAGTTGGACTAATAATTAATTTTTGTTAAAATTTTATTTTAAGAAAAGTTAAGATGACAAAGTCAGCGTTCAGAAATTATGAAATGATAGATGCAAGATTTCCTGTGAAATTTATTTCACCCTTTTCTCCCCTTGTGACTGCTCATTATACATAATATTCATTTGTAGAAGAGCATGCCTTTTTTTCCATCTGATGCTGATCAGCTAGATGAAGGATTTATGAAATTGAGAAGAGGCAGAAAATAATCCTGTACCAAGGGAATAAAAACTAAAGTAGTTTTATATCCCTAAAATTTCCTGGAAGAGTGTGAAAGATTGTAAACTGTGTTGCAAAAATAGTTGAGGAAAAAGGATATTGAAGAGTATCAGTGATTGACAGTGTATGAACTGTGTATGGGTGACTGAGAACCAAGGGCTGTAACTAGCTGGCCTCTTGTCACTGATTTTAATTATTGCTGAATAGCAGGGGATAATGAACTGTAAACAACAAGGGAGCTTCGGGAGGGAGTGTAAAGAAAAGTCTGCAGAGATGAAAAAAAGCAAAACCACATGATTGGGAAGAGTCAAAGCATCACAGCCAATGATGACAAAGGTATTTTTTTAACATGATTGCTGTATCCACACAAAGATCCTGAATGCTTCCTGCTCCTCTCTGCCCACCCATTCCTAATCCTAGCATTCAGTCAGCTTTTGGACACTACAACCAAAGGTTTCTATCAATGAAGACCAGGAATGGGGAACCATAAAGCATGCTTTCTACTCAAATCTCTCAAGGACCAGGGGGGAAAATGCCAATAGCATTAGTTAGATTGGAAAGCATTCAAGAATATGTGACATAATCTACAATGTGTAAATGATGACAAAACAGTAATAAGGATAAGTAGCTAGAGAGGACCACTGCAGCACCACCTCAGCAGGTGAACCAGCTTCGTGACAGGAGGGAACAGCTACTAGTCACCATTTGCTAGTCACTTTCTATAGTGACAAATGTTAAAGGCTAAGGAACAGACAGCCACAACCTAGAGAATGAATGTATGGCTTCTTAGATCTTGGTATTGGGAAAGGTTTTGGTTTCCTCAATAGGTGAAGTTCTAAGAAAAGGAGCAGAGACAGAGGTCATATCATGAAAAAGAAGAAAAACACCTTTGAACATGGGTTAGCTGAACTTGTGAGGAGGGCTTTAAACTAAGATTAATGGTAGCTGCTAACAGTACATCAATGAATATTAACCACAAAAACTTGGAAACGACTAAGTAGGGGAGGTGTGGATGCCCATAATAAGATCATGAGACACAAATAGGAAAAAGGTAATCTGAGATGTCCTCATACTAGTTCAAGCAGCACAGAGAGTAAATTGGAGATCTTAATGCATTAGCCATTTTATTATTTAACCGGCAAAAAGGAGACTTGGAATGATTGGCATGGCTATAATAATACACAAGATTATGACAATTTAAAAAAGTATAGCTTGTTTAAGGAAACCTTTTAAGGAAGAGAGGAGATATGTCACTGATGAACAGTTTTTTTCTGAAGGCATAGAGTCCACTAAGAAATATACTGTTGAAAATGTCTGGGTATTGATCAATGGAGTAAAAAACAGGCGCATGTATCCTCAGAACATCTACTACACAACTCTAGTTCAAGAAGGCATTTTTTCTGTGTGTGCCTGGGTGTAGCAAACATAAGACTTGGTGTTAATGTAAAACTTTAAGATGTTTGCTGTGAAAGGCATACTTCCTGGACATTCTGCCTATGTCAATATTAGTAAATTAAACAGCGCCAGGAATGTTCCAGGACACAGGAACTCAGTCCACTACTCTGTGAAATTATTCAGATGGTCCTAGGAAGAGTTTTGGTCCAGAGGGTGACTAGAAGTGCTCTTGATGGTCGTTGGAGCGGCAGCTATGTCGTGACACAGGCCATGCCTGTACCCAACCACGTAACACACTGTGGTGGAGTGCGGCCAGGATGACAGGTGAACATTTCCTGAGAGTCAATAGGTGCGTAATAACAGAAGGAAGGTAAAGGAGGCTGTCTCATGTTCTAGTCAGCCTCTTGCAGTTGTGAGAAAAGGAAGAGATAGAAACACATGAGGAGCATGCAGGGGAAGGGTTGTGGTTACAATCACTGGGGTGTAGTATAGTCATAGTAAATAGCAACTCAGTCAGGACTGCAATTTTAGAGAATGCATACCTCTTGCGGGGATGGTGCGACCCACGATCGACTGGCAGCAGCTCAGGATGTGGCATGTTTTGTTGCCAGGAGGAAGGGCCAGTCGGTTCCTGCATGCGGGCCCCTCTCGGCCAGGCTGGAATTCCTCTTCGGTGCCAGAGGGGAGAAGGGAGTGGTGAGGAGAGGCAGAGGGGAATGAGGTGTATCCAAAACTTTCTCCCTGTGCTAGGGTGCTGCTGCTCTTCGTTTTCTAGCTGCCAGACTTGTTCAGTGATTCACTTAGTGTGTGTCCCTGAAGCATAGCTTATATGCCATCAGTTTTTTGAGCTGTCCTAATGTCCTTTGTCCCAGTAACATGAGTATTTACCTTCAACACCCTCACAAAAACTTGCTTTCCAGGAGTCCCCTGTGTCTGTGTTGTCCTACTTAACCTGAACTCATTCTTGAGAAGAAAGAGGTAAGTGAAGGGCTCCATCTGGGCCTGTGCTGATCCCTGGCTGCAGGTGGTGAGGAAGGCCCATCCTTGGTGTCCTCAGCTCATTCTTGTGTCAGGTTCACAGGTTTTACTGTGGAGTGGATGGGGAGATGTCAAATTAGGTTTTTGGCAAGCTGGGGCAGGTGTGTTGCAAGCAAAGTTGTAAATGCAGCTAAATGGAGTTTGTCTTCTATTTTTTTAAAACAGTAGCAATATTGCCTATTCTACCTGCAATTCCACTGCAAACAGATCTAGCTATCCTTGCTCTGTCCCAGAGTCCAGCTGATAGCTCAGAAGTATTAAAGAGCAGCAAGTCAGGCGTTAGGAAAATTTATTAGCTGTTAGAAATAGCAAAAAACTAGAATAGGTTAATAGGGAAGGTAGAATTTATGTCATTGACAGTTCTCAAAACCAGGTTAGATGAACATATGTGAAGAATGTTTTAAGTATTGTTGATTCTGCCTCCCGACAGTGGACTGAGCTAGATGATACTGCAAGGTTTCTTGCTTCTGTGAGATATGTTTTCCTATTCTAAATATAAATATAAAGTATGCAAAAAAATTAGCATTTTTTCATTTACGTGACCCACAAAAGAACTACCAAGGAGCAACTGAAAACACTAATTCCTTCCAGAAAGAACATGTCCTGGAGTGACAGTGACATGAATAGAAGCAAAAGGTAATAAAATCATTTAGCAGAGAATCACAAAACAAAATAAAATGCAAAAAATAATTTGAGAAGCAGTTATTATTTGCTGTCAATAACAATCTAAAGAAAAATATTATGAAACAAAGCTCAGTGTTTTGTTTGCATAACCAAAACTGACTGTCGTGTTCAGGATTATTAAATTAGCTAAAGCTTTAAAGTATATAATACCAACACCCTTTTTAAACAAGTTCTTGCAGAACCTTTGATAAAGAAGTCAATAAGCCTGCATAAGCCTCTGGATATCTACAATTAGCTAAACTGAAGATTAAATAATTAATGAGGGACAAAACATTGCAAATTTTTTTTATGTGTTTGAAAGTGAACTCAGTTTATTTAGCATATACTTTTGATGCTCAACTGTTACTGTTATCAGATATCTAACACTTATCCAAGAAAGCCAAGAAGAAAGTTGTGTTGAAACACAACAGCCTTTATTAGCCTCTGTATGTAGTATCTGGAGCAAGTAGCACATAAACTAACAGACATTTTTACCTTTAAAAAATCATTTTTTCAAAATTCTATGGCTTTAATAACTATAGAAGTGTAAGATCTATAATGTAGGTTTCACAGACATATGATATGAACAGGCACAGCTAAGGCTTCATCTGACTTGTTTAATACAACACAGTATCCTGACCAGCAGCAGCTCTGCTTTCATATTTACCCAGTTTTTGCTTACTTGAAGAGAAAAAGTCCATCATTAAAATTCAGAATATAATTTTGTGCATCAGACAGAGATGATGTAAACCAAAACCAGAGTCTCATTTTTGGTACTGAGTAAAGACAGAGCTGTTTTTCAGCTGGTAAGTTCAATCATCGACACCGTGAGCCTCAGAACTACAGCCTGCAAGGTTCTTCCTTACAGAGATTTTGCAAAGTATGGCTGTGTGAGACATGAGGGCATTTCTCAGTCTGTAGCTAGCAGCTAGCATATGGTAAACCATACTTAATTTTCTTCATAATGATAAGAAATGTAATAAAACAAGAATGCCAGAAATGAAAAAGGTCTTGTATTTATGTAGGTTGTGCAACTCTGTAGAAAGAGAAGTGTTTATATTCTAAGAAAGAACTGGATTTCAATTAAAAAATATTTTCTGGATGTAAGTCTCAACAGGGTTTACAAAGAGGTACTTTAAAAATGACCCTCAAATATAAATATTAATGCACTAAACTATTGTGTTGCCTACTACTTTGCCAAGGAATATTATCATGATGGAAAGTAGATGGCTCTCCTTCTGCCAGGAGCAGACTAAATCACAACACTAAGAGATACACTGAGACAGAATGACCTCGAAACTCCTATACAGGCTGCTATTTTCTCATGTGACATTAGGCACTGTAGAGCAATGATATTGGTCTGGAGTGCCATTCTCTTCATCTTCCTCTGGACATCTGGACTGGAGTAATCTCCCGAAAGCGGGGACTGCAATACCTGGACTGGATAAAGTTAAGGATCTTTAAGCTAAAGCTTCAACACAAACTCTCTTAATTTACTTTGCATGGAAATTAGCCTCCTAATTTAGGCATCAACATTAGGTACTTAAAGGTTGGCAATGTGAATAACTTCAGTGTAAGCTGTTGTAAAAAGAAAGAACAAACAGGCCCATAATATTAGATTTTTTTTTCATGCTTGTGACTAAGTATATGCAATTTGTAATTCCTGGTTCCAAATGTGTTGAATGAGTTTCTAGTTAAAATGACTACTAAGTAAAGAACACTGGCATTGTCCTTAAGCAAGACATTTCTGAAGTGCAAAGTCCTAGCCTATGCTTTAATGCTAAATCCAACCCAGGTTTCGTACAAGGTTGAGTCCAGTAAATAACCTGCTCTCCTATCAAAGGTCATAAATAGAGGAGAATGAGGAAGAAAGGTTGCCCATCTTGAAATACATTTTTCTTCAAAACTATTCACGCTGATCATCACATACTCTCCGCCTTTTCTCATGCAGAATCACTTTTTCTATTTAAATGATTTGATCTAAGAGAAGAACAGCAGATGTTCAGTGGATTATGTTTTCTGTCTATTGATAATTTGATTTCAAAAAGGAAACAGGAAATATATTCTTTTATTTAAAAGAAAAACACTGGTTCAGCCCCCCTCACCATCATTTTTATTCAAATGCTACCAATTAGAACTCTTTCTCCACAGAAAAACATCTAAAAATATCTAATCCATGTTTTCATTTAATTTCTTCTTCTTCCCTTTCATACTAGACCAGTTGTCTGTTATATATTTAAAAAATCTAAAAAAACCGTATATTCCCAGAGAAGAAAATGCTAAGATTAATAGTTAAATAATTCATTAAAGGTTTTGTCTTAGAATGAAATGAAAGGAATTGCAGGAGGAATCTGGAAAGCATCTCCTTATTGTTTTTATAAAATAAGATTTCCCATTCATTTTAATGGTTTCCTCTGACGAAATGCTTAGTCCTATATTCCAGTGCTTTTAAATGGAGAGAACAAAAGACCTAGTCAATTTTGAAGTGCATTAGTGTCTGCCAGACTCTTATCCCTGTAGGAAGTGATGTTTCTGTGTAGTTACAAAGGAAATCTAAGTACATCATTGGCAAGTTTATATCGGAGATCAGCTCGTACCTACAGAAGAAATTAAGAACGTAGGACATAGCTCTAGACTGGCCTGGATTCATGAAGGGAGTCTAACTAAATGTAGGCTTAAAATATAAATAGGTAATAAAAATCACTACAGAAGTAAATATAGCACAGTGTTAAATGGTAACTTTTAAAAGATTTTCATCATGATCTTTTAAAAAAAGTTTACCTGTGTTAATAACTGCCATGGTATGAAAAAGTAATTAATTTGTTTTATAGCAAGGGGTATTATACTGAAAATCCAACTATGTTGGAATTACGCTAAATTAGTCTTAGACGCTTGGCTGCAGATTTAGGTACAGAAAGACTACAATATGTCTCAACTTGCTGTGTTTAGTGTGATTTTAATGCAGCAGCTCAAAAATATTTTTACAGAAAAATTAAGTGAAAATATTTTTGGTATTTGATTAGTACAGTTTGCATAGTTGTCTTACATATTTCAACTTCATAAAAGTGTAAATCTTGAGTACAAAACTATCTAAGCAATAAAGGGTCTGTCATCAGTCTTCCCAGTAAAAATAATGAGTTAAAACACATGAACTGATAGCTGAATCCACCTTCTGGGCAATTATAACTTGCTCTCTGTGAGGTAGGAGGCCAAAGGCAAAGGTATTAATCACTTTGTAGGATGTCTGGAAGCTTCTTTTTCACCTTTGACTGAATGTTAAGTGTGCTGGAAAGTTTAATAACCATGTAGATGAAAGGCTTAATAACTTTGGAGAGGTAATAGTATGTATGATGATACAAGTAGCTTGGACTCAATATTAATATTCCTCAGCTTTATCTAATCCTTCATCCTCATCAGAGAGTCATAATGCCTGCTCCACATCTACCCACCGGACCTTTTGGTGAAACCATAAAAGCTTTGGCTAAAGAAGGTTGAGGCTCTGACATTTTTCAGGTGCGGAACGGGAAACCGGACAAAGGCTGACTTCTCACTTTCACACAGGTTTTTGATGCTACTTTTGTACTCACCAAAAATGTTTTTCTATTCTCTCACCATCTCTCGACTTAGTCTTTATGGAATGCTTTTCTTGCTGTAGTCACATCTAAAGATTATTCCCAGCTATTTTGACCATACTGATATTTTCTCTCTACATCTTTTAGGTTTCTTCTCCTATATTATATTGGTGACTTCCAAAGCTCTGCATGGACTACCCTCACTTTGTCAGTAGTTTTTCATTTAGTCCTGAAAAGGTGATTTTTCCCTCCGATCAGTTTATGCTGCTAGCCTCCATTTCAAAGTTGCTCAATTTTTAAAGAATCACTTTTGTTTTTATTGGCTAGTCATACACAGAGGTTGCTCCTTCTAAATTTCTGAAAATCAAATTAATTCTTCCTCTTCACACACATCCTCCAAAGTCTCTTTTGCCATGTGCAAGAAAGCACAAGCATTCCAAGATGAGTTCCCAGCATGATGTAAGGTTAATGTGGAGAAAAAAACTATCTGAGTCTAGAGGCTATATAAATAAAGCAATAATGAGTTGAAGAAGAAAATATTTTTACAGCATAGTTGTGCCCCATAATGGAATATGATATTTGATGTTGTACATTTTAAAAAACATTTTAAAATGCTTTAAAAATTAGAGAAGGTACAGCAGCAAAACACAAAAATTATTCTAATATTAGAAGGTGTCTTACACTTAGAGGCTCAGTCTGTTCAGTTTATTAAAAATGAGATAAAGCAATGACTTAATAAGACTTACCTTGCCTGCCTGGAAGAGAATGGTTCACATTTTGCCTGTTACTGAAATTTGAACTGATATGTTTTCTACGTAAGAATAAGGCTTATGTATTTAAAAGTTAGTGTAATGAACTGTTAAAAATCCATCCAGCTCTTAAGAGTTTCATTATTGAAACTGAATGCCTTTTTTGATTATTTTCTGGGTAAATATCAATTACTATGCCTATAATGGAGTGACTTGATTAGGTTTTACAGTCTGTATTATATAGAAAGTAGGACTAAATGATCTAATTAGATTGTCTCATTTTGCTTTAAAAGTCTGTAACTAAAGTAAATATTATCTGTAGGAAATGTACAATGATCACAAGTAGTTATAGCTAATCACTGCAGTTTTCTGTGTGTTCCAATCATTTCCGCGTGACACAATGGTCAAGAGATCATTCTTTCGGAAGAGAAACATGAATGCATCTGCCATGATGGTGTTTTTCCACATTGTTCTATACTGTGAAAAGTGTCTATGATATTTGATTCTAAGAATATGGGTGGGCAATTTTTTTTTCCAAGTTAAGCTATGTACTAATTTACAGCTCAGTTTTTCCACAGAAGCTGTCTGCATATTCTCACTCTGTAGAAACATGAGAGATCATATCCTTCAGAGAGAGAGGAATAACCTCCCTAGCATTTACCAACATGTGCCTCAGGGTAAGAACATTGCATGTGGGTAGTTCCTGAAGAGAAACTGATGTGGCATAGATTCAAACATTGGTGTACCTTGGAATAACTTGTTTGTCTGCTCAGGTCTTTAATTTTCTAATTTTAGGAAAGTTTTCTAGTGCATTTGTTCACAAGTAATATGATGGCTACTACACTTAGGTGAATTTGAAGAAGATACTTCTCACAAAATGAAAGAACACTTAGTACATTTTGATGAGTTGCTATCAGCTAACCTAATTTAAGACTGCAACTTTTTTTTGTAAGACAAACAAAAAAAGAAAGCAACTTTCTCCTCATTCCCATGTAAACCTCATAAGATCAATGCAAAAGTAGGTGTGAGAGCAAGAGTTGGTCTTTAGTCTCCTGTTCCTTCCATGGTTTTCCTGGTAAATAGAAACATCTTCATTGCTACTTGAGAATTTAAAATTTTTGCTAATACAGTATCTTCCAGGGATTCACTGTTGTGCAATTAATAATCTGCTATTCACTGTGAGATCAGAGTTGTGTAAATTTCCTTGCTTTTTTTTGTTTTTAAAATACATCCACTTTGGTCAGCTGGAGTATTCAATTTCGTATACTTCATCTGTCTGCCTAATTAACTCCTCTTGATTTGTGATTTTTGGAGCTGGAGTGCCTTACATCCTTCTGTTAGTGCTAAGCAATTTCCTTCAGGCTTTTTTCCCTTTTAACAGAATTGAGTACTGCAGATTCAGGATGTTAAGCTAATCTTTATTTAAAAAGGGTGGCTGGTGTTTGTTCACAATTGTGCTTTTATGTATCATTAAGATCTGCACTGAAGTTACTTATATCATTCATTTCAATGTTTTCTGTTAATTAGTGTCCAAGAGATATCATTTCCAGTCTAGTCTGCTGTAGAATTTTTATCTATAAAATTATGACCTCTACTGTAGCTTCACTTGGACAGAAGAAAGAGACTTATAGCTTAGGGTTTTCAGGCACTTAAGTAGATAATGTAATTTAGAAAAAAATAATTTTCTAAAATGGATTCTAAAATACCACAGTGATTACACAGTAATCAGTATTATTGTTGTTATTCCTAATACCAATGGAACTTCAATAGTGTTAAGAAAGAGTACAGCAAAAGTCCAGGCTGGAATAGCATCTTTCTGTGAAATGACTTCAGGTTTTTGGTGTAATAATGCCCTTTCCGACCTAAAAGATAAGAGCAACACACAAACATAAGAAAACAACTACAGAAGAAAAGGTTCTGGGAAAATGCTAAAGTGGCAAGACTTGAGATCCCAGGGATTTGTCTGGTTTAATGGACCTGGTTTGTAAAGAGGTAGAGGAAGAAATTCACTAGTTTGATAGTTCAAGGGAGGCAGTAATATAAGGAATATCTCTCATAGGCCACAGGTGTTCATCTCAAGGCTCCACTGCACACATTTGGAAATGCAGTTTTAAAATGCTATTTTGCTTTAATATCTGTGTAACTGTATATTGTGTAAGAAATATTTAATTATTACTTTTTCAATAGTTTGGTGTTTGGTAATGTGTTTCATTGGGGTTTGAACAGCTGTTTATGGGTAGGAATTGAGTGAAGTTAGATGGTGATTTTAGAGATTGTCTCAAATCAGCAGGAAGACTTGTCTTTAAGAGCTACTGAGAATATTTTTCAGTGATCTGCAAGTGAACACCTGGTTAATGAAGGCCATCAAAGCCTAACTTCTCTCTTTAGAGAGAAAAAAAATGCCTTTATTAAACTTTTATGGACTATTTTAGAAATATTATTGCTGAAAATGATTTCTAGCTATGTAGTCCAAGAGTATCCTTTCCAAAGTGGCTATTGTCTAATTTTACTTTTTCTTTTACTTTTTAGATTTAGTTAACAATTTTATTTTCAGACGTAGGCCTTTTAGTGTTCATTCTTTAAATGTCTAAAAGGATATAAGCTTCTTTTATGATGTCAGAATTCAAGTGGTTTATATCTAAATGCAAATAATCTAATCCTCACTGCTACCATTGCTGTGTAAGCAGTATGTTTGCTAATATAGCAGCTTGAGATCAGCTCACCTTTAGATATCTATGCAGGGGAGTATAATGGCTGAACAGGTAAGGCATCCTGTTTAAGAGCCCCGCTTGTGAGTCTGGAGTGCCAAATCTGTCTCCCCATAATTAAGATGAGTCACTAAAACTACTTGCATAAAACCTTTTTCTTCTTGTCAGTAGGGAAGAAATGCCTGGATTGGAGAGACTTGAGGAAAGAATTGAAGAGAAATGTTGCAGTTTTGGAGAATTTGCCACTTTAAGGCAGTGCACTAGTTCTGGCCTGGATGTGAAGTCAGAATAGGAGTTGAAAGCTTTTGTAAAAGGATTGAGCTGCTTAGGTCTAAAGAGATGGCTGTGGGAAAGGCACTGGTGCCGTAAGAGGGTTCATCTTCCTGTCCCATCCAGGAAAAAAACTAGATTTCGGTCCAGTCTTCAAGGGAACAGCAAATAGTTCCTCTTATCAGTCCTCATCAACTCATTCATTTCCTGGAGGGGCAGGAAAAGCACTAGTAGCTGCCAAAACTTTTGGGGCATCGTAGAGAGAAAATTAGCTCTCCAGGGTAAACATGCAAAATCTCAGATTGTTTCAACCAAATTAAGTGTGCAGACTAGCAAAGTAATGAGCAGTTGCCTATGATTATGGATAACATGGCAATCCATTTTGTAGCACAGGGAATTCTCACCCCACATCTTCGTTACACTTTAGCTTTATTAGTATTTTAAATTGAAAATTTATTTAACTGTTTTCCTTTTTCATTTTGATCAAAGGGCATTAAAATACTTCTCTTAGCCAATAGTCCTCTTTCTGCATTCCCACGCATACCAAAAGTGCAGTCATTACATTCCCATCCAGGAATGCCTTGTGTTCTTATTTACCTTAGACTCTATGTCTTGCCATGCATTTCGCAGGTTTCACAAACAAGCACCAGAAAGCATTTTTCAACTTCTGTCCTTAAAGTTTTTTCTGCTGTGCCCGTAATAATAATTTTGTCCCATCTACTCAAATAAGTATCCCATCCTCAGCCCTAATATGGGTGCTCTTGCTGCTGACAACTGCAAACGTGAGCAGGTATGAATGTTAGCTTACACATCTGTGAAATGAATGCCATAAAAAAAAACCCTTAAGAGGTAGTGCATACCTTTTGAAAAATTAATAAACAAGCTATTGTATCTACCTAGGTGGTATCTCTTATTGTTTTTTTGAAATGTTTGTTTATGTGGACATATGGAAAGGATAAAATACTTGCATAACTTAAAAAAAAAGTTAAATTAGTGTGGTTTGATACACCAAAGGTAACTTAGAAGGAAATTTGCTGTATTTCAGTTTCAAGAACTTCATGAAACATTTTCTAGAGTATTATGGCATTGATACCAGTTTTTCTGTTAAGTAGACCCAAAGAAAATGTAGTTGTACCATTTTCATCTGATAAGGAAAATGGAGTAGCACCTAAGCCTAATACATAGCAAGAGAAAATAGAAATATGATAGGAAACCCGCATGTGGAAAACTTATATTTTTCTGTGCTAAATGGTCTTTTTCATTTCAAAATTGATATCATCTAAGAAAGAAAAACATCACTAAAGTGGTTATTAAGGAGCAGGAAAAAAAACTTTTAAAAGTAAAACAGTTTATCTTAGACAAAAAATTAATGAAATCAACTATAAATTAAACTTTTCAGTGTTTTTGATTTGTCAGACTCCTCTCCTTATGTTTCCCTTTTAGGTCAATCTGGACAGGCCATTGCTTTCCTATTTATTGTTCTGTGGTCTCTGTTCTATCAACCTTAATGCTGATTTCTTCTCTTGTCTAATGTCCTCATGGTCAATTTAAAAGGAAGATACCCAAAGCTAGCTGTTTTTATTCTTTTGTAAACTTTTTCAGTTCTTATTTTTCTCTGTAGTTGTTGGCAATACTTTTGTTCTTGGATTCACTCATATCCACAGTTAATGTATTGTCTTTGTTTTAGTACAGAACTAGATATGTAAACTGTATAGAAAACTTACTTTTTCAATAATTTATTTCCAGTATCTAACTTTACCTGTCTGACTAACCATCTGACTTTCATATTGATCCTTATGCACTGTTGTCATCGCTGCAGCTGCCTCTCAGCCTTGTATAAATCTATTCAAAATACTGCTAATGCAGTATATAATACTGCTAATATTGCTATTTTCAAGACCTACTGTTTTCACCTTGTAAACACTTCCATGAATGACATCATCACCTCACCATTTTTTACAACAGCAGGAATAAACTTACCATTCTTATTTTGAATACTCTTCAGAATGTTGATCCTGATTACTTAATAAATCTTACATCTTATCTGGTTTCCTAGCCCCACTGTTCTGGAAGTGGTATTACTTCGACTCTTTGTTATTATTTTTTTTCCAATTTCTTTATACTTTCTTTACTGCTCCCTATAACCAAATACCTCCCCAAGCTTTCTCAGAAAGTTATAATGTTGCCCTACTTCACAACAGAAATTATCCACTTCTTTAATATTATATGTTTGTCTATATCATAAAAAACATCATGACAAATCTGTCAAACTAAGCATATACAACTATTACTATTATAGGGCTTTCTATTGAAACTGGATATTGGTAGGAATTTACTTTTGACAACCCCCCCCCCCAAAAAAAAAACAACAACATATTTTACTTTTCCTAGAAAATTCCAGTTTTTCTTTAAGAAATGGAACTCTTCCAAATCCCCTGAAATTTGAGATGAATTTTTTTAGAATTCAAATATCTGCTCATGGCTGTCTAAGTAGCCTCTCTACACTCTGAGTAAGACACATAGGGCTCCCAAGTCAGACACAAAATGGGATCAATTTGACTGGGTCTATTTGTGTTCCCTGTTCTTCTTGGACACTGGGCTAAGAAAAAAAAGTTCATAGCCTTCATAATCCTCTTGACCTTTGGAGATGGCTGCCAGTTTTTAAGACCAAGCTTCAGAGGAAGATAGCTGAGAAACTTAACATCTTGTGTTGGAGTTTGATTAAGACAGTGCAAAATAGTCTTTGACTGACCACAGTATGTTTAAGAGAAAGAAGGGGGAAGCACCAGAAGCAGAAAACTGGATACACAAGTGAGACAAGATCAGAAATCGTGAGCTACAGGGGCAGAGATCAAAAACACTGTAGGGGACTCTAATCTGAGATCAAAGAAATGTTTCAGACTCCTGAGGAAACTGAGACACGGGAAAGCATGTATGTGTTTTATCAAGATTTGTATACTTCTCCTAAAGTAGAAGGTGTAGAGCTTTGCAATCCTTATAGAGTCTGCCTAGCTGGTTGCTTTAACTATCATTTGCCCTGAAGCAGAGAAGTACCCCTCGGGTTTTCTCTTATTTCTCTTACTTATACAGAGTCGATACTAGTTTGATGACTGTAGTGCTGTGAGATTGTGTGGTCTTTGCTCTGTGAAGAGTAGCAGATGAAGACTGTGTTTCAGAAGTATCTCATAGAGGCCATGGAAACAGCTAGGAGCCACCGGACCTTGTGTGGTGGAAGGGCATCAAAACTTTAGTGTGGCAGCACCTAAATAGGGCAGTCTGATGTATATCCATTTGAGTCAGAAATATCAAAGCTCATTTAACTCTGTATGTTTGTGGTAGTGCTTTATACACAGGTCCCGATCTAGTTGTCTTCTACCCTGAGTGTTATTGCTACATTTTTTCTGACAACAAAACAAGACAACTCCCCCCCACCAAACCTAGGCATTTTGCTGGTCCACTTTAATTTCTCTGACATGTTACTGAAGCATTGTCCCAGAAAGTCCAAGGGGTGGTGCAATGCTTTAATTTCCTCTTTTCAAAGAGTATTAAATTAGATTGTTCATTCAGCAGTGCCTATATATAAAGACAGCATTTTCATTATCTTTAACGACAAGCATAAACTCTTCCCTCCATCTCATTTTAAAAAACACATTTTGAAAAAAAAATAGATAAAGTTTGTAACCATCCCTTCTACTTTTAAGAAAGATTTACTAGCTCTGGGAATTTCAACACTCATTTCAGCAGCTGGTAGATATGAAAGTGTAAGAAACTTGTCAGAACTGGTGACATAAGGATGAAATTCCCTAAATCTGTTTTAACCTGTGGAATCACCTTTTGCTTGATAGCAATCTCTCTGTGATTTAGAGAGAGGTTATAGCTTGTAATAGTTTGAGCCCCTATCTGGGAACCATGATCTTCTGAGTTCTACCCAAGCTGTAAAACGGATTTGCTGTAAACTCCTATTTAAGCCATGTCTGGGTATGTTCCCTGACATCAAGTCCTGTATCTCTGGGATATCAAAAGAAACAGATAATGTGTGCTTGCAAACTATGCCGAAACTGCAGAGAAACAAGTATAGAATCTCTGTGCCTTATGGTACAGGCCAGCTAAGAATTCCAGTTTAAACAAAATGTTTCCCAAATATTTTGTAAGTTTTGAAATATGTAACTAGACGGGAATAAGAGTCCCTTTTTGAACTGAAATATCAGCATGACTTTCTGGGAAAGAGATGAATTTCCTTCAGTCTTAATCTAATTGATGAGGCCCCGCTGCCTTGGAATAATTATCTAAGAACAGCATTATGTTGTCTTCTGTCTACTAATATTTCAAACAGCCTTTTACAAATCATTTCATTGAGAAGTAGTTATCTGAATAGAAAAAGAATCATACATCTGATAATCCACTTGTATCAGTCCAATAACATTAATGAACTTCCATGTCAGAGTTTAAAATTTTTTTTGCAACCCCTAGCACCCTGAGGTATTTCATTTTGGTGTTGTATCATAGTGGTGCGCTTTTAAGCAAACTCTGTTTACAAAGTCCTAGAAAGTGATGGAAAATCTTTAAATATGTAAGAAATATCGTGATGTTTTGAAAATGTGTCCTTAACTACAAAGTTTGTCACCACAGAGGTAAGCATTGCATATTTTTTAAAAATTTTCCCTTGCTTTTTTTTCATATAGGAGTTCATAACAATAGGAAAAATTATAATAGGAATTAATGCTAATTTCACAGACTCTGTCTGTGCCTCCTTTCTGTTTCTTTATCTCCCATGTTAGGCTGCAAATGTGAGAAGTAGAGCTGTTTATTGGAAATTCCAAACCAACAGAAATGTATATTCTTAATATTAAAGTTTATTATGTCAACACTAAAAAAATCATTGCTGCAACTGTTTTCAAAACAGTTCTTAAACTACAGCCAGAAATGTACCCAGTATCCAAAAATTACAGTTAAATGGCTGAAAGAATGCAAAATCCTTTGGAAGCGTTATAAAAGAGTTTGTTATTATTAATGAATTATTAAATTATCATCATTAAATATATTAAGTGCTTTGAGTAAATCACTTTTAGAAATTACTTTGAATAGATAATGGCACAATGTTTTAGAGATATTCCAGGGAAAATTAACTTCTTCGCATGTTTATAGCAAGCTTCTGGACTAAGATCAGAAGTGAAATAGAAAAGATCACAGGATTCCATAGTTTAATTCTGTCCAGATATTTATCTTGTAGATAAATAAATTCAAATCTCTCATGGCATTCTGTAAAAAGATCTCTGCAAATATATCATTATCATATTTAAAATATTACTGGATGTACTTATGCATGAATTTGACAGTGTTGATGTATTACAGGCAAATGAAGTGGTTATTGAACACAAAGATATCAGGATTATTGATAGTCCAAATTACTGAAAAACTTAACCATCATTGTCACGCCCAGTTCAAAAGAATGTATTAGTGGAAGTGCTCTGCAGATTTAGGCCTTCCTTAAATGCTTGTACCCCATTCTATAAAAAAAGAGTAAGCAGTAGAAATCAAACCTTTAATGATAAAATCCTTTGTCTGCTTTGATAGGCTGTTGTTGCAAAATATTTGTGATGTGTGAATGGGTGGATATTCAGAATGAGACGGCATTAATGTTTTGCAAACAGAAATTATTTGTGTGCTAATTGGTATCTTGTCCTATTATAGGTAGTATAAAATATACTGCGGAACTTTGCTGATTATTCAGTTTTCAGTTTCAGCTCTTTGGAAGGATGTCACGTACATTAGGATGCTTATCTTTCTCCTGTGATAGTGGAGGGTACCTGCATGATTTTTTGGATGTCTAAATTTGAGTCAGCAAAGAACTACTGAGAGAAATTACAAATATAGTTGAAGATCATTAAATCTCTTAATTTATTTTCTGTTCATGCTTATTATTATTTTTAGATTACAATATTAGTTTTGTATTATATGCATGTGACTTATCCTTTGATATCATAACTATTCCCTTGCAGTGAAAATGTTTTTGATAAAGTGGTGTCACCATGATTAATTTCTTCATGCAGCCAATGAATTATAAAAACGTGTAAGCTCAATATATGTTATGAATTTAAGTAAATAGCATATGATTTCATTAATTAACTATCAACTGAAGTGGAAAACGGTAAGCAGTTATACCTTTCTTCTTTAATCAACTTTTGTGACTTCCTCTCTTTTAACATATTCTGCTTTGGCTAAACCTGTTACTTGTTCCTTCTGCATAGCTATTTTTCTGCATTTTGTTCAAGTGGCCTCCATTGCTTGGAGTAGCTTCTCAGCTACAAGTTATCCTCCTATTCCTACAGTATCTTTATTACACCAAGAAATTAGGAAATATCAGATTCAGATAGCTAGTCCAAACTTAATTTATCCTCCTTTCCTCCTGTATGAATATGAATCATATGGTATAATCTTTAATTAGTCCTTTAAACAGCATTTTTCCATATTTCCTGCCTCCTTCAGTGTGTAGGATGACTGATATCTCTAAAAGTGGCCACCCTGAATTTTTTTCAGTATGTGTTTCATTACAATAAATGGGACTACTTCTAGACTCTCTTCTCTCTCTTTAGAACTTAAGGTTCTAAAACTCAATATATTTAGAGCTTAGGTGCCAAAGCCTGACGTCCTAGAAATTCCCCTCACGTGCTAAAAAATCCTGGAGCACCAAAAGCATACCTCAGGGAGCTGTCCACTGAGCATGGTGGTTTTTACAGCTCCTGAAGCAGCCAATTCTTTGCTTTTATTTTGTAGGGCATATTTACTACAATGTCTCCCAGAGATGCAAGTTCACCCTGCTCTTGTTCCAAAGGAAGCAAAGCCGAGTGACAGTATAACTAACTGCACCAACAAACGTAATCAGCCCTGCTGCAAGCTGGAGTGTGTTGCCCAAGTTCAGAGTCTTTTTAACAAGGCCACATGGCTCTTATTTAGCTCAAGGCAGTTCAAGCTTGTGTGTGCATTTGCTGAGCAGCAAGATAGCTTTTAAACGCTACCACTATATTGTCCAACTATAAATTTTGAGAGTCTAGGATATGAGTTCTGCTCTGGGAGTCTGGCAATTAAAATTAGCCTGGGTTAGTGTCAAAATGTTCCTATCCTTCTGATTTGAAAATTCTTCTTTTTCTGCCTACTGATCGGAGAGGCAGGTGTGTCCCTTCCAACATGAATTATCCTATGATCCTTTGCCTTATAATAGTACTCATTCTGGAGACGGGGAACAGTTTGAAGTACGCCCTTGAGCTTCAGATTTTCTAAAGCCCTCTCCTTGCTGAGTGTACTCTTTTTATAGACACCAGTCTGGAACACCTGATTTTCCCTGTGCATTGTCTGGGGAAACTGAGCACAAATTACATATATATGACTTGCATTAGAGAAGCTATCCTCACCACAAGTAAAGTATCACAAACAGTATGTAGGTATTTGCAGAGAAGCATAAATCCTCCCCAAAACCCTTCTAACAATTCACATGTAAACTACATTACTTGGCCTTTCCAGTTACTTCTTGAATCCTCAATATACAATATCTATATTTTTCTGATATTGGCATCCAATAACTTTTGAACTTGATCCATGTAGTGTGAAAGGAATACAATAGTTTAATTTAAATAATTTGTGACCCACTAAAAAAATGCCACATTTAAATAATGCAAATGTTTGAGTCCACTGTGCCTTCATGTTTTTTACTAACTGGAAAAGACACTGGTCAGTTGCATTATGAAATCAAAATTCTAAAATGTTATCTAGAGAAAAAATCTTTATATTAATTAAGGAAAAATATGGAGAGTAAGGTATTGTAATTTTACTGAAACTTATTCTTCTCACCTTTTACTGGAGAGCACATTCTAGTTTCAAGAGCCACTCTAGAGGTGTCTTTTAAAGAATTTTAGAAGAACATAGAAATCATCTCACAAACTTTCTGCAGATGAACTTTCAGAACCCCCAAAAGGCCAAACAGCTTAAGTAATGTTGTGGACCCACCCTGTATTTCCACAGGACATGTTCTCATTCAGGAAGTCTGGTGCTAATTACTCTGAATCAAAGAGCCGGACAAGCGTATCCTTCCAGTTTGGATGATATGCATCTGGTGAGGTTAAGAAGGGGTTCTGCTAATGTTCAGGTAACTGTTACATGGGAAAATATTACCACTCATTCCTCTGCTTAGGAAAAGTTATTACTCATGTATGAGTCACAAATAAACGGAGAATATGAGATAAAACACCCTTCAAATCTTTATCTTCTTTTTTTTACATATTTGTCTACAGAATTTTCTGGTGTGCCGGATCCTGTAACGTAGAACCAAAAAAGGAAAAAATTTGATTTTGTAAGATGTTTGGTAGTGATTTGAGTGAAAATGGGTTACCCTGCCAAATCAGAAAATGTGGACAGGATCTTGCAGCTGGTCTTTGGGAAGTCTTCTGTAAGAGGCTGAAGGCTGAGTCCTCTGTTATTCTTAGGCTTTCTCTGCATTCGTTCTACTGTTTTTATTTTTTGTTCATAAGTTTTTGAATGAACAAAGGAACACGTCATTCTCTGATACTATTGAATGGTTTTCATATAAGACCTTTCCTACTTAGTTACATGGTCAGAAATTTATAATTTCACATCTGATTTATTACAACATCCTTTCTCTGACATTGGCTAATACATATCTGTATGTGTGTACAAATCTTGCTTGCATCTACTGAGTGCTACTGTGAAGATTACGCCTCATCCATGTCACACATTGTTTTGTACCCTGACACCCACTCTTGCTTCTCCCTTTCACCAAAACAAGATTTTTTTTTCACTTTCAAAACTATTGTTGACTTAATCCCATTTTTCAGCTTTCATTAATAGCAAAAGATCAACTGCCACATCCAGTCAAGCCAATACCACAGCTTTTTCTTCCATTTACTAGGTTTTAAACAAGAATGTTTGTGATTTCTCCCAGGTGTAGCTCCCTGAAAAATCCCCCAAGTCAGTTAACTGTTCTCATTAATATTTTTCCTTAAAATTCTAATTTGCCATGATGGCTTTAATACTTGGCAGAAGTAAAGACACTATTATACTTACTAATATCGTATGACCTTGCACTCCTGCACCTGTTGTATCCATTTGTTGTGTCTTATGTCTGCTTTATAAAATCTCCTGGAGCAGGGGCCATTTTATGTTTATGAAATGCCTAGTGCACTAAGGGCCTATTCCTATGTCACCATAGCTCATATATTACCATATTATAGTGTGAGTATAGCAGTAGTAACTTGAACCATTGTGCTCAAGAAAGTGTGCAGTAACTCAAGCACAGTATACAGCTGTACCAGGAGTGGGATTTTCACAAGTTTCTGAGTATCACTGAAATACATGCAGTATCAGTAAAAGTCAGATTCTGGCACTTCTTGATGTGTTAGGTGGTTTTGAAAAATCTCACTCAGAGTAAATTTCCTTCTCCAGTTTCAAAGGGTGGAAAAAAATATCAAAATCAGGAGCACTTTCTTTTGCTACCACTGCATACATAAAGTCAAAGCAAAATTTGCTCTTCACGTCTTTACGCTAGCAGCAGTGAGGGCAGTAGCTCTAGAATGACACTGCAGGGAAGACAACGTAGTCTGTTCTCTGTGTTCATGGTGCATGGAAGAAGAATTAATGGGCTTAAGAAGCAGCAAGAAAATGCTGGTCAGAGTCTAGGGAAGAAAAAAATCTATCACTAAGGAGAGTGAAATGCTTGGGGACTGTAAAATCTTCCTTCTCAAAAGTAGGTAAGAATAGGTTAGGGAAACATCAGGGTGGCTTAGGTAAGGGCTTCTGACCTCTCAGGGTCCCTTTTACTATTGGCATGTAAATGTCATAGGTGGACAGAGAGTTCGGGAGCTAGGATGGTAGATAATGTTGCTAGTGTGACATGATGCCTGATTTCAAAAAAATGGGAAAACATGGTTTTAAAAAGGAGTACTTAAGAAGTGAGGTAATGATCAAGACAACTTCATAGTCAAAAAATGTTATGTAGGCCATTATTAGTATGACATATAATAGTCTTGTGCTTTTTATCTGTTTTTTGATATATTATTTAAATATTTATTCATATTAAAAAGTCAGAAAGATTCTTTTTGAACAAAGGAAAGTTCTTTTTCTTCCTTTGTATCTATCTATTTTCAAGTCAGATCCCTTGGCTTTTATTAGATATCTATCTGTCTCAGAGAAGGTGGCTGAGAGTTTTGCAAGCCTTAACTAAAGGAGCAGAAGCACAGAAAAGTTTTACATAGATCGTTTGTTTCTGAAACTTTTGTTTAAATAGGCTGTAAGCAAAATCAAAACGAAAGGCTTGGGTTTATAGGCTCAACTCTGTTTGCTTTGAACATCTGAAGCATCACAGAGTAGATAGAAAAATGCCTGAAAGAGTGAGAAGATTAGTTTGATTAGTCATGTCAGAAGATGAAGAAGCCACTTCCACGTGTGAAGATCAGAGTAAAAGCTAACATTAAATTGTTGTAACTTTGGCTACATCAGCCATCTGCAATAGCCAAAGCAATCTGGATGGCAGTAGTCAATGTAATTAAATGTAATTTCTAAGCTGCTTTACTGTAGGGACTGAGCTGTTACATCTTTGGGCAGCAGTGATTCAATGGAGCAGAAATGTGATCTTGATAACCAACCTTTCTCTATTATCTTCTTAAATACACTGAGGGCAAACTTGGCATAGCTGATCTTCTGAATCAAACAGTTTCACAGAACTGAATAAAAATCTTTTCCCCTTTCTGCTAAGCAAATTTCAGTCAATGGATATTCTAATTTCTTAAACACAGTCTTTTGTTCACCTACTGAATGTTCCCCAATGCATACTGCCTTCATTTTTCTTGTGAAAAGGCAATGTGGAGATAAAATTAGATCTTCTTGTAAATCAAAAGGAAGAAATTTATCACACTTCTATTTGTATCACCTTCATACAACACTTCCTCTGGTCCACATTAAGTCACTAAAAGTTGGCACTGAAACCCTAGGAAAAGAAAAGAAAAAATGAGAGTAGGTTAATGATTTCTGTTTCATCTGGAAAGCTTTTACAATGACAGGATTCCTATCACCAGTTTCTTAATGCATGACAAATGACTGTCAACACTGTCTATTCTGGTATTTTTATTTATTTATTTATTTATTAAGTTAATAAACTGCCAAAGAGATCATATTCCTAGATTTTTCTACAGTTTTCAGTATGTTCTCTGTCTGTTCCTGTATGTCATTTCTGAACACAGGTTTAGACAATACTGATGGCCATATGTTAGCTATTTAGTTATTCTATTCCCATCACCACTGAGAACTAAGAGCTCAGAGAACATCCACATCTCACCAGCCTGCACTGTTTCCCTGGTCCATTTGGAGAAATACAAAAAGAAATATTTTTGCTTTAGCATAGTTGTGTTAGTTTTAACCCCCGGCTCACCTCACCAAGTTCTGCTGTTGGTTAAGTAATAGTAAGAATCTTTAGAAGTTGAACTCATCCTTTTTTATTGATCATAAGTGTCTGGCAGAAAGGTTGAAAAAACAAAGTTATTAAATAGTTAGCAAAATATTAGTTTGAATTTTGTACCTTCTATTGTTTTTGAATTATTCCATAGCATTCATTGTAATTATTTGGGGAATGTATGTATGTGACTTAAAAAAATTCATCCATAAATCTGGCTTATGATGCAATACTACTAAGCAGGTATTACTGTAAAATTTGTAGTTTCTTTAAGGGAGTTGCCAAATCTGGTTGCCACAGCTCCATGTCCCCAGGTCCATCCAGCAGGGAGTCTGAGTATGTATTCCCAGTAAGTGCGCAGACAGGCATGCATATACAACACACAGGTATGTGCACACACATGGCCGGCCACACAGATCACCATGGACAGACACACTCAGCACTTGCACAAACACAGACAGCACGAGTGGCCTCATCCTCTTCCCCTCTCTGGCTGATCAGGATGAAGGTCCGTGAGCGGGAAATGTACACACACACACACACACACACACACACATAAATATATATATATATATATATACACACTTGTACAATATGGATCCATCCAGCAGCTTGACTTAGACACTCAGTTTGCTCAGTAACAGGTCCTGGATCCTCCGTCTCCCCAATTGGTGGCACCTGGACATATGCACCTGTCAGACCTGTAGCCCCACTCCAGTGGCTGGTACAGACCCCCTCATGCGCGCATACACACGCACACACACAAACTGGTCTCCCAGTTAACTCCCTCAGACCCCATAGTCTCTCCAGCATTTGGCTGGGACTCCCTGGTCCTTCTGGTGGCCAAGTCCCTGGTGGCCCATGGCCCTGACTGGTTGCTGGGGTCCCCCTGCTGCCATCATCCCTCTGTGCTCCTTCGGATCAGTGGAGATGATTTTTTTATCACGTAACCTAAGTTTCATAACTGTTTCTCTGTTCGTGGGTACACCCATTAGCTGAGAAGACTAAGTACAATGGAATTCAACTGTCTTTAATAATAATTTGACCCACACTGGTTTTGATAAGAATAGAACTGGGAAAGTCAGATTTTCCCATACCTAATTTAGGGGTTTGGAAAACTAGGTTGCTGAACCTGGCAAAAGAAAGTAACCTGGTGGTACATAAACTAGGGAGCTCCTTCCCGACACATGTAAGAAACTGAGGACAAAGTACAGAAAGGCATCCAACTTCCCCAGCATTGGAAACAGGAAGCCATGAGAGAAGGCTGTCAAGACAGTGGATACTCCCCTTCCCGAGCCTCTGAAAAGTGATTCCTTATCATATAATGTATGATTTAATGGTTTCATTTAAAATGTGACATTCTAAGTGTAAATATGATCTAGGTATAAAGAACATACATATATAAGGATATGAAGACTCCTGGGTAAATAAAGAAGGTAACCTAACTGAGTAACCATACTCATTTCTCAAAGATGAGTTAACTTTAATCTCTTCACTTTAATTTTACTTTTTCAAATGCTGAGAATTAATCCATTAGAATGAGTTGCTGAAACAAATCGGACATGAATCTTTGTGTTAATAGGTGGCTAGTTTTGATTTTGATGAGTCATTTGTTCCAAGAAAATGAATGTTAATAATTTTAGCCAAGCAAATCTGGCATACTCCAGAATAGTGTATCATTATGGTATCACGATTATATGTAAAGGAGCTTTTCCCTGCATATTTCTCTGCTTATTAATGAACTACACAATGAAAAGAATTAATCCGCCTGAGTGATACTTGCTATGATCGTACAAATATTTTGGTTATTTCTGGTTTGTTATATTCATTTATACTCTGGTTGTAAGAGTAAGAAAATGCTGTGCAATTAAGGAGCAACAGTACTGGCCTCATCATAACCTTAAACTCAGATATACAACCTAGACTAGTGGATGCTGCAGTGTTTGGTTAATACTACATGATTTGTTTGGTTAATACTACATTACTTTTATCTTGTAGAAGGCAGTGGAATCCCTGCTGGTACGTATTCTGTGTAAGGGTCATATGTGGGTATGAACCCTGCACAAAATATAACAGTATAATTAAAATCCTAAGCCTGGTATTTTATTTAAAAGTTGCTAAGCCTGCACAGCACTATGTTAAATCTGAATGGCTTCTGCTCCAGCCTCTTTTTTCCAATGCCTTTTGTTGAAATGGATTGGATACCTCGAGGTTGCTCCAATGAAAATAACAACTTAGGACAAAGTTCTGGTGCTACGATCATAGAGCAGAGCTGGCATCTTGACTAAAAACAGCAGCTACGTGAAGCAATGCTGCAAAGGTGGTGTGTCTGGTAGTTGGCATTTTCCCAAGGGAAGGAAAATGGCTAGTTGCACCCTGCACCTCTGGGACTTGGCCACAGTTAACATGCTCTGAATGTGGCGCATTAGAAAAATGACAAATGTTTAAAGAAACAGTTGTCAACTGGACATTCATTCCAGAAGGTAGGATATTGGATATGGTGGATTTTAGCCCAAGACATCACAAGGGTGACAATTTTGTTTGTAAGAGGATAGACACATGGCAAATCTGTTGTTGTGTCTTCCCAAATTAATGCTATTTTATTCTCCCCTCTTAATAAAGTTGGTTTTGTTTATCCAGAGATGCAATGCTTTTAAGAGAGGATTCATTGTTTGCTAAGTTATTCTAAAGAAAGGTAATTGTTTTCCCAGATTGCTGGGTAGGGCTTGAGCCACTGTTTTTTGTTAATTTTAGTAACCTTAGATATTTAAACCCAGCCTTTTTTACCACCATCAGTATCTGGCAAGAGAATCACAGTTATGCATTTATAAAAATGAATGAGCAAATGAATATTAAAACTACAAAGGCAATTATTACATGTCCTCAAGGATTATGGCAAGAATAGCAACAAGTCCATAGATGCTTTGTTGTAGTAATAGCTTTATATTTATTTCATAATACTTTAGAAATTAAACATGTTGGCACTTCCCTTTTATTCAGGTAATCGTAATCTGTAAAAAATCAATTTTATCACCCAAGAGACTGCTAAGCCATTCATCAGGGCTTCACTCAGGAACAATTTATTATTTTACCTGTGGCAATAGTGTAAAATAACAAATTATTTTTAAAAGAACCTTGATCTTTGTTAAGACTGTTTTAGATCCCATTATTGGCTTGTCAGCTGTAAACAGAAACTGTGGCTGGGCTGCTCTGTCTACGACCATAGCTCTCTCTCAACATAAGCCAGACTCAACATAAACCAGACACGATTCCATACCTATGGGTTGGTTTGTATTTAGAAGAGTTGTTTGCTTGTTTAGAAATTATAGAATTGGGTATCATGTATTCTAAGACATTTATGTCAGGCTGATAGGTAAGGGCAATGGAGATTTTCTTCCAGGAAATAGATAATAATCAAACGTCCATATTGATGTTTTACAAAATCTGCTGCTGATCTGATCATGAACATTACGATGCACCTGAAGAACGTGGCACAAGCAAACAGAACAATTCTTCATTCTTCTCCTTAAATAAAACCTCAGACGATGGCCTCTCCTCAGAGAGGCCTCAGGTATGGGTTCATTTTCCTTTTCAGCGTGTATGAAGGTTATTAGGGGAGTTATTAGGAGGCAGAGGATATGATACTACCAGCAAGCTGGCTGCATGTAGTCCTGTGTCAGGGGCTAGGATTTTGCAATGAAGTACTGCAGTCATTGTCAACGTGAGCTTGAGGCACGGCAAGGAACAACTTGGCTGAAACTTAGACCAAGACTGAGACTGTGATAGTGAACTACGGAAACAGATGTAGAAAAAAAGGAGGCAGAGCATGACTGAGAATGGATGTCTGCCATGACTTGATTGAATTCATGCAAATGGGAATTTAAGACACTTTTAGGCTTCCCAACTTCTGTTTAGTGATCCTATCACATCAGCTGTTTTTCTATTATTTTGCTGCTTTGAAATTAGACTATGCATCAAGCTGCTAGACCAGCCAGGGGCTGAAGCTGGTACCAAATGCAGCAGTCGACGTATTGAGCCATTGAACTGTGGGAGGCAGGCCTCTCGTTCTCTGAGATCTGCACTACTTGCTTAATTGCTTCCAGAAGCTGTTTAGGATGTTATAAATCATGTAGGCCTCCCAAATGTCGCATTACCCAATGTCATATTACCACAGCTGTTGCCAGCAGAGAACTCAAGACTGATTTCTTTGCACTCTCCCCTCCCTCTCTCCTTCCCTTTCCTCTTCTCTCCATATGCATACACAACAGCGGAGGCGCTCTCCACGAATGCTGCAGAACTGTAAACATTACCTCCAGCACCACCCAAGTCTAAAATTGCTTGAATACAATAATCTTTGGTTCCAGGTTGCAAAAGACATCTCTTGAAGATGGCAGAAAAAAAGATGTTGGAAACTTTGCATCCCACAAAAATGAGAGGCTGGCTGAGTTTCCAGTTAAGTGAGGCTTTAATGTTGCTGTTATTTTATATAATGTGTGATTAATAGTTAGGCGACTTACAGCTTCAGATAGGCACATATCATTATTTATATTAAATAAATGGATGTTAAATTCTAGTTATAATGGCAATGCATAATGCCATTCATCCTTAAGTACTTCCCTTGAGCTGTAGTCCCTGTGGACTGAATAGTAATAGCTGAAGAATAAAATAATGTTAAATATAATTTTCATAGCTTGTACTGAATTTTAATGTTTGCCTTATACTACTTCTGAAAATAAAAAATGCACAGAGTATTTTGTAACTTTATATAAAACTACAGATTGAGATGAATTTCCGTAGTTGAATGTACTAGGCAAAAGAACTATATCATTGCATATGAAGCGAACAGCACACACGATGAGAATAATTTATTGTGTTTCTTTAACAGAAAATAGTTTTGTGGACCTTGGAAATATTTCATGACAGAAGAAAGAATATTTCTGAAACAGCAAGCAGTTATGTTTAATGACAAGTACAGCATAATACATACATCCAAAAGCAGGACCCTGGCACTAGACAAAATGTTAAATGTTTATTCTTTCTAAGATGAATACATAACCACATTAATATCACATGCCTTTAATATTGTCTGATGCTATATATTATCATTTTATATTTCATAGCTACATTAAATGAGCAATGAAGATTGCAGATACAAAAAGTTAATGTTGCCTTTTGCACGTTAACTTACTTTCCTATGTCAAAGTTAGTCTATCTGTAGAATACAGATGGTAACATTTAGATTGGAATGCATCTCACCTAATGTTAGCCCTAAAAATTCACGAACTACCCTAAGTCAGTGGTCTAGGCTTCCTTTACAGTTAGTGGAAAGTGATGAGGAATTTCAGCATGTTTATTTGAGACACATTTAACATTTAAAATTAAGGAAGAGAAATTTAACATTTTTATGGCTGAAAAAGACTTTATATGTGAAAAAATATGCTATTACTGCAATATGGCAGAATTTTTATGATGGGGCAGCTACCTAATTGAGGAAATAGTTTTGGATTTAGTTGGATTTGGGTTGGATTCAATTCTGTCAAAAATGTATGAATTCCTTTGGTGAGGTCTTGCTTTGGCATTTTGATTGTTCAGATGTCCTTACAAGATTTCCACTAGTGTTCTCAGTGTGATTGGAAGGGGCAGAGTTTGAAAGCCCTAATTTTAAAGCCCTTATTTGTTATTTGCTTGGTATTTATTTTTTATGAAAAATAACCAGTGAAAGATATCATTTGTATTTACAGAATTTACAGGAAAGATTACATGAATGAACAGTTCTATAATTTCTCCTTGCCATAAAATGTTTTTTAAAAGTGTCATATTGGAAATGAATATCATAACAGTTCCAGCTGCAACTGGATACAGCACGAGGGATATAGGTATATAAAAAAGCAGTAACTATGATGGTTTGCCTTTTGTGAGCTGAAATTGCGTAAATTATTTTCTTCCAGTTCTTATTTTGGTGTGATTCAATACTAAGATTCTGGGTGCTGTAGCTCAGGTGTAAAAATGCACGATAACGGTAAGACACAAATAAAAATGCATGATAATGGTAAGACACAACTATTTCTTAGGAATTACAGGTGGATGACCGTAAGCAAATATTGCAAATACACAGGAGTTAGTAAACTTTCCAAGGCTTAGATATTTTAAAAATAGAAGAATGTAATTATAATTATGTGATAAGGAACAATAAGCATGTATCATTTCCTCTGTTTCATTTAGCATGGATAGTAAAAAGGTTGCAGAATATTGAAGGTATAACATTAAACTAATTTTCCATAACTGACGGCTGCTTCCAAAGGACACCGTGTGCATATTCTATTTTAACAGTGATGGAAACATGGTATAATGATCCAAACATATTTTACATGATTTCAGAGTTTTGAAGAACATACACATAAAAAATGGAATACTTACCTGCAGTTAGTAGCACACCTTCTGTATAACATCCTTTGCTAGCATAGGAAGCATATAAGTACATGTTATTTTTAGACATAATTATAAAATGCTGTAGTAGCCTGAGCACAGGAAATGTCTAAATAATGATTAATGGTAATTAATAATAGGAGAGTGTGTTCTGCTCCTAAATCTGTGACGTAAAATTCTCTTTTATGGACTTGTTTAAAAAATTATGGCACAGAAAGGATTTACTTCTTAATAGGACATTAGAAAGCTCACAGACCCAGACTAAATTCCTAGTTTCAGACACCATTAAATATGATGACCCAAATGTCAAATTTCAAATATGGCTACAAATTATGCAGCTATGATCTGTTTTCTACTGTTTAGCTATATAACAAAATGTAGGGAAACAATTTCTTTGAAATTGCACGATTAGAACAGCTTTCCAAATACATTTCCAGCTATGTTTTTTTTTGTTACAGAAACATGCATTTTGGTATATGTATTGCTGACCATACTTCAAAGGCAGATGGTAATGGCTGAATTGTTATTTTGAGCGTAAAACTTATTTTGAACTTTAAAAAGATACAGCTAAGAATTGGGTAAGTACTAATGCTTAAAACTCAAACTGGGGCATGGGAAAATATTTTTTTCAATATAACAGATGCCTTTCAATGTCTTCAGGGGAAGTTAAATGATTTTACTGACATCAAAAGAATGTAATTAAACACCTATGATGGCTAAACAAAATAATAGCAAGTAGAGGCTTCTTCACATTGCATTATGTAACTATACTCTCACAAATGGGTTGGGCATTTCCTCTGACAGCTCATATATGAAGTTTGATTTGAATTAATTAAAATTTGTGGTGAAAATAGCATGTATATTTATTCCACATCAGAAAAATGAAAATAATTAACTATTTATCTCTAAGTGTGGGCTTGCTACTTTGAGCAGCTTTCTAGTATAAAAGGTGTTGCCTGTCTACTAAGAAGTGTTCTGTAATTGAAAACACAAATAAAAATATAGAATGTCATATGGCTAACCACTACAAAAGCCTGCTAGACAAGAATCCTCACTGCAGAATTTAACTAGAGAAGACTTTAGGAGACAAAACTGGTTTACCTAAAATATTGGGGCCTGAAATTTTGAACCTCCAACAAATAGTAGATATATTTGCTATCTTTAACTTATTTGTTTCTCTAATAACCATGTTCTGTACTTCTTTTAATTTCTAGTTTGTTTCTAAATGTACCCTCATGCAGAGATCTACTCTGTGGGTACCTAACATGGGATATGAGATGCATCAGCTTCCTCTTGCAACTGCCCCACTGCTTATAGAGAGAGGCTATGTATAAGACAACTTGTGTAGATGCTTTTTGATAGCAGAAGTTACATAAGGCTAGCATTATTTTAATATGATTGGAATATATACATCTTGACCACAATAACCTGGTTATCTAGAAATCACCACAGGTTAAGAGAGATCTCTTTTTTCAGTATGGGCATGATCTCTTCATTGGGGGAGTAATAGAATTTCATCCAGCACATGAAGTTATTTTCCCAGACCACTCTTTTGATTTTCCATTCTTGAAAGCTTAGATACTATTCCCTTACTAAGGCCCTAAGATACCGAAATAGAAGAATTTCCTAATCTTCTGCTGACAGTGGCCAGCAGAAGGTATTTAAAGAGTAAGAATATGGAACAGCTAGATGCAAGTTCTTCTTCAGGTCTTCCTCTCCTCCTCACTTTCCAAAGCATCTATTGGCAAGTAGTTCATGAATTTCCATTTAACCGATCAGAGAGTTTTGTATTACATAGTGAATCATGTTACTTAGTACTGTTTGATTACATTCAGAATGAAACCAGTTCCTTGGATTTGAATGATTTAAAAACAATGCAGATCTGTATCTACTATATACTAAAGACAATGTACTTCATATTTCTTGCAAATGAAAACAGTGGTTTAAATATTTTTCCATGAAAAGAGGAAAAGATATAAAGGGATGGTGGAAAAAATGTTCTGTGTCATGAAACAGCAGGAGATAACACTAACCAAGATATTAATGTGCATTTAGCAAGTTCTGCAGGTTTGCTTTTGTGCATGCTGTGACAAAGGCATGATTTCTTGTCTCCTTCTTATGTCACAACGTAAGATTTCAGCTATACCTTCTATCAACATCCTGTCAGATTAGTCCTAAGGTACTTGCAGACAATAGTACAAGGCGTAGACTTTGAATAGCAACTCCCAAGACTGTGGAATTAATGACTACTCTAATACTGCATTGTGGATAAAATCCCTCAAAATCACAGTCTAAGCCCTACCAAATGTCTTTGTTTCAGATGGCAGACCATGTAACAGGAAAGGTTATATGCTTTAATTGTATGTAGCAAGTTCTATCTGGATTATGATTATAGGTAAGCTCTAGCCTATTCCAATTTTAATATGAACTTCAAAATGAGATCGCTAGTATGATTGGTTATATGGGAAGAGTCACAAGCCTACAGGCATATTGCTGAGGTTGCTTATGGCAAGGAGCCAGGAATTCTGACAGGAAGGCAAAGGGATCCTCACTGGCATGAATATTTAAAGTCACTTCAAAATGTCACTATTAACATCACATTGAAAAGGTCAGTATTATAGAGATAGCCATCTTTAAGGTGTTAGCTTCTGGTTTTATCAAAAGGTGTGTCTGCTCAAACATTTCTCTGACAGATAAAAAGAATACAATCAGTAAAATTGCTCTAACTAAGCAAAAGTGACCTTTTGGGGATGAAGCAATTTTTTTTTTTCCCAATCAATCTTTACTCTGTAAATCCTGAAAAAAAAAAATAGTAGCTCAGAGAAGTGAATCTAGAACTTTTTGGCCATCATCATGTGAGCAGGAAGGATTCATATCTGTACCATTCAATGCAAGAGAACATTGTATGTGCTATGTTCAATACAGGCCAGACTCTGGCTTATGAGACACAGAGAAGACAGTTTAGCCAATGAAGTAAGCCTAGAAGAATAGTCTTGTGGTTGGGAAACCAAGCAATTTGTGTCAACAGAGTATTCCTCATCCTACATCACCCTAGCTCCTTTGACAAGGCATTGTCACAACTGATGAATAATACTTTGTGACCCTATCACAGTCTGCTCTTGGCAATTTGTGCAGTTTTAGTTTTTAAATGATTGGTTGTCAAAGGACTCCTGCACATGCAATGGTGATTTTATAACATAGAGAATACCTAACAGGGTATATGCTATACTAAGCAAGCAAACAAACAACAAAGGGAAAGGCTGAAAAAGTATTCACACGTTTATTTAGAATGTTGCTCAGAAAGACAAGAACTGTGGTCTCACATGATTCGTTCTAAAGCATCCTCAAAATTTCTACACATGTTTGTTTTCTAAAAATCTAAGTCTAAACTAATGTCTTAACCAGCCTAGTGGGATGCTAACATAAGCCTTATTTTGACAGATAAAAAGGAATTGAAAACAGAATTAAAAATGAATAATGGCAGAGATATGAGTGATTTTATCACAGAATCATTCAGGTCGGAAAGGACTTCAGAAGGTCTCGAGTCCAATCTTTTGCTCAAAGTGGGGTCAGCTTTGAGGTCAGATGAGGTTGCACAGGGTTTTGTCCAGTTAGGCAAATCTCCAAGGACAAAGATCACCCAGGCCTCTCTGGGCAACCTGTTCCAATGCTTGGTTATCGATGCAGTGAATTTTTTTCCTTATGTAAAGTTGGCATCACAATTTTCCTTTTTCTCCTGTCATGTACCTCAGTACCTCAGTTTGGCTCTGTCTCCTTGATAACCTCCCCTTAGGTACAGGAAAGCTGCTATTAAGTCCCTGTGAAGCCTTCTCCTCTCTGGGCCAAGCAAGCTGTTCCCTCAGCCTGCTCCTATGCTCCAGTGAATCACATTTACAATGTGCATATAGAATAGAACACATAAAAGCAAAATATACACATAATGCTTTAAAGACACCATATAATAAAGCTGAAAACAATCTTTAGTTAAATCAGGTAGTAAAAAGAATTTAGAAAGATATGAAAGATATTTGGGTACTACTTAAAAGCATTTCCTAGACTCTGTCAAGCTTACTGTCCTACCGTTATGAAAGACTATTCTGATCAAAAGCAAACAAAGAAATTAAACTGAACAAAAGCCCTCACCACTTAGAGAGGGAATGAAGAAATGAGCAAAAATACACATAAGACATGGAAGATGGGAGAAGCTGATGCTAATGAACAAAGTCACAGTTTCTAGTCAGAAGCTAGGAACTGTGGGAAACTGATAAAGATAAAAAGTACAAAGAGAAATCTATGGCAGGAAGTGTAAAGACAAATAAGTTTTGAATGCATATTTGGAAGGAAAGGATTCATAATAACTTATCATTTGTTTTCTTAGTAAATAGGCAATTGCCAGTAAACATTGAAGAGATAGGTTTGCTCAATAACTAATGAAGAGGTAAACCAAATGATCTGGGCAATTATAGGCCTACCGATCCAACACTGCTTCAAGGCAAGATAAAGAGTGCTTAATATTGCACATTATTAATAAAATGCTGAAGGGGAGTAACCTAATTAATGCCAATCATCATTGGTTTATAAAGAATGACACTCACATAATTACCTTGATATCTTTTCCTTGTGAGGTTCAAATATAATTTGCAAAGTTGTTGATGCGTTATTTGGTAGAGATTAATAAAAAGTTGTGGTAATGCACAACATTTTCATTAAGCAGATTAATGCTAGATCAGCAACAAGAATTCAGTGGCTTGCAAATTATAGATCCGCAACTGCAAGTTCCGTACATGAGCGTGTTCTCAGCTCAACACTTTCAACATTTTTATCAATGGTATGGAATGAAATTACCACGGACAAAGTTGCAACTGGGACAATAGTAAACACTTAGAAGGACAAAGCAATAATACATAACAATTTCGATCACTTAAGTTGGGTGCAATCAAAGTCTATGTATCTGGAATACAATCAAGTCTAAGTTTGCACTTCTAGGGAAAAAAGAACATGTGCCAGATGTACTAGGTGAGGGTATTCTGTCCTAGGAAGCAGAGGATTTAAGTGATTTGGGATCGCACTGGATAACCAACTGAAAGCATGTGCTCAATACAGTAAAAAGAGCTGAAGCAGCTGCTGGATGAAAAATGGTAGAATACTTTGTAAGGAGAAGTAAGGCTGTTTTATCTCTGTGTTTTTGGCATTGCTTTACTGGAATACTGCAGTCAGTGAGGGAATTTATAGTTCAGAAGGGAAGTGGAAAACTGAGACATTGAGAAAAGCCATGATGATTCTAAACTAATACCAGTTCTATGTATTAGTCTTACATAAGAGAAGACAGAAAGATGACTTGATAGTATAGTCTTTCTGGAAGACAATAGCTTCATGTTGAATAATAAATCTGTTCATGTTCTATATTCTAACAGACAAAACAATATGAAATAAACATAATAGGTAAATGTTAGTAACGAAGATAATTTGTCTCTGGAGAAATTTAGAAGATTTTTCGTCACTGGAAGCTTTTAAATTGAAGTTGCACATGCTTCAAAGAGAGATTCGTATAGATTCACTTCATCCATAGCTTTTGGACTGAATGCAGTAACTAACTCAGGTAAGTTTCACAACCTGTCTTATGAAACAGGCCTAAGATGAACATAATAGTCTTTCATAGCCTTAAAAACAATTATGTATGGTAATGCAAGGTGACAGTTCCATATGGTCAATTCATTAAGATGGAGATGTCGGTTTGAAAACACAACTTCCCCCCTTCCTTCAGTATTGTTTGCAGAAGGAGCCCTCTTTACTGTTCCATTAGCAATTCAAGCAGCTTTCCAGCACAGGTTTTGGTCTGGGTTGCTAAATACTAGAATAGGCTTAGCAAATAATGAAACAAGGTTCAGACTGTGCCTGTGATTGCCTATCACTAAACTCAGGGTGTGTCTTCCCTTTGTTACTGATACCTTCTTGCCCTATCGAGCAGGCTGATATATAAATAGCTGATGTCTCTTTTTTGGGGGGGTGGGGTGGGGAGGTTAAATTTGGAACATGCTGATACGATTACTCGAAACATAGTCCTCTGGACAGATCAAGCACTGTGATTTTGCTGCAAATGTTTGGAAGAATGAATGATGCAAACTTTTGAAACTTCCCATAAAATAAGAATTTTTTGAAATGAAGAATGTTTGCGTTTGCCTGTTCGATTTTGAAAAATTCCATCATCTTTTCTTGTAATTATTCTTTGTAACTGAAATTTATTCTCCACCAAAGGCTAATTAATTATGTTTTGCAAAGTGAGTTCCTTAAAATGCTTGATTTGAAGGTGGCTGCTGCCTCCCATTGCTTTTGAATAAGGTTAAGCTTCTCTTTAAGAAAGATGGGTCTAAAACATAAAAGTACTCTTCTGTGTATTAAGTTTCAGTGAATGTAAAAAGATATGTGACTGAAGATGTAAAATAGAATACGAGAAAGAGTAACATAGGAGACGAGAGTCAGAGTGCAGAAAACACTGCTCACAGTGGTCAAGCAGCGCTACAGTAATTGCTTTTTCCAACAAAAGTTAGGTAAGTTAAAAAAGTAAAAGGGAACACTGAAGAAGATTTGTTTCAGTCATTAGTGCACTCTGTAGATTAAAACATCTGTTACAATGTGGAATTTTTAGAACAAAATGACCAACTCTTCTGTAAGCAATATGTTTGTTAAATAAGGGGTTGTTTAAGAAGACCTAAATATTAATATTTGGATATAATCAAATAATATGTTGCTGTTTTACAGACATTTTCACTTCCTATTGAATCAGCTCAGAGTTGGGCTTATCTTTTCTAAGGCAGACTTTGTGTTTTATTAAATATAGTATATCAAGCATTCTGGGCAACAGATAACAAATGTAGTCTATAGCCCCAATCCATTTTACTTTTTCTTAGAGTCTCTTTATGGCTGCATTACCGTACTTCATAAAAATTAAGCTTCTGCAAAGGACTGATGTATGATTTTGGACTATTGCCAATCATGTGAAGAATGACAGTATTTGATTATATTAAAGTGAAATAAAATTCAGAGCATCAAGGGAACTGGTATGTTAAAAGAAGAAAAGAAAACAATATCGGGCATAAGGATTTGGATTACATGAATAATAACAGCCCAGAGAGGTATCATTAAATGAAAGTTAGTTTAGTGAAATATGTGTTATGTGGCAAATGATTAGACTCACATATATTATTAGGTGCTCCCAGATGAGCAGCCAGCTATTTCAGGGGATGGCAGGCACCTAAGCACAGACTAATGAGATGCAGTATTTGTGGCCTGATTTAAATCACCCTTGGAAAGGGTGCTGCACCGTGCAGATATACAGACAAGGAAATTTCAAAATTTGTCATTTGCTGCTTCATGCCTAGTGCGTGAATGCTTGATGTGTGGATAAACAGCCCGTTAAGAACGGCATAAAAGTGTGAAAGGTGGCAGTAGCCACTAGAAGAATGTGTAGCACGATATCATAGGAATAGCACAGTGTTTGTCAGGGGAAGCTGGATGTTTTATCTCTGTATTCTGGTTGCTGCATGAGTCAGACACCGCATTTTACTGTTTGATAACCGGTACCAGTGTTACCCTTGCTACCTCTCGTATATGCTCATTAAGAAAACTGAGTGTTGAATCAAAGTTTGTAGCTAGGCAAGCCTTAACAAGCAGGATCCACAGAAGCACAATTAGAAACAGCCTCGCTGGCAGTATATCACTGCCTGTGCCTTGCAGCGCCCAGAGGCTGCGGGAGAACCCCACGTGCCCGGACTGGCCGCGTCTCCGCCTGCGGCAGCCCCTGCCCCAGGGAAGCTCAGCACACCGGCTACCTGCCCTCCTCTGGGGGTGGTCAACATTCCCCAAGTCTTCATTCTGGGGGAAGAGCTTTATTAGAAGAGCATTTTTAAAACACACTAATTAAATACACTGTGTTCAGTTGCCTGCAACATATTGGATAATTATGCATCTTCATGTGCTGGTCTTGAAAGAGAATCTAAAATTTATCTCCCGGCTCCAACATGGTGCAGCAAAAGCACTTCATATTGGTATTTGTTTAACCCCACTCCAGTTGTTGCTTCTTTGTGTCATATCCTTTGCACATGGGAGTCAGGCCACGAGTATTTTCGTATTTACTTTCTAAAATGTCAGTGACCCTTCTGTAGCTCTAGTTCTCTTTTAGCTGGACAAATACTCCTCTTGAAGGTAAAAGTTCCTCAGAGATTGTAAACTTTTACTACTTTAGTATAACTTCCTGCTTACCAAGTAAGCTCCAGATCAAAATGACTATCAATGTAAGATTTTTTAAAGCCAAGTGCCTGTGTCCAATTAAAAAATATTATCACATGAGCTGCTGCCTACATTGTATGTGACTCGGCAGCAAACATTTTCTTTGTAAATGCTCTCATCAGAAGGGCACTTGGTGTATCAAAGGAGATATCAGACACATTTTATTATCTTTCACCAAAGAATATTCTTATCCTTCACCAAAATCTGCATGAAGAAAAGTGTTAGCACAACATTTTTCAAAGCACTGCCTCGGTTTTCCAGTTCTTAGGTCTTCACAACTCAGGAGACCTCTGATTTGTGCAGTCGCATTCTGCAAAATCACAACATAATTTCCCCAAAGCTGTATTTGGATGCCTATGTTTAGATTAACTTTTCATTATTTTGTTTTTAAATTCCTACACACTTGAAAAATAGCAATCCAAACAGTTATAAATCTTCTAGACCATTATAACTAACACTAAGAACATTGCCAGTAATTTGTCTTAATAAAGTCTGTTGAAACGACACTGTTCTTTTCGGGAGAACATCACAGCTGCGTCTGATACCTATTCTTGTTAAAACATACTTTTTCTCCAACTTAGGTAAATTGTCACAATTGCCAAAATCACTATAACCAACCTCTGAGAAGCTAAGCAAATTACTTAAGGTACTATATAATTTTTTTTTTTGAGTCTACAAACTTAATCTCTCTAAATTCGCATCTTTGCTTATCACCTATGGTCTTTTACAAGCTGTCAGTTTGCACTGTGGTTGCATATACAGAAGTTTTGTTGCATCATACGAATTCTGAACTTCATTAAGCAGCAACAAGCCATTCATCTAGGTGTTTGCATACAAAATCTGAATGTAAGCATCCACCCTCTTATAAGCATGCATTTTCATGAACTTTCAAATCCCATTTTAAATTGATGTATGTGAACCACTGCAATGCATAGCCAGTAATGACTAGAAAATGCCTAGCTATTTGTGCATATTACTACTATACCTACTTAGTTACAATAAATGGTATGCTTCTGTTAGTCTTTGGCTTCAGTAGTAATTTCTGAAGAAAGCCATCTTAAGTATTTTCCAAGTGAAACAGAAAAAGTAAAAACACAGAACTTCTTTTCATCATCTGAAACCCAGACCCTGAAATGGATTAATCTGCCTCCTTCCTTGCCTTTTTTGCCTTATTTTTGCCTCCTGATTTCAGTGGATACCATGAGTACTTATTACAATGGGATTTTCATACTGAAATGTCCTTTAGCAACGGTAGCTTGAACTGTACTATTCAAAACTATTGCAGCTGGAAAATAACACACAACAACAGTATATTCAAAATATTCAAAACAACTCAAATCATAGATAAGGTCACTTAGCTACTTGAAAAAATATTTTTACGTTCATAGGACTCACACTAATATTTAATCATTTATTATTTTCAAAATATAATCTGCATTATATTTTCTTAGATTTTAATTATGTTAAATGTCTTATTGAAAAAAATGGTTCATTTGGTGATGATGCTGAGAATGGATTTGTGTTCTCAAAGGGAAATATTAGATTGCTTCAGCTAAATGTTTCTTTGATAACATTTCACAGCATCCCAGTGGAGCCAGAAGCAGTGTAAGAAATGATGGCTAGAAACTTGACATGGTTGGCTTAATCTGTTCACTGAGACCAATGTTAATTAAATTTTACTAATACTTTTGAGAGTTAAAGAAATGACCTTAGGAAATTTATGGTAATCCTCTACACTAGAACAGTTCTAATTTTTTCTTATAACAAAATAAAATGAAGGACAAAATGGAAAAAAAAAATCACCATTTTGCTTTACAAATAATACATATATTCATAAGTGGATTCAACCTTTCCATTTCTGTTTATAGGCATACGTGTCATTTAAGGTTTTTTTTCCTATTTGGTCACAATTGCAAAAGCATGAAAAAGTATGATTTGTCCTCTTTGCTTCTACATAAAATCATATTTAGTTCACAGGAACTGCCTTTCATATAATATTAGGACTTCATTTCTGGAAACAAAAGCAAATATCCACGTGATGCTTATAAATGCACAACACATTATGAAATAAATCTCTTTGTGTTTTTTTTTTCTCATCAGAAACACTTTCTAGAACAATTACTGATTTATTTATTCATTCAATGTTTTACACCTCTTTTTTCCCCTCTTACTTTTCATTAGTTATCTTCTGAACATGCTCTTCTTAATGTGCTGGAGTGCCTATTACAGGATCAAAGTAGCTGCTGCATGCTTTTGCTCTTGTTACCTGAAGAAACTCAAAAGTGACCCCTTTCAGTAATCAGCCATATTAACTATTTCATTGATATAGATAGTGGTAAATAAAAAGTATAAAATATCACTACAACTATTATATTACTTATCAAGAGGAATTGGAAACACTTCCCTTAAATTCGACTTGCCTTCAGCTTGCATAAGTCCATGCAAAAATCCCAAAACTCGTGAGAGGAAGACAAATATTATCAAATCCAAAATGTGGTTTAGAATCAAAGCCCCAAATGAGTTCAATGAACTTGGATGAAGAAGGATCTCTGAATTGCCACTGTGGAAAAGTGGTGTTGCATGAAAGCATGAGTGGTTATGCTAGAGAGAGATAAGCCTTCATGCCTAAATTGACTTATGCTGGAAAACAGTATTTGTTATTTTAAAGTACAGAGATGTGAGTTCTTTGGCAACTGAATTTTGTAAATATCATTACAGAAGGATTTGAGACGAAAAAGAATTGATCACCAAGAAACAGTAAGGGAGACCTAGCAAGTCACACTATCAGAAACAGAAGAGCTAGGCAGCACTCTTCATGGCTAGAAGTTTATGTGAGTATAAGCAGGCTATGACTATCCGAGAGAAAACTAAGAGAAATTCTTCACAGAAAGTAGTCCATTTTTATCAGATCCTCTGCATGAAACAGAAGAAATTATACATGAGGATTCCTATCATGCAGAATAGAGAGATGAAGCATATGTGCACCTGTTTGCGTATCCCAACCCAAAACAACCACAGGTGACATTTTAAAATTTCAAAATGATGTGAAAACAGAAATTCTTTATTTATAAAGTTACAGGTGGTACAATAATGTGGAGAAGAGTAAAAAATGAGAAAGCTGTCTGGATCTGGGCACAATCAGACAGTTTATGTTTTAAAGTGGAAAAACATGAAGCAACAAGAACTGCTAAGCTAAGTTACACATCTGGGGACAAAGCAGATGGGGCAGAAAAGGGCCACAGCTGTTAATCAGCTGGATAAGAACTCAATGTCATATTGTCATCACAAGGGTTAACATCATCTGTAGATGCCAGAGAATAAAGGAGCCAAGTGCTTTGATTTTTTTGACTTTTACTACAAATATGTGCCAAATCTTGTACCTTCAGTGCTAGAGGGTGTAACTAAATTACACATTTTCAAGAAGGTCCATGCAAAATTGTAAAAGGATGAGAAAATATCCCCCCATGGGGAAATCAAAGCCAAATCTATTTAGTTTGTTGCAAAGAATGTGAAGATTTGTTCATAAAAAGTCAGTAACAAAGCCTCTTCAATTTAGTAAGCAAAGCTATAACAATGACTACAGGCTAACACTGGGCAAATAGAGTCTAGGAATAACGTATATGCCTTTAACCACTACTGAGATCACTTGAAGAAAGGGTCCAATAACTTCTTCATTACTGAACATTTTAAATTAATTTTGAAAAAAATGGAGAGATTTTTTTCCAAATTCTCTTAGATGATTTAATTCAATACTAACTTCACTTGGGACATTGTATGGCCATGTTACGCAAATCAGACCACAAAGTCCATTTTCTGTTTTTTCAGTCAGTAGATCTATATAGTTCAACCTTAAAATCCACGTTATTTCAAACAAGAATCTTAGTCAAATCATTGATACTGTTTGATGTGGGCAAAAATTGATACTGTTTTATGCGGACAGACTGAATACGACAAGGAATATGCAACTAATTCAGTAGCTATGGATAACTACCTTCTCCTAAGTAAGTGGTGCTGAGGATAATGGGAGCTCAGATTTCTTCAGAAAAGAGTGAAGTATTTTTAATATGAGGCAGAAATCATTATAAACGAGAAAACACACAATGAAACCATTGTGTTATAAAAGGCTGCTAAGCTTTTATTCATGATGGTGGTTAAAACCCTCCCCTGATATTCCTGGGGATCCTATAAGTGTCATAGGTTCAAAAAAGGTGGTAAATTGTAAGGTCTTCCGAAGCATGGAGATAACACGCTCAGCAATGTATCACAATAAAAGTATCATCACTAGTGATCTCTTTCCTTTTTTTTATCTTTGTAGAGGCAACAGGGTGACTTACGCCTTTATGGCAAAGAAATTCAAAGCATTTCTCTTCAGAGGCAGGTAAGCTGGCACAAGTACTGTATGAATACAGATAACAGAGATAATTGAAATAGAGATAATAGAAATAAGTTTCAAATCTTGTATTCATACATGGGTACATTATGATCTCAAAGAATGAGAAGCTTATTTGGAAAAGGATGAGGGAATGATTATACTTTGCTTGAAAAGAGGTCTGATGCACTTCAAATATCAAGGAATGATGGGTAGGACTCAGAAATCTGTAATAAGAAAAAAACATTGAAATGAAACTGAAAGGGATTAATAATTCTTGAGATAAACTTCTATCTAGTGTACTCAGAGTACTATCCAGACTACTTGTTTGTATTCATGAGTATCTCAGGCAGAGCAGCTGTATAATTTCTGGAAACCTTTGGAACAAATGCTGAAGTTTGATGCTTGACTCGATTCTTTCTTTGTGCTTTATAGGAGTTCAAATATATATATGCAACCTAATATTTGGAGTGCTGTATACTTCCACTAATGAACTTCATGTAGTTAGTGTGAAAGTAAGTCTGCCTTTTTTATTTTGCCTTCATAGTAATTTATTTGACCTATGTATATGGACAAAAATAAAAGAGGTATAGAGAGCTGGTAACTCTTGTCATTGTAGTTTAAACAAATATTCCTTTATTGTCTGTTCACATTTTTTCTGAATCAAGACACAAACTGAATATTTGCTTTATCTTTCACCTGTTCTGCTAAAAATCAATATATTTTCTTTATTATTAACCATGAACAATAAAGCTGGAGAAAATCAGAAAAGTGAAAAGGTTGATATTTGTTAAAATAAATCACAAATGGTAGATATGCTCACAGTACTATAGTCAGCAGGGATCTTCATAAGGATTATTAGGTCTGAAAGATGAGTCTTAGATTGGCCTTTAAAACAAGTTTATCAAGGAGAGTTATAACCATATGGTTTACAGAAGTTCAGGTATGCAGAACTATCAGCCACAAACAGCATACACAGATTTAAAATATGTTAGTGTAAAATGGTATTCCTGTATTCAGTATATTCAAGTTAATGTCTCCAGAAAGCAAGCCATGCATCACCACAAACTGTCTTGTGAAATACTTGAGCTGTGATTCTCTCCAAAGCAAAATCGATCACTGACATTCATGTATCCAGTACCAGTACAGGAAGCACACTGTGACTGAACCACTTTGAAATTTTTTCCTTTTAATAAGAAAAATCTTCCAAAAAATTATATGAAATATTTGTTGGGCGGAATTATTTGTCATCTAAGTATTTTTATCAAATCACTGTATTAATTTATTTTCATGACTGGAACATGTACTAGAGCAAAGGCAGATGCAGAAAAGGGGAGGGGGCTACACGTGTGGCCTCCTGGCATCTCCAGAGGTGAAATTTTATACTGCACTGGCTGGTGAGAATGTGAGAGGAGAAAAAAATGATTACAACACTGAAAGCTTCTTTTTGCTTCCCACCACCAGGAAATCTTTACCTGCTGACATGTACTAGAAACTGGTCCTGCTCTGTTTGCTGTGCCTCTTCAGTGTGGCTGAAGTTCCCCCTTCCTTTTGTTAAAAGTTTCAAAGCCTTTATTTCCTCCATGATATTTTGCCTGAAGGCAGTACATTAGATTTGTGGTATGCAGAGGTTCCCTTCACAAGTTTCATTATGGTTGTTGCCTTCTCTGCAGCAGCCTATGTTTATAACTGAGCAGTTCAGTTTGTTTGCCCAACTCCCTTTGCATTCCTGGAACTTACAACTCACTGCAATATTAGTTCTTGTTGCCAGGGCACTTTGTATAACACTTGAATCTATTTTAATGTACACCTATTTTTGGAGCAGTGCAATGAACAGATCTTCTCCGTTGTTGTTTATTTTTGCTGAGACATTTATTTGGAAGATATTAGTTCTGTTAGGGTATTCACAGATGACAGATTTGTCCATTCATTGGTAGTAGACCAAATATGGCCAAGACCAGATGCTCACAGCTTAAATGTGAGCACAGAAAGCTTTATATCCTATGTATTAGATTACTCCCAGATAATCTGCATTGGTAGTATGGGTTCTCAGTTTCCTTTCTTTGGCAGTTCGCTCAGTTGCTGGTCTGTGAGAGCAAGTTGAGTTGAGTGTATGGTGCTACTACTGGTAAGAATTAACAGAGTACTGTGATTTGGTGGCGTAGTGTACCCACTTTGAACTCATATAGCTAAATCTGCAGCTAATATAAAACGATAATGCTTTGAGGGGCTAGTACAAAGCAGATAAGCCCACACTGCGCACTTGTATAACCAGTATACTAACGCCTGCCTTTGGCTGAACTGTCTGATCGCTTCTGCACATACTGTGCAGTCTCAAATGAGGCTGTCCCAGGCTCTTTCGAGCAGAAAGCCATGAAATCTCTGGCTTCTTTAGCTTGTATTTCATTAGCTGACAAATATAGTGTCTGTATGAAGGCAGCCTGGGCTGAAGACTGAGAGGTTGGATCTCCCAGCTGTGCTGTTTTAATCCAAGACAAGCATCTCCACCAGCGGAAAAAACAAACAAACACCAACAGAATAGTTACTAGTTAAATGAAAGGCTGTTTTCTTTTATGTGTTGCCTGTTTTTCAGCAGGGCTTGGCTTTCAACCTCAACTGAAGAGATGTACCTGACCTCAAACAGCAAGGCAACCCATAAAACAGGAAATGAGGATCTTAAGTGCATTGAGTGACAACACAACAGTCATGATGACAGAAAGGATGCCTTTGTGGAAAGACTCTAGTCCCTGCTCATTAAAAGACACAGTAACATTACAGGTGGGTATGGCAGGATTGGGATGCTAATTCGCATTTTCACATCATCATAAAATATCTAGATTTGCTTCTTCAGATTGTATACAAACAGCGCAACCAAACTCTTCGAGCATTCAACACTGGTAAGATTAACTTAATCATACAGTCAGTAATTCCTGCTTCATTTTCTTTCATTTACTTCTTCGTTGTCTAGTGTTTTCTCCCCATTATCTCTCTCAGTTCATACAAACCAGTATTTTAATCTCTTTTTCTAAAAATGAAATACTTGTTAACAGCAGTCATTTACTGTGCCCTTCCCCAGCTTTTCCTCTTGCTCAGCCCATAGAGAGCCCTGTCTCTGGTAGATTTCACTCAGTGCACTTCTGCAGCTACATAGGTTGACTGGTATGAGAAGCAACTGCAAAAAGCAAAGAAACTGTTAAAATAAGTAAGGAAACCCTGAGGCCATTTTTTCCCTAAGAGGGTGGTGGGGGTGGGGGATTGGCAGAAAAGGGCTGGGTTCAGGTGGGAGGGATGTATGCCTCTGGATTTATCTAACTGAAAAAATAACTTTTAGGATTAAATAATCACTTCTGGTGTCTATATCACAGATGTGAAGGAGAACGTCCTATCTGGGAGACATTATTCTCAAAAGTGGCAAAGGCAACAATATTTCTAGACATTGGGGCGTAGGGATGAATGGGATCAACATTCAAACTGTTCCTCAACAGCCATGCAAAGCAGAAAAAGGGATTTTGTCTCCTCAAACCCACTGTTCCATGATCTGCAACAGCACAAGTAATGTTCATTGTTCCTCCTTCTCAGAGGGTGCTTCTGATAACGCTTCCATGTAGATGTGGTGAAAGGCATCCCTAAACCTAGGAAAGGGCAACATTGCTTTGCACAGTTATTTTCTCAAATGACACATAATTGTTAGCACAAAGCCTTCCAAAGGTTTTGGAATGTATATTGTCACTATATATCTGTCTAGGGAGAGATGGGAACATGTGCAATACCACAAAAACAATAACCATGAAAACAAAGTGTACAGTTAACCAATGTAACTTTCAAATAGATTTATTTTTTTATAAACAGATTGTGTTTGGGTATCTGAGTCAATTATCCTAAATGTAGACCAAACAGTGGCATATTCTACTATCATACTTGATACTCCAATAGAACAAGGGTTTTGGCAGCAGATAACTCATACTCTATCTATCTTCGAATGTGGTAACACACCCAGAGCAAGTCATTTGTCAGCATAACGACAATTCCTCTATTCCCTGACTGCCTAGAGGAAAAGATTTAAATATAACATTGTTTCTGGTGAAGGGGAAGTTATCTTAGAAGCTTGAAACTTAAGCCTGTCATTAGTTTCACAATATCTGGGAGATCTGGTACAGTATGTTCCTGTAAAAGCTCTGCTTAAATCTGTGGCCAGTTTCTCCCAAACTGTGATGAGAACATGGAGTGTGCATAAGCCATTTTCTTTAGATTCTATAGTAAGATGTTACCAGAATGAGGCAACCTGACAACTGATCATTTTGAGAAAACAATAGTTAAAGTGACTTTAAAACATGTGAACTCAGCTGGACTCTGCAAAGTCTCAGGACTTCATTCCCACATTAGCACAACAGCACTGGAGACCAGGTGTTTAGAGTAGAACACGATGAAATGTAGAGAGGAAACAGACTGCTACAATCTGCTTTCCTCCCTTCTAAAATATTTTAAGGGCTATTGGTAATAGAAGTCCAGAAACTTGAGAATGAAGTATGATTATAAAGCTGAAAGGCAACATGTAATGAGTTACGTAGCCTTTTGTCCTTGGTGGAACAATTTGAAATCTGAAGTAGGTCAAAAGCAAATTCATTCTGGGGACTTGACCTTGTACTCAGTGGACATTTAATCCTGTCACCAAACCACAGGATAATGTTATAACTACCAATTTTGAAACAGCCTTTTTGGGACAGTATCTTTTTCTTGGCAGCTACTTTCTGCTATAAAGGCACCAAAAGAGTTCAGGAGAAAACTTTTGTAAAATATTATGCTTCTCCTACATCAGGTGCAGTTGTATATCGATAACTTGACAATATTCCAATTATATTAGTATCTTAGATATCTGAAGACATATACAGGGAATGTGATTAGATATATAAATAGGAAATGAAGACCATCCTCTTAGGTCTACAGCTTGTTCTCAGTTTTAGGTAGTTGTTTCATCTACTTTGTTTTTATTATCTTTTTTCTTTTTTTGTTCCTCTGTTATCTTTGCTGCTCTATCCATCCTGCTACTGAGGCTTAGCAGCAGCCAGCAAATAGTACTTCTATGCAAATAGCATTACACAGGAGTCCATTATGAAGACTGCATGTCAAGTGGAAGAAGGACTTGAAGTGAAGGATAGTATTTAGCCATTAAACTTAAAATTTATGATCAAATATGATCAAATCCAGAACACTGAGATCTGGGGTTACTCCAAGGATGAACTTGTTTCTTTTCCTTAACTCTGCTGCTCTTGTGCAGAAAAAAATGTAAACCATGTGCTTTGAGCTGAATTAACTGTAACTGAAATTCTTGGCAGTTGTAAAGACAAATAGAGCCATAGCCAGCACTTCATTCCAGCAAAGTATTTCATATGAACTTCCTTGTTTTCTTTTACATTTATGTGCTTTCCTTTTTATTTTCAAAATAAAGATTGTAGGTGTTTTTTTTTTTCTCCAGATGGATCTGTATTGCAAATTAAGTGCGAGGTGATGCCCATTTGATGGGATCCTTGGAAGAGCCACCCCCAAAATTTTGAAGTTCTTCGGAGTTCTTAAGATAACCAGAAAGTGTATATGAGATGCCTAGAGTGAGAAACAAATGACTTTCAGCTTGATTGAGGCTACAGAACTGACTTTAGTTTATTCAGGTTTGAGGAAGCTCTTAATGCCAGGAGTTGTCAAGAAGCAACCTGGACCTATGGGAGGGTCGATGGGACTGTGCTGGCTATTCTAACATCTTAGGAAAATGCAGACCTTTATGAGCCATTTAAGTACTTCAGTATGGACTTGGGACCCCAAAAAACATCCACTGCTTAAGTCCTAATAAGTTCCACCAGAATCCAAACAGGGGAGGAGAGGAAGTCCTCACATACTAGGAACTTCTAGGTGAAGGAAAGAAGTTTTAAGGGAAAGAAGTTAAAAAAAAAAAAAAAAAAAAAACTTTCCCCGATCTGATGGCAGCTACATAACTAAACTGCTTTGGGTAGACACATAAATTCATACATTTTAATGAACAAACAGAAATTTTACGTAGACACTATTGCTTGTATATTAATAATATATGTTATATTTTGGTGTAATGGAGATGTTCCTTCCTCCCTTTAGCTTCAGGCTGGCAAATATTTTGCTTGGCTGCTGATCCTTTTCATTTTCACATTTCTCGCTATCTATTTTTATTATCAATTTGTTTTAATAAAAAAAAAGAAAATAAAGATTGTAATTTAGGCAGTGATTTATCTTTGATAATTTAGATATCTAAAAGCTAGGTATAAAATTAGACTTATCTAGTTGCCCAGGCATTCACTGTAGCTGATAGAGATAAACAGACACCTTCAAATAGTGACTCAACCCCCTTATAACATTTGTCTGAGACAGCTGGAATTAAATAAACCTGATTTTTCTTTCAGTCTCTCTCTTCACTGTAGAAAGAGTCTAGATAACTAGTGTAGACAAGTTATCCATCTTTTGGATGATAGAAATGAGATGAAGTGAATCCCACTTCTGCTGTATGGCTTGAGTAATCCTCCATAGAGTCCTGAACTGGTTGATGCCTCCAGTGGTTACTTCAGCCTAAGTAAGAACAATATATTTAACAATATTTTAATGAGAACAGAGTGAGAAGTATCCGTATTGTTGGTGCTGTGTAAGTCTTTCACATCAGACTGAAAGAACTAATAAAATAGTGACCCATGCTGCAATATATTAAATTAGGTTTAAAATCACCTCTTCCCCCCACCAATTAATTTTATATCTATTTAGCCAATACCCACCATTTTAAACCGTTTTTATGGAGTATTTTAATATTAAAAATTCTCCTCCAAATGGAAAGGGATTATCTTATGTAGCTAAATATTCTTGCAGTTAAACCCTAGTCCCTCCTAGGAAACTGTAGCGCCTGTCCTAAAGATAAGAGCTTGTGTATTGTGTTAAAGCAACTGCAGACCAGAGCTGTGGAAAACACACTAGATTACAAGAAGATATATATGCTAGATAAATGAACTGAAAAAATGTTTTTGGATTCCTGCCTGGTAAAGAAAAAACAAAATCTGTTATGACATCCCTGGCTATATTTACTGCCTTTTTCTTCAGAGAGTCATTAAAGCTTTCAGATAATAATTCACCTGCTTTAACTTAAAGACAGTTATGAATTGGGATCCTCTAAATAATGTTCAATCGCTGGTAAACTGACATCAGGGCAAATACAGAAATGGAGTAACCTGAACCAATGGCATTCACTCTAGTGGCAGTAGGTGTAAACTCAGCAGTGGTCAATGATAATCTTGCAGGTCTACAGTGGTGGTTGCTAATTGCTATTAGGTCAGAAGCCAACAGAGTAAACTTCTTCTACCGCATTGCACAAGACTTGTTAAGAGAAGGAACACATTTTATTAGACCATCTTATATAGCTAAAAAAACAGGCAGGGCTGAGAATGCATAGCCCTCAATGGCTGAAGAAATGCTTCTGTTTTTTCTGTGTAATAAGAGATATTACTCTTCCATACCTATGAAATTGAAACTTCTTGCCTCCTCTGCTCACCTATAGTTTTAGACCATAAGAATATGAATCCAGTATCATTGATCTCCAAACCTAATATAAAATTCATGTTTACCTAGGACTTAACGTAATTTGCAGCGCAACACTTTGAAATTAAACTCATGCTCTAAGCAGGTGGAGTGTAACCATTACCAATGAGTAACTAGACAACACCTCACAACCCTTCTAGATATTACATTAGCATTTCCACAGTTATTAATGTTCACAGAAATGTTGCAAAGTTCATTTAGTTCTTTTAAAGCATCAGCAAGTCATGGGCTAAGAAATGGCTTTATTAAAAGAAATTCCACAAAATACAATAATACACAGAGAACCGTAATAGGCTGTTATGCTTCAAGGACCATTTTAGGGATTTCTGTCAAACACTGGGAGAGCTACAACCATAGCTAGATTATTTCTGGGAAACTCCTTGGTAAACCCCACTAGACATATTCTGTTACATAGCAACATGATTATTTTGCTTTCTTTGGCTAAACACAACTGCAATTTTGGCCAGCATTGAAAAAGTTAAAGAAAAAAAGTTGCTGTAGCAATGGATTTCCAAATTTTCTCTATGCATGAGGTTACTGCATTGCTTATACAAAAGGATCTGTAGTCTCTTAGTGAATGCAGTTCCAAAGACACCATCTTGTACTAATAGTCTATGGGAAAAATATGTCAGCAGGCACAGTCTCATGGTAACTATAACATGTCTGGACCAATTTTAGGCATAGACAACTTAGGGAGCTGCCTAGGACAGCAGACTGCCAAGGACGCAGCTCATTCCTTTTCTTTTGTATAAGGCAACATAGCACTGGTCTGTGGGAGAAGGCAGAAGGAAGAGTGCAATGGTACAGGCAAACAGAGAACATCTACCAGTTTTGGCTACAACTCTCTTAGTCAGGCTTGAGAAGCCATGAGGAGGGAAGAAATAGTAGGAATGGATGACAGCCACTTCTAATGCCCACTTGTCTGGCACAGACTTGAGTTCAAATCCTCCCCTTCACAGTGGCCTACCATTTAATTTTGCCTACACTGCTGACAAGTTTTGAGCCAGCTCCAACTTCAGCTAAAGCTTAGGACAGTACAGCCTAGGGCAGCAAGCCTAGGGCAGCGAGGATTTTAAGGAGCTCTCCCACCAAGTGCAGGGAGCATGGTTGCCACCTACTGTTTGTGGTAAAAGAAGCATCCTAAAAAGGTCCCTCTGAATTCCTGAGAGGCCATGCACAGCTGCTGAGTAGATGATACTCTCCTCTCTTGGAAAGAATAAGAAGAAATAATGTGTCACCACATATTGTTTTGACTAGCTATGTAGATATTTGGAAAGCATCTATGGAAAGTAGCAGCTATATCATGATCTCTGTGTACTTCAAAGATGATAAACAAATCAGGGTTTTTCAGGCCTATTTTGGCAGCAGTTGTGAGGTAAAAGCCTATTGTTAAAGGAGACAGGAGAAATGTGAAAAAGACAGAAAATAACCCAAGGAAGTCTGAGGAAACTGTAATAAATGTTTTTTTCTGCACACAGCTATACCTCAAAATTTTTATTAGGCAGCTTCATTACTTCTCAAGCAGTTTAGCTTAGTTCCCCTAGCTGTAGTGCTAGTTTTGTTTTTTTCTAGGCAAAAAGATGCAACAAATTATGAGACCTGAGCCCATTATTCAGCTGCCACTTTTTCTTGGTCCCTCTCAAATGAGCATATGCTTTCTTTTTAAAACAGGACCAGTCTTGATATATATTGCCTGTTACAAATAGAGATGCTTTTTTCTGGAAATGAGCAGGCAAGTCTGATACTTTATGTGGTTAACTGCTGCAAGATTAATTCTAAAATAATTATAGCCTCTACTGTCTCATTTACTCACTCCATTGATCTGCATTCCCCAGCCTCTGCCAAATGGCTCTGCCAAGGCTCTGCCTTCCTCGTCCTAAGTATTACCCACAGAGGATGAAAATCTTCCCTGGACCTCCTCCTCCTCATCTCTCCCCGAGAACAGCTAATCAAGAAGTCTAGCTTCTCCAGAAAAACAGTAGGCAGAAAGATGAACCTGTACCATCCTTATAGTCCCCTCTCCCTCCTTCCCCATTTCAAGGAGACAGAGCTAGTCTATGAGGAAACTATGCTTTTGTGATTAAAGAGAGTTATTACTTTTTGCATTGTATCAGACATCCCTCAAAATCTAAGCCCTTTCACTTTTCCATTTCATCGAAATTCTTATCTCTGTTCCATGCTCTTGGTATGTCTTTTTCCAAGGTTTTCCATGGTGCTCAACAAGCAGATACCAACTTGTTTTAACACTAGAGTTTAAACTTTAATCATTAGACACCAGAATTTGAAGTTTAATGATTAATGTTTGTTCAATTTGAGATAACTCAAGGAGTTTTGCATTTCAGAAAGTGCTGAATGTTCCATCTTAGGTCAAACAAGCTCCTCTAAGGTAGCAGAAGTTGTATGCCATGCATGTAGAGTAGTCAGTCATTAGTGACTGTGAATATTTTGGTGTAAGTGGCTTGCTGCACTACACAATCAGGAGGGCTAGGTAAGTTTTCTATAAGCTGTCCCATTAGCTGTGTTTAAAGAAGGGAGAAAGACCACTTTTCATATTGGCCTTCAACACATCCTTTCGGTCTAACCACCTAGTGGAATTCGAGTTCCCATTCTAATTGGACAGTCATAGTTTTCCATCATTATTTCCTCTCCGATTCAACTACTTGGTTAACTTTTGCTACAAAAATGAAAAAAAATCCTTTCTTGTGAAAAAGTATATACTGCAGCTCTGAAAGCTGTGACAGATTTTTGTAAGTTGAAATTAAACTGAAGTTAGTTTCCCTTTTGCATATGAAATGAAAGTTCAAGTTTACACTTAACAAAGAAAAGGACACACATGCTTCAGTCATGAGTTGCAAATGACAACCAGGTAAGATAACTGTAAATTTTAACTAAAAGAAAAATAAAAAATAGAATTATTACAAAATTAGTTATTAATTTATCTTTTAATCTGTTCAGTTCATTTCTCTAGTAGTATGAATTCAATGTATATGTCAGTACCTCCTACAATAAGTATGATATACCAGCAACTCTCAAACTGTGATCTCTGCAATACCAGAATTCTGCAAAGCCATGGCAATTACTCAGTAGTATCATTTGTTTTAGTATCCTTAATCTGAGTCATTTATAGTACATTCAAAATGAAACAAGTCTGGTCTCTAGACTCCAGAAATAGTCTGGTATAAAGTGAGATTAATCTCGTTGTTCTAGTGTATGATATGCTACTGCCCTTGGCTTTCTCTGAGGAGCTGAAAACAGGAAAAAAAAAAACAGTAAGTACTCAGAACTTAGTAAGATGAGGTTCCTTGTTTGTTGCAAATCATACATGATTTAGAATAGTTGTTCTCAATTTGTAGTTAGTGATCTACAAAGAACACATCAGACATATGGTGTGACTTTCCTTTCTTCTAACCATTAAATCACCATTAAAATGATTGTAGGGAATAGAGAAAATACTTTCCCAATATTATTTTTCCATATAAGCACATGCTGCTGCCATTGCCATAGGGCTGTTGTTTAACTGAAGGAGGATGTGGTCTGCAAGTCACATGCCCTCTTAAGCATGATCCATTCTGCAGAAATATTGTCAAATTCTGATGTCATTATGCAGTATAGCATGATAGAAAAGCTATAAAGGTATTCTGATATTAATAAAGTCAGCTGAGTACTGTTGTGTGTCTTAGCTGCCACTGACTTCATGTAGACTTTGATGTTTACAAAGAATGCAAAGTAGCTAACCAGTATCTCTTCAAGTATCCTCAATATATCTGTAGCGGATCATGGTAAAATCGTTTGATCCGGCTGCATTTTGTTTTGTGGCTATCTAAATGATGAGTCTCAGTTTGTTTTTCATTCACCAACTTTTCTGAGCTCAAAAATGTTTGAGCTTGAAAGGAGAAGCACAGGAGGTGCACAGGTCTATACTAGATCAAAAGATGGCTAGAACACTTTCTAAATTAGAATTAAAAATGACAAAACTATCTCCTGAAACATCTCACAGACCTAAATTAATTACAAAAAATTGTAGCTCTATGAAAAAAACCATCCAGTTTAATAAATGGTTTATTAAATTGAAGATTACTATTACTCATTGTTTATTGGTTCTGTGTACTGTGTACAACACAGTGAGGGTGTGACTGCAGCAGAGAGAGGTCTTTTGTCAGCAAGTTCAGGATAATCCATGAATTATAATTTACATTTGATTGAGAACATTTTACCAGAATTTTTATTATAACTAACTTGTGATTGAGAATATGTGGTCAGAAACTTTCTTGAAATGGAATTGTCTGAAATTTGTGTTACAATCAGCTTGAGATTTGGAGCATTACCTAGAACAACAACCACTTACCTGGGGCTAGGAACATAGTACCAGACTTTGTCTTCATGTCAAATTCTGCTTAGGAACACGTGACCAGAATCTTTATTGAAACAGGTTGTCCAAAGAAAGTTTCTATGAGCATCCATGAGTAATCAGTACTGGAAATGCTGACTGAGTGAATTCATCATTGCTTTAGCATGGTCTTAATGGAACCTATTAAGCAAACTCTAGCATAAAATCATACATTGAGTACTTAAGAACATCTGGAAAATAAAGAAAGCAGTTTTGGAGAAAATTATCCCCCGGCCACACTTTCACGCAACATCTCTCCAAACTCTCATTTTCATAGAAAGCATCCTTACGTAAGTAAAGGCATTTATATTGCCGCACATTCAACTTGTTACAAAAGTCTGAATTCTCCTGCACATAAGTAGGTATTAACTGAAAAAAATATCCCTATACCACCCAATAGACAATTTGCTGAGAGTGGACGTGATCCTATGATACAGTTTTCAGAAGGCTAAAAATATCTATTTGTGTATTATTGGAACAGTTATTAAGTTCCAGCACTTACTGGGTAAGGCATGGGAACTGTTTTAGCTGGTCAGTTTTAGATACTATCTAGATACTATTTAGATACTATCATAATGAGTGCACTATTTTATGCTTATTCAGTACATAAATTAATTAGATCAGGTATTTGATTTCGGCACATAAATATGTGACTGCTACAGGCCTAATTTTTTGCTGATTCAGTGCATGATACATCATCATCTAAACTCTTCAATGGCTGCAATTGCCCAACACATGTAGTTCAAATATTTCGCTTTTCAGTTAGGGGCCCTACACAACTCCTCCCCGCCTGCTGATCTGAACTCACCTCCTATTGCCTTTTCCCACAGCACTGCTGTTGTGGTCAGCCTCTGTTTTCCTCTGTTAGCTCAACCGCTTTGACTCTGAAAACACCTCATTCAACTCGTATCACCAGGCCATCCTCTTCTTTCTGTTTATACACTAACTTAAAACAATTGCTTCCTTTTTGCCCACAGGATATGGGTTAGACAGACCAGCTCGGGGTATTTCTATGTTGTACAACTGCAGGGGTTCCAAAATCAACACTGAACAAGCTGAATTCCCCAGAATAATTAGCATGAAGGCAGCATCACATCAGTGTTGCTGCAATATACTGCAGTAGAGAAATCAGCTGGTAAACCTTTCCCATGTTGATATGTTTATATGTTACTTCATTTCTTTTGAAATGTGACTTTTTTGTTTGGTTCTTTCAAGAGCTGGTGTCATTATAACAAAAATGACAAGAAAGGAGATGACTTTTACCATACATTTTGTTTGTAAGCTGAAGAACTGGGGCTCTAGGAGCCTCGTTTTTCAAACGCCTCATTCATAGTAATTTTCCACATTCACAGATAAATGTTGCAGTGTTTTGTAAATATTACTCCAAGTACAACTCACTTTTAGGAAGTGAGCTGGAGAATTTTTCCTTAGGCGATCATAGGCGATGCAGTAGGTATAAGCATTTATATGTACTTAGGAGGACCTTAAAAATGCAAGCTAGCTTTAGATTCAGTGGAAGCATGCTAACCAACTTTAAAAGTACATGATGCTTTCTCCAACCACTAATCAGCTTAGCCTTCAGTAACCTTTATAAGAAAAAATAATAATCAGATTAATCCATTATATCAAATTTTTAACTTAAGTTTCTCTATGAATGCTTTATCTGGCCCTCTTTCTCTTGGGCCAGATTCTGAGTTTATTTGCACTAGTATCTGTTCAAAGAATTTCTCCAGAGTTAGCAGATTTACTTTGGGTTTACACCAGCAGAAATCAAGAGGAACTTTAACAAATAGCTTTGAGACATTTTTCCTGGTTTCAGGATACAAGTTAATCCATTCAGCTATAAGCTTTGAGGGGGGTTGTTTTGTTTTTTTGGGGGGGACATAAATGGAACTGTACTGCAATTAATTTCCTTAAAATATTACCCTTCAGATTTATTCAAACGCCAAATAATCAAATAAAAAAGGACCTTCTGGAGAGCTTGCTTTAAATAGACAGCAAGGCTAATGTTAAACAGAGGTAAAATTTTGAACACGAAAGAGCAACTGGACATCAATAGAAAAATACAGAATGTTTATTAAAATCAGTAGCAGAAGACATTTCTTATTAGAAACACTGATAATGAATACCCTTTCCTTAATTTTCACATAGCATTCTAATTAAATTTCATCTGTTCAGGCAATTCAATATTCAAGGCAAGTTGTAAAGTGGGTGGGTCAGTAACAAACCTTTTTGCTTGCTTGGAGAAGGTCTGTAAAAGGTGTTCCACTATGAAGCAATAAATGGGTTGGAGTGGGTCTAGTCAGTTAAAAAAAACAAGCGTTCTGTTTTCACTGCAGCTTGTATTACAGCATATAGGGGCACTCACAGACACTGTGATAGTCCAGAGTACCTGCGTGTCACATCCCATTTGGATGACCTGTGCAGCAGAAGCTTGAGGGCAAGAAGAACTGAATGGGGGAGATCTCTTTCTGAATGTCATTCCTCACAGTCTCGGCAAATGATTTTCTGGTCTTGCTGTGCTGGCAACCACCATTTTGGAAGTTGCTAATTCACAGGTATAATTGCCATGGGAGCTGATTTAAAACAATAAAGGAAAAAATAAAAAGTGTTCAGGGATGAAAAACACTTTGTGCAACATCCCCTGGAATAAGTCACTCAGAGAAACATGTCTGTAACTAAGAACAACATTTTGCCTTGAATGAATTCAAAAGGTGGAGAATACAGTTGTAAATTGCTTAAGAGACCCCTGCTGAGCTTAATATTCTCAAAATTAAAAATCTGCACCTGCCAATGAAGACGTATCAGTGCTCAGGCAGGACATAACCAGAGACAAAGCTCCACGGACAGCTGCAGACAGCCTGAGTAGCTCCCCTTGCATTCCAGCCCAGCCAGAGGCAAGCCAGCTGTGGCAGGGGAGCTCTGCAGCCTTCTTGCAGAAGGGATATTAAATCAAACGCTGCACTTTGCCAACATGACTACACAGCTTTTGGACCAGAGTTTTTTTGCTGTTGTTCTTTTTAGGTTTGGGTTTTTTTGCACTTGATTTGCTGGTTGTGTAGGCAGATAGTTTTGACTCTGCCTGGACATGTCCTTGTAGCATGAATGAAATGAGGCAGAAGTCCTGTGGGAAAAAGGATGTGATCATTTAACTTAAGCCTGTATTATAATCGCATGGATAAAGGGGTAAATTAATGTTGTGCAGGCAACTTTAATATTGGCATTCTCCAACTTTTTTGGAAGGATGATGTTGCAACTTTAATAAAGTTCTTTTAATATCTCGTGTGTGTGTATATAATTTCTCTCACACCTATGTAACCGTGAATTTTCTTTTTATCTCTATAATTTTCTAACCCTTTAAAAATTCCTGCTAAATTCTTGGCTTTGCTATGAATTTAAAGCACTGTTCTGAAGAATACCGTTAATTTTGTGTTATGTAAAAAACTTCCTTCCATTTGCCGATTTTAAATGAGATGCCTGACAATATTAGTGATTGCCCTTTGACTCTTGGCTTTGGAGAAAAAACAAATAATGTTCTAAGATAATGGGATGACTGAAATTGAAATCGAAACTCTGGACGATGGTGCACTATTGCTACATATTATGTCTTTATAGTATTTTCATTATGATTTTCTACTCATTTTAATAGAACCAAATACATTACTTTTACTTTTAGAACGCATGTGTTATTTAAACAGCTGAACACTAAGCAGAATTTTTCCTTGAACTGTCAGAACACTTTTACAAGCAGCTATGATTTTTATAGTTCTATTAATGTCTATCAGTATTTCAGATCAGCATCTGAAGTTGTACCCTTGTTGTACATGGTTTTGAACTGGCATCATATCCCCTTCAGCTGTCAATGCATCTTGTTTGTTAAATCTTTCCAAAAGTCCTATTAGGCTTCTCAGTACAGTGTAATGCAACTGATTATGGATCACTCGCAAGTCTGACTGTTCTCATTGTTTAGTTCTATTTCACATTCTTAGTAACTATATAAAGTATCAGTCCCAGTATGCAACTGCAGAATACTTATTTTGGATAATCATTTATTAATGATAGTTCCCATTATCTGCTAGCTATTTCTGAAACACTCAAGAAAAGGTCCTAATGAGGTTGTTCTTTACAGGCCAGAAGATACGTGCAAGGTGAAAAATAACTGTAGAGGTGGAAAACAACAGTGGAACAGAATGAAGGCAAAATTCAGCTTGACAATGGTAGACATAGAAAAAAGAATGGAGCCCTTTAGAGCTTTTAAAATGGTGACAAAAAACTTAAAGCTGATGGTATTACAGAAGTATTAAAAAGAGATGAATAACAGACAAGGAAGAATTCCTAACTTTAACAGTTCTCAGTATTATCCTCCTTTATGTATCATTACACATTTATTAAAGATGGGAAGGAGGCCCAAACTGAATGTAGCTCTGCCTTGCATTATCTGATCATTTTTAATTTAACAGTCTCCCATTACAGCCCAAGCTTTCTATGTCTATCTGCTTTCTATCTTACTATCTGTCTATATTCTTCTACTGCCCTGTTAGCAGTGGCAGATTTGAAGCAGTGAGGAGGGCAGGAAGGAAGAGCTGGGCCTATAACCTTGCACTAGCATGGTGAGACACATCCATCTTGATAGATACTTTTTAGAATATCCATTAGCATTATTCTGAAAATGATTGTTTGGGAGTATTTGGAATATTTCTTTTACACACTAATGCTCCGCATATGGAGAGTGTCTTCTTAAATTATCTAATTTCAAAGAGAAATATGGGATATTTTACTTTTTATTTTTAATTTAACCCCAAACTTTTGCTATTAACATTTCTAACTGATTGCTTCAACATATCATTATTTTTCTTAACATGTATTGTAAAGATGCAAAGAATATAAAAAGTACAATATAGAATCCAATGCCAATGCAGAAAATGCTACAGGATAATCCAACGAACTGTGAAGAAAAAAAGTTTAAAAATGCTCTAAATACCAAACTAAGTAAGTATGTCTTCTGTGTTTTAAGGATTGTCAAGGTGGACCCTGCTGACCTGTCAAAATAAGTTTCATCAACAAAATATACTACTTGAAAGGTCAGGTCATAGACAATTCAACTCTGAGGATCAATAACAAGTGAACCTAAACAGTCATCAGATCCCAGCACGTTGTCAAGGGAAAGGTTATCAGTCAAGCACAGAAGTACAGCATTGGTTTAGAATGAAACTCTTTAACAAATGACTTTTCCATTCTAAATGTTTTCTTAATTGTGTGGCAATAATTACTCAAGGGGATGTTAAGACTGGAAAATATGACAACAGCAATTGAAATGTGCACACAAGAATGAGAGAAGGGCATGAATAACTTTCAAAGAGACATTCTTTCCTTCTCTATTACCAAAGTAGAGCAAGGTCTCACATTTAACTCCTTAAATGAATACTTCAGACTCAGCAAAAGAGCTGAGCATTAACTCGTTTCTGAATTTGAGAGGTGGTGGATATTTCATTTCATTTCAGTGCTGATACACTTCCTTCTATGGGTTTGTAGCCATATCTATTTTAGGTTATTCTCTGTATTTATGTTATCTCAAGAATACTCTCCATTGACTCAATGCAGAACTAAGGTCTAGATGCAGCTCAACTAAGTTCAAGCAACTGAGTTACCTATAATAGGAGTGCAGACACTCTGTGCTTCCAGTAGTCCACAGAGAATGAGAGGTCTTGCAAGACACAGTTCCTCCCACTACAGCACCATAAATACATCAGTAAATGTGTCCCTCTCCATTGACTCTAAGGAAATTTAGGGACTCCAAGGAATTCTAAGGACTTTTAGGAAACTGGACTAATTTAGGCACCTGAGTTAGGTGGGATAGGTGGGAGAAATCCTGCCTTAGGCTCCAGATTTTGGTCCCTGAATTGAACTTAAGTTAGATGTTTAAAGCGGCGTAAACTAGTTTACACGAGTACTCTCCACTGAAGCAGCTTGTGTAAGTTACGTAGGTATCTATTTTTTAGGGGCTAAAAGCTTAGACAGACAAAAGAAGTAGTGGTATCCCTACATTACAGGTGGGGAACTCAGTCAAAAAGACTAAGGGACTCTTCTAATACCCAGGAGAACATCTCTCCTCTTCCTCTAAATGGACATAGACCATTTCAGTTCCTAAATAAGGTCAGGCAAAAACTAAAGACCAGAAAGAGAAGTCAGAAGAGAGAACCTTTGACTCCCCCACCTTGCTCTTTAAGCACATCAACCTTTAAGCTGGGGCGGGCAGAACAGAAGTTCTGTAGTATCAGCTTTTTACAGTGTTGGCAACCTTACTTTATGTTTTCTGTTTGCAATGGAATATGTCAATCATAGTACAAGGACTATGGCTATAATTCTTCCCATTAAGTTTTACTGTTAAATAAAAGATACAGTTGTTGCAGATGTGAGTGAAAAGCACTTATTATGAAAAGCTATTACTTCACCAGCTATAATGTAAGATTAATTCTATCTTCAATATTTATATGAACATTGTTGAAGTAGATTACTGATCATCCTTTACTGAAAATTACTTGGTTTATAATGCTGATTTATATTTATTTTATGCAGAGAAGGCAGACCTTTTAAACTAGTAAAAATTGAGAAGTACAGTTTGACCATGCTTACATGACAAAATTGCAGATACATTTTATTTTACTAGAGAGGGGAACCAAAAGAAAAAAGAATACAAGGAAGGGAATCTTGAGGTGCCTTTGCACTTTAATTCAGGAAAAATCCCATCGTTTTCATTAAACAGTATTTCTCTAATTGTACTGATAATTACTCAAGTTCACTATTGACAGCTCTTCTGTGCCTCTTTCATGATTTGCTGACTCTGGCTGGAACAAACTGTGTCATATCTTTCCAAAATAATAAGATGTTTATTTATAGAATCCACGGTTGATAGAGTGTTTAACAAGTGAGTTCCTACTTAAGATTTCCCAGAGGAAGACAGTCTTATAACATAGTTCTGGTGTAAACTTTCAGCCTCTTTTTATTTTGGTGGTTATTTTTTGGAGCCATTTTGGTTGTTCTGTGTGTAGCAGAAATTCTGCCTCTGCTCTAGGTAATATAAATAATTTATTGCAGTTTTTTCAGTCAGCATATTTTATATTCATATCCTTCTCAGTATGAACTCATAGGAACAATAAAATGAAAGCTTCACTAATTCATTACAAATCCAGTGAAAAAAATACCTATCCATTCTTGATAGTTATGACTTATCCCTCTCGTCACATGTACTGCAAATTTCTGGACTGCAGGATCTGAAATATTAAAAGCTGTTTTATCTGTTGTTCCCTGAACCCAACCTATTTACTCCCATTGTCCGCAGAATCAATTTCCTTTTTAAGAATATAAAACAACTGAGCCCAAAACTCCAGATACCCTCCCAGTTATGCAAGTTATTCAATATGAGGAAGTCCTAATTCCCAAGGAGAATAAAGGGTTCAGTAGATGATCACTGCATAACATCATTGTGTGTTTACCCTGAAGTACAAAATTAGAGCTAGAGCTATCTCTGCAAAAGGACCTGGGTGCTACATTGTCCCTGTTTGCTTTTAAGTACCCAACATTCACCCGCAAAACCCAACCTAGCTGCCAGTTAAGCCGTGGAAGCAGTTACACTCTGCAGGCACTTATGTTTCTACCAGTGCTCCTCTGGAGTGCTCAGATTCACAAAGGAGCCCGGAATATCACAGCGGAGAGTGTTTCTGTGCCTTAATACTCAATTGTCTAATAGATTTACGGCATCCAAGTTAGGGACCTTCTTCCCTTGCACAGCACATGTCACATTGCTGAGAAGGAGGTGTCTAAACTACCCCCCTATTAAAGATGCTTTGCTGACCTCAGGGATTTAGGTGCCTCATGCAGGGAAAGGATGACTAAAGACTTAGTAGCTAAACAGCATTTATCAGTAATTGAGACAGATACACATGATTCAGATACTGCTTCAGTGTTTTAAGCTGAGTTTTACGTATCGCCTACAGCAGGAGCTAGAAACTAGGTTTTGCTTTCTTGGAATGTCCTAACCCATAGATGTTAGCTTTCATTCTTGCATCTAATGAAAACTTCATTATTTCATCCAAACTAGAATACCATCAACAGAAGGAATGCCCTCCATGACACTGTACAGCCTGTTGTTTCAACTGCCTCCTGAGGGAAGTATGTTCAAATCACCACAAGAAATAATTGAACCTGGTCCTCCCCGCAGGGAAGGCTTGATGATTAGTAAGCAGCTGAGTAAGAGAAGAGGATTTTCTGCATTTTAAGCCTGTTTTTGAGAGAAAAGTCGAATGAAGCCACAGTCAGGAAAGGATTTATGGAGAGGCATATTTCTTCAGCCAGTCACACACACAGAGGAGAAGGAAATTTTATTTCTATTCTTCATGTCTGCTATTGGCCACTAAGGTAACCCTCCACTTGCCTTGTTGCCTTCCTAGATACCACTGTAAGACAACTAATGTCTTCTGTTTGTCATAGGAGCAATCCATGTGCTGTCCCAAAGACTGTGGGTTGCAGATGCTGTGGCCAAGGAGAGGGTGCTGCAGTGCTCACCCCTGGGTCATCCCCCTTTCTTTGCAGCTTCTTCCAGCTCAGCCTCAGTTCATTCTGCTCAGAAAGACTTGCCAAGGCCATGTGAGAACACACAACTGTCCACCGAACATAACAACAACGAAGAGAAACCCTCCCCCTTCTCCCCTTGCCCAAATCCAAGTAACATTTTTCTGTGTAAAATGCCTTTCCTGAGTTCACAAATTTCTTATGTTCCCACCATGCTCTGATGTGCAAAGGGAGCAGGGACCTCTCCATGGAGCCCTCTGACCCTGGCGTAGCCTTCTGAACTGTGTCACGACTGGGATATGCCTGAGGCTCTCTCTTTTGCCTCCTGAATAGTACCAGTCTTTGTTGCCCTATTGGCCTGTGCCTGAATGAATCTTTTGGGTGAATGACGTATTCCTTGACATTATCCATGCTGGCTTCACAGAGAAGGATATTAAAATGACCTAGCCTTATTATTCACATGATAGTCACTGATAAAACCCCTGTATTTACTAAATACTATCACAGTGTGATATATGACAGCTCACATTTATTATAAGCAAAGAGTTGCCTTTTAGAAAACGCTTTCTTTCTTAGTACAGCAGAGCTTTACAGGAAAATACACGAGTCTCCGCTTCTGAAGTTTTAACAGTCAAAACTAGACAGAGCAACAAAGCATAAAATAATGAACAAAGAATTGGGGTATTGCTGGAAAGATGAAGTCTAGCTACAGAGAAGCACAAATAAACTACATTTTACATATCTTACTGTTTACAATCAAATTAATGTGCATTGTATATTACCATACACACAAAAATCCTACTTTCCTTCAAAAAGTAATATACTGTAGGTTGCTTAACTGAGGTGGTATACATAAAGATGGCATTTCTTAATCTTACTAGTACTATTTTAATGTAAAAAACATGGAGGTTGTATAATATCCTGTTTTTTAAAAAGGGAAAACAGAAAAAGCCCCAAAGTATTACCATATTGACACCCAGATGGTTCAGTGGAAGACTTGAAAGCCTTACTTTCCCCATACCAGCTTGCCACTTGGGCTAAGCAGGTAACTTACAACAATTAACTCAGGATTATACCACGAAGCCAAAAGGGAGCCATATGCATAACAAATAACACTGACATTAACGAAGAGAGAGTTCTTTTGAACAGATCTGTGGCTAGCTGAATACATTCATATAGAAGATAAAGAAAATTAAGTATCCATGACTGACCTGGCAATTTTTGTACATGTCAAAAGGAAGAGGTGTACAGTCTTTAGTGGTCTAGTTCCTTGAAAAGTGCCAGATTGTGTGGCTTCCTTTTAAGAGGGAGAAGATAGGAATAATCTGAGATGAATTATTTCTTATAATGAACTGAGGGTCAGGGTCCATATCATGGTTTTAGCCATTATCAACAACCAAATTATCTATAAAGTGCATGCTGTAACTCTAGACTAATTGTATAATTATGTAACCGTACAGAGTACTGTAATGTAATGGAACACATGTATAATGAAGTATAAAGCATAAATAATTTCTAATAAACTTTCCTAAGAATTTTTGTAGCTACATCCAGACAAAAAGAATCAAACTACTAATGAATACTAGGGTATGTAAATAATGTTTTACCAGGAGGTATTACTCAAGCAGTATGACTCCTGGAAATGGTCATATACTTAGATTCCAATACTTATTTTAGGGTCAAACGAAAGGATCAATGCCATGCTCAGTAACTTCAGCAAAAGTACAGGGACATGAACTTGGTAAAAAACTGAAATTCAGGCATGGTATTTCTTTATAACCCCTTTTTCTCTTAAAAATGGCAAATTATCAGCAATCTACAAGTAAAGCCCACTTGGGTTATCTGAATGATCTCCTAAGTGTTTTAATTAATTACTTAATTTAATACAGGTGTGAATTTACCCAGCCTGTTAGTTTCTTAGCAAACCCAGTAATCAATGGGTAACTGAATACTGCAACACTTAAAAGAAAGAAAACTCCAGCTGCTATCACCAGAAAAGGAAAAGCTTTGTGAAAATAATAGCAACAAAAATGACTTACCATCTGAAAACTGTGAGAAACCTAAGGAGCTCAATCTGTTTAGCTTTTAAATACTATCAAACTGTGGTTTGTTTTTAGAATGTAAATACCCTAGCTGTGAGAAACAATAGAATGGAAAAGATTTCTTTTTTTTTAATCTAATGGACAAATAACAAGCTTTCATCACTGGAAGTTAAGAAGAGGTGTAGGTGGAATGGAAGCCACAGCCTTACTTTGGTTTTGACAGTGATTAGATATTCTCTGTCTTCAAGTCAAGAGTGGATTCCCTTCTGGGGAATTGACACTCAGTGGTATCTTCATCTTAACTTCTATGAATTCATACATGAATCCTCCATGCAAATATCACTAATGATGGGATAAGTCTGACCTTTTTGGGGGGGTCTTGCAGACATTTTCTGACAAGAAGGGAGAAGTAAGGCTCTATTGAAGAATCTGGAACAGGATTTTTTTTTTTTTTTCTAATTAGCACAGACTCTTATGCCTCTTTTCCTAGCTTAATTCCTTTTGCCTCTTCAGCCCATCCTTTCTCCATCTTTTCCTGTACACTATGTTTTGTTTCAGTCTCTCTTCTTCAGCTATTTCTCTGTTGTTTCAGTCATCTTGCTGAGCTGGTCTTGAGCTCACTATCCAGCATATCTATTCCACATTTCTGTTTTCCTCCTTCTCATCTCAGCCTTTCAGACCAGCTTGTATTTGATGAGCTTGTTTCTCCATTTCTTACCCCACCTGTTTTCCACACAGTGTTTCCTAATTTTATGTTGATAAGCAACCAACTGCTTCTCTTCTTATCCCTGCATCTTGTTCAGCCACAGCCTTTCCCTTTCATTTTCCCCATTGCTTTCCAAGCCCTTACATCCCAGTCTCAATCCTAACAGGCACTTTTTGTAACGTATTTCCTCCTCTCCCTGTAAACAAGATATTTTCAGTCCTTTTAAGGCAGGTCCTGTCTAATTGCCAGGGTACCAAGGGTTTAGGCTTCCTGCTGTCAGTTCCTCTGCTTGTCTCCATCCTCCACTCCTCTCAGCCCTGAGTTGTGTTCACTCAGTCACTCTGTAGAGATGGTGCAAATACAGACTTGTCACATGCACAAGCCCTGAGGTGGTGGAATATGGTAAACTGCTCTTTGAGGGTGGAACATGAACTTTCTGACCAGCATTAGGCACTCCAGGGGGATGGGAATATGCCTCATGAGCATGGAGATTTTCTCTTTTAAAATGAAAGTCTCTACTGAGAATATGCAAATTCAAGGTCCTTTAACTTAACAAAATTTGGGAGGCCAAGGAAAAGAACCATAGCTTTAGAAAGTGTTTGAAGATGAGGAATGAAGCTACATGTGCCTCTCCATTTCTCATACCAGTGCAGATTATGGGTTAGACTTCAAAGCAGCATGAAAATACGCCAGATGCTAAAAGCTCCTAATGGGCCACTTGGATAGAGTCCGAATACAATGCAGTTCAGTCACATTCACTCTCATAGTCAGGCCATCTAAAGATGGGTAGAAGATTTTGACAACTCTTTCACTGCTGGGAGTATCCCCAGTTTTGAGGGAATCCCCATCTGGAAAGATGTGACCTGTGTTTATCTCTTTTACCACAGGTGAAAGGGCAACAGACTGTCTCAAAGTTGCAAGACTGTTCTCAGTTAAATATTAACACAGCCATTTTTGCTCTTTTGTTTTATGTTTATTTTTTGAAATCCATCCCTGCATACAAGCCATTTCCTTCTGTAACTTGGCACCACACCAAAAACACTTTCTTCTGAGTTGATTCTTCTAAACATCTTAATGGCTGTGTCAGCTTCCTGTAATTGTTCCACCAGTATAGGATTTCCTTCACCCCCTCCTACTAGCTCAGGCAATGTCCTTCTGGTTTATGCTTTAAAATGCTTGGACATGAGACACAGACAGAAAGAAGAGATCAGTACACATCAAATGCAGACAGTCTTAAAAACAAATGGGAAAAACAGAAACCTGAACTATTCTTGCACTTACTAGGTTTGCTGAGGATCTGGGAGCAATCCGTTGCCTTTAAGCAGTTGTTTTATAATGACGTCTCAGGAAAAGGAAGAGGAAGCATGGGAACACTGATGAGTAACTACAAATAAGATAGTGACATAAAGAATAAAGAAACTCCTGGAGCTGTGGTAGTTTTCATTAGTATTTAGCACTTGGGCAGCACTTTACAAATACAGATTAATTCTAGCAACCTTCAAACCAACTCTTACAGTGAAAACTGAGTATCATCTTCACTATATAGTAGGAGAAAACATAAGAAATAAGTCACCAGTGCCATGAATGTCAGTAGTCCTCTTGGTTCCAATCATCATGCTGGTAGCAAATTTGATTCAAAAAACAAACATTTATTAAAGCCATACAAAGCATCTACGGCAGAATAGAAATTCTGCAGACTCTAGCCTACATTCTGATCTTTAGATGTGTCCCTCTTTGTCAAGGATTTACATTTTGTTCTGTACAAGGAACTGGTCCTCTGGGGGATATATATCACACAAAAATATTACATCACTCTGGAAAAGTGATGACTCTGCTGAACATCAGTATATTTGAAAAACACCTAAGAGGGTTATATTCCTCAGTGTACAGCCCTTTGAAACAGTTACACAACTGATTAGTTCAACAGGAAAGAGCTAGCAAGCAACACAGTGGTTTTCCGGTGCCAATTAGGGAGCCACATTTCATAGTCTGATCCAATCTCTTTGCCCAAGATTAGTGACTACTTTGCACTTGCTGACTACTCCCCTTTGCTGAGGAAGATCAGTGTTGCTCTCATGGGGAAGGGAAAAAACAGCCTACCCTCCAGCATCTCCAGTCTCCCATCAGTTACCTAGTGGACTTAGTATGTCCACATAAATGTCACTTAACTGTATTAAGTGTTTAAGCTGAGTGTTTCTATTTCCAAAACCTCTATGGAATTGTCCTCTGGCTCTGAAGACTCCTAAAGCATAAAGTGATTAAGTTTTTCTCAACAACATCTCAGCATACTGCAGGTCTTTTTGTGAGAACAGTCAGAATTGCCTGATGATAGAGACAGTCAGTACCTCAATGCTGCTGAGGCCCATGGACTACATGTTCTTCAGTTTATCCATCAACATGGCCTAATTGTGTGGGTTTTCTCAGAGGAGGCCTCTTTGGTCAGGAATTGCACAAGCAGTGGAAGAAGCAGTGATCTGCATGCTCCTTGCCTCCCCATCCAGTAGCCCAGTAGCTAGAAAACCAAAGTAGCTTGTGGGAGTCTTAAACACAACCAATTCCTCTGCCAGAGGAAACGTACACCTTCAACCAGTAAGACCAGTATTCCAGCCACCTGGCCAGAATATCCTAGAAAGCAGGAAGAGGGCTTCTACAGCTCCCCTTGCTAAAGCTTCCCTATCTCGTGGAGAATAACTGGATCAGAGACAGAGAGTCCAGTGGAGGGTGCAATAGGATCCCATCACCCAAATAAGTAATGCTAATCAGTCTTTACCAATCTTAAATGGATTATTCAAGCACATTTTTTCTATGCCTTCTTTTTCTACCACTGCTTTTCTTCTACAGATATAAGCATCTCCTCATATAAATATGTTGTCATGTCAGGTGAGTTAGGTCTCACCTGTATGCATGGAAACCCAATGCACCAGTTTGTCTAAGTACAGAGTATGGCCAAAAATTCAGTAAGTCAAAAGACAAATCAGTTGCTTTCACCCTTAAATGCACACGATAAATTCATATGCAAAGTGTTAAAAGATAACTCCTAAATTATCACTACAGGGAAAAAAAGTCTTATGCAACCTGAGCTTTACATCATTAACTGCATTCTTATGATTTTAGCTCTGAATGGAAGAAAGACCTGATGGCTCATGATCTGATAGGCCTCCATTGATCACACAAACACAGTATTTTAAAGGAGAAGGAAGCAGCATGCTCAGGAGCCTAGATGGTGAAACTCTTACACAGTGCACTGCACTTGAAAATGCTTTAAGTGAAATCTGCCTGGAGGATGAGAAATTCAGGTGTGAAATGGGTGTGGCTACAGTTGCAAATTTAATAAGACATGAATTTGTTTTTTCCTTCAGTGTGTAGTATTGACATGCCTGTGGCTGCAGGCACATAAGAGAGTGAATATAATTGAGACACTGGCAGCAGACAGAAAATTGTACTATATTAAACATTTCATTGTAATATATATGTTCAATAATACACTCTTGATTATACTTTTTTAAAAAAAAGTAGTGGTGACTTTCAGGTTTCTGGGAGAGAGAGAGAAAAGTCTTGTTTAACTGTGGTTTGTTCCATCCAAGTACAAATACTTTCCAGACCATCAGCAAACTCAGCATCTTCAGTAGTGTAGCAAATGGTGTGACACTTTCTGTTAGATACGGCTTGTTTTCTCTCTCATGACTAGGGCAAGAATTCTGTTCTCATTGCAGTGTTTAGTTTTTGAAGATTTTGGCTGTTGTTTTCCCAGTCTGTTTTAAAAAAATCCATGATGCTCTGAAATTCGCTTATGGGTATGACCCACTGTCATGGACCATACTCAGCAGGCGAACAAGCTGTAGATGTCAGTCCTTAATCCAGATCATGAGTAAGTCTTTTGGCTATACAAGCACCAAATAACTGAGTGCTTTGCATAGAAGGATTTAAGGCTGAATGTACAAAGTAACAGAGATATCTAAAGCTGAAATCTGAAATTCCTACTCTGCTGTCAGCTGATACAGGAGATTGAAATATACTGTCATGGTGAGAAATGAGAATCGCGTTGGAAAGGGCAGAGTGCTTAGTTTTCACCCTCCACGCTTAGCTTTCTATTGACCAGGTATTTCCTGATGTATTTCTGGTAATTTGTGTCAAATATCAATCTGAATGAAAATCTCAATTCCTGAATTGTCTATGTAAAAATCAACTACATAACCAGCCTCAACTGTTGGTTATTCAACAGTAGAACCTTTCCTTTGATCTCTGCTCTGCTAGTTTATATTTTTACCTTATTATTGGTCAGGGTAAGAACCCAAACTTCCTGTGTAAGTGCCCTTATTACCATGCAAAAGGATCTGTCTCTTTATCACCCAAAGAGTATTCAAGGATTATGTAGAAAGTAGAGTAAGTTCAATAACAGAGCATTGGTCAAAGATGCCCTATAAACTTGTGGGCACTAGTGGGCCAGAGGAGAGGGGTTTGAATCTGTTTCACACACTTGTATCTAAAGGGAATCTCATCTTCAGCGCTGTGTTCGGGGGTAGGCAGAAACTTGGCAAGGCTTTGCCAGGATATCTCAGGATTCACAGCCATGAATTTTAAGAGAAAAAGTTGTCATTCTCCTTGTGCCTTAGCAAGGGTGAGTACAAGAGTCTCACTAACTCATTTAGACAGCTCCTTGCTCAAATGCCGGTTTCTCTGACCTCCCTTCACAGACACTGCTAACAAGTCCCTCGCACTGCAGCAGGAGCCGAGGCGTGGGGTTGCAGGTCCTACATAGGAAAACACCAGCAAGGCAGGTATTGCAGTGAGGAGATGCCTTCTCTTTTGTAGAAATCCTAAACACTGAACTTGAACTTTACTAAATACTTCAGGGGAGGTTAGTGCAGAGAGCAGGATGTGTTGTTCCTGTGCCTAGTGTTTATATTCCTGTGATATACCTGGGCTTTAGATAGTATTCCCTAATAGCAATATTCAGTTCCAGGTATTTTAGGCATGGTAACTGCAATCAAAGATGCATTTTGACCAATTCTATCATCAAATAACTGCAGCAACTGTAAAATCAGGTAAGCAGACTAAAGGAAACCACTAAATACAGTGATATCTTGGACACTCTCACATACCATAAGCATGTGAGATTAAGCAATCCTGAAAAAAGTCTTTTAAAAAAGCAAAATAAACTCTAGTTATCCTCTAGGAGGAGGAAATTCAGAACCTCCAGACAGGGCCCATTTTACTTTCTTTTCACTTCTGTTGTGGCTGAAGACCTTCAGAGAGTTTCTCTAAGGAAATGGTCTTTAAAAGCCATTCTCCAATCTCATCAGTGCATGGTGGCAAAGGGCTCATTTAGCTTCTGTGCCACCCAGGAGACATATGATCTCAGCAAACCACTTTTCCTCCATTTACAGTTTCAGATATTCTTTGGATACTCAGATCTGTACACTCTGTTGACTTACTATTTTTAAGAAACTATTCACTTGAGGAGGGAAGAGAAAGAGCCTAGCTAAACTGAGAGCTCAAGTAATGGGCAGATCTTGGTGGTATCTCAGTAGCCTTGATATGATGATGTCACAACCTATATTTCAGTTATCAAATGAAATTCCCACTTTCCTGCCAATTCAGTATGCTCTTTACATAACAGCAAAAAGTGTGGAAGGTTCCCAGGTAGTTGGTGATGTATGGAGAGAAGAGGGAAAAGGTTACCATGAAAGAAATAAGTGCTAAACCTATGTTGTTGGATCACAGAGGAAGGAAGCTCTTCACAGAGAAGAGTAGAAAAAGAGGCAATGACAAAACCATCATATTCTGCCCTTGGTTACCCTACATAAAGTGCATGATAGGATCAGGAACTCTCAGCACTTTCTCCCTCTGTCATTTTATTGTCAAACTTACTGCATTTTCTTAATTAGGCATGATTCAGCCCAGTATGGAGGCAAGCGTAAAAAACACAGCTGACAGCAATGGCACTAAACAGCTACTAAACCTAGGTGTGTCCTAAGCCTTGTTGCTCAACTTGCAACTGCAAGCTTGAGACTGCAAGTTCTTCAAGGCAAGAACTGCTTTTCACTATGTACTTATGCAGTGAATGGATTTAAGATATAATGGGACCTGATTTCTTTTGGCACCTCTAATTGCCATTGTAATATAAATCTTAATTATATTAAGCTTAAAGCTTTTGGGGCAGGAGCCAAAGGATTTTTATATGTGTGAGCGTGTAGAGGTATGTATATATGAGTGTGTATGTCCTACTGTACTGGTCCCCAGTTGAAAGTAATAATAACAATAATAATAATAGAAGTAAGAGAACATAGCACTGTATGGTAGAGAACACACAGAGGGCTCCATGGGTTTAGATTTGTGTTATGATAATGCAGACTGGGTGCCGAGAGCTATGATTTCTACTCACATACCCTGAGTTTCAGCCAAGTCAGAGTTCTGGGGAAAATTAACTCTTGCTGGAAATTTCTTAAGTATTTTTTGATACTAGTCCATATACAAGGCAAGTTTACAAAAAGTAATTAAGATCTATGGGTCCATGATAGAAGCCTGAGGTCTATGGGAAAATGAAATACAGGGCAGTACAGGGGAGAAGTCTGGAACTGTGCTGGGTTTGGAGATTTGGACATGTAGGGGCAGCACATAGGATTAATACTTTTAATATACAGTGTTTATTTTTATTCTTCAAAAAGTCACAACTTGATCTAAGTTAAGGCCATCTTCATTTTGAGCCACTACAGTAGGTCCATAGAAACCATACGGCTGACAAGATTACTAGAGGAACATGTTCGTCTTCTGTTGCTTTCTGCATCTGTTCAAACACAAGTAAGTGAGCTGTCAGTGCACTGCCCTGCACATTCTGTCTGCAGGTGGCTGTGAAGCAATGACAGCACTGGCTAATTTCCTTCCCTTGAGCTCCCCAGTATTTTGCAGATAAAATCATGGTGCTGTTGCTGTGGCATGATGGAAGAGTATCCCTTTGTCAAAGAGTATTCCTTTATGTCAAAAATTTGGCTGTTGTTTACCCTTCTTATTGCCATAATGATATGTGGAGCACTGAGCTTTCTACAGAGACAGAAACTCTACGTTTCTGTTACTAAACAAGACAACAAGAGCAATTTTCTGACCCTGAGAGAAAGTGTTCCAGTCTAGCTAGTCATGCTACGCTACACAGCACTTGGCCTCCTCTGAGCCTTGAAAGGTCCCATTCTACAGCTAAAGCATAACTATTTTTTGTGATTTCAGTACAAAGCATCTGAAATAACTTGGGGAGTGTGTTGGGGTCTTATCAGAATGATGCTTTTATGCATGCAGTGGAGGGTATGCATTGCTTGTTCTGTGGTAGAGCATGCTGGGAAAGTGTTGGAAGACTGTTGAGGCTGGAGGGAACAAAACCTGGTGCCATGGTGCCTATGCTGCCTACTGGAATTGATCCCTCCATGGGCTACACCTCGAGCCAGGCTTAGGCACTGTTTCCCAGAGAACTGGCATAAGCCATAGCAGCCTGGGAGCGCACTAGCAATTAAACAGTGTGGATTATCACCAGACCAGAGCTCAAGCTTGTTCCTTGCCCTTGCTTTATTTAGCAGTAGGGAAGGGTTGAACTATCTACACAACCTAGGATTAGGTTGCCAGGGGAACAACAAATATTGGATTTAATTGACTGGGACGCCTGACAGTACATTGCTTTAATGCTATTATGCAGCACTGTTTTTTACTAAATCTGGGGGTCAGTCTTGCTATGTGCGTGGGTGGGCGCAGCAGGGGTTAAGATGAAGAGTTTGAGAGGCACGTTGTAGCCATAAATATCAAGGTCTTCGGCAAAGTCTGAATAGACTTCCCTGTCAGCCCTTTGATGATGCCTTGTTCTCCTGAAGCAAGGTCACCTTATCTCTCTTACTCCCTCCATTCAGGAGACAACCTGTCTTTGGTGAAACTTTACTGCTGTTTCTGTTACATCTTTCAAATGGAAAAAGATCTTTCAAAGCAGTCAGGAGGAAAAAAGAGAAGAACTTGGCTTACTGCCATACTCCTTGTTTATGGAGGCTAATATGGTATAGAGCCTGGGAACTGTGGGACAAAAAGCTGTGATCTTGCACTTGCCAAGTCTTGCCCTTGGTATTCTGTGTTGACCCTGCGGGATCACCAGTGTAGTCTTTTTTCAGCTGCTCAATACGTGAGGTACTTCTGCACCCTGCATGGTCTTTTCCCCTCCTTTTTCACTATCTCTATCCTAAGGGGTAATTGAGTGCAAGAGCATAAAAGGATTCTGACCTCAGTTGATGCTTAAAAGCTGTGCATACTCAGGAATTGTGTGCATGCTTTTCTACCTGCATGAGTCAAGTTGGCCTTTTCTTCCTGACTCTGCCCATATTTTCAGCATTCCTGTCTAACTAAATTTCAATTTAAAAACTCTTTTAGCTGAGATTACATGATCCTGCTGTACTTTTCTGTGATTATCGGTTTCTGATCCTCTCCATACCTAACCTTTCATCCTGGTTTGAAGGGATAAAGAAGGAGTGGTTCAGATAGTTAATATGGCCTGAAGCACTTTTCCTCAGGCCCATCCCTTCCAACCCTCTGTGTCTGTCATCTAAATACATTACAAAGTAGAATTAAAAAAACAGGCTTAACTAGAAATGAACTTTCCCAACTCATTTTTACAATTTAAATCATGAACCAAAGCCATTTGCTCTATGCACAAAAAATGCTTTTTGTGATAGTTTTACTTCTGTACTATTTATGAGTTGTATGGCCAATTTCAATGGAAGCGCCTCTTTTTAGGAGGTGAATGAGACGGTTTTAACAGATGGATGGGGAAGAAGATGATTGTTCATGCTTCTCAGTTTTTACAATAGATGGAAGGATGGGAACATTTGGTATATATGTCCTTCCATGCCCGCATACTGGCAATGCAGTGTGGGAAAGCTGGCACACATATCTTTTCCAATGTTTTTAATGAACTTTAACCTACCTGGCACACTACAAAGCACAACCAGGAACTTCTAACTAAAGAATGGAAGAATCTGTGCAGAGGGAGAAATCAAGTAAAGCCTGAACACCTTCCCTCAGGTTGCCTCAGTAACAAAATTTCAGTCTCTGACAAGACCTACAATTTAGCTGCAGGATTTAATGCTGGAAGATTGACATGTTTACTGTAATGGCAGTAAATTGACTATCCAGAAAGAGCTGCATATCTTTGCAGCACAGGAAGTGTCTGTGTCTGAGGGAGATAGATGCAAGTTATATCTAAAGGCAGATAATCCAAATAAAATGATTACACTACAACCATAAGAAGTAATTAGAGAGAGAGATTGGGAAGAAAGACAGAAGGAAATAGAGTGGCTACTTTGAACCTCACCCCTTTTGTTTATATTGACCTGAAATTGCAGTCTAATTTTAGAAAATGACATGGTCTTCTTGAGCAGAGACAAGACAATAATTTTTCTTGCTACAGACTTTTACTGAATGGAAAATCTCTGCTAAAAACAAGTAATGTGGTTTAAAGCAAAAAAGGCAAAGGAGTATTTCAGAAGTCTCTGCTATAAATTGACTTTAATTTGAGCTAGAAAATGCTGAAGATTTCAGGGGTAAAAATTCACACTAATCACTGACATTCTCTTTTCATCTGCATCTGTAGACATCATGCAAGATGAGATAGCTGATGATTTTTGTATGCAATTATTGACATATTATTTGCAGATTTGTAAATATATTGAAGACAGTGGCATTTGGAGAAATTTAGACAAATTACATAGCCAGATGGAAAAGAAAAAAAAAAAAAACACCCAAACCCTTCTACTCCCCCTCTTCCTCTTTCCCCTAGATTTATATGAATTACAGAAGCCTAGAGGAAGAGAATGGTGCATGAAGTATATGGCACTCAGTGCTCTTCTAAGGCATCTGCTACATTCCTTGCCACGTGATATTTTCATAGCTGCTATAAAGAAAGCTGCTTGCCAAAGGGAGAATAACAGAAAGTGAAATATTTCTGCCTCTTGTGCAATCACAAGGAAGTGACCTAGGCCAGAATCTCGAAATGTACTTTCTGTGGGCAGCATATGTGTGTGGCCTTAGTAAGCCACTATGAACACAGAGGTTGTGCTTTATCTGCTGGGCTTGCCTTTCTGTCATTTCAGTTCTCTGTCTCCTTTTCTCACTTGTCTAGTACTTTCAGGTTTTGGTCATTATGTCTTTGGACATCAGTCTTTCTCCAGTTCTCTATTTCACACTCTTCTCCCTCTAGCTTCCTCCCAGAGATTTTTTTTGAACTTTTCTAGGTACTGAGTCAGTGTCTTTGTCAGCTATGTTATAACTAATGTTGTTTTATTAGCACGATAGAACAAGATTCCTTTTCTGTGCTTCAGGTTAAGTTTCATGTGGATTTTACCACACAATTTCCAATCTCTAAGAATGAGAGAAGAGTCTAGACTTCCGCACATCTTCTTTGTGCTTATGTCTTTCCACAGTCAATTTTAACACTGTAAGGTGATGAAGCAGGTGGAGGGTCTATTGAAAAGCTATACTCTCAAAGATACATCACTTTGTTCTCTCTCTTGCATCTATCAATTATTTCCTTGTGCTTCTTTAAGAATATTTCAGCAAAATCAAAATGACAGGATTGCAATAATAATCATCAACCTATTTGATAACAGGCTTCTCAGAGACTCAGCTGGCAGTTTGACAATCCTCTGCCATAGTTACTACACCCTGCTGATAAAACTGCTGTTGCCATAAATTGATCTTGACAAAAACAAGTTCATCACTATTCTGAATTTCAAACTTGACTTTGGTGGGTTTACAAGTTTAACCACCATACTGGGCAAAAAATATGTATCACAAAAGCCAGATATCTAAAAAAAATCCCAGCCTTTCTCTTCAACTATCCATTTTTTCTCTCTACTGCATGATTATCCTAAACTGATTTGTGGTATGGCTAAAAGTCAAATTCAACATTTTTTAAAAGCACATGAAAGTTACCCACCACTACTTATAAAACCTATTTACTTGGGCATAGAATCCCTCTCCTTAACCAATTTGTGATTGAGATGTCCTAGCCCCTATGAATGGTACTCTGGGGAATAGTGTCAGTTTATTGGCATTATCTTCCAAGGTGGAGTGACGAGGGGGGAAAGCAGAGTAAAAAGAGTCAGCTCGCTGTACTCTTTAAAAAATCCTGCCAAAACAGACACCTTTTGCAACACATTGTATAAATGTGATTGTGAGCACAAGGCTGCATTGGGGTCCTTTGTATGAAAATCATCACTCGATGAATTTTTCAGTATGTCTGTAAGCTTTACTCAACTTCTGGATGTGAGGGGAAAGACAGTGGAAGACATCTCCCAAAAGCTACTTGGTGGCACCAGTATTGAGAATTACCTATTCTGAATTGTGTAGTTTTAATATAGTATGGCAGAGAGGAACCAGCAACCGGGGAAACTACTTGGGATTCCCATCCCTGGGAAACCTCACTGCTACCTAAGCTGTGTGGCAATGAAGTTAGTCGGTGGGCAAATGTAAGGATGGGGAGTCCATGTCTTTGACTCTTCCTTCCTAAGCCTAACACTAGCTGTGAGGTACAGACTATCCCCTTCCACGGGCTCAGGCCAGCATGGCCTATCATCTGATTTTAGGACTCTTTCTTGAGAATTAAGAATTGTTGGCTTGAATTCCTCAAAATACAGAATTAAACCCAGGCCTCCCATGTTGTGGTTAGTCTTCTAAGGTCTTATTTTTTGTGTGAATTCTGAGAACCCTTTAGGAATTTTAAAAGAAAGGGGCATATACTTCACTATTTTGTGAAGTCTGGACTGCTAAGCATGTGCTGAGAACTGCATTGCATTGCTCAGAACTCACAGTTGGGTTTAAGTACTAATTAGGCACCGATCCACAGAGCTTCAAGACTGGAAAACTCGAAGGTAAGAGTAATCAGTACTCAAAGGTAAGGGTAATCAGTTTAGAGGTCCTCAAGATTATGTGGCACCTAAGGAGGAGCAATACAATTTTGGACATAGGCACTTTAATTCAACTAAATGCTTTCTGGTATGTATAATTCTATCTAACAGTTCAGTCCTGTTGCTGGGGCTGAGCTCACATATATATTTGGGATTTTTAGTTTCCCATCCACAAGGAACAACTCCAAGGAGCAGTGAGGAAACTGCTGTTGAAGAGTCTTCAGCCTTCTCTCCCCAGGCCCTAGCTTCAAGGCAGGAGTGCAATGGGAGAGCTGGGAGGAGGAAGTATCCACCAGCAGGCATGAGAAAAAATGTTCTTCCTGGGGACATGGAGCAGAAATTCTTTAGTGATGGGAAGGAGGATATGATTTCTAGGTAGAGACAAAAAAAGGATGAGTTATATCAAACAGGAGAGAATATGAATATTAACACAGGCAGAGCATGGAAGAAAAGTAAGTGCTGATGAAAAGATATTGGAGGATGAGAAAGCAGAGATTAACAGAAGTTAGGACAGGGAGGGCATGTACTCTCAGGGAAGATATAGGTGACTGGTTGCAGGAGGAAACAAAGGAAGACCCACATTTCTGGTGAACAGAAAAGGGAAATAACAGTGCATGGAAGAGTGATTGCAAAGAGTGGGGGCACCTTTGTCTTCCTTGAACCCCATAGAGATTTCAAAAGAGAGGACACTCTGGGAAGAGGCATTCCAAGTGCTCACAGGGTGTTTTCAAGTCAGCTGAGCATCTGTCTCCTCCCTTAGCACTTGCTGGAAACTGCTCCCAAAATTAACTCCATTACATCCAAATGAAAACCTCTGAGTTACTTTGCAACAACAATATCCTCTCCATTGCTCAGTGACAAGTATTAATGAATGATTCTGTAGGATTTGAGCTGCAGCAATATGATGGCATTCTCATTTATAGCCTTTCTGCTCTCCAGCAAGCTCTGTTTGATTAAACTTTGTTTTGTCAATTCTCAAGGCATGCTGTCTGGTATGTATCTTAGATAGAGAGCTGCAAAAAGTAAAATGTAAAGTGGGAGTAGGTGGGGAACCAAGCTTGCTGTGGGTAGATTTGTGTGCAAGAACATCTGTGAGTTCTGAGGGCTAGTCTACAGCATTTCTGTTTGTTGATTTATAGCTGAGGTGCTTAGTGCTCAGGAGCAGCTTTTTAATGTTTATTCCAACCAAAGAAAAAAAGAAAGAAACCCCATACAATTTGGTTAATTCTGCTGCATGCAGAAATAAAGGTGTTTGATGGCAAAGCTGAGATTAAAATCAGTATGGATACATGCAAACAAAATCAGAATCTTGATTAGTGTCTATATTATTGGTTACTTTGATCTCTGTTATATGTCACATGTTTCCATCTGTGGATAGAAACATGTGAGAGTACGTTGTCGCAATTTTGTTGCAACCTTTAAGAATGACATAACAAGAAGCTTTAAACGCCTGAGGTTTTCAGTCAGGTACTGTCACTTGAGAAGAACAGAGCTGGTGTCAGTTTAGGTTTCCCTTTAAACAATGGTTTATGTCACAGGACAAAGGATTTGTCATTTGCTGTGGGAAAGCTAAAAATAACAGTTTGCTAAGACTCAGGTCAGAGAAGGACTTTCTTCTATTAATCATCCTGATGGTTTCTTCCTCTCTTCCCCACCCTGGCTAGGGATGAAATCATAGGCTATATTCTTGAAAGTGGTAATGTAAGAGTAGGACTGAGCTGCTGAATTTTTTAAAGAATGCTTCTTTACATATGTTTGCATAAGACTGTGAAGGAGATGATTATATTATACCTGTATTTAGTCTAGGCATGTTCATGATGTTCTCAATATTAGTATGTATCTCATTCCATAAATTACCAACTACCTCAAAAAAGTGGTTTCATCAGCCACTCTTCCTTTCAACTGGTTTCTTACAGATAAAAGGTCTTCTAGTTCATTCCTTCTGTATCAGGGATCTTTTTGTGCTGATGCTTTGTTTAAACAGATGCTAAATAAAATTATAAACACAGTATATTTTTACAAACCAGTCCTGCCAGGTCATAAACACTGACAATTCCCAATAAAGTGAGAGGATACCTGAGGAGACTTTGAAGAAGATACCCATCAGATCCTCAAGAGCTTACCCATGTCCTTGGGCACCCTTTGTAACCTTCACTCATGCAGATAAATTTCACTGAGGTTAAGCTAATGGTGTACTTAAGGCTGTAGCATGAGCTGCAGTGTATTCTCCTTTTTATCAGTATTGGTGCACAGTTGTCTTTGATCTGCACTTATGCGTTGCCTTCCATCTCAAGATCTCCAAATGCTTTTCAAATGTTAATGAATAATCCTTCTACCCTCAGGAAACTGAGGCCATGAGAAATTACAGGAGATACTTAGGTTCACAAATACAACCTACAACTGAGTTGAGAACAACCCCGTGAGATCACTTATTCCCATACAGTGCAGGTATCTGTTGCATCGTCTGCACTTTAGAACATCCTTTGCCATCAAAACTCTTCCCTGGTGAACAGAGATGTCTGGTGCCGATGGGAGGGGAGAATTTTGCTCACTGTGATGCCTTCCCCGGCATATGGAGGCCTTCATTACTGCAGAGAGGGGCTGGTAATCTTTCAAGAGTGATGAGGCAGACCATACCTTTCATTCTCAAGCTAGTGGTTCAGTATGACAATTGAGAGTCAGCAGGAGCTGGAAGATGAAGATGCTCACACAGGCAAGATTAGACCAGTCAGCCGTGTGAGGCAATAGAGGCAGCTTACAGAGATTTTGAAATTCAGGAAATCTGGAAGTACATGCCTCACACACACACTGATTTCTACATGCCTTGGCTCCCAGGACTCAGACCTGTTCTGGCCCTGCTGTATGTAAAACCCACTCAAGTGCTTGTGCCCACACTGTAAGTATCCAACTGTGCTATTAGTAGTATGAAAAGGGGTCCCAGCTGTGGAAGCACTGGGTCACATTTGATAGTCAAAAAAGCCCCAGTAACTAGAATTCATTCATTATAAATCATCTGTATATTTTCAGGAAAGAATAAATAAAGAGCATTCTTATTACTTGGTAAAATGTTCTAAAAGAGAAAAATATCTACTGTAACAGCCTTTGCTATATCTGAGCTTAAATATTGTCCTTTAGATGTGTGATATCTGAAGAGCGCTTACACTGTAAAATAGGTGATGAATGGAGTAGGTGGTTTATGCAGATTTCTATGTGGGAAAAAATCATTTTAATTTTCTGTTTCACTCAGTTGATTGAATCATTGATGCTAGCTTTCATATACATCAGAAAGAATTGGGCAGTTGTCCTTTTATCACTGGCTTTAGAATTAAGTGGCAAAACCAAACTCATGCAAATTACTTTCACATAATTATCTAGCTTAACTTCAGTGGGCATTAAAGAGTTACTTAAAGTTCACATGCCTACATTCTCAAGTGGCTGTTAATTTTTGTAAAAAAAACCATTTGTACACTTAAAATCCCTGGGTGAAAGAGAAGAAGCATGTAACTATATGTGCTATGAACAAATAAATCTTCCAAATATTATTTTAAACAATTCTAATAAACTGAAAATCAAACTAACATTTATATATATTTCCTTAGGAAAAATCCATAAACAGGAAAAAAATGTAACTCATTTTGGAACTTACTGCCACAATATTGCATGTCATAACTATTATTTATATATCTTGTATCTCACACCATAACAGAATGTTGTAATGAAGCAACATACCATGGAATACAACAAACTCCGGCCTAGCTGTCATTCTTCCCAGTGCAAGAAAGAAATAGCTGTAGTAAATAAGACAGCAGGATCCTTTAAAAATAGTAAGAATATATATATTCCTGCTCTCATCAGAGAATCTTAAATCAATTACATTTACATTAGAGCTGGGCTACAAGAAGTACAAATACAGTTCCAATATTAGAAGAGTCCCTTGATTTTAAATGACTGTATTTTAAAGTATCAAACCTGAGTCATATGTTATAAAATCTAAAAATGAAGGCAATCCAAATCAGTGTATACTTTTCAAAATTTTGGTCTATGTGATTTGCAACAGTTACCTAGTCTTGCAACATTTTTTGTCTGAGGATGACTGAGGACTAAGGATTCTAAGACAATCAGGATAACAAAGAACTACAGAATCAGATAGTACTTAATATGAATATGTCCAGTACTAAGGCAGACGTGCAGTGGAAAAGCAGTCAGTCACATACATGTGACACATTTTAATGTCACACATTTTAAAATTTTTGAAATTTGAAGATATTTGTGTATAGACAGCTTTGAACTGCAAATTCACTAGCTCGTAAAAACATAGAAATGGTTCCTTTTGGACCAGTATGTTTGAGTAATTAACATGCTGTAAAAAGGTATTTTTAAGAACAACAGAATAATAGGCGTAAAATATGTTTGAGATGGATTTACAAAGATGTTTGAAACATTACAAAACATACATTCATTTTAAAACACAAGTGCATTACGGTATGAGAAAGTATCAGGGGGCCCAGTCCTCCAGCTTGCACTGAATGTCAGAGTTTAATAAATTCAAGATCCTTGTAAGTAATGTTGGTAGGGGAAAATACTCACATTCTCTTCTTACTTTTTGACTGGCTTTATTGCATGTTAATTTTGAAATTACAAGAATCTTATATGCATGAAGACTGCAAGAGTTTCTCTTTTTTAACTATAATCATCTGAAACAATAACTCTAAGAGGGAAGTGAATGTATCTTATTTATGTAAATGTTAAATTTTACTAACTTTTTAATTAAAAAGTCCCCTTGCACAGAAAAATAATCAAAGGAAAATATGCATCAGTATAAATTCAGATCCCCAAATTTGTTCCATGAGAGGAAAATATGTGACAAAGTCCCATCTCTAATGTGCTGCTTTCACAATGTTTTTCATTCGTATCTGGTATTAAAGAGATGCCTATGAACTCCAGGCCACAGTATGAGAGGATTCAAGCCCTTGTCTAGCTTTAAGCACGGTATGAGTGACTGAGCAGTGCCTGGTAGGGTTCACTAGCAGTGTGAGACTGACATCTGAAGAAAACTTCTGGCACTGAGAATACAAAATAATAATAAAAAGGTGCAGAGGGCAGAGAACAGGATTATGAGGAAAGAAATGTGTTACTAGAAGCATTTCACAGATGTAATCCTTAGTGAAACATTATAAATCTAAAATTATAATTGGGTACAGTCCAAAAGAAGAACATTTTAAAAATTCAGTCACTTCAGCTTTTTTATTTTTTTAATCAGTAAGTTGCAAACTAAGCAGAGGAAAAGCATAATGATTTTGTCACAGCAGCTTTCACAGTGTAAGGAGGCCTTCTGGTGGTCAAAACAAAGAACTTTTCTTATCACTTTTCTTCCAGAGATATTTCTTACCCAAATGTATGTAAAATACTACCCAAATTTACATGCACAGAAGTTAAGAGTCACAAGCTGTATAGAAGGCTGCTTTAAAGATTTAAGTGGTGATTATGCCCTGGCCTTTTGATGTGCTACTGCATAAATTTCATCCTTCTAAAGTCAATGTAAGAGGAACTAAGGATTGAACGTGCAAAATATTGTCAAAACACTTCTTGAGTGAGTAATATGATATGCTGATATCAATCACTTGAATTTTATCACTGATCAATTATAAATCAAAAGGCTTGTAAAAAAATACCTAGCAACAAACTTAGCATCATTATTAATAACAAATTGACTGTAAATATTGATTATCTGAACCCAGTTACATTTAATGTTTCCTAAGGCAGCTTTTTTTTTTCCCCCCCATCAGGGTAAATTTTCCTCTTGAGTAGTAAAATCAGATGCTCAGAAGGAGATCTATTTTTCTGTATTTTATTTGAAACGAAGGTATCTTCTGGTACACGAACAGACAAAACATTTAAACCTAAAATATTTATGTTTTTCTTAAATTTTTAGGTTACATTATGATGAGGAATTTCCTCAGTACTAATGCTTTAGTTAGAATAAATATTCCCAGCTAACAAGTTCCTTGGAATATATACAGAGAGGAAGTTTTTGAGTTTGTTGATATGGATGATGTATCCAACAAGCAGCGAGGATCTGTTCTGAAGCCCTTATTTATTAGAATAATACAAATAAATATTAAGTTCATATTTACAGAAGAGGTCCAGAGTCACTTGAAGAAGAAATATCTATAAATAAAAATAATATGGTGAATTGAAGTATAGAATGATGTCTTCTTTGGGCCAAAAGACTGCAGCATTTTTATTAGGTCAGTCAAGTGGATGATCCTCTATCAGCTGCATGTTCTCCTCGTAACAGGGAAGAATTTTCTTTGACCATTTCAGTTCAACCCTTTCCGCTTAGTTTTAACTAACAAACAAAGCAAAGAAAATACAGATATTACCAGTTCAATACTCCTGAATTACTATATAAGCAAGTACTTTTTCTACAAATATTTTAGCAGTAGTAGTCCATGCAGGAAGGGAAAGGCCCAAGTCTTCAGCGGTGTAACAGAAAGACTGAGAAGGAAGGGATATGGGAGGGCTAAAGATCCTCAGTTGCTGTTCTGTAATGAACTTCACTAATCATTGCACAAACATCCCTTCGCCGTTATCACATACTTCCCTGGACTCAAAAATTTTGTTAGGAAGAGGTCTGCACTCCCTTATCGCTATTCTTATCTATTATGCTATAATAAACATTTCGGACTCTCTCCCTCCTTCTCTTCCAAAAATATGCTATACAATATGAAAGAGCTGAAACAGCAAACAGGCAGCCTCAGCCTGGCCTGTGACCTGATTAGTAAGACATTCTCCTGAAAGGGAGTTATCAAGGTACAAGCTTCCTCCACCTCAGAAGAAAATGGTACCTTCATCTTGCCTATCTGAATATTTACTGTCTTAATATTTTATATTATTTATTTAATATTATAAATTATCTATTATATATTGTTTCTATTACAGTATGTTTCTATTATATGATATATGGTATGTCTATACTATATTATTTATATTATATAATATGAATATGCTGATCACTGTGGGAACCCGTTAAAAGGGAGGCCACAAGGATCATCACATCCCTGAAGCAGCTTTTGAAAGGATGAGCTTCTCCCTTCAGCTCCCTAAGGACTCTCAAAAAAAGGAGAGCAAAACACCTCCCTGAGGCTGAGAAACATGTTCAGAAACAGAACTTCAAGCTAATACTGAAAAGGTAGGCATAGATGGACTTTAGACACCTCTACACCAGTGACCAGCTGCTGGGGATTTTCATAATTCTGCATTTTGGACTGAGTCAGAGTGCTTAAGAGCTCAAATGTATTAATATGCGGTATTGTGGTAATGAAAACTTATCCACAATAACTGCCTGTGATAAATGGAAAGTCTGTCAAGCAGTCCTAACCTTCAGTCACTTAAGACTGAAAAAAAATCAGTTTCCCTGTATTTGCTGTGGGTTAAGAGTCTGTACACAGTCTGTTTTAATGGATCAGCTAACTACCATCAGCTGGTCTTCCTGCTGTGATTTGTTCATGTGTTTCAGCTCTAAGTCTTTCTGAAGGCCCACCAAGAATAAAAACAGATATATAAAATGTTAGTTTTAGACTATCTGCTGAATGTCAGTCTTAATACCTTGGGCACTTGGCTGTTACAAGAGTGTGTACAAACACAGTGACTGCAGCTTCAAAATTGAAAAGAGCTTTTGTAGAACAACCCCCCACGGCTGCAGTCCCCTGGGGGGTGTCCCTGCTGTGTCCCCTCTTGTGGCTGCGCCCGTGCCTCCTCTCACCTGCCTCCTCTTTGTCCCTCCTCACCTCATGCTCCTTCCCAAGCACATTTAACCAGCAACGCCGGGCGCCACCCCGGCCCGGCAGTGCTGGTGCGCGGGGGCAGTTCCAGCCGTGAGGGAGCCGGTTGGAACCGGCCGCCGCCGGCTCGGAGCGGTTCTGGCCTCCCCCATACAGGGCGCCCTGCAGCCCCCGCTGCCGAAACCCCGCGGTTTGTGCCCAATACAGGGCATCCAAGGCACCCTCATGGGGCTGGCACACACAACACTGAGCCTATGGGAAACCGGTGCCCTACTGGAGTGGCAGCTGGAGTCTAGGTGGGATACCCCAGCGTGTCTCGCTGGCACTAGTCAAGACTATAGATCTTAAGCAACTTAACAAAGTCATAGATGCCTATTTTAGAGTAAAAAAACCCACTTTCTAGGCCTCATTGACGAGACTATATTGGCTAGATCTCCACTGACTGTAATGGGAGGTTAAACATATAGCTCATGTATAAATACATACGTGTAAACACCTACATCTGCATGTCTTAGTTTCTAATTGAACCTCACCTTCAATGTTTAAAATACTTGCACAAGGTTTGAAATATCACCTTAGCATGATTACATACTTTTCAATTTTCAACTTCAGTACGGATCTGATTTTAGAAAGGAGGTGTAGAACTATCCCGATCCATCCCATTTTAATTCCCTCCTAAGTAATGAACTGTCAAAGCACAGCAAAGGTCTAGGTGCAACCAACTTAATTTTCTGAGTCTTCACTGAACTAAACTTATGATCAGTGGTCCCTTATTTTTTCTACCCACATTTTACCAGCCAGTAATTATCTGAAGTGATAAATTCCTCAGGATAGTTTTAGAAAAGCTCCTAATGATAATACATAATAACTAGTCACTTACCTCAGAGACAAACAACAGAAATAATCAGCTTTTAGCAGACACTGTCCTGTCCTGTGTAGGTCAATGTCTCTCTGACCAAGATCAGTTTAGTCAGATGAACAGTGTGAGTGACATGAGTAGTCACGGATAGTGCTGGCGTTCAGGCTGGATGACAGGAACAGACAACTTAAGAAATTGGGACTTTGTTTATATCTTGTTGCTCTGTGAGTGCGATGTTTATCTACCTAGTTCCTTATTTATATGAGTCCCTCTGACTTTTTTTGCCAAATTAAAAGATCAGTTTTCTCTCCTTACCCCTCCAAGTCGGGGTAGAAATTTAAGAACCGGAAATGGGAAAGTAGGATGTGTGTACGTGCATGTGGAACTAATTGCAAGGACATTACAGTGGATTAATGAATTTTGCATTTAGTTCTTGACATCTGGAGACTGCCTGATATCCTTACTTTAGTTGGTCCAGTTGTTAAATGGCCTGTAGGCCCCTGAGCCTTTTTCCCTATTGTTTGCCATAGTTCTGGTGGAGTATTGCTCCAAGGGAAGTCACAGTAGCAGTGCCGGAGAAGATCTTTTAGCTTAGCTGAGCTCCTTTCATGAAGGTCTTTGAATACAGAGAGAGACATCAGTGAGAATAAATATGAGAATTCAGCAGACAGTGCAGAGTAAAGGTGATTGTTACTGAGGTGAGAGACTGTTTTGTACAGATAAAAATCTTAAGGAGCATTGTTAGTTATTGAATCTGAAGATTATGAATCTGTGGGGAAACCTGAAAAGTGTTACACTGATTTAATTTTCTATGACTTTCTCTATGCCTTTGGACATAAATGTGTATTTGGCGCAATAGGTGTGTAGTTCAACAGGATCTCTGAAACTGTGAACTAACTGAATTTTTGTAAGCCAATACTATCAATCAGTAGCAGAGCTACTATAGACGAAGTAGTATATTAAATTCCATCAGGTACCTCACCCTTTTTCTTATATATTTATATAGATTTGCCTTTTTATACAATGAGAAAGCTGGAAAACATTGTTCCCACCTGATGCAAAGATGATGTAAAGTTGTTATATTTTTGACTTTTCAGTTAATTTTGTGTCACCAGGTCCACTGTAACTCAACAAACATAGAAAGTGGGTTTAGATCTTGTAATACTGAAGACTGTGTGACTTGCCTACAGGTTGTCATACAAGCCTGCAGGTTGATCCTGCTTGCCTGTTCACCTTTGAAGGATCAACATTATCACGTGCTGGAAGATGCAGATGTATGAACAAAGATATTCCTCCTAATCCTCAGTCTGCTGTCTTTGTACTGCACCCTGAACTAGGAAGAGACATCTCCATTGACAGTGGAAATTTGTTGCTCACTTCTCAATTAGTTTGTTAAACAGAGGGCATTAGATAGTAGCCATAACTAACAAGGTCATCAGCATTTCATATCAGTTTCCTCAATATTGGACTACTTCATGTTTTAGACTGGGAAGGAGAAGACACTTGTCTGCTTCACAGAGTCCTAATCTCCATTAACAGGGATGCCCACAGCTCCTTGCATCCAGGGAAGGAGGAGTGCAGAGCTACCGGCAGTGGCCATGTGTTCCTGCAACTGGGTTTCTATGGGACAAGTCCTAGCAGCATGAGGGTCTGATGTCTCTCCTGCTATTAGCTGGGGACCCATGATGTCCCCAGTATGATAAACCTTCTTTGACAGTGTCAGCTATTTCTTCATTAAGCTCTGGTAGCAAGAGGAAACTATGCTCCTTTTTCAGAAGAAAATCTAGAAAAGACAAGCATGTGTGACCTTTATGAATCCTAGAAAATCAAGCTTGAAGACACAGCACCTCTGTAAACTAACACTGTTTTGCACTGGAATTTTCTGGACATGCTTGACTAGCTATAAAACCTTTCAGAGTGATGCTATTGTAAATCTGAAATAATATGTCAAAAATTTAACTGCAACTATAAATTGCCAGTCAGTTGAAATCTGTAAAGTGGTATTATATGAGGCCCCACATGTGTTTGTCCTTTTGAGCTAGATTTTTATGTCCTTTGGCAATATTAACTACCACCATCAGATGGCAGTCCATAGTCAAGTACAAAATATATTCACAGTGAGTAATTGGAGTCATATGGATAGCAACTTGTTCCCATTCTTTCTCTAAAATTGCTCCCTGGTTATATACTTTTTGCAATCTTTGTTAGCCAGTGAAATCCTCTTTTGCTTCATCTTCCAAACTTGAATTGCAGACTCATTCTGACTGTGTGAACATGTCTCAAGAGTGAATGGCCTTTACCTCCAGGTTTACCAAAGGTCCGAATTGTCTGACCTGATAATTCTGATAATATGGTTAGAAGTTAAAAATCCCATTTGGTCTGTTAATAGAAACCTATTTGAATAAAAACAAAAAAATGGGTTGGAGTAGAGAAATCAGTTACATGCTTACAGAAGACTGACAATTTTGTGCTATACCTGTACAGAAAAGCATCAGTGTTGTCTGCTGGTGAGTAATTTGAGCGATCATTTTTCCTGTTCTTTGGAATCACAGAATCACAGAATCACAGAATCGCTGAGGTTGGAAGGGACCTCTGGAGATCATCTAGTCCAACCCCCCTGCTCAAGCAGGGTCACCTAGAGCACGTTGCACAGGATTGCATCCAGGCAGGTTTTGAATATCTCCAGAGAAGGAGACTCCACAACCTCTCTGGGCAACCTGTTCCAGTGCTCTGTCACCCTCACAGTGAAAAAGTATTCCCTCATGTTCAGATGGAATTGTCTGTGTTTCAGTTTGTGCCCGTTGCCTCGCGTCCTGTTGCTGGGCACCACCGAAAAGAGTCTGGTCCCATCCACTCGACACCCTCCCTTCAGATACTTGTACACACTGATAAGATCCCCTCTCAGCCTTCTCTTCTCCAAGCCAAACAGGCCCAGCTCTCTCAGTCTTTCCTCATAAGAGAGATGCTCCAATCCCCTAATCATCTTTGTAGCCCTTCGCTGCACTTGCTCCAGTAGTGCCACATCCCTCTTGTACTGGGGAGCCCACAACTGGACGCAGTACTCCAGATGTGGCCTCAGCAGGGCTGAGTAGAGGGGGAGGATCACCTCCCTCGACCTGGTGGCAACACTCTTCCTGATGCAGCCCAGGATACCATTGGCCTTCTTGGCCACAAGGGCACATTGCTGCCTCATGCTTAACTTGGTGTCCACCAGCACTCCCAGGTCCTTCTCTGCAGAGCTGCTTTCCAGCAGGTCAACCCCCAACCTCTACTGGTGCATGGGGTTATTCCTCCCCAGGTGCAGGACCCTGCACTTGCCTTTGTTGAACTTCAGGAGGTTCCTCTCCGCCCACCTCTCCAGCCTCTCCAGGTCTCTCTGAATGGCAGCCCAGCCCTCTGGTGCATCGGCCACTCCTCCCAGTTTTGTATCGTCGGCAAACTTGCTGAGGGTGCACTCTGTCCCTTCATCCAGGTCATTGATGAAGAAGTTGAACAAGACTGGACCCAGGACTGACCCCTGGGGGACACCGCTAGCTACAGGCCTCCAACTAGACTCTGTGCCACTGATCACAACTCTCTGAGCTCTGCCATTCAGCCAGTTCTCAATCCACCTCACTGTCCACTCATCTAGCCCACACTTCCTGAGCTTGTCTATGAGGATGTTATGGGAGACAGTGTCAAAAGCCTTGCTGAAGTCAAGGTAGACAACATCCACTGCTCTCCCCTCATCTACCCAGCCAGTCACTCCATCATAGAAGGCTATCAGGTTGGTTAAGCATGATTTCCCCTTGGTGAAGCCATGCTGACTACTCCTGATCACTTTCTTGTCCTCCACATGCTTGGAGATGGCCTCCAGGATGAGCTGCTCCATCACCTTTCCAGGGATGGAGGTGAGGCTGACTGGCCTGTAGTTCCCTGGGTCCTCCTTCTTGCCCTTTTTGAAGACTGGGGTGACATTGGCTTTCTTCCAGTCCTCAGGCACCTCTCCTGTTCTCCATGACCTTTCAAAGATGATGGAGAGTGGCTTAGTAATAACATCCGCCAACTCCCTCAGCACTCGTGGGTGCATCCCATCAGGGCCCATGGATTTGTGGGTGTCAGGTTTGCTTAAATGATCTCTAACCCGATCTTCCTCCACCAAGGGAAAGTCTTCCTTTCTCCAGACTTTCTCTCTTGCCTCCAGGGTCTGGGGTTCCTGAGGGCTGGCCTGAGCAGTAAAGAAGGCATTCAGTAACTCTGCCTTCTCTGCATCCTTCGTCACCAGGGCACCCACCCCATTCAGCAAAGGGCCCACATTTTCCCTAGTCTTCCTCTTGCTGCTGATGTATTTGAAGAAGCCCTTCTTGTTGTCCTTGACATCTCTTGCCAGATTTAATTCCAAACGGGCCTTAGCCTTCCTCATCACATCCCTGCATACTCTAACAACGTTCCTATATTCCTCCCAAGCAGCCTGTCCCCCTTTCCACTTTCTGTATACTTCCTTCTTCTGGTTGAGTTTTGCCAGGAGCCCCTTGCTCATCCATGCAGGTCTCCTACCTCCTTTGCTTGACTTCCTACTCATAGGGATGCACCGCTCTTGAGCCTGGAGGAAGTGATGTTTGAATATTAACCAGATCTCTTGAACCCCCCTTCCTTCTAGGGCCCTAACCCATGGGATTCCTCCAAGTAGGTCCCTGAAGAGGCCAAAGTTTGCTCTCCTCAAGTCCAGGGTTGCGATCCTACTCGGTGCCCTGCCTCCTCCTCGCAGGATCCTGAACTCCACCATCTCATGGTCACTGCAGCCAAGGCAGCCCCTGACCTTCACATCTTCCACCAGTCCTTCTTTGTTTGTTAGTATGAGGTCCAGCAGCACACCTCTCCTTGTTGGCTCCTCCACCACCTGTGTCAAGAAGTTATCATCAGTGCTCTGCAGGAACCTCCAGGACTGTTTGTGCCTAGCTGTGTTGTCTTTCCAGCAGATATCAGGGCTGTTGAAGTCCCCCATGAGAACCAGGGCCTGGGATCGTGAGGCTACTTCCAGCTGTCTGTAGAAGGCCTCATCGACTTCCTCTTCCTGATCAGGTGACCTGTAGTAAACACCCACAACAGTGTCACCCATGCTAGCCTGCCCTTTGATCCTTACCCATAAGCTCTCGACTCGCTCTTCATCCACCCCTAGGCACAGCTCAATACATTCCAGTTGCTCTCTCACATCAAGAGCAACTCCACCACCTCGCTTGCCTGCCCTGTCTTTCCTAAAAAGCACATAGCCATCCATGACAGCACCCCAGTCATGCGAGCTATCCCACCATGTCTCTGTAATGGCAATGAGATCATGGCCCTGCGACCACACACAGATCTCTAGTTCTTCCTGTTTGTTCCCCATGCTGCGTGCATTGATGTACAGGCATTTCAGAGAGGTGATTGAGCATGCAGGTTTCCCAGGAGGGGTAAAAGAGGATCCTCCATAGGCACATCCCATGCGCACTTCCCTGGCTGCATTCACCTGCTGGAGGCATCCCGACTTGAGCAGTCTTTTGCCAGCTACCCTGGCACTATAACTCTCCCCTTCCCCCATCTTTCCTAGTTTAAAGCCCTCCTTACCAGGTTGGCCAACCTGTTGGCAAAGACATGCGTGCCCCACTTAGTGAGGTGGATCCCATCCCTCGCCATCAGTTGTCAATCTTCAAACAGGGTCCCATGGTCATAGGAACCAAAACCCTGTTGCCAACACCAGCAGTGCAGCCAGTCGTTAACTTGGAAAGTCCGTCTGCCCCTCCTCTCATCCATCCCCCTCACTGGCAGGATTGAGGAGAAGATGACCTGGGCTCCCAGACCCTTGACCACCATCCCCAGAGCTCTGAAATCCTGCTTGATGGTCTCCAGTTTGCCCTTGGTGTCATTGGCACCCACATGGAAGAGCAGCAGTGGGTAATAGTCCAAAGCATGGACGAGCCTGGGCAGTCTTTCCATGACATCTCTCACACGAGCCCCTGGCAGGCCACAAACCTCTCTAGACATGAGGTCAGGTCGGCAGATAGATGCCTCCGTCCCCTGCAGCAGGGAGTCCCCCACAACAATCACCCGCCGCTTCATCCGGGCGTTCCAGCAGGGCAAAGGGTGTGTTGTCCCAGGTACTTCCCTTGCAGCCATGCCCATCTCCTCCTCATCCTGGAGGGCACTAAACCTGTTCTTCAGCTGCAAGTCTTCGGGAGGAGTAGGAGCCTTTCTCCTCCCACGAGCAGTGACCAGTTTCCAGCCTTCTTCTACGGTGTTATGATGTACCGTTTCACACGGCACAGAGCCCACTGGCAACTCCACTGCTGTGGGGGGTTGGGACTCCCAAAGCTGCACAGTCTCCGTGAATACCCTGTCTATCTCTTGCTCCACTTCTCGGAAACTTCTTTCAAAGACAAGGAGACTTATTTATAAAAGTATTTGTTAATTTTTGCTAAGCCATCAGAAGACTGGTATCATATCTGTATACAAGCTTTCTCCTAGATTTCTTTCCAGTTCTGGCCTTTCCTTGGGAGTTCTTAACAGCAACAGTTCTTAGGAACAACTCTAAGGCTTCAGCTTAGCACTCCGTTATGACTGTTCAGTACCTTTTAGGAAAACTAATACTGACTTTGGGAAAACTAGTGGCAGACCTTAAAAATCTCTGAAAAAATTATGTTCATGGAACCTTGTTCTTGTTTCAAAGACACTCCTCATCCCTGTTTGTGTACAAGAGGGCCTGGGACTGTGTTCAACTTTACAAACAAGCATTGGTGTGAGGACTGACTTTGTGCCGTTTCTGCTGAATTTTCAAAACCCAGTGTATGGGCTGAGCAGACTTTTCCTGTCAGGCCATGAGTGGGAGTTCAAGGATTCAATGATTCACAGTATGTCCCAAAGATGCTATCAGCCAGTGATAGAGAGGACTGTAAAAATCAAGAATAGGAAATGCTTTGCCTTTTGATCCAGGAAAGGAGCCATCTGATATCCATTCCAGCCTTTTTTTTTCTCACGTTTGGGTCAGTAACATTTTACACATATTTATTTTCTAGCCTTCCTGATCCCCTGGATACAAGGAGATCAGACAAAATTTGTTAGGGTTGTGATTTTTTTTTTTTTTTAGTTCCAGTATTCAGAGTTAGCCTTGTCTTTAGTTTATTCTCCAAAGAATCTTCCTTTCCAGCCAAAATCCCATAACTTGATACAAAATGTCTGTTGTGAGCCCAAATGCAACCTTTTTCCATGTTATGGCTTGGTTTCTGGCTGGGAACCAAGCTGAAAAGGATCATGATTCCCAGAAATACAGGTTGTCTTAATGCACGCTAGAAAGGACCCAGGCTGGCCAGCTTTCTGAATTGAGAGATTTACCAGCTGGTGCAAACAGACAGTGGGTATTTATTGATACCCAGCTGCCTAACTACTGGCCTACTTGCTCTCTCTGAAAGATGATGATTACCAATGAATTGTGTTAGCATATATTCAACAGTACTTTCTGCATATCACACCAGGACTGTGCACTGTTTTGCAACCCCACTTTATTGATGGGTCTTACCAGCATCTTTCTATCAGCAAGAAAACTTTCCTTCCCCTAAAGCCTTACCGCAATTATTTTTTGACTGGAACAATAATATGAAGACATGACAGCCCCTTTCTTGTTAGGTTTAACTCCAAAAGTCTCCTCAGTAGTGGTTATATGAGACAGGAAGGCTGGGGAGACACAAGCCTTGATGCTGGGTATATTCAAACAAAATGTCACTCATACCCCATCACAGTCTTTCCTCGAAGCCTAAGACTTAGGTGAGTGTTAGATTTAGTTTAGGCTTATTACAATGCACTGAACTTACATCACTCAGATCAATGTAAGGCCTGTATTAATGAGGCCCAGAGAGTTTCTACAGGGTTTTCATGTCCCATTTATTTTTCCAGCATTCATAGAACAGCCCCATAAAATTAAATTCACATTTTAGGAAACACTACTATTTTAGGAGATAGAGGTCTTTTGGTAATGGTGTGTGACAATCTCTGCTTAACTCCAAATTTTTGTCACTTTTACTTGTGGCTAACCAAGATTGGGCATATGCGTGTGTGTGTGAGGCACTACATTTTCAAAATAAGAAAAAAGAACTTAATCGTGTAGTAGCTGAACTTCCTCAGGGTATGCTGTTCATGTGTATATAATCACCAGTTTACTGTTTCATTGCTGTCATGGTATTCTGTACCATCTGGCTGCTTTAGTGATGAATGAGCTGAGTGACCTTTATGACCTTGCTCTACCCATGAGAACATCTGTGGACACATGTACTGCTTCAGTGAGCACACAGCAGACCAAGACGCTCTGATTGCAAAGCATGAGAGATATGCAAACCAAGAATAGGATTTGCAGAAAACATCCTGAAGAACTCAGACTATTGTACAGATGAGCTTTTTCTCTTCATAATTGTTCACATATGAGTAAAGAGATTCCATTCAGCCATAAATGTTTTTGTTAGTGAGTTTGATTTGACAAATCTGTGTAAGTAAAATAATATAACTTGTAATTACACCGAGTGAAGCTTTTGTTTTGTTAATCTCGCTAGCTAACTATGAACAAGTAGCTTGGTTTTTGAACAGGACACTTCCACAAAGAAATAATGAAAAAATGATGATATACTAATGCTGCTACTTGAACTTGACACATAAAATCTTACAAAAGTACAATCAGATCATTCAGGCAGATGAGTCAAACTCTATTATTTTCAGTTTCCTGACAGTTTTAAGATGGCTTATAGCATCTTGTCTTATAAATCTTTTCCTATTAGTTGATTTTGCCTGCTTGAAAGAATCTTGGTTTTGGTGCATTAAGATGCCATGCATTTCTAAGATACTTGATCTTCCTCAGGCTGATATCCAGCCAGAAGCCAAGCAATACAGCCCAGCAATATAGCTGGGTGATAAAGACTCTTTAGAGAATAAGTAAATAATACGTATTTGTTTGGAGACATATTTAAAGAGTCTATCTCCCTCCTTTGGAATTTACTTTTTTTTTTGACCTTTACTGTCCAAACCCATTCAGTTTCTGGATATATTGAAAAGTCTTTCTTTTTCAAAGTTATCTGAGGTGTAAATCGCATGGAAGTAAAGTTGTTCTGTGTTTCTTGTAATAATAGGGGTGTTTTTCAAGAGCACACTGAACCATACAAGGGATGACATTTGAATATTCTGATATTGTTGTAAATTGGAATAAAGACTCATACCTAAAATGAAATTAGTAAATAGCTTGAGTAATTAAGCATTCTTACATACTATTACTTCATCTAGGGAAAAATTCTTTTTTGTATATGGTGTTGCTGCCATATCTCAAACGACGTATCTGCAGGTCACTTGTGAAGCAATCATCTCTGTGAAGCTATGTGAGGTTTGCATGTAAAAAATGAAAAGTAAAGCTTACTAGTTACTGGTTACTAGTTCTTGGATGTGTATCCCATGGAAATTATAATCCATCATATCTATACAGAAAGTTTGTCATTCTGTAAAAAAAAAAACAAAAACAAGAATTCTTTTGAATTTGAATAGCTAATTATTAATAGGAAGAATCCAGTTCTCCATATTGTTCTCATGTCTTTTCCCAGTGCAGAATGTATGTAAATTTTGGCAGCCAGAAATGCATGCCAGAAATCCTATATTCTTGACAGTTCTGATACACTTTTAGAAACATGCAAATGATGAGAAGAAATGGGCATGTGCTATCGATGCTGTCACACACAGGACTGATGAAGAGATGACATTCACAGTGTTATTCCATGTATGACTCTAAACCTGTCCTTTTTTGAGTGCCCAAAGTCAGCTGTCTGACCAAGTTGTGAGAGGACACTAGGTCATCTGAACAGGTGGCCATGAGCACTGACACAGAAAGATGCTCCTCGTGCACTTGCCAAGGGCACAATTTCCTGCTGGACCATTCTAAGCTCATGCACAGTTAGAGGGATTTGCACTCATTAATCCAGCGCTGAGCTGTATTATGTTAAAAATAGCTTTATGACAGCATGGAGAGAGTTTCTGACCCATTTAAATTTAACGGAACAGCATATAAGCAAGAGATTTCTGGTAAGCCTTCAGTGTTCAGCAGAATGGATCAGAGGAGTGCAGACTAATTTAGTCCAGCTAGCACAAAGTCACTAGCGCTCCAGAGTAGAGAGGAGAAAGACTGGCATGATTTGAGAGCAGCACTGATACCCCAAAAAGCAGAGAATCTTCTCATAAGGAGTTTATACCTCTTAGCAAGAGGCAGTCTATTATTGACATAAAACAACATCCTGTAAAATCTAAATGCAGTTTAGACTGTAAAGGGATAAAAAATATGCTATAAACCAACAATGTGTTTTGGAAAGATACATTCACACTCATGCAGAAGTTTTCATTCACTGCTAAGGGGAACAGTTTAGTATCCATTGAGGTATCACAATATAAAAGTTTCAGGTGAATAAATTCATAGATTGCCACTCAGAGCTAGACTGTAATCTAGCCCTGAGCAGTAATGTAAATCAATGTAGCTTCATTAAAGGAAAGACACACACACAAGCTTACATCCTCAGTAGCAGTAGTAGCAGGATTGTCTGTATTGCAGTGTCTTACAGCAACTTAGGTGCTGGTCCTTGCCTATACCCTTAGTTTCAAATGGTTCAGTAGGAAGTGAGAGGAATCTGTGAAGGTCTTTTGGAATTGCGTTAAGACATGTAAAGCATACTCAGTCTTCTTTGCTATACTCAGTAGGCCCAGTTGTGCCGAGGGGGACCCATCCCACACTAAGTGGAACAGTTCCAGGGAGACCACTGTTTTAGTGACACAGCCTCACCAAACTATTAGCATTTCCAAAAATATTAATGTAGTTGCTTCAGTGAAAAGGCAGAGGTACCAAAGAAGCCACATCCACTTTGAAAACACTTTTTCTTTTGAAACCATGTTTTTTAGATACGCTTTGTGCACTTGTACCACTGATCTAGTCCTTACACGTTCTTAAGACAGTATGTGGCATTTCACAGATGCTTCCCACCAAAGGCATCTTGACATGTCAGAACTTGCTATAATAATAGTAAGTGTCTGTGAGCTAATATCTTCTCAGTTTTGCTCAGCCCTTTTCCTGGCTGAAGCTATTCTAAACTCAAGCCACTAGAAGGCAAACAAGCAACGTCTGGTTTTCCAGGATACCGGCTGAGATGATTGCTGTACCAGAGGTGTGGGAATATTAATTCCTGTCAGCATTGCTGCCATGTGTTCTCTGCTCTTTCTTTCTACACATGTGTCTCACTAACATTCATGCACAGAAAAACTTCCAAAAAATGAATGTTAACTTTTAAAGTGCATGTATCCTCACTTAAAGTTTTTTTATTTCATATAAGTACAGACAATTAGATTAGCTGCATAGTGTAAACAGTTCAGCAGAGAGGATTCAACTCATGTCCATGCAAGCACCCTAACAAAGAAGCTGTCAGTGCAAACATCCCTTGCAATTAGGAACATACACAGTTGCAGTTTTCTTGAGTCAGTAACTCTGGAAGTGACAGCGGAAAATACACAAATGTTAAGATTATAAGGGATTTTGGGGATCAGGCCTCCAACAAAACACAGGATTTAGGAAAACTCCCATTTCAGTAACTGATTTCAATAGCTATAGTTAAAATAGAGAAATACATTTTATAAATAGATCCAATTCAGATTTTAAAATGTGGGAAATGAAAATCTGCTCTAAAGTCTAAAAATGTTTCCATTGCTTAACTACAGTGAGAAAACTGGGCTTATCAGTGCTTATTAGATGAAGACCTAAGCAGTGGTCTGTGTTCTGAAAGGCGTGACATCTTGTTGGCCTCAGGACACCTACTGTTTGACTGTTGCCAGGTTAACAAGAAATTCAAACTGCTTGGTACCCACTAGTTAGCCATCTCCGTTATATACCATTTCAGCAGTCTCTGTATGGCTGAAAATGTGTTAGGGATGATTTTATGTTTTCCAAGTCAATAAGAAAAATATTAAATAGAAGAGAGCTAAACTTCTTGTATGTAGTTATACTTGGAGATTGTCAAGTATCCAGTTTAAGCCAACAAGTGTATGCCATACTGATTTTGTATAGTTCTGTGGGTTTTTTTAAACAAAATGGAATGTAATAACAAGTATTGACCAAAGTCCTTATGTTACCCAAATTATCAAATTACACATGTTTTAATGCAATACAAAGTGCTCATTTTTAAATGTGAGAAACCTGTCAAACCTGTCCACAGGGGAAAAGTTCTCCAGTCAGAGTTCTGACAAACCAGTGTGAAGTAGGCTCTGAAGGCACATGATGCAGATAAGATTACATATTCTTGTGAAAATGAATGAAAAGAATAGCATGTTTTATTGTGGCTAACATAAAGCCATCTTTTCATAAGCTTACTTTTGAAAGGATATGGCTTTTATTGCCTACAAAAATAGTTACTGGTGTATTTCTGAAATGCCCTAGTTCTAACACCTGCTGTGGAGCCCTAGATTTCTCTTTCTTTGATATGGCCAAATGACTTCTCCAGGCTTATGATTAGGTTCAACTAATCATGGTTTAGGAATGATGTGATGTGTGTGCTCCATCATAACCACCAATTTTAGTTTCCCAAGGCACTACTCAGCGCAGCATGAACGGAATGGGGATTGTCTGAATGGTGTCGTACTGCAGTTTTCAAAACTAGACCTTGTACACCAGGTCTGCCTAGTGTGTGATCCCAGGGATGAAGTGTCATGACTAGTTACAAGGTGCACAGACTGCACTGCAGACAAATTCATTGCATGGACTAGTTGTATTTTGCCCTGCTGCAGCACTGAACAGCTGAAAGCTGAGATACCTTGGTGACTAGTAGTGAGATAGGCAGTGAATCCGTTCAGGATCTCATGGTTATTATAACCATCGTGGGATTAATTAACATGTCTTGTGGTTCAGTATATACCACTGGTTATGTTTTGAATCTAGTGTTTGGATTGGCACTAGGGAAAATTGTTGTGGACAAATTAATTGTATCCTGATTTCAAGACAGGGAAAGGGATCTGTTTTGCTTTATACACAGACTGACCATCCCTGGTGAGATGGATCTGATGACACGTAAGAAAAGTGTGAATTTGAGTTCCAGACTATTCAGAAACTTGTTTGACTGTTCAGAAATGCACTAGACCCCTGAGATAAAGTACTTTAATCTCAGTCAGCTTTGGGAGACTCTGCTGAGCAGTTTTAATAACAGTGGTAATGTTGTCTTGGCTATGCTGGCTAAAGGAAATCTGCAGAGCAATTTGTAGAAAGAAGTTATATCTTTTCTTAGACAAACTGAGTTAGGAAAAACAGACCAGCTTTTGGCTGGAAGAGTCACTGAGCTGAAAGTTTGACAATTTTTTTCCACTGTATCAGCTGGTCTAATAAAAGATATTACAACCCCTACAATATTCTAATTGGCAGTCATGGCATAGGTCCTCAGAGGAAATTTCTAAAGGGTAGTGGGAGGAAAATGTGAAAGGTCCTCAGAGCACAGTAAGGAGAATCTTATATTGTGAGCTTGTTACTTAAGCAGGAAGAAAGAAGAGTCAGAAATAAGTAATACCCCTCAGATGTTCTAAAGTTGAAATTATGCAGGAGCAGACCCATGGCTTGAGGAATTTAATCTACCACTAAGTGCAATAATCACACCAAAATGCATTAATTAAAGAGTCAAATGCACTAACTGATCAGTCAAATGCGTAAAACAAAATGATCAAACACAGCCCCACCTTTGGGGACTTTCCTAATCTCTTTTGAAGAGCTTACGTAGGAACAAAGTCGTCCAAATTAAGTTTTACTCTGAATTTGGCATTCTGTTCACACCAAAAAAACTGTCAATGTTAAATGAACGTTATATCTGTGTTGAAGTGCAGGTCCATAGCCACACTGAGCATGGTGTTACCATCTAGATTTGCATTTAGAAACAGTACTTTGCAAAACCTAACTTTTGGTCCAAGAAGCTGGGCTATGCAATTGTCAAATAGTCCATGGTGCTACTCATTATTATTATGTGTGTTCATAACCACAGACAGTAGGATATCTTATGTTTCAGTAATAGTCTAATTGTATGACAATTATCCAAACTGCTCTGAGATCTATTGAAGACTTAATCCTTTTCTGTTTCAAGCTCACCTTTTACATTTAGTTAGAATTACAGCAGAATTACACTAGTCAGATATAAGTTCATGACATTCTCCATGCAGAATGTGCTTAAGAATGGGCTCTGCAGTAATCAGCACTCTGACTGTGAAACCACTTACTATCCAGTAGGAAACACTGAGCACAGAAAGCTTAAGTCACACCTTGTGCTCTGAGACCAAATATGCCTTCATTCTGGACTGGAAGGCATCACTTCTTGTTTCACAGACTCAGTCCTTCCTGAGTTAGATATTGAAGTCCTTACTTTCATATACTGAGTAGGATATATATATATATATTTTTTTGGAGGTCAGAGGATTTTTATCACAGAGCTCATTTGTTAGAGTTCTCATATTGCTGTTGTGGGAGTTCTGTGTTCATTTCCCTCTTCTGCCTAATGTAATTTGAACTCACATCTCCCACATGTTTAAGCTGTTTAAATCAGAATACGTTGTGAACTCTGTGTGTGTGTGTGTGTGTGTGTGTGTATTTGAGTAATCACAGTTCCTTCTGCTGAAATTGTTTTGGATTGCGTGGAAAAACAAATTATTCCATGGATCATACAGTATGAGCAAGGGTCAGCCTGACACTGTAGTCTTTGGCTTGGGCACTCACCCACAACAAAAGATCTGAGTGCCAGTGCTTACCTGACTGAATATGAAGGGTACAAAAACATAAGCATTTCATTTCCTTCTGCATTTCCTATGAGGATTACCTGTTCCACTGATAAAGGAACTGGAATCCCAATCTTTTCTCTTTCTGGTGAGTATCTGGCCACTGAACACAGTCTGGATGTCATGCACTGCATAACATGCCCAGAAGCAGAACACCTGCAAGCATCAGAGGAATTTCACTGAAAAGTAAGTTCCTTCAAGCCACTAGGAGTAGATAACAGCTGAATGAGGTCATTCAGTATGTATTTTTTGAACCTAGAAATCTAAAAGGATGATTAAGTATCCCAGTGTTGAATGTAAATCTAGTCCCTACCCCTACAGCAACTGCAGAACTTTTCAGACTATGTTGCACTGAGCCTCCTTCCAAAAATGGATCTTTACTCCCTTTCAGTACCAATTAACATTTTTCAGAGTTGTGAATGGCAATAATGTATTCACTTCTTCTGTGCTCCTGACTGCAAGCATCTCTTGTGCCCCCCCCAGCCGTGTGTGCCTGCTCGCTTAGAAAATGATTATATATCAAGACAAAAACACTCCACTTAACTACACAGCTGTCGCACTTACCTGCAACAGGTCAATTAATTACATTCTGTTAAGAAACTTATATTTGCTTTTATTGTTCTGAACATCTTATTTGGTAATACCATGGCCAAGGAGAAACAGATAACAGAGGGGAAGATAATCTAAATCATTATCAAAATAAAGATGGGAATTCTCAAGGGGGATTCCCCCCTCTAAAAGAAAGTCCATATATTAGTCTAGTTTATATATAGCTATATACCTTTGGTTTAAGACATATAAATACATATATAGTATAAATACATATATAACTTTATGACTTATCTAAGTCTAGATTAAGGCTCTACAATTTTAAATTATCCACCTTTCCCTTTGTTTTCTCCTCTACTGCTTCCAACAGTAGGTTAGCTTTCCCTTTTAATGATTATTTTCTCCTCAACAAGCTGGTCCATCACTCATCCTTTCATGCCCGTGCTTTGTCTGCTGAATTTCTTCCTCGTGGAAATAGTTGGAGGGAAATTTTGAGGATTCCGCTCGGGGCACCTGTCTATGGTTTCCTTGACTATGCTGCCCTCTTTCTCCCCTAAGGAAAGCAACACCAGAAAAGACTATTTACTTGGACTCTTTTGGTTTCATCTGGATCTCTACTTACCAATGAGTAATTCAGAGACATGGAGGTTTAGCAGAGAAACTGATAGCACTGTTGGATTCTGCAGTCCTTTCAAGGTTGAGGAAGTGGGTATTATAAAACGAAGAAGATAGAGAAAGGAGTTTAGATGCAACACACTGAATTTTCCTGTGAAGAAGGGATATCTAGCCAGACATACTGCATGGTCCCAGTGAGGGGTGGCACAGAAGCTCTCCTGGATAAGGCTCATCAGCATGAGTGATAGCTGGGCCATCTCACCCAGATCCCAGCAACAGTACATGCCATGCAAGACATTTGGCAAAGGCAACAGACTTTGTTCTGGCATCCACACTACTCTACCTATTCTGACCTTTACAGCCATTGTCAACATCACTTAGGTTTCTTTGCCCAGTTACTTGTCAGGAAATGTAAGGAGCAGAGGGAGAGGAGGAGAAGGAAATATTCTGGAGAGCATCAGCATGGTAAAATGACAAGGCAAGAAAAGAAGTAGATGAGAATATTTTGTTTGCTTCAGTGTCTGGAAGAGCTTTTGAAAACCCTGGGAACTTCATTTCCCACCTACTGTTAAATTTCAGAGGTTTTGACTTGTTTATCCTGCATCATCCAAGGAAATACTGTCAAATATTAACAGCCCAATTCATGCTGCAAAAGTTTTGTATGTGCATGTATACAAATGAGATAAATAATATAACAGTTTATCACAGGAGATATTAGAAGCAATTACAGTGAAGCAAAAGAATTAGGTACTACATAGTCCTGAACATGTAGGTGTGTAGGCAGAGGAATGGAGCAAAGAACTAAACAGTTATTTTATGATTCTGTGGTACATTGACACCACTTTTGCACAAACATTCTTATATGGCATGTTTTCTTCTTTAAAGCATGGTTAAGGAAGGCTGTCAGCAAATAATTTCAAATGCCTTCAAATTTTGAGAAAGACTAGTTATATGTGCACTCAACTGCTCTCTAGGAATAGCTCTGTTGAAGCCAATGGGACCGCAGCAATTTTTAGAACAGTTTGTGTCAGGACCTCAGTGAGACACAGTAAAATGATTCTTTGCTTCATTTGATTGGTTAAATTACACTAAAACTCTGTTCTGTTGTGACAAGGTAGAGTGTCAGGTGCAGCCCCTACTAAATTGGACAGCTGACATAAATGAGTCTTTTCTAGGGCATTTAATTTATCCTTTATTTTGTACATATGGTATAAATTTTAAGCATCTCATTTATGGCTGACCGCAGTTCATGATAGCTTTTAATGAATGAACACTAAGCAACAAAGATTTCCAGCCAGTTTCATTCATGCTAATTACATGAAGCGATTGAAAATGACTTAGCAATTTGAATAAATGATGGGGAAGACACAACAGACAGGCTTCGTAGCTATAATAAAGCAAACATCGTTAAAACCTTTCTCTTGATCATACTTTCTGGTTTTGTTTGAGCTCACTGAACAAACAGTCCACGCATTGCATTAATGGTGCACCCATCCCAGCTCGCTGGCTTCCTCCTGTGCTGAGCAGTGAGTTGGAAGACACTGCTGGCTCCACAGGAGAGAAGTTGACATTTTTCACTGAAGAAAAGTGATGCGGCATAAATCATTTGCTGTTTGCAACTGAAGAAGGAAAATATTAAGGCAGTAGGATTATCTTTGAGACTTCAAAAAAATATGTATAAATAAATAATGGAGACCCATTTGTCAAAACACACACAGTAATTGTACACTATTGCAATCAAAGAAGTACCAAATAATACTTGCTGATAGTCTCTCCCCTGGGCATCCTTTGCTTGCCAGCAGTAAGAAGTTATTGTCTCAAAAAATTTGAAGTAGGTCTGTAGAGACTGGAACAACTGTGGAATTCTGCAGTTGTGGAATTGTTCTCCAGAATAATTTTTCACCTGCTTTTTTTACAATCTATTAAGAACTTCAGATTTAAACCAGGCCTGGTAGTAAAATCACATGCTTACCATGAGTGTGTAGACTTGCTGGCTGCCTCTGTAGCTATGCAGGTGAAATCTGAGGTGTTTGGCTGAAAAACAGTTTATAAAGGTACACTTGCTAAAGAATTTCCTGAGTGTATTTTAATGCTAGTATAGAGAACAATTAAGCCCTGAATTCAGCTAAAGCAGATTATTGGATTTTTGCAGACTTTTTTGCAGACTAAGGTTAAAAAAAAATATTTTTCAGAAATTGCATGCATTAAACACATAATCACATACATTAAATCTCTGCCACAGAATGACATTGTGTGAGTCAACACTCTAAAGATGTTTGCAAATAGGTTAGAGCTCTGTGGTGAAAAGAATAGATATAAATTACTTGCATACTGTATTTTATTATTCTATTACATGTGTTAAATTGACAAGCATCTCTTATGTGTACTCTCACTTTATGCAGACCAAAATGTACCTGTGACAGTCCAGAAAAATATTAATTGCAACATACGTGTCATTACTATGTGCATACCTATGATTATTCAAAATATAGAAATAGCAACACATATTAAAAGAACTTCTAAACAGATGTTACATATATATAAATATATATATACTAGATGTCAATCTTTTAGGAAGTGCAAATACATGTTGGTATTGTTATCTGTGAAATTTAAGGATGTTACAGTATGTACACTCTGTATTTTAAAAGACTATTTCTATTTATTGTAAAACTTTGGGATTTTTTAGGGTAGGTACTTGTGATGTATTTTGCATTCAATAGTCACTGCAGCAAATAAAAGTAATTCAACAAAATTTTTTGTCGATATGTGATTACCAATGCAATGCATTGAATTTAAGGTGAATTATTCAGGAACATGAGCAATGATTTTTTTGAATAATTTATTTACAAATAAGTTCTTGCTGTAAAAATCAGTGTCCTACAGTAGAAATACAAGTACAACATGTAGTAGAAGTAGCGCCCTGTTTAACTGACACAAAAATGATGGCTCATTCTCTTCTAAAAGATCCTTCTTTTCCTTCATTTGTAATCACAGTAATCACAGGAGAAGTTATGGGTTTATGCGTTTCATACATAGATCAGAAAGATAGCAAAAGGATTCTTTGTTTTTAAGTAGAAGCAGTTGGCAGTAATTACCAAGCTAGAAGGTACATACAAGCAGGGAAGTGAGACACTCTGGGTGAGCATAAAAACAGAATTCATTCATTTGTAGCTCAATGACACATTTTTTTTTCCAACCTTTCACTTTATATAACATGCCTGACTCCACTTGAAATAGCACTGGGCAAAGTGCTGTGCCCTCTCCGGCTGCCAGCAAGATGCACTTGGAGGCTGCGCTGCTGGGGCTCGCGGTGCCCCTTCAGGCCCCCGGAGCCACCTGCCTGCCCGCTCTGCGCCCCATAAGGAGCGAGGCTGGGGGATGGCAGCAAAGGAAGCACCACACTGCAAGCCTGACACCAGCCCTCACCAACAGAGAGGGAAAAGTGGGCAGATGAACTAACTCTCAATAACCTCCACAAGAAGAGCCGGAGGTATATCCCACCCTCTCTAAAAAACAATATGTAGACAATATATAGAATACTTGGTGAAATAATACATAGATATTACTGGGTTAAACTAACAGAAATATCCATCATTCTGTATTAAACAGACGGTGATTATTATCTCCTGGTTTCCTAATCAGTGAAAAGGGCTGCTGTGAAAACCATATAGCTACCAGTGAGAGAGCAATTTAGAATCAATTAAGGGCTGCTCCAAAGAGCCTTCTGCAGCATTGCCATCCTCTCTTTTGGAGACCAAGGGCTGTCTTTTTTTTTCTTTTTTTCTCACACTTACCATAAGGGGTTTTCTCTTCTTGGAATCTTACGGGATTTTATTTTTCATCCTGTTAGCCCAAAGACACCTTTTAAGAATTACCGTTTAATTAGTTGGATTTCTATTTGCTTGTTTTCTTTAGGTGTTTTCTTGCAAAAAGGTAAATCCTCCTCCATACTTCATGCATTTTCCTGAGGATATGTTTTTCCTATGTCTTCTTATTTCAGTTTATTTCCAGTTCACATTCTATGGTGATTTGTGAAAGGATATCATATATACATACCTGCCACTGTTCTTGATGCTTATAGTTGCCATATTAACAGCTATTGCAACTGTAAAGCAGTTCAGTATAAAAGTGCATAATCATTTGCTGCTACTGTCAGTGATCTGATGGTCCTGACTCTCACAGTTACCAGATTTTTGGTGCTTCTTGGGATAAGTTATCCCCAGGTCATAAAATAAACCCTTTTCTTTGCTGGTCTGAAATTTTGCGGTGTCCCCATTTTCAGACCAGTTCATAACAACTGTAGCAAGGACAGCTAAGGATGGACCTGCCAAGGGTTTCTTTCTGAGAGTCAGTGACAGCAGGGAAAGAAAGTGACTCAGAGACATCTTCTCTCATTTATTCTTCCACTCAAAAATAGAGCACATACAGCATCAAGGTACAAAATACAAGAGTGCCAAAGACACATTTCCTCATCTAACCTTAATATTTCTACCTACAGCTGCGGGGATGTCCAGTTTATTCTATCATTGTGAGTTGTTCCTTACTGTTTGTATCGTGTCCTGTCTCTTGGAAAGCCATCCTGGTCCTTATCTTTTCCAGTGACGTACCCTACTTCAGTTCATCAGTCTGGCTGGCAATAAAGGTTCTCGAGGTTTTAGGTCTGCTTTGAGTTCAGGCTTAGCTTTAAACAGTCTTTAATTCTGTCCCGGACAAAAATCCACAGAGAGGTATCTCACTGCTGGTGAACCTATATGTGCTTGTGTCTGTGCTTCCCCTGTCCCTCTCAGTTCTTTGATAACTCCTTTACAAACACCATTAACTGCATTCCAGCTGGTGGTGACACACATTTTGACAAGGAAACCCATTCACACATTGTGTTCATAGATAATATGGACACATTTTCCCAGTTGGTCACCATCACTGTTAGTTTTCTCTGATGTGAATTTGTATGTATAAGGAAGGTGTTGCTGCCTAGTACAGCATATAAAAGCAAGCCCCTACAAATCACCTAAGCCCTTTGTTAAGACGGGAGTGAACACATCTAGTATATTCTAGCATATGTTTTGGATAATACTTTTCTTAATATACACTCTTTATTTGGGCCCACTGTTCTTTCTGTCAGGAGCCCATGAAAGGGCAACTGAATTAATGCTGATATATGTCACCCTCGGTGGGGTGTTCTGTAACATCCACAGTTCAAGTGATTCCCATGAGGTGGCCTGGGTGCTCCGAAAAATAATTTGGCTCGTTTACCTCACTGGATAGTACTGTGTCCTTGCCCACTGCAGGTGAAGAAAGGTGTGAATTCTCACAGGCATAAACTGATCCCTGCCCTAAAAATTGTGCTTTCTAAGCGGTAAAAATTAACTTCCTACTCACTGTTCCAGCAGAGTTTGTTCTGGCAAGCAGTGTTGTTCTGCTCTGGCAGAATAACGGCATCCTTCAGTCTTGACTGGAAGGACCAGCTGTCAGGGTGAGAAAACATTTAATTTTCAGTGCTTTTGTCTCTAAAAGGAGGTGCTAGTTTACAGCATGTGCATGGGTGGGTTTTCATTTGACACCAGTGCCTATTTCTTGAGACTTGATTTGAAATTAAGCAGTTATCAGGAGGAATTAATTTTCATTTGCTACTGATATGAGCTGGATTTGAATAGCATAAACTTCTCTCTCTGATTACTAAGCTCCTGAGAATTTTTTACCTTGTTTCTTATTTTTGTTTTCAAAAAAACCTTAATATAGTAACAGCAACAACTTCAAACTTCTGTTTGAGGTGAATACCAGTTATTTGTGTATTTCAGCATATAACATTGCCAGAGGTATTAAAATGAAGGTCTTTCTAAAGGTGTTTGGTGACTCATCTCCCAGTGGTATTGTAGGAATTAATTAGCTAATGCCAGTACAGCATTATACAAATGCTAAGTATTATTGTTGACAGACTTAGGTTGTCTGCACAGAGAGTGACAACAGGAGCTTTTTTACTGCCAGTTGGCTCCATCTCTAAGCAGAAGACATCAGCTCTTAGGAATGAAACGGTAAATTAGTTTGCATGACTTTTCAGTCTTTCTCTACTAGTATTTTTTTGTGTGTGTGTGTGACACCATCCGAAAAGAATCTGCAATAAACTAAAAATCAATCAGGTAGAAGTTTCCTCTATTCATTATCAAATCATAGAGCAATATCCCACAGAGAGGAGCATCAAGTCCCATTTGTCTGTTGTTCTGAAGCCAAGGACTATGCAATCTAGGAACAATAAACCAGAAGCCTGGTTTACACATGTTCTTGCCCTACCAGCCATTTAGAAACTGATGTATTTATAGTTCTAGCCCCCAGAAGGAGCCAAAACAAGTAGCTGTAAATGAATATTCATCTCGTATTCCAGATGCACAGACAGCTATGATCAATCTTAAATGACTTTTAGTTTTAGCCAGGACCGTTTAACTACTCCAGTTCAAGTAGCTACTCTCCAGGGTGTTTATATCTTAATATTCTAGAATATGCCAGAGCTGATTTTAGTCAATTTATATTATTCTAGCAAATATAATCAGCAGAAATGATGGATTGGTCAGAAAGGCAACTAAAGAGGCTAGAATCCGCAACATTATAAGCAGTCATGTACACATGAGTTACAGGCAGTTTCTCTTTTTCTCTTGTTTCAGCATATACAATGTGCTAAAACATAATTATTTGAAAACTTCCTGACTTCCACTCAGGAAAAATAATGAGGCTGAGCATCACACAGAATTCAAACAGACAAATTGTAATCCACTTCATTATAGGTTGCTCTCTCCCTCACCTCTTTCTACATGTTTTAATTTAATATATTTTCCATGTCCTTCTCTATCTAATATTGCCTCTTTGCCAGGAAAAATACACTGAAAAATCAGAGTGTATGAGACGCACCAGAATATCTCACAGCAAAATAACAGTCAGGTTTTGCTTTTTCACCTTGAGAAATCCCTTGGGGAAAAAAAAATTCATTAACAAAGCTTTGCTTAATCTTTCATTTTACAGAAATGCTCACCATCTTTTAATTTCTGTTAGTTCCCTGTCACAACAATCAAGTGAAAATAAATCTTGTCAGTCTAAGTGAAAGAAAACACTGTAGATCAGACTAAATTATACCTGTTGAATTAAAAGTACAGATTGGGCTCTATACTTACACTTACCACCTAGTAGACTGTTGAAAATTCAGACAAGCAAACTGTGTTACAAAATATACATATAATAAATGTTTGTGTACAAACTGTGTTTGAAGGCATCACCTGAAATGAATGCAAAACTTCTGATGGCCAGAAAAGAAGTTATTCATTTCACAAATCTTAACATTTAGCCAATTGTTTCAGTGTCAGGCCCAATTCAAATGCTAATCTGAGGATATTAAAAATATATATAACTTGATTTTTCCTTTCGAAGTATTTTGCAGAAAAAGACCACTTTCATTGTTGGAAAAAGAATCTATTATTTCTAATCTGACATTACACGGTTTTAGCTTTCGTTCCTAGTTTCTTGTCTGCTAGAATAAAAAAAACCTCCGGTAACCACTATTTTCTTCTTACTTATGGCACTTATGCTCTGTAATTAAATACTCTGTCATCTTGCTTTTAATAAGCTAAATTTTCTGAATCTTTACAGCCTTTCCATTTTCTTCAATCCTTGAATTATTTCTAAGGCTCTTCTCTGTGCTTTGCACAGTTCTGCCTCACCCATACCAAATAAAGAAATAAAAAACATCTGCCTTCTCCTATTCACTGTTTTTCTGTTTCTACATCTACCATTAGACTCCACAGTATCACAGCTAAAATTCACTGATTATTTGCTATGATCCCAACATCCTTTACAGAGAACAGAAGCCTGTTTCTGAACAGTGTCCAAATGTCTGAAAAAAAGTTTTTATTTCATTTGCTTTTCTTATTTCTACGTAGGTAATTTTGCTTTAACTGTACGAATAGATATTTTGTTTAACAGCAACCTATTTACTACAGAGTCCAGATTGTTTTGTATGACTGTCCTGCCCTCTTCCTTAATTACCACTCTGCCCATCTTTTCTTGTCTGCAGTTTTATCAGTGGAAGAAAACATTGCATAGTGTTATGGCTTAGCACCAGCTCCTGCAAAACTCCAGTAGAAGCATCTCCATTTGAGGACAGTTCCCTTTCGTGATTGTTTCTGTTTCTGCCAGTTAGACAGTTCTAAATCCACATAATACAGAATGCTTGAATTGTATTGTATAGAATTAATTTTCTAATCAGAAGTCCATGCAGCACTAACTCAAATGCCCAGAATATGTCCAGGTAGACTACAAACTTGGTAAATAAAGGAATTTGCATAGTAGTAATCTCCTCAAAGAATGAAAGCAGGTTTGTCTGGCAAGTTATATTTTCCATAAAACCACATAGAGTTGTACTGATTATATTATTTGTTTTAATCAGTGGAATACTAGCTTTCTTGTCATGTTGCTTGGGAAAAGGACATGCTTACTTCTCCACAGATATCTGGGTCACCCTATCTGTCATTTGGAAAACAGTTACAATGTTAGCACCCAGAACTCATGACTATTTCTAGTATACCACAATTTAGTAAAGCATACTTAGATCAACAGTTGTTTCCACCAGTTTCTTCAGGGCTAGTGAATGCAAGCTGTCTGTGCCTATTCATTTAAATAGTCACCCTACCATCAACTTTGAATAAACATTGCTAATAATATGCCAAGCTGCTGTGCCCCTTTCTCCTCCCTTTGTTAGTCTTGGAATCATGCTCCTCCAGACAGGGACTCTTAATTTCCTATGTATTGTACAGAATGTAACCCAGAGGATTGCACTAATGTAATGGGATAATAAATAAAATACTCGTAATGAATGATGTAGTTCCCCAAAGCCCCTAAATATACAAGCACTTTTAGTCCACAGATGAATTGTTAGCTGTGCATAGGAATGAATGATTGAACATGAAAATACTATTTTTTCAACACAGATTGACTAGTTTCAAAGTTTGTGCATTTTTTTCAAGAAACTCATAGCAAGTTTTATTGTCACTATGACAACCACTTTTGAAAAATAATGCCTATTTCTGTCACGGAGGAGTGATGCACTTCACTCGTAAGAGAGAAGCAGCACTATGTTTATTACAGTAAGATAGCAACTTAACAAACTTCAGTTGTAAATAAGAAAGATTTAATGAGGTTTGATTGGCAAAGTTCACTCAGTTATTTACTGCATGAAGGACAGGGTCAGATGCATGTGCAATGCAGGCCCTCCCATTGAGTCACAAGGTTCAGATTGGACCCCCTTGCTTTCCAAACTCCTCCTTGGAGGAGCCTGGGTGCAGCTGGATCCAGTCCTAGTCCCAGACTTGGTCAACGGTTTGTGCCTAAAGGAGTGTGTGTGAAGGGGACCCTCCCATTGAGCCACGAGGTTCAGATAGGACTGCCTTGCTTTCTAAACTCCTTCTGAGAGGAGTCTAGGTGCGGCTGGATCCAGTCCTAGTGTCAGACTTGGTCAACGGTTTATGTCTAAGGGATTATGTGCACAATTAATCAGAGATATAACTTAGCAAAGTTTCACGAAGTTTGCAAAGTGTCAGCATGCTATTAATCACTTACCGAGGATCTGTCGCGGGTAAGGAATCTCTCAACCTCAAGGAGTAACCTTGAGAGGTGCTCCTGCTCAAAAGGAGGTTCTGCAGTGCAGCCCGCTGCTGCACAGGAGAGCTCAGGGGGCTCTGGGCTGCCCCCTCTTTATGGGGGGGAGATGATTGACTCATAGTCATATTTGCATGCTAGATGGGTCTTGGTTGGTGCATGCTCAATTAGCCCCTGCCTACATGCTGTTTACAAGGAGGTCAGGTTGAGGGGGAGAGAGCACGTTGTGGGGGGGAAAGGAGCACACCCTCACACTTTCCTACCCTCTTTTAATCCCTGTGATCCCTCAGGATGCAAAAGTGACTTGTTTGTGAGGCCAGTAATTAAATCCTGTGCAGTGTGATATAAATCAGCCCATCATGACTTCCACAGCGTGGCATGTGTATGGCATGACCTAGGTTCCAGATCAGCTGAGACACTCTTTCACACCACCCTCTTCTATACTTCGTCCAAATTTCTGCCCTAAATATTTTATTCTTGGCTTGCTGCTTAGTCTAATAATTATGTATCATGAAATGTAGAGCACAGAATCCAGAGTTCCTCCTAAACCTCAGGCCTGGTGTAACCTGGTGTCAAGGACAGGAGAGGTGACAGTGCCAGGGACACCAACGTTGTCAGCTCTTCTGGCAATTACATTTGTGTGGCCAGACACCTACTCTCAGCAAAGAGCTCAGCTCTCCAAAACCCACATAGAAAAGGAACTTAAGTCCTAGTAAAGAATACAGACACTGTTGTATTTTTACTGATTTACTGATGTTCCTCCTCTTCTGCATGACCTGTTCATAGTACTTGTCTAGGTTGCTGGATTGCAGAGCGAGCAGAGGTAAATGCTTTTAGTGCTCTGATAGACCCTACTTGAGGCCAGGGGCAAATATATTAAGAACAGTGTCTAAAACAGGCCATCCGAATAGATTCCTTAGCATCTTCCATGCCTACTCACATGGTGGCTCCCAACAGCTACTGCTATTTCCCCATCACCTGTCTCTGCTCTGTGCCTGCCTATCACAACCTCATATTTCTCTTTAATTTGCACCACTTCATCTCATTGGTTCTCATGGCTTTTTCATGTCCTTAGGGCAGATTTTCTTTCATTTCCTGAAGCCCCTTAATTTCTTTCTTTCTTACTTGTCTCATGATTCACCTTAATTTATTCAAACAAAGCCTTTTTGTGCCATTCTTTCCTGCAATTTATCTGGCATGCTGAGCACTCTAGAATTAATTTATTTTTATGCACTATTTTGTTGAAACCTGGAGTGAGTGTTGCTATATGGAAGACTGTTTTATTGTTGTGTGCGTTGTGATGGATGCCCACTACCTTTTACTCTGAGACAAGAACTGTGTGGGCCTCAGTGATACATTGCCAGGGGATGCAGGGTGAATGTTTTTAAGATTAGATGAGATATACAACTTGTGGAATACTTATGTATCGTTCATAGTTAGTGTGTAGGCTGCTGCCAAATGCTGGTTATTGTCTTCCTTCCTGAAGCAGTACTGCTTGAACACTGCAGCACAACGCTATTTTCAGCTCCTTGACAAGATGATTATAATGTAAAGTCATGCTGCGTGACCAACATGCCAGGTGTTTGCTGTTCTAACTCCACTTTTATTACTTCAGGAATGAGAGAATGATGAAGGGAGGGTTTGGAGTTACTTAGGAGGTTTTCAAACAGCAGGTCAGCTTAGATGGCTGGGCTGTTTTTGCTCAAGGCATTGGTATCCTGTATATGTCCTTTTTTCCATCTTCTGTTTTAAAAGTGATCTCAAGCTCTAGCAATAAAATTAGGCAGAATATAATGCAATCTGTTATGATTTTTCAGAGCAGAGTTTGCACTTCTGAAAGGTTCACACAGTGCTAAACAAGCAGGTTATTTCTCTACAGAATACGTAGCAAAAGGGCTATAGCAGAGCGAACTCTCCTTACAGACTATATAGCACACCTGTTTACTGATCCAGAGTAGGGTGGAAAGGAGAGGAGAGATGTAGTACAGTTTCTGTTTTCATTCAGGCCTTACTTTTCCTGCCAGTTTATAAAATGGGGGAGAATTAAAGACAATCCATGTGATTCTATTTTTTATATGTTTTGAGTAGGAATTCAAAAGACATGAGGTACACTAACACAAAATCAAGAGTGAAAGAAGAGCCCAGGATCAAGTAGCTATAAAAACTGGTAACTGACATGGCTTTTTCTGAATGTGGGATTCATACTATAACCAAAAGATATAACTCTCATTCTGATCTCGTAGCAGCAAAATTTTCAAAAGGTTGTCTTATAAGTGTTTGATAAATACAAATATGTTTCTGAGATGCCTGATTTTAAGTCCAAGAAGATGCAAGTCTGACTGTGTTGGTGGACCCAGGTATAACTCAAGGTGTCTGGCCTATATCAGCAATTTCTCTTTCCGATGGAAACGTGCCAAGGCCCAATATGAGTTTTGGCACCATGGGGCAACAGCAGATTGAAAGTCTTTTGTTGATTTTCTTTTTTTTTCAGGCTTAGGAAGTTGAGTACATGTAGGTAGTCCCAAAGGAAAGGAAGCTCTCATGATATTAACTAACAAAGACATCAGATACTCTTTCATAAACTAATTGATCTGAGGCTGAACTGATTGATAAATGAAAAAAATAAATGCAAGAATCTACAGATAATGAAAACACCTGTAGAAAAAATCAGTCCCAAAGCCATTTGGCTTTAGTTTCTTAGTAAAAAAATATAAATAATTTATTAAATTTGAGTCACAAATTTTAATCATCTCTAGAAATAAATTCTAGGAAAGTGGCTACACATCTCTAAACTTAAAAAATTCCATAGGTCAAAAAATTAACATCTAGTTTAGGAAAAAAGCCTCACATTGGCAGAGGCATCAGAGTAGAAATAAATTTTTTAAAGCTTTGACTATATGCTTAAACTGGAGCCTAACAGAAACATCAGGTGACCCACCTCCCATTGCATGTCACAAAAATCTTCTTTAAAACAATGACGTGCATTGAGAAGGGCTCTGACAGTGACCAAACAAGCTCAGCAACCTGAAACTCCTTTATCTAGCCTTAGGCTCAACTCAGTCCAGATTCATAGTTTTCTAATCTTATTTAACCATATATGGCAATAAAAGCTGGAGCTATCTTTGCATGGATTATGAGAGCTAAGGAGAAATTCAGCCAGCCTAATAGAATTTGGGTCATTCACCTGTGCAATCAAGAGGATCATTTGGTCAGCTGCCAGATTTATGCTGCAGTGGGTTATGGTGAAAAATGAAAAACGATCTGAGTTCCACATTAGCTGGCACCATGACTGCCTCCACTCCCTGAGCCTCACTAGTCTAGTCACATCTATGAACTGACCTCCTCAAGTTTGAAAAAGTCTACAATCTCAGCAAACAGCTTTATTAAGTACCTCCCATTTTAATCAGCTGTTGTCCCATTTATCCCAAATGTCTAGCCACCATTTCATATCTTGACACGTTGCTTCTCTTAGTAGAAGAAACTGTTGATTTTGGCCGGATGTTTCTCTACTGAACTCCTGTGTATTTGCAAAAAATGTACACAAAGTCCTGTTTCCCTGAACATGGCTGGAACAAACAACAGAAGGTTATTTCCATGCTCAGAAATCCAATTCTGCTTTTTCAGTTGGTATCCGCTCAACAGAAGCTTTTTCTCTTGGCTTTCTTCCTGGACCACCCACATTGCCTATTTGTTTTTTCCCAGCTTTCTGATTACTTTTACACACATAGCTTCTATCAGTTGATGTCTCAGCCAATGAATATATAATAATTTCCCAGGAAAGCTCTTTATGCTCCACAAATTAGTTCTTGCTTCAGCTTTCCTTTGCAGGATAGCTGCCTGGGTGGTGGCTTCTACTGCTTTAGCAATTTTACTTCATACAGGAGCTTAGTTGCTTCTTCTTGTTTAGACTGAATGGAGGGTGCCCACCATAACCAGGGGATTAATGAGGCCTGGTATTTTCTGAAGATCAAAGACAAACTTTATGGCAGCCATTAACATCTTCCAGCACAGCAATAGCATTCCTAAGCAAAGTCAAAGAAAAGCTGATAACAATCAAGCTGCAGCATCACCTAATCACCCGTTTCTCCTGGTTATAGTATTTCCCTCAGGGTATCACAAAGTATACAAAGTTACATTCAGGACAGAAAATCACGAGTCAAGAAGGGGGGGAAAAAAGTCATTTTACAGGTAGCTGGAAAACAAAACTAAATGATATATAACAAGGAAAAAATGACCCATTAGAAAGGGAGAGAAATAATAGGATTACAAATTTCAATGGATAAAGTTAGGCATCTAAGGGCTCTGATTCACATATGATAGTAAATTAAATATGTCCAACTGAAGGAGGTATTGCCATTTAGTCTCCTCCTCAACATCCCTCTGAAAGTCCTTCCTTAGCTGCTCCTGAATTACTGTAGTTTTCAGCCTGCATATTACAGTCAACTGAAATTGGCATTAGTTTATCTTTTTATTATGGGGTGAAATATTTCAACAGTTCAGAAGCTGCTTCAGAAGCAGTTAAGTCTTCCCTTCTTCAAGGAAAACAACCTTGATCACAGAGATGGAGACAGTACCCAATTCATCATTCAGTTTTAATCCACTGGTGTATCTATTAGAGTCTTAAGATAGATAATTTCTGGTAAAAGAACTATGAATAGAACAATATCACCCTTAGGAAAGGAACCAATTATCTCTGCCATTCCCACTGTCTCTGAGTACTGAAAAGAAATAATCCACTCCTCTTCCACCCTCCCTTCCCCAAAGAAAACATAGGGAAACACAGACCTTATAAGAAGAAATGTAAATTCTTTGCAAAAGTTTTGTAGTGAGCTGCACAAGGAGAAACATGGATGTTTCTCTAGGCAGAAATCCAAATGCTATACCCTAAATGCTTTTTGTTATATTGCACAAATATAACACTAACCGAGGCTGCAATTATGCTTCTGGAAGCACCAGTTTTCACAGACCATGAGCACAAGTACATATCTGTTGAAAATTATACTTCACATGCATGCACAGCAAGTTTGATAGGCTGGGTTTGCTGTTCATGCTCAGAAACACTATGCCCTGGCAACTGTCTGTCATGTTATAGCAGCTGGCTATTACAGTAAGGGCCAGGGCCTAAAAGTACTAAGTCCATGCATTACAAAGGCATTGAGTGCAGCCACATAACTCTAAGGTATTTTAAGGAACTTGCACATACAAGCTCTCTCTGAATGCTTCCAGAAAGAATTCTACAGAACCAGAAACACAGATTTGTTGCCCTGTGATGTAATTCCAGTAACTGTTACCGTCTTCCAGTGGAGTTTATACAAAATAAATTATAGCAAACTGGATCACTTATCCACAGTTACACAGGCAACCTTGCTCCTTAGCAATGTTAATTGGTCTGGGCAAAGCATTGCATTAAATGTGGCTGTGCTGATACTGGTACCTGGAGTGGCTTGTTCAACATGTCTTTGCTTGGTGCTGAACTGTGTCAAGCAAACATACCCTTTGAGTTAATATTTGGACATGTTTATGATTATGATGATTTTAGACATTTTACGATTCTGTATCTCAGAATCACACCAGACCCAATTCATAATCCTTTCATCTAACCAAGAGGGAGAACTTAGCCAGTGCTCTGACAACTGGATTCAAACGTTGAACAGCTGCATGAGCAGTTTCTTTCATTGAGCTCTATCAGTGCTGTATAATAATTACATCTGAACCTGTGATTAAAGACAGTAACATGATGAAAATGCAGAATGAGAAAGAATTAAGGTACACAGGCAACCATTAACTTGTCATGTCCTAATTTTAGGATCTTATTTTTATTTTGACATAGTTTATTGTGTGTAGTATAAATAGAACTTGTGAAGTTGTTTTACAAGAAAACATGGAAGGATCTATGTATCCTCATTTATGATATTCACCGTTGTACTGAGATGATTAATTTACTGTTAGCTTGGGCACTATGCTAACCTAATCTTTGTCTGACATCTAAATTAGCTTAGGTATCTCTGCATGATGTTGTGTAGATGATATTCAGTAAGCCTTGTCTTTCAGAAATTCTTTCAGGTACAGACATGCATTCTGACAGTTCTTAGGGCTTGAGATCCCAAATTACAACTGCCCTAGGCTCAGAACTTGCTGCAATCACGGTGTCTCTTCCAAAACATCCCAGATGCCTAATTCCACCACTCCACTTCCACCAGTCAAGGGGTCGCAGTTTACTTTTAGCATTCCAAGGACTTTGTGACACTTACAGCAAGGGACACTTTGCAAAAGCGTTTCTAAACCATACAAATCTGATTCACAGTCAAGGTATAAAAGTTATGCAGAGCTATGGAAGAATAACAAGCACCATCACAAGACTTTGTCACAGTTTCCTCCCTCTTCCTGGAAGCTCTCTGGGATTCAACTAGGATCATTCTGAGATTCCAAAATCACACAAAAGCCCTATTCCTTTTTATAGTAAGTGTTTGTATCCGTTGATTTTAACAGCTCATTTCTTGCTGTTCTGCTACTGGGAATTCTTCCATTTTCCAATCCTATGTGGCATAGAGTGCTCTGCACTTCTAAGATTCACTAGCAAATGAAGGGTCTTTGGTTGTTAGTCTCCCTTGTCCTGCTTGGGCAAAGTTAATGAATTGCTTAGCATGAATAGCGGCCCTCCCACCTCAGGAGGAATTTGTTGCAGCCAGGTACCCCTCATTTGATATCAGAGGAGAAAATGCAATTGAACATGGCACTATACAGCTAAAATTCCTTCAAAATATGACAGTAGTTTATAAAATCAGACTGAAATTCAAGTCCTCACTCCAGGCCTCATTTTTTGAATGCTATCCAAACCCTCACTTTGAGTATAGAGTTACTAATTTCCTCACATCAGAAAATAGGTCCTCACTTGTGCCTATCATATCCATCTGAAGCCTTCCAAATCATTATTTAGTATATTTTCATAAGGTGTCTGTAAGTTCAGGAGGTGGTGTCTCCGCTTTGCACATAGGAAACAGAAACACACAAACTAGCTTATATGAACTGAGAGACTCACAGGTAAATCTTGATTTTATGAATTTACACTGCCCTAACTGGAACTAGCAGCTGTATGTGAAAACATCTTGTAAATAACTTCATGTAACTTCAGAGAACAAACAGGCAAAATCTGAAGTCCATTAATAAGTATCCTAAGAAAATGGGTCTTCAGAGAAAAGGTCATAACCGGTACTGGAGAAAAGCTTGCAAAACCAATACAAAACTGCAGAATGTCTTGCTGGGACACAGCAATAAGTCATACATTCACAAGCACTGATTTTCAGATAAAATTATGGTCATACCTATAATTAGCATTTTCTATTAAATGAACTAAGGCACTACTAATTGCTCCTCCTAAGCATAGTGGTATATCTACACAGCACTGTTTGAAGCAGTAGTGTAATTCATTAACTGAGTTAATTATTCCTATGCAAAGCATACATTAATCTGGTGCAACATTGCATTAATGCAGTGATAATGCTTCCAGTATGTTTGTTCTGTGCTATGTATTGATGTCCAAAGTGACAGCGACAGTCTAGATAAGCCATGAGTAGAACTTAAAAATGGTCAAATAAAGATTTTAACATTTTATGACAAAATAAAGCAATAAAATGTTTACCTTGCCACTTCTGCCTAATTTAATAATGCTGTTTTCATTTCACTTAGACAAGCAATTCTTCAGTTAATTACCTAATGAAATGCCTCTTCATATCTGCAAAAAAGCAAATAAATAACTTGGGATAAATTAATGGAAACAATTGTTTTTTAAAAAGAAAAAAAAAACAGGTTGCATGTCCTTTCACTTTCAGATTTTAAGACTCATCATGATTAGACAGATTCACAGATTAAATTGTGACCATAGCGTGATCAGTTCAAAGTACTAGCCTAATGCTCATGATTTGGTTTCAGTTGTTTTAAAAACTGAAACTGGGTATTAAACCCATCTCCAAATACTAATAAATAAATAAAATAATAAAATAATAAAAATGACTCTTTACTGGAGTCACTTTTTGTTTCCTGGTAATAGTGTCAAGAACGTTTTCAATAAAAGAGCGCTTAACATTTTGTTATGAATAATAAAAGTCTATGACCAGCATTTTAAAAGTTCAGCAACAAATTTCAAAAAGCAAGTTGGTCTGGTGTGAATTCTGCTAACTGGAAACAATGTTGATATTTTTCATGATTTAATCTTTTTATCAGCTCAACTCTGAAGCAGACCAGTTTGTATTTCCCATTGGTACCATTTAGTTGGATCTCCAAACTGAGATTCAGGAAGTGTGAACTAGCTGGGAAAGGCAAGAATGAGAACATCCAAGCTTCCCACCAGGTGATTCCTCAAGTTTGCTGAGGTGCAGTTAATCTTTGAAAGTTTCCAGGGCAGTGAGGGAGCTTGACTGGTTGACCTGGTAGTACACTGATGGGGTAGGCAGCCATAAGCATGCCAGAAATGCAAAACTGAGGAGGAAATAGTTTGCTGGCCAGCTATATTGGTTAGATTCATCCATAGATTTAGTCACTAGTTCAATTTTACGATCTCTGGTGGATAGGTGAGAAGCAGTGAGAGAAATAATACATAGGTTCTGGGATGAAGGAAAAACATGACAAAACAAGCTCAGGTTGCTCTCTATCTTATGCAATAGAACAGCAATGCCATGGTCCCAGGCTTATTGATAGGAATACTGATAGGAATACTTTCTAGGTAAGCACGCAGTACCTGTTGGAGGTACAAGAGAGGAAAGGCAACACAAAGATGTGACATACTGAGGACTAGGTCTGCATGGCAACAGCTGAAAGGAAGGCAATTTCATTTCAGAAAAGGGCCAAGAAAACAGCAAGACACCTGGGGTCAGGGTAGTGAGAGAAACAGAGTAAGTTTCCAAGAAGCTACAGAGAGCTGGTGGCGATTCCTCTTCACTTGCTATACTGCTGGGTAGTCGCCAGAAGGTAGTAAATCCAAATTCATTTCCCTCTTCTGACCGAGGGGAACTCAACTCCCTCATAGCATCTCTGGAAAGAGCTATAGTCACCTGGCTATATACATTTGATGGCTGATATTCTAAATATTTCTCATCACAGGTGTTCCACTTTGTCTGGAATGCTTAAATTTTCATTGACTCAGAAAAGATGTGAGTGAAAAGTACTTCACAGCCCAGTGTTTATGACACTTAAGAGAGGTGAGCACTTTTTTGCATAGAATGTCACATGCCCAGTTGAACAGCTTAACTCAGTCCCTGCATCCAGAAAACTGATAAAATATATTACATGCCTCAATCTCATGGATTTTGTCTACCCATTCGGCCTCTAACGCTGGCTGTTGGATAGCTTGGATCATAACCTTGACAGTTTAATGGTTAGGGCATTTTCAGTCCCTGCCATGCAGCACTGTGAAGAGCCTGGCTACATCTGCTCGATAACTTGCTCATACATTTTGGAAGGTTGCTGTTTGATCCCCTTGAAGCCCTCTCTTCTCCAGCTGTTTTGTGAATCTTCTAGAATGGTTTTCCACAGTAAGAGCTATTCTGCAAACTCATGTCAAGCTGACAAACAGTCTTGGGACGGAGACATCTGTTGTTCTGTATATTCTCCAAGTCGATGAAGACAGCAATTGCTGAACTTCAGTACTGCCCCATTTTTCAACCACAGTTTGCACAGCAAAGGAGGTAATGTGATCCAGGGCTGTGCACAGTCATGGGGAAAGGATGTAGAGGTCTTGTTTGCCCAATGCTCATGCTCAAAACCTAGGACATTGTCTAGGTCCATGGACTTTTTCTTTCTCTAGTTCTCATTATAACCTGCAAATAGGACCCTAGGGCTGCCTGCCATCTGAGCTCTCTTTTGCCATGCTGTTCATACGACTTCCTCCATGGTGTGAGAAGATGGTGTAGGAATTAGGCACAACAACCGTATTTCCTGAATTTCTGCATGAGTTAAATCTCCAAAACAGTGGTTCAGGCTATGTCTGTTTCTTCTGGCCCCAAGGAGGATTTGAAGAAATGTGGCCCATATATTTTATATACATAGATATATTGTCAAATTTTCTTTTACAACGTGCATTACATATGTGAGTGGAATGTGAGAGATTAAAAAGTATGCTGTTCAGTAAGAGCATATCCTTTTGAAAATCAAAGATGTGATGAACATATACGGCTTGGGTAAAATCTATACAATTGAACTAAATTGACAGGAAGTTCCCTTACAGAAATTAGAGCAAAGAAGTCTGTAAGAACAAGTACTATAATCATTTCTACCATTTATTTTTATGCAAAGCAATTCTTGAGCAGACAGACACTTATCAGAGATTTTGAAACTTCTGAAGAGACAATGATATGGACAAGTATACATAAGCATCTCTGAAGATGAATTGCTAGTGAAATTATCTGATCTGCTTCATCTGAATTTTGATTATTTAATATGATTTTTGCACAAAGAGCATAAAATATCACTTGTTTTCATTTCCTGCACCACTATTTTATGAAGTTGGTGCTAGGTACTACAAAGACACATGCCAACTATTGCTGTACTGTTGCCTCTTCCCCTGGTTCTTTGTGCAAGAGCACAATGGCAGGTACACGCACAGGTTGTCTGGCACCACCAAGCAAAGCAGGGAGTACCCTGTGTGATGCACTGTACTCCATATCAGTGAGGTGTTCAGGTTCAGCGTGAAGGGAAATTAAAGACTGAAACAGTAGCTGTTGGAGAGACCTGACAGCAGTATTCGTTTAATGTTTCACTTCATGCCACTAACCCTCAGACTATTCAAAACGGATTGTCATTTTCAAGATTGCTTGAAGGGCCTAAGTATCACTTTTCACATTCAGCTTACCTATTTTTATCATCTCACTCAGGTATGAACTTAATTGTTATAAGCATACAGACCCTAGAGATTCAGCTAGCAGGTGAGCAAAGATTTCCAGTATCTAGTTTTTGAATTTACTGTTTGTTGACTGCTGTAGTTAAGTGGTCTCAGGCACAAACTTACTTTGCAGAAGAAGTTATTAAATTAGCTAATCTTTAGAAAAGTGTTTTTCCTAGCTGTATATACTCTGTATATTCTCTTTCATATAGTCTTCAGTCAAACAGAATCTGAAAGTCATGTGATTATTGAATATTTAATAGCATGTTATATTAAGACTAACCTGACACTTAAAAGTAACATCAAGCATGTCATGCATTTAAAATTGCTTCAGAAATTCTTTATTTTGGTTGTTTTTTTCCTAAAAGCTTCAGGTATGAGGAGGAAGCAGGGGAGTTTACCTGCTCTGTTTAGAGCATGTAGATTGCCTTGCTCCTGAGTATGTCCCCGTGGCCCCTGAGCAATATTTCGTTCTCAAAGGAGTCCGAAAGTCTTGTCAGAACCAGCATTAATTGGATGATGTAGCTGTCTGAGAGGAGGATTAGGTACCCAGAGAGAATAAGTGCTTGAAACACCCGTGGCTTGAAATCCCTCCTTGTGCATATTTAGACAATACAGTAATCCCAGTCACTGCTTAGAAGCAAATTAAACAGGATGGCACATCATAAACACTTGCATAAACCCATTTTTCATGTTTTTTTGGTGCATTTTTAAAAAAGGCAAAACCCTACTGCAAAAGCAGGGGAACGAATCTGCTTCTGAAAGAATTAAGCCTAAGCAAGTAGTTTATGATTGTTTATGACTTTTCTTCTCTCATCATGGTTTCATGTGAGCTGCTTGAGGAGGTGAAAGCTGTATTTCCTACTGTATGGCAGTGAACAGATTGTTGGCACTCAGTAACTAGTAACTAATAATAATCATAGATAATTTAGTCTTAAACAAGGCACACCTGCTAGTCAATAAACATTTAACTGCCAGGTAGGTGACTGATGGCATTACATGTAGCAAGGGAAGATACTTGTCTTCTGTAGTCACTGGGGGTTTATTCTCCATTTGTTTGCTAGCTGTCACAGCATACTGGCTTTGCTGTAAGGAACCAGACACCGTGGGGCAGAGTGCAGGCTTGCCATTTGCATCCGTGGGTAATGAATACAGCGAACAGGAAGTTCAGTGACTCAGAGAACCTGTTGCAGCTGAAATCAATTCCGGTATGAGGTTAAAAATGCCTGGAATGAGAAAGTTATCCTTTGACAAAATATTTTCATGTCACTCCTTGTTTTAAGCTGTTGCAAAAGTAATTTAATCAGCGATTTACAAAGACCCAGTGGGAGAGACGGTTACAACTCTCAGTGTGATCTTTTAAGCAATCTGATGTTTCCTAACAATGGAGAGGAAAAATGAATTGCAAAGTTGTTTGCAATATTTCAGTCACATACCCCTATCCTTTCTCACTGGCTATAGCATATACAGCTGACTGGGGAACAGAGAGATCTGAAGTACAGAAAGCAGCTGAGAGTGGTCAGCTGAAAAATCTGACCTGCATTAGTGTGTTTCACATAGGCAGTGTAAAGTCAGGGAGAGTTCTGTAACACATACAAATTGCTCTCCCTTTTTATTTGCACTATTTTTAATGCTTATTTACACCTGACCTATCCAGCTGTTTTAGCTGGGTATATAGACAAACTGCTTCGAGAGGGAGGGAAGGGTGCTGTTTTATCATACAACAAGGCTGCACTTCCTGTGGTGCCCCGTGGTGGTTCCAGTGCTCCCCCAGAGAACCAGAGCCTGCCATCCATGTCCGTTTGGTGTTTTGCATAACAGAAGTGCTGGATTTAATGCACATGGGTGTATTTCCTACTCATGTTCTGCTCCCTGTCTGCATCAGAGAAGTACTCAGGAAAGATGAGAGCCCAGAACAGGCCACTGTTGCTGTTAAAGCAATTTGTGTATGGTAAAAGCGCCTGTTTTATATGATTATACTGCCAAGGGGTCCCATCAGAGACTGAGGCCTTCTTGGACTAGGCACCATACAAGTCTGTGAAGAGCAGCAGCCCCTACATTCAAGAGTTATACATCTAATTAAAAATAATAAAGAAATATTTTGGAGGATGCAAAAAATTATAATCAAGGTTGAGCCTGACTTTTTGAAGGTGACAGAACAAGGCTTAGACAGGGTGCTCCTCATAACATACTGCTCTATTGCATCAAAACTTCATTTTAAATTTAAAATTTAAATTCATTTTAAATTTAAATACTTGAGAATATCCTGCTCTGCAGTTTTGCTGTGCTACACAGAGCTGGGCTTTGCTCTAGAGCATGAATCCATTTTGCAGTAAACTTAGGGCCCTAAATACAGCTCAAAACATTTTAGCAGCCTAATCCGAAACCCGTTTTTCCCAAATAAGATACATTCAAAATTCCTGAGTCAATAGGCACCAGAGCCTCTGGCCTACTCCAGTTATTTCATTGATTTCCTTCTCCAGCTATACATAAACACCCATTGTGCTCCCTTCTCCCTTGCTCCTAGGGCAAATCTAAAGTGACTTCACTGAGATCATCGCTGCTGCTTTGCTGCCCTCCTCATATGCAGAAGCAGAATTGTCTGGGGGTTTTTTATTAAGAATATTTTCAGTCAGCCTAGAACATGGTGACTTATAACAAAACTCAGTGAGCAACCTCAGAAGGGTGTATATACGATTGCACACTAAGAAAAAGCTTTCTGGAGCAAAGCAACATTGACAGCAAGAAAAAAAAAAGAGAGACTGTAAGCATTCTAGAGAATGTCTAGTAGAGAGAAAATAAGCTTCTGCCTGTGTCAGACCTTCTCTTCTGCAAGTCCATAAAAAGCATATAAAATGGGAGAAGGGAGAGTCGGCATGTTCAAGAAATGAGCAGAAGTTTTCTGTATGCATTTCTTGCGATTCTGTTCTATAAAACCAAAAAAAAAGGCAACAGAAAACAAAGCTTGCATTAGACATATCTGAACATCACAAGCTTCCCAGTAACAATATCACATCATAAAAAATGACATTCATTCCAGAGGCTACTATTGTGCATTACTGAGTCGATTGGGTACGCCTGTAATGTGGAACACTGTCCAGGAGAAATGATTTCCAGGGAGCTTTAATCTCTAAATCTAAACTAGGATTTCCTCACTGAGCAACCCAGCTCAATCTGAAATACCACCCCCGCTAGTATTGCTTTCAGCAATGATGCAACCAGCAGATGGTGGCATTTCCACTAGATAAGGTACTATTACCTCATTCTGAGTTGGCATGTAATTAACATGATTCACGCCACTGGTAATATGTGTGTAATTTTCTCTCTAAAACGCAGTGGTGTTTTAAAAAGCTCTATAAATATAAAAAAAAAGGCAACAGGTTTTCAGGACAGGCTCAAACTATTCACTCACTTTCTAGCTAGCAATACCAGAAAGGCAGCAGTTGGGAATTAGAGACAACTGGCTCTGAGAACTTGGAATGGGCGACAGAGAGGAGTGTTATTTCTTCTGGGTTACCAGATGACATCTGGGTCATGTCCCTAATCTCACATTTTCTTCATTTGTAATTGGAGTTTACATGCAGCCCAGGAAGAACTGTCCCTTGGGATGCATGGACAAGAGCTACAGCTCAGCAGTGGGGACAAGGAAGAATCTCTATATCTATGTACCTAAAGTATCATACCTTTCTTCTGCCTGCAAAGTCTGTCACTGGATGTACTGCACAACCGGGCCTGATGTGGACAGAGCTCTTCAGCCTTCTGCAAACTACCACAGGCTTCCCCTTAAAAATTAACTCCTCGTCAACTTTATTTCAAGCTGATCTTCTCCTGCATTGGTATCGAGCTCTTCAAGGTCTCAACAGCTATAGCCAGGCATAATGATGTGGAATGGCATTGTCCACCCAGACATTTTTTGAGTGGCAGCTCCTTCCCAATTTGGCATCTGCGAAAAGACACTGTTGTCTCCCTAAATTTATACTATCCTCTGTTACAACTTCTTAAATATTTATTTGGAACATAAGGCTGAAAGGGACCTCCTGGGTCATCAAATGCATTGGTGACCAGTCTCCTACTGTCAGTCTCTAAACTAGTTGCATTTCTTGCCCCTACTATTCCTCTACTGGGAAGCCATTACAGAATGTTATTCCTCAGATGTTTTGGAACTTTCTTTTAGTTTCCAGACTAAATGTATGCATGTCCAATTTATACCCATTTGGTTTTGTGCTTATGTTAATGTTTCAGTCAACCTTATACCTCTGCCCCAACATAGCTGCACCGTCAGAATTCTCTAATTCAAACAGGGTTATGCCAGAAAGAAAAAAAGCTGTTCTTTTACTGCTACTGCTGTTTCACTTGAGAGAGGTGGCTTTCCACAGTTCTGCTATTGTAGCCTGTGTTTGCACGAGAAGTCTTTTGCCGGTACAGTATACCAGTATTCTCGTATCAGTAAAGAACTCCTTGGGTAAATACAGCCTTGTTCAACATCCTGGCAACCCTGGCACAGAATGAATAGAGCAAACAACCTGCTTCCTCATCCCTGAAAATGGATCTGAGTGTAGCGCATTGGCTGGTGCTGTTGGGCAGCTTGAACAGGTATTTCTTGCGTGGTACATCCTCACACATTAAGTAGGTGATTTCAAACTCCAGGGCTGTAAACTGGACCCTTGAAAGAGTACACAATTACTGATGAACATTTTAATGAAATTTAACTGAAAACCCATCAACATTATTTTTTCGTAGTTGCATTTTTTAATATATTGTTGCTCTTTTTGTGCTTTTTCTCCAGTGCCTGCTTCTCTGTGTTACACTTGCACACTAGCAGGCAGTGTGAACAAGGGGATGGAGCTGAACCTGAAGTTTACCTGCCTGACACTGGAATGGTGTAGGCAGGGAAAGAGGCATACAAAAATTTCCTTAAAAACTCTGTTTAATAAGAAGGGCTGTAGAAAGGTAGAAAGAATAGGAGCAGAATCTCCACTGTCTGTTTTTTAGGATACATGGAAATCTGAATAGAGAAAAATGCCTCTCCTAAGACTGGAAATCTTAAAAGCAGGTATTACTTGTTTAGCAAAAATATTCCTTCTTTTGAGAGCTTTTTCTGACTCACAGGAAATGACTTTGTAAAGTGCAGTTGCAGAACTGAGTAGGAGCTTTTGTGTGGAGCAAGCAAGTCTGGTCTCTACTTCCATCTCAAGTGAACTGTCTGTGGATACAAGAAGCATATTTGCCCATAGGGACTAACCAGCTAACAGCAAACTTTGCTGTAGATTTTGTTTTGTATTTTATATTGGAAACAATAAGAGCACATGTTTCAGAATCTGAAGAATGCTCTTTTATGTTCATATATAAGAACCAGAGCTCAGGTGAAAGTGGAGGGATCACTCCAGACATGTTACGGTGCACTCTGACAGCAGAGTGTATTGAACATTTAGAACAAGACAAACTTTCTTCCCCCTCCTTCAGCTAATGCAGACAAGAAAAATGCTCTTAGAATACTCAAGAAAATTAAATTCTAACCTTTCTGGAGTTAATATTCGAACACTGTTTTATTTCATTGCAGCCCATATTTTATTTTACAACTTGCAAAATGTCACTATAGCATGGTAGATCATTACTCTCAGGTACTATTCCAGTTGCATCAGGCTTAAGTCTGCACTTCAGATTATCTTTTCACTTTCCTCTCACTGGTCTCGCAGACACATGATATGCTTTCCCTACCTCGAATGATAATGCCCTTCTAAGCTTTGTATCACATGTTGAAGCCATCTGTTCCAATCTTTTATATTTTGCCACTTGACCCAGCAAACCGGTGTATATGAAAAAGGGACTATTTTACATCACTTAGCCCGTTGAACTGATGGAGTGATATGTTAGCAGCATTCAGAGCATCAGGAATTTGTCCATTAATTGGCCAGGATTTCTCTTTAACGGGTTTGGCTTAGGCATTTATCTTATCATCTTCATTTTATTGTACTGAAGTTAAAAATAAGATGTCCATTAATTCCTGCTGCTTGCACAAATTATAAGAAGAACTGTCTGCTTCATTTTGCTTGTAGTCTGAAGATGTAAAGTACTTGAGAAAAGAAGTCCTCCAAAGTATTTGTGAAATTCTCCCGTTATTGGACTTCAAGTTCTGGCTGTAACTTCAGGTTGGCCTTTACTTTATAATTTTCAGAAAAATATAATCTGCACCTATCTTTAACTATTATCTTTAAACACATTAAACAGTAAAAACACCCTCAGGACTTAAAGACAGTCAGCCTGTGATTGTTTGGGGTGTCCATCTACATAAAACTTATGAAAATACAGAAATTATGAAATTATTAATATGGAAGTAACAGTATTATAGAATATAATTTACATAGGCCCATTTACTGACAAAAGCTGAATCATCTCTGACAGACCAAGAATTGCAATCTGTAGTCAAACCTAAAAGATTGTCTTTTCAGGTGAAAATGCACTGAGTACTGGGTTAGCTGCAGCTGGAAAGAACAGTCCTCTCTTTTCTGCTGGAAGTGAAAATAGAAAATCCTAGGTAATTAAGTTATTTAAAACCACAGAGGTTGGGCAGATCAAGAAAAGTCAATTAGTCAATAAGCAGCTGGAGAGAAGAAAGGAGCATACTTTTATAGCAGCTGGAGGATTGTGTTCAATTTGGCTATCAGAAATGGACAAACAGGCCAGCAAGGCACAGAGGGAGAGATGCTCCATGACTTGGTGGAAAGATAAGGAACTTGGACACAGAGACCCAAAACCCATGCAAAATTCTGTGATAAAAACAGAAAACAGGTAAAAATTCATCTGGGATTTAGCATGTTTGTTTGTTTTTTTCCCCTGCTTGATCTGCATAATTTCCATGTTAGTAAAATAAAAACCAACATATTTTTTAGTCTCATGTAAAATATGCGTGTTTGCGTCTGTGCATATGTGCCTGCCCTTGAAAAGTGAGACCCCAGATGCTGAGCACCCACAGAGTAGTAGCTCTGGGCAAGGTACACCTAAGCCCCAGCGGAAATGTCACTGCCTGTGGGGCTACAAAGCAGTGGGTCTTTCCTTCCATTAAGGAGTATCATCCAGATCCAGGTAACAGGAAGGAACAATGCTGCTCTCTCCTTAAGGGAGGGAAAGCTTAAGATCACATAGGTCCAGTGGAGTGCCACCTACATGGCAACCTGGCAAGGATCCAGCTGAGGACGGCTCTGAGAAGATGAAACCCTTACCTAAGGTGATTAAGCAGAGTCCCATTTACTTCACCAGAGCTATGACATTTTACACTAAGGGAGGATGTGGCCCCATTTTCTTACCTTGTTTAGTGCTCTTATTCACAGTCCACGTGAAGGCTGAGATTGTGATCACATTACGCCCTGTTCAAGACAAGCAGACCTGTACACCTGCTGTTACTCACTGTACTCCCTTCTTTCTAGTTCACTGGGTTTTTAATTGTGTGCTTTTCATTTTATGCGTATGCAGGGACAAACATGTCTCTTTAATTCTACCTATTAGCATTGTCCTCTAATCCTTCCCTTAAAATAGCACAACAAAGGCAGTAAGTAAAATCTTCTTTGCTTGAATGAATTCAAAATGTATTTTTTAAAAAGGAAAAACACCAGGCTTTCATTAGCAGAGCAGTGAGTCACCCTATCAACTGTACCCAGAATAAATAAGAACTGCATCCATTGAAATTGAAACTGTGTGCTTTCCCTTAATGGGCAAATGTCTCTGAGGAGAGCCTGGTAGGAGAAAGTGAGCCAGCTTCTGGGGATGTCATTCTTTTCTCCTCAGCTGCACCACCTTCTGAAATAAATTTTCTGCCTTCCTAGAAAGAGAGGCACGTAAGATGGAAAGCAACGCACTTTGTTCTTAGCTGCTGGCAGACAAGGTCTCCATCACAAAGATTTTCATACCACGTGTATTCCTGAAGTCAATTCTGATAATGTATCATTATTAGCCTTCTTGTCATTGACAGTATTTTCTTAGTGAAGCAGTTTCACTGCAAAACACAATGTATGAACACATAGGAAGACAATACCTGTCCCTGAGAGCATACAGTCTAAGGGCAGTAAGAGGATGAAAAAAGAAAAACAGCATACAAGCAAAGGGCCAGAGCCTCACACACTTGGTCACCTTAATGAAAAGTCTCTTATTCCTACAGTAGTCCCATTGGCCTTGTAGGTATTTGAAGACTTAAGCATATCAGCATTTGGCCTAAATTGATCTCTCGATTAAAATAAGATGGTGAAAGAATGGTATGTATTGACTAATCCCAGTTGCCTATCAGAGATCAAGGTTACCAAGGAATCTTTTTTTTTTTTTCAGAACCATGTCTTTGCTGTCTTTTACAGAAGTTTTAGGTGTTACAAAACAGCGTGTCATAATGATCAGTGATGTGAATTAACTTTAAGGAACTAACGAAATGATAGCTGTGCATCATTATCTACTAGCCCTTTAGGCAGCTACTTCCTTGCTTCGGAGAGCAAAACATAGTTAACAGTTACTTGTACATTCTATTTAATGATGTGTTGTGTAAAAACTCAGTCAAAAAACAAATAAGTACTTACTAATCTATTAGCAAAATGCATTTTTTTTCAGTTCATTGTAACTACTGCAAAATTAAATCCAAATTTAGCTTGAGTATTAAGCAGTTTAGGCAATTATTTTGTGTACATACATTCATAGCAGCTATTACACTTAAATATTTTTATCTTCAGTAGCTGAAATTCAATGGCCTGCCCAGAGCAAAATGCAAAAAAGCTCTTCTTCTGACATAAGCAAGTATTGGAGATTTTCTTTAGCATTTGTAATTTCAAGTTCTCTATCACTGTAACAATGGCCTCTTCAAAGAATACCATTTTATATAGTAATTTTATCTCTGTAAGGCTGATAATATTTGCACTTGCAAATGCCTGGGCTTTATCTGTTTTCTGGCCAGTTAGAATGATTTAACTAAGATCCTGTAAGGTTATTTAAAATTTGCTTCTAGGAAGTCCAGCAGCTTCTGATTTTTGCTATTTGTGTATGCAGTTGCTATTATGCCTTTTATAAGAAACCTTGCTGGCTGCCAGCTGCTGTATCAATTCCTTGAAACAACAGACAAGCAGGACAAGTTAGAGCAGTCAGAAGGTTGCTGTAATTGATGACGGGACACTTATTTGGCAAATGACTCTCTTACTGAGTGCTTACTGTTCTTTGCTCACTCAGAGTTTGCCACTGCAAAGGAATGACACAGTAGATGTTAGAGGTGGAGAATCATATCAGCAATTTCTTTCAGTGCAGAATTAATCCTGACTGTGTATTTCCAGTGTTTCAGTCAGTAGTTATAAACACCTTGAGTAATGGACTAGCACTAGTTTCTGTAGGAAAGTATTCTGCCATCTGATATGCTATCTTTATTAAAGAACCTACCTTTGCTCATTTTCTCTTTGTGCAATTTAATCTCCTCTGTGCCTAACAAGATTGCCTAGGAGGTCTCCAGAAGTTTAGGATTTCTGGGGCTTCTATCAAAAGAGCCCCTTAGCATTGAAATTTCCTTCATTTATAGATAGCTATCATTCCTTTGCATACAGTCCAGGTCAGATATACTGAAACCTAGGCATCCAGTGATTTTTAATGGGACTATAAATGGACATCTGTGCTGGGAAGTTATAGATTTCATTTTGAGAACTGCAAACTATCAAAACTACCACTTAAAAGGTAAATGCTCAGCACTTCTGCAAGCCAGACCCTTGTAGCACTTCAGGCTGGATGGTCTTAAACAAAGCAGCAAATATGTGTGTATGTATGGGTATTTTTGGAAATGGAGACTTTCTTCTGTTGTACTAGCAACAAAATTGCTCTACAATCATTTCTTCCTCCATCACTCGTGATGTTCTCCTCAGCATTCCCTCCAGTCTCACAAGGGTTTTGTGGAATAGATGACTGGGAATTCAGTGCAAGAGTAAACTCTCAATAGCAACCAAGAAATAATCCTGTTAGGCCAAATATTCCCACAGGTATGTGGAAATCCCTCTAATAGCTCTGTAAGCTTAGAGCAAATATTTCCAGTGATAGAAGGAGGGAAGCATGCATTTTCTGTGCATTGGAGGATGATTATGATCATCCTTTGTGTCCTGAAAATTGTGGGGTATATTCTTCCATTTCAGAATAATTATTTCAGGTATTCCCTCCTGGTCTAAATTTCATTAAAAGTGGACTATGGCAGAAAAATTTGACAATGAAGTTCACTTTGGGTTCTCTATATCTTATTTCTAGTTCACAGTCACTTAACATATTTGTTAGTGACATTTTGCAGCATCTTACCTCACTTGTGACTGCAAGCCAAGATATGATGTGACTAACAGAAAAGGGAAATCACGCATAATGAGATACAACTAACTAAGTATAAATACCCACCTTACTTTGAACAAAAAAAAAGGAGTGAAAGGGAGGGGAATGAGATTCTCTGTGACATATATTTTTAGACAGATTCATGAAAAAGCCATTTTTGGAATGGTTTTGATTACTCATTTTAGTCTTTCAGAGCTTCAAGTACATTGTTACAAGCTGTCTCCATCTGTCAAATCAGTTATGGTCTTTCTTAAGTGATGCAGAGATCTATGCAGAGAGAAGAAACAAACACCATATTTTCCTTACAAAGCTATAGGCAGAAAACTGACTATTTTAAAAATGAAGGGGTTTTTTTGTGGGGTTTGTTGGGTTTTTTTGCCAGTCACGGATAATACAATTAAATTTTCCTCCATCCAGACCGCAAAAAAGAGAAATGGTCCTAAAGGAGCTTTATATTATCACCAAACCACTTCTTCTGTATTTGCATTCCCTGCCTAACTAGCTCATGTGAGTTAACAGCCAGTAGTCTTGGGTTGTTGCTAAAAGAAAAACTGCTTTAAAGATGAAGGCAGAGGTGATTACTGGGTCATTCCAGGCTGGAGAAGATAAATGTGTGAAATGTTAATAGTTCATGTGCCTTTGAGGGTCTATTAAAAAAAAAAATCAATAAAATAGAAATTCAGAAATGAAAATATTTTTCCCAGCATTATTGAATTTTCTTGTAATACCAGCTTTCCAACCTTCTACCCTGATACTGATTTCTGACAGTGTGTACATGTGAGAGGTATGTGCTCATTTCTGCATGAGCTGGCTGACAAAGAGAAAGGAATGCTAGAAACTGTGGGAACCCGGCCTCCCACCCCCGTTCCTAGGCACTAACTGGTGAATGTATTTGCAGATTGCTGTTAAGTCTCGTAGCATAACAAGATATGCTCAAAAACCAAAAACAACCAAACACCCCTCAGCAAGCCTCTGCTAAGAAATGTTTTTGCTTTTTTTGATTAGCATCAACAATATCAGTAGAAAAACAGTCTCTAAAAATAGGTGGATGAGGTCACGCTAGAGCGATGTTTAACTTCAATCTGCAAATGTGAAACATCTAGTACCGTGTGCTGATATGATTCCCTTACCATTTAACAATCCAAGGCTATCCCAGTTGGCTGCTATTGGGTAGCTACTTCCACTTTCTTTTCTTTTTTGCTTTGAAGCCACTTAAGAATCTTATATTCTGCAATGCCCTGACTGCACAATGGCTGCAAGAAAGCTGAGCAGTTGCTCTTGATACTTTCAGCAACTCTGAAATGACTTCTCTGCCTCAGCACTGTAAATAATTTTTCCAACCACACACAACTCTGTGGATTTGTTAGTGAGAGCATCTACTCATTCAAAGAAAGTAGTATGAATATCAAGAGAGAAAATAGTGTGAATCTCAATGGGTAAAGTGTAGGTAATTCTAACAATCCTTCTACTGAGACCTGGTCCTTTAAGTTAGTTGGTGCCCCTCAACTTCCATTGAAATCTGATATTCAGAAAATCATAAGAAAAGGTTCTAAATGATAAATTACAGGGAAATTAGCAGACAAGAAGTCAAATCTTGAAAGACAAGTGATTTCTATCCATTTGATATAAAGTTTTTCTTTGCATGGAAGTCTCTTTCATATACAAAGATTTATATCAATTTGATGTGACTTCCTCTGTCTCAATAAATAGCTTTGAAACTGCTGCAATTCCTTGACTGCGTTTGATATGCAGCCTTTTGTCAAATTCCAGTACACAATTTATATGGCTGAAATTTGTCCTAACACAAATCAGAAGTGAAGGGATCAAATAAATCTCTGGTATAATTACAGTGCTTCCAAGTGAGTTTCAATAAGATGAATTTGACTCAAGGCTGTATATTTAGCCTGGAAACAACCAGCTCGGGCATTTCAAACAGGACAGAACAGACACACATGCAAATGCTACAGCTGCCATCGTGATGCAGATGCTAATAATTCTGTGGCTTCGTACCCTGTGATTATGCACGTGCTGTGTAGTGGTTCAGATTAAAGAGTTAAACAAAGTGTTTCTCCCTCCCCTCTTGGCGGAAAGATAATTCAAACACATCTGATATTCACAGACAGTTGGGCAGCAGCTGAGGTTTCATTAAGAATCCCATGTATGGCCAGAAGCAACCTACACCTCAGTGTTTCCGGGAGCTGCAGGCAGCCAGAACAGATGGTAGAAATCATCATCCCCAGACAGTCATCAGGGGAACCTCAGGCCACATGCTTGAATTTTTCTCAATGAACCGCATACTAGGAAGGCGTTCGATCCATGTGACTGCAGCTGCTCGGTCCTCGGGGAAGAGGGAGGCCGCGGACTGGAGGAGGTCTCTCGCAGGTTATTAACAGGTCATGCTGTGACATTAGCAGTCCGGAAACATTGTATCTCCCGGAGGGCTAAAACAAAAGCAAGAGAGAGGTTCCTCATAATTCAAACACAGTTCAGAGTTTACAGATTACAGCACATAATCTGCTTGGTAACAGCACAGCTCACAGAGACACTCTGCTATCTGATTTCTTTCTTTCTTCTCCCTGTTTCCAATAGAAATGTCAAAAGGAATTCTTTATGCAGTGAGTGTCCTACGTAAATCTCAAGGGAAGAAGACTAGAGCTTCCCTATGATTTTCAGAATCAGAGCTGGAGGCAAGAATGACTGTGATGGCTGAGCTGCCTCATTCAGCTGGCCCTAACCTTTTTGTTCTGTTCGTGACATGTTAGACGCTGCTTTGCTCATTGATCATTGCAGTCTGTCTGAATCACCGAGCCCCTTCTGTGAGCAGAGAGACTTACTGCAACTGTCTGTCTCATTAGGCGGAAACTGTCCTTGGTGATATTTTGGAGGTAACAAGGTATTGGAGGAACGGTCTTAAAGTATTGCATGTGACAACATGGATGGGTTTAAAAGTTATTACCCCACCCCTACAAGTGCCCACCGCTTTGCTCCCATCCCAGCCTTCTGGTGTGTAGCCAGCCATACACTCCAGCCTGCAGATGGAAAGTCTCCAACCTCCTGGCCTGATTTAAACGTTCTCCATCCAGCGTTGGCAGGTCAGGGCGATGGTACTCAGCCAGGCAATCCCGATTTCCACCCTGTAAAGCACAGTAATATAAATATAAATATACATGTGGGTTTGTGTGTACAGAAATATGTGGGTGAGAGTGTGAGCATGTATTTGTAAATACAAATAAAATTATTTCATACCTGGAAGCTACTTCCTTCTTAATTGCTTATACATTCTAAGTCTTAAATGGGGATTATCAGAATTTGAAGTAGACAGATTTTTCAATTAAATATGCATTAAAATTTTTCATATGCTAGGTGAAAACCTTCACTAACCACCCTTCCCTGAAGAGAAACTTATTCTCTTTTTCCTTTACAGGACTTTTGTGTTTCCTGTCTTTCACAGCAGACCTGCCTCATTCAAACGCAGGGTCTTTTTTTCTTCTCCACTGTGCCAGACTCTGCATTTCCCACTCTCTTGCTTGCCTATGCATCTCAGGTAGTTCCTGGGTAGCAATATCTCAGCTAATGCAAGCTTCTACAACACAATCCACTGCTTGCTGGACTGTGTGGAAGGCCATCATATTCTCATATTCTCTCTTAAGAATCCTTCCCAGTACCTCAGTTCTTGGTGTTGTATGATTATGAACTGATTATGAACTGCGTAGTACCTGATATATTGGAAATTTGCAGGATCCATTGCATGTGAACTTCACAAATGACCTGGCCAAGCACCAGAAACCTGGAATACTGGATTTCCAGTGCAAACACTGGCTGGTTGTCCAAGACTTCCAGGAACCTGGAGGACTGGCTAGAGAGGGAGGAATTAAGATGTACTGTTGAAAGAGTGACTAGAGTAGTATAGAACCAATTGCTACAGAGAAAAAAATCAGTCCTGGCTTTTTGATAAATTGCTTGCAGCAAAAAGCAGTCTAATTTGCCTACTAATCCCCTTTGGAAGCATTTACTCATGTCTTCAATATGGGAGGAGGAGCTGGAACCTGAAATCGCTTTGCCACTCTGTTAAAGATTAACTAGCAAAAATGAGTAAGGCTGGGGTTTTTTGGTATCATCAGTTCTGCGGTGACAGGAGACAAAGTCAGTTCAGCAGCTTTGTGAGTCCAACAGGTTTCCAAGGAGTTCCCTCCCTGCTGTTATCCTGGATCCCTGGGATCTCCTAGATCCTGGCAGTGCCCAGGAATATTTTCTGAAAGAGACTGAGAGGCAATTTGAAAAGGGACATGTGCGGCACCAAGGGTGGGCTCATGGGTGCTCCTACACTGAACCAGCGCCTAATGAGTCACTCTAGGCAGGCGTCTGCACCAGCAGCGCTGCCTACAGTAAGGCTTCCTTGGCCACCACTAAAGAGGAAAGGTTTGCAGGGAGAGGTAATGATGTCTTTTATTAGAGCAACTGACAGAACTGAGAAAAATGAATAACCTTCCAAGCTCACAGGACCCTCTTCAGGCCTGAAACAAAAGCAGGAACTTCATGTGTGGGAACAATTAGCTGCTAACAGCCGTTCTTAATTTTCACAACCAGTAAGATTTGCAAGATTGGAAATGATGATGCATTGCATCCTAGTGCCAAAGTCTCACACTCAACATCCTTTCAAATCCTGTTATTGTCTGTTTGCATGTAAAAGACCTCAGCTCTTACAGAATGGAGCTTGTGCTGACTTGTCATAGTCTATGTACTCTTCTCCCCTTGGCATTTATTTAGAAAAATATGTGGTAGTAACAATAAGGATTCTTGTCAGTACAGCAGATTAATAGGAATCTAGATGAGAGTGACATTTTTTATCTGGGGATGCAAGAAGAAGCGAGCAAAGCTCAACCATCATGAAACATGACTGAAGAAAATGTTCCTTTTTTAAAAGGCAGTTATATTAAAAATAGGTTTTTTTCGTTTAACATAGAAATGACTTTTATCCTATCAAAATTATCTACAGCACTAAGTCTAGACACGTTCTTCTTTATTAGAGAATATTTTCAAATGAGCTACTTTCAAAAAGAGCCTTTTATGTTCCACCAACTGATGAGAGTTTTAATGTCAGCACAAAGAACAGGATTTTAAAAGAAAGAAGTTAATGATGTGGGATGGAATTAACATTTGTGAAAGAAGTCAACCTGGCAGTTCCCCAGTGAACCCCATATTCATCCACAGACAGATGCAGATCTACTGGGAATAAGGGCCTAATGGGACACTACATCCCACCCTTCTCCTGCCCTCTAAGCACTGTTTGGTGCTTCAAGTGTTCTTTAGCAAAAGTCTCTAATGGTTGTCTCGCTCTGCATTTCCCCTACTCCACCCCCGTCCCACATTGCAGCTGCATCTGATGTGGCCCAGCTAAGCCCAAGCTTGTACACACTCTCCCACCAGCACAGCAATTACCTGATTACATTAGATAGCCGCACGTGAAGTCTGGTAGCCTATCCAAGAGCAGTCAGTACTGAATGTCTCGGAGGTGAGTACAAAATCAACAAATATACAATAACAAGCATTTAGGCATGTCTGTAATATTTCTAACATAAGGAGCATGGTTTTCATTTATCTATAAATTTAATTGACTGTGTTCCCTGGAGGGTTTGTTTTTTTCTAAACTAGGTTAGCTAGGATTATACTGGCCATTTTTAGCATATTGTTGTTTAAAATCTCCAGTGGAGAGAGGTTTCATAGATTAATTTTTTATTTTATTTTTTTGCTGTATCTTTATACCAGTGTTAAATTTGTTATCTTTTAATGTTACTGTTCTTGTAGTCTTGTGGACAGGAATGCTAACTGACTCAATTCAGTCAATGACCTTCAATTTTTATTCCATCACCATATATCCATTACCTTGCTAAAATGATTCTGTTTTGTATATGGAGAAACCTTATATGGAATCTTCCTTACATGAAAGGATTTCCAGAGCCATAAATATTTTGTGTTGTTCCTCTTTAGACTTGAAGTTTTGCTTTGGAAGTGGGGTAAGCAGAAATTAACACACTTTTCAAGGGGAGATCACACAACGTATTTATTCAAAGTGTGAAGGTGTACACTTATAACACTTCTATTTTTATTCCCCAATTCAAGCCGACAGCTCAGTAACAGGTCCATTCACTTCCTGCAGGTGATAGTGGCAGTATCTGCGAGCGACATACCAATGGGAATTGGACTAGGGTGTTCAGCTCATTTTACCATATGCCACTTAGCCTACAAGATGTGATATCACAACTTCATACCTTCCCTACTAATCTCAGCTAAAGTTTTATCCTGAGAAGAATTCATACAGAATCAATAAATGAGTGGGGAAAAAGCTTAGCTTGTTAATAAGACTCATCTAAATACACTCCTGGTCCTGCATGAAGTACTGAGCTTTATAGAATGGTGAGGAAAATAATAATAATAAGGCTGAGATGCTGTGTCAGAGTAAAAGTACATCGTAGCCTTTCAAAATTAAAGGAATAGTCTGTGCCAGTCCTATGGCATTAGCCCAGTAGCAACATCCTGAAGCACAGTCATGGTCAGTGCATTCACTTCGGTCCATTATAGCAAAGTAAAAGGACAGTGCTTCAACAAATATGTATGGGCTCATTTGCAGATAAAGCAGGGAGTATATTAAAGCTTCTGGCAAGGCAATGAGCTATGCAAGGCCAAGAGAGAGCAAACTAGATCACAGTAGGAAAAGAAACTATCTCAGGGCAAGCTTATGCTATTTTCCAGCTCCAACACGGGAGTACAACAAATCCTTGGAGTGTCAGAAGGAAGCAGACTGCAAAAGGTGATGGGAGGATACCAGAGATGTAGCATTAATTCAGTGTGATCAGTGACTCAGTCACTGAGTTACTGATTGCCAAACATAACCCTGCACCTTCAGAGAATATGAACACATGGAAAGCTTTACGAAAAGCAAAGGTACATTAAAAGTATGCATGAGAAATGCAAACACTGAGAAAATAGGAAGGACAGAGAATGGCAAACACAGAAAAGGAAGCAGCAGAGATAAAGGCAAATATGCACAGAACAAGTAATGGACAGAGCAAAAGGTAAATACATATACAAAAAGTAGTGATTAAAAGAAAGGTTATCCCATAAATCTTTCTGGAGTTTTTTTGGAACCTCTGAAGAAGGGATTCAGTTATAGCAATGATTTTACCACATCAAGCCAAAATGGAAATTAAAACCTACTGCTTTTAGTGAATAGCTATACAAAATTTGTAAGCGTAAATCATAGACTTCTCTTTTTGCATAGTTTTCTTTCAGAGTTGCAGAAAAAATGTGAAGATTAGAATGACAAAAGGTCAAAACCTATGACGCAAGTGAAAAAACAGGATAATATAAGGTATAATTTTTTAATTGAATCTTATAATTTTTTTAATGTAACATTATTTATGAACCTTGGAGCTTGGCAACAGTGAGAATACTATAACCTTGCTTTTTATGGTCTGTATCAGCTTTTCACAGATCCAGATGCTTATACATTACTAGCTAATTGATTTGAAGTAAAAGAAGTAGGAAAACTCTCACTCTTTTGAAGTATTCTCTCAGCTCAAGAAGACTGGGTTATGGTCAAGATTTAGTACAACATGATTTTGAAGCTTGCACCAACACTTCTAGTAGCCATTGGAATACATTTCAGACAGTATAACCCAACAAACAAGAAAAATGAGTTTGGGTTTTTTTCTAACACGGTGTCAAACTGAAATATTAACAGTGCCTAAAGAAAAATTATGTTTCTTCTTCTTAAGGTACTCCCACCCAGAGATGAAGGTATTTTCCGTTATTGAAATTGGCCACCTGAATTGTCCCAGCAAACTTGGAAGTCAGAGCCTAAACCAGTGTCTGAAAAAAATATTATTGACAATAGCAAATGCATCTATTTGTTTTGTTGCTCCTTTGAAAAACATAACAAACCATCGGGTGACTAGCTGCCCCACTGAACAGCTAGCTTTGACATGAGATTATTTTCTAGGGTCAGTGTTAAGTAGTTAGTTAAGGATCTCTTTCAAAATTCCCCTGGGATTATTTCTATTGACTTAGAAGGCTGTAAATGGTACCCTTGATTCTCCACCTCCTCACTCAGTGGTTCACAGAAGGCTGCAATGTCCATAGAAGTGGAAATGACTTCCTCTGAAACAAATGAGGATACATTCTAGTTATTAAAGTACTATAGTAGGTAATTTTTTATAGACAAAAACTGGGAGATTTCATCAGTTTTACCAGACAAAAAAGTACCCAAAGTACTATGTACCTTTTTCTAAGAAATAAGCTAGGAACCTCCAACAATTGTATAAATTATATATATTATATATAAATTATAGTAATGTCTCAAAATAAAAGCAAGCAAGCTCCCCATCTACTTCCCAAAGTCAAAGCTTCTGAGATAATGAACTAAAATCAAATCTAGTTTATGTGGTACATGACATACTTTGATGAATTCAAGATACAGTCACTTCCTAGCACACAACACTTTGCACCACTAGTTCTCCTGTCAAAACCACAATCTGTGGTACCAGCAAGGTCATCACAGTTGCTCTGAGCTGGCTCTGGTACAAAGTGGAATGTTTCACAAAACATGAATGACTTAAAGAAAATTTGCTTTGAACTTGGAAGAACTCGCTTGTGTCAACAAAACCTGCTCTAAATTGGAACCAAAGTATTGGAACTTTAGCCACAAAGAGCAGTCTTCCAGAACCCTAACACATAACAAGGTAATGAACATAATTTCAATAACGTAGAAGTGAAAAAAGGTGAAAAACATCTATTTGATAGCAGTTAATCTTCAATAGTCATGATTAAGAAAGAAATAGCTTAGCTCTATACAAACAGCAGACTAATTCCACTCCTTCAGGAACTGCCATTGGCAGCCAGCTAGTGGTAAAATGTCCTTCCTTCCTTCCTTCCTTCCATACACAGGCGATGTAGACCATTTTAATTCAAAAATTCTAATTAGCATATGCTGTACAGCAGGTACTCTAGTGAAATCATAAACATCTGAATAAAAGCTTAAAGGCCTTGGATTATCTTTTAACACCAGAATAGGAGACTTTAATCAGGTCTGCTATGTCTGGCACATACTGAGAGTTAATTAGGTTTAGCAGCAGTAATCATAATGGAAATGCTTGGTTGGTGGTGTGTTTTTTTGTTTTTTTTTTTAACCTCAGTAGCAAGACCTGAGGAGAACTCAGTTTACTTTTTCAAGGTGATTTCCCTCAGTCCTAGCTTGGGGCTTTGAGGATTTATCCTCCTTTGGTCACTCCTGGTGGTAAAATTCAGGACTGCAGGTGTTACTGTCCATGGCTCTGCCTTTTACTTAAATTGGCTCTGCCAATTGCTTAAATGCACGAGTACATCATAGCTGTAAAATGTTACCAGGTTAAAATTGTGCATGCAGTGCAGTAAATTAGCATGCAAAGCACCCACTTTGCTTCAAGGAAAATGAATATGTAAGAAACAGGACATGCCTGAATCAGGCCCACAATTATGAAATCTTAATTAATCCAAAGAAACTCTGCCCTGAGAAGCATGTTCTGTGTTTCTTTATTTATTGCCAGTTGATATATGGCCCAGTTCCAGAGACTTGAATTCTCTTGGCTTGGGCACGGATTGCAGAATTGTTCCCTCAGGTTGCATTTTTTTGACCTGAAAAATCATAATAGTTGTTTATGACCAGAGGTGCTAATGCAGCTTCTTCGCATTTGCAATAAAACAGTTCATAATATATTCATACAGTCATCATTTGATCTCAAGTCAAATAACTTCATTTTTCTTCTTAGCCAAAACAACTGTTATTATCCTCCTGCACTGGAGATCCACAACTTACAAGCTTCCTTATTACAATTTGTGCTTCAACACAGTAGCACCCAATCAACCAACTGAATAAAATGACCGAAAAGAGCATAGTGGCCAGAGAAAATGGAAGCACGTGGTTTTGAGAAAAAGGGGCTCAGCTACCTCTGCGCTAAGAATCTGGACTCCCAGAAGAGACACTGAGTACTTGCATGATTAGGCCAATGAAAGTGATTTCACTTTGGAAGGAATTTATGACCCACTTTCAAATCCCTGAAGAAAACAGAGATTTAAAATGGGAAAGCTGAAAAGCCACAACAGCAGCAATGCAAATGTCTGCTTTTTTTCTGACTCTTATAATAGTGTCATGGCCCTGATGTTAAAAAAAACAGTATGTCAGCGACGTGCTGGAGGCAATGGAAGTTATCAATCAGTAATGTGAAGTGGATTTAAGCAGCTTAATAGAGGGCAAAATTAAATTGATTAATGGCCAGGGAAGTATTCACTGACGTGGAGGTTTCAAGGAATTACAATCTGATTAAAATTCCATTTTAGAAATGAAGGGATATAGGATGCTAATCAGTCTAAACCACAGATTACTAGTGCCAGTTCTTTGTAACAGCTGAGACTGTTGTGATAAAAACAAAACTTAACTCAGTTTTGGTGTGTGTGTGTGTGGGGGGGGGGATCATTTGTTTATTTTGAGAACTAGAGCACGTGAGAGTGAGCTACACCCTTGCACCGAGCTTGCTGGTCATTGGCAGATATTTGATGCCTGAGGACCCAGTTGTCTTTGGGTCAGTTGATGGCCAAGGGAAAATCCTGAGCTCTTCAAGTCACCTACAGCATAACAAGGCTCTGCATGCCCGGGAGAGCCACCTCAGGAGACTCCAGTGTCCTCTGCAGCGCTTCAGACTAGGGTAATTTGGGAACTAAAGCACAGTGGATTTAGAGGGCCTGCCGACCAAGACAGGCCATAAGAAAGAATGCCCCTCTTAAAGATGTTATGGTGACATAAAATCAGTGTCTATAGTAAGTCTTAAACAATTAAGTCAGGACATTTGCCTTTCTCCTTATCTGAGGATGAATGTCTATTTGGGCAAGGAGTTCAATTCAAAAACTCAAGGAGAACTTTCAGCAAGAGCAGCTGAGCTCTGCCTCATTGCACTTAAATCTCCATAAAGCGGTTTGCTTGAAAGAGGAGAAGCTTTAAGGCAGTATTTTTCATCAGCTCCTAAATTAAACCAACAATTGGTGCACTGCAGTATTTATATTATGGTGTTAGTAGCCTCAAGTTTGAGCTTTTCCAAACCGCTTTTGTACTATTTCTGGCATGAAGCGTTTTGTGCCTTGTGTGCTTTCTTTCAGCTCTGTTACTGCCAGTACTGGTTTGCTCCGGCATCACTTCTAGATATGAGAACAAAGAGCTGTGACATTTCAGAAGGAGATGTGCAAAAGAATAGTAAGATTTAAATCCTTTAGTAGGAGCCAACATCTTTTAGCAATTGAAGTTGTGAGCACTAATCCAAATTTGGAGGTATTCTGGAAAATAAGGCAATTTCTAAAGGTTTATCAGGACAACTTTTAACTAAGGAAATTTGTTTTGGAAATATATAGGTGGAATATGTGGATAACTCCTTATTTCCATGTATTTGATTCAAGCATGTATCATCCCTATTTCAAAAGGGGACACCCCTAGAAAGAAATGGTGTTTTACCCCCCCAAAATATCCAAATTCTTTCTAAGTACTTACATGTGGCATTAAAATTGTCAAAGATATTTAATATTCTTTGTGACTCTTAAAGAAACAGTTCCCTGAGCCTGATGCCTGTAAGTTCATTTTGGGGGAATATCAAATATACAAAGGAAGAGTTTTTTAAAAAAATAATCCAGTCTGTTGCCTTCGTCTGGTGGATCAGATTCATTCATTCATTCACCACGGGCAATCTTTCTTCTCTGTAGCTGACCTCATATTCTGAAGTAGAAAATACCTAGGGCAAAATAAGCATCTGGTAGGTTTTAAAAGATTGAGCTTGTCTCACAGGATTATTGCATTCCTGTGTAAAATAAAGAATTTGTTATATGGCTTCCATAGAGCTAATGAATCACTGGGAGAAGCTTTGTGGTTCTTCAGATGTGCCTGGCTTTGCAGCTCACATTTACAGATAAGGAACAGTCCTTTTATGTAAGAGGCAGCTTATATTCACTTTAGTGCCATCGGAGAGCTCAGAAGCACTTCCGAAAGGAATCTACCCCTGACTTATATCCCTCCGTCTGTCGCCCACTGACGTATACACACTAGATCTCAAAGACCCGATAGAAAGAAAAATATGTTGTAAGTGTGTTTCAGCAGTTACTGTTATGTTTCAGCATACATTATTCAATGACACTAGATGGCAGAGCAGCTGTTTTGAATTAGTTAAAATGGCATCATCTGCAGTGGTTTGCAGTTCTTTTATTTTATGATATTACAGTTTGAAATGGTATGGACCAACACTTCTATGCCGGCCTTTGATTTTAATGAATTTCTTGGCTCTTTTAAAAAGACTGCAGTCAAAAGTGTAAGAGGATCAAGCTGAATTTCTTAATCTAGTCCAAAGGTGACAGAAGATTAAAAAAGGGGAACTGAAAAGACTGTCCAGCAGCCATTTGGCCATATCAGTTCAATCCCTCTTCCTTTGACAAAAGGCTTAGGTCTAAGAGAAGATGTTGAACTGGGGAAATGGAAGATTTTGAACACGACTCTGAAAGAAAGTTCAAAGCACTACAGAAGTATGTAAGAAGTTCAGGATTAGAAAAATGAAGAACTGTGCTGGGTTTTGACTTCAGGCCAGAGGGAGAGAGGTTCCCTCTTTTCCCAGAGCTGGGACAGGGCTGTGTGCCGCGCACGGGTGCCAGCCGGGGAAGGTGCGGCAGCTGTGCCAGCGATGGCAACTCAGCAAGGCTGGCAGTGTGTCATCTCTGAGCTACTTGCGTCAACATCTGTGGAGCTTTTGCTGACAGCACCCTCTTGCCGTTGTCACTGCCAACAGGCTGGTTTTCGGCTAAGAGTTATCGTCCTGCAAAACAATTGCTCCTCCAACAGCACCGTGTCGAGCCGGAGGCATTCTTCCACTGTGACCTGCTAGAGAGGGGCTGCAAGGAGAAGCAAGAGAGGTTTGCTTGCCTTGAGATAAGTGCTGTACTGCTTTTAGGATGGGCAGCTGTGTCCATTTTCAACTCTTCATATCCCAGAGAAGCAGGATATTTGCTAACATGACTAATTCTGTATATAGCATTGCTTAAAGTTCTGTCTGCTCGCCTGTAAATGTAGAGGTCTTACAGGGAGCTGCATAGGGATGAGATCAATATTAACCCTCACAGAATTTTACGGGAACCCATGTTCTAAAATAATACCATTTTTCAGGAAAATAAACGTATTTTGAAAAGCAATGAAACTTTTCTTGATACATCACTCTTCATTCAAGGCTCTCTAAATGACTTACAAAGACGGAGATGTATGGTATCCTTGGTGTCATCACACATAAGGCAGAAAAACATTAAATCATACACAACCACAAGGAAAGAGCGACATGACTAAGTACAGAGTCTCCTAGATCCCTGCCCTACCCACTGGACCTTACTCCTCAGTCATCGCATTGCAGATCACACTCCAAACTGTATTCTTTAGAGCCACAAGGCAGAAGGCAGATTTCTGCAGTGGTATGCATTTCATTTCCATCTCTCCATCAAATGCAGCCTACCTGGTAGTGACCAACAAAGCAGTGTGAACAGCTCGAACAATTTCTCTTTAGGATTGAAAAAAGATCAGTTCAGACAGCCTTGCACCCCTTTCCTGTCTCCTTCCCTCATGAAGCCAAGAGATGGCATTTTACTGAAATGAATGTTTGCAAGTATAAATTTCAACATTGCACCATTATGTCACTGAAGAAACGAAGAGAGAGCCCGCCTTTAAAACACTATAGTGTGAGCTGAAGGCTGCCAGGGCCTGCTTTCTGATACTTCTGGGTCAACCAGATCATTAAGCCAGACTGCAGGGAAAGAGCAGCTTCCAGAGGGTAATTGCTGTCCTTTGGCTCCAGCTATGTGGGGATGAAGCCTCTGTCCTTTCCCCTGGAAAGTGCTGTGGCCAGCAGAGAAGAGGAAGTACTCTGCTATCCAAATAGCCTGTGGGCTTGCACATCCGTAAACAGAAATGATAAATATCACTTTACACCTCTGAAAACTGGACAAACACCACAAAGGGGGCTGAAAGAATGTATTAATGAATTCAAAGAGATGCTGGCATGGGAGTTGCTATGGAAGCAAAAAGGAATATTTTTAGATTGTTCTTGCATCACATATTCTCCTACACAGAAACTCCCATTCCCTCAAATTACCTTTAGCGAGGAGTGAAAGATGAGCATCTCTTCACTTCATCATCCATTCTGCCTGTTTTCTGAGTTAGTAGTGAGCCCATGTTGGACTTACATTACAGTCCCACGAGAACCTCAAAGTTATTAAAAGACAGAAAAATATATGTGACTGCCATATAGAGAAGGGATGAAAATTTTTTGTATGTCTGAATCGATGATTGAATTCTGTGCATCCATGTAATGAACATTCATTTGTTTCTTTCTTCTGCAACTTCTGGAAGTGCAGCTAAAATAACATTAATTCAGATATACAGATCTCCTGTGCAAGAAAAAAATTCATTAGTTAAGTTATATGCATTATGCAGAAGATGTAAATAGATACGTGTTTGTGCATAACTGCATGATTCTCTAGGGAGTGATTAGCTTTTTGGTGGAGTAGCTTGCAACTATTTCTGCTTTTCTTCCAGAGAAATTTGACACGGAGGGGTCTGTTTTGGTTACTAAAAACTTATTTATTGTATAATATTTTTCTGTAGCTACAGGATACATTTCAGGGTAGGTAAGCTAGCCAAGAGCAGGCTTTGGTATTACTTGTCCACCAGTGACCTCTCCCCTCATAATTTCTTACCAGTTTTAAGGACAGTATTAAGACAGAGTATGGACCAGAAAGAAAGAGCACTGCTAATGGACAATCTTTCTGAAATATTGTTCCATTCTCGAAAAATGTATGTCTTTAGGCAAACATATTAGTTTCTCCTTAATGTTGCCCAGCAATAAAATTGATTCAAAGATGCATTAGGGAAACCACTCTTCCAGGACTGGTAAATTTCTTACTCGGAGTAAAGGACTCCGATGATATTGAGAAGCCAGCAGGCTGTGGGGTTTTACAAAGGCCTACACAGAGTTGCCAGGTTGCAGATAAAGATTACTTTCACAGAGCCTCTGCAGCAAGTAGCAGAGTGATGGAGAGAGAGCCCGAGACTTCCGGTGAGCACAAGTTCCTCTTTATAGTCGTGCTAAGAAACGATACCCTGAGATAAGACTTCCCACAGTGGTCATTTCTTTCCTGGATCCAGTGCAGTGTGTCAAGAGGGTGCCACCAAGCACCCTGTTGCAGCTGGGGGTAAGCTTTCTCAAAGCCCTAATGTTTGTTTTTACAACAGACTTCTTGAGCCAAAGAGTGGAATAATGAAATAAATGTCATATGCCATGAAACAAATGGTAGATGCCACACTTGGTCCTTTTATTCTGCAGCTGTTTGCTGTAACCAGCCCTTTCTCCCTGTCCTATAGGAGCAACAGAAGATACTGAAACAGAACACGGGCGCCTGCAATTTCTGTGTTTCCTACAGACACAGGGAAGGCTCCCAACAGCCCTTCCATGCTTCCAGAAGCACCAACGCCCACCCTGCCAACGACAGTGAAGAAGCACCAGACCAGCAGGCTCAGTGCAGCAGATTCACTCCAGCAGCAAACAGGCTCCTCTAGAAGGAAGTCTCTAGGGAGAAAGAAGCAGCCTTGTGACGAGGGGGCAATCGAGGTTCAGAAAGAGAGTTGCTGATAGATGTCCAGTGACACCAGTCTGATCCATTCATCTGTCAGGAGACTCCAGTTGTTTACCATGGTCTCATCCTCATTGTGTCAACCACTGTGCTTTATTAACAGGGTGAATTAGCTTGCAGCTCTCAGTAAATTACTGGCTGACATTATGTTTTGGCTTCTTTTGATTTGATATAAGGAGGGAGACGCAACAGTAATCACTGGAAGGAGTAGATATCACCATCCATCACAAGGTGATTAATGGGGCTACTTTGACCTTAGCCAGTTAGCCCTACCAGGAAATAAAAAGCAGTTTCTCTGTGTGAGCATCCTGTGCCACACCTTCTTCAGAGCTGCCTTCAGACATGTGGAAAAGGAGGTCTGAGGCGCCTCTGTCAATGTGGGAAGGAGGAACCTCAGACTCAAAGGATGTGTGAGGGAGCAGAAGTTCACAAAGCTTCCTTCCAGGTTGATAGAAAGGAGGAATGTTTAGAGCGAAATGTTTTGTACCTGGCACCCCTAATACTTAACAACTTCGAAGTGTGATGTGCAAATCTGGGGCTTACTGGTTTATATGCAAATGGCCTTCAGAATGCAAACAGGGTTTAGGGTTACCAGCACTGTGCAAGCTGCCTCTCCAGGGGCATTTTGCTAAAACCTGTGTGAATCAGAACGCACAGAAACTTTTGCACAGCCTTTCCCCAAAAATTACTGAAAACTTGTTCTGCTGCTCAGAATCTTTTTCACCATTCTGTTTTCTGCCTCAAGTTGTAGTGATTATAGCTTCCTTCACTGTTTTATGAATCTTAAGCAATATTTTCTCTTCAGCTCAAATTTTAGAAAGCGGAGCGAAAATCTCTTAATGCAGTGCAGAAAGGGCCCCCCTACTCCCACGTCACTGGCTAGAGGCAGCATGCATGCTTTACAGATCTCCCACCTGGCTACACCAAGTCACAGAATCACAGAATCACAGAATCGCTGAGGTTGGAAGGGACCTCTGGAGATCATCTAGTCCAACCCCCCTGCTCAAGCAGGGTCACCTAGAGCACGTTGCACAGGATTGCATCCAGGCAGGTTTTGAATATCTCCAGAGAAGAAGACTCCACAACCTCTCTGGGCAACCTGTTCCAGTGCTCTGTCACCCTCACAGTGAAGAAGTATTTCCTCATGTTCAGATGGAATTGTCTGTGTTTCAGTTTGTGCCCGTTGCCTCGCGTCCTGTTGCTGGGCACCACTGAAAAGAGTCTGGCTCCATCCTCTCGACACCCTCCCTTAAGATATTTGTACACGTTAATAAGATCTCCTCTCAGTCTTCTCTTCTCCAGGCTAAACAGGCCCAGCTCTCTCAGCCTTTCCTCATAAGAGAGATGCTCCAGTCCCCTAATCATCTTTGTAGCCCTTCGCTGGACTTGCTCCAGTAGTGCCACATCCCTCTTGTACTGGGGAGCCCAGAACTGGACGCAGTACTCCAGATGTGGCCTCAGCAGGGCTGAGTAGAGGGGGAGGATCACCTCCCTCGACCTGGTGGCAACACTCTTCCTGATGCAGCCCAGGATACCATTGGCCTTCTTGGCCACAAGGGCACATTGCTGCCTCATGCTTAACTTGGTGTCCACCAGCACTCCCAGGTCCTTCTCTGCAGAGCTGCTTTCCAGCAGGTCAACCCCCAACCTGTACTGGTGCATGGGGTTATTCCTCCCCAGGTGCAGGACCCTGCACTTGCCTTTGTTGAACTTCATGAGGTTCCTCTCCGCCCACCTCTCCAGCCTCTCCAGGTCTCTCTGAATGGCAGCCCAGCCCTCTGGTGCATCGGCCACTCCTCCCAGTTTTGTATCGTCGGCAAACTTGCTGAGGGTGCACTCTGTCCCTTCATCCAGGTCATTGATGAAGAAGTTGAACAAGACTGGACCCAGGACTGACCCCTGGGGGACACCGCTAGCTACGGGCCTCCAACTAGACTCTGCACCGCTGATCACAACCCTCTGAGCTCTGCCATTCAGCCAGTTCTCAATCCACCTCACTGTCCACTCATCTAAACCACACTTCCTGAGCTTGTCTATGAGAATGTTATGGGAGACAGTGTCAAAAGCCTTGCTGAAGTCTAGGTAGACAACATCCACTGCTCTCCCCTCATCTACCCAGCCAGTCACTCTATCATAGAAGGCTATCAGGTTGGTTAAGCATGATTTCCCCTTGGTGAAGCCATGCTGACTACTCCTGATCACTTTCTTGTCCTCCACATGCTTGGAGATGGCCTCCAGGATGAGCTGCTCCATCACCTTTCCAGGCATGCAGGTGAGGCTGACTGGCCTGTAGTTCCCTGGGTCCTCCTTCTTGCCCTTTTTGAAGACTGGGGTGACATTGGCTTTCTTCCAGTCCTCAGGCACCTCTCCTGTTCTCCATGACCTTTCAAAGATGATGGAGAGTGGCTTAGTAATAACATCCGCCAACTCCCTCAGCACTCGTGGGTGCATCCCATCAGGGCCCATGGATTTGTGGGTGTCAGGTTTGCTTAAATGATCTCTAACCCGATCTTCCTCCACCAAGGGAAAGTCTTCCTTTCTCCAGACTTTCTCTCTTGCCTCCAGGGTCTGGGGTTCCTGAGGGCTGGCCTGAGCAGTAAAGACTGAAGCAAAGGCGGCATTCAGTAACTCTGCCTTCTCTGCATCCTTCGTCACCAGGGCACCCACCCCATTCAGCAAAGGGCCCACATTTTCCCTAGTCTTCCTCTTGCTGCTGATGTATTTGAAGAAGCCCTTCTTGTTGTCCTTGACATCTCTTGCCAGATTTAATTCCAAACGGGCCTTAGCCTTCCTCATCACATCCCTGCATACTCTAACAATGTTCCTATATTCCTCCCAAGTGGCCTGTCTCCCTTTCCACTTTCTGTATACTTCCTTCTTCTGGTTGAGTTTTGCCAGGAGCCCCTTGCTCATCCATGCAGGTCTCCTACCTCCTTTGCTTGACTTCTTACTCATAGGGATGCACCGCTCTTGAGCCTGGAGGAGGTGATGTTTGAATATTAACCAGCTCTCTCGAACCCCCCTTCCTTCTAGGGCCCTAACCCATGGGATTCCTCCAAGTAGGTCCCTGAAGAGGCCAAAGTTTGCTCTCCTCAAGTCCAGGGTTGCGATCCTACTCGGTGCTCTGCCTCCTCCTCGCAGGATCCTGAACTCCACCATCTCATGGTCACTGCAGCCAAGGCTGCCACCAACCTTCACATCTTCCACCAGTCCTTCTTTGTTTGTTAGTATGAGGTCCAGCAGCACACCTCTCCTTGTTGGCTCCTCCACCACCTGTGTCAAGAAGTTATCATCAGTGCTCTGCAGGAACCTCCAGGACTGTTTGTGCCTAGCTGTGTTGTCTTTCCAGCAGATGTCTGTAGGAAATATCTAGTAAGCCATCTCCATTCACTGGAGATGGAAATTATGAAGCCCAGACACAAATGATTTGATTGTAACAGCTTAAGTATCACTGTAGACAGAAATTGTCAGTCCAAAACCAAGATAGGGGAATGGGGGATGTAATTCTAGACCAGTCAGTAGTCGATTGGGAGGGAAAAAAAACACAAAATAAAACTGAAGGAGACAGTTCTGAAACAGCAAGAGCTTGGCTTGTGTGCTGGGAAGAGCTGAGATCTGCAGCAATGAGACTGATTAGGAGAACAAATAGACTCAAGTGAGTGGTTCGGCAATAACTGGGAAGGAAGATCCAGGCAAAAAGGATTTTATCACAACTGTCAAAGTGTTTTCAGCTAAAAGGAGCATCAGTGACTGCAGCATGTGATCAGGTTTTATTCTTCAGAGACACGTGGTTTGGGTAAGGGCCACGGGAGTGATCAATCAGGTGAGAAACATAATCTACATACTTAGGCCATGGAAGCTAGGAGCATTGTATTACTGCCAGGGATAGTATTGCTGGGTAAAGGGCTTGCTCAACTCAAAAAAAGGCTGCATTGTTCCAGAAATAAAGAGCATGCTGTCTAGCACTCTGCTATAGCACTTTGCTATACCTTTCCCACAGCCACATCACGGAAGTAAAAATGAATTACTGGATGGAGGTGCTTGTCTACTAAACAGCCCAGGAAGAAAGGGAGGACCCCCTTCAGACATGGGATACATGAGGAAGTAATAATTAACACAGTAGTGCCCATTTTGGGGGTTTAGTCCTTGCTTCTCTGCGAAGATGTTTGTGCTGGCAAGAGGCAAGAATATCATCGTGGATAAGTAAAATAAGACATGAGTTTGCATCAACTAACCACTTCACAGCAGTCTGTGCAGTTCCTTCTGCATTCCTCATCTAAAGCAGATGGTGCAAAGCCCCAACATAACTGCCCTGATTTGAGTGCCCATAGCGTGGAGAAAGTCATAGCAGGCATAGATCATCGTTCATTATCAATTTCTCCGGTGCGGGCCCCTCCAGCTCTGGAGTCAAAGGACAAGAGCATTGTGGTGTGGACAGCACATGGGACTCTGCCTGTGCTCAGCTGGTGGATGGTTTCCCAGGGATAGTACACATTGCAGGAGTAATGGCAGTCAAGGAGTCATTTTTCTTATTGTAACAGTGCAAGTAATTCCGTTTTTGCCACAATTTTTTAAGCAGTGCTGTGCTTCAGTGGGGCTTTTAGAGATGACTGAAGAATGTCAGTGGAAGAAATAGGACTGGGATATGCATTGCACAAAGCATTTTAGCAGACCAGGATCAGTGGTGTCAGTGCAAGCAGAAAAGAAAGGAATAAGATAGTGAGACATCAGAAATGTGAATTTTCTGGTTTAAAATGATTGCCATTGTTTTTTAATTTGCTTACTGCTAACTCTCTTCTCGGAGTCTCTGTGATAATTGCTTTCTCTATTTGCCTCATCAGTCATTGTGTAGCAGGTATTATATCAAATAAAACTGTCCTCAGTGGAAGACTCAGACTCTTCTGCTTTTATTATTGTGAGGAAGTTAGTGTCAGTAATGGTTCATTACCCAGTTTATCTGCCTCAGTGATCTTTCCTTGACTGAAGTGAAAACTTTTGTTACAAATTTTCAATTCGATTCCCTCAACTTAGTACCCTGTGCTGAAAAGGACTCAGTAGCTGTTACAGCCATTCAAAGGTAGATCTCATTAAAGATATTGTTAACCATTCTTAAGAAAAAGAAAGTGGTTAAAAAACTTTGCTTCACTTTGCAGGCTTTTAAAATCTCTTCTCCTTGTTAATGACAGAAATGGATTTCTTCCCATCGTAGATGATGGTTTTGACATCGGTTCATTGACTATTGTACATATATTCTTAGCTAAGCTAAAACATACATTTGTATGTAACATCAAAGTAAGGCATTTGGACAAGATTCAGACCTTCCAAGCTGGGATTTCAGCACAGTTTAGGCATATTCCATCCAAGAAGGCAGGTCTGGAAAGCCTTCCCTCTGGCACTACTTTACATCAGCAATGCTAAAAACTCATGAAGGAAATCTATGCTGAGCCTCAAAGCCCTCTGGAGCTGGTTTAGCTGCTGGGGTGGGATTCCCCACATCGGAGGGGCCTGGAGCTCAGACTGAAGTTCAGGTAATGTCTATGACCCCTGAGGAGTCATCCTCTGTACGAACTTAATCTGGTGCTCAAAGCACAGAGTACAACAGCCACAGTTAGTTTGGGCAGGGCTCGGCTTCAGATTAAGACCCCTAAATGTAGGTGTCTACCAGTGTGCAAGGTGTCTAACCTCCCTTTATACTCAGCTGACATCCAGTCATAGGCAACAGAGCCTGGAGAGTGATTCAGCTAACCAAAATTTGTCACCCAGAATGGGACCCACTTACCCAGGTGTAGATGTCTAGTGCTGTTTTGGCTGCTATGGAATATCCTCTCTGGCTTCCAGCTGCCACTCCAGAAGATGTGGATCTCCTGTAAATCTTAGGTCACATCTGCTAGCCTTCTACAGATATTTTCAAATACTCTGAGGATCATAAACAGCTTTAGATGCCTACGAGTAGGCAACTGAATTGAGTGCCTGATGGCTGATAAGCTGAATTTCTCCCTAAGCTCCAGTGAGACTTAGGCTTAGGCACTTTAACCTCAAACTGGGACCCATCACATCATTAGCAAAAACAACTGATGATGGTGATACTCACCTTTTGCATAATTGTTTAATGGTCAGAACAGTTATTCAGGGAGAAAGAGACCTGACTTGTGGGTTTGCTAAGCCTGTGAGCTCAACCCAGCCACATGCTTATATGTCTTATAAGCATATCCTAACTACTAAGCTATGCACTACCCTAAGGGCAGGGATGGCATCTCCCTGCCTTTAGGCTGAAGAGCCCTGTGCAACTAGGAAAGCAAGACTTGGGGAAATAGCAGGAAAGTGTGCAAAAAGAAACCTGGCTGTGAGGTCTAGTGGTTAGGGTGTACATCTGGGTAGGATCTGTCTCCTGGTCTCCTGGATTTCTTTCTCCCCATGACTTTTTAATGCAAAAGGCATAGACAGGAACAGATCTGTCTCCCCAGCCTAGCTGGAGGTCCTATCCAGCAGGTTACATAGCCAAGTTCCTGTCTCAGTTATTCACTACTGGTCCCATGAATCCTTCTCTTAATCATAGGTTCATACAATGCCTTTATTCATGTATTTTACTGCTAGGCAGAACCTCAGGGCCATTCAGTTCAACTCTGTGTACATCACAGGCCATTATATTTCACCTGTACCAAGGCCAACAATTTGGGCTTGATTAAAACTCAGCCTTCCAGAAAGACACCCAGAGCAGATAACTCATTGCTTCTCCTGAAGGCCTTTTTTAAGGTTAACATCATCCTCATTGTTAAGAAATACATGATCTCTTTTTTATTTGAATTTGTCCAGCTTGAGCTTCAAAACATGAGTTCTTGTTATGTCTTTCCATAATATATTAAATAATCTTTTAGCAACCAATATTTTCATGCTGATTCTAATAGCTAGTAACTGAAACACTTAATCTGCTTTTTGATAAGCTGAACAGATTTGTCCCTTTACAATATTCACTGCAAGTTGGCTTTCCTGACTCCTGAGTGGTTTCTGCACCCTTTTCCAGTGTTATAAACTCCTTTTTAAACTGTCATCATCAGACCTGCATACTAGCAACAGTTTTCACCACAGGCGTATAAAAAGGTTAAATCATGACAGCTCATTTACACATTGGACAGCAGCTCCAATGCTGTCCAATGTGACAGCTAGCCAGAGCATTGCACAGGTTTGTTGCTCAGTTCATTTTGCCTCTCAAGTCCCTGCTCCCTTGATCAGCAATGGAGATTTCCGAGTCTGTGCCCAAGATGGGAGAGAGGTGAAGGGAAAGGAAGGAAAAGCCAAGTGAGGCCACGTGACGTGGCTCTTAGGAAAAGGAGCAGCAAGAGCTGGCAGCAGTGTTTTGAGGGTCTGGGGTCCGGGAGAGCACGCAGCAGGAACAAGCAAATGCCCCAGCTGGGCCATTCAGGAGCCGACTGAGATTGCAAGAGCTGGCTGAACTGAATGGTTTCTGATACAGCTCTGCCTCCTCATTCTTCTGGTTTTAAAGTAAAGAGTGAGAAGGACTACAGAGTGGTATTGCCATTATCAGCCCCCATGCTTTGGCTGCTAACAAGGAGTGAACTGATGAAGTGTATTTGATATACTTGATGAAATGGCAGCACAGCCTAATGGAACCATTGTTCACTTGGGCATGTGAAGATTTTAACTGTAATCCCAGCTTTGCTTGTTCTTCTGCTTGCAAAAGTAACTTAGTCTTGATGTACTTCAGTTTCACCAATATCCTTTATTCTTTCCTTCCCTCCACCCCTTTATCCTTTATCTAACTCTTTAAAGCCAGGACTTAGAGTTATCACAGTCTGCTAATAAAGAACCCTGAGCTCACCTGTGATCTCTAGGCATTAGTTTCACCTTTCTCCTCTTCTTTCAGATCAACAGTGACAATGGAATCAGGTGGAATCTTTCTGCTTAATTTCTGGGGATAAATGTTCATCCATTACCCAGATTTCCTCATGGTCTCCCATATAGGACAGGCCCATAATCCCCTACATGTCTCTAGGAATCGCTCTAGTTAGTAAATATTGTATTCACCCTGATATCCAAAACACCATCAGCTTCTTTGATGTGCTACTGTGGGACAAAAATGGCAGGAATGTAAGAATCATTAAAACACAAGTTAAATGCCGTGCTTTCTAGAATAGGCACTTCATGCAGCTGCTGAAATAGCTCTGCTGAAAGAGACTAGCATACCAATTTTCAGATTTTCAAATCTTATACTGTGCATACCAATGTATTTGTAGCTTCTTCATCACATATGCAAGTATATTCTCATACAAGCAAACTTTGAATTTATTTTGCAAAAGTTGCTAGAACTATTTTTTAAGTAAGTGTCAGTATTACTGGTTTTAAGTGATTCTGTATGAGGCAGAATACAGTTTGCTCTCTTACACCATACTCAAAGAACAAAGTTAGTTTCCCTCAGGGGTTCAGTTTATCAAACTTCAGTTTCACATGTTAGTATATCATCGTGATCCCAGAACAGAAATTTTCTTTCTAAGTTACTGCAGTGCCTCAAATATTCTATTGACTGTATTTATAGAAGAAAAAAGAGACAGAGAGAACAAGGTTAGCTTTACAAGGTCAGTTTTATCAGACTGAAGTCACCCACTTGGTCTCATGCCAGCATCCATAATAACACTTTGGGTAGGAATGCACCTCGAAGTATTACACTTGCCAAATTTTCAACATAAAAATACAGACAGTATTAATAGCTACGAGCATTTCCGGCCTCACACTTGACTTCTGGAAGGGGATCCCCTGCCACATTCCAGGACTGACGTCTGCTGGGGACAGCCGCCTGCACAAGTGCCAACTGAGCTCCTGCGGGGAAGGGCCCGCATCCAACAGCCCATCTATCAACCAGAAGGCAGAAAGAATTAGCGGTGGGGTAGAGAACAGATGTTAGAAAGTCTTGAAATCAGCATGGCATTCCACTGATGAAAGAGGAGGAAGACACAAAGAGAAGAAGAAGAAAAAAAAAAACCCAAAACTTGGTTTGTAACACTTTTCACTCTCTCAATTTACCCAAACAATAATTTCATATTGTTTTATACAGTTTTATAAAATGATCAGCTGAAAAGTCTATAAGATTCCAAATAAAAGGGAAAAAAAAGAAAAACACATGTACTTATATGTATTTTAGATGTGTTTTGCCTCTAGCTGATGAGGTAACTCTCCCTGTACCTTTCCATGTTTGTGTTTCTACACATCTATTTATGGTTAGAGCAGTTCAACATAACATTAAAAGAATTAATCTTATCACCACTGAGGAAGTGTCAGAAGATAAAATCAGGATTGCTCTTTGATCGTTAAATGGCTTGAGAATTCGGCACACAAGCAGAGCTCTCTCTCTTATCAAATGTCAGAGACATACTTATGGCTGCTTCTGAAAGATACCTTTTTTCCTGCTCAAACATACATACACAGATCTTCACATGGGATACCTACCCCTTTATTTTAAATTTACTTTTAAATTTTACTAGATAAATCATTTGTATTTGTAGGAAATGGAAGGGAATCATGCATTTTTGTTTTCTGTAGGGTGGGGGAGAAAGAAGACTTATATAGGGCAAAATAAACAAGGGTCTACGTGTCATATGAAGGTGTTTGGACTCTTACAGCACTAACTACCTAGGTGCATGAAAGTACTCTCACATCCACAGCGTGCACCATGTCCAAAATATGTGCAAAAAAATTAGCAAAGTACTGCCATAATGATTTGCGAGCAAATTCATAGACAAACATGCAAATGTTTTGGGTGATGCTGATATACATAATGAATATGCTAGTTAGGATGTGTTTTAGGACATAATACACATGTTCACCACATGGGTGTATTTATACTCCTATTATTTACACTGAAGTGAAGCACCTTTATGATTCACTGTAATGAGCAATGTTACTAATAATTCTTATGTTTTGTTGTTAAAAACTGCATAGTCTTTTTTCAGAAGAGATAGCCAGTTTACAGTTCATTAAATCCGTCACTGATTGCTTGACAAGGACAAAGCGCACCTCCTTAAGAGGGACAGGAGGATGCCCTGGGAGCCACCAGCTAGCAGCCTGGCGCAAGGTGGGGCAAGGACACTGCAGCGGGGCAGCAGTGCTTCCCTTGCCCCCGAATATGCCCCGGGCTCCACCACCACCGGGAAGGAGGGTGCCACGAAGGCGACAACTGTGCCAGGCTGGGCTGGAACCGGTGTGGATGGGGGCAGGTTGGCCGGGAAAGCAGGGGCTGGGCACGAAGGGTGGCATCAAGGCTGGGGACGCTGGCCAGGCTGGAAACAGTGGTGGGAGGCAGACGCAAAGGATGGGAGTCCTCAGGCGCTACATAGTTGGTTAAAGCTTCACCATAACCAAGTTTTTTTAGTTTTATTTTTTCCTTATTCGATTATCAGCAACAATCTCAAATTGAAATTAATAACCCTCACAGAAGTCTGGAAGTTTGGCTGGGAATTAGTTGAATGGTTGAAGGTCAGACAGAAAGGGGGATAGAAGGACTTGCAGCTCATCTATTCTGCATCGTCCCCTGTGGTTCAGGCTTACTGCTCACTCCTAGTCACTGCCAGGCAGAGGAACTAACAGAAAAGCTTGGTCCAGTGAATGAGAAAAATGCTTGGGCTGATCTGCAGTTAAAAAAAAAAAAGGGGGGATAATGATTTACTGCTTTTCTATAAATCTGTGCTTTTCCCATAGCTCAGCGTCTCCCTCACCTCTTCTCAGACTGTCAGTCTCACTCTCTGCATCTGTTTTATAATGGAGTATTTCAGTACTTGATCACAAACTCCGTGGTGTATTGAGCAATATCCAATCCTAATGTGTCCCAAAAGAATGATGCAAAAAGTGAGTTTCGAGTTTTTCCTCAAAATACAAGTTATTAATTTTAAGTGTTAGGTCTTTGTTTAAAATTCAACTCTTTTTTTGCCAGGAAAGTGCTTTGTTTTGGTTCAGTGTATTTGCATAGCTAAAGCAAATACTTACATGCAGTTGAGTAGACCACTAGAGTCAATAAATTAATTAATGGAAGGAAGTACTTTCACAGTTAGGGCCTATATATACCTTCATATGCATACATACATGCACATACATACACACATGCACATACATAACCACACATTTCTATTGCTTATCAAGGGCTCCTAAAAACCCACAGAAACTGCATAGCCAGCCTGGTAAGATTTTCTCTGTTTTCTGATAACAGGACAATAATATCTTTTTCTTTTTGGGGAAGACATGCACACACACAATGCAGCTAATGTTAATAAAGCTGATAGATGATAGCAAGATCAAGCTTAATACTGAGCACAGAAAGAGTGGGGCATAGCATAAGAGGTCAGCTTAAAAGTGACACTTCTTAGCATGTGCACAGTACACCAAGGTACTTATTCTAAATCTACATACAGAATGAAGTCAATGGATTTACACCTGGGATGAATTTGGCCTCATAACTTTACTGATCTATTTCCTACAATTCTCTTAAGTATTCAGTTGCTTCCTGCTAATTATTTTTGCATTATTTTATAGAAGGCTAGTATGTGCCACATGGGGCTTGTGTAAATGTTCTTTAGTCATTGTCACTCAAAGTAATTTAAGTTTCTGAATGAGATTATACAGTAGCAAAGAAACTGTGAGAGAAAAGGCTGTGGCTATGGTCTTATGGGTTGCGAATGAAGCTAATACTTTCCATATAAATGTCCTTAACAATATTTTGTAAGTGAAATGAGTGAAGCTCCCTAAGCATGCACAAGAGTTTGACATGGATGGGTCCAAGTACATGTCTGAGCAAGAAAAAGAAAAATGTTCACATCATGAACTAAGCTTTCAAAAGCCAGCTTTCATTTTAAAGTCTGACCTCCACAATTCTGTTTCTGTGTCTCATGTCATAGGATTTCCTGCTGGCTGACAGAATTAAGCATGCATCTTGTCTCCAGGACCCTTCTATTTTTAATCAGTTTCATACTGATGAGGAGTAGAACTGGGGAACAGCGTAAATAGGTAGAAATGTAAAGGTGGTTGCAGAACTAAAAAAGATCAGCCTCTGCTGGGGCAAAACGTGCTGCAGGCTGCACCTGGTGCAGGGACAGTTTTCCGTGATGTTAATATCATGTAGGATAAGAAAACAATGACTCAGTCATTAAGTGCAAGATCCAGTTATTTTAAGTACCCTGTATTAGGCATAACATGGTTCAGCAAATAGCTGAAAAAATATGAACAATCTGAAATTCTCTGTTTTCAGCCTTTCTCAGAGTTACTCTCTCTTTTCCCAGTCATCTTCTGTATGGATGAATACTAGAATTTTCCAGATTCCTTGCAGACTATTCCAATTACTGCCTCTACTGAAACAAGCAAACAAATAAACAAACAAATAAACAGCAAGTTTAGTGTAATTTCTGAGCATGGCCAGACCAGACCCTAATATTCCATTAAATCAGACTATTCCAATTCTTATTCCAGTGCTTTTTCAGCATTTTTATCTTTCAGAAAGATGGTAAGATACAATCCTGCAATTGCTCCATCAAGTCAGCTTGCCATTTCTATTCTGAAGAGGCAGGCACTGGCAATCTTTACACAGTGTTGGGTAGATGGTTTTGCCTGTGGATTGAACCAAGCTGTCAAACACTACCTCTGAAACATGGAAAATGAGAAAGTGGGAAAAAGCAACAGATGGTCTTTACCTTGCTAGTGTCATCCTCATAAATCAGCCACAGGATATCTGAACTCTATATGACTACTATAGTCTATATGACTACTCCTCTGCTTAAATGTAAGGATCTGCTTATGTAAATTTTGTTTTTAGACTGGAACATCCTATGTTTTTCTAGGGCAGTTTTCAGTAACCTGGCAAATGACCCCTTGTCATTACAATGAAGGGTTTTTTAATACACGTTCCAGCAAAAGTCTCACAGCCACAATGCCGGTTGCAATTGCACAAGACGTTTCAGGAACCAAGCTGGAGCCTGAATAGAGGCCAGCTGATCTCCTAGCTTCTTTCTGCATTGCTCTCTATTCAAAGTCAAACTGCCTCTCTCCATGGGTTCTCTGGTCTTGATTTATAATGCACCCCACTAAATAGCCTTGAGTATAATTTCACAATCAGACAATTATTCCATTCAGCTCCTCTAAAACACTCTCTGCTGCTTTCAAATAGGAGGGGCTGGGGTGCCTAGTGCATAGTCTTTAAGTTCTGTTCATGCAGCTGAGACAAATGACTCATATTGCCAAAGTAAATTTACTCATTAGGTCTGTTGTGCTAGTAGATGCTCGGGGGAAGCTGACAGTGACCAAATATTTCCTTTTTATCAGTGCAACTACTTCTTTCTCATCCTGATACAGAACAGTTCTGTTTGTTGCTGGTATGAACTGCGGTCTTATCAGATCTGCCTTCTCTTTCTTTCCTCCTTTGCTCATCAAAAGTTACTCTACTGACTTTTTCAAAGTACATTATCAGTGTTATTTCACAACCCCACCACTTTAATTGCCAAATACATACAAAACATTCTGGTCTGTGCAGAGATGAAAAATATTCAGAGGTGAAATGAATAACACCCACATGTTTTAAAAGATCTTCCTGTACAGAGAGTCTTCATTTTGTGCTTTGATATGGTTTTTCAAAAATTAATTCTAGTCCTGATCTCTCAATTCATTCACTAAGATCCTCAAGACCTCAGAATAATGGGCGAATTTAACAGCTTTTTCAAATCATACCTTTATGCTTGTGTGTAGTTGAAATAGCTTTACCACACCTTTCACCCCTTTTCCTCTTCTCCTCACAACAATAAGGACAAAAACTTCCCAGTGAGGAAGTCAAGAAGTGTTTGTGTGATAGGCTCCATATTCACCAAAATAATCTTCTGTCACTTGGGACCCAAAGTAAGTCTGGTCCGGCACTGGTGGCTCGACTCTGTGCTCCACACTGAGAGTCTGCAGCATCTCAAACACTGTGCTGGGAACGTTAGGCTGCTCTTATGCTACTTTTCTCAGAAACTGCAAGCGTGTGTATTCAGTTTATCAAATTATAAAACATGATTAGGTCAAATGAGTTCACCTTTAGTAATAACTGATCATCAATCCACTTGTTTTCCTAGAGTAGGTAGGCAAACATTTTGAAGAACAAACTGCCGTAGGAGTAAGGGAACAAGGACCTCAGTAGCAGTGTGTCCCCTTTACATAATGAGTTTAAATAGTAATGTTGTCTGTGAGCAAGGAGAGAATTGATGGAGTAATAAAGTACTATCTAATCACTTCAGAAAGCTGCCTGGTATTAAGATTTCAGTACATAATATAAACAAGCAGTCCAATTACAACAGCTTGAAGGGTTTTTAATGTGAGGAAGGATTGCATGTTCCATTTTATATGTGCACCTACACCTTTGTACAGAAATTAAAAATAGCTAGTCTTATGGCAAGTGTTCAAGTCGTATGCTCTACAACTAGCCTTCCAAAAGTCAAGCAACAACCTGATTGATTTTTTTCCTCTAGAGCAGGAGAAAAATGCTACAGAAAATAATTTATTTTTAATGAACAGTTTTTAATTTGTTTTCACTAGGATAGATCTGATGAAAGTATAGGGGAGCTCCCTAACAAGCTCTTTCATTTTCTTCTTGACTTAGTTTCTTTTAAATGATCCCAGTGTTCCAAAGTGCTTAATCTCGAGAAGCCTCAGGCATTTATGCAGCTAGATCATGCTTCCTCCCTCCATGGCTCAGTCATGACATTCTGCTTGGGATTCGTAAAGAAAAGCCTGGCTGTGCATGGGAATTGTGCACAGTGATGTGCTTTTCTTTCCCACTATGCCCCTATGCCAATATTATGAAGAACCTGAGTGATGATTTTCAATTTAAATGTCTGGCTTCACACTCATCATCTGATATGGAACATAGCTCAGCTGATGTACACCACAGGGATATGTAGACATCAATATTGCAAGTTGCCCCATTAATGTTCTTCAAGAAACACTTCTTAGGGTCCATGGGCTATAAATCTGTTTAGACTTTAGACTCCTTCCCATGTAGCAGAGCTACAATTACTCGTGATTGTGCTTCTGGACTCTCTGGTATGGGCATTAGCTTGATTTTTATTATAAAGATAACCAGAATTATTTCACATGGACTACCTTATGACTTTCATTCTTAGTTGACATGGGCTTAAACTGAGACAGCAGAATAGAGGAGCTGGAAGGCCTTAAAATCTTGTTAAATCAAAAGTTTTGAGTTATTTTTATCCTACCCTCTGTAGATCCTTTAACAATGAAATGCTTGACCTTCCTTACCACATATTCACTGAAAGTCTAATAGTCTAATAACCTTGTACAGCTTCTTTTAGTAACTCTTTAAAACAAATGCTCACTTTCACAGAATCACAAAAAAGAAGGCTGCATTGGACTTTGAGGATATATCTTCTGTGCTACGTAACAGAGGGCCAGGGAGAAAGCTTGAACACTGGAGCCCTGATTGTCCACACTGTTTTATTGTTAGCTCACTCCAGCTAGTTTTCCCCCAGACAAATCTGCTATAGAAGGGGGCAGGACATGAGCCAGTCCATGTGATGTGGTCTCAGGGCCAGGAATCAGCCTTGAGGACAATTAGACATAGCCTGAAAGGTTATAGAGCCATCTCTTTTTCTCAAAATAGAAAATATCATCAGGCAGTAATTTATTCTGTTTCGATACAAACCAAATCCAATCAATGAGCTTTGTGGGCTGAACACTCTAGGGCTGTACTCTGCCAGACAACTTTCACTATTCCTGAATTTTGCTCTGCTCCCACTGACATCAACAATTCCTCACTGTCAGGGGCTGGCATGAATAACTTGCTGCCACCCCTCCTAACTCTCAAGTTATAGTAGTCCAGTAAATCCACCATAAAGCATGCATTTATACCAGCTACAAGATTTTAGTGAGTATACTAGTGTTAGCTTATATTCAGTTTTTATCTGTTGAGAAAAACAGATATATTACCCTGTAAAGCCTCAGAATAGAAAACCAGTACTTCCTCATCAAGGTAGCCCTAATTGTAAGGGGCCATGACATCAGCTCCCTGCATAGACAGCAACCCCCATATCTCCACTGAAATGATGAAGAGAACCATTCAACAGGTCATCTCAAAACTCCTCCAGCGCTGTGCTCCTAGGAAGCCCCGTAGGAGTATAGCGGCTAGTTCCTAGCAGGAGTGCTTGCAACATGCTCGTAGTCTATGAAGTATATGAGAATAAGCCTGTTTTATGTGATGCTTTGTACTAGCAGTACTGCAAGGCATCAATGACAATAATTTCACAGTTAGACCACAGTACCACCCAACATCTTCAGCTTGGTTTTATAAAATTAAATGAGGGCAGAACTTGGCCTTATAATTCTATCCCCTAAGCTGAAGGAGAAGCTCCATTTACGGCCAGTACTATTAATATTGCTATCCTCATTCAAGACATCCAGCCACTGAGGGACAAAGCAATTACAATTCATTGCTAAAGTAATACAGATGTCTTCATATAACAACACACAAAACCAAATGTATTCTGAACTCTGTGCTGGTGCATTTGTGACTTTTCCCAGACTCCTTCCGCAATCATCATACTTCTTGACTGCTACTCAGGCAGAGGACAACCCTGGAAAAGTCCAAAGCTGATAATCCCTGGTTTTATCTTTCTGAAAGTAATGGGGCATTTTACAATGCTTTGTATATTCTGGGCCTGATTTTTGGAAGTGTTAAACAAACCCAGCTCCTGTTCTGGTCAGTGTAAGCCCTTGCTGCCCAGTGTATATTAAAAGCAGGTGTTCAATCAAATTTGGGCTATATTGGGCATCTGAAAACTTGTGCAGCCATTTTGTTATGAAGAAAAGTATGTAAAAAATTGTATATATACATATACACATGGATTTTTCCTTTTAGATATGCTGACTTTCCTGCTTTCCTGTTATTATTTTCCTAAAGCAAATCATTTACAAAAATGAAACAAAAGGATAAAGCACCTGGAACTGGGTAGCTTTTGGCCGAGAAGATAAATGTGACCCAATGAAATGAGGGAAAGTTTCACTTCTGTCTTCACAGTAGATGAAGTTCCCAGAGCAAGCAAGGTCTCTGCTTCAGAGGAATCTTACCTGGCCCCCGTCCCTTCTGTCTCCCAGGCCTGTGAGATAACGGGAGGAAGAAGAGAAGTGGCCAGGGAGCAGAGCAACTTAGTCCTCTACCCCCAGCACTCACATTGTATCAGTAGTTCCCAGGCTGCAGTGAATATTATTTTTTTCCCCAGGTTAAGTAGTCTGAACACCAAAGCATACAGCACTGCCTTTGTATTCTGTCTGCAAGACGTGAGTTAGTCCTCAGCAGCCGCATCCTCCTCTATATTTATCCGCAAAAGTCTCGTGGATGTCCCAGGACACTTTTCAGCTGGTTGTGCAACGCTCAAAGCCTCCATTGTTACAAAACAGCCTCTTTCAGTTCCTCTCAGCAGGCTTTTACACTTACGGGCCTTCAAATCAAGAACAGATTCCTCTTGGGTTCCTCTTATTCTTTTTAATGTGCCTTTTCCCTAGAGATCCCTCCCCTCCCCACATTTAAATTTCCTTTCCTCTTTTGCCAGTGTTAATGTTATACATTAGATATTTGGCACAGCTGCAGTATATATTTCCTCTCTCCTAACTTCAGCCTGTCTTTTGTTCCTAAATGAAAGCAGACTTTGGAGCACCAGCCGCATGTGGCCAAGCTCTCTGCACTACACCTGCTTTCACCTTACCCAAAACATAGGGAACCAGGAATGAAAAGTCTCCAAAAAATCCAGTGCATAAGTTAAAAATACCATTAATAAATTACCCGAGAAAGCACAAAAGCGTGGCACTGCTAGTGGGTGCCAACTTCTTCCTGCTCATGTAAAGGCATAAAGCATATCTGCAAATGCAATTATATAGGAATAAAATGCTAGTACTTGTAATGGATTTTGCTGGGTAACATACTTCTGTTTTGCAAGCTATTCTTTAGGCTATTCTGATAATTTAACTCTCTCTCTCTTTTTTTTTTTAACTTTGCTTATGCATGAAAACCAAAGACTGAAAGCTCTAAGAACATGAAAAATATGATGACCTAACTGTCTTTTCCCAGTCTCCCCTCTCTAACAGGAGGCAGCTGTCATTGACAGAACACTTTGTTTAAGAAGTTATTCCCTTCTTCCTTCTCAAAATGTGGGAGGCTAAAGGAAAAAGAGTAGGAGTTGTTGGAGGCGAAGTCAGGCTCTGACAAGAGCCCGAGGCCATCGTGGCAGCCATCGTATCATCTCTCACAATGATGTCATTGCTGGGCTGACACATAAGACACCTCCACTGCATTTATCGTAATGAAGCACGTGCCAGGATCATTACAGGCAGCTGCTGAAAATACTTTCTCAAAAGCCCAGTTTCATGATTCCTTATTTACAGCACATTGTTTTTTCTCAGCCCCTGACTTGATCAGCTTGCAACAAACAAAATATAATACCTGGTTTTGGTAGGCTCTGCAAATGTGTTCACATCTTTGCTGGCGTTATTGTGGTTCTTTGCTTTGAAAATATGAACCTTATTATATTATAAAAACTTGCTATTTGCTTTAGAGGGGTCTCCCACTGCCCTTGCATGCAATAGGGCACCACCAAGTTGCCTGCTGCTTGTATGTAAATTAAGCATTTATAATACAAATTGACAAGGCTGTCAATGTATAAGAGGAAGAGAGTAGACCCTGTTTTCCAGCTGGGGGTTTGAGGAGTGAGAAAATTGACTTAGATAAAGTGGAGTTGAAGCCTGTGCCATAGCAATAACAGAATTCAGGACTGTCATTAGGTGCCTTAACTTCAAGACCATAATTTCCTTAAAAAGTGAGGTGAAAACAGTGGTTTCACTATGGTTGCAGGGAATGTATTTGTGTGACTTACATCTGGTTCTCTACAGAGGATGTAGAAGGCATAAAGGTTTGGCTTGAGGAATCTACCACCAAAAGCCCCGATTCAGGAAATGGATATCACAACAGACTGATTTCATCAGAATTACAGCGCCTTGGTGAGGGCTCATATGCACTGATGCTGCTGGCAGGCCCTGGGGGGACAGCTTAGCTGTAGCTAAGTAGGAGACTGGCATCACCGGTAATGAACCCACAGCTCTGCACGGTGAAGTGTTAGATGATCAGCAGCAGTTCCAAGCTGGAAACTGGAAAGAAGTAGTGTAAATACTAGTTTTTTGGAAAAAAAAAAAAAAGCTGTAATTTTTCTAAAGAAGAAAATTCAGAGTTTGACTTCCAGCTTCTCAAGTACCTAGGAGCAGATGAGCAGCACAGCTGGCTAGAAGGCTTTTCTCAATGTTTATAATGTAATAAAGATTCATTGGGTGTGTTTGATCTTTCCTGTTAGTGTCTTGGTGTTTGTATTGGAGATATCCAAATCTTGAAGTCTGGAGCCAAATATTATCTGTATGAAATCTTTGTCTCAGTACTACATCCTCCCTTGCAACATCATTCACATGTAGTTGTTTTGTTGCCAAATTTTTCAAAACTCTAAGTAACATCCCTTTCACTGACTCTCAGCCAAATCAAGTAACTGAATGCTTGCAGTGTTTCTTGGATTCAGGTTATAAACTGCCATACAATGCTATTGATTAAATTTTCTTCAGTTCTCCCACTCCCCCTGACCCTCCCGTATGGGCCAGAATTCCCCTCCTTCTCTGCTGCTTTCTCTTCACCTCAGGGGAAACTCTGAATTACAGCCCACATCTAGACAAAGCACAAAAACACCTGTCTTTAAGCACTGTTTGTCACCCCTCCTCCCCGAAACTCAGTGTCCCAAAGTCCACATATTGTATGGAAGGATTTTAAGGTAATATCTGATATAGATTTTGAATGGCGAGTCAAGGATGTAGACTGGCTTTCTTCCAAAGGGAAGGATGCAGATTTGTTATGGGTGAGGAAAATCAAGATGTGACTGGCATAAAGACAAACCTTTGTTCTCTCCCAAAAGGCTAAAATTGACCAGCCCCAATAGTACAAGAGGTGAAGGGATACGGAGATTGAAATAAAGGCCACTGCAGTTAATAACAATGTTTCCACTGACTAGAAAGCATTTGATCAAGCCATTAAAGTAAAGGAAAAGCTTCATTTTTAGAAAAGAAAATGAGGGGCTGTTTTAATGAGACTAGAGATGTAAAAAGCTTCCAGAGTTAAAAGAGAGATTGAACAGTCTGATTTTTTTTCTTGGTGCAGGGACTAAGGGCTATGAGAATATGGCAGAACAGGCTTAGACCAGGAGACAAGCTCAGCAGCAACCAATGCCACTTTCTCAGGTTGCTGGATCTTGTGCAATCGCTGTGTCAAAGCTAACTCAGAAATAAAATGCTTCCTGGTAGTGGAGATGTGTTTTAAGAAATGTCCATTTTAGAAACTATCAATCAGTGGTAGAAACCTCCACAGAGAGTGAAAATCCAGCTATGGAGGAAGGTTTTCTTGCTAATCATTTAAGGAACAAGCAAATACCAAAGCTGCAGATGAGGAGGTAAAAAGAGGAAGGAAGCAGACTTGAAGCACTTTGGCAAAAATCTCTGTTGTAGAAAGGAATGTACAGGTCCAGCTGGGCGGTTTCTCTCTGAAGATATGACTAAAATAATCACCAGCGTTAGCAACAGCACATCTCCCTTCAGTTTTAAATGGAGTGAAATAACACAGTATGTTTTTTCTCCTGAAACACTGCCACTGTAGACTTGCAAAGCAATATTGGAATTACTTTGTTGGCAATGGCAAAAAATAGAAGCGAGTCAAATATTGGCTCCAGAGACAGCAAAACACATTTTTAGGAATCTCTTCAATTAGAAGTTAGAATTTTGGATTTGATACGTTGAAGCACAGAATGAATCTGCAGGGATTGTAAACACCTCTGCACTTCATATTCCCAAAGAACCCCTCATGCTTTACATGCAGAACAAGCCGTTGAGATTAGGCCTATAGTCCCTTATTTTTGGAACAGACATGATATCTAGAATTGATAGGATATAATGATGTGATATTTCAACCATACTTTGCAATGGTGTAAATGATTATAAGAGAACCAAAGCTGCGGCAAACGAGGCTGAGGCAAGATAGGCCTGAACAGATATGTGAAAAAGCCACATGTATGGGGAATTCATTCCTTGCTTAGCAGCACTGAGCTGAATGCATCATCATCCAAGCTCTAAACTTACTATGCATAGAGTCTATGAGCATACAGATTTTAATGGTATCTATGGCTTGCTAGATAACTTTAAACGTACCTTGAAAGACTGAGCTTCAAACATGCTAAACCCAAGCTCTTTTACAATTCTGTTTGATCCGAAGTCTGCTACAGAGATGTTAGAACTGAATTACCCTGACAACTTTCATTCTTCAAAAATGTAGCTAGTTTATGAGGAATGCTAGCCTAGTTTGCTCACATCTAAAAAAAAAATATGCAGATGAAAGAGCTGGCTATATCACTTAACTTGTCACAAATCACTCACTCCATGACTATTAGCCTTTTTTTTTTGCCTGTTTGCCAGTCATTCATGAACACTCCCTGTCTGTGCTCTGTAATTCTGAGGATTCACTACACGATTTAGATGAACACATTCCACTCAGCAGACTATTTGCCAGAAGATCCCTTCATCATTATTCACTGGGTATTATTAGTGGCAAGTAACATGCCATTTAGGCTCTATGGTTTTGTTTGTACAATCGGGTTGTGCAGTTGCAATATTAAAGTAATAAATGATGAACATCATACTTCCTGAATGAAGTTTCAGATGAATGACTATTCATGGTAACTACCATAAGTCTTTCATAATTTACTTATATTTTCCATGAATATGCTTCTAGTCATCCAAACAATAAACTTAATAACCAGAAGAACAAACTTGTTCTGCAGATTCCTAGAAACAGATTCAGGTCAAGAGTTCCCTGAGTCCTAAGCCCTTTTCAGTATGTTGATGTGAATTTCAGTCTTTTCAGGCACTGATAAATGCATTCCTTCCTTTTTTGTTCCTGGCAGCAAAATGGATTAAAAAAACCCCAAAATACACTATAGTTTTTGTTCATGCAGTCCACATAGGAAAGGAACTTTCTGAGCAGAGAACTGGAGGAGGATAGGAGCTGCTGAGTTTTAAAGCCAACTCTAGCAACAATGGCTTCCGTGACTGCTGGTTAACTGTGCGTTGTGCCTCAGTTTCCCTGCCAATGGACCGAGAGTGTTTGTTTGATAAAAATACATAATGGGCAACAAGTAACTTTTCTCATATAGTAGCCTTCTGCTTGTGGAATATCCATGATCTGTTTGTGGTCTACTCACACTATTAAACTTATGCCTCATTTTTTTTATGGATTTTTTTTCTAGTTGTGGAATGAACACAACACAGCTTTTAGAACACTTTGTGGTCAAAGGTGTTGTATAACCACCAGTTATTTATTATGAAATGAATGCACTCTTGTTCAAGTGAATTCCAGCATGAATATCATATGACAGGACTGAGAGGAAGCTTGTTTATTCTATAGACCAAAGTAGTATTTGTCTTAATAAAATGACAACATTGTTCATTTATCTTTAGAGAACTGATCTAATATGTCTCTTGGTTAAGCTTTAGGGGCAGATTTTTCAACTCTGATTCACCTTGCTGACTATTTATTCACGTGAACAGTCTTACATAAAGCTCAAATTATACTCTATGTGAGAGAAAAGAAGGAACAGTTTATGTCTTAGCCTCTGTTCTGGGCAGCCTAGAGTCTAGCAGTGACATTGCCTGGCAATATAACAGAAATAATCTAGGCAATAATGTTCTTACATTGGAAATAATGTTACATTAGGCAAAAGAAAAAATAATAATTACATTTGATTAAACTAAGAGATGAGAAAGAATAGAGACAATAGAGTTTCAGCCTAGTGAAAAGAAGATGAGTCAAGGTGACTCTAACAGAAGTTTACATAGCAATAGCTTAAGGGAAAGGATGGATAAGGCTGGGAGGCTTTTGGAAAAAAAAATACTTTTCTAAATATTCAGAAAACTAGAGTAAATCAGTGAGAGTGAGCTACAGCACCCTCTTTATTGCCCAAGTGTCATTTCTCTGTGGGACAAGAAAAGATAGGTAGCATGTGTATGGTGAAATGCACTTTTGTTTAATGAAAATGTTCTTTGACTTGCCAATATTGCCTGTGCGGAAAGATATTTATTGAATACTTTATTCCATACTGCATAAGTGAGTGACTCTCATTCAGCAAATATTAACTTTGATACTGATGCAAAGGCCACAACAATCACCGTAACAGTCAAGAAATGACATTTCTCACAAAGACAAGTTGGCATACTTGACATTCAAAATGGGTGTTTCCACTTTCCTCCGTGAGGCCGTACCCTGACCAGTGCGTGGGACACCACACGGACTGGCTGGACCAACGAGGTGGAGCGCATGTGCCAGATCCCCACCAGAACAAGATCTGAAGTGCTCCTTCCACGCACAGTCTGCAAACAAAATACAGTTTAGCACTGGTTGCCCTTAACACTGTTTGTTGTTTAATTTGCAATAATAACCACAGCTGCCAGGTGCTCCTGCCCTCAAAGCATCCAATTCAAGTAAGATATACAGGAAACATATCAAATCAGAAAGCGAAGCAATCAGGAGGAAAACATGCATACTCTTCAATAGGGCCATGTTTATTTTTGGATTTTAAAGTTTGAGACATGAAAGTCTCAATTCCTTCTGTCTTCTACGCCCACATGTAACATACAGCTTCAGCTTCATACTACGAAAACACCACTCTGACAGCCTGCAGGCCAGTCCCCATGTTATTTTAGACCCTTTGAACTAGAAAAGCCCACAAACAAGGCAATTATTTGGCTATGTCCTCAGGGGCTCCACAGGAGCAGCCCCATTTTATTCAGTATTACAGATGTAGCCCAAAATCTCTCTACCTCCCTATTTTGACATGGAGTATTTACCCAACAGTGACTACCATGGTAATAAACATTAATTCTGCATAATTTATAATGTTCCTGCAATGTGTTCTTTGGGAAATGGCTCATGTTGCTATAACGCCCTTTATAAAGCACTACAGAAGCAAGGTGCAGAGAGATCTTCAGTCCAAGCTATGGCTTATGTTTTTGGTTCTGGAGGTCCAGATTTAGTTCCCTGTGTTTTGGCCAACAGGCAACTGCTCTGCTCTAAATCCACCTGGAAAGTTATGACCATCTAGGGACATGGTTATGACTATGACTATAATTCTAAGCCTGAATGCTGCTAGTAAGCTTTCCTTCCTTCACTGCTGCGTTTTTTATGTCTGAGCAAACTAAGATTATTCGAATTTGCTTCAACCATTTAAAACATTTATGCTGCTACAGAAGTCTTAAGGTCATAAAGAAATTGCTACTAATAGAAGCAATGTATTACTATAGTCAGTATTTATGATTCTTTACTTTTTCCTGCTACATGACTCACCCTACTCAGTTATTTAGAAATGCATATTTTTTAAAGGAATTTTTGCTTGGATATAATACAGAAAAAGAATATTGAGTTGTTCTCCCTCCCACCCTCCAAAAAAACAGATCCAAGAAATTGAGGGAAGGAAACAAAAAATATATAAATAAAGATTCCTGTGTTATTTTTAGGCATTCAGTGTTGCACTACATGATCTAACAGAGAAAATCAGGGGAGATATAGAAAATGCAAAAATGTACATTAAAAATACATCCAAGAGTTGATCTGTAAACTTGGTTTCTGATATAACTAAAGCCAGAAATATCTCCATACTTATGATGGGTAGTGTCTGTATAGAAGCTGCAGCTGGCTCTCCCGCACTGGTTTGGTGGGGAAAGATGTGGAGATCTGCCTCCTGGTGCAGGCCTCTGTATCTTGGTGGCTTCCATCTCTCGAACTGGATCATGCCAAAACCCAACAGGCACGCAGAAACAAGGACATGTTTGGACTCCAGACCTGGATCTCATGTTCACATTTTGGGCTGGTTTCTAATACCATGGAAGAATGCGAGAGTGAGAGTAGATTCAGATCTGAACAACACTGAGAATTAAATTATCATAATAAATCTTTCTGGTGCATTTTAGAGTAATTAATCTCAGTCTGCTACCTCAGGCCTGTTCCTCCTGCCCCCAAATCAGCAAGGGGGGAGCACCAGCTGGTGGAGGACACTGTCACAGCTTCCAACCAGTAGATGCCACAGGGCCAAGCAAACAGGAGGAGGAAATATGTCTTGAGATAAGAGGAGACATGGTTCAGCAGAGGCCTAAAAGCTGCAGGTGAGCAGAGGCAGCTGCTGTGTAGGGCAGTCGAGGCAGTGAACTGCTGGGAGTGCGAGGGGGCTGGAAAGCAGCAGGAAGTTTTGCAAGTGCAGCCAACCATCAGGTCCTGCTTACAGGCAGGAGGGGCTCATGCATTGGGGACCCTCTTTACAAAGGCATCTTCATGCACCCATGCTGGATATTACAATTGGATAAGACATTACCTTCTATGCTTGAAGTTCCACAGATCATTAAAGAAGTCCTGTGTCCATGAGCTAGAGGATATCCTGAAACCCTGTGCAGACCTCTAGCTTTGTGCCTAGAGGAGACTGGAGTGTGCACCTTGTATGACAATCACCTGCAGTAGAGAAGGTGAGATTTCTAGATCTAGAGTTAACAGAGGAACTGAGAACAGCCTGCAGTAAAGGAGCATCTCTGCAGCTTGAGAGCTGCGTATAACTCTTGAGTTGTTCCACAGTGGCCTCTGGGATGGGGCTGTACTGCATGACTGGCAGTGAGACTGGTGCTGTTGGGACCATGAATGCCCATCTGTGGGAGAAACCAGTTAGTAAGTGCTACTGAGCCCAGCATATTCAATCCAATGCATCTGACACAGAAGCAATGGGAAGCCACTGTCATCTTCCATCTGTAAGTGATTCCCTATCCTTTGGCTCTCTGAAATAAACAGCATGTGTCTTGCAGCCTCCACTGTTCTGCAAGATCAGTCTCGCCTGATTACAAGAAGCAAATGTTAGATGTCATGTCCTGGGAAATGCCAGTCCACATTACCAGCTAGATATTCAATATCCTTGCCAGGTGTTACAGCTGTGTGCCCAGAGGAGCAGCGAGAAGTCTCGCTGGCACCGAGGTCCATCCCACTCAAGGCAAAGGGAAGGCCATGGCTGTGGTCACAAGAAATACTTTGGGGAACATCAGTGTCTTTAGTGACTGACCACTCTGTCCCACATGTAACCAGGGTCACGCAGAAGAAAATGTCCTAGCATATGGGTACCTTACCAATATGCTTTCCATGGGGGGAAAGTCTCTTATTGGGCCCATCCCAAAGCACAGACACCTCTCTAGCTGACAGAAGGCAGCTCTGCGAGTAGACAAGTCAGCAAGAGTAGAGGTGGCAGTAAAGGAGTGGATATCCTTTACTGTCAATATTCCCCATGAAATGCTTGGGGTTTTATTCCCAGCAGTGCTGGAAGAGATTTTCTGCAAGTATCTGCAAAGCTGTGGCCAACCTGGTGCTCATCTGAGTGTCGCTGGGGCATAACAGCTCCTGGTCTTGCCAGCGCTCTCCCATGAAGCTTGCCCACGTTTGTCTAAACGTCCCTGGGCTAGACATGCACAGCTGCATGCATGCTACTGCTGATCCCTCTGCAAAGCTCTTCAAGTGACAGTTTATTCAGAACAGATGCAGTATTTGCACAACAGGATGCATAAGCTGCCTGCTTGCCTTGCTGCCCTTACATTTTTTCATCTCTGAGTCCCTGTACATTTCACTTGGGGCAGCCCACTTCCATCTTAACACTTTTTGAAAAAAACAGACTGAAAACCTCCTTCATGCTAGCTGGATTGTTTCTGTAAATGTAACTTTCATTGTTAACCTTAAGATTTTACTCTGCTCTTCTTGCCACAGTCCGCACACTGTCTTTTCTGCAACTTATATTATATGCTCTCTCTGTCTTATCATTTCATTTCAGTATACATTTTGTGTGAGACACACTTTGCAAAACACAGCTGTATCGTATCTAAATCCGCCTAGGCTCAAAGCCCAAAGAACTTCAATGTCTCTTATTTAAAAATCATCTGGCTTACCCAGCAGCAACATTTTTGTAGTCTCTTTTTATTTGCTTTTTATGTTTGTTTTTAAAGTGGTATCTTGAAATAAAATGCCATCACTCATCTGTACCTCATAGCTCATCAGTACAAATCAACCTCTAGACAACAAGCTTGAAGTCAGACTCAAACTCTTTCAAGATTTTGGGACACTTGAAATTTTCAAAACATTTGAGTGCATTTGTAGTGTGATATGTTATTAATGCAGATTTCTTACTACTAGATAAATAGAAAGACTTCTAATCATCATGATCTAGGAGACTTGCTGATTATAGGAGGTTACAAAACTAGTTTTCAAACAGGGGCTGAAGAGTGCAAAATAGGGTGTTATTTTGTTCATATTTTTTTCAAAATCAACATAAAATTGTGAAAATCTTGATTCTACAATATGTTACTTTTGCTTATGGAGTTAGACTAGTCAGGACATAGACCACGTGCCTCAGTGCAGATAATATTTCATAATTTGAAATCTGTTTCCTGTGTAAGTTTCCAAGGCTCCAAAATGTGGTACACCAACTGAATCTGTCAATATTGGCAACCTTTTAGGTAGTCCAACACGAGATATTTGCCATGCTATAAACACCCTATAAATATTGGCCTGTTAGACTCTGCCCATTTTTATCTAAACATGGAAGCTTTATCATGGAAATATTTCAGCTATTAGAAGAACTGTCTGAGTTTTAAGAGTCTGTGGTATATGAGAGAGTTTGTAGTATAATTTTGTCCCCGTGACACTGCTATTTTTTATGAATGTGAATACATGATACAAAGTGTCAGATCCATGCAGCCCAGTGTGGCTTGAAGCATTTGCACTCTTGGAATTTGAAGTAGTGTTTGCAGGACAGGTGATCTCAGAGGAGCAACTGCCGTCAAGATACGCTGTACCCAGCCCTAGAGATAAAACCCATCAGCCAGGTCTGACTGTACTTCCTTCCTTGCCTTGCAGAGCATACAATATTTCTGATTAAGCTTTATAAATGAAAATCGGAGAAGTTTCTGTGCTGGTTGGAGCTGCGCAGCCTTATTCTGGGTGATTCATTCATTGAGTCAGTCAGCCATGCATGCAATCATTCATAAGTAATGCTGCGCTCCACTTCAGCATGCAACAATGATTTACCTCCCCGCTGGCTTTCAGTGTTTGTTCAGCAAACACGCCAAGCTAAAGCGCTTCCTATTTCAAGCTTTACCATTATTTTTAAAGAAACAGTGTTATCTAAATGCCCGCATAAAGGGAGCTGTACAGAAAGTCAAACAAAAAGGTCAGTGAGAGAGGACTGCAATGCTTCGTTTGACCTATATTATCCCTCCCAAAATGTTCTGTCTTTGTTTGGCATCCATGAGAAGAGACTTGTATTTACAAGCAAGACATCAGCTCCTTTAACCCTTGTGACTTGCCACAAGTAGGCCTATAAAAACAGTCCTTTTTTAACACTTACTTGGACTCCTAGAAGGGGATTGACAGCTCACCCTAACCTGGTTCATGCAATAAAACCTGGAGCACCAGGCCTGTTTTTTCTGTTATCAATATTCTTTTGCTGAATTCAGTAACTTATGGGAAAAAAAATCATACAGAAAAGCACAGACCAAGGAACACCTTTTGGCCCATGCATTTTTCAAGGAGCTATGAAGAATGAAGATCTGGCCAGAGCTGCAGATTGGGTAATAACATGTTTCATTTCTGTAAAAACATAGAATGTGGGATTCACCTCTTTCAGCTTTGCACAAATAAAAGTGAGGCACTTAGTTTAAGCTAATCTTTTAGTACCCTGATCCTGATACCTATTCATCCTGAGATACCTACTCACTTAGAGAGACAGAGAATAAGTTTACATGGAATGAAAGTATAACATGACACTGCATATATGTTTGTTGAGTCTTCTGGCACCAGAAAATATCCGTTCAGAGTGGAATTACAGGCTCAGTATCAGTAATTATCAACAAATACACAGGTCATGGCAACCATCATAACTAACAAAATCCCAGAGTGCAGACACACTCTGGGTGAAGGAAAATGGAGATGCAGTAAAGGTCCCTCCTCCCCATTTTGGGAGGAGGAGAGATTTTTTTTTTCCTTATTTCTAAATGGATTTCTGAGCTGAACATGTTCCAGTTTGAAAGTTGGCCTTAAATAATGTTTTATTTCATCTAAATACACATAAAAAAAAGGAACTGAAAGTTAAAACAGAGTGCTGAGCCGTACATGTTCGTGCATCCCAGACATCTGGGATATCACAATTAGAAACCCTTTGTGGGCATATTTTCATTAGTCACAAAAAGGACAACTCATTTTTTCCTGTTTTTTCAAGATTTCAAAGCTCTACACCGTATCCCTAAGCATAAGTCATTAAGTTATGTTTCAAGCTTTAGGAATTTCATGCTTTGAAATTACTTTGAAGTTGGCAGATGATTTTATTTTTCTGTTTTGCTTTTTTAATTTTGGTTCTTAAAGAAAGAACTTCAGTTTATCTTCCATTATTGTTCTCTTTTATAGCTCATCAAAGGACACCCTTATGAAAAGATACATATTCTTGTTACAGAATAATGTTTTGAAAGAGTCTGCTGTACTTTGAAAGCTTTGGTAACAGCAAGGCTTTAAAATACCTTTTAAAATCATTTATCTTTCTACTTTTTAATCAGATTTTCAGGGAAATTACAATTGTTTTCTTGAATTTTTGTTTCTTTATGTTTTGATCTAATACTTTACACCAGAAAAGCAGTTATATTTGTCCATATTTTCCTGCCAGTTTTTAGTCTCTGAAGCATTTTCATTTTAAGAATTTACCGTATTCAGGATACCGTATGGCCATTTTTTCCAAATAGCAGTCTATTGCTAATCTTAACACTTTAAAGAAAGACAAATGCCTTTGAAGAGAATACAGGCATTGCCATATTATGGATTTACTGATGTGTCTAGCTGAGAATCATTTTTATGGAAAACTGAATTTTCCACTAAATAGAAATTATTATAGGAAGTGTCTGACTAATGCAGCAAATGTTGATTGCTTGTCAAAAGGACCAAATACCCCAAACCTGAAATATTTTGTTCAGCTGTGATGCCTTGCTTCTCTGTACTTACTAGTTTTTAGTCAAATTTCTTCCAAGTAATCAGGTGAAATATGCATGCTAGTGCTGTAAATGTTTCATTTTTACTGCAAAGCATTTCACTCTGACTTTGGGGGCTTAAGAGATGAGTCAAAGAGGCCTCCATTGTTATTATGATCCTATGATGAGTTGGCATAACCACTTAGTAGCATACAAATCTCTGGGAGATCCTCTCCCAAACTGGTATACAATGAAAAAGAATCAAGGGTCATAGCAAAAATAGAAGACTGTGGACGGGGTAGGAGAAGGATGATCTTTGTAGCCTAGCCATGAGCATGAGATTCTGCTAGACTCATTTGGACTCACAATCTACAACCCTGCATGCATTCTCTAAACTTCTCTGGGCTCTAATTGATTGTACAAACAAGCATTAAAATACAATTACCAAGCTTTAAGTACTTGAACATATCTGCTTATCCAAGACATAGGGCAATACCTTGGTGTACAGAAAATCTAGTTATATGTTTAATTCAGTAATACTATTTTGCTGTATAAAGTGATAAATGTTATAGTAAAAGCAGTAGCTATTACCTCATTGTGTGCATTCTGTAAAAGACCTGTCACTTCAGTATTCTGCAAGAAATAGTTCCCTGGTCAATATTTTGCAACGTGGCCACTTGTGTATATAGTTGGGTACAGGCCGACAATTGCAGCATGGAATATAACTTCTTCCTGAGTAAACAATATTTTTTGTAAAATGAAAATACAGAGTATTGCTGCACTGATTTTACTTACTTACCTGATCAGAGAGCTTTAAAGCGAATGTGTCCTCTCTGTCCTTGAGGGATAACAATGGAAAGAGTACAATGGAAGCACCATCAGCTCAGAGCGACTTGCATGTTGTTACTCAATGCTGAGAGAATTATAATGTTAGTGTAAAGCAGCAATAATCTGTTCTGTGGTTCAGTGTGGCTAGGTGAGACTGGGCTGCCCTGGGATAGGAACTAATGGACAAGATAAATCCTCCTGAAAGACCTCAGAACTACAAATGATGAAGAATAGGAACTTTTATTATGATCTGCATTTTTCAGGGAGGAACTGAGGCAAAGGAACTTAAGTCTGGGTCAGCACTGGGAACTAAACCCAGAGTCTATGATTTCACTGTCACTCTGTTTGGCAGCTCGCGTTCTGCCAGGCAGTCACTTCTGTAGGCCAGCGCAGTAACTCCTGCCATTACCACTTCCTTTTCTCCTTCATTTTTAATTGTCTTTGTCCACCTTTCTGAAACCTCAGCAGTGCCCCATTCTTTCTGTTCTGACCTTATGTTCTTTGTAATGTGCATGAGTGAGGAGATGTTGTGGCTGAGTTAACTGAATGTAAATCTACTTGTCTTTTACACAAGAGGGATGGAGCTTGCTGTGACTGAAACACGTAAACAGCCAATATTTCCTTCCTCACAAAGGATGTGTTCTTGTTCTTTCTGAGGCAAATTCGACCATCTATACTTATATCTGAAAGAAAATCTCTGCTTCCTATATACTGCATGAAGGTGAGTCCTGGAAACCTCAAACTCATCTAGAAGACTGCAAGATAACAGTCATTAGCAGGATTATGCTGGTGAGAACCACTGACCCTAGCTTGTTAGTTTGTCTTTTTACTGCATTGAGTGTCCCTTTATTAATTTATTGTGCGCTATCTAAATCTAAGGTTGCAAGCCTTGTGGAGCAGGTGTTGTTTTGGGATTATTAGTGTGGACAGTACAGAGGACATCATATCCCTTTCGGAATCGCAACCATGACAGAGGGAATGAGTGATCATTCGAATGAGCCATATGCCAGCCCTCTTGGGAGCACAAACAGCTCAGTCATCAATGCACTGTTAATCGAGGCATTTCCAAATAGGTGCATTAACAGCTCCTCTAAGAACCAGAATGTTATGGGTCGAATGGTATTTCTGCTCTACTTTTCTCTTTCACTTTGAATCCATTCAGGCACCTTGAGGCCACATGTGGAAGCTGCAGTGACACTCACTGGAGGAGGCTGAACTGATTACTTTCTGCTTCATGTGCTGCTGAGACTCCAGGCACCAGGTTCTTTATGGTACTGATGCACACTTGCATTTTAGCCCATTAAGCATCACAGATCTGCTGAGCTACCCAACTTTTATTCAGAAAGCTAAAAACCTGTGCCATCATCCAGCACTCCGCAGATGCCCCAGATATTACAGCAGCACAATCACTCCACTGTTTAGAGTACTTTGTTCCTGTCTCTGTGAATTATGGGGTGTCACATCATGGCATGTGTTGCTATAGTAGGAGGTAACACAACATGACATGACATAATGGGATACAGCCTGTGGGTACAGGATGGAGGAGAGTGGGAAGGGGAATACAACTGGACCCATATCTAAGAAAAAGTCAGTGACTAGGTATTTAGCCAAGCAATTACTTGCATCTTACTAGCTTATTCAAAGAATGTGTCAAATTTTTGTTTTACGGTGACCTAAAAAGAAACTAATTTGATTACATAGCTGGAGAGCATTAGACAGAATATCTTTATTTGTATTTCAAATAGTTCATAACTACTGCTGACCCAAAAAGTGCCCAAAACACTTTGTCAGCATTTGCAGCCCCTGTTAAATTGAAATGTTTTGCAGACACCGTTCAGTTTCACCAAAGTTTGGAACAGAACAGAGACAGGTTTCGAAACCCATAGGTTTCCATCAAAAACATGTATGGTTTCCTGTCGTGATCATCCGTTCCCACTCCTCCCAGACTTGCAGCTCCTTGGCAGTAAAAGGCTCCTGAGATCCACCAGACTGTCCTGGAATCAGAGCTCCTCTTGCTTTCACAGAGAATTTCAGCATTTGTGGTTTTTGTTCCACAGCAGATCAGAACCAAATGTCAAAGTATCAAAATCCTCTGCGGGATGACATTACCTTTCTCCACACAACTCTACTCAGATATTATAGGAAGAACCAAATTAACTGCAAAACTTCTATTTGCAATGACACATAAAATCAATTCTGTGGGACACACTTAGATTTTAGTCACATATCTAACTCCTGTCCTTCTTTTTCTCTCTTCACCTATACGTAAATTTTCTCAGCAGCAGGCAGTCAGAAGGATTCTCTCAAGAGAGACATACATTATTCTGCAGCCTTACTGTCCTCAAGGGAAAAATGCTTTCTCTGTCCTGGAATAATTGTTTTTAATTGCAAAACATCCTCTGCCTAAATAAGATTTCCCTTGGCAAACTCAGACAGGCCAATGATTGTTTATTATTTGCAATACCATTACACATAGGAACTCAGTCATGAATCAGGATCCCAAGGGCCGTCTTGCTATGTATAGGTGAATCTAAGTGTACTGTTTCATATCCTTCCATTTCTGCTTTGGTTTTTGGATAAGTGGGTTGTTGAATTAGAAAAATAGGCACAGACAGCAAAGAGCACTAGAAAGCCATTCCCAGTAAAGTGCTTGTCTTCTGTTAAAGTGGTTCTTGTCCCATTGAGTGTTTCTGAGCAATATGTACAGGGTTAGTTTCCGAGAGCAGAAAAAGGGGATTGGAAAAACTTTTAAAACAGCTGAGAAGCTTTAAGAGAATAGAGACCAAACAAGGGTACCATCATCTTAATCAGGTAATTAAGAAAATATGCTATACCCTGTAAGCTTACTGGATGAGAAAGTTTATGCTTTTGTCCATCCCAAATGTTTTGGTGTTTTCTACTAAAATTTCAGAATAAAGAACTGGATTGTCTTTTGTGATTTTTCAGACCACTGGTACCCAACCTTTCCTTGCAACTATTCACTTGTTTCTGAAAGATAACCCAAAACAGAAGAGCTATGTGGAGATGTGTCCCTGCAAATTTGATGAAGGCTGTTTCTCCTCTTTTCCAAGACTATCAGCTCAGTCAGGTGTAGTTAATTCTAATTCTGTTTCTAAGCTAATCTCTGCTCCAACAGAACACTGATTGCCTCCAGAAAAAGACTTTGGTCACTGTATGCTTTCCCTGAAATCTAAATATTTATAAAATCAGTCAAATAAACCTCCAAAGTCTATCTGTGAGGGCACTGGCTGATGATTCACAATCATGTTACAGGTGAAAACTAAGATGGAACAGGATCAGCAACTCAGTGCATCTTTGCTGAATTGACAGAAAACTCAGCAATTGTTACTCTGGATATGAGAAAACAAAAACAGAAAGCAAAATAAACCTACATCTCCCTACTTACCAGAGAAACAACCCCACTGAACTTCTAGGAATTATTTAGTGGTTGTCTTCTAGAAGGAAGTTAAAATGCATTTTGAAGAACTAAAGGGTATATTCAGTAGTGTTATATGCTTTCTGGGCTAACCGCATCCCCCTTAACTTTGCTGTTGCGTGAATGTTTATAATAGACATCAGCTCTGTTTTTCTATATTTTCCCATCTATTTGCCAGTTGTTCTGTGAAACTTCATTGTGTTTTGAAAAGATGATTTAGCAGGATCAACCAAATGTTCCTTCTGGTAGATCCTTCAGCCTGGGTGAGCAGATGATGAACAGGAATGATCTGCCTGTGCAGTATGACAACTTTTGGTTCTGTGGCTCCAAATATGTTTCCATCCTTCCTTCTGATGGTCAGAAAGGATCTTCTCCTCCCAAAACACCCGAGACTGGACACAGAAAGGGTTGGAAAGGATGAATTCTCTCAGGTACATGACCAGGGTCTTGCTCATAGGCTCAGAGAAATACAGGTCCCCAAATTTGGAGTCAAGAAAGGAATTTCTTCTTGTTTCAGACTCTTTAGGACTTTGGAAAGTTGAGGAGAACAAATGAATCTGGCTTTTTATGTAGCATGGTTCACCACATGCCATGATCTGGACATTTTTAAATGATATGTTCTTTAAAGCACTGGTGGCATTTTGATCTCTTGTGTCTTCAGATAATGGCAAATCTGGTAGGCTGGTTTGGTCAGGTTTTGGGAACTGACACACTTGGTTTCACGCTTTCAGAGGAAACTAAGAACTGCTGTGTTATATTAGGTGAGAGTGGTACTGGATGAAAGCTCGGTAACCAGTTCCCACCAATGGCCCATAGTGGGTGTGTAGATGAGAATATAAGAACAGGATAAGCATGTGTAGAGATATTACCCCAGAATACTTTCCCAGACTGCAGAAATTAACCATTCAGGGACTTCCTGAATCAGAAACAGTATCTTTACAGTGAGTTGCTCTCACTGGATTTTTATTTAATGAACTGAAATGAATGAACAGGTCTCAGGCTGCAGAGAGTGCTTGGGGCCTCTCCGGGAGGCCTGGGCTGGCAGTCAGCTCTCCTGCAGGAGGTGTGCTGCTGTTGATGAGCTATGTCGTCAGGTAAGGGAGTTACGGGAGGAGGTCAGTAGGCTGCGCAGCATCCGAGAAGCAGAGCAAGAGATAGACAGGGTATTCTCGGAGACTGTACAGCTCCAGGAGTCCCAACCCCCCACAGCAGTGAAGTTGCCGGAGGGCTCTGTGCCGTGTGAAACGGTACATCATAACACCGTAGAAGAAGGCTGGAAACTGGTCACTGCTCATGGGAGGAGAAAGGCTCCTACTCCTCCCGAAGACTTGCAGCTGAAGAACAGGTTTAGTGCCCTCCAGGATGAGGAGGAGATGGGCATGGCTGCAAGGGAAGTACCTGGGACAACACACCCTTTGCCCTGCTGGAACGCCCGGATGAAGCGGCGGGTGATTGTTGTGGGGGACTCCCTGCTGCAGGGGACAGAGGCACCTATCTGCCGACCTGACCTCATGTCTAGAGAGGTTTGTGGCCTGCCAGGGGCTCGTGTGGAGATGTCATGGAAAGACTGCCAAGGCTCGTCCATGCTTTGGACTATTACCCACTGCTGCTCTTCCATGTGGGCACCAATGACACCAAGGGCAAACTGGAGACCATCAAGCAGGATTTCAGAGCTCTGGGATGGTGGTCAAGGGTCTGGGAGCCCAGGTCATCTTCTCCTCAATCCTGCCAGTGAGGGGGATGGATGAGAGGAGGGGCAGACGGACTTTCCAAGTTAACGACTGGCTGCACTGCTGGTGTTGGCAACAGGGTTTTGGTTCCTATGACCATGGGACCCTGTTTGAAGATCGACAACTGATGGCGAGAGATGGGATCCACCTCACGAGGCGGGGCACGCATGTCTTTGCCAACAGGTTGGCCAACCTGGTAAGGAGGGCTTTAAACTAGGAAAGATGGGGGAAGGGGAGAGTTATAGTGCCAGGGTAGCTGGCAAAAGACTGCTCAAGTCGGGATGCCTCCAGCAGGTGAATGCAGCCAGGGAAGTGCGCATGGGATGTGCCTATGGAGGATCCTCTGGTATCCCTCCTGGGAAACCTGCATGCTCGATCACCTCCCTGAAATGCCTGTACACCAATGCACGCAGCTTGGGGAACAAACAGGAAGAACTAGAGATCTGTGTGTGGTCGCAGGGCCATGATCTCATTGCCATTACAGAGACATGGTGGGATAGCTCGCATGACTGGAGTGCTGTCATAGATGGCTACGTGCTTTTTAGGAAAGACAGGGCAGGCAAGCGAGGTGGTGGAGTTGCTCTTGATGTGAGAGAGCAACTGGAATGTATTGAGCTGTGCCTAGGGGTGGATGAAGAGCGAGTCGAGAGCTTATGGGTAAGGATCAAAGGGCAGGCTAGCATGGGTGACACTGTTGTGGGTGTTTACTACAGGTCACCTGATCAGGAAGAGGTAGTCGATGAGGCCTTCTACAGACAGCTGGAAGTAGCCTCACGATCCCAGGCCCTGGTTCTCATGGGGGACTTCAACAGCCCTGATATCTGCTGGAAAGACAACACAGCTAGGCACAAACAGTCCTGGAGGTTCCTGCAGAGCACTGATGATAACTTCTTGACACAGGTGGTGGAGGAGCCAACAAGGAGAGGTGTGCTGCTGGACCTCATACTAACAAACAAAGAAGGACTGGTGGAAGATGTGAAGGTTGGTGGCAGCCTTGGCTGCAGTGACCATGAGATGGTGGAGTTCAGGATCCTGTGAGGAGGAGGCAGGGCACCGAGTAGGATCGCAACCCTGGACTTGAGGAGAGCAAACTTTGGCCTCTTCAGGGACCTGCTTGGAGGAATCCCATGGGTTAGGGCCCTAGAAGGAAGGGGGGTTCGAGAGAGCTGGTTAATATTCAAACATCACCTCCTCCAGGCTCAAGAGCGGTGCATCCCTATGAGTAGGAAGTCAAGCAAAGGAGGTAGGAGACCTGCATGGATGAGCAAGGGGCTCCTGGCAAAACTCAACCAGAAGAAGGAAGTATACAGAAAGTGGAAAGGGAGACAGGCCACTTGGGAGGAATATAGGAACATTGTTAGAGTATGCAGGGATGTGACGAGGAAGGCTAAGGCCCGTTTGGAATTAAATCTGGCAAGAGATGTCAAGGACAACAAGAAGGGCTTCTTCAAATACATCAGCAGCAAGAGGAAGACTAGGGAAAATGTGGGCCCTTTGCTGAATGGGGTGGGTGCCCTGGTGACGAAGGATGCAGAGAAGGCAGAGTTACTGAATGCCTTCTTTACTGCTCAGGCCAGCCCTCAGGAACCCCAGACCCTGGAGGCAAGAGAGAAAGTCTGGAGAAAGGAAGACTTTCCCTTGGTGGAGGAAGATCGGGTTAGAGATCATTTAAGCAAACCTGACACCCACAAATCCATGGGCCCTGATGGGATGCACCCACGAGTGCTGAGGGAGTTGGCGGATGTTATTACTAAGCCACTCTCCATCATCTTTGAAAGGTCATGGAGAACAGGAGAGGTGCCTGAGGACTGGAAGAAAGCCAATGTCACCCCAGTCTTCAAAAAGGGCAAGAAGGAGGACCCAGGGAACTACAGGCCAGTCAGCCTCACCTGCATGCCTGGAAAGGTGATGGAGCAGCTCATCCTGGAGGCCATCTCCAAGCATGTGGAGGACAAGAAAGTGATCAGGAGTAGTCAGCATGGCTTCACCAAGGGGAAATCATGCCTAACCAATCTGATAGCCTTCTAGGATGGAATGACTGGCTGGGTAGATGAGGGGAGAGCAGTGGATGTTGTCTACCTAGACTTCAGCAAGGCTTTTGACACTGTCTCCCGTAACATCCTCATAGACAAGCTCAGGAAGTGTGGTTTAGATGAGTGGACAGTGAGGTGGATTGAGAACTGGCTGAATGGCAGAGCTCAGAGGGTTGTGATCAGCGGTGCAGAGTCTAGTTGGAGGCCCGTAGCTAGCGGTGTCCCCCAGGGGTCAGTCCTGGGTCCAGTCTTGTTCAACTTCTTCATCAATGACCTGGATGAAGGGACAGAGTGCACCCTCAGCAAGTTTGCCGACGATACAAAACTGGGAGGAGTGGCCGATGCACCAGAGGGCTGGGCTGCCATTCAGAGAGACCTGGAGAGGCTGGAGAGGTGGGCGGAGAGGAACCTCATGAAGTTCAACAAAGGCAAGTGCAGGGTCCTGCACCGAGGGAGGAATAACCCCATGCACCAGTACAGGTTGGGGGCTGACCTGCTGGAAAGCAGCTCTGCAGAGAAGGACCTGGGAGTGCTGGTGGACACCAAGTTAAGCATGAGGCAGCAATGTGCCCTTGTGGCCAAGAAGGCCAATGGTATCCTGGGCTGCATCAGGAAGAACATTGGCAGCAGGTCGAGGGAGGTGATTCTCCCCCTCTACTCAGCCCTGCTGAGGCCACATCTGGAGTACTGCGTCCAGTTGTGGGCTCCCCAGTTCAAGAGGGATGTGGCACTACTGGAGCAAGTCCAGCGAAGGGCCACAAAGATGATTAGGGGACTGGAGCATCTCTCTTATGAGGAAAGACTGAGAGAGCTGGGCCTGTTTAGCCTGGAGAAGAGAAGGCTGAGAGGAGATCTTATCAATGTGTACAAGTATCTGAAGGGAGGGTGTCGAGAGGATGGAGCCAGACTCTTTTCAGTGGTGCCCAGCAACAGGACGCGAGGCAACGGGCACAAACTGAAACACAGACAATTCCATCTGAACATGAGGAAAAACTTTTTCACTGTGAGGGTGACAGAGCACTGGAACAGGTTGCCCAGAGAGGTTGTGGAGTCTTCTTCTCTGGAGATATTCAAAACCTGCCTGGATGCAATCCTGTGCAACGTGCTCTAGGTGACCCTGCTTGAGCAGGGGGGTTGGACTAGATGATCTCCAGAGGTCCCTTCCAACCTCAACCATTCTGTGATTCTGTGATTCTGTGAAATTATCCAATCACTTCTTAACTCATGTAGGATTTTACCATCTACAGCTTCCAGTGGCAAGGAAGTCTGATAGTGGCTGCTGGGGTAAAATTTAACAAAAGATCTCTGATGTAATATTAAATAGGTTTGAAGGGGACTAATCTTTAGTCATTTCTTTGAATTTTGGAGTTGTGACACTTTTTCATATCCCTGTTAGCCTGCACCTTAGCTCACCCTCAAAATCAAGAATAAAATATCAGTGCCAGCAAAATTCATTACATTCTGGTTTTGTTTTAATAAATAAAGAATTCTTCTGTATCTGTGTTTTCTCTGTTAAGCAGTATAGAGAAGCAAAGCTACATGACTTCTAAACTTACACAGATGCTTTATTCATTGCTTTTCACATTCTCACTACAACATAATATAATCAAATCATTCCCCCACTCTTTTATTTTGGTCACATGCAGATTCTGAATGGACTTTTCTTGGATCGCTTGGAGGAAATTATTAAACAGGATGTGCCTCTTCCTCAGGGTGACAGGTTATATACAGAGATTTTTCATCAAAATGAAAACTGCTTCATTTGCTGCCAACCATATGTAAAGCAAGAAGAAAAGTCTGGCCTTAGTGACTCCTGGGAGACTGAAAGTGGAGACTAAATGGAAATTACATACATTATAAATGTTCTTTTTAAAACATAGTTTTACAAAACTCTCAAAATGTGGGGAGTTGAAAATTATATCTAAACAATAAGTTAGTCAGAGATGCAAGTGTACACTATTTTGAAGAGGGTGTTTTAAGATAGACTAGTGGATTTTAAGTTCAGAAGGGACTATTGTGACCATTTGTCTAACATCCTGGGTAATATGGATTGACAGTCTTTTCGGAATTTACTCCTGCCTTAAGTCCAAATTTATTCAGAGTGAAGCCAACTGATCTCACACATTTGATGATCTGAAGAGTGGAAAAAAAGTTTGTGAAATTTTACAGCTGATTTTAAAGAGACCTTTCTCGTGTCTAGAGTAGCATTCATTTGATATGTTTATGTCATTGTTAGTGATGTAGCCATTAGGGGATTGAGGCTTTCATTTCTGAATATAGCTTCTTTGTTGTATCAGTATTAATTATATCATACAGTACCACTGAGAGAAAGAGCCTCTATTTAGCTAGCCTGGGATTCTTCATTTGGGATTTAAGGGTTTGCTGTAAACTTACTCTAGACAGTGTGGAAGAGACACATGGCAAATGATATAAAGGAGATCGTATTAGTGGGTTTGAGAGTGCTTTGTGATCTTTCCTTCTGCTATATTTTGACCAGAATTTTTCTTCTGGTTTGATGTGAAGCGTGGCAAACTTGAAAAAAAGTAAATCTTGCCTTGAGACATGAAGAATAGCAAAGAGGCTTTTAGATCAAGCCATAAACTGTAGAGCAAGACTCTTTGTATGTTTGCATATTCTCTGGAATATTCTTGTATATTCTCCTTTAACTTCTTTTAATATACAGTGAAAATGCGTACAAACTTTTGCAGATTCTGATGCAAAATTAGAAAGTGTTCTAGTTGTAATATATTCCCTTTGGTAGAGTTAGCATGTTGGGCAAGACTCATACAAACCTGAAAGATCTAGTTGGACTGGTATAATCTGTTCTATTAAATTGTGTAGTGAACTTTTGTCCTCATGCCATACTATTGATGCTTCTCAGTATTATTTAAGCTGTACTATTTGAATATTTCATGATATTGATGATGTCAAAGAAGTATTTAATATAACCCTGAGTATTGGACCTCAGACAAGCGTCAGCAGGGCTCAGAAGTGCTGAGGCAGGAGGTAAGGATCTCTGTCTCCCAAGTAGCTCTCGGTGGCTTAGCCTGTGTGACCTCTCTGAGTGCCAGGTCCTGGTCCAATATGCCAATATGCCAAAAGCTTGCCTTGTAGGCTGCCCTCATCCTACAAAGAAGGCTGCTCCAGGATGACACTGGTGGTGGGACCACTCCCATTTCATCATGACCCGTGCCCTGCCTCACCTTTGACCTTTCCAAATTTGACGAATTCCTCCACATATCAGACACGCAACAGCTTTTCTCTCTTCAGGCACTTTGCTAGAAAGAAAGTGGATACAGGTCAGTGAAGGTGGTACTCTGGGGGCGGGACTCCCATCTCCCCACCACTGAAGCAAAGGTACTGGGTAGAAGCAGAGACACAGCGAGGCTCAGGGTGCTGCTCAGGGTTGGGCTGGGCCGTGCAGTGTGGAGCAGGAGACATTACGGTAATGCCAGCCCCATAGTGGTGGCATTTTGGTAAAACATATGCGGTAACCCACCAGATAGTATTGCTGTATTGCTTCTCTCTGTGCCACTTCCCAGTTCTGGCAAGTGATACGCCCTGTGCTCTGTGTACAAGGGGTTTCACAAATATGTTGCAAGTAAGCCTACAAATGTTTCCTTCTTTGCCCTAATTTGGTACTTCTGTTGTCATTCAGGTCAAAAATCTGTCCCTCTTTCTCACATGATACAAGGGGAGATCCTGGGAGAAAGATCCTACACAGCAAAGAAGACAGATCCTGACAGCCGATACTCAGTTTATCTCAAAGTACTGCATGAATTGCAATGAGCTGTATACAACAAGGATATTTTTCACTAGGAATTGGACAAAGATCTCACTTAACAGCGTGGCCCAGCAACCGAAGAGTAAAAAAATTCAGAGACAAGGCACTAACCTGTTTCACTGACTTCACTGGGAGCTGGAATTGGCCTGCACCTCAAAAAAAGAGTAGGGATGGATTTGAACTGGAGATAACAAGTGATTTAAGTCACCTCTGTTTGTTTCACACTTACAACACCATCCTATCATGATCTGTACCTGAGATGATAAACTGTTCTTCTGTGGGCACAGTACTTATCTTAAAAGCATTGCTCAGAACAAGTAAAGGTCAAGTTAAGAGACAATAAAATGTATCAACTGAAATCACATTTTAAAAAGTCAAAGAGATGGACATCTGTGGAGTTATTTGGGGGGGGGAACACCATATATGAGGTTAACAACTAAACACCAGCCTTTGGCATAACTGCGTTCTCAGTTCCATTGCTGGTCACATCTCTGCAGCAGCAATCACAATTTAAGAAAAATAAAATAAAAGATCAAAATACTTAAAGCTTTAGTGGCTATAACTCATGTTCAATGGAAAAATAACTAGCTATTTAAAAAGCACTTTTTTTATGTTCCCTATCAATACGCAGATGTTAGTCTTATGGTGCTGGAAAGCCATAATTCTTAACAGAGAGATTTTCCCAACATGAGAAACTGCACAAATTATACTTCAAGTGATTCATGAATAGGAACCCTGATAATTTTGCCATAGCAATCTATGGGCAATCAAATCACATTAATTTATTTTTATTTCTTTAATGTAAGGCTCAAACCCATAGCATTTTATGTTACTCTTTTCAGAGGTGGGGAATCAGTGCAATTGTGTATGTATATGCTGAAAATGCAAAAGCTACAGAGAGTCATGGGCCTACTTAAAGACTTGAGAAATCATACCTGCTGTAAGGTTATTGGAACATTTTTTAAAGCCAGTGCCCAGATCTATGACCAGGGAGCGTGCCTAGCACATGACAAGTTATCATTCCATGTCAGAGCAGTGGAAAGAATGATTCCTGGAAGCAGCCAACCCCAAAAGTGGGATGCGCTCTACTTTCACAAAGATTTTGCACAGGATCCTGGGGGTAGGACACCATTACAGCACAGCTTTGATGGATACCTGAAAAAGCCCAGCTGAGCAAGCAAAGCCACAATAGCCCATGCACAAAATTCAGGTCACTTGCCTGAATCCCAAAGAGTCAGGCTAAGATAGGGGCATATTTGTGATCTTTCTCCCAAGGGAAGCCGTGGGAGAAGCCCCAGGAAAGACTCCTGAGGAATATCCTCCTTACTAAAGGCTTTTCTGCTGTAGGGAGCATGAAAACCTGGGCTCAGAGCAGCACTGCTCATGTGCCATGACTTGACCTCTTTGCCCAGCTCATCTGCTTCTTAAGCAGATGTAAGTAAATGCTTCTTCAGCACACCTTGCGTGGGTACACAAACTGAAACCTGGCTGGTCTCCCCTCACCAGAGGAGCCCCATGTGGAAGGAGGCAAAGGCAGCAACATAACACAGACGGGGAGATGTGCCTCAGAGGCAACCCCATGCTGCCCAAACAGCATTTCCTAAGCTGGAGGGCAACCTTTTCCATGCCAAAGTGGGAGGATCAGCTACGGACAGCACGGTGCACAGCAGGACCACATTGCTGGCCTTTGCAATAGTGTCAATTTAACTGTTCACATCTGGGTATGTTCTTCAGTTTGACTCCAGCAAGAGATTTCTCTGTCCTGTTTTCTGTCCTCCCCTCATCTGGGATGAAACAGACTGTCTACAGCCTTCCTCTTTCTCATTCCCTCCAATTCTACGTGGAAGGGCTTCAGCCTTGCAAAACTCCTCTATCATTGAAATAGTATGAGGCCACTGAAATTACAGCATCCATGCCAGAGCCACATACACAGTACAAGTATTTGTTTGGGCAAAACTTGCATAAAACTTCTGAAACACACCTGTGCTCAGATGCAATAGTTTTATTGATTTGTATCTTAATTTTAATAATTCTTAGAATAAGTATAAAGCTTGGTGCGTCAGGGCGGGTTTGCCCTAGAGGCCCGGTATGCTCTGTGATAGTGACAGCTGTTTACATCTCCTCTCTGGACTCAAACAGCTTGACCTGGTTTCATGTCTGGATGTGAAACCTCAGTCTTTGCCTTTGGTGCTGAGAAAATCCATGTTAGTAGGTGGTTACCACATGCTAACAAATGCATAGCTATCTGCAGCATGATCTGCATGGAAACAAAGTATTGTAGTTTTCTACCCCGAAGTAAACTAGGCCCAGCCAACCACAGACCCGCAGTTCATAATCCTGTGGTGAAAACAAGCCTTCTGCTAGCATAAGTGACAAAGTCTCACATGTTTGAGGCTTTTGGTATTCATGGAGCCAGAGCAACCAAAAGCTGTTTTGGGTAGACAAACATAGATGCACTAGTACATTTAGGCTTTTATTTTATTTTCAAGTTTTCAGGAAGAAAATTATTAAAAAATAACTGCAATTTCACAACTTTCCAGAGCTCGTTCTTCTTACTCATTCCTATGCCAGAGCTGCTCTGGCTGCAGCTAGTGGAAATTGCAGACTGCATCAGCAGCATCTGGAGCAAATGAGTGGCCTGTTTCTCACCTCCAGCAGTCAGTCTCTGGGCCTCTTAACAACCTGTGTTGTATTATCAGTGTCAGAGGAGGTTTTTTTCCCTCAGTGTACCCTCTTCTGCCATGGAAGTACCCCTGCAGTACGGCATCCCAGCGTCTGGACCACACCTTCAGCAGAGAGAAAGCAATGGTGCAAAGCACATGGGAATGCTGGGACAGGGACAGTTATGACAGAAGATAAATGAAGTTATACAAAATTAGCAATTTCATGAAATAGATATTGAAGCCAAACAGGACACACACATTCTGGCTTAAAAATGTGTTTTACCTCAGCATTTATATTCCACTCATAATCACAGTTCTTGAATATTTCTTACTGTTTTCTATGAGAAATACTGATATTTAGGCCTGAAGGAGGATAGCAATGGGTAAAATAACCCTATTTATGAATGAACATAATATTCACACTACAATATTCACACTAGCAATATTTTTTTCAGGAACTGGATAAACAACCCAAAGCATTTCCAGAACAATGCCTCTCCAGTCATCCAGACTCTTCTTAAATTGGATGAGCACCATGCAGACAAAAAGCTTACTACGTCCCTTTGAAAATCACCTTCGAGTCAGTGGGCTCCAATGAGTTGCAGACCAAACAGCTGCAGTTACAAAGCCCTGTAAAACACTCACTGCAGAATAGATTTTTACACATATTTTACTTTTCTATCTGTAAGTACTTTTGATTAGAATTTACTTGTGTTTTGCTAGTCTTTTGGACAACTCCTTGGCTTTATAAATCATATAGCACCTCTCCCTGCCACACAAGCTGCTGTTTGATCATTGGCCCATGCCTAAACAGTGATGTTAACCTAAAGCCCCTGTGTTCTTTTCTTTTCATGCACGATTCTTGCTCACAGAGTTTCACACAGAGGAGTTGAAAAGAGGATTTCTAGTAAAAAAAAAAAAAAAAAAGTCCAGAGGCAAACAAACCCAGAGTCTTTAGTGCCTGAGCTGTCTTTATGAAAGAGTAAAACAAATGAACCTAGGAATAATTTACACAATTTACAGTTCTAATATTGCCAGTGAGACCGACTGAATAACCTTAAGAGATATGGTTTCATGCATTCAGTGTTTCAGTTAACCTCCTATGAATGATTAGCTCACTGTTGCATATAATGGAGATATCCAACTGGCCCTATTTTACATTAGATAGTTGTATCCTAAGCCATGGCTAAATGCTCAATGATCATCAGATTATATTTTTAAGAGGCAGTGTGGTCTAACAGATAAAGCACAGGACCAGGATCCAGAGAAAACAGATTGTCCTCCTGGCTGACTCCAGGGTATCTAGCTGTCCTGCTTGTGCCTCAGTTTCCCTATCTGTAAAGCAAGAGAATGACTTTCTCTGAACAGTGCTCTTTAATGCATACAAAATCTCAGCATTTCAACTTGCAAAATGTTTAGGGTGTATCTGCCTTTGCACATCAGAGAATGGTAACAGGATGTCTCTGTTCCAGGAGTGATTAAGATTAAGAGTAAGTACTCATTACTAGAGAAGAATTACAGCATTGTGTTATGGCTGGTGTAGCCAGAAGAGCACCCCTTCGTTGGTCCCCCAAGCACAAATGACTAAGCCACTGAGATACCAAGAGGTATACATTGCAGTGTAATCAACCTCTTCTGCTTTCTATCAGCAGTGCAACCCTTTCCTTGTATGCAAATGACCTGCAACCTCATTTCAGGAAAACCCTCTCTTTCTACAGTGGCTATAAAGATCTCCAGCAGAATCAGTGAGTGTTTCAGTGTTCAAGGCATGGAGAACACAGAGATATTATTAGATGTGTTCACCTAGATGAAAATATAGATATTCAGCCAAACGGGCAAACATTACTTAACTATTCTTAATCGATGCTCAGAAGCTGATGGTTGGGTGCTGCTTGTTATAATATGGTCCTACAGCCAGATGAACCCTACAAACAAGAGCTACTGGAGATCACTTCTACATTTGCTTCAGCTAGTGAAAACAGCCACAGAAAGTCCCTCCACCACTCTATGGTGGGATATTTTCAGACTACTTTGGTCTACTCCTTCTCTGTACTGGAAAAGAAGGTAACACTTTCAGCTCTGAGGAAAGATGGGATTCAGTGCCCCATTTTAAGAACTTCAGCTTCTAAGCTGCTGTTTCAGCTGTATCACTCCTCTTGGCCCATCCTTCCATTTGTTCCCCCTTCTCCGTCACCTAAACCCATTTTGTTTCATTTTTCTGGCCCTGCATGGCCCACGTATCTCTTTGATTTTAAAGATGACTCCCACCTCTAGTCAGATCATGTTGCCAGTGCCTATCACTCACTTGCTATATTTTTGAACAAGTCTTTTTATGATTTCTCCCTCTGTTCACTGTGTTCCAATGTGGAACTCCTTTAAAGCATCCTACAAGCAAATTCATTATCTACCCTCAAACTTCCCTTTCCTGCTGATAAAAATGTTACAACACTTACTTTGTCATTTCACCATCAGCTTAAGTTTGCAATAGAGAACTCTGACACTAAAAACAGGCACTTTCCTCCCACCCATACAGATTGCTCCTTTTCAACCCTTTCTGGTCCCCTGACTTGTGCCAGCAGAAACAGTTGTGTGGCAGCACAGTAAAGAGTTGGGAAGCTGACATGGGTAAAAATAACTATATTTTGCTAGGTTAGCTGTTTTCTGCATCAATGCTTATGCTGGGCAAGAGTAGCTGGAGGAGGGAGGGGGTATGGGGGATGCAGAAGCAGGAATAATCAGCTGGAGGAAAAGACAGGGCAGGACTGCCTCTTCTGGCAATGCTGATGGTTTTTGCTGGTTTAAACTGCTTGTAAAAGCATAGTACCAGATCACTGGTCCCACTGCCTCTCATGCAAAGACATATCATCTCTTGCCTCCTTGTATTCCTCTGTCTCTGTTTCCCTCCTTTGGCTGTGTCTTGTCTTAGGCAAGTTTTCATATGTGAGGGGAGCTGTTGCCATCCGACTCACCACCTCCCTTACCACCACCCAGTGAAAATCACTCTGTGTTATGTAGCAGGGGAAAGGCTACAGCCCATGACAGACACAACAGCATCTAGCCCTGCTAGGTTTAGTTTCAGCGTCAGGCACAAACCGTCTTCTAGTCTGGCATCTGGCACAGTGGCATTTTAGAGCATTTGGGATTTTGTACGGTGATACAAAAAATAATAATACTTACAGTAATAACAGCATCAGATGCATATCATAAGGGAAATTTTTCAGCTAAACTAAAATGATATTTTTACTATTTTTAAAAATTCATAGTACTTCCCTACAAAGCAAGAATTTCAGTTCCTATAGTTCTTTTGGGCATAGATATATCTTGCTGCGAACTGAAAAAAAAAAACCTCCAGAAGTCAAAAGTGCCTGCACTAAAAAGGGTTTTTGGCAGTTCACCTCTCTCTCTCTGCTAAGGGCAGTTGTCCATATCTCTTCTGCAGAACTTTTTTTTTTAATTTTTAAGAGCTTCCAGGAATTATCCTTTTGAGAGAAAACATGATCCTTGTGAGAGAAAGTGGCAAAATTTGCCGCCTTGAAAAGCCATTTTACACAGCCACAGATTCCACCAGTCTGGAAGGCTCCTGAAAGGGCTGTCGCAAAGCAACTTCTTTTCTCACTTCCCCTCAGCTGTTGTTTCTCAGCAGCCTGTGTCTTTGAAGACCCAGAAGGTGAAACAGTATCTAGAAACACTTCCCCGTGGCAGTGGCAGGAGCAAAGGGACCTTCTGGGGCTGGAATAGCAACAAAGCAAGTACACAGACCTAATGCAAATCCTGGGGAACTCAAGGCATCTCCAGTATCTGGAATACCCTATATCATTACTCCCTTCTTTCCTGGTGACGGGAACACAGCTTCTCCAGGTCCTGCCACCCCCCAGGAAGATTCCCAGGGTTGGAAAACGTACTGTAAAGTCAGCGGGACAGGCTGTCAGTGGGACTTCCTCGTTCACTGGGATCGAAGCTTGGGAGAGCAATGCCATCCTTGGCCATGTCTCCCCTCTTCTCTCACCAACTTACTGCCTTGTTCACGCAAACTCACCTCATTGCTGAATTACCGCAGAGCTAGCGGTAGTGTGCTCGGCCAACAGAAGATGGTTGTGAAGTTCTTAAATGCATACGGGGTCTCTCTCCTCTCTGTCTTCAGGGGAGAGATGAGTACGAGTCAGTTTCTGAGGACTTCTGATGGGGCCTTGGGGTTGCTGTACCTCAGGTTTAACATGCTGTACTGAAATGAGGCTGGGCTCATATTGCTACACACCACTGTGCCTATAAAATCCGCTTTGGTTTGGGGTGTTAGCATGGCTTTGAAGTGAGTCTCCTGAGGTTTCCCACTTATCATGCACTGATTTGACTCCAGAGTTGTTTTGATGCTCATTACCCATATTCCATGTGCTCCAAACCCTAAATCAGGCAAAAGAGTCAAAACCAAAGACCCCTTCTTGGGACATCTTTGAACCACATGTTCTGGGGACGTATGGTCCAGGAGACAAGAGAAAATCCAGTCCAAAGTAAATCCCCTGAGCCACATAACATAAAGATGTAAGGTCCTCAGTGCCATCTGTTTCAATATACTAATCAAATCCTGTTGTGCCAAATTACTCACTAATGTAGACATAGCTACTGTTGCATGGTTATATCTTCACAAATTTTTGTCATCCTGGCTACAATCTCTTACATCCCCCCCGGCCTCCTTCTTTCCAAAAGTTTTGACTGCATAAAAACAGAGTATAAGGAAACATGCTATACTACTGCCAGTTCTATGTGTATTTTGAACTGAAATTTGAAATATATTTGAAAATGAACTATAAAAATGTTTAATGTTCTCATGAAAGTAGTGAACTTTCTATCTTCCATTGATTGTTGACATTCAATAAAAATAAGTCCTCTTCCCTTTTAAATACATATTGAGGACTTTAATGGCATTTTCTTGCTTTGTTAACAACCTTATGAAAACTTCATGGGGCGGATTTGATCACGGGCTATGCACATCTGGCTGTGTAACCAGGGTCACTAGGGACCTAGTGCTAATTTCCCCTGGGGTTTTCCCCTTCATATTCACAAAACAACCAGCTCATTTCTTACTCTGCTAGGTTTTATATCAATATCTGATCTAGATTAAAAAACCCTCAAATTTCTGCTGTTGTCTGAATGTCAGACCACTTTCTTCCCCCCCCCCCCCGGAACTTATCACAAGAAACAGGCTCAGTACCAGGAGTGCTAATAATATTTGTCTTATGACTCTGTCTCAGTTGCACCAGAGTGATAAACCAGTGAACAGAAAGAGCACTCTGGCAAAAAGCATGTCTTTGAAGGTTTATGATATCACATCAAAAACAGTTACAGTATATTTACTGATGGTTCATAAATATTTCTCACCGCTGTCTAAACCTAGCACATTTGAAGTAAGAAAAGAGGGACTACATCACAGACAGGAAATATTAAATATTTAATTACTTTTTTTTGGCACAAGTTGTACAGCCCCGAGCTTCTTATAACGTATAAGATAGAGTACACCTGTCATGTCTTGAACAAACATGAAACTGGGACTTACAAAATGACATCTGCAGCAAATTGTCTCGGTTTCAAATTGGAAGTTATATTTGTAGTAGGTAGTTTTGCAATAAGATAAATAATTTATGCATGTGTGTTTTTTAGTAGGTGGATTTCAGTTTCTATACTCTGTCTTAGAGGTATCAATAGTATTTTGATATAGGGGTTTACACTAGGGGTAAAAAAATTGATGCCTTTGAATTTAAAGTGCACTGGTGGTCCAACAGATCAATCCATAGGGAAATTCTTTACATGAGAGATGGGAACTATTATTGTTCTGAAGAGCAAAGGACTCAGACTCAATAGTGCTGGACTCCAATCCTAGCTTTGATCTGCTATGAATACTTGGTCAAGGTCAAGTCTTACAGTGTTTGGGTCTGTTTTACTTCTTACCCTGAACAAGGTGTATTTCCCATGTAGAGTGACCAAAGGTAGGTTGGGTACCAGAAGTATTTTATCTGTTATAAAATGGACCTTTGCCTAGACCCATTTCCTGAGCTGAGAAGCCATATGTCGCCATTTCTTCCAGTACCCTTGTTAGGTTAGCCAGAGTTCACTTCGGTATCTTGGTGCTACAGTGGTTGCACTGTATGTGCAGAGCACTTCTATCATGCACGTGCTGTAGTGCAGATGTGTACATGCCTTAAGGTAATTTGTTAGGGATTTCCTGATTTCCCACAGTCTAGTCAAAGCTGTAGCTTTGTCTGGGCTGCCAGACGTCTAAAGAAGCATCAGCATTGTAGCTGCTAATACGCAAAGACATAAAAGGCAGATACAGAGATAGTAAAGAAGTAGAACAGATTTGATGATTACTGCTAGGAAAAAAAATGGAGATGTGCTTAAGAGGATAGCTGGGGAAAAAAACACAGCCTAAAAACACTTTGCCGCCAAAAGACCCTGGGATTCTCTGTTTTCCTGGAAATGAAAGAGCATGGTTCTTTTCTATCTTTCTCTACTTTATAATGTATGACCTGGAGTTATAATCAGATGAATCTAGGTTGGATGGGACCTCTGGAGAGCATCTGGTCCAATCTTCTGTTGAAAACAGGGCCTTAGATTAGATTATTTATTATTTAAAATTTTTTTTTTTATTATTTGTTAGAATATTTCCAGCAAGAGAAATTCCACCAGTTCTCTAAACAACCTATTCCAATATTTTATTGCTCTCATGGTGATTTTTTTTTTTTATTATCTCCAGACAAATTTTCCCCTGAAACACCATTGTGCCCGATGCCTCTTGTCCAGTCACCATGCACCTTTGCAGTGAGAGTTCCTCTATCTTCTCCATAATTACCTTTCAGTTTTTGGAAAATTGTGATTAGGCCCCCCAAGCCATCTCTTCTCTGGTCTGAACAATCCCAATTTGTTTAACCTTTCTTCATGTGTCAAGTTCTCCAACCCCTAATCATCTCAGTGGCCCTTCACTAGACCCTTTCCAATCTCTCAGTGTCTCACCTGAACTGGAGGGAGTAAATTAGACATGGTAGTCCAGATGAGGCCCACAAAGTGCTGAGAGGGAGGAATAATCTCATCATTTGATCCTAAAGGAGAGGTTGCTGTTGACAGGATGAGACTTTCTCAGATTCTTCTTTCCTTTAGCTCTGTTCTATCATCTTCAGTTTTGTCTTTCATTTTTCCATATATGTCATTCTCCCTATATTTCTACTCTCTTCTATTTTCTTCTTTTCTCAAGGCTAACTCAGACTGACAACACCCATTGTGAAATATGAATCCTTTAAATGGTACACAATGAGATACAGTGTGAAACAGCATAAAAAGTTTTCAATGTATTCTGTTGGTAACATGTAAGGCAGCTATATATCATTTTAGATAATACAGTGTAGAGATCATTGCATCTCCTGCTAACCAGAAGAGTCTTAGTAGAAAGAAGCTGTGTATTACCAACTACAGAAACCAAATATAACCAGTTTTCACCCCAGGCCTCACTCAAAATCAGTGGGAAGAAATGGGCTCCTCCAGACTTCGGAAAAATAAGAAAAAAGGTAGAAGTATTGGTAATCTGTAATTCAAATGCGTTCACTTTTCTGCAGCAAGACTTGACGCAGGACTGAGCAATGTTTGTGACAGAAGGGGCATCTCAGTTTTTATAGGGCTTCCTGCTGCCAGCAGGCCAAGGGTTTGATTCCTTTCTGTTGCTGAAAGCTCTGGAACAGCTGCTTTGGCAGGGTCAGGGCTCCCTGACTCCATTACTGTCTTGCAATTTGGCAGCAGTGTAAATTAAATAGGGAGAACAGTCACCAGAAACCTGGGCACCTGTGACAAGGCAGCAAGCCAGGGTGCCTTGTGCAGTCATCCAGTTTTAAAGGAGAACAAAGCCATGAGCAAAGAGGAAGGCTGGGGTCTGGGAAAGCTTCTTGAGCTATAATAATAATAATGATAAAAAAATACTCCATACTATTTTTTATTGTTCCACAGTATTTTTTTATTGTTATTATTTTTATAGCTCAGGATGTAAAGGATCACTAGTCTCTTAGTTTATCAAATCTGTCAATTACTCTGTTTTGGAAGATCCGTCTATAGTTGTGACATAGCTCAGCATTCGCTGCCCTTTCCCTCTTTTATATCTCTCAAGTATGTTCTTATTCTTTGAAGGATAATGAAAGATCTCTCCTGGGAAAAAAGGAAGTCATGAGTGACAGAGCCACTGAAACAGTACCTGAGTTCTGCTTGGCAGCAAGCACAGCTGGTGAGCTAATAAAGCCAAAATTTCTTACGGATTCCTTTCATTGTGGACATGTGATGAATGTCATCCTATACCACCTCCAATCCTTTACAGGGGAAATAGAAGGTTGCAGTATTTTTGGAATATGCCTCCATCAGAACATGCTCACTCTCTGCTTCTAAAACACCTTAATTAGATGCTGATTTCAAAGCCTGTAACATATGACAAAGTACAGCTTCATTCTTTGGCAAGGCAATCGATGATTACAGAGAGCGGGAAAAAGGTGCTGCTCCATTAGATCAACACTGAGGTGGGACACTATAGTACAGAGTATGTGGTATTTTATTGCTAAATTTTTATTAGGAAGAATATTAGGTCTTTGAAACTTTGGTTCAGTTCATAACAATGGCAGACTGTTGGTTCAATTTCTGCGACATTGTTAACATTGATTAGACACAGGCCTTGGGTTTTAAATAAACTGAAGAGTCTTTCAGAATCTCCTAGAAGTAGGTCAAATGAGAATGGCTTAAAAGAGCACTCTGCAACATCATAGGGCTTTGCATCAGTGTGTTTCCATGGTCACAATCAGGCAGGTAGTGAGGATGCTTTTGTAAGCACATCTCAGCTTTCTTTCCCAACATCTTCCTTTTGGTGTTGCAGCTCAGTATGAAAGTGTCATATGGCTTTCTTAAATCTGTTTGTGTTTCATTCTGATTCTCATTCCATCACACATGTCAGGTTATAGATAACAAAGAAAACATGCATGCATCTTGCCCAAGAGTTAACAGGAGTCATATTCTGAAAATGTTTGCCAACCATGGAGAAGGCAGTGACTGTCTTTGGCTAGGGGCTAGGCTGCCTAAAGATGCTCCTGTGTCCAGCTGGAATAGCCCTGTATGGACTGATACCTTCAAACGACTTGGCAGAAACATCAACTCTATGTGCTGCCTTATTGGTTATCAGGACTCAGGCCCTGGAGATTCCTTGCTAGGAACATAAACCCCTCCAGAACAGAAGGAGCCTGAATCTGCAGCAAATGATAGAGGCATTTGATTGCTTCTTTCTGTGTTCATATCTGCGCCCCTCTACTATCTCTTAGGATTGTTTCTATAATGCACTGAGTGATGCTTTAAAGTTCAAAATTCAAAATTCAAAAATTCAAAATTCAGAATTCTTGCAGTGGCCTGTTAAGCACAAATGACACAGAACTCCCTCTTCCCAACTTTGCCTACTTCCTTGAGGAGAGTGAAGGGAGGTTTGAATCCCCTTCATGCTTAGAAGGAAACTGTGCCAGGTTTCCCATGCTGAAGAGAGTGACCTACCATGCTATCGTATCAGAGCTTATTGTTTTTCAGGTAATGATTCTGAGTATAGACACTTTGTTTCCACCGAAGTCTTACTTAAGATGTCTAAACCCTCATTTGATTTAGCCCCAATCCCTCATCCCTTATAATGTGGGGATCATAAATAACCAAAGGACAAGGCTTGCCATGAAGTATTACACAGACATCTGTATTCATTTCAGTCTTTAACACCTCCCTGCTATGTCTTAACTTCTTGGAAACCACCCCAACTGAGGTCTCAAGCTCTGGTCCAGAAGATAGTTGTTAAGATAAAACAATCTTTCGGAAAGAATTGGCCACTGAATGCCTAAAGTAAAGACTTTTCCCTCCCTTAAGAATATGGTACTGGTCGCTAGTCAAGAGGAGGATACTGATCTAGCCAGACTGCTATTCTGATGCAGTAGGTGAGTTCCTATATTGCAAATCAAGCAGCTAATTATTTTCACTCAATTCCCACTATTTTCTTTCATCATCTAGTTGGATGTTAAAGTCACAGTTCCCTTTTGGTGCTTCACTGTACAGCTGTATGGAGTTAGCACCTAAGGTCTGGAAAACTGTCAGGTTCTCAGTGTCCCAACACATTGCAGTCTGGAACTAACCTAAGTGAAGGGTTACATGTGAATATTGCAAATGTGCTTGTTTGCTTTCTTTGTTTGTTTTTAAGACAAATTACAGACATGACATATACATCATCAGTTCTCTTCTAAGTAAACAGGAGCAGGTTTCACCACTGCAATTCTTGATGTCCTTACTGGAGGACAACATCAAAGACATCAGTGTTTGGCCATGTTGTGCAATGAACTTTGGTGCAGCGACACCAGTGCTAGCACTGATCCGGCAAGCCCATCAAAAAGGGCATGTTGCCTTGCACATACACTTACGCTGCTACAGTTCAGAAACTAGATCTGGGGAGTATCTGCTCTGCCTTGTTCACATGATGAAAGCAAACCTCCAATGATTTCAGATAAGTCAGGCAGGACCAGTTCAGAGTTTTTCAGCAGTGTAAGCGACATCATTTTTGCTGCCCAGTGATACTGGGTCAGGGCCCATTGAGGAAACAGGGAAGGCTGCCAAGAAAGAACTGGAGGAAAATCCTGGAGAATCAGCCTTGCTGAGCCTTCTGGGAGAACAGGAGCAGTGATTGCTGCTTTTGGGAACAACTATGCCCCTAGTGAGAGCTCCTGTGACATACTCCCATGCCACCGCAACACTCCTGGCTTTCTCAGGTTCTGGCATTAGCAAAACAGTCACAAGGACTATGGCCAATTTGCTGCCCCAGAAGCCTGTTGCTGTAAGCAGCTGCTTACTTTACCTATGCTTAGAGGCAATCTAGTGGTCACCGGTTTGACACTAATTAAATTCTTGTTCATGATACAGAATCATTGAAAACTGTGCTGGAGAGACCTTTTGGACCATTTGTACTCTCTGTATATAGGAGGGATTAGCAGAATTCTACATGCAAAACTATTTTTCTTGAAAAGTGCATTTCTGAGTTAAGAGAAACAATCCATAAATTTGTGTAATGTTCTCCAAACTGCTTTAACAGGAAAAAAAAATGGAGAGAATGTCAACAAATTCTATGTGTTGTATTTGGGTATTTTCAAAATGCAACATTTGAAATTTGTTTCAAAACTATGGTGCATTTTGAAATGTCTCTAAATATAATGAAGTTTAAAATGAGGAGGAGCGACAGCCCTGTAAACAAAACTTTTTCTTTGATGCGATTCTCTTTGTGTGATTTTGATCTTGAGCTGTGAAACAGAGAATCATCATTTTGTACAGATCTAGTAGGTATGGTTTCCACTCACCTCACATCAGAAGTTTCCAAAAATGAATTGTGCTCAGAGTAGCTATGAAAGCTCAGTTCAGGAACTGCGTAACACTTGACTGGCTCACACGTGGCTGTGGAGAGCAGTTGAGAACAAGTTTTCAGAAGCACTGGTCATGCAGGTTGAATGTAGACGTGATCTGGACACGAAGCAGCGTGGATGAGACTGCAGTGCAGAGTATGAGAACGTGAATGCTGCCGTGGGCGTACTCTTACGCGGGGCTATGGCTTCCTCACATCCTCTAACCTGAGAAAATCAATGCCTTTTCTGCACATTTAAAAAGTGGCCAGAATTTCATGCAAGCTTTCTCTAAGCTTCCTTGAAGGTATTTCAGTGAAGTAGCTCAGTTTTCAACAGTGCCCAAACTGAAACAACTGCTTTTGTTTTCAGTGTTCTCAGTGGGTTGGTAGTGTTGAAAAGGAAGGTTTTCCCTACAGATGTGGAATCGCTCTGGGGAGTGTTGAAACAAATCGAGTGGTTTGAACTTCAGAATCAGATTTCAGGATTTGTTTGGAAGGTCTAAAATGACCCCACTAAACATAGTAGGCTATAGGGTAGACTGTAGACATGTTAGACTCCAATACTGTTCTGAAAAACACTTTGAAGATATACCAGAGTGCTTAAAAATAAAGCAGGTGTGCAATTTCTTGTTTCCCACATCATAATTTATTTTTTTCACAAAAGTATTTTTTATTTTCTGATGCTCCTCAAAATAATTTGGAAAAAATATATTAAATAATAAGCCATTTCTTGTTGTTGAGCTAAACACATTAGGAGTGCAACATAAACTGGCTGTTTCAGGGCAGAAGAGGACAAGGGAAAAAGTATGGATTTTTTTCCTAAATTAATAAACCACACTGAATGCAAAGTCTATTGTGAACTCTCCAGGTGAACAAATTTCTTTTTCTATCCTGCATACAAACCCTATTAGCTGTTGATAATGTTTGCTAACTTTGTTGCTGCACACTTTAAATCACTAACACACTATAATTCTCTAATAAACTAAGAAAATAGCATATGTTCTCCATCACCTGCTAAACAGATGGCAAAGAGTGTAAATTCATTTATTTGACTTTTTTTTTTTATTGCTTAGAGAGTCTTAAATTTAAATAATCAGATTCAAAGCGCTAGCTTCAATCTAAAATAGGCATGCTTTGGAGAAAGGAAGGATCCTTTTTCAAAGAAAAAAAAAGGCTCTGGTAAACAGCAAGCAATTAGCCACAACATGCTACCAGGGATAGTTTAATTGAGGCTGCCATACTAAATTAACCAGATACATGCCCTTGGAAGGACTAGTAAAGCAGAATTGTTTATATATGTTTTCAATTATACTATGAGAGTTCTAATGAAACCATGTGCTTCTGCTTTGATTTTTTGTATTTACTTTTCTGCTCCAAGGAAAATTAAAATGCAAAACAAACTAACCCAATCCTTCTTTCTTCCTAAATGGTAAGACTTGAATCGTTGCATATTAGCTGCCAAAATCTCTCTATGTTTCTCAGCGTTACTTTCTATTGATGTATTCCTGAGACACAAGTAACTCACAGCTCTTGTCTGACCTTAATGCCTGTGCTATCAAGTTAATCTGCCCTAGTTTCAGGCTTTACAAAGTAATTATGACTGCTTAGTTCTACATGTTCCATAGATCACTTGTTGTGGAGAACGTATAGAGAAAAACTGGTTCATAAAGTAGTAGAGAAAATGTCCCTGCCGCCACATCCATATTGAATCCTTCAGGTGTAGAGAAGCCCTCTGCTAGCAATGAGCCAAAGAGTTTTTGGTTCTTAGTTAAGAGTTGCCTTGCTTTGTCTTTTTTTTATGATCTGTAGATATAATTTTGAGGAAACTATCATCTTGTGTGTTCCCAAGTATCATGTGAACTAAACTTGAGGGTCAACAATAAATTCTCTTTCCCAGAGGACAGTTCATAAGAGAATATATAGCCTGCGCTAAAGGTAGATTAAATGCACAAAATCAGACAGAGTAAACAAAACAAATGATCTTACTTGAAAAAATCATCAATGGGATGAGTTCAAATCTCATTATTATTTATTTGGAAAGAAAAAAGCTGGTCTTTAAATTCATTAGCATTGGTTTAGCAGGTATCCAGAGAGGCTCCTGAAACCTTATGTGAAGTGCCAAAGTCCCAGAGCTTACATCCCAAACTCTAGGCAACCCAGCAGACAGATGTTCTGGGTCACCTTCTGAGGCACCAAATTATCTCCATGCAGAATTTAAGGTTAGGCACCTGAAATGTAGATATTCCAGCACTGAAATTTTCTTTTTGTTACACATAATTCCCAGGAGAGTCACTGAACACAGGACTAGAGGGTCACTAGCTGAGAGCACTGTGTGTAGCAAAGAAGCCAAGATATATGGGGCCAGCACCCAAGAGAAAAAAGCTGGGACGTAACTCTGTAACTCTGTGATATGAGCACCTCCGCAAGTGCCTCCTGGATTCTTACATCCATTCTCACCCTGGTTCTGTATGTTATCTAATTGCTAGTAAATGTAAAACAGCCAGGCTAAGCAAAGTCCATAACTTTATATGAAAACAAGTGAAATCTTGCATTGTGCTAGTCCAAATGAAGAAGAGATCATAAAAACCTGGTACCATAAGCCAGATACAGGCTACTTAACTAAAGACACTTAACAGAAGTGCTAAATTAGGAGTTTATTTGTGTTTGGCTTCTCCTCTGATCAGTGGTGAAAGATTAGTACTTCCAGCATAGAGCTTGAGCCTATATTCAGAGTGCTGTGTGGACTGACCCAGTATGGTTCAGAGTATCAGGCTGTCACAAGCGCTGAAGTTCTTATTTAAAACCATTAACAAAGTCAAGTAGCTGTAAAGTATATGTAAGAATATAGTGCATGAAGATTAACAATGAAAAAATGTGCTTTAATTATTTATTTAGTATCTTGCTTCCCACAACTCAAGAGGTACCTAGTCTGGATCTTTAGAACAAAAGTTTATATAGTACACATTTTTAGTTTAGCCTTGCTCCAGAATCATATGTCTTATACAGGAAAATGATGGTAAACAGTGGTGGCCAGTCATTTTTAATGTTAAGAATAATAACCAGCATATGTACTGTTCCACAATCAGGATGTAGGTATTGAGAGACTGAATGAATTCCTGTGGAATATTAAGGTAGTATATCCTACTATTGAGCAATATCACAACACAAAGGTGCACTCTAACAATGTGTTGTTAGCCTAGATTTTTAGACTTACCCCAGAATTTACTAGCTTCTGTGGGTTTAAAGCTGGTCCCTAATGTTATTTTAACATAGCTTTGTGGAATTTAATTTCCTCCAAGGATTTTATGGTAGTAAAAGTATCACCTAAATGCATTAAAAAATATTAGTATTTTCAGACTGTGGTTTGTTTTTTTTTTTCCTGCAGAGTCTGGAAGCAACTCCCACAAAACAGGAAGACATTAACTGCCATGAACATATATAACTGTGGAGAGATTGCATGGGATACTTCTAAGACATTTACTGGTAGAGACAAGAAGTTTGGAAGTTGGTTTTGGTTATGGGAATCTTTTGTCATTGTGATAGAAATCTGCAAACTCAGGCATTCTGATTGTAGCAGTATTCTTGTCATTAACATTACAAGACTTAAATAAATAAATAAATAAATAAATAAATTTACCCATTGAGGCCAACAGCAAAGTTTTCCAGAGCTTGCAATTACAGGGAAACCCACAAAAAGAGTGCCTCTTACAAGTTATAAATGTGGGCAAACTTAATTGCTTTTCCAACACTGAAGATTCACTGCTAAGTCATGGCCTGTTCCTGGCTCCCCTGACCTTTACTTTTAGGAAGATAGACAAATTGATGTTGGTAAATGAAATGGTGGGGATGACACACAAGCCACTGCTGATGAGACCTAGGAGATTTATGACTCAAAGGTGTGTGGGATTTAACCTAAAAGTGAGCTACTCAGTGTAGTGCACCTATGTTAAGGACTCTTACTAACCTGCCCTGCTCAAAACATTGGCATCTGCATTCGCTGCACTAATTTAACCTTCTGAGTGGCTGGAAGGCTTAGTCCCTTATTTAGCGCTTTCCACTGAGCTGTAACAGAAACTTCAACATTGCTATTCACAACCATTACGATATCGCAGAAGATGACAGTCGGAGCAGTAACTATGGTCTACAGACTTGCATTTGTGATCTGTTCCCTCGCAAGGGGTCCCCGTGTAAAACCAGAAAGAAATAGAAATGCAAAGCCATACCCAGTTTCAAAGAGGAAGAGAATGACAAGCTTACAGAAAAAAGAATTTTAAAAACTATATCTGAAGTCAAATAAAATCCAGAGGGAAAGGAAAAGCCTAAAATCAAATCAAAGAAAAGACCATGATGATCAATGAAAAGAAATATAAGATGCTTATAGACAGCCAGATGATCATGGGACAGTGCAACCCTCCTGGCAGATTCTGAGGCTGAGATAGCTTGCCCTTTCCTTTGTTAAATTTCCATCAAGGCACTGTCAGACTCTGGAATATCGTTAAGTATTTCTAAAGTTAAGAGAGCAGACATACTAGAAAACACATAAAGAAATAACAGAGTCTCATGACCCCTGGAATGTAATGCTTGTTATCTGAATCTGTGCGTATCCAGTGTGCTGCTATTTCCAAGGATGTTAGTGTTACTTGTTTTCACCAGATTTCTGTTGTATTTAATCCCATGCTTCAGGGCTCCTCTGGTAGTTTAGAAGGGACAGAAAAAGACTTCCAGTCCTGCCCACCCTTGGTGCCAGCCTAGGCTCCTGGCTTTTTCAGGGTGGAGGAGAAGACAACCTTCCTCTGAGGTCTTGTAGGTTTGCCACAGCTGGAGACAGGATTTAGGCAAGGAGTGCTGAGACACATGGTGGCATTAAATTCTCTTACTGCTCATAGGAGTATTGTTTTCAGGATTAAATGAGTCACTGTATTTGGAGTCAGAAGGTAATTTTTTCCAGGTCAAGTGGGAACCTTGCTCTCCTTTGTAGCATGTCTGCCTCATAAATCATCTAATAGCATTATTTAACATATTTGCTGTTATTGCAGGAATGCAGAGCACTGGTAATACCCTTAATCTCTTGAGTTTTCTTCCTTTGGTACATTATTGTTATGACTTTGCAGTTTTTTCATTTCATAAAATGTTTTAGAGCATTAAGAAGTGTGAAGTGGTGTATGGAGGTGTTCCAGGGACACTGCTGAACAAATCTTCCAGTGCATGGATCTTTCCTATGGTAGCAACTGGACACAGCAAACTGAGGGGAAGTGTCCCTCCTGGTCATATGTACATTTGGGAATGCCTGAAACTGAAACACCTACCTTTGAGGCACCCAGTGCATTTTCCCAACTCTACTCCTTCTCCCTACCTACTCCACAACAGTAAGTCTAAGTTCCCAGAAGTTTGCAAAACAGATTTAAAATAATGTGCTTGATGTGGATTCGTCACTGTGGCAAATCCATTCTTGTAACAGCACCTTCTCTCCCCTAATTTGGCTGTGTGAGACTAACAAAATCCGACTTAGATATTGTCATTTGATCTGCTTAGTAGATTCAGAAACAAATTTTGCAAAAATTCTTTCTTCTGTGAACAAACTCCAGGTTTGCCTACCCAAGCTGTATGCACACCATCTCCCCCAGAGAGATAGTGTACTCTCCCAAGCCAATAAAGATGAAAAAGAACATTTTTGTAATGACTGTTCCCAAAGAGGAAGGAGGAGCTGAGAGTAGCTGCTGCTACCAGTGATCCCCATTTTTGGCAGAGCAGAAACACACATCAGGAAGCCTCCTCATTAAGGTATAAAAGAAACAAGAGTTTTTCACACTCAGCATTCCTGTCCACAGTAGCTGTTGGCAAAGTATGTATCTCCTATTTCATTACCAGTCCATGGAGAGAAAGGCAACCGACTCCAAGAGTTCAAGTTCTGTGCGCTTTTCTACAGCACGGGGTAAAATTTGCTTCCCAGAATGATGCAGGCCAAAGCCTCACAGTGTATGAGCCCAGGGGATAGCTGAGGCAATCGGAAGGATACTGGAAGTGACGAACTGTGAGGTCCTGTCCAGCCCTGTGTTCTCCAAGGGAGAAATGACAGCATCTAAAGAGAAGTGCCCACATTAAGTTCAGTAGATTTTGTTGGCACAACTCCAGCAAAGGAAGGCAAAATCTTGGATTTGGTCTCCTTTTAATAAAGGTTAGGTGTTCTCTATTGAGAGTACAAATGTGCCAAGATGGGACACAGCAACAAACACAGAGTCCCAGTTAAACCCCCTGCAAGTATGTAATAGAACGTTGGATTTGTTTGACGCTACTCACTAAGGAATGTATCACTACCACAGAACCCAGCTATTAAAAATGTGAAGTGTTCCAGCTTCTTGCAACTTCCACAATTACTTAATAATCCCAAGAATTTAGGGCATTTTTTTCAGGTTATGTTAAGTCAACTAAAGTGTCACACGCTGTTAGCTCACTTCAGATTTGGTCTTATATAATGCTACTGTAGAGCATACCCTGATATGGCACATCAGAAATAAGAACTAAAAACATGAGGCTCTGTGTCCATAACTCAGCAGATCTAAACAAATTTGCCTACATGCAGGTAACAACGAGCATATTCAGCCATACTTGTGTTAAGTGGCTGCCAAATACAATTGCCTGCTGTGAAAAGAATTCAGGTTTAGTAGGGTTATACATATACTATAAAAAAGAATGAATGACTACCATAAAAGCAGGTAGAGAAGAATCAGACTTGGTATTCCTTATTCTTCATTTATTTGTATGGCTTTCATTTATCTGCATTTATTTATTTGGCTGTCCCAAACGTAGCTTTTTTATAACATTCTGATTATGGGAAGGTATGGCCAGAGATACTGTTCTTGGAAAGCATATTACTGCTGCCAATGTTCATGCTTATATGGTTTCTCAATGGCCAAAGCTTTAAAGCCAGAGTCTTGGCACCAAGTGGCTTGTATAAGCTTCCAGCACTGACTCTGAACCTTTTTAACTTTCAACATCATATTGGCTTCATTTGCCCTCATACACCTGGGAACCATATAGAGACCTCCTCATCATACTCAGACTATGAACTTCATGCAAAACAGAGGTCCCTGAGGTAGTTCTGCACAAGTCGGTAAGTGCACACAGTACAGCATTGTACTGTATATGCTGATGTAGCCATTTCCACGTGGTGAGACAACCTGTGGATTCAAGATGGCTTGGATAAGCAAACTCTGCTTTCCTTCATGTTCTGCTTCTGGAGTCCACACAAAATCAGTTCCGGTATCTGCTCTTAGATATTATCATGCAGATTCTCCCAAAATTTTATGGAGGGCTATGTACATTACTTTACACGTAACATGACAGTGGTGGCATTAAATTAATCTCCATTTAAAAGAACTTCAGTCTTCAAATCAGTTTAAAAACAAAAAAACAAAACCCTTGGCCATGCCTGCTATTTGGACATCCTAAAGTAGATGATGAAACAGTAAGAAGACAAGCAAATGATCAACCAGCACTCTCTGTTGAGCAATATGACAAAAAACCTTTACATTTTTCTATCTGATATCCCCACAGAGTCCAAATGAAATTGTTTCATATATCCCTGATCTCTATTTAACTAGTCAATAATATACACCAGCCAAGCTAGATATGATGAAGTACAGAGTTCAGCCTCTTTTGCAAAGACCAAGATCTTTCTTATTCTTTCTCCTCCACCATCTTATATTAAGGGTAAAAAATGATCGTTGTCGAAATCAACATGAGAATGGGTGTCCTCCATGTGGAAAGCAGGTTGCCTGGTGTTACTTTTTTGGGTATTAAAGAGAATGGAAATGAACCATTCGTCTGCCTATGTCTCTGTTCCAAGGCAAATGCTTCTACTTGCATGTTTAAAGCACATTGTCATCCAATGTGTTATATCGTATGTTGGCTTGACTACTCTTTGGGAAAAACCTGAGATATGACCCTGATATAGATTGGATATTGCTGGAGATGGAACACTGCTGACCTGTAATAACATTGCACAGAAAGGGAAGATTAGAGAAAAGGGCATAAACTGATATTTTGGAATGAAATAAGTTTTCTTGACACTGATCAGTTTGTAGTATATTTCAGGTTGATTAACAGCTATCTTTCCTTGAGAACAGCACTACTCATCTCAGGCAGTGTTGTGACCATAGTCACTGGCTAATACTGATGGATAGGGGTGCATTTTTCATGTCAGTGATTCAGATTTACCTCCATGCTTACAGGACAACCGGTTGTGCAGTTAGGTCAGGCTCTGTCCAGTTCGTCATCTGTTGTTTCTGTTTCTGTTGTTCCCAAGAAAGCGCCACAGATGTGGATGAGATTTCCATGATGTGGGATGAGAACTCTCTTCAGAAAGAGGAACTTGGTTATGAGACAGATTTGAGGTGGTGTGGGAAGATTAGTCACTCTACTGTCTGGAACACATCTGTTAACTGGGATTTTGCAAATCCTGCTGTAGAGGGGAAGGAGAATCTCTTGGTCTTTCCCAAGGTGCGACTTAGCAGGAGTATAATGACATTTGAGATAGTCTTCATGCAAACACCAAAAATAAGTCCTTCCCTCTTACTCACCTGCATATTGCCTAACTTCCTGTGTTTTACCTCATTCTATTCACCCCTCTACAAGTCCACCCTCCCTCCCTCTTCAGAATAGTCTTGCCTGTGGTGATCTATTCTTATCCCTACATCCCCAGTTCTGTTTCTGTATTTTTTTTTCCAGCACCCTCCAGATTTTTCCTTCCAGCAGCGATGTTCCCCGGGTGGGCTGTCAGATTGCTCATAACCCGTAGGACTGCAGCACGGGCAACGTTACATACAGGGAGTACCAGGACCAAGCCTGAACCACAAAGGCAGAAGGAAGAGCTGCCCCCAAGCCATGTACACACAGTGGGGCTCCTGGAAGGAAGGTCTGCAGTGACAGGTAGTAGGGATTGCTAAAGGCGTTTTTTCAGTCAGTTTAGAAAAAATCAGTGATTTTAATATCCAGTTTTATAGAACCAGATTGAAAAGTACAGCCCTGGGCACCATTATTTCCATTTCAGAGGAGGTCCTCAAAACTCTGTTGGCATCCAGCTCCCCCTCTTTCCTTGACCATGTAGTTACATTTCCAGTTTAGTGTAGTGTTACCTGCCTTAATATGTTATGTGTGGTTGAGCTAGTTAAGCAACTGGAAGCACCCAGCTGTGTAACAGAAGACACTGCCCGGGACTTTTAGTCCTGCTGGGAACAAAGAAACCACTCGTCTTACAGTGTTGTATAGACACACACATACTGCCAGACCCCTCAGTTTTCCTCATGTTGGCTTGCTGTTGCCTACTGTTTGTTCCATCCTTAAGCAGACATTTATACTGTGAACTACTATGGCATTTGAGCAGCACGTCTCTTCTGGAAAGGGGGAAGGTAACAGGAGGTTTCTTTTTGAAGGCAGACATTCTTGTCTCTTCTAATAATGTCCTTTAGATCATTTCTGTGGCCTAAGGAAGCTCACAAGCCTTGCAAGAAAAAAATCATCTCTGATTATTTTGCTTCAGGTACTTTCACCTACTGCTGCACCCTGATTTTATCTGATTTCTGTAATTGCTCTCTCTACCTGCCACCATTGTTCACACATGCAATCCTTTTCTTGCTTTTACTGCTGATTGACAAGCTTACTGGAAAGCGTCATCACAGGATAAGAAATGAATATCACGCTTCCTAGTCCCCACATTTTTCCTTTCATCTTTTTTTTTTTTTTCCTGAGTTCCGTGCAATTCTTAGGTTACAGTGTTTGGAATGGGTTCTTTAAAAATCAGCAATAGATTGATGGCACTCTGTGTTCCTAAATGTTTTTATCCTTTTTCATTCTTTGTGGGGCCTGTTTTTTGCTCCTTTGCTAGCTTTGTTCTCAAAAACCTTAATGTGTTTTGGACAAAACTTGTAGGTTTAGATAGCATCCAATTACAAAAGCATTGGTAAGAATACAGCAGAGGTCATGTTCACCTCTTTTAAGATCCTCATAGATCTATTATTTCTAGATCACCATCAAGTATGCTATCCAGACTGTGCCTTGACAATTTCTTGGTGTGGACATTTGTGTTTGGTTTTGGTTAAATCAAATCCATTTTTCATTCAGAAGTTAACAGTTTAAGTAACTTGCCTTAAAGAACACTTCTAGTTTGCCAAGGTACTTGATTGCTGTACTTAGGTATGATTTCAGTATAACTCAGCTGTTCATTACAGCCAAGTGTGATGATTCAATCTTCTTGCTGATATACTGAATTCTTGTTATAGCAGGAAACAAACATTTTCTTGGTAAGCTAAACTCATTTTTCACGGTGATGAATGACTCACTGAGAAATCATTCTTGACAGCGGCTGCAGCCATTTTTAAACACTATTTGTCTAAGGGAGGAAGACTGTGTTTAGTTGTTTGATTTTATGGCGCAGACTAGCACATTCATGATTAACATTTTAGGTCCTCCAGAAGAGAACTGTAGCATCCATACTAATATCACAGATCTCATTTCATTTCCCATGACAGCTAGCAGGACATTTTGATCTGTTTCTGGGTAAAGAAAGCACATTCCTACCAGGATGATTTTACCCAGTTGACAAATGGAAGAGAGTAACACCCATACTTCATTAAGTCATTCTTAATTAACATAGACACACAATAGGCCCTTTCCCTCTAAGGGGATGTAGGTAAATCCTTACTGCTAACAATTTTGGAGTGAATGACAAAGGTCGTCTCAGACTGAAATTTCTCTACAGCATCAGCAATATCAATGTGTCTCTTCATGGGCTTAAAATTTGGAGGAGTATTTAGGTTTGCATCTTTTATACAGTGCTGTTTTCCAGCCTGACATTTTATGCATCAAGTCTTGGCTCTCAAATGAGCAGTCCAAGCCACTAAAATACAAATTCTAACAGCAAAGTCACTGATGGATCTTGATTTGTCCTACTACTCTCCTTAAACTATTTCTTGTGCATATGCCAATGTATGCTAAGCCTGCACAGAGAAAAAAGGCATTCTGCAGCCCTAAAGAGATTATACTGTAGAGGTCCTAGTCATGCAAACACTTGCACAACTATATAACCTACACATATGAGTATTTCCGTACCAGTTTGTAGGATCAGGGCTATGAAGTCTGGCCCTGATATTTCAGGAGTACCTGTCAATTTGCAATTACTCTATTTTTGTTTGCCCCTTTCCAGACACCTTAAATAGAGCTGAGAAGAGCACAATCAAGCATGAGTCAAGAAGTTCAGCTTCAAGTGGTTCGGTTGAAGTAGCTCAGAACTGAAACTCCTAGACTCACCGGTCACCACTATGCATCTAACACAAGCGTGGAATAGGTGAAGTTTACCATGTCTCCAAATTCTAAGAATGCCAAGTGCTTTTTATTTTAATATCCTGTCTTCAGATATTCACAGATATGAGTCAGGGAAGGAAGTGGCAAGAAGAAGGTGGCAATGAGATCAAGACAGAAAGAGAAAAAGAAAAATTGGGACTGGCTGAGCACAGCACAGGAGGAGAGGGGAGTCTGAGTCTGGATGAGAAGGAGGAAGTTAAAAAAGGGAGCTAAAAGTAAGGGGAAGGGGGAAAGAGCTCTACGTGCCAACAAGAGAGAGCAGAAAGGGACAGCAGGACTGGCATTCAGATCTGAAACCAGAAGACAGAAGAGGCTTTGCCAGCTAGCTTGTCCTCTGTTCAAAGCCTAGAAGAGAATCTTTCACCTGCTGTCAACAGAAACCCAGTTTTAAAGCATAGATTCCAACCTTCCCAAAGCTAATTTGCAGAGAGAACTATCTAGTTCATATCCTGACTGCTTGCTACCATTTACTCTATTAGCTCTAAAGGCTCCAGAGTCATACACCTCTGGAGCTAATCTGTCTACCTTCCTGTTGTAGATACCAATGTAATACTAGATGATGGGATTTCAGCTTGTCATTTTTTCAGAAACTAAGAAATAACACAAAAAACTACATTCCAAGAACATTAAGAAAGCAAAACAGCTTACTTCAAAGTTTAAGAAGGTCCAGATGATTTTCTTGAACAACAATATGCATTATGATAGCCAGCAATTAGATGATTATATATTATTATTATTTGCATAAGACACCTCCTCTGTCATTGCCTAGACTATCCTTGCCGTTTCAAGAGCAAGTCTTCAATATTTTTTTTTCCTACTGTTTGTTCCCCAGCCCTTACTTGCTGCATACTATTCATTATCTCTGAAGGCAGAATAATTAATATCCTCATGGCTTTTTTGTGGCAGTCATCACTGCAGAAAAGAAGTGTTACCTTCCCCTCCACTGATGTGCAGTGATTTTCCATCATTTACCTTGTGACTGTGGCTCAAACTAAGGTCAAAAGCTATCTACCAGTAAGAAGCACTCACCTGAGACACCTGCAACCTGGACAAAAAGCCCAGCTGCCTCAATAGTATCTGAGTGTCAATGTCAGGCCTATCATCAGGTACAAACCCTCTGGCAGAGGCAGGGACAGAATCCCATTCTGCAAGGAAATGTTCAAATACTTCAGCCATGGCCACGTTGTAGGCACCTCAACCATAAGATCGTCCTTGCTGTTTCTGATGTTCTCGGCTTCGTTCACTGCACGCCTCAATTTCTCCACAAGTGAGGCAGGGATCTGGGAGAGCAGATACCTCGTCTTACACTTCTGTTCTCTTCCTAGAGAAGAACCCTGTGTACACTGTTTGATCAGAGGTGCTGAAAAAAGAAATGGCTGTGTAATTAAATATTCTATTGATCCATATGCAAGCTTAAGTCTGGTGTGTCTGACCTTACAAATACTTGACTTGGCCATCCAACAGATCCTTTGTTCGTTTTACTAGGATTGTTTCACAGACTCAAATGCAGAAAGATGCAAAGCTATTTCTGAATGTTTATATAAATTATCACATCTTCCTTTTTCTTTAGTTAAACATTGTTTCAATGAAACTTCAACAGTTAAACATGTAATATTGGACTAATATGTACCTTATCTGTATCACTACACCACATGCATTTCTCTCACCATGCCTAAAACCTGTGTATTCTCTCTCTTGCCTTTAAGCTTTGAGTTTTCTGTTCTTATCCAAAATATCTGCTGCAGCTCCTCTTACCCCAATCATCCTAGCTCTCACATTGGATGGTCACGCTGTTTTATCTATCCCTCATAGTTTATACATTTATGCACTTCTGGTGGCAAAAGTTTCTTGACTACACTCAGCGCATGTCAGAATGCTGGGCATATATTTATCAAATCATGTAAATAATCCATTTTAATTTACATCAAGCACTGTGTGATAACAGCACCCCTCTGGAGACATGCAAGCATCCAGAATTCCCAGGTTTGCAATGGGCATTACAGGTGTTTTATCCCACCACAACCTGGCAGCCCCACATCACAGACCCCACATCTCCTACCGTAACCATTTCTGTGTTGATATGGCTCCAGGCTCTGTAATCACAGTGCCTGTGGAGCTTAGGGGAGGTGGCTTCACCATTTTTCCAGTTTGATGAAGTCCTTTTGCTCTGTATTCTGCTCAAGCCTGTCTCTGTCACTGTTTCCAAGTCAGAGAACTTGCAAAGTTCTCATTATTGAGCTAGAGGAGAGAAAGACACAGACGGGCTACAGGAAAGCCAATACACATGACTCTTGTAGTAATATCACACTTCTCCAAAGTAGCCAAGAAGTCCATTCCAACTACAATATGCAACTCTCTGCCATATTCAGAGTTTTCTCCTGTGTGATTGTATGTCTAAATTGGCAAGGACAATCTTTGTGTGGGAGTATTGTGGGGGTTTTGAATTAAATCATTTGAATTCCTTTTTTTCACATTATTTTTATTTTCCAGAAGAGTAGGTGGGGAGACAGTCAAGCTGGATGGAAAAGGTGCTACTGACTCATAAGGATGAGAAATAGCCAGCCTTAAGAAGGCATTCTGGATTTATGCTTGCTGATTCATAACTTCCTACATATATGTGGGGAAAAAAGTGTGGATTCTGCCCTGAGCTATAATCTGCAGGAAACCCGCCCTCCCTTCGCAAAGTGAGACAGTAGTTTCAGAGCTGTAGGAGGACTTTGACTTCAACTCCCAGAATGATGTTCCCCTGAAATTTTTTTAGCATAATGGCTTGAAAACACTACCTCCTCACCGAAACCTGCTTTCTCTGCTTTCACGGAGAAGTCTGAAAACCAGTTTAAGCTCAAATTCACCAGTTAAATCAACCAGTAAAACAATGTACTAACCAAATGGATGATGAAAGGCAATAGAATAGGAAGGGCACAAAGAACTGACAGACATAAAGGGTTTTGTAGAAAACTACTTCTCCTTTTCCATGCAAGTGTTACAGGGTCAGTTCTTTCCTTAATGTCCAGATCAACACAAGGAATTAAATGAGACTACATAGGTGCAACAAGATGAAAACAGTTTCATTTCAAAGGGACTTAAGCATCTATTCATATCCAATTCTTTTTATATAACAAAAGCATTAGGCAGAATATTCCTTAAAGCTCAAGCACACTCCATAAATTGAAGATACGGCTTCGTTGTGTTTCTTAAATAAGCAAAACCTCAGTTTATTGATAAATTACATCTTTACATGGCTGCATGGAGCCTGAACAAGGAAGATTTGGTAGGGGAGAAAAAGGATTTTGAAGAAATTTGAAAAGACTTCCACTCTCACTGCCCAAAACCAAATGTGAATTGCAGATCATGTGAAACAAGAGTAGCTGCACATCCCATCTCCCCTTCCTTCTCATTCCCTAAATCCGACTGCATAGTAAACGCATCCAGCCTAAGGCACAGCTGCAGTGGTGTACCACATATCCCTGAGCTGGAAATAAAAAGAAGACATTCCCAATTTCTAACACCATGGACAAAAAGTCTGATACTGTACCTAACACGTTACCGATGTGATCACTCAAGTTGAAGTCCTTTTATAAATTTGGGTTGTTCTTGAAAATATCTGTTCAGGAAAAGATTATAATCAGACAAAATCTAGCATGCTAAAGCCGGTTTCAACCCTGTAATATATGCCCATGGGAGCAGGGAAGGTCAAACATAGACAGGTTTAAGTAAGTACTAAGAAATCATCATATCCTTTGGGGCTTTTACATTCACAGGCATGGGCTTTCTTGTATTTATGATTCAGACCAGAATGAGCATCAGAAAAGGCAAATAGTAATAACAATGAGAGAAAGAGTTGTATTTAAGAAGTTCAGACATTGAAAAGATTTTATGTACCTTGTGCTGGTTGGTAATTCGAGGCAATTATTACATAATTTAATCAGAGTCATTCTTGACTAGGCAAAACTCCATCAAGAAATAATATGTGCAGTGTAAAACATTGGCATTGGTGGAATTATAGGAATGATTGAAGCAGAATTTGGTTTAAACTGTTTAAATACAGTACTGCCATGACAAGCTATTACACAGGGCACAGTGGAGTCTACAGACAAATTCACAGTCTTCTCTCATATCTGTTTATTTTACTCAGAAAATACTGTTTTTCCAACTGTCCTTCTTGGCAAGCTTTGCTGGCACCTAGAGAGTAAACAGACTAGTACAAGTACAGAAGAGTCTTTGGGTCAAATTCTGGTTTTAATTGCATCTATGTAAAACTGTTACTCACCAGCTCTGCTTGTAGCTAACTGAATCAGAAGGTCGTGTTTGGTCTATGGGAACGGGAATTTAGAGCCATTTTCATCCCTCTGGAAGTACTGTGAATCCTGCTGCAAGTCCTGCTGGTGCTTTCGCAAGCCACAAGGGACTGCATTCCTTCTGGAGTCCTGCTGGAGGCTTGGCTCCTATCACCATTTTAACGAGGAGGCCTTTCCTGTATGTAATGACTCTGGGAGCAGCCAGAATACAAACTTTGTTTGTTAGCTTCAGTGAATAGCTTTGTGAATGAGTACAGAGAGAAAGACCTGTGGCACCACTTTTATTCTGTACTTTCTCAGAACAGCACTGCTCTTCGCAAAGGGGGAAGATCTGAGGCAAAATATTAGGATCAGATCAGGTTTGCAGCTTGCCACAATATCTGGGATTGTTCAAAGCTGAGGTTTCCTTTCAGACCTCCCTAGATAAGGAATTATCTTGTTTACTTTCATCAGGCCAGATGTCACTGAAGTAATTTTGATGTTCAGGGGCTAATATGGAAGATTTACTGCGTAAAGCTGTGAAGACAAAACATTTGAAGAGCACAAGGACTGCTTCAAAGGTAGACATGGATCAATAGCAGCCGAGTTCATTAAGATGACAATTTCTTTATTATGTTCGGAAAAGGCATGATGGTTTCATTAGTAATAAAGGGAAGACTCCTTCAGAGTTTAAAGCTTACCGTATTAGTGTTTATACTGCTTGCAGGGAATTGATATTTAGGCCTTTTTCTTGGCTTTATCCTAGTTGCTAAGTAACAGAGATGCCTGTGACATGCTAATCTTTAAGGATCTAGACGTAAGAAAATTATATCCAACAAAGATATGTGTGAATGATTGCTCTTTTTTTTTTAACCCCACTCTAGGGAAAAAAAAAAAAAAGAGAGAGAGAGAGAGAGATCAGAGAACAAACTTTTGATAAATCTTAGAAGAATTCTGTCAAGGTTAAGCAGACCTTAGTCAGCTCCCCTACTATTAAGTTTTAGTGTCACATGACTGGGGAAAAAAAAGTTCTTTTCTCACATTCCATGAAAGAGACTGAAACCAGCACAAAGGTAAATGACCACTCAGTCTGCATCTTCTATGGTACGGACTGGGCTCCTGGTGCCCTGCCATTCTCCCAGCTGCCTTTTGAAACACCATTGCCTTGTACCTCCTGCCTGTGGCTGTTCCCGCAGGGTTAGTCCTGCTGCCCCATTGAACGCAGAGCAGAAAGGGACCCCCGCAGCCAGGCGGCAGAGCCAGCTGCAGAGGCACAGCCTGAGTTTTGCTCCCTCGTATTTGGCTGCAGGAATTCAGCTTTCAGAGTTACGGGTGAGGCAGGCTGCAGGGGAATTTTCTTTCTCCCACACGCTCTGGTCTGCTGTCAGTCTCCCATCAAAGCAGAAGAAACAGTGGCAGAAGCAGGTTTTAATGTCATCAAGCACAAGTCGTTAGCCTTGACCAGACAAGAGGAACAGCCTTCAGGGATCCATTGTTATCTCTAAAGGAGATGGGGGAAATGGAAATGTGCCGTGTCTCTGTGCGGCCTGTAGATCTCCGAGTTCATTTCTTTTAGTGCCTTAGGAAAGGAAATAAAGATGGATTTCAGCTTTAGTGCTTTGCTAGTAAGATTAATGTTTTGAAGTGCTCATAATGACTATATTATTCTTGTAACAGTAAAAGTATCTTTTATTATCTGGTGGTTTTGGCATTGTGCTCCCCATGTGCTCACACCTTTGGTGTATCCATCACACACCTGCTTGGCTGGAACTAGGATAATGAACAGTTTACTTTATAAATTCCAACTTTCTGCCTGCAAAGAGCAAACGCCTTTCTCAGATAAAGGCCTCTGCACAGTATTTTGAGGGCTGGCTTTTCTTCTGTTGTTCAGTGGGACCTGATTCTGCCCCTTGTTTTCATATCGTTTCCAAAGGTTCCCATTGATAATACAAAGAAAGGCAAACTGATTACAGCAGAGATTTCACCAGTTAGCTTGCAAAGAGGCATCAGCAAAGGCACCAGAATTAGGTCATCTTTGAGCAATTTGTTGAAAGTACTGAAATATGAAATCTATTAGGTCCTTATAATTGTTTACAGAAGTCACGTGCACCATTTTTCTTCCACAGACATGGCAGTGTATCTCTAAGAATTACACCACAGTTACAAAGATTTCTCAAGTTCACAATCTTATTTTTTAAGGCTGGATCATAAACCATCTGGGTGAAACATCCGGTATGTGAGGACTCTTACTCATGTATAGGTAAACAAAAGAAATGGGGAAAAAAAAACTGAAGTCAGTTCATTTATGTTTGTATTTAGGTAAATATTTGCAGAGAACCTTAGGTAAATATCTAGAGGATGTAACTCATAAAGTGCCAAGGCACATTAAATCGGTACTGCAATATCGATATTTTACATGTCTGGCCCCCAGATTGAAATAGAAAACCCACAGTTAGGCATTTACCTCTCCTAAGCAGCTGACATTCAGTAAGATGAATCCCAGCTCCAGTTAGGGAGTGACATAAATATAACCAATTAGAAATTACATAGAAAAGTGTCTCAACTCACTTCCTTTTCAGAACTTTTATTCCTGCTTCATAGTTACCAGCAAGCACCTCCATCCCCCTGGGATACAGAGCTCACACCTTTTCTCCTACAGCTCTCTTTTAAAGAACAGGGGGAAAAAAAATCACTCCTTTTGTCTGTCTCTCTGCTGGAGTGTGAGATGGAGATCTTTTATCTCACAAGCTAGTGACTGGAGCTCCTGCCTAGGAAGCAGAGAGCTGGGATGTCGGCTTCTTCTGCTCTGATACGGTTGAAACCTCACCGCTCTCCTCAGCTCCTTTTCTTTAGTCCCCAAAAGTTTAACTTAAAACATGAAAACATGTTCTCTAAGAGGGGGTTCAGCTGAAGGCTCTCTGGGCACACATTTCCCCAGCCTCAGCCCACCTCCTGGACGTCCTGAGCGCATGGGGAGGAACAGGGACACCTGGCTGCTCCTGACAGGGCTTCGGGCAAAGCTGCCAGCAGCCCTGTAGGCACCCAAGGACCTTCTCACTCACAGAACACAAGGTATATGCCCAGTAGTTTGCAGTGTTATCTGGTCATTCGCTGTCCGGACAGTAGGATTTGTGAATGGCAATTTGGGGTTTTAATTAATATCCTCCTACACTCCAACCCAAGTCAGAGGGTAACCACTGAGTTTGATTTTTTGATTTTCATCTAACAGATATTACAAGAAGGTTTTGGAGGTTTTATTTGGGTTGTCATAAAAGCCTTGTGCTGTAAGAATCTTAGGAATACATTTTTTATTGCTCTCCAGATCAGGCTAAAAATACACAAAATCTTCTCAGTTTATAAAAAAACATTGCAGGTTTTTCATTCCTTCCAAGCTTAAGATGAAAGGAAACTCAGTATAAAAATCTCTTATGTTCATCCTTTTATAGTGCATCATTAAAAAAGACTGAGCACAGTCTGCTCTATTTATTTGAATTATTCTACATTTTTATGCACATATTGTCCAAGCAGGTAGATGAATAAATATACATGGAGTGAATCACACATGCACAAGCCACTATTTTTTTCTAGTCATAAATGTATCTTCCTTTCGGGACTATTATTTACTCTTATATAAAGCTAGTCCCAAACATACATATTTTCTTTAGACCGTCAGAGTGACATAGAGTGAAATCCTGAATGATTTAGTGCATAGAATCATTCAGCCTGATTCTCCATTGTACACTGCAAACAATGTAAAATGAAGATGAGTGAAATCACAGCCTGAGTTCTTCACGCTTGGCTTGCATGGAGTGATTGTTCAAAGCAAAAAGTCAAAGACATTGGGCTGTTGACAGAATGAGGAACGTGAAAAGGATTTTGCCCATTATGCCCAAGAATTGGTAATATATACATTCTCCATAACTGTAGCTGCTGATTGGACAAGAGTTGCAATGGCAAAAGAGATGTCATTTGATCTTATCTTGATCTGCAAGAAAAAGCCAGTTTAAGGTTTGGGGGGCGGGGGGGGGGGGTTAAGTGTAGAGTAGGAGATGGCATACTCCTGTAACATGCTTTAAGGGATGATTTATGTACTACATTTCTCTTGTTTCAGTGATGACTTCCCATTTAGATCTGCAATATATCTTAGTAGTACAGTCACTGTAATCCATTGAATTTATAAATATGTATACTTACATATATATCTGTGCCAGATATATAAATATATCTGTCTATATATCTATCTAGAAATATCTATCTATACACAGACAGATACTCCCAGATGACAGGGTTTAGAGGATTGAGTGCATATGTGAATCTATCACTAGGCAGGCCTGAACCACACACGTGTACTCTCAAACATTCAGAGTAAACTTCAGAAATCCCACAGCCAGAGCTCAGGCTCCGAATTAAGGACTTTTCAGGATCCATAGAAGCCCACTAGTGTGGTCTCTCTGGTTGCCTTGGTCAATCTTCTATCGAAACAAGTCATCAAAAGGAGAGAAATGAAATGCTAAAGTTAACATTCAGGTAACAGTGAAGACAAGATATCAAGCACTCACAAGCAGAAGCTGCTGAGCTTAATATTCTCCTGCAGCTTTTTACATCCAGTTGTCATAGAGGCTATATCATTAATTAATGTGGATGTGCAGCTTACATGAAATTAATCAGTGTTGTGGGGAAACAGAATTTATGGGTGCACTTGTCATTTCAAGCTTACTAGGTCACTGAAACTTACTTTTCATTTTAAATGATTTATCTTTGTCACAAAGTATTTGCCACTTTTTAACAACAGATTAGCACAATTGCTTTATTATTATTATTAATTATTCACACTATTTGATTCAGATACACACAGTGATATTGACAACAGACTGGCATGCTTACATCTTGCCTTCATCTCAAAAGAGGGACTGGGCACTTCTTACCCCAAAGATGTTGCTATATAGTTTTGTATTTCTCATGGATTTTTAGAAGCCCAGTAGTACCAGCTGATGGCATCATTATAAGGACCTGCTGAACACAGTTATTTAAATCTTCATTCACAGTGTTTACTAATAAAAATGCAGCATTTCAGCTTCTTTCCGTAATAACTAGGGAACTTTCTGCATTCTTTTTCCTGTGTCTAAATCTTGTTTTCCAACTTTGCATTTTCATGAGCATTCAATATTTGTCCTCGTTTTTCCTCCAGGCCAAAGAAAACAACAGTGATAAATTGGTTTTAAGGTCTGCTCTTAAAATCTTATACCTCCTTTTCCTGGAGGATCTCACTGTAACTTTGTCATAGAAGAGTTACAGCAAGGAACTGAGGGAACTGAGCCATTTTAAAGAAGGCAGTGCTTTTCAAAACAACACAGGAATCGGTTAGTCAGCATCTTGCTGACCAATATGCTGAGTGATACTCATCCTGGAGGAGCTCCCTTTGGCACAGCTAGTTCCTGTAATGACCTTAACTGTAGATTAGCGGATCCTAACAGAAATAGGAGGTGATAGTTTCTAACTGGTGCCAATAATTTACCACAACCTGAAAGGATGAGATTGGTTCCTGAATGAACTGGGAAAGGCTTTTGCTGTGACCTGAAATGCTTTTATGTGACAATAAACCACCTTTTTCATGACCTGGAAACAGCTTCTTCAACATGGGCTTTTTAGAGGTTAGAGTCATCCATGGCGCATTTTGTACTGCTGAAGGTGCCAAATCAGTCCTGACCAGCCAGCTGCATGCCAGAACAAGAGCTACACAATGCCTTGTTTGTAATCTAGAAATGTATGTCAATCAGCTTTTTTTTGTTGATTTCCACTGATGAAACAGGTAGACCCTCAGTCACTTACTCCCTCATGTGCATTTGGGCTCCTCCTTCAGCTCTCAGGTTAGTTCAAGTGGAAAGGAAAGGAGGGCAAAAGTAGTTAAATTTTATTTATGTGGCTACAGCCAGAGGGACTGAAAATATTCATATTTTGCAGACACCACTTGTAAGCACATGCCTCCAATAGCCCTGATCTCAGAAGATAGGGCTGCAGCAGAGAGACATCAGATGACTGTATTTTGGGGTACTGGGACACTAGGGACTTAGAAGAAACAGAGAGTTGCTATTTCCTGCTATTTCCTGAAAAAAATAAAAGCCCCCAGAAAGCTCTTTGCAAGCGCAGGACTTAGAGCTATAATAAAGACTGTCACAAGGACAATCACACCCACTTTCCCATGCCACTACAACAAAGCCAAGTCTGTGCCTGCAGAACTCACCCTTACAGGCCCCCCTAATCTTTACATAACTGTTCCAGCCATAATCTCCCTCCTCTGTACCATCCACTGTCCTCTTTTCTCACTATGATTCTTGAGGGTTTTCCACCGATCTGTTTCCTCTCCAATGCAATTTTCCATAACACTTCAGTTCTTCTCTTGGGTGACATGACGACAGCAAACACAGAGACACCGGACTTGTGAATCATCGTGGAGACATGCAGAATGATATATACCTGCTCCATTAATCTACTTCTTTCTAAAAGCAGGCTGAGATAGCGATACTAATAAGGATTCGAACATCTGAATCATCTGAAGATTAGAAGCTGTGCATAATTCAGTGTTCAGATCTGAAGAAAGAGGAAGAGAATTGCAGGGTAATGTCTTGACATTCACATTCCCACACACACACTACACATCTCATTGGTCTAACTGCAGACTTAAAAGATTAAAAGGGCAATCTTTATCTTGGGAGATGCAAAATTGGCCTCTTTTTCTAACACCTGCATAAGGTATTGCAAAAAGCAGTCAGTGTAATTGGGATGGAGAAGACTCTCCCCTAAGAGAATATGTTTGTGTTATTGTTTTTCTATGATAATAACAAATCTTTCAGCTTGACTTTGTAAGCACCCAGCAATAATAAGTCAGCATTCATATGTGGTACCAAACAAAATAAAATTCAGCAAGGAACCAGAGGGTTTTTTTCATGTTCCTAAGGGGAAAAGGATTTTAAACATTCTGGAAAATACTTTTGCCATTTTCTTTTCATTTGGTCTGACTGGTTTTGAGGTTTTCATTCTTCTAATGATGATCAGGGGCAAAAAAAGATGACAGGAGATTCTCATGTCAAGCTGAGCAGGTTCTGCTGATCACAGAAAAAGGATTTAATTAAAATACTGTTCACTAGAATGGTACAATTATTCATCACACAGGAGTGATCTTCTATACAGAAGTATTTGTACAGTCTGATGGTGGAAGTTCAATGGCAAACACCCAGTTCTGCATCTGCAGGCAGTTTTCACTGCAAGTATTGATGTGAGTTTATTGTGAAATTTGAATGCACCAATCAATGAAGTAACAAATTTAAGTCAGACTATTTTTCCCAGTGGAGAGAAATTTCTGGCTTGCAGGGAGATAAATATTATAAATCCAAGATAATCTGATCCTGGAAATATTTTTATAACATGCCTGTGAGGTTTTTAACCGAGGTTATCATTTTCTCACGTAGAATGAGATAGTTCCCACTTTCTGAAGGGTGAATTTTAAATTGATTCTTGCACTTAAGCAATTCTGTAAGTAGTTTATACTCTCTTTGAATTTTAGAAGTTTATTCCCAGTAATGTATTTGACACCAGTTCTGAATAGCCAGTTCAGTGACTGGAATAGTCAAAAGTTTCTAACTTTGGAGCAATAGAATACTACATTTATAAGAATTGCATATTAAGCCTGTTTAATACATTGTTCCAGTTACCATAACTTCCTCTAATAAATGTTTGTATACTTCAGCAATGCCTACATCCAGTTAAAACCCCTTTATTGACATTCACTTCCTGTTGCATTTGGCACAATAAACTGAAGCCAGGAACAATTATGATTTTAAAGGAAACAGATATCTCATGTTCACACTTTCAAACCTGTTTTTTTCAAAATCCCAGGTGGCTGGAGTAGCACATACACAATTATAGCACACACAGTGATTCCAGTCGTTCATGGAACAGCTAATGGGAGGGCTAACATGTGATTTGCGCATACACACACACACTCAGGCAAACATTACCACCCAGCTCAGTGGTGTGTGAATGTGCAGATTCCTAACCAAACCAGAACACAAAAGGTTTTGATAAGTTCTACTTCACATTTAATTATTCTGCCTGAAAATAGCAGAGGCAACAAATACAAGTTCAGGTTGCACATTAGGAAATCTTATTCCCAAAAAAGACAGTGCAGCACTGGAGCAGGTTGCCCAGATAGACTGGAAACCTTGGAGGTTTTCAAGATGTGGCTAGACAAAGCCATGGATGATCTGATCTAGTGCTGGTGACAGATAACCATCTGGTATGGGAGATAGGACTAGATGACCTCCAGAGGTCCTTTCCAGTCAACAATTCTATGACTTCTGTCTGTTTTTCTATGATGTGAACTGGGTGTTGTAAGTTTACTATTCCCAAACATTCACATATCTATATACATCTATAGATATACATCTATCTGTATACAGAAACCACAAGCTGATATTTTTAAACCTGTACTATTAAGAACATTACACATGCACACATTTTCATCTGTACCCCTGCAGACAAGCAAGTTCCAAAACAGGACTTCAAAAACTCCACTTGACCTATGTGTGTGTATCATTTTTCTCAAATTGTGGCTTGTGGCCTCCTTGGGGGATTGCAAGAGGATTCAGGGGAGGGAGAGTTGCAAAATGTAGAGTGCAGTCAGCAGCAGCAGCCGAGGTCCTCCAGGGTGGAGGCGTGAGTGTAAACAGCTGCTGCAGTAATTTTAGCTGGTTCTTACTCCCCTGCCCAAGAAGAACTGAACTGCTGCTGGCTCAGGAGATTGCACAAAGATAAGATAAAACTGTGTCACATTTTCAGGAGGTTTGAGAGGTACTGATGTTATCTGCACCTTGCAATGTGAAACTTTGAGTTTTAAGGTTAGATGCATTGGATAGGTTTTTTTATCATTGCCAAGCCTCCATAAGGGCAGGCTGATTTTGAAGACTAGACGAGACTGTAAGAAAATGTGTACAAAAAGGAGCAGTTCTTTTGGACAACCTCAATAAATCTTTGGGTATCTGGAAGGCAATGAGAAGGGGAGTATGCCTCTGTGGAATAGGGCCAATCTTCCATTAACTGAATTCTGCTGTGCTAGACTGATGTTAATTCACAGTTTACGTTATGATGAGAAGAAACCATCACCTTAATTGAAGAGCTGGTTTTGTTCTAGGTCTCTCGGGCACCATAACACCGCTTGCAGAAAAATTAACCTTTGGGCCACAGCTTCTTGTTCTTTAGTCAAAAGCAAGTACTTCTAGAAGGTTTAATAAAATTTACTTTAAGAAACACACAGAACAGGCATATTAGCTCCTTTCAGAAATGTTTACTAGTCTCAAAAGACACTTAAATCGTACCTTTAATTACCTGTGTATAAAGTTTACAGAAAAAGAAATCCTGCAGATGGTACGTTCACTACCTGCAAAGCTGGTGGCCAGTGTGTATCTTTAAGGATCTACTTTACAGTCTCCATATGTAGAAAGAAATCCTCCAGCATCCAGGTAATCACCAATGACAATGCAATGTAAAAACTGTTCAAACATACCCCGGAATTTACTCTTATGACATAAATGCAGCATTAGATGGAAATATATATATATATTAATGGATAATGTGGAATTCCAAATTTACTTAATATTGGTGCCCTAAAGATCAGTATGCTTGTTCTAAACGCTCTCTGCTCCCCTCTCTCTAAATCCTTCCTCACAAATCCTTTCCTTTTCTCTATTCTCACCCAAGATATCCTTGCACATGTAAGCTTGGACTCTGTGGTGCACAGCAAAGCACACACCTTTTTGTTCACCTCTCCCTGATCCCTGATATTTCTGGCTCAGTGCAGTCCTTCCTCTTTCCCAGACCTCAGTTTTCCAATACATCCTACCTACCTCTACATGTTTTTGGCAGAAGGAAGACAGTGGGAACTGGCAGCTGGCAAGCAGCAGGTCCCATCAGATGTGCAGTCCAGGGAAGGAAGGAAATACTGCAGCAAATGGTACAGATGGAACCTGACCCTATTGTGTTCACTTGGCCCTGCCATTCAATGAACAAATCTTTTCCTTAGCCCTGAGCAGCTCTTTCTGTGGCTGCTGCAAACCCAAGGCTAGTCAACAACTCATTACACAACTGGAGACTAAGAATTTTCTTTTTTAAATATCAGATATGTCATAGGTTTTGTCTCTGATGAGGAACAAAAGTTTCTGCACATATGATGAAGTAACACTTAGAAACAGTAAAACAATGGGAAATTACTAAGAGTTATTTTAACAAGGTGTTAGGTAGGAGGCATTCAAGATGAGGAATGCCTGAACATCATTTTTTGACAAACATGGCTATCTTATTGCCACAGATTCCTGGCAAGCAAGGGGTACAAGCATGTATTATACATGATATGCAACAAGCTGTGCTAGCAAGAAAAATAAAACCATAAAGTCTAAGAGCTATTTGCAAAAAAAATCAGAACAGAGCTTTTGCGTTAAATTGTAGTTACATCCTCATAAAATTTGATCTAAGAGAATTTATTAAAAGATGCTTTCTATTCAGCCTTAACCTACAACTTCCTGTTTACTTGGAATTGTAGTATGTGGTTCATTTTCCTTTTTCTGTTTGTTTTCTTTTATATTCTGTTTTGGTTTTTTTCCAAATTATTTCAATGACTAGTAAAAGCTGATAGGGAAGTTCGCTCCAAGAAGAGAGTTAATGAAGGCAGCAGATTTTGATTCCGTACAGAATTAGAAAGTTGTGTCCATGGAAACAAAAAGAGAAGTAAAACCTGAGATTCCCCTTTTCTTCTCTGCTGTATGACGTGACAAGAAATAATCAGTATAGTGATATCTGAGGACAAATATTTTGTTGTAGCAACTCCAATACACGAGGTGCCAGGAAACTAGCATCAGAAAAGCTCCAAGTGGTGACACCTACTGAAAGGTAACACTTGCTACTTCCCCAGCTACTGTGTCTTGGCATGTGGCTTTGGAATGCGTGTCCCTAAGCTAATGGTTTGTAGGTTTGGACTGGCTTTGTACCTACTGGTTCTGCATAGATAAAGAAATTAGTTTTGGTGTTGGGTCATGGAAATATGTCACAATAGCACTTTAAACTGCGAGTTAATGCATTATCACAACTTAAATGTTGCTAATGTACCAAACAGTTTGGGAGATTATATCCCTCACACAGCTACTTACATTTCACTTCTTATTGCAGAGAGCCACCAATTTGCTCTAGAAGGTTACAGCACGTTTTCTGATGGTGTGTCAGAGAGCCTGATCCGGGGTAGCTTTTCTCTATGTTTTTGTTTTCCCAGATTTTCTCATTTTCTATTTAAAACTGTGTGCACATATTAGTTCTCTCTCTCAGTAGAATGCTGTATTTACAGTGCATATTTTTAAATCTTTGTTTAAATAAATACCATCTTAACAAGATAACTCTCTTCTCTGATTTCCCTCTAACATTAGTCCCAACAGCCCTGAGACATCTTCCTTACTCTTCACTTAGAAATGTTGGCCTCATATTCTTTTACTTTCCAGAGTACAGACCTGCTTTCCCTACTCTTTTTGCTACAGTTCTGTATCATTCTTATTGCAGTCTACTGAACCTTCTCTGTTGCCACAAATATACATCGACTGCCTCTACTGAAATTACTTGTTGTAGTCCTTTCATTTTAAACCTATAAGGGTGCATATCCATTTGGGGAATTTGGAGGAATGATTTAGCAAGCATAGTCACAGCTATGAAATATGAGTCACATTGAGGTAAAAAATACACACACACATATACACGCGCACGCATACTGATCATGAACAGAGATGCAGCTTGATTTAATTTATTAAAACATCAGATGCCACTAATATTTAGGAGTGCCAGGGGAGTGCTGGGGGTGGATGTGATAACTTTGGGTGGGTGTAGTGTATCACTCCCTGACAGTGCCTATCCCTGTCCCTGTTCCCTATCCCTGCCTTGCAATCTATAGAGGAAGCACCCTATAGAGGAAGCCTTATCCAGCTCCTTCCCAAAGTGCTGAACTTTCAAAGCTCTACAGTGAAGTAACGTTTCCCATGCCCTAGCAAACCCACACACCCAAAGGTTTCTACAGCTGAATACGAGGGTATGTACAAGTTACAGACTTTGTCTTTTCTGAACATGTTACTCTGACAGTGGAAAGAGAGAAACAACCAAAAGCTAAGGTTTGTCACCTAGTCTGCGTAGAGTTCTACTGTCAAAATTTTCAATTCTTCCAACCTGGGACCACAGGGGCAAGAGATCCAAACTTCATTTTGACCAGTAGTAAGAACCTAAATGCACAAACTCCATCAGACATAGTTTGAGAGCTACTGTTTTCCTCTTTACTCTTTCAGGTAGTCAACACAATCCAGTCATTCCTTCCTTCCTTCCTTCATCTGTCTTGGTACCTCCTTTAACAGTGATACTGCTCATTTTAAATATAGAGCCTGTTCATCTGTACTCCCTCACCTCAACCCTGATTACGCTCTGAAACCTGGGTCTATCTGAGTATGACCTGAGTGAATATTTGATGTACCAGTGCAGCAAGTGGCCAGCAAAGGAACACCACTAAGGTCTTCTCTGGTTAAAAAAATCAGTCTTTTTTCATTCATTTGCCTGACTGACTGGAACTGAGCTGGAGATACTAAGCTATAGTTATACTGATGGTCATTTCCCATTAAGTTATGAGGGCTAGACTGTGCCAGCTTAGCTGTAAAAATGCCCTGTTTCTTTGTCCTAGTCTAAACCCCCCCAAAGTCAAGAACTGGCGAGGCTTCATAGCTGCCTTCTAAGTGCACCAGAAAAACCTGTCTACCCCGTTGCAGGGATTTGTTTCCTTTACAACACTTCTTCATATGACCTGAACATATTTCAAGCCTAACCTCAGAGGATCATTGTCTTCTCTGCAATGTCAGAGAGATACCTGAGTGGGCTCTATACAAGATATCTCCCATTCCGGAAGCAGCATTAGTTATGCTACTGCAACGCTCCACTCAGGCTAATTAGCCCTGATTCAGAGGCAGAGCACTGTGCTAACTGCTGTGCTGCTGCCAGTCCCCCAGATAACACACACGCATGGCTAACTCCTGTACCTGTGCTGTCTAGACAAATCCGTAGTGTAATCTTTTCAATTGTAATCCATAGAAAACTTTTTAGATGTCCAGGATTGTGAAGTCCTTGTGACTTGCCTTCCCTTTAAAAATCTTTCTGGAAATTCCTCCAATTAGTTATGCGTGACTTCATATTTAATAGCTATAATTAAATCATAATTCATCCAGTGCTTCAAAGGCGATCTACATGAACAGCTTCGCTTTCCCTAACAGGATAGTTACTCAAGTCAATAGTTTCTTGGCTATTCCATAGAAGCGACTGAAATGGTGAAAGCAAGATTAACTTCTGGAGAGTGCTGAAACATCCCTCATTCCAAAGGACAGTTCAAGTATTTTAACTTGGGGTTTTTTTGCCCGGGGACAACAAAAAGAACTCTTCCTGGCACTAGAGTTTTATTATTCTTCCCAGTTTTTGCTTTCCTCAGTATGCTTCTGGTAATATCTCAATTTCTTTGAGTAATTTTGCTTCCCACGGAGAAAAAATCTTTCCTGTATCTGCTTATTTTCTATGCCTTATATGGTGAAAATTGTTGTAATGTTTTAGCAATGTCTTTACAAACAAATTGCCACCTTTTAGAAATCTGATAGCCTCTTTCAGATGCTTCCTGTTTTTTCTGAAATAAAAGTGACTGACTTGTTACTGATTTTTGTTTACTCTTGCTTTCTGCTAGTATCACCTAGTTTACAGTGATGCCACCATGTCACAGCTGAGGTGATACTCTGTTTAGTCTGACTACTGGAAGGTGAGACTACTCAGGCCTCAAGAAGTTTGAGCAGACATGGAGGCCAAACACACTGGTAATTTGTTTGTGACTACTCAGGAAATTCCACTCAGAGCCAAGGATGGTGTAGACATCTCAAATCATGCCCAACACCTTAGCCCATAGATTATCCTTCCAGTGTGTTATTGCTTTTCTTTCCATTTTTGTGCCTTTTTAGGTCATTCAAGACAAATCCCTTTTAGGACATTCAAGACAAGTCCCAGTTTTTCCCTTTGTCCTTTGACACCTGTAAGCTGAAACATGATTAAAGCAATCCAAAAACCATCTCTCCAATCTGTAATTATTAATTATTTTCAGCAAAGGTACCAAGCACATAGAACATGGAGTAAAAGTAAGAAAAGACCAGTATTCTTGGGCTTTACTCTTTCTTACCTTTGTTTTTTCTTTACCAGCTTTTCTAAATTCCTGTCAATTTACTTATCCTTCTCTCCCTCCAGCTGCAAAAATGGATCCTGTCTTTATCTTTCTGCCCTCCCTGGCAAGTTCTGCAGTTTTTAGAGTTCTTTGATCCTTCTTTTCCTGTCCTTGACAAAGTAGTTAACACTATGAGGTTGACAATTTGCTTAGGCGTGATTATCCACTGTAATCTTGGTTTACTGGGATACTCTTCATTAAGGTCCATATTTTAACTTGCCTGCTGACTTTCCCAACAACTCTTTATTAATCTAACCCTCTAAAAAAATTCATCATGATAAGTTAATCAGTTCAAAGAGCACATATATTTCCTCATTTGTCATAACCGGCTTCTCTATTTTGAGATTACGTGCCTTCCAGTCTTCAGTCTGCCATTTTTTTACCTTTTGCTTACTATCTATTTAAAAAAAAAAGATCTCGTTAAAGTTGTTTGTTTGGCAGGCAAAGAGTGGGACATACAATTACAAAAACTGATATACTTGGTTAAATCAAAAGTCCATCTAGCCCAATACACCAATTTTGATTCTGACTAGAAAAAGTTGATTAAGCAATAGTAGAAGCACAGGCAATTAATTCAGTGATCTTTCCTTGAGATATTCAACTTGCTTTTGACAGTCAGCTTAGGGACTTCCTGAGCCAGAGGTTGCATCCAAAATAGTTGGCAAAGGTTGTTCTTGGAAAAACTTGTCTGAACCCTTTTTGAACTGGGGTATACTTTCAGCTTCCAAAATATCTGGTGGCAATGAGTTCCATCGTGTATGTTTGTGCTTTGTGAAAACACTTCCCCTTTCATATCTATTTTATACCTGACCATTTCATTGGGGATGCTCTAGTTTTTTAAGTGTTATAATTACAGAATCATGGTTCCCAATTTTTCTTCCCTTCACCAGTCATTTCCAAAGTCATCCAGAAGCACCTGAGGCAAACCCATACACAGAATATTTGATTTGGGTACCAAAGCTCAAATTCCCAGCACAGCCTCTCAGTTATAAGGTAGGCAGTGGTGCTCTCTGTCACTCTCCAGCCATCTGTGTGACTCAGTTCTGGACTTGTAAAAATGTTATTAAAGTCTGAGAAGCGTGGGGTCACTTTGCAGCTTCTGCTGTCAGAAAAGAGTTACAAGAAGCTGTGCATCAGTCTCATTCGCAAAAATTTTTAAAGGGAGAGCACAGCACAGCATATCCAGAGCTGAACTGAGCTTCTAGGACATACAGGTAAGCAGCCAAGCAAGTACCTTTTTAGTACTCAGCCATCTCTCTCTGTTACCACATTGCTCAAGAAAAATGAGTAATTACTCCAGCAAGCAGTTTTACATGGTGTGTAGGCAGACTGTCTGTGCTACACTTTAACAGCCTCTAACTATAAATAACATTATTAGGAAAGCACATTGCCTTAGATGGAGAGAACAGAGATAATCACCTTTCTGACTGTCTAGAAATATATTTAGATTTCATGTTTAAAGATTAAAAATAGACTCAAAAAATGCATTCAGTTCGAGGCATTGAGTTAATCTTCTTATCCAAATGGTAGAATTGACACAATAATGCCAACAGTTTATTAAAAGTTTCAGAACTCATTAAAATGCTGGTCAAAATTCTGAGACCTTAAAAGGCTCTTTAATTAAAAGGTTAAAATTAGGGCTCTGACAGGCTCATTCTAGGAGGTGGCTGGTGCCTGTCCCTCACGTCTTTCTTGCTCTCATTCCTTCATCTCTTCCTTCTTTACATCCCATAAGGTGGGAAGAAAGACCCTAAGCCCTGAGCCTCTGCTTCTGCTTTTGCACCAGCATGCCCATTGCCCTGAGTCGAGCACCGTGGGCACATAGACATGTTGGCATGGGGCAAATGGCGATTGTCCAACCTGGCAGAGTCTCCCCTGGAAAGCCTGGGCACCGTTTGCATCTCCCTGGGGAGCTGGGTAGCCACACAACATGCTGCTCCCTATGGGTAGCCACTTTAACGTATTTCATAAAACCACCCAAGAAAGTGGAAATAACCTTGTGCTAAGCTAAAGCAGCCTGTTTTCACCAAGGCAAGACTAATGCAGCCACTCTGCCTTTTCTCCGTGTGTGGATGCTTATCCACAGCTTTGACACATGTTGTTAGGATGCATAGGAGAGTCAGCACTGCCAACATCTATGGTGTACCCCATTGTATTCATTACACTCCTTTAAATTGGTTTCTTTAAGTTTGGTCCAGCAGCCTCCAAAACAATAGCTTTGCTCCAAAGCCTGCTGGCCTGATCTGTGACCAGCTGTAACCAGCAGCAGGCTGTCAGCTGGTATTTCCACCAGGCTGCCATGCCTATCTCTGCAGAAAAATTAATTTGCCAGATTTACTGAACTACTGAACTATCTATCGAACCGAACTATTCCCACTAGGTTGGACTTCCACTTTCAGTTCGTAGAGACGCAAAATAACTACATACCTACCCTGAACCCCCTCCCAGCAAACAAAGAACAGAAAAGAGGATGTAACTGGCCTAAGCCCATAGAGTACATTCATTCACACAAGATACCTGCTCCGAACACTCCTCGCTATAAATCTCATTTTGGTTGTTTTGCTGACAGAAAGGCAATCCCACACCCAGGCGCTCCCTGTATGTTCTCAGAAAAGCTGTAAAACGAGCTCTCTGAGTCAGGAGTTACACACTGTGGGTAAATACACCTGATAACAGCCCACAGCCCACAGCCTAACCACAAGCCTGTGCTCTACTGAAATGCCAGGTGTGGTGCTTTAGAGCCCCCTGTAAGCTCCATATCCAGGTGAGAACTCCGATGTGGGATACATTATCTTTATAGTTTGAGAAAGAGTGTAAATAAGGTAATAAATCTGTAATTTTGTCTTCACCATTTGGTTTGTCTAAAAACAAACACTTGCATCTTCTGTCAATTATCACGCCTTCGTCTTTTATTTTCTGCTTCTGCTCATCATCTGTTCTCCTAACCAGTCCTGATCTTCATGCCTTTCCAAAACTTCATATCAGTTGGCTCTTTTTTGGTTCCCCATCTTCATTATTTCTCTTGAAAAAGTGAATGACCACAAAAAGGGCAAAAATTAAAATTACATCTGTCAAGCCAGGCTATTAAACATAGAAATAAACTCTAAGTGCACCTTTATGTTAGTGGTTATATCACATGTCTACAGTATTAACTGACTAGCTGAAAGTACAAGTGACATACAATTTAAAATCAAATGTTTTCATTATAAGGCCTGCAGTAAGCAGACAGCTGGCTTTTAAAGGATGTTCTGCTTCCTTCTGCTTTCCACATATGTAATATTTATTTCAAATTTCAGGGGGCTTAAGTAAACTTGACAGTTCTACAAACTTGTAATTAGATTATTTAACTCTCCAGTGAATGTATGGTATAAATCTCTCTCTGTGACAAAACCCAGAGGACAAACAGTATTGCAGATTCTTGCCTTGGAGATTTGGTTCTTTAATTCAAATGGTAGCAGCTCAAGGTCCTGACATGATGGTGAAGAAAGAACCATCATCCTTGTTTACACATAACATTCAGCTAGTGGATAATTTTTGATCAGTGCAATTTTTGTGTTTGATTCTCAAAACATCCACTTTGCAATTGCTAAATAGGGAAATTAGAAGCTTCATAGTAAGATCTTTCTTTAGTTAAATGAATTTCTCCCCAGAGGATGAGGCTGTTACCGCATGCTTTGATCAAACACAGTGCCTCTAAAGCAAGGTGAGTTACACAGGCTTTTTGCATAAGCATTTCTAATAGATTATTTTTAGATCAGTTTTAGTTGTCATTAATTTCCATGAATATTCCTGATCTAATCTCCTTTCCCACAAGGGGCATGACCCAGCTCTCAGCAAAATAAATGGTAATCTTTCCATTAATTTCAGTGGGACCTAGAGTGATCTCTAAAGATCAATTAGCAGATCATTGTTTAGTTATGTGCAAAGCTCTGCTAGTGGAGGATTTTACAACTATTTTGTAAAAGAGCCATCCAGAAACTAGAAGTTTGTTTCCTGTAGTCTTAAAGCTCATAGTAATTCATAATCCCATAGGGTAATTCAAAAGAATTTTTATGACTGCCAGTGCTAATGTAAGCACCAATATCTAGAGAAATACATCATTTATTCCCTGTCATCAGTGCTCTTGAAATGAAGACCCCATAAATTCTTAATGATAAGTACCTAAAGTAAGTGTCACTGAGATAACGCACACTGGCTCAGAGAGGAAAACAAACAAGGTATCACATTCTGAGTTCTTTTTAGTACTGTTTCATTATTACACCTGAAGAGAATACTGTCTTCTTTTTTGAAAGAAATATTTTTCCAAAGGTGACATTTACATAGATCATAAAATAAATTCTCCTAATTAGAGCAAATGGGGGGAAATCAATGTAGGGGGGAAAAAATGCCTCATTGTTTTGTTCTTCTCAGCTTAGAGAGTTACAAACAGATTCCAATTTCCAGATAAAACACCTTTGTCTGGAAAGAAATGTATGTTTTCAAGAATTCTTGAGTTTTCATTAAATCAGTAAGAGTATACAAATGGTATTTTGAAAAAGTATTAATTAAAGACTTGAAAATAAGTGGAGAAATCAAATAATATGCAACATGTGTTTACCATATCAAGCTATTCAGATACTTTTCTTTCAGATACTTTTCTTTTTCAGATACTTTTCTTTTCAGATAACTGTTTTTCAGGAAGAACGGAATGTGAGTAAAGCGTTTGAAGAGTTTCACTAGGAAATTATTAATTCAATAAGGAGGTTGGAAATACATGAGAGGGAAAAATAACTGAGAGTACCAGTTGCTCACAGGATGATTATGAGCCATCAGTGTGATCTGACTGTGAAAAAGGCAAGTGCAATCCCCATGAATCCATTTCCAGGAGAGTAAAAAAAATTCATGTTATTGTACTTGTGAAACCTCCTCTGCATACATTTCTGATTGCTTGTGTTCAAGAAAGATGAATACAAGCTGAAAGAAATATAGAGAACAAAGTAATGACAAGCAACTGAAAGCACTTAAGTTGTCTAGCCAAGCCAGAGCTATGGGGCGATATGTTTGCTATCCCTCAGAGGTAAAAGCAGAAGACAGAGAAAGACCTGTCAAGCTAGAGGATGATGTCAGGATGATTATGGCTGAGTATAAACCGGCCATAGGTGAAGTTAGCCTCAAAATTAAGAAAAGTTTTGTAGTTATCAGAATAGTAAGATTTGGAACAGCTTTTCTCATGTGAGTATGGGGCAATACTTTTATAGTGGAGCTTCATGAGTTTGTAAATGAGAAAATATAACATGGCCATGAGAGATCCACCTCTAAACAAGTGGATCACTTCTAAACTAAAGTTTTATGTATTGATTTCAGTCTTCATTTCACTTAAAATCTCCTGAGGTGCTTTTCATGAGTAGGTAGATGAACCTGGGTTGCTCAGGGGCCCAACTGTAGATTTGACACAAGTCCCTGAGGCCAGTGACTGGTTGCAACAGTTCAGCAACAGATTAGCAATCAGATTGTGAGCCAGGGGTAGGATGGATGTGGTCTTTGCCAGAATATTTTCTCCTACCATGTCACCTCACAGTATGCAGTGCACTGAAGAGATGGAACAAATTCTTTTCTCATTCCTTACCCTTTCACTCCATATTTACCTTCATAAATGTAGTCCGTTACCTTGACTGATGCATAAGTATGCACAAAAGAGGGAAGCAAGGTAATTTATATTCTTGACTCACTCCTGCTAACTGTTGAGCCTAAGATTATTTTCTGGGAACGTTAAAAAAGTGTAGATAGAAAATATAATGATAATGGTGTTTCTTCAATACACTTGCTAGTATTGCCAAGATTTCTGTTCAGAGCTATAGTTCTGCTAGGCAACTGTCTGATTTAATTGTAAAAGCAAGAACTACTGGAGGTTGTTGGGGCAATTAAGATACCAGCAGTAATTTTTCGTAGGCCATTATTGATCGCCCCTTTTGCTGAAGGAGTTTCATGCACTGACCTTCACAGTGTTGTGAGAAGTACTGTTGCCTTTCTTTGGGCTAACTGACTTACTCAAAAAAAAAGTATAAAAATACTGTGGACAGATCACAAGCAAGATCTCCAAAGTCCTAGAATAGCATTCTAGCCATTGAATAATGCTTCTCTTTCACCCGAACAAACTTCAGCTGAGGTTACTAGGGGTCCCAACATGTAAAAGGCCAATGGGATTCATGCCTGGAACAGAAAGTACACAGTGAAGCCACATATATTTCCAGTCTGTGCAGTTGAAATGACAAACAAAAAGCCATCAATACTTTCTACAACACAGAGGAGATGGGGCTACAGAAGGACTCTTGGCACTCAAGCCTTTTAATTTTGGCTCTCTGAATAAAGGGTTGTGCTGTCCTGAAAAAAGGCATTCTGTTTCTGTTGTCAAAAGGGCTGTGTAAGAACAGAGACAGGCAAATATACAAGAGAGCTTAAAGAAGGAAACCTCTGACGCACTATGATGTGTTTCAGATCTTTATCATTGATTTAACGTGTCCGTGGCAAGGAGCTGTTGTTTATAGACCTCATGTTCCTCACTGATGAATGATTTGGGCTGCACTGATTTATAGAGTAAATCAACTGACTATGTTTTTGAGTTTTGTGCTTTGCCTGCCTGCCCCGTAGAAGTCATCAAGAAGCTTTTCAGGTGAGATACTCTCTGTGACTTCTCAAATCTCAGCTTATGTCATCTGTTCAGACCTAAGCAACTATATCAAAGCTATTAGAAATACGGGATGAAGCCATACTCACAGTGCTTTACTTTTAGGGACATGACACTTTGTTAGACCCCTGAACGTTCAGTACAATGTGTAGCTAGTGTTACACACCTCAAACAGGTAATCTAAACAGACCATTTAGGAGGTGGTCATGTAGAGTTAGTCAATAAGAAACATCAAGATTAGGGTTGTGTTTGAAATCCCATTTTCCTTGGGAGCTAAGGTGTCTGAGGGAAAAGCCCTCTGAAGATCCTTGAGGTCCACCCCAGATTCTTTCCTCCAGACAGGATGAATCTGCACTTTTTCCTTATACGGTATCCCTAGAGAAGGAACCTACCTTTCAGATTACGGCCTGGTGGTTGGAGGGTTTTTTTGTTTTGGTTTGTTTTGGTTTGTTTTTTTGCCTTTAGGAGATTAGAGCCATATCTCCCATGGTAGAGTGGGATTACATGAATACATAGGCTATTCATTAGTCTGGGACTGAAGAGACTCTTCTCTTCCTCTGCCAAAGCTAGGCCAGTGTGCAGCGAAGAGTTAAAGCGTGGTGAGAAACAGCAGGAATGACTCCATGGTCCTAGTAGTCAGCCCGTATCTTCTAGGAGAGCTCTGCAAGACTACTGCTAGTAAGACATTGTTGCCCCAGCCCCTTGCTGCATAACTGACAAAAAGGTGGGTCTTCCTGGGAGATGGGTTTGAAACCTCCCATGTTGAGGAGGGCTTAGTACCCAGGTCTTCTAGAGAAGAAGTATAAACTGTTACACAAACGATGGACTCCTAAGTCCCTCTCTTTTTAAAAGAAAGTGGCCAGTACTGCTGTTCTGAGAGGCTTTTTGCTACATGCATACATTATGGATCCTCTGAGCATGTTCATTAGGACAGATCTTTCCCAGAGGCTTAAATGATGAAACAGCTATTCCTGGTCTTAGGTCCATCTGCTCAGAGGAGATCTCTGTGAATAAGCACAGAAGTATAACTCTAGACACCAAGAAAGTTTAGGGTCAAAGGGGTAAGCACATACTGAGGTTAGCAGGGTTTTCTACCAACAGGATTTTTCTATCATGATTTTGGATTTAGGCTCCTCAGAAACACTTAACTCCTGCTTTAGAATCAAAATCCTGTGCTGGACATCACCCTTGGTCCATCCACGTACTCAAGTTATAAAGTCCAAAAGCAAAACTAAGCATGTAATTGCAGCTTTGCCCACACAAAAATACTCATTAAAAGTGCAAATGAATGAGGTCTCTGGAGGCGACTATTTTGTATATGTACTATGTTAGATTTTGAACCATGCAGACTTCAAAGGCCTTGCGCTGCATGTAATTGAGAACAGATCTTCACCATGTATATTTAAATGGTGTTTCTTTGTACATATTATCATCAGTTAAATCATCTTAGGTGAGTTAAGTATTGAAGGTGTAAATCAAACTGGAATGGAAATAATGTTTAACATATTTATTTAACATTTTTACATACCCGAGGAACCTCTTGGCTGAAGCATTTTGACTCTGTCTGTTGGTGTTGGTAATATCATAATATCAATGTTTCACAGACACTGAAGTGACATTCCTTATGAATCTGCCAGCCTGGCAAAAAGGCATAAAGAAATCACATTTAGAGGAACTTCACATTCTCCTTGATCACCCTGAGTTTTGAGAAAAATTGGCAGAAACCAGCTTTGAAGCACAGCTTGGCCATGTTTGGCAGCTGCGTTCTCTGCATCAGCTGCCAGCAGAGTTCAAAGGTGTTCTCACTGTCACCTTCTTTTTGGCCTCATTTCCTGAGGAAATTGAGCTTTTCTATTCCTGCTCTCTTTCCATTTGTATCTCAGTTTGTCTATCATTTGCCTCCTACCCTAGTGGCTTTTAAATTTCACAGCTGTTGACAATCAAGTCTGACAGAAGTGGAGAGGAAAAAACTTCCTACAAGCCTTCTGGAAATCAACAAATTGGTAGAGGAAAGAGATTAGTGCAAATTCACCTCTTCAGAGAAAAGTTTCAATATAAGCTCACCAAGACCTTCTGGCTGGACAATTACCACGCATGTATCAGCTTTCTGATCAACATATGTATAGGCCGCAGCATCTACAACACTGTGCTACCCCAGCCGATAGTTAAGGGACATGGGGGTGAAATGAGGGGATGATAGATTAGAGAATTAGAGGAAATAGCAATAAATTAAGACTAACCTGAGGATGTGTAGCAGACATGAGGGAAATGGAGACATATAGGAGTGGGGAAGTCTTACGGACTTTTGAGAGAAACTATGATTATTCATGGGAAGGTCAGATGAAAATCCATAGGAAGTTAGGCTTCCTTATTCTGCTTCTCACGAAACAGGGTATGCTACATATTTAGAACTGAACCCACTCAAAGTATAATGTCAGAGATACAGGGCTTTCAGAGTACAACCACGTTACAATTTCATTAGATACCATCTTCATTCCAGATTAGGCCAGATTTGACAGCAGATGTAGCTGTGCCAGTGCAGTAACTATACTCAGAGTGAAAAAGGACTTGCATCAGCTAAGCTTGGAATAAAGGCCCTTGCTGAATAACCCCATTGCTGAAAACTGAATATCCTAGTTTAAACTGAAGAACATTGGCTACATCAAGTATCGAATGTGGGATATTTTCAGACATAAACTATACCTTGCTATGGATGAAAGACCTCTACAAAAGATCAACAGAAGTCTACACTGCCACATACTTCAGCTTCCTGTTTGCTGCCAGCATCTGATCTTCTCATCATTCATGCTGCATATATGCTAGTTTGCTCGCAGGCTCCCTTCTGAAGTGAAATGACTAGTTTCCTTGGAGAGGAAGCCTGGACACAGTTGACAGAATAGTTAGCTCCAGGCTCTGCTCCAGACAGACAAAATGGACTTGGACTGCAGCAAGTTCAACTCTCTCAGCCCATGACAGTTGTCTGATGTTATTCCAATAGGCCTTGTGTCCTCAAATCCCCTACACACTGTCATGGCACACTCCAAGCAGGCAATACATACTTTGAATTAGTAAACCACAAACACGTAACGATTATCTCTCAGGGCCATACAGGACCAGGGGAGACTTGGGCCAAGCCCTACCCAGAACAGGGCCATGCTGCTCTAAAGAGAGCTGCTCCTCAGCAATGTGGACAGGAATCATCTTGCACCATTTGGCCCGGGGTCAGAGATTACTCTTTGGGGCAGCTGCCTCTGTAGCACAGATGTAGCTACAGAGAGACCAGAGCAGATGCCAGAGCTCCCAAAAACACGACTTTGCTGGGCTCACTTTAGGCTTAGGGCTGGAATTTGAACTATTCACACTGATAGGTGTGATTCCTCGCAATCAACTTTCACTCAGGAAAATCACATGGCTCCTCCAGTCCTTCCCTTCAGAGGCCAGTTACAGATAGAGGCCAAAATAGATAATGACGTAATAATTTTATTCTCCTAGTTGCTTAAGAAGAGTGTTAGAAGAGTTAATCCGGGGATCAAAGGTCTTTGTTAACAGAGTCTTTTGAGTCCCGTGTGTGGCAGTCACAAAAATAACACAGAAAATGTACAGATCCGAAACCGACAGCCATGACTGAAACCAAATCGGTTGCTACCTTCTAACAAGGATTTAGTACATTTTAAATGTTTGGGTTGGGTTTGAGTTTGTTATTTTATGTAATTTATTGTGGATTTTGTGTAATTTATCCAGTTGCCATATCTTTTCATGCAAGTAAAACTCTCCAAAAGAACCTTAAACTCCAGTGACAAGTACAGTTATTTGTATGTCAACTACAGCTTCTATTTATAGGATGATGAAAATATCCCCCAATCAGTAACTCTCTAAGAGACAGGCATTTCATAAAAATAGATTATAAAAAACAAACAAAGACACAGACGTGTTTTAGGTTAACAAAACACTGATATTCCAAAACCTCCTCATAAGCTTTATATTTCAGACATTGGTACATTCAGATAGATAGTAAACACATTGAAATACAAGACACATAAACCTTACATAGCATAAGGAATTCAGCCATTCAGTAAAAGGAGTATTAGTATATTGTATGATAAAAGAACACAAAAATAAGTGGAGCTTTTTAATGACTCACATAAAATTAAATTAATTGCTTTCTGTGATATGCAGTAGAGCTTGCATAAAGGCACCTACCAGAGGTGTATGTGTTTTTAAAGTGTGTTGATTTAAGACCTGATTTGTTTGAAGATTGACTTGAAAGAATTTCAAACGATGTAGCTTAATTAAAAATATTGCAAACTTTGCATTCCTTGCAAAACCTTTTGACCTCTCACGACATTTAATGCTTGAAGGTGAGGAGCTGACTGACTACTTCTCACTTCACCAGAGGAACCCCTGATCCTTCCCTGATGCAACAACCATCATTAATTGTTGATAGGTGATCAGTACAATAACCAAAAACAAGAAAAGTCTAGAGAAGTGGTGGATAATTACATTGCAAGCACCTAGTGCACCCTTTTCCAGCCATGCATCCAACCTGGCTCATCCTTTCTGAAATTTCCAGAAAAGAGAGCACAAGAAAAGGTCTGTGTGTTACAGACATCACAAAGTCTGACATTCTCACTGAAGGAGAAATCAAATGGAGCTATCCATTAACAGGCCAGTGAGGAGTCATTAGAGGAACTTCTCCGACCCCTGCTGCTCCTCATGACGGATGGCCTGCTGTCATTCCCTCCGACGGGGCCCCTCAGAAGGCAGGCTGTTTGCATTCAGTCAACACTTTGCTTTTATAGGCCTGTGGAGCCAAAGATTGCTAGACTTTTGAACCCCAGGCTAACTTCTGTCTGGCTACAGCCTCATTTTCTGGAGCCAAAATCTTTTTTAACAACTACACAATAACAAGTAATTAGGGTAAAGTCTGCTAATCTTCTCTTTTGGGCCTTGAGGTTATGTATTCAGAATCAGTTGGGGTGAAGGTAGAATTACCTCCATCAAAGCCTGAGGTTACTTTGTAAAAGGAGTTGAACTCTGGGTCAAGGAAATGTTAACTGAACAAAGAAAGATCAGGGCAGATAGTGTTAAAATTAAAACTGTCCTACTGAGATAATGTAGAATTGACTGCTTTTTCTCTGGAAACTAGCTGAGTACAAGATATGAAAGGAAGGCTATAATGTTTCTTTAAAAAGGTGGAAGCACAGTTAGTACTAAGGAATCTATTGGCTAACTTTGATTTGGAAATTTATTTCTAGTCTCTTTATTCAATAAGACAAAAGTAAATGATCTTATTTTTGGTGCCACCTTTAATATGGGGGGTACCCTGTTTCCTAAAGCTATTTGATTTACTAAATTAAATAATCTATTTCTTCAATCTCTCTCTCCCAAAAGTCCCAATGCAAAATTCAATAGAAACGGAGAGGTTCCTTCTCTTGACTTCAGAGTCCTGGAGATAAATGGGACTTGCAGTATGGCCAGAAAGATAAACAAGTCTGAACCTATATATGCAGTGGAGGAAGCATATTCCAGATCAGAGCAGTGTCTATACACGATAACTGACTAGTAGTTGTGTCCTGTATTTAACAAGAGGCTAGTTTTTGTGCCTCTACTGCTTACACACAGCACAGACTGAGGGGTTTTCAAGGAATTAGCCTAATCACTGAGGATTTTTAAACATTCAAAATACAAACACAAATTTGACCTCAAAATCCACCGCAGATCAGGGCAGTGCTCGTTCCATGGTGTGGAGTTCCACTAAGTGCCGTCAAGGATAACAAACATGCCACCGCCACCTCACCGGTATCAAAGCTGGCAGCTCAGACAGGATTGGTGGGACCTTATTCTCTCCCGTCACTATGAGCAGTCCATTGCCTCTTGCTGCCAATGGAGTTTTAGTCCCTATATGGGAGCTGAAGAGCTGAAATGTTCAGGCCAGCTATTTCACCTGCCAGGTTCTGCTGAGCATGCTGCCGCAGCACCCTGGCCATCTCCTTCACTTTCAGGAAAGGGACTGAAATGCTTCACCTTACATAAGCCCTTGCTTTGGGGTATCTTTGGAAATCCTCAGTAACTGATGGCGATCAGCACAGTGGTGGAATTACCTAGCAGTTCAATCCTTGGGGCAAAGATGCATTTAATGGTGCTGCATTTGCCAGCTGGCCTAAGCCAAGCACAATACAACAGATACTGCTTCCTGCTTCCAGGCTTAGCTATCAGAAGGATTTTCTTATGTGTCCCCTGCTAATGCTGGAGCTTCCCAGAGTAGTTCACACAGGCACCATCATGGCAAAAAAAGCATTTTGTACAAGCGCAATAATAGCAAGGACAACTCTGAACTTGGTGGGACACTTGAGTACACAGGAGAAGATGACTCCAGCCCCACATCTTCCCCCCAGGGAGGTGGCATACAAGGGCATATACAAACTGTGGGCAGAACAAGATGTTTCAGTCTTTCCAGGAAAAAAGGCGATAGCCAGACTTTTTTAGTTCCCTGTCATTTTGCTTGCATTTCCCTGCAGCTTTAGGAACCCCAGGTTAGTATCACTTCATGATCACTTCACTTTCACGTTCATGAAAAATGCAAACGTTCTCCATACATGAACTAAATGAAACAGTTCTCATCAGTCATAGCTTTCTTTTGTGATGGGTAGCTTTTGAATATATTTACTTCTAATTATACCAGAGTAAAGTAATTGATGATGACTAATCATGGACACGAGGCAATTTTTTTTTCCTTTTGAAGCATTCTTCTGACATGGAGATAGGAAATGAGAAGTGCATTTTTATTCTAATTATGGCCATGTGAATTAGATAGCACAGATAGATAGATAGCACAACAACAATGCTAAATCCCACTGAAGTAAAGGGTGCCTTTTTTCTGAAACCTATCACAGGAGCAGGATACATGATACAGTAGACATCGTGATATGTTTCGTCGAGGATCAGATTAGAAGCAACTGCTTTCTGCTACGCTAGCAGTAATGCCAAATTTAGTTAATGTCTGCCTCATGTAAATGTCTCACAGGTTAAACTAACCAGTGCAACTGTACCAGTAAAGCAAAGCTATATTGCTGTGAATATAACAAATTGGTCTTCAGTCATCTACTGCTCAGACTGGAACAGAAACCTGCCTCTTAACTAAAATGCTGGTATCCATACCCAATCTGTTTTAGCTCTCCAGTACGGCATTTTGTTGCTGCCAGTGAAAACTGACCATCAAAACATGACACAAAACTTCTTCAGTTAGGGCAGCTTTTATTTTTAGAGTTTGATTTATAAGCACATTGGGGCTGTTACATAAAGGTTTGTTCAGAATGGGAAGAAAAAGTGGACAGAAAATGATGCTGCAGGAAAACATCTGGCCTTCCTCTGAAGGAACTAGTAGTTTTACAAGTAGATGTCATCCCTGTTGGTCAGCTAATAAGCCAGTCTGGGGGTCTTGCAGACTTGTTTCCATTACAAAAAAGAACAAAAAACTCTGGTGTGTTCCATCTCATTTTATTTCTTGAAGATTTTTTTACCATGAACCCAGTAAAAACAGATATCAGCAGGCAGTTTGCGCATTCAGAAACCCCCCAGCCTGTCTCTCCAATTAATGTCCAGAACAGCAAGGCCATAGTTTGATTTTATAGCTAAGCCAATCTCGGAGCAAGCTAATGCCAAAGATTCAGTTCTCTCTGCCCTGCTTTTGCCATCAATTGCACGCTCCTATTCCCAGCATTGCACTGAGTCAGATGCTTTTCTGACCTCATGGTGTGCTACATCAGGGCTAGATCACCAGAAAAATGTTGACATTTTTTTGCAAGGTTTTGCAGACAAACACATGCTTTTGACAGCAAAGGGAGAGGCAGGACGACACAACTGAAAACTGAGAGAAAGGAGAAAGGGAATGGGTTGCCTTTTCAGAGGCATCTGATTATTTGATGGCCTGGGCTAGCATCAGACTGCACCCTGACTCTCTGCTCTGTCTCAATGTAATGACCATGACTGCTTCTCTTAAAGTCTGGTGACTTTTTTCTTTTCTGTACAAACAACAACTTGCCCATCATATTCTTGTTCTTGCACACACAGACCAAGCAGTTTAGTACTGCTCAAGCTTTGTCACGCACTTCTTGCCTCGGGCCATAACCCATATCTACTTCCTACCATCTCCGTATAAAAGAGCATTTATTAAATGTTCCTGTACTGAGCATGAAAGAAGCAAACCCACTCTCTTTAGCCAGGTCTGTGATTACCAATAGATCAAAGACCTGCTTGACAACAATTGTGACTTCTAGGCAGACACCTGAAATACAGAAACAGCTAGAAACTTTGACAAAGGATGAATCAATCTTCATCATAACTGTAAGTAGCAGGCACAAGGAACAGAATCATTTGACATTCAGATGGGAACAATACAGGTTTCTTTCTACATTTCTTAAAAAACAGTAACTCACATTTACAAGAATACATTAGAAAGTCTATTTTTCCTTTTCCCCCAAGTAATGGCACTCAGACTCATAGTTCCTGGACCCAATTCGTCACTGGATCACTTCAAATTTGTTACAGGGTCTCCATTTAGCACTGACATAGACTGTGAGCCCCATCTGTGAGACTCTCAAAAGCAAAGGGGTAGGCAGGAGTTTACCAAAGTGGCTAGTGATTTGAGACTGAGCTGCCCAAATTCCTTGTTTGAAGATTCTTTGCAGGACCGGACCCCCAGGGTGTGAGGGCTCTGCACTTCCCAAACACTAGGCTTCTTCCTCTCTTACACTGAGCGGCCAAAACACAAGGGCATTTAAATCATTTGTTAATTCAGAAAATTCCAATAATGTGGGAAATTGCCCTGCCTAAGAATTTCTGTCTTCTTCAATCATTAGACAGTATTATTGATTGTTATACAGCCTGTGCTTTGCAAAGTGTTTTCACAGCCAAAAAAATACCTCAGTGTTGGATTTTGCCGATAGTTAAGCATGTGAATAACTTTACTAACAGGAATAACCTCATTGAGCTCAGTAATATGATTCAACAATCCAATGATGAGGATAAGAACTGCCCTTCTGGAATATAGCAACATGCATGTTGGTTAAGTCAAGCCACACATTGCACCTGGATGTGCAGGACTCATAGTAACAGTGAAATTTTCTTTCAACCTCAGTTAGACATTGTGATATTTATTATTCACATCACAATAATGTCCCATAGCTCTAACCAGTTCTCATTAGCCTAGGTACTGTATAAACATATCAGATGACTAAATCCCATCATAGGAAGCTTACATACCCTTTGAAGCATAAAAAAATAAGAATCCTGCTAATTTTCTCCCACTGTAATTGACGGGGTCTTTTAAGACCTTAATAGTCTAATAACAAACTGAGGGCTTGAGTGTGATTTCAGCTACTCTTGTGTAAAGCCATAGGAATGCCATTCATTTGGTCCTCAGCACAGAGGCTGAAATATGTATTGCTGGCATGAAGCAAAAACTCTATTACAAGAATATTATTAAGGCTGTGATGTCAAACGCTTTGAAGAACTTGCACACCTAGCTGCCACCTGAGACACCTAAGTGCAAAGTTTAACTGTGGATGAACCCCAGGAGCAGCTACATTTCCTCAGCTCTTGCCTTTCCAGCAGCAACCTCAGCCAGGTACCCAGCTTTCTGTCACTTGACATGTGCATATTCTCCGCTGTCTAACCCCAAAACTATTCACAGATGACTTATCTCCTACGTATTTTGCCTTGGAAAAACAAGAATGTAAAGGTGCACAGTGCAGAGACACTTGAGCTAGCTGTGACCAGTACTGCTCAGGTACTGAAACAATATAACTTTGTAATTAGACTTCTCCATTTTGGGGCAATAGGCCCTGCTTCTCATCAAAGCTGTCTTGGAGGTAACTTGACATGAAAACTACATGATCAAGGTACGTTGATTAGTCGCTGCCGTCTCACCGCCTTCTCTCTTCTGAGACGGGTACCCTTCTTAACTACGTGGTCCAGCTGGAGTAGCTAACCAGCAGCAAAATAATCCTGCCCAAAAAATGTCATCAGTGTTCTTCTGATTTAGCTCCCCAAACCAGATCGTGCCAGAGCTGGATGAACACTAGTGCTGGTGAAAGGGACCGTATGTGCAGGGAAGTGCCAGAGAGCAAGACTGTGGCTTTTTGTAGCAGTTAGTGGTTAAGGCTGCTTTGAAGTGCTGTTGGACCGCATGCCAAAACCTTTCCTGGACATTCCTGCATGGCACTTCCTTGTCTCACCCAAATGTCACCTCCAGGCCCCTCACGGTCCCTCCTTTGCTCTCTGCCGCTTCCCTTGCTCCTCGCTCCAGTCTCTGCCCAGCTCTTGAACGAAGCTGTGCTAAAACCACCTGCACCGCAGGCTCCTCTCACATGTGCTGTGCCTGTTTCCTCCCACACAGGTTCTCCATCCCTGTCACTGATGGGATCTCTGCATTTCCCAGGTGGCTCTTTCCTCCTCCATCTTTATTAATGCCTCCCAGTTCCCAGGGCCTTACCATGGCGAGGAGTCTGGGGGATCCCGAGGAGGTGCTGTGGAGGTAGAGATCTCCCCCTCCTATTTCACATCCCTTTAGGGTATGGGACTCACTACATAGTCCTCCAGCTCACTGACACACCCTTTGGATGCCAAAACTCAAACTGACTCTGCACACAATCCAGAATCAAAATAGGTATTGTAAATATTGCAACAACATGACAGTCTTGACATCTAATAATACCTGTAACATTTGGCATCCTGTAGGTTTTAAATCACAACATTATTGTGGTACCTACCCATATATCACCATCATTTCATCTCCCTCGTCAATCTCCTACCCCAGGTGCCACCTCGCAGAGGCAACTACGACTGGGAAGTCCCTTCAGCCTTGCCATCCTGGCCGGGGGACACACGCGCCATCACCCCGTGGTGCTGGCATTTCTGCAGCCTGCTCAACGCCAGAAGCACACCAGTCAAATCTGAGTGGTGCTGACTTAAAAAGAAAGTTCAAGATATAATTGCTTGGCATGTGCAAATTGCCATTTTCCAAATGCTGAAGCCTGGGCAAGCTAAGCTTCTGGTGGAAGGAACGACAGGCGCATTCCTGACACACCCTGCCAGATTTCATGTCCCTTCCTCCAGGCGCAGAGTGCCGAAGCTGCTCAAGGAAACAGTGACAGATTTTGTTACACAGACAAAAAACAAGGCATTTTCTTTAGGAAAAAGGGCCAAGTCTTTCAGGATGACATTTTCAGAGGGATATTCATTTCTTTTTATCATTATAGATCAGCCTGAGGCATTTATATTCAAGTCCAAACAAAGTCTGGCAAAGTTGTAAACATCTGAAAAGAAAGTCCTCTTATAAGAGGAAGCATTGGTCCACCTTAATAATAGGCATTGCTGTCTGCTCTGTTGGTAATTTATGAATATAAAAAAGCTTTTGTTCACATATAGTAGCCTGCAAAATGTCACTTAAAACAAAAAAATGGGGTGAGGGACTGTAAAGGTGTGTGCGAAAGGCTAATTTGTTGTTCCTGTTTTATATTGCCAGAGAGCAGACACGTTTTGTCTATATTTATAACAAAAACACCCTCCACAGAGTCTAGGCATTATTCAAGGCCTATCTAATGCTTAAAAGGAATAAGAACTCAGTGTTAGGCTTCAGCACAGGGTGAATTTCAGCCTGGGTGAGACGTGCTGAGCTACATTTCTTTACAGAGGGCAGGGATGGCCTAGAAACTCCCCAAAGAATGAATGCAACAGAAATACTGAGAAGGTGAATGTAATTTATATCACTGCTAATACAGGAAATCCTAATCAATAGAGCAACAGCTGAACTGTCACTGATTCTGAGTTATTATTTTTTATGTGTTAATAGGTCCCCAGGACACTAAAAGTACTATATTTAAAAATAAGGAGAAAAGTTCTCTCTCACAGTATTGAGACATTTTAACCTTCCAGTTTTATGTTTAGTTCAGAATCCTATAATATTACTGTATTTAATGAAAAAGGCTCTACAGAAAACATTAATATCCATTACTGTTTACGATATAGAGGTAGGTAGTGTCACCAAAACATTCCAGATTGTCATGACCACCAGACTGTGGCAGTCTCCAATGGTAGTTCCCACTTATGCTGATATACATCATTTGAGTGTTCAACCCATCAACTGAACAACTAGTGTGTTTTCACAAACAGTAGTGTTTCCAGGCTATTTTCGTAAGGACATTTCCTTTAAAGGAAAAAAATGCCACCTTTAAGCTGTAAAGAACTTCTGCCCTGAGTAAACCAAGTGTCAGCCATCAATCTGTATTTCAGATGGCTTAGCTTCCAGATGGGAATTTATTTCCTAAAAAGTTGAGGTCAGCAGGAAAAAAAAAAGAAAGAAAGAAAAAAAGAGACTTTCATAATGCCCCAGAACATGGCGTTAACAGAAAAATAGAGAAATGCATTAAAAAAAAAAAAAGAAGTCTTGTGGTTATGTGAGAACATTGTCCATTTGGAAAGGTAGAAGACCTCAGCAGCAGGACTTTCCAAAACACTTGTGCCCTGGCAAAATGAGCAAAGTGCTTCACCATCGTCTCCATGTTAAAGTAAACAGACCTCCCACATCGTATCGTTTCATGTCGTTGGTATCTGCAGTGCTGGAACAGCCGAAGGATGGGACAGCGCCAGCTTTTCTGTGCACTTCCTGCATCCTGGGGATCGCAGCTGTGAAGTCGAGCAGGGCCACTTTCCATAGCATCTCTCAAATATAGTCCTGAATGCATCTTCTGTCATTAAGAAATATTTCCTAAACAGACTCCATACCCTACTTTCCATCTGATAATCATCTCCTTGTGTTTGTGGTAAGTCAACATCCTTCATCTTTGCCTTATGAGGAAAAGCTATGGCTGTGAGTGCTCCAAAATTCCCTCAGCACTTGCAGATTCCTATGATAACAAACAACAGAGAGTATCTAACAGAGTTTTTTCCTTTCCTTACAGAGACAAGCACTTCACTCAAAAGACAGCGGCAACTCCCATACTAGCTTTCTGTCTGCGCAATCTACTAAGTTACAGCACATGCTTATGTCTCAAATTTAGCTATGAAGAAAGGAGAAACATGATACAGCACCATCCATTTCCGGCTGTTGGGGGAGGAAAAGGCAGAGTCTGGATACCCCAGTGTCACCACATGTCATCAGAAAACACGAGTGGGTAGCCTGTATTTCCCCTTGGCGATGAAATGTGTGCTGCAAACTCAGCCCTTTTGTCAATGCGCAGCATCTCACGGGTGTCACAGGAGTTACTCATACGTGCCGCTGGGCGAGGGAGGAGTTTGGTCCCAGACTTGTGTTTCTGGGGGAACAGAATGATGCCGAACATGCACACACACCCCTGCATCTGTGCTATATGTCCAAGGCCTGGGGGGGCACCAAACTGAGTTAAGGAATCTGTCCTGCATTTTCACTTGAGCAAAGCTTTCAGTGACCTTGAGAAATGTGGAGCGAGGGCCTAAGCTGTAGCTGAGTCTAAATATTCAAAGACAATTGTTTTTGCTAGGGCTCTGCATAAACTAAGAGTCCTCACCCTTCTCAACAGAGATGGTTTTTTGGATAAGCCTTTCAGGATGCAAAAGAAGCTGAAGAAACACTCTCCAAGTACCTGATCATTTAGCCTGGCATCAGTTTTGCTAGCACAGCTCTTTTGGTGGCCACATGTTCAGCCTTTCCCCACTTTCCTCCCCACTCCCTGCTCCTCAAACAGGGAGCCACCACCCTGTGGCACAGGAGGCTCAGCAGGGCCTCTGAGCAAAGGCTGCTTCTTCGTGCTCCCCTTCCCCATCTCAGTGGGCAGGAGCTGGGTGCTGGGCAGAGCAAGGACCCGGGATTTTTTCCCCATGATTACGTGCAGGGGTTAAGTTTTGCCAGAGCTAACCAGACTAAATGATCATGTATCTGGAAAGTGTGCTTGAGACACAAAGCTGTGGTAGCACCTTGCTGTTCTGCCAGTCCTTCTTATAAGTGACCCTTCAGGAAGGCAGAAGGAGCCAAACCTACAGAGAGGCAGGGAAGAAGAAGAAGAAGTTGTTCGCCTCCTAGGAACTGGTAAAAAGACAGCGGTGGAATTTTCTTCCTTCTTCCTCTCATACACGCCCTTCCTATAGCTCAGTAAAACCGCTCTAGTCTATGAGACTCATTCTGTTCTTTTATTGTGAAATCCAAGAGGAGAAGAGAGGCTTAAAGCTAGGAGAAAGTGGAGCTGGTTTTGGCAACACAAGCAAAACAGGAAGACAACAATGGGGAAAAGAGAAAAGGGTGAAAAAATGAAAGAGAAATAAGAAAGGACCATGGAGTTTAGGTAAAGGTCTATGGAAGAACAGAAGATGAGGAAAAACAACATTAAAAAATGGACAAGAAGGGAATGGGGAAAGAAAACATGATGGACATGAAAAGAGAAAGAGGTGGACATTTTGAAGGTGGCAGTATAGTGGTTTGAAAGGGTGTGAAGAGGAAACGCAAGAAGAGGAAGTGGCACAATGAGCTGTGCTATGCTATCGCACAGAAAATGGAAAGCAAAGTGCTAATGCGCATCCAGGCACTGAGGGAAACCTTAGCCTTACGGGAGCAAAGGGGACATTGGTGCCGTGGGACAACAATTTCACCTTTGGTGTTAAAAGGCACAGATGGGTCGTGTGAGAGCGCTCAGACCTTGCGGGATTCATTCCTGGATGATGCAGTTCTCCTTCCTAAGAGCTCAGTAACATCTGAAGTAATTCACAATCTCACACTTCCACATTACAGTATGAAGCAGGTTGTGATTTTTTAACTGCAGCCTCCCCCTCCTGTTTCCCTTATATATACAGGGCCTGCCCCTGCAGACACAGAGGATTTATTCTTCTTTTTACAAATTACTTTACCAGGTGAGGAACTGCAAAAGCTGCCAACCCGCCCAGAAGCCTGAGACCTCTGCCCCGTCCCAGCAAGGACTGAAAGAAGGCAGGAGGGAGAGGAAAGCAGATTAGTTTGAAACAAGTGGTGAGGAGGGAACTGCAGGAACAGCAGATCTGGGACTCTGGAAAGCTGGCAGGTACTTGTGTGGCATAAACCGGTCCCTGCAGCATGCTGGGGCAGAGCTACATAGGACTGGGGGGGGGGGGGGGAATATTGCTGTTGGGAGCCCCCCAGCTCTTTTCTCTCCAAGCCTTCTGTGATTAAGAGCGAGCGTATCAGCATATGCAAACATCCTCAGCAAAAGCAGAGGTTGAACCAGTTTTTGGTTTGGTTCCAGCCCTGGTTTGGGTTTGCCTGCGACCACAGCTGTTCTCATCCAGTCCTGGTTCAAGTTCATCGAAGGTTTCTGACTAACAACCCTGGTTCGGGGCTCATTTGAGGAAAAATGACGATTGGAACAAGTCTTCTGCCTGACTCTGCCATCGTGAGTGATGCTCTCTGTGAGAGCAAAACTGGCCTTCTTTGCTTGCTTGTCCTGAAAAAATGATGAATTGCAGAACTACCCATTTAGTGTTAGTCATTCAGCAAAGCAGGAAGGAAGCAGGAAGCCCTTGTGAGCACTAACTTTTCAAAGCAGTTTGCAAAAAAAGCAAAGGCCCTCCCCTAGGCTACATTGTCACACACTGCCATTTACCTCCTCACCCTAACGGGTACATAGTCACCATTAACATTTGCAATTCATTGCGCCGGAAATATTTGCCTAGTGTAAACAGCCGAGGTGTTCTGAGCAGGCTGTTTATATATGCAATATGTATTAAAATGGACGGGGGGAGGAGAGAAGAGGAGCTGTACACTTGCTGAATGGGAGAGGCCCAATTGTGCTCAACAGGTTCAGTTCACACTGTGACCCTGCCCAGCTTCCTGCTATTCAGATGTGTTACTTCCCCTTTGTGGTAATGGCCTGTGGCAGTCAGCCAGAAAACACTATTAATTTCAGAAGTGGCCTGACAACAAACCCACAGCGAAGCGAGAGGAAGTGGCGGGGAGGCCATCTGTTGACTTCAGCAGAACAGTAGGGACACAGCTATGTAGGTTCTACAAGGAAAGCAGATTAATAATCCACAAAGAGGAAACTGGCTAAAATTATCCACAGACCATATTAAAAAAAAAAAAAAAAGTCACTTGAGCTGCAGCTGGACAGGAAATTGCTAGAGCTGCTTGCAAATCTCCACTTTGAACAGAGCAGCATAGGGAATGCCAAGAGCGGAAACCGTTCAAAACTGGATTAGCACAAGCCAAGTTTAACTGCAACCCACTTCTACTTTCACAGCTTATGCACTCAATCTAGGCCACTACTGCATGAGACACTGACTCACTTTTTTCCCATGTTTTGTTTGCTTTTCATTTCACACACTTGCAGTTGCTAAAATTACATGAAATGTTCCCTGACTGCCAGGAGTCCTGCAAAATCCCAGCTGGCAGCCCAAGCCCGAAAAGCAGTCAGTCTTCGTTTTACTGTACACAGCATTTGGCACCACCCTACCTTGGGCCACTTCTCTTTAGGAAGGATGTTAATGAAAACAAGTTACAGCAAGAAGTGTTGCAATTGCAATAATCCCCCTTTTTCCTTCTGCATAGACAGCACTACCTGAATGGTCCAAAAAAGGAAATGAAGTGACTAACGGCACACAGAGAATTTCCTTCTTGCCTTCACCTGCTAAGGTGCAACACGGCTGAACAGTGACAGAAAATCATTTACTGTCTACAAACTGTTTATGGACCTGCAAAATGAGTTCCTGCTGGAGAGGAGATCACAAAACCACCATCTCCTGGTGTCTTCAAGAGAATGGCAAACGCTTGCAAACACAGCCCGAAAACAGTGGCTCTGTACCCAAGAAGCGCCCCTTATGTCCCAGGGTCAGGTGCATCCACGGGGTAGCAAAGGGACACTGGACTGTTTTATAATTATAATAAAAGGTCTTCAAAACGACTCCCTTCACCAAGGCAAGACAACAATCCAATATATGCAGTGTTTATTCATTTAGGCATCACTGGACCAAAGGGGGGGGGGGAAGAAATGGGGGGGGGAGAATTAAAACTTTATTGTCTTAAGGGCTGTACAAAAGCTATTGAAAACAATCATTACCTTTAAACATAAAAATATGTGTATGTGCAATTAACAGCACCCACATAGAGGGGAAAGGGGGAATCAACCAGCCAGGTTGTCAATAGCCAAAAATAGTTATTTATTTATTAATAATTTAAGGTTTTACATTCTTATAATAAATTCCATCTTAAAACTTTTACACCATGAATTAGACTCTCCCTTATTGGCAACCGTGTGCAGGTTCACTGTGCGCACACACAGGTACAAATGCTTGCACATACTTCCAGTTTTATACAAAAAAAGAAAAAAAAAGACACAAAATATTGCATTTGAGGTGAAGCTCCCTGAAGAATTTGTACAGAGGTAATGCACTGTTTAGCACATCTGAAAGTTTTAAAAAGTGATCAAAAATCTTGCTCATTCAAAGACAAATCTCCTCCCAGATGATCTATTTACAAAAGGTAAGGCAAAAATTAATTTAATTTAAAAATATATATCATGTGAAACTACATCAAAAGTGTGAGAAAAAAATCACCACAAAAGAAAAGAAAAATATATGAAAGAAGAGACTGTACTTGCTCACAAAACATGATTTGCAAACTTCTCTCCATTGCCATTTCTTCCCCATGGAAAGCTTGCTTCAGTTGAACAATAAAATTAAGCATGCTGCAAATATATTCTTTGCAATAAAAACAAAAACAAAACAAATAAAGCAGAATTTATGAATAGAACAAAAGTGTAGATGTGCCTTGGATTGACTTCTTGAATACATGTGAATTAAAAAAAAAATGCAAATCGATTTAAGATTAAGTATTTACATTGATCAAGTAGAATACTACTGAGCTTCTGGCAAACAAGTACTCCAAATACACTAAGCTGAAATCTCTTTCTTTGGCTCCTCTAAATTAAAACAGAACAAAACAAAAACAAAAAGTCTTCACTGAAGACAAAAATGTATGTCACAGATCCAAAAGCAAAGAAGGAAGTACTATAGTTCCAGTCACTAGAGACCATGTGCTCAGTCTGTCCAGTCCTACCCGAACCCCTTTGAAGTCCTCAGATTCGAGCCACTGAGGGAGCGGGAACAACTCTGCCCCCAGCGGGTGCACTGCCCCCCTGCTGGCTGCTCACTATCTTCCTTCCCAGGGATCTCACCACCTTCCCTCCCTTCGCAATACCTGAGCTCGCACTGTGGAACCTTTTCTAGCCTGCATCGGCAGCTGCTTTTTGACACCAGAGACCAGAAAAAGAGAAAGCTGCGTTTTACCACTGCCAAAGAGAAACCACTGAGGAATGATCCCATGAGGAGCGAGGGAGGCCACAGGAGCTCACGTGGACTGCAGGGAGTCCACCTGGAAGACGTTCTGGTTGGAAGGGGTGGTGAAGTACAACTGCTGGGTCGGCACCCGGTTGTCACAGGGGCTGCTCAGCCCCAGAGTTCGCTCGAAGTCCAGCAGCTGGCCCATGAAGTTGAAGTTGGGCGAAATGTTGGATTTCTTCATCTTGACAATATCGTAGGCGTCGTTCATGGACAGGTTGAGCTTCTGCATGAGGTAGGCCACTGTCACTGTGACCGAGCGGCTGATCCCTGCTAAGCAATGCACCAGGACCCCACAGTTCTTCCCCCGAGCTTCATCTGTACAGGGACAAAGAGGCAGAGAAGGACACGTAAGACAGCAGCTCGGTAACTGATCTCACAACACAAACAAGAGAAGTATCAACTAAGAAGAAAGGGTGATTCGGCTCTCAATGGCCGACAAGGCAATGCAAGGGTTAACTTCACCGGTTTGAAATGAGGACAAGAGGAGACTCCAGTCCCCTAAGCATTCGTACCAGAGTCCAAAAGCTGAGAAAATTAAGAACGAGACAGGGGGAGCAAGACACACTGCGTGACGCTGTTTAAAAAGCCAGTTTTAAAAGGCACTCTTTGGCTTGGAAATGTGCCTTAAATTCTTACAGTCCCCTTGCCCCAGCATGGAAATCCTGCAATATGTCACTGAATGCCTTTTATACAGACCAGCAGACTGCAAAGGTCTATTAAATTATTCTCCAACTGTTGTGCAGCTAACAATGGAGGTATTCAGGCATTTTAAAAGAATGAGGGAAGTCACAGGGGACAGCCCATTAGGAGGAACAGGATGTCAACATTGGTTGAAAATGGGTTCCTTTGTAATAGGAAATGCATTACAATGCCTGGAGATTAGTTTCTTTGTGGCTTCCAGCCCACATTTCTTCCTGCTGGGCTCAGATTACCTACATTCTCCACTATTACCGGTATCATTCAACCGGATTGCAGCACAGCTTCCCAGCAGATAATGTGATGCCCACCCCTCCGCACCCGATCGGGGAGACTTCAGTCTTCACTAAAATGAAGGAAAGTGCAAAATTTTAACCAGAACTCCTTGAGCTCACGAGCCCGTGCGTTTTCAAAGCTGACGGGTAACGTTTAAGGGCTGGCTAACCGAGACACCGAGCCTGAGAGGTATATCATTATTACCACGAGATTTAATTAAAGCTCTCACTATACATTTGCCAGGAATACCGTTATGAATAAGTTGTATTTAAAAGCTAAAGTTAGCTTTCTAGATCGTTTCTTTTTATTATACTACTCTTCAGTAACCTGAAGAGGGGAAGAAGAAAAAAAAAAAGACACAAACCATGAACCCCGGGCTTTTTTTTTTTTTTTTTTTTTAAAGCAAGTTTAAAAATATTCCCCATCCTGCGCATTGCTCAGTGCTCAGCTTCGGCACAAGCGGCTCTGGGAGGATTCCCATAGCGACCTGACAGCCAGCTAAACCAGGTAGGCGTTTGCAACCTGCAAACGTTGGTCAAAATTCACCGGGTTTCATCAATAAACCTGGGAATAGCACCCGCCCCTCAATTTAAGTCAGCTTCAAAAAAAAAAAAAAAAAAAAAAATCAGAAAGCCGAGCAACCCCCAGAGACAGCGAGAAACGCTGCTACCGCTTCTCGCCCGAAATCTCTTTTGAATTCTGCAAAAGAAAATGAATTTACGGCTTGACATGTAGTTGTTCGCAAGCAACCGGGTCTCACCTATAAAGGAGATGGCCTCGGGAAAGAACTGAGACAGGTTTTGGCTCCAGTGGTCAGAGATCGGGATCTGCTTGTACTTAAATTCGCCGGCATTTTCAAAGAGATTAGGCAGGTTGGGGGTAACGTTCAAAATGTATTTAATGCCAAACTCTTCTAAAACGTCCAGATTAGTGGAGTCCTTGGCACAGCCTAAGTAGAGGTAGGGTAAAATCTCCACTGGGAAGGAAGGCTGGTTGTTGGAGAGAGGGCTGCCATCGGAGTCGGTGGCACTATTGGGGTCTCTGTCAATGTCAGACTCAATGTCTGAGGAGGAATCGGAGCTGATCCGGAGGCCTCCCAAGCCCAGGACCGGCAGAGGAGGGGAGCTGCTGCTACACGAACTGTCTAGGTTAGTCTCACAGTGCAGGGCGAACTCGGCCTGGAACTTGCTGAAACCACCTGGGGAAAAAAAGCAAAGCGGGGAAAAAAAATGCAACCTGATATATGACGGCAGATTGACTTATTTCTCCGCTATGGCTCCGTCTCCTAATGGACATCCGTTTCCCACCCCCTCAAGCCCCGGGGAAAAGCAAAAATAAGTCACGTTCTCACGCAAGACGGACTAACGTAAAAGAAGGTTTAGCAAAATCGCCCGCTGCGACGGGGGGGCTCCGTGTGTTCAAGATTAAAGCTTGGCGCCGCTTCGCCCTGCCGGGGACCTCTGGAGAGATGTCTGGGGGCAATTGCTTCCTCTCATCTCGGCTCACGTCGGGGCCCCGTTAGCCCCGTCCTGCACACGCTGCCACAGCGGCTCCAGCCCTCGAGGTCTCTTTGCACAAAGCGACGACAGGGACATGGGGGAGCAGGGGGAAAAGCCTCCTGCCCCGCTGGCGTCCGCCCCGAGTGGCGGTGCGCAATGCCCGGAGGAGGCTACGGTCCGGCCCCAGGGCTCCGCACCCCCCCCCCCACGGGGGTCGCCACCCCGACCCCCGGCCCCGGCAGGCAGCGAGCTCCCCCCGGCCCGGCGGCGGCTCTCACCTTCCAGATAAAACGCCTTGCAGCCCTCGTCTTTGAGGCGCTTGAGGAGCAGCCCCAGCACGGACTCGCCGCCCGTGTTCTCGTTCCAGTCGCGGCTGTGCTCGTCGTACAGCACCACGGTGTCGGTGCCGCACCGGCGGGCGAAGCGCTCCCGGTCCTCCTCGCTGCTGGCGACCAGGGAGCGCAGCGGCAGGTTGCCCTTCTGCAGCCGCCGCAGCATGATGCCGGGGATGGCCACGTTGATGGCCGACTCGATGTGGGACGACTCGTACAACTCCTGCGGCCGACAGTCCATCAGCAGCAGCCTGTCGTTGCCCATCTCCAGCTGTTCGTTCAGCCACGCCACGGATTTACTAATCGCCATTTCCGACGCGAAAGGGACGGGTCTGAACGTATCTAGCATGAGGAAGGACGGGGGGAGCGGAGCGTGCTCTGGAAGCGCCCCTCTCTCACAGAGGCATGCGGCTAGCTCGGCAAGCGGCTGCGCCCCTCCAACTCCGCACAACTTATCTCCCTCCGCCCCAGGAAAATGAATCACGCAGCCCCCCCGCGCCGCCTCCCCCGCGCCGGGCGGCGGTGGAGTCACGGGGAGGGAAAAGCAGCCCCGGCGTGTGTGTGTCTGTGTGTGTGGTTGCCTGTGCGTGTGTGTGTGCGCGCAGCCAGCCTGCCTGCCTGCTCTCCTCTATTTTGTCAATGAATCCCTGAATGAACCTGCCTAATCGCCTCTCCAGCTCGAGCCCTTGGGCTTTTCCGCCGCCCCGAGTGAATGAAATCCAATTAACGTGCCACCGGCTCGGGCTCCCCGGCTCAGCGCGGAGGCAGCTCGCGGGCCGCCGGTCTGGCCCCGCGCCGCTGCGCGGCAGCGGCGGTCCCTTCCCCCGCCGCAGCCGCCGCTCCGCGCCCCCGACGTGATCAATGTCCCTTTCAATCGGCCCCGCACACCCCCGGCGCCCGGCAGCTCCTCAATGGATACAAACGCGGAACGTCTCAATGGATACATTCTCCGGCGCAGCCAATGGGGGCGCGCGGAAGGGTCTGTTGCCGCGGCGACGGGCCGGCTGGAACAGGTTGTGTTGATGAATTGTTAATGAGTTTGTCATTCACAAAACGGAAAGGAATTTCCGCTCCGGATAAGCCGAGTGCAAACAAGCGGCAGCCGCGGCGCGGCGGGGGGAGGGAGGGGGCCGCGGGGGCAGGTGAGGGCCGCGGCGGCGCCCCCCCCGCCGCAGGCCTCGCCGTGTTGTGCCGCGGGACAAAAGGCACCTTTCTCTCCCTCCACGTGGGCTCGCCTAAATCCCAAGTCTGCGAGGGACCTCTTGCCCGGCCGCGTGTCCCCATCTTCTTCCCCCCCCCCCCCAATTCCCTTGTGCTGCTCTGAGCCTGCCTTTTCATGAGGGCACTCCGGGAATCCCATTTTTAGGGAGGCGGGTAGCCTTTGTCCTCAGCTGATCCTTACGCGGCTGAAGGGTAAACCCCGAGCTAATCTCTTCCTACGCCACCCGGCTTTCCTGGGTGTCGGAAACGCAGCGGAGGATCCGGCGCCCCGTTACGAACAGCCTGCGGGCACTGCTAAAACCCTGAGGGCGTCCTTAAAGCGCTAGCGGGGAAGGAGACCCGCTGCAGGCGCTGCCGGTTCCCCCCCCCAGGTAAACGTTAGCTGTGCCAGTGCCGGCGCTAGCGTGTCCTGCGCGGCGCCCCGGCACCTCCGCGGGTCACTGCGAGCGCCGCCGCAGGGAGCCGCGCAGCCGGGCCCTGGCACCGGGCAGCCCCGCGGCCCCCTGCCCTCCCCTCCGCGGGGCGCCGAGGCCCCGCCGGCGCCGTCCGGGGGCTCCCCCGCCCCGGGACCGCGGCGCTGCGGAAGGGCGCTGCGGTCCCCGCGGCGCCGGGAGCTGGAGCTGAGCCGGGCGGGCTCCAAGGGGCGGCTTGAAAAAAGGGGTAAGTGGAAAAGCAGAGAGCGCAAATAAATCGGGAGCAGCCGGGCCTCGGTTCTGATCCCCTTGCCAACATCTGGCCGGGAGTAGCGTTGCTCTGAGGAGGCTAATCTCGTTTATGCTGCTCCTGCGCTCCCGGCTGATTATTTTTAACCCAGGCTGAAGGAGGTGCCCAAGGTATCGAGTCGCCGGAGTGGGTTGACCCTGGGAACAGAAAATTGCATAGATAGTCCTGTGTCTTCTGCGTAGAAAACATACATGGTTTTAATTAAAGCTGGGACATCAGCCACTGTAGTTTCAAGAAACAGTAACACCCAGATGGCACTAACAGCATGTTCCCGGCAGAGATTTTGACAGGCTCCTGCCTTGCTACCTGTTTTGAAGGCTTCAAAGCGGGGCATGTTGCATAAACCATTCTCTGCCCCTGAACAGGGGGATTTGGCCTGACTGATGTGAGACTCTGGACACATGCACACACACCATGTAACCTAGTGAAATGAATAATCAGATCATAATTTTAAGTCCTGCTTTTTTTTTTCTCTCTTTAAATTAAAGTTGTGTTTATTCTCTACTCTTCTTCCCAAGTACATCAGGTCAACTTCTGCTCAAATTTTACAAAATTAGATAATTCAGCCCTAAGCCATGCTTAACCACAGATTTCAGGCCAGAAAATGGAAGCTCGGGAAATGGAAGTTCTGCACTGCATGAACAACTGAAATGGAAATTCTCAAGTAATCTTAATTGCAGTTATCTTACAAAGCACTATATAATACAATGCTTGTCTTGTAACCATTTCGAACATTTCTGATTACTCATTTACGTTAAAAATCAGCTGTATTTTCTTTGTTAATCTTCATCCCAACAGAAGCTACAGAAGAATCCCCAAATGATCAATTCTCACTTAAGGGGTTGCCTTCTTTCCCATTCCTCCCTCTCCCCCACCCAAAAATAGGTCAGTTTAGAAAACAAGGAAATGGACTCATATTAAAATGTAGTGAATGTGACCTAAAAGAGACAGGCAAAAATTTGGTAAAACTTTCTGACAACCCCCAGCAAGCTTGACACAATGATATGGTAAATACAAATTGTTCCTTGTAAGTCATGTAATTGTTAGTTAACATGATTCTTCAAGGTTACATTGTACTTTGAGTATGTTTTTAAAATGAAGGTGCACAGAAAAACACCAGTGCATTGCAGAATTTGGATTTGAATAAAACAGAACAAACTCCAAATTATTTCCATCAAATACTTCCATGTTTGTATAAGGTAAACTTGCTTCTCTGATGACTACAATATTTTAGGAAGAAAATATGTTCTGATTATCATGTTCAGGGTATTTTCAGTGACGTTTCATGGCAGTGGTTTAAAATAAAATCTTAGTTATTCAACATTTTAACTGAAAATTACATATTATGCAAGCAGTTTATCAAACCCATTGAGATACCTACCTAATAATAATGTAATAATAAATAATGATAGTACTTAACGAGGTTTACATCTACAGATCTCAAAACATACAGCAAAGGCAAATAAGTATTAGTATTGTCAGATCTGACTGAAATGTTATGAGCATTGAGATTAAATATATGAAGGCAATAAAAAGTTAGATGCAGCATGCTCAAGAGACTTGTATTTCCCAAGTGGAGCTGGGTGCAGAGATTTGTTATGATGATGGCTGGTGACAGCTCATTGCATGGCAGGAGTCAGAGGGTGGTGTTTGCAGAGTTGGGAGCCAGACAGAAGATCTTGCACTGTAGCAGAGTTAAACAAGTACAATACAAGTGACACCCTTTGAATTTGTGCCAGGACCTCCTTCACCACACACCGACTGAAGATTGCCACAGGAGAACGAAAGCCTACATGGCAAATTATTATCTTTGTGTTCACATGTGCATATGCACTCATTTTCCTTTCTCAATCTGAGCCACGTTGGTCCTGTCAGTGGCTGAGGGCATGCAGGAGTGGACTTTGATGCTTTATCATGGCCAGGTCTACAGGCAAGCCTCACCGGGAGGTCACCTATCCTTCAAGTTCCAGAAATTTTTTATAGTATCCAGGTAGTAAGAAGAGCCTATTGCTGTTAACTATGAGCACCTCATCCATCCAGCCACAAGCACACAAGCACACATTGAACCTTGCAATGTTTATTTCTGGGTTTTGTGGCTTTGTTTTGTTTTTGTCTCCCTGGCTGTGGACGAAATCCCTTCAGCCCAGCACAAAGCATATTCATCACCAAAGGCCTACATTGCTGGCTTTTGGACCATAAACCTTCTGCTCGTTCTTCTGCTCGTGTGTAGAGGCCCAAATAGCTCTCCTTGAGTGCTTACAGCCCGAGATCATCCCCACCACAGATGCAGGCACAGTGGGTAAGAGCCATGTGTGGGGGACGAGGATTCAAGTTCAGCATTACTTCGCTTAATTTGTTCCCCTGTAACACAAACCCTAGCCCTGAATAAGGCAGACACGCTGTCTACACAGCGTAACAGGAGAGAGAAGTGCCAAAAAGACAGCTATTGATGGCATTTTAGAGCCAGGCGGGCTGGGCCCCTGTGGGACGCTCCACAACGTGGGGTGCTGAGGCAGTCTCAGGCCACTTACTACTGGTGAGGTTTCTTCTTGCATTAGACATCAAGGATGAGAACATTTTTTCTTACATAGTGTGCTTTCTTCCTCTAAAGATGCAAGTTTATAGCTCTCTTCTACTTGATTTGGAGCAAGATTCAGCAGGAGCTTTGCTGTTTCTTCGGTCAGACCTTTCCCACTTTGCATAAATAAATATTCACTAGAGTGGGGACTCCAATCTTGGTTTTCCACCCACTGATGACCTGAGTCAAAGTGACAGAGAGATCTTTTATCTTGGTGCTGTTTTATGTAAGGTCTGCAAAGTATGGTCTGAGATCACCTGCTGCAGAAGGCCCAGGAGCACGAAACATGCCGGTGTCAGGATTTTAGCTGAGAGGCCAGCTCAACTCAGCACTGGAAATGCAGGTGATTCAAAAATGTCTGCAATGGAAATATAGTTTTCTTTGCTCACAGGTGGCAATTAGGCATTAATTTTGAGGACCTTGACCATCAATTAGATACCTGAATCTGCAGGTACCAGTGATGGTAGTCATTCACCTGTAGATGTCAAAAATTAGAATTTCACATTTAAGCTAGTTATTTCCCTTAATAATCACTTATAGGGGGCCTTCAGAGAGGGCAAAGTGCACTCTGGAAGTGCTCCTTTCCCTTCATTGGCTCTAAATGGGGCCTACAGTGGCTAGCCCTATCTTTTAGAAGCCTAGAGTCTGTCATTCTCACTTCTAGGCTTATCTGTCAGCCCTTCTCACCGTTCCCATTAATTTTAGTAGAAGTGAGAATTAAAGGTCTCAGTTTATGCTGGTTTGTGTGAATGAACTATTTGAAAATAGAACCAGACTACAAGACTGTCAGATTTGTCATCCCAGACCAAACTGGATGCGAAGGGTAGTGTTTGTGGTGTGCAACTAGTTACTGCAGGGTGCCTCAAAGGGAGAACTACAGTGCCCCATAAAGCATTTTACTTGTTTTATGTAAAGCACAAACAATTTATGGAAGTGACATTTAACTGATTATTCAATGTCCAATTATGTATCACATCTAGAATAATTCCTGAAGTTGGAGAAATAAAACACTGAATGACTCAATTTAGGAAATCCTTTTGACTCAAGTGCTTTCCTTGAAACAGCAAATAGCTGGATGACCTTGAGCATATATTTAATTGTGCCTTGTAATAAAGTAATGTAATTAGCAATTACTTAGGAATGACGCTTAAAAATACTTAACAGGTACTAAGGAAATGCATTTATTCAAGAGGTTTTGTTTTCTTTTGACTTCTTTTAGTATAAGCTAAGTTTGCATCTGAATTTAGCTTATACATGAGTTCTCCAAATGGTTCCTCGGGGTGCAAAGAGGTGGGCAGTTTTATTTGACAACAGATCACTAATAGCTTCAAGGTTCGCCTCACTTAGAAGATAGAATTAAGCTTGCAGGAGGGCAGTACAAGGCACACATTTAGCCAGACTCACACAGTGTCCTGACCAGTCACACAGGCCAGCACATATGCCATTTACAACTGCTCAAGTGAGGGCGGTCTGAGTAAATGTATGGAGAAGAAGAGACTCCCAATCTTCCCCCAAGCCCCAGCCTTTTTTTTTTTCTTTATTTTTCCCTACCAGGTGCTACCACTAGTAGTGGCAGTTTTGGTGACACTGAGTTATGTATCACTTCACAGTGGTTTACATTCTGCTGGCAACAGAAACATAGCCCAGGTGGGCAGAATAATAAAAATGATGAAAACAAAAGTCTCTGTTTGTGCATACCTGTCTTATAATTAATGGCATGTTAATTTCAAAGTTTGCAAGTCGAGTGAACTGTATGTTAGAAGCAAGTAAGAAAAGCAGACTAAACTTGAAGAATGGTGCTGAAACTGTATGATTAAATGAAAATACTGATATGCCCTTAAATTTTGTGGCAGCAGTTAAATGAATAAACCAGTTTACTAGTGGGAATTCAGTTTTGTATGACTCCATTACCTTAATGGAGGAAAATAGCACCACCTATCAAAAAGTCTTGACCCACAGTACGAGAATATTTTATTATTTATATGGGGATAGCAAAGTGTTTGTATTATTTCTTTACCAATACCAAGGAATTCAGTCACGTCCAAGTGCACCATGCTGGTATATTTACCTCAGCTGTTGCCTGCTCTTCAGGGGTAGCCTGTATCACACTATACTGGGCACACACACCACACCAGATGAGGCCACCGAGAAAATACTGTAATCTCTTTAGCACTCCCTGTTTTGATGTGCTTGGAAGGGCTTACAAGGCACTAGGCACTAACATGTGGGTTTACCTGGGGAGGCATCAGCACTATGCTGAAGTACGTTACTCTAGTAACACCATTCCATTTTCATCCCATTTATTTCCCTTAAAAGAAGCAAACCTGACAGCATCAAGCAACTCTCTCTCCCCAATGCTAAAGATTTTTTTTCCTCTGCATTTGCAAGGTCTTTTAATCCCAAATCTCTCTCTCGTCACTCGTTCTGACCCTGGGAATAAAGTCTGCCCCTGGGATGACTGAAGGCTTGTTTAAGACTGCAGAAAGAGTAAATAAGCACGATGACTGCTCAGTGCAGGTTAAATCAGCTGTGCAGAGAGCAGAGCAAGGACAGAAGAATACATAAGAGAAGGATCTTCATCCTGGGACAGGCATGCTCAGGAAGAGAAATGCAGTGCAGCTATCGTATGTTCTGGTTCCAAAGAGAGGCAATTAGGAGGCTAACCCAGGCATGAACAATTCCATTTCTGCTATCTATTTTTCATATGGCCACTGGATTGTGTCCTGGGGACCCGATGGAGACGAGCACACCGGCTGGCTCCAGGATGTCAGAGGCGGGGAGCCATGGACAGACACATGAACTGGCACCTGCAGCTCCCATTTAGCACTTCTGTTTTACTTTTCACAGATGTAACCCGCATAGGGACCTCTCCTGGGCCAGGCAAGAACTACACCGAACAGGGTAAATGCACTGGCAGAAGCAAGAATTTCCTTATTAATATCTCTCACCAGAGTCAGTCAGGCTGGGGGTTCCCCACATGATCTGCTGTCAAACCCAATTTGGTAAAAGTTCATTGCGGGGGAGCACCCAACTGATGGCCTGACCTAGCCGCTAAAATACCTTGTTATGTCTCATTTAAAAAAAGGGCTCAAATCACATGCTGAATTTGAAGCACCAGTGGCACTGCAGGCTTCAAGGGGGCAGCGTGAGAGCACAGGCAGTTACATGAGTACTTGTGTCTTGAGATGCAACAGCCCAGTTTTCTGGTTTAATTTGCTACATTAGAAAAAAACAAAACAAAACACAGCAGCCAAACTACAGCTGTATAAAGGAGCCACCACACCTTCTAACTCCCACATATCAGTCTAGTAATTTCCTTTAATCTGGCAGAAGGAGAGAATTTGGCTGGTGGGAGGGGGAAACTAGCAGAAAGAAATAGGAGTAATTAGAACGAAGACGGAAAAGGTAATGCCCTAAACATGGAGCAGTGTCAAAAATGCCTGGGTTGGGTGCATTACTAGGAAAGTATTTATTTATGGTGCACGGTCCCTTTAAAAGGCATACATCTCAAGGTATAACCATAGATGGCTATGGTAGTTATTTCCGCATCTTTGATCCAGTATTTAAGAGCGTAACTATATACAGCATACCTTGAAGACTGGGTGTATGTAAGTTCCAATGTTGACAGGAGAATTACTGCTGTTAAGTTTACTGTTTATATTTTTATGATGATTTAGCGTTAGGATTGTCCCATCCAAATAGCAGGTCACCACGTGGTGTGTCAGAGCGTAATGGCATGATGATCACAGTACCATTTATGGTCACAGTTTATGTTATCCATCTGGTACAGTGGTGCTACCAGCATACTGCAAGGTAAATTATAATAAATTATTACTTTTTCTGAGCAGTTTTGCAGTATAGTTGTAAAAGATAAACCTATCTCACAAAGTTACCTATTCTGACTAAACTGTGCACATACATCTCTCTTCAAATGTTGATAAGAGGTTGTCATAGAGATATCTACAACATAAACACCCCTATGCTCTCCAGTGATGTATCGCAGCCTCCCTCCCTCTCTCAGTCAGTGGTTTTCTTTGGTAGCTGTTACAAATGTTGGCTTATTGTTTTGGTTTTGGTCTCAGTCCCATTTTGCACACATCTGCAACATTTCATGTTGCAGTCCCATCAGATCAGAGAAGTTACACATTTCTGGATCACATCAGAATTTTAATGAGGAAGATTCTGAATAACACAGAAGTGCGGAGGAAGTAAGGGCAAGGATTCAGTCATGTTCCCTTTTGAGTTTGCACTCGGTTAGTGCCTCAGCCCAGGGCTAAGATGAGCTGGGTGGAGAGAAGTGTTGTCCTCCAAATAAGATGTTTCATGGCCAGCTGTAATAACTGGATTCAGAAAATCTATTTTCGTGGCAGAAAGTGAGACCTCTGAGGTTTCACCTGTACCTGCAACTCATTAGGGAGACAAGAGTTTGCTCCTCTGAAGAACAAGCAGAGGATCAAACTCTCAGATCTTGAGGAGGGACCTCCTGGAGACAAAGGTCTCTGCCTGGCTGCCTGGGACAGCCACAAGTGCCACAGTTCCTGCAGATGAGAAACTCTCCTGTCTGAGGTTGTCCTTGCAGTTTCCTTCTTCCCCTTCTACTCTGTGGAAGGAGAATATTACACAGCACAAAGGGCAAAATGGAGTAGGCTGTAGTTGTTTTTGTGCCTCATTTCAGTAAGGAGAATCCAAGACCCAGACCACCACATCTAATCCCAGCTTTGCCCTTGTATGGAGCTAAGGCAGAGTTTCGGCAGCGCTGGCATTCTTGGCTTCTTCCTCCCCAATGGGTGGGCAGCTCCTAAAGATATATATTATCCTCTTCTTTTTTTTTTTTCCCTGAGCGAACTGTGACTTTATTGAATCAGGGAAATCACATTAGAATTACGCTATGGATGATGTATCCTAGATGGTTAGGTCTTCAGATACGTAGAGGAACACTCAGTGACTCAGCCCTGCAATTTTTGGTGGAGTAGGTCTATTCCGGTGTGTGGGTGTTCACAGAACAATTACGTAAGTGTCAGAGTAGCAAGGAACTTTTGACATTTCTGGCAGCTTAACTGAGTTCTTTTCAGTCAAAAATACCTGAATTGTTGTTCTCTTGCATTAAACACACATTAGTGCCTTAACTGGATTTGGGGGGCATTTTTTGAAGTCTCAGTTGTCAGAGCAAAATATTGGAGCAGTAAGAAAACAGAAGATTTTTCACAGTTACAGTGAGACGAACATTTGTGAGAACCGTTTTAAATCATATAAGAGGGTGCGAAAGTTGTTATGCCATATGCCTGGAATTTACTATGGTAAAGCTAAATACTGCCACTGAATGTAAGGGCCTGTCAGCTTTTTCATCATCACACCCACCCTCAACACCTTTTTTTTTTTAGTTTTAGTTTGCCTGACTTTCTTGCCTGTATGGTTTTTGGCTACAGAATGAAAATGCAGCCTCCAAACTAACACTTGCAATGTCTTATGACCTATATTCAAGGTGAGTAGATGAGGTACCCGACTTAAGTATGGCGGATATGGAGGTGACTGCTTTTCTACATGAACTCTACAGGGAAACAAGGAAAACTGGTTTGTATCCCAAGAGCAAGATACCTGAATTAGTCATACTAGATCACTGTCCAAATGGCATTTGCAGAGAAGATTTCTCTCTAAGGATTAAACAGGTAAGAATCAAAAGCTAACTACTGTAAGAATAAAAGAGGCAGGAGGCCTTGGCATGTTTTGCACCTGGAGGCTGATCCATTATACTGGCTACTTATGACCTTTAATGGGGCTCTGCCAGCTAAGAATCACAAGAAGGTGCTGAGGAGGCACTTAAAAACATGAGACAAGGAGGGAATTGTGAAAATAAAGTTCTTCGCATCCATCGAGAGAGGCCATGTAAATAGCCTCTCTTCTAGCACAGAGAAAATGTGTAAGAATATAGCAATTATCAAGCTGCACAGTTAATGTGTGACAAATGGTAAGAGAAGAGCTCTTGAGGAGTGGGTATCAAGAACCATCCAAGCAGGAATGAGTTGGACAGGAGGTAAAATGTGATAAAGCAAAAGATGTCATGCAACATCATCATCTCTTCAGTCTTTCCTTTTTTGCTTGATCCATGTTGTGCTTTTGGTACCAAAAATCTCCAGCCAAATTAGCCAGTGGATTTTTGTTCTGGATAAATACTAAATCTTTCAAATGATCATGGTCTTGGTATGCTGTTTCTTCTTCTACATAGTGCAATTAATGAGGCAGGTCACAGCTCTGAATGGTGATGAGCATCCAGCTGACATGCCTGAGTGACTGTCCAGCACAAGAGCATTTGTCAGTGGCTGCTGGAGAGTGATCAAAGGGCTGTAGGATGTTTTTCACCCAGAAAGTATATTTTCTGGAGTCAGCTTCAAAGAAGAGCCCCATTACATGCTCTGTGGGAATGGAGGGAGATTGGACCTATCAGCTGTGTGGGTGCTTGCCCACACAGCAAGTTGACTGTTAGCATGTCCTTACTGAGACTGGAATTATGCAAGACGAGGACTCTACCAGTGGCAGTACATGGTGAGGAATCAGTGATTAAACTGTGTTCTTTGGGCTCCAACCAATATGATTTTGGCCAAGAATTGTCCTAATTAATGAGGACAACTTCAGCCCAGATGTTCTGGCTTATTAATGCGTACATAATGTCACCTCAGACTCTTAGCATAAGGGGGTTCAATTTATCACTTGCCTCTGAAAACAGCAGCCTCAAAGTTTGAACCTGCAGTCAGTATAATTATCCAATTGCTCTTCTAAAAATTAGAAAATTCTGAAGATCTGCAGTGTGAATCTATGGCCTTATATCACTCGCAGCCTGGTAGACTGAAGGGATTCATTGTTCTGATATGTGCAGGAGGAATTGCTTAAATCCAGTGAGCAAAAACAAAGAGACTCTCAGTGCCTCAAATTTCCTCCCCAGGATCTGTGCAAAGTAAATAAAGGAACTATGTCTTCTGCATTAAGTACTCAGGATGAGAGCACACTTCACTCTAGCCCAGTGCTTTCAACCACTACCCGTGTCAATGCATGTAGTTACTCAGAGAAAAATGGAGAAAAATAAGCACAAGTTCTTGCGTACCAAGAGCTAGCTGTCTATGCTCACCGATAAAAATAATCTCTCTTATATTCAGACACAGACTAATCATTTAAAACAATTTCTCCCACTCCTTTGAGACTCCTTACCAGCACATGTGATGCCTCTGCTATGTCAGGTGGGCAAGCAGTGTTACGTATGTACTACCAGGGGAGATCACTTGCCCGCATCATTCAGCTTCTAAACACTGACAGACAGGGCAACCTCAAAAATGTACAACAGGATATTTCCTTTGAAGGGATTTGTTAACTGGACTTTTTTTTCTGAACACCTAAATGCATGAATGCTGCATTACTAATTGTGAAAGCTAAGAGATGTACTGCTGGGGGGGGGGGGGGGGGGGAACTGATTCCAATCTGCTAATCATCAGATGCAAACCTGCTGCTTTCTACTGAGGAAGTATCATTTGATTCAAACACTTTGATGCTTTTTACCTCATCTGAGTAAGATGATAGGTGTTCTCAGGCACACAGAGACGGGACTGGAAACAAACAGAGCAGTAAATACTGTGATTTTAGTAGGAAGGCAACTGTAGGTAAATAGAACCAGTTCTCCTCATCAGTGTATTCCATGACAAATAACAACCATGACATTAAAATAGTAGTAAGAAACAATAAGAAAACTCATAGCCATTAGAATAACAGCAGCCTGTGCTGCAAAAAAACATTTTAAATTGTAATGTATCACCTCTCTGTGAGTAGCATTATAGCAGTTTTTCAAGTTTGGTTAGCTGCCATAGTAAAGCAAAAATAATGTCTGGAATAGGACCTATGATTGTCTGTTCCCTCTTATAAGCAAAGCCTGCATTGATTTTGCATCTGAGTCACTGCAAAAATATATTGCATATTACTTTAGAAGGCAAATGAGACTAAATTACAGAGAAATTAACCAAGGGCTTTTTATTCTCAGGGCTTGGAATTGATCAGTTACTCTGATCACCCGTTAAGCTGAATTCAGCTCATTGCCTTTAGAAAGAGGAAGAAAATGAACTTCTGACCTTGGAGACGGTAGAGATGAGATGAGAAAGGCATGCAAGAGGGATCAGAGCTGGCTCCATGCAGAGGTCAGAAATAAGGCGAAGGTGCCACCAGCACCTCCCCTACATCATGTCCTGTTGATCTGCGCAGCTCCAATGCTGTGCCCCTATCTCCCTTCCTCCCCAACTTCTGCCTGACCTTCATGCTCACACCTCCAAACAGGGGTGAGCTGCCTCCATTCACTACGGTTAACAGAGTATGTACACAGGCAGCTCTTGGGCGCCTGACGCATGTCCTGCATGCACCGTTGTGAGGCACCCTATGGTGAGAGCATTATATTGGCCAGGCCATGAGGGAACTGAGCATTTGCTGTTTTTGCCTAAGGCCAGCCCTTAGAGCCATCTGTCTGGGGGCAGCAAGGAGACTCTTCGCTCCCTCAGGGGCTGCTGAGCTGCAGCTGAGATCAGATAGAAGGAGCAAGGTCTAGACCAAATGGGACAGTTAAACTTGAGACGGCAGCCGCACATGAAACATCTCTACCTGAGAACAGGCCGTTCGTCTAGTCCCTTCTCTGAGTTGTCCTTACTTGCATGAGCAGAAAAGACCTTAGCATAAGTATCTTTAGATAGATATTGTTTTATTTTGCTCTTCATAATCTGCCTAGCAAGAACAGTTGTTGAAACTCAAGGTGGTTGTTTTTGTTTCTACTGCTGGATGGGAAGGCGCCTCAGACTTCTCTGTGGGTATGGTCTCATTCATTTTTGGAGGAAGTACTATATGCTTCTTGAGAAGAGGCTGGGAAGCTTGTGTTCTCTGACTCCTTTCTTCCCCTCAGGTCTAAAGGCTTTCTCAGAAGCAATTTGCTTTTGGAAGGCACAGCACTTCCAGGAATCTATAGTCAGCACCCAGTTGGAAGAAAGAAGATGGGGTATCATTTTAGAGCAATTCAAAATCAGTCCCTGAGATATGCACATCAAAAGATTTTCTCCAGGGTTTTTCTTAGCACTACGTCCACATTCCTCTGAAAAGTCTATGTTTTCAGGGGTTTCCTAGGAACATGTGTGCTATATTTGCTATATTGGGTGGCCCTTGGTTCAAGGCGAATTTTACCTTCCAAGAATTAGGGGTTTTAACTGAAGCAATCCAAAGATCATGTTAAAAAATATTTTTGCCCTGCTGTCAGTGACATTTGTGAGTGATGGAAAACCATCCATATGGTTAAACAGACTATCTCCACTCCCCCACAAGCAGTGACTTAGAGGATGAAAGTAATATTCATCCTGATCATCTGTTTTATAACAGGATATTTATCTCAAGCTTTCAGGAATGTCATTATTATTGGGGAGGAAGGGAATGGGCAGTAAGACAGAGTCTGTAATAGATTATTGGTGCTGTAGCTGAGAGACGAGAACAGAGCCAGAGCGAGGGCAGGGGGAAGAGTTTGGTAAGCCAAAGAGAAGGAAATCTGCCCAAGCCCAGCCAGCCCTGCTATTGCCCAGGAAGAGGGTCTGTGATAATATGAGGAGGGCTGGTGTGACTTTGGTCCAGTTAAGCAAATAGCATTATTCTGATTTATTCTGGCCCAGAATATGGCTCAGTGTTTGTGGCCATGTAAAAGTGATCTCATTTAAACTCCAGTTCTGAATGAAGGAGCATGAAAATTTCAAAGCTCTTTGCTTCTCCTGAGGGCTCCCAGGGTTGGTATTAATAGCTTTGGTGAACTGTAGTCCATTGATTTAAAGCACCTGTGCTTCTGAAAGTCAGGGCTTTATTAATTTTTTATCACTTGCACAGGAAGCAGTGCTGGGCTTAATGTTATTTATCCAGCTGGACATATTGACTTTGACTGAGGAGATCAAAGCATTTGGGTTAGGGATTATGTAACATCTTCCTATAAGAACTGTCAGGGGTAAATTTACCAAAGCCTGAAACTCTGATTGATGATCATTCTGCATGAGTGTGCAGCATCAGGAAGCACACAATAAACCCTTTCTCTTAATGGAGCTGCAGGCAGTGACACCTTTAGACATACATATTTTGAAACACATTTCATCACCTCCTGGGACATAACAGTACACAAAACCCTGGAGGAACACTTGAAACTGAGCTTTCCCTGTGCGAGTAAATGGCTCCAAGATAGTGACCCAAGACCCTTTAAGATACAGCTTGCTGTAGTGCAAATTTGGAGCCATTAAGGAAAATAAGTTGGTTGCTTTTTCTTTTTTTCTTTTGCTATTGTAATAACAGTTTCCCAAGAGGTGAGGAGCTGCGATGTGTTAGCTCAGGAGCTCAGAGATGCAGTCCTCTCCTCCGCTGCATCCTCCTTGCAGCACTGTGGGCAATAGCACAGCCTGGCATGCAGAGCAAGCCCATCTGCAAAGCAAGATAAAGGAGACCTGATTTCTAGTACTAGTTTAAGGCAAGACATATCACCTTCTGTGGACCGAGGTCCCCCATCTGTTAAGATGCAAAAGGTACTTAATACCCTGTTAAACACTTTGGCATCTTTTATTGCCACTTATTCAGAGTTTATTCACATTGTCTAACTCTTAAAAGGCAGGCCGCTAACCTCCTTCAGCAGTTAATGAGGAGAGACTCCCACAGAGCACAGTTCAGGAGGGAATCCTGTCTTAAGGACACTAAGTGCCCTTCTGAAGAAGCAGATCTTTACCATTCACTAAAAAGGGAGCCAGGGAAAATAATCTCCTGTCTCTGTCTCAAACTAGGCCATGCAAAATATCTGTCGCAGTCTCAGTGGAATTAAAAAAACATCAGCCCCCTCACTCACAGGAGGTGTTGTCAGGATAGATGTACTCTTTGGATAGTTGCCCTTGCTACAGTAATAGGGGCATGTACAGAATGAGAATAAATGAAACATGACAGACCGTTGTCTGAGTTTTTCTCTCAACATCGAATTAAAAAACATCAAGTTATATAGCATTATAGTAGCCATGTTACTGCCTGTACGTGAATTTTAAAGCCATGCAGAGCTTTGATTTGCTCTGAAAATTATTGTAATTGTACAAGACAGTGTTGGTCTTTTTTTCGGCTGGGTGCTCAGAGGGCAGACTATGCCCAAAGGGTTTTCCAGCCCCTACTCTGGCCAGTCCCACCCAACTAGCTATGTCCTGTGGGTCTGAGAGCCGCTGACAGGAGGTGCGCCAGCAGGTGCTCACCCAAAAGCCAGTCCTCAGCAGCCAGGTTGCAAATTCCCTCTGGATAAATCATCCTATTGGGAGCAGCAAGGTCATTTTGGGTAGCAGTAAGGGGTTTGATGCTGCTGCCATTTTTTCCATTAGTAGTCTTTGTCCTGGGTGTAGTCTTCATAGTCTTCTTCCCAAGTGTAGCGCAGCCTGTGCATAGCTGGTCCGTATCGTTACACTGTGTAGAGAGGTTCTCTGTCCTGCAGAAGGTTGGCAGCTTAAAATTTTTCTATGGGCTTTTCCTTTTTTTTTTTTCCAGCTTCAAACAAACAAACAAAACCTAAATATTTGTAGTGTGGATTGCATAGCTCAAGGACTCAGGATGATTAAAGGCAGGAGCTGTACAGAGACATCCAGAAATGATTGTTTTTAACAAGACAGGAACTTTGTCTGAAAACAGGATGACCTGCCGCAAAAGACGCCAGCAAATCCCTGTAGAGCTTTAGAAAAAACAAGCAGGCGCCTGAGTGTGCTTAAAAAAAAAAAAATCCTGCTTAGTAATAAAAAGGCATGTAAGGGTAAACAGGAAAAGAGCACTCCACACTGTGAGCAGCCTGGAGGAGGACAGGCCGGGAAGAGCTCTGATCTGAAAACCTGATATGGAAACTGAAGGGAAAGATTTCTTAATATTCCCCGGCACAAGCTCCCTGTGAAAACACAGTGTCAATGCAGCTTTGAGTGGCAGCTGCCTCCTAGTTGCCTTTATCCCAGTAATATGGAGGTTTGGGGAGCGCAGTGTGCGCTATACAGGTTTTGTTGGCTTTCTTCAACAGCCAAATAAGCATCTTTTTGGACTTGCATGAAATGCAGGCTTAATGCATTTCTAATGCAAAACTTTGTTTCTTGACAAAGTTGCTATAGTTCTACACACCTGTGCTGTATTGATATTGCAGTATAACTCATTCTCCCAATTTTAGTGTGAATCTCACGATATATATTGTTTTCCACTAAACTCCAGCTCCTGAAGTCTTGTGATTTCATGAAAATCTCACATTTTATGTAACTAGAACATGTCTTTGTAGACTTCATGCCTAAGAAAGATAATCTTGAAATCACAGAGATAGCTCACCCTAACATGTAGACTGAAACCCCTACTTTTGCTATTTTTTTATTGTAAATTTTAAAATCACATAAATTTTTGAGATCTGATTTAGGATATTGATATTTAGACTTTACCATGCTGACAACTTTTGCTTGTTGATAGTATATTCAGGATCAAATATTAGGCAAGTTCCCTATTACAGTCCACTTGCTGCTGGTGAGACACTCGTAACAACACTATGGGGTGCGCATGCAGCATCAGACCCACAGACTGCCAATTCCTTTGCAGCAGGTTTTTGCTTTCTCCTTTGTTCTGCTCCAAGGTCAAACACTTCCTCAGAACTGAAATAACTTATTGCAGCTTGTGTCCATATGTGGCCAGACGTGAACTCAGTAGGCCATAAAATCCGTTAAAAAATTCATCCTCTCAAACATAAGGCCTGGCCCCTACAAAAAGGTAGAGCAGTGAGTTGGGCTAATGTCAGGGATTTGGTCCTTAAGGGATTTAGGAACAGGCATTATTCACTCCTGGACGCCAAGCAGCTCTGAGCAGAAGGCAGGGGCCGACGTCATGAGCTCAGCCGTGGCAGCGGTGCTTCTGAACTAAGTCGAAATAGCACAACTTCTCTTTTTTTGGTGGGTTCTGAAGAAAACGTTGTAGTTAAAACAAACACCCCTGGCCTTACAGGCACTGATACGAGTTACATGGAGGTTTTGGGGTCGTTTTCCCTCAATGTAGCCCTAAATTACCCTTGTGATGCACATCCAGTGCCCAGGTGCTCTGTCAGCTCCTTCTCGATGTTTCCTGGTGCTGGACTGAGACTGCTTTCGTGTCACTAGGTACCAGGCTGCTTTCCAGAGAGGCTCCAACCTTTTTTGGGTGGGAGAGCGGAGGAGGAATTTTTGTTTTGTGAGCTCTTCAGATAATGGAAAAGACATTAGTCTCCACCCTTCTCTGGGTATTGCTGTACGGCTGACGAGGAACAGTTTCTTCTCACCCACCAGGTGTACAAGCGCTGGGAGCGCTCCTGCGCGACGGCTGTATCAGAGAACTCCGGAACGGGCAATACTGGGGGAGTTGAGCGATTCGCAGGTGGCAGCCGGCCCATGCGCAAACGCGGGTCTCAAGCCACAGCTTCGGCCAAGTGCAGGGAAGCCATGCCGGTGAGCTGGCTGGTGCCCTCAGCCTTGCTGGGCTGCTGCTGCGGGTGACAGAAATTGACTGCGTGAGGCAAACATCTCCTTTTAGTGCAGTCCTACAGGCTTATAAAGGCTGTACAAAAAGTCCATTTTCTCCGCATAGACAAGGAACAAACAACAGCCTGTACTTTCCTTTTCTCAGGTAGAAGAAGGCAGGCCTCTGCCCCAAGGAGCTCTGGCTCTGCTCCCTCCTAGGACCAACGCTTTGGGCTCCCTGGGCGTTGGCTTCTATTCATTCATTATTTTATTGATTAATGGACTTGGGGGTTTGGGGGTTTTTTGGTTTGGTTTGTTTCCTTTCACGTAAATGAAAGGTGATTTGCCGCTGTTAATGTGTGTGATTGCTTGGAGACCAAACACTTATTCATGGTCTGTGCACCCTTTTGAACAACGCTACTAAGGTTAAGAATTACTACCAATTTTGTTTTTCCTTTTCCTGTTTCACTTTCCAGTAGCAGATATTATGAACGGTGAAATTTACAGTTTCCAAGGAATGAAATTAAAACTGAATTAGTTTTTCATTTCAAGATGCTTAGTACTTCTTACTCTTAGTCCATTAGTTACATAATTTTCTGATTCACACACACACACATGCTCAGAGACACAAACAAAATTAGCAACACATTTTGGTTTATCCCTATATCTTCTAAACTGAATATGAACATGGAACACAAAACCAATTTGCTAGCATGTATATAAGCATGTTTCATGGAATGATCTTGAGAATTTCATTCTTATTCTAGATGTTGTTGTCTGCTTATCAGAAAGAAAGACATTGTATCCGTTACAGTGATCTAGGAAAAAAATAAACTCCAAGTGGAAGTGTAAAGGCTGTGACAGCTTGATTTAAAAAAGAAGATTTTAAGTGTGCAAGAGACTTAAATAATTTATTGGGAAAAAAAGAATAGTGAAATCCATAAGCAAGAGATACTTTAAACTCTGCCCTAAAATGAATGCAAATTGAGTGAGATGTCTCCAGTCTCAAATTCATCTCACAGATTGTCAAAGGAGCAGAGCAGAAACATAATCACTGGAGATGTAACATGGAAAAAAATGTTTCATTCATTTTAAAAAATGGTGAGTTCAGGGCAGCTGCTTAGATTTCTGCAAATTTCTTTTTTTCTCCCCCATAGCTCTGTCATGAATAAGAGGTAGTAGCTTTTGTTGTCATTTTTTCTTTGAACTACTACCTCTTATTCATGACAGAGCCATTCTTGGAGACTTTTTAACTCTTGCGCACTGATTGTTTGCCCCAGGCCCTTGGGAAAGAGTCATGGAGGATTTATGCTCCAAATGCAGGACACTTTTTAGGCCTTCTACTTTTTAATAGGCTCTGAAGTAATTCGACATTTTGCTTCTGCCCAGGGGTGGTCTCCAGCTGGCCAAGTGTCCAACCCTCAGTGGTCGTCACGTCTGCACCCTGCAAACTCCTGGAAACACGGACCCTCTTTGCTGACAAAAAAAGGCAAGTCAGATGAGCTGTTTTACTGCAAAAAGCTCACCTGTTTGGGGCACTGAAAGGACAGCATTTATATTCTGCAGAGGGTCTTAAAACCAAGCGGCATGGGACTGGTTTGAATGACACACCTCACTGATTGCTTTGGGGTAAAAAAGAGCCATGATTGGAGCTGTCAGTTTGCAACAGCCAAGTCCAGCAGGGCTGGAGAGGGTCTCGTCAGCCCCTCGGAGACCAGAGCTGTGGCCACCAACTACGCAGAGCCAGCACTGCCTTGGCAGAGTGGGACCGAGCCTCAAGACAGCTACATCGGCCACGTGACACCTTCTGCAGTAGGAGGGGTGATGCTCTGAACAGATCATTTCAATGAAGCTATTTTTCTTTGTATGACAAAAATTCACAGACAATTTTTTTTTTCCACGCGCCGGACACTATTTGGCATCGTCCTTGCCATATGGAAGGAAAGGAATGATGCTGTTCTGATCTGTTGCCATAAAAATCCGAAATGTTTTTTGTGTGATTTTCAGAGTAGATTAGATCCAGGAATTTGCACTTTGGAGGGAATTTCAACAAGTTGAAATTTGTTTTTATTTCAGACAAGCAAAAGTCATTTCAAGCTTTCCTACAAATTAGAAATCCCCTCCTCAATTCACATATTTTACTAATCTGTATAAACAGTGCTTTAAAACAAGATGTTAACTCATAATTTTTTTATTATTTTAAATATTTTGATTTTAAAATTACCTCATGACTATGCCAGGAGTCATAGCTCATAATTTGAACATCTAGATGCATAAAATATTTCATGAGCTTACATGAATTCTTTTACTTTGTTTTTCAGAGCGTACTATGGGCAGCCGTTATGTCAGATGGATCGAAACAGTTCATCGCACTTTGATCTAAAAGTGTCTCCTACTAATGTTGCAGGGAAGGAGATTGGGACTGTAAAACAAAGTAGCAGCTGCATTTGTACTTGAAAAATAAAATAATACAATAAAAAAAGTAAAATGTTTTGATATGTCATAAAACATTGTGTCATATCACATATACAATGTATAATTTGTACTGCTACTAAGAGGTCATAAGATAAAAAGAAAATGTGAAAAGTTGAAAAATTAAATTCCACTTTTAATCAAAATTTCAAAACTTACATGAACTCACTCAAAAATTAAATAGAAGTGCTTTAGGAAAAATGATTGTAAGCAATTATGAGGCTCTGGAGAAAGCATTTCAGTTTTTCATCCTTGCCAGTTGTTTATGGTACTGTCTTACTACTTTTATACAAAGAGTAGGAGTTTTCTCTCTTGTTCCTGGACAGCAAAGCTGAAGTGACAATGTCAGAATCTCCTTCATGGAGGAAGGCTTCTCAGAGGTGATCAGCACCGATCTCATGGCTCCCTTTGAAGTGATCATTCCCTTCTGGGAACAAAACATGAAAAAGCCAAGTGCATTTGTCAAACCCAACATTAAAACATGCTATTTAGTGTGTTGTGCTGAAAAGAAAATACATTTGAAGACAGCAGCTGTGGGGGATGGATTAACATCTCCCATTGGCAATCATCCATTACACCTGAGCCGTGAGTCACTATGAGGGAACGGTCAGTACAGTAAGTGTCTGCTTTCTTAACATTAGAAAAAGCGACATATGGATTTCTTTTACAGGACGTTGGCTATTCCTGGTAATGGAAATAATGCAGACAACATAGGTACAACTGCTTCTAATTCCTAGAGGAGAGTTTAGGCGTTGCTGAGATACTTTCCCGGCACCGTGGTTTCTGAGGAGACACGTTCGCTGAGGCAGCAGCGAGCCAGGGCTCCTCAGGCAGGTTTCTCCACTTGAGCTCATAAATCCTCTGGGAGCAGGGATGATAGCGCAGAAGTGGTTTGCTCCTAACTCTCCTCCCCAGCCCCAGTGCTGCTGGAAAGTGCTCAGCGCTTGGACAAGCCAACAGAGCTGAGACCATGTGCCTGGGCCCTGCACGGGCAGGCCACTCTCCTCCCTTGCCTCCTACAGTTCTTATCAGCCCATGTTTTCTTGTTTCTCCTTCTCCACTTTCTTCTATGATGCATATTTCTGCACAGTTATATACATATATAATTATATAAAGTAATGGATATTAGTTCAGGTTTGAACACCATGTTCATGTCTCACATTGCTGCTGTGTCTCTGCAATACGTAAGCGGATATGCACTTGAAGACATCCTCTTCTGCTGGCAAACCAAAGGCTGTTACAAGCTCTGACGAGCCCTCAGGTGTTGTCAGTCAGATACACAATGTGGGGTGAAATGCCACAAGTCAGCAAATCTTGCAGAACCTAACAACAGTGGTTCAGGGGCTGAAATCCCAATGATAGCTACAAATCAAATGTCTAAAGGCCACATACAGCAAACCAATGATCACAATGTCAAGTCCTTCAGATCATCAAAAATATGCCAACAGCACATTAGATCACATGCTCTATCATGCCCAGGTACCACTTTTACAAGGCATGAGATTTTGGCAGGCAGAAATGGAAAGAAGGGGTAATTTGCAGGAGTGCCAGGGAGAAGGAGGACAGGAAATGGAGTTGTTGCCAACCTCACCTTACTGATGAGCCTGTAGCTTTCTCAGGCCAGACTCCTGAGACTTTGCTGGGATTGGGATAGAAGCAGACTCAGGTGGATCAGCTGGCATCATTGCACCTCTGAGAGAGTTAGCTAGGCAAGTGTGTTACTGTTACAAGGGCACTTACAATATAGGGGAGACTGGACTCTGTATCACTGGGTTACATGCTGTGGTCTGGATGGTGCCAGCCAAACCCCACATGAGGACAGCTTCTTACCCTTTCCAGCTTCTTCATTTTTTAATCAGACATAAACAATGCAAGATGGAAAGGTGCGTGGAGAGCAAAATGTAAAATGATTTATTAGGCTACATTCTACCAATGTTCAAAAACAAAGCACAGGCCATCAGCATAGGATTGTATCCACATTTGAATATGGACTTACAGTAGCATGGAACCAGTTTCCTGGTGTTAAATTAATAACATTTTCAAGGTTTCTTGGCACAGTAGATTGCAAGTTACTGTTGACTAGATGAAGTGATGCCACAGGTGGAAAGTGATGAGGAAGACAATGGGAAGATGGGAAGATGAGGAGACAATGACAGCTCTCAGGGGCACAGATGGATGGGCTTCCACTGAAGTGCAGGGACAGATGTATCTTGTTCAGTCCAAAATTACTTGTAAGTTGTTATTGTCCAATGTCACTACTGAGTGAAATAAAGCTGAAGTGATTACTAACACAAAATCTCCAGCCTTTTTCTTCCAGTCTCAATCTATACGTTGTGGGTCCAGCTTCCAGTTTCATCATACCTGTCATCACTTAACATAAAATAGTTACAGAGCTCAGAAGTGTAGATGACTGGGGAACCATATGTTAATAAGAGAAAAATTGTATTTTTCCTCCCAAAAGAAAAGGGGCAATTTAAAGGGAATATTTCTCTTGGAAGAAACACCACTGAGTGGGGGTGAGGATTCATTCTTTTTCCACATCATTCCAGCCTATCTAAATAAGGTGAACTCACAGGAACAGGACAATACCATCCATGAGAGATGCAAGAACATCTGTGAGGGAAAAGAAAGTCAGGAACAAGATGCTGAGGGGTTAAAATGGGGACTTTGGTAGTGTGTTGAACTAACTTCTGAGGAAAACCAGGCAGAGTCTGACTGCAGCTGGGAACTGCTGCATGAGGGAGAGGAGGAGACAGCAGCAGATTCTGCTTCCTAATAGTATCCCATGATAGAGGAGGACCAACAGCTATAATGAGAACAGAAATAATGCAGGGAAGTAGTGGAGAAACTGCTTAGTAAGGGACAGAAGATGCCTGGTCTTCTCATGGTCCATTGACTCCCTTGCCCAGTAACTGTGTCCTGCAGCTGATGGATAATTCTGGGTGGAGAACAACCAGCCAGGGAATGCATTTCATATTGATGCATGTGAGACAGTACTTCATCTCCAGGCCTCGGTGGAGGAAGGGAACAGGTATATTGTCCTAATGGGTAGCAGCAGGCATGGATATGATATTCTTAATGGTCAGAAGGGGAAAAGGGAAGTTATTTTACATCAGGTTTGTTTATGGTTTGGCAGCTGGGCTGGACACGCTCATTTATACTGCATTGCATGGTGTGTAAATGTTCAGCAAACGAGGCGGCAGGGATCTGAAAACAAGGTATTAATCAAGGCTGCAGATGAACGGCACATATCAGTAATTACAGTGTCAAGAGCATGGTCAACTAAATGTGATCACAAATAAGCCTTAGTGTTGCACCGCAGGACAGTGACACTAACGCGGAGAAGTGGTTTGAATGTATAGGCTGTTGGCTTCATGCACCCCAGCACAGACCACCACACTGATGTTCATAAACCACCTCAGTGGGGGACTGAGAAGAGCGAAGGAGCTCAGGAAGGGCAGACTTGTTCTCCAACAACACATTGTAGTTGAATTTAGGGTGTGATGTAACTGAGTTGGGCTTGGGCCACTCAGCAGCAGTGCAAACTCATCCAGCCATGTTGGGGTGGGGAGGAAGGAGACACAGCTGTGTAGATCTAGCCTGACTAAAGCACTCCACTGGGGCTACAGCCTGGGCAGCTTTGCCATTGAAGCTTTCCCTTTCTGAAGGGAGCAGAGGAAAAACAAGCTGGACAAGCAGGGCAAGCAAGGAGAGATTTCAGACTCCTCTGTAAAGCAAAGAAACCCAGACTATAGCAAGGCACTTGGAAACAAGTTTCCTGAGATCAAACTGTTATATGTGAAATGTTATGATATGGAGATGAAGAAAAAAAGTTCAAAGACTTTGCAAATGAGTGACCAAAATGCCAAGATGAGAAAACAAGCTCTTGATTTACCATAAAGGTATTTGTTAAGCTTTTAAGTACTGAGCATTGGGAATGTAAAATATCTTTCAGTTTGGTGGCAAGACGCAGCTGAGAAGGAGGGGTACTCATCTGGATTAATAAATGACTTTTGCTAGTTTGGTGTTCCTGGCAGGTTACACCTGCTTCCCACCCAATGCCTTGCTGCCACTCTGTCTGCAGCAACATGCTTTTGACAATAGCTCTTGGTTAAAAGGTACAGAGTGTGCTACACTGCTCATTTCCTCTTCCTGATGGTGCGATTGTTATTACAGAGCTCCGGAGCAAGAAGGCTTCTTTAACACCATTACGCTATGAGAAACTGAGACTGTAATAGTGAGGGTCTGATTTAATGCAGTATGAAGTTGAGGAAAAACACTTGAAAAGAGAAGATGCCTTCCTATAAAAAGTACTTTGTTTGTACTGTAAAGCATACTTATATACACGTACACTCATATGCACATGCATCCGGGAGGAGGTGTCTGTGTGGGGAAATCCAGCCTCCATCAAAGTCAAAGACAAAAATTCCCACTGACCTTGGCAGGGCAAGGTTTCAGCAACTGTATGTGCATGTGGTGGGACACTGTGTGTGTTCAGGCACACTGTGAGCGCGTTTGCTCGCTGAGGAGACTGTGGGATCGCAGCCCAAGCATGCTAGCAGGGCACTGAAGTGTAGCTGGAGAGCGAGAGCTCATCCTCCAGGACAATCCCATGTGTCGGCAGCAGTATGTCTGATCGTGTGCAATTTTGTCTGTGTGGGGGTTACAAGGGCATTCACAAGCTGTGACCTTGCCTGCTTCAATGGACTTGTAGGAGGTTTTTTTGTTTGCTTTGTTTTTGGTTTTCGGCTTGGGGTGTGTGTTTGTTTGCTTCCTTGTTTGTTTGTTTTTAAAATGGTTGTTGTGATTAGTCTAAAAATTGCTAAACTGTCTTTGCTTACTCTGATCCCCAAATAGGTAGGATACTTTTTGAAGGTCAATTGGAAGAGGCAGAAGTGCAAGATACCTACTTCTGTGAGTGACTTAAATGAGTTTAGTGGTTACTGTCTTCAGTATTATTTTAAGGTTGATTATAACTCTACTCCAGTGATCTTTTTTCAGTTGGTTTCAATCTGTGCAGCCCTAAGCATTTTTCAGTGATGATATGGATGGAAATAAAAAAAAATCCCAGCATAATAAACGTAAATCTTGGTTTTCTTAGGTACCCTTTGTAGATCCATTAAAAGTAGTCTAGGAACCTAAGGTTTAAAGCCCGGCTCTAGTATGTTTGGCTACGATGTGCCAAAACTTGAACGGCTAATTTCATAACAATCACTGCCTGCAGTGGGCCAGTTGCCTGATTTAATTAATGTAAAATGCGTATTGTATTTATGGATTTCTCCTGCTTGTAACTATCATTTTGTAACAGCTGGATTCTCAGTTTTCTGTCTTTCTGTGGCACAGAAAGCATCACAGCCCAGAAGCACCACGTTTGAAAGGCAATTATCTGCCACCTTCAGATGCTCAACATGCCTCCAAACTGTGATTCCTCTGTGTGGTGCAGTATTAGGTAAGCCCCAATATCAGAGCTGTTATTCCTGTAGGAAAGAACTAGGTATCCAGGACTGGCACTAGATTTGGGGCTGGATGCCAAGATCTTTTGAGAATTTGGCCCTAATAATAATTATCATAGCTGATGGCTGCCCACTCTGAAAATGTGATCCAGTATTATGGGTGCTGAACATCTGGAAAAGCTGATGATAAGGAGGAGCCAGTTGAGTGCTCTCTCTATTCAAGGGTGACTTCAAGGGACAGCAGAACGGGGGCCAGAGCTGCTAGTAAAGGAAAGCAGAAGCGCATTCAAAGTAACAGATACTGTCTGTTCTAAATTCCAAATACCTGGCAAAACCAAGCCAAAATATGGATATTACTAACAAATGTCAAGCATACCTATTTCTGCATAACAAATATAAAATGTTAAACCACTAGGAGAACAAAAAGTATGAATTACTTTTGCAAAAGACCGGTATGTCCTCATCTCCTGCAGAAGAGCTCTGAACAAAGATCCTGAATCCAGAGCCTGTCCAGCTGCCCAGGACAAACACAGCCTCACTGTCAGGCAGAGCCGTGGCCCCTTGGCCATACTCACGGTTTCACTGGAAGGGCTGGTAATATTTCAAACTCCTGAAAAGGAAAAAAATGCTGAACTTGCTTTGTAGCACTGAGATCTGGGTGGGTGAAATTCATTTCAATTTAATCAATTTCTTTTCATTCATTTTAAAGATGTGTCTGAGCAACTGTCAGAATGTTATAATCATCTTTCGTTCTTTGCTATGAGTCTTTACACTTATTAGTCTTTACATAAGAATCTTTACACTCTCCATTAGAAACACCCTGTATATGGAAACCTGTACAGGATAGCACATAAATGGCTGTGGTAACTGCTCTATAAAGCAATAAAGTACAGCCATTGCTGCAGTACTTACAAAGCGGATTCTATCAAATTTACCATCAAATAGGCATCTCAGCTGCTCCAGGCTGTATCTGGATGACCCCTGCATGTGTTAGCAAAATGTTACAATAACATAGATCTGTTCCCTCCCAGCCCATTCCAGCACAGGTTTCTTTGTTTGGAATCACATTATGTATGTGTTTGCTATTCATGCATCTGCTTCCACAACTTTTCTTTGATGCAAATTTAATACAACTTTGTCATTGTTATTTGAAATAGACACTTTGGGGAAAAAAAAGGAGAATCCAATACAGACTAAACTGAATAACATCTAGCTGATATCTTATACTTTTTCTACAAGTTGAAGCTATAACAAAAAAAAATCCTCTCAGAAAAAAAACCAAAAGTCTTGAAGTGACCCCAGAGCTACAGACTTAGGGTGAGGGTCAGACTGGGATACCATGACATCAGGAGCTGACAAAAGTCTACCAGAGTGCATGTGTCAGCAGAGGTGGGAGCAGGGCAGGATTCACATGGGCTTAAACTGTGTTTGAGCCTTTTTTTAGAGAAGACATTAGCTTCTAACTCCTCTGCAAACACTCAGAAAAGTAAGTCCCATATTGTATCATATGCAGTTTTGGAAAATGAATGGAAAGATGCTCACGTAAAGGCTGGGAGAGATGCTTAATGTTAAATAATCTTTACATTCCTTTTTAAATGTTTCTGAGCCACAGTTTCATCTGTTATTAACTTGCACTGTAATCAGTGTTTTTCATCTGTATGAAGATATGATACTCTGTGCTTAACCTTTAAACAAAATTTCTGTGATTACTGGCCTCCCTTCCCAAAGCTGCTGTGAAAAATGAAGAGGACAGAAGGGAGAGGCCTTTCCCAGTGGATGCTACAGAACATTTCTGCCATGATTTAAAGCCATGTTAAACAATAGCTTGTTCACATTCAAATGCAGAACATCCCAAGAGGCTGCATGAGGCCAGAGAGAGAACAGAAATTACTTTTGTGGAGATGCTAGGCATAATTAAAGGCTTATGTCTGAATCTTACAGCAAACAAGCTGCTGTACAGCAAGGGAAACAGCTCCCTCAGTAGCTTTTTACAAAACACTAAATATACAGTAATAACAATAAAACCTAACTATCCAACTGCCAGTGAATGATGTGCATGTGGTACTGTGGACCCTCTCTCCCCTTGAATCCACCCCATTCTGCTGCCTGGAAATAGCAAAAGTTCTCCCAGGAGCAACTGAAAAGTTTAATAAAAATAAGTTAGCATGGCCCCAAATACAGGGGAGGGGGGGAAGCCCCTTGCTGTCTCCCCCTTTGACATGACAAATAAAGGCAAATGTGTGAAAGCATTAAAGTCTCACTGCAGAAGCAGGAAGAGGAAAACAAATAGCACCACACCATATGCCCCTAATCCCAATTAAAATGCATTCAAATTCATTTCTCTTCTCCTCAGCTTCCTCTTTACACACCAGTGCACAAGCATGTTTGACAACACAGTGTGGGAATTTCTAGCTCACTGAGCAGCTTCCCTTTATCTCTGCCCTTACAGCTACCTGTGACTGCTGCTCCAAACCCTCCCCGCCAAAATTTCAGATAGGCTCAAAAGCAAGCCCCAGCTTTGCTTGTCACACAGCCATGCACTGTGCATCATGCCAGTAACTCCCTACTTGGGAGAAAAAAACAAACGGGGAAACAGAAGCCGCAGCTTGAGAGGAAGGGTTCCCAGTGGCAGTGCTGTGTTTTGTAGGAAATCAGACGTTTTAGGCTCCCCAATGATGCTCTGCTTAGTTCACCACCCTTTCCCAGGCACGTAGGTTCCCATACCTGAGTAATACACTCTGGGATGCATCTACCAGGCAGTTTCTACCTTCGATGGGCAGAGAGTAGCAGCCACATCAGTCAAAATGCTATCTACTAAAGCTTGGTGCCACTGGTGAGACAGGGACGGGGCAAAACGCCACGGGATACTTTGGAGCCTGGAGAATGCCTTGAAGTCAGCGGGGTTGTGAACACGTGAGAGGAAGGCATCACGGGCTGTTCATTAGAGACTGAACGGATGGAGAGAGGCTGTTAGGATGGCAAATCAATTTGCTAGCACCAAATTGATTTTAAAAAATGCAAAAGGATGCACTCACCATTATAAAATCGAATAGGAAGAGCAGCAAATAAACATGGTCTACAGTTCATAAAATCACAGTTAGATAGATAGCAGAACCCCTTCCTATGGCAGGATAGCAGGCAGCATTTCCTGATGCCTCACTTGCAGCTTACTTTTAACATTTCTAATGCAGAACTAATTGTTTCCCTCCAAAGGCCCTTTCCTTTCCTCATCATCTACCTGTTGTCATAAAAGCTATTGACTGGACCTATAATCACAGGATTATTTTTCAGTATTTTCACTATTTGTTTCTCTCTCACTATTTGTCTCTTCAGATGTGCCCAAATTCTGTTGTTTTTTCCCTTGTAATATCTCTAGGATCTTGACCAAGAATTCAAAACGCTTGCTTGTATCTTCACAGTCTCCAGGTTTTGGGTTTTACATCCCCCTTCTTGCCAGCCTTTTCACGTCTCCATCCCACTGCTTCCTACACAGAGTACAGCTGCCAGGTTGATGATACAGATGCAGAGATAAAATCCAATTCTCAAGAGCCGCCCTAGTAAAATTATTTTAACATACAGTTCTAAGTAGCTTTCTCTGTACATATTTTCTCTGTACTTTTAGGTTCATCACATTGACTTTTGCCTCTTGAGCTAATGGAGTAACCAGCAACAGTAATAAGGTGTTATCCTCTGTGCTGACTAGCACCGCAGGGAAGTACGCGGGGGGGGAGGATATCAAGTGAGTGGCTCGATAGATGTTTAGTTGAGCAGTGATGGCCTTGCAGACTGGTAGGAAACAGGGTCTAATCGACAAAGATCATTTCTTCCTGTTGCCCCAAGATTGATTTCTCCTGCTCCATCACCACAGATCTCCTTGGTCCTGCTTCAAATTCCCGGACATCTCATACCATCCCCGTTCACTCTGCGGTTCTCAGATCTTCTCTCTCCTTACCGTCATCTCAATCTCCACGCCACGCTATTCTCAGTCCCACTACATCTGCTTCTTGTCCGTCCTGGGCCATCCTCTCCAATGGTTTTCAGTAAACCACCTACTTATGTCCTCAGATCAAATGTCTCCTACACCAGTTCACTCCTATGAGCTTTTCATACACTTTCTGATGTCAGAACTTCTCCAGAAAAGATCCAAGGGGGTTACATATTATCTTGTCTCAGAAATGGCTAGAAGTTTACAGAAAATTTCATCCTGGCATGGAATACCTTAATCAAGGCAGTTAAAGGTTAGGAAACTTGTGGGAACAGCCTCTTATAATAAGAAATGTAGGAAATGATGGTTATTTGTGGCACTCCCAGTTTGTGGTTCAAATACGCACTCTTACCCACTTCTTTCCTGACCAGGAGTAAGGGCTCCCAAATGAGCTAAGTCATTCTGTATGTCAAATTGTACTAGTGCTGTATGAACTATAACGTTTACTTAAAATCCTCTTGCAGACACAATGTACTGATTCAAACTCAATCCCATAGCTGCTGCAAACAATGTCATTATTATACATCTCATTATCCCACGACAGCTGGCAAAAATGAGCTTGGCAATTTAAATGCAACTTTGAAAATGTGCCTGCACTTTTAACTGTGTTACCAACTATGACTTCTTAAGAGGTAGCTGAATGGTCAGCTACCAAACAGTATTGATAACAACACTTCAGATAGATTGATCAAAAGAAAAGTGTTAACAACAAGAGCTAGATTCCTCCTTGCATATGCTGAAGTTATGGCTGCAGTCATTTTTGTGTGAATGCAGAGAACATGGTGTCTATCTCATGTGAGGTAATATGCAACAGAAGTGGAAATTTGCAAGGAGGCACAACATTTTGAGGTTGCCTCACACTATTCAGAGTTTGGCAGGCCCATTGTTTATACAACATTAATACCAAATTGATGCTTTTGGGAAACTCCACCCATGAGCGATCCGGAAAACTTCCTGATATGCCCAACAAGACTTCAGCCAAGTGCACTAATTGTAGGCTGCAAAATATTTTCAGAGGAAAAGGATGGGAGAGAAGAGAGGATGAAAACAGAGAGAGGAAGAGAAAAGCAAAGAATTGATGGGCTACAATAGGACAGACAATATAAGAAGGCCTAAAGTGTTAGTGCAGAAGGAGGCAGAGACTGTGGGTACATTTGGGAAGACTGTTCAACCTGATTATCGGAGGCTGCACTTATGCAGAATGGGGTTCATGTTTGCCTCTTTCCTCTCTCTTCCATGTGCTGTCCCTGGCTCCATTCAGCTTCTGTTGGCATTGCCTCTGCCATTCATACCCCTAAAACTTACAGCCCCTCCTCCTTTGAGGTTTCATGGTCTGACAGGGCTTACAAATATCATTATCTCCTTGAAAATTACACTAGGGCACATCCCTTTCTTTCCGTGTTCTTTCTATAGTTCCTGACTCTGCTCTGATCCCCTTGGCTGCACTAGCCTTTTGGGCAATCTGCTTTCTGATGTAATGGGTTTCCTGATTGAGAAAATATCATCAGAACTAAGAGGTCTGGAAAAAGTGAGATACTCTAATGCTTAAAGAGAATATTAAAATGTTGCCAGCAGCTGGATTCAGCTATTTGGTAACACCAACACCAAATTAACTCCCAAGTTTAAATCAGCAGAGCTTCTCAATGTTGGCCAAATGCTTCTTTTCAGTCAGATGCTTTTCAGAAGCCAAGTTAACCCAAGTACAAGGACAAAATTAACATACTGATGAGAGTCATGGGCTGAAGTAAGAAAAATACCCAGAGAAGCTTGTTAGAAGTTGTGAGTCTGGAGTACAAAGGCTGATAGGTTGGCTGCCTACAGCTTCGGTCCCGAGGTGGACGAATGGAAGAATGTGCCTTTCCCAGTTTCCTTCACCTACTGAGCCCCCAGGAACTGGGGCATATGCCTGCATAAGGTCCTGCCCTCAGATAACTCCACACTAAAGAGAAAAAATGAAACAACCCCCACCTCCCAGGAGATTCAGACATAAATGCAGAGAAATATCACTGGCACCAAGTGAAGAGGGGGCAGATAAAACAGGAAGAAACAACAGAGCCAAAGCACAATCAGCTGGCCGCAGAGGCAGATTTCTAGAGTATGTGTCTGTGAGGGCCAAGAAACAGTCTGACGTCCACAATTCCAGCAACAAAGGGAGATGCTCGAGATCTAGGTCCAGCTCTGCACCAGAAACTGGCCAAGGAGAAGAAAGCAAAGGAGACAGTGTTGAAGCGCACTGCTACTTCAGAGACACCATGGTGCGATACTTTAGAAAAAAAAAGGAGGAAACAATATTGACATTGTGAGGTCTCCTGAAAGTGTTCAGAAATGAAGCTCAGTCTGGTATGAAAAATATTTCAGTTGCAGAGCTGTTAAACCTGAGCACTTTCTCTAGGAAGCAGGAAAGCTATTCCATCTCTCCCATGTAACAAATCAAGATACTGGGCTGTGGGATGTCATCACTATCAAAAGAAATCTCTAATTCTGAAGAATCAGAAAAAGCCAGGCAGAGCTGACGTATATTTCTTCCAAGACCTTTTCCCTCTAATTTCAAAAAGGAGGGAAAAAAAAAAGCAGTCTAGGGAAAATCACAGGTTCAGTCCAGAGCCGTCCTGGAGCCGTGGAGCCTGGAAAGCTGTCAGGCAAGCTGGCAGGAAATCAGGCAGGCTTGTGATGGAAACTTGCCTGCGTTTCATTGGAAGTTCATCCAAACAGATACGTTTCTGTGAAACATTTCGCTTACGACAAATCGGCATTCTCTGACAAAAACCTGTTCTGCTGGAAAACTCCCAATCAGTGTTTATTATGGTATAATGGTTCCTTAAATAAAAAAGAAACTGGGTGTGTCATAGCTAACATTAATGGACTACATTTTTTATATTTTTGTAGCAAGTGACTCCTTATATGGGGCAAATCTAAAAAATGAGCCCTTGGCCATTTCTGCCTGGTTTTGTCAGCATGATGAATGCTGATGGCTCAGCTTTGTTACCCTAGAGTGTATATAAAAGTAAAAAGAATCGTGAGATGCTGGGTGAGAATATGTTGATTTTATTGTATCCCTCAATTTTGGGTTCTGAATAGCATTTTTCAAATATCACAGCTTGTTAGTTTTATATTCTTCCCTGTTCCTCCCAAACCCATTACACAGAAAAACATAGATAATTCCCTCCCCAGTACTCAGATTATGTAACAAAGGCATAACTCTCCCACTTTGAAATGACTAACTTGGTCATTATTCACCAGAGAGAAGAGAGAGACAAATGTGGAAAACACACATATACAACTTGGAATAGCTGAATAGCTGAGAGCATTTTTCTTTCTAAAAGGAAAAAGACAAAAATAGTGATATTTCCTCTTCTGTGGTTTTGAATGATACTGGGAACCTTTCTCATTTTAGCATATCTTCCAAAGGAATACCCAAAAGGCTGTAGGACAAGGTCTGCATACAAATTAGGGACTTAGTCCTGCAAACTTTTCATTTATCTGAGCTCCAGAATCAGAAATGGGAGGCTCTAAATCAGGTAGCTGTGAAATAAATAAAGAAGTAGCCATTTAAGTTAATCAGGAGCTCGAGTTCTAATGACTGCATTTGTCTTTCATATACCTTTGAAAAAATAGCCATCAGTTGCTATTCATATTTTCTTTGTCACTCAGCTATGCGAATATATAAGATTAAGACATTTTCAGCAGGTAGCTTCAATCATGTGAGAAGTCCCACTGATTTCAGCCAGCAGCTTCCCACTAAGTCAGCAAAGCACTTATGTCTGCGTGTGATTTTAAGAACATGACTGACGTTATTGGCTGTGTCTACACTGCCGGGTAGGTACGTTCTGCAGGACGTCCGACAGGCCCAGCCCTGGGTGCATGCGCTGGCTGCATCCTGGCGCTGTGTAGGGACACGACCCGCATGGAGAGAAATTGGAGAGAAATGGAGAGAAATCCATGCGCCTGTGTTGCGAAAGGACCACAGCGTACTTTGTGAGACTCTGCAGTGGGGATGATTGAGAGGATGACTGGAGGGGCACCTGAGAAGCAGGCTGCATGGCCAAAAGCCCAGTTTCATTCTTAAAGTTACACACACACTCAAATTCTTTGATAACTTGGAGTGGTGCTATATCAGACCCAGCTAGAATGAGGCTATCAAAATTTCTCTAATGAACCTCTTACAGTCTCTCAGTAATGTGACTGTTTACAGGCTAGGCTTATACTGAATAGATTGCAGCATACAGTGTTAGCAGTGAAGATGTACAAATACATCAGTGTAGATGGAGACCACTTAGTATGGTTACATATAATTAAATATTATATTCTGCTATGCTTTGCTTGATTACACTCACTGCTTAACTGAAAAGTTAATGGCATTTTCTTACATTTATGCAATTTTCTTGGAAGTTAAAGCTGGTCTTGTGAATTACAAGAATTTTCAAGTCTTGTGGACTAAGAGCTAAACCCTACTTCTGCCTGCAACATCAAATTTTAGGTGTACAATCATTTAATTTTAACAGAATAACCCCAATAACCAGTGCAGAACTTGGCCAGTTGGAAATCATTACCAAATGTCTCTTCTTTTTGAAGCTGCTCTTTTTAGGCTTTTGCACATGTCCTGGGCTTTGTGCTTACAAGTATCACAGAACTATAATAATAATAAAAAAGAATGGTTAAAAAGTGTTAGACAAGTGCTCTCATGAGAAAGAAATGCTGCTGGGAGCATTTTGTCTTTTCACCACCCAAGTGTATCACATCTGTAATGTTTCATTTTGAGAGACATGCAAGTTGAAGGTAGCATGAAGCAACACAGCATATGGCTCATTTGAATTTTTCTTAAAAAAATCAGAGAAATGTTTTTTAGTTCTTTGAACTTCATAGACTTCTATCTCTGTGATACTTGCTCATAAAGTCCCAGTAAACAATAGATCATTGCAAAATACACCTTGCTTCTGAGTAATTAAACTTATGACAGATCTTGACATTTGATGCAGGTGTTGGAGTAAATGCTATAAGTCTTTGGGTTCCATCACTGTAGCCAGGAAAGGCTTCAGTGATATTCTGTGCTACAGAGTCTAGCTGTTGCTGCTGCTTTCTCTTTGTTCTAATGTTTTATGTCTCTGAAAGGAGCAGGAATTTCCTCTGGAGATTAGGAGGAGGTAACAACCTGAGACAGAAGTACTATTTCATTACAATACAGAGCAGAAAAGGATGAAAAAGATACATAATAGAAGTCTTTTCTTCCCCTCTCCTGGCAATTGCTTCCTCTCAGCAGCTTTGAAGTGAAGTTGGGTTCTTCTCTTTTATCCTGGTCTGTAAGAGCTCAAGCCACAAAGTGACTTATGACTCAAACAACCACTCTGAGTTGCAAAATCCTGTATTCAGATGGCATTGAGATGCTCAGCATTTCTTCTCAGCCCAATCCTGTCTCTCTGTAAGTGTACTGAGTCCTCTGATGCTGAAGTCCCTGCTGGAGGCACATGAAAACTGTGTAACCCCAGGCACCAGCAGACTATCTTAGTACCCCTGCTCATGCTAAAGCTCCTGTGGGATTCCTGAACTAGATGTTCCTGCACTAGTCTAGATCATAGGTCTTGATCTAGTCGGTATCTCAAAGCACATATTGGCTTGGGTCTCACATGAAAAGCAACCAGGATCAAGATTTCTTAAAAGTCTCACATGCTTCCTTTAACCCAGGAGCTTTCTTCATTTGCTAGAAATCTAAGTTTACCCACCCCATCAAATATGTAGAAGGCCATCTTTCAAATACCTACTCTGTTGGCTTTGGAGCAGATGTTCAAACCCAAGATTTCTCCACCCTAGCAATGTGCTTTAATTCTGAGGCAACTGGGTATTCTAGGGTGAAACTGATTCAGCTGCTTCCCATATAACCATCCCATTTTACATTTAGCATTCCTAAGGTGAGAGAAAGTGAGAGTGTCTGTCCGAGAACCAGGTCAGGCTAGGCACATGGATCCAGACTGCTTTGGTGGACTCTTAAGGGTAGACTAGAAATTTCAAAAGGTCTTAGTTGCATTTCTCCATTCTTATGAAACTATCAAACAGAAGCTCTTCTGATCCTATCACACCCAGATGGGTTTTTCCCATTTGCTTTTTTTTTTTTTTTCCTTCTAAATTTGCTTCTGATTATGCAGCTTAGTGGCAAGAAAATACATTAGTGAAAATGAGCGATTTTTCTGCTCTAAGTAACATTTATAAATATACTAGTGATACCTTGTGTAGAACTGCTGACTCTCTTACAAAAGAAGCATTTTGAAAGGGAGGACACATTTTGTCTTGTGTAAGATTCATCAGTGCTCGACAGTAAACCTCTTTAACACTGATAAATATAGTCCTTATCCTCATATTATTAAGATGTTTACATATAAGTACATTCACAAGTCATAATTTTGTTTTGTAACACAGATAATAAATTGCAGCTTATCATTCACTGATCAACTTAGAAGCTAATTTTTCCTGCTGGATTTAAAATTTATAGTAAAATTGGTGAAGAGTGCACTCAGCACATCCTGCTAGCTGAGTCAATTGAAATTGCACCTGTTCTTGGATGCAAGTCAAAACAAATGCAACCCATATACATTGTAAAGAAAAGGGCTTGTATGCACTTTTTCCAATTAACATCTGCCTTTTGGCAAGTCATTAACCTATTTTCTCACAAAGAAACGGCTTCAATTGTATTATGCATCCGAAGCGTGCAAAAGTCGCTGAGGGGACACTCTGACAAAAACATACTGTTCCTGGATCCAGTGTGTACATACATATTCATTAATTGTTTGGGGCAAAGAGTCCACAATTTTGGATTTTTAGAAGGCGTACAAGGTAAACAGGTTACATAAAACTATGTCCTTGGAAATACATTCTGATCCCAGCTACCCTCATTCAGTGGAAAACTCAGCGTGTTTTTGTGATCTGATATGGCAATGAAAATAATTTAGCAACTGTGTAATAAGACCTTTAGGGAGAAAAATTAACTGTTTACCTTAAAAATAGCACAGTATATTTATTTGAATAAAGACAGGATTTTTATTTTTTTTTGTATTTCCTGAATCAAATCTTCCCTCATGCTACAGGGATCTGTTCTGGCAATCCTGAAATGGCTAGGAGAAGCTATTCTACCACAATTTCTCCAAAAGATTAGTTTAATCAGAATTTAAGCCTACAGTTTTTAAGTTTCTTGAGCTAAAGATTACAATAATGAAACAATGCACTATCATCTTACTAGTGCAAAGGCAAGAAGCAACAATCCCCCTAAGATGGGAAGTTGTTAGGTACCTTTACCTCCAGAAATTATTTTTTTCAAAACCATAGGTTGATAAAAGATATGTCAACAGTAGTAACAGTAAGTGATGAAGATTTTTGGAGAATTTAGTGGTGTTCTTTTTAAAAAACAAAACCACAACTCCCTCCCCACCTCCCCGGAATAGTAAAACCATCTACAGTTTGAGTTGTCAGGATGGCCCATATAGCACACTTGATTATTGGCATAAGCTAATGTCTCAATCTGATTTTATCCAGGTATTTGAAAACCTGTATGTTCAGATCAAAAGAAACCGTTAAGTGCCATACAGTCTCATGTTGCAACATTTAGCTATTCATAGTCTGCCTCTAAAATGGAAATGCGAACCGTAACTTATATGTCCAGGTTTTCTATACAAGCACTGTAAGTTAGGAAGCTCTATATGTGCTTTCAAAGAAACTGCATATTGCAATCCAAAGTGAAAAACTGAGAAAAATATCTTTATTGCTTCAGCATTATGCTTTATGTAATGCTAAAGATAAAAATTCCATTAAAATTGACATCTCAACTTTGATGGGAATTACAAGTAGAAGTTAAGAAACATTAATAATTGGCAGCATTTTTCTCAGTTTGGACAGTATGCTTCTGCTTTGTTTATAAATCTCCACGGATGTACACTGAGTTGCTAAGCTAATTCATAACACTTTGAAACTTGAGGAATTTGAAGATCTGTCTGTTTCTCCAGCGACAGTCTTCCTGCGACACTGGTAGGAGACGCTCTTCATTCTGCCAGATTCTCTCTTTCCCTCACAAACATTAGAGATCTACCACATTTTGGAGCATGTATTTCAGTCATTATGGTTTTTTTGAATAGGCAATTGAGCCATTTTTGCTTTTTAATTCAGTAGCTGGCCTGGATGCTGTAAGTGGTCTTTCTTCAGCAGGATCTCTTATTTATAGAGGGATAACTTAGCCTGAGGAAAGCTGGATTGCATCAGGTACATGGTTTAACTTGTTTAGAATGAGTATGGATTTTCAGTATGTCACTGCATTCTGCAATAGACATACCTTTCATAGTAATTTAAAGATCTCTGCAATTATTTTTTCAAATACTCGAAGAGCACAGCTAAGGCTGAACAGCATTAACTTTCATCTGTCTCTAAAAGATAACTCAAATTAGTCAAGTCACCAGTTATTTGCCAGAGTGAAAACTCTACAGTAAAGACTGAGAATATTTGCTTCTGAAGAGTTTAAGCAGCCTCTTCAACTGCTTTTAAAGGAAACTTTCATATTCAGTGGCTCTATTTGAAATTATATGGACCAAAAGAATGAGATAATTAGTCCACGACAAATTTTCTTCACAAAGAATATTGTGCTAGGTGGTAGTTGCATTTTAGGAGAGCAGACACACCTTGAGGAAAATACCTCCGTCCTTTTTTCTAACAACCACCTCTAACTATGCAAATATGTTACATGCCATGCATGTTGAGGATTTCAAAATCAACAGACTACCTGACAGAATGACAAGAACATAACTTCCTTTGGAAATATGCTATTGCACCAGATTCACAGACAACAGTGGAATAAACTGTATTAAGTAATAAATGCTCCAGATAAACATGTACTGAATAGGAAGAAGGATTAATGATAGGAGCTAAGGCAGAAAGGAAAATTTCAGCACAGAGTTTATTAAAAAAATACAGAAGTAAAAAAATATTGCTAAATCTTGTTGACAGATAACCCTGAAAAGCCTCACAAAATAAAAGAATCTGCAGATAATTAAAAGAAACGGAAGAAAATATTAAGAGGAAACAAGAAACAGCATGAGTTTTTAATGGTTACATTTTTTGTTTTCTAATGAAACCAAGAAAGTTCACAGAAGTATTTACAAATGCAAAAAGGAAAGCATATCTGATATAAAAGAGAGTATTTACATAACTATGCATTATATAGCATTATAACCAATTGCATAATCAAAGGTCAGACTGTATACATCGGAATATACAAGAGCATCATTTCACAAAAAGTCTGTGGCTAGGATGTTGCACAGAAATAGTTGCACCCAAAAACTTTTAAGAAGAGGTTATTTCTTCACAATAAACAGTGCTGCTTAAAATGGAATTGAAGGTATGTAGTAATTGTTGGCAAAATTCGGAGTTTACCAGTCAATTGAGGTGATGTCTGAACATCAAAAAGTGATTATTATGAAGAAAATGAAAAGTTATAAAAAAATCTACTCCTCATTGCTTTGGCTCCAACTGCAACAGTATGTGCACGGTGAGATTCTGTGCTTAAGCTGAATTCTATTGACTTTAATGAGGTTCAGTTTAGGAAATGGGCTTTAGCTATGTACAGTCAGTTGCAGGGTTGGATTAAAATGCTCCTCATTTCAATTGTCCTATTTTTCAACACGCAAAATACAAAGCTGCAGAAATGGAAGATGGTTTAGTTTTGACTGGATTTACAAGAGATGTTCTGCAATTGCCATTTAAAAAATAGTATGGAGACATAAAGAAGGAAAGATGTTCTCTATTGAAGAACAATACCTACCATTTTACACCTTTCTAAAAATCATATCTTTATTAAAAACAGAAACAAAATTCATCATACATTGCAAACCGACTCACAAAAGGTCTTTACTGATTTATGGCTTAATTTATACAGTGTTAACTGATTTCTAGGGAGGCCATTCATGGCATGCAAAGTCTGAGCACCTCTGCAAGTCCTTGGAGGAGGAGAATCTTTTGTATTTATGATACAGACTTCATACTATTTTGTGTTTGGTTCTCTCATTCTTCAGAAGGATGAAAGTAAATTTTGCTCTTCCAAATATGAAAAATGAATTTTAATGGATTACATAAAAAATGCAAATACAAGACAATGCACCAGTCTTGAAGCTGAATTCACGGATCCAACTGTTGTTTCAAAGTTTAATTGACTACATTTTTATATTTGGAACTGAAAGTTTTTACACTGAAACATCTTGCAATTGCCACTGAAATATTTAGAAGACGAAGAGCACCTGTTGCCACTTTTTCGTAAAACATTTTATAGTGTGTAAGAGACAGAGAAAACCTATGTCATTTTAGCAATTAGTGGTAATTAGGCCTTATTTAATTTAGGTGCTTGAGTAAAATTGCCTTAGCACAAAGAGCATCATTTTCACAGCCCTTATCTGTGTTGAAAAAGTGCATAGTGATAAGTGCATAGTGCACTTCCATAATAATTACTGTTCATCTAAATTTGCACAGTTTGTTGCTTAGTTGTATTTAAAGATCTTAGGTTGAAATAAGTCCTGTAATTTTCAATGGGAATGATTTTAGAAAGTATTAGTTTTGGCTGGGCTACCTTTTATTAAATATGTAACAAGAATATCTGCTTGCTATCAATGTTTAAAATGTGTTGTGTATTTTTTCTTCACTTTTTATTAAACTGACTTGTCAAAATAAGAAAAAAAAAGGGTTTTTTGCTTATAGCCAAATACAATGAAGCAACATTTATTATTTCCTTGAGAATATATGAAACATATTCATCAGTACAGATCATTTGTGGTTTTTATTCTCCCTGCCTTCCCTGAAGTAACATTTTTTGCTGATTTTCTAAGCATTCTTTCAATTTATCTTCAGTCACAGTGAGCCGTTGTTCCAGGATTGAAATAGTCTGCATGAAGAGGACAGTACCTTCAATTTGTTTTTATACAACTTGTAAGGTATTATGAAAGTATGCAACACAGTAAATAAAAAATAATTGTTTTAACTAAACAAGAAACAAAATTCTAAAATGCCTTTGCCATAGCTATTCCACTATTTACTACTATATTCAGTAATAATGGCTTTGTATCTGTGGAGATTGTTTAAAGGTTTAAAACTATTTTCACAAAATATTTCCCCTAGAAGTGTGTGTGTGTGTGTCTGTGTGTATTATATATATATGTATATATGTATATATAAATTATTCAGAAATACTATGTGAAAGTTGCAACTATATTTCAATAGAAAAACAGTCACTACTGGAGACCCCAAATGATGTCTTCCAACAACCTAAAAGATACTTTCCAGACATCCCAAAAAAATGATGCTAGAAAAAAAATACTATTGAAAAGCATTCTCCAAGAGCTCACCCTCCTTTAAGAAAGATAGGTTTCTGGACACAGGCTGACAGTTTCTTTTTAATTTAATTTACTACACAAATAATTTTCAGTTGTTGGATTTTTACTCCATTCTTACCAAAATTTATTTCTTGAGACAACATATATATTGCAAAAGAATGTAGAAAAAAACTTAGCTGCTCCCTTTTGATTGGTTTAATGTCAATGTATTACAGACCATAGTTGTAACTTAAACATAAATTGGCTAAACCTGGATTACTAAAAAGAAGCACTAAGCATCTACAAAGAAGTGACTCAGAGTTACTGACAGAGCCTAATATTTGCGCTGTTTCACTGACACTTAAAATTATTCCACTGCTTAAATTGTTAAGCCAATACCTCAAGCACTAAGTTTGAAAAAGGATTTAATGGTACATTGCCAATTTACCTTGTTCATCCCCTGCTAAAACATGACCGTTCAAGCTGGAATCTGATAATGTCTAGTCAACAACTGGCCTCTGGTAAATCTACACTAGATCTCGCTATTGAAAAATAGCAACTTTCCCCCCCTCGAGTTAAAAATACACCAGTAACCTTTGTGATTATGTAGCAGGAAGCATTCACTTCAAGGAATGCAATATAATTAATATTGGCTGAACGGAAAAAAACAAAACAGTCACTTGTCTGTCTAACCATTCAAAATAACCCCATAGACTTTAATACTCTGATTTATGAATAGGATTCCTGGGGTTTTTTTGCCCATTGACAACATTATCATTCTCCACAGTGAGTGTTATCTGTTATTGCATACTTACTAGAGTTAAAACATCCAGCTGCTCCACTATGTGCTCCAAAGCATTACCCAGGGATGGAGAGATGCCTCTTTGCTTCTCCACATTATGCATAGTTGATTTGCTCTCATTCTCTGACTTCCTTTTGGGACTTGTAGCCAAGCCTGAAGCAGGGGGATACTGAGAATCTTCACCGCTGACATCATCCTTGAATGCAAAAACACCATTTGAAAATCCAGTTCCCCTTGTCTTCATTTAATCGGAACCATGCAGGAAGATAGGCAGAAAAATCTGTTTTTTTAATGTTGTAAAAATCTATTTACACATATATAAACACACACAACTGCCTTCAGATTTGCTTCTTGTACCAGGTTCAATTCATAACACTTCAATTCATTCTGACCTAGGAGAGAATTTAAGCTGTAACGGATGAGGCAATAAACATTTATGGTGTACTGAGAAATCTCAGCAGTCTTTACAAACGATTTCAACATGAATATGTTTCAGGTACATATGATTGAAGACCTAAATGCTTTACTGCTAGACTTAAATTAAAGCTTGAATAAATACTATACCAAACTGGAATTTTCTTCAAAAAGATAGCTCTAGTTTATAAAGGAGTTCATTCACAGCAGTCATATGGATCACATCTTTCAAATCACAGTAGATGATCACAGGGGTTCCTTCCAACATAATAATATGAATTTTTTATTTAGTATGAAGTGATAAAAGATATCTGTTGTCTTCTTTGATAATAAAAAGCATTAAATAGTTTTTAGTTATTTATTCAGTTACATTTCTTTTGAGAAGCTGATTCCTTCAGAGAACAGGAAGAGGAAACTACTGAAAAGACCCACACAATGCAAATTTAAGAGAAAAATAACTTGGATGTATATGAACACTGCTTCAGGGTAAGTTAAAGAGCATGATCTTTCCAATCACTTCTGTTTTTATTTGTGCCTCCAAGTTCTTAATGGCACTTTTGAGTCAGTAAAGGTTAAATCATCACTAATTCACTAGATGGCCCTTCATAACTTTACCTGACTTAATAATGGCTTGTTGAGATTTCTTTGAAAACTTCTTATAGCTTAAGACAGTATAAAAATAAATTAAAATTAAAATAATCTGAGGCAATCATATTTTATTATCTCTAATTATATTTGTAATATCCATAACCACTGTACAATAAACCTTTTCAGCAGTTACAGCTCAACTGTCTCTCTGAAATTTCTCAACAGCTGATGAAAGTATCCATTAACTACAGAAAGAGGAAATTTTACAGTCTTATCTAATGTATATATAATACACAATATTTATCAAGTACCCAAAACATTTATGTTGCAAAGCTGAATAGATTTTCAAATGAAAGTTCTTGAAATCATTGTAAGCTATTAAAAAAAATCCTGCTAAATCTCTGAAATAATCTTGTAGAACTTAAATTGCTAGGTAGAATTAGTGGCAAACTTTTGTAAGATTGCCTATGGATGTTGATGTGTCACCAGTACCAGGGGGTTTTAGAAACAATTTAGACAACTCTCTGTCAGGAATGATTTATATATAGTTGACCCTGCCTTTGAACCAGGTAGTATCAGATAGTGATAGGTGAAATACTATGGTAGCATCATGATTTTAAATATATGTAATACTAAATCATACCAATATTATCAGGATCTGATACTGCTGCAGTATCCACAGTACTATTCTTGTATCTTGTTCAGTGCCATCCTGCACAGTTCTGGCCAACCACATACTCTGTTCTCTGAACTTACTGTGTTGATTCTTCAAAATCTTTTCTTTCCTAGTGCTGGGGTAGTGCTACATGCATTTTCTTCATTCTGCACCAATGGGAGAGGACTGAGCAAGAGGCAAGTTGTGTCCACCATCTACCAGGCAGAGTTTTTCTTTTTCCTAGCAAAGCACAAGAGCAAAGCAAAAGTACCAGACACAGAGTCAATGGAAGACTGTGGGTCTAGAGAGGGGAATGGCTGAACGCAGAGCTTATGCTGGTATAAGAGGGTTCTGTATCTTAGGAAGATGAGGGTGAAGAAGAAGGTCTTACCACTCTCTCTGATATGTTGGGTTAAAGGCTCCATTGTGGGGTTAAGTTCTGCAGGGACAGGTTTCAGCCCTGAAGTGAGACCCATCAAGTGCAGAGCATGGGGTCTGTAGCAATAGTGGCAGATATCCATCCATACATTTCAGACCTTAACTCATAACTCTACAAAACCGTATGGAACCCTTCTGAAGGTTTGATAATACCATGGTATCTGGTAATATGTAACTTGCATTGATTTCATTATTATAACAGCATCAGGTGGGTGGACTAGAAGGTGTCTCCAGTTTCCTTCCAGACCTCTTTTCTGTGCCTGTGACTGATTTACACAAATAAAGTAAGCATGTCAATACTGAAGGTCTGATCCAACTCATACTGAAATCCACCAGTGATTTGTATAAATGTTGGAGCGTGTCAAAAACAAAGTGTGTTAGACATCAAACTACAGATTTCATCTAAGGTTAAGCACCCAGGGCTTATAGAACATCCCAATGATTAAAATATTTCTTTAGGACTACAGATAATTGGTCTTCTCAGTCTAAGGTTATTTAAACTCATGGCTCATGGTGCAGTGCCTTGTCAGCTAGTCTGTTACCTATTAAGGGTGAGAAACTGCGGAAGAAAGGGTCCTCTCTCCAGCCATGCTGTTAGAATTTGATCCCTGGTCAACAGAAAGTAGCTCTCGTTCAATGGTTAGGATACTCTATCAGGAGCAGGAGAGTTCTGTTCCCATGAGCAGCTCTATATTTTATTTTAAATAATTAGTGGATAAAATTAATAAAAAGTCCTTAGGAGCAAGGATTGGAACCCAAAACTTCTCCACTCCTAGCTAGCAAGTCTAATTACTAGGCTTCCTCTTTCTTGCTGGTACCATGAATTTCAAGTTCTTTTCAATATGAAAAGCTTGTGATGCCAAGTCCAATTTATTCCAAAGAATTATACATTTTGAAAGAGTTGCTTGTTAGCACAAAATAAAATAGAATATAAACCATTTGATTTTTGGACAAGGTAGACAGGAAAGAAATATGAATTTCCCATTTAATTGTACTTTGCTTTAGCTCCTTGCTTTAGAATGTTAAGAGTCCTCAAGAGAACATGCTTTGAATATCTCAGATTCTGGCTCACAATGTATCCCCATATATTTTTAGATGCACGAAGTATACAGGAGTATTGTAGCTTAAGACTGTTAAAATCTTCCCTTTGCAGACTTAGGTATGTGAGATACATTTCATTCATATCATAGAAGAGCTCAGACTCACCGACTTACCAAGTTATATCTGAGGTCTTTGGAAAACAGAATTAATGAAGCTTTTTGGCCTGCTTACTAACTCATGAGATGGAGATAGTTCCAAATGCTGGTTAACATGGAAAAGATTAAACTTGCTTCGGAATTAAAATGTTAAAGAAAAAGCGTGGCCATACATTTAAAAGACTCCTGTCTTACAACCTATTCATACTACAAAGAACAACATCCTCATATTTAACTACAACAGGAAAGTCTGTTAGAATAGGACTTTTTAGTGATTTCTACAGAAAGAGAGTGAGATTACAGGAACCTTGCTTTTATTTTTAAGTTTTCACTGCTTGCCTAGTAGCTTCCAAATCTCAACCACTATTAGCTAAATTTGACAGAGGTAGTGGGATCACTGATTAAGTTGCAGCAAACGTCAGGAAAATTGGAGGCAGGGTAGATGAGACACACATGTTGAGTGAAAGGCAGGTAGAGCACTATATATTCTGTGTGGCAGCAGTCAAGCGGTCCAGTGCCATCACATGCCTTATGAAATGCAGGCAGTTGATGAGTTAAAACATCACTGAAAAATCACCAGCTGGGACAGGAACAATTTGTTTGTATTGTGATTTCCTAATGAAGCAAAGCTTATGCAATCATTCTTTGTGCACACCCACGTGTCCTCTTAAAATTTTGGCACCTGTTGCTGATTTTCATCAAATCTGATGGAGAAGTACGGGTCTCAGAAGCAATTAAGTTCCTTAAAGCTTCAGGAAAACATATGCAGAGATCCTAGAAGTAAATGTTGCTGTACAAGTTCACACCTTAGTAGCTCACAGGGGAATAAAGTTGTGAACTCCAGAAGTGCAAGAAAGACTGATGGGAGCCCACATCTTCTCAGACACGAGTACCAATAAAATCATAAGAAAGAAAACTAGCTTAGTTTGTCTAGTGTTCACAGAGCTACTTGAACTGATATTTTGAGAAGTAAAATCTTCTTGCTGTTTGAACAATACAATTAATTAGACAATACAGCCAAACCAGACGTAACTGCATTTAAACTTCAATTAATATTCTTTGACTTTCTTTAAGGCTTATTGCTAAGCAAATTCAGTGTTCTTGGGATAATCTATTATTTCTCAAGTACTTAAAAATAACCAAAGATAGACTTAACACTCAATGGTGTTCATCTTCAAATTATAGATGGATAATTAAGAGTTAAAATAAGAGTTAAAATTAAACTAATGGATATTTTTAGGACCAGAAGAGGAAAACAATCTGACATTATTAGACATCGACAAGTTTTTCTAAAAACAGTTCTACTTTGAAGTAGATGTTTCTCAGTTTCTTTTCCAACAAGCCAGCTGTATACAGACTGAAAATAAAGCAGAGATTTCAGTTTAAACTCCCACAAACTGATTACAAATTTTGCTATTAAAGCCAAACTAAATGGATCCTTCCAACCCAAGTAGAAAGGCTGTCAAATTGGGTAAACAGAACAAATAATAAGCTACTAAAAATCTCCCCAAGCATCTTTTCATATAGTAAAACTGTAGAATGATCCAAAATCCAATGTATCAGAAAAACAGGCTGTGAAAAATGCTTTGTAGCTCAGTAAATTGACACCAACATTGCCAATTCAGCGTATTAGAAAAGTGTCCTTGTAATTTGGTGGGTTAAGCAGGAAATTGTGATTCTTCTGGTATGTACTCGAAGGTATAAAGCGATGATGCAATACAGGAGGTCTTACATAAAAAAGGCAGAGACCTCAATATTAGTCAAACCTGAAAGGATCAAATATAGATAAGAAAATAATTGAACTTTCAACATTAATAAGAGATAAATGACATGAGACAGTTTCCAACTTATTTAAGTTGTGCCCATACGATTATAAATTTAGGTACTAGAAGTTTTTTAAATATAAACCTGATACCTCATAAATATAAGTACATACTTAATGTCTGATAGCATTTATAATCTCTACAAATATCCAGAATGTGATAAAAGTGACAGTCTTCACCAGCTCAGTGAAAGGGCCATAACTGCTGAAATCTAATGCAACATTCATATGGCAAAAACTTGTTATAAAGGATTGACACTAGTCTAAATAGACTTCCTTTACTTTTGGATACCTATCAGTTTATGCCCATCACTGTTATTCAACATAAAATACTGTTTTATAATACTGTTTTTTAAAGGAACTCTTTCTACCTAATGGCCTCTTTTACCTAAATCATTTAATGAATTAAGTGTTCCCTTTCCTTCAAACTAGCCCCTTTCTAAAGTAATCTAAATATTACCAATTCATAAACAATATTCTATTTATTGCCAGCAATGTAGTAAAAAAGCCTCATAGTTCAAAAAACAAACTCTCTGTAAGACTTCAGAGCTATAGCTTATTTTGAGAGAATAAATTTGAATATGGCAATCAATTTTAAATTGTTACTTCTGAGCAAAGCTAAAAAGAAAATTAAAATGTGTACAGTGTTTCCATTCACAGAACGTTAGTAATAAAATAGACTCACATTTGGGCAACTTCATGTCAGTTACAAATAAGGAGGAAAAGGAACAGATTTAATTAATCAATAGGAAGTTATTACCATGACATTACCAAGCGGATATTCAGTAGAAAATTAAATTTAGCCCATAAATGATGTCATAAACAGAAAAACATAATTGCTCAGCTTTGTTTTCTGTCAAGCAAAATAGCCAAAACCCTGTGGGCGGTACTTAATGAATTTGTGAAAAATGCTTACACATAACCTCCTCACCCCTGCATATTCCCCAGTGTTTTCCCATGAAACTTTCACAGATCAGACAGGAAAAAAAACCCACTGAACCCCAGTATCCTTTCATCCCATGATGTATAAGGATAGAAACTGAGTAAAATGTATCCATATATAAAGATGCCTGAACACAGTTTTATTTATAGAGATTCCCCAAAGTAAAAAATATGAAAAAATCCAAGTCTATGTCACTCAACTGAAAATCATTAGTCTTCAAACTTCTAAGAGCTTTGAATTCAGAAAATATATACAACAGCTTCCAAATGAATACCCTAATGATCTTATAACTAAGATGGGCTTAAATGAAAAAGTGACATTGGTAAGCTTCCTAATGAATCACAAAAATTGGCATGGCCTGCTTTTTAAAAATAATCCCTTAAATTTTGAACACATGGTACATTTGACTACTAATACTAAAACATTGCTGATACTGTGATTAAAACAACTACAAACAATTAGTCATAAGTAGGGCATTAAGCTCAAACAGACCGAAGCACAAAGGCATAACAGTGTAGACTTCCATCTACCAAATCTTAATTTCCTTTTTTTTTTTTTCTTTTAAAAGGGAAAAGTTTTTCAGGAGAAGTAACAATATTATCATTATTTTTGCTTTTTCCTCCATCTTGTGAATCTACCCTCAAACTAAAATGGTTCATTGTGGATAAGCTATGTTGAACCATCCGGGGGTTCAGGGATATTTTTTTTCTGTTTTTTTTTTCTTTCCCTAGGCCAATTACTTGCAGATAGCTTCTACTGCTTTGAAATTATTATTTTTTTCAGTGAATAAGTGATCCACTTAAAATACAGCTCTCTGATCTATTAGACTAATTTTAAGTATGCTAAATCACAATCTATTTTATCATTTTCTACTGTAGAAAACTTTCCTTTAGTTTCAGCTGATGACAGCACTCTTCACTTCTTCTCTTTCTCCTGCACTCAAACAAATCAATGTTATGCATGGCAAAAAACTGCCTTGTGCCAAGTGACAGTTTTCTGCATCTTGTTACCTGATGAGGTACTCCGTGCATATTTAATTTGTAAAATTTTATATAAGTTTTGCATTTGAGCAGTAAAATATGGATAAACTATGTAGCATATATAAAAAAAAGTTCTACCAGGCATGTCTAGTTTTAGCAGAACTTTTTGAGAACAGCAGAGAATGCAGAATTTCACATTTGATTCAAAGTCTTGCACGGCTTCTTAGTCATCTTAAACTTCTCTAGTTCTTAAAAGAATCTCCAAGTTAAAAACAAAACATTTGAATCGAAAGCACTATATGTAGTACATTATTCAATCTGTCAAGGAAATATCTGGTTTCCTTCTCTCCAGCACAGGTATCATCACTGAAAGTAGTACATATTTTAGTTTAGAACCTAACCATGAGTGGAGGTACCAGGATACAAATTTCCAGACAACAAACTGAGCAATTCTTTCCCTTAGCAAAACAGACATTTTCACCTAAAAGAGCATACCACTTTCTTGGTCTTGCAAACAAGAAATTCAGCCTGATGCTAGCAAGGTTTATAGAGGTCATGAGGTCAGTAGAGTACAACAAAAAAGGTTGCTAAATTGTGTTTAAAAATATCAATACAAAATTAACTGAAGTCCTGATGCTACAGCTGTGCTCTAATTAATCAATTTTATGTATTTTCTACCAAGACTACAGCTATATTAAATTTACCATTAGTGGGATGGCATAAAATAGTAAACTCTTCTATTAACAGGAATATCTGGAGATATTCTGAAGAGACTGTTTTACGTAAGGAAATCATACAGTACTTTACAAGTGTTCTTTCAAATATATATTGAGTAACTGGCTGTGTTGTTTTGCTATATTGTTATTTTTTCCAGAAGTTTTATCTGTGATTGCTACTTATGGTCTGAGAAAACACTGAAAAATAGTGCACATCTAATGCACTGGGTATTATGCAATTCCACACGTGCAGAAGCGAGTACACAATAAAATTTTGCTCCATTTTGCATGCATGTTAAAGAGACACAGAAAAATGAAAATAATCTCAGTTTTCTGTAAGGTACCTAAAAATTAATTAAAATCCTCCAGCAAAAAACTCTTAGAAGTCCACAAACATTTGAGTATGTCAACTTGATAATAAATAACCTGTTTCTATAAGGTTTTTCTAAACTCTTAGTTTATCAGTAATATATAAGCTTTATTTAAAAACAGAAAAAGTTATTTTTCTGACTTTGCTCATTTTCTGCAATTGATGTTAATTTGTTTATAGCTAACATCAATAGTTCCCTGTACTGTCACAGTCTGATCCTGTAGAGGGATCCACAAAAATGAATAGCTATGCTCTGTTTCCACTGGATTTGTGTATATTTACCTGGTATATTGGCATAATCAGTGTCTGAATTAGCATCTTCTGTGGTTTAATGCCATTTTCTTAAGGGCGTATCTTGCTTTTTTAACTCAGTTTGGATAAAGTTAACCCTTGTAATGAAATACAGTCCCCAAACACAGTAGATACGCAGTTTGTAAATGAAAAAAAAGAACACAACCCCTCAAACATATTCTAAGTAAACCACCAGGTTTTAAGCTTTTAGAGAAAACTGAACATTTTCTCCTCGTAAAGCAAGCAATACTATTGAAAAGAGAAAGAACAAAAAAATGAACACCCTGCACAAACTAACTTATCCCAGAGACAGAAATCATTAAAGGCTCAATTTCCAAAGGTGAGAAATTCCCTGCCAGGAAGTCAATTCTAAATATAACAGATCAGGAAGACCACATTCAAATACTTTCATAAATTATAAAAATACTTACGCACACCACAGACACTAAAAATAACAATATGTGCCCTATGGCACAAAGGTAAAGGATCTTCAATATATCTGGAAATAGCTTCAGCAGGAAACTCTTTAAAACTGAGAAGGACAGATAATATGAAACCACAGAAACATTCCCACTATTCATAATCACAAAATAAAATAGCCAATTTTAATTTAAGCAAATTACTCTGGACTGCATGCGTGCACACATACAAGGGAACATCTTATAGCTAAAATTAATCCTGAAGTTTCAAGTGATGACTTGTTTTAACCCATATAGAGTTCTATTAAAAATTATATTAAATACTCTGCTTAGAGAACTTGTTATCCACACTAGGGCAGAGAAAGGTTGAAAAAGGGCAGGAGAAATATTTGTACCACAAACTGGCAACATAATGAAATAGATACTGGAGATGCAGTAATGAAATCAGCTGAATAGCCCTATATGGCCGGAGCTTCCTTTCTAATACTATAAATAGCATAGTCTGCTATGCTGGACATTACAAATCCAAAACGAATCTAAAGAAAAAATTGGACTCTTTCACATAGCATCATGCTAGAAAGGCTGTGGGCAAACTCTCTATCTGCAGAGTAGAAGATCACAGAGGGCATCAAATAGATGGACAGAAGGGGCCAGGGTCACCTTAGACCTTACAGTGAGGTAGAAGAGAGGGCCATGGAGTCAAGCTTAGGGTATCTGAAGTAGGAAGCAATGTTGTAGACTGTGGAGGGGAGGAAAAGAAGAGGGGGAATGAGCTAGACAATACCTTTCATCATCCTGTGCTCGTGTAAGAAGGAAACAGAGCTATAAAAAACTACCGTTTTGCCCTGGCACACACACAGAGGAAAGAAAGCCTGAGAGTTAGGGAAGTATGTGAGTGAGAGCACAAAATACTCATCTGGAGCATTTCTACTCAGAAAAAGGAGGGCGGTGCTTCTAGATTGCCTACTCATGACTTCTTTCTGTCTTCTTCCCCCCACTTAAGAAACTAATTGAAAGTCTCTCCTTTAGACCATTAGCTAGCTATAAATCTAACTGTACTTTACAAAGAAACAATACCTGGTAACAGTATGATTTATTGTGCAAAGTCATAAAAAATAAAAGTGCTACCACTTCATTTATCTTCTTAAAATAGCTGGCAAAGTCACCTATTATATTCATTGGTATTGTTCAAAAAGAACTTACAGTAAAAAAAGACTGTTCAACAAACCTAAACGAAGGAATTTCTCCACTTGAAGGAATATTTACTTCCAGGAACACCAAATCAAAACCATTTTTCTCAAGTTCAAATTTTCAAACTGAATCATATACAATATATCACAATATATACTTATATAATGTCTCTTATGTTTAATCTTTAGGGCAAAACCATTCTTAATCAAGTTATACTGTATTTAAATAAGACAAGCTAAAGGAACACACATCTATCTTAAACTGTGCGTCTTGGTAAGAACAAACAAAAAAATTATTGAAAGGAAAAACCTGAAAGATTCTGCCAGGACAAAGAGAAGGAAAAGGACTGAAGGACAGAAGCAACCTCCTCCTAAACCTTGCAGAAAGCTGAGCATAACTGCAGTTTCTGTGCTCCAGAGTCAGCAGGCAAGGGGTTTGATGCTTCCCAAGAAGGGGTGGGAGGCTGCTGTGCAGAAGAAGAGCACAGAGCTGTCTTTAGGGCAGAGCCTCTCTTGCTATGTAGACACGTGCTATATTAGCAGAGCCCCCTAGTGCAAAAGCACATAATGATATTGAATCTTTTTTGCCATATATTTTTGCTTTTTGGTATGTACATATACATATATATACATATATATAAAGTATATATATGTGTAGATACACACACAGAGCCTTCTTTCAAGGTTATATGTGAAACCAATAGAAGCTCCTTCCTGTCGGTATAGCTGCATCCATATCAACAGCTTTTGCCAGCATAAGGATGTCAGTGATACAGTGTGAATTTTTTTTGTGGTACTTCATACCAGCATAACTCATGCCAACAAAACTTTATTGCATAGACAAACCTAAGCTGCATCCCATTAGTGGGTGCTAGGAGGTGCAGAGCATTCATGCAGAAAGACTTCACTGGGAAGACTCCTTTTGTATGAGATCTGTCAGCTTTGACTTTACTTCCCTTCAAAGCAGGGGTAACAGGAGGGTATTCCAATTAACCAGGTGGCTATCTACAATACCATTGGGTTTTCACTCCCACTTCCATGGAGCAAACAATGTTCTCCAATTCAAATTATTTACAAGAAAATGTCAGTAAAAAGCATTAGAAACTAAGTTAACAATCCAGGACATGAGAGCCCAAAGAGAAATCCAACCGTACCAGCATGACTGCTGGTAGACTTTGCCAGAGAGGCAGAT